>NC_133419.1:78227500-88227500 GCF_049350105.2 Macaca mulatta
GTTGCAGTGGGCCGAGATCCTGACACTGCACTCCAGTATGGGCGACAGAGTGAGACTTCATCTCAAAAATAAATAAATAAAAAGGCTGTTATGCGTGGCCAAGTGTAGTGGCTCACACCTACAATCCTAGCACTTTGGGAGGCTAAGGCAGGAGGATCATTTGAGGCCAGAAATTCAAGATCAGCCTGAGCAATACAGTGAGACCTCATCTCTAGAAAAATATAACTAAATTAACTGGGCGTGGTAACACGTGCCTGTAGTCCCCCCTACTCGGCAGGAGGATCGCTTGAGCCCAGGAGCTCAGGGTAGGCCTGAGTGTTGCACCACTGCACTGCGGCCTGGGCAAGAGAGCAAGACCCTGCCTGAAAAGAGAAACAAAAACCTGTCATACTGAGCAGTTTCCTGACTGGTGAACACAATGATATCCTGGGAAGGTGACATGCCCTGATTCTACAGGGAGAGGGGCACAGAAGCTCTACATCCAAGACCCTTCCAGACCTTGCCCTATGTGTCTCTGCATCTGGCTGGTCTTATGTTGTATCCTTTATAATAAAGCCATAACTGTAAATAAAGCACTTTCTTGAGTTCTGTGAGTCATTCCGGTGAATTACAGAACTTGAGGTGGGTTATGGGAACTCCTCAGATTTGTAGCCAGTTGGGTAGAAGTGCAGGTAGCATGGGGACCCCACCTGTGGCTGGCATGTGAAATGGGGACAGTCTTGTTGGTGACATTCTACCTTGTAAAATGATAGAACCATCCTTCACTAATAAAATGGCATGAAACCAGACTTTACTTATAGCTCAAATAATATTATAGGTCTACATTAATACATGGTGTCTAATAGTACATTTAATAGTTGGGGAACCAGGCACGGTGGCTCACGCCTGTAATCCCAGTCTTAGGGAGGCCGAAGTGGGTGGATCACTTGAGCCCAGAAGTTTAAGACCGGCCTGGGCAACACAGTGAGACCCCATCTCTAGGAAAAAAAAAATAGCTGAGTATGGTGGCACGTTCCTGTGGTCCCAGCTACTCAGGAGGCTGAGGTGGAAGGATAGCTTGAGCTCAGGTCAAGGCTGCAGTGAACCATGATTGCACCACTATACTCCAGCCTGGGTAACAGAGCAAGACCTTGTCTCAAAAAAGGCTGGAGAAAGAGTTGTTCCCCAGATGGAATTCAAGTGAAATTGTATTTCTGCTAGACAGTTTTTCAAGATCAATCAAGAATCTCTTCATCAACTTTCAACCCCCACAAACACACATATCACTTACGTGTACTTCTCATTTACAATGAACTAAATCCACACTATGTATTAAACATATGTGTTTATTTATCTAGAGTGGTATTTCAAATTACTTGAAGTTCCCGTTTGTTTCTTTGTGGGGAGAAAGGAACAGAAAGGATATCTAATGAGTATCAAATCTCTGTACCAAGCAGAAAAAAGCAATCTCTAAACTTACAACAAACTTTTTTTGCAAATAAAAATGACATATCTCGGCAGGGCACGGGCTTGTGCCTGTAGTCCCCACACTTTGGGAGGCTGAGGTAGGTGGATCACCGGAGGTCAGGAGTTCAAGACCAGCCTGGCCAACATGGTGAAACCCCGTCTCTACTAAAAATACAAAACTTAGCCAGGTGGGGTGGCATGCTGAGGCAGAATTGCTTGAAACCAGGAGGTGGAGGTTGCAGTGAGCCGAGATCACACCACTATACTCCACCCTGGGAGACAGAGCGAGACTCCATTTCAAAAAAAGAAAAAAAAAAAAAAAGAAAACAAAAGATAAGATTATTTCATTAAAGAGAACTTTACTTATAACAGAAAACTGGGCACAAATGCCAAGATAGTTAATTAAAGTTAATTTTAATTACCTTAAGTACATAAATAAGGTACTCTAATTCAATCCATTAACTAAGCCCTTATCTATTCTACCTGCAAATTCTCTTTCTCAGATCTAGCCTTTTCTCTCACTCCCTACTGACACTTGCCCAATTCACATCTTACAATATGAATGTAATATTATAACAAACCTCCAGCTGGTTTCCCTATCACCACCCCAAACTGCCCACTGCCTTTCCAACACCGCAAAAGAATTGTTTCAGAAATGAGAATTTCAGATCACCCCTGGTGAAGATCATATAAATCAATTCAGAGAAATTGGGGTGGGGCTCTTAAAAAAAAAAAAAGGTAAATAACAGAAACAGAATAATGACTTTTCCCTCATGGTGTCTTGGGAAAGATAAATTAAAAATTGGATTTTTAACTATACTCAGAGGATTCAAATAAAAAGTAATAAGCTTAGAAGAGGTTAATAACAAATGCTTTTCATGCAGTTAAGACATGGTATAACCAAATAACCCAAGAAATGAGTTGAGGGATTACCCAAAGATTTTCCATCTCAGGCATCTCAGGCACTATTATACAACCCAGCGTGGGCTACGTAGCAACACCCATCTCTATAAAAATATATATATATATATATTTTTAATTAGCCAGGTGTAAGGGCACAAGTAGTGCTAGCTACTTGGGAGGCTGAGGCCAGAGGATCACTTGAGTCCAGGAGTTCTATGTTACAGTGAGCTATGACTGTGCCACTGCACTGCAGTCTGGGCAATAGAGCAAGACCCTCTCTCTAAATAAAGAGAAAGAAAGAAAGGAAGAAAGACAGACCAAAGATGGGGAAACACGTGAGAAAGACCAAAAGGAAACACCTGAGTCATTAAAAAAAAAAAAAATTAAATAAGTGAAAAAACAAGCGGGGCGGGGAGGGGGAATTCAGTAATGTATATCTTTACAGCAATACCCAAAAGAAAAAAGAGTTACACCATGAAAAATGTGTAGCAAACAAGGGATGAAGAGAAAATCTAAAAATATTTTGAAATATGTGACACATTCATTCAACTAACACTTGAGCATCTACTATATGCTAAATACTAGGCTAGAAATAGAGTGAATAAGAGAAAATGAATTCCTTATGGAACTTATTGTCAGTCACTGGCATGTTGCCTTTATTTAATGTGCTACATTTTTACTTTAAAGAAGGGAAAAATACATGCAAAGCATTTATAACTCCCAATCTAATTTTCTCATACGGTCTTAGGTTCCTCAACCACAAACCTTATCAGAAACCTAATGTATACAGTTAGGTTACAATTTCCCATACATGCCATATTATCAGAAACTTCTATGCCTTTTCCCATGCTGTTCCCTGCCTTGAACACTTTTCCAACTTTTATTCAACCATTCAAATTTCCATAATGCTTACAGTGATGTTATGATTTCCCCTGGCCAAAATTAAGTACTTGCTCATTTATATTCTCAAAGCACCTTAGAATTACTCTAAACAGCAGTTATACTTTGTATTATAACTGCCTGCATAATTATATTCATGCAAACAAGATCATGCAAACATGATACAAATATATGCTGTCTACAAGAAACAAAGTTTAGAATCAAAGACACAAGGAGGTTAAAAGGATAGAAAGGAACACATCATGCAAAGTAAACAAAAGACAGCTGAAGTGGCTATGCTAATACCAGACAAAACAGACTTTAATCTCAGCATAGAGTTTAAGACGAAGTTTGAAGTATTAGGACAAATAGGTAAGAACAGACATTCCTGATTACACATTAAAATCACTGATGCCAGGGCCTCAATCCCCAGAGATTCTGACTTCAATGGAGCATTGTTAAGGCCTAAGCATCAATATTTTTCAGAGCGATTCAAGGGATTCTAATGCATAGTCAGAGTTAGTTAATGACACATGATTATTATAAGGGTTGAAAAACACTGAACTACAAGGAAAAATAAGACAATTGGTTTAATTAGGGTAAATGGAAGTCAAGGCAGTATGGGAACACACCCTGGAAGCATCTGATAACACAATGCACAAAACTTTTATAATTATAGGAGATGAAGTCTAATTTCCAAAATATTCAAGAAGAAAACTATTTCGTTGAGCCAATCCCATTAAAAAAATTTTTAAAAATAAAAAAATTAGGCTGGGTGTGGTGGCTCACACCTGTAATCCCAGCACTTTGGGAGGCCAAGGCAGGCGAATCACTTGAGGTCAGGAGCTCAAGACCAGCCTGCACAACATAGTGAAACTCCGTCTCTATTAAAAATACAAAAATTAGCTGGGCATGATGGTGCGTGCCTGGACTCCCAGTTATTCAGGAGGCTGAGACAGGAGAATCGCTTGAACCCAAGGTGGAGGTTGCAGTGAGCCGAGATCATGCCACTGCACTCCAGCCTGGGCAACAGAGAAAGACTCTGTCTCAAAAAAAAAAAAAAAAAAGAAAGAAAAGAAAAAGAAAGAAAGAAAAAGAAAAAAAACCCGAAACACCAAGAAGAAGAAAATTGTTTCAAAGTGTGAGGAAAACTAGGATTTTCCCAAATAATGATGAAAAGCTGGTTAAGATTCATGTTCAAATATCAAGGCATCAACTGTACCTATGACTTGTAGTTCTTTGGTTTCAATATATTTTAGTATCCCATTCAAATATTATACCTTTTAAAAATAATGTTCATGCTAATAAAATTTAAACTTTTAAAGTAAGAAGAGGTGAGTGGGGAAATATGCTACGTTATCTGACTCAGAAGCCTAAGTGTTCAGATCATTGCTTAGTGTTCAGACCACAACCATAGTACTGTGGATCACACTACAATCATTGTAAGAGCGTACCTGTGGGGACAAAACACTGGTTAAGAGTTGGGCTCCGAAGCCAGACTTACCCAGTTTTAAATTCCCACAGCATTACAAACACATTTTTATCAAAATTTTCTCCAACCCTTTAACACTGTGTGACTTCAGGCAAGTTACTTTACCTCTCTAAATAGTTTCCTTATCTATAAAATGAAAATAATGATACTATAAATAGAGTGGCTCTAAGGATTAAATAAGGTAATCTTGGTAGATGGCTTTATCATGGAGTCTGGCTCAACAGTAAGCTCTGATAATTACAACAGTACTACTCCAGGCATTTAACCTATAAAATTATGGTAAAGCATGCATACTACAAAGCCCCTTATTTTTGCATTTTTGTAATTTATTTTTCTGTGAAAGATAAGAATGGAGAAGATAATTAAGGTTTAAAGGGGAGGTCCAAAATATGGGAAAATAGGACACTAAAGGAGTGAGATATAGTTATTATGGTGAATAAAACTAGGTAATAATAGAAGACAGGGTATAAAATGAAAAGGCCATGAGGCAAAAAGATAGCAAGGAAAAACCAGTTGACCACAGTCAAAATTCATAGGACAAAAAATCTCAAAAATGAGGAATATTATGGAATGTGTGAATTCAGATGCCAGACCAAGTTAGTGCTACTGTAGATGGCTTACTTGTGGTTCTGATAAACTGGAGGTTGACAAGACTTTAATGGGAATATAAAGTAAGCTCCACTATACTTCTGATTAATCAAAGTTTTCCAACATTACAATATTGCTATATCCCCAAATTCCAAATACCAAAAGCAAGTTAGAATGTATTATTTGGAATAACTCATTCTATCTAATTTTCTTTTCCTAAAACACTTTTAACATCTAAACATCGAAGAAGTGACAACTATATTTATTTGCAGAGCCAACTGTGAGGATGCTAAGGACAAAAGGAAAAGAGTAAGTATCAAATTCCCTGAGATATCTAGCATAACACATGCCTAAGCTTCATAACCAGTACTGCCCTTTTGCTGCAAAATACACTGATGACCAAGGCATTTAATCCCACTTACTAGGAAGCTATAATCTAGTAGATTCTTTCCCAGTCCTGTGTCCTTTAAGTAACCTAAGTAAATCTTTTAAGTTCTATCTTTAATAACTACATCCTGGCCGGGCGCGGTGGCTCACGCCTGTAATCCCAGCACTTTGGAAGGCTGAGGCGGGCGGATCACAAGGTCAGGAGATCGAGACCATGGTGAAACCCCGTCTCTACTAAAAATAGAAAAAAATTAGCCGGGCGCAGTGGCGGGCGCCTGTAGTCCCAGCTACTCGGGAGGCTGAGGCCGGAGAATGGCGTGAACCCGGGAGGCGGAGCTTGCAGTGAGCCGAGATTGCACCACTGCACTCCAGCCTGGGCGACAGAGCAAGACTCCGTCTCAAAAAAAAAAAAAAAAAAAAAAAAAACTACATCCTTTCCCATCTGAGTACACAGCATCACCATTCATCCAACCTTAACCTCACCTAATCAGTTCACTTGGATGAGACTTTGAGGCTGGTATAGCAGCAATGTTACAATAACTCTTACCCTTACTACCAATTACTATGTCACATGGCTCCCATCCTAGCACTGCCTTATGACAATTAGGCAGAGGCAGCCATGGCTATTCTTGAATGAAAGAAATTTAGTTCAATGTAATGTCATCACCCTGTTAACAAAAAAGCTTTTAGACTCACCTAACCCAAGAGAGAGGAGTAATTAATACCAAAACAGTTGGATGTAAAATTAGATCAATATTGAGACTACTGTTCCACTAATAGTTTCATTCACAGGACATTCTAGGCATTTAATTTGTATTATATTCGTTCTTTTTTATTTTTATTTTTTTGCGGGGGGGAAGGGTGGAGTCTCGCGCTGTCGCCCAGACAGGAGTGCAATGGCGTAATCACGGCTCACTGCAACCTCTGCCTCCCGGGTTCAAGCAACTGTCGTGTGACAGCCTCCTAGGTAGCTGGGATTACAGGTGTATCCCACCACATCCAACTAATTTGTATTTTTAATAGAGACCAGGTTTCACCACGTTGGTCAGGCTGGAAATTTGTATTATACTCGTTCTAAATGTATTTTCAAACACAGCGATCATCATCTGATAAGACTTCCATCTTCACACACTGGAATACGGATCAGCAAATTTTTTCCCGTAAAGGGCTAGACAGATAATAAGTTCTTCTGGTTTTGGGTTTTGTTTTGTTTCTGAGACAGGGTCTTGCTGTGTCACCCAGGCTGGAATGCATTGGCATGATCAGCCTCAACCTCTGGGGCTCAGATAATCCTCCGAAAGTGCTTGGATTGCAGGCATGAGCCACCATACCCAGCCCAATACTTCAGGTTTTGAAATTATATGTTCTCTGTGACAATCACTCAACTCTACCATAGTTGTGTGAAAGCAGCTACAGACAACAGTATGTAAACAAATGAACGTGGCTGTATACCAGTAAAACCTTATTTACAAAAATAGAGGACAGGCTATAGATTGCCCACCCCTGTACTAAGCTATCACAGACTAGGCTTTAACTTCAAAGTTTTAGAGCAGAACATGGTCCTGTAAGTTGAGGAAAACTATTAATTTCACAAACATTTACTACATATATTTGCTATTACTCACCAATTGCTAGCAATAAAATAAAATAAGAATCCCTGTCCTCAAAGAGTTTACCATCTCGTAGGCTAGGCAGTAAGTGCAAAAAGTTTTATGAGTACTGTGACATAAAATCTACAAAGTGTACATGCAGGGTAAGGAGACAGAAGTGGTTAATTTAACTTGAGAGACAGAAAGCAGGAAATTTTTCACAGAGCACTTGATGCTTAACGAGCAGACTAATGACGGGTAGAGTGAACAGGCAAGGGAAGGAAGATGGGGATGGGATATTCGACTCAGTGGGAGGAGGATGAGGAAAAAGCACAAATGTTAAACAACCTTTCACATTTTCAGAGATGTGAAAGCAGTTCAGTGTCATTAAAACTAGCAATGAGAACAGAAAGCAAAGTTGAATACAAAAGGGGATAAATAGACTCAATATGACTTGGTATCAAAGTAGAAAGTGTTTAGGGCTAAGGTCTAGGATGCCTCCTTTGTTTCTGATCTGAGTGACTTGGGTAGATGACAGTAACATTCATTGTAAGAGGTAATTCGAGATTAAGAATAAATAAATAGGCTGAGCTTCGTGGCTCAGGCCTGTAATCCCAGCACTTTGGGAGGATGAGTCAGGTGGATTGCTTGAGCCCAGGAGTTTGAGACCAGCCTAGGCAACATAATGAAACTCTGTCTCTACTAAAAATACAAAAAAAATTTAGCTGGGTGTGGTGGCACATGACTGTGGTGCCAGCAACTTGAGAGGCTGAAATGGGAGGATCACCTGAGTCTGGGAGGTAGAGGTTGCAGTCAGCAGAGAACAAGCCACTGCACTCCAGCCCGGATGACAGAGTAAGACTCTGTCTTTTAAAAAAAAAAAAAAAGGTAAATACAGGCAGAAATTCAATTTTCCTTTTATAAAGCCTCTTTAGAAATCTCGTTTTAAATAATTTTTGTGGTGATTATTAAAGAAATGTGCAATTAACGTAGAAAATAAAATGTGAAAAAATGTAAGAAAAAACAAAGGAAAAAAACCTATATAACCCTACTATCCAGAAAATGATTAAGATAAACATGTACAAATACTGGGGGAAAAAGCTTAGAGTCTAAAATAAATACAGACTAAACCTTCACTATGAGAGCTTTCTGGAGGAACTCTTGCTTACATGAGCCATATACACATTATATACTTTATGTTGCTCCTCAAGCAATCTTTGTTCAACTACAGGAGGCTGAAGCCTGGTCTGTCTACTGGTGGGGCACCTGTCAAGTTCTCCCCTTATGCTCTTCTTTCTTAAAATCAGTTTGGGCTGGACGTGGTGGTTCACACCTGTAATCCCAGCACTTTGGGAGGTCCGGGTGGGCAGATCACTTGAGGTCAGGAGTTTGAGACCGCCCCGGCCAACATGATGAAACCCCATCTCTACTAAAAATGCAAAAAAATTAGCTGGGCATGGTGGCAGCCACCTGTAATCCCAGTTACTCAGGAGGCTGAAGCAGGAGAATTGCTTGAACCCAGGAGGCAGAGGTGGCAGTGAGCCGAGATCACCGCACTCCAGCCTGGGCAACAGAGTGAGACTCCATCTCAAACAAACAAACAAACAAACAAACAAAAACAGTCTGGTGTAGTTTCTGCTTGGTGTGCCCTCACAGCTCATGTTCTTACATTGAAAAGATCACCTTGATTTTGGACAAACATTCTAAGCGTAACTTTTAGTTCTTGCTCTTTGTCCATATCTGGACTGGTAAGATTAAATAAACACTGCAAATTCCCTATCACCTCATCCCTGCTTCTTCAGAAATTTTACCTTTTATTCACAGAAAGGCACAAATTATGAAATAATTTGCTATCAGAATATCTTACACAACTTACTTTGAGAGAAACCAAATTTATTTAAGTATTTTTAAATGAGTATTAAAACTTAATTCTGAGCAAAACATGAGAGCAAAAAGTAGTCTAATGATGAATGGGATCAAGTTTGCCATTTATAATTTTTTTAACAACTGGTTATCAATTTATTAAAATAGTTGACTTAAGCATCTGCAATGGTGACTTTCACCTCAACTCCTGGCTCAAACTGATGGAAGCAATCTGCTTAACAATCTCAGAAGGACTGTGCAAGTCAATGAGTCGTTTGTGGATTCTCATCTGGAAAGGATCCCATGTCCTAGAACCTTCACCACAAGGAGTTTTTCTTGTAGTCATTCTCAAAGTCTTGGTAGGCATTCGAACTGATCCTTTCACTTGGAGATTCTTTTCCTTTGCTCCTCTGACGAAGTCAGCACATATCTTTTCCAGGGATTTTACGGTGACGCCCGTTAGAGTGATTCGATTTCGGTGAATTGCCACCTCTGGCTCCACGGGTGTTTTTCCGGTATCCTTAAAAGCCACGGCTGCTGCGCAGCTTCCTGACCGACTTGTTCCTCGGCGAGAGCGAACAGTGGTGAGTTAAGAAGCAGGAGCCTGCGGATCACCGATCCACAGCACCTACACCACGTCTTCCTCAAAGAGCAGCCATTTATAATTTGTAAAAGGAAATACACACACACACACACACACGCACGCACACACACAGAGATAATGGAAAATTAATACAATTTAACACATCCCTAAACTCAGGATAAAAATAAGAAGTGGCTGGGCACAGTGGCTCATGCCTGTCATCCCAGCACTTTGAGAGGTCGAGGTGGCTGGATCTCCTGAGGCCAGGAGTTCAAGACTAGCCTGGCCAACATGGCAAAACCTGTCCCTACTAAACACATAAAAATGAGCCAGGCATGGTGGTGCATGCCTGTAATCCTAGTCACTTGGGAGCGTGAGGCAGAAGAATCACCTGAACCTAGGAGGCACAGGTTGCAGTGAACCAAGATCACGCCACTGCACTCCAGCCTGGGTGACAGAGCAAGACTGTCTCAAAAAAAAAAAGAAAAAAAAAAAAAAAGGAGTTTTAGCCACAAGTGCTGACTCATGCCTGTAACCCCAGCACTTTGGGAGGCCAAGGTGGGAGTATCACCTGAGGTCAGGAGTTCAAGACCAGCCTGGACAATATAGCAAGATCTCATTCTCTACCAAAAAAAGCTTTAAAAATTAGCTGGGCGTGCTGGCATGCACCTGTAGTTCCAACTACTCAGGAGGTTGGGGCAGGAGCATTTCTTGAGCCCAGGAATTCAAGGTCCTAACTGGGGGGAAAAAAAAAATTTTTTTTTTTTTTTTTTTTTGAGACAGAGTCTCACTCTGTCACCCAGGCTGGAGTACAGTGGCACCATCTTGGCTCACTGCAACCTCTGCCTCCTGGGTTCAAGCGATTCTTCTGCCTCAGTCTCCCGAGTAGCTGAGATTACAGGTGCCTGCCACCAGGTCCGGCTAATTTTTGTATTTTTAGTAGAGACAGGGTTTCACCACATTCACCAGGTTGGTCTCGAACTCCTGACCTCAGGTGATCTGCCACCTGGGCCTCCCAAAGTGCTGATTACAGGCATGAGCCACCACGCCCAACCAAAAAAATACATTTTTATAAAGTAGGCATTCACCTCAGAAATCCTTTGATAATGTTTGAAGCAACACCAGTTTAATACTGTTTAAGTCAGTTTCCTCTATTATTGTGGTTCAATTGTTTAGTCACTTGGAAACCCCAAAAACATGGTTTTTTTTGAATTTTTTTTTTTTTTTTTTTTTGAGACGGAGTCTGGCTCTGTCGCCCAGGCTGGAGTGCAGTGGCTGGATCTCAGCTCACTGCAAGCTCCGCCTCCCGGGTTTACGCCATTCTCCTGCCTCAGCCTCCCGAGTAGCTGGGACTACAGGCGCCCGCCACCTCGCCCGGCTAGTTTTTTGTATTTTTTTAGTAGAGACGGGGTTTCTCCGTGTTAGCCAGGATGGTCTCGATCTCCTGACCTCGTGATCCGCCCGTCTCGGCCTCCCAAAGTGCTGGGATTACAGGCTTGAGCCACCGCGCCCGGCCAGGTTTTTTTGAATTTCAGTGCCTCCCTTCTTCCTAACACACTGGTACAAACCTCATACGGAGCACACTTGAGCTAGCAGGCACTGCGTTTATGGCATACAAGTGAAAGAAAGCATAATACGGAAGCAGCAGCCCCTTCAAATGGCTAAAGGTGGTGCAACTTCACACATAAGGATCAGGAAATGGAAGTTGAGGGGAAGTGGAAGAGTAAGGAGAGAATGCCTGCTGTTCTCTCTAGTTTGGGCATCAATTTGCCTGGAGGCACTGCTTGTGCCCAACTGTGCAAGAGTGAGCAAAAATGTTTAAAAGTTAGCTAATATAAACCTAACTTACAGATATGACCATATAAAGCTAAACAAATTATAAATCAAATCCTGCTAGAATATATGTAATCACAAAATGTACATTATACTTGCCCATATAATTAAATGTTTTTAAAACAAAATAGAAAATACCCTAATACCTTTGTGGGATCTACTCTGCAATAAAAACAGAAAACAACCAGAAAAAAAACAAGCATAATATATTAAGACTATACTCATCATGTAGAGTAAAATTTTATTAAATCCAACAACACACATAACTGTCTTCCTTGAATATATGATTCAGTTTAACATGTACTTTAGGCCTGAATTATTCTTACTTTTTCATATTGCATGTGGTCATACATCGCACCATAAAACTGTTAGATAATTTTAGTCTACAACTGTAGACTAGAATGCACAGACTATTGCTCCAGTTGATAAAATCTCAGAGAAAAAAATAAGTCTTTGAATGATGTCATTAGTTTCAAGCTCATTAGCTACTTCTTACTAGATTAGAAATTTCTTTTAAAAGGCTTATGTTTAATGTTTTTTTTTAAAAAAATATCTCCGCAATATTTACTGTAGCTACATCTGTACACAGCAGATGCTCAATATTACATATCAAGTGAATGAACTCACAATAAATGCTTACTTACCTTCTTACCGGTGTGGTCTGTCTGAGAATTTAACAAAACATCTAAATTTAATGTAAACTTTTTAATCATTAAAAGACTAAAAAGTCAGCCAGTTTGCATTAACAGGCTCATGTTAGCCAGACAAGTCCCTCTGTCTCCACTACCTCCTAGTTCCTAGGACAATGCCAACAACCTCCTTCCAAACCTCCATAACTTCAGGACATATCAAAAACGGTAGAGATGAAATCTATTTCTCTCTTTCCCTCTAATAAGTGCCCCAAAGAATATTTACTTTTTCAAAGGCAGAAGAGCCACAACTAAAAAGTTTCAACCTAACCAGGCTCTGGCTCCAGCAATGCTACTATGAATGTATGTATGCCGTATCAGTGTCTACCACTGTAGACTTGTGCAACCTCTAGTACATGCACTTGGTAAAATCTTTTGTTTAAATCAACACATGGTGGCCCCAGTTACAGTAGTCACCTTCTACTTTATCAAATGCACCTAAAAATATATTGTCACACACAGATCAGTTACAGCACCAGTAAGAGAGATCATAGTTATAGTTACAATTCCAGCTAAGAAAGCATACTTTTTTTTTAACCTTGATATTTTGACTTCAAGAGTTAAAATTCAAATCATTAAAATTAAATGCAAAAATGAAACAAAAAACTAATGGCTCAACTTACTTAACATACAACTAATTCAGCCAACCATAGTATAACCTATGAGAATCCTAACACGTTATTTGTATTTACCTTAATAAACTTATTAGATATATATAACATCTCAACCAATATCCAGACTGTTTTTAAAGAATAAAGTGGTATAGTTGCCTCTTGAAAAGAAATATTCTCTGCAGGAGAGGAAAGATACTTAGGAGCCTTGGGTGTCAGGAATCTCACAAAGTCAATGTTGACTTTATCCATAACCACCATTATCTACCTCCAGTTAGGAGAAACCTGGGGAAGCCCACACAAAGCACAGAATCGGAAGGACTAAAGTAGACTGCAGAGAGAGGAGGATAAAACACCACCTTCATTTGGCACATCCTTTTATACTGAGTATCAACTATAAATCTCAATTTTTTGACAATTTCAGCATATACGTGGGCTTTTCAAATAAGAATTTGACTAACACCAACAGTTAGCTGTATACACTTGAAATCTCTCTCTGTAGCTTGATTTTCCTCCCTGAAAAATAAAGGCAATGATATAATAGTCCCTTCTTTCTGGCCGCAAAACTCAATGATAGTTTCTAGAACAAAGGTTCCCAAACGTTCTACGTTCACAGCACCCTCAGTATCTCAGCAATTTTCCCTCAGCAGCCCTAGGCCAGAAATAATAACACTTCCACTTATTAAGCAGTCAGTAGCCATGTGAAAAATAACCTAGCTACATTTCAACAAATAATGTTTTTACTTCATTCTTAACCATAATTACTTGTGAAATGTGTATTACTGTTGGGCACTGCACAACTTTTCAAACCTTGGAATCAGAGTGGGCCCTGCTATCCTCTTTCCTGCTGCATACAGATTTTTTTGTGCATTTTACCACAGCAACCACTAAAAAGCCAGCTTCACAAAGACATATCATCTATAGAAATGTAGCACAATCTTGAAACCATGAACTATGTCAAGGCAGTAGTTCGCCTGGCAACCAGCAAATTTCCACTACCACTGTATCCTACTTGAAAATTTAAACAATCAGATGGAGTTGGCAACAATGCTCTAGGGTGCCTTGGTGCAGTTTGGAAACCATGATCCTATGGCAAGGTATATAATTTTGTGGCTTTGGACTCAGACTTGGGTTGGAAATAATATTTCACCCTTAACTATATAATCTTGGGCACCTTAATCTATTGAGCCTTACTTAGTTTCTATGCCTGCCAAATAGGAATAATACTATCAACTTCAGAGAACAGTAGCAAGAACTAAATCCATGTCTTTTAACTCTTGTACACCACAACTCTTTCCCAAAAAGACTCAGTTCAAATCTTGTTGGCTGAGCCACTATCGTCTTATCAGCTATTTGAAACAAGCAGAAAGTCTGTAATAGCTGATAAAACGATAGTGGTTCACCCAACAAGCTAACTTTGATGATGATATCATGGTTCATCATCAAAGTTCTGAAAATCTTTTCCCTGCATAGTAACAGCATTTCACCTGCAGAGACTTCTCATTTGCCAAGTGTTCTGAACTGTGTAACATCAATTAATAATTATTCTAAGATCACCTTATGACAGGATCTATTATCAGTCCCCTTAGCAACTCTATACCAACGGTAATACAGTGGTTGAAATAAATGATCCTCCTTAGCCCAGGTTACCTGTCATCTTTACTTACTTAGTGGTCCACTATTCAATTTAACTGACTCTAATATTTTATTCCTCTGATATTAATATAAACTAAATGCAGTGGTCAAAATACCTAAAAGAAATGGAGATGCAAGCAATCTCATATACTACCCAAAATACCACACCACCCCAGAAAACCTGCATTTCAACTTGGTCCAAGGGAATCAACAAAACAATTTACTAGCCATTCTTTCCCCACACGCCCACAGTTCGTTCTCTGAGAGATACATTACTATCACTTCCCAAGGCATCCTAAAAGCAACTTACTAAGGCATTCTACTTCACAATGACTACTTTCTTAAAAATTAAAAAAGGGGCCAGGCGTGGTGGCTCACGCCTGTAAAGCACTTTAGGAGACCAAGGTGTGTGGATCACGAGGTCAGGAGTTCAAGATCAGCCTGGCAAACATGGTGAAATCCCGTCTCTACTAAAAATACAAAAATGAGCCAGGTGTGGTGGTGCACGCCTGTAATCCCAGCTACTCTGGAGGCTGGGGCAGGAGAATCGCTTGAACCTGGGAGGCAGAGGTAGCAGTGAGCCGAGATCCTGCCACTGCACTCCGGCCTGGGCAACAGAGTGAGACTCCATCTCCGGCCTGGGCAACAGAGTGAGATTCCGTCTCAAAAAACAAATAAATAAAAATAAGAAAAGGAAGATAGATACAATTTGATAATGAAATTACCACAATGGGGCTTAATTTTTAAAGAAATTCTGCGGGAAGCCTTTATATAATGTCACCCTCCTATTTTGTACTATTTTAAAAAAATAAGCTTTTTGTAAGTCAGTTTGTTATGGGTGGAGGGGATGTGGACAGGTAAGAAGAGATTAATAGGCCTGTATAATAGGCCTTATAAGTGTTGTATTAATCTGAATCTTCGGTAGCCATAACATCATACAGATTCTTTATAGGTAATATTCTGAAGAACTTTATACTTGGCACTTCCTAGCAATGCAAATAAATTCAGTTAACAGAAACTTCTTCATTTACATAGAGAATAGAAGAGCGACCCTGCTTTCTTGGAAAGGAAACAGCTATCTGTCTTGTACAATACCCAGTCCACTTTGGCCAGCTAATACGGACAAAAAAGAGATCTATTTGGAAAACGTTTCTTCTCCAGCCAAGGGCTGTTTCCAGATAAAGGCAATGCTCAGAGTATAACAAAAAAGCCTTCTCTGAGGAAAGAAAAGTGCCAGAAAAGGAGAGGCAGGGATCGGGAATAAATGGGGATGAGTATAAGCACTCAGTGTGAAGGCTGGAGGCAGCAGGCACAGCGCTGAGATGCTCCAGCAAAAGAACCAGCAGCAGCAGCAGGAAGTTTCAATGGGGCCGGGCAGAGCATGCGCCCTGCACCCGCGCGGTGGCCTTATGTGGAAGGAGCACCACTTGCGAACACCAATAATAGACCAGCAGCACCAGAGAGAGAAACATGAGCAACAAGCACCTTCTTCAACTGTTTCCCCCTCCGTCAGAGCCCCTCCTCCAGCCTACATACTAACCACCCCACCCTACCGTGCAAATGGGAGGGAGACGACTTCTTCGCCTAAGCCCGGCTGCCAAGATGAAGGGGGAAGGGATTGGAAAAGTGGGGAGATGCTAGTCTATTATTTTGGGGGAGGTGGGGAGAGGAAGGAGAACTATGGAGGAGGAATTAACCCTCTCCTCTCCAAAGTGGAGCTGAACCGACTTCGCCCCCCTACCGAGAATGGAGAACCCCCTCCCGTGGGGGAGGAGCAGACCTCCCCACTCCAAGGAAGGAGTTTTAGGGGTTAAACCAGCCCTCGAGGGGAAGGGAAAAGGGACAAATCTGTCGGGGGAGTTCCCAACAGAGGGAGGGAGAGTTGAGTGTCCGCTGGCCCCCGCCCACCCAGGTGAAGGGAGATAAGGAGGTGTCCGGAGCAGCCGAGCCCAGCCTTCCCCGAGATGGTCGGGAAGACTGGTGGGAGGAGGGGAGGGAGTAAGGGTGGGGAGGAGGAGAAAAGCGCAAAGCTGGCCGGAACCTGCGCTCCCCTTCCCCCGCCGCCAAGGGGGAGACGGGGTGGGGGGCCGCCCTCCGCCGCGAAGCAGCAGTCCCTGGGGTTGCCGACCGACACAATGACCCCTCCCTGCCTCCAGCCCACACCTAGCCCGCAACGCCCCCACCTCAGCTCCCCGCCCGGCCGAGTGGCCCTAGGGGGCCTCCGCCCCGCCTCCCCACTGCCCAAGACCCCGGGGGCTGGGCGGAGAAGACCAGCCCGGCGGAGTTGCGTCCCAGGGGGAGGACAGAGCCGCAGAGGCCCAAGCCGCGAAGAACTGGAGCGTCTGTGAGGAGCAGAGAACAGGAGCGCGCCAGGGCCGCTTCCCGCCGGGCGTTCGGGCCCCTCGCTTACCTTCTCCGTTGCCGACGTCCGGCGGCGGCGCCTGCAGCACCCGCTCCAGCTCAGGGAACGGCAACTCAGGCAGGTCTAGCAGCGGCCCGTAGCGCTCCAAGAAGGAGCAGACTACGGCGAAGTTGGGGCATGAACCCGGGCAGCCCGGAGGAGCCATCACCGCCGCCACTGCCGCCGCCGTCGCCATTTTGAACTGGAGGATGGAGGAGGAGGCGATGGGGGGGCGGGGGAAGTTGGGGTGCCGAGGGATGGCAGGACAGCCTTACGGACGACAGGAGGCGCTCTCAAGTGGGCTCCTCTGCGGATCCCAGCGTCTCAGGGACGGCTCTGCGATCCCACAATACATCGGCGGCCCGGAGCAGTCGAGAACCGAGTCAGACGGGAGACAGAGAGGCCTTCTGCGCCTTTCACTTTCCGCCCTCTTTCCGCCCCCTTCTCTCCTCCCCTTCGGGCTTGCCACTGCCTCGTGTGACAGGGGGAATGAAAACAAGGGAAGCGGGACGGGGAGGCGGGCTGGAAGCGGGAGGGGCGGGACTTCTCGAGAACAATGGCCAATGGAGGCAGAGGGGGCGGGGCTTCGGGCGCTGATCAACTGCAAGGCGTATTACCCGAGGGCAGTTGGGGAGCGCAGATCCCGGAGCAGCGCTGGCAACTTAAGTGCGGGGAGAGCACTGCGCCGTTTGGGAACGCAACTTTGAGGAGACAGTGCGGTGGGTGAGTTTTCGGGGGAATCCTGAAACTGGGCCACGAGAGGGTGGTGAGGTTGAGGAGAATAAACAAAAAGAGAATAGGGCGGGGGAAAGCCCAGTTGTGGGAGAAGGTTGGGAAGGGGAAAGGTAGAGAGGTGCCCTGGGCTGGGACTTCTGTAGGACGTCTCTCTGAAAGTTTGCCGAGGGAGTATTGCTCTCTGCTGAGGTACAGGAATTGCAGCTTTGCTGGAAAAGCAGGATCTGAGGGAACGGAACTCTGGGGGAATCGTCGGAGTGAGGAGTTGGGGCCCTGCTGGGAGAAGAGGGTCTGAGGAGACCAGGCTCTGCTAAGGGACTATGGTGTGAGGGGAAGGGGCTCTGTTCAGGGACCAGAGTCGGAGTGTGGGCTGGGACTCCACTGAGAGGCCGAACATGACAGGAGACGGTGGAACAGCAAAAAGTTTGTTAGAAGACAGGGTTCCACTTCGGGGCGGGGCGGGGTGGGGGGACAGTGAACATTCCCACAAAGAACCCCAGAGAGAAACTACCAATAATGTAAAATAGAATGTGCAGCCTGATAAGCAGGTTGAGCTTAGAAGCCTGAGCTTTGGATTCAGCCAGGCTTGAGTCCTAGCGGGACCACTTCATGACATTGTGGAAGTTTCTTCATTTATTTAAACTCCTTAAAGTGGGGTGATATTAGTACCTATATCATACGGTATTACTAGATAAATCACAGAAAAGTGATTAGCACAGTACCTTAGCACATAGTGAGTACTTTAAAAATATTAGTTATCAAAAAAGGAGTTCCTATAATTGAGACTGAATTCTGCTATATTTATTTAGTGTACAATTTATTACTTTGAGAATTTTTTGAGTGCATTTAAAACTTACGTAGTACCTAATTCCTAAAAAGAATTTGGCTGGGCGCGGTGGCTCATGCCTGTAATTCCAGCACTTTGGGAGGCCGAGGTGGGTGCATCACCTGAGCTCAACAGTTCCAGACCAGCCCGGGCCACATGGTGAAACCCCGTCTCTAGTAAAAATACAAAAATTAGCCAGAAATGCTTGGGAGGCTGATGCAGGAGAATCCCTTGAACCCGGGAGGCGAAGGTTACAGCGAGCAGAGGTCGCGCCACTGCACTCCAGCCTGGGCGACAGAGCAAGACTCCCATCTCAAAAAAAAAAAAAAAAAAAAAAAAAGAATTTGAAGTAAGGTACAACACAAACCCTGTAAAAAAGAGAAATCTATAATTAAAGAAAGATAAGAAATAGATGGGCAAATAATTATATGAGTAACAGGAAAAATGGTGACACAAACACTGAACTTTGTTCTTCATTTCCAGGTTTTAAAAAGGGGAAAAACCATAAGGGTGTATATTATTCCCATTATCTAAAGAAAGAATGCTCAATTTATCAAGAGAAAAATTCTATATTGTAAGAATAATTTATTACCTTGAATAGTGATTCATAGTCTTGAGTAGTATACAAACCCTTTTTAAAGGAAAAAGGTTCTTTTGAAACTTGACAAATACTTTTGAAAATTTCACTGTAAAAAATACTGATGTAAGAAATGAAAGTCTAAAGAACACTGTAAATGTACTTAATGCCACTGAAGTATACACTTAAAAGTGGTTAAAATGGCGTATTTTATGTTACATGTATTTTACCACAATAAAAAAGTTTTTAAGAAATTAAAATCCTACTTCAGGAAAATGTCTTTATGGTTATGAATTATCACTGCCAAAGAAGTTTTAGTTTAATGAGTGGGAAAATATTGTTTTTAAGCAATTACTGAAATGAAACACTAAACTAAAACATTTTTATAGAACTCCCAAACTGTCAAGTATATATCTCTTGACCCTGGGGACCTGAAGACTCCAGTTTAAGAATAATCTGGGCAAGGTGGGG
Source organism: Macaca mulatta (assembly GCF_049350105.2). Classification (NCBI taxonomy): domain Eukaryota; kingdom Metazoa; phylum Chordata; class Mammalia; order Primates; family Cercopithecidae; genus Macaca; species Macaca mulatta. The sequence goes on from NC_133419.1 coordinate 78,247,009, forward strand.
TGGCTCACACCTGTAATCCAAGCACTCTGGGAGGCCTAGCAGGCGTATCCCTTGAGCCAAGAAGTTGGAGACCAGCCTGGGCAAGGTAGTGAAACTTAATCTGTAATCCAATGTAGGGGCAGTAGTTGCCACTGCACTCCAGCCTGGGCGACAGAACTAGACCCTGTCTCAGGAAAAAAAAAAAAGAAAAAAAAAGGAGTAATCCGACCCAGAATACAGTTTTTACAGTTTGTGGAAACATACAAAGATTTTCATATACTGGTTACTTAACTGACCTTAAATGAAAGCCAGGTACAGGTTATTTTAAAATAAAATTATATCTTTGTGAAGGAATATCTATGGAAAGAACCTTCAAACCTAAAAGGAAGATTAATTATGTGAACCTTGCCTGTACTTTCTATCTTTGCTTCCAGCTTTTACAGTACTCCACTTCCCACATTCCAGTGAGGTTGTGAAATAACATTCTAAAAAAGAAATAAAGCTTTATTACTATGGTTTTCTTTTCTCACTGCTCACACTGTTAGTCAGAGACTGATAAATAAGGTTAGAGTTTCTACCTTTTCTAATCTAGATGGGCACGGAAACAGAGTCCTTTGGCATCAGAAAGTTACATCCACCCAAAGATATGGAGTGTTTTACTACAAAGCAAGGTTTAAGTCATGCCTTCCTTCACTGAAGTCTGTTCTTGAAAATAAATGACACCCATAATGCTGTCATCACTTCTTGCCTTCCTGGGCTAAGAGAAATTGTGGAACACAGAGCTTAACCACAATTTATGTAATTATGTAAATGAGTTATATTTATCTGACTGAAATGTAAAGGTGCAAAAAAGAGTAGCTATTTTTAAAACCTGTGTTTGATTTATTGCTACTGCCATGAAGAGGCCTTTAAATAAGCATTAAGTTACACTTGGTTCAACCTTGTTTATGAATAAGAAATTTCTTAAGGTATTTCAGACTTCATGTCCTATTGGGGGAAATATTTTGCTCAATAAGAGTGAATGGCTAGTTTATTAAAAATACCAAAAAGTCAAAAACAACCCAAATACTCATCAACAAAAATATAAATTGTGATAGACTACTCAAGAGTGAGAAAAGAAAACTATAGAAATAAACACACTGTTGATACACACTACAGCCTGATTGAATCTTAAAAACATGTTGAGTAAAAGAAGGCAGACACGAAAGAGTTAAGTACTGTACAATTCCATCAATATGAAGGTCAAAAATAATCTGTGGCAATAGAAATCAAAGTAGTTGTTTCCTTTGAACTTAGTAGGGTATTGACTAGAAAGGGACACAAGGGGACTTTGTAGATAGTTTCTATATCTTTATTGGCAAGTTTATTTCTCAAAATTCATTGAACTCTATAAACACTGCATTCAACTAAATGCAATGCAATTATGCTTCAATTTTAAAAGTTAATGGTTTATTCCTATATAATCCCAATTAGCACTGGTACCAGTCTGCCTTTTATCAAAATTTACACACATTTTTGTCTCCTTCATATGTTATCTTTGCATTTGTTACACAGTTTTTTGTTTTGCCTTTTTTTTTTTTTTTTTTTTTTTTTTTGAGACAGAGTCTCGCTCTATCGCTCCCAGGCTAGAGTGTAGTGTCGCAATCTCGGCTTACTGCAAGCTCCGATTCCCAGGTTCACGCCATTCTACTGCCTCAGCCTCCCGAGTAGCTGGGACTACCGGCGTCTGCCACCATGCCCAGTTTTTTTTTGTATTTTTAGTAGAGACGGGGTTTCACCGTGTTAGCCAGGATGGTCTCGATCTCCTGACCTCATGATCCACCCTCCTCAGCCTCCCAAAGTACTGGGATTACAGGCGTGAGCCACTACGCCTGGCTGCTTTTTTTTTTTTTTTTTTTTTTTAGTGAATATTATAAGCTCAGTAAATGTATATTGAGGCAAACTGAATTCCATTTTAGAGCCAATTTGGGGAATTCCTAATCAAGGATGAGCAAATTAGGTATATTTAAAACTCACTTTAAAAAAGCTAAAATAAGCTGGGCACAGTGGCTCACGCCTGTAATCCCAACACTTTGGGAGGCCCAGGCAGGTGGATCACGAGGTCAGGAGATTGAGACCATCCTGGTCTCAAAAAAAAAAAAAGAAAAAAAGCTAAAGGTTTTTAGCTTCATGTACCTTGAGCTCAAAAAAGGTGAGGTAGGGCCGGGCGCGGTGGCTCAAGCCTGTAATCCCAGCACTTTGGGAGGCCGAGACGGGTGGATCACAAGGTCAGGAGTTGGAGACCATCCTGGCTAACACGGTGAAACCCCGTCTCTACTAAAAAAATACAAAAAACTAGCCGGGCGAGGTGGCGGGCGCCTGTAGTCCCAGCTACTCGGGAGGCTGAGGCAGGAGAATGGCGTAAACCCGGGAGGCGGAGCTTGCAGTGAGCTGAGATCCAGCCACTGCACTCCAGCCTGGGCGACAGAGCGAGACTCCGTCTTAAAAAAGAAAAAAAGAAAAAAAAGAAAAAAAAAATGATTGGTTTCTCTGATGGAATAAAGATTTTTACTGAAAAGAAAAATGAGTGGGGGACCAAGTGCAATGGCTCATGTCTGTAATCCCAGCATTCTGAGAGGCCAAGGTGGAAGTTCAAGACCAGCCTGGTCAACATGGTGAAACCTCATCTCTACTAAAAATGCAAAAATTAGGTGGGCATGGTGGTGCATGCCTGTAGTCCCAGCTACTCGGGAGGCTGAAGCAGGAGAGTCACTTGAACCCAGGAGGCAGAGGTTGCAGTGAACCAAGATCACGCCATTGCACTCCGATCTGGGTGACAGAGTGAGACATCATCTCAAAAAAAAAAAAAAAAAAGATGGGGGACAGCCTGTGTTACTATGTTTTATGTCTTATAGCTATGTGTCTACATTTAAAATTTTTATTATTAAATATTTCAGAACAGGGATAATCATTGGCAGTTTGACATCCTGTACAGCAAGGCCTGATATTCACTTGTATGGACCAGAAAGGCTGTACTGACTGTTAAACTGTTAAGATACTATATTTACATGCCAGTTGCAGCATAGTCGCTACCGTGAGCCTCCTGAGTACACCCCTGCTACACCGGCTACCCAGTCTTTCTCCAACAACACCCAGCAACTGAACCTTTGAAACAGATACACCAGACCCTATAACTGTGCCTGCAAATTAGATAATCTCAATGAAATGAACACATTTCTAGAATAACACAAACTATGGAAACTCACTCAAGAATAACGAAAATCTGAATGAACCCATAATAAGAAAAAATATTGAATGGGAGCTGGGTGCAGTGGCTCATGCCTGTAATCCCAGCACTTTGAGAGGCCGAGGTGGGCGATCACCTGAGGTCAGGAGTTCAAGACCATACTGGCCAACATAGTGAAACGCCATCTCTACTAAAAATACAAAAATTAACCGGGTGTGGTGGCACATACTTGTAGTCCCAGCACTTTGGGAGACTGAGGCAGGAGAATCACTTGAACCCAGGAGACAGAGGTTGCAGTGAGCTGAGATGGGGCCACTGCACTCCAGTCTGGGTGACAGAGTGAAACTCATCTCAAAAAAAAAAAAAACCATCAAATTGGGAATTTGAAATTTGCCCCTGCCCCCACCCCCCTCAAAAAAGAAAAAAAGCTCAGATTCAGATGGCTTCGTGGTCAAGTCTACCGAAAGTTGAAATAAGAATTAATACCAGTGCTTCACAAATTCATGCCAAAAACTAGAAGAGAGGGAACACTTCCCAACTCATTCTGTGAGGACAGATTTTCCCTAGTAGCAAGATAGAGAAAAATATCACAAGAAAAGCCCAGTACCTCATGTGAATTTAGCAAACACAGCAATTCTCAATGAAATACTAGCAAACCAGTTCCAGCCACATATAAAAAGGATTATACACCATAAACAAATGGGATTCATCCCAAGTATGCAATATTGGCTTAAAATCTAAAAATCAATATATTATAATATATTAACAGAATAAAAGATAGAAACAACACAGTCATCTCAATAGATGCAGAAAACTCATTTGACAAAATGCAATATTCTTTCATGTTAAAAATAATAGACTAGGAAGAGAAGGGAACTTTTTCAGCCTGATTTTAAGTCCATTATGAAAAACCCATATCTAATATACGGGATGCTGAAAACTGATTCCTTCCTCCTAAGGTCAGGAACAAGACAATGATGTTTGCTATATCCACTTATATTTAATATTATACTGGAGGTTGTAGCCAGTGTAATGTGTCAAGAAAAAAAAGGCATCCAGATTGGCATGGAAGAAGTAAAACAAGCTCTATCGTAAATTACTGATCTTGTATATAGGAAATCCTAAAGAATCCACAAATAAAGCTATTAGAACAAATAGATAAGCATGTTTGCAGGATACAAGATAAATACTCAAAAATCACGTGTTATTCTATACATTAGCAATGAACAATCCAAAAATGAAATCAGACCAGGCATGGTGGCTCCTGCCTGTAATCCCAGCACTTTGGGAGGCGAGGTAGGTGGATCACTTGAGGCCAGGAGTTCAAGACCAGCCTGGCCAACATGGTGAAACTCCATCTCTACTAAAAAAGTACAAAAAATTAGCTGGGCATGGTGATGCGCGCCTGTATTCCCAGCAACTAGGGAGGCTGAGGCAGGAGAATCACTTGAACTTGGGAGGCAGAGGTTGCAGCGAGCCAAAATTGCACGACTGCACTCCAGCCTGGGTGACAGAGCGCGACTCTATCTCAAAAAAACAAAACAAAATACACAAACAGCAAAAAAAGATATCAATAACTCTATTTACAATAGAATCAAAAAATATTTAGAGATTTCTTAAAAAGAAATATAAGACTGAAAATTATAAAACATTGTTCAAGGAAATTTAAAAAGACGTACATGGGAAGAAAACACATATTCATGGATTGGAAGACTTAATATCGATAAGATGCCAATACTTTTTAAGTTGAAGTACAGATTCAACAGATTCACTCTCCATCAAAATTCCAGCTGGCTTCTTTGTAGAAACTGACAAGTTGATCTTAATAATAATATGGAAATTCAGAGAACCCAGAATATCCAAAACAGTTTTTCAGATGATGAACAAAGTTGAAGGACTCACACTTCCTGGCTTCCAAAGTTACTACACAGCTACAGTCATCAAGATTGTGTGTAGTAATGGCATATGACAGGCTGTGTCTCCCCCGGATTCATATGTTGAAGCCCTAACCCCTAATGTGACTCTATTTGGAGATAATGCCTATAGGAAGGAGTTAACTAAAGTTAAACAATGTCATCAGGGTGGGGCCCTAATGTGATAGAACTGGTAATTTTATAAGAACAGAAATAGAGAGCTCTTTCTCTTCACATGCATATGCCAAGGAGAGGCCATGTGAAGACACAGAGAGATGGCAGACATCTCCAACCCGAGGAGAAAGCCCTCACCAGACAACAGTCAGGCCAGCACCTTATCTTGGATATGCCAGCTCCAGAACTGTCAAAAATAAATTTTTGTTGTTTAAGTTACCAATCTATGGTATTTTTTTGTAGTAGTCAGTCTGAATAACAAATAGCCATTTGGGTCAGTGGAATAGAATGGAGACTTAGATATAAACCTGTACATCTAGAGTAAATTAATTTAAAATAAAGATACCAAGACCATCTAATGGGGAAAGAATAGTCTTTGCAACAAATGATGCTGGGAAAACTGGAGATCCACATAGAAAAGAATGAAGGTGAACCCCTAATTAATTCCATATAAATAATTCAGAATGTTTCAGACGACTACATTTGTAAGACCTGAAACTATGCAACTCTTAGAAGAAAACAAGAGTAAATCTTTAAGACCTTGGATATGGCAATGGATTCTTAGAAGTAACACCAAATCCACAAGCAACAAAAGGAAAAATAAATTAATAGACCTCATCAAAATTAAAAACCTGTGTGCTTTACAAAATCATGTATCAAAAGTCAAGACCATCAGTCCAAATGTGGGGCTTAAGAAAGAAAATCAAGTCTGGGCACAGTTGTTCATGCTTGTAATCCCAGCACTTTTGGAGACCAAGACCAGAGGGTCACTTGAGGCTAGGAATTTGAGACCATCCTGGGAAACATAGTGAGACCCCATCTCTACAAAATTTTTTTGTAAACTTAGCCAGACATGGTGCTGCACACCTGTAGTCCTAGCTGCTCAGGAGCCTTAGGTGGGAAAATCACTTGAGCCCAGGATTTTGAGGCTGTGGTAAGCTATGATTGTGCCATTGCACTCCAGCCTAGGCAACAGAGCAAGACTCTGTACATAAAAGAAGAAAAGAAAGTCAAAAGACAACCTACAAAATAGGAAAAAATATATCCAGTAAGAGATTCATCTAGAAGATGTTAAAAACATGTTGGGAGCTGAAAAGGCCAAAGGGATCATGACCAACTCAGCATTCCGCTGGAGGCTATATGATCAAACAGCAAACTATTTATCATGAATGCAGGATGTTGGCAAACTGATACTGCCCTGCCACCAAAAGGTTTGCTGAGGACCTCACTCCCTGGCCCTGGGATAGTTATCTGTTAAGAAATCTAGCGCCTATTGTTCGAAGAATGCAGTCTTACAAGCCCGCCAACACCCACCCCCCACCCACCTCCATTTCTTGCTATCTCTTTTGCCTAATAAATACGGAGGGCTGTGTAAAGCTCAGGGCCCTTGTCCACTAGAGGCAAGGTGCCCCCAACCCCTTCTTCCAAATACACTCTTTTGTCTCTTGTCTTTTATTCCCGCATTTGCCCCCCTTTATTCAGTCCCATAGGTCCATGTGGGTTACATAGTGGCACCCCAAACAGCAACAGGATTGGGTGCTCTACAAAAATACATCAATAATAAAAAAACAATTGGCATTTCATCAAAGAAAATATACAAATAGCCGACAAGCAAATGAGAAGATACTCAACATCTTGATCATCAGGAAATAAATAATGAAAACCACAATGAAATAGTACTTTATGGTTGGGCACAGTGGCTCGTGCCTGTAATCCCATCACTTTGGGAGACTGAGGTGGGAGAATTGATTGAGTCCAGGAGTTTGAGACCAGTCTGGGCAACATGACGAGACCCTGTCTCTACAAAATATACAAAAAAAAAAAAAAAAAAAAAAGCCAGGTGTGGTGGCTTGCAACTGTAGTCCCAGCTACTTGGGAAGCTGAGATGGGAGAATTGGTCGAGGCTTCAGTGAGCTGTAATCATGTCACTGCACTCCAGCCTGGGCAACAAAGCAAGACCCTGTCTCAGAAGAAAGAAAGAAAGAAAAAAATATCACTTCACACCCACAATGACGGCTTGAAATTGGCGTTGACAAGGATATGGAGAAAGCAGAACCCTCGTCACTGCTGGTGGAATTACAAAGTTGTGGATCTGCTATGTAACAGTCTGATAGCTCCTCAAAATGATAAACATAAAGTTATTTGAACCAGCAGTTCCTTTCCTAGCTATACTCAAGAGAAAGGAGCATATGTCCATGCAAAAATTTTTACATAAATGTTCATAACAAGCATTGTTTCTAATACCAAAAATTGGAGACAACCCAATGGCCATCAGCTGATTAATACAGATTCTTTGGCTACTCCTTGAAATTCTTACTTAGTAGATCTCTGTTGGAGCCTTGGTAACTGCAAGCACATGATGTGATTATCATTCTGGTGTTCTGGGAACCAATCTTAATATACCCTGCTCTACCCTTACCTTCTTGATTTTACTCTCCCAAGCCATGCCTACTATGGGATATAATTTCTTCCATACAACATGAAAGAAGCAGCCACCTTTCGCACTACTTAGGTATCTTTTTTTTTTTTTTTTTTTTTCTGAGACAGGGTCTCACTCTGTCACCCAGGCTGGAGTGCAGTGGTATGATCTTGGCTCACTGCAACCTCCACCTCCCAGTTTCAAGTGATTCTCCTGCCTCAGCCTCCCCAAGTAGTTGGGATTACAGACATGTGCCACCATGCCTGGCTAATTTTTTTTTTTTTAATAGAGATGAGGTTTCACCATGTTGGCCCATCTGGTCTTGAACTCCTGACTTCAAGTGATCCACCCACTTCAGCCTCCCAAAAGTGCTGGGATTATAGGCATGAGCCACCATGCCTGGCCAGGTATCTTTTTAAATCTTGTATGAAATTATGTCACTGTTCTGTTGACAAACATCTTGTGACTGCATTTTCTCTAAAGTCCAAATCTCTTGACATACCTATGATATCCACCATAATCTGAACTCAATTTACCTCTCCAGCTACATCACTCACTGTACTCTAATCACACTGACAATAGACAACTGTACTTACAAAATTACAGGTTTGGAAGTGGCAATACACAAATAACCATCAGCATCATGTATTTCTGGCAGGGTTGATTCTCATATATAAATTTATTCTTTGAGTTTATAAGTTTATAAAATGAAACTTCACAAATAGAGGAACTTTTTTTTTTTTTTTTTTTTTTCTGTGAGATGGCGTTTCACTCTTGTTGCCCAGGCTGGAGTGCCATGGCGTGATCTTGGCTCACTGCAACCTCCGCCTCCTGGGTCAAGTGCTTCTCCTGCCTCAGCCTCCCCAGTAGCTGGGATTACAGGCATGCGCCACCACGCCAGGCTAATTTTGTATTTTTAGCAGAGGCGGGGTTTCTCTATGTTGATCAGGCTGGTCTGAAACTCCCGACCTCAGGTGGTCCACCCACCTTGGCCTCCCAAAGTGCTGGGATTACAGGCATGAGCCACCGCGCCCAGCCATAGAGGAACTTTTATGTTTATTCTTCAAATGTATTTCCAGTATTTTCTCATGTAGTACCCTCTGTTTTAAGAAAAAAAAAAAAAAAAGTCCCCCTACCCCTCAGTTCTCCCCATATTTGCCTCTTGAAATTTTTTTTATACCCAGGCTTACAGTGATGTTGTCAAAGAAGAATTCAGTCCATTTGTGCTCTGTAACAGCAGTCCCTAACCTTTTTGACACAAGGGACCAGTATCGTGGAAGACAGTTTTTCCACAGACCGGGGCAGGGATGGTTTCAGGATGATCCAAGCTCCTTACATTTATTGTGCACTTTATTTTGTATATATATATGTGTGTGTGTATATATGTATGTGTACATATATGTGTGTGTGTGTGTCTATATATGTTTTTTTTTTTTTTTGAGACAGGGTCTCACTCTGTTGTCCAGGCTGGAGTGCAGTGGCGGATCTCAGATCACTGCTCTCTAAGTCTTCTCAGAGTTAATCACTATTCCTGCTATTATCCCCTTGTACTTTGTTTGTACCTATTAGAATGTTTATCAATACGTAACATTAAAATTCTCTACTCACCCTGGACTTAGCACAATCTGATTTGTATTACAGTTAATTGTATAGTAATATTTATCTACCATTCCATCTAGATTTTGACCTTTCTTCTTGAAGTCATGAAATGATTCCATTTATTTTTGAGTAATTCTACCTTCCTAATTATTTATTCTGCCAGCTCTTAGCACAAAGAGTTATACATGTTAGAAGCTCAAAAATGTCTCTTGAGTAGAAATAAATTGAAAAGGCAACTGAAAGCAGATACAAACTGTAGATGAAGAAAACTGCTTTTGATACTAGTTACCACCATGTATTAAGTAAAGTCAACAGCAGAAAAAGTGTTCCATTATATGTCTTTTTTTATGGTGCTTTAAAAGCTTATAATCCTAGACATAGTCATGCAGATTCATATATACTCCATACAGAAACCAAGATTATAAATACTAATTCAATGAATAAAATGCAAATTACATATCAACAAATACAAATGGTAAACAAACTCACTTAATGGTTAAGGAAGCAATGGTTTCATTCCCAACAAAGAACTAAACACTTTAGGTAGTTTTGAAGAAATGAGAAGATGCAAAGTTTCTACAGAAGTAAAAACATAATGAAGATCAGAGAACCTCTTAATTATGATTTTATTATCAAAGTGAGAAGGGCATGAGGAAACCATTACATCTTTTGTGATGAATTTCATGGAGAAAATTTTTTTTTTTTCTTTTTGAGACAGAGTCATGCAATCTCGGCTCACTGCAACCTCCTCCTCCCAGGTTCAAGTGATTCTCCTGCCTCAGTCTCCTGACTAGCTGGGATTACAAGTACATACCACCTTGTTCAGCTAATTTTTGTATTTTTGGTAGATAACGGGTTTTCACCATGTTGGTCAGGCTGGTCTCGAACTCCTGACCTTAGGTGATCCACCCACCATGGCCTCCCAAAGTTCTGGGATTACAGACGTGAGCCACTCAGCCTGGCTAAGAAAATGGATTTTAAGGGTAATTCAAATGCCTAGTAAAAGACTGATTAAGTACTTGCAGAAGAATGTTTCTAGTATCAAGATAAGGAGGTATAATGGAAAGGACATAACTTTTGACATCTGGTGACTTTAGTTCCCAATCTCACCTTTACCACTCAGAAACTGTAACATTATTGATAATTAATACTACAAGTGGAATATAGAAGTTAAAAAAATGAATGTTATCTCATGAGCTACACCAGAGTAGTCCAAAGGGTATCCATATTTTTATAAAAAGAAAGAACAAAAACCTGATGTATAAGGATAAATAATTATTTCGGAGACTAGTACCTCCTTAATACATATTCTCCCCTTGAAATCTCTACTTTTAAGCTGGGCACATTGCCTGTTAGAACAGATAGATCTAGCATTCTTTGCAATTGAGTGTGACCACATGACTATATTCTGGCAAATAACATGCAAACAGAAGTATTCTCTGAAACCTTTCAGGAAATTTCTTAAAGGACACCAGACATATACCCTTTGCCCCTTCCCACTTTATCTCTTTATTCTGTTGCTTGGAACATGGATGTGATCGCCAGAGCTCCATATTAAACTATGAGAGTGAAGGCCTCATCATCAAGACTGTGAGGCTGAAACCTGCAAGCCGCCTAATTCCTAGACTTTGAGATAACCACTATACCTGCCCTATGTTGACTACCTCTGGACTTTAAACTTTGTCTTATTTAAGCCACTATGCTTTGGGGTATGTTTAACTCATGTAATGATTATGGTTTATTTTCTAAATCAGACTCATCTTCCTTGTTGATACTCCCAAAAAAGCAACAGTGACATTTTATCTACCAAAAAGTTGTTTTCCTAATACTAAATTCTATAATTTTCCTATACATTTCCTTATTTAATAGTTGTTGAATCTTAAGTTGGGGTCAGATGTGGTGGCTTACACCTGTAATCCCAGTACTTTGGGAGACTGAGGTGGGCGGATCGCTTGAGGTCAGGAATTTGAGACCAGCCTGGCAAACATGGCGAAACCCTGTCTCCCAAAAAATACAAAAATTAGCCAGGCATGGTGGCATGTACCTGCAATCCCAGCTACCAGGGAGACTGAGGCACAAGAATCACTTGGAGGTTACAGTGAGCCGAGATCATGCCACTGCACCCTAGCCTGGGTGACAGAGTGAGACTCTGTCTCAAAAAAGAAAATAATAATATTGGTTGGAGGAGAATGGTAAAGTGAATTGAAGAATACAGGCTGTAGAGTCAGACAGACTTGGATTCAAATTCTCATTTTCTCACTTATTAGCTATATAATTTGGAACAAAGTTCTTAACCACTCTCGAATCTTGATGTTGTTGAGATAATAGATCTAAAATATCTGGTACATGGTAGGTTCCCAATAAATATTCCTTTTTTTCTCAATTGAATTTTAAGATCCAGTTCATATACTATTCCCTCAAACATATTTCTTTAATTTCCTACCTAGAAATTGCTGTGGACTGAATGTGCACTCCCCACCAACTTCATATATTGAAGCCCTAACCCTAAAAATGACTGTAGTTAGAGATAGGGTCTTCAAGGAAGTAGTTGAAATTAAATGAGGTCGTAAGAGTCAGGCCCTAATCTAATAGGATGGGTGAATTTATAAGAAGAGAAAGAAATACCAGGTGTGCCCATGCAAGCAGAAAAAGCCATATGAGAAAACAGAAAAAGGCATCCATTTCCAAGCCAAAAAGAAAGGCCTCGCCATAAACCAACCAATCCTATTGGCACCTTGATCTTGGACTTCTAGCCTCCAGAACTGTGAGAAAATAAATTTCTATTGTTTAAGACACCCAATCTGTGGTACTTTGTAATGGAAGCCCTATCAGACTAATAAAGAAATCCTCAAAACATACTCATTATGTCTCTCCTTATATCACTTTTTTTTTTTTTTTTTTTTTTTTTTTTTTTTTTTTTTTTTTTTTTTTTTTTTTTTTTTTTTTGAGACGGAGTCTCGCTCTGTCACCCAGGCTGGAGTGCAGTGGCCGGATCTCAGCTCACTGCAAGCTCCACCTCCCGGGTTTGCGCCATTCTCCTGCCTCAGCCTCCTGAGTAGCTGAGACTACAGGCGCCCGCCACCTCGCCCGGCTAGTTTTTTGTATTTTTTTTTAGTAGAGACGGGGTTTCACCGCGTTAGCCAGGATGGTCTTGATCTCCTGACCTCGTGATCCGCCCGTCTCGGCCTCCCAAAGTGCTGGGATTACAGGCTTGAGCCACCGCGCCCGGCCTATATCACTTTTTTAAAGTTACTTTGGTTTTTCTTAAGAAGTTACCTTGTGGCTGGTTGCGGTGGCTCATGCCTATAATCCCAGTACTTTGGGAGGCCGAGGCAGGTGGATCACCTGAGATCAGGAGTTCGGGACCATCCTGAACAACATGGAGAAACCCCGTTTCTAAAATACAAAATTAGGCGGGCATGGTGGCGGGCGCTTGTAATCCCAACTACTCAGGAGGCTGAGGCAGGAGAATTGCTTGAACCCGGGAGACGGAGGTTGCGGTGAGCCGAGATTGCGCCATTACACTCCAGCCTGGGCAACAAGAGCGAAACTCCATCTCAAAAAAACAAAAAAGTTACCTTGTAATTATATGTGTATAATTACTATAATCTAATACTGTAGTATTAGATCCTCAAAAACAGGAATCATGTTTTATGAATTTGTATCTTCCTTCCATAGCACCCAAAACAATATATTGAACTTCTGTGTTATTTGTTTTTATTTCTTTGGGTTTTTTGTTTGTTTGTTTGTTTGGTTGTTTTTTGAGACATAGTCTCGCTCTGTCGCCCAGGCTGAAGTGCAGTGGCACGATCTCAGCTCACTGCAACCTCTGCCTCCCAGGTTCAAACGATTCTCCTGCCTCAGTCTACCCAGTAGCTGGGATTACAGGTGCCCGCCACCACACCCAGCTAATTTTTGTTATTTTTGGTAGAGACAGGGTTTCACCATGTTAGCCAGGCTGGTCTCTAACCCCTGACCTCATGATCCATCCGCCTCGGCCTCCCAAAGTGCCGGGATCACAGGCGCGAGCCACTGCGCCTGTTCCTTTGGTTTTTTTGTTTTGTTTTGTTTTTTTGAGACGGAGTCGCGCTCTGTCACCCAGGCTGGAGTGCAGTGGTGCGATCTTGGCTCATTGCTACCTCTGCCTCCTGCCTCAGCATCCCGGGTAGATGGGATTACAGGTGTGCATCACTACGCCTGGCTAATTTTTGTATTTTTAATAGAGACAGGTTTTCACCCTGTTGGCCAGACTGGTCTTGAACTCCTGACCTCAAGTGATCCACCTGCTTTGGCCATCCAAAGTGCTGGAATTACAGGTGTGAGCCACCACGCCCAGCCCTCTGGTACTTATTTTTTTAGATGGACATTCAGAAATCGAGGCTGGGCACAGTGGCTCATCCCTGTAATCCGAGCACTTTGGGAGGCTGAGGAGAGAAGATAGATTGCTTGAGCCCAGGATTTGGAGACCAACATGGGCAACATAGTGAGAACCTGGCTCTTAAAAAAAATAAAAATAAAAATTACAAAATTAGCTGGACGTGGTGGCACATACCTCTAGTTCCAGCTAGGAACTAGCCTGAGGTGGGAAGATCACTGGAGCCCAGGGGCTTGAGGTTGCAGTGAGCTAAGATCACGCTACTGCACTCCAGACTGGATGAAAGAATGAGACCCTGTCTCTTTGATATTAATAATAAGTTGAACTTGCAAAAATGGGTTCTTAGTTGTTAATGTTAATCAGAAGTAAGACTTTCTAATCATCTTTATATGGAGATTAAATATGGTTAAGGAGATACATATAGGTGCCAAATTGACAAGAGGTAGACTGTGACTGTTAGTTTTATGTGTTAACGTGGTAAGGTTATAGTATGCAGTTATTTAACCAAATACTAATCTAAGTGTTGCTGTGAACATACCTTGTAGATATGGTTAACATCTACAGTCAGTAGACTAGTGTATATATGAGATTATCCTTGATACACTGAGTTGGCCTCTTCTAGTCAGTTTAAAGTCCAGGCAAAACTGATGTTTCCGTGAAGAAGAAGAAACACTGCCTCAGTACCATAAGAACTCTTGCCCAAGAGAGAGCAGCTTACCAGTATTATCTACACATTTTACACTTGCCAGCTTCCAAAATTTTGTGAGCCACTTTTTTGAAACAAGTCTGTCAATATTTATAGTCATCTGCTTCTGTTTCTCTGGATAACCCTGACTGATACAAGTACCTTTTACTTACTGTGCTTACCAGTTCTAGAATTTCCATTTTATTCCTTTTTGAAATATTTCCTTATTGAGATTCTGTATTTGCTGAGTCATTGTTACCATATTTTTGTTTATTTCTCTGTGCTTTATTTCCCTTACAATACTTTCTTTGAAGTCTTTGCTAAATGTCAGACTTCTGGGAATACTCAATTACTCAGTTTATTTTTTAATTAATTAATTAATTAATTTTTGGAGACAGGGTCTTGCTCAGTCACCCAGGCTGGAGTATAGTGGCAAGATCATTGCTCACTGCAACCTCAAACTCATGGGCTCAAGTGATCCTCCTGCCTCAGCCTCCTGAGTAGCTAGCACTATAGGTGCAAGCCACCACACCTGGACACCTGGCCTTTTTTTTTTTTTTTTTTTTTTTTGTGGAAACCAGGTCTCCACCATCCTGGCTAACATAGTGAAACCCCGTCTCTACAAAAAATACAAAAAATTAGCCGGGTGTGATGGCGGGTACCTGTAGTCTCTGCTGCTTAGGAGGCAGGAGAATGGCGTGAACCTGGGAGGTGGAGCTTGCAGTGAGCTGAGATCGTGCCACTGCACTTCAGCCTGGGTGACAGAGCAAGACTCTGTCTCAAAAAAAAAAAAAAAAAAGAAACTGGGTCTCCCAATAGGAATGCTTTTACACTATTGGTGGGAATGTAAATTAGTTCAACCTTTTTGGAAAACAGTGGGGCGATTCCTCAAATACCTAGACCTAGAAATACCATTTGACCCAGCAATCCCATTACTGGGTATACGCCCAGAGGAATATAAATCATTCTGTTATGAAGATAAATGCATGCATATATTCATTGCAGCACTGTTTACAATAGCAAAGACATGGAATGAACCCAAATGCCCATCAGTGATAGACTGGATAAAGAAAATGTGGTACATATGCACCATGGTATACTATGCAACCATAAAAGGGAACGAGATCATGTCCTTTGCAGGGACACGGATGGAGCTGGAAGCCGTTATCCTCAGCAGACTAACACAGGAACAGAAAACTGAACACCACGTGTTCTCACTTATAAGTGGGAGCTGAACAAAGAGCACATGGACACAGGGAGGGGAACAACACACACTGGGGCTTGCTGGTGGGGGTCATGGGGAGGGAGAGCATCAGGATAAATAGCTAATCCATGTGGGGCTTAATACCTAGGTGATGGGTTGATAGGTGCAGCAAACCACCATGGCACATGTGTACCTATGTAATGAACCTGCATGTCTTACACATGTATCCTGGAACTTAAAAAAAGATGTTACATACATATAACAATTTCCAAGGTATCAGAAAGCAAAAAAGCAAAATAAAGACCAGGGTTGATAGCATGTTATCATTTGTGTAATATTAGAGTATGGAGAGGGGGACAGTACACACACAAACATAGCACCCAGAGATTTGAATGGTTAATACACAATATACCTTTGAAAAGAAACATGAAAACTAGGTATCTGGGGTTCATGGGAGCAAGGAAACTTTCACTCTGTACTGTTTAGTACCTTTTGAATTTAAAAGGGTCTTTAGGCCGGGCGCAGGGGCTCACGCCTGTATTCCCAGCACTTTGGGAGGCCAAGGCAGGTGGATCACCTGAGGTCAGGAGACTGAGACCAGCCTGGCCAACATAGTGAAACCCTGTCTCCACCAAAAATACAAAAATTAGCCAGGCATGGTAGTGCACGCCTGTAATACCAGCTACTTGGGAGGCTGAGACAGGATAATCACTTGAACCCCAGAGGTAGAAGTTGCAGTGAGCCAAGATTGCACCACTGCACTCCAGCCTGGGCAAACAGAGCCAGACTCCATCTCAAAAAAAAAAAAAAAGTGTTTAATGTATTTCTATTAGAAAAATAAAATTCTAGTAAAAACATAAAAGAAACTGGGTATCTCTGTGTTGCTGAGGCTGGTCTTGAAATTCTGGCCTCAAGTGAAACTCCCACCTCCCACCTTGGCCTCCCAATGTGCTGGGATTACAGACATGAGCCACCACACCCAGCCCCAGATAACAGTTTCAGTTTACTGAGTGTGGGTCATAGTTTTTGTTTATTTGCATGCCTTGTAATTTGTTGTTGAAAAGTGACATTTTAGATAACATATTGTAGGAAAGTCTGGATATCCAGGCATCCAGCCTGGGGAAACAACTTTTCCCCTTGAAAGTTGTTATTTGTTTGTGTGTGTGGGTTTAGCTGTTTGCCTATACTAAGTGTCTTAATCCATTTTGTGCTCCTATAACCGAATACCTGAAACTGGGTAATTTATAATTTATAATGAAAATAAATTTTTGTCTCACAATTCTGGAGGCTGGGAAGTCCAAGATCAATTGGCTCTCATCTGGTGAGAGTCTTCTTGCTGCATCATCCTATGGTGGAAGTCATCACATGGTGGAAGCTCAAAGAGAGGGCCATACTCATTCTTTTATAATGAACCTACCACTCCTGCAATAACAGCATAATCCATTCATGAGGGCGGAACCCTCATGGCCTAATCAGCTCTTAAAGGTCCCACCTCTTAATGTTGTTATAATGACAGTTACATTTAAACATGAATTTGGAAGGGTGCCGACATGCAAACCATAGCACTAAACTAAATCTATGAATTCTCCCATGCAATATGTGTCTACTGAAGTCTCTGTTCTGTTAGGGTTTTTTCTTTGATTTTATTCTTAAACCCGGTTTCCCAAGGTTGTCCTTGGTGTGTATATAGCTTAGTGTTCAGCCAAACATTAATTAAACATTTGGCTCAAACACTATGAGCCAGTAAGACTTTCTCTCTCTACTAATGGATCACTGTGTGTACTGGGGAGTGCGTGCAAAGTCCAGCTGTTGTATGTCTTCACTGGCTTTTACATTCTGCAAGGCCCTCTTGAACCTTCTTGCTTATCCACTGTGTATGTGGTCAGGATCCATCAGCCTAGAATGTTTGGGTGTCTTGGGTCTATCTTCCAAGTCTTTGATGCAAATCCTTGCAGCCTCTGGTCCACTTGGGATATGTAGAGAGCTTATAAAACCCCCTATGGCTGTGTCATCCCTGGGAAATTCCTGTTAAATCCCACCTAGTTTGCCAATCCATTGCTTGTCCTAAACAAAAGGCAACATAAGGCAAGCAGAGCTACCTTCTATCCATGTTTGCTTGCCACTGAGATCACCTGTTTAAACTGATAATGGCTCTAAGTGAAGTAAGCCTGCTTTGGCCATGGCGGCAAGGCTGTTCATTTTCATGTCCTGCCCCAACCTACTTGAACTTCACTTACAACAGAACTGGAGTGGTGGAATGGGAGTCGTTCCAGGCAAGAACAACAAAAAAATTGTTGTTCTTACCTGAAATTCAGTGATCTTCATGAATAAGCATTTCTCTGATTGTGGTATATGCCTTTAATTTTATTTCTAGAGTGACAAATTTTTGGTTTTGACAGTTTTTTTCTACCTTTATAGTTTCTTCTTGGGAAGAGAATGTGTCAACTTCACTCCATCATGCTGAAGTAAATCTTCATCTCTTAATTTTATCTCTCAAAAATATCCTGAGGATTCCCTCTGGAGTCTGATAAGTAATTGTAGTATCTGGTTTCTATGGTTGGATGATTCAGGATTCCAAGAATAATAGTTACTTTTTAGATCTCTAAAGAAGAAGAAGACAACCACATGAATGAAAAGATGCTTCTTAAATCATGGAGAATCGGGACTTACTATCAGTGCATTTTGAAACTGTTTCAGCCTTACTTTATAACTGATTTAGTATATTTTTCTTTTAATTTCAGATTTCAGTGAAGTTCCTTATGACTTCCCCTGAAATTGCTTCCTTATCATGGGGGCAAATGAAAGTAAAAGGCTCTAATACAACCTATAAGGACTGCAAAGTATGGCCAGGGGGCAGTCGGACTTGGGATTGGAGAGAAACAGGAACTGAGGTAAGATATTAGTCTTTGGTTGACACTACATGAGGCTGGCCAAGTGATTTCCAACCTCTTAAGCTGCAATGACTAAGTGAAAAACTATTTCTCTTGTGTCTTTTTGAGATGTAATTCATATACCATTAAATTCACCCTTTTAAAGTATGCAATTCAATGGACTTCTTACATTCAATGCCCCTGTAGTGACATTATAGTGACTTATATTCATAAACTTGTACAACAGTTACCACTGTTAGTTCCAGAATATATTTATCACCTCAGAAAGGAACCACATAACCACTACCAGTCAGTGCCCATTCACTACCACCCCAAGCCCCTAGCAATGATTAATCTACTTTCTGTTGTTATAGATATGCCTATTCTGGATGTTTTCTATAAATGACATCATTCAGATATCTTAGGTGTGTTCCTAGGAGTGGATTTCTGGGTTATATAGTGTTTAACCTTTTGAGGTACTGCCAGACTATCTTCCAAGGCACCTGCACCATTTTACATCTCCACTAGGAATATAGGAAGGTTCCAGTTTTTCCACATTCCTCCTCAACACATTGTTCTTTTCATTGTTTTGTTTTCCATCCTATTAGGTGTGAAGTATTGTTCTCATTGTGATTTTGATTTGCCTTTCCCTACATTTCCTCAAGGATTCCCAGTGTGCCATGCCCAAGGTAGAGCCTCCTTTCTATGAGTATAAGTTGGGCAAAACAAGGGAGCCTCTACCTTTTGACCCCACTCACCTGGGATGTAGCCTCAACAACAGAAAGATGGGGGCAGGATGAGAGGCACCAAAGTCCTGCTCCTCCTGGGAAGGAAGCCTTCCAGCTAGATGCTGAGGGGAGAAAGGGTCTTGTGTTCTTGGCTACAGCAGTCTGGAGAGTAGTCTCTGCCTCACAATGGGGATGGGGCAGGGAGGCATTTATCTTGATGCCTCCACTGTACATGTGCACAGATTCTTACTTGTCTTACCAAATATCTCAATGAGTTCTGGCTTCTGTAAAAAAATTGTCATAGACTGAGTACCTTAAACAATAAACATTTATTTCTCACAGTTCTGGAGACTGAAAGTGTGAGATTAGGATGCCAGCATGGTCAGGTTCTGGTCCTTGCATTAGTTTGTTTTCACACTGCTGATAAAGACATAACCGAGACTGGGGAGAAAAAGAGGTTTAATGGACTTACAGTTCCACATGACTGGGGAGGACTCACAATCATGGCAGAAGGCAAGGAGGAGTAAGTCACATCTTACATGGTTGGTGGCAGGCAAAGAGAGCTTGTGCAGAGAAACTCTTCGTTTTTAAAACCATTAGATCTCATGAGACTCATTCACTATCACAAGAGCAGCACAGGAAAGACCCACTCCCATAATTCAATCACCTCCCACTGAGTTCCTCCCACAACATGCAGGAATTGTGGGAGTTACAATTCAAGACGAGATTTGGGTGGGGACACAGCTAAACCATATCAGCCCTCTTCCAGTTTGTAGACAGCCAACTTCTCTTTGTGTCCTTACGTGGTGGAAAAAGAGGTAGCTAGCTTTTGAGCTTCTTATAAGGGCACTCATCTCATTCATGAGGGCTCCACCCTTAGGACCCAGTTACCTCCTGTAGGTCCCACCTCTAAATAGTATCACATTGGGATTAGAGTTTCAATGTATACATTTTTAAGGGACAATCGTATTAAGTCCATTGCAGCAATTTTTTTTTTTTTTTACAGTTTCTTTCTTTCTTTCTTTCTTTTTTTGGAGACAGTCTCCCTCTGTCATCCAGGCTAGAGTGCAGCAGTGAGATCATGGCTCACTGCAGTCTACACCACCTGGGTGAAAAGGATCTTCCTCCCTCAGCCACCTGAGTAGCAAGGACCACAGGCATGCAGTCACACCTGGCTTATTATTTTAGTTTTTATAGAGATGAGGTCTTACTACATTGCCCAGGCTGGTCTTGAACTCCTGACCCCAAGAAATCCTCCCACCTTGGCCTCCCAAAATGCTGAGATTACAGGCATGAGCCGTCATGCCCAGCCAAATTTTCTTGAATACACGTTTATTCATTGGGTATTTGCTCTTAGGACCATTTCTAGAGGCTTTAGGGGTTTTGTTTTTGTTGTTTTGGTGAGTTCTTGGTTTGAGTTTTTCTTTGTTGTTATTATTAATAATTTTCACATAGGAGTGAGTCAGTGGAGCTCATCATGATGTAATGATGGAAGTAGATCCTTCGTTTTTGAAGAATAGTTTGTTGGATATGGATTTCTTGATCAATAGTCTTTTTCTTTTCAATATGCCATCCCACCACCTTTTGGCTTCATTGGTTTCTAATGATAAATCAACCATTAGCATTATTAGAGCTCCCTTGGACTTGTTGAGTTGCTTCTTTCTAACTGCTTTCAAAACACGTCATAGTAATTTAACTATGATATGTCTAGGTATGGATTATCTTTGAGTTTGTCCTACTTGGAATTTATTGAGCTTCATGAAGATGTAGATTATTGTTTTTTTAAATCAAATTTCGGGGAGTTTAGAGCCATTATTTCTTCAAGTATTCTTTCTACTCCTATCTCCCTTTTCTTGTGACTCCCATTATGAATATATTGGTAGGCATTAGGGTGTCCTACAGGTCTCCGAGTCTGTATTCTTTGTCTTCATTTTTTTTTCTTTTCTTTGTCTTAGATTGGATAATTTCAATTGACCTATTTTCAATTTTGTTGATTCTTATCTGCTATTAAGCCTCTGTAGTGACATTTTTATTTCCATCATTATACTTTCTAACTCCAGAATTTCTTTTTCTTTTGTTTTTTTTGGCAGGGGATAGACTATTGCTCTGTCACCACAGCTGGAGTGCCGTGGCACAATTTCGTCTCACTGCAACCTCCGCCCTGCCTTAGCTTCCTGTGTAGCTGGGATTACAGGTGCACTCCACCATGCCCAGCTCTTTCTGCATATTTAGTAGAGACAGGGTTTTACCATGTTGGCCAGGCTGGTCTCAAATTCCTGACCTCAAATGATCCACCCACTTCGGCCTCCCAAAGTGCTGGGTTTATAGGCGTGAGCCACCACACCTGGCCCAGAATTTCTGTTTGGTTGTTTTTAACAATTTATATTTTTTTATTGATATTTTTTATTTGGTAAGATATTGTTATACTTTCCTTTAGTTCTTTTGAACAGTGTTTCCTTTAGCTCCTATTACATATTTAAAATCACTGATTTAGAGTCTTTCTCTGTAAGTCCAGTGTCGGGGCTTCCTCTGGGATAGTTTCTACTGTCTGCTTCCCCCAATCCCCATATGGACCTGCCTTTCTTTTTCTTTCTTTATGTCTTTCTTTGTTGTTTTGTTTATATTTCTCAATTTTTTTGTTGAGAACTGGACATTTATATAATATAATGTGGCAACACTGGAAATCAACTCCCCCTTCTGATTCTGAGGGTTTGTTGTTGCTATTTTTTGCAGTTATTTGTTCCTATGTGGTTCTGTATAAAGTCTGTAAAGTCTGTATTCTTTGTTTGTGGCTCATTTACCTTAGTGATGAGCTAATGATTTGACTGAGATTTCTTTACATTGCTGGAATCAGGTGTTTAGATTTACCCATGTGTCTACCAGTTGCCTTTCTTATTATTCCTTTTTGTAATTTAGATCTTTTGAGGTCAATTTCTTCTTTTAGAAAAATCAGTATCCAGCTGGGCATGGTAGTTCACGCCTATGATCACAGTACTTTGGGAGGACAAGGCGGGTAACTCATTTTAGGCCAGGAGATTCATACCATCCTGGCCAACATGGTGAAACCCCGTTGTCTCCTCAACTTTGGGAGGCCGAGGTGGGCAGATCACCTGAGGTCGGGAGTTTGAGACCAACCTGACCAACATGGAGAAACCCCGTCTCTACTAACAATGCAAAATTAGCCAGGTGTGGTGGCATATGCCTGTAATCCCAGCTACTTGGGAGTAGCTGGAGAATCGCTTGAACCCAGGAGGTTGAGGTTGCAGCGAGCCAAGATCGCGCCATTGCACTCCATCCTGGGCAACAAGAGTGAAACTCCGTCTTAAAAAAAAGAAATTAGTATCCTTTAGAAGTTCTTTCAATAAGGATTTCTTGGTGATCTCTCCCAGTTTTTATTTGTCTGAAAAAGTCTTCGTTTTTTAATTCTAATTTGTCTTGTATTCTAAGTTGACAATTTTTTTTTAGAACTTTATTTGTAGGAATCCTGAATAATCAGACTATGCCATTTGAGATCTGTCCCATAAAGGAAGATTCATATTTGCTTCTTTTCTGTATCCTGTGTTACTCTCAATCTGGGATCACTTTTACTTTTTTTTTTTTTTGAGACAGAGTCTCACTCTGTCGCCCAGGCTGGAGTGCAGTGATGCGATCTCTGCTCACTGCAAGCTCCACCTTCCAGGTTCACGCCATTCTCCTACCTCAGTCTCCTGAGTAGCTGGGACTACAGGCACCCACCACAATATCCAGCTAATTGTTTTTGTATTTTTAGTAGAGACAGGGTTTCACTGTGTTAGCCAGGTCTCGATCTCCTGACCTTGTGATCCGCCCACCTCAGCCACCCAAAGTGCTGGGATTACAGGCGTGAGCCACCGCGCCAGGACCACTTTTAATTTTTTGACGGCTTCCAAAACTAGGCTGATAGTGTAAATTTGAGCCCCAAACTGACCTGTGAGCAGGTTTGTGGTTATAAATTATCAGGGAAGACATTTTTCCCCTCTAGTGCCACGACTGAGCAGAAAGCTTTCCTTGTCTTCTTCATTTGCCAAGGGGTGGAATTTTTGGGTCTCAGAATGTGTGTAAAATGGAAGACTCTGAGAATGGCAGTGCCTCAGGGTAACTTTAATATCAGTTCACCATTTTGATTTCCAACTCCCCCTTCACTTTGGCCTCTGGGAATTTCCCTTTCCTTTCTGCAAGCTCAGTTACATATTTCAGAGGATGTTTATTTTTATCTGGCATTTTGTTTAAGGAAACTTTGTAGGTTGTATAGTCTATCACATTGTTCTTCATTGTAAACAGTTATGCCTACAAAGTTAGGCCCCACATAGAAAGAGAGCCCTAACACATACTCTTTGTGTATGCCTTGGTTTTGAACTGCATGCACTCATTGATGATCGTGACACCCAGTTTGGTTTGTTAGTTACTAACCTAGATCATAATGGATGGAATATACCTAGATTGGTAAAAAGAATAGAAGGGCATGGAGATATAGAAGGGACAGAATGAAAGAAAACTGAGGAATAAGAAGCCTTAAATCATGTAGCCTACCTGAACCAAATGGCTCCATCGGAGTGAAGTTGGAGAATGGGAAGAATAGGTGGTGGTGTGGTTAATAGAGCATCTATATATGCAGAACTGAGTTTATATTGTATTCAGTGAATAAGTCAGAACCACTGTAGCTAGTGTATTAGTCAGGGCTCTCCAGAAAAACAGAACTAGGAGGAGATACATATATGTAAAATAAGGTTTACTATGAGAAATTGACTTGTCCATGATCTGCTGTCTGCAAGTCTGAAGTCCTAAAAACCCCGGGAGCTGAAGGTTTAAATCCCAGTCCAAGAGCAGAAGAAATTGAGATGAGATGTCCCAGTTAAAGTGGTGAGGCAGAAAAAAAGAGGCAAATTCTCCTTCCTCTGCCTTCTGTTCTTTTCAGGCCCTCAATGGATTGGATGATGCCTACCAATCCTGGGGAGGGTAGTCTACCGAGTCCACCAATTCAAATACTAATCTCCTCCATAGACATTCTCACAGACATACCCAGAAATAATATTTAATTTGGGCAGTCTGTTGTCCAGTTGAGCTGGCACATAAAATTAACCATCAAAGGTACTTATGTGGGACAGTTGATGTGTCTGACAAAGGTTATGCAGACTGTGGTTTAAGTTATACTGGAGCACAAACTTACATGGGTTCCACACTTGAGAGATTCATTTCCCTTCAGAAATGGCTTTAGCACTGTATATTTCTATTTTTCCCACATGAGACCATATGAGTTAATCTTCATTCTTTTTTTTTTTTCTTGAGACACAGTCTTGCTCTGTCACCCAGGCTGGAGTGCAGGGCGCGATCTCGGCTCACTGCAACCTCTGCCTCCCAGGTTCAAGTGATTCTCCTATCTCAGCCTCCCAAGTAGCTGGGATTACAGGCGCCCACCATCATGCCTGGCTAATTTTTTTTGTATTTTCAGTAGAGATGGGGTTTCACCATGCTGGCCAGGCTGGTCTCAAACGCCTGACCTCAGATGATCCGCCTGCCTCGACATCCCAAAGTGCTGGGGTTACAAGTGTGAGCCACCGCGTCTGGCCAACCTCATTCTTTATAGAAAGTTAAGCACAGAGAAGTTATATAACTTGTGTAGGCACAGAGCTAGAAACGTGTGAAAGCAAACAGTAAGCTCAGGTCAGACTGTAACTTTCTTTTTTTTTTTTTTTTTGAGACGAAGTCTCGCTCTATCGCCCAGGCTGGAGTGTAGTGGCCAGATCTCAGCTCACTGCAAGCTCCGCCTCCCGGGTTCACGCCATTCTCCTGCCTCAGCCTCCCGAGTAGCTAGGAGTACAGGCGCCCGCCACCTCGCCCGGCTAGCTTTTTGTATTTTTTTTTAGTAGAGACGGGGTTTCACCGTGTTAGCCAGGATGGTCTCGATCTCCTGACCTCGTGATCCACCCATCTCGGCCTCCCAAAGTGCTGGAATTACAAGCTTGAGCCACCGCGCCCGGCCGGTAACTTTCTTTCCTGTTTCTTTCTACTACATATTGTTTCTTCTTATATCCACAACACTGTCTCCCAAGCTGGAGTGCAGAGTTGTAATCATAGCTCACTGCAACCTCAACCTCTTAGATTCAAGCGATCCTCCAGCCTGCTCTTATCATCCCAACGAGCTAGAAGTAGAAGCATGTCCCACAATGCCTGGCTAATTTATTTTTATTTTTTGTAGAGACAGAGTCTGTCTGTTTTGCTCAGGCTGGTCTCAAACTCCTGGCCTGAAGTGGTCCTCCTTTTTTTTTTTTTTTTAAAGATGAGGTCTCACTCGGTCCCCCAGGCTAGAGTGCAACGGCACCATTATTGTTCACTGTAGCCTTGATCTCCCAGGCTCAAGCGCTCCTCCCATCTCAACCTCCCAAGTAGCTGGGACTACAGGCAATTGCCTCCATACCTGGCTAATTTTTTATTTTTTATTTTTATTTTTACTATTTTTTTTGAGACAGAGTCTTGCTCTGTTGCCCAGGCTGGAATGCAGTGGCGTGACCTTGGCTCATTGCAACCTCTGTCACCCAAGTTCAAGCGATTCTCTTGCCTCAGCCTCCTGAGTAGCTGGGATTACTGGCGTGTGTCACCACTCCCGGCTAATTTCTTTTGTATTTTTAGTAGAGATGGCTTTCACCATGTTGGCCAGGCTTGTCTCAAACTCCTGACCTCAGGTGATCTGCCCATCTCAGCCTCTCAAAGTGCTGGGATTACTGGTGTGAGCCACTGCACCCGGCCTAATTTTTTAATATTTTGCAGAGACAGGGTCTCACTCTGTTGCCCAGGTTGGTTCAAACTCCTGGGCTCAAATGATCCTTTTGCCTTGGCCTCCCAAAGTGCTGGATCTGGTTTTTTTGTTTGTTTGTTTTTTGTTTTTAAATGATGCAGTTCCCAGTTATCCTTTCACCCTCCTATATTTCAAAACACATATTTGAAGACCTAGCTATTCCATATCAAATGCTTTTTCTCTTCCAAACTTATCATGATCTTTCTTTCCTCTTCACCTTTGCTAAAACCATTTCCTTCTGTATCTGATGAAATCTTATACATTCCTCTATTCTTGGCTTTTGCATTATCTCCTCTATGAAGCATTTTCTTAATCCTGAGAATGAGCTGCTTACTCCCTTCCATTATTTAATACTCTGTGCTTCTATTATAGTACTTAGCACAGTTCACTTGTATTATAATGAGGATCTGTTTCTCCCACTAAGTGGTAAACTCCCTAAGGTTAGCAAGAACTATGCATTTAACACAGTGCCAGTAAAGCAAGAACTCAATAAATGTTTGCTGAATTGAAATTTCCATTATAAATGTCATTAAACAAACTGTTTTTATCCTTTTTAACATTCCCTCTGAGATAGGTTAATGTTATAATTCCTTTTTTATTAGTTTAAAAAAGGAGAGAGCAGATTTTGTAGTGATTACAGAATGGAAACAAGAAAATTTAAGGTCTTCAAGCAGTATCCTGAAATAATAATTAGTATAAACTCCAAAATCTCTACCAGTCATTAGAACAACTAATATGTACCTTTATGTACCTTTAAATATGTACTAATATGTACATATTACTAATATATATATGTACTAATATGTATGTACTAATATGTACTAATGTGTACCTTTAAATATAACTTTTTCAGGGTCACATAACTAATACTTTTTGGAACCAAAATTTGAGCAGAAGTTGTTCTTTCTCTAAAGACCACATACTTTCCTTCTGTTTTATACTATTCTTGCTCATTTCTATCCTACGGCAATACCTATCTTATTATAAAAGAGTTTTCTATATGGAAACATGCATAGATCATTCATTCATGTGTCCTTTTCGTTAGACTGAAAGGGGTCAAGAATGAAGGTATAAATATATAAGTATAAAATTAAAAGAAAAAAACAATTAGTAGCCACCCAAAGAAAATTAAAGGAAGTATGGAAATGTTTACCCCAACTTTTTATTTTTAAAAATGTTAAACCTACGGAATAGTTATGTGAATAATATAATACATTTCCATATATCCTTTACCTAAATCCTCAAGTTGTTAACATTTTACCATGTTTGTTTCTTTTCTCGCTCTAAACACACACACACACACACACACACACACACTCTTTGTCCCCCTATCATTTGACAATAAATCACAGATATGATATTTCAGTATTTCTCTCCTAAGAACATGAATATTCTCCTCTATAACTACAGTTCTCTTATCAAAAACAAGGATATTATCATTGATACAATAATATCTTTTTTTTTTTTTGAGATGGAGTCTCGCTCTGTGGCCCAGGCTGGAATGCAGTGGCATGATCTCGGCTCACTGCAACCTCCGCCTCCCAGGGTCAAGCAATTCTCTGCCTCAGCCTCCTGAGTAGCAGGGATTACAGGCATGTGCCATCACGCCCAGCTAATTTTTGTATTTTTAGTAGAGACAGGGTTTCACCATCTTGGCCAGGCTGGTCTTAAACTCCTGACCTTGTGATCCACCCGCCTTGGCCTCCCAAAATGCTGGGATTAAAGGCGTGAGCCACTGCACCCAGCCGATACAATAATATCTAATATACAGTCTGTCTTCAGATTTCCCCAGTGTCCCAAGAATGTTCTCTATAACTTTTGTCGATTCTCAGAGAATTGTACAATTGACCAGGTAGAGTTTCTTCTGCTCAGGACAGTTCTTCTTAAGACTGATGAGCTGTTCCTAGCTGTTCCTTGTGTTTTTGTTTGCTTTTGCTTTTGTTTTCCCATTCACCTTCTAAAGCTGGTTGTTGTAGAAGGCTGATCTAATTGGATATTTGTCCCCACCCAAATCTCAGGTTGAAATGTAATCCCCAATGTTGGAGGTGGGGCTTGGTGGGAGGTAATTGGGTCATGTGGGCAGTTCCCTCATGATTGACTTAGTGCTGTCTTGGTGATAGTGAGTCAGTTGTCAGGAGATCTGGTTATTTAAAAGTGTGTGGTACCTCCCCCAACCTTGCTCCTGCTCTCATCATGTGACATGCCTACTCCCACTTCACCTTCTGCCATGGGTAAAAGCTCCCTGAGGCCTCCTCAGAAGTCAAGCAGATACTGATATCATGCTTGTACAGCCTGCAGAACTGTGAGCCAATTAAACCTCTTTTGTTTATAAATTACCATCTCAGGTATTTCTTTATAGCAATGTAAGAAAGGCCTCTGTTGAACTTCTTGAATTTTGAAAATTTTCAAACTGATGTAACAAATTATAAAAGAAATAGAATAAACAGTTGTATACCATCAATTGAGATTCACTAGTTGTTAACATTCTGCCACATTTGCTTTATCTAGCCCTCTGTGGCCCTCTTCTCTCCTTCTCATAATTATTTTTACTAAATAATTTGAAAGTAAGTTGTGGGCAGTCACAGTGGCTCACATCTCTAATCCTAGCACTTTGGGAAGACGAGATGGAAGGATCACTTGAGCCCAAGAGGTCAAGGCTGCAGTGAGCCATGATTGCATCAATGAGCTTCACTCCAGCCTGGCCAATAGAATGAGACCCTATCTCAAAAAAAAAAAAAAAAAGAAAAGAAAAAAAGAAAAAGAAGAAGAAAGAAAAGAAAGAAAAAAGTCACTGAAATTAATTATTTTTAATGTTGTCCATTTGACATACAGAATTTGGTTTATTTGTTTCTGTTGGCATACAATTTTAGATGCCGCTCATTTCCTGTCTTTCTTGATTTAACTCTTTGAATATGTAAAATATTTACATGATTCAGAATTCAAACTTCAAACTATGACAGTCACTTGCTGTTCACTATCACCAGAACAGCAAGGGAGATATCCACATCAATGATCCAGTCACCTCCCATTAGGTCCCTCCTCCAACATTGGGGATTACAATTCAATGTGAGATTATGCAGGGACACAAATCCAAACCATATCATAGATGCACTTGGAAAGTCTTACTCACCTCCCTATGTCTTCCATCACATTCCCACCTCGCTCCATGTAGGTAATTATTTTGTATTAGTTTCTGGTTTATCCTTTTTTTGTATTTTTCTGGAAAAAATAAGCAAATGCAAATATACGTGTATAAATACATTTTTTTCTTTTTTCCCCATTTTCCATACACAAAAGGTAGCAAGCCTTACTTCTTTATATTCTGTTCACTTAATATATACAGAAAATCAGGATATCAGTTCATAGAGATATGTCTTTTTCTTTATTACCACTGTATAGTAACCAACTTTGTGAATGTAATATCATTTATTCAATTTAGTTCTAAGGGGTGGGCACTCTATTGCATTCAATATTTTAGTACTATAAACAATACTACATTGAATAACCATGTATATATTTTTTGTATTATTGAAAGAGTATATCCAGGGTAAATTTTTGGAATTGAGATTGTGGTTAAAGAGTAAATGTAAATTTAGATTTGTTAGATATTGCTAAATTCTCCTTTATAGGTGTTGTACCATATTTTAGTATTACTAACAATTTATGAAAAGGCCAATTTTAAAATGTAGAAATGTTTAAATTTGTTAGTAAAAATTAACAGTATTTGTATTAGTCCATTCTTTCATTGCTATAAAGAACTACCTGAGACTGGTTATTTCTAAAGAAAAGAGGTTTAATTGGCTCAGGTTTACATAGGCTGTACAGGAAGCATTGCTAGGGAGGCCTCAGGAAACTTACAATTATGGCAGAAGGCAAAGAGGAAGCTGGCATGTCTTAGATGGCCAGAGCAGGAGGCAGAAGGAGAGTGGGAGGTGCTACTTTTAATCAACCAGAACTCAAGAGAATTCAGTCACTATCATGAGAACTGCAAGGGGGATATTGGCCCCATGATCCAGTGGCCTCACACCAGCCCCCTTCTCCAACATTGGGGATTATAATTTCACATGAGATTTGGTCAGGGACACAAATCCAAACCATATCATTCTGCATCTGGCCCCTCCCAAATCTCATGTCCTTCTCACATTTCAAATTACACCCATGCCGGGCTGGGTGCAGTGACTCACCCCTGTAATCCGAGCATTTTGGGAGGCCAGAGAGGGCAGCTTGCTTGAGTTCAGGAGTTCAAGACCAGCCTGGCCAACATAATGAAACCCTGTCTCTACTAAAAATACAAAAATTAGCCGGGCATGGTGGCACAGCCTTGTAATCCCAGCTACTTGGTAAGCTGAGGCAGGAGAATCACTTGAACCCAGGAGGTGGAGGTGGCAGTGAGCCAAGACTGTACCACTGCACTCTAGCCTGAGTGACAGAGTGAGACTCCATCTCAAAAAAAAAAAAAAAAAAAAAAACGTGCCTTCCCAGCAATCCCCCAAATTCTTTTTTTTTTTTTTTTTTTTTTTTTTTTTTTTTGAGACAGAATCTCGCTTAGTCGCCCAGGCTGGAGTGCAATGGCGTGATCTCGGCTCACTGCAAGCTCCGCCTCCCGGGTTCACGCCATTCTCCTGCCTCAGCCTCCCGAGTAGCTGGGACTACAGGCGCCCGCCGCCTCGCCCGGCTAATTTTTTGCATTTTTAGTAGAGACGGGGTTTCACCGTGTTAGCCAGGATGGTCTCGATCTCCTGACCTCGTGATCCGCCTGCCTCGGCCTCCCAAAGTGCTGGGATTACAGGCGTGAGCCACCGCGCCCGGCGCAATCCCCCAAATTCTTAACACATTCCAGCATTAACTGAAAAGTCCACGGTCCAAAGTCTCATCTAAGACAAGGCAAGTCTCTTCTGCCTATGAACCTATAAGATCAAAAACAGTTAGTTACTTCCAAGATACAATGGGGTTATAGGCATTGGCTAAATATTTCCCTTCCAAAACGGAGAAATCAGCCAAAACAAAGAAGCTACAGGCCCATGCAAGTCTGAAACCCAGCAGGGCAGTAATTAAATCTTAAAACTCCCAAATAATATCCTTTGTCTCCATGTCTCACATCCAGGTAACATTGATGCAAGGAATGGGTTCCCAAGGCTTTGGGCAGCTCTGCCTCTGTAGCTCTGCAGGGTGCAACCCCTGTGGCTGCTTTCATGGGCTGGCATTGAGTACCTGCGGTTTTGCCAGGTGCATGGTGCAAGCCATTGGTGGATCTACCATTCTCATGTCTGGAGGATGGTGGCCATCTTCTCACACCTCCATTAACCAGTGTCCCAGTGGGGACTCTGCGTAGGGGCTCCAACCCCACATTTGCCCTCCATACTGCCATTGTAGAGGTTTTCCATGAGGGCTACGTACCCCCAGCAGACTTCTGCCTGGACATCAGGCATTTCCATACATCCTCTGAAAACTAGGTAGAGGCTCCCAAGCCTCAACTGTCACACTCTGTGCACCCACCGGCTTAACACCTCATGGAAGCCACCAAGGCCTATGGCTTGCACCCTCTGAAGCATCAGCCTGATCTGTACCTTGGCCCCTTTTAACCATGGCTAGAGCTGGAGTGGCCATGATGCAGGGTGCCATGACCCGAGGCTGCACAGAGCACTGAGGCCTTGTACCTGTCCCACAAAACCATTATTTCCTCCTAGGTCTCCAGGCCTGTGATGGGAGGAGCTACTGTGAAGGTCTCTGAAATTCCTTCCAGGAATTTTCACCATTATCTTGGTTATGAATATTTGGCTCCTCTTTACATATGCAAATTTCTGCAGCTGGCTTAAATTCCTCCCTTGAAATTTTTTTTTTTCTTTTTTTTTTTTTTTGAGACAGAGTCTTGCTGTGTTGCCCAGGCTGGAGTGCAGTGGCGCAATCTCAGCTCACTGCAAGCTCCACCTCCTGGGTTCACGCCATTCTCCTGCCTCAGCCTCCTGAGTAGCTGGGACTACAGGTGCCTGCCACCACACCCGGCTAATTTATTTTTTATTTTTTATTTTTAGTAGAGACAGGGTGTCACCGTGTTAGCCAGGATGGTCTCAATCTCCTGACCTCGCGATCCACCCATCTCGGCCTCCCACAGTGCTAGGATTACAGGTGTGAGCTACCGCACCCGGCCTTTTTTTTTCTTTTATGCCACATGACCAAGCTGCAAATTTTTCAAACCTTTATACTCTGCTTCCTTTTTAAATGTAAGTGCCAGTTTTATGTCTTTTTTTTTTTTTTCTCAAGAATATGAGCATAGGCTGCTAGAAGCAGCCAGACCTTGTCTTGAGTGTTTTGCTGCTTAGAAATTTCTTCCACCAGCGAAGTGCAGTGGCTCATCCATGTAATCCCAGCACTTTGGGAGGCTGAGGTTATGAGGTGGGCCAAGGTGAGCAGATTGCTTAAGCTCAGGAGTTCAAGACTAGCCTGGACGGCCGGGCGCAGTGGCTCAAGCCTGTAATCCCAGCACTTTGGGAGGCCGAGACGGGCGGATCACGAGATCGAGACCATCCTGGCTAACACGGTGAAACCCCGTCTCTATTAAGAAATACAAAAAAAACTAGCCGGGCGAGGTGGCGGGCGCCTGTAGTCCCAGCTACTCGGGAGGCTGAGGCTGGAGAATGGCGTGAACCCGGGAGGCGGAGCTTGCAGTGAGCTGAGATCCGGCCACTGCACTCCAGCCTGGGTGACAGAGCGAGACTCCGTCTCAAAAAAGAAAAAAAAAAAAAAAAGACTAGCCTGGGCAACATGGCAAAACGTTGGCTCTACCAAAAACACAGAAAATTAGCTGTGTGTGGTGGTGTGCACCTATAATCCCAGCTACTTGTGAGGTTGAGGTAGGGGGATTCCTTGAGCCCAGGAGGCAGAGTTGCAGTGAGATGAGATTGCCCCATTGCACTCCAGCCTGGGTGACAGAGTGACACCCTGTCTCAAAAAAAAAAAAAAAAAAAAAAAAAAGAAGAAAAGAAAAGAAACATCTCCCACCAGATACCCTAAATCATCACTCTCAAGTTCAAAGTTCTACAGATCTCTAGGGCAGGGGCACGATGCCTCCAGTCTGTTTGCTAAAGCATAGCACAAGTAACCTTTACGCTAGTTCCCAATAAGTTCCTCATCTCCAATACCTTCTCAGCCTGGACTTCACTGTCCATATCACAATCAGCATTTTGGTCACAACCATTCAACATGTCTCTGGGAATTTCCAAATTTGCCCTCATCTTCCTTTCTTCTTCTGAGCCCTTCAAACTATTCCACCCTCTGCTCATTACGTAGTTCCATAGCTGCTTCCACATTTTCAGGTATCTTTGTAGCAATACCCTCTTACTGGTACCAATTTTCTGTTTCTAGTCTCTTCTTGCATTGCTATAAAGAGCTACCTGAGACTGGTTACTTTCTAGAGAAAAGAGTTTTAATTGGCTCACAGTTCCACAGGCTGTATAGGACACATAGCTGGGGAGGCCTCAGGAAACTTACTATCATGGTAGAAGGTGAAGAGGAAGCTGGCACATCTTACATGGCTGGAGCAAGAGGAAGAGAGCAAGCGGAGAGGTGCTATACACTTTAAACAACCAGCTCTTACTCAATATCATGAGAACAGCAAGGGGGATACTTGCTCCATGATCCATTCACCTCCTACCAGTCCCCTTCTCCAACATTGGGGATTACAATTAGACATGAGATTTGGGCAGGGACACAAATCCAAACCATGTCAGTATTCCATATTTCTTTCTTTACTGAAGTCAAAGTTGAAAACAGAATACAAGGTGGAAGCTCCCAAGAATGAAAGGACAGACTGGTGATTTCTCAGAGCATGTGAGAATCCTTCATTTAAGCTCAAACATTCTAGCATCCAAATGAATTTGGATGTGAAGCATCATTAATTCACTATGAAGTAATAGTGCATATATCGTCACCCAACATTAAAAGATATGTAGGGTTTGCTTACTGGCATTGTCTTTAAGATAAATCACCTGTTTCTTCAAGCAGCTCTACAGAGGAATGAAGCAAAAAGGTAATTGTAATGAGTGCCACAGTAAATGAATCAAGAGAGGTATAATGGTAATGAGAGGAAGGAATACCTAAGACTGCCTAGATGACTTAGAGGGATTCCTCACAGAAAGTGGGATCTTCTTTTTTTTTTTTTTTTTTTTTTTTGAGAGGGAGTCTTGCTCTGTCGCCCAGGCTGGAGGGCAGTGGCGCAGTCTCGGCTCACTGCAAGCTCCGACTCCCAGGTTCATGCCATTCTCCTGCCTCAGCCTCCTGAGTAGCTAGGACTACAGACGCCTGCCACCACACCCAGCTGATTTTTTGTATTTTTAGTAGAGACAGGGTTTCACTGTGTTAGCCAGGATAGTCTCTGTCTCCTGACTTCGTGATCCGCCTGCCTCTGCCTCCCAAAGTGCTGGGATTGCAGGCGTGAGCCATCAAGCCCAGCCGAAAGTGGAATCTTTGACCTGACTCTTGAAGGAGAAGTTTCCCAGGTAAACAACGGTAACTAGCTTACTGGCAGAAAAAACATATGTCTAGATGTAGAAGTGTAGGAAAAAAAGCAGGAGTAGAATCATGGGAAGAGCTCTTCAGTTGGTCACCAATATCTATAAATATTTATTTTTATAGGAAGCTCTAAAGTCATATAATTGGTTGAGGCTAGATTGATATTTAAGGTCCATCCAATCCTTGGATCCTATGACTCTGATTATTTTGTTTTATTTATTTATTTATTTTATTTAAGTTTTGCATGTGCTGAACATGCAGGTTTGTTACACAGGTATACATGTGCCATGATGGTTTGCTGCACCTATCAACCCGTCAACTAGGTTTTGTTGTTATTATTGTTGTTGTTTGTTTGTTTGTTTTTTCTGAGACGGAGTCTCACTCTGTCACCCAGGCTGGAGGGCACTGGCGCAATCTTGGCTTACTGCAGCCTTCACCTCCTGGGTTCAAGTGATTCTCCTGCCTCAGCCTCCCAAGCAGCTGGGACTGCAGGCGGGCGCCACCATGCCCAGCTAATTTTTGTATTTTTAGTAGAGACAGGGTTTCACTGGACAGTATTGGCCAGGCTGGTCTTGAACTCCCAACCTTGTAATCCGCCCGCCTTGGCCCCCAAAGTGCTGGGACTACAGGCGTGAGTCACTGTGCCCAGCCATCATCTAGGTGTTAAACCCCACTTGCATTAGGTATTTGTCCTAATACTGTCCCTCACAGGGTGACCCAGGCTGGCGTACAGTGGTATGATCATATATCACTATAACCTCAAACTCCTGGACTCGAGCAATCCTGTCATGTCAGCCTCCTGAGCAGCTGAGACTACAATTGTGTGCCACCATGCCTGGCATGTGTGTATATATATACACATACATATATGTACACACACATATATACATACACATATACACATATATGTGTATATGTATACATATGTGTGTATATGTGTATGTATATATGTGTATATATGTATATGTGTATATATACACATATAGGTATACATGTACACATACATATATGTGTATAGGTGCACACACATATATACATATATGTGTATATATGTATGTGTATATATGTGTGTGTACATATATATGTGTGTGTGTGTGTGTGTGTATATATATATATGGTTTTTGGTTTTGGTTTTTTTTTTTTTGAGACAGACTCTTGCTCCGTCACCCAGGCTGGAGTGCAGTTGTGCAACCTCAGCTCACTGCAACCTCCGCCTCCTGCGTTTAAGCAATTCTTTTTTTTTTTTTTTTTTTTTTTACAGTTTTAAGATTTAATAAAGTGAAAACAGAGCTCCCATACAAAGGGAGGGGACCCAAAGAGGGTTGCCATTGCCGGCTTGAATGCCTGGGTTTATATCCTGATCATTGTCCCTCCCGCTGTGCTCTTAGGCGATAGATGATTGGCTGTTTCTTTACCTCCTGTTTTTGCCTAATTAGCATTTTAGTGAGCTCTGTTTACTACCTGATTGGTTGGGTGTGAGCTAAATTGCAAGCCCTGTGTTTAAAGGTGGATGCGGTCACCTTCCCAGCTAGGTTTAGGGATTCTTAGTCGGCGTAGGAAATCCAGCTAGTCCTGTCTCTCGGTACCCCCTCTCAACAGGAAAACCCAAGTGCTGTTGGGGAGGTTGGCCGACAACCGCTCTAACTGCTTCCTGCTGAATTGGGGTGTAGTAGGGGTTGTGCAGTTGAGATTTCCTTGGGAGGGGTGTCTTCACTTCAATGTCATTAACATCAGAGCATGGGCTAGCAGGCCAGTCCAGGGGTCCATG
Organism: Macaca mulatta; assembly: GCF_049350105.2. Classification (NCBI taxonomy): domain Eukaryota; kingdom Metazoa; phylum Chordata; class Mammalia; order Primates; family Cercopithecidae; genus Macaca; species Macaca mulatta. The sequence continues at coordinate 78,283,268 of NC_133419.1, forward strand.
GTAGGTCTTAGTCATAGACTGCATCTGGGGCTCCATTTGAAGAACCAATTGTAATTTTACAGCTTTGATTCTGGAAAAGACAAACTTAACAAGGAGGTTAAAGATATAGGGATTGAAATGTATGGCCTGCAGTGCAGGGGATTATTTCTTTGGCACACTTTACAGGCCCTGACTATCTGCTTGATAGTTTTGAAAAGGCCTGGTCCAGTAAATAATGATTTGGCCATCTGATGGGTGTTATCAATGCCTAAGTGAAAGGTTTGGTGAAGGGTTTTAAGTAATTTCCATTGGTTAGCTGCAAGCAAACGTATTTTTCCTTCTTCGGTGGCTAGCCATCCTGGGGGGAGGAAACTATGTTCTTGTGAGGTTCCCCATTCTATTTCTTCTTTTGAGTAATGGGGCTTGGTTTCCCAGAGGGGATTACCCCATACTAGGGGTCTTTCTATAAGCATTTCTGATGGAGGGTCCTGCCTTGCAGCTCTTTTGGCTTCAATATCCGCTTGGCACTTCTATTTCCCTTTCCTTTCCTTTCTGATGACCCTGGCAGTGTAAGATTGCCACCTCTTTAGGTTTCTGTACAGCCAATAATAATATCCTAATGGTTTCCTGATGTTTGATTGGTGTTCCCTCGGAAGTTAGGAATTCCCTTTCCCTCCATATTGCTGCATGGGCATGGAGGACTAGGTAAGCATACTTAAGAGTCTGTATATATATTTACCCTTTTTCCTTCTCCTAATTCTAGTGCCCAAATGAGGGCTATTAGTTCTGCCAGCTGAGCACTAGTTCCTGGAGTGAGGGGTTACTTTCAAGTATTCCATTATCACTGACCACTGCATACCCGCTTTTCGAAGTCCTTTTTCTACAAAGGAACTTCCATCAGTATACAAGTTGACGTCGGGATCAATCAAGGGAACCTCTAAAAGGTCCCCTTGAGTGGCGTAGGTTTGAGCAATTACTTGATGACAGTTATGTTCTATCTTTTCTTCGTCTGGAAGAAATGTGGCGGGGTTAAGAGTTGCACAAGTGCGCAGTCACAGCACTGGCCCTTCAAGTAATACAGCCTGATATTTAAGTAAACGGTTGTCTGACAGCCACAAGTCTCCTTTAGCAGTGAGTATGCCGTTCACATCATGAGATGTCCACACAGTAAGATATCTTCCCTGTATTATTTTAAATGCTTCAGATACTAAAACTGCTACTGCTGCCACTACCCGTAAACAATGAGGCCAACCCTTTGCCACTACATCAGTTTTCTTACTCAGGTATGCCATGGGTTGCAAGCTCATCCCTCGGACCTGTGTAAGGACTCCTAGAGCTATTCCTGTTTTTTCCGTGACATATACGAAGTCTTGCCCCGTTGGCAAGCTTAACACTGGGGCTTGGGTTAGGGCCTTCTTTAGGGCCTGGAAAGCCGCTTCTGCTTCAGGTGTCCATCTTACTAAATGGGTATTGGCTTTCTGAGTTTCTTTAATTAATGTATATAATGGTCTGGCTATTTCACCATACCTGGGAATCCATATTTGGCAGAAGCCTATTATCCAAGGAGCCCACTTAGTTGTTTTAGGGTTTTGGGATGAGGATAAGCCAGTATAGGCTGGATACATTCCTCACTGAGGGCCCTGGTGCCTTTGGATAATTTTAGCCCTAAGTATTTAGGCTGCTGTGAGCAGAGCTGAGCCTTTGGTTTGGAAACCTTGTAGCCACAGGTAGCGAGGAAATTTAAGAGCGCTTGGGTGGCTTGATGGCACAAGGTTTCTGAACGGGCAGCTAAAAGTAAATCATCCACATACTGAAGGATAAGAGTGTCCAGGTGTGAGAACTGGCTCAAGTCTTGGGCTACTGCCTGGACAAATAGATGGGGGCTATCACTGAACCCTTGGGGTAAAACAGTCCAGGTGAGCTGAGATGTTGAGTTCAAAGGATCTTCAAAGGCAAACAAGAATTGAGAGTCAGGATATACAGGGATGCAGAAAAAGGCATCCTTTAGGTCCAGGACTGTAAACCACTCTGCTTCCTCTGGTATTTGGGAAAGCAGAGTATAAGGGTTAGGTACAGCTGGGTATAGAGGGACAATGACCTCACTGATAATCCTGAGATCTTGCACTAACCTCCACTGTCTGTTGGGTTTCTGTACTCCTAAAATTGGAGTATTGTAGGGGCTATTGCATGGTTTTACTAGGCCTTGGGCTTTAAGTCCTTAACAATTTTTTTGAGTCCTTGTTGGGCCTCGGGTCTAAGGGGATACTGCCTTTGGTAGGGAAAGGAGGCAGAATCCTTTAGTTTAATTTGAACAGGATGGGCATTTTTTGCTCGTCCATAGTGTCCTTCTGTTGCCCAGACTTCAAGATTAATTCCTTCCTCAAGCAGGGGACAACAAACGGGTGTTCCTTTTCCTATGTTTAGGTGTATAATGGCCCCTGCTTTTGCTAGAATGTCTCTCCCTAACAAGGGAGTGGGGCTTTCAGGCATAATTAGAAAAGCATGTGAAAAGAGTAAAGTTCTCCAGTCACAACTTAGTGGCTGGGAGAAGTATCTAGTGACTGGCTGTCCTAGGACCCCTCAGATAGTGACAGATCTGGAGGACAGTTGTCTGGGACAGGAGAGTAAGACTGAGAAGTCCGCACCAGTGTCCAGGAGACAGTTAACCTCCTGGCCCTCAATGGTTAAGCATACCCGGGGTTCTGTGAGGGTGATGGCATGGGCTGGCACTTGCCCTGGGCACCCTCAGTCCTGCTGGATCATCTGGTTAGTGGCTTCTGACTCAGAGGACCTTCGTCCCCTGGGGCAGTGGGCCTTCCAGTGATTCCCTTGACATAAGGGGCATGGACGAGGGGGCAGCTTATTTCTATGTGGACAATCTTTTATAAAGTGTCCTTGTAGACTGCACTGGAAGCAAGCCCTATTAGGCATTCAATTTCCCTAGGCTTTCTGTGTTCCAGAGCCTCCAAAGTCTGCTTGCCTGAGGGCCATGACTAAAGCAGTGGCCTTTTTTTTCATCCCGTTTATCCAGTTCTGCTTGCTCCTCCTGATCTCTATTATAAGAAACCGAGGTTGCCAAGTTCAATAGAGTTTCTAAGTTTTTTGAAGTTTTTTCTAATGTCTGCAGCTGACTGAGTGATAAACCTATCCTTTAAGATTAGTTGGCCTTCAATAGAGTCAGGTGACAGAGAGGTATGCTTTCTCAATGCCTCCCTTAGTCTCTCCAGAAAGGCAGTAGGATTTTCTTCCCTTCCCTGTGTTATAGTGGACATCATTGAATAATTCACAGGCTTCTTCCTAGTTTTCCTTAGTCCTTCTAGCACGAAAGTTAGCGAATGTCTGCAGCACCAAGCTCCGTGTTCTGCTTCTGTGTCCCAGTGAGGGTCTACACTGGGAACTGCCTGCTGGCCTGTGGGGAATCGTTCTCTTTCCTCTGTTGTCATCCTATCATTGACCTGACTGAGATACCAGAGATCACCAAACTCTCAGGCTACAGTTATGGCAGCACTTCTCTCATTTGGGGTTAGTGTCTGATTTAGCAGTAACATTATATCTCTCCATGTCAGATCAAAGGATTGTCCTAACCCTTGTAAAACATCAATATGGCCATCACGGTTATCTGAGAATTTACCTAGGTCTATTTTAATTTGCTTCAAATCTGAGAGAGAAAAAGGTACGTGCACTCTGGCTGGGCCGAATTCTCCTCCTCCCACTGCTTGGAGGGGGCATAATTGGGGAATATTGGCACTCTTTGGTTCATTGTTTATCCCTTTGTCTATCTCCTTTTGGACCATTTGGGTTGAAGGGGATTCCTTATTAGTTGGGGAAGGAGTTAGGGGGACACCAGGTAGGGAGGTAGACTCTAAGGGCTTCCTATAGGGTATAAATCACACTTTTTACATAATTGCGAGTTGTCTCTTAATGAAAAGAAAGTTTGTACATGTGGCACTTCACTCCATTTGCCTTCTTTTCTACGAAAGAGGTCTAGGTGTAAGATGGTGTTATAATTTATACTTCCTTCAGGAGGCCAGGTTTCTCCCCCTTGAAGACGGTATCGTGGCCAGGCGGTACTGCAGAAAAATATAAATCATTTCTTTCTTAGTGTCTGAGAGTCAAATTGGTCCCAATTCTCCAGAATATATCTTAGGGGCGTTTTTGCCTTACGGGGAACGTTTCCCATTGCTTTGGAGGTCCCTTCATGGTCGCCAAATGTTACTGGGGGGCCCTTGCTCCCAGAGCTCCCAAGATGGCGGTGGGCTGCTTCCAAGATGGTGGCAAGCCTTGTGTTCTCTGACCTGGGGTTCTTGGCCTCACAGATTCCAAGGAATGGAATCTTGGGCCATGCTGTGAGTGTTATAGCTCTATTAGAAGCCATGGGTCACAGAAGAGAACCGTGGAACCCAGTGACTAGTGTTCAGCTCAATTAGGACGAACCTGGGCACTTAGTCGTGCAGGAACAATGGCAAGCCTTTAGCCCGATCGGGAGCGGCAATGGGCACCTCGCTGGATCAGGAGCACAGCGGACACCCTGCTGGATCCAGAGGGATGGAAGTCAGCGGCAGGTCTGTGACGGCGGCAAACAGCAGTGGTGGACATGGAAGAGTGCAGCTGCAAGATTTAATAGAGTGAAAACAGAGCTCCCATACAAAGGGAGGGGACCCAAAGAGGGTAGTCCGTGTTTAACCAATTCTTGTGCCTCAGCCTCCTGAGTAGCTGGGATTACAGGCATGTGCCACTACGCCTGGCTAATTTTTGTAATTTTAGTAGAGACAGGGTTTCGCTATGTTGGCCAGGATGGTCTTGAACTCCTGGCCTCAAGAGATCCACCCACTCTTGGCCTCCCAAAGTGCTGGGATTGTAGGCATGAGCCACCACACCTGACTGATTTTTTTATAGAGACAAACTCTCACTATGTTGCTCAGGCTGGTCTCAAACTCCTGGCCTCAAGTGACCCTTCTGCCTCAGCCCCTCAAAGCACTGAGATTACAGGTGTGAGCCCCTCTGCCTACCCCTATAACTCTTATTATTGCAGCTAATATGGTGGACTTGAATCTTACTAAGGGATTATATTTTAAAGTTGGCAATTATGGTAAAATTTGCAAATAGTTCAAATCCTTTAAGATGATTTTTTTTTTTTTTTTTTTTTTTTAATGCAACAGTTTCACTCTTGTCGCCCAGGCTGGAGGTCAGTGGCACAATTTTGGCTCACTGCAACCTCTGCCTCCCACGTTCAAGCAATTCTCCTGCCTCAGCCTCTCGAGTAGCTGGGATTACAGGTGCCTGCTACCACGCCCAGCTAATTTTGGTATTTTTAGTAGATGTGGAGTTTCACCATGTTTGCCAGGCTGGTCTCGAACTCCTGACTTCAGGTGATACGCCCACCTTGGCCTCCCAAAATGTTGGGATTACAGGCATGAGCCACCGCTCCTGGCCAAGATGATCCCTTTAATGTTAGAACATAATGATTATTCTTGGGCCCGTCTCTATTGAAGATACAAAAATTAGTCAGGCGTGGTGGCACACGCCTGTAATCCCAGCTACTCGGGAGGCTGAGGCAGGGAGAATCGCTTGAACCTGGGAGGCGGAGGTTGCAGTGAGCCGAGATCAAGCCACTGCACTCCAGCCTGGGCAACAGAGCGAGACTCCATCTAAACAAATAAAAAATATAAAAAAGAACATAGTGGTTATTCTTGATTGAGAACCAGATTAATTAGTTGCCTTGCATTTAGGGTGTATATTATATGAAAAAATGCATACTGTAGTTCTAAACACTAGAAATACACTCAGTGAGTCAAAGGTTCATATTGGAAGCAGCAACTATGAAATTGACATAGAAGGAATAGTAGATACTTGTCTGCTATCTCATGTACAATCCAGGGCATATGTTCCTTGAATGGAATGACTGAATTGCCAGGCACAGTGGCTCACACCTGTAATCTCAACATGTTGGGAGGCCAAGATAGGAGGATTGCTTGAGCCTAGGAGTTCAAGACAAGCCTGGGCAATAGAGAAAGACCGCGTTGCTACAGAAAGTTAAACAACTAGCCAGGCACGGGGGCATGCATCTGTATTCCCAGCTACTTGGGAGGCTGAGGTGGGAGGATCACTTGAGCCTGGGAGGTTGAGGCTGCAGTGAGCCCTGATGGCACCACTGCCCTCCAGCCTCAGTGACAGAGAGTGAGCCCCTGTCTCAAAAACAAAAAAGAATGACTGAATTACTCTATTTCCATAGTTCTTACTCTCTCCTTCTCTGGACCATATAGCTGAATCCCCAAAAGGTAAAGGCCCCTATAATATGGCTCCCTTATATATATTTTGCAAATTAGACATAGTGTCTAATGTGGTTGAGTCCCCAATATTTATTCTACAGCTCATGATTTGCCTAACTAGTCATGGTTTAGTTTAGTAATGGATTACTTAGCGTGATTACTTAGTGTGAAGGCCAAAGTGTTGTAATAGAAGTCTCAAAATTCAGTAGCATAAAGAAGATGGAAGTGTCTTTCTCTGATAAATTATTGTGGCCAGTCCAAACTTTTGGTGGGGTGAGAGAGATGTGAATAGCACAGGCTCATTTAGGGACCTTGGTTTTTTCCTTTTTATTGCTCTACCATCTCCTAGAACATTTGAATTGTAGGAACCAGTTGTAGGCATGGCAGGGCTCTAGCTTGCAAGGAAGAGGAAAGAGAAGAAAAGCTCATGCCAAACCTAGATATGAAATCGTTTCTTCTGCTCACATTCCATTGAATTTTATATTAGTGACAGCACAGTCATATGACCACACTTAACTGCAAGAAGGACAGAAAACGGAGTGTCTAGCTTATCAGCTATGTGCCCCAGAAAATAGGCAGAATAGATTTTGAAAGAAAAACTAGTCATCTGCCATTATGAGATGGGAGGGTAAGTTGGCTAGCAGACTTTTGGAAAAGATTTCCATTGTCCTAAACTAATAAAGAAACATATAATACTAGACCAAAAGTTTGTTAATATTTTGATAATTCCACTTGTAAGAAATGTTTCCTCTATAATCTTACACATCTTCTTTTGTATATTCTAAAACATTAGTCTGAGAAGGGGACCATCGGCCTCAATAGACTGCCAGAGAGGCCTGTAGCACAAAAACAGGCCTCTGCCCTGGCAGAGGCAGCAAGATTATTTAAGAGCCTGTTAATTCAGACAAGCAATAATGACAATGTGACTCAGGCAGCGTCCACAGGGGATAGATTCCAGAGATCCTTTAACCTTCACTCACAGAATCTGCTTTTATCAGCAATACAGCAAGATGATAGCATTCCTACTACCCATTTGTGCTCACCTAATTTTGGCAGAAGGAAATACTTCTTTGGAAGTGTAGTTTAGGAATGTTTTCTTTTTAAAGTTAACATGAAATAGGGAGAAACGTTCAAGACAGATAGGATGCCATCTTGTTGCTTAGCCGGCATAATGGATATTAGCTGGACATTTTTCCATAATTAATAGCTTCTCCCACAGAAAAAACAGTAAGCTTTTACCACCTTAGGTCGTTTGACAGAAAGCCTCTTAAAGTAGAGGAACAGAATCAGACACTCAGTAGGAACAAGAGCCTACTCATTTGCCCTGAGGGATTGGAAACAGCACAGGAATTGCTAGTGGCAGGTTGAGGATGCCTCATTAACAGTCTCATGCTCCAATCCCAGGCCTCTGCACAAAATTGTGAGTAATCACTGCCAATGCTTGGATCCACAGGCCTTTGCAGTTATCTTTCATTGCTTTGTACATGACACTGTGAGCCTTCAGTAAAGCAGCAGCAGCCCAATTCATCACTTGAGTTCCATTGATCCAGCCACTCCAATGGGCTGTGGCTGTCTCTAGTCTAATCTCCAGAGGATTATGGGTCTGCAGTCTCCTATGACCTTACACTTGGATTTCCAGCAGTCAGTGGCCTTGTTTCATTTTACTAGAATGTGAGCTCTGGGTGAGAGAGCGAGACTCCATCTAAAAAAAAAAAATTAAATAAATAAAACTGCACATGTAAATATGTAAGATATTATTATTACAGGATTTAATGAAAACTCATATTCATCCTCCCCATACGTTTCTTTTTTTTTTTTTTTTTTTTTTTTCTTTGAGACAGAGTTTCGCTCTTGTCGCCCAGCTGGAATGCAGTGGCACAATCTCAGCTCACTGCAACCTCCACCTTCCGGGTTCAAGCAATTCTCCTGCCTCAGCCTCCTGAGTAGCTGGAATTACAGGCACACACCACCACATCTGGCTAATTTTTGTATTTTTAGTAGAGACAGGGTTTCACCATGTTAGCCAGGCTGGTCTTGAACTCCTGACCTCAGGTAATCCGCCCTCCTTGGCCTCCCAAAGTGCTGGGATTACAGGCGTGAGCCACTGCGCCTGGTCCCCATACCTTTCATAAATATATAAATTTTAGTCCTATCTCCATGACGCCTCATCTTCCTGAACTGGAAAACCCTTCTTTGGCCCATTTGTTATCTCTTTGAGAATTTCAACAGCTCTTTTCCTATACCATCACTACCATTAGAATGTACCCCTTCTACAACCACTGCTTCAAGGCCTATTCATGTTCATACTTCGAGACCCAGTTAAAACAGCATTGTCTTCGATGACAGTTTCCCATTTGGGTTTATTCACTCTGTCTTCTGAGATCCTCAACTCCATTTCTTCTCATCTTACTATAAATATTTGCACATTTTCACTAACGTTACCTGAATGAAACTCCATGGAACATTTGGTTCATCTCAGTATTTCTATTGAGACACGGCACAGAGTTAAGTTCTCAGTAAATGCCAGATGAATGAATGAAAGGATAGAGGTATATGGGTCAGGAAAGGAATGCTTTGTCTCTGAGAGCTTCAGTGCTAAAAGCATTGTCCTTGTGCAGATGCCTACCAGGCGGAGACCGGTAGGTTGGGCTGGTAGTTCTCAAACTCTAACTCCCATATCCCCTCTGCTGACGTAGAGGTAGTTCAAGAAGCCACCATCCTTTAATGCTCAATTCATCTTTATTAAACACTTCAGCTTAAATGTGCCTGGAAGACTGGGAAGACTTTTCAGAGTGATAGGTAGATTTAAAAGCATAAAAAGAAGTTTCCTGGAGTTAGCTGGGAAGGTTAGGAAGTTCAGAAAAAAGTAACAATATAGAGATTCTTAGGAAATTTTTCTAAAGTCAAAATTTTAGCATGCTATGCAAGTGCTTTCTTTTCCCACCTCAGCTGTCACTCTGCATACAAGTTGTACTGAATTAACTGTTCTTCTAGTCTTTTTCTTTCCTCTGAGCCTTTTTTTTTTTTTTTTTTGAGACAGAGTCTCACTCTGTTGCCCAGGCTGGAGTGCAGTGGCAAGATCTCAGCTCACTGCAAGCTCCATCTCCTGGATTCACACCATTTTCCTGTCTCAGCCTCCCAAGTAGCTGGGACTACAGGTGCCCGCTACCACGCCCGGCTAATTTTTTGTATTTTTAGTAGAGACAGGGTTTCACCATGTTCGCCAGGATGGTCTCGATCTCCTGACCTTGTGATCCGCCCACCTCGGCCTTCCAAAGTGCTGGGATTACAGGCATGAGCCACCGTGCCTGGCTGCTTTTTTTTTTGAGATGAAGTATCGGTCTTGTTGCCTAGGCTGGAGTGCAATGGTGTGATCTCAGCTCACTGCAACCTCTGCCTCCCAGGTTCAAGTGATTCTCCTGCCTCAGCCTCCCAAGTAGCTGGGACTGCAGGCACGTGCCACCACGCCCAGCTAATTTTTGTATTTTTAGTTGAGACGGGGTTTCGCCATATTGACCAGGCTGTTCTCAAACTACAGACCTCAGGTGGTCTGCCCACCTCAGCCTCCCAAAGTGTTAGGATTACAGGCATGAGCCACCATACCTGGCCACTTTTTTTTTTTTTTTTTAATGTACAGTCCAGAGGTTTTTTTTTTTTTTTTTTTTTTTACACAAATTATGGCATGAATTCACAGGGAATAGGCTCCAGCAACTCAGGCTTCTTCCCATTGGTTCTTACACAGTGTGCTTCTCTGGGCGGGGCAGGCTGGTGTTTCATTTGAACCCAGGTACCTTTCTCTCTGGCTTCCTTCTTTTACTGAACATTTTCCTTCATGCATTTCAGGAAGCTATATTGGCTCTTAGAGTGCTTAATGTGCTCAATAGGCACATTAATTCTCGTGGCAAGAAAATGGCCCGTAACTTACTTGTTTACAACAATGCCAACAGCATGTTGGGTAATAGTGTAGATTCTTCCAGTTTTGCCATGGTAACATTTGTGGGACATTCCTTTTTGAACAGTATACCCATTCCCTTGATGTCTACAATATCACCTGTCTTATAGATTCACACGTACCATTGGCCAAAGGAACAACTCCATATTTTCTAAAAGGCCTAGAGGACATATATTGGGGGCATCTCCTCTTTCCCTTTGTATTTGTCATTTTGGCAAATTACTGGAAGATGGTTGTTCCAGCCAAAAGGTCCTGAGCCTTTTTAAATGCTTTTTCCTGTACTTGGAATGCCTTCTTTCCCTGATTTCCTTGATTTATCTCTTTTTTCTTTTTCTTTTTTTTTTTTTTTTTAGACAGGGTCTCACTCTGTTGCCCAGGATGGAGTGCAGTGGTGCAGTCATGGCTCACTGCAGCCTTGACCTCCCAGGTTCAAGCAATCCTCCCAACTCAGCTCTCCTGAGTAGCTGGGACTACAGGCCTAAGTCACCATACCCAGCTAATTTTTTATTTTTTGTAGAGACAGGGTCTCCCTATATTGCCCAGGCTGGTCTTGAACTCCTAGATTCAAGGGATCCTGCCTCGTCAGCCTCCCTAAGTGCCTTAAAGAGCCTATGAGTGATGCTTGGCACAAAGTGAACCTCAGTAGACATTTCTTGAATGAATGAATCCCACGAGAATGCCTATTGCAATGAAAGATTGAGAGCAGGTAACTGTCTACTTTCTCTTTCCACATCCAGCATTCTCCTGGTGTGCAGCCTGCAGATGTGAAGGAAGTTGTTGAGAAGGGTGTACAGACTCTTGTGATTGGCCGAGGGATGAGTGAGGCCTTGAAGGTAGGTGTTGGTGTGCACAGCATTTCTGAGGACAGGTGGGGATCTCTTGGACCTTTGTCTTACAGATTTGTCCTTCTTGGGAGGTCATCTTTATATATCATGTACCCTTGTTTTGCTGACCCAGGATAGCAATGGCTGCATACATTCCTCTGCCTCATCAGCGTTGGGCTCTCCAGTCTACCTAACCCTGAGACAGTGTCATTTCAACTATTTCTCACAATCTCTCAAGTTCTACAAGGATCACTATTTGGTTCTTTACATTTTAATAATACTTTCTATCCTCATAGTATATTTTATAGTACTTCTAATTTTTCTTTTCTTGGACACATTTATGTTTTTCCCCTCTTCAGAAAAAAATGTAATTTTATTTTTCCTTTTTAAAAAATATAGATGGGGTCTCACTATTGTTGCCCAGGCTGGTCTTGAGCTCCTGAACTCAAATGATCTCCCGCCTTGGCCTCCCAAAGTGCTAGGATTACAAATGTGAGCTACCACGCCTGGCCTATTTTTTAATTTTCTTTTTTTTTTTCTTTTTTTTTTTTTGAGATGGAGTCTTGCTCTGTCACCCAGGCTGAGTGCAGTGGTGCCATCTTGGCTCACTGTAAGCTCTGCCTCCCAGGTTCACCCCATTCTCTTGCCTCAGCCTCCCGAGTAGCTGGGACTACAGGCCCCTGCCACCACGCCCGGTTAATTTTTTTTAGTTTTAGTAGAGATGGGGTTTCACTGTGTTAGCCAGGATGGTCTTGATCTGCTGACCTTGTGATCCACCTGTCTCAGCCTCCCAAAGTGCTGGGATTACAGGTGTGAGCCACTGCACCTGGCTTATTTTTTAATTTTCTTACAGAAATAATACATGCTCATTGCAAAATATTTAAAAATCCAATGCAGAAATGTAGAAGTAAAAAGGTGAGATATTCCCTTCCCCGTCTTCACATTTGGTGTATATTTCTCCAGTCTTCTCTGAATGCATCTGCAAATATATACACACTTACACATATAGATATACGTTTATATACTTATAACCATTTTACATAAATATGTATTCTGTAACTTTTTCCCCCACTTATATTACTATATTTTGTATAGTCTTCCACATAGAGGCCTACCTTATTCTTTCCTTTATAGATGTCCTACAGTCCTGTTCCCTACTGATGAAGGTGCCCCTTATATCTAGGACTTTATGTATATAGGGCACTTTCATCAGTAGGGCTCAAGCAATCCTCCTACCTCGGCCTCCTGAAGTGCTGGAATTAAAGGCTTGAGCCACCATGCCCAGCCTATTTATATTTTAAAAATTTAAACTAGTTTTTTTTTTTTTTTCGCCAAGACAATAATTCCTATCTGATAGGCTACTTTTTTTTTTTTTTTAATTTTATTTATTTATTTATTTTTATTTTTTTGAGACGGAGTCTCGCTCTGCCGCCCAGGCTGGAGTGCAGTGGCCGGATCTCAGCTCACTGCAAGCTCCGCCTCCCGGGTTCACGCCATTGTCCTGCCTCAGCCTCCCGAGTAGTTGGGACTACAGGCGCCCGCCACCGTGCCCGGCTAGTTTTTTGTATTTTTTAGTAGAGACGGGGTTTCACCGTGTTAGCCAGGATGGTCTCGATCTCCTGACCTCGTGATCCGCCCGTCTCGGCCTCCCAAAGTGCTGGGATTACAGGCTTGAGCCACCGCGCCCGGCCAGCTGATAGGCTACTTTTATAAATCTCAAATATATAGAAAATATAGGGCATATTAAAAAATATTTCACTTGAGTTCTTTCTGAGGCAGAGTCTAATTAAAATCTATTTTTAAAAAATATTCAGGACAAGCCAGAGTTGAGAAAATATAATCTAATAATAGGTGTCACTATTAAGAACATCTTTTATATAAATTCATTTACAAATATTTATTAAGCATTTTCTATGGGTAAAACACTATTCTAGGCACTGGGGATGGTGTGATAAACAAGACAAACAAGGTTCATGCCCCTCATGGATAATAAAAAACTAGACAACTTCAGATAATAATAAACAGTGAAGAAAATGGTGACTTATGCGGGGCTACTATGGGGTGAGCAAGAAAGGCCTTTCTGAGAAGACTTTTGAGCTGCAGTGTACATACGTGAGTCAATTTCATCCTCACACCAACCCTGTGATGTAAGCACTATTATACCTATTTTACAAGTGAAGAAATTGGGGCTGGGAGACTTTAAAGAGCTAGCCTAACATTTCTTAGTATGTGGCAAAGAAGACATTTAGACTCAGTTTAGACTACCTCAAACATTTAACATTTATGGAGCTTGCACACCAAGGTAGATGTTTCACATACCCTTAGCTCAGCTAGTTGTCATACCAACCCTGGGAGCTAGGTGTTAATATCCCTAATTTACAGACATGAAAACAAAGACTCAGATAACTTAATTTACTTACCCAAGGTTACAGTGCTAGTAAAGATGTAAATCCAAGGCTAACTGCAAATTCCATGTTCTTTCATTTCCATTTCACTTGAGCTTTATGCTTGGGTATTATGATACCTCTGTCAAAGAGGGCTTTTTGACTCATTGGGGCTCCCTGCCAAATTTTGAACTGGTGATACACTGAGTGATCGTGAAGTGGCGATTGTCAACGTCTAATTCTGTAGAGTACACCTGCCTCATGGCAGTAAAGGAAACCCTGGGGGACCTTTCCCCCTACTTACTCATCTCTTTTCCACCTTCCCAGGTGCCTTCATCAACTGTGGAGTACCTCAAGAAACATGGCATTGATGTGCGGGTCCTCCAGACAGAGCAGGCAGTGAAGGAGTATAACGCCTTGGTTGCCCAAGGGGTCAGGGTGGGAGGTGTCTTCCATTCCACCTGCTGATGGAGCCTTGAGAGGAGAATAAATCACTAAGTACCTCTGCCTGTGACTGTCACTCACCATTCTCCAAACCAGCCTCCCCTAAGCATTTTTGGACACCTGCTCATGCCAGGCTGTGCTAGGCTCTTGGGATGCAGGGATGACCAAGACAAGGTCCCTGTCCTTGAGGGTGTTAAAAGAAAAAAAAGAGGAGACAGAAGTTTAATAATGTAGTGAATGAACTGAGGGAACATTTGAGTAACAGGAACAGTAGAAGTATGCCCTGGGAGTTGGGTTCTAGACAGGCTGTTCTACTAACCAACCCTGAGACTGGAGCCAGATCATTCTCTCTGGACTTCGAATTTCAACTATAGGCCAGGTGCCATGGCTCACACCTGTAATCCAAACACTTTGGGAGGCTGAGGTGGGCGGATCACTTGAGGTCAGGAGTTCAACCCCAGCCTAGCTAACGTGGTGAAACACATCTCTATTAAAACTACAAAAATTAGCCGGGCGCAGTGGCTCAGGCCTGTAGCCCCAGCACTTTGGGAGGCCAAGACGGGCGGATCACGCGGTCAGGAGATTGAGACCGTCCTGGCTAACACGGTGAAACCCCGTCTCTACTAAAAATACAAAAAATTAGCCGGGCGTGGTGGCAGGCGCCTGTAGTCCCAGCTACACGGGAGGCTGAGGCAGGAGAATGGCGTGAACCTGGGGGGCGGAGCTTGCAGTGAGCCGAGATCACGCCACTGCACTCCAGCCTGGGCGACAGAGCGAGACTCCGTCTCAAAAAAAAAAAAACTACAAAAATTAGCTGGGCGTGGTGTCACGAGCCTGTAGTTCCAGCTACTTGGGAGGCTAAGGCAGCAGGAGGATCACTTGAACCTGGGAGGAATAGGTTGTGGTGAGCCGAGATGGCACGACTGCACTCCAGCCTGGGTGACAGTGAGAGACTGTTTAAAAAAAAAAAAATTCAACTGTAAAATGTTTGTGCTGGACTAGATGCCCTTTAAAGGTTCCTACTGGCTCAGATAGTCTTTGTTCTACTAAATACCCAGATGGCCTTTGTGAAGCCTTAGAATAGACTGAGAGAATTACAAGTTATCAGCATCACCTTATTTTTAATTTTTCTTTCTTTTTAAAGAACTATGGGCTTTGGTGTCAAATAGCCTTGACTTTGAACTGCAGCTCACTGCCACTCACTGATTGGGCATTTGTCTAATTGCTTAGTTTCACTGTTCTCATATGTAAGATCAGGATAACATTATCAGTACCTGGAGTCACTGTAGGTATTAAATGAGGCAATTCATAGAAAGTATTAACTCACTGCATGGCATTTAGTAAGGACTCAATACATTAAACCACTGTTGTCCTTTTCTTTCTACTAATGGGGATACTGTGTAAAGCCAACTAGTTTCATTTTATGTCTTAATATAGCAGCTTATTATTTCAAAGAGTCATAGAATGTTGGAGCCCAAAGGAACTATCTCACTCATTTATTCAGTAATCCTCTTTCATATCCATTTGCGGACAGCCTATTACTAATTTTCTTATGACCAGTTATTGTTGGGCCCTGGGGGAATAAGGATGAATGTTACAATTCCTGCCCTTAGGAATTATGTTGTATGAGAGAAAGACAAGTAAACAATAATGATACAATGCTAATATTATAATAGTTACTACGTCCAGTGGTGGCACAAAGAAAAGACTAATTTATCCTACTAGGATGGAAGGAAAATTAGGGAAGACATCACTAAGGAGATGACATTTAAGCTGAGTCTTAAAAAATGGAAGGTTCATTAATTCACTGAAAAAACATTTACTTGGCAGCTCTTTTAACTAGACATTTACTAGGTATGGTATTTATCACAGCCATAACTAAATAAAATCGCTTCACCCCGCCATCATTGGAGCAGCAGCAGTGGAAAGATGATTTCTGCTTCACATGATCCTGCCACCTGACTATATAGTTAGGCTTCTTACCTACAGGGACCAATCCATAGACTGGACAGCAACTTAAGATGTGGCTTGGCAAGAAAAGCTGAAACAGTATGGAAAGTGAAGGGATTTATTTTTTTCCAAGTTCACCAAGTAAGTGGCAGACATAGGATTAGAACCCAGCACTGTGTCTTGATCATTTTATGGCATACACCTCCTTGCTCCCTAGAAGCAGACGGGAGTGAGTGCTTCACAGACCCGACACCAAGCACTGAAGTCTTAGAAGGATCTGCTTGGTGCCCTTTCCACAGCCCTTTCACTTGTCAGATGGCAGATCCTTCTAGATCTGTTCCCTCGGCTCATAAAGCCAGCCCTCTGTATAGCTAAGAGGGATGTTTGATAAAATTCAGACTGTTTTCTCTAGTGATGCAGTCTTTTTTTTTTTTTTTTGTCAAATGTAAAGTGAGACAGCTCCAATGGGTGTTGAATTCAGTGTGGGTGTAATCATTGTTCCTAAGTGAGTTGTCTCCAATTAAAGAGAACTTAGTGCAAACTTCTTAGAGACAGAAGTATCTGTCAGTGACATTATTAAACTTTTAAGAAAACCTGCTAATACATAGCCCCTACTTTTGAACTTGGTGCACATGGTCAATGAAGGAAATATGTAGAGCTTGAAGAGAAGCTGTTTCTTCACATAACTATACTTAGTACTGTGTCTTAATCGTTAAAGCATCTTAGTTAGTTTGTAGTTAGCACAGCCCTCAAGCTGCCCACAGGTAATTTCTTCTAACCTGAGTGGTTAAGACAAGAAGTTGGCTGGGTGTGGTGGCTCACGCCTGTAATCCCAGCACTTTGGGAGGCCGAGGTGGGCGGATCACCTGAGGTCAGCAGTTTGAGACCAGCCTGGCCAACATGGTGAAATCCCATCTCTACTAAAAATACAAAAATTAGCTGGGCATGATGGCACGTGCCTGTAATCCCAGCTAGTCTACTCGGGAGGCTGAGGCAGGAGAATCGCTGGAACCAGGGAGGCAGAGCCTGCTGTGAGCTGAGATCGTGCGACTGCACTCCAGCCTGGGCAACAGAGCAAGACTCCGTCTCAAAAAAAAAAAAGACAAGAAGTTGGCCACGGCTAGGTGTGTACCTTTCTTCTCCATAATTGTGTATGCTGAGTTCAATCATCTCAAAGCAAATATAAAATCCTTTCAGAAACTTGAATCTTTTTTTGCAGCATGCCATGGTACCGCTACCGTTGCTCTGGATTCATGGAATCATTCTTTCCTTGCCGGGTATGTGCCACGAGTTGTGCTGGGGATACAGCACAGACATTCTTACGGTCCAGGTACAGATCAGTTGGAAGAAATAAAACATGTAAACATACAGTGAGGATGTAGAAGTTGCAAATTGGCAAAAATCTACCTGGAGACATGTTTTGTTTGTCTCAGTAATTTTAACATTTACTGTAGTTACCAAGGTTTTTTAACTTTCATGAAAATGAAGATTTCTGGCTGTTTTGGAAGAATGGGAAGAACTGACACCACTAGGCCCACATTTATAAATGAAAATAACTTGAGTGGAATGGAATAGAGAATGTGCTTCTCTGATTGCCTTCTCCAACAAAGAATGTGCTCTCTGATTCTTCAATTGCTGTTATATTCTAGACCACTTTATTCCTTTACTTTTCCTGCCTACCTTTCTTAAGGGGTTTGCATTTGTGAACCTGCAATGCAGTATTAATAAATACTATACTATGTGTGAAGAATATCGTATAGGAGGCTGTGGGAACATAGAGGAAATGTTCCAAGCCCATAAGAGACACAGATATGTCCTAGAACAAGGCCCAGTCATGAAGAATGGAAGGAAAGGAGCCATAGGAGACAGTCTGAGGAGCACATTCCCAGGCTCAGCAGGTCCAAAGGCCTAGAGGTGAGAGAACACTACAGGTAATTCTGTTCAGCTGGAGTAGTACAGAGACAGTTTGGGACAGGGAGTATGAGGCTGGAGATGAAGCAGAGGCATGAAGAGCCTTCAAGATAGGAGTTTTGACTTTTTCCTGGGATGAGTAGTGATCCACTGAAAGGGCCTAATCTGGTCAGATGAGCTCATCACTTTAGGAGGGCTGATGGTGGCTCCATCAATATAGAAACAGTATAAGAAGAGGACTAAGAAACATGAAGGAAGAGGAATCTAAAGGACTTGATGGCTACTTCTGTATGAGGGATGAGGAAGGAATCCAATGTGACAAACAGGTTTCTGGCTCTGACTGCTGGGTTCATGCTAGACCACTCACTAAGAACAGACCCCTGTGATGCAAGTCATCTGGGGAAGAAACAGGAGGCCTGAGTTCTAGCCTTAGCTTCACCACTAACTCAGTCTCTCTGGGCCTGCGTATTCATTTGCAAATGAAGGTGCCACACTGGAATGCTCTTTATGCCCCCTTCCAAGCCTTTATAAAAAGGTCTTTTTATTTTTTCACTTCAGTGGAAAAGTACAGAACCAGAGAAAACCTAAAATTCTCATATTCCCCAGAAAGTGAACATTCAGGGCAAAAGCAATTTAAAAAGTTGAGTCCAACCCCGATATGATACTAGAATTCCTTAGCAACACATTTTTCAGGAGCTTGTTCAACCTTTGCTCAAACTCATCTAGCCTGGAGAATTCCATATCCCCTAGTGCAGCCCGTTCAATTCTTATACAGCTTTTAAAAATGTATTCTGATACTAAGCCAAAACCTATCCCTTAGTGCTTGTCTACCTTTAATGGAAAAAGTACTACATTTTACATTTTGAAGACAGGATCAAGTCCTGGCTTTGTCTCTTAGACAGACACTATCTCAAAGCCTCTGTTTCCTTACATGGAAAATGAAGGCTAACTTGGAGGATTTTTTATAAAAGGGGTACTTATCTGAAAAATATCCAGCATATTCTTCCCTTAGGCTTTCTATAATTACAGCACGATGGGCTCAGGCAGCAGCCATGGTTCTTCATGTTTTTGTCTAGGCTCCAACCCAGCAAATGCCATCAGATGTTCATGTTGGGGCTGTGGTAGAATTCCACCTGGCTACAGCTTCATGGCACATCCTTGAGAGATGCAAAACAGGTAAGCACACTAGAAAAGTCAGCTCCCTGGAGTTAGTCATTCTTCCCCTAGTCCCTCTTTAGCACTCATGACCTCGTGGAAATAGACGGCCTAGAAATAGACTGCCGGATCTGTCATTGATTAATTGTATGACCTAGGACAGGTTACTTACTTCTCTCACTTCAGCTGCCTTGTTTATAAAATGAAGACAATAGTACCTAGAGAGTTAATTAATTAAAGAGCTTACAAAACTGCCAGGTACACCAAAGTACCTTAAACCAAAAGTTAAAACATGCTTGAATTTAAATTCCAGCTCCACCTCTGAGTAATTGTATTATCTTGCTATTATTTTTATAAGCTTGCCAAGTGGCAAATACAATCAAGACTGGCTGCAGGTTCAGATTCTACCAATCGTTATTTAATCCGTCCTATTCAACCACCATTGAGGTCCAATTATCTCTGTTTCACAGATGAGGAAACAGAGGCAGAAAGAGCTTTTTCCCATATACTTCCCCTGAGGTGATATAGCGTAGACCTTTGGGATCTTCTCAGGTTTGAATGAATACAGGCTTTATTACTTACTGTATAGTTGTCCCACCAGTGACTTAAGTCTCTGAGCCTCATTTGGCTATTGTGAAGATTAAATGACAGGTGAAGTACATAGCACAGGCGGTACCAAAGGGTAACCTCTCTGGAGCACTGACTGTTATTGTATCACACCTGCAAGGTTGTTTTTTTAAAAAACAGAGATGGGGTCTTGCTGTGTTGCCCAGGCTGGTCTTGAACTCCTGGGCTCAAGTAATCCTCCTGCCTCCCATAATCCCAAAGTGCTGGGATTATAGACATGAGCCACAGCCCCCAGCCTCACACCTAAAACTTTAACTCACATGCAGCATCAACTCATGAGAGATGCTGCAGTAAATGACTTTATTTCTTGCACTGGTTCCCTATTTCCCATAATCCTGATTTCTTTTCTAAAATATAGCTCTTCTATATTATTTATTTAAAGCCATAGAGGTCCTAAGAATAATGGCAGGCAAGATCAAGAATTTCCCTCAAAGCCAGGCACAGTGGCTCACGCCTGTAATCCCAGCACTTTGGGAGACCGAGGTGGGCAGATCACTAGGTCAGGAGATCGAGACCATCCTGGCTAACACGGTGAAACCCTGTCTCTACTAAAAATACAAAAAATTAGCCAGGCGTGATGGCAGGCGCCTGTGGTCCCGGCTACTCAGGAGGCTGAGGCAGGAGAATGGCATGAACCTGGGAGGCAGAGGTTGCCATGAGCCAAGATCACACCACTGCACTCCAGCCTGAGCGACACAGCAAGACTCCATCTCAAAAAAAAAAAAAAAAAAGAATTTTCCTCAAAGATGAAAATGATTCATTCTCCAGCTATTCAGTCCTTGGCCCAGCTACTGCCTGTGTTAGGGAAGAGACTTCCTAGCAAGATAACGCATGTTTAAGGTCCTTCAGCAACTGTCAATGGTAAAAAAGTACAGTTGTTAAAGCGGCCTGGAGTTGCCCTGACAAACACACCGTCACTTTAAGAAATAAGACTACAGCTCAAATAACCAGTTATCAGGAGGTAGCTGGACCTTTGTGTTTCACACCTGAGGAATAGCATGTAAGCATGCAGTATAAAAGCTGAAGCTATAGCCACACATTTCTTTACAGATCAGGAACTAGAACAGCTTGGTGTTTTCTCAACTTTATTGTGGAGATAGGGAGGGGAAGTAGACTTGAAGGTTTTTTATTTTTTAATGAAGAAACAATTTATCCTGTGTTTGATACCAGATGAGACTGTAAGGGTCACATACTCCTTAAGCCTACATATCAATTCCAGGTGAAGTGCTTCAGGCTTGGCTCATTCTGACACCTAAGAAGGACCCTCTAGGCCATGGTTGGAAAGACTGTTTTTGCCTCAGCGCCGTGCAGGTTTGGGCATTATATAAACTTTTACAGGCTTGCTGAAGGGAATGGTGCCCTCGATGCTGGTTTCCACCTGTGGTGACACCTCACCACCCTCCATCCAGGGGCATTTTGGAATGCGAGCGCTGGAGTTGTAGGCCAGCAGCAGCCTCACTTCCACCTGGCATGCCTCTGAAAAAAAGATAAAAGAAATCGTCTATAACTAGGCACCTGCTAGGAATGAGGATGAAATGTGAAGTTAAAGAAATATCAAAATGGAAGCAGTAGGAAGAAATTTCTTCATCCGTCCGCATCCCTCCCCTTACCCTCACCAAACAAAACACTTCCCAGGTGAAATCCTGGTAGGCTGACAATAAGCCTGCAGATGTGATGCTACTCCATCACCTTCCCCTCGGGCTCACTGTGGCACAGAGCCAAAGCTGCTGAGACAACTGGAGAGCAAGCTAAAAACCCTTTCAGAAAGATTAATTGCTTCATGATCTGCTTTATGAACTGGGCTAAAATTCGTACGCAGGTGTGGATTTGGGCAGTTTCTGAGAACCTCTCAGCATTTCAAGACTTCCAGCCTCAGAACAGAGGGTCAGAAGGTGCATGTGGCTTATTCTCATACCCAGCTGGGCTCTTCCTGCGCAGTTCCATCTCAAGCCTCAGGGCTGCCTGTACCACAGACTACTTTATTAGTGGAGAGGAAGCCTTTGAATAGGAAATGGTTGGCCAAAAATTTCTGGCCAATGAACAGGAACATGTTTCAGGGACCTAAAATGTCTGAAAACATTTCATTCTCTCATTACATTATCTTACAATATAATCATCTAGTGTCTCTATGTGGCAGGTCCTAGCAAGAATAAATAAGAACTCCCCTCAAGTTGCTGGCTGTTTGGTTGAGGAAACAGATAGTTGCAATGGAGTACAATACACGCTGTAACCAAGCCTGCAAGAAGTACTGAGGAAGGCAGTGCAGGAAGGCTTTGGAATAGAATATCCATTCTGTGCCAAGCATATAACCCCAAGAGTTCTTATCCTGCTACATTATGAAAGAAAGACTGTCAAAATCTTGGCAGAAGTTCCAAGAACCAGATAGGTTCTCAGAGACTCCCCAAATGCACAACTGGGTAAGAATTCGAGCCCAGTTCGTAAACTGAAGCAGTTAATCATTCTATTAACCACATGCTTCCATAAAGAAGAGGGAGAGAATTTCAGAAAAATGAAAGGGCAAGTGCAAAGGCCAGAAACGGCTTGAACTTGGAATGTCTCCTTAATTTGGTACAACCAGAGTAAAAAGTGCAAGTGCTGAAAATGATCCCAAGGCTAAGAAGTTCAGAGGGTATGAATGAAGGCTAGATGGATCTAAATTAACAAGGGCAGACACTCCAGGACTTCTCAATGCCTCCCCAGACCTCTTCCTGGTTACATCCAAACTTCTCTCTATGATCAGAGTAGAGACTGGATTGCTGTCCTCCAGGAAGGGAAAGGTTTGCAGTCAGCCCAAGGCCAGAGCAATCCAGTGCACCTCAGATTTCAGCATGAGATCTAAGTGCAGCCTCAGCATCAGCAAGTACCAGCCATGTGGTAAGCACACACTCACATGACAACATGAGGGTCGTGCAGCAGCCACGAGTGTAACTGTCATGAAACTAACACTGTTCTCTGATACCAGACTCCAGATGAATCTCCCACTCAGGATGGAATCAAGATAGGTACCTGTATCTGCTTTCCTGCCACACCCTCCCATTCCATCCCAGGTGGCAGACCACAACCAAAGCCCCAGTTGGCATAGCACTTTCAAGAAGCCAAATCCTGGTACAAGCTGGATAAGGCTCAAGCCTATAATCCCAGCACTTTGGGAGGCCAAGGCAGGAGAATCAGTTAATCCCAGGAGTTTGAGACTAGCCTGGGCAACATAGTGAGACCCCGTCTCTACAAAAAAATAAAAATAAGTTAGCCGGGCGTATAGTCTCAGTTACTAGGGGGACTGAGGTGGGAGGACCACTTGAGCCCGAGATGATCACACCACTGCACTCCAGCCTGGGCGACAGAGGGAGACCCTGTCTCAAAAACAAACAACAATAACAACAAAAAAAAACAAATAAATCCTGCTAAGATCAGAGGGAGTTGATGTAGGACTCAGCCCTACAGGGTCACTTTGCATTCCCTTACCAACATTTGATAAGAATGGCAATTCAAGGCAATGCCATAGGAGTAAAGCAGAGAAGAAAGAAAACAAGAGGGAGGGGAACTAGGGAGAAAGAGACAAGATCATCTAGGACAACTCAGGCAACTTATGTGTCATGACTGGAAGAATATATCTCCTAGGAGGTTTATATTCTTATTCTCATCTTAATGAGACGGGGAGGTAAAATAACTTTCTCAGGATCACACAGCAAAGGAGGCAGAATTTGAAACATGGTCTGTGACTCAGTCTCCTACATGGCAGCATCCTGCCTCCCAGAGGAGAGGCCCCTCCCTGGTGGGGAGCTACTGAGGGATTGAAGGAGCTCCCTAAAAACTCCAGGCCCCACCACCTAGATTAGGAGAAAGTGCAAGCTCATTTACAATGAGACATATTTCAATTCAGTGCCCCAAACCGGAAGGGACATAGCACAGTGAGGGCTGGGAAGGGTGACTGCCAGCTTTAGCACTATCATTGATCAGCTATGTAGGCCTCCATTTATGTATCTGTAAAATGAACCAGAGAATACCAATTCCCACTGCAGAGTTGGTCTAAAGATTAAATGAATTTTTATTGCACATTTAAAACCTTGTATTCAATTTTCATTATTTGTTGAGTGCCTACTACGTCAGGCACTAGAGACATATGCTACTAAAACACTGGAGATACAGAGGCAAAGACAAGCAAGTTCCCTGCTCTACAGGAGCCTACATCCTAATGGGAAAGTCAGTAAATAATTAAATGTGAAAACACATCTGACACCAGTACACGCTATAATATATAAAGAATTAAAACAGGAATTTGTAATAGTGACTGGGTAGCAACCACTTAGAGGAGGTGATCTTGTTTTCTTGTTTCTGATGGTTTTTTTTTTTTTTTTTTTTAGTCAGGGTCTTGCTGTTAGCCAGGCTAGATTGTAGTGGCACGATCAGGGCTCCCTGCAGCCTTGACGCCCCCAGACTCAAGCAATCCTCCTACCTCAGCCTCCTGAGTAGCTAGGACTACAGGCACATGCCACCATGCCCAGTTAACTTTTTTATATATATTGTAGAGATAGGGTTGCCTTATATTGCCCATGCTGGTCTCAAACTCTTGGGCTCAAGCAATCCTCCCACCTCAGCCTCCCAAAGATTATAGGTACAAGCCACCATGCCTGGCTGTGATCTTATATAAGTTAAAATTATTCAGGCTCAGGATCACCTGGCATTAACAAACAAGGAAGTCTGCAATGAACTAGGATACCTTAAGAGCAAATGGGGCCTAGGAGAAAGAACCTTGAGCTTGGGGGCGGATCAGCTGAGTTCTAACTCTGGCCTTGGCAATGACTTGCTGTGTGACCAGGGACAAGTAACTACCCTCTCAAGACCTTCCACGATCTTTTGAGCTATGGCATACTGTAATATGCTTTCCTGAGCCTTGTCCCTCCCAAAATGCTCCCACAGCATTTCCTTCCCCATATCCAGGATCCCTTCATCAGAAGGTATTAGAATAAGGAATCTACTTTCCTGTGGGGCCAGTGGTTTGGCAAATAGTGCAAAAACATTCCAGGCAGCCAGATTATGGAATGAGGAATGCTCAGGGAAGCACATCCCGGGCAGCAGAACCACTGGATGCTCCCTCAACTACACCAGGCCTACCGCCACCAGAACCTCAAAGGGACTGCCCTGACATCCAACAGCTTTATAAAGTCATCACTACCCATCTAACACCCTGACAGAGGGAAACCATTAATAAAGGCCCGGCGCAGTGGCTCACGCCTGTAATCCCACTACTTTGGGAGGCCAAGGCGGGTGGATCACCTGAGGTCAGGAGTTCGAGACTAGCTTGGCCAACATGACGAAACCTTGTCTCTACTAAAATACAAAAAAATTAGCCAGGTGTAGTGATGCACACCTGTAATCCCAGCTACTCGGGAGGCTGAGACAGGAGAATCGCCTGAACCCAGGAGGCAGAGGTTACAGTGAGCCGAGATCACACTACTCCAGCCTGGGCAAGAGCAAGACTCTGTCTCAAAATAATAATAATAATAGCCTTATAATTATGTATTTAAAAACACAGAGTGAAAGAAAATTCCAAAGGCATTCCCTATCTCTAAAATAAACCAAATTTAGTGGCATTAAACACCTCCAGTGATAGTGCTCCTGAATCATCTCCAATTATTTGGGAAACACCACTGAGGTCAATTCTGCCCCCTATTCTAGGTTCTGCAGACTGAGGTCTTAAGTTTTTTAAAGCAGCCTTACTGGCTTGAAATGTAATCTCCTTTGTACTTGTATTCTCCCATTTTATTCTTATGGATTAAAAATCCCCAAAATTCAGACATAGAAGTTGGAGAATGAAAAAAATTTTTAAAAATCCTCACAACTAATTTGTAGATTGAGAATTATTATTGTCATTTGGAAGATGAGGAAAAAGACTCAGAAAGGGAGAGACTTGTCCAAGGTGACCAAGCAAGTCGGTGGCAGAGTTAGGATAAGAATATAGTCTCCTGGTGTCCAGACCAGGGCCCTTTCCATGAAACTCCATTCTATCATAATCGCCTGTCTATCTTCTAACAGAATCATCTCTCTCATGCAATCAAAGCACTGTAGCAAATTAGCCCAAATATACCCAGTTTGGCTTATAAACTCATTAATGAATCAAGTTCAATTCTTAGAAGGCCTGATTCATCCACATTTTTTTTTTCAAATTTTAAAAACCAAACGCTTAAGGGTAGGTGTGATCTCCAGCAGTATATTTTCCTGCCCACCCTGGCCCTGACTCCTTACCTGTCCAAGCAGTGTGGGAGAGGTAAACCTGAGTGATAAGCCGGTGCCGCCCTGGGCCAGGATTCCGGAAGTCTGCAGGCTTGGGGTGAATCATCTGAGCCTGGCCATCTGGATATAAGACCTAAAGGGTGACAGAAATGAGAAAAAGAGGCAGAAGCGAGAGGAGCATTTAACAAAATGGATGATGACATCTGTTGTGAACCTCAAAGCACAAGAAGAAAGATGACACCAACTTTCCTAAGACGGGGCCTTGAGGGGAGGTCAACACTGTAGACATCTCTATTCCTCTGATCCAGCATGAAGCAGTGTCCAGTAAACATTTCCTGAATTCATGGTGAATAAGTAATATGAACAGAGTGTCGCTATTAAGTGCAAGGACAGGTAAGAACATTAATTCTGATTATGAAAAGTGTTCTCAGGCACCTTCACCAGAAGAGCACTCCCTCCCTGGCTCTGAATCACACCATGGCCCAGGATCCATCACCAACCACCAGTATTTGGAGTTATTTTATAACTGCATTCTCTCCACTAAATTTCAAGCAGCTAGGAAGTCATTTATCTCTCTTTCTACAAAGACACGGCTCAATGAAGGGCCCACTCAAATCATTGGCCAATTCTTTAAGTCTCACGAACTGCGACAGAGTTCTTTCCTCAGCATCCTGGGGGACCTCCCAGCTCCCTGTGTAGACAGCCTACTACACTGCAGCGTACAAAGGAACTACAGGAACAAATGAAGCTTATCCTAGGACCAGGACTTGCTCTATGTAAATATGCTTATGAAGGCAGACTAGGGAACCACACAGGTCTTCCAATGTTGAAACTGTGGTCAATGTTGAAACTGTGGAAGACATGTCTCACCCACTTGCCATATAATCCTTCATCTCTCCTCAGGTGATGGGGCCTCCCCCTGATTCTACACTTTTCTTTCTTTCTTTTTTTTTTTTTTAAAAGACAGGGTCTTACCCTGTCACCCAGGCTGGAGTGCGATGGCACGATCATAACTCATGGAAGCCTCAAA
Organism: Macaca mulatta; assembly: GCF_049350105.2. Classification (NCBI taxonomy): domain Eukaryota; kingdom Metazoa; phylum Chordata; class Mammalia; order Primates; family Cercopithecidae; genus Macaca; species Macaca mulatta. The sequence continues at coordinate 78,310,024 of NC_133419.1, forward strand.
CTCCTGGGTGCAAGTGATCTTCCTGCCTCAGCCTCCTGAGGAGTGGGGATTGCAGGCACACGCCACAACACCAGGTAATTTTCTTTTTAAACTTTTTTGTAGAGAAAAAAGTTTGCTATGTTGCCCAGGCTGGTCTCCAACTCCTGACCTCAAGTGATCCTCCTGCCTCAGACTCCCAAAGTGTTAGAATTACTGGCGTGAGCAACTGTGCCGGGCCTACCCTTATTTCTTTTTCTTTTTTCTTTTCTTGAGACAGTCTCACTCTGTCACCCAAGCTGAAGTGCAGTGGCGCGATCTCAGCTCACTGCAACCTCTGCCTCCGGGTTCAAGTGATTCTCCTGCCTCAGCCTCTCAAGTAGCTGGGATTACAGGCACCCGCCATCATGCCTGGCTAATTTTGTATCTTTAGTAGAGATGGGTTTTCACCATGTTGGCCAGGTTGGTCTCGAACTCCTGACCTCAGGTGATCCTCCTACTTCAGCCTCCCAAAGTGCTGGGATTACAGGTGTGAGCCACCATGCCTGGCCTACCCTTATTTCTTAAAGCTGCTACTCCCCACTCTAGTTCTAGGTTCCAAGCTCCCAAACCTACTATAGAAGAAAGATGCAGGTGTCTCAGTTTCCTGATCCTTATTATCTTTAAAGACAAGTGCTTGGGCTTCTTTTTTTTTTTTTTTTTTTTTTTTAAAGAAAATGAAGGGGAGGGCCGGGCACAGTGGCTCACGCCTGTAATCCCAGCACTTTGGGAGGCTGAGCCAGGTGGATTACTTGAGGCCAGGAGTTCAAGACCAGTCTGGCCAACATGATGAAACCCCTTCTCTAATTAAAAATACAAAAATTAGCTGGATGTGGTAGCATGTGCCTATAGTCCCAGCTACTTGGGATGCTGAAGCAGGGGAATCACTTGGACCTGGGAGGCGGAGGTTGCAGTGAGCTGAGATCACTGCCACTGCACTCCAGCCTGCGTGACAGAGTGAGATTCTGTCTCAAAAAAAAAAAAAAAGAGAGAAAAAGAAAGAAAAAGAAGGGCAGAGGAGGGCTGAAATAGCAATGATATTGGGAAAAACAAATGAACAGGGGCCACAATTTTTGTGTTCAGTGGGCATGGTGGCTCATGCCTATAATCCCAGCACTTTGGGGGGCAGAAGCGGAAGGATTGCTGGAAGACAGGAGTTTAAGACCAGACTGGGCAAAAAAGTAAGACCCCCCCAATCTCCACACACAAAAAATTAAAATTAGCCAGGTGTGATGGTGTGTATCTCTAGTTCCAGCTACTGAGGAGGCTGAGGCAGGAGGATCCCTTGGACACAGGAGTTTGAGGTGACCATGCCACTGCACTCCAGCCCAGGCAACAGACAGAGACCTTATCTCAAAAAAAAAAAAAAAATTCCCAGCATTCTCAGCAAAACTGTCCTTGATGAAAGGCCTTGACTGCTCTGTGAAATGGTTGCTGGAAGCCTTCTTTCATTTGTCTACTCCAAAAGTGGAGCTTAGAAACCTATGGCCCAAATAGGTCAGAGGAAGGAAATGGCCAGTATGAATGATCATCAGGTAGAATACAGTAACCTAGATTAGGCTTACAAAAGTGTTAATGAATGGAGTTCTGCAGGGTCTGCTTTAACGAACAGATCTACAGTATTTTAATGGGGAATGTAATCTCAGTGTCATCTCTGAGGCATGTTTATTGCTATATCTTTATCAAGCACCTGAAGTAGTGCCCAGAACAGAGGGATGATTCAGGGTGTGGTGACTGGACTGGATGGCACTTTCGAACCACTGGAACTGTCCCATGATGGGGCAGTGAGTTTCCCATCCCTCTACCTATAAGGTATCTAAAAGGTTTAGCCTTGCATGTGGTAGATGTGCTTTGAAGGGGTTTTTTTAGGAGACAGTCTAGGAGATGACCCTTAAATAACCTGCCTACAATCTCCTTCATGCTCAGTTGATCAGTGAAGTTATTTTCAGGGACAATGTAAAACAGTAGTTCTGCTGGTATCACGGACTACATATTAGAATCATCCATGAACTCTTAAACACTAGTGTCCATGGGCCCTATTCTCAGGATTTTGATTTAGTTAATGTAGGCTGACACCTATTCATCTGTTCTTCTTCTTTTTTTTTTTTTTTTTTTTTTTTTGAGATGGAGTCTGGCTCTGCCGCCCAGGCTGGAGTGCAGTGGCCGGATCTCAGCTCACTGCAAGCTCCGCCTCCCGGGTTTACGCCATTCTCCTGCCTCAGCCTCCCGAGTAGCTGGGACTACAGGTGACCGCCACCTCGCCCGGCTAATTTTTTGTATTTTTTAGTAGAGACGGGGTTTCACCCTGTTAGCCAGCATGGTCTCGATCTCCTGACCTCGTGATCCACCCGTCTCGGCCTCCCAAAGTGCTGGGATTACAGGCTTGAGCCACCGCGCCTGGCCTCATCTGTTCTTCTTAATGCTTTCTGAGTAATCCTACAGTGCAGTGAAGGTGGACAACCGGACAACCATTAATGTGGGGAAAAAAACACACACACCAAAAAAAACAAAAACAAAAAGACACTGCAATATGCAATACAACTTCACAGCTAGCTCAGAACTAGTTCTCTGCAGGTCTCATAATTTATAATAATTCCTGCTTGGAAGCCAGAAGGCCCGTTCCTCTACTGTCACCATAGCCAAAAAAGCATCATCTTCAAGGTCTGATTCATCCTTACCTCCTCCAGGAAGCCTTCTCTGCCTGTTTCAGCCTATTTTTCTGTCCCCTTATTGTACTTCCTGCCAGTGCTTGCATCCCTGCTTTGACTCATATCCCTTCAGCCCTTCTCCCATATCCCTTGTGCCCTTCTCCTTTCCTTTCCTGAGCTTCCACCACACTCCAAATTGAGTACTCTAAAAGGTTTAGCCCTGCATGTGGTAGAGGTGCTTTGAAAGGGGTTTTTTAGGAGGCAGTCTAGGAGATGACCCATCCTGTGCATGTCTGCTCACCAAACCCTGTTTTCTAATTGCCTGCCCATCTGTATATCTCTCACTGAAACTGCACACCCCGAAAGCAAGAACTGTGACATATTTACCTTGGCAACCACAGCACTTAGCACTTGCAATAGAGTAAACACAATTGCACAGATGGATGGAAGGAAGGATGAATGAGCGGACAGATGGATGAATGAAGTACTACCACTTCATTGTGAGGCTTAACTGCACTGTCTGAATTGATTAGTGTCTCTACTACATTTCTCACGTGTATCTATTACATCTATGTAACTTGGGAAAGAATATTTCCTAGTCATCGCCTTTTCCCATCCATAAATTTTACCTGCCAGCTCACTGACTCACAGCCTGAAAGGAACTTGTTTATTACAGTTTTCTGTAACAAAAGACCAAATCTTAACGTCACATTACAAGATTAGAAAAGGTCTTATCATTCAGTGAACCCTTACTGGGTCCTGGGGGCTTTAAATACATTATCTCTTTATGTCAACTCCTCCTGTTTGTTAGTTGTAGAATCTCAGACTCAGAGTTTAAAGTAACTTGCTCCAAACCACACTCAGCAGTGGTTGAGATTCAAGCCTAGGTTCTTTCCCATGGAGGCTCATTTCTTCTCCTGTTCCAGTTTCTGTCCCTCAGGTAGAGACTACAGGGGTACTAACATTAAATACTTCAACACAAGGTCAGTCTAGAAGCTCCATGAGGACCCACACTCGACAGACCTGGACCTTAACAGTGTTCTGAGGATCCTGCACATGCTCCAGGGTTGCATCAACATCCAGAGCCACCACCAACCCGGAGGTAAACCGCAAAGGGTTGTCTGACTCGCCCGCTGGCTCGATGATGGTGGCTGAGGCTTTGTGGATCTGTAAGCAAGAAGAAAATACTGTGATTCTAAAGCCAGGTCATTCCTGGATAAGAAAACACAATCTTTTTTCTGTCTCCTTATCTAATGAGTGGGCACGTGGGAGCCACTCAGAGGAAGAGCCTAGCCCAGCTGTTCCATTGGTCAAAGAAGATCACCAAGGTAAAGATTTTTGTCCGTCTGGACAGATTTGGCCTATAAGGGCCAAATAGACCCTGACCTGCTCTGGAAGTGGGAGATGCAGGAAGGCACTCTGTCGCAGCATGGTCTGTAGAATTTTGACCACTTCTGCAGGTTTAGATGTCATGAGTCGGGGCATAAGGTCAAGGAGTTTGTCCACAAAGCTGTCCTGCAAGTGGGGCAAATCAGCGATGAAATACCTAGAGGAACAAACAGAAGCAACTGACTCATTCAACTGTGTACTCATTCACCACAGGTTGGGCCCCAGACACCTACCAAACCCTGAAGCAGGAAGAATGATGAAGTGAGAGGACCTTGCAGTTTATGACCAAGATAGACTGGTACCTATACAAACATGCCTCACTCATGATCATCAGAAAGGCCTCTGTTTACTGATAACCATTATGTGCCAGGAATACTCTTAAGTGTTTTACATGATCTTATTTAAGTCCCAGCAATCCTATGCATCATTAGAATTTTTATTTTCATATTATAGATTCATTAATTATTTTAACAAATACATTTTTAAGACCTACGAAGCGCCAAGCACTATTTCAGGTTCTGGAAACACAGTGAACAAAAGAGAACAAAATGATTGCTTCAATGGAGCTCGCATTCAAGTGGCAGAAACACTGAGACTCAGAGGGGATGATGCCACATTGAGGCTCAGAAAAGTTAAGTACGTCACTGCTGGCTCGGACTGATCCAATTTTGTGCCTTGTGCCAGGGGACAGTCAAAAAATATCTCACTGAGGAGGTGATATCTATGCAGGAACTCAAAGGATGAATTAAGAACAACAGATGAAGAACTTTGGGGATTCAGAGCTATCATCTTCCCAAAAAATCTTTTCATCCCAATGGTGCAAAAACAGACTCTCTACTTTAAAGAATCTAAAGCCAAAAGTAAGGCATGAACTTATTTCAGATTCAAAACTAGAATTTTTTTTTTTTCTTTTTGAGACGGAGTCTCGCACTGTTGCCCGGGCTGGTGTGCAATGGCATGATCTCGGCTCACTGGAACCTCCACCTCCCAGGTTCAAGCAATTCTTCTGCCTCAGCCTCCCGAGTAGCTGGGATTACAGGTGCCCACCACCATGCCCTGCTAATTTTTTGTATTTTTTAGTAGAGACGGGGTTTCACTATATTGGCCAGGCTGGTCTCGAACTCCTGACCTCATGATCCACCCACCTTGGCCTCCCAAAGTGCTGGGATTACAGGTGTGAGCCACCACACTCAGCCTCCAAACTAGGATCTTAAAAAGCCAAGCTAGATGGTACAATTTGCTAGAGAGCATTACCTGCTGGTGAAGGTAGTGTTGCAACTCAGCCCTATAAGAAGCTGTCATCATCCAAATGACAAGTACAGAGTCATAAAAACCTCAGGTTTGGTAAACTTCATGAGGGCAGAGACGATGAGTGGAAGAAATGAAACAGACTTCATCAGTGCTTTAAGATCCTATGTCTTCTCCCAGTATTATTCTGCCAGCATACCAAAAGTCTGGTCATTCCCTCGACTCCTATTTCTTCATCAAGCTTTCTATTCAACTACTGCATGTGCTTTAATGGATTCATTCCATATAAAATTCTGAAAAAATACATGTATTCTACAAAATAAAATTTACCTACAGAATTACAAAACAATTGTTTGTAGATTATAGAGAAATATGCAAGTGTAAGAATAGTGTGGGCCTGGTGCAGTGGTTTACACCTGTAATCCCAATACTTTGGGAGGCAGAGGCAGGAGGATCTCTTGAAGCTAGGAGTTTGAGACCAGCCTGAGCAACACAGCAAGACCCCATCTCTAAAAAAATACATTAAAAATTATCTGGGCATGGTGGCACATGCCTGTAGTCCTAGCTACTCAGAAATCTGAGGTGGGATGATAGCTTTAGCCCAGGAGTCCAAGGGTACAGTGAGCTGTGCCAGCCTGGGTGACAGAGTGAGACCCTGTCTCAAAAAATAATAATGAGGTCAGATGCGGTGGTGGCTCACACCTATAATCCCAGCACTTTGGGAGGCCAAGGCAGGCAGATCACTTGAGGTCAGGAGTTAGAGACCAGCCTGGCCAACATGATGAAACCCCATCTCTGCTAAAATTATAAAAATTAGCCGGGTGTGGTGGCAGGTGCCTGTAGTCCCAATTACTTGGGAGGCTGAGGCAGAAGAATCACTTGAACCCAGGAGGCGTAGGCTGCAGTGAGCCAAGATTGCGTCACTGCACTCCAGCCTGGGCGACAGAGCAAGACTCTGTCTTAAATAAATAAGTAAATAAGAATGGTGTGAACGAACAGTGGTGAAAAAAACAGATGACTAATGATTTTTTTCAACAAACGTATTTACACGTTTTCTTCATATTTTTATGGCCTAGCTGAGTGCTAAATGCAAGTGATTCCTGGTAGGTTTAGTTTTGAAGCTCTAACTTCAAAGAAGTTTCTACAACATTAAGGAGAAAAAACCAAATTAGGGTTTTTTTCCTAATTTAAGGTTAACGACATGGCCACAGATGATAGCTTGGCTGCACTAGCTATACCAAGGAATGTGATTTGTGATTGTTCCTATTGCCTGCAAGTGCTATTCTCCGTGTAACCAACATTTAATAAGCCAGAAGAGTTATAAAATACTTACCTCTGAAAAAAGTCCACTTCTTGTAAAAATTTTTCGCACATCCCAAATAAGGGATCAAGTCTGTAGAAAAGAAATGTAAAAGGATTTGCTTGTGAAATCTGCAAACTGAGGAAGACCAAAAGTCCCAGAAACCTGAGCCTAAATTAAAGGAAAATTAGCATATTACACTGTAAAAATGATCTCTAAAAGTAACAGAAGACTCCTAATGGACCTGGTGGAAACACCTGTCAGGATCCCAAGACCTGATTAAACCACTGCAGTGCCCATTAAGCTCAAAGAATATTAAAAATCAAAGACTATCACAGGCTACACTTGGCACTAGACTCACTACGAATACAGGAGAGAAGCATAGCATGTGGGCAGTACAGTGTCAAGTTCCCCTTCTGCGGGAGTCCTGGCTTCATTAGCATCTCAGCTAGTATGGTCTCTATACCTACCTGATTTAGAGCTCATCTCCTTGCACATGAGCTGTCAGCATTGGGATGAAAGCTCCCAGATAGCTGTGTGGACTGCTAAAAGATCTATCCAGTTTCAAGAATCATTGCACTCAATGAAGCCTACAGCCATTGTATCTGCATCTTGAAACTACTTTATTTATATTTCCTTCTGGTCTACATGCAGTTTACTCAGAGATCATTGTTTCCATAGCGGTATAGCCTACTAATGTAGTTGACACCGTAAAGGCTCCAAGAAACATACCTAAAAAGTTGAGTAAATTCTTACGCAAGAGGGGAAAAGGTTTTGTTACTACTTTGCCCACGGACACAGATGGTGTTCCTTCCTCTCTACCTTGATTTATTTGGCCTCACAGTACTTGAGAACATTTCATTTCAGGAAAAAGTTACTGCATACCTAAATAATCCAGGCAACATGCTAGGTCCATATGACTTACTAAGTTTTGACCTTTGTATGTTTTCTTCCTATTTCTTGTATGTAATTTCTGCATGAAACTTCCCACTTGTTTTCTTTAATATTTTATTCATTGGAGGAATAAAGTTCCCACTGAGATAAAACAAGTACTCTTTCCTTATATAAAAATATGTAAGAGAATCATGTCAAGGTTTAGTCTTTTTATTAAAATATAGTCTCCTTGGCTGGGCGCGGTGGCTCAAGCCTGTAATCCCAGCACTTTGGGAGGCCGAGACGGGCGGATCAGGAGGTCAGGAGATCGAGACCATCCTGGCTAACCCGGTGAAACTCCGTCTCTACTAAAAAATAAAAACTAGCCGGGCGAGGTGGCGGGCGCCTGTAGTCTCAGCTACTCAGGAGGCTGAGGCAGGAGAATGGCGTAAACCCGGGAAGCAGAGCTTGCAGTGAGCTGAGATCCGGCCACTGCACTCCAGCCTGGGCGACAGAGTGAGACTCCATCTCAAAAAAAAAAAAAATTAAAATAAAATAAAATAGTCTCCATGAGTAGACTTTGTATCCTTCATCATACATTTCCTAGCACAGGCAGCATTCAATAAGTATTTGCTGAATGAACAAAAAATGGGGGCGAGGGTAGATGGCAAATGGAAACCTACTCTGGAAGCAACATTCATTCTAATTATTTTCCTGAAAAAAAAAAAAAAAAAGTAGCACTTGAAAGTTTTTAAACTAATCTTCTACCAGAAATGGAAGTGAAATTTCATAGTGAGGTCACCCACCAAAGACCACAAGGAGTAAGAGGGCTAGAAGGGAGAATTCCAGCCAAGCAGGGGCACAAAGGAAAGCAATTTGGCCAAGCAGTGACATTTCCTTATTTATTTCCCTGATTATATAGAGAATCATCTTGGAGAGACTCCAGGCAGTAAAATACAAAAAGATTTGGGAACTCTCCCCAAACGTCAAAAAACACCAGGCATCCTCTTCAACATGCCATATATATGAAGTAAGCCTCTAATACTAAGAACTCCTACTTTTCCTTTGGTGTGAGGGAAGGAAAGCTATGAAAGTAAGGCTCACTCGGGGCTAACAATCATTAAAGAAGAATACAAATTACCAATTTAAACTAGTCTAGACTTTCATTGTAAGTATGCAAAGACAATGGAAAATGACTAGGTGTTGTAAACGACAATCAGGAGCTGTAAATGAGACCGAGCAGTTCTCAAAAACAGTTAAGGCAAGAAAGCACAGAAAACTTTTTTAAAAATTCTAATCAACAACCTCGGTGAGAGTTAACAGGGATTTAAAAGGATATTACACTGACAAAGCAAGAGAAACTGCTACAGAAACAGCAGATGAGAAGATGAGAAGCTATACAGCAGAAAAAAAAAAAAAGGAAAAAAATAGTAGAGAAGCATGCTTGGAAATAAAACACATAATAATGAAATCAAAGTCAACAGTTCAGAACAGTGGAATCGACAACAATGTAAACTGAAATGATAAACTAAAAAGAGCATATAAAAGAATTTACTGGCCAGGTGCGGTAGCTCACGCCTGTAATTCCAACACTTTGGGAGGCTGAGGTGGGCGGATCACCCGAGGTCAGAAGTTCAAGACCAGACTGACCAAACATGGAAAAACCCCGTCTCTACTAAAAATACAAAATTAGCCGGGTATGGTGGCGCATGCCTGTAATCCCAGCTACTTGGGAGGCTGAGGCAGGAGAATCGCTTGAACCTGGGAGGTGGAGGTTGCAGGGAGCTGAGATTGTGCCATTACACTCCAGCCAGGGCATCAAGAGCAAAACTCTTGTCTCAAAAAAAAAAAAAAAAAAAAAAGAATTTACTCAGAATATAGAATAGAAAAACAAAGAAATTGAAATTACAAAAGGAAAGGTATAGGAAAAACAGATCCAGAAAATCCAACGTTCAGTGTGACAGACTAAAGTGTATACAAGAAGTAAAGAAATAATGGAGGAAAAAGAAAATCCCTGAGCTAAAAACAGCTGATACTTCAAACTCCCACTGAAGATCAGCAAGAATATTGAAAGAAAACACATACCTAGACATATCCTGGTGAAATTAAAGAAAGAAAATTTTAAAGGTGTCAGCATGAAAAATAAGCTGTAGGGAAGAGAACCAGACTGACATAAGACATCCAACTGTAACATTAAATACTAAAAGGGAACGAACATAGCAGAGGCAGAGAGTCTCTATGAACCTATTCTGGTTTGGCAGGGGTTGCCCAATAAAATAAATAAATAAAGGCACCATAGCAATATGGAAATATTGGAAAAGAATTCCATTTATGTATGAGAGCAAAGGAATTTAAAAAGCGACGGAGAACAGTGGTGGCAAAGCTGGAGCTAAACTTATAAAGATTATAAGTGGTGGCTCACGTCTGTAATCCTAGCACTTTGGGAGGCCGAGGTGGGAGGATCCTTTGAGTTCAGGAGTTCAAGACTGGCCTGGGCAACACAGTGAAACCATGTTTCTATTATTTTTAAAAATAAAAAATACTTTATAAAAAAATTAAAAATAACAATAAACAAGGATATAGAAAGATTATGTACTTACAACTTTAAAAGATTATATTTATAAACATAAAAATTAATACAAGCTACATTATAAAAACATAATCAGCTGAAACAAACTTCCAAGTTATTATTTTTTTATTATTTTATTATTATTATTATTTTGAGACGGAGTCTCGCTCTGTTGCCCAGGCTGGAGTGCAGTGGCGCGATCTCAGCTCACTGCAAGCTCCACCTCCTGGTTTCAAGCCATTCTCCTGCCTTAGCCTCCCGAGTAGCTGGGATTACAGGTGCCCACCACCACACCCAGCTAATTTTTTTTGTATTTTAGTAGAGACGGGGTTTCACCATGTTAGCCAGGATGGTCTCAATCTCCTGACCTCATGATCCGCCCACCTCAGCCTCCAAAAGTGCTGGGATTATAGGCGTGAGCCACCACACCCGGCCATATTTTTATTATTTTTAAGAGATAGGGTCTTGTTCTGTTGCCCAAGTTGGAGTATAATGGCATGATCATGGCTCATTGCAGCCTGGAACTCCTGGGCTCAAGGGATCCTCCCAACTCAGCCTCCCAAGTAAATAGGACCACAGGATGCACACTACCCATGTCCAGCTAATTTTTCATTTTCATTTTTTAGAGACAGGGTCTCACTATGTTGCTTAAGCTGGGGTCAAACTCCTGGCTGGGCTCAAGCAATCCTCCTGCTTTGGCCTCCTAAAGTCTGGGATTACAGGCATGAGCCAGTGCATCTAGCCCAAATTGTTACTATTATTTAGACCTTAACTGGCCTAAATTATTATTATTATTTTTTGAGATGGCGTCTCTATCGCCCAGGCTGGAGTGCAGTGCCATGATCTTGGCTCACTGCAACCTCCGCCTCCTGGGTTCAAGCAATTTTCTGCCTCAGCCTCCCGAGTAGCTGGGATTACAGGCGCCCACCACCACGCCTGGCTAATTTTGTGTATTTTTAGTAGAGATGGGGTTTCACCATCTTGGCCAGGCTGGTCTTGAACTCCTGACCTCGTGATCCACCTGCCTCAGCCTCCCAAAGTGCTGGGATTACAGGCGTGAGCCACCACGCCCAGCTAACTGGCCCAAATTATTTAAGCAGTAAGAGACAAACAAAAGCATACTAAAATCTTCATCTTGATCTTAGATCATCTTGATCTCTTAGATCTCTTAGATCATCTTAATCTTAGAGAGGTGACCATAAATTCTGTTTAACTTTTTATGCTGATAAATGTAAGTTCAGTATGTTCATTAAAAATATAAGTAATAACAGTATTACTAAAACTAATATTAGTTAACATGTATCAAGTATTTATAATGGACGTGACAGACACCATTTTAAAGACTTTGCCTGTAATAATCCAACCAGGGGCAGTGGCTCACACCTGTAATCCCAGCACTTTGTGAGGCCAAGACAGGTGACTCACTTGAGGCCAGGAATTTGAGACCAGCATGGCCAACATGGTGAAACCCCATCTCTCCTAAAAATACAAAAAATTAGCTGGGCGTGGTGATGCATGCCTGTAGTCCCAGCTACTTGGGAGGCTGAGGCATGAGAGTTGCTTGGACCCGGGAGGCAGAGGTTGCAGTGAGTTCAGGTAGCACCACTGCACTCCAGCCTGGGTAATAGAGCAAGACTCTGTCTCATAAACAAATAAAATAAATAAATAAATACATGGTTTTGCATATAATAATTTAATAACCCTTACAACAACCCTGTGAGGAAGAGATAGGTACTACTATAATCTCAATTTAACTTATGAGAACAAACTGAGGCCAAGAAGTGTTAAGTAACTTGTCCAAGGGTTACTTAGTTTGCAAATGGTAAAGTCAAGATCTGAAGCCAAGCAGTGTGATACCACAGCCCTCTTAACCAGTATGTTCTACTGTCTCTCACTTGAAGAGTTTAGAATTAGGGTGCATAATTTTCAAACCCCTGGAGGAAAAAAGAAAACAATCCAGCAAAACTCAGAAAGAAAAAAACAGCAGGAATGCATACAAATGAAAAATATAGGCTGGGTGCGGTGGCTCACGCCTGTAATCCCAGCACTTTGGGAGGCCAAGGCAGGTGGATCACCTGAGCTTAGGAGTTCGAGACTAGTCTGGCTAACATGGTGAAACCCTGTCTCTACTAAAAATACAAAAATTAGCTGGGCATGGCGTTGCATGCCTGTAATCCCAGCTACTTGGGAGGCTGAGGCAGGAGAATCGCTTGAACCCGGGAGGAGGAGCTGAGATCGGACCACTGCACTCCAGCCTGGGTGACAGAGCGAGACTTTATCTAAAAGAAAAAAAAAAAAAAAGAAAAATATAAAATATTATAGCCTGAGTAAAGACCTAAAAACATTAGTATCTTTATATAATGACATGACAAGATAAGTATATTATAATGTTGGGTGAAAGGAATAGGAGGCAGAACAGCAAAGAATGGTATGATCCCCTTTATGATATTGTACACACCTTTATAATCTATGTTTATATGGTTTGGGAAAATCTGGAAGTATACACATGAAATACTGGCAGTTGTTTTAGAAGTGGTAGATTACCAGGGAACTTTCACTTACCCTGTAATATTTTAATTTTTGTAACAATTATACATAAACTAAAAAAAACTTTTTTAAAAAAAATGTATAGATGCCATCACAAGCACCTTTGTTTTTTCAGCTGTAACTGGCACATAGTAGGGATTAAACATTTGTTAAATGAATATATGATACCTTTTTTTTTTTTTAATGACGGAGTCTCGCTCTGTCGCCCAGGCTGGAGTGTAGTGGCGTGATTTCAGCTCACTGCAACCTCCGCCTCCCAGATTTAGAGATTCTCCTGCCTCAGCCTCCCGAGTAGCTGAGATTGCTGGTGTGTGCCACCACGCCCGGCTAATTTTATGTATTTTTAGTGGAGACAGGGTTTCACCATGTTAGCCAGGATGCTCTGGATGTCCTGACCTCGTGATCTGCCCACCTTGGCCTCCCAAAGTGCTGGGATTACAGGTGTGAGCCACTGCACCCAGTCATATATTAATATCTTTATGATTAAATGATTCTCTGACTTTATGAGGTCACTATCAAGATAAGTGAAAAAATAAAATATTTTATTTTTCAGGATGTCATTTCTGACCTAGTATATTTCTGTGTTTAAACATTCATATTTATATCTCTATGCCACTTTTCTTGTTGACACAGTGGCTTGACTGAGCGTCAAACCTGTCTGTGAGCTGGCAATGAGTCACCTAAGTATTTTTTGTATCAAATCTATGATGCCATTATTCTTAAGATGCACCTTTATTTTATGAAATAGTGAGAAACAAAAAACACTATGGGGACACCATCAAAATATCTGATTTCAGAGAAGTTACAATAATAAAAAATGTGTATCTTGGAATCAGTGAAATGTGGCAATTCCAGTTATCTGAAAGTCTTACAGCTATAATTACACTGAGCTCTTATTACGTATCAAGTACCATGCTAAGTATTTTTACATGTATTATCTCATTTATTCTTCACAGAAATGCCATGAGATAGATGCTCTCTTCATTTTCATTTTGTACAGGGAAACAAGGTACAGAAAGGCTCATCACCAAACAACTAGTAAGTAGATAAAGCAAGATTTGAACGAAGTAGTCTGACTTCCCAGTACATCCTCTTAATTTATCCTTTCTGCTTGACAAAAAGCTTATTAGTCCCTTCAGAACAGAAAAATGGTCCCTGACAATAAATTCTTAAGGAAATCTATCAAGTATGAGGATACAGAATGTCCTTATTGCCAGATAAAGTCCTGTGTTGTGCTATATGTAATGGAGAGTCACCAGAGGGTTTTTAGCAAGGGAGAGACACAACTGGATTTCCAAGGGTCTAATGTGACCCAACAACAGAATCTGTAATATCTGAAAAAAAAGAATAGATCACACATTCCTTAGCTCGTCTTTCCTAAATCTCATTTTACTTATCATTAACTTTCGTGTGATGTCTGAATGCATTTGAAGTATCTTTGAAAGGAACATGCCACATATTTTGGCCAACCCCACATCTTACCCTCGTGTAGTTCGTGCTGTTACTATAAGCTGCAAAGCTTTGGCCTGCAGTCTCATGTGATGTATAATCACCACCTGCTTATTCTCCACACCACTGTACATAAACTCCATTTTGTAAGTCTCTTCCATAATCTATAAAGAAAAGATAATTAACAATCAATAAAAATATCAGTCTTACTTGAGAGCAGCATAGAATTCTACTGTTAAATGACCTTAGGTAAAACTCTGAACTGAGATTTTACATCCCTATGCTTTTAAGTGTTGAAAGAAATTAGTATAGTATGCCTTGTGAAAAGAGAATAAATTATTTTGCCTATTTAAAAAGAAGACTGACCTGGTAATAAAATCATCTTAGTTGATGATGTGAAGATAAGAAAGCTTAATCACTAAGCAAACTGCAAAGCACTGAAAGCACCGCTTGTTACCCTAAACGAAGCCCACTCTGCTGTGGGAACAAATTAATATGTATTATGTATGGAAACTCAATCCCCAGGAAGTCCTCAAGAATTCAGCATCAAGAACTATTAACCAGATGTTAGTTATCCTGACAGACTGTTCTATGGGCCTGGTCTGAGGGAGTTTGGGACAGAAATAAGTGCAAGAAAACATTGTCTATGACCCCAGATCAAGTCCACGATCTTGCTCGGTTCTATCCAAATAAGCTACTTTCATCAAAATGATGCTTCTCTTTCCCTTCTGTGTTTGCCTCCCAGTGAACACTCTGGGGTCACAGAAATGACTCCAGATTCTCTTACAATTGGCAGTAAGACAAGTTAAATTACATGAGTGTCTCGATCCCTTTCTGTAAACAGGGAAGAAACAGTACCAATATCATGAAGTTTCAAGTATCAAATCGAGCATGCAACGTGTTTATCACAGTATCTGGTAAACAGCAATGGTAATTCCTTTCCTCTTTTCCTTCCAAATTATTGCTCCCACCCTTCCAATATGGCTCAATTATTGGGTTCTAGTCATTAAATTCTACTCCTCTACAATAAGCCACACACCAGGTCTGAGAGAGAGAGTCTGGATCAGACAAGAGTTCAGCACTGTAGCAGAAAATAGGTTCTGAGTATCAGAGGATCTGGTCTCAAGTCCTGACTGTATTACCTATAGCTCTATGAATTTAACCTTGCTGAGCCTTAACTGCCTCATCTCTAAAATAGACTTAATACTTATTCCTATCTAATGGGATTATTATGAGGGTTAATTAAGCTAATAGACTTGAAATCATTTAGTGAACTGTAATGTAACAATAACAGTCACCATCATTAGTTTCCTGCTGGGTCATTTACAGACTTCCTATCTGGAAGACTTGACCTGCAAGAGATCACCAAGTCTCAATACTTAGGTACAAAGGGGAACTGCTCAAAGCTAAAAAGAAATAAACTAGAGGCAAATAAAATTAAAGCCTACTTAATGAACTACCCAGATATGTAAGGACCTTTTAACGTTGAAGAGATAGTACAGGCTAAAGATATAAACAACCTTAATTGAGTTGGGCTACATTTTCAGATGAAAGATTCACGATAGTAAAGACAGGGTTTCACCATGTTGGCCAGGCTAGTCTCAAACTCCTAACCTTAAGTGATGCGCCCGTCTCAGCCTCCCAAAGTGCTGGGATTACAGGCGTGAGCCACCGCGCCTGGCCCAACTGCCACATTTTATAGAAGAGAAAAAATCCAGGGAATTTAAGTAACTTGCTCAATATCACTCAGCAAATCAGAGGAAGACCTGGGACTAGGACCCAGGTCCCCTGAGTCCAAAGCGAGTGCTGTGTTCCCTAGTTACGCTCCTTCTCATATCACTAACTTCTGTCCTAGCCTAAAATTAGGGAGGCCACACCAGAGGTAGAGAGCTATAGGAAGGCCTCTGGCTCTGCCTTGGACTGGACAATTCCTGGCCAGAGATCTATTTGAAGGGAAGGTCTGAATAAGCTTACCTGTTTCGCTGCTGCTGAGGCCAAATCACTCTGCTTCAAATACAAAGGGGCAGCTACATTCCACAACTTTTCCTGCAAGGCCTACACAGACAAATCAGGAGGGAACAGAATACAGAGGTCACAAAGACTGGCATATCATTTGGGATTTACATTTTTGTTTCCCTTTGAAAGTCTACCACGAACAGGACTTCTCAATCTTATTCTTTTAATCCAATAAGCTGTATTTATTATGGAGAAAGATGAGACCAATGGTTTGGGCTAAACCATTTGATCCAATTCCTGGCCCGAAGGCTCTGTGTCCCAGATCAGTGCTTCTGGAAGCAGAGGACAGGAACCATGAAAGCTTCACCAGAATGCGCAGGGCAGCCAGCTTCCGGGCTCTAGGCACTCCTTGTTCCCAGAGCCACTGGACTAACCTAAGCCACCTAGATACTTCTTCCTTGACTGTGGTTTTTTCTTTTCCCCTATGCTCATTATGTGATGAATGACACTTGCCCCCAACCACTTTACCAACATATTCAACCAGAAATCTAGCAGCTTTCCTAGATTTCTCTCTCTTTCAATCTTTCTACATTCAAAACCATCACTAAGAGCCACGATTTTACTTTCCATCTCTCTCCTCACCTATCCATCCACATGACCTCATATCTTGCACAAACTTCTGTGACAGCCTCTTATTTTCTCAGTCCTTTCGAATTACAGATGTAATCAAATGACGTTACAGAAAACCTAGACTGACACTGTCCAATAGAAATATAACATGAGCTATATATATGTAATTTTAAATATTCTTATAGCCACAGTTTTTAAATTACAAAGATGTAAGTTAATTTTGAAGATACAAAGACTAAGTTAATTTTTTTTAAAAGTTTATTTAACCCAGTCTCCAAGATATTAACATTTCACCACACAGTATTTTTTAAATTATTGATTAGATAGTTTACATTTTCTTTTCATACTAAGTCTAAGAAATTCAGTGTGTATTTTGCACTTAATAACACATCTCAGTTTGGACTAACAACTTTTCAACTGCTCAAGAGTCCCATGAATCTGGTGGCTCTCAGATTAAACAGCAGTAGGTCTAAACTATAGATAAACTATAGGAATTTCTGGAATATTTACTTGTAATCATTTCTTGTATGCATGTTTTTTGATAGTTGTAGTCAGAAAGCAGAATTAAGTTTAGGGATTAGATCATAATCCCAAAACATGCAATCCCAAATGTTGAAATCCTGACATCCAAATTCTGGGGAAGTGATTAGTGTGTTTTGGGTTGTATGCAGGATAGCTGCATCATGTTAGCTGTATCATGTTAGGCACAACTATTGCCTTGTTATCGTCTTTATTTGGAAATTAAGTGTGGCTTAAGGAGATGCATATGAGTGCCAAGCTGACAAGGGGTGGACATGTGGACCTAATTTTAGGTATCAACTTGACTAGATTAAGGAATATCAGAAACCTGGTAAAACATTATTTTGTTTTACACATAGAGGGTGTGTCTATGAGAGTGTTTCCAGAAGAGATTAGTGTATAAATCTGAGTGTACTAGGCGGAGACTACCTGCCCTCAATGTTAGTGGGCACCATCCAATCAGCCAGTGGCCAGGAGAGAACAAATACTAAAGACAAAATGGGCTGGGAGCGGTGGCTCATGCCTGTAATCTTAGTACTTTGGAAGGCCGAGGCGGGTGAATGACCTGATGTCAGGAGTTACAGACCAGCCTGACCAACATGGCAAAACGCTGTCTCTACTAAAAATACAAAAATTAGCCAGGCGTGGTGGTGCACACCTGTAATCCCAGCTACTTGGGAGGCTGAGACAGGAGAATTGCTTGAACCCAAGAGGCAGAGGTTACAGCAGTGAGCCGAGACCACACCACTGTATTCAGCCTGGGTGACAGGGTGAGACTCTGTCTCAAAAAAAAAAAAAAAAAAAGACAAAATGGCAAAATGGACTCTCTGGGTTCTGCTGCTTGGATATCAGAAATCTGACTCCATGAAACTGCATTATCACAATACTGACTTTGTGTATAAGCGTTGAGTGTGTACATAAAATGTTGAAACTTCCTCAATAAATGAAGAGATATCCTTTTCGTACATCTGCATTTGTGAAAGATAAAATTTCTTGAGATCTCAGCTCTTTGGGTGACTGCATATGCAGTGGTGACCCAACACAGTTTCTATCAATCTTGTCAAAAGACTTGAGGTTGCTGGGCACAGTATTTCAGATGACCACAGTTAAAAACTGGGTATATGCAAGTAACAACCAAGTGATATGCATTTATACCTTTCCCTTTATGACCAATTTCTTTATAAATATGGCTCATCTACTCATAACTGTTATACTTACCCAACTGTCATTAGTACCCTGAGTGTTTATGCTTGCAAATTTGTTGTTATTGTCTATTTTATTATATTAAGTGGTATATAAAGTATTCTGTTGTGTTTTTATGTTTCTCAAATAAATTTCCCTTTAAAAAAATAAACAAATATCTTTAAATTTTTAAAATTATTTCTTCCATAATTGTATTCTGGGGATTTTGGGGATTTTGATCTTTTCCGGGCTGTGGTTTTTGGGATTTTAGTCTTTTGGAATTTAAACAGTTTAGGACTATGATGTTGTGGACTGTCTTTTGGGATTATGATTGGCTCCCCTTCTTTTGGGTACATAACATTACACCCTAAGTATTTTGTCGTGTTGTTGTGTAATTCTTCATAAAGATCATTACTGACTACAGAATATACTGCTAGGTAGCTGTATCACAATTTATTTAGCTTTTTTCCTGTTATTAAACACACTTGCCTTGGGTTCTGGCTCAGCCCCTTACCTACCCTGCACCCCTTGTCATTGAATAACCAACAATTATGTGTTCTTTTTAGGAGCAATCGCTTCCCTTTCCTCACCCATCTTTTGCTACTATAGAAAAGTAGATTCTTCTCCATGGCCTCCTTGAATTCCTGGGGTTTCACAGAGGCTTGGAAAAGCCGTTTAAACAACTTTGCAAAGGGGTATGAAGGAACTTCTTGGAGTGACGAAAATGTTCTATGACTTGCCTGTGGTGGTGATTACACAGATATATACATTGGAAAGAACATATCTAACCTAACAAGGACCATTTAAGTACCAAGTATACATACCCACCTTTACATGTATACGCACACCTGCACAACTGTATATATAACATTTAGCACAAGATCACACAGTAGAAAATAACTTTTGACTCCCTGATTTACTCTGACTTTAGTCAAATATCATTAATCACTTTGAAAACAAAGAATATTTTGAACTAGGGCCAAGATAAAAGTTTGTCAAGTGAGAAGGGCTCTCCTAAATTCTGGGCCAAAATTTATAGTAAAATTCTGCTACAGAAGCTGAAAGATACTGAACTCATTTAATTGTTTTTTAACTCAGCAAAACTAAATAGATTCTTGGGTACCAATTCTGTGTATAGCTGACTACTGAGTAAGAAATGCCAGCAAGTTGGTCCTTTTAGGAGCAATGAAATTAACCTTTTAACTTTGATGAAGTGCAATGAGTTTTTGTTTGTTTGTTTGTTTGTTTTCTTTAAAGACAGGATCTTGGTCTGTCATCCAGGCTGGAGTGCAATCTCACTGCAGCCTTGACCTCCTAGGCTCAAGCAGTCCTCCCAACTCCAGCCGAGTAGCTGGATATACAGGAATGCACCACCACACCCACCTATTTTTAAATTTTCTTGTAGAGATGAGGTGTCACTATGTTGCCCAGGCTGGTCTCTTGAGCTCAAGTGATCCTCCTGCCTTGGCCTCCCAAAGTGCTAAGATTACAGGTGTGAGTCACCACACCTCACCTTCAAATGAGCATTTTAAGAAAATAGTCTAAAACTTCATACAATTCCTTTGCTAATCAAATTATACAAAACATTTACAACCTTGGGATTCTAACTAAACTGATTATTCAATCTGCTCTAATTACATTATGATAAACGAATTCTCCCAAAATTTACAAATTCCTGTATGAGTTAATATTTTGCTAATTAGAGACAAATGTAATCACACTGCAGAGTACGTAATTTCTCCATTGTCAAGTGGTTGCACTAAGACCATAAGTTTTGCAACTTATGGCCTCACACACTGCTGGATCCACAAAGATGCATTTTTAGCATCACAATCATAAACGGAATGGATGCAAACCAACCTTGATGAGAAGTAGTTGACAGCGAAGATAGGTGGCAGAGAAATCAGCTACTCCTGCCAATTCAGACTGAAGTTCTCCAAGTCTCTGCAGATCCCTATAGTGAATAAAACCCCAAGGCAAACACAGGATAATGTCACCAACATAAAGATCATGTCAAAAGCATTTTACCATTTTATACCTAGTAAACTGGTCATACATTTTTAAATGACAACACTGAATGCTGGAGTGTTTATAATAAAATTGGTTCACTCACACTATGATAGTAAGTTTAAGCTGATGTACCCCTTTTGGAAAGCAAAACCGTACTGTTATAAACGCACATATATGGTAAAATATTTTGATTCATAGTTTTACACTGAAAAGTAATACTAAGAGAAATATTCAACAGAAATGAAACACTTTATGGGCCATAATATTCATTGTTATGTGGACTATTATAGTAAAAACTCAGTAACTACTTATTCAACGGTGAAAGAAACATTGAATAAATTACGATGCATCCAATCAAGTAAATTTTTTATTATTATTATACTTTAAGTCCTGGGGTACATATGCAGAACATGCAGGTTTGTTACATAGGTATATACGTGCCATGATGGTTTGCTGCACCCATGTTTTTTTTTTTGGGGGGGGGGTGGGTGGAGTCTCGCTTTGTTGCCCAGGCTGGAGTAGAGTGGCGTGATCTTGGCTCACTGCAACCTCTGCCTCCTGGGTTCAAGCAATTCTCCTGCCTCAGCCTCCTGAGTAGCTGGGGATTACAGGCGCACACCACCATGCCCAGCTAATTTTTGTATTTTTAGTAGAGACATTGCTTCACCATGTTGGCCAGGCTGGTCTCCAACTCCTGACCTCGTGATCTGCCTGCCTCAGTCTCTCAAAGTGTTGGGATTACAGGCGTGAGCCACCGCCCCCAGCCCAAATAAATATTTTATAGCCATTAAAATACGAAATGGTTAATAAGGTGTATGATCTCAACTATGTACAAACTGTAAAGAGGAGAAAAATACATTGAGTTGGTTTCCTGGATAGTGGTAATAGGGTACTCTTTAGTACCTTCTCCCAACTATGCTTTATTTTCCGAGTTTTTAAGACAATGAACAAGTATTTTTTTGTATTAAAAAAAACCATTATTTTTTAAAAAGGTATTATGGTAGACACTGTTGGTTGCCTGTCTAGTTAACCATTCTCCACTTCTTTATTACTAACTGAACTCTGATTTTGTTCAAGGGAACATGTCCCCAAGCCCTATTCCAAGTAGTATCTGATTGAACTAAGCCAATTAGTGCATATTATCCATCTGGATATGTGACCTGTGTTGACCTTATCAGTTCAGATGAAAGTACTTATATTCCATGCTTACAACAAATTGGTGTGTCTATCTGTCTCTCGCTGGACTGGGCAAGGATGCTTATAGCCCTGATTGCCATTGGCGGCATACTGTAACTCTAAGTGGGGAAAACCTTAAGATAAAGCCAATGCTGAAGACAAGAAAAGTCCAAAGAGAAATAGAGAAACTGGGTCCTCAATGATATAAACAAGCCACTTAATCATACCATATCTCCAATTTCTGGACATCTGGAAAAACATCTTAGTCATTCAACTGCTATAACAAAATATCATAGACTGGGTGGGTTATAAACAACCAAAATTTATTTCTCACAGTTGTATAGGCTGGGAAGTCCAATATCAAGGCACCTACAGATTTGGTTTCTAGTGAGGGCTCATTTCCTCATAGGTTGCACCTTCTACATGTATCTTCATATGGTGGAAGTCACAAATGAGCTCCCTTAGGCCTCTTTTAAAGGTTATTAATCTCATTCATGAAGGTTCTAGTCTCATGACCTAATCACCTCCCAAAGACCTTACTTCCTCATAACATCACCTTGTAGGTTAGGACTTCAGTATATGAGTTTGGGGGAGACATAAACTTTCAGATCACAGGAGGAAATAAATAGCCATTATAAGCTAGCTTGTGAAAAGCATCCTAACTGGATATAAGTATAGACACAATGATTGTAACCATATGAAAACATATCTGCCTACAGTAAGAAATTAGAAAGTGTCATACACAAATAAAATAGTTGTGCTAGAATTATTGGTGATTTAAAACATTTACTTTTTGAATAGGTAACACATACTTAAGGTATAGAATTCAAAGGATATACAATTAAATTAAATTAAATTAGTCCCCCTTCCTATGCCTGTACCCTGTAGCCCTGCCACCTTATACACCTTCCCAGAGGCAACTACTATTACCAGTTTCTTTTGAATTTTGAGATATGCCATGCATTTACAAAAAGTATTGGTTTTCTTTGCTTTCTTCTTTTTTAGGGGAGGAATGTGTGTATGTGTTTGTGTATTACCTAACCATCTCAGCATTCATAGAAAGCCGCCTCATTACTTTTTAATAGCAACATTAAATTCTGAATAGAAATGGAAACTGTGGGAAACCTTAAGGTTTCAGTCACTTGGGAAGCTGTCTGTTTCAGACTGGCATAACACATCAGGTTTCACAGTAGCCTGGAAAAAACCGTCCACTGGACTATGCCACTTCCTCTCATCTCATGCTCGGCAGGTAACGTTATGATAGTTAAAGATGCCTCCTAGGGACTTTGACATCAAGAAGGAGATGCCTACAAAGGGGCACAGAGTAAATTACTCTCGAAGTGATTGAAGAATTAATGTATGATATATATCACTTCTTATTTGTTTGGGTTGCTTGAACTGGTCCTGGAGGGCCTACCCAAAGCATGGGAACCCAGCACAACGAAAGCCAAGACCACAGACTAGCTAAGCCCAACTGTGAACTGTGAGTTTGGTGGCCAGATGGTCTCTTCCTTTCACTTCTCTGATTTTTCTCTTGCAAGAGACAGCCCTGAAGTATTCTACTTCAGAAGCATTTGTGTTTCCTCTCCAGGAAGATTCTGCCTTCTATGACAATTATACAGAATATAGACCAACTGACTGTACATTAACTAACTGATTCCAAGTGTTACTTTATTCCCCTGCCCCAGAATTGTAGCAGTTGTTCTGAAGTGCACAGAACAAGATGTAACCCAATCCAACACAATTAGCCATAAGAAATCTGAACTTCTGTACAAACAAAAATGGAAACTTGTTAGCTCTGGGAAAAATCCTCTGTGTCCCAGTGTTTCCTCTCTTTATCTCTTTATGCTTACGAGGCTTCTCAGGAAGCCTCAGTCTAGACATCCATCACGAGACTATAGGCTCTAATGAGAAAGGTACACTGAGCACATTCTATGTGCACTGTACTGTGCTAGCTGTTTCCTTACTTGAGCTCACTTAATCCTCACAATATGAATTGCAATTAATCCTATTTCACTGAACAGGAAACTAAAGATCAGAATTTAGGTGGCTTGCCTAAGGTCACAGAATAAACAACAAAACAGGACATGAACTAGACAGAATTAGCTCTGACTCCAAAAGTATTTTTTTTAACCATGTCATATTGCATCTCATTTATTTATTTGCTATTAAACTCTTTTCATTTATATATTAACTACATCAAACATAGATGAGACCAAAACTAATTTAAAACTAGATACGGCTGGGCGCAGTGGCTCACGTCTGTAATCCTAGCACTTTAGGAGGCCAAGGCGGGCGGATTGCCTGAGCTCAGGAGTTCGAGACCAGCCTGGGCAACACGATGAAACCCCATCTCTACTAAAATACAAAAAATTAGCCAGGTGTGGCAGAGTGTGCCTGTAGTCCCAGCTATTCGGGAGGCTGGGGCAGGAAAATTGCTTGAATCTGGGAGGCAGAGGGTGCAGTGAACTGAGATTGCACCACTGCACTCTAGCCTGAACGACAGAGGAAGACTCCGTCTCCACACACACACACACAAACTGGATACACTGGACCACTTTTCTATAGACGCTATCAGGCAGAGCAAAACAGTTCCTCCCAGGAACACACACATTAGCAATCTATATGATGCCACTATGCCGCTATGTGTAAACACATTTACATATCGTGTGACTCTTTTTAAGCTTACACAATAGGCTGAATTATTTAAATCACTATTAAAGATAATCAAAAAGATTCTGGATGTGCAAATCAAATGTAGTTTATTTTTTTCAATCTCTTAGAATCTCTAACAATCAAATTTATAATTAATGTCTCTTAGTAGCTTAGTAGAGCAAAAAGGAATGTTAGGAAACACAAAATAAACACAAAGTCTTGGTGACTTCTAAAATGCCATCTTTATTCCTGTGCCTAGATAATTACAGATTACAAACGTGCATTTCTACTCTTTAATTACTAGACCAGTTCCCATACTACAAAATAGGCGCTCTCCCTTAAAGACAATAAAAGTTTCAAAGCAAAAAGAGGATTTTAAAGAATTCAACTAAAAAATCCCATGTTCTTCAATGGTTAGTATGTAAAAGAATTTCCATAAGAAAAGTAGTACGTTTCTTCCTATTTCTCATAAATGAAGTCCCTTCTATTTCAGATTATAATGAGCTATTTTACTCCAAAAGAACAATTCTCTATTATAGAACACTTCTAAGGTGATATGGTTCTTGAAACAACAGTGTGTATAGCAACAGCACTTTCATGGACTTACATAAAAATGTAAACTTTGAAAGACAGGAGGTCACTATTCATACTGAGAAATAGCAGACAAATGACTGCAGCATTCCTTAAAAAACAATCCCCTTCAACCCTGCTAGTGAATTTAAACATGATTACATTTATAAAATTTGATTTACTTACAAAATGTCAAGAGCATGTCCAGTATGTCAAATAAGCCATAGTTGGTTTAAATTTTAAAGCAAACATCCATAAATGTCCAACTATTATCTATGTAACTGATATTCTCAAAATGCTTTTACCACATATTATTACAATAATCTTCACAACAGTTCTACAGGCGCAAGCCACAGCATCTGGCTCATAGGTGAGAACTTCATTGGGTTAAATGGCTGTTTGTATTACAAAACAGGGCATTGTGTATGACAGTGAAATTTGTTTTACACTCATACTAACAAATACATGGCTCCAGTCCTCATCAGAGAACCTT
The DNA here is from genome assembly GCF_049350105.2 of Macaca mulatta. Classification (NCBI taxonomy): domain Eukaryota; kingdom Metazoa; phylum Chordata; class Mammalia; order Primates; family Cercopithecidae; genus Macaca; species Macaca mulatta. The sequence continues at coordinate 78,335,253 of NC_133419.1, forward strand.
CTATATGAAAGGCTAACATTTCACTCCATAACAACTCAGAAAATGTAAGTTGTGGAGAACCCCAGGGGTCAACTGATCTAATCTCATATGATACAGGAATCCCCTGTTTATCACTGCACATCACAGAATATGGATTTTAGAGTTGACAAAGCTGAACTCAAATCCTGGTTCTGCCTCTTCTTAGCAAATTACTTCATGTCTGCAATGATGGTTGTAAAGCATCGCAGGTGCCCTCAGTGCTATGGTCCATCTGCTTCCCTTTCCAGATTTTTCACCATCCTGCCTATGCTCCTGAATACACACTCAAGCTAGAAACACAGAGTCCCGAACTTAGAACAGTGATCTGGCCAGCCACTGCCCAGCAAGACCATCACTTCAGGAAACCCAGACCATGAAGGCGAGTACCTTCTAAGAGCCCGCGCTGCAGCTGATCACCAAACTGGCTAGCTTTTGTGCCTTTTGCACTTGCTTTAGTGCCAACAAGATAAAATTGTCAAGGACAAAATCTAAATGTTTATTTAGGTGGGGATGAGTCAGGAAGTAGACTTTATTTTACGGGGCTCAGGGCCAACAACCTCATTCAGTGGCCTCCAAAACTAAGCACTTTGTTGAGGGAGAAGAGAAATCACTTCATAAGAGGTATAGAAAGGACTGGAATCTCTGCTTACAGAGCTGTGGACTGCCCAGAGCTTACAGCAGGGTCAGCAAATTTTTCTATAAAAGGTCAGATAGTAAATATATTAGGTTTTACAGGCCATATGGTCTCTGTGGCAACTACTCAACTCTGTGATTGTAGCATGAAAGCAGCTACAGACAATACCTAAACAAATGAGCGTGGCTGTGCTTCAATCAGGTCTTACATATAAAAGCAGGCAACACACCAGCTTTGGTCCACAGGCTGTAGTTTGATGACCCCTAGTTTAGAGTACTGTTACTGGCACATCACAGACACACAATAAATATCAAGTATATGATTCAATGTACCGTGGCAAGAGAACAAACTGTTGTGCTAAAATCTTTTCAACCTTAAAAAAATTCAGTTTTCCCTTTTATTGTTACTGATTACAGTGATGGTATTCAGGCGAACACTCAGAACAGGCCATTCAGAGTATCATTTGGGCTTAGCCTGTGCAGCTAATGCAGCTTCTTCACACCACACAGCCGTCTTTGCAGTGTTTCAACTTGTGAATGATTCATATTCTGCGGCCCTTTTGGCTGATGCTATCACTGCAAAGCAGTGATATGTGTGAGTCCATTCATTATGGTAACAAGCTTTCACTCAAGCTTTGTTTCTTGCAGTATCTATCATTTCTAGTGTGATCTCCTCCGATGATTTTTGAAAATCAAGTCATCAGTAGGATTTTCTTGTTGAACTGTGAAGGCCTGTGCTTGGTAGGGACTTTGTGAATCATCCCTGCGTGGGTCCCAGAGCTACTGGGGTCCCATCACTGGAGTAGCTGGTGAGACCCTCCAGGGCATGAGAGTTGCTATGGGCCTCTGTGTGGCTTCTAGAGACTTCCCAGGGGCACAAAGACTATGTGACCCAGGTGGAAGCTCAGGAGGCTCACACTGGACACATGCTGCACACTCTGGCTCTCCTGTGGCTGCAGCTGCACCCACCTACCCAGCATGCTCCCCACAGCCTGTCCAGCCCAAGCCTATGGCACTCCCAGGGGAGCCCAGGACACCCTCAACTTTTTATTGGATTACTAGAGTATCAAACCACCCATCTATCTCTCTCAGTTCCTCACTCCCACCCCTGTACCCAGCAAGTCATCAAGTCCCCCAGGTGAGTAAACTGGAGTTAACAGCAGTTGGTACTTATGGCATACACTGGATTTGGCTCACTCACATGTGGTATTCCTATCTTCATCTACTGTATCTTCCAAAACTACATAAGCTGCAAAGTTAAAAACTGCATTTCTCAGATTCCCTTGAGCTAGGTTCCAGACATGATTTATTATCAGTCAATCAAACACATCCGCATGGATTTTGCATGGGGAACAATGTTAAGTGGGGAGAAAGGCAGAATGCAAGACATGGTTCTGGAGCCAGTAGCTTTATTGGTAGCATCCTGACTCAATAGGCAGCTTCCTGATCATAGCAGGAACATCAGCCTCCTTGGTGGTCCACTCATTGTGTGGCTCTGGAAATCATTCCTGGATATTCCACCTAGTCTGTTTCTTTAGCCTTCCCAACAACTCTGTGAGCCATGTAACATTCTTTAATACATTTCTTTCTGCTTAGTTAAAAGCCTATTTTGTTTTCTGCAAATGAACCCTGAGCAATAAGCTTACGACTAAGATCAAACAACTACAAGTCATGTGTTGCTTAACAATGAAGATATATTCTGAGATGTACACTGTTATGTGATTTTGTCACACAAACATCATAGAGTATATTTATACAAATCTAAATGGTATAACCTACTACACACCTAGGCTATATGGTATAGTCTGTTGCTCCTAGGCTTCAAATCTGTACAGCACATTACTGTACTAAATACTGTAGGCAACTGTAACACTGGTTACAATGGTAAACATTGGTAAATATGGTAAATATTTGTATATTTAAACATAAAAAAGGTACAGTAAAAATATAATCATAGGACCACCACAACGTTGTTATTCAGTGCATGACTGTATTAGCTCAGACGTTAACCAAAATGAGTCTGCCTTCAAAGCTCCATTCACTCAATCACTATACTAAACCACTGCAGTTCTAGGGGGCTGTTCTCCCTCAGGTCTCCCAGATCTTCTAATGTCCACTGAAGTTGGAATTCTCTTCTGCACATGGACTACAAAACTGACATGCTTAGTTATCATTTTATACTAGCTAAAGGATCTTCTCCTTTGTAAAGCATCCCTCACCACCACTACTGTGATGGGTCGGGGACTTTCATCTGTTTTTCCACAGCATCTATGCTTCTCTTCACTGTATCATTTATCAAACTGATGATTTCTGGGTCCTGTAATAAACAGTGAGTACCTTAAGAACAAATGTCATTTCTTATTTCTCTCTACCCTCAGCAACTGGCTTATTAGAATAAACAAATAGTTAATGCTGCTAAGTCATTGAATGACCTAATACAGTGGGAAAACATAACTTGGAGGATGGTTCAGTTGGCCTGCTTTATAACATATTAAGATGCAATAATGGACAGGAAAGTATGAATAAAGTACAAAGTGCTGTTATCCACCATCATAAGTCTTTGTCTATATCCATCTTGTCTACATGGGCTCTCTAAGGGCAGAATCCTATCTAGCTGATCTGTATCTAGCACAGAGTTTGTTTCTTAGTGTATGGAATGAAATCATCCACTAAAAATCATTAATTGAATGTGGCTGATACCAAATACTCTTTGGGGCAGATCAAAAGAGATCTCAACCAAGATACAAATGATATAATATTTTTCTTTTTTTTCTCTCTTTTGAGATGGAGTCTCACTCTGTTGCCCAGGCTGGAGTGCAGTGGTGTGACCTTGGCTCACTGCAACCTCCGCCTCCCGAGTTCAAGCAATTCGTGTGCCTCAATCTCCCAAGTACCTGGGATTACAGGCGCGTGCCACCACACCTGACTAATTTTTGTATTTTTAGTAGAGATGGGGTTTCACTCAACGGGGCTGGTCTTGAACTCCTGGCCTCAAGTGATCCTCCCGCCTCGGTCTCCCAAAGTGCTGGGATTACAGACGTGAGCCACCGCGCCTGGCCGATATAATATTTTTCTATCTTTTAAGCGCAAACAATACTGCTTTTGCTAAAAGCAAATGAGTTTAAATTCTTTTCATAACATTCAGGCCATTTTGAGAAGGTCTGGCAGAGCCTTTTGGTTGTTCCCCAATATCTTTCTTCCATTCTTCCTGGTATTAGAGTCATCGCATGTAAACCAGGCATTAGTCACCCAGAATAAAGATGGTATGTCCTCGTTTCTTGAAGTGAGAGATGGCCATGTGACTTAAGTTCTAGTCAATGGAATGCAAGTAAAATTAGAGTGTACAACTTTTGGGAAATGTCTTTAAAAAACCTGCAGGGTGGAGATGATACCTTTCTCTTCCCGTTTCCTTTTCCCCACAGGATGGAATACAGGGGGGACAGTTAGATTCTGGATTGTTAAGCAGAGGCTGCTTGATGCACAAGATGGAGACACAAGAAACAATGAGCCTAGGCCAGACGCAGTGACTCACGCCTGTAATTAAAGCACTTTGGGAGGTCGAGGCGGGAGGATCACTTGAGCTAAGGAGTTTGAGACCTGTCTGGCCACCATGGTGAAACCTCGACTCTACAAAATAAAAAATGCCAAAAAAAATTAGCCGGGCATAGTGGCATATGCCTGTGGTCCCAGCTACTTGGGAGGCTGAAGTGGGAGAATCACTTGAGCCCAGGAGGCTGCAGTTGCAGTGAGCTGATATTATGCCACTGCACTCCACACTGGGTGACAGGGCGAGACCCTGTCTGGAAAAAAAAAAAAAAAGCATGAGCAAGCCTAGATCCCTGATGGTTATCTCAGCCCTGTCCTGCCTATGAGAAAGAATTAAACTTTGCTCCTGTTTTAGCCACTGTTACTTTGCATTTCGGTCACTCATCCTAATATATAAAATTAAAAAGCTAAAAACAGGTTCTTTGTAACTATTTCTGTTGTGTACTAATCATCAATCGAGTCATGAATTATAAAGAGCTCTTTTAAAAAATGTTCACATCACAATCTAATCCAAATATAAACAGACCATAAAACTGTGTGTGAATGTAGACCAACAGAGTCAGAATATCAAGCCTAGTAACCAACACTAGAATTCAGAACAGTCAAGCTGAGTAACAGCACTAACTCTGTCAGATGAAGGGATGATTACCCTTACCTGATGGTGAATTCCAGTAGTTCCTGGGCTCCCTGAGGGTCCAGGTGCTGAAGACTATACACTCTTTCAAGGCTCTGCTGCAGAAACTGCTGGGAAGGATCCTCTTGAGATATGATGCTGGGAGAAACAGCTGATGACACTAGTTTTCTACCTGGTAACTAAGCAAACACAGTGGGATTATACAGCCATTAAGTTTGGTGGCTCAACTTTTGGTAACACACACACACAAACACATAAAAGCACATTAAAAATGTGAGCTAAACAAAACAAAGGAAAAAAGGCTAGGAGATTCTATAAATAACCTTTTTCCCCTTCCTCAGCAACATCGGGAGTTAAAGAGAAAGAGATAAAATGCAAACATGGTCCACCCAATACAGCCACAGCTGCCAGGAGAAGAATAGAAAAGTATAGTATTTTCTATTGCTAACTGAAATAAATGGGCCAACCATAGGAAGGAGACTAAGGAAGGAGACTAAAAATTAAACTGTTGTTACATTTTTTTTTTTTTTAAAGACAGAGTTTGGCTCTTGTTGCCCAGAGGGCAATGGTACGATCTTGGCTCACTGTAACCTCCGCCTCCCAGGTTCAAATGATTCTCCTGCCTCAGCCTCCTGAGTAGCTGGGATTAGAGGTGCATGCCACCACATCCAGCTAATTTTGTATTTTTAGTAGAGCCAGGGTTTCTCCCTGTTGGTCAGGCTGGTCTCGAACTCCCGACCTCAGGTGATCCACCTGCCTCAGCCTCCCAAAGTGCTGGGATTACAGGCATGAGCTACTGCACCCAGCCACATTTATCTTTAAAACACTATCTTATCTTTCACTTGACAGAAGAGTAATGATTTATTTCCAAATAAGTTATATAGCATATAATTTTTTCATGAGAAATTTTTTTTTTTTTTTTGGCCCTTCAGACATACTTATTTTATTCTTACTGTTAAAAGTGGTTTCCTTTTAAGATGGATGGGAAGGAGACAGCAAAGAGTATTTCACTTTTCATTTTGTATCTCCTTGTTTTTTGTTTTTTGGCTTTTTTTTTGAGATGGAGTCTCATTCTGTCACCCAGGCTGGAGTGTAGTGGTGCGATCTTGGCTCACTGCAACCTCTGCCTCCTGGGTTCAAGCAATTCTCCTGCCACAGCCTCCCGAGTAGCTGGGACTATAGGTGCCCACCACAATGCCCAGCTAATTTCTGTATTTTTAGTAGAGATGAGGTTTCACCATGTTGGCCAGGCTGGTCATGAACCCCTGACCTCAGATGATCCACCCACCTCGGCCTCCCAAAGTGCTTGGATTATAGGCACGAGCCACTGCGCTTGGCCTCATTTTGTATCTTCTATAAAGTTTGTTTTCTAACTATATATATATTCCTCTAAATAAACACATATTACTTCATTGTCTTTCTCTCTTGGGCTCCTTGCCATTGTTTTATACTTTTGCTTTTGTATCCTTTACCTTTTAAGATGATTCATTTTTTTTTGGTGTCCCTGCGTTATTGATATTAGGCAAGAAGAAAGGAATCTAGAGCAATAGATTATATTTTAGATCAAGAATTTAAATTGTTATATTTTAACAATTACATAAAGCCATGATTCTCCATAAGTGCTTATTTCTTAAAAATAAAACCATTACTATTTTTAAAACCTAGAGCTATGTAGAAGAAAATTTAGAAATGGATCATAATAATAGCAGCAAACACTTAGTGAATGCTGTGGCCCAGGTACTTGTCTAATCTTTCTATTTGCATCAACTCATACCTGCAAAAGTATAAAACAATGGCAAAGAGCCCAAGAGAGAAAGACAATGAACGAACAAGTTTTCAGAGAATATATGGACTGCTTTCTACTATTTAATAACTACAAAGCACAAAAAATAAAAAGCCAAAAACAAGCTGCACACAGTGGTGCGCACCTGTAATCTCAGCGACTTGGGAGGCTGAGCCAGGAGGATGGCTTAAGCCCAGGAGTTTGAGACCCGCCTGGGCAACATAACAAGACCCTCATCTCAAAGGAAAACATGAACAAAAACACCCCTACCCCATGCAAAATAAAAACAAGGACAACGGATGTTTTCAACATACCCTCAAGGCAGGAACAAGATGAGAAAGACTGTCTCGGAGGTAGGCATAGTGCCTGAAGGTGTGATCTGAGAACAATGCTGGCATTGTTGGACAGGTTTTAGCAGCATTGAAAATAAGGACCAAAACTGCAATATCTGATAGATCAGTGGGTTAAGTAAACTTGCAAGTACAAAAGGTTGGCCAGAATCTGGCACTCTCACTTTCCACCTCCAAAATCTCCATCAAGAGACTATGATTTTCTAATAATCAAAGAAATGCAAATACAAACAAGAAAATACATTCCCCTACTCCACCCACACCCCCAATTACCAAACGTTTTTAAAAATGCCAGATGCTGCCAAGAATACAAAAAAATGGTAATGATTTTGCCTGTAAAGTAGGTAACTATATTGCCTATCAAATTACATACCGGACAGGCGCGGTGGCTCCCAACACTTTGGGAGGCTGAGGCGGGTGGATCACTTGAGGTCAGGAGTTTGAGACCAGACTGGGCAACATGGTGAAACCCTGTCTCTACTAAAAATACAAAAATTAGCCGGGCGTGGTGGCATGCACCTGTAATCCCAGCTACTTGGGAGGCTGAGGCAGAAGAATCATTTGAACCCAGGAGGTGGAGGGTGTAGTGAGCTGGGGTGGTGCCACTGCACTCCAGCCCAAGCAACAGCTTAGGAATTTGAGACCAGCCTTGCCAACATGGTGATACCCCGTCTCTACTAAAAATACAAAAATGAGCCAGGTGTGGTGGTGGGCGCCTATAATCCCAGCTACTCAGGAGGCTGAGGCAGGAGAATTGCTTGAACCTGAGAGGCAGAGGTTTCAGTGAGCCGAGATCAGGCCACTGCACTCCAGTCTGGGTGACAGAATGAGACTCTGTCTCCAAAAAATAAATAAATAAAAGAAAAGAAAACTCAGATCACCCTAGCTACACTGCAGAAGGGGATGCCAAAGCTGTCTGCCAACACATCAGGGCCCATCCTAAGCACGGAGGATACAAGCTGGATCATCCATGTCTGGTTCAGCCGTGTCAAAAAATGGGTGGGTGCTCAGAAGCTCTGGCACCAAGGGAAGCACCAGGGTTGGATGCCGACTTCCCAGAAACTTCAAGCACCTGAAACAAACAAAAAAGAATGCACATCAACAAATCAGTAAAGTTAGCCCTTTGAAAAGTACTAGGAACTGGAATCAGAAAACCTGAACTGGAATTGGAAATTCTCGATCATATACTTTTGCTAACTCTATGACTTCAGATATGTCACCCAATTATTCTGGAACTCGGTTAATTCATCTTAAAAAATTGGTTATTATAAAGATAAAAGAAATGGTTATTTAACCAATAGTCATTTCCCCCATCTTTCTTCCTGAGAGGCGCCGGATTTTACTCAGGTATCAGGCAGGCAGCAATGTGCTCGGAAAAGGCAGGTCCAGCCCAAGAGCTGAACCACTATTGGTCTAGACCCATCTCGGCAATCCCATTCCCATTTTCCAGTGACTGGTTTGCTGGTAGGCAAGTAAACCAGTCCTAGTCAATGGAGCACGAGAGTATGCTGGCTGGGTTGGCTGGGGAGCTACTCAAGGATGTTTCTGCAAATCAAAAGAGGAATGAAGGAAAGGGAATGACCCTTCCTTTCTGTCTTGACATACTATATTATAAGGCAGCCATCTTACAACTATGAGAAGAAAGTCGGCCGGGCGTGGTGGCTCAGGCTTGTAATCCCAGCACTTTGGGAGGCCAAGGCGGGTGGATCGTGAGGTCAAGAGATCAAGACCATCCTGGCCAACATGGTGAAACCCCATCTCCACTACAAATACAAACATTAATTGGGCATGGTGGCACGGGCCTGTGTTCCAGCTACTCAGGAGGCTGAGGCAGGAGAATTGCTTGAACCCGGGAGGTGGAGGTTGCAGTGAGCCGAGATTGTGCTATTGTGCTCCACTCTGGTAGAGAGAGACTCCATCTCAAAAACAAAACAAAACAAAAAAGCCAAGAGAACTGCAGAGAAACCAAAGAGAGCCCTGGTAACCTGTTGAACGACCAATCCTGAAACCAACCTTCTGTCTTCTTGTTATGAAAAAACAGACCTATTGGCTAAGATATTTTTAATCAGATTATCTTTTTTATTTGTGGGCAAAAACATTCTAATTGATATCCTGGGTGAAGTTCTGAAATCACAAATCTGTCTGAAACTAAGTAGCCTTATGCAAGTAAAGGCTTGCGTAAGGCCAGGCACAGTGAGCCACTGCACCTGGCCAATTTAGTGCACCTTCTAAACCAGAACTTAACAAATAAAAAATAGTAAGGCCGGGCACAGTGGCTCATGCCTATAATACCAGCACTTTGGGAGGCCGGGGCAGATGGATCACCTGAGGTCAGGAGTTCAAGACCAGCCTGGCCAATGTGGTGAACTCATCTCTACCAAAAATGCAAAAATCTGCCGGGCGTAGTGGCACACACCTATAATCCCAGCTATTCAGGAGGCGAAGGCAGGAGAATCACTTGAACCCTAGAAGCAGAGGTTGCAATGCGCCAAGATTGCACCACTGCATGACAGGCCAGCCTAGGCAACAGAGCAAGACTCCATCTGAAAAAAATAAAAAATAAATAAAAAAACAGGCACACTAAATTGAAAATGTATGTATCTTAATTCTGTCCTCATGGAATTTATAATTCAGCTGAGGCAAAGATGACCAATACTACAAGGTAGGAACTATCAAATGAATGACATTCTACTTCTACGTGTCAAAGGTAGAAGAGATCAATATGATCAGAGAAATATTCACATAGCAGATGGTCACATAGGAGATTTTACCAGGAACTGGAGAATAGGTAGATCAGCAAAAGAGACAGAAATAAACACTGAAAAATTCATTAATATATGTGGTCTGAAAGTCATCTCATCTAACGCATGTGATCTTCTTGAGAAGTATGCTTTTCCCAGTCTTTTGTTTTTCCTTCTATGTGGAAAGAACTTCATTCATTTATTTTCAGGCCTCTCTAAGCCCTTGTACTCACTATACCTCAGGGCACACTGTAAAGGAAGAATTTTGGCTTCCAGGTACTACTCCTTTATTTTGATCTTATTCTATTCAGAACTCAGATGGGTACCCCAAGTGCTATTAAATGGGTCACCTTACAGACCCCTACACAAAGCTAGACTTCAATTCTGGCTTCTTAATATAGTTAATTTCTTACTATCTCATCCACCTCCCTATACACATATTTGCTACCTCTCTTCCTTCTTGCTATTTGAGGGCTAGGTCTGAGCCCAATCCATTTTTAAATCTCTACAGCACCTAACACAGTGACTGGGTTATAACAAATGTCCAGTAAGGATTTGTGGAATGAACTAAAGATACATAAACAGAGCAAACTATCTCCTTCGGAACTTTCATTTATACATATATGTTTATCAACATTTTAAAAATATGTCACTCTATTTCTTTACTCTTTTATCATTTTTTTCCTTTCTAAGAGACAAGGTCTTGCTCTGTCACTCAGGCTAGAGTGGACTAGTGTGAACATAGCTCACTGCAGCCTTTAAATCCTGGGCTCAAGCAATCCTTCTGCCTCAGCCTCCCTAAGTAGCTGGGACTATGGGTGTGTACCACCACACTGGGCTAATTTTTCAATTTTTTTGTAGAGACAGAGTCTGGTTTTGTTGCTCAGGCTAGTATCAAACTCCTGGCTTCAGGTGATCCTCTCTCCTCGGTCTCCCAAAGTGCTGGACTTACAGGCATGAGCTACCGTGCCCAGGTTCATCTATTTTTTATTTCTAAATAAAGCCACCATTCATTGGAAAAGGTGAAAAAAATGTAAGTGATAATTAGAATAAGTAGGCCAGGTGCACTAGCTCATGCCTGTAATCCCAGGAGTTTGGGAGGCCAAGGCAGGAGGAATGCTGGAGCCCAGGAGTTCAAGACCAGCCTGGGCAACATAGTGAGACCCTGTCTCTAAAATTAAAAAAGAAAAAAAATTAGGATAGGTGACTTCAAAATATTTTGGAGCACTATGTGGTTGAGGAGTTCTTTGTCCACAATCACCCAATAAAGACAGCCTTATGTAAATATTCTAAGTGGCCCAAATAACCACAAATCTTATTTTAATGCTAGAAGAATGTTCTAGCATTCCTTCTGTATTCATTCTAGGTCTCCACAGAACTCCAGTTACTTATATAGGTGTTTATCCCCACTGCAATCCCACACCCTAAATGACTGAGAGTTCCTTGAAGACACTCAATAAATATATGTCAAACTGAGCTGAATGGGACTATACAAAGAATGGCAAAACAGAAAACCAGATACTAAAAATGTTACCGAGAGTAAGATTCCCCTGGTGTTTTCAGTTTTAATACGCTTTCTTTCTTTTTTTTTTTTTCCACCTCCTGGATTCAGGCGATTCTCTTGCCTCTGGGACGACAGGTGCCTGTCACCATACCCAGCTAATTTTTGTATTTTTAGTAGAGACAGGGTTTCACCATGTTCGTCAGTTTTAATATATTTCCTAAGTAGCTGATTCACCCCACGGTTTTTCTACTTTTAGTAACAAAATTTTTAAAGATAAACTAAACACAGTTGAACTGGTCTTATCATATAAACTTATTTAAACATGTGGAACACACATTTTATATTAATTACATGTATGGAAGTCATTCTTCAAACAAAGGTTCATAAACAGTATTAATAACTTGATGGTAATCAGTAAAACTAGAGATAATCAAGGGACAAAATGATTGTGATTTCCCACCTATAGGTCAAGTGCCAGCCCTGCCTCCTGCCCTGTCTCTAATTTCTATGATGATGGATCTGATTCTTTACAAAAATGCAAAGTAGACACAGGAGTGATTAACACTATATAGGAAAGGCTGGGTGTGGTAACTCACACCTGCAATCCCAGCACTTTGGGAGGCTAAGGTGGGCGGATCATTTGAGGTCAGGAGTTCAAGAACAGCCTAACCAACATGGTAAAACCCCATCTCTACTAAAAAAAAAAATACAAAAATTAGCTGGGTGTGGTGATGTGCACCTATAATCCCAGTTACTCGAGAGGCTGAGGCAGGAGAATGGCTTGAACCCAGGAGGCAGAAGTTGCAGTGAGCTGCAATCACGCCACTGCACTCTAGTCAGGGCGACAGAGCGAGACTCCGTCTCAAAAAAACATAACAAAACAAAACAAAACAAAACAAAACAAAACACTATATAGGAGAAAGAGGAAATCTAATTCATTTCTGTACTTCCAACAGCTACCACAATGGTTGGTGCGTAGTCAGCACACAGCAGGCACATAATATTTGCTAGGTGGATAGATGGACACATTAGTAAGTAATCTAAAATGTGATACTCAGCTTAGGAATCAGATTCCTGAGAGTTTGGTTAAGTTGAATCAGGTTTCTAAAGTAAAGGCAAAACTCAAGGCCATACTATCCTCAATCTATAAGGATGGAACAATGTCAGCATTGTACATTTACCACATTATGGGACTCAGTGAGTAAATGGGCAAAAAAGTCATTACTTCCATATGGAGTCCCTATCAGTAGGGTACTTGGTTAAATTTTTCAGCAGCTCCACCAATGCAAGATGAATCCCTTCTTTGGTTGAAACGTTAGTACAGCATAAGAGTTCATGAAGAGCCTCTCGAATATCTCTGGATGAATCCTTTAAAAAAAAGTAATAATAATAGTTGTTACTGTTGGTTAGCAGACTCAGCCTCTATCTACCATCCCCTTCTCCCTAGCCACCTCCCCATCTAGGGTGGCCATGTAACAAAGTATGTGGAAGTTTTTTGGCTGAAATTCCTGAAACAGCTTCATTTTATTGATAAATAAAGGACCAGAGGCAGCAGCTTTGTCCCCTTTGTTCTTTAACCTTCCTTTTCCATCCTATCTGGAACTCAGTCATGATGCTGAAGGTACAAGAGCCTTTTTGCAACTAGGAAAAAAGAAAGGCTAAGAAGAAAGGCTAAGAGAGAGGCTGGGAATGGCCAGTTAGCAGAACACTCAGAACACACACGCTTATTAAGTTTGCCATCTCATATAGGCACAGTTTGTGGCATCCCAAAACAATTACAACAGTAACATCAAAGATCACTGATCACAGATCACCGTAACAGATGTAATATGAAAAAGTTCGAAATATTGCAAGAATTACCAAAATGTGACACAGACATAAAGTGAGCACATGCTACTGGAAAAATGGCACCGATAGACTTGCTCAATGCATGGTTGCTGCAACCTCTCAATTTATTAAGAAAACACAATATCTGCAAAGCCCAATAAAGACAGGTATACCTGTATGTGTTAAATGGAGGAGTGAGGGAGAGTCAATCTAACTGACGTGAATTTCAAGAAGACTTCGAGAATGAGAAATATGAAAAGAGAGGCAAATTGAAACGTCACTCCTATTCATAAAATTCTGCAACAGTTTTCCATAATGTTAGAATAAAATCCAGACATCTTAAAACGGCCTACAAGGCTTTCTACCTGTCCTTAATCCCTTCTCAGACTTCATCTCACGCCACATTTCTACTTTCTCACTGGAGTTCACTCCTACTGGCTTTCTCTCTATTTTGCAAACACAACAAAGATCACTTGTGTTTTAGAGCCTTCCTACTAGCTGTTGCCTCTACCTGAAGTTATTCTCCCAGTCTTCACATAGCTAGCTTCTGTTCATCATTCAAGACTCAACTTGAAAATCATCTTCTCGGAAAGTCTTTACTAACCACTCAAATTACAGTGAAATTCCCCATTCCTCCATCATACTGTTTATCTTCTGCATAACATTTATCACCATCTGAAATCATTTTGTTTGTTTACTCCACCTGTCTTTAGAATATAAGTTTTATGACAGCAAGGAGCCTATCTGTTTTGATACCCCTATATTTCTAATACATAGACAGTGCTTGTTGAATACAGAAGTGAATTTTTCTAGGCAGGGTAGGATCTTGGCATAGCAGGAAACAAAAAAAAAGTGAATTGCACTTGTAAGGCTCAAAGCAATGAAGCACAGTGACACAGAAAATATAAAGGAGCAGTGCACAGCAGGGTGGAAGAATAGTCTACTGTAAGTTTATATGGGTCTGAACTCCTGAAAAGAATTAAAAGGCAAGGATTCTCTATGAGCTATATACATAAGTACTTATAAATAAGCATACCTGTGAACAATTCTGTACATCAAAACATAGCTTGGAACACAGCTCAGCTATTCAGCAAACATTTACCGAGCACCTAATTGTGCCAGACACTGCTGCAAGACATTGGTAATAAAAAAATGAAGAGTCGGCCGGGCACGGTGGCTCATACCGTAACCCTAGCACTTTGGGAGGCCAAGGTGGGTGGATCACTTGAGGTCAGGAGTTCAAGACCAGCCTGGCCAATATGGTGAAACCCCATCTCTACTAAAAAAAATACAAAAATTAGTGTTGTGGTGCATGCCTGTAATCCCAGCTACTCGGGAGACTGAAGAATTGCTTGAACCCAGGAGGTGAAGGTTGCAGTGAGCCAAGATCGCACCACTGCACTCCAGCCTGGGCGACAGAGCGAGACTCAGCCTCAAAAAAAAAAGAAAAGTCAAGACACCTTGAGAAGCTCACAGTCTTATGAAATAGAGAATTACTGAAAAATGCTAGAGCAGTATACACAGGGTACTATGGGAATAGAGAGGTGGCATTTAGCCCATCCAGGGCTGGGAGTAACAGGGAAGGATTCCTGGATATGTTACCTAATATAGGCTGTGGGAATAAGTGGACATCTCCTAGGTTGAAGTGGCAGTTTTGCAAACAGAGGGGGAAAATTACATTGAAGCTAAAATTGTGAGGAAAAGCAATATGTGTAGGAAAGTGACTTTAGCATCAAGTTCAAGGTGAGGAATGGTGGAAAAGAAAGCTAAAAAGGGCCAGGCGCGGTGGCTCACGTCTGTAATCCCAGCACTTTGGGAGGCCGAGACGGGCGGATCACGAGGTCAGGAGATCAAGACCATCCTGGCTGACACAGTGAAACCCCGTCTCTACTAAAAATATATTTTAAAAAATGAGCCGGGCACAGTGGCGGGCGCCTGTAGTCCCAGCTACACGGGAGGCTGAGGCAGGAGAATGGTGTGAACCCGGGAAGTGGAGCTTGCAGTGAGTGGAGATTGCACCACTGCACTCCAGCCTGGGCGACAGAGCAAGACTCCATCTCAAAAAAAAAAAAAAAAAAAAAGCTAAAAGAAAGCTAAAAAGGAAAGGAGTGGCTAGACTATGTATGAGGCCACCCATGAAGAACCACACATAGAATGTAAACTTATTTTTAGGAAAAGATACATGAAAAAATTATAAAGATTTATAATTCAGGAAAAATCTTAGTAGAAGTGCTAAGCAGTTGAGAGAATGGTAGGAATCTTCAAAATCAAAGCACCAGCTATTTTTTCAAGTATGCAGTAGAAATCTGTTACAAGTGTTCTAAAAACTAAGCACCTAATTACTATCCCTTTCATATCTGAACCCCACCTTCCCCAAAAAAGGAAACCAGAGGCCAAACCCCATTTATGAATACTCTGAAGAACTTCAGTAGTTGCAATTAAAATACAGACATTTTAGAAAAATAATCCAAGAACCACCTAGAGCTGTACGGCCTGGGGAGCAACTCTGTGTTTACATTCTGGTTCAGCCACTAACTCAGACAATTTATTTTTTTCTCCATAAAATTCCCAGGGTAGAATGAATCAATCCCTAAGAGCACTTGCTGCTATAACAGCCTATGATTCACTACAAGAATAAAATCAAATTAAAGGTTGAAAAGAACTCTTCATTATTTAGCCCCTCCCTTATCTATAGCCATTTCTTCCACTCTCCCATCTCTTCAACTCTATGCTATCATTATATAATAAACTCTTTTTAGTTTCTTGAATAGATCATATTCTATCTTATCTCTGTATCTTTAGACATTGCTCCCTCTGGGCCGGGCACGGTGGCTCACGCCTGTAATCCCAGTACTTTGGGAGGCCAAGGCAGGCGGATCATGAGGTCAGGAGATTGAGACCATCCTGGTTAACACAGTGAGACCCTGTCTCTACTAAAAATACAAAAAATTAGCCGGGCGTGTTGGCGGGTGCCTGTAGTCCCAGCTACTCAGGAGGCTGAGGCAGGAGAATGGCGTGAACCCGGGAGACGGAGCTTGCAGTGAGCCAAGATCACGCCACTGCACTCCAGCCTGGGTGACAGAGCGAGACTCCGTCTAACAAAAAAAAAAAAGACATTGCTCCCTCTGTCTGGTACCCTTTCATCCTACCACCAGTGTCACTTCTCCTTTAAAAAAGATGCACTTCAGCTTGAGTGACAGAGTGAGAGCCTGTCTCAAAAGAAGAAGGGAAAGAAAAAGCCCAGTTAAGTCCTACTCCTCCTTCAAATGTCCACTACAGCACTTCCTCCTTCTTCCCAACCTCACCTCAGCCAATTCAGGTTAGACACTATGTATTCTCTAGGCATCCTATCCTTTCTTGATCACAGAAAGACCAAGCTTATTCAAATTTCCTGTTTCACAGTCAATTTCTTCCATTTTTGGGGGGTGGGGTATGGTGAGAAAACAGAACTGTGCTGCCTGATACACTGTTCTGTCACCAATGCCTACCACAATATCTGATTTTAACAGTGGGGGTGAGGGATGAATTAATGAGTGACAAACTAGAAACACTCACCTCTAGCACAGCCAGGACAGTGTCAAGCTGATCTTCTCGGAGGGTGATGTTGTTAGAGATTTTTCTCATGGTATGTATGGACTGCAGACGTACTTCCTCAATTTCATCGTTGAACATGTCAACTAGGAAATCAAGGCACTTCTCAGCAAAAGAGGGTGAAGACTGGGCCAACATGCAGAGGGCCTCCACAGCAGCAATACGAACCTCTAGAAAAAAGAGAAAAAATAAAATTGCACATCAGGCTGGGGACAGTGGCTCACGCCTGTAATCCCAACACTTTGGGAGGCCGAGGTAGGCAGATCACTTGAGCCCACCTAGGAAACACGGTAAAACTCTGTTTCTACCAAAAACAATTTAAAAATTAGCTACGTGTGGTAGTATGCACCTGTTGTCTTAGCTACTTGGGAGGCTGAGGTGGGAGGATCACTTGAGCCTGGGAGGCAGAAATTACAGTAAGCCAAGGTCGTGCCACTGCACTCCAGCCTGGGTGACAGAACGAGACCCTATATCAAAACAAAACACAAAAAAAAAATTAGCCAAGTGTGTTGGCACACACCTATAGTACCATCTACTTGGGAAGCTGAGGCAGGAAGATCACTTGTGCCCAGGAGTTTGAGGCTGCAGTGAACCATGATCGTGCCACTACACTCCATCCTGGGTGACAGAGTGGGCCCCTGTCTCAAAAAAAGAAACAAAAAACAATAATAAAAACAACAACAATAAAAAAAAAAACCCAAAAAACAAAAAACAAAAACTGCACATCAGCCAGGTGCAGTGCCATACACCAAAGTCCCAGCTACTCAGGAGGCTGAGGTGGGAGGATCATTTGAGCCTAGGAGTTCAAGGCCGGCCTGAGCAACACACTGAAGCCCCATATTTTATATACATATAAAGTAACTCATATCAAATTAAGAGCCATGGGAAAAGTCCAAGATGGATTCCTTCTCCTTCAGGCTGTCTTTATTCTCTACTCCTCTCATTCTATAAACTCTCCCTGGGAGATCTCTATGCCCACGGTTTCACATACCACCCACCTTAACATTGATCTAAGAACATGGAATTTAGTATCACAAGAACTATGGCTTAAATCTGACTCCACATATGTGTGAAGTCGCATGTCTGTCTATATTAACTTCTTGAAAATTAAACTGTCTTACTTATCTCAGTATTCCAACCACAGTACTTTTTAAAAAGTCAGTTAGTAAATCATGTTATCATTATTATTAAGATTAAAGTAGACTAAATATCATTGTTCCAATTTTAGAGGGAAGATTCAGCAACATGGATTAACTTGCCTCAAAGCAAATGAGGGCAGAAATAGGACTAATACCCAGGTCTGTTGACTGCAGGTTAAAATCATATAGTGGTTAAGGATGCACGCTTGGAATGATAGAGGTCTCAGAGCAAACTGTAGTGAATGATCCCTCCACTAAGTTGGAGGGTGATCTTAAATAAGTAACTTCCTGGCACCTCAAATTTCTCACCTGGTAAATGGAGATAATACTCATTTCCTTACAGAGTTGTTAGGACTAAATGAGATAATACAGGTAAAGCACACAGGGCCTCTGCCTGGCATAT
Source organism: Macaca mulatta (assembly GCF_049350105.2). Classification (NCBI taxonomy): domain Eukaryota; kingdom Metazoa; phylum Chordata; class Mammalia; order Primates; family Cercopithecidae; genus Macaca; species Macaca mulatta. The sequence continues at coordinate 78,353,422 of NC_133419.1, forward strand.
TTTACGAGCTCAATAAGTATCACCTACAGTGTAGATTTGGGTTCTGTAAGCACCTTTAAAACAGGGACATGTTTTCGACCCCTTGGTATGCTCAGAACATGTAAGCAATAAAGCCACTGATCTGAGGAAACCCTTTCTTCATTCACTAATAAGTGGGTCCTGCACACGTACTATATGCTAGGTGCAGTACTAAGGGCTAGGATACAAAGATGAGAAATGAGTAAGACACAGAAAATGTTCGCAAGACTTCTATACATGGTTGTTTTTTTCTAGTGATTCCCATATGCTTCTGTGACAAAATGGACTATTTCAAAACAAAACAAAAACTACCTAAAGTTGTGGTTAAAACTCACAAACACAATTTCCTCTTTGTATAAAGAAAGGTTTTATAGACATGTTAAGAGTAGAGTTACTACATTAAAGACAGATGATTCAGGTTTTTCTTGGTAGTTATGAATTCCTCCTTTTCATCAGAAGAGAACAATTTTCTTCACTTCACAATAATATAATTTAAACATGAAATTGCTAATTATAAGGCAAGCTAGAGATAAACCCAAGTATGTTAAGTGCTAGCTCTTCCTCCTAGAATTTTATCCATTACACCACACTGACTCATATGTAACCTTTGCAAGTCCACCAAGGCAATCAGGAAGGAACTTCTGACCAGAAAGAGATAATCAGTGTGACCTCAGCTGATACAATTCCAAGCAGAAGCAAACAAATGTGGTATTTTACTTTGCCTGAACAGCCAGACTATAAGCAGGTAAACTGACATTTTCCACTGAACTTTTTGGAATGTTGAAAATATGTTGACCAGGCATGTCACACCTGTAATCCCAGAACTCTGAGAGGCCAAGGCGGGAGGATCACTTAAGCCCAGGAGTTTGACACCAGCCTGGGCAACATAGTGAGACCCCATCTCTATAAAAAAAAGTTAATTAAAGATAAATAAATAATACGTCACAGACTCCCTATGGGTACAGAGCAGAGAAAAGGAATCTACTATACTACATTTTAAAAAAGACTGATCCTCAGCATCTGCACATGTACAATTGGGTCCAGACTTAGCTACTTATTAGCTTTGTACTTAGTACTAAAGATACAAAGATGAACAAAAGCAAGACTATCCCCCAGGCTTACAAACAAGAACAGTTAATTGCATTACAGAGCGATGACTGTTGCTATGGAAAAGCACAGGGATGTAAGAAAATGCATATGAAGAAATACAGCCCAATCAATGGGATCAGAGGTGGCTTTCTGTAATATGTGATCCCTAAAAACAATACCTAAAAGAGCTGCTAAGCCAAAAGAAAGAAAAAGGCCTTTCCAAAAGAAAAGCTACATGCACAAAGTCCCAAAAAGGAGGGAGAAGATGGATAAATTAGAATACTAGAAGCATGTGAGGCACTACACTAGAGTGAACAGCCAGTGAAATAAGGCTCCATTTCATTCCCAGCAATGCACCCCTAAAACCCAAATTTACCCAGAATTGTATAAATGTGATAAAATTAGAAAGCTGTCATACCTGATACCTGGTTATGGTATACTCACTTTTTAAACTTAAGTTAATTTGATTACATATTAATAACACTTATAACACAAAGGGTAAATGCTTGAGGAGATGGATACCTATTCTATATGATGTGATTATTTCATATTTCATGCCTGTATCAAAATATCTCATGTACCCCTTAAATACATATACTAGTATGGAACCAAAAAAGAGCCTGCATAGCCAAGACAATTCTAAGCAAAAAAAAACAAAGCTAGAGGCCTCATGCTACCTGACTTCAAACTATACTACAAGGCTACAGTAACCAAAACAGCATAGTACTGGTACCAACAGATATAAAGACCAATGGAACAGAATAGAGGCCTCGGAAATAACACCACACATCTACAACCATCTGGTTTTTCACAAACTTGACAAAAACAACCAACGGGGAAAGGATTCCCTATTTAATAAATGGTGTTGGGAAAACTGGCTAGCCATATGCAGAAAGCTGAAACTGGATCCCTTCCTTACACCTTATACAAAAACTAACTCAAGATGGATTAAAGACTTAAACGTAAGACCTAAAACCATAAAAGCCCTAGAAGAAAACCTAGGCAATACCATTCAGGACATAGGCATGGGCAAAGACTTCATGACTAAAACACCAAAAGCAATGGCAACAAAGCCAAAATTGACAAATGGGATCTACTTAAACTAAAGAGCTTCTGCACAGCAAAAGAAACTATCTTCAGAGTGAACAGGCAACCTACAGAATGGGAGAAAAGTTCTGTAATCTATCCATCCGACAAAGAGCTAATATCTAGAATCTACAAGGAACTTAAACAAATTTCAAAAAACAAAACAAAACCCAACCCCATCAAAAAGTGGGTGAAGGATATGAACAGACACTTCTCAAAAGAAGACATTTATGCAACCAACAAACATATGAAAAAAAGCTCATCATCACTAGTCATTAGAGAAATGCAAATCAAAACCACAATGAGATACCATCTCACACCAGTTAGAATGGCGATCGTTAAAAAGTCAGGAAACAACAAACGCTGGAGAAGATGTGGAGAAACAGGAATGCTTTTACACTGTTGGTGGGAGTGTAAATTAGTTCAGCCATTGTGGAAGACAGTGTGGCGATTCCTCAAGGATCTAGAGCCAGAAATACCATTTGACCCAGCAATCCCATGACTGGGTATATACCCAAAGGATTATAAAATCATTCTACTATAAAAACACATGCACACATATTTTTATTACAGCACTATTCACAATAGCACAGACTTGAAACCAACTCAAAGGCCCATTAATGATAGACTGGATAAAGAAAATGTGGCACACATACACCATGGAATATTATGTAGTTATAAAAAAGGATGAGTTCATGTCCTTTACAGGGACATGGATGAAGCTGGAAACCATCATTCTCAGCAAACTAACACTAGAACAGAAAACCAAACACCAGATGTTCTCACTCGTAAGTGGGAGTTGAACAATGAGAACACACGGACATGGGAGGTGGGGGGGCATCACACACCAGGGCCTGTTGGGGGCTGGGGGGCTGGGGGAGGGACAGCATTAGGAGAAATACCTAGTGTAGACAATGGGCTGACGGGTGCAGCAAACCACCATGGCACATGTATACCTATGTAACAAACCTGCACATTCCACACATGTACCCCAGAACTTAAAAGTATAGACGGGCAGATCACGAGGTCAGGAAATCGAGACCATCCTGGCTAACCCGGTGAAACCCCGTCTCTACTAAAAAACACAAAAAACTAGCCAGGTGAGGTGGCGGGCGCCTGTAGTCCCAGCTACTCGGGAGGCTGAGGCAGGAGAATGGCGTGAACCCGGGAGGCGGAGCTTGCAGTGAGCTGAGATCCGGCCACTGCACTCCAGCCTGGGCAACACAGCGAGACTCCGTCTCAAAAAAATAAAAAAAAATAAAAAATAAAAAAATAAAAATAAAAACAATTTTTTTTTAAGTATTTAAAAAATCTTAATGGCAAACTGGAAATTGTGTAAGTAAATCATATAAATGTTAAAAGTGACCAAATTCAGTTGTAGAAACTAAACAAAGCAAAAATGCTAATAGAAACAAAATAGGTTTCAGTTACTCATTTTAGAGTAAAATAGGTTTTAATAACTGGACTTCCTCATTATCCAATATTATTTAAATTGTAATTCATATTTTAAGTTCATAGAGAATCAAAAAGCAGAGGTAGCTTTATTTACTTTCTATACATATGGAACATTTTAGAACAAATGATAGGATAACCCAATTCTTACATCTACTGATGAAAAACTGTCTTTCAAAAATAATATTCTTGCCCTTCTAAGAAGTTCTATCCTGAGGTATGATTTTATAGGCATTTTTAAGACCTGGCACAGGTCTCTGGAACAAATTTACTGTAAAATGTGGACATTCAACATTACCTTACCAGGTCTGTTACCCTTGCTGATAATGAAAAGGCTGGAGTCAATCATCTCCAAGCACTGAAATTCTGAGATCTACGTGAGACAGATAGCACATGGAAATCACAGGGCTTTATAGGAAGTCTATTACAAGATGGAGGACCAGCTTTATCCTCTAAGGATGAGACAGAGACAAAATATATGAAACAACAGCACTCCAGATACTGGGCATCTGGCAATAAAGGACTTCTGTCCCTGAGAGATGGGAAATAAATGAGGTGATCTCAATGATTACAGCAATTAAGTTTAGAGAGACTCCAGGCACTAGGTCTTCTCTCCCTGAGTTGAGAAGATTGAGCTGGGAGTTTGGGAAGTCCAATGTGGTGAGAGTTCATAGAGCAAATTACTGGAAAGGAGAGAACTACACAGAGAAACAGAAAGCTTGGGAGATCTGCAGACGGTTGCCTCAAGTCTTCAGCTGAATTCTGATCTGTGAGACAGAGACCATCTGAGGCCTGGAAAAGCAGCACTCAAAACAATGAGAGGAAACAATCTCTAGAGCTCACACAGGGCCTATAAAACCACAGTTAACTTAGAAGAATTTTGCAGCCAGGTGTGGTGGCTTACACCTGTAATCCTAAAACTTTGGGAGGCCGAGGCGGCCGGATTGCTTGAGGCCAGGGCTTCAAGCCTGGCCTGGGCAACATGACAAAACCCTGTCTCTACAAAAAATACAAAAATTAGCCAGGTGTGGTGGTACCCACCTGTGGTCCTAGTTACTCGGGAGGCTGAAGTGGGAAAGTCATCTGAGCCCAGGAGGTCAAGGCTGCAGTGATCCGTGACTGCACCTTGGCACTCCAGACTGAGCGACAGAGCAAGATCCTGTCGAAAGAAAAGAAAGAGAGAAAAGAAAGAAAAGAAAGAAAAGAAAGAAAAGAAAGAAAAGAAAGAAAGAAAGAAAAGAAAGAAAGAAGAAAAAAAGAGGTTTTCTCTAATCCTGCCTAACAAAGTATAAGACCTGAAAAAACGGATCCCAGAACAAAGCTCAAAAATATTTATAGGAAAAAAATAATGTTCAGTATCTAATAAAGTGAAATCTATAATGTCTGGCATCCAACTAAAAATTATCAGACATGAAAAGACACAGGATGGAATATATACAAGATGGAATAATACGTAATACAGAAGGAAAAAAAATCAATCAAAACCAACCTAGGAATCACAGAAATAACAGACCTAGTAAACAAGGATAGTAAGACAGTTATTATAAACATATTATCTGCTTACAAAGCTAGAGGAAAGATTAAGTATGTTAAGAAAGACATGGTAGATACTAAAAAGACCCAAATTCTTTCTTCTTTTTTTTTGAGACAGGGTCTTGCTCTGTCACCCAGGCTGGAGTACACTTGTGCAATCACGGCTCCCTGCAACCTCTAACTCCTGGGCTCAAGCAATCCTCCTGCCTCAGCCTCCCAAGTAGCTGGGACTAAAGGCATGTACAACCATGTCTTGCTAATTTTAAATTTTTTGTAGAGATAGGGTCTCCTTATGTGGTCCAGGATGGAAAAAACCCAAATTCTAATCAAACTTCTAGAGACAAAAACTACATGTCTGAGATGAAAAATATACTGGATGGGATTAACATCAGATTATATCTTGCAACACTCAAAGACAAAGCAATAGATACTATCCAAAATCAAACAAAGAGAAAATAAAAACTAGAAAAAAAAAAAAAGAAAGAAAAAAGAATAGAGCATCAGTGAGCTGTAAAACAATATCAGTATCCTAACGCATGTGTAATTAAAGTCACCAAAGGGCCCGTAGAGTCAGAGAAATTTAAAAAAATAATAGTGGCTGGGTACAGTGGCTCACACCTGTAATCCCAGCACTTTGGGCGGCTGAAGTGAGCAGGTAAGTTGAGCTCAGGAGTTTGAGACCAGCCTCAGCAACATGACGAAACTCCGTCTCTACTAGAAACATAAAAATTAGCCGAGAGTGGTGGCGGCCACCTGTAGTCCCAGTTACTTGGGAGGCTGAAGCATGAGAATTGCCTGAACCTAGGAGGCAGAGGTTGCAGTGAGCTGAGATCACACCACCGCACTTCAGCCTGGGCGAAACTCTGTCCCCACCCCACCCCCACCCCCCAAAAAAGAGAAAGAAATAATAATAGCAAAAAAAAAAAAAATGTCCAACTGTGACGAAAACTATTTGATTCAAGAAGCTCAACAAACTCCAAGCAAAAGAAACATGACATGAACTATACTATACCCAGGCATATCATAATCAGATTGCTTAAAACCAGTGATAAAGATAAATCTTAAAAGCAGCTGGAGATAAAAAGACACATTACATACAGAGGAAGATAAAAATGACAATAAATTTCTCAACAGAAAACTATGCAGCAATATCACTAAAAGACTGATAGAGGCCACGCACAGTGGCTCACGCCCGCAATCTCAACACTTTAGGAGGCCAAGGCAAAAGGATCACTTAAGCCCAGGAGTTCAAGACTGGCTTGGACAATATAGGGAGGCCCTGTCTCTACAAAAATAGTACAAAATTAGCCAGGCACGGTGGCACGTGCTTATGGTCCCAGCTACTCAAAAGGCTGAGGTAGGAGGATTGCTTGGGTCCAGGAAGTCAAGGCTTCAGTGAGCTGTGATCACACCACTACACTCTAGCCTGGGTGACAGAGTGAGAACCTGTCTCAAAAAATAAAAAAGACTCTTGGAAAAAAAAGTTTATTAATCTAGAATTTTATTTCCACAAAAATACCTTTCTGTATGTATGTATGTACGTATTTATTTTTTGAGACAGAGTTTTGTTCTGTTGTGTGCCCAGGTTAGAGTGCAGGGGCACAATCTCAGCTCACTGCAACTTCTGCCTCCTGAGTTCAAGTGATTCTTGTGTCTGAGCCTCTCTAGTAGCTGAGATTACAGGTGCATGCCATCATACGGGCTATTTTTTGTATTTTTAGTAGATACAGGGTTTCACCATGTTAACCAGGTTGGTCTTGAACTGCTAGCCTCAAGTGATCCTCCAGCCTCAGCCTCCCAAAGTGCTGGGATTACAGGTGTGAGCCACCATGCCTGGCCCAAAAATATCTTTCAAAAATGAAGGTGAAATAAAATATTCATCAGTCATATAAAGGCTTTGCAGTCAGACATACCTAGGTTTAAATCTTGCTCTGTCTCTTACTAGCTGGGTAAGCAATATCAAGTTACTATTTTTATTAATATCCATTTTAATTGCCAATTATTCAGTGTTTATTATAAATAGGCACATGTATTATGCCAACTGCTTTATGTGTATAGAACCTCATTTAATTCTCAGAGCTCAGAAAGATAGTTATCATCATCCCTGTTTTATAAAAATGCTGGAATTTAAATATAGATTGACTGAACCCAAATCTCTTGCTCTTCACCATTGTCTCATACTACTGGGGTCTCTTCTGTGTGTAAAATAAAAAGCATAGTAAGTACTTCCCAGAGTTACTGTAAGGACTAAATGAAATGATACATGTGTATCACCCAGTACAATGCCAGACACATAGCAGTCACTCAATTAAAGAGTGTTATTACTATTATATAGTCATACTTACCATACATCTCATCTTCCAACCCATGAACGAAAGCTCCACAAGCTCCTGACTCAATCAAGTTCACAGCCCCAGTATCTACTTCTTCCTTGGGAGCATCATCTCCCCACTTCCTGCCACTGGAAAACTCCCCTGAACTGTAAAGTTCCTTGGCACGCTCATGTGCAGTACGTTTCCTCTGCAGAAGACAACAATAATTACCAATTGTAGGAGGTTCATGAAGGAACGCTAAGATGAACCCTGAGAACATGGGAAGGCAGAAAATAAAACTGTTTTTTGAGAGTTATGTTTGTAAAAATTATCAGTAGTTCATACAAGAGAAATGCAAATTCAACTTAAAATGAAACCAAAGCCTTGCTGGTCTATAATAGCTGAAAGTACCTAATTAAAAAGGATAAAGATAGCTGAAGAACGTGTTAAGAAAGTTGGTTACATTTGCTGTGACAGCAACATAGGAAAGAGAGAGCCAGAGAGGTAAATAATGACAGTGCCCCTCCAAACACCATCTTGGGTAGACAACACATTTACTCTAAGAAAACAATTATCAGGCAGGGTGCAGGTGGCCCACGCCTGTAATCCCAGCACTTTGGGAGGCCAAGGCAGGCTGATCACAAGGTCAGGAGATTGAGACCATCCTGGCCAACATGGTGAAACTATCTCTACTAAAAGTACAAAAATTAGCTGGGCATGGTGGCGAGTGCCTGTAGTCCCAGTTACTCGGGAGGTGGAGATTACAGTGAGCCAAGATCGTGCCACTGCACTCCAGCCTGACGACAGAGTGAGACTCCACCTCAAAAAAAAAAAAAAAGAAAAAAGAAAAAAAGGAAAAGAAAGCAATTATCTTAAGTCTTAGTAAAAGTATTTTTCTATTTGGCAACATTGCGTTCTATTTCAGTTACAGTGCAGTCACTAATCTAGTAAACTCACTTTACACAGAGATTGCCTAAGGTGGAATATACTGGTTGGTGAAAAGTAAGTATCCAGTCCACTTGACAGTTATGGTTCTCATCACAAATGAATGACCTGGCACTCCTCTTTATACACCAGCCTCTCATGGAAACCCCATCTCTAAAAAACTACAAAAAATTAGCCAGGTGTGGTTGTACACACCTGTAGTCCCAGCTACTCAGGAGGCCGAGGTGAGAGGATCACTTGAGCCCGAGAGGCAGAGGTTGCAGTGAACCAAGATCGCGCCACTGCACTCCAGCCTGGGCGACAGAGCGAGACCCTGTCTCAAATAAAACAAAAGAAACAAACAAACAAACAAAAAAAAAACATGCACAAGAAAAAGAGCTGAGAGACATACACCAAAATGACCAAAGTCATTACATTAGGGTAGCAGGCATATGGGTAAATTGCTTTCCTTTCCTTCATAAAAAATTCCACAACTTTCCTATCACTTTTATAATCACTTTTATAATTTCAAAATTGAGGTACTAACAATGAATGTACATATTATTTTCTCAGACTCAAATCTGGTTCTGCAAACCATGTTAGTGAACCATCACAATCAAAGCTTAAGGGCATTTCATAAGAGGCAGTTGGGGCCGCGCACAATGGCTCACATCTGTAATCCCAGCACTTTGGGAGGTAGAGGCAAGAGGATTGCTTGGGCTCAGAAGTTCAAGACCAGCATGGGGAACAGAGCAAGACCTCATCTCTACTAGAGATAAAACAAATTAGCTGGGCATGGTGGGGCATGCCTGTAGTCCCGGCTACTCAGGAGGGTGGGGTGGGAGGAATGCTTGAGCCCAGGAGATCAAAGCTGCAGTGAGCTATGATTGTGCCACTGCATTCCAGCCTGGGCAAGAGCATGAGACCCTGTTTCAAAAAAAAAGGAAAAAATGGTGTGGGGTTGGGGGTATTTTGTTACTGTTTGGAGAAAGGCTTTACTCACTCTTCCATGATAACTGCTGCTGAAAAGGAGTCCTAAAATGTCACACCATCTCACAAAATGAGAACAGGCCTTTGTAGTTCCTAACAAACAGAAAATTAGTCTTTTGGGGTTTTCTGGGGTTTTTTTGGTTGTTGTTTTTTGGGGTTTTTTGGAGACAGAGTCCCACTCTGTTGCCCAGGCTGGAGAGCAGTGGTGCGATCTCGGCTCACTGCAACCTCTGGTCTCCAGAGTTCAAGCGATTCTCTGCCTCAGCCACCCAAGTAGCCGGGACTACAGGCACATGCCACCACACCCAGCTAATTTTTGTTTTTCAGTTGAGACGAGGTTCACCATGTGGCCAGGCTGGTCTCAAACTCCTGGCTGCAAGTGATCCACCTGCCTCAGCCTCCCAAAGTGCTGGGATTACAGATGTGAGCCACTGTACCTGGCTTAGAAAATTAATCTTGCCTCTTTTTTGTAAAGCATAACCTGTGTAAATTATTTCATTACAATAATACAAAATTTAATGAAGTCATCTGTTATTTGCTTCAATTTACTAAGATTTTTAATTAAAATGTAATACAGTTATCATACATTAATTTAACAAATGCTGCTAAGTTAAATCAACACAACTCAGCATACTGCCCCCCTATATTGGTTACAGAAACCCAGTTTAAACAACAAAGAATAAAAGGTACCCTCAGATCTGACATCAGCTTCTTGTCAAGGGTCTGCTCCAAGAAATGAGAACTGACTTGCTCCATAGAGCCCTATAAAAAGAAAGAATCCAGAGCATATAAAACAACTTTTATGATTTGAATATTATCTTAAAATTCAAAGTCTGTAGCCAATTTAAGCGCATAAAGATAACATTATTCATGACAGTAAAGATGCTATGGGTTCTGAATCATCAGGAAAATAAAAATATTAGCAGCAGCTAACACCTAAATAGAGCTTACTATGTGTCATGTACTATGCCTTTTTTTTTCCCCTGAGATGGAGGTTTGCTCTTGTCACCCAGGCTGGAGTGCAGTGCCATGATCTTGGCACACTGCAACCTCTGCCTCCCAGGTTCAAGCGATTCTCCGGCCTCAGCCTCCCAAGTAGCTGGGATTACAGGTGCCCGCCAACATGCCTGGCTAATTTTTTGTATTTTTAATAGAGATGGGGTTTCGCCAAGTTGGGCAGGCTAGTCTCAAACTCCTGACCTCAAGTGATCTGCCCGCCTCGGCCTTCCAAAGTGCTGGGATTACAGGCGTGAGCCACCGCACCCGGCCACTATGTGTCATGTACTATTCTAAGGGCTTTAGACATATATTAACTCGTTTAAATCTTCTGTAACTATAACCCTGCAAAGTAAATACTATATTAGTCCCATCTTATATAGGGAGAAAAAATATAAAAAGATCAAGTAACACATTGACAGCCACAAAGAGAATAAATTCCAGAGCCAGTAGATATATCCAGGCTTCAAAATCCTTTCCCTTAACGACTACTCTCCACTCCTTTTCATTCTTCTTTCCATTCCTCTGTTCATTCATTCATGCATTCAGTTAAACAAATGTTTAGCAACCATTCAATTATATGTCTACAGTTACCAGAAACAAGAATACAAAAATAAAAAGACAACAGCTCTACACTCAACAATCTCACAGACTAGTAAGGGAAACTGACAAGAAAAGAGATTACTGCAATATAGTATGAAATGCTGTAATACACATCCGTGAATGATGCCATGGGAACGGAGACAACAAGCAGGTACAGGCAGGGAGAGGTATACTTGGAGAAATGAAAATCACAGTGCAAATGCCAAGTGAGAAATATTAAGTGATTTTATGAATGGAACATAAGATAGGGCTCCTGAAAATGAGGCAGTACAGATAGGATAATAAAGAGCCTCATTTGCCATAGTAAGGGGTTTGCCTTATAAATAATTATTACATAATCCCTGTTAAACATCTAATGAGCTCAACAATGTATAAAATATTTTACTTACATTTTTCAAGTTTATTCTTCCCAATAATCCCATATACCTCTCATTTCCATTTTCTAGATGAGAACTGAGGCTGAGATTAGGCAACTTATTCATTTCAAGTAAGGGAGGACATAGATTTATATTTCATAAAGCCCATCTTGCAACAGTATGACTAATGGACCATAAGGAATCAAAATGAAAGCAAAAACACCAGTTTCAGAGGCTGCTGGAGCAGGTCCTAAACATTAAGAAATTTATCTGAGATCTTCTCTAATTCCTAATAAACACAGAAATGCTTATACAGGCTCAGATCTTTTCTCTAATCACATTTTCCATAGAAAATTATGTGTTCTTGGGGAATGTCCTTACTCAAGTTAACACCTTTCCTATGATTCCACAAAAACAACTGCTGTACTATTTTGACTAAAGTAGTTTCAAAACCACTCTTTCTTTTGGTACATAGATCTAAGCCAATGTCATAGCTAACATCCATTTTTTAAATCCAAACAACAATTTTATAAATAAGAACTATAAATGCTTAAGACCTCCTAAATCTCTCTCTGGTTTTACCACCAGCATTAGCTGTTGGCTTTTTCCTACTAAAATAAAAGTTTTCATGACTTCACAGTAAGTTGCTTCATCCATAATTCCCAGTGCCCTCCTCCAATGCCCTCAGCTGAGCACTCATCCAACACAGCAACACAGAGGGAGTACTATGCAAATCTGTGCCCCGCCAAATTAAATATCATTACTTGAAATAAATTTTCAATGTAACCTAAGTATAGGTGAAGCTTTCCATTTTAAGTCTACAAACACAAAGAGCCCTATAGCATAGTAATCCACTTGAAAAATGGTGAGATGTCTATTACTGCAGGACCAGTGGAAATGGAGAAGGGATGGATTTAGGGATGTCAAGAAGGCAGAACTGATATGAGTTGGTAACTCAATGGATGTGAGACACAGAAAAACTATTCCCACATTCCTCTGGTTCATGACTTAGCAGATGATAGTATCATTTATGAAAACATAGAGAAACAGATTTGGACCAAAAAGATAATGAGTTCATTATAAAATGCACCTTACAGGCCAGGCACGGTGGCTCACACCTGTAATCACAGCACTTTGGGAGGCCAAGGTGGGCAGATCACGAGGTCAGGAGATCAAGACCATCCTGGATAACACGGTAAAACCCCGTCTCTACTAAAAATACAAAAAATTAGCCGGGCGTGGTGGCGGGCGCCTGTAGTCCCAGCCACTCGGGAGGCTGAGTCAGGAGAATGGCGTGAACCTGGGAAGTGGAGTTTGCAGTGAGCCAAGATCACGCCATTGCACTCCAGCCTGGGTGACAGAGCAAAACTCCATATCAGAAAAAAAAAAAAGTACACCTTACCAATCAGAATAACAGCTACATTCTGGTATACTTTAACCAAGACAAATATGTTTAGATTAAGATGGAATCTCTCCAACTGTACTACTAGTGCTACTTAACAACCTAAATGTAGGTAGTTAATGCTACGAAAACCTTACTTAACACTGAGAAAACCATTTCACCAGAGAGCCTTATTAAATGTATGTGAAATTTAGATACAGATATTTAACAATTATCACACCTGCTTTAAGAGCAAAAACTGCTCAGTTAGTATAAATAACATAAGTCTATGCAACTAGGTGATAAGTATATCAGACATAAAACTAACACTAACTAGGAATATTTGCATTTACCCTGGGAAAGACCAGTCATGGGAGACTTACAGGCACAAAAGCCTATAATCTAACAGTCTGAAAGTGTTGTAATTTTTAAGGTCAATGACTTCTTAAAGCTTATAAAAGTAGTGACTGTATTCTAAATAGTCCCATGAATGAGCTTACTGGGACATCAAGTTTCTTTGCCCCACAAATAGGGCAGTTATAAATAAGTAAAAGCTAACCTCTTTTACATGGTTTTGAATTTTCTGATATAATTTTTCATCCTGCTATAAGCCAAAGGGATTGGAAACTATTCACTTTTTAAGCAAGAGGGACTCGAGTTTACAAAGCTAAGTTGTTGCAGAACCTGGCTTCTGTTTTCCTCTCCAACTTACCTCGTTACAGATCCCCTATATGGAACACTACCCCCAACTAGGAAGCACTAAACTGCTTGTAGTTTAGTATGATATTGCAGCTTAGTATATTGCTATGCATGATAATGTACTGCTTTTATATCTCTGCTCATATTTTCTCTTTCCCTGCATCACTACCTAGTTACTCATCCTTCAAAACTCAGTTCAGAGATCACCTCCTCCAAGAAGCCTCCTGTGGTTGTGGTTGGTGCTCTTTCCTACCAGTACCAGGTATTCTTATTCACTGATTAGCTATCCCTGGCCACCTGACTATCAACTTTGTTGAAGACAGAAACTGTCCTCAGTGTTTGTCGATTTGCTGAACAGGTGATCTAAAGATTATACAGGTTGAACATCCCAGTTCCAAAAATCTGAAATCCAAAATGCTCAAAAATCCAAAACTTTTTGAGTACCAACAAGATGGTAGGAAATGTTCATTGGAGCATTTCAGATTTTGGATTTTGGAGCATATTTCAGATTTGGGATGCCCAACAAGTAAGTATAATGCAAATAAAATATTCCAAAATCCAAAAACAAAACAAAATCCAAAACACTTCTGGTCTCAAGCATTTTGGATAAGGGATACTCAATCTGTATGCAGATTTGTTTTTTAAAAAATGGCTTACTAGAGTTACCTGGCACACATCACCCACGACAAAAAGGAACAAAAATAACAAATAACTATATTTCAACTAAAATGACTGTAGATACATGCTGCTGAGCACCAGAGAAAGGGCAAAATCCCTGTGGAGCATGAAGGCTTCAAGATAGCACCACAGGGAAGGGAGTGAGGCTTCCTACCTACCACACTGTCTCCCTTGCCAAAATCAGCTTAAAATCAGAGGAACTTCTTACAGGGAAAAAGTAAGCTGGAGATACCTATCAGTGGTCCCCACTGCTGCCACAGGCACCAGCAATTCTTGATAAAGGAGAGTCCGTAAGTCATCAGTGGCCACAAATCCAGTCTGGAGAGTAGCCAAGAGATCATTCAGCTGTATTGCCTCAGAGTGGGAGCCCACCTTGTCCTAAGCTACTGTAGCATGGCACCAAGTTGAAGCTAGACTCACTACTAGTATGCATCCTGCCCTGGGGACTAGTAGCAACTGACTATCTTCATCCCTGAGAATCCGCCATCATTCTACCATGATCACACGATGGCCTGCAGCACCATAACCCCATCCACATAGAGTCTAGGTCAAACAGAGTGACCATGACCACAGCATCAGACCCCACACAGCACTACCAACCACCCAGAAAACAGGCAGACCTGCACAGCAAGGAAGCCATCAAATAGACAGCTGGCAGTGCTTTACCCAGCACCCTTGTACCATATAAACATCTGGGCTGCCAAGCATGCACATGCCAGTACTCAGCCAAAAAGCCAATCCTGTAGCAGCCCTACTGCCTCTCACAACCCGTCACAGAACCACCTGCCCACGCCCTGCCTGACAGCTGGTAACTCAGTGGTCCTGTCCGCTAAAACAGGCCATGATAGAGTCCCATAGCACACAATCCAATCCACAGGTCCTGTGGTAGCCCTGGCCCCCCACCATAGACTGCTGCCAAACTGCCCAGCCCCACTGAGCAAAAGCACTTGAGCCTAGCCCAAAGTAATAGCCAACCAGGTAATAGCCCCATCTCCCTAGATAGCCACACAGCTGCCCAGCAGGCTGCCCCAGCAAAAGCCTGAGCCCAGCACGACAGCCACCACGGCAGTAACTACTGCCTCCCTGGAAAACCAGATAGACAGCCTGGCAGCCATTTTAGCCTGCACATGTCGCGCCCAAAATCAGCTTAGCAACCTCACTTGCCCAAAAATCAGCTCAGCACCCTCATCTATAGCATCACCATCGCAAACTCCCATAGCCTAGGCAACTGAAGCAATTGCAAACATCACTGACTAGGAGTATAGCTGAAGATTATAGCTGAAGCTGACAAGGAGTGTTATACCACTCACTGAGTCCACCCAGAACCAAAGGCAACACACCATACCCAGCTAATACCCTAAAAACCATCTGCAGGAAAAAGACTGTTACTATATATTAGCTACTCAATAAAATTGAAAAGAGCAACTATTCTACTAAATGCACAGATATCAACATCCAGTATCTTGGACACGATAAACGAAAATCAAGGAAACACGACACCCTCAAAGGAATACAGTAAGTCTCCTGGTTGGGCGCAGTGGCTCACATCTGTAATCCCAGCACTTTGGAAGGCCAAGAGAGCCAGAGAGCAGGAGCTCAGGAGTTCAAGACCATTCTGGGCAACATGGCAAAACCCGTCTCTACAAAATATACAAAAATTAGTCAGGTGTGGTGGCATGTGCCTGTAGTCCCAGCTACTCAGCAGGCTGAGGTGGGAGGATCACTTAAGCCCAGGAGGAGAAGGTTGCAGTGAGCGAGATCTTGCCACTGCACTTCAGCCTGGGTGACACAGCAAGACCCTGTCTCAAAAAAAGAAAGCAAAAAAGTCTCCAATGACAGACCCCAAAGAAAAGGACACTTACAAAATGCCTGAAAAGGAATTCAAAATAGTGATCTAAAGGAAACTCAGTAAGATACAAGAGAATACAGACAAACAATTAAATGAAATCAGGAAGACAATTCATGATCTGAATGAGAAATTCAACAGAAATCAATATCATAAAAAAGAACCAAACAGAAATCTTGGAGCTGAACAGTTCAATGAAAAAAATAAAAATAGTATATAATTGAGAGCTTCAGCAATAGACTAGGATCAAGCAGAAGAAAGAATTTCTGAACTTGAAGACAGATCTTTTGAAATAACCCGTTAAGGGGGGAAAAAAACAAATAAGAATAAAAAAGAAAGCCTTGGAACATATAGGACATCAATAGACAAACAAATATGTGCACTGTAAGATTGCCTGATGGAGAAGAGATAGAGAAAGGCACAGAAAACCTACTTGACACAATGACAGCTGAAAACTTGCCAAGTAGTGGGAGAAATACGGACATCCAAATTCAGGAAGTTCAAAGGTTCACAATTAGATTCAACCCAAAAAGATCCTCTCCAAGGTACATTATAATCAAACTATCGAAAGTCAAAGACTAAGAATTTTTAAAGCTGCCAGAGAAAATTGTCAGGAGAATCTCCATTACCATCAACAGATTTCTCAGCAGAAACCTTGTAGACCAGGAGAGAATGGGATAGTATTAATATATTCAAAGTATTGAATGCTACAATTAGAAACAAAAGGACAATAATCACTATCATGACAACACACAAAAGTATAAAACTCACCAGTAAAGGTAAACTCATAAATCAAACAGATCAAACCACAGTGATACAATATGTCATGTAAAATTTTCTTTTTTTTTTTTTTTTTTTTGAGACGGAGTCTCGCTCTGTCGCCCAGGCTGGAGTGCAGTGGCCTGATCTCAGCTCACTGCAAGCTCCGCCTCCCGGGTTCACGCCATTCTCCTGCCTCAGCCTCCCGAGTAGCTGGGACCACAGGCGCCCGCCAGCTCGCCAGGCTAGTTTTTTTGTATTTTTTAGTAGAGACGGGGTTTCACTGTGTTAGCCAGGATGGTCTCGATCTCCTGACCTTGTGATCCACCCGTCTCGGCCTCCCAAAGTGCTGGGATTACAGGCTTGAGCCACCGCGCCCGGCCGTAAAATTTTCAATCTGCTAGTATGAAGATTAAATTCAAATGGTCAAAAACTACAAGAGCTACAAATAGTAGCTAAGGAACACATAACAGATGAATAAGAAAATTAAGGCAACAAAAATATAAATTGAAGAGGGGAGAGAAAAAGTCTAGGGTCCTTTTATGTAACCAAAGTTGAGTTGCTATCAGCTGAAAACATTCTATTATAATTGCAAGACTTTTTTTCCCCCTTGAGACACTCTTACTCTGATGCCCATGCTAGAGCATGGTGACCTGATCATGGTTCACTGCAGCCTCAATCTTCCAGGCTCAAGCAATCCTCCCACCTCAGCCTCCTGGGTAGCTGAGACTACAGGTGTGTGCCATCATGCCTGGCTGATTTCTTTTTTCTTTATTTATTAGAGACAAGGTCTCACTATGTTGCCCAGGCTAGTCTCAAACTCCTGAGCTCAAGTGATCTGCCTCCTAAAGTGCTGGGATGATAGGCAAGAGCCACCACACGGGCCTAAATAAGACTCTGTAGTAACTATGTAGAAAAAAATTATAGCAGATACACAAACAAGAAAGAGAATGAAAATAAAGCTTAGCCCCACAAAAACCCACTAAATCGAAGAGATAAACAACAAGAAAGGAAGACAAGAACAAAGGATCTCCAAAAGAACCAAAAAGTAATTAACAAAATGGGAGGAATAAGACCTCATCTATCAATAACAATCTTGAATATAGCTGGCTGTGGTGGTTCATGCCTATAATCCCGGCACTTTGGGAGGCCAAGGCAGGCAAATCACTTGAGGCCAGGAGTTCGAGACCAGCATGGCCAACATGGCAAAACCCATCTCTAATAAAAATGCAAAAAAAATTAGTTGGGCGTGGTGACACACACCTGTAATCCCAGTACTGGGGAGGTTGGGGCATGAGAATCACTTGAACCCGGGAGGTGAAGGTTGCAGTGAACTGAGATCACACAAGTGTACTCCAGCCTAGGTGACAGAGTGAGATCCTGTCTCAAAGTAACAAAAAAAAAAAAAAAAAAAAAAGAAGAAGAAGGAAAAAATCTTGAATATAAATGGATTAAATTCCTCAATTAAAAGGTACACTACAGCCTGGGCAACAGAGCAAGAAAGAAAAAAAAAAAGGTACACATTGGCTGAATAGATTCAAACACAAAATCTAAGTACACATTGCCTAGAAGAAACATACTTCACAAGCAAGAATTAAAACATATACCAAAATCGACAGTATGCAACAAAAGCAGTTCTAAGAGATAAGTGTACAGCAATAAATAGCTACATCAAAAAAGAACAACCTAGTTTTTAATTTTTTTAGAGACAATTTCGCTGTTGTCCAGGCTGGAGTCCCCAGGAGTTTGAGGTTGCTGTGAGTTATGATTGTGCCATCGTGGAACCGCACTCCAGCCGAGGCAACAGAGCAAGACCCTGACTTAAAGAAGAAAAAATAAATAAATAAAATCTTGTAATTTGCAACATCGATAAACCTGGAGGATATCATGTAAAGTGAAATAAGCCAGACACACAAAGACAAATACTGCACGATCTAAAACTTAAACATAAGACCTAAAACCGTAAAAACCGTAGAAGAAAACCTAGGCAATATCATTCGGGTCACAGGCATGAGCAAAGACTTCATGACTAAACCACCAAAAGCAATGGCAACAAAGCCAAAATTGACAAATGGGATCTACTTAAACTAAAGAGCTTCTGTACAGCAAAAAAAAAACAAAAAAACAAAAAAAAACAAAAAAAAAAAACTATCATGAGAGTGAACAGGCAACCTATAGAATGGGAGAAAATTTCTGCAATCTATCCATCTGACAAAGAGCTAATATCCAGAATCTACAAGGAACTTAAACAAATTTCAAAAAAAAAAAAAAACACCCCATCAAAAAGTGGCCGAAGGATATGAACAGACACTTCTCAAAAGAAGACAGTTATGCAACCAACAAACATATGAAAAAAAGCTCATCATCACTGGTCATTAGAGAAATGCAAATCAAAACCACAATGAGATACCATCTCACACCAGTTAGAATGGCCATCATTAAAAAGTCAGGAAACAACAGACGCTGGAGAGGATGTAGAGAAATAGGAAAGCTTTTACACTGTTGGTGGGAGTGTAAATTAGTTCAGCCATTGTGGAAGACAGTGTGGCGATTCCTCAAGGATCTAGAACCAGAAATACCATTTGACCCAGCAATCCCATGACTGGGTATGTACCTAAAGGATTATAAATCGTTCTACTATAAAAACACATGCACACATATGTTTATCGCAGCACTGTTCACAATAGCAAAGACTTGGAACCAACCCAAATGCCCATCAATGACAGACTGGATAAAGAAAATGTGACACATATACACCATGGAATACTATGCAGTCATAAAAATGGATGAGTTCATGTTCTTTGCAGGGACATGGATGAAGCTGGAAACCACCATTCTCAGCAAACTAACACAAGAACAGAAAACCAAATACTGCATGTTCTTACTCATAAGTGAGAGCTGAACAATGTGAACACATGGACACAAGGAGGGAAACATCACACACTAAGGACTGTCAGAGGGTGAAGGGCTGGGAGAGGGATAGCATTCGGAGAAACACCTAATGTAGATGACAGGTTATGGGTGCAGCAAACCACCATGGCACATATATACCTATGTAACAAACCTGAACTTTCTGCACATGTATCCCAGAACTTAAAGTATTTTTTTAAAAAATTGATATCATAGAGGCAGAGAGTATAACAGTGGTTACCAGACACTGGGGAGGGGAGGGAGTAGGAGAGAATGTGAAGGGACTGGACAATGGATACAAAGTCACAATTAGGAGGAATAAATTCTGGTGTTCAACTGCATGTAAGGGTGACTATGATTAACAGTAAAACATTGTATATTACAAAATAGCTGTAAGAGAGGTTGTTGAAAGTTCTCATGACAAAGAAATGACAAATGTATGAGGTGATAACTATACTAACTATCCTGATTGGATTAATATTCAACATAGATGTGTATCAAAACATCAACTTGTGCCCCATAAATATATACAATTACAATGCGTCAATTTTTTAAAATTACTAAATTTTTAATTAAAGATTATACACAAATCACTTTATCACAGGTTTATCTACTGGAGAGCTGGAGTAGGGCAGCTTTACCTCTTAGCTTGCACAGAGATACTAATAAACCAGCAGGGCCTTAACTGGCCAATCCCAATGTGTAACTGGATGCTCACCAGGAAAGGATTATATATGGACTTTAGATTATGAGGTTTGAAGTCCTCATCTGTCATTTACTATCTGTGTGGTCTTAGACAAATTATACCACATTCCTAAATTTTAATTTTGTTATTTATGAGTAATACATTTACCTCAGAGAGTTTAAAAAGATTAAAAATTACTTGCAAAAGTAAGCAAATGAGTTAGGAATGTGTGCTTGTATATAAAGAGAAGTGGGTTAATGTTTATGTGTGAATGTGTGTGTATTTATGTGTGTATGTATGACTAAAAATGCCTCACTTAGTAGGCCAGAAACTCTATACATAGTAGTCATTATTATTATTATCAGCAAGATTAAAATGATTACTATTTCTGAATACAAACATAATTACTTATATAATTTGAAGCTGTTCAGATTTAACAGGAAATTACAACACAAGGCATGTGACTCAATTTAGAGTCATTCAAGTAGAAATCCTTTCAATATACACGTTATACACACAACTTTATGCAAATAAATTTCAGATCCTATAGAGTACAAAACTGAAAATTTTGAATGATTCTTACTTTAAGGATTACTTTTTAAAACTGCCTACTCAGGTAAAAATATATCATTAATTCATTCCTCCAAAACATCTTTCTCCTCCCCACTCCCACCTAGAGTTCATTGTAGATCCTCTGTAAATGTTGAATGAAAGGATTTGATGAATGATTAGATTGTTCTGAATTTAGAAAGTTTTAAAATATGAATTCAGAAATAAAATCAGTAACAGTTAGCTTGTTTAACTCTACTATGCACAAGATTGGAAATACTCCAATCATCCATTACTACTATATTTCATGAAAATGCTTCACACAGGTTTCAGCAAATACTCCCATAAATACTGGTCACAGGACTAAAGCTATCACCAGATCAGTGTCCAGTACAGTCAGATACAAAGCATTCAACCAACAATCTCACCAAGAGTAGCAGGGCTGGGGGCACTCAAAGGGGAAGTGTCCAAAAAGAATCACAGATTTTCCTGCTGTGACATGTATAC
This sequence comes from Macaca mulatta, assembly GCF_049350105.2. Classification (NCBI taxonomy): domain Eukaryota; kingdom Metazoa; phylum Chordata; class Mammalia; order Primates; family Cercopithecidae; genus Macaca; species Macaca mulatta. Next base: position 78,374,795 of record NC_133419.1, read on the forward strand.
AATTTTTTATAGATACTTACATATATTTATACACTGTGCCCCCACCCATCCTACATAGTATGATACTTTTTAGTTTATAAACATTTTCATAGACTATATCTCATTTGACCATCATGACAACACTATCAGGTAAATACGAGAGATATTAGAACCCCACTTAACAGATGAGGAAACTGAGACTAATATCAAATGATATATACAAGGTAACACAGATATAAAATAAGTTTATTAGGTCAACACTCTATTACAAGACAATTTTATCCCTTAAAAGTTAAATAATTTTTTTTTTTTTTTTTGGAGACAGGGTCTTGCTCTGTCGCATAGGCTGGAGCGCAATGGCACAATCTCGGCTCACTGCAACCCCCGCCTCCCAGGTTCAAGTGATCCTCCTACCTCAGACTCCAGAATAGCTGGGACTACAGGTGTGTATCACCACGCCAGGCTAGTTTTTGTATTTTTAGTAGAGACGGGGTTTCACCATGTTGGCCAGGCTGGTCTCGAACTCCTGACCTCAAGTGATTTGCCTGCTTCAGCCTCCCAAAGTGCTAGGATGACAGGTGTGAGCCACTACATCTCAGCCCAAATGTTAAATTTTTTTTTTTTTTTTTTTTTTTAGATGGAGTCTCACTCTGTCGCTAGGCTGGAGTGCAGTGGCGCGATCTCGGCTCACTACAACCTCTGCCTCCCGGGTTCAAGCAATTCTCCTGCCTCAGCTTCCCGAGTAGCTAGGACTACAGGCATGCGCCACCATGCCCAGCTAATTTTTGAATTTTTAGTAGAGACGGGGTTTCACCATGTTGGCCAGGATGGTCTCAATCTCTTGACCTCGTGATCCGCCCGCCTCGGCCTCTCAAAGTGCTGGGATTACAGGCGTGAGCCACAAAAGTTAAAAATTTTTAATAAATGTGCTGAGTCCTCAAAAAGAAAACACTAGAAAAGTACGAGGCTAAAAGTCACAAGATCAGGATCTGATCTCACTCTACAATTTTCTGTCTGTATAAGCTGGATAATTTACTTAACTCCTCAGAGCCTCAGTTTTCTCATCTAGAAGATGATAACAGCATTTAAAAAAACATTTAAAAAAAATTTTTTTTAAATAGAGATAAGGTCTTGCTGTGTTGCCCAGGCTGGTCTTGAACTCCTGGGCTCAAGTGACCCACCCACCTCGGCCTCCTAAAGTGCCAGGATTATGGGCATGAGCCACCATGCCCCAGCTGGGTAATGGCACCTATCTTGCAGGATTACTATAATGAGAAAATGTATGTAAAGGGCCTCCTTCAAATTATCTAAAATAGCAGTCCCCTACCTTTTTGGCACCAGGGTTCGGTTTCATGGAAGAAACCAGAGAGGGTGGTGGAGCAGGGTGATTTTGGGATGAAACTGTTCCAACTCAGATCATCAGGCATTAGATTCTCACAAGGAGCATGAAACCTAGATCCCGCACATGCTCAGTTCACAATAGGGTTCACACCCCTATGATAATCTAATGCAGCTGCTGATCTGACAGTAGGCAGAGCTCAGGCAGTAATGCTTGCTCTCCCACCACTCACCTCCTGCTGTGTGGCCTGGTTCCTAACAAGCCATGGACCAGGACTAGTCCACAGCCCAGGGGTTTGAGCCTCCTGAACTAGGACATAACAAGTGCTTAATAAATGGGAAAAACTTTTTTTTAAATTATTTTCCTTTTTCTCTAGGCTCTGGCTATCTCGGTTCCTAATAGGGTTAATAGAATTATGTTTTAAGATTCTTTCTAGTTCTAAAAGGCTATTTCTCTACAGGAGAGTGAACTATTTCTTTCTATATTAAGAAATTCTGGGACTGGGAATAGTGGCTTAAACCTGTAATCCCAACAATTTGGGAGGCCAAAGCAGAAGGATCACTTGAGCCTAGGAATTCAAGACCAGCCTGGGCACAAAGGAAGACCCCATCTCTACAAAAAATACAAAATTAGCCAGGCAGGGTGGCACATGCCTGTAGTCCCAGCTACTCAGGAGGCTCAGGTGGAGGGATCGCTTGAGCCTGGCAGGTCAAAGCTGCAGTGAGCCGTGACTGCACCACTGCACTCCTGCCTGAGCAACAGAGTAAGACCCTGTCTCAAGAAAAGAAAAAGAAAAAGAAATTCTGGGGTTTTAAATTCAGGTCACACTGCCCCATCTGTAGTTTCTCAAAATGTTTGTAAAAACTTAACGAGCAATGTGTCCATTTAAAAAAAGGATTATTGACCGGGTGTAATGGCTCACATCTATAATCCCAGTCTTTTTTTTTTTTTTTTTTTTTTTTTTTTTTGAGACGAGAGTCTTCCCCCTTGACGCCAGGCTGGAGTGCAGTGGCGTGATCTCGGCTCACTGCAACGTCTGCCTCCCAGATTCAAGCGATTCTCCTGCCTCAGCCTCCCGAGTAGCTGGGATTACAGGAGTGCACCACCATGCCCAGCTAATTTTTGCATTTTTAGTGGGGACGGGATTTCACCATGTTGGTCAGGATGATCTCAATCTCCTGACCTCATGATCTGCCCGCCTTGGCCTTCCAAAGTGCTGGAATTACAGGTGTAAGCCACCACACCTGGCCTATAAGCCCAGTCTTTTGGGAGGCTGAGGCAGGAGGATTGCTTGAGGCCAAGAGTTTGAGACCAACCTGGGCCACAAAGGCCCTATTTCTACATAAAAGAAAATAAATAAATACATACATGCATACATACATACACAAAAAGTATAACTTACCAACAGTTTTGCTGCCTGAACACGAACCACCCAAGAGCCATCACTGACCATGTGACAAATTTTTCCAAACGCATCATCAACTAAGCGTATTTCTTCATTAGAAGAAGGAATTGGGACAATGCTAAATTAAAAGAAAATAAATGAAATCACTTAGAACAAAACATGATCCTAAGTTTGCAGGCTCAGGCCAGGCACAGTGGCTCACATCTATAATCCAGCACTTTGGGAGGCCCATGCAGGTAGATTGCTTGAGCCCAAGAGTTTAAGACCAGCCTGAGCAACATGGCAAAACCTCATCTCTACAAAAAAAATACAAAAATTAGCTAGGCATGGTGGCATGCGCCAATAGTCCCAGCTACTTGGGAGGCTAAAGTGGGAAGATAACTTTAGCTCTGGAGGTGAAAGTAGAAGTGAGCTGAGATTACACCACGGCACTCCAGCCTGGGTGACAGAGCAAGACCCTGTCTCAAAAAATAAATACAGTCTGGGCACAGTTGCTCATGCCTGTAATCCCAGCACTTTTGGAGTCTGAGGCAGGTGCATAACTTGAGGTCATGAGTTCGAGACCAGCCTGGCCAACATGGCGAAACCCCCTCTCTACTAAAAATATAAAAATTAGTCGGGTGTGGTGACACACGCCTGTAATCCCAGCTACTCAGGAGGCTGAGGCAGAAGAATCACTTGAACCTGGAAGGTGGAGGTTACAGTGATCCAAGATAGTGCCACTGCACTCCAGACTGGATAACAGAGCGAGACTCCATCGCAAAAAATAATAATAATAAACAAATAAATACATAAGTAAGCAAGGCTGCAGGCTCAATAAACTGAGAACAGTCAATGAAGACTGACACACACGAAAATGATAACTGAATAGTTCAAATCCTAGAATGATTAAATACAGTTCAGAATAAACAAATCACGCTGGGAGTAAAAACCAACTCTTTCAGTTGCGTTGCAAATTATGCTTTTTTTTTTTTTTTTTTTGAGAGAGGGTCTCACTTCTGTCACCCAGGCTGGAGTGCAGTGGCATGATCACTGATCACCACAGTGTCAACTTCCCAGGTGGTCCTCCCAGTTTACTCTCCTGAGTAGCTGGGACTACAAAAGCATGCCACCACACCCAGCTAATTTTGTACATTTTTAGTAGAAATGGTTCACCATGTTGCCCAGATTGACCTCAAACTCCTGAGATCAAGCAATCCACCCGCCTCGGCCTCCCAAAGTGCTGGGATTACAGGGGTGAGCCACTGCACCCAGGTGCAAATTTTCAATATACTGAATAAAAGTGTGTAACCCACCAAAGGGTCAGCCAGGTGTGGTGGTTCACACCTGTAATCCCAGCACATTGAGATACTGAGGCAGGCAGATTACCTGAAGCCAGGAGCTTGAGACAAGCCTAGCCAACATGACAAAACCTCATCTCTACTAAAAATACAAAAAATGAGCCAGGTGTGGTGGTGTGCACCTGTAATTCCAGCTATTTGGGAGGCTCAGGCACGAGAACTGCTTCAACCCAGGAGATGGAGGTTGCAATAAGTTGAGATTACATCACTGCACTCCAGCCTGGGCCACAGGGCAAGACTCTGCCTTTAAAAAAAAAAAAAAGAAAACATGTAACCCACCAAAGGTTCAAAGATTTATGAAATTATCAAAAACTAGCTTCCACCGAATATTTCATATCCTTAAGCTTATTATCTCCTATAACTGAACTTCTTTTTTTTTTTTAGAGAGAGTGTCTTGCTCTGTCACCCAGGTTGGAGTACAGTGGTATGATCTCGGCTCAGTGCAATCTCCACGTCCAGGGTCCAAGCAATTCTCCTGCCTCAGCCTCCCTAGTAGTTGGGATTACAGGCATGTACCACCATGCTTGGCTAATATTTTTATTTTTAGTAGAGACGAGATTTCACCATGTTGGCCAGGCTGGTCTCGAACTCCTGACCTCAGGTGATCCACTCACCTCGGCCTTCCAAAGTGCTGGGATTACAGGCACCACCGTGCCCTGACTGAACTTCTATAAATACAGTAAATCTCAGAATAAATCAAGATAAAACTTACTCGTCAATCCAGTCCTAAAAAAAGAGACAATTTCCAGTTAGCCCTTTTCTTTGTATGTGTCTAAGTCCTAAAACACTACAAATGGAGCCTACTCCTACAGGTTTATTAATTCATTCTGGTTTTCAAATTTTGGCAGTTTAATGAAGAGGAAAAAACACCTCTTTTTCCTATACGAGGAAAAATAAAATATTCTATAAATATTTATAAATAAAATATAAAGAAATATAAAGAAAATATTCTATTTTATACAATATAATAATATTGCCTACCTCCTCAAAGAAGCACTGTGAAAATAATAATTTAATTGCTGTGAAAATGTTTTTAACCAGGAAAACAGTACATAAGAGATCACTATTCTCAAACTCATCTGGTATCTTTATCTGGCATTTGGCACAAACCAAACTAAAATGGGTCCCAAACAATTTTAAAGATTTTTTTGTAAAGTACTGAAAACCATTTAAGAAAGATATTCCAATTTCTTCACTTATAGATGACAAGGTTAGGACCAAAGAAGTGAAGTATCTTTCTAAGGGTGTACAGAAAGTTCCTATCAGAGATGAAAAATGAGGACCAGGCAATCTGATTTTCAGCCCCTTACTCCCCATTGCCTTCCAAAAATCTAACCAACATTTCTTTTCTAGAAGTGGGCTTTCTGCACGGTGAGAGGAGAGGAAAATGGCTTCACAATCAACAAAAGTCAGCTTACACCCACACTGACCTTTCAGGATAGAGCTGACTGACAACCCAGATAAGCTGGACTGCAGCACTGCGCACTTGTTCATAGTCATCAGAGAGCAATTTACAGGCCTGCAAAGAAGAATTCCAAAAGTCTATTAGCTCTGTGTCCTCTCAGGCAATGTTTAAACTATTTTCAAAGTGAAGATAGGGTGGTTGGATAAGGATGCCCAGTAAAATACTTGTGTGTGGTTTTTAACTTCTTGAATCTTTGCCGAACAATGAATCTTGACCTCTGTCAGCTGCTCTGGCTATAATCTGACTAGGCACCCTCCTACCCCAAGTCTGAAAGGAGAATCACAGACTGACGGCATAAAAACATTTAGAATAGCATCAAACCCAGCAAAGCATGCTGGGAGCCCACAGTACTATTTTCACAGGCTCAAATACCAAATATGGGTTTTTCCCTCCACCTGTAAAAATCAAAGCACACACTTCTCTTTACTTTGGTCTGAAATCATTGGCCTCCATTTCAATCCACTCACTCTTTCTGGGTAGCCCCATACTCCCTAAATACTGATGGCTCTGAATAACCTACCCTTAGCTCTGATTTCTCCTGATCTCCAGACCTTTATAACTACCTATGGCTGGAATTCTCTTCATGGATGTCCCATCCAACTTTTATACTCCACACATCCAAATATGAACTCACTAAGGAACCAAATTCTACCTTATGTCTTAAATCCTACACTATCAATCCATCCTCACTCCCTTGAGGCTCTCATTACTGCTTGTTTAGACTACTCTTATGCCACCAAACATCTGAATCAGCCAACTAACGTTCCTTCCTTCCTCTGAGTCCTTACTATCCAAGTTTCCTTTAATTATTTGGCTTCCCGCATAGTTTTCCTATAGAAAAAGAGGGCGATGGTCACCCCACCACAAGCATTCTGGACCAATTCTACTTCATTCAATAGAAAAATAAACTTGGTTTACACATCCGTGATAGGGGTTTGGCTAATTATCTTCTTCCCATGAGAGATAAAACCACTCTTGGCAGACTAACAAAACCTAATCTCTGAACATGAATTTAGATTGCCTGTTACCAGATTCAGTCAATTATTCTCCAAGAGAAATATAGCCTTGTAAGGCCTTTTGGTTAGGCCCTCAATCAGCTTTTCCACAACTTCATTATGCCTTTCTTTACCGCTAATACTATATTCATGTGACTTTTTTTTATATGATCCTATGGTTTTGGTCGCCCTTCTCCAGACACACTCTAGTTTGTGAAGTGTGGTGCCCAGAAATGACTTCATGTATGGCCCAACCAAGCAGTGATCAGCAAGACTAACACGTTCCTTATTCTAAATGCTACACTTTTCTTCAGGTACTCTCACACTCATACTGAGTTGTAAATCCTCCTAAAAGTCCTTTTCACACATACTACTGCTATTTAATTACATAACCTCCATTCTCTTCCTGAAAAGTATGTTTTGAATATGACTTCACATCCATCCAAATCAACACTGCCACTATTAACCAACGAAGTCCTTAAGTTTTCAAATTCTGAGAAGCAGTGTGCCACCCTCCCAGCTTCACGATACCTCCTCCCCTTCCAGACAGTAATCATTTAAAGTACCTGATTATAAATTGTTTGGTGTAATTTCAGTCCTCTTTCATGGAGCTGCAACTAGATAATAAATATATAGCTTAAGTGCTTGGAAGGAAAAGAGCAATATTTCCAATGTCTCCCCACAATCTCATATATTTTCCCCTACTGTATCAGGCTAACATGGTTCCATTTAGCCAAAATCGGTGCTATATAAATAAGAAACCTTGTCACCTTTCAAGAGAAGCATTCAAGCGTTTCATAAATCTAACCCATGGACTGTCCCAAGAAGGCATGAGAAAAATATGAAATAATAATATGAAGGCTAAAGAAAAAATGATTAACACCACCTCCCCCTATTATAATATTATACCAAGTCATATCCCTCCAAGTTGAAGGAATTATAACAGGTTCCTACCGTGCTTTTCATGTTTCATAAATACACATGAAAGGTACCAGAGAAAGCCAAAAAAAAAAAGCACAGTTGTATACAGGGATGTGTGTCACTGAGTTCTGTGAGGCCACCACCAATACCTTCCTGAAAGTATATGCTGAAGGATTCACAATGTATCCAAGGCAGCACTAGCTATAAACTTAAAAAACAAAAATGAACACTAGCCCCAACTAGTTTCCATAATCACGTTTACCATGGCTTTTATAGCTGCTGTTCTGACACGTGGGTCTTGGTCACTGAAGTAATCCCCTATAATCTTCTGGACGTCTCTGGCAGCTAGGCCTTCTGCATCTTTTGTGACACTTTTCTCCAAAGAGCCAAGATTGCCAAGTAACTGCAGGCACTTATTTCTTACACCATGAGACGTATCTGTAAGATGCTATCAAAAAAAAAAAAAAAAAGAAAAAGAAAAAGAAAAAAAGGACATGATTAAGATATCTTAACAAACACAGACAAAACCAGAAACAAAAGCATTGCATCATCCTTAGGGGTGATTTCAAGCCCTACATTCTCAGGACAGTCTGTTTAGCATCATGTTACTTGAGTATGTGTCTTCTCAAAAAAAAAAAAAAATGAGTCCTTAGAAAATAAAAGTCCTAGTTTTTCATCTTTGTATTCCCAATAGCTAGTACTTTGCCTTGTATAGAGTAAGTACTTTAAAATTCGTCCCTGAATTGCCTTTTACTTGCTTTCAAATTTTAAAACAAGACAAAAATGTATAAATTTTTTAAACTTTTAATATCCACAGAAATATGCAAAAATTTTAAGTGTACAGCTCAATAAATTTTCACAAATACACATATATAGCAAGCACCCAGATTAAATAGTATATAACCAACACACCAGAAATATCCCTCATTCCTCCTCCAAGCAACTACCTCACCACACCACCACCAAAAATAGCTACTATCCTGACTTCTAACACATAGGTTCATTTGTTTATTTTTGTACTTTATGAAATCAAATAGTATCTGGCTTCTGTGGCTTAATATTATGTTTGTGAGATTTATGCAAGGTATGGCAGATAGCAATGGCTCATTTATTCTTGTTACTTATACAGTATTCATTTGTAAACACATGAAAATCTATTTAGCCTTTCTGTTGATGAATATTTAAGTTATTTCCAGTCTTTGGCTATTTTGAATAAAGCTACTGTGATTATTCTTGTATGTGGTTTTTGGTGTACATGTTCACATTTTTGTCGGATATACACGTACAAGTAGAATTGATAGGTAACAAGACATGCTTCAGCTTAAGAAGATACTGCCAGTTGGGTACAGTAGCTCATGCCTATAATGCCAGCACCCTGGGAGGCCAAGGCAGGAGGATCACTTGAGCCCGGGAGTTCAAGACTGCCCTGGGCAAATGGTGAAATCCTATCTCTACCAAAAAATACAAAAATCAGCTGGGTGTGATGGCACATGCCTATAGTCCCAGCTACCCAGGAGGCTGAGATAGGAGGATCCTTTGAGCCTTGGAAGTGGAGGTTGCAGTGAGCTGTGATCATGCCACTGCACTCCAACCTGGGTGACAGAGTGAGACACTGCCTCCAAAAAAGAAGATACTGCCAAATAGTTTTCCATAATGGCTGTACTAATTTACACTTCCACCAGTGCTGCATAAGTGTTCTAGATGTGCCACATCCTTGTCAACATTTAGTACTATCAATATTTCTTATGTTAGCACTTCTCACCGGGAATTTTAATAAATTATCAGTTTTCCTCCTGCATTACCCTAGTCCAATGCTACTAAAACAAGCTATGTGAATAATACAGTAACATATATTAAAAATACTTTGAAGACATGAGATTGTACATGAGGTAATAAAAAAGGTACAAAACTCTGGATTTCAAACTTCTTTTGACTAACATCCAAAGTAAGAAACATACATAATATTGCAACACAGTACATAAAAACACACATACACCAAGTTCAACAAAACAATATTTACCTTATAGCTTGTGATTTACTCTGATATTTATATTTCATTTTCTTTTTCAAAAAAAAAAAAAAATCACGTCTGAAGAAATTGGTCGCATTACCCACTGAAGGATCATCATTCTCAAAGTGAGTCACTAGTTTGGAGAAAAGTGAATGGGATTTGGCCAGCTTGAACAACACAGCAAGGCCCCATTTCTTTAAAAAAAAATTTATAGTCAGGTATGGTGGCACACACCTGTAATTCCAGCTACTCAGGAGGCTGAGGCCAGAGAATTGCTTGAACCCAGGAGGCGGAGGTTTCAGTGAGCCGAGATCACGCCACTGCACTCCAGCCTGAGCAACAGAGCAAGACTCTGTCTCAAACTGCGCCCCCTAAAAAACAAAACAAAACAAATGAACTATTTATATTTAGCATAAAAACATCATTTCTCATGACTAACCTGTTGATTGCACCTCTGTTACAAATACTTTGATTTTCAAGCATCAAACTAAATCCTTCCAGCTTCTGTTAACCAGGCAACAATAATGCACAATCAATGTATTACTGCACACTGAATCTTAGCCCAAAAGAGAGTCTCATGCTGTCAGGGAAACAATTACAGTTTTATGATGTCCTTCCCCTACAGGTCACTTCTTGCATCAAGGTTACCATCATTAAGAACTGCTTTTCTTTATACTGTTGGATAAAAACTTATTAATTAAAAAAAAACTGCTAAGTATCTGCAGATGCTGCTTTGGTGTTACACACTGTGTCAGGCCATTGAAGTATATTAATGGAGCAAGTAAGCAAACCACATCCCCAATAATAGACCAACAAAAATAAACTAGTTTACAATTTTGCTATATATTTAAAAAAATGGTTCTGCATATCAACAAAATCTGAGAATGAAGTTGAATAAGACAAAAATAACATACTGACCCATTCAGCATCAATATGGATTTTTTTTTCTTATAAGGGTCTCGCTCTGTCACCCAGGTTGGAGTGCAGTGTGGCGATCAGTATTCACTGCAACCTTGGCCTAACAAGCTTAAGAGATATTCCCACCTCAGTCTCCTGAGTTGCTGGGACCACAGGTGTGTGCCATGACACCTGGCTAATTTTTAAAATTTTTGTAGAAATGGAATGTTGCCATATTGCCTAGACTGGTCTCAAACTCTTGGACTCAGGTGATCCTTGATATGGATGGTTTTTTTTTTTTTTTTTTTGAGATGGAGTCTCGCTCTGTCGCCCAGGCTGGAGTGCAGTGGCTGGATCTCAGCTCACTGCAAGCTCCGCCTCCCGGGTTTACGCCATTCTCCTGCCTCAGCCTCCCAAGTAGCTGGGACTACAGGCGCCCGCCACCTCGCCTGGCTAGTTTTTTGTCTTTTTAGTAGAGACGGGGTTTCACCGTGTTAGCCAGGATGGTCTCGATCTCCTGACCTCGTGATCCACCCGTCTCGGCCTCCCAAAGTGCTGGGATTACAGGCTTGAGCCACCGCGCCCGGCTGATATGGATGGTTTTTAAGGACAGATGACAACTTGGTGTATTCTGTATGCAGATTCTAATGGATACCCTCTTTTAACAAGACCTTTGTTCTCCCAGAAAAATCTTTACAAATAGGAAAGAAAGCAGAAGACCCTCAATTTCAGCTGTGCAAATGCTACACAAGAAAACTGCATTAATTTCCTGTCAAGTCTTTGAACTATGTCTATTCGTCTCTCAAATGAGGATTAGCTATCCAATAAGTAAAATGATTAAGGAGAGGATAAATGAGCAGAACTTTGAAAAGTATCCAAAAGCATGACTTTCTTCCTACTGTGATACAAAGAATACAACAAAGTAACATCCTGTATTTAAAAATTATTATAAAGAGACCATTTAAACTTCAAAAAATAATGATTATAGTATAACATAGTAAATAAAACAGGAGATGAATGGAAGGAAGGAGGAAGGAATGAGGAAGGGAGACTGGAGGGAGGGAGGGAGGGAGGGAGGGAGGGAAGGAAAGTAGGAAGAAAAGAAGAGAGGGAGGGAGGGGAGGCAAGCTCTTTTTATGGTGATAACAAAGTCAGGAAAGATTTAATAACAGTTGCTAAAATGGTGGGTAAAGTTTGATGAGGAAGAGCATATTTACATAATCTCAAAGTATCTCTCCACAAATTATCTATTTTTGATTTTAAAATTTTATTATTATAGTCATAATTATATATATTTATGGGATAAAATGTGATACTTTGATACATGTATGCAATGTGGAATTATTAAATCAAGCTAATTAACATATATCCATCACCTATCATTTTTTGTGGTGAGACATTTGAAATATTCACTTAGGTTTTTTGTTTTTTAAGAGACAAGGTCTTCCTCTGTCACCTAGGCTGGAGTGTAGTGGTACGATTATAGCTCACACAGCCTAGAACTCCTGGGTTCAAGCAATCCTCCTGACTCAGCCTGAGACTACAGGTGCACGCCACCATGCCCAGCTACTTTTTTTACTTTTGTAGAGACAGAGTCTCGCCATGTTGCCCAGGCTGGTCTTGAATTCCTGGGCTCAAGCAACCCTCCCACCTTGACCTCACAAAGTGTTGGGATTACAGGTGTGAGTCACTGCACCTCCCTCCTCTTAGTTATTTTTAAATATACATTATTGTGGACTATAGTCACCTGCTATGTAATAGATCTCAAAACCTATTCCTCCTATTCCTCCTGTTGAGCTGAAACTTTGTAACCTTTGACCAGCAACTCTCCACTCCCTCACTTTACTACCGCTCCCAGCCTCTGGTGATCATCACTCTACTCTCTGAGTTCAACTTTTTAAAATTATACATATAAATGAGATCATGTGGCATGTGTTTTTCTGTGCTTGGCTTATATCACTTAGTACAATGTCTTCAAGATTCATACATGTTGACACGAATGACAGGATCCCCTTCATTTACAAGGCTGAATAGTATTCCATTGCATGTTATATACCACATCTTCTTTATCCATTCATCTGCTGATAAACAGGTTGATTCCATACACTGGCTATTGTGAACACTGATGCAATGAACATTGGAGTGCAAGCATCCCTTCAACATACTGATTGCAATTCCTTTAGATATATACCCAGAAGTAGGATGGCTAGATCACATGCTAGTTCTATTTTTAGTTTTTTGAGACCTTCATCTTGTTTTCCATAAATAACTGTACTAATTTACATCTTTGCCAACAGTGTACGAGGGTTTCCTTGTCTCCCCATGCCAACACTTGTTATTGTTCATTTTTTTATAAAAACCATTCTAATAGATGTGAGGTGATATCTCATTTAATCTGCAATCTGCATTTTCCCAATGACTAGTGATGTTGCACACTTTTTCATGAACCTGTTGGTCATCTGTATGAAGGGTCTGTTCTGGTCCTTTACCCATTTTTGTAGCCAGGTTTTGTTGTTGTTGTTGCTACTTAGTTGAATTCCTTATATATTTTGGATATTAGCCCTTGTCAGATATATGGTTTACACTTCTTTTTTTTTTTTTTTTTTTTAACCTCTATGAGTTGTCTCTTCACTTAGTTTCTTTTCTTGTATAGAAACTATTTAGTTTGATACAGTCCCATTTGTCTATTTTTTGTTGTTGTTGGTTGCCTGTTCTTTTAAAGTCACACAAAAAAATCATTGCCCAGATCAATGCCACAGAGCTTTCCCTGTGTTTTCTTCTAGCAGTTTTGCAGTTTCAGGTCTTTTGTTTACGTCTTTAATCCACTCAGTTCAAGTATGTATATGACATAAGGGTCTAATTTCATTCTCCTGCATATGAATGACCACTTCTCCCAGCATCATCTATTGAATAATTGTCCCTTACCCAGTGTGTGTTCCTGGCACCACTGTCAAAAATCAGCTGACCATAAATGCATGGGTTTGTTTCTGGCTTTCTATCCTGTTCCTTTGGTACTGTTTTTATGCCAGTACCATGTTGTCTTGACTACAACTGCTTTATATTTTGAAAACAGGGAATGTAATGTCTCTGGCTTTGTTCTTTTTGTTCAAAATTCTTTTGTGGTTTCATACAAATTTTAAAGATTTTTTTTTCTATTTCTGTGAAAAATGATACTGGAATTTTGACAGGGATTACACTGAATCTGTAGACCATTTTGGGTAGTATGGACATTTTAACATATTAATTCTTCCAACCCATGAATTTTAGGGAACTGCCATCCTGTTTTCCACAATGGCTGCACTATTTTGCACTACTACTATCAATGCACAAGGGTTCCAATCCTTGCCAATACTTTTTTCTTTTTGGCAATAGCTATCCTAATGGGTATGAAGTGATACCACACTGTGGTTTTGACTTTCTTTCCCTAATGATTAATGATTAGTGATATTAAGCATCTTTTCTTATTGGCTTATTGGCCATCTATATGTCTTCTTTGGAAAAGTAAGTTTCCTTAAGGAACTCATGACCCAATAGTCATAGTTACAAAAGAAATGCAATACATTATAACTGCATTTGGAGATGGGGCCTTTCGGGAGGTAATTAAGGTTAAATGAGGTCATAAGGATGGGACTCTAATCCGATAGGACTGGTGTCCTTATGAGAGCTCTCTCTCCTCATGTACAGGGGAGAGGCCATAAGAGAACACAGCGAGTAGGCAGTTGTCTTCAAGCCAGGTAGAGAGCCCTCACTAGGAACTGAATTTGCCAGCACCTTGATCTTAGATTCTAGACTTCAGAAACATGAGCAATTTCTGTTGTTTAAGCCATCCAGCCTGTGGCATTTTGTTATGGCAGCCCTTAGAGAGGTATATCCCAGAAGTGAATTGCTGGATCATATGGCAATTCTATTTTTAATTTTGGGGATCAAATAACTCTATAATCAAAACCTGGCAGACACCACCTTAGCCAAGTATCAAAGGCAACATCATCAACGAGTCAAACGTATCTGTGCCTCATGATATGATACATTGTGAGGGACACAAAATTATTTGTTATATTCTTGTCAAAATGCATTGGCTGAATCTAAACTGAAAATATCAGATAAAACCAGATTGCAAGACATTTTACAAAATAAATGCCCTACACTTCTCAAAAATGTCAAGGTAATGAAAGACAAAGAAAGGTTGAGTGATCTTTTCAGATTAAGGAAAACAAAAGAGACATGAAAACTAAATATAGTCATGCATCAATTACCAAAAAGGATACATTCTGATAAATGCATCATTAGGTGATTTCATCACTGTGCCAACATCAAGAGTGTTCTTACCCAAACCTAGATTGTAAAGCCTACTACATCTAGGCTACATGATATAGCCTAATGCTCCTAAGCTATAAACCTGTACAACATGTTACTGTACTGAATATTGTAGGCAACTGTAACATAATGGTAAGTATTTGTGTAATCTAAACATATCTACACATAGAGAAAGTAGTACAGTAAAAATATAATATAACCTTACGTTATAATATTACTGTTATACTATATATACTAATATACATTACACTGTCGTATATGCAGTCCATCCTTGACTGAAATGTCATTATTAAGTGATGCATGCTGTTAATTGATACCCTTAAAAAATACATATGAAGCATTTACTTCGGTGGAAAAAGGGCATGATTTCTCCAATTTACTTAAATGGTACATTATTCAGCTGTAAAAAGGAAGAAAATCCTGACACATGTTACAATGTGGATGAACTTTGAGGACATTATGCTAAGTAAAATAAGCTAGGCACAAAAGGACAAATATTGCATGATTCCACTTACATGAAATCCCTACAGTAGAAAAATTTATAAAAACAGTATATAGAATGGTGGTTGTTAGGGACTAGGGGATGGGGAGTTATTGTTTAATGGGTATAGAGTTTCACTTCTGCAAAACAAAAAGAGCTCTGTCAGTGAAAGGTGGTGATGATCACACAACTCTGTGAATATACTTAATGTCACTAAACAGTATGTTTTAAAATGGCTGACATAGTAAATTTTATGTTATCTCTATTTTATGACAATTTTATTAAAAACTTAAACACTTAATTACCATATGACCCCAAAATTCTGCTCCTTAGTATTCATCCAAGAGAATTGAAAACATGTAGTAAGCAAAAATTTGTAAGTGAATATTCTTAGTATACATCCAAGAGAACTGAAAACACATATTAAGCAAAAAACTTGAAAGTGAATATTCATAGCAGCATTATTCAAATCAGCCAAAACGTGGAAAAAAATGTAAATGTTGATAAATTCACCAAAATTCAGTGAAGTATAATTTTTTTCCTTATATTTATTTATTTTGAGACAGAGTCTCACTCTGTCACCCAGGCTGGGGTGCAGCAGCGTGATCTCAGATCACTGCAGCCTCTGCCTCCCTGGTTCAAGTGATTTTCATGCCTCAGCCATCAGGGTAGCTGGGATTACCACCACACCCAGCTAATTTTTATATTTTCAGTAGAGACAGGGTTATCACCATGTTGGCCAGGCTGGTGTCAAACTCCTGGCCTCAAGTGATCTGCCTGCTTTGGCCTCCCAAAGTGCTGGGATTACAAGTGTGAGCCACCACGCCAGGCCTGAAGTATAAATTTTTAATAGTTGTGATAAGATATAATACGCATACCATGCAATTCTCCCAGAGAACATATACAATTCTCCCAGACAACATGTACAATTCAACGGTATGTATGTATATGTATGTATGTATTTATGAATGAATGAATAAATGACAGCGCCTCACTCTGTCGCCCAGGGTGGAACGCAGTGATGTCATCATAGCTCACTGCAGCCTGGACCTCCTGGGCTCAAGCAAGCCTCTTGCCTCAGCCTCCCAAAGTAGCTGAAGCTACAGATGTGCACCATCACACCGGCTAGTTCTTTTGCACAGATGAGGTCTCATTGTGTTGCTCTAGCTGATCTTGAACACCTGCACTCAAGCGAGCTTCCCACCTTGGGAAGCGTTAGGATTACAGGCATGAGCTACTGCACCTGGCCAATTCAATGCTTTCAGTATTGCACATATATGCACAACTATCACCACGGTCAGTTTTCAAACATTATCATTACAGAAAGATCCCCCATCCTGCAAAAAAAAAAAAAAAAAAAGCCATTCTGTACCCTTTAGCTATCAATTCCCATCTCTCTGTTTGCCTAAGTCCTAACCAACCACTAATGTACTTTCTGTCTCTATAGACTTAACCTATTATGGAAATTTAATATAAACTGAATCATGTAATAGGTGGTCTTTTGTGTCTGGCTTCTTTCACTTAGCATAACGTTGTCAAAGTCCGACGAAATTGTAGAATGTATTGGTATTTTATTCTTTTTAATGGCCAAATAATATTCTAACGTGCATTATTTATCAATTCATCAGTTGATGGTCATTTGACTTGCTCCCACCTTTGACTATTGTGAATGCTGCTGCTGCAAACATCCATAGGGCCAGGTGCAGTGGCTCACGCCTGTCATCCCAGCACTTTGGGGGGCTGAGGCGGGCAGATCACCTGAGGTCAAGAGTTCAAGACCAGTCAGTCCAACACGGTGAAACCCCGTCTCTACTAAAAATACAAAAAAATTAGCCAGGCGTAGTGGCGAGCACCTGTAGTCCCAGCTACTCAGGACACAGAGGCAGGAGAATTGCTTGAACCCAGGAGGCAGAGGTTGCAGTGAGCCAAGATCACACCACTGCACTCCAGCTTGGGCAACAGAGTGAGACTCCATTTGGGGGGAAAAAAAAAAATTCATATACAAACTTCCGAGTTAATATGTTTCAGTAGTTTGTTGGCAGGTATCTACAAGTAGAACAGCTGGGTCCTATGGTAAGGCTATTTTTAATTTTTTGAGGAACTTCCACACTGTTTTTGAAAGCAGCTGAGTGAACACTAGGCGCCGTGGCTCACTCCTGTAATCCTAGCACTTTGGGAGGCTGAGACAGACAGATCTCTTGAGCTCAGGAGTTCAAGACCAGTCTGGGTAACACGCCAAAACCCCATCTCTACAAAAAATACAAAAATTTTCCAGGAGTGGTGGCATGCACCTGTAGTCCCAGCTACTTGGGAGGCTGAGGCAGGAGGATCACTTGAGCCTGGGAGGCAGTTTTATTACAGACATCCTAGAAATGTGAGATGGCATCTAATTGTGGGTTTTTTGTTCTTTGTTTTCAGACAGACTCTTGCTCTGTCACCCAGGCTGGAATGCAATGGGAAGATCTTGGCTCACTGCAACCTCCGCCTCCCAGGTTCGAGCCTCATGCCTCAACCTCCCGAATAGCTGGGATTACAGGCGCCCACCACCACACGTGGCTAATTTTTGTATTTTTAGTAGAGACAGGGTTTCACCATGTTGGCCAGGCCAGTCTCGAACTCCTGACCTCAAGTGATCCACCCGTCTTGGCCTCCTACAGTGCTGGGATTACAGGCGTGAGCCACAGCACCCAGCTCATTGTGGTTTTGATATGCATTTCCCTAGTGACAAGTGATGTTAAGCTTTTGTGTTGTTTGTTTATCTCTTTTGTGTATCAAGACTTTGGAGAAATACCTATTCAGATCTTTTGCCCATGTTAGTTTAATACTTTTTTTTTTTTAATTTGCCACTTTCCCTTCTCTGTCATGTTTTTAATTGGGTTATTTGAATTTTTATTATTGGGTTGTAAGGGTTCCTTAGATAGTCTAAATACAATTACCAGCCGGGTGAGGTGGTTCACACCTGTAATCCCAGCACTTTGGGAAGCCAAGGTGGGTAGATCACTTGAGGTCAGGAGTTTGAGGTCAGCCTGACCAACATAGTGAAACCCCATCTCTACCAAAAATACAAAAAACAGCTGGGCACACGCCTGTAATCCCAGCTACTCAGGAGGCTGAAGCAGGAGAACCACTTGAACCTGGGAGGCAGAGGTTGCAGTGAGCTGAGGTCAAGCCACCACAGCACTCCAGCCTGGATGACAAAGTGAGACTCTGACTCAAAAAAAAAAAAAAAAAAAAAAAATACAATTACCTCATTATATATATGATTTACAAGTATTTTTTCCTATTCCATGGGTTGTCTTTTCTCTGAAAAACAAGTTTTCAGTTTTAGTGAAACCCAATTTATTAACTTTTTTCTTTTATTACATGTGCTTTTGTTACATCTAATAATCCACTGCCAAATCCAAAGAAATGAAAATTTACCACTATATTTTCTTCTTAGGGGTTTATAATTTTAGCTCACATATATTCAGGTCTTTGATTCATTTTGAGCTAATTTTTGCATGGTGTGCGGGAAGTTTCCAGCTTCCTTCTTTTACATGTCCCAACACCATGCATTGAAAAGACAATTTTTTTCTCCACTGAATAGTACTGGCATCCATATAGAAAATCAGTTGACCAAAGACACATGAGTTTATTTCTTCTCCTTCTTCTTCTTTTTTCGTTAGAGACAGGGTCTTGCTGTGTCACTCAGGCTGGACTGCAGTAGCACAGTCTCGGCTCACTGGCAGCCTCAACTTCCCAGGCTCAAGCAATCCTCCCATTTCAGCCTCCCGAGTAGCTGAGACTACAGGCGCACACCACCATTCCTGGCTAGTTTTTATATTTTTTGTAGAGATGGGGTTTTGCCATGTTGCCCAGGCTGGTCTCAAACTCCTGGGCTCAAGTGACCTGCTCACCTCAGCCTCCCAAAGTAGTGGGATTACAGGTGTGAGCCACCACACCTGGCCAATTTCTTGACTCTCAATTCTTTTTTTTTTTTTTTTACTTTTTTTTTTATTTTGAGACAGAGTCTCACTCTGTCGCCCAGGTTGGAATGTAGTGGTGCGATCACAGATCACTGCTGCAACCTCCATCTCCTGGGTTCAAGCGATTTTCCTGCCTCAGACTCCCCAGTAGCTGGGATTACAGGCGTGTGCCATCACACCTGGCTAATTTTGAATTTTTAGTAGAGACAGGGTTTCACCATGTTGGCAAGGCTGGTCTCAAACCCTTGACCTTAAGTGATCTGCCTACCACAGCTTTCCAAAGTGCTAGGATTACAGGTGTGAGTCACCATGCCTGGCCTTGACTCTCAATTTTATTCCATTTATCTTTACATATACCTTCATATAGTACCATAGTATCTAGATATTACTGGTGCTTCTTTTGCTAGATTTATTCATAAGTGCTTTTTGTTTTGTTTTGTTTTTGTTTTTGTTTTTAATAGAGATAGGGTCTCGTTCTGCTGCCCAGGCTTAGTGGAGTGGCATAATCAAGGCTTATAAGGCTCACTGCAGCCTTGTCTTCCTGTGTTCAAACAACTCTCTCTTCAGCTTCCCAAATAGCTGTGACTACAGGCATGTGCCACCATACCCGACTAATTTTTTCAATTTTTAGTAGAGATGAGACCTCACTGAGTTGCCCAGGCTGGTCTCCAGTTCCTGAGCTCAAAAGATTCTATTGTCTCAACCTCCCAAAGTGCTGGGATTACAGGCAAGAGGCACTACCACACCCAGCCATAAGTATTATTTTTGATGCTACTGTAATTGAATTGTTTTCCTAATTTCATTTTCATATTATTCACTGCAAGTGTATATAAATACAATTTATATTTTGTAGGCTGATTTTGTATCCTGCAAACTTGCTAAACTCATTTATTACTTCAAACAGTTTTTTAGTGGATTCCCTAGGATTTTCTACATACAAGGTTATGTCACCTGTGAATATGAGGAGATAATTTTACTTTTTCCTTTCCAACACAGAGGCCTTTTATTTCTTTTCTATGCCTAATACACCTGACAAGAACCTTTAGCACAATGTTAAACAGAAGTGAAGAGAAATATAATGACCTATTTATTTTGTTTCTCATTTTAGGGGAAAAGCATTAAATCTGTTCAAATTAAGTATGATGTTTCCTGTCAGTATTTTTTCTTTTTAGATTCTATTTATGAGGGTCAGGAAGTTCCAGTCTATTCCTGACCTATACTACACTAAAAGCCTAAAAATATTACAAGATATTTTATGCGTTCTTACAATACAAGGGTGTTAAGAATTTGTTAAATACTTTTTCTTCATTTATTGTTATGGTCATGTTTTTTATCCTCGATAGTGTATTACATTCATTTATTTTCAGATACTAAACCAACCTTGCAATCCTGGAATAAATCCCACTTGATTATGGTATATACTCCTACTTGCATGTTGCTGGAGTTGATTTGTTAGTATTTTGTTAAAGATATTTGGATCCACATTCGTAAGAGTCACTGGTCTGTAGCTTTCGTTTCTTGTGATGTCTTTTGTCTGTTTCTGGTAACTCATAGAATGAGTTTGGAAGTGTTCTCTCCTGCTCTATTTCTTGGGAGAGTTTGTAAAGAATTTTCATTAATTCTTATTTCAATATTTGGTAAAATTCACCAGTGAAGCCATCGAGGCCTGAGCTTTTCTTTGTAGAGATTTGTTTAGTTGTTTTTCTTAATCACTAGTTTAATTACTTTCCTTGTCATAGATCTATTCAGATTGTCTATTTCTTTAGTCATTTTCAGTAGTTTTTGTCTTTCTAATAATTTGTCCACTTCAACTAAGTTATCCAATTTATTGGTATACAATTTTTCTTTTCTTTTCTTTTTTTTTTTTTTTGAGATGGAGTCTCGCTCTGTCGCCCAGGCTGGAGAGCAATGGCACAATCTCAGCTCACTGCAACCCCCGCCTCCCAGGTTTCTCCTGCCTCAGCCTCCTGAGTAGCTGGGATTACAAGCATGCACCACTATACCTGGCTAATTTTTGTATTTTTAGTAGAGACAGGGTTTCACCATGTTGGTCAGGCTGGTCTCAAACTCCTGACCTCCTGATCTGCCCACCTCAGCTTCCCAAAGTGCTGGGATTACAGGCGTGGGCCACTGCACCCAGCCTACGATTTTTCATAATATTAACTTATAATCCTTTTTAGTTCTGTCAGGTCTGTAATAATGTCTTTTTTTTTTTTTTTTTGAGCCAAGGTCTTGCTCTACCACCCAGGCTGGAGTGCAGTGGCACAATCACAGCTCACTGCAGCCTCAACCTCCCAGGCACAGCAATCCTCCCATCTCAGCTTCCCAAGTAGCTGGGACTATAGGTACAAGCCACCACACCCGGCTAATTTTTTTGTTTTTTGTAGATATGGGTCTCCCTATGTGACCCAGGCTGTTCTTCAACTCTTGGGCTCAAGTGACCCTCCTGCCTTGACCTCTCAAACTGCGGGACTACAGACATAAGCACCGCCCTAGACAGTATCCTCGCTTTTCCTTTTTTTTCCCCTAATATGTCCATCTTCTGGTCCTCTCATTTCTGAGTCTAGTAATTTGAGTCTTCTCTCTCTTTCTTGGTCAATATAACTAAAGGTTTGTCAAATTTGTTGATCTTTTCAGAAAAGCAAATTTGGTTTTGTTGATTATCTGTTGTTTTTCTATTCTCTGTTTCATTAATTTCTACTCTAATCTTTAGTATCCCCTTCCTTCACATGCTTTAAGTTTAATGGGCGCTTCTTTTTCCAGGGTCTTAAGCTGGAAGGTTAGGTTACTGATTTTAGATCCTTATTCTTTGTTATTTAAGATGGGCACTTACAACTATAAACTTCTATAAGCACTGCTTTAGCTGCATCATTTTCTATTTTATTCATCTCAAAGTATTTTCTAATTTCCCTTTTGATTTCTTCGTTGACTCATTAGTTACACAGAAAAGTATGTTGTTTAATTTCCACATGTTTGTGGGTTTACTAAATTTCTTCCCATTAATTTATAATTTCATCCCACTGTGGTCAGAAAACATACTTTGTATCTCTTCTATCAAGAGTAAATATGTGTATATAAATTACATCTCAATTACAAAACAAAAAACTTTTAGGCACATTGTATGATAAAGTCATAAACCAAAATGGCATTTGGCAATAGAAACAGTGGTTGTAGTTATGAATCATAGATAGCCTTCATTACTGTAGTCTGAAAAAGCTTGTGACAGATTTGCCATTGACAAACAGTTCCAATTTTTATCCTATTAAGAACCTCTACAGGCTGGGTGCAGTGGCTCACACCTGTAATCCCAGCACTTTGCAAGGCCGAAGTGGGCAGATCACGAGGTCAGGTGATCGAGACCATCTTGGCTAACACGGTGAAATCCCGTCTCTACTAAAAATACAAAAATTAGCTGGGCACGGTGGCACGTGCCTGTAGTCCCAGTTACTCAGGAAGCTGAGGCAGGAGAATTGCCTGAACCCAGGAGGCAGAGGTCGCAGTGAGCCGAGATCACGTCACTGCACTCCAGCCTGGGCAACAGAGAGAGACTCTGTCTCAAGAAAAAAAAGGAACATCTACAAATGATTTAAAAAAAACACACACACAAACTCTATATGCTTAACTGGCAAAGGACATAAAAAGTTAATTCCCATGAGAGGAAATACAAATAAAGGAAAAACATGAAAAAGAAACCTCATTAGCAGTCTCTTCAAAAAAGAGATTTTTTAAAAATGAAGTATCATTTTCCACATACCAAATTAACAGGTTTATCTTTGATTTTTAAACATTAATATCTAATGCTAGAATAAAGCAGTGAAACTAGGCACTCTCATATACTGCTTGTGGGCATACAAATTGGAACACTTTGGAAAGCAATTTGACAAAAAGTATTAAGAGCCTTAGCTGGGCACAGTAGTTCACGCATGTAATCTCGGGCAACATAGCAAGATCCTTGTCTTTTATTCAAAAAAATAAAGAACACAGCCTTAAAAAAATTCTAGGCCAGGCACTGTGGCTCATGCCTGTGATCCCAGCACTTCAGGAGGTCAAAGCTGGGGGATCACTTGTGTCCAGGAGTACGAGAGCAGCCTAGGCAACACAATGAGACCCAGACTCTATTCTTCTAAAAATAAAAAAAAAAAAATGTAAAATAAATTCTAAATGTTTTCAATTAGTAATTCAGTAATTCTACTTTTGATAGTCTGTGTTTCAGATATAATTTTAAATACAGAAAATATTTTAGACTAGCAATATTCCCTGCAGTATTACTTCCAATTAAATAAATGGCTGCAATGTAAATTCAGTAATAGGTGAAGTTAAGTAAAAAGTATGGCTTAATTATTGGATGTAATATTACACAGCCATTACAAATTATGTTTATAAAACACATATAAGAAAAATACTTATGTTAGCAAAAAAGGAGCAAAATTACATGATTACAGCAATGTGTTTAAAGAAAAAACAACAGCAAATGATTTGCATACAGAAAAAAATCAGAAAGCCATATATCAAAAGACAAATAATGATTACCTTTGGGTAGTGAATTATGAATGCATTTTTCTTTATAGTTTTCAATATCTTTCCAAATTTTCTATCAGTACAAATTCTTAAAAAATACATTTAAGTATATAATAATATAAAATCTTATAGTTAAAAATATATTTACACAGATTTAAGAAAGAGTTACTGCAGATATCACAACCCACTCATTATGACAACTCTCCAAAGCAAACCTCACAGATATGTATTTTCTCTCACAGGGGAGATGTACTCACTCTCCCACACACATAATCCCTAGTTTTTCCTTTTTTTTGAAAGACAGAGTCTCACTCTACCACTCAGACTGGAGTGCAGTGGCGCAATCTCCACTCATATAACCTCTGTCTCCCAGGTTCAAGCAATTCTCCTGCCTCAGCCTCCCTAGTAGCTGGGATTACAGGCGTGCATCACCGTGCCCGGCTAATTTTTTTTGTATTTTTAGTAGAGATTGGGTTTTACCATGTTGGTCAGGCTGGTTTCAAACTCCTGATCTCAAAGGATCCGCCCACCTCAGCCTACCAAAGTGCTGGGATTACAGGTGTGAGCCAGCACACCTGGCCCTATTTAAGCTTTTTGTATCGTACTTGTCAAAGAGTTTTTGTTTTTATGTATATTTGCTTTTTTACGATAAATCAAGTAGTCTTTCCTGGGACTCTGAAATAGCTTTCTAATTTCAAGAATATAATACTCTAACACAATTCAAATGTATTTGACTTTTTTATATTCTCAAAGTTATCAAAAAGATACAAAGTAAAATCAATTATACAAGGTTCTAAGGGTTACTCTGTATACATAAAAAGAGGCTAATTAACCTCCAAATTAAATCAAAAGGCACAATTAATGTATTAATACATGTATTTATTTTAAAATCAGAAAAAAAGAATGTACAAAACTTTTCCCATACATTTACTTGTGTATAGTTTGCCTGTTTATTGAAGCAAAAGGCATAATAAAAACAAAACAAGTTTGGGGTCACAAAAAACAGAGTTTATAACCTGGTACTGCAACCTCCTAGCTGTGCAAACCTAGACAAATCAGACTCCATAAATCTTAATTTTCACCTTTGTAAAACAGAAATAACAGTACTTACCTGAAGGATTGTGAGGATGAAATGGAAAACTGAATACAAAGCACCATAACAAGCAGAGTGCATTATTAGGCACAATACACACAGTAACTATGTACTGTAATTATTTTCACTTGTCTTGAAAGGATGAGGAAATTCATTTTATAACAAGTATACTTAACTTTATTCCTAATCCAACACCAAGAGATGAAAAAATGAGGTAGCTCTTAAAACCATTAAAGGTCCTTAGCAGTCCTCAGTTACCGGTTTAGGATAGATCTGAGTAGATTTTATAGCTCTTACCACCTTTCCAGTAATGCAAAGCAGTTCAAGAAAGAAGAGCATTATACTCTTACCTTGCAGGCCACATCCACTAATCGCATCTGGATAGCTTGATTCTCTGGTAGCTTAGTGCCAATTGCAAGCAAAGTATCCAGCAGTTGAGCTAGGACTTGATGAGACTCTAGAGAGGGAGATGGAAAGTTGGCTTGGAAAATTTCAAAAGGGGATAACTATATAAACTAATTTACTTGGGTAAAGAATGTAGATTGGCTAGGTGCAGTGACTCACAACTGTAATCCCAGCACTTTGAGAAGTTAAGGCAGGAGAATCCCTTGAGCCCAGGAGTTCAAGACCAGCCTGGGCAACAGAGAGAGACTCTGTTTCTACAAAAATAAATCTGAAAAAGTGAGTCAGCCAGGTGGTGTGCACCCAGAGTCCCAGCTACTCAGGAGGCCGAGGTAGGAGGACCGCTTGAGCCTGGGAGATCAAGGCAGCAGTGAGCCATAATTGCGCCACAGCACTCCAGCTGGGGAAACAGAGCAAGACCCAGTCTTAAAAAAAACAGAAGAAAAAAAAAGTAGACTTTTGTCAACTGGGTTCTACTGTGTGATCCTTCATGCCCTCAACTAAAAGCTAATTTCCTAAAAATTCCTAAAGGGATCATGTTTAAATGTCTGAGTTCTCCACAGGATAGAGTACAGTTCTATGTACATAGTGCGCTCCAAAAATGTTTAGTGCTGGATTGATTCAAGAGTTTTTTCACACTAAGAAACAGAAAAAAAAAGGCCAGGCGCGGTGGTTTATGCCTGTAATCCCAGGACTTTGGGAGGCCGAGGCAGGCAGATCACGAGGTCAGGAATTCAAGACCAGCCTGACCAACATGGTGAAACACCGTCTCTACTAAAAATACAAAAAATAGCCAGGCATGGTGGCACGCACCTGTAATCCCAGCTACTCAGGGGGCTGAGGCAGGAGAATGGCTTGAACCCTGGAGGCAGAGGTTGCAGTGAGCCGAGATCGCTCCACTGCACTCCAGCCTGGGTGACAGAGCAAGACTCTGTCTCAAAAAAAAAAAAAAGGAAGAAAAAAACGTTTTCCATTGCCTTCAAGATAAAGTCCAAATATCCTAGAAGGCATATAATACATACACACCAGGCCTTCCATGATGTTTACCCTTGCCTATCTTTCTAGCTTCATCTCTTTCAGGTCTCCTTTAACACTCTTTTTTCCAGCTACTTAAAATTCCATGTCCCCCTATCTTTGCTCAGGCTAACTTCTCAACATAGAATGCCTTCCCCCACACCTGACTCCATTCTTGACCCCACTCCCCACTGAACACCTAGTTATCCCTTTTTTTTCTTTTTTTTCCTTGAGACGGAGTCTTGCTCTGTCACCCAGGCTGGAGTGCAGTGGCACAATCTCTGTTAACTGCAAGCTCCACCTCCCGGGTTCACTCCATTCTCCTGCCTCAGCCTCCCAAGCAGCTGCGTCTACAGGTGCCCGCCACCACGCCCAGCCAATTTTTTGTCTTTTTAGTAGAGACGGTGTTTCACCATGTTAGCCAGGATGGTCTCGATCTCCTGACCTCGTGATCCACCCGCCTCGGCCACCCAAAGTGTTGGGATTACAGGCGTGAGCCACCGCGCCCAGTCTAGTTATCCTTAAAATGTCACTTCTCACATAGCTACCATAAGAATTTTCCATGGGAAAAAATGATACTTCTGTACTGAAGCAATGTTATTCTTTTGGTGCTTGTATTTATTTTATTTTATTTGAATTTATTTTTTGAGACAGGGTCTCACTCTGTTACCCAGGCTGAAATACAGTGGCATGATCATGGCTTACTGCAGCCTCAATCTCCTAGGTCGAAGCGGTCCTCCCACTTTAGCCTCGCAAGCAGCTGGGATAAAGGTGAGAGCAACCAGGTTTGGCTAATTTTTTATTATTTTGTAGAGACAAGATTTAATTATGTTGCCCAGACTGGTCTCAAATTCCCGGGCTCAAGGGATCCTTTCACTTCGACCTCCCAACGTTTTGGGATTACAGGCCTAGCCTAACCTGTGCCTAGCCTGTTTTAGTGCTTTTAAAAATATGTCTTGGCCGGGTGCGGTGGCTCATGCCTGTAATCCCAACACTTTGGCAGGCCGAAGCGAGAGGATCACAAGGTCAGGAGATTGAGACCATCCTGGCTAACATAGTGAAACCCTGTCTCTACTAAAAATACAAAAAATCAGCCGGGTGTGGTGGCGGGCACCTGTAGTCCCAGCTACTCCAGAAGTCGAGGCAGGAGAATGGCATGAACCCAGGAGGCAGAGCTTGCAGTGAGCCGAGATCGTGCCACTGCACTCCAGCCTGGGAGACAGAGTGAGACTCCGTCAAAAAAAAAAAAAGAACGTTTCTTGATGAAACGAGTACTACATGTTCAGTTACAGGTTTCATTGTAAGCTGAAATAATCTTTTTAGAAAGCAATAGGGTAATACATAGCAAGGGTCATTAACATGTTTGGACTTCCGGACTCCGGCCTGGAGTCAGGCTGTTCAACATATCAAGGCCCTGCCGCAAAATAAAAAACAAACAAGCAAAAAAAAAAAGGGACAATAATATCTATATCATATGTAAACTACCTCAAATATATGGTACTTGGCCAATAAATGACAGTTATTAAGAGAGAAACTGTACTTCTACTCTAATGTAAATATATATACATGGTTTCATTAAATTATCCTCAAACTCCTTTTCAACAACAATCAACATAACAAAATTTTGTCCTAACTTCTATAAGAAAGAACTAAAGATTTCTGCTCTGACTATAGAGCTTTTAAATTGCAACTTACTTTCATTCTGCAGGATGTTAATAGCATCATCCATAATGCAGTCTGGTGAAAATCCTGCTGTCTTTGATAATAAACCCAACAATGATGCAATTTTCAGTCTCACAGATGGATCATTCTCCTGGAAAAAAAGAAGCAATTATCACTTTGATGCTTTACACTTAGCTAACCAACAAACAGGAATATGGAAAACTAACATCCCAAAAGAGATTCAATGATCCAAGTATTCTATGGCATCATTCCTGAAAAATTAATTTTATATACTTCTGGAGAGACAGCTACTTATTTATTTATTTATTTATTTATTTATTTATTTATTTATTGAGATGGAGTTTTACTCTGTTGCCCAGGCTGGAGTGCAGTGCGCAATCTTGGCTCACTGCAACCTCTGCCAGGGAGATGGCTTTCTCAGTTGATACATTACATCCAAATGTTGCAAAGTGAATGAGAACTTTTCTATGCCATTCTGATGTCACTAACTTCTAATAAAAAATGTGCCGTTGGCATTAAAAGTACCTGACCTCCACTGAGTAGTCATGTTAGATAGACACAAGTCACAGCAACTTGCACCAACAACACTGGGGATACAACACTGCTGCCAGCACCACTGCTCTTGGAGTCCCTGGAAGGTGAGTGTGGCAGCTACTACTGCTATCATCAGAAAGAATCTTTCATTCTACCTTTTTTTTTTTTTGAGACAGGGTCTCACTGTCTCCCAGGTCACAATGCAGTGGCGCAATCATGGTTAACTAGAACCTTAACCTCCTGGGCTCAAGTGAACCTCCAACCTCTGCCTCCCAAGTAGCTAGGACTACAGGTACATGCTACCACACCTAGCCACTTTTTTTTAATTTTTAGTAGAGATGAGCTTTTGCTTTGCTGCCCAGGTTGGTCTCAAACTTCTGAGCTCAAGCAATCCTCCTGCCTCGGCTTCCCAAAGTTCTGGAATTACAGGTGTGAGCCACCGTGCTCAGTCCTACCTGCTTTTTTGAATCACCAGAATCTGATTAAAAGTCTGGAGGAGGCAAGTGTGACTGTCTGAGTATAAGTCTTGTGCCTGGGCCCGAGCTGCAGGGGAGACTGACAAAGAAATTGTCTGACTGTTTTAGCTTAGAGAGTGAGAGGTGGTTTCCAATGGGCACCAAAATTCCTGTGGTAAGAAATTTCTTCCAAAGACAAAAAGGAATGCTCTCTTGTTCACTGCCATATCTCAATATAGCACAATACCTGACACTAAAAAGATCAATAAATATATACGAAATGAGAGGGGAAAAAAAGTACCTTGCCGGTGCTGAGAATAGATCATCTTTCTATACTAAAGACAAAACTAATTAAGTGTATGCTGAAAGGATGAGGTACTTTTCAAATAAGACCAACTCCCCACCTCCTATATTCAGTTTCTAAGGAGGTCACCAGGCACAATAAGGAGGCCTAAAGCAGAGGAAGGGGCAATAGATACAGCGTTGGCATGCTATGCCACTTATTATGCATATAACAGAGACAAAATGTAGAATGAGACCGGGCACAGTGGCTCATAATTCCAACACTTTGGGAGGCTGAGGCGGGCAGATCACCTATGTCAGGAAGTTTGAGACCAGACTGGCCAACATGGCAAAACCCTGTCTCTACTAAAAATACAAAACTTAGCCGGGCATGGTGGCACACACCTATAGTCCCAGCTACTCAGAAGGCTGAGGCAGAAGAATCACTTGAACTCAGGAGGCAGAAGTTGCAGTGAGCCGAGATCATGCCACTGCACTCCAGCCTGGGCGACAGATTGAGACTCTGTCTAAAAAAAAAGAAAAAAAAAATGGTAGAATGGTGGTGGTTGCCAGGGGCTGGAGGGGGTGCAATGGAGGATTACTGTTTAATGGGAAAGAGTTTCAGTTTCAGTTTTACAAGATGAAAAGAGTTCTGGAGATGGACGGTGGTGATGGCTGCATAACAATATGAATGTACTTAACACACATGAACTGCACACTTAAAATGGTTAAGAAAATAAATTTTAATTGTTACCACAACTAAGAAATGATTAGCCAGGCATGGTGGCACATGCCTATAGTTCCAGCTACTTGGGAGGCTGAGGTGAGAGGATTGCATAAGCCTGGGAGGTGGAGGTTTCAGTGAGCCGTGATCGCACCACTGCACTCCAGTCTGGAGTGAGACCTTGTGAGAAAAAAAAGAGGGGAGGGAGGAGAAAATAAATGAAAATGAAAAAAAAAAAAGAGATAAGAGAGCATCTGACCTAGTGATATTCCTTATCCATCTGGATACTTTACTCAAGTTCTTTTACTTTCTGAAATAATCCCTTAGCACTCCTTCTACTATGACACATAAATGATCTCCTTCACACCTGAGCTAAAAACAGAATTACCTCCAGGGAAGCCTTCTCTAATAATTGTTTCTTCTGACCATTAAAACTGTCCTGGTCCAGGCTTGCATCACCTTTCTCCAAACTTAGAGTCTTCTAATTGGTCACTCTAACTCCAGTCATCCAATTCCTTTATCCTCCATACTTTCCCTCAGAGTGACATTTCTAAAACAAAAACTGACAAGGTAGAATACAATGCCCTTTAGAATTGGATCCCTTCCAAATCTCCTGGTCTTATCTCTTGATGAGCTCCCAACCTAAAATCTGCACCAGCCAAACTAGTTGCATTTCTTCTAATGTGATAGCGTGTCTCACATCTCCATGCCCATGTTACGGTTGCTCACAACTAAAATGTCTTTCCCCCTGTTTTCCAACTGGCCAAAATCTATTTTTAGGACTTTTCTCAAGCATCACTACCACTCTAAAATGCATTTCTGGAACACTGCTTCCAAAAATTAATCACCCCCTTCTCTGAGGCCATATCATAACCTACCCCTTTCAGAAGACCTGAAACAGTATATTATTAATTCATTTCTTATTTACTCAAGACTCAGATCAGGGATTACATCAGATACATCTCTATTACCAACATAAAGCACAAAGTTTGGCACAGAATAAGTATTCAGACATGCTGAGCAAATGAAAAAATGAGCAAATGGAAAACTTTAGCACTTACTATCTACATACTACATATATGGTCTGCTGACTACACTGCTAGCCCCTAAAGGACAAGGAACATGTCTCATAGCTCTGCATCCTCCATAGCTACTAGCACAGTAGCATAAGTGAAGAATCAATCGTGTGAAATAAGTTCAGATACTACTGCCTGATCACAAAAAAAAAAAAAAAAGTAGGAAAAAGCAGAAGCCAGAGTAGTTTTATCCACTAAAATATTAATATAAGATACCACATTTCTGGACAGAACAAAAGAAAGGATAAAAAACACTATGGTCACCAATCTAGAACTGGGTCCATCTGGCATCCCTCTTCATTTCTTTTGGAGCTAGGGTCCACTTGATTAATGCACGCAGCAAGGACTGATTAAAGTGCTTGAGAGCTGACTTCAGAACACCTGAGTTAAATTTTGCTTTTAGACATGACAAAAGATTGTTTTTTAAGAGTCTTCACCACATTTATGCAGCCAACAGACACATGAAAAAATGCTCATCATCACTGGTCATTAGAGAAATGCAAATCAAAACCACAATGAGATACCATCTCATACCAGTTAGAATGGTGATCACTAAAAAGTCAGGAAACAACAGATGCTGGAAAGGATGTGGAGAAATAGGAAAGCTTTTACATTGTTGGTGGGAGCATAAATTAGTTCAACCATTGTGGAAGACAGTGTGGCAATTCCTCAAGGATCTAGAACTAGAAATACCATTTGATTCGGCCATCCCATTACTGGTATATACCCAAAGGATTATAAATCATGCTACTATAAAGATACATGCACACATATGTTTATTGTAGCACTATTCATGATAGCAAAGACTTGGAACTAACCCAAACGTCCACCAACGATAGACTGGATTAAGAAAATGTGGTACATATACACCATGGAATACTATGCAGCCATAAAAAAAGATGAGTTTATGTCCTTTGCAGGGACATGGATGAAGCTGGAAACCACCATTCTCAGCAAACTATCACAAGGACAGAAAACCAAACACCGCATGTTCTCACTCATAGGTGGGAACTGAACAGTGAGAACACTTGGACACATGGTGGAGAACATCACACACCAGGGCCTATCGGAGAGTGGGAGGCTGGGGGAGGGATAGCATTAGGAGAAATATCTAATGTAAATGATGAGTTGATGGGTGCAGCAAACCAACATGGCACATGTATACCTATGTAAAAAACCTGCACGTTGTGCACATGTACCCTAGAACTTGAAGTATAATAAAAAAAGTCTTCACCATTTAAAGATATAAATCGAAATTTATGATTAAAATAATACGATGCCAGGAATTTATTTTCATAAGAATCTGGTGGAGAAGGTGAGGGTAAAGAAGTAGAAGTGGATTGGAGGGAAGAGGGAAAATGAAACAAGTTTGGCCACAAAATGATAAATTTTGAAGCTGGGTAACGGGTACATGGGAATTAATTAAACTATTCTCTCTACTTACATAGTATATATTTGAAATGTTCCATAACAAAAGGTTTTTTGTTTTTTTTTTTTTAAAAACCGAAGTTCAAATCTATACCTTCCATTTACTAGCTGGGTGACCTTGAATACTAAACAGCGCTAAGCTTAGTTCCATTATCTGGAATTTAGAGATAACAATGGTGCTGTCATCAGGATTAAATAAAATATTACATATGGAAAGTGCTTTACAAACTCTAACAAGCAAACTAAATGTTAACTGCTCTTAGAAGTATTATTATAGATTATCATTGGTAATAGAACTTTAATATAATAATAATGGTAGATATTGCTAAGAAAAAGACTAACGGAAAATAGATCACTGAGAGATTGAAAACTTCTTGAGAACAGAAATCCTGATTTT
Organism: Macaca mulatta; assembly: GCF_049350105.2. Classification (NCBI taxonomy): domain Eukaryota; kingdom Metazoa; phylum Chordata; class Mammalia; order Primates; family Cercopithecidae; genus Macaca; species Macaca mulatta. The sequence continues at coordinate 78,407,513 of NC_133419.1, forward strand.
GGCCAGATGTGGTGGCTCACACCTGTAATCCCAATCCTTTGGGAGGGCCAAGCAGGAGGGTTGCTTGAGCTCAGGAATTCGAGACCAGCCTGGGCAACACAGAGAGACTCCATCTCTACAAAAAAAATTAAAAAGAAAAAATTAGCTGGGAGTGGTGGCATGTGCCTGTAGTCCCAGCTCCTCAGGAGGCTGAGTTGGGAGGATGGCTTGAGCCTGGGAGTCCAGACTGCAGTGAGCAGTGACCGCGCCATTGCACTCTAGACTGAGAAACAGCAACACTCAAACAGATGCCAGGCACAGTGGTTCATGCCTGTAATCCCAGCACTTTGGGAGGCTGAGGCAGGTGAATCGCTTGAGCCCAGGAGTTTGAGACCAGCCTTGGCAACATGGTGAAACCCCAACTCTATCAAAACTACAAAACTTTAGCCAGTCTCATAACCCAGTCTCTAGATAGATAGATATGATTTTTAAAAACTTTTTTTAAAGAAAAGAAAGAACAACAAAAAAAGAAAGCCTGATTTTATTCATGTAAAACATAAGTGAAACATTTATAATGTCCCTTCAATGTTCCAAGGAACCTGCCAGGCACTGGGATAGAGATTAATGGATCTGCAGCCTCTGAATTTAAGGAGCTCAAAGTCTGAAGGAGATAAACACATATGACAAACAATTGCAAAGCATAAAACTTAATAATTGTGCTAATAGGACACTGTCCAGTGCCCAGAACGTCTGATATCTATTTGCTGAGTAAAAAGTGTCAATTCATTTATTCATTCAACAAATATTTATTTTACCAGGCACTGTTCTTGATTCTGCAGAAACAACAATTAAAAAAAATAAAAATCCCTGCTCAAGGCAAGCTTATGTTCCTGTACGGGGAAATGGACAAGGAACATAATTAACAAGAAATTATACAGAATATTAGAAGATGGTAAGTCCCATGGAGAAAACAAAATCAAGGAAGGGGACTAGGAAGTGCTGGGTGGCGATAGGCAGTTTCGATATGAAACAGAAGGGTAAAGGAAGACCTCAGTGTAACAGTGACATTTGCATGCTGATAGCTGCAATATGAAGTACAACTCACCATTTATAACACAGTCTTAAAACTGTCAAAGATATGTTTAACCTAAATATAACAAAGCCTACAGGTCTAACTTTCAGTTCATAGTAAATACAGAGAACAGAGGACAAGCTAATCCTCAAAAAAGTAAATGAATTCAGAAAACAAGACATTTTACAAAAGAACTGTCTCAGTTTATTCATCAAATCAATGTCACCAAAATAGTAACTGTTGTAGGTTTTTTAAAAAGACTAAATGCCATGTGGGGACCTGGTTTGCCTTTTGATTTGAACACATCAACTATAAAAAGATATTGGGGGAACAACTAAAAAAATCTAAATATCAACTAATTCTTAGATGACATTAAAGAATTACTTAACTTTATTCATTATGGTTAGGTGGTTATGTTAAAAAATAAAAAGTCCCTCTACTTTCTCACAGCAGTGAGAAAAAAAAAGAAAAGAAAACAACAGGCCGGGCGCGGTGGCTCAAGCCTGTAATCCCAGCACTTTGGGAGGCCGAGACGGGCGGATCACAAGGTCAGGAGATCGAAACCATCCTGGCTAACCCGGTGAAACCCTGTCTCTACTAAAAAATACAAAAAACTAGCTGGGCGAGGTGGCGGGCGCCTGTAGTCCCAGCTACTCAGGAGGCTGAGGCAGGAGAATGGAGTGAACCTGGGAGGCGGAGCTTGCAGTGAGCTGAAATCCGGCCACTGCACTCCAGCCTGGGTGACAGAGCGAGACTCCGTCTCAAAAAAAAAAAAAAAAAAAAAAGAAAACAACAAAAAGATATCCCTTTTTAATAGATATGTAATGAGATAATTAGAAAAAAAATGACATATCTTTTAAAAATGCATCAAAACAAGGCTGGGTGCGGTGGCTCACGCCTGTAATCCCAGCACTCTGGGAGGCCGAGGCAGGTGGATCACCTGAGGTCTGGAATCGAGATCAGCCTGGCTTACATGGTGAAATCCTGTCTCTACTAAAAATACAAAATTAGTTGAGCGTGATGGCGTTCGCCTGTAGTCCCAGCTACTCGGGAGGCTGAGGCAGGAGAATTGCTTGAACCCAAGAGGCGGAAGTTGCAGTGAGCCCAGACGGTGCTACTGCACTCCAGCCTGGGCAACCGAGTGAGACTTATCTCAAAAAAACAATAATAAAATAAAATAAAATTCAGCGAAACAAATAGAGCAAATTTGGCAAAATTACTAATAACTGTTAAATTCTAGGAATGGGTATTTGGTAGGTGACTACAGTATTTTATCTACTTTTCCATAAGCTTAATAATTTGGGGGCTGGGTGTCGTGGTTCACACCTGTAATCCCAGGAATTTGGGAGCCCAAGGTGGGTGGATTGCTAGAGCTCAGGAGTTCGGGATCAGCCTGTGCAACATAGAAAGCCCTGTCTCTACAAAAAAAAAAAAAAATTAGCCGGGCATGCTGTACATGCCTGTAGTCCCAGCTACTCAGAAGGCTGAGACAGGAGGATCAATTAAACCTTGGAGGTCGAGGGTACAGTGAGCTGTGATAGCACCACTGCACTCCCACCTGGGAGAGAAAGCAAGAGCCTGTCTCAAAAATAATAATAGTAATAATAATAATGATTTTTGGGCTGGGCATGGTAGCTCACGCTTGTAATCTCAGCACTTTGGGAGGCCAGGGTGCATGGATCACTTGAGATCTGGAGTATGAGACCAGCCTGGCCAACACAGCAAAACCCCATCTCTACTAAAAATACAAAAAAAATTAGCTGGGTGTGGTGTTGCACACCTGTGGTCCTAGCCACTCTGGAGGCTGAGGCAGGAGAATCACTTAAACCGAGGAGGCGGAGGTGGCACTGAGCCAAGATTGCGCCACTACACTCCAGCCTGGGCAACAGACCAAGACTCAGTCTCAAAAAAAAAAAAAAAAAAAAAGCAAAACTTAGCCTGGAGTAGTGGCACATGTCTGTAGTCCCACCTACTTGGAAGGCTGAGCCAGGAGAATCACTTAAGCCAGGAGTTCCAGGCTACAGTGAGCTATGACGGTGCCACTGAATTCTAGGATGGGTGACAGTGAGCCTCTGTCTCAAAGAAAATTATTTTGGCCAGGCGCAGTGGCTCACGCCTGTAATCCTAACACTTTGGGAGGCCGAGGCAGGCAGATCACTTGAGGTCAGGAGTTCGAGACCAGCCTGGCCAACATGGCAAAACCCCATCTCTACTAAAAATACAAAAATTAGGGCATGGTGGCACTTGCCTGTAATCCCAGCTACTAAGCAGGTTGAGGCAAGAGAATTGCTTGAACCCACGAGGCAGAGGTTGCAGTGAGCCAAGATTGCACCACTGCACTCCAGCCTGGGCAAGAGTGAGACTCTGTCTCAAAAAAAAAAAAAATTATTTTTCATTAAAAAAGAGGGCTACTGCAATTAGATATGAGGGCCATGAATTAGGACAGGAACAGCAGGATGTTAAGGGGACCACATTCCAGAGATGAACGGGTCATGATTGATGTTAACTCCTCTTTTGTGCTTCCACTGCACTCTGCACATATTGCACTCACAGTAACTTCAGCAGTATGATGCACTTTATCATTGACACGTTTTATTTCCATCTACTATACTGTAACTTTCTGAGGACAAGATCTGCATCTTTTTTATCTCTGTATCCATAGTACCTAGCACATGGAAGACACTCAGTAAAAGCTTGCTAATGAATACCTTATTTATTTGTAATATTAACCATTCCGCAGACATGATACAACTCCTATGATATACTCCCATCAGATCCTCAAGATTTTCTTACCTTGTAATAATGTTCCAAGAGAATCCTGACTACTCCCTCTACGCTTTCTGCCTCGACAGGCTTCCTGGCAAACTGGAGCAGGTATTGCAAAGCATCTGCTGGGGAGGTAGCTTTACACAGATCTATGTGGAGTGCTGCAGATTTACTTGGTTTTGTTAGTCGGAGTTTCTTAGTAGCAATTTCCTCCTGTTGTTGCTGCAAGGGGTAGAGAAAACTGAAAACACAGAATCTGCAAATATAACTTTGCCTCATTTGGTGGAAATAATTTTCCATTATACCAAATAATATATTTAGCTGACAGACTTAGGAAAATAGTGTTATAAACTCGAAAGAGTACCCGGTTGGTGACAAGGTCATGAGTCTCAATTTTGCCTTTACTAGCTCCTATGACTTTAGGCAAGTCATTTAATTTCTCCAAGTCTCAGTTTATTTCTCTGTAAAATAGGTATACTTTATTTTTTCTTAGAGATGGGGTCTCTCTATGTTGCCCAGGCTGGTCTCTAACTCCTGGGCTCACGCAATCCTCGCACCTCAGCCTCCCAAAGTGCTGAGATTACAAGCATGAGCCACCATGCCCAGCCTTACACCAACATTTTGCTCTACCTATCTCTGAGGATTGTGGTAGCCTTTGGGTTTAGAGGTAACACGAAGGATCTACTCCATTTTTTTGAGACAGAGCAAGACACTGTCGCGCAGGCGGGAGTGCAATGGTGCAATCTTGGCTTGCTACGATCTCCACCTCCTAGGTTCAAATAATTCTCTGACTGACACCCAACACGCTGGGATTGTAGGTATGTGCCACCTCCACCTACTAGGTTCAAGCAATTCACCTCCCTGACTCCCAGCTAGCTGTGATTACAGATGCGTGTCACCACACCCAGCTAATTTTTGTATTTTTAGTAGAGACAGGTTTTTCCATGTTACCCAGGCTGGTTTCAAACTCCTGGCCTCAAGTGATCCCTCTGTTTCAGTCTCTCAGAGTCCATTCTTTATTAGAAAACAAATATCAGACAGGGCGTAGTGGCTCACGCCTGTAATCCCAGCACTCTGAGAGGCTGAGGCAGGCGGATCACTTGGGGCCAGGAGTTCAAGACCAGCCTGGCCAACATGGCAAAACCCCGTCTCTACTAAAAATACAAAAATTAGCTGGGGGTAGTGGTGTATGCCTGCAGTCCCAGCTATGCAGAAGGCTGAGGAACGTGTGAACCCAAGAGGCAGAAGTTACAGTGAGCCAGGATCGTGCAACTGCACACCAGTTTGCACGAAAAGGGCAAAATTCCATCTCAAAACAAAAGAAAAGGAAACAAATATCGGATGGGCGTAGCAGCTTACACCTGTAATCCTAGCACTTTGGGAGGCTAAGGCAGGAGGATCCCTTGAGCCCAGGAGTTCGAGACCAGCCTGGGCAACATGGTGAAACCCTGTCTCTATTTAAAAAATAATAATAATAACAATAAAATAAAATAAATTTCCTTAACAGTGCATTTTTATGTACTGAGCAATCACCTCCTTACAAATCCACATTTCCATAGAAAAGAGACTAGAATTATTCTAGACAAGAACACAGTATGACATGACAAAAAGAACAAGGGCTTTGGAGTCAGAGGAATTTATATTCAATAACAACTTACTAGCTAGGGAAGGCCTTCTTTTATAGGAGGGCATACCAATACTTTATTATCACAGAGTTATTCGATAAATCTAAGTTACTAAACATAACTTTATTATACATATACGTAAGTGCTAGGCACATATCAGTTCTCCTTCCTCATCTTTTCAGCGGAGAAAAAAGAACAGAAGCACTAAGATCTCATTTAATCACTCTATGTTAACAACTGATGAAAAATTAAGTGAAGAAATTAGCTCTTCCCTTAAAATTCTTAGCCATTTCTATCCTATTCCTCTCAAACTCAGTTTTCAGTCTTATCAAAGCTGTAGTTAGGTCAAAAGCTAGGAATTTTTTCCCTAAGTATTATGTAAGGGAGAGGACAACCAATATCAACTGTCATTCAACCACTAGTAACACTTTAGTGAGCCAGGCCCTGTTGTCCATCTCCAGGACATGGAGACGAACCAGGCATTACCTCTGCCATCAAGGACCTCATACTGGTGGGAAAATAGGTACACTGGTAATTACAGTAGCATTGAACGAAAAGTACAAAAAGATTAGTACCACAGAATGCTACAGAAACAGGTGAAGAAAAGACTAAGCTCTTTACGAGGTTTCAGTTGGGTCTTGCAGCACAAATGTTAAGTCCACTGGGTGGAGAACAAAAAGAAAGGGAAGAATAGCATGTATTCTGTATAAAAGAGACAACCAGTGCAAGAGTTTGGAGATATGCAGACACATGAACACATGGCATATCTGGTCATGTGAGGATGGGTGGAAGAGGGGTGAGCAGTCTCAGGAAATGGGAACAACAGAATGTTGGGAAGAAAGGAAATTACATTGCGCAACAGTATTACAGTACTAATGTTCTTAATGCCACTGAACTTTACACTTAAAATTGTTAAAATTCTAAATTTTATATTATGTATTAGCATATTTTATATTATGTATTAACATATTTTACTGCTGGATGAATGAATCAATGTTATGTTTAAGGATCAGTATCCTGCTGGATGCTCTGTCTTGCCACTCTACAAGTCTAAGGATCTAAGAATGCAATCGATGCATTGGCATGAATTTGGGGGCATGTCAGGAATGCAGAATCTTGCCTCACCTCCTCTGCTTGACTTATCAAATAGAATCGACATTTGAACAACGTCCCCAGGTGAAAATCTGAGAAATAAGACATTAGGATGATTTGGGATCAACCCTAGCAACATCTACATGGAGACACACGGAGCATCACTGACCGCTCTGACATGGGCTCTGTCCACCTGTCACAACTTCATGGTGAGAAAGGTACTGTCCTCCTTCCTAGGTGAGCCGTTCCACCAATGGAGAGCTCTTGCCCTATGAAGTCTGTGACTCCCGCCTGCTTAGACTGCGCCTGAAGGAATTCTACAGACCCTTCTTTCAGCCCCTTAGAACCTTGTGTATATTCCAACTGGTCCCTGAGAGCTTTTTTTTGGAACGTGGGGGTGGGGAGGCTAGAAGGGTCTCTGCTGCTAACTGGTGAATCCTCGTACCTCCCCGGAAGGCTCAATGTCCACATGTGGAAAACGAGGATGCTAATATAACGCGATGTAGCAAAGTTGTGTGAGAGAATAAAATGAGATAACGGATAAGACAGTTTCACAAATTAAAAAACACTGTCTCTCCTAATAATTTTTTTAAAATTCTGTCAGACTTCACATATTAATGACAACAGCGGCTGCAAACTAACACGCCCACTAACGTGCAATATTAGAGATTATCAACAAGTCTGCACTTAACACGGGCGTATGGAGCCTGTTCTGTTCTGGCAAAGTGCATGGGTTTTGGATAATCTACCCTGGTCCGGATCGGTTCTGGATCTTTCCCGCCAGAGCTTACCTGAACCACTTTCGTGAATTCCTCATAAACCCGCTTCTTAAGGTGCGCCGCCATGCCTGCCTGCGGGCCCTCTCAGCTTCCGTACACTAGGAGGGAGGAGGGGGGGTGGACGGATCCGGAAAACTTGTCTAGGCGCGGGGGTGGGTGGATGACTTGCCGAGATCCCACAAGGCAGTGGGGTTTGGGGAAAGAGCGACCGCTTCCTGTTGCTCGACTGCACCGCCACTGCACGGCCTGATTTGGCGGCCTAAGCCTCCTGCGCCGGAAGAACGCAAACAAGAGCGCCGCTTGTGGGAGGCGTGGCCTCTGGTGGGAGGAGCCGAGATTGAAAGGGTGGGCAACCCAATGGGAGCTTTGGGAGGCTGGCTGGTGGCCTTGGAGTGGCTAAGAGACTTGCGCGGTGCGCGCGAAGGGAGGGAGGAAGTATAGGTTAAAGGGCAGAGGCGGGGCGATCCAGAGCTAGAGGCAAAACCCGGAGCCCTGTAAGGGGTTTGACTAGTAAAAGGATTTAAAGAGGCACAGCTGACATTCCCATCATCCTTTTCTGTACACGATGTGGCTTATAGGTTTCCTGAGCACTGCCTTTGTTCAAGCTGTGCGCCACCCCTCTCCTGTTTTGGGGTGCCTTTCCATACTCCCTTATTCCAATTTTGCAAAAGCTGCCATCCTTTGAGGCATCAGTCCCTGCTCTGATAGCTATAGTACAGTAGAAAGACATCTGAGACCAAGGATAAAGCAACGAAGCTACAGACGACAGTTCTGGTTCTTAAGCAAATGGCTCAACTACAAATGCATTTATAATAACCTGACAAAGATGTGACGGTGGAGTGAAATAATGCAGGAACATTTTATAGACTGTAAGGTGTAGTGCACATGTTAGTGTCAGTAAATCCAAGGTCAAGTTTTACAACCTACATGAAATTAGCTGTTCATTGTTTTGGTCTTTCAAAAGAATTAATGTGGGCCAGGCACGGTGGCTCATGCCTGTAATGCCAACACTTTGGGAGGCCGAAGCGGGTGGATCACTTGAGGTCAGAAGTTCGAGACCTGCCTGGCCAACATGGTGAAACCCATCTCTACTAAAAATATAAAAATTAACCAGGGCATGGTGGCACACACCTGTAATCCCAGACTCTTGGGAGGTTGAGGCAGGAGAATCACTTGAACCTGGGAGGTGGAGGTTGCAGTGAGCCGAGATCACGCCACTGCACTCCAGCCTGGGCAACAAAGCGAGACTCCGTATCAAGAAAGAAAGAGAGAGAGAGAGAAGAAAGAGAGAGAGAGAAGAAAGAGAGAGCGAGAGAGAAAGAAAAAGGGAAGGAAGGAAGGAAGGAAGGAAGGAAGGAAGGAAGGAGGGAGGGAAGGAGGGAAGGAGAAGGAAAGAAAGAGAGGGATAGTTAAAAAAAAAAAAAAAAAAAGCAGGAGGCTGAGGTGGATAGGTTGATACAGAGGACCCAAAAATAAACAAAAGATAGTATTTATCCTCAAGGTCCTACAGTCTGAGAAGACAGACACCCAAACTGATGGTGACAGTGCAACTGAAATGTGCTGGGTAACGGGAATGAATGTAGTTCAAACAGACCTAATTTCCTTAGAGTGCCTTAGGGAAGGCTTTCCTAAAATTAGAGGAAACTGGGTGTGGTGGCTCACGCCTGTAATCCCAGCACTTCGGGAGGCCAACGCGGGCGGATCACCTAGCTCAGAAGTTTTGAGACCAGCCCGGGCAACATGGCGAAATCTACTAAAAAAATACAAAATTTAGCAGGGCATGACGGTGTCCCATGCCCGAAGTCCCAGCTACTCCGGAGGCTGAGGTGGGAAAATCGCTTGGGCCTGGGATGTGGAGGTTGCAGTGTGCCGACATCGAGCCACTGCACTCCAGCCTGGGCAACGAAGTGAGACCCTGTCTCAAAAAAAAAAAAGAAAAAGAAAAAGAAAAAGAAAAAAGCCTGGGCGCGGTGGCTCACCCCTGTAATTCCAGCACTTTGGGAGGCCGAGGCGGGCAGATTACCTGAGGTCGGGAGTTCGAGACCAGCCTGGCCAACATGGTGAAACCCCGTCTCTCCTAAAAATACAAAAACTAGCCAGGCGTCGGGGTGGGTGCCTGTAATCCTAGCTACTCGGGAGGCTGAGGCAGGAGAATCGCTTGAACCCAGGAGGCAGCGGCTGCAGTGCGCCGAGTTCGGGCCACGGTACTCCAGCCTGGGCAACAGAACAAGACTGTCTCAAATAAAAGAAAAAAAAAAAAAAGGAGACTATTTCTAATGAGGCTTTAAAAGAATGAGTTTTTCCAGAAACAAAGGCATCCCAGACCGCCGAGATAAGATATACAAATATGTCAAGGGAAATGAAAAACATTTAGCAAACAATACCTTTGATAAAGCTTAGCTGCTATTATTACCATTATTATATTCTATCAAATCTAAGCTGCCAGCAATTATAAAATCAATATTTTATTTATGTTGAGAAAAGAAATGCTGAAATTAAAAACAATGGTTTCTAATTGCTTGGATTTGTTATGTATGCTTACAGAAACAGCTCTTTTAAACTTATTTAGACATAGATTTGTATCTTACATCACACTGCTGTTTCCATGTCTTTCTGTGCACATAAAAACTTTTTAATGACAAATTTTAGGATAATCTATTTGGAGATATATTAAATAGTAATTTAAAATAACACATGTAGTACCAAAATTGCACAGAGCTCAGTTGAAGCGATGACACTATGAACTTCTACGACTCAATCTACATAGGAGCAACTGGCCAACGTCTCCTGATTTTAGAGACATTAAATGTGCATCATAGTATCAATGATACGAGTATTATCGTTGTTATTAAATACATGGTGGCTAGGTGTGGTGGCTCACACCTGTAATCCCAGCACTTTGGAAGACCAAGGTAAAGGGATAGCTTGAGCTCAGGAGTTGGAGACAGCCTGGGCAACATGGTGAAAACCCATCTCTACCAAAAAAACAAAAAATTAGCTGGGTGTGATGGCGTATGCCTGTAGTGCCAGCTACTTGGGAGGCTGAGGTAGGAAGTTTGCTTGAGCCCGCTGGGCAGAGGTTGCAGTAGCTGAGATCGCACCACTGCACTCCAGCCTGGGTGACAGAATGAGACCCCGTCTCAAAATAATAAATAAATAAATAAATAAATGCATGGCTTTAGGAAGGAGTTTGGTGCATTCCAAAAACCAAAGGAACTTCAGTTCATGTTGAAAGTAAAGTGCGTGCAAGGAACAGGAAGAAGCAATAAAAATAAAGTTGAGGCCAGGCACCGTGCCTCACACCTGTAATCCCAGTACTTTGGGAAGTGGTAGGTGGGAGGATCACTTGAGCTCAGGAGTTCCAGACCAGCCAGTGCAACAGAAAGAGACCTTGTCTCTATATTAAAAGAAAACAAAATTATATGGAGTTTAGCACTGTCACCCAAGCTGCAGTGCAGGGGCACGATCATGGCTCACTGCAGCCTCGACCTCCCAGGTTCAAGCGATTCTCCTGCCTCAGCCTCATGAGTAGCTGAGATTACAGGCATGCACCACCACACCGAGCTAATCTTTTTGCATTTTTAGTAGAGATAGGGTCTCACCATGTTGCCGAGGCTGGTCTCAAACTCCTGACTTCAAGTGATCTGCCCACCTCGGCCTCCCAAAGTGCTGGGATTACAGGCGTGAGCCACCATGCCTGGCTATATAATTTTTTAAAATTATAAATAAATAAATTTGAGAAGTTAGTATAGCCAACTTCTCAATGAACCAGACTGGTATAGAAACAAGAACACACATTCTTCAATGTTGACTTGAAAAACTGTCTTTATTGTATTGATACCATTTTCCTTTGACTTTTATTATTACTTATGAGAATATGTCAAGGTTCCCCTGTGAATGAATCTAGGAAGCTTCAGTCTTCTCTGTCTCTTGCATAACAGCAGCCCAATTTAGTAACTTCTTCTCTGCCTATTGGTTCAGCAACAAGAGCCCCAGTGGTCTGGGGACAGTCTCATTACATGTCTAATGTAATGAACAATGACTGTGTTCTCTAGGGCAACTGTTTCTCCCTTGGGGACTAAGTATTCCAAACCTACTGAGCCCAAGAATTCATAAATGAATTATTAGGTGTAAAAGAGAGAGAAACTGCTCCTACCTCCACCTTTTGATACCCAGACCAATGTTCTAACTGTGGGAGAAGCAGTACTATATTTTAGCTGTTGGTATAAGGCATATACCATAAACAGCAGCCCAAACTCACAATGTGTTGGCTCTTGATTAGCACTATAACTGAATCTCCAAAAGGTTATGCTGCTTTATTATAGCACCTACATCTGAGTGATAGGGTTCCTGGCAAGACCAAGGAGTTTCTTCACTATAATTTTCTCAGCATAAAATAAGCTCCTTAATCAGAAGCAACGTGTGGAATACTATGATAATGAATTAGGCATCCGTAGATGATGGAGCTGGCAGCAATATTGCCGGTAGGGAAGTCAAATCTGAATTTGGAATACGAATCTATTCCTGTGAGGACAAATCACTGCTCCTTCCATGATGGAAAGGATCTAGTATGTAGCTGAATGATTGCAAAAACAGCCCCAAATCTCCCCCTCTCAGTATGTATACCCCTTGAAATGTGGCTTTGAAGGTGCTTTTATTAAGAGATGAAATCTATATTATCACCCTTTGAATTTGTGCTGGCCTTGTGACAGGCCAATACAATGTGCTAGAAGTGACAGTGTGCTAATTTTGAGTCTAAGCCTCAAGGCCCACCCACATGCGATTTCCCAGACCTTTTGTTTGATTTTGGAGCCCCACCATTGCCATGACAGCAAATCCAACCTGGCCTGCTGAAGAGTGAGTGACCACATGGAACACAGGCAAGTTGACCCACCTGAAGCCATCTGAGACCAGCTCCACCCCAGCTAATCCACCAGCTGACTACAGATGTATGCGTTATTCCAGCTGAGACCAGAACTGCCCAACCTGTGAGAAATAATTAATGGCTGTAGTCTTAAGTCATTACATTTGGTGGTAGGAAATTGTCACACAGTCAGGCACTCCCTAAGCGCTAAGTTAACTTGCCACACTTCATGGCTTCATCTGGTAAGGAGACAACAAGCCCAGATGATTTAGGCAGTTGATTATTCACAGCATAGCAGGTGGCATGAACTCCAAATTTGTTTCAGTTCTTGCCAAACAAACATCATGGCAGTTATACAGGTGAATGTCCATGCACACAATAGATCTGTAACAGCTGAAAACACTGAGCTTAGGAACCTCCCATTCTTAAAAGAAGACTGCTGAGAAACTTGCCCTCTGGAGAGAGACTTTATTATACTGGTCAGGAAAGAAATCTGCCTTCCAACCCATGGGGGACATTTTTTTTTATCACTCTGAAATGTTTCCAGGATTTGAGGACCATATTAGCTTTATTACCCTGGAATATAAGTAAATCTGTTCCCTGCTCCTAAGCAGCTTTGCAAACATCCTCAAACAAAGCTTTTGATGCCATTTGCTCAGAAACACCAGAATTTTCCCCAACAGTTTCTTAATTGATTTGCAGTGCAATAAACCTCCCACCAAGAAGTGCATGGTACCCTCTGAGAATAATACCATATCGGGGGCTCAGTGTTGGTCTCTCTCTACTGTTGGCAGATTGGACATACGTCAGTGGCTAGGTTAGCTTTACGGGGAGGAAGTCTATACTGTACAGCACATGAATAGCCTCTATCCCTGCCATTATGGCCACTTTGTTCCTGTCTCCATCGAGCAAGCACTGAGGAGCTGGCGAAAGAGACTGGCTGACATTGAAAGGTTGGATCATTATGCCCTTGATTTTTGAGACCCTCTTCTAGAATGGGTGCCCTCTGGTGGGCATTCACAAGGACATTCACATTTTCACCTATACCAGTTTCCCCAGCTTTCTTCCCATCTTTCTTAGGCCCATCTTCTTCCCAGGATTTTACCCATCTTTCACTCTTGAACTTGCCAAGTCTCTGGCCCAACCAGGAATGGGCCCTGGGCATGCAGTACTTAAGGACCTAACAATCAGCCTCCCAGGACACTAAGCACAGCAGAAAAGAGCAGATAATGAGTGGTGGTTGGGGGAATGCAGGGGAAGATGAGGGAATAAGTAGAGAATTAAAAACAAACAACAACAACAACAACAACACACACACACACACACACACACACACACAAAAGGTACCCTAAGAGAAAATGTAGAACTGAAAACCTGATGCAGTGCTATGAACTAGGGTACCTTCATGAGGGTAATCTACAAAGGTTGTCACCTTTCTTTGTATTTTTCCTTTGGATTATGATGACAGTTACGTTTAGCATATGGTTTTAAGATTTTCTCTTGTGACTCTGTAATTTTCTTTGGTTAGTCTCAACAGATCTAAGAAGTCTCAGATATTCATACAAATGAAACAGAGATTGCCTTTTGAACATGATTACTATCATTGCTATTTTGGGTTTTTGTTGTTGTTGTTGTTGTTTGAAACAGATTCTTGCCCTTGTCACCCAGGCTGGAGTGCAATGGTGCGATCTCGGCTCACTGCAACCTCCGCCTCCCGAGTTCAAGCAATTCTCCTGCCTCAGCCTCCTGAGTAGCTGGGATTACAGGTGCCTGCCACCACACCTGGCTAATGTTTGTATTTTTAGTAGAGACAAGATTTCACCATATTGGCCAGGTTGGTCTCGAACTCCTGACTTCAGGTGATCCACCTGCCTCGGCCTCCCAAAATGCTGGGATTACAGTCGTGAGCCATCGCGCCTGGCCTGCTATTTTGTCCTTTCTGTTAGGAAGGAGGAAGGGAGGAGATGGTATTAATGAGTAGGCAACCAACAATGTTCTTATAATTTATGTACTTGTAATTTTTGTGTATATGAGACAGTGTCTCGCTCTGTCACCCAGGCTGGAGTGCAGTGACACGATCATGGCTTGCTGCAGTCTTAACCTTCCAGGCTCAAGTGATCCTCCCACCTCAGCATCCTGAAAAGCTAGGACAGCAGGCTTGTGCCACCACACCTGGTTAATTGTTTTATTTATTTATTTATTTGTTTTTTGCAGAGGCAGGGTCTCACTAAAAGGTTGGTTTTGAACTCCTGTCCTCAAGTGATCCTCCCGCCTCAGCCTCCCAAAGTGCTAGGATTACAGGTGTGAGCCACGTGCCTAATATATCTCTATATATATAGTTTTCTTTTCTTTTCTTTTCTTTTTTTTTTTTTTTGAGACGGAGTCTCGCTCAGTCGCCCAGGCTGGAGTGCAGTGGCGCGATCTCAGCTCACTGCAAGCTCCACCTCCCAGGTTCACGCCCTTCTCCTGCCTCAGCCTCCCAAGTAGCTGGGACTACAGGCACCCGTCGCCACGCCTGGCTAATTTTTTGCATTTTTAGTAGAGACAGGGTTTCACCATGTTAGCCAGGATAGTCTCGATCTCCTGACCTTGTGATCCGCCTGCCTCGGCCTCCCAAAGTGCTGGGATTACAGGCATGAACCACCGCGCCTGGCTTTTTTTTTTTTTTTTTTTTTTTTTTTTGAGTTGGAGCTTCACTCTCTCAGGCTGGCAGGCAATGGTGTGATCTCTGCTCACTGCAACCTCCACCTCCCGGGTTCAAGTTATTCTGCCTTAGCCTCCCAAGTAGCTGGGATTACAGGCACCTGCCACCATGCCTGGCTAATTTTGTATTTTTAGTAGAGATGGGGTTTCACCATGTTGGCCAGGCTGGTCACAAACCCCTGACCTCAGGTGATCCACCCGCCTTGACCTCCCAAAGTGCTGGGATTATAGGCATTAGCCACCGTGCCTGGCCATGTACTTATAATTTATATCTTTTTGGATATTTCTTTTTTGTACAGTCTTGTAAGTCCCTCTACCTTAAATCCTTTTTGGAGCAAATATTTAATTAAATTACATTGAATTAAATGAGCATTCTCCTCACCTTAATTTTAAGCCATCCATAAATGTAATTTTAATAGCAGTATAACATTACATTATTCAGACATAATATAATTACTTAAAACTATTTGTTGCTTCTCAGAATAGGGTATTAAAAGAAAAAATACTACTTATTTCCAAAAGTTTTGCTATCGTGAGATAAAAATATGTTTTGTTTTTTGTTTCATTTTGTTTTGTTTTTTGAGATGGAGTCTTGCTCTGTCGCCCAGGATGGAGTGGAATGGTGCAATCTTGGCTCACTGCAACCTCCACCTCCTGGGTTCATGGAATTCTCCTGCCTCAGTCCAACAAGTAACTGGAATTACAGGTGTGCATCACCATGCCCGGCTAATTTTTGTATTTTTAGTAGAGACAGGGTTTCATCATGTTGGCCAGGCTGGTCAAATGAACTTCTGACCTCAAGAGATCCACCTGTCTTGGCCTCATAAAGTGCTGGGATTACAGGTGTGAGCCACAGTGCCTGGTCAATAGTATGTCATCTTAACTGTATTATGAATTGAGAGTTGAGGAGATATTGGAATTGCCTTTGTTTAATAAAATAGTTTGGAAGTTGCTTAGAAGGAGGGTCATACCTTAAGAACATGCATGCAATCTAGAACCAAGCAACAAAGGAGGTAGCTAAACTGGAGCATGGTCTTCTCTTTGCAAATAGAAGGAACATGAGAGGGCTCGTGGAGAATTGTCATGTTTCTAAAGCCTTGATTTGGAACTGGCACACTGTCATTTCCACACATATTCCACTGGCTGGCGTAAGTTAGTGGAGAAGGGAGGGATAGCCCCACCCACAGTGGAGCATGGCAAGAAAATGGAAAGAAGAGAGAATAGTTAACAAATACAATCTACTAGTAAGAAGTCCCCAGTGGTGGGATGACTGGCACACTGTTAAGAATAAATATGTCCAATACTCAACTGGGAATTGTGGTTCTGTATTATAAATCCTCTCCCCTTAATTGCCTATATTTTCCACCGTCAGCTGTGTGCACAAATAGGTAATGGAAGTGGCATTTATAAAAAAAAAAAAAATTAAAGACCTGTGTGTTAAATCTGGTGAGCATTGTGTAGAACAGTAACAATGGGTATAAGACACCCAGATGAGGAGCAGAAGTGGAAGACCAGAACAGACCATGAGAACACAAGCACTCCAGGAATGTGCAGAAACCTTAGGGAGGACATTACCTTTCCGTAACTCATGAAATTGAGATGTTAAGCAAACCTGTTTAGATCTTAAGGAGGAGGATGTCTCCAGTGAAAATGCGGGTGACAAAAATATCTGAATCTCTTAAATACTGCCTTGGAATCTAATATCATAGGTTAATTACTGATCAAAGTATGAACTCTTTTCCCCAGGCTCTTGATAATGTTGAGTTTCTTCATGAAGAAGATTAAGTAGACATTCAAGAATGTCCACCCTAAATTGTCAGCCATATTAAAACCAAGAAAGGTGGCCGGGCACAGTGGCTCATGCCTGTAATCCCAGCACTTTGGGAGGCTGAGACGGGCGGATCACGAGGTCAGGAGATCGAGACCATCCTGGCTAACCCGGTGAAACCTCGTCTCTACTAAAAAAATACAAAAAAAAAAAACTAGCCAGGCGAGGTGGCGGGCGCCTTTAGTCCCAGCTACTCGGGAGGCTGAGGCAGGAGAATCGCATAAACCCGGGAGGTGGAGCTTGCAGTGAGCTGAGATCCGGCCACTGCACTCCAGCCTGGGCCACAGAGCCAGACTCCATCTCAAAAAAAAAAAAAAAACCAAGAAAGGAAACCATAGACCAACCTTGAAAACAAGAAAAACATTTACAAACAGACGTGATTCCTGAGTTGTAATGTTCTTTGAAAATGACTGTTCTGAACAATTTTGTGATTGAAACTCCCTACGTATTAATTCCTTAAACCTCAAAAGTTAACAATACCGTAAATACTTAAACAGTTGTCTCTGATGTCAAGTCGAAAAATATTTTAAGTCTGACAAGAAAGATAGGTAACTGTCAAAGTAAATCTCTCAAGTAGCTATGGATCATGACAACATCGAAAAACAGAAAACTAAACCTTTGGACCTCATAGTAAAATGAAGAATCGAAAAAGAAATTCCAAACAGTCACAAGGGAACTTTATGTATGCTATGATCCATCTCATGTGGCTTCAGGTTAAACATTTGCTCTACAAAATGATGGAAGTAGTGGCTGCTCTCTCTGTTTAAAGATGTGAAGGATGTACAGCCCTACTACTTCTCAGGAGAGTCTGTAAGAGACACCGTGACCTTGGCCTTGCCCTTGCCCTACATTGCTTTTAGGCTTGAAATTTTGACTCGGCAATATCAGAGCCCTAAAATGTGCTGGATATTTTTAAATACATTACTTGATTTTACTCTCTGTATTAGTTTCCTGAGGCTGCCAACCACAAACTTGGTAGCTTAAAACAGCAAACATTTATTCTCTCACAGTTCTGGAGGCTAGAATTGCAAAATTAAGTTATTGGCAGAACTGTCCTCTCTCTGGAGGCTGTAGGAGAGAATCTGTTCCTTGCCTCTTATGGCTTCTGGCTGCTGCCACAGCATTCCTGAGCTTGTGGTCATTTTTATTTATTTAATTTTTTAATTTTTTGAGGCAGGATCTCACTCTGTCACCCAGGCTGAGTGCAGTGGTGTGATCATGGCTCACCGCAGCCTCGAACTTCCAGGCTAATGCAATCCTCCCACCTCAGCCTCCCGAGTAGCTGGGACTACAGTTGTGTGCCACCACGCCTGGCTATTTATTAGTAGAGATGGGATCTCGCTGTGTTGCTTACGCTAGTCTCGAATTCCTAGATGCAAGTGATCCTCCCCCTCAGCCTCCCAAAGTGTTCAGATACAGGTGTGAGCCACTGCACCTGGCCGCTTATGGTCGTATCACCCCTCCTTTACATTATCTTCTCTTCTGTGTGCCTCTTATAAGGATTTATAAGGAAAGATTGTCACTGGATTTAGGATCCATCCAGATAATACAGAAGAATCTCCTCATCTTCAAATCTTTAACTTAATTACATCCACAAAAACTCTTTTTCCAAATAAGGTAACATCTATAGATTCTGGGGATTATGAGGTGGACATAGCATTTGGGGGACCACCATTCAACCCACTGCACTCTCACAACCTTGTGGAGCAGATCCCCTTTAAAGAACTCCCCCAGAGTTTCTTGCTTAAGAACACTGTAATTGATGAGCTGCCATTCAAAGTAAGGTCTCGGACGGTCACAGTGGCTCACACCTGTAATCCCAGCACTTTGGGAGGCCGAGGCAGGCGGATCACCTGAGGTCAGGAGTTCGAGACCAGCCTGGCGAACATGGTGAAACCCTATCTCTACTAAAAATACATAAAAATATTAGCCGGGCGTGGTGGCAGGTGCCTGTAATCCCAGCTACTCGGGAGGCTGAGGCATGAGAATCACTTGAGTTTGAGAGGAGGAGGTTGCAGTGAGCCGAGATCATGCCACTGCACTCCAGCCTGAGTGACAGAGCGAGACTCCGTCTCAAAAAAAGCAAAGTAAGGTCTATGGTCGAATTCCAGTGTTCCTTCAATTATGCCACACTTTGTTGACATCGCCATAGAACAGTAACAATGTGGACACACCTCATTTTATTGCATTTGCTTTATTGTGCTTCACAGATATTGCCTATTTGATAAATGGAAAGTTTGTGGCAACCGTGTGTTGAGGAAGTCTATAGGGGCCATTGTTCCAGTAACATGTGCTCACTCGAAGTCTGTGTCACATTTTGGTAATTTTCACAATATTTCAACTTTTCTATACATAAAATCAAGACTTTATATCTGTTATGGTGATCAGTGATCAGTGATTTTTGATGTCACTATTCTAATTATTTGGGGCCACCACAAACAGCATCCATATAAGACAGAAAACGCAATAAATAAACGTGTGTGTTCTGACTGTCCCACTAACTGGCAATGCCCTGTCTCCCTCCCTCTCTTCAGGCCTCCCTATTCCTTGAGATACAACAATATTGAAATTCCTTGACACAAAATAATATTGAACAGTTAATAGCCCTACATAATGGCCTCTAAGTGCTCAAGTGAAAGGAAGAGTCCCAGGCCAGGCATGATGGCTTGCACCTGTAATATCAGCACTTTGGGAGGCTAAGACTGAAGGATTGCTTGAGTTCAGGAGTTTGGACCAGCCTGGGCAACATAGTGAGACAAAAAATAAAATTAGCTGGGCATGGTGGCACATGCCTGTGGTCCCAGCTACTTGGGAGATTGAGGTGGGAGGATCACGTGAGCCCAAGAAGTTGAGGCTATAGTAAGCTGAGATTGCACCATTGCACTACAGCCTGGGCAACAGAGCAGAGCCCCATCTCCAAAAAAATAAAAATAAACAAAGGAAGAGTCCCACATCTCCTATTTTAAATCAAAAGTTGGAAATGATTGGCCGGATGCGGTGGCTCATGCCTATAATCCCAACATTTTGGGAAGCCAAGGTGGGAGGTCTACTTGAGCCCAGGAGTTGGAGACCAGTCTGGCAAACAAGGCAGGACTCTGTCTCTACAAAATTTTAAAAATTAGTTGGGTGTGGTGACAGACACCTGTGGTCCCAGCTACTCAGGAGGTTGAAGTGGGAGGATGACTTGAGCCCAGGAGGTTGAGGCTGCAGTGAGCCATGATTGCACCACTGTACTCCAGCCTGAGCAACAGGGCAAGACCCTGTCTCAAAAAATATGTAAAAATGAAAGAAAGAAAGGAAGAATCGATTGATGTGGCAAACTTCTCCGTTGCTTTATTTTACGAAATTGCCACAGTCACTCCAACCTTCAGCAACCACCATCCTGATCACTCAGTAGCCATCGACATGGAGGCAAGACCCTCCACCAGCAAGAAGATTATGACTCAGTGAAGGTTCAGATGATAGTTAGCATTTTTAGCAATGAAGTATTCTTAAATTAAGGTACATGCATTGTTTTTTAGACACAATGCCACTGTGCACTTAATAGATTATAGTGTAGGCTGGGTCCAGTGGCCTGTAATCCCAACACTTTGGGAGGCCAAGGCGGGAAGGTTGCTTGAACCCAGGAGCTCAAGACCAGCCTGGGCATCATAATGAGACCTCATCTCTCCAAAAATCAAAAAACTAGCTGGGCATGGTGGCTTGCATCTGTAGTCCCAGCTACTGGGGGTGCTGAGGTGGAAGAATCACCTGAGCCCAGGAGGTTGAGGCTGCAGTGAGCCATGAACCCCAAGCCACTATACTTCAGCCTCAGTGACTACAGTATAGTGTAAACATAACTTTTGTAGGCAATAAGAAACCAAAAACTTCATGTGCCTTACTTTATTGTGATATACCCTTTATTGTGATGGTCTAAAACTGAACTCACAGTATCTGTGAGGTATGCCTGTACTAATATCCAATGTTGATTGAGCTTTTTCTATGTCCCAGGTGCTGCCACAAGTACTTTTTATTCCATTTCATTTATTTATTTATTTATTTTTGAGAGTGAGTCTCACTTTGTTGCCCAGGTTGGAGTGCAGTGGTGCAATCTCATCTCACTGCAATCTCTGCCTCCCAGGTTCAAGTGATTCTCCTGCCTTAGCTTCCTGAGTAGCTGGGATTACAGGTGCCCGACACCACACCCAGCTAATTTTTTTTTGTATTTTTTAGTAAAGACAGGGTTTCTTCTCCATGTTGCCCAGGCTGGTCTCAAACTCCTGGCCTCAAGTGATCCACCCGCCTTGGCCTCCCAAAGTGCTGGGATTACAGGCGTGAGCCACTATATCTGGCCCTTTTTCTTTTCTTTTTTTTTTTTTTTTTTTTTTTGAGACGATGTCTCACTTTGTTGCATAGGCTGGAGTACAGTGGTGTGATCACAGCTCACTGCAGCCTCAACCTTCTGGGCTCAAGCCATCCTCCCACCTCAGTCCCCCGAGTAGCTGGGACTACAGGCCAGTACCACCATGCCTGGCTAATTTAAATTTTTTTTTGTAGAGCCAGGGTCTTATTCTGTCGCCCAGGCAACATAATAATAGTGAATTTGAACTCAAGTGATCTGCCCACCTAGGCCTCCCAAAGCTCTGGGATTACAGGCATGAGCCACCATGCCTTGCCAGGTCTTTTAAAAATATCTCCATGTCCTTGTTCCATATGTTCAATCTTTCTGCTAGCTTCTTTAACACATACAATATGGTTATAACCACTGTTTTAAGTCTTTGCCTACTATTTCTACCATCTCTGGTTTTGTTTATCATCTATTATCATAATTTCTGGATCAGTTTCTACTGATTGATTCTTTTCCTCCTGTGGGCTGTATTTTTCCACTTTTTTGCAAGCATTATAGTCCTAGACAAACTCCTCAGTGTTTTTTTATAGGCATGGTTAAGTAACTTGAAAAGTTTGATTATTTCACTGCCTGCCAGGTAACTGAGGTTACAGGAATGCGCCACCACTCCTGGCTAATTTTTTGTATTTTTAGTAGAGATGGTGTTTCACTATGTTGGCCAGGCTGGTCTCAGACTCCTGACCTCAAATGATCTGCCCACCTCAGCCTCCCAAAGTGCTGGGATTACAGGTATGAGTCACCACGCCCGGCCCTGCTTGCTTTTAAGCTTTAAGTAAAACCAGAACAGTATTTAATTTAGGGTAAATTTTCTCCAATACGAATGCAAGACCTTTTTACTCTAACTGAGGCCTTGTGAGTCGTAAGGTCTTTCTCTCTGGCTATTGGGAATATACACTTTTCCTGGTCCTGATCTCTGGACACTGTTCCCACTAATCTTTTCTCTACCCAGCCTTGGGTGGTTTCCTCACATATGTTCACTGATGAGTACGGCACTGAATACTCAAGAGGGACCTCAGGCAGGTCTCCAGAGTCTTCTCTCTGTGGAGTCCTCTCCTCTCTGATACTCTGCCTTGAAACTCTTGTTGTTTGGCTTCCTGGGATTCCCAGATCATTCTCCTCAATTCAAGGTAACTCCCAGTCTCTGCCTGGGTTCCCCTCTCTGCACCAGGCCCTGAATATCTTCTGCAGTCAGCAAGCTGGGGTAATCATGGGACCTATCTCATTTGCTCCCTGTCTCTGAGTTCCTTGTCCTTAGTTGCCTAATGTACAATATGTCGAGATCCATTGTTTCACATATTTTGTCCAGTTTTGCGTTGTTTCAGGTAGAAGGGTAAATCCAGTGCCTGTTACTCCATTTTGTCCAAAAAGAGGCATCTCTAGGGATATTTATCACAGTTGCTTCGAAGTTCTGCTCTCCATATTCTCTTTCCTCCAAGAAACATTCTGTTATTTTTGTTTGTTTCTTCTTCTTCTTTTAATTTAATTTAATTTATTTATTTATTTATTTTTGAGACAGGATCTCACTCTGTCACCCAAGCTGGAGTGCAGTGGCGTAATCTCAGCTCACTGCAACCTCCACCTCCTGGGCTCAAGCAATCCTCGTGGCTCAGGCTTCCCAGTAGCTGGGACCACAGGCATGTGCCACCATGCCTGACAATTTGTTTGTTCCTAATTTTAACATTACAAGCTTTCTTCAAATGTCTGTCTCTTGGCTGAGCACAGTGGCTCATGCCTATAATCCCAGCACTTTGGGAGGCTGACGTGGCAGATCGCTTGAGCCCAGGAGGTCAAGACCAGCCTAGGCAACATGACAAAACCCCGTTTCTACTAAAAATAGGAAAATTAGCTGGGTACACACCTGTAGTCGCAGTCACTTGGGAGGCTGAAGTGGGAGGATCACCTGAGTCCAGGAGGCAGAGGTTGCAGTGAGCCAAGAGCATGCCACTGCACTACAGCCGGGGTGACAGAGTAAGATCCTGACACACACACACACACAAAAAGTAAGCTACTTAAAAAAGCAAAACAGCTGATTTGAACCTCTGTATAGGTATGGCAGAGCTTGCTGGTTACATCTCCAATATTCACTTTCTCCTTCTCTCTTAAAGAAGACAACTGTCTGGAGATGGTGTTGTGCCCAGCACACACACACACACACACACACACACAAAAAAAAGCAATTACATTTTCCGGTCTCTCTTGCATACTCTGTAGAGGTGTGGCCATATGTCACAATTCTAACCAACAAAATGTAAACAGATGTCATTGGCTGGGACTTCTGAGGAAGTCCCTTAAAATGAAGTGTATCCATTTTCTATTAGTGAATGACACACCACTCCAAAACACAGAGGAGTTTTACGTATTTATTTTTCATTTTTCTGTTTCAAACTACAATCATCAATAGAGCAGAGAGGTTTAAAACATCATTATTTACTTATGATTCTACAATTTGGGCAGGTCTCCACTGAGCAGTCCTGGGGTCACTCACTCAGCTGGGTCATCTGGTAGCTCATTTAGGGCTTGATGGCCTCCTCTATTCCCCTTCTCATCACCTCTCTGGTGGAATTGCCTGGTTTTCTTTTATGGCAGTGGAAGCATTCCAAGAGAGCAAGCCCCATGCACAAATGTTTATGAAGCCTTGGCTTGTGTCATATTTGTTGATGTCCCACTGGCAAACAAGTCACATCACCTAGCCCAAAGTCAATGTGGGAGAGGGCTATGCAATTCTATCATTGAGCAGTGAAGCAGCCTACAGCCACTCTGGGAGGCATTCATGTCGCCAGGTGTGGAGGCAACCCTGGAGCTGGTGAAGGAGGCAGCTTTTTGGTAAGCCTGGAAGTAGTTGTAACACTACTTGCTCAATATGGGACCCCTTTAGGACATACCAAAGGTCTTGTGCTCGGAGCAATCACATAGAGTAGCAAGTTGGGAACTTTTCTATATACAATCCCCAAGCCTTTAGCTAAATGTTGATGCATATTATCCCTGGCATTAGCATGGTGTGTCCATGCTCAGACCAAAGTAATAAATCTCACCAGTAAGGTCCATTGATGGTAGTTCTACATAGACCCTAGGAAAATCATGATCCAGGAAACACAGCAATTTGAACAATGGGCCAAGTGGTGCTGATTAGCCTGGAGCAAGGTAATGATTTAAAAAAAAAAAAAAAAAGGCTGGAACAAGGAATGATTCACACTACAAGTGCACCACCACCAATCCCAAGGACTCCCAGAAGCAGCTGAAAAAGACTTGGATGGAGAGGGAAGTCAAAGTTCTTAGGCCAAGTAGATAAGGACTTAGTGCATCACGTAAGTTTGGATCATTGTCAAAGTAAAAAAGGGAAACTGTTGTAGACTAAAAGAGACTAAAGCTGTTTTTCTCAAATTTTGATGAATTTTAGAAATGCCTGAGGAAGATTTTTAAAACCCAATGGTCAGACCACACCCAAAACAGTTAAATTACGATCTCTAGGGATGGAGCCCATATTTCTTAAGGCTACCTGACCGACTGATTCTAAAATGTGGCCAAGGTGAGAATTTCTGAACTGAAGAAAACCTAACAATCAAGTGTAATGCATGAACTTTTATTGGATTTTTAAAAAAATACCATAAAATACATTTGTTGAACAATTGTCAGAATAGATAATACATTACATGTAATATTTTAGATTTGTTAATTTTTTTTTCTTTTTTTGAGACAGAGTCTCTCTCTGTTGTCCAGGTTGGAGTGCAATGGCACGATTTCAGCTCACTGCAACCTCCACCTCCCAGGTTCAAGCAATTCTCCTGCCTCAGTCTCCCGAGTAGAGGGAACTACAGGCACACAGCACCATGCCTGGCTAATTTTTGTATTTTTAGTAGAGACGGGGTTTCACTATATTGGCAAGGCTAGTCTCAAACTCCTGACCTCAAGTGATCCACCTGCCTCGGCCTCCCAAAGTGCTGGGATTACAGGTGTGAGCCACCATGCCCAGCCTAGATTTATTAATTTTTAAAGAAGTGATAATGTGGGCTGAGTGTGGTGGCTCACACCTGTCATCCTAACACTGGAAGGCCGAGGTGGGAGGCTCACTTGAGCCCAGGAGTTGGAGACCACCATGGGCAACATAAGGAGACTCCACCTCTACAAAAAATTTTAAAAATCAGCTACGCATGGTGGTACACACCTGTAGTCCCAGCTACTGTGGAGGCTGAGGTGGGAGGATTGCTTGAGCTCAGGAGGTCGAAGCTCGAGTGAGCTGTGATTGTCCCACTGCACTCCAGCCTGGGTGACAGAGTAAGACCCTGACAAGAAAGAGAGAGAGAGAGAGAGGGAGGGAGGGAGGGAGGGAGGGAGGAAGGAAGGAAGGAAGGAAGGAAGGAAGGAAGGAAGGAAGGAAGGAAGGAAGGAAGGAAGGAGAAAGGAAAGGAAAGGGAAAAAAAGAAATAATGATAATCATGTGTTATTCTTAGGAGCTGTAAACTGAAGTATTTAGGTGGAGGGATGTTAATGTCTGCAACTTATCTTCAAATTGTTCTGCAAACGATTATACGTGTATATATGCATGTGTATAGAGAAACAGATCACATAAATGTGTCAAAATAGTAGTAACTGGTGGAGCTAGGTACAAAGTTTACTATGGGCCAGGTGCGGCGGCTCATGCCTGTAATCGTAGGACTCTGAGAGGCCAAGGTGGGCAGATCACCTAAGGTCAGGAGTTCGAGACCAGACTGGCCTACATGGTGAAACCCCATCTTTACTAAAAATTAAAAAATTAGCCCGGCGTGGTGGCACATACTTGTAGTTCCACCTATCTGGGAGGCCAAGGCAGGAGAATCACTTCAACCCAAGAGGCGGAGGTTGCAGTGAGCTGAGATGGTGCCATTGCACTCCAGCCTGGGTGACACAGTGAGACCCTGTCTCAAAAAAGAAAAAAATTCAATATACCACTCTTTTACCTTTTCTGTATATATGAAAACTTTCCAAATAAAAAGTTTGGGAAAAGTTATTTGGGGAATTAACATATGAACACCTGTACTCATAAGCAGATGAAATCCCTCTTGGAGTCCCATCCGAGATTTTTTTTTTTTT
The DNA here is from genome assembly GCF_049350105.2 of Macaca mulatta. NCBI lineage: Eukaryota > Metazoa > Chordata > Mammalia > Primates > Cercopithecidae > Macaca > Macaca mulatta. The sequence continues at coordinate 78,433,675 of NC_133419.1, forward strand.
CCGAAACAAAGTGTCACTCTGTGGCCCAGGCTGGAGTGCAGTGGGATGATCTCAGCTCACTGCAACCTCTGTCTCCTGGGTTCAAGTGATTATCCTGCCTCAACCTCCCAAGTAACTGGGATTACAGGCGTGTACCACCACACCTGGCTAATTTTTTGTATTTTTAGTAGAGTATTTTAGTAGAAATTTAGTTTCACCATGTTGGCCAGGTGGGTCTTGATTTCCTGACCTCAAGTGATCCACCTGCCTCGGCCTCCCAAAGTGCTGGGATTATAGGCATGAGCCACTGCACATTCCCCATCTGAGATTATTAAAACTCATGTAATCATGTATATCTGCACCAATGCAAGACTGAAGTGAGGCCAGTGAGAAACGTAGCCCTGGCCCTCATACGCACCATAGATTAGAACAAGTTGGTAAGTAGAATGGGGTCCATACCAATGAAGAGGAGTGGTCACCCCTGGTTTGGGTCGACCCGTGAACTGTTATTGGCCTGAAGTTAATGAGACTCTGCAGCAGTTGTCAGCCTTAACTGCACAATGAAATCATCTGAAGGAGCTTTAAAAAATATTCTTTCCTGGGCCCCACCTCTAGAGATTCTGATTTGTTTCAGGTGTTGTCAGGGTATGCCCTATATTGGAGTGTTTTAACTCATCCCAGGTGATTCTAATTACTGTGCAGCCAAAGTTGAGAACCATTGCTCTTCATACTGCCTTATACAACCTGGACAACTATAAAGGGATTGGTAAAGTTCTCAGGGAGAACAGGTATGTGGTTTTACCAGAGTTGGAAGAGACTTTTTTATTATCACTTGAGACTCAGAGAGATTCTAGCAATAGGAGGAGCCAGAAAGTTCTTTTATTTTTTTAATTTTAAAATTTAAAAATAGGGACAGAGTCTCACTATGTTGCCCAGGCTGGTCTTGAATTCCTGGGCTCAATCAATCCTCCTGCCTCAGCCTCCCAAAGTGCTAGGATTACAGGTGTGAGCCACCATGCCTGGCCTAGAAAGTTCTCGTACCATGGAGACTAGGCCTTTTTTCTCAAGGGCAAGGGACAATATGTTTAAAATACTTGGGCATAGGAGCAACCCAACAGCCCCAAACCTGGAGCTCTCAAAGGGATGGGATGAATTACCGCTGTCGGTTCTAAGTATTAGAGACAGCTGCTCAGGCTTTTGAAGAAATGGCAAGGAACAGAAAACTGAAAATATCCTCAAGGAGTCAGATTCTAACCCAAAAGAAAAGCTTCTGGACATTGATTGAAATATACATGACACTGCAGGAGGGGAAGGTATCATAAGGGGAAAAATTCAGTGGTTTGTGAAAGGTCTGGATGGAGACGGTGGTTATCCCATTAGGGGGCAAAGCCAGGTTCTTATAGGTACACATGGTCTCTCTTGAATAGAGGTCACTTCCAGATCTGTCACCACAGAAAGGTGTCCCAAAGGAAAAATAAACAAAGTGAGAGAGAATTGGGTAGGCAGTACTCATTCTAGCTTGCCTGGGACTTCCAAGTTGGTTTTATTTATTTATTTATTTATTTATTGAGACAGGGTCTCCCTGTGTCACCTAGGCTGGAGTGCAGTGGCGAGACCTTGGCTCACTGCAACGTTTGCCTCCCAGGTTCAAGCGATTCTCATGCCTCAGCCTCCGAGTAGCTGGGACTACAGGCATGTGCCACCATGACTGGCTAACTTTTTTTTTTAGTAGAGACAGTGATATGGTTTGGCTGTGTCCCCACCCAGATCTCATCTTGAATTCCCACATGTTGTGGGAGGGACCTTGTGGGAGGTAACTGAATCATGGAGGCAGGTCTTTCCTGTGTTGTTCTCGTGATAGTGAGTAAGTCTCATGAGAGCTGATGGTTTTATTTATTTATTTATTTTATTTATTTTTTTTTTTTGAGACGGAGTCTTGCTCTGTGCCCCAGGCTGGAGTGCAGTGGCGCGATCTCAGCTCACTGCAAGCTCCGCCCCCCCGGGTTCACGCCATTCTCCTGCCTCAGCCTCCCGAGTAGCTGGGACTACAGGCGCCTGCCACCTCGCCCGGCTAATTTTCTTGTATTTTTAGTAGAGACGGGGTTTCACCGTGTTAGCCAGGATGGTCTCGATCTCCTGACCTCGTGATCCGCCCGTCTCGGCCTCCCAAAGTGCTAGGATTACAGGCTTGAGCCACCGCGCCCGGCGAGCTGATGGTTTTAAAAAGGGGAGTTTCCCTGCACTTGCTCTCTCTTGTCTGTTGCCATGTGAGATATACATTTCCACCATGATTGTGAGGCTTCCCCAGCCATGTGGAACTGTAAGTCCATTAAAACTCTTTCTTCTGTAAATTGCCCAGTCTCAGGTATGTCTTTATCAGCAGTGTGAAAACAGACTAATACAGATTAGGGTTTCACAATGTTGGCCAGGCTGGTCTTGAACCCCTGACCTCAAGTTCTCCACCCACCTCAGCCTCCCAAAGTGCTGGGATTATAGGCTATGAGCCGCTGCACCCGATGAGACTTCCAAGTTTTTATACTGGAAGTCCTGTATCCCAAGAAACCCTTTGGTCCCAAGAAAGAAACCCTATGTCCCAAGAAAGTTCCAGACAACCCACAATAGCTGATCAAGCTACTACACAGGGAAGGGGGTCATCTATCTCAGACCTGGACTTGGAGAAGAATGAACGTCGACATGTATCCTCCTTTAGAGGATGAGTCCTGTATTAGGCTGAGAAGCAGAACCAAAACTGAGACTCTCATGCAAGTGGTTTATTGATGGAGTGCTCTTAGGAGAAGGGGAGTGAGGGAAGCAGCGTAGAACAGGAAAAAAAAAAAAATTAAGTAAGAATGTGCTCTCAGAAGAAGACTGACTTCAGCCTGATTCCATGAGGAGCTCTGGGAAAGGAAGTTCCTCGATGTAAGAGGTCAGTCTTTTGTACCTCCATACAAGAGGTAGCAATTCTTTTCTAGAGATGGTCTCAAAATTAGAATACATCAAAATCAATTGGAGGGTTTGGTAAATCAGAATGCTGTGCCAACCCCTGGAAATTCTGATTCGGTAGGTCTGGGGTGGGGTCTGAGAATTTGTATTTCCAGCAAGTTCACAGGTAATGCTGATGATGCACTTTGAAAACCTCCACTCTAGAGAAGAGGACAGCTCTGAGGTTTTAGCACCCACAGCATCTCACAAAGGGGATCAGCAAAGCACCTGCTACATGAGGGCACATGCCAGAGACAGATGGATTGGACCACAAGCTGGGGCTAGGTAGACTACATCTTTAGGTCAGAACATCTAGATTCACAGTATCTTGTATGTTCCTGTTGTCATCCCACATCTCTTGCCAACGCATTGTTGAAACATTCTTAAAGATACATGAGGCTTTGAAGAGGAAGCAGCTGCAAGTTGCTAGGCAAATATAGTGGTGTCAGTTGCAATAGAGTGGAAAGTCCTTAAATGGGAGATCAATATTTAGGGGCAAGGCTCTAGACCAACCCTGGAAATTGCCTGATATTTGTGAAATTAAAGGGAAATGGCATTGATGGCAACTTTTAATTTCATAAGCCATGCCAGAACTCGTAACGGTCTCTGCTCCTGAGGATCACCACCAGGTGAAGGTGAATGAATAAATGTTAAAATGGAATTCGTTTCTTTTGGTGGGGTACGTCAGGTAGAACTTGGAGAATACCTTGTACCCCTGGGCCTTAATGTCCATCTCCAGGCAGTGCATGAGGTCACTGTTGTCTAGGACTGCCTTCCAGGGCCCAAACTTGACAACGGACTTGAACATCTTCTTATCCTGCAGAAAACACAGGACCTCTGAATAATATGCATCCTGCTCCTCCGTTTCCACCAGGCACACAAGCACGCTGGACTTCCGCGCTGTTATGGCCTCTGCACGCGCCAGGCGCACCATGAGCTCCAGGTTCTCGCCATAGCCCGGCACTTGCAGGAGAAACTGCTTCCGAGACACCTGCTCACCAAAGATCTGCGGCATGTCCTCCAGCAGCTTGACTAAAGGCTTGATTTCATAGAACTGAGCCTCACGGTACACTTCAGGGATGTGCTGTGTGGGCACTTGCCCAGTGCGCAGGTAGTCCAGGATGGGTCTGAAATAGGTGCTGGGGCGGTCGATGAAGAAGCGGCCCTCTGCATCCATGGAGGCCTTGGCTGAGCTAGAGAACATCTCTGCCAACTTTGAGCCCGGAAATTTCCTCAGGGTACCCAGGGTGGTCGTGTGGAACTCACCCCCCACGTTCAGCTCCACAACCGTAGACATCTGGAGGCACAAGAGGCAGAGTAAACCAACACGCCGTCTCCCCTGAGCTCATGACTTATTTTTATCCAAAGAATAACTGGATTAAAAACTTAGGGGAGCCATAATGTTTGGCTTCGGCTAGTGAAAGGCCCATCTTACTAAAGAGGGTTGTATTGATACTGTGTTGCTCCAGGGGGTGGCTTTTTTTTTTTTTTTTCTTTTTTTTTTTTTTGAGACAGAGTCTCGCTCTGTCGCCCAGGCTGGAGTGCAGAGGCACAATCTCGGCTCACTGCAACTTCCACCTCGATTAAAGCAACTCTTCTGCCTCAGCCTCCCTAGTAGCTGGGACTACAGGCGCCCGCCATCATGCCTGACTAAGTTTTGTATTTTTAGTAAAGACGAGGTTTTGCCATGTTTGCTAGGCCGTTCTCAAACTCCTGACCTCACACGATCCGCCTGCCTCAGCCTCCCACAGTGCCCGGCCAAGGGTGGGCATTTTAAGGAGGAAGAAAGGTTTCTGTTTGAAAAAAGAATACCCATTCAAGCATCTTAATTTTAGGTCATAGAATGTTATGGGAGGAGGCCAGGCACGGTAGCACACGCCTGTAATCCCAGCACTTTGGGAGGCTGAGGCAGGCAGATCATCTGAGGTCAGGAGTTCGAGACAAGCCTGGCCGACTTGGTGAAACCCTGTCTTTACTAAAAATACAAAAATTAGCCAGGTGTGGTGGCACGTGCCTGTAATCCCAGCTGCTCGGGAGGCTGAGACACGAGAATCACCTGAACCTGGGAGGGGGAGGCTGCAGTGAGCCAAGATCACCCCACTGCCCTCCAGCCTGGGTGACAGAGTAAGACTCTGTCAATACATATTGTAATATTGTAAGACTCTGGACTCTGTCTTACAAAAGCAGAAGAATGTTATGGGAAGAGGCTGCCATGGAAGGAAGTCTCAGCAATGATACTTCCAAAGTCTGTGGCCTTCGGCAAGCCTTTTTCCCTCTTAAGGCCTCAGTCTCCTCATCTATAAAATGGGGATATTGGCTGGGCATGGTGGCTCATGCCTGTAATCCCAACACTTTGGGAGGCCATGGCAGGACGATCACTTGTGGCCAGGAGTTGGAAACCAGCCTGGGCAACATAGCAAGACTCCATCTCTATTTTTTTTAAATAGGTTTAAGGGGAAAAAATTTTTTTAAAGGCCAGGCATGATGCCTCACGCCTATAATCCCAGTACTTTGGGAGACCAAGGTGAGTGGATCACTTGAGACCAGGAGTTCAAAACCAGCCTGGCTAACATGGTGAAACCCCATCTCTACTAAAAATACAGTAATTAGCCGGGCATGGTAGCACACGCCTACAGTCCCAACTGCTCGGGAGGCTGAGGCAGGAGAATCACTTGAACCCAGGAGGCAGAGGTTACAATGAGCTGAGATCGTGCCACTGCACTCCAGCCTGGGCGACAGAATGAGAGTCCAACTCCAAAAAAAAAATAGGAAGTAAAATGGGGACATGGAGTTGTTACGAAGTCAAGAGTTCCCAACCTGGGATGCTCAGCTCTGATCTAAGATATAATAAAAGCCAGGGGTAAGGGAGGAGGGACACTTCCAACATTTCAGAAAGACGAAAGAAACCATACATGTGTTCATTTGGGAAGCATTTCTTGGGTATTTACTATGTATCCACATCCTGTGCTGGGAGTTGGGGACAAAAATTCTTATTTCACGTAGATCAGAAGTTCTGGTTAACAGTTGGCATGACCTTGATTGATTTAAAAATGGGATTTTTTCTTTTTTTCTTTCTTTTTTTTTTTTTGAAACAGAGTCTCACTCTGTCGCCCAGTCTAGAGTACAGTGATGTGATCTTGGCTCACTACAACCTCAGCCTCCCAGGCTCAAGCAATTCTCGTGCCTCAGCCTGGGAGCTGGGATGGCCACCCTGTAGCTGGGATTACAGATGTACAGTGCACGACCAAGCCAGGCTAATTTTTGTATTTTTAGTAGAGACTGGGTTTCACCATGTAGGCCAGGCTGGTCTCAAACTCCTGACCCCAATCTGCCCACCTCGGCCTCCCAAAGTGTTGGGGTTACAGGCGTTAGCCATAGTGCCTGGCCAGAAAATTGAATTTTTTTTAACAGATGGGATCTTGCTCTGTTGTTGCCGAGGCTGCAGGTGCAGTGGCATGATCATAACTTACTGCAGCCTTGAACTTGGGCTCAGGTCATCCTCCTGCCTCAGCCTCCCAAGTAAATGGGACTACAGGACATTCAACACTGTATCTGGCTACTTAAAAAAAATTTTTTTTAGAGATGGGTCTTACTGTGTTGCCCAGGCTGGTCTTGAACTCCTGGCTTCAAGGCTTCCTCCTGCCTGAGCCTCCCAAGCTTGTGGGATTACAGGTGCAAGCCACCACGCCCAGCATAAATAGAATTTGTTTGATGAATGTTTTTCCAAATACGGTCCCATGGGACTCCAATAATAACAGGAATATTCTTGGTAATGAAAAGGCCAGTAACTCTACATATTGTGGGTGTAAAACTGCGTCATGAACTGTGAAGTGCAGTGCAAATGCAAGTTAAGTTTAGTTGTTCAACAGAACTTTTAGAGGCCACCTCTCTGTGCCAGACCCTGGGCTGAGCACTAAGACTGGTTATTAAGTGATGATGTCAGAATTTGAACTCAGGTCCGTTTTACTCCAAGCTTGAGCTCTTAGTGATTACATAAATGAATTACCTTCAGTCTTCCAATACCTTCACTCTTCATTCCCTTAGTGACTCATTCATTCAACAAAATGTATGCCTAGTGGGAAGGTTGGTGGGAAGAGGGATATGGAAACAGACAGTCTAGTAACTCTGTGTAGTGCTTTAAATGGATTATCTAATTCAGCCCTCACAACACTTCCATGAAGAAAATATTAAATCTCCATTTTACAGAAGAAGAAACTAAGGCTTAAAGAGATGAAGAAAGTTGCCTGAGACTGGCTATTAAGTGATGATGTCAAAATTTGAATTCAGGTCCATTTTACTTCAAGCTGGAGCTCTTAGTCATTACATAAATTACCTTCAGTCTTCCAATACCTTCACTCTTCATTCCTTTAGTGACTCATTCATTCAACAAAATGTATGTTGGGCCTATTACATGCAAACCTTGTGCCAAACAGAACAGGACACAGTCCCTGCTTTCAAGGAACTCACAGGGGAGAGGGAAACAGATGGCTTAAGCACGTAGGTGCTGAGAGGGAAGACTCAAAGGTAGGAGGGGTCAGGTCTTTTTGTGGATGTGTATCGGAGGCTGTCAGAGAAGGTTTCCTAAGGGATGTGACGACTGCTGCCGCGGAATAGATGCGTGGTGTTAGAGGGAAGGCTGGATTTCCAACCTGAAGATTTTACCACAAGAGTGGAGATGGGGACAGGGCTCAGGAATGTCACTCAGTCTGATTTAGGTGTGTCCTCATTCTCAACTGGTCTGTGGGCTCTCCTTCTAAGATTAAAGTACTGGAGTTAAGAGAGCCAAAGGCAGGCCGGGCGCGGTGGCTCAAGCCTGTAATCCCAGCACTTTGGGAGGCCGAGACCGGCGGATCACGATGTCAGGAGATCGAGACCATCCTGGCTAACACGGTGAAACCCCGTCTCTACTAAAAAATACAAAAAAACTATAGCCGGGCAAGGTGGCGGGCGCCTGTAGTCCCAGCTACTAGGGAAGCTGAGGCAGGAGAATGGCGTAAACTCGGGAGGTGGAGCTTGCAGTGAGCCGAGATCCGGCCACTGCACTCCAGCCTGAGCGACAAAGCGAGGCTGTCTCAAAAAAAAAAAAAAAAAAAAAGAGAGAGACAAAGGCAACTGAACTGCTGGAGAAATCTGATTGCCATGACAACATCTCCTACCAGGGGACAGTTCTGCTTACTGGAAGGGAGAAGGCAGAGGAGAGGATGCATCTTGACAGCAGCCAAACAATAGAGCTGAGAAAAATAAGCCCAGAACCTCTGACTCTTTCTCCCAAAAACCTCAAGGCCCCTTGGCAGGACTGTTTGGTTAACCCTGAGGTCACCTCTGTAAAGCACCCAGTTAAATGCCAACTTGCAGACTTTACCCCTTGAATGGACCAATATGTTCTCATTACTCCTACACTGCTGAAAGCTCCCAGGCCCTCCTAATATCCCCATATTACAGGCAAGGAAAGTTCAGAGAGAAGTCACACAGCTAGGATGTGATGAAGTTGGAGCTGAGATGAAACCTGTATCAGCATGACTCCAACACAATATGGGTGCCTCACTCCCATCCTTCCCAACATCCTGCCCCACTACTGCCAATACTTAGATATGTGCCCAGGGCCCTTTGCTTTCCTTCTCTGGGCCTAAGCTTAGTTATCTGTGAAACAGGAAGGTAAAATGGACCAAGAGAACTCTAAGCTCCCCCAGCTCTGAAAGTCTAACAGATCCAATCACATCCGATGTCCTTTCTGAAGCTAATTTCCAGATGCTTCAAAAAATAGGCTGGGTGCAGTGGCTCACGCCTATAATCCCAACACTTTGGGAGGCCCAGGTGGGAGGATCACTTGAGGCCAGGAGTTCAAGAGCAGCATGGCCAACATGGCAAAACCCCATCTCTACTAAAAATACAAAAAATTAGCTGGGCCCTGGTGGCGCACACCTGTAATCCCAGCTACTTGGGAGGCTGAGGCAGGATAATTGCTTGAGCCCGGAAGACAGAGGTTGCAGTGAGCCAAGACTGCGCCACTGCACTCCAGCCTGGGTGACAGAGGGAGACCCTGTCTCAAAGAAAAAAAGTTTCCTGTGCGGACATCTTCAGCTCCATTTCTTTATCAAACAAGACCTCAGCCCTGTTCCTAAGCTTCTTTTTGTTTTTTGTTTTTGTTTGTTTTTTGTTTTGAGACAAGGTCTCACTCTTGCCCAGGCTGGAGTGCAGTGGTACAATCTCGGCTCACTGCAACCTCCACCTCCGAGGCTGAAGCGATTCTCCTGTATCAGCCTCCAGAGTGGCTGGGACTACAAGCGTGTGCCACTATGTCCAGCTAATTTCTGTATTTTTTATAGAGACAGGGTTTCGCCATGTTGGCCAGGCTGGTCTCAAACTCCGGAGCTAGGTGATCCACCCGCTCTGCCTCCCAAAGTGCTGGGACTACAGGCATGAGCTACCACGCCTGGCTGAGAGTACCTTTTCTGAAGTACAAATCTGATCCTATCACTCCCTGCATTAAACACTTGAGCAAATTTTCATTCCCTTCCAGATAAACTCCAGACTCCATAACAAGGTTTAGAGGCCCTTTGCAACTGGGCTGCTACTTCACCCCTCGCAATCAGCTACCAGAACCGCCGGTTGCTCCCCACCCCTCCAATCCGGAGCAAGCCAGGCCCCCTCACCTCCAGAAGCTCACTCACTTGCCATCCACACTCCTTTCTCTGACCCTACTCATCCTTCAGATGAATTCCTCTGGGAGTCCTTCGGGGTGGGTTGTCTCATTGTGGTCCCAGAAAGTCCTACACTACTATACTTCCACTGGCCTGGCAGTTCTTCCCTTATAATTCCCTGTTTGTTCATTGATTGCAAGGTTCCTGGCCAAGTGCTGTGTTTCACGCATGTAATCCCAGCACTTTGGGAGACTGAGGTAGGAGGATTGCCTGAGCCTAAGAGTTTGAGTCCAGTCTGGGGTTTCAACCAGGAGTTCAAGACCAGCCTGGGTCTCACCAACATGGCAAGACCCCGTCTCTATTTTAACAAAAACAAACAAACAAACAAACAAGAAGGCTGTGAGGCTCCTAAGGGAGGGGAATATCCTCTGATTTACAGGAGCATCTAGTGTTCTGTTCAAGGCCAATCTTGCCCTACCTGGCATCATGCACAGTGCGTTACACTTCCCCAGTAATTCATGCAGGCATTTATTGAGCACCTAGGGTGATCCTGGCACTAGGCATGTGACTTTGTCAATAGCCAACAGCAATGACGTGACCATGGCCCTATTAGAGAGAGCCACGCTGACCTGCTGCTGGATCTGCTTTCCCTTCCTCCAGGTCTTCAGGATGATTCTCAGTGCAGGAGAGAACCCGAGTGTTCTGCTTCTAGAGTGCAGCCAGCCTTTTCCCCATCCTCCTCCCCAACTCCCCTCACCCAAGCCCGGGGACCAGGCAGGCAAGCAAGCAGAGGGATTCGGGTCCCAGCCAGAGGGCAGGGGCAGGGGCAGGTTGGAGAGGGCTGCGGGTGAGGGAAAGATCCTCTGTCCAAGCTGGTTGGATGGGCTTCTCCCACGGGGAGCAGGGGAGAAGGAGGAGCAGAGGAGAAGCCCTGGACTAGGACAAGCCCGGGGGAAGAGAGAAGGGAGTGGAACTAAAGACCGAATGCAGAGGGAGGAAGCAAAAGGGCAAAAAGGAGAGGCTGGACAGAGCCAAACCAGAAAGGGACACCGAGGCGCAAAAGGAGAGCCATCGGAGCAGGAGGGATAGCAAAGACAGAAGAGAGCGACCAGCCCGAGGTGCAGGGAGACAGTGCGCCAGAAGTAGGGGGCTCGGCCGGCTGCGACGGACGGGCGGGAGAAACTGGAAGGGAGGGCAGAGGCGCGGGGACTCAGCTAGCCTCGCACTTACCGTCAGCCGCCCGGGCCGGGGGGACTGGGGCAGAGGGGTCTGGCTCGTCATCCTGCCCGCTGGCCGCTCCACTGCGCAGCCCTGCCACATGCAGATCACTTGGGCCAGCGGAAGTGCCCCTGGCTGCCCGCCCCTAGGTGGGGACACCGAGGCTCAAGGCGGGACGGGGCTGGGCCAGGCGTGGCTTTTAGTGAGACCTGGCCAAGTGCAGAAGGAAATGAACAGTCTGTCTATTTAGGGCTTTTAAAAGTTGTTAGACCCTGAGGAGGGCTGACTTTGGAGACTGAGAAATGGAGCAGACCCTTTAAGTACTGACCTTTTGATATAGATTAATTTCCTTCCTTTTCTTTCTTTTTTTTTTTTTTTTTTTCCCCAGAGACAGGGTCTCACTCTGTCGCCCAGGCTGAAGTGCAGTGGCAGATCAGGCTCACTGCAGCCTCAACCTCCCGGGCTCAAGTGATCCTCCTACCTCAGCCTCCCAAAGTGGTGGGATTACAGGCCTGAGCCACAGCACCTTGCCTCTTCCTATATTTTCTTTTGCGGCTTAGATCAGATGGCACCTGAGATGAAAGACCCCATGACTGAGATAAAAGACCGTTTGAATATTACATCTTAATGTGGAATGTTAAATGTACCATTCTCAAACAGAAACACTGCCTAGAATCAATTAAATTGCTGTAACTATACACTTAACTAATATGGAAAATATTAAAATTCTGTTAAGCTTCCCCAGACCTTGCTTCTTCTTCTTATTATTATTATTGCTTATTATTCCCCAGACCTTGCTTATATAAATGAATGACCCTCAAACCACTCTACTCAAGAGCACTGAACCCAGCTTATTGGAGCCTGTGTCCCCCGCTTGGCCATTCTCAAACTTTACGCTTAAATAAATTATTTAAACGTATTGCCTGAATCCCGTTATTAAAGTTGACACTGGCCGGGCGCGGTGGCTCAAGCCTGTAATCCCAGCACTTTGGGAGGCCGAGACGGGTGGATCACGAGGTCAGGAGATCGAGACCATCCTGGCTAACACAGTGAAACCCCGTCTCTACTAAAAAATACAAAAAACTAGCCGGGCGAGGTGGCGGGCGCCTGTAGTCCCAGCTACTCGGGAGGCTGAGGCAGGAGAATGGCGTAGACCCGGGAGGCGGAGCTTGCAGTGAGCTGAGATCCGGCCACTGCACTCCAGCCTGGGCGACAGAGCGAGACTCCGTCTCCAAAAAAAATAAAATAAAATAAAAAATAAAGTTGACACTAGTTAATGCCCCTCTCTGGGCCTCAGAGTTCCCAGGAGTGAAATGGGGGAGGCAGAGGGAGTTGACATTGACTGACATCGACAGCTAGAGACTTTCTATTCCCTACAGTCCTAGGGAGTGAAATATCGTCAACACCATTTTACAGATCAGAAAACCAGCACCCTAGGAGGTAGGGTGGTGTTAAAATGTAAAATCTGAGGCTCAACAAAACTTTTTTAAGAGTGTACTTGGATAACAGGCAATTCTTGAATTGGGAAACACCAGATGGAAAAAGGTTGAATGTTCCCATGACAATGCATCAGAGGCAAATATTTATGGGGAGAATGTGGAAACAAGATATTTTACTGGGGACAGGCACGGTGGCTCACGCCTGTAATTCTAGCACTTTGGGAGGCCAAGGCAGACAGATCATTTGAGGTCAGAAGTTCGAGACCAGCCTGACCAAAATGGTGAAACCTCGTCTCTACTAAAAATACAAAAATTAGCTGGGTGTGGTGGTGCGTGCCTGTAATCCCAGATACTTGGGACTCTGAACCAGGAGAATTGCTGGAACATGGGAGGCAGAGCTTGCAGTGATCAAAGATTGCACCACTGAACTCCAGCCTGGGCAACAAAGTAAGATTCCCTCTCAGGGGGAAAAAAAAAAAAAATATATATATATATATATATATATATATATATTTATATATATATATACACACACACACACACACACACACACACATATATTTCATTGGTTACAGTTATGAAATCACCTTTTTTGGTTTCCTTTGTTGAAAAGTCCCTAGTTACTTAATTATATGTTAGTTGGTTGCTTGTGATTGGCTAATGTTAAGTTTTGTTTCTGTCTAACATTAGGATTTACCAGAAATGACTGTATTAGTCAGGGTTCTTTAGAGGGACAGAACTAATGGAATGGGGCTGGGCACGGTGGCCCACACCTGTAATCTCAGCACTTTGGGAGGCCAAGGCAGGTGGATCACCTGAGGTTAGGAGTTCAAGACTAGCCTGACCAACATGGTGAAACCCCATGTCTACAAAATGCAAAAAATTAGCTGGGCGTGGTGGTGGGCACCTTTAATCCCAGCTACTTGGGAGGCTAAGGCAGAAGAATCACTTGAACCTAGGTGGTGGAGGTTGCAGTAAGCCCAGATCAAGCCATTGCACTCCAGCCTGGGCAACAAGAATGTAATCCCATCTCAAAAAAAACAAAAAAACAAAAAAACTAATGGTATATATATATACACATACACACACACATACATATATGTGTGTATACATATATTCCATTACTTTTTAAACTCTGCTTTATATATATATACATATATGTGTATATATACACACACACACACACACATATATGTGTATATATATATAAAGGGGAGTTTATTAAGTATTAACTCACACGAACCCAAGGTCCCACAACAGGCCATTGGCAGGCTAAGAAGCAAGGAGAGCCAGTCCGAATTCCAAAAGTGAAGAACTTGGAGTCTGATGTTCGAGGGAAGGAAGCATCCAGCAAGGGAAAAAGATGTAGGCTGGGAGGCTAGGCCAGTCTCTCTTTTCACATTTTTCTGCCTGTTTATATTCTAGCCACACTGGCAGCTGATTAGATTGTGCCCACCCAGATTAAAGGTGGGTCGGCCTTTCCCAGCCCTCTGACTCAAATGTTAATCTCCTTTGGGAACACCCTCACAGACACACCCAGGATCAATACTTTGTGTCCTTCAATCCAATCAAGTTGACACTCAGTATTAACCATCACAATGACCCAAGTTAAGTTTTGCTTATGTTTGCAAATCAAGCAAGTCTGAGTTCCTTTATAAGGCCTAACTAGCATTGTCTGGCCAGGGATTCTTCAGGCCTGATCTCCATTTTAATTTACTTTAACAGTGGCCAGTGTAGACTATTTAGCCAGCCCAAGGCAGCTGCTTGGAGTACAAAGCATGCCCAATGGTGAAAAGAGTTAGGTATCTGTTTTGTGGGGTTGTTTTCCTAGAGTTAAAATATAACTCTAAAGGAGAGGGAGCATAATTTCCCACTCCTTAAGTGTGGGTTATGCATTGTGACTTCTTCCAACGAGTACAATATGGGAAGGAGGAAAAAGAGAAGAAACTTTACATTGGGGAAACTGATCAATACTACTCTAGCCAGGTGACCAAAGTCAGTGCCAACAGTTATTGATCATGACGACAGTGCGTGCTTGCTGTAAACCAAAAAGTATCTGAGACAAGTTCAACCAATTTAGAAGTTTATTTTGCCAAGGTTAAGAACATGCCCACAATACAACCTCAGGATGTCCTCAGGTCATGTACCCAAGGTGGTCAGGCTACAACTTGGTTTTATGTATTCAAGCAGACATAAGACATTAGGGCCGTGCATGGTGGCTCATGCCTGTAATCTCACCACTTTGGGAGGCCAAGGCAGGTGGATCATTTGAAGTCAGGAATTTGAGACCAGCCTGGCCAACATGGTGAAACCCCATCTCTACTAAAAATGTAAAAATTAGCCAGGCATGGTGGTGTGTGCCTGTAACCCCAGCTACTCAGGAGGCTGAGGCAGGAAAATCACTTGAATCTGGGAGGCAGATGTTGCAGTGAGCTGAGATCGCACCATTGCACTCCAGCCTGGGAGACAGAGTAAGACTCCATCCCAAAATAAAAAAATAAAAAAGAGAGAAAAAAGAAAAGACATCAATTGGCTAGGCATCAATGGCTCAGTCTGTAATCCCAAGGGAGAGGATCCGGGAGGCCAAGATGGGAGGATCACTTGACCCCAGGAGTTCAAGTCCGGCCTGGGCAACATGGTGACACCCTATGTCTACAAAAAGTACAAAACTTAGTCAGGCACGGTGGCATGTGCCTGTAGTCTCAGCTACTTGGGAGGCTGAGGTAAGAGGATCTCTTGAGCCTGGGAGGTATCTCTGTTGGACTAGAGATTATAAATAAATAAATAAGGCCAGGTGTAGTGGCTCACACCTGTAATCCCAGCACTTTGAGAGGCCAACGTGGGCAGATCATTTGAGGTCAGGAGTTCGGCACTAACCTGGCGAACATGGTCAAACCCCAACTCTACTAATAGGACAAAAAATTAGCTGGCGTGGTGGTATGTGCCTGTAGTCCCAGCTACTCAGGAGGCTGAGGCAGGAGAATTGCTTGATCCTGGGAGGTGGAGGTTGCAGTGAGCTGAGATTATACCACTGCACTCTAGCCTGGGCAACAGAGCGAGATTCTGTCTCAAAAAAAAAAAAAAAAAAAAAGATAATTAATTAACATGTAATAAAAATGAAGATACCAATTAATACATGTATGATATGCATTGGTTAGGTCCAAAAAGACTGGACAGCTGGAAGGGGATGTGGGGCTTCCAGGTCATGAGAAGATTCAATGATTTTCTGATTGGTGGGCAGGTGTGGAAACTCATGCATATAATCACAGCACTTTGGGAAGCTAAGGTAGACATATAGCTTGAGCCCAGGAGTTGGGGACCAACCTGGGCAGCATAGCAAGACCTGGTATCTTTTTGGATTTTTTTTGAGGCGGAATCTGGCTCCGTCACCAGGCTGAAGTACTGTGGTGCAATCTTGGCTCACTGCAATCTCCGCCTCCCAGGTTCAAGCAATTCTCCTGCCTCAGCCTCCCAAGTAGCTGGGATTACAGGCATGTACCACCACAACCAGCTCATGTTTGTATTTTTAGTAGAAATGGAGTTTCACCATATTGACCAGGATGGTCTCGATCTCCTGACCTCATGATCTGCCTGCCTTGGCCTCCCAAGGTGCTAGGATTACAGGCGTGAGCCACCATGCCCAGCCAGACCCCATCTCTATTTTTAAAAGATGAAAATTAAAAAGCAAGGATTTTCTGCTTGTCAGTGGGTTATTATCTAAAGACCTGAGATCAATAGAAAGGGATGCCTGGGTTACTATAAAGGGTGGTGTAGACCAAGGTTTTTTGTTTTTTTTTTTTTTTGAGACAAGAGTCTTGCTCTGTCGCCCAGGATGGAGTGCAGTGGCCGGATCTCAGCTCACTGCAAGCTCCACCTCCAAGGTTCACGCCATTCTCCTGCCTCAGCCTCCTGAGTAGCTGGGACTATAGGCGCCCACCATGTCACCTGGCTAGTTTTTTGTATTTTTTAGTAGAGACGGGGTTTCATCGTGTTAGCCAGGATGGTCTCGATCTCCTGACCTTGTGATCCGCCGCTCTCGGCCTCCCAAAGTGCTGGGATTACAGGCTTGAGCCACCGCGCCCTGCCTGACCAAGGTTTTATCATACAGATGAAGCCTCCAGGTAGCAGGCTTCAGAGAGAATAGATTGCAAATATTTCTTATCAGACTTAAAGGCTGACAGACTTTGTGCATGACTGACAGACTGACAGACTTAAGGTCTCTGTTTTGATGGTAATACTGGTCAGCTGTGCCGAATTCCAAAAGGGGGAAGGGCATAATGAGGCATGTCTGACCCCCTTCCAGTCATGGCCTGAACTAGTTTTTCAGGTTAACTTTGGAATGCCTTTGGTGGGGAAGAGGGGTCCTTTCAGATGGTTGGGGGGCTAAGAATTTTATTTTTTGTTTATAGTACTGAGTATATACCCTTGATGTGATGTGAGGAAAATGATCTTCCTCCCCAAAACTCATAACCTCAGTTCAATCTTGAGAAAAGCATCAGAGAAATTTCAATAGAGGAACATCCTATAATATAACTGACCAGTACTCCTCAAAACTATCAAAGTCACCCAAAAGAGGAAAAATCTGAGAAACTGTCACAGTCAAGAGCATCCTAAGGGGCCAGGCACAGTGGCTCATGCCTGTAATCTCAGCACTTTGGGAGGCTGAGGTGGGTGTATCATGAGGTCAAGAGTTCGAGACCAGCTTGGCCAACATAGTGAAACCCTGTATCTACCAAAAATACAAAATTAGCTGGACAAGGTGGCGTGTGCCTATAGTCCCAGCTACTCGGGAGGCTGAGGCAGGAGAATTGCTTGAACCCAGGAGGCGGAGGTTGCGGTGAGCCCAGATCACACCACTGCGTTCCAGCTTTGGCAATAGAGCGAGTGTCCATCTCAAAAAAAAAAAAAAAATATATATATATATATATATATATATATATATATAGCATCCTAAGGGGACATGACAAGCATATTGTAACGTGGAGCCAGGCGTGGTGACTCACACCTGTGATCGCAGCACTTTGAAAGACTGAGGTCGACAGATCAGTTGAGCCCAGGAGTTTGAGACCAGCCTGGGAAACATGGCAAAACCCATCTCTACAGAAAATATAAAAATTAACTGGGTATGGTGGCACACATGTGTAGTCCCAGCTACTCAGGAGGGTAAGGTAGAAGGATCACTTGATCCTGGGAGGTGAGAAGAGACAAACCGGGTTATTAAAAGACATTCATAAAAACGCAGTGGCTCACACCTATAATCCCAGCACTTTGGGAGGCCAAGGTGGGCAGATCACTTCAGATCAGGAGTCTGAGACCAGCCTGACCAACATGGTGAAAACCCATCTCTACTAAAAAAACAAAAATTAGTTGGGCATGGTGGTGCACACTTGTAATCCTAGCTACTGGGGAGGCTTAGGTGTGAGAATCGCTTGAACCTGGGAGGCAGAGGTTGCAGTGAGCCGAGATCACGCCACTGCACTCCAGCCTGAGCAACAGAGCAAGACTCCGTTTCAAAAAAAAAAAAGAGACATGTATAAAAACGAAACAAGGGGTAAGGACAGCTTAGAAATCCTGAAGTTGCTGACACGCCGAGAAAACTAGTGACTATAGTTATGCCTGCTAAGATTTGGGTGCATGGGGCTTGGCTTTGGTTAGCTCCCTTGGTCTTATTTTACCAAACAAAGAAACCTCCCAGTTATGGGCACCCTATTTACTCTTATCACCTGACAGTATTTGCAGGGTAATTCCCCAGAACTAGTATATTGATCCAGATTTTCTGTTTTTACCCAGAAGTCACTGGTTGGTTCACAGGAATACGCAGGGTTAATTTAAAATGTAGGCAAAAACTTAAAAACAATTAATGAAACTGGAATGTAATGTCAAGTGTATGATAAGTTTTGAAACTTAATTTTTCTCTCTCCAGTTCTCACTTTTGTCAAAAACAGATCATGATAGGACTGAGTTTTTTGCAAAATAAACTTTAGTCTTATGGTTGGCCTGATTATTTGCATAAAGTTCAGCCAGAATACTTATTTTTACTAGGATTTTTAAATAGGTTTTGATGGAACTCAGTTCCACAAGGAATCTCAGACAAGACTTTTTAAAGCTGAGCCCAGCCATGGGTTTGTACCCTCAAATACCTATGAGTTGGGTAAATTCCTCCCTTCTTGAGGTCCAAAGAACGTGGGGCTCTTGGTTGTGTTAGAAAGTGACATTTTTGGGCCAGGTGCGGTGGCTCATGCCTGTAATCCCAGCACTTTGGGAGGCCAAGGCAGGTGGATCACAAGGTCAGGAGTTCAAGACCAGCCTAGCCAAGATGGTGAAACCCCATCTCTACTAAAAATACAAAAAATTAGCCGGGCATGGTGGCGAGTGCCTGTAAACTCAGCTACTTGGGAGGTTGAGGCAGGTAATTGCTTGAATCCAGGAGACAGAGGTTGCAGTGAGCCAAGACTGTGCCACTGCACTCTAGCCTGGGAGACAAAGTGAGACCTCGTCTCAAAAAAAAAAAAAAAAAAAAAAAAAAAAGAAAGTGACATTCTTTACTCACCACAGGTTAGAAACCCTGTATGGGAACTGTGTAGACAAGGTATGAGGCCAGTTTTCCCAAGGGGCTTTTATTGGCTCTGCAAGTCGAGCTTGATTCCTCAAAGTGAAGCACACCCTTCCAGTCAAAGTCTTGGTATATCAATCAGTTTCTCCAATGTGTCCTGTTGCAAAAGAAAATGCATTCTTATTGGACTGATGCAAAAAACCACATTGCCATAAGTAAAGAATATTCACAAATAGTTTCCAAATTCTAGAGAAACCAGGCAGAGAGAGACAAATATGTTCCTAAGTTTGTTCATAGGAGTATACCTTACTCAATTTTTAAAGGTTGTAAATAGCTCAAAATAAGTTTCCTTGACTCTGAAAAACAAAACAAGGACCAGCAATGTTTTAAGCAAAAAGTTTAAAAGATTACTTCAGTTTTCTATTACTTCAGTTCATTCTGTTAACAGTTGTTCTGCTTGATATTCACTAACATTTCAGCTCTTCATGAGTCCTGTACATTTTTCCTTTATTCCAATGTCACATCTCCAAAGATATCAGAAACCTGCATTTAAGAGCACCTATCAAAGTTCTATAGCTGATTATAAACCATCTTTTGAAAAGAATCAAAGCAAGACAACAATTGTCTGTGAATGGCAAAATATCCAGGGTAGTTATAGTAAAAAACATGATTGAAAAAGAAATTTGGTTATTTCCATGGCCTACAGTAACTTAACACAGGCGGGGTGTGGTGGTTCATGCCTGTAATCCCAGCACTTTGGGAGGCAGAGGCAGGCAATCACCTGAGGTCGAGAGTTCCAGACTAGCCTGACCAACATGGAGAAACCCCATCTCTACTTAAAATACAAAATTAGCTGGGTATGGTGGCGGATACCTGTAATCCCAGCTACTTGGGAGGCTGAGGCAGGAGAATCACTTGAACCCGGGAGATGGAAGTTGTGGTGAGCCAAGATCACGCCATTGCACTCCAGCCTGGGCAACAAGAGCAAAATTCTGTCTTGAAAAAAAAAAAAAAAAAAAAACACAACATAATAACCTTAATTATGATTGATAGCACATACTCAGAGAGAGTTTTAGAAATCCTATACAATTTGGAACATGTATTAATATTATTCACTAAAATATAGTTGGAAGCAGGTTAAACATTATTTTGATTTTGGCAATCGCATGTAACTAAACATGTCAAATAATCCTGGTTACCTCTCTTTTTGGATGCTCCAGGGGCCCTCTGTAGTATCCAAAAGTTAGGGGTGTGGTTAATTCCATATGTCCCCAGGCCTTACCAAATTGTAAAGCAGTCAAGTCAAGCAGTTCTCAAAGGCTAAAGAAGCAGTTTACAATCTTAAAACATTTAGCAAACCTAGTATCTGACCCGCATAATTTAGATCACATATTTACATTTTGAAGACATTTGTATTTTACCAATTATCATTA
Source organism: Macaca mulatta (assembly GCF_049350105.2). Taxonomy (NCBI): domain Eukaryota; kingdom Metazoa; phylum Chordata; class Mammalia; order Primates; family Cercopithecidae; genus Macaca; species Macaca mulatta. The sequence continues at coordinate 78,453,920 of NC_133419.1, forward strand.
AAACTGTTTTTATTGCCGGGCGCGGTGGCTCAAGCCTGTAATCCCAGCACTTTGGGAGGCCGAGGCGGGCGGATCACAAGGTCAGGAGATCGAGACCACAGTGAAACCCCGTCTCTACTAAAAATACAAAAAATTAGCCGGGCGCGGTGGCGGGCGCCTGTAGTCCCAGCTACTCAGGAGGCTGAGGCAGGAGAATGGCGGGAACCCGGGAGGCGGAGCTTGCAGTGAGCCGAGATCGCGCCACTGCACTCCAGCCTGGGCAACAGCGTGAGACTCCGTCTCAAAAAAAAAAAAAAAAAAAAACTGTTTTTATTTCCCAAAGATTAAAGTCACTTGAACTAAAAGTTTCCCAAAGTACTGGGGTTATAGGCGTGAGCAACTGCACCCAGCGTTTTCTAGTCTCTTTATCTATAAGTGGCCTTGCTTAACTTCAAGAGCCGGGCAAGGTGGCGGACATCTGTAATCCCAGCACTTTGGAGGCTGAGGCGGGAGGATCTCTTGAGTCCAGGAGTTTGAGACCAGCCTAGGCAATATGGTGAAACTCTGTGTCTATAAAAAATACAAAAATTAGCTGAGTATAGTGACTTATGCCTGTGGTCCCAGCTTCTTGGGAGGCTGAGGCAGGAGAATCTCTTCAACCTAGAAGTGTGAGGCTACAGTGAGCCGAGATGGCACCACTACACTCCAGCCTGGGCAACAGAGCAAGACTCTGTCTCATAAAAACAAACAAACAAACAAACAAACAAAAACTCCAGATAGCCCAGGAGGCCGCAGGAGCTTCAGGACCCTGCACCAATTACCAGAGGAAGATAAGCCCTGTGCTAATCAGAACCAGTGACCCCTTGTTACCTGTAGATCATCAACATATCATTATCATGCTAAAATCTCCATCCAGAGAAGAAAATCACCACCATTTTCTGACCATATGTATGAAAAGGCATGTTTATGATGTGCACCTGTGCATCTGGAGTTCCTCCCTGAATGTGTTTACATACTTCTTTGCCCCACCTCTAACTCTTTAAAACTCCCCAGTTTTCCACAGTTCAGTGAGAAAATTTCTTTTCTTTTCTTTTCTTTTTTTCTTTTTGAGTCAGAGTCTCGCTCTGTCGCCCAGGCTGGAGTACAGTGGCGAGATCTTGGCTCCCTGGTAGCTCCGCCTCCCGGGTTCACATCATTCTCCTGCCTCAGCCTCCCAAGTAGCTGGGACCACAGGTGCCCACCACCACACCCGGTTAATTTTTTTTTCTATTTTTTAGTAGAGACGGGCTTTCACCGTGTTAGCCAGGATAGTCTCGATCTCCTGACCTCGTGATCCACCCGCCTCGGCCTCCCAAAGTCCTGGGATTACAGGTGTGAGCCACCGTGCCCGGCCCTTCAGTGAGAAAATTTCTTTAGAGCAAGAGCTCTCTCTGTCTCTATTCCTGGACAGGAATATAAAATCTGCTTGCTTTTTTTTTTTTTTTTCCAATTGCATGTTCTTTCTTTGCCACCAATGCAAAGTAGGAAAAAAAACTCAGTTTTCCAGCTACATTAGCACATTTGACCCTGGCAGTTCAAAATAGGCATTAGCACCTCCATTTTCTGTTTGAGGACCCCAAGGCTCCCAGAGATGAAGCACCTCTTTCAGAGTCAGTCTGGCCAGGAGAGAAGAGAGCAGGGCTCTAGTTTTGGCTCTGCCACCAGTTTGCAGTATCGCCTTAGACAAGTCCCTGCCCCTCTCTGGGCCTCGTTCTCCACCTATAATATGGTGGGGGTTTGTGTATTTTCTGAGATGGTCTCTGTGATCCTGTCTTGCTTGATACTAGGGCAACAAAAGAATTCAAACAGCCCCTTGCTATTGTCTATCATTGGATCTTGTTTCCCTTTGGCCTGACTCCAAGAGCAAGCACTGCTTCCTTCTGCCCTCCCCTCACTCATTCCCCTCTGTTCTTCCGGAGACAACCCGGCCAGCCCCTCTCCCCTCCAGGCGGCTGGGCTTCAGGCCAGCCAGCCAAATGGCAGCTGGGACTCAGATGAAAGGGTCCTCAGAAGGCTGCTTGTGGCAGAGTGCCCAGCCTAGCCCAGCCCAGGCTTGGCAGTCTGGGGCTCAGCTGTGCCACGAGGCATCCTGTCCACCCGCTCCCATACAAGGTTCCCTTTGTGAGTCTGCAGAGAGGGAGACCCCTGCCAACCCACAAGGATCCTCTTCCCCTCCCTCTGTTCCATACCTGCTTGAGAAATATCGAAGTCTGTAGAGAATGGTCCAGGACTACATCAGGTTGACCTGACTGTGCCAGGCACTTTGGAGAGCTTTATCCCATTGACTTCAGAATAATGCTGATAGTAAGTAATGCTTTTTTTTTTTTTTTTTTTTTTGAGACAGAATCTCACTCTGTCACCCAGACTCTAGGCTGGAGTGCAGCGTCACTAACACAGCTCACTGCAGACTTGACATCCTGGACTCAAACAACCCTCCTGCCTCAGCCTCCCAAGTAGCTGGGATTGTAGCTAATGCTCAGCTAAATTTTTTTACTTTTTTGTAGAGATGATGTCTCACTATGTTGCCCAGGCTGGTCTCAAACCCCTGGGCTCAAGCAATCCTTCCACCTCAGCCTCCCAAAGTACTGAGATTACAGGTATGAGCCACCATGCCTGCAATCTCTTTTTATTTATTTGTTTATTTTTAAAAATTTTATTTATTTATTTTTATTTTTTTGAGACAGGGTCTTGCTCTGTTGCCCAGGTTGGAGTGCAGTGGTGTGATCTTGGCTCACTGCAACCTTCGCCTCCAGGGTTCAAGCAATTCTCCTGCCTCAGCCTCTCGAGTAGCTGGGATTACAGGCACCAGCCATCATGCCAGGCTAATTTTTGTATTTTTTTTTTTCAGTAGAGATGGGGTTTCACCATGTTGGTCAAGCTGGTCTCAAACTCCTGATCTCTAGTGATCTGCCCACCTCGGCCTCCCAAAGGGCTGGGATTATGGGCGTGAGCCACTGCACCCAGCCTGTAATCCCTTTTTAGAGAGGAGGAACACATATTTGCCTACTATGCGTCAATCATGGCACCAGGCACTGGGGAAAGAGCAGTGAACCAGGGGACAAGAGCTGACCTCATGGGGCCCATTCTCAGCTGTAATTGAATAACCACAGAAACGAATATCTGGTTTCACAGTGTGAGCAGTGCTCTGAGAAGAAAGCAGAAGAAGCTATAGATATGGACAGATATGCTAAAGAGCCCATAGGTAATAGTGGATCACAGATAATGGTGAACCAATGTGTCCTCCTTTCCCTTTGGGAAGTCCCCCACCCCACCCAGGGAATTCTTTATTTAGAAGCAAGCCCCCTGAACTCTGGGAGCCTCATATTCCTTAGTTCAAAAATGGGAGTTGTGATGCCCCGACTGTTTCTGGGAGGAATCTGGGAGGCCCTGTACCATCAGTGCCAGGCATAGGCAGGCACAGGGAGGAAGTATGGCTGGGAGGAAGTACGGCTGGGTTGCCTTCAAACCACTCCACTTGATTGGGTCCCAGCCCCAGCAAGCTCCTTTCCGGAGGGAGCAGGCAGCCAGAGCTTCTGCATAAGGTTAGAACCTGTTCAGTTTCAGCCTTGACTGGAAGAACAGAGAGCATGGCTGGAAACCAGGCATGCCCCTAGTTCACCAGCTCATGGGCCTTTTAACCCCAAAAATGCCTCTTGCAAGGTGCAGGAGTCAAGATGCCTAGGCTAGGGAATGGTAATAAAAGGTAACCTTTGTTTCACAGGCATTATCTCATTTAATCTTCACAACAACCCTATAAGGAAGACTAAAGGAAGATTAAAATCACCCCCATTTTCCAGGTGATGAAATTGAAGCTTAGAAAGCCTATTTTGCTAAACCAGGATTCAAATTCAGGCAGTCAGGCTCCAGGAACTGCTCTGTTGTCCACACCCTGCCCTTCCAGACCAGGACACAAGGCCAGCACTGCCCTGCTCCCAGCTTTGCCCTCTTTCCTCCACATCTTCTCTGGGAGAAAATAAAGTGGTCTACTTCTTTTTTTTTTTTTTTTTTTTGAGACAGGATCTCAATTTGTCACCCAGTCTGGAGTACAGTGGTGCAAAGATGGCTTAATGCAGTCTCAACCTCCCAGGTTCAACCATGCCACCCCCAACAGATACAGCACCATGCCCAGCTAATTTTTTAATTTTTTATAGAGCTGGGGGTCTCACTATGTTGCCCAGGCTGGTCTCAAACTCCTGAGTTCAAATCATCCTCCCACTTTGGGCTTCCAAAGTGCTCGGATTATAGGCCTATCCCATGATGCCCAACCATAGTCTACTTCAAATCTACCACTAGGCTGCTGTCAGACCTGGGGCCTCGGTTTCCTCATCTGCAAAATGAGGAGGGAACAGTTAGGCTTGATATGGTTAAGATCCCTTCTAACACTATCAATCTTTGTTCTTTCTAGCGTAAGTGGTGTCAGCATAAGCCCTTGAAAGGCATGAGGTACCATTTCCATTCTTAGGATTAGCCTCTAGAGCACACATGTGCAAAGACACTACATGCACAAGAATGTTCACTGCACCATTGTTTGCAAAAGCAAAAGACCAGGAGCAGCCTAAATGTCTATCATTTGGGGACTGGTTAAATAAGAATATATCCATATAGTAGAACACTCTTCTATTATCAAAAATGAGTTGAATCTCTGTGGCTAATATAGGAAGGTCACCAAGATAACAAAGAGCACAATGGCTCACACCTGTAATCCCAGTGCTTTGGGAGGCCGAGGTGGGTGGATCACTTTAGGTCAGGAGTTCGAGACCAACCTGGCCAACATGGTGAAACCCTGTCTCTACTAAAAATACAAAAATTAGCCGGGCATGGTGGCAGGTACCTGTAGTCCCAGCTACTCAGGAGGCTGAGGCAGGAGAATCACTTGAACCCGAGAGGCAGAGGTTGCAGTGAGCTGAGATCACACCACTGTACTCTAGCCTGGGCAACAGAGCAAGACTCCTTCTCAAAAATGGAAAAAACTAAAACAAATTTGCCAGGCGTTGTGGCACATGCCTGTAATCCCAGCTACTTGGGAGGCTGAGGCACAAGGATTGCTCGAACTGGAGGCAGAGGTTGCAGTGAGCCGAGATCACACCACTGCACTCCAGCCTGGGTGACAGAGTAAGACTCCATCTCAAAAAAAAAAAAAAAAAGAAAGATAACAAAGACAATAATAGTTAAGTGTGTATATATATATACACATTATATATAATATATATATGCACACCATTGCATTTGCATTGGTAATTTCTGGAAGGTTATAAAGGAGACTTAGCCGTCATTACCTCTGGAAAGAGGACCAGGAATACGCCATGGGACAAAAATTACTTTTTTGTTTCTGAAACAGGGTCTTGCTCTAGAGTCTGTTTGGGGATGACTCAGACTGTCTTGAAAACACATGGGCTGTCTGTTTCCACCTCCGCACTGAAGGGACCTGAAAGATTACGTAGCCCAGCAAAAAGGGTCGCACTCTGTCACCCAGTCTGGAGTGCAGGGGTGCCACAATCACGGTTCACCACAGCCTCAACCTCCTGGACTCAAGAGATCCCCCGACCTCAGCCTCCTGAGTAGCAGGAACTACAGGTGCACAATACCATGACTGGCTAGTTTTAAAATTTTTTGTAGAGACGGGGATTTCCTATGTTGCCCGGGCTGAACTCCTGGGTTCAAGCAATTCTCCTGCCTTGGCCTTCCAAAATGCTGGAATTACAGGCGTGAGCCACTGTGCCTGGAGGAAAATTACTTTCCATTGTTTCTTATTTTATACTGTCTTAATTTTTCTTTCTCTCTCTCTCTCTCTCTCTCTCTCTCCCCGCCTCTCCCCTCCCTCTGTTTTTCACCCAAACACTCTGTATGGGTGTTTCCTTCTTTCTTTTTTTTTTTTTTTTAAAGTCATGTATAGAGGACAGCTTGTGTGACCTGGGTTCAAGTCCTCACCTTGACATTAACTACATGGTCTTGTACAAATCTCATCTTTTTGCTGGGCTACGTAATCTTTCAGGTCCCTTCAGTGCGGAGGTGGAAACAGACAGCCCATGTGTTTTCAAGACAGTCTGAGTCATCCCCAAACAGACTCTAGCCAAGCAGGGGACCTGCTCACCACAGCCTCAGTGGTCTCAATCCCTGTTGCCTGAGTTTATGGGCCATGAGCACTCCGAGGTAAACTGTAGTGAACACGTGTAACTTTCCACCCTGCTTTTACTCACTGTCCTTTGTAAAGAACCACAGCTTTCCTTCGGGGGCCACCCCCTTCTTTACTCTCTACTGCCACCATCTTGCTACCATATGTAGCCTGAACTTGAAGTTAAGCTGCAAAGGAAAATAGAACTAAGAGTTGATGAGAACCTGAACACTGATGCAGCTCTGCCTAAGGCCCTACCCCTGGAGTGTTCAGTTAAGTGACCGAGGGTTTTCCTTTTTGACTTAAACCACTTTACAATGGGTGTATCCGTCACTTCTGGCATTCTAAAGAGGCCAGTGGGAGTGGAGAGCATGCTGTATCTCTTCTATTTGTCTCTCCAGATCCACTCCAGCCTTTTCTACTCTGGGAGGCTGATCCTTATGTGGTGCATCCACAGGCTCCCATGCACCCCGGCTTCCAACTGAGTTTGGCCAATGGGAGCTTAGCAGGAGATCAGAGGCAAGAGGAGGCAGAAGCCAGAATATTTCTTCCCAGGCCCTCTCCCTGTCGAGCTCCTGTATATTGGCTGCATCCCTCTTCTGAAGGTCCCAGCCCATGTCAGGGACCCTCTCCACACAGCTATCATCTCAAGTTGTGCTAACTGCCCCCTTCCTCACCCTGTTACTAACCCTGAGGGTCTGCACTATCACTTGTTGCTTTCCCCAAACCCTGCCAAAGGGACTCGTTGTAAAGAGTCCCTTTATGGGCCAGGCACGGTGGCTCACGCCTGGGAGCACTTTGGGAGGCCGTGGTGGGTGGATCACTTGAGGTCAGGAGTTCGAAACCAGCTCAGCCATCATGGTGAAACCCTGTCTCTACTAAAAATACCAAAAATCAGCTGGCCATTGTGGTGCGCACCTGTAATCCCAACTACTTGGGAGACTGAGGCAGAAGAATCCTTTGAATGCGGAAGGCAGAGGTTGCAGTGAGCTGAGATCGCGCCACCACACTCCAGCCTGGGTGACAGAGCAAGACTCCATCTCAAAAAAAACAAAAGACAAAAACAAAAAAAAACGAAAACAAAAAGTCCCTTTATGGCTGAGCACGGTGGCTCACGCCTGTAAGCCCAGCACTTTGGGAGGCCAAGGCAGACAGATCACTTGAGGTCAGGAGTTCGAGACCAGCCTGGCCAACATGGTAAAACCCCGTCTCTACTAAAATACAAAAATTAGCTGGGTGTGGTGGTGGGTGCCTGTAATCCCAGCTACTTGGGAAGCTGAGGCAGAAGAATCGCTTGAACCCAGGAGGAGGAGGTTGCATTGAGCAGAGATCACACCACTGCACTCCAGGCTGCATGACAGAATGAGACTCTGTCTCAAAAACAAACAAACAAACAACAACAACAAAAAAAAAACTGTATGACAGAATGATATTGTCTCAAAAAAAAAAAAAGTCCCTTTATGAAAGTCTCCTGAAATACCCAGGACATGCCTTTGTTTACTGAATGCCAGTATATCTATAAGTGTTTTTGAGTGTGAGTGTGTGTGTGCACACATGTGCATGCATTGTGTCTGTGCTGTTCACTTGACAATCTCAAACTGGGACAAGAAGGGGCTGATTTTCACAGGTGCTCACCATGTGCCAGACTCCATGCAGGGCACTTTATATGCACGATTGAGTTTCATCCTCACAATTCTATAAAGTATATATTTTTAGCCACATTTCACAAAAGATAAAACCAAGGCCCAGAGAGGTGAAGACACTCTCCTAAAGTCCCACAGCTAAATAAATAGAGGAAGCAGGATTCGAAACCCATACATATCTGGCTCTAAAGCCTGTGTCCTTTAGCCTCCTCCGGGCACTGCTTTCCCAAATGCCTGGCTCATTCTCATACTTTAGATCTCCGCTTAAATGTTACCTTTCCTGAGAGGCCTTCTGTGACCACTCTATTTGAAGGCTGTCACTGATTCTTTTTAGTAAGACACTACTTTTCCTTCAGGACATGCCTTTGTTTACTGAATGCCTGTCCCAAGCTCCATGAGAGCAGCCAGTCTCCATATCTGTGGTTTTGTTCACCACTGTGATCCCGGTGCTGAGCACACGTGGCTGCTACATGCTAGGCCCCGGATAAATCGCTGCTACGTGAAAACATGGCAAAGGAAAGGAACAGACATTTATTAAGTGCCTGCCCAACGCCAGGCGTTTTACACAGTTTGTCTTAGGAAGTACCTGCTGTTGTCCCATTTTGCTAATGAGGAAACCAAGGCCAAAGAAAGAATATGACTTTCCCAAAGTCACAGAGCCACGAGCCAGGGTTCAAAACCAGGTCCCTCTGATGCCACAGCTGTGCTCGTTCCATGGTGCCCTCTGTCCTCTACTCAGGTGTCCACCACAGGGTGAGAGGCAGAGGGGCCAATCCGTAAAACTCATGTGAATCATTCCTGGACAAACAGAAACTGGGGAGCAAATAGTGTCTGCTGCAACCACTCCCCCGGGGCTGGCTACTCCCAGACCTCATGGGCACACACCCTCCCAGCCCAGCCAGGACACATCCTCTTCCCTGTTTGCCCTCAGGCTCTAGGCCCAGCTCCACCCATTCTGTGACCTCCACAAACACTGTTCCTGGCCTCTCTTTGCAGGGCTACTTATGGCTGATAACTTGCTCTCCAAGCTACCAAGGGCCAACTCCAAGGCCCTGAGCACCAGGGACTGGTGCACCCCTGAGCCCTGCGAGTAGGCCAGTTCACCAGCTGATGCCAATAAAGAAGGTGCCTCCTGCTGAGCCTCCAGAACTATACTCAACCCAGGCTGACACATGGGAGGACCTTTTCCTTCCTCCTCCCTTTGCTCTCAGACTCTGCCCATGTTCCACTTTAAAATCATTGCCTCCAGCCAGCCTGGCTAACATGGTGAAACCCCGTCTCTACTAAAAATACAAAAATTAGCCGGGCGTGGTGGCACATGCCTGTAATCCCAGCTGCTCGGGAGGCTGAGGCACGAGAATCGCTTGAACCCAGGAGGCAGAGGTTGCAATGAGCCAAGATTGCACCATTGCACTCCAGCCTGGGCAACAAGAGCGAGACTCTGTTTCAAAAATAAATAAATAAATAAAATCATTGCCTCCCTAATGGGAGGCTTCTGGGATGCCAAATAAAGTTCTTTTTTGTGAACTAGGTGCTGGTTTCACATGTGTGCTCGCTTTGTGAATATTAACTTAGGTGTGTTCCTCTGTGTGTAAGTTACATTTCAATAAAAAGTTGACCAAAAAAAAATTTATATATATCTGTGCTACCTGACTCTTGCCCCAGGCTTCCCCACCAGACCAGCATGGATTAAGGCACCCTGGCCCACCACACCATCCTTTCTCACTACTTCCCCAAACATATCCAGAGGTCCTTCCCATCTAAGGGTTTCTGACTGAAAATTGGCCAGCAAAGACAGGACAGAACAAAGTAGCCAACATGAGCAGCATCCCAAGTCTTGGGACCTCGGGTGTCCTGCTCCTGGTGGACAGCTCCTCCCACCTTCTCTGAGACATCTCTTGGAGCCCCATAGACCTCTCCATGATCCAGTTCGAGTGAAAGGTTCTCGGATCCTTTCCCTATTCTTACCCCAAACCTCTTTCTCAGGCCATACTGATGGCCTCTGGCCTGCAGGGCCAATTTTCTGGTGCCCAGGACCATGTGCAAACAACTATTGTTTACCAACTGTCCACTGTCACTCAGAAGGGCATCTTCCATGGCCTGGACTCAGGACCTCTCCCAGCTTGTCCTCCTTGGGTTCCTGGAAAGGAATTAACCGCACCCCATCCGGTTCCCCACTCACTGGTTCCCCAGCCCAAGCGCGTAGGCCCCAGCTGGTTACCCCAAGTGAACAGCTTCTCCACCGTCTCACACAGCCTGAACACCTCCAAGAGAAGGGGGCGACCTGCATAACTAGTGGGTGGTGGTAGCAGAACTTCCCACAGCGAATACAGCAGGGGTGTCAGACAGGGATCCTGGGGACAATTAACAGGGGCCAATGTCACCCCCTGAAACAGAAAGAGAATTTCTTAGAAGACTATCAGTGTTCACAAAGGACGGAGACCAGGCACTCAGAGGGCCCAGGCCAGGAGCCTAACTAGAGCCACACTGTAGAACTGGATGGCCACTGCTGCTGTGGTCACGGTCAGGCCTGGATGTACCGGGGGCTGCTAGCAGAAGAATCCCATCTCTTGCAAGGGATTCTGTAGTGGGAGCAAGGGCCAGGAATTGGCACTCTGCCTAAAACTCATGGGAATTTCCCCAGAAGGGAGAGTATGGGGCCAAGAGGGAAGGAGTAGGGTCTGGACTTTAGATTACAAAAACAAAACAAAACAAAAAAAAAAACAGCTGTCTCTGACCACAGGGTTGGGCTGAACTGAATTTCAAGAGGACCTTGAACTAGGACAGGGTTGGTGCCACCCCTACTACATAAATATCCACTAACAAACCTTGAATCATGCCATTTAAAATATTTATTTAACCAGGCCAGGTGCGGCGGCTCATGCCTGTAATCCCAGTACTTTGAGGGGCCGAGGCAGGCAGATCGCTTGAGCCCAGGAGTTCAAGACCAGCCTGGACGATGTGGAGAGATCCCATCTCTAAAAAATATACAAAAAAAAAAAAAAAAAAATTAGCCAAGTGTGGTGATGTGCTCCTGTAATCCCAGCTACTCAGGGGGCTGAGGTGGGGGGATTGCTTGAGCCCCAGTAGTTGAGGCTGCAGTGAGCCATGATCTCGCCACTGTACTCCAGCCTGGGTGACAGAGAAAGACTCTGTCTCACAAAAAAAAAAAAAAAAAAAAGATTTATTTAAACATGTGTGAGCCTGGGGAAACATGGTGAAACCTTGTCTCTACAAAAAAAAAAAAAAAGCTAGGCATGTTGATGCGTACCTCTAGCCCCAGGTGATCAGGAGACTGAAGTGGGAGGATCACTTGAGCATGGGTGGTTGAGGCTGCAGTGAGCCGGTCTGGGAGACAGAGTGAGACCCTGTCTCAAAAAAAAAAAAATTACTCATTTTTTTCGTCTGGTATCCTGAAGATTTCCCCCATATGAAGGGCTCTTCTGTACCACTTTTTAAAATGGCGACATAGCATTGTGTTGTATGAATGTATCATAAATCTACTAAGCCACATTTTATTTCTTCTCTCCTTCCTTCTGTATTTTTCCTCTCTTCCTCTACTGTAACAGCGCTGCAGTGAGCATCCTTGACAGCTAAGGCACTGTGCAAAGAGTAGGCACTTTTTTGAGCTCTTATTCCGTGTTTCCACATTACTAAGAAAGCTGTGCCCACCATCCAGGCACACAGGGTGTGGCTGCCCTACTTATGTTTTTGCCCCATGTTCAGAGTCTGACCACCAACAGAATTCCGGGGCTGCGGGCAACGGCTGAAACCAGAGCTGGCTGCTGGCCAGGAGCTGAGAACCAAGCCAAGGTTGCCCCTGTTTCCCGTGTCTTCCTGGAATCTGAAGCACGGGGATTTTATCTGGCTGATTCAAAGTACCCTCAGAAACTCACTTCCTGCTCCATGTTCTTTTTCCTTTCTCCTGTCTTCTCCTTCTTCTCTCTTCCCTATTTTCTCTTTCTTTCTTCTTTCTTTCTTTCCTTTCTGTTTCCTCTTTCTCCCTCCACTTCTTCCTGTGTCTCTTCTCTCTTTAACTCTGCTCCTCTTTCTCTCTGGCTCTTTTCTCTTTGTGTGTCTCTCTGCTGTTTTCTTCCTCTTTTGCCTTTTTTCTGCACCTTTTAATTTTCTCCTCCTGGAATCTAGCCTCATTTCTGTGTCTTTTCTCTGTCTCTTCAGTGGATGTCTGTCCTCCATTCACCACTCCTGTTCTGTGAGTCATCCCTTCCCCAGGGAGAGAAGGCAGCTAACATACTCCTTGCTAGGCCTTGATTTTTCATTTTTATTTATTTATTTATTTTTCAGACAGAATTTCACTCTTGTCACCCAGGCTGGAGTGCAATGGCGCGATCTCAGCTCACTGCAACCTCTGCCTCCCGGGTTCGAGCAATTCTTCCACCTCAGCCTCCCGAGTAGCTAGGATTACAGGTGCGCATCACCACTCCTGGCTGATTTTTATATTTTTAGTAGAAATGGGGTTTCACCATGTTGGCCAAGCTGGTCTCTAACTCCTGACCTCAGGTGACCCACCCGCCTCGGCCTCCCAAGGTGCTGGGATTATAGGCGTGAGCCACCACGTCTGGCCACTAGGACTTAATTTGAATGGAAGGTGATTTTGCCTCCCACAAAGGACAAAGCTAACAGATCTCCGAAGTGGGAGCTGCCTGGTAAACCAGGGTGACCCAGGCACTCTGGGCTTCAAGGATTGGGAGACACACAGTCTGTCAAGCTTCCAGTAGAGGCTCTATCACCCCAGGGGCCAGCACACTGGGCCTGATGACTTACCAGGGCGGCATTAGCACGGTGGCAGCAGGATGTAGGTAGGGGCACTGGAGTTTATGATGTTGCTACAGGAAGCAAACCTACTGTGTGTGGGCGGGCTCAGGGCTGGATGCTGGAGACCCAAGAACATAGCAGACCCAGTCTGCATGAAACCATCTTCGCAAAATTATCACAGTGAGAGGAATCTGACATGGCTGACTCCATCTTGCTTCCAGCATCACAGGTTGACTGTCTTTGCTCATTCCTGGGCATGTGCCAAGCTAACTTTGGGAGGAATTTAGTTCATAGTTTAAATGATAATGGCTGGGCACTGTGGCTCATGCCTGTAATCCTAGCATTTTGGGAGGCCAAGCAGGGTGGATCACCTGAGGTCAGGAATTCCAGACCAGCCTTGTCAACGTGGTGAAACCCCATCTCTACTAAAACTAAAAAATTAGCTGGGCATAGTGGCAGGCGCCTGTAATCCCACCTACCTGGGAGGCTGAGGTGGGAGAATCACTTGAACCTGGGAAGCAGAGGTTGCAGTGAGCCAAGATCGCACCATTGCACTCCAGCCTGGGTGACAGACCGAGACTCTGTCTCAAAAAAGATAATAGCCTTTCCCCGAAACTAAACTGTTCTTGTAAAACTAATAAGAGGCCACCAAGTTAGGAGGATGAGAGGGGCTTGAATTCTAAATAATTACCAGCCTTTATTGCAGAGATCATAAGATTTGCAACTTCCCCAATTACACTTGCAGAAAGACATCACTATTGTAGAGCCAAAGAAAGGTTGACGTGGCCGAGTGTGGTGGCTCACACCTGTAATCCCAGCACTTTGAGAGACTGAGGCAGGCAGATCACTTGAGACCAGGAGTTCAAGACCAGCCTCACCAACATGGTGAAACCTCATCTCTACCAAAAAACACAAAAATTAGCCGGATGTGGTGGCACATGCCTGTAATCCCATCTATTTGGGAGGCTGAGGCAGAAGAATCTCTTGAGCCTGGGAAGTGGAGGTTGCAGTGAGCCAAGATCGTGCCACTGCACTCCAGCCTGGGTGACAGAGTGAGACTCTGTCTCAAAAAAACAAAAGAAGAAAGAAAGATTGGCTGGGCGCAGCAGCTTATGCCTGTAATCCTAGCACTTTGGGAGGCCGAGGCGGGCAGATCACGAGGTCAGGAGATCAAGACCATCCTGGCTAACACAGTGACACCCCGTCTCTACTAAAAATACAAAAAGTTAGCCGGGCGTGGTGGTGGGCGCCTGTAGTCCCAGCTACTCAGGAGGCTGAGGCAGGAGAATCGTGTGAACCCGGGAGGCAGAGCTTACAGTGAACCGAGATCTCGCCACTGCACTCCAGCCTGGGTGGCAGAGTGAGACTCTGTCTCAAAAAAAAAAAAAAAGAAAGAAAGAAAGATTGACCTTTCGAGATGTCTTTCCAGGTTTTGCCCCCACACAGGAACTGACTCAGCGCAAGAGAACAGCTTTGATTCCCTATGATTTAATCTCCAACTCAACCAATCAGCACGCCCCCATCTTATCCTTCTGCCCACCAAACTACCTTTGAAAAACCCCTAACCTGGAGTTGGGCATGGTGGCTCACACCTGGAATCCCAGCACTTTGGGAGGCCAAGACCAGCCTGGTCAACATGGTGAAAATCCATCTCTATGAAAAATACAAAAATTAGCCAGGCGTGGTGGCAGATGTCTATAGTCCCAGCTACTCAGGAGCCTGAAGCATGAGAATTGCTTGAACCTGGGAGGCAGAGGTTTCAGTGAGCCAAAATCCTGCCGCTACACTCCAGCCTAGGCAACAGAGCGAGACTATCTTAACAAAAAAAAAAAAGGGCTAATATACAGAACTTATAAAGAACTCAATCAAATTTACAAGAAAAAAACAAACAACCCCATCAAAAAGAGGGCAAAGGATATGAACAGACACTTCTCAAAAGAAGACATTCATATAGCCAACAGACACATGAAAAAATGCTCATCATCACTCGCCATCAGATAAATGCCAATCAAAACCACAATGAGATACTATCTCACACCAATTAGAATGGTAATGATTAAAAAATCAGGAAACAACAGGTGATGGAGAGGATGTGGAGAAATAGGAACACTTTTACACTGTTGGTGGGACTGTAAACTAGTTCAACCATTGTGGAAAACAGTCTGGCGATTCCTCAAGGATCTAGAACTAGAAATACCATTCGACCCAGCCATCCCATTACTGGGGATATACCCAAAGGATATAAGTCATGCTGCTATAAAGACACATGCACATGTATGTTTACTGCAGCACTATTCACAATAGCAAAGACTTGGAATCAACCCAAATGTCCATCAGTGACAGACTGGATTAAGAAAATGTGGCACATACACACCATGGAATACTATGCAGCCATAAAAAAGGATGAATTTGTGTCCTTTGTAGGGACATGGATGCGGCTGGAAACCATCATTCTCAGCAAACTATTGCAAGAACAGAAAACCAAATACCGCAGGTCCTCACTCATAGGTGGGAATTGAACAATGAGATCACTTGGATACAGGAAGGGGAGCATCACACACCAGGTCCTATTGAGGGGAGGGGGTGGGGGGAGGGATAGCGTTAGGAGATATACCTAATGTAAATGTGAGTTAATGGGTGCAGCACATCAACATGGCACATGTATACATATGTAACAAACCTGCATGTTGTGCACATGTACCCTAGAACTTAAAGTATAATTAAAAAAAAAAAAAAAAGAGAAAAGAAAAATCCCTAACTTACGTGCTTTGGACAAGATTGATTTGAGTAATAACTCCGTCTCCCACATGGCATGGCCACCTCTGTGTTGAAGCAGCGTGATTGTCTGGGGTAAATACCTAAGGTTCATTGCCTCATGCCAAAGAAATCAAGGACACCGACTCACACAAGGAGTGAGTTTAAGAGAGAAGTTTAATAGGCAAGGGAAAGGAAAAAGTTCTCTCTCCTGCAGAGAGAAAGGCTCCCGAGTGGGTCTCCTGGTTCTGTGGTGAAATGCACGGCGTTTTCTACATGAGCTTGAGGAGGTGGTATCTGATTTACATAGGGCCCAAGAGATTGGTCAGACCCAGTGTGCCATTCATATAGTTTGCGAAGAAGCTGACCACCCCACCCTAATTTTTTATTGTGCAAATGATTTCCCTACCTGGCTGGTGCCATGTTGCCTGCTTCTTTACTGCACACGTGGATGACAAAGAAAAGGGAAGTGGCTCAGACCTGTAATCCCAGCATTTTGGGAGGCTGAGGCGGGCAGATTACTTGAGGCCAGGAGTTCAAGACCAGCCTGGCCAACATGGTGAAACCCCATCTCTGCTAAAAACACAAAAATTTGCTGGGCATGGTGGCGCATGCATGTAGTCCCCGTTCCTCAGGAGGCTGAGGACCACTTGAACCCAGGAGGCAAAGGTTGCAGTGAGCCAGGATTGGGCAACTGTATTCCAGCCTCGGCAACAGAGCAAGACTCTGTCTCAGAAAAAAAAAAAAAAAAAGAGGGGGGAAGAGGGAACCTCCACGTTGAATATACCTGGCTTCCAGGCATCCCTTTTCTATTGGCACAGCTGCCAGCATTTACCTATGCAAGCTTTTAGCTTGCTTATCTATGCGTGCAGCTTGATTTTGCAGCCTGCTTTTTGTTAGACAAGAAGTTATTCGGGGGCTGCTTTTTATTAAAAGAAAGCCTTACCAAAGACTCTCTTACCCTCACTATCTGCCTAAATCATTTCTTTCTAGCTCCTGTGTCAGTGTCAATTAAACCCTTTTTTTACTGCAATGCCATGGTCTTGGTGGGTCGCTTTTGTTTGTTCGGCGGGCAGGAAGAAACTGCAATCATGTTTCTCATTGTGTGGTCTCACATCACAATGATCAGGTAAGAATGTTTTAAAAATCCAGATTCCTGGGCCCCAATTCATCACTATTAAACCAGAATATCTAAAATAGGGATCAATAATCATTTTAAAGGTGATTGTGATCACAGGCCCATAAATATCTGTTACACTTTTATTTATTTTTATGTATTTTTTTTTTAGACAAGGTCTTGCTCTGTCGCTCAGGCTGGAGTGCAGTGGTGTAATCATAGCTGACTGCAGACTCCAACTCCTGGCCTCAAGCGATCCTCCTACCTCAGCCTCTGGGACTACAGGCATGCACCACCATCCCTGGCTAATTTTTTTTTTTTTTTTTTGGAGAGATGAGGGTCTCATTCTGTTGCACAGGTTGGTCTCAAACTCCTGGACTCAAGGAATCCTCCTGCTTTGTTCTCCCAAAGTCCTGGGATTTTTTCTTTTTTCTTTTTCTTTTCTTTCTTTTTTTTTTTTTTGAGACAGGGTCTCACACTGTCACCCAGACTAGAGTGCAGTGACATGATCGTAGGTCCCAGCAGCCTGGGCTCAAATGATCTGTCTCAGCCTCCCAAGTAGCTTGGACTATAGTTGAGCACCACCATGCCAGCTAATTTTAAACTTTTTTGTAGAGATGAAGTCTTGTCATCTTGCCCAGGCTGGTCTTGAACTCCTGGGCTCAGGCAATCCTCCTGCCTCGGCCTCCCAAAGTGCTGGGATCACTGGCTTGAGCCATGGCTCCTGGCCCTGTTACACTCTTATTATTTATTATTTTTTTGAGACAGAGTCTCGCTCTGTTGCCCAGGCTGGAGTGCAGTGGCACGTTCTCAGCTCACTGCAACCTCCGCCTCCCAGGTTCAAGCAATTCTCATGCCTCAGCCTCCCGAGTAGCTGGGATTATAAGTGTGTGCCACCATGCCCAGATAATTTTTCTATTTTTAATAGTGATGGGGTTTCCCTGTGTTGGCCAGGCATATCTCGAACTCCTGGCCTCAAGTGATCCATCCATCTTGGCATCTCAAAGTGCTGGGATTACAGGAGTGAGCCACCACGCCTGGCCTCTGTTACACTTTTAAATGCATACACCCTATGTTCCAGCAGCCCCACCCCTGGCATTTTCTTCTACCAAAATACTCTCATGTGTATTATGTAGTAAGATATTTGTTGCAATGTTGTTTGTATTATCCAGAAAATTGGAATATACTCAATATCCATTCATTAGAATGGTTAGATAAAATGATGATGTCTCTTGCTATGGAATAACTGTCATCACTAAAAAAGAATGAGGTATTCAGAGAAACGAAAAGTAGATTAGTAGTGCTGGGATTACAGGTTTGAGCCACTGCACCCAGCCCGTGTGCGCTTTTCATATGAAACAGTTAAACATACTCAATAAAACAAATACCATCCTTGGCTTGAAAAGAGCTCAGAATCAAGTGAGGGGATATATTGAGACAGAGGGAATGCCAACAGAACTCTTTATGACAGGGGTGGCAGAAGCACAGTGGAGGGCCCCCTGAACCAGCTCTTGGGGTGCCAGGCAAGGCCTCCTGGAGCAGGTGACATTTTGACTCGGGTCTTCTAAGACCAAAAGGTGTTGGCCAAGTGGAGAAGTGGGGACAGGATTCTTCTGGTGGAAGGTGGGGCAGAGTGGTGCAGCCCACACGTGGCTGACAGAGACGGAAGTTTCACTCAGGTGACAGATGAGCAGCTTTGTCTTGGGTGGATCCTCTGAGGAGGTCTCTTCTGGCTCGAGGTGACAGACACCCTGAAGAGCTCTCAGGCAAAGTCTGGAAACGAATACGATGTAAACGAAGATTTTCCAGTAGCCTCAGAATTTCAGCGGAGACCCCAAAGGCAGAAACAAGGCCAGAGTTGCTGATCCTAAAGTGAGGCTGGACCACCCACTTAGGATTCCCCGGAAGGGAGAACAGGGTTAAAACCCACCTCCTTACCTACTTCCTGACCACAAAGAGAGGTGACATCCCCAGAAGCTGGAGGGGAAATTCCCTGGACAGAGTTGTCAATGTGCTCCCTCAGCCTGTTCCCCAGCCCACACCCCAAAACAGGGCGTAGAGGGGGCTGCTCTCCCTCACCTCTAACCGGGTGAGCAAGGCTTTAGGAGAACTATCTGGGGAGTCTTGGAGGTGGAGGCTCTGGGGTCTGGAATCTGCCTGGCACCTAGCAGGACATGGAGGGGCTGGTAGGCAGGGGCTGTACTGCCAGCTGCGTGCTTCCTGTGACCCACATGTGGACCCCACAGAAGAATCTTCCTGAAAAGGACCTGGTGGAAGAAAGCTTCCATCTAGGGGTAGGGGGACTCCGGCAGAATGAGATTGCAGGTGTGAAGAGCGATGCAGTAGCTGAGGGGCAGTAAGTGAGTGTAACCCCCAGTAGGTTCTTCCACCCACGGCACAGACAAAACCAATTCACTGAGACCACGCAGCATTGTAATAGAGATATAGTTTAATTGCCACAAGGCCAGCCATGCCACACACGAGACAGAATTATTACTCAGATTGTTAGCAGTAGTGAATCTGTACGGGTCTGTAGTAACCTCCATTCTTGCCTCCTCAGAGGAAAGAATTAGTCAGAGAGGCATAAGGCAGAGGGATAGACTGAGGCAAGTTTTAGAGCAGGAGTGAAAGTTTATTAAAAAGTTTTAGAGCAGGAACAAAAGGAAGGAAAGTACACTTGGAAAAGGACCAAGCAGGTGGCTTGAGAGATCTGTGTCCGGTTTGACATTGGACCTGAGGCTTTATACCTTGGCATGTTTCCGGGGTTTTGCACCTCCCCTCCCTTGATATTTCCTTGGTGCAGGCTGTCCACATGCTCAGTGGCCTGCCAGCACTTGGGAGGGGCCCGCATGTGTAGTGTGTTTACTGAAGTTTGCACATGCTTACTTCAGGCATTTTTCTCTTACCAGTCAAGTGTTCCTAGAGGAAGGTCACACACAAATTCAGCTCTGCCATTTTGCCTCGTAGGTGTGAATGCTCAAGCCCACTCACCTAACTCCTGAGATCTTTTCTTGAGACAGGGTCTCACTTTGTCACCCAGGCTGAAAGGGCAAGGGCACAAACACAGTTTACTGCAGACTTGACCTCCCAGGCTCAAGCGATCCTCTTGCCTCTGCCCTCAAGTGGCTGGGACCACCAGCACATGCCACCATGCCTGGCTAATTTTTTGATTTTTTTTTTTTTTGTAGAGACAAGGTTTGCCATGTTGCCCAGACTGGTCTCGAACTCCTGAGCTCAAGCAATTGCCTGCCTTGGTCTCCCAAAGTACCAATTTTAGATTCTACAATAGCGATGTTATCTGCAGGAGTAATAGTAATTGGGGAAGTTGCCTATCTTCCCTCTGCCTCTGGAATAGTGGCTGGCAATCATTTAGGTCGGCACCTTAGCAGAACTCAGGCTCAATATTCTCCTGACCTGATGGTCTTTCATTAGCTTTACAAAGGCAGTTGAGTTTTGGAGAAGGGCAGATATCATTTAAACTGTAAACTAAATGTCTCCCAAAGTTAGCTTGGCCTAAACCCAGGATTGACCAAAGGCAATTTGGAGGTTAAAGGCAAGATGAGGGTTGGTTAGATCAGATGTCTTTTGCGGCCCTAATTTTCTTACCGTTAAAATTTTTGCAAAGGCAGTTTCATAAGCAGCCCTGGGGGAGACAGCCCCTCTTTATAAGGGTGCTACTGAGGAGAGATGTGAGAGTTTTCATAGTGCCCATCAACGTGCTCCCAAGGGACAAGTGAGGGCATTGGGAGTACTCAGTACTCCCAGTACCTGAGTACTGAGTACTGAGTACCAGAGTACTCAGGTAAGGAGTACTCAGGTCCTCCTTAGACCTTGCTGCCCCTACCGCTTCTCCCCCACCCGATCCCAGAAGAGTCCAAGGCAGTCCGCGGAGGGGCAGGAGGAGCAGAAGAGCCGGGTGCCAGCCCTCTCCCTGGTCAGCAGGTGTCCCAGTTAGAGGCAGCCTCAGGAGGGGGCGTTTGCCAGAACACGGGCCTGCACTTAGACACAAGCTGTAATTACCTAACAGTAAACGGGGGAGGACTCTGAGAAAAGCGAGCGATCTGCCGAGATTTCACCCAGAAACAGCAAAAAAAAAGGAGTCCACAGAATCAGTTCGCAAGGGCAGGAGCAGGAAATAAAGAGATCAGCTCAGTGCTTTTCCCTGCTAAGTCAAGCCCCTTTAGTAAACCAGCTACAGAACATTGACGCTGCCTATGTGGTGAGGGTGTCTTGGAAAGACGAGAGGATTTGACAATTGTGAGCCGAGAAGCTCGCGTGTTTCCCCCTTTCCCCCGGGCGGAGTCTGAGCGCGCTGGCAGGAGGCCAGGGTCCCCTCAACTCCAGGCCTGGGCCTGCCCGGCGGCGCCCTCTGCTGGCCGGAGCCGCGACGGCGGGCGCCCCGCCTGAACCGGAGCCCTGAGCCTGGGGCTGGGGGTCCAGTCTTCCCGGAGTCTGCAGTTCTTTCGGGACAGGCATACATGCATGGACTGAGCCACCACGATAAGAGGCGCACCTTGCAATGAGAGGAGAGCCTACCTAAAGGGGAAAGGGGCTGATCTGTCGAAAATGTCAGCGCGGGGGCTGAGGCTGGACTTAAGCGGGCGAGGTTAGGAAGAGGGGAGCGAAGATTTGGAAGTTATGGTGGAGTTTGGGAGAGAGTGCGGGCATGCTGGAGAATCATCAGTATATATGTATGTAGGTATCTTGCTATTTCATGCCTCTGAACTTTTGCTCAGGCTTGCATTTCTTCCTAGAAAACATTTCTCACTTTTCCTTTTCTGTTGTTATGAGTACTTAATCTATTCAAAAATATTAGATGATGAATATATAAATATTCATGTGGCCATTACTAAGCTTGGGAAATAAGACCTAATGAATATAAAGTACTCATGTACACTTCCCTTTTTCCCCTCCCTCCACCCAGATGGCTCCTTCAATTTGGTTTTTCATCCCTACGTAAGTTTGTGTTTACTACCTATGTATGTATAAAGAATATATAGATACATGAAATCATAATTTTGGGGAGTTTTTTGAGACAGGGCATTGCTCTGTAGCCCATGCCGGAGTGCTGTGGCACAATCACGGCTCACTGCAACCTTGACCTCCTGGGCACAAGCAATCCTCCTGCCTCAGCCTCCTGAGTAGCTGGGACCATAGGCGCATGCCACCACACCCAGTTAACGTTTACATTTTTTGTAGAGATGGAGTCTCATCATGCTACCCAGGTTGCAAAAATATTTTTAATAGAGATGAGGCCCCTCACTATGTCGCCCATGCTGGCGTCAGACTCGTGGCCTCAAGCAATCCTCCCACCTTGGCCTCCCAAAGTGCTAGGATTACAGCCCACCATACCCAGCCAGAAACATTTTAATAGGTATGTATTTTATTAAATATGCTATATCCTGGCCAGGCACGGTGGCTCACGGGTGTAATCCTAGCACTTATGGAGGCCGAGATAGGGGGATCACTTGAGGCCAGGAGTTCAAGACCAGCCTGGCCAATGTGATGAAACTTATACTTCTTGTCTCTCAAGAAATACAAAAATTAGCTGGATGTGGTGGCACATGCCTGTAGTCCCAGCTACTTGGAAGGCTGAGGTGGGAGAATCCTTTGAGCCTGGGAGGTTGAGGCTACAGCGAGCCGTGATTACGCCACTGTACTCCAGCCTGGGTAACAGAGTGAGATCTTGACTCAAAAAAACAAAACAGGCCGGGCGCGGTGGCTCAAGCCTGTAATCC
The DNA here is from genome assembly GCF_049350105.2 of Macaca mulatta. Taxonomy (NCBI): domain Eukaryota; kingdom Metazoa; phylum Chordata; class Mammalia; order Primates; family Cercopithecidae; genus Macaca; species Macaca mulatta. Next base: position 78,476,078 of record NC_133419.1, read on the forward strand.
CAGCACTTTGGGAGGCTGAGACGGGAGGATCACGAGGTCAGGAGATCGAGACCATCCTGGCTAACACGGTGAAACCCCGTCTCTACTAAAAAATACAAAAAACTAGCCGGGCGAGGAGGCGGGCGCCTGTAGTCCCAGCTACTCGGGAGGCTGAGGCAGGAGAATGGTCTAAACCCGGGAGGCGGAGCTTGCAGTGAGCTCAGATCCGGCCACTGCACCCCAGCCTGGGCGACAGAGCAAGACTCTGTCTCAAAAAAACAAAAACAAAAAACAAAAAACAAAACAAAACAAAACAGGCCAGGCACAGTGGCTCACACCTATAATCCCAACACTAGGAGGCCGAGACGGGTGGATCACCTGAGATCAGGAGTTCCAGACCAGCCTGGCCAACGTGTGAACCCCTGTCTCTACTAAAAATACAAAAATAAGCTGGGCGTGATGGCTCATGCCTGTAATCTCAGCTACTCAGGAGGCTGAGTCAGGAGAACCACTTGAACCCGGGAGGCAGAGGTTGCAGTGAGCTGAGATTGCGCCACTGCACTCCAGCCTGGGCGACAGAGTGAGATTCCATCTCAAAACCAAAAGCAAACAAAAAAGTAAAATAATAAAATAACATAAAAACAAAACAAAAATACAGGGCACCAGAGCGAACTGGCAGGTGCCTGTAGTCCCAGCTAATGAGGAAGCTGAGGCGGGAGGATGGTTTGAGCCTTGGCGCTCGAGACCAGCCTGGGCAACATCACGAGACTTCATCTCAAAAAAGAAAGAAGAAAATACCATGGCATGTAAAAACAAAATTGAAAGGAATGAGTGTGGTAGGCACACTAATGGCCCCCAAAGATGTCCCCTTCCTAATTCCTGGAACCTGTAAATGTTAGGTTACATGGCAAAGAGAAATTAAGGGGGCAGATGGAGTTAAGATTGCTAATCAGCTCACCTTAAGATGGAAAGATCATCCTGAATTATCCAGCAGTGCCCAATGTAACTCGAAGAGGGAGAACCAGAGAGAGGCGGCATGAAAAGGTGTTCCTGGCTTTAAACACAGAGGAAAGAATTACAAGCCCAAGAGGGCAGGCAGCCTCTAGAAGCCAGAAAAGACAAGGAACGAATTCTCCCCCAGAGCCTCCAGAAAGGAGGGCAGCCCTGCTGACCCCTTGATTTTACGCAGGTGAGACCCATGTTGGACTTCTGACCTCCAGGATTGTAAGGTAATAAGTGTCCGTTGCTTTAAGCCCCTATGTTTGTGTTCATTTGTTACAGCAGCAATACAAAATTGACACAAGGAGTGTCACTGGCGGCAAATCTGTATGGGTCTGCAGCAACCTCAGTTCTTGCCTCCTCAGTAGAAAGAATTCAACTGAGGCACATAAGGCAGAAGGAGAAACAGAGGCAAGTCTTAGAGCAGGAGTGAAAGTTTATTAAAAGCTTTAGAGCAGGAAAGGAAGGAAAGTACACTAGGGGCTGAGTGTGGTGGCTCACGCCTGTAATCCCAGCACTTTGGGAGGCCAAAGCAGGTAGATCACGTGAGGTCAGGAGTTCAAGACCAACCTGGCCAGCATAGTGAAACCCAGTCTCTACTAAAAACACAAAAATCAATCGGGTGTGGTGGCATGTGCCTGTAATCCCACCTACTCGGGAGGCTGAGGCAGGAGAATCGCCAGAACCAAGGAGGCAGAGGTTGCAGTGAGCTGAGATCGTGCCACTGTACTCCAGACTGGGTGACAGAGCAAAATTCCATCTCAAAAAAAAGTACACTTGGAAGAGGGCCAAGCCAATGAGTTGAAAGCCAAGCCAGGTGCACTGTTTGACCTTTTGACTTTTGGTTTTATACATTGGCAAACTTCCGGGGTCTTGTGTCCCTTCTCCCCCTGTTCTTCCCTTGGGGCTGGCTATCCGCATGCGCAGAGGCCTGCTAGCGCTTAGGAGGGGAGCTGCGCAGTGTGTGTCCTGGAGTTGTACACTGCTCACTCAAGGCATTCTTCCCTTACCAGTCAAATGTCCCTAGGAGGTCATTTACCAGTTAAACTCCACCATTTTGCCTCTTAATATAAATGTGGGGGCCCACTTGCCCAGTTCCTGAGAGCTTATCACTAGTTTCAGGTTTTTCCTATCTACTGGGAGACTGCCTGTCCCTGATGCCAGATGCAACCAATTATTATTTTAGCGAAACAGCTTAACAACCACCTGACCCTCACCTGATGGTCACCTGACCTTCCTGGTTGAGAGATGGGGGCCTCTCCTGCCCTGCTCATGTCTGACCAGCCACCCTACTGTAACAGAGTCATGGAAGGTGTTTGAGTAAGAGATGGATGGGGGGTTCTTTTTGTACTGCAGAAGGATTGGTTACGAAGGGAGGCATCATGGAGAAGCCAGAACCGGAGCATGTCACTGTGAACCTGGCTGGAAAGGGGAAAAGGGGATGACGCCCCCGAAGGATAGCAGCAGGTGGCTTGAGAGCTGGAACCTCACAAGGCTGGGAAGAATGGCGTTCACTGGCTGAGTTTTGCAGATGAACTCGTAGATCTTGACGCATGTCTCCTCCTTCTCTAGCAAAGCCCCCTCGCAGCACCTGTGCAGACTGGGGACTGGGTCCTCAAACACTTCCTAGACTCTGGCCTGGGTCCCAGACAGGGGGCCCACCCTGTAGGCAGACCAAGAGGTGGCCCGAGGGAGGGAGACTCCGGAGCTCCTCTGTCACGACCTGGCCATGGCAGAAGGAGGCAGCTGAGCTTGCTGGAGTCCAGGGGTTGACATTGGCAGCCTCCCTGCTGAGCGCCCTCTGTGGCCAGCACTTCCTTGGGGAAAACTCAGCAAAAATGTGTCGGTTGAGAAAATGGAGGCAGGAGAGAAGCACACCGTGGGTAGACAGACTCCACAGTCTTCATTCATTCATCCTTTCAGTCAGCAAACTGAGGACACTTTGCTAAGCTCCTTGGGTATAGTAGTCAAACTGAAGACTCAAGGCTTGGTTCTTAGACTGGGCACGGTGGCTCTCTCCTGTAGTCCTAGCACTTTAGGAGGCCGAGGCTGGAGGATTGCTTGAGACCGAGTTCAAGACCAACCCAGGCAACATAGCAAGACCCCTGTCTCTCAAAATAAAAAAAGACCTTGTTCTTGCCTCCAGGGGCTCCCAGATGAGAGAGAGAGAGAGAGAAAGAGACAGACAGAGAGAGAGAGAGAGAAAGAAGAATGGGAAGGCCAGGAAGAAGTCCTCCCAGGGGAAGGAACAAAGCATGACTGGAAATATAAGTTGGAGTCTCAGTTTCCTCATTGGTGAATTGTAGGGGTTGGGTTGCTGGATTACTATGGAGTCTTGGAGCTCTGACAACCCAGACATTTGAGATTAGCTGATGAGGGGGTGCTTTGTTGACATCGCCCCTCTTTCTACCTCTCAGCAAACCTAGAAGGCCTTAGGTTGGCCCCAGGGCTAGTTGCATCAGCTAGAGGAAGGGCTGTGTTTTCCCAGAACTGGGGGAGGGGTGTGACAGGGAGGAAGTTGGGAGTGGGGCTGGACGGGGAGACCTGCTATGTCCTAGTCCACCCTGGTCAGCCCTTCACAAGGTGCCTTTGTAACAGTAGAGTTCGCAGCAGATTCTCTGAACAGCAGGGATACCCGTTTTCCAGAGTAAGCAGGAAAGGTCTGGGCCTCTTAGCATGATTTAAGGACTCCAGAGAAGGGGCCCCACCACTTCCTCAAATAAATAGCTTTCCTTAGCTGATTGTTTGGCTCATGATGCCTCAAAACCCTCCATTCAGAGGAATTGTGTTTTTTAGCTTGGAAGATCCTGCACTTTCCAGATAGGAGACAGACTCACTTGTTTAATATCATGTCCAAGTTAGTTGTGTCCTTTTATTTATTTATTTAATTTATTTTTTTGAGACAAAGTCTCACTCTGTCACCCAGGCTGGAGTGCAGTGGCAAAATCATGACTCACTGCAGCCTCAACCTCCTGGGCTCAAGCAATCCTCCCACCTCAGGTTCCTGGGTAGCTGAGACTACAGATGAGTGCCACCATGCCTGGCTCCTTTTTATTTTATTATTATTATTATTTGAGACAAGGTCTTGCTCTGTCGCCCAACCTGGAGTGCAGCAGTGCGATCTCAGCTCACTGCAGCCTCCACTTCCCAGGCTCAAGCCATCCTCCTACTTTAGCTTCCAAAGTAGCTGGGACTACAGGCATGCACCACCACCCCCAGTTAATTTTTGTATTTTTTATAGAGACAGGGTTTCATCATGTTGCGCAGGCTGGTCTTGAACTCCTGGACTCAAGTGATCCACCCGCCTCAGCCTCTCAAAGTGTTGGGATTACAGGCATGAGACACTGCACCCGGTTTAAATTTTTTTTTTTTTTGTAGAGGCAAAGTCTCACTATGTTGTCTAGGCTGGTCTCAAACTCCTGGGCTCAAGCAATCCTCCTGCCTTGACCTCCTAAACTGCTGAGGTTACAGGTGTGAGCCACTGTGCTGGCTAGTTGTGTTTTTGTTTTTGTTTTCTTTGAGACAGAGTCTCACTCTGTTGCCCAAGCTGGAATTCAGCAGTGCGATCTCAGCTCACTGCAACCTCTGCCTCCCCTGTTCAAGTAATTCTTCTGCCTCAGCCTCCCAAGTAGCTGGGATTACAGGTGCGTGCCACCATGCCAGGCTAATTTTTGGATTTTTAGTAGAGGCGGGGTCTCACCATGTTGGCCAGGCTGGTCTTGAACACCTGGCCTCAAGTGATCTGCCCGCCTCAGCCTCCCAAAGTGCTAGGAATACAGGTGTGAGCCACTGTGGTGGCCAGTTGTATCTTTAAGGAGAATATTTTGTGATCAGTAGCACTTGTTCTTCCCTCTACCTGGATAACAGATCTTCCAAAAGCTGAGAACATTCAGGTCTTAGCACAGCTGTTTCTTCTTCCTGGGCATAATAACGATGTTTGGAATTGGGCATCTTCAGAGGATTTTGTTGAAATGCAGTTTCCAATTCAGTAGGTCCTGGCTGGGGCCTGAGAATCTGCATTCCTGATGAGCTCTGGGGTAACCTGATGGATGAGGCTGGTCTGCAGGTAACAGTGAGTAGTAAGATGTGTTGTCTTCTTTTCTTCTTCTTCTATTTTTTTTGAGATGGAGTCTTGCTCTGTCGCCCAGGCTGGAGTGCAGTGGCGCAATCTCAGCTCATTGTAACCTCTACCGGGTTCAAGTGATTCTCTTGCCTTAGCCTCCCAAGTAGCTGGGATTACAGGCGTCCACCACCATGCCCAGCAAATTTTTTTTTTTTTTGTACCTTTAGTAGAGATGGGGTTTCACCATGTTGACCAGGCTGGTCTCGAACTCCTGACCTCAGGTGATCTGCCCGCCTCAGCCTCCTAAAGTGCTGGGATGACAGGCATGAGCCACCGCACCCGGCTTGTTCTTTTTTTTTCTTAAGATACAAAATCTCACACTGTCGCCCAGGCCGAGTGCAGTGGCGCAATCATAGCTCACAGCAGCCTCAACCTCCTGGACTCAAGTGATCCTCCCACTTCAGCCTCCCAAATTATAGGCATGTGCCACCACACCCGGCTAATTATGTTTATTTTTTGTAGAAAGGAGATCAAGCTGGTCTCAAACTCCTGGGCTTAAGCAGTCCTCCTGCCTCAGTCTCCCAAAGTACTTGGATTATAGGCGTGCACCACTGCACCCAGCCAGCCCCTGATTCTTTAAAAATCTTTAAATATACATATTATATATGTATAATATAGCTTATATGTATATTATATATGTATAATATAGCTTATATATTATATATAAATTATGTATAAATTATGTATGCGTATTTTATATATATAATACATACATATATATAAAATTAATTTTTTTTAAGAGACAAGGTCTCACTATGTTGCCCAGGCTGGTCTCAAACTCCTGGGCTCAAGCAGTCCTCCTGCCTCAGCCTCCCAAAGTGTGAGATTACAGGTGTGAGCCACAGCACCTGGCCAGCTCCTGATGCTTGACCCCAGTCGTTGCAGACTGGTGTGACAAGGCAAAGAAAAACAGCCTGAAGCCCATAGATATCAGGTGATGTGTGTATATATAAAAATCATTTTTTTAGGCCAGGCACAGTGGCTCATGCCTGTAATCCCAGCTTTGGGAGGCCAAGGTGGGCAGATCACCTGAGGTCAAGAGTTTGAGACCAGCCTGGCCAATCTGGCAAAACCCCATCTCTACTAAAAACACAAAATCTAGCTGAGCATGGTGGTGAACGCCTGTAATCTCAGCTACTAGGGAGGCTGAGGCATGAGAATCGCTTGAACCCAGGAGGTGGAGGTTGCAGTGAGCCAAGATGGCACCACTGCACTCCAGACTGGGCAACAGAGTGAGACTCTATCTCAAAAAAAAAAAAAAAAGATATTTTATTGGCTATAGTTATGAAATTGTCTCCCAGGCAGGAGAATCACTTGAGCTCGGGAGTTCAAGACCAGGCTGGGCAACATGGTGAAACCTTACGTCTACAAAACATACAAAAAATTAGCCAGGCGTGGCGGTCGGTGCCTGTAGTCCCAGCTACTTGGGAGGCTGAGGTGGGAGAATCTCTTGAACCCAGGTGGCGGAGGTTGCAGTGAGCTGAGATCACACCACTGCACTCCAGCCTGTGCAACAGAGGAAGACTCCATCTCAAAAAAATGTTAACAATCAATTAAGCTTTCCCCAACCTTGGCCGAATTCATTCTGTAGCTTCCTGCGGTCAAGCCCAGTCAGGGTTACTTAGGATCTGGCGGCCTCAGGCACCACTTATTCATCTTGCCCCTTGCACCACATTCACACACTGTTCCTGGCCTGTCCCTTGAGAGCCTTGACCCCAGTCCATCTGCGGCCAGTTCAGTTTGCCCAGCTTGGGGCATCTGGATCATCTAGATACTCTGCGGGGAGGCCATAGGCAACGCTGCCAAGCCCGTTCCAGTAAGCACCTCATTCAGCCTCAGTTTCCCTGCAAGAGGACAGGAGGGAAGACTTAAGAAACTGAATGAAGCCTGAGGTCTAGTCCAGGCTAGTTCCCTTCTGCTACTTCCCTTCCCTTCTTTGCTGGAATTTTATTTTATTTTATTTCTTTTTTTTTTTTTTTCTCTGAGACAGGGTCTTGCTCTGTCACTCAGGCTGGAGTGCAGTGGTGCCATCTCAGCTCACTGCAACCACTGCCTCCTAGGTTCAAGCGATTCTCCTGCCTCAGCATCCCAAATAGCTGGGATTACAGGCGCCTGCCACCACAACCGGCTAATTTTTTGTGTTTTTAGTAGAGACGGGGTTTCACCATGTTGACCAGGCTGGTCTCGAACTCCTGACCTTAGGTGATCCACCCGCCTCAGCCTAATTTTTATATTTTTAGTAGAGAGGAGGTTTCACCATGTTGGCCAGGCTGGTCTTGAATTTCTGGCCTCAAGTGATCTACCTGCCTTGGCTTCCCAAAGTGCTGGGATTACAGGCATAAGCCACTGCACCCAGACCCTTTGCTGGAATTTTCTATCTGCAATGGCTTGAGTGGACCAGATAACCTGTCAACCCTTGGATGTGGCATTTTTGAGCAGGAAGAACTGAGTCCCTGTGGAACCACTGTCTCACTGTATCTCTTAAAGAGACCCTATGTCTCCCCCTTTCTGCCTCCTGCCTCCCTCTACTCCTAGAACTTGCCTGCATCTATGTCTGTCCCCTTAGAACACTCTGTCTGTCTTCTAATCTGACACGTGGCTAGCAGCATTTTATCTGGGCCTTCTGTCTGCCAGGGAGACATGGAGGCAGCCTGGGTGCATAGCCTGCTGGGAGGGAGGGAATGACGGAGGGAGGCCTCCTCATGTGCTCTGCACTCAGTCACTCACACAGCTCCTTTTTTCACCCAATTATTATACTAATTCATTCACTCTCTACCTTTTCCACCAACACACTCATGTTCTCCCTTCCTTTCTGTCATTCCCTCCAGTTCAAGCCCAAGAACATGTCTGGCAATAGACTTGCCTTAAAAGGGGTTAAAATACACACATAGCCAGGCACAGTGGCTCATGCCTATAATCCTAGCACTTTAGGAAACTGAAGCAGGCAGATCACTTGAGGCCAGGAATTTGAGACCAGCCTGCAACATGGTGAAACCCTGTGTCTACTAAAAATATAAAAATTAAGGCTGGGCATGGTGGCTCACGCCTGTAATCCCAGCACTTTAGGAGGCCAAGGCAGGTGGATCATTTGAGGTGAGGAGTTCAAGACCAGCCTGCCCAACATGGTGAGACCCTGTCTCTACTGAAAATACAAAAATTAGCTGGGCATGGTGGTGCACGCCTGTAATCCCAGCTACTCGGGAGGGTGAGGTAGGAGAATCACTTGAACCTGGGAGATGGAGTTGCAGTGAGCCGAGATCACAACACTGCACTCCAACCTGGGCAACAGAGCGAGGAAAAAAAAAAAATGGCCAGGCGTAGTGGCTGACACCTGTAATCTCAACACTTTGGGAGGCCGAGGCGGTCAGATCACGAGGTCAGGAGATTGAGACCATCCTGGCTAGCTCGGTGAAACACTGTCTCTACTAAAAAAAAACACAAAAAGTTAGCCGGGCGTGGTGGCAGGCACCTGTAGTCCCAGTTGCTCCAGAGGCTGAGGCAGGATAATGGCGTGAACCCGGGAGGCGGAGCTTGCAGTGAGCCGAGATCACGCCACTGCACTCCAGCCTGGGCAACAGAGTGAGACTCCGTCTCAAAACAAACAAACAAACAAAAGGCCACGTGTGGTGGTGGGTACCGTAATTGCAGCTACTCGGGAGGCTGAGACAGAATCACTTGAACCCAGGAGGCGGAGCTTGCAGTGAGCCGAGATCACACCACTGCACTCCAGCCCAGGTGACACAGTGAGACTCTGTCTCAAAAACAAAACGAAACAAAACAAACAAAAACCACACACACACGCAGAATAACACAGAAAGGCACAAGGACGCTGCGCTCAGGAGTTTCCCAAAGTCTGAGCTGGAGAGGAATTAACAAAGGTCGCCCTCTTGGCTATCTAGATGGGGTCAGTGAGTCCCAGGGGGCCCAGGTCTGCTCCACACCACTGGGCAAAAGAAGCAGGAGGCAGCTACTCTTGGGGTACCCTGGCCTGCCCACCACACCAGAGTCAGTGCTCCCAGCCCTGTCCACGCATGGAACATCATGTTTTCCAGTTCTGAGTTGGTGACCCTGAGGCTAAGTTCAAAATGCAAGAACTAAGGCAGAGAGTAATGCCCGTAGGGACCTGGACCTGCATACAGGAGTTATACAACTGGGGCTGGAAGAGCCTTCGTGCAGAAATCTCCAAACTCCTCACTTGACAGCGTGGATGCTGGAGCTCAGGGAGCCAGCTTGCAAGTGGCCTGGAGGCAGCACCAGAACCCAGTTACAGTCTCCAGCCTTGTGGTCTTTGACTGTGCCCACTGCTCACCAATCCTGGATGTTTGAATACCAGTGAAGCCCCCACCTTCTTTTTAAATAGAGATAGGGTCTTGCTGTGTTGCCCAGGCTGGTCTCAAACTCCTGGCCTCAAGTGATCTTCCCACGTTGGCCTCCAAAGTGGAAACCCCAGTTTCTTGAGGAGAGCAAATTCAACAAATTTTTCCCCCAATAAAGTTAGAAAAAAACAAAAAGTGTTACAGGGCTAAAAATGAATTAATCAGGCTGGGCGCAGTGGCTCATGCCTGTAATCCAGCACTTTGGGAGACCCAGGCGGGCGGATCACCTGAGGTCAGGAGTTCGAGACCAGCTGGCCAACATGGTGAAACCCCATCTCTACTAAAAATACAAAAATTAGCCAGGTATGGTGGCGCATGCCTATAATCTCAGTTACTTGGGAGGCTGAGGCAGAAGAATCGCTTGAACCCGGGAGGTGGAGGTTACAGTGAGCCAAGATTCTGTCTCAAAAAAAAAAAAAAATCAAAAAAATTTTTTTATGTTTGAACCAGGGTCTCCCTCTGTCACCTAGGCTGGAGTGCGAGTACAGTGGCATGATCATGGCTCACTGCAGACTCCACCTTCTGGGCCCAAGTGATCCTCCCACCTCAGCCTCCCAGGTAGCTGAGACCACAGGCGCTTGCCACCACACCTGGCTATTTTTTTTTTTTTTAATTTTTTGTAGAGATGGGGTTTTGCCATGTTGCCCACGTTGGTCTCAACAATCTCCTAGGCTCAAACAATCCACCTGCCTTGGCCTCCCAAAGTGCTGGGCTTACAGGCATGAGCCACCATGCCTGGCCAGGTTACATTATTTAACCTAATACATTAATTTAGAAAAATTACTTTTTTCCATTTGTAGGTTAGGAAACAGTTTTAATGCAAATTCTTCATTCTGCTGACTGGTTGAGGTAATGTTAGATTGTTACGTCTTGCTTATAGTAAAGTAGAGGAAAAGCATCCTGTATAATGAATATTGTCAGGATGTGTGTATGGCACAATCTTTTCTTTTCTAAGTAATAATTCCAGAAAAGAACCTCACCTTATAGTCAGGCCTGTGAAGTATTTTTGAGCACCTGTCATTATACACAACTCCTGGGTGGCCACATGTGGCAGTGGCCACATGGGTCCCTTGCCGTCCCAGAGGCCTCACTGCTGCCTCCCTCCAAGCCAGGGTAACTATTTTTCTTTCTTTCCTTTTCTTTTGGTTTTTGAAACAGAGCCTTGCTGTGTCACCTAGGCTGGAGTACAGTGGCTTGATCTCTGCTCACTGCCACCTCCGCTGCCCGTGTTCAAGCGATTCTCCTGCCTCAGCCTCCCGAGTAGCTGGGACTACGGGCATGTGCCACCATGCCTGGCTAATTTTTTTGTATTTTTAGTGGAGACGGGGTTTCATCATGTTGGCCAGGCTGGTCTTGAACTCCTGATCTCTAGTGATCCACCCACCTCAGCCTCCCAAAATGCTGGGATTACAGGCGTGAGCTACCACGTCCGGCCTGGGAACCTGCTTTTTGAGGTGACTGGACATTATAAACAAAGACTCTAGAATGTACTAAGAAGTGAATCTAGGCTGAGTGCAAAGGCTCAGGCCTGTAATCCACTGGAATGCACTTCAGGAGGCCAAGGTGGGAGGATGGTTTGAACTCAGGAGTTTGAGACCAGCCTGGGCAACGTAGGGAGACCCTGTCTCTGCAATAATAATAATTTTTAAACAACTAGGCTGGGTATGGTGGCTCATGCCTGTAATCCCAGCACTTTGGGAGGCCGAGGCAGGTGGATCACAAGGTCAGGAGTTCAAGACCAGCCTGACCAATATGGTGAAACACCATCTCTACTAAAAATACAAAAATTAGCTGGGTATGGTGGCGTTCGCCTGTAATCCCAGCTACTCAGGAGGCTGAGGCAGGAGAACTGCCTGAACCCAGGAGGTGGAGGTTGTGGTGAGCCGAGATCACACCACTATACTCCAGCCTGGGTGACAGGCAAGACTCCATCTCAAAAAAAAAAAAAAAAAAAAACTAGCCAGATGTGGTGGCTATTTGTGGTTGCAGTTACCTGGGAGGTTGAAGTGGGAGGATTGCGTGGGCCCAAAAGTGGAGACTGCAGTGAGCCATAATCATGCCACTGCACTCCAGCCTGGGTGACAGAGCCAGACCCTGCCTCAAAAACAAAAAACAAAACAAAACAAAAAAGCAAAAAAAACAAAAAACAAACAAACAAAAAAAACAGTAGTAAATCTAATGGTCATCATTCAGCCAATATTTACTGAGCATTTGCAGTGATGAAATGTAGAGTGGCAAGTCCAGGCATGGAGAAATAAATGAGGGATGCAGGGCGCAGAGTCGGAAGGCAAAATCAGCTAGAAAGAAGGCAGTGCCTGCTTATTTTATTTTTTTATTTTAATTTTTTGTTGTTGTTGTTGAGACAGAATCTTGCTCTGTTGCCCAGGCTGGAGTGCAGCAGTGTGATCTAGGTTCACTGCAACCTCCACCTCCCGGGCTCAAGCAATTCTCCTGCCTCAGCCTCCCGAGTAGTTGGGATTACAGGCACCCACCACCATGCCTGGCTAATTTTTTGTATTTTTAGTAGACATGGGGTTTCACTATGTTGGCCAGCTGGTCTCGAACTCCTGACCTCAGGTGATCCACCTGCCTCGGCCTCCTAAAGTGCTAGGATTACAGGTGTGAGTCACTGCACCTGACCCAGTGTCTGCTTATTGAGTCCCACAGTCTCCTAGGCATTTCACAAACATCATCTCTCACCCCATCACACCTGTGGGGAAGAGTCAGGACACATTCCAACTCCTCTTTGCCAACGAATGAATAATGTGGGTTCCTTGGCTTATTGCTTTACGGTCTCAGGCCTCAGTTTCCTCATCTGTAAATGGGGTCTACCTACCACGTACAATTGTGGGGAGGATTGAGTTCTGCTCTAAGAACTTTGTATATTGCCAGGCGCGGTGGCTCGCACCTGTAATCCCAGCACTGGCCATCATGGTGAAACCCCATCTCCACTAAAAATACAAAAATTATCCAGGCATGGTAGAGGGCACCTGTAGCCCCAGCTATTTGGGAGGCTGAGGCAGGAGAATCGCTTGAACCCAGGAGGTGGAGGTTGCAGTGAGCCAAGATCATGCCACTGTACTCCAGCCTGAGCGACAGAGTAACACCCTGTCTCAAAAAAAAAAAAAAAACGCTCGAGGTTAAAAAAAAAAAAGAACTTTGCATATATCACTTAGCTTAGAATAATATGTCCTCAGTTAATGTTTGACCTTATCATTATTACAACATATGAGGAAGCCGAGGCTCAGGGAGGCTGGTGCTCTCTGTTTCCCTCCACCGCTTGCAGTACACAGAGGATTAAGGTGGAAGCTTTGCCCTCTGCAGCAGGCCCAGGCCTGGATTTGGCTGCTTGTTCTGCCCTGGAGAAGCAAGGCCAACTGTCAACACAGGGTGACTTCAGGTCACCTGTGGCTATGCGCAGCCAGCCTGCCAAGGGGACTTGACGAGAGGGATGATCACTGCTTTCCTCTCAGGTCTCACGGAGCTAGGGCACGCCTATTCCTGTCAGGTCCGAGCTATGAGACCTTGGGCAAGTATCTCTCCTTTTCTGAGGCTCAGTTTTGTCTCAGTTTTATCTCATGATACTTATGTTTTTCTGTCTCAGGGCCCCTGTGGGAACTGAGTTAAAGGATGGGACTTTGCACACCACTCTGCTGTGCCAACATAAGCGTAGTTAAGGCCAGTAACTCTGGGTGGGGTAAATATTACAATTTAAGGCGGAGGGGTTATGGGGAAGTAGAATATTTTTTCTTTTTCTTTTTTTTTTTTTTTTTTGAGATAGGATCTTGATCTGTCACCCAGGCCAGAGTGCAGTGGCGCCATCACAGTTCACTGCAGCCTTAACCTCCCGGGTTCAAGCAATCCTCCCACCTCCCACCTCAGCCACTTGAGTAGCTGAGACCTCAGATATGTGCCATCACACCCAGCTAATTTTTTTAAATTAATTTTTTGTAGAGATAGGGTCTCATATGTTGTTCACGCTGGTCTCAAACTACTGGGCTCAAATGATCCTCCTGCCTCAACCTTCCAAATTACTGGGATTACAGGCATGAGCCACCATGCCGGGCTGGGAGGTGGAATTTTGTTCAATCTAAAGATAAGCTTCTTCACAGCTCTGGCTGTAGTGGGAGGAAGCAGAGGAGTGAATGATCGTCAGTTGGGAGGGTGCAGAGAGGGCTCCTGCCCTAGGGTGGAGGTGAGGGTGGCTTAGGCGAGACAACACTGAGGCCCTGTTCAGCCCCACATCCCCTCCTGTGCTCCCTCCTCCTCTCTCCTCTTCTGCAGGCGTGGGAGGTATCACCATTCAGCAGATTTCACCGGAGGCAGTGGAGGGGGCAGGTACCTGAGCCAGAACTCAGGTCTTATTCTCCACTTGACTCTGCCACTAACTTGTTGTGCAGTTTTGGGCCTTTCCCCAGGCCTTCATTTTCTTAAATATCTAATAAAAAAATATATAGCAAATGCAGTTTGTAAACTATGACAATATGACCATGCAGAAGATTATTATCTTCCAAGACTGCTGGTCCAAGGAAAGGTCAATAATAAAGTGGAAGCACTGTAGCTTGTGGAATGACTGGTTAGATTTGGGAGAAGCCTTAGCAATAATCTAGAATCTGCATAGATAATACATCTGAGGATTGGGCTTTGTGGTTTACAAAGCATTTTTTTCCTCTTTTGATCCCAGCCACTTGTCTGGACTGATACAAAGCATTTTTATGGGTTTGTCTTATTCAATTCGCACAACACCACCTCAAATTTATAGAGGATATGGATCTGGTTAACTTGTATGACTATGTAACCTCATGTCAGTCCAGAGCACTGCCTGGAGGTGGGTAGAGGTGGTCCTGGGCTGGAATCCCAGTCCCAGTGGAACCTTGAGCAAGTTACTTTAGCTGTCTTCACCTAAATTTCCTCATTGGCAAAACAGGAATACTGGTGGTTCATACCTGCAATTCCAGCACTTTGGGAGGCTGAGGTGGGAGGATTGCTTGATCCCAGGAGTTCAAAACCAGACTGGGCAACATAGCAAGACCCCATCTCTACAAAAATTAAATAAATAAAACATTTATGAGGGTTGTGGTGAAGATTAAATGAGATCACTCACAAGAAAGCTCAGTGCAGACCCTGATGTGCAGTAGGTGCTCAATAAATATTAGCCAGCAAAAAACAAAAAAATCTCAGCTAGGAAATTGCAGAACTGGGTTTCTGACTCCAACCTCAATATTCCTTGCCCCACATCAAGCTGTTTCACTTCAAATCCTCTCCATTTCACAATGCAGTCACGCTGGGCTGAAGGAGTGAACTGTGCATTGGAAGGCTGCCCTAAGCAGCAAAGAGACAGCTTGGTCTCCAGTGACCTGAAAGAATTATTTATTGCCCTGAGGTCCACTGTACGAGTTGCCAAAGGGAAAAGCTTCCTTCCAACTGGCTCAGCAAGCTGACAGACGAAGTGTCGGGTTCTTGCTGGGGCAGTCATGCAGAGCTGGGATGACACGCAGAAGGCTGGCAGACCTGTCTCTGGGCAGATGGATCACCTGATACAGATGCTGGAGCCTGAGCCCTGGGATTGGCCCAAAACAGGGCTATGTTGACCCAACAGCTGAGCATTGGCATCCTGTCAATCTGCCGAGAGCCTAGAAATAGTGCGGGGCAGTCTGCTGGGTTCAGTGTGTCAGAGGAAGCAACCATGCAGGTGCTAACCAAGCGTTACCCCAAGAACTGCCTGCTGACCGTCATGGACCAGTATTCGGCCGAGGTGCACAACATGGAGCAGGTGGTGATGATCCCCAGCCTTCTGCGGGACGTGCAGCTGAGTGGGCATGAGGGCCAGGCCCAGGCTGAGGCCCCTGATCTCTACACCTACTTCACCATGCTCAAGGCCATCTGTGTGGATGTGGAACATGGGCTGCTGCCGAGGGAGGAGTGGCAGGCCAAGGTGGCAGGCGGCGAAGCTGAGGAGGCTAAGAATGGAACCGCAGAGACAGAGGAAGTCGAGGACGAGAGTGCCTCAGAAGAGCTGGAACTGGAAGCCCAGTTCCACCTGCACTTCTCCAGCCTCCATCACATCCTTATACACCTCACCAAGAAAGCCCAAGAGGTGACAAGGAAATACCAGGAAATGACGGGACAAGTTTGGTAGACCTTGGACACTAGGGAAGGTAATGGTGGCCATGCTGGTGGGTGTCAGAGTCTACCAAGGGACATTCCAGGAGAGGAGAGGGGGCAGTGGTGCAACCCAGTGGGAGAGGAACAGCCTGGCTCTCAGACAGTGCCACTCTTGCGTCAGGGTATTGGGACCACAACCTAGGAGGGCCTAAGACTAGGCCTGCGTTACTATCCTTCTGACCTCAAATTGGCAACTGCAATGAAGTGATATGGAAATAGAAGGAAAAGTGGCCTGTAAGGGCATATCTCATATGCACATACATATGTTTGTGCACGTGTGCATTTTTTTGTATGTGAATACTTGTAAATGTGTGAATTGAATGAGTGTGTTCTCATCATTGACTTTGTTAAGAATTTGATTAAAGAGGGGCCGGGCGCGGTGGCTCACGCCAAATCCCAGCACTTTGGGAGGCCAAGGCGGGTGGATTGCCTGAGGTCAGGAGTTCGAGACCAGCCTGGCCAATGTGGTGAAACCCCGTCTCTACTAAAAATACAAAAATTAACTGGGCGTGGTGGCAGGCACCTGTAGTCCCAGCTACTCTGGAGGCTGAGGTAGGAGAATGGCGTGAACCCGGGAGGCGGAGTTTGCAGTCAGTCGAGATTGTGCCACTGCACTCCAGCCTGGGCGACAGAGGGAGACTCCGTCTCAAAAAACGAAAGAAAGAAAGAGAGAGAGAGAGAGAGAGAGAGAGAGGGAAAGAAAGAAGGAAAGAAAGAAGGAAAGAAGGAAGGAAAGAAAGAAAAGAAAAAGAAAGAAAGAAAGAAAGAAACTTACCTAAGGCATGCATATTGACTTAAGTGAACATTGTGAATTCCGTGTGTGTGACAGTGTTTCCCACATTTTTTCAAGTCACAGAACATGGAAAATTATATGGCACACAGGGATACATAGGTGAGTCTGCTTGCAGTACTCCTACAACAGGCTGGGGGTACTCTGACCATCCCAGGTTGGAACCCACCAAACGGGAAGCTGAGGGACCACTGTCATGGCACTCTAATCCATTCCAGGCAAACCGGAGTGTACAGACATGCCTGTTGGGAAGCCCTGTTGTATGTACATGTGATTATGTGTTCCAGTCTGAGCCTACATGTCTATGCAGAGGGGCTGGGGTGGTGAGTGTGGATGAGCAGCAAGCTAGACAAGCAGGTGGTGGCAGAGGGTAGGAGGTGGGAAGGGTCCCTAGCGTGGTCATCACTAGTTCACTCATGGATCAAGACTAGTATTAATAGAAATTGGACCACAGTAGCTGCCAGTTTTGATTCTGTGCCACCTGCCAGCCCTGCTCCCACCAACTGGTCTCATTAGTTGTAAACAACATCCGTGTCCATTGCAATCTCAAAACCATCTGATGCAGCTATGCAGGAAAAGATTCTCATCCCCACTTTACTAGTAAGGGAATTGAAGTCAGAGAGGTGAAGTGACTCACCAAAGTCACACAGTAAAGAGACAAAAGTAAGACCGGCCTCAACTTTGAGCTGAGTGTTCTTTCCTCATACCCACTGTCTGCCATATTGTGTTATCTTCATAATCTGTGTGAAGGCTGCTCTGTAATTATGGGGAATAAATGCAGACCCCCAAACACAGAGCCTATGGAGATCTCTGCTCCAGGCATTTTCTCAGCCATTTTTCCTTCTCCCATTTCAAACCCAAACTGTCAACCTCAGCCCTTCTTCCCTCTCCCCTGGAGGCTCCCCGAGTTGCCTCACAGAGGTTCTTGAATTAGACTGGGCTGTGTCAACAGCTCTGGGTTCACATTCTGATTCTATCACTAATGAGCTGTGGGGCCTTGGGCAAGCTACTTCATTTCTCTGGGTTTCAGCTTCTTCACTGAACAGTAACAGTGGTAGTAAAACTAATGACTGGCATTTGAATAATTTTAAGATCACTTTGCATATCCATTATCTAATGGAATTATCATTCCCTTTTTTTTTTTTTTGAGATGGAGTCTCACCCCGTCATCCAGGTTGGAGTGTAATGGTGCCATCCTAGCTCACTGCCACCTCTGCCTCCCAGGTTCAAGAGATTTTCCTCAGCCTCCCAAGTAGCTGGGATTACAGGCGTGTGCCACCACACCCGGCTAATTTTTTTTTTATCTTTAGTAGAGACAGGGTTTCACCATGTTGGCCAGGCTGGTCTCGAACTCCTGGCCTTGTGATCCACCTGCCTCGGCCTCCCAAAGTGCTGGGATTGCAGGCATGAGCCACCGCGCCCAGCCTATCATTCCCTTTTGCAGATGAAAAAACCAGAGGCCTGAGAAGTAAAATGAGTCCAACATTACTCAGTAAATGACAGAGCCAAGATATGAACCCTGGCCTAATTAGTCTAATTATTTTCCTCTACAGTGGTGTTCCTTAGAGCCTTAGACTTTTGCAGAGTGGGCTCAAAGTGGGAACTGGGCATGGCAGAATGGGTAGAAACCACACTCTGACTCACCAAATAGCTTCAAAGGCCAGAGCAGCAACTCTACACCATAACATTTCAACACACCCTAACCTGATTTTCATTCAGAGGCAATATGGTATAGCAACAGTTAAAAATCTGGGCTCTTGTTCTGGCTCTTCCATTGACTTCTGTATTATCCTAGACAACTTTTATTTTTGAGATGGAGTCTCACTCCATCGCCAGGCTGGAGTGCAGTGGCGCGATCTCGGCTCACTGGAACCTCCACCTCCCGGGTTCAAGCAATTCTCCTGCCTCAATCTCTCAAGTAGTTGGGACTATAGGCACGTGCCACCATGCCCAGCTAATTTTTTGTATTTTTAGTAGAGATGGGGTTTCATCATGTTGGCCAAGATGGTCTCAATCTCCTGACCTTGTGATCCTCCCCACTCGGCTTCCCAAAATGCTGGGATTACAGGCGTGAGCCACCGTGCCCAACCTCCCTTTTTTTTTTTTTTTTTTTTTTTTTTTTTTTTTTTTTTTTTGAGATGGAGTCTTGCTCTTGTTGTCCAGGCTGGAGTGCGGTGGTGCGATCTTGGCTCACTACAACCTCTGCCTCCCAGATTCAAGCAAGTCTCCTGCCTCAACCTCCCGAGGAACTGGGATTACAGGCTCACGCCACCACGCCCGGCTAATTTTTGTACTTTTAGTAGAGATGAGGTTTCACCATGTTGGCCAGACTGGTCTCGAATTCGTGACCTCAAGTGATCCACCCACCTTGGCCTCCCAAAGTGCTGGGATTACAGGCGTGAGTCACCAAGCCTGGCCCTAGACAACTTATCTTACCTTTCTGCATCTTAGTTTCCCTGTTAGTAAAATATAGCAGAGAAATCAAATGAGTTATTCCTGCTCTGACAACCTAGGATTCTCCTTACAATGCTGAGGCACTGCCAGTTTTCCATCAGCAACATCAGCATTGAGTTTTTTCATTTTAATTCCTGCTTCAATGGGCATGTGACAGTATTTTAGTTGTTTAAATTGATACTCACTTGGCCTTTTAAAAACTTCTTCACTCCACAGGTCCCTTCACATGATAAAAGGCAGACTCTGATGAGGCAGGCGGAGCAGTTCACCAGCCAATGATGAGAGCAGAAAGGCCTAGACCTGCAGCCAGAAGTGAAGGCGGCTCACTTCTCCCGGATGCTTCTCTAACTCCTGAGCACCAATTCCTGGATTCCAGTCACTGGCTCACCTTTAGAATGTCTGTTGCTATTGTTTACTGCTCCCCTCGCTCCTCTTACCAGCTTGGGGAGGTGACCAGGAGGGACTAGACAGTTACTTGTCCTGTGTGGTATGGTGGGAAGAGCGTAGGTGTTGGCATGTGACCAAAATTCACATCCCTCCTCATGGCAGTCATTCAGTGTGTGTATTTATGCAAGTTATTTAACCCATTGGAGCCTAAATTCCCTCATCTATAAAATGGGGATAATATTATGTACCTCACAAGCTGTTGAAAACTAAACACGATGAATCAAAAGCACTTGGCATGTGAGGGCTATTAAAATAGCCTGATATTTTTTTCTCCCTCTCTCTCCTATGTATTTGCTCTGGTCCTTGCTTTTTACCCTCCAGAGCTAAGAGGTAGCAGACAGAGTCTCTTGGGATGAGTGGTTCACCCTCTTTCACTTGGCGACCACTGATGAGGCCAACAACAAGTGAACTATAAACGTATTTATTGCAGAAGTAATTAAAAAAACCAAAACCTTGTATTTGTACATCTTTATTATTTCTAAAGCACTTTCTCCAACCTAATTTCAGTTTTTACAAGTGGTACTCAAGAAAATAAAGACGGAATTCATTTGATTTTGCCCAGAAACCATCTGCTTATATTTATAAGGCTACCTAATTTGAAATCACATATAGGCCAGGCGTGGTGGCTCACGCCTGTAATCCCAGCACTTTGGGAGGCCGAGGCAGGTGGATCACAAGGTCAAGAGATCGAGACCATCCTGGTCAACATGGTGAAATCCTGTCTCTACTGAAAATACAAAAATCAACTGGGCATGGTGGCATGCACCTGTAGTCCCAGCTACTCAGGAGGCTAAGGCAGGAGAATTGCTTGAACCCAGGAGGTGGAGGTTGCAGTGAGCTGAGATCGCACCACTGCACTCCAGCCTGATGACAGAGCAAGACTGTCTCAAAAAAAAAAAAAAAAAAAAAAAAAAAAATCACATATACTTTATCTCCCAAACCTAATCTGATTATAAATTCTAAGCTAGGAAACAAAAACTTTTGAGACAAGTACCTTTTTTTTTTTTTTTTTTTGAGACGGAGTCTCGCTCTGTCGCCCAGGCTGGAGTGCAGTGGCCAGATCTCAGCTCACTGCAAGCTCCGCCTCCCGGGTTTACGCCATTCTCCTGCCTCAGCCTCCCGAGTAGCTGGGACTACAGGCGCCCGCCACCTCGCCCGGCTAGTTTTTTGTTTTTTAGTAGAGACGGGGTTTCACTGTGTTAGCCAGGATGGTCTCGATCTCCTGACCTCGTGATCCGCCCGTCTCGGCCTCCCAAAGTGCTGGGATTACAGGCGTGAGCCACCGCGCCCGGCCAACTTTTTTTTTTTTTTGACAGGGTCTCCTTTGTCACCCAGGCTGCAGTTAACTGTGACACAATCACAGTTAACTGCATCCTCGAACTCCAGGGCTCAAAAGATCCTCCCATTTCAGCCTCATGAGTAGCGGAGACTACAGGCACGTGCCACCATGCCCGGCTAATTTTTGTATTTTATGTAGAGACAGTGTTTTGCCATGTTGCCCAGGTTGGTCTCAAACTCCTGGGCTCAAGCAATCTACCCTGCCTCAGCCTCTCAAAGTGCTCGGATTCTAGCCACGAGCCACAGCATCAGGCCAGGACAAGCATTTGATAAGCCATAAAAAGTAACCTCATTCCAGTTAGGTACAGTCTTTTGCTTCTAACTGCACCAAGCTCCACTGTAGACAGTATTAGCTCCTGAGTCCACTTTCTCCAGGATAATCCACCGAAGAGCAAAGACACCTTTGCAGCGTAAGACTTCTGTTTTCCTTGTCTGGAGTCTCCTCCTTCTAAACCACCTTCTATATCATTATAGACAGAGCTCAGAAATACAAACCTGACTGTATAATTTAAATACCTACAGGATGAAGTCAAAACTATTTGGCAAGAGTCACAGAATCCTCCATAATCTGGCTCACTCTAAATTCACTTTGCACTAGGATGGGACAGGCAAACCTTTTCTGAAAGGGCCACATATTAATTAGGCTTTGCAGGCCATAGGTCTCTATCGCAACTACTCAATTCTGCTCTTGTAGCATGGCAGTCACCACAAACAACATGTAAACAAATGAACATGGCTGTGTTCCAATAAGACTTTATTGGCAGTGGGCCAGATTTGGCCCATAGGCTGTAGTCTGCTAACTCTAAACTAGAATTGAACCTCATTTTAAAATCTTTCAGATGAGTGAATGGAAACTGACCATTCTCTGATGAATTATTTTTCTTACAACAATAAAAAGAGTCAGAATATTCATGGTAACTATTTTAATTACAAGGTGTCAACACACAGATAAGCATAAGCTTCAACTGTCATTAGAAACATGTTCCATCAAATTCAGAAACAGCAGGTATCAGTGAAACTGGAGCATGTATTTTGAAGACTTTAACGTATTGGATGGAATTTTTCAAAAATTTCAGCATATGTTTTCTTCTCTATAAAAGGAAAGATCATAAAAGATTTATTTTAAAAATATGTTTTAAAAATTGTATTTCCTAAAGGAAAATTAACACTCAGTAATCTTACTGATTGAAATCCTGATGTGGTCTGAATGTTCATGCCCCCCCCGAAGTTCGTAAGTTGAAATGTAACCCCCAAGATGATGATATTACGAGGTTAGGACTTTGGGAGGTGATTAGGTCACAAAGGCTCTGTCCTCATGAGTGGGATCGGCTTAGGGGACCTTGTTTGCCTCTTCTACCATGTGAGGACACAGCAAGATGGCATCATCTATGAAGCACAGAGTGGGCCCTTAGCAGACACCAACTGTGCTGGTACCCTGATCTTGGACTTCCCAGCCTCCAGAACTGCAAGCAATAAATTTCTGTTATTTATATATTACCCAGTCTATTCTGCAATTATACAGGTGGTAAGAAAAACCAAGTTAAAAAAAAATTTTTTTAATTACCCAGTTTAAGGCATTTTGTTATAGTAGGCCAAATGGACTAAGACAAACCCCTAAGAATTTCCCTATTTTCTTGTCCACGACTATGGCTTGGTAATCACTGAAGGATTTTCTTTCATTGAATGAAGAATAATTTTGGAGGA
Source organism: Macaca mulatta (assembly GCF_049350105.2). Lineage (NCBI taxonomy): Eukaryota > Metazoa > Chordata > Mammalia > Primates > Cercopithecidae > Macaca > Macaca mulatta. The sequence continues at coordinate 78,498,453 of NC_133419.1, forward strand.
ATCTGTGATGACAACCAAATGGCTGCCAAGAGGGACAAGGTGCTGCCAGGAATAACCTGACTGAAGAGGTGAAGGAAGAAATAAACACAGAAGGGCACAGGTCAGCCAGGAGAGGCCAGCAGCCAATGTGGTCAAGCTCTCCGGGCTCCCACTGTCCGTGCATGAGGCTCTTGGCACAACTGCCAGTAATCTGCAGCTCAGAAACAGAATGAGCCCTGCAGCTATACACACTCCTGCAGACACAGTGAACTCATGGAACTATGTCTAAGCAAAGAGCCAGAGGTCTGGGACTGAAGACTGCTCAGTCACTGGGCGTCACTCCTAGTAATCAATATAGCCAAGATGACTTCCAGCTCTAACATTTAATGGTTCTGAGTATTATGCATTCCTGATACATCCACTATTCATGCTTTGTGCTAGTCTTTAAGCTCTTCTTTGGCAAAAAAAGAAGCTGTATCTTTCTGATCCACCATAAATATATATGTGACTGAAGGCTGTGGGAAAATTAAAGAGTAATAAAATTTTAGAGCTAAATAAGATCTTAGAGATCAGTCTAATGAAATTTAAATGTTTTATATCACACATTTACATTAACAGGAAAATCTTTTTTTTTTTTTTTTTTGAGACAGGATCTCACTCTGTCACCTAGGCTGGAATGCAGTGGTGTGATCACAGCTCACAGCACCTTGACCTCCCAGGCTCAAGTAATCCTCCTGCCTCAGCCTCCCAAGTAGCTGGGACTATACGCATGTGCCGCCACACCCAGCTAATTTTTAAATTTTCTGTGGAGATGAGGTCTCACTATGTTGCTGAGACTGGGGAAAATCTATTTATATGTTTACAAGTTCAAATTTTTTCTATACTCATTCATTTACACATTTAATAAGGTCATGTGTGCCAAACCCCTGGGGAGACAAAAAAAAAAAAAAAAAAAACTGTCCTAGTAAGTTAAACTCCCAGCCTACAGAGACTCATATATGTGCACATGTGTTGTGTGTATGTGTGTAAAACACAGGTGAGAAAAGTTATATTACAACTATTAATAGATTCATAGCAGAATAGATATAGAGCACACTGAGGGAACGCCTGACTGCAGCTCGGTGAAAGCTTCACTGAGATAATGAAAGCAGAAATTTGCTAGGTGGATGGGGTGGAAACAGGGGCAAGAGGAAGAATAACATAGCAGGAAGAAGGTACAACATGTATAAAGCAATATAGGGCAGGCTCAGGACAAAGCATTTCACCAGGCAAATGATGAGTGATGAGGAATGAGGAAGTGTTCCATATGATTCATATCCACTATTATGCATTAGTGCCTGCTATGTGTAGGCTCTATGCGAGACGCTGGGAAACAAAGACAAAGCTACAATCCATGAAGAACACAGACGTGTATATCATACGGTAGATAAGAATGTGGGTAAAGTGTTTCTACCAGAGGACACGCAATTAGCTAAGCTGGAGGAAATGAGCCATCCTAAGGAGTCTGGATTTTATCCACTGGGCAATGGATGACTTATTTTATTTTTATTTTATTTTATTTTTTGAGACAGAGTCTCGCTGTGACGCCCAGGCTGGAGTGCAATGGAGCGATCTTGGCTCACTGAAACCTCCGCCTCCTGGGTTCAAGCAATTCTCCTGCCTCAGCTTCCCAAGTAGCTGAGATTACAGGCACGCGCCATCATGGCCGGCTACTTTTTGTATTTCTAGTAGAGACGGGGTTTCGCCATGTTGGCCAGGCTGGTCTCAAGTTCCTGACCGCAGGTGATCCACCCCCCTCGGCCTCCCAAAGTGCTAGGATTACAGGCGTGAGCCACTGCGCCCAGCCGGAAAACTATTTTAAACAGATGTGATCAGATTTGCTGTCACTGGAAATAAGACCAAAGCAAGTGGTGAGTTAACAGGCAAGTGCAACAGTCCGAGCAAGAGATTATCAAGGCCTGAAGCAGGGAGAGGAGAGTTCAAAGTTGAGAAATATTTAGGAAGTAGAACTGATAAGACTTGATGATTAATGGGAAGTGAAAGAGAAAGACTTGATAATTCTCAGGCTTCTGGCTTGAGTGTCCAGGTGGACACTAGTGCCATTCCCTGAAGCAGGACACAGAGGAGCAGGTGGTTTGGGAAGGCAGAGGGGACATGAGTTTTGTTTGCTGTCCAAAGGAGACAGAGGTAGTCAGGCAAAAACTGGATATATTAATTCAAGAGAATTTTGGTCTATAGACTAAGATGTGGGAGTCAACAGAATTTAGAAGGTACCTAAAGCCATAGACATGGATAAGATTAACCAGGGAAAATAATAATACAGTAAACACAGATTCTCTAAAATTAACTTGAAATACCTTTTTCAGGAAAATCCTCTGGATGTAATTTCATATATCCAAACATTTCACGGTCCCTCACAGCATACGTGTAGTCTTCACGTTTTACAAGATAATATCCAACAAAATAAAAGGCCGTAATATATAGAAGGTGGCGATGCAAACCTGAAATTCAAATGACAAATCCCAAAGAAAGCAAAAATTAGTCAATATGTATTAAAAGTTACATTTTTGGCTGGACGCAGTGGCTCACACCTGTAATCCCAGCACTTTGGGAGGCCGAGACGGGTGGATCACCTGAGGTCAGGAGTTCGAGACCAGCCTGGCCAACATGGTGAAACCCTGTCTCTATTAAAAATACAAAATTTGGCTAGGGGTGGTGGTGGGTGCCTGTAGTCCCAGCTACTTGGGAGGCTGAGGCAGGAGAATCATTGGAACCTGGGAGGCAGAGGTTGCAGTGAGCTGAGATTGCGCCACCGCACTCCAGCCTGGTCGACAAAGTGCCCAGCCTGTTATGGCATTTATTTAAAAAATAAAAATAAAAAAAGCGCTGGGCTCAGTGGCTCATGCCTGTAATCCCAACACTTTGGGAGGCTGAGGCAGGTGGATCGCCTGAGGTCAGGAGTTCAAGACCAGTTCACATGGTGAAACCCTGTCTCTACTAAAAATACAAAAATCAGCCAGACGGGGTGGTAGGCGCCTGTAATCCCAACTACTCAGGTGGCTGAGGCAGGAGAATCGTTAGAACCCGGGAGGCAGAGGTTGCAGTGAGCCGAGATCGCACCACTGCACTCCAGCCTGGGGGACAGAGTGAGGCTCTGTCTCAAAAAACAAAAAACAAAAAAAGGTACTCTGAACAAACAGCCTTGATCCTTGACAAGGTCTAGCTCTGTTGCCCAGGCTGGAGTGCAGTGGCACAGTCACACCTTACTGCAGCCTCAACCTCCTAGGCTCAAGCAATCCTCTCACCTCAGCTTCCCAAGTAGCTGGGACCAAAAGCGTGAACCACCATGCCCATTTTTTTTAAAAGGGGTCTTGCTATGTTTCCCAGACTGGTCTTGAACTCCTGGGCTCAAGCGATCCCCCTGCCTCAGCCTCCCAAACTGTTGGGATTACAGGAATGAGCCACCCCACTCAGCCCACATTATCACTTCTTTAAAGGTTAGCGAATCTAAAATATTACATGTAATGTATATTTTAGCATATAGCACTTAATATTTATTTAATAAATGAATGAACAGCCTTGGGTAATTCAATTTACTACCTCTAAAACACAGACAAGACCTACCCTGGCTGGGCGTGGTGGCTCACACCTGTAATCCCAGCACTTTGGGAGGCCGAGGTGGGTGGATCACCTGAGGTCAGGAGTTCAAGACCAGACTGGCCAACACAGTGAAACCCCATCTCTACTAAAAATACAAAAATTAGGCCAGGCGCGGTGGCTCAAGCCTGTAATCCCAGCACTTTGGGAGGCCGAGACGGGCGGATCACGAGGTCAGGAGATCGAGACCATCCTGGTTAACATAGGTGAAACCCCGTCTCTACTAAAAATACAAAAAACTAGCCGGGCGAAGTGGCGGGTGCCTGTAGTCCCAGCTACTCGGGAGGCTGAGGCAGGAGAATGGCGTGAACCCGGGAGGAGGAGCTTGCAGTGAGCTGAGATCCGGCCACTGCACTCCAGCCTGGGTGACAGAGCAAGACTCCGTCTCAAAAAAAAAAAAAAAAACAAAAAAAAATACAAAAATTAGCCGGGCGTGGTAGCGCACACCTGTAGTACCAGCTACTCAGGAGGCTGAGGCTGGAGAATCGCTTGAACCTGGGAGGTGCAGAATGCAGTGAGCCAAGATGGCACCACTGAACTCTGGCCTGGGCGACAGAATGAGACTGTCTCAAAAAAAAAAAAAAAAAAAAAAAAAAAGGCCTATCCTATCTTTCTCATAGTAGCAGCATATAAAACAAGACATATGCATGTAAAAGTATTTTGGAAAATGTATAAAACAATAAAAATGAAAAATATTCCTATGTTCTAGAACTGGGCAGAACACTCTCTCTTACCCCAAACAGCCACTGCTTTCCCTAATGGGCTACCCGCCATATAGCAAACCAAAGAGTGCATGTTCTCCCATGTGCCACTGGACTGCAGAGACACACAGAACCAGACTCTCTCTACGCTGACCCATGTTCCTCACAGAAAAACTCCATAAGTGTTTGAGATGATGATGTCAGCACCCCAGCCCTAAAGGCATGGCCTGGCCTCTTCCCAAGGCCCCGTTTTCCTAACCTCTCTCCTCATTCTCTCTGAGTGGTCTACCTCTCACTACCTGCACACCCCGTCTACAATCATCTTCCCATTCTTTACTCGGTGAGTCTAACCCCAGCAGCTATTGTGCTCTTTGCAGAACATCATAAATTACTGATATATTAAACTAGAGATCAATAAATATTTAATTCTGTGGGCTATACTTAGAATACCAACTACCTCTAAATTTAGGGCACATTAAGTGGTAACCAGCAAGAAGGTTAAGTTTAAAAAAACAGATGATGAGAAAAACTTATAAAAAAATTCTATTTATTGATAGTACAGTAGGGTGACTACAGTTAACAATAATTTGTAGTATAGTTCGAAATTGCTGGAGGAGAGGAATTTGAATGTTCCCAACATAAAGAAGGGGTGAATGTTTGGGGTGATGGATGGCCCGTTTGCCCCAGTTTCAACATTACACATTGTATGCATGTATCAAAATATCACAGGTACCCCCAAAATATGTACAACTTATTTTTAAAGTCTTATTCTTAAAAAATTCTTCTTAACATTTCCTGCTAATTTGAAAAAGAGCTACACAATTTTATTTCATTGATAGAAATTCATTATTATGAGACATATTCATTATTATGAGACAGAATCTTGCTCTGTCACTTAGGCTGGAATACAGAGGCATGATCACACTCACTGCAGCCTCAACCTCCCAGGCTCCAGTGATCCTCTTACTTCAGCCTCCCAAGTAGCTGGGATCACAGGTGCATGCCACCATGTCCAGATAGCTTAAAAAAATTTCTTTTGTAGAGACAAAGTTTTCCTATGTTGCCCAGGCTGGTCTTGAAACCAAGCAATCCTCCCATCTCAGCCTTCCAAAGTGTTGGGATTACAGGTGTGAGCCACAGTGTCCAGCCAGAATATCCCATTACTCACAGAATGCCAGGTACTCTCCAGGGCTTTGAAAATCTACCATATCTCTTTCACTACACCTCCAACTCTCTTAGAAACAACATTTATGTGATACACACCTTCACCCTATATGCACAAACTTGTACCACAATTTGTCTTTTGAATGGATATGGCCATCTGGTCTGTAAACCTTTGGAGGATTGGGACCATGTTTTATATTCCTTGTAATCTACATATAGTTATATAGTTATTCACTCAATACTACCTTTTTTTTTTTTTTTTAAAGACAGAGTCTCAGTCTGTCGCCCAGGCTGGAGTGCAATGGCGCAATCTCGGCTCACTGCAATCTCCGCCTCCCAGGTTCAAGCAATTCTCCAGCCTCAGCCTCCCGAGTAGCTGGGATCACTGGCATGTGCCAACACGCCTGGCTAACTTTGGGGTTTCACCATATTGGTCAGGCTGGTCTTGAACTCTTGACCTCAGGTGATCCACCTGCCTCAGCCTCCCGAAGTACTGGGATTACAGGCATGAGCCACAACACCTGGCCTCACTCAATACTTATTGAACACCTACTATAGATATCAGACACTGACCTAGATAAACACAATATGCATTCAGTAAATGCTGCTGAGGACAACCATTTCAATAAAGTCCTAGGATCTAAATCTTCCAAAGCAATTTAGGGAAGCTCTGGGAGCTCAGGAAGTCTGATCCCTACTCCTGGGCTACACAGTTTATATTCATTATCTCATGTAGTCCTGAGATAGGGAACTTCCCCAGAATCAAATGACTAGTGGGGTGGAGGTGGTGTCAAACCCCAAAGCATATGCTCTTAACTGCTGTACTCTTCTGTCTCCCAGAAAGGCACAAACTGCTAAACTAACAACAATGAGATTAAGTGGTGCATATGTCACATTTCAGTCAACCTTTACTTCCTCTACAGCATTCTCCCTCCCATCTGTATCTCCTTTGTGCTCCTAAAGTGCTTTCTGCTCACCCACCTCTATCAAAACATGTATCTATCATACCAAGATCAGCAACAGACTGTTTGTTTGTCTCCCTGATTTCACTAGGAGCTCCATAGGGCACATAACAGAGAAACAGTTCAGTAAGGCCAGGCACAGTAGCTCACACCTATAACCCCAGCACTCTGGGAGGCCGAGGTGGCAGGATCACTTGAGGCCAGAAGTTCGAGACCAGACTGGCCAAGATGTCAAGACCCCATCTCTACAAAAAATTTAAAAATTGGCCAGGCCTGGTGGTATGCACCTGTAGTCCCAGCTACTCAGAAGGCTAAGATAGGAGGATCGCCTGAGCCCAGAGGTCGAGGCTGCAGTGACCCATGATTGCACCACTGCCCTCTACCCTGGGTGACAAGTGAGATCCTGTCTCAAAAAAAAAAGGGGGGGTTCAGTAAATGAACAAATTACAAATGTATGGTAAACTGTTTGCATAACAAGAGCTAAGGAAGGGAACTCTGTCCAGCACCTTTTACATGTCAGACATTTTACCTATAGAATCTCACTCAATTCTCACAACAAATATGCAAAAATTAATTATTCTTATTTTATAGATGAGGAAACTTTGGCTCTGATCGACCTGACCATGTAACTTGCCCAAACTGACACAGCTGGAAAGCAGTAGAGCAAGTCTGTTTATTTATTTATTTATTGGAGACAAGGTCTCAACTTTGTTGCCCAGACTGTAGTGCAGTGGTGCAATCACGGCTTGCTGCAGCCTCAACTTCCTGGGCTCAAGTGATTCTCCTCCCTTAGCTTCCTGAGTATCTGGGACTACAAGTGCACATCACCATGCCTAGCTAATTTCTTATATTTTTTGTAGAGACAGGGTCTCACTATGTTGCCCAGGCTGGTCTTGAACTCCTGGCCTCAAGAGATCTTCCTGCCTTGGTCTCCCAAAGTGCTGAGATTACAGGTGTGAACCACTGTGCCTGTGCCTGGTGAGCAAGTCTGTTTAGTTCCAAAGTGGAGCTCTTTTCATTACACCAAGTGACAGTCTTGGGCAAGTGTGAAGTGGTGATGAAAAGGGAAAGCCTCGAGTCCTCAGAGGCATAAATGGACAAAGATCACTCCTTTCTGAAGTGAGGAGTCATGTCCAAGGGAGATAGGATTTCAATACTGTTTGAGCACTGGAAATGCTGGGATTTGATGGCTGGGAGCTGACCTTCAGGCATGACATACGGCTGTAAGAAGGCAAAAGATGTACAAGTGTGGTGACTCCTAATTGCCTGAACCATTGCCTGAGCTTTTTTCCTGATTGTGCTTCTTGGTTCCAATCAACGCCTCACATTGCTGACAAAGATGACTTTTTAAAATACAGAGCTCATCACTGCACCCCTGCAGCTCTCAAAAGCTTACAAAGTTCCTGGTTGGCTAGAAAATAAATTGCCAAGCTCTGCTAAAATCTCCCTTGTAGTTTTATCACCCTAAACCTGAACACTCACTCAATCATTAAACACCTTCCATTCAGAGGTCCTTGCCCTCATTGGCTCCCACTAGCCCCATGGGCCTAGAAAGCTGTCTGTCTCTCAGTCCTGCCCGATAATCAAAGTTAACTTCAAAGGCCCCTCTTCCAAAGTTCCTCTCCTCTTTTCCCTCTGGAAATCCATAGAGCTTAGCAAAGCTACTGTGGTGGTTATTATCAGAATAGTCAGTGTCTCTGATGGGATTACAGCACACTGGTTCAAAGCCTCCTATTCAAACTGTGGTCCTCAGACCAGCAGCAGCAGTATTTGAGCACTTGTTGGTAACATCAAGTTCCTCCCCAGACCTCATGAATCAGAATCCGCAATTTTTTTTTTTTTGAGACAGGGTCTCACTTTGTTGCCCAGGCTGGGGTGCAATGGAGCAATCTCGGGTTACTGCAACCTCTGCCTTCCAGGCTCAAACGACCCTCCTGCCTCAGCCTCCCTCAGCCTGGGACCACAGGCGTGCACCACCACGCCCGGCTAACTTTTTTAGTTTTTTGTAGAGACCGGCTTTCGCCCTGTTGCCAAGACTGGTATACAGTTCCTGAGCTCAAGCGATCCGCCCGCCACGGCCTCCCAAGGCGCTGGGATTACAGGTGTGAGCCACCGCGCCCAGTCTAGAATCCGATTTTAACAAGACACCTATGCTATTCGTATGCACATTAAGTTTGAGAAGCACCGGTGTCCCATATCCATTCAGAGGTCAAAAAAAAAAAAAAAAAAAGCTCTGCTACGTAATAGCCATATGACCTTGGGCAAGCTGCTGTTAACCTGTTAGGCTCGGTTTCCTCGTTGTGAATAATACATCCCTAATAAAGTGTTTTAAGGCCTACATGCTATCAATAATGCCCATAGTGTGAGTAGCGCGTGGCATGGAGTCACGGCTCATTTGTGCACACAGTACAACACGAACTGAGAAGAGTAGTCCCGGGTCCTTCACAGACTCAGTTCGGGCTTCACTGCACCTCAATTTCTTCAAGTGCCAAATGACACACTGGCTCTGCTCGATTCTAAAGAGCTAACGGGGCGCGGACTGCCCGGGAAGGCGAGCTGGGGTCAGCTAGGCAACAAGGCACGGAAAAACAGAGCACCTCAGGAGGGCCTACGGCGGGGCAGGTCTGCAGCCCTGCGACCCCCTCTCCTCCCAGCCGATCCCGACCGCGCAGCACTCACCAGCCGACCGGATCGGCCTCCGGTGGATGAAGTTATCAACCAGGCCAGCGCAGTATCCCAAGAAGCCGACGTAGAGAAGCCGCGGGTCGGTCAGCTTGGGCGGGGGCAGGCTCCGGGACTCATCCGGCAGAAACCGTAAGGGCTCTGGGTTCCGCCGTGGGACCATGGTGACGCCGTTCCCACTCGAGGCCTGGTCTCAGACCACGAACTACAAAGAAAACCACCACGACCACTACCCGGGACTAAGGAGTCAGCTTTCTCCTCCTCCTCTGCGCGCCGGACTCAAGGCCACGGCGCAGTGCGGTGCAGCGCCCAAAAGCTTCCCGTTGCGTGCTGCTGCCGGAACCCCGCACGCAAAGTTCCGGACTGCTAGGTGTCAATTCGCTCGTCCGCCCGCGCTAATTCTCTGGTGGGAGTGGGTTTCACGGGCCTGGTAACGCTTGGTGGAGGAGTACCCCAAACGAGCCAAACTGGGCAAAGTCTAGGAGACACTGATTTTCTTTTCTGCCAACTTCCGCACCCAGAATTGCCTCTCCCTCCCCTGCCCTTTCTGGAAAGATTTATCTTTTCATCCAATGCCCACAAATGAGCATGATGCATAGTTTTGAACAACGTAATTACTTGAAATTCCATAAAAGCTAGTTTTCGTTTTCTGAGTTTTCAGGCGTTCATTCGCATAGACACATCCTCCAGAGGCTAAAATTAAGGTCTGGTCAGCAACAAAAGAATTTAGAGAAGCCCAGGACTGGATCGTTGTAGTCTTTTCTTGAAATTCAGATTTGGAGGCAGCACCCTAAAATGTTTCACCTCTGGGTCTTCACGTCCTTGCACATGGCTGAGTGAGGAGGTGTTCCCTAAAGGTTTGAGTAATGAGGCCAGGTGCCGTCACTCAGGCCTGTAATCCCATCACTTTGGAAGGTGGAGGCTGGTGGATCACCTGAAGGTCAGGAGTTCAAGACCAGCTTGGCCAACATGGTGAAACCCCATCTTTATGAAAAATACAAAAAATTAGCTGGGCGTGGTGGCAGATGCCTGTAGTCCCAGCTACTCGGGAGGCTGAGGCAGGAGAATGGTGTGAACCCGGGAGGCGGAGCTTGCAGTGAGCCGAGATCAGCCACTGCACTCCAGCCTGGGCAACAGAGCAATACTCCATCTCAAAAAAAAAAAAAAAAAAAAGAGGTTTGAGAAATGAAAGAAGGAATTTACAATTCTGTTAAGCAATTTTCCAGTCTCTGCTGTCAGGCCTCTGAGCCGAACGAAGCTCAGCCATTGTAACCCCTGTGATTTGCACATATGCGTTCAGATGGCCTGCAGGAGCCAAGAAGTCTGGGGCAGCCAAAAACCCACAAAAGAAGTAAAACAGCCAGTTCCAGCCTTAACTGATTAACCAACATTACACCATTCCACCATTGTGACTTGTCCCTGCCCTACCTTAACTGATCAATAGTCATTGTGACATTCTTCTTCTGGATAATAAGTCTTACGATTTCCCCACCATGTACCTTGTGACCCCCTCCTCTGCTAACAGTAGATAACCTCCTTTTACTGTAATTTTCCTTTACCTACCCAAATCCTACAAAGCAACCCCTTCCCCATCTCTCTTCATTGATTCTCTTTTTGGACTCAGCCCACTTGCACCCAAGTGAATAAACAACCTTGTTGCTCCCACAAAGCCTGTTGGTGGTCTCTTCACATGGATGCACTTGACATTTGGTGCTGTGACTTGGATCCGGGGACCTCCCTTGGGAGATCAATCCCCTGTCCTCCCACTTTTTGCTCTGTGAGGAGGATCCGCCTACTACCTCAAGTCCTCAGATCAGCCCAAGGAACATCTCATCAATTTTATTTTATTTTATTTTATTTATTTTTTTTTTTGAGACGGAGTCTCGCTCTGTCACCCGGGCTGGAGTGCAGTGGCCAGATCTCAGCTCACTGCAAGCTCCGCCTCCCGGGTTTACGCCATTCTCCTGCCTCAGCCTCCCGAGTAGCTGGGACTACAGGCGCCCGCCAACTCACCCGGCTAGTTTTTTTGTATTTTTTAGTAGAGACGGGGTTTCACCGTGTTACCAGGATGGTCTCGATCTCCTGACCTCATGATCCACCCATCTCGGCCTCCCAAAGTGCTGGGATTACAGGCTTGAGCCACCGCGCCCGGCCATCTCATCAATTTTAAATCTGGTAAGTGACCTCTTTCTACTCTCTTCTCCAACCTCTCTCGCTATCCCTCAACGTCTTTCTCCTTTCAATTTCGGTGCCACCCTTCAATCTCTCCTTTCCCTTAATTTCGGTTCCCTTTCTGGTAGAGACAGAGGAGACACGTTTTATCTGTGGACCCAAAACTTCGGCGCTGCTCATGGACTCTGGAAGACAGTCTTCCCTTGTGTTTAATCACTGCAGGAATGCCTGCCTGATTATTCACCCACATTTCAGAGGTGTTCTATCACTGCGGGGATGCCTGCCTTGATCTTCCACCTTGGTGGCAAGTACCACTTCCCCTGGGTGGCAAGTACCGCACCCCCTCCCCCCATGTCTCTATCTCTTTTCTTTAAACTTACCTTTTTACTATGGGCAACCTTCTGCCCTCCATTCCTTCTTCTTCCCCCTTAGCCTGTGTTCTTAAAAACTTAAAACCTCTTCAACTCTCACCTGACCTAAAACCTAAGCATCTTATTTTCTTCTGCAACACCGCTTGGCCCCAATACAAACTTGATAATGGCTCTAAATGGCCAGAAAAGAGCACTTTTGATTTCTCTATCCTACAAGATCTAGATAATTTTTGTCATAAAATGGGCAAATGGTCTGAGGTGCCCTACATCCAGGCATTTTTCACACTTCATTCCCTCCCTAATCTCTGTTCCCAGTGCGACTCATCACAAATCTTCCTTCTTTCCCTCCCACCTGTCCCTTCAGTCCCAATCCCAAGCACCGGTGAGTCTTTTGAATATTCCTTTTCTACCGACCCATCTGACTTCTCCCCTCCTCCCCAGACTGCTCCTCCTCAGGTCGCTCCCTGCCAGGCTGAATCAGGCTCCAACTCTTCCTCAGCCTCCACTTCCCCACCCTACAACCCTTCTGTCATCTCCCCTCCCCACATCCGGTCAGGCTTACAGTTTTGTTCTGCGGCAAATACTCCCCCATCTGCCCAATAATTTCCTCTTCAAGAGGTGGCTGGAGCTGAGGGCATCGTCAGAGTGCATGTTCAATTTTCTCTATCAGACCTTTCCCAAATTAATCAACACTTAGGCTCCTTCTCGTCAGACCCCCACCAAATATATACATGAATTCCAGTATTTAATCCAGTCTTACAATTTAACCTGGAGTGACTTAAGTGTCATTCTAATTTCTACCCTCTCCCCAGATGAAAGGGAAAGAGTTTTTTCTCTAGCCCAGTCCCACACAGACACCCGCCGGCATCATGAGCCAGGCCTCCAGGAAGGCATTAGAGTGGTTCCCCAAGAAGATCCCCAATGGCACTATCAGGCAGGTTCCTCAGTTATAGCTAGGTGACATTACATGATTTCCTGCCTAGTTGAAGGGCTTAAGAAGACAGCATACAAATCTGTTATTTATGACAAACTTAAAGAAACTACCCAAGGTAAAGACAAAAACCCAGCCCAGTTCATGGCCTGTTTGGCGGCAACCCTTAGACGCTTTACAGCCCTAGACCTTGAAGGGCCAGAAGGCTGTCTTATTCTTAATATGCTTTTTATCACCCGGTCAGCTCCTGACATTAGAAAAAGGCTTCAAAAATTTGAATCTGGCCCTCAAACCCCACAACAGGAATTAATCAACCTCGCCTTCAATGTGTACAGTAATAGAGAACAGACAGCCAAGCAGCAACACATTTCTGAGTTATTTGCCTCTGCTGTGAGACAAAATCCAGCCACACCTCCAGCACACAAGAACTTCAAAACGCCTAAACTGCAGTGGTCAGGCATTCCTACAGGACCTCCTCCCTCAGGATCTTGCTTCAAGTGCCAGAAATCTGGCCAGTGGGCCAAGGAATGCCTGCAGCCCAGGATTCCTCCCAAGTCATGTCCCATCTGAGCAGGGACCCACTGGAAATCAGACTACCCAGCTCACCTGGCAGCCACTCCCAGAGCCCCTAAAGCTCTGGCCCAAGGGTCTCTGACTGACTCCTTATCAGACCTGCTAAGCTTAGCAGCTGAAGACTGACGTTGCCCGATCACCTTGGAAGCCTCCTGGACCATCATGGATGCCGAGCTTCGGGTAACTCTCACAGTGGAGGGTAAGTCTGTCCCCACTCCACATTACCTTATTTTCAAGGACTTGTTTCCCTTTCCCCCATAACCATGGTGGGTATTGATGGCCAGGCTTCTAAACCTCTTAAAACTCTCCAAATTTGGTGCCAACTTGGACTTTTTTTTTTTTTTTTGAGACGGAGTCTCACTCTGTCACCCAGGCTGGAGTGCAGTGGCATGATCTTGGTTCACTGCAAGCTCTGCCTCCGAGGTTCATGCCATTCTCCCACCTCAGCCTCCCAAGTAGCTGAGACTACAGGCACCCGCCTCCTCGCCTGGCTAATAAGCACTCCTTTTTAGTTATCCCCACCTGCCCAGTTCCCTTATTAGGTTGAGATGTTTTAACAAAATTATCCGCCACCCTGACTATTCCTGGATGAGCCACATCTCATCGCCACCCTTCTTCCCAACCCAAAGCCTCCTTCACGTCTTCCTCTTGTATCCCCCAACCTTAACCCACAAGTATGGGATATCTCTACTCCCTCCTTAGCAACCGATCACACACCCATTACTATCCCATTAAAACCTAATCACCCTTACCCCGCTCAGCACCAGTGTCCCATCCCACAACAGGCTTTGAGGGGATTAAAGCCTATTATCTCTCATCTGCTACAGTATGGGCTTCTAAAGCCTCCAAACTCTTCTTAACATTCCCCCATTTTACCTGTCCAAAAACCGGACAAGTCTTACAGGTTAGTTCAGGATCTGTGCCTTATCAACCAAATTGTTTTGCCTATCCACTCTGTGGTGCCCAACCCATACACTCTTTTGTCCTCAGTACCTTCCTCCACAACTCAGTATTCTGTTCTTGATCTTAAAGATGCTTTTTTTCACTATTCCCCTGCACCCCTTGTCCCAGCCTCTCTTTGCTTTTACCTAGACTGACCCTGATACCCATCAGTCCCAGCGACTTACCTGGGCTGTACGGCCACGAGGCTTCAGGGACAGCCCTCATTCTTTCAGCCAAGCTCTTTCTCATGATTTACTTTCTTTCCACCCCTCTGCTTCTCACCTTATTCAATATATTGATGACTTTCTACTTTGTAGCCTCTCCTTTAAATCTTCTCAACAAGACACCCTCCCACTCCTTCAACATTTATTCTTGAAACCATTATATAAACTCACAAAGGGAAACCTAGCTGACCCCATAGATCCTAAATCCTTTCCCCACTCCTCTTTCCGTTCCTTGAAAACAGCTCTAGAAACTGCTCCCACACTAGCTCTCCCTGACTCATCCCAATACTTTTCATTATACACAGCCGAAGTGCAGGGCTGTATGGTCGGAATTCTTACACAAGGACTGGGACTGCACCCTGTAGCCTTTTTGTCAGAACTTGACGTTACTGTTTATGCTGACCCTCTTGTTTGTGTGTGGCACCTGCCACTGCTCTAATACTTTTAGAGGCCCTTAAAATCACAAACTATGCTCAACTCACTCTCTACAGTTCTCATAACTTTCAAAATCTATTTTCTTCCTCACACCTGATACATACACTCTCTGCCCCCTCCCCCAGCTCCTTCAGCTATACTCACTCTTTGTTGAGTCTCCCACAATTACCATTGTTCCTGGCCCAGACTTCAATCCAGCCACCCACATTATTCCTGATACTACACCTGACCCCCATGACTGTATCTCTGTGATCCACCTGGCATTTCAACTTCTGTCACAACCTTCCATAGTCTTTCTAATGACTTTCCTGCTAGCATTACAGATCTATCACAAACTTTATCAGTCCTTTGGGAGCAGGTCGATTCCTTAGCCACAGTTGTCCTCCAAAATCACCGAGGCCTTGACCACTCACTGCTGAAAAAGGAGGACTCTGCATATTTTTAAATGAAGAGTGTTGTTTTTATTTAAATTGATCCAGCCTGGTATATGACGACATAAAAAAGCTTAAAGATAGGACCCAAACACTCACCAGCCAGGCAAATAATTATGCTGGATCTACCTGGGCACTTTCTAACCGGGTGTCTTGGCTCCTCCCTATTCTTAGTCCCCTGGTACCTGTTTTTCTCCTTCTCTTATTCAGGCCTTTTGTCTTTCGTTTAGCCTCTCAATTCATACAAAACCGCATCCAGGCTGTCACCAGTCATTCCACATGGCAGTTGCTGCTTCTAACAACCCCATGGTACTATCTTGTGCCCCAAAATCTCCCCATAGCCTAAACTTCTATTCCTCATCCTATTATACTCCTTCTCACCTTTAGGACTAAGCCAATGATGAACTCCTGGCAACATCTGGACAAGCCCAACCTTCCATGCAGCGCCCCCTCCAAACGGCTGTCTAAACATACTTCCAGGCCTGCTTCACCCGTTCCTCTAAACCATAATCTCTTAGGACCTGCTGTCTATAAAAACAACTTACTTCAGGCCTTGTCCTCCAAAATTTTCCCCACCTCCAAAATCAAAGACCTCTGAATTAAAAATCTAAAACACTGTCAAATCCATGCTCACGGTATCCTCAGGCCTACTGTTATAGAAATGACCAGCAATATGCATATACAGAACCAGTTCCACATATCTGGCACTCAGGTCAACATCCAGGACAACACATGGTCTGTCATTGGTTGTTAGAAGCCCTTGGACATTTCTCTCTTGGCCAGTCCCAACTTATTTCAGGAGACAGGGACTATTGTACTTATTATTTTTCCTGTATAAGGTCTGCAATAAGGACTATTGAACTCTTCCATTCAAAACACCACTCACACCTTTGGGAAAAAGGTAATATAATAGACTTTTGGCTCGATGCCAGGGGATCCTATTTGTCCATGATGGAAAATGGGGACAAAAGACCTTGGTATATAAAACATTATTCCTACCTTGGCCTAAAAACTCACTGCCACCTACCTTAAAGCTATTATGCTTAATTGCTATTTTTAGATAATTTATTCTATTAGGACAATTCCAAGCTCAAAAATATGCTAACTGATGCCTTGTTAGCCACACAAAATTGTACCCAAAAACTTTCTAGACCAACTCACTATAAAATTAAATTTTCTTTAGGTGTTCATGCAGCCCCTAAGTCATGCCTGAAGCAGCCCTGAAAAACATCGCCCCTGTCCCAATAATCCCCAGTAAAATATTTTATTTTCTTTATCTTTTCTTATAACTTTATATTTTATAAATAAAAAGACATGAATGTCAGGCTTCTGAGCCGAAGCTCAGCCATTGTAACCCCTGTGACTTGCACATATGTGTCCAGACGGCCTGCAGGAGCCAAGAAGTCTGGGGCAGCTGAAAAACCACAAAAGAAGTAAAACAGCCAGTTCCTGCCTTAACGGATTAACCAGCATTCCACCATTCCACCACTGTGACTTGTCCCTGCCCTACCTTAACTGATCAATCGACCTTGTGACATTCTTCTTCTGGACAATGAGTCTTATGATCTCCCCACCATGTATCTTGTGACCCCCTCCTCTGCTAACAATAGATAATCACCTTTTACTGTAATTTTTCATTACCTACCCAACTCCTATAAAGCAACCCCTTCCCTATTTCCCTTTGCTGACTCTCTTTTCAGACTCAGCCCACTTGCACGCAGTGAATAAACAGCCGTTTGTTCACACAAAGCCTGTTGGTGGTCTCTTAACACGGACACGCGTGACATCTGCTCACCCACCTCTAATACTGCAGATTGAACAGTTCCCTTTAGAAAGCCGTTCCTGATGTTGAGCTAAAATGTCTTCCTGTCATGTCCGTTCATTAGTAGAATCAACATTTTATCCAAACGAGGCTGATTAAACCAGAGGTTTATGCAAAGGTATATGCATCAAAGATAGTGATTTCCTGAGTGGAAGACTTAAATACCAGCTAAGAGTCATTACATAAAGCATGAACCTTTTATCTCTACAGAAAAAAACACTACCTGACAATATTTCAAGTTAGAATTTTGCTTTTTTTTCCCTCAAGTCAGGGTCTCATTTGTCACACAGACTGGAGTGCAGTGGTGCGATCATGCCAGCTAGGTTTTAAATTTTTTGTAGAGACAAGGTCTTGCTATATTGCCCAGGTCGGTCTGGAGCTCCTGGGC
Organism: Macaca mulatta; assembly: GCF_049350105.2. NCBI lineage: Eukaryota > Metazoa > Chordata > Mammalia > Primates > Cercopithecidae > Macaca > Macaca mulatta. The sequence goes on from NC_133419.1 coordinate 78,515,887, forward strand.
TTAAGGGATCCTCCTGCCTTGGCCTCCCAAAGTGCTGGGATTACAGGTGTGAGCCACCTTGCCCAGCCCAAATTAGGATTTTTCTGGAGTGTATATTAGAACTTTCCTCAAAGGCAGCAAATGTTTCAAAAGTTCACACCCTTTAACTCAATAATTACACATCTAGGAATCTTATCCTCTGAAAATAGTATAGGATGAAAAACCTTTTTTGCACAAATTTTTGTTTGTTTTTTTAACCACGTTTCTTTTAAAATGTTATCAAAAGAATAAAAACAACCAAAAATGTTCCTCAGAAGCAATATGTAAATTCTGAATACCAGATAAACTACTAGGCAAACACTTAAAATGAAGTTTACAGATTTTCTTAAAACATGATGAAATACTTGTGTATTCATTGGATATTCAAAGGCTCAGCTTCTTTTTTTTTTTTTTTTTTGAGACGGAGTCTCGCTCTTTTGCCCAGGCTGGAGTGCAGTGGCTGGATCTCAGCTCACTGCAAGCTCCGCCCCCCGGGTTTACGCCATTCTCCTGCCTCAGCCTCCCGAATAGCTGGGACTACAAGCGCCCGCCACCTCGCCCGGCTAGTTTTTTGTATTTTTTAGTAGAGACGGGGTTTCACCGTGTTAGCCAGGATGGTCTCGACCTCCTGACCTCGTGATCCGCCCGTCTCGGCCTCCCAAAGTGCTGGGATTACAGGCTTGAGCCACCGCGCCCAGCCAAGGCTCAGCTTCTATAAAAAAAAATCTAACTCAGAGTAAGTGGATCCATAACAGAAGCCTAGCCCACTGCTCCCCTACACATAACCCCCCACAATCTTCTGGGCCTGTTTTTTGTTTGTCTGTTTTTTTATGAGACAGAGGTTCACTCTGTTGCCCAGGCTAGAGTGCAGTGGCGCGATCTCAGTTAACTGCAACTCTGCCTCCCTGGTTCAAGCAATTCTCCTGCCTCAGACTCCCCAGTAGCTGGGATTACAGGTGTGTGCCACCATGCCCTGCTCATTTTTGTATTTTTAATAAAGATGGAGTTTCACCCTGTTGGCCAGACTGGTCTCGAACTTCTGACCTCAAATGATATGCCCACCTTGGCTTCCCAAAGTGCTGGGATTACAGGCGTGGGCTACTGCATCCGGCCCTTTTTTGTTTAGCTTCATGGATTTTTTTTTTTTTTAAGATGGAGTCTCACTCTGTCGCCCAGGCTGGAGTCCAGTGGCGCGATATCAGCTCACTGCAAGCTCCACCTCGGGTTCATGCCAATCTCCCGCCTCAGCCTTCTGAGTAGCTGGTGCCCACCACCACACCCAGCTAATTTTGTTTTTGTATTTTTAGTAGAGACGGGGTTTCACTGTGTTGGCCAGGATGGTCTCCATCTCCTGACCTTGTGATCTGCCCTCCTCGGCCTCCCAAAGTGCTGGGATTACAGGCGTCTGCCACTGTGCCCGGCTGCTTGTTTTGTTTTTTTTGAGACAGAGTTTCGTTCTTGTTGCCTAGGCTAGAGTGCAATGGTGTGATCTCGGCTCACCACAATCTCTACCTCCTGGGTACAAGCGATTCTCCTGCCTCAGCCTCCCAAGTAGCTGGGTGTACTTGGGAGTAGCTGGGATTACAGGCATGCACCACCACGCCTGGCTGATTTTGTATTTTAGTAGAGACAGGGTTTCTCCATGTTGGTCAGGCTGGTCTCGAACTCCCAACCTCAGGTGATCTGCCTGCCTCAGCCTTCCAAAGTGCGGTGGTGTGAGCCACTGCACCCGGCCAAAAAAAATTTTTTTTTTTTTTTAAGACAGGGTCTCACTATGTCACCAGGTTGCAGTGCAGTAGTGCAATCTCAGCTCACTGCAGCCTCCATCTCCTCTGGCTTGGGTAATCCTCCCACCTCGACCTCCCAAGTAGCTGGGTCTAGAGGTGTGCCCACCACGTCTGGCCAATGAATCTTAAAAACATAACTTTAAGAAAAAGAGACAAGTTACAAGAGAACATACTATGATTCCATTGATACAGAATTCAATATTAGGCAAAAATATATTTTTAGAGACACATGTTAGTGATAAAACCCTAAAGAAAAGTAACAGAAAAATTAAAGGCAAATGTTCAGGATAGTTACCTCTGGAAAGGAAGAGGCATAAGACCTCTAAGGTATTAATGATATTCAATTGTGAAGCTACGTGGTGGGTATAGGGATATATATTTTATTATTTATGCATATACATTTTATACAATTTTGGATTTATGATATATGCAATAATAATTTTTAGATAAATTAAAGTATTACCTTTTTATTGTGGTAAAAAACCAGAACATTAAATTTACCATCTGAGCTATGTTTAAGCATATAGTTTGGGGCTGGGCACAGTAGCTCATGCCTGTAATCCCAGCGCTTTGGGAGGCTGAGGGAAGAGGATCACTTTAGCCAAGGATTTTGAGACAAGCTTGGGCAACATGACGAAACCCCGTCTCTACCAAAAAAATACAAAGGAATTAGCTGGGCATAGTGGTGTGCACCTGTAGTCCCAGCTACTCAGGAGGCTGAGGTGGGAGGATCATTTGAGCCTGGGAGGCAGAGGTTGCAGTGAGCTGAGATTAATGCCACTGCACTCCAGCCTGGCCGACAGAGCAAGACTGTCTCAGAAAAACAAACAACAAAACAAAACAAAACAAACCTACCTTAGAGTTTGGTAGTGTTAAGTATATTCAATTTTTAAATATTTGTTTATTTATTTATTTATTGAGACAGACTATTGCTCTGTAGCCAGGGCTAGAGTGCAGCAGCGCTATCTCAGCTCACTGCAAGCTCCGCCTCCTGGGTTCACGCCATCCTCCTGCCTCAGCCTCCTGAGTAGCTGGGACTACAGGTGCCTGCCACCATTCCCGGCTAACTTTTTGTATTTTCAGTACAGGGTTTCACCATGTTAGCCAGGATGGTCTCAATCTCCTGACCTTGTGATCTGTTCTCCTCGGCCTCCTAAAGTGCTGGGATTACAGGTGTGAGCCACCACGCCGGGCCATATTCACATTGTTGTACAACAGATCTCTAGAACTTTTTATCTTGAAGAACTGAAACTTTATACTCGTTAAACACTAATTCAGCCTTTCCTCTCCCCTAGTCCTTGGCAACCACCAGTCCTTTTCATTTTGTTTCTATGATTCTGACTATTTTAGATACCTCACATAAGTAGAATCATACAGTCTTTTTCCTCTTGTGACTGGCTTATTTCACTTACCTTAATGTCCTCAAGGTTCATCCAGATTGTAGCTTGTGACAGGAATTCCTTCCCTTTTACGGCTGCATAATATTCCACTTTATGTATATACCACATTTTCTTTATCTATTCATTTTTTACGGACATTTGGATTCTTTCACCTCTTGGCTATTGTGAATAATGCTGGAATGAACATAAGTTCCAATGTCTCTTCAAGATCTTGCTTTGAATCCTTTTGGTTACATACACGGAAGTGGGATTGCTGGATCATACTGTAATTCTATTTTTAATTTTTTGAGGAACCTCCATACTATTCTCCATAATAGCTGCACCGTTTTATTTAATTAATTAATTTATTTATTTGAGATGGAGTCTTGCTCTGTCACCCAGGATGGAGTGCAGTGGCATGATCTCGGCTCACTGCAACCTCCGCCTCCCGGGTTCAAGCGATTCTCCTGCCTCAGCCTCCCGAGTAGCTAGGATTACAGACGCATGCCACCATGCTCAGCTAAGTTTTGTATTTTTAGTAGAGAGGGGGTTTCACCATGTTGGTCAAGCTGGTCTCAAACTCCTGACCTTGTGATCTGCCTGCTGTGGCCTCCCAAAGTGCTGGGATTACAGGCATGAGCCACCACACCCGGCCCAGCTTCACTATTTTAAATTCCTACTAGCAGTATATAAAGATTCCAATTTCTCCATGTCCTCACCAATGTTTTTTTTTTTGTTCTTTTGATAACTGCCATCCTAATAGGTGTGAGGTGATATCTTATTGTGGTTTCGGTTTGCATTTCTCTTACAATTAGTTTTTTTGAGCATCTTTTTACATGCTTGCTGGTTATTTGTATGTCTTCTTTGGAAAATTGTCTATTCGAGTTATTTTGTCCATTATTAAACTGGATTGTTTTTGTTACTGTTGTAGAGTTCTGGAAGTTCCTTATGTATTCTGGATATTAACCCCATATATATATAATTTTTTTTTTCCCTCTTTGAGACAAGGTATGGCTCTGTTGCCCCAGCTGGAGTGCAGTGGCACAATCACAACTCACTGCAACCTCCACCTCCCAGGCTCAAGCAATCCTCTCACCCTCAGTTACCCAAGTAGCTGGGACAACAGGCACATGCCACCACACTAGGCTAATTTTTGTATTTTTTTGTAGAGATGGGGTTTGCCGTGTTGTTCAGACTGGTCTCGAACTCCTGAACTCAAGTGATCCACCTGCCTTGGCTTCCCAAAGTGCTGGGATTACAGGTGTGAGCCACCACGCTCAGCCCAGATATATGATGTGCAAATATTTTCTTCCATTCTGTAAGCTGCATTTTCACTGTGTTTCCTTTGATGTACAGTTTTAAAGTTTGATGTATTCCCGGCCAGGCACGGTGGCTCACGCTTCTAGCACTTTGGGAGGCTGAGGGAGGTGGATTGCCTGAGCTCAGGAGGTCGGGACCAGCCTGGGCAACGCGGTGAAACACCGTCTCTACTAAAATACAAAAAATTAGCCAGGCATGGTGGTGGGCGCCTGTAATCCCAGCTACTCAGGAGGTTGAGGCAGGAGAATCACTTGAACCCAGGAGGCAGAGGTTGCAGTGAGCCGTGATCATGCCATTGCACTCCAACCTGGGCAACAGAGCAAGACTCCATCTCAAAAAAAAAAAAAAAAAAAAAAGTTTGATGTACTCCCATTTGTCTAGTGTTGCTTTTGTTGCGTATATTTTTGGTGTCATATTCAAGAAATCATTGCAAAATCCAGTGTTCTGAAACTATGTTTTCTTTTCTTTTTTTTTTTTCTTTTTGAGACAGGGTCTCGCTGTTGCCCAGGCTGGAGTGCAATGGCACAATCTTGGCTGACTACAACATCTGCCTCCCGGGTTCAAGTGATTCTCTCACCTCAGCTTCCCAAGTAGGTGCGATTATAGGCATGAGAGATCGCATCAGTTAATTTTTTTGTATTTTTAGTAGAGACAGGGTTTTGCCATGTTGGCCAGGTTGGTCTCAAACTCCTGGCCTCAAGTGATCCACCTGCCTCGGCCTCCCAAAATGCTGGGATTACAGGCATGAGCCACCACGCCTGGCCTGAAGTTATATTTTCTTCTAGGAGTTTTAGATCCTTATAGTTAGGACTTTAATCCATTTTGAGTTTTTTTTTTTTCTTTTCTTTTTTTTGAGACGGGGTCTTACTCTGTCACCCAGGCTGGAGTGCAGTGGTACAATCTCGGTTCACTGCAACCTCCACCTCCTGGGTTCAAGCAATTCTCCTGCCTCAGCCTCCCAAGTAGCTGAGATTACAGGTGCTTGCCACCATGCCTGATTAATTTTTGTATTTTTAATAGAGACAGGGTTTCTTTCACCATGTTGGCCAGGCTGGTCACGAACTCCTGACCTCAGGTGATGCACCCACCTTGGCCTCCCAAAGTGCTGGGATTACAGGCATGAGCCACCACGCCTGAACATTTTGAGTTAATTTTTGTATGGGGTATACGGTAAGGTTCCAACTTCATCTTTTGCATGTGGATATTCAGTTTTCCCAACAAAGACTATCCTTTCCCCCATGTGTGGTCTTGGCACTCTTGATGAAGATCATTTGGCCATATACACAATGGTTTATCTATGTGTGTATACCAGTACCATACCATCTTTCTTTTTCTTTTTGAGATGGAGTCCTGCTCTGTTGTCCAGGCTGGAGTGCAGTGGTGTGATCTTGGCTCACTGCAACCTCCACCTCCCGGTTCAAGCGATTCTCCTGCCTCAGCCTCCCAAGTAGCTGGGACTACAGGTGCGTGCGACTACACCCGGCTAATTTTTTTGTAATTTTAGTAGAAGCGGGTTTTCTCTGTGTTAGCGATGATGGTCTCGATCTCCTGACCTGGTGATATGCTGAGTCTGTCCCGCAGACTCTGGCTGAGCCACGGATGAAAGAAGTACACTGACACAGGTATTTTGCCTGACAGCACAGCTAGGGTACCTCATGGCTCAGCACCACTGACGAGAGAGTGCAGCAGCCGCTGAGAGAGTGCAGTCCCAATAAGCTGGCCCTGCTCATGCTTATTTAGTACATATTTAATGACAAAGGGTTGGAGCAAATACAATTTGTGGGTAATAAACATTGTTGACCCCCCAAGTAGAGAGCAGTCCTGTGCTCAAATGATCAAAGGTTGGTTTCTGGAGATAGGAGTAAACAAATTTATCTAGGTAAGTTTCTTTACATTCCCTTGTTATCTGCCCTTTGCTCTCAGGCTCCAGATAAGAGAATTTGACTGCCTTCAGCCATAATTACCTTCCAAAGCTTTGGGAAAACCTCCCGGCCTTCCAAGAAGGTTTGCGTCTTTCCCTATAACTTTTTCTTACAACTTTTCCTGCCACCCTGACTGAACTCCTACAGTGATCCACCCCTCAGCCTGCCAAAGTACTAGGATTACAGGCATGAGTCACCACACCTGGCCTTTTTTTTTTTCTCTGAGTCAGTCTTACTCTTTGGCGCAGACTGGAGTCCAGTGGCATGATCGTGGCTCACTGCAGCCTCAACCTCCTGGGCTCAAGAGATCCTCCTACCTCAGCCTCCTAAGTAGCTGGGGCTACAGGCCTACACCACCCCAGCTGCCTAACTTTTTTGTTTTTTTTTGAGACAGAGTCTCACTTTGTCGCCCAGGCTGGAGTGCAGTGGTGTGATCTCGGCTCACTGCAAGATCCGCCTCCCGGGTTCATGCCATTCTCCTGCCTCAGACTCCCAAAGTGCTGGGATTACAGGCGTGAGCCACCATGCCTGGCCTTCAGCTGGCTAATTTTTAAAATTTTTTGTAGAGATGGGGCCTCACTATGTTGTCCAGACTGGTCTTGAGCGCCTAGGCTCAAGCGATCCTTTCACCTCGGCCTCCCAAAGCGTTGGGATTACAGGTGTGAGCCGCTGTGCTGGCCTTATATATATACTCTGATGCTAACCTTTTGTTAAATATATGGCAGATAGCTTTTCCAACTATTCTGCTTGCATTTGAATGTTATTTATGGAGTCTGGGGTGGTTGTCATAAAGTGTAAACTATTGTTTTAATAAAATGTATCAATTTCTTCTTTGTTGTCTATGTTTTTAATATTATTAAGAAGCTTTGTTTTTTCTAAGATCATAAAGATATGCTCAGATATTTTCTTCCCAAGTTTTACCTTTCCATGTTTAGTCCATTCAAATTTTTGTTTTTGTGTTGAGTGTGAGGAATATTACACATGAAAACTGGCCCAACATCATTTATTATTAAAGTCCATCTTTTCCCCACTAGTATTTAATGCCTCCTTTAATACATATCACGTTCTCACAAATGCCATGGTCTACTTCTGAAATCTATTTTGTTCCACAGTTCTTTTTACCAATTACTATACCCATAGCATACAATCTAATAACCATAGTGTTGAAGTGTTCTTTAATATCTGATAGGGTGTATCATCTACTTTTTTTCAAAGCTAATAAATGTTAGCAATTATTATTATTACTATTTGTACATCTTTAGACTTCCTTATGATTTTAAAATCACCTCGTCAAGTTATTTGAAAAATCTCATTAGGGTATTGATTAGAATTTCATTAAATTTATAGACTCCTATGGAAAGAACTGATACATTTAAAATGCTGAGTCTTCTGATCTATGAACATGGTATGTATTTATGCATTTATTCAAATTTCCTTTTATATTCCTCAATAAAACATTAGCATTTTCTCTACAAAATTCTTGAACATTTTAATTAGTATGTCTCTAGGTATTTATAGTTTTTGTTACTGTTGCAAATATCTTTATATTCTATTACCTTTTCTAATTGCTTAATTAGAATGCTGCTCTTGTATTCGGCAATTTTGCTACACTTTCCTATTAGTTCCAATGGTTTTCCACTTGATTCTGTTGGGTTTCCCCATATCCTTGGCAACCTTTGCCTGTTGTCTGTTGCCATTGCCAAACTTTAATTTTTGCCAGTCTTCTAGTAGAAATGTTACTTCATTATGGTTTTGCTTTTCCTTTATTATTAGTGAAGCTGAATATATTTTCATATTTATTGATTCTTCTAGTTTCCTCTTCCATGAATGAATTCGTTGTTCATCTTTTACCCATTTTTAAAAAATGTTTTAATTTTTTTTGTAGAGATGGGATTTCACCATGTTGCCTAGGCTGGTCTCAAACTCCTGGGCTCAAGCAATTCAACCGCCTCAGTCTCCCAAAGTGCTGGGATTACAGGAATCAGCCACCATGCCCAGCCAATTTTACTCTTTTTTTTTTTTTTTGAGACAGAGTCTCGCTCAGTCGCCCAGGCTGGAGTGCAGTGGCGCAATCTCGGCTCACTGCAAGCTCCGCCTCCTGGGTTCACGCCATTCTCCTGCCTCAGCCTCCCTAGTAGCTGGGACTACAGGTGCCCACCACCACGCCCAGCTAATTTTTTGCAGTTTTAGTAGAGATGGGGTTTCACCATGTTAGCCAGGATGGTCTCGATCTCCTGACCTCGTGATCCACCTGCCTCCACCTCCCAAAGTGCTGGGATTACAGGCATGAGCCACCGCGCCCGGCCCCAATCTTATTCTTTATGGTTTATACTGTGTCTTTAAAAATTATTTCTGGCTGGCCTGGTGGCTCACGCTTGTAACCCCAGCACTTTGGGAGGACAAGGCAGGTGGATCACTTCAGGTCAGGAGTTCAGAACCAACCTGGCCAACATGGTGAAACTCTGTCTCTACTAAAAATATAAAAATTAGCTGGGCGTGAGGACTTGTGCCTGTAATCCAAGCAACTTGGGAAGCTGAGGCAGAAGAATTGCTTGAACCTGGAAGGTGGAGGTTGCAGTGAGCCGAGACCGCACCACTGCACTCCAGCGTGGCTGACAGAGCGAGATTCCATCTCAAAAAAAAAAAAAAAAAAAAAAAAGGTGGCAAAGAATATCAACACAGTTTTTAGAAGAGAAAACACAAATGGCTAAGCTGAGCACAGTGGCTCACACCTGTAATCCCAGCACTTTGGGAGGTGAGGTGAAAGGATCGTTTGAGCCCAGGAGTTCAAGACCAACCTCGGCAATCTAGTAAACCATTTATATTTTAAAAATAATGAAAATAGGCCAGGTGTGGTAGCTCATGCCTGTAATCCCAGCACTTTGGGAGGCCAAGGCAGGTGGATCACCAGAGGTCAAGAGTTCAAGACCAGCCTAGCCAACATGGTGGAACCCTGTCTCTACTAAAAATACAAAAAGTAGCCGGGCATGATGGCGCACGCCTGTAGTTCCAGCTACTCAGGTGGCTGAGGCAGGAGAATCTTTTGAAAAATCTGGGATGTGGAGGTTGCAGTGTGCTGAGATCGTGCCACTTGAGGAGTAAGACTCCGTCTCAATCAATCAATAAAATACAAATAGCTCTTAAACATATAAGAAGTTTCTAACCTCTCTCATAAGAGAAATACAAATGAAGATAACAGACGTCACTGGCAAAACTTGATGACACAGTAAGTTGGCGAATGTGTGAATAGGCATCCTTATACACCACCTGTGAAACATAAACTGATGCAACTTCTATCACCAATTTGGCAACATTTATCGAAAGTACAACTGAGCATAGCCTTCAACATAGAAATTCTAGTTCTATTAAGCATATTCTGAGAGTGAAAAAAAAAAGAGAAATTCTAGTTCTAGAAATTTAATTCAACATGTGCAGTCCTAGCACACATGCAGAATGGAATACTGATATTGATTGCAGTGTTATTCATACTGTCAAAAATTTAAACAACTTAAATGTCCATTAAGAGAAATCTTGTTAAATAAATTCTGGTCCATCTATACAATAGACACTGTAATGAACAGACTCTAAGATGGTCCCAATTATCTCTGCTTCCTGGAACTCATGCTAGTAATCCCCTCCCATTAGGTGTGGGTTGGACATGTAACTTCTTCTAACACAACGTGGCAAAGGTGACAGGATGTCACTTTCATGATTATATTACACAAGATCATGACATATTATTATTATTTTTTGAGACAAGGTCTGGCTCTATTGCCGAGGCTGGAGTGCAGTGGTGCAATGTTGGCTTACTGTAACCTCCGCCTCCCAGTTTCAAGTCATCATCTCACCTCAACCTCCTGAGTAGCTGGGACTATCATGACCGGCTAATTTTTGTATATTCTGTAGCAACAGTGTTTTGCCATGTTGCCCATGCTGGTCTCAAACTCATGAGCTCAAGGGATCCATCTGCCTCAGTCTCCCAAATTGCTGGGATTATAGGCGTTAGTCACTGCGCCTGGCCAAGATCATGACAGCTATCTTGATAGCCAATTTCCTTCCTTGATGTCTTTGATGAAGCTAGCTGCCATGTTTTGACTACCCCAGGGAGAGGGTCAATTGGCAAGGAATTGAGGGTTGGTTTCCACCCAAAAGCCAACAAGAAACTGAGGCCCTCAGTCCTATAACCCATAGAGAATTGAATTCTGCCAATAACCATGTGAACATGGAAACAGATCTTTTCTCAGTCAAACCTTGGGATGAGACCACAACTCTGGGTGGCACCTTGATTGCAGCCTTGTGAGAGATCCTGAAGCAGAGGACCTAGATAAGCTGTGCCTAGACTCCTGACTTACAGAAACTGTGAGACAGTAAATGTGTTTTTTTCAGCCACTATGTTGTTACACAGCAATAGATAACTAATACAGATAATATGTAGCTCTTAAAAGAATGATGCAGTTCTGTATGTACTGATAATAGAATAAACTCCATACTAAGCATGCACACACACACACACACACACACACACACACACAAGTGAGGTCAGCGGGCACAGTGGCTCACACCTGTAATCCCAGCACTTGGGGAGGCTGAGGAGGGGTGGACTGCTTGAGCCAGGAGCTCAAGACTAGCCTGGGCAAAATGGTGAAAGCCCATCTCTACAAAAAATACAAAAATTATCTGGTCCTGGTCATGCCTCCTGTAATCCCAGCTACTTGGGAGGGTGAGGTGGAGGCTGCAGTGAACCGAGACTGCACCACTGCACACCAGCCTGGGCAACAAAGCAGGACCCTGTCAAAAAATAAAGAATAAAAAATGTGAGGTCAAAAGTGTGTATAATGTTTTTATTTATGTACATAAAAATACTTGTCTATGCATTGAATATCTCTGGCATCTCTGGAATGATACATTAGAAAATTGGTAACAATGGTTGCCTCTTGGTAGGGGAACTGGGTAGCTGGGGACCTCATGAATTTTGCTCCATCTACATGAAAGTATAACTCAGAAAATCTGAAACCCATTTGTTCCCATTTGACTTAAAATCAAATTCCCACATGATTTGGGCGCTGCCTACTTCTCCAACTTCAATTTCTCCACTCTTCTTTGCTCTTAGGACCCTCGAGCCACTAGAATATAAATTCCTTGTGGACAGCAATATGGTTTTCTTGTCCACTTTTTGATCTCCAGCATTAAGCACAATGCATAACACTCAATAAAAATTCATTAAATATTTTTGTGAAGTGATAATGGATTTCATTTGCAGTTTTAGTAGGGATTAAGAGATGTAATGTCTAGTACTGTACTTGGCACATAACAGTATGGGGTTTACCTTCTGTATCACTTGAAGGGCTGTTATTTAAATATGAGTAGACCCCCAGTATGTCCTGCTCCAGAAACCAATAGGACAAAGTCAGAGAAGGAAAAATATTAATTCGTCATTAAAAATGCCCTAACAAACAGCTGCACATATGGGAGGGGATGCTTTGAGAGGTGAGCACTCCCATCCTGCTTTAATCAACTATCTTTTTCAGAAAATCACTAAAAAAATTAATAAATCTGGCCAGGTGTGGTGACTCATGCCTGTAATCCCAGCAGTTTGGGGGGCCGAGGCAGGTGGATTGCCTGAGCTCAGGAGTTCGAGACCAGCTTGGGCAACATGGTGAAACCCCATCTCTACTAAAATACAAAAAATTAGTTGGGCGTGGCGGCTACTCAGGAGGCTGAGGCTTGAACCCAGGAGGCAGAGGTTGCAGTGAGCCGAGATTGTGCCACTGCACTCCAGCCTGGGCTGCAGAGTGAGACTCCATCTTCAAACAATAATAATAATAATAATAATAATAAATATGTGGAATGTTCTTCTGAAAGCCTTTCTAGGACTCTGAAATTCTTATAAAGTCTCTTTTGAGAGTATTGTACAGAGGTATACCGAGTGTTGTCCCTTTCATAGTCACTTTATCAGTACAAATATTTTTGTTGTTTTTCTTTTTAAAGACAGAGTCTAGCTCTGTCACCCAGGCTGGAGTGCAGTGGTGCAATCTCAGTTCACTCCAACCTCTGCCTTCCGGGTTGAAGCAATTCTCCTGCCTCAGCCTCCTGTGTAGCTGGGATTACAGGTACCCACTACCTCACCTGGCTAATTTTTGTGTTTTTAGTAGAGACAGAGTTTCACCAAGTGGCCAGGCTGGTCTCAAGGTCCTGATCTCAAGTGATCCACCCGCCTCAGCCTCCCAAAGTGCTGGGATTACAGGCGTGAGCCACCACACCCGACGTATATTGTTTTTGTTTCTGACTCCATAGTTTGAAAAAAAAATTAGTACCTTTATTGACCTTTGTATAAAATGGAGATGCTGAATATGGGACTTCATTGTGAGAAATGAATGGCTATACTGCTTCAAGCTTTTAAGGTTTATATGATTGTTCCAATCTCAGCTGCCATTAGCACAGTAGCCAATTTCTTTGGAGAACAAACAAAGGGATAGATGGATTTTTTAAAAAACCAACAGCATGCTATAAGTGTAATTACATCTTAAAGAGAAATATATCTAAAAACAAATGTTCGAACTCTTTTTAACAGATGACTCATGATGCAATTAAAATCAAATATGTGCACAAAATTGACATTTTAATCAAAAATAAACACATCTTTTTCAAAGGTCATTATTTTATTGGCATGTTTTCTTTCCTATTAACTGCAAACAGAAGCCACATGGGCTATACCTAGGGGGCAATTCTGATACTGAGTGCTTCCTTCACAAAGTTTCAGGGTGGAAGTCATTAACAAGAAACACTATACCAGAGTTGGGCTAGAAAGACAGCACATCCTCCCAATAGTTCCTGCCCAGTTCTGGCTCTATGCCTCCACCTGAGGAAAGATACAGTGATCAAGAACACAAAGTCCTACCACCTATTCTTTTATCTTCTTAAATTGTGGCACATTGCATATACATTAAGTAGTAGGTAAGAAATGAGTTATGTATCTTATTTGTTTACATTTTGATAACATTATCTTGTTCTTAAATTTTGCTTAATTCCAGATTTCAAAATATTTTGAAACAGCATTTCCTTTTTTTTTTTTAAGATGGGGTCTCGCTCTGTCACCCAGGCTGGAGTGCATTGGCAGGATCATGGCTCACTGCAGCCTCAACTGCCTGGGCTCAAGTGATTCTCCCACTTCAGCGTCCTGAGTAGCTGAGACTACAGGCACAGGCCACCACGCCTGGCTAATTTTTATTTTTGTAGAGATCGGTCTCACTATGTCGCCCAGGCTGGTCTTGAACTCCTGGACTCCAGTGATCCTCCTGCCTTGGTATCCCAAAGTGCTATGAGCCACCAGACGCCACCAGCAGTTCCTTTATTGACTGCTGAAATTTAGGAATTTGTTGAAAACCACCCATATCTCTGTAAAGTTTTAAAATATGATTACAAAGTATAGTGCTTGGAAAAGAATAAAAGAATCCTGGGCTGTAGACAAGAAGTCTAGATTCTAGTCTGTGTTGGTACCAACAAGGTATTCTTCAGTCTGGAGCCATTTCCCTCCTGGTAATACAAGACATTGAAATTTTTTTTTTTTTTTTTTTTGGAGACAGGGTCTTGCTTACTTCCCCAGGCTGGAATACAGTGGTGTGATCACAGCTCATGTAGCCTCGACTTCCAGGACTCAAGTGATCCTCCCACCTCAGTCTCCTGAGTAGCTGGGACTACAGCATGTGCCACCACACTTGGCTAATTTTTTGATTTTTTATATTCAAAGGGTCTCACTATGTTGCCCAGGCCAGTCTTGAACTCCTGGGCTCAAGTGATCCGCCTGCCTCAGGCTCCCAAAGTGCTGGGATTACAAGTGTGGGTCACTGTGCTCAGCTGAACTGTTTTAAGACTATATTTGGACTTTGAAGTCAAATGAAAATGTATATGAAGCCACGTGAATATATGAAAGAGATCAAAGCGATTTACTATGCACAGAGCCCAGGGCCTCTGAGGCAACACTGAAGAACCTCCAGTGCTCTACAGAACATTCTGGAAATCTCTACAGTAGATGAGCTCTTCCCATTCTGACATCACATCACTTTCACAATAACAACCAACAAAGTAAATTTGGTCATGTTGAAATGCATCCAAATTCATCTTCTACTTTTTTTTTTTTTGGCTTGGACAACAGCAAAGATGTGAGGAACTATGCTGGTCCTTTGTGTTACGCTTGTACTAGTAAAATATTTAGGTTTTAATCATGGCTTGTTTGGTGTGCTTCATTCATTCATTTAACTGTGCTAAAAACTGGGGCTATGAAGACAAGTGTGGTCTTCTGCTCTCAAACTGCTAGTCTCCTGGGGAAAAAAGGTAAACAAGCATAATACAGTATTACAGCAGTTAATGGTATCAGCAGACTCCTGGCACAGTGGGAGCAACTCAATTCTTGGGAGGGAGGGAAGAAGGTAGAGGGATAGGAAAAGATTCACATAAATAGCAATGCTATTGACTGAGCACTTAAAATGAATCAGGCAGTGTTCTAAATCTTTTATGTAATCATTTTAGAGATGAGAACATTCAGATAAAAGATGGTTAAATAACCTGCCTACAGATTAAAAAAAATGATAGAGGCAAGATTTACAACCAGGCCATATGACTTTAAGGCCCCTACTCTTAATCACTACACCATTCTGCCTTTATATTCATAGACATGGCAGCAGTTAAGCTAATCTTGAAGAGGTTCATATAATCAGATGACAGGGTAGAAAAGTCAGCAGAGAGGAGAGGAAGCAGCATGAACGAAAGGGAACAGAGAGGTACAAGACAGCATGGCACATGGGGAGTTTGAAGCTGTTAGGCCAGCTGGAACACAGGGTGGAGAAGAGACTGTGGGAAGCAAAATAGGTTAGAGGGGCTACACTTCCCTCCCCCTTTGGTAAGATCCCCATCTTTGTCTCTGCAATAACAGACCCAAAAGAAGTCTTAGAAAATGGAGTAGACGGAAGAGATGGAATAGCTGGATTCCATCTCAGAATGCCATTGACCTTGGAGTCTCTCTGATCTTAGCGGAGAATGGGTAAATAAAATGTATGAATTCTGCCTGAGGGCTGAAAAATAAAATAGAAATAAAATAACATGGTGAAAGTTCCTACTGTTGGCTAGATAAATGTTGGCTGAATTTGAATGTGTGGCAGATATTACGCAAATTGGGGTCCTAGATAAAAAGCGTTTATGAAGTACTCTTA
This sequence comes from Macaca mulatta, assembly GCF_049350105.2. Lineage (NCBI taxonomy): Eukaryota > Metazoa > Chordata > Mammalia > Primates > Cercopithecidae > Macaca > Macaca mulatta. The sequence goes on from NC_133419.1 coordinate 78,531,519, forward strand.
AGGAAGGGAAAGGATAAGAACCAGACTGCAAAAACCACTTCAGCTCCTGCACATGATGAAAGGTTTAAGTGGCCACCTTATAAAAACTGCAGTGCTTGCTGTTAGAATAAATGAGCTGCACGAGATATCTTTAAATCAATGTAAAGTAGCTGTGGTTTGTAGTTTCTGCTGCCTGGCCAAACCAGTACCTTAACTACTCCCCTTGGCTTTGTGAGTATTGTCACTGTATAATTTCAAAGAAAAAAAATCTGGAACAAGGTGTACAGAATGGGGACAGTACACCATCTGCCTGTGTACATGTCAAGAAGAAAATGTAGCAGCTGGTAACAATCCAGAAGTTTTTTTGTGCATACAAAATGGCATTTCATTTATATTTCCTTAGCACAGGATTCTAATTATGCTTTATATCCTCACAATGGTTAGCATAGGCTACAAGTAATTATGCAGTTAATCAGACTCCCCATTTGGCTTGAGCAAGCACAGCAGTCTGAATGATCTCAGACAATTTTAACAGGGAAAGGCGAGATTTTTTTTCAGATGTGTTTCAGTGCTTATGGAGGGCTAGTGGCTTCTCACCATGGTGACAATCAGGTTGCTAGGCTGGGCAAGAATAAGTGAGGAAGAATGGTGCTCTAAACAGTTCTACCAATGGCTGATGCCACTGGCAACTTTCTTCAAGTTCTGGTTAATTTCCCATGAAATAATTGCTTGGCACACATCCAAGCAGTTCCTTTATTCATTGTTTCTTTGTCTTGCCAACAGGAGGGTCAATCAATACTGAAACATACAGTTTGAACCAAGCATATGTGATGCCTACTGCACAATACACTGAGGTTAGTAACAAAGGGAGGAAGGGGTACTTCACCTTCCAGGAGGTGAAAGGGAATACAAATTCACAGCAGACTTCCAGAGGCCCCAGGCCGAGCAGGTAGAAAGTTTCCATCCAATTAAAAAGAGGTTTTTCTTTTCTGAAGGAAAAAGGATAGAAAAGTCTGATTTTAGATGAGTCATCCTGGTTTAGCAAACATTTCCTAGCTAAAGCTTCCCCATCTGCACTGTCTTGTTGTCAATTATTATAGCCAAGGCCAGAGTCAAAAGTTCTAGACCAATCTGGCCAACATGGAGAAACCCCATCTCTACTAAAAATACAAAAATTAGCCGACCAGGGTGGCACAGGCCTGTAATCCCAGCTACTTGGGAGGTTGAGGCAGAAGATCATGCCATTGCAATCCAGCCTGGGCAATAACAGTGAAACTCTGTCTCAAAAAAAAAATTATAGTTAACATTACATACGGTTTAGAAAAGAAAAAGTTTCCACCTATAATTCTGTAGTAAAAATTTGCACACAGTCAGGCGCAGTGGCTCATGCCTGTCATTCCAGACCTTCGGGAGGCCGAGGTGGATGGATCACCTGAGGTTGGGAGTTCAAGACCAGCCTGACCAACATAGAGAAACCCCATCTCTACTAAAAATACAAAATTAGCCGGGCACGGCAGCTCACGCCTGTAATCCCAGCGCTTTGGGAGGCCGAGGTGGGTAGATCACCTCACGTCAGGAGCTCGAGAGCAGCCTGGCCAACATGATGAAACCCCATCTCTACTAAAAATACAAAACATTAGCCGGTCATGTTGGTGGCGCATGCCTATAATCTCAGCTACTCAGGAGGCTGAGGCTGGAGAATCGCTTAAACCAAGGAGGTAGAAGTTGCAGTGAGTGGAGATCGCGACATTGCACTCCAGCCTAGGCGACAAGAATGAAACTCCGTCTCCAAAAACAAACAAACAAACAAAAATTAGCTGGGCATGGTGGCGCATGCCTGTAATCCCAGTAACTCGGGAGGCAGAGGCAGGAGAATTGCTTGAACCCAGTAGGCGGAGGGTGTGGTGAGCTGAGATCACGCCATTGCACTCCAGCCTGGGCAACAAGAGTGAAACTCCATCTCAAAAAAACAAACAAACAAAAAAACCATAGTAACTTCTGGTTTTTTCCATATGCATCTGTATTTAATAGATTTATTCATAAAGCATATTTTACATTCAGTTTTTGAGTTTTCATATAAGATTTTATTTTAAGTAGTCTTCCTCAAATAATCCCCCAAAGACACAAACTATGTTGTCTCGCCTGAGTGATGGGATTGAGTGATTTCTCCCTCTATTTACCAATGTTTTTTGTAATGTTGTCATATTACTGTTATAACTTAAAAATAAAATTTAAAAAGCTTATCTGACCATTTAGGTGTAAACATTTCACAACAGTAAGTATAATTTTAAACTTTTTTTTTGGATTACCTGAATAAAGTCTTCAGTGACGAAATACTATATATGGTGAATAGTAACATGAGTAAGATTTTAATGGGAAGTTCTGTTAAAAGAACAGAAAAAAAAAAGATAATTGAGCTGATGAGAGAAAGACTCAGGATGCTGAAAGTAATATAAGCACACTGACACAGCTATATAATGCTAATAATGTTTTTTAAGTTTAATTTTACATTTTTGTGACATCCAGAGATGCTGAGAATTAGGGGAAATTGGAGGTTTTATTTAAGAAGATGAATGATCTCTCTCCTTCCAAGAGATTTTAGGGTTGTTTAAATCAGATGTATTAATCTTTAGGCCTCGATGAAAAGGGTGTGATAGTCAAATATATCTTTCTCAAAAGAAGCTGTTTACCTGGTGCAGTGAAAAGCAGAGGAAAGAGGGAATAATGTCCTGTTGTGGTCAGAATCAGAAAAATCGAAGCATCTCCTGCTTTTTGCACAGACAAAAGGCTAAAAATAAAAATAATTTCTTAAAACAACAACTGATATTACACTTGCAAATAGCTTAAATAAACTGCATCTCTTATTACATTAGAACTGGCTTAGGCATAAAAGAACATGATGATTTTGCCACAAGTTCAATTTAGTTGAGAATATTAATTTTCTAGTAGGAAACTTTAAGCAATCAATAGTATGTATCAAACTGAATCAGGGGTATCATAAAAGAATCTTGCTTCTGGCTGGGCACAATGGCTCATGCCTCTAATCCCAGCACTTTGGGAGACCAAGGCAGGAGGATCAACTGAGGTCAGGAGTTCAAGACCAGCCTGGCCAACATGGTGAAAACCCGTCTCTGCTTAAAATACAAAAATTAGCTGGGCATAGTGGTGGGCGCTTGTAATCCCAGCTACTCAGGAGGCTGAGTAGTTCAATCCCGCTTGAACCTGGGAGGCAGAGATTGCAGTGAGCCGAGATCATGCCATTGCACTCCAGCCTGGGTGACAGAGCGAGACTCTGTCTCCAAAAAAAAAAAAAGAATCTTGCTTCCCTGAGTAATCGCCTTCTCCAAAGATGGGAATGTTGTGGGATTGGGAGCTGCCTAGTGGTGGCAGTCAGGGAAACAGGACTTGGAGTTTCATTTCCAACCCTATAGCTCATCTGTTGGACAATGCCCTTGACCTGCTGGTGTTCGGTGTGAATTCAGACTAAAGACATTAAAAGTTTTTGCTTTACTTTTTAATTTGGAAACTCCAAGCTACTAAATGAACCCAGACAAGCCATATACTGGCCTGACAAATTTGCTTAATGTACTTTCAGAGCTTAAATGATTTCTCAAGATTTAAGAAAAATATCAAGAAAAAGGCTATTATTACCATTTATCTATCTATTGGGTTTCAACTATGCCTAAATTGGACACTATTACATTTAAAATGGTTTTTTTTAGCATGGCATAGTGAAAAGATCATAGACTCAACATCATAAGATTCAGGTCCTAACTAATTCTTGCGACCTGTGTGACTTTGGATAAGTCACAGACATTTTGAGCCCTAGATTCTTCAGATGTTAAGACAGAGAATAAGCCTGTTTTGGTGGCTCACGCCTGCAATCCCAGCACTTTGGGAGGCTGAGGTAGAAGACTGCTTGAGCCCAGTAGTTTGAGACCAGCCTAGGCAACATGGCAAGACCCTGTCTCTACCAAAAAGAAAAAAAAGAAAAAAAAAGGGAATAATACCCATTTATTTTATCTTCTTTTTTTTTTTTTTTTGAGACAGGTCTCGCTCTATTGCCCCAGGGTGGAGTGCAATGGCGCCATCTTGGCTCACTGCAACCTTTGCCTCCCAGGTTCAAAGGATCTTCATGCCTCAGCCTCCCAAGTAGCTGGGATTACAGGCATACACCACCATGCCTGGCTAATTTTTGTATTTTTAGTAGAGATGGGGTTTTGCCATGTTGGCCAGGCTGATCTCAAACTCCTGGCATCAAGTGACCCACCACTTCAGCCTCCCAAAATACTGGGATTGCAGATGTAAGCCACCATGCCTGGCCCTTTATCTTAAAGATTACTGTGAGGCTCAAAAGAAAGAATGCAAAACAAAAACAGTTCTGGAAAATCTGAAATGTAGTACAGTATCAGGTATTATTCCAGAAGAGACTAAATCCTTACTTCGACTAACAACACTTAACAAGGAACCATGGAACCTTATTTTCAGACGGGATGACGCCAAAGCCCAAGCTTTTTCTTTTTTTCATTTTTGAGACGGAGTCTCACTCGGTCACCCAGACTGGAATGCAGTGGTGCAATCTCAGCTCACTGCAACCTCCTCCTCCCGGGTTCAAGTGATTCTCCTGCCTCAGCCTCTCTAGTAGCTAGGACTACAGGCATGTGTCACCACGCCCGGCTAAGTTTTTGTATTTTTAGTAAAGACGAGGTTTCACCATGTTAGCCAGGATGGTCTCGATCTCCTGACCTCATGATATGCCCACCTCGGCCTCCTAAAGTGCTGAGCTTTGGAGGCGTGAGCTACCGCGCCGGGCCAGCCCAGGCTTTTTCTATAACATACTGCCCCTCAATGATCAGATCTAAAAGCCGGCTTTCATGGTACTTAATCACTACAGTGCTTCTTTCCAAAAAGGCAGAAACAGAAATAGTACATGCATTTTTGCCTACCTTCATGGGTCCAAGAATCCCAAGTTAAGCATCCCTGTCCTGTCCTAGTAGAAGGAAATCTGTTCCTATACATCTTTGTTTTTGCCTATCCTGGTGAACATGACCAGAAGGGACAGAGCAAATAGAAAATAGGAACATTGTGAAATATGCCGAAATGCTCACTGGCTGAGCTATCTGCTTACCTCATTGGGAGAATTGCTAGAAGTATGGCTTTTTCATGAACATGCCAACCAAACATAAAGGAGCTCAAGGCACAAAGAGTTAGACATCGGAGAAAGCCTCTGGGCCCTTGGGGTTTAAACCAAAGACAGAAAATAGAGGGCTAGAAACAACAGGCAAAGATAAACTTCAGTATCATTTGAAATAGACTTTACAGAAACAGAGTTCAGGTGAATACAATTTGCATCATCTCTGAGAGACAGCAGATCTTAGACAATTCTTCATGAAACCAAATCATTGATCACTTTGTGCACAGTCTAACAAAAGTTAACATAAAGGCAACAACTCAGAAAAAATTGGCATTTGACGTGTGTGTGTGTGTATATATATATATATATATATATATATATATTTTTTTTTTTTTTTTTTGAGATGGAGTCTCGCTCTGTCGCCCAGGCTGGAGTGCAGTGGCACGATCTCAGCTCACTGCAAACTCTGCCTCCTGGGTTCAAGTGATTTTCCTGCCTCAGCCTCCTGAGTAGCTGGGATTACAGGTGCATGCCACCACGCCCAGCTAATTTTTGTATTTTTAATAGAGACAGGGTTTTACCATGTTGGCCAGGCTGGTCTTGAAATCCTGACCTCGTGATCTGCCCGCCTTGGCCTCCCAAAGTGCTGGGATTACAGGTTTGAGCCACCACACCTGGCCTTGATGTATATCGTTAACTCATTAAAATTAATTCTACTGGCTAGGCATGGTGGCTCATGCCTATAATCCCAGCACTTTGGGAGGCCAAGGCAGGCAGATCACTTGAGGTTAGGAGTTCAAGAACAGCCTGACCAACGAGTGAAACTCATCTCTACTAAAAATACAAAAAAAAAATTAGCTGGGTATGGTGGCACATACCTGTATTCCCTGGTACTCTGGAGGCTGAGGCAAGAGAATCTCTTGAACCCGGGAGGCAGAGGTTGCAGTGAGCTGAAATTGTACCACTGCACTTCAGCCTAGGTGACAGAGCAAGACTCCGTCTCAAAAAAAAAAATTGGCCAGGCGTGGTGGCTCATGCCTGTAATCCTAGAACTTTGGGAGGCTGAGGTGAGTGGATCACGAGGTCAGGAGTTCAAGACCAGCCTGGCCAAGATGGTGAAACCCCGTCTCTACTAAAAACTACAAAAAAGGCCGGGTGTGGTGGCTCACACCTGTAATCCCAGAACTTTGGGAGGCCGAGGTGGGTGGATCACGAGGTCAGGAGATCGAGACCATCTTGGCCAACATGGTGAAACCCTGTCTCTACTAAAATAAAAAAAAAAATTAGCCGGGTGTGGTGACGTGCACCTATAGTTCCAGCTAGTCAGAAGGCTGAGGCAGGGGAATCGCTTGAACCCGGGAGGTGGGGGTTGCAGTGAGCTGAGATCGCGCCACTACACTCCAGCCTGGCGAGAGAGCAAGACTCCGTCTCAAAAAACAAAAACAAAAACAAAAAAACTGCAAAAACATTAGTTGAGTGTGGTAGCAGGCGCCTGTAATCCCAGCTACTCGGGAGGCTGAGGCAGGAGAATCACCACTGCACTCCAGCCTGGACGACAGAGTAAGACTCTGTCTCAAAAAAAAAAAAAAAAAATTAATTATACTATCAAGATTAATAATTAGGTTCTGTGATATACCGTCTAACAACTTACTATATCTTCATAGTTTACTAATAGTTCACTTATTAATGAACCTAATAGGTCAAACTACAGAAGTCCATAGATACTTTTGAGCCAATAAATTAGATTTACCATATTAACAAATATCTAGTTTTATGGACTGGAAGGCCATAGAAACTATATGTACTTCATAAGGCTGAAATTTTAGGAAAAACGTTTTACCTCAATTAAAATCTGTGAACAAACAGGCCAACAGAGCTTAATTATCTACATACCTGTACTGCCATGTAATTAAGTGGAGTCAGGTGGTTGCTAGCAGGTTTGAAACATTCAGAAACCAAAATTAAAGATGAGTGTAATTATCGAAACGATTGAGTTGTTTATATTGAATTCTACTAAAATTATACCATGAAATTGAAGTCACTGTAATCACTAATGAAATTTTAGAAACGAAAATTTCTCAAGTACTTAGAATAAGGCCTCTAAGAGCATCTTCCACTCATATTAGACTCATCTTAGGTTCAAAAAGCCATTGTCGACTCTCTCAACTCATTATCACCATCAAGACAAAACATCCACACTGTCCAGATACATTTGGAATTTTGATAATTTAGCTAAGGATGAGAAAAACAAACCAAATCTGGATGTCCCTGCCACAAACATTTCCTTCTTTTCTTCGCAGCATGATCCATGCCTCTTTCTCCCTGGGCTTTTCTTTTTCCCTTCCCCCAGGGTGAACAGATGGTCTAACAGCCACTGGCAAGAATCTCTCACAGAGGCTTTACTGGTAATCCTTCCTTATGGTGTTCAAAGTTACTCTAAGAATTGCTAGGAAATGCTTCAATCTGCAGAAGGATTACAGGCATGAAATTTATCCTACAGTTGGAAGAGCTTGAAAGTTGAAATTTAATCAGCCAGACAAAAGGAAAGCAGAGAAAACTTAAGAAATGAGTACCATCTGTTGAGTTCTTACCAATATGGCAATCAGTGTGCAGATGAGGGTTGTCAAGGGAGTCACTGAGGGAAGGACTGTGTGTTGAAACTGCTGAACCAAACCACTTGTCATTGAGGCCTTGGGAATATTGTTGGGATCAAGAAATTTCAATTTCAAACCTATTAAACAGACATTTTGTTTTATTTTTATCTTTATCAGCGAGATACCATATATTAACAAGTAATTCCTTGAGGAAAAAAAGTAAGCTACTAAATCTTATTGATGCTTCAAAGCTAAGCTTTCATGAATTTAGCCCTATACTATTCTACCCAAAATGCCTCTGGTCTCAATATTGTAATATATAAAGCAGCTCTTTGCATTGGAACAGGGAATTTGAGCAGCTTATAGGAAACTTGCCAGCAGGTGGAACAAATGGTAATCTGCTCTCACCTCTGAAAGCAAGCTTCTAGAACAATCTGAGCATGTCATGAAGGAACTTTGAATCCTTCGTCTCCTATAGGAGAAACCCTGTATTCCTAAACATAGTATCCAGTGTCTTCCATGGTCTTGTTGCCCCTTCCCACCTGTCCAATCTCATCTCTACTTTGTTAAATGCAGCTTGGCCACAATGAAATAACTGTGGGTCCTCAATATACCACTCTTAACACCTGTATCCCTCTGCTTAGGCAACTCCCTTTGCCAAATGAACTTCTAATTCAATCACCTGAGAAAGCTCCTAAATCAATAAGCAGAACCGATTTTCTTGTGAGCTTACTTTTTTGTTTTTTTTTTTTTTTTGAGCTGGAGTCTCACTCTGTCACCCAGAGACAGAGGCTGGAAAGCAGTGGCACCATCTAGGCTCACTGCAGCCTCTGCCTCCCACATTCCAGGTTCCAGTGATTCTCCTGCCTCAGCCTCCCCAGTAACTGGGATTACAGGCATGTGCCACCATGCCTGGCTAATTTTTGTATTTTTAGTAGAGACGGGGTGTCACCATGTTGGCCAGACTGGTCTCGAACTCCTGACTTCAGGTGATCCGCCCACCTCTGCCTCCCAAAGTGCTAGAATTATAGGCCTGAGCCAACGTGCCCAGCCGAGCGAGCTCACTCTAGCAGTGTTCACCACAAGGCACTGCACTTATTTATGTGCTTATTTCCTCTACTATACTGTATTCCTTGAAGGCAGGAATGATGATGAGTTATTTCTATCCCCAGTACATAGGAGCTCAATAAATACTTGGTTATTAAATAAATCAATTCAGAGAATGACAATACAAGCCTCAACAAGCTCCGGATAATAGGACAGACAGGGACAGTCTGAGTCCCTATAGGGCCCTGTCAAATGCCAGTCAAAATGAGTGCAATGTGGGAAAGATGTAGACTACCAAAATATTTTCTACTTACTAACCTCTTCCCCTTTCCCCTTTGGCCTGCTGATTCTCTCTTACAGCTAGTAACTATCTCCCTAAAACAAAGTTGTCTAACTCTGACACTGACTTTCCAAGTAAAACATCTTCAAAGAGACAGACACACAAGTGAGGTACAGTATAGCTTCCAGACTCAGACAAGGCAACTGACCTTTGTACCTCAAACTGTGCTGGCTGTCTAAAGCTGTTTTTGAAATATAAATGTTAGGAATTACTCTGTAAGAATGCCATGTACATCAAAGCTAGATTCACAGTGAGCAACATGGTGACACAATGTAAGGTCATCACATACACAGTGTATGATTTCCTCCAAGTACTTATCAAAAACAGTAAGAGTGGCCACCATGCATGCAGTGTCTATCATGTGCCCAGGGCTCTGCACTTACTACTTTTAGCCCCGTGAGGTACAGAGATGGAGTAACCTGCCCAAAGTCACACACCTAATAGGTGGTAAAACTGAACTCAGGTTTGTCTGGCTCCAAAGTCCCTGCTGCTGATAATCTAGTACTTTTTAAATTTTGCTTCTGTTCCTCACAACACACCGTATGGGAACAGGTAAAGTACTAGCATCCCTTTCATACAGTGAGGAAAGTAAGATGAAAGGAAGCAAATGACTTGTCAATGCCACACATTGCGATAGCAATTTATGCAGGTGAGCCTCCAAACCAAGTCATCAGATTCCAGATCTGGAGTCCAAGGGCCGAATCTAGCCTGTGCCCAGTTTTTGCACAGCACTGAAGCTATGAATGGTTTTTACTTTTATAAGGTTTTAAACAAATGTGTGCATACAGAAATACAGACACAGACACACATATACACATGCACTGGGTGTGGCCTGCACAGCTCAAAATATTATCTGGCCAGTTACAGAAAAAGTTTGCTGACCACCACTCTTGATCATGCCATTTTCCCACCAAGCTAGGTTGTATTCACAAATGAAAGACTGTGTTACCCAGAGTGAGTTATTTTTAGTAGAACCATCTCAAAGCATAACTTATTTTTCATTATAACCCAAATTTTAAACAGCATAGCCTGGGTTTTTCATTTCTTCTCATCTCATGTTAAAATGCAGGGTTATTTTCCTTATTGGTTTAATACCCAGAGTCACAACTTACATATTCTTCTTTCTTGTTTCTTATATGTTTAGGTTTAAAAGTGGAGTCGGCTGGGCATGGTGGCTTGTGCTGGTAATCCCAGCACTTTGGGAAGCCAAGGTGGGAGGATCACTTGAGACTAAAAGTTTGATCCCACTCCGGGCAACACAGTGAGACCCTCATCTCTAAAAAACAAAAATTTAAAAATCAGCCAGGTGTGGTGGTATGCACCTGTGGTCCCAGCAACTCAGGGGGCTGAGTCAAGAGGATTGTTGGAGCCCAGGAATTTAAGGCTGCAGTGCGCTATGATCTCAACACCACTGCACTCCAGCCTGGCTGACACAGTGAGACCCAGTCTCTAAAAATAAGTAGGGGTTTGAATAGGAATGGTGAGAAGGGGGGAAAAAAAGTAGGGTTAACTGCTGCTGCCAAATAATTTTTTAATTAAGGCAAAAATTACCTTTATAAAGTGTCTAAATATTTTACTGTTTCCACAGGAAAGGATCAGTAACCTCATTACCACAAGGAGCTTTTATAAGAAAAATAGTCTGTTTATTGCACTAAAGCCTCAGTCCCAAGAACTGCTCCCCCTGTTCATCCTGAAGGCTGAAATGCAGGACTGGAGAACAAACAATTCGGCCACATTCAAAACACAAAGGTTCTTCCATTTCTCCATGTGCCTAGTCCTTTCAATATTCAGAGTCTGAGTTAAGAATGCTCGCTACCATACCGATGACAGACAGCACTTTGTCCAAAGCATTGTACAAAGCCCAGAAGTTTGGAGCCCAGTATGCATGACAGAGGCCCCTCTTGAAAGGAAAGAGCCGGGAAAAGACTTGAGGCAGCTGATTCTGTTGAAAAGAGAAATGAAACTGATTAAACAGTCATCAATCTTTTTCAAATTCAAAAAGAGAACTAGGGAACTCTTTATGGTATAGTGTGTAGAATGTTATGGGGTCTGGGTTCTAGTCTCTATTCCTTCAAGTAAGTGGTTGTATGCTCACCACAATGTAAGTTCACAGAACCTTTTTTGGTCTCACTTTGTCCACTCTCCAGTGGGACAATATACACAAAAATACTTTGAATACCAGTCCGTACTATTATAAGTATAATAATGGAAGAATTTACAAGCTACAAAGCAAAACACAGACTGCAGCTTATCCATGTCTACTAGGGTGAAGGGGAGAGCTGGGAAGACTACGAAAGATGTGATGCATTTCAGTTTTAGTAAGAATTAAAATTAATTAGTTGATTTCAGGGCAGGGAAGAAGAGGAAAAAAGAAAATATCTGAACATCTGTTAAATTCTATGCACTTTAGAATGTTTGCTGTCCATGTAAGACTACAAAATTATTGATTTTGTTACAAATACATTTTATCAAGTAGGTAAACTTACAAGGACAGAATATACAAATAATGAAGATCAATTCTGTGTTTGTGTATGTGTAACGTATAAACATATACATGTATACATATAGACATATTTGAATGTGCACAAAAATGTCTGAAAGAATACTATCCTATTGGGCCAGGAGCGGTGGCTCACACCTGTAATCCCAGCACTTTGGGAGGCTGAGGTGGGTGGATCACCTGAGGTCAGGAGTTCGAGACCAGTCTGACAAACACGGTGAAACCCTGTCTCTACTAAAAATACAAAAAGTAGCCAGGCGTGGTGGTGGGGCGCCTGTAATCCCAGCTATTCAGGAGACAGGAGAATCGCCTGAATCCAGGAGGTGGAGGTTGCAGTGAGCCGAGATCACGCCACTGCATTCCAGCCTGGGCAATACAGCGAGACTCCACCTTTAAAAAAAAAAAAGGAATAATACCCCATCTTTGGGGAGTCAAGTTGGGTAGGAAGACTAAGAAAAAAGTAGCTTTTACTTATTTTATATATTCCTGGCTTTATTATGTTTTCTACAAAGAACATGTATTAATAGAAAAAAAAAAAAAGGCTTACCAAGGCTAGGAAAGGACCCAATGAAAGAGCAGAAACTAGGAAAACAACCAGTCCCAGGGAAATAACACGAACAAAGCTGAAGCTGTTCCATCGAACAGACCCATCTACAGAAAAGGAACATTATCAGTAACCAGGAAGATGGAAAGGAACATTAACCACAACCTATATCATGTGCTAAAACTAGAAGTATCCCACAATAGTACACCAATCTATTCATGATGTGGCAAGAGCACAGAAAAGCGAGAGTGGGTAAAGGGCTTACGGGATCAGCCGCTGAGGTATCTGCTGTGCTCCATAAAACCTTCTTATCAAGCAAGCCACCAAGTCAACACAGTAAGGAAAAAATCAAAAATGTTTTTGCTATTATCACCAAAACTTGCCTGGTTTATTTGCAGTGAAACAGTAGGATCGCAGCAGATATACACCATAAGCTGGTGCTACATAGAGGTAGATGTGCTTGAAATGTAGGAGAACAGCAAAGAAAAATGCTCCTTCCATATGCCTTTTCTAGGAGATTTAAAAGGGAAATATCACTTTAAAATTCAGGATAAATGAAATGCAATAATGTGGTATCCTGGATTGAATCCTGGAACAGAAAAACAACATTAAAGGAAAAATGGGTGAAATTCAAATGCACCAATATTGCTTTCTTAGTCTTGATGAATGTACCATGGCTATGTAAGGTGGTAATGGGGGAAAATGGGTGAGGGGTATATAGGAACTCTCTGTACTATTTCTACAACTTTTCTGGAACGCTAAAATTATTCTACAAAAAGGTTATTAAAAAAACTAAAATTAGGCTGAGTGTGGTGGCTCACACCTGTAATCCCAGCACTTTGGTAAGCCGAGGAGGAAGGATTGCTTGACCCCCGGAGTTCAAGACCAGCCTGGACAAAATAGGGAGGCCCTGTCTCTACAAAAAAAAAAAAAAATTAGCTAGGCGCGATGGCTTACACCTGTAGCACCAGCTATTCTGGAGGCTGAGGTAAGAGAATCTGCTTCAGCCCAGGAGGCAGAGGCTGCAGTGAGCCATGATGACGCCATTGCACTCCAACTTGGGTGACAGAGTGAGGCCCTGTCTCCAAAATGAATAAATAAATAATACAAATAAACAATACCTACTTTTATTTTTATTTTTGAGATGGAGCCTCACTCTGTCTTGCCCAGGCTGAAGTGCAGTGGCACAATCCTGACTCACTGCAGCCTCCGCCTCCTCGGTTTGAGCAATTCTCCTGTCTCAGCCTCCTGAGTAGCTGAGACTACAGGTGTGTGCCAACACACCCGGCTAATTTTTGTATTTTTTAGTAGAGGCAGGGTTTCACCATGTTGGCCAGGCTGGTCTCAAACTCCTGACCTCAGGTGATCCACCCACCTCAGCCTCCCAAAGTGCTGGAATTACAGGCATGAGCCACTGCACCCAGCCAAATACCTACTTTTAAAGATGTATTCTGAAATACAAATACAGTATCTGGGATGTGTTTTAAAATAATCCGTGTGTGTGTAGATCATTGTACTATTTTCTCTACTTTTGTATGATTTAAATGTTCTATAATAAGATGTTTTAAAGTCACACCTGGAATCCCAGCATTTTGGGAGGCCAAGGCAGGAGGCTCACTTGAGGTCAGGAGTTGAGAACAGCCTGGGCAATACAGGTGAGACTCTGTCTCTACAAAAAAATATAAATATTAGCTAGGCATGGTGGCATGCTCTGTAGTCCCTGCTACTTGGGAGGCTGAGGTGGGAGCACTGCTAGAACCCAGGTTGAGACTACAGTGAGCCATGATCTTGCCACTGCGTTCCAGCCTGGGCAACAGAGCAAGACTGTGTCTTAAAAAAAAAAAAATTTTTTTTTCTTCTCACTGTCATCCAGGCTGGAATATAACAGCCTGATCTTGGTTTACTTCAGCCTTGACCTCCTGGGGTCAAGAGATCCTCCTGCCTCAGCCTCCTGTGTAGCTGGGACCACAGGTACACACCAGCACACCTGGCTAATTTTTTCATTTTCTGTAGAGACGGGATCTCATTTTGTTGCCTAGGCTGGTCTCAAACCCTGGCCTCAAGTGATCCTTCCGCCTTGGCCTCCCAAAGTGCTGAGATTACAGGAGTGAACCGCCATGCCTGGCCCAAGGTAAATATTCTATAACCAATATAAGGAAAACATAGGCAAGTGATTCCAGCTAGCTTTTGAGACGGAGTTTTGTTCTTGTTGCCCAGGCTGGAGTGCAATGGTGCGGTCTCATCTTACTGCAACCTCCACTTCCCGGGTTCAAGTAATTCTCCTGCCTCAGCCTCCCAAGAAGCTGGGATTACAGGTGCTACCACCATGCCTGGCTAATTTTTGTGTATTTTTAGTAGAGACGGGGTTTCACCATGTTGGCCAGGCTGGTCTCGAACTCCTGACCTCAAGTGATCCACCAGTCTCAGCCTCCCAAAGTGCTGGGATTATAGGCATGAGCCACTGCGCCAGCCCAGCTAGCTTTTATACTGAGCATAGTGTGTTCATAAATTCATTATTCCAACAAAGATTTATCAAGTACTAAGCCTTATGCTGAGATCATATCCTACATGTCATCAGTAATAACAGACTGCAAATTCTCACTTAGGAATTAGAACCCAGAGAATTAAATTACCTTCACCCCTCACAGTTTCAGAATAGCTGAAGTTGATTTCCAAAGAAGGCTGGGAATGAGAACATGAACAAATATATATGATGCTATGCTACCAAAAATATCAATTAAATTTTATATTGTAGATTAGGTAACTTATATAGCACTATCAGGCTGAAGGCACCAGCACTATCAGGCTGAAGGCACTTGATCCTAACACTACTTAGGAAAACTAAAGGTATTGTGATGGAAAAAGAACAAACAAAGGCCAGGCACAGTGGCTCACGCCTGTAATCCCAGCACTTTGGGAGGTCGAGGCGGGTGGATCACTTGAGGTCAGGAGTTCGAGACCAGCCTGGCCAACATAGTGAAACCCTGTCTCTACTAAAAATACAAAAAATTAGCCAGGCGTGGTGGTGGGGCGCCTGTAATCCCAGCTACTCAGGAGGCTGAGACAGGAGAATTGCATGAGGTGGAGGTTGCAGTGAGCTGAGATCACGGCCACTGCACTCCAGCCTGGGTGACAATGCAAGACTCTGTCTCCCAAAAAAAAAAAAAAAAAGAACAAAACAAAACAAACAAAAACAAAACTAAGAAGTTATAGTAAGACTTTGGCTGGGTGCGGTGGCTGACGCCTATAAATCCCAGCATTTTGGTAGGCTGAGATGCGCAGACTGCTTGAGCCCAGAAGTTCAAGACCAGCCTGAGCAAAATGGCGAAACCCCATCTCTACTGAAAAAGACAAAAATTAGCCTGGTGTGGTGGTGTGCACCTGTGGTCCCAGCTAACTGGAGGTTGAGGCAGGATGACTGTTTGAGCTCAGGAGGTTGAGGTTACAGTGTGCTGTGACTGCACCACTGCATTCTCTCGCCTGGGTGACACAGCATGACACTGTCTCCAAAAAAAAAAAGAAGAAGTCTGAAATCTACCCACCTCACAGGAATTTTGGAAGGATTAAATGAGATAACAGTCCTGATGTTCTGTAGGGGAAACTGCTACAGGGACCATGAAAGGCCAGGTTCCTTCTCTCATCAGGTACGGTCTAGAATAGGTAGCTTTAGGACTAATAACAAAAAAGAGTGGGAATGCTTCCAGGTCTCTCTTCAATTTTATAACTTATTTAAGATCTGGGTAAGGTCTAGCTGATTCCATAGTCAAATTTTATTTGTTCAACAAGCATCCAACAAATATTCACTGAATAGCAATTATATTCTAATTACTATGTGGCTTTTTATGGTTAAAAGAGAAAAGTTTATCCAGACATTTATAGTTGACAAAGAACTTTAGATTATCAAATTTGATCTTTCCAATGTCCCTGTGAGGTAAGTAGCCCCATTTTACAACTAAGAATGTAGCGGTAAATTTCATTTTATGGAGAAAATGAGGCTAGGAGGGTTAAATAACTTGCCTTCAGTTAATGGTTCCCAAGCCTGATGGTGTATCAAAATTCCTTAGAGATTCTTAAGCCCCATTCCCAAAGACTTTGATTCCATGTACAAAAGGATGGCCCCGAAATCTGAATTTCTGATTTCCTCCTCTATAGGAGGAATAATAATTCCAATAACTTCACAGAATGGTTCTAAAGTTTACTCAATAAGATATATGTAAGCCAGGTGTGGTGGCACACATCTGTAATCCCAGAGACTCAGGAAGCAGAGGTAGGAGGATTGTTCAAGGCCAGGAGTTCAAGACCTATCTGTAATCCCAGCATTTTGGGAGGCCAGAGTGGGAGGATCACTTGTGGTCAGCAGTTTAAGACCAGCCTGGATAGTGAAACCCCCTTCTCTACCAAAAAAAAAAAAAAAAAAAAAAATTAGCCATATATGGTGGCGTGCACCTGTAGTTCTAGCTACTCAAGAGGCTGAGGTGAGAGGATTGCTTGAGCCCAGGAGTCTGAGGAGGCAGTGAGCCATGATAGCGCCACTGCCCTCCAGCCTGGGGTGACAGAGCGAGACGTTGGGGGAAAAAAAAAAAAGATATATGGAATGTATGTAATCTTAAGTAGCCATGTATTCGAGTAAGCCCTGAGTTGCATAGCTCATTAACATTAGTCAGGATTACACACAGTTCTTCTGATTCCAAATCCCCTTCTATTACATTAATCTTAATGCTGCTGATAGTAAAGTACCACCATCATAGTTATTATATTGTAAAGACTGCTGCTAGAGATTTCATTCATACATAAATTATCCCAACCAGACAAAGAAAATGTAATTTAGGGGCCGGGCGTGGTGGCTCATGCCTGCAATCCCAGCACTTTGGGAGGCTGAGGCGGGCAGATTACTTGAGGTCAGGAGTTTGAGACCAGCCTGGTCAACATGGTAAAATCCCATCTCTACTAAAAATACAAAAATTAGCCGGGCATGGTGGTGGGTGCCTGTAATCCCAGCTACTTGGGAGGCTGAGGAACAAGAATCACTTGAACCTGGGAGGCAGAGGTTGCAGTGACCCGAGATCGCGCCACCGCACTCCAGCCTGGGCGATAGAGCGAGACTCAGTCTAAAAAACAAACAAACAAACAAACAAAAAAAGAAAAGAAAGAAAATGTAATTTAGGGCAGGCCCAGGGGCTCACGCCTGTAATCCCAGCACTATGGGAGGCCAAGGCAGGAGGATCACTTGTGGTCAGCAGTTCGAGCCAACATGGCGAGACCCTGTCTTTCCTAAAAATACAAAAATTATCCAGGTGTGGTAGTGTGCACCTGTAATCTCAGCTACTCATGAGGCTTGAACCCAAGAGACAGAGGTTGCAGTGAGCTAAGATTGCGCACTGTACTCCAGTCTGGGTGACAAAGTGGGACTGTCTCAAAACACAAACAAAAACTCAATTTAATTCAGGCCTGCCACATGCTAATAAGTTTTTGGAGTACAATTTTCTCATCTGTTAAATGAAGAAAATCACAGTCAAAAGTGAAGATGGAATTTGTGAGAAATACCCAATAAAAGTGTCTATAGCACTTGGCAACTCAAAACAGTCAAATAAATTTACCCATCACCCACTACACTGTTCCTTTTACAATCTAAAAACTTACCTAAAAGCAAAAAAATCTAATTTAACAATTATGTTTACCTGAAATAATCGTGCAATGGAGAGTAGCATTAATCCAAATAAAAAGCCATTGTACTGAAAATGAATATCTGGACTTAGGTCAAGGAAAGACAACAGAGGATATCAAATTCATAATGAACTATACCAGCTGATGGAGTATAGAAATTCCAAATGCTTTAACAGCAAAATTAAAGACAAAAAATACTACTACTAATGTGGACTGCTCATAAATACGTTTTCTATAAACAGAGTCAAATCTTTTTTTAAATACTTTTTTTTTTTTTTTTGAGATGGAGTCTCACTGTCACCCAGGCTGGAGTGCGATGGCGCAGTCTTGGCTCACTGCAGTCTCTGCCTCCTCCTGGGTTCAAGCGATTCTCTTGCCTCAGCCTCCTGAGTAGCTGGGACTACAGGCGCACACCACCACACCTGGCTAATTTTTTTGTGTTTTTAGTAGAGACGGGGTTTCACTATGTTGGCCAGGCTGGTCTCGAACTCCTGACCTTGTGATCCCCCCACCTTGGCCTCCCAAAGTGTTGGTATTACAGACGTGAGCCACTGCACCAGGCCTAAATACATATTTTTAGTTTTGCTAATCTCTGTATCATTCCCATTTTGCCAAAGCAAACACCATAGTCAAATCTTTAGTTGAAACTTATATGTGGGGGCATGGTGGCTCACACCTGCAATCCCAGCACTTTGGGAGGCTGACATGGGTAGATCACGTGAGACCAAGCGTTCAAGACCAGCCTGGATAACATGGCAAACCCCCATCTCTAACAAAAATACAACACTTAGATGTTGTGGCACACAACTGTAGTCCCAGCTACTTGGGAGGCTGAAGCACAAGAATCACTTGAACCCAGGAGGCGGACATTGCAGTGAGCTGAGATTGTGCCACTGCACTCCAGTCTGGGTAACAGAGCAAGACTGTCTCAGGAAAAAAAAAAAAAAAGGAAAGAAACTTAATGTTCAATGACATCTTAGACTAGATGATGATTTAAAATATATATATTTTTTTCATTTAAAAAGAAATTTATGTTTGAGAAGAAAAACAAAACTTTCCCAGGTTTTTCCTACCTTTTCTACCTTAAAGGACCCACAGCTAAGAGGCAAGAAGTTTTTTATTTGTTTTTTAGAATTAGGGATGAGAAAGGAAGGTACCTAACTGCTAGTAAAGCCACCTGCATGCAGCATTGCATTGTTTATAGGACATATACAATCTTATGTATTAAGCCTCACAATGAACCTGTGAGGTATTTAGAATTATCCTCTTTAGAGATACTTTAGAGATTAAGAGATTAAGCCTCAGAGACAGTCATCCACTCATGGTCCTAAAGCTGCTGATGGCAACTAAGATTTGAGTTCAGGTTACACTGAAACCAGAGTCTGGGTGCTTTCCTCCACACCAGGCTACCTTTATGAAAATTGCAACTATTAGCGTCCATTACGAGGATTTTAATTTCATTCAGAAGCCTTGAATTTAAAAACTTTGCCTTTTAATATGTGGTAAGCCAAGATGGTAGAAAAGCACGAATGCCTGACCATTCCCACACGCACACTGTGATATGCCTTTTCCAATTAAAGGTATTTGGAATAACGTGTTATAAAACTATTGAATATATATATCACATTAATATAAAAATAGTTCACAATCTCAGTACATTGTTTTATTGATGATTTAGCTGGTTCTCACATATCCCACTAATTTTTCAGAAATGAAATACTCTAACCTCAGAGTCCAGTGAAGTTGGGCAGAGACCACCCAGTTAAGTGAGCCTACTAACCCACCCCACACCCATTTTCAGAAGCAGCTCACATCTCCAATCATTATTACGAAAACATTAATCTTATATTAGTATATATCAGAATAAGTAAGGGAATAGTACATAGAATATCAAGGATACGATCCACAATTAATAACCCGAAGTTCCACATAAGTAATACCGATAGAATAAATTTTGGCTTTTCTGTAAGTTCTTTACCCACTTTTTTTCCATCAATGCATTTACAGCACCTACATTGAAACATTAGGAAAGAAACAGAAACAACTTTGCTCTTCACTGGAACATCACTTCTGCAGAGTAAACTATGATACATTAGTCATTCCTGACAAACTACGTGCCATTCTTTTTTTTTTTTTTTTTTTTTCCAATTTTTCTTTTTCTTTTTTTAGAAGGGATAGGGTATCACTATGTTGCCCAGGCTGATCTCAAACTCCGGGGCTCAAGCGATCCTCCTGCCCTGGCATCCCAGAGTCCATGCCATTCTTGATTTCTTAAAAAGGTCACAGCAAGCTGAGCAGGGTGGCAGGTGCCTGGCTACTCAGGAAGATGAAGTGAGAGAACCATTTGAGCTTGGGAGTCTGAGGCCAGCCTGGGCGACATAGTAAGACCTTGTCACTAGAAAAAAAAAAAGGGGGGTAGCACAAACAAGGACCTCAGGGCCTATTCCATGTCTTTTTCTAAGCTATGCTGATCTAAAACAAAGTCTTCATTTAATAAAATTAAAAATAAAAAGTCACGTAAACCCCAAAGTAGGGATTTTGAAAACTGAGAGAGCATACATTATTTCAGTCCTTAAGAGTAGAAACTGCAGACCAGGCTGATTTAGCACTCTAAATTATGTATCACATAATACCAGCCAAATTAAGAACAGAACTGCAAATGTGCAGCTCCTGACGGTCCAAATGATAATTTAAAAACCCTTATGTAAAAATGCATGACATTTAAATGTTGAGATATATTACTAAGTGACAACAGCAGCAGGTGACAAAACAGTAAAATCCTTTTTTTGTTTTATGAAAATTATATTCGAACACAGAAAAGAGACTAAACTAACATACACCAAAATGTTAATAGTGGTTAGTACAGGTGGGGGAGTATGAATCATTTTTACTTTGCGTGTGTGTGCTTTTCCAAAGTTTTTACAATGGACGATATTTAAAATGTGTTACATTTGAATAGTGGCAAATTCTAACATTATAAATCTAAAACAAATAATAGATGCAATTAAAGGGGGACTAGCAAAGGTATCCTCCTTTTCCCCTATGGAGCCTTAGTTCCCTCATGAAGAGGCAATAAACTTACAGGGTCATTGAGAAAATTCAGTAAGTTAATAATCTGTATATCATGCTTGGTTCTGGGAACTGACACACAGATTTCAATTTTTTTTTTTTTTTTTTTTTTTTTTTTTGAGACAGGGTCTCAGCCTGTTGCCCAGGATGGAGTGCAGTGGCGTAATCACAGCTCACCGCAGCCTTGACCTCTCAGGTTCAAGAGATCCTCTGCCTCAGCCTCCCAAGTAGCTGGAACAACAGTCCTCGGCAACCAGAGCTGGCTAATTTTTGTATTTTTAGTAGAGGCAGGGTTTCACCATGGTACCCAGGCTGGTCTCAAACTCCTGAGCTCAAGCAGTACACTAGCCTTGGCCTCCCAAAGTGCTGGGGTTACAGGCATGAGCCACTATGCCCGGCTTTTCAACAATCTTTTTAACTATTCCCTCTACTTTGCAGATGGAAATGAATTCTATTTCCTCTCCCTTTGTGCTGGTATACTCTTTCCCTGGAAGCCTGAATTCAAACATTTTGAGTTAAAAAGAGTATACTAAAAATTACTTTCCCTTTCAACTCTTGCCAGGTCATAAACAGATTGAAAGGAAGGGTTTCAAACGGGATTATTCAATGAGAATGTGCAAGGGTTAAGACATTCCCAAGGGACTCTTTACTGACTGGGGCAAGGGTTCAGTGTAGAGGGCCTCACAAACAGAAACGATCCATTTATGACAAGGGTCATTAAATGAACACTAGTCACTGTTCTGTCACAATCACATCAGCAAGCTTAAGAGTTAGGAAAGAATGAGGCCGGCACAGCGGCTCACGCCTGTAATCCCAGCACTTTGGGAGGCCGAGGTGGGTGGATCACGAGGTCAGGAGTTCAAGATCTGCCTGGCTAACATGGTGAAACCCTGTCTCTACTAAAAATACAAAAATTAGCCTGCCATGGTGGTGTGCACCTGTAATCCCAGCTACTCAGGAGGCTGAGGCAAGAGAATTGCTTGAACTCAGAAGGTGGAGTTTTATAGTGGGCTGAGATCGTGCCACAGCACTCCAGCCTGGGTGACAGAGCAAGATTCCATCTTGGGAAAAAAAAAAAATTAGGAAAGAATGGAAACTGACATTAACTGAAACTGAAACTTAGTACTTGGAAGTCACTGTGCAAGACATTCTATATATGTGTATTCAATACTTAAAATTAACTTATAAGTAAAAGTTATAAAACAAAAATTTAAAACATAAGCATAATTTAAAATAATGAAGAGTCTTCATGAAGGAAAGCATACGGAAACAACTAAAAGCACTCAGTGAAATTTCTTGAGTTTACTAGAATGAAAGCTCAGTAAAAGCAGGCTTTGGTGGTTAGCACAATGCATATGTGTGCGCTACCGTGCATGTACCATGTGCATCCCCCAAGATAGGGTAGGTGACGGAAGCCTCTGGGGGCCTGCTGCAAGGAAGCAAAGAAAAACATATGGAGCTATTCTGGGTGGGAGAAATGGCCCTAGGACTATACTTGGGACTACTTCTTTTCACAACATTCATAATCTCTTGTTCTTCCTCTGCCTTGTAACTCCACCTTATCCCCATTTATTCCACAAGATTCAGCTAGAGAGATTTAAACATGTAGTTTAAAGCACAATACAATTTTTCATTGTTCTAGCATTTGCTATCATATAAACTTTGCTCCTCCTAAATCAGGAATAAGTTAATACTACTTAACACTGTAATATTTCTTCAATATCTTCCATACAAAATGACATGCTCCAGACTTACTCATGGACAGCATACACAAAGAGTACATCCATAAAGATGACGGAAAATCTCTGGAAAAGTAAGGTCCTTGAGCTGGAGTAATTCAAATTACGAACATTCAGCATCTCTTGATCAAAATATTTGGCGACATGTGACAGGATATACTCAAACCATGCAAAGAAAGGGGGGTAATCCAATGTCCACTCTGAAGTTGCCTGTGATAAAAAAAAGAAGACCAAACGTATCCTAAGTAACTGAATAAACAAGGATGGTGCAAAGATTTAAAATTTTTCATTCTGTGGTCTTTAAAACAGCACAATGAGGCTGGGCGTGGTAGCTCATGCCTGTAATCCCAGCACTTTGGGAGGACTAGGCAGGTGGATCGCTTGAGTCCAGGAGTTCAAGACCAGTCTGGGCAACATGGTGAAACCCTGTCTCTAATTTAAAAAAAAAAAAAAAAACCCACAGTGAAATGCAGTTGCACTTAAAATGTGCCCTAAATTAACAGAACAATTCCTATGTAAGACTGAACAGAACACTAAAACCTGTCTTCTAAATTATTTAACATGGTCTTCAATTTCCTTAAATAGCGTCAACTATACTTAAAGGAAATTAATTTGAAACCTGGAGTTGATAAACTTGGTTATGACATAGTTCTACTCATCTAAATAACAAATAATTCACTAACTTAGTTTCAAATTCTGCCTTAGAGACACAATTTCCCTATTTGTAAAATGAGGTATTATGAAGATTAAATGAGATAATACATATAAAACATATTTATAAACAACAAAATGGTACACAAATGCTATTATATTTTGTTTCACTAAGTTATATGATCCTGGAGAATAGAAACTATCCTTTTCGTTTTGTATCTTCAGCATTTACTAAGTGCCTGACATGTTGTTTGGGATCAAATAACCATTAGTTAAATGAACAGTTGCTAACAAGTAAATGAAAACAGAAATCATATGAAAATATACAAGCTTTAGAATCATATATTTTATTAGATCTATGTAAGTCTCAGTTTTCTTTTTCTTTTTTTTTTTTTTTTTGAGACAGAGTCTTGCTCTGTTGCCCAGGCTGGAGTGCAGTGGCACGATCTTGGCTCACTGCAAGCTCCACCTCGCGGGTTCGAGCCATTCTCTGCCTCAGCCTCCAGAGTAGCTGGGAAAACAGGCACCCGCCACTATGCTCAGCCAACTTTTTGTATTTTTAGTAGAGACAGGGCTTCACCATGTTAGCCAGGATGGTCTCAATCTCCTGACTTCATGATCCGCCTGCCTTGGCCTCCCTAAGTGCTGGGATTACAGGAGTGAGCCACTGCGCCCGGCCTGAGTCTCAATTTTCACACCTATACAACAAGGATAGTAGGATCTACCTCATGGGTTATGGTATTCCATTTTATATGTACATATAAAATACTATATATATGGTATTGAAACTCACAGAAAACTCACACAAAATTTGCCTTAAAAAAAACTCCCTGGGCCGGGCACAGTGGCTCACACCTGTAATCTCAGCACTTCAGAAGGCAGAGGCAGGTGGATCACCTGAGGTCAGAAGTTCAAAACCAGCTTAACCAACACGGTGAAACCCTGTCTCTACTAAAAATACAAAAAAAAAAAAAAAAATAGCTGGGTGTGGTCGTGGGTGCCTGTAATCCCAGCTACTCAGGAGGCTAAGGCAGGAGAATCGCTTGAACCCAGGAGGCAGAGGTCACAGTGAGCTGAGATCGTGCCATTTCACTCCGGCCTGGGTGAGAGTGAGACTTCATCTCAAAAGAAAACAAACAAACAAAAAAACCAACTCCCTGTCAGCAGAGTACTGCTTTTGATCAAGAAATTTCTGAAGTGATATCTCTTTTTCATAAAGTATTACACACAGTTTAGTAATTTGTACCAGAAACAAAAATACAAGCTGGGTGCAGTGGCTCACGCCTGTAATCCCAGCACTTTGGGAGGCCAAGGTGGGTGGCTCACCTGAGGTCTGGAGTTCGAGACCAGCCTGGCCAACATGGTGAAACCCCATCTCTACTAAAAATATAAAAATTAGCTGGGGCATGGTGGCGGGTGCCTGTAATCCCAGTTACTTGGGAGGCCGAGGCAGGAGAATCGCTTGAACCCGGGAGGCGGAGGTTGCAGTGAGCTGAGATTGTGCCACTGTACTCCAGCCTGGGTGACAGAGCGAGACTCTGTCTCAAAAAAAAAGAAAAGAAAAAAAAGGAAAAGAAAAAGAAATAAAAATACAGGTGGTGTTTTTATAAACAATATGAGAGAATGGTTTGTATATTACCTGATGTCTACATATCACATTTGATTATTCCTTTCCTCATAAAATCACAAAACATTAGCAACAGACAGGATCTTAGAAATAATTCACTCCAAATCCTCATGTGCCAGATGAGACACTAAGGCCTAGAGACATGAAGTATCTTTTCTCTATGTAACTAGATAGTGGCAGCACCAGGCCTAAGAATCCAATTCTTCCTCTTTCCCAGTCCATTGCTCTTTCAAAAAGTGTGGTAGATACTATACCTCCCAATGTATAGACTGGGAAACTAATTTTGAAGTAAGGGGATTCCCTAGTAGTGCAAGAGGACAGAACTGAGATCACAATTTTTATAAAGATTAATTAGATCTATGGTTGCAGAAAAAACTTTTTTTTTGAGACGGAATCTAACTCTTGTCACCCATGCTGGAGTGCAGTGGCGTGATTTCGGCTCACTGCAACCTCCGCCTCCCAGGTTCAAGCGATTCTCCTGCCTCAGCCTCCTGAGTAGCTGGGATTACAGGAACCCACCACCATGCCCAGCTAATTTTTGTATTTTTAGTAGAGACGGGGTTTCACTGTGTTGGCCAGCTGGTCTCGATCTCCTGACCTCATGATCCACCCACCTCGGCCTCCCAAAGTGCTGGGATTACAAGTGTGAGCCACCGCACGCAGTCAGAAAACATTTTTAATATCAGTAATAATTACCTAGTTTATATATGAATCTTTAAAAAAAAGTGAAAATTAAAACTTACCTCATAATACCACTGTGATATTGGCAAACTGTGAGTGATAGCAAGCCAGTTGCGGTGTACTTCAAAATCTGTGGAATGGCTACTCAAAACAATTAGATGAATAAAATGAGATTTTGCAATATTTATCCATTTCTAATTCCCATAGCTATGCTTTTAAATGGACTGACATTCCCTAAGCAGTCACAGTTCACTGTCCTATAGAGACACAAATAGACATTATGTAATCCTTAACTTCACTTATCTGGAGGTCAGATCTTCTGGAAAGTTGTTGAGCAATCTACAAGTCAGTGAAAAGGATTTCAGAACTATCTTTTTTTTTTTTTTTTTTTTTTGAGACGGAGTCTCGCTCTGTTGCCCAGGCTGGAGTGCAGTGGCGCGATCTCGGCTCACTGCAAGCTCCGCCTCCCGGGTTCACGCCATTCTCCTGCCTCAGCCTCCCGAGTAGCTGGGACTACAGGCGCCCACAACCGCGCCCGGCTAATTTTTTGTATTTTTAGTAGAGACGGGGTTTCACTGTGCTCTCGATCTCCTGACCTTGTGATCCGCCCGCCTCGGCCTCCCAAAGTGCTGGGATTACAGGCGTGAGCCACCGCGCCCGGCGGATTTCAGAACTATCTAAAGGGCTGACAAGAAGCCCAGACTTTTTCTTTTTCTTTTTTGAAACAGAGTCTCCTTCTGTCGCCCAGGTTGGAGTGTAGTGGGCCCGTCTCAGCTCACTGCAACCGCCACCTCCTGGGTTCACGTGAGTCTCCTGTCTCAGCCCCCCAAGAAGCTGAGACTACAGGTGTGTACCACCAATCCTGGCTAATTTTTAGTAGAGATGGGGTTTCGTCATGTTGGCCAGGCTGGTCTCAAACTCCTGACCTCAGGTGATCCACCTGCCTCAGTCTCCCAAAGTGCTGGGATTACAGGTGTGAGCCACTGCCCCTCGTTTGGCCCAAACTTTTTCTTACAGGTGGCCCTCAGGCCTTTGCTCAGAAGTGACTTCCTCTTGCTCACATATAACTCTAACAAAATTCATTACCTGTATACTAACACGTAAGTTTGAGTAGGAGTTCATCTGACAGAGAAGGTGGGAAAAGATCCTTGCCTTGACTTTCCCATGTCTCCAAATTCTCCCTCTGCCCGTCACTATATAGATCTAAGGATCACCCATCTTCAGTAAAAATGTTTTCCTTTTTGACCACTGCCGTACCGCCCCTCCACATTTAGAACAGCACCTGACACATGGACAGGTTCAATACGTTCTTGCTGAATATCCACTCACCAAAGTCAACAATGAGTTCCACAGCAAAGCCCAATTTACACTTTCCAATGTTTTACATAACCTTTCCACAATGACAACTTTCTCCTACCTCCAGCCAACCCCTTCTGTCTCAATCATGGTTTTCCCTTCCTATATTCACCAGGGACATGCTGATATTCCCCTAGGTTCAGTTCTTGGTCCCCTTTTTACGCAACTTATTCTGCTCTGGACAATCTTATGCAAACTTTCTGGTTCCATTGTCAATTGTATTATGATGACTCCCAAATTTTTTTTTTTTTTTTGAGACCAAGTCTCGCTCTGTTGCCAGGCTGCAGTACAGTAGCGTGATCTTAGCTCACTGCAACCTCCATCTCCCGGGTTCAAGCGACTCCCCTGCCTCAGCCTCCCGAGTAGCTGGGACTACAGGCACAGTGCACCACGCCTGGCTAATTTTTTTTTTTTTTGTATTTTAGTAGAGATGGGGTTTCACCATGTTGGCGATCTCCATCTCCTGACCTCGTGATCAGCCAGCCTCAGCCTCCCAAAGTGCTGGGATTACAGGCAGGAGCCACCAGGCCTGGCCTACTCCCAAATTTCAACATGCAACATTGGCTTCTTTCCTAAGTTGTAGAGACAGACACCTCCAATTTCCTGTTAATAATCTCACTTGCATTTCCTACAGATTTTTCAAAATCTCCACTCAAAACTGAACTGATGACCCATCAATCCCAAGTCTAAGTATGTATACCCAACAGAAATGCATAGTATGTTCATTAAAAGACACATATCATAAGAATGTGCAAAACGGGGCTGGGCGCAGTGGCTCACGCCTATAATCCCAGCACTTTGGCAGGTCGAGGCGGGCGGATCATGAGGTCAGGAGATCGAGACCATCCTGGCTAACACGGTGAAACCCTGTCTCTACTAAAAATACAAAAATTAGCCGGGCGTGGTGGCGGGCGCGTGTAGTCCAGCTACTTGGGAGGCTGAGGCAGGAGAATGGTGTGAAGCCGGGAGGGGAGCTTGCAGTGAGCTTAGATTGCGCCACTGTACTCCAGCCTGAGCGACAGAGCGAGATTCTGTCTCAAAAAAAAGAAAAGAAAAAAAAGGAATGTTCAAAGTAAAACTATTTGCAACAGGCAAAAAGTGGAGATAATTCAAATGTCCACAAACAGCAGAATGGCTAAATAAATTGTGGTGTTTTCACACAATGGAATACTGTAGGGCAGCAGTTCTCAAAATGTGATTCAGGAATTCGCAGGGAGACCCTTTCAGGGAGTTTGAAATATGTACTATTTTCATAATAATATTCAGATGTAATTTGTCCTACCTTCACTCATTCTCTCACAAGTATACAGTGATGTTCTAGAGGCTACATAATATGATGTCATCACTCTGATGGCCAGTGACATTTCTGCTTGTATATTCTTGTGCTTGAACAATTTGTTTTAATTTGTAAAATGGTAATTATCTATTATACAGCCCACATAAACATATAGCTCTTTATGACCCTCAATTATTTCTAAGAAGTGATTCTGACTAAAAAGTTTGAGAACCAGTGATATCTAGTGATAAGAATGAAAAAACTATAATTACACAACAACGCACAAACTTAATGTTGAGTGAAAGCCAGACCCAAGAGAACAGGTTGTATGATTACATTTGTATAAAATTCAAAAACAAACAAAAAAACCCAAACAAAAATTCAAAAACAGGCAAAATTTAACCTATGCAGTTAAAAGTCAACATCAGAGGCCAGGCATGATGGCTCACACCTGTAATCCCAATACTTTGGGAGGCCAAGGCGGGTGGATCACTTGAGCTCAGGAGTTCGAGACCAGCCTGGTAACACGGTGAGACCCCATATCTACAAAAAATTTAAAAATTAGCGAGGCAAGGCAGCACACCCCTGTAGTCCCAGCTACTCAAGAGGCTGAGGTGGGAGGACTGCTCGAGCCCAAGAGGCTGAGGCTACAGTGAGCCAAGTTTGGAGCCATGGGAGACAGAGCAAGGCCCGGTCTCAAAAAGAAAAAAAGGTGAGAATATCAATACCCTTGGCGGGGTGGGGTTGCAGGGAGTGGCTAGAAAGACACACGAGGGATAATATTCTGCTCATTGATCTGTCTGCTATTTACAGATGTATTCACTTTGCAAAAATTCAGTGAGCTGTACATTTATGATTTGCACTTCTGATATTTTATACTGGATTTTGTATGGAATTCTAGGTTGAAATTTGCTTCCACTGATCTTTGGAAGCTTATTCCATTGGTTTTTAGTATAAAATGCTGATGTTGGTTAAGTCTCTTTCCTTTATGGTTTTCCCTTCATCTCTGGAAGTTTCCTTTTTCTCCTTTTCATCCATAGCAGTATGAAATGTCTAGTGATTAATGTCTTTGTGAGGGTCTTTTTTCATTAATTATGCTGAGTATGTAGTGCCTTTAGCTCTGGGAAATTTATTATTTGCTCATCTCCTCCCCTGTTTTTTTTCTGAAACTTTAGACGGATGCTAGATACCCTAGATTGAACTTATAATTTTTATCTTTTCTCTCATATTTTTGAAAGATTTACTCAATTTGTCCTTAATTTTGGCAATAACATTTGCTATTAACTACAGTTTCTCTGATAATTCCTGTTTCATAGCATCTGTTCTTGTTTTATAGATATGTCGTTTTTACTCTCTTTGGAGTAGCACTTACAAAATTTGAGTAGGTTTGGGAACACTTTCTTTTCCTATATAGTTGTACTATATAGATTTTTTTCAGTCTCTTTTTTGGTTACTTTAGTTATTTTGTTGTTTCCTATTCAAAACTGTTAGAGCTTCACTTTTGTTGGAGTGCTGGGATTACAGGTGTGAGCCACTGCATTCATCTGTAAAAGTAATCTTAATTGCTGAAATGACACTTGAAAAAAAAAAAGCAAAACTAAGACTAGAGACATAATGATAAATAGCAAACAACTATTTTTTAAATTGCATTAAAAAAAATCTACCATCAGCTGAGTACAGTGGTTCATGCCTATAATCCCAGTATTTTGGGAAGCCATGGTGGGAGGATAGCTTGAGGTTGGAAGTTCAAGACCAGCCTGGGCAACATAATGAGATCCCCATCTCTACAAAAAACTTAATGATTAGCTGGTATGGTGGTGTGCACCTGTAGTCCCTGCTACTCAGGAGGCTGAAGCCAGAGGACGGCTTGAGTCCAGGAATTTGAGGCTGCAGTGAGCTATGATCGTGCCACTATACTCTAGCCTGAGCAACAGAGTTAGACCCTGTCTCTAAAATTTTTGACCACCATCTCCAGCTAATTCTTTGTATTTTTTTTGTAGACACGGGGTTTCACTATGTTGCCCACGCTGGTCTCAAACTCCTGAGCTCAAGCAATCTGCCTGCCTTGGCCTTCCAAAGTGCTGGGATTACAGGTGTGAGCCACTGCACCCAGCCCTGTCTCTAAAAATTAAAACAAACAAAAACCTACCATCTCTTACTTGTCCTATGATAGCTTCTTAAATTGAACTCCCCATCTTCACTCAGGCCCTTCATTAATCTAGCTTTCACACTGCAGTCAAAATAGTATTTCTAAATCACGAATGTCATATTTCCCTTTTAATTGACCTCTGCCCTCCGGATAAAATCTAAAGTACTTAACATAGCCTAAAAGATCTTTTTGGATCTCGCTTATTCACCTTTTCAGCCCATTTCTCACTATCCTCTCACTTGTTTTTGTCTTACTCTACATTCACCTTTTCCCTCTGCCTGCAACACTCCATTTGAGGTAGGTTCTTTAACTCTTACCATTTCACCAGTGGCTTAGAGAAGCAGCTTGCCCTGTCATGTAGCCAGTATGTAGCAGAGCCAGATTCTAACCAGGGCAGTCTGACTCCCTAGCTATGGCTCTTAAACCACCAAATACTTCCAAAGTTAGTTGTTGTTTTCTCTGCAAATCCTTCCTAACCTCAAGGCAAAATAAATCTTTAATTTGTTCATTTCTATCTCTAATGCCACCACTCCAATTCAAGTCAGCATCTTCTCTCATGTAGACTTTCTCAAAGGGTACCTAGCCTTCGTGACTCTCCTGCCTCCTCCAATCATTTATATGGCAGCCAAAAAATATTTTATAAATGCAAATCATTTCCACTGAGTTTATACAATCAAAATCTAAATTTTGCAACCTGGCTTTATAAGATCCGGCATGATTTGGTACCTATCTTTCCAATTTCACTGTGCATGTTTCTGTCTCTGTTGCTTATTCCATGCCAACTACACTGGCCTTATCACAGTTGCCCAAATAGGCCAATACTTTCACACCACAGGGCCTATATTTATACAGTGTGCTCTTTCAGGTAAGTTCTACACATGTGCACACACCACATACTCTGCATGGATGGCCCTCTCATTCATACTTTAGGCCTCCAATTAAGTCAGTTCCTCAGAGACATTCTCTGACACCTAATCAAAAGTATATCTTCCTTCTTGGTCCCAATAGGATCCTGTTGTCCTTCTTCTTCCTCCCAGGTTCACACCAGTCTCCTGTCTCAGCCTCCCGAGTAACTGGGACTACACACGTCCACCACCACACCTGGCTAATTTTTTGTATTTTTAGTAGAGATGGGGTTTCACCGTGTTAGCCAGGATGGTCTCGATCTCCTGACCTCATGATCCGCCCGCCTCGGCCTCCCAAAGTGCTGGGATTACAGGCATGAGTCACCATGCCCAGCCTCTTCTTCCTAATACTTAATCCAAATTGTGGTTATGTAACTATATATTTGCATTGATTTGTTTCTGGTTCTGTTATACTTACTAAACTACACACTTCACAGGGCCAGGGATCATATCTATTTTGTCCTCCCTTCTAGCCTAGCAACAATACCTGGTACATAATAAAGCAGTTAGCAAATGTTTTGTTGAACATATCTGCATTTACCCTATAGCTTCCCTCTCACATCCCAGCAGTTTCCGATTTGAGAAGCAGAGCATTAACTACAATTAAAAACATTCTTTTTTAAATATATTAAGTGTTTCATAAATTTGCATGCTATCCTTGTACGTGGACCATGCTAAGCTTCCCGTATCATTCAATTTTAGTGCAGGCATACCTTAGAGATGTTGTGGGTTTAGATCACCATAATGAAGTGAATATTGCAATAAAGTGAGTCACATGAATTTTTTGATTTCCCACAGCATGTGAAAGTTATGTTTACACTGGTCAGCACGGTGGCTCATGCCTGTAATCCCAGCACTTTGGGAGGCCGAGGCAGGCGGATCACAAGGTCAGGAGACCGAGACCATCCTGGCTAACACAGTGAAACCCCATCTCTACTAAAAATACAAAAAAAACTAGCCGGGCGAGGTGGCGGGCGCCTGTAGTCCCAGCTACTCGGGAGGCTGAGGCAGGAGAATGGCATGAACCCGGGAGGCGGAGCTTGCAGTGAGCTGAGATCATGCCACTGCACTCCAGCCTGGGCGACAGAGCAAGACTCCGTCTCAAAAAAAAAAAAAAAAAAAGGTTATGTTTACACTATACTATAAAGTGTGCAATATTATTATGTCTAAAAAGACAGTGTACACTTTCATTTTAAAATACTTTATTGCTAAAACAAAGCTAATGATCATCTGCACCTTCGGCAAGTCCTAATCTTTTCATGGTTGAGAGTTTTGCCTCAATGTTGATGGGTGTTGATTGATCAGGGTTATGGGTGCTAAAGACTGGGGTGACTGTGGCAAACAGTTTTTTTTTTTTTTTTTTTTGAGACGGAGTCTCACTCTTGTCACCCAGGCTGGAGTGCAACGGCATGATCTCGGCTCACTGTAACCTCTGCCTCCTGGGTTCAAGTGATTCTCCTGCCTCAGTCTCCTGAGTGGCTGGGATTACAGGTGCCTACCACCACACCTGGCTAATTTTTGTATATTTAGTAGAGATGGGATTTCACCATGTTGGCCAGGCTGGTCTTGAACTCCTGACCTCAGGTGACCTGCCCGCCTCGGTCTCCCCAAATGCTGGGATTACAGACATGAGCCTGGCAAGACTGTGGCAATTTCTTAAAACAACAGTGAAGCTTGCCACGTTGATGGGCTCTTCCTTTCACAAAAGATTCCTCTAGTATGCAATGCTGTTTGATAGCATTTAACCCACAGTAAAACTTTCAAAATTGGAGTCAATCCTTCTTCTCAAACCCTGCCACTGATTAAGTTTATATAATATTCTAAATCCTTTGTTGTCATTTCAACAATATTCACAGCATCTTCATTAGCACAGTGCATCTCAAAAGAAACCACTTTCTCTGCTCATTCATGAGAAGCAACTCCTCATCCACTCAAGTTATCATGAGATATCATGCAGCCATTCAATCACATGCTCAGGCTCCACTTCTAGTTCTCTTGCTATTTCCATGACATTTGCAGTTACTGCTTCCACTGAAGTCGTGAACCCCTCAAAGTCATCCACTGGAGTTGGAATCTAATTCTTCCAAACTCTTGTTAATGTTGATATCTTGACCTGCTCCCATGAATCATGAATGTTCTTAATGGCATCTAGAATGGTGTATCCTTTCCAGGTTTCAATTTACTTTGCCCAGATCCATCAGGGGAATCACTATCTATGGCAGATATAGCCTTATGAAATGTATTTTTTTTTTTTTTTTTGAGACGGAGTCTCGCTCAGACGCCCAGGCTGGAGTGCAGTGGCCGGATCTCAGCTCACTGCAAGCTCCGCCTCCCCGGGTTCACGCCATTCTCCTGCTTCAGCCTCCCTAGTAGCTGGGACTACAGGCATCTGCCGCCTCGCCCGGCTAGTTTTTTGTATTTTTTAGTAGAGACGGGGTTTCACCGGGTTAGCCAGGATGGTCTCGATCTCCTGACCTCGTGATCCACCCATCTCGGCCTCCCAAAGTGCTGGGATTACAGGCTTGAGCCACCACACCCGGCCATGAAATGTATTTCTTAAATAACAAGACTTAAAAGTCAACACTGATTGGGCATGGTGGCTCATGTCTATAATCCCAGTACTTTAGGAGGCCATGGCAGGCAGATCGCTTGAGCACAGGAGTTCAAGAACAGCCTGGGCAACATTGTGAAAACCCATCTCTACTAAAAATACAAAAATTAGCAGGGTATGGTAGCACACACCTTAAGTCCCAGCTACTTGGTAGGCTGAGGTAGGATGATTGCTTGAGCCCGAAAGGTGGAGGTTGCAGTGAGCTGAGATCATGCCACTGCACTCCAGCCTGAGTGGCAGAGTGAGACCCTGTTTCAAAAAAAAAAAAAAAAGCAACTAGTCAACTGGCTGCAGAATAGATATTACATCAGCAGGCATGAAAACAACATTAAGGCTGGGCACAGTGGCTCATGTCTGTAATCCCAGAACTTTGGGAAGCAAAGGTAGGAGGATTGCTTAAGCCTAGGAATTCCAGGCTGGCCTGGGCAACGCAGTGACCCCATCTCTCCAAAAATAAATTAAAAAAAAAAAGGCCGGGCATGGTGCTCATGCCTGTAATCCCAGCACTCTGGGAGGTCAAAGAGAGCAGATCACGTGAGGCCAGGAGTTCAAGACCAGCCTGGCCAACATGGCAAAACCCCATCTCTACTAAAAATATAAAAATTAGCAGGGCATGATGGTGTGCACCTGTAACCCCAGCTACTTGGGTGGCTGAGGCAGGAGAATTGCTTGAACCCGGGAAGCTGAGGGTGCAGTGAGCTGAGATTGTGCCACTACACTCCAGTGTGGGAGACAGAGCGAAACTCCATCTCAAAAAAGAAAAAAAAAAGAAAGAAAAATAATGGCTGGGTATGGTGGCTCATGTCTGTAATCCTAGCACTTTGGGAGGCCAAGACAGGTGCATCACTTGAAGTCAGGAATTTGAGACCAGCCTGGGCAACCTGGTGAAGCCCCATCTCTGCAAAAAATACAAAAAGTTAGGTTGGCATAGTGGTGTGCATGTGTAGTTCAAATTACTTGGGAAGCTGAGATGGGAGGATTGTTTGAGCCCAGGAGGTAGAGGCAGCAGTGAGCTGAGATCACACCAGTGCACTCCAGCCTGACAAAGTGAAATCCTGCCTCAAAAAAGAAAAGAAAAAGGAAAAATATTGACCAACGAGGTGGCTCAGGTCTGTAATCCCAGCACTTTGGAAGGGCTCACTTGAGCCCAGGAATTCGAGATCAGCCCGGCAACACAGTGAAACCTTGTCTCTACCAAAAAGAAAAACAACAACAACAAACAAACCAAACCAAAACACATACACATAGATAGATAGATGACAGACAGATAATAGAGAGAGAAAAAAAATTAGCTGGGCATGGTGGCATCTGTCTTCGTCCCAGCTATTCGGGAGGCTGAGGCAGGAAGATTGCTCAAGCGCAGGAGATTAACGCTGCAGTGAGCCATGATGGTGCCACTGTACTTCACCCTGGGAGATAAGAGCAAGACCTTGTCTCTAGAAAAAAAAAATAAAAAATAAAAAATAAATTGGTTTCTGAGCAGTAGGTCTCAACAGTGGGCTTATTCAGTAAATCATGCTGTAAATAGATGTGCTGCCATCCAGGGCTTTGTTGTTCCATTTATAGAGCATAGGCAGAGTAGATTTAGCATAAGTCTTAAGGGCCATCGGATTTTCAGAACAGTAAATGACAACTGGTTTCAACTAGATGTCCTAGATGGCATCTTCCAATGTAAGTCTGTTTCTTCTACCTTGAAAATCTATTGTTTAGTGTAGCCACCTTAATCAGTGATCTTAGCTAGATCTAGAAAACTTACTGCAGCTTCTACATCAACACTTGCTGCTTCACCTTGTACTTTATTATGGAGATGGCTTCTTTTCTTTCTTTTTTTTTTTTTTTTGAGGCGGAGTCTCGCTCTGTTGCCCAGGCTGGAGTGCAGTGGCCGGATCTCGGCTCACTGCAAGCTCCGCCTCCCGGATTTACGCCATTCTCCTGCCTCAGCCTCCCGAGTAGCTGGGACTACAGGCGCCCGCCACCTCGCCCGGCTAGTTTTTTGTATTTTTTAGTAGAGACGGGGTTTCACTGTGTTAGCCAGGATGGTCTCGATCTCCTGACCTCGTGATCCGCCCATCTTGGCCTCCCAAAGTGCTGGGATTACAGGCTTGAGACACCGCGCCCAGCCTCTTTTCTTTCTCTTTTTTTTTTTTTTGAGATGGAGTTTCGCTCTTGTTGTCCAGGCTGGAGTGCAATAGCGCGATCTCAGCTCACTGCAACCTCCAGGTTCAAGTGATTCTCCTGCCTCAGCCTCCCAAGTAGCTGGGATTACAGGCATGCTCCACCATGCCCGGCTAATTTTGTATTTTTAGTAGAGACGGGGTTTCTCCATGTTGGTCCTCTGGTGATCCACCCATCTTGGCCTCCCAAAGTGCTAGGATTACAGGCACGAGCCACCGTGCCTGGTTGATGGCTTCTTTTCTTAAACCTCATGAACCCACCTCTGGTAGCTTCCAAATTTTCTTCTGCAACTTCCTCACTTCTCTTAGGCTTCAAAGAATTGAAGCGTTAGGGCCTTGATGTGGATAAGGTTTTGGTTAAGAGAATGTTATGGCTGGTTTGATCTATCCAGACCACTAAAATGTTCTCCATATCATCAAGGTTGTTTTACTTTCTTATCACTTGTGTATTCACTGGAGTAGCACTTTTAGTTTCCTTCAAGAACTTTTCCTCTGCACTCACAACTTGGCTGTTTGGCACAATGGGCCTACCTTTCAGCCTGTCTTGGCTTTCAGGATGCCTTCCTCATCAAGCTCAATCATTTCGAGCTTTTGATTTAAAGTCACAGATATGTGACTCTTCCTCTCACTTGAAAACTTAGAGGCCTCTGTAGGGCTATTAATTGGCCTAATTTTATTATTGTATCTCAGTCAATAGGGAGGCCTGAGGATAGGGAGAGAGATGGTGGAACAGCTGGTTGGTAGAGCAGTCGGAACACACAGCATTTATTAAATTCACCATAGTGTTGCCCCAAAGCAATCAGAATAGTAATATCAAAGATCACTGATTACAGATCATCGTAACAAATATAATAGTAATGAAAAAGTGTGAAATATTTCAAGATTTACCAAAATGTAACACAGACACAAAATGAGCACATGATGTTAGAAAAATGGCGTTGATAGAGTTGCTCAATGGAGAGTTACCACAGCCTTCAATTTGTTTAAAAAAAATGAAAATGCAGTATCTGTGAAGTGCAATAAAGCAAAGTGCAAAAAATGAGGTATTCCTGTACATGTGCTGCCAAAGTGAGTGCTATATACATTCTTAACCTGGACCAAGAGCAGTATTCAAAATAACAACCCTGGCCAGGCATGGTGGCTCACGCCTGTAATCCCAACATTATGGGAGGCCAAGGCAGGTGTGGACCACTTGAGGTCAGGAGTTTGAGACCAGCTCCCGGCCATCATCGTGAAACCCATCTCCACTAAAAATACAAAAATTAGCCTGGCGCGGTGGTGCACGCCTGTAATCCCAGGTACTCAGGAGGCTGAGGCAGGAGAATCATTTGAACCCGGGAGGCAGGGGTTGCAGTAAGCTGAGATCGTACCACTGCACTCCAGTCTCGGTGACAAGGTGGGGCAAGCCTGTCTCAAAAACAAAATAATAACAAAGAAACAAAAAAAAAAACAACTCTGAGGATACATTTCTAGCCCGAGGCAACTAAAGCAAGAAATATCTTCTTAATGCACAGACCTACAGTTAATCATTTTACTGAATCTACATACACATTCCACTTATATGATTACATATACACATCAGTATAGACTTACATTCTATACATACGACTCTCCCATACTCAACAAGAAATCACCAAGAGCCTGAATCAAAGGATACCAATAAAACAAACCCTAAACTAGGAAGTGGGAGGGAAAGGAGAAAAGGGATGAGGGAGAAAAAGAAAAAAGAGGAAGGATGGAGGCAGGGTGGAAGCTAATATTAATAAATATTGAGTACCTACTGTATACACACCACCATTTGATGGTTGCTTCTTGGTTTCCACGCTTTCAGTCTTGGCCCTACATCCATTTTTTACACAGCAGTCTAACTGTGGTCTTCGAAACCCTGTGTTATCTGTCCCCTGTGCACCCCATCCTGTGCCACTCCTCTTCTTCAATGCTCTGCAGCCACAAGAGGCACTTTGTGTTCCTAAAATGCTCTGACTTCTTTCCTGCCACAGGGCCATTGAACTTACTCTTTACTATGCCTGAACTGCTTTCCACATCACTTATTCTTTTTTCATTTTTTGAATTTCAACTCAAACATCACCTTCTAAAGGAGTAGCGCCCAGCCACTTAGTAACCCTCTATTTCCTTTATCACAATCTGAAACGTTCCTGTTTGTCTAGTTCCACCCACCAACTTCGAGAGCAAGGACCAGTAATGTCTTGCTCACCACCGCACCTCTCGGGAGTTAGAAGGGTACCTGGCACCTCAGGCACCTGTTAATAGTGGCTGAATGGCTGTTCGAAAGGTTCTTAAATGCATATTAAGGATAAGGACCCTGAGGTTCAGAAACATTAAAGTGACTTGTTCCAAATCCGACAGCGCCAGGTCTGAACCTAGCCAGCTGAGGCTAAGTCAAGTAACAAACGACGAAACGGAAAGCTTAGCAAAAGCAGGGTACCGACAAACACGACCTTAAGTTCCTTCTCTTTATAACTAGGGATATCCACACCTCTCTCTCCCGCCCTGACCGACCGCGGGGCCTCCCCGCCCAGCCCCTGGCCGTGGGAGTCCCTTACTAGGTGGGGATGAGAAGGCATTTGAGGAGAGTCACCCCGAGCGCCAAAGCCGAAAACCAATTGCCAGTCCCCGCGGCAATTGTGAACGCCGCCATTGCTGCGGCACCGCACGCTTCCTACCAACTTGATCCACATCCGGGATCCCGCGCATGCGGAGAAGGCCCACTGAAGCGGAGCCCGCGAGCTGCGCGCATGCGGCGAGCCGCGCAGCCAGTCCGAGGACTGCAGTCAGCGATTTAAACCTCCCGGCCACTTTTTCTTTACAGCCGCGTTTCCCCCCGGGCAGGAAGGGCTTCTGCCCTGGCCTTTGTAGCCAGTTTTAAGTTTTATCGGCTAGTTCATACTTGCATAGAAAGAGTGGTCGTTTGCTCTGAGTCATCACTGTGTAGTATTGGGGATACTTAGGTGAGGAAAAAAAAAACAACGCTAGAGACGTGCATGCACTAGTGGAGAAGTCAGGATTGTTGCCCTAGAGTTACAGTAGATAAAAGTACCATGAGAGAACTGCGGGGGCTCCCAACCTGGATGCCTGCACCGGAGTATTAAATCCAGCTAGAGAATGGCATGTGCAAAGATACAGAGGTGAGAAACATTGTTTTTAGAACTCTGAGCGAGGCTCTTGGCTCAGCTCCTCCTTGAGCGGAACCCATTCTGGAAGCAGGGTGGAGGCTAGTCCTAACGCTTACTGTACAGATAACCTACGGTTCATGTTAAAATTCAGATTCTGATTCAGTAGGCCCAATAAAGTCGCAGATTGCGAAAAGACTGAGGCACATGCAATGGAATTAGACTTGTCTCATTATTTTACTGTGTGATCTTGGACAAATTATCTAAACCTCAGTTTCTTTTTTTCTTTTATTATTTTTTTTTTGAAAATAGGAGATAAAAATGGTTTCTGGCCGGACGCGGTGCTCACGCCTGTAATCCCAACACTGGGAGGCCGAGGCGGGCGAATCACCTGAGTTCAGGAGTTTGAGATCAGCCTGGCCAACACTTAATTAAAAATTTTTAAAAAAATTAGTCAAGCATGGTGGCGGGCGCCTGTAATTCCACTTACTCTGGAGGCTGAAGCTAGAGAATCACTTGAACGTGGGAGGCGGAGGTTGCAGTGAGCTGAGATCGCGCCATTGCACTCCAGCCTGGGAGACCAGAGCGAAACTCCGTCTCAAAAAAAAGTTTCAGCCTCATAAAGTGGTTGTGAGGATTAAATAAGGATGCATATAAATTGCTTGATATGATTCCAGGACAGAATAAATGCTCAATAATGTGTCAGATCAGTTAATTATCTTGCTGAAAGATGCATAGCAAGTCGGTGACAGTGTCACCTCCCTAATATGAGTTTATGCCCTCCCACAGCTTCAACCGCCACCCATGTGAATATGATGCACAGATTTATAGCTCAGCACTCCTCTCACTTCCAGACCCTGATCTCCAGTTGACTACCTGACCTCACGTAGATGTTTTCGTTTTGTTTTTGAGAGACAGGGTCTCATTTTGTGGCCCAGGTTGGAGGGCAATAGTGCAAACACAGATCATTGCCACCTTGACCTCCTGGGCTCAAGCAGTCCTCCCCACCTCAGCCTCTTGAGTAACTGGGACCACAGGGATGTGGCAACGTGTGTGTGTGTGTGTGTGTGTGTGTGTGTAGAGATGGGATCTCCCTATGTTGTCCTTGCTGGTCTCAAACTCCTGGGCTCAAGTGATATTCCTGCCTTAGCCTCCCAAAGTATTGGGATTACAGTTGTGTGCCACCATGCCCAGCTACTTAGATGTTTTAAAGGCACTTTGCATTAATTTTCTATTTCTGCTGTAACAAATTACCATAAACTTAGTAGCTTAAAACAACACAAATTTATTCTCTTACAGTTCTGTAAACCAGAAATTTAAAATCAGTCTCACTGGGCTAAAGTCAAGGTGTCATTTGGATTGGCTGCTTCCAGAGGCTCTGCAGGGAGATGGTTTTTCTTGCCTTTTTCAGCTTTTAGAAGTTGCCTGTATTCCTTGGCCCCTTCCTCACATCACTCCAACCTCCTTCCATCCTTACAATCGATTACTTTCCTGTAATAGCTACGGTCAAATGGGCAGCTGAAGATGATGATGAAGATGATCTTGACACCGAGAAGCAGAATACCAATGAGGATGACCAGACAGCAAAAAAGGAAAAGTTAAAAGAAGGTAAAAGAAGGCTACTCATACTTGCTGTCTCAGTATCTAAAGGTGGTCACCTACCAGTAGAGAGGCCCACCCACTGCAGACAGTGCCACCGAAGGTGACATGCACTTTCTACCACCCATCCAAAACTGTAATGTGAATCTGCAACAGGAGAGGAAAAAAGAACCCAAACTTCCAAGGCCTTGCATTTTTTATTCAAAGCATTTTTTTTTTCTTGGAGATGGAGTCTCACTCTATTGCCTGGAGTGTAGTGGCACAATCTCGGCTCTCTGCAGCCTCTGCCTCCTGGGTTTAAGCAATTCTCTGCCTCAGCCTCCCAAGTAGCTGGGGTTACAGGCGCATGCCACTACACTCAGCTAATTTTTGTATTTTTAGGAGAGATGGGGTTTCACCATGTTGGCCAGGCTGGTCTTGAACTCCTGACCTCGTGATCCACCTGCCTTGGCCTTCCCAAAGTGCTGGGATTACAAGCGTGAGCCACCACACCCAGCCAAAAGCATTTTTTAAAAGAAAAATTGGTCTATATTTTTTGTTTCTACTTTATATCTTTGTACATATTTTTAGAGGTCAGGCATTTTTAACAATCTTGGATGACCAAAACAGCTTTCAGAGTGTTCTTCACCCAACTTCTGACCTTACTTGTAGTGTGATCATGTTCATTAGAATCTCAAAGGAGGAAGAAAAACAAACAAACGCATAAACAAATGCAAAAATAGATCGGGTGAGGTGGTTCATGGCTGTAAGCCCAGCACTTTGAGAGGCTCAGGCGGGTGCATCACCTGAGGTCAGGAGTTCAAGACCAGCCTGGCCAACATGGTGAAACCCTACTCTACTAAATATACAAAAATTAGCCAGGCTTGGTGGTATGTGCCTGTAGTCCCAGCTACTCAGGAGGCTGAGGCAGGAGAATTGCTGGAACCTGGGAGGCAGAGGTTGCAGTGAGCTGAGATGACACCACTGCACTCCAGCCTGGGCGACAGAGTGAGACTGTCTCAAAAAAAGCAAAAACAGGCCAAGCATGGTGGCTCATGCTGTGATCCCAGCACTTTGGTAGGCCTAGGCAGGTGAATCACCTGAGGTCAGGGGTTTGAGACCAGCCTAGCCAACATGGTGAAAACCCATTTCTACTGAAAATACAAAAATTAGCCAGGCCTGGTGGCGGGTGCCTGTAATCCCAGCTACATGGGAGGCTGAGGCATGAGAATTGCTTGAACTCAGGAGGCGGAGGTTGCATTGAGCAGAGATCATTGCACTGCAGCCTGGGTGACAGAGTAAGACTCTGTCTCAAAAATAAATAAATGCAAAAACAACAAGTCTTATTTTTTCAACCTGTTTGATATATGTGTGAAACAACATTATCCAACAATAAACAGGAATCTTATTTTTCTGAGGTTTTTTCCCTAACTTCATTTCTAGTGAATTTTCTGAGTTCTAACAAAAAATGGTAGAGACAGTTGTCATGAATTGTACCCCTTTTCTCATTCTTTCTGCTTTAGACTTGAACATGAGGCATAAAGCTAGACTCAGCTGTAAGGAAAAACTGCCTCATGCTGACCCTGACATCATTGAGCTAATAAACAAATCCCTCTACCTCCAGACTTACTATGTGAGAACACACACACACACACACGTGTTACCAAAACACCAGGGGTTCCGATCTAGTTCCTGTTGCTTGCTTCACAGAAAGCCAATCACTGAGATGATTATTGCCAAGGAATAAGGCTTTAATCAGGTGCTGCAGAAAAACATGGGAGATAAATCTCAAACTTGGGTCCCTGACTGACTAAAACTAGGTTTATATAGCAGCAAAGAAATGTAATAATGTATTTTTTAAAAAAAGGAACTAGGGAGGAATAAGGAAGCAATCATGATGAATGAGGGGCCTGGCATCTCATTGTCTGGATGCTGTGATCTGGTGAGTTTCAGTTCTTTGATACTTTTTTTTTGAGAGACCTGAAGGTCATTTCCTGAGGAAGGAACTCAGATAAATATAACTTTCCAGCTTTAAGACCAGAAGGGTCAATTTCTATCTTTGTCCAAAAAAAAAACTAAGGTACTATTGGGTTAGGTTCACACATGCCCACACCACCCTTAGGTGTTTAAGCCACAGTTGGTCAGGTTGCCTCTTCTTCCAGCAAAAGCATTTCTCACTGCTCTTGCCAGGTCCTGTCTATTTAACCTCCTAGTTGTCTCTCACATTCATGCATTCCTCTTCACCCACCTTTGCCACTCTAGGCACAATGACCTGCTTTCAGCCTTTGGTACATGCCATGTTCCCTCCTGTCACTGCCCTTTATACATGACCTTCCCTCTGTCATGTTCTTCCTTCTCCCTTTAGGCTAGTTAGCTCTTCATCCTTTAGCTCTTATAGCAAGCACTGCTTCCCCAAGACAACCTTCTCCAACCTCCCCTTATCCTACCCTGGGCACCTGCCAGCTGGATGCAATTTTATACTATGTGTGTGATTATCTAATTATCTCACTAGTTAGTCACTCCATGAGGACAGGGACCTTTTCTGTTTTATTCATTATTGTAATAGCAGCAACCCACATAGCAGCTGACACAACAGATATGCTCTATATTTGTTGAATGGCATGAATGTCTAAAACAGGATTCCAACCCAGTTTCTCCTACTTGAGTCTCTGCTTATCCCCAGTAGCTGGGACTACAGGCATGTCATGTGCCACCATGCTTCTTTGGTTCAGCTTTAAAAAATAAAAGAATTGGCTGCATGCGGTAGCTCACACCTGTAATCCTAGCACTTTGGGAGGCTGAGGCGGGTGGATCACAAGGTCAAGAGTTCGAGACCAGCCTGGCCAACATGGCAAAATCCCCTCTCTACTAAAAATACAAAAATTAGCCAGACGTGGTGGCGGGCACCTGTAATCCCAGCTACTTGGGAGGCTGAGACAGGAGAATTGCTTGAAACCAGAAGGCAGAGGTTGCAGTGAGCCAAGATCGTGCCACTGGACTCCAGCCTGGGTGAAAGCAAAACTCCATCTCAAAAAAAAAAAAAAAAAAGAATTAAGAATGAAAACAAGTCTCTAGGCAATCAGAACCCACAGAGCGGCAGCAGATTGTGAGATCATCAAAATCT
This sequence comes from Macaca mulatta, assembly GCF_049350105.2. Taxonomy (NCBI): domain Eukaryota; kingdom Metazoa; phylum Chordata; class Mammalia; order Primates; family Cercopithecidae; genus Macaca; species Macaca mulatta. The sequence goes on from NC_133419.1 coordinate 78,575,392, forward strand.
GGACACTCTCCCTTTCAGAGAAACTTGTGATCAGGAAAGCTTTCTAGTTACCAGCAATGGCCAGGAACTGGAGTAGAATGGACTGATTTCATACAAAGAAAAGAGGCCAGGTCAGAAGGTTTATGAAACACTTCAACAATCTGCTCAGATTTTTCAGCTTGAAGACCCCTATAAAACTGACATTGGCCCTTTTCTGCAATGAGTATATTTGAGACATGGGGAGAAACTGCAGAAAGGGGCCGATGTCAGTTTTATAGGTCTTCAAGATTATAATTAGTTGAATAAGTTATATGTTTTTAGACTTTGGGGTGATTGTTTATAATGTCACTTGGAGGGTAATTAAACTCAGAAAGAAATGGGCCAGGTATGGTGGCTCATGCCTGTAATCCCAGCATTTTGGGAGGCTGAGGTGGGAAGATCACTTGAGCTCAGGAGTATGACACCAGTCTGGCCAACATAGCAAAAACTTGTCTCTACTAAAAATAAAAATAAAATTTAAAAATTAGCCAGGCATGATGGTGCATGCCTGTAGTTCCAGCTACTGGGGAGGCTGAGGTGGGGGGATTGTTTAAGCCTGGGAGATAGAGGCTGTAGTGAGCTGTGATCATGTGCCACTGCATTCCAGCCTTGGCAAGAGAGTGAGACCCTGTCTCAAAAAAGGAAAAAAGAGAAAGAAACAGTCCAGTTCCAAGTTTAAAATTAAAAATGAGTAGTATTGCATTTATATGCCATCCTAGCTATTTATTGCTGCATAACAAAACTTAGCAACCTAGAAACATTTATTATTTCAGAGTTTCTGTGGTCAGGAATTAGAGTGGCTTAACTGGGTGGTTCTGGCTCAGGGTGTCTCTTGAGGTTGCAGTCAAGATGACATCAGGGGCTGTAGTCAACTGAAGGCTCCACTGGAGCTGTAGTATCGACTTCCAAGGCCAACAGAAGCCCTCCGTTCCTTGTCACATAATCCACGCGCCTCGGCCTCCCAAAGTGCTGGGATTACAGCACTTGAGCCACCGCCCCCGGCTCCAAATGCCCTTTTCGTTTATTGTATGACACGCTCCTCCTATCCTATGACAAATCCTGCATGACCCAGTTCAAATGATCTATGAAATTTTCCCAAAGCATTTTGTGCGGGTTTCTTTTCAGAATTTACAATTGTAACCCCAGTGACAGCTAAGCCCTCCAAGGTTCTTCAAATCTAAATAAAACTGACTTTGCCCAACCATTTAGTCTCAATTTGACAGCCTGTGGAAGCCTAGGCTTTCCCTTGTATTTCTGCAGAGTCTCAGAGGCATACGTTTTCACATCACCTCTTCTCCTGGACTTCCTACTTCCTCAGTTGTGGCCTGTGTTCTTACCTTATAACACAAATGGGAGATTCAGCTCCTTCACTGCTTTCCAGGCAAAACCTGCTCATACACAGTATTTATGAGTACAGAGACTACTGAAGAGCACAGCACACCCAGCAAATCCTTTAAATCTCTAGGCATCAGGCTGGCCCTCCCCAGTCCTCTTTGACTCTTTGGTCATGTGGTGTCCCCCTGTTGCCCTTTCCTGGTGCAGTTCCAGTCTCCCCATTTCTCCGGTCTTCCCTCATTTTCTGAAGCAACAAACCTCTTCAAAAGCTTTTCTCATGTAGAGTAGTTCCAGGGCACTTTCTGTTCTTGGCCTCTCCTTCTACCCAAGACCTTATGAAGGTGTTATTCCAAACAAGACAATTCCTTTCCCAAGAGGAGTTCTTAGACCAACAGGATAATAATTTTCCAGTCATCTTGTATGTTTATAAGCATGTCTTAGTTCAGGCTGCTATACCAAAGTACCACAGACTGGGTGATTTGTAAACAACAAACAGACATTTAATCCTCACAGTTCTGGAGGCTGGAAGTCTGAGATCCAGGTCCAGGAAGAGGGTCTGGTGAGGGCTGTCTTCCAGGTTGCAGACTGCCAACTTCTTGTATCCTCACATGGTGGAAAGAGAGTGAGAGAGCTCTCTGGACTCTCTTTCATTTTTATTTACTTATTTATTTTTGAGACAGTCTCGCTGTGTCACCCAGGCTGGAATGCAATGGCACAATCTCAGCTCACTGCAGCCTCTGCCTCCAGGGTTCAAGTGATTCTCCTGCTTTAGCCTCCCAAGTAGCTGGGATTACAGGTGCCCGCCACAATGCCTGGGTAATTTTTGTATTTTTAGTAGAGATGGAGTTTCACCATGTTGGTCAGGCTGGTCTTGAACCCCTGACTTCAAGCAATCCACCTGCCTCAGCCTCCCAAAGTGCTGAGATTACAGGTGTGAGCCACTGTGCCCAGCCAGGTGGGCTCTCTTTTATAAGGGCACTAATTCTACTCTTGAGGACTCCACCCTCATAACCTAATTACTTTCGACAAGCCCCCACCTCCCTATACCATCACATTGGAGGTTAAGATTTCAACATATCAATTGGGGTAGGGGGCTCAAACATTCAGTCTATAACAGAGTATGCCTCACCTATGGGTCTGAATCAGGTCTGGTCTGAGTTTGTAGTCCCAGATCCCGGCACAGAGCTTGGGATATAGTGGGCCTTCAGTAACATTTGTTGAATACATGAATTTGTGATAAATGAGAACGATTGATTTAAAAATACTGAATAAAATAATGAATCAGCTAGGCATGGTGGCTCACACCTATAATCCCAGCACTTTGGGAGGCCGAGGCAGGCGGATCACCTGAGGTCAGGAGTTTGAGACCAGTCTGGCCAACATGGTGAAACCCCGACTCTACTAAAAATACAAAAAATACACCGGGCATGGTGGCGGGTGCCTGTAATCCCAGTTACTTGGCAGGCTGAGGCAGGAGAATCACTTGAACCTGGGAGGCAGAGGTTGTAGTGAGCTGAGATCATGCCATTGCACTCCAGCCTGGGCAACAAGAGCGAAACTTTGTCTCAAAAAAAAAAAAAAAAAAAAAAAAGAATCAGTTAATATTAATTGACCTGATGGTTCCCAGGGATCTTTGTTCTGCAAAAGAAAGAAGCTGACGGAAGTTCTAGTCCTAATTCTAGTCCCAGTTCTGCCTCTCACTTGCATGTAACCATGGGCAGGTCACTTTTCCTCTCTGTACCTCAGCTGAAAAATAAGAAGGAGGTTTCTTGTTATTCCTTTTTGTCCTGCCAACCACACCTCATTCTAATCCCCACCTGCTTGCCACCTGATGCTTCATGCTGGGGACCTGGGGTAGCTTCTTATTAAAACCCACCTGCCTGGTTAAGAAGTGCTTTCAAAGCAGAGGGCCCACCTGGAATTGTTCTAGCTCATGATTCTTGTTCAGCCACACCATTGCATTCCTCACCATCCTTTAATGCCTAGTAAAACTGCACATTGAATAAGCTGTTTCATTCTCCCTCCATCCAATTTACAAATGAAATCCCATCAATCTTTTCCTATGCCGGGCCCTCACGCAGGAGTGTGTTTGTGTGTGTGAATGCGTGTACCTGCATTCACTTGCGTGCATATGGACACCCGCTTCCTTAACCAGGTTTATTGTGTCTGAAATTTTCCGAAACTGTGTATAGGCTTTCTGAAGGAAGTAGAAACCTCATGTAGTATTTGTTTTTTTTTTTAAGACAGGGTCTCACTCTGTCGCCCAGGCTGGAGTGCAGTGGCGTGATCTTGGCTCCGCGTGTAGTATTCTTAGCAAGGCTTTGGTCATAACTGCTTTTTCACTGAGGCCTTCAGCTGGAGCTATCTACCATGAGTCCTCAGAGGCCAGGATTTCCAAGAACTGACTGATCAGTTTTCATTCGTTCCTAGCTCATTGGTATCACTAAGCCTCTGTATCAACAACTAATGTAAGTATGTATGTATGTATGTATGTGCAGTGGTGTGATTATAGCTCACTGCAGCCTCAAACTCCTGGGCTCAGGTTATCCTCCCACCTCAGTCTCCTAAGTAGCTGGGACCACAAGTACGTGACACCACACCTGGCTAATTTTTCAATTTTTGTTATAGAGATGGGTCTTGTCATGTTGCACAGGCTAGTCTTGAACTCCCAGCCTCAAGCAATGCTTCCTCCTTGGCCTCCCAAAGTGCTGGGATTACAAGTGTAAGCCAGTGTGCCTAGCCAACATCTAAGATCTCTTTTTTTTGTTTTTTGGTTTTTTTTTGAGACAGAATGTCGCTCTGTAGCCCAGGCTGGAGTTCAGTGGCTTGATCGTTGCTCACTGTAACTTTCCGCCTCGTCGGTTCAAGTGATTCTCCTGCCTCAGCCTCCCGAGTAGCTGGATTACAGGTGCGCACCACCACACCCAGCTAATTTTTTGTGGTTTTAGTAGAGACGAGGTTTCACCCTGTTGGCCAGGCTGGTCTTGAACTCCTGACCTCAAGTGATCTGCCTGCCTCGGCCTCCCAAAGTGCTGGGATTATAGGTGTGAGCCACCACACGCGGCACAACTAAGATAATTCTTCCCCCTACCCCGCGCCTACTCGAGACAGAGTCTCGCTCTGTCAACCGGGCTGGAGTGCAGTGGCGCGATCTTGGCTTACATCAACCTCTGCCTCCCAGGTTCAGGTGATTCTCCCGCCTCAGCCTCCCAAGCAGCTGGGACTACAGGTGCGCGCTACCACACTCTGCTAATTTTTGAATTTTTTTTTTTTTTTTTTTTTTTTTTGCGATGGAGTCTCGCTGTCTCCCAGGCTGGAGTGCAGTGGCTCCATCTCGGCTCACTGCAAGTTCCGCCTCCCGAGTTCACGCCATTCTCCTGCCTCAGCCTCCCAAGTAGCTGGGACTACAGGCACCTGCCACCATGCCTGGCTAATTTTTTGTAGTTTTAGTAGAGACGGGGTTTCACCGTGTTAGCCAGGATGGTCTGGATCTCCTGACCTCCTGATCCGCCCACCTCGGCCTCCTCAAGTGCTGGGATTACAGGCGTGAGCCACCGCGCCCGGCCAAATTTTTGTATTTTTAATAGAGACAGGGTTTCACCATGTTGGCCAGGCTGGAAAACTAAGATCTTAATTTGAGTGCCAAAGGGTGTCCCACAGCTTCTTTCCTATATTTTGTTATTGGGGTGGGGCCAGGACACACATTTCAGTAATCTTTGCTTTTAGGGGTTCTGAGGTAACTTAAAGGATGGCAAAAAAAAAAAAAAAAAAAACCAGGTATGACTCACAGAACCTTAGATTTCATTGTTGCCAAGCTCCATGTGAACTAGGATATGAATAGTAACAATGATTCAATTATTATTAATAGCATACACTTACTAGATACCAAACACTGGGTGAAGTGTGATACATAAGTCATCTCATTTATGTAAACATTATGAGGAAATAAAGCACTGGAGAGTTAAGGAACTCACTCGGATACTCACTGCTGGTGAGTGATGCAGCCAGGATTCAACCCAGCCCATCGGATGCCAGCATCTGCATCTGTAACCATTACAATATTTCTTTCTTCAAGCTCCCAATTTGTGTTCTGAGGAGAGACTAAATAAGGAAAAGAAAAAAATCTCTTCACCTATTTAGCCTCCAGACCTTTGCCCATGACTTGGAAGTGTTTGCTGTGGAGTCTCCTATTTTTTTTTTTTTTTTTTTTTTGAGACGGAGTCTAGCTCTGTTGCCCAGGCTGGAGTGCAATGGCCGGATCTCAGCTCACTGCAAGCCCCGCCTCCCGGGTTCACGACATTCTCCTGCCTCAGCCTCCCGAGTAGCTGGGAGTACAGGCGCCCGCCACCTCGCCCGGCTAATTTTTTTTGTATTTTAGTAGAGACGGGGTTTCACCGTGTTAGCCAGGATGGTCTCGATCTCCTGAACTCGTGATCCGCCCGTCTCGGCCTCCCAAAGTGCTGGGATTACAGGCTTGAGCCACCGCGCCCGGCCCTATTTTGTCTTTTTCTTTTTTTTTTTTTTTTTTGAGATGGAGTCTTGCTCTGTCTCCCAGGCTGGAGTACAGTGGCATGATCTCTGCTCACTTCCGGGCCCAAGCGATTCTCCTGCCTCAGTCTCCCAAGTAGCTAGGATTACAGGCTCCCGCCCTCACACCTGGCTAATTTTTGCATTTTTAGTAGAGACAGGGTTTCACTGTGTTGCTCAGGCTGGTCTGGAACTCCTGACCTCAAGTGATCTGCCCCCCTCGGTGTCCCAAAGTGCTAGGATTACAGGCCTGAGCCACTGCACCCAGCCTCCTATCTTGTCTTCATGAGTGTTCAGAATTTTGTGGTGCACTGATCAGAAGCCCAGAGGAATCTAGACTTTATTGAGGTGTACCTTGGTATTTGAATCCCACTCTCTCTCTTTTTTTTGCGGAGGGGGGAGGGTCGGGAAGACAGAATCTCTGTTGCCCAGGCCAAAGTGCAGGGGGCACAGCTCACTGCAGCCTTGACCTCACAGGCTTAAATCATCCTCCCACCTCAGCCTCCGGAGTAGCTAGGACTATAGGTGCACCTCCACACCTGGCTAGTTTTTGTATTTTTTGTAGAATTGAGGTTTCACCATGTTGCCCAGGCTGGTCTCAAACTCCTGGGCTCAAGCAATCTGCCTGCCTCGGCCTCCCAAAGTGCTGAGATTACAGTCATGAGCTACTGTGCCCAGCCTGAATCCCTCTTTATTGGCATCAGATCATATCAATATAAATTTTATATAGACCATTAATATCAGCCAGGAGAAGGATGAAAGCAAAATGTTCTAAGAGCAAAGGGACTGCTGATTATCATCAAGTGACCCTATTTCATAGGAAGAAAATGTGGATGACATTTTATGACCAACAGCATTGTTTATTTAACCTTGATGCACAATAGAGGAGAACTTTTGACTCCAACCCCCAGTCCCTGAAGGCAGAAGTCTAAAATTTCCTCTCAATTCTGTTTATGGCCTTAAAGCATTTGTCTTAGCCTATATTCTCCCCAAAGCAGGGCCTGAGATAAAGGCTTTTGTGTGAGTAGTTTAATTTGCTGTGGTGATCTCAGGAAGCAGGAGCTATGCTTGCAGAGAATGAAATAGGGAGCACAAATATAAGGATAAGATATTAACTACTACTAAGGACAACTGATTACTCAAGCATGAGAGACCTTCTGAGAAACCACATAAAATGCATTTAAGGACTGTCTTGCTCAGGGGAAGACAGGGAGAAAAGGTTATCCATCAGCTTCCCTCTCCCATTGGTCAAGACTGGCCTTAGGGAACGTTTATGTTTCCTGTAAATGAGTGCTAAGTGGACTCCCACAGACATCACACGTGGCAGCTCAAAGAGACTAGAAGGCAGGAAATGAAAGGCATGAGACGGGCCTGAGGCTGGGCATTTTCAGGTTACATCTTCATGAAGGTGGTCATTGCTGCACAATGGCTGGAATAAGAGGTGAGACTGACAAGATTTGAAGTGGGACACAAGAGGTGTTTGACATAGTCCAACCCTTGCACCATTCAAGCCCACTTATGCCCTTGTCTAAGTTTAATTTGTCATACGGTCGTCTTCGGTGTGGCAGCTGGCTGCATTCTCTGCAAACACTTAATAATCCAAGCATATTAGTGAAACAAATTATAATACTTGCTGCTGCAGTTGATCCCAAAGATGTAATTGATATTCATTATCTGCTTTTTCTACCACTCAATCTAGATTTCTCTTATTCTCATCCGGCACTTTGGCTGGCCTGGATTTCTTGCTTGGTGGTGGGACTGTCCCTGAAGTCCTTATGATTGCCTTACCCTTGATATGATCATGGTTACTACAAATAGTCTGTTCATCATTACCACTGGATTTGTTCCTGAGCTGATGCTTAACTGAGCCTTTCCAGAACATTCCACCATCATCTGCCAGGGTCTGTTTTACTGCAGAAGCCATAGAGGTGATCTGAATAGAGATAAAATGGGCATAAACAGGCTTGCATCCTCTAAGTCTGTTCTGATGGTGTTAATCTCTGCAGTTCTTTGCGGGATGCAATATTGTTTCTACTGATGGGGTCAGTGAAGTGTCTGGGTAACTTCAAGGGCTTCCACTTGGCCCTTTCTACTACAGACTCTTACTCGGCTGGGCGCAGTGGCTCACACCTGTAATTCCAGCACTTTGGGAGGCCAAGGTGGGCGGATCACTTGAGGTCAGCAGTTCGAGACCAGCCTGGCCAACATGGTGAAACCCCATGTCTACTCAAATTAGAGACTACAAAAATTAGCTGTGTGTGGTGGTGGCATGCCTGTAATTCTAGCTACTCAGGAGGCTGAGGCAGGAGAATGGCTTGAACCCGGGAGGCAGAGGTTACAGTGAGCTGGGATCAAGCCATTGTACTCCAGCCTGGGTGACAGAGCAAGACTCTTGTCCCAAAAAAAAAAAAAAAAAAAAAAAAGACTTACTCCTCAGGTCAGTAAAACAACACAAGAATTCTAATATCTGCTAAATATATATCTGCCGATCTCTACTTCCAGAAACTGGCCACAGGGTGGGTCCGTGAATGCATAGAACCAATGTGAAATGCACTTGGGCTAGAAGTCATTTTACCACTTGGCTTTCATCATTCAAATTCATCATCTAAAAATGGGGCACCGCATGCCTCACACCTGTAATTCCGGCACTTTTGGAGGCTGAGGTGTGTGGATCATCTGAGGTGAGGAGTTCAAGACTCATCCTGGCCAACAATGCGAAACTTTGTCTCCATTAAAAATACAAACATTAGCCAGGCGTGGTGGCAGCCACCTGTAGTCCCAGCTTCTCAGGAGGCTGAGGCAGGAGAATCACTTGAACCCGGGATGGGGAGGTTGCAGTGAGCTGAGATTGCGCCACTTCACTCCAGCCTGGGCAAAAGAGCAAGACTCCATCTCAGAAAATAAATAAATAAATAAAAATGGGGGTGACAGTTCTTATCACATAGGGTTTTTGTGAGGATTAAATGATATGCATCAGCTTCTCCGTGTCTGCAAATTCTTGAAGGCAGCGACAATCAATCAATCAACTGCCTTTGTAACCGACACAGTGCCTACAATAGTGTCTTGAATATCTTCATTTTTTGAGCCAATGTTTATGAGGCATCTGCTCTGCGGCAGGTTCTATGTTGGGTATTGGGGAAACTCTTTTTAAAAACACTACTGCCCACATTTGTCTCCTCCTCCAATGGAAAGGCCAAGTATTTTCAGGAGCCACTTAGGTAGGCAAGGCAGTAGTAAGTCACAGCTGCGAGTCCAGCATGTGAACACAGTCTGATGCTAGAGAGCACAAATTTACTACGATGCAATGCCATATTCCTATGGTTAGAATAGGCTAGGGAATCTCACAAACCTGGGCTCAAATCCCAACTCTACCAATTCCCAGAATGTGACCTTAGGTAAGTTGTTATGTCTCTCTGAAACTGCAATTTTCCCTGTCTATAAAGTGGGTATAATATTTACATCTACCTCATAAGATTGTTTTGAAAATTAAGAGTTCATTCATGGAAAGAATTTAGGACAATGCACTGAGTAAGTGCTGGGTAAATGTTTCTATTACTATGTTTTCCAGAAAAGCTGAGTCCCCAGGTATGATTTGGAAGGAGAGAAAGCCTGTTTCTGGCTTCTAACTGGAGCCTATGCTTCCCAGCCTGTCAGAATGGCCACCAGCAGGCTGTAACCTTTTATGATTTGGAAGGAGAAAGAGAAGAGGGAGAGGGGAGATATATGTAGCCAAGCAACAGATGGGGGAAAAAAAGCCAGCTAGTAAGAAATTCTAGGTGGTAGTGTTGGCCAATTAATAATAATATTAGGCCAGGCATGGTGGCTCACACCTGTAATCCCAGCACTTTGGGAAGCCAAATCCTGGGCTCAAACAATCTGCACACTTTAACAAGTTACTTATTTACTGCCCAGGGCTAGCTAGGTGCTTAGAATTTCTCTTGAAGGAACTCAGGAGTTTATTTCCATGCCTGGAGTAGTCTGCAGGCCCCTAAAAAAGGGGATCCCTGCTCCATCTCAGAAAGGTCACATTTTTAGGATGGAGCAACTAAAAGAGATTTAAAAAATACAGTCATGCTGGGAATTTTTACTTTCTGCTGCAGGTGTTGGATTCGATGAAGGGATTCACTTGGGGGGAGGTGTGTTTTATCAGGCTCACTCTGGCATCTGGTAGGGAGACCAGTCCTCTGAAGCCAGATGGCCTTAGATTCAAACCCCACTGGTGTAATTTATTCAAAAATCTGCAGGGCAGGCCAGCAGGCCAGGCCAGCAGCCTGGGCGACAGAAAGAGACTCTGTCTCTTAAAATTTGTTCACCCTGTGACCTCAGGAAATGTGTCAGTCAGGATTCTACCTGAGAAAAATAACTGGTACTATATATGGATATATTTACTTATTTATTGCAAGGAATGGGCTTTTGTGCTCGTTGGGGCTGGCTTGGCAAGTTAAAAATCTGCAAGGCAGGCCAGCAGGCTGGACACTCAGGCAGGAGTGGAAGCAGCAATCCACAGTAAGTTTCTTCCCCAAGGAAGACTTCAGTTTGCTTTTTAGGCCTTTACACTGACTGGATGAGGCACACCAAGATTATTGAAGATAGTCTCTTTTATTCAAAAGTCAACTGACTGTACATGTTAACCACATCTACAAAATAGCTTCACAGCAACACCTAGATTCGTGTTTGATTAATGAAGTGGGTACTATATCCTAGCCATGTAGGCACATAAAACTAAACTTCACAGCCAGGCTTGGTGGCTCACGCCTGTAATTCCAGCACTTTTGGAGGCCAAGACAAGTGGATTGCTTGAGTCCAGGAATTGGAGACCAACCTGAGCAACATGGTGAAACCCTGTCACTACAAAACATTTTAAAAACTAGCCAGGTGCGGTGGTGGGAGCCTGTAATCCCAGCTACCCAGGAAGCTTTAGCCCTGGCTCTTGAGTTGCAGTGAGCCAAGGTAGCGCCACTGCACTCCAGCCTGGGTGACAGAGTGAAACCCTGTCTCAAAAACAAACAATCAAAAAACTAAACTAAACTAACCTTCACTTAATTTCTTCAAGTTTGTTTCCTCAGCTATAAAATCAAGATACTGATCCTTACCTCCTATATGAAAATGCACATAAGGTAGCAGAACTTTCCATGAAGCAGAGCAACAGGGCTTAATAGGTCTTAGCTCTCAGTCTATAGGAATCGGTGGGGAGGCCTTTACAACACTTTGGAAGAGCAGGGTTTGGTTTGAATAAGAATATATTTTTCCAACCTGGATACTTTGTAATATAAGCACATGGCGGGTGGGGAAACAGTTCAAACCGGCAGTCAATGAAGAGTTAGTCTGTGTTACTCTAGGTCTTTCTCTCAAAAGTAATCATTGCTAATAGTTTGTGATTATTTTTCCAGAATTTTGTTCTATATGCATGCACGCTCAATGCCTAATCACACTCAGCCTTTTGTCCCCTTGCACCTTGCTTTTTAAATTTTAATGGTATGTCTTGGAGAATGTTCCATGTCAGCATGTACAAATCTACTTCTTTTAAAAAATAGCTGCAAAGGGCTGGGCGTGGTGGCTCACACCTGTAATTCTGGCACTTTGGGAGGCCAAGGCAGGCAGATTGCCTGAGCTCAGGAGTTCGAGACCAGTCTGGGCAGCACAGTGAAATCCCATCTCTACTAAAATACAAAAAAAAAATTAGCCAGGTGTGGCGGCATGTGTCTGTAGTTCCACTCACTTGGGAGGCTGAGGCAGGAGAATTGCTTGAACCCAGGAGGTGGAGGTTGTAGTGAGCTAAGATCACGCCACTGCACTCCAGCCTGGGCGACAGAGCGAGACTCTGTCTCTTAGAGTAAAAAAAATGGCTGCAAAATATTCCATTGTGTCATTAAATACTAATTTACTTATTTAATAAGTTCTCAACTGATGGTAATTTAGGTTACTTTTTTGCTATTATAAATAATACAAGGGTAAACATCTTTGTACATACATACATGTTTGCATAATGTGTAAGAAGAGATAAATTTCTAGAACTGGAAGTACTGCATTAAAGGGTCTGCACATTTAAAATGTCAATATATAGTGCCAATTTATCTTTCAAAGAGATTGCATTAGTTTATACCCAACCAATAGTATACGAGAGTGCTGTTTCCCCATGCCCTTATCAACACTGCCACCTTGGATTTAAACCTACTTGTTTTCCTTTAAAATGCCAAAATGGGCATTTGAAAAAAATAAGCATGATTTTTTCCTTGGCAAGAGCTGTATTTTGTTTGAGTCTGATCTTTCTGATGGCAGAGCTAGGCCTTATGCCCCGTCCTGTGGTCCCAACTCTGAGGAGTTGGGGCAGATGACCTCTCTACAGGACTCAATCAGAATAGCTCCAGGTCACCAGGCAAAAGGGTAGGCCAGACCCGGGCCTGTGCCCAGCCAGATGATGGAAATGCAAACAAGTCAAGTTCTATAATAGAACACAGAGCCATTGCCGGGAAACCACAAATTGCTGACTTGCTCCTGCAAACAATCAATATTCAGAAGCATGGTCCAGGAATGCTAACGATGCATCCTGCACAAAGGGCTGAGTGGGGGAGGATGTGCTTTTAGAAAAGAACCCAGCACCAGAAGCCCTGGCGCTGCTGCTTAGAGAGCCACCAAGAAGGCCCTTGGTCCCATCACCACACCCTCTGATGATCCCACAACCCTAGGCTGTCAGAGCCAGAGTAGATCTGGAAAATCATCCCACCCTGAGAGAGTCCAGGCAAAGAATCAAGGGAGTTCCAAGAAGCAAATGCTCACTTCGGTGAGATAGTGCAGGGCAGTGGTTAGTGGCTACACGTGGGCTCAAATCCTGACTCGGTCACTTACCAGCTCTCTGACCTTGGACACATTGCTTCACCACTCTCAGCCTCAGTTTTTTCATCTATAGAATGAAGATAATAACACCTCTCTCAGAAGGTCATTGTGAAGATTCAACTGAATAATTATGTTTGTAAATAATTTAGCATGGCAACTGGCTTTTTGTAAGGTTGTAATAAATTATTAATATTAATTTTTTTTTTGAGACAGAGTCTCCCTCTGTCACCCACGTTGGAGTGCAGTGGCACTATCTAGGCTTGAATCCTCCTGGGTTTAAGTGATTCTCCAGTCTCAACCTTCCAAGTAGCTGGGACTATACGTGTGCGCTAGCATGCGCAGCAAATTTTTTGTGTTTTTAGTAGAGATGAGGTTTCGCCATGTTGGCCAGGCTGGTCTTGAACTCCTGAGCTCAAGCGATCCGCCGACCTTGGCCTCTCAAAGTACTAAGATTACAGGTGTGAGCCACCACACCTGGCCTATATTGTTATTAATAAACAATAGGATATCAGGAGTGGGGACTAAGGAGAGGCCATCTGCACTAGACCTTGAAGAATTTGGAAGATTTGGTAATTAGACTGATTAAAGGGATGAAGTTCCTGTGCAAAGGTTCTCTTCTGGTGTCTCTCCTGGCCTAACCAGGAGGCATGCTGGGGTCTCAGCAGTAGACCACTGCAGAGGAGGGTGGGTATAGGTAGGGGATAATTCCACTGCAGAACATGTCAGTCCTTACTTAAATGGCATCTACAATGACATCTGGGGTCCAAATTCATCCCCATATCCTCCTGTCTCAGCCTCCCAAAGTTCTGGGATTACAGGTGTGAGCCACCATGCCCAGCCTCCATCCACATTTGAATGTAGGCTCCATCAGGGCAGACGTCTTTACTGTTAAAGTTCTGCATGATGATGAAGGGCACATGCCTGCATGGGTTTGCTCCACTCTATTCCACCTCAGCTGCCTCCCTCCTTCAGCAAGGCCTGGCATCCCTACTCTGGGGCTGTTACTTAGAGGCAGGGTATGGCTCCAATTTAGCACCGTTATCCCCAGGGCCAGATAGACAGTGATGGGATTGAATCAATATAACATACAAAACTCTTCATAATCTGGGTTCAGTACTTTTTTTTAGCCATTCTCTTAGCCTAGACTCCAGCTAGTCTCTAGCACAGACTAACTACATAGAATAATGGTAATATTGGGCTGGGTGTGGTAGCTCATGCCTGTAATCTCAGCACTTTGGGAGGCCGAGGTGGGCGGATCACTTGAGGCCAGGAGTTCAAGACCAACCTGGCCAATATGGTGAAACCCCGTCTCTACTAAAAATACAAAAATTAGCCAGGTGTGGTGGTGCATGCCTGTAGTCCCAGCTACTTGGAAGGCTGAGGCAGGAGAATAGCTTGAACCCAGGAGGTGGAGGTTGCAGTGAGCCAAGATCGCACCACTGCACTCCAGCCTGGGCAACAGAGTGAGACTCTCTCTCAAAAAACAAAAACAAAACAAACAAAAGAATAATGGTAATATTGATCATCATCATTCACTGAGTGTGTACCAGTCATTGTTCTAGCACTTTATGTGCATTAATTCACTGAATCCTCACAGAACCCTATCAGTTAAGTATTATTATTATCTTCATTGGTCTGGTGAGAAAATTGACCCAGAAAGGTGAAATAACTTCCTGATAGGTCAAGGACTTGAAGCCAGATGGTCTGCCTGGACCCTGAACCATTCCCAGCCACTCCTCTCTGCTGCCTCTGTTGCAGAGTGGCTTTGCTCTTTCAAGTCGCTGAGCCTCTGCTCTGCTGCAGTGCCCTTCCTCAACTTCTGGCCCTAGCAAACTCTACTTGCCCTTTGAAGCCCAGTCCAGATACTGCATCCCTGACCCCACCTGCTTCTCCAACCAGGGGAAGGAGGTTGTCCCTGTCTCCACTTTGTTCCCCTTACAAGTTGCTCCCAGTCCTGGATGGGGAGGTCATCTGAAACAGGACCCTGACTCACGGCTCAGTATCCCCAGCCCTCAGCACAGTGCTTTGTCTGTGGAATGTCTTTCATTCGTGTTTTCAACAAACATGAATGAGTTGAATGAGTAATTGACTCCACTGCTTCACACACAAGGAAACAAATCCAGAGAGGCAGAGGGACCTGTCCACATCACAGCCAGTGACAGAAAGAGCTGAGGCCAGACTCCTGGGCTCCTGACACCCAGCCCTGCTCTCTCTCACATCATCCCAACTGTGTGTGGAACGTTTGGAAAAGGCTTCATGCATCTTTGAGCCTTTCTTAATTCTGTCTTACATTTATTTCATCCCAAAGAGGACTTCTTTGAGAGTGCTGGTGGGAGAGTGAATTTTGGCTCGTCTTGTCTGAAGTCATGAGGCAACAGGGAAAAACAGACAAACAATCCTGAGATGTGTTTTACTGACCCAGTCCTCAAAACAGCAGAACAAAACACTCCACACTCAAGCTGGGGCTGCTAGCCAGCAGGGCACTGAGTGAAGCTGGACAGAATTCACCAAGTGGGTCCTCCTCCCTTTTGCTTAAAATGGTGGGGCCTTTGGAGAGGAAGTCTTTTCTGGTTTGTCTGAATTTTCTTTTTTTTTTTATTTTCCCTTTCTTTTCTTTCTTTCTTTCTTTCTTTCTTTCTTTCTTTCTTTCTTTCTTTCTTTCTTTCCTTCCTTCCTTCCTTCCTTCCTTCCTTCCTTCCTTCCTTCCTTCCTTCCTTCCTTCCTTCCTTCCTTCCTTCCTTCCTTCTTTCTTTCTTTCTTTCTTTCTTTCTTTCTTTCTTTCTTTCTTTCTTTCTTTCTTTCTTTCTTTCTTTCTTTCTTTCTTTCTTTCTTTCTTTCTTTCTTTCTTTCTTTCGAGTGCAGTGGTGAAGTCTCAGCTCACTGCAACCTCCACCTCCTGGGTTCAAGCTACTCTCCTGCCTCAGCCTCCCGAGTAGCTGGGATTACAGGCGTGTACCACCACACCTGGCTAATTTTTGTATTTTTAGTAGAGATGGGGTTTTACCATGTTGGCCAGGCTGGTCTCGAACTCCTGACCTCAGGTGATCCACCTGCATTGGCCTTCCAAAGTGCTGGGATTACAGGCTTGAGCCACTGTGCCTGGCCCTTTTTTTTCTTTTTCTTTCTTTTTAACAGGGTCTCGCTCTATCACCCAGGCTGGAGTGCAGTGGCACAATCACGGCTCATTCCCACCTCAGCCTCCTGGGCCCAAACTATCCTCCCACCTCACCTGTGTAGCTGGGACCACAGGCGTGCACCACCATGCTTGGATAATTTTTAAATTTTTTGTAGAGATGAGTTCTCCCTCTGTCACCCAGGCTGATCTCAAACTCCTAAGCTCAAGGGATCCTCCTGCCTCTACCTCCCAAAATGCTGGGATTACAGGCATGAGCCACCACACCTGGCCAGTGATGATTACTTGTTCATAATGTCCTTTGTGGCTGGAATGACCTTCCTTACCTTGTCTACCTAGGAAACTTTTACTTATCCATCATAAGGGTGTTCTCCTTGGCAAGGTATCTCTGATCATCCCGTTTCCCCTCAGTGTGGTCCCTGGTTCTCTCAGCTCTCTCACCCCTTTTACCTTTGCCCCTCTAACACAACCTGGTCTATGTTGAAATTGTTTACTTGCCCATCTTCCCTAGTAGGTGATGCCACCTAAAAGGATAGGCTTAGGCCCCCAGGGCCGAACAGTGCCTTCCCCATGGAGACTCAGGAACTAGCTTCTACATCCCTAGATTAGGAACAGTAGGAGGTTGGGAGAAGAGGAATTTTGCAGGGCTGGGGGCTGCACAGCTCCTGGGAGCACCAGTCATATCGTATGCTATTATTTTGTTTGAATGGAGCCCCTGGAGCTGTGCAACTTGGTAGCTCTGGGCCTCTGCATGAGACAGACTTGGTTTCAAATATTAGCTCTGCCACATTCTGGCTTCACTCCCTGGACCATTTAATCCATTTAGGCTTCAGTATCTTCACTTGTCAATGACCGTTATGATTGTGACCTCTCAGATTGTTGTCAAGATTAAATGAGATGATACACACAACGATCCTGATGGTGCCTGGCCAGTGGTAGTTGTAACCCAGCACCGGATTTTTAATGGCAAGATTCATACCAGGGCTGAGCATCAGACTATGGGGTTGCCTTAGTGAAAGAGGCAGAAAGGTAATGTGAAGAGGCAGAAAGAGCAGTGCTGTAGGAGCCAAGAACCCTGGATACAAGGGCTATATGTGTGTGTGTGTGTGTGTGTGCACGTGTGTGTGTGTTTTCTCTGCCCCACCATCGTGGTCCATCTTCTCCTCTATCCCAGGCCCATCCTGGTTTTGTAGTCCATACTCAGCTGGAGAAATTTGAGGCAGAGGAGCAGCCAGGAATCCATCTAGGGTGGGCAGGCCTACCCGGGTGCTGGGAAGCGGGAGTGCCCTTGAGCAGTGGCACTGCTTTGGGCTGGAGCCGTGACGCCTCCTCTGTGGTGGGGGTCATGGTTTGGAGCACGGGCTATGGAGCCAACAGCCTGGGTGCAAAATCCCCCTTAGCCCCTTCCTCACTGTTCTACCTCTCTGTGCCTCAGCTTCCTCACTGGATTAGTTTGCTAGGGCTGCTGTAACAAAGCGCCACAGCCTGGGTGGCTCAAACAGCAGAAATCTATTTCACATAGTTCTGGAGGCTAGGAGTGTGAGATCAAGGTGTTGGCAGGATTGGTGTCTAGTGAGGGCCTCTCTCCTCGGCTTGCAGATGGCTGGCTTTGTGGTTCTATTTTTGCTATTGGTGAAATAAGGGACAGTGAGCTCAGAAGGAAATAAACTTCTGGAGTCTAAGTAGCCTAGGGGGAACAGTGAACAGACCTGCAGTGACACTGCCCAGCTGGCCAATACTGGACTGCATTTCATCCCAGACAATTTCAAGACACAAGTTTGTTTTATGTTCTATTAATACCACATAAGAATAAATACTATAAATTGTAATTGTAAGACACCATCAATTGTTAAGTCTCACCCTGATCTCAGAGATGCTGAAATTTGAAAAAAATACGTGTTGTGTCTTAGAATTGATGAAAGACAGTAGATTCTGTTTCTTAGTTTTTGGCAGTGAGGATCCACCGAGGTGGAGGGGCGGGCAGGCGATGTGCCTGGGGCCTCAGATGCTGGCTGCTATCCAGTATCAGCGTCCACACAGGGAAGTGGAATGGTGAAGCATCATCCCAATCGAGGCTCCTCACTTGGAAAACTGGCTAAATCCATGGCTGGGAAACAGATCCCAAAAGCTGCATAGGCCCCACTTGAGCTTTTTGGTGGGCCTTGTAAAATGAGCCCATCACTTGGGCATCTGACAGACCTGGGTTCTTGCTCTAAAGCTGCTACTCACCAACCAGGAAGTTGAAAGAAGAAAGGCTCCAAAGTGCAAAGAGGGGCCAGGCACGGTGGCTTATGCCCGTAATCCCTCCAAGGTGGGTGGATCACTGGAGCTCAGCAGTTCAAGACCAGCCTGGGCAATATGGTGAAACCTCATCTCTACAAAAAGAAGAAGAAGAAGAAGAAGGAGAAGGAGAAGGAGAAGGAGAAGACGACGGAGGAGGAGGAGGAGAAGAAGGAGGGGGGGAGGAGGAGGAGGAGGAGGAGGAGGAGGAGGAGGAGGAGGAGGAGGAGGAGGAGAAGGAGGAGACAGAATGAGACCCTGTCTCAATAAGTAAATAAAAGTGCTAAGAGGGCTTTGCCAAACGTTGCATGCACAAGATGGTGTGTGTGAGAGAGAGGGCTTGGAGTCAGGGGTCCCAGGGTTCGGTTTTGGCTTTTCCCTCCCTGGCTGTGGACTGGGCCATGTCCCTCTGGCTCCCTGGACCTGTTTCCTCTTGGGTAAAGCAGTGGAGTTCAGTTACTCATCCAACAAATGTGAACTGGGGGCCTCCCCTTCCAGGTGGTATGCTGAAGGCTGGGGGTATACAGGGTGAGATGTAGGCCCAGCTCCAGGAGAGCTCTGTTCAGTGTGGAGAGCAAGGAGTGAAGAGAGCAGAGAGGAGGCAGCCAGGCATTTTCCATGCTGTGTCTCCTTTAATCCTCATCATCACCATATGTGATGGGTAACACAGGCATTTTTATTCCAGGTTCAGGGATGCAGTCAGGGAGACTGAGAAAGATGATGCTGCTTACCAAGGCAGGGCCAGGGTTTGGACCTGCTCTGCCTGACCCAAAGCCAGTTCTCTTTCCTCTTCACCTTGGATGGTTGGTCAGAAGTTTCCTTCTAGCACAGCATTCTCAGATTCTATGCCAAAAATTAGCCTGTGAATGTCACATTCTGACCGGCTTCTACAACATCCCCCTCGCTTAGCAACCAAGTAAGGAAGAGCCTCTCTCTGCTCAGGAATGGTGGGGCCAGGGGTGGGGTGCAGGGTAGCTCAGCTTGTCTAACCTGGCTTGTCTTCTAAGGAGGTGGGGAGCACCATGTTTTAGGGGAGTGAGCCTCCCCCTCACAAAAGCTTTCCATCTACACTCATGGGCATGTCATTGGTGTGACATGCCATCTGAGTGACTCCACTTTGCCTGGTCATTTTGTGCCCAGCAGCTCTTAATACAGTCCAGCAGTTCACACTAGAAAATACAGAAATCAAGGGACTGCTCCATCAGTGAGCATTATGTTCACAGGTTCGTGTCACAGGATGAAGGGGTGGGAGAAGATGCTGGGGACCAGTCCTTAGTCTGAAGCCTCCACGGCAGCCCCATCAAGGGATTTTTTGGTCTCTGTTTGCATATCTCCCCGGATAGGAGGATGATGCTTCCTTTCAGCTCTGGCTAGAAGAGATTTCTAGCTGGTAGAGCCCAACAATACCTTGCGCATTTTGCCGAGGAAGATCTCAGGCTGAGGACAGTGAAGTGATTTGCTCAGGGTCGCCTGGTGCAACAGTGGAAAGCCTGGGTCAGAGTCTTGGCACTGGGAAGCCTGGTTCTGTCCTTGACCTCACAGTTGAGTGGAAATAATCCCAAGGGAGGATTCAGGCTGGGTTCTTGCCTCAACCAGGTCATTTAACTTGAATTAAATGATACTTAATTCAATTTAATATCAGCCAAGGCCTACCATGTGCCAGGCACTATACTTACACCTAATGTGACCACCTCCATGAACCCTAGTTTCTCATCTATGAAAAAAAATACCTCCTGTGCATCTTCTCTCAGAGCCCTGTTAGGAGGATGAAATGAAGAAAAGGAAGTAAAGTGCTTTGTAAACTGTAAAGAGCTGTGTCCATTGAGGCACTGTTGCTAAAGCTGGCCATCCTATCTCTGTGGTCCAGTCTGCCTGGAGCGGACTTCCCACTTAGCACTGACCACCATATTGGAATTTGTTTATCTGCTCCTCACCCCCACCAGAGTTCCCAGGGGAGGAATGTTCGGGATTTGTATTTGATTTCCCAGAGCCTTGCCCTGGGCCTGGCACATGGCAGGTGCTTAACAGTATTTTTGAATGTCTTGGTCCATTCAGGCTGCTATAACAAAATGCCATAAACTGGGTAGCAGAAATGTATTTCTCACAGTTGTGGAGGCTGGGAAGTCCAAGTCCAAGATCAGGGACAGGCAGATTTGATGTCTGGTGAAACCTTGTTTCCTGCCTCATACATAGCTGTCTGTCTTCCCTGTGTCCTCATGGGGTAGAAAGGGAAAGGGAACCCTCTGGGGCTCCTTTTTTTTTGAGACGGACTTTCACTCTTGTTGCCCAGGCTAGAGTGCAATGGTGTGACCTTGGCTCACTCCAACCTCTGCCTCCTGGGTTCAAGCGATTATCCTGCCTCAGCCTTCTGAGTAGCTGGGATTACAGGTGTGCGCCACCACACCTGGCTAATTTTGTATTTTTAGTAGAGATGGGGTTTCTCCATGTTGGTCAGGCTGGTCTGGAACTCCCAACCTCAGGTGATCCGCCCAACTTGGCTTCCCTAAGAGGTGGGATTACAGGCGTGAGTGGGGTTTTTTTTTTTGAGACAGATTCTCACTCTGTTGCCCAGGCTGGAGTGCAGTGGCACGATCTCGGCTCACTGCAACCTCCACCTCCCTGATTCAAGTGATTCTCCTGCCTCAGCCTCCCGAGTAGTTGGGATTACAGGCATACGCCACCATGCTCAGCTAATTTTTTTTTTTTTTTGTATTTAGTACAGATGGGGTTTCACCATGTTAGGCTGGTCTCAAACTCCTGACCTCAGGTGATCCACCCACCTCGGCCTCCCAAAGTGCTGGGATTACAGGTGTGCACCACCGTGCCCAGCCCTGGGGTCCCTTTTGTAGGAACAAATCCCATTCATGAGGGTTCCACTCTCATGACCTAACTACCTCTCAAATCCTATCCCTCCAAATATCATCACATTGGGGGTTAGGTTTCAATTCAGGGATATCATAGGGACACAAGCACTCAGTCTGTAAACAGAACATGTGATGATGAGCTCTGTTTCTCGGACCCAGGGAGATGCCAACCTGTGGGCACTGGAAGACCCCAGGGTGAAGGGCTAGGGAGAGGGCAGGTGGGAAGGGTGACCACTGTGGATGGACAGGGTGTGGGTCATTGGAGAGAAGAGGGTGGTGAAGGGGCTACGTTGTCTCGGGTATATACCCTGGGGTTTGTCTTCTCACGCCAGGAAAATTTAGGACACGGGCACACGTGAGGAGTTTAGGAGCAGAGTTTTAATAAGCGGAAGAGAAGAGAAAGAGAAACAGCTCTTTCTATATAGAGAGAGGGGTCTCTGAGTGGAAAAGACTGGCTGTTGGTGGATACACCAGACTTTATAGTCCAGCTGGAGGAGGCAGTGTCTGATTTATGTAGGGCTCGCAGATTGTTTTGATCAGGTGTGGCGAGGAAGGCTGGTTGCCCCACCCTAATCTTATGAAGCAAATGAACTCTCCTTGGCCGGTGCCATCTTGTCTGCTCCTTACCATACACATGACTGGCAGAGACGGGATGATGGAGTTGCTGCCTTGAACGTGTCTAGTCCCTAGTTCCTGCCCACACTGAGCTGTGCAAGCTCCCAGATTGTTTGTCTATGTCTGCAGCATGATTTTACAGGCTGCTATTTGGTAGAAAATGATTTTGGGCTACTTTTCATTACAAAGAAAAGCCTCACCAAGGACTCCCATACCCTTACTGTCTGCCTAAGTGATTTCTTTTTAACTCCTGTATCAGTGGGGCACTCCAAGCAGCGGGAGTGACTTTGTTAGCCCAGCTTGGAGCTCTAGTTTTTGGCTCTCGCGTAAATAGAAATTAATACCTACTGGGCGCGGTGGCTCACGCCTGTAATACCAGCACTTTGGGAGGCCAAGGCGGATGGATCACCTGAAGTCAGGAGTTTGAGACCAGCTTAGCTAACATGGTGAAACCCTGTCGCTACTAAAAATATAAAAATTAGCCGGGTGTGATGGCACGCGACTGTAGTCCCAACTACTCTGGAGGCTGAGGCAGGAGAATCGCCTGAACCCTGGAGGTGGAGGTTGCAATGAGTTGAGATCATACCACTACAGTCCAGCCGGGCGACAGAGCAAGACTCTGTCTCAAAACAACAACAACAACAACAACAACAAAAAACACCAGGCCAAAACAAAAGTTTTACTCAGGCAAGGTTTCATAGGCTTGCAGCTGGAGCAACACACGGGAGCATTGTACGGGAAAGGGATCCTGGTGCTAGCTCCTGGAAGGACTTGGCTCTTGTCATTTTAAGGTAGCTGAGGCAAGAAAAAAAGGAGTGGCATGTAGGCATGTAGAGATGGGGAACTTTTAGCACCTGTGCAGTTTGACCACGTGTTTCTCATGCATATGTCTCATTAGCGCGTTAAATCTCCAGCCCTGGGTGTGATTTTTAGTATTACGGTATGATTATAATGAGGAAAACTTGGTGAAAGGTCAATGCTGGAGTCCATCTTGTCTTCAGCCAACTGCACCTGGTCTGGTTCTTGTCAGGAATGCCAGAGGCCTGCTTTTAGTAACCTTGGGAGACAGCACTCGAAGAGGTAAATGGTTAGTTTCTTATTTTTATGGTTACAAATTCAGCCTGGTCAGCTAACTTAGGAGAGGGGTCCCCCTTTGCTATGTGATGTGGGTCAGCTCGTTAAGGGATACAAGAAGGCAGCGGAGGGAATATGCCTGGACATGTGAGGCTCAGGGGGTCTTGGTGACCTAGTCTCTTGTCTTCTCTATACTGTCTTAGGTCAGGACATGGGGCGGTCATGGAGAGCCTGTCTCTGCTCAGGAATGGTGGGGCTGGGGTTTGGGGGCAGGGTGGTTCGGTTTGTCTAACCTGGCTTGTCTTCTAAGGAGGTGGTAAGCATCATGTTTCAGGATAGTGAGCCTCCCCCCACAAAAGCTTTCCATCTACACTCGTGGGCATGTCAGTGGTGTGACATGCCACTGAGTGACTCCACTTTGCTGGTCATTTTATGCCCAGCAGTGCTTATATAGTCCAGCAGTTCACACTGGAAAATACAGAAATCACAGGACCACTCCATCTGTAAGCATTATGTTCACAGGTTAGTGTCACAGAATGAAGGGGCAGAAGAAGATGCTAGGGGCCAGTCCCTAGTCTGGCATGACAGAGCCCCTGCCCTTACCAGCATGTGGATCAGCCAGAAAGATGGTGGGGGGCTGGAGCTGCTCATCCTAGCTGCTCTCCAGAGCCGCTTCTGTGTCTGTCTTCCAGGTTGGTGGTGACATCCCATTAGTGGCTTGAAACTGACAGTGGTGACAGTATTTATTTTATTTTATTTATTTATTTTTTGAGACAGAGTATCACTCTTGTTGCCCAGGTTGGAGTTCAATGGCATGATCTTGACTCACTGCAACCTCCACCTCCCAGGTTCAAGTGATTCTCCTGCCTCAGCCTCCCAAGTAGCTGGGATTACAGGCATGCACCACCACACCTGGCTTTTTTTTTTTTTTTTTTTTTTTTTTAAAGTAGAGACAGGGTTTCTCCATGTTGGTCAGGCTGGTCTTGAACTCCCAACCTCAGGTGATCCGCCCGCCTTGGCCTCCCAAAGTGCTGGGATTACAGGTGTGAGCCACTGCACCTGGCCGACGGTATTTATTTGAAACTGACGATGGTGATGATATTTAGATGAAATTGGCCCATACTATCATACTGTAGATCAGGGCTTTGTTTACCAGTGCAGCACTAGCTGTGAACAAGTGCCGTGTGATGATGAAAGTCCTCACCAGGTATAGGATGGCACAGCCTGGGCTGGGACTGACTCTACTGGGTAGAGTTAAGGAGGCAGGGCTTACACAGTGTTGAAGGATGAGCTGTGAAGACAGAGTGGTAAAGGGAGGCCCAGACAAGTGTGGGATGGCAAGACATATCCTGTGGTTCCGTGAAAGGAAACTGTGGATGTGAAGGCACTTGGCAACTTAATACAAGGTGTCAAGCAAAAAGGTGTCGAGTAAACAAATCCAACATAGGATGTATAAAGTGAACTGATTAGGGCTGGGGAGGGGTACCCATATCATAACACATTAACCTTTGCTCTTTAGCTGGCAGGATCTCTAGGGATTTCAAATGTGGCTCAACAAGGCCTTTGCCCAACTCTTTGGTAAAGGGGAACCCAGGCTTTGGAGAGGGACTTGGCGTAAGGAAGTGAATGGGCTGCAACACTCTGGGGCTGCCAACTAACCTGGAAATGTTGACAAAGGTTGTGCCCTGTGTTTTGGTGGTGGGACGGTGGGAGTGGCAGGGAATTTGGCAGGAAACGGGACCAGGAAAACAAGTGGAGAGGGTCAGATAGAGCAGGCTGAGCGTGCACTTCTTCATGAGCTTCAGAGCCAGGCAGCCCTGCCTCAAAGCTTGTTTTGCTGTCCTTTGTGTCAGGTGGGGTCCTGGGTGCCATGAGTTGCTTAGTGAGCCCCCATTGGTCTCTGTGCCTCAGACTGGGGTGAGTGTGTCACCGGACTGTTTCCACAGCTCGGTTGGTGCCACACTGTCCCGAAGGTTCTGAAGCAGACTGAGGTCACCAGGCTGTCTGGGCAGACGGAGCTGCCAGAGTCCCGTCCCTCCCTTTGATGGGCCTGTTATCAAGGTTGTTTTGCTCCCAGAGCTGATCACAGGCCTCGTTTCCCAGCCAGCCACCCACCCCCATCAGCCCAGAGTCCCCTGGGACACAGGCAGATGTAGGCGGTCAGTGTGGAGAGACTGCAATTCAGGAAGGGGATGGGCTGAAATTTCTTGGGCCAAGAAACTGGCCCAGGACTGACCTTGGCTAAGCCCCTACTAATGACAGACTGATGTTTTTTTATTTTTATTTTTAGACATTCTTGCTTTGTGGCCCAGGCTGGAGTGCAGTGGTGTGATCTCGATTCACTGCAATCTCCGCTTCCTGGGTTAAAGCAATTCTTGTGCCTCAGCCTCCCAAGTAGCTGGGATTACAGGCATGCACCACCATGCTTGGCCTATTTTTGTATTTTTAGTAGAGACAGGGTTTCACTATGTTCATTAGGCTGGTCTCGAACTCCTGACCTCAAGTGATCCGCCTACCCTGGCCTCCCAAAGTGCCGGGATTACAGGTCTGATCTGTAAACAACTGGGATTACAGGTGATTACACCTAGCCTGATGATTTTGTTGTTGTTGTTTGTTTTTTTGAGATGAAGTCTCACTCTGTTGCTAGGCTGGAGGGCAGTGGTGCGATCTGGGCTGACCGCAACCTCCACCTTCCGGGTTCAAGCTATTCTCCCGTCTCAGCCTCCCAAGTAGCTGAGATTACAGGCGCCTGCCACCACGCCTGGCTAATTTTTGTATTTTTGGTAGAGATGGGGTTTCACCATGTTGGCTAGGATGGTCTTGATCTCTTGACCTCGTGATCTGCCTGCTTCGGCCTCCCAGTCAGACTGTTTTAAGAGTAATTTGTAAAAGGAAGCTGGAAATTTGGAGTGAATAAACGGGTGGTTAGACAAATGCTGTGTGATTTAGGCTGCAGTTTACAAAACAGAGTGGCTGCGTCCCAGGCTGTACATTCTGAGGTGTGGGCAAGTGGGGACCTTGGCCACCCCTGCACTGGGAGCTCTGGCCCAAAGGCAGACCAGGGTCATGAGGCTAGGCCCTTCTTAAGAGGGTGGAGGGCTTTTGGAGGTGCTAAGGGCACGAGGTCACGGAGTGGTGCCTGCTGCTGGCCTTCAAGCACGCAGGGCCCGTTTGGTGGTGGTCCTCATGAAGTAGTCACACCAGTGGGTGCTTAGGGTTCCCTGAGGCACCCATTCTAACTGTCCCTTGGCATGCATGGGACCACACCTAGGGCAGGAACTGAGAGCTGACAAGTGTTGTGTTCCCGGCGTTGCTCCTTCTGCTGGGATGGAGCCCTTGGCAGCATAAAAGGGTAAACTGAGTCCAGGTGAGATCGCCACAGGGTCTCACCCAGGACAGTGAGGGGCTCACAAGAAGCACATCCCTGCTCACAATTCGCACTCAGACTCACCCGTCCACCGATGGTGCTGCCATCACTGCTGCACATTTGTTCTCCATCTTTCTCACATTTTTGCCAAGCAGAAGGCCGAGCTCACCTAACCTGGATGCGGTCAATGAGATTGCACTGCGTGCCCCCTCCCGCCCCTAGTGCAGCGGCGGTGTGAATGCACACCCGCCCTTGCTTGCCCTCCCTGCCTGGCTGCCAGCTCTGCTCCTGCTGTTCCCTGTGCCCATGGCGCTCTCTTGCTTATTCTGTTAAGGCTGACCTACCCTCAGAGGCCCACCTTGGCCATCCACAAGCCTCCTTCTGAGAACTGAGCCCTTTCCCTGAGTTCCCACAGCACGCTGTGTGAAGCTCTAAACTTTCTCCAGGCTGAACTTAGCTGAGCTTATTCGTGGCTGTTCCCGTCCTCAGGACCGACACAGCAAGTGCTCTGTAAGGGCTTGTTAAACTACTCTCCTGGAACTCCTAGCCCCCGCCAAGAGTCCACCCTGACTACCTCCTGCAAGAGCACTGAGCTCCTGGGTGCCAGGCCTAGCTCGGAATTTTCACAGACACCAGCTCGTTTAAATTGCATAACCCTGGAAGGGGTTGTTGCCTGATGAGGAAACAAATCAGAGACGTTCAGTGACTTGTCCAAGGTTACAGAGCCTTGGAGCTCTGGATTCAAACCCACGTCACTGTGACTCAAGACCAGTGTTTTTCCCCGTTGTAAGCAGACACAAAAGAATAACAGTCCTTTATCATTTATACTGTATTCTCATGTACATTATTTCATTTGATCCTCACAACAGCCCTGTGAGGTAGGTAGGGTTATGTATTACTGTTATGCCCATTTCACAGATGAAGAAATGGAGGTGGCTCAGTGAGGTGAGTGACTTACATAAAGTCACACAGCATGTTAGAGGCTTCACTGCTTCTGCAATTTCTCTAAAGTCAAGCTGCTTGGATTAGGGAGCACCGAAAAGATGGACAGTTTTATGGAAAAGGAAAAAGGGCAGTGGTGATTTGTAAGATTTCTTCCTCACATTGTTTTGTTGTGACCACAGCTTTTGCTACTTGGTCTGAACTGGGTTCTCCATGAAGGGCTTTCCCAAGTACTCTTGGCCTGGGACAGCTGTTTGTTTTTGGGATGGAGTCTCACTCTGCCGTCCAGGCTGGAGTGCAATGGCACACTCTCAGCTCACTGCAACCTCTGCTATCTGGGTTCAAGAGATTCTCCTGCATCAGCCTCCCAAATAGCTGGGGTTATAGGCGCCTGCCACCATGCCCAGCTAATTTTTGTATTTTTAGCAGAGGTGGAGTTTCACCATGTTGGCCAGGCTGGTCTTGAACTCCTAGACCTCAGGTGATCTTCCCGCCTCAGCCTCCCAGTGTTGGGATTACAGGCATGAGCCACTGCACCTGGCAGAAAAGCTGTCAGAGAGACTCCTGGGTCCCATTTAGGGGGGAAAGGGCCTTTACTGCTCAAGGGAGCTGGCTCTGCCCATGGCCCAGTGTACAAGCTCCCTACTCACAGGGCTTATCTACGGGAAGCCCCTTTCTGGGCCCACCTCCCATGGGTGCCTGTGTCACCAGGCTTCCTTGGCTTTGTCTGAGGACCCCTGCCCGGGGGGAGGACCCTGGGACTCTCAAGGCCAAGCTCACTTTAGGGATGAATCATGACGTGCAGTTTGGAGGCCTGCACAGCTCATCACCCGGTGGGAAGCAGTGCTTGGGTTGCTTGCCCTGGATGGCACCCCACGGAGACCCAGGGGTAGGACACAGGACTGCAGGGGAAGGCCGCCTTCCTGAGGGCAGGGTCTTAGGGGCCACACATTTACCCTAAGGGCACTATTATGGTCCACACCACTCCTGGGCTCCTTGCTGCACAGCACGCTCGGAGACCCTGTCTCTTTCTTCCGGATCTCCTCAGGGGCCGCGAATCTTCCTCTTCCAACAGAAAATGGTCAAAAGGCATATGGAGCCATAGCTTGTGAGGAAGGTGGGTGAAATGGGGGTCACAAACGAGATGAAGCTATAACAAAAGGGGACGACTTACAGGGGATAGAAAAGAGCTAACTTTGATTCTGAAGACAGATCCCAGAGGGGAATCTGAATTCTGAGTAATAATGTTTTCAGAAAAATTTCTGGCCTCTCAAGGTGACTATTTTGAAAGCAAAGATATGTAACTGGGTGAAAGCGAAGGTCTGCCACCAAGATCCAGCAAGTGGCAGAACAGATTTTGGCTCAATATAGGGAAGAACTTTCTAACAGTCAGCACCGTCCAACCACGGCAGGAGCTGCCTTGGGGATGGCGCACTACCTATGAGCTGAGGTATGCAAGCAGGCCAAGGTGATCACTTGCTGGTGCCCAGGGAGAGGCGCTCATCCTCAGATGTGCTGGGGTGTTCTAGGGGTGGGGGAGGGAGAAATAATCATCGAATTATTTCTAACCCTGAGAATCCATAATATATTTGTTTAAAATGACCTGTTTCAATGATACCTCAAATTTTTGGGAAAACAATGACAAAAGTCAGGCGACAGACTGGATTTGGAAGCGCCTTTCATTACACTGGCTCCAGACTCTTGCACATCTTTGCAGAGATAGCAGACCCTTTCTGAAGCCAGGAATCCCTTGATTCAGCCCCATCAAGAGGCACATTCCTACCTTCTGAACTCTGCCTGGACACTCATTCCTCTAGACCCTGCCACACCTCATCTCTGTCCCCCAGGAAGGGACACTAACAGGGCTCTGAGAATGCATGGCATTCCAAGCCAGCCAAACACGGTCACCCCTGGGCAAACATTCACAATTATCGATGCACCCTAGGGAGGGAGGAGCAGGTGTGACAGGAACTGCTGGGGACTTTATGTCGTGGTTAACTAGAGGTAGCCTCTTGTTCTCATCCCATCCTCTCCAGCAGGGCCTTCTTACAGATGGATAAACGCGACACTGGCTAGTGGTACAGATGGGTGGAGCCCAGGAGAAAGCCGCCACTCCTTTGTCCCGGCTGGAAAATCCTCCTGTGGCCTCCTTTAGTACACATCAGCTGACTCTTCACTTGTCACAATAGCCCATCTGCAGCTCAAAATGGCAAGAAAAAAGGTGGTTCTGTTCAGAGGACAATGGATTCCAAAAGGTGGACTTCATCATGGGGGGAATCAAGTCCTGCTACACAATTAATACAGATTAGTACAGTCCCCTGCCTTGCATCACTGGCGAGATGCCCTCCAAGACCTGGCTGACATGAGCTTCTTGGGACTCCCCGTCTCCAATGCTGTTGGGGTCCTTTTACCTGTACCGTATTAATCGAATAATCTTATTGTTCATAAAATCCAGAGCGTGTGGGTGAGAAGAATCGATGCAGAAGCCATCGCTCAGAGCGATTTTCAGTACCTCCTCCACGAAGACCTGGAAGCTGTTAATCTGCTTGTTGGCAGGCACCACCCAGAGCCTCTTGAGGTTCTGCTTGGTGTACTCCTCCTCTGGCAGGCCCTCCACATTGGCCACCCAGTCCAGAGTCAGGTGGTTGGGGTCCTGCAAGTGGCTGGTGATGGACGAGAGATTGCCATTGGAGCAGTAGTAAAGCTTAGAGCCAAGGAGTTTGAGGAAGAGGCAGGAGGTGCTGAAGATGTTGGCGTTGAAGACCTCCATGCTGGAGGAGGAGAGGCTGTAGATCTGGGGCGCCTCGCGCACAGTGAAGTGGACCGTCTGCACGTGCTGGTTCAGTGTGATGTTGAGCATAGCATTCTTCTCGGCCTTGGAGAGCTCCACTTCTTTCTCCTGCAGGGCCTCAATCAGGGGCTGCACCTGGTAGAAGTCGGCCTCCCTGCGGAGCAGGCCCATCTCCTGGAAGTCCTCGGGCAGGTCAAGGTGGGAGGTCCGCAGAAAGTTGAGGATATAGCGGAACACTTTGCCGTCACGGTCAATGAAGCAGTTGCCCTGGCTGTCCCTCTTGGTGGGCATCTTCCCGCTGAACATGGCACCTAGCATGGAGTCAGGGAAGCTGGTCAGGGTTGCCAATGAGGTTGTATAGAGCTTCCCCCCGACGTTCAGCGTGATGGGGTCGGACATGGCAGGAGACTGGGTTGCTGGAAGTGGCCCTGGAGAGGGTGACAAGTGAGAAATGACTATAACCAAACCTCATCTGAGAACTCACAGTCCTTAACTCCTTATTGTACATCAAGCCTATGCCCTTGGGATTGAAATGAATTAATACCTGATGAATGGGTGATAATTGTTAACACTGTGCAAAGTACATTAGCTTCACTAGGGAGAAAGGAGAAAGGGAAAAGGAAACAGGAAAAGAAAGGAAAGGACCCCTAAAGCCTGGGTCCCCCTGCCGATGTTCTGTTCTAATTGGTCTGGAATACTGCCCCAGCACTGGTTTTTTGAAAGAGTTCCCTTAGTGATTCTAAATGTTCAGTTAGAATAGAGAACCACTGGTCTAAAGAAAGAAAGGAAAACGTGCCTGGACTGAAAGCTATGCTACGTGTTTATACATATATTTGCTTGCATAATAGTTCTATCAGCTGGGCACGGTGGCTCACGCCTGTAATCCCAGCACTTAGGGAGGCTGAGGTGGGTGGATCACCTGAGGTAAGGAGTTCAAGATCAGACTGACCAATATGGTGAAACCCCATCTCTACTAAAAATACAAAAATTAGCTGGGCATGGTGGCAGGCACCTGTAATCCCAGCTGTTCAGGAGGCTGAGGCAGGAGAATCGTTTGAACTCAGGGGGTGGAGGCTGCAGTGAGCTGAGACTGCGCCATTGCACTCCAGGCTGGGCAACAAGAGTGAAACTCTGTCTCAAAAAAAGAAAAGTTGTATTATCTTTTGACATAGACAATATAATCATCCATCCCTGTCGTGCAGATGAGGAAAACTGTGCCAGGATTCATTCCTCAAGCTCAGAAAGGCGAAGAGCCTCGCCAGGATTCAAACTCAGTTTCCTTTATATAAAAGAAAAATGTGTAAATGCTTACTAGCCAAAGATCGGTATGTTCTAAGTACTCAACAAATGGTCTGAGATTTATGCATCCAGGCTCAGTGCTCCTCCTTCTGTACCAATGACACTGCTGAATTTAATTATTTTTCTCTCAAAGATTTGACAACGAATGGCCATGATTAGTGTCATTTCCATCTATCTTCAAGGCCCACAGTAGGTCATTCAGCTGTTCGGACTGCAAATGACAATCCTTTCTAGACTTTCACTGCTCCCATGCTGACTTGCCTTGCCATGAAAATGCTCTTGGCTCCTGGTGGCCTGTCCTTTGCTGTCATAACACCCCAAGCTTCTCTGAAACTGGCTGCAAGGTCAGTGCAAATGCAGGACTCTGTCAGAGCACCCTCCTGGAGGTAACCTAGCCACTCCTTAACAAAGCCCCCCGATCTCCCAGCTGTCAGCATCTATGGCTGGCGCATCTCCTTCACCACATGTTCTAGAAAACAGGAGATCTCAGTTGCAGCTTCCAACACTATACCATCCCCAGAGCCAGCCTGTGGACAGACTCGGTCATCCTTCCCCTACATGGCAGGTAGGGATGCCAACAGGAACTGGCCCCAGGATTACCCCCAGAAGAGCCTGTGCTGGTAGAGGAGACAAGAGAGAATGAAGGCACAGTGACAAGACAGGTAGAAGATGTGGGAGACCATTGGGAATGAACCTTGGTCCATCAAAAACTATCTGGCTGGCAGACACAGTGGCTCACACCTGTAATCCCAGCACTTTGGGAGGCCGAGGCGAGCTCAGGAGTTTGAGACCAGTCTGGCCAACATGGCGAAACCCTGTCTCTACAACAACAACAACAACAACAACAACAAAGCAGGGTGTGGTGGCGAGTACCTGTAGTCCTAGCTACTTGGGAGGCTAAGGTGGGAGGATCGCTTGAGTCTGGGAGGTCGAGGCTGCAGTGAGCCGTGATTACGCCACAGTACTCCAGCCTGGGAGACAGAGTGAGACCTGGTCTCAAAAAACAAATAAACAAAAACCCATCCTGCCAAGCATGCTTACTGTCTAGATGGAGAAACAGAGGTTTGAGGAGGCACCTCCCCAAAGTTACCCAGCAGGGGTGGCAAGAACTTCTCAACATTTCTGCCTCCTGAAGAGGCCGACTTCACTGAGGCCTCCTTTCTCCAGAGGATGGGGGCCATGCCAGTGTGAGATATTCGGCTGCCATGCTCGACTCTCTGGCGGGGACAGGGGTATGTCTCCTCATGAGTCCTCCCCAGTCTAACAGGGCACTTTGATATTGTAGAAAGGCATTCCCCATCTGGAGTGTTTGAGGAGAAATGAGCCCATGTGAAATACAAAATTGTCAGTAGAAGCCTGGAGCAGATGGGCTGTGAGACGGTGGGGAGGTCCCACAGAGGTGTGGGCGAGCCGCCACTGGGGGCGTGGCTGCTGCTGTGGAGACTGACTGCCAGGCAGCAACTGGGGAGGGTGCTGTGACTCAGGGCTGAATCTGGCCAATTCTGTCTCCAGAGGGCCCAGGCAGGAGCTGGACCCAGGAGTGGGTCCCCTTTACTTAGTCCAGAATCTTCTTCCCTGTTGCCCTCTTTTTATTCTTTCTGGATAGAAATGTGCATGTTCTAGTTTCAGTCTCTCTTTCTCCTCGAAAACAAACACCCCCCTCCCAACACTGGGTTTCAGGCCCAGGCTCTGTGAAGTGGTTCAACTCCATGGCAGGAAAAGGAGCAGGTGTCAGAGAGGACATGGACAGTTCCATGGTCCACAGACCCTTATCTCTTCCATGCGTTAGTGCTGAAGTGCTCAGAGCATTACAGGCAGGGGAGGTCAGGAGCAACAGGGCATTCCCTGGGACCCCTGGATAGGTGCCCAAACTCCTATTTCTCTGCTTGCAAAAGCAGCAGAGCACCTGCTTTCCTGTGCCCCCGATGATGTCATGGCTCCCAGTCATTTGTCTGGGGAGAGCAGCACAGTTGTACAGGCAGTCAGGGCAGACGCTGGCTAGCAGGCAGGTCTCCTGCTCCGAGTATAGGAAGCTCTCTGTGGTAATCTCCCCTTACCTATTGAGTCACAGAGCTCAGTCCTCCAAGCCCTTCTTTTTTTTTTTTTTTTTTAGACAGAGTCTCGCTGGCACCAGGCTACAGTGCAGTGGTGCGATCTCAGCTCACTACAACCTCTGCCTCCCAGAATTCAAGCGATACTCCTGCCTCAGCCTCCCAAGTAGCTGCGATTACAGGCACATACCACCACACCTGGCTAATTTATTTTTGTATTTTTAGTAGAGATGGGATTTCACCGTGTTGGCCAGGATGGTTTCGATCTCTTGACCTCGTGATCTGTCTGCCTTGGCCTCCCCAAGTGTTAGGATTATAGGCGTGAGCCATCGTGCCTGGTCTAAGCCCCTATTTTCTAGTCACAAGGCCACAGTGTCCATCATCACAAATCTACGGCCCTGCTACAAAAGGCACAATGACACGACACAAGGGGAGCTTCATGAGTCGGCGGAGGTTTGCAGTCAGGTAGTGGGAACTAACACCGCTGAGCCTCAGCCCCCCATAGCTTCCCAGCTGCCTCCTGGCCACCTCCACCTGGATATTCTGCAAGCGAGGCACGAGAACAGGGTCTGGAGACACGGAACCGGGCCAATTTGTGCTAACTTCATGAAAGAGAAAACACCAAGGTCTGGGGGCAAAAAATCTGAGGCCAATTCTGCTGACTTCCCAAAGCTGGATCAAAAGGAAAACCCTGGGTCTGGGGGCAGGGACCCTAAGGCCAATTAACACCAAATTCCTAAAGCTGAACCAAGAGGAAAAACCCCATCTCCCCAGCTGGGTGACAAACGATCAAAACGCTTCTCTCCCAGCAACCCTCCCACTCCACCATGTCTCAGATGGAAAGGGAGGGGGCCTTAGATTGGGACCATCCCTCTATCTGCATAGGGTGCCCATTCACTTCAGCCTTTAATTAGCCACAGACTAAATCCTTCGTCCAGATAAGGGGTAGCTGGTAAGAACCTCAAATGGGGTACTTAAAGCCCAGAGAACTTTGTAACTGGGCCTTTGAGTTCCTTGCTCCGGCACTCCTACCCTGTGGAGTGCTTTCTCACTTTAATTCCTGCTTTCGCTGCTTCGTTCCTCCATTTCATTCCCCTGCTACTCTTTTTATTATTTTTTTTAGTAGAGACAGATTTCACTATGTTGGCCAGGGTGGTCTTGGACTGACCTCAACTGATCCGCCGATCTAGGC
Source organism: Macaca mulatta (assembly GCF_049350105.2). Taxonomy (NCBI): domain Eukaryota; kingdom Metazoa; phylum Chordata; class Mammalia; order Primates; family Cercopithecidae; genus Macaca; species Macaca mulatta. The sequence goes on from NC_133419.1 coordinate 78,609,714, forward strand.
CTCCCAAAGTGTGGGGGTTACCACGTCCAGCCCCTCTGCTACTTTGTTCAAAATGCCAAGGACCTGGACAACTCATAGTCAAGACCCTCCACCAGTAACACAGGTACCAGAAGCCTCACCTGTGCATTCCTCTGCCCCTAACTCTGCTGTGAACTCTTCTCAGCCACCCAACTGCCTGAGGGAGGCAGCCCCAACTCCAGCCCTACAGGTTGTCTTGACTGTCTCCTTGAACCCATCCCTATAGCTACTCCCAGAGCTCAGGCCTCATCCCTGCCCCCTTCACCCCTACATCCTCACTCGGCTCTCTGCCTTCTGTCTACCTTCCTTTCTGGTCTGCAGACCTCCCTGAAGCACCGGCCCTGCCCAAACCACCTTCCTCTTCCCCTCTCATGTCTAACCCTGACCTCCTCCACACACTCCGGACACCACTGAGTCAGTCTCCTTCATGCTGTCACCTGCTCTGCCTTTGCTGTCCCTAGACCACCCTTGTCTACCTTCTCTCTGCTGTCTACCTTTCAGGCCCAGCCTATGAGTCATCACCTCTGTATGGCTGTCCCCAATCTCCAGCAGGTTAACAGCTCTCCTCTCAGGGCTTCCTGGTGCCCTGCACAACCCCCTCTGGCAGCACTCACCGTTCCATCTGCAGTGATCTGCTTTGCACATAGCCCTCTTCCCTGGCTCTATCAAAATGCAGATCAGTGGACATCCATATGGGGAAAAAAGAACCTTGGTCCATCTCTTATGCCATATATGAAAAATAAACTCAAAACAGATCATAGACCTAAATATAAAATTTAAAACTACACAACTTCTAGGAGAAAATCTTTGCAACTGTGGATTAGGCGAAGATTTCTTGGATAGGACCTAAAAGGAACAAACCATTAAAAACATCAATAAACTAGACTTCATCCAAATAAAAAACGTCTGCTCTTCAAAAGACACTGTTAAGGAAATGAAAGAATAAGACACGGAGAAAATATTTGCAAAACACCTATCTGATAAAGGATTGTCAACCAGAATATATAAAGAACTCTCAAAACTCAGTAACTCAGTAAGAAAATAACCCAATTAAAAAACTGACAAAGCTGGGTGCAGTGGCTCATGCCTGTAATCCCAGCACTTTGGGAGGCTGAGGCGGGCAGATCACTTGTGGCCAGGAGTTCAAGAACAGCCTGGCCAACATGGCGAAACCCTATCTCTACTTAAAAAAAAAAAAACAACCAGACAAAAGATCTAACAAATACTCCAGCAAAGAAGATATGTAGATGACGACAATCACATGAAAAGATGGTCAATATCATTAGTCATTACAGTATGAAAATTGAAACCACAATTACATGCTACTATATACCTATTACAGTGGCTCATATGAAAACTGACAATGCCAAATGAAGGTGAGTACACAGAACAATGGAAACCTCATACACTGCTGGCAAATGGTAACCACTGTTGAAAATAATTTGGCACATGGTATGGTTTGGCTGTGTCCCCACCCAAATCTCACCTTGAATTGTAATAATCCCCATGTGTCAAGAGCAGGACTAGGTGGAGATGATTGAATCATTGGGGTGGTTTTCCTCATGCTGTTCTTGTGATAGCGAGTGAGTTCTTAAGAGATCTGATGGTTTTATAAGGGGTTTCCCCTTTGCTTGGCACTTCTCCTTGCTGCTGCCATGTGAAGAAGGACATGTTTGCTTCCCCTTCTGCCATTATTTTAAGTTTCCTGAGGCCTTCCTAGTCCTGTGGAACTGTGAATCAATTAAACCTCTTTCCTTTATAAATTACCCAGTCTCGGGTATGTCATTATTAGCAGTCTGAGAATGGACTAATACAGCATACGATTATCCCATGACGCAATGACTCTGCTCCTAGATATTTCAGCCATAGAAATGGAGACATATGTCCATGCAAAGACTCATATGTGAATGTTTATGGCAGCTTATTCATAACTGCCCAAACTCAGAAACAACTAAAATGTAAACAGATAAACAAATTGTAGTACATCCATACAATAGAATATGACTCAGCAATATATAGGAACTACTAAAAGACATTACCACATACCTGAATTTCAAAAGCATTACATCAAGTGAAAGAAGTCAGCCTCAGAAGGTTACATGGTGCATGATTCTATTTGTATAACATTCTGGCAAAGGCAAAACTATAAAGACAGAAATCAGATTAAGCGAATTCCCGGGGCTGGGTTGGAGAGAAAAGACTGGCTACAAAGAAACACAAGGCATATTTTGGAGTGATGGGAATATTCTATTAGGTTGGCACCAAAGTAATATGATGTGGTGGTGGTCAAATGTCTTTATAAAGGCTGTCAAAATTCATGTAACTGTACACATCTAAAAGGGTGAATTTTGGCCAGCTGTGGTGGTTCATGCCTATAATCCCAGTACTTTGAGAGGCCAAGGCAGGAGGGTCACTTGAGCCCAGGAGTTCAAGACCAGCCTGGAAAACATAGTGAGACCTGTGTCTCAATTAAAAAAAAAAAAAAAAACAAAAAGGGGGTAAATTTGGTAAATTTTACCATACGTAAGTTTTACCTCCATAAACAGGAAAAAAATGAAGGTTGTGACCTACTGGCAAGTCACGACATCAATACAGTTAAGTGGGCTGTGACCAATTATATATTGTTGTGAACCTTTTGTTTCAGTTGGGTGTCCATGAACTGGATCATGGTATCTTCATCCTGTGGGTGACAAAACTATTTTTTTTGGGAACCACTGCCTAGTTTGTGGGCTGAGAGCAACTGCATGTCTCACGTCTGCATAGTCACCGCCTCGCACTCGGGGGAGGGGTTGTGGGATACTGTGATATAATAAGCAATATACATTTTAGATTTGTCCCCAGCTGTTGGCCAGGGTTAAAAACACTGTAATTTCCCTAGTGATAATAGCTATAGGAACTTCTTCTATTTTAATAATTGATTTTGTCCCAGTAGGTGGAGGTTGCAGTGAGCCAAGATTGTGCCACTGCACTCTGGTTTGGGTGACACAGCCAGGCCTTATTCCAAAGCCCGCCCACCCCCCAATTAATTATAGTTGTTATGTTGTCCTAATCCAAATCTCAATAGTATTTTTCAAAAAAGATTTAAATAATTAAAATTTTAATCTGGAAGCACTGATGACTGATAACCTGAAAGAATATTTGAATAACACATCTTAGCACAATGTATTAAAACCAGATTATAAAGCAATGACATTTCACTCCGTGGTTTTAAAACAATGAGAAGAGAAGGAATTTGGTAACAAATGTGAAGAGACACAACTAGCAATGTTTAAAAATAAACCTATTGATAAATATATTGATCCTTACAACTCTGGGACCCAGGCAGGACTGATCACATTGTCTTTATTTCAAAGACAACCTAAAGCAGACCCAAAGAGTGTGAATCCCTTGCCCAGGGCTTCATGTGCATTCTTGATCTCAGAGTCATGGCGTCTGGGAAGTTCTGGTTTGGACACCCTTCAGAGAACCAGTCCTTTAGAGGTCTTCGGCAGGAAGCTGAACCCAGCCACAGAGGGCCTAGCCAACAGCCTGTATACTCATGGCGACCTGGAGTAGGCAAAGGCTCATTTCTGTGCAGTTTCCTTTTTTCCTACATTACTGTCCACTTCCATAATCAGCATTACTTCCATAATCAGCATTACTTCCATAGTGAAATGACTTACCATGCAATCCTGTCGGTGGGGACTAGCTGTTGTAACAATAAACGTACTGAGTAATGAAAATTGTCCATCTATCATCTATCAGTCAATCACCTATCCATCATTTCCTAGCTGTGCTCACTCAGAGAGCCTAGAAATGACACCCAGTAGCAATAAACACACCTAGCCCTGGATCTTTGTTTCTGAATGTCATCATCTCTTTTAAAAGAAACCAGGGCTTCCTGGAGAAACTGATGATTCCTGAACTTTTACAGGAAAAGTTCAAGGTGAGTTCATATAAACCAATGATTTAAAAACAAACAAACAAACAAACAAACAAAACAAAGAGTCCAGGATGGGTGCGGTAGCTTATGCCTGTAATCTCAGCACTTTGGGAGGCCGAGGCAGGCGGATCACCTGACGTCAGGAGTTGGAAGACCAGCCTGGCTAACATGGCAAAACCTCATCTCTACTAAAAACACAAAAAAATAGCTGGGCGGGGTGACGCGTGCCTGTTATGCCAGCTACTTGGGAGACTGAGGCAGGAGAATCGCTTGAACCTGGGAAGTGGAGGTTGCAGTGAGCCAAGATCGCACCACTGCACTCCAGCCTGGGCAACAGAGTGAGACCCTGTCTCAAAAACAAACAAACAAACAAAAAACAGAAGTCCATAATGTTATTCCCCAAAGAGAGGGTGAGAAGAAGGGAGTGAGAAAGATAGAGACAGGGAAAATTTATTCTATAAAAAAGAATACTAGCTAATAAACACAGAAGGAATGGTAGAATTAGAAAATTACCAATTTGCAACCCTCAGTGTTGCTATTCAAGCAAGGATGATCCAGGGATGTGGTGTGAAAGGTTATCAGGAACACATAATTATAACAGACTCAGAGAATCACTTCACAGATTACTTATTAATTGTAAGAGAGAAAAATGTACCCTTACGATAGAGAGATCAGGTTGCCATGATCTTACCTAATAATCAAATGTAGCATTCATGGATACTAAGACCCTGACATCATATTCTCCTGACATGCAGTAAGTACACATATTGCCAAAAACTCAAATCTAACCCAAATCTAATCATTGATAAACCAATCAAACATATTTAAATAGGTGGAGAAGCTCTATTTATTTATTTACTTATTTGAGATACAGTCACACTCTGTTGCCCAGGCTGGAGTGCAGTGGCACAATCTCGGCTCACTGCAACCTCCATCTCCCGGGTACAAGCATCTCCTGCCTCAGCCTCCTGAGTAGCTGGGAGTATAGGCACGCACCACCATGTCCGGCTAATTTTTGTATTTTTAGTTGAGATGGGGTTTCACCATGTTGGCCAGGCTGGTCTCAAACTCCTGACCTCAAGTGATCCGCCCATCTTGGCCTCCCAAAATGTTGGGATTACAGACATAAGCCACCGTGCCAAGGGGCTCTATTTAGATTAAATGAGTTGATAAAAGAGATATAATAAAATGCAATATGTACATCTTGACTGGATCTGATTTTAAAAACCAGAAACTATATACGGTATTTTTGGGCAATTATAATTTTTTTTCTTTTTTGAGACCGGGTCTTACTCCGTCGCCCAGGCTGGAGTGCAGTGGTGCAATCATGGTTCATTGCAGCCTTGACATCCCCAGGCTCAGGTGATCTTCCCAAGTAGCTGGGACTACAGGTGCATGCTACCACATCCTGCTAAATTTTGTAGTTTTTGTAGAGATGGGGTTTCACTATGTTGCCCAGGCTGGTCTTGAACTCCTGGGCTCAAGCAATCTGTCCGCCTTGGCCTCCCAAAGTGCTGGGGTTACAGGCATGACCCATTGCACCTGGCAGAAAATTTTTAATAACTATTACATTGGGTAATACTGACTTCTTGCTTATAATGCATAATGTATTATGGTTATGTAGTAGAATGTCCTTATCAGGGATACATGTTGAAGAATTTAGGGGTCAAACGTCAATAAACATGTCTGTAACTTACTTTTAAACATGGCCCAAAAAGTGTGTGTTTGTGTAAAAGCACAATTGGCAAATTGTGAATTGGCGTATCTAGGTTAAGGGTTGTACTTTAAGCTTTAATGTAAGCTTGAAAATTTTAAAAATATTTGTATTTTAAAAGAAGGGAGAAGAATACATCCTTCATAGGGCCAATAGATGTAAAGTTACAGTCACAGTGCCAGACCCCAATAAATAGCCAGACTTAATAAGTTACAGATTTACTACTACTACTTAGAAGTGTGAAAAGTTCATAATTTTCCTTCCCGAGTGTTGCTGAATTTTGAAGGGTGAGGATGCCAACCAGGGCTAAGTGGCGGAGGAGTTAGAATCTAAGTCCGGGTGGGCAGTCTGGATAGACCCACTACCCACAGAAACCACACCACTAGGCCATTTTTTTTTTTTTTTTTTTTTTTTGAGACGGAGTTTCACTCTGTCACCCAGGCTGGAGTTCAGTGGCATGATCTCGGCTCACTGTGACCTCCACCTCCCAGGTTCAAGCGATTCTTCTGCCTCAGCCTCCTGAATAGCTGGGATTACAGAAGCGTGCCACATGCCTGTCTAATTCTTGTATTTTTAGTAGAGACAGGGTTTCACCATGTTGGCCAGGCTGATCTCAAGCTCCTGACCTCAAGTGATCCACCCACCTCGGCCTCCCAAAGTGCTGGGATTACAGGTGTGAGCCACTGTGCCCGGCCAGGCCTGCCTATCTTCTGTGCTGTGATTCTGCCTGGGAGAAGATGGCTGTTCAGGCCTTGTTTTTCCTGCCTCGTCATGAACCCAGAATCTCTGTACCCCAGCAGGAAAGAAACTCCTGTCATGACTCACTGTGAATGTTGACAAAGGCCACTCCGGGCCTCAGAAATGTCAAGGATGGGCAGAAAGAACTGGAGAGAGGCCAGGCGCAGTGGCTCATGCCTGTAATCCCAGCACTTGGAAGGCCCAGGTGGGAGGATCGTTTGAGTTCTGGAGTTTGAGAGACCACCCTGGACACCATAATGAGACCTCGTTTCTACAGAGAAAAAAAAAGTTAGATTGCTTGAGCCTGGGAGGTCAGGCTGCAGTGAGCCGAGATCACGCCAGTGCACTCCAGCTTGGGCAATAGAGCAAGACCCTGTCTCAAAAGAAAAAAAAAAAAAAGAAAAGAAAAAATAGAACTGGAGAGGCTGTGTGGGGTAGGCGCAGACCATGCAAGGTATTCGGCATTACTTGGGTTTGTATTTGAATCATCCCCTGCCCCTTACTAGCTGTGCAGCCCTAGGCACGTTCCTGGGCAGATGATGATTGTAACAATAACAAACACTACAACAGTAATAATAATGGCTAACATTTATTGAGCAGTTATTACCGTGCTAGGTACTTTATACATGTTAATCTCTTTCAGTCTCACAGATGAAGTAGATACTATTACATACCTACTTTACAGACCAACCATACCAGGCCCTCTTCAACTTCTGCAATTTGGCATCTGCCATCCCCTCTGCCTGGACCTTGAAGACAAATCCCATGCGTCGGCCAGGTCTCTCAGCTGGAATTCATTCCTTCTCTGCATCTGCGGAGAATTTTATTCTAACCCCTTACCACTGCCAACTTTACTTAAGTAAATGGATGCCTGGCTCCCCTGCTGGGGCTGGGGGTGCCCCTTTCTATATCCACAGAAGCATGCAGAATAGGGAAAGAGGAAGAAATTTCTCTCCTGTTTAGTCAGATCCATTTTCCCCACCTGGATTTTTAAAACTTTCTAATTTTGAAATGCTCTCTTGAATTTTCAATCTGAAATCTAAAGGCATGTGACAAGGCCGAGGTGATTACTTGGGAGTAAATGCAAGAGTTTCCACTACGTAAGGGAATGGATAGCAAGTGGCTGGGTAAATTTCAAGAAAGACAATGCTCAGAGTGACTACTGTGTCTTCCAGTAAGTCGGAGACTTCCCCACCTTACCCCACCGGGGAAAGGACTCTGCCTTGAAGCCCTCAGGACGACTACCCTTTCTTCACCTCCCCTTCCTGATCACCCCACATCAGACAGCTGCATCTATAATTGTCTTGCCCAGTCCATATCTCTAAGAAGCCCATAGGCTGCTCTATTACCATCACAACCCATAGGTAGGGAGAGAAAAGGTGCTTTAGACACAGGGACCCCAGAATGAGTTGCGCAAAAGGCAGGAGGAGAGAGAGGTGGGCTGGAAGAAGGACACCACAGAATCTGGCACGGCAAGGTATTCTTTCACCTGGCGTAGACCTCCAACCACCACTACCATCCCCTAACCCCTTCCAGAACTTTCCTTCACCTTCTCAGCTCACTCTCACGCTTCAACTTGTGCTTTTCCTCAGGCACCAGCACCCCATTTCAAACTGCTCTCTTCCTACCGTCTCCTCCAAACAGTAAGTTATAAACACTGTGCTTTCAAATCCATCTCATTTCATCCTCACAGTACCATACGAGGGCTGCCTTACAGGCTGCCATTCGGAAGGGTTGGGGGGACTGGTCCTGCCAGAAAATTTTTTGCGAAGGTCAGGGCATCAAAACTTTTCTTTCTTTCCTGCCTGCCATGCCAAGCTAAACCCCTGCCTCCCCGAGTGCAGGGAAAAAAGCAAGGTATTTGAAGTAAGGAGTCCTGAGTGGTTTTAGGCAAGTCCCTTCTGAGTCTCACATTCCTCACCTGTCAACTGCTATGGTGACGCCTCTACTTTCCAGGGCGTAAGAGGTCAAGGAGATCACGGGTGTGCCGCACTGAGCTCGGGGATGGACTCTATTTCCAGTCAGTAAAGGGAGGTGTTCTATGCATCACAGGCTTTTGCACACGCCGCCACAGCGCTGCCGGCCCAGGGCTCTCCAGACCGGGGCGAGTTCCCTGTCATCTGTGTCTCTGCCCTTCCTTCACCAGTCCCACCCAGGCTGGCCTCGTCGGCTTTTTCCGCACCCACTCCCCAGTTCTAGAGCCCCGACTCCAACCTGACAAGTGCCCCACCCCGACCCAGATACCCCGCCCCTCCTTGTCCCACCCACCAAGGACTACTCCCACAGTCCCGACCCTCATTATCCGGGCTTTTCCGACTATCACCATCCGCCCTAGCTCCTCCCACCAGCCCCACCCCTCTAAGAGCTCTGCCCCCTTCGGCTCACCTCGCGCCGAAACGCGCCCCCTCCCCCGCAGCCACAGGCACTGCCATCCCCATTTCACAGATGGGAATGGCGAGGCTGGGATAGATTAGTCTCATGGTAAGACAGGTGCCCAGTGGGCCCATGTACCCTCGCCGGTAGTCCCCGAGCCCCGCGACCCCGGCCGCGCCGCACCCACCTCCTGCCCTCGCTCTGCAGCCTCCCCTCCGCAAGCGACCAGCGCAGCTTTGCGAGGAGGGCGGAGGGTCGGAGCCCAGCCCAGGGGCGTGGCGGTCCGGGGTCCGCGCGCCGCCTTCCGGGACTGGTAGTTCTCTCTGGGCTCTTCGCAGCTCGTTGCGTCGAGAGCGAACTCCATCTCCCAGGAGGCATTGCTGCGAGTTGCTCTGCGCCCCGCCTCGTCCCCGCCGGTGTCCGGCTGGCTGGCCTTAAAGGGGACGCGGTCAGAGTGGCAGCTCGCGGGGTGGCCCTCGCTCCGGCTCCGCCCCATTTACAGCACCTCGCCCCTCCCCACGCTTCGTCCCGCAGCCCCGGGGCCGCGCCGCACAGTCGGACTCCCTGGGTGCATAGAGCCTTGTGCCAGGCAGGGTGGGAAGACTGGATTTTGCAGTGGAAGCAGCATCTCTTCCATCTGGGACCTGGCTGAGGGCGTCCCCACCCTGGGGGGAGCAGAGGACCAGCCCTGACCTAGCCGGGCCCAGCCCTGTCCTGCCCGGCCGGAGCGCCCCGCCCAGCAGCCGGCTCTGCGGCAGGGCCCACCCGGGTCCGGGAGGTAAGGGGGTTGGGGGCGTGTGTCTGGCTTTGGGGGGCGGTGTCTGCACACAGGCGTTTCGAGAACCCTGGACTTGCGAGCCCAGGGCTGGGATTCGGGAGATGTGGGTGCATCCTGGGCCTCACTGTGTGACCTTGGGCGAGTAGCTACTCCTCTCTGGGCATTAACCCCCTCCTTCTCCTATTGTATGTCGAAGTGATCCTGCTCCCTCCCCTTTCAGGTAAGAGGACATTCGCACCCAGGACCCAGTCCATTCGCTCGCTGGCTTTTCGTGGGGCCCTCCAGCTCAAGCGTGGGCTGGGCGGGGGTGCGCTGGAGGGAGGCAGGTGGCCGAGCTGGGGCACAAACTGGGGGGCCCGAGGCCACCATTGTTTGGAATGGGTTTTTCCTATTCTCAGCATGCTGGGCCCTGGGATACCCTCCCCCAGCCCCGCTTACGGCTCTGGCCCTTGCAAACCCGAGACCCTGATGTGTCAGTTTGGTGCACTTCTTCCAGAAAGCTTGGGGTGGAGTGCGGCCCTCACAGGTTTGTGAGGGGTGGCCCCGCAGGGATAGGTGTGTGTGGTGGGTTCCTGAGGAGGAAGAGCTGTTCCTGCTTTCTTCCCTTGTCTCTCCTCCTTATCCTTTAAGGAAGAGCAGTTGCTTTTTACCAGTGAAACCCTTTTTTCTTTTTCTTTTTTTTCCAGGAGACAGTTTGGTGGCCCAGACATGGGCCTCCCAGAGTAGGGTGAAGCACTTCTTCCCAGGGTTGCCTTGGGTAGAAGTTCAGTTAAAAAATACCTAGAGAGATGCTGCCATTCAGACACCTGAGGGGCCAGAGATGGAGGGCACCACCTAGTGTCGGGAGGGGCAGCCTGGTACCCCCAGGCAGCTCTGGCTCCCAGGGGAGTCAAAGGAGGGAGGCTGGCCGCGAGGGTCAGAGAGGGGAGAAAATGAGCTCCTCAGCTCTTAGGTGCTGAGCAGGGGCTGGGAGGGGCTGCTCTGACCTGGAGCAGGGAGAGGTGGAGTAACGCCATGAAGCCTTCTTTTCAGGTCCTAGGAGATACCGTGAGCTTTTGACCTGAAGGCTAACCAGGAACAGATTTTTTTTTTTTTTTTTGGTTTTTGTTTTTTTTATTTTGTGCTTTTTCTTTTGCTTTGGTGGTTTGAATGATTTCTAGAATGGCTAAAGCCTCAGTCCAGTCCAGTGACCTCTGTAGGGGCTTTCTTGGCTGATGTTTAAGATTTTCAGGGTTTTTGATATGCAAGACCAGGTCTGGGCAAAGGAGGGGGCGGTGACTGGACCAAAGTTTAGGCCAGTTTCTGGAAGGTACTTTTCTGGTCACATCCTTGGTTTTCTCTCATCTTGCTGTCACATGTCTCACATGAGTCGCTTGATGCACCTTCACTGACACCTCAGTCCTTGGTTCTACACTGGGCACTGGGCTCAGAGACAGGGATTGGACCTCTGCCAAGGGAGGTCCCAGCGTGGTGGGAGACAGACGTGGATTCCAGTTACACTGCAGAGGGATGAGGATAGCTAAGAGGGCCTTGGAGGCCAGAACTTTAGACACTTGAATTGTGGAGGGAAAAAGAAAGGCTTCCCAGAGGAGAGGGCATGTGACCTGGGCATTGAAGGGTGAGTCAGAATTTTTCAGGAGAGAAGAGGGAGAGGCCCTTTTTCAGTAGAGAGGACATTGTGCAAAGTAGCAGTCAGGAAAAAGCCCCCTGCCCCAATGTCTGCAGAGTCTCCACTGAACAATGTCGCTTGAGTTCACCTCCATCCGTGCCCCACATCAGCTGAGTGTCACAGAAAGGGCTTGCATGTCCGGCTCAGGAGTTTGGACCTTATTCTGGGTCCAAGGGGCTGGATAGTGTTGAGAGTTCTGAGCAGGGGCATGGGCGGAATGGTGCTTACCGTGTAATAAACTCCATCTGATGATGCTGCATGGTGGGTTGGAGAGACCGAGGAGGGATGATGAAGCCTGAGCGGGGGCCCAGGGCGTGGCATTGGGGCTGAGCATTGGAGTTGTGTACACACACACACACACACACACACACACACTGGGTGCTTTGGGGTGATGGAGATAAGTCAGGCTTCACTATGCAGGAGCAGAGATCAGTCAACAATCAGCAGAGACGCTGAGGGTCATCTGAGAGGAACAGGTGAAGGGATCTGGGCCTTTTGGCGGAGGGATTGGGATTTTCCTGAGTGCTCACTGCGTGCTGTGGTGTGTGCTGGTGTTGCTGGGACCCCCCTCAGGCTGTCATGCCGGTAGGGCGAGGGGTATGAGGCAAGGGCTTGGGAGGAGCAGCAGCGCTGGCTGGGAAAGGCTAAGGGGTGGGCAGGTAGTCCCCTTCTATTTGGGCATTCCAAGGATCAGAGGTGAAAGAACACCTACCTCCATGGTGGCTGGGCTAGACTCGAAGCCTGGACTCTGTTCTCCAGGACACATGCCTCTGTTGGAGGTTGGATTGAGGGAGGGGATTGGGAGATGGGTTAGGAGGCCACTGCACTAGTCCAGGCAAGAAGTCAAGGGACTGATCCTGTGTGGGGCTGGGAACACCGAGGCGGCAGCGAGGGCTGATGGAGGAAGTGCCTTGGAGAATCAGCGGGATCAGCAGTGCGTGTCTCCTTGTCTCCTTTCCCTGACAGTGTCTGTGTCTCCCGTCAGTGCCAGGTGGCCCAAAAATAGACTCATGACTGCCCGGCCCTCATCTTTTTTATACCTTGTCTCAACCCTGTGAATGGCAGGCTTGGAATAGTCCCCATTTTCCAGATGAGAAGGCTAAGAAGCTGGGCAGGGACTCGCCCAAGGTCACCTGATGACTTTGAAGCAGAAAACCTGTGTCTTATGCTTTTCATGCAGGCTCTCCTGGGGGATGATACGGCTGCTGTTTGCTGCTGTGGTTGGTGCGGGGCAGCTGTCTCTTGAGTCAGAGCCAGCATGGACAGGCCATCTCCCTACCTGGGGCTTAGCAGGCTAATCCAGCCCTCCTGAGGGAGGCAGAGTGCAGGTTCTAATCCTGCCTTGCCAAGGCCATGTTCCTCTACCTCTCTGAGCCTCACTTTCCCCATTCCTGCCAGTGGGATAGCTGGCCTTGTCCTGCCTTCCCTGGCCTGATGGGGCCAGGTGAGGTGCAAGCCTCTAAAACCCTTTTGTGTGAGTGCATCCAAGATATTGAGTGGGTTTGCTGGTGACCATGGTGACAGCTGTCCTCAGACTGCCTGCGTGGGAGTTGGGGCAGGTGGGCAGGGCTTGCGTGCTGTGGCCAGGCTACAGACTGAGCAGAGGCTGCTGGCTGGCCTTGGAGATCAGAGCTCTCATGGAGCAGCTCTATTTGAACTGTCAGCTGCCAGCCTTATGTGGTATTAGGTAGAACAACATGAAATTGCCAACATTTGATCATTCAGTTTTATGTGGTTCAGTCTAATATCATTTGTCCCCATTTTACAGAAGAGAGGCTCATGGATATGATTACTGAGGGTCACACAGTGAGTCAGGGCTAGAATGTAGGACTCCTCATTCCTAGTCTGATATTCTTTCCACTCTTTCTGGTACTCTTTCTACTACCAGAGTCTTCCCTGTCCCCAGAACTCCATTTCTGCCTGCCCCTGTGCCCTCTTGCTTCACACATGATGCCAGTGCCTCATGGATTAGGGTTTCTTCTTGGCTGCCTGAGTGCCAGGATTTCTTGGCATCCTGGGTTGAAAGCATATGAAATCCACTAGCCATCCCAGGGGTCTGGGAGGATGGACTGTGTGTGTGAGAGAGGTTGGCCACAGCAACTGCCTTGTCACAGGCACTGTCTAGAAAGGGGACCAGGGCTGACGGGAGAGTTAAAAAAATTTTCTTTTTTTTTTTTTTTTCTTTTGAAACAGGAACTCACTTTGTCATCCAGGCTGGAGTGCAGTGGCGTGATCTCAGCTCACTGCAGCCTTCACCTCCCAAGTTCAAGTGATCCTCCTATCTCAGCCCCAACTAGCTGGGACTGCAGGTGTGAGACACTGTGCCTGGCTAATTGATGTAATTTTTTTTTTTTTTTTTTTTTGGGTAGAGACGGGGTTTTGCCACGTTGCCGAGGCTGGTCTCAACCTCCTGAGCTCAAGCCATCCGCCCACCTCGGCCTCCCAGAGTGCTAAGATTACAGGTATGAGCCACTCTGCCCAGCTGGGAGACCAGTTTTTAAAGATACTTTATAGGCCTTTTCAGATTATGCCTTGCAGGGGCACCCTTACAAACATTTCTGCCTCCCCCATCAGACTGGAAGCTCCTTCAAGGCAAGGACTTTGCTTCTAAAGCAACAGGAGTTGACATTTTCTGAGAACCTCCTTGTGCCCAGCTCAGAGAGCCTAGGTAACCTTTATGGGAACCAGAATGTATCCCAGATGAGCCGCATTCAAAGAGTCAAAACAAAACAACAGAATTGAACACATCATTTCCCTCATTTCCTCATTCAGGAAGCTTAGGACGGACCCTAAACTTTTTTTTTTTTCTTTTTTTTTTTTTGAGACACGGTCTCACTCTGTCGCTTAGGCTGGAGTGCAGTGGCACGATCTTGCCTTACTTCAGCTTTGACCTCCTGGGCTCGCCACCACCCCTAGCTGGTGTTGAACTCCTGGGCTCAAGTGATCTGCCTGCCTTGGCCTCCCAAAGTGCTGGGACTACAGGCGTGAGCCACCACGCCCGGCTGCATCTGAACTTGTAGCAGGTGCCCAGGTGCTTCTGAGGCATCCAGGCCAGGATTTGGGAACCACTGATCTCTGCCATGGCTACAACCTCTAACCAACAGCGAACTCTTCAGAGGCACACACTCTTGGCATGAGAGATGCTAGCCAAGACTAATAAGCCCTGGTCCTTTTCTGGTGGAGCTCACAGCCTGGTAAGAGAGACAGATATTTAAACAAATGGGCCCTTTGCATCCTAACACGTGCAGCAATGGAGGTTAGGTCACAGCTGAGAACTAGAACAGAGCAGGGAGCTCACTGGGCCTAGTACATAGTTAGGGTTCCAGAATATCTGTGATTCTGAATAAAACTTTTCAGTTTATTATCCAGGAAATTTAAGGCTTGTCCACACTCTAGCTCCAGTTCTCAGGCATAAGAGTAGTTTTTACTGAGCCCATAAGTTTAAACACCTACTATATGCTGAGTCTTATATCAGGTCCTGCCTAGATTGGGGTTATACATCGAAGCAAAGAAATGGTTCTGCCCTCCAGGAGAGGCATTAAGTGTTAGATGTTAAGAGAGCAAGCTGTGCTCATGTGAACCTGCATGAGAGGGCTCAAAGTGGATTGGTATGGGACAAAGGCTTCAGGAAACAGGCCAGATGGAGAAGGGCAGAAGGAAGGCTGTTATGGCTCAGAGGAGTAAGGTAGAGATAACTCACACTGCACCCTGCATTTTTTGCTCATCCAGCAAATGCATGTGTGCTGTGCACTGTGCTAGGTGCTGGGGATACTGTGGTGAACAAAACCTGAAGCTGCCCTCAGGAACCTTATACAGCGTTGGAGGGGAGGCTGACCCCAATCAAGAAATCATGACAAGTACTACCAAGGAGAAGGACAAGATGTTCTAATTTTTAATAAGAGAGATTGACCCAGGCAGGGAGATCAGGCAAGGCTTCCTTGACGAAGTGACTTTCAGCTGAGGTCTGCAGGGGGAGGGAAGAGCATCCACAAAGGCCCAGGGACAGAGGGCACACGGTGAGCCAAGGGTGGCAGGCTGGTGTGGGCTGAGGCAGGCAGAGCCCTAGGTGTGCAGGGCTGGAGCGCGGAGACGAGATGCTCCGCTTTGGTGGAGGGGACTGGGACCCACACCACGCCAGTACTAACTGATTCCAGCTGTAATGGAAGAGGCCACAGGTGATTGTAGGAATCAAGGGAGGGGGATGGATTCCCGCCTGGAGGACCAGGGCTGTTCTCACTGAGGACAGGTGCTTTAGATAGGCTTTGAAGGAAAAGACGCTTGCTTGGTTGTGTGACAGCATGGTGGTCGTGGGGGGCTCAGGAGATAAGGACGTGTCAGGCAGAAGGTGCAGCACACGCATGAAGTGGAGTCTAGCCGAGGGGTAGGGCACTGGGGAGGGAGCAGGGAGTTGAGGCAGAAAGGAGGAGTGCGAGGGATTCTGGGACCTCTGTCTGTTCTCCCTTAGGGCCTCTTGCCCTTTCTCCACAGAGGTGTGATTTTTTTGTGTCCGCCCCATCTCATCTCCCCGGTGGGCATGACTTGGCTGAGACTCTGGACAGCAGCTTCTAGATCCCGCTCCTACCTGCCCTGAGAGTGGACAGGGTCACCAGGGAGGCCTGGGGAGAGAGGGGCAAAGGGGTAAGGATGGGGAGGGGGCTCACGTAACTTTGTGCGATTAAAGGTGCTTAGCAACCATATCTTCAAGTCCCTGGGGTTAATTTATTTTGAGACAGGGCCTCTGTTGCTTAGGCTGAAGTGCAGTGGGATGATCGCCACTCGCTGCAGCCTTGAACTCCCAGGCCGAAGTGAGCCTCCCACTTCAGCCTCCAGAGTAGCTGGGATTACATGTGTGCGTCACCACTCCTGGGTAGTTTGTATTTTTTGTAGAGACGGGCCTCGCTGTTGCTTAGGCTGGTCTTGAACTCCTGGGCTCAAGGGATTCTGCTGCCTGGGCCTCCCACAGTGCTGGGATTACAGGTGTGAGCCATCACGCAGGCCCCTGGCGTTTATTATGTGCCAAGTGTTGTGCTTTACTTCATCAGGATAGCTTGCAGTGAAATGACGTCCTTGCCCCATTTCACAGATGAGAAACCTGAGGCCCAGAAAGTTTGAGTTGCTTGCCCTAAGTCTCAGCACTTGGGGACTGCACCGGGAACTCTTGAGCCCCGCGGTTGTCGGGCTGTGACCTTGCTCCCTGTCCTCCGCAGCGCGGGCGCCATGGACAAGATCTTGGAGGCGGTGGTGACGTCGTCATACCCGGTCAGCGTGAAGCAGGGGCTGGTTCGGCGCGTGCTGGAGGCGGCGCGGCAGCCTCTGGAGCGTGAGCAGTGCCTGGCGCTGCTGGCGCTGGGCGCGCGCCTCTATGTGGGCGGCGCCGAGGAGCTACCGCGCCGCGTGGGCTGCCAGCTGCTGCACGTGGCCGGCCGCCACCACCCCGACGTCTTCGCAGAGTTCTTCAGCGCGCGCCGCGTGCTGCGCCTGCTGCAGGGTGGCGCCGGCCCCCCAGGCCCCCGCGCGCTCGCCTGCGTGCAGCTGGGTCTGCAGCTGCTGCCCGAGGGGCCCGCGGCCGACGAGGTGTTCGCGCTGCTGCGGCGAGAGGTGCTGCGCACCGTGTGCGAGCGCCCGGGGCCCGCGGCCTGCGCGCAGGTGGCACGGCTGCTGGCGCGCCACCCGCGCTGTGTGCCCGACGGCCCCCACCGCCTACTCTTCTGTCAGCAACTGGTGCGTTGCCTCGGCCGCTTCCGCTGCCCAGCCGAGGGCGAGGAGGGCGCCGTGGAGTTCCTGGAGCAGGCCCAGCAGGTGAGCGGGCTCCTGGCGCAGCTGTGGCGCGCACAGCCCGCCGCCATCCTTCCCTGCCTCAAAGAGCTGTTCGCGGTCATCTCCTGCACAGGTGCGTGTGCGGCCGGGGCAGGAGCGCGGGCACGTCGAGGTCCTGGGTGGGCGCTTGGGCAGGTGGCTGTACGTGCGGATCTCTGCATGCGGGCGCCCATGTGGCCCGAGTGTGCCACGGGCGAATGCTCAGGTGGAGGACTGCAGCCTGTCTTCATGTAGGTGGCACAACTATCTAGAACACTTGCTGTGGGTCCTCTCCCGCAGTAGGTGTTGGAAATGTAGGGAGGAGCACGCTGGTGTGAGAAGGACACGGGTCAGTCTGGCTAGAGGGAGGAACAGGAAGTTGAGCAAACCACAGGATTTGGGGCGGGGGAGCGGGCGTCATTATGGCCTTCGGGTTAGGTGAGTTTGATAGAAGCTATCACTTTAGAGCCAGGAATTGACAGATTGGTGGCACCTGGCAGCAGGGGCAAGGTTCCCTGGGCAGGCAGAGGTGAGGGTCCGGAGAGGTGATGGAGTCTGCTGTGCAGACTCGGAAACGTAAAATCTTGATCCTCCGTTGACAACCGTGGAACTTAGACTACAGTGCAAGTGAGTGAAAGCAGATGTGTGCCTTCCCTGATGATGAGGCTCTCCAGGGGAAGGGAAGGGAATGCACCTGGCTGGGTGAAGAACTGAGGACAGTAGACTTCGAGAAGGAAATGCTCTTTCCCATCTAGGGCTCTGTGCGGCTCCACTTGGAGTATCTCCTTTCTCCAGTCCACACAGCCCTCCCACCTTCTCTAGCCCCAGCGTTTCCCCTTCTAAAGGCCTTGCCCTTACACCCACTGTTGATCAGTGCTTGTCTGTGCCCAGCACAGGAATAGCCTCAAGGCTGTGCTAGTGAAGGTTTGTTGAGTGAGTTTAGGTGGAACCAGAGACTTTGCTTGCTATAGGAGAGGAGGTGGCCTCTGCTGTGCTCTTCGCAGAGGCCCAGCCTGGTTCGTTGGCTGCTGCAGGGCATGGTGTGCTGGGGGAAGGGAGGAGGCCTGCCTCCCTGCTGAGCTCAGCCCTGTCCCCTGTTCCAGAGGAGGAGCCACCATCTAGCGCCTTGGCCAGCGTGGTCCAGCACCTCCCATTGGAGCTCATGGATGGTGTTGTCCGGAACCTCAGCAATGATGACAGTGTGACGGACTCGCAGATGCTGACTGCCATCAGCAGGTGGGACGCTGAGGCTGAGCCATGGTCAGGGCTGGGGCCCCTCCCTCTCTTCCTCTCAGAAGCCCCTTCTCCTGGGTGGGACACTGGGCTAGATTTGGAGTCAGAGGGCCCAGGGCCTCATGCATGTTCCATCATCCATCCTTTCTTGAGCCCTGCTCTATGCCTTGCCTGGGGCTGGATGTGGGGAATACAGAGAGCCTGGCCTGGTGATGATGCTGTCAGGCCAGGTACCAGCAGTGTGACCCTGGACATGCCAATGAGCTTTCAGCCTCAGTTTCCCCCTCTGTAAAAGCAGAAGTGGGTGGTGGCATAAGAAGCTGTCAGGCGTCCTTGGGGTTGGGTAAGAAGTTGAGAGTGCTTCATGAGGTGCTTTCTGAGTGGGGCAGACATGAGAAGCAGAGTTTGGGTGCTGTTCCGCTCACAGAGTCCTTGCATATCCCCCACCTCATCTGAACGTCCTCCTCCCTGTGATCTAGACGCACCTGCCTGTCCAGTTGTCCCAGAATATGCCGCCTCCCCTCCTCCCTGCAGGCCTTTGCCTATGCAGACCCCGTCCACCTGGCATGCCTCCCTCTGCCATTCTTTCCATCCCGTGTGCAGATCCACCGTCTCCGTAGGGCCTTCCTGGATTCCTTGCCTTTAGTGGGTAAGAGTGTGGGCTCTCAAGGTAAGTTGCTAGAGGTCAAATCCCGCCTCTACCACTTCTTGCCTGTGTGACTTTGGACAAGTTACTCAACCTCTCTGTTTGAGTTTCCTCAACTGTAAAATGGAGTATAACCAAACCCATCATCTAGGGTTGTTGTGAGGATTAAACTGAGTAAAACAAGAGAATACACGTAATGTGCCTAGAACTGTGCTGTGGGAGCCGCCGTTATCATCATTGTTGTGACTTTGCTGTCACGGTTCTGTCTCTCTCTAGCACAGTCCGCTGAGTCTAGGCTGTTTTCCTGAGCTCTGACAGCATGGTAGCTGTGCGCTCAGCCCGCACAGGCAGGCTGTGTTGTGGGGTCCAGAGGGGCTGATACATGTAAAACTGATGGAATGTCCTGCTCAATGGTGAATACGACCTAAGTGTTAGCTGCTGTTATCTCCTTTAATCCATACAAGAACCCTCTGAGGGAGGTATTATCCCCATTTTACAGAGGAAGAAACTGAGGCCCAGAGCAGGGAAGTGGCTTGCTCTGGGTCACACAGCAAGAGCTTGCTTCTGGAAACCAGAGCTTCTGGCCCAGGAGCACTGCCCTTCCAGGCAGAAGCAGCTGAAAGCCTTGTTCTGGCACTGCAACCAGCGTGGAGGGGCGAGGCTTGGGGTGCCGAGAGGGCCTGGCTCCCTTCCTGATGGGCTGGGGGCCTCAGTGTCTGGCAGGTGGCTATGCTGAGCTCATGCTTTTCCCAGCCGTGTGTGGTTCAGCCCACAGTCCCCGGGGCTGCCCTTTCCAGGCGTGAGTCAATGTGGGAATGCAGGACATTACGGCTGGCCCCTGGGCTGTCCTCACCCCAGCATTTTGAGTGTCCCTCGTCCCTGTGTCACTGTCACTCCCCTCACCAGGATGATTGACTGGGTGTCCTGGCCCCTGGGGAAGAACATTGACAAGTGGATCATTGCACTGCTGAAGGGCCTGGCTGCTGTTAAGAAGTTCAGCATCTTGATCGAGGTTTCGCTCACCAAAATTGAGAAGGTTGGTGCCCCGTCCTAGCCCAGACTTACAGCCTTTTGCACTAGGCTCTTGCCAGGGGCGGTGCAGGTCTCGGAGGGCAGAGCATCGGGCCTCCCCACCAAGCTCGCTGTGTGACCTGGGCGATTCACTGCCCCTCTCTGGGCCTCAGATTCTCCCCATTAGTTTCCCTGACTGCTCATCCAAGTATGTGTGTCTGACTTTTGGTCTGTCCATGCATTCCTCAGAAATCTATCTTGCTGTCCATCTTGCCATCTGTCTGTCCATCTGGGTCTGTGAGCACCTCAGTGTTTATCCCTCTGCGTGGGTTTGAACTCGGGTGTCTCTGAGCCCCCTCTCAGGCCTGTGATTGCACTTGGCCTCGGCAGCTCGGGCCTGGGGACTCCTGACCAAGGCCTCTCTTCTAGGTTTTCTCTAAGCTGCTGTACCCCATCGTCCGGGGAGCTGCCCTGTCCGTGCTCAAGTACATGCTCCTGACCTTCCAGCACTCCCACGAAGCCTTCCACCTGGTAAGGGCCCTGCCTGCTGCCCCTGGGCTCTTGGTGCAGGTCACTTGGCTGAGGCCGAACAGCTGAGGCGTGGGCTCTGGCCTCCCTTTGGCTGTGGGGAGAGGAGTAGTCATCCTATTTTGCAGATGAAGAAACTGAGGCAGGGTGTCTTAGATCATATGTCTGGGAAAAGGAGTCGCCTGCCTGCAGAGTTGAGAGCCCCATCTGGGTCAGGGGACAGTGGTCAGGTGGGCAAGCCTCCCTACCTCAGAGAGTGCTGCGTGCTGTCAGCAGGGACCACAGCCCCGTGTCTCCGGTGGGCGGGTTGGTGCTGAGCCTGACCCAGCTCTGCTCCCACAGCTCCTCCCTCACATCCCCCGCATGGTGGCCTCTCTGGTCAAGGAGGACTCGAACTCGGGGACCAGCTGCCTGGAGCAGCTGTCAGAGCTGGTCCACTGCATGGTGTTCCGGTTCCCGGGCTTCCCAGATCTGTATGAGCCTGTCATGGAGGCCATCAAGGTGAGTGACGGTCCCCTACTTGGGCCTCGCCCCACTCTGACAAAGGTGCCAGTGTGGGCCTTCCTGTGGGCCATACCACAGCTTGGTGGCAGTCCCCGTCACCTCCCCAGGTCCCTCATGTGCCTCAAGCACACTGAGCCACTCACGTTCCCCAAGTGCCCGGGCTGCCTTATGGCTGCTCTGAGCTTTTGCACGCACGGTGCTCTCTAACCGTAAACCCTTCTCTGTCACTGTAGTGTGGACATTAAAACACTTTCTCTTTCTCTGCTCTGCCTGGACAGCTCCTACTTACCTTGTAAGTCTCTGTTCTAGTGTTACTTCCCTCAGGATGCCTTCCCTGATCACTGGCAGTACTCCGCTGCCCTCCACCAGGCTGGACTCGGGCCTCGCTGGGCTCCCACAGTCTTGGTACATCCTGCTGTCACATGTTGTCACTGTCTGCCTCCCTTGCCAGACTGTGAGCACTCCAGACCAGGGATAATTTACAATTGTTCACATGACTTTACTGATGTCCTGCTCTGCACCAAGCCCAGGCTGGGAACTGGGGGCACGGGCGTGAAGCAAACGGAGTCTCCTCCATTGAGGGGATCGCAGCCTAGTGAGGGTGACAGACTTGGATACAAGAAACTCTGGTCGGAGCAGCTTTTGAAAATGTCTACAAGGTTTGGCTTGAGAGCAGCCAGAAACCAGAGGAAGGAAAGATCTCCAGTTACAGAAGACAGATGAGGCCTCATTAAGCTGGGCTTGACAGGTTGCTAGGATCTGACAATGACTGACATCTGTGGCTACTGCTACACTTGACAGTGTTTTCCTGTATGTTATGTCTTCTGATGCTCGCAAGAAACCTACAAAGAAGATATGGTTCATTTCAATCTCATAGATGAGGAAAGGGAGACTTGCAGGTTTGGTGACTTGTGCAAAGTCACGGAGGTAGTGAGACATGTAGCTGGAGTCTGGACGGCAGAGCCCTTCCCCATTGCCTGATAGAGAAGGCAGGTTGGGCGGGGCGAAGGGGTCTAGGTAAGTGGCCCTTGCAGAACCTTTGATTTGACTTTCACATCTGCAGCACAGCAGACGAGATAACCTGAAAAGTGTCCTGCTACAAAACAGCTAGAAATGCTTGTTAAAATATAACCAACATCACTTTAAGTACATAGCTGAACTTGCAAGAAAGTAAGGGGGAGTCCCCAGGGGCCAAAAAGGAAGAGAGAACTGAATTCCAGAGTGGTAGGTGAGAAACGAGGCTCTTCCTCTGGGGTGAGGCAAGCGTGTGGGTGAGATGGCCAATCTCAGTCACAAAAGGGCTTGAGTTGGTAGGGACAGGAGGTGAGACTTAGGGCCTATCCCCAGTAGGGAGTTAGCACTAAGAAGCCCACTAAAAGCCAGGACCCAAGAAAGGTTTTACCATTAGCAAAAGAATGGTCTGGGGCAAAATATGCACGTGGTTTTAAATAGACATCAGGGGAACTTTTCTGGCTTGTTCTGGGCTCTGGATTAGGAGAAAAATGTAATCAGTGGCCTTCTCTCGTGGATTTAGGGGTTCAAATTAATATCATTTTGGGGGTTGTGGCCCTTCCCCACGTTAAAAGTAGTCATAAACTTGTAGTACCCACGGGTAACCTGGTAGAAAGACATAAATCAAGCCATAAAGGTAAAGTTCTACTGAAAATTAGTTTGTAGTCCAAAAATTACAAAACACACAAAGGAACAATCCTGCATGAATGACAGTTGGTAGATGCAATAAACAAAACTTCTGCTATTTACTTAGATCTCAGTTTTTCAAACTAGACACGAGAAAGAACTTTTGATAATCAAAGCTGATCTCCAGTGGAAGGGGCTGCCACGATCGGCCATGAGCCCCGACAGTGGAGGTGGATAAGCGGACCTTGCTGTGTCAGGTGTGTTACCCAAGGGTTTCTACCTGGAAAGGGAGGTAGGAGGAAAGCTTGGAGATGCTGTGGCTGGGTCTGTTTCCTGCTAGATTGTGAGCTGCTGTGGGCAGGAACCCTGTGCTTTTGATCTTTGTGCCTAGTAGATGTCTGTGAGCGAATGAGTGGGATATTGTTCGAGCAGGACGGTAGTGTGGAGAATGCTGTAATGAAAGTGCAGGCAGAGAGGAGGGACCCTGCCCCGGGCACTGAGGAAAATCCATGATGAGTGAGATGCAGGCTTTGCACAACAGGGGCTCATAGATTGTCTGATCCAGGGGACGAGGGGAGTCTGCACATACCTGTACCAGTAGGGGCAGGGAGTTAGGCTTTGTAAGATGATACAGATACAGCCCTTCTCAAGGACCCTGTGCCTTGAGAAGATCCTGGAAAGCTTCATAGAGAGGGGATACAGGAGTTTGATCTTGCTGGATGGGGACTAGAAAAGGACACTGTGGATGCATCGGAGGGAGAGGCATGGAAGTGGGAACGTGTGAGGTTAGTTTGGTGGTAATGTGTGAGGGGAAGGGAGATGAGAAAAACCAGCAGAGCAGTGCCTTGAAAACTAGGTTGAGCCACTCGGCTAGATCTGGGCTTCTCGAACGTTTCCATCCAAGCACTTGATGTCAGAGAGGGGAACTCACCCAAAGCAGTCTGACATGAGCTCTGAGTTTCTCTACAACCTCACTTTCTCTCAAAGACTCAAGTATATATGTTGTAATTATAAACATGTTTTAATATTCCATGTTTTGCTTTGAATGTTAGAAAAGATGGCTTCACATTTGTTCTGTGGCTTTGAACACTCCTTCGTACGAGCCAGTTTGAGAGGCGAGGCAGCAAATTATAGGATTCTACTGCTTATAAAATTATTTTGCATGGGTTCTATGAGTACATCCTTTTGTACATATACCTTTGTAAATAAGCTCTGGAAAGTTCTCTGACTTAGGCAGATGTATCAGGTTATGGCAGTTTCTCTGGGAGCTGTGGTACTTGCCAAGGGAGCCATCACATGTCAGTTTCTAGTAACATTATTAGGTTCTTAAGTGATTTTGAAGTTTTTATTTTCTTGAGTATAAAGTTACCTTCTTTGGGAATAATGGCATTTGATTTTGTTCCTAGCATGGATATTTTTGCATCTTCTCTGTTTGTGCACAGATGTGTGGGGTTCTGCCTGCCTTTTTGCCTCCATTTGTTCATGTTGTGGGGTAGGGGGGCAGACAAGTAGGGCATTAGATAGGGCATCATGAAAACAAAAAGGAAGGGACGAAGAAGATACTGAGCCTGTATCTTATCTGTCTCCCCACTGGCATCTCCTTGGTGTGTGTGTGTGTTTTTAATCATCTGTGAGAAGTGACTGCTCTGATAAATTATCCAATAAATTATCTTGGGAGGTGAATGAGCAAAAGTGTTAAACCCCACTGGGTGGGCAAGACCTTTTGTGGGAGCCACAGGATGTGCACTAGGAAGACGAGGGCTTTGGATGCCGAGCTGTTTTGAAGCTCTGTGGAGCCTTGGACAAATCTAAGGTCTTGTGGCCAGGATCTGGAAATAAGATCAGGGCTAGAGGAACCGTTAGGAATGTTGCTGAAATCTAAGTAGCAGGACGTGGTGCTTGATGTTGCTCTTTGGAAGATACCTCTAGCATCATTAGAACTAGTGCTCGGTGGTATTCTTAGGTGCAGCTGTTTGATGTGACACAGATAATGAGTGGGAAGCATGCTGAGGACCAAGACGCATATCTCAGACCCCAGGGATGTGCCCACTGTCCTGACTGTGGGGTCAAGTTGTGGGGAGGTGACTCTTCTCTTGAAAGCTGATTCCGCAAATCTAAAAGTAAAAGGTGGAAATGGGCACATCATTGTGTGCCCGCACCATGAAAATGTAGGATGCCAAACTGACACAAGGTAGGCGTATCCTCACTTGACAGATGAGGAAACTGAATCAGAGAGCCTCACCACCACCAGACAGCTAGTGCGGACCGGAGTCAGGGCTGGCATTGGCATCCTGACATCACTGGGTTTGGCCTGTGGGCCAGGGTTGGCATTGCCTGAGCTCTTTTAAGAACATGCGTATTCTTCACTTACAGTCATCCTGGACTATTATTTTCTGTCTGAATCTTCATTTTTTCCATCTATAAAATGGGAATTATGCCACCTTAAGGCAGTCATGACCTGAAAGACCATGGAGGCAGCCCATATGTCAACTGAAGGGGTTTGGAAGCAGGGGACTGTTCACACACACCCCAGAACATCTGTGGGGTGGGGGGGGTGTGCCTGGGAGGTCACGGGGTTGGCTGTATCTGAGAAGGCCTCCCAGAAGAGGTGATATTTTTTTGAGCTGACCCTGGTGCCTACCATCCTGCCTGCCTGCTTATTCCCTCCTCAGGACCTCCACGTTCCCAATGAGGACCGCATCAAGCAGCTGCTAGGGCAGGATGCCTGGACTTCGCAGAAGAGCGAGTTGGCAGGCTTCTATCCCCGGCTCATGGCCAAGTCAGACACGGGCAAGATTGGTCTCATCAACCTGGGCAACACGTGCTACGTCAACAGCATCCTTCAGGCCTTGTTCATGGCATCTGAGTAGGTGCTGCTTTGGAATTCCCTGTCTGCCCTTGCTTCTCTCCTCTGGGCTCCCTGATGACAGGTGGAAAGGTGTGGGGGGCGGGGGTTGGAGAGGGTGGGCCTTGCTTGCATTGCGGGCATGATTCCCTGAGGTCTTTGGGGACTGAGAGCCTCAGGCCATTGCCAAGGCAGTAGGTCAGGACTGAATGGGAACTGAAGAAGGGGCTTCAGGGGCTGGGCAGCACTGGGAAGGGGGTCTGCTCTGGACTGGCTGACATCACTGACTCTTCTCCTGGAGTCCATGGGGGTGGATTCAGTCTTCCAGAGTAGAACTCCCACCCATCCTGGTATTAGACATCTCTCTTTTAAAATGAAACCAACACAATCTTTATAGTCTATGGCCACCTATCTACCTATGGCTTACTTAAAAGATCAAAGTTTCAGCTTTGATTCAGTGAAAATAAGCTTTGATTCTGGCTTATCATATGTCCTCAAGTCAGTTTCTTCTCTCTGAGTGTCAGTTCAGTGGGAGGAGATTGGAGCTAATCTCCAAGGCTGCTGCACATTCTTCTCAAAATGCCTGGTGAAGGACTAGTTTTGTTTTTCTTTTCTAAATTCCAGTCTGCTGCAGAATATTACTTTGGTAAAATATAACAAAATGACTTACTAGAAAAACGGTCACATGCTTGTATGGTCGTTGTGATGCTAAAATGCTACGTATGTTCCTAAGTGCTCACTCAACTTCTGACCTTACCTTGGACTGAGACCAGCCAGGTGGCCCACACTTTGCCTAGGGCGCTTCCGTGCAGCGGGCTGAGTTTGGAGAGTGCATGGGCAATATGCCCGGAGCTGCTTGTGAGATCAAGAAATAAGCTGCAGCCTGGGAATTGGCTTGTTCCAGAGAATGTTCGTGTAGGGAGGGGAGCTGTCTCCTATAGGATCAGACCCTTCCCACTAGGAGCCAGTCCACCCATCCCTACAGGGTCCTCTTCTTTCAGCATATTCCTCACATTGACCTCTGTCTCCCTCATTGGAAGGCAGGGGAACAGCTTGAGGTGGCTCTAGGGGCAGGGGCCAGGGCCCTTACAGGAGCTGTAGGAGTCAATTGGAGGGCCCAGGTCAGAGCAGGGCCTGCTGCTCTGGAGGTGGATAAATGTCTTTCCCCAGGGAAGCAGCTAAGAAGGGAGTGCGAGGGGCTGCTGCGGCTGGGATGATATTGGCGCAGATCCTGTGGCATGTCCCAGCCCTAGAACCCTGGAACCACAGGACCTTAGGACATTTGAATCTTTGAGTCCTGAAGTTATGAGGTCTCAGAACTGGAAGGGGCTACAAGGGTCACCTTTGTACCCTTCATTGTCCAAAACATGTCTATTGTTGTGTTCCTGACCTCAGATACCCCAGCCTGAGTTGTTCACCTGCTCTTCCTCCCCAGTCCCTGGCCTCTGGCTCCATCCTGGGGTAGAAATATCTGTTCTGCCTTTGGCCTGGAGGCTCTGGGCTGCCTGTGACATGTATGACTAGAGACTCCTTGGGGGCCCACGGCTTACCTTGAGTGCCCCTGCTTTGTTTTGAAGCTTCAGACACTGTGTGCTCCGCTTGACTGAGAACAACTCACAGCCGCTGATGACCAAGCTGCAGTGGCTCTTTGGCTTCCTAGAGCACAGCCAGGTGAGTGTAGGGGGAGTCAGAACCGGGTGGAGAGGCAGCTCTGGTCAGGCCCTGACACGGACACCTTTCCCTTCCCCAGGACCTGCCTGCATCTGGCTGTCATCTCCCATGTCAGTAGCTGAGCCCCCAGCGGGCCTGGCATATGGAGCTAATTTAGTGCCCCCTTGGGGCAGGAGGAGGGCCCCCTTGAGCCCTGTCCCGTGTTGTGCTGCCCAATCTTCCCCCTTCAGCAATTCAGTCCATCGCATTATGGTGTTGCCATAGTCCATCTTATGCTGCTATAACCAAATACTTGAGACTTGGCGATTTATGAAGAAATTTATTTCTCAGTTTTGGAAGCTGGGAGGCCCAAGATCGAGGGGCTGTGTCTGGTGAGGGCCTTCTTGCTGCATTACAATGTGGTGGAAGGCATCATGGTGTGAGAGCATGCATGAGAAGGGAGAGCGGGGTGAACCCATCCTTTTATCAGGAACCTGCTCCTGTCTCAGTGTGCACCACTGGGGAAAGCAGATGGCCTGTGATAGGGAATTAATACATTCATGAGGGCACAGTGCTCAGGACCTCCTCCCCTCTTGAAGGTCCCGCCTCTCAACACTGCTTCTCTGGGGACTATGTTTCCAACACATGCTTTTTGGAGGACACAGTCACACCACAGCATGTTGCTTCATTCTGCTGTCATTTTTGAGTACCCACATGGCCAGGCAGCCTGAGAGCTGTTGAGAGTACAGAGGTGAACAGAACAAACACCATCTCTGCCCTCATGGAGCCCAAAGCCCTTGGCCAGGGATTATACAAAGCTCTGTGTGGGGGCACAGAGATGAGTAATCCCTCCCTGGCTCATGGAGGGAAGGGAAAGGTCAGTGAGGGAGGGTTGGGAAGACCACATGGAAGAGGCGGTGCTGTATCTGGGACTCATCTTGACCGGAGAGAATGGCAGTGAGCGGAGGCAGGGAGAGCAGATTCCTGGAGGCTCGTTCATCTCTGTGATCCCCATGCCCTGCTCAGAGGCATGGACATATGTGGGCTGGGATGGGTCGGGGACAATAGAAAGTGGGGAGGACTTCATGGAGGAGGCTGGGAAGTTTGAGGCCGAGGGTATGAGGTAGACCGTCAGGCCTAACCTGTGCAGAGCTGGCTGGTGAGTGGCCTCCTGCTCCTGACCCTGCCTTTCACCTGCCCTGTCCTAGCGGCCTGCCATTTCCCCAGAGAACTTCCTTTCTGCATCCTGGACGCCCTGGTTCAGCCCTGGCACCCAGCAGGACTGCTCGGAGTATCTGAAGTACCTGCTGGATCGGTAAGGGGGCCAGGGCCACGCGAAGGCTCCAGGTCTAGAAGGTCCCTGGGGGCAAGCCCAGTACCTCTGAGCTGTGTTGCAGCTTCCGGGGAATAAGTGTGCTGCCTCGAACATGTGGAGGGCTTGGAGAAGGGGTGTGCTGGAAGGGCAGGGACTGAGTGTGAGGGAGATTTGGTAGATGCTGAACGGAAGTGACCTCTGGGAGGTCATCGTGTACATCTGCACACTGGGCCGTGCATCTTTGTCACTGCTATGGAAGCACGTTACATAGCTCCAGCAAGTCTTTATGTAGGGTGTGTGGGTGAGTCTAGCAAGCGTGCTGTGTGAGCACGTATGTGGATGTATGAGTGTTTGGTACGTGTGTGTGGCTGTTGGGGAAGATAGATGGGCATGGATAAGCTGAGTGCCCTGGAAGGGGACCCACATGTACATATAGAGACTCTGCTTCCTGCCCCAGGCTGCACGAAGAGGAGAAAACAGGCACAAGGATCTGCCAGAAACTCAAGCAGTCCAGCTCGCCCTCCCTGCCCGAGGAGCCGCCGGCCCCAAGTTCAACCTCTGTGGAGAAAATGTTTGGAGGCAAGATAGTGACTCGAATCTGCTGTCTCTGCTGCCTCAACGTCTCCTCCCGGGAGGAGGCCTTCACGGACCTCTCTCTCGCCTTTCCTCCTCCTGAGCGCTGTCGCCGCCGCCGCCTGGGCTCTGTGATGCGCCCTACAGGAGACATCACAGCCCAGGAGTTGCTCCCAACAGCCAGTGCACAGGGGCCAGGCAGGGTGGGTCCTCGGAGGCAAAGGAAACACTGCATCACAGGGGACACCCCTCCCACCAGCCTGGACATTGAAGGCCTGGACTCCAAGGAAGCTGGTGGGCAGAGCAGTCAGGAGGAAAAGGTAGAGAGGGATGAAGAAGGGAAGGAGGAGGGAACGGAGAAGGAAGAAGCGGGTGAGGAGGAGGAGGAAAGCACCAGAGGGGAGGAAGAGAGGGAGGAAGAGGAGGAGGTGGAAGAGAAGGTGGAGAAGGAGACAGAAAAGGAGGCTGAGCAGGAAAAGGAAGAAGACAGCCTGGGAGCAGGGAGCCACCTGGATGCTACCATCCCCTCTGGGGAACAGATGTGTGGCTCTGAGGGCTCCCGCTCTGTCCTGGACCTGGTCAACTACTTCCTGTCCCCCGAGAAGCTGACAGCAGAAAACCGCTACTACTGCGAGTCGTGTGCCTCCTTGCAGGATGCCGAGAAGGTGGTGGAGCTGAGCCAAGGGCCGCGCTACCTCATCCTCACACTGCTGCGCTTCTCCTTTGACCTGCGCACCATGCGGCGCCGCAAGATCCTGGATGACATCTCCATCCCCCTGCTGCTCCGCCTACCACTGGCTGGTGGCCGGGGCCAGGCCTATGACCTCTGCAGCGTTGTGGTACACTCTGGAGTGTCTTCGGAGAGTGGTCACTACTACTGCTATGCCCGTGAGGGCGCTGCCCGCCCTGCCCCTTCTCTGGGAACTGCCGATAGGCCAGAGCCCGAGAACCAGTGGTACCTGTTCAATGACACTCGGGTGTCCTTCTCTTCCTTCGAATCTGTCAGCAACGTCACCTCCTTCTTCCCCAAGGACACAGCCTATGTGCTCTTTTACCGGCAGCGGCCCAGGGAAGGGCCCGAGGCTGAGTCGGGCTCTTCTAGAGTCCGGACAGAGCCCACCCTTCACAAGGACTTGATGGAAGCCATTTCCAAAGACAACATTCTTTACCTACAGGTGAGCTGAGCCGTGGGGCCTCTGATCTGATCTGGTGGAGGGAGTTCAGTCCCATTACTGGCTTAGATAAGTCATTTCCCCTTTAAGTCTTTTTTTAAAAATCCCATTCATCCATTGCTCAGTGCTGGGCATATACTGGTGGCCCAGACAGACCTAACCCCTTACTTCAAAGAACAGACACTGAATAATGAATGACACAGGTTTATTTTTTCTTTAAGTCCCAGGGTACATGTGCAGAATGTGCAGATTTGTTACTTAAAGGTGTGCCATGGTGGTTAGATGCACAGATCAACCCATCACCTAAGTATTAAGCCCTGTATCTGTTAGCTATTCTTCCTGAACCCCTCCCTCCCCCGCCACCCCCAGCAGGCCCTCGTGGGTGGTGTTCCCCTCCTACCCCCAGCAGGTGTCCATGTCTTCTCATTGTTCAGCTCCCACTTACAAGAGCATGCGGTATTTGGTTTTCTGTTCCTGTGTTAATTTGCTGAGGATAAGGGCTTCCAGCTCCATCCATGTCCCTGCAAAGGATGTGATCTCATTCCTTTTTATGGCTGCACAGTATTCCATGGTGTGTATGTGCCACATTGTCTTTATCCAGTCTATCACTGATGGGCATTTGGGTTGATTCCATGTCTTTACTATTGTGAAATGTGCTGCAGTGAACATACATGTTCATGTATCTTTATATTAGAATGACTTATATTCCTTTGGGTGTATACCCAGTAATGGGATTGCTGGGTCAAATGGTACTTCTGCCTCTAGGTCTTTGAGGAATTGGCCACACTGTCTTCCATGATAGCTGAATTAATTTACACTCCCACCAACAGTGTAAAGGCATTCCTATTTCTCTGCAACCTCACCAGCATCTGTTTCCTGACTTTTTAATAATCACTATTCTGGCTTACTTGAGATGGTATCTCATTGTGGTGTTGATTTGCATTTCTCTAATGGTCAGTGATGTGGAGTTTTTCTTTCATATGTTTGTTGGCCACATGAATGTCTTTTGAGAAGTGTTTGTTCATCATATCCTTTGCCCACTTTTTAATGGGGTTTTTTTTTTTTTGGACATTTAAGTTCCTTGTAGACTCTGGACATCGGACTTATGTCAGATGGGTAATTTGCAAAAATTTTCTCTCATTCTGTAGGTTGTCTGTTTACTCTGATGATAGTTTCTTGTGCTCTGTATAAGCTCTTTAGTTTAATTAGATCCCATTTGTCATATTTTTGCTTTTGTTGCAATTGCTTTTGGTGTTTTCATCATTAAATCTTGGCCTATACCCTGAATGGTATTGCCTAGATTTTCTTCTAGGGGTTTAATAGTTTTGGGTTTTACATTTAAGTCTTTAATCCATCTTGAGTGACTTTTTTGTATAAGGTGTAAGGGAGGGGGTCGAGTTTCAGTATTCTGCCTATGGCTAGCCAGTTCTTCCAGCACCATTTATTAAATAGGGAATCTTTTATCCATTGCTTGCTTTTGTCAGGTTTGTTGAAGATGGTTGTAGGTGTGGAGTCTTATTTCTGAGTTCTGTATTCTGTTCCATTGGTCTGTGTGTCTATTTCTGTACCAGTACTATGCTGTTTTGCTTACTGTAGCCTTGTATAGTTTGAAGTCAGGTAGGCATGAGGCCCATGAGGCCTCTGGTTTTGTTCTTTTTGCTTAGGATGGTCTTGGCTATATGGGCTTTTTGGCTCCATATGAATTTTTAAATATTTTCTAATTCTGTGCACGTGAATGGTAGTTTAATGGGAATAGCATTGAATCTGTTACATTGGGCCCTATGGCCATTTTCATGCTATTGAGTCTTCCTATCTATGAGCATGGACTGTTGTTCCATGTGTGTCCTTCCTTCACTTCCCTTGTTAGTTGTATTCCTAGGTATTTTATTCTCTCTGTAGCAGTTGTGAATGGGAGTTTGTTCATGATTTGGCTCCCTGCTTGGTGGTGGTGTATAGGAATGCTAGCAATTTTTGCACAGTGGTTTTTGTATCCTGAGATTTGCTGAAGTTGCTTAACAGCTTAAGAAGCTCCTGGTCTGAGATGAGGTTTTCTAGATATAGAATCATGTTATTAATGCAGTTGTTTAATAAGTGTGCTGAAGGAGGAACACAGGGACCAGTTGAGTCTGAGGGGGAAGAGGATGCTTCTGGGAGGGTGTGTGTGTGTGTGTGTGTGTGTGTGTGTGTGTCATGCTACCCACGTGGGCCTCCTATGTGCTATTTTACTGGCAGCGGCCCAGTGAGGGGCCTGAGGCGGGTTCTCCGGGACAGCTTCTGCCATGCTGTCCGGATGAAGGCAGGGTGGTGATAGGTTCTCCATGAGGCTGACCTCATGGCGGCAGGAGGATGCGTTTTCTCATAGGCAGAGCCCATTCCTCGTGATCACGAGGCCTGTAGACAGGTTCCCATGTGGTGTGATGTGACCACCCCAGGCATCCTACCACTGAGCTGCAATGTCTCTAGGAGCCCTGATTCCTTCCTCTGTGTCCAGTCCCTGGGGACCCAGAGATGACACTTAAAGGTGTGCTGGGTAGACTCTGGCTTCAGGGTGGGAATGCTAAGTTTCTTCTCATCTGTGTTCCCAGGAGCAGGAGAAGGAGGCCCGGAGCAGGGCGGCCTACATCTCTGCACTCCCCACATCTCCGCACTGGGGGAGGGGCTTTGATGAAGACAAGGATGAGGATGAAGGCTCTCCAGGGGGCTGCAATCCTGCAGGTGGTAATGGTGGTGACTTCCACAGACTGGTCTTCTGATGTGAACCTGCTGCCAACCCAACCCCTTCCCTCCAGGAGCCAGGTGGGGCCTGAAGGAGGCTGTGGAGGCAGGCTCAGTCCTGTAGTAGGCCTGATGGTACAGCTCATGGCACCTTAGTCCTCAGCCTGATGAAGGATACACAGAGACTCTCAGATACGGAAGTGAGACCTAAGTCCCTCTCACAGGGGATCAGTCCCATTAAGATTTTACACCCAAGTGTCCTGGTTAACTTGAAGCAGCTGAGATGGGCACACGCGGGTCTTTGCCTCCCCCTCCCTCCCCAGCAGGCTCCCCATGCTGGAAGAGCTGATGTTCAGGAAACAGGGCTGAACCTCAGCTCTAATGTTTTGACATCAAGTACTATTTTCCTTCTGACTGCTCTACAGTATAAAGCACAGCAGGATCCAAGCCTTGCACAAAGAAGGGGGCAGTGGTACCTCTGGCTGTCTTCTTATTTCTCTTATGGGGGTACCTGCACTGTCTGTACCTTTCTGAGAAGATCAGGTGGGAAGCAGCAGGGCCCTGGATCAGAGACCGAGAACTGCCCCCTGACCAAGCACCACTGCATGGTGGTGGGCCTAGTTCCTCATAGCAGGAGGCCTTTGCCCCCACATCCCCTCCACCCCAGCCTGCCTCAGTGCCTGAGAAGCCTCCACTTGCATCCCCCTCTCCTGGTTAAGGTAGAGTCCTTATTTTACTGCAGAGGTGTTCCATGTTCCTCGTGAAGTGTGGTCTCTTCTGAGGAAGGTAGTGGGCTCCTCTGATCAGTTGGCCTTTGTAGCTGTGAGAGCAGCCACCTGCAGGTTGGGTGAAGTGCCCGGACACTGCTGTAGCCCCTTCTAACCGAAGAGAAGACACCCATGTTCTTAAATAAATAAAACTAGGTTCTCTGAAGCCTAGCAAGAGATCGTTCTTCCTTGGTCTCAGGGGCTGTGATAGCCGCTGGATTTTTCTCACGGGGGCTGGAGAGGCTGATGGGTGGCAAGGTGAGGAGTCAGCCTGCCTCCCCCGCCCCCGGTGACATGTGAGATGCCACAGGGAGCTGAAAGCCCTCTACTGAAGTGTGGTGTAAGTAAAGGTGTGAACTGACTTACCTTACTTATTGAGGGCGGGGTGATGCCCATGGAGAGGACTCACCTGGGAGGCAGCTCTCAAGCCTGTACCTAGCTCCTTCCCCGGGGCTGTGATGGAGGCATGGAGTTTGGGCCCCATGTCACACCTAAGTGACCTGTGAAAGTAGTAGACAGACACGCCCAGAACCCATCTCTAGACGCCTAAGAAAGATGGATTGGCAAATGCTAGTATATAATTTCCACTTTACAACAGACTGAGGTAGAGAGCATTCGTTCTTATTCATAGCCAAGTAAAATACCCAATAAAAATGGAATAGACTGGAGTGAGAACGGGTTCCAATGCCAAGCCCCTCAAGACAAGATGGACACAGCAGCTAGTTCCAGGGTGCATTTCTAGTGGACTTTATTGTCCTGCTCCAACACCACAGTAGAAAGGGACCTGCAAGCTCCAGGCCTGTACCATGTGTCACCACAGCAAAAACATGACCCACTTGAACACACTCCTGCCCCACCCACCGGATAAATATGTTACAATTTTTTTTTTTTAAAAAAAACAGAATACAACAGAATAAATTAATAACTTAAGTGATTAGGCACCAACAGTGATTTGAAAATTAAATGTCAATTTTAAATGGTAACAAGACAAGAACTCAAGACTGGGCTTCCACTAGCCCATTTTCTCTTCCTGACAAATAGTGACAATTCTGCACGAAATAATTCTAGATTTCAAGACACAAGTAGCCAACAAATACACAACACATACCACCGGAAATCACACGATAGCCTGGATCTCTGGGGGACCCCCCCCCCTCAGTAGGCAGCCCCTTGTGGTCCCAGGCCCCAAAGAGCACTCGGGCAAGTCCCAGAAAGAAGACCCCTATGGAAGGGCTTTAGAGCTCCTGAGGCCAGCCTTACTTCCCCTGCATTTTATGAAGGCCCAGATGGGGAAGGAAGAGCTCTGGAAATGGGGTGGGGGTTCTGGGCCAAGATGTCCCATGGCAGAAGGGGCCAGAGTGGAGATGAGCTGAGCCCATGCTCTAGTAAATTCAGAATGGTTGTGCTTTTGTCCTAGGAATGGGGCATACTTTAATGGTTTCCAATGTAGAAGTTACCAAAGTCAAGCTAGGAGGGGACTGGGGCTAGGTGCTGCCCACCCCTGACCATCCAGATCCCCCAGAAAGAAGTTACAGAGGGAGTCTCCTCTTCAAGCAGCTGAGCACCAGCTGTGGATGGGACCTCAGCGCATCTAATCCAACCTCCCATTCCACAGACAGGCAGACCAAGGACCTAAGTAGACACCATCTCCCTATTTGATTGTTCTCACTCAGCCTTGCAGAAGTGGAGCTGGAAGTGGGTGAAGAAGGCTCCTTGGAGAGCCCCAGGCAGGGGACTTGTGTGAAGTAGCGCTGGGTGGGAAGGTATCCCCCCACTTCCAGGGTCTCAGTCCTCGCCAGGCCCCCAGGAGAGGTGGACTTTGACCCATGGATAGGCCAAAGAACCAGTTTTTTCAACTGAGTTGACTCCTTTGTTGGGGGAGGTAGTGAGTGGAGGGCAGGGATATGCTAGACACGGGTGGTAGTTTGGGGCTTGTGAGCCAGAGCTTTGCTTTCAAAAGGCCAATTTTGCCTCTCATCCTTCCATCTCTACCCCTACACTTGCACCCGAGGGATTTTGGTAGTTACCGGAATCAGGAGCTGGAAGGCGGCCTCCTGGGAGATTCGATTTGAACACCTCAGTCGTGCTCTGAAGATTCCAGCCAAGGTCCACTCACATCATGGCACACTCAGAACATGCTCACATGTTTATGGGAGGCTGCAATAGTCTGGGGCCCACTTGTGGCTGCTGCGGGTACAGGGAAGGCACCAGTGAAAAGCTCTGTTGTATGGGGCCCCTTGCGGAGGGCCTTAAAGGCACACATTCAGGGCTGGGCAGAGTGAATCAGCACCCTGCCAACTCTGCCCAGTGTAGGCGCTGCCACTGCTACCATTCACTTGTTGGAACACCAAGGCATGGCCCCGGCGCTTCTGAGTGGCTGGACCCATATGCTCAAAGGCCTTTTGTTCCCAAGACACAAGGCTTTCCAAGTCTCTCCTTCCTCCTTCCTCCACTGGACCCAAGCCCTGCCCTCCTCCTCTGTAAAAATCTCACTCATCCCCTTCTAAGGCCTACCTCAGGCATCCCCTTTTCCTAGAATCCACCTTCCCTGATTGTGACCCCACTCCTGCCTCTGACACCAACCTCCCTAAGTCTTTACTTCCTCTGCCCTCCATCAGCATTTAAAGTCTCTCTCTGATGGCCATCACCACTGTCTTGTGTCCTTGTCCTTTTTCTGATTGTGACTATCTCAAGTTCAGGGACAAGGTCTGATTGATTCTTGTGTGGTTGGTGCTTAACCCCAGAGACTGGACACAGCAGCCATTAATAAATGCTCCTTGAGTTGATCTAAACTAATGCTAGGAGGAGAGGTGCAACTCTTGAGGAAATAACTTCTTCCAGGATGGGACTTAGAGAATGGCTAGGCCATTGGTCTGGTGAAGTATGCATGCTCATGGGAGCTGAAAGGGGAGTGGGGGCAGAAGGGAGTAGCTGCCCCCATCGAACATGGCAGGAAGTCACTCTTTGGGAAGAAGAACGTCTGTTCATCCCAGGGTAGAATGAAACATCTAGTCTGTCCTGTTGCTTCTGAAACTCTTGAAAATTTAGTCAAGAACTGTCAACATAAAAAAATTCAGATCCCCCACCCTAGGCTTAAGAGAAGGAACTTTGGATGATGCCCTACACCCCATCCCTGTTAATCTGATAGCCTTTCAAGCCCGGGGAGGAGAGTCCAACATGGCTCCTGGAATGCTAGAGAGCAACAGAGGACGGATGAGATGAGGAAACCCAGGGCCGGCACCAGGCCAAACTCGTTCCTACCCTGCGATCTGACATACGCCACAGCCCATGGGCACAAGCTGTCAGCCACATCTGATGTGGTCCTCTAGGCATCATTCTTCCCTGCTTTCTCCTTGTCCTGGCTGACCTGCTGTCCCTCCATCCTAGGAACGGTGCTCATGTCACACCACCATGCACACCACTCTTGCACAACGTGTCACTCCTTCACTTTCTGCTCCACCCTGTACCCCCAAGCATTGCCTTGGGCACTCCCCCACGCCCAGGCCCTTTGGATATATTTCCCCACTTGCTACATGGCCTTCACCCCTGCTTCACATCTGTCTGCTACCTCTGCACCCAACTTCCACTGCACTGCTCACTACATAGAAACTCGCTGCCCCACCCCACTGCAGAGTCCCCTGCCCTGCTCTGCGCCTCTGCCCAGCCTGTGCCTGTCCCCGGGTTCCCCTCATTCCCTGAATCACACCCATCCATACCACACTCCCTCCCATATTCCCCACGCCTTTACCATGTGTTCCTGCCCACGTGCTTGGTCGCCCAGCTTGGTTCAAGTCTTCCCCTGTGTGATGCTTTCAAGGTGAGGCTGGCGGGAGGCCTTTGAGGGGGTTGGGGAAGAGGACTGCCCTTGGGCCTAGAGTGGGGACCCAGACCCCACAGTGTCCTTGTCATCTCTACCACCTGAGCTCCAAGCCCTGCTCCTTGCTTCTCTAGGTTGGCCATCATCAGTTTTCCCTTCCTTTTGTCCTTCATCCTCCGCCTGTGCACCCCACAGCAGCTGTCCTGCCATGGCCTTAGCCTGAAAGTGGGGGTCCCTGCAGATGTCAGCTTTCCCTCTGCATCTGGGCATCTAAGTCCTTTACCCCTCAAGACCACTGCTGGGCCTCCTTCTCCACCATCTCCTCTTTTAGTGGCCTTGCTTCTCTCCTGCCAAGAAAAACAGGAATGAAAAAGTCCATTATCCACTTTGGTCTGCTGGTCCTTGACTCCCTGGGTCGGTGAGACTTGTCTTCTGGGACTGAAGGAGAGGTAGCCCAGTGGCCGGAGGGAAGATAGCTGAGGGCTGTGACTGAACGTGAGGTGTGGAATCTGGCTCAGAGCCCCAGCCCTTCCCTCCAAACATCTGGTAGATAGTCAGGTCTAAAGGACAGGAAAAGGCTGAAGGATGCTTTTTGGCAATAGCTCCTAACTAAGGTGGGTGGAGGCATGGCCATTACTGATAAAAATCACAGCTGGGCCCCGAGTGGGCAGAGAAGGTGCCTTGATCAGGCCCTCACCTCCCAGGGGAAGGGTTCAGGGTCCCTGATGTCAAGTGCTTTGAAGGCTGAGACTGGCAGAGTAGAGAGGAGGTGAATGGAAGGAATAATGGGAGAGGGGAGAGGGGTAGGGGAGATGTGAAGGGCCAGCTCTGGAGACGCTGCCTCCTGGCCCCTCCCTGGGCTCTGCGGTGGCCCTCTCGTCACAGCTTGGCACCCTTGGAAGGCTCCGAGGACTGCCGCACGTCTGTCCACTCCTGCATGGTGTTCTGCAGGGCCTGGGTCTTCTCCTTGTCCACCTGAACATAGTCCACCTTCTCATCAGAAGTGACAGATGAAGTAGATGGCTGAGGGGACAGAGTGGGAAAGAGGGAGTAGCTGTGAGTTACCAGTTAGGTGGGGAGGAAGAAGATGGGCGTGGGATCTTCCTGAGCTGTCTGAAGGGGAGAAGAGCATGGCCTCTGCCTGCCACTGACCAGCCTCAGGAGCCTGGCTTCTCTTTCTGAATGTGGGCTTTAAAGCTCAGACTCCAAACTCATTATCCCTCCTGCAGGATGCGGCAGCCCCTGCCAGCCCTTCTTACTTCCCGGCTCCTGGGACGACCCAGGCCCTTCCTTGGCCCTGGTGGATGGGTCCAGGCCTTCATCTCTGCCTCCACCCATCTCTGTCAGGTTGCTCATCCAGGGGAAGGACTTTGCTGGGTGTAAACAAGCACCAGCCACAGGACTTTACGTGCTGTGCTCACCGCCACCCTGTGAAGGGGAACCATGCTGAGGCACAGCTCTGCACCCTGCTGTCTAGACTGCTTAGCTAAGGGTACCTCCTGGGGAGGCTTTCCCAGGCCTGGAAGTCCCTTGTGAAGGCTGATGTATTGACGGCAGGGCTCTGGGACACACCTAAGAGCCCAGGACCAGGAGGCAGTATCCTCATTCCTGGATCTGTTGCTGATTCACTTTGTTTAGCACAATCAGATCTCTATGCACTCATTTGCCCATCTCTACAACACGGGGGGTGGGCTGACTGATGAGGTTCTTTGAGGGTACTGTGCTCTGAGAGCAGGAATAGGAGTCTTTAGACCTAGGTGAAAGCTCTGACTAAAGATGCATCATAAAAGCTAGGTACTGGAGCAGGAGGGAGGCTGAGTGCTGCTGTTCAGTGTTGAAGGCACCCTGACCTCCATGATCTCTGCCTCTGGGGCCCTGAGAGCTCTTACTGTCCCCCCAACCTCTACTCCAGGCACCTTGCGGTGGGGGCTTGGGGAGCTCGGCTGGAAGTCCAGGGCCAGATAATCGACGCTGCCGGTGCTCTTCTTAGGGGCAGGACTGTTGGTGCCACTGGGAACGGGAGATGCAGACACTGGGTTTTGCTGTCACGAGGAGGAAAAATCCGTGAGTGTAGAGAACAGACTAACCCACCACCCAGAAAAATACCTCT
Organism: Macaca mulatta; assembly: GCF_049350105.2. NCBI lineage: Eukaryota > Metazoa > Chordata > Mammalia > Primates > Cercopithecidae > Macaca > Macaca mulatta. The sequence continues at coordinate 78,649,246 of NC_133419.1, forward strand.
GGGAGTAAGAACACTGGTTCCCTGAGCCCTACTCTGACTCATGCATCATGCTAAGGACTTTTCATGTTCTCATTTTAGTCCTCATGACAATCCTGTAATGTAGGTATGATTACTGTTGATATTGTTTAAAACAAATATGAAACTGTGGTTCACTTTACTTTCAGAGAAGTGACTTTGCCTGTAGTTGCACAGCTGCTGAGTGATGGGAATCAGGTCTATTTTCTGACTTCCAAACCTGTGCTAACCCCTGTGCCACACTGTCTCCTTTATAGCACATCAGGCCAAGTCTCATCAACAGGGGCTCTCCTGAGACACCCAGCCTTTGCTTGCTGGCGCTTAAGAAGGGAGCACATTTCCTTTATGCATTGGAAAGTTTTCTTCTGTTGCACCAAATCAGCCCCTCTGAAACTCCCACCTGTGGCCTGGAGTGGGGTAGTCACCCCAAAGCAGCTTGCTCCCCCACCTAGCTCCTCCAAGATCTGAACAGGCTTTATCTCCAGGCTGCACAAAGCCCGCATTTCTTCAGATGACACACTCTGGGATCCTGTCCATCCAGACTCCTGCTGTAGCAAAGCACCACCTCCTCTAGGACTTTCCTGAAGTCTTATTCTAATGAGAAGGTGATAGTCCTGTGTTCTGTTTGTTGGCTGCTTTATTGGTTGGTAATTCATTCTTTCACTGTCTATGCACAGTGACTACCAGGTGCTGGGCAGTTATGCCCTTAATGGAAATCTCAGGGAAGAAATATCCTCCTCTGCCTGTGCTGATAGCTCTATTACGGCCTCACCAAAGTGAGTTATGTGCATGTATGCCTCTCACCGCTGAGGAGATACCTCCAGCACTGACTATCCAAGGGCACACAGATCCTGCCACCTGTGTCACTGTCATGAGAGAGGCAGGCCCCTGCCCTTGAAGACCATGACTTCGTTGGGACAGGTCTCATGTCTTCCTTACATCTGATGACAACTCCTACTGCTTGATAAATAGGTGCTCAAGAAGGGTTTGTAGCAGGAGACTAAATCATGAATAATACAAGGAGTCCCTGGGCAGAGGTGAATTAGCTAAGCTGGGAAGTGGGGAACTGAGCGGTGGGTCCCAGGGGACTTTGATAGGAGTCATTCCAGCGAAGCCCGAAGGACTCACCATAGGGACGTAGTTCTCTTCGCTGTCTCCTGAGTCTGTGCTGGTGATGCTCTGGGTGGAGATGGGGCGGCAGTACTGGGAGGAGCTGGAGTTGAAGGTGTGGCTGTTGTGGGAAGGAAGAATCAACACTGGGGAAGCAGCGTGGCTGCTGCCCTGTTTCTAGCCTACAGCTGAGCCCTGACCCTCACACACCCAGACCTCAGCCATTAGAGCTGCACACTCCATCAGATTAAGATCTGATATAGGGCAAGTATAATTATTCTCTTTTATAGCTGAGGAAACCAAGCCACAAGAGATCAAGAGACATGATCAGCTAATGATAGCGTTAGCATCAGAATCCAGCTGTCCTGGCCCACAGGCCAGCTACCATTTCACTCATCTTCTCTAATGGGCTGACTCCAAGCTCCCACCCCCACACATAGGCACTCACCTGGCCCTAGACCAAGACTTGGTGATAGGTGACTTGAAGGGGAGTTCATCGATGACAGTGTTGTTTCTCAGGTCAAGTGGTGTTGGCTTTGCTGGAGCAGGAAAAGAAAGTCTGGTAATCAGCCAGTAATAATGCTACACATACACAACTTATATATAACACATGAGCATGTTTATAAAGGCCTGCAAAGTCATTCCAGTTTCACACAGGGAAACTGATGCTCAGCGAGGTTATATAATCTTTGCCCATATTGATGGGCCTTGAAGTCATGTCTTCAGACTCCAAATTAAATATTCTTTCTGCTGTATCTACGGTAATTATATTTTCAGAATCAAAAATGAGGACACAGGGTTTGACAACAGATTCTTCTCCCTCGATTTATGACTTCATTTAAAAATAAGAGACTATATATAAAGATATATTTATATATAATACAGATATTAATATATATTTATATATACATATATATTTACATATATTTTCTTTGAGACAGGGTCTCGCTGTGTTGCTCAGGCTGCAGTGCAGTGGTGCAATCTCAGCTCACTGCAACCTCTGCCTCCTGGGTTCAACTGATCCTCCTGCCTCAGCCTCCCTAGTAGCTGGGACTACAGGAGCCTGCCACCACGCTTGGCTAATTTTTGCATTTTTAGTAGAGACGGAGTTTCACTGTTTTGGCCAGGCTGGTCTCAAACTCCTGACCTCAGGTGATCCACTCGCCTCAGCCTCCCAAAGTGTTGGGGTTACAGGCATGAGCCATGGCACCCAGCCAAGAGACCATATTTGAAGTGGAGATGGTCACTGTGACTACTCTCTGCTGCTCCTGGCCAGGTCTGTGCAAGCCACAGTGGAGGAAGGTAGATGCCACAAGGGCCTGAGGGCTTCAGTTTCACATGCTAAGATTTGAATTCCCTGTTGGTCAGACCCACAGGGGGCTATCTCTGCCCAGCTATCCTACTCCTCCCTTTGAATCCTTGCCACTAATCCAAGATCAGGAGAGTTTGAGATCACAGCAGACTGGTAACTTGCCTGGTCTACATGCAGGGAGCACAAACCTGACTTTACTGAATGCCTGCTGTGTACCAAAGTACTATCCTAGATGCTCTCCTTCACAGCAAACCTGGAAGGTAGGAATTACCATCTTCATTTCACAGATAAGAAAACTGAGACTCAGAATTTACATGATTTGCCCAAAGTCACACATCCCAAGGATCCACATGACCCCTAAGCAAATGGAAAGAGTCCCTAGCTATTGTCCAGAGATGGGACAGGGGAAAGAATGGACTTACCTTTCCGATCAGGTTTGAGGTTGCGGTTGACAGGGGGTGGCTGGATCTCACTTCCTCTGCTGGGGCCTCGGTGCATAGGAAGGGTTGTTGATGGGTAGCCAAGTGAGTCAAAGTGATGGGCCCCTGGGCTCATTGGGATGTAGACGCTCTGGGAATTATCACCTGCTCGTTCCATGGCCAACAGGGTGGAAGAACCTGGGTTCATGGGCACATAGTTGTCTTCAGAATTGGTGCTGTCTGATCGGCCCACAGTCATTTTCCCTGGCTAGGGAGAGGAACAGTGAAAGAAATACAGCTGTTACTAGCAAGAAGAAACAGGAAGTAGGTAAGACTTTGTAAACTAGGCAAGACAAGTCATGACTGGGTTAGCTACACTTTGAAGCTGTAAGGGAGACCCTGGGGAGACCAAATAAGAAAGCAGAGTAGTGGGAGGTTAAGGCAGTTGGATCACTTGAGGTGAGGAGTTCGAAACCAGCTTGGCCAACAAGGCGAAACTTCCTCTCTACTAAAAATACAAAGCATTAGCTGGGCGTGGTGACATATGCTTGTAATCCCAGCCACTCAGGAGGCTGAGACACGAGAATCGCTTGAAGCTGGGAGGCTGAGGTTGTAGTGAGCCAAGATCACACCACTGCACTCCAGCCTGGGTGACAGAGCGAGATTCTGTTTCAAAAAATAAAAAATAAAAGGAAGCAGAGTGGGAGACAAGAATATATGAGGTCTGTGGGCCCCTTCAAGCCTTCATGATCCTTTGGCATCCACCAATAATTTTTGATAAATCTAGAGTATAAAATATTCTTGGTGACTGGGTCCACTTGGCTTTCTGGATGCCTGACCAACACCGTGGGTAGCATAGTCCATAGACTGTAGGTTTGGTTCAGGACCTGCCCTCCACCTCAAGTCCAGACTCACCATTGGCAGGTCAGCATCTCGGGCCCTGGATCAGAACAAGGAGCATATTAGGAGTCCTGGCTCTGAAAGGTGAGGTCTGGGGCCAGTTGTGTTTCCCCAGTCCAGGTTCCTAAGTACCTGGGGCTCACTCCAGGCACCTAGGGGACCACCAAGCTGCAGTTGGAGCTTCTACAGAGTTGTGCAATACAGCACCCTAAGCTATAGCCTTCTTCTAACTCTTGTTCTACGTGCCCTGACATACAACTAAGCTGCTTCTGCCTTGGTTACCTGATTTCACTGTCTTTCCAGTGGGCCTGAAGCCAGGCCTTGGTTTTCTTGCCTGACACGTTGGAGAACTGTGTTAGCATCTTCCAGAGGGCAGCCTGGGATCCTGCTCTCAAGCCATAATTCTGCCACTTAGCATGACTGTGAGTACTACCCTTGCCTGGAGTCTCACACTGCAGCCTCCCTCCTATATGTGAGGCCATGTGGGTAAGGTTGTTGCCTTAGAAGATCCCCCACCGTGCAGCCTGGGTCTATTGCATTCTAGACCCTCTGCTTACCTATAAGGTTGGTGAACCTTGTAATCCAGTCTACCTTAGCACATACATTTCTTCCGGACTAGAATACTTGTATCTTACTTGTCCAAAGACTCAACGCAGGGTTCTGAACTGAGACAAGAACTTGGGCAGGGTCTTAAGATGGAGATGCCATCACTTTTTTGGGGTTGTGCTTTTAGTTCCATAAGGTGTGGCCTTTTACCTAACCAGGCCTGCCTGAGGACCCCTGGTTAACCCACACTCACCAGTAAAGAGCCGACTCCATCACTCATGGATTCAGCAGACCGGCCTGCACTCTCTCCACCACGCTGTGGGTACTCGTAGGTCTCACAGGAAGAAGCTGACAGAGGAAGGAGGATCCGTATGTACTCATGGTTGATTCATGTGTTGACACTTCCCCATACCCTCACCAGTGTGGTTCAAGGTCTTACTGATACTCCAGAAGATACCACTCTCAACCCCAAATGATAAGGAATTTCTTCGAACACATCACTCCTCAGTTCAAAAATCCTCCTGGGCTTCTAGATGTAGCTCCAATGTTAGCATCTGCAGAGAAGCCATCCTTGACTACTCTACCCTCATCTATGCACCTCTCCTTTGACTCCTATAGCACTCACCTGTCCCACTCACCCCAGCCATCACTTCTCTGAATACCACAGTAACAATACTTGTCCTGATTTATATGTGTTGGTTTTATTTTCCCAATGAGATGTAAGCTCTGAAGGGCAGGAACATGTTTTATGTATGTCTTTATCATCTCAGTTCCAAAGCACAGTACGACTGCTCAAGTTGTTGATGGATTGAAAGGCGGCAAAGAAGTCTAAACCAGGAGCTGGGACTCTAGGGTCTGAGTCTCATCTCTGGCACAATGACTCTGCAACTCTGTTTAAGTCTCTTAACTGTCATTGGCCTCATGTGAGATGGAGACAAGGAGGTTTTGTCCCACCAACCTCTCTGCCTGGCTTAAACAACAGGATGGACAAGAAAAGGCTTTTGCGAGCTATAAAGCAAGATGCAAAATGAAAGGAATTAATATTGTTCTATTTTTTCATCATACAGAGGAGGTTATATGCAGAGTTGGAATACTCTCAGTGGAAAACAAGTAACAATAGAATTTAGGTACTTCAAAAAAAATTTTGACTTCAACCAAAGAGATTCAAGTATGATTCAGAAAATATTCTTAAGATCTCATTTTGCTTTAACAGTCTGTTAGTCCACACAGGTTTCACTCTAGTTTGGACTGATCTTCTAAATTTATTTTTTAGATCTTTGATTTATAAATGAAAAAATATAATGATTTGGACTTCTAAACCCATAATGTTATACTGTGGTTAGTCAAGAATGTCCTATTCTCCATTAGAATATTAACTTCTCCAGGACTAGCTCTGTTATACAACTGCTAACAGCCTCCTGTGCTGGATGACCCAACTGGTAAGTGATCTGGGTAGAAGACACCTACATTTGTGAGTATCAGTGACCTAGGTGGTTCATAAGTTCCCCTCGGCCACAGATGACCAAAGACTACCAAACTATTGAGAACCCCTGTGTTACCTCCTCCTCCCTCTGAGTCTCAGCTAGGGCTTATACTGACCTCGGTGAAGTCGGCTGTTGTCCATTGCAGGGAGGGTGTTGCGTCTGGGAATGGTGGCAGCGACAGATCTGCTATTTTCACTGATTGGAGGTCTCTGCTGAGGACTACCCCATCGAGGTGTTTCTGCCTGACTTGGCTTGGGGGGGCGGGGTGGGGGAGCTATAGCTGAGTCCCCAGGAGTGGCCACTGTCATGGCATTATGGTTTTTGTCCAGAGTGAATGTCCTAGGGATCTGGTAGGCTGAGAGTGGGGTGGCCGGAACATCCATATTGTCTACCAGGAGGTCCCCAAACTCCCGGCACAGGGTGTTGCTGGGTGTCTTAAAGGTGTACACATCCTCATTATCTGTCTCGGAGCCTGTGAGGCTGCCCTTGGTGTGGCCATGGGAGGCCAGGCTGCGGGGGAGGTCGTAGGTACTGTCTCTGAATTCTGTATTGTGCCGGCTCGGCTTGGGAAGGCTATAGAAGCCATGGACTTGACCACTGACCCCGTTGACACAGTGTCCATTGCCCTGGGCAAGTTTTTGTACAGCCGTGTCACTTCTCATGAGAAAAGAGGCTCTGGTGCCCTGAGAGAAGCTGGCACTCCTAAAAGAGAAAGAAGGGAAGGGGCAGGAGGGTGAGACAAGCCAAGGACTGCCCCCAAGGAGACAGGCTGGGATATTCAAAGCCCCATGAAGTTAACTGATGTGGGCAAAACACAGGATGAGGAGTCAGGCTAACCTGAGGTTTACCTACAATTTGCCAATTACTAGCTGTGTGACCTTGAAGCAAAGCACTTTCTCAGGAGCTAGGACTATAGGTTTAGGCATCTGTAAAACAGTGACTAAAAGCATATTTTGAAGGTTGTTTAGATATTAGACTCTAGTACATGAATGTTTAAACAATGTTAGACTTCATCTGTCCCCCATCTCCAAATGGCAGTTATTAGCGGGGGTTATAACCCCCACTCCCTGACCAGGTATCAATAAGCCAGTTGGACTGCCTATCTGTTCATTGTTTTAAGTACCACAGAATATGCACATTCAAATACAAATGTTGTGAGACAGTGGAAAGAACCTTTAAGTTGATGACAGGAAACAGCAAACAAGTCATTTCATCTCTCCGAGTCTATTCTGCCACTGTGAAACTAGCCCATGGGTATTGATGTTGTAAGTTACAAAGAATTATTTGGGTCAGGTGCAGTGGCTCATGCCTGTAATCCCTGCACTTTGGGAGGCTGAGGTGGGAGGTTCACTTGAGGCCAGGAGTTCAAGACCAGCATGGGAACATAATAAGACTCCATTGGTACCAAACGAACAAACAAACAAAAAAACAAACTAGCTGGGCAGGGTGCTGCACACCTGTCGTCCTAGCTCCTGAGGGGGCTAAGGCAGGAGGATTGCTTGAACCCAGCAGTTCGAAGTTAGAGTGAGCTATGATCACACCACTGCATTCCAGTCTAGTAAACTGAGTGAGACCCTGTCTCAAAAAAACACACCCCCCAACACAAACAACAAACTATTCAAACGTAAGCTATAGATTTATTTTCTACAATTATTTATGGTTGGTTGAGAGGCATTTTGAGGGGAAAGATCTCTTTCCAGAGATCTAGAAATCTATAGGAAGAATGGTTTCCTGTTTGGGAACCATATTCAGGATAGAAAAAGTTTTGATTAGTACATTTTTAAATTTAGGTTTTGGGCAATAAGGCAAGCAGTAAAAAGAGATGAGAAACAAGAGGGGAGACTTGTGTTAGGTTCCAGTACTGCTACCGATATGTGCTGTGCCTCCTCTCTCAGGTGTGACCTAGTTCGTCACAATGATTTCTAAGGGCCCATCTGGCCCTGATGCGCTGCAAAAGCCCTTCGCTTCACAAGAGTGGTTTTCAAACTAGATTCTATGTTCTCTGTAGGTGCTTTGGGAAATTGGAGGGTGAGGTTCTGAGCAAGCAGGGATTTAGGTCTGCTTCTTTAGCTTTTATATGATGATTCTTCATAGGATTTCACTTGGGGAAAAAAAGAATCAATCCTTTGTAGCAGTGATTCTCAGCCTTTTGGAGGCTGTAAGAGTTTTTAAGATTCTGGTCAAAAGCTCTTGAAGTGTCTCATCAGAAAAGGCAAATCTCAAATGCATATAAGCTTGTGGGGGCTGTAATACATAGCCCTCTGAGGCCAATCCCTGGACCTTTCGCCTTACAGAAGCTCTCTCAGCTCCTGAGGAGTTTGTTATTTACAGATGTGGCCACCAGATGGTGTTAGAAAATACAGGCCAGAGCTCAGAAAGAGGAAACAGGTGTGTAAGCCAAGCTTCCTCTCATGTAAACTGTACCCATGATGGCTAGGAGTTCCAGGTCAGTCTCCAAACCTTCACTGATGCTCCTCCCTGGGCCTCTGCACTCCTCCTCCCTTTCTGTTCCATTCCACACACATAACCAGGCCAACAGCCAGGGGCTCGGATGATTGAACATCTAGCCTTCAGATAACGTAGTGTTCGGAGGAGAGGACGGGGTGGCGGGGGGAGCTAATGGTAGACATAAGGTGTTAATGTTGTATGCATTTTTTTGGTGCCTTTCATTTTGCTTTTTTTTTTTTGGAATTTCCAACTCTCTGTTGGATGCGCCCATCTGGATTTGTTCATTTTACATTTACTGATGTCCTAAGTTCCATCTGGGCCAGGCAAGAGGGATACAGAGATGCCACCTGCCCAGTGAGGGGTGGTCAGGGAATGTCACAGTAGTGGAGGAGGTGACATGGATGCAAATCATTAGTCAAGTAGGGGTGAGTATGTAGCTGTTGACAGTTGGTATCAGCCCTTGGTGGGGTGGTGGTAGACAACGTCAGGGAAGCCTCCTTCAGAGATGTTATTATCTTGAGTGAGTCTGGAAGGATGAGCCACAACTGGCCAGGCAGAAGGCAGGAGAAGGGAAATGGTGTTCTAGTTGAAAGCTCAAAGATGTAGAACACAACCTGGCAAGTTCTAGGAACTTGAAGCTATTCAGGCTGCAGCAAGCACATTAGAAGGCAGGGCTGAAAGAAGACAATGCAGGCCAGGACTGAAGGGAATAGGGAGCCTCTGAAGGATTTCAAGGTGGCAATGGGGTTGCAAGAGCATCACAGGTACCCTGCAATAACCTTCAACATAGTCAAGAACGAACTCATCATCTTCCTCTGGAACTCTTACTTCTCCTCCTGACTCTCTTATTTTGGGAATGGCACCAGCTACTTAAGCCAGAAACCTGGGAGTCACCCACATTATGATTTCTGCCCAGGGCCTCTCTGATCCTTCCATCCTACTACTATTTACTTTCCTGACTTCCCAGTGTAAACATTTTCAATACTGCCTCAGTGCTTCAGGATTAAGCCCAAACTCCAAGGTTTATCCCAACTCATCTCACCAATCTTTTCTCTTTAGTTCCCTTTTCCACTCTAGAATCCAAACCTAACTTTGCAGTGTCCCCTGTGTGCCCCAGTCAGTCAAGCATTGGGCTTTGTTGTGTTGTTGGGCTGTGTCTGGAAGACTTCTTACCTCAATCTGGCAAGCTCCTATTCCATTTATCCTTCAAAATCATCTCAGAGGACACATCTTTCAAGGCCATTCTTACATCCTCTACCTCTAAGCATTGCTTAACTTAATCACTTGCTTAACTTTGTTCTTGGAGCAGGGAGCAAGTGTTGCCTATATTAGGCACCATTACTACTTATCTCTGCCAACAGACTGTGATTTCCTTGAAGAAAGAAACTGTGTCTTACTCTTTTTTCTCTCCTTAGCACCCAGCTTAATGCTTGTTGCAATATAAATAATGAATAAATGTCTGTTGTAAGTAAGCAAATGAATAAACAAAAGTATGGGGCTGCCACCCCTTTTCCTGGGCTTGGCCCAAACCTTCTGATCAGCAGATCAAAACCCTTCCTCTGTAGAACCCACTAGCTTATGTTCCAACTTCCTTCTACCCCAGCATCGTCCCGTCTCACTCACAGAACTACTCACTCATCCCTAAACATGTCCTGTGTAGTCTAAACTTCAGTCCTGTTCTCACATTACTCACCTCCCTGTGGAATGCTTCCTTGATACATCAACATTTTACACAAAGTCCACAAGAAGCCTTTTCACTCTACAAAGGTATTACGGGGTCCCTAATTCTCCTTTTTACGGTAATCATTCCTTCCTCTGTGCTACCCACAGCACTCTGTGCTTCCATCACAACACTCACCTTATTCTGCCTTATGTCAGTTATTCAGGTCTGTGTCTTTCCACTTCTACCAGACCATATGCTCCTAGAAGGCAGAGGGCCATATCCTGTACCCTGGCATAGTGCCAGGCATATGATAGATAATAGTGACACATGTTGAGGGAGACTGATTATTACCTCAGTAACCAAGTAAGAGGAGTTGAACAAGGGACTCTTGCCCAAAGTTACATACTCAGAGGGTAGGGAATTTGTTCCAGCACCCAGGTCTCTGGGCGCCCCCGCTGCGCAAACCATGCTACAGTGTGCTCCCTTTGGGCAATAATCCAGATGGGGAATTCCAAATACTCAGCAGTCCTGTGGCCTTTAGTATTTTCCTGTAAACCTTAACTGAGGCCTATGTCACTGTGATGACCTGAGTTGCTTTTGTGGGATGGATAATCCACCCGGACGTGGTGGATTTGGAGAGAGGCTTCCCTTCCAGGGCTGGGCTTACAGGAGCCTTATAAAATAGGCAAGATCCTATGCCATACATATCGCATGTGATCTCATTTTAAATCATCCTAACAGTTCTGAGACACACCTCTTTCTTTTCACATTATCAGATGAGGAAAACAGTAAATGGCAGAGTTGGTGCAGGAAGATACTCAAACACAAGTATGTAGGGGAGCTCCCCGGAGGCAAGAAGAAATTTGAGAGAAGATATTCCCTCGAGTCAGCTGTGCCAAGTGCCTTTCCTTTCCATTCCTGGCCAATGGCTCCTCCGGAGGCTAGAGAGGCTACTGTCATCACACAGCATCACACAGTCTCTCCCTTGGCTTTTTTTTTTTTGGTGATGGAGTCTCACTCTGTCTCCCAGGCTGGAGTGCAGTGGTGCAATCTTGGCTCACTGCCACCTCTGCCTCCCGGGTTCAAGCAATTCTCCTGCCTCAGCCTCCCGAGTAGCTGTGATTACAAAAGCATGCCACTGCACCTGGCTAATGTTTGTATTTTTAGTAGAGACGGGGTTTCACCATATCGGCCAGGCTGGTCTCGAACTCCTGACTTCGTGGTGCGCCCGCCTCGGCCTCCCAAAGTGTTGGGATTACAGACATGAGCCACTGCGCCTGGCCTTCCCTTGGCTTTTAAAAATGGTTTTCTAGTTTTTCTAGCCACTTCATTTTGTACTTGTTTTTCCACACATTTTCATATAATTTTATATACCAAACTATATGATGATTTTACTTTTTTCTATCCCACTGGATTTCAATAGCCCTAATGATAAAGGACTTTTGATTTTCAATGAGTATGTTCCCATTTAAGGGTAACTTAATATAAAATGCTTGTAAGTAGATTAACCACCATTTAGAGTTCTGTAACTGTCACTGGCCATTGTTTAAGAGGTCATTTGAACTATCCTCTTGCATTTGACCCATTCCAAATGGATTCTTCCTGTGAAAGAAGAAAACTCAGAAAACTCTGTGTCACATATCTTTGTGATGAGGTGATCTTTGTATCTCAAACCCTTCTGGCTGCAGTTCTGAGCCAATTTTGACAGGGCTCTCTGGTTACAGAGTAAAGCTGTGTATGTGAATGAAAAGTTGTATATTTTGCCTTTGGTCAATCAAAGCCTCTGGTGGATGAGTTAGGGAAGACTTGGAAAAGATTAATGATGGGTAAGCTCTCGATTGACATTTCTAATTTTACCATTTACCCACCATCTTTCTATAGAGTACTGCTGCAGGATCATTGCTTCTGGAATCTCATCAATGAAATTTCACTCCCCATAACCCTCACCAGAATTATGGCTTTTCAGGGCATGTGACTCACATCAATCTGTTACAGGTTTAATAGCCTTCTTGAAATAAGACGACAGACACTGGCTAGAATCCGGAATGAGGCCCCAAAGGCTGGAGGACAAAAATAAGTCCAGTGAAACCAATTTGTCTTCAAAGAGAAAAAGAACTCTTATTTGTCTTGACTCTGCCAGTTCAAAACTCTTTCAATTGGCAATAGATATTATTCTGAGTAGTTACTTATTTTAGCTCAGTGGAAGACCTGCATTTTGAGAACTGAAGTTATTTTAGCAGGAATACATATTATCTAGTACTTGAAGGAAAACTAGTGGCTATTATTGCAGTAAAAGTGATGATAAATACATAATTCACAGTTTTATTTCTAAGGTGCTTAATTTACTGTATCTTTAGAATCAGGTTCCCACATAAATGAAAAAAGAGATAGAAGACTGGTATTAGTAGCGTCAGTAATCCAATCAGACATAATTATGTCTAGTCTATGCTATGCAGGGATGAATGGGCCAATTCACTTTATACTCCCTACTCAAAAATAACCTTATAGGATTACTTTGTAGATCATATGAGGTACGCAATGTAAAAGTGCTTTGTAAACTTTAAAGCATCATTTCTTTTTTCCAGAGCACCTAGTATATAATGTGAATGTTAGAGAAAACCCAGGATTAAAGCCTCTTCATATACTTACCAATACTTGGCAGGCACTGTTAACCTTTTTTTTTTTTTTTTGAGACAAGGTCTGGCTCTATTGCCCAGGCCGGAGTGCAGTGGTGTGATCTCAGCTCACTGCAACCTGCGCATCCTGGGTTCAAGCCATCCTCCCACCTCAGGCTTCTGAGTAGCTGGAGCTACAGGCATGCACCACCATGCCTGGCTAATTTTTTTTTGGATTGTTTTTGGTAGAGACGGGGTTTCACCATGTTGCCCGGGCTAGTCTCAAACTTGTGAGGTGAAGCAATCTGCCTGCCTTGGCCTCCCAAAGTGCTGGGATTACAGGCATAAGCCACTGTGTCTGGCCTGTTAGCCATTTTTATTTTAGCCCTTCCAGCAGAGGTAAAGCAGAATCTCACGGAGATTTTAATTTGCATTTCCCAGATCACTGAACATTTATTCATGTGGTTATTGGACATTTCTGTATCTTTTTGTGGTGAAGTATCTGTTCAAATATTTTGCCCACTAAAAAAAAATTGGATTGTTCTCTTCTTATTGAGTTGTAAAAGTTCTTTATATGGACCAGAAACAAATCCTTTGTTACATATGCGTGTTGAATATTTTCTCACATTTTGTGACTTGTCTTTTTTTTATTTTATTTTTTATTTTTGAGATGGAGTCTTGCTCATCTGTTGCCCAAGCTAGAGTGCAGTGGTGTGATCTTGGCTCACTGCAACCTCCACCTCCTGGGTTCAAGCAATTCTCGTGCCTTAGCCTCTCCAGTAGCTGGGACTATACGTGAGCACATCCATGCCTAATTTTTGTATTTTTAACAGAGGTTTAGCATGGTGCTTCATCACGTTGGCCAGGCTGATCTCGAACTCCTGGCCTCAAGTGATCTGCCTGCCTCGGCCTCCCAAAGTGCTGGGATTACAGGTGTGGGCCACCACGCCCAGCCCATTTTGTTTTCTTAAAGAGGCCTCTTGAAGAACAAGTTTTAATTTTGATAAAGACTACTTTATCATTTTTTTCTTTTATGATTCTTGCTTTTTGTGTCCTATATAAAAATCTTTGCTTACCTCAAGATCATGGAGATACTTTCTTCTAGAAGTTTCTTTTCTTTTCTTTTTATTTAAATACAGGGTCTTATTCTGTCACTCAGGCTGGAGTGCAATGGAATGATCTTGGCTCCCTGCAGTCTTGATCTCCGCCAGGCTCAAGTGATCCTCCCACCACAGCCTGCCCAGTAGCTGGGAATGCAGGCACACGCGACCACGCCCAGCTACTTTTTGTATTTTCTGTAGAAACTGGGTTTTGCCATGTTAGGCAGGCTGGTTTTCAACTCCTGAGTTCAAGCAATCTGCCCTTCTTAGTCTTCCAAAGTGCTGGGATTACAGGCGTGAGCTACTGCGCCCAGCCTAGAAGTTTTGTAGTATTGGATTTTACATTTATGTCTCTGACACATTTTAATTTTTGGGTGAGTGGTGTGATATGAAGTAAGGGTTGCTGTTCTTTTTTTATTATTCCTATATGAATGTCAAGCTGTTTCAGCATCATTTGCAGAAAAGGTTTTTCCTTTCTCCATTGGCACCTATATATTATATATTTTTAATAATTCTTTATATATTTATATATTTAAAATACTTATATATGCATTTCAAATATTTATACACATAAATGTATTTATATATATCTCTCTCCTGGACTTGCTAATTTCTTCTAGTGATCTATAGGTTTTTATCCTTTCACCAATACAACATTATCTTGTATCTCTTACTACAGTTTGACAGTAAGTCTTGAAATCAAGTAGTATAAATCCTGACTTTACTGTTGTTCTTTTAAAAATTTCTTTGGTTGCTTGGCCAACATGGTGAAACCCCATCTCTACAAAAAATGCAAAAATTAGCCGAGAGTGGTGGTGGCACGCGCCTTAATCCCAGCTACTCAAGAGGCTGAGGCAGGAGAACTGCTTGAACTCGGAAGGCGGAGGTTGCAGTGAGCCGAGATCATGCCACTGCATTCCAGCCTGGGAGACAGAGCAACAGACTTTTCCTCCCCTGCCTCTGGAAGGGGCTGCCATGAAGGTCTCTGACATGTCCTGCAGACATTTTCCCCATGGTCTTGGAGATTAACATTAGGCTCCTTGCTACTTATGCAAATTTCTGCAGCCGGCTTTTCTCCCCAGAAAATGGATTTTTCTTTTCTTTTTGAGACGGAGTCTCACTCTGTCGCCTAGACTAGAGTGCAGTGGCTCGATCTCGGCTCACTGCAAGCTCCGCCTCCCAGGTTCATGCCATTCTCCTGCCTCAGCCTCCCGAGTAGCTGGGACTACAGGCACCCACCACCACGCCCGGCTAATTTTTTGTATTTTTAGTAGAGACGGGGTTTCACCGTGTTAGCCAGGATGGTCTCGATCTCCTGACCTTGTGATCCGCCCACCTCGGCCTCCCAAAGTGCTGGGATTACAGGCGTGAGCCACCGCGCCCAGCTGGGTGTTTCTTTTCTATCACATCATCAGGTGGCAAATTTTCCGAACATTTATGCTGTGCTTCCCTTATAAAATTGAATGCCTTTAACAGTATCCAAGTCACCTCTTGAATGCTTTGCTGCTTAAAAATTTCTTCCACAAGAAACCCTAAATCATCTCTCTCAAGTTCAAAGTTCCACAAATCTCTAGGGCAGGGGCAACATGCCGCCAGTCTCTTTGCTAAAACAACAAGAGTAACCTTTGCTCCAATTCCCAACAAGTTCCTCATCTCCATCTGAGACCACCTTAGCCTGGACCTTATTGTCCATATCACTATCAGGCTTTTGGTCAAAGCCATTCAACAAGTCTCTAGGAAGTTCCAGACTTTCCCACATTTTCCTCTCTTCTTATGAGCCCTCCTAACTGTTCCAACCTCTGCCTGTTACCCAGTTCCAAAGTCGCCTCCACATTTTCGATACCTTTTCAACAATGCCTCACTCTACTGGTACCAATTTACTGTATTAATCCGTTTTCATGCTGCTGATAAAGACATACCCGAGACTGGGATTTTTATTTGGATTGTGTTGAACCTACAGAACAATCTGAGAAAAACTGTCATCTAAATAATATTGGATTTTCTAGTTCATAACTACTGTACATCACTCTCCAGATTTAGGTCTTTAATTTCTATCAGCAACATTTGATAGTTTTCACTGAAGAGGTCTTGCATGTTTGTTGTTAAATTTATTCCCAAGTATTCCACGTTTTCTGGTACCATTCTATAAATAATTAAAATTGTTTCATTTCCCCAATTGTTTGCTGCATACTGTAAAACTTATTTTTTCCAAAAAAACCTTTTTATCTTGTGACCTTGCTAAATTCACTTAAAAATTTTTTTTGTTGTTGTTAAAATAGAGACAGGTTTTCGCCATGTTGCTCAGGCTGGTCTTGAACTCTTGAGCTCCAGTTATCCACCTGCCTCAGCATCCAAAGTGTTGGGATTACAGGCATGAGCCACCACACCAGGACTCTTACTTCTTTTTCTTCCTCCATGGAACTGACTAGGATCTCCAGTACAATGTTACATAGAAGTGGTAAGAACAGGTACTTTCTCCTTGTTTTCAGTCTTAGGGCATTATGTTCAATATTTCTCCATTATGCATGATCTTAGCTATAGGGTTCCTTAGAAGTCCTTTATCAATTTAAAGAAGTTCTCCTCGATTCATAGTTTGCTAAGAAATACTTTTTTTTTTCAATGAAGTATTGAGTTGTCAAATGCTTCCTCTGCATCTATCGAGGTTATGATTATATTATTTTTCTCCTTCATTCTCTTAATGTAATGAATTACACTGGTTGGTTTTTTTTGAAGTCAAACCAACCTTACACTCGTGGGATAAACACTACTTTGTCACGATGTCTTACCCCTAATGTATACATACATGCATATTCCCTAATATACATATATTGTCCCTAACAGACACATATAGATATACACACATACGTATTTAGTTGGATTTGACTGCTAATCCTTTGTTTTTAAAGAGCATTTCTATTTATTATTCATGGGAGATATTGCTCTCTAATTTTATTTCCTGTCATCTTTGCCAGATTTCAATAGTAGGGTTACGCTGGTCTCATAAAATGAGCTGTGAAAGAATCCCCTCCTTCTATGTTTTCTGAATGACTATGGGTAACATTTGTGTTATCTTTGAATGCTTGGTAGAATTTACCAGTAAAACCATCTGGGCATAGTTTTCTAGGTATTTGCTTAAGAGAAATAAAAACAAATGTTCCTCCAAAGATTTGCTCATTACTGTTTAAGAACAAATGGGTCTTAATTTGTAACAGCCAAAACTGGAAACAATCTAAATGCTTATCATCATGTGAATGGAAAAGTGAATTGTGATATAAAGATACACTGTACTACTGAGCAATAAAAAGGAACAACTAATAACACATGGAAAAACATGGATGAATCCCAAAAGCATTTTGCAGAATGAAAGAAGTCAGGAAAACTAGTACATACAATATGATTCCATCTATGTAAAATTCTAGAAAATGCAAATTAATCTGTAGTGATGGAAAGACTGTTACTGGTTCTCTAGGAATGAGGTAAGGGAAGGATGGATTACAAAGGGGCATGAAGAAACTTTATATAAATGCCAACGACTGTACTTCAATTTCTTCCTAAAAACTTGTGGGGAAAAAAAAGGGTGGGGAAATGTAAAATTGAAAAATCAGTTTAAAAATCATCTTACCTGAGCAGAGACAGAAAAAGATTGGGAAAAAAAGAGAATGTAAGTGATTGTTGGGTCAGTATCAAGTGGTCTAGCATATGAATAACTGAAGTCTCAGAAGGAATGCCCATCAGTGATAGACTGGATCAAGAAAGTGTGGTACATATACACCATGGAATACTACGCAGCCATAAAAAGGAACGAGATCATGTCCTTTGCAGGGACATGGATGGAGCTGGAAGCTGTTATCCTCAGCAAACTAACACAGGAACAGAAAACCAAGCACTGCATGTTCTCACTTATAAGTGGGAGCTGAACAATGAGAATACATGGACACCTGGGGGTGGGTGGATAATACAAACTGGGGCCTGTTAGGTGGGCAGAGGGAGGGAGAACATCAGGAAGAATAGCTAATACATGCTGGGCTTAATACCTAGGTGATTGGTTGATCTGTGCAGTAAACTACCATGGCACGTGTTTACCTATGTAACAAACCTGCACATCCTGCACATGTACCCTGCAACTTAAAAGTTGAGGGGGGAAAAAAAAAAAAGAAAATGTGGCAGAAAAAGATTTGAAGAGGCCAGGTGTGGTGGCTCATCCCAGCACTTTGGGAGGCTGATGTGGGAGGACTGCTTGAGGCCAGGAGTTTGGGACCAGCCTGGACAACATAGTGAGACCATATCTCTACAAAAAATTAATCAAGTATGGTGGCATACGCCTGTAGTCTCAGCTACTTGGGAGGCTGAGGCAGGAAGATCTCAAGCCCAGGAGTTTGAGGCTCCAGTGAGCTATGTACTCCAGCCTAGGTGCCAGAGTGAGACCCTGTCTCTTAAAAAAAAAAAAAAAAGTCAAAGAAATACTGGTGCAAAGTTTGCTAGATTGAAAAAATAGCAACACATAGAACTAGAAAACTAAGTCAACCCACAAGAACAAAGTGTTTGGACCTTTACCTTAAAACAGATACAAAAACTAACTCAAAATGGATCAAAGACCTAAATGTAAGAGCTACAACTATAAATCTCTTAGAAGAAAACACAGAAGAAAAGCTTCATAACATTGGATTTGACAGTGATTTCCTGAATATGACACCAAAAGCACAGGCAACAAAAGTAAAAATGCATAAATTGAACATGAGAATTAAAATACCTGTGTTTCAAAGAACACATCAGCAGAGTAAAAAGTCCATCTATGGGAGAAACATTTGCAAGTCATATATCTGGTAAGGGTTTAATATCCAGAACAGGTAAAGAACTCCAACAACTCAACAACAACAATCAACTTGATTAAAAAATGGACAAGACTTGGAATATACATTTATTCAAAGACGATACACAAATAGCCAACACACACATGAAAAGTTGCTCAACGCCACTAATCATTAGGGAACTGCAAATCAAAACCACGATGAGATACCACATTGCACCCATTTCTATTAAGAAAAAAAACAAAAGGAAGTGATGCTAGCAAAATGGCCAACAAGAAACCCCTACTGCTTGTCCCCCTCACAAAGACAGATCAATGAATAAACAACTACATTTTAAAATTAAATTAAATTAAATTATTTTTTTGAGAGAGAGTCTTGCTCTGTCGCCCAGGCTGGAGTACAATGGCGCGATCTCAGTTCACTGCAACCTCCACTTCCCGGGTTTAAGCGATTCTCCTGCCTCAGCCTCCTGAGTAGCTGGGATTACAGGCGCATGCCACCATGCCCTGCTAAATTTTGTATTTTTAGTAGAGACAGGGTTTCACCATGTTGGTCAGGCTGGTCTCGAACTCCTGACATCGTGATCCACCTGCCTCGGCCTCCCAAAGTACTGGGATTACAGGCATGAGCCACCACACCTGGCCTCCTGAACAATTACATTTTAGTAAAAATAACAGACGGAGAGCCCTAGAATGCATGAGAGGAGTAACAGCAATTCGATGAGCACAGAAACTTGGGATGGTCACATGGAGAACCGAAGGAAACACACTAGGCCTTTACCACTCCATTGAAGATCAGCTTGGAACCAGGACAAACTTCTTTTGGTGAGAAGGTAGGCAAGAGGATCATGGCAACTGCCATCAACACCTTGGACATCTCAGACCTCACCACTGGAGTCCCTGGAAGTCCTCGTAGGCACTAAGTCCAGTGAAGGGAGTTGCATAGGGTCCACATAGCTGTGTTCCGTGTGGCTACTGTGCTATGCCATCTTGGAATTGGAAGTATGGCTGGAGTGTGTCTTGCTTCAGGGGTGAGTATCCATGGCTCCCTTTCATTCCTGAGGCTAAGCTATGGCTGAGCCATTGCTAGCCCAGTGGCCCAACATTCCAAAGCTGAGCTATGAGCAGCTGTTACACCCTTCCCAGTGGGGTCAAGCAGAAGTAAAGCTAATCCACCTACCCCTCTCCCCGCTCCCTTGGGCCAGAGCTGAAGCAGTACACGCTCTTCTAGGAAAAGAGTATCTTGGCTGCTCAGAACAGTCATACCTCCACAGTGCCTAAGCTGAAGCCAGTGGCTGCATCCTATGAAACAGTGCGCTGGCTCCTTAGAGTCAGGTACCCCAGTACCTAAAACGATATGGTACCCTGCATTCCAGGGAAAGGATGCCTGGTCTACTCAGAACAGTCATACCCTCCCGGGCCTGAGCTGAAGTAGCACGTTGTCCCCTGGGGAATGGGTGCCCTAGCTGAGCTGAGAGGTGGTGCATTCCAAGGCTGAGCTGATATAGGACCCTGTGTCTCAGGGAAAGACAGCAGTGTCTGAGCTGACACACCCTGCCCTACAGGCCAAACAACTCTAGTGCCTTGCTTTCCTGGAGCTATACTAGTCCCCTAGAGTCTGAGCTGTTGAGATACTCCTCTCCCTGGGGAGTAGTGTAATTGCTGTGCTGTTCCCTGCCCCTCTATAGCCCAAAAGACTGTGCCATTCCCGGGTATTTGCTAAGCCTAACGAGGGTCCAGAGTCACTGCTACATGGTGTATCATCCCCTGGGACCCAAGTGCCACTGAGCCTTATTGACTCAGATTCCCAAATTCTAGTTGTACCCTGCTCCCTGAAACTAAACCTCCAGAACATCCCTTCTTGCCCAGGGTGAGGCCAGTGCTGTGCTCTGCCTACCAGGGGTAGAATTACAGCTGGCCCCTGAGCCTGAGCTGCTAGAGGGTTCAACAGAGTCATAGATCCTGGCCCAGTGGGCAGTCCACATCCAACCTTGGCACCCCAAGACCCAGCCGCCACAACAGGTTCATGAGACTCTGAGCTTAGAAACCCAACCCTACATAAGTTCTAAGCACCAGTACCTAGAACCCAGCACTGCTGCAGCTACTTGTAGGCCATGCCAGACCTGACACCAAAAGGGATCCCCCTGGCTAAGTCTCCTCATTGTGGGGAAAATGAGAACAGAAAGACCCGAAAAGTCCTTGATGCTAAGGACATTAGCAACTTATGCTACCACTGCTGCTGTACAAACTTCTACAGTCTAGGCCACTGAGGCACGCAGTTATTGTTGATGTTGAACATAGGCAAAGAAGCTGCATGGAGACTATACCATTGCACCTATGTGGAAACACAGTCATCACATCCTTCTCAACTGGAACACTAAAACCCAACTGCAGGTGAAAGTCTTTAAGAAATCCACTCTAGAAAGTCTGGAAGAGGTGATCTTTCCACCAGAAGCATGGACACTTAACATGAAGACACAAGAAACACAAAAAATGAAGGAACTATAACACCAAAAAAGCACCAAAGCAACTCTGTGGCTAGTAATCCTGGCTAGTAACAGAGCCCAATGAAAAGGAGATCAACAAATTACAGAAAGGGAATTCAAAATAATGACCTTAAGACAACTCAGTGAGGTACAAGAAAATACACACAATTCAAAGAAATCAGGAAAAAGAATTCACAATATGAATAAAAAATTCAACAAAGAAAAAAAAAAAACACAAAACCAGAACTCTTGCAGCTGAAGAATTCAATGAATGAAATAAAGAACACAATAGAGAGCTTCAACAGCAAACCTGATCAATTAGAAGAAAGAATATCTGAACTTGAAGATAGGTAGTTTGAAATTACCCAGCCAGAAGGGAAAAAGGGAATATGAATGAAAAGAGTGAAGAAAACCTGCAAGACTTATGGAACACCACTAAGATCTACCGGGAGAGATAGACTCTAATATAATCATAGTTGGAGACTTCAACACCTCGCTCTCAGCATGGACAGATCACCTAGACAGAAAATCAACTAGATTTAAAGTGCACTTTAGACCAAATGGACCTAACAGAACATTTCATCCAACAGCTGCAAAGTGTAATTCTTCTCATTAGCACATGTGACATTCTATAGGACTGACCTCATGTTAGGCCAAGAGATTTTAAAATAATTGATATTACATCAAGCACCTTTTCTAACCACAATGGAATAAAACTAGAAACCAATAACAAGAGGAACTTTCAAAATTGTACAAATACATGGAAAATTAAATAACATGTTCCTGAATGATACAATGGGTCAATGAAAAAATTAAGAATGAAATTTAGAGCCAGGCGCGGTGGCTCACACCTGTAACCCCAGCACTCTGGGAGGCTGAGGTGGGGGGATCACGAGGTCAGGAGATCAAGACCATCCTGGCTAACATGGTGAAATGCCGTCTCTACTAAATATACAAAAAATTAGCCAGGTGTGGTGGCAGGCGCCTGTAGTCCCAGCTACTCGGGAGGCTGAGGCAGGAGAATGGCATGAACCTAGGAGGCAGAGCTTGCAGTGAGCCGAGATTGCACCACTGCACTCTAGCCTGGGTGACCGAGACTCCGTCTCAAAAAAAAAAATTAAATAAAATATAAAAATTTTAAAAAAGAATGAAATTTAGAAATGCCTGGAAACAAATGAAAATAGAAACACAACAGAAACGGATAAATACCAAAATCTATGGAATACAGCAAAAGCAGTATTAATAGAGAAGTTTATGGCAATAAATGCTAATATTAAAAAAGTAGAAAATTTTCAAATAAACACCCTAATGATGCATTTCAAGGAAACAGAAAAACAAGAACCAAACCCAAAATTAGTAAAAGGGGGAAAAAAGATCAGAGTAGAAATAAAATTGAGACAAAAAATACAAAAGATCAACCAAATGCAGTTAATTTTTTCAAAGAATAAACAAAATCAAACCAGTAGCTAGACTAACCAAGAAAAAAAGGGAAAAGATCCAAATAAATAAAAAATGAGGCTGGGTGCCATGGCTCATACCTGTAATCCCAGTACTTTGGGAGGCTGAGGCGGGCAGATCACTTGAGATCAGGAGTTTAGACCAGCCTGGCCAACATGGTGAAACTCCGTCTCTACTAAAAATATAAATATTAGTGGGTGTGGTGGCACACGCCTGTAATCCCAGCTACTCAGGTGGCTGAGGCATGAAAATTGCTTGAACCTAAGAGGCGGAGGTTGCAGTGAGCTGAAATCGCACCACTGCACTCTCCAGTGTGGGGGATAGAGTGAGACTCTGTCCCCTCCCAAAAAAAAAAAAAACCACCAAAACGCTGGGCATGGTGACTCACGCCTGTAATCTCAGCACTTTCGGAGGCTTTGGCAAGTGGATTCCTTGAGGTCAGGAGTTAGAGAGCAGCCTGGCCAACATGGCAAAACTTTGTCTCCACCAAAAACAGAAAAATTTGCCGGGAGTGGTGGTGGGCGCCTGTAGTCCCAACCACCTGGGAGGCTGAGGTATTAGAATCACTTGAACCCAGGAGGCAGAGGTTGTAGTGAGCCAAAATCATGCAGTTGCACACCAGCCTGGGTGACACAGCGAGACTCCGTCTCAAAATAAAGAAGTAAATGAATAAAATAAAAAAGAAAAAGGAGACATCATAACTAATAGCACAGAAATGCAAAGGATCATTAAAGATGATTATGGGCCAGGCACAGTGGCTCAGGCCTGTAATCCCAGCACTTTGGAAGGCCGAGGCGGGCGGATCATGAGGTCAGGAGATTGAGACCATCCTGGCTAACATGGTGAAGCCCCATCTATACTAAAAATACAAAAAAATTTAGCCGGGCGTGGTGGCACGTGCCTGTAGTCCCAGCTACTCGGGAGGCTGAGGCAGGAGAATCACTTGAACCCGGGAGGCAGAGGTTGCAGTAAGCCGAGATCGCACCACTGTACTCCAGCCTAGGAGACAGAGCAAGACACCGTCTCAGAAAAAAAAAAAAAAAAAAAAAGATGATTATGAACTATACACCAACAAATTAGAAATCCTAACAGAAATGGATAAACTCCTGGACAAACACAGCTTACCAAGATTGAACCAAAAAGAAATAGAAAATCTGAACAGACTAATTATGAGTAATGAGATGGAATTTGCAAAAACAATCTCCTGTCAAAAGCAAAAACAAAAAAGGGCCCAGCTAAGACCTCAAAAGCACAATCAAAAACTAAACATAGACAAATGGCTGGATGTGGTGGCTCATATCTGTAATCCCAGCACTTTAGGAGGCCAAGATGGGCAGATTCCTTGAGATCAGGAGTTCGAGACCAGCCTGGCCAACGTTGTAAAATCCTGTCTCTATTAAAAATACAAAAATTGGCCAGGCATGGTGGCACATGACTGTGGTCCCAGCTGCTCGAAAGGCTGAGCCAGGAGAATCACTTCACCCTGGGAGGCAGAGGTTGCAGTAAGCCGAGATCGCGCCATTGTACTCCAGCCTGGACGACAGAGGGAGATTCTGTCTCAAAAGAAAAAAAAAAGACAAATGGGGCTATATTAAACTAAAAATCTTCTGCACAGCAAAGGGAAACAATCGACAGAGTGAAGAGACAACCTACTGAATGGGAGAAAGCCATTCTGCAAGCTATTCATCTGATGGAAGGTTGATATCCAGCATATACAAGGAACTCAAACAACTCAACGGCAAAAAAACAAATAATCCCGTTGAGGCAAATTAGCTGAAAATAGATATCTTTCAAACTAAGACAGAAAACCAGCCAACATGTATATTAAAAAAAAAAAAAAAGTTCGCCATCACTAATCACCAGGGAAATGCAAATCAAAACCACAATGAGATATTATCTCACCCCAGTTGGGATGGCTATTTTCAAGAAGAAAAATAACAGATGCTGGTGAGGATGTGGAGAAAAGGGAACTCTTACACACTGTTGGTGGGAATGTAAATTAGTACACTCATTATGGAAAACAGTATGAAAGTTCCTCCAAAAACTAACAATAGAACTACCTTATGATCCAGCAATCCCATTACTGGGTATATATATCTGAAGGAAAGGAAGTAAGTATGTTGAAGAGCTATTTGCATCCCTATGTTTATTGCATCAGGAGTCACAATAGCCAAGATAATGGAATCAACCTAAGTGGTCATCAACAGATAAATGGATAAAGAAAATGTAGTATGATTCCATGTATATAAGGCATCTAGAGAAGTCAGACTCACAGAGACAGAAAGTAGAATGGTGGTTTTCAGGGCCTGAGGGAAGAGGAAATGGGGAGTTGTTGAATGGTTAGAATTTCAGTTTTGTAAGATAAAAAGATTTCTGGAGATTGATTATATAACAATATGAATGTACTTTACTGAACTGTGCATTTAAAAATGGTTAAGATGATATATTTATGTTATGTATTTACTACAATTTTTTTCAAAGAAAAAATCATTCAGAGGAAGGAAAATACAGAAGAATAAAAATTAAAATAACTGCTGATCTCTCATCAGAAACAATGAAGGTCAGAAGACTAGAATGGTATCCTTTAAATGCTGAAAGAAAACAGAACTGTCATTCTGGAATTCTATACCTAGCAAAATCTCTCTCAAAACTGAAGGTGAAATTAAGAAATTTCCAGATAAATGAAACCTGGAAAAATTTCTCACCAGGCCACTCACATGGCAAGAAATGGCAAAGGGAGCTCTTCATACTAAAGAGTAAGAAAACCAGGGGAAAACCTCACTAGACATTGTTTGAGTTTTGCTTTTAACACTTATACATATTTTAAAGAAGTTAAAAGGGAAAAATAATCTTTCATAGTTATGCAAGTATTTACTATTTCTATTGCTCTTCCCTCATTCCTGAAGATTCAGGTTTCCATCTAGTACCATCTTGCTTCAGCCTGAGGAAATTTCTTATCAGTTTTTAAAAGGAGATCTCTTGGAAATGCTCTTATTTTTCCTTTATCTGAGAGAATGTCTTAATTTTGTTTACATTCCTGAAGGATACTTTTGCGGAATACGGACTCCTTGGTTGGCAGAGGGTTTTTTTTTCTTTTCTTTTTTTTTTTTTGAGACGGAGTTTTGCTCTTCTCGCCCAGGCTGGAGTGCAATGGCGCGATCTCAGCTTGCTGCAACCTCCGCCTCTCAGGTTCAAGCGATTCTCCTGCCTCAGACTCCTGAGTAACTGGGATTACAGGCACCCACCACCACGCCTGGCTAATTTTTTTGTATTTTTAGTAGAGACGGGGTTTCACCGTGTTAGCCAGGATGGTCTCGATCTCCTGAGCTCAGATGATTCACCCGCCTCGGCCTCCCAAAGTGCTGGGATTACAGGTGTGAGCCACCATGCCCGGCAGCAGAGGGTTTTTTCTTTCCATTAGTTTCAAGTATGTTTTCCTTTATTACATGGAATGTTGTTTTAATAGGAGCTTTGAAATCTGTGTCTGAAAATTCCAACATCTGGGTTATTTTGAGGTTCGTACCTGTGACTTCCAATGAGAATGGGTTATATTTTTCTGGTTTTCAATACGCAGAGACATTGTGGATTACAGATCCCTGAATGCTATGAACATTATGTTGTGTAGATGCTGGGTTCTGTTATAATCCCATGGAGAAGTGATTTTTTTGTTTGTTTTGAGACAGGGTGTCACTCTGTCACCCAGGCTGGAGTGCAGTGGCACGATCTCGGTCCACTGCAACCTCCACCTCCTGGGTTCAAGCAATTCTCCTGCCTCAGCCTCCTGAGTAGCTGGGATTACAGGGGCCCACCACCATGCCCAGCTAACTTCTGTATTTTTGGTAGAGATGGGGTTTCACCATGTTGGCCATGCTGATCTCAAACTCCTGACCTCAGGTGATCTGCCTGCCTCGGCCTCCCAAAGTGCTAGAATTATAGGCGTGAGCCACTGCACCCGGCCGAGAAGTGGTATTTTTATAGGAAATCAACCTGGTTAGGTTCAGACCGCAAGTTCTGTCTCTCCTCCTGTGTATGGTAGTTCAAATCTTCATTCAGTTCACATAGACTTTGTTGCACTCGATTGGGTCCCACACGTGTAGCCCAAGGTAATCCTAAGACTCACGTAGTTTCATTCCCAGAGTTAGAAGATCCCTTCTCCAGCTCTCTTCATTCTGGAATACTTGCTCCTTCCAGCCCCAATGGGGCCCCTCTTCTGGTTCCCCTACTCAGAAAGATGGGGTTTTTATGACATTTTAGACATTTGTTCCACTGTGCTACTTTGTGATGGGGCCCAACCTGGAGGCAAATCCACGAAAGACAAAAAGTTTACCTCTGTGTAGTCACTTCTACAAGTTTTTCTCCCCTTTACAATCTGTCTCCTTTCATTCATTTTTCAGTCTTTGGGCATTGTACTTTAGATTTTGTCCAGAGTTTTTAGTTGTAATCAGTGGGAAGGAAAGCCTGTGGTGGCTTCTGCCACCATAGTGGAACTGGAACTCCCCAATTCTTTTTCAGTTTCTATATCCATCCTAAAATCCACCATCTCTTCACCTATTATATCCATTCATTACCCCCATAGATTAAAAAATTAACGTAGTTATTTTAAAGTCTTGTAGGCTGGGTCCAAAAGCTGGGTTTATTTTGATCTCTTTCTAGATATCGAGTTCTCTTAACTATGGGTTAATGTATACAGTTTTTCATATATCTGGCATTTTCTCATTGTATACTGAATATTCTGGATGATATGTTATTGGAACATCATAGGAAAAGCCCTGTAAACTGAATTTCACTTCTTTCAAGAGTCAGATCTCTTGCAGTTTCTGCCTTTTTAAATTGCTCTTCGGGGCCTTAAAAGTTATTTTTTAATATTTTGTCCAGAGTTTATAATTATTACAGTGGGTTCAGCATGATGCAAGCTACTCCACTACTACAAGAAAATATATAGTCTTTCTGGATTTAAGAAAGCTTCCTTCCTACCCTTCAGTTGGAATTCTGCAAACATTATTCGAAGTTATTTTCTCCAAAAATCTCCCTGAGATCCTGCTCATTACCCTATCATTCCCTCATCCACACAAGTGAAAACCACGACAGAGAAGAACATGGCTTGGTCAAAGGCCTACAACACTGTGACTTCCTCAGCTGCAGAAAGTTCTATCTCTTCTACTAGGTTATCCCTCTACAACATAGATTTGTTCAAATATTTATTATGCACCTACTGTGAGCTCCATCTTCAAATAATAATGTATTAATATAAAAATCCACACTACAAGGCAGAACGTTCCAAATGCTGTGAGAGAGAGAATAAAAAGCTGCTGTGGCGATTCACAGAAAAAGTGAATTCCATCCAGGTAAGAAGATTAATAGAGATTTCACAGAGGAGGTGGCGGGGCAAAGATTAGCCCTAATGGCTAATTCAAGCAGAGATGTTTTTATGTTTTTTCTCTGATGCGTCAGCAGGATCACTGGAGTGATGGTAGTGGCAATTGTTAATACTATATAAATCCTTCTACTTAAAGGGTGAGCTGTAGACAAGCTGCACTGGTATCATCTGGAGTTTATCAGAAAGGCAGGATCCCAGGACATAGGCCAGGCTTACTGAATCAGAGTATTTCAACAAAGTCTTCAGGTATTTCATAAGCATGTTTCACTACAGCGAAGTACTTTGCCTTTCACTACAACTATGATTTTAAGACCTCACATTCTCTGCTCCCAGGCAGTTATATATGTAGTAGAAGAGGATGGGGCATAAGAAGAACAGGTAAAATGTATTTACTCTATAGTACTATTTTATGTATGTTTTATCATTTTACACTCATTAGTAAGCCTTTGAATTAGTTATTTCCATTGTGAAGATAACAATATTGAGGGTTAATTAGGTTAAACAATTGGCCTAAGATCACAAAGAAAGTGGAAAAACCTGATTTTGAACCCATATCCGACTGACTCCAAAGCCTGAACATGCTTTCCATTATACCACACTGCCTATCTCTGGTCAGTGATTCAGGAGAATCAGGTACTATTATTTACAGTTATGCCACTAACTAGAGTTCAGTGACCTTGATTAACTCACTCTATCTTTTTAGGACTCAGCTCTTCATGTATAAGTTGATGGAAGTTGAACTAGTGAAAGTTCACAAACAAATCAACCATGTTGCTTCATGAAAATGGGTATCTGAGGCAGCCTTAAGAATGAGTTTTGGGGCCTCTTCTGTGTGACAGCAGATGACTCAGAAAAACAAAAGTAGGGTAGCATAGTGTAGAGAAAAGAGTACAGGACCAGGAACAAGAAGACCTGGGTTCTAACCCAACCTCTGCTATTTATTAGTTGTGAGTCTCGGTTTCTTCATCTATAAAATGGAGATAAATTTTGTACACTGGCTATGTCTCAGTGTGTTGATTGGTTCAAATGAGATATGTATGAAAATATTCTCAAGGACAAAATCAAGTAATACATTAGTACAGCCATTTCTCCATTTGCCTTAATTGTCATAACATGAATCATGAATTAGATCTTGTAAGTTAATTAAAATGTGATTTGTAATCTGCTGGCTATGGTAGCAATTGGGAATTAGGTCTGGCAAAGCCTATCGGCTCTGCACTTTTGCTTACCCTAACAATGGGAATAAAACATAATAAATATATGTATAGGTTCTGCACCTGTGAAAGAGCTGATGATGTCAGAAAAACAAAAGACCATTATCCTAGAGCAGGGAGCCATTGCTCTATAACTTTGTTAGGATGGAAATTTTTCTATATCTGTGCTGTCTGGTACAGTAGCCCCTAGACATATGTGGCTACTGAGGACTTGAAATGTGGCTAGTACAATTGAGGAACTGAATTTTACATTTTATTTCATTTTAATTAATTTGAATTTATGTAGACATATGCAGGTAGTAGCTACCATACAGAATAGTGCAGTTCTAGAGCAAAAGCAAGGTATGGATTTGTTCAACAATGTTATGGTTTTATAGCTATACTTTTAAGGCCAACAAGTAAATTTACTGTTTTTTTTGCAATTCGGAAACTCTGTCCCCTAATGCTTTCACCCCTGCCTCCAAATCAAACAACATTTTTTATAGCATTATTTTTGATAATGGGAGGTTTCTCTGGAACCCAGTAATCACTGTGTAGCAACACAGATGATGCCAATAAAATATGAAGGCTACAGAAGCAAAAAATTATGTTTTGTCATAGATGTGTTTGTTTACCTGAAACGATATAATGTTTTGCTTGTCTTTAAAATTAAAAAACTAGGGACTGAAAAGTACTAGGCCCTGTGAGCAGTCACTAACCCACCTAATGGCTGTGGCAGCCTCCTACCTTGCATTTTCTGCTCTTCGGCTTATGCACTGGTGCAAGTAGAGATACTCCTGAGGTGCACTGGTGGACAAGGCGGGCTGCATGTGGTTTGACACAGGGGGTTCAAACGTGAACAGAGTTGGCTGGCTGGAGTGTGATGGGGCTGAGGACTTGCGCTCTCGGAGAAGGTGCTGGCTAGAGCTGCTGAGCTCAGCTGGAGAAGAGCGGGGGCCATGACCAGCTGAGGAAACGTTTCTCAGGGTGTCTGTAAAAAGGAGAAATAGCTCTGTGAATGAAAAAAGAAGGAAATGTATCCTTATCCCAAAGTGAGTTGTCAGAGGAAGAAAAAAAGAGTAAGAGCAGAGGCAATAATCCAGCAGTAGCATTCTCTCCCTCTCACAAACCTGCCCCTTGCTGCCCTCCTGGCCATCTTGGTTGAAGAAGAGATCCTCTGTACCTCTGTACTGCTTCTGGGGTAGCCTGGAGGTGACTTCCTATCACAATTTGGGCCATATCTGCCCCACTTCCAGGAAGTACGGCTACCTGTGGTCTAGGAGTGTGACCCTGACCCTCAGGCAAGGTCTGCCTCTAGAGCAATGTGTACTACCACCTTCCCACTCTTTGGTGGCTCCTGCTGTCGTCAAAGGATGAAATCATGTCTTTTGCAGCAACATCATTATCCACTTGGACATCATTATCCCAAGTGAATTAATGCAGAAACAGAAAAGCAAATACCCTAATGTTCTTGCTTGTAAGTTGAAGCTAAACACAGGGTGCACATGGACATAAAGATGCAAACACTAGACACCGGGGATTACGTTAACAGGGAGGGAGAAGGGGGACAAGGATTGAAAAACTACCTATGGGGTACAATGCTCACTATTTGGGTGATAGGATGAACAGAAGGCCAAACCTCAGCATTAGACAATATACCCATATAACACACTTGCATATGTACCCTGGCGTCTGAAAAACAAGCCGAAATTAAAAAAAAAAAAAAAGAAATTTAAACATCTAATTAACAAGAAAAAAAAAAAAGCTAAGGCTGGCTTTGTTAAATGAGGCTTTGCTTACTGAAGACTCATTAATTGAGGCTCTGGACTGTGCCTTACTGCATTAATGATAAAAGCACAAATGCATTTGGAGCTGTCAATACTGGACCCCAGCTGCTCCTGCCTGGCCTCCTGAGACCTCCAAGGACAGTTACATTCCCCACTGCCCACCACTCCCTCTCTATTCGTCTTTTTCCCTCTTATCTTAAACTCTCCTCTGTTGTGTTAGAAACACAACAGAGTATTAAGGAAGGATAATAACTTATAGTGCTACACCCCAAGCCAAGGGCATTATTCATTCGGCTGGCTCTCTATGCTTAGTCCAAATTCCTTAGCATAACATAACAAGGCTTTTGACAGTCTGACCTACTTCCCGCTTTTCTCCACCCATAAACAAGGCATATGGAAGCATCATCAATCCCTGAACACACCAGCCTCTTTTATGATTCTTTGTTTTGGCCTCTGCTGTTCCTTCCGCTTGGATTTCACCTCTACTCTACTGGCAAATTCATATGTAGACTTTTTATCCTACGCGGATATCATATTCTCTCCGAAACCTTCCTGGAGTTGGATCTTCTTCTGCGTGCCAACAGCACTTGGCCCATGCTCCCATTATATCCACGGTCACTATGCTTCCTTGTCTAACCCATGGCTTTGAGAACAGTGACTGTGATGTTGTTACCATTATAGTCCCAGCATTTACCTAATAAAGGCAAGGTACATAGCAGGTTCTTAGTTCATGTCTGCAGACCAAACAAACACAACACGTTCATTCAGCATTAAAAAATTCCACTAGTGAAACTTCTTGTTCAAGAGAAATAAAAGTTTAAAGATGTAATTTTAGGCAGCATGATAGTTGGTGGGTTAACATTTTGGTGATGGTGATGGTGATTTTCTAGGGTTATTCAACTCATGTCAGAGGGGACACAGTTGACCTTCTACTCCCTGTCATCTGACCTACCTCAGGCTATACCCTTCTCATGGCCCTAGGCAGGATCACCAGCTCATTAATGCTCTACAGTATTAATTACTCTCCAGGCATTTCTGGTGCTGGGCAGGACACCTTCTGCCAGTGTACAACAGAAAAAGCTGATGGGCCTCTGGGGAAAAACTGTTCCACTGACAGCTGTACTGACCTCCAAAATGAACTCCCATTACAGGTCTTGTAGTAAACTGGACATTTGTTAACAGAATCGATGGCTCATTACTCCATTATATTTGCAAGATGAACTCTCTAATAGTGGAGGAGAGAGGTTTTACAATATGGGACAGAGTAGCCACAGGGCCATGGAAAGAATACAAGCTACTGCCTAAGAAAACACAGGGAACCTGCAAAAACCAAGCCTCTGGTGAGATTCTGTATTCTCTGTTGTTTCGTTGGACTCCTCTTCCTTCACCTGCCCCTTCAGTGGAGGCATTCCTTAGGGCTCCACTGTAGAGCTTCCTATAGCCTCTCTCTCTCCCGCTGGAGACTCTCCAGGGGTAATCCTGTCCACTGCCACAGCTTCAGTTACCACCTATGTGCTGACAACTCCCAAATCTTCATCTCTATCTTAGTTCTCTCTCCGGCACTCCCTGCTGTATATCCCTTCACCTGCTGAGCACCTCCATTCAGACGTCCCACAAGTGGGCCAAACTCAACAATTTAAATTGACCTCTTCATCACTCATGTTCCCTGTCTCAGTGAGGTCCCTCATCACCAGCCAATCAGTTCTCCAAGCCAGAAGTCCAGGCATTATCTATGACTCTTCCATTTCTCAGCAAGCATGTCATGTCATTATGTCACTGTCCCACTTAAAAACTCTTCTGTTATACCTCAGAAGACTTACAAATATCTTTCTTTTTTTCCTTTTTTTTCTTTTCTTTTTTTTTTTTGAGATGGAGTCTCACTCTGTCATCCAGATTGGAATGCAGTGGTGCGATCTTGGCTCACCACAACCTCTGCTTCCTGGGTTCAAGTGATACGCCGGCCTCAGCCTCCCGAGTAGCTGCGACTACAGGCATGTGCCACGACGCCCAGCTAATTTTTGTATTTTTAGTAGAGATGAGGTTTCACCATGTTGGCCAGGATGGTCTCGATCTCCACTGCCTCAGCCTCCTAAAGTGCTGGGATTACAAGCGTGAGCCACCACACCCAGCCAAAGCTCTCTCTTTTTTAGAGACATGGTCTCACTCTGTTGCTCAGGCTGGAGTGCCATGGTACAATCATAGCTCACTATAACCTCGAACTCCTGGGCTCAAGCAATCTTCCCGCCTTAGCCTTCCAAATAGCCAGGACTACAGGCATGTGCCACCATGCCAGGCCAATTAAAAAAATTTTTTTGTAGAGACAGGGTCTCACTATGTTGCCCAAACTAGTCTTGAACTTCTGGCCTTAACCAATCCTCCCGCCTCGGCCTTCCAGAGGACTAGGATTACAGGTATAAAGCCCTGCACTCAGCCTCTTTTTCTAAAGCCACTTTCCTGTTTCTTTCTTCAACCTTCTTTCTTACCGGTGCTTCCCTGTGTTTCAAATAAAATTACAGGAAAATATCAACCTTTCTCTCATCACTTTGTACATCAGGCTGTAAACACAGTGATGGCAGAGATTCTGAAATGGTTTTATCCTCATCATTAAGCCCAGTGTGTGATACAATTCAATAAATACGTGTTGATCAAAGAAAGTACAGAACATAAGAAATCCTTATTCCTCAGTAACATTCACTGACTCCTCACTGCCTTCAGAATAAAGTTGAGTTTCCTCAGTATTACAAGAAAGGCCATTGACACAACCTACTTATTCTGCCTTGTCATCAAATGCATCCTTCATGCCCCCTATGTTGAATGCTTTGGCTGTGAGTATAAATAAAAGAGGAGTGACCCATCCTCACCTCTGCAGCCCCTGCCTTGAGCTCAGCCTGTGGAGCCATATCTGTGACTCCGTCTGTTCAGCTGCATACTTGGGGAAGTCACTTCACCTCTGAGAGTCTCAGTCTCCTTATTTACAAACCAACACAGGGCAGCTATAAGGATGAAAAGAATGAAATACGCACAAGGTCTAGAAAATCTTGACTGGAACACCTTCTAGTCACTTATGTACCCCCAGGGCCTAGAACAGCCCCAGCCATGGTATGTATTCAATACATATTTGTTGACTGATCATACTGAAAAAATAAAAGACTTTTTCCTGGCACAAAAATCCAAATATGCATGTCTCTTGTGGTAAAAATCAGAGAGGTTTTAAAGGTTTGTTAATAATATGAAGTAGGGATTAGGATGAATTGCGCCTTCATCCAACAGAAACTTGGATTTCTATTCCAGCACAAAGCCATGTCAACGAAACCAGCCAGCTCCATCTAATGATCGACAGCTTGGCCGGGTGCAATAGCTCATGCTTATAATCCCAACGCTTTGGGAGGCTGAGACAGGAAGGTTGCTTGAGGTTAGGAGTTTGAGACCAGCTTGGGAAACCTAGTGAGAGCCGTCTCTATCAAAAATTAAAAAATTAACTGGGCATGGTGGTCTGTGCCTGTAGGCCTAGCTACTCAGGAGGCTGAGGTGGGAAGACTGCTTGAACCCAAGAGATTGAGGCTGCAGTGGGCTATGATCGCGCCACTGCATTTCAGCCAAGATGACAGAGTGACACCTTGTCTCAAAAGAAAAAAAAGTATGTAGCTGTAGAAAAATTCTTTCAAAGCTGTTTTGGCACTAAAACTTGCCAAAATCCCACTTCTGCTTGCAACTTTAAAAAGATCTCTGCCTAAATTTATGTGATTATTTCTTAGTGTTTATACTAGGTTGACTAGTGTCCTTCCAAAAGTCATGTCTACCTGGTATTTCAGAATGTGATCTTACTTGAAAATAGCATCTCTGTAGACATAGTTAAGGGGAGGTCATACTGGATTAGGGTGGGCCCTCATCCAATGAACTGGTATCCTTCTAAAAGAGACACAGAGACAGAGAAACACACAGGTAGAATACCATGTGATGTATGGGTCAAGGTAGAGATTGAAATGATGCATCTACAAGCCAAGGAATGCCAAGGACTGCTGGCAGCCACCAGGAACTAACGGAAAGGTAGAAACAGACTCTTCTTAGAGCACCCAGAAGGAACCAATACCACCAATGCCTTAATTTTGGATATCTAGCCTCTAGAACTGTGCGAAAATACATTTTTGTTGTTTTAGTCTACCCAGCTTGTGGTAATTTGTCATGGCGGTCCTAGGAAACCAATACATACCATAAAACCTAAAACTTCAAACAAGGTTTTCTTGCTTATCTCAGGAAAAATAATTACAAAGCTAAATTCAGAGACAACTTTTCTGGAATAAGATTTTCCCATTTTGGACCCTGAAGGCCAAGTACCCCTGCTACTTCTTCCTCCATGGTTCCAACCCCCAATTCTGATGAGCTGCCCATGTCCCAACAGATGAGGTTCCAGGGAGGTGCTACCTCACTTTCCTCATCAATTGGAGGCAAGAGCTTCAGCAAACTTGGGTTTAGTGCTGTTTTGTTTCGCTCACTGAAAGCTGCTCCCTTCAGATGGCTTGCTGTTGGTAAGTGGAGTACATTCTACGTGTCCATTCTGGACAAGGCTGATTCCTAGGCCTGGTACTGCTATGATGCATGGCTCCATCACCCCTCAGGGTCATTTCCTATAATTACAGTTTTCAAATATACTTTCAAACATTTCACAGAACAAAAGCAACATGGTGTGCTACATGTAACAGAAAAAAATGTATTAGGCTAATAGTGTAGAGACTTGGCTCTGTTCCTAGATCTGCCTAAAGGCAGATCTGCTTGCTATTTGACCTGGAGCAAATCACTTAGCCTCAGTTGCTTCATCTGTAAAAAGGGACTGTTACTATCTAGGATTACTTGCCCTGCTGTTTATCATAGAGGGTTGTTGAAAGGATTGAATTAAAACACACACACCAAAAACTTGTACATGAATGTCCATATCAGTATTATTCATGAGAGCCAAAAAATGGAAACAACCAAAATGTTCTGACGAATGGATAAACAAAATGTGATATATCCACATAATGGAATATTATTTAGCCATAGAAATAAAAAATGCTGATATAGGTTATCTTGATGAACCTTCAAAATATTACGCTAAGTGAAAGAAGCCAATCATAAAAGACCACAGATCTAGAGTTTTGTAAGAAGGTGGGAGGAGTGTTTGTATGCTGGGCAGGCTTCCTAGCGGTGATTGTGGAAAGGAAGGGGAGTGATTCTAGAAATGATTTCATTTATGTGAAATATCTAGAAGAGGCAAATCTGCAGGGATGGGAAATAGGTTAGTGGTTACCTGAGGGCAGGCATGGGGGAGTGAGAATAGATCTAAGTGGGTTGAAATTTTACCTTGAGTGAGTGAACCTCATGCACAGGACAGAAGTCAGGAGACCAGGAATCCAGTTCCAGCTCTGCCATAAACTAGCTGTGAGATCATGTGTGGTCACTGAACTTTAATTCATAA
The DNA here is from genome assembly GCF_049350105.2 of Macaca mulatta. Lineage (NCBI taxonomy): Eukaryota > Metazoa > Chordata > Mammalia > Primates > Cercopithecidae > Macaca > Macaca mulatta. The sequence continues at coordinate 78,685,418 of NC_133419.1, forward strand.
CTATCAAGTATTGGAGGATAATCCCTAGCCTACCTATCTGTCTCACTGGGTTGTTTTAGGAGGTGAATGAGAAAAGGGTTTGGAAGCAAATCAATGCACATGCATAAGGTGTTAATAGGATTTGTTTTTATTGCCTGGGTACCCCTTGAGAGAAGAAAAGAGTGGTGAAAATAAAGGAAGATATTAAACAATGTGTGGCTGGGGTGTTTCTGGTACTTCTTGCTGTGTAACTGACCTTCCTAATGACCCAAGACACAAGAAGAAAATGGAGGTTTCTAGACTCCTGGCCTGAGCTTCTATCTCCAAGTCTAGACTAAAGATAATGCCCACAAATGCCTGAGTCAATCTATTTTCTTTTAAACAGTTTTTTTTTTTTTTTTCCTTCTTCCTGGCTTCTTTTTAGGGCCCTACAGAATCACTCCCCTTCCTTTCCACAATCACCCCTGGGAAGCCTGCCCAGCATACAAACACTCCTCCCACCTTCTTGCAAAACTCTAGAACAGGAAAGCTCTGAAAGATTTCAGCCGAGGAGCCCAGCCCAGGCCAGCCCAGCCATCGACTGGCTAGTGATAACATGAGCAGGAAAGGGGTGGTTGGCGGGAGTTTCTGGAAAAGATGACTGGCCAAATAATGACTAGTTCCCTTATCTCAATGCCCTTTTCATCTTTATCCCTTCTCCTCAAAAAATTTATCCCCACCCTCAAGCCTCAGTGGATCTCAGAACCCATAAAGTGGTAGACCAAAATCCGTGTTGGAGCTGGATTCAAAGTCTGGCTCTGCTAACTCCTAGCTCTGTAGCCTTGGATAAGTTAATAAGCCTTTTTAATTCTCACTTGTTCAATAGGGGTAAGTACTCTGTAGGACTGCTGTGAGGAATAGAGATCATTTTAAATAAAGCAGTTAGCATAGTACTTAGCCACTCTTATTGCTCCTATTCCTGGAGTACACATGGAGCTGGCTGAGACCTTGAGATTGGCCAAAGAGGTACGAGCTGCTTTCCAAGCCATGATGGATGCTTGGAAGGTAAGTGTCACTGTTTCAGTCACAATTATACTCCATATAGATGGTATATGGGGAATTAATGAGAACCAAAAGGACAACAGTGACTATGGTAATCACAGCTGCCATTTACTAAGCACCTACTGTGTGCCTCTAGTCTACCCTGTGAGGTACATATTATTACCTCTATTTTTTTTTTTTGGATGAAGAAAAAGAGGCTCAGAGACATCAATAGCAAACTCTGGGGTCACACAGCCAGAAAGTGGCATAGCCTAGATCTGAATCAGATCTCACAGTCTCCAAAGCCAATTCTTTTCACCTGTGTAGAGGAAGAACTCCCACAAGAGCCCTATGAGGTGAATAGTACTAGGGAAAGAAAGTGAAATATGAGGATGGGGGTCCAGGCCTAGCTCTCCCGCCTACTGGTTGAGTGAATCTGGGCATACCATTTCATCTTCCCAAGCCTCGCTGTCTCTATTTACAACAGGAAGAGGTTGGATTAGATCAGGGATACACATCAAAGTTATCTCTGGGAAATGTAAATGCAGAGAGCAGGTCACACCTCTGACCTCACGAGTCATATTTACAGAGATTTCGATTAGGATCCACTGGTTTGGTTTTAACAATCTCTGGTTCTTAATTCTGGGGCAGAGACAGAAGTGTTAGGGTGTACTTTAAAAAGGGCAAAGCAGGCTTTGAGTGACAAATGAAAGAGCAAATGCTTCCAAAAACCTTTCTTTGGATCATCAAAATTGCAAATTGATAAGCATCCATGTTCTCACTGGCCCTTCACATAATCTATGGCTCCAAAGGAACAAGGTGTAACAAAAATAACCCTGATGTGGACTTCCCAAACACAGGTTCTGAAACTATTTTATTTTTTTTCCCTCAATGAGAAACATGTACTTGAAGGTTTTCTTTAAAAGCCTGTTAGAGTTAAATATATAATTTTTTTTAATTTTTAATTTTTTTTTTTGAGACAAGGTCTCGCTCTGTTGTCCAGGTTGTAGTGGAGTGGCACAATTATGGCTCACTGCAGCCTCGACCTCCTGGGCTTAGGTAATTCTCCCACTTTGGCCTCCCAAAGTGCTGGAACTATAGGCGTGCACCACCGTGTCTGGCCTGAATGTATAAACTTTAAATAGCACATACAATATATGAATCAATGTTATAATTCCATATACAGGGTACCCTTTTTGATTTTCATAAGTTTATGATGTTTTCATTGGCATTTTTTCTTTTTAAACTTTTAGGTTCAGAGGTACATGTGTAGGTTTGTTATGAAGGTAAACTTGTGTCGTGGGGGGTTTGATGTACAGATTTAATCACCCAGGTACTAAGCCTAGTACCCAATAGTTATTTTTTCTGCTCCTCTCCCTCCTCCTACCCTCTACCCTCTGGTAGGCCCCTGTGCCTGTTGTTCCCTGACTTGTGTCCATGTGTTCTCATCATTTAGCTCCCACTTATAAGTGAGAACATGTGATATTTAGTCTGAAACTATCTTATTACAGGGTCTTGAGCAAAACTTTTAATCTCTTTGTACCTCATTTCCCACACTGTCAAATGCAAGAGAGAACACCTACTCAACAGGGTTCTTTTGAGGATTTGATGATATGAAATATAGGTAAATAATTATTAAACACTCAATAAATGGCTGTTGGCCTGACACTTGTCCCATTATTTATTACTAGAAGTGGAATGGTGGTAAAATTCTAAAAGTTCTAATGCAGAGAGGATGACCAAAGAATTTTGAAAACAGTATTTGATAGGATTCTAAGGATTGTGTGGTCCCTGTAGAAAGCTCATTGAAAAACAAGGAAGAAATGAAGAATCCTAAAAACAGTCTTGCTGAGGGCAAGACTAGATCCAAAGCTCCAGGTCACTTTTAATCATAAACCTGAAATTATTTAAGAAGGATTAAGTCTCAAAGTCCTTTGGCATATATCATAATTTATGCCAGAGGAAATTCAAAAATTCCAGGCCAAACATAAAATGGCTCCACTTTACACAGTAACTCACATAATATAGCAATTGGAAGGATCCCCAGAGTCCAGTCTCTAATTTATCACCCTCCTCCCACCTCTCAAATCTTTCATCTACAGTTTGAGAAACTGTGGCCCAGAGAAATAAGACTTGTCCAAGGCCACACAGAAGGTCAGAAGTCGACTCTGGAATCAGAATTCAGATCTTAGTCCAAGAGCCCTTCCCCTGAACTACAAGATATATCGCTATGAATGAAGATGTACTCTCTGTAATGTGGGCCTGGGGGCAGGAGCAATCAAGCTGTGAGATCTGATCACCAGGACACTGGCTGACCAGACCTGTTATTTGTTTTGAGTTTATAATATCACTCATTATTTGCAAGGTAAGTAAACATTTGTGGATCAAAGTACTAAACACTAGTATAAATAGATCCCCACATTCAGAAATATAAGTTTCCTAATGTTTATAAAAACTATAAAGCGGAGGAAGAAAAAAGAAGAGATAGAGACAGGCAGTAACATGAGATCCCATGAGACCTTTCTGGGCCTATGATTCCCCATCCCCCTGCCAAGGGAAGACTCTGAGAAAGAACACCATCTCTGCTAGGGAGAGCCAAGTCAGAACATCCTGACCTTGATGCATACGATCTCACAGTATATATTAGCAGAAATTGATTCTGTGAAAGACAAAGAGGAAAGACAGCAAGTGACTGTAGCTTAGTGGCACAGCACAGTCCCTGGTCACACGTCCTTTTACAACCTTCTTTGGCTCAGGGCATCTCATTTTAGAGATGGAAATGCCTTGCCTCCCAAAAGGCCTCTAGTTAGAATTAATCATGCCTTCTAAATCTTTTTTTTTTTTTTGGGGATGGAGCCTTGCTCTTGTCTCCTAGGCTGGACTGCAATGGCATGATCTTGGCTCACTGAAACCTCTGCCTTCTGGGTTCAAGCAATTTCCTGCCTCAGCTTCCCTAGTAGCTGGGATTACAGGCACCTGCCACCACACCCGGCTAATTTTTGTATTTTTAGTAGAGACGGGGTTTCACCATGTTGGCCAGGCTAGTCTTGAACTTCTGACCTCAGGCGAACTGTCCGCCTCAGCCTCCCAAAGTGCTGGGATTACAGGTATGAGCCACCACGCCCAGTCTATGCTTTCTAAATCTTTTGTAGTATGTAATTTTGCCATTTATTCTAATTGGGAATTCACAAATCTGTCATATAAAGTGAGACTATAAACTGTTAGAAGCCAGGATCCAGACCATCTCTTTTTCTCTGATGCTGTTTAGCACAATGTCCTATGCCTAGAAAATGTTGCAATTAGAATAAGGAGGTCCCAGCCTTTTGGGAGGCAAAGGCAGGAGGATCACTTGAGCTCAGGTGTTCAAGACCAGCTTGGGCAACATGGGAAGACCCTGTTTCTCTCTCTCTCTCTATATATATATGTGTGTGTGTGTGTGTGTGTGTGTGTGTATGTATATACATACATATAAATTAGCTGGGCACTGTGGCAGATGCCTGCAGTCCCAGATTGGGGGGTTGGGGAGCTGAGGTGGGAAGATCACTTCAGCCCAGGAGATTGAGGTTATAGTGAGCTGTGACCACACCACTGCACTCCAGCCTGGGCGACAGAGTGAGACCCTGTCTCAACAAAAACAAAACCAGAACCAGAACAAGCAGGTCTTCAATCAACACACTAGAGCAGCAAGTTCTGTTGGAATCCTTCCTCCCTGGGTTAGAAGAATGAATGACCAAATAGAATCCAAATGTAAACAGTTCTTTAGGGTACAAGAAATTGTCATCACTTAATGAGGTTTTCTGGGTTGTGTGTATTTCTGTTTGGGGACAGCAAGTCGATATTTAGCCATGCACTGTCCTGTTCATTTGAAAGAGGTCAGGTTACAAGCTTTGTTTACATCTATCGTACCCCTCAGTTGTGGCAGACCCTTCTCCTGTTCCTTCGTGTGGGGCTTGGGTTGGTTAGTTGGTCCCCTCAAGGATTCATTCATATTTGAAATGAAGCACTCTTGTCATTTACTTAGGGTCAGGAGCAGGTACTGGAGGCACTACTGAGCTGCAGGCCAGTGCCAAAGGGTGGCCTATGCTCTACGAACTTATATGTAGTCAGGAAGAACAAATTTATATTCCGAGGAGCACTTCAGCCTTCCCCCAAGGAACTTTGGGAACCCATTAGTTTTCTCACAGGAATCAATCCATCGAATGGGTACCTTAAGTTCATGTTACTGATGCATTAGACCCTTGTAACCTTTCCACAGAAATATCCAAAATACATCACTGTATTTTGAAGCTAACCAACTTTATAAGAGATAAGCATTCCCCTCCTTTCACGGTGACTCTGAGACAACTGGCAATTGGTGGAAAACAGAAGTGTCAGACATATCAGTTGTGGATGCTTATCAAGAATCGTGATCAGCAGCAATAATCACAAGATTGCACCTTAAACTGACCTAGTGTGGATGGCTAGGCTGGGATTCAAAGAGCTCCAGCTTTGCCGAGGGAATTATGAGATCTACAGAATTCTCTGAAGGGGAACTTCAGCTTCAGGAGAGGCAGTGTGCTACTGAGAAAGGAACATGCACGTCAGAGTCCGAATCTCAGCTTACGAGTTGTGAAACCTAGGGATGGTACCTGAATCCAAGAGTTCTAATTTGTAAAATGTATGAAACAGCTACCTGTAGAACTGTTCTAGGGAATAGGAAATGTCATAGTCCCTGCACATAGATGTTCCACAACTGGTAGTTGGTCCTCAGCACTGCACTGTGGGAGGTAACCTGGTGAGGGAAAAGATCTTGAACTCTGTGTTCCCAGACCTTCAGGGTTTGACCAGAGGCAGGGTCTGTCACAGAGGGTGCAAAAATGGGGTCAGCTGCCTTTCATATGGTGAGTAGAGGACTTCAGGTACAGAGCCTCGCAGGACCCAGCTTGTAGCTGGCAGCTCTTTCTCAACCCCTGCCTCCAGTCCTGGGGGTCCTAATAATCTCCTGGTTTCACATCTGTAGTTTCCCTACTCATCTTCCGGACTTGTGTCTTGTTGCCTCGCCATCTCTAGGTTTTAAAAATTGGGGTCCAAAGGGAGAGTTTCTTTTTAACGCCATTTGGAAGGCCAAAATACTAAGACTATATGTACTGAGTGGGCCTGCATACTGAGTACATTATTTGAGCAGGCCTGCCAAGGCATATTATTACACTAGAACAGGGGTCAGCAAACTACAGCCCATACATCACATCTGGTCTGTTTCTGTGGTTTTACTGGAACACAGCTACACCTACTCATTTATATAATTGTTTATGGCTGCAAATATACTACAACAGCAAAGCTGAGTAGTTGCTACAAAGTACAGATGGCAGTCTGAAGTATTTACTATCTGGCTGTTTACAAAGAAAGTTTGCTGGCCCCTAGACTAAAAGTTCTCACTCTGGTTTGCATAAACATGTCCTCCTTCAAAGTATTACCATCTAATTTAAGTTCATCACTAAGGAGATAGATTTAAGCTAAAACTGAAACCAATGAATCCCAAATGTATGCTTTGAAATAACCAAGAGAAGAAATGACAAGATAAGTTAGTTTGAAGAGCCCATTAGTATTATTGTAAGAAATCATATTCCTTTTTATTATAGCATACCTTAGGCACAAACAATGTCCTAGTTGTTGGTCAGCATAAAGAATGTAAAGATTCAAGAGTCTGGCCGGGCACGGTAGTTCACGCCTGTAATCCCAACACTTTGGGAGGCCAAGGCGGGCAGATCACGAGGTCAGGAGATAAAGACAATCCTGGTGAAATCCCGTCTCTACTAAAAATACCAAAAATTAGCCTGGTGTGGTGGCACATGCCTGTAGTCCCAGCTACTCAGGCGGCTGAGGCAGGAGAATTGCTTGAACCCGGGAGGCAGAAGTTGCAGTGAGCCGAGATCGCGCCACTGCACTCCCACTTGGGTGACAGAGCAAGACTCTTTCTCAAAAAAAAAAAAAAAGAAAAAAAAAAGAAAAAAAAATCAAGAGTCTAATATGGTAAACTTGTACTAACAAGCTTAAATCACCAGCTTGTTCTTTCTGATTCTTAACCATTTATTCTTTTTCCATATCACAGAAGCACAGGTCTGGAAATAACTCAAGGGATCATTTAGCTTAATATTAACACTTTACTGACAGAAAACCTACAGTCCAGAAAGATCAAGTGATTTTCTTATCAGTGACTGAGTGCCCAGTCACCTGGAAAAGGATGTCAGTCTCCTGTCAACGTTTTTTTTTTTTTTTTTTAGTAAAACATCTCATTGGGGGAGCAATAAATATAAGTTCGGGGTATATTTTTCTACTGTAAGGAAAATGAGAAAAGCTTTTATTTACCAATCTAACATAGTTCCATAAAGTTCTCTAAAAAGTCCAACATTATGACTGAAAAAGGTCTGAATCATTATTGACATGCTATTTTGATAAATAGTACTGTTTTCATATATTATATAGTACTTTCTAATTTCCTTTTATGTCAATACAAACAAGCCTGCTGGGATTATGACAGAGATTGGACTGAATCTATTGATTAATTTGGGGAGAACTGACATAAACAATACTGAGTCTTCTCCATAACACGATCTCTTTCCATATTCTGGGTCTTCTTTAATTTATCCCAGTAATGTTTTGCTGTTTTATGTATAGAGATCTAGGATGGTTTTTGTTAAATTGATTCCTAAGTATTTTATTTTTTGATGTCATTGTGAAAGGAATTAAATTTTTTTTTTTTTTTTTTTGAGACAGAGTCTTACTCTTTTTGCCCAGGCTGGAGTGCAGTGGCACGATTGCAGCTCACTGCAGCCTCTGCCTCCCGGGTTCAAGTGATTTTCCTGCCACAGCCTCCTGAGTAGCTGGGACTATAGGCACATGCCACCATGCCCACCTAATTTTTGTATTTTTTTTTAGTAGAGTTGGGGTTTCGCCATGTTTGCCAGGCAGGTCTCCAACTCCTGACCCTCAGATGGTTTATCTCCCTTGGCCTTCCAAAGTGGTGGGATTATAGGCGTGAGCCACTGCGTCCGGACAAGACACCTTTGTTTTTGAGTACCACAATGACAAGTGTAATGCCCTTCAAATCAGGAAATTCAGCAAGATCTATTATTTGATAAACATTTTAATCACACATAGCAAAAAGGTTTTTTTGAGTTTGGGCAAAACAGAGATAGGGGTTATTTAGGATATTTTAGTTTTAAGGACATAAAAGTAACATGATGGAAGTCTCCAAAGGGCTGTTGTGAAGATCATAGAGAAGGCAGCAACAAGTTATTAGTCACAGATTCAACAGACATTTAATATGTACTTATTGTATACCAAACACTATGCTATATGCTTTAAGTGGATTCTTAATCTTCATAATAATCTTGTGAAGAATGTCTTGTTTCTATTTTACTGAAGCAGAAGTTGAAGCTCAGAAAAGTAAATTAACTTACCCAAGACCACGTTAAGACTAAAGTCATTAATGTTGTGGGTTCATATTCATGTGATTCTAAGACCCTATGTACTAAACTGGTCTTCTATACCATATATATACACACATATATGTGTGTGTGTGTGTGTATGTATATATATATGTATATATAAAACCACTCTATAAATCATAAAATGATTTTTATATGATCATAACCATAACCATCAACATCATTTAAAATACTAAAAGTCAGGAAACTTAAGTTTTAATTCTAGCCTGGCCAGTCAGCTGCATGATCTTGAAAAAATTAGTTTCCCTCTCTTCACCTCTAGACACTCTGTCATTTGAGCAGTTTGGAACTAACCGCCCTCTAAGGACCCTTCGCGATCTCATATTCTAGAAGTTTCTCATTCTATGAAATCTATTCCCTTCTGTCTTGGCTGAGCGTTCTTGCTAATATGATTCACTAGCCATGAAGAATTTTGTTCACTGACCTCATCCATAAAAGGGCCGAGGAGGTAGCAAATAAAAGCAAACAATAAACAAATGGTAGATGTATAAAATAAACTTCAGGTCTTCAGCATGCTCTATCTTTTCAGCCTGGTTAGTATATCATCTCTTTTGAGCTCTTCTTCATTTTTTTGTTTTTCCATTGTACTTTAATACCATGTTAAAGTACATGTTATATGTTTCAGAATTATACAGAATTTCAGGTATCTCAGACTTTTTCACCTAAGAGTAAGATGAGAATGTTTTTAAAGCTCTCCGTTCTCCCCAACAGTGAATTTCTTAAAATAAAAATGTCTGGAAATAAGTCAGAATTTTTCAAAAGAATTTTTTGTAACTATTTACAAAGTTATAACCAAACACTAACTAAAACATTCAGCCAGGCATGGTGGCTCATGCCTGTAATCTCAGCATTTTGGGAGGCTGCAGCAGGTGGATAACCTAAGGTCAGGGGTTTGAGACCAGCTTGACCAACATGGTGAAACCCCATCTCTACTAAAAATAAAAAAATTTGCCAGGTGTGGTGGCTCATGCTTGTAATCCCAGCTAATTGAGAGGCTGAGGTGGGAGGATCACTTGAACCTGAGAGGTGGAGGCTGCAGTGAGCCGAGATCACACCACTGCACTCCAGCCTGGGTAACAGAGCAAGACTCCGTCTCAAAAAAAAAAAAAAAAAAACAATCATGTGGATATTTACTGGGCAGCTACTCTGTGGCTACTAATGCGGTGATCTAAAGAGGAATAAGATGCATCCTTACTCTTATCTCCCATGCATCTCCTCCCCCAACCCCAAACTGTGCTCCAGCCTCAATAAACTGTCTCCAGTTCTCTAGACCTTGGGGCATTTAAAATAGCAGCCCAGGGACAAAAGAAGACAAACTTGAATTTACTGAGAAAATCTCGTATTGACCAGGATTACCCTGAGTTGATTAAAACTTACATTTCTATCACTGGCCAGATGGGGGCTTGATGTTGAAACTAAATTCAGAATTAAAAAATTATGTACTTTCACACTTGAGATTAACCCCAAATTTTTTATCTGGTAGTTATATCTTGGCACGGAGTCAGGCATGGTTCAGTTAAAAGCAGGTAAATCTTGCTGAAAACTGAGAAGGCCAGAACCTCTTAGAAGCAGACATAGAGAAGGCAGAGAGAGCCACTAAGAAGAGTTCCAAGGCTGGTTTGGCCGAGAGAACAAAAACTGGAGAACATAACAAGGCTCAGGAGTCACTGAAAGCAGGTCCACATCTTATGCTCTTCTCTAACCCTTGTCCCTAGAACAGGAACCGGCAAAAGCAGGTTCTCAGTGGTAAGGGCACTGAAGAAACAGAAACTGAGGCATCACTAGAAACGTGGGCAGTAGAATCCAAGAGGAGGAGGAAGCATGTTCTGGGAAAAGAGAAGCAGATTTTCTTCAGAAATACAAGCAGAGAGACCACATGCAACCCAGAAGCCTTCCAGTCAGCAGGCAGGCTCCAGCCACTGGACTGAGGTGTGGTAAGACTGGTCTATGAGAGGGGGTTACATAAAAGCAGGACAGGGTCCACTCCTGGGTGGAATCTGAGACTACAGGCAGGTTATCAGGGCAAAGATTGGGACACTGGAAAATTAGCCAAGATCCCAGGGCTAACCCTAGCTAGCACACAAGAGCAGGGCTGAGGAAAAAAGATTCCACAGCACTGGCTTTATGCTGGGATGCAGGAGGCCTGGACTTAATGGTAGAGTTCAGAGGCCCCTGGCAATGAGTACAGAAGCAGAAGTTGGCAACCAGGTAGTCCTGACACACATATCACCTCTAGATCACTACTTCCCAGACTCTTCCATTTTGTGGACAGGTGAAAACATTACCTCTTTATGCACTTGTGCACTTTTAGAAATGGACACATGGGGCTGCCAATTTTTAATAATGTCAAATATGGAAAACTATCATTTACTATGACTGTCACTTCATACACATGAGAATACTTTAACATACATGCACAAAGAGAATCTCTGAATAAAGGGAAGTCTTAAAATCTGACTACATTTAGTTTTATGAAAATTGATTATATCTTCCTCGTGTTTTTCATATTTTTGTGGACTAATGAAAATTTCTGCAGCTCAGCCCTGTAGGTCCCCATTTTGAAAAATCTGCTGCAGACCAGTATCTTCACATTGTGCACCAGCCTTCCCAGGCAACCGGTGGAGAGAAAGAGGGGTGGGCAGTTGAGTCCAGCTTGCATCACTTGACCCTCTCCTCTGCTATATTTAAAGTGGCTCCCTCTCAATTGTTTCATAAATTATTCTGTTTCATGTGAGATTTGGTTAAAAAGCAATGCTTTAAAAAAGGTTTGGAAATCACTCCAGTTTACTGTTGAAGAAACTGAGATAAATCATAACAAAGCTGAAATTTAAAACTAGGACTCTGATTCCCAGCACAGATCCTAGAGAGAGAAGACCGTATCTACTGATTTTGTAGAGTTCAGAATCCTTTGTAGAGCTACACGTAAATAGATGTTTAATCGTAATCGAGATCTTCAGAGGTCCAAGGTGACCTTACCACTAAATACAAAGTTCTAATCTACTTCTAGCCCAATATGAGAGTTAGCCTGGGCTTTGGAATCCAGTCAGGGACCAATTCAACAATCATTTACTAGGGATAATCAGAAGCACTCCAAGAACCAAAAAAGTAGAGGGGATCTTATGAGATGTTTGGGAGCCATTCAAAGCTTCTGGCACAGTGGAGTTGGGAAGAGATGTTCTCTGGGTTTTGGCAGGTAACACTAGACTGTCTATGCTGGCTGGATGGGGTGGTGAGGGGGTGTGTCTGGTATTAAAAAAAAAAAAAAAAGGCAGAAATAAGGATGAAGACAGAATGAAGAGAACAGGGTCAGGTTTCTCCCTGTCTCCTTTTCCTCCTCCAGAGGATTTAGACTTCCCTGAAGTTGGTCAAGGTTGAAGTTTGTTCTAGGATAACACAGAAATATTTGTGAGGATTTTATGGAGCTCATGTCTGAACTCATGGCCTGTTCTGTGGATGACTAGAACCAGCTGTAAACAAAAAATGACAAGCAAGAGATCGAGGAGGAAGGCCCGATATTTCAGGGTTATTTAAAATAACCTTATTTCTTTCCCTTTCTCTCTCTCTCTCTTTCTTTCTTTCTTTCGAATGAGGATTTCAGATCTGGCTGGAAACTGGTCTGGATATTTATTTTCCTCATTGTCTCAGTGGAAAAAAAGGGTGGGTGATTCAGACAGCAGCCTCCGCCTCTGGGCTGGAGCCTGGGTCAGTCTCCACTCTGTTCTTTCTTCCTTAAGAGAGGAGTCTCAGCCTGGGGAGAAGATGCGTATTACCGCCCACATTTGCTTTTGGCTTCCAGCAAGGGTTCCCCAGAGGAGTTGGTCTGATTTCAGTTAATAAAACAAAACCCAAAAGGTCGGGGAGGGAATGAGGGAGGAAAAGGCACTCCCAGGGATGAGAAGACGGAAAGCGGGAGGTCTCTGATCAAGGTTTCTCCTGGGCACTCTCTCTCTCTTTTCATGGTGGGGGAAGGACCAAGGTCATCAGAATGAATCTGAATGGACTACTTGGCTCTACCACACTTCTCCCTGCTGTAAGAAATCCAGCTGGAATAAGAGGTCCTGACTTTTAAGGCACCAGTCATTCTCTCTGGAAAGAGCTGTTTGAAGACCCCAGTAACATTCCTCCACTGGATGCTGAAGACTTCCCCAAAAGCATTCCCATGGGTATCGTTTGACCCCAGGTGGGACCCAGGACTTAAAATAATTCTAGTGTTGACTTACCTGGGAAACTTAAGGATTACTAGAAGTTTAAATATTTACAAAATATTTAAAGGGGGCAGTCTCACTAAAATTTTAGTAGAGAAAAGGTGGGGAAGAGACACAGAAGAGTTGGTCAGAACTTTGGGAATTCTTTATTCCTTAAGATTAGACATGTGACTACTGTGAAATTCCTGCCAAGGAGTTTGAGAAGGTAAAAAACTAAAATAGTAGAGAAGATACAGTGGAGGCTCTGGCCTTATTTCAAAATCTCCAAGAGTTACAAAATGGGGCTCTAGTGAGCTAAACTGCATGAGCTGTAACTCACAATAGTTTGTAGGTTCCTCTAAGAAGGATCATGTTATCTTGCTAGTTTAGCTATCGGAGGTTAATATCAATGTACAGACAGCACTGAGCACTTTGGGAGGCCTAGGCGGGTGGATCACAAGGTCAGGAGATCAATATCATCCTGGCCAACATGGTGAAACCCTGTCTCTACTAAAAATACAAAAATTAGCCAGGCACAGCACCGTGTGCCTGTAATCCCAGCTACTTGGGAGGCTGAGGCAGGAGAATCACTTGAACGTGGGAGGTGGAGGTTGCAGTGAGCTGAGATCACCCCACTGCATTCCAGTCTGGGCAACAGAGCAAGACTCCGTCTCAAAAAAAAAAAAAAAAGAATAGTCAGTTCTCACTGATTTATAAACCTCTTGCTCCTCTTCCTTCTTGCTGGCCGTTTTGTGACTTAGAAGCAGCCATGGTAAACAGCTCTGTGACAATGGGTTGGTAAAAGTGAGGAGTCAGAGGACACAGCCATAGACGGGAGTCAAAAGCCTTGGATTCGGGGCCCTGCCACTCTGCTTTCTGGCATCATCACTTAGTGTCTTTAAGTCTTAGTTTCCTTGCTCGTGCGATAGGAATGATATTATCAGCCCCTACCTATCTCACTTTGTTTCCTCATGCTTAAATGAGACTGCATAAGTGTTGTGTAACTATAAAGTTCTGTAAAAACACCGAATATTTAAATTATATTCTGTTCATCTTGTCCTACAGACACAAAAATCATCACTACTACTGCTACGACTACTACAAGCAAAAAATGAAGTGAGCAGCTGCTGTTCACAATGTGTACCTGTACGTTCTCCAAGCTTTACCTATGCAACTTCCCAACAACGCTGTGAGGAGCATCATCTCCAATTTACAGATGATAAAACCTCCAAGAGGGAAAGTTATTTATTCAACATCAATAAGGTAAATAAGTAGCAAGGTTGAGACTCAAGTGCAACTAGCTGTCTTTTGGCATCCCTGTGATAGTGGCTGTGCAGGCCCTAGAATAGCTACTGAATACATGGAGGAGGGAGGGGATAAAAGGAAAACAGAAGTCCTCAGCTTTGAGGATTCAAAAGGGGTGATGGCTTTCCTAACAGGGAATGACTCCTGAGCACATGAATAATTCATCGAAGCTCTCTACTGAGAGACGGCTTTTTGTGTGTGGTACATCTGGTCAGGGATAGCTGCCCACGACTGAGCCACAAATGTGAGGACTTGGATCTGCTTGCTTGTAAACACAGCTCAGAGCAGCTCTCTGCTTCCTTACTCTGAGGACTGACAGCTATTTTGATTCCAAAAGGCAGGTGAGGTTTTTTCGTTGGTGCACACACACACACAAAATAAGCAAAAATAAATCCCACATATATGATACAGAATCTTGATACGTGTTCCTGCAACTGCTTTTCCTTCTAGCACATCATTCCTGGTTTCCTTTTGAAACGAGTTCTCTATCAAGAGAGTGTTTCCTCCAACCTTATGTCGTTTTTAAACTCACTTTCACTCCTGGTCTGGTCTTGAGCCTGCAGGTTTTATCCTAGACATTTTTGGTTGGAATATGTGAAGACTGGAAGGTGGCAGTAGAAATAAGAATCTGGAGGTGGCAAGAAGGATGAAAAAACAGTCTCCATCTGCCACAAACCTCTTCTAGCTGAAAGTAAACACATTAAGTTTTTATATGAGTCCTATCACAACTCTTTAAAAAAAAAAAAGTAGTTGGGCACAGTGGTTCATACTTGTAATCCCAGCACTTTGGGAGGCCAAGGCAGGTGGATCACTTGAGCCCAGGAGTTCAAGACAAGCCTGGGTGATATGGTTTGGCTGTGTCCCCACCCAAATCTCATCTTGAATTCCCATGTGTTGTGGGAAGGATCCAGTGGGAGGTAATTGAATCATGGAGGCAGGTCTTTCCTGTGCTTTTCTCATGATAGTGAATAAGTCTCTTGATATCTGATGGTTTTAAAAAGAGGAGTTCCCCTGCACAAGCTCTCTCTCTTGGCCTGCTGCCATCCATGTAAGACATGATTTGCTCCTTCTTGCCTTCTGCCATCATTGTGAGGCCTCCCCAGCCACATGGAATTCTAAGTCCATTAAGTCTGTTTTTTTTTTTTTTTTTTTTTTTTTTTGGAAATTGCCCAGTCTTGGGTATAATCAGCAGTGTGAAAATGGACTATTACAGAAAATTGGTACCAGTACAGTGGGACGCTGCTGAAAAGGTACCCGAAAATATGGAAGTGACTGGAACTGGGTAATAGGTAGGGGTTGGAACAGATTGGGGGGCTCAGAAGAAGACACGAAAATGTGGGAAAGTTTGGAACTTCCTAGAGACTTGTGAATGGCTTTGACAAAAATGATCACTGCAACATAGACAATAAAGTCCAGGCTGAGGTGGTCTGAGATGGAGATGAGGAACTTGTTGGAAACTGGAGCAAAGGTGACTCTTGTTATATTTTAGCAAAGAGGCTGACAGCATTTTGCCCCTGCCCTAGAGATTTGTGGAACTCTGAACCTGAGAGAGATGATTCAGGGTATCTGGTGGAAGAAATTTCTAAGCAGCAAAGCATTTAAGAGGTGACTTGTGTGCTGTTAAAGGCATTCATTTTTATAAGGGAAGCAGAACATAAAAGTTTGGAAAATCTGCAGTCTGACAATGTAATAGAAAAGAAAATCCCATTTTCTGAGGAGAAACTTAAGCTGGCTGCAGAAATTTGCATAAGTAAGGAGGAGATGAATGTTATTCCCCAAGACAATGGGGAAAACGTCTCCAGGCCATGTCAGAGGTCTTCACGGCAGCGCTTCCCATTACAGGCCCAGAGGCCTGGGAGGAAAAAACGGTTTTGTGGGCTGGGCCCAGGGTCCCTCTGCTGTGCACAGCCTAGGGACTTGGTGCCCTGTGTCCCAGCTGCTCTAGCCATGACTAAAAGGGGCCAAGGTACAGCTTGGGCTGTTGCTTCAGAGGGTGGAAGCCCCAAGCCTTGGCAGCTTCCACACGATGTTGAGCCTGCAGGTGCACAGAAGTCAGCAATTGAGGTTTAGGAAACTCTGCCTAGATTTCAGAGGATGTATGGAAGTCTGGATGCCCAGGCAGAAGTTTGTTGCAGGCATGGTGTCCTCATGGAAAACCTCTGCTAGGGCAGTGCAGAAGGGAAATGTGGGGTTGGAGCCCCCACACAGAGTCCCTTCTGGGGCACCATCTAGTGGAGCTGTGAGAGAAGGGCCACCATCCTCCAGACCCCAGAACGGTAGATCCACTGACAGCTTACACTGTGTGCCTGGAAAAGCTGCAGACATTCAATGCTAGCCCATGATATCAGCCCAAAGGGAGGCTATACCCTGCAAAGCTATAGGGGTGGAGCTGCCCAAGGCCGTGGGAGCCCACCTCTTGCATCAGTGTGACCTGAATGTGAAACAGGGATTCAAAGGAGATCATTTTGGAGCTTTAAGATTTGACTGCCCCACTGGATTTTGGACTTGCATGGGGCCTGTAGCCCCTTTGTTTTGGCCAATTTCTCCCATTTAGAACGGCTGTATTTACCCAATGCTTGTATCCCCATTGTACCTAGGAAATAACTAACTTGCTTTTGATTTTACAGGCTCATAAGTGGAAGGCCTTGTCTTGGATGAGTGAAGACTTTGGGGGACTGTTTGGAAGGCATGATTGGTTTTAAAATGTGAGGACATGAGATTTGAGAGGGGGCAGGGGCGGAATGACATGGTTTGGCTGTGTCCCCACCCAAATCTCATCTTGAATTCTCACATGTTGTTGGAAGGACCTGGTGGGAGGTAACTGAATCATGGGGCAGGTCTTTCCCAGGTTGTTCTCATGATATCTGATGGTTTTAAAAAGAGGAGTTCCCCTGCATGAGCTCTCTCTTGACCTGCTGTCATCCATGTAAGACATAGCTTGCTCCTCCTTACCTTCTGCCATGATTGTGAGGCCTCCCCAGCCATGTGGAACTGTAGGTCCATTAAACTTCTTTTTTTTTTTTCTTTTGTAAATTGCCCAGTTTCAGGTATGTCTTTATCAGCAGTATGAAAATGGACTAATACACTGGGCAATATAGTGAGACCCTGTCTCTACAAAAATTAAGAAATTTAGCTGGGTGTGATGGTGCACAACTGTAGTCCCAGTTACTCGGAGGCTGAGGAAGGAGGATCACTTGAGCCTGGGAGGTCATGATTGTGCCACTGCACTCCAGCCTGGGCACAAACAGACAGACAAATGAGAGAGACAGACAGACAGACAGACAGACGAAGGGACAGATGAACAGATGGAAGGAAGGAAAGAAAGGAAAAGAGGGAGTATCTGCTTGAAAGAGGCTCCGCATATGATGAAGCCCCTACAGGAGCAAACCAGGGGCAGGAACACTGGCTTGAACAACTCCAGGGGATACCCCTACACAGAAAACAATGTGAACAGTCCTTTGGGAAATGTGCAACTTGAGGTTCTGCCAGTGGGTTCTCGGTCTGTCTGGATGCATCCATGGAGAAGCAGAAGCATGGGGTGAGAACAGAAAGTATGTTATCCCTATTTTACAAAAGGAAGCTGAGACTTTATTGAGTGACCTGCTCATGTAATCACAGAGTAGTGATTTGAACTCAGACACCCTTGTCCCCAGCATACAGACTAACCAATAGAGCCTGATGACTAGATTAAAGCTCTTGAAATTACTAAATTAGGAATATTCCAGACCAAGGACTTTGGCAATATGGGTTAGTAAGGAGGGAGAACCTCAGCCTACCATAGGGACCCCTGGTGGGTGCTTCCAGTACAATGCATAGTGTCCAAAGGAGCAAAAATATCCAGGCCTGTTTCTGGCAGATGCTTATATTCCAGAAGAACAGGGACAAAAAGACAGCATATTATAATGCAACGTCAGGTCTGGGTTAGACTAGAATCCCAACTTTCCCATCTTCTAGCTGTGTGACCTTGGGTCAAATCGTTGCTGTTTGAAAGGCTTACTGTGACTTTTTAGTGGGAATTTATGTAAAGTCTCAATTTTCACAGAATAGATGGTCAATACACAGCTGCGATAATTTCTTTTTGTGATCACCAAGGGTCAGGTGCTTTTCACCTAAGGCAGGTACTGACATGAAGACTCAGGTGACTGGATTGTTCTCAACAGGCCCCAGTAAAAGGAAAGCAGTGTTGCATTAAGGAAGAGTTTCTGGGGCTGATAAGAGTTGGGTAGCCCTTCTGAACCCAGCCAAGGATGCGGGGTGGGTAGAAGAAGAAGATCTTTAGCCCTGGGGAGTTATAAAAGTGCTGGGCAGGGAAGAAAAAGTACTCAATTTCATCATTTGAAAAACTGAAATAAAGGTGATAAAGTGATTAAATGAAATAGGCTACTACGCAAAAGAAAGTAGTCAAATGTTAACTTTCTGTTTCTCCTCAGATCCCAACTCTCAGTCAAAAAAAAAAGCAAAAAAAAAACCAAAAAAAACCTGAATGAATAATTAAGTTTTAATTTTTTACCTGAAGGTTTTACAGATATAATCCAGTTTAAGAGAGCCACAAAATTAAAACATAACCAGATTCTCCTCTGAGACAGAAGAAAAGCCAATTGTTTTCAACAGAAGGATCTCACAAATAACCTCTATCACAGACGATATTCTTGCTCTGATAAATTAAAACACGAGACATTTAATAATTCCTTAAAAAAGGCTTAAGAAAATATATACATGCGTATGTGTATATACATATTTGTGTGTGTGTGTATATATATATATAAAAATACACACACACAGATATCTATCTATCTGAATATATTTCTGGCCGGGCGTGATGGCTCACACCTGTAATCCCAGCACTTTGGGAGGCCGAGGTAGGTGGATCACTTGAGGTCAGGAGCTTGAGACCAGCCTGGACAACAGGGTGAAACGCTGTCTCTATTAAAAATACAAAAATTAGCCAGGTGTAGTGGTGCATGCCTGTAATCCCAGCTACTGGGGAGGCTGAGGCAGGAGAATTGCTTGAACCTGGGAGGTGCAGGTTGCAGTAAGCCGAGATCGTGCCACTGCACCCCAGCCTGGGCGACAGAGCAAGATTCCATCTCCAAAAATCAAAAGAAGAAAATAATATATTTCCTAGCCACGTGCAGTAGTGCATGCCTATAGTCCCAGCTACTTGGGAGGCTGATGTGGGAACATTGCTTGAGCCCAGGAGTTTGAGGCTGCAGTGAGCTGTGATTATGCCACTGTACCCCAGCCTGGGTGACAGGGCTCACAAGACCCTGCCTCTTAAAAAAATATAGCTCAGTGCAGTCTTGAACTCCTGGACTCAAGTAATCTTCTCCTCTTAGCCTCCAAAGTAGCTGGGATTACAGGCTAGGAAACATATACATATATTTTTTTTTTTTTTGGAGATGGAGTCTCGCTCTGTCGCCCAGGCTAGAGTGCAGTAGCACTATCTTGACTCACTGCAAGCTCTGCCTTCTGGGTTCATGCCATTCTCCTCTCTCAGCCTCCCAAGTAGCTGGGACTGCAGGTGCCCACCACCACGCCTGGCTAATTTTTTGTATTTTTAGTAGAGACGGGTTTCACCGTGTTAGCCAGGATGGTCTCAATCTCCTGACCTCGTGATCTGCCCGCCTCGGCCTCCCAAAGTACTGTGATTATAGAAGTGAGTCACTGCACCCGGCCAGGAAATACATTATTTAATAAGGCTATTGACAAAATACTCAATTATTTGTCACCCTCTAATACTCTTCTCCTTAGGGAGGCCTAAGCTGGTTGTATATGTGTCACTAATCTTGGTGATTCCTGTTACAGCATGACTCTGTGACTATCTGGTTGCATGCCTGTCCCCTCCTCTAGGCTATGATGTCTGAGCACTGAGACTCTACTGTTCATCTTTGTAGCCTCATTGGTTATGACAGGAACTTGCATAAAATAAATGCCCCATAAGGTTTGCTGAATGAATAATGTGTGAATGAACAAATGAACCTTGCTACCAAAGAAAGCAAGCCCAGATAATATAGTTCCCACATTTTCATTGTACTGAAGTCCTATGCAGTAAAAGGATTCAGACAATATCTTTTAAATATGTGATTTTTAAGAAAGATATCTGCACCGAGTAATTTTTGCCACATCTCAAGAATATTATTTTCTTGATGAGAACACCTCTAATCCCACAAGAAAATAATTCAATTAAAAGCCATTTGCTTTTTGGTTATTATTTTCCCCTCATCATACCTATTTCTTAAAAAGCTGAGGTACTTCTTGGACTCATTTCTCACATGGTTAGAGTAGGCAGCTAGGCAGACACGGGCAGGGCAAGAGAGGCTCCCACCCACTTCCCATCAGGAATGTCAGACAACCAGCAGGTGAGAGTCAGGCGGTTAAACTCTCTAAAATAACAACTGGTTGCAGCTGATGCTGGGGAAAGAGGGGTCTCCCAATAGATAGAAAGCACCTGAAACTGGTGATCAGCAGCTTTCTGATAAGATCTAGGAGATAGGCAAGTGGGCTCAAGCACGCACACTATAAGGCAAAATGGTAGAGTTTAACTGGTATTTGGACTTCCTCTAGGAACACTTGACTGGTAAAAGAACACCTCAAGTGGGCACGTGTACAGCTTTAGTAAAGACACTGTGCATGCAGCTCCTCCAAAGTGTGGCAGGCCACTGCACATGCAAATAGCCCTCTCCAAGGGAAGAATCAGGGGAGAAGAGACACAACCCCCCGGAAGCATGCCAATGTCTAAAACTCCAGATCAAAGGTCAAACAGAGCACTGAAGTCTCTCAAGTTGCCCGCTTGGCCCTCTTCCAAGTGTTATTTACTTCCTTTTGTTCCCGCTCTAACACTTTTTAATAAACTTTCACCCCTCTTCTAAAACATGCCTCAGTCTCTCACTCTGCCTTATGCCCTTTGGCTGAATTCTTTCCTCTGAGGAGGCAAGAACTGAGGTTGCTGCAGACCCAGATAGATTTGCCACTGCTAACATTTATGAAAGCTTTGAGACTGGTGGTTTTGTGGAGTTTTTTTCCCCTGCCCTTTTTTTTTTTTTTTTTGAGATGGAGTTTCGCTCATGTTGCCCAGACTGGAGTGCAATGGCATGGTCTCAGTTCACTGCAACCTCCACCTCCCGGGTTTAAGCGATTCTCCTGCCTCAGCTTCCCTAGTAGCTGGGATTACAGGCACTCACTACCACGCCTGGTTAATTTTTCTATTTTTAGTAGAGATGGGGTTTCACCATGTTGGCCAGGCTGGTCTTGAACTCCTGATCTTAAGTGATCCACCCACCTTGGCCTCCCAAACTGTTGGGATTACAGGCCTGAGCAACTGTGCCCAGCCTCATTTTTTTTTTTTTTTTTTTTTTTTCTTGAGACAGGGTTTCCCTCTGTTACCCAGGCTGGAGTGCAGTGGCATGATCTCGGCTTTCTGCAACCTCTGCCTCCTGAGCTCAAGCAATTTTCTTGCTTCTGCCTCCTGAGTAGCTGGGAATACAGGCGCACACCATCACAGCCTAATTTTTGTATTTTTAGTAGAGACGGGGTTTCACCATATTGGTCAGGCTGGTCTTGAATTCCAGGCCTCGGGTGATCCGCCTGCCTCAGCCTCCCAAAGTGCTGGGATTACAGGCGGGAACCACCATGCCCAGCTCCCCGGCCTTTTAATTCATTTCTTATTCCTCACCCCCAACTTTTTTTGTTTTTTTTTTTGGACACAGGGTCTCGTACTGTCATCCAGGCTGGAGTGCAGTGGCGTGATCACAGCTCACTGCAACCTTGAATTCCTGGCATCAACCAATCCTCCCACCTCAGCTTCCCTAGTAGCTGGGATTACAGGCATGCTACCGCGCCCAGGTAATTTTTATTTTTTATCGAAATAAAAATGTTACAGCGAACCATGATTGTGTCACAGAACTCTAGTCTCGCTATGTTGCCCCGGCTGTGGCCCCTTTCCCTCCCTGACTTTTTTTTCACTGAACATGCATTGCTCTTCATCAGGAATAAAATAAAGGGAAAAAAAATCTCCATGAAACCTATAAAATGACAAAGATTTGGGGAAAACAGGAAATTCCACTCAGGAAGCAAGAAGATTATACTAAAGAACTCAATAAATAGGGGCTGATTATCCTTCCCCAAGGAAGATAAAAATCACAGAATTCCTAGGTTAGGACATCTCGTTCAGGAACGTCTGGCTACATAATTTGCAGAGCCCAGTGTAAAATGAAAACGCAGAACTTCCTGTTAAAAAAACTATCAAGAACTTCAAGATAGTAATAGTGGAGTGTTAAACCAAGTGCAAGGCCTTCTAAGGATGGGGCTCTTTGTGACGCTACAGTTCATATCTCCACGAAGCTGGTCCTATGTCTAGGGGCTCCCTAACCTGGCTGGTCCTCAGAATCACCTGAGGAACTTTTTTTAAAGAATGAGACATAATTTACATGCCATAAATTTCAGCATTTTAAAGTGTAAAATACAGTGGTTTTTAGTATACTCATGAAAGTGTACAACTATCACTATCTAATTCCAGAACATTTTTACCACTCCAAAAAGAAACCCCATACTCATGAGCAGTTGCTTCTCATACCGTCACTCTCTGTCACCACCAATGTATTTTCTGTCTCTGTGGATTTGCCTACTCTGAACCTTCATATAAATGGAATAAAAAAAAGATGGTTTGCTCTGTCTTCTTTCACTTAACATGTTTTCAGTACTTCATACCATTTTGTGGCTTAGTTATATGTATATACCATATTTGATTTATTGATGGATATTTGGGTTGTTTTCACTTTTTGGCTATTATGAGTAATACTGCTGTGAACATTCTTGTGCACATTTTTGTGTGAACATGTTTTGGCAATATGCCTAGGAGTAGAATTGCTGGGTCAATTCTACCACCCCAGAAAAAACTCTGCTCTTTAACCATCCCACAGAGTTTGAGATGAGCCTAAACAAATGTTAAGGAGCATTTCTACAATTTAACACTAATTTCAAAAAGGTGAGCTACTCTTTTGTGAAGATTATCAAAACCCAAACATAAATGACTGTTTCCTCCTTTTATCTGTCCCTCCCAAGTGAAAATAAATGAACACTGGATCATCAATAATCATCACAAAGAACCCACACAAACAAGGGTCAAGTGTGACTGTGCAGGATGGCCTGAAATGGGCTAGGACAGACAGAGGTGAAGCAGAGGAGGGACCAAGCTGAGACCTTCCCTATGGGATGGGTGACAGGTAATGGGACACAGAGTGCTGGACAGCACAGGGAAGAGAGAAAGCGGGAGGGATGAGGAATGGCAGTGGTGTTGAGGCACCTGAGGAAACACCACAAATACCTTTAGCTTTATCACAACCCTAACACTTTTTTTTGCTTTCCTGTTAGAGCATAATTAGGGCCAGGTGTCCCTCTAATATTTGGCCAACCCCTTCACTCTTTACTCTTTATCTATGAACCCTCTTCCAACAGGAAACCTTAGCTAGAGCCTGCTGTCAATGCTCCAGGAATCCAAGGGACTCGCCTCAACTCCCTGTGAGAAAGATCTGTGTGTGTTCTCATACCTGTGCTCTCCTCAGCCTGATTGAAGCCACAGATCTGGCAGATGCTCTGGACCCACTTATTCATGTCCTCTTCTGTCTCAGCCACCAGGTAAAAGGTGCGCTCGCTGGTCTTGACGTCAAACACAAAACTATCCTGCAGCTCCTTCTTGTTAAAGGTCAGGCCTGCATCCACCTGCTCACAGAAGTTCAGGTTGATGATCCGCAGAGGCTTCTTGGAGTGATCGTTCTTGTAGTATTCCAGAACATCTGGGTCACCGCTCATCCGGCCACTCCGTAGGATAAACCAGCGTTTCTTCCAGGCCTAAATCAATTCAGGAAGGAGTAAGAAGAGGGGAAAGAAGTCATTAGTTATTTCAAAGCTTTTTTCTTTCAGAGACAGGTCTTGCCCTGTTGCCCAGGCTGGAGTGCAGTGGCACCATCAAAGCTCATTGTAATCTTGAACTCCTGGGCTCAAGCAATCCTCCCACCTCAGCTTCCCGGGTGGCTGGGACTACAAACGCACACCACCACGCCCAGCTAATTAAAAAATTTTTTTGTAGAGGCAAGGTCTTGCTCTGTTGCCTAGGCTGGTCTCAAATTCCTGGTCTCAAGAGATCCTCCCAACTCAGCCTCCTAAAGCGCTTGGATTATAAGTATGAACCACTGTGCCTGACCTTAAAGCATTTTTTTTTTTTTGAGACGGAGTTTCACTCTCGTTGCCCACGCTGGAGGGCAATGGCATGATCTTGGCTCACTGCAGCCTCCACCTCCAGTGTTCAAGCGATTCTCCTGCCTCAGCCTCCCGAGTAGCTAGGATTGCAGGTATGTGCAACCATGCCTGACTAATTTTGTGTTTTTAGTTGAGACAGGGTTTCTCCACATTCATCAGGCGGGTCTTCAACTCCTGACCTCAGGTGATCTGCCTGCCTCGGCCTCCCAAAAGTGCTGGGATTACAGACGTGAGCCACCGCACCTGGATGACCTTAAAGCTTTTAATAGGTTCTCAGATATCGTAGGTTAAAGATGGGGGCTGTGGGACCTGCAGGTGCCACGTGACCTGTCCCCTTTTCAGAATTCCCAGGTTTCAAAACTGGAGGATTATTTTGGAATGCATGTTTGTGCAGCATCTCACTATGTAAACAGGGTCTTATCACTATAAAGTAAGATGTGGCATTTCCACTGTTTAGATCAGGAAGTTAGATGATGACACTTCAGAGCAACTATTTCTTTAGGCTAGAATACAGATCCAAACTCATAGCATTTTTAGGTAAGGGAGAACTTGCAAAGCCATAATCAGGTTATCCATGGGAACCCCCACTAAGGCAGGGTGAGCTGAAGTAACAATGTTATACACAGTAAGTAGCAGAAAAACAAGTTGTCTAACTTTTTAGTACAACCTGCTTTTAACCAAAACATGATGCCTTAGAAGAATCACAGACAAACTGCTCTAAAACATGTAACCTCAGGACTTTTTTTTTCCTGTCTTGTTCACTGGTGTTTCCTTAGTCCTTATGATAATGACTTGTACCTACTAAGCTTTCAATATGTATTACTGAATGAGTAAACTCCTTATACCATTCCACACCATAGAACTGAACAGGTGATTACATATTCTCTCAAGTTGTCTTCTACATTCCATTTCTTCAGCAAGACTGAGTAATCTGTAAGCAGACATCACACAAAGACTACATATAACAGAGACCTGGGTTCGGTCTATGCTTTACCACTGACTTGCTGTGTGAATTTTTTTTTTTTTTTTTTTTGAGATGGAGTTTCACTCTGTCACCCAGGCTGGAGTGCAATGGCATGATCTTGGCTTACTGCAACCTCTGCCTCCCGGGTTCAAGCGATTCTCCTGCCTCAGTCTACCAAGTAGCTGAGATTACAGGTGCCCAACACCACACCTAGCTAATTTCTGTATTTTTAGTAGAGACAGGGCTTCACCATGTTGGCCAGGCTAGTCTCAAACTCCTGACCTCAGGTGATCCACCTGCCTCAGCCTCCCAAAGTGCTGGGATTACAGGTGTGAGACACTGTGCACGCTGGCACTGTGTGATTTTTGATTAAGTCATTTACCTCTTTGAATCCTGCCTCATCTATATAATGAAAATCACTATCACCACCACCACCACCTGCCCTACCTACCTCATAGGGTTATTATGCAAATGAGCCCAAAGCACTTTGTATACACCCTGAAGCACTACAAATGTCAAGAATTTGATTATCACAATTCTTTAGACCCCATGGGATCTACACTCTGTTAATTCTACCATCTTTTCACTCTCACCTTTCATCCCTGTCCTCATTTCTTTCCTTATCCAACTCTGTTTCTGCAATCAATTATCATAATCATTCCCTTGCTTCTTTCTCCATTCCTCTTATTTACCCAGCAAACCCCAGCTAAGTCTAATGCTCTGCCAACTCTGTTTCCACTTGGCTGTACATAGATGGAGAAAATCATATGACCATGCTGACTGGTCTCACCTTTACTTCAAGTGGCCCCTCATGTTGCCCAACAATCCTACTATATTTACCTAGTCAATGACTTTCTCCTGTTCTTTGGCAACAATCTCTTAGCTTCTCTCTTTAAACCTCCAATGCCTCCACTCTTTTATATCTTATTTCATGAGAAAACATAAACAATCAAAAGAAAATTTACACATGTTCCATGACTACATTTACCATCCTGCCTGCACCTGTAGCCTAGTAACACACTAGGGAACATAAACAGTCCTTCCAATCAAGGCCAACCATCTTCCACTTGTGCACAAAGACATCACTTCAACAATTCTCCCCTTCTTCAGAATCGTTGCATTTTTCCTCCTGACTAGCATGATTCCCATCAAGACAACTTTTCCTATCTCAGAAGAAAAAATTAAAAGCTTGACTTTATCCCACAATTCTTCACCAACTATGGCCCAGTTTTTCTACTTCTCTTTATAGTTATACTTCAAAGAGTATTCTATACTACTAATCATTGTTTCCTCTCATCCTATTTGAAGGCACTCTAATCAGGCTATCCCCCACCCCACCACCACCCCAATTGCACCATTGAAACAGCTCATCAAAGGTGTCAAAGACTTCAGTGCTGATAAATCAACTCATGGGCCTTAACCTGATCTCTCTTGATCTCTCTCCAACATCTGACAACAGTTTATTATTCCATTCTCCTTGAAACACTTTCTTCACCTGGCTTCAGCACGCACTCTCAACTCTCCTATCTACCGGGCCTCTCTTTTTCAGTCTCCAGTGCTGGTTCCTCTTCATCTCCCTGACCTCTAAACATTAGAATGCCCCAATGCTCAGTTCTGAGATTTTTTTTTTTTCCTACACCCACTCTCTAGGTCATTTTATTCAGTTTCACAGCTTTAAAAAACCATCAAACTGCTGTGATTCCCAAATTTATATCTCTAGCCCTAGAGCTGTATATCCAACTCCTCACTAGTAGGCATCTCAAAATTAATGTGTTCAAAACTGACGTCCTGACATCTCCCAGATCTGCTCTTCCTGCACTCTCTCCTATCTCAGTTACCTGCACCTTCGGCCTTCCAGCTGTCAGACCAAAAATCTAGATATCATAGTTGACTCCTTGCATACTCTACATCTAACCCATCAGCAAATCCTGTCAGTTCAGAGAGTTCAGAATATATCAATGATGAGCTTGCTTCTCCTCACCTCCACTGTTGCTCGCCTGGTCTAGTCCACCATTTTGTAAGTTTTCCTGCTTCCACCTTTTCATCCTGCAGTCTATCCTCCACCGCAAAATCAGAAAGCAGGAAGTAAATCAGAACATGCCACTTCTCCGCTCACAATCTGCAATGGCTGTTCATCTCACTCAGAGTAAAGCCAAAGTCCCCACAATGGCCCACAGGCCTGATGGGACTGAGCCTCATCCCACCCCTGGCCTCAGCTCCTGCTGCCCTCTGCCTTGCCTATTCTGCTCTGGCCATGTGGCCTTACACACTGTCAGGCACGCTCCTGCCTTATGGTCTTTAGTTGTTTCCTGGCCCTGGAACACTCCTCCCCCAGATATTTCCTTCGCTTATTCTTTTTTTCAAGTCCTTATTCAAATGTCACGTTATTGGACAGGCTATTCCTGGTCCCCAGTGCTCCCACTCTCTTTCCCCCTTACCCTGCTTTACTGGTCTCACAAAGCATGTATAACCCTAAAAGATACCAATTTTTATGACTTCTCCGCACCCAGCTCCCAGAAAGTAAACTCCACCAGGACAAGGATTGGTTCTTTTTATTCCATGATGCATCCTTGGTATTTAGAATATTGTCTGGCACACAGCTAGTAATCTTATATATATATATATGTGTGTGTGTGTGTGTGTGTGTGTGTGTGTGTGTGTATATAGAGAGAGAGAGTAATGAATCATTTTCTGACATGAAATCCTTATAGTATCTAGCAGGTCAAAGGAGACATAACTGGTGCCCAATAAGCCTTATATTGAAATGGAAATTGAGGTATAGCCAGATAGGATGGAACGGAGAAAAATAAAAATAAGTACTATTTATTTATAGTCATTTAAAATCTTGGCCAGGTCACTGCTTTCAGAATTATGTGTGTACTTCTGTGTGCTGCAGGTGCACACATAGACACGTAGCGTATGGGCACCAAGGGCATTTTTAAAAGATCTGTTTATAGTTCAGCTGGTGTTTCAGTTGATGTGTCCCCTTTAGTCTTGTCTCTGCGGAAAGAGCTGTCCCCAAATCTCTGGTGTGCAGGTGCAAGCGCAAACAAACACGGACACCCTCATGCATAAGAAAACCATGTTTGCTACAGATAACATCAGAGACTGTCAGGTTTTGCTTCCAAGGAAGTGGTGTAGGCTGATAAATGGCTGCCTACAAAATACTGATGTATTTATGACACAGTCAGCAAGGCTGTCTAGTCTAGTCCCAAATTCACAGATCCCTCTTCCACCACAACACTTTCTCTCCAATTCCACATTTTAATTTATTTATTTATATATATTTTTAGAGTGCCTAGGCTGGTGTGCAGTGTCGTCATCTCAGCTCACTGTAACCTCCGCCCCCTAGGTTCAGGTAATTCTCCTGCCTCCGCCTCTCTTGAGTAGATGGGATTACAGGAATGTGTCACTATGCCCAGCTAATTTTGTATTTTTAGTAGAGACGTGGTTTTACCATGTTGGTCAGGCTGGTCTTAAACTCCTAACCTTAATTGATTTGCTCACCTCAGCCTCCCAAAGTGCTGGGATTACAGGCATGAGCCATGGCATGGGGCACCGCCATGTGTTTTTAAAAAGCCAAACAAGTCAGAACCAAGTACAACTTCCCTGATCCATTCATCTAAAGTGGACCTCTACTTCCTCGGAACCTTCATAATGTTTTTTATGTACTTTTCAAGGCACGTCAGTTTTTACAACAATTAGGAGTGTTTTCATACTTGTCTCTTCCCAACTAGGTCATGAACAAAATTTTTTATTGCCAAACCTTTCTTACCTCTCTCACCTCAATTATGTTTCCTTCCTCCATCGCTCTTTCCCTCCTTTGTTTCCTTATATCCGACAAATATTTATTCAGTGCTTACTATGCTCTAGGCATTATTCTAATGCTGAGGATACAGCATGAATTCCTGGTCTTACAGAATTTACAGGAGCACTAAAAATTACCTATTATTCTCCAAATAGTAAGTCAGGTAATTTCATGACTTTATGTGTTTGCACAAGCTATGGCTTCTGCCTAGCAAGGCTTTCACCTTACCTAATCCATCTGGAGAATTTCTATGTTCTCTCAGTGCCAGCACAAATGTCCCTTCTCCTGGAAGGCCTTTATTGACTCCCCCAGGTAGAGCTGGGGCTTCTGCTTGTGTTCCCTTACTAACCTGTGCTTACCCCACATTGGCATTTCTTCCCCCGGGTTTGACATTTCTACTCCCTGCTTTGGCATTTCCAATGCTTATATTTCTTTCTCCCCTTTAAGTTCTGAGCATCCTGAGGTTAAGGTCCAACGTGGCCAAAAACTACATGGCAGAGTGCTTAACACATATGGGAGCTCAGAGAAGATCTGATTTTTTTAATGCCATGAATATGTTAATTTATTCAAATTAATAAAACAAAATATATGTAAGCTTTCACAGTAGGAAGTAGAAAAGAAGGACAGCAAGAGGATTGCAGAAAAAAGAATAAGATAAAGATGTGTAATAGATTCTCTGGCCGGGCGCGGTGGCTCAAGCCTGTAATCCCAGCACTTTGGGAGGCCGAGACGGGTGGATCACGAGGTCAGGAGATCGAGACCATCCTGGCTAACACGGTGAAACCCCCTCTCTACTAAAAAATACAAAAAACTAGCCGGGCGTGGTGGCAGGCGCCTGTAGTCCCAGCTACACGGGAGGCTGAGGCAGGAGAATGGCGTGAACCCGGGAGGCGGAGCTTGCAGTGAGCCGAGATCCGGCCACTGCACTCCAGCCCGGGTGACAGAGCGAGACTCCGTCTCAAAAAAAAAAAAAAAAAAAAAAAAAAGATTCTCTATGGTGTGAGTTCTTTGGTACCTTGTTTCCCTTCATTCTGATAAGTGCAGTACCCATGTAATAAATATTTATAAAGGGGTCTGGGAGCTTCACCTGAAAAGTATCCCAAGATACAAAAATGAAAGATTGCTGTTGGATTACTGACACATAATGCAAGGAGAATATGAGACATGAGTCCTGAATATGCTATTAAAGAGAAAGCTTTGCCGGGCGCGGTGGCTCATGCCTGTAATCCCAGCACTTTGGGAGGCCGAGGTGGGCGGATCACGAGGTCAGGAGATTGAGACCATCCTGGCTAACACTGTGAAACCCGGTCTCTACTAAAAATACAAAAAATTAGCCGGGCGTGGAGGCGGGCGCCTTGTAGTCCCAGCTACTCGGGAGGCTGAGGCAGGAGAATGGCGTAAACCCGGGAGGCGGAGCTTGCAGTGAGCCGAGATCGTGCCACTGCACTCCAGCCTGGGCAACAGAGCCAGACTCCATCCCAAAAAAAAAAAAAGAGAAAGCTTTTTCGGGACCGTTCTAATGTCTATATAAAACCTCATACAAAAATTAACTCAAAATGGATTATGGACTTACACATAAAATACAAACAGAATTCAGCAATCTATAAAAATGCATGACCAAATAGAATTTATTCCAAGGAGGTAAGGCTGATTCCGTATTTGAAATCAGTCATCTACCATATTAATAGGCTAAAGAAGAAAAGTTGCATGATCATATCATTCAATGCAAAAAATATTTGATAAAATTAAACTCATTCTTGATAAAAACTCTCAGAAAAATAGGAATAGAGGGGAACTTCTTCAACTTGATAAAGAGCATCAACAAAAGACCAATATCAAATGTTATACTTAGTTGTTTTTGGTTGGTTGTTGAGGCAGGGTCTCACTGTCACCCAGGCTGGAATGCAGTGGCATGAACATGGCTCACTGCAGCCTCAACCTCCTGGGCTCAAGTGCATCTCCCACCTCAGCCTTCTGAGTGGCTAAGATCACAGGTGCATGCCACTATGCCTCGCTAATTTCTAAATTTTTATGGAGACAGGGGTCTCACTATTTTTCCCAGGCTGTTCTCAAACTCCTAGGTTCAAGTAATCTTCCTGCCTTGGCCTCCCAAAGTGCTGGGATTACAAGTGTGAGCCACCACACCTGACCTATACTTAGATTTGAGAGACTGAATCCTCTTTCCTAAGATCAAGGACGTTTGCTCTTATCACTTTTTTTTTTTTTTTTTTTTGAGTGCAGTGGCACAATCTTGGCTTACTGCAAGCTCCACTTCCCGGGTTCAAGTGATTCTTGCGCCTCAGACTCCCGAGTAGCTGGGATTACAGATGTGCACTGCCACACCTGGCTAATTTTTGTATTTTTATTAGAGATGGGGTTTCACCATGTTGGCCAGGTTGGTCTTGAACTCTTGGCCTCAAGTGATCCACCCGCCTTGGCCTCCCAAAGTGCTGGGATCACAGGTGTGAGCCACCGTGCCCAGCCACTGTTATCACTCTTATTCAACATATTGCTGGAATTTCTAGTCAAGGTGATAAAGCAAAAAACATATATAAAAGGTATACCAATTGGAAAGGAAGAAAAAAAAATGGTCCCTGTTTGCAGAGGACATGATTATACAGAAAAATCGTGGCTGGGCGTGGTGGCTTACGCCTGTAATCCTATTTAGGAGGCCAAGGCGGGTGGATTGCTTGAGGTCAGGAGTTCAAGACCAGCCTGGCCCACACGGTGAAATCCCATCTCTACTAAAATACAAAAATTAGCTGGGTGTGGTGGCGGGCGCCTATGTAATCCCAGCTACTAGGGAGGCTGAAGCAGGACAACTGCTT
This sequence comes from Macaca mulatta, assembly GCF_049350105.2. Taxonomy (NCBI): domain Eukaryota; kingdom Metazoa; phylum Chordata; class Mammalia; order Primates; family Cercopithecidae; genus Macaca; species Macaca mulatta. The sequence continues at coordinate 78,717,247 of NC_133419.1, forward strand.
GAGCCCAGGAGGAGGAGGTGACAGTGAGCTGAGATGGTGCCACTGCACTCCAGCCTGGGGGCGACAGAGTAAGACTGCATCTCAAAAAAAAAAAAAGAAAGAAAGAAAGAAAAAGAAAAAGAAAAAGAAAAAAGAAAAGAAGAAGAAAAAAAGCAAAAAATCTACAAAAAAACCCCACAACAAAACTCTCAGGACTAATAAGTGAGTTCAGCAAGGTCACAGGATACAAGATAATGATACAAAAATCAATTTACTTCTAACTAGCAATGAATATGTGGGCATATAAAATAAAAATACGACGCCATTTATAATGGTTCTTAAAAATTGAAAAGGTGTAAATCTAAAAAAACCCTGTGCAGGGCATGTATGCTGAAAGCTATACAAAGCTAATGAAAGAAATCAAAGGAGACTTAAATAAATGGAGAGACATACCATATTCATGGATTGCACAACTCAACGTGGTATATCTCCCCAAACTGACACACAGATTTAACACAATTCCCATCAAAATCCCAGCAAGAATGTCTGTAGATGTATGTAAGATTGCTCTAAAATGTTTATGAAAAGGCAAAGGAAGCACAATAGCTAAAATAATTCTGAAAAATAATAAAATGAGAAGAATCAGTCTGCCAGATTTTAAGATTTATTATATAGCTACAATAATCAAGACTGTGTAGCATTGGTGAAGAGACAGACACAGAAAAATGGAATAGATCAATTATTGGCCGTTTGGCTAAGATAAAGTGAAGAACAATGGATTAGAACAGAAAATCCAGAAACAGACCCTCACAATATGCCCAACTGATTTTTGACAAAGGTGTAAAAGCAATTCAATGAAGAAAACAGCCAGTTGTCGTGGTTCATGCCTGTAATCCCAGCACCTTGGGAGGCCAAGGCAGGTGGATCACTTGAGGCCAGGAGTTCGAGATCGGCCTGGCCAACACAGCAAAACCCTGTCTCTACTAAAAATATTAACATAAGAAAAGAAAAGGCCTTTTCAAGAAATCGTGCCGAAGCAATCAGGCATCCATAGGGGAGAAAAGACCTCAATCTAACTCTTGCATCTTATAAAAAAACTAACTCAGAATGAATCATGGACTTAAATGTAAAATGTAAAACTATAAAACATTTAGAAAAAAAGGTGAAAATCTTTGGGATCCAGGGTACATCTCATGAGAAATCAACAAACTCCTTGTATAGAATTCAGTAAAAACAAACACAAAATGTGCTGAATTCTTTGACAGATAAAGGAAAGAGGCAAGGCCCAAAAATACTCCTTTGAAGTAACTTAAACAATATTTACAAAGTTTCAGGAAGACATTAATATATATCCCTAAAACAAGAAGATTTTTTTGTAGGCACCATAAAAAGAGACATAATATGCTAGTAGACCACTGAAGCTGGGAATCAAACTTTCAGGGTAAGAGAGAGCAAGAGCATGAGAACATGAGAGAAAGCAAGCATGCACGAAAGAGAAGGAGCAATGAACACAATGAGGAAGGTAGAGTTTGATACATGGTTTTGGAAAGGAAGGAGAACAGGACTTTTTTTTTTTTTCTTTTTTTTTATATAGCACACAGTATGACCAAGGCCTGGGCATGGGAACAGATAAGACAGGTTCAGAGAATATGGGACAGTCTTCTCAATGTTGAAAAGAGGGAGGAAAGGAAGAGTTTGGAGGTCCTGAAAAGCCTTGAATGCCACCCTAATAAGTTTCATCTTTCCTTTATTTGTAACAGGGAGCCACTGAAGAGTACGGATTAGCAGAGAAACGTTAACCAATGCTGTGCTCTTATCTGGCAGAGTGAAGAAGACAAACCAGAAAAATAAAAAAATAAGAGACAAGAAAATGATTAAGAAGCTGTTGCGATAGTCTGCAATGGTGAGAGAAGATGGCAATCTAAATTAGGGTAGTAATAATGAAGACAAAAGAAAAGACAATGAAAGTCACTTTGCTTAACAATGGGCTTAAAGAAGTATATGGATAGGGTCTACTGTCAAGAAAGTTGGAAAAAAGAATTTGTGTCTAGTATCAACGGTATGCCACTCCCATCTCTGATGAAACAGAAGTGACTGTTTTCCTTCTGTCAGAAAACAAACCATTTCACAACCATCAAGACCACAGACACAAAGTGTGGGTACATGTGACCTGGAAGTTGCATCACTCCTAGCTGTTGAGCAGACAGTACATGTCACATGAACCTGTCTCTGTTCTTTGGGTTAGATCTCAAGGTCTTCAAGCATGTAGAATGAGGCTGAGACTTCTTCTTGTTGCTCATGGTGCCTAGAAAACCTAGGTGGGCCACAATTTAGCTTTGCAAGAGTATTATGTTCCATTCTGGTGACAATGAAGGCATGTGAAATTTTATCACACCAGGATACTGCAAGATTCTGCCTGGAGTCATGAGCCCAGTGTTCTAAGATATAAAGGGCTGCCGATATGTGGAAGAGCAATTTGATTTATATTTAGTGACTCAACATACTCAAGCTGAACAAGTACCAGCAGGAGCAGTCTACAGAAAACCAGATTTTGCTTTTTTTTTTAGAAAGTAAGAACTTTCTAAGTGAGTGGTCCAAAGTGGTCTCTTGGAAACTGGAGAATACTCAACATTGGAGATTTTGAAGAAAGAGGCAAGGTGGGGGATCAGCAAACTTTGTTAAGGACATTAGTAAATATATTGGGCTTTACAGGTCATATTTTCTCTGTCATAACTACTCAGTTCTATAGTGGCATGACAGCAACCATACACAATTCATAAGCAAACAGGCATGGCTGTGTTCCAATAAAACTGCTTAGAAAAAGAAGTGGTGGGCAGGATTTGTTTGTTGACTTCTGGCCTAAACAAAGGGTGGGAGGGTTTGGGAGTGTGACAGTAGAAGGGCTCCAAGAGTAGATCAAGGCTGGGCGTGGTGGCTCACACCTGTAATCCCAGCACTTTGGGAGGCCAAGGTGGGCGGATCACGAGGTCAGGAGATCGAGACCATCCTGGCTAACATGATGAAACTCCGTCTCTACTAAAAATACAAAAAAAAAAAAAAAATTAGCCAGGCATTGTGGCGCCTGTAGTCCCAGCTACTCGGGAGGCTGAAGCAGGAGAATGGCGTGAACCTGGGAGGCAGAGCTTGTAGATCGCGCCACTGCACTCCGGCCTGGGCGACAGAGCGAGACTGTGTTCCCCGCCAAAAAAAAAAAAAAAGGGTGGGGGTAGATCAACAGATGGACAAGAGACTAACTAAGGTCTCTTCTTACCTACCGTGACAGACTTACTTTTTTTTTTTCTTTTTTTTTTTTTGCAACAGGGTCTCCCTCTGTTGCCCAGACTAGAGTGCAGTGGCACAAACACGGCTCACTGTAGCCTCGACTTCCTGGGCTCAAGCAATCCTCCTGCCTCAGCCTCCCATTTAGCTGTGATCACAGGATGCACCACCACATCCAGCGAATTTTTTTTTGGAGATGGGGTCTCACTATGTTGGCTAGGCTAATGTCAAATTCATAGGCTCAAGTAATTCCTCCCACCTCAGCCTCCCAAAGTGCTGGAATTACAGATGAGCCACTGCACCCAGCCCCTTATGTATTTTTTAACTAAGAAAACATGATATGGTAACACCTCATTTAATCAGATTACGCAGATTCTTGGAACAGAGGGATGTGTTCTTCTGAATAACCACATCACCACCTGGGAGCTTCACTAAGAGATGTGTAGGGGTGTGTGTGTGTGTGTGTGTGTGTGTGTGTGTGTGTGTGAGAGAGAGAGAGAGAGAGAGAGACAGAAAGACAGAGAGAGAGAGAGACAGAGAGAGAGACTATGTTACTGAATTAAAAAAAAATAAGGCAAAGAGCTTTTTGAAGATACAAGTATTATGTTCTTAATCTACCTGACTAATAGGTTTAAATTATTGATATCACCAAGTAACCTCAGTTAGATTCAGATTAACCATAAACCTCACTTGACAGGATTCTCTAGGTTTATTGGCAGTTTTTGGTTTTACCCTCTTCAGAAAGAGGGAAGTTAAAAGGACACGCCTATTTCTAGGAGTTTCGCAAAAGCCTCTTCCAAGTAATGTCTTGCCCCTTCTTCAACTTTAGCCACAAGGCACGTGAGATTTGGTATCAGAAAAGATTATTTGAGACCCTGAGAAGTCCTTAGTCATCAAAGAAGAGTTCTGTTATCTTTGGCATACCAAAGTCAGGGCAGAAGATAGAAGATTCTGGAGGTTTAGAAATATTTTCAACTGTCAACTCCCAGGTGGTGATGTGGTTGAGTTCTAGCTCAAACACACGCAAAGATAAAGGAGAATCTGATCTCACTTGTGAGCATATGATGTACAAGTATATCCTAATATATTTCAACACGAAGCTACTATGCCAGTCTTGTGTCCCATAATAGTTACCAGCAAACATTACAAGAGTATAGTTGGGGTCATGTAACAGTCACACATTTTTGGAGGCACACTTCCTGAGTGAGGAAAGCCTTTTTGCTATCCTTCTTCTAGGAATCCTTCGACTACTTTGGACCATCGAGACTTCATACTCTCTGAGGAAATTTTTAAAAGGGCATTTGCTGAGCTCTGGCTACCTGCCATGTGCTTTCTACTCATTATCACATTTAATCCTTAAACCAATGCTGCAAGGTAAATACGATCCTCTTAATATACGAGGAAAAAGAAGTTCATAGACATTAAACAACTTACAGAGAGCACAGCCCCCAGATCTTCTTATTCTGTGGGTCCTGACCCATAGAGAACCCGAGGTGAAGCTACTGCAGATGAATTGCTCACTACACTTTGAGAAACACTGGCCACAGAGTTTATGAATTCAAGTTTATAGTTAATTGGTGATGGCAGATGGCAATAACACAACTAGAACCTAGGCCTCAGCTCCTAGTTCAAAGTCATTTCCACTCCTCAAATGCAAATCCCCTAGGAGAGAGGAGCATAGTTAACTATATTTGTTCTGGACTCATTCATCTGAGTAATATAGTTTCCCTTGGACTCCAAAGGAACTTATTTGCTCCTAGGACATGGAATGAATTTTTTCTTACCCCAAGACTATGACATTCTGAGGTCAGGGGCTTTTGTATCTCCAGCATTTATTTAGCATAGGACTTGATACTTCCAAAGCACTATATAACTCTTCAATGAAAGTTATACTAAAGGAACAAAATAATGTTTATTTGCTTCTGTTTTGGGGGGGAAAAACCTCTCAATCTCTATTCCAGGTAAGATGGTTCATAGACACCATAAACACAAAAGATCACCTAGAGTCCTTTATATAAAGCTGACTCCAACTATAGGCTTCAAGGAGTAGATCATGGTAATCTAGATTAAGTCAATTTGCACCATTTCATCCTACATGCCACTGCGATCGGTTTAGCAACAAGCATATGTTCCAAGCCAGCTCAGAGTCATTAAGATTCAACTCCAGGACCTTTGTTTTGTGTTACTCAAACTGGCTCTGTTACTGGACAAAGGGTTGTGACAATATGTCCCTGAAGTTGCAGGAACCACTATTTGTTGCCTAAGAACAGCCAACCCAGAGAGAGCGAGAGTGACTCTAAGAGAAAGAGCACGTGTGAGAGCAAGAGAGAGCGAGAGCCTGCAAGTAGGTTAAAACATGGATACTGATGAAATGTGAGTCTTAACCTGAGGCTGAGGCCAGATTTTCCCCCTAGACTTTCTGGGTCAATAAACTCTTTTCTCACATAAGGAAGCTTAGGTCACTGATCAATATAGGCTGTAACCATACTGAGACTTAGAACCAGTTTGCCACCCCCAGAGTAACTCAGGGGTCCTTCACAAGAGCCCTGATCATATTCATTATTCAATCTACTTTCTTTTTCCTTCACTTTCAATGTCTTTTCCATTAGCATTTACTCTCACCTACATAAACTCTCCCTTCCTCATTCCAATCATTCAGTCAATATTTATGAAATCTAGTAATGCCAGGTCCTTCAGGATCTCATGACTTATGGAAAGGGCAGACAAGTACAGTCCATAGGTAACTCAGTACATGGTCAGTGCTCTTACAATGGTATGAACAGAGGTTCTCAGCACAGTTCATGTAGGTGTTCTCAGCACCCACATGAATAGTGGATGCTTGGCAGAGAGGACTACTCCGTTTGCCTTGAGGAGTCACAGAAGTTTTACAGTACAGGTGGCACTTAGATTGGGTATTGAAGGATGTGAAGAGTTTTGCTGGGTGAAGAAAAACTGCTGGAGGGAGAACTTTCAGGAAAAGAGAATGAGTATAGGTGACTCTTGTTACTTCTGGTAGTTATGGTCTGTAAAGTCAGCACAAACACTGTATTAGTTAATGGCGAATCATTCCTCTGGGGCAGTGATCCCCAACCTTTTTGGCACCAGGGGCTGGTTTTGTGGAAGACAATTTTTCCATGGACAGGGGTAGGGATGGTTTTGGGATGAAACTGTTCTACTTCAGATCATCAGGCATTAGATTCTCATAAGGAGTGTGCAACCTAGGTCCCTTGCATGTGCAGTCCACAACAGACTTTGCTCTTCTATGAGAATCTAATGCCACCGCTGATCTGACGGGAGGTGGAGCTTAGACAGTAATGCTCACTCACCAGCTGCTCACTTCCTGTTTTGAGGCCCAGTTCCTAACAGGCCAGAATGGTAAGGGTCCTCAGCCCAGGGGGCTGGGAACCCCTGCTCTAGGGGAAAAATACCAGATTAGGTTCCTGTTAGCCTCTGGTCACAATTTTATCAATCGGTCAATACATAACCTCGTTTTATGTCTGTTTCTGTTTAAGGACACCTTATTTAACGTTTGTTGATTCAGTAAGACTGAACTCATGGCTAACAACACTTCAATTCTCCCTGAACAAAGCTTATCTAATACATGTATTTTCTCAGTAAGGCACGTTACAGCCTTCTTGTGTTTAGAAACACTAGACAGAACTTCAGCACTATGCTTGGGGATCATTTTAAACAGTGAAATCACCAACAAAAAGCACAAAAATGCAAAAAACATGGTACCCGATACATGACAAAGACACTTGTTTACAGGATGAGAGGTGAAATAAGTACACAGAACACTGCCTTGTGCCACCTCAGCTAGGAATGTGCACGTCAGGAGACTCAGATGTTTTCACTGCCCTGTCCGTGTGAATGTCTGAGATTAACAGCTAAAGCATGCTGTTTGGTCTGTTCAGGCTGGCAAAACAAAATACCTCAGACTGTTATCTATAAACATGAAATTTACAGTCCACAGTGCCGGAGGTTGGGAAGTCCAGCATCAAGGCACCAGCAGATTTGGTGTCTGGTGAGATGGTGGAGGGGACAACAGAAGCCCTCAAGCTGCTTTTGTAAGGGCACAAATCCCCTTCATGAGGGCTCTGCCCTCATGGCCCACCTAATCACCTCCCAAAGGCCCCACCTCCTAATACCAACACATTAGGGATAAGATTTCAACATATGCAGTTTGGAGGGACACAAACATTCAGACCATACATGGTGAGTATTGATTTTGGGGTTATAAGTAAATTTTAGTCAGTACAGAATCTAGAATGTGTGAATATGAAGATTCACTGTATATGAAAAAGTTTGGTGTACTAAAATAATAAAGGTGAGTTTGGTGACGTTTATGAGGGGAGGGTGAAAAACTGTGGAGAGAAAATTATTGAAGGTAAGTCAAATATTATAATAACATATTTTAAAATATTATAAAATAATCTAAGAATTCCTCCAGAAAACAACATATTTTTAAGTATTTGTTAATGAACAAAAAGCTACAATGAATTCATTAATTATTCCATTAATCAGAATACCCATATTTTGGGGGGGGAAAGTACAAATTCACGGAAAACACTTATTCAGTTCATAAGCAATACTGGGTGTGAGAGAGTGTGTTTTGAAGGACCCAGAACATAGCAGTCCATCATATGGAAACTACTGTCGTGTACCCAGGGGAGTAGCTCAGGCAGGGGCAACAGCATAGGTAAAGGCCCTGAGGAGGAAGTGAGCTTGGGTTATGGGAGGACCTGACAGGAGGTCATGGCTGGAACACAGTAAACAAAGGGGAAAGTAGAACAAGAAAAAGGCAGGGGTAGATTGAAGTTTAGATTTTATCTTAAATAAAATCCCTCAATAGGGGCATGATTAATAAATCAATATATTGGCAAATGAGCATGAGAACGACGTATTATGATACTATTCATATTATTGACATATTATTTATATTATCATATATTTATGTACACAAACATGCATACAACCACATAAAGTATATATATATAGCATATGCACATACACACATTTTACAAATGCTTAGAAAAGCATTTCAAATTGCTACCAATGGCTCCTTGTAGAGGGGAATGGGTATATAAGAGAAAGGATACAGGGAACTTTCACATTTTAATCCACATAATTCTATATTTTTAAGTAAACAGAACATGAGATCAGTGGGCTTTAAATTTTCCCATATTGAAAATTCTAAAAGATCATTCTGGCCTATAATAATTGCATTGAAGTAGGGCAAGAGTATGAGTAGTGAGCCCAGATAGACTACTGCTCAAGAAATGATGGTGATATGGACCAGGGCAGTGGCAAAAGGTATATACATTCAAGAGGGCATATGCAACCAAGATATATTTCAGAGGCTGAAATGACTAACCTTGATGATGGACAGAATATGGGAGATACCGGAGAAGGAAGAATAAAGACTTCAAGATTTCCAGCTTGAGCAAGTGGGTGGGTTGTATTATGACTCATTATGATGGAGAAGAGAATTATAGTCACATCTCTCTGACAAGCCTATTATGGTGCATTCTATCCATTCTCTGCCTCTACCACATCAAAGACAAAGGGACAAGACGAATTTGATGTGTATGAGAGAGACAGGGTCACATCTGGGAAACCAAAGAGCCCTGTATCAGTAATTACACAGACCGAATTCTGTGAGATTCATTCCCCAAAGACCAGGTCAACCTTTCTACAGAGGACTCGAAATCCATTAGGGGAATTACCTCTCCCGTTGACAAAGCAACAAATGAGCTGTTGCCAACCCTTTGCATATTGGAGAAAGAAAGGTCATTACCCTGAGGGACCTTACTTTCATGTCCTTGAATGGTCTGATCTCAGTTATATTTAAAGCACTGAATTAAGCAAAGGTTACCAGGGAAAACCAGCACAAAGTTGGGGGAAGAATAGACAAATGATGCCCAGGAATATAAACTGTTTCCGTTCCTCTAGGACAAAGGCTTCTCAGTACTGCAGGCCCTCCAAAGACCTGGTTCCATATTTTCTTAAATATGCATCTGATTGTTCTACTTCTTTGCTTTAAATTAGCTCACTACTGTCTTCAACAGGGGTATTCAAACTGTAATGTGCATCAGAATCACCAAGACATCTATTCACAATGGAGAATCCCAGGCCCCAGTCTCAACAGGGATTCAGATTAGTAGGTCTGGAGTAGAGTTCAGGCATACAAACCTCAAATGACTCTACTACAGACTGTTCAAGGACCCTATTTTGAGAAACAATGCACTAAATTGTTAATGATGATTGGCAGGATGTAGCCTTGACTTAGTGAGCTGTACTAGAGGAATAAATGTATCAGGAGTTTAGATATTCAGGTTGTGATTCCAGCTCTGTCTCTGAAATGTGAACTTATAGGGGAAAATCAACACTTTCCTGCTCTGGGTCGTTTCCTCATCTATAATGTGCAAGTGTTGACTTTATTGTTCTCCACCATCACTTCAATTTCTGACATTTTAAGATCACAGGAAAAGACAGAGGGTTGAAAATGTCAGGCAGAGCTTCTGGACTGTACTAGACTGACTCTTCCAAAGGTGCCCAAACTGTGAATACACATGAACATGGGCACAAAATCCGGTGCTTTCTGGAGAGCTTTCCCCATGTGGACTAGCCATCTGGAGTCCAGTACACAGTGGAATTTGCTGGTCATGAACAAATACAGTATCATGAAAAGCTACTTCCAAGGTACAGAATGAACAGATAATGGGGCGCTTCAGGAACTTGGCTTCTCCTCCCTGGTCACAGTATTCTACAAAAACGCAGGGAAATCATTAAAGGATGACAGAAGAAACAGAACCTTATTCCAAAGATTAATTCAGGGGATCAAGTAAATGGCCTATCTTGCTCCTGGGAGCCCCAACTTACATCAGTCCAGCTGCTTGGAGTATTGTATATATAGCTGGAAAACATTCCCATACAGAGACTTCCTTAGCCTCTCTAGGAGCCATTGGAAAGGCTTTTGTTTAATTTGTAAGAATTCAGTATACAGAATTAGAAGAATGACCCTGGGCTGATCCTTTTTTTTCTTCTATTTCCTTGTTAACAAAAATTATCATTACATAGATATAATTTAGATAACACAAAATGCATCCATCTTAACAGTTCAGATGGCTGAATTTTATAAATATATTTACCATCTAACCACCACCTCAATCAAGACACAACATTTCTACGACCCCAAAGAGTTACCTTGTGCCCTTTCCACGTGAATCTTCACTTCCTATCCTGGTGCCAGGCAAACACTGATCTGCGATTACTATAGATTAAATTATCTTTTCTAGAACATCACAGAAAATAGAATCATGCAGTACATATTCTTTTGTGCCTGGCTTTTTATGCACAACATGAAGTTGTAATTACTGACTCATATTTCTGTATGTATCAGTAGTTTTAAAAAATTGCTGAGTAGTGTATGATGGAGGTACCATTATTTATCCGTTCACCTATTGAGGGATCATAAGGTTGTTTCCAGCTTGGAGCAATTATGAAAAAAATAGCTATGAACATTATTGTACAAGTCTTTTTTGTGAGTGTAGGTTTTCTTTTCTCCTGGTTAAATACCTAGGAGTGGAATGAATGGGTCACACAGTAAGTTTATGTTTAATTTTATTTAAAAAAACTACCACATTGTTTTCTAAAATGGTTGTACTATTTTTGCAGTCCTATCAACAATGTATGAGAATTCTAATTCCTTCACAAGACTTGGTCATTATGACGATTGTAGGGGGTGCGTAATGATATCTCACTGTGTGTGTGGTTATTTTTTGTTTTTGTTTTTGTTTTTGAGACAGAGTCTCACTCTGTTGCCCAGGCTGGAATGCGGTGGCATGATCTCGGGTCACTGCAACCTGTCTCCCAGGTTCAAGCAATTCTCTAGCCTCAACCTCCGAAGTAGCTGGGACTATAGGTCCCGCCACCATGCCCGGCTAATTTTTGTATTTTTAGTAGAGATGGAGTTTCACCATGTTGCCCAGGCTGGTCTCCAACTCCTGACCTCAAGTAATCCACCTGCTTTGGCCTCCCAAAGTGCTGGGATTACAGGTGTGAGCCACCGCACCCGGCCTCGCTGTGGTTTTAATTTCCATTTCTCTGATGACTATGACAGTGAGCAACTTTCCATGTGTTTAGTTGTCATTTATCTTTTTTTGTGATAGGTCTGTTCAATTCTTTTGCCATTTTAAAATTAATTTGGGGGGTACTATTGAGTTATAAGTCCTTTACATATTCTGGATGCAGATGTCAGACAAAGACACACACACACACACACACACACACACACAAAAACACATAATGGGAGCAAGGGAGGGCATTTTCTCCCAGTCTGGGGCTTGCCTTTCCCTTTTTGGAATTTAAATTATTACTTTTAATTGACAAATAATAATTATACATATTCATTTTCTTAGTGGTATCTTGTGTGGTTTTTTTTTTTTGTTGTTTGTTTGTTTTTGAGACGGAGTCTTGCACTATCGCCCAGGCTGGAGTGCAATGGCATGATCTGGGCTCACTGCAACCTCTGCCTCCCAAGTTCAAGCGATTCTCCCACTTCAGCCTCCCAAGTAGCTGAGATTACAGGAACCCGCCACCATGCCCGGCTAATGTTTGTATTTTTTTTTTAAGACGTGGTTTTACCATGTTGGCTAGGCAGGTCTTGAACTCCTTACCTCAGGTGATCTGCCCACCTTGGCCTCCCAAAGTGTTGGGATTACAGGCGTGAGCCACCATACCCAGTCTTTAGTGGTGTCTTTTAAAGAACAAATGTTTTCTCAGTTTGATGAGTCCAACATCAATTTTTAAAATGGCTCAGGCTTTTTTGATCCATTTAGCCACATAATGAAAGCAAGACTAAGCAAAGAACAAATCTGGAGGCATCACATTCCCTGATTTCAAACTATACTATAATGCTATAGTCATTAAACAGCATGCTACTGGTAAAAAACAGACACATAGACCAATGGAACACAATAGAGAACCTAAAAATAAACCCAAATATTTACAGCCAACTGATCTTCAACAAAGCAAACAAAAACAAAATGGGAAAAGGACACCCTATTTAACAAACAGTGCTGGGATAACTGGCAAGCCACATGTAGGAGAATAAAACTGGATCCTCATCTCTCACCTTATATAAAAATCAATCCAAGACAGATCAAGGACTTAAATCTAAGACCTGAAACTATAAAAATTCTATTAAGATAACAGAAGAAAAACCCTTCTAGACATTGGCTTAGGCAAAGATTTCATGACCAAGAACCCTAAAGCAAATGTAATAAAAACAAAGATAAATAGCTGGGACTTAATTAAACTAAAGAGCTTTTGCATGGTAAAAGGAACAGTCAGCAGAGTAAATAGGCCACAGAGTGGGAGAAAATCTTCACAGTCCATACATCTGACAAAGGACTAATATCCACAATCTACAATGAACTCAAGCAAATTAGCAAGCAAAAAACAATCTCATCAAAAAGTGAGCTAAGGACACTTAACAGACAATTCTCAAAACGAAGATATGCAAATGGCTAACAGATATATGAAAAAATGCTCAACATCACTAATGATCAGGCAAATGCAAATCAAAACCACATTGTGATACCACCTTACTCCTGGAAGAATGGCCATTTAAAAAACAAAAACAAAAACAAAAACAAATGTTGGCATGGATGCAGTGAAATTGGAAAACTTCCACACAGCTGGTGGGAATGTAAACTAGTACAACCACTATGGAAAACAGTGTGAAGATTCCTTTAAGAACTAAAAGTAGAACTACCATTTGATCCAGAAATCCCACTACTGGGTATCTACCCAAAGGAAAAGAAGCCATTATACAAAAAAGACACTTGCACACGCATGCTTATAGCAGCACAATTTGCAATTGCAAAAATGTGGAACCAGCCCAAATACCTATCAATCAATGAGTGGATAAAGAAACTGTGAGATATCTATATCTATATCTATAGCTATATCTATATCTAACGTATCTATATAGATAGATAGATATATGATGGAATACTACTCAACCATAAAAAGGAATGAATTAATGGCATTCACAGCAATCTGGGTGGGACTGAAGATTATTATTCTAAGTGAAGTAACTCAGGAATAGAAAACCAAACATGGTATGTTCTCATTCATAAATGGGAGCTAAGGTATGAGGATGCAAAGGCAAAAGAATGATGCAATGAATTTTGGGGCTCGGGAAAGGGTGAGAGGAGGGTGATAGATAGAAGACCACAAATCGGGTTCAATGTATACTGCTCGGGTGATAGGTGCACCAAAATCTCACAAATCACCACTAAATAACTTACTCATGTAACCAAATACCACCTGCTCCCAAAAGCCTGTGGAAATAAAACATTTTTTCAAAAAAATGGTTCAGGCTTTTTTTGTGTCTTATCTAGGAAATCTTTGCCTACTCCAAGGTCAAAAAGATTTTTTGCTTTTCTTATAGATGTTTTACAATTTTAGCTTTGATATCTGTCTATGATCCATGTTTGTATAGAGTATGAGAAAAGGGTCATGTTCAATTTTTTTACACATGGATATCCAGCTGTTCTAGCAGCATTTGTTGAAAAGAAATATCCTTTTATTATCAAATTATCTTTGTTTTTTTTGAGACAGAGTCTTGCTCTGTAACCCAGGCTGGAGTGCAATAGCATGATCTCCACTCACTGCAAGCTCCACCGCCCGGGGTTCACACCATTCTCCTACCTCAGCCTCCTGAGTAGCTGGGACTATAGGCGCCTGCCACCACGCCCGGCTAATTTTTTGTATTTTTAGTAGAGACAGGGTTTCACCGTGTTAGCCACGATGGTCTTGATCTCCTGACCTCGTGATCCGCCCACCTTGGCCTCCCAAAGTGCTGGGATTACAGGTGTGAGCCACCGTGCCCAGCCACCTTTGCATTTTTGTTAAAAACCAATTGATCAAATACATGTAGGCCTATTTCTAGACTTCCTGTGTTTAAATGATCTCATTTTTTTTAGATATAATTATGTCAGTATCATGCTGTCTCAATTACTGCAGTTTTATAATAAGTCTTGAAATCAGGTAGTGCAAGTTCTCTAACTTTGCTCTTTTTCAAAGTTGTTTTGGTTATTCTTGGTCCTTTGCATTTCCATACAGATTTTAGAATCAGTTTGTCAATTTTTACCCAAAAAGGAGAAGTTGTGGGATTTTGACTGGGGTTTCACTGAATCTACAGATCAATCTAGGGATTATGTTTCCTTTACTGTTTGACTGAATCTATTGAAGAAGTCATCCAGGCCTGGAGGTTTCTTACCTCTCCCGTTGGCAAAGCAACAGATGAGCTGTTGCCAATCCTCTGCATGTTGGAGAAACAAAAGGTATTCTCTTGAAAGACCTCATTCTCATGTCCTTGAAAGAACTGATCTCAGTTATATCCAAAGCACTGAATTAAGCAAAGATTTAGTGAAAACCAGGGCAAAGTTGGGGGAAGGGTTGATAAATGATGCCTATGAATTACATTTAAATTATATATTTAAAATTATAATTAAATTATTTTAACAGGTATAGGGCTGTTCAGATTTTTACTTTCTTCTTGTGTCAGTTTTGATATGTGTCTTTCATAGAATTTCATTTATCAAATTTATTGAGGTAAAGTTGTTCATAACATTCTATTACGCTTTTATTTTTTAATGAGATAAAATTTATATTCCATAATATTCACCCTTTTAAAGTATACAATTTAGGGTTTTTTTGTATATTCACAAGGTTATGCAAACATCACCATTATCTAATTCCAGAATATTTTCATCACCCCAAAAAGCAATCCCATACCCATTAGTAAATCTCCAACTTCCCCTTCTTTCACCCCCTGGCAATTGCTAATCTCCTATTAACCTTTTAATGGTATAGGAACTGTAGTGATAGGCTGACCCATTTTTGGTGTACTCGATTTCAGCAAGGGCCAGGCTCCCAAGGCAAGAATCTAGAGTAGAAGTCACATTACCATCTTGGACCCTGGAGAGACAAAGAAGAAATATTTTTCCTGAATTTTCTTAACCAGGCTCCTTGTTGCCTAGCAGTGCTTCTTGACCAGTGATAAAGTGCCAAGTTATTAAAAGTTTTTAATTCCTGCAGCCCTCAGAGAAGCTGTAGTCCCTGGGCCAGTTACCCCTTGCCAATAGCTACCTGCAGCCTGACATTAAAAATATTGTTTTCTTTGTATAATGTAATATGAAAAAGGTTGAAAAGTACTGTTCTACAGTCTAAACTACTCAGGATAGCATTCAAGGTCCTTCTTTCATTTGGTTCCAAACTGCTACCTGAAATTGTCTTCAACCTTCTCTCCCTCCATGCCTATTCTCAGCCTCAAAACATCCTACATTCCGGGCAAAGCAAACTGCTTTAATGTGATATTCCCTGTGAAAATCCTGTTAATCCTTCAAGATTCCACTCAAATGCCCAGAAGCCTCCTCTCTGGAAGGACAGGCACAGTGCCTCTCCTTCCCTTCCAGAGATAGTACTGGAACTGAGCTGAGCTGAACGCCAACTAAGGACTCAGTACTGATGAGACCTCAGAATATAAATCCCTTTTTATACTTTTAAAATTGCCTTATGAATAGGGAAAGAAAGGGATTATCATAATCATTTTACAGATCAAGGAACAGTGGTTAAGAAAATGGTAGTATCTTACTAAACTCATACACGGAAGTCTGTGGCAGAGTTGGGACAAAAACTCAAGTCTAGTCTTTTTTAATTTTTTTAAAGATAGGACCCAAAGCCTTTTATTCTAAAATGAGTCTTGTGTCTAAAACTGCAAAAATTTCCCAGCAGTGTTCTACACAATTTAGATTTACTTTAAGGTATAAAACTGATACAGAATGGAGATCAGGGCTTTAGACAGGAATGAATCCTGAATGTTTAGGCAGGGCAAGAGAGAGCTCCACAGAGGGGAGGTGGCACAGGGAGGCTCCAGGTGCCTTGCAGCCAGCCTTCTTTATAACTTTATAATCTGGTGTGGCCACTTAGCAGGTTCAGGGTTGCCTCTTTGTGTGGAGGTAAGTGATGAGCACTTCTGGGAAAAAAGCACCAAAACCTTTTCATCTTAAGAAGTGAAAAACCCCTGGTCTTTTTATTTCTGGCACTCTTCTTTACCTGTGTCTGAGTGGAAAATGCAGCTAAATAAATATCAGAGTTCAAACACAGTTTTTAGGTACTTTCTCATCTTGAGACACCCTGACTCTGAGGCATAGGGCTCTCTGGAGTCCGGGATGCATTCCCAAGGTCTCAGTTTCTCCCAAGAAACCTCAGAGCAAAAATTTGCAGATTCCAACTGAGCTATGGCTTCCTAGAGGAAAAGGCAAGTATTGCCCATGCACAACCCTAGTGAAATTCTAAATAAAATTCTAAGATTGAAACAAACCATTTCTGTCCTTAATCCTTCTCTGAGCAAAAATATTTTTTACACTGTAGCAGTCAAAAATACAGAATCAAGCCCAGCAGTTTATTGCCTAGAATGTAAACCCCTACATTAAAACATCTATACCCATTTACTATGCCTGCCCTATACGTAGACATTTAATACTTTATCTTTGTTAGAACTTTACTGTACCCTAAATGAACATGGGCTTTCAATAAACTAGAATATAACCTGATTTACTAATATAAATCCATCCCAACCAAATCTAGGCTCTATATACTTTTTAATTTTTATTTATTTATTTATTTTTTGAGATGGAATCTCACTCTGCCGGCCAGGCTGGAGTGCAGTGGCGTGATCTCGGCTCACTGCAACCTCCGCTTCCCAGGTTCAAGCAATTCTCCTGCCTCAGCCTCCCAAATAGCTGGGACTATAGGCGCACGCCGCCATGCCCAGCTAATTTTTTATATTTTTAGTAGAGACAAGGTTTCACCATGTTGCCTAGGTTGGTCACGAACTCCTGAGCTCAGGCAATCTGCCCGCCTTGGCCTCCCAAAGTGCTGGGATTACAGGTGTGAGCCACCACGCCCGGCCCCTATATGCTTTCTTAAGCTATCGTCATTCAGATCAGAAGTTTTCTCTGAAAGGATTGTAAGTAGAGATTTCATTTGGAAGCAATCCTTGGTTTATAAAGCTACAAGCTTCATCATGAATGTTATTTACGTTATTTCAGGTATACAAGTGTTTGTAAGCTTCTTGAAGGCAGAGACTGAAAGGATGTACAGACATTGGAAAATAAACAGGATTTAGATTCTGAAAATACAGGTTAAAATTCCAGCCTTTACTTATTAGCTGTGTGACCCTAATGAGTCACTTAACCTCTGTTGTGTGCCTTAGTTTCCTTGTTTGTAAAATAGACCAAATTCCATCCATCTCACATAGTCAGAGAGAGAAAGAGATAAAGTAAGGTGTATACATTTTACAAAATGTGTTATGTATAAATATCAACTTTTATCTTCTAATTGTTTTGAACATGTATCTCTCACCAGGCCTGTATTTGGGCATAATTCAATGCAAGTGACCATAGCAAGTAATTAAAAATACTTTCCAATATTTATGTAGGAGACAGTATTAATGGTCAATAAAACCATGCACTCCAAGAAAAGTTAGATACAGCACCCTTACGTGAACTCATAACCTTGAAAAAATTAACTTTTCTACTCAGTCAGTAAGAGTAGCCCATGACAGCAACAGTGCTTATGAACACTACAACCTTTCATGTGCACCCAGAGTCCTAGCAGTGGGTCCTTTGCATTATCTCTACCAAAGGAATCAAAACTTTTGGAAAGGGGTTGATTCCATGTTGTAAAGTTAAAAAAAAAAAAAAAAAATAAGGTAAGCCTGATTATTGTTGTTCAGTAATAAAAGCAAGGTTGCTTTAAAATATATATATATCACACAATTGTGTATGAAATTTGTGATGGGGAAAATAAAGGAAAAAATAAATAACAGAAAAAAAAATGTTAAGGACTTGGCCAGGCATGGTGGCTCACACCTGTAATCCCAGCACTTTGGGAGGCCAATGTAGGAGGATCCCTTGAGTCCAGGAGTTTGAGACCAGCATGGGAAAGATGGTGAGATCCCATCTCTACAAAAAATTTTAGAGAGAAATAGAGAGATGTTGAGTCAAAAGATACGATTTAAAGGGGCTCCCGCTGTCCAAGTTTTAACATTTTAAGTTTATAACTAATTGAACCTGCAAACATAGGAGTTAATGATATTCAATGGAATAAAGTGTATAAAAGCTATTTTTTTAATACAAAAGAAGTAAGAATATAACAGTGTAAAGGTTAATTTTAGGTGCCAATTTGACTGGGTTACGGGATATCCAGATAGCTGGTAAAGCATTATTTCTGGGTGTGTCTTTGAGGGTGTTTCTGGGAGAGACTGACATTTGAATCAGTGGACTGAGTAAGGAAGATCCATTCTCATCCAATGTGGGTGAGCACCATCCAATTTGTTGAGAGCCTGGAAAGAACAAAAAGGCAGAGGGAAAGCGTTCTCTTTTCTGAAGCTGAGACACCCATGTTTCTCTGCCCTTGGACACTGGAAGTCCAGATTCTGGGGCCTTCAGATATTGGAACTCCAGATGCATGGGCCTATAACACTTACAATACAAGACGTATTATAAGTGTTAAACAGGGAGACAGAGTATAAATAATTACGGAAATGAGACTATTCTACTTTGAGGAGGGAGTCAAAAATATGCTAGGATTAAAGAGTAGAAAGACAGTCTAGATTTTAAGCACAGGAGGCACAGAAAGAGAGGGCATACGGGAGGTTGAGCTTGCAGTGAACCGTGACTGCGACACTGCACTCCAGGCTGGGTGACAGAGCAAGACCCCTACTCAAAGAAAGACAGGGCATCTTTGATGTGATTATGGGAAAGGATGTGGGAAGAGAGTTCGCTGCAAATGAAGATGGAGAGGCAGGTTACAAGACAGGATCCTGAGGACCTTGAATGTTGCCATTATCAAGGAGTTTGAACTTAGCATCTATGTGATTGGAAGAAACAGGATCAGATCAAGGTTTTAAGAAAATACAACCAGGCTATATACAACAACATGAGTGAATTTTACAAACATAAAGTTGAGAGAAGGAAGCAAGAATAAAAATGCGATTTCATTTATCTAAAGTTCAAAAATAAACAAAACAATATTTCTTGAGAATACACATACTTAACTTATGGTAAAACTACAAACAAAAGCATGGGCATGATTACCACAGCAGTCATGATACTTGGAAGAGGGGATGGAGTGGAGTAAGAAGAATATGATTAGAAGGAAACATTCAGGGAGTTCTGGGGTGCTGGCAATTTTTTGACCTGAGTGGTAGTTATATGGGTACTTTATAGTACAGTATATATTTTATATAATTTGTGTATGTGTATTCCATTTCACAATAAAAAGTTGAAGATATAGTTGGAAACATCCTGGAAAAATGCTGAGGGTGGGAGAAGTCTAGAGACAGGAAGAGAAATTAACAGCTAGTCACGATAGTGCAGGCAAGGGAGAGCCTGAGTAAGGTCATTTGGAGTGGGGACAGAAAAAAAAGCAATTTGAGAATTACTTAGGAGTTAGGTCTTAGTGACCCACTAGAAATAAAAACTGCGGCAAAGAGAAGAGTCAAAAGTAGCTGCCAGATTTTTAAAGTTTCAAGCTTGGGAGATCAGATGACAGGTAAGGATATATTAAGAGTAGCAGACTCAAGCAATTAAAAAAAATTGAGATATGATTCACATGCAATACAATCTACCCTTTATGGTGTACAACTCAGTAGCTTTTAGTATACTTGCAAGGTTGTACAACCATCACCAGTATTTAATTCCAGAATATTTTCATCACCCAAAAAGACATTCCATACTAACTAATAGCCTTTCCCCAGTCCCTGTCCCCTTCCCCAGCTTTCATGTAATTTTAAGAGAATAAAATCTTGTGGTTAAACCCTGCCCCCTGCCTTTTTTGTTGTTGTTGTTGCTGTTGTTTTAAACTGAGACAGGGTGTCGGTCTGTCACGCAGGCTAGAGTATGGTGGCACGATCACAGCTCACTGCAACCTCAACCTCCCCAGGGTTCAGGGGATCCTCCTACCTCAGCCCCCTGAATAGCTGAGACTACAGGTACATGCCACCATGCCTGGCTAATTTTTTTTTAAAAAAACCTGTCTTGACAGAGCAACAATGATATTCAACTGGTCTCAGCAGCCCAATCCCCAAGATCTTAATTTGTTTCTCTATTTCACAAAGTGGAGAGCTCTGGGGAAACAGAAAAGCTGCTTTTCTTAGGACATAGAGAGTAACATCCTGTTTCCTAGTTGTACCTTGGATAGGGACTCAAGTCAACAGAGAGATCAAGGGTGGCAGAGATAGGTGTCTGGTTGTAGTGGCTTTCAATCAGTACCAATACTGTTCACTTTGGGGAGGGTTAGAAGTGTGTATGCGTGTGTGTATGTGTGTGGTGGTGGTGGCAGTGGTGCGGTAAGTTGTCACAATGATTGGAAAGCCTTACAGGCATTAGAGAGCAGAGGACAGGTATATTAACCTCAAACCGTGCATAGGATAAAGTCTTGCATAACAAAGAATTGCCCCACCTACAATTCCAATACAATCCTCTCAGAAACAGGAGGCGGGGTGGGGGGTGCAGAGGGCGGTGGGCAGAATTCCTATTATTTCTGCAAGTACAAAAACCAAAATGAAAGTTATGATCTGTAAGCGGGAACCAGGCCCAGGCCCAAGATTGTGTGGTTAAAAATAGCTTAGAGAACAGAAAATTTAAATGAGCTCACAGTGAAAAGGGTTATTAATGGAAACTCAGATATTAATAGTGATGAATCTCAGTTTGCCAAGGCGAACCGCAGCCCAGGCCTGGTCGTGTTCCAGCGCCACCGTCCTCGAGTCTCTGCTGTGTGTTACAGCTGCAGCTTCAGGTGTGGGAAAGAGCCAAGTTCAGTGCCACAAACCCTGAGCCTCGTATCACCCATCGGAAAGAGTACCCTTGTGCGTATGTCTTACAGTTCTTTCTAAAAAAATAAGACGGCCCATTAGGGAGCTCTTTATACAGGGAAAAAAGTTTGATTTGTCTCCCTACTAAAGCTTTTTTCTTTCTCTACAACGATTTTGTACGAAATTCTGCCACTGAAGAACCCTGTTAAAATTAGCAATTTACTTTCAAACATTTATGTGTGAAGCTCTGGGAAGCACAGGCAACAAGATGGGGCCGTCCTCAGATCAAAAGGGCTTGTGTTCTAGTGGGGAAGTTAAAATATGGGCACAACTTCATAAAATATACATCTGCCTATATAACGTACTGAGGTAAAAATAATTTACTACATGAAAGTAAGTTTTTTCTTCCCCCCATATTTATTGAACACTTACTAGGTACATTTTATATACCTGAAAGTAAGTTTTGGGGTCAGCTTCATTACTTAAGAACTGTGTAAACATGAGCTCTTCCATATACATAAGCCTCAGTTTCAATTATAAAATGAAGATGATCATTCTGACCAGGTGGTTGCAAGAATCAAGTAAGGTAACAGAAGTTAAAGGTTGTTTATTTTTTTCTTTCCCTAAAGAATATTATATACATAAACTTTCCTATAAAGTTCTGTTACAGAAAAGGGAGAATTTGTATTTGATACAAGAACAGTTCAACAAAGGATGGGCATTTGAACTGGGCTTCAAACATACGGTTAGGATAGTAAATGCATTACACCAAAAGTAATAAATTATTCAATAAGTTTTCATTGAGCCACTACAACATAACAACAAAAGCCTCAGTGGTGTTTGGTACTTCTTATTATATTGCTTTTAAATTGCCTCAATACATTTGTTTATTCATTAATTCTTTCCATGAATACCTAAGATACAATTAGTTTACCAGAGTAGCAAGACACCTAGAAAGCCTGAGACAACTGGACTTGGAGTGAGGTGGTAGTCAGGTGGCAGGTGTGAGGTGTGAGGTGTGAGGTGTGAGGTGTGAGGCTGTGGGCAAGAAGAGGTGCCTACTGAAGCTCAATCCCACCAGGTCATGCAGAGGCCAGAGCCCTAAGTCCCTGAGATGGGGTGGGAGTCACAGGAAAGAGGCATAGCAGAGTTCTACTGACAATTTTACCTAACGAACAATGCTGTCCAGGGCTGGCTCTAGTGATAGACATCAGCTTCATGCCTTGCTGCAAATTACGAAGAATATCAACCTTCCTCCCATGTCTAGGCTTGAAAATAGCCCTTTTTCTAGGTATATGCCATAGGGCAGAACATTACATAAGATGCCCTGAACTGAGGGCACAACCAATTGAATGTTCCTGGTGTTTACTGTAAACTCTGAGCCAGCATGACCTGTGGCGTTAAAAAAAAAAAAAAAAGTTTATTTCCCTACAGTTCTTCAATAAGAAAGTAGGAGGGAAGCAAGAGGGAGATTCTGGGGTTTCTCCAAGCTGTGTGGTCTTTACCACCACCACAACAAAAACAAAGTTACTTTGGGCCAGGCACTCTTCTAAGCACTTTACATATATGAGCTCATTCCATCCTTACAACTATCCCGTGTGTTGTTACTATTATTATCCCATTTTATTTTATTTTATTTTATTTTATTTTATTTTATTTTATTTTATTTTTTGAGACAGAGTCTCTCTCTGCCACCCAGGCTGGAGGGCAGTGGCGCGATCTCAGCTCAGTGCAACCTCCACCTCCCTGGTTCAAGTAATTCCCCTGCCTCAGCCTCCCAAGTAGCTGGGATTACAGGTGCCTGTCACAATGCCCAGCTAATTTTTTTTTGTATTTTTAGTAGAGACAGGGTTTCAACATGTTGACCAGACTGGTCATGAACTCCTGACTTCAGGCGATCCACCTGCCTTGGCCTCCCAAAGTGCTGGGATTACAGGCATGAGTCACTGCATCTGGCCTATTATCCTATTTTAAAGATGAAGAAACTGGGAGTGTGAAGTGGTTAAGTAACTTAATTTAGATATAAAGTCATAAATAGGCAAAGCAAGGACTTATGACTCTGTCCTCTGGGCTCTTTTTGCTCACCAAGACCTGCCTCACATGTCTCAAATAGAAAAGTACTGAAACTTCTCAGATCTGGTGTCCTCAACTCCCTTCAAGGGTGGTAGACACAGGAACTAAAAAATATGTGTTTATGTGTGTGTGTGATATAAAATATGATATACTGTTGCATGTTAACTCTTAGAGAATCTTTGAGTAGTGATCTATCAGTCCTTGGTCTGCTGTTTATTGTATGATCACCTCATCTCAGGCAAGTTCCTTGGCCTCTCTAAGATTCAGGAAGAAGGTGTCGTCTGCTCTGTTCATAAGGTTGTCATGAGAATCTGATGTGTAGAAGCCTTAGTGTATTATTTGGGATCACTCTAAACCTTTTTTTTCCCAGCACTTTTTTTTCAGTTCTTCACATGGTTTGGATCAATGCAGCTGCCAGATAAACAGCGTTACCTACCACAATAAAGCAAAAACTGAATCTGAATCCTAGACTGTTGAGAATATTAATAGCCACTCCTGTTTTACATATGAGTCCTGTGTCAAGCACCTCATATGATGCCTGACTCAGGGTTCAATGAATGGTTCCTTTACTTCCCCTCCTAGCTTTGTGCTTTTAAGGGTGAACTGCATGGGGCTTGATGCTCCCAAATCCTGAGGCTAAGGAATAATCCAGCTAGGAACAGGACACAGAACTCTGGTATTCCCCCACCTCAGGATCACTGGGGATCATGTGCAAGACCCACAGCCTCCCTATGATTCAGTTTCCCCACCCCTCCAATAGGCTGACTCATTTGTTCAGGGTATACCATGGAGTCCAGCCAAATGCAAATAAACTGTCTATGGGGCATGTGCCAAGCTTTTCTGGGAGCGGGCTCATTACTGCCATAGTCACTACAACAAATAACAACAAAAGCCTCTAGGTGCAAATTACCGCACATAATAAACTTAATTTAAGAAACACTGAACAGACCCTTAGCTGCATTTTAATTTACATAGCACCATTTATCACACAAGTGCCCTGGGGCCTCTACAAATTGAAAATAAGGTATCAGTACAGATTAGCTTCTACTATGCCTCAGTGATCCTACCAACTTAAATCCACCTACCAAAAAAATGTGAAGAGAGCACATGAAAGACTGCAGAAAGAGTAATGGAAAAGAAGCCACAGTCTGAAAAACATGGCAGAATTCGAAGTTCTAGTTCTAGCTGGTTTATTCAGCTAGTTAGCCTCTGGATGTGGGAGTGTCAAGTTCTACGCAATTCAACCACAAAAGCACAAAGCCAGGAGGGGAAGTAAAGGAACCATTCATTGAGCCCTGAGTCAGGCAGGCATCACATGAGGTGCTTGACATAGGACTCGCATGTAAAACAGGAGTGGCCATTAATACTCCCAAAAGACCAGGGAGAAACCATTGTGATGGTACTTGCAAGCCTCTTTTCCAAAGCAATACACTGAAAGTGTGTTATAACAGTGACAAAAACACCATATAGACAGACAAGTAATAGTAGCTTGTACTACACCCCATATGACATGTCAAAATTCTTCACTCACATGATCTCATTTTTAATACTCACAACCACTTAGGAAGTAGATGCTATTATCCTCATTTTGTAGATGAACAAACTGAGTAGCTTAAAGTGGTTAAGCATCTTGCCTTAAGTCAGTACCCTAGGTTTAAGTTCCATCTTGATCTCCTGCTAGTTACGTGATTTCAGCCAAACCCCAACTTTGCTGTGCTTTAGTATCTTAATAAGAAAATGGAGATAAAACAAGTCTTCCCTGTCATTCACTGAAAGTTATAAGGATAAGATGTTATACAGAATATTAAAGTGTCAAGTGTATATAAAAAGTATCTTGCTTTCTCCCAGCTAGATTGCAATCACTGGTGGACAGAGACCAGGTCACATGCTTACTTTATATCCCCGAAAGTAAGACTATATTGCATATGTGGAATGGTTATGCAAAGGAACAAAAACTGTCTGTTTAGTCATCTTTTTGACACATTTACAGAACAGCCACCTCTGTGCCACAATGCTCCTGGGACGCAGAGGTGAATAGGTGCAACCACCGTCAAGAGGCCTTGGAGAAAGACTGTAGCACACTAAAGGTAAAGTGAATAAAATGACCGTGGTCTGTAAAGGCAGGGCTTGCTATGGGAGCAGTGAGAACTAACATGGCTCCATTACAGCTTCACAGTGGCAGGGAGGGAGAGACAGCAGATAAAGCTCAGAAAACAGGCTGGACACAGTCTGTAGAAAAGCTTTCAAAGAGTTTCAAAAGGGACAGCAAACTGAAGGAGCTAATTGAGAGAGTAAGAGAAGAAAGGAGAGTAAAAGGGCAGGGGGAGGAGGTCTCTGAGTGAATTATAAACATACTTCAAAGTTCTGCTCATGGCTGGCTGTCTATCCAAATCTTGTTTTGTTTTGCTTTTCCTCTCAGTCTATTCCTCTCTTCTTCTCGCATTATTTCAAAATGGCTTTTCCCCCCTTTTTAATGTTTTTGAACTGCCAAGGATAGCAAGGAGCCTGCTTTTAGGGGATCCTCAGGAATATTTCACTTTCTGTTTTCTCATCTATAAGGTAATTATAACACATCCTAGGATTATCACACACACACACACACAAAATAACAGAACTTTTCAGCAAATGGTGCTGGGAAAACTAGATATCCACATGCAAAAAAAAAACCAAAAAACAAAAAAAACAGCTAGACCCTTATACCATATACAAAAATTAACTCAAAATGGACCAAAGACCTAAATATGAGTGAAAATGACAAACCTCTCGGAAGAAAACATAGAAGAAATGTTTCATGACACTGGATTTGACAGTGTTTTCTTGGATGTGACACCAAAGGTACAGGTAGCAAAAGAAAAAACAGATAAATTGGATCACATCAAAATTTAAAACTTTAGTGAGCAAAGGACACAGTCAACCAAGTGAAAACACAATCCACTGAATGGAAGAAAATATTTGCAAATCATATATCTGGTAAAGGATTTGTGATGGTTAATATTAGGTGTCAACTTGATTGGACCGAAGGATGCTTCCATGGCTGGTGAAGTATTGTTTCTGGGTGTGTCTTTGAAGGTGTTGCCAGAGGAGATTGACATTTGAGTCAGTGTACTGAGAGAGGAAGATTCACCCTCAATATGGTTGGGCACCGTACAATTGCGTGTCACCATGGCCAGAAGAAAGCAGGCGGAAGAAGGTGGAACAAGCTTGCTTGCTGAAGCTTCTGGCTTCCTTCTCCCCATTCCCCCTTGCCCTGCCATACTGGATGCTTCCTCCCACTCCTCCTGCCCTTGGACATCAGACTCCAGGTTCTTCGGCCTTTACACACTGAGACTTGCATGGGGGGCCGGGGAGTGGGTGTCGTGCCTTTGGGACTGACTTAAAGTCTGCTCTGTTGTTTTCCCTGGTTTTGAGGCTTTCAGCCCAAACGAGCCACTACTGGCTTCTCTCCTTCCCAGCTTCCAGATGGCCTATTGTGGGACTTCGCATTATAACTGTGTGTGCCAATTCTCCCAAATAAACTCCCTTTCATATATACATATATTCTATTAGTTCTGTCCCTCTGGAGAATACTGACTAGTACAGGATTATAAGGGGTTAATAACTAGAATATATAAAGAACTACAATAACAACAAAAACAAACCTAATTAAAAAGGGACAAAATACTTGAATAGACATCTCTCCAAAGAAGGGATACAAAATGGCCAAGAAGCACATGAAAAGATACTCACATAACTAATCATTAGGGAAATGCAAATCAAGACAATGAAATACTACCTTGCACCTATTAATATGGCTACTATAAAAAATAGAAATAAGTGCTGGTGAGAATGTGGAGAGACTGGAACCCTTGTGCAATGTTGGTGGGGATATAAAATGGTGCAGCTGCTATAGAAGGGAGTATGGCAATTCCTCAAAAAATTGAAAGTAGAATTACCATATGATCCAGTAATTCTACTTTTGACATAGACCCCAAAAACCTGAAAGCAGGGATGCAAACAGATTATTTTTACACCTATGTTCATTGCAGCATTAGTCAGAATAGCTAAAAGATGGAAGCTACCCGCATGTCACTGATGGATGAATGGAGATACAAAACACAGTATACGCATACAATGGAATATTACTCAGCTTTAAAAAGGAAGGAAATTCTGACACATGCTACAGCAGGGATGAACCTTAAGGGCATTAAGCTAAGTGAAATAAGCAGTTAGAAAATACCATATGATTCTACTTATATGACAAACTTACTTGGCAAACCTAAAGTAGCCAAATTCAGAAAGACAAAAAGTAGAACAGTGGTTATTGGGGACTGGAGAAATAGGGCATCAATGTCTAATGGGTATAGAGTTTCAGTTTGGGAAGCTGAAAGGAGTTTTGGAGATGGATGGTGGTAATGGCTGCACAATAGTATGAATGCATTTAATGCCACTGAAGTATACACTTAAAAGTGATTACGATGGGCCAGGCGCGGTGGCTCACGCCTGCAATCCTAGCACTTTGGGAGCCGAGGCGGACAGATCATGAGGTCAAGAGATTGAGACCATCCTGGCCAACATGGTGATACCCCGTCTCTACTAAAAATACAAAAATTAGCTGGGTGTGATGGCAGGCACCTGTAGTCCCAGCCACTCGGGAGGCTGAGGCAGGAGAATCACTTGAACCTGAGAGGCGGAGGTTGCAGTGAGCTGAGATCGCACCACTCCAGCCAGGTTGCACTCCAGCCTGGCAACAGTGCGAGAGTCTGTCTCAAACAAACAAACAAACAAAAAACAAACAAAAAAAGATTATGATGGTAAACTCTATGTTATGTGTATTTTATCACAATCAAAAGAAGAAATAATTTTTTAAAAGGTAACATATATTAAGCATTCAGCAAAGAATTTGGCAATGAATCTTTGCTCCTTCTTTTCCTCCTGATGCAATCCTTTGTTTCAAGGTTCTTTTTAAGTTACCTAAGGAGATCAGCCCTAACCAGCCCTGCCATTTTATCTGGCTGAGCATCCCAGGGCAAATTCTTTTCTTCTCTGGGCTTTGGTTTTGTCAACCATTAAGAAAGAAGAAAAAGAATAAGATTAAACTACATTACATTTCCTTTTAACTATAAAACTAAGAACACATTGAAGGTAAAATAAATAGGCTGGCAGGAAGGAAGAAAAAGATATTCTGGAGCATTTATTATATGTCAAATATTGTACTAAGGGCTGGGGATCCACAAATATGAATATACAAAAGGAAGATAATTCCTGATTTAGGTGAAAATAATAATAGAAATCACAATCTTGTATATAGGTGCTACTAGAGGGTTACTGGAATAGAACGGATTACCTACCAGAGAAAATCCAGGGAAAATCCATCACAGAGGTGATAATTGAGGGGGACTTCTTTTTGAGGAGGGAGGTGAGGAATTAGGAGTGAATGTGGTGGAAAAGAGGCAGAAGGGCTATCAGCAGAAGCACCTTACAGAGTGCATGCACTAGTCAGGGTCCCAGAACAGTCCAGAGAAGTGGTGGGAGCCAGTCAGGAAAGACATTTTGGGGTCTGATTGCTAAATGCCAAAAAAAAAAAAAAAAAAAAAAAGCTGTGAAAAGGAGCTTAGACTTTATCTTGAAGGCAGTGGGGGACCACTGATAGTTTTAACTGGCGAGGGATAGGATCCAGTGTGCATGGTAGAAATATCACTTTGGCAAGCAATGGCAACAAAAGCCAAAATTGACAAATGGGATCTCATTAAACTAAAGAGCTTCTGCACAACAAAAGAAACTACCATCAGAGTGAACAGGCAACCTACAGAATGGGGGAACATTTTTGCAATCTACTCATCTGACAAAGGGCTAATACCCAGAACCTACAAAGAACTCAAACAAATTTACAAGACAAAAACAACCCCATCAAAAAGTGGGCAAAGGATACGAACAGACACTTCTCAAAAGAAGACATTTATGCAGCCAACAGACACATGAAAGAATGCTCATCATCGCTGGCCATCAGAGAAATGCAAATCAAAACCACAATGAGATACCAGCCACACCAGTTAGAATGGTGATCATTAAAAAGTCAGGAAAAAACAGGTGCTGGAGAGGATGTGGAGAAATAGGAACACTTTTACACGGTTGGTGGGACTGTAAACTAGTTCAACCATTGTGGAAGACAGTGTGGCGATTCCTCAAGGATCTAGAACTAGAAACACCATTTGGCCCAGTCATCCCATTACTGGGTATATACTCAAAGGATTATAAATCATGCTGCTATAAAGACACATGCACACGTATGTTTATTGTGGCACAATACACAATAGCAAAGACTTGGAACCAGCCCTACCCAAGGTTCCACCAATGATAGACTGGATTAAGAAAATGTGGAACATATACACCATGGAATACTATGCAGCCATAAAAAATGATGAGTTCATGTCCTTTGTAGGGACATGGATGTAGCTGGAAACCATCATTCTCAGCAAACTATCACAAGGACAGAAAACCAAACACCACATGTTCTCACTCATGGGTGGGAATTGAACAATGAGAACACTTGGACACAGGAAGGGGAACACGACACACTGGGGCCTGTCGTAGGTGGGGGGAGGGGGGAGGGGGGAGGGGGGAGGGATAGCATTAGGAGATATACCTAATGTAAATGACAAGTTAATGGGTGCAGCACACCAACATAGCACATGTATACATATGTAACAAGCCTGCATGTTGTGCACGTGTACCCTAGAACTTAAAGTATAATAAAAATAAATAAATAAATAGGCCGGGCACAGTGGCTCATGCCTGTAATCCCAGCATTTTGGGAAGCCGAGGCAGGTGCATCACAAGGTCAGGAGATCGAGACTAGCCTGGCCAATGTGGTGAAACCTTGTCTCTACTAAAAAATTACAAAAATTACCCAGGTGTGGTGGCGTGTGCCTGTAGTCCCAGCAACTCAGGAGGCTGAGGCAGGAGAATCGCTTGAACCCAGGAGGCGGAGGTTGCAGTGAGCCGAGATCACGCCACTGCACTCCAGCCTGGGCGACAGAGTGAGACTACGTCTCAAAAAAACAAAAACAACAACAACAACAAAAAAATATATATATATATATACACACACACACACACACACACACATATATATATATAGGAGAAATATTGCTGGGCACGGTGGCTCACGCCTGTAATCCTAGCACTTTGGGAGGCCGAGGTGGGCGGATCACGAGGTCAGGAGATCGAGACCACGGTGAAACCCCGTCTCTACTAAAAATACAAAAAAATACAAAAAAAAAAAAAAATTAGCCGGGCGTGGTGGCGGGCGCCTGTAGTCCCAGCTACTCGGGGGGCTGAGGCAGGAGAATGGCGTGAACCCGGGGGGCGGAGCTTGCAGTGAGCCGAGATCGCGCCACTGCACTCCAGACTGGGCGACAGAGTGAGACTCCGTCTCAAAAAAAAAAAAAAAAGAAGAAAAAAAAAAAGGAAAGAAATATCACTTTGGCAACAACATAGATGAGGACAGATCAAGGGAAACAGGAAGCCCAGACAAAACAGGACGAGGGCCTGAACAACGGCAGTGGCAGCAGGGAAGGAGAGGAAAGAAAGACCCCTTTGCCTCAAGCAGCTCCCATAGATAAAGGCAGGAATGGTACGCAAACTCCAGAAGGTTGGCTGTTGCACACCAGGGACCTTGAACCACATTCTTATTTCTAAACAGTTTCTGACGAATTCTGAATGTCCCCAGGTCCAGGGCAATCACTCAAAGGGAGGAAACTGGCATAAAAGTTAATCTGTTTCAGCTGCTATGCTATCCTCCACCCCTTCTCACCAGAAATAATGGGAGGCAGCACTGGAAAAAGGAGCATCTGGATGCAGTAAAGACCCATCCCTTCCCGCGCTGGAGCTGTTGGCTCATCCCTGGAAATCACAACAATCAAGAATGGAGAATCGTTCTTTTCATCCCTTCTCACAGCATTATCCCAGCGACCTCATCCCCTAACAATGGTGTGGTCTGTGTTATGTTTTCCCTCCATCGCTGCCCCTCCCTGCCGCTGCACAACAGAGATGCTGTGCCCCAGAGGCTGCTGAGGTTGGAGGCCTCTCAGCCTCTGAACAAGTCTGTGAGCATTTGGATGCATCCTCAGAAGGAGCTGCATAATCAGATGAAAAAGACCAAACCTTAACTAAAAGCAGTGGTGAAGAACCATTTTTTCCTCCATTAAGCCAGCTAAAAGATTTTCATGACACTTCTCAGTAGTGTGATAAAACAGACACCCTTGTACGTTGCTCTGAACTATTTGTTGGTATTATATATTTGGAAAATAATTGGCAGTATTTCAAATGCCTTAAAATGTTCATTCCTTTGTGCCCAATAATTCTCATTTCTGGCATCTGACTTTAAGGTAACAATTCAAAGGAAAGAAAAAGATGTATGTATGAAGATACATATTGCAGTACTAGTTGGGGAAAAAAGTGGTAAAGTTTCTGTTCTTTAGGGTTTTTTTCTCCCATGTTTTCCTCTCTAACTTACCCTTAGTTTTGGTAATGTTCATCTCTATAGCTCTTGATAGAACCAAATATGACAGAAATTGGAATCGCTCACCCATGTTCACAATCTAAACAAGATCTGCTATAAAAATAACTCACTATATGACTAACCACACTTAGCAGAGAGCCACATTTGAGGCCTTTTCATTTTATGGGATATAATATTATTAAAGTGCACTTAAAATAAAAAATTAACTTATACATTTAGTATTCTACTGTATACCAGGCACTGTGCTACTGGGTGAGGGTATAGCAGTAAACAAAACAGACATGGTTCATGATCTCAGAGCCAAGTATCTGGCCGAGATATAAAGAAACTTTTTTTTTTTTTTTTTTGAGACTGAGTGTTGCTCTGTCACCTAGGATGGAGTGCTGGAGTGCAGTGGTGTGATCTCAGCTCACTGCAACCTCTACCTCCTGGGTTCAAGCAATTCTCCTGCCTCAGCCTACTGAGTAGCTGGGATTACAGGTACACACCATCGCACCGGCTAATTTTTGTATTTTTGTGGAGATGGGGTTTCGCCACGTTGGCCAGGCTGGTCTTGAACTCCTGGCCTCAATTGATCCGCCCCCGCTTGGCCTCCCAAAGTGCTGGGATTACAGGCATGAGCCACTGGGCCCAGCCGAGAAGAAACAGATAATTTTGAAAAACAATTTTATTTTCTTATTTTCTTTTTTTCTAGAGACAAGGGGTCTCACTATGTTGCTCAGGCAGGATTTGAGCTCTTTGACTCAAGCAATCTTCTTCCTTCAGCCTCCCAGCAGCTGGGACTACAGGCATGTGCCATCATGCCCAGCTAAGAAACAGGTAATTATGATAAAGCATGATCAATATTATGATCAAGGAAAATATGGTGTACCATGAGAATTAATAGCAAGGAAGAGGGTCTTATCCTTGTTCAATGTGGGAAGAAGATAAGGAATTTGGACATCATCCTAAGGACAACAGAAAAGAGGAGTGCGATGGCTGGATTTATGTTCCAGAAAGATCACTCTCGCTGCTGTATGAAAAGCTTGAGAAGAGCAAGCCTCGTGTCAGGTATATTAACTGGGAGATTTTTTTCCTTTGAGAGAAGGTCTCACTCTGTCACCCAGGCTGAAGTGCAGTGGTACTATGACAGCTCACTGCAGCCTCCAAAGTAGCTATGATTACAGGTGTGCACCACCACACCTGGCTAATTTTGCTTTTTTTTTTTTTTTTTTTTTTTTTGGGTAGAGATGGGGTTTTGTCATGTTGCCCAGGCTGATCTATCTCAAACTCCTAGGCTCAAGTGATCCACCTGCCATGGCCTCCCAAAGTGCTGGGGTTATAGGCATGAGCCACTGCGCCCAGTCTCAACTGGGAGATATTATAGTCCCAGTAAGAAATTATGGCTTAAATTATGTTGAGCAATGGAGAGAGAGAGAAGGTAATGCAAAAGAGATATTTAACAGATCAACTTGTTAGTCACTGCTGGAATGTGGGGGTTGAGACAGAGTGAAGAATGACTTACAGGTCTCTAGCTTGAGCCAACTATGATGTCTACTGAGGTAGGTTTCCCGGAGATCTACTAAAGGGCATATGATACTGAGTTCAATTTTAAACATTTAGAATTGGAGGGTCTTCAAGGCATCCTTGTGGAGCTGAGCTGTAGGCCAAGGATTTGGTCTGAAAAGTTCATGCATGGATTGGAGATGTAAATTTGGATGTCATAGCATATAGGAAAGGTAACTGAAGCAGTGAGGGTGGATATGAGCACCCCTGTACCAAGGACTTATTAACCTTAGCACAGTACTATGAGCTGTGAGAGAGGAAACAGGGGGAACAGAGGTTTTCCACAAGCTTCCAGGATGCTTTCCCACTATCTTCCATTCATCTCTGGCTGACAGAAACTACCCATATCTATGGCCTGCTCTGCCTCCTGCTTACCTGTATTACTGCTGGAACTTATCACTTTATGTTATACTTTTTGGCTGAATTACCTCTTTACTATAGATTTTAAGTTCCTTGCAAGCAGGAAAAATGGCTCATGTCTTTTTACTCCTAGCCCACAGAAGTGTGGAGTGCAGTATGTGTTCAGTAACTGGAT
The DNA here is from genome assembly GCF_049350105.2 of Macaca mulatta. Lineage (NCBI taxonomy): Eukaryota > Metazoa > Chordata > Mammalia > Primates > Cercopithecidae > Macaca > Macaca mulatta. The sequence goes on from NC_133419.1 coordinate 78,751,051, forward strand.
AAATGGTTCCTGTAATTAAGAGATGCAGCACAGATCACACTGCATTTCCTCTAATATCTCTCATTTTATAAACATTATACTAGAGGAGGGAGAAGACTACATGTATGATTTAACAAAAATTCAGTTTTCGGAAAACTTTTGAAAAGTACTCCACTTGCATTTAAAAATTGACATGTTCTTCAGAGATGGAGGCATTACATTACTCAACTTTCAAACTATACTTCAAGGCTATAGTAACCAAACAGCCATGGTATTGTTACAAAAACAGACACACAGACCAATGGAACAGAATAGAGAACCCAGAAATAAAGCCACACACCTACAACAAACTGATATTTGACAAAGTTTAAAAAAAAAAAAAAAAGGAATGGGGATAAGACTCTTCAATAAATGTTGCTGGGAAAACTGGCTAAATATATGCAGAAGAATAAAACTAGACTCCTACATATGATACACACTTATTAACTCAAGATAGATTAAAGACTTAAATGCAAGATCTCAGCTGGGCACAGTGGCTCACACCTGTATTCCCAGCACTCTGTGAGGCCGAGGTGGGCGGGTCACCTGAGATCAAGAGTTTCAGACCAGCCTGACCAACACGGTGAAACCCTGTCTCTACTAAAAATACAAAAATCAGCCGGGCGTGGTGGCGCACGCCTGTAATCCCAGCTACTCAGGAGGCTGAGGCAGGAGAATCACTTGAACCCAGGAGGCGGAGGTTGCAGTGACCCAAGATCATGCCGCTGCACTGCAGCCTGGGTGACAGAGGGAGATTCTGTCTCAAAAAAATAAAAAAAAAAAAAAAGTAAGATCTCAAACTATAAAAATCCTAGAATAAAATAGAAAATACCCTTCTAGACATCAGCCTTGTCAAGGAATTTATGACTAAGTCCTCTAAAGCAATTACAACACAAGCAAAAATTGACAAGTGGGACCTAATTAAACTGAAGAGCTTGCACGCAGCAAAAGAAACTGTCATGAGAGTAAACAGACAACCTACAGAATGAGAGAAAATATTTGTAAACTATGCATCTGACAAAGGACTAATACCAAGAATCTTTATATAAGAACTTAAATAATTCAATTAAAAAACAAATAATACCATTATAAAGTGGGCAAAGGACATGAACAGACATTTCTCAAAAGATGACATACAATGGGCCAACAAACATTTTTAAATGCACAAACATCACTAATCATCAGAGAAATGCAACTCAAAACCACAATGAGAGACCATCTCACACCACTGAGAATGGCTGTATTGAAAAGTAAACAAAACAAAACAGACAAACAAAAAAAAAACAGATGCTGGGGAGGCTGTGGAGCAAAGGAAATCCTTATACACTGTTGATGGGAATGTAAATTACTTCAGCCACTGTGGAAAGCAGTTTGGAGACTTTGCAAAGACTAAAAATAGAACTACCATTCAACTCAGCAATCCCATTACTGAGTCTATATCCAAAGGAAAATAAATTGTTCTACCAGGAAGACATATGAACTCTCATGTTTACTGCAGCACTATTTACAACAGCAAAGACATGGAATCAACTTAGGTGCCCATCAATGGTGGGCTGGATTTAAAATATGGTACATATACACCTTGGAATACTACACAGCCATAAAAAGTATGGAATCACATCCTTTGCAGCAGCACGTATGCAGCTGGAGATCATTATTCTAAGTGAATTAATGCAGAAACAGAAAATCAGGCCTGATGCGGTGGCTCATGTCTGTAATCTCAGCACTCTGGGAGACTGAGATGGGTGGATCACCTGAGGTCAGGAGTTCAAGACCAGCCTGGCCAACATGGTGAAACCCCGTGTCTACTAAAATACAAAAAATCAGCCAGGCGTGGTGGCGTGCGCCTGTAATCCCAGCTACTTGAGAGGCTGAGGCAAGAGAGTTGCTTGAACCCAGGAGGCAGAGGCTGCAGTGAGCCGAGATCATGCCACTGTATTCTAGCCTAGGCGACAGAGCGAGGCTCCATCACCCCACTCCAAAACAAAAAAAGGAAACAAAACCAAATACCACATGTTCTCACTTACAAGTGGGAACTAAATATTGGATATACACAGACATAAAGACAGGAACAGTAGATACTGAGGACTCCAAAAAGGTCGGGGGAGGGAGGAGGGGGGTAAGGGTTGAGAAATTACCTATTGGGTACTATGTTCACTATTTGGATAACAGGATCAATAGAAGCCTACACTTCAGCATCTTGCAGTATATCCATGGAACAACCCTACACGTATACCCCCTGAATTTTTGTTTTTTGAGACAAAGCCTGACTCTGTCGCCCAGGCTGGAGTGCACTGGCGCCATGTCGGCTCACTGCAACCTCCGCTTCCCGGGTTCAAGCAATTCTCCTCCCTCAGCCTCCTGAGTAGCTGGGACTACAGGTGCCTGCCACCATGTCTGGCTAATTACTGTATTTTCAGTAGAGATGGGGTTTTGCCATGTGGGCCAGGCTGGTCTCAAACTACTGACCTCAGGTGATCTGCCCACCTTGGCCTCCCAAAGTGCTGGGATAACAGGTATGATCCACCATGCCCGACCCCCTCTGATTATTATTTTTTTTTTTAAAGAGGCATCTTCTTAAAATGTGAAATTCTTTCTGCTTGCTGTGAGGTCACTGTCCACGAGTACACAGTAGGAGACACAGTTCTACAAGTATCATATCATATTCTGGGTGATCTTTAGCAGCCTCCTCTGGTTCTCATGTAAGACAAGCTCCCTTCAGCATCATCCTTGACTTAAGTTTGATCCCAAGAGTGGGGACTTATTAGCACTTATTTACTTATGATGCTGTGATGATGGATAGTTCAGGAGACTTACACAGGGCTGGTCTCTACTCACAAATGTTCCTGGATAGATGATAAATAAAACATTCAGAATAGGTAAGATTAAATATTTATATTCCACTCAGACAGAAGATTAAGTACATTAGAGCAGAGGAAAATGGAATGGCCAAGGGAGTATAATGGAAAAACAAAGGTGCTAGAGGGAAAGCAATGGCTAGTCTTTCATGAGTCTGGGAAAGATAAAGATACAATCTAACATAATCTACCACACTGGTAAGGGAAGGGGAATATCAATCCATATGCTAGAAGCCATGCTAAGTGCTTTATACATAGTCTCTCGTTATTCACTATAATCTTCTGAAGTAGGAATCCTTATTCCCATTTTCCAGATAGTGTAACTGAAGTTCAGGGAAGTAAACAACTTCACCAAGGTCTGATGACAACCAAGTATTTCCAAAATCCAAAAGACCGTACAAGGTAAGAATTATGCCTCTGGATAAAACTCCCAAAGGAAGATGGTGATTTTCACATTCACTTACAGTTATGGCCAGTTAATCTAAAGTCATTAATTTTACAGTGATGGGCCAGAGACAACTTCTATCAGCTATGAAAGCTGACTGTTAAACTTTTAGGAACTTTGCAACCCAATTTACTTTGCAATGGTAGTCTGAAATCAGTCGTGGTGTGAATATTTACACCATGGAAATTGGCAAACTATGCAAACTAGGGCATCTTATTTTTTTTTTGCTGAGAACTTGTCATTAAATATGTACCTGCACATTGCTACTTGAGAACCTTAGAGATGGAAGTAAATAACTTTTATCTTGTTTGTCAAGTCCCATCCAAGTTCTATCTATTGATTTTAGTTGCCTGGAAGGCTGTGTTGAGAAGGATTCTGAGACTTTGTTTGCAGTTATCCATCATAAAGAACCTGCCAAAACTAAGAAGTAATGTCTATTACAGGTGGGGAGGGGAAGCAACAGTGGCCATGCCATGTGCTTAACCATCCCTGACAGTCCAATGCTCTAATTTTAGTCATGAAAAAACAGACCCAGAGAGGCAAAGTGATTTGCCTGAAGCCACAGAATTAATTAGTGGCAGAGCTGAGACTAGGAACCAAGTAATTTGAGTCCTAGTCCACTGATCATTCCAGACAGCACAGAAACCATGTTGCTGAGGCTCTATTAATAATATTGAACAACACTGGAATGATGAAGATCCCTAAGTAAGAATGTTGGAGAGGACATACGAACACACAGAGAGGTGGACTAGAATGAACTCTGGTTCTTTCAGCCCTGGGGGTTTATGATGCTAGATTTCTAAGAACTCTATCTGTGTTCTGATGTGCCTTTTTCCTGACCACAGCAACTACTCCCACCTAAAGTGTGGGCTTTCAAAGATCTTACATGACTTAGCAACATCCTGACAACCACTACACTGTCAGTAGTTAAATCACAAGATATACAGATTATACTTCAAAGGTGGTTTCTCTAGAAAATATGCCATTAGCAATGCCATGAATAAAAAAGAAAATTCACAATAGTCTATTCCTATGAACTTTCAGTAGTGAGCTATCCCCAAACCATTTTTGTTCATTTCTTTTTAAACACTCTATTTTTTAACAATATGGCTCAAGAATTGAGGCATAAAATAGCAAATAGTAAGTCTTTCCCTACCCTAACTCCAGCCATCCTGTTCTGCTTTGTAGAGACAATCATTCTTATCTTGTGTTTCATTTCACACATATTTTATGGCTACAACAGTGAATATGTATAATGTCTTCCCTTTTTTAATACATATAGTAAAGCATCATAGTATATTAAATGCATTTCACTTTATTCCACTTATATCTTGAAGCTTATTCTATATCCATATCTAAAGAACTTCATTACTTTTTATGAAAGATGCTTCCAACCTTGTGTGATAGAAAAAGCCTTATACCCTTATTTTGACATAAATGTCTCATTTAAAATATCACAACTTGATGCCAGAGGAGGGCTATAAAATACAAACACCACTCAAATGCAAACATTACTTAAGGTCACATGGATAAACTTTTAAGGGGACTTCATTTTTGCATTTATTTGGATTTCTTTATAAAATGAAACAACATATAGTGGTCACAGGTCAATAGGATAACAGTAAACCCTACTGAATCAAATTTGGACAATTTTTTTCTAAATGAAGAGAAAATAACTGAAACTTTGGTCATGAAAGCACTCTGAACGGCCTTTGTATAGGAACAAGAAATTGTTACTTCAAATTATTTCTGTCCTTTTTCCAAAAAAAGAGTCATGTTGCTTACATGAATTTGTATGTGGTGCCTGCATTCTGCTATGAGCTTCATGAGGTCAAGGATAACAGTTTGTTGCTCTTTGAGCTCTCAGCACAGAATAGGACCTTATTAACTTTTCTTGAATACATGAAATTCTATTGTAGAGAATTTTTAAGTCATCTCAGAACTAACTCAGTTTGCTACCCTCAAATATATACAAAGCAGACACAGTTCTGACCCAGTAAAATTTCCCCATAAGCTATGCTTTGGGAAAAAAATCTTAAAACCTTGTTGAGGATTTACTGGAGGTAAGAAGAAGTCCTAGAAGTAGGAAAGCCAGAAAGTGGTGATGGAGTGATGGGATGAAGGCTAAGAAGAAACTGGATAGAGATTTATTTGAGCAAAGATCCCGCTTATGCTCTTTAACCACAGTAAGTAAGCCACCATTCTTTGTCTGTACTCAAGATCATTCCTATTTAGCCCAAATGCATCATGTCTATTATTCAACATGATTCTACAAATATGTACTGAGCATCTGTGGTGGGTATACAGTGGGAACTCAATAAATCGGTATCTGAGTCAATTTTAATCCTCATGTCATATTATCATCACTTCTGTACATGTCTGATTCACTAATAGTCTATAAGAATGACAAACAATCATGTTTTAATTTTCGTTGCATCTTAATATGAAATGGGGTCTGCTGGGCATTCAAAGTCTAATCAATAAACAGAATAGGTAACCAAGGACCTCAAGCTGGGAATGGTTGCGGGAGAAGGAAAGTGATCAAGAGATGCTTCATATGAAAATAACAATATCTACGATGAGCCTTATAGGAGGAACAATATTCCCAGAAACAGATTCTGGGGCCAAGATATGAAGCATGGAAGAAAGAAAATATTCAGAACATAATGGGGAAGCCATTATTAAAGTGCATAGAGGTAGCAATATTCATGAAGTGTTGGGAAACAATATACCATTGAGTGTTTCTAGAGCCTACAGGGACCCAGGAAAATATGAGAATGAAAAGGTAGGTTGAGTCCCAATCACAGTGGGACTTAAATGGTGTACTAAATAGTTTGAACTTTGCCTTGAAAAACAATGGTGAGCCCCCCAAATTTTGAGAATAATACATTTTTTAAAAATCAGGATTTAAGGGCAAGACAGAGCTGGGTTTATATCCTAAACTCTTAATAACTAGCAGTGTCACTTTGGATAAATCATTAAATTTCTTTGAATTTTAGTTTTTTCTCTAGAAGATGGATATAATACCTTACTAGATTGAATTGAAGAAGTGGATGTTAAAGACCTCTATAAACTGGCAAGTACAGCATAAATATTATAATAAGCTGTGCTGGCCGGGCGCGGTGGCTCAAGCCTGTAATCCCAGCACTTTGGGAGGCCGAGACAGGTGGATCACAAGGTCAGGAGATAGAGACCATCCTGGCTAACACGGTGAAACCCCCTCTCTACTAAAAAATACAAAAAAAAAAAAAAAAAAAAAAACTAGCCGGGCGAGGTGGCAGGCGTCTGTAGTCCCAGATACTCGGGAGGCGGAGGCAGGAGAATGGCATAAACCTGGGAGGTGGAACTTGCAGTGAGCTGAGATCCTGCCACTGCACCCCAGCCTGGGCGACAGAGCGAGACTCCATCTCGGAAAAAAAAAAAAAAGAAAAAAAAATAATAAGCTGTGCTTTAGCAAAACATCTTACAAACTAGTTGAGAATTTGTTGAGGGTGGGAGGAAGGCCTAGAAGTGGAAAAGTGAGAAAGTCGTGGTGGGCTGATCATTTGCTTGTGCAGATGAGGACAAAGCCCTATCACCCTCACCTGCAGACACAAGGACCTGACTTTGAACCCTTCCCTGAGCAAGATTCCGAGAAACGGATATATCCACCAACCACTAGGCACTCTTGGGTCCACATTGTTTGATAAAATAAATCCTGGGTCAATAATCTCAATGGGATGACAAACAATTTCCTGTTGCAGGGCATTTACTGGTAGCATTGCATTTGTAGTCTTCCCAATCAGCAGTCCATTAAGCAGCTACTAAAAACACTAAGCCGAAGGCGGCTTTAAAAAAAGACATTATGTGTAAGACATTAATAATAGGGAAAGCTGGGTATGGGATATATAGGAACTCTGTACCATCTTCTCAGTTTTTCTGTAACTCTAAAACTGAAAAAAAGTCTATAAAAAATGACATTACAGGCTTAAAGTAGATTTACTCATAATAATCAAAAGCTGGAAATGGCACAGGCATCCATCTGAAGGAGAATGCATAAACAAAGTGGTACATTCATGCAATGGAATACTACTCAGCAATAAAAAGGAATGGTCTATAAATACATTCAACAACATGGACGGATCTCAAAAAGTATTATACCAAATGAAAGAAGCCTTACACAAAAGAGTACATACTGTATGATTCTGTTTCTATGAGATGCTAAAACAGGCAAAACTAATCCATGGTAGAAAAAAATCAGAATGATTGTTCCTTCTGGAGGGTGGCGGTGGGGTGAGAATTGTTTGGAAAGGGGAATGAGGAAACTTTCTGGAACGATGGTAATGTTTTATATAGTCTGATAGGAGCTTTAGTTACATTTTTGTCAAATCTCAAAGAACACTTAAGATTGACATTTCACTTCATGTACATTTTTACCTCAAAGAAAAATACTCAACAAATGTGGAACTCTAGAGAATGAAATGCATGCTAAAATATTTAGGGAGAAATGTGCTAATGTCTGCAATTCACTTTAAATGCTATAAAAAATAATATACACAATGGGTGGTCAAAGGAACGGATAGATGAATAGGTATGTGATACAGCAAGCATAGTAAAATACTAATGACAGAATCTAGATGGTTGATACATAGGTGTTAATTGTAAAATTCTTTCAATCTTGCTGTATGTTTGAAATTTTTCATTTAAAAATGTTAGCAAAACTAAAGAACATTTTTGGGGTTTTGTGTCTGGGTTGCGTGGCTAGGAGAAAGAGAGTAGAGAGTGTTTAAGGCCAGCCTTGTAGGTGCTTTATAGTAATTAAAAATCCCTTACACTTAACTTTTTACATGAGTACAGATGGCCCTTTCATATTCATCCTCATTTTGTCCCCCAGTACGATTTATGTATCTCTCATCTGTGTTTCTGTGAATATCTTTCTTTCAGCATTTATAATATCACTTTGTAACTATTTTCATCTCTGCATCCCCCTACTAGACCATCATTAACTCCTTGAAGGCAGGGCCTTGTCTTTCTTTTTTGATGTGTTCACAGTAACTGACACATACAGTAGACACTCACTCTAGCATTTGTTGAGAATATCCTAGGTACTCAACAAGTACAAGGTGAGCTGGCTGCTGGGGCAACTAGACCATTTTAGAGGCCACAGGGAAATGTGAAGATTTCCCATAGAAAGGCATGATTTTATGGAAGCAGCTTTATACTTGGAAGGTGTTATAATATCTAGAAGCAGAGAGATCTGTTTGGATTTTCTCATCTAGCTTTTATCTCGCCATACTGCTTCCTGAAATACTTTCTAGACGAAGTTGGTTGATATGTACAATAGGTTGGCCCACTCAACATCGATTCCACTCCCCTTCTAGTTAGAAAATCTGGAAAACTAAAAATCACCTTTACCAAATTTGCTTGCAGGTAATCTGCCAATTACTTGCATTCATGTAAGACTGGTAAGGTGGAAATGAGGCAAAGACCATTTTCCTGTTCTCTTTTGGCTGTTTCTTGTTTCTACTGGCAAACAAGGATATAGACATTTGATGGTTTTATGCAGCTGAGGTATTCTCCAGCCTCCTGCGTGCCATGGGGCAGGTGCATTAGTAGCTTCTCAAGCCTGACCTCCCATACCCGAGACCACAGCTATGGGGTGTGGGTGTGGGGTAAATGGATCACCAGTGGTGTCCTAGGAAGTCATCTATGTAGTTCTTGACTAGAACATGCAGCTCTAGTTCTTCCTACCGTTTGGTAAGCATCTAATTCCTTGCATTAAATTCCTTCCTGTTTAAAGTATCTCAAGTGATTTCCATTTCTCACAGTGACCCCTGGGTATAAAAATAAAGAAGTTTGAGTGACAAACAGCAGGTCCTTGGGGACAGGAAAGAAGGGCTTTGCATTTTGGAGTTTCTCACAAGTACCCATTCAAGAAAATGTTGAACCTTACTTTGGGCCAAGCTCTGGGCTAAGGGCTGGAATCAAGAAATAGTGGTTTGCTTTGAGATAGGAGACTCATGTTAACATGTGAAAGAAGGGCCCATAGTGATAGATGACAGAGAAGGAAGTGATGGTCAGAATGAGAATCCAGGTGAAGGGGTAGATTTATCGGGAGAGAAAAGGCTTACTCTTAGACCTCTAAAACCAAATAGTGACTATATACTTAGCATCTTACGCACAGCATATTCATTTATATTATTTCATTGTACATTTCCTCTTCCCACCCCCTCGTTTTTTGGTTAACATTTGGATGCTTTCCATATGGCAGGCACTTTAACGTATTTTCTCAACTGAACTGTGGAACACCCTATGAAGTATAAAGTTATTAGTTCTAGAATTTGCCTGAGGTCTCACAGTTATTAATAGTAGAACCAGGCTGGGTGCAATGGCTCATGGCTGTAATCCCAGTACTTTGGGAGACTGAGGTCAGCAGATCATTTGAGGTCAGGAGTTCAAGACCAGCCTGGCCAACATGGTGAAACCCTGTCTCTTCTAAAAAATACAAAAATTAGCAGGGCATGGTGGTGGGCACCTGTAATCCCAACTACTTGGGAGGCTGAGGCAGGAGACTGCATGAACCCAGGAAGTGGATGTTGCAGTGGGCCAAAATTGCGCCACTGCACTCCTGCCTGGGTGACAGAATGAGACGCTGTCTCAAAAAATAAATAAAAATAAAATAAATAAATAAATAAATAGTAGGACCAGCACTCCAACTCTTTTGATCCAAATTCTCCATTCTTTTTTTTTTTTTGGGACTGAGTCTCGCTCTGTTGCCTGGCTGAGTGCAGTGGCGCCATCTAGGCTCACTGCAGTCTCTGCCTCCCAGGTTCAAGCGATTCCCCTGCCTCAGCCTCCCCAGTAGCTGGGACTACAGGTGTGCACCACCACAGCCAGCTAATTTTTGTATTTTTAGTAGAGACGGGGTTTTACCATGTTGGCCAGGATGATCTCGATCTCCTGACCTCCTGATCCATCTGCCTTGGCCTCCCAAAGTGCTGGTATTACAGGTGTGAGCCACCGTGCCCAGCACCAAATCCTCCATTCTTAAGGGATAACAAATCCAGAATTTCAGTTCTTCAAAAGACCTAATGTGTTTAAACACACTGTACAAACATGAGGAATTGCTATCCTTACTACAGAAAACCTCTTTCTGTAAGCTTGAAGTCCTCAGGATAAGAGGAACAGTGCCCACGCTGCTCTGGGCCTAGAAAGGGATTACAGAGGTCCTAGGCTGGCTCAGATCAGACCAAACTCACAACAGACCATGGGGATTGGAAAACAGAGACAGAGATGGAAAACCAGCGGCTGCCATCACAGCCTGGTCAGTAAGGCAGCTCTTTATCTCCTATGCCATTGTTTATAGCCCAGAGGACACCATCCGGACCTCGTAAATGAAAGTGTCCATTGGGAAGGGGAAAAAACACACACATGCCCCCTCCACACACAAAAGGACATTTGTGCTGGGCAGCCCAAGAGGCTGACACACACCAAGGGCTTGCCCCTCCTCCCTTTGCCTCTAGAAAAAGACAAGAAAGGCAGCTTTCTGGTATTTCACAAAGTGGGGAGCCTGTGGCAGGGAAGAGAACAAACCCTCTCCAAAACTGCTGACTTGATTCATCCCCAAACTGACACAATGCGGGAGGAAGACTTCAGGAAATGGGCAGATTATGTCCAAGAAAAGATTTCCTGCAAGCAGTTAACGGGAAACTTACATGAAAAGGAGAACTAAAAATACACAGGCTATTGGAAGCCAGTGGTGAGGCCCCTGGTTTTTAAAGAAGTGACTGAGGAAGCCACCAGGCTTGGGACTTTCCCTGCCCACCAACCTAGGCAGATCAACTTAACACTGGCTTTATTTGCCCGGGGGAAAAGCTTATAGGGTACCTGGTATGATTTAAATTTCAGTTCAATATTGATCAAGTCCTCACTGTGTCTGGGCTTTCTATGTATACGAGTTATGATAGCACAAAAAGAAGATAAAAGCCCCAGTGCCCTACATACATATCCTGACTCAAATGATGAGAGAAACGGATCAGTAGTACAAATGACATCCTATGTTTAAGTGAATTTTGGTTATCAAAAAATAAACCTCACAACTTAAGTAAGAGTCTAATGGGATGCAGGAAGAGGTAGCAATGGGATGCAGGAAATTTATTTACACTTGAAGGCACATGTGAGTAATGGCAAATCATAGTTCTGGCTTGAACAGTAGGGAAACTAAAAAGTAACATTTAGGAGACCAACAAGTAACTATTAAGAAGTGTTGTTTATTGACTTTGAGAAAGAACCTTTCTAGGTGCTTAGAGGCAGAAGCAGGCACATGGAGTCATGCCCTAGGGTCTGAGCAGAAATTTGAAGACACAGTTTTTGTTTTTGTTTAAGAACCTTCCCCTTTGCCTTGTCTATACCTGCAGAGCCCAATTTTGCCAAATATTTATTGAGCCCCAACATTGGTGCATCCCCTAGAGCAGATCAAGAATCTCCTATAATTTAATGGGAAAGATTGTTCTTCAAATGACAGGAGGATAATGCTGGGCTTTGTTTTAGAGCCTGACTGGGACATGTGGCACCATCAGTATACTCTCGATCTAGTGATTTGCAGTCTTAACACTGGAAATAGTGGGCTCCAATTACAAAAGAAAATCTTATCACTAAACATCTTCCAATCATATACATACTGATAAGTCCTTCTTCTAGGATTATAATGAATATTTTGAGGCCAAAGATCTTTCGGTGACTTTTTTATTTTTTATTTTTAGAGAAAAAGTCTCACTCTGTCACTCAGGCTGGAGTGCAGTGGTGTGATCATGGCTCACTCCAGGCTCGAATCCTGAGCTTAAGCAATCTTCCTGCCTTAGCATCCCGAGAGCTAGGACTATAGGAATGCACTACCACACCCAGCTAATTTTTAAAAATTTTTTTAGAGAGGTGGGGGGGGTCTCACTATTTTACCCAGGCTGGTTTCAAACTCCTAGCCTCAAGAGATCTTTCCACCTCGGCCTCCCAAAGTGCTGGGATTACAGGTGTGAGCCACCACCCCATGTCCAGTGGCATATTTTTATACACAGTGGGAGCCAGATGTGAAGGCAGACTGAAAAACAAAATGTAGGTGGTCCTGTGTGATTAGTCTAGGGAGACTGGGTAGGGAGAACAGCAAGTTTTTCACCACGGGTGATCTAAAACTTTTTGTTATAAAATCCCATAGATACTTGTTGCTGCTCTTATCTTCACTGATTTCTTGGCAGCATTTGAGACACCTGAAGGCTCCTCTCCTAAATCCTTTAGATTACCTGACACCACAATTTCCTGCATTTCTATCCTCTTTTTTAGTTCTCATAAGGATCCGTTTAAGGTCTATGATCCCTGGGATTTCATCCTCAGTTTTCTCTTGTCTTATTCTATATATTGCTTGGTGATTCATATTTCTCTTATTGTACAAAGTACTCCTAGACTGGCATCTCCAGACTGTATCTGAGAACCTCTTGAGCTGTCATGAGTTAAGCTGATAAGTTCACCTCCTTTCGGTTCCTTTCTATTTTCTACAACAGAAGGGATGAATAATAATAATTTTTTTGATGGTTATAATTTTGTAACTTTTTAAATTTTTGTGAGTACAAAGTAGGTATACATGAGATGTTTTGACACAAGCATGCAATGTGTAATAATCACATCATGGAGAATAAGGTATCCATCCCCTTAAGCATTTATCCTTTGTGCTACAAATAATCCGATTATATTCTTTCAGTTATTTCAAAATGTACAAATAAATTATTATTGACTATAGTCACCCTATTGTGCAGTTAAATAGTGGGTATTATTCATTCTTTCTATTTTATTTTTGGTACCCTTTAATCATCCCCACCTCTCTTCCCACCCCTCACTCCCCTTCCCAGCCTCTGGTAACCATCCTTCTACTGTCTATTCTCCACTAGTTCAATTGTTTTGACTTTCAGATCCCACAAATAAGTGAGAACATGCAATGTCTATCTGTCTGTGCCTGACTTATTTCACTTAACATAATGATCTCCAGTACCATCCATATTGTTGCAAATGAGAGGATCTCATTCTTTTTATGGCTGAAGAGTACTCCATTGTGTATAAAGTACCATATTTTCTTTACCCATTCAACTGTTGATAGACACTTAGATTGTTTCCAAGCCTTGGCTATTGTGAACAGTGCTGCAACAAACATGGGAGTGCAGATATCTCTGTGTAAAATACTGATTTCCCTTCTTTGGGGTAAATACCCAGCAGCGGGATTGCTGGATCACATGGTAGCTCTATTTTTAGTTTTTTGAGGAACCTCCAAACTGTTCTCCACAGTGGTTGTACTAATTTACGTTCCCACCAATAGTGTAAGAGGGTTTCCTTTCCTCTACATCCTTGCCAGCATTTACTGTTGCCTGTCTTTTGGATAAAAGCCATTTTAGTTGGGGTGACATATCCCATTGTAGTTTTGATTATCTATCTCTGATGATCAATGATGTTGAGTACCTTTTCATATGCCTGTCTGCCATTTGTATGTCTTCCTTTAAGAAACGTCTATTCAACTCTTTTGCCATTTAAAAATCAGATTAAATTTTTTTTCCTGTAGAGTTGTTTGAACTCCTTATATATTCTGGTTATTAATCTCTTGTCAGATGGGCAGTCTGCAAATGTTTTCTCCCATTTTGTGGGTTGTCTCTTCATTTTAAGAACTGTCTCCTTTGCTGTGCAGAAGCTTTTTAACTTGATGTGATTCCATTTGTCCATTTTTGCTTTGGTTGTCTGTGCTTGTGGAGTTATTACATTTTTTTCTAGACTAATGTCCTGGAGATTTTCCCCAATCAGTTCTTGTAGGAGTTTCATAGTTAGAGGTTTTAGACCTAAGTCTTTAATTCATTTTGATTTGATTTTTGTATGTGGTGTAAGATAGGTATCTAGTTTCATTCTTCTGCATACAGATATCCAGTTTTCCCAGCACCATTTATTGAAGAAACTGTCTTTCCTCCAGTGTGTGTTCTTGGCAGCTTTGTTGAAAATGAGTTCACTGTAGGTATGTGAATTTGTTTCTGGGTTCTCTATTCTATTCCATTGGTCTACGTGTCTGTTTTTATGCCAGTGCCATGCTGTTCTGGTTACTATAGCTCTGTAGTATAATTTGAAGTCAGGTAATGTGATTCCTCAAGTTTTGTTCTTTCTGCTTAGGATAGCTTTGGTTATTCTGGATCTTTTGTGGTTCCATATAAATTTCAGGATTGTTCTATTTCTGTGAAGAATGTCATTGGTATTGTGACAGGGAATGCACTGAATCTGTAGATTTGGGTAGTATGGACATTTTAACAATATTAATTCTTCCAATCCATGAGCATGGAATATCTTTCTATTTTCTGGTGCCCTCTTTAGTTTCTTTCATCAGTGTCTTACAGTTTTCATTATAGAGATCTTTCACTTTTTTGGTTAAATTAATTCCTAGGCATTTAATTTTATTTGTGGCTACTGTAAATGGGATTACTTTTTAAAAATTTATTTTCTGGGTTGGGCGTGATGGCTCACGCCTGTAATTCCAGTACTTTAGGAGGTGGGTGGATCACTGGAAGCCAGGAGTTCAATACCAGCCTGGCCAACATGGTGAAATCCTGTGTCTACTAAAAATACAAAAATTAGCTGGGCATCGTGATGCACGCCTGTAGTCTCAGCTACTGAGTAGGCTGAGGCAGGAGAATTGTTTGAACATGGGAGGTGGAGGTTGCAGTGAGCCACGATCATGCCACTGTACTGCAGCCTGAGCAACTGAGCAAGACTCCATCTCTCACAAAAAAAAAAAAAAAAAAAAAAATTATTTCCCAGATTGTTCACTGCTGACATATAGAAATGCTACTGATTTTTGTATGCTGATTTTGTATCCTGCAACTTTATTGAATTTATCAGTTGTAACAGTTGGGTTTTTTTTTTTGGTGAAGTCTTCAGGTTTTTCCAAATATTAAGTTCATATCATTAGCAGACAAGGATAACTTGACTTCCTGGGAGGAAGGATAATTAACTGGCACCTTAAATCTCTAAAACCTTGGTAGAGTGCTTTGTATGATAAACAGGTAATAGTTAGAATTTTGTGTTTGTCTATGGATGTCTACACATTAAGTTTATTTTAGACCCTGGAAATACAGGTGCCACAGC
The DNA here is from genome assembly GCF_049350105.2 of Macaca mulatta. NCBI lineage: Eukaryota > Metazoa > Chordata > Mammalia > Primates > Cercopithecidae > Macaca > Macaca mulatta. The sequence continues at coordinate 78,766,510 of NC_133419.1, forward strand.
TGACATTGTTTTTTCTATATTTAAACTATAACCATCATCAAACAGTGAAAAATGAACAGGAATAAAAAGCATGGAAACATTAAGTGGCCAAAGGGTATGAGAAAAATGTTAGGAAATTCTTGGTATCTGTGCAATTAGAAACAAAATAAACAAAAGAATTGGATTAATGACTTAAAAGTGATATATATTGAACTAAAATATGTTAGCATCTAGTCATTTCTATTTCTAAAATATCACAGTAAAGAGAAGAAAAGCCATTGCATTCATCTGCTCAGAAATCTGGCTGTGAGTACTCTGGCATCTACCTTTCACTGTGGACTTCTGAAGACTGTAGTGCTAGCACTAACAGGGAACAACATTCAAAGAACCTTGGACTGGGCAACTAGCAACTAGCCTTGTTATTAAATGCTCCTTGCTCAGTGTTCATCTAATACCTTTGGGTTCCAAGATCTCAACACATTTTTAGCATTTGGTCTCAGCAAAAGATCAGATAATCATTTGCTTCTCAGTGTAGATTTTGGTTAGTGGGTTTGATTTCCTCATGTAGTACTATTTGCCTTTTAAATCAAATGTCCAAAAAGAAATAAGGATAGTGCAAAAGGCAATATGCAAAAGGTACCAGAAGCTACTTTGCAAGGGTCTCCTTTTTGCTGTAGTCTCAGAAATGGCAGGGAGGGGTCAGAAGTTTTTGCCCTACTAGGAAGTAAGGCAGAATTCCCCACAGTGAAGTCACAGACAAGATTTAGTTAAGGAGAGGCTGGAAAGTAATAGAAGAATGGAATTATGTATTTTATCCCCTGACAACCCACATTGTTCTCTTAGAGGCGGGGAAAAGAGAAAGAAGGTGGAAGTTGGGAGAAAGAATGGTAGAGTATTAGGCAAAGAAAATAAAAGTCTTCCCTCATAGAAGAAGAAAGCATCATTGTAATCACTCCCCATCCCTACCCTATCTCAAGTGCAGCTAATGGTGAGAAGTAGAAAATGTTTTGTCAATAAATGAACCACAAATGAGTTCCTCTCTATATTCCGTAAGGCACATTCTATGTAGATCCTGTAATTAAGGAGTTCCAAACTTAGCTAAGAAGCCATGTACATTTTTAAAATATAAAGCAGCACAAATACAGCATTAAGTCAGAAGTAATATTAGGAGTTTAGAGGGATGAGCAACTGCTGTAGTTCAGAGTGGTTTGAGAAGGCTTTATAAGCAAAAGACCTGAGGCCAGGCCAGGTCAGTATGAAGGCCTGGACTACACTATCCTTCCTAGTTGATCTTCTTTCTTTGGCTCAGTCAGCAAGGAACTTCCAAACACATAAAAACAATAACCACCATCACACATCTTATAAAAGTTCTCCATAAACTACAAAATGTTAAATATCATATTACCTGACTCTTCAGGAGAGCAGGACGAAGTGAGTTATCTGTTACCATCACCATCATAGTAGCACTGAATGTTCAATGTTCAATTCAATTCAATGCCAGACACTGCACTGTTGGCTGGATAACATAATGCCTATTCACAATCCCTTTTCCTTGTTTGTCCTTAGAGAGTCTAGGCAAACAGAATGTTTACTTTCCTAGTAATTGGAGGTATACACATGTCACAGTTCTGAATAATAAGACATAAGTAGAAATCTTTTGGAGGTTCCTGGGAAAGCTTTTGATTCTCTTGCTACCATGAGGCTGAAAGCCAACACACTATATGGCTGGCTGGGAAAACAGAAGAAGCATCCTTGATTGCAACACTGTCTACATCAAAGGCAGCAACTGCTTATTCTAAACTTCTTGTAATGTGAGAAAAATGCACTATTTAACACACTATGCACTTTCTCTTACATAAACTGAAAATATCCCTGAGATAAATGCTTACCATGTACGTAGCCAAGGTTATAAAGTAGGTAGGTGACAAAAACAGAATTTAATCCCATTTCTGACAGACCCAAAGCCCTGACCTTAACCAATACACTAACAAGGCTACACACAGTGTCACAAAAACCAGGTCTCTTAATGACCAGTAGTGTGGTTGTTCTGGTTTGAAGGACCAGTCATCCCATGATTGTTATAGCCGTTTTCCTCATTAAACTTCACATTCTGGGTACACCTTAATAATACGTTCCAAAAACAATGACTCCAAATATCACTGGGTTTTAGACTGAGGGCAACGAGATTGAATTTACTGATTCACACATATTGGTCATCTTCTTCTGATTCCCTGTACCCCCCTTAACTTTTTGAGACAGAGTCTTACTCTGTTGCCCAGGCTGGAGTGCAGTGGCATGATCTCAGCTCACTACACAACCTCCACCTCCCAAATTCAAGCAATTTTTGTGCATCAGCCTCCCGAGTAGCTGGGATTATAGGCACGTGTCACCAAACCCAGCTACTTTTTTTGTATTTTTAGTAGAGGTGGGGATTTGCCATGTTGGCCAGGCTGGTCTTGAACTCCCGTCCTCAAGTGATCCACCTGCCTCAGCCTCCCAAAGTGCTGAGATTATAGGCATGAGCCACCATGCCCGGCCCTGATTCCTTTCAAGACAAATCTATGACCCTCTTCTTTCATTGTGAATTTCTTTCATATTTGAAATCCAGAAAAATGTAACATTTGCCTAGCGAAACTTTCCCTGTTCTCTTTTCTTTTTTTGCACCCATTTGGGGTTTCAAGATGGTCACAAGTCAGTCCTGCCCCTGTTTTTTATACAATAGACAAGGGTCATTTCAACAGACTAAGCATCAGATAACACTTAAAAAATAAACAGCAGACTGTATCTGGAGAGCTGCTTATGCCCTACGATACAGCAAATTGGAAGATCATTCAGAAATACTTCAAAGCCCCACACAACACTGAGCTGATGGTGGCAGTGATCAACTGTTGGCAGCTGTTAAGGTTCTCATGAAATGCACTCCTCATCTGTTCTGTGGTTATGACTGGCCATTACATAGGAGGATTAATGGGGCTGCTTTTGACTGTCATGGAAAGTGTAAGATATGTTCTTTATATAGATCCCTAAGAGCAAACATCCCCTCTGCAGAGCTGATAGGTCACCTGCCTCAACCAATTAGCTAATTGTCTGAAATCATCCCTCATAGATCACGAAAAACTGTCTTGTAAATAAACTCTGTTCATACAGAAAGCAAGAGCCTTTTGTTTTCTTTTGAAGACCTTATTCAACTCTAAGGCTCCCTTCCATCCACAAAATTCTAAATTCTACAAATGTGAACAATCAGCTCCAATGAATGAATCCTTCCAGCTTTATAGCGAATAAGTGCTTTTTTGACTATGGGTTGTTTTTCTTTTTAAAGAGAAAATTGTTTTTTAAATGTAGCTTCCTGACTGCACCAGGTGTGAAATGGTAAATAAAAGAACAAGCAGTTGTGTTGACCATCTTTGGTTGTTTCCATCAAAGCTTACCAGACTGATGTCATTCTGGATGTTTTCTATTCTGCTTACCAAGTTCGGTCTCCTTAGAAAAAGTCTGTAGAATGACTGCCCTAATCCTAATCAAAACATACCATCAGATTCTAAAAGCTCAGGGCTATCTGGGAGATTGGTAGCTAGCTCTCACTGAATAAAGAGGAGTGAGTAGCCGCTTTTTTGTGGCTAATTCTAGGAACTGGCAAGACAGTCTTCCTCTATGGCCTCCTGGGATGAACAAAGATGGGCTGAGAATCAACGATGTTGCCCTAAGTAACAAGATGCCTTTATTCACCCTGTGCATACAGCCTCTCACGGACCCTTATTTTGCTGCTCCCAAATATAGTATTATTTTATTCAGATTTCTACCCTTTCCTGTGCCATTCCTCCTATCACTTTGAAATCTTTCTTCAAAAGTCTAAAATTCCACAAATGAAGATGAACAAAGGGAAAGCCTATATCTGTCTCATCTGGGAACCCTGGAAAAGCTACACTGGTCATGAGAAGAGGCAAAAAAAAAAAAAAAAAAAAAAAAAAAAAAAAAAAGATGGGCAGGAGTTTAGTAAGACTGGGGGAAGAGAGAAAAGGAAACTCCCCAGGAAAGGAAGAAAATAAAGTATTTACCATGTGACAGATACCATGCTAAGTATTTACACATAAATTCTCATCTATACCTCACAACCTCACAACAGATGACCCTAGGAAAGGGTGTATCTCTCAAAGCCTTTAACCAGTTTAAGAAATTTGCCCAAGGTAAATCTAGGTCTCAAACCCAGATCTGGCTCAAAATCATCTCTTTCCTCATCACAATGGTGAGCAGCCGCATGGAAGCAGGAAGGGACAAGGCTCATTTAAGGAACAGTAAACCTCCCTCCCATCTCCCTACTACCATGCCCAAGATATTTTTCATCTTCAGCAACATTCAAAGATGCTCTTTCTTGATGCCTATAAAATGAAGTCAAGTTCATGTACCTGGCATTAAAGGTGACTCCAGCTCAGTTAGAAGCTCCTGATTATATCTACTATCTTACTTTACCCCGTACCCCATCACTTTATTCTTGAGTCTATGGTTTTACATCTCTCATCCAATAAAGGAAGCATTTGCTTTTATTGGATATATTCATTTATTCATTCAACATTTATTAAATGCCTATTATGTGTCATTTCTTCAATACACTTTTATTGAGCAATTGCTGTGCTCTAGGCATTACTTAAGAGCCTGTGAATAGAGAAATAAGAAAGGGGATAATATTGGTAAATGGTAAAAATTGGAGAATGACAAGGAGATATATTTAGGGAATCAGTATAGCATACTAAATGTTGGTGTGACAGGAGATACCAATGTAGTCCCCTTGAATAATCATTGCCTTTAGATGTGCTGAGCTGAGTCACTAGCAGACCCTGGGATTAAGGCTTAGGTATAGTTTAAGTTCATTCAAATATGTCATCAAATGGAGATGATGAAAGAAGCAACCATAATGATCCTGCACTAGGGTCATCAGCTCCAGGACTGCCAATGGTTTCTTAAAAGATATCATTTAATGCCCATGCTCATGAATCTCATCAAATAGTCAACAATTTCACTTTGGTTACACCTAATGTCACTCTTGGGGTCTTGTTTAAATGGTGACTCCTAAAGAACAAATATTCAGAACCTGCTAGGTACTTGCCCGCCATACTCTTTGTTTCACAAAACTCACCTTTTCAAGATGTTACCAAAGGTCTAATTCTCTCATGTGTCTCTCTATTGCTAGCCTATCCTTTGTCTCAGTTACTCCTCTCTTCAGGGATCTTCTACATCCCATCACTTCTCAAAATTTCTGATCCAAGTTATCATCTGAATGGCTAAGTGCAATGTTTAAAAATGCCTCAGAATCTCCATCAGCCTGTGTGGAAGGGAGACAAAGGTCAGTGTGTGTTGTGCTCCCCTCCCCATGGACAACAAACCGTGCCTGATGAATTCTGGCCAGAGCCAAAACAATGAAATTATTTATCTCCACCTCCACTATTGACGCATAGCAGAAATAAATATAGGGATCACCACCTTCTGTGCACATGCAAGTAAGTATACTCGCAGAAATAAAAATTTCAACCTACAATTTCAGTTTTCCTCACCTTTTGCTTACACTCTAGTGAATGCTATCAATGGATCTGCCCTGAACCTACCCTCTGTGCCTCTTCTCAAGATCATTCTCACATCTCATTACTCCCAGCCTTACTCTCTGTTGAAATTAAACTCCTCCTTCAAGGTTTACCTTAAATGCCACCTCCTCTAGGCTGTTGTCCTTGATCTTTAAAACACAATACAAACCCTCTCTCCTCTAAACCCCTTCAAGACTTTGCACTTTTTTTTTTTGAGATAGAGTCTCGCTCTGTCACCCAGGCTGGAGTGCAGTGGCACATCTCGGCTCACTGCAAGCTCCACCTCCCGGGTTCATGCCATTCTCCTGCCTCAGCCTCTGGAGTAGTTGGGACTACAGGCGCCCACCACCACGCCCAGCTAATTTTTGTATTTTTAGTAGAGACAGGGTTTTACTGTGTTAGCCAGGATGGTCTCGATCTCCTGACCTCGTGATCCACCGGCCTCGGCCTCCCAAAGTGCTGGGATTACAGGCGTGGGCCACTGCGCCCAGCCTGCACTTCTTGTTAGATATCACAAAAAGACTTGTGTGGTAGCTTCTTTTTTGTAAATTGGTTTTGAGGCCAAAGTTCACATCATTTAGACATCCTCCATAGTTCCTAGTACAGAACATGTATTTAGTACAAGTAGGAGGCTCTTAAGCACTTGATGAAATAATAAAATACCACTTTCAATGAGCTTTTCCATACATTACTTCAGGGTACGATTATACCAGTTTTACAAATAAAAGAGGCTCAGAAAAGTTTAGTGATTCAGAAAAGAGGCCAAATTTTCCACAGAAGCTAAGATAAAAGACCCACATAAGGGGTTCAGATGTGAATGTAGGTACCCTTGAGTAATTGCTCCCACCTTTTATTGAATAATCCACTGAGAATATAAATTAGTTACTTTTTTGAGGAATCAACTTGTCAATATATCAAGAATCTTAAGAAATTCATAATCTGAACAGTTTATCTATTTCTAGAAACCCACCATAAGAAAATATCTAGAGATGTAGACTGACTTACACATGACGATAACCATCGTACTGTTGTTAAAAACAGTGATGAGATGAGTAAAATCTACTGCTTCCCTGTTGATAGACTGAAAATTCGTTTTCCTCCCAAACCCCAAAGAAGTGTCAATGTAGCACAAGAAGGAATAATGTAATTAGGGGAGGGAGAGAGGGAAGGGGGTGGGGAGAGAGGGAAGGGGGTAAGGAGAGAGGGAGGGAGGGAGGGGAGGGAGGCAGGAAGGGAGAAAGAGGGAGGAAGGGAGAGACAGGGAGGGAGGAAGAGGGAGAGAGAGGGAGGAAGAGGGAGAGAGAGGGAGGAAGAGGGAGAGAGGAGGAGGAAGAGGGAGAGAGAGGGAGAGAGAAGGAGGGGAGGGAGATGGAGAGAGGAATAAGGGCAAAAAGACAGACTAGACATTCTTAACTATTTTCAAAAGATGGAAATAGATGGGATTATATTGGTAAATGTACATCATTATAGACATACTACAATGCTGATGTATCATAACCCACCCAAAGAAGCCAGGTTCAGGAACATGGGGAAAGGCTGTATGCGGCAGCCACTGCTGCTTCTTGGGAATTACAGCAACACTGTCAAATACAAATGTAGCGTGAGGCATATACGTGATTTAAAAATTTATAGTAGCCACATTTAAAATGTAAAAAGAAACAGGTGAAATTAATTTTCATGTATTTTAGCCTAATATATCTAAAATATTATCATTTCAATATATAATCAATGTAAAAATACTACGTATATTTTTGCTTACTTTTGTACGAAGTCTTTAAAATCTAGTGTGTATTTGATACTTGCAGCACATCTCACTTCAGATAAGCCAGATTTCAAGTACTCAACAGACTGGGTAGCCAGAAGCTACCATACTGAAGAGCACAGAATTAGACAATAAGGAGAGTAACAGCAGGAAAAGGAGCAGAAATCAAAGTGTGAGTTGAAGGACTGTCTATAGAACAGCTGAGCAAAACATTTTAGATATGCAAGGAGTTAGAAAGTTTAACTCCTGTGTACTCTTTCTGAACAAATTACCAGGGATGATTTACAGCAAAATTAAAAAGGGTTTTAAGAAATAGGATGACATGGCATGCGAGAAAGATTTAATTCAGGATTTCAACGCAGGCCTTGAAATTAGAACAGGAACTCTGAGGACTTAGAGAAAAATGTATCAAGATGAAAGTCATTTTCCTATAACAAATAGTATGATTAAGAAGCTAAGCAATCTTAGTCATAAGGTAAAGGCAGATGCTTTTTTTCTTCAATCAGGAAAAACATCTCCAATTAAGATAAAAAAAAGCAATTAAAAATTCCAAAGTAAACAAAAAGCAAAGACAAGGTATAAATGCAAAGGAAAGAAAATGTGGCAAGTGACAGAAAGAGAACCTATTTGATCTTGATGTTTGGAATATTCTCTTTTAAATATTGCAGGCTTAATATCATCAAACCTTATTTCTGTCCTATGGGTCAAATTATGAAACTCAGCTATGCTGTGAATATTTACATGACTATAGTGTTACAAAGAGTATTTATTGTTTTTTAATTCTTAGAGTCAATCACAAACAAAACCTAAGACATTTCATAGATCTAATTGTAAATGTTATTCATTCATACAATGAACACTTTAAGGAGGAAAAAAATTAATTCCTTCATCTTACTTGTTGGACAGTCAAAATATTCTGTATATAGTTATGGAGGGAAAAACAGAATTTTAGGTATAATTGATAAACTGCATAAGACAAGTCTGCCTAAAGGCTTTAATGATTCAACAATATCTTTTTTTAAAAACTAGGACACAGGGTCCAATGTCTTGGTGGCACAAAAATGGTTTAATGAATCACACTGCAGCCATTAAATTATCCTCAAAGTTTATAATAAACTTTATAATAAGCATTTTTAAGCTTACAACATTAAGTGAAATAAACTGTACCCAGGCTAGGTGCTGTGGCACATGCCTGTAATCCTGGCACAGGAGGGAGGGAGGGAGGCGGGTGAATCACTTGAGCTTAGGAGTTCAAGACCAGCCTGGGAAACATGGTAAAACCCCATCTCTACTAAACATACAAAAATTAGCTAGGCATGGTGGCATGCGCCTACAGTCCCAACTACTCGGAAGCTGAGGTAGGAGGATTCCTTGAGCTCAGGAGGCGGAGGTTGCAGTGAGCCAAGATCACAGCATTGACTCCAGCCTGGGCAATGGGAGTGAAATCCTGTCTCAAAAACAAAAAATTGTACCCAAAATTGTAGAGAGAATACGAACACTAGGCAAACAGATGAAACTAGAGCTGTATTTATCTGTTAGAGTTACATAGTCACCTGGCTTTAGAAAGGCAATCCTGCAAAGGTTTAGGAATTTAGTTGAGAAGACAAAAGTGGTACAAGTAAAGAGTCAGGTAGAAGCGCTTCTTGTTGGTACTAATTCTGATCTATCTCTCTGTAACTAACTCCTATTCCTCAACACACACATTCTGTAATTCATTAAATATTCACAGGTTCAGATTCTCAAGGCTACCTGAATAATTTAGGGTGGCCTCGGCACCATTAAACTGTGCAGAATAGTCAAGGGAGAGGCTTCTTGGAAGAACTACGCCTTGAGCTGCATCTCGAAGAATGTACAAGTTTGAAAATGGTAATTTGAGAGTCCACAGAATTTTTAGTAGGCAAAAAGGAGGCAGAGGCCAGCACCCCAGACTGAAATGGAAAGGAACTTCTCATGGAACAGAGGAAAATGATGCCAACTGGAAGGCCCGGTAACTAGAAGATAGTGGAAGACACCGACTGTTCTCATCCTACCAGCTGACACACAGATTGGTGTTTCTCAGGGCTCTGTTTCCCAAGACAGAGGTATAACTCTCCCAAATTTGTTATCAGAGTTTCCCACTCTCTCCCACCAATTTATATTTGATCCTCTCTGTATTAGACAGATAAACTGTCTTTTCTCCTCCACTCCTTTCCTAAATCGCACTGTTGCCCATAAGATAAATTTCTCACTAGCAAATAATTGCATCACAGAGAGTAGAGTTTGCTTACAGAGACTCAGGACAATCAAATTGACAGCCGTAAAAAATTTAAAAATACATTTAAAAATAACAGGAAGAATGACTATAATTCTTCACTCTTCATGGCTGGGCTTTGAAATCAGAATGCCCGGATTAGCCAAAGTGAAAGCAATAAAACTGTTAAGGCACCTTAAATAGGGCTCCGTACTCAAAAAATACCCTTTATAAGCCTCCAACACCCTCTTATTCAGACTTTTTATGAGTGAGTATCTCACACCCTTACTCTTCAGAAAGAGATATAAATAAAAGAGAACAGAAGGAAATAATATAAGCACACACATATGCCAGACACTGTGTAACAAACCCATAAAGTACTTGTTATTCCCATTTTACAGAATAGGAAATTGAACTTCATAGAGATTGGGTGATTTGCTAGCTATGTAAATACTGGAGCTGGGATTCAAATGTAGGTACTTCTCACTTTAAAGCTCCATACTCTTCCCCCTACATCATGCTGCCTGAGAAGAGAAGGTAAGAGGAGAATTTACCAAGTCTACATTAACGAGAAGCAAGAACAGAGAGGTATGGACATCCATACCTCTCTTTGCATCCCTTCCCTTTTTTTTTTTTTTTTTTTTTTTGGAAAAGAAACAAAATATTCCTGCTAGCTAAGACTCAGAGACTCTTTCAAGATGACAAAAGTGAATAGCCTCCAATAGACCTTTCTTTTTAGAGAGGGGCATTAAGTATCAGAGCCAGGGGACCTCTCGCATGATTCTGTCACGGCTCAAGGAAAATTTTAAGAAAAATACTGTTTACCTAGTTTGACCACAGCATCTAAAAGAATCCAGAAGGAGTGGTGAGGCAGAGAAAGGGAGAGAAAGGAGACTGACTCACTATTTGTTTTCCAAAAATAAAAACTCAAACCAAACACAGTGGGACTGAGCCATCCAGCTGGGTGCTCTAAGGATTAACTGTCTGTGTGGCCAAGTACTTAACTTCATCTTTCTGATGGACCAGCTATAAAAGAGAAAAAGAGTTCAATATAAGGCTCCTTATCAAGAGGGTACCAAGAAAGTTGTATTTATAGCTTTTGAGATACAGACCTAAGCAAATGGCTTGACATGGAACCCCTGGTTCTAGTTCCCAGCACCCTTGCTGTGGCCAATGTCATAAGGTTGGGTTTGGAGATCCGAATGTCTTCAGAGTGTCAAGTACCATCTCATATTTTTACATCCTCCTCATAAGGTACAGCTGGGCGTTTTCATATGGATCCAAATTGATGTTGAAAACAGTGCCAACATAATAAGGTAGAAAGAATATGGGCTTTGGAGTTGGGCAATCACGGACTTGAGCCTTGGTTGTAAGATTTGAGCAAGTTAGTACTTCTGAGACTTGTTTTCTTCACCATTAAAATGAGGATAATTATCTTAGAACATTCATGTCTTGAGAAATAAAGTTCCTGATACATAATAGACACTTACTTAAAAGATAATTCCCATATTAGCCCTTGCTTCACACCATATACAAACATTAACTTGAACTGGATTATAGACCTAAATTAAAACAACTCCTACAAGAAAACATAGGAGAAAAATCTTTGTGACCTTTAAGTAAACAAAAAGCATAAATCATAAAAGAAAAACTGAAAACTAAGCTTCATCAAAATTCAAAGCTTTTGTTCCTCAAATGATACAATTAAGAGAAGGAAAGGGCATGCCACAAACTGGGAGAACATTCAGTTGAACCGTGAACAACATGGGGGTTAGGGGCATGGCTCCCTCCAACGCAGTCAAAATCCATGTACAACTTTTGACTCCCCTGAAACTTAACTACTATGAACAGTGGAATAACACATACTTGGTATGTTATACATATTATGTATTGCATTTTTACAGTAAAGATAGAGAAAAGAAAATCATAAGGAAGATTTAAATGTATTTAGTATTAAGTGGAAGTGGATCGTCACAAAGGTCTTTGTCTTCATCTTGACATTGAGTAGGCTGAGGAGAAGGAGGAAAAGAAGGGGTTAGACTTGCTGTCTCAGCAGTGACAGAAGCAGAAGAGGTAGAGGAGGTAGACGGGGAGGCAGCAAAGGCAAGCCCACTCAGTGTCACTTTTACTGAAAAGAATCCAAGTATAAACAGACCCATGCAGTTCAAGCCCATTTTGTTCAAGGATCAACTGTATTCACATGTTTTCACAGATTGAAAGAAATGTTTAATACATTTCTATCTTACAAAGAACTGGTAGCCAGATCATAAAAGGAACTTATACAACTCAGTAAGAAGATAAATGACACAAGTTTTTAAATGGGCAAAAGATTCGAACAGATACTACACAAAAGAAGATAGTATACAAAATGCCAATTAGCACATGGTGCTCAACATCACTAGACATCAGAGAAACAAATGAAAACCAAAATTAATACTATAACATATAAACCCATTAGAATAACTAAAATTTAAAAAGCTGATCACACTAAGTACTTCTGAGGTTGTGAAGCAACTGGAAATCACAGACACTGTTGATAACGAAAGTAAAACAATACAGTTTGGAAGTTTCTCAAAAAGTTTAACACGTATCTACCATATGACTGAGCCATTCAACTTCTGGGTATACCTGGGAGAAATGAAAATGTGTGCTCCGCAGAAAGATTTGCAAGTGAATGTTCATATCAGCTTTATTTAAAATAGCCAGAAACAAGAAAGAACCCAATATCGATAGGTGGTATATCCACACAATGGAATACTACTCAGCAAAAATACGGATACATGCAACAACATGGACACATCCAGAAATCACTATGCTGAGTGAAATAAGCCACACAAAAAGTGTACATACTGTACTCCTATAAAATGCAAACTAATTTAGAGTGACAAAGAACAGAGGAGTGCTTGCCTGGGGCTAGGGGCAAAGAAAGGGACAGACTGCAAAGGTGCAAGAGGAATGTTTTGGGGATTATGCCAGTGTTCTACATCTTCATTGTAGTGCTTGTTTCATGAGTACGGATAGACACCTATCAGACTCATTAAATGTACACAGATATAATTTACTGTGTGTTAATTATCCTTTGAAGTTGATAAGGAAAAAAAGTAATTTCCTTTGCCACTCCCGCTGCCACTGGAATCAAGTTAGCAAGCGACTACCTCCCATCTCACGATCACTGGGAAAACAGGAAGCTGTACAGAAGTTGGTGAGAAAATGAGTGGTATTGCAAAAAACATTTCTTGATTATTAATGAGGTGTTTGGCACTAAGTTACAAATCATCTTACTTAATTCCAACACTTTTGATGAAGTAGGCACTATCATCTCTATTACAGATGAGAAAACAGGCTCAGAAAGTTTAAAGAACTCATTGAAAGTCACCCAGATAGTAAACAGTAGATGTGGATTCAACAATGTATGCTGGCATCGGACCAGATAAACTTACCTTCCAATGCTATTATTCCCTACAGTGCTTAGGGAATCCTCAGAAAAGAAAAGCCCTGATAGCCTAGGGACAAGAAGAGTTGCTAGAGATTTCCTTCATCAGGACTGAGAAATCCTCTCAAGTAGCGGAGATTTTTTTCTTTTTAATTTTTTTTTAATAGGGGAGTTTTAGCAGCCTTTTTCAAAGCAGCTTGGGAGAGTGGGAGGTGGGGTACACCTCTGCTTTGGAGCCGAGGAGAATCCTCTCACTTGGCTCCAGCATTTGCTGGTATTTTGTTAACTTTTGGCTCCTCCACATTCACCCACCCACTGGTTTCCCAGAGTAAAAATGCCAAAATAGCTTGGCTGAACAGGCGAATGGATCACAGATGACAGAGGTAAAAAAAAAGAAAAAAGAAAAAAAGAAAAAAAGTAAAGAAAATCCAGAAGCTCTGTAATATGTTTCTTTTTAAAGGTAAAAACAAATTGCACACTTCCTCATTCTTATTCTCTTTGAGTTGTCTGTCTTGTGAAACATTCTGTTGTCTATATTTTCATTCATCACATTGGAAAAAGTTAGGCAAATGGGTCATGCTGAAAGTTTAAGTAAATTTACCGTCTTCCTATTTCAGACCAGCTGTAGTCCATCTCCCCTGAAGCCTGGCCAACAGATCAAGGAGAACATGGCTTGAGCTGCAAAAACAGACCACAGAGAGAAACCCTGGGAAACTAGGCTCTAGGGGGTAGCTCAGGAGGGGAACCCACACTGCGGAGGGACAGTAAAGAGGCCTGGGTGCCGGGATTAACTCTAATCATCTGTGAGACTCTGGCAAGACATGCTCTCCCTCAGAACTTCCAAAGACTGGAGTGATCAGGTTTTTCAACTTTTAACAAAGGCCCAGCGTTTCTAACCAAATATAATCTCCCTAAACCCTCAGTTTCTCATGTACTTCCTCTTTGAGGACTGCTGTGTTGCCTGTTTATTCTTCAGAAACCAAGTTTCACTTTCTGAAATCTTATAAAGCCAAGCGACTTTTCATTGTTTCACTATAAATTATGATACCAAATAAAAACTTCTAAAAAGTATATACAAGGATAAACTAAAATTCAGCCATAAGCCTGAGTGTGTGTTATTGAGAGTCAGGGACTAAATGCTCTAAAACAAACTGTGATGTTTTCTGGTTGTTCCTCATTTCCATTCCTGACTTAGCCTGAACTGCAATTTTACTAAAGCTCCTTTGCTTCCCCTTCACACACGTTAAGAATTCACCACAGGAACATGTGCTTTTGTGCTCATTGAACTAAAGCCTCCTCCCCAAACTATGCTCTGCCAAGTTGTTTCTGGTAAGCAACTTTGGAAAATAAAAATTCCCTAGACATTCTGAACAGTGGTATGAGAGGAAGACACACAACCCGGCAGGGGAACTGAAACATTCCCCCTTGTGTCCACTTCTGTCCTGGGAGGATGGGGGAAGGAAGTCGTGGAAGAAGCTTTTTAGAGGAAATAGACTCGCAGAACTTTTGCTGCAAACAATTGGGTACTGTATCCAGCTGTTGACTGAGGCAACTGTCAGCTCAAAACCACGTGGAGAACAAGGGAGTCAGAGTTCCTTCTCCTAAAATAGGACAGGACTACACTTCTGTTTCACATGTCATAGCCTAGTACCTGTATTCCAGCTCTCAAGCCCATTCTTAGTGTTAGAAGGGGCCTTTGGCATCCTTTACCCAGTGGCCTTTTTTTTTTTTAAGAAGTGGAATTATTTATTTCTATATACAAGATTCTGTATAGAAGCATAACATAGAAGTAAAAGCAGAACTGCTCTGGGGGCAGGGGATGCAGGCAGAGAGCTCTGCCAGCTGAGCTGCTGTCATCCCTTTCATCAAGCAACTCTCTGGATTCCCAGGGCCACAGGGAACACTAAAAGGTCTTTGTTGATTCTCAGCCTGGGATTCATGGTACCTGTGGAGAGTACAGATGAACACACAAATGACCATGCCCTTCATTTGATTCAGTAGAGGGGTGGTATGAGCTTTGGTTCTCACATCTTTTCCTTCAATAATATCATTAACTCCCAGTGCTTCGTTTACCATTTCTATGTGAAAGAGTCTCACGCTGTACATTTTTAGACACGATCTCCCTACTTAAAGCCAAGCATCTAAAGCATACTGCTGGGAGGAGACCAGCAGGGAGCTGGGTAAGTAGATAGGGAACTGGAAGTCTGGCAGCAGAATTCCAAGTGTTTGGTCCCCAAATCCAGGACCAGGACTCTAATTCCAAGGAGACTGGTGAGAGAAAACAATAATGGGAGTCTTGACCAAAAGGAACCAATTCTAAAAAGAATTTGGGGGCCAGGTCAGGCACAGTGGCTCACGCCTGTAATACCAGCACTTTGGGAGGCCGAAGTGGAGGGATCACTTGAGGTCAGGAGTTCAAGACCAGCCTGGGCAACATGGTGAAACCCTGTCTCTAATAAAAATACAAAATATTAGCTGGGCGTGGTGGTGGGTGCCTGTAATCCCAGATACTTGGGAGGCTGAGGCAGGAGAATTGCTTGAATCCGGGAGGCAGAGGTTACAGTAAGCCGAGATCACGCCATTGCACTCCAGCCTGGGCAACACGACCGAGATTCCATCTCAAACAAACAAGCAAACACACACACACACACACACACACAAAACAATTGGGGGCCAAAGTCAGACAGGGACTAGTTTCAAGGCTGACTTGATGCTGACTCCCAGAAGCCTGGATCAGGCTCTTAAATCTCATGCCATGTCATCCCCGTTACATGCAGGATGGCTTCACAAAACCCGTCATAAGGCACGAGAGGACAGAGCTCAGCAGAGCTTCACAGCTCAGCGTGTCTGTGCCCTGACTGCCTAGCAAGTTGAAAGCATGTGATAAGCTGAAAGGATGCAGACCAGATACTCTTAACACTTTTTAGGTCACTCACTGAGAGACCAAATAGCCATTTCTCCCTTCACCCTTGTTACAGAATTCATACTTTGTTCAGAGAACTGGTGAGATCTGATGGTATCAGGGAAGGTAAATCCCCTCCCTTTACCCCAAGGGCTGAATCAAAATCAATTATACAAATCCCATTCCTCATTGCTGGGAATGATCTAGAGGTGGGCATGTGACCTAGTCCTGGCCAAAAAAACATAAGGGGTTTTCTGGGGAGGGAAAGTGCCTGATTTTCCTGGTGACATACTTGAGCCGCTGAAAGAATGCTGAAACTTCCGGCCTATTGCTTTGCTAAATGAATATCAAAGTCCTTATGATTTAAGTCACTATTAGTCAGATTTTCTGTTAACTGCAGCTAAAAGTTCTCCTGACCTGCTGACCCACTTGAGAATCAGATTAAAACTATGAGTCCTATATCCTGCAACCTCTATTATATGGGTACATAGAGTATTTTGCCTATAATTTTTGAAGGTTCACATATTTCAGATCAAGAATCCTTATTCAAGACCAGTAGTTCTCAAAAAGTGGTCCCCGTACCAGCAGCATGAGCATCATCTAGAAGCGTGTTACAAGTGTAGCTTCTCCAGCCCTACCCCAGATCTACTGAATCAGAAACTCTGGGAATGGGAGCCAGGAGTGGTGGCGTGCATCTGTAACCCCAGCACTTTGGGAGGCTGAGGTGGGTGGATCACTTGAGATCAGGAGTTGCAGACCAGCCTGGCCAACATGGTGAAACCTCATCTGTACTAAAAATACAAAAATTAGCTGGCATGGTGGTGTGTGCCTGTAATCCCAGCTACTCGGGAGGCTGAGGCAGGAGAATCACCTGAACCCAGAAAGCAGAGGTTGCAGTGAGCCGAGATCCTACCCTTGCACTCCAGCCTGGGTCAAAGAGTGAGACTTTGTCTCGAAAAAAAAAGAAACACTGGAAGAAACTCTGGGGACGGGGCCCAACAATGTATATTTTACAGACTAATGATACGATTCATGACAAAATCTGAGGACCACTGCTTTGAGCCCAGCATTATTCAATAGAACTTCCTGTGATAACAGAAATGTTTACATCTGTGCTGTCCAGAATGGTTTCTACTAGCAACATATGTCTACTGAGCACTTGTGACTAGTACAACTCAGAAACTGAATTTTTAATTTTACTTGGTTTTAATTTATTAAAAGTTAAATAACTGCCTATGGCTAATGACTACTGTATTGGACAGTGCAACTCTAGATAAACATAAGGTATCTTATATTGCCAAATAGTTCCTGGTACTAAACTACAAAATAAAGAAGTGGTTCTCAAACTTCAATGTGCATCAGAATCACTGGAAAGCTTGGTGAAACACAGACTGAAGGCTCCCAGCCTAGAATTTGTGATTCAGCAGCTCTGGCTTGGGGGCCTGACAATTTGCATTTCTAACGGGATCTTACGTGGTGTTGGTGCTGTTGGTCCAGGGATGGCACTTTGAGAACCACTGAAATAAGGAAAACTTGCCGTCTTCCTATAACCTGTGCCATGGGCCCAGCAGGTGCTTGATATTACTGAAAGAATGATGGCTACCCTCTAACAAAGGAACACTTTTGGAAGTATCTACTGTGTTCCAGAGACCATGATCACCTCCTCATAATCATCAGGTGGCAGGCTGTATGTTTTGAAAGAGATTCATAGAAAGGTTTGCTCAAGGCACTCAGTCTTATTGCTTACTTCTCTGTGTTTTAAAGTATTAATTCATAAATTATTTAGGTCTAGGCAAGTTTGTGAAAGAATATACATATGTGATATTAGTACAGATCATATCACATGTACTGTACTGTCTCATATCATATGTATTGTATCATATATATGACATATATATGTCATATATATAATATATATGTCCAGAATTGCTGAAAACTAAAATATTCAAGAGTTAAAAAGGCTTTTGACACCACAATGGTGGCATGAATGACAATACGACTTGTCATCTGGAGTGGGGGCTAGGCTTTCTCAAATAACACCACATAGGAAATCATCTGTGCCAAAGACCTGGTCTGGACAGCAATACAGCTTTCAGCATTAATGGGAAAGGCAAGAATCAAGGACAAACACACAGGGGACTTTTCTGAAGGTCAAAAAAGCAACAATAAATACCAAGCCCAGAAAAGCTTTTAGATCTGACCTTTTCCTGTGCTGAAGCCATTCGCCTTCCAGCATCTTCAATCTAATAGACTGAAGTGGGCTGAAATGGCTCTTAGGAGAGAACTGGGCTACTCTTTTCCTTAATGCTGCCTCTCCACCACTACTCAAGCAGCAGCAGCATTACTGGTAATTACATCATTATGCCATAATGGAACACATGCCGTGCAAGTGAAACAGCCTGGCGGCTCCCCAGTTGAGGAGAGAAGAAAAGGACTCCCCTTTCACTGTTCAATTTCTATTAACTCTCTAGGTTCTGGCTTATTTTCAAAGGCAAACCACCTTTATGACATTTCATAGTCTTAAGACAGAGACCACAGAGTGCAGCTTAGTCAAAGACCAGGAGTGAAGTTAATGCATTAGTGTAACAGAGATGCTCCACTGGAATAGGCATTAGGAGATGTGGGTGCAGTTCTGGCTTTGCTAAAATCACTTTATGTGACTTGAGGGAAACCATATTTGCATCTTTTAGATTTCAGTTTCCTCATCTATAAAGAACAGCAAAGTTTCTGGGCCCGGGATCCCAAAATGTCCCAGTGGGCAATTTGAGATTGGCATGAATGATCACAAGAGCTCTCCCACCCAACTCTAACATTCTGTTATCAAAAAAGATTCCATGAACAGGAGAGACAGGAGTGAAGTAGTATTTGGAAGGCCAACTCTATTTGATCTTCACCAGTTAACTAGAAGAGAATTCTTGCCTCTACTCTGACCCATATATCAGTGTCAGGTCATCTTCATCAACATTCACACCAACTCTTCAAAAGACCAAGCTCAGGCTGGGCATGATGGCTCATGCCTGTACAGTAACATCACTTGAGCCCAGGAGTCCGAGGCTGTAGTGAGCTATGATCACGCCACCGCTCTTCAGCCTGGGCAACAGAGAAAGACCCTGTCTCAGGTCTTCTCAGAGACAGAAAGTACACAGAAGTACCAAGTATACTGAGATTAAAATGAGGCAACTGACGTTCTTGCTGTCACAAACTCCTTATAGGACCCTGGCTGGGTCAGTCACTTAACCCTAGCCAACTCATCTTTAAGACACAGTGGCTGGGTGTGCTGGCTCGTGGCTCACGCTCGTAATCCCAACACTTTGCAAGGCCGAGGCAGGTGGATCACTTGAGGTCAGGAGTTCAAGACCAGCCTGGCCAACACGGTGAAAGCCCGTCCCTACTAAAAATACAAAAATTAGCTGGGTGTGGTGGTGTGTGCCTGTAATCCCAGCTACTTGGGAGGCTGAGGCAAGAGAATCACTGGAACCTGGGAAGCAGTGGTTGCAGTAAGCCAAGATCATGTCACTGCACTCCAGCCTGAGTCAAAGAGCGAGACTTCGACTCAAAAATAAAAAAAACACACAATGGTGGAGGGGATGATGTTTAGAAATTAGACCCCTTCAGCTCAAGCAGTTTATGATTTTGATATCTCTGTACAAGTTTCAAATGCTACTACTGGATATTGGGGCACTTGAGGGTGAGATGTTAGCACTAATAACATGGTAACAATGACAAATCCTGCAAGACAGAAATATTTATATTTTCTTACAGTATTCTAAAGGTTTTCTCACATACAAGGAAAAAAATATTACCTATAGCAGACCTCAAGAATCAAAACATGCAAAACTACATACTAAGTGTTTCACATCTCAGAATCTTCCCTTTTTAGCATCCCAAAAGAAAGTCAAATTATGTTCTTTTTAGTTGTCTTCTGGTCCGCCTAAAGTAGGTATAAGACTTTGGTTTTGAGCAATTAAGTTAACCTAGATACTATGAATGACACTCCCAAAAAAAAACAATTTAAAAGCTAAATAAAATATTCTTAAATATTAATTTTGAAAATGAGTCATGCTGTCAAGAAGTAAGGAATCTATAGAGAACAAAAGTTAAATGAAAGCAGGTGGAAGCAACCTGAATATTCACTGACAATGAGTGGATTAAAAAAATGTGGTATATACATACAATGGAATATGATTTTAGCCTTAAAAGGAATGGCATTCTGAAATGTTACAATATGGATGAACTTTGAAGACTTATGCTAAGTGGAATAAGCTGGTCACAAAAGGACAAATAGTGATGATCCCACTTATATAAGATACCTAGAGTCAAATTCATAAGGACAAAAGTGTGTAGAACAATGGTTGCCAGGGATTGGGGGTGGGTGAGTAGCGGGTAATAGGGAGTTACTGTTTAATGGGTACACAGTTTATTTTGTAAGATGAGAAGTTCTGGAGATGGATGGTGGTGATGGTCGTGCAACAATGTGAATGTATTTAATGCCACTGAATTGTTCACTTAAAAATAATTTTGATGTTATATATGTTTCACCACAATAAAAAAAAATAAGTGAAAGCAGAAATCCTGGAAAGAAAGAGAATACCAAAACCATTTTTTGCCCTGAGGTTATTTATGTAACAAACACTAGTGACAATTGTGATGACTGTTTCAAGTGTGGGCAATACATCTGCACACTAAAAGGGACCATAAAAAAACTGACCTGTCTTGACCACTAGAAAAGAAGTAATGTCTCTCCTAAAAGTCTGTAACCAAAATCTGGCTCTAATGCAAGTTTGTGACCAAATTCATGATGCTTCAAGTGAAGATGTAAAAGCAGTCCAGGATTAATAATGTCCTGAGGCTACTGGAGGCAGTAGCCTCTAATCCATTTTGGTAGAACAAAAGTTTAACCTAGGCCTCAAATAGCTTCCAAAGGTAAAGTCCTACGGAATATTGCTCTTAAAAGTAAAACAAACACATACATGGAAATAAGCCATAACATAATGAATGACAGCCAGGAAAAACTGATGACAGAATCATATCTTCAAAGACTTCACACATTGGAATTAGAGACAGAATATAAAATTTTTATGATTTAGAAGAGAAGCTTGAAAAAATTAGCAAATGAGAGTATAAAAAAGAACTAAATACTTCTGAAAACAAACTAAACTGAATGTCCAAAAATGAAAATTATAATTGAAATGAAAAAGTCAATAGTCAAGTTAAACAGCAGATTAGATAGAGCTAAAGAGTTAGTCAACTAGTAGAGCAATCCAAAGAAATTCCATAGAATGTGACCCAGAACTAAATATATGAAAAATGATAGTTTAAGAGACATGGATGATAGAGTAAGAGGGTCTAACACATATCTAATCTTGTAACTGAAGTTCAATAATTAAATAGGAGAGGATGGAGTATTATTCTATGCCTTTGGCTGATATGTTTTCAGAACCATTGAAAGAATACCAAACCGCATATCCAGTAAGCTCAGCAAACGTCAAGCAGGATAAACAGAAACCACATATTGTAATGAAACTGAAGAACACCAAAGACAAAAAAGAAGACATTAAAAGAGAAACAAGAGATCACCTGCAGAAGAATGGCAATTAGACTATCAGCTAACTCCTCGACAGCAACAGTGAAATCTAGAAGATCACAGAATAATTTTTCAGTGTGCTAAGAAAAACTAACTTCCTTTTTTTTTTTTTTTTTTTGAGACAGAGTCTCGCTGTGTCTCCCAGGCTGGAGTGCAGTGGCGTGATCTCGGCTCACTGCAAGCTCCGCCTCCCGGGTTCACGCCATTCTCCTGCCTCAGCCTCCCGAGTAGCTGGGACTACAGGTGCCCGCCACCACGCCCGGCTAGTTTTCTGTATTTTTAGTAGAGACGGGGTTTCACCATGTTAGCCAGGATAGTCTCGATCTCCTGACCTCGTGATCCACCCGCCTCGGCCTCCCAAAGTGCTGGGATTACAGGCTTGAGCCACCGCGCCCGGCCAAAAACTAACTTTCAATGCAGAAGTCAATAGCCATTGAAACTCAATGAATGCAAAATAAAGATATTTTCAGACAAAAAAACAGATTGCCACAGACAGACTCTCACTAAAGGCAATTCTAAAGGATAGACTTTAGGAAGAAAAATAATCCCAGATGGAAGGTCTGACATAAAAGAAAACAAAGATGAGCACAGATATTGATAAATATGTGGGAAATGTGAACACTTCCAGTGTAAAACAAGAATATTACTTTATGTGGGTATAAATAAACAAGATAGAAAACACTGGCCAACAATAACATAAGTTAGGAGGAGTGATTCAAGTTTAGGTATGCTAAGTAAGATTCTTATATTATTTGGAAGAAGGGTGTAGTGCATTGAATGGTCGCTCCCCAAAAGATATGCCCATGTCCTAATCCCTGCAACCTGTGAATATTACCTCATATGGCATAAGATGTGATTAAGTTCAGGGTCTCAGACCCTTTGGTCATATAAGGTAATATTCATAGGCAGCACTTCTCTTGGAGAATTCAGGGAAACTCTAAATGTAATCATATGTATCCATATAAGACAGAGATAGAGGGAGAACAGATAGAAGGACAGAAGAGAGAGAAGGAAGAGACAGTGTGACCATGGGCAGAGACTGGAGTGATGCAACCATGAACCAAGGAACATCTGGAGCCACTGGAAGCCAAAAGAGGCAAAAGATTTTCCCCAGTGCTTTCAGAAGGAACACAGTGCTGTAACACCTAAGTTTGGACTTCTGGCCTCCTGAACTGTGAGAAAATAAATTTCTATTGTCTTAAGCCAACAAATTTGTGGTCATTTGTTACAGCAACTCTACAAGAAACTACTACAGGCCTGGCGTGATAGCTCATGCCTGTGATCCTAGCATTTTGGGAGGCCGAGGCTGGCAGACTGCTTGAACCCAGGAGTTCGAGACCAGCCTGGGCAACATGACGAAGCCCTGTTTCTACAAAAAAAAAAAGAGAAGAAGGAGGAGGAGGAGGAGGAGGAAAGAAAAAAGAAACTAATACAGAGAGTAAATATATTGCTGTACTTTAGGCCAAATTAAAAAATTAAAATATATGTGCTGAGAAAGAGCTCAATTCTCCCTAAGTGAATTTATTAATTTAACATAAACTCAGTAAAAACACCATATTTTTGGTCAGATGTGGTGGCTCATGTCTGTAATCCCAGCACTTTGGGAGGCTGAGGCAGGTGGATCGCCTGAGGTCAGGAGTTTGAGACCAACTTGGCCAACATGGCGAAACCCTGTCTCTACTAAAAATACAAAAATTAGCTGGGGGTGGTGGCATGTGCCTGTAATCCCAGCTACTCGGGAGGCTGAGGCTGGAGAATCACTTTAACTTAGGAGGCAGCAGTTGCAGTGAGCCAAGATCTCGTCTCTGCACTCTACCCTGGGCAACAGAGTGGAACTCCATCTCAAAGAAAAACAAAAAAAAAAACAAACAAAAAAACACCATATTTGTCTTAAGAGAATATAATGTGAAGTTCATAATTGTAAAGTTCATAAACAAGAACAGCAGAGGACACTATTACAACCATATGGTAAAACACACCTCATTAATCAAAACAAAGCGTATTGCTATATATATTTTATATGTATATATACAGACAAACCAATGGAATTTAATACTTAATGAGTTCACAAATGGTTACTAATGCATAAAATGCTTAGATTATGATAGACGTAGTACCTCAAATCCATGGGAGTTAATGACACTGTTAGAAATAAAGCTGAAACAAAGTTGAACCTGTACCTCTAAGCATAGATCAGGAAAAATTCCAACTGGATCAGAGATTTAAATGTAATATAAAATGAAATTATGAAACATAGCACATTTCTTTTATAACCTGTAAGTGGGAAAGTCTATTACCTAAAATCCAGAAACCATAACAATGATTGTTATAGTGACTACACAGAAACCTGTAAATCTAAAAACGAAAACTATTTTCAAACCCTGCATGGCAACACAGACACACCCCTGCCACACCCCTATGGGCAAAGCAAGGAAAAAAATGGTAACTTGGGTTAGAAGTCATAAATATTCCGCTAAAATTCACAATTCCTATTACAAAGGGCTAATGTCTTACATAGAGAACTCCTACAAATCAGTAAGACCATGAACCCTGCAGAAAACTGAGCAAAGAATATGAACAGATTGTTCACAGAAAAACAATTCTAAATGATTTTTAAACATGTGAAAAGACCAATGTTGACTTACAAAAGGAATATAAATTAAAATACACTGAAATGTTACTTTTATTAGATTGGCAAACATACAGAACTTTGGTAATCATCTCGGCAAGACTGTAGAAAAATAGGCAGGCGTGTAAATAGTTACAAATCCTCTGGAGGGCAATGTGGCAAAATTACATATAATCTATCAAAAGTGTAAGAGTATACATCCTTTAACCAGGCAATGCCAGAAAGTTATCCTAGAGATAAACTAACATGTGCACAATGATATATGTGCATTTTGGGAACTATTTAAAAGAATAATATTGAAAACAATGTAAATGCTCATCAATAAAGACTTAGTTATGCCTTCACCAATTGATGTAATACCACTCAGCTGCTTTTAAAAAAGGCATGGGGAAGAAAACTCTTCATGTATCAACATGGAAAGAGCATCAAGAGATACTATGAAGTAAAAAAAGAAGGTATAGAGAAAGTTGTCCTTTATTTGTGTAAATGGAGGAGTTAATATATATGTGTATGCATATTTGTAATTTGTATTAGATATATTCTAACATATATCTAATATGTTAATAGGCCAACATATATTATAAAGATAAATACACTGGGGTATTAGAACTGAGCAGATGGAGGCAGAAGGATAGAGAGGAGACTTCTCACAGTATACTTTTCAAATATTTAGTGTTTAAGTCATGTGCATGTATTATCTATTAAATTTAAACATTTTAATAAGTATGCATAATAAAATACCTAGAGTAACTTGTAATGAAGTAGAGTGTAACTTCCAAATAAGCAGAGGGATAAAAAGAAAATTAGAAAAAGGAAACAAAATGCTCCATCCAAAAGGTACGATTTAAAAAAAAGAACAGAAAATTTCAGTATAATATAAGGTACAACACTACATGGTTGCAACAAATCAAAACATTTCCATAATCACAATAAATGTAAATCAATGTAATTCACCATTTAAAAGATAAAGACTGTCTCACTGTATTAACCACAATAAATGTGAATTAACTAAATTCCCAAGTTAAAAGAAAGATTTGTCAGACTAAACAAAAACATAATCTATCTACATACTGTTTTTTAAAGATACACCTAAAATATAAGAGCACAGGTAGGTTGAAATCAAAGGATGGAAAAAATTACATAAAGTATATACATTACTCAAAGAATGCTGCTGTAGCTCTATGACTATCAAGCAAAAAAAGATATTAAGGTAAAAAGGCAAAGAGGGTCAGTCACTTCACAAAGACAGGAGGTTCAAAGGCCCAGGAAGTCATGTACTTCTAAAAAGTATGTGTACCTAGTAATATGGCCTCAAAATATATAAAGCAAGAATTGACATTACTACAAATAGAAAGTGACAAGTCCATTACATAATGGGAGATTTTTAAACAACCTCCCAGTAACAAACATAAAAAAGGTGAGGCTCCTTTTGCCAACTCAAGTTAACCTTCCTTGGAACTAGATAACCATATCAGATACACAATTTCTTACTTAATTCCTAAGAAAATCAGAATGGAAAGACATTCGTCCTGTCTGGTTCTGGTGACCAGTATTCAAATACAGAAATGAGAAGTTACACATGAGCTGCACAAGCAACCACATAGCTAGACACTAACCCTAATGGTTTTGCCAGCAATTCGGTGTGCTTATGCTTCAATTAATCTCTAAATTCCTCAAGGGAAGATGTTGTTCTCTTACACACATTTGTATCTCTTCCCATACCTACCACATTGCCTGGTATATAGTAGGTGCTCAATAAATGTTTTATGAGTCATCTACTACATACGCCTCTTAAAAATATGTATTCTCTCCAACACTATGAAGCACCTATTACATACCAGGTACTGTGTTAAGTACTGAGAATACACAGATGAATAAAAATGTCTGCTTTCCAGGGGACCACAACCTAGTAAAAGATAAATAGAAATATATTTTCTTTTCTTTTTTTTTTTTTTTTTTTGAGACAGGGTCTCACTTTGTTGCTAAGGCTGAAGTGCAGGGGGACACACACAGCTCACTGCAGTCAGCTCACCTCCTGGGCTTAGGCGATCCTCCCACTTCAGCCTCCCAAGTAGTTGGGACTATAGGCACGCACCACTATGACTTGCTAATTTTTGTATTTTTTGCAGAGATGGAGTTTTGCCATGTTGCCTAGACTGGTCTCAAATTCCCAAGCTCAAGCAATCCACCTGCCTCAGCCTCCCAAAGTGCTGGAAACGTAGGCATGAGGCACTGTGCCTGGCTTAGAAATACATTTTCTTAAAAAGCTATAAATGAGTTTTAAATGGAGTGGTAGATATACGAGCCCAGTGAAAGTACCTACAGACCTAAGGGAAAGGTTCTCACCCATTTAACATATATTTATAAGCACTTACTGTATGCCAGAATCAGACAGGTGTTAAGAAGAGATATTTAAGTTAATTCTTGCCAAGCAGATGTGGGGTTGAAGTCAGGCAGAGGGTACTAAGGGCAATGAGAAAAAAGAATATAAGGTCCAGGAGAAAACTGTGATTTGCTCAAAGTCAAAGAGCTTGGGTAAAGACTAGAACCTACATTCCCTAGTGTCCTTTCCACACTGCTTCTGGAATTCCTGGCCTCAAGCTATTCTCCCGACTTAGCCTCCCATAGTGCTGAGATTATAGGCATGAACCACCACATGTGGCTCCCACATTGCAACTCTACACTCCTTACCCTTAGAACCGTCTTTATTCCACTACAGATTCCTGTCTAGGTCAAAGGTTTTTAACCAAAATTCAGTAAGAAATGTCTTTTAAATTGTAGCACAGTATCTATAAATACAACGAACTTAAAAGTTTCAATAAATATCCTTAACTGGACACAATACATGCTACTTTTTGTATTCTATTTTACTTTTAAAATGCTGGTAGCAACTCGTTACCATTGATTTCATTACCTACTAATATATCTCAATCCCCATTTTGTAAAATGCTCACTGCTTGCAATGGTTATTCCACCTCTAGCTTCTCACTTAATAGGCCCCGCAAAATTCCTATCCAAACATATTACTGAGCAACTACAATAGCAAACACTGTGATAGGCCTCGAGTTTGCTATGTGTGGTTAAGTTCTTCAAAAAAGCATAAACCAGGGATTTTATCAAAATTTCCTGAGAAATTTTTCCCAAACTATACATATTTACTACATATCTACTGATATCAGAAGATTCAGTAGATACAGAGTAAGATTTGGACACATGTAATGTTGGGAAAAGCTTCCCAGGTAATAGCATCTTTAAAAAAAAAAAAATATATATATATATATATATGTCTATATAGTATTTTGCAAGTAGTTGGCAACGCTATGCTTGAAATACAAGGGTGGGAATGACTGCAGTCATATTTTTTTTTTAAATTTCAATAGGGTTTTGGGGAACAGGTATTATTTGGTTACATGAATAAAATCTTCAGGGGTGATTTCTGAGATTTAGTGCACCCGTCACCCCCAGGTGATAGCAACTTAATGATCTGAGGTCCCTTCCACTTTTATGAAACAAATATTTGTGTAGGAAAAGGAGTCTGGTAACGGACTAGACATAGACAAGAAAAATGAAACCTCAGATAAGCAGAGGGACTTAACCGTGATTAAAAAGCCACTGGTAGGGCAGGCATTAGAATCCAGCTCACCTGATTCCCAGTCCATTTCAGAAAGTTCCCACTAGGAAAATGAAGTCTCCCTATCAGTGTTCCTTCTCCATTTGCACTGACCTTTTCTTTATCAGAAACTCCCCAGGGCACTGGCTTACTAAATGCTAATTAGATTTCCTCCACCTGCTCTGCGATTTAGAGGGCAGTGCTAAGCAGTGCCCTCCTCAACTAACAAAGCCACTGGCATTCCCGGTATGCAGGGGCTGGCCTCCTGTTCTTTAGTCAACATCATTTAAAGGGCTCCTATCCAAAGCCCTAAGGAGGAAGACAGAAAAGGGAGGGGTATTCCTTGATCCAAAAAATGAAGTACACTCACTGATTGGGATTGATTGTTACTGTGGAGCTGGGTGGGAACAGGGAAAATTCTGGGAGGTAGGAATGGAATCTGGGTGAGGCAAGCAAACTGATGACCATTCATCATCTTCTCACTCCCCCAAGGAATGCTATTGTTGAACTTGAGGGGATGAAGCCTTGCATTGCAAAAAGCCTTCATCCAAAAATAACTTAAGAAACACTTCCCTTTCTCTTCTTGTTTCAATACACAGGTCCAAATTCCGCAGCCAAGAATGACAAGTCCTCCATAATTTTATCCGGCTCTATGGAGGCATCAGAATTTCGTGAATATTCAGCCACTAACTGGCAAAGTTCAGCCTGGATGTTCAGCCATTAACTGCTGTGTAATTCTGGACCAGTTAGTTTTCTCTGGGCTTTGATTTTTCTCATTTGCAGCACTCACTCAGTTGATTTCAAAATCAAGTAAGACAATGAATATACAAATGTTTTATAAACTATAAGGGGGTGTAAAGCTTTAATACAACTCCTAACACAAACTCAATTCAATGCAAACATTTACTGAGTTCCTAGAATAGTGTTTATACAGAGTTGGCACACAAACATTATAAGTATTAGCTGTTAGATGCACAAAAAACATACAGAGTTCTTAATGATGTGGAAATCACAGTCCACTGTAGGAGACAAGCTCTTTAACATAAACAGTACTAAATTTATGTTGATGAGTACTAAAATAGGCTGGGCACGGTGGCTCATGCCTGTAATCCCAGCACTTTGGGAGGCCGAGGCAGGTGGATCACCTGAGGTCAGGAGTTCAAGGCCAGCGTGGCCAACATGGCAAAATTAGATTTCCGTCTCTACTAAAAATACAAAAATTAGCCAGGTACCGTGGCGCATGCTTGTAGTCCCAGCTACTTGGGAGACTGAGGCAGGAGAATTGCTTGAACCCAGGAGGTGGAGGTTGCAGTAAGCTGAGATCACACCACTGTACTACAGCCTGGGCGACAGAGCAAGACTCCATCTCAAAAAAAAAAAAAAAGGATGAGTACTAAAATAGAATATGTACAAAGTGAGGAAGGGGGGTTAATTAACACTGCTACCAAAGAGCAGGGGTTAAGGATTATAAAAAGCCTTCTATATTCACTATATTTTCTCCATAGCCCTATCCCCAATTAAATTCTATTCCCCATCATAGTCTAGATGGGGAATATAATTGGGGATAGGGCTATGGAGAAAATATAGTGAAGAAGCAACTCAAATGGTTGCTTCTCAAATGATCCTCCAGCATTAGAATCTCCCCATCTTTATTCACAAAGTTACATGAGAAATTTTAAAAATCTGCTAACCATTCAAGGAGTATTTAAGCTTTTATTATGTGCAAGGTATTCTTAAGGATGCAAAACAATATAAGACAGGTCCCTGAACCCAATGAATTTACCATTTAGCAAGGGAGATCAATCATATACAAAATTATGATACTAAGGTATATTCCTGAGCCATACAGTATCTCAGGGGTAAAGGGGAACAAAGTTCAAATATCTGGAGAAGCTCCAAGTTGAAAAATTCTGTCCTCTTTTCCCCCATAAACTTGGACCAAGAGTCACAAATACATTCCTCCTCCATCTAGCAATATCCTTTAACCTACTTTGTGCCAGACAACATTCTGCTCATGAGAAAAAAGCAATGAACAAAATAGACAAAAATCCTGCCTTCGAAGGGCATATGGTCTGGAAGTGTAAACGGTCACGTAGGTACA
This sequence comes from Macaca mulatta, assembly GCF_049350105.2. Lineage (NCBI taxonomy): Eukaryota > Metazoa > Chordata > Mammalia > Primates > Cercopithecidae > Macaca > Macaca mulatta. Next base: position 78,796,313 of record NC_133419.1, read on the forward strand.
TACATGAGTGACTGGTGTGTGCGTGCACGCATACATGTGTGTGATACAGCAGACTGGAAAGCAAATGCTTTGGCTTAAGTGGACAGCTACCACCCAGTTCCAGCTAATTGCTGAAAAGCAGAAATTTGGGCCCAGTGTTCCCAGATCTTGAAGCTGGACATTTTACGGATTTTATGTAAGAGATCTCAGCTTTTAACAATCTACGACTAATTAAAAGTGTTTAAAACACCACAGGTCAAGCAAAACACTTTATAGATGGAATTCAGGCCAAAGATACCAGTCTATAACCTGTCTTAGAACACGTATCATGATTTTTGGCTTAGAGATGCAGTCACTTCATATAGCATTATAAACCAAGTGCTACTGGGCTGGAGGCACAAGATCCAGCCTTTCAGCCAGTATCAAGGAGGTGAGGGCATTTAGCCTGAGCTCCTTCAGAAAACATCTCAGAATACGTCAGTGCTTAATTTTCTATTCTTTGCTCACTTCTCACAGCACTTACTGGCCACATCCATGTTGCCACATGCTGAGGTATTTCTTTGCTAAGAATGGCAAGACCATTCTGTTCAACCAGAAAGTCCATAAACAGCAACTCGACCAATGCAGCTACCTTGATGGTTTGATTATTCAACAGATTAATACTGTTCATGAATATGATTAATTCTGATCTACTCTATAATAGGCTTGCTATTTAGAAATACAGTAAACTTCTGTCACCTGAAATTCTGAAGTCAGGGACTTTATGCAAATTATCCTGGACAAAAAATTTCCTATAGTTAAATCACATTTGTCCAGAAGTCACTGAAATACAGTACTGATGACTGAAAAGCAAGCTACAAATAAATATATACAAATTACTACATGGTCACAATACAAATGTTTTAATAAAAATAGAAACAAAGCATATTTTAAGAAGAATTTCACTAAATATTAGCGCCTACCACATGAGGAAAGGAACAATTAACCCTAATAAAAGTTGGTCTTTCACTACATACGTTTATAACAGAACTACACAGCATGTTAACAAACTGAAAAAAAAAGACAAGACAGCAAAAATAAACTGTATAGGTTTAAGTCTTCAACTTCAGACCTTGGAAAAGCATCTTAAAAGTCAGATAAGGCCAGGCATGGTGGCTTATGCCTATAATCCCAGCACTTTGGGAGGCTAAGGTGGGAGAATTGCTTGAGGCTAGGAGTTTGAAACCAGCCTGGGAAACACAGTGAGACCCCATCTCTACAAACAAAATTTTAAAAAACTTTTTAAAAATTAATTTTAAAATTTTTAATTTGTTTAAAATTAATAAATTTATTAATTAAATTTATATTTATGTGCATGGTAGCACGCGCCTGTAGTCCCAGCTACTCAGGAGGCTGAGGTGGGAGGATCACTTGAGCCCAGGAGGTCAAGGCTGCAGTGAACAATGATTGTGCCACTGCACTCCAGCCTGGGTGACAGAGTGAGACCGACCTTGTCTCAAAAAAGAAAAAAAAAAAAAGTCAGATAAGTCATTCTCAATGCCTGGAAAATTTATCATCCCTGCTGGTCACCAGTTGACTGTATTAATCACTGGCAATTATTACATTAGAAACTTGGTCACCTTGTCTTCAAAATATGGTGCTGTTGCCTTTTAATGGGGTTAGTTTACAGTGTATATAAACTTAATGATAAATCAGCGACTCTACTATATTTGAGCCATGACTTACTGCAGCAAAATTAAAATCTAAAATGTAATGGAATAGCTCAAATGTACCTCTGATCAGCTGTGTGGCCTACGGTTTCTTTTCGTTACCAAAATCTGGGATGTGAAACTTGGATCCCTTATGTAGTGTTTTGTGTTCCCATTCTTTCTCATTAGAGGAGTCGCCCAAGGGCAGATTATCTTGTTATTAGTTTTGCTTTGGCCCAGAGTCTTTCATCGGCAAAACATGCGCGTTGGTCACAAGGTAATATCTGAATAAAAATTTTCAGGGGGAGAAATATATCTTATATACCAGCAAATTAAAAAAACCCAAAGGCATTTATAAGGATGGTCATTTCAGCACATTTTTTAAGTAAATAAAATACTGTAACTGCTTATCAACTGGTTAGATTATGGTTAAATTACAGTAGTATACTCGGACACTACTATAAAGATACTGAGAAAAGTTGAGGTTCATGAGAGCTCCCAGAATGTTATTCACCTAAAGGTTATTACCAGATGATGGCATCTGGCGTGGGGTTTTTTGTTTGTTTGTTTGTTTTTTGTTTTAGCTTTTCTTGATTTATAACGAACATGTACTATTTTAACAAAAGCAATAATCTTTCCTTTAAAAAAGAAAATACAATTGACCTATATATGCAAATATGGAACTACACCCATGGTTTATTTTATCTCACAGGACTTTGGTGCACATTAACCATAAGGATGTAGAACAGTGTCGACACATAAGTATTCAAATATTACCTGATTTATGCTAAGTGAAAAATAACAAGGTATAAAGCAGGGTAAACAGGGCAAGGGTCTGGGAAGGGAAAGATGTTTTTTATTGACTACTACTGTACCCAGGTTCTAGAAAACAGTCTGGGACAAAGCCTACCTGTTTATCATGTGTTGCAATCTCAGAGCAGAGAGCGAGGAAAGATTGGTAGGAAAGGATAGGAGGGAAAGGAAATCAAGGCTATATGCATCAACAAACTGGCTACAGCTTAACATGAAAACACAGACAACTGTTACAGGTTACAGGATGGGTTACAGGTTACAGGATGGGTTGTACGGAACTACTAATATTGTGTGTGTGTGTGTGTGTGTGTGTGTTTAAGCGGTAAATGGAGGAGAAAGGCAGACAGGAAGCAATTTATCTGCTGGTCCCTTCCCTTCTCCAGCTTCCAACTGCACGGGTAAGCGATGTTAACAGCCCTCACTCCCCACTTCCAGGCTGTGTTTACCCAGCCACTCTGGACAGTCACTGGGGAAGAACTACTCCACGTTTGAACCTGAAAGTGGTAGGAGAGGCCAGGGTCTGGCCAAATGGGGCTTAGGCACAGGAGTTGCTGTAGTTCTCTCCACAATGGACATAACAGAGACCAAACCAGATCCCCGCCCTCACAGAGGGAAGACGAGACGGCCAGCACTGTTAGAAAACACGGCAAAAGCAGCAACATCTGAAGACTCACCACTGAGCAAGCAGACTGACTGAGGCACAGATATAAGAAGGGAATCTCGACAGACACACTGAATCTCACACAACACATACCCTTGTATACAGAATGGAACTTTAAGTATCATGTATTTAAAAAAACATACATTAGGAAAAACCTGTACTCAGTCTATACTCAGTGGTCTAATGAAAAGGGCAGGGACTTGGAGCCAGACAGTTCTGAGATTGAAAATCCTATCCATCTGTTCCTTGTTGTGAAACGCCAAGTAGGTTGCTGATCTGTATAATCAGGATACTATATGGTTATAGCGAAGATTAAATGAGCTAAGGTGGCTAAAAGAGATGTTAGGCTCTGGCAGACATGGTGCTGCCTCTTACATAAGAGGGGCTGATTCTTTTCCTTCCCTCATTCAATCCCTCCTCCGTGCTCCTGCAGGACAACCTCACATTATACTGCTAACATCATTCTGCCCAACATTATTTATATTTATGATCACTCGCTACACTGGCAGCTCCATGAGGATGGGATTATTTCTTTGGTGTCCACCTTTGCTGTCTAGTACAGCTCATGCTTATAGCTGGGGCTAAGTACACGTTTGCCAAATGAACCAAGAACTTCAAACACCAATTCTCAGGGGAGACAGCTTTTCATAAGACCATTAGTAAAGTCACTTGAAGGACCCGTGAGACTTCTAACATAGTCTGACAGCTGTACCGGCCAGAAAGGTAGAAAAAAAAAAAAATCAAAGGTTTTGAAGCTAGACAGATTTGCATTCCAATCCCAGTTCCACCTCTTATTACAAGGGTAATATTTGGGCAAGTGACACAGACCCGCTAAAACTTTCATTCCCATAAACATAAAATCAAAATCATACTATCTTTTGTAGGGCTATTTTAAGAAATGAGATTAAATAATATAAACTATTACTCATATGGTGTTAATCTATGTCACAAGGCACTCTTATCCTGACCAAGGTAGGGGAAGCAGAAGAGATTTCTACTGTGAGTAAAAGGTATCTGCTTTTTTTCCTTTTAATTCAATGCATTTTTACTGAATGTCTGCTCTGTGCCAGGCTTTGTACAAAATATCATCCTCTATAAGTTTATAAAGTGCTTTCACCTTAGCCTCTCTCTCTGAGCTCTCACCCTCCTGACTCTGCTTTAAACCTGCCAAGAATACCCACTGGAAATGCTGAGAGATGAAGAGTTTCCATGACCTCTGGAACAGATGTGGATTGTAGCTCCAACAACAAAGGCAGTAAATAAGAAAGATATCCAAGTCTTGGTTGATGACATGGTAAAGAGTAAGTGTGCCAAATACATTTGACCAGCCCCTGGAGGTTCCACAGTGGATATCTAAGGTTGGTATTATTCTCTAGGCCCATTCTACTTCTCTAAAAAAACTTATCTTTCAGGAAAAACCCTTTACAAGAATTTAAGAATTCCTAATTTATCAGCTGCTTGCAGAAAAAGTGCTAAGCAAGGAAACGAACAAAAAGCCAGTTAAAGTAGAGAGGCATGGTGTGTATAACCTGAATAAACCCCAGAAATCCAAGTGTCCTGGGTAGAAAGACAGTCCAACAATCAAAAGTGAAAAAAGAGTAATTCCAGTCTTTACATGCTTTTCTCAATGGATACGAAAAGAAATCAAAATCATAACACACTTTTTATCTCCTAATCAGTTCTCTCATATACTATAGCTGCTCAAGGGTCTCTCACGCACCAACCTACCCTACTCCCAACCTTCAAAACCAGTTTCAAATTTGCATTCTCCCCTTTCCCCTTTATCTTAAAAATTCTTTATTAAGAAGATTCAGTGTGTCTTCCCTATTTTTACATTTTCACTCCATTCAGCCTACTAGAAAGAAGTAGAGTCCTGGAAGAAGACCCAGTAAGAAAGAATCCTTCCACCCTAGAAAGACTTACCACTGGGCAAGCAGACTACCTGAGGGGCAGATAGTACCAAGGCAATCTCGGTAGATATACTGAGTTAGTCAGAAACTAAAGGGAAGACTGTGAATACTAATATGAGTAACTTGTATTTCTCTTTTGACAAATAATAGTACATGTTAACAACTCTTATCTGTTATATACATTATATATAGAGTCAGATATAAAGCAACTAGGTGATTATAATGACTTTTTTTTTATTTATTTTTTTGAGACGGAGTTTCACTTTTGTTGCCCAGGCTGAAGTGCAATGGCAGAATCTCAATTCACTGCAACCTCCGCCTCCAGGTTAAAGTTATTCTCCTGCCTCAGCCTCCCGACTAGCTGGGATTACAGGCATGCACCACCACGCCTGGGTAATTTTGTATTTTAGCAGAGATGGGGTTTCTCCATGTTGGTCAGGGTGGTCTTGTACTCCCAACCTCAGGTGCTCCGCCCACCTTAGCCTCCCAAAGTGCTGTGATTACAGGAGTGAGCCATCATGCCCAGCCACATAATGACTTTTTAAATCAAATAAGAGACAAGCCACAAAACAAAAAAGGTCAAAGTTTCTAAACGTAGAGATAAAAATAACACACTGAATGGGCCCGGGACAATGAAAACTTCTGCAAATGTAAACAAATACTTAAGTAATATATGTACATTGCTTGGAACAGAACCTGGCTTGATACTGGATTAATGTAGTCATTGTTATTATTGACCAAACCTTCTTGGTTCCCAGCTCTTTTGTTGTTAGGTGATCACCCCAACCCCTCTAACAGAAATCACCTCTTTGTGTAGCTGTTCAATCTGGGGAGAGAATCTGACTTAATAGCTCCTCTAAAACAAGGTTCTTTTTATCCTTCTTTGTTGCTCCAGGCTAGCACAGTATCTGACACACAGTTGGAATCAACAAATGCTTGTTAAAGGAATTAGTTCTGCTACCTGAAGATCGTTTATCCTGGAAATCTGAGACTTTACATTTAAAAGCATTCTAATCCCAGGTTGCCTTCTATAGGACCCATTTTTGGCAAGGATTTGACAAATCAGAGGGTCTGACGGAACCAATATTATAACACGATAAGCAGGCCAACTTTAGACACACATTCTAACAGCTTGACTGAAAAAGTCCAAGTTGATCTCAATTTAGTTTTGTAATCCGAAAACACATTTCCTCAATATTCTCCATACAGTTGACTACTATGAGTGTCTCTCCAATCTCATGACCTGTCATCAACCCTCGAAGAAAAACAAAATTACTAAGACCAAGGTCTACAATATAAATAATCTGGTATTCATCACAGGTTTCACTTTTGTTGAGCCATTTCTGAACTCATTATAAAACTATGTCTATGTAGGACCTTATTGTTCATGTCAACAAACACCTACAATAATGGAAAGACTTGGGAGTCACCTGTGGGGAGACCTGAAGTCCTGGGGTCTCTTCCTAGTGCCAGTGCTGCTACTGACTAGACAAGTTCGTGAAGTTGTTACACCTTACTAATCATCCATTTCTTAACGTATAATGATTCAAAAATTTGCAGATGCCTATTATATGCTGGGCATTATGCTGAATGCTAAAAACACAAAGATGAATAATATCCCTATCTTTAAGGGTTTGATATTTTATTGGAGTTGGACAGAAATTATATACATTAAATTAAAATACAATTTAGTAAGTAATATAATGGCACACAGTATTACAGAAATATAAAAGAAAGACCCATTATTCTCTCTAATGGGTGGTTAGACACACCAGGAAACTAAGAACTAAGAAAGAACATGTTATGGGTTTATTCTATGCATAAAACAAGGTGGATGGGTAGGGAGGGGAACAAATGCCAGAATGCAGTTGCTAAATTGGATCTTCAAATCAAGAACAGCCTCAAGTCTATGGAAATATTATTTTAATTGTAGCATGTAATGAAAATTCTATTTCATACACAGGTACACTGGTAACAAAGGGAAGACCACAAACTGCACACTTTGCAATCTTTGCGTATTTGGTTTATTTTGTATTTTCTTTAGAGGCAGGGTCTTGCTCTTTCACCCACACTGGAGTGCAATTGCACAATCATAGCTCACTGCAGCCTAGAACTCCTGGGCTCAAGCAATCCTTCTGCCTCAGCCTCCCAACTAGCTGGGACTACAGATACATGCCACTATGCCCTGCTAATATCTGGGTATTTGAATGAAACTACTACTATTACTACTACAAAATAGTCTCAGTCTATCTTGTGAGATTTTTAAAAATCAAAGGCCACAGCTACTCACTTTCATTTTGAAATGGGGTTTTTTTGTTTGTGTATATATATATATATATTTTTTAAGTCTGGGCACAGCTTAATTAAAGTAGTTTTTGAACCATACACAGTTTGAAAAATCTAAGGCTCTTTCTGATATAAAATGTCTTTTCAGTGGCAAAGATATGGTGGAAATAATTGTTTTAAAATGTTTAACATTAAAAAGGCATTTATTGGTATAGCAAATACATGGTAAAATTAGAGACAGATACATAAACAGATCAGCAATCTAGAGGTATAATTCCCAATATGCCCACTGATATAGAGGTAAATGGATACATCTTGAGATTTACCCATTACAACTGAGTTTCAGATCCCATTCTAGAATCAGGTAGTAATCTGAGCTGAACTAGAGAGAGGCAGAGAAAGGGCCCGGCCACCTCAAAACTTGTAAAGCTTACATAGTCAGTGATATAGCCTTCCATTTCCCTCTTTGACTCACTGATTAATGAGTTACAGAGTGCTCTTCAGATTTTCCTTGGGGTCTATGTTGTTCTAGCTCCTCACAGAGGAAACTATATTCCATTTCATTCAGAAGCTTCATACACAGACTCTCCATTGGCTTCTGGTGCCTGCCAGATGTGCTCAGACCATCCTACTCCTTATATCACCCTTCTGCCAAATCACCTGCAGTACTTTCGATACAGCAGCTCTGTGCATTCCAGATTTAACTGTTTCCCATAGTCTAACAGAGGGAAGTTTATTTAAACTTGCATGTGCAAAAGATCAGAACGTAAGTATAATTAGAGGGGAAATATGGGGGAAATGCTAATCATATGTGTATGAACAGGACCAGATAGGCAGGCAGACTGTTTCTTCCTTAGAACTTCCTGGACTACAAATAGTTTATTTCTGCCTTAGATTGTAGTCAGCTCTTTTTGAGAGCTAAGTACTTACATCCCAGATGTGAACTCAAGCAGCAAAATGAAGATTCCTTAAGCAAAGTCTGCCTGTTTTGGCATTAAGAAGAAGAGTCCATTAATGATAAATAACAATACTTCTAATAAAGAGCTAGCACTGAGACAGTACTTGCTGTGTACCAGATACTGTTCTAAGCACTTTATATATTAACTCACTCAATCTTCACAACAAGCCTCATGAGATAGGTTCCATCATTAGCCTCACTTTAAGGATGAAAAAATTGAGACACAGAATACTCATCTAGTTAGTAAGTAATGGGATTCAAATACAGACCAGCCAGCTCTTGCTACAGCTTTTTCATCTTTTAAGTAAAAGGTTGTGGTTCAGTATATGCGAAACTTGAAAATGTTTTCACACATTCTGTTCTGATTAAAAGATGGGGAATACATCCTTTGTTTACTGTAGGATAAGGCAAGAATAACCATGTAAGTCTGGACAACCTAGGTTTCAAGTTCTAATCTAGGCTCATGATGAGGGAGAGTTGGAGGGGGGCACCGAGACTGACTAGGGAAGTGTCTTAATCAGCCTGGGCTGCTATAACAAATTACCATAGACTAGGTGACTTAAACAACAGACTGATAATCGGGATATTTATCCCTGCCCAAATCTCACTTTGAATTGTAATCTGCAGTATGGGAGGTGGGGCTTGGTGAGAGGTGTTTGGATCATGGGAGTGGATCCCTCATGGCTTGGTGCTGTGAGTCTTGTGAGAGCTGGTCATTTAAAAGTGTGTGGCACTTACTGCCACCCTGACTCTCTCATGCTTGCTCCTGCTTTCACTATGTGATGTGCCTGTTCCCCCTTCATCTCCTGCCATGATTGAAAGCTCCCTGAGGCTTCACCAGAAGCTGAGCAGATGCCAGCACCATGCTTCTGGTAAAGCCTGCAGAACTGTAAACCAATTAAATCTATTTTCATTTTAAATTATCCAGTCTCAGGTATTTATTTCTAGCACTGTAAGAACAGCCTAATACACAGATATTTCTCACAGTTCTGGAGGCTGGGAAGTCCAGGATAAAGGAACTAGCAGGTCCAGTGTCTGGTGATGGCCCTTTTCCAGGTTTACAGACGGCTGCCTTCTTGCTGTGTCCTCACAGGGCAGAAAGGCAAGTGGATGCAAGTTCTCTTGTGTGTGTTCACTTCTTATAAAGACACTAATCCCATCATGAGGGCTCTACTCTCATGACTTAATTTTCCCAAATGCCCCATCTCCAAATTCTATCACACTGGGGATTAGAATTTCAATATATGGTTTTTGGGGGACACAAACATTGAGTAGGTAGCAGGGGGTACAGGGGACCGGCATGTTGACCACATAAGTTTAACTCACTTTATTTTGAAGAACGTGGTAGCAGCAGAAAAGCTTAATATGCTTTGGAGACAAGTGAACTCAGCTTTAGCTCCTGACTCATAAAACATTTAGGTTTTATGGTTCTGGGCTAGTTTCTTAGCTTGAGCTTGTTTCTAGGTGACGTGGGAATATTATCTATTACATGGTATTGTAGTAAAGATTAAATGAGATGCAATGGGCTCATACCTGTAAAGTTTACTTACTATATAGTTAAGTACACAATACAATTTACACTTCACTCTCTCTCCTACTTTCCTATTTTCCCTCCACCCCGCCAGAGATAAGGAGGATGAATCTGCTTCAGACAAAAAGTACTGAATAACTAGATACTTGTTTTACTATCCAGCACTGTTTCCCTTTCTCATGGTGGAAACTGCTTTTCATGAGATGTAAACATGATTCCGAGTGAAGCTGTCACTCATCCCTCTCCACACCTACCATGTGAGTGTCGGGTAAGGCACAGGTAGCTCTAGCCTGACTACTGTAGTTTCCAATCCCCTGGCCATAGTGGCTTAGTCCAAGGGTAGAATTATGACCCCAACTGTCAGTATCCTTCCCCAGGATTTTAAATTTGGAGTTCTAAAAGTGAGGACCTTGCCTTTTGAGTTACAGAGATGAGAGGACTGAGGGTTGCCAGTGATCTCCTTTCTTATCACCTACAGACAGCTTGCCTACAGGAGAAAAGAAAGTCAAACACAAACAAGCAGTATGAGTTACAATGAGCGCCCTTGGGCCACTGAAACATGATTGTGTACCCAAGGTCACCTGGTATCTAGAAAACATTCAATTTTCTGAGTTTCCTTATTATCATACCATTACATTTCTATTTCTTGCTTAAATTTACTTGAGTTGGCTTTTGTCAGTAGCAATTCCAAAAGTCCTTACAACATGAATTTATATTTTCTGTCAGACTTTTCTGCAAGGTGCTTTTCAGTCAAGATCCCATTCAATTCTCACAGCAATCCTGATGTGAAGGCATTGGTTCTCTTTCTCCCCTCACCCTGATTGCATTATCTGTGATGGTGTGAACCTCTTTGTAAGCCTAGGATCAGAGTACAGGATTCATAGTCACTTTTTTCTTTTTGTTCTTTTGTTTTGTTTCTTTGAAACAGGGGTCTTACTATGATGCTCAGGCTTGTCTTGAACTCCCGGCCTCAAGCAATCCTCCTGCCTCCATCTCCCAAGTAGTTGGGATTACAACCATGAGCCACTGTGCCCGATAGACACTTCTTATATTTAACCAAACCATATGGCAGAATAGAGGCCTTATATCCACTTACCATACCAACTAGAATACATTCAGACTATACCTGCTTAGATCACATGCCTAATCCAAAATAATCATGGTGGCTGAGGGAATGGAATGTGCTAACTAGCCAAACCTGAAGCATAGGATAGACGGAGCCAGCCTCCCCAGAATCACACAGATGTCTGAACAGAAATTAAGGTGTTGCAAGGAAGGAGAAAAGAGATGAATTTAAGAGAAGCAATAAGTGTTCATTATATACAAGGAAAATTGGAATGATCAAATTATTAAGATCATCCAGCTCTCTGAACCATCTGATCAATAACTCCTCCTGTTCACATTACTTCCTGTTGTGATCTCACACTTCTTCAGACTAATTTAAGACTGTGGTTCTCCAGAGGCTTCAGCTATTCTCCACAGAGAAGCTAGCTGGTGTGTCGATGACTTCTAATCACTCATCCTGAGTACCAAATTGAAATGCTGATTTGGCAAGATTATTAAAAGATCTCAAGGCACTTTCCAGAACACAAAAGACTTGATTAAAAGTGAGTATCTCGAGTCAATTAAAATGTCCTTGGCTGTCTTTCTTGCCTTGGTTTCCTCCTTAGTAAATGTAAATTCAAAATAACAGGGAAATAAAAAAGGTAAAGCTTCTCTTTAGGAAAGGGTTTTCTCACACAGTTGACGGACCAGATAGATTTCCTACTGGCTGGACTGACAACAGTGAGCAAATGGGTCCTGATACCTTCACCATCCTATGATTTTCAACAAGCTACTGTATTTCATTAATTCAAATTCAGTTCTTTTTAACATCAAAATCAGAATGTTTCCTACTGTTGATAGTGTCTTACAGTTAAGCTGCAGTCAGGACACAGTTGTCATTGCCTGCACAAGGGTGTACTTGGTTGTCATGTCTGGCATTGTGACTGGACAAATACAACCCTGAACAAATAAATCAAGGGCCATTTTAGGGAGAAACATGAATTTCAATAGTTGTGAGACTTTTTGCTAAGATCTTCTAGTAAGACCAAGAAAGTGCCAAAGTTGAAACTTGCAAAATACGTGTCAGTGACTTGAAATAAAAATTTGAAGACAATGTTGAATCATTTTTAAGAAACGTTGCACCATCAATACTCTTAATGGCATGCAGGGCAGTTATTATGTAGGCAAATATGGACAATGAATTAAAAAGTGATTCAAAGCTAGGATTATTAAGTAGTTTTAAAAATTGTTTACCGATGTTTCATTTATACTTTTCTTTTTTGTGTATGCAAGAGAGTGATGGACGATAAATATATGTCCGCACATATGTCCGCATAAGTCTGTAAGCACTCTTTCAATAAGGCATTTATCCCTCTGCTTAGTGGAATACAAAATAATTGTGAATGACATTGAATGAGAACTTTTTTTTTTTTTTTGAGACAAAGTCTCGCTCCGTCGCCTGGCTGGAGTGCAGTGGCGTGATCTCTGCTCACTGCAACCTCCGCCTCCTGGGTTCAACTTCTCCTGCCTCAGCCTCCCAAGTAGCTGGGACTACAGGTGTGTGGACCATGCCCAGCTAATTTTTGTATTTTCAGTAGAGTCGGGGTTTCACCATATTGGCCAAGATGGTCTCGATCTCTTGACCTCGTGATCTGCCTGCCTCGGCCTCCCACAGTGCTGGGATTACAGGAATGAGAACATTTCTAAGGCCTCATTTGAAAATTTGGATGATAAAGACTCCCTAATAGCTGCAGAATAAAATGCAGATAAAACACAGCATTCAAAGTCCTCTATAACATGGCCTAAACCTACATTTTCCACTCTTGTCTCCTATCACACTTCCAAGTCCACTGCATACTGTGAAGTTAAACAATTCAAACTGAAAGCTGTTGGAACTTTAAATTATTCGGAGCCTTGGGAGGAATGTGGCTATGCAGCCTGAGTCACATGTCATGCAGCTGCAACTTCTGCCCCCATTCCCCACTCCCAACCTCCCCACCCCGTAATTAAGACCAAATGGCACCAGAGATAAGACCATCTCAGAATGTTGTCCCTCCTCATGGAGTAATCTTCCTTGGAATGTAGGAATCTGTAACCAGTCAAATCACTGTAATGTATGCACTGGTCTTGTATGGGAAATGTTGTAATTCTGTTAAAATTTCTGTGTCTCTGCCTATATAAGTGAAACCTTATCTTCTCTAGTTTGAAACTCTGACCCCATTCATTTGGAATCAGTGTCTCCCAGGTGGCCATACTCAAGCTTTGCACTCAAATAGACTCTACTTAATCATATTTTCTGAATCTCACTATTTAAGGTTGATGATACCAAATTATACACATCGTTCCTTGAAGATTACCTGCTCCTTTTCACTTCTGTGCCTTTGTTTCTTCCACTGAAAATGTCCCATCTCCCATCCATCTCAGCAGCTCCATTTACTAGAAGGTGGTCTTGAATAGCTTCTTTAATCTCTCAATTCCTCAGTTTTCTAATCTTTAAAATGGGAATCTAACTTTAGGTTTGATTTGAGGATTTAATGAGCTAATACATAAAAAGCCCTTAACACAGAATCCAACTAACCTGTGCTCAAGCAGTATTATCTGTGTCTTGAGAAATGAGTCTCAAAAAAGTAGTGAACTGGCCAAGGGCACACAGCTTATTTTAACAGCAAAGGCAGAATAAGAACTTAGACTTCCTCACTCCCAGAACAGAGCTGTCTTTAGATTTAAGAAATGGCTCTTCCTCCTCCCACCTCCTACAGCCAAATACTGATAGATTGATGAGAAAGGTTCTTCTTTTATCTCCCTAGAAGCCTGTTTCTCCCTCTTCCTCCTTTGCCTGTATCAGATGTCTTAAACATGTTACTAAAAACTAACAGGTAAAGAGACAAAAAAGGTTCCATGTCTGAGCACATTCGACCCTGTGTTAAGCAAGTTAAATGAGTTTATCATTTCAGAGCCTCCAATGTATTATGTACCTATAGAGTCATCATGAAAAAGAAATATAGTATGGATTGTTTCTCAAATTATTTAATCAGAGAACCAGAGGTGGCTCTATCACATGTGTGAGGTAGGCCATTAAAACCTACACACTTAACTTTGCAGTTTCCTGCTGCTTAAAGAATAATAGCTCTAACTTCTTAACATATGAGAATCTTCATAACCTGGCCGTGCTAATCCCACCACTTCTCACATATCAGCTCCATCTCATCATTCCAGTGTGTCAGGAACAAGTTTCACAAGCTGTTCCCTTTGGCTAAAAGACCTTTGTTCTCTTCTTCTAGTCCAAGTTTTACTGATCCCTCCAGACCTGGTTGATGGAACGAAACCCTGACGCCTTCTCTGAACGTTCGCAATCAATTAGCTGTACCCTCCTCTGTGCTCTCATGGCACTTTGTTTATGTTGGAATTGCAGCATCTCAGTGGCTCTCAGTTACCATTGATTGATTTCCTTCTACACCTGGCTCCTGAAGGCCAAGGACTGTCTCATTTACATCCCCAGTGAGAGACATCCTGTAGGCACTCAGTAAAAGCCTACATTTCCTTAGCTCCCTTCTGCTGGGGCAATATTCTAAAACAAAGCTTTCCTGGATTCTCAAAGACCTGAGGTATGCTTTTTTTCCTAGTGTAAATAACAATAGGGATACTTACACTTTAATGCCTAATAGACCCTCCAAGAACAGCAGTGTATTGGTATTGAATAGTACTTTACATAAAATTAAGTCATCATGCATGGAAAGAAAAGGATTCCTTCCTTTTCAGTCAGTTGTAATCACGAGACCCTTTAGACTTAGCCACAATAAACCCTATTTTTCTAAACGTTCAAAAGACTGTCAAATATTGTTCCTCCAATTTTAATAAAGTCCCTGTAGATTTGAGAGCAGAAAACATTTATTTTATTTGTTACTAAAACAAGGAACTCTATTAAAAATCAACAGTATGAGATGAAAACTAGAGGTTATGAGCCATGATTCTTTTACTCATGGTAAAGGTTTCTGGCCTCTCAGATTCCCTAGACTAACGTTTCTCAGAAAACACATTGAGTGTATCCTTTGTCTGACTTTAGAAATAGTCTTCCAGCCAGGTGCAGTGGCTCGCGCCTGTAATCCTGGCACTTTGGGAGGCTGAGGCGGGTGGATCACCTGAGGTCAGGAGTTTGAGACGAGCCTGACCAACATGGCAAAACCTTGTCTCTACCAAAAATACAAAATTAGCTGGGCGTGGTGGCACATGCCTGTAATCCCAGCTACTCTGGAGGCTGAGGCAGAAGAATTGCTTGAACCTGGGAGGTGGAGGTTGCAGTGAGCTGAGATTGTGCCATTGCACTCCAACCTGGGCAACAAGAGCAAAACTCCACCTCAAAAAAGAAAAAACAAAAATGAAATAATCTTCCAGAAAAGGCTGTAAGTCATGACTGGCAAGTAGGGAATACTACCATTTCCACGAAAAGCTGGCATAAGATAAAAAATTCATTAATTCAAACACTGAAACACAAGGAATGGCATAGCTACAACGCCTTTTTCCTTTTATCTTTTTTTTAAGAAGTGGCGTCTCAGCTGGGTGTGGTGGCTCATGTGTGTAATCCTAATACTTTGGGAGACGAGGTGGGCAAATCACTTGAGCCCAGGAGTTTAAGACCAGCCTGGGCAATGTGGCAAAACCCTGTCTCTCCAAAAAAAAAAAAAAAAAAAAAAAAAATTAGCCAGGTGTGGTGGTGTGCACTTGTAATGCTGGCTACTCAGGAGGCTGAGGTGGGAGGCTGGCTTCAGCCCAGGAGGCAGAGGTTGCAGTGAGCTGAGATCATGCCACTGCACTCCAGCCTGGGCAACAGTGCCAGACCCTGTCTCAATTAATTAAATGAATGAATGGCCACAGACCTCGTCCCAGGAGTAGTGAGTCAGGGTAAGGTCTCTGGGAGGTGGAGGGATTGAATGGGGGGGGATGATCTTCCAAGGTCCCTTCCCAGGCTCCCAAAATCTTGGAGCTTTACTCGCTAGTATCACGGGCTCTCCTGACATCACTTTTCAGTGATGCAGGAGCGGACAGCTTCGTTGCCCAGAGCAGCAGGGAGGTGTGGCAACAGAGGCATAGCCTCCAGGGAAGGCAGAGCTGACTGAAGTGTTTGTTCTTGGGAAGATCTATTCATTGATTTTGTACCAAACCTGACGCACCTCGAAGGTGACACCAGGTGGGTGTCCACGTCACACACAGGAGTAAAACTCTTCCTAGAGTAAATGATAACGAGAGAGCTGAAGGTAGATGCATGCTTGAACTCCCATATGGGGGTTATGTGGGAGATTAATAGGTCTGTGAAAGAGAACTCCAGTCAGAGTAAGAAATACAGCACACAAATAGAGATTCTTGGTCCTGAGAGTGCTCGCAGGCACTTCTGGAGCTTCTGTTATCAGGAAGCAACTGAACTGCTTGAGGCTAGAAATTATGCCATCAGTGGCTGAGGCCAGAGATCTACCCAAAAAAGCAGATCTTGGAAATGCTGGTACTAGAGCAGTTCCTGACCATTCTGCCCAAGGGACCCAGAAGTGGGTGCAGAAGCATCATCCACAGCATGTCAAAAAGGTTCTGGTCCTAGTGGAACGCTTGCAGAGAACCTGGTGGAACAAAGAATGATGTCATAGCCCATGAGCTTTAGTTATGACACAAATCTACACACACAAAGAATTCACACATGAGAGAAGCCCTTTAAATGTCATGAATGTGGGAAAAGATTCATTCACAAATCCCAGCTTATTAAACACCAGAGAACTCACACAGGTGAGCAGCCTCATACTTGTAGCATATGCAGGAGAAACTTTGGGAGGCAGTTGAGCCTTCTTAGACACCAGAAACTCCACAGAAGATGGGAAGCATGTCCAATGTCTCCAAACTGAGGAAAGTTACCATGTAGAGTTTAACCTTAGATATGATGAAAGAATACAAAATTATGAGGCACCCAATGACAGGAATCTGTCATCAATAGAACATTTGGGAGGGGTACATGTTATGCTTAACAAAAAGTTATCTAACCTGTCTTATTCAGCATTGAATCTTCAGTGCCTAGCACAAGACTGATACATAATTAGTATTTTATTAATAAAAAAAAATGGAAGTGTAGCTATGAGACATCTTTACCTATCTATCTATATGTATGTATCTGGTTATTTGAAGCTTCCCCATCCCCAGGCAGTGCTTGACAGATATATGATGGTCAAGACTCTTAGATTCATTCTTTATTTTTTATCAGGAGAGATGGAAAATAAGAGTACCTGCGCCCTCTCTAGGGAGTTCAGAGAGAATTACTAAGTTAGGGACAGTTTCAATAGCTATCATTCTATCTATGTGAACAACCAAGTCCAGGACTCAGGGAACTTTATAACAGAAAGAGGATTCAGTGTTTGCCCTGGGAGAAGTGCCCCATTCTAGTTGCTTCTTTCGTAAGTACTCACTACCACAATGTCTTCTGTCAAGGAATTACAAGTAGCAAGGGAAGGTCTGGCTAAAAGGACAGACCTAGGGACCTTGTGAGCACTTGATATCTCTTCTCTTGCTGACTCTGTCAACACAGATACACAAAATGAAATGATGAAGGAGGCAGTCTTGGCCCTCATCCAGGTATCTATTTCTTTGTAGAAAGTACACATAAGTAGTGAAGGTCTTTTTCTGACTTTCATTATGTGCACTGGATAGAGGCTTTCAAACTGGTGCCACACTGCTGCAGGGCCTAAAGGAAAGCCTGTCTTTATGGCTGATCAGCTACAACCCTACATGCCTGAATACTCTGCAAGAAGGCCTGGAGGTTTTGCAAAACTGATTTATTGAGAATGGCAAGGAGAGCCCTGTGACCTCTTAGTGTTGGTGCACAGCTAATACCAGGAGGGAACATCCTGAAGTGTCAGAGCAAAGTAAGGCGTGTGGCTTAGAGTAATGACCTCAGTCAGGGCCAGGTCAGATGGAAATTGTTTACTCATGTTATTGGTTTTCCTCTCTTCCCTACTGGCCAAAGTGACTGTCTCTTATGAAAAGACAATGTGATGTCAAGGGAAGTTGGAAGGCATGGATTTACATCTATGTCAGATCCTGGTTTATAAATGTTGGCCAAGCCTTCTATGTATTTATTTCATAAAATTGTACTTTTAAATGAAAATCACATTTCATGTTAGATTTAGACATTAAACAAAACTTTGTTACCAAAATAATGAATGAATGAATGAATGAATGAATGAACGAACGAGGTGGGGTCTCACTTTGTCGCCCAGACTGGAGTACAGTGGCTAGATCATAGCTCACCGTAGCCTAGAGCTGCTGGGCTCAAGCAGTCCTCCTACTTTAGATTCTGTGCGAGCCACTGCAATGGACTATCTTCTTTTTCTTTTCTTTCTTTTTAAAACTCTTCTTTTCCTCACACTGTATGACCTCTGAGGCTCCAACTACTCCTTATCTGGCATGCTTCCCACATGATCCTTTGGGCTGTCATCTTCTCTCGATGTACTAGCATTGGTCTAGGTTTTCAGATACACTTTCTGAAATATGCATTTCTAAAGTCTGGGATACAATATTCTTGCTCTTTACTGCTAACAAACTAAATTGACCATCACGTTATCAAGTTCTCATCAAGTTGTATTAACAAAATCTTTACCACTGGGTCAGAATTAAGTTCACAGTAACAGTGGTCTCTCAGTGGGTTGAGAAAGCAAAGTTGTTAACACAATCGAAAAGGATGTGTAGCAGCAACATGGCACAAGTATACATATGTAACAAACCTGCACGTTATGCACATGTACCCTACAACTTAAAGTATAATAATAATAAATAAATTAATTAAAAAAAAAAAAGAAAAGGATGTGTAGAATTGCTTAATCATTACATAACCAAATAGTTGAAATCTGCCATCACTCACATATCCTGCTACTGTCAGACTGTATAGAGTTAGCAAGAAAAATCCACAAATAAATGACAGAAGGGAATCACAATGGAATAAGGAGCTTTACTCACAATCTGCCAACTACCCCATGTAGAAAGTGAGGCTCAGAGAGATTAGATGACTTATCCAAAGCTACATTCCTATTAAACAGTAGAGCCAGGATTCAAATTCAGTTTATTTTATATAGAGACACCAACCAGGCACTAGAGGAAGATTGCTTGGGGTCAAAATGTGGTTCTTTCACTTTCTAATGGAAACATCTTTTGCCATTTTCCTAAATACCCTGTTCCTTAGTTTCTTATCCACAAAAATGGAGAAAATAAAAGTGAAGGTTAACTAATACATAAGAAATGCACAGGACACTATATATAGTAAGTGCTCAATATGTACATAATATGCATAATAAATTATGACTCCGCATTTTTTTTTTTTTTTTTTGCGACAGAGTCCAGGCTGGAGTGCAGTGGCACGATCTTGACTCCCTCCAATCTCTTGTTTCCTGGGTTCAAGCGATTATGGTGCCTAAGTCTTTCAAGTAGCTGGGACTACAGGCATGCACCACCACACCCAGCTAATTGTTCTATTTTTTAGTAGAGATGGGGTTTTTTGCCTTGTTGGCCAGACTGGTCCTGAAGTCCTGACTTCAAGAGATCCAGTTGCCTCAGCTTCCCAAAGTGCTAAGATCACAAGCGTGAGCCACTGTGCCTGGCCTCCACATTGTTTTTTTTTTGAGACAGGGTCTTGCTCTGTTGTCTAGGGTGGAGTGCAGTGGCATGATCACAGGTCACTGCAGCCTTAACTTCCTGGGCTTGGGCAATCCTCCTACCTCAGCCTCCTGAGTAGCTGGGATTACAGGGATGTGCCACCACATCCAGCTATTTTTAAGAATTTTTTGTAGAGATAGCGTCTTGCTTTGTTGTTTAGGCTGATCTCAAACTCGTGGGCTCAAGTGATCCTCCTGCCTCAGCCTCCCGAAAAGCTGGGATTACAGGTGTGAGCCACTGTGCCTGGCATCATATTGTTTATAGATGGGGTACACAATATATTCCCAGAACATAATTTCTCTTATCTTTATCCAAATGTTCTCTGCCAACTACTGCCCTCAGAGCTATGGGTATCCTTAGAGAACAAACTTCAAAATAAGCAAATGCAATGATTCTATTCCCACCATCAGTTCTGCTTACTTTTGTTTTGTTAAAGGGAGAGAGACAGAGACTGAGAGCAAGAGCAAGAAAGAAAGTTAACTCTTACCTTGCCTTAAATCATACTTCTTTGGATAGAAATAGAAGAATGAGAAATTCCACCTAACAGAGAAATGAACTAGGGATGTGTTGGTCAGAAAAGATGTTTCTTCTAGAAATCTACCTAAAGAGTCTGTCAACAGAATTCAAACTGATATTTAATGAGTACATATTAAGTATTTACTCAACAGGTGGTAAAATTAGCACAAGACCTAGTCTTTGCTCCCAAGGTCCTCCTAAGCTAGCAGAAGAGAGGTATTCATGCTTCTAGTTTCTTGGCAGAATGTGTTAAGTGCCAAGATAGAGTCTCAATCAACATGTTCTGAGATCAGAACAGGGAAAATGACATTTTACTTTGGGGGAAACATCTGAGATTGACATGAAGAACAACTCCATGTTCTTCTCTACCTTTTCTTTTAGAGAATGACAGAGAGAAGCATGTGGTTTTCTTTTTTTTTTTTTTTTGAGACAGCGTTTTGCTCTCGTCGCCCAGGCTGGAGTGCAATGGCGCAATCTCGGCTCACTGCAACCTCCGCCTCTGGGGTTCAAGTGATTCTTTGGCCTCAGCCTCCCAAGTAGCTGGGATTACAACCATGTGCCACCATGCCCGGCTAATTTTTTGTATTTTTAATAGAGACAGGGTTTCTCCATGTTGGTCAGACTGGTCTCGAACTCCTGACCTCAGGTGATCCACCCGCCTCGGCTTCCCAAAGTGTGGATTCCAGGCGTGAGCCACCGGGCCTGGCCGTGGTTTTCTTTTCAGGTGAGAATGTTCTGAAAATAGTGGTGATGGCATAAATACACTGAAAACACTGCATATGTACACTTCTAAATGGTGACTTTTATGGTATGTGAATTATATCTCAACAAAGCTGTTATTTTAAAAACAGAATTGAGACACCATAAAGTTGAAGCCCCTTTTACCATCCCTGCCAGTCAAATCCCCACAGGTTACCAATATCATCAGTTCAGTATCACACTTTGTTATACCTTTATCCCTCACAATGCCTAGCTGAAGTTCTTGCACACAGCAGGAATTTTAGGCATTTGTTGCATAATAATGTTGTACATGGGTAAGATAATACTTTGTTCTTTTCCGCATAATATAGATCTTTTTGTATCTACCACCACATAAATTCAGTAGTTCAGGACCAGGCAGCTTTAGGGTACAGTTTATGTTAACACCACACACGTCACGCGCAGTAACAAAAGAGAATAGTAGTCACTGGCTCAAAGCTTACCAATCACAAATTCAGTTAATAGAAAACCTTGATATGGAAGTTCATGAAAATGAGATACCTTGCATCTGTTCCCTTGGTTTACAAAGGGTTTGAAATAAACAAAACTAGGCTTGGTGAGGCTATTGCTTTATAGCCCACAACAGCAAGCTGTAAACAAGTGATTTCTCACTAGGTCAAGCCCAACTTACACAGAGGCCTTAAACAGTCTCATAAAAAGACTTTTTCCTTTGGGAAGCCGAGGGAGGAGGATCACTTGAGGCCAGGAGTTTGAGATCAGCCTGAGAAACATAGTGAGATCCCATATCTACAAAAAAGAAAATAAAAACTAGCTGGGTGTGGTGGCAGGTGCCTGTAATCCCAGCTACTCAGGAGGCTGATGCACAAGAATCACTTGAACTAGGGAGGCGGAGGTTACAGCGAGTCAAGATCGCACCGCTGAGCCTGGGTGACAGAGCGAGATTCCGTCTCAAAAAAAAAAAAAAAAAAAATATATATATATATATATATATATATATCCCAATATATAATATATATATATATATATATTTTTTTTTTGCTCTCTCTCTCTCTCTCTATATATATATATATAGCTAAGAGACTGGTGGACCAATAGAGGCCTATGGTTGGAACGAAGAGTTCTCAGTGTATAGAGACTTTGAGACAGATGTCCAATACCACAATCTCCTCCAGTAATGGGTTTGTGCACATCACTCCAAAAGACAGAATGAGTCTCAATAGGTGACTCAGGAATACATCAGAAATTAGACACTGAAGTAGAAAATTCCACACAGATACCAATGTAGATATCCTCTTCTCTCTCACACAAATACATAGTAAGCATTACATAGTCAGTTATATGTATGAAACATCAATGGTTTGCCAGACACTGTTCTAGATTGATGAGGATCTGGAGATCAATAATGCAGATGAAATCCCTGCCTTGACCAAGTAAGATTTTCAGCAGAAATAGGGAAGTGGGCAGTACTCAGAAAGAGGAAGTATTTACTCAAAGAGTCCTGATTAGGAAGTTGACCTTTGAAAAGATTCAAAGGAGATTTTATCCTGAAAAATAAATATTATTGTGGCAGTTTTAAAAAATGGCCAGCCTGGGCAAAATGGTGCAACACCATCTCTACGAAAAATTAGCTGGATGTGGTGCCATGCACCTGTGGTCCCAGCTGTCCAGGAGGCTGAGGTGGGAGGATCGCTTGAGCCCAGGAGGTTGAAGTTGCAATGAGCCAAGATCAAACCACTGCACAACAGCCTGGGTGACAGTGAGACCCTGTCTCTAAATTTAAAAATAAATAAAAATTAAAATGACCACAAATTCTTTGACACTATCTACCAAGAGGTTGGGAGTCTATGTTCCCTTTCCATGAATCTGAGAGGACTTGTGTCTCCCTTCAATCAATAAAGTATGGCCAAAGTAACACTATGTGACTTCTAAGGCTAGGTCACTAAAAAAGGCCATGACATTTTCATCTTGGCCACTACGACATTCACTCTTGGAGCCCTTGAGCACCATGTAAGCAGTCTGATTGCTTAGAGACTGCCATGAGAGGAAGCCTGGGCTGCATGTAAAGGCCACTCGTAGGTGCTCTCATCAACAACTGCAGCTCAGCAGAGCCTGAGTCATCTCAGCCCTGGTGATAGGTATGTAAGTGATGCTTTCAGAGGATTCCAGTTCCTAGCAGTCAAGTCATTCTGAGCCATTCAATCCTTCCCAGTTGGAGCCCCAGATATTGGGGAGCAGAAACAAGTTCCTGCCATGCCCTCTCTGAATTCCTGACCCACAGAATCAGTGAGTAAAATAAAATGGTTAACTTATGCCATTAAGTTTTGGGCATGCTTTATCATGACTGAAGATGTATCGTGAAGCAAAAGAAACTGGAACAAAGATGGGAACTGACAGAGAAGCAGACAGCTATAGAAAATATGAAAACTGGTTGGGTGCAGTAGCTTATGCCTGTAATTCCAGCACTTTGGGAGCACCGAGGTAGGCAGATCACGAAGTCAGGAGTGTGAGACCAGCCTGGCTAACACAGTGAAACCCCATCCCTACTAAAAATACAAAAAATTAGCTGGACGTAGAGGCATGCACCTGTAATTCTAGCTACTCAGGAGACTGAGGTAGGAGAATTGCTTGAACCCAGGAGACAGAGGTTGCATTGAGCCGAGATTGTGCCACTGCACCATAGCCTGGGCAACAGCGCGAGGCTCCATCTCAAAAAAAACAAGAAAACTGTATTTTCTTTGTCTAAGCCTAGTTTGAAAGAAACCATTATCTCAATCACAGTGGACTAAATAAATTGTAACTCTTTTGATTGTTATCTATTTTATCTACAGATGCTATAATAGAAAATGTTTCAGCTGTTAGGAACAATCAGTGCAGTCGAAAAGGAATATGGGTAAGGCACTACTCTGTCTGGCTTTTCAGGATGGGGCTAACATTCCTATGATGCCATTCTGAGTTGTCCATGAACCCATTTTTGCCTCTTTCTGTTGATGCATGGTACATAATAGGTATTCAGTAACTTCGTGGAATGACCGATAGAGTCTAAGGAGGCAGGAGAGAGAGAAGATATTCTGAACAAAGCACAGACCACGGTGGGCAAAGGTAATGAAGATGGGAGTACTGGGGAGAACAGAGAGACCCACTTGAACCCTGTTCTTCAACCCTCTCCATCCATACACCTTTCCTTAACATTCATGAGCTCATATCTTTAAGTCTTTAAACTGTTCTCATTATGTGAAATGTTACTTTTCCATCTGTAGATGAACTCCTGTTCATTCTTCACACCCCAGCTCAATTATAATTTTCTCTGCAGCCTCTGACACTGCCCCACTCCAAGAGGAATTAATCACCCTATTCTACTTTCTTGCAACACTTTCCACCATCTTATCTCTTTCTTTGGTACCTATGTGCCAACACCAGGTTGGAAAAGAAAGATGACTGTCCTTGAGAAGTCCCATAATTAAGAGAAGAGACTAAAAACACAGTCACGCTGCAACGTCATAGGAGCTGCACAGAGCCAGGATGTTGAGGGAAGATAAATCTCCTTCAGGAGGATATCAGGAAGTATCACAAAGCATGTGACATTTGAGGCAGGCCTTGAAACTGAATAAAGATCAAAAGGCTGCCTGGGGGAAATCTATGGAATCACAACTGCAAAGGTCTCAAAAGGGAGCTGCTGAGTTAACAGGAACATCAGGTCAGGTCAATCTTTTCCCTCCCTACTGGTGGAGATTCCCCGCTCTAGTTATTACAAGTTCCCTTATTATAATGCCTGAAGTCACACAGTTTTCCCCATTACACAAATAAAGTGTATCAAAAAGCACCTTGCATTTGAACAAGCAAGTCATTTAAAATATGAGCCAATAATACATGAAAATATATTCAAACTCAGTAGCAATCAAAGAAATCCAGATCAAAACAAGGAACTTTTTTCACCTCTCAAATTACCAAGTATTAAAAAAATTAAAATGTCTAACATCAAGGAATAATCAGAGAAGCCAAAACTATCCTTCCTGAGAGCCAATTTGGTATGATGCATCAAAAGCCTTACAAATAACTATACCCCTTGAATCAGACCCTCCTTTGTATAAATTCATCCTAAGGAGAAAACTCTTTGCTCTAAAGATCATCACAGCCTATCTATTATAAAATAGCGGAAAATAGTAAAGGACTAAAATATCCAAGAACAGAAGAATCAAATAAATTTGGCAGTGCAATAATTTTAACAGTTACCATTTATTTATAGAGTGTTTAAAACGTGCCTGGCATTATCATATTTAATATCACAGAAATCCATAAGGTAGTTATGTAAGAGAATGCTAAATGAGACTTTTTCAGTTGCCCCACAATTGGTAAATAGAACTCACAACTAAAGACAGAGAGGAGATGAGTTCCTCACAAGGTAAAGACAGCAGATGACTTCCCCACAAGGTAAAGACAGCAGTCAATAACTGGTGCCAGGCTAATTAAAGGATTTATTAACAAGCCATACTATGGGCCGGGTGTGGTGGCTCACGCCTGTAATCCCAGCACTTTGGGAGGCCGAGGTGGGCAGATCATGAGGTCAAGAGATCGAGACCATCCTGGCCAACATGGTGAAACCCCATCTCTACTAAAAGTATAAAAATTAGCTGGATGTGGTGGTACACACCGCTAGTCCCAGCTACTGGGAGGCTGAGGCAGGAGACACTTGTACCCAGGAGGCGGATGTTGCATTGAGCTGAGATCGCGCCACTGCACTCCAGCCTGGGTGACAGAGCAAGACTCCATCTGAAAAAACACACCAAAAAACAAAGAAGCTATACTATGACATCTTCTACCCCAACCTTGTGCTCCTGCACTGTCCCTCTCCCTCCACAGTCCACAAAAGAAGAGCAGAGATAAGGGGAAATCTTGGAATCCTCGACCTAGTATAACGTGCTGTATTTTGGGGTGGTCCTCTCCCTACCCCATGGTGGGCTCCAAGATTATCAGTTACAGAGACTAGGGGTACCAAAAAAGAAAAAAGAAAAGGTTTGGGACAAAAACTTTTAAAAAGTATAATGTCTTGTGAATATCTGATCAGGCAGTCAACTTTCAGATTTGGCCTGCACCAATCTGGACAGAGGAAGAAGAAACTGAGCAAGAAGGAGCAGCACTGCTGTTACCCCACTGTTTGGCACAGATATGTCTTCCCTGGGTCATGCAGTCCATAGAAATTGCTGGTCTTAAGCTCGCTTGCCAGTTCCCCACCCAAAAGGGCTGCCCAATAATCAAGTGGACCCCGGCCAGGTGGTACCAGGGGAGAGTGAGGATGTCCTGAAAGAGATGAAAAGAACTAAATACCAGTTTCTTCTCCAGGTCTGGAGATCACACAGTGAGGAAGCCCACCCTCCAAAGAACTCACAACAATGGGGAGTGGACCCACAGACAGGGCTAGATAGGCAACCCGTAAATGCCATCTAGGAGGACCCAAGAGCAGCCAGTTAAAAGACACGTATCCTTGTCCCTCGCCTTCCTGCTCATCTTATACACTGGGCAACTGGGCACTGGAACAAATGGAGACCAGAAGGGCCAAGGAAGAAATATCAGAGAGAGACTGTATCTCCTCCCACCTCTACACTCTCCAAGGTGAAGAATGCAGGAGTAGAAAAAATAAACCAGGCCTCACGCAGTGGCTCATGCCTATAATCCCAGCACTTTGGGGGGCCGAGGTGGGCGGATCACCTGAGGTCAGAAGTTCGAGACCATTCTGGCCAACATGGTGAAACCCTGTCTCTACTGAAAGTACAAAAATTAGCTGTGTGTGGCAGCACATGCCTGTAATCACAGCTACACAGGAGGCTGAGGCAGGGGAATCACTTGAACCCAGGAAGCAGAGGTTGCAGTGAGCTGAGATCATGCCACTGCACTCCAGCCTGGTCAACAGCAAGACTCCATCTCGAAAATAAACCAAGTCTACCTTTTCCCACTTCATATCCCAATAGCCACAATCCTGGTTAGAGTAACAGGAGTAAGTAAACCTTTCAATTAGATATACTGAACTTTTCAAATGGTCAACTTTCAGTAACCCAGTGTGACCAGGAGGTTGTGAACTCTGCCTAAGGTATCATCTGTCCTTGAGAGGAGAAGGGAGATTTGGACAGAGCAGTTGGGAGTTCTGACTGGAGAAAAACAAAATCGTTCATGTTCACACCCCTCTAAGCTAAAACTATTCAATTAACAGGCTAAGGCTGTCATTATCTCTATTTTACAGAGTAGGAGATTAAAGCTCAGAAAGATTAAGAAACTTACCCACACCCACAAAGCATATGGGAGGTTTAGTTTGGATCCCAATCCAGGACTAACCTCAGAGCTCATGCTTTTTATGATTACATGAGGATTTTTCAAAATAGCATCCAACATATCCTCAGGGATCTGCAAAGCCAGTACACACTTCTTTTTTCAAACTTGAGTTTTCATCTCAAGCATGATCTTAAAAAATATAAGCATACTCTCGACTATCTGAATGATCATCTTGCAGGTGAATGCTATTCCTTGATTGCCAGCATTTGCATTTAAAATCTTACAGATATCAATTAATAAGTTAATTTTCATATACTAATGGCTAATCAGAAAGGACAGAGGTGACAGCTTATAAATAATGTGGTCATACCAATTAAAAGACAATAGCTTGCTACACAAAGTTTCACTGTAGTTCAAACAAAGAAATGTGGTAGGAAAAAAGTATGGGACACAGGACAGACAGGGGTCAAAGAAGTGCCATATTCACATCTGAATCACCAATTTAGTTTCAGCAAAATATCTACTGTTGTTAATGTGAATTATATGGATTCTGAAGTTTTGCATTTGTAAATTTGTTTTGATCTATAATTGTGAGAGAGCTATAAGAACAAGTTTGGCCGGGCGCGGTGGCTCAAGCCTGTAATCCCAGCACTTTGGGAGGCCGAGACGGGTGGATCACGAGGTCAGAAGATCGAGACCATCCTGGCGAACACGGTGAAACCCCGTCTCTACTAAAAAATACAAAAACTAGCCGGGCGAGATGGCGGGCGCCTGTAGTCCCAGTTACTTGGGAGGCTGAGGCAGGAGAATGGCGTAAACCCGGGAGGCGGAGCTTGCAGTGAGCTGAGATCCGGCCACTGCACTCCAGCCCGGGCGACAGAGCAAGACTCCGTCTCAAAAAAAAAAAAAAAAAAAAAAAAAAGAACAAGTTTACACCTCAGTTTTTGTTGATACAAATTTTGGTAAAGTAACAATTAAAATAATTTAATTCAACATCAAGAACCAGTAAAAATATTGGTTTACAGTGTCCTTATTACACATGCTTGAGAAGCTCTGTGGTCATTAAAACCTATGTTGTAGGTTTCAACCTATTTTGTGACACACGGTAATATTTTTTCTTTCTTTTTTTTTTTTTAAGGCAGAGTTTTACTCTTGTTGCCCAGGCTGGAGTGTAAAGGCACGATCCTGGCTCACCACAACCTCCGCCTCCCAGGTTCAAGCGATTCTTCTGCCTCAGCCTCCTGAGTAGCTGGGATTACAGGCATGTGCCACTGTGCCGGGCTAATTTTGTATTTTTAGTAGAGACGGGGTTTCTCTGGGTTGGTCAGGCTGGTCTTGAACTCCTGACCTCAGGTGATCCACCCACTTCAGCCTCCCCAAGTGCTGGGATTACAGACGTGAGCCACTGCGCCCGGCCAGGGAAATATTTTCAATATATTAGCTTAAAGCATACAAAGAGTGAAACAGCCTCACCCTCATTTCGTAAAATATACATAGCACATATAAATACAGGAAAAAGAGACTAGGAAATACTCTAAAATATTAATGTTTAGGCTTGACAGGAGTATTACAAGTGCTCTTTATTAATACTGTTGTTTATTTTTTGTGATGTGTGTTTATAATTACTTTATTGTGAATAAAACAAGTATTAACAAAAAAATTCCATTTTTAATAGCATACCCTATGAAAGTTTCCAAAACCTGTTGCTAAACAAACAAACAAAAAAAAACCCAAACTAAATCACATTCTCAATTCAATTCCAGTTCAAACTCTTTTTTCGCCAAGGCAATATAACCAATTCTGAGTAATATTTGTTCAAAACTTAAAAGCATATAAAGCACTAATGAACCAATAACTTACTGTGCTTTAGGTACCAAGGTTACAAGAACATGAACAAAGGGCATGGTGTACTCGAAAAACTACCATTTTAGGGGAAGCACAGTGTAAACCAACAGTTACTGAGTGGAACTGAGGCCTGACAGTGACACAGGTGAGCTGCAGGAGGGAGCTTCATAATTCATTCTGATGAGGCGGATGGTACAAGAATGGCTGCCACAAGGTGGCAGGTGAAATTAGTCCTAAGAATGTATGAGGAAATGAGTGCAGAGAGGTGAAATGGCAGAGTATCCACAAGTAAAATCTAAACATAGGTCTTATAACACTTACCTCACTGACCACACTAGACCAATCTCTTCTGGACTACTATGGCACTGGTCTTTGTCATTTTTGTAATATGTACTGCCCGGCATTATAATTCAAGCTGCTTCCCCAACAAGACTATAAACTTTGAGGGGAATAGGATGTACACCGTAGATACTTACTACCTGTTAACGACAGTATCTTCAAGTGGACCTCTAACAGGTTTTAGCCTCAATAAGTTGTAGTTTCTGTTGGTATCCAAAAAAGTAAATCCAGGCACAGTGGTGCACCTATAGTCCCAGCTATTCAGGAGGCTAAGTGAGAGGAGCACTTGAGCCCAGGAGTTTGAGGCTGTACTGTGCTATGGTCATGCCTGTGAATAGCTATACACACACACACACACACACACACACACACACACACACACCACCCCCCCCCAAACACACCCCTGGCCTATACTCAATGTTTTCCTCTAAGAGATTATATGAAAAGATCAAAGCAACAAACTCATTTCAACAATCCTCATGATACTATATGTAAAACTTAGCACTTTCCCCTACTCTTGCAAGCCAGCAGAACTCCAATTGGTATGTTCTTCCAATGCACATTAAGGAAACATACACTGTCTGCCTGAGAAAATCTTCCAAATGAACTGTGGTAATAGTTAATGACACCTAAATGTTATGACTCATGAACATGGGTGAAACTCTCAGACATGCCACCTGTATGACACGACAGGCCTGCACTGTATATGACAGTGAATAACTGGAAGTAACAAATGTTTAACTCGGGGAATGCACACAGGTGTGGTACATTCACTTACGTGATATTTATAAGACTTATGTACATGTCTAGTATTTGTTTTAAATATTCCAGCAAAGAAACAGAAAAATGGATAGATGAAATGTGATGAAACCTTGATAAGATTTGAAATTGTGTGCATCAATATTCTTTCTGCCATTTTCTTTACTTTTGTGTATGACTGAAATTTTTCATAATTAAAAATTGGAAAAAATACTATGTAGATATAAGTGAAAATATTCACAATGATAGTTACAATAAAAAAATACAAAGTGATAACTGATGTTGGTTATAACCATGTAAAATATAAGTGTGTGGCCAAAATAACAGCAATAGCAATTAGCACCCTTAGTGCCCATCATGGATTTTGGCACATCACTTTCACTAAAAGAAACCAGGACTCTGAGGAAATGGCTAGCTAATTCCAGGTCTGGGTCAGAAAATGTACAAAATAAACTTGGAACATCTTGTCATACCAGAGAGCAAATAAATTATCAAAGATTAGTAGGGTCATGTCAAAGGGATCCAGAAATCAACTTGAAGAGGCTCCTGATAGGACAATCTGACTTTCAATAAGGATAACAACTCTAACAGTTAGATTCAAATGCATGGAATATGTTTAAACATATGAGCTTATGATAATACTAAAAAATACACTAACTGACCACTCTGAAAGATCCTAAGGAACTCACTCACTACTCTGAGAACAAGTAAATAAAGAAGCAGCAGCCAGCACGAAAATGGGTAGAGGGGTAATTAGTTGTAAAGAAGATCAGTGACTTTTGAAAGTACCTTAATGATAGCTGCTGCCTGACGAGCGGCATCAAGCCTGCACCAAGCTGCTTACAGTCTCAAGTAAAGGGTTCCTAATCTAGCAAAGGGAGACTGATAGATCAACGTGAGAATGGTGAAGTAGAGATGAAAAAAGTGTCATGGAAGCAAGCCCAGAAGGCGGCTCACTTTGGAGGATCCTGCAGGGTAGGCAATCTGAGCTGAGCTTTGAAGGGTTACCACTTACTGAGAAGTTTTTGTGTTTTAAACCATTCTCAAACATTGGCCCCAGGATCTCACATACTGATCTTTACATCCCCCAGCAAACACCTGTTTCCCAGGGACTAGCCAAAGTCATAGCTTCAGACAAATCCCTGTGTGGTTTAATTTCCCTTCCATGAGCCTGGCAGACCCTTGAGATGTTCCTTTCAGGAAAAATTAACTCCCTAAAATTTGATGTGCTACCCAGTTTGAGAATTTCAGTTATGTTCTGACATTGTACACTCCAGGTATGGTCCAAATTTGAAACGGATGTGAAGACACCCACGCTCATGTTCAGAGTTCCTATGAATGGGTTAATAAATATAAGTCAACATCATCCCTATGCTACCTCCCCCAACACTTAATACTCTGGACTAGACACTGTGCTAATATTTTTTTCACAAGTTATTCTCATAAACCTGCAAACCCAATGAAGTAAGAAGCATTAGTCTACTTTTAAAGACAAAGAAGTGGCCTCAGTGAATTAATTCTTTTAAGTCATTTGCTTAATGACCCTAAGGCCTTTGAAACACTGAGAGGTCTTCTGAACATAAACATTGTCAAAATACACTGACATTTCACACTGAAGGAGTTGCCATCTGAGAGGGAAAGACTCACTGAGTTAGTGATGCTCTTTATCAGTAAATGTCATCCTACCATCTAAGGCATTTACTGGGAATTGTAAAATATTTCCCCCAGTTCTCAACGTTCAAAACGCTTCCTGTTTTCTGCTACAGATTCCTCCACTCTGAATGGAATTTTACTGGCCCCACACCCCACGTGCACCACCTCTTTCTCATTTTGAACGCCATATTCCTTCCTAGGCCCTTATCTCTTGAGTCCAACTCACACGTCCACCTCCTATTCCAGGAAGCCCCTCCAACTTCTACACCAAGAGCACTTGCCTTCACGCAACTTGGTGCCCGGATAACTCCATAAAAGGGCATCATTCTGTTTCACATGTAGACTTCTAGTCTTTCTAGTCTGCAAATGCCTTGAAGTCAGGGCTGAGTACTGATTTATTACATTGGGAAGGGAAAGGATACAGTATATGTTCTATAAACACCTGTCAAAATTAATTTGGATGTAGACAACAGCCTGCTCAGGAACCTGTATTTCTCAGCATTTCTTACAAGCTTGAAATTACCATATCCCATTGTCCCTTTCTAGCTAGAGATAAAAAGCAACATCAAAGTTGTTTCATTAAGGCCAGGTGCAGTGGCTCATGTGTGTAATCCCAGCACTTTGGGAGGCTGAGGCAGGTAGATCACTTGAGGCCAGGAGTTCGAGACCAGAGTGGTCAACAGAGCAAAACCCCATCTCTATTGAAAATACAAAAAAATTAGCCAGGCATGGTGGTGCAGCCTGTAATCCCAGCTTCTCTGGAGGCTAAGGCACAAGAATTGCTTAAGCGTAGGAGGCAGAGACTGCAGTGAGCCAAGACTGTGCCACTGCACTCCAGCCTGAGTGACAGAGTGAGACTCTGTCTCAAAAAAAAAAAAGGTTGTTTCATTAAGTGAAGCAGCAGGCATGTTTTCCAGCTCTGTGCAACTTCATTGCCTCAGGTCCTTACATGTCACTAAGAGAATATTCCATAATTATTCATGGCTGTGGAGATTCCATCCTGTATTTTCTCTTGGGTTAGAAATATTAGCAAGACCAATTACTAACCTTTACCAAGTGAGGTTTAAAAAAAAACTGTCATAAAATGTACAGATTACAAAATTTATCATCTTAATCATTTTTAAGTGTACAGCTCAGTTGGCATTAAGTACATTCACATTGCTGTTGCCACCATTACCACCAATGTCCAGAACCCATTATCTTGCAAAACTGAAACTCTGTACTCATTAAACAATAGCCGCTCATCATCCCCTACTTCTAGCCCCTGGCAACTAGCATTAAACTTTCTGTCTCAACGAATTTGACTACTCTAGTACCTCATATAAGTAGAATCATACAGTATTTGTCCTTTTGTGACTGGCTCATTTTATTTAGCATAATGTCATCAAGGTTCATCTATGTTGAAGTATGCCCATGTATTAAAGTTTTCTTCCTAAGGTTGAACAGTATTCCAGTGTGTGTGTGTGTATATGTATGTGTATATATATGTATACCAGATAGCACATATGTGATATGTATATGTGTGTATATATATGAACACACACACATCATATTTTGCTTATCCATTTATCTGTTGATGGACACTTGAGTTGCTTCCAAATGAGAAGTTCTGATCCAATGTGAACGATAAAAAAGCTCAGGAGACTAGCCTTGAACCGGTTAGAACAGTCTCCTTAATGCTGTGAACACAATCAAAGAAATAATCCAGTGATTAGGACCACGACAGAAACCTACTAAAAGGAATTTCCATCTGGTTATCTGATCCAAATAGAGTATTTATTTTAATACTCAAATAATCTGTTGGAATACTGCCCTGGCTGCCTAGGATGGTCTACAAACAAATCTTGAATGGACTCTAGTTTCTGAAGACCTTCCCCTCCCCCATTCTTACCAGCCCAGGTATTCTCTCTTACCTCTCCAGCTTCAAAGCCCTCTCTATTCCAATCATCCTGCTGATAATCCAGCAACACCAAACTGTTTTTAGTGTCCTTGCACACACTGTGTATGTCCTTGCCACCTTGTCTACACTCTTAGTGGTCCCTCCACCTGAAAAGCCTTCTCTTGGCTTACTTCTATCTAGTCAGGGCCTAGAAGTAAGGAAGCCTTTGCTTTTTTTTCCTTGCAGTCCCAGAACTTGGGCACTTGGCACATACTAATTGTTTGATAAATTACTGAACTAAATTATACTTAATACATTTTCATTTCTGTTTAATTTTTTTTTTTTTTTTTTTGAGACGGAGTTTCACTCTTGTCACCCAGGCTGGAGTGCAGTGGCACAAGCTCCAAGCTCACTGCAACCTCCGCCTCCCAGTTTCAAGCAATTCTCCTGCCTCAGCCTCCCAAGTAGCTGGGATCACAGGCACATGCCACCACGCCCAGCTAATTTTTGTATTTTTGGTAGAGATGGGGTTTCACCATGTTGGCCAGGCTGGTCTCAAACTCCTGACCTCAGGTGACCTGCCCACCTCGGTCTCCTCAAGTGCTGGGATTACAGGCATGAGCCACCACACCTGGCCATGAGTAAACTTTTAAAAGTAACTTTGTATAAAATTTAAAGAACCATCTTATTGCAAGGAACTGCATGCTTATGCCTCACAATGCCCCAGCCCACCCCACCACCCCAATTAATATGTTGGAATCCTAATCCCTAAAGTGACAGTATTAGGCGGTGGGTCCTTTGGGAGGTTATTAGGTCATGAGGGCAGAGTACTCATTAATGGGATTAGAGACATTATAAAAGAAACCCCAGAGGAGCTTCTTTCCCTCTTCAACCATGTGAGGACACAATGGAAGACATTGGCTATGAGGAAGTGGGCAATCACCAGAAGCTGAATGTGTCAGTGCCTTGATCTTGGACTTGCCAGCCTCCAGAGCTTTTATAAGTAAATGTTTGTTGCTTATAAACCACCCAGTTAAGGCTATTTTGTTATAGCAGCCTGAATGGACTAAGACACTAATCAAGGATAGCGAATCACTTAAACGTATTTACCAAGTGTAAATGTTTAAAAACTGCTAGGGTTACCCTATAGCTTAAGAAGAAAATTAATAAACGCTTGAATTTTAAAGAGTTAAACTGCAGGATAATTATGACAGTACTATGTAAGTTTAAAATCACCTCGTCATTTAAACATTTGTAAATGGCTACCTTTTTGCAAATGGACTATAGTAAACAGAAGATTAGATCTAGCTATGCTAAAGTAGGGCAGAAGTCATCTTTGACAAAAGTGCCAAGAACACACACTGGAAAAAGGGCAGTTTCTTCAATAAATGTTCTAGGAAAACTTGATATCCATATGCAGAAGAATGAAACCAGACCCCTATCTTTCTCACTATTTAAAAATGAAATCAAAATGGATTAAGGACTTAAATATGAGACCTGAAACTATAAAACTATTAGTAGAAAATATTTAGGAAATGCTCCAGGACATTGGTCTGGGCAAAGATTTCTTGAAGAAGACCTCAAAAGCACAAGCAACCAAAGCAAAAACGGACAAAAGGGATCCCATCAAGCTTAAAAGCTTTGGCACAGCAAAGGAAACAATAAACAAAGTGAAGAAACAACTCACAGAATGCGAGAAAATATGTGCGAACTACTCATCTGACAAGGGATTAATAACTAGAATATACAAGGAGCTCAAAGTCATATATGCTGGCATTCACAGTTCTCTTTTTTTTGTAAAATATGCTAAGTATGTACAAAAAAAAAGACAAGTGATAACAGATGCTGGCAAGGATGTGGAGAAAGGGAAGCCCTCATACATTGTTGGTGGGAATGTAAATTAGTACAGCCCCCATGGAGAACAGTATGGTAGTTCTTCAAAAAACTAAAAATAGAACTACCCTATGATCTAGCAATCCCACTGCTGGCTATATATCCAAAAAAAAGGAAATCAATGTATTGAAGAGATATCTGCACTCCCATGCTTATTACAGTAGCCAAGATGCAGAATCAATCTAAGTGTCCATCAATCGATGAATGCATAAAGAAAATGTGGTACATACACACAATGAAATACTATTCAGGGCTGGGCACAGTGGCTCATGCCTTTAATCCCAGCACTTTAGGAGGCCAAGGCAGGAAGGTCACTTGAGTTCAGGAGTTCGAGATGAGCCTGGGCAACATAGTGAGCCCTCACCTCTGCAAAAAATAAAACAAAAAATTAGCCAGGCCGAGTGCTGCATGTCTGTAGTCCCAGCTACTCAGGAGGATGAGGTGACAGGATCACTCGAGCCTGTGAGGTTGAGGCTGCAGTGAGCCAAGACTGTACCACTACACTTCTGGGTGATAGAGCAAGACCTTGTCTTGAAAACAACAAATAACAATGGAATACTATTCGGCCATGCAAAAGAATGAAATCCTACCATTTGTGACAACATGGATGGTACTAGAGACATTATGTTAAGCAAAATAAGCCAGGAACAGAAATTTAAACACTGCATGTTCTTAATCATACGTGGAAGCTAAAAAACTGAACTCATGGAGATAGAGAAACAATAATGATTATCAGATACTGGAAAGGGCAGTGGGAAGAGAAGTATAAAGAAGGGATGGTTAATGGGTATAAAAATACAGTTAGAAGAACTAAGATCTAGTATTTGGTAGCAAGATAGAGCAAGTATAGCTAACAATAATTTATTGTATATTTCAAAATAACAAGAGTGGAATTGGAATGTTCCTAACAAAAAGAAATGATAAACATTTGAGGTGATGAGTCTCCTAAGCACACATTATATGCTTGTATCAAAATTTCATGCCTCCATAAATATCTACAACTATTATGTATCCACAAAAAGTAAAAATTAAAAAAATAAAGGCAGAATCCTATTTCACAGAAAACATGTGGAAAAAACACGGATTTTTTTTTTTTTTTTGAGATGCAGTCTTGCTCCGTCACCCCGGCTAGAATGCAGTGGCGCAATCTCGGCTCACTGCAAGCTCTGCCTCCCGGGTTCACCCCGTTCTCCTGCCTCAGCCTCCCAAGGAGCTGGAACTACAGGCGCCCGCCACCACGCCCAGCTAATTTTTTGTATTTTTAGTAGAGATAGGGTTTCACTGTGTTAGCCAGGATGGTCTCGATCTCCTGACCTCGTGATCCGCCCACCTAGGCCTCCCAAAGTGCTGGGATTACAGGCGAGAGTCACCACGCCCAGCCAAGAACATGGATTTTAATGAGAAGATTTGGTTTGGAGTCCTAGGTCTGCTACTTACCATGTGTGGCACTTAAGCTCTGTGCTCAGTTTCTCCTCTGGTAACATGGGAATAAAATATCTAGTAATTGCCACTACTATACTAGATGTTTATTGGTAACAAGTGTTTTTGTACAAGCAACATTCAAGACCATACACAGTGGGTAAATGCAATAGACATACTTTTCCCTATTCCCACCACTAAGTACAACTAAAATCCTTAGATATTATATATAAAACAAACTTAAGAAGAATCTAAAATGTGAAAAGGCGGCGGCGGATTTGCTAGAGACACTGGAACCCAAAGAATGACACAGTGATAAATTCCATGAGTTTTATGCCTCATATATCTCAGACTTGGAGCTGAAGCAGCCAGCATGGCAGAAACACCAACCCGTGTAGACCAAAAAATTCCCAACGAAAGTCTGCTCTCTCTAGCCAAAGGACTGGGAAAGGGGCAGCCTAGCAAGAGATGAAACTGCTAAACAATAACTGCTCTACTCCAGCCACATCTGCAGAGAAAACTCTGGTCCAACCCTCACCCACATCAGCAAAAACTGAGTGAGAACCTAGACTTCTACCCTTCAGAGGTTGTCACTGAGGCCAGGTGACACCTGCTAGGGTACTGTCAAAGATAGCCAAGTAGAAAGCTGAGATATTCATAGCCCAAAACTGGTAATAAGGCACCCATCCCTGTGGAGTCACTGAAGACTGGCCACATGGGAAGTTGGAACCTTCAACCATTCACAAGAGTAATGAAGACTGCCTTCCTATCGGGAGTGTCAATGGAGGCGGAATGAAAAACCTGGACTTCAACTTCTACTTGGAAGTACTGAGGCAGTGTCCCCTTCCCACGATGGAGCAGGGTCAGAGAAATCCTGATAAAACACAAGGTTTACATTAGATCCAGAGTACCACAACATAATACAAAAATGTCCAAGTTTAACTTTTTTTTTTTTTTTTTGAGACAGAATCTTGCTCTGTTGCCCAGGCTGGAGTGCAATGGCGTGATCCTGGCTCACAGCAACCTCCGCCTCCTGGGTTGAAGCAATTCTCCTGCCTCAGCCTCCCGAGTAGCTGGGATTATAGGCACCTGCCACCATGCCCGGCTAATTTTTGTATTTTCAGTAGACATGGGGTTTCGCCATGTTGGCCAGGCTGGTCTCAAACTCCTGACCTCAGGTGATTCGCCCGCCTTCGCCTCCCAAAGTGCTAGGATTACAGGTGTGAGCCACCACACCTGGCCAAATTGTCCAGGTTTTAACAGAAAACCACTCATTATACAAAGAATGAGGAAGATCTCAAATGGAATGAAAAAGACAATCAACAGATGCCAACACTGAGGTAACAAAGCTGTTAGAATTATCTTTCATGTATTTTAAAGGAGTTGTCATAAAAATGCAGGTACAAACATGCTTGGAACAAATGGAAAATTGGAAAGCCTCCAAAAAGAAACAGAAAGTCTCAGTAAAGAAATAGAAGATGTAAAGAAAAACCAAATGGAATTTTAGAACTGAAAAATATAACCAAAATAAAAAGTTCATCAGTGAGCTCAACAGCAGAATAGTGAGAACAGAGAAAAAGAATCAGTGAATGGGAAAACAGGACAGTAGAAATAACCCAATATGAACAACACAGAGAAAAAAGACTGAAAAAAAATGACCAGACTCTACAGAAGCTATGGAACCACAACAAAAGATCTAACAATTGTGTCATTGGATTCTTGGAAAAAGAGAAGAAAGAGGGTAGGACTGAACAAGCACTTGAAACAATGGGTGAAAACTTCTCAAATGTAATAAGAAGATAAACCTTCAGATTCAGTAGGTTTAGTGAGTTCCAAACAGGATAAACTCAAAAAAATTCCACACCAAGACACATCGCAAAATTCTTAAAGAGAAAAAAAATCATTGAACACATCCAGAGAAAAAGACGGGAGCAGGTCGTGGTGGCTCACTCCTGTAATCCTAGTACTTTGGGAGGCTGAGGTGGGTGCATCACCTGAAGTCAGGAGTTCAAGACCAGCCTGGCCAACATAGTGAAACCCTGTCTGTACTAAAAATACAGTAAGTTAGCTGGGTGTGGTGGCGAGCGCCTATAATCCCAGCCACCAGGGAGGCTGAGGCAGGAGAATTGCTTGAACCTGGGAGGCAGACATTGCAGTGAGCCCAGATCGTGCCATTGCACTCCAGCCTGGGCAACAAGACCGAAACTCTGTCAAGAAAGACAGAAAGAAAGCAAGATAGAAAGAAAGAAAGACAGAAAGAAAGAAAGACAAGAAGACAGGAAGACAGAAAGACAGAAAAGACAGAAAGAAATGGCATTTTACCTCCTGACAGAAAGCAATTGGAATGACCATGGATTTTTCATTAGAAACTATGCAGGCCAGAAGGAAAGAATGCAATATTTTACAGGTGCTCAAAGAAAAGAAGTGTCGGCCGGGCGCGGTGGCTCAAGCCTGTAATCCCAGCACTTTGGGAGGCCGAGGCGGGCGGATCACAAGGTCAGGAGATCGAGACCACAGTGAAACCCCGTCTCTACTAAAAATACAAAAAATTAGCCGGGCGCGGTGGCGGGCGCCTGTAGTCCCAGCTACTCAGGAGGCTGAGGCAGGAGAATGGCGGGAACCCGGGAGGCGGAGCTTGCAGTGAGCCGAGATCGCGCCACTGCACTCCAGCCTGGGCAACAGCGTGAGACTCCGTCTCAAAAAAAAAAAAAAAAAAAAAAAGAAAAGAAGTGTCAACTCAGTAATTCAATATCCAGTGAAAACATCAGAATGAAGGTGAAAATGAGACCTTTTCAGATGAAGGAAACAAAGATAATTTATCACTGGCAGGTCTACCCTAAAGAATGGCTAAAGGAAGTTCTCTAAACAGAAAGGAAATGAAAAAAAGAGGAACCTGAAAACATCAGCAAAGAAAGTACACAGTAAACAAAAATGTAATAAAATAGTCTTTCCTTCTCCTTTTGAATTTTCCAAATTAGGTTTAATGATTGAAGCAAAAATTATAGCACTGTCTGATACAGAAAAAATATTTAAGACAATCATACATGGAAGACGGCAAAAGCACATAAAGGGAGGTAAGGTTTCTACACTTAAACTTGTAAAATGATGATACAGACTTCATTTAGATTATAAGAAGACACCAACTGATTGTTGTATGTACAGTATAATACCTAGAGCAACCACTAAAAAAGCTGTATAGAGAGAGACACTCAAAAACACTATATAAATTAAAATAGAATTCTAAAAAATATTCAACAAACTCACAGGAAGGCAAGAAGAATACAAACAAAAACAGAACACAAAAAATAAAATGGCAGAACTAAGCTCTAACATATTAGAAATTACATTAAATGTAAATTTAAATATGCCAATTAAGACATAAATCGGCAGAGTGGATTAAAAACATGCACCATGATATGGTTTGGGTATGCGTCCCTGCCCAAATCTGATGTCAAACTGTAATCCCCAAATATTGGAGGTGAGGCCTGATGGGAAATGATTGGATTATGGAGGTGGATTTCCCCTTTGGTGCTGTTCTTGTGATAGTGAATTATTGTGATATCTGGTTATTTAAAAGTGTGTAGCACCTCTCCCCTCACTCTCTTCCTCCTGCTCCAGCCATGTAAGATGTGCTTACTTCTCCTTCACCTCCCACCATGATTGTAAGTTTCCTGAGGCCTCCCCAGCCATGCTTCCTACACAGCTTGTGGAACTGTGAGCCAATTAAACCTCTTTTCTTGATAAATTACCCAGTCTCAGGTAGTTCTTTACAGCAGTGCAGGAACGGATTAATACACCCCAACAATATGCCACCTATAAGAAATCACTTCAAATACAATGATATGGGTAGGTTGAAAGTAAATGGATGGAAAAAGATGTATCATGTGAATATCAATAAAAGGAAAGCAGGAATAATTGTATTATCAGATATAGGCTATAATAATAGACAACAAGTAGACAGAGCGAAAAAAATTACCAGAGACTCTAAAATATGTGAAACACTGCTGGGTACAGTGGCTCAAGCCTGTAATCCCAGCACTTTGGGAGGCTGAGGCAGGCGGATCACCTGAGGTCGGGAGTTCGAGACCAGCCTGACTAACATGTAGAAACTCTGTCTCTATTAAAAATACAAAATTAGCCGGGTGTGGTGGCACATGCCTGTAATCCCAACTACTTGGGAGGCTGAAGCAGGAGAATTGCTTGCACCCAGGAGGCAGAGGTTGCGGAGAGCCAAGATCGTGCTATTGCACTCCAGCGTGGGCAACAACAGCAGAACTCCATCTCCAA
The DNA here is from genome assembly GCF_049350105.2 of Macaca mulatta. Taxonomy (NCBI): domain Eukaryota; kingdom Metazoa; phylum Chordata; class Mammalia; order Primates; family Cercopithecidae; genus Macaca; species Macaca mulatta. Next base: position 78,837,433 of record NC_133419.1, read on the forward strand.
AAAATAAAAAATAAAAAAATAAAATATGTGAAATAAAAACTGACAGAACTGAAATGGGAAATGGAAATATTCACAATTATAGTTGGAAACTTCAACCCCTATCTCTCAACAATCGACAGAAGAACTGGATAGAAAAATCAGCAAGGATATAGAATTAAATGTATTACTATCAAATATCTAATTGACATTTATAAAATACTTTACCCAATAATCGCAGAATAAACATTCTTTTCAAAGTACCCATGGAACCTAAAGCAAGATAGACCACATTTTCAGCCATAAACAAACCTTAACAAGTTAAAAATAATTGAAATCAAACAGAACTTACTCTACTTCCACAATGAACTCCAACTAAAAGTCAGAAACAGAAAAATAATGGGAAAATCTCCAAACATTTGGAAACCAAACAATGTACTTGTAAATAATTCACGGTCAAAGAGGAAAGTCTCAAGTAAAAAAAAAAACAAAAAAAAAAAACACTGAGCAAATAAAAATTGAAAATGCAACTTAACAATATTCGTGGGACACAGCTAAAGCAGTGCTGAGGGGGAAATTTATAGCACTAAATGAATACATTAAGAGGAAAAGTCTCAAATGAATAATTTAAACTCCTATATAAAAAACATCAGAGGCCGGGTACAGTGGCTCATGCCCGTAATTGCAGCACTTTGGGAGGCCAAAGTGGGCAGATCACTTAAGGTCAGGGGTTTGAGACCAGCCTGGCCAATATGGTGAAACCCTGTCTCTACTAAAAATATAAAAATCAGCTGGGCATTGTGGCACATGCCTGCAATCCCGGCTGCTCGGGAGGCTGAGGCAGGATAATTGCTTGAACCTGGGAGGTGGAGGTTGCAGTGAGCTGAGATCGTGCCATTGCACTCCAGCCCGGGTGACAGAGTGACATCCTGACTCAAAAAACAAACAAAAAATAATAATGAAGCAATGTTGGTATGCAGGAATGAGAGTTAAAAAAATAAATAAAGCAGTAGACCCACTACAGACCCTGCAGACACTGAAAGCATAATACAGGATACTATAACTCCACTCACATGTATATGACAAATTAGACAAAACGGACCAATTTCTTGAAAAACATAAACTTCTATAATTCACTCAATATGAAGTAGATAATTTGAATAACCCTGTATCTATTAAGGAAATTACATTAAAAATGTAAAAAATTCCTAACAAAGACATTTCCAGATCCAGATGGTTTAATCTGGAGAATTCTACCAAAGGTTTAAAGAATTATACCAGTTCTACACCATCTCTTCCAGAAGGCTAGACATGGTGGTTCACACCTATAATCCCAGCACTTTGGGAAGCCAAGGCGGGAGGACTGCTTAAGCTCAGGAGTTTGAGACCAGCCTGGGCAACATAGGAAGACCCTGTCTCTACAAATAATAAAAAAAATTAGCCAGGTACGGTGGTAGGCAGCTGTCGTCCCAATTACTTGGGAGGCTGAGACAGTAGGATCCCCTGAGCCCAGGAATTTGAGGCTGCAGTGAGCCATGACTGTGCTACTGTCGCCAGCCCAGGTGACACAGCAAGACTCTGTCAGGGTGGGGAGTGGGGGGTTGGGGGCGGGCGGGGAGAAGAAAAGAAAAAAAGAAATCAAGGAAGACAATGTAAATAAATGTAAAATAAATTCATGGACTAGAAGATTTAATATAGTAAAGCTGTAATTTCTTTCTAAATTGGTACACAGGCTTAATGCACTTCCTATCAAAACCTCAGTAAGACTTTTTTTTTTGCATAAACAAGATTATTCTAAAATTTGTATTGAAAGGTAAAGAAAATAGAATAGCTAAAACACTTTGAAAAATAAGAATAAAGTAGAGGAATCAGGCTACCAGATTTCAAGACTTACAATATAGCTATAGTTGGCAAGATTATGTGGTACTTGCAGAGGGATAGACACATGGAAAAATGGACCAAGAGAGACCAGAAACAGACCCACACAAATATGTACAACTGAAAAGACGAAAAAGGGAAGAAGAATGGCTTTGTCAACAACAATGACAACAATAAAAGAACCTCAATCTAAGTCTCACATCTTACATGAAAATTAACTCACAGTGGGATCATGGACTTAAAGGAAAAACAAAACCTTTAAAATGTGTAGGAAAAAAGAAAACCAAGGCCGGGCGCGGTGGCTCAAGCCTGTAATCCCAGCACTTTGGGAGGCCGAGGCGGGCGGATCACAAGGTCAGGAGATCGAGACCACAGTGAAACCCCGTCTCTACTAAAAATACAAAAAATTAGCCGGGCGCGGTGGCGGGCGCCTGTAGTCCCAGCTACTCAGGAGGCTGAGGCAGGAGAATGGCGGGAACCCGGGAGGCGGAGCTTGCAGTGAGCCGAGATCGCACCACTGCACTCCAGCCTGGGCAACAGCGTGAGACTCCGTCTCAAAAAAAAAAAAAAAAAAAAAAAAAAGGAAAAAAGAAAACCAGGAAAGTCAGGCACAGTGGCTCACGCCTGTTACGCCAGCACTTTGGGAGGCCAAGGCAGGCGGATCACGAGGTCAAGAGATTGAGACCATCCTGGTCAACATCCTGAAACCCTGTCTCTACTAAAAATACAAAAATGAGCTGGTCATGGTGGTGCACGCCTGTAATCCCAGCTACTCAGGAGGCTGAGGCAGGAGAATCACTTGAACCTGGGAAGCGGAGGTTGCAGTGAGCCAACATTGTGCCACTGCACTCCAGCCTGGCGATAAAGCGAGAATCCAACTCAAAAAAGAAATAACAACAAAAAAGAGAATCACTTGAACCTGGGGAGCCAAGATCATGCCATTGCACTCCAGCCTGGGCAACAAGAGCAAAACTCTGTCTCAAAAAAAAAAAAAAAAAAAAACCTATATAGAAAATACTGAAAATACTTGAAGACATTTGACCAAAGAGGATATACAGATGGCAAATAATCATATGAAAAGATGTTCAGCATCATTAACCACAAGGGAAATGTAAATGAGAACTAATGGGTGAATGGTTAAATAAACAGACTGTGGTACATCCATACCATGAAACACTACCTAGCAATAAAAAACAGTAACTGTTGATACATGAAATGAGGATGAATCTCCAGAGAATTATGCTGAATAAAAAAAAGTTCAAAATCTTAAGTACTGCATGAATCCATTTAAATAACACATACGAAACATCGGAGAACAGATTAGTGGTTGTCATAGATTAAGGATGTGGTAGAGGTGGGATGGTAGTGAATATGATTATAGAAGGGCAACATACAAACTACTATCGTAACGGAAGTGTACTGTATCTTGACTGTATCATTGTCAATATACTGATTGTGATATTGGAGTATAGTTTTGAAAGATGTTGCCATTAAGGAAAACTGGATAATGGTTGCATAAATCTTTACTATTTCTTACAACTAGATGTGCATATAGAATTACCTCAAAATGAAATGTTTAATTTTTTTTAAAAGCCCAGGCTTCAGGACAAAGCTAGATGACTTTGGGCAAGTCGCTTCCATTATTATACACTAAATTACTACATTAAAAGATCAATGGTCTAAGTATAGTGCCTGGTACAAAGTAAGTGCTCAACAGATGGCTACTAAAATAATTAATCCTAAAAGTCATGGCAGTGGGGATGAAGAAGCGTATAAACAAAAGATATTTAGATGATACCACTAACAGGTTTTGGTGACAGATTAGATGTGGGATAGTGGGTGACAGGGAGTCAAAGATGATTCCCAAGTTTCTCATTTGAACAAGTGGGTGCTTAGTGGCACTGTTTACTGAGCAGATGTGGAGTCAAGAGATGAACAAAGAAGAGTTTAGTTTTGGAAGTGGTTTGTGTTGACTGGGAAACATTCAAATAGAGATGCCCAGTTAACACTTGGATATGTAAGTCTGAAGTTCAGAACACAACTCTGAGATGGAAATTTAACTTGATGACCACCATGCAAATGATAACTGAAGCCAGTAGAATGGACAAGGTTGCCAAAGGGCAGAAATCACAAAGCCATTATAACTATAAAGGAGCTTCAACCGTTTTTTTGTTTTGTTTTGTTTTTTTGTTTTTGAGACGGAGTCTAGCTCTGTCACCCAGGCTGGAGTGCAGTGGCGCAATCTCTGTTCACCGCAAGCTCCGCCTCCCAGGTTCATGCCATTCACCTGCCTCGGCCTCCCAAGTAGCTGGGACTACAGGTACCTGATACCATGACCGGCTAATTTTTTGTATTTTTTTTTTTTTTTTAGTAGAGACGGGGTTTCACCGTGTTAGCCAGGATGGTCTCGATCTCCTAACCTCGTGATCTGCCCGCCTCAGCCTCTCAGCACACCTGGCCAGGAGCTTCAACCTTTAAGGACTGGATAAAGGGGTCAGTCTAGCAAAGGAGATACAGAGTAGCCAGAAAAGGAGAAAAAACAGGCATTTATAGTGTCAGCCAAGACAAGAGGAAGGTGTTTTAAAAAAGAGTGGTCAACTATGACCAAGCAGTGAAGAGATTAATTAAAATGAGGAGTAAAAAATCATCCTCTGAATTTAGTGACCTGGGTATCGCTGCTGCCTTTGTGAGAATAGCTCTGGTAAATAACAAAGTAGGTTTCCACTGCAGCAGACTGAGAAGAAGGTGGGAGAAAGGAAGACTGCATAAACCACCAACAAGTTTACCCTGAAGAAAAGGAGAGAGTACAGAGAGGGAAAGAAATTGAAGATGTGTTACAGGATAAGAATTATTTGAGTAGGGAGGAGAAGATATGATTCAAAGTATAAGTAGCAAGATTAGCTCAGATAGAAGACGCACTTCATCCACTCTAAGGAAACCACAAAGGAACTACGCAGGCTGGGCGTGGTGGCTCATGTCTAATCCCAGCACTTCAGGAGGCTGAGGTGGGCGGATCACCGGAGGTCAGGAGTTCAAGACTAGCCTGACCAACGTGGTCAAGCCTCATCTCTACTAAAAATACAAAATTAGCCAGGCGTGGTGGCGCATGCCTATAATCCCAGCTACTTGGGAGGCTGAGGCAGGAGAACCGCTTAAACCCAGGAGGCAGAGGTTGCAGTGAGCCCAGACTGTGCCGTTGCACTCCAGCCTAGGCAACAAGAGCGAACCTCTGTCAAAAAAAAAAAAAGAAAGAAACAAGAAGGAAAGGAACTAGGCAGATATAGGTAAATTTGAAAGTGTGGCCATTCATGGTACGTACAGATAACTACTCCCTCATCATTTCAATTTTCTTTGTGAAGGAGAAGGCAAAGCCATTGCTAAGACTGAAAGGCTGGATTAATGTTCTTTCTTTTTATTTACTGAATTTTTATTCCAAGCACCTGAAGTACCTAGGACATAGATTTAATAAGTATATTTAATAAATACAATGGAAATAAACAATTACTGTTACCTTAATGCAGTTGTTCATTAAAATTTGTGCACAACTTTCAAGTTAGCCACTAGGGGGCAGTCTGCCAATTTTATTCCCTAAATCTTTTAACCCAGTGAAATTGAAAACTACAATGCAGTGTAGGTCATATTAATAAAATGTTTTTCCTCAAGAAAATTCTGTTTAAGATTTATATACATGTACGTGTATATGCATTTGCATGCACACGCATACACACACAAATACACTGAGGCACGATGGGAGGGTTGTTACTCCTGCCAACCTCCCACTGCAACCGTATCACGATGCCCCAGGGGCAATAGTCAGCATTTTCCAAAGTCATTTTTTGTAATTTCTCCAGGGCACTCAGCAAATAGCAGATAGATCTTTTATACTTATAATTAACTAGAAAAGGCTGATGAAAAAATCCCTGAAAACTAATTGCTCAAACATTTGCCTTTGCTTCTTCTAAGATGTTTCCCCCCTCTGCACCTCCTTGTCTTTCTGAATTAAATAAGTTTTTTGTTTTTCTTTGAAATGGAGTCTCATTCTCTCACCCAGGCTGGAGTGCAGTGGTGCAATCTCGGCTTGCTGCAACCTCAGCCTCCCAGGCTCACCCAATTCTCATGTCTCAGCCTCCTGAGTAACTGGGACTACAGGTGCCCTCCACAACGCCCAGCTAATTTTTGTATTTATGGTAGAGACGGGGTTTTGGCCAGGCTGGTCTCGAATTTCTGACCTCCAGTGATCTGCCGGCCTCAGCCTCCCAAAGTGCTGGGATTACAGGCATAAACCACTGCGCCCAGCCTTCGAATTAAATCAGTTTTTTAAAAAATCGTTTTAAATAGTTATAACCTAGTTCATCAACTACTTTTTCCCCTTATCTCATATGCTTGTGGCATTCTTATAAAGAGGATTTCTCAGTACAATATAACATGACTATGATGTATACCAGAAGCAGCAGCTACTTTGGGGTAAATATACAGCCATTAGGCTGGGAAATACTTTCCAAGTTTGGTTCTGATGAACTCGGGCCTCTACTGAAATAAGCAAACTAGCAGAGTTTTAACTTACAACAGGATGCAAAAATTCTTAATACCCCCAAAAACAGTAGACGTAAAAGAATACTGTTCCCCGGAAGCTTAAGGTTACACAGATCAGCAGTTTCAACTGGGGGGAAACTGAACTTTCGAAAGGGCAGAGGCTTCCAGTCATGTAAGTGAACACATCACATCCTGGCCTAAGAAAAGCTGTTACTGAAAGCTGTTAAGGTCTGACACCTGATGGGCTGAAGGTGCATCGAAGATGGGAAAGAGAGGCTAAGGCCATCACACGATTCTAGATTCGTTCAAATGAGTGAAAAAGGTGCTTGACCCAAATGCCTCCAAACCTGGTTTTTTTGAACTAAAGTTGTTTGGGAACAAAAACACCCAAGAAATGGGTCATAAAGAGAGTCTGGGTGAGCGTTCAAGGAGCGGTAAGTCAAATGGAGATACAATGTCATACTGTTTGCAAATTGTTTCAAAAACAAGTTTCAAGGTTTAGTGTAGTGTTCAAATTTGAAAACTAAGGGTCACTTTTTCTTTTTTTTTTTACTGTGGACACTCTATTCCACTAGCTTGTATGGAAATCTATTTGTAAAGATAATTTTTGGAAGCTCTTTGGGACAAAGTTTTAAAAATATTTATTAAATTGTTAATAGTAAATCACTGCTCCTTAATCCTAATTAAAGTATTCAACCTTCCTAACGAACTGATACAAGCCTGAAGAGGAAAAAAGTGTATTTCTTAATAATTATACTTTGGCTACATAGACACTCCTAAAAATGAGCTTTCAAACTGAGATGAACAATTCACTGCTTCATCCCTCCTATAAATCCACGTCCACTTTCAAAAGTCATGTGCTAAATCAGAATTTTTTTTTTCCTAGCAAACATCTACGTAAGAGCCTGATTTCATTGACACACACACTTGCACTCCGCAACAACAACACTTCCTTTGAAAAACAGAATGTCACTTCCTCAGTCCAGAGGCCAGAAGTCCCTTGATTCTGATCTGGGGAGCCAAGACAGGAAATTCTGGTAGGCTTCTGCTTCTCCCCCCATGGACAGCCACTGGTGCAGCTGACAGAGGGCAGGGTCTATTCCGAGCTCCCTTGATGCACTGCAGCTGGAGGCAACGGCTCCCTTCCAGGCTGTGGGAGTGATCCCGGAGTCCGGCACCACAGCCCGTTAAACAAGGGCATTTCATGGGAAAAGGAGAGGGAGCAGATGAGAGACCTTGAAACCTTCCAGCCACCTTACCCCCACTTCCAAACTCCCGCGACTACCCTAGGACCATTTCGGCAAAATCTCAGTAACTGGCACCATCTTGTACTTTGACCTCACCAGGCAAGGCATCCTCTGGGGAGAGGGGTTAAAAAAAAAAAAAAAAAAAAAAAGCCAGAACTCCACGGCTCAGCGCCACGCCGTTCCACCTCCCCCAAACTGCCAGTTCCCCACCTAGAGGGAAGAGGCTGTTCCAGCGATGTCAGTAAACACTGTGGGTTGGCAACACCTGGGCGCCGAGAGCCTCGATCTCTCCCGACCCCAGACAACCGGGAGCTGCCAGGTCCCAAACCCGGGCCAGCCACGGGGACCAAACTGCAGTGTCACACCGGGGTCGGGGGAGGCGCCTGTGAGAGACGAACGGAATAAAGGGAGAGAAGGGGGACAAACAAATGAGTCACTTAATACAAGGGCTGCACATGCCGCTGACGCTGCCGGTGATGCAGCCGCGGACGGAGTGAGGCCGGCGGCCGGGAGGGGCGGGCGGAGAAAGGGAAGGAGAGGGCGTGAGGCGCTCGCCCTTTGTGGGGCCGTCCGCGCGGGCCCACAGCCTACGCCCCCCTTTCCCGCCCTCTCCCGGACCTGTGAGCTGAAGCTGCTAGGGGCCGCCGCGGAGCCCCAGCCCCGAGAGTCAACTCTCTCGGTCTCCAGAAGCCATCAATACAAACTTCGACACTATATTTAGTTTACGGGCAGACCGCCTGGGGAGGCGCCGACGCCGCGCCCGCCTGGCGGAGCAGGAGCCGCAGCCTCAACCTGCCGCCCGCCCCGCCCCGCCCCTCGGCGGCGCACCTGTGACAGGTGTGCAGGTACCCCACACGACCCTGGCCGCTCCTCGCCCCCGGCCCCCGCGGCTCCGGGCCCGAGCTCCCCAGCCTGCCGCCCCTCCGGGAGCCCCCCGCCCCTCCGCAGGCCCCGGAGCGCCCCCCGCCCGCCCGCCCCTCGGCGGCCGCGCCCGCACTCACATAGCGCCTCAACTTCTTCTCGGGAGGCGATTTCCTCAGCCAGCCGGTGCACACCACGTCGCCGCCGCCGCCGCTCATGCTGCCGGCCTGGAGCCCGCCGCTGGGTCGCGCGGACTAGGGCGCGGGCTCGGGCAGCTGGGGCAGCGGCCGGCGGTGCGCAGCTCGCGGGAGGCCAGGGGCGGGGCGGGCGGCCCGGCGGGGACTAGGCGGCGCGGCGCGCGCCCGGCGGCCTCGCGCGCGCCCGCTCCCCCGCCCCGAGCGCGCGCAATCCGCACTCTCCGCCGGGCCGCCGCGGGGGCAGTTGCAGCGGGAAGGCCGGCGCGCTCGCCACGCCCGCTCCCGCCGCGCCCCCGAGGCCGCCGCGCACGCGGACGCGGGGCTGGGGATCCGCCAGGACACAGAAAGCCACCGCCGCCGGCGAGCCCCGGAATCTCGCTTTCTCCTGAGGCCTCAAGCTGCGGGCGCGGAGGCCGGGGAGGCGGCCGCGCCCCTGGCGCTGGCGGGCGTGCGGAGAAGGGACTGCGCGCCCTCCGTCGTCGATCGATTTTTCACCGAGCGTCGACGGGGAAGGGATCCGAGGGTTGCTCGCGTTTCCGATCCATTCTGCGGGTCAGGTTCCTGCTGAAAGGAGGGACCCCTTCCCAGTAAGAAGTTCCTTAACTCTGGCGCCCCTCGGCGGGAGGAGGAGACGGACCTACTACGCGCCGGAGCCTTTGCACTCTTGGCTTACAGGATTGTCTTCAGTATTGTTCCCATTTTATGGACTGCCTAAGGGCAAGGGCTTGTACAAAGCCTAGCCAAGTTTCCAATTCAGGTGTGTGGGGGAGGAGGGGTCCCAGTCATCCCCTATTCAAAATGAGGGCATTGCCTTAATGGGATCAACCTGGGAGCCTCTCATTGCCTGGAAACAAAGTCCAGCTGAGTCCCTCCTACATTGCCTCTAGGAAAACAGTTTAGTATAGAAAACTCGCATGATTTGTAGAATGGAAGAAGCAAACCTAGTAAATATATTTCATAGTGAATTGGAAGGCAAGGTCAAGTGTAGAAGAACAAGAAATTGGGGTCCAAATTCCCCAACGTCCCCGCTCATTGACAGTGTCTCTCCAAGCAGCACTAAAAGGCAGGTCCTCCCTAACTTCTCTGATAAGTGGATAGTATCCTGTTTATTCAATGGGGAACCGTGCTGTGTGGACAGATGAATTGGAGAAGCAGCATCTTGCACTGCCCCACACAACCTTAGACTAAAGCTGTTTTGTTCATTTCTGTCTCTGTGCAGCTGAGATGTTTCAAGCAGTTGGACATCATTTGGTCCAACAGATCTTGATTGGGTTGGGGGAAGTTCACCCTCCTCAGTTTGGAAAAGCGAATCCGCTATCACGTACTTAGCTCTTCTAGATACCCTAGGAGTTTTAGCAGTCAGTCTCCTGGATCTAACATTTCACTGACTTTCTTCAATATCCACTGTGCTGCTGGATGGGAAGTAAAGCCAGAACTGTTAGGCTGGGACCACAGCTCCCTTAACCTTCCAATTTGGGGATCCTTAAGTCACATATGAAGGGCCACCACCAGAATGATGGCCATTTTAACTTCTGGCTTTAAGTACCTTAAATCCCTGTAAGACATACAATACTTAACGTCTGCCAAATCAATCAGGAGGCGGTGACTCCCCACCAAAATAAACCCATCCTGACTTCATTCACATCTGAGTCATGGTGCCAAGTCCCAGGGATTGCAGAGTCGAAGAAATCTGCATGGTTTGGCTGCAGCTGAGGTTTGTGATGCAAGTCAGGCAGACGTATGCCCTATCTTCCCCCAGAAGAGTAGTCTTTTACATATCCTTTGATAGTTATATGATTCAATACACAGACTGGAAGGCTGTTTAGCAAGAGTTAGTTGGGGTTAGGTAATATTCTGCCAGAAATTCTTTAAGGTCTTATTTTGTTTGTTTAGGAAAAGATGGTGTTATTTACAATTTCATGTAGAAATGGAAAAGTTTGATGTTTCTTGTTTGGCCAATGGCAGGAGGGACCTTGAAATGTGAATACAATAGTCACCACGTATCAGCTTTGGGAAGGGTTCTCTGAACATCTTTCCCCAAAGGTTAAAGGCGGGCTAGAGTGCAGTGGCGTGATCTTGGCTCACTGCCAGCTCTGCTTCTCGGGTTCAAGCCATTCTCCTGCCTCAACCTCCCTAGGACTATAGGCGCCCGCCACCACGCCCAGCTAATGTTTTGTATTTTTTTTTTTTTTTTTTTAGTAGAGATGGGGTTTCACCATGTTAGCCAGGATGGTCTCGATCTCCTGACTTCGTGATCCGCCCGCCTCAGCCTCCGAAAGTTCTGGGATTACAGGCGTGAGCCACCGCGCCCGGCCGAAAGGGGCTTTTTCTCTGTGCTCTTCAGCTGGACTCCCATCCTGCGTTCCTCTTGCTGCCAGTGCCTATCTTGGACTGCATAGGAAGCAAGACTGCTGCTGAAGTCCCTGGCTGCACCCTGGAGTGGCTCAGTCTTTTGAGCCTGAGAGGCGTGCCAGGCCTGGAAACAGCCCTTGGACAGAAGGTTCCTGTGTGGGCCTTTACTAAGTCCTCTCCACTCCCTGCTGTGTGTGTCTGCTTAAATGCTCCCTGGTTTTTGCTGGGAAAAAAATGGAAAACAAATCATTTGAATGATTTACATGAAGATAGGCGCCATCTATCGGAACCAGTTGGGGTGACAATCCCCCCACCCCCAAGCCCTGAGCGGACATGCATCACTAGCCCATAATTTAGGCAATTTTGTTTAAAGACCACTGGTATTTCCTGGGGGAGTTAATGGCCGGCTCCAAGAGTGCTTTGGGTCATTAATCTTATATTCTCATTAAATTCTCAGGAAATGACTATCTTATGAGGAGGGAGCACTGCAGAGATTAGAGAAATGCACACTGGGAGAGCATGGGTACCACTTTGGTCCCCGCTCCTAGCTACTCTCACTCCCCACAAAGCCTGGGGTTCTAAAGGGTGCACTGTGGCTTTGAGTGTTGTCAGCAACGTCCATCACTGCATCTGTGCGTGTCTGGGAGTTGAGGGTTTGTGGCCAGTGGCAGGTGCGTGGCTGGTGGAATGCTCCCAGAAACGGGTTGAAGGGCTGGAAGGAGAGCTGTCCTCAACTGCACACCAAGCTGGTGTGATTAATACCACCCACGCCAGGCCTGACGTCAGTGATTGGACTGGGGGTGGGGATGGATGTTTGTGTGCTAGCCCTTCTGCTTTTTCTCCCCTTCAATTTAGTTGACAGGTTAATTTCAGAACTGAGTGCTGCTTACCAAGGTCAGTGTGACCAGCTGAGCCACCTCAGCTGGTGTCTTTCAGGACACTCATCTCTCAGGCATATTAAGGTGTGTGCTTCTTTAACCCCTAGTTACTTGAGGCCCACATGGTTCCCTGTGTCAAATTACTCTAACTTACTCAAGTCAACTCTGGGCATCTGGTTGAGGATGAGATCTAGAAGTGGGATTGGGGTGGGGTTAAAGACCTAATTGGGTTTCCTCCCTGTCTGTGGCTAATAGTCTGAGAGTTACTTGACACTATACCCAGTGGGAGACATTTTGAAAATAAACTTTTGGCCAGGTGTAGTGGCTCACGCCTGCAATCCCAACACTTTGGGACACTGAGGCCAGTGAATCACTTGAGGTCAGGAGTTTGAGACCACCCTGGCCAACATAGTGAAACCCCAGCTCTATTAAAAATACAAAAATTAGCGGAGTGTGGTGGCACACACCTGTAATCCCAGCTGCTTGGAAGGCTGAGGCAGAATTGCTGGAACCTGGGAGATGGAGGTTGCAATGAGCTGAGATTGCACCATTGCACCCCAGCCTGGGTGACAAGAGTGAGACTCCATCTCAAAAAAAAAAAAAAAGAAAAGAAAAGAAAAAAAAAACTTTCTTAGAGAAAAGTTTAAGCAATCCCATTTTCCCAATTTCTCCTTTGAAAATAACCAGAATCAGTGGTAATGGCTCTGTGGCAGTTCGGCTCCCAGGACTTTGCTGCTGACACTGGTAAATCAGTCGTCATAATCTACTAAGAACAAAGACTGTCAAGATCCTTGAGAAAGTGCTGTAGTCTTCCAAACCACACTCTGCGTGCTGGCTCCTTTTATTTGCTCTGCAGAGAGAACTCCTACCTTGAATTCGATCTTGAACATACATCAAGACCTCTTTCCCTAAAACTGACTGTACCCATTCCCCAGCAAAGTTGTTCACTCTTTTCTTGATATCCACACTGCACCTATATAAACTGGATTATCACACTGTACTGCAAGTATTTCCTTGTCAAGGAACTGTGAGTTCCTTGAAGACATGAATGTGTTTTTCTCACTTATTTTTTATTATTATTATTTTAGAGAAAATGTCTTGCTATGTTGCCCAGGGTGGTCTCGAACTCCTGGGCTCAAGTGATCTTCCTGCCTTGGTGTCCCAAAGTGCTGGGATTACAGGCATGAGCTACCACATCTGGCCCTTCCTCATTTTTGTATTCCCAGAGCTTCCCAGCATGGTACCAGCATAGAATAGATACTCATTAAATGTTCATTGTGAGAACGAAGGAAACAACCCTTAAAGGATGACAGGTGGGGGCTGTAGACCATTGGAATATCTAGAGCTCTCTGATCCAGAGAATAGTATTTGTGAAGGTACCTGTAAGCAGCTGGAGTAGTTTTTTTTAATAAAAATTGTCAGGTAACATCGTATGTATTTATTGTGTACAACATGATGTTTTGAAATATAAATACAAATACATAAAATACTCGGTGTGATAGTTAAATCTAGCTAACTAACAAATGTATTACCTAATATAGTTATCATTTTTGTGGTAAGAACACTTAACATCCACTTTCTTTACATTGTGTTTAAACCCACAGGGACGGCCTAGCTGGAAGAACATAGTAGGTTGAGGTAATCCTGTGCAGTTCCACTTTTAAAAATGGTTGTAACTTGCCATAAAAAGGAACGAGATCATGTCCTTTGCAGGGACATGGATGGAGCTGGAAGGCATTATCCTCATCAAACTAACACAGGAACAGAAAACCAAACACTGCATGTTCTCACTTGTAAGTGGGAGCTGAACAATGAGAACACAAGGACACAGGGACAGAAACACACACTGGGACCTGTGTGGGGTGGTTGGGGGGGGGGGTTGGGAGAGGGAGGGAGAGCATTAGGAAAAATAGCTAATGCTTGCTGAGCTTCATACCTCGATCATGGGTTGATAGGTACAGCACACCACTATAGCACACATTTACGTATATAACAAACCTGCACATCCTGCACATGTACCCTGGAACTTAAAAATACATTTTTTTAAAAATGAAAAATTCCAGAAACATGTAAGAAAATAAGATTCCCCGAATTCTTAAAAAAAAAAAAAAAAAAAAAAAAAAAAAAAAAAAAGATGGCTGTAACTCTTGGATAGTTTCAAAAAACAATGACTCCTTTAACCTTTTAACTGCTACCCCCAGATTCCAGAGAGCCAACTTTGTCAACCCTTGGTTTCCAAACTCTGACACTGTTGTACACTCTTTAGACGTCCTCCTTTGTGGGATTACAGAATTAAATCTCTTTGTGGTTACTCTGTTATCTGGCTTCACTGTGACAATCCTGCAGGGGCTTAGCACTCAACCCCTTGTACCAGATGCAACACTAGTGAAACTGGAGAAAACCATGTCCCCTGAATTCAAAGTGACTTTATTCAACAGATGACCAGAAATGTCATTTCCTTCTGCACCTGATGAATTGCATAGTAACTGTGCAGGCTTGCTAGTCTTTGTTTTGTTGGAGACCTAGAGGCCTCAGGATTTCATCTCATCTAACTATGTAATTCCACCAGAATTACTCAAGATGACTGTCCGACAATACAGCCAGTGATGTGCTGGCAAATATTTTTAAATTGGCTCCCTGGTGGTGTTGGTGGGTGCCTTGATTTACAGTATATACCAACTGTTGTGGCATAAATACTCTGCCAGCCATGGCCAGTTTTAAGCTATCAAGTGAATGTCCTCGCATACAGAGTTAAGAGATACACAGTAATACACCATTATTTAGTATTTCCAACATAAAGACACAATAGACATAAATAATACCAAGAACATGATAGTAAAATGTAAAGTAATTAGCCAAGTGATGGGTTTGGGGTAGTTACTACCTTTCTTTTAAATATAACTTATTTAATTGTAAGTTTATATAACTTAATTTTTTAATTAAGATATTCACATATCACAAAAATCACCATGTTAAAGTTTATAATTCATGGTTTCTAATATATTCATCAACTTTGACAACCATCACAGCTATCTAATTCCAGAACATTTTCATTACCCCAAAAGAAACACCATATCCGTTAGCATTAACTCCCCATTCCTCTAATCCCATCCTCTGGCAACCGCTAACCTACTTTTCATCTCTACGGATTTGCCAATTCTAGACATTTCAAATAACCATATTCATACAATATGTGACCTCGTGTGTCTAACTTCTTTGGCTTTGTATAATGTTTTCAAGGTTCATCCATGTTGAAGCACTTAACAGTTCTTTATACGCCGCATTTTATCCATTCATCAACTGATGAACATTATCGTTGTTTCCGCTTTTTGGCTATTATGAATAATGCTGTTGCGATCATTCCTGTACAAGTTTTTATGTGGACATATGTTTTCAATCTAGGTATCTATCTAGGAGTGAAAATGCTGAGTCATATGGTGACACTGTTTAACTTTTTAAGGAACTGCTGAATTTTTTCCACAGTGGCTACACCATTTTACATTCCCATCAGCAATGTATGTGGGTTCCAATCTGTCCACATCTTTTCCAATGCTTATTTCCCATTTTTTTATTACAACTTAATTTTAACGATATTATATTTTAAGAACCGTCTTGCAAAATTCTTCACAATTGAACAGTCTACTCTCCTGGGTTGACACCACTGCATACAGCCACCAAAGAAAATCCCACCACCTTCTCACTAGTCAGTTCCACTTCTTTTTGCTGGCAAGAGCAATACTCAACAGATTTGAATTTCCTCCCTCTTACATCCTTCCTATAGAAAACTGAAACAAAAGATCTCAGGTTCCCTTCTCTTTGGTAATTGAGATGACTTTTGACTGCGGGAGAATCACAAGATTTTCAGCTCCCACCAAGCACCCCAGCAGAACAGGGTTTGTTTCCCTCCTACATTTGTGTTGAGAAACAAAATTAAACCCAAAATGTATCTTAGTGACACCCAGATGTATCTTCCGGAGGAGCTCTCAAGCAGTTGCTTCAACAGGGCAAACAGCTGTGGTCTGTTTCAACATAATTTGATGTAATCAGGGTTAATTCTGATGATGTAGTAACTCTGAAGACTGTTTTTTAACTGGATTATTGTTGGGTCAACAATCATGTGGCATTACATTTAGTGACTGAAACAAAAGCCAGAATTAAAACAGCTTCCCCTCAGCCCCCACCCACCCCTTCTAAATGACAGCCTCACTGGGAATAGAAGTTATGAGGCACATTTAACACAATTAACCAAAAAAGGAAAGTAGATGCAGTCAAATTACCTGCAAGCATCTCCAAGGTCCAGTGTCAACCAAGAGTAAGAGCTGGAAACCAAAAAAGGAAAGTAGATGCAGTCCAATTACCTGCAAGCATCTCCAAGGTCCAGTGTCAACCAAGAGTAAGAGCTGGAAACTGTTGTTTTTTCTTTTCCTAGAACAGTTAGAAAATATGTTGGCAGCAATCAGTATAACTTAGTATTTTCATAACATTCTAGGAAAAAGCCCCAAGATTTTCCTCTGAAACTTTCCTGAACCAGATAATGATTTTAGCAGTTCACAGTTCCTCTGTATTTTCCACGCATGTTTTCAAAATGATTATTTTAAGTGAACACTAAATTCACGGTATGGCATACCAGGGCTGAAAGAGTGTGGTATACAAAGCACTGAACACATCTAGCACTATTTCTGAAGAGCGAGATCTTTATCTTATTTTCATAGATTTGACCATCATTGTTTATGGTCAGTCCACTTGCAGGGCCTGGGCTGCTCTACATGCACACATACTTATTTAGTCTCTTTCAGTTTTTAGTTTTGGCTAGTCGGAAACACAGCTAAAGCCCATGACAAGGGCCATTCTTAATACAGTTCTGGAAAGCAGAATCTTCAAAAATAGATGGTTTGGGAAACTGCCAAATGTGTTGGTTCTTCAAAATCTTTTAAATCCAACTGTGTAGTTCCAAAAAAGGTCTGACATGTCCAATCCCCTCTGTAAATAAGCCTCCATTTATTTGCTTTCTGTTTTTGTGACTTAGACTATTAAGAAATTTGAAAAGCAAAGAAGCCACTTACCCTCCTACTGCATCTTACTTTATCAGGAATTCCCCATCTAAGTAATTCCTGATTGACATATATTCTGGGATATGTAGATGTGATTATAAGGTAATGAGACTTCAAAAGTAATGAGAATTCCTTCTGTAAGTCACACAGTATATTAATTTGACTTCTTTTAGTTGTCAAAGCAGATACCCATTTCAAACTCACTCAAGATCAAATAGAGATGATAAGAAAGTGAGTTATCTCCCATGGAACCCATGGAAAAGTTGAATAATCTGGCCTCAGAAAGAGTAGCAGCCAGGGAATAAACATGGCAAAAACCAGGCATCCATTTTGTATGTCTCCCTCATCTCTGAACATTGTGCCTTCATTTCTTTCTCTTTGAAGACTGCTTTCTCTGTCTCTCTGGGTACATGGTTACCCACCGGCTCCTAAGTTTATATGTTCCTGGCTCAAGCAACCAGTCCAGACTCTCTAGTGTCCTCAACCCCAATTTCTCAAGAGAAAATGAAACTGGTCTATTTGCGAACAGGTGTCCACTCCTAGACCAATCAGCAAAGGAAGCTCTGGCCCCCAGGATGTCTGCTAGGGACCCACTGGCCAGGACAGGGGTAGGGGAATTGTCAGAAAAAGGACAGGTTTAATAACTAAGTAGACACCTTGGAAGATGTTTAATAGACACAAAAACCAATCTTGTTTCTTAGTATCCCTTTAAATTAGGAATATACTTAGAAAAGCATATGTTTCTTTCTATTCAAATACAAAATATATTTCTATTCAAATACATGTTACTAGGGAATGGTTATTTGTGTATATGTTAGTCAAATATCAGTAGGGATTTTCTTGAGAACCTACTGCTTCAAGTTCAGCATAGGAATACCAAGATAAGACTAGGTTCTTCAGAATTTCAGGGTCTTTCTGGGGAGAGAAATAGGCAGATATCTCCAGTAGTATTTGGGCAATGTTGTAAGAGGTATGTTCAAAGGACCGTGGGAGCACTGAGAATTATGAACCAACTGTATGGGGACTGAAACTGTATGAGATTAGGTTTAATTTTGGGTACCCCATAGATAGGCACAGAACAGACGTTAACATTTGTTAAATTAGATGACAAATAATAGCTACCTTCAATTTGGAGGCAGTAAAATTGTCTAGATTAAGAGAGCAAGGTGGGGAAAACCACTAACTGAAAATCTGAGCAACTAAGTTCGTTTGGGACTAGTTTCTGAATTTCTTCTCAATTTAATACATTCATTCAACAATACTTACTGAGCATTTGCTATGCACAGGCACAGGGCTAGGTGCTGGCGATATGATGAACAGCATAGAGATGTTCTTCAGAAGTCTAAGTCACTGTATTCCAGAAGCAATGCCAGGAGGATGCCCTAGAAGTCACCTTCAGTAACAGACAGATAACTAAACTCATTATTACTTTTGATTCCTGCCTTTTGGTCCTGTGTTCAGGAAACAGCTCCAGGCAGATTTGTACTGAAAGGGATAGTTTAAAAATTCATAAGCTATTTCAGACACATAAATACCCCCCCGCCCTGTTTTTGGTCACCTTTATGATTCATTTGGCAGTTTTTCAATGAGTGCCCAGTATGTGTCAGACACTCTCCAAGGCACTGCAGATACAAAAATGAATGCATTCTTATCCCTGCTGTCGTGGAGCTCACATTCTGGCAGAGACGAATGGCAGCATAAGACAACCAGTATTTGCATAAAGTGCTGAAGGAGCATAACGAAAGGAGAAAGTCTGGAAGCCATTGTCCAACCCTTGGTTTCCTGAAAAATAATTTCAACACTAACACGTGAAAATGCGGAAATTCTAGCTGCATTTTGGAGTGTCACCACTCTTGAAATAAAGCCTCATAGGTTCAGACAATGTGATCAGAGCTGTTAATGTTTTGATTCTGGGTGACTAAGAAGTGACAGGTGTATAGCCTGAGAAAGCCACCCAAGTCCATTTACAGGCATGTGGAGACAAGCAATGTTGAGTCAGGGTGCAGGGTAACCCCAGCTCTATCAGCAAGACAGATACCTGAGCAGAGGACTTTTAAACTTTTCTGTCGAGGGCTACTAACCCATCAGAAGAAAATCAATCAGGAACTAAGTGATAGTGAAACTTGACACCAAAATTTCCATATCGGATTAAAAAAAAAGATTGTTGATCAACAAACAGCCCACTCCTACTTTTTGAGAAACATTAACCAGCACAAGTTTGTACTTAGTAAACTAGATGTAAGTTGTTGTTTTCAATACAATTGACATATCTGGCTGGGGGATGGGGTGGAGAAAGGAAGGGGAAGCACCTGGATGTTGATACAGTACTAGGCATAGAAAGAACCAGAGTGGGAGATTAACACTTGCATAGAAAGAAGCAAACATAGGAGAAGTGCTGGGGAGAAATGGAGTGAGGAAAAGAGATAAAAGTTGAGAGGTGTGGTAGTTTCTGGTGGGAGTAGGATAATGTGAATTTTTAATATGCTCCCCAGTGATTCATTTACACAGTAAACTTTGACAAGACTGTACAGAATGGGAGCCCCTGAGATGAGGGAGTATGTCCTATTTGTCTCAGCACCCATAGAATCTAGCACGGGGCTTGGGAGAGTGAGAGCTCAATAAAAGTTTATTGAACTAAACTGAGTACACCTAATATACCTAAGAGGCTTTAAAGAAAAAGTCACTCAATTCCACTGCCCTGTAATTCATTTTTTTCCATATTCTAGTCTATGTACACAGCTTTTACACTGTTGTAATTGCAAATTCACCATGTTAAATTGTATTTTTTCAATACATTTTCTTTTGATTTTTAATAGCTGTAAAACATTCCACCTAACATGAGTAAGTATCTTTGTTCATATAGATTTTGAATTTTGAAGAGGTTTTCCTTAGGAGACCTTACATTTGTGCAGTGCTTGTCAGTTTATGAAACCCTTTCACACAATCTTCATCGCTTTCACAACACTCTATAAGATAAGCATTATCCTCATTTTGCAGATGGGTATACAGACTCAGAGATTAATTAACTTGCTCAAGCTTCTACAGCTAGCGGGTGGAATGTCAGATTAAACCAAGGTCTTTTCACTATGCATCTAATGCCCTTTCCAAGGCACCAAATAATCTGACCCAACAGTTTCCTGATGCAAAAACCTGTAATTTAAAATGTGGCAGACAGAAATTACATTTAAAGAGATTACTGGCCAGCTATATCCTACCTGTACAGGAATCAGCTCCTGCTCTTGGGGTATGGCAAAGAAAATGCCTATATTAGTTGACATCTTCTGTGACAGAACTTACTGTTCTTCAGTAATGCCTCATGACGCTGTCTGTATATGATCCAAGCCCATTTCTGCAATCCTCACATGAAGAGAGTTGGGACTGTCCCTGAACACTGACACTGTAATTAAAGTTCTTCAGCAACTACCACAGGCTGTAAGGCAGATAGGAAGGAGGCAGTGGAGACTTGAAAGTTCTTCTACTATTAAGATTGGTGTCACACACAGGATACTTGGGTAGCAGCTGCGTGAACAGGGGAGGGAAGTTTTTATCTACCAATAGAAAGGCCCATTATAAGGACACATGGCCTGATGAACAACACAGAGGGGTGCAGCACTTCAGGGAAGGATAGACAGTCCACCCGAGCAGCTAGAGTTTCTGTACTGGAAAACAAGAGTTGTGTTTCTATTTTATTCCATTTGCATGATACAGAGAGACAGGTTTCCTTATTCTCAGGTAGAAGTTTCTAACAAGCAGAGCTCTCTGAGGAGAGAAAAACTTTTTGGCTGGGTGTAGTGGCTCAAACCTGTAATCCCAGCACTTTGGGAGGCCAAGGCAAGCGGACTACTTGAGCCCATGAGTTTAAGACCAGCCTGGGCAACAAAGTGAGACCCTGTCTCTATAAAAAGTTAGCAGGTGCGGTGGTGCATACCTGTGATCCCAGCTACCTGGGAGGCTGAGGACTGCTTGAGCCCAGGAGGTCGAGGGTGCATTGAGCCATCACTGCACTTAAGCCTGAGGGACAAAGCAAGACCCTGTCTCCAAAAAATAAGGCTAGGCATAGTGGCTCATGCCTGTAATCCCTGCCCTTTCAGAGGCCAAAGTGGGAGGATTGCTTGAGCCCAGTTCAAGACCAGTCTGGGCAACATGGCAAAACCCTGTCTCTACAAAAAGTACAAAAATTAGCTGGGTGTGGTGGCTTGTGCCTGTGGTCCCAGCTACATGGGAGGCTGAGGCAGGAGGATCACTTGAGCCTGGGAGGCTGAGGCTGCGGTGAGCTGTGATCACGCCATTGCACTCTAGCCTGGGCAAGAGACTGAGACCCTGTCTCAAAAAAAATTAAAAAAACAAAAAACCAAATAAAATATCTCTATTGAGTTCCTACTCAGTGAAGCTACAGTAGGTAAATTACTAGGAATCAGGAGAAATACAGAGGGGAATAGTTCATATATCATAGACAGGGGAAGGATTATCTTCTTTAAGGAGAGATTTTCAAAACTAGGTTCCTAGGAAAATGGCAAACCAGCAATTCTTGTTGAGCTAGTGTGTAGAGAAAGTTATGAGTCAAAGAATCACAGTTGTAGATGGCTCAGGTTCGGCAACATACAGTTGCACCTGTGTACGTGGGCACTAGTTGCAGAAAAAAAACCTTTGTTACACGAGCCCATCAAGTTTCTATTTTCAGATTATTACCTTGAAAAATCAAAGGTCTGTGCCTTCGAGGAAGATATTAATAATTCCTATCAAAGTTTCTTTCATCTATCTTTCTATCCACAATTCTAGGATGATCCTGAAAGGAAGGTGGCAAATGTGAGTATAAACTGATTAAAAATTTGAGGCACAATAAGCTTAAGTACATTGCTGGGTCTAGGATCCTTTATCCCTTTTCAGTGTTTCTCTTTACTCGAATGTATTTGAGATCAAGTATCATCTTCCTTCATTCTCCTGTTCCTTCTCCCTGGATGGAACAAGGTCAAGGTGTGTATTTTGCGACAAATTCAGTAAACTCTGGGGCTTAAGACGCAAGATTCTTTGGTTATTAGAAGGTTTTGTTTTTTGGTTTCTCTAGAAGCTGAGGGCAGTGAATTTTATTTGTAGTCTTTCTCTCAGTATTAGGAACTTTTTTTGTTTGTTTTTGAGATAGAGTCTTGCTCTGTCACCCAGGCTGGAGTGCAGTGGTGCGATCTCGGCTCACCCCAAGCTCCGCCTCCTGGGTTCATGTCATTCTCCTGCCTCAGCCTCCTGAGTAGCTGGGACTCCAGGCGCCCACCACCACGCCTGGCTAATTTTTTTTTTGTATTTTTTGTAGAAACGGGGTTTCACCGTGTTAGCCAGGATGGTCTTGATCTCCTGATCCGCCCGCCTCAGCCTCCCAAAAGGAACTTTGCATTTTTATAACAAACCAAATAAATTTCATGCCCAGTAAGATACAAAGGAACAAGGTCCACAATGTATTGTCTTGATAACTAAGAAGATACATGAAACATGTTTATGAACTGTAAAGCAATGCCCAAATAATAGTCATGTTATTAGTAACAATTATGAACAGTAAAGGTATAGCAGAAAATTTCTGAAGTCATGAGTTATGTTAATTCAATGACCAGTTGCCTGAATGACAGTTTAAAAACCACCTAAACTCCCAGTGGCTTCTTTTTTTTTTTTTTTTTTTGAGACGGAGTCTCGCTCTGTTGCCCAGGCTGGAGTGCAGTGGCGCGATCTCGGCTCACTGCAAGCTCCGCCTCCCGGGTTCACGCCATTCTCCTGCCTCAGCCTCCCGAGTAGCTGGGACTACAGGCGCCCACAACCGCGCCCGGCTAATTTTTTGTATTTTTAGTAGAGACGGGGTTTCACCGTGGTCTCGATCTCCTGACCTTGTGATCCGCCCGCCTCGGCCTCCCAAAGTGCTGGGATTACAGGCGTGAGCCACCGCGCCCGGCCCCCAGTGGCTTCTTTATAAAGGTCGCCTGGAAACTATCCAGTGTGCTGATAATGGCTAGAAATTCACTGGACTCCATTTACGGTAATGCCGGGTCCAAACTGCACAATAGCTAACTGGAGCCTTAGTTGATCACAGGCCAATGTAGGGATCCTGGCAACAGCAGAATGTCCAAGTTCAGGGAGGGATGCTGACCATGACCTAAAATGATGCTTTCTTACGAAAGTCCTACTAAATCACTTCAATACAGTGATTAAGGTTCCTTTCTGCCCTTTTTTTTTTTTTTTTGAGATGGAGTCTCGCTCTGCTGCCCTGGCTGGAGTGCAATGGCACGATCTCGGCTCACTGAAACCTCCGCCCAGGTTCCAGCGATTCTCCTGCCTCAACCTCCCAAGGAGCTGGGATTACAGGAGCCTGCCACACCTGGCTAATTTTTCTATTTTTAGTAGAGACGGGGTTTCACCGTGTCAGTCAGGCTGGTCTCGAACTCCTGACCTCAGGTGATCTGCCTGTCTTGGCCTCCCAAAGTGCTGAGATTACAGGCGTGAGCAACTGTACCTGGCCCGCTTTCTGCCCTTTTCTTAATGCTTTTACTATTTTTTAATTCTGAAGATTAACTGGGAAGAAATTATAATCAGACATTACTCTCACCTGTTTCTTTTAATTATACATACTTTAGATTGCAGACTGAATACAAATATTAATCAGAAGCCAAAACATCCCACACATTACTTATCAATCAACCCAGGCCAATCTGTCTTTCAACTGTACATTTTTATGTTCTTGCCTCACCACTACTAAAATAAACGTAAGAATAAATAGCAATACAATCCAAATAAGCATCTCTCATCTATAATTATCTGAAGCAAGGGATTTAAAGATGGGTAGAGTTAATCCACCTCACCAAGTGCATCTTCAATGCCTGTTCAGTCATGCTTCAATGTCTACATTCAATTTATAGAGAATATGAATATATAACATTGTAGAGGGAGGCTTCTGGCAGATCCAGTCTGACAAGAACAAAAGGTCAAACAGTTCTTTTGCTACTCTGTGACAGTTAAAGAGTCTCTGGGTTGGGTTAAAGGGTTGGAGAGTTATGTTTAGATCTGGAATGGATCACTCACACAATTAAGTTCTTGTCAGACCTAAAAACATGACAGCACAACTTTCCCCAGGCAAAAGGACAGCCAGATGGAAAGCAACTATTTTTCTCAACCTATCTCAAAATTTGAAATGAGAATAAATAATGGAAAAAACATTTCTAAGTTTCAGAACATACTTCTACTTGGGCTGCTGGGGTTGTTATTTTCGGGTGACATTTGTAAATCATGGGAAAACATAATCTGACTTTTTTCCTCATTGGAAACTGGTTACTCAAGTGAAAAACTAACCCTTTTATCACCTTTTAACTCAGAAACTGAGCACTAAAAGATATTACAGTTTAGACAGTACTCAACTATTGAATCCATATTTTTAGTCATTATACATTGACTTATACAACACTGCTTGCAACGTATAATTTAGATATTCATCTCTCAGCTGATGAGTAAACATTTTGAGTATTTTCCTGCTGATGCTGCCTGCAAGCAACAGTTCAGTTTTGGCATTTTCATCATCTTTGTCTGACATGAATTTTTGTTTCTGTTCAATTATTGGCAAAATAGAACTATTGCGCCAAAGACAAATTATTAGGCTTGCTATAGGTGGCAAAGTATTTGGCTTCAACCAGATATTCATTGTGTGATAAACTATCAAGGAAAATAATGTATAAAGTTTCGGAAATACACTGGTGAAAACGCTATCAAAAAGGCAAGATGCCTTGAGAAGGACCTTTCCTCCTTCCACATATGCAGTATAGGAACACATTTAAGTCTATTGTTCAACTTTCAGCGATGTGACTTAGTTACACATTTTGGAGACCTAATATGTACTAAAACAGGGGACCACATATTGCCTAAAGGTTAGACTCTAAATCAATTATTAGTGACCAAGTCCAGCACAGGTTCACAGAAGATTAAGAGATAAAAGGATCCACAGAGCTTACCTACTTCAAAATGTGATAGTACTGTAGATGCAAAAACTGGAGGCCACATAGATTATTTTACTTGCCTAATGCTCTACAACTGAATTTATGGTAATGCTGGGTCCACAACCTGGGGTTTCTCTAACTCAGCAGTCTTTCCATCACTATTATTTTGTTAAGCTCTGTCATGTTAACATTACAATTCTATCAGGTCCCTCAAAAATCATGGGAGGTATAATTCCTGACAGCCTGGAAATTACAGTGCCTCCAGGTTCTGGGTCTGTAAATGTCCCTTGTTCCACTAAATTAATATGGTATCTACTAATACCTGAATGCCAAATCAATACAGGCTGATGCTGCAAATATTTTAAAAATGTTTTCTGCATTTTATCTTCTAGGTCTAGGGTTAAATGTCACTTTTTCAGACATGCCTTTTCTAGCACGCATATCTATGCTTTCCTGTTCTTCATGTAACTTTACAGCACATACTGTATTTTGAAATCAGTTATTTAATTATTATATATCTTCTCAAATATATTATTTAATTCCATGAAGGCAGGGTCATTTCTGTTTGGTTCACAACTGTTTATATAGCACCTACCACATAGTCTCAGCATATAAAAGAAGCTCAAATATTTGTTGAATAAACAAATGAATTTCTCTCTCTAATTATGGTTGAGGCAAGCCTTATGGAAGCCCTAATTATCCCTTTTAGTCTGTCCTAAACTTGATATCTAAGCCCAAGGGATTAAAGTTCCAGGGAAGTAGATTTTCCTGAGATTTTTAGCTCAGTAAAAGCTAGCAATTAGATTCAGAAATGGAATGAGCAGTTTTGTTGGACACTGATTTCTTTGTCAAAAAGAGACTGGAAAACCAAGCGCCCAGGTAAACGGAACCTCTCTGCATTAGGCAGAAGGTCAACTTTGCAAACTCTCAGGTGTCTTCCAACTCTTAAGGCTCTGGAATTTGTTTCTTTTCAGCTGTTTGATTTTAAATTAGGTTAAAGTATACATACAAACTTCATTAGGAAATAATCTAGGAGAACCCATCTAATGAGACTTAGAAAACTGATTATTCAGGCATGCATGCCCATTTACAATTACTTGATACATGCGTATTCCACTGAGAATACAATTTGCTATAGGTCCTTATACATGTAACTCAATGAAGACAAAGACTAAAACAAGTTTTTAAAAAGTTTATGTAGCATTTCAATTTTAAACATATGCATGTGTGTGTGTGTGCGCATGCACACACACACACACACGTATTATATCAACTCTGAAGAAAATGATGTTGAGTTCCTATACAGTAAGCAGCTTGTCCAAAGTGCTAGAATTGTCAGGTTCCAAACTCCCCAATCAGTGCTCTTTTCACTCTCATAGACCGCACTACTTTTTTTTTCTTTTTTTAGATGGAGTCTCCCTCTGTCGCCCAGGCTGGAGGGCAGTGGCACGTTGTTTGCTCACCGTAACATCGGCTCCCAGGTTCAAGTGATTCTCCTGCCTCAGCCTCCCGAGTAGCTGGGATGACTGGCACCTGCCACCACGCCTGGCTAATTTTGTATTTTTAGTAGAAATGGGGTTTCACCATGTTGTCCAGACTGGTCTGGAACTACTGACCTCAAGTGATCCACCCACCTCGCCGTCCCAAAGTGCTGGGATTACAGGTGTGAGCCACCATGCCCAGCTGACCACAGTACTTTTTAACTCTAGAATTACCCATCCTTTAGGCTCAGCCAAATTTCCATCCTCATCTTGGATTGAAAATACCTTTCTTCCAATTTTACTGGGAAAGGACCAAATGAAATTTAAAAATATATAACTTTTTTTCCATCGGCGCCAATAAAAAAAAAATCGCTTTTATTAGAGAAATTATAAACATCAAATATAAACAAATTATAACACAACAGTGATTAAAGAGTTGAAATACTTAATGTAATATCTCAACAGCTTTTAAAATGGAAAAGCAACAGTTATTAAATCTGATTTCTTTCATCCAGTTCAATGAAAGGAGATTTCAATTCAGAATAGCTACTTCGTTAAATCAATTAAGACTTTAAGGAATATTTTTTTTCTGCAATGTTTAGGAAAGTACTGAAAATGAGATAAGGATTTATCACAAAGTATATGGCAAGGGAGAAAAGATCCAACATTATTTTATTTTGAGCTACTAGATGGTTCTCAAAAATTACACAGGGAGTGATTTAATGATTACAAAGTAAAATACATTATCTCATTCTGTTTTAGAGTTTAAAAGAAACTTTGAGACTATCTAATTCAATTTCTTCATTTCTTCTTAATTGAGGTAATGGATTTGAGAGTCCCCTTGCTATAAGTACCTCTTCTTGGGGGAGCTCATCCTTACATGAAATACCCTCAACTTTCTAAGAAAATCACAACCACTTATATTTTTTCTATGATATCTTATGGCACAACAATTACATGTTGAAATCTGCATTTCTAAAATCCAAACATGCATTGTACTGTCTGTACAATCCTGTGCAGTGCCTCTGCCATGGGGTGCTTTTTCTTAACCAATCTTCTAGCTATAAAAGGCATGAATGAGGAAACCTTGGGAAAGGGATAACATCTTTGATATTGTCAACACCCAAGATGCACTGCAGGTAGCGTTCAAATCCCATCCCAAAACCTCCATGTGGCACAGATCCAAATCGACGAAGGTCCAGATACCTGTTTTCAAAAACAGAAAATCATCATCTATATATATTGTATAAGACCAGATGTTAAGAGTAGAATTTTATGTTTCAAACATACTTTGCAATCATTTGTTATTATTTACCTCACTGCGATAGACCAGTCTTTCCCCTCCACAGACAGACAATGGAAAGGAAGAAGCTGAATAATCTATCCAAGGTTACCCAGAGAAATAGCAGTGGATCCTGTCAAGCAGTCATGGGCTTTGGTCACTCTTCCTTTTTAAGCTATTATATTTATGCGTTTATGACAGAAAACTTGCCTCAGGAGGCTATAGAAGATTTTCTATGGATTTACTAATTTTCTTGAAAATATTTGCCTCTTTTATTTCTTGGTATGTTAGTAATGTTTTCTTTTCCTTCCCAAAATCATACTGTTCAATACACAGAGGAGAGTGCAGAGTTTTGCCTGTTACATTATGAAAAGATATCCTACAGATTAGACTATAAGCTACAACAGGGCAGAAACTGTGCTTCATTCAACGTTTTATCACTAGGGAATGTTCTAGAGTAGGTGTTAATTACATGAAGTTTTGTTTGAAGGCACAAAAATATATGCTTGAATGCTAGAGTGAGGAGAAACCTTTAATTCTCTGCCTCAGGCCTAAGGAAGATGCCCAGAGTCATTTTGCTGACATGCTAGACAGCCTCTGAAACTCACTCATCCAGGCACATTCTTTTCTCACTAAAGACCACATGGCAAGACAACAGCACAGCCATGACTGAAACTCAGATTCTAACACACCAGCATTGGAAAAAGTTTTAGGAAGAAAAGAGAAAAAGGACAACTATAAATATTTTATTATGTCATTTGGTGGGGAAATTCTTAAGTTATATAATATTGACTAAAACAAGTTTATCGGCCGGGCACGGTGGCTCATGCCTGTAATCCCAGCACATTGGGAGGCCAAGGTGGGCAGATCACTAGCTTAGGAGTTCAAGGTCAGCATGGCCAACGTGGTGAAACCCCATCTCCACCAAAAACACAAAAATTAGCCAAGTGTGGTGGCGCCCATATGTAATCTCAGCTACTCAGGAGGCTGAGGCAGGAGAATTGCTTGAACCCTGGAAGTGGAGGTTGCAGTGAGCAGAGATGGAGCCACTGCACTCCAGCCTCGGTGACAGAGTGAGACTCTGTCTCAGAAAAACCAAAAAACAGAAAACAAAAAAAACCAAACAAGTTTATATTTTCTTGAATGATTTGTAAAATCAGTTCTATAATAAGCCGTGAGCAACATAACTTGTAGCTACTTGGCTCCTCAATCATAAAGACTGTCCATCAACCTATTTCCCCACCATTAATAATAATGGCTACTTATACTGCTATTGTAAGGAGTTAAGTCTAAGTACTTATCTTTTTAAAAGAAAAGATTAATTCCAACCAGATGAGTTGTAATCAGGTAAGAGATCAACATTACAGGAATATCTAGCATAAAACTTCAGATTAGTAAAAACTGTAAGAAATAATGGGAGGCACATAGTCTTGAATAACTGGAATGTTCAGTTGCTAAATTAACTTTAAAGTTTACAAGGCATGGGGACAGAGTACACTTTGACTAAGTGATGAAATGAACAGCACACCAAACTACCTGTCATAAATGCCTGCAGGACCTGACATGGCTGCTAGAAACTCCAGCAATAGTTTTAGATGGGTCTAAATTTCTCATACACTGATATTAAAATACTGGCATGAATATCCGCAAACTGTATTCAGCAGAGGGGTTCAGTCTGTAGCATTTTTCTTGCTTTTGCTTTGATAGATGAAAAAATCCATTTCTAAGAAAAAAGTTTTCTAATGTATACATATTTGTTTGATTATTGTTAAATTGGTTCCAGGGTAGTGAGATTATGGAAGAGATGCTATGAAATTTGTGGAACTAGTTATATATTTAATTTGCATATGGCAGATAGAAATAGGAAGCGAGTAAATTCTTAGCCATCTGGGGTGGCTTCTCACCATATGGTGGAACACTAGCAGATATCACAGCTATGAAGATGTCTAAGCTCTCTTTTACCTTTAATACACTAAGATAAAAGGAAGCAAATTCAAGGAGATCTTAAGGATTTGAAAACTTTAGTTGGGAAAAGAATGGTACTAAAATGATTAATAAAGACTTTCAAGGCTTAAACTTATTTAACCAATTTTTTTTTTTTTTTTTTAAAGACAGAGTCTTGCTCTATTGCCCAGGCTGGGGTGCAGTTTGTATTTAGCTTGTTTTGTTTTGTTTTCTTTGAGACGGACTTTTGCTCTTGCTGCCCAGGCTGGAATGCAATGGTGCAATCTTGGCTTACTGAAACCTCCACCTCCCAGGTTCAAGAGTTTCTCCTGCCTGAGCCTCCCGAGTAGCTAGGAATACAGGCACCTGTCACCACGCCCAGCTAATTTTTGTATTTTTAGTAGAGATAGGGTTTTACCATGTTGGTCAGGCTGGTCTCGAACTCCTGACCTCAAGTGATCCACCTGCCTAGGCCTCCCAAAGTGCTGGGATTACAGCTGTGAGCCACTGTGTGTTTAGCTTTTTTTTTTTTTGAGACGGAGTCTCGCCCTGTCGCCCAGGCTGGAGTGCAGTGGCCGGATCTCAGCTCACTGCAAGCTCCGCCTCCCTGGTTTAGCCATTCTCCTGCCTCAGCTTCCTGAGTAGCTGGGACTACAGGCGCCCGCCACTTCGCCCAGCTAGTTTTTTGGATTTTTTAGTAGAGATAGGGTTTCACCATGTTAGCCAGGATGGTCTCGATCTCCTGACCTCATGATCCGCCCGTCTCGGCCTCCCAAAGTGCTGGGATTACAGGCTTGAGCCACCGCACCCGGCGTGTTTAGCTTTTTTTAAGGCTAGTTTTTACAAACTATAACATGCATAAGCTTGCTCAATCATCAGGCTTATCTACCTAACAGCAAGACCCAGAACAAAGAAAGAAAGGGGGTAGGAAACCAGCATTTACTAAGCTTCCACTATATGTAGATACTTAACCTGTATTGTTTCATTTACACAATAACTCTGTGAAAGAGATAATCATTCCATTTTACAGCCAAAAAACCAAGACTCAGAGAGATTAAGTATACGTAAGGTCATTACTGGTTAATATAAGGCATTCAAAGGCCATCACCTGAAGCCAATTTTAGATTTTTTTCATCTCTGAAACCTATCTCCTTCCAAACCAAAAGGCAAGGGTATAGGTAACTTGCCCCCTCCTCTTCCTGAGGACAGCAAAAGGATGAATAATATTGTTGATATTATTATACCAAGATCCTGAAGGAGTGCTAATATAGAAATATAAATAAAAATTTATATATATTGAAAAGTACTTGAAGAAAAAGTCTTCATAAGGAAAACCAAAACAACTTTGAGGAAGTGAATGTATGAGTACAGACACGTGGTCCTCCCTAAGCAGCTCAGATTTCTATAGTTTGTGGAGACATTAGTGATCACTTAGCTCAAGTCTCTAATTTCACACAAAAAGAAATTGCAGCATAATGGTAAAGAGGAAAGGATTTTAAAAAAATTCATCAATTTATTTTTTGAGATGGAGTCTCGCTCTGTCACCCAGGTTGGAGCGCAGTGGCACTATCTTGGCTCATTATAACCTCTGCCTCCCGGGTTCAAGCAATTCTCCTGCCTCAGCCTCCCGAATAGGTGGGATTACAGGCATGCGCCACCATGCCCTGCTAGTATTTGTATTTTTAGTAGAGACAGGGTTTCACCATGTTGGCCAGGCTTGTCTGGAACTCCTGACCTCAAGTGATCCACTGACCCTGGCCTCCCAAAGTGTTGGGATTACAGGCATGAGCCACCACGCCCAGCCGAGCCAAGGATTTTGATTCAGAGAGACCAAGTCCCATCTCCATCCCTCAAACTGTGTGATCTTGGCTAAATTAGTTAACATCTGTGGGCCTCAAGCCTAGGGGGTAATAAGAAAGGGGTTAATAATAGTACCTAATTCACAGGGTGATAAGATGATTATATGAGATAATATACACAATTTTTTTTTTTTTTTTTTTTGAGACGAAGTCTCGCTCCTGTCCCCCAGGCTGGAGTGCAATTGCATGATCTCGGCTCACTGCAACCTCCGTCTCCCGGGTTCAATCGATTCTCCTGCCTCAGCCTCCCAAGTAGCTGGGATTACAGGTGCCTGCCACCATGCCTGGCTAATTTTTGTATTTTCAGTAGAAACAGGGTTTCACCATGTTGACCAGGCTGGTCTCGAACTCCTGACTTCAGGTGATCCACCCGTCTTGGCCTCCCAAACTGCTGGGATTATAGGCGTGAGCCACCAAGCCCGGCCAATATACATAAAATTTTTAACATAATTATCTGACACACAATAAGTAGTAAGGAAATGAGAGCTATTATTACTATTTTTCAAGAACCCAAAAGAAGTAAGTAATCTTCTGAGCCCCCAACCCCTTCCCTGACCTAAGAAGAGTTAAGCTCACTGTTTTTCACACTCTTTCACCAGGTCTTGGGGATACAAGTAAAAACGCTTCTAGGCAACAGACAAGCAGCTAGAGTAAGAATTATTAGGGGCCACATTCTTACCATTGGTAGACTTCTGTAAGTCCTGATCTGTTAAAGGAAAATAAAATTCTTTCAGGGAATGGCAGTAAGATAACTATTAACCACTAAACATTTATTCTGGGTGTGTATAAAGACCTCTTTATAAAGAAGTAGATGACAAAGCCTATGCTCTCAAGTAATACTCAATATAGTTGAGGAGCTGAAACTATACAGTAAGTTAACCAATAGCACAAAATGTTATCAAATAAATGGTTTAGACAATAAATGTTATAGAAAGAAAATATGATCCAGAGTCCAAAGGAAGGGATTCACCTGAGATGAGTTTATTATCCTGTGACATAAGAAAAGCACTACTTTTAGGCAGGGTGCAGTGGCTCCTGCCTGTAATCCCAGCACTTTGGGAGGCCAAGGTGGGAGGATCACCTGAGATCAGGAGATCAAGACCAGCCTGGTCAACATGGTGAAACCCCATCTCTACTAGAAATACAAAACTTAGCTGGGTGTGGTGTGCATGCCTGTAGTCCCAGCTACTTGGGAAGCTGAGGTAGAAGGATTGCTTGAACCTAGGAGGCAGAAGTTGCAGTGAACCAAAATCATGCCACTGCACGCCAGTCTGGACAACAGAGTGAGACTCCATCTCAAAAAAAAAAAAAAAAAAAGAGAAAAGAAAAAAAAAAAAGAAAAGCACTATTATTACCAGTTAAGGTTGTTGGGAGGCACACACAGATGAGGGACACATAGACAAAACTTTCGTTCTTCAACATTAAAACAATAATATAGATTCTGAGGCTGCCTTTATAATATAGTTGCAAATTGATTCTTGTTTGAGAACTATTAATAAAACTTAAAATTCTTAGTGCTAATTGAAATTCAACTCAGCCCTTTAAAAAACGTGTTTTGGACTACAGTGATCTAATGTGACCACGAATATGAAAAATTCAAATACACAAAAATACAGAAAACATGAAGAGCAGCCACAGACAAATCCCTGAAATAGGGAATCATATATATCCACTTCATTAAGAAACATACATGTGGCTATTATCAGGTATTAGGTAAACTTTTAATGTTATGAGGAAAGGTTTCCTGGAGGAAGGAAGCAAGCAAAGAAAACAGACCAATTAATCTTTCAACAGATGAGGTTTCTTGCCATGTGTGATTTGTATTGTGCTTTTTAAAAAACATAGAGAATACTCAGATTCTTTCCAACTAGAGTCTGACCTTCAGTTCCACAGCTTTCTCAGGACTTTTTTAACACTGTAATAGTAGTAAGGAGTTAGTGATCTAACGAATATAGAGTCTTTCTCAAACCTATGTATCTACACCTTTCTTTTGGATCCTAACCCAATAGAGCAGTCCAGATGAGTGGGGTAACAAAACTAAGTTACCCAAGATTTTTACATATAGGTTGGGACCTTGACAAAGCATCAACTTTTAAAACATTTTCCCCATTAGGAAAAGAAGGCCTCACAAATGGCTAACGGAGTATTTTCAAATAATTATGGCTTTTCCAGGTTACTATGAAACCCAGTACTATCTGGAGAGAATGAGGCATACAGAATAGTAAAAGTCTTTTTTTTTTTTTTTTTTTTTTTTAAAGTCTGGCAGTACTTTTACTAAAGTAGAAATCATGGAAAACAGGTATGGTTAGTTTAGGCAGTCATTATGGCATACACATGTATATGTAGGAGCGGCAGTTCAATTAGAAACGCAATTCCTTACTCCCCGTCTCTGAAACATTCTCTATGTGTTTACAGATTTATTTCCCAGTTCTCAAACAGCAAGTTAAACTTAATCAAATAGCTAAATCAAGACCCCTACATAGAAGAGAATCTGAGGAAGTGAAATGTGCTTATTCTAAATGCTATCTGACTAGTCTTCTTTCCCCAACTTCATCCTTTCCCTGGCTCAGAGTCTGTCTTTATGTCTCTACAGAAGTCTGCCAATCATAATTGAGAGTAAATAAAGAATACAGATAAGATAAAAATGTAGGACAAGTTTTAAGGGGGAACTCTCTCTTCTCATTTTATTATTAACTTTTTAAAAAGCTACTTTCCACAGGGAAAGGTATGTAAAAATAGTGGGCAAATATCACTGTGGGTTTTTCATGTAAGAGTTCCATTCCTGAAGAAAGGGAAGCTCAGAGATAAATTAACAACTTGCTCAAGGACACAGAGAATCTGAGATCCAGTTCTGTCAGGCACTGAGGCCCAGGGTCTTCACTCTGTTACTACGCAATGACCACCTCTGAGCGCCTTATGCTCAGTTTCTAAACTGTGTTTCTTTTAGGTCTGACCATTACCTGGCTAAGCGCTCCTCTAAGAAATGGTATCGTTCTTCTCTGAGGCCTCCTCCAAAGAGCTCCCCAACTCCAGGAACCAGAAGATCAACAGCAGCAACCTAGGAAAAAAAAATTATTAGCATTATATTTTCAGGTGATTCCAACAGTCAGTTTCTGAAGCAAGTAAACGTTTAACATTTTGGCAATGGCTAATTAACTACCTACCAGAATCTTACTGACTACATACAATTACAAGTGGACAATTTCCTCTCTTTTGTACCATTTGTGTGGTATACTTAACAAAAATGTATTTTCTTCATAAATGTGACAGAAATGTTAATTATAAAAATGTGGAAAGTGTTAAAAATTATGAAACATTAAAAATCACCTATCACCACCAGAAACAATTACATTTTTGTGGATTTCCTTTCATATTTTTTCTCTTATACATTTAAAAAGTATAATTACAGATAAAAACTTACCACTTGTCTTACCAAATATACAAACTAATATTTTTCCTATATTAGTAAAAATACTTCACGTTGTTTTAATAGCTTTAATGTTTAATAGTTTATTGATCGGAATTACAATTTTTTAACTGCTTTCCTTTTTAGTTAAACATTTAAGGTGTATTTTTGTCTGTTTTCTCTTATAACGTGGCAATGAAGAGTTTAATTTGTAGTATTGCTATTAGGACATATAAAATAAATTCTGATTATTAATCAAAGAAGTACAAAATTAAAAGAACAAGATACCATTCTGGAGTTATCAAATGGAGATGACAGCCGGGCACAGTAGCTCATGCCTGTAATCCTAGCACTTTGGGAGACTCAGGTGAGCAGACTGCCTGAGCTCAGAAGTTCAAGACCACCTTGCGGGCAACATGGTACAACCCCCATCCCTACTAAAACACAAAAAATTAACTGGGCTTGGTGGTGCATGTCTGTAATCCCAGCTACTTGGGAG
Organism: Macaca mulatta; assembly: GCF_049350105.2. Classification (NCBI taxonomy): domain Eukaryota; kingdom Metazoa; phylum Chordata; class Mammalia; order Primates; family Cercopithecidae; genus Macaca; species Macaca mulatta. The sequence goes on from NC_133419.1 coordinate 78,872,838, forward strand.
GTCGAGGCAGGAGAATTGCTTGAACCCAGGAGGTGGAGGCTGCAGTGACCCAAGATTGCACCACTGCACTCTAGCCTGGGCCACAGAGCAAGACTCCGTCTCAAAAAAAAAAAAAAAAAGTTATAAGAAGATAATATATCCGCAAAACTAAGTCTGAAAGAAAAAATATAGGCAAATAAGATAAACAATACAGATAACAGAATGGATAAACCAATACGCTCACATAACTGATACAACCTTTCTGGTCAGCAATTTGGCAACAGATAACCAAACGCCTGAAAAATGCAATACGTTTTGACTCAGCAAGCAGTTCAAGGAACCTATCCTAAGAAAATCAGAGATGCAAAAAAAGATTAACACGCAGGATGTTTGGCATTACTTATGACAAAAAGTTCAAATGTACATCAACAGACTATCAGATACATTTTAGAAAAAAGACTATTATCTACATAATGAGATGTTGGGTTGCTACTGTGATGAGATTACAGGTATTTTAGAATTGTTTTCCTCTTTTATTTGTATTTTCTTACAAAATTAGTAATATTTAATTTTTCAGGCTAGGTGCAGTGGCTCACGCCTGTAATCCCAACACTTTGGGAAGTCAAGGTGGGCGGATCACCTGAGGTCAGGCGTTTGAGACCAGCCTGGCCAACCTAGTGAAACCCCCTCTCTGCCAAAAATACAAAAATGAGCCAGGCACAGTGGCGCATGCCTGTAGTCCCGGCTGTTCGGGAGGCATGAGGAATTGCTTAAACCCGTGAGGCAGAGGTTGCAGTGAGCCAAGATCATGCCACTGTACTCCAGCCTGGATGACAGAGTGAGATTTTGTCTGCCCCCCCAAAAAATAATTAAAAAAAAATTTTTTTAATGTTTATTTGTGGCTGGGCATGGTGGCATGTGCTTGTAGTCCTGGCTACTTAGGAAGCTGAGGTGGGAAAACTGCTTGAGGCCAGGAATTCGAGACCAGCCTGGACAACACAGCAAGACTGTGTCCCTACAAAATAATTTAAAAATGTTTATTTGCAGCTGGGTGTGGTGGTGCATGACTGTGGTCCCAGCTACTTGTCAAGCTCAGGCAGGAAGATCACTTGAGCCCAGGAGTTCGAAGTTGCAGTGAATCATGATCATACCACCTGTACTCTAGTCTAGGTGACCGGCAAGACCTTGTCTCCCAAAAAAAAAAAAAAAAAAAAAAATTGCTATCTGTATTATTTTGTGACTTTCCTGTCTTTTGGGCAGGTAGACATTTTTAAGCCCAAGAACCTGAAGGCACAAAACTAAGATTTAGTGTAACAAATGAAAAATGAGGAATCTATAAAACACATTTTAATCTTTAAATGTCACATTACCTTATAAACATTTTTAAAACTTCACCTCACTCTGCCATTAAGCTATCCCCTTCCCAGTTTTGATTTAGAAACTTTTGATTGAGATATACTCTACGAATAATCAACATTAATAAAGAATAATTCAAGAATCTGCCCCCAATGCTGTACACCTTATCCTCATTACTATCATTAAAGAGAAAAACCTCAGCTCTGATCCTCATCACTAGGCTGAATAAGAATAAGCGAGAACAGCTACACAATTAATATGGCTGAGCTCTAATCAGGACCCTGCAGTTATTCTTTCTGTCCTTAGAGCAAGGAGAAAGTCTGGTATCTTTATTTCCTCATGTCTTGCTTTGAGATATGGCTAAAATATGACAGGAGTTGAGAGACACGTGGTAAAAATTTTGTTCTTTTCTTACCTTCAATCCAGAGTGTTAAATTTAGAATTATAGGCAATCAACTTTGGAAGAGAATAGTCAACCAGTGGCTCTCTTGCCTCTGCTTGAAAATATTTAAAGCCCGAGAAACAGTAGCCTTGAAACAGAGCATTCCATCCTTGTTTAGCTCTAAAATTAACTCAAAATGGATTAAAGATTTAAATATAAGATCTGAAATCGGCCGGGTGCGGTGGCTCAAGCCTGTAATCCTAGCACTTTGGGAGGCCAAGATGGGCGGATCACGAGGTCAGGAGATCAAGACCATCCTGGCTAACCCGGTGAAACCCCGTCTCTACTAAAAAAACACAAAAAACTAGCCGGGCGAGGTGGCTGGCGCCTGTAGTCCCAGCTACTCGGGAGGCTGAGGCAGGAGAATGGCGTAAACCCGGGAGGAGGAGCTTGCAGTGAGCTGAGATCCGGCCACTGCACTCCAGCCTGAGCAACAGAGCGAGACTCCGTCTCAAAAAAAAAAAAAAAAAAAGATCTGAAATCATAAAACTGCTAGAAATAAATATAGGCCGGGCGCGGTGGCTCACGCCTGTAATCCCAGCACTTTGGGAGGCCGAGGCGGGTGGATCACAAGGTCAGGAGATTGAGACCATCCTGGCGAACATGGTGAAACCCCGTTTCTACTAAAAATACAAAAAATTAGCTGGGCATGGTGGCGGGCGCCTGTAGTCCCAGCTACTCGAGAGGCTGAGGCAGGAGAATGGTGTGAACCCGGGAGGCGGAGGTTGCAGCGAGCCGAGATAGCGCCACTACACTCCAGCCTGGGTGACAGAGCCAGACTTTGTCTCAAAAAAAAATAGAAAAAGTTCGATGACATTGGTCTGGGCAATGATTTCTTTTTGGAGATGACTCCAAAAGCACACAACCAAAGCAAAACCAGACAAATGAGATGGTATCAAACTAAAAAGCTTCTGCACAGCAAAGGAAACAATTAACAAAGTGAAGAGACAACTCAAAGAATGGGAGAAAATATTTGCAAACCATACATCTTATAAGGGGTTAATACCCCAAATATATAAGAAAATATATAAGGAACTCATACAACTCAACAAGAAAACAACGTGATTAAAAAAAGGTAAAGGAATCTGAACAGACATTTCTAAAAAAAAAAAAAAAGAAAAGAAAAAAGAAAAAAAAACCACACAAATGACTAATAGGTACAAGAAAAAATGCTCAACATCACTAATTATTAAGAAAATGAAAATTAAAACCACACTGAGCTATCACTTCACACCTGTTAGAATTTTTTTTTTCCTTCCTACATTTATATTTTTAAATAGAGATGGGGTCTCGCTATGTTGCTTAGGCTGGACTTGAACTCCTGGGTTCAGGCGATCTCCTGCCTCAGCCTTCTGAGTAGCTGGGATTACAGGCACATGCCACCACCACACCCAGTTTTGAATGGCTTTTATAAAAAGATGAAAAATAAGTTTGGAGAGAAAAGGAACTCATACGCTGCGGGTGGGAATGTAAATTAGTACAGCCATTATGAGAAATGGTATGGAAGTTCCTCAAAAACCTCAAAACAGAACACACACCTCAGCAATCCCACTTCTGGGTATACATATCCAAAGGAATAGAAATCAGTATGTCGGTGGTGATATCTGCACTCTAACGTTCACTGCAGCATTATTCACAATAGTAGAGACACGGAAACAACCCAGGTGCCCATCAACAGATGAATGGACAAATATTGTAATGGACAATAAAATACTATTTATACATAATAAAATACTATTCAGCCTTAAGAAGAGTGGTAAATCCAGTCACTTGTGACACATGGATGAATCCAGAGGATATTGTGCTAAGTGAAATACGCCAACCACAGAAAGACAAATACCACATGATTTCACTTACATGTGGAAACTAATAAGCTGAAAGAATAGAAATAGATAAAAGAATGGTTACCAGAGGCTGGAGTGGAAAGGAAGGGAATGAAGAGTTGCTGATCAAAGGGTACAAAGTTTCAGATAGACAGAGGAATGAGTTATTAACCAAAAGGTGCAAAATTTCAGGCAGAAGAATAGATTATGAGACATATTACATACAAGGTGACTATAGTCAACAATATGTATTATGTATTTTAAAATAACTAAGTGTAAATTTCAAATGTCTCACCATAAAAATGATAGGTAAGTCAGGTGAAGGATGTGCTAATTAGATTTAATCATACCACATTGTATACACATATCAAAACAGTATGTTATACCCCATAACGTTAGAGTGTTGCTTATACCCACTATATACATGAAACACTTGTCAGAACAAGACAAAACAAAAACAAACAAAAAAAGAAGGGATAGGCATATTCAAAATCTATCATTTTTAAGGTTTCAAAATAGGAGTGATTCCATGGGACAAGGGTGGGTAGTAATCACTTTTTTTTTTTTTTTGAGATGGAGTCTCGCTCTGTAGCCCAGGCTGCAGTACAGTGGCTCACTGCAACCTCCGCCTCAGCTTCCAGAGTAGCTGGGATTACAGGCACGTGCCACCGTGCCCAGCTAATTTTTGTATTTTTAGTAGAGACAGGGTTTCACCACGTTGGCCATGTTGGTCTTGAACTCCTGACCTCGTGATCCGCCCGCCACATCCTCCCAAAAGTGCTGGGATTACAGGTGTGAGCCACTGCGCCTGGCAGTAATCACTTTTGATACTGTGAGTACACGTAAAGCTTAAAGCCAAGGCTAGAAAGGTCTACTGCCTCAAAAAGATGCTGGAGAATCAGAGACTATGGAATAACCGGAAGAAGGTAGTCCAGATGAGGCTGGTGACCAGTGATAATGAAGATGAGGCAATCCTTGGTTAGATGTTCTGCTTTCTCTGTAGTTCATGAGCATCAAATGAGAGATGTACTTGTTGCTGGATCTTGCTGCTAAGACAAATAAAACAAACAAAAGCCCTCTGGGGCTTTTTGCATGCAGATCTAAATCATGTTAATTTTGGATCTTAATTCTTTTAATGCTATGTTTAGAGGAATATAAAAGACTCATATTTATCTTTGATTATAAACTTCCTTTAATATTTGAGTTCAGGAGAGAGTTCACTGTGTAACCACACTGACTTTAGACTTTTCTGTCTGGCTTTTATTTATCTGGAATATCTGCAATTGCATAGTTATAGTGTAACTGGAAGTTTCTAAACCTTTTGAGTCACCTTAAATTTTTTTTTTTTTTTTTTTGAGATGGAATCTCACTCCGTCACCCAGGCAGGAGTGCAGTGGCGTGATCTCTGCTCACTGCAAGCTCTGCCTCCCAGGTTCACGCCATTTTCTTGCCTCAGTCTCCCGAGTAGCTGGGACTACAGGCACCCACCACCACGCTGGCTAATTTTTTGTATTTTTAGTAGAGACAGGGCTTCACCGTGTTAGCCAGGATGGTCTTGATCTCCTAACCTCATGATTCGCCTGCCTTGGCCTCCCAAAGTGCTGGGATTACAGCCGTGAGATACCGCGCCCAGCTGAGTTGCCTTAAAAATCTTATGCCATGGTAGGATAGCTACAGTAAAAAAAAAAAAAAAAAAAAAAATTTCTCCCAAACTTGCCTTCCTAATTCCAGTGTACCTAACTGGTTATGCACAACTATTGCTGCACTTGCTATTATAAAATTAACGTGATAGTGGTTGTATTAGTCAGGATAGGCTAGGCTGAGCTATAGTCACAAACAACCCCAGAAGCTTACAACCAGGTTTCTCAATCTCAGCATTAATAACATTTTTAACCAGATACTTCTTTGTTGTGGAGGCCTGAACTGTGCACTGTGGGATATTTAGCAGCATAACTGGCCTCTACCCACTATATGCCAGTGGTGCTCCCCTAGTTGTGACAACCAAAAACATCTTCAGACATTGCCAAATTGGTGAAGAAGGAGGGGAACGTAATAATCCCTGGTTGAGAACCACTAGTTTAAAAGAATGAATGACTTTTTAAAAACATATGCCACATGTCCATCCTGGTCTAAAACTGATAGAATAATCTCTTTCTAGGGTACTGTTGGTCTTGGGGCAGACAGGCAGAAGAGCATGGATGACTATGTACTCAAAGTATTTGTACAGAAGCAACGTATGTTTGTCGTTTCTCACATTCCTTGACCAATGCAAGTCATATGACTCAGGTCACATCAATGGGACAGGGAAGCATAATTGCCACTGGGGAAGAAGCAGAAACTATATGTGCACATACAACAGTTTTCCATGTTGCTTTTTCCTCATCTACATGGACTCTTAAACTTCTACCCTCCCAAACAATCCTTCAATGTTAATTAGAATTAAAGGCAGAACAGTAGTTCCCGTTATTTTCTTCCTCTGTACTCTGGGAGATAAACTAATCAGTATGAAAGAACTTATCAAAATAGGCTATTTTCACTGAATAAAAATTTTAGAAGACATCTGGATAGAGTCCCACATCACTATTATATTTTCACTTGGTACTAATTTTGTGGTATGCAGGAGGAACACGTTTCATCTTTGTTCTTTCTTTGCTTACATGGTCTGAAAATTCACATTCTCTCCAGTGAGTCAATTTCCTATGTTTCCTTGACAAGAGTGCAAGTTGCTTCCCCTAAGATATCTGTACCTTTTGAGCAAAGCATTTCTTTGCAATGCCTCATAATTATTTTAGGACCAAATGGTACTATTTCTTTTTCAACAAGGTCAGGTGAACCTCTGAAGAAAAGCCCACAAAAGCCTTGTGTGTTTTTTTCCCCCGCCGAGACTGAGTCTCACTCTGTCGCCCGGGCTGGAATGCAGTGGTGTGACCTCAGCTCACTGCAACCTCCGCCTCTCAGGTTCAAGTGATTCTCCTGCCAAGGCCTCCCAAGCAGCTGGGATTACAGGTGTGTGCCACCACGCCTGGCTAATTTTTGTAGCCAGTTTTGTAGGTAATTTTTGTAGTAGAGATGGGGTTTCACCATGTTGGGCAGGCAGGCCTCTAACTCCTGACCTCAAGTGATCTGCCCACCTGGGCCTCCAAAGTGCTGGGATTACAGGTGTGAGCCACTGTGTCCAGTCCTTGTTGTCTTTTCTTCCTCCATGTAACATTCTTCTTTTCTCTTTTACTTCAGGTTTAGTTTCCCTTCCACCATATCAGATTCTAATACTTCCTGTTTTTCTTTTATAACTATATCCTCTTACCTAGCTAAAGATTCTGCACACTCTGAGAAGTTATAATACAGCAAAGTATTCTTCAATTACAAATAAAGACACATTTTGAATATACAGAGTGTACTTTCTTCGGGTATATCAAAAATACTGCATTCTCTAGAGATCACCAGAACAATTCCCTCAAATTTTCATACTTTTTGGTTAGGATTGAAATTCCAGGTATAATTCTTCTCCTTGCATCTCCCCCTGGTAACGACTGGGCTAGTTACTAGAAAAACTACCTATTTCTCCTGGGTTCTACTAGAGATAAAAGGTACATAAAGATATAATACAAACACACAGGCAATTACACAAATTTTTTGGAGAAGTAATGACAAAAACTTGATTGTGTGTTTCCCAAGTTACTGGGAGGCGGTTAAGAGTGCAAGCAGGTTGGAAACAAGAAAGTTGGCATTTGCTGGTGATGATAACTTGCCTTTATGGGCTGGCAGGTCTGTGGTTTATGGGAGGCCGAGACTGGCTTAAAGAGCCAAGGACAATGAAGACATGAGGAATTAACTTTGATTAGGGAAAGTGGGGAGGGTTCATCGATAAATAAAAAGTGCTGTAGTAGAGATCAGATTTTATCATAGCTAACCATAAAGCATTAGGTGCTACAAGAAAAATACAGATAAAGTACTACAAATAATCATATAGCCCATGATCACTATCAAAAGCACAGATATTGTCTACTAATGGTTCTTCCAGCCAATTCCAGTGTGCTTTTAGAGTACTGCAAAGGTGACTCTGAAATTGAGCTACCGTCAATACCCACTTTCTGCCCATTTGGCTGTTGCATGCCAGGCTCTCCAAATAGGTGGACTCTACAGCACATCTTAAGCAAGTTGAAGCACATCATCTTTGCCCTGGGAGATGAGCTGCAAGCTTTTGAACATCCTGTTAGGAAGTATCCATATCTTTTAATTAGATGACCAAACACATACTTATTTATTCCTGTAGGTTTCATCTATGATTCTTTTTAATTAAAAAATATTTAAAAAAAATTTTTTTTGAGATGGAGTCTCACTCTGTTGCCAGGCTGGAGTATAGTGGTGCGATCTCAGCTCACTGCAACCTCCGCCTCCCATGTTCAAGCGATTCTCCTGCCTCAGCCTCCCAAGTAGCTGGGATTACAGGTGTGTGCCACCACGCCCAGCTAATTTTTTATATTTTTAGTAGAGATGGGGTTTTACCATGTTGGCCAGGCTGGTCTCGATCTCTTGACCTTGTGATCCACCCGCCTCGGCCTCCTAAAGTGCTGGGATTACAGGCGTAAGCCACCGTGCCTGGATGAATTTTTTTTTTTTTTTTTTGCCACTCTGCCACTCAGGTTGCAGTGGTATGAGTGTGGCTCAATGCCGCCTTGACCTGCCAGGTTCAAGCAATCCTCCTAACTCAGCCTCTCTGAGTAGCAAGGATTACAGGCGCAGGTCACCACAGCAGGCTATTTTATTTTTTTTGTACAGACAGGGTCTCAATTTGTTGCTCACACTGGTCTCAAACTCCTAGGCTCAAGTGATCTTCCTGCTTCTACCTCCCAAAGTGCTGGGATGACAGGCATAAGTCACCACGCCCAGCTCTATGATTATTTCTAAGCAACACAGATGATAAATAATGGCATAGGAACCTTCAAAATAATTCAGCCTTCCTATATTACTCTTTTTCTTGGAACTTCAATTAACCACAGCCAAAAATCAGCCATGAACTTGAATTTTTGAAAGTCCTTCTCAACGGACAATCACCTGTACTTTATGGAAAAAGGTACGGTTCAAAGAGAAAGGAAAGTAGGACCAGAAAATACATAGTATATCTGTAGGTCTGGTGGTTACTGGGAGTAATGAGTTATATAATGAACAGGAACCAGAACTAAATCTACCATTAAGGAATTCACTGGTTGCACTGCGAAACTTCTTCCAAGTTGACCAAATCTGAGCACTTTTGCAACCAAAAATGTCTATTGTTTCTATGCATCGCTGGGAGATTTGAATTAAGTAGGACTTTAGCTCTGCTGACCTTTTACTTTCCTACACAGGTAACAATGGAGACTACAGATCATTTTCCTAAGCTTTCCCTAATTCCTCTATTCCTTAACAAAACCAATTCCACTTTGGGAACATCTTATAGGCCCAGAATGCTCTCTGACACATCTTCCTCCACTTAGTATGAGTTTTGATTCTGCTTAAGTCACACAGCTGCAGTGGCATGCTGTCTAGAAATAGTTTATGCTGGTATTCAAGCTGAACAAACCCTGATTTCTATTTATGACACTCCCTTCTGACTCTTTGATTCCAATCAATGCACTGAAAATAAAACTCAGACCCTGAATAAAAAAAAAAAACACAGGCTAGATGGGAACAAGGCTTACAATACATAACCTTTACAATACATACATAATGCTAAAGTTGAAAGAGGGAGAAAGTTTAATGTCCCTTCCTCTGCTACCTCTCTTCCTACCTATCTCAGTATTTTTAAATATTGATGAAAACCACAAATCGAACGCCTCCTTATTCAGTTTCTCACAGGCTGTTACTAACAATGGGGCAAGGTTATACACTAGTATCAGAAGAAAAAGAATGCTCCACAAACCATAGGAAACATGTTTGTGGTTTTTGCTGTAACTGATGAAAATACATAGTATTTTGGCCCTAAAAACAAACTAGGCACAATTAGAAAAGAGGGCTTTCCAGATGTGATGGTGAAGAGATGCAGATGGGATGCAGGCAACAATGGCTGAAAATGGACTTTGGCTACTATAATGGCTAGCCAGTTTTACTACTGCTGCTGTCTAGAAGAGGCAAAAGTCTTACATTTTGCAAAGATACTACTAATGGTTTCAAAGGAATGGAATTCTTACCTTGCTCCCAAACATGTATTCCCTTTCCCTCATAGTCAAGACAGATTTACCACATTACTTCCTTCCTTAGGGAGCTCTAAATTTCAACTGAACCAGAAGAAAACATCAGTTGAGAACTCACAAAGGTTCACGTATGAGTTCCTCCACTTGAGAGAAGACAACATTTCTGTAAACAGCACCAGTCTACTTTTTATAATTAAAGTACGACGCATGGGAATCACTTGTGACTCCTCTCTCTTTTCTTTCTAGTTTATTTCATAGACTGATATGGTTTGGATATTTGTGCCCTCTCAATTTCATGTGGAAATGTGATCCCCCAATGTTGGAAGTAGGGTCCAGGGGCAGGCGCTGATCATGGGGGTAGGCTCCTCATGAATGGCATTGTGCCATTCCTATGGTAATGGGCTCTTGCTCTATTAGTTCACATGAGAGCTGGTTGTTTAAAACAGACTGACATCTCTTCCCTTCTTTCTTGCTCTCTGTTTTGCCATGTGACATGCCTATTCCCTCTTTGCCTTTTTGTCATGAGTAAAAGCTTCCTGAGGCCACACCAGAAGCTAAGATGTTGATGCCATTCTTGTATAGTCTACAGAACCACGAGCCAAATAAAGCTCTTTGTTTTATAAATTTACCAAGTCTCAGGTTTTCTTTTTTTTTTTTTTTTTTTTGAGACATAGTCTCATTCTGTCCCCTGGGCTGGAGTGCAGTGGTGTGATCTCAGCTCACTGCAACCTCCACTTTCTGGGTTCAAGCGATTCTCCTGCCTCAGCCTCCCAAGTAGCTGGGATTACAGGCACCCGCCACTACACCCAGCTTATTTTTTGTATTTTCAGTAGAGATGGGTTTTCACCATGTTGGCCAGGCTGGTCTCGAACTCCTGACCTTGTGATTCGCCTGCCTTGGCCTCCCAAAGTGCTGGGATTAGAAGCGTGAGCTACCGTGCCCTGCCAGTCTCAGGTATTTTTTATAGCAATTTAGAGCAACTCTATTTTACTAAAATGGACTAACACAGAGACCATTGTTTATTCCTTCAGAATGTTTTAGTTTCACTTCTTCCTCTGCATTTTCACTGTTGAGATTATAAGCAAAAGTCCCATAACTATGTTACTTGTCTTTAATTTCCCCCTTCCCCAATCCATCCTGTATGTCAGGTTAATTTTTTCATCTGCCATTATCTTAAAAGACATACAATGCCTCTCTATTGTTTACTGGATAAAGCCCAAGCTATCTTTAACACTCTAGTCTCTCCATAATTGTTTCTATCTTGTCTAGCCATCTTTATCACCCAATAATTCCTTACTCCATTATTTTTATACACAGAATTTTAATTTTTAAAGCAATTTTATAAACATTTGTTCATCTGATTTCCACAACAAACCCAAGATGACACAAGTGTGTAATTCCCTTTTAAAGTAAACTTCAAGTATAACGTATGTGTAAAAAGTACACAAATAACTAGCATACAGTTCTATAAATTTTCACAAACACACCATGAAGCACCATACGGATCAATAAATTGAACAGTAGTAGAACCCCAAAAAAGTCCTCCTAAGGTGTTTTTTAGTTACTATCCCTACCAAAAGTAACCTCTTTCCTGACCTCTATCACCAGAGGGTGGTTCTGTCAATTTTTGAACTCTCTAGAAATAGTATCATACAGTATATACTATTCTGTGTCTGGTTTCTTCTACTCAAAGTACGTTTGTGAGATTCATTATGGTGATACATGCAGCAATAGTTTGTTTATTGGCAATTCTCTTCATTGGTGTATCTGCTGGTTTGAGGCTCCAGCAGTTTTGATGTAGGTCAGTTCATTAACTCCAGCCCAGGAAAATTCATGACACACCTCTTGGTTGAGTACTTATTCTCACTGTTGAATAGTGTCCCATTACATAAATATGCTACAATCTAGTTATTTATTCTACCGTTCTTGGTTTAGTTTCCCCCCATGCTTACAAACAGTGTTGCTGTGAATAGTCCTGTACATATTTTAGGGCATTTATGTACATATTTTGAGAGAAACAGCTGGATCATAGAATATGCATATATTCAGCTTGAGTAGATATTGCCTAATAGTTTCCAAAGTGATTGCACCAAATTATACTTCTACCAGCAGCACAGGAGAGCTGTATTCCTAACATTGTCACCAACAGCTGGAATCACAGGCTTTTTCATCTTATCTATTCTAGCTGGTACATAGTGGTGTCTTTCTGTTATTTTAATTTGCATTTCCCTATCAACAAATGAGATTGACTATGATCCCCTGAGAATACTGAGGACAAGAAAGATCAAGTGGTATATCCAGGAACAAAACCCAAGTTTCTTGGCTATAAGTCCACAGCTCTTCCTGCCAACCCACACAAACTCTTCACTCCCAGAAACATAAAGATTCTAATGAAGCTGCCATACATGCTGTATTTCTGCCTTCCTAAAACACAGCTATATACTTTTCATATATTACTTGATTTAATCCTCACAACTCCATAAAATATTATGGTCTCATTTTTATAGATCAGGAAATTAAGACACAAAGAGATTAGGTGGCATATTTAAGATCACACAGTTTAAAATTCAGAGTTGGGACTTGAACCCAAGAGTGTCTAATTCTATAGCCACTAGACTTTCCTTCATGCCATGTTGCTACCACTCACAAAATTAAAGATGCTTTTTAGCTTCCCAGCAAATTCACAGCAGATCAACTCACTACTCACTACTTGTCGACAGTGTGTCTTAAACTTTGTTGGATTTGATTCATTAATCCATTCATCCATCCACCACATGGATACTAGGTGTCCACATGTCCCAGGCATTACACTAGGAAGACACTGATGAGTGAAAAAGAAGTTGATATGGTTTGGCTCAGTGTCCCCACCCAAATCTCATCTTGAATTGTACTTCCATAATTCCCACTTGTAGGAGGGAGCTGGTGGGAGATAACTGAATCATGGGGACACTTTCCCCCATACTGTTCTCGTGGTAGTGAATCAGTCTAAGGAGATCTGATGGTGGGGTTTTTTTTTTTTTTTTTTTTGAGATGGAGTCTCGCTCTGTTGCCCAGGCTGGACTGCAGTGGTGTGATCTCAGCTCACTGCAACTCTGCCTCCTGGGTTCAAGCAATTCTCTTGTCTCAGCCTCCCGAGTAGCTGGGACTACAGGTGCCTGCCACCACACCCGCCTAATTTTTGTATTTTTAGTAGAGACGGGGTTTCACCTTGTTGGTCAGGCTGGTCTCGAACTCCTGACCTCAGGTAATCCACCAGCCTTGGCCTCCCAAAGTGCTGGGATTATAGGCGTGAGTCACTGTGTTGGCCAATCTGATGGTTTTCTTGCTGTTGTTGTTTTTGAGACAGAGTTTCGCTCTTGTTGCCCAGGCTGGAGCACAATAATGCAATCTCAGCTTACTGCAACCTCTCCCTCCAAGGTTCAAGCGATTCTCCTGCCTCAGCCTCCAGAGTAGCTGGGATTACAGGTGTGCATCACCACGCCCGGCTAATTTTGTATTTTCAGTAGAGACAGGGTTTCTCCATGTTGGTCAGGCTGGTCTTGAACCCCCTACCTCAGATGATCTGCCCGCCTCGGCCTCCCAAAGTGCTGGGATTACAGGTGTGAGCCACCATGCCCAGATGATCGGATTGTTTTACAAAGGGTTTCTGCTTTCACTTCTCTCTCATTATCTCTTGCCGCTGCCATGTAAGATGTGCCTTTCACTTTCTGCCATGATTTTGAGGCCTCCCCAGCCATGTGGAACTGTGAGTCCATTAAACCTCTTTTTCTTTCCAGTCTTGGGTATGTCTTTATCAGCAGCATGAAAATGGACTAATACAGAAGTCCTCACTTTTTTTGACATAGAGGAAAATGTCATTAATTAAATAGTCATGCACACAGATGTAAAATCACAACTGTTAAAGGTTATGATGGATTAAGAGTTAGTATCTCTGGGTGTGAAACTTAACATGGTAAGACTGTAGCATCTAATGGGGTCTCTGACTCAGACTAGAGGGTCAAGAAAGGTTTCTCTGAGGAAATGGTGATTGAGTATAAATATCAGTAAGTAAAATTATTTAGATGAAGAAGACTGTTCTAGATTGAAGGAACAATATATGCAAAGAGTCTGAGGTGACAGAAAGCACTGCATGTCTGAAGACACAGAAGAAGGTTGGTGTTAGGAGAGAACAAAGTGGAGCCCCACGGTACAACAGACCAGAGAAGGAGATGCAGCCACATTCTACTGGGCATTGTAGGTGACATAAAGGATTTTGGCTTTTATCCTAGGAGCAAAGGAGGCCACTGAATGGCTTTAAGAAGAGTGACAACATGATTGGGTTAACTTTTTTTTTTTAAATGGAGATGGAGTCTCATTATGTTGTCCAGGCTGGTCTGGAACTCCTGGGATCAAGTGATCTGTGTACCTCAGGCTCCCAAAGTGCAGGGATTACATGCATGAGCCACTGTGCCCAGCCAGGATTTACATTTCCTAAAAACTCACACTAAAATGGGGAGAACTGATTCAGAAGAGAAAGAATGGATATATGAAGATCAGTTAGGACGCTACTAAAGTAGTCTAGGCAATATCTTAACCTGAAAAGGTAAAAGGGGAAATGAAGAGAAATGAATGGATATGAGAGATATTTAGGAGTGCAAAGCTGACAGAACTTAGTCAATGGAGGAAATGAGAAAGGAAGACTTCTGAGATGACTCAGGTATCTGGCGTGTACAATTAGATGAATACAGAATACTGAAAGAAGATCAAATCTGCTGGGAGAGGAGAAATCATAGGTTCAATTTTGGATGTGTTGCATCTGAGATGCCTTTGAGATATGTAAATGGCAGTCAATGAGGTAGTAGGATATACAGTCAGCCCTCTGTATTCAGAGGTTCTGTATTTGTGGATTCAACCAACAGCAGATTTAAAATATTCAGGAAAAACAAATGAATGGTTGTATCTGTACTTACCATGTACAGGTTTTTTCTTGCCATTATTTCCCTAAACAATACAGTATAACAACTATTTACATAGCATTTACATTGTATTAGGTATTATAAGTAACCTATAAATTATTTAAAGCATATAGGAGGATGTGCATAGGTTATATGCATACCATATCATTTTACATAAGGGACTCAGTATCCTTGAATTTTGGTATCTGAGAGGGGGCCAGTGGGTAGGGTATCCTGGAACCAATCCCTGAGGATACTGAGGGAAGAATGTAGATGACTCTACAGCTCAGAGAATAAGTCTGGATTAGAGATAAAAACTTCTGATAGAATAAACAGTAAGCAATAGATACAGATGAAATAACATGAGGAAAAAAAAGACCACCAAGGACTGGGCCTTGAGGAATTCCAACATCTAATGAATAGAAAGAAATGGATAAATCTGTACAGGAGACTAAGAAAGAATAAATGCTGAGAAAGGAGAAAAACAGGGATAATGTGATGTCACAGAAGTCAAGGGAGGAGAGGGTTATAAGAATAACAAAGTCATTAATAATGCTGATTAGCACTGACAGGTCAAGTAAAATAAAGACTTAAAAGTCTGCTGGATTTAATAATATGAAGATCATTACTGATCCTAATAAGAGCTACTTCAGTGGTGTGATGGGGTAGAAACCACAATGAAGTAGGAGTATAGAATGAGTGGGAGATGCTGCGGTGGTAAAAAAATTCAATACCCATCCTAAAGTTGTTAAGTTTTGTTTAAGAAGCAAAACCTCCGCGCCTGTAATCCAAGCACTTTGGGAGGCCAAAGCGGATGGACTGCCTGAGCGCAACACTGTGAAATCCCGTCTCTACTAAAAAAAAAAAAAATTAGCCAGGGGTGGTGGCATGCATCTGCAGGCCCAGCTACTTGGGGGGCTGAGGCAGGAGAACTGCTTGAACCCGGGAGACAGAGGTTGCAATGAGCCGAGATCATGCCACTGCTCTCCAGCCTGGGCGACAGAGTGAGACTCTGTCTTTAAAAAAAAAAAAAGAAAAGAAAAGAAAAAAGAAAAGAAAGCAAGCAAAACTTATTAAGAGAACACAGAACACAGACACAATGCTACAGTTTTGCTAATTCTCTAAATGCAACAAAAATTCAAAAAAAGGAAGGCTCAAAGTAGCTGGGTAACCCAGGAAAGTCTTTATAGAGAAGGAAAGTCTTAAGCAGAGTACTTAAGTGCAAAATTGAGTGACTGAAAGATGCTCAATCGAGGGAAATTAAATGAGAAAAATACATGGTGTGTGTGTTGGAGGTGGAGCTGGAATTGGGATAGGCTGGAGTGATGAAAAAAAGCCAAGAGATATAGTTGTCTGTTTTGTAATAAAGGCTCAATACTGAATTATTTAGGACTAGATAATCTAGGTCCTAATGTCTCCTTTTTGCTGCCAACCTGGGGGCCAATTACACTAGAGGGCTGGTAGAAAAAAGAGAATATAAGAATCATAAATCAATTGTGTTGCTCACTAGTTTTAGATGATTCTGTGTGAAAGGTGAGGATGAGTAAAGTGGCTAAAAGGTAATTTTATATTATTTGTGATTTTTAGGCAGTTGGAAGAAGTGGAAAAGAACACAGACTTTATAAAACCAAATCTGCAGTCTAGGAAAAAAATACGTATTTTAAAAATACAGACTTTAGAGCTAGAGGGAATCAGGTGTGAATACTAACTACTTACTACCTATGTAGCTTTGAAAATGCAATTAATCTCTGCATTCCAGTTTTTCACTTATAAAATGGGGAAACAAGCTTCTTAGCAAAGTTGTTTCTGGATTTAGAGATGAGATGGTAGTGCTTGATTCCTAAGCATCTAGTAAACAGTGGCCAATACAGTTGTATTAATACTATATGAGAAAACAGGAAATACAGTCAAACAGATAACCTTGTATACCTAAGAGAGGGACACTTCTCTTAGGTTTACTGGTGGGCCTTAATCTACATTTTTTGTAAGTATTTATCCACAAGTTAGTGAAAAGCATCAGACAGTAAAGTGTAGTTTTTGGGCCTATTTTGAAATCAATATAATCTGTCTCATAGACTTTTAAAACTAATAATATTATATATGTAACTATTCATTAAGTATTTAGAAAGTTAAAATATATTCTTACTTTATATTATTGCCAACTTTAAACTTTAATTATTTGTTTTTCAGATGGGGGCTCCCTCTGTCGCCCAAGCTAGAGCACAGTAACACCATTATGGCTCACTGAAGCCTCGAGTAATTCTCTCACCTCATCCTCTTGAGTAGATAGGACTACAGGTGAACGCCACTACTCCTGGCTAATTTATTTTTTGTTGAGATAGGGTATTCCTATGTTGACCAAGCTGGTCTTGAATCCCTGGTCTCAGCAATTTTCCCACCTTGGACTACCAAAGTGCTGGGATTACAAACATGAGCCACCACACCAGGTCATGTTATAGCTAATTTTGTAAAAACCAAAAGAATAAAAAAGGCAGGCCAGGTGCAGTGGCTCATGCCTGTAATCCAAGAACTTTGGGAGGCTGAGGCGGGCAGATTACCTGAGGTCAGGAGTTTGAGACCAGCCTGGCCAACACAGTGAAACCCTGTCTCTACTAAAAAGACAAAAATTTGCTGGGTGTGGCGGCACACGACTATAATCCCAGCTACTCAGGAGGCTGAGGCAGGAGAATCACTTGAACCTGGGAGGCGGAGGTTGCAGTGACCCAAGATCGCACCATTGTACTCCAGCCTGGGTGACAAGAGCGAAATTCTATTTCAAAAAAAAAAAAAAAGAAAGACAACTATAGTTAAGGGCAAAAAAAGAACACAGGACAAGAAACGGTAAAGACAGGCAAGAAACAGGATAGACAAGACAGGCAGACAGAGAAGAGACAGTCACACAAGAGCTAAGACAGGGAAAATCTGCCCAGACTGCCTGGATACCTTCATAGCCCTCCCCTTGCTATTTCTATTTGAGAGTCCAAACCAAAGCAGTCTAAGCCTCCTGCTCTGCCAAACCAGCTTTTCCTTTACCTGACTGTGCCACTGCTGTCATCTCTTGCCCAGCATGCCTTCCCTCCTAGGAGTCTCCTAACCAGTACTTAACCACAGACAAACTAGACTTAGTATAGCCATACAGTGTTCTAGGCCACTTCCTCTCAGTCATTAAAAAACAAAACAAAACGAAACAAAACGAAACGAAACAAAGAACTTGCACCTGCTAAACTAAGAAGAAGACCTTGTGACAGAAATGAGGAAGTATGTTTATAGAACACTGGGATCTTTTTTGGAATAATTTTTAAGAGACGCCTTTGAAAAACTTTATCATTTTAAGAGATAAAAAGAGTGATAGATGACATTTAAGAAAAGATCTCAAAGGCTAAATGAAAAACCCACCCCAAGAGGACTAACCCCAATTTATTTAGTATCTCTTCTTACTGTGTGCTGAGGGCCATCTTCATTATCCCTCATGTAGAAAGGCTTGATTGCTAATGGATAATTAATAATGAAGACAGGTATGTTGCCACAGTGCTTCACCAGGTACTTTTCATGTTCAGTTTGTAGATTAACACCCCACTGTAATGAGAAGAAAGAAATGACCAAAAGAGAAGACAGAGGTGAAATATACAATTAAGCACGTGAAAATAACCTGCATCAATTCCAAAGGCTTCATCTTCCTAAGGCTCCATGTGTGGAGCAAGCTGCTAAGGTTACACAGCTGACTAAACCAGAGAGACCTATTTGTTAACAAGAACACCTACAGGCCTGGAAAGATGAAAGCTGAGGCCAGTAGATAAACACTGCTTTCTGTGTCCCCATCGGTCCCCTACCCTCACCTCCCAGGAGCAGATAATACAGCACCTGCAGGAAAACAAAGTCTGCTTTACAATGGGATAAAAAATTCTGACTTCAGAATCAGTTTTTAATAGTGCCTTACGCTTCTTCCACAGTAACTGTTCCTAAGTCTTGGGAAATTAAATGACAGAAGATAATAATCCTAATATTGAGCCTATCTTTGGCTAAATGACTTCCCTTGGTGACTTTTTTTTTTTGAGACAGAGTCTGGCTGTGTCGCCCAGGCTGGAGTACAGTGGCGCAATCTCGGCTCACTGCAACCTCCGCCTCCCGGATTCACGTGATTCTCCTGCTTCAGCCTCCCACGTAGCCGGGACTTCAGGCGCCCGCCACCATGCCTGGCTATTTTTTTTTTTTTTTGTATTTTTAGTAGAGATGGGGTTTCACTATGTTGGCCAGGCTGGTCTTGAACTGCTGACCTTGTGATTTGCCCACCTTGGCCTCCCAAAGTGCTGGGATTACAGGTGTGAGCCACAGTGCCCGGCTGGTGACTTCTTTTTAAATAAAAAGAATCAACTCATGTGTGAGATGCTCTTTGATGAATATTTATTAACTCTGTTCAATATATTTATTAAGCAAATACTAATGTGCCTATTAAATTCCAGGTACCATATGATATACTGGATAAAGTGGTAAGAAAAATAGTTATAATCCCTGACTTCATGAAGCTTCCAGCATAGGAGACAAAGAAATGAAAACTTACACAAGAACTGATTATAAATATAACAAGCACAGGTTACTTTTGTAATATATAAAGACCTAACTTAATTGGGATTGAACTGGTACAAGGAATAGTTTAAACACAAAGGTTAACATTATCTTATTACTACCACTTGTTTGGCAATATCTTCGTTACAGGAAAAAAATAACTCAAATAGGAACAAAGAGTTTTGCCTCCAACACTATACACATGCCCACTGACAGATCATGTGGTCTTCTGGACCTGTATCATTGCCAATAAAATAAAAAAGCTTTAGCTGGGGACGGTGGCTCATGCCTTTAATCCCAGCACTTTGGGAAGCTGAGGAGTGCTTGACACAGACGCTTGAGACTAGCCTAGGCAACATAACCCTGTCTCTACAAAAAATAAAAAAATCAGCCAGGCCTGGTGGCACGCACCTGTAGTCCCATATACTTGGGAGACTGAGTTGGGAGGACTGATGTGAGCCTGGGAAGTGGAATCTGCAGTGAGCCATGTTTGTACCACTGCACTCCAGCCTCAGCAACAGAGAGATCCGGTCTTTCAATAAATAAATAAATAAATAAATAAATAAATAAATAAACAAATAATAAAGGAGTTCCTTCACAGAAAGACAGAGTTGTACAGTGGTTGTCAGGGGTCTGGGAATGTGGCAAATGAGGGGATACTGATCAAAGTGTACACACTTTCAGTTATAAGACGAACAAGTTCTGGGGATCTAATGTACAGTGTGGGTAGTGACAGATGTGTTAACTAATTTGACTGTAATAATTTATTACACAATGTATACGTGTATCAAATCATCATGCTGTATACCCTGAATATATATAATCTTCTTTTGTTGTTGTTCTTGGAGACAAGGTCTTTCTCTGTCACCTAGGCTGGAGGGCTGCAGTCGATCATGGCTCACTGCAATCTTAAACTCCTAGGCTCAAGCAATCTGCCTACCTCAGCCTCTTAAAGTGTTGGGATTACAGGTGTGAACTATCACACCCGGCCTATACAATCTTTATCAAGTAATTTTTGGGAAAAAAAAAAAAGAATTCTTGGCTGGGTACTGAGGCATGCTCCTATAGTCCCAGTTACTTGGGAGGCTGAAATGGGGGATCCCTTGGGCCCAGGAGTTCAAGATGAGCTCGGGCAACATAATGAGACCTTCATCTCTTAAATATAAAGTTCTTTAAAAGCAAAACAAAACAAAAACACCCCAGTGTTTTCCAGAGTGGCTCACAAACTAAAAGGCTCTATAAAGTTCAACTGAAAAACACACCTGTTTCTGCAAGCACTAAATCTGGAAAAAGAAAAAAAAAAAAACAAAACACCTGTTTAGTTATGTTGCCTAAATTTATTTGATAATATAACTTCCTTCATTGGTCATCTTTTAATGTCATTCAGAATATACTTTGGAAAACACAGAATTAGTTGACTTCTACAGTAATTTTTTTTTTTAATTCACTTTTTTTTTTTTTTTTTTTTTTGGGTAGAGACAGGGTCTCACTATATTGCCCAGGCTGGTCTTGAACTTTGGGGCTCAAGCAATCTGCCTGCCTTGGCCTCCCAAAGTGCTAGAATTATAGACATGAGCCCCAACAACTGGCATCTAAAGTAATAGTCTATGATTATCTTTCTTTTTTAGAATTTTCATCTTCCTAAACATGGGATTCTCCTTTATAACCCCTTAGTCACTGCTATTCCAAATGATACAATTTATTTTTATTCTAAATTAATTCTGTTTTAAGTATCTAAACAAGATTGAGCAAATATCAAATAAAATCTGTAAGTCTGTGTACAAATGAGCAAATACCATATTTTGCTAATAACAGAAATAAGATGATTTTGAAGGATTCTTAATAAAGTAAGCCAAAGACAAGAAGGAAGCATTTTCACACACACATATATATACACACACAAAATACTACCTCTGGGGTGAAGGTGAAGTTCTGGGATGCTTGCTTTAAGATCTCCACTGCTTCAGTATAAGAAATGCTGGAGGAAAACAGGATACAAGCAGAGAAAAGTCAATACAATTGGGCTGCTGTTAACTAGTTCATTTTAAAACCAGAAAAAGCCTACTCCTATATCACACTGTGAGGTCATGAGGGAATACTGAATAATCAGGAATTAAGGCTGATCTAATCCTATAAAAGTCTGATCTGCCTGAAGAGAAGTAACCATTCAATAACCATTCAATAACCTCACTCCTCATCTACTTGCAATATACACAGCGAAGCTAGTCACTTAAGCAAGGAAAGATTATTCTCTGAATCCAAGATATGCCAATGCCCTAATAAAACGTATGAAATACTGAGACTGCAACAGCAAAAGACTTTCTCCTAAAATTCACGATTAATTCATTTATTTATCCAACAGACATATACTTGGCACCTACTAGGCACTACACATAATTCTAGACACTGCAGATAAAAATAAAGCTCAGGGCCGGGTGCGGTGGCTCACGCCTGTAATCCCAGCACTTTGGGAGGCCGAGGCAGGTGGATCACAAAGTCAGGAGATCGAGACCATCCTGGCTAACACGGAGAAACCCTGTCTCTACTAAAAATGCAAAAAAAAAATTAGCCGGGCGTGGTGGCAGGCACCTGTAGTCCCAGCTACTAGGGAGGCTGAGGCAGGAGAATGGTGTGAATCCAGGAGGCGGAGCTTGCAGTGAGCCGAGATTGCACCACTGCACTCCAGCCTGGGCAACAGAGCGAGACTCCGTTTCAAAAAAAAAAAAAGCTCAGCCTTCATGGAGCCAACGTTCGTGCGTGTGTGCGTGTGCGTGTGTGTGTCTGTGAGAGAAAGAAAGAGCGAGAGATGCAGGTGAGGAAAGAGTAGACAGAGCAAACATCAGGTAGCTATTAGCATAATATCTTATAGTATATTAGTATAGTATAGTATAATATAATAGTGTATTACTAAGATAATCGTAGTATATTAGTATAAATGGGTAGCCATTAGTGCTATGAAGAAAAATAAAGTGGAGTAAGAAGACAGAGGGGGTTTGGGGTGCCATTTCAGATATGATGGTCAAGAAAGGCCTAAGTTTCTGACATCTGAACAGAAGTGTGCATCGAGTAAGGAAATGAACGACAGAAGTCTCTTGGGAGGAGTATTCCAGGCAAAAGGAACAACAAGTACAAGGATCTGAAGTGAGAAACAGTTTGGCTTGTTCATGGAACAAAAACGGCAGTCAGTGTGACTAGAGCATGCTGAACAAGAGGAATCATGCACAGGAAATTACATAGGAAAGGCAGTCAGAAGTCAGATCACATGGATTCTTTCAGGTCATACTAAGGGCCTGGTAATGTATTCTAAGCATTATAAGACTATTTAGGAAGATACTGATTCTCTCAACGAGACACCCTCATGCCTAAAGTAAGTCAAAGCAAGTGTTTCTTTTAATTTAACTATGTAAATAGGTAACTTATCTACATAGTTAAAAAAAAAATCAAGATGTATAAAAGAATATACATTTCCCTTCCATTGCGGTTCCAGAGACACCTAGTTCCTTTCCTTTCACACAATCACTGCTACCGGTACTGTGAATATCCCTCTAGAGGATTTTATTTACATAGATATGTAAATAATACACAATCTTCCTTTTTTATAGATGTCATACATATCATACACACTCTTTCACACTTAATTGTACAGAGTAATATACCTTGTAGATCTTTCTGTGTGTATATAAAGAAATTCTTCACTTTTTGCATTATATAATATTCCATTTTGTGGATGTATCATAATTAGTTTAACCAGTGACCTGACATTTCACATTCTAATCTTTTGCTATTATAAAACATGCCTATATATACCCATTTAATATTATTACAAATAGTTATTCTACACTAATTTGTCACATGGCAAAAGTGGAATTGTTAGATGAAAATTTGCAATTTTTATATTTTCTGAAAGGTTTTGCCAAAGATATTGCCCCTTTTATATCAATGTATACCCACCAGTAACATGAAAGTGTCTGTTTGCTTGTAAACTATAGGTAAAATACTGCATCAGTATGGCTTTTTTTTTTTTTACAAAAAATCTACAAACTTTCTGAAAGACTTTTGAGCTCAAAAAAATAATTTATCCAGCACAAACTTTTTCTCTGAAGTAAAAATGAAGTTCATATACATAACAACTAACCAGAAAGAGTTGTACTGTGTCATACAGTACAATAAAGCCCCTAAAGCTATGTTTTGAAAGATAGGTTTTTCCTAAGATGGAAAATCTATTCAAATTAAAATCTAGTATTAATAATAGGTAATTTTTAAGGTAGTAATGGTGGCGCTAGTTGTGTTGGTAGTAGCAGTAACAAGGATTTTAAAATTAGCATTTTACAGAAGGGAAGCAGACGGTTAGAGAGGATCAATAACTTTCCAAAGGTTACTCATGTAAGTAAATAGTAAATCTTGATCTGCTGACTCCAGAGTATACACTTTTAATGGCTAAGATAATGCCTAAAACACTTGGAGTTTCATATGTTCCATCAAAACAAAAGAAAATGGGCTCTGGGTTCTTCATCTGATTCTACCACTTAATCTGATTCTACTACTAGCTATGTAAGTCACTTCAACGTTGTGAAAGCATGTTATTAATTTTTGTAATGTGTTATACAAACATTTAAAAATTATTTGCACTTATAAAATAAGGATATTGAACTATCTTGTATAAAGTTCTTTTCTGCTTAGGCATTCTATCGTTCTATTATATCGATTACTTGGTATGATCTACCAATCACACTGAGAAATATAAGAGCAGTCAAAGTAATAAGCAGTAGATTTTGTACCATTGGTATGTTACTGTTTCATTATTAAGAAATGGCTCTCATGTCTAAATATCTCATTATTCCACGTCTTCCACTCCACACCCCAATACCTTCATTAGGAGCAGAACTTTCAAGTTCAAATTACAGTTCTGACATTTGATATCCTTAATGGCTTCCATCAACTCTCTCCACTAAGTATTTTTCTTGATATATATAGAAAATAGTATCTCTTCTCCTTTCCAGAAACTGTTTCCAAAGTGCTTTGAGGAAAGGAGGAAAAAACACTGCGATAGAGAATGATATGGCATCAAACTGAATTCATATTTCACATTTTTCATTGTTGAATAAAGAAAATTCATTATTCTGAAGCTGTTGGAGTAAAATTGCTAAACTACAAAGATAATTATTGTCATCCTTTGCCTCAAATTCACACAGAAAGATAAATGAAGAGCAAATAAAAAAGGTTAAATACTATTTTCAGAAACAATAATATAAAGGAAATGTAAAATAAACTGAATACAATTTCTGCATAAAGGCTAAATTCAATTACTACACGAGTTGCTGAAATAGCACATTTTCATATAAAATAATTATAACAGGTAGTGAAAAATATACTGAAATCTACTCAAAAGAATACAAGCCACGTGGTATCTATACAGATTCAATAATTAACAGTGCAGTCTACATAAGCATAAAACAAAAGTTTGTCTTTTGTTGTTTTTCTTTTCTCCCTGTTTCCCTGTTTTTTTCTCCTTGTTTCCCTGTTTTTTCTTTTCTCTTTACTGTTTTTAGGATTCACTCAACAGTAGATTCAGCTACACCAGTATTTTCAGAAATTTCAGCGTCAATGCCTTAAAAAGCATGAAACAGCAGAGAGGTGATGCCAAGGTGGTACAGAGTGCACCACCACACAACCTATTTCTCAACTTGATACCTCTGATGTTGCTGACTTAATAATCACTGTCATTGGACCAGCACCATCTCATTATGCTTTTTTTTAGTGGCTACCTTGCATATTTTAACACGCATATCTGACTTAACAGTCTAAAGCAGCTGGGTGTGGTGGCCTGCACCAGTTGTCTCAGTTACTCAGGAGGCTGAGGCAGGAGGGATCGCTTGAGCCCAGGAGTTCAAGCCTGCAGTGAGCTATGATCACACCACTGCCCTCCAGCCTGGACGACAGAGCGACGTCCTATCTCTTTTAAAAAAAAAAAAAAAAAAAAAGTCTACAGTTCACCAGTTTCTCTCTCTTTCTTCCAAACAACACAAGGACTAACATTTCAACTATGAACATACCTCTCAGTTTTACAAGTTATTGCTGCCCAGTATTTCAGTTCTAAGGTAACAGGTATTTTCTTTCAACTATGTGAAGATACTATTTTGTCAATCTATTGTCATTACTGTCCTTTGAACTTCTTGGGAATCTAATGCTGTTTGTTATGTCTGCTGTTCTTGCTCATGGTAGGTATTTCCCTGTGTATTTGGACTGAGATTATCTTAAGTAGAGTTTGTTTTGGGAATACCATGCCACTTGGGTTGAGGGTACAAACTTCAAGATTGGTTTTATATTAGTTTCTACAGCTACTCCAGTGTTATCACTAACTGAAAATTTTTAGTTTAATGCCCTAGCACGAAGATTCTTGAACTACACAGGAAACAAAATTCAAACTCTAGGCTCACTTAAGGGCCAACTGTGGCTGCAAATTCTCAATGGAGGCTATTTCTGTTTTGTCTCTATCCTTAAGCCCAGACTAAAGCATATACACTTCTACACTTCTCTGTAAATTCTCTACACTGGCTAGCTCAATTTTCTGTTTGCTTATTTTCTAATTGGTCCTTTCATTAAGGGTGTAGTCCTTGGCCAGTTCTAGCTTTGTGTATATGTGTGTGCATTTGCGGGGGTATCTTGATTCTAATTCATTCTGCTATGTCTATTCTCATGTCCTCTCATCGCTGTTAAAGCCTCTGGTTTCAAAGAATGGAAAATCGCCCTCCAGTTTCCCTACCTACACCCTGAGAATCCTCAGCATCACACCAACTGTGCATATCACTCTGATGTTTGGTTCCTTCTTCATTTCTAGCACCTGGAACTTCTCCTCCTTTCTAGTGAATTCAACAACATATTTAAAAGAATCTTATAATATTTTAAGTATTATTTTTAGAAGTTTTGTAGCAAGGGTGTTTTCAAATTATCTAGTCTGACATATTGCTTTTAACAGTATCGTTATTAAATCCTTTCAACAATATGACAGAGTATTTTTTATAGATGTGGAAACTGAAGTTCAGAAAAGTGAAAGATTCACTATTCATCAAGGTCATAGTTGTAATTAAATTATTCATATAAATATTTAACTGTTCATCTTTTTCTCTAGATTTTAAACTCCATAAAAAAATAAATAGATGTTTTCATTATTCTCAACAACTAGCAAAGTGCCTAACTCATATTAGGCAGTCAATAAATATTTGTTAAAAAATATTAATTTACTCATTAATGGCTAGTAAATGGTAGGGCCAGGATTACAATCCAGGTTCGCTGAATCATGGTTCACAACCCTCAGTGACTGAAGTAAATAGTGATATGAGCCAATAGAAACCTGAGGAGAGACTCCAGCCTAAAGAAGAAAACCTTTACAGCCACTGTTACTCAAGTCATTTGTTTGTGCACTCAATTACTCAGTATTTACTGAATGTCTATTAGAGGCACTGTGCTAAGTCCTGGGGGCATAATAGTAAGCAATTTAAACACAGCCTCTGACCTCATAGAGGTAGTAGACACCAAACAAATAATCACACATATACATTTATTTTAAAATGTTTGAATTTTTCATTGACAAATAACTAGTTTATGTATTTACAGGATACGATGTGATTTTGGTATTATACACTGTGGAATGAATATATCAAGGTATTTAACATATCTATCGCCTCGCATGCTTCATTTTTTTTTTTTTTTTTTGCAGTGAGAAGATTTAAAATCTACTCCTTCAGCAATTTTGAGATATACATTACAATTAATTATGGTCACTTTGTTACGCAGTAAATCCTGAAAACTTACTCCTCTGATCTAAATGAAACTTTGTACCCCTTGGTCAATTTCTTTCCATTCCCTTCAAGAACCCCTCACCTGCCACTGGTAACTACCATTCTACTCACTACTTCTCTAAGTGTAACTTTATTACATTTCACATCAAAGTGAATCATGCAGTACTTGTCTTTCCATGCCTAGCTTCTTTCACTTAGCATTAAGTCTTCCAGGTTGATCCATGTTGTCACAAATAAGATTTCCTTTGAATAGTATTCCACTGTGTATACACACATTTACTTTATCCAGTCATCCACTGATGGACACTTAGGTTGATTCCATATCTTGGCTACTATGAATAGTCCTGCAAAGAACATGTAAGTGCAGATATCTCTTTGACATACTGACTTCAGTTCTGGATACGTACCCAGAGGCAGGACTGCTGAATCATATGGTAAATATGCTTTTAGTTTTTTGAGAAATCTCCCATACTATCCTCCGTAACAGCTCTTCTAATTTACATTCCCACTAACAGTATACAAGGGTTCCCAAGTGCCACATCTTTGCCAACACCTGTTATCATTTGACTTTTTTTTTTTTTTTTTTGATACAAGGTCTTGCTCTGTCTCCCAGGCTGGAGTACAGCAGTGTCTGTGATCACAGCTCACTGCAGCCTCAACCTCCTGGGCTTAAGCAGTCCTCCCACCTTAGCCTCCTGAGTAGCTGGCACTACAGGCACGTGTCACCACACCTGGCTAATTTATTTTATTTTTTGTAAAGACAAGGTCTCACTATGTTGGCCAGGCTGGTCTTGAATTCCCAGGCTTAAGTGATCCTCCCACCTCAGCCTCCCAAAGTGCTAAGACTACAGGCATGAGCCAACGTGTCTCATTCTACTTTTTGATAACAGCCATCCTAACAGGTGTGAGGGGATATCTCACTGTGGTTTTAATTTGCATTTTATTAATTAGTGATGTTGGACACTTTTTGATAAACCTATTGGCCATTTGTATCTTACACAAATGTAAAACATTTGTGATGTCTGCCTGTCTGAGCAAAGCATAGGGGTGGATGCTGAGGCTAGATGGGGTGGCTGCCCTGCAGGGGCTCAAACCAGATAGACTTTCCTACTGAGTTTCTGCAGCAACCAGCTGGGCTTTGTAAATGGGCTATGCCACTGGCTGGTATCTCTGATCAGGTGCTCCTGCTGGCAGGAACACAGCCATCACCAAGATCCGTGTGCTGGTTGCTGTGAGCACTGCCCCACTCCTTTGTTCATAGTTGACTCCTGGTAGTCCAGACCTTACCCCCAGGGTTCCCTGTGAGACAGGAATGGGCCTCCTAGGAAGCATCAAAGAATGCTGGGGAAACTGGATAGCTGTCTCTTTTTCCACTGTATTAACTGTGTGCCCAGGAGAATCTTCTGTGTGGTGCTGTGCCTACTTAGGGGAGGGAGGATTCAATCAAATTGAGGCCATTGCTCCTACCCTTCTAATGCACTTTTTGTTCTGTGGTCCATCTGGGTGTCTCAACTTCATTCCCAAGTTTTGGGATTTTCACAAAGATGTTCTTGTATGTGACTAGTTGCCAAATGGACTTTCTGTGGTGAAGGCTGGGACCTTCTATTCACCATCTTGCTGATGTTCCTCTCCCCACAAATTTAAACTGCAACTATGACTTGTAGTATGCAGAATGGATTGTGACAATGACAATGATTGAAATGGCACAGCCCAAGAGGACATTTTCCAACCTTAACATTTTACGGAAAAGAACTCGAAAGCACAAGAGTTAAGTGACATGTAAGAGTCGTAAGGATAGTGGGCCAGCTACAACCACTCTGCCCTTCCAGTGCCTTTCCAAATATATGAAAACCTCAGGTTAAAAGTCTGAGCTCTGAAATCAGATGAACATGAGCTTGAATCACCATTTCATCTTTTACTCAACCTCTTTGCAGGGATTCTCAATCTGTAGAATGAGAATAATAACTACTTGGAGTTGTGAAGATAAAATGAGCTACTAATGTATGTAAATTTTATCACTGTCTGGGTAAATATTCAACAAATCGTGAATATTATTTCTGCATTTTGAATCTTTTCATTAGATAGGAGCTGGAAAACTAAGATCCTTCCCTGGTTGTTCGGTCACCAGCAGAGACTCCTTGAGAAGGCCAAATTACTTCTTTCCTCATCTACTTAATGACCACTTTTATCAATATACTCATGCCCAAGACTATCTTATAAAACTCCAGACCCACACTTTCAGTTGCCTATCCAACATCTATGGCTGGATGTCTGAAAAGCATCTCAATCTTAATGTCTGTGTTCCTGATACCACCCTTCCTCTCAAAGCTCCTGCCCCAGTACTCTCTTAAGGATTTCCCAACTTCAGTTAATAGCAACTTCATTTTTGCAGCTGTAGGAGAAAAAAAAACATTGAAGGTACCCTTAACTCCTCTCTCTCGCCCTCAGTAAATCCTGTTTGTTCTATCTCTAAAATATATTCAGAATAGGAGCTCTTGCCACCATCCTGGTCTGTGATGGTTAATTTTATGTGTCAACTTGGCCGGGCCATGGTGCCCAGATATTTGGTCAAATAGTATTCTGAATGCTTCTACGAAGGTGTTTTTTGGATGAAATTAATGTCTAAATCAATGGACCTTGAAAAAAGCAGATTATATTACCCTTCATAATGTGGGTGGGCTAAATCCAATTAGTTGAAGTTTTTACTAAGACAAAGACTAATCTCCCCCTGAAAAAGAAGGAATTCTGCCAGGAGACTGCCTTTGGACTTGAATGGCAATTCTTTCTTGACTCTCCAGCTTGTCCTACTCCCTTAGATTTTAAACGCAACAAGCCTCTACAATTATGTGAGCCAATTCTTTACAATAAACCTCTCAATCTCTCTCTCTCTCTCCACACACACACCCCGCCCTCAAACTTGGCTGGTCATGTTTCTCTGGAGAACCCTAATACACAGTCTAGATCATCATTAACTCTCACACTGATCACTGTGGTAATCTTTTAGTTTTCTGTTCCTGAATTCCTGTCTTGCTGTAACTTACACCGAGCATGTTTTTTACAGTTGGTTTAGTGCAAGTTTGAATTATAGTTACAATAGTTAATAATTACTAGATTTTTATCTTGCTATGATTTATTAATTTATTGATGAAACACTGATTATCAATTATGAACCAAACATAAGAGCTATAAAAATAATTAGAACATGGATCTTGCCTGGAATCTGGGGAATGTCTATATATATACACTATATATATAGGATCTATATAAGCAGATATAAATTTTAAAAATTATAATATAGTGTGATAAATACAGTGATAAAGAATGAATAAAGTTCAAAGAAAGTATAACATCTACTTACATTAAAAAGTTGTTTTTTAGCATATGTTCTAATCTGTCCTTAATAAAAAGAAGACAAAAAATAAATTTTAAAAATACAATTTTATTCATTATGTATAATTAACACATTAAACAGCAGATGTATTGGGCTTTATCCACAAAACTAATTACCTTTTGGCCAGGAGCTATGAATTTGTGACAGAGTTCAACATCTTCAGGACAATTTGAGAGAACCATCATTGCTGTAGCCTTGAAGAGTTCCTCTATAACCTAAGAGAAATGAAACAGAATCACCTGACACGTAAGCAATTTTACATGAAAAACTCGTTCAGGGATCAATAAGGACTGCACTCCAGGTTTTAGCAACTATAAATCCACTAAGTCTTTTAATCCTTGAATGTACCATGAAAAATTGGTTCAGTTTTCCAGGCATCTCAATTTCCTTGGTGTGTGGCAGGGAGGAAGAAAAAAGGAAATGTTTTAATCTTATGTTGACAGTTTCAATACTGGTAAAGAAATGAGATGTCAAATGAACAGCTATAACTGATCAATGTCTCTCCAAATTTCAACAAACTCACTTGTTGAATCAGGGTAATAACAGCACCTAACTTACAGGATGTTTGAGAGAATTAAATGAGATAAACCATGTGTCACACTTAGCTTAGTACTGGTTCAGAGAAGCACACAACAAACATCAGTTCTTGTCAACAGTAAGAACATTTTGAAAAGTGGTTTATTCACTCATTGATAAGTGAAAGTCAACTTTAAAATTACAGAAATGATGATATATCTAAATACAAATATATACATTTTTTGCTTTGCTAATGGCCAAAATAAAAATAACATGAAGCAGCATACAGCAAAAATCAGTATATAAGAACTTATTCTCAAGACCAGCCTGGGCAACATGGCAAAACTCTGTCTCTACAGAAAGAAAGAAGAAAAATTAGCTGGGCATAGTGGTGTGCTCACCTGTAGTCCCAGCTCCTCAGGAGGCTGAGTTGGGAGGATCACTTGAGCCGGCGAGGCTGAGGCTGCAGTGAGCCATGATCATGCCACTGCAACTCCAGGCCAGGTGACATCTCAAAAAACAACAAAAAAAATTATTCTTCCATGGGTGCCCATAGGAGACTCATAATAGAAACTTGTTCTTAGAAGGAAAAAAGTGACTGGAATGGAAAATATTTCTAAAATGTTTTTATTCACAACCAACATTCTTGGTTTTAAATCAATGAGACAGTATTAGGTCTTCTAAATTGTGTATTCACAAAGGTGCACATATGTATAAAGTACAGGCTGCCTTAAAGGCAGGTATCTTCTCTTCCTCTGTTGCATACTAGTAGATCCTCTTGAGAGTGGAAGCATAGTGAAGGCATAATTGTCAATGGAAGTACATTAATATAGTCAGATATAGGAAAACACTTAAATACCAGTGACAACCAGATCTATTTTATGATGTTTCAGTCATTGTTAGTGTTATTTATTTATTTATTTATGAGATAAGGTCTTGCTCTGTCACCCAGGTTGGAGGGCAGTGGTATAATCATAGCTCACTGCTGCCTTGATCTCTCAGGCTCAAGAGATTCTCCTACCTCAGCCAACTATGTAACTGGGACCACAGGCATGCACCATCACATCCAGCTGATTTTTTGTTTTTTATTACAGATGAGGTCTCGCTGTATTGCCCAGACTGGTCTCGAACTCTTAAGCTCAAGTGATCCTCCCTTCTCAGCCTCCCACAGTACAAATTAAAAATTTATGCAGCCAACAAACATATGGAAAAAAGCTCATCATCACTGGTCATTAGAGAAATGTAAATAAAAACCACAATGAGATACCACCTTATGCCACTTAAAATGGCAATTATTAAGAAGTCAGGAAACAACAGATGCTAGCAAGGCTGTGGAGAAACAGGAATGCTTTCACATTGTTGGTGGGAGTGTCAATTAGTTCAACCATTGCGAAGACAGTGTGGCGATTTCTCAAGAATGTAGAATCAGAAAAGCATTTGACCCAGCAATCCCATTACTGGGTATGTACCCAAAGGATTTGAAATCATTCTACTTTATAAAGACATATGAACACATGTTTATTGCAGTACTATTTGCAACAGCAAAGACTTGGAATCAACCCAAATGCCCATCAATGATAGACTGGATACGGTGATAAATTGGATACTGTATACACCACGGAATACTATGCAGCCATGAAAATGAATGAGTTCTTGTCCTTTGCAGGGACATGG
Source organism: Macaca mulatta (assembly GCF_049350105.2). Lineage (NCBI taxonomy): Eukaryota > Metazoa > Chordata > Mammalia > Primates > Cercopithecidae > Macaca > Macaca mulatta. Next base: position 78,905,485 of record NC_133419.1, read on the forward strand.
ATGAGCTGGAAGCCATTATTCTAGGCAAACTAACGAACAGAAAACCAAACACCACGTGTTCTCACTCACAAGTGGGAGCTGAACAATGAGAACACATGGACACATGGAGGGGAACATCACACACTGGGGCCTGTCAGGGGATGGTGGGCAAGGGGAGGGAGAGCATTAGCACAAATACCTAATGCATGTGGGGCTTAAAACCTAGATGATGGGTTGATAGGTGCAGCAAACCACCATGGCACATGTATACCTAGGTAACAAACCTGCACATTCTGCACATGTATCCCAGAACTTAAAAGTAAAACAAAAACAAAAACAAAAACAACACAACACAAAACAACACAACGTAACTCTGGTCAGAATACAAAGAGCAACTCAGAAAAATAAACAATGATAGGTGGACTGGGAACTAGTCAACTTGATTAATAACCTGAAGTGGAGATGAATTTTAGTTCCATTTTTACCTCCTTTGTCTCCTGGTTTTGATTGGGGGTAAAACATTGATCTATTTAGTAGGCATAGGAAGCAAAACTTCTGGAAGAAAGCTCCTACTACTAGTCTGGTAAAGTCCCTGTAGGATAGGGTGTTTACAGGAAAATCCTTGGCTGTTTTGTCCCCCACTCTTTTCTCTCTTCTGTTCCTGGCCAAAAGGTAGCCCCAGCTGTGGAGTGGCACTGTCAGGGCGAGTGGCACAAGCACCTAAAACTCCAAGACAAGACCTGCTTCTCCAACAGAGGAACTGGGAAAGGGAGACTGCTGTCTGAAGAGTGTGGATGTGGGTAATCTCTATTATTATTATTACTATTTTTTGAGATGGAGTCTTGCTCTTATCACCCAGGCTGGAGTGCAGTGGCACGATCTCGGCTCACTGCAGTCTCCGCCTCCCAGGTTCAAGCGATTCTCATGCCTCAGCCTCCCGAGTACCTGGGATCACAGGAGCGTGCCACCATGCCCAGCTAATTTTTCTATTTTTAGTAGAGACAGGGTTTCACCATGCTGGCCAGATTGGTCTCGAACTCCTGACCTCAGGAGATCTGCCCGCCTTGGCCTCCCAAAGTGCTGGGATTACAGGCATGAGCCACTCTGCACCCAGCCCGTTATTAATATTTTTTTGGAATGTTTTCTCTTGCCAGTTTGACCCAATGGTGGCCACAGTCACCTGGAAATGAATAACATGGTGGCGACTAAGACCTGGGAGAAATCTGTCTTTCTGGCCAGAGAAACCAAAATGGGGGCTTCAGGTAGCCAGACAGTGTGAAGGAAATTCTGAAGAATAGGAGAAGGTGACCCTCTAATTGTGTATGAAGTAACACAAGGCTAGGGTTCACCTCCAAGCAATGTATATGTGAAACAGACCCAAAGAAGCCCAGTGAAAGTTTCTGACAATGAACTACAATATAAATCACTGTGCAATTTCCAGACTAACTATGAGTAGCACACGCATCAGAAAGACTCAAATAGCATAGCAGAGGCTTTGAAAACTTAACTGACGTGGAAACCAATGCCAATAGAAAGTAAGATAAAACTTACAGTCTGAATCTAACCAGTTTAATAACTGGTAAACACAACAACAAAAATAATTCCATTTCCAAAGGATTTTAACAGAACCCAGTGTCAGAACACGACATTAAAAACATCTAGGATATAATTAAAAATTACCGGACATACAAAGAACCAGGAAAATCTTATGAATTCTCATGAGAAAAAATAATCAATAGATACATATACACAGAAGACTCAGATATTGAAATTATCTGACAATTTAAAACAGGTATTATAACCATCTTCCACAGGTAAACGAAACATTCTTAAACAGAAAGATAGAACTTCTCAGTGGAGAAAAAGAAACTAAAAATAAATAAAAATTTTAGAATTGGAAAATATGTGAAAGAAAAATTTCACAGGGTGGGCTCATTATCACAATGAAGATAAAAGAGGAAATAATTAGTAAGTTTGAAGACAGTTCAGCTGAAATGCCCCCCACTCTGAATTACAGAAAGAAAAAATACTAGCCAGGCATGGTGGCTCATGCCTGTAATCCCAGCACTTTGGGAGTCTGAGGTGGGCGGATCACTTGAGGTCCGGAGTTCAAGACCAGCCCAGCCAACATGGTGAAACCCCGTCTCTACTAAAAGTACAAAAATTAGTCGGGTGTGGTGGCGGGTGCCTGTAATCCCAGCTACTCAGGAGGCTGAGGCAGGAGAAATGCTTGAATCCGGGAGGTGGAAGTTGCAGTGAGCTAAAATCGTGCCACTGCACTCCAGCCTGGGCAACAGAGTGAGACTCTGTCAAGAAAGACAGAAAGACAGAAAGGCAGGCAAGAAGGCAGGAAGGCAAGAAAGCAAGAAAGCAAGCAAGCAAGCAAGACAGACTCATTAATAATAAGCAGAGCATCACAGCACCATGGGACGATATCAAAAGGTTTTATATTCGTGTTATTGGAGTACCAGAAGCAGAAAAGACAAAAAAAAAAAGGCACAGAAAAAAACATGTGAAAAAATAATGGCTGAAAACTCCCCCAAGTTGGCTAAAGACATATTCAAGGAGCTCGCTAAACCACAAACAGGATAAACTCAAAGAAAATTATACCTAGACACATCATAATCCATGAGCTGAAAACCAAAGACAAAGAAAAAAATCTTTAAAGAAACCAGGGAAAAATGACCCTTTACACTGGAACAATAATTGAAGACTGGATTTATTCTCAAACACTACAGAGGTCAAAAGATAGACTATATTTAAAGTGCTGAAAGAAAATAACTGTCAAGCCAAAATTCTATATCCCGTGGAAGCATCTTTCAGAAATGACAATAAAACTTAAAAATTATCAAATGAAGAAAAACTAAGAGAAGTGATTGCCAGCAGAAATGCTTTTAAATGTTCAAGGAAATTCTTTAGGCTGAAGGAAAGTGACCAGAGAAGGAAATCTGAAACTTGAGTAATGAAAGAACAACAGAAACAGTAATTTACTATTACTACCAAATGTAGGTAAATACAACAGATGTTTTTTTCTCTTCTAAAATTCTTTAAAATACATAAGTTGATTAAGAGCAAAAATTCAAACATCAGCAGAGGTTTTCAACGTATGTGAATTGTGATTGGGAGAATAATATTTATCCCTCTGCCAAAGCTGTCCATGCTCCAATTCCAGAACCCATGAGTATGTTAGCCTACCTGGTAAAAGAAACTGTGTATGTGTGATTAAGAATCTTTAAATGATGAGATTATTCTAGATTATGTGGTGGGACTAATGTAATCACAAGGATCCTTTACGTGAAAGAGGGAGGCATGAGGATGAGAGTTAGAAAGATTTGAAGATGATACCTTGCTGGTTTTTAAGGTCTGTGAGCCAAAGAATGCAGGTAGTCTCTAGAAAATGCAAGAGGCAAGGGACCTAATTCTCTCCTGAAGCCTCCAAGGGGAATGCAACTCTGCTGACACCTTTTAGCAGCGTTGGATTTTAGACCAGTAAAATCCACTTTGGACTTCTCACCTCCAGAAGAATACAATAATAAATTCGAGTTGTTTTAACCCACCAGGTTTGTGGTGACGTGTTACAGCAGCAATAGGAAATTAACACATAGAACTTGTAATGCATATGGCAACTATAAGACAAAGGGGTGAAGGAAAAGGGAAATATATAGTAGTAAGACTGTTGTTTTACTTGAAGTGGTAAAATATTAAATAGAATATGGAACAGAATAGAGGATTCAGAAATAGATCCATATATGTAAGACCAACTGATTTTTGACAAAGACCCAAAAGCAATTCAATAGACGAAGTTTAGCTAACAGCCTTTTCAACAAATGGTGCTGGAGCAAGAAGTTATCCAGATGTAGAAAGGAAAGGGGAAAGACAAGAGAGGAAAGGAAAGGAAGGGACAAGAACTTCTATGTCTCACGTTACACAAAAATTAACTCAAAATGGATCATAGACTTACATGAAAAACATAAAGCTAAAGCTATAAAACATCATAAAATCCTTGAGATCTAGGGCTAGGTAAAGAGTTCTTAGACTTGACACAAAAATCAAGTCTTAGCACAATCCATTAAAGAAAAAATGATAAACTAGATGTCATCAAAATTAAGAGAATGAAAAGCCAAGCTACTGACTAGGAGAACACAGTCAGATACCACACATCCAACAAGGAATAGTAGCTAGAATATATAAAGAACTCTCCAAACTCAACAGTGAAAAAAACAAGCAAGCCATATGGAAAATGGGCAATAAAAATACATTTCACAGAAGATGACATATAGATGGCCAGTAAGTACATGAAGAGATGCTCAACATCAATAAGCATTAGGGAAATGCAAATTTAAACCACAATGAGATACTAATACACAGCTCTTAGAATGGCTTAAAACCACCACACATGCCTGACAGTACTTGGTACTGATGAAGAACTAGAACAAGTAAAACTTCCATACATTGCTGTAGGAATGCAAGATGGAACAGTCACTTTGGAATACAGATTTCCTTCCTATAAAATGAAAGAACCTTTATAATTTATATAAGGAACATAAGTAATCATGGACTTTGGTATCCATAATGGCGGGGAGTGGGGAGGGTCCGGAAACCAATCCCTTCTGGATACCAAGAGATAACTCCACTTAGGAGTAAATTTAACCAAGGACATAAAAGATCTGTATAATGAAAACTATAAAACATCACATCAAACACTGACCTAGTAATCCCACTCCTAGGAATTTACCCAAGAGAAATCAGTCTGGGTGGCTGTGGCTCACACATGTAATCCCAACACTTTAGGAGGATGAGAGGCAGGAGGATCCCTTGGGCCCAGGAGTTTGAGACCAGCCTGGGCAACATAGTGAGATCCTGTCTCTACAAAAAATTTTAAACATAGCACCTGTAGTCCTAGCTTCTTGAGAGGCTGAGGTAGGAGGATCACTTGAGCTCCAGGAGTTCATGGCTGAAGTGAGCTACGATTGCACCACTGCACTCCAGCCTAGGTGACAGAGTGAGACCCTGCCTCAAAAAACAAAAAAACAGAGAGAAATGAAATTTTACATTCATACAAAACCTGCACATAAATATTTACGGCAACTTTGTTTGTTACTTTCAAAAACAGAATAAACTAAATGTCCTTCAACTGGTGAACGGATAAATCAAAACTGCTTCAGATAGCTATTATGCAAGTCTCAGGGAGTAATGTCACTGAAGCTACAGCCTTGCCCAGGCCCACGCCATCTAAAGCCACTGAACAAGTAACTGTTTTCTCTGGGATCACTGATCTCTTTGGGGTAGTCCAACCCTTTTTAATTAGTTCCCGACTTATTTTGGAATATATCTGAGGTAACACCAGCTAAGGTAGTACAAGATAATGCTCTAAATAAAATGTGTGATCTTCTGGTTCACAGTATTCCTGGACATTAATCACCAAAGCTTAAGAAACTAGCCTAAAAATCCATCAGTCAAGACATCTACAGATAAAAACAAAGTGAAGAAATGGAAGAAAAAGAGAAAATGAGGTGGGGCATGCTGACTCATGCTTGTAATCCCAGAACTTTGGGAGACTGAGGCAGACGGATGGCCTGAGCTCAGGAGTTTAAGACCAACCTGGGCAACCTGGTGAAACCCCATTTCTACCAAAAAATTAGTTGGGCATAGTGGTGTGTGCCTATAGAACTAGTTACTCGGGAGGTTGAGGTGGGAGGATGGCTTGAGCCCAGAAGCGGAGGCTGCAGTGAGCTAAGAGTGCATCACTGCGCTCCACCCTGGGAGACAAGGGTAAGACCCTGTCTCAAAAAAAGAAAGAAGAAAGAAAGAAAAAAAAGAAAAGAAAGGAAAGAAAGAAAGGAAAAGAAAATGAAATAAAGAAACGACTAATTATAAACATTAAGTTTAGACTGAAATGCTCCATTTGAAATATTTAGAGCAGAATAAAATAATTTCATGGCATTGTTGACTGAATGCAAAGGTGAAAATCTGTAACTGAATTCTGCTCACACTTACTAAAAAGGTATGTAGCTTAACCTATTTATTCCTCAATGTTTTTACTAATATAACTGAGAAAAATAAACAATATCTTGCAACCCTGTCATATGGTAAAATATAACTGTAGAACAGAAATTAATAAAGAATTAGGAGGTGAAAGCTACTTAATGAATGCACACTGAAAGCTACTTAAGGAATGCACACTGACTCCTCCTGAAGCTCAGATCCTGAATTCCTAGAGTCCAGAATATGGTTGTTCAACAGCGGCACTACTGATATTTTGGGCCAGCTAATTACTGGGGAGAAGGTGGTTGTGCACTTCAGATTGCTGAATAGCACTCCTGCCTTTACCAACTACACGCTAGTAATGACCACTCTCTCCCTTCCCTGCCCATTCCCTAATAGGGATAACCAAAAATGTCTCATGGGGACTGATCCAAAATGCTCAGTGGGAAGTGTGAAGAGGGTATGGAAGTGAAATGCTACATTGTGTGGTCAGAATGCCCCTTCAGGGCCAGGTGCCCTATACAGGAATCCAGGAATATTATTAACTGCTGATGGTTTATAGTTGAGTGCTTCATCAGGAACTGTCAAGACCCAAAGGTGCTGCCTTACTCAAGGTTATGCCCCTTCCAGTGGCTAATCACGTCCAATGACTGGTTGATATGGGAAGGCAAAAAGTGCAACCCCCTTGCCTTCCGATGGGACAACTGGAAAGGACCATTCCAGTTCCAAGAAGAGGCTAAGGCCTCTGTTTGTAAGTGCATCACAGTTCACTCTTCCTACTGTTCAATGTGACTTTTTTCCTTTCCTTACGAATGCTGTTCTCAAGAGCACTCCCCAATAACGCCCCTGCCCACACATCTCTGCCCTAGAGTTTTGTTTACTAGGAAATCCAACTCAAGACAGGGTAATAAAATAATTAGTCTGTTCTATTTGTGATATATATGGTATTTATGTTTTAAGTGGAAATAGGTCATTTACTGGGTAAGAGTAGAAAGACATATAAATGAATAGAAACGAGAGCTGATGAAAATCACTAAAATAAACATCCCATAATTACAAATCCAAACAAGATAGTAACCACAATGCTTCTGAATAGACAATTCATAATTTAACAGTTAACAATTCCTGGGTATTTATTAAGTGCCATAAATTATGCTAAGTACTTCATATATATGTATATAATAGATATATACTATATATATAATCTGTCCAATCTTCTCAAGTAGCCTATAAAGTAGGAATTTTTATTCCTATGTATTGGAATTTTGATGAGGACACTGAGGCCTAGAGAGATTAAGTCCTTTGTCTAAGTTGGACATAGCACGTGAGCGGTTAAGCATTAAATCTTGGCCCATCCAATTCCACTGGTGTACAGTGTCTGGATTATGTCTACAGCCTCCTAACAAGGCCCCTCTACTCTCATCTACCTCTAAATCATTGTTCATATTGCTGCTAAAAAGATGTGTCTAAAATACAGCTCTGACCTTCATTTTCCAACTTAGAACTCTTGCTCCTTAAATTTTGGGTAAAGTTCAAACTCCTTACCATGGCGTTGAAACACGAGGTCTTTCATGATCTGCTGCCTGACCATGACCTTCTCTCCAGCCTTATCCCCTGCTTAACTGAGCTGACAGCTCCTGTGGATGCTTTCTAATATAGCTACATAGGGGTTTACGTAAGTATTACAGACATTTATATAATTATAAAGATGTTTGGTTTATTTTCCTAGCAAATCAGAGCTACTATTTAGTGAACCTGCTTGTGTTCCACACCTCGTGCTATGTGCTTTATATTATATACACAATTCCATTTACCCTCACATAACCTTAGGAGTAAGTATAATATTTCTCATTTTAGAGTTGAGGAACCTAAAGATCATGAAAGTCAGGGAACTTCACAGCAAAGCTAATGGCAGAGCTGGGATATAAACTTAAATCTGTCTGACTCTTATATTTTAAACTATTACAGTAAAGGCATTTAGTAAGTGTTTATTCAGTAGTTCTCCCTTCTTTTCACTTTATGAATACGTGTAACACATAAATGTCTGAGGTAAAAATATATACAGAAACATTTTAATGTCACAGATACCTGCTATTTTAAAACTTGTGTACCTACCTGCATGAGATCTTGAAGGCTGTTAACAAAAGAAATCTCTGCTTCTACCATATAAAACTCTGCCAGGTGCCTCCGGCTCTGAGAATTTTCAGCTCGGAAGGTCGGACCAAAGGTAAACACTTGAGTAAAAGCTCTGCAATTCAAGATTAAGAGAATAAAAATAGAATTCACATGATTAATTTTAAGGATTTAAAATATTCACTGAGCTCTTAAGGAAATAAAAACAAGCTTCGTGTGCCTCTGTCTTGTCCACAGACTCACACATATTTGCTGCTATATATTTCTCTAATGGGTGATAATAATAGTTTCATTAAAAATGTTACATTGAGGCTGGGCACAGTGGCTCAGGTCTGTAATCCTAGCACTTCCTGGGAAGACTGCTTAAACTTACGAGTTCAAGACCAGCCTGGGAAACATGGTGAAAATTTACGTCTACAAAAAATCTTTTAAAATAGCTGGGTGTGATGGCCTGTGCCTATAGTTCCAGCTACTTGGGAGGCTGAGGCAGGAGGATCGTTTGAGCCCAGGAGGTTGAGGCCACAGCGAGCCATGTTCATGCCACTGCATTCTGGCCTGGGCGAGAGTGAGATCCTGTCTAAATAAAAAAATAAAAAAGAAAAATAAAAGAAAAAAAAAAAGAAAAGAAAAAAGAAAAAAAAAGTTACATTTATAGAAACCATTTTATCCTGAAGGAATCTGCAACTGCTTCACAAATCCTATGGTTTTACTAAATATAGAAACATAACCACTTCTGGGTACACTCTACTGCAGCTGCCTTAAACAGCAGGCAACTACATTTCACAGCAATAAAGAACAAAGTAAAGAAAAAAACACCACAGCCCAAGAAACCACACAGAAAACCTAGACAATAACAGCGAAAACTAGAATTTCATGTAGATAAGGTGTGTTCATTTATTTTTTAAACACATGAAAAAAGAACATCAGATACATATAGCAGTTCACCTTGTTCAAGGGCCACTCAAGTCCTTCGCGACCACCCAAGTCTTTCAATCAATGGCGAATGACCCCTTACATTTGGAGGTGAGAGATTTTGAGGAACTACTTTATTCCCTTGATTCCAGGGGACTATAGCTCAACCATCCAAATGGGGAGAAAAATCCCTTATTCTTAAATTCCTATAGTGAAGTAGACACTACATCTGTCATTCTTTAATACTTATTGTTTCCCTCACATTCAAACCAAGTAACAGCTGAGATTAGATCAAGCATGTATGAAGTAATAAATATTTCTTGAGGACTTAATCTTTAAATGTTAAGGTTTTGTTAGAACAAAACAAGCTGTTTGAGGTTCCTTAGCTATGATCCTGAGCACACCTAATCTGTCATTTAGCCAAATAATATTAAGATCAGAAAACTTAGTGTAGAAAATAGATGGATTATGTATCTATATATTAGTTTTGTTTGTTTGTTTGTTTTTTTAGTAAAGATACTCTGGGAAAGGAAACAAAGTAACTATGGTAAAAACCAAGGGATTTATTTTTCTCTCAATTGCCATTTCAGTAAGACCCAATTGGTAGAAGCTTAGGAATTTATATTTTGGCTCTACAGCTACCTTCCTAAGACCATGATCTGCTAACCTCTGAGAACCTTAGTTCTCAAAAATATTACTAAGGTTGCCTTTCTTCCAAGATTCAGCTACAGACTTGCCTACTAGAATGTTTCTGAAAAGACTAAACCTACCTTGTGCAAAATGAAAATTTTGACCCTGTTCCCCAAAACAAAAGACAAAATGAACAGTCCTGACTTTATTTTTATATTTCCTCCAGCTCTGTTAATCTCAGTTAATCCACCTACTCAACCAAGACAGATCCCACATTCCCCAACTTATCACATGGCCCTTATCATTTTGATCACAAAATTTAGTTGTTTACATCTCGGAAAACTCTGAAATCTCGCAGCTCTTCTCTATCTCCACAGCTACTGTCAGTGTAAACCTTTGTCTCCTGCTTAGAAAACAACAGCTTTTAAACTGGTGTCTGGCACCTGTCTTCCTCCAGTCCCAAACTACAGGTTTCCAAACTCAAATCTGATTATGTCAGCCCTAATTTTGAAATCTTCAATGATTCCTTAGTACCAAAGAATAAAATTCCAACTCCTAATTTCAACTCAGTTCTTTCCCACACCCTTTCCTCCAGCCACTCTGAAGACCTTCTCCTTTCCTAGCGTGCCCCACGCATGCCCTTAGGTTTTTGCATAGGCTGTTCCCTACCCTGTATTGCCTCCTCCACTGCTCCTCTACCCTCCAAATGGAAAATTCCCATTCATCCTTTAAGACTTGGCTCAACTGTCACTTCCTCTCTGAATCCTTACCACTGCCCCAAATTTATTGCTCCTTCTTGTATATTATGATAACACTTTTTCATGTTTATTATATAGAACATATCACTTTGAAATATAACTATTTATCTTTCTCCCCCAAAAAACTATAACATTTTCCAGAACAGGAACCATGTTTTATTCATATTCGCATCTCTAGTGCCTAAGATAAAACAGGTGCTCATGCTGAATGAATGAGTACTAATGATGATGATAGGCTTCCTCAGTTGTAAACTAAAAAGCACATCCTCACAAACAGTAACATTACAAACACAGAAAAATACTCAGATATATGTCACCGAGGCTCTCTCAGTACCTAAAAGGGGTCAAACAATCCAGGTCTGGTCCAAACAATGAATTCAATAATTAGAAGGCTCTAAGTTTCCAATCTCTGACTGTGCCATCTCTAGGTAGGTTGGCAATAGTATAGTACATCTAAATAAGTAAAATGACATTTCTGGTACTTTATCACAAGAAATTGTGTATATACTTATGGAGCATAGGATGCTCAAAGATGAGCAGCAATAGGAATTTTTAAATTTTACAATGGTTAATGATTTTCCCTGGCAACACAGGGCAAGGTCTCTAGTGTAAAATGCAGAAAAGGCTCAATAACTTTTATTTCAATTATAGTAAGGATCAGGCTCTGATTGAGGTATCCAAGAGTTAAATATCATTTTGATAGAGCAAGAACTAATGACCACAGTGCTTCCTCTGAAGTTACAGAGTGATAAAATGAACTGGAAGGTATGCTGAAAAATTGCATAAGAAAGCATCTAATCTTTAAGCAGATAAATGTTTAAATAATTCAATAATGATCACACATGTCAGTATCCAAAGACACTGTTTAGTATCAAGTGTTCTATTATACGTAATAGTAGCAGTAGCAGTACTAGTGGCCACCATTATGGAGTGATCATCATGGGCCAAGCACTAAATGGCCAAGAACCTTAGAGTTAATCCCTTCATAGTTAACTCAATCTAAGTATGTATTCATACATTTATCTTCCAGAATAAGAAACTGCAGTTCAGAGAGGTTAAGCAGCTTTCCCAAAAGTCAAAGTCATAGCTTAGTAAATGGAAGCCAGACTCAAATCCACATTTCTGACTCTAATGCTCATAGCCTTAACCATGATATTAACAATAATGATGCTCAAAACAACATTGCAAACTCAGAAAATTAGAAAGAAAAATTTTTAGTATATTCCCCCTTCTCAAAGATAACTAGGGTAAGCAGTTTGGCATATTATGAATAGCTTGTTTTATGTGTTAAAATACAGCTCTCTAGAACGTTATCTTCATGAAAATAATGAGAATGACATATTCTCATCAATACTTTGTAATCTTTAGCAAGTTACCTAGCTTTTCTGGTCTTCAAATTCTTATAGGAATTGGGGTTGGGGGCAGCTTGGCATTGATCTCTATTATCTTTTGCAATAATTTTGTCTCTAGGTGCCTGTGGAATCACTTCTAGTTTAATTTGTTGATTTCTTTCTTTTTTCCTATCTTCCACAGACATGGAAGCCATTTGCAGCAAAGATTGAACCAACCAACATTTAAAATAAAATCTGAGAACAAGGCCATTTCAAAAATAAGATACAAAACCAGGTGAAAGGCCAGTATGGCTCTGAGAAGAGACCAAGAGAAAAAGAAAACACTCGGCACTAAGAATCATTCTTGTGCCAAATTATGAAGAGAGGAAAGCTATGTAAGGAAAATCCATGAGCTTGGAGTTAATGTTTAGTATAACAAAAGTACATTCAATACACATCAACCAAGATAGCTACAAAAATGGCTCTTTGGAAAATAAAAAGCAAAATTGCAAAAAAAAAGTTGTACAAAGTTCACTTTTTCCAGTGTGTAGAGTCTTATGAAGCCCTCAAGATGGCAAATAGATTAATATAAAGTGGTCACTGATTGCCTGGCCATTTATTCTTTCTGACCCTGAAATTTCACAGCAAATCTTAACATTCTGAAAGAACAGAGGAACTGCTGTTCTTTAGTTTGGGAAGAACTTATTCAGCTTAAGATTGATCAGCAACTTTCACTACACCCTTCCTAAACCACCCCCAACCTCCATATCACTTTTCTACTGTTAGTTTAGTAAAAGTTCATTGACCTTAAATGAACTCCCAGAAAACTTTTAAACTGGATTTTAAAAGTTTTTGCCAAGTGCTTTTCTCATCATTCAGAAAATGATCGTCTATTTTACTACTGTTTTGCGTTCACTGGATTGTCAATACTGTGACATATTTTGCATTCATTATTTCTACCTGCCTAACAGAGTAGATTCCAGATACCTCCTTTTCAGCTTTTCCTTATCCCTCTATCATGCAATACACTTGGTGGAAAGGGATTATAAAAGAGATGCAGCCTTCACCATTTCAATAATCAAGTCATGTCAAGATGCCTTAGGGAGGGTGCATTCTAAATTCTAAAAATTCTTACCTTTATTGCCAAAAACTTGTGCCAAATAATTTCCTTTAACATGTTCTTAATACTTTATCTGGAACTGAACTTGAGACCCAAGCAAAATTTAATCTAAATTGTATGATGAAACACCAAGTTTGACAGAGTCTGACAACAATCCTGCTAAAGGGGGTAGAACATTAGCTAACCATCTGAGGAGATGACATGTGAAAAGAACATTCTAGCAAAGCAGACACCAACACATAGGTCCTAAGGTAGGAAGGAGCCTGACATGTTTAAAGAATTTAAAGAACAGGTGTAGGCCAGTAGCAGGATCAATGGTAAGAGATGGTGGAAAGGACCAGAAAATGTAGGGCCTTCCTTGTAACCACAGTAAGCAGTGACCAGATTTTATCTGATACACATGGAAATACCCTCACCTCTTGAAACATTTAACACTATTTTCCTAGTATTCTCCTAGTTTTCCTTCTAAATACTGCTCTGACCTCTATTTCTGCCTCCTTTTGCATGCCACTTTAGCTGTTCATTAAGCAGTAGCATTCCTCCAAAGTTACTCCTAGAACCTCTAACTTTTCTCATGATACTTTTCCTTATATGATCTCTCTTGGCCAATGATTTCAGTTAACCACTTACTTGCACACACATATTTATACCTTCTAACCAGCCCTCCTCTCTAAGTTCCAAAAGTATATATCCATCTGCTTATTTGGTCCTTTCACTTGTCACAAACTGATCTCATGCCTCTCCCCAGCTTCCACTTTGATTTCAGTCACCTTCTAACCTTCCTAGGCCAATCTTCTCAATATGCTCTTTTTTTTTCCTGTTGGTTTGGTGAAAAAACCAATATGCTCTTTAATAACACCATGTACTACTTACTGTTCACAGCACCTTTCAAAATAAAACATTTACATCAATTGATGTGATTATTTAACATCCATCTCCATTAGACTGGAAATTTCATGAGTGACTCTCTCTCTCTCTCTCTCTCTCTCTCTATATATATATATATATTGGTTCATTATGGCATCCTCATCCTCAGTCTTAATCCAATGCCCAACACGTACTAGTCAATATTTGTCAAATAAGTAATTCATTTTCTATAAAATATGCTGATCCCCAAATTGCATTTTTTAAGAGATGGGGTCTCCTATGTTGCCCAGACTGGACTCCTGGGATCAAGTGACCCTCCTGCCTCAGGCTCCCAAGAAAGTGGAACTACACATGCACACTATGGCACCCAGCTTCCCAAATGAATATTTGCAACAGCACTGGGATGGGATTAAGGGTAGAAGAGGAAGGTAAATAGAATATCAATTACTAAACAGAAAATACTGCTGTTCTGTGAAATTATTGTTTACAGAAGGCACTAGACAATAACAGCATCAGTTTTTTAAAACTGTCACATATTTTTGCTCTGTCAACAAGAAAATCCTTGAAAAGGACTAGAGAGGGTAAGCTGCTCTAATTAGAAAAATTTTTAAATTAACTGTAATATTACTACAAGAAAATAATTATCCTCGTCTATTCTATGTAAACACAGCAGTACATGATTCTTTGGCTCCTGTCTGAGTGAAATGCCACTTCATTCCTGCCACAGTGGACTCTTCAGGACTGACTGACTGGATATGGGGTCTTAGAAAATAACATTATTCTAAAAGGTCACAAATCCGTTCTTTCTAATTGAGTATTTATCCTTATGTCTCAATAAGACACCTTTCAAAAACAGGTATATAATTATACAAAAAACTACCTTTCAAAAACAGGTATATAATTCTATCAACTGCACTTACTCGTGTTGAGATTACCCCTCTTACATTTCTCATATTTAGAGGTCCTTGCTCTGAGGACCACTAAAGAAAACAACATGTCAGTACTTTACTTCAGTCACATGTACTACATAGCATTTAAGTGTCATTCAAGTCTACAAATATTTCAAAGGTTCCCTTTTCTTAGGGCTGATACTACAGAGGTAGAGAAGTCATTATGGCATTGAATTATCAACAATTTCCTGGACTCCAGTCCTGTCCAGATGACTCATTTTTTTAAGGTTACAGTACTGATTAAGAACATGTAGTCTAAAGACCTCAGTTGAAATCATGGCTCCTCCACTTACGAACAAACTAAGTTCTTAATTTCTGTAAGACTCAATTTCCCCATGCAAAAATGAGGGTGAGTATATAAATGTCATGGAGGTTATTATAAAGATGAAATGAAATAAAATACATCAAAAGGTTAATCTAATACCAACTATATGGTAAGAGAACAAATGGATCAAAGTTACTTTTTGTCTCCTTCCTTTCCATTGGGATACAGTTGGCATTTGCTTAATTTTTTTTTTTTTTTTTTTTTTTTGAGACAGGGTCTTGCTGTATCACCCAGGCTGGAGTGCAGGGGCACAAACACAGTTCACTGCAGCCTCAACCTCCTGGGCTCAAGTAATCCTCCTGCCCCAGCCTCTTGAGTAGCGAAGACCACAACTATGTGCCACCCAGCCCAGCTAATTAAAAATCTTTTTATAGATGGGGTCTCACCATGTTGTAAAGACCCCTTTACACTTCAAATTATTGTAGACCTCAAAGAAATGTGGTTTATCTAGGTTGTATCTACCAATGTTTACTATAAAAACTATGTTTGTGTTACTTAAAGATAATGACAAGGCCGCACATGGTGGCTCATGCCTGTAATCCAAACACTTTGGAAGGCTGACGCAGGTGGATCGTTTGAGGCCAGGATTTGAGACCAGACTGGGCAACATGGTGAAACCCCATCCCTACAAAAAATACAAAAATTAGCCAAGCAAGGCGGCATGCACCTTTAGTCCCAGCTAGTTGGGAGGCTGAGGCAGGAGGACTGATTGAGTCTGGGAGGTTGAGGCTGCAGTGAGCTATGATAATGCAACTGTGCTCCAGCCCAGGTGACAGAGCGAGACCCTGTCTCAAAAAAAAAAAAAACAAAACACACAAAACAAAAACAATGACACGTCCATTATGTGTTACAAATAACATACTTTTTATGAAACATAATTTTTTCCCAAAACAAAAAAATTAGTAAGTGGAGTGACACTGCTTTATACTTTTATAAGTTTCTTTAATGTCTGGCTTAACAAAAGGTGGCTAGATTCTCATATCTACTTTTGCATTCAATCTGATGCACTATCACATGCCACAAAGACTGGAAAACACTGTATATATACTCTTGAGACAATGAGAATGAAAAAGGCAATTACTGTCTTAGTATTATGAAAATTGTTTCAACTTCAAGGATTCCCCTGAAAGGATGTGAAGCCCCAGAGATATCCAGACCATATGCTGAGAACCACTACCTTTGGCAATGGTTCTTAACGAGGAGTATTAGTTCAGGGCTCTACCTCTGAAGACCTCTATTCAAAAAGTCTAAGAAGGATCCTGGTCATGGATATATTTAAAAGCTCCACTAGTAATTATGATGTGAATCCCTAATAAAGAACTACTGCCCTAAAGAAAGTTTAGACCTCTAATTAATATGCTTTTTAAAAAGATTTTTGATGGCTAAATTTTGAAAATAAAAAATAACAATGTTGGCAAGGATATAGAGAAACTCCTTGTATACTGTTGGTGGGAATGTGAAATTGTATAACTGTTATGGAAAACAATTTGGTGGTTCCTCAATAAATTAAACATAGAATGACCCAACAATTTCCTCCTGAATATACACCTCAAAGAAATAATAAAGACAAGTATTCAAACAAAACTTTGTACACAAATGTTCATAGTGGCATTATATAGATAGCCAAAGAGTAGAAATAACCCCAATATTCATCAATGAATGAATGAATAAATAACCTAAATGTGGTGTATTCATACAATGGAATAATTTTCAGCCATAAAAAAGAAATACTGATACACGCTATAACATGGATGGAAACACTAGGCTAAGTGAAAGAAGCTACACACCAAAGGCCACATACTATATGATTTCCTGTACATGAAATATCCAGAATAGGCAAATCTATAAAAACAGAAAGCAGAAAGTGGTTGCCAGGATTGGGTGGGGAGGAAATGGACAGTACATTATTTTACATGAGTTGCTATAACAAAATATCACAGACTGGGTGACTTAAACAACAGAAATTAATTTTTCTGCAGTTCTAGAGGCCAGAAATTCAAGACCAAAGTGACGGCAGGATTGGTTTCTGGTGAAGCCTCTCTTTCAGGTTTGCTGAAGGCTGCCTTCTTGACATGTCTTCATGTGGATTTTCCTCTGTGCACAAGCACTCCTGGTGTCTCTTCCTATATGGACACCAGTCATACTGGATTAGGGTTGCACCCTTATGTCCTCAAACAACATTACTTTTTAATGGTACTATCTTCAAATACAATCACATAGGAGTTAGGACAACATAATACATGAATCCTGGGGGAGAGGCAATTCAGTACATAACAGAGATTAACTGTTTTATGGGTATGGGACTTCCTTTTGGGGTGATGGAAATGTTCTGGAACTAGACAGTGATGTTGGTTGTATAATGTCACTATTGGTAAATTTTATCTTATGTATATTTTGCCACAATACATTTTTTAAAAGTTGACTGAGGCCAGGCGTGGTGGCTCACGCCTGTAATCCCAGCACTTTGGGAGGCTGAGGCAGGTGGATCAGCTGAGGCTGTGAGGAGTTCGACATCAGCCTGGCCAACATGGTGAAATCCTGCCTCTACTAAAAATACAAAAATTAGCCAGGCGTTGCTATAACAAAATATCACAGACTGGGTGGCTTAAACAACAGAAATTAATTTTCCTGCAGTTCTAGAGGCTGGAAATCCAAGACCAAAGTGACAAGTGGCATACCCCTGTAATTCCAACTACTTGGGAGGCTGAGGCACAAGAAGTGCTTGAACCCAGGAGGCTCAGGTTGCAGTGAGCCGAGACCACACCACTGCACTCCAGCCTGGACGACAGAGCGAGACTCCATCTCAAAAAAAAAAAAAAAGTTGAATGATGAGACTGTCTATCAAGCACTTTACACACGTTCATTTCATCCTTGCTACCGTATAAGAGAGGTGATTTCATTCCATTTTATAACTTCAGAAACTGAGGCTTACATAAGTTAGTAAATAGTCCAGAGCATCAAGCCAAAGCTGCTTTAACATAAGCAGTCCAAATCCATGGCCCACTTACTGTACTGCTGCAAGGGTGCAGTCTTAAAAAGTAAAAAGTTCAGCACAGATGCTGAATGGTACCACTGAGCATCTGTGCTCTACTTTTTAAAGTACAAAACATGTGCAAAGAGAAGTTCTGTATCTTAAATGTCACTGTCCTCTGGGTGGTTTCTGCCTCTCTGGACAACTTGGTTATTCCATTCTTGGTGGCCGTTCTTTGTTCACCTTTCTTCCACCATCCCTTACTTGCTTCTTTCCTGTCTTATTCTTTCTCCTATATATAGTTATTTAGTAGTAGAAAGGAACAGTCATTAATAAGCACTGATAGTCATTAATAAGCACTGATAGTCAATCAGGTACATTTTCATTCTCTTTCTTTTTTTCTGAGACTGAGTCTTGCTCTATGGCTAGGTTGGAGTACAGTGGCACAATCTTAGCTCACTGCAACCTCCCGCTCCTGCGTTCAAGTGATTTTCATACCTCAGCCTCTGAGCAGCTAGGATTACAGGCACGTGCCACCACACCTGGCTAATTTTTATATTTTTAGTAGAGATGGGGTTTTGTCACATTGGCCAGGCTGGTCTCAAACTCCTGGCCTTAAGTGATCTGCCCACCTCGGCCTCCCAAAGTGTTGGGATTACAGGAATTAGCCACCATACCCAGTCAGGATACATTTTCATTCTATTTTATGATTTACAAAATGGTAACATATCCAATATACTTTATAGCACTTCTCGACTATGGGCAGCTTCTTCCCTTCCCCCGCCTACCTTCTTTAGCTACTTTCAAGTCTAGAGCCATTCTGGAGCATTGTGGAGCCCACAAGGTTGGACTTATGCAAAAGGAGGCTTTGTTATAAATGCTTAGATGACCTACAGCAGTGATTCTCAAGTTTTAACATGCATTAGATTGACCAGAGGCTTGTGGAAACACAGTTTACTTGGCCCCACCCCACTTGGCCCCACCCCTAAACTGGTCAGCTTTAGTAGGTCCAGGGTAGGCCTGAGAGTCTCCATTTCTACACATTCCAGGTGATGGTGATGCTGCTGGTCCAAGGACTACATGTTAAAAACCACTGATCCAGAGTGGTTTTCAGCCCTGGCTGCATAGTAGAATAACATATGGCACTACAGAAAACAATCCTGATGCCCAGTCCCACACCCAGATCAATTAAATCTGATTTTTCCTAAGGGGGCTAGGGGAGTCAAGCTAATATATCTATATATTTTTTAAAAGATCCTGAAACATTCTAACATATAACCAGAGTTGAGAACCACTGATCAAATTCTTTTTTTTTTTTTGAGACTGAGTCTTGCTCTATCACCCAGACTGGAGTACAGTGATGCAATCTTGGCTCACTGCAACCCCCGCCTCCCAGGTTCAAGCCATTCTCCCGTCTCAGCCTCCCGAATAGCTGGAACTACAGGTGCGTGCCACCACGCCCAGCTAATTTTTGTATTTTTAGAGGCGGGGTTTCTCCATGTTGGCCAGGCTGGTCTCGAACTCCTGACCTCAGGTGATCCGCCCACGTCGGCGTCCCAAAGGGCTGGGATTACAGGCATGAGCCACTGTGCCCAACCTGATCTAGCTCTTTTAATTACCACTTATGATTGAAAGTAAAAGGCACAGATCATTGACATGAAAGGTATTATTTCATAAAAAGGGTACATTTGCATAGACCTATATACTATGAATAAAATAAACATTTTCTAATACTCTTGACACTCTAAATCAAACAGAGCTTGGTTTATGAACATAAAAGCACAAAGGAAGAACCATCAAAAACTAGAAATAGACAAACTGCTTTTACAGGAGGAGTTAGCCTATAGAAATAATATATGAAAAATCCCTATTCATTTTCCCTGAATAGGAAGAGTAAGGGCGAGAAGGAGGAGGAAAAAGAGGAAAAATGGCATGCTCTGCCACGCCAGGCCTCGTAGGCTGCATGAATACTAAAAATGAACACTCTCAATGATATGGATCATGGGATGACCCATACAAAAGGCAGAGAAACTCTGGGTTGAACTATTCAAACTGTTACCTCCAAATTCCCAAGTTACATCCAACCCTCCACAGCTATATAGGAAATACCAGTATTATCAAATCACACATATATTTTGGCTAAGAAAGGCATGTAAGAAAATTTTTGAGATAACTCTTTCTACAGTAGTACCTAAAATACTGTCTGCCTAAAATTCAAATTTTTCCATTGAACTTCACACCACACTGTCTTAAAGGAGAATCAGGCAGAAAGCCCAGAATAATTACCCAGTTGAAGAAACTAAATGAAAGTCCCTAAAGAATGTTCCAGAAACAAAAAACAAGTGTCTATCTCCTGATCTTTATCCTAATTCACATGCTAAAGCTACCTCTTAAATGTGAAATAAGGCTGGCTTGGGTTTTGCATATTCTCCAACTGTAAAGATTTATGTGACACATGTCTGTTTATCCATCCCCTACACCTGTTTCATGTGGCAAAACACCAGTTTTTTTTTTTTTCCGTGTAGGGTATATGAGGGAAATAAAATAGGAGTTGACATCAAAATAAATAAAATTAATGTGGCTAGCAACTAATACATGTGACTAAGCTTATGTGTTATCACCTTTTACTGGTGAGAGGGAAGGAAAACCATAACTGAATTTATTGGCAATTTTTTCTAAAGGAGCAAAGATAAAATTTCCTTTTATTTTCTGTAAAACACATACAAACATACACACAAACAAACATACATTTTTTTTTTCCTACAGCACATCTTCTACAGACTATGAGGCATTTCTATTACGTGGTTCCCTAAAAACAAGCAAATATAACACCGATGAAGAGAGAAATTTAATCTGCTCCTATTCATCAACTTTAGGGTGATCACAGGTCTTGGTTTGCCCAGGAAAAATCCATTTTATGCTGACTGCTCCAGCATAACTGTTACCAGCCCTCCCTTTCGCTCTTTAAAGTGTCCTTGTTTAGATGCCCTAGCTCTGCCCCAAAACTGCACTTAAGGTTGTTAGTGGGTTTCAGCGAAGTAAAATGCACAGAAATGTTTCCGTGGTTTCTATAATTCATGTACATAGATCACAGGCAAACTTTTACAATTTCGACTAAAAAAAAAGAAAACAAAATCACTGAATTTTCTGAATTCATACCAAGAGAAATTCACACCCACTGCATGAAAATGTAAAATGAAGCCAGGAGCGGTGGCTCATGTCTGTAGTTTCAGCAGTTTGGGAGACCAAGGAGGAAGGACCACTTCACCCTAGGAGTTTGAGACCAGCCTGGGCAACACAATGAAACCTTGTCTCTTAAAGAAAATAAAACACACACACACACACACACACACACACACACACACACACACACACACACACACACACGTGTACGTATATATACATATTTTATGTTAAAAGAGAAAAAGAAATTTCAGTTTCACATAATAAGGGTACTTTAAGATATCCTAACAGATCCAATAGCATAGTATTTCAAGTTTTTAAATGCATTTTCTGATGGAGTTTTTTTTTTTTAACTAATTTTTTTCCCCCAACTAGAATAGATTGATAAATTAAATCAAAAGCATGGAAGTAATTCAAGCCCACAGGTCACAACAGCAAAGACGGAATGGATACAGAAGCTTAGGGCCTAGTTATCTGTCTGTATCTTACCATCATTATCTACCTGAAGTGATATTGACTTAGTCATTCAACAAATATTTATTAGACTACTAATCACTGTGGAAAATACAGAGGTAAACCAGGTATGGCCTGTATCTTCAAAAAGTTTATAGACTAACAGGGTCTTCATTGACCTAAAAATACAAGCTAAGATATAAAATCCCTAGGAAAAATGTCGGTAATCTTTTGGACAGGATAAAAAAACTCATGAACCACATAAGAAAAAGACTATAATACACCAACAGAATAAGCAGCTTCTGGTCTTCAAAAAAAACTATTTTAAAATGGAAAGAAAAGGCAGACTGGGGAAAGAAAATTTACAACACCTATATCTGATAAAGGGCTTGTAACCAGAATATATAAAGAACTGTTACAACCCAATAATAATAAAACAAACAACCTGGTAGAACTAGGGTGAAAAAAATTGAAAACACAGTTCAAAAACAAGATATATGAACAGCCAGTAAGTACATGAAAAAAATGTTCAACAGTACTGGTCACCACAGAAATACAACTTAAAACCACAATGACATACCTTATACTCAGTTGAATGACTAAAATTAAAAATACAACATCATCTTTTGTCAAAAACGTGGACCAACTGGCATCCTCATCCACTGCTAGTGGGCATGTAAACAGTACAATTACTTCAGAAAATTATTTAGTAGATTCTTACAAAGTTAAGCATTAACTTAATTCTTATTTACCCAAGGGAAATAAAAACGTATGTTCACACACAGACTCTTGCATGAATTTTCAGAGAGCTTCATCATCACAATAGTTCCACACGGGAAACAGCTAAATATCAAACGACAGATGGATTGAGAGTATTTTGGGAAGATGGCAGAGAAGAAAGCACCAGGAATCTGTCTACCCACCTAGACAAGTGCACTGGTATTATCTGTCTGATTTAACTGTTTTGTTTTTTTTGAAATGGAGTCTCACTCTGTTGCCCAGGCTGGAGTGCGGTGGTGCAATCTCAGCTCACTGCTACCTCCACCTCCCAGGCTCAAGCGATTCTCCTGTTTCAGCCTCCTGAGTAGCTGGGACTACAGGCATGTGCCACCATGCCCAGCTAATTTTTGTATTTTTAGTACAGACAAGGTTTCACCATATTGGCAAGGCTGGTCTCGAACTCCTGACAGTCTCAGGTGATCCACCCGCCTCGGCCTCCGAAAGTGCTGGGATTACAGGCGTCAGCCACTGCACTTGGCCTGATGTAACTGTTTTTGAAACTTGCAGTCTATGGAATATCCGCAACTTCCAGAGAAAGGCTTATACAGTAAACTGTAGTTAATTTTGGTCAATTTCAGCTCTTAGCACAGTAGCAGTTGCCCATACCCCTCTCCCAGCCCTGAGGGAGGCAGCTGCGCATGTATGTGTTCCTGGAACACTGTGCACACAGCTTGAGGGAGCTGGGTTGGAGAAAAAAGGATCCTCCAAATACTGGGAATCTATACCTAGATTGCCGATTGTGGCTTCTAATCACAGAGATACATAGAGGCAGGCACCTCCTCCATTTGTTACACGCCCAGCCCCACCCCCACCCACCCCCGGAATTATTTAAACAGCCAGTGCACTTCTCCACTTCATTTTTCTTTTGTTCTCCTTTGAGAGTCAGACATTGAAGACTAGGACAGTCAAAAACAATTGCAATTGCATATATGGAGAAAATCAGAAAGTGAGGCACCTGCCGAGGGAAAGAATCAGGCTCTGAAAGACCTGAGAAGACATTAAGTTTATACTTTGGGCTGAAGCCTGGTACAGAGACAGCTTTCAACAATTTAAAAAAGAAGTCCAAAAGAATAAATAAAAACAGCAAGCCCTGAGGAAGAGAGAGAATCTGATTTCCACAGTTCCCACATGATTAGCTGCAAATGCCCATTTTTTTTTTTTTGAGACAGAATCTCGCTGTGTCGCCCAGGCTGGAGTGTAGTGGCACGATCTCGGCTCACCGCAAGCTCCGCCTCCCGGGTTCCCGCTATTCTCCTGCCTCAGCCTCCTGAGGAGCTGGGACTACAGGCGCCCGCTGCTACACCCGGCTCATTTTTGGTATTTTCACTAGAAACAGGGTTTCACCGTGTTAGCCAGGATAGTCTCGATCTCCTGACCTCGTGATCTGCCCGCCTCGGCCTCCCAAAGTGCTGGGATTACAGGCGTGAGCCACCGTGCCTGGCCCAGTTTTCATTTTTTAAAAAATCAGAAGGCAGCTGGGGGCGGGTAGCTCACGCCTGTAATCCCAGTACTTTGGGAGGCCGAGGTGGGCAGATCACGAGGTCAGAAGATCGAGACCATCCTGGCTAACACGGTGAAACCCCGTCTCTACTAAAAATACAAAAAATTAGCCAGGTGTGGCAGCGGGCGCCTGTAGTCCCAGCTACTCAGGAGGCTGAGGCAGGAAAATGGCGTGAACCCCGGAGGTGGAGCTTGCAGTAAGCCGAGATCACCACACCGCACTCTAGCCTGGGCAACTGAGAGAGACTCCATCTCAAAAAAAAAAAAAAAAAAAAAAAATCAGAAGGCATACAAAGAAAGATAAAAATATGACCCATTCAGAGGGGAAAAATAAATCCACAGAAATTGTACCTGAGAAAAATCTCAAGCCAGATCTACTCAAAAAAGATTTTTAAACAACTGTCTTAAGACAGTTTTAATATCTTTAACGATACTTAAAGAACTAGAATATGTGGAAAAAATCAAGAAAATGATGCATGAACAAAATGCAATCTTAATAAAAAACCAAAACACCTAGTAAAACAAAACGAAATTCTGGAGCTGAAAAGTATAATTGAAATGAAAATTTCACTACAGAACCTCAAAGGCAGATTTCAGCAGGCAAAAGAATGAATCAGCAAACTTGAAGATAAGACAATGGAAATTATGGAGTCTGGGAACAGAAAGACTGAAAAAAAAATGAATAGAGTTTAAGTGACCTCTGGGATACCATAACACGACCCAACATATGCATGTGGGAGTCTCAGAAGAAGAAAGAAAAGGGCAAAGAGAGTATCTGAATAAATATGTAATCTGAGCACTTTGGGAGGCTGAGGTGGGCAGACTACCTGAGGTCAGGCGTTCAAGACCAGCCTGGCCGACATGGTGAAACCCCATCTCTACCAAAGATACAAAAATTAGCTGGGCATGGTGACATATGCCTGTAATCCCAGCTACTCGGGAGACTAAGGCAGGAGAATCACTTGAATCAAGAGGCAGAGGTTACAGTGAACTGAGATCATGCCACTGCACTCTAGACAAGTGACAGACAAGTGACTCCATCTCAAAAAAAAAAAAAAAAAAAAAAAATTGAAGAAATAATGGCTGAAAACTTTCCAAATCTGATTAAAGATATGAATGTATAAACATCCAAGAAGTTCAATGAACTCTAAGATGGTAAGATGACCTCAAAGAGGTCCATGTCAAGAAACATTATAATCAAACTTTTGGAAGCCAACCACAAAGAATCATGAAAGCAGGAAGAGAGAAGTAACTCATCACATGTAAGGAATCTTAAATAAGATTATCAACAGGCCAGGCACAGTGCAGTCCCAGTACTGTGGGAGGCTGAGGTGGGAGTATCACTTGAGGCACGGAGTTTGAGACCAGCCTGGCCAATACGACAACATCCTGTCTCTTCTAAAAATACAAAAATTAGCTGGGTGTAGTGGTGCACGCATGTAGTCCCAGCTACTCAAGAGACTGAAGCAGGAGAATCACTTTAACCCAGGAGGTGGAGGTTGTAGTGGGCCAAGAGCACTCCTGCCTGGGCAATAGAGTGATACTGTCTTTAAAAAGGAAAAATAAATAAATAAATAAAAATAAAAGATTATCAACAGATTTCTCATCAAAAACTTTGGAAGCTAGAAGACAGTGCGCAGATACATTCAAAGTGCTAAAAGAAAAAACTGTCAATAAAAAAATCTTATATTTGGCAAAACTGTCCTTCAAAAGTAAGGGAGAAAGTAAGACATTCCCACTTAAAACCTGAAAGAGTTTGTTACTAGACATGCCCTGCAAGAAATGCTCAAGGTGGTCTTGCAGGGTGAAATGAAAGTACTCTAGGCATTAACGTGAAGCTATATAAAGAAATAAAGATCTTAATCAAAGTAAATACATGAGTATAATTGTAAAGATTAATTTGATGCCTCACAATCAAATTATATAAACCTGATGTCTCAGGTGAATATAACTGCACTTTTTGTTTTCTGACTTAAGAGACTAATACACTTAAAAAAAACCCCTAAAACTAGTATTATTGCAAATTTTGGTTGTAACTCCACATTCTGTTTTCTACAGCATTTAATTTAAGAGGTTAATGCATTTCAAAGATTTATTCATGTATGTTTTAGGGCACACATGATGTAATTCTGTGATATCAACAACTGAAAGGAGTGAAGAAGGAGCTGTTAAAAGTGCAGTCAAGAATCCCTTCAACTCAGGAGGTGGAGCTGGGACCGTACCACTGCACTCCAGCCTGGGTGATGGAGTGAGACTCTGTCTCAAAAAAAGAGTTTTTGTATGTTATCGAAGTTGAGCTGGTATAAATTCAAGTTAGACTGTTGTAATTTTAGGATCTTCAATGTACTCTCCATGGTAACTACAAAGAAAATAGCTATAGAATATATGCAAAATAAAATAAGAAAGAAATTTAAATGTTTCCATACAAAGAACCAACTAAAGAAAAAGACAGTAATGCAGAAAACAAGGGACAAAAAAGCTATAAAGTATGTAGAAAAGAAATAGCAAAAAGAGAAGTTCCTCCTTACCGGTAATTACTTTAAATGTAAATGGATTAAACTCTCCAGTCAAAAGACACAGATTGGCAGAATGGACTTTTTAAAATGACCCAATTATATGCTGTCTATAAAACATTCACTTTAGATACAAAGAACAAATAAACTGAAAGTGAAAGGATGGAAAAAAAAATTTCCATGCAAATAGGAGACAAAAGAGAGCGTGGATGGCTATACCATTAACAAACAAAACAGACTAAATACAAAAAGCTTACAAGAGACAAAGAAAGACATTATGCATTAATAAGAGGTTCAGTACACTAAGACACAATGGTTGTAAATACTTACATACCTAATGATGGATCATCAAATATAAAGTAAAAAATGAGAAGTGAAGGGAGAAAACAGTTTTACAATACCATTGGAAACCTCTCAATAATGTAAAGAACCAGACAGAAGATAACTAAAGAGAGAGGGGGGGGACTTAATACAATAAAACTAGATCTAACAAACATATACAGAACACTCTTCTAATGATCAGAGTTTTTCATATGTGCATGTGTTATTTATTCAAACTAAAAATGTGTGTGGTAGTGGCTATAAAAATTATGAATATACTTAATGTCACTGAACTATATATTTAAAATGGCAAAACAAATGCAAAAAAAAGAACGAATTAACAAATTTGATGTTATATCCATTCAGTGCGGTAATATTCAGCAAAGAAAGGAACAAACTGCTGGATAGATCTCAAAAGCATTATGCTGAGTGAAAGAAGACAGCTACAAAGAATAGATACCATACGATTTCATTTATATAAAATTCTAAAAAAAGGAAAATTTAATCTATGGTGACAGCAGATCCGTGGTTGCCTAAGACCAGGGGTGGGGAAAGAGACTCATGCCAAAGGAAAACAAGGAATTTTTTGAGTGACAGAAATAATAATTTTTTTGTTGTGGTGGTGGTGGTTTTTTGTTTTTCTGAGATAGGGTCTTACTCTATTGCCCAGGCTTCAGTGAAGTGATGCAATCATGGTTCACTGCAGCCCTGACCTCCTGGGCTCAAGTCAGCCTCCTTCCTCAGCTTTCTGGATAAGTGAAACTACAGGCACATGCTACCATGCTCAGCTAATTTTTAAAATATTTTGTAGAGATGGTGTCTCACTATGTTGCCCAGGCTAGTCCTGAACTCCTAGACTCAAGCAATCCCCTTGCCTTGGCCTCCCCAAGTGCTGGGATTACAGGTATAAGCCATGTCATCCTGCCTAATTCTATATCTTGATCATAGAAGTAGTTACTGAGGTGTAAGAATTTGTCAAAACCGGCCAGGCTCGGTGGCTCATGCCTGTAATCCCAGCGCTTTGGGAGGCCGAAACGGGCGGATCACAAAGTTAGGAGATCAAGACCATCCCGGTTAACATGGTGAAACTCCATCTCTACTTAAAATACAAAAAATTAGCTGGGTGTGGTGGTGGGCACCTGTAGTCCCAGCTACTCGGGAGGCTGAGGCAGGAGAATGGTGTGAACCCGGGAGGCGGAGCTTGCAGTGAGCTGAGATCGCACCACTGCACTCCAGCCTGGGCAACAGAGCAAGACTCCATCTCAAAAAAAAAAAAAAAAGAATTTGTCAAAACATGTATTTAATATATATTTAAAATGATATATTTTAAATGGGTTCGTTTTTATTATACAGTATACCTCAATAAAGTTGATTAAGAAACAACATTAACTGGTATGGGTTGGCTGAAGGTATTTAAAAAAAAAAGAAACAACGATTAACAGGAATAACTTACCAACAAACTGGTTTATTCTGCTACTTAATTATTTAAACTATAATCTTGTTCCAACTATTGTACAAAAGGAGAAGTATCAGGCTCCAAGAACCCCAGAAGGGGCACAACAACGTCTTTCCAAGAACAAAAGAATCTGGAACATAGTGACACCTCATTGCCAACATAAATGACTACAGCTCTTAGGGCAGACTATACCTTAATCTGCTAATCTGCTCTCCCTTCTTAGTTTAGCTCTGACTTAGTCTTCAAACTCTGACAGTTAATTGATTTCTGCGTCTTAATTCTTTACTTCATTCCAGGTGCTGATTTAAACTTCTGGTCTGTCTCGTGAGTCCTGAAACCCAGCAGCTTGTTCCAATCCTCCGCTTTGTATGAACTCCAGTTCTGTTAGTAATATAAAACAATTTGATTATTACCTGTCAGCTATTTCTTCCTGGCCACACTACCTTGGTTTTTCTCTGCAGCTAGTCCTTTATAATTCACCCGAGGTTCTCCAGGACCCAGAGGCTCTCATTACCATCAACATAGCACCTAATATTTCAGTGCCTGCACAGTAGTAAACACTGGGCTTTACATGGTACCCAATGCTTACAACAGCTCTGTAACATGGCCATTATAATGTACTTTTATAGATTAGGAAGTGGAGGCTCAGTCATTAAGCTTATAAAACTAGTATATAAAGTAGCCAGAATTCCAATTTAAATTCTCTTGTACTGCATTTACCTCAACTAACATAATCATTCATTTGAACAAGATCAGTACTTTTTGGCAAGGATAACATTATCTGAGTAGCTACTTCATTCTCTAACAGCACTGCTCACCCTCTATATGAGGCTATCTCATATTTTTTTTACAATTTTTAAAATTTTTTTATATTTTAAATTTTTGTGAATACATATTTATTCACAAATATGTGATACATAAGATATCGTGTACACGCACTCAATCAGTAAAAATCACATCATGGAATACTGGGTATCCATTTCCTCAAGCATTTATTCTTTGTGTTACAAACAATCCAATTACATTTTTAGTTATATTAAAATGTACAATTAGGTTGAGCGCAGTGGCTCACACCTGTAATCTCAGCAGTTTGGGAGGCTGAGGCAGATGGATCACCTGAGGTCAGGAGTTTGAGGCCATCCTGGCCAACATGGTGAAACCCTGCCTCTACCCAAAATACAAAAATTAGCCGGGCATGGTGGTAGGTGCCTGTAATCCCAGGTACTCGGGAGGCTAAGACAGAAGAACCGCTGGAACCTGGGAGGCAGAGGTTGCAGTGAGCCGAGATTGCGCCACTGCACTCTAGCCTGGGTGACGGAGTGAGACTGTCTCAAAAATAAAATAAAATGTACAATTAAATTACTGACTAGAGTCCCCTTACTGTGCTATCAAATACTAAGTATAAAATACTAAGGTCTTATTCACTCTACTTTTTTTTACCTATTAACCATCCCCAGCTCACTCGCACACCTGCCCACTACCCTTGTCAGCCTCTGGTAACCATCCTATTCTCTATCTCCATGAGTTCAACTGTTTTGATTTTTAGGTCCCACAAATAAGTAAGAACACATGGGTTGGGCGCCGTGGCTCACGCCTGTAATCCCAGCACTTAGGGAAGCCGAGGCGGGCGGACCACCTGAGGTTAGGAGTTTGAGACCAGCCTGGTCAACATGGTAAAACCATGTCTCTACTAAAAATACAAAAATTAGTCAGGAGTAGTGGTGGGCGCCTGTAATCCCAGCTACTCGGGAGGCTGAGGTAGGATAACTGCTTGAACCCGGCAGGCGGAGGTTGCAGTGAGCCAAGATTGCGCCACTGCATTACAGCCTGGGCGACAGAGTGAGACTCCGTCTCAAAAACACACAAACATTTGAAGTCTGTCTTTCTGTGTCTGGCTTATTTTACTTAACATAATGACCTCTAGTTCCATCCACGTCGGTGCAAATGACAGAATCTCATTCTTTTTTATGGCTGAATAGTACTCCATTTTGTATAAGTAGCACTTTTTCTTTATCCATCCATCTGTTGGTTGCTTCCAAATATTGGCTATTGTGAATAGTGCTGCCACAAACAGGGGAGTGCAGATATCTCTTTGATATACTGATTTCCTTTCTTTTGGATATATACCCAGCAGTGGGAATTGCTGAATTGTACAGTAGCTCTATTTTTCGTTTTTTGAGGAACCTCCTAACAGTCCTCCATAGTAGCTGTACTAATTTACATTCCCACCAACAGCGTATGAGGGTTCCCTTTCCTCCACATCCTCACCAGCGTATCCCAAGTTCTTAACATCCTCGTTGGTGTCTAACATAATTACATATCATTTGGGTGAACATTAAAGTTATTGCTGATTAAATAACTAGTTATTTTCAGCAGAAGAAAACATGCTAGAAAAAAAATGTCAAAATGAGAAAAATTCTGTTTCCAACGCAACCTAAATTCTGCAAACGTTTAATGCATAGATTTTTTTTTTTCCCTTCTCCTAAAAAAGTAATTGAAACCGGTAGTGGTGGCCTGCATCTGCAGTCCCAGCTACTCTAGAAGTTGTGGCTGGAGGATCGCTTGAACCTAGGAGTTTGAGGCTGCAGTGTCTTATGACTGAGCTTGTGAGTAAGCCACTGCATATGCTACAGCCTGAGCAACACAGCGAGACCCCATCTCAAAAAAAACAAACAAACAAAAAAAACAAAACAAAAAAAACCCACCTGAGCAAAATAGAATTTGGGCTAGATTTTGGAATACCTGAAATAATATCAGTTTTGCTTTTTATAACTCCAATTACTGTACATATTGGTCTAGTTACTAAGGATTAATCTGATGCCTCATGATATGCTTCGGCTACTTGTCTCTGCCCCAATCTCATGTTGAATTGTAATACCCAATGCTGGAGGTGGGGCCTTGTGGGTGGTGTCTGGATCATGGGGGTGGATCCCTATTGGTTTGATGCTGTGTTTGTGATGGTGGGTTCTCACGTGATCTGATCATTTAAAAGTATGTGGCATACCCCCATACACACACACTTGCTCCCATTCTCACCATGTGAGATGCATACTCCTTTGCCTTCTGCCATGATTAGAAGCTTCTTGAAGCCTCACGAGAAGCAGATAATACTACGCTTCCTGTACAGCCTACAAAATCGTTAGCCAATTCAACCTATTTTCCTGCAAATTACCCAGTCTTAGGTATTTCTCTCTTTTTTGAGTCAGGGTCTCACTCTGTCACCCAGGTTATAGTTCAGTGGCATGATCTCTGTACACAGCAGCCTCGACCTCCTGGACTCAATAAATCCTCTAGCCTCAGCCTCCCGAGTAGCTGGGACTATAGGTACATACCACCTGTCTGGCTAATTTTTGTATTTTTTGTAGAGGTGGGATTTTGCCACATTGCCCAAGTTGGTCTCAAACTTCTGGGTTGAAAGTGATCTGGCCGCCTCAGTCTCCCAAAGTGTGGGATATCAGGCATGACCCAATGTGCCTGCTCAGGTATTTCTTTATAGTAGTGCAAAAATTGCCTAACACATCTCACTACGGTAACCTGCATTTGCTTTTAGAGAATATCAACAGGCGCTGCATTTCAGGCACAATGTGTTCTATTTCTATAACTGCTCAAAAGGCTCACTGGGAATTCTTTTTAAAACAACTCACATGATCATGCCTATAATTCCAGCACTTTGGGAGGCCGAGGCGGGCGGATCACGAGGTCAGGACCTTGAAACCATCTTGGCTAACATGCTGAAACCCCGTCTCTAGTAAAAATACAAAAAAAAAAAACCATTAGCCGGGCACGGTGGCGGGTGCCTGTAGTCCCAGCTACTCGGGAGGCTGAGGCAGGAGAATGGCATGAAGCCCGGGAGGCGGAGCTTGCAGTGAGCCAAGATCACACCACTGCACTCCAGCCTGGGCGACAGAGAGAGACTCCGTCTCAAAAAAACTAACAAACAAACAAACAAACAACTCACATGAAACTTGCTTATTACAAGGCAATCCTTCAGATACTTTTTCTACTTAGCCAGACAGACCTCAGTGAATTAGATAACAGAAGAGTGGAGTGCTATACACTTGAAATGGAGAAAAGGCAGGTTAGTATTCCCTTCACAAAGGAATTCAATACTAGAAACGGGTAGAGAATCCAGTATTTAGATTTCCAAAGGCGGCAAGCAGACACTGCAGAGTTAGCACATTAGACAGAGACATTAAATCATTATGCAAATAATGTATAACCTAACTAGCAATTAAAGAAAAGCAAATTAACACCATTCAAGCTAGTAAAAATGAAGTTAAAATGGTGAATTAAACAGATATATATTCACTTCTTCCTGAGATAACTTTAAAATAATCATAAAAAAACTAAAAGGAAGAATCATGAAGGGGGCCTTCAATGGACAAGAGATTGCGACAAATTACTGAAGGACAGAAAACAGATGGCTGAGTGATGACCAATATGGCAAAGCATGGAAGCTGTTATCTGGAATATGAAGCATGCTGCAGCAGAACAGAAGTGACTGGCACACAGAACCTTGGTGAGACTGGGGGTAGGAGAAATAGGGATGCATTCAGAGTTCGCATATGAGCAGTAAATGCTCCCCCACCCACCCATCAGTATAGCTAGAAGCCAGATGTCCTCACCATTCAGGGAACAAAGCACCTTTCTCTAAAGCAGTGGTTCTCAGCATCAGCATCACTTGGGGGCCTGTGACACAGACTGGGAGGTCCCACTCCCAGGGGTTCTGATTCAGTAGTGTTTGCTAGGGGTTGGGGGCAGGAGAAAATGGGAAGTGACTGCTAATGGGTTCGGAGTTTCTTTCTGGAGTGATAAAAATGGTATAAAATTAGATAATGTTGATGGTTGCACAACTTTGTGATCATAGTAAAGACGACTGAATTGTTTACTTTCATTTCTTTTAAGAGACAGGGTCCTGCTCTGTTACTCTGGCTGGACTGCAGTGGTGTGTTTATAGCTCTCTGCAGCCTTGAATCCTGAGCTCAAGCAATCTTCCTGCCTCAGCCTTTAAAGTAGCTGGGAATACAGTGGTGCACCACCATGCCTGGGTGATTAAAAAAAAAAAATTAAGAGGGGGTCTTGCTATTGCCCAGTCTAGTCTCAAACTCTATGCTCAAGCCATCCTCTTGCCTCGGCCTCCCAAATCCCTGAGATTACAGCCCTGAGCCACTGCACCTGGCCTGAATTGTATACTTTTAATGGATGAATTTTATGGTATATGAATTATATCTCAATAAAGTGGTTCTTGAAAAAAATAATTTACTCTTCTGTATATATCTCTTACAGAAACCCACCAGATAGACTTCAACAACTATAAAATCATGTCTCTTCTTTGTCTTCCCTGTACTAAACATATCCACTATCTTCAGCCATTTTTCTGGGCCATGAAAAGTCAGGCTACAAAGGAACAACTTCTTCATGTAAAGGTTTACAAAAGATTCTAAGTATTTGAAAGTTGAAAAAGAAACAGGGCAGAAAAGCTACAGTTTTCTATCTTTGGATAATGTGGCTAAATAGAATTTATTCAAGTATAATATATCAAACATGACATAAAAGTACAGAGACATTCCAGAGCCAAACACAAACAACATGTATTAGGAGAACTAAAAAATTGTACACCATAAAATGCTCTACAATAATGGGGAGAAAGAGCTACATTAACTGGATTTCTGTCTGTCCAAGAATACAAAAGGAATAGAATCCGCATCAAATATAACAGCCAGTGGCCATTAAACATGAATGACATTTAAAAATGCACTTCCGTGTAATCACTCTACTGATAAGGTTACCTCTAAATTCAATTCAACCTAGACAAGGCAAAATTTCCTTGACATACGCTCTTCTTTCCCTCAGGACAGTGTTTTTATAACAGTAATCACACTCCCAATTTCTTGTTTAAAGCTCATCTTGCTCATCAGACTCTATAGGGTCATGAAGGTTGAAATCATTATCTGTCTTGTTCATGTCTACTTCTTGGTACACAACAGTTTCTCAATAAATTGAACTGAGACTGATATTTGAGCCCTGGACCAGGCAACGTAATAGTAGCAGAAGCTAAGATGACAAAGAGGAACAAGATACAGATTAAGGACTTTAGGTCTAATGGGAAGATAAGATAATAATTTCAATATTTCCTGATAAATAGAATTGATAGAAACCCCTTTCCAATAGATAATTCTCTTTATTTTGTATTAAATAATAGTTATAAAATTAAATAAGACAATCTCTAAATTGAAAAGCTCATAGTCTAAGCTACAGAGAAATAAATCAACGATTCCATGTCACAGAACATGTAGGCACAAAGCAACATGGGCACACAGAAGAACATTTAAACAAGGAGGAGGTGATGGTGGTGGTAAGGTTCTGGGTGACATAATTTTTAAGTCGAGTTTAGACTAACGGGCAGGAGTTAGCCAGACAAAGGCATGGTGAAAGCAAATTCCAGGCAGAAAAACAGCATATGCAAAGGAATACAAATGTGTGAAACAGGATGATGTGCTTAGAATACTATAAGCAGTTTAGGATAGCTGAAGCAAAGGGACATGGAAGCAAATGAGTGAAAGGATTCAAAGGGTATGGAACAAGAATTTAGAATGATTTCCATAAATCTGGTCTGACAAACTGGAAGCTTGGTAGTACCACTTCCTGAGACAGGGAATTCAGGAAAAAACAGATTTAGGGAATAAGATGATGAATTTCATTTTGACCATGTTGAGTTTGAGGTGCTTGTACCTCAATCAAAGAAGACAACTGGCATTTCAGTTCATAGGTGGGGAGCAGAGCGAAGAATCCATGTTAGAAACAGGAATTTCACAAGAGCAATACTTTGACTACCACCTCATATTCATCCAGGTTTTTACTCTAGTATTTCTGCTCCAACAATTTTTCATTAAGACCTCCAATTCTTTCTGTTCACCACTTTTTCCACTATCATCTTCCACCTCCCTTTTCTCGCTTCTTACCCAGCACAGATTCCTTGGTCCGTCAACATAACCTTCTAAGCCTATTTACTTCCATCAAATTTACCTAGCGATACCCAACCCCCGGTTAACTAAAATATCTACATTCTCTGTATTTTAACCCAAGCAAGCTAAATATTCCCACTTAAAAGCCTTCGTACTTGCTGATCGATCTGCCATAAACACTTGCCTTCTGTCAATAGTATACAAAAAATGCAACTGGTAAGGAGTTTATAATGAAGTTCCTCAGTCATTTATACCAATAGTCTGTTAATTCACATTTCTATCCACATAAGGTTAACTTTGGATTTAATTAATACACTCTTAAAAGAAGTATATTTATCATCATTCACACACATTCAGTTAACAATAACAATAAAGATCTTAGGTTTCACTGTGATATAATTTCCATGAAATAGAGTAAAAGGAATGATTAACATAGACTTAACTCCTGTTGTGGGCTCAACACTATAGTACAGTTGGCCCTCTGCATTTACAGATGCAACCGACTTCAGATTGAAAACATTTGGGAAAAACAAAAAATAATGCAACAATAAAAAATAATACAAATTTTAAAAATACAGTATAACAACTTCACATAGCTTTTAATTGTTTCAGGTATAATAAGAAATCTAGAGATTAATTTAAAATATATGGGAGGATGTGGACAGGTTATATGCAAACACATGGGCATCCACAAATTTTGGTATCTGGAGAGGGATCCTGGAACCAGTCCCCCTAAGATATATGGAGAATGACTGTATAAACCAGTAGAGGAAAATTATAAAAGAATGAGAATTTATGCTTTACAAATTCAGTTTAACTACTACTTGCTAATTATTATGAGGACATGGAGCTAAGACAGACATGTCTTCAAGGGATTTATAACCTTTGAGAATTACATATGAAAAAGAACGAGAAAACGGCTAAATGTTAAAAAACAAAGAATTTCTTTCTTTTTTTTTTTTTTTGAGACGGAGTCTCGTACTTTCACCCAGGCTGGAGTGCAGTGGCGAGGTCTCGGCTCACTGCAAGCTCCGCCTCCCAGGTTCACGCCATTCTCCTGCCTGAGCCTCCCGAGTAGCTGGGACTACAGGCGCCTGCCACCACGCCCAGCTAATTTTTTGTATTTTGAGTAGAGATGGGGTTTCACCGTGTTAGCCTGGATGGTCTCGATCTCCTAACTTTGTGATCCACCCACCTTGGCCTCCCAAAGTGCTAGGATTACAGGCATGAGCCACCGCGCCCAACCAGAATTTCTTTTCTTTATGACATGAAATGAGTGAGTACTATAAAAGAATAGAAAAAGATAAAAGTAATTTCTACGAGAAATACAGGAAGAGAGTCAAGTAGAAAGTTGTTATTTCAGTTGAGCCTTTAGGAATGACCACATATGGAAAAAAGCAATCTAATGCTACAGAGAACAGCGTTAGAAACGCAAACACAAGACACAAATCATAATCAAAAAGATCTCAAAAATCAAATGACTATAAATGAACAAAATTCAGTATCAAGGGAATGAAGAATGAGAAAGGCATATGAACAGATGGGAAGTCAGTTTCACACCCAATTGTAAAGCTTCAACTCAGATTCACAGGATGATATTCCCACCACAGCCACCAAACAGGGTAAGAGCATCCTGATTATGAATGTTTCATGGCTTCTGAGCTCATTATCTGAATTAAATAATCGAAGGGAGTCAATTTAGGACTGCATGTACCAATCACAAACTACTCAATTAACCAAACAGGAATGAAATCAGTCCAAAGCCCAAGTTGATTCCCCAAAAATGAAAATAACTTAAGTTTTTTCCTGATTATAAAAGTAATGAACACTAATTTTTCAAATATGAAAAAATAAATTTGAGGAAGAAAATAAAAATTAGCAGAAATAGCCAGTTTGACAAGTTGAATATTGTTATATATTCTTCCACTTTTTCTATGAATATATGCATATAGTTAAAAAACCAGAATCACACTCTACCTCCTGTTTCATAACCACTTCTTAAAAAACAGCATGATATAAAGACTTGTGATCAGTCTTAATGGCTGTACAGTAATCCATGATATGAACAAATCATAAATAATTTAACCCTCAATATACTGCCAGGACTCATTATACCCAATTTTAGTTTTTCAGTTTCTTTTTTTTTTTTTGAGACAGAGTTTCACTCTTGTCACCCATGCTGGAGTGCAATGGCGTGATCTCAGCTCACTGCAACCTCCTCCTCCTGGCCTCAAGCGATTCTCTTGCCTCAGCCTCCCGAGTAGCTGGGACTACAGGTGCCTGCCACCACGCCCAGTTAAATTTTTTTTTTTTTTTTTTTTTTGTATTTTTAGTAGAGACGGGGTTTCACCATGTTAGCCAGGACGGTCTTATCTCCTGACCTTGTGATCTGCCTGCCTTGGCCTCCCAAAGTACTGGGATTATAGGTGTGAGCCACCACGCCCAGCTAGTTTTTGAGTTTCTTGGTCAGTTATACTTATAAAAATAGCTAATATTTTAAAAATATTTTAAATATTTATAAAAAATTAGTAATTCAACACTCATATACTCTTAAAGGTTGTATTAGTTTCCTAAGACTGCCAAGAGAAATTGCTACATTCTGTTGGCTTAGAACAACAGAAATGTATTCTCTCTGCTGTGAGGCTACAAATCTGAAATCAAAGTGCCAACGAGGTCATGCTTCCTCTGAAGGTTCTAGGAAGAATCCTTCCTTGCCTCTTCCTAGTTTCTGATGGCTCTCAGCAATCCTAGGCATCACTCAAATCTCTGCTTTTGGCTTCACAGAATGCTCTATCTTAGCATTCTTCCCTGTGTGTGTGTCGCCTACATCTCTACATTCAAATCTCCCTCTCCTTTCTCTTATAAAAATACCAGTCACTGGATTTAGGGCACACCCGAATCCAGTGCGACTTCATCTTAGCTTGGCTACATCTGCAAAGACCTTGTTTCTAAAAAAAGGTTGCTATCACAGGTTAGGACTTATCTTTTTTCGGGACACAGTTCAAGCAACTGTGGAGGTTTATCCATAAAAACAGAAATTTCTATTTTTTAACAACAGAATAAAGCCCACTGAATCCTTTCACAAATCTAAGCTATATATGGGTTTTGGTGTTATTTTTCCTGTATCTCAAAACATTTTGCCATTTCATCATCTTAGCAATTACTCATCATTACTAATTCTTCATAATTATGTTAAATAAGAGTAAAATATTAAGAAAACAGGCCGGGCACAGTGGCTCATAGGCCAGGCACAGTGGTTCATGCCTGCAATCCCAACACTTTGGGAGGCCGAGGTGGGTGGATCACCTGAGGTCAGAAGTTTGAGAACAGTCTGGCCAACATGATGAAACCCCGTCTCTGCTAAAAACACAAAAACATTAGCCAGGAGTGGTGGTGGGCACCTGTAATCCCAGCTACTCGAGAGGTTGAGGCAGGAGAATCGCTTGAACCCGGGAGGCAGAGGTTGCAGTGAGCCGAGGCTGGCGCCACTGCACTCCAGCCCGGGCAACAGAGCGAGACTCCATCTCAAAAAAAAAAAAAAAGGGGGTAACAGAAGAATGATGGGTGCCTAAGAGGAAAATGCAACAGTGAGATAAATTGTCAACATTATATCAACTTCAGTTTTCTTACTCTGGTTTTTTTTTTTTTTTTTTTTTTTTTTTTTTTAAGAGGTGGGTTTCATTCTGCTGCCTAGGCTAGAGTGTGGCGTTGTGATCACAGCTCACTGCAGTCTGCAACTCCTGGGCTTCAGCAATCTTCTTGCCTTACTCTCCCCCAAGTACCTCGGACTACAGGCACATGCCATCATGCTTGGTTTTTGTTTTTTTGTTTGTTTGTAGAGACTAGGTCCCACTATATTGCCTAGGATAGTCTTGAACTCCTGGCTTCAAGTGATCCTCCTGCCTCAGCCTCTCAAAGTGTTGAGATTGCAGGCTTAAGCCACTGTGCCAGGCCTGTCATCTTTCAAGAAAGTATAAGAAAAGCCTGGATACATGGTTGTAGCCTTTTTGTAGTTTTTGCTGATCACAGTTCAGAATTCAGATCTTTATTTTTCACTCATACTAACAAAGAGAATCAAAATGATAAAGATATTTCATAGTTATTAGACAAATCAGAACACAAATGCAAAGAGGCAGCAACAATCTCCTCTCCTTTTTGTTGCCCACGATGGAGTGCAGTAGCATAATCATAGCTCAGTGCAGCCTCAATCTCCTGGGCTTAAGTGCCCTCCTGCCTTAGCATCCCAAGTAGCTTGGAATACTGGTATGTGCCACTACATCCAGCTAATATATATATATATTCTTTTTTTGGTAGAGATAGGGTCTCGTGTGTTGTCCAGGCTGGTCTCAAACTTCTGGCCTCAAGTGATCCTTCCACTTCAGCCTCCCAAAGCACTGGGATTATAGGCATGAGCCATTGCACCTGGTTGACAATCTACTCTCTAATGATGATGGTAAAATTGGTTGTGTAAGTGAAATCTCAAAGAACTTTCAGATAATGATATCTATCTAAGTGAATTTTCTCAAACATAAGAACTGTTAAGTGAAAAATACATTTCAAGACAAAAAACACATTCAGTATTTTCCTCCAATGAGTCATTCCACAATAAGGATTTCATTATGTAATAATTTACAAGAACTTGGACCATCCCATTTTCTAAAAGGATATGTGGCAATATTCCTCCATCATTTATGATATTTGTACACCAAAACTTAATAAGGTTAATAAGTGAACAAATGCTGAAGCAAGTATTTTATAAAGGTGTTTGGGGAAAAAAACCATGATGTAGAAATAGAAAGAATTCATTAATTTGATCATTCTAATTGGTGTACAATCTAAAAATAAAAATGTCTTGCAATTATGGGGCAAAAAAGATGGCTGCTCTCCCTTTGGCAAAATTATAAGGGGACAAAATACTCAAAAGCATGTTTTTAAAATAATGTAAGTACAAGATTCAGAAGTAATAATAAATTAGAGCCTATTAAAGATGTATTTTAAAATCTGGAATCACTATTCAAAGGACAGCATATGTTCTAGGTTCATGCATGGCAGTATTTACCAGTTAGCTGCATTCAATAGGCTATGCCCATCTGGAGCACTTTCAAAACCCAGAAAAGTGAAAATGAAAATCTGAGTTTGCCAACATCAAGGATGTGAAAAGAAAATCCACCAAATGGGGAAAAAATATTTGCAAATCATATATTTAATAAAGGACTTGTATGCAGAATATATAAAGAACTCTCAAAATTCAATAAAAAGACAATCCAATTTAAAAAATAACTCAAGGACATACATAAGACATTTCTCCAAATAAAATATATACAAATGGCCAACAGGCACATGGAAGGATGCTCCACACCTTTTCAAGTGCTCACTGAGCTTAATGATGAAAAGCCATCATTAGTAGTCAGGGGAATGCAAGTCAAAACCATAATGAGATACTACTTTACATCTGCTAGAACAGCTACAATAAAAAAGACAGACAATAACAACTGTTTGCAAGGATGTGGAGAAGCTGGAATGCTTTTGCTCTTGCTGGTGGGACTGTAAAATGGTCCAATCTATGTGGAAAACAGACTAGCAATTCCTCACACAGTTAAACATAGTTACTGCATGACCCATTAATTTCACTCCTAGGTATCTACCAAAGAGAAATGACAACATGTCCACACAAAAACTTCTACCCAAATGTTTGCAGCAACATTACTTATAAGAGCCAAAAGTAGAAACAACCCAAATGCTCATTATCTGATAAATGAAGCAAAATATTATAGACCCATGTAATGGAATGCTATTTGGGAATAAAAAGGAATGAAGTACTGATACATGCTGCAAGTTGGATGAACTTTGAAAACATTTGCTAAATGAAATAAACTAGCCACAAAATACAATTTACTGTGTGATTCTATTTATATATGATAAATACCCAGAATAGGCAAATTCATAGAGCAAGAACTTAGATTAATTAGTGGTTGTCCAGGGGTGGGGGCAAAGAAGAGGACAGGGAGTGAGTGCTAATAGGAAAAATTTGTATTTTGGGAGTGATTAAAAAAACCGTTAAAATTATAAATATTGGAAAGTATTCTAAAACTATGACAGTGATATCTGAACATCTGCAAAATATGCTAAAACCCACTGAATTATATACTTCAAATTTGTGAATTTTAGGGCATGCATGTTATCTCTCAATATAACAGTTTAATTTTTTTGACTTGCTATGCTTAAATTCTTCTGAAAATTTCTAATAAAGTTGATCTTCACTGTCCCTTTATTTATATTTCTGTGTACTAACTACAAGATGGCTTTAACATTAAAAAATAAGGCCCATTAGCCCCAGATGATAAATGATGATGACTATTTTTCTTGGTATACTGAGGTTTAACCAATCTTGAATGGACATTTATATTATTAGTAATTTTTCACTATTATAAATAAAGTTGCTTTCAACATTTTTGTTTAAGCTTCTCTGCAGAGTTGTCAGATCATTTCCTTAAAAAAAATTCTAGAAATGAAATTCTGGGTAAAAAGGTATTCTTCTAGAAAAACTGTACTAATTTATTCCAACAACAACATTCAAGAGAAAAGCAGTTTTAACCTAAAATATGCTTGACTTCATGGCTTAGCACAAGAATGCCCAAGAAGGAAAAAAATCCCTGTAACAATAATACAAATTCTTTCTTTTCAGGCTGAACCTTTCTCCAACTAACTTTAATTGATGATAAACGGAATACTGCACTATGTGACATTTCTTAATTGCAGGTCTTACAATTTACATCTCTCTTGGAATGAACTTACCACTTATATTCATAAGCAAAATGCAATGAAAACCCACTTAGCTTTCTCTAGTTTAAAAAAAAAAAATCTCTGTCTACTGAAAGGCTTAAAAGCAATAATCTCTCAGTAACAGCAAACATATCCAGTGACCCAATCTTGGCTTCTAAATACCATCTTCTAATAAAAGGAACCAGGGCTCCTTGGAGAAATAACTAATTTTTAGGACTAGGGAAGGGAAAATAAAAAATAAGCCTGGGAAATTTGCCAAAACTTGGAAACAACCAAAAGATATCTTTCAACAGGTGAATTGATAAATTGTGTTACATCCAGGCAACAGAATATTATTTAGCACTAAAACAAATGAGCTATCCAGTCATGAAAAGTCCTGGAGGAACTTTAAATTCATATTACTAAGCAAAAGAAGCCAATCTAAAACGGCTCTATGGCGTATGATTCCAACTACATGACATTCTGGAAAAGGCAAAACTATGGAGATGGTAAAACAATCAATGGTTACCAGGGGTTAGGAAGGAAGGATGGCTAGGAAGAGCACAGAAAAGTTCTAGGGCAACAAAAACTATTATGTACGTTACTGTAATGGTGAACACATGTCATCTGTCCAAAAGCATAGAATGCAGACCACCAGGAGTGAATTCTCATGAAAGCTATGGACTTTGGAGGAATAATAATATGTCAGTGTAATTTTACTGACCATAAAAAAAGAAAACCAAATAAAAGTGGTGAATGAATGTCAAACAAACAAACAAACAAAAGCTGAGGCATCTTGCAGTAGCAGAGAATAAGGAAGTAGTCAAAATATGGGGGGGCATGTCAAAGGGATGTAAGAATCAATCTGAATGAGTTTCCAACAACAAAAACTAAAACAGTTTTAAGCATCAAAGTAAATAACATAGCACTGAATTATAACTCAAACTATCAAATATATAAGTCCATTAAGATATAAATGATTACACAAATAAAAAATAAAGAAGGATAAAAAGACAACAAATTTTCATATAGAATTCCAAACATTCTCCCTCCTGCGCGTGGTTCTTAACTCCAACTCCCTCTTCCCAAACTCCCATCCCCAGTGAGGGCAGACTAGACTTAGTGACTTACTTCCAAAAATTAGAGTAAGAAAAGGGAAAAAAATAGTATACTTTCAGTAAAGAAACTTGGCAAACACTACCTTATCCAAATAATGAAGGTTAGCATCATCATATGGATATCACATATCCACTGATACGATGTGACGGGACAAGCCTTCGCCTCAGTGGTATTCTTTCAAAATACCCAAATAACCCTAGTCTAATCATGAGAAAAATGTCAGACATACGCAGATTAGAGTACATTCCACAGGTCATAAAAAAGAAAAATTGAGAAACTGTCACAGAATGGAAGAGACTGGGGAAACATGACAACTAAGTTTTATGTGGTACCTTGAACTGGATCCTGGAAAAAGAAAAAGGATATTAATGGAAAAGCTGGTGAAATCCAAATAAAGTCTAGAATGTCATTAATACTAATGTGCTAACACTTAATTCTTGGTTTTGACAAAGGTATCATGGTCATGGAAGATGTTAACAATGGGGGAAACTAGATGGGGAGTACACAAAACTATGCACTATCTTTTCAACTTTCTATATATTAAAAATTATTCCAACATAGAATATTTACTTTTTAAAAAAAAGCTTTAAAATGGAACTATAAACTCACTAAACCAACAGAGATATCCTTTTGGAAAATGTTAACTGTCTAAATTTAACTACCATTTTCTCCATTTTAAAAGTCGGTTAATACTCTGGTTTCTCTTCAGATTGCATAAATCTTTTGCCTTTTATAAAGTCTGTTAAATTGAATTCAAGAAAAAACAAAGCTGAGGGAAAAAGGACTAACCATTTCTTATTGGAGAATAAATCATGCTTTAATCAGAAACATTATGTTCTGTATATTAATAGTCCTAGAACTGTGCATATTAAACTAGGAACATTTGAATGACAGTAGTAGAAATACTTCATGGCACACTAAAAAATACAAAACCTAATATTCTACCAATTTAATCTTCTGTCAAGTTTCACAGAACACTGTGTTCTGTGGTTCACTGCGCTTACTGGGAAAGAGGCATATTTAATACACTAGTGGTATTATATTAGAGAAACAAACATTTGCGAAGTTTATATATTTCACATATGACACTTCTGAGGGAGGAGACGACACCTTGCCTCTAACTTTATAAATAATAGAAATGAATACTAAAAGGCTGTTAAGAAAGGTTATCCAAACCTTGAATATAATGCCAAAAGCTGTAGTCTTAAGAAGATGATATC
Source organism: Macaca mulatta (assembly GCF_049350105.2). Taxonomy (NCBI): domain Eukaryota; kingdom Metazoa; phylum Chordata; class Mammalia; order Primates; family Cercopithecidae; genus Macaca; species Macaca mulatta. The sequence continues at coordinate 78,949,718 of NC_133419.1, forward strand.
CTTTCAAGGTATTAAATAATAGGGGTACAAAGGCCCATTCAATGGTTACTTAATTACTTAGGGAAAGGGAAAGGTACTTGTTCCATTAGTCTATTTAATATTGAATTAAATATTCAATATGAATATTGAATATTTGAATATGAATATGAATATGAACTAAATAACCCATATTAAGTGAAGTTACATGTTAATTTACAGATCTTTGCCAGTAGAGTTGCAAAAAATTCTGTCAGGTAGAAGAGATAATCCCAAAGGTTAGGGTGTATTGGTCCCGTAGGACATTAACCAGTTTGTAACTGACCTAGCAAATCTTACTCCAATTATTAAAATGTCTATAAATACAGAGGTCCTCAGACGCTCTTTGAAACAGTTTTCTATTTTGTTTCCTCTGTAATACGATGAATTGAATGAAATCTTTGATACATATTCATTTTGTATTTGAATGAGTCATGTTTTTAATTTTTTAAAGTTATAATTCCATAGGCATAAGAACTTTCCATGACATACTTGACACGGCCTTTCCTACATCCAGATCTGCAAATCCTATAATCTCACAATGTTATTATGACACTTTTTCTGCATGGTGTTCTGCTAATAATGACAATCATTTGGTTATTGGAACTATCAAATAACATATTTTTGTTTCAAAGATAAATCAGAAAAGAATATGTTACTTTCAAGACCATCTTTATTCCACCACTGACTTTCCATTCTTCTAGCAAAGTACAAAAGTAAACATGCAAACTATTTTATTACATTTTCCTTGAGTTTTCTCAATTGTGCATTTTTAAAACAATGAAAAACACAAAAAGATTCCTTTCCTTTCAAGTGACTATCTCTGGAAAAGATTTTAAGTCCTAATCCCTATAATGAGAAAATATTTAAAGAAAAAGATACACAGAGAAAACTAAGTACTTGTTGAGTCTGCATTAACAAATTACCCACAAAGGCCAGGCTCAGTGGCTTATGCTTGTAATCCCAGTGCTTTGGGAGGCTAAGGCAGAAGAATCACTTGAGCCAGGAGTTTGAGACCAGCCTAGGACCCATGGTGAGACCCCATCTCTACAAAAAATTTAAAAAATTAGCCAGGTGTGCTGGCACATGCCTGGAGTTCCAGTTACTTGGGAGGCCTAAGGCAGGAAGATCACTTGAACCTAGAGTTTGAGATCAGCCTTGGTACATAGCAAGACCCCATCTCTACAAAAACTTAGCCAGGTTCGGTGGTACATGCCTGCAGTCCCAGCTACTCAGGAGGTTGAGGCAGGAGAATCATTTGAGCCCAGGAGTTTGAGGCTACAGTGAACTATGATTGTGCAACTATACTCCAGCCTGGGCAATAAGCGAGATCCCATCTCTAAAAAAAATAAAAATAAATGGGAATTACCCACAGAATTACAGAATATAAGATTTAGATAGGGTTTTAAAGATCTTCTTGCTCAATCCCCTGTTTTAAAGAAAAGTTAGGCCCCAAGGAATACAGTGACTTTCCAGAGGTCTGACAGTTGCTAAAATTCATTTGATCTGACTTAAAAGATGTAATTTGTTGTACACCTCTCCAAATGTAGGTATGAGTTAATTTTATTTAAACCAATTACTGAAAAAAAAAATTCTTCTGTCTGTTTCAAATACTACTCTCTTTAAAATCAAATGGACTAATACCTGGTTCAGGAATAAACTATAAATTGCCTTTACTTCCATAAATATGATTAATTAAAATAAATTCTGATTACATGTTTGGGATTCAATAAGAAAGATTAGTAAAAAGAAAAAAAATCACAACTTTGTGTTTTCAGTGTTACATTTTTCACTAAAAACAAAAGTCTGTATTATAAGTAAGAAGCTTGAATATTTTGGAAAATTCAAGCGAACTAATGATAAAGACTAATTTCGACTTTAAGGTTTGAGCATGGGAAGGGAAGGACTCTCAACCAAACCATAAAAAAGCAAACCGTATTAAAGCAAAAGAGAAAGGAAAATTTCATACCCTGACATCACTTCTAGATGAAGTTGTCCCGAGACAGTTAAGAAAGCAGGAACATTGAAGAAATTCTCCTCAGGTACCTTTAGTTTGCCTGAAGGCTGCAAATCAAAAACACAAGCCACAAAAAACTATTAAATGTTTTGCTTTGCTTTTCACATTCATATACATGCCACAACTAAAAATCACAATACAATTAAATCTACGTGAAGACAGGTTGTTCTTGTGAAAATAAAGGTAGTTACACATCTAAGACAAAACGCCAGCTTGGAAAGTGCTAATAAAGGCAAGGAAGTTTGCTCCATATTTTCAAAACATACAATAACCAAAGGACAAACTACTTTTGTCACAAAACACATCTCCCCCTAAAAAGTGATTTTGATTAAGGGGCAAGCTAAGGCAAGAAATTATGAATTAATTTTTAATGTGAGGTTGACTCAGGCCTGAGACTGAATTATCTCAAGGGAATAGCCTCTGGAACATGCGAGGTCATATTTATTATTAAAATATTAATAGTAATGCTTTTAACACAGTTTTTATAAACACATTATAAACTTTCAAAAAGATTTCATTTAACTGTCACCATAACTAGGTAGCAGGAAAAGCATGACTCTATCTTTAAAAGATACACTGAGCAATGAGATCTTTATGAACTTACAATATAGAAAGGGTGATTATTCCATTTGAAATGTGTAGGAAACAAGCAATTCAACATTTGTTAAGAGTTAAGCTAAAACAAACTACCTGGAGGCCAAACACAATTTAAACAGTAGCTTCTGAATCAAGTTATGAGTATCATTATCTTCTTCTGGGGAAGAAAGTTATACTTGTTTTTGTTGATTTAAACACAGGGTCTCATTATGTTGCCCAGGCTGGTTTCGATTTTCTGGGATCAAGAGATCCTCCCACCTCAGCCTCCCAAAGTGCTGGGATTAACAGGCATGAGTCCCTGAGCCCAGCGTCTTGTATTTTAAACTGTGCATTTATTTGAAAATGTTTTAGTGTAAAGGTGTAATCACTGCAAAAGCAATAAAGCCAATTTAAAATATGTAATGGAGAATGTAAGACTCTTTTAACAGTACCAAATATTAAATTATGGTAACACATGAAATAAAATTATCTTATTTAATTTCATTGGTTGTTCTAAAAATATTGCATATCATGTATCAGTATTTGTGCATAAATAAAAAATGTACTGTAAAAATTATCAGTTGAATCTTTCATTTATTTTTCTAATAACTGCCTATTTTTTTCAAACTTAACTTTGCTACTAGTCAGAGATCAGTGAATTCATTTTTTAAAAAAAAGTCCATCTTTAAATCTCATTATCAATGAAAGGGTATTGTTTCCAAAGATATTTAGTATTCAAGACTAAATACTTGACCTGATAGATGTTAAGATTTTAAAATAAAAGATCTGTTCTCCGATATTTCTTCATTATTTACTAAAGAACTGCTTTCCCAACTAAGGTCCAACAAATTTGTAAGACTACCATACTTTCTACTTTACTTCACCACTTTAGTCTATAATTTGTATTAATTTAATTTCACTTCAGATAGTTTCTCTCATTCCTTGTATTATTTAAAAAAAAAAAAAAAAAAAAAAAGGTCTGGTCTTTACAACGCGATTGTATTTATTTATTTATTTATGTATTTTTGAGACAGAGTCTCAGGCTGTCGTCCAGGCTAGAGTGCAGTGGCATGATCCTGACTCACTGCAACCTCTACCTCCAGGGTTCAAGTGATTCTCCCACCTCAGCCTCCCCACTAGCTGGGATTACAGGCGCTGGCCAACATGCCCAGCTAATTTTTGTACTTTTAGTAAAGATGGGGTTTCACCATGTGGGCCAGGCTGGTCTCCTGACCTCAAGTGACCCACTGGCCTCAGCCTCCCAAAGTGCTGAGGTTACAGGCATGAGCGACAGTGCCTGGCCTAAGACTAGATTTTAAACTTTCATTTATCAGCACTTGTACAGAATGGATTCTGATTTTTCTTACATTTCTTTAATCCAACTTATTTAAAACACACTAGTACTTCACTATGCTTTCCAATGTCATGTTAGTGTTTACATAACAAATTCATACTACCTTACTATAAATTACTTTTATTTCTTTTATATTACAATTAAAGCATTATACTGATTTTTAAAACTTCTCTGTGTATTGTTATATCACCTATATATTTTATCCCAGAATATTAAAGAGGGTATACAAAATATTGGTTGTAAAAAGTAATTATAAAAAGTGGTATCAGCAAATACGGCAGGATAGGTAGCTCCAAAGGACTGTCCTGTCACAGAAAAATAAAAGAAAAAAATGAGCAAAACTGTCAGAATCAATTGTGGGAACTCTCGAAGAGAGGGAAAGGTTTACAGCAATCAAGCAAATGCTGAGCCAAGAAAAGGGCAAATTAAAAACGGTGGACTCCACCCAACAGCAGCAGGAATATATGTTTTTTTTCAAGTGCACATGAGCCATTTTCCAGAGTAGACCACATAGTAGGCCATAAAACAGTCTCAATAAATCTTAAAAGACTAAAATCACACAAGGTATCTTCCTTGATGACAATGGAATGAAACTAGAAATGTACAATAAGGGGTTGTGGTTACTAGGGAAAAAAGTTTGGTGGTTCCTTAAAAAGTTAAAATTGAATTACTAAATGACACAGTAATTCCATTCCTAGGTATATACCAAAAATAATTAAAATGAGGTATATAAACAAACACTTGTACACAACTGTTCAAAATAGCACTATTCACAATAGCCAAAAGGTAAAACAACCTAAATATCCATCAATGGAAAAAAGATTAAACAAAATATGATGTATACATAGAATGGAATATCATTCAGCCATAAGAAATGTATATACCTATATATTTTTAAAAGTAAATGTTTTAGCATGTATTTATATATTAAAACATAGATGAACATTGAAAACATGCTAAGTGAAAGAAGACAGACTTAAAAGGCTATGTATGATTACATTTACATGAAATATACACAATAGGTAAATCCATAGAGACAGATGATGAGAGTCATGATTTGAGTGGAGGGGAAAATGGGATGTAGCTACTAAATGGGCACAGGGTTTTCTTCTGGGGTGGTAAAAATGTTTGGAACTTAACAGAGGTGGCAGTTGTAAAATGCTTTGAATGTACCAAATGCCACTGAAATGCACCTTTTAAAATGGTTAATTTTATGACATAAATTTCACCTCGATTCTTGAAATTAATTATTAAATCTTAGTAGGTTCAAAAACTACCAACCTAGGATTGTAAATTTAAGATTCAGGATTGTAATCTTAAATCTGTAATCTTAAGTACTTATGGTAGTGATAAAGAAACAATACAATATATGAAATAAACACCCAAATTTGTGAATTTATCAGTGGGGAAGGATTTCTTTAACAAGAGCTCCAAATTGCCAATGATAAAACAAAAAACTGATGAATTTATATATGTTAAAATTAAGAACTTCTATTTAAGTTAAAATTAAGAACTTCTATTTAAGATATAGGCAACGTTAACAGACAAATGAGAGATTATGAATAAAATATCTGCAACATCTAAAACTGCCAAGTGATTAATGGACAGGATAAGGACCTCCTGCCAAGAAAACAAAAAAAAGAAAATACTCTGCTTCCCTAATGAGAAAGAAGATATACTGAAATGAAGACTCAAATGGTTAATGTGAAAATAAATGAAAGCTGTTGAAACTTCAAATTACTCTGAGCCTTGAATAAAACGTGACTGACTGTAATACCTATGTAACATAGGCAAGCCACTGCAACTTGTTTCTTCCTATTATAAATTAGCCCTCTTTCTTATTTTTCTTGCCCTGTAAAATGTTGTGAAAGATTAAATGGTGCCCTTTACCTCTTAGTTACTAGTTCTTTGTTATAGATGAACGTCCTTCCTTTTTCATGTACCCAGCTCAGATGGCAAAAGGCCCCATGACTACCAAATTGATAGAGATGCAATTTTAAATATATCTTTCCTGAAAAAGAATAAGCTGTAACCAGCCAAACTGCTGTAATTCATAAATCGGCATTGTATTAAAAATGTGGTAATACTCCTAAACTTCTTTGTTTTTACTTATGTAAGTGAAGTTTTAGCTTCTCCACTTTGGAGCACTGACCCAATTACTTTAGAGTCTTGTTTTTTCTGGGTGGCCATTCTCAAATTTGACACTTGAATAAACTCTTTTAAATTTGGATTCTGAGCCTCTTGATTATTTCAGGGTGACATTTTGGCCAACCAGATGGGACCCAAATTAAGCCTCCATTGACCCCTGCTGTTTTGCCAACAGCTGGAGCCCTGGCACCAGCATGGACTGTTTGCATCCAACTGACCTCGCTGAAGACTGCAGAAGCCCTTGGTCAGACCACTCACAGGGTTGAATCTCCCTGGCTTGACTGAGATTCAGACTTTATGCAACCTGATTCAACAACTGATGAGACTGGAATTGAAGCCCTCCTTTAAGGTAGGAGTTTCATTTGTTATTCTCTTATTTTATTATTTGTGTATATTTGTGATTTTTTCACTTTTCTCTGAGATTAAGGTTTTGCTTGTCTTACTGACTAGAGTTTGTAACCTTTTCTCTCATTTGAAATTTTATCATGGAGAAAGCGGTTGCTCTTTGAAAAGAGGAAGTAAATGTCTACAGCTTAGGCAAATTTTCTTAAACTGGCCAGATCTAAAGCTCCATTCAATTTGGCACGTTTAAAATTTCCTTTTGAGTGACCAAAGTTTATAAAAGACTTCACAAGCACAAGATGAGTCCCAAAGACAAGGGGAACTGTACCTCCTGGCTGAAAGGCACCTTAGGCAACTAAGGTCTCCCAGGAGTGTCAGAGCATATCACTCGTGACATGTAACAGTCCCATGGGATTTGGACAAATACATACTGACATGTATCCACCACTACAGTATCATACAGAATAGTTTCACTGCCCTAAAAATATGTGCTCCACCTAGTCATCCCTCCCTTTCCCCCAACCCCTGGCAACCACTGATCTTTTGACCTTCTTCATAGTTTTGTCTTTCCCAGAATGTCACATAGTTTAAATCGTACAATATGTAGCCTTTTCAGATTGGTCTCTTTGACTTAGTAATACGCATTTAAAATTTCTCCAGGTCTTTTCATAGCTTGACAGCTCATTTCTTTTCAATGCTGAATAATATTTTGTTGTCTGGATGTAACAGATACAGTTTATTTCTCCATTTACCTACTAAAAGGCATCTTGGTTGCTTCCAAGTTTTGGCAATTATGAATAAAGCTGCTTTATAAACATCCATGTGCACGTTTTTGTGTGGATATAAGTTTTCCACTGCTTTGGGTAAATACCAAGGAGCAGAACTGCTGATTCTTATGGTTGGAGTATATCTAGTTTTGCAAGAAACTGCCAAACTGTACTGCAAAGTGGCTGTTAAATCTCACCAGCAATAAATAACAGTTCCTGCTGCTCCACATCCTGGTCAGCATTTGGTGTTGTCAGTGTTGTGGATTTTGGCCACTCTTAATAGGTGTGTAGTGGTACTGACTGGCTTTTATAGTGTGCTTTGTGCATCATTTTCTATGGATCACATGGTTCATACCTTCAGCCATTACACTGAGTAGCAGTTACTTTTTTTTAGGAATCTATGAGCCAGAATTTCTTGGAATGTTAGTACACCTAAAAAAGTAAGAAACATGAGGAAAGTTCTGTAAGTCCTTTAGGCTGTTGACAGACCGACTGATAATGAGTGAATAAATTAGAACTCTGTCAGTGTAACCTCCTCCAGGTATATTCACAACTTCTCAAACCTCTTAAGATCAAAGATTCATACTAAATATCTTTTGTTTCACAGTGTTAACCCACCAATTTAAGAAATATTGGGGCTCCTCAGGGACACTGTCTTATTATTGGATCCTGCATTTAGCCTATTACCTGGGAATAGCAGTTACTCTGTAAATATTTGTTCAATTGAAAAATGAATTGAAATAAGACCTGGAAATATGAAAGATACCTAAATCTGAGCTAGGACACAAATCTCTCAATGGAAAGAGCATGGAAAAAAAAATCCCTATTCATATTAATCCCAAGAAATACAGTAATAAAAGAAATGTCTGAATAACCAAATGTTAAAACATAGTATAAAGCCTCTAAATTAATATAGTGTATTAGTGGCACACAAGTAAACCTGTGGGATGTAACTGAAAGTCTAAACACAGACTTTCGCATATAAAGTATTACATCAAATCAGTGAGGCAAAGCTGAACTTTTTAATAAGTTGAACCAGGTCAACTGAGTAGCCACATAACTGTATCAACCAGAGATAAACTGCAGAATTTTTTTGTACATTGTGGCAGACAGTGTGACGTGAATACATGGGTGTTTTCCCCTTGCCAAGGAATCTGCATAGTAGTGCTGTGGTAATTTCTATTGTTTCCAGCACCTAAGTCGTCACTTCTGATTCTTGAAATAATGGTACATAAATTCATCTACTTTGATCCCGTCTTCAATATACTTCTTTCAAATCCTTGAGAGAAATGGTACAATGTAAAAGAATATAAAAAGCATTTCTTAAAGTACTGCACATTGAGATAAAAATCTCAAAACCAGAATTCTTATTCATTATAAAAAATATTTCTGAACATAAACCAGCAAAAATACTTTATCTCATTGTCTCACATGTATTTATTTTTGTCATTATGGTGTTTTAATAATGCAACAAAGATTTTAATTTTTCCTTTATTTTAATTATCTTGTTTTCTTTTAAAATACTGGAGAAATATAATATTCAAAGATCCAGAAAGTTCTGTGTGTGTGTGTGTGTGATGGAGTTTCACTCTTATTGCCAAGGCTGGAGTGCAATGGTACAATCTCAGCTCACTGCAACCTACGCCCCATCGGGTTCAAGTGATTCTCCTGCCTCAGCCTCCCAAGTAGCTGGGATTACAGGCATGCACTACCACGCCTGGCTAATTTTGTAATTTTAGTAGAGACGGGGTTTCTCCATGTTGGTCAAGCTGGTCTCGAACTATCGACCTCAGGTGATCTGCCCGCCTCAGCCTCCCAAAGTGCTGGGATTACAGGCGTGAGCCACAGAGCCTGGCAGGTTCATTTTTAAGTTGGTCATTTTACATCTTAGAACTCATTTTTCCTTAAAGAAATACATACAACAACTATATTCACAGAGCAGCCACAGTACTCTATATACTGAATAATATACATAAAATAGTCATGTACTACATACTGACATTTTGTTCAACAACGGACTGTAGATATGATGCATCCCATAAGATTATAATGGAGCTGAAAAATTCCTATTTCCTAGGGATGTCACAGAGCACGGCATTACTCACGTATCTGTGGTGATGCTGGTGTAAACAAACCTACTGCACTTGCAGTCATATGATAATAAACAACTGTTACTGATTTACATATTTATTATACTATACTTTTTATCATTAGAGTGTACTCCTTCTACTTATTAAAAAAAGAAGTTAACTGTAAAACAGGTTCAGGCAAGTCTTTCAGGAGGTATTCTAGAAGAAGGCATTGTCATCATAGGAGATGACAGCTCCATATGTGTTGCTGCCCCTGAAGACCTTCCAGTAGGACAAGATACAGAGGTGGAAAACAGTGATATTAATGACGCTGCCCCCGTACAGGCCTACGCTAATGTATTTTTATGTCTTAGTTTTTAACAAAAATGTATAAACAGTTAAAAAAGAAATCTCTAATAGAAAAAAGCTTATAGAATAATGAAAGAGAATATTTTTGTACTCATATAACGCGTTTTAAGTGTTATTACGAAAGAGTCAAAATATTTTTAAAAATTAAGTTTATAAAGTAAAAAAGTTAAGAGTATGCTAAGATAATCTAGTATTAATTATTTGTTATTGAGGACATTTTAAAAAATAAATTTAGTGTAGCCTACGTACATAGGTTTGCAAAGTTTACAGTATTGTCCTAGGCCTTCCTATTCACTCGTCACTCACTTACTGACTCATCTAGAGCAGCTTTGTGTCTTGCAATGTCCATTCATGGTAAGTGCCCTATACAGGTGTACCATTAAAAGAAAAAAATTTTATACTGTATTTTTATCATACCATTTCTATGTTACATATGTTTAGATATACAAATACTTGTCATTTTATTACAGTTGCCGACACTATTCAGTACAGCTACATGCTGAATAGGTTTGTACCTTAGGAACAAGAGACTATACCATACAGCCTAGGTGTATGGTAGGCTATACCATCTAGGTTTGTGTAAGTACACTTGATGATGGTTGCACAATGATGAAATCACCTAAGGATGAATTTCTCAGAAGGTATCTCCATCGTTAAGCGACACATGGCCATATATGGAGAGAGATGCGGAGAGAGATGCCAAGAGAGTGTGTGTGTGTGTTAAGTCATGATATTAAAAAATGTGCATGTGGATACAAATGAATGAATGAGTGCCTGGATTCGTTTCTATCAATCTCAGCAAATGTGACCAAGAGGGAGAGTCTTCAGACAGAGTACAGGTAGGACCAGAAGCTGAGGAGGTGGCTTATAATCATGTAGGGTACAACTTGGTCTTTAGCTTCTTTACTGCTGAGATGAGACTCAGAAACAGGATTTAACAGTTTGAAAATGTGTCCAGAAGTTTCAGAATTAGATGATAAAACCAATAATTTGAGGGGCCAAGTATGGTGGCTCACAACTGCAATCCCAGCACTTTGGGAGGCCAAGATGGGAGAATTGCTCAAGTCCAGTAGTTTGAGACCAGCCCTGGGCAACATAGTGAGAGCTCCATGTCTAAAAATACAATTTAAAAATTAGCTGTGCGTGGTGGCACGTGCCTGCAGTCCCAGCTACAGAGGAGGCTGAAGAAGAAAGATTGCTTGAGCACAGAAGTTCAAGACAGCAGCAAGCCGTGACTGCACCACTGCATTGCAGCCTTGGCAACAGAGCAAGATCTTGTCCCTAATATGTACGTACATACATACATACATACATGCAAACATACATACATGTTTGTCTGACTTAATTATCACATTATCCAAAACATTCCTTAAGTAGGCATAGTAGTCTCACCTTGTCTACAGTTTTACTTTCCATGGTTACAGCTGCCTATAGTCAACTGCAGTCTGGAAATATTAAATGGGAAATTCCAGAAATAAAGAATTCTTGTTTTAAACTGCACTGGGTTGAGTAGCATGATGAAATCTCAGGCTGTCCCACCCCATTCTGCCCTGGACATGAATCATTCCTTTGTCTAGGGTATCCACACTCTATATGCGACCAATCTTATAGTCACTTAGCAGCAGTCTTGGCTACCTGGTCCCTTGATGTCACACTGCCTATGTCATTCACCTCACAGCAGTTTAGGACCATGGCACCATATATTCACCTCAAAAATCACTTATCCATGAGGCCTTCTTACTGCTAATAGCCCCCACTCCAAGCCTAGACTAGTAAAAATGACCCTTCTCTGCATTTCCGTAATAATCTGTATATACACCTCATTCATTCATCTAAGCACAGTGCTAGACAAGAGAGACCAATAAATAAGAGAAGATAAGCTCTCAGAGAGCTTACATTCTAATAGGGAAAAAAGAAAATGAACATGCAAACTAATAAAGAATCAAGATAATTACAACCTGGGATAAGCGAGTTGGGTACTGGGGGATGGGGAGGCCTCTTAAGCAATAACAAGCAAGTGGAGACCTGAAAGATAAGAATGTATTTGCTATACTATAAACTGGGAAAAATACTCCAGTTACAAGGAACAGACAGTAGAGAGATCAGTAGATGGGAAGGGGGTGTCATACCTTAGGGGAGTAGAAGGCAGGTGACTGTAGCTTGAGGGACTCAAGAGTAAGACTGTTAAAAGACGAGGTTAAGAGAGGTAGGCAGAAATCAGATTATGGGTCCTTTATAGGTCATGATAAGGAGTCTGAATTTTATCCTAAGATCACAGAGCAGCCACTGAAATGTAAGCATGGGGTTGTGGCATGATGAGTTTAAAAATTCTTCTAGTGTCTCAGTGGAGAACAGATAACAAAAGGATAAAAGTAGAAGTAGGGGCACCAATCAGAAGACAAGAAAAGTAGCTTGAATTAAACTGGTAACATTGGAAACAGAGAAACGGAGAGGTTGAGGATTTATGTTAAAGATGAGCCAACAAAGGACTGATAAATTAGATGTGAGGTTGGGGGAGACAGGCAGGGGAGGCATGAATTAAGTCTGACATCTAGATTTTTTTACTTAAGCAAATGAGTAGATGGTAACTTTCACTGCGATAAGAAGAGGAAGAGGCTTTGGAGGGAAAAAAACAAGAGTTTTATTTAATACATACTATGAATGCATATTAGACATCAAAGGAGAAATGTCACGTAGGCAGATGCTTCTACAAATCTGGAGCTCAGAAACAGAACCTGGAGATAACAGTTTGGGACTGGAGATAAACGGTTTGGCAGTCAGTATGTAGATGGTATGGTACATAAAACCTTGGAACTGAATAAAATCACCAGGGGAGAGATTACAGATTAGTGCTTCTCACTGATGATTAGAGTGTTCCCTAGAAAATACTTCAGGAATTTGTAGAAGCATTTAGTGGGTAGGAGTCAAACATGTCCTGCAATATATACAAAGTCATATATAACTAAGCCTTTTCCTGCCATCTCCCAAGTTCCCAATGCTCTGTTAAGGCATTCATATAGTGTATCAACAAAACCACGTGGATTTGAGCTATCTGATAAACAAAACAAAGTCATTAATTTTATCTATCTTCTATATTGGGTCTTGGTATAAGATTTTGTTTGGAAAACACTTTTGAAGAAAAACGTTTGAAAATCAATATAAAGGATGATTAGTCCCTCCCATCCTAACAGTCCATGATAGACTAACCTTTCCCTGATCATATAATACTTACATTAGTGCAATAAAACTTAATCTAGCCTTTCTCTATTATGCAAAACAAAAAATTTTTGCTAGGTTATTCTGCCATTGGAAGACAGTAAATAGCAGAGCCAAGAAAGGGGAAACCAAGAGTTACCAAAAAATTGTTTTAAATGTGTGTATCCCAGTGAATTTCTTATCACAGGGATCTAAAATCCTCCGTTTCTTTGAGGATTTCCAAGAAAATATTAAGCAAATATTTTGAATTGCCCTCCAGTTATTTGTTCTCACAGCAGAACAAATTTAGCTGAGCAGTTTCACAATCTCAGGAGAATTAAATAGAAAAATCCACACAAGTCTGACCCTGTCTCCATGTAAAATATATAGCAAGGAGTGAGAGTAAACAGCAGTAAGCTGAACAGTGGAAAGGAATATAATCAACAATGGAAAACTTATTTGACCTCCACAATCACTGAAGCACCCAATCTATTTTTATCTCCTTTTACTTTTTCCATTTTCTATTTTGTACCCTACCCCCACCTTTTACCCAGTTCTATTTACTCATAATCCCAGAGACAAAAAGTTGGGAAGAGAATACATAAAGATGAAGCATGGTACAGAAATCTAAAAGGTTTAAAATCATAATGGCATGCAACTGTCCTATTTACCTCAATCGGCAATTTCCTTTGAAGATCATGAAGGAAAGGGAGAGTACTCACCATCTGTAAGCTCCACATAACCACTGAATATCCTATTTTCTTTCTTGATCCCAACTAAGAGATTAGAGGGAGGCTATGCCTTTCATGATACAGATAGTAAATAAAAAAATCCAAGTTAGGTAAAACTTTAATTTTTTCACGCCTGTAATCTCAGCACTTTCGGAGGCCAAGGTAGGCAGATCACCTGAGGTCAGGAGTTTGAGACCAGCCTGGTCAACATGGTGAAACCCCATCTCTACTAAAAGCACAAAAATTAGCCAGGCGTGGTGTTGTGTGCCTGTATTCCCAGCTACTTGGGAGGCTGAGTCATGAGAATCACTTGACCCTGGGAGGCAGAGGTTGAGATTGTGCTATTGTACTCCAGCCTGGGTGACAAGAGTGAAACTCCATCTCAAGAAAAAAAAAAAAAACTTTAATTCAACTTCCCTCTTATAAAAGATGCTAAAGCTTAAAAATGTCAAAAGTCAAACGTTAGGATAAATGTTATATACAACTACTTTTTGGTAAGATCAGTTGTAGAATCCAGGTTTCTCAGCTTCTAGTACAATCACCTTTCCAATAAATCATGTAGCCATTTTTTTTTTGTTTTGTTTTTGTTTTTGTTTTTTTTTTGGAGATAAGGTCTTGCTATGTTGCCCAGGCTGGTCTGGAATTCCTGGGCTCAAGTGATCCTCTCACCTCTGTCTTCCAATGGGACTACAGGCACATACCACTGTGCCCAGTTCTTCCATTTTTTATCCTGTAGTGCTGAAATAAAGCTTTGGATTAAATAAAGCTTTTAATACTAGTCTCCCCCAGGTATGAAATGCTGATCATATAAAATAAAACAAGCCAGGTGTGGTGGAGGGTGCCTGTAATCCCAGCTACTTGGGAGGCTGAGGCAGGAGGATCAGTTGAGTCCAGGAGTTTGAGGTCAATGAGTCATGATCATACCACAGCACTCTAGCCTAGGTGACAGAGTAAGACTCTGCCTCTAAAATCAATCAACCAACCAATCATAGGAACTAAATCTGTCATACAGTCTCCAAAGATTTGTGGGTTGGTAGTTTTATGATCCCTATCAAGCTGCATCTCAAATGCAGCTGCTATCATTGCTGCAGAAATTGTTCTGTATGCCATTAGACTGTATCTCATATGTAAAAACTAAAGCCAAGGGCAACAGGCTCAATAAACTGCATTATATTTTGCCAGTTATGTTAGTTTTGGGATTTTCCTATTGACAAGCCATATATGTAGGTCTTTCACTAATCTAAAAATTTCCAGTAAGTCCAGTTTATGTTTCCATACTTTCCACTTGCTACAAATGTGTGTCTTGGTGTACAGAGAACTGCTAGTATAAAAATAATCTTTCTTAAAATAAGGGTTCATTTACATTCCAGAACACCCACTAACTAGAACACCCACTCAGCCCTGAGAAAGGTTTCATTTTAGCAACTATTTGATCAGCAGGAAAGGAAGTTATTAACTCAGACTGTTTGTAAACAGTCTGCTTTCCTGCTGAACTGTCTGAGAAAGAAAGAATTAAGAAAAGACACGTGGGGTCTAATATTAGAGGGTAAGGTTGAAGCAAAACAGAAAGTGAATACACAATGCTGCCTTATTTTTCTTTTACAGGAGAGGAACACAAATGTAAAATTGCAAAACAGCAAACTTATTCCTAAATGTGAAGGGGTCAGTGAAAAATGTACCAAACTTTTTTTCACTACTGCTTGAAAAACATTAATTTTGGCTTATTCATTGTCAGATTGGGGCTTTAAAGATGAATATGACAAGATACGGTCCTAGTCCGTTAACTATCCCCTCATCCCATTTTCCAGCCCCTTCTGTGAGAAGGGATATCTATGCTCTGGAGTTAAGTCTCCAAACCACGTATCCACACAAAGGACTTGACTACCACTCAACACAGCAGGTACTCAATAAATACTTACAAATCCCAGCACTTTGGCGAGGCAGAGGCAGGAGGATTGCTTGAGACCAGGAGTTCAAGACCAGCTTGAGCAACATAGCGAGACCCTGACTATACTTTAAAAATTAGCTGGGTGTGGTGGTGCGCATAACTCTAGAGGCTGGAGTGGGTGGATCACTTGAGCTCAGGAGGTCAAAACTGCAGAGAGCCATGATCACTGGCTCATCACTGCACTCCAAACAGGGCGACACAGTGAGACCTTGTGTCAAAACAACCCCCCCGCCTCAAATATACTTTCTTGCAGTTGTTGCAAGGAGGAAGTAAGTTATTGATAAGGGTAACAGAAGGGCTTGGTTGTCCTTTACCTCTGGCTGTGGAATCAAGAGTAAGTTAGCCAGGTGTGGTGGTGGGTGCCTGTAATCCCAGCTATTTGGGAGGCTGAGGCATGAGAACTTCTTGAACCCAGGAGGCAGAGGATGCAGTGGGCCGAGATGGTGCCACTGCACTACAGCCCGGGTAACAGAGCAAAACTACCTGTCCCAAAAAAAAAAAAAAAAGAATAAGCCATTATAAGGCATACTCATATAAAAGGCATGATTTTGATGCTATCCAAAGATTATCCAAAAGGGAGTCACATCATTTTTTGAGATCAAAGTGTCTCTTGAAGTCAACAATGCCATGGAATGCTTCCTTCAAAGATGGCATGCATAAAATAAATGTCGAATTTCCAACAAAAACCAATTCCCCCAAATAATTACATGGTATTGGCCCTAAAGAGTATAAACTCAAAAAGCTTTCCAGTGTTTATGAAGCTAACATTTTCTTTTCACTTATGATTACTTAATTGAATTCTAATGTCCAGACTAGCAACATGAAAAGTTCATGTTTTTTAAAAGAGGAAACTCTGCTTTTCTACTTTTAATTAGCAATGGAAATAACCATTTGTAGAAAAACAAATTCTCTCTATATTGAAAGTTCAAAAGTCTAGCAGAGGTGAACTATTCAACATAACTACTTCTGGGAAAATACACAGCAGGAATAGATATAATAAAAACAAAAAAAAAATGTACCCTGGTACCAAGATCCAAGATGCATAAAGTACTTTCTAAATATATCCAGAATCCAGCCGGCCAGAGAGGCTCAATCCTAGCACTTTGGGAGGCTGAGGTGGGCAGATCATGAGGTCAAGAGATCGAGACCATCCTGGCCGACATGGTGAAACCCCGCCTCTACTAAAAATGCAAAAATTAGCTGGGTGTGGTGCCAAGCACCTGTAATCCCAGCTACTCAGGAGGTTGAGGCAGGAGAATCGCTTGAATCTGGGAGGCAGAGCCAAGATGGCGCCACGGTACTCCAGTCTGGCGACACAATGAGACTGTCTCAAAAAAAAAAAATAAATAAATATGTGTGTGTGTGTGTGTGTGTGTGTGTGTGTGTGTGTGTTAGATATATATCCAGAATCCAATCACATTTCAGGATGCACAACTTCACTTTCTGTGTAAATCAGTATCTGTCCAAAATACAGCATGAGACTTTTAACTGGTTTCTCTTCTTCTGTACATCTCCCTGATTTAATCTCCATATAGGGGCCAGAATGATCTCATTAAAACATAAGTGATTTGTTACTCCTTTGCTTAGAACTTTTTGTCCAAAGACTCACAGCCAACATTCTTATAATGCCCTAAAAAGTCCTTTACCTGAGGTTCCTAGTGGGAGTGTTTCTGGTTGTCACAACTAGGGAGAGCTACTGAAATTTAGTGGGTACTACCCCAAGTTTCAAATATGCCATGGAACATTCATGTTAGTGAATTAGGTAAATCGTATTATTTTAATATGCTCTGAATTTTCCAGAATGCATCTTCCATGTAAATCAAGGGAAAGCTAATACTTTGATGCGGAGCTTTTATCAAGAATGAGTTACCGGCTGAGCGCAGTAGCTCATGCCTGTAATCCCAGCACTTGGGAGGCTGAGGCAGGCAGACTACCTGATGTCAGGAGCTCGAGACCAGCCTGGCCAATATAGCGAAACTCCGTCTCTACTAAAATACAAAAAATTAGCTGGGTGTGGTAGCAGGCGCCTATAATCCCAGCTACTCAGGAGGCTGAGGCAGGAGAATCGCTTGAAACCGGGAGGCGAAGGATCTCAGTGAGCTGAGATCACGCCACTGCACTCCAGTATTCTCACCACGAATAGCTAACTGTTTGTGATATGTGAGTCACCAATATAACACACCCGTTTAAGTCCTAATTTATAGTGGTCAAAGTCAGCAGTTCTTTATATCTCTATATAAAGGCTACTTACATTCTTCTAGACACAGTATTTACAAAATAAAATACACTGATTATATTACTTTTCTTTCTTTTTTATATTAAGTTGGAAGTACTATATTTTTCAAATTAAGTATATAAAAAGTTTATATTATCCATATTTCATTATATATATTATCTATATTTGGGAAAGAAAAGGAGTTATTACAATTTTTTTTACAAAAGTGTTATACCTCATAAAGATGAACATCACTAACATATATAATTTGCACTTACTCCCAACCTCTACGCCTAACCTCAGTTCCCACTAATCTTCCTTTCTTCCTATGCTCCATCCATACCTGCCTTCACGATTATTTCTTGAAAACCTCAGGCTGCTCAGCCACAGAATCTTTGTACTTGCTGTTCCTTCTGACTGAAATGTTCTTTCCCAGGTATCAATATTACTTACTCTCATATGTCCGTCATGCTTTTTCCTTTTTTTTTTTTTGAGACACAGTTTTGCTCTGTCACCCAGGCCTTAGTGCAGTGGTGTGATCTCGGCTCACTGCAACCTCCACCTCCTGGGTTTAAGCAATTCTTGTGCCTCGGCCTCCCAAATAGCTGGGATTACAGTTGTGCATGCCATCGTGGCCAGCTAATTTTTGCATTTTTAGTAGAGATGGGGTTCTGTCATGTTGGCCAGACTGGTCTTGATCTCCTGGCCTCAAGTGATATATATGCTTGCCTTGGCCTCCCAAAGTGCTGGGATTACAGGTGTGAGCCACTGCACCTGGTCCCGTCATGCTTTTTGAACATCTTCTCAGTAAAGCTTTCCTTGACCATCCAATTTAAACTAGAATCTCTCTCTCCCTAACCCTTTTCCCAATTTACTTTTCTTTGCAATACAAATCACCATCTGTTCTGATTATCTATTGGTGAGTAACAAATCATCCTAAAATTTAGCAGCTTAAAATGATAATCTACTGCTATCTTTCACAATTCTATGGATTGCCCAGCTTCAGCTGAGTGGCTCTTGTATGGAGTCTCTCATGTGGTTTCAGTCAAATGGCTGCTGGCACTGAAGTCACCTGAAGGCTAGACTCAGCTAGATATACAAGATAACCTCTTTAATCACAAGTCTAGTGCATTAGCTGGGATGGCTGAAACAGGTGAAGCGTAGCCAGGCATCTCTGTCTTATCATGCAGCCTTCCCACACAAATAGTTTGAGGTCTCACAGTATTTTAATGTATTTAACCTATTCTTTTACTGATGGAGAACTCATTGATGATTTACTGATAGAGAACGCACAGTATCTCTCATACAGATGCTGGCTTCCCCCAGAACCATTCCAAAAAACCAAAGGCAAGGAAATTTCATTTCCACCATGTGCTACTGATTACACAGAACCAGTCCACTCTTTAACTGTGGGTAAGGACAACAGAAAGATATCGGTACTGGGAAGCACAGTGCACTAGGAAGCTATCTTTGGACAGTTACCACAATACTTAACATATTCTCTATTTTACATTTATTGTCTCCTCTTCTACAAGGATATACATTTGACAAGGAAAAAGACTTCTGTGTTCACCACTTTTCCTCCAGCACACACCATGTAGTCAATTGATATTAACTGATAAAAGGAATAAATTATTGCATTAGGTAAGTGATATACATCAATAATTCACTATCTCCTTGCTTCTCACTATAGGTCACTCTGCTCCAAACTTACCAATTTACCTTTCTGAAAGGTAGCTGGTATGAATCTGGATAATTCTGGAAGTAGAAAATGACAAAGTTGGGACAAAAATCAAAGATGGAAATACAAACAATGATCATACACATTGCTTTGTCCTATGGACATCTCTGATCACTCCCATACCTAGTTTCTCCTTGTCAGAAATCTCTCCTAGAGCACTTATAAAAAGTGAAGCACTACTTGACGTAACAATTCTGTATATTCTGCATAATTACCCTTAAAAAAGGTAAAAGCCAATTAAACATTTAATTATTCTGTCTACAATTTCACGTGTTAGCTTCATCTTCTGGATAAACACTATACATTTCTTGGCTGGGTATGGTGGCTCATGCCTGTCATTCTCAGTACTTTGGGAGGCTGTGGTGGGAGGACTGCTTGAGCCCAGGAATAAGAGGACAGCCTAGACAACACGGCAAGACTCTGTCTCCACAAAAAATTTAAAAATTAGCCAGGTGTGGTGGTGCACACCCATAGTACTAGCTGCCAGCTACCTGGGAGGCTAAAGTGGGAGGATCACTTGAGCTAAAAGAAAAAAAAAAGAACTCAGAAACTGTACATTTCTTGAGAACCAGCTCATTTTAATTTAAAAAACAAGTTTTAATTCAAAATTCTCAACAGAGGACCCAATACTAACTTGTGCATACTAGCATGTAACAGGAAAAAAAAATAGCCAATGAATTCTCCATCAGTAAAAGAATAGGTTAAATACATTAAAATACACGTATTGATACACTGAAACAGCATGTACTTTTAAAAGAATGAGGCAGAAGCAGTAAGAAGTACTGACAAATGAACAAAGCAGATAGATATAAGCCAGGTATGGTGGCTCACGCCTGTAATCCCAGCATTTTGGGAGGCTGAGGTGGGCGGATCACCTGACGTCAGGAGTATGAGATCAGCCAAAATGGCGAAATCCTGATTCTACTAAAAATACAAAAATTAGCCAGGTGTGGTAGCTAATAAACATGAACATCATATGTTATTTATGAACATATGACCAGACTAGTCTTAAGGCTTAAACTTCTACAAAGCTAAAATAGCCCTTAGAAAATAATAAATATTTAAGTGTTCCGGGTAGTGTGGAGGACACAGGTCTTCCCTGAAAGGAACTTACAATCTACACAGGGAACCAAAACTGGTAAGTAAGAAACCACTGATGAACAACTGAATGTTAAAACAAGCTATAGTAGGCCAGGCACGGTGGTTCACGCCTGTAATTCCAGCATTTTGGGAGGCTGAGATGGGAGGATCGCCTGAGTCCAAGAGTTTGAGACCAGCCTGGGCAACATAATGACTTTGTCTCTACTAAAAATTAAATCAGCCAGGCATGATGGTGTGCGCCTGCAGTCCCAGCTACACAGGAGGTTGAGGTGGGAGGACTGCTTGAGCCCAGGAGTTTGAGGCTGCAGTGAGCGATGACAGTGCAAATGCATGCACTCCAGCCTGGGTGACAGCAAAACTGTGACTCAAAAACAAAAAATAAAACCAGGCTATAGCAACTGAATACAAGTTTAACAGGAGTTGGAACAAGCGAGGTATTAATGTTAGCTAGAAAAAAGTTGTTTTGAGAAGAGGTTTGACCTAGGTTAGCCCACATATCATCTAAAGAAGTTTAAAAGAAAATAGGGAAGAGTAATCAAAAAGTGAAACCATCCAGCACAACCAAAATGATGTGTGCTATAACTTAGTCATAAAAATTTATAAGCATCAGAATTCCTGAGGTCTAGTAACTTTGTGTTACCATTTCTACAATGCACAATAGTTTAGAAAAGAGAAATGCTAGCGCTTACATCAGCCTGCTAGTGCTTACATCAGCCTGCTTCTGCATACTGTTTTACCTATTTTGGATTAGCAATATAAAGTTTTCATATATGTCATTTCACTTAATCCTTACAACCTTTAAGAATAGTATTGTTCACATTTTACCAGTGAGGAAATTGAGGATCGTGGTGGTAAAAAGTAGCCAAGAGGTGACTAATCTGTTTTTCCTCCTCCCTTCTGACATGATAGTGTAGGGAGCTCCTCAGACCCATTCCTCAGTGAAATGGGTAAAAGTTATTAAAAAAAAATTTTTTTTTAATCCAACCATTTAAAGACTCTAGAAATGGTCTTAAGGGTATACAGCAAATGAAGAAACACCTATTCAAAAAAATCTACTAAAGCTCAGTGAGGACAAGGAGAGTCTATAGTGTCTGAAACAGAGCCCTCTTCCTCCTTTCCCCTTGCAGCTTGGTATGACAGAAACTCTACCCCCCCAATTATAGCCAAGATCACAGGGCTCTAGCAAGAGGCGCAGCATGCAGGCATTTCTGCCCCTTCTCTCAGCCACCTGTAGCTGAGGCTAAGTTCTGGGCAAGTGTGGCTGAGAGGCAGAGCCATCCCCAGCCTTAATGGGGGATGGAGGCTCCACCTGGGGCGTGGTGCCCCAGAGTACACTAGGGTCCTGACTGCTTTTGCCCCAGATCCTGGGGTGTGGGTTCCATGCCAGGAGAGACAAGCCAAGAAACCTGGGCTGCTGCCTCTTGCTCCACTGAACACTCAGCTCCTAAATCAGGGTGTCTTGTAGTAATGATCCATTGTCCCTTCCGCCAGCAATGGAGCCTGGCTCCAACAATGACTGGGCAGAGAAGCAGGCCATAAAACGGAGCTCCAAATCGTTACCCAAAGGAACTGACTTCACTGCAACAAAGTATGTAAAAGTCCAAACTGAAGGGTGCTCTCCAGAATGGTGGTTGTGATGAAAGGCACACTGAAAGATTCATTGGCAATAAAGACTAAACTGTAGAGTTCCTTGTGTGCTGGAAAGAAACAGAAACACCTGGGAAGAGCCCTTTTGGGGTCAGAACAAATCTCAAACACTGCCCTCGAAAACTATCTTCACAAAGGAGTATAAATTTGATTGGATCAGTTTGTGAAGCTATTTATGCCCCAGGACGTTGAAAACAATAGTACAATCAGTCTGCGAGTAATGGAGCTTAAGAGGCGGGTGTGGTCAGGGGAAAAGACAGCCAAAGAAAGCTCTACCAAAACCAGCGCCATCCTTATTGTGGGCATACTCAAGGCTATTCCCCCTAAGAGGCAGCATTAGAGGCTTCACACTGGTAGGGGGTGGGAGGGAGGAGAGGAGAAAGACTTGTATCTAGAATATATAAAATACCTCCTACAGTCTCAACAACAAAAAGACAACCCAATTAAAAAATGGGCGAAAGACTTAAATAGACATTTTTCCAAAGAAGAGAAATAAATGGTCAATATGTACATAAAAGATGTTCAATATCCTTAGTCATGTTAAATAAGCCACTGTTTTAGGCTAAGCTACTGCATTAGGCATAGTGCAGTAATGGAGTCACTCACACTAAAGTTCCATACCATCAAACTGAAACTGAGTTATTATCTGGCATTCCTAGAAATCAGGAGAGGGAGATGGCTGAATTTCTCAAGCAGGCCACTTTCAATCAGCATGATAACAAAGTTCCCTCCACCTTTAATCCTTACAACAAAATGTCACCTGAAGTGACCTGATGTTAACCAATGAGTTATTTTCCTATTGTTCTGTTTCCCTGTTCCCACCTTGCGCCTTACAAGGAAAGTTACTTTAAAGTGACCAATCTACTTCTTGTTCTTTGTTTGTATTTCCTTCAGTCATTTTCTGTCTATAAAACCAAGCTCCTCTGGTCAGCTCACAGGAATGCATTCTATTTTACAGAATGAAGTGTTAGCCCACTCTAGAATTGTTAAATGAAGAAATTTCAATTTTAAAAAATTTGTTGTAATTTTGTCTTTTGATAGTCATTAGGAAAATGCAAATCAAAGACACAATAATATACCACTTTACATGCATTAGTATTATTTATAATCAAAGAAACTGAAAATAACAAGCATAGGCTAGGATGCAGGTAAAGTAGAAGACTCAAAATGCTGCGGCCACTTAGAAAAACAGCTTGGCAGTTTTTTAAAATGTTGAACTTAAGGGTTACAACATGACCCAGAAATTCTACCCAAGAGAAACTAAATCATAAATTCATCCACACAAAAACTTTTCAAAAATGTTCACAGCAGCATTATTCATAATGAAACAGGTTAATGGTTATGCAGAAACAATACAAATGTCCATTAAGTGATAAATCAATAAACAAAACATGATACATCCAGAAAATGGACCAGCTGGATATAAAAAGGAATGAAGTACTGATACATACTACAACAGGGATGAACCTCAAAAACTTTACACTAAGTGAAAGAAGCCAAACACAAAAGACCATACATCGTACGATTCCATTTATATGAAAAGTTTCAGAAGAGACAAATCCACAGAAAGCAGATTTGTGGTTACCTAGAGCTAAGGGTAGGAATGGCAAGGGGCTGCTACTGGGTACAGTTTATTTTTGGGGTGATGAAAATGTCCTCAAATTAGATCGTGGTGATTGGCTGTACAACCAACCCTGTGAACATACAGAAAATCAAGGAACTTATACACAGTTGTGCATTGCTTGAGGGGGACACGTTCTGAGAAATGCATCACTAGGTAATTTCACTGTTGTGCAAACATCACAGAGTCTATTTACACACAGACCCGGTATATCCTACTACCCCCAGGCTACAAACCTGTATAACATGTTACTGATACTACTGAATAGTTTGGCAACTGTAACACAATGGTAAGCATGTGTGTATGTAAACATATCTAAATATGGAAATGGTACAGTAAAAATACAGTATTATAATCTTACGGTATCACCATGGTATATGTTGTGATCTGTCATTGCAAAGTTGCTATGCGGCACATGACTACACTTTCATGTTTTATGGTATGTGAGATATGTTCCAATAAAATAGTTTTTAAAAAACCCTGCTCCAGGCCGGGTGGGGTGGCTCATGCCTGTAATCCCAGCACTTTGGGAGGCCCAGGCAGGTAGATCACCTGAGGTCAGGAGTTTGAGACCAGCCTGGCCACAATGGTGAAATCCCGTCTCTACTAAAAATACAAAAATTAGCTGGGCATGGTGGCAGGCGCCTGAAATCACAGCTATTCGGGAGGCTGAGGCAGGAGAATTGCTTTACCCGGGAGGTGGAGGTTGCAGTGAGCCGAGATTATGCCACTGCACTCCAGCCTGGGAAACAAGAGACTTTGTGTCAAAACAAAAAACAAAAAACAAAACAAAACAAAAAAAACACCAAAAACAACCCTGCTCCATCTCATTCCTAAAGCTATCCAACTTTATTTCCTATGATTCACCAATATGAACCTTCTCATCCATTTCTCCACCCAGAGTCTAATTAAAAACCCCTATACTTCATTTTATTTTATTTTTTATTTTAGGTTTGGGGATACATGTGAAGGTCTGTTACATACACATGTGTCATGGGGGTTTGTTGTACACATTATTTCATCACCCAGGTATTAAGCTCAGGACCCAATAGTTATCTTTTCTGCACCTCTCCCTCCTCCCATCCTCCCCCCTCAGGTAGACACCAGGGTCTGTTGTTTCTTTCTTTGTGTTCATAAGTTCTTATCATTTAGCTCCCACTTGTAAGTGAGAACATGCAGTATTTGGTTTTCTGTTCCTGCATTAGTTTGCTAAGGATGATGGCCTCCAGTTCCATCCATGTTCCCCCAAGACATGATCTCATTCCTTTTCATGGATGCATAATATTCTATGGTGTATGTGTACTACATTTTCTTTATAAAGTCTGCCATTGATGGGCACTTAGATTGACTCAGTATCTTTGCTATTGTGAACAGTGAGGCAATGAACATTTGCGTGCATGTGTCTTCATGGTGTGAAAGGAAAATACATCTTGGGGCCCCAAAATCACTAAGCTAAAGGGAAAAGTCAAGCCGGGAACTGCTTGGGCAACTTGCCTCTCACTCTATTCAAAGTCATCCCTCTGCTCACTGAGATAAATGCATATTTGATTGCCTCCTTTGGTGAGGCTAATCAGAAACTTAAAAAGAACACAACCACTAGTCTCTTACCTACCTATGACCTGGAAGCCCCTACCCCACTTTGAGTTGTCCCACCTTTCTGGATCAAACCAATGTTCATCTTACATATACTGATTGATGTCTCATGTCTCCCTAAAATGTATAAAACCAAGCTGTGCTCAGACCACCTTGGGCACGTCGTCAGGACCTCCTGAGGCTGTGTCACAGGCATGCATCCTCAACTTTGGCAAAATTAACTTCCTAAATTGACTGAGACCTGTCAACTTTGGGGTTTACAATATTTGGGCTTCACACTGATAAAATGCTTTATATTCCTCTGCGTATATACCCAGTAATGGGGTTGCTGGGTCAAATGGTAGTTCTGCTTTTAGCTCTTTGAGAAATCACCATACTGCTTTCCACAACGGTTGAACTAATTTATACTCCCTCCAACAGCATATAAGGGTTCCCTTTTCTCTGTAACCTGGCCAACACTGTTATTTTTTTGTTGTTTTTTAATTATCGCCATTGACTGGTGTGAGATGGTATCTCACTGTGGTTTTGATTTGCATTTCTCTAATGATCAGTGATACTGAGCTTTTTTTCATATGCTTGTAGGCCTCATGTATGTCTTCTTTTAAGAAGTGTCTGTTCATGTCCTTTGCACACCCCCTTTTTTCTTTTTTGAGACAAAGTCTCGCTCTGTTGTCCAGGATGGAATGCAGTAGCATGATCTCAGCTCACTGCAACCTGCGCCCCCTGGGTTCAAGCGATTCTTCTGCCTCAGCCTCCTGAGTAGCTGCGATTACAGGCATGTGCCACCACGCCCGGCTAATTTTTGTATTTTTAGTAGAGACAGGGTTTCACCATGTTGGTCAGGCTGGTCTCGAACTCCTGACCTCAAGTGATCCACCCACCTCGGCCTCCCAAAGTGCTGGGATTATAGGCATGTGCCACCATGTCTAGCCATTTGCCTACTTTTTAATGGGGCTGTTTTTCTCTTCTAAATAAGTTCCTTATAGATCCTGGATATGAGACCTTTGTCAGATGCCTAGTTTGCAAATATTTTCTTCCATTCTGTAGGTTGTGTGTTTATTCTGTTGACAGATTCTTTTGCAGTGCAGAAGCTCTGAAGTTTAATTAGATCCAATTTGCCAATTTTTGTTTTTGTTGCAATTGCTTTTGATGTCTGTCATGAAATCTCTGCCAGAATGGTATTGCCTAGGTTGTCTTCCAGGGTTTTTATAGTTTTGGGTTTTACATTTAAGTCTCTTTAATCCATCTTGACTTGATTTTTGTACATGATGTAAGGAAGAGGTCCAGCTTCAATCATCTGCATATGGCTAGTCAGTTGTCCCAGCACCATTTATTAAATAGGGAGTCTTTTCCTCATTGCTTGTTTTGTCAGCTTTGTGGAAGATCGACTGTCTGTCATAGATGTGTGGCCTTATTTCTGGGTTCTTTATTTTGTTCCATTGGTCTATGTGCCTGTTTTTGTACCAGTACCACGCTGTTTTGGGAGTGTAGCCTTGTAGTATAGTTGGGTAACATGATTCTTCCAGCTTTGTTCTTTTTGCTTAGGATTGCCTTGGCTATCCGGGCTCTTTTTTGGTTCCATATAAATGTTAAAATAATTTTTTCTAGTTCTGTGAGGAATGTTGTTGGTAGTTTGCTATGAACAGCATTCAATCTGTAATTTGCTTTGGGTGGTATAACCTTTTTAATGATATTGATTCTTCCTATTCATGAGCATGGGATATTTTTCCATTTGTTTGTATCTTCTCTGATTTCTTTGAGCAGTGTTTTATAATTCTCATGTAGAGCTCTTTCACCTCCCTGGTAAAGTGTATTCCTAGGGGTGTGTGTGTCAACTGTGAACGGGACTGACTTTCTGCTTTGGCTCTCAGTTTGGTTGTTGTTGGTATACAGGAATGCTAGTGATTTTTGTATACTGATTTTGTATCCTGCAACTTTGCTTAAGTTATTTACCAGCTGAAGGAGCTTTTGGGCCAAGGCTGTGGTTTTCTCTAGATATAGAATCCTGTCGTCTGCAAACAGAGATGGTTTGACTTCCTCTCTTCCTATTTAGATGCGCTTTATTTATCTTGACTGAATGCTGTGGCTAGGACTTCCAATACTATGTTGAAGAGAAGTGGTGAGGGCATCCTTGTCTTCTGCTGGTTTTCAAGAAGAATGCTTCCAGCTTTTGCCCATTCGGTATAATGTTGGCTGTGGGTTTGTCATAGATGGCTCTTATTATTTGCAGGTATGTTCCTTCAATATCTAGTTTATCGAGAGTTTTTAACATGAAAGAATGCTGAATTATATCAAAAGCCTTTTCTCCATCTATTGAGACAATCATGTTTATGTGATGAATCACACTGATTGATTTTTGTATGCTGAAGCAAACTTGCATCCCAGCAATGAAGCTTACTTCATGGTGGATTAAATTTCTGATGTGCTGCTGGATTCAGTTTGCAAGTATTTTGTTGAGGATTTCTGCATCAATGTTCATCAAGGTTATTGGCCTGATATTTTCTTTTTTTGTTGTGTCTCTCCCAGGTTTTGGTAACAAGATGATGCTGGCCTCACAGAATGAGTTGAGGAGAAGTCCCCCCTCCACAACTTTTTGGAACAGTTACTGTTAGAATGGTACCAGCTCTTCATTGTACATCTAGTAGAATTCCGCAATGAATCCATCAGGTCCTGGGCTTCTTTGGTTGGCAGGCTATTTATTACTTATTCAGTTTTAGAGTTTGTTATTAGTCTGTTCAGAGAATCAATGTTTTCCTGGCTCAGTCTTCAGAGGGTGTATGTTTCCAGCAATTTAGAGGTGTTCGTAGTAGTTTCTGATGGTTGTTTATGTCTGTGGGGTCAGTAGTAACATTCCCTTTGTCATTTCTAATTGTGTTTATTTGGTCTTCTCTCTTTTCTTCTTAATTAGTCTAGCTAGTGGCCTATCTTACCAATTTTTTCAAAAAACCAACTCCTGGATTTGCTGATACTTTGAATGTTTTTTTGTGTCTCAGCTTCCTTCAGTTCAGCTCTGATTTTTGTTACTTCTCATCTTCTGCTAGCTTTGGGGTTGATTTGTTCTTCTCTAATTCTTTCCATTGTGAAGTTAGGTTGTTAATTTGAAATCTTTCTAACTTTTTGATGTGGGCATTTAGTGCTATGATTTTCCCTCTGAACACTGCCTTACTTGTGTCCTAGAGATTTTGGTATGTTCTACCTTTGTTCTCATTATTTTCAAAAAACTTTATGATGTCTGTCTTAAATTCATTATTTACCCAAAAGTTATTCAGGAACATGTTGTTTAGTTTCCCTGTAATTGTATGATTTTGAATGATTTTCATTGTGTTGACTTCTATTTTTATTATGCTGTGGTCTGAGAGTGCGTCTGGTATGCTTTCAGTTGTTTTACATTTGTTGAAGAATGTTTTATGTCCAATTATGTGGTTGGTTTTAGAGTATGTGCCATGTGAAGACAAGAAGAATGTATATTGTCTATACTTCATTTTAATTCTCTGATTCTTCTTACATTGTTGTTCTTACCTGGAATATTCTCCCTAAGGTACAGTCAGGTCACATATTCATTCTGAAGGTTTTTCTGACCAACTCAATCCTCAGTGACCTACCTCATTTTCCTCTAGATTCCATACCACTTATAACTGGTAACACTATATCCTCAAATGTCTACATAAAGCAATTCCACCTTATTTCCCATCAACTTCTAGTCACACTGAAAACCATGGAACTGTATACAGTTGTGCATCGCTACCAAGCCAAAAACTAAGATCTTCATATCACCTTCTGAGAAGTCAGAAGAGGAATAACAGCCACATCACCAAAGAGAACAGTTTTAGCCAGCATAAGGAAGTCCCCTTTGCTTTAACCTTCACAAGAAAAATAACTTTGTAAAGACCAATTGTTTTTTGTTTCTGCTTTCCTCAGCCTTTTTCTGTCTATAAAACTAGCCTCTTCTGTTTTATAGAATGAAGTGTTGCCTGATTCTTGAATGGCAAATGAAAGTCAATTAAGATCTTTAAACTAAATTTGTAGTAATTTTGTATTTGACAGCCACAACCTATAATTCTTGTCTTAATCTCTTTTCATCTCCTCAAAGACAAACTTATTGTTCCAAATTACAAAGACCAAATCTAATTTTGGGAACTCAGCCAGGGCCTTAGGACAAAGGGGAAAAAGTGTACAAACAAGGAATTTTGTAGGATAAGTAACATCAAGAGTGAATGAAAAGTATGCTCCTTCCCTCATCAACTGCTGCCAACTCACTGGCTTGACAGGATAGAAACTCATCTACATCTTTATAGCAAAGCATCTTGAACACAGACGGCACCAAATGTCCGTTAATAACAAATGCCTTGAAGGAAACTTCTTATGATGTATTCAGTAGTCCTCATATCTTAACAAATATTAAAGTCTTAAAGCAGGAAATGGAGATGAGGGAAAGGAAAAGTAAAATGACAGGGCATGCATTCACTTCTCAACAGAACATTAGAAGTGCACATTCTTAACTGTGTTTTTTCAAGGTGACCTCTTAAAGCTGCCCTCTTATCTGTAAACACAGTACTTAATGACACTTCACTTCTGTCAGAGAAAAAATGTGCACCATTATGAGAAGCAAGAATTTAAATATGAAAGCCCACCTCCTCCTAAAAGGGGTACCAAAATTCAAATTCCTATGCTTCTACAGGCAGCCAGGAGGAAATCAACACAATGAATCTTGGAAGTGAGGTATGTGAGGTGGGTAAGAAGGAGCTCCGCTTTCAAAGGATAGAGGGTTGGCAGGGACAGAAGACAAGTCTTTGTAGTTGAACTTCTGAGAGCAACAAAGACAGTAGGTCAACACAGCATAAAAGCCAGACAGCACAGATCAGCTGAAACCTGAGCTAGATCCTGACTGTAGAAGCCTAGGATCAATGAATTCAAGAATTTCTCTTTCTGGTACTCTGCATAGGCAAATTTAATCCCACAAATTCCTTTCCCTGGCTCTGAAATAATATGAACATAGTACACTTCTCATTTGTTTAGCTTCAGAAATGTATTTTTTTCCTCTTCGTATTTATTCACACTTATCTGGTAACTTGTCTTAGGTTATTTAGAGGCCAAGATACATATATATACATACATGTATCTTGGTCTCTTTATTAATTCCTTTTTATTCATAAAGACTCCTTTAAATTATACCTTTTTTCCCCAGTCATTTATTGAATATTCAGTGGTTTAGACTAAGGGATTTAGAAAAGTATGTACAGTGAGTAATTCTTGGCTTCAATATGCAGAAAATTAAAGTGCCAAGAGAAAATAAACACCTAGAAGAGAATGTTTTCCAGAGTTTACATATGGTTATTTTGTCATCTGCTTCCTTCTTTGAACTCATATATACAAATGCTAATACCCCCACTCTAAATGTTCAACAAGGCATTTTTATTCTGCTTTTTGCAGAATGCTGATCAACATCAAGATTTCTTCCAGTCATGTATAATGAAGACAGCATTTGATTACCATTCTGAATGACTTCAACATATCAGGACAACTTCTCCCAGAGAATACTTTATTCAATAATATAAAGAAGCACCACCATTATTAAGAGTCAGAAAGGGCCGGGCGCGGTGGCTCACACCTGTAATCCCAGCACTTTGGGAGGCCGAGACGGGAGAATCACGAGGTCAGGAGATCGAGACCATCCTGGCTAACATAGTGAAATCCCGTCTCTACTAAAAATACAAAAAAAAAAATTAGCTGGGTGTGGTGGCGGGCGCCTGTAGTCCCAGCTACACGGGAGGCTGAGGCAGGAGAATGGCATGAACCCAAGGGGCAGAGCTTGCAGCAATCTGAGATCGCGCCACTGCACTCCAGCCTGGGCGACAGAGCGAGACTCCGTCTCAAAAAAAAAAAAAAAAGAAACAAAAAAAAGAGTCAGAAAGCACTGAACCAGAGAAAGCAGTTACATACAAATTTTGTCATTTGATAGAATCAACTAAATATATAAACAAGAATCCTGACATCTTAAAGATAAAGAAATCAGTAAACAAATAAAAGAAGTACCAAAGCACCACTCATGATCATACCATTCTCTCTGTCCATTATTATACAACTGGTCAATGATTTTAAATAGCTATCAAACTGGTAAACACAAGGTTTTCAACTGTCTCCAATAAGAAAAACTGATAACTTGGCCGGGCGCGGTGGCTCACGCCTGTAATCCCAGCACTTTGGGAGGCCGAGGCAGGCGGATCACAAGGTCAGGAGATCGAGACCACGGTGAAACCCCGTCTCTACTAAAAATACAAAAAATTAGCTGGGCGCGGTGGCGGGCGCCTGTAGTCCCAGCTACTCAGGAGGCTGAGGCAGGAGAATGGCGTAAACCCAGGAGGCGGAGCTTGCAGTGAGCCGAGATCGCGCCACTGCACTCCAGCCTGGGCGACAGAGTGAGACTCCGTCTCAAAAAACAAAACAACAAAAAAAAAAAAAAAAAGAAAAACTGATAACTTAAAAAATATCTGCAGTAAGGGCAGGCTGACAATGCCTGACATATACAAGGAACACAAAAAATGATTGCTAGACAAATTAAAGGGCCTTCATGGGATGAAGAGAACATAAATCATTCTTATGAAAAAATGTTTTTTTAAAAGACTTTGAAAAAGAAAATGATATTCACATGTATACTCTTCTATTTTTATCTTTTCAAATACGATCTATGTCCACAAATATTAACTGTGGATTGAGTCTGCATAAGAGAGCTTAAAATCCTCATTTACCTCTTCAAATTTCTCTAGTTCACCAATTCACTGTAACTTAAGAAAAGTAAATAGAGTGCTAAATTAAAAATTCACTCTTGGCCAGGCGTGGTGGCTCACGTCTGTAATCCCAGCACTTCGGGAGGCTGACGTGGGCAGATTACAAGGTCAAGAGATCGAGAACATCCTGGCCAACACAGAGAAAACCCGTCTCTACTAAAAATACAAAAATTAGCTGGGCGTTGTGGCGCACACCTATAGTCCCAGCTACTCGGGAGGTTGAGGCAGGAGAATCACTTGAATCCAGGAGGCAGAGGTTGCAGTGAGCTGAGATCACACCACTGCACTCCAGCCTGGCCACAGAGTGAGACTCCGTTTCAAAAAAATAAAAAAATAAAAAAACCCCAAAAATTCACTCTTACCTGTCACAGTGTAAGACGGCTGGTAATACAGGAAATCAGACTGGTTTGAATTGTCTAGGTAAGTTTTTCAAGGATTTTTATTGACAATTTCAGGTGCCGCTCATAGTCTTCTGTCCACAAAACTAATATTAAATTTCAGACCCTCAGAGGAAAACTATTAAACAGCAATGTGCCCCTCAAGATGGGAAGCAAAACTTACTTCAAGTTGAAAAAGTTCTCCAGCTCCCTCAGAGTCATTGGATGTGATTATTGGAGTATGAATATGTACAAAGCCACTGTCCTGAAAAAGAAAACCACAGTTTTCAAGATATTTGCATATTCAACAATTCCAAGAACACACATCCTCTTATAGTATTACAATGGCACAGTAAGCAAATGCTGTATCAAATCCCTCCCTAATCCCCCAAATACTAAGAATACTGAAAATCAGTTGAGTGTTTTAACTACACACAGGGGCACAAATAATTTTATTCAGAAACACACTTAGACATTAACCAGTCCAACCTCTTCATTTCAAAGATAAGGAAGTTAAGGCCCAGACAGATTTAGTGACTTTCCACAAGTTACATAATTAGTCAGTGGATAAGCCAGGACTAGAACCTAGGTCTTCATGCTCTCTCTTTAGTACTATATTCTCTTCCCTTTTCTATAACATTTTGGTGGTGATTTAACAAACAGGTACACACACTCTAGGCTAGTGCATAATGATGTTACCCACGTTGCTAGGGGAATACAAAGCAATTAGTATAAACTTATCTTGAAATATGACCTCAATTGTAATGAACCAACAAAAAAGGAGAAAAAGTAGACAAATAGAGACTGAATAAACAAACAGCAAAAAAGGGCAGAAATGATCTTTAGGAAGTCTCTGTCACTAAACTGATGGGCCAATGGACTCCACATGGCACAGGCAGTGTACTTCCTTTGCCTGAAGGAATATTCTGAGCAGCAGCTATCCATCCACTACTGAGGTCCCCAATTGCAGCCCTTCCGAACAAAAATCTGAGACTATTTCCATTACAGAACCACAAAAGCTGTTGCTAGTCAGACTGATACAACCCAGCAACTTCAAGGTTATGCTTCTTTCATTTTGATTATGGGTGTAAGCAAAAGGTTACACACAGTGTAGATGTTTGCAGGGTAGGACTGCAGGTAATAAAAAGTGAATTTATAATAGAAAGGCAGGATGGAATATGCTTAATGCAAAATGTTGGCCTTGGAATCAATACAACAAATTATTATATGCATATCTCTGCCAAGTTTGGTGGAGTGTAGATTGTCTCTATGCATTACTAGGGATGTCCCAAATATGACCCTTCTCAAATTCAAGTATTCCGGCTATAATACAAAATATTCAGTCAACAACTTGCCTTATGATGTGTACTGATAAAATATTCAAGCTCTAAATTAGCAGTCTCAGAAAGTTATTAAAATATACACTTAACCTGACAGCAACATGCCTAGAGGTGCTGCACAGAGCACATTATAGAAAACCAATAAAATCTGATCAATAACATTACCGCATAAAATTTTTATCTCCTAGGAACCAAGAATCATGGATGTGAAACATTTATTCCACATGAATGTAGGCAACTATGAACATGAGTGCAGTAAACAAAGAGAGGAAGTGAAAAATCCAAAGGAAACGAGGGTGGGGAAGGGGAGGTGGAGAGGGAGGAGAAAATTTAACGGCTAAACATGATTGCCCAAGTTAGAACTGGTCAAATGCCACAAGAAACAGCAGTGTAAACCTTATGAAAATAACTGTATCAGATTTTTTAAAAATCACACACCTAGTGGGAATTACTTTTAATACTTAACTGATGCTAAACATTACAAAAGGGCCCAGCAGCTTTCGCTGCTTTAAAACTGCAAGGCTTATCAAAGTTCCTAACATTACCAAACGCTAATAAAGGAGAGAGTACAAAGGAAGAATAATACAGCCGTGCAAACAAAGTCCAAAAAAGTGAAAGTGGGTAGGGGAGTAAAAAGAAAAAAAGGAAAGTAAATAGCAAGGAGTGGTTAAGTATTGTCACTATGTGCCTCAAATAGGTTTCCAGTGTCACTTACTTATACTGTCCCACAGCAAAGGGGTTCCTAAGTAGAGTACATGAGGGCCAGAGAAGGGGCCAAAAATAAAAGCAAACACTTTCACTCGATTTTTCAGATTCCACCCATCACCTCCAAGTATATAAATATTTTAACACACATTCTAAAACCAGATATTTTATAAGACTCTGAGTATCCCAAAATTAGAAAGTTCATACATTACAGCCCATATACACCACTAAGAGAAGACTAATAAACTATCTTTTTCTTTCACATGTAACTGAAATAACTATCATTTAATCAGAATCAACAAAAAAGGAAACGTGAAAGGAATTGCTAGCCACAGGCAGGCCATAGACAACACAAACTGACAGCAAGAAGAGATTTTAAAAATCCATAAAGAGGCTAGGCGCAGTGTCTCAAGTCCTGTAATCCCAGCACTTTGGGAGGCTGAGATGGGCGAATCACCTGAGGTCAGGAGTTTAGAGACCAGCCTGACCAATGTGGCGAAACCCGGTCTCTACTAAAAAATACAAAAATTAGCCCGGTGTGGTGGTGCACACCTGTAGTCCCAGATACTCGGGAGGCTGAGGCAGAGGTTGCAGTGAGCTGAGATCACGCCACTGCGCTCTAGCCTGGGTGACACAGCAAGACTGTCTCAAAAAAACAAACAAACAAAAAACATAAAAAGCAGTCACAGGAACTCAAAGGCATAGCAATTTGGAGACCTTCTACACAAAGGTAAAGAATACTCCACATAGGCTGGGCACAGTGGTTCACATCTGGACCTAGCTCTTTGGTTGGTCCAGGCAGGATTGCTTGGGCCTAGGAGTTCAATACCAGCTTAGGCAACACAGTGAGATCCCATCTCTACAAAAAATACACTTTAAAAAACTAGACAGGCATAGTGGTGCATGCCTGTAGTCCCAGTTACTTGGGAGGCTGAAGTAGGAGGACTGCTTGGGCCTGGGGGATCAAGGTGGCAGTAAGCCATGATTGCACCACTGCACTCCAGCCCCGGCAACAGTATGAGACCTCATCTCAAAACAACAACAACAATAACAACAAAAATACTTCACAGAGTCAGTGGCAGGCTTTGAAAACGCTGCCATGCAGAGGAGAACAATCCCTGATACTCACAGGAAGAACCTCGACTCACTGAGAAAGAAAGAGCGGAATCTTTTTTACTGGCTCACTGAGGAAGACAGGAAAGTAAGTAATCCATAGGAACACTTCCACTGGAATTTAGAAAAAACTGGTGCCTAAAGAGAAAATTCCTCAGTTATTTCAGAAACTTGGCTTTTTTGAATGACTCATTCCTTGAGGATTCTAAATAGCCAAGTTTTAGTACATAACAAGTGTGTCAGTTTTATGAGCAAACAAGGTTATACAAAAAATATTTTTCATACTCAAACCAAGAAATAACCTTAGATCCTTAAAGTGTCTTAAAAGTACTGTTCAAGTTTCTATTTCTCCCCACATTTCTATAATTTAATTAACAAAACTGAAACTTACAAAAATTTATTTGGAGGCTTAACATCTTTTCGCAAACCCAAAGTAACACATCAAAGAAACACTACAAAATACTAGGTAACATATAACCATTACTTAATATGCCTCATAGTACTCCAGAAAGGCTTCTTTAAACAACTGAATCCTAAGTATCACACACAAAGGTAGCTAAGTATCACACATAAAGGTAGGTAACAGAATTATATTCTCCACGTCTTTACAATTACTAAGTGAATTTATTACTACTCCAAAAGTGTCTATTTTTGTAACTACTCTATCACGAATGGTACTAAAATTCAAGTTATTTCCAACCACTTGAATTTTTTTTTTTTTTTTGAGACAGAGTCTCACTCTGTCGCCAGGCTGGAGTGTAGTGGCGCAATCTCAGTTCACTGCAACCTCCACCTCCCGGGTTCAAGCGATTCTCCTGCCTCAACCTTACGAGTAGCTGGGACTACAGGCGCACACCACCATGCCCAGCTAAGTTTTGTATTTTTAATAGAGGTGGGGTTTCACCATGTTGGCCAAGATGGTCTCAATCTCTTGACCTCGTGATCTGCCTGCCTCAGCCGCCCAAAGTGCTGAGATTTCAGGTGTGAGCCACAGCTCTCAGTCATGAATGTTTTTCAAATTTTACTTTTAATAATTTTTGGTCAGGTGCGGTGCCTCACCTGAGGCACACACACACATTTGTTATTATTATTATTATTATTATTATTATTGAGATGGAATCTCGCTCTGTTGCCCAGGTTGGAGTGCAGTGGTGCAGTCTCTACTCACTGCAACCTCCGCCTCCCAGGTTCAAGCAATTCTTCTACCTCAGCCTCCCGAGTAGCTGGAACTACAGGTGTATGCCGCCATACCCAGCTAATTTTTTTGTATTTTAGTAAAGACGGGGGTTTCACTGTGTTGCCAAGGCTGGTCTCAAACTCCTGAACTCAGGCAATCAGCCCACCTCGGCCTCCCAAAGTGCTAGGATTACAGGTGTGAGTCACCGTGCCTAGTAATAATAACAATTTTTTAAAGACAGGATCTCACTCTCCTGCCCAGGATGGAGTTCAGTGGCGTGAACACGGATCACTGCAGCTTCCACCTCCTGGGCTCAAGTGATCTCCCTGCCTCAGCCTCCTGAGTAGTTGGGACTATAGGCACATGCCACCACGCCTGTTTAATTATTTTTACTAGAGACCAAGTCTGACTATGTTGCCTAGGCTGGCCTCTAACTCCTGGGCTCAAGAGATCCTCCTGCCTCAGCCTCCCAAAGTGCTGGGATTACAGATGTGAACCATTGCACCCTGGCTACTTTATTTTTTTTTTATTTCAAATTTTTTTTTAGCTTGTCTTATTTTTTAATTGTTTACATATCTCTAAAAGCTTCAAGTAATAAATACATAGTGTTTAGTCTACTTGTCAATACCACCACCTAGTGGCCAAAAGCCTACAAAACCTTCAGAACTAAAGTAGGTCTACTTTATCAGCTGTTGAAGTCATGTGGTTAAAAAACAAAAAGGTATTTTTATGATTGTGTGGTTCAAGCACTACTGAAAATCCACATGGAAACTGCACAGCAAAGTTTCTGACAGCATGTGTAACTGGACGCTTACAAACTATAATGGGATGACACTGCATAATTTGATTTATTTTCCTTTGTTTTATCAAAAGCATATGCCTAAAAGCCATGATGTTCTTTAGCTCTTTCACCAAAAGTTAATCTGAAGAAGCTTTTTCAAGGGGCAAGAACTTTCTTGGCAAGCTATAGCAAGACTGGGGCAACATGAATCTGGATACAGCCCAAGGGAAGGCTATATCCACTATTACACAACCTCTGCAAATTAGCTAGATCTGGAGAAGTACCACAGGAAGCCTGCAAAACCACGTGGAATAACAATAAACTTTATCTGCTGGATCACTCCTTGCCTTTGGGGCCCTCCCATCCACAGGGAGAAAAGGTCCCTTCACATTAGCAACTTGTCAACCACATTAAACTGTGGCTTTCCCAGGTAGGGGGAAATGGTTGAGAAGCAAAGCTAAAAGAGACAAAATGTCTTTGGTCATTAGATAGACCTACCTGATCAACACCAGTAACTCTTTAAAATTAATGCTTACTTTATACAAAATATAAATCTATGACCAAGATGGAGAAACAGGAAACAACCAAAAACGTAGTAAAACAACAACAACAAAAACAGTAACAATAAAAAGCAAACCCCATGAAACAACAGTTTTCAAGATAACAGGTATCAGGCAACAAAAGCCATCTCTCTCTGAGATAGGAAACAAACATGGTAAACCCCTACCAGTAGACCAGCTTACTACCTTGAGGTCTTCCAGGCCACAGTACAGGGAAGGGTAAAAAGTAAGGTAGAGTCCAGTAGGCTCCCTGAGTTGAAGAGACACAACTCAGAGCCTGGAGAAACCCAAGCGGCTAGAGTTCATACGCTCGAATATCAGAGAGGAGAGAGCTGCAGAGGGCACCCTGGAGTATTAGGTAGATCAGTCCATTTGTGTGAGGAAACTATCCAATGCTAGGGAAAGAACCATCTAAAAAGATTAGAAAAAACAGTGCCCAGTGCTCACATGCTGGCTGGAAAAAGTACCTGTTCCACAAACTAGAAAAACTCATCATTCCCAAGGCCCTAGGTCAGGACCTAAGGAAGGCTTTGCCTCAGTGAGGAATAAACAGTACTAGACTGAGCACTGCTACAGACCTGCTTAACAAATCACATAAGCAAGACCTCAAAGGATCAAAGAGACACCAGTATCTGTGTGCAAACCCAGAGCACCCAACAAGGTAAAATTCACAATGTCTGGTA
Source organism: Macaca mulatta (assembly GCF_049350105.2). Classification (NCBI taxonomy): domain Eukaryota; kingdom Metazoa; phylum Chordata; class Mammalia; order Primates; family Cercopithecidae; genus Macaca; species Macaca mulatta. The sequence goes on from NC_133419.1 coordinate 78,988,688, forward strand.
CCCAAAGCTAAGTCATGCAGAGTCAAGAAACCATAACCCAGAATGAAGAGACCTATCAAAACTAACCCATAACTAACAGACATGTTAACATCAGGAGAAAAAGACACAACTGTTCTTAAACAGTTATTAAAACTATAGTCCATGTTTGAAATGTTAACTAGACATAAAAGACATAAAAATCAGCCTAGGCCAGGCGCAGTGGCTCATGCCTGTAATGAGCACTTTGGGAGGCCAAGGCAGGAAGATCGCTTGAGGCTAGGAGTTGGAGACCAGCCTGGGCAACATAATGAGACCTTGTCTTTATTTATAACAAACAAACGAACAGCCCAAACCAAACATCCAGATATGAAATCTAAATTAAAAGCCCCAGAAATAATAACTACAAAGGTAAATATATAAGATTTTATTTAAATCTCTTTAAAACATAATTGATTGCTTGAATAATAATGATGAATCACAGGATTTATAACATAAGTAAAATGCATAGCAAAAAATAACATAAAGGGGGAAAGAAATATAAGTATGTATTATAAGGTTATTACATTATACGTTAGGTGGTAAAACATCAACTGAAGTCAAAGATGTATACTATAAACCCTAAAGCAGTCACTAAAATAACAAAACAGAGTTATAGTTAAGAGAACAACAAAGAAGGTAAGAAATAAGAAATAATGCCAAAGGCGGTAAAAAAAGAGAAAAAAGAGAACAAAGAACAGATAGGACAATTAGAAATGAAAACAGCAAGATGACTCAAACAAAACCATGTCAATATTCACATTAAATGTATATGATCTAAACACCCAAATTAAGAGAGAGAGATGGATTATCAGACTGGGTATAAAAAGCAAGATCTAACCATATGCTGCCAACAAGAAATGCACTTTAAAATATAAAGATACAAATACATTTGACCCTTCAACAAGATAGATTTAAACTGCATGAGTTTACTTATACCTGGATTTCTCTCAATAAATATATTGGAAAATGTTTTGGAGATTTGCAGCAACGTGAAGAAGTTTGCAGATGAACAGCATAGCCTAGAAATATTTTTTAAATTAAGAAAAAAGTATGCCATGGATGCATAAAATATATGTAGATATTAGTATACGTTGTTTACTACCATAAATATACACAAATCTATTACAGTAAGTTAAAATTTATCAAAACTTACACAAACACAGACCATACAGGGCACCATTTGCAGTAGAGAGAAATGTAAACAAATGTAAAAGTGCAGTATTAAATCATAAATGCATAAAAGTAGTTATATACAGTATGTACAATAATTTCATAGCTACTGTAGTGAGCTCACGTGTTACAAGTACCCACTTAAAACACCCGGTGATGCTAATCATCTCACGAGCAGTTCATCTCTCAGTAAATTATGTGTTGCAGTAAAAAGCAATCTCTTGTAGTTCTCGCATTATTTTTCATCAGTTTCAGCGCAATATCGTAAATCTTAATTAAAACCATGGGACCCATACGAAGTACTACGAGTGAGGCTAGAAGTACTCCCAAGAAGCAGAGAAAAGTCACGACATTAGACGTAAAAGTTTAATTTCTTAATATGTCCTGCAGATTGAGGTCTGCAGCTGCTTGCCATTTCAAGACAAATCCAGCATAAAGACCACTTATGAAATTTTTTCTTAAGAAAAAATAAGGAAATCGTGAAACTGTTGCTACAGCTATGCCAGCAAGTGAGAAAACCTTGCACTTTTTGTGAAATAAAAAATATGTGTTACTCAACTATTTACATTATCAGTAAGACTTCCAGTCAACAGTAAGCTATTAGTTATGTTTTTGGGGAGGCAAAAATTTATACTTGGATTTTTTTTTTTTGAGACAGAGTCAAGCTCTTGTCGCCCAGGCTGGAGTGCAGTGGTGCGATCTCAGCTCACTGCAACCTCTGCCTCCTGGGTTCAAGCAATTCTCTTGCCTCAGCCTCCTGAGTAGCTGGGATTACAGGCACCCACCACCAAGCCCGGCCGTTTTGTATTTTTAGTAGAGATGGGGTTTCATCATGTTGGTTAGGCTAGTCTCAAACTCCTGACCTCAAGAGATCTGCCTGCCTCGGCCTCCCAAAGTGCTGGGATTACAGGCGTCAGCCACTGCACCCGACCTATGATTGGATTTCTGACTACATAAAGAGTTGGCGCCCCTAACCTCCATGTTGTTCAAGGGTTAACCATGGTTTAAAAGGATGAAAAAAAATATATATGCTAACACTAATCAAAGGAAAGTTCTAGTGGTTATAATATCAAAGTAGATTTGAAAGCAAAGATATTAATAGAGATTTTTAAAAAAAGCTTGATAAAACTGATATACCTCTAACCGGGCTAATCAGAAAAAAGAGAGCCACAAGTTATCAATAGGAATGAGACAACATCATCATAGATGCTACAGATATTAAAATAAGGGGATACCTGTAGCTTTACAGCAGTAAGTTTAAAAACTTAAATAAAATGGATCAATTTTTGAAAGACTACCAAAGTTCACTCAAGAAAAAATAGATAAGCTATACAGTTGTGTGACTATTCAAGAAATAAATCACGTGCAGTGACATACACCTGTAGTCCCAGCTACTCAGGGGTGTGAGGCAGGACTGCTTGAGGCCAGGAATTCAAGGCTGTAGGGCACCATGATTGCACCTGTGAATAGCCACTGCACTCCAATCAGGACAACATAACAAGATCCGTCTCTAAATAAATAAATAAATAATTTTGTTGTTGTTGTTTGAGATAGTCTCACTCTGTCACCCAGGCTGGAGTGCAAGTGGCATGATCTTGCTCAAGGCAACCTCTGACTCCTGGGCTCAAGTGATTCTCCTGCTGCAACCTCCCAACTAGCTGGGATTACAGGCACCCACCACCACGCCCAGCTAATTTTTGTATTTTTAGTAGAGATGGGGTTTCAGGCTGCTCTTAAATTCCTGACCTCAAGTGATCTGCCCATCTCGGCCTCCCAAAGTGCTGGGATTACAGGTGTGAGTCACTGCACCTGGCCAATAAATAATTTTAAAACAAAAAAATGGTAATAACAATTTTCTGGGCATGGTGGCATATGCTTGTAATCCCAGCTACTTGGGAGGCTGAGGGGAGAGGACTGCTTGAGCCCAGGAGTTCAAGACTAGCCAGGTAACACAGTAACTCCCATCTCAAGATAAAATTAAACAAAATAAAGTTAAAAAGAAATTGAAATTGTAGATAAAAACTGTACCCCCCCACTGGAAAAAAAAAGACATATTTGAAAGTACACACTGAGATGAATTTACTAGTGAATTCTCCACATTTAAGAAAGAAATAATCATAACTGTATGGATAACTGTGTAATTTTACTTTTAGAAAAGATAAAGGGAGAGAATATCCCAAACTCACTGAATGAGGTCAACCTTACCCTGATACCAAAACCAGACAAAGACATTAGAAGAAAACAAAACTACAGAATAATACCGTGAAGCAAAATTCTAATCGAAGTTATAGCAAATTGAATCCAACAAAATATTAAAAGAATACATCTGTAATATCATATACCTATATTATTAATATATTAATGTAAGAATTTTTTTTTTGGAGATGGAGTCTCACTCTGTTGCCCAGGCTGGAGTGCAGTGGCACAATCTCGGCTCACTGCAACCTCCACCTCCCGGGTTCAAGTAATTCTCCTGCCTCAGCCTCCCCAGTAGCTGGGATTACAGGCACTCACCACCACGTCCAGCTAATTTTTTGTATTTTTAGTAGAGACGGGGTTTCACCATATTGGCCGGGCTGATCTCGAACTCCTGCCCCCGGGTGATCCACCCACGTCGGCCTCCCAAAGTGCTGGGATTACAGGCATTAACCACTGTGCCCAGCCAATGTAAGACATCTATATTAGAATATATCTATATTCCTAGAAATGCTGGGTTAGTTTAACATTCAAAAATTAATCAATGTAATTCAGCATTACAAAAAAAACCCATAGGTTATCTCAAAAGATGCAGAAAAAACTGACAAAACCCAATACCCATTCCTGATAAAACTCAGCAAACAGGGAAGAGGAGGGAACTTTCTCAACCAAATTCAGAGCATCTATTAAAACCTACAGCTAACATCACACTTAGTGGTAAAGGGAACAAACTGCTGATACACATAACAACATGGATGAATCTCAATAATTATGCCAAGTGAAAAAAGACAGACAAAAAACAGTATATGCTGAATGATTTCATTTACATAAAACTCTAGAAAAACGCAAGCTAATGCATAGGAACAGGAAGTGGATTGTGGTTGCGTGGGGATGAAGGGAAATAAGGAGGGAGAGGAGGTATAACCCCGGGTCAGGAGGAAACTTTTAGGATCTTACCTTAAAGAAAGAATGAATAGCAGCTGTGGCTTCACTGCGAATCCTCAGTATAGAACCCAGAACGTTAGTCCTACACCTAAAGTGAGGGTATTGTCTCAGGTACTCCAGAGGATGCCTCTCTTTATATTTGATGGGGAAAGCCTGCCAATAAATGAAAAGAACAAATTAGAAGCCAAAAGAGACACTGTTTAATAAAATCAGTTTCCAGGGTACTTCTTAAATAGTGCTTTAGAACCAAACTAAGATCCTTTCCTTATGTCTTAATATAACTGATTTTAATCCACATTATTTCCACCAGGTAAGTGGAATGGTAGGATGGAATCAGAGAGATGTAGGTTTCAATCTAGCTCTACCACTTATTAGCCCAGTAATTGAGCTAATATCATTGAAGCTCATCTGTTATTTATCAAGTTTGTATCCATTAGCTGTGAATCACTTCTTACAAATAGGTTATGATTATGCAAAATTTCCGCTGTTTGGCACACAGGAGTTCAAAACATTGTAGATATTAAACATGCACACACAGGCTGGTGTTCCATTTTAAAATTACCTATATGACTTGAAAGCCCATGATCATTCACAATCAATTGGTGCAATTTATTACTATTATCAACATGATACTTCCATCTAGCAGAGTAGTAAAGATTTACAAAAAGTTCGAAAGAAAATTATGGTTCCACATTGAAATATGCCTACTCTGCTCACACTCATGTTAAAAGATTAAGACAGACACATCCTTTCAGACAAAAATCAAAGTTTTAATTAAAAAGATAACAGAGAAGCTAAAAAAGAGCTACACTGGCAGCCTGTTTCTTTCAGTCTCATCCATTCTTTTTAAGTCTTGTACACATACAAACTCTTACGTTGTATAGAAAAAAGCACCATACTTACTAAAAGTGAAAATGTGACCATATCATAATTCTAGGGGTCAGAATTCCCTAATCTCAGAATATTTCAAAATGATACTGAATCAAAGGGCTTCAGGGAAGACGAAGCCATCAACACCAAAGAAGCCCAGGAAGAACAATTTAAGAATATAGTAGTCCCCCACTTACCCACAGGGGATATGTTCCAAGACCCCCAGTGGATACCTAAAACCACGGACAGTATCAAACCATATAAACATTATGTTTTTTCTTTGACAACAATGGCCAGGTAGTATATAAAGTACAGATAAGCTGGACAAAAGGATGATTCACATTCTAGGCGCGATAGAGCAAGACACCTCAAGATTTCATCACACAATGAGAATGGCATGAAATTAAAACTTAAGAATTGTTTATTTCTGGAATTTTCCATGTAATATTTTGAGACCACAGTTCACTGTGGGCAACAAACTGTGAAAAGCAAAACCACAGACAAGGGTGAACTACTGTAGTGAAACACATGGCAAATTTTTAATAATCACAGATCCCTATAAAAAACTAAAAAAGAAAAATGGTTACCTTCTATATTTCGCTCTTGATTTCCAAATTATTCTACACTCTATTTTTCAGAAATCTTAGAACCTGATTCCTGATTTTACATGTCAATCAGAATTTCTTGGAAATTAAGGATGACATTTTAACAAAAATTGCATTTTCTTCCTTTATTTCCTTACATTTCTTCCTATTATACTGAAAGAATTAACAATGAATTAAAATGATGCAATTTTCCTGTATTTCCTCGCTTTTGTTCATTAAATGTTTGAAAACAGGTATAGCAAAAACACAGAGGATTCAAATGGCTAGAATACAAATTTCAGCTGCGTCACATCAGCTCATAATGTTAAGTAAATCATTTCATCTGGCTGGGCCTCATTTTCTCCATTGTAAATTTGAAGAATCTGATTATAATCTTTTATTCTCTCTAACCTCTTTATCAAGCTTATAAATATGAAGCTAACGGAAGAGTCTTGCAAAAACAGGCATAAACATGTCTTAACGCCGAATTTCTTGCCTCTGTTCAGCCTAAGCATTATAATACTATTGATCGGCATCACCCAACAGAACTTTCTGTGATAAATAGAAATGTTCTGTGCTATCCAATATAGTAGCCAGTAGCCACATGCAACTACTGAGCACTTGAAATGTGGATAATGCCACTGAGGAACTGGATTTTTTTACTGAATTTCAATTGATTTAATACCAAACAGCCAAAGGTGGCTAGAGCCAACCATTATTGGATGATCGGTTCTAGATCATGCAAAAGTCATTCCTGGCTTTCCTAAGAACGAGCCCGCCCTGGTATATCACTGTGGCTGACTGGGCATGCTTGTAAAAGCAGCAAGTTTTAACTGTGACACACACCACAGAGATGCAAAAATTAACACTTACCTCTCACTAAGCTATCTACATAAATAATTTTTGCTACTGCCTCTTCAGGTTGTAGGGCTTGTTTCAATTATCTGGTAAGTTGCAAATGAAATATATTCTAAGTTTCATCTTCCTAATAATCACACTTAAAACAGATTGCTGTCTTAAAGCCTAAATAGCCTCCACAGAAGTGTCAGAAATCATACCTTGGCATCACAATTTCCAATAATTTTAATTTTTTCTGCCTTCAGTTCCACATTTTGCCTTTTGGATGGACTTTTTACCAGCTGCCCTTGTATTTCCACAGAACTCCCAAAAGTTAATTCTCTACAGTAACAAAAAACAAGATAAATATCATTATACACAACCTTCATTTTAGTATCAACTATGCAATAAGAACATTAAAATACTTAATGACAAAAGTTTTTACCCTCAATTGGTTAAATAATCTTCAGAATCAATGGATAATCTGTTGTATAAATACAGTATAAAATTATAAAAATGAATTCCATAAGCTTTAAAATGGGAACAAATAGAGTTAAGAATTTGTGGCCGGGCGCGGTGGCTCAAGCCTGTAATCCCAGCACTTTGGAAGGCCGAGACGGGCGGATCACGAGGCCAGGAGATCGAGAGACGATCCCGGCTAACACGGTGAAACCCCGTCTCTACTAAAAAATACAAAAAAACTAGCCGGGCGAGGTGGCGGGCGCCTGTAGTCCCAGCTACTCGGGAGGCTGAGGCAGGAGAACGGCGTAAACCCGGGAGGCGGAGCTTGCAGTGAGCTGAGATCCGGCCACTGCACTCCAGCCTGGGTGACAGAGCAAGACTCCGTCTCAAAAAAAAAAAAAAAAAAAAAAGAATTTGTATAATTCAGAATTAAGAGTTGTACAACTGCCCTTATTAAAAAGTTAGTTGGCCAAAAACTTTCAAAAGATTACAGAATACATGCGAAAACTACAAATCAAAATAAAATTAGCCGGGAATTCTCTGTCCTATTTTTGCAATTAAAAATTTTTTTTTTTTTTTACTTAGTTGGCTGGTGATCTAAGCACATAAGGTGCTACTTTCTGGTTAATAAGACTAGGTTCGAGTTCAAGTTCACCCACAAATTAACTGTATGACAAGTATGAAAAGTCATCTAAGTTCATTTAAGAATCATCTATTAAAAAAGGAGCTCGTAAATGATAGTACATCTGTTCTAATTCTTTTTTCTTTTCTTTAAAGAGACCAGGTCTCACTATGCTGCCAAGGCTGGTCTTGAACACCTGGGCTCAAGCAATCCTCCTGCCTTGGCCTCCCAAAGTGCTGGGATTAGAGGCATGAGCCACCACGTCCAGCCCATCTGTTTTAGTTCTAACATTTCATAATTGCAGTAAGTATAACAATAAGTGCCTTCCTAATAAACTATTAAAATATTATAGCAACACAATAAATTTTATTAAAGTCAGTCAGGAGATTCTCCACCTGATTGCCCACTATTGCATTATGGGTGGGGAAATCTGGTATACTTTCATCAACCTGAGAGGGTAATTTGAGATGCTCTGACTTAAAATATGTAATACCTGACATATACGAATATAAATACTATCCTAAGGTTTCCTGGGAATATCTCAAAGAGTCATCCTCCAGAAACTCTAAAATCTAGGTCCCATTAGACACATGTGATTGCTACACTGATATAAACAATCAAAACAATTACAAAGTTTTTAAAAGGTTACCATTAATAATAGGGCCAGGTGTGGTGGCTCATGCCTGTAATCCCAGCACTTTGGGAGGCTGAGGCAGGCAGATCACTTGAGGTCAGGAATTCAAGACCAGCCTGGCCAACATGGTAAAACTCTGTCTCTACTAAAAATACAAAAAATTAGCCCGGTGTGGTGACACACACCTGTAATCCCAACTACTCAGGAGACTGAGGCACCAGAATTGCTTGAACTCATGAGGCAGAGGTTGCAGTGAACTGAGATCACGCCACCATACTCCAGCCTGGGCGACAGTCAGACTCACTCCAAAAAAAAAAAAAAAAACAGTTACTATTACAACAATTTTTTTTTGTTCTGCCCAGTTGACCACATAGTCTCTGATCCATTAACCTATTCAATGTGTAAACAGCATTAACCCTAACAATCCTCAGAATAGCAAAGCACTCTTATTCTAACAAATTAGAATAATGTTCTCTTCGTCAGAGCTGATACCTAACATTAAAATGGTGTTAGTTTTTGGTTTCGGGGTTTTTTTTTTTGGAGACAGGGCTCTATCACATAGGCTGCAACACCGTGGCAAGATCTTGGCTCACCACAGCCTTGACCTCCAGGGCTCAAGACATGCTCTAGCCTCAGCCTCCCGAGTAGCTGAGATTATTGGTGCGTACCACCATGCCCAACTCATTTTTATATTTTTGGTAGAGATGGGGTTTTACTATGTTGCCTAGGCTGGTCTTGAACTCCTTGACTCAAGTGATCCGTCTGTCTCGGCCTCCCAAAGTGCTGGGATTACAGGCATGAACCACCACACCTGACCTAGTGTTAGTTTTAAAACCTAATGAATGAGACCATAAAGTTTCTTCCATTTGTTCAACAGGCAATAATCTGTCATATTGTCAGCACTATGCTAGAGGTCAAGAATACAAAAAAGAATGAGATGCCATTCCTAACCTCAGGAAATTAAGAGTCTAGCAGGAGGAGTCAAATAGGAATACAGTTGATTACCATCCAATGTGATATGCTTTAACACAGATGTAGGCACGGGATGCTATGGGAGCACAAAAAAGGGGTACTTGACACAGTTATGGGATAGGAACATCAGATGATGCCTAACTAAGCAAGAACTATGAAAGACAAGAGGAGAAGAGGCTGTATTGGGCAGAGGCAGCAAGATGTACAAATGCTATTAGGAAAGAGCAGAACAGCTTAGGGGAGCCGCAAGTAATTAAGAAAGACTGAAGTGAAGCATAGGTTGGGGATATTAGCATGTGATGATGTCAAATAGAGGAGGAAAGGCCTGAGCTTGAAGGATCTTGATTCCAAATATTTGGACTTGATCCTCAAAGCTATGAAAGCAGATTTGTTTCAAAAGATTACTCAGGGTTCAATGTAAACACTGGTTTAGGGAAGGGAGAAGCACTAGAGGTGAAAAACAAAAATCAAAGAATTCTTTTAAAAAACAAAACTCACCTACTGTCAAGGCTTGAATCTGCAACAATCTGAAGGCTTTCCAAAGATGACCCATCATTTACATGCAGGAACAAGACTTCCTTCTGGGATCGGACAGAACGAATCCATCCCTAAGGAAGAGAAATATTTCTAATGTGAGAGCAAAACATTTTATGTTTTCATTACACATACACACACATACACTAAATGAAAGAAAAACATGTACGCACAATCCTGCCTCAACAAATCGACTTCTTTTAGTTCACCAATATGCATACTTAATTTTATATGTTCAATCACAATGGGATACACACTTTGGTATTCTATCTTTTGTTTTCATAATAAAGCACAACATTTCGAATGGATGCCTCACATTCCTTCAAATTCCTTCACATTGATGAGCCTAATTCATATAACCAATCTTCCCAATATTGGCAATTCCAGGTATTTCCTCCAAGACCCCTGCCCCCTGACCCAACAATAAATAACAGGGCACATATCTTGGTGCCTTTCTCAGGATATGGGGTACGCCCTTCTTTCTGGTTTCATCTCACCATGCTGCCCAGAAAGCACCTCCTCTTTGGTGATTCTAAATCAACAGTAATTTCCAGGCTGGGTGCAGAAATCCCAGCACTTTGGGAGGCCAAAAAGGACGGATCACTTGAGGTCGGGAGTTCGAGACCAGCCTGGCCAACATGGTGAAACGCTGTCTCTACTGAAAATACAAAAATTAGCCAGGCGTGTTGGCGTTCGCTTGTAGTCCCAATTACTGGGAGGCTGAGGCAGAAGAATCGCTTGAACTCGGGAGGTAGAGGTTGCAGTGAGCCAAGATCGCACCACTGCACTCCAGCCTGGGTGACAGAGCAAGACTCCATCTCAAAAAAAAAAAAACTAATTCCAAATGACCACTTTCTTTCACTTGTTAAACTTAACATTTATTGAGCACTTTGTAATGTGGTTCTATTCTAAGCTCTGCATAAATATCATGCTACTTAATCCTCAGAAGAACTTAATGAAGCGGTTATCATTTTAGAGCTGAAGAAACATTATTTAGAGATGTCAGGAAAACCTCTCTAAATATTCCAGGACATAGTCACCAATTAGTAGAGTTGGAATTCAAAAGGAAGTTCTTACTTCAAAGTTCATGTTCTTATCAACGAGCTTTTCTGGGATGCTATTATAATTCTGCCCCATCCCCAGTTCCCCTGCCTAGGGAACACATCCTTCAGAACTTGGCTGAAACGTCACCTCATGCAAGATATCTTCCTTAACTTTTTCAGTTATGTTAACTTCCTGTTTTCTTACAGTTCTTTACTTACCTTACTACCAACTATCCTATTGCTAAAATTATTTGTTTTAACCATTGGAGCAGGGCTGTCCAACAGAAATATAATGAGTCACATGTTTAATTTAAAATTTCTTTTTGTGGCCATGTTGAACATAAAAATAGGTGAAATATTTTACTTAACCTATTATGCCCCAAATATTATCAACATATAATCAATATAAAAACATATTGAGATATTTTGCATTCTTTTTGGTTCTTCAAAATTGGTATGTATTTTACACTTAAAGCACATCTCAATTTGGACCAGTCAAACTTCAAGTGCTTAGAGCCAAAAGTGGCTGGTAGCTACCATATCAGATCTCACAGAACTAAACTGAAATCCTCTAACCTGGGCAGCAGGTTCTCTTTTCATCTTTGAATTTTTCTCTTGACTAGTGCACAAAGTATCATTAATGTATGCCTAATTAATAGACAAACAGACCTATGGAAAGAATATGGAACTCAAAGAAATGCAAAGAGGAGCAGATTGGCCATACTGCTAAAAAGCAAAGGATATGTGACGGCAACAAAAATCACTGCAACAGCAAGCCATGACTCTGTCACTACAATCATGGGTGACAGAGCAAGAACCTACTCAAAAACTAATAATTTATTTATTATAACCACATCTGCCAGGCTTATGCCTGTAATCCCAGCACTTTGGGAGGCAGGAGGAGGAGGACTGCTTGAGTCCAGGAGTTCGAGACTAGCCTGGGCAATACAGTGAGACCCAGCTCCACAAAAAGCTTACAAAATTAGAGTATGGTGGTGCATGCCTATAGTTCCAGCTACTCTGGAGGCCGAAGGAGGAGGACTGCTTGAGCCTGGGAGATGGAGACTGCAGTGAACTGAGATCACACCACTGCACTCCAGCCTGGGTGACAGAGCTAGATCCTGTCTCAAAAAATAACCACATCAGTGTACTTCAGCAACCTAATAAGAAACAGTCAAACCACCTTGTTTATTCTGCACCTCTTCTATGTGGAGCTGCTGCAAATATTATACTTGCAAGAGAAATAATAGCAGCTAACATTTGTAGACTATAGCCACTGTTCTAAGTATCTTATTTCCATTACCTCAAATAATTTTCAGGACTCAGGGACAATTATTATCTCTATTTTCATAAGAGGAAAATAAGGTGTAGAACGCATAAACGCTATGCAGAGATTTAAACCTAAGCTGCTTAACTCCAGAGCTCTTTCAAACTGCTACATTCCACTCTTTCTCCGAATTCATTAAAAATGAATTACATGCAGAGCCCCACAATAGGCACTGAGGTGACTAAAAGTTTAAAAGGCATGGTTTGAACAAGTATTTACTGTCAGCCATGTGTGATTACAAAGGCAGGTAAGACACGGTTTCTGCTCTCAAGGAGGGAGACCAAGACAACCACTTTATAAACCTGGATATTCATTATAAGGGATAAAGACAGAGAAAGGGGGCTTGTTCGTTTACCCTTTTGGTATGATTAACAAGTTTACAGGTAATACCCTGGAATCATGAAAGCAAAGTTCTAGTGCTTTACAGTCATCGGAACAATTTTGCGAAAAGTAATGGAAAGCAGAAAAGTGGAAACCCGCGACGCCTACCTACACTTTCTAACTTTTCCCTGCTGGGGGTTGTGTCTGACCCGACCGTAAAAGAAAAGCTAGATGTGGATGTGCCATGTAAGTCCCTACAAGAAAAAACCCACTCCCTTCCCATTCACCAACCTGGACCTTAATGCGCTCCCCACTCGTGTTCTGGGCCCCGAGAGCGTCCCGCACGCTCAGTTTGGCTGAAGGTTTGTGCCTGGGGAAAGGGGCGGAGGAACAGAAGCGCACGGACCGAAGCAGACAGCGGACTTCCAGCATCGCGCGGCCGCCCAGGCCCTCCGCGGGAGCAGCCCAGACCCCGCGGTTGGAACCCCGCCTGCAGCGGCCCTCCTTTCTCAGCGGCTCCCGTTCCGCGGCCGCAGCTCTGCTCTAAGGCACTCCAGAGCCCCTCGGACGCGCGCTTACTCGTTCAGAACACCCAGCTCTGTCCCCACAGAACCTCTCCGTTTCCCACTTCCAACGGGGCGGAATGGTCAGGACACTAGGCAAACGCCGGAAACAAACCACGTGCACTTGGCAGCCAGGGCGCCCCGCTGCCCGCGACAATTCTAAACCTATGCGCAGACCCCGAGCCGCAACACGCGCCGCCACTCCGACAACACCACGCCAACGCCGCTTACGTCATCACGCTACGACGAAGAAGGGAGAGCATGCGTACTTGTGACCCAGGCTTAGGGAAGCGTGCGGGAGGGGGCGGGGTCAGGAGCCGAGACGGGGCGGAGCTAATGCCCTAAGGTTGTAGAGGTTATCGCTGAAAGAACCTGGGAGCACATCTGAGGGTCTTCATTTCTAAAGTTTCCAGGTGAGGCTGAGAAGCTGAGAGGCAAAGAGTGACTGATGGCAAGGGAAACCGTCTCCCTCAGTCAACAACAGGGATCCAACCAAGAGGAGGCTCTTAGCTGTTAACAGGATTCGCTTGAAGAGATCAGTCGTTCCGTTCCTGAGTTCTCCGCAGAGAAAAATCAGACATAGCCCCTCTGCGCAAGTCACAGCTGAACAGGCAGTTGCATAAAAGGGTGATCAGTTTGCCTGACAGCGCCTAAGCGTGGGACGCCAGAGGTGGCTTCCTGGAGAAGGTAGTCCTCTAACAGGTAAATAAGAGGAACTGGAGGGACCTTGCATATGGCCGGCAAGACGGTGGGAAGATGTAGCAGAGACTGGAGGAATGTCGAGTGTTACCAGCCAGAATCTTCCAAGTCTCCCTCTTCCCTCTGACCTCCAACACGGCTATCTGTATTTGTTTGACCTGAAAACAATGACCCTTTTATATATTGGGCTACCTTTTGTTTAAAAAAAAAAAAAAAAATCTGTAACTCAATGACAGTCATGAAAAGGTTTTTAATCTAATTTAAAAAATAAAACGTTTGGCCGAGTGCAGTGGCTCTTGGCCTGTAATCCCAGCTCTTAGGGAGGCAGAAGCAGGAGAATTGCTTCAGCCAAGGAGTTCAAGACCAGCGCTCGCGCTTGCTGTCTCTCTCCCCCATCTCTCACTCTCACTCTCTCACTCTCACTTTTACCTTACTTAAAGTTGCTACTGTTATTATGCCCATTTTACAAATAAGAGAACTTAGGCACAGAAAGGCTAGGTGACCTACTTAAGGATACACATTCCGTAAGTGTGAGATTTAAACCCAGAAGTGCTGGCTCTATGCATTTAAGCAGTGTGCTATATTACATAGTATCCCAAGGTGGAAAATAAGACCATGATCCCTTCCATCAAGGAGTTCATGCTTTAGAGACGGAGACAAGGAAGAAAAGAGACTACTGAAATATAAACCAATAAGTGCACACATAGATGTATGAGTTGTCTGCATTTGGCCTGAAAACAGTCACCCTTATATATTAGGCTACCTCTTAAATTTATTCAAAAAATTATTTTTGATATTTTATCCAAATATTATATTGGATAAAATATAATAAAATTATATATAATATATACATGTATTACAATATTATATGTTATATAATATAAATGTGTTCCCTGGTTCTTTTAATAAATTAAAATTATAAATATAATAAAATTATAAGTATAAAATAGTATAAAATTATAATTAAATTATAATATATTGGATAAAATATATGTTTATAATATAAAAATATGTCGGATAAAATATAATATAGTCCAGAGAAGGAGAAAATTAAGCTGAATTCTTGAAGAGGATCCATATTTTGCCAGGTAGGCATGTAAGAAAATTTCCTGCCAGAAGGTGAACAGGGAAGGTTGCCAGGAGGGCAAATGGCCTGGAAAAATTGTAAAACCATTCTCAAGACAGACTAGAAAATATCTCATCTGAAAATACTCGGTGTTGGAGGTGGAACCTACTGAGAGGTGTTTGGATCATGGGGGCCTCATGAAGGCCTTGGTGCCCTCCTTGCGGGAGTGAATTCCCACTCCATTAGTTTTTGCAAGAGCTGATTGTTGAAAAGAGCCTGGCACCCCCCTCCCTCTCTCTTCTTTCCTCTTTTGCCATGTGATGCTTGCTCCTCTTTGCCTTCCTAAATGGCTGAGTGACAACAAACCTTGACATTATTTACTTTGAGTGGAAGCAGATTCTGGTGCGATGCTTCCTGCACAGCCTGCAGAACTGTGCAGATAAATGAATACACTTCTTATCGATTAAAAAAATATATAGGCCAGGCGCAGTGGCTCATGCCTGTAATTCTAGCACTTTGGGAGGCTGAGGTGGGCGGATTGCCTGAGCTCCGGAGTTTGAGACCAGCCTGACCACAGTGAAACCCCATCTCCACTAAAATACAAAAAAATTAGCTGGATGTGGCGGCATGTGCCTGTAGTCCCAGCTACTCAGGAGCCTGACTCAGGAGAATTGCCTGAACCCAGGTGGCAGAGGTTGCAGTAAGCCGAGATCGCATCACTGC
Source organism: Macaca mulatta (assembly GCF_049350105.2). Taxonomy (NCBI): domain Eukaryota; kingdom Metazoa; phylum Chordata; class Mammalia; order Primates; family Cercopithecidae; genus Macaca; species Macaca mulatta. Next base: position 79,004,274 of record NC_133419.1, read on the forward strand.
ACTCCAGCCTGAGCAACAGAGTGAGACTCTATCTCAAAAAAATAAATAAATAAAAAGGGCACTTCTTGAACCTTGAGAAAGGAAGAATGGAAACTTGCAGCCAGTGCCATCGGAATTATGCAGCTATGGACTTTTAAGGGAAAATAAGTTTGTTGGTTCAAAATCTGGGGAACAAGACAGTCTGGGGTACATAGCAATGATGTTTATCCCAGTGAAAATCTTTTCTTTGCCTATGCCTACCCTGTCCAAGTGATCAAAAGTAGTAACCAGTTGGCTCATTTCTTACTCATGCCACTTTCTGTCTTGCCTTCTGCTATGACTTGGATATGGTTTGTTTGTCCCCACAAAAACTCATGTTGAAATTTAATCCCTGATGTGGTGGTGTTGGGAGGTGAGGCCTAATGGAAGGGGTCTGGTGTGTGGGAGCAGATCCCTCGTGAGTGGCTTGGTGCTGTTCCCACGGACTGCATGAGTTCTTGCAAGAATGGGCTTGTTCCCACCACAGTGGGTTGTTACAAGGCCAGGATGCCCCTCAGGGGTTCCCCTTTTTGCACATGTCCACTTCCCCTTTGACCTTCTTCACCACGTTGTGATGCAGCACAAAAGCCCTCACCAGAAGCCAGGGCCATGCCCTTAAACTTCTCGTCCTGTAGAACCATGAGCTAAATAAGCCTCTTTTCTTTATACATTGCCCAGTGTCAGGTATTCCTTTACAGCAACATAAAATGGACTAAGGCACCTTCTTTCTCTCCCAACTCCCCCACTCCAGGGGACAATGTGCAGCTTAAGAACTGGAGTCTGAATCCCAGATAGTGAGGATCCTGCCTTCCTTTACCCTCTCACTACTTGTTTAAGCCAAAAGGTTAATTATGTTATTAGCAGGGGACCACTGCCCCAGTATGTTGAAGACAAGGGAAAACTGGTTGAAACTGAAGATTAGTAAATATATATATATATATATATATATATATATGTATCTCATTGAAAGTTGACTATACCACTTATGCTTCTGGTGCTCAGTTCAAACCATCCCCTGTATCTTGTGCTGTATCAAATCACATCACCTTCTTGTTTATTTTTGTTTTCAATGTTGGCTTGACACCTTCCCTTTTAGATTCATCACCTTCCAGACAGTAGCACAAATGTTTTTAATATGAGTATATAGTTGACCCTTGAACAACATGGGTTTGAATTGTGCCGGTCCACTTGTATGTGAATTTTTTTCAATAAATATATTGGAAATTTTCTTGGAGATTTGTGACAATTTCAGAAAACTTACTAATGAACAGTGTAGCCTAGAAATATCAAAGCATTTAATAAAAAGGTCATGAATTCACAAGATACATGTAGTTACTAGTCTATTTTATCATTTACTATCACAAAATATACATAAGTCTATGATAAACAGTTAAAATTGGCTGGGTGCAGTGGCTCATGCCTGTAATTCCAGCACTTTGGGAGCCAAGGCATGCGGAACACTTGAGATCAGGAGTTCAAGACCAGCCTGGCCAACATGGCGAAACCCCCATCTTTACTAAAAATATAAAAATTAGCCAGGCATCGGCCGGGTGCAGTGGCTCACGCCTGTAATCCCAGCACTTTGGAGGCCGAGGTGGATGGATCACCTGAGGTCAGGAGTTTGAGACCAGCCTGGCCAACATGGTGAAATCCCATCTCTACTAAAAATACAAAAACCAGCTGGGTGTGGTGGCAGATGCCTGTAATCACAGCTACTGGGGAGGCTGAGGCAGGAGAATCACTTGAACCTGGGAGACAGAGGTTGCAATGAGCCGAGATCAAACCACTGCACTCCAGCCTAGGCAACAGAGGAAGACTTCATCTCAAAAAAAAAAAAAAAAAAAAAAAAAAGAAAAAAATTAGCCAGATGTGGTGGCGCATGCCTGTAATCCCAGCTACTCAGGAGGCTGAGGCAGGAGAATCGCTTGAACCTGGGAGGCAGAGGTTGCATTACGTCACTGCACTCCAGCCTGGGCGACAGAGCGAGACTCCGTCTCAAAAAACAAACAAACAAACAAACAAAAAACACCCACAAACCTTGCATGGTGCTATTCATAGTTGAGAGAAATTGTTATAAGACATGCAACCTTAAGGTTTAACAAATAGGGCCAAATTTTTTCCCAAGTGTCACCAGTGTCACCAGCCATATATGAGAGTTTCAGTTGCTTTACATACTTGTCAACACTTCCTCTTTGTTTTTTAAATGTGAAACACTTCATAAATATGTTTGTCATCCTTGAATGGGCCATGCTAATCTCTGTATCCTTTCAATTTTAGTATATATGCTGTTTAAATGAGAATAATACTTGGTCTTAATCAAACTTTCTAAAGTAGCTGTATTGGTGGGGGAGTAGTATCCCCTGCTGTTTTAATTTGCATTCCCCTGATTATTATTTTTGTCTGATGCCTTTTTAGTGTTTATTTTCATTGGACTTCATTCTTGGTAAATTGACTGTTTACATCTTTTGCCCATTTTTCTATTGAAAAATGAGTAGTCTTATTTTTCCTAAAGGCTACTTTTATTGAGTAGTCTTTTTTCTTATTAATCTATATAAGTTCTTATTGCCCATGTTTTAGTTACTAGTTCTTCTCAGTTATATGCATTGCAATATTCAACCACTCTGTGGGTTGTCTTTTCTATGGTGTATTGTGAGAAAATGGCTGAATGACAGCAAACCTTGAAAATATTCAATCCTTTTCTTAAGAGTGAACAGTTCTTGAAGAAAATTATTAAGACACTCAAGCATTACTCTTTATATTTTTTCTGGCATTGTAAGACCAGTGCTTTACCATGTCTTCTGTTATTCTTTAAAAAATGGTTTCTTTTCCTAATTTATATTTCCTTACATTTTTTGTTCTCGTTGCACAGTTAATGGCCTTCTCCACAATTTTTATGTGGTGATCTTCAAGGAACAATTTTAAAGTTTAGAATCTCACTGTACATTGTTGGAGACTGATTCTGGCTGTTTGCAAATATTTTTGTGTATGATTAACCTCTAGTTTACACCAGAAAACAAGATAACTCATAAAAGAAAAATCATGTATTTTCTTTTGGATTACGCAAAACTTCAAAGATTGAGATTCACTTTTTAAAATTTCTCTTTATTGCAGCTGGGTGCCATGGCTCACTCCTGTAATCCCAGCACTTTGGGAGGCTGAGGCAAATGGATTGCTTGAGGTCAGCAGTTCGAGAGCAGACTGGGCAACATGGCAAAACCCCATCTCTACCAAAAATACAAAAAATTATCCAAGTGTGCTGTTGCACACCTGTGGTCCCAGCTACTCAGGATCACCTGAGTCTAGGAAGTGGAGGTTGCAGTGAGCTGAGATGGCACCACTACACTCCCACCTGAGTGTAGTTGACAGAGTAAGACCTGTCTCAAAAAACAAAATAAAAGTTATCTTTATTGCATACACAGTGTATTAGTCCATTTTCATGCTGCTGATAAAGACATACCCAAGACTGAGTAATTTATAAAGAAAAGGAGGGTATTTTTTTTCTTTTCTTTTTTTTTGAAACGGAGTCTCGCTCTGTCACCCAGGCTGGAGTGCCGTGGCACAATCTCAGCTCACTGCAACCTCCGCCTCCCAGGTTCAACTGGCTCTCCTGCCTCACCCTCCTGGGTAGCTGAGATTACAGGCATGCACCACCATGCCTGGCTAATTTCTGTATTTTTTTTTTTTTAATAGAAATGGGGTTGCACCATGTTGGCCAGGCTGGTCTCAAACTCCTGACCTCAAGTGGTCTGCCTGCCTCAGCCTCCCAAAATGCTGGGATTATAGGCATGAGCCACCATACCCAGCAAAGAAAAGGAGGTTTAATGGACTCACACTTCCACATGGCTGGGGAGGCCTCACGATCATGGCAGAAGGCAAAAGGCATATCTTACATGGCAGCAGACAAGAGAGAGAACTTGTGCAGGGGAACTCCCATTTATGAAACCATCAGATCTTGTGAGACTTATTCACTGCCACGAGAACAGCATGGGAAAGACCCGCCCCCATGATTCAATTACCTCCCACCGGGTCCCTCCCATGACATATGAGACTGTGGGGAGCTACAATTCAAGATGAGATTTGGGTGGAGACACAGCCAAACTATATCATGCAACTTCATAATGAGCACTCTATCTTGTCCTTTTACACCTATGTTATGTCCTATATTATATCTTGTCCTTTTACACCTATATTACACCTATATTATGCAGCATTTTCTATTAATGAGACAGAAAAGAATGGACAGTGGTTTCCAGTTTCCAAAAATGTTACATGTGAAGAAAAAATGCATCTGAAACAGTAAACTCTACAAATGATCAGATTATTTTTTAGGGGGTAGTACTTTATAACTAATATAATTTAACCGTGAACAAAAACTTGATCGACCTTTGGTCGGCATTATTATTGTATTAAAATTTTCTACAAATTAAACACTTTTAAAGAGGAAAAAAATGTCTACAGTCCCATATCCCTTTATTGCCTGCACCTTGGGCAGATTACTCTCACTTCCCCACTCTTGGTATGTCACTGCTGGCAAGTATGATATTTTCTGTAAACTTTTGGCAAATACTTTGTCACATAAGAAAGTTCCCTGCTGTTCCTGAGGGATTACTACTCACCCAGTATATGGTCAGCTCTAACTACATAATGTCATGAAGAATGAAGGATATATTTGGAAAAGAATATAGTGTGCTTAACAATCTGTAAATTCTAAATTTGAGAAAGTTTTATTCCTATGGCAAAGAATCTGGAAAATATGTTTTCCTGAAATCCATGCAGCCATCAGCATTCACCATTGGTCTAAAACTAACAGACAATCCTGTAAGCACTTAAAGACACAGAAAGGAGATGAACTTATGCACTGGCTTTTCAAGCAGGAAGATAATTAACAATGACTCTGTACATTTGTTTAAATTTCTTTCAGAAGAGGCTTGTGAAAGGTATATTAGAACAAGGATGGCAAGCTGATTCTACTTTCGCCTGGATGTTTCCATTAATAGGTGTATTCCTTTAGCAGAACATTCTTGAATTCCACCAATCCCTGTGAACGACAGTAAAGAAGATTCACCACATGTTTTCCCTGAAAATGGATTTATCCTACTCTTTTCAAGTTTTACTTTCAGAATCATGTACATTGACAGGCATTAAAAAGGCAAAATCTTTATTTTCAATGTATTAAATAATTTAACATTTCTTACTAGAGTATGATATACAGTATATCCAGAAAGAGTATGACATATATGCACTAATCATAAATTATACTAAAAAGTCATTGATTCAACTCCTGTTTTTGTAATAGTCTAATGTTTACCAACTTGGAAGAAGCCCAACAAAATTATAAAGTTTGGTTTACTTTTCTTATTGACTGGGTATGGTACCCAGCCTTTAAGATGACCCCAGTGATTCTTGCTTCCTGGTGTTCACACCCTTGTATAGTCTTCTGTGACATTAATCATATAGGATTAGTTTATATAACCAGAAGAATACAGCAGATATGTTGGTGTGTGACTTCTGAGGACAAGTCATAAAAGACATCACTCCTTCTGTCCTGGATCACTTGCTCTGGTGGTACGAAGTCCCATATTGTAAAGATACTCAACTAACCCTAAGCAGGTGTCAATGTGGCAGGAAACTGAGGCATCCTGCCAATAGTCAGGGCCATCTTGCCAGACATGTGAATAAATCATCTTAGATGCAGGTCCTCTACCCCGCCAAGCCTTTGGATTACTATAGCTCCAGCTGACATCTTGGTTACAACCTCATGAGAGACCCCTAGCTAGAATCACCAAGCTAAGCCATCCCCAAACATCTGACCCACAGAAACTGTGAGAATAAGAAATATTTACTATTGTATTAATGCATATGTTTTGGGATAATTTATTATACGGCAATAGCCAACTTACACACTAGATAAATGTATCTCTCTTCAGCTTAATGTGGAACATTGGCCCTCACTCATTTTCCCCTCTTATCTCCTAGGATAAAACACACTTTTGTTGATAACATTGGCTCATAGTGGTAGAAGGGGTGGGCAGTAGGGGGATAAATCCAAATTCCTTGAGATTCCTTCTAGAAAAGTAAAACAGAATTTCTTAATATTCAGATACACTTCATTGGGGAATATAAGAATTTTCTGCTCATTCTCTAGGAATCAGTGATGTGGAATATTAACATACAGCTGAAAAACAGGTTTTCTCCTTAAAATCCAGTTTCATTGTAGATATTTCTGACAGTGTGAGTACATCTACTGTTGGCAGTATAGAGCCTGCCTTTAAAATTGGACTTCTTTGAGAAAAACAAGGGAGGCTTGTATCCCTTTCAAAAGAAGAAAAAAATGGTCTGTTACATAGTTATATTGGAAGAGAAGCCATTGAGATAAATGCTACAGTTTGTACAAATATACTGCATTTGCTCATTGCTTCTTTTGATCCCTTGGTTTGAGTTCTACATTTTAGAATAACATAGAAAATTTTTTTTATTAACTTTGTAAGGACTCTGAGTATTTGAATTACTGTGCCCTAAAGTTAAACATCTCGGTTTTATCATCCAATGTCCAGTTAGCATTGGAGCTCCCATCTGTGGCTGGGACCTGTGTTTCCTGGAATCCTCTTCCATTTGTGGTTACAGATTAGAGTTTTCCAATAAGAGAAACTCATTAGTTTTCAAAGCAAAAGACATTCTCCTTAGAAGGTAGTGGTGGTTGATCATGGCAACTTCCTCAGGCTCAGTAACTTTACAGGCATCTCCACTTTGTTTTTCCACTTTTGTAAATATATGTGACATGGTGAAAAAGTCCAATATTCACATAATTTGAGTTTCATAAGGAGAGTAAAGAGAGACATAATTGGAACAATACTTGAAGAGATCATAGCCAAGAATTTTCAAAACTAGTAAAAGACATCAAACCACAGACTGAAGAAACTCAACAAACCCCATGCAGGATAAAAAACAAAAAACAAAACACTCTATTCCTAGGCACATAGTAAAACTCCTGAACACAAAAAGAAAAGAGAAAATCTTAAAAATAGTTTCACTAAATTCAAAGGAGCAATAAATAAGACAGACAGCTGACTTTTCGAAAGCAATTATGGAAGCAAAAGACAATAGTGATATCTTTAAAATTCTGAAAGAAAATATCTGCCAATCTAGACTTCTGTACCTGAGAAATATCCCTCAATAGTGAAGGTTAAATAAAAGAGGTCTCATATAAACAAACACTAGGAGAGATTATTATTAGTAGACCCACACTACAGAGGTCTTCAGGCAGAAGGCAAATAATCCCAGAGAAAAGTGTGAAAACTCATGAAGGAATAAAGAACAGTGGAGAGGGTAAAAGTGGGTAAATCTAGACAAATATTGACTGTATAGAACAATGATAACAATGTCTTGTGAGGCTAAAAATACATATAAAATTAAATATACAAACCCAATAGCACAAAAAATCAGGAAAGAGGTAAATGAAATTAAAGCACTATAAGGTACTTGCATTGGATGGGAAATAGAAAAGTAGTTTAGAGTAGATTTTTATTATATCAAGAATGTATACTGTAATAATTACTACAAACAGAAGAATGGGTAATAAATTATGGTATATTCATGTAAGTACAATCAAAATGGGTAGAATACTGCTACACATACCAATAAGGATGACACTCAGCAGGCACGGTGGCTCAAACCTCTAATCTCAGCACTTTGGGAAGCCAATGTGGGCAGGTCACTTAAACCCAGAAGTTTGAGATCAGCCTGGGCAATATGGTGAAACCCTGTCTCGACAAAAAGAAAATGATAAAATAAAATTAAAATAAAATAAAATAAAATAAAATAAAATAGCTGCACGTGGTGGCATGTGCCTGGAGTCCCAGCTACATGGGAGGCTGAGGCAGGAGGATGGACTAAGCCCAGGAGGTCAAGGCTGCAGTGAGCTGTGTGTATGCCACTACAATCCAGCCTGGGTGAAAGAGCAGACCTTGTCCTCAAACACACACACACACACACACACACACACTCTCTCCAAAAAAAAAAAAAAAAAAAAAAAAAGGATGACGCTCACAAATATAAAGTTGAGAGGAAAAAAAACCAGACACAAAAGAATACATACTGTATGATTCATTTATGTAAAGTATTCTAATGGAAAAACTAATCTGTAGTGATAAAAGCCAGAAAAATAGTTAACTTTAGGGAAGGAGTGTTTGGGAGGAATGAGAAGGGAGGCTTTCGGGTGATGGTAATGTTCTATTTCTTGATCTGGAAGGGAGGTAGATATACGGGTGTATTCACTTTGTAAACTTTATTATTTCTATGCTTTTATGTATATAAACTGTATGTTAAACTTCAGTTAAAAGTTTACTTTAAAAATACTATGTTCAGGCCAGGGGGCAGTGGCTTATGCCTGTATTCCTAGCACTTTGGGAAGCCAAGGCAGGAGGATGGCTTGAGGCCTGGAGTTCAAGACCAGCTTGGGTGACATAGTAAGAGCCCATTTCTGCAAAATAAATAAATAAAAATAAATAAATAAATAAATAAATAAATAAAATTTTACATAAAATGGCTAGGCATGGTGGTGCGCACCTGTAGTCCTAGCTACCCTGGCTAAGGCAGGAGGATTGCTTCAGCCTGTGAATTCAAAGCTACAGTGAGCTATGATCACACCACTGCACTCAAGCAGCCTGGCCAACACAGCAAAACCCTGTCTCTTAAAAAAATATATGTTGGTTGTGCAGTGAGCAGGGTAAAATAATTCTGGCTTCACCATGTACTAGCCAGGTCACCATGGGCAAGGACTTTTGTTCTCATAGGTAAAGGATGAGTTACTTCTGTGAAATGGAAATAATATTTGCCTCACAGGGTTGTCAAAATTAGCAAATGAGATAATCTATTAGACATTCAATAAGCCATGTTTATTTCATCATTAAGACCAAAGGGTATGCACTTTTATCATCCTCATTTTATAGGCAAGGCAGCTGAGAGACAAGAGTTTAAGTAGGTTGCCTAGGGTCCCTTAGATGATAAACAGCAAACACTAGGATTCAAACTCCCATAGTCTGGTTCCAGAATCTTTTCTCTTGCCCACTATGTGAATGTCATAAAAGTATAGATTTTTTACTTTTATTTTTTGTTTACTGATAATTTCATATGCCTAGATCTGGCAAATCATATTACTTCATTAAGATAAATAGTAGCTCACGCCTGTAATCCCAGCACTTTGGGAGGCCAAAGCAGGCCAGGAGACCGAAACCATCCTGGCTAACATGATGAAACCCCGTTTCTTACAAAAAATTCAAACAATTAGCCGGACGTGGAGGCAGGCGCCTATAGTCCCAGCTACTCAGGAGGCTGAGGCAGGAGAATCGCTTGAACTCAGGTTGCAGTGAGCCAAGACTGTGCCATTGCACTCCAGCCTTGGGTGACAGAGCAAGACTCCGTCTGAAAAAGTACTTTTCACTAAACTAAAATAAAAAATAAAATGATGACTACTTGGGTTAGGTGGAGCAAGATGGCCAAATAGGAACAGCTCCAGTCTCCAGCTCGCAGTGTGAGTGACACAGAAAACAGGTGATTTCTGCATTATCAACTGAGGTACTGGGTTCATCTCACTGGGGGGTGCTGGACAATCAGTGCTGGTCAGCTCTTGCAGCATGACCAGCAAGAGCTGAAGCAGGGTGAGGCATCGCCTCACCTGGGAAGCGCAAGGGGGAAGGGAATCCTTTTTCCTAGCCAGGGGAACAGAGACACACAACACCTGGAAAATCTGGTAACTCCCACCCCAATACTGCGCTTTAAGCAAACGGGCACACCAGATTATATCCCACACCTGGCCGGGAGGGTCCTACGCCCATGGAGCCTTCCTCATTGCTAGCACAGCAGTCTGCGATCTAACCGCAAGGCAGCAGCGAGGCTGGGGGAGGGGCGCCCGCCATTGCTGAGGCTTAAGTAGGTAAACAAAGCTGTGGGAAGATCGAACTGGGTGGAGCTCACAGCAGCACAAGGAGGCCTGCCAGTCTCTGTAGACTCCACCTCTGGGGACAGGGCACAGCTAAACAACAACAACAACAACAACAAAAAGCAGCAGAAACCTCTGCAGACGCAAGCAACTCTGTCTGACAGCTTTGAAGAGAGTGGTGGATCTCCCAACATGGAGGTTGAGATCTGAGAACGGACAGACTGCCTGCTCAAGTGGGTCCCTGACCCCTGAGTAGCCTAACTGGGAGACATCCTCCACTAGGGGCAGACCGACACCCCACACCTCACACGGTGGAGTACACCCCTGAGAGGAAGCTTCCAAAGCAAGAATCAGACAGGTACACTTGCTGTTCAGCAGTATTCTGTTTTCTGCAGCCTCTGCTGCTGATACCCAGGCAAACAGGGTCTGGAGTGGACCTCAAGCAATCTCCAACAGACCTACAGCTGAGGGTCCTGATGGTTAGAAGGAAAACTAACAAACAGGAAGGACACCCACACCAAAACCCCATCAGTACGTCACCATCATCAAAGGCCAGAGGCAGATAAAACCACAAAGATGGGGAAAAATCAGGGCAGAAAAACTGGAAATTCAAAAAATAAGAGTGCATCTCCCCCTCCAAAGGAACGCAGCTCATCACCAGCAATGGATCAAAGCTGGATGGAGAATGACTTTGACAAGATGAGAGAAGAAGGCTTCAGTCCATCAAACTTCTCAGAGCTAAAGGAGGAATTACATACCCCACGCAAAGAAACTAAAAATCTTCAAAAAAGAGTGGAAGAATTGATAACCAGAATAATTAATGCAGAGAAGGCCATAAACGAACGGACAGAGATGAAAACCATGACACGAGAAATAAGTGACAAATGCACAAGCTTCAGTAACCGACTCGATCACCCAGAAGAAAGAGTATCAGTGATTGAGGATCAAATGAATGAAATGAAGTGAGAAGAGAAATCTAAAGAAAAAAGAAGAAAAAGAAATGAACAAAGCCTGCAAGAAGTATGGGATTATGTAAAAAGACCAAATCTACGTCTGATTGGGGTGCCTGAAAGTGAGGGGGAAAATGGAACCAAGTTGGAAAACACTCTTCAGGATATCATCCAGGAGAACTTCCCCAACCAAGTAGGGCAGGCCAACATTCAAATTCAGGAAATACAGAGAATGCCACAAATATACTCCTTGAGAAGAGCAACTCCAAGACACATAATTGCCAGATTCACCAAAGTTGAAATGAAGGAAAAAATCTTAAGGGCAGCCAGAGAGAAAGGTCGGGTTACCCACAAAGGCAAGCCCATCAGACTAACAGCAGATCTCTTGGCAGAAACTCTACAAGCCAGAAGAGAGTGGGGGCCAATATTCTACATTCTTAAAGAAAAGAATTTTCAACCCAGAATTTCATATCCAGCCAAACTAAGTTTCATAAGTGAAGGAGAAATAAAATCCTTTACAGATAAGCAAATGCTTAGAGATTTTTGTCACCACCAGGCCTGCCTTACAAGAGACCCTGAAGGAAGCACTAAACATGGAAAGGAACAACCGGTACCAGCCATTGCAAAAACATGCCAAAATGTAAAGACCATCGAGGCTAGGAAGAAACTGCATCAACTAACGAGCAAAATAACCAGTTAATATCATAATGGCAGGATCAAGTTCACACATAACAATCTTAACCTTAAATGTAAATGGACTAAATGCTCCAATTAAAAGACACAGACTGGCAAACTGGATAAAGAGTCAAGACCCATCAGTCTGCTGTATTCAGGAGACCCATCTCACATGCAGAGACATACATAGGCTCAAAATAAAGGGATGGAGGAAGATCTACCAAGCAAATGGAGAACAATAAAAAGCAGGGGTTGCAATACTAGTCTCTGATAAAACAAACTTTAAACTAACAAAGATCAAAAGAGACAAAGAAGGCCATTACATAATGATAAAGGGATCAATTCAACAGGAAGAGCTAACTATCCTAAATATATATGCACCCAATACAGGAGCACCCAGATTCATAAAGCAAGTCCTTAGAGACTTACAAAGAGACTTAGACTCCCATACAATAATAATGGGAGACTTCAACACCCCACTGTCAACATTAGACAGATCAACGAGACAGAAAGTTAACAAGGATATCCAGGAATTTGAACTCATCTCTGCAGCAAGCAGACCTAATAGACATCTACAGAACTCTCCACCCCAAATCAACAGAATATACATTCTTCTCAGCACCACATCACACTTATTCCAAAATTGACCACATAGTTGGAAGTAAAGCACTCCTCAGCAAATGTAAAAGAACAGAAATTATAACAAACTGTCTCTCAGACCACAGTGCAATCAAACTAGAACTCAGGACTAAGAAACTCAATCAAAACCGCTCAACTACATGGAAACTGAATAACCTGCTCCTGAATGACTACTGGGTACACAACAAAATGAAGGCAGAAATAAAGATGTTCTTTGAAACCAATAAGAACAAAGATACAACATACCAGTATCTCTGGGACACATTTAAAGCAGTGTGTCGAGGGAAATTTATAGCACTAAATGCCCACAAGAGAAAGCTGGAAAGATCTAAAATTGACACTCTAATATCACAATTAAAAGAACTAGAGAAGCAAGAGAAAACACATTCAAAAACTAGCAGAAGGCAAGAAATAACTAAGATCAGAGCAGAACTGAAGGAGATAGAGACACAAAAAACCCTCCAAAAAATCAATGAATCCAGGAGTTGGTTTTTTGAAAAGATCAACAAAATTGATAGACCGCTAGCAAGACTAATAAAGAAGAAAAGAGAGAAGAATCAAACAGACGCAATAAAAAATGATAAAGGGGATATCACCACCGACCCCACAGAAATACAAACTACCATCAGAGAATACTATAAACACCTCTATGCAAATAAACTAGAAAATCTAGAAGAAATGGATAATTTCCTGGACACTTACACTCTCCCAAGACTAAACCAGGAAGAAGCTGAATCCCTGAATAGACCAATAGCAGGCTCTGAAATTGAGGCAATAATTAATAGCCTACCAACCAAAAAAAGTCCAGGACCAGATGGATTCACAGCTGAATTCTACCAGAGGTACAAGGAGGAGCTGGTACCATTCCTTCTGAAACTATTCCAATCAATAGAAAAAGAGGGAATCCTCCCTAACTCATTTTATGAGGCCAACATCATCCTGATACCAAAGCCTGGCAGAGACACAACAAAAAAAGAGAATTTTAGACCAATATCCCTGATGAACATCGATGCAAAAATCCTCAATAAAATACTGGCAAACTGGATCCAGCAGCACCCTAAAAAGTTTATCCACCATGATCAAGTGGGCTTCATCCCTGGGATGCAAGGCTGGTTCAACATACGCAAATCAATAAACGTAATCCAGCATATAAACAGAACCAAAGACAAGAACCACATGATTATCTCAATAGATGCAGAAAAGGCCTTTGACAAAATTCAACAGCCCTTCATGCTAAAAACGCTCAATAAATTCGGTATTGATGGAATGTATCTCAAAATCATAAGAGCTATATATGACAAACCCACAGCCAATATCATACTGAATGGGCAAAAACTGGAAGCATTCCCGTTGATAACTGGCACAAGACAGGGATGCCCTCTCTCACCACTCCTATTCAACACAGTGTTGGAAGTTCTGGCTAGGGCAATCAGGCAAGAGAAAGAAATCAAGGGTATTCAGTTAGAAAAAGAAGAAGTCAAATTGTCCCTGTTTGCAGATGACATGAATGTATATTTAGAAAACCCCATTGTCTCAGCCCAAAATCTCCTTAAGCTGATAAACTTCAGCAAAGTCTCAGGATACAAAATTAATGTGCAAAAATCACAAGCATTCTTATACACCAGTAACAGACAAACAGAGAGCCAAATCATGAATGAACTTCCATTCACAATTGCTTCAAAGAGAATAAAATACCTAGGAATCCAACTTACAAGGGATATAAAGGACCTCTTCAAGGAGAACTACAAACCACTGCTCAGTGAAATAAAAGAGGACATAAACAAATGGAAGAACATACCATGCTCATGGATAGCAAGAATCAATATCATGAAAATGGGCACACTGCCCAAGGTAATTTATAGATTCAATGCCATCCCCATCAAGCTACCAATGAGTTTCTTCACAGAATTGGAAAAAACTGCTTTAAAGTTCATATGGAACCAAAAAAGAGCCCGCATCTCCAAGACAATCCTAAGTCAAAAGAACAAAGCTGGAGGCATCACGCTACCTGACTTCAAACTATACTATAAGGCTACAGTAACCAAAACAGCATGGTACTGGTACCAAAACAGAAATATAGACCAATGGAACAGAATAGAGTCCTCAGAAATAATACCACACATCTACAGCCATCTGATCTTTGATAAACCTGAGAGAAACAAGAAATGGGGAAAGGATTCCCTATTTAATAAATGGTGCTGGGATAATTGGCTAGCCATAAGTAGAAAGCTGAAACTGGATCCTTTCCTTACACCTTATACGAAAATTAATTCAAGATGGATTAGAGACTTAAATGTTAGACCTAATACCATAAAAACCCTAGAAGAAAACCTAGGTAATACCATTCAGGACATAGGCATGGGCAAGGACTTCATTCCTAAAACACCAAAAGCAATGGCAGCAAAAGCCAAAATTGACAAATGGGATCTAATTAAACTAAAGAGCTTCTGCACAGCAAAAGAAACTACCATCAGAGTGAACAGGCAACCTACAGAATGGGAGAAAATTTTTGCAATCTACTCATCTGACAAAGGGCTAATATCCAGAACCTACAAAGAACTCAAACAAATTTACAAGAAAAAAACAAACAACCCCATCAAAAAGTGGGCAAAGGATATGAATAGACATTTCTCAAAAGAGGACATTCATGCAGCCAACAGACACATGAAAAAATGCTCATCATCACTGGCCATCAGGGAAATGCAAATCAAAACCACAATGAGATACCATCTCACACCAGTTAGAATGGCAATCATTAAAAAGTCAGGAAACAACAGGTGCTGGAGAGGATGTGGAGAAATAGGAACACTTTTACACTGTTGGTGGGATTGTAAACCAGTTCAACCATTATGGAAAACAGTATGGCGATTCCTCAAGGATCTAGAACTAGAAGTACCATATGACCCAGCCATCCCATTACTGGGTATATATCCAAAGGATTATAAATCATGCTGCTATAAAGACACATGCACATATATGTTTATTGCGGCACTATTCACAATAGCAAAGACTTGGAATCGACCCAAATGTCCATCAGTGACAGACTGGATTAAGAAAATGTGGCAGATATACACCATGGAATACTATTCAGCCATAAAAAAGGATGAATTTGTGTCCTTTGTAGGGACCTGGATGCAGCTGGAAACCATCATTCTCAGCAAACTATCACAAGAACAGAAAACCAAACACCGCATGTTCTCACTCATAGGTGGAAACTGAACAATGAGATCACTTGGACTCGGGAACGGGAACATCACACACTAGGGCCTATTATGGGGAGGGGGGAGGGAGGAGGGATTGCATTGGGAGTTATACCTGATGTAAATGACGAGTTGATGGGTGCTGACGAGTTGATGGGTGCAGCACACCAACATGGCACAAGTATACATATGTAACAAACCTGCATGTTATGCACATGCACCCTAGAACTTAAAGTATAAGAAAAAAAATGATGACTACTTGGCTGTAGTTTAACTGTTCTAAGAAGTGTGTTTTGATGTTTTGCTATAAAATAGTACTCCATTCATAATTTTAAAGCTGCACAAGTGAATCATTTGACTTTCTTGGGTGCTTATCAAACATTCCTGCCATGTGGTCGTAACATATATAATGCAAGTAGAGATATTTTTATGAGGTAGATAAGTTCCTTTGAGACCTGAATTGGCATAAGACCTCTCTGAGTTAATGGCTATGAAGGAAAGAGCTCCTCTTGTAGTCTGAATTTTATGTTTATTGAGAATTAAGAGAAAAGATACTTTGTAAAAATGAAGATTTTTAAAAGATTTTTTCAAACAACCTTATAAGGAAAAATCAATAGCCTATTACTAATCTCACACTGACATAGGCCACAGAGGTGTAGATGTTGGACTACTAATAAATACAGCCCAGAAGAAATCAGTCGTATGGTCCCTACCTATGCTGATCCCCTTTCCCTTCTCTGGAAAGTCACTGTTGACTTAGATTAGTAAATGGATTCATACAGAGGAAATAAAACCGTTCATCATAATAATGATAATACCAATAGTTACCATTCATTATGCTAAGAGCTTTGGATGTATTGTTTCATCTAATCCTCTTAACAAGTCTATTGATCCACTTGTTTCAAAAATATTATCTGTCAGGTACTCTTATAGGTGCTAGTAATATAGCAGTAAACAAATAAGACAAAAATCCCTGGCCTCATAGAACATAACTTCTAGTAGTAGAGGCAGACAACAAACACATAAATAAGTAAACCATACTGTGTGTTAGATTGTTTTCAGTTCCATTGAGAAGAGTTAAAGCAGGCAGAAGGGATAGGGAGTGCTGGGGAGGATTACAATTTTAAATAGAGAGATTGGGGGAAGATCTGGCTGAGAAAATAACATCTGAAGGAGGTAAGAAGTTGCTATGAGGACATTTGAGGGAAGAGCATTTTAGCTGAGGAATAAGCAAATCAAAAGCCCCTATCAGGGAGCATGACTGGTAGGCCTGAAGAGCAACAATAAAGAGGCCTGTGACTAGAGTAACACAGGCAGAAAGAGGGGTTGAAAGTAAATGTCAGTGAGGTTATCTGAAGCCAAATGACAGAGACTTATAAGTCATATGATGGTCTTTGGCTTTTACTTTGAGCAAGATGGGGAACCACGTGAAGGTTTTAGCAGAGGTGGGAAAACAATTTGGCTTATATTTTAATAAAAACACAAAGACTGCTGTATTAAGAAAGATCAAAGGGGAGGGGCAAGGGCAGAAGCAGAGAGAGCAGTTTGGTTACTGCAATAATCCAGAAGAGAAATGACAGTGGTTTGCACAGATGGTAGCACTGGAGGTCTTAAGAAGCGCTCTGATTCTGGATATAATTTGAAGTAGAACGTATAAGATCTCCTGATGTGGGGTGTAGGAGAGGTACATAAAAATGGCATGACGGGCGCGGTGGCTTATGCCTGTAATCCCAGCACTTTGGGAGGCCGAGGTGGGTGGATCATGAGGTCAGGAGATCGAGACCATCCTGGCTAACACGGTGAAACCCCGTCTCTACTAAAAATACAAAAAATTAGCTGGGCATGGTGGCGGGTGCCTGTAGTACCAGCTACTCGGGAGGCTGAGGCAGGAGAAAGGTGTGAACCCGGGAGGCGGAGCTTGCAGTGAGCCCAGATCGCGCCACTGCACTCCAGCCTGGGCGACAGAGCGAGACTCTGTCTCGAAAAAAAAAAAAAAAAAATTGGCCCGAAGATGTGAAGGAACAATGAGATGATCATTTGTAAGATAAAGATTTTGGAAGAAGCAAGCTTTCATTGAAGTAGACGTTGGCAAGATTAGGAGCTTGTTTTTAGACATGTTAAGTCTGAGATACTTTTGGTTATCCAAGTGGGGAAGTTTAGTAGGCATTTTAATGTATAAGTCTGGAATCAGGGGGTTTGTTTAGGTTGGAGATAAGTTTAGGAATAATTGGCATGCTGATGTTATTCAAAGTCATAAAACTGATGACATCTCAAAGAAAGTCAATGTAGACAACAAGTGAAAATAGATTCAAGGACTGAGCATTGAGGTGCCCAATATTAAGAGGTTAAAAAGATGAGGAAAAACCAGCAACAGAGACCAAGCAGATGCGCATAAAGTAGGAGAGAAGTCATGAGAGTGTAGTGTAGTGTTCTTGCAAACCAAGTGAAGAAAGCATTTTCAGGAGGAGGAGGGAGTGATTAACCTCCTCGAAAGCCACAGATAAGTCAAGTGAGATAAGAACTGATAAGGCACCCCTGGATTTAGAAAGCTGGAGTCTTTGGTGACAGTGACATGCTATTTCAGTGGAGTGGAGGTGGCAGCAGCCTTTGTTGAGCCACCAGTGGAACTAGGGCTCCTTGGATAAATTTTCAATTCCAGATATGAGGGAAGAAATGCACAAAATGGCGCGGCTTCTTGTGCCAAAAAGCAAGGAAGCTATCAAATACTAATGAGGCCTTTTTAAAAGCACACACACACACACAAAACCAACTTTAAGAGGCCCCTAAAACTGGCACACTTTGGGCATTAAAACTATTATCTGTAATTACTGGAAACATCAAATACATAAACCTCTAAGAAATTATAAGTATTAATACTTACAAAAAGCACTTAATGGCCACTTCTAGAGATTGTTAGGACACCAATTTATTATTCTAAAAATTGGTAAATAATAGCAAAAAACCAAGCATTTGTCTGACCTTTCCTGAACTGAGTTTCAGGGTAACCAAATAGTTATTACAGTTCTTGAACCTTATTTTTGTATACTGAAGAATTCCAACTAATAAATGCAAAGGGAATGATGAAAGTATAAAATAAGCATTTTACAATATTTAGTGAAACATCCAAGCAACAATCATCAGCGGATGCTGAAACCATTAGGACAAACAGCAAAAGGGTGTTTTGTAAGCAATGTACCAGGCTAACACCTCTGAAATCACTGATTAATCTCAACATCACTGAAAGTGTGACAATGAAACATCACAGTATGTGCCTCCCCGTGTGATGCAGCAGGACATGCTTAGTATACTTAGAGTATTATGTGATGTATTCTTGCAAATATAAACAAACAAACAAACAAACAAATAAAACTTAAAATGGATCAAGTCTTTAGATCGGGGTGGACAAACTTTCTGTAAAAGGCCAGATAGTAAGTATTTCAGGCTTTGTGGGCTACATGCAATCTTTATCAAATATTCTTCTTTGTTTTTCTTGTGTTTTAACAACTCCTTAAAAATATAAAAATGCCCAGTGGAACAGAATAGAGAGCCCGGAAATAAATACACTTATTTATGGTCAATTGATCTTTGATGAAGATACCAAAAACATACCGTGGGAAAGGGACAGTCTCTTCATTAAATGGTGCTGGGAAAACTGGACATTCGCATGCAGAAGAATCAAATTGGACTCTTATCTCACCCTATATACAAAAATCCACTCAAAATAGATTAAAAACTTAAATTTAAGACCTGAAACTGTAAACTACTAGAAGAAAACATAGGGAAATAGCTTTTTGACATTGGTGTTGGCAAAGATTTTAAAAATATAGCCCCAAAAGCACAGGCAACAAAAGGATGGGTAGACAAATCAAATTTCATGAAACTAAAAAGCTATAACAAGTAACAGAGTGAAGAGACAACCAAAAGAGTGGGAGAGAATATTTGCAAACCATACATCTGATAAGGGGCTAATAGCCATAATATACAAGGAACTCAAACAATCCAATTGCAAGAAAACAACCAGATTTTAAAAAGGGCAAAGTACTTCAATAGACACGTCTCTAAAGAAGACACACAAATAGTCAATATATATATGAAAAAATGTTCAACATTCCTAATCATCAGGGACATGCAAATTAATTAAATATCACCTCACACCTGTTAGAAGAACTACTATCAAAAAGATGAAAGACACGTTTGGAGAGGATACAGAGAAAAGGAACTCTTACACATTGCTGGTGGGAATGTAAATTAATACAGTCATTAGGGAAAACAGTATGAAAATTCCTCTTCAAAAAATTAAAAATAGAACTATTATATGATTCAACAATTCTACTTCTGAGTATATATCCAAAGAAAATGAAAACAGTATATGAAAGACATATCTGCACTCCTATATTCAATGAAGCGTTATTTACAACTGCCAAGATATGGCATCAATCTAAATGTTCATTAACAGATTAATGGATAAAGAAAATGTACATGCACACAGTGGAATACTATTCAGCTCTTTAAAAGGAGGAAATCCTTTCATTTGTGACAACATGAATGAACCCGGAAAACATTATGCTACGTTAAATAACCAAGGCACAGAAAGACAAATATTTCATGCTCTTACTTATAAGTAGACTCCAAAAACTGTAAAACTGAGAAGCAGAGAATAGAACAGTGATTACCAGGGTCTGATTATGAGGAATGGGGAGATGTTAACAAAAAGGTACAAAGTTTCAGTTAGACGCAAATAAGTTCTGGTGATCTATTGTACAATTGATGACTACAGCTAATAATAATGTATTGTGTACTTGAAAATTGCTAAGAGAGGCCGGGCGTGGTGGTTCATGCCTATAATCTCAGCACTTTGTGAGGCTGAGGCAGGTAAATCACTTGAGGTCAGGGGTTTGAGACCAGCCTGGCCAACATGGTGATACCCCATCTCTACTAAAAATACAAAAATTAGCTGTGCATGGTGGCACGCATCTGTAATTCCAGTTACTCACAAGGCTGAGTCAGGAGAATCGCTTGAACCCGGGAGGTGGAGGTTATAGTGAGCCAAGATCATGCGACTGCACTCCAGCCTGGGTGACAGAGCAAGACTCCGTCTCAAAAAAAAAGAGAGGAGACATTATGGATTAAAGGAAAAATAAAAGACATAGCAACCAAATGTAATGCATGAATGCTTATTTGGATTATGACTTAAGCCAACTGGGAAAAGATATATTTTTTAAAGACAAAAATATTTCAACAGCACAGGGTATTATTTTTTGAGAGTTTCTCTAAGATTGATACTATTTCCTTTTTAAGTGTTTGAATATAATTCAATCGTATCGTCATGTGGGCCTAGAGCTTCCTTCATGAGAAGGTTAAATTAAACTAATTAGTTATTTTAGAGATAAAGTCTTGCTATGCTCCCCATGATGGTCTTGAACTCCTGGGCTCAAGCAATCCCCCCCTCCTCAGCCTTCCAAAGTTCTGAGATTATAGGCATGGGCCACTGACTCTGCCTATGAGATGATTTTAAATTACAGATTTCACATGTTTAATAGATATGATGTTGTGCAGATTTTCTGTATCTTTTTCTGTCAGGTTTTGTAAGTTGTATGTTTTGAGAAATTTTTCTATTCATCTAAGCTGGTAAATTTCTTGGTATAAAGTTGTTCATATTATTCTTTCAGTGTCTGTAGGATCTGTAATGACGTCCTTTAATTCCTAATACTAGTTGATATTAAGGAATTATTTAGATGTGATAAAACATTGCAGTTATGCACAAAAATACTTAGCTGTTAAAGATACAATCCTAAAGAATTTATGGGTGAAATGGGGATATCTAGAATTTGGTTTTAAATATTTCAGAAAAAAAATAAAACAGTAAAGATGGAATAGATGAAATAGGACTAGTAAAATGTTGAAAAATATTGAGGTTGGGTAACATACACGGGAATTCATTATACTATTTATGCTGGAAATTTTCTATAATAAAAAAGGTACGTAAAAAAGAATGGGAGAAGAGAAGTTGGAGACAGGGTTTTCAAGAAGTTTTGTTGTAAGGGGAGCAGAAAAACTGAGATGGTAACTGGTAGAAGAATGTGGTCATGAAAGAGGTATTCTTTAATATGTGAGAAATAATAGCATGTTTGTCTGGCGATAAGAAAGATCTACTTTTTCCATTAGAGCCTTTAGCATATTAACCACAGTTGTTTTAAATTCCTGGTCCAATAATTCTAACATCTCTCCCATATCTGAGTCTGATTCTAATGCTTGCTCTGTCTCTTCAAACTGCATTTTTTTTGTTTTTTGTTTTTTTGTCTTTTAGTTTATCTTGTAATTTTTAAATTTTTAAAAATTTTTAAATCTTTATCTTATAATTTTTTTTTGTTGAAAGTTGGACATAATGTAGTGGATAAAAGGAACTGGGGTAAATACATCTCTGTATTTATTTATTTATTTATTTTGAGATGGAGTCTCGGTCTGTTACCCAGGCTGAAATGCAGAGGCACGATCTCGGCACACTGCAACCTCCGCCTCCTCAGTTCAGTGATTCTCCTGTCTCAGCCCTGGGCTAAAGTTTTGTATTTTTGGTAGAGATGGGGTTTCACCATGTTGGCCAGGCTGGTCTCAAACTCCTGACCTCAAGTGATCAGCCCACCTTGGCCTCCCAAAGTGCTGAGCCACCGCACCTGGCCTGTAAATAAGTCTTCAGTCTGAAGTTTTATATTTATCTAGTTAGCAGTTAGGCTGTGCTTACTGTTTGTTGTAGCTGTGGGAGTCAGACTCAAAAATTTCCTCTGGTGTCCTTGTTTTTGTCTCATCTGTTGTCTTTGGATTTCCCTAGAGACTTCTTGGGAGGTCTCAGAAATAACATGCAGTTATTTCTGTTGTACTCCCTTACAGATAAGCCCTGTTGATATAGTGGTAAGGTGTGGAGAGAGAGGAAGAATTCTATAGACCTGTGATTAGGTCTTAGACTTTCAGTGAGCCTGTGCCCCTGGGCTGCACCTTTCACAAGTGCTTCTCAGCTTTTTCCCGATTTAGTTGGCAAGAAGGGGCTGGAGTTGGGTATTTTCCTTCCCCTGTGATTAGTCTCTGGTAAAACCCAGTCAGTTAGGCTCTGATAACATAGTTTCCCTTGAGAGCAGGCTTTGTTAAGAAGAGCTGGATACTTTGGCATATTTCCAATGGCTATTTTTCCCCTCCTTTTGCCAGAAGCATGAGGATATTTTTTTTGCTGATCTTTACCCTGAGAACTTGGTAGGGTTCTGGGAGGTAAAACTCACAAAAGTGAAGGTAAAATCCAGTATGACTGGCCACATGTCCTGGAGATTTTAACTTTCAAACTTGTCCACACGGAGCCTCCAGCAATTCACCTATTATAGTTTGGGTTTTTCGTTCCCCAGTACTTGTTCTTGCAGAGTTTTCTGCCCCTGGGCTTCTCTTCCAGTAAGTTGTGATTCTCTGTAATTACCCATTTGTCTCTCCAATTTTGGGGACACCAGTGTTCCCTGTTACTTCAACTGATTTTCAGTTTACTTAGCTTTTTTATTGTTGTGAAGACAGGAGTGATGACTTCCAAGCTCCTTACTTGCTAGACCAGAAACCGGAAGGGAAAGATCTAGAAGAGAGGAAAACTTGATGCAGAAAAGGCGGAAGGAAATTCCTGGTGTGATGAGTCTGAATTGGTGAAAGGGGGTGTGATCTAGTGTTCAAGCGGAGGGCTAGCCTTAGCTGATAGCATCATGAGCACTTTATATTAGCACAGAGAAGGTAGAGGACATGAGCACACATACAGATTGATGGGGTATATATGTGGGGGTATATATGACAGTGGGAACTTGTAGACGTCCTCTTTAATTTGCTTCTGTTTCACAACGAAATAGGAAGGAAGGTTTTCTGTAGAGAAAGACAGATGGACAGACAGACACACACACGAGAGAGAGAGAGAATGGCAAAGTAGATGTTAGAGTTTTGAAAAGAGGAAAAGGATTATGAAAGAATTATTTGGATCATTTAGGAGAGTGGGAGAGTTAATGGACTAGAGAAAGATTGCCAGGCAGAATTGGGGCCCATTTGAGGCTATGGGTCACAGTTTTGAAGTGATGCCCCTGGCCTCAGAAAATATTTTAAATTCGTTAGAGTAAAATGTACTAGTATCTCTCAATATCCATTTTCCTCCTTTTAATAATAGAAGCCCAGAATTGTAGCTGGGTAGATGTCCGCCTCCACCCCTCCCGCAATGAAGACATTTCTCAGCTTCCCTTGCAGGTAGGTGTGGTCATGTAACTGTTAATTGTGTTTTGGTAAATAGGATATAGCACAAGTGGTTTGTGTAACTTCTTGAAACTGTGTTTGTAAAATTGTATCAGAGAGAAAATTATGTCAGTAGGGGAGATCTGATCTAGCCAACCCCCCTCTTGCCTTTAGTCTTCAGGCTGCCTTTGATTATTCCTGGGCTGGCTTTGGGAGACATTTAGTTTATAGTTTAAGTGAAAAATAATCCTTCCCCCAAAACTCAACTACCTTTGTAAAGCTGAGAAGTCACCAGGCTAGGAGGATAGAGGACCCTGAATTTTGCTAAGGTGTAGACATAAATGACTGCCAGCCATTATTCCAGAGGTCATGAGATCTGCAACCTCTCCAGTTGCTCCTGCAGATAACATCACTATTGTAGAACCTAAGATTGGCCTTTTGAGATACCCTCTCAGGTTTTCTGCATGTCTGACACCTATGACCCCGCCAGGATCCACAGACCAATGGTGGCTCCACCTGGACCTACCCACTGCTCCTGTCCCACCCAGAAGCCACTTAGCATGCTGAAGGGTCATTCCTGACACCCTTATGATTGTACCCCTGAGCCAATTAGCAGCCGCCCTCACCCCTTCTACCTTTGAAAAACCCTAGCCTGTGAATTCTCGGGGAGACTGATTTGGGTAATAAGAAAACTCCAGTCTCCCATTCAGCCAGCTCTTCATGAATTAAATTCTCTCTCCATTGCAATTCTGCTGCCTTGGTAAATTGGCTCTATCTGGACAGTGGGCAATAAGAACCCATTGGACAGCTACATTCAGGGAAGAATCATTAAAGGGAGGGTTTATCACTAAGAGTGAGGAAGGGGGAAGATGTAAATGATTGAAAGAGAGAAAAGCCATGGAAGTATTATCTGGGAGAGTAGAAGAGTAAACAAACTGGAGAAATGTGTTATGATTATTAGGCAGCATTAGGAATTTCCCTTGGTAGTTAGTGGTCATAATGGAAGAACTATTTATCAGCCTATTTTACATGAGTTGGTTGGTACAGAGGAGAAAACAAAATTTTTCCTCTGCTTTCATGCCACAGCAATCAACACACGACTTCTGTGACCTCTGGTTGTTAGAGTAGTTAGTGAGGCAGACCATGAGCAGGTCAGGAGAGGCCCCCCCACCAACCCCCAGGAATGTCAGGTGACCATCACGTGATGGTTAGGCAGTTGTTAAACGGTCTCTAAAATAATTGGTCACAGCTGGCATCAGGGGAAGACTGTCACCCAAAAGATAGAAAACACCTTGAGCTGGTGATCAGCAGCTCAAGATCTCAGGAGTTGGGCAAGTGGGCTTGAGTATGTCCTCTAACAGGTGAAATGGCAGATATGTATGATCTTCCTTTGGGGGTGTTAGACTGGTAAAAGAAAATCGCCCTAGAGAGCATGTGCACAACCTCAGTAAATGCACTATGCATGTGGTCACCCCCTCGAGGGCTGACTGACACCTCCCATGCAGCAGTTGAACAACAGCCCACCCCAAGGGAAAAATTAAGGGAGGAGAAAGTAAAGCCCCCAAACCATGCCAATGTATAAAACCCCAAGTCAAGGACCAGATGGGGTACTTGGAACTCTCAAGTTGCCCGCTTGTCCCTCTTCCAAGTGTACTCTGCTTCCTTTTGCTCCTGCTCTAAAACTTTTTTTTTTTTTTTAAATTTGAGAGGTTTTATTAGACGGTGGGAGTTTGAAGCTTTTAATTTTTTCTAATTTTTTTTTACAATGAACATATACAGCTTCTGTAATCATTAAAGTGGTCATTTTAAAATGAATGATGGATTTTTAGAAAATTTTTTCTTAAGGACCTACAGTGAACTAGGTACTTTTAAAGATGTTTGTTCACATCACTGCATGGAGCTTAGTGTTCTAACATGGATGGAGATGATAAATATTGCACATAATAAACACGTTACTAGGATATTAGAATCCACTGAGAACACAGAGAAAAGAAAAAGTAAAGTAGAACGAGGGGAGTTGGGAGGGCTTAGTGGGTTGGGAGTGCAGATTGCAGATTGGGCCTCATTTAGGAAAGGCAGGAAGTCAGGAGTTGGCCCTGGGGCAAAGACCCTAAGAAGGGAACACAACTGGGGTGTTTCAGCCACAGCCAGGAGCCACTGCTGGAGCAGAGCAAGTGGGAAGGTCAGGTCCACAGGAAAAGATGACACTTCTTGGTTTACATGAGTAAGAAAAGTTGCCTTGTTTTCTTCCTGTCTACATGATTTGTTGTTTCCTCTGCAGTTAAAGTACACTTACTCCCCCTGCCCCCAACACACACACACAAAATACATACATTAGGCCTCTAGTACCATATTAATTTGCTAGGGCTGCCATAACAAAGTAGGCAAACAGAGCTTAAAACAACAGAAATGTATTGTTTTACAGGTCTGTCGGCTAGAAGTCCAAAATCAAGTTAGGGCCATGCTCCCCGTGAGACACGTCAGAGGGAAAACTTCCTTGGCTCTTCCTAGCTTCTGGTGGTTGTTGGCAATAGTCAGTGTTCCTGGGCCGCAGCTGCATTCCTCCAATCTCTGCTTCCATCATCACCTGGCATTCTTACTGTGTGTCTGTGTCTTTACATGGGTATCTTCCGTCTTCTCTTTTTTTTAAAGACAAATGAAGAAAGTATTTATTTATACTAACACAGTATAAAGCAATTAATCCTTGCTATTAGCCATAATTACATTCCTCAAAACGAAGACTTTCAACTTGTGAGCTGGAGCAAATCTCCCTCTATGGCTTCCTGGGGAGGGCAGGCATCTTCTCCGTCTCCTCTCTGCCCTGCCATCCTGGGCTGGTGCTACTCTGTTGCTACTGATTCCAAAGAGTTCCTCAAGGTGAGACTGCTGAATTGACTTTGCAAGTTGTCTTTTTTTTTTTTTTCTTTAAATTATACTTTAAGTTCTGGGATACATGTGCAGAACATGCAGGTTTGCTACATATGAATACATATGCCATGTGGTTTGCTGCACCCATCAACCCGTCATCTACATTAGGTACTTCTCCTAATGCTATCCTTCCCCTAGCCCCCCCACCCCAAACAGGCCCTGGTGTGTGATGTTCCCCTCCCTGTGTCCATGTGTTCTCATTGTTCAACTCTCACTTACCAAGTGAGAACATGTGGTGTTTGGTTTTCTGTTCCTGTGTTAGTTTGCTGAGAATGATGGTTTTCAGCTTCATCCATGTCCCTGCAAAGGACATGAACTCATCCTCTTTTATGGCTGCATAGTATTCCATGGTGTATATGTGCCACATTTTCTTTATCCAGTCTACCATTGATGGGCATTTGGGTTGGTTCCAAGTCTTTGCTATTGTGAACAGTGCTGCAATAAACATATGTGTGCATGTGTCTTTATAGCAGAATGATTTACAATCCTTTGGATATATACCCAGTAATGGGATTGCTGCGTCATAGTGTATTTCTGGTTCTAGATCCTTGAGGAATCGTCACACTGTGTTCCACAATGGCTGAACTAATTTATGCTCCCACCAACAGTGTAAAAGCATTTCTATTTCTCAGCATCCTCTCCAGCATCTGTTGTTTCCTGACTTTTTAATGATCACCATTCTAACTGGCATGAGATGGTATCTCATTGTGATTTTGACTTGCATTTCTCTAATGACCAGTGATGGTGAGCAGTTTTTCATATTTTTGTTGGCTACATAAATGTCTTCTTTTGCGAAGTGTCTGTTCATATCCTTCACCCAGTTTTTGTGGATGTTTTTTTTTCTTGTAAATTTGTTTCAGTTCCTTGTGGATTCTGGATATTAGCCCTTTGTCAGACAGATAGATTGCAAAATTTTTCTCCCATTCTGTAGGTTGCCTGTTCCCTCTGATGATAGTTTCTTTTGCAGTATGGAAGCGCTTTAGTTTAATTAGATCCCATTTGTCCATTTTGGCTTTTGTTGCCATCGCTTTTGGTGTTTTAGTCATGAAGTCTTTGCCCATGCCTATGTCCTGAATAGTATTGCCTAGGTTTTCTTCTAGAGTTTTTATGATTTTAGGTCTTACATTTAAGTCTTTAATGCCTCTTAAGTTAATTTTTGTATAAGGTGTAAGGAAGGGGTCCAGTTTCAGTTTTCTGCATATGGCTAGCCAGTTTTCCTACCACCATTTATTAAATAGGGAATCCTTTCCCCATTTCTTGTTTTTGTCAGGTTTGTCAAAGATCAGATAGTTGTAGATGTGTAGTGTTATTTCTGAGGCCTCTGTTCTGTTTCATTGGTCTATGTATCTGTTTTCATACCAGTACCATGCTGTTTTGGTTACTGTAGCCTTGTGGTATAGTTTGAAGTCAGGTAGCATCATGCCTCCAGATTTGTTGTTTTTGCTTAGGATTGTCTCAGCTATATGGGCTCTTTTTGATTCTATATGAAATTTAGAGTAGCTTTTTTGAATTCTGTGAAGAATGTGAATGGTAGCTTGATGGGGATAGCATTGAATCTATAAGGTACTTTGGGCAGTATGGCCATTTTCATGATATTGATTCTTCCTATCCATAAGCATGGAAGTTTTTTTCCATTTGTTTGTGTCATCTCTTATTTCCTTGAGCAGTGGTTTGTAGTTCTCCTTGAAGAGGTCCTTCACATGCTTTGTAAGTTGTATTCCTATATCAGGGGAACCAGCCCCCAATATTTCAACATACGTTCTTTTCTATTTTCCCTAAGTGTTGGTTGGTCTGAGAAATAAAGAGAAAGAGTATAAAGAGAGAAATTTTACAGCTGGGTCTCTGGGGGTGACATCACATATTGGCAGGTTCTGTGATGCCCACCTGAGCCACAAAACCAGCAAATTTGTATTAAGGATTTCAAAAGGGGAGGGGGTACGAATAGGGAGTGGGTCATAGAGATCATATGCTTCCTAGGGCAATAAAAGATTACAAGACAAATAGCAGAACAAGATCACAAGGCCAGGGCGAAATTAGAATTACTGATGAGGTTCCATGTCCCGCTGGGCACACATTGTCATTGATAAACATCTTAACAGGAAACTGGGTTGGAGAGCAGACAACCAGTCTGACTAGAATTTGCCAGGCTGGTATTTCCTAATCCTAGCAAGCCTGAGGGCACTGCAGGAGATGAGGGTGTATTTCATCCCTTATCTTCAACCTCATAAGACAGACACTCCCAGAGCGGCCATTTTAGAGACCTTCCCCTGGGAATGCATTCCCTTCCCAGGGTTATTCCTTGCTGGGAAAATAATTCAGTGATATTTCTCCTATTCGCTTTCTGCAAGAAGAGAAATATGACTCTGTTCTGCCCGGCCCCGCAGGCAGTCAGACCTTATGGTTATCTCCCTTGTTCCCTGAAAATCACTGTTATCTTGTTCTTTTTCAAGGTGCCCAGATTTCATATCGTTCGAACACACATGTTTTACAAACAATTTGTACAGATAACACAATCATCACAGGGTCGTGAGGTGACATACATCCTCAGCTTACGAAGATGATGGGATTAACAGATTAAAAACAGGCATAGGAAATTATAAGAGTATTGATTGGAGAAGTGATAAATGTCCATGAAACCTTCACAATTTATGTTCAGAGACTGAAGTAAAGACAGGCATAGGAAATTATAAGAGTATTGATTGGGGAAGTGATAAATGTCCATGAAATCTTCACAATTTATGTTCAGAGACTGTAGTACAGACAGGCATAAGAAATTATAAAAGTATTAATTTGGGGAACTAATAAATGTTCACGAAATCTTCACAATTTATGTTCTTCTGCCATGGCTTCAGCTGGTCCCTCTGTTCACGGTCCCTGACTTCCCACAATATTCCTAGGTATTTTATTCTCTTTGTGGCAGTTGTGAATGGGAGTTCACTCATGATTTGACTCTCTATTATTGGTGTATAGGAATGCTTGTGATTTTTGCACATTGATTTTGTATCCTGAGGCTTTGCTGAAGTTGCTTATGAGCTTAAGAAGTTTTTGGGCTGAGATGATGGGGTTTTCTAAATATACAATCATGTCATCTGCAAATAGTGACAATTTGACTTCCTCTCTTCCTATTTAAATACGCTTTATTTCTTTCTCTTGCCTGATTGCCCTGGACAGAACTTTCAATACTATGTTGAATAGGAGTGGTGAGAGAGGGCATCCTTGTCTTGTGCCGGTTTTCAAAGGGAATGCTACCAGCTTTTCCCCATTCAGTATGATATTGGCTATTGTTTTGTCATAAATAGCTCTTATTATTTTGAGATACATTCCACTGATACCTAGTTTATTGACAGTTTTTAGCATAAAGGAGTGTTGAATTTTATCAAAGGCCTTTTCTGCATCTACTGAGATCATCATGTGGGTTTTGTCTTTGGTTCTGTTTATATGCTGGATTATGTTTATTGATTTGCATATGTTGAACCAGCCTTGCATCCCAGGGATGAAGCCCACTTGATCATGGTGGATAAGCTTTTTGAGGTGCTGCTGGATTCGGTTTACCAGTATTTTATTGAGGATTTTTGCGTCGATATTCATCAGGGAGATTGGTCTAAAATTCTCTTTTTTTGTTATGTCTCTGCCAGGTTTTGGTATCAGGATGATGCTGGCTTCATAAAATGAGTTATGGAGGAGTCCCTCTTTTTCTATTTTTTGGAATAGTTTCAGAAGGAATGGTATCAGCTCCTCATTGTACCTCTAGTAGAATTTGGCTGTGAATCCATCCAGTTCTGGGTTTTTTTTTTCTTTTGGTTGGTAGGCTATTAATTACTGCCTCAATTTCAGAACTTGTTATTGGTCTATTGAGGGAATCAACTTCTTCCTGGTTTAGTCTTGGGAAGGTGTATGTGTCCAGGAATTTACGCATTTCTTCTAGATTTTCTAGTTTATTTGCATAGAGGTATTTATAGTATTCTCTGATGGTAGCTTGCATTTCTGTGGGATCAGTGGTGATATCCCTTTATCTTTTTTATTGTGTCTATTTGATTCTTCTCTCTTTTCTATTAGTCTGGCGAGTGGTCTATCTATTTTGTTAATCTTTTCAAAAAACCAGCTCCTGGATTCACTAATTTTTTGAAGGGTTTTTCATGTCTCTATCTCCTTCAGTTCTGATCTAATCTTAGTTATTTCTTGTCTTCTGCTAGCTTTTGAATTTGTTTGCTCTTACTTATCTAGTTCTTTTCATTGTTATGGTAGGGTGTTGATTTTAGATCTTCCTGCTTTGTCTTGTTGGCATTTTGTGCTATAAATTTCCCTCTACATGCTGCTTTAAATGTGTCCCAGAGATTCTGGTACATTGTGTGTTTGTTCTCATAGGTTTCAAAGAACATCTTTATTTCTGCCTTCATTTTGTTATTTACCCAGTAGTCATTCAGGAGCAGGTTGTTCAGTTTCCATGTAGTTGTGTGGTTTGGAGTGAGTTTCTTAATCCTGAGTTCTAATATGATTGCACTGTGGTCTGAGAGACTGTTGTGATTTTTGTTCTTTTGCATTTGCTGAGGAGTGCTTTACTTCCAATTATGTGGTCAATTTTAGAACAAGTGCAATGTGGTGCTGAGAAGAATGTATATTCTGTTGATTTGGGGTGGAGAGTTCTGTAGATGTCCGTTAGGTCTGCTTGATCCAGAGCTGAGTTCAAGTCCTGAATATCCTTGCTAATTTTCTGTCTGTGATCTAATATTGACAGTGGGTGTCAAAGTTGCCCACTATTATTGTGTGGGAGTCTAAGTCTCTTTGTAGGTCTCTAAGAACTTGCTTTATGAATCCAGTGCTCTGTATTGGGTGCATATATATTCAGGATAGTTAGCTCTTCTTGTTGCATTGATCCCTTTACCATTATGTAATGCCCTTCTTTGTCCCTTTTGGTCTTTGTTGGTTTAAAGTCTGTCTTATGAGAGACTAGGATTGCAACCTCTGCTTTTTTTGCTTTCCATTTGCTTGGTAAATATTACTCCATCCCTTTATTTTGAGCCTATGTGTGTCTTTGCACGTGAGATGTGTCTCCTGAATACAAATGGGTCTTGACTCTTTATCCAATTTGCCATTCTGTGTCTTTTAATTGGGGCATTTAGCCCATTTACATTTAAGGTTAATATTATTATGTGTGAATTTGATCCTGTCATTATGATGCTAGCTGGTTATTTTGCCCATTAGTTGATGCAGTTTCTTCATAGTGTCAATGATCTTTACAATCTGGTATGTTTTTGCAGTGGCTGGTACCGACTGTTCCTTTCCATATTTAGTGCTTCCTTCAGGAGCTCTTATAAGGCAGGCTTGGTGGTGGCAAAATATCTCAACATTTGTTTGTCTATAAAGGATTTTATTTATCCTTAACTTATGAAGCTTAGTTTGGATGGATATGAAATTCTGGGTTGAAAATTCTTTTCTTTAAGAATGTTGAATATTGGCTCCCACTCTCTTCTGGCTTGCAGGGTTTCTGCAGAGATCTGCTGTTAGTCTGATGGGCTATCCTTTGTGGGTAACCCAACCTTTCTCTCTGGCTGCTGTTAACATTTTTTCCTTCATTTCAACCTTGGTGAATCTGACAGTTATGTGTCTTGGGGTTGCTCTTCTCGAGGAGTATCTTTGTGGCATTCTCTGTATTTCCTAAATTTGAATGTTGGCCTGTCTTGCTAGGTTGGGGAAGTTCTCCTGGATAATATCCTGAAGAGTGTTTTCCAACTTGGTTCCATTCTCACCGTCACTTTCAGGTACACCAATCAAACATACATTTGGTCTTTTCACATAGTCCCGTATTTCTTGGAGTCTTTGTTCATTCCTTTTCTTTTATTATTATTATTATTATTATTATACTTTAAGTTGTAGGGTACATGTGCATAACGTGCAGGTTTGTTACATATGTATACTTGTGCCATGTTGGTGTGCTGCACCCATCAACTCATCATTTACATCAGGTATAACTCCCAATGCAATCCCTCCCCCCTCCCCCCTCCCCATGATAGGCCCCTGTGTGTGATGTTCCCCTTCCTGAGTCCAAGTGATCTTATTGTTCAGTTCCCACCTATGAGTGAGAACATGCGGTGTTTGGTTTTCTGTTCTTGTGATAGTTTGCTAAGAATGATGGTTTCCAGCTGCATCCATGTCCCTACAAAGGACGCAAACTCATCCTTTTTGATGGCTGCATAGTATTCCATGGTGTATATGTGCCACATTTTCTTAATCCAATCTGTCACTGATGGACATTTGGGTTGATTCCAAGTCTTTGCTATTGTGAATAGTGCTGCAATAAACATACGTGTGCATGTGTCTTTATAGCAGCATAATTTATAATCCTTTGGGTATATACCCAGTAATGGGATGGCTGGGTCATATGGTACATCTAGTTCTAGATCCTTGAGGAATCGCCATACTGTTTTCCATAATGGTTGAACTAGTTTACAATCCCACCAACAGTGTAAAAGTGTTCCTATTTCTCCACATCCTCTCCAGCACCTGTTGTTTCCTGACTTTTTAATGATTGCCATTCTAACTGGTGTGAGATGGTATCTCATTGTGGTTTTGATTTGCATTTCTCTGATGGCCAGTGATGATGAGCATTTTTTCATGTGTCTGTTGGCTGTATGAATGTCTTCTTTTGAGAAATGTCTTTTCATATCCTTTGCCCACTTTTTGATGGGGTTGTTTGTTTTTTTCTTGTAAATTTGTTTGAGTTCTTTGTAGGTTCTGGATATTAGCCCTTTGTCAGATGAGTAGATTGCAAAAATTTTCTCCCATTCTGTAGGTTGCCTGTTCACTCTGATGGTAGTTTCTTTTGCTGTGCAGAAGCTCTTTAATTTAATGAGATCCCATTTGTCAATTTTGGCTTTTGCTGCTGTTGCTTTTGGTGTTTTAGACATGAAGTCTTTGCCCATGCCTATGTCCTGAATGGTACTACCTAGGTTTTCCTCTAGGATTTTTATGGTATTAGGTCTAACATTTAAGTCTCTAATCCATCTTGAATTAATTTTCGTATAAGGAGTAAGGAAAGGATCCAGTTTCAGCTTTCTACTTATGGCTAGCCAATTTTCCCAGCACCATTTATTAAATAGGGAATCCTTTCCCCATTTCTTGTTTCTCTCAGGTTTGTCAAAGATCAGATGGCTGTAGATGTGTGGTACTATTTCTGAGGACTCTGTTCTGTTCCATTGGTCTATATCTCTGTTTTGGTACCAGTACCATGCTGTTTTGGTTACTGTAGCCTTGTAGTATAGTTTGAAGTCAGGTAGCGTGATGCCTCCAGCTTTGTTCTTTTGACTTAGGATTGTCTTGGAGATGCGGGCTCTTTTTTGGTTCCATATGAACTTTAAAGCAGTTTTTTCCAATTCTGTGAAGAAACTCATTGGTAGCTTGATGGGGATGGCATTGAATCTATAAATTACCTTGGGCAGTATGGCCATTTTCACGATATTGATTCTTCCTATCCATGAGCATGGTATGTTCTTCCATTTGTTTGTGTCCTCTTTTATTTCACTGAGCAGTGGTTTGTAGTTCTCCTTGAAGAGGTCCTTTACATCCCTTGTAAGTTGGATTCCTAGGTATTTTATTCTCTTTGAAGCAATTGTGAATGGAAGTTCATTCCTGATTTGGCTCTCTGTTTGTCTGTTACTGGTGTATAAGAATGCTTGTGATTTTTGCACATTAATTTTGTATCCTGAGACTTTGCTGAAGTTGCTTATCAGCTTAAGGAGATTTTGGGCTGAGACAATGGGGTTTTCTAAATATACAATCATGTCATCTGCAAACAGGGACAATTTGACTTCTTCTTTTCCTAACTGAATACCCTTGATTTCTTTCTCTTGCCTAATTGCCCTAGCCAGAACTTCCAACACTATGCTGAATAGGAGTGGTGAGAGAGGGCATCCCTGTCTTGTGCCAGTTTTCAAAGGGAATTTTTCCAGTTTTTGCCCATTCAGTATGATATTGGCTGTGGGTTTGTCATAAATAGCTCTTATTATTTTGAGGTACGTTCCATCAATACCAAATTTATTGAGCGTTTTTAGCATGAAGGGCTGTTGAATTTTGTCAAAGGCCTTTTCTGCATCAATTGAGATAATCATGTGGTTCTTGTCTTTGGTTCTGTTTATATGCTGGATTATGTTTATTGATTTGCGAATGTTGAACCAGCCTTGCATCCCAGGGATGAAGCCCACTTGATCATGGTGGATAAGCTTTTTGATGTGTTGCTGAATCCGGTTTGCCAGTATTTTATTGAGGATTTTTGCATCGATGTTCATCAGGGATATTGGTCTAAAATTCTCTTTTTTTGTTGTGTCTCTGCCAGGCTTTGGTATCAGGATGATGTTGGCCTCATAAAATGAGTTAGGGAGGATTCCCTCTTTTTCTATTGATTGGAATAGTTTCAGAAGGAATGGTACCAACTCCTCCTTGTACCTCTGGTAGAATTCAGCTGTGAATCCATCTGGTCCTGGACTTTTTTTGGTTGGTAGGCTGTTAATTATTGCCTCAATTTCAGAGCCTGCTATTGGTCTATTCAGGGATTCAACTTCTTCCTGGTTTAGTCTTGGAAGAGTGTAAGTGTCCAGGAAATTATCCATTTCTTCTAGATTTTCCAGTTTGTTTGCGTAGAGGTGTTTATAGTATTCTCTGATGGTAGTTTGTATTTCTGTGGGGTCGGTGGTGATATCCCCTTTATCATTTTTAATTGCGTCGATTTGATTCTTCTCTCTTTTCTTCTTTATTAGTCTTGCTAGTGGTCTGTCAATTTTGTTGATCTTTTCAAAAAACCAACTCCTGGATTCATTGATTTTTTGGAGGGTTTTTTGTGTCTCTATCTCCTTCAGTTCTGCTCTGATCTTAGTTATTTCTAGCCTTCTGCTAGCTTTCGAATGTGTTTGCTCTTGCTTCTCTAGTTCTTTTAATTGTGATGTTAGAGTGTCAATTTTAGATCTTTCCAGCTTTCTCTTGTGGGCATTTAGTGCTATAAATTTCCCTCTACACACTGCTTTAAATGTGTCCCAGAGATTCTGCTATGTTGTATCTTTGTTCTCATTGGTTTCAAAGAACATCTTTATTTCTGCCTTCATTTCGTGATGTACCCAGTAGTCATTCAGGAGCAGGTTGTTCAGTTTCCATGTAGTTGAGCGGTTTTGATTGAGTTTCTTAGTCCTGAGTTCTAGTTTGATTGCACTGTGGTCTGTGAGACAGTTTGTTATAATTTCTGTTCTTGTACATTTGCTGAGGAGTGCTTTACTTCCAATTACGTGGTCGATTTTGGAGTAAGTACGATGTGGTGCTGAGAAGAATGTATATTCTGTTGATTTGGGGTGAAGAGTTCTATAGATGTCTATTAGGTCTGCTTGCTGCAGAGATGAGTTCAATTCCTGGATATCCTTGTTAACTTTCTGTCTCGTTGATCTGTCTAATGTTGACAGTGGAGTGTTGAAGTCTCCCATTATTATTGTATGGGAGTCTAAGTCTCTTTGTAAGTCTCTAAGGACTTGCTTTATGAATCTTGGTGCTCCTGTATTGGGTGCATATATATTTAGAATAGTTAGCTCTTCCTGTTGAATTGATCCCTTTACCATTATGTAATGGCCTTCTTTGTCTCTTTTGAGCTTTGATGGTTTAAAGTCTGTTTTATCAGAGACTAGTATTGCAACCCCCGCTTTTTTTTGTTCTCCATTGGCTTGGTAAATCTTCCTCCATCCCTTTATTTTAGCCTAAGTATATCTCTGCGTGTGAGATGGGTCTCCTGAATACAGCAGACTGATGGGTCTTGACTCTTTATCCAGTTTGCCAGTCTGTGTCTTTTAATTGGAGCATTTAGTCCATTTACATTTAAGGTTAAGATTGTTATGTGTGAACTTGATCCTGCCATTATGATATTAACTGGTTATTTTGCTCGTTAGTTGATGCAGTTTCTTCCTAGCCTCGATGGTCTTTACATTTTGGCATGTTTTTGCAATGGCTGGTACCGGTTGTTCCTTTCCATGTTTAGTGCTTCCTTCAGGGTCTCTTGTAAGGCAGGCCTAGTGGTGACAAAATCTCTAAGCATTTGCTTATCTGTAAAGGATTTTATTTCTCCTTCACTTATGAAACTTAGTTTGGCTGGATATGAAATTCTGGGTTTAAAATTCTTTTCTTTAAGAATGTTGAATATTGGCCCCCACTCTCTTCTGGCTTGTAGAGTTTCTGCCGAGAGATCTGCTGTTAGTCTGATGGGCTTCCCTTTGTGGGTAACCCGACCTTTCTCTCTGGCTGCCCTTAAGATTTTTTCCTTCATTTCAACTTTGGTGAATCTGGCAATTATGTGTCTTGGAGTTGCTCTTCTCGAGGAGTATCTTTGTGGCGTTCTCTGTATTTCCTGGATTTGAATGTTGGCCTGCCCTACTAGGTTGGGGAAGTTCTCCTGGATGATATCCTGCAGAGTGTTTTCCAACTTGGTTCCATTTTCCCCCTCACTTTCAGGCACCCCAATCAGACGTAGATTTCGTCTTTTTACATAATCCCATACTTCTTGCAGGCTTTGTTCATTTCTTTTTCTTCTTTTTTCTTTTGGTTTCTCTTCTCGCTTCATTTCATTCATTTGATCCTCAATCGCAGATACTCTTTCTTCCAGTTGATCGAGTCGGTTACTGAAGCTTGTGCATTTGTCACGTATTTCTTGTGTCATGGTTTTCATCTCTTTCATTTCGTTTATGACCTTCTCTGCATTAATTACTCTAGCCATCAATTCTTCCACTTTTTTTTCAAGATTTTTAGTTTCTTTGCGCTGGGTACGTAATTCCTCCTTTAGCTCTGAGAAATTTGATGGACTGAAGCCTTCTTCTCTCATCTTGTCAAAGTCATTCTCTGTCCAGCTTTGATCCATTGCTGGCGATGAGCTGCGCTCCTTTGCTGCGGGAGATGCGCTCTTATTTTTTGAATTTCCAGCTTTTTTGCCCTGCTTTTTCCCCATCTTTGTGGTTTTATCTGCCTCTGGTCTTTGATGATGGTGATGTACTGATGGGGTTTTGGTGTAGGTGTCCTTCCTGTTTGATAGTTTTCCTTCTAACAGTCAGGACCCTCAGCTGTAGGTCTGTTGGAGATTGCTTGAGGTCCACTCCAGACCCTGTTTGCCTGGGTATCAGCAGCAGAGGCTGCAGAAGATAGAATATTTCTGAACAGCGAGTGTACCTGTCTGATTCTTGCTTTGGAGGCTTCCTCTCAGGGGTGTACTCCACCC
Organism: Macaca mulatta; assembly: GCF_049350105.2. Lineage (NCBI taxonomy): Eukaryota > Metazoa > Chordata > Mammalia > Primates > Cercopithecidae > Macaca > Macaca mulatta. Next base: position 79,042,092 of record NC_133419.1, read on the forward strand.
TGTGAGGTGTGGGGTGTCAGACTGCCCCTAGTGGGGGATGTCTCCCAGTTAGGCTACTCAGGGGTCAGGACCCACTTGAGCAGGGAGTCTGTCCCTTCTCAGATCTCAACCTCCGTGTTGGGAGATCCACTGCTCTCTTCAAAGCTGTCAGACAGAGTCGTTTGCGTCTGCAGAGGTTTCGGCTGTGTTTGTTATTGCCCTGTCCCCAGAGGTGGAGTCTACAGAGACAGGCAGGTTTCCTTGAGCTGCTGTGAGCTCCACCCAGTTCGAGCTTCCCAGCAGCTTTGTTTACCTACTTAAGCCTCAGCAATGGCGGGCGCCCCTCCCCCAGCCTCGCTGCTGTCTTGCCGGTAGATCACAGACTGCTGTGCTAGCAATGAGGGACGCTCCGTGGGTGTGGGACCCTCCCGGCCAGGTGTGGGATATGATCTCCTGGTGTGCCTGTTTGCTTAAAGCGCTGTATTGGGGTGGGAGTTACCCGATTTTCCAGGTGTTGTGTGTCTCAGTTCCCCTGGCTAGGAAAAGGGATTCCCTTCCCCCTTGCGCTTCCCAGGTGAGGCAATGCCTCGCCCTGCTTCAGCTCTCGCTGGTGGGGCTGCAGCAGCTGACCAGCACCGATCGTCCGGCACTCCCCAGTGAGATGAACCCAGTACCTCAGTTGAAAATGCAGAAATCACCGGTCTTCTGTGTCGCTCGCGCTGGGAGTTGGAGACTGGAGCTGTTCCTATTCGGCCATCTTGCTCCGCCCCCCCGTTCATTCCTTTTCATTCTTTTTTCTCTAATCTTGTCTTCACACTTTATTAAGTTGATCTTCAATCTCTAATATCCTTTCTACCACTCAATCAATTTGGCTATTGATACTTGTCTATGCTTCACGATGTTCTCGCGCTGTTTTTCAGCTCCATCAGGCCAATTATGTTTTTCTTTAAACTGGTTATTCTAGTTAGCAATTCATCTAACCTTTTTTTCAAGGTTCTTAGCATCCTTGCATTGGGTTAGAACATGCATTTTTAGCTTGGAGAAGTTTGTTATTACCCACCTTCTGAAGCCTTCTGTCAATTTGTCAAACTTACTCTCTGTCCAGTTTTGTTCCCTTGGTGGTGAGGAGTTGTGATCCTTTGGAGGAGAATAGGTGTTCTTGTTTTTGGAATTTTCAGCCTTTTATGCTAGTTTTTCCTCATCTTTGTGGATTTATCTACCTTTGGTCTTTGATGTTGGTGACCTTCAGATGGGGTTTCTGCGTGGACATCGTTTTTGTTGATGTTGATGATATTTCCTTTGTTTGTTAGTTTTCCTTCTAAGAGTCAGGTCTCTCTGCTGCAGGTCTGCTGGAGTTCCACTCCAGACCCTTTTTGCCTGGGTATCACCAGCGGAGCCTGCAGAACAGGCTTCCTGTTTCTTCCTCTGGAAACTTCATCCCAGAGGGGCACCTGCCAGATGCCAGCAGGAGCTCTCCTGCAGGTGTCTCTCGACCCCTGCTGGGAGGTGTCTCCCAGTCAGGAGATATAGGGGTCACCCCCAGCTGGGTGTCCTCTAATTCAATTCAATTTTGACATTATCTGCCCAAAGACAGTTATCAAATCCCACAGGTTGAAGGCTCAGTCCCACAAGAGTGCTCCACTTCAGATGTAAATCACAAGCCCCAGATTGTTTTATCAGTGCTTCTTACCTACTAGCTATCAACTGGGGCTCCCACAACACCCTCCTTGGGTTGGATCAATTTTCTAGAGTGGCTCACAGAATCTAGGGAAACACTTACATTTCCTGGATTATTATAAAGAATATTACAAGAGATACTGATTAAAAGACATGTAGGGCAAGGAATGTGGGAAGGGGTGTGGTACTTCCATGCCCTCTTCAGGCACACCATCCAGGAATTTTCATGTGCTCAGCTATCTGGAACTCCCCAAACCCTGTCCCTTTAGGTTTTTATGGAAGCTTTATTACACTGGCATGATTGATTAAATCATTGGCCCTTGGCAATCAACATTTAGCCCTTTTTCCCTCCCAGGAGGTTGGTGTGGGACTGAAAGTCTGGATACTCAATCCTGCATTGGTCTTTCTGGTGATCAGCCCCATTCTAAAGTTACCTAGGGCTGCTAGCCATCAGTCAACTCATTAGCATACAAAAAGATACTTATTACTTTGAAGACTCCAAAGATTGTAGGAGTTGTGTGCCAGGAAATGTGAACAAAGATCAAACATATATTTCATAATATCACAATGAAAATCTAAGAGCGAGATTAAGATAATTATTTCCCAAATCTCACAGTGATTAAGAAGTAATGACTCTAAAATCAGGCTACTACACTATCTTGTCACCTCTCCCTATATTTTGGCCTAGACACTTGAAGTTATTACCTATCTGGGGAGCAGGCCATTTGTCCAGGACAATCCACTCATCAATGAGGAAAAAGATATGACTCCTGAATGTGCATATCCATTCAGCTAAGCAGCAGTCACTTACTGCAGGCAAGGCCAATGCTACAATTCAATTAGTAACTATTTTACAACAACTGCTATATGCTTGATAAAAATGCTCAAAACCACAGTTACAATAGGGAGGTAAGGGAACCAAAACTCCTTGCATAGGTTTCTTGTGTCCCTATTATGTGCTAGAGTATAAACATGCATTAAAAATTATGTTTTGAGCTCCTAATGTGCTGAGCTAGGCACTATTCTGGGTTGTGAGGGATACAATAGTGAACCCTTCGGGAAACTCTTGTCAGATCTTATCCCCCACCCCTGTATTGATTCACTGAAAAAAATTCTCTTTTTTCTGGGATTGTGAGTCATGTACAAAATGATGAAAAAAAAGGAAGAGACTTAATTTTACCAGTGCTATAGTCCAATAATTGAATAGTACCTGTCCTGGTTCCTACCTAGTTTCTAAGCCTGATGTAACTGCCCAGTGGGTTCTTCTGGCCCACTTCCCAGATACAGCCATTTTATCAAGGCAGGGGAATTGCAATAAAGAAAGAGTTTTACACACATAGAGCTACTAAACAGAAGACGAGTTTTATTATTCAAATCAGCATCCCTGAAAATTCGGAGGCTAGGGTTTTTCAAAGATAGTTTGGGGGAAGCAGGGGACAGGGGGATGGCCAGGCAATGGGTGCTTGTTAGTGATTGGTTAGAGATACAATCACAGGGGTGTGGGAAATGGTCCTCACATGTACTGAGTTACTATTGGGTGGGGCCACAGGTTGGCAGGTCCAGATGGAGCCATCTGCCCTCAGACATACACAAAACCTGAAAAGATATCTCAAAGGCCAATCTTAGGTTCTACAATATGATGTAATCTGCAGGAGTAATTGGGAATGGGGAAGCTGCACATCTTGTGCCCTCTGGAATAATGGCTGGCAATTGTTTATGACTACACTGTAGCAGAATTCAGGGTCCTCTCTCCTCTCAGCTTGGTGGCCTCTTGTTAGCTTTACAAAGGCACTTGAGTTATGGAAAAAGGCTATTATCACTTAAACTAAACTAAATGTCTCCCAAAATTAGCTTGACCCAAGCCCAGGAATAATTAAGGGCAGGTGGAAGACCAAAGGCAAGAGGAGGGGTGACCGCATCAGATCTCCATCACTGCCATAATTTTCTCACTGTTATAATTCTCCACTCTTCCTTTTCGACAGCTCCAAGTTTCTTCCAATATATTAACGCTTTTTTCTTTAAAAAAATTTTTATTTGGAAATTATTTCTAAGTAGTATATATGAATAGCTCAAAGAATTCCCACATTTTTTTTTTTCTAGTGCCAGGTGTTTATTCCCTCACATGTGGGTGGTTCACGTACACAGCACACAGGCATGGGCACCATGGGAGAGGGCAGCACTCCTGCCTTCGGAGGGGAGGATCTTGCCCTCACAGTGTAAGAAGGGAGAGGATGGTTTCTCTCCTGCCCTCACTAGGGCCTAGGGAACCCAGGAGCAAATCCCACCCCTTCCACCTCTCAGCCGAGGAGAAGCCACCTTAGTGACATTTAGTTCCAACCATTATAGTAAGTGGGGAAGGAATTGGCCTGGTCCCAGCCATTACAGGGTGAAAATATAAATGGTAAAGGAAGGTACAGTTTGGATGAGGCCACAGGAAGGAGCAGGTGACACCATCAGAAGCATGTGCAGGGGAGGGGCAGTTACTGCGCTTCTGGGCTGCTTAGTCCCTGGCTTGGCAGGAAGGGTAGGGGAGATGGATGGGGCTCATTGTTTGTCATTGATGATGTCCACGAATTTGGGCTTGAGGGAAGCACCACCCACAAGGAAGCCATCCACATCAGGCTGGCCGGCCAGCTCCTTGCAGGTTGCCCCATTCACCGAGCCTCCATAAATGATAGGGGTGCTCTGAGCCACTGCTTCAGAGACGTTGGACTTAAGCCATCCTCGGAGCTTCTCCTGTACTTCCTGGGCCTGTTGGGGTGTTGCAGTCTTGCCAGTACCAATGGCCCACACAGGCTTATAGGCCAGGACGACCTTGCTCCAGTCTTTCACATTATCTACAATGACCTTTGTCTGCTCGAAAACAACCTTCTCAGTGATGCCAGGTTCCCTTTCATCTAGCTTCTCCCCAATACAGGTGATTACTCCGAGTCCCTCAGCCAGAGCATGGGCTACTTTCTGCCCAATCGGCTCATCTGACTCCCCAAAGACATGCCTTCTCTCTGAGTGCCCCAGGACCACCCACGTGGCTCCACAGTCTTTGATCATGCCAGGGCTGATCTCCCCAGTAAAGTCCCATTAGTCACTTTGTAGCAGTTCTGTGCAGCCACAGCAATCTTGGGATCTAGCTTCTGCCAGGCGAAGTCGATATAGGCAGTGGGGGGAGCACAAACCACCTCGGTGTCCGCCGGCACCTTGGCCGCATTCAGAGTGCCGATGAGCTCCCCCAGATTCTGCTTCTTCCCGTTCATCTTCCAGTTCCCCCCAATGAAGAACTTCCTGGAAGGCGCCATGGCACTGGAGCCGAGGCACTGAAGGTCAGTGTCTGCATATTCCCACATTCTTTACTCAGATCCACTAATAATTATTACATATTGCCATGTTTGCTTTATTGCTTTCTCTTTGTTTCTTTATAAATGTGTGTGCATGCATTATGTATGAATGTATAACTGTTAATATTTTGCCATATTTACATTTTTGCTTTCTCTGTCTCTATGTGTATGCATGCATTATATATAAATGTATATATGTCATATATGTACATTTTATATGTATGTAATCATTTATATACATGTAAATTTTTTTCCCAAGTCATTTGAGAGCTTCAGACATCATGCTCCTTTACCTCCATATCCTACATTGTGTGTTTCCTAAAAGCAAGGACATTCTCTTATATAAATGCCATATAATGATCAAATTCAGAAAATATAAGATTAGCTAACACTATTTTATAAGATATAGTTCATTTTTCAGATTATGCTAATTGTCCCAATAATGTCCTTTATATAAATTTCCCTCTCTGACCCAGGATCTAATTCCAGATTACACCTTGCATTTTGTTGTTATGTCTTCTTTCCCTACTCAAGTTAGTCAGAGTTTATTTCTGTTGCTCATAACCAAAGAATCTTAAAAATACAATTTCCTTCTGTTTATGATACGGGAGTGCTGGGAAGGGAAGAGTGTGGTCACTTTAAATGATACAGACGAGGGGAAGGAAAGTGTTGGGTAGAGGAGGGCATGGTCCCTAGCTAGGGCTCCACCCCCATGGACCTAGGTGAGGACAGGCACTCCTACTTTTGCGCCCAAAATGTTGCATTTTCCAAGACCACCCTGTCCCATCACACCCCCATCCTGGGCCTATAAAAACCGGAGACCCTAGCGGGCAGACACACAGGCAGCTGGATATTGAGAGGAACACTTTGGTGGAAGAAGACCCGAGTGGTTGGTTGAGAGCATGCTGGCCAAAGAGCACAGGGACAGATGAGCATGCCATCAACTGGTGGGATGAGACAGAGTTTGGCTGGGGCAGTTGGAGGAGAGCTGGGGACACTGAGCGGCCCAAATCCAGGGAAAACCATCTCCCTTATGGCTGCCCCATTGGCAGAGAGCTACTTCTACTCAATAAAAATTGGCACTCATTCTCCAAGCCCACATGTGATCCCATTCTTCCAGTACACCAAGGCAAGAACCCGGGATACAGAAAGCCCTCTGTCCAAGGTAGAGGGTCTAATTGAGCTGGTTAACACAAGCTGCCTGTAGATGGCTAAACTAAGAGAGAACCCTGTAACACAAGTCCACTGGGACAAGCTGTAAACATGCACCCCTACACACCACCATGGAGTTGGAGACGAACAGCCTGCCTATCTGTATGCTCCCCTAGAGTTTTAAGCAGTGGGGCACTGAAGAAGTGAGACACACCCCCATCGCATGCCCTGGGAGGGGGACAAGGGAAGCTTTCACGTTTCATTTATAAGCATTCATTTATAACCTTTAGTAAATTATATCATTTAATCTTTTTTCTTTTTCTTTCTTTTTTTTTGGTTGTTATTGAGACGGGGTTTTGGCTTTTTCACCCAGGCTGGAGTGCAGCGGCACGATCTTGGTTCACGACAGCCTTGGACTCCTGGGCTCAAGCCTTCCTCCACCTCAGCCCCCCAGGTAGCTGGGACTACAGGCACAGGCCACAATGCCCGGTTATTTATTTATTTATTTTGTATTTTTTGTACAGATGGGTTTTTGCCATATTTCCCAGGCTGGTTTTGAACTACTGAGCTCAAGCAATCCACTTGCCTCAGCCTCCCAAAGTGCTGGGATTACAGGTGTGAGTCGCTCTACCTGGCCTATATCATTCATTCTTAATCAAGTCTTCTAGGTAGGTATTTAAATCCCTGTTTTAAAAATCAGTACTATCAGGCTCAAAGAAGTTAAAAAACTTGCCCATCATGACACAGTTAAATTCTAGGGCCAGGATTTTAATCCAAGTCTTTTTTTTTTTTTTTTTTTTTTTTTTGAGACGGAGTCTTGCTCTGTCGCCCAGGCTGGAGTGCAGTGGCCAGATCTCAGCTCACTGCAAGCTCCGCCTCCCGGGTTCACGCCATTCTCCTGCCTCAGCCTCCCGAGTAGCTGGGACTACAGGCGCCCGTCACCTCGCCTGGCTAGTTTTTTTTTTTTTTTTTTTGTATTTTTTTAGTAGAGATGGGGTTTCACCATGTTAGCCAGGATGGTCTCGATCTCCTGACCTTGTGATCCACCCGTCTTGGCCTCCCAAAGTGCTGGGATTACAGGTTTGAGCCACCGCGCCCGGGCAATCCAAGTCTTTTTTATTCTGAAGTCCCTCCAAGTCTTTTTTGTTCTGAAGTCCTTCCTTATTCCATTGCAGGCCTGGCAGATATTTGTAAACCACCATCCTTGCATCAAGAATCCTACAGGCTAGCGTGAAGTGAGACGGATAAACAGATAATGTTATTTGTTTGGCAGTAACACCTAACCACAGCAGTTTGTACAAGGTATAGCGGAACATAGTTATTGAACTTATTTCAAGAATGATGAGAAATATGGGCAGGGCTTCAACAAGAATAGAAGGAAATAAAATCTGTTTTATTCCTTGATGCAAACTGGGTGTTTATAGATTGTCTGTCTACTGTCCAAAGCATGATTAATATCAATGCTAATCCACTAACCTCCAACGTATGCTTAGGAAATTCCTTATTTAGCTGGCTAGCATTGTTAACTTTGACATCTATTAATGCAACATTACCTCCTGAATGTTAGGGACTCAAATAGTTCCTACACCATTTCAATTCTTTCTTGGTCATTTTGATTAATGTTGACATTATCCAGTTCTGACATTTAGCTGAAACATATTGCTAAGATCCTAATCTGTAAACTTGCTTAAAATATGTCCTGTTTAGTTTGATAGTTTTAAAATATTGACATTATAAAAGGAGTTCCGAAGGTAAAGGGTCTGATCCCTTCAAGAAATCTAGAGTCCTTTCCTTTCTCTTTGTGTAAAAAAATCAAATGAAAAGTATTAGGAGTACGGAAAACCACGGTTATAAAATCAGAGCAAATAGCATGTCCTACTTTGTGACTTTAGATCCGAACCTGGTGACAAAGAGAAAATATATAAAGGTCAGGAGCTTAGAGGGCATCCAGGGAGCTGAAGCTTGGAACAGTTGTGAGTAGTCTTAGAGTAATAGGGAGGTGTTAGTCCATCAATGGGTCCCTGCTCTCAGTCAGAAGTCTTAGAATTTTCTGGGGACCTGAGCAGTCTGGGAAGAAGAGGAAGATCTGGATAAGTATTCACTGATAATATCTGTTACTGATTAGAGTATTTAGTTTGTATTTAGTAGACAGGTCTTCTTTTAGTACTTAGCTCTCATGGTAAGTTATTCATAAGTAACATGCCTGGCAACAGCTGGTCCTCAAGTAATGTTGAATTGGATTAAGCCGAAAGTGGCTGATAAGGCTATTCCACAGAGAAAGATTTATCTTAGTGTGGCAGGGGCCAGTCATTCAACCACCAAAGAAAGGCAAGGTGGGAGTGGTCACCATAATAAACAGCAGAATCAGAGCAGTGAGCTGAATAGTCTGCCTCCTGCAGACCTACAGCATTGCTAGTTGATCATGGTGTTCCTGGAAGTGAAATATTTGGTTGGTGCAATAGTAATTTCAATTACAATGGAAAGTAATGGCAAAAAACTAGAATTACGTTTGCACCAACTTAATAGATAGGAAGCCTACTGAATTTGTACTTGATCTATATAAGCTGAAAGTTCCAGGTCAAGTGAAAAAAAGTCTAATCTGAATCCTAAAAACAGAGAATTATGGCCCTCAAATAATTCCCAGACTTGAGCCTGTTTATAAACCTAGAATGAAAGGGAGACCAGGTCCCCTGGAGGAAAGACCCTCATATACTACTGAATATTTATACTGTTAATCTTTCCCCTGGCCTTCCCCAAAGGGACCTACAGCCTTTTATGGAGTAACTCCACACTGGGGAAGGGAAATAATCAGACCTTTCAGGGACTACTAGACACTGGTTCTGAACTGACACTAATTTCGGGAGACCCAAAATATCACTGTGATTGACAGTCAGTGTGTGGAGGTCAGGTGATGAATGGGATTTTAGCCTAGGTCTATCTTACAGTGGTCCTGTGCCTTCACAGTGTGAAAATACACAGTGGACCAGTGGGTCCCTGAATCCATGCTGTGTTTATTTCCCCAGCTCTAGAATGCATAATTGGAATAGACATATCTAGCAGCCGACAGAAGCCCCCACATTAGTTCTCTAACCTCTGGAGTGAGGGCTATCACGGTGAGACAGACCAAATGAAAGCTATTAGGGCTGCTTCTACCTAGGAAAATAGTAAACCAAAAGCAATACTGCATTCCTGGAGGAATGGCAGAGATTAGCAGCACCATCAAAGACTTGAAAGATACAGGGGTGGTGATTCCCACCACATTCTCATTCAACTCTCCTATTTGGCCTGTGCAGAAGATAGATGGATCTTGGAAAATGATAGTGGATTATTATAAGTTTAACTAGGTGATGATTCCAATTGTAGTAGGTTTACCAGATGTGGTTTCATTTTTTACACAAATTAATACGCTAGTACCTGGTAGACAGCTAATGAATTTGGCAGATGCTTTTTCTCCATTCCTGTTAATAAAGATTTCCAGACGCAGTTTTCTTTCAGCCGGCAAGGCCAGTAATACACCTTCATTCTCCTACCTTAGGAGTGTATGAACTCTCCAACTCTGTGACATACTTTTTTTTTTGAGACACAGTCTCTGTCATCCAAGCTGGAGTACAATGGCACGATCTCGGCTCACTGCCACCTCCATCTCCCAGGTTCAAGTGATTCTCCTGCCTCAGCCTCCAGAGTAGTTGGGATTACAGGTGCCTGCCACCATGCCCTGCTCATTTTTTTTTTTATTTTTAAGTAGAGACGGGGTTTCACCATGTCGGCCAGACTGGTCTTGAACTCCTGACTTCAAGTGATTTGCCTGCCTTGGCCTCCCAAAGTGCTGGGATTACAGGCATAAGCCACCACGCCTGGCCTGTGATATACTTTAGTTTGCAGGAATCTTGATCATTTTTCCCTTTCTCAAGCTATCACACTGGTCCGTCACATTACTGAGACTATGCTAATTAGTCTTAGTAAGCAAGAAGTAGCAACTACTCTAGACTTGTTGGTAAGACATTTGTGTGTCAGAGAGTGGGAAATAAATTTGACAAAAATTCAGGAGCCTTGGTGAAATTTCTAGGGGATCAATGGTATGGAACAGGTCATATCACTCTAAGGTGAATAATAAGTGTTGCATCTGGTCCCTTCAACAACCAAAAAAGACATACAATGCCTGGTGGGCCTCTTTGTATTTTGGAAGTGATATATTCCTTATTTGGGTGTCTGGCCCACTTACCCAGTGACCCAAAAAGCTGCTAATTCTGAGTAGGGCCCAGAACAAGAGAAGGCTCTTCAACAGGTCCAGGCTGCTGTGCAAGCTGTGCCATTTGGACCATATGACCAAGCAGATACAATGGTGCTTGAAGTGTCACTGGCAGAAAGAGAGGCTGTTTGGAGACTTTGGCAGGCCCCTACAGGTGAATTGCAGTGGAGGATCTTCAGATTTTGGAACAAAGCCATGCTATCCTCTTTGAATAACTACTACTACTCTTCCTCTTCCTCTTCCTCCTCCTCCTCCTCCTCCTCCTCCTCCTCCTCCTCCTCCTCCTCCTCTTCTTCTTCTTCTTCTTCTTCTTCTTCTTCTTCTTCTTCTTCTTCTTCTTCTTCTTCTTCCTCTTCCTCTTCCTCTTCTTCTTCTTCTCCTTCTTCTCCTTTGTCTTCTTCTTCTTTGTTTTGTTTTGTTTTGTTTTGTTTTGAGATGGAGTCCTGCTCTGTCGTCAGGCTGGAGTGCAGTGGTGTGATCTCAGCTCACTGCAGCCTCTGACTCCCTGGTTCAAGCGACTCTCCTGCCTCAGCCTCCTGAGTAGCTGGGATAACAGGCATGCACCACCACGCCCAGCTAATTTTTGTATTTTTAGTAGAGACGGGGTTTCTCCATTTTGGCCAGAATGGTCTCGATCTCCTGACCTTGTGATCTGCCTGCCTCAGCCTCCCAAAGTGCCGGGATTACAAGCATGAAACTATTATTTTGAGAAACTGCTCTTGGCCTGATACTGGCCGTTAGAGGCTGGACACTTAACTGTGGGCCACCACAGTACCATCCACCTGAGCTGCCTATCATGAACTAGATGTTATCCAACCCACCAAGCCATAAAATTTGGCATGCACAGCACACTCCATCACCAAACGAAGTGGTATATACATGATTGGACCTGAGCAGGCCCTGAAGGTACAAGTAAGTTTTTGTTGTTGTTGTTGTTTTGTTTTGTTTTGTTTTGTTTTTGAGATGGAGTCTTGCTCTGTTGCCCAGGCTGGAGTGCAGTGGCATGATCTCGGCTCATTGCAAGCTCTGCCTCCCGGGTTCACACCATTCCCCTGTCTTGGCCTCCTGAGTAGCTGGGACTATAGGCGCCTGCCACCACGCCCAGCTAATTTTTTTTTTTTGTATTTTTTTAGTAGAGACGGGGCTTCACCGTGTTAGCCAGGATGATCTCGATCTCCTGATCTCGTGATCCGCCTGCCTCGTCCTCCCAAAGTGCTGGGATTACAGGCGTGAGCCACCGCGCCTGGCCACAGGTAAGTTATTAATACATGAAGTAGTAGCCCAAATAAATGTTCATGGTCCCCATTCCTGCTATTAGGTTGGTGCAAAAGTGATCGTGATTTTAACCATTACTTTTAACAGCAAAACAGCAATTACTTTTGCACCAACCTAAATATATTATCCTCTCTTTCCTAGCCCACACCTATGAGGCCATAGGGAGTTCCCTCCAATCATTTGACAGAAGAAAATAAAAGTTTTAGGTCTGGTTTACAGATAGTTCTTTAAGATAGGCTGGAATCATATGAAAATACACAGCTGCAGCACTGTGGTACCTTTTCTGGGATATTCCTGAAGACAGTGGTGAAGGAAAATCCTTCCAGTGGACAGAACTTCAAGCAGTGTGCCTGGATGTTCATTTTGCTTGGGAGGAGAAATGGCCAGATATGATTATATATTAATTCATGGGCTGTAGACAATAGTTTGGCTGGATGATCAAGGACTTGGAAGGGATGTGATTAGACAACTGTTAACAAGGAAATTTGAGGAAGAGGTATGTGAATAGACGCCCCCCATAATGGGCAAAAAATCATGAAGACAGTTGTGTCCCATGTGAATGCTCACCAAAGGGTGACCTCAGCAGAGGAAATTGTAATAATCACCTAGATAGAATAACCTGTTCTGTGGACACCGGTCAGCCTCTTTTCCAGCAACCCCCTATCACCTAGTGGGCTCACGAACAAAAGCAACCATGCTGGCATGGCAGGGATGGAGGTTATGCACGGGCTCAGCAATTTGGACTTCTACTCGCCAAGGCTGACCTGGCTATGGCCACTGCTGAGTGACCCATTTGTTAGCAGCAGAGACCAACACTGAACCCCAGATATGGCACAATTCTCTAGGGCAACAAGCCAGCTACCTGGTGGGTAGTTGGTTACATTGGGCCACTTCCATCATGGAAGGGGCAGTGTTTTGTTCTTACTGGAATAGACACTTACTTTGGGTATGTATTCGTCTTTCATGCAAAACTTGCTTCTGCCAAAACTACTATTGTGGACTTACAGAATACCTTATCCACTGTCATGGTATTCCACACAGCGTTGTTTTATCAAATAATTTACTTCATAGCAAATGAAGTGCAGCAATGGGCCCATGATCATGGAATTCATTGTTCTTACCATGTTCCCCACCATCCTGAAGCAGCTGGCTGAGTAGAACATTGGAATGGTCTTTTGAAGACTCAATTACAGGGCCAGGTAGGTGTCAATACCTTGCAAGGGCAGGGCAAGGTCCTCCAGAAGGCCATATATGCTCTGAATTAGTGCCTAATATATGGTGCTATTCCTCCCAAAGCCAGGATTAATGGGTCTGGAAATTAAGGGGTAGAAATAAGAGTGGCACAGCAATTACCCCTCATAACCCCCTAGCAAAACTGTTGCTTCCTCTTCCTGTGACCTTATGCTTGCCTGGCCTAGAAGTCTTAGTCCCAAAGGGAGGAATGCTTCCACAAAGAGACACAGAATGACTACACCGAACTGGAAGTTAAGACGGTTGCCCACCCATCTTGGGCTCCTCCTGCCTCTGAATCAACAGGCAAAGAAGAGAGTTACTGTGTTGGCTGAGTGATTAATCCTGACTACCAAGAGGGAAACTGGACTACTATTTCACCATGGAGACAAGAAACAGTATGTTTGGAATACAGGATATCCCTTTAGGACATCTCTTAGTGTTACCATGCCATGTGATTTAAGTCAGTTTCAAACTGCAATGAACCAATCCAGGCAGGACTACTAATTGCCGGACCCCTCAGGAATGAAGGTCTGGGTCACCCCACCTGACAAAAAACTGACTAGTTGAGGTGCTTGCTGAAGGCAAAGGGAATATGGAATGTGTACTGGAAAAAGGTAGTTATATATACCAGCTATGACCACGTGACTAGTTACAGAAATGAAGACCTTAGTTGTCATGATTATTTCCTCCTTGTTTTGGTATGGAGGAAGTGTGTGTGTGTAGCCAAATATCTCTTTTTCTTCCCTATATCATCCCCTTATCATGTAACTAAGATGTATGACTTTATATCATAGTCTTTAAGTATTGTTAACTTTATGTAACAGTATTTAAGTTTTGAGATAGCAAGATTAAACATCACTCAAGGAAAGGGGGTTAGTGTGTTTTGGTTATACACAGTATCATGTTAGGTGGAATTACGTCCTTGCTATTGACTTCATTTGGAGATTAAGTATGCATAGGAGTGCCAAGTTGGCAAGGGTTGGACTTGTGATGGTTAATTTTGTGCATCAACCTGACTGAGCCTCAGGGTATCTAGATATTTGGTCAAACATTATTCTGAGTGTTCCTGTAAGGGTGTTTTTGAATGAGATTAACGTTTACCTTGGTAGACTGAGTAAGCAGATTGTCCTTCCTAACATGGGTGGGCCTCATCCAATCAACTGAAGTCCTAAGTAGAACCAAATGGCTGACATTTCTCATGTAAGAGAGAATTCCTCCTGCTGGCCTGTCTGCCTTTGAACTGGGATGTAGACTTTTCCCTGACTTCACATTCAAACTCAAAGATAGGCTTTTCCTGGTTCCCAAACCTGCCAGGCTTTGGACTGGAGCTACACCATCAGTTCTTCTGGGTCTTAGGTCTTTGGACTCAAACCGGAACAACATAATTGGCTCTCTTGAGTCTCTAACTTCCCAACTCACTCTGCAGTTCTTGGAAATTAAGACCAGCCTGGGCAACAAAGCAAGATTTCATCGTTACAAATAATAATAACAAAGTTAGCCCGGCATGGTGGTATGCACCTGTAGTCCCAGCTACTTGAGAAGCTGAGGCGTGAGTATTGCTTGAGCCCAGGAGGCCAAGGCTGCAGTGAACTATGATTCTGCCACTGTACTTGAACCTGGGTGACAAAGTGAAGCAGTGAGACCCTGTCTCAATTTCTTTTTGTCTTTGATTTTCTGCAGTTTCAATATAATATGCCTGTGTGTAAATGTCTTGATATATATCCTGCTTGGTGTTTTCTGGGCTTCTTGGATCTGTGGTATGGTGTCTATCATTATTCTGGAAAATTCTTAGTTATTTGGAGTAATTATTTTGTTCCCTTCTTCTCCGATATTCCCTTTACATGTATGTTATACCACTTTTAATTGCCCCACATTTCTTGGCTATTACATTCTATTACCTCCACCCCTGCTTATTTCCAATTTGCTTTTCAGTTTGGGGTTTTAACTGACATATCTTTAAATTCATTGATTATTTCCTCATCTGTGTCCAATCTACTGGTGAGGCCATCAAAAGCATTCTTCATTTCTGTTATATATTTTTTTGATTTTAAAATTCCTTTTGAATTATTCTTAGAGTTGCTATTTCTCTGCTTACATAACCATCTGTTTTACATGTTGGTAACATTTTCATTAGAGCTCTTAGCATATTAATTATAGTTCTTTAAGTTACTTGTCTGATAGTTCTAAATTTTGTGTCATACCTGAGTCTGGTTCTGAAGCTTGTTCTGGCTCTTAGACTACGTTTCTGCTTTCTAGCATGGCTTGCCATTTTTTTGTTCAAAGCTGGACATGATATATTGAGTAAAGGAAACTGAGTTAAATAGGCTTGTATTACGAGGTTTTGTGTTTATCTGGCTAAAAGCTAGGTTAGGTTTACTATTTGCCATAGCTGTAGGTGTCAGAGGCTAATGTCCTTGTTTATGTCTCCCTGTTGTCTTTGGATTTTTCCTTTCTTTCTTTCTTTTCTTTCCTTTTTTTTTGAGACAGAGTCTCAGTCTGTTGCTCAGGCTGGAGTGCAGTGGTGCAATGCAACCTCCACCTCCTGGGTTCAAGCGATTCTCCTGACTCAGCCTCCCAAGTAGCTGGGGTTACAGGCATGCACCACCATGCCTGGCTAATTTTTGTATTTTTAGTAGAGATAGGGCTTCACCATGTTGGCCAGGCTAGTCTCGAACTCCTGACCTCAGGTGATCCACCTGCCTCGGCCTCCCAAAGTGATGGGATTACAGGCATGAGCCACCACATCTGGCCTGTCTTTGGATTTCTTTAGAGGCTTCTTCCAAAACCAGTCTGAGCCTTGAAGTTATTTCAGTTGTAATCCCCCGTTATTATGTAGGAGCCTGACTGATGTGGTGGTAAAGAGAGGTGTATTAGGATTCTCTAGAGGGTCAGCATTAATAGAATAGATATATATATGAAGGGGAGTTTATTAAGGAGTATTGACTCACATGATCACAAGGTGAAGTCCCATAATAGACTGTCTGCAAGTTGAGGAGCAAGGAAGCTAGTCCAAGTCCCAAAACCTCAAAAGTAGGGAAGCCGACAGTGCAACCGTCAGTTGTGGCTGAAGGCCCGAGATCCCCTGGCAAACCACTGGTATGAGTCCAAGAGTCCAAAAGCTGAAGAACTTGGAGTCCGATGTTCGAGGACAGGAAGCATCCAGCACAGGAGAAAGATGAAGGCTGGAAGATTCAGCAGAGTCAAGTCCTTGCACATTCTTCGGCCTGCTTTTACCCTAGCCATGCTGGCAGCTGATCAGATGGTGCCTATCCAGATTGAGGGTAGATCTGCTTCTCCCAGTCCACCCACTCAAATGTTAATCTCCTTTGGCAATACTCTAACAGACACACCCAGGAACAATACTTTGTATCTTTCAATCCAATGAAGTTGACACTCAATATTAACCATCACAACAGAGGAAGCATTCTATAATTCTAATGTTATGTCTTATTCTGCTAGTCTTTTATTGAGCCTATATCCTAGGGCTACAACCTTCCCAAGTGCTACTCAGCTCTTTTTCCTCCCTTAGGTAGGGCAAGAAGGCTAGAAGGTTTTGGAACTGGGTATTTTTCATTCTCTGGGTAGGTAAGCCTCTGGAAAATAATTTCCCTGAGGGAAGGCTTTTGTTAAGAAGAACAGAATGCTGTAGGTGTATTTCACAGTCATTGCTTTTTCCTCCCCCTGCTGGAAGCATGAAAGGATTTTTCCCTGAGAACCTGGTGGGGTTCCTAAGGACAAACTCATAAAAGTATGGGGTCTCCTAAAATTGAGCCCCCAGAGTTTTAACTCTCAAACTAGTCCACAGGGAGTCTCCAGTAATTTGCCAATTACAGTTTGCTTAAGCATTCCTACCACATTAAAAACCTCAGTGAGATAACTTTCATGTGATTCAAAATTGAGAAGAAACAAAAGAAAATATTGATAATTTGTATATTAAAAATTCCTTTGCACAACAAAACTCATTGCAAACAAAACTAAAAGACAAATGACAACTAGGAAAATATTTACTACTCAAATGACAAATAAAGGCCTAAATATTTTTGAGAAAAAATGACAATTATTTAGAAAAATGAACAAAAGATAGAAACATACATTTTACAGAAACAAAACCTTTTCCATATGTGAAAACATGCTTAACCTCAGTCATAAGATACACAAATTAAAACTTGTTTATGTCATTGATTTATCAGTTTTCATTTATCAGATTGGTAAATATGTAGAATTTTGACAACATAGTCTATTGGGAAGGCTGTGTGGGAATTACGCATTCTGGCACTCTGATACATTTCTGGGAGAATTGTGTATGACACAACTTTGGAAGGGAATTTGGCAACATACTAGCAAAATTACATATTCATTTACTTTTTTATTGTTGTTTAGAGACAGGGTCACCAAGTTGGCCAGGCTGGTCCTGAACCTCTGGCCCCAAGTGATCCTCCCACCTTGGCCCCACAAAGTGCTAAGACCACAGACGTGAGCCACCAAGCTCGGCCTCATTTACCTTTTGACTCAGCAATCTTACTTCCAGAAGTATGGAAGTGTGATTCCAGAAGTGTAATTCCAAAGATATATCAACAAAAATAAAATACAACTTATGCATATCATTGTGATTTAATTTATAATAACAAATGATTGGGGATATCTCAAATGTTCATTAATAGCGGACTAGTTGAAGAAATGATGGTACATTCACACAATGAAGTACTAGGAAGCTGTGAAAACTGATGAAAAGATCACTGTATATTGATATAGAGTGATTCCTAGAATATATTACTAGGTGGGGGAAAAGTAAGGTACAAAACAAGGTTTAGTATGCCAATTTTTGCAAAATAAAATAAAATAAAATAGTAAACAAAAATCTATTAAGGTGTTCCATGTGAGGAGAGAGAGAACAGCATGTAGAAGATAGCCATAGTAGAAATTTACAGAGATTTTTATAAATTTAGGTTATATAGTTGTGATTTTGAAACCATGTAAATGTTCTACATGCTTAAGAAAAGATTAAATGAAGAAAAAAATCATACCAATCCTTAACAATAAAAAATTTCTTCAAGTGATGCAATTTTGTTTTGATAACAACAAAAACAAAAAAAATGCTATAAAAGTCTTAAACGATATTCAGTAGTCTTATTGTAATTTTGAAACTCTAAGTTTATTGTCAAATAAAGCAAATAAGTAATTATGCTGTGTTTTGAAATCAAGATTTTCAACATAAAAAAGAAAACTAAATGTAAAATCAAAAGAGTTTAGTAAAAACCATGTAATTTGTCTAGGCACAGTGGCTCGCACCTATAATCCCAGTACTCAGGAGACCAAGGTGGGAGAATTGCTTGGGCCCAGGAGTTTGAGACCAGCCTGGGCAACATAGGGAGATCTTGTCTCTATTAAAAAATAAAAATGAAAAATTAGTGGAGTGTGGTAATATGTGCCTGTAGTAGTCCCAACTACTTAGGAGGCTGAGGCTGGTGGATTGTTTGAGCCCAGAAGCCTGAGGCTGCAGTGAGCTATGATGGTGCCACTGCACTCCAGCCTAGGCAACAGACTGAGACCCTGCCTCAAAAACAAACAAAAAACTCTATAATTTTATATTTAAACCAGAAATACAGTAAGAATTGTATTCCCATTAAAAAAATAATTTTTCTAGTTCCGTTCACTGAAAAAGTCTGTAAGCCATGACAACCCTGTAGCAATAAGCATTCATATATTCTAGAATGTCATATATAAATACAATTTCTCAATAAAAGGAACCAGGGATCTGATTCCAATTCTTTGGCTGTATTAATTTTCATTCTGAAACACAGTGTATAAGGGTTTTCCTTTCCTACATCCTCAGTAGCATGTGTTATTTCTGTCTTTTTGGTAATAGCCATTTAAACTGGGGTAAGATGATGTCTCATTGTGGTTTTGATTAGCATTTCTCTAATCACTAGTGATGTTGAGCATTTTTTTTCATGTATCTGTTGACCATTCATATGTCTTCTTTTGAGAAATATCTATTCAGACCTTTTGCCCATTTTTATGTTGGATTATTTGGTTTTTGGTATTAAGGTGTTTGAGTTCCTTATATATTCGGGTTATTAATGCCTTGTGGAATGAATAGTTTACAAATATTTTCTCTCATTCTTTAGATTGTCTCTTCACTTCATTGATGCTTTCCTTTGCTGTACAGAAGCTTTTTATCTTGATTTAATCCCATCTGTCAAGTTTTTCATTGGTTACCTGTGCTTTTGAGGTCTGTGATGGTTAATACAGAGTGTCAACTTGATTGGATTGAAGGATACAAAGTATTGATCCTGGGTGTGTCTGTGAGGGTGTTGCCAAAGGACATTAACATTTGAGTCAGTGGGCTGGAAAAGGCAGGCCCACCCTTAATCTGGGTAGGCACCATCTAATCGGCTGCCAGTGAGACTAGAACATAAGCAGGCAGAAAAATGTGAAAGGAGAGACTGGCCTAGCCTTACAGTCTATGTCTTTCTCCTGTGCTGCATGCTTCCTGCCCTCAAACATCAGACTCCAAGTTCTTTAGATTTGGAACTTGGACTAGCTCTCCTTGCTCTTCAGCTTGCAGATGACCTATTGTGGGACCTTCTGATCATGTGAGTTAATACTTAATAAAATCCCCTATATATATATATTCCAGTTGTTGTGTCCCTCTAGAGAACCCTAAGACAGATTTTGGTACCAGGAGTGGTTCTATGGGAACAGAATATTAAGGATGGAGTTTTTTCATTGGTTTTGGGGTTTCTGGAGTTGGCTGCTTAATATAATTAGACCCCCAAATGCTAAGGACTCTACTTCTAATAGTATGGAGAACACTGATAGTCCTTGACACAAACTATTTAGGGAGTTATACAAAATAAATGCATTTTACACTCCTGATTCACCACTTGTGAGAGGAGAAGAGTTTAGTTACTCTATACATAAAACTTTTGACCATATGTGGAGAACCAAGGAACATAACAAAGCTGGTTGGTTGCTCCTAAGTTCAGTGGGCAAAGTGATGAAAGAAAATCATGAATTCAGGGATTCTATCTCCCGGCTTCAGCAGCAGATACGGAATCTCAAATCTGCTAAGATTGCCCTGATTGAGAGCCTTATCTCCTGTAGAGTAAGGGCTGAAACTGTGGAAAAACAGACACAAGTTTTTATCATGCAAGGGGCTGTTGTGTAAGGAAAGGTGCATGAACAGCCTCGCCAGGTGTCTACTGTTAAAGTGAGGGCATTAATTGGAAAAGAATGGGACCCTGCAACTTGGAATGGGGATGTGTGGGAGGACCCTGATGAAACTGGGGACACTGAGTTTGTAAACTGTGATAAACCTTTTTTGCCAGAAGAAACAGCTCCCCCACTCCCAGTAGTGGCAACATCCCCTCCCCAGTCCGGGCTGCCATCAGTCTTTCCACTTTTGTCTGAGGAAATAAACCCTGCACTGCCTGAGGCAACAGTGATGGACTCCTGAAGCAATTGCCAGGCAAGATAATGCTGATTCTCCTCAGGAGCCACACCCAAAACCCATTTGCTTCTAGACCTCTAACTAAAGTCCCAGTGGGACCCTAGAGGCGAGGTTGAGCATGTGACTCATGAGGAGGTACACTTGAAAAGAACTGCTTGAGTTTTCTAGTTTATATAAACAGAAATCTGGGCAACAGGCATGGGAATGGAGAGTAAGGGTGTGGGATAATGGTGAAGGAACATAGAGGTGGATCAGCCTGAAAGTATGGATTTGGGCCCACTAAATAGGGATTCTGCATTTAATGTTGCAGCTTGGGGAGTTAAAAAGGTTTCTAATAGTTTGCTTGCTTGGTTAGCTGAAATAGGGATTAAAAGATGGGCCATTGTGAGTGAGTTGAAAATGCCTGATCTCCCTTGGTTTAATGTAGAGGAAGGGATCCAAAGGCTTACGGAGATTGGGATGTGAAGTGAATTAGTTACTTTTGACTTACTCATCTCAGCTAGGAGAGTCCAGAAGCCATACACCTGATTAATACCTTGTGAAACAGATTTGTGAGGGCAGCACCTGCATCTTTGAAGAGCCCTGTAATTGCTCTTCTCTATATGTCAGATCTAACAGTGGGAACCACAGTCACTCAATTACAAAATTTAAATACAATGGGAATAATTGGATCCCAAGGTTGCAGGGGCCAAGAGGTGGCACTCAACTGTCAAAGGCAAGGGGGGCATAGCTGCCATAATGGACAGCAGAGGCAAAGTAGCAATCAAAATAGTCAGACTTGTGCAGAGCTCTCACATGGACTAATTAATCATAGTATTACTAGAAATGAAATTGATAGGAAGGCTACTGTATTCTGACTTAATTTATACAAACAGAAAATTTCTAGGTCGAATGGACAAAAAACTAATTTGAATTATAAAAACAGAATCATGGCTCCTCAATCAATTGACAGACTTAACCCATTTTACAGACCCAGAACCCCTTGAACAAGGGGGAGGCTGGGTCCCCTTGTGGAAGGACCCACTACATTACCAACAATTTATCTGGTGAATTTTTCTTCCATCCTTTCCCAAGATGACCTCTGGCCTTTTACCAGGGTAACTGTGCACTGGGGAAAGGAAGATGATCAGACATTTCAGGGACTACTGGATACGGGCTCTGAGCTGATATTGATTCTGGGGGACCCAAAATGTCATTGTGGTCTTCCAGTTAAAGTAGGGGCTTATGGAGGCCAGGTAATTCATGGAGTTTTAGCTCAGGTCCAACTTACAGCAGGTCTGGTGGGTCTCCAGACTAATCCTGTAGTCATTTTCCCAGTGCCAGAATGCATAATTGGCATAGACATATTTAGCAGCTGGTAGAACCCCCACAATGGCTCCCTGACTGGTAGGGTGAGGGCTGTTATGTGGGAAAGGCCAAATGGAAGTCATTAGAGCTGCCTCTATCTAGAAAAATAGTAAATCAAAAACCATATCACATCCCTGGAGGGACTGCAGAGATTAGTCACACCATGAAGAACTTGTAAGACACAGGAGTGGTGATTCCCACCACATCCCCATTCAACTCTCCCATTTGGCCTGTGCAGAAGACAGATGGATCTTGGAGAATGACAGTGGATTATTATAAGCTTAACCAAGTGGTGATTCCAATTGCAGTTGCTGTATCAGATGTGGTTTCATTGCTTGAGCAAATTAACACATCTCCTGGTAGCTGGTGTGCAGCCATTGACTTGGCAAATGCCTTTTCCTCCAAGCCTATCCGTAATGCTCACCAGAAGCAATTTGCCTTCAGCTGGCAAGGCCAGCAATATACCTTTACTTTCCTACCTCAGGGGTATATCAACTCTGGTCATAATCTTATTTGGAGAGACCATGATCACTTTTCACTTCCATGAGATATCACACTGGTCCATTACATTGATGACATTATGCTGATTAGATCCAGTGAGCAAGAAATAGCAAACACACTGGACTTATTGGTGAGACATTTGCCTGACAGAAGATGGGAAATAAATCTGAGTGAAATTCAGGGATCTTCTACCTCAGTAAAATTTCTAGGGGTCCAGTGGTATGGGGCCTGTCAAGATATTCCCTCTAAGGTTAAGTTGCTGCACTTGGCCCCTCCTATAACCAAGAAAGAGGCACAATGCCTACTGGTCCTATTTGGATTTTGGAGGCAACACATTCCTCATTTGGGTGTTACTCTGGCCCATTTATCAAGTGGCCCGAAAAGCTTCCAGTTTTGAGTGGGGTCCAGAGCAAGAGAAGGCTCTGCAGTAAGTCCAGGCTGCTGTGCAAGCTGCTCTGCCACTTGGGCCATATGGCCTAGCAGATCCAATGGTGCTTGAGGTGTCAGTGGGAGATAGGGATGCTGTTTGGAGCCTTTGGCAGGCCCCCATAGGTGAATCACAGTAGACGCCTCTAGGATTTTGGAGCAAGTCCCTGCCATCTTCTGCAGATAAGTACTCTCCTTTTGAGAGACAGCTCTTGGCCTGTTACCGGGCTTTGGTGGAAAATGAATGTTTGATTATGGGTCATCAAGTCACCATGTGATCTGAACTGTCTATCATGAACTGGGTGCTTTCTGACTCATCTAGCCATAAAGTGGGTCATGCGCAGCAGCATTCTATCATCAAATGGAAGTGGTATATATGTGACTGGGCTCAAGCAGGTCCTGAAGGCACAAGTAAGTTACATGAAGAAGTGGCTCAAATGCCCATGGTCTTCACTCCTGCCACCCTGCCTTCTCTCCCCCAGCCTGCACCGATGGCCTCATGGGGAGTTAGTTCCCTATGATCAGTTGACAGAGAAAGAGAAGACTAGGGCCTGGTTCGCAGATGGTTCTGCATGATATCCAGGCACCACCCAAAAGTGGACAGCTGCAGCACCACAGCCCCTTTCTAGGACATCCCTTAATTACAGCAGTGAAGGGAAATCTTCCCAGTGGGCAGAACTTCGAGTGGTGCACCTGGTTGTGCACTTTGCATGGAGGGAGAAATGGACAGATGTGTGATTATACACTGATTCATGGGCTGTAGCCAATGGTTTGGCTGGATGGTCAGGGACTTGGAAAAACCACAATTGGAAAATTGGTGACAAAGAAATCTGGGGAAGAGGTATGTGAAAGGACCGCAATAATCAAAAACTGTGACGATATTTGTATGCCATGTGAGTGCTCACCAGCAGGTGACCTCAGTAGAGGAGAATTTTAATAATCCAGTGGATAAAATGACCCATTCTGCAGACACCACTTAGCCTCTTTCCCCAGCCACCCCTGTCATCGCCCAGTGGGCCCATGAACAATGTGGCCATGGTGGCACAGATGGAAATTATGCATGGGCTCAGCAACATGGGCTTCCACTCACCAAGCCTGATCTGGCTACAGTCACTGCTGAGTGCCCAATTTGTCAGCAGCAGAGACCAACACAGCCCTCAATGTGGCACCATTCCTTGGGTGATCAGTCAGCTACCTGGTGGCAGTTTGATTATATTGGACCTCTTCCATCATGGAAGGGGCAGAAGTTTGTCCTCACTGGAATAGACACTTACTCTGGATATGGGTTTGCCTATCCTGCACGCAATGCTTCTGCCAAGACCACCATCCACGGAATAATGGAATGCCTTATCCACCGTCATGGTATTCCACACAGTATTGTCTCTGACCAAGGCACTCACTTTATGGCTAAAGAAGTGTGGCAGTTGGCTCATGCTCATGGAATTCACTGGTCTTACCATGTTTCCCACCATCCTGAAGCAGCTGGATTGATAGAATGGTGGAATGGCCTTTTGAAGTCACAATTACAATGCCAACTAGGTGACAATATTTTGCAGGGTTGGGGGCGAAGTTCTCCAGAAGGTTGTGTATGCTGTGAATCAGTATCCAATGTATGGTACTGCTTCTCCCATAGCCAGCATTCATGGGTCCAGGAATCAAGGGGTGGAAGTGGAAGTGGCACCACTGACCATCACTCCTAGTGATCCACAAACAACATTTTTGATTCCTGTTCCCATAACATTATGTTATACTGTCTTAGACGCCTTAGTTTCAGAGGGAGGAACAATGACACCAGGGGATACAACAACGATTCTATTAAACTGGAAGTTAAGATTGCCACCTGTACACTTTGGACTCCTCTTACCTTTAAGTCAACAGGCTAATAAGGGAGTTACAGTGTTGACTGGGGTGACTAACCTGGACTATCAAGATGAAATCAGTCTACTACCCCACAATGAAGGTAAAGAAGAGTATGCATGGAATACAGGAGATCCATTTGGACATCTTAGTATTAACATTCCCTGTAATTAAGGTCAATGGGAAACAACAGCAGCCCAATCCAGGCAGGACTACAAATGGCCCAGACCCTTCAGTAATGAAGTTTTGGGTCACTCCACCAGGAAAAAACCTTGACCTGCTGAGGTGCTTGCTGAAGGCAAAGGGAATACAAAATGGGTAGTAGAAGAAGGTAGTCATCAATACCAGCTATGACCACATGATCAGCTGCAGAAATGAGAACTGTAATTGTCATGAGTATTTCCTCCTTCTTTTGTTAAAAACATGCTTATGCATGTATACACTTGTACTAAGAAAATATCATTTTATTTCCTTTCTCCTTTATCATATGACATAAGATTTATTGACTTCACATCAGCATTTAAGTATTAACTTTATGTAGTAGTATTTGGGTTGGGGACTGGTGCATTTCTGGTTGTACAAAGGATAGTTATATTATGTTAGAAGCAATTATGACCTTATTATTGTTTTTATTTGAAGATTATTTATGACCTCAGGAGATGTGTATGGGTCCAAGTTGACAAGGAGTGGACTTGTGATGGTCAATGCTGAGTGTCAACTTGATTGGATAGAAGGATACAAAGTATTAACCCGGGGGGTGTGTGTGAGGGTGTTGCCAAAGGAGATTAACATTTGAGTCAGTGGGCTGGGAAAGGTAGACCCACCCTTAATCTGGGTGGGCACAATCTAAGCTGTTGCCAGCATGGCTAGAATATAAGCAGGCAGAAAAAATGTGAAAAGAGAGACTGGCCTAGTCTACCAGCCTACATTTTTCTCCTGTGCTGGATGCTTCCCACCCTTGAACATCGGATTCTAAGTTCTTTAGTTTGGAAAGTCGGACTGGCTTTCCTTGCTCCTCAGCCTACAGACAGCCTATTGTGGGACTGTGTGATCGTGTGAGCTAATACTTAATAAACTCTGCTTTATATATTTATCTATTAGATTAGTTCTGTCCCTGTAGAGAACCCTGACTAATACAAGGTCCTACTCAAGAAATCTTTGCCCAGACCAATGTACTGAAGTATTTCCTCAATGTTTTCTTCTAGCAGTGTCATAGTTTCAGGTTTTACATTTGAGTCTTTAATCCATTTTGGCTTGACTTTTGCATATAGTAAAAGCTAGGGGTCTAGTTTCATTCTTCTGCTCATGGATATCCAGTTTTCCCAGTACCATTTACTGAGGAGGGTATTCTTTCCTCAATGTATGTTCTTGGCATCTTTGTAAAAAATGAGTTGGCTATAAATACATTGATTTATTTTTGCATTCTCTAATTTGTTCCCTTGGTCTGTGTGTCTGTTTTTATGACAGTACCATGTGGTTTTGGTTACTATAGCATTGTAGTATATTTTGCAGTTAGGTAATGTGATGCCTCCAGTTTTGTTTTGTTGCTCAAGATAGTTTTGGCTATCTGGGGTCTTTTGTGATCCATACAAATTTCAGAATTTTTTTTCTGTTTCTATGAAGAGTGTCATTGGTATTTTGATATGGATTGCATTGAATCTGTAAATCACTTTGGGTTGAGCAGACATTTTAATAATATTAATTCTTCCAACCCATAAATATGGGATATCCTTCCATTTTTTGTGCATGTTCTTTTCCATTTCTTTCATCAGTGTTTTATAGTTTTCACTGTAGAAATCTTCCACTTCTCTGCTGAGTTTTTTTTTTTTTGTAACTATTGTAAATGGGATTGCTTTCTTGATTTCTTTTTGATTGTTTCCGATTGGTATATAGAAATGCTATTGATTTTTGCATGTTGATCTTGTATCCTGCAACTTTACTGAATTCCTTTATCAGTTGAAACTGTTTTTTGGTGGAAACTTTCATTTTTTCTTTTTCTTTCTTTCTTTTTTTTTGAGACGGGTGGCAGTTTGATTATATTGGACCTCTTCCATCATGGAAGGGGCAGAGGTCTGTCCTCACTGGAATAGATACTTACTCTGGATATGGGTTTGCCTATCCTGCATGCAATGCTTCTGCCAAGACCACCATCCATGGAATAATGGAATGCCTTATCCATTCCAATAATGGAATGCTATATCCATACTTGCTATGTTACCTAGGCTGGAGTGCAGTGGCATGATCTTGGCTCACTGCAGCCTCCACCTCCCAGGTTCAAGCAATTATCCCACCCCAGCCTCCTGAGTAGCTGGGATTACAGGTGCACCACCACACCCAGCTAATTTTTGTATATTTAGTAGAAATGGGGTTTCATCATGTTGGCCAGACTGGTCCTGAACTCCTGACCTCAGGTGATCCACTGTGAGTTTGTCATATATGGCCTTTACTGTTTTGAGTATGTTCATTTCCTACCCAGATTGTAGAGAATTTTTATCAAAATGAGATACTAAATTTTATCAAATGCCTTTTCAACATCTATTGAAATGATCAGTTTTGTCCTTGATTATATTAATGTGATGTACAACATTTAGATTTTTTATATGTTGAACTATCTTTGCATCCCTGGAATGAATCCCACTTGATCATGATGAATGATCTTTTTAAAGTGTTGTTGAATTTGGTTTGCTAGTAGTTGTTGAGGATTTTTGCATCTATTCTCATTGGGGCTATTGACCTATACTATTCTTTTGTGTGTGTGTCCTTGTCTGGTTTTGGTATCAGGATAATGTTGGCCTCATAGAATGAGTTTGGAAGAATGTCCTTCTCATCAGTTTCTTGGAACAGTTTAAGAATAGTTGGCATTAATTCTTTAAATGTGTGGTAGAATTCAGCAGTGAAGCCATCTGGTCCTCAGCTTTTCTTTGTTGGGAGACTTTATTACTCTGTCTGTCTCATTAGTTGCTATGGGTCTGTTCAGGTTTTCTATTTCTTCCTGGCTCAATGTTCGTACATTTAATATGTCTAGAAATTTATCCATTTCTTCTAGGTTTTTCAATTTTTTGGCATATAGTTGCTCATAATAGCCTGTAATAATCCTTTGATGTCTTTTTTTTGTCTCAGATTTTGTTTATTTGGGCCTTTTCTCTGTTTTTCTTAGTCTAGCTAGTGGTTTATTTTATCTTCTCAAAAACCAACTTTTCATTTCATTTATCATTTGTATTGTATTTTTAGTCACAATTGCATTTACACTTGCTCTGATCTTTATTATTATTATTATTATTATTATTATTATTATTGATTTTTGAGACAGAGTCTTGTTCTGTCTCCCAGGCTGGAGTGCAGTGGCACAATCTCGGCTCACTGCAACCTCCACCTCCCAGGTTCAAGCAATTCTCCTGCCTCAGCCTCCTGAGTTGCTGAGATTACAGGCACCTGGCACCACGCCCAGCTAATTTTTGTATTTTTAGTAGAGATAGGGTTTCACCATATTGGCCAGGCTGGTCTCGAACTTCTGACCTCAAGTAATTCACCCACCTCAGCCTCCCAAAGTGCTGAGATTACAGGTGTGAGCCACCATGCCTGGCCCCAATTTTTAATACTTCTTTCCTTCTATTAGTTTTGGGTTTGGTTTGTTCTTGTTTTTCTAGTTTGTTAAGGTGCATTGTTCAGTTGTTTATGTGAAGTCTTTATACTTTTTTTTCCCTTTCTTTTTCTCACCCGTAGACTCAGGTCACAATCTACTTTTTTGATGTAGGCATTTATTCCTATAATGTTCCTCTTAGTACAGCTCTTTCTGTATCCCACAAATTTTAATATGTTGTATTTCAATTTTTATTTGTTTAAATAACTATTTTTATTTCCTTAATTTCTTCATTGACCTAATGGTAGTTCATGAGAATGTTGTTTAATTTCCATGTATTTGTTTAGTTTCCAAAGTTCCTCTTGTTATCAATTTCTAGTTTAATTCCATTTTGGCTAGAAAAGATATTTGATATGATTTTGATAATTTTAAATTTGTTGAGATTTGTTTTGTCATCTAATATATGGCCTATCCTGGAGAATGTTCTATGTGCTGATGAGAAGAATGTCTAGTCTGTAGTTGTTAGATGAATTATTAACTGGAAGTTAAGTCTAGTTGGTCTACATTGTTAATTCTGACATTTTCTTGTTGATTTTCTATCAGGATGATGTTTTTTTGAGTGATCTATTGTTGAAAATGGGTTTTTGAAGTCCGCTACTACTATTGTACTGCAGTCTATCAGTCCCTTGAGATTTATTAATATTTGCTTTATATGTTTGGGTGCTCTGATGTTGGTTGCACATACATTTATGGTGGTTATATCCTCTTGCTGAATTGTTCCCTTTATCATTATATAAGGACCTTCTTTGCCTCTTTTTATAGTTTTGACTTCAAATCTATTTTATCTAACGTAAGTATAGATACTCCTGCTCTTTTGTGGTTTCCATTTTCATGGAATACCTTTTTCTGTCCCTTCACTTTAAGTGTATGTATGTCTTTATAAATCAAATAAATGAAGTAAGTTTCTTGTAGGCCTCATATAGTTAGGTTTTTTGAAACTTTATTCAGTCACTCTATGTCTTTTAATTGGAGAATTTCGTGAGCTTACATTCATTGTTATTATTGATGGATAAGAACTTACTGCTGACATTTTGTTATTTGTTTTCTGGTTGTTTTGTAAGTCATCTTTTCCTTGATTACTGGTTTTGATTGTGGATAAGTGACTTTCTCTGGTAGTATGTTAGTATGTTTTAATTCCTCATTTTCTGTTTGTTTGGTATTTTTGAGATGGAGTCTGCTCTGTCACCCAGGCTGAAGTGCAGTGGTGTGATCTCTGCTCACTGCAATCTCTGCCTCCCAAGTTCAAGCAATTCTCCTGCCTCAGCCTCCTGAGTAGCTGGGATTACAGGCACACACCACCACATCCAGCTAATTTTTGTGTTTTTAGTAGAGATGGGGTTTCACCATTAGTCAAGCTGGTCTTGAACTCCTGACCTCGTAATCTGCCCACCTTGGCCTCCCAAAGTGCTGGGATTACAGGCTTGAGCCACCACACCCTGCCCTCCCCCTGCTCCGTTTTTTAAATTTTTGGATATTTGTTGTAAGTTTTTGCTTTGTAGTTACCATGAGGCTTGCCAAAAACCATGTTATAGTTATAACAAGTTATAACAAGTTAAACTGAGGACTATGTAACATTGATCATAAAGAAAAGAAACAAAGAAAATGAAAACTGTACACTTTAATTTCACTTCTCCACTTTTGGACTTTTTATTGTCTATCTTTTTATATTGTCTACTGCTTAAGAAATTGTTGTAGTTTTTGATAGATTTGTCTTTTAGTCTTCATACTAAAGATATCAGTGGTTTATATTCCACAATTACAGTATTAGAGTTTTATGAATTCATCTGTGTACTTATTTTTACCAATCAGTTTTATACCTTCAGATGATTTCTTGTTGCATATTAGCATCTTTTTCTTTCAGATTGAATAACTCTCTTTAGCATTTTTTGTAAGACAGGTCTGGTGGTGATGGATTCCCTCAGCTTTTTTTTTTTTTTTTTTGTCTTGGAAAGTCTATTTCTCGTTCATGTTTGAAGTATAGCTTTGCTGGATACAGTATTCTTAGTTGAAAGCTTTTTTTTTTCTTCTTCAGCTCTTTAAATATGTCATCCCACTCCCTCCTGGCCTGTAAGGTTCCCATGGAGAAATGTGTTACCAGATGTATTGGAGCTCCTTTATACGTTATTTGCTCTTTTCTTTTGGTGCTTTTAGGATACTTTTGATGCTTTACCCTTGAGAGTTTTATTATTACATGCCTTGAGGTAGTGTTATTTGGGTTGAATCTGCTTGGTGTTCTTTCACCTTCTTGCCCCTGGATATTCATATCTTCCTCTAGGTTTGGAAAACTCTGTGTTATTATTTCTTTGAGTAAACTTTTACCCTGATCTTTTTCTCTACATCTTCTTTAAGGCCCATAACTCTTAGATTTGCATGTTTGAGGTTATTTTCTAAATCTTGTGAGTGTACTTCATTATGTTTCATTCTTTTTTCTCCTTTCTGTATTTTCAAATAGCCCAACTTCAAGCTCACCAGTTCTTTCTTTTGCCTGATCAATTCTGCTAGTGAGAGACTGATACATTTTTTAGTTCATCAACTGAATTTTTCAGCTCTAGGATTTATGTTAGAGTTTTAAATTTTCACTTTTTAAAGTTTCTCTGATAGAGTTCTGAATTCCTTCTCTGTTGAAATTCATTGAACTTTCTCAAAACAGCTATTTTGAATTCTCTGAGAAGTCACAGGTCTTCATCACTTTAGGATTGGCCACTGGTGTCTTACTTAGTCTGCTTGGTGAGATCATATTTTCTTGGGTGTTCTTGTTGCTTGTGGATGCTCACTGATGTTGGGTCATTGAAGAATTCTGTATTTATTCTGGCCATCACAGTCTGGCCTTGTTTGTACCTGTCCTTCTTCAGAGGGCTTTCCAGGAATTCAAAGGTGACTGGGTGTTAAATTACCTAAGCCTGTGGTCATTGCAGTGTTACAGTGTTAGAGGGTGCTATAAGCCCAGGTACAATGTGACTTTTGCAGACTCCTTGATACCCAGCCCTGATGGACCTGGGTAGGACAAGGGAGAATTTCCTGGGTTCTCAAGCACAGTTTCTCACTCGTTTCCCTCTCTTTGTCCCCTGTGAAAGGAGTCTGTCTAATCATTAGGCTGCCTGGAGTTAGAGGAGGTGTGACATGAACACTCTTGTGGCCACCACAGCTGGCACTGTGTTGGGTCACACATGAAGCCCATGATCTCCCAGACCAGCACAGTACTGGGGCTCACCCAAGGCCTGTAGCCACTAGTGCTAGACTGGCAGTGATGTTTATTCAAAGTCAGAGGTCACTTCAGTCAGTAGGTGGTTAAGCTTACTAGGACTTGAGTCCATTCCACCAGGGCAGCTGATTCTCTTCTGGCCTGGGGTAGACCTAGAAGCACCATCTGGGAGCAATGGCCTGAAATCAGGGGCCTCTGGATTCTATCTGGTACTATATTTTACAGTGGCTGGGCTGGTAACCAGTTGCAAGACAAAGTTTCCTGTACTTGTCCCTTTCTTTTCCACAAGTGGAAGGAGCCTCTCTTTGTGGTTCAGTGCCTGGAGTTGGGGGAGGGGTGATGCAGGTACTCCTATGGCTGCCACAACCAGTGTTGCATTGGGCACAGCAAAACTACAGCTTCTGAGACGAGTACAGTACCTGGGCTCAGCCAAAGACTGTAGTTGCTATGACCTGCCTGCCACTAAAATTTGTAGGTGCCCCAGGACACATTAATAAATTGCTGGTGAAATGGGCTGAGACTTGGATTCCTCCTGCTTGGGCAGCAGATTCCCCTCTGGCCCAGGTATTTTCTAAACAATTCCGTGTAAATACCAGTGAAATTCTTCCCAGTGCTTTATTCCACTGTGACACAGTGAAATTGAGTTCCAGTGCAAACTCCCACACTCACTTTGCTATGCCTTCCCTAAGCACTTAGAATCTCTCTCGTGGCTGTGCTGCGTGGGGTTGCAGGTTGCAGGACAGTGGGGGAGGCAATATAGGACTGCCCTTCTTACTCTCTTCAATGTGTCTTTCCTTGTTTTCATTTTCTTTCTCTCTCTCTCTTTTTTTTTTTTTTGACAAGGTGTGGCTCTGTGGACCAGGCTAGAGTGTAGTGGCACAATCCTGGCTCACTGCAACCTCCTCCTCCTGGGCTCAAGTCATTCTCCCACCTCAGTCCCCTGAGTAGTTGGAACTACAGGCATATTCCACCAAGCCCAGATAATTTCTGTTTCTTTTCTTTTCTTTCTTTCTTTTTTTTTTTCCTGTAGAGATGGAGTTTTGCCATGTTGCCTAGGCTGCTGGTCTTGTACTCCTGGGCTCAAGTGATCCATTTGTTTCGGACTCCCAAAGTGTTGTGATTACAGGCAGGAGGCACCAGCCCATCCTTCCTTGTTATTATGCCAAAACCAGATACTGTGAATGCTCACCTGATATCTGGTTCTTTTGAAGGTGTAGTATCTTGCATGGATAGTTGTTCAATCTGATGTTCCTGTGACTGTTGGGGGGCAGGGAGAACGATTGCTGGAGGGTTCTAGTCAGCTGTCTTGCTCTGCCTCCTGAGCATTAATTCTAGTTTGAGTTCTTAAAAAAATGCCCAATTGTTTCAATACTGTTTCTTGAAAAGACTATAAATAACCATTAAATTTCTTTAGCACCTTTGTCAAAAATCAATTGACTGTGTGGTGTATTTCTGGTCTCTGTTCCATTCCATTATTCTTTTGTCTGTCCCTTTGCCAACGCATATCATACTGTCTTGATTACTGTTGCTTTATAATAAGTCTTAAAATTAGGTAACATATGGTTGTATAACTTGCTAAATTTATTAAATCATTGGATTGTATACTTGAAGTAGTTGAATCAAATGGTAAGAAAATGTCTCAATAAAGTTACATATTAAGAATGAGGTTGTGTACTTTTTCAACTTTATTTTTCTTTTTAAAAATTGTTTTTGGGTAAACCAGCAAGGTGGCTGACTAGAGGCACCTGGCATCCACCTCCTCCACAAAGAAGGATCAAAACAGTGAGTGATAATCACATATTGAATAGATAATTACATGTGAAATATAGAACCTAAGAAAGAATACCAGAATTCAGCAGGGAAATGATAGAGAACCTCTGAGCCACAGAAGGAGAAGGGAGAGAAGCAGCCAGCTGGCTAGGATCAGCTCAGAGTCAGGAGAAACTTCTCAGTGTGGGAAAAAGATAAATGAAAGATCCTCAGTAGTTCACATTTCTACTGTGGACTCTTGCAACACTAGCCACAGGAGAGGCCCTCAGCCTCTGTGGATTCCGAGAGTAGTATAGGGAGCTGTGTAGAGTCTTTGTGATGGCATTTTTCCAGAGAGGGAGTTTATGCTGGGTCCCACACATCTCCCTAAGGCCCTGGCAGCCGCAGCACAATTACATTTTGAGAGCACAACCCCAACACACTACATCCTTCCCTGAGGCTTAACACCCCCTACATTTTCACATCCCTGGAGCCCTGCAGTCACCCTCCCTGTATCCATCCAGAGGGCAGCAGTATTGTGACACCAGCTAGACAAAGCAGTGCATGTTGGTCCCTAGCACTCTAGCCCATACAATGTCCTACACCCTGGGAAACTGGTGGCACAGTACACTGGGGACATTTGTCCCTAGGAAAAAGAGAGCTGAAATGCATGTTCCACAGAGCCTGATAGACACCTCTCTGGGGAAGCTTTCATGGACAGCAGCAGGACTACTAAGCATCAGCATGCACTTTCAGGGGCCGGAGCACAGGCCCACCTCACCCATTGCCACGACTGCTGCCCGAAAGTGCCACCCAAGGGCCTGAGGATTGACCCACCCCATGTGTCACAGTTTATGTGCACCATGGTGGGGGGTGGCTCTGAGCACAGGCCTGCCCTGCCTAGCTTGCTGCCATGACGGTCATTCTGCATGCACCACTTGGGAGCCTGGGAACTGGCCTACTCAACTCACCTGTGTCACTGCTGGAACCAGCATGTGCCACCTGGAGGCCGAAGGGGGTTGGCCTACCACTGCTACTGCTGTTGCTGATGCACACATGCCTCCTGCTCCCTCTGGCCAGGGTCCTGAGGACCCATTACCTCAACCCATTCTTGCAACTTCTGGCATTTGAGTAAGCCACCTGGGTGCCCAAGGGTCAGCCTGCTCAGACCTGCTACCACTGCTATTTGTGTATGCTGCTAGGGGGCCCAAAGACAAGCATGCTTGGCCTACTTGTGCAACCACCTGTCAGTGCCCAAAGACCAGCCTGCCTAGCATCCCCAACCCCAGCAAGCCCTCATCTCAGCCTCCATTAACAATCACAGCCTAAGCCACTGAGGAACTCACTGACATCACTGATACTAATTACAGCCCAAGCAATCATATAGAGACTATGCTACTGTACCCACCCACCAACCCACCCAGAATCAAAGCCACAGCACCCTACCCAGCCAACACTATAGATGTATCTACAGAAAATGTCTTTCTCTGTGAAAGGCAATGCACACATTTGAAAGAAGCAACTCTTACACCACATGCACAGATATGAACATACAGACACAAGAAATATGAAAAAACAAGAAACATGACACCTCAAAAAAAAAAAAAAAAAAACCCACAAACATTCTGCAATAGATTCCAAAGAAAAAGAAATCTATGAAATACCTGAAAAGGAATTCAAAATAATGACATTAAAGAAGCTCAGTGAGATATAAAACATATGAGATATAAGACAACACAGATAAACAATACAAAAAAAGAGTTTAAAATCTGAATGAGAAATTCAACAAAGAGACAGATATCATTTAAAAAGTGCCAAATATAACTCTGAGGTCTGAAAATTCAATGAATGAAACAAAAAAATAAAATAGAGAGCTTCAAGTATAGATTAGATCAAGCAGAATAAAGACTTTTTGAACTGGAAGACAAGTCTTTTGAAAATAACATAGGCAGACAAAAAAGGAAAAATACAAAAATAAGAATGAAGAAAGCCTGTGTGACATATGAGATACCATAAAGCAACCCAAATTTCAAATTTGGCCAGGCATGGTGGCTCACACCTGTAATCCCAGCACTTTGGGAGGCTGAGACTTTGGGAGGATTGCTTGAGGCCAGGAGTTTGAGACCAGCCTGGGCAACATAGCAAGACCCTGTCTCTACGAACAATAAAAACAATTAAAGAAAATTAAAACACTTCTTTGGCTGGGTGTAGTGGCTCACATCTATAATCTAAGCACTTTGGGAGGCTGAGGCAGGACTGCTTGAGCCCAGGAGTTTGAGACTAGCCTGAGTAATATAGTGAGATCCTATTTCTATTTTTAAGAATTAAAGAAAAACATTTTAAAAAGAAAGAAAATCCTCAAATGTTATGTGTTTCAGGATAAGAGATGGGCAAGGTCATAGAAAACTTATTTAACAAAATAATAGCTGAAAACTTTTCAAGTTTGGCAAGAGATATAGATATTCAGATACAGGAAGCTCAAGGATCTGCAAAAAGATTCAAGCTATAGTAGTCTTCTGCAAGGCACATTATAATCCAGCTGTCAAAAGTCAAAAACAAAGAGAGAATTCTAAAAACAGCAAGAGGAAAGCATCAAGTCACATCTAAGGGAATCCCTATCAGACTAACAGTGGATTTCTCAGCAGAAACCTTAAGTGCCAGGAGAGAATGGGATGATATATTCAAAGTGCTGAAATAAAATAAATTTAAAAAAAAAAACAACTGCAAGCAATAATACCATACCAAAAAACCACCCTTCAGAAATGAAGAAGAGATTGGGTGCGGTGGCTCACACCTGTAATCCCAGCAATCCCAGCACTTTGGGAGGCTGAGGCAGGCAGATTGCCTGAGCTCAGGAGTTCCAGACTAGCCTGGGTAACACGGTAAAACCCCATCTCTACTAAAATACAAAAAATTAGCCAGGCATGGTGGCATACATCTGTAATCCCAGCTGCTTGGGAGGCTAAGGCAGGAAAATCACTTGAACCCAGGAGGTGGAGGTTGCAGTGAGCCAAGATTGAGCCGTGACACTCCAAACCGGGCAACACAGTGAGACTCATGTCCACAAAAAAAAAAAAAAAAAAAAAAAAAAAAGGTAAAAGAAATGAAGCCGAAGTAAAGTCTTTCCCAGACAAGCAAAAACTGAGGGAATGTATCACCACTAGACCAAACTTAAAGAAATACTCCTAAATATGTATGCAAAAGGACAATATCTATAATCATAAAAACCCATGAAAGACTCACTGGTAGAGCAGATGCACAAATGATAAAGAGAAAACCCTGAAATAATACCACTATAGAAAACCACCAAACTGCAGTGATAAACAATAAGAGAGGAAGAAACAAAGGATATGCGTAATAATCAGAAAAAATGAACAAAATAACAGAAATAAGTCCTGACCTATCAGTAATAACCTTGAATGTAAACTGGTTAAATTCCCCAGTTAAAAGATATAGACTAGCTAAATAGAAAAAGATCCAAAAACTCACCTAACCTGCAAAGACACATATAGACTGAAAGTAAAGGGGTGGAAAAAGATATTCCATGCAAACAGAAACCCAAAGCAAGTAGGAGGAACTATACTCATATCAGACAAAATAGACTAAGTCAAAAAGAAAAAAGAGGCAAGGTCGTTATATAAGAATAAAAGGGCTGATTCAACATAAAGATATAACAATTGTAAATATAGTTGTACCCAACACTTGAGTACCCAGATGCATAAAGCAAATATCATTAGATCTAAAGGGAGATATAGACTTCAATACAATAATAGTTGGGAACTTCACTACCACAATCTCAGCATTGGACAGATCATCTAGACAGAAAATCAATGAGGAAATTGAATTTAAACTGAACTTTAGACCAAATGAAACTAACAGACATTTACAGAACATTTCACCCAATGGCTGTTGCATACACATTCTTCCATCAGCGCATGCAACATTCTCTAGATAGACTATATATGACCACAAAACAAGTCTCATTAAAATTTTAAAAATTAAAATCACATCAAGTATCTTCTTAGACACACACAAAAATAAAACTAGAAATCAATAACAAGAGGAACTTCGGAAACTAAACAAGTACATGGAAAGGAAACAACATTCTCATGAATGACCACTGGGTCAATGAAGAAACTAAGAAGGAAGTCAAAATATTTCCTAAAACAAATGCACCAACACCTATGGGATACAGCAAAAGCAGTGCTAAGAGGGAAGTTTATAGCAATAAATGCCTACATTAAAAAGGGAGAAAGATTTCAGATAAACAACCTAGTAATGTACTTTGAAGTACTAGAAAAACAAGAAAAAGCAAACCCCAGGTTAGAAGATAAGAAATAATAAAGATCAGAGCCAAACTAAATAAAAGAGAAACTAAAAAAAAAATACAAAAGATCAATAAAATGAAATGTTGGTTTTTGGAAAAGATAAACAAAATCAATAAACCACTAATGAGACTAATGAGAGAGACAGAGAGAGATCAAGTAAAATCATAAACAAAAAAGGAGATATTACAATTGATACCACAGAAATGCAAAGGATCATCAGATACTATTGTCAACAACTATACACTAATGAATTGGAAAACTCAGAGGAAATGGATGAATTTCTGGACACGTATAATAACCTACGAAGAGTGAACCAGAAAGAAATAGAAAACTTGAACAGACCAGTAACAGGAAATAAGATTGAGGCCAGGCGGGGTGGCTCACGCCTGTAATCCCAGCATTTTGGGAGGCCGAAGCAGGCAGACCACCTGAAGTCAGGAGTTCATGACCAGCCTGGCCAACATGGTGAAACCCCATCTCTACTAAAAATACAAAAATTAATTAGCCAGGCCCGGTGGCCTATAATCCCAGCTACTTGGGAGGCTGAGGCAGAAGAATTGCTTGAACCTGTGGGGCGGAGGCTGCAGTGAGCCGAGACTGCACCATTGCACTCTAGCCTGGGCGACAGAGCCAGACTTCATTTCAAAGAAAAAAAAAAAAGGAAAAGAAAAGAAAAGTAAAAGGAAATAAGATTGAGTTAGTAATAGGAAGTTTCCCAACAAAGAAAATCCCAGGACTGAATGGCTTTACTGTTGAACTCTACCAAACTTATAAAGAAGAATGAACAGTAATTCTTTTCAAACGCCTCCAAAAAATTGAAGAGGAGGGAATTCTTCCTATTTCATTTTTTCTTTTTTTGAAACAGAGTCTCGCTCTGTTGCCCACACTGGAGTACAGTGGCATGACCTCCACTCACTGCAACCTCTGCTTCTTGTGTTCAAATGATCCTCCCACCTTAGCCTCCTGAGAATCCAGGACTACAGGCACACACCACCACATCTAGCTCATTTTTGTATTTTTGGTAGAGACTGGGTTTTCCCATATTGTCTAGGCTGGTCTTGAACTCCTGAAATCAAGCCGTCTGCCCACCTCGACCACCCACAGTGTTGGGACTACAGGCATGAGCCACTGCACCCAGTCTTCTATTTCATTCTGAGGCCAGCGCTACCCTGCTATTAACGAGACAAGAACATGAAAAACAAAAAAACAAAAAACCAAAAACCACTACAGGACAACATCCCTGATGAACACAAAAATCCTCAACAAAATATTAGTGAACTGAATCCAAAAATACATCAAAAAGATAATATACCATGATCAAGTGGGATTTTTCCCAGGGATGCAAAAATGGTTCAACCTATACAAATCAGTAAATGGGATACATCACATCAATAGAATTAAGGACAAAAACCATGTAATCATCCTAATCAATGCAGAAAAGGCGTTTGATTAAATCTAACATCTCTTCAAGATAAAAACTCTGAACAAACTGGCTATAAAATGAACATACCTCAAAACAATAAAGACCATATGTGACAAACGCACAGCCAACATCATACTGAACAGGGAAAAGTTGAAAGTCTTTCCTTTAAGAACTGGAACGAGACACGGATGCTCACTTTCACCACTCTTATTCACATAATACTGAAATCTAGCCAGAGTGGTCAGGCAAGAAAAAAGGCATCCATACTAACAACAGGAAGTCAAATTGTTCCTCTTTGCATACAATGTGATTTTTTTATGTAGTAAAACTTAAAGATTCTACCAAAAAAAAAAACAAAACAAAACAAAACCCGTAGCACTGATAAAGGAGCTCAGTAAAGTTGCAGGATACAATATCAACATACAAAAATCAGCAGCATTTCTATACACTAATAATGAACTAGCTGTAAAAGGTATGAAGAAAGCAATCCCATTTACAATAGCTACAAAAATTACCTAGGAATAAATTAACCAAAGAGATGAAAGACACCTACAAGGAAAACTACTAAACACAGATAAAAGAACTTGAAGAGGACACAAACAAATGGAAAGGCATCTCATGCTCATGGATCAGAACGATATATTTTAAAATAACATACTCTCCAAAGCAATCTACATATTCAGTACAATCGCTATCAAAATACCAATGACATTTTTTACAGTAATAGAGACATCAAACCAAAAATTTCTATGGAATCACGAAGACCTGGAATAGCCAAAGCAAATTCTGAGCAAAAAACTGGAAGTATCACACTACTTCATATGTACTACAAATCAGTCCCAGCTACTCAGGAGGCTGAGTGGAAGAATCTCCTGGGCCTAGGAGTTCGAGGCTGCAGTAAGCTATGATCACACTCCTGCAATGAAGCCTGGGCAACAAAATGGGACCCTGTCTCAAAAAACAAAAAAGAAAAGAGAAGAAAAGAATAGTTACATTTATAGAAACCATTTTATCCTGAAGGAATCTGCAACTCTTTTAATAAAACTAAGAACTCAATTTATTAATAATTATTGTAGTACTACGGAAGTTATTCCATCTTGAGTGTTTTGGTAGTTTATGATTTCCAAAGAATTGATCTATTTCATTGAAGTTGTTGAAATTATATGTGTAGTACTATGTGTGTAGAAATTATGTATTCATATTCTCTAATTATCTTTTAATTTCTGTTGGATTTGTAGTGATAGCCTGTTTATTCCTAATATTGGTAATTTGTGTCTTCTCCGTTTTTTATCTTACTAGAAGTTTTACAGTTTTATTCATCTTTTTAAAGAACTTAGTTTCAGTATTTTGTTGGTTTATTTGATTTCTGCTCTTTATTATTTCCTTTTTTTCTGCTTGCTTTCTGTTTATTTGGCTCTTATTTTTCTAGTTTCTTAGGGTAGAAAGTTTAGATTATTGATTTGAGAACATGCTCTTTCAATTATCTTAAAATTGTGAAAGCTTATTTTATGACCCAAGATGTGGTTTATCCTGATGAATGTTTCATGTGTAATTGAAAAGAATGTGCATTCTGCTCTTGTTGGGCAGAGTATTATATAAGTGTTAATTAGATCTAATTGTTTGATGGTTTAGTACAGTTCTTCTATAACCTTGCTGATTTTCTGTCCATTAATTTTATTGATTACTAAAAATGGCATGTTGAACTCTCCAACTATAATTGCAGATTTGTTGATTTTTTCTTTCAGTTCTATTCAGTTTTCCCTTCATGCATTTTGAAACTCTGTTGTTAAATGTATGCACATCTAAGCTGGTTGCATCTTTTTGGTGAATTGACCCTTTTATCGTGATAATTTATCTCTGTTAATTTGCTTTGAAGTCTACTTTGTTTGATATTAATATAGTCACTCTGGCTTTTTGATTAATGTTTTCAGAGTATTTTTATTATTTTTCTTTTCTTTTGAGATGGAGTCTTGCTCTGTCACCCAGGCTGGAGTGTAGTGGCATGATCTCGGCTCACTACAACCTCCGTCTCCTGGGTTCAAGTAATTTTCCTGCCTCAGCCTCCTAAGTAGCTGGGATTACAGGCACCCGCCACTGTGCCCAGCTAATTTTTGCATTTTCAGTAGAGACGGGGTTTCACCATGTTGTCCAGGGTGGACACGATCTCCTGACCTCATGATCCACCCGCCTTGGCCTCCCAATGTGCTGAGATTACAGGTGTGAACCACCATACTAGGCCATCATTTTATTTTTAACTTATGCATAATTTTATATTTAAGATGATTTTTAAAATATAACATATAGTTGGGTCATTTTTTAAATCCTGATATCCCTTTTAGTTGATGTGCTCAAATCATTTATATTTATTGTG
This sequence comes from Macaca mulatta, assembly GCF_049350105.2. Classification (NCBI taxonomy): domain Eukaryota; kingdom Metazoa; phylum Chordata; class Mammalia; order Primates; family Cercopithecidae; genus Macaca; species Macaca mulatta. Next base: position 79,083,286 of record NC_133419.1, read on the forward strand.
ATTACAGACATCTTTGTATTCTATTTTATTATTTGCTTTTTCTTCGTTTTTTATTTTGTCTTCTTTTGGGTTCTTTGAACATTTTTTTCTTGTGTTTAAATTATTGTGTTTTTACTGCACGTCTTTTAGTCATTACTCAAGAGATTGGAATAGATGTTCTTAACTTTTTGCTCAGAAATAATAAGAAATAGGGGGGTGGTTCCAAGATGGCTAAATAGGAACAGCTCCAGGCTACAGCTCCCAGCATGAGCAACACAGAAGACAGGTGATTTCTGCATTTCCAACTGAGGTACTGGGTTCATCTCACTGGGGCGTATCAGACAGTGGGTACAGGATAGTGGGTGCAGCCCACCAAGCGAGAGCCAAAGCAGGGCAAGGCATCGCATCACTCAGGAAGCACAAGGGGTAAGGGAATTCCCTTTCCTAGCCAAGGGAAACCGTGACACATAGCACCTGGAAAATTGGGTCACTCACACCCTAATACTGTGCTTTTCCAAGGGTCTTAGCAAATGGCGCATCAGGAGATTATATCCCACGCCTGGCTCAGAGGGTCCCATGCCCACGGGGCCACCCTCATTGTTAGCACAGCAGTCTGAGATCTAACTGCAAGGCGGCAGCGAGGCTGGCGGAGGGGCGCCTGCCATTGCTGAGCTTGAGTAGTTAAACGAAGCAGCTGGGAAGCTCGAACTGGGTGGAGCCCACCACAGCTCAAGGAGGCCTGCCTGCCTCTGTAGACTTCACCTCTGGGGACAAGGCATAGCCAAACAAAAGGCAGCAGAAACCTCTGCAGTTTTAAATGTCCCTGTCTGACAGCTTTGAAGAGAGTAGTGGCCCTCCCAGCATGGAGTTTGAGATCTGAGAACAGACAGACTGCCTCCTCAAGTGAGTCCCTGACCCCTGAGGAGGCTAACCGAGAGGCACCCCCCAGTAGGGGCAGACTGATACCTCACATGGCCAGGTACCCCTCTGAGATGAAGCTTCCAGAGGAACGATCAGGCAGCAACATTTGCTGTTCAGCATTATTCACTCTTCTGCAGCCTCTGCTGCTGATACCCAGGAAAACAGGGTCTGGAGTGGACCTCCAGCAAATTCCAACACACTTGCAGCTGAGGGTCCTGACTGTTAGAAGGAAAACTAACAAACAGAAAGGACATCCACACCAAAATCCCATCTGTACGTCACCATCATCAAAGACCAAAGGTAGATAAAACCACAAAGATGGGGAAAAAACAGCAGAAAAGCTGAAAATTCTAAAAATCAGAGCACCTCTCCCCCTCCAGAGGAACACAGCTCCTCACCAGCAATGGAACAAATCTGGATGGAGAATGACTTTGATGAAAGAAGAAGGCTTCAGATGATCAAACTTCTCTGAGCTAAAGGAGGAAGTTCGAACCCATTGCAAAGAAGCTAAAAACCTTGAAAAAAGATTAGACGAATGGCTAACTAGAATAACCAATGTAGAGAAGTCCTTAAATGACCTGATAGAGCTGAAAATCATGGCACGAGAACTACGTGACAAATGCACAAGCTTCAGTAATCAATTTGATCATCTGGAAGAAAGGGTATCAGTGATTGAAGATCAAATGAATGAAATGAAGTGAGAAGAGAAGTTTAGAGAAAAAAGAGAAAAAAGAAATGAACAAAGCCCCCAAGAAATATGGGACTATGTGAAAAGACCAAATCTACGTCTGATTGGTGTACTTGAAAGTGACAGGGAGAATGGAACCAAGTTGGCAAACATTCTGCAGGATATTATCCAGGAGAACTTCCCTAACTTAGCAAGGCAGGCCAACATTCAAAATCAGGAAATACAGAGAACGCCACAAATATACTCCTCAAGAAGAGCAACTCCAAGACACATAATTGTCAGATTCACCAAAGATGAAATGAAGGAAAAAATGTTTAGGGCAGCCAGAGAGAAAGGTCAGGTTACCCACAAAGGGAAGCCCATCCGACTAACAGCAGATCTCTCAGCAGAAACTCTATAAGCCAGAAGAGAGTGGGGGCCAATATTCAACATTCTTAAAGAAAAGAATTTTCAACACTGAATTTCATATCCAGCCAAGCTAAGTTTCATAAGTGAAGGAGAAATAAAATCCTTTACAGACAAGCAAATGTTGAGAGATTTTGTCACCACTAGCTCTGCCCTACAAGAGCTCCTGAAGGAAGCACTAAACATGGAAAGGAACAACTGGTACCAGCCACTGCAAAAACATGCCAAAATGTAAAGACTATTGATGCTAGGAAGAAACTGCATCAACTAACGAGCAAAATAACCAGCTAACACCATAACAACAAGATCAAATTCACACACAACAATATTAACCTTAAATGTAAATGGGCTAAATGCTCCAATTAAAAGACACAGACTGGCAAATTGGATAAAGAGTCAAGACCCATCAGTATGCTGTATTCAGGAGACCCATCTCACGTGCAGAGACACACATAGGCTCAAAATAAAGGGATGGAGGAAGATCTGCCAAGCAAATGGAAAACAAAAAAAGGCAGAGGTTGCAATCCTAGTCTCTGATAAAACAGACTTTAAACCAACAAAGATCAAAAGAGACAAAGAAGGCCATTACATAATGGTAAAGGGATCAATTCAACAGGAAGAGCTAACTATCCTAAATATATATGCACTCAATACAGGAGCACCCAGATTCATAAATCAAGTCCTTAGAGACTTACAAAGAGACTTAGACTCCCACACAATAATAATGGGAGACTTTAACACTCCACTGTCAACATTAGACAGATCAACGAGACAGAAAGTTAACAAGGATATCCAGGAATTGAACTCATCTCTGCAGCAAGCAGACCTAATAGACATCTACAGAACTCTCCAGCCCAAATCAGCAGAATATACATTCTTCTCAGCACCACATCACACTTATTCCAAAATTGACCACATAGTTGGAAGTAAAGCACTCCTCAGCAAATGTAAAAGAACAGAAATTATAACAAACTGTCTTTCAGACCACAGTGCAATCAAACTAGAACTCAGGATTAAGAAACTCAATCAAAACCGCTCAACTACATGGAAACTGAACAACCTGTTCCTGAATGACTACTGGGTACATAACGAAATGAAGGCAGAAATAAAGAAGTTCTTTGAAACCAGTGAGAACAAAGATACAACATACCAGTATCTCTGGGACACATTTAAAGCAGTGTGTACAGGGAAATTTATAGCACTAAATGCCCACAAGAGAGAGCAGGAAAGATCTAAAATTGACACCCTAACATCACAATTAAAAGAACTAGAGAAGTAAGAGCAAACACATTCAAAAGCTAGCAGAGGCAAGAAATAACTAAAATCAGAGCAGAACTGAACGAGATAGAGAGACAAAAAACCCTTCAAAAAAGTCAATGAATCCAGGAACTGGTTTTTGAAAAGATCAACAAAATTGAGAGACCACTAGCAAGACTAATAAAGAAGAAAAGAGAGAAGAATCGAATAGATACAATAAAAAATGATAAAGGGGATATCACCACCGACCCCACAGAAATGCATACTACCATCAGAGAATACTATAAACACCTCTATGCAAATAAACTAGAAAGCCTAGAAGAAATGAATAAATTCCTGGACACATACACTCTCCCAAGACTAAACCAGGAAGAAGCTGAATCCCTGAATAGACCAATAGCAGGCTCTGAAATTGAGGCAATAATTAATAGCCTACCAACCAAAAAATGTCCAGGACCAGACGGATTCACAGGCGAATTCTACCAGAGGTACAAGGAGGAGCTGGTACCATTCCTTCTGAAACTATTCCAAAAAATAGAAAAAGAGGGAATCCTCCCTAACTCATTTTATGAGGCCAACATCATCCTGATACCAAAGCCTGGCAGAGACATAACAAAAAAAGAGAATTTTAGCCCAATCTCCCTGATGAACATCAATGCAAAAATCCTCAATAAAATACTGGTAAACCGAATCCAGCAGCACCTCACAAAGCTTATCCACCATGATCAAGTGGGCTTCATCTCTGGGATGCAAGGTTGGTTCAACATATGCAAATCAATAAACGTAATCCAGTATATAAACAGAACCAAAGACAAAAACCACATGATTATCTCAATAGATGTAGAAAAGGCCTTTGACAAAATTCAACAGCCCTTTGTGCTAAAAACTCTCAATAAATTCGGTATTGATGGAACGTATCTCAAAATAATATGAGGTATTTATGACAAACCCACAGCCAATAGCATACTGAATGGGCAATAACTGGAAGCATTCCCTTTGAAAACTGGCACAAGACAGGGATGCCCTCTCTTACCACTCCTATTCAACATAGTGTTGGAAGTTCTGGCCAGGACAATCAGGCAGGAGAAAGAAATAAAAGGTATTCAATTAGGAAAAGAAGAAGTCAAATTGTCCCTGTTTGCAGATGACATGATTGTAGATTTAGAAAACCCCATCATCTCAGCCCAAAATCTCCTTAAGCTGATAAGCAACTTCAGCAAAGTCTCAGGATACAAAATCAATGAGCAAAAATCACAAGCATTCTTATACACCAAATAACAGACAAAAAGAGAGCCAAATCATGAGTGAACCCCCATTCACAATTGCTTCAAAGAGAATAAAATACCTAGGAATCCAACTTACAAGGGATGTAAAGGACCTCTTCAAGAAGAACTACAAACCACTGCTCAATGAAATAAAAGCGGACACAAACAAATGGAAGAACATTCCATGCTCATGGATAGCAAGAATCAATATCGTGAAAATGGCCATACTGCCCGAGGTAATTTATAGATTCAATGCCATCCCCATTAAGCGACCAATGACTTTCTTCACAGAATTGGAAAAGACTACTTTAAAGCTCATATGGAACCAAAAAAAGAGCCCGCAGTGCCAACACAATCCTAAGCCAAAAGAAAAAAGCTGGAGGCATAACACTACCTGACTTCAAACTATACTACAAGGCTACAGTAACCAAAACAGCATGGTACTGGTACCAAAACAGAGATATAGACCAATGGAACAGAACAGAGCCCTCAGAAACAATACCACACATTCATAACAATCTGATCTTTGACAACCCTGACAAAAACAAGAAACAGGGAAAGGATTCCCTATTTAATAAATGGTGCTGGGAAAACTGGCTAGACATATGTAGAAAGCTGAAACTGGATTCCTTACTTACAGACCTTATACAAAAATTAATTCAAGATGGATTAGAGACTTTTATGTCAGACCTAAAACCATAAAAACCCTAGAAGAAAACCAGGCAATAACATTCAGGACATAGGCATGGGCAAGGACTTCATGTCTAAAACACTAAAAGCAATGGCAACAAAAGCCAAAATTGACAAATGGGATCTAATTAAACTAAAGAGCTTCTGCACAGCAAAAGAAACTACCATCAGAGTGAACAGGCAACCTACAGAATGGGAAAAAAATTTTGCAATCTACTCATCAGACAAAGGGCTAATATCTAGAACCTACAAAGAACTCAAATAAATTTACAAGAGAAAAACAAACAACCCCATCAAAAAGTGGGCAGAGGATTTGAACAGACACTTCTCAAAATAAGACATTCATGCAGCCAACAGATGCATAAAAAAATGCTCATCATCACTCGCCATCAGAGAAATGCAAGTAAAGACCACAATGATATACCATCTCATGCCAGTTAGAATGGCAATCATTAAAAAGTCAGGAAACAACAGGTGCTGGAGAGGATGTGGAGAAATAGGAACACTTTTACACTGTTGGTGGGACTGTAAACTAGTTCAACTATTGTGGAAGACAGAGTGGTGATTCCTCAAGGATCTAGAACTAGAAATACCATTTGACCCAGCCATCCCATTACTGGGTATATACCCAAAGGATTATAAATCATGCTGTTATAAAGACACATGCACACGTATGTTTACTGCAGCACTATTCACAATAGCAAAGACTTGGAATCAACCCAAATGTCCATCAGTGACAGACTGGATTAAGAAAATGTGGCAGATATACACCATGGAATACTATGCAGCCATAAAAAAGGATGAGTTCATGTCCTTTGTAGGGACATGGATGCAGCTGGAAACCATCATTCTCAGCAAACTATCGCAAGAACAGAAAACCAAACACTGCATTTTCTCACTCATAGGTGTGAATTGAACAATGAGAACACTTGGACACAGGAAGGGGAACATCACACACCGGGGCCTGTCGTCGGGTGGGGGGAGGGGGGAGGGATAGCATTAGGAGATATACCTAATGTAAATGAGGAGTTAATGGGTGCAGCACACCAACATGGCATATGTATAAACATGTAACAAACCTGCACATTGTGAACACGTACCCCAGGACTTAAAGTATAATAAAAAATAAGAAAAAAAAAGGAAATAAATATTCACTACTTCAAGTGGAATGCAGAAATAGTATTATATAGTTGTTTTTACCCTCCCTCCTCTGTACTGAAACCCTATGAGACCCTTTTACTTTCAGACTCTTTTACTTTCAACAATGAAACATATTTTAAGGTACTTAAGAGAAGAATAATCTGTCATGTGTATACAATTATCAATTTTTGTTACTCTTTTTCAACTCCTGATGTTCCAAGTGTTCTGTCCAATTATCATTTCCTTTGTCTGAAGAACTTCCCTGAGAAGTTGTTGCAGAGCTGATTGCTGATGAAAAATTCTCTTAGTTTTACTCCATTTGTGAATTCTTACTTTTACCTTCATTCCTGAAGGTTATTTTCAGTGGACTTAGAATTCTGAGTTGACATTTGTTTTCTTTGAACACTTTAGAATGTTCTGTCTTTTGGCTTTCATGGGTTCTGATGAAAAGTTCACAGTCACTTGAATCACTGTTTCCATATAAGTAACGTGTTATTTTTCTCCAGATGTTTTCTTTTTCTTTTTTTTTTTTTGAGATGGAGTCTTGCTCTGTCGCCCAGGCTGGAGCGCAGTGGCGTGATCTCAGCTCACTGCAACCTCTGCCTCCCGGGTTCACACCATTCTCCTGCCTCAGCCTCCGGAGTAGCTGGGACTACAGGCACCTGCCACCACACCCGGCTAATTTTTTGTATTTTTAGTAGAGACGTGGTTTCACCATCTTAGCCAGGATGGTCTCGATCTCCTGACCTCGTGATCTGCCAGCCTCGGCCTCCCAAAGTGTTGGGATTACAGGTGTAAGCCACCACTGCTGGCCTCTTTTTTTTTTCTTGTTTTTAGTTTCAGTAGTTTGGTTATAATGCCTAGGAAGGAATTTCTTTGAATTTGTCTTGCTTGGAGTTTCTGGGGCTTCCTGAATCTGTTAGTTTTGTTTTTCTCCAAATTTGGAAAGTTTTCAGTTTTTATTTCTTTAAGCATGTTTTCTGCACTGCACTGTCTCTTCTCTTTCTCTGACTCAAATGGCACAATTAGACGTTTTCATGGGGTCCCGCACATCCCTGAGGCTGTATTCATTTTCTCCAGTCTTTTTTCTTCTGTGTTGTTCAAATTGGCTACTTTAAAATGTCTGTCTCCAAGTTGATTCATTCTTTTTCTGTCATCTCCCTTCTGCCATATTGAACCCATCCAATGAGTGTTTAAACTTTTGGTCATTGTATTTTTTAGTTGTCAGATTTTCATTTGGTTTTTCTTTAGATCTTTTCTTTCTTTTCTGAGACTTCATACCTTTCATTTGTTTCAAGTATGTTCCTTCCCACGTTTGGAGCACTTTTGTATGAGCTGCTTTAGTCTTTCGTAGATAAGGTCAACATATGTGTCATCTCAGTATTGGCTAAGATTTTCCTCATAGGCCAAGTGTCTTGACTATTTCAAATGTTATAACGCTGGATCTTAATTCTATGGAGAGCTTTTTTCTCTCTCGTTCTTTTTTTTTTTTTGCAAGCATTTGACTAGGTTGGGTTCAGAACGTTAAGTTTTGACCAACATTCTATAGATTGTGGTTTCAATGTCTGCCTGGTTTTCCAAGACACTGTCAGGCTATTCAAATCTGTTCTGCATGTGTGCCACCCAATGGGCAGTCTGGGACCAGGGCCATGGACTATTCTTAGTTCAGTTCTCAAAGTTTATGGCATATTGCTTAGGGTCAGATCTATGCAAGTGATGCCCAGGGATGAGTCTGGGCATTCACAAACAACTTTACCACTATCTTGAGCTTCTCCATCACCACCATCTCCCTTGGTATTTTTCATTTCCCTGAGGCCCATATTTTAGGTTTTCCAGCCAGAAATCTCAGGCTTTATTTGCCTCTCTCTGACACACACTTGCTGCAACTACTGCATCTGCATCTGGGACCGATTGGTGAAAGGACAGAAAATGTAGTGGAGATTCACCCATACTCTTGACACCCCCGCTCCTCATCAGAGAGAAGCTTCCCCCATGTCTATGGGCCTCCACTCTTAATGCTGCCACTCTCAGGGGGCCCCTTCCTACTCCTTGAGGTGAAATAGAGGTTTCTCTTGGATGCCCACCTCTGGACTTTTAACTACCTGAGGCAAGGTGGGGGGATGCCAGAGTGGAAAAGGGAGGTGAATTCTGCCTATTCAGTGGCCCTCCAAAGTTTGTTCTTCTCCAATCTGGCTGCCACTATTTGCTTTTCGGTGCCACGTAGCTGCTCTATGCAGCCTGTGCAGGTTCTCTAGCTGCTCCACCTTACTTGGGTGTTTTACTTATTTAAAGAAGAGTTCCGGTTAATGAAGGAATAATAGACTAAGAAGTCAGCATTTTTTAAAAATTTAACATCATCAAATCTTATCACTAGAAGTAGAATAATCAAACACCATGTGCCCCAGATTAGATGTAATAGAAAGTACATATGAGTTGGTCTTGCTTAAAGCAATTGAACCTGAATTTAATTAAGCCTTTAGCGCTACATGCCAACTTCTAGGAATTATGAGGCCTGAGAACAAGTGACACCATGAAGAACTATCCACTAAATGCAGGTTGTGAGACATCCAGGAGTACAAATAACCTTTTTCTTTAATAAACAAATAGCATTAAAAAGAAGGAAAAACAATTACAGAATGGAGAGACTTTAGAAACACAACAAATAAAGGGGGGATAAGTAATAGTACTCACGAGAGTCTTAAGGAGATTCAATTAGATGAGCAATGTGAAGTGCTTTCACAGTGCCTGACAAATGGTAAATGGAAACGATTCCTACCTTGTGCCACCTCTCAGAGCCTCAGTCTCCTTTTGTTTGTAACACACTAGGAGATGACAGCCTGCCCCATCTTAACAGTTAAGGAATTCAGCCACTTTAGGCCTCCATCACTCTGCACCTGTCAAGAAGGTGGCCTTGGCAGTATCTGCTGCAGTGTGCACAGTTGGTCGGTAGATGGCAGCTCAGGCCAGTTTATCTGGAGCTTTGGACCCAGGAAGAGCAAGTCCTGTTTTTGTCGTAAGAAGCTAGGTCCTACTTGACCCATCAGACAGTATTCACCTTCTCTTCCTAGGTAGGAGGCATAAAGCTAAAGGAAGAGAATTGGTGGAGCTTTTTTTTTTTTTTTTTTTTTTGAGACGGAGTTGCTCTGTCATCCAGGCTGGAGAATTGGTAGAGCTTTTTAGATATAATAAGGGCTAGCAGTTTGCTGAGAATTCCTCATCTGCTGGGCAGAGAGGTATTCTTCAGACCCCATTAGACCAGGGCTTGGACACTTCCTGGCCAGCTGTCTCCAAACTCCGTTTCTTATCTTGTGAGTCCCATTGCCTGCTGCCTCATCCTGAATCACTGGTGTGCAGGTACAACCTGGCTTAGCTTCTCTTCCCATCAAACTGAGGGAATTAACACCTACACACTCATCCACACCTGGCGTAATATGTCTTTGAGGGAAAGTTTGCAGAATGAGTAAATAAGTGAATGCATTATTGATCTTCAGTTCTATATATCTCTTCCTAAGTAGACCAGTAAATTCTAGGACAGGGTGTACACATTTTCTTTTTGTCTCAGCCTAGGAGGGAGTCTTGGTAGTGACGAATAGTGCAAGCCTGGAACTAGGTTGCTCAGCTTCAACTCCCAGTTCCTCCAGCTGCTTGCTGCATGCCCTTGGCAAGTGCCTGCTTCTTCACCTGAAAACTGGATACTAATAGTACCTCTCTTGTTGTACTGTGGTAAGAAATAAGCAAAGGCATTCAAAGTGCCTAGGAAATTGCTTGACATATTGTAGGCACCCAGTACATGTTAATTGCCATCTGAAGCTTTCCTTGCTTTGTGAAAGATTTAATGAACTTACAAAAATGCATTCAAGGAAGAAATGTAAAAGGCCTAGTGTGGTTGTCTGGTAGAGGGAATGGCTCTCAAGAAATAGCTCCTTCTCCTCCTCCTTGTTCTGCTTGTTATTGCTGTTAGCTTCATTGATTGTTTAAAGATGCCTAAGGTAAATCTCTCCAAGCTCCATGAGTCGTGAGTGCTGTTTTGTCCACCTTTGTCCAACCTCAGACCCAGCAGTGGCCTCTGTAGTTGTCTGCGTGGTGCTGGGGACAGCACATTCAGAACTGAAGGATCCTCTTCACAGTGGCCCAGGGAGCAGAATGAAGGGAGGCACTGCCAGAGCTAATTTTACTCCTTTTCCTTTCTGGTTGTGAGAGTGTGAGGTGCTTTTAGGGCATCATCTGAGAGTCACTGCTGAACCTTGGGACTGTTGTACAGGTCAAAAGGGTTCTCGTATGGAGGTCGTCTGAACTCTAGGAAGTGCAGGAGCAGGACAAGGGATGGTTATGATCTTACCAGATCTCACCCATGTTTTTCTGCCTATCAGCTTGGAGGAATGGGAGTGTGACAGGTGGCCACTAGGTGGCGTTATCAATGTGAAGAAATCAGGGGTGTGTTAAGTACATCACCTGCCCCGTACAGTAGAGTGGAAGAGCAGAAAAACGCCTATCTAGAGAAAATGAAGCTTCTCATATAAATGCTTCCCAGCCATCTGGCAAGAGTTTGGGTGGAAATGGAGACTAACCCAGGAGAATGTGCATGGTGTGTGTACATGAATATTTAAGAAAACTGGAGGAGAAGGAGGAAAAATCAAGCCCACCTGATTGGCCTCTGCCCACCTGTTCAGTCCTAACTTTTTTTTTTTTTTTTTTTTTTTTTTGAGACGGAGTCTCGCTCTGTCGCCCAGGCTGGAGTGCAGTGGCCGGATCTCAGCTCACTGCAAGCTCCGCCTCCCGGGTTTACGCCATTCTCCTGCCTCAGCCTCCCGAGTAGCTGGGACTACAGGCGCCCGCCACCGCGCCCGGCTAAGTTTTTTTTTTTTTGTATTTTTTAGTAGAGACGGGGTTTCACCGTGTCAGCCAGGATGGTCTCGATCTCCTGACCTCGTGATCCGCCCGTCTCGGCCTCCCAAAGTGCTGGGATTACAGGCTTGAGCCACCGCGCCCGGCCTCAGTCCTAACTCTTAAGGCCCCTCCCCCGGCTCCCCCCCATGAGATGTGCCAAGCCACCTGCAGGACACCTTCGTGCCTTAACTCTACTACACCCTCCACCTGGAATGCTCTTCTTCATTTCTTTCTCTGAACAGTCAAGGGGTTTCCTTCCTCTCGAAGCCTCCTCTGATTTATCCTCCCCTAGGCAGAACTGGTTTGTAGCTTCTTTGTGCCCCACAGTCTCTACATGTCCTACAAGTCTTTTCCACTTAATGGACTTAGATGTTTACCACTGAGTGGGGGTTTCCTGGCTTGGAGTTGGTGGGAAGGTCTCGGCTGCTTCTATCCAGTCCTGACATGACATGTATGGAAAGGCTTTCCTGCCCACAGCTTCCCCACCCCTTTGTGGGGCTCCAGGGCTCTTCCTCTGCCTCAGGTTCTTGAGAATGTCCTAGAATGCTGAAAGTTTGTTCACACTGGGTAAGCAGTATGGACAGGGCTGCCTCCATAACTTGCACAGCCCAGTACAAACATAGGACCTTGTTCAAAAATTAAGTGTTTCAAGATGGCAACAGCAGAGCATTAAACCAAGAGTGGGCCTTTCTGAACGCAGGGCCTTGTGTGACTACACAGGTCACATGCCCTTGGAGCCAGCCCTAAATTTGGAGTTGAGCAAAGTCTCAGTGAGCCTTGTGTCTGTGGATGGGTCACCTTCTGGCCACTCAAAAGGTGGTTGTCCATCTTCAGATGTCAATGTATGAAGCCTGTCACATCAGAAACTCCCTTACCCCTGAACTTTAAGATGTAAGATCAATGGCCTAGAACTTGGAGTTAGGTAAATCTGGACTGACTCTGATTCTATCACTTAATAGTGCAAACCATCTCTGGGTCTTATAAAGCTCATCTGCAAAATGGAAGGTAATAATACCTACCATGAATTTTGTTGTAGGTTCAAATGAGATTAAATGTAGGAAGTACTGGGTCTGCAGCCCACATCTGTCGTGTCTACTGAGCCACAATGCCTGTCCTCAGAAGCATCTGATTAGAGAGAACAGGGCAGACGTTGGGCCTAACAGTTGGGTGGCACTTGCTCAGTGAGGTGGGTCACCATGTGATGAAGCCCCAGTGAGCTCCTCCTGAGTGCTGTGTGGTCTCAGGCAGCATCAACTGAGTCAGGCAAGAACTAAAGGAGGGAACTAGGGAGACCTGGAGAAGCTTTCAGATAACAACGTCACCATGGGGAGATCCATTCATCATTTATCCAACAAACATGTATACAAGGTTCCTGTGCCAGGTACCAGGGGTACGGTGGTAAACAAAATAGGTGGGGTCCCACCCCTGCATCATCTTTAATGCTTGTGATTGTGTCCTGTTCTCTTGGATGCATCCCTTGCTAACCAATAAGCGACCAGCATTTACTAGGTGCCTACTGTGGTGTAGGATATGAGATTTCAGTAGATGTTTCAAGACTCTTTCAACCCTCTTGGATCGAAATGAAGGCTGTGTGCTTTCATTCCCAGCAGCTAACACCTGGGAGTCTTTGTAGGCAGGCTGTCCTCAGGCTGCCAGAGCTCATTTTTCCTGAGTGCACGGAGAGCTAGAAGTGCCTGGGTAAAGACAGTCTGAGGAGCAGCCCTTAACTGATGACTGGCAGGTGCAGAGGTGTCAAAAGCCCAGCTGCCTGCCCCTAGGTGGAAAACTCCCAGGTGTGACTTAGATTGTTTCCACAACTCTCCTGCAGGACTTAGCCAAAATTATTCTTCTGAAACTTCGCTGGATTTCACACCTGTGATCGGCCCTTTTTCCTGTCCCTCATCTCTATTTGTGTACCCATATTCCCTAGGACCACTTCCTAATAACCTACTTTCAGACACGTCCTCATCTCAGGATCTGTTGGTGGGGAACTCCCTGACCCACAATGGAAAGAGGAGAAAAATGGAGGTAGCGATTGTTCCTGGTCTATGTGTTACTACAAACAGTGAAGCAATGGGCCAGGAGTCAGTCATTATGAATACTAAAGTACTACTTGGCAAATTATTTTTGCTATAAATTAGCATACATTCAGAATTGTCCCTGTAACGTGATCTCTCTCTCGTTTGCATTCTGAGATGCTTTATGAGTGGGGAAAAAGAAGAGGTGTTCCTGCCTGCTGGGATTTGCAGATCACCGCCACCCTTGTCCTCGCCAATCTAGGCACACCTATGGGAGTGGGTCCTGCATCAAACATCAACCATTATGGGTTTTGCAGTGTGGAAAAAGTGGAGACATGCTGGATTGGAGCCCCAGGAAATTTTGGCTTCATGCCTCCTGGACGTGGTTTCCACAAGTAGGGCTTGGAGGCCCAGGCTCCCCTAGGTCCACATGAAAAACACACCTTCCTCTCATCTAATCTTTTCTCACTAAATCCACCTCTTCCAGGAAATTTTCTCGGATTCCTTCCTCTGTTCACTCAGCCCTTCCTGAGTTCTCCTTTGGCACCGTGGAAAGTGGGTTTTGCTGGAGCTACTTTCTTAGCACTCGGGTACTCCCCCTCTCTCCACCCCCAAGCCAGCTGGAGGCTCTGAGTTTTTAGCCCAAATCACAGGCTGATAGAGCACATTAGGAACCTTAGCCATGGGCAGGACGCGGGGGCTGGGGCTGGTCCTGCTGTCACAGAATCATGGCTATGGGCAGGTGATGAGCTTGTGTTCCCCAGAGCGTGGTTCTCCTCACCACCAAACCCATGTGAGCTGAGTGTGGACACCAGGGCACTTGTGCCCATCTCACTGCCATGTAATCACCTTGCCCTGCTTGTTCCTCTAGCCCCTCTGCCTGGACTGACACCTCCAGGGTCTGGACTGGACTCTTGGGTGTTGATGGGATTCTGCTGCCAACAGAATTCTGCTCCTGCACCATCCAGTCTGCACCCTCACACTCCGTAGTGTTGGAGCCCTGGCTGCTTTAAAACTGGCAGTGTCTCAGCCCCCAGACTGAGCTCAAGCTAATGGAGCCTCTTGAGTCCACTGGGTGGGCCTCAGGCCACCTCTCTGAGATTTCTGGGTTCCAGCAAGCTTGGATGCCGAGGCTTCTGGAATAGTGACACAGAGCACATGTTCCTTAGTATCACAGAGTCCGTTTTCTGAATCTTTCTAGACGCCCTGATTGAGTGGTGATGCTTATAAGCAAAGGGTCCTGTCTTACATCTTTAAGTATTCTGAGGCTGCTTAGGCTGGGATCTTGTGCTCATTAAATGTGCTCATTAAATGGCTGTTGACTATAATTCCTCCTCCAGACCTTGTCATGGGCCTGGCTATGGCATTTATTCATGCAATCATCCATTCTCTACTCATCCATCCACTCAGTCATATAATAAATATCTGAATCTGAAGGAATGACTCAATTTCCTCTATTCTTATATCCTAGGTTGTTACCCTAAGAACTTAGATATTCATCAGAAGGAATTTCAAAGCTCTACTGAGTCTTGGCCCAGTTAACGGGTACAATTCGTAAGCCTGGTAGTCCTGGGAGTGGGTGTATTTTGAAAGCTCTACATACAATGGCAGCTTCTGATGTCCTTTAGGACAGGATGGGCTTGTAGATTACAAGGCAAATAGGAGAATGCTCTGTTCCTCTCCTTGGGTTTAAGGCTGCATTGCTCCTGAGAGGTGATATTCGTCCTTGCAAGGTGTTTGCGTGTATCTCCACATACATGTTTTGGATTCTTGAAAGGATGAAGAATGTATTTGCGACTCCATTGTCCATGAGACGTTGGAAGGGGGCTGGTCTGGGGGTGGGAAATGGGGCCCACCCTGGGGTTATTTCAGACCGATTAATTCAGGCTTGAGAAATTAATTGCTAGATTGCCTGATGGGGGTAGGGGTGGGCCCTTGTGTATGGATGGAGTTTCCCAGCGTCTGGGGAGAGATTTCTAGTGTGAAGGTTGGAAGGAGAGCCTCCCACAGAGGTGACTATGAGGACAAGGAACAAGGTCAAGGTGGGATGTGACCAAGCGGGAAGCCTCCGTAACATGTTTAACTTCTTAGACGCTTCTCTGGATATGAGAAAGAAACAGTGGTACTCACTTTTAAGGTCTTTTCCCTCCTATGTTGTAATTTTCTCCACAGCCTCTGATGGATCAGCAAAGTCCTAATCACCTACATAACTTTGAGGGCAGGATTTTAGCGGGACCTGAGGACCTGAGGCCGGCGGGGAAGGAGGGGCCCTGGTTCTTACTTCTTCCTCCTTCCTGAGGGCCTTGCATAGCTGCAGCAGCTTTGCGAGGAGTGTGTGCACAGCTGCAGCAGCTTTGCGAGGAGAGTGGCTGAGGTGGGGGTGGGGATGGGGGGGGCGGGGGGAGCGGGCAGCCCAATTTGGAAGGGCACAGGAGACGAGGCCCTCTTTCTCAAATACATCAGAGGGAGTGGGCTCTTCACGGAAAGCAAAAGCTGACCTTAGGGTGACCCATGGCTGAGAAGCTGTTTTGGGTACTGGGAAACACACAGGAAATTAGACAGCCTCTTTGGCCTGGAGGAGCTCACACCCAAGAATGATCCAGTCTTGAAAAGGGCGTATGCATGGCAGATGCTTAGGGAGTGCCTTTCCAGAGGGGAATGAGCAGCAAGAGTTTATTTCAGCTGGGCTCAAGGCAGCAGCTTGTGCAAAGGCCCATGTGGGCCAAAGTCTAGAAACAACTGTGGGCTGGTGCATGACCCATGCAGCAGACTGTAGCTATGTGTGGAAGAGAAGAGGCGTTGATTGAGGGTTTTGTCATTGATTGAGGGTATCTGAAGTGCCAGGCTCAGTGGCTTATTCTGTACAGTATAAAGGATAGTGTAGTTGGCAGTGGCTCTCAAGCCTGATGGGGCATCAGAATCACCTGGGAACCTGTTAGAATTGCAAATTAAAAGGCTGCACCCAGACCCACTGATTCAGAAATTCTGGGGGTGGAACCTAGCCATCTGTGTTTTAATAAGACTTCTGGGTGATTTAGATGCAGCACAAAGTTCGAGAACCACTGGTGTAGTGGAAATAGTACTAGACTTTGGAAGGTGGGGTGGGCTAGTGAGAGAGGGAGGTGTGAGGGGGATGACTCACACTGGAGAAAGTCTGCTGTGTTCTGAGTCATGGGCTACATTACTTGCATGTTCTTTTAAGTGCTCTAAGCAGTGACCGGGGGTGGGGGTTCTATATCACCATACTCTCAACATAGATGGAAAATCCAAGGCTTACAGGGGTTAAATGACTTGCCAAAGATCACACAGTACTAGAGCTTCGTTCTGCACCCAATTTGGCTTGATTCCTAGAGCGAGATTGTCAGTGCCTCTTGGGGCCACTGACCCACCTGTGTGCAATGGTCTGGGCAGCAAGACCTGGAGAACCCACGGGGACCTGGGTGGAAGGAAGGGTCTCAAAGCTTGTAGCTCCTTCTCTGAGGACCTGGTGGTGACCAGCCCTGAGGCTGATAAGCAAGAGATGAGGACTTCTATTCTAATTCCTGCCCTCAAAGGACAATTATTTGAATTTTCATAAGGTTTGCCATTCACACCAGGGAGCTGGGCTTAGCACATGTACTCTTTCAACAGACCAGCTGTTGTCCCTGACCGCCAGGGCTGATAGGTTAAACGTGAGGTTAAGTGGGAAAAGCAGGGTGAAAAATGACCTGTATGCTGTGATGACAACACCTTAAATAAAAAACAACAACATTAAGAACACATAGAGGGGGGAAAAGCCCAAAGGAATTTTCTTCCTTTCTTGTTTCCTAAGGTGTATTATGTAGTTACAATTATTTGTATCATGAATATACAGTCATTTATTTTTAAAGTGCAACCACTCACATCCTTTGTGGAAGGCAGTGGCATGGTGGATGACTCTGCCTGCACAGTGGTGGGGCAAGGCTCTCTCCTCTGGGAGGGTTGGGTTCCATGGCCCCTTCAGCCTGTCCCTGAACGAGGGCAGCAGTGGGATGGGCAGCCATGCCGCACTAGTGATATCAGAGGAGTTGTGATATTTATTCCTCTCATGCAGTTGCAAGGTCAAGCTTCAGGATCATAGAGACCCTCTGAACATCCCTCTTGACAGAGCTGTGGCCTGGAGGGCTTAAGAGGGACCCTGGGGCCTAGGGCTGAGTTCTCTCCTAGGTCATCCTGATAGCAGCCAGCAGGGAAGCACAAACCCAGGATGGCTTGGGGGCTGGGACAGGCAAGAGGAAGCCTCTCTCTCCAAGCAAAGGCCACCAGACACCTGTAAACACAAAATAGTCTTTATTTGTCAACGAAGGCTACACGGGATCACTTCTGGTTTTGTTTTTATGCTTTTTTTTTTTTTTTTTTTCTAGAAGGTATCTACATCTGCATTTATTTACAGCCTTGTTGGTATTTACACAGTCAAGATACAGTGTTAGAAACACAAAAGTGTTGAGAAAAAAACTTCTCAAAATTAGTTCCAGACTTCAGGAAAATGATTTCCACATGGTAAGGCCAGAGTCTCCAGTGTTGGTCATCCAGAGGCAGCTTGGTACAGACTCCTTTTGCTGAAGCTGCTAGTTCAGAGGTCCTCAGAACAACAGGTGGATTTACAAAAGTGGGATTCTGGTGTTGGATGAATCCAGGGCTGCTGGGGCACTGCCAGACACCTGCGGCTCAGCTCCTGCCAGGACGGTCAAGCCTGCTCCAGGCTGAGTCCTCCTTTGGCTGTTCGCCCTCAGAATAAATCACATTTTCTTGGGGACCAGGAGGTCACCTAGTACCTTGCCTTTGGCATTCCAGAGGGGGTAAGAAACACAACATTGGCCCTCGCCCGGGCCTTCCCACATTCTGATCTTCCACATTCGTAATGAAACCTAAGAGTCACCACTGTCTGGGGCAGTCAAGCACACAAGGATGGTTTTTGCGAATGTAAAGGTTGGAGAGGATAAGGTTTGTCTCTATCACCTCAGCAATGAGTCTTTAAAATGAGTTTGCTGTTTTTGGAAGGTTAAATTAAAGGGCCTTGAACTGCAGAGTTCTTTTTTAATTCCCTTTCCTCCAATAAAACATAGACAAGTGTATAAACCTAGCTGGGAATGATGTGCCTTAAGTAGAGAGGTTTTCCTTCTAACGAGGACCCCAAGGGAAAGGAGAGACTGGGTTCTTTCTGGGATCCCTCAGGAGATGTGTCCCCAGGTCAGGACCGGCTCTTGGGCTTAATGGCTGCCATGAGGACTGGAGAATAGCCTGGACTTTGAGCAGTGAATGCTCAAATCCCCAAGCCTGACACCCTGCTGAGAGCTCGAAAGCTCATTCCTCCTGGGCAGAAAGCTCAGCATCACCGCCCTCACCACGTGGCCACCACAAATACAAGACTGCAAGTGGTAAAACTGCATTCTAAGATTTCACATTGAAATCTTAGATGGAAATGGAAATGGAAATCCCTGCCATCTATAAAGGTGATACTTTAAAGTCGCAGCTAAGAAGATGTACTTTTCTTCTTTTTTCAAATTCTGATTCTTTGTTCTGTGTCTACAAAACACTGCCCAGTCTGCCTTGCCATCATCTTCTGTGCCCCTCCTGGGTTTTTGGACACACACCTCCTGGCCATTCTCACCCTCAGTTTCTTTGGGATTGTTTCCAATCCTCTCTCCCTAAGTAGAAATCAGGCACTGGTGTGGTCCTTGGGTTAATTCTCAGCCAACAATTCTGAGAGATGAGGGTCAGAGGCTGACAAGGGAGTAATTTACTGGCATGCCTTCCTGTTCCTCCAGTTGTCCTAGCTCTGCCCTCCAGCAATGTCTGTTTGGAATGTGGGGGGTGGGGTAAAAAAGAAATCTCATCCTACAAAAAACAAAGTTGGGGAATCAGCAAAGTCCTATTTAAGGTGGTGGCAGAGGGGCTGAGGATGCGGGACCAGTTGGCAGCTGTGTGGGGTAGGAGAGAAGGCAGGAACTGTAGGATCATACACCTGGGCAGGTGAGGGAGGCCTGGTCACTCTATCGAATGAACAGATTTGGTTGGTGAGTGTCAAAAGGGCTGGTGTTCTCAGTGTGGGAGTCGATGCTTGGAGCCTATTACATAGGCATAGGGTTAGGCCTTCAAACTCACCCTTGCCATGGGGTTGGGACTGCTGGTCTCAGCAGGAGGACAGTTTGAGAAGGGAGGCACTGAGTCACCTGCAGCCCAAATGGAAACCAACTCAAAAGGGCCAAGGCCAGAATCACCCCCTTCAATACAACAGCACCAATGTGACGGTGAGGTACATAACACTGCCTGTGCCACCGCTGAGATCCTTTTTCTAAAGCTTCGGGATCCTTCAACTTCTCTCCCCACAGAAGCTGGGCTGCTGTGGTGGTATGTAGCCCAGGAAAAATATAAGATCCTTTAAAGAAACAAACACTCAGGCCAGGTGCAGTGGCTCACACCTGTAACTCCAGCACTTTGGGAGGCCAAGGTGGATTGCCTGAGGCCAGGAGTTTGAGATCAGCCTGGGCAACACAGTGAGACCCCATCTCTATGAAAAAAAAAAAAAAAAAGAAATGAAATACCCAATAATTCTCTGTTTTTGATCCGTAAAAGTCCACCCTATCCCTTTGGGGAGGGGGCTGTGGAGGAGGGACAGGGCATGGGGGAAGCCTAGGGAGCTGGTTCCCGTGGACCACAAGCCACCCTTGACCTCTGAGCAGACATCCCCAGCAGGTCTTCACTGATACCGGGCAGCCAGGATGGGACTGATCGACTGGGCAGGAGCACTTTGCCCAAGGACCCTTGGTATGAAGAATACATTTTGAGAGGCGTAAGTCCCTTCTGGAGAAAAAAAAACTTGTGTTCTTCAGGCCAAACTGTTTTCCATCTCATCCAAGAATGATCCTGCCAGATGGGAGCCCCGATCTCCAGCTCATGCCTCCCACAGCAGGCCTGCGGAGCGCTGTATCTGACTTAGTGGGGCTCTGGATCCACGGGCAATGGGCAACCAGTGGACAAGCAGGCCAAGGCGCACTGCTGCGGCAGTGTGACTTTTTTTTTTGGAAACAGGAAGAGCACTTAGCGAAACACATCCTCTAATCCCAGTGGGATGATGTAAGGCGAAATCTCCTCTCCTCGAGAAGTTTTGGATGCCTCCCTCTGCCAGGCAGAACCCAGACTACATGCTGCTCCGATCCTCATGCAGTCAGAGACCTTCTCAGTTTCATTAACTCGTGTAATATTCTGAAGACTCTGTGAGTAAGGCTATAGAGGTGCCATGAGCTTATCAGTCCAACAAGGTTTCCACGGGGAATAGCTCAGACTCAGAATTCATTTTCCACACTTAATGTAAATGTAACCCATAAAAGTTCCATTTTCTAAGAAGCCCAGCTTAAAAGGAAGCATTTGGCTTCCCCTCCCGTCTCCCAGAGAACTCCTGTGAGTGGTAATGACAATGGTAATTAGGCGGATGAACCAGGAATGGAATCCTTGAACAAGGGGCTCCCAGCTCTGGCTGTGACTCCCCCTGCCCTCCCTGCTCCCCCGCCTGCTGGCTGCTGCCTCAGCTTGGGTGTGCTCTTCAGGTATGGGCTGTCCCTGCTGCTGCGAGGGCTCAGGCCTCTCCCTGACGACACAGGCACAGGTCTTCACAGGAACCACACCAGCCTGGCCTCCCAGATCCACGGGTACCCACCTTGGGAACTGCCCTGCTCCTGGTGGGGTTGCATGACACGGGCAGGCCACACCACATCAGCTCTTCCCTCCTTTCTTCCTGCCACTAAAAAACACACTGGCTGGGCTTCTCTAGGGGGGAAGCTGATTCAGAACTTCAGGAATTTCCTGGAAGCCCATCCTGCCCCAGTCCAGCTCTGCGATCAGCTTGTACATGGAGGCAGATGGGACTTCCGGAGCTGGTTAGAAGGATGCTTGGCTCATGCCTTCCTCTCTTTGGCTGGCTTTTTTTCTTAAGCATTTTTCCAGAATCAAAGGCCACCAAGCACCTCCCTCCACATTCCGACGTCTCAGTGGCGGCGGCTGAGCAATGGAGGGAAGATACTCAAAGTCATAGAGAGAGGGCTTTGCCTCGGAAGGCAGGCTGCTGCCCTCACCACCACTGCCATCCCTTTGCTGTGGGTGGCCTTCCCTTCCGTGGACATGGTGCTTACATTGAGGGCTTGCTGTGCAGTGCTGGTTCTCACATCTGGCTCTGGGAGGGAGGAGGAGATGAACAGGAACATCATGGAGGACCAACCAGTCACAGGCATCCTGGGTGCTTTCCCTCCCGGGAGGATGGGGCTCTGAGTCCAGGACGTTATGTCACCGGTCTGGGGGAAAGGACCTGGGAGACACTTTCTCTATCCCAGCATGGAGGTGGCACCGACAACTACACGGGATTTGCAAAAGGGGTAGGGGGCTTCATTTAGCATCAAAATAGAAAGCTTGGACAGGAGTTGGGGCAGCTTAAAAAAGGTGCTGAACACCACCATGAAATTCCCTGGAGCAAGATGAAGCCATCTGTGATCCTCTGGAGGCACAGAACATGGTGAGAAGAAATCCACCACTCTTCTGCAGAAGCCCTGCCAAGGAGCCTCCGGTCCTACAGACCGTCCTCCCAGGCCCCCTTGGAAGGGGCATTGTACTGGCCCATCACTCCCTTTACTCCTGCCTGACCCCAATCGAAGAAGAAAGGGTTGCACATGAGACAAGTTAGCACAGACATTCATGTCCCACATCACACTGGGTATCTAGGGACAGACAAGGAGACACCCCAGGAGATGCATCTCAGAGAGGAGCTACATACCCCAAACGACAAGGGAAAAATCCTAGAGGAAAAAGGGAACAAAAGACAATAAAGTTTTCATTGTGATCACACTACAGAAAAAAATACCTTCTGTTCTTTGCAAAAAATGTGCGAAGGCCAAATTTGTGTTTTTCTTTTCTAAAAAAAAGGATGTTGCATGAGTTACAATGCAACCAGTATCTTTTTGTTTCTGCACTTGTTAAAAAATCAATTTTTTTTTTTAAAGTACAACACAGTCAGGTATGTGGCCACAAAAGAGTAGCTGTCTTTGGCAAGAAGTCCAGGCCTCGGCCCTCTCTGTCACCTCCGGCCCATCTCGCTCTGTCTCATGAAGTGGATGTTGTTGGCGCTGTCCGACAGTTCCGGGTACTGCTCGACAGAGATCACGAAAAAGCCGTCGTAGCCTTGCACCCGCCCTGTGCTCAGCACCTGCTGCTTCTCCCCCTCTGTCCAGGCCCGCAGGCCTTCCTCCCCTTCCCGCAGTCTCTGCTGCTCACGGGCCCAGGCCTGGCGCACGGCTCTCTGCCGGGCCAGCTCCAGGACCCGCGCCTTCTCCTCGTCCAATGTTGTCCCGTAGCGTGTGTTCAAGCACAGTGCCCCATACTGGAGCTGGATGTCTGTGTAGCGTCTAGTCCTGCCATTAAGCACTGTGTTGATCTGGGACACAGTGACGTTGATCCCATTCTCCAGGGTTCGCCGCCCCCCACTGAGGCCCAGGATGGCCAGGTCACCTTCTGAAGGCCCTGGTTTCACAAAGTAATGGGTGTCCACCCCATCAATGGTGAAGTGCAGGTTCTCTAGGTAGTGGGCATTGTTCAAGATGGCAGCAACCCTTCGCCCATCCTCGTTGGCCACACTGATGATGTCTGTGGTCACTCGGCCATCCTTCAAGGCAAACTTGACCCCCTTGCCAAAGATTGAGCCACTGGATGCAAACTTCTTGGTCTTTGGGGCCTGCTGGCAGCTGGTGATTGTGGAGCCATAGAGCTGGTCAAAGCGTTCTAAGGTAACGAAGGCCTTGAGCTGCTTCTGTACTTCACACTGTACCCCGAGGATAGACTGATGGGGGAGGAGAGTGAGAGAGAGAATAAGACAAAGGGGAAAAACCCCTGAGAACCTGGAAAATCAGTTTAAATAATGAAGTCAAAACCACACATATTTATTAACCTACGGCATGTAGCTCTACCGCCGACCACCAGAACATCCAGGTGGTCACCAGAAGGTCAGAACATCTGCTGACCTTCATCCATCCATTCACCCACCCTTCTTTTTAGAAACTGTTCAAGGGGCACATAACCTGTGCCAGGTCCTTTTCTGAGCACTGGAGACACAAAAATGAATCAGACATCATCCTTGCTCTTAAATAACTCATCATTTAGTGAGGAAGGACAGATATGACAACAATAATTGCAATCAAATGTGATCACTGATGGCCTAAGAGAGGAACTAGTAATAGCTATAGCTAACATTTCTTGATGTTTGAGCCAAATAATTACCACTCATTATCTTAGTGATCTTCACAATAACTTTATACGGTAGGTGCTGTCATGATTCCACTTTCATGTCTAAGGAAACCAAGGCTCAAAGAGGTTGTCACTGGCTCACAGTCATACAACTAATAATAAGTCAACATGCAAGCCTGTCCAATTCTAGAGGTTCAGTTTCAAGGGCTGCTGGAGAAGGAAGGAGCAAACAAAGCTGAGAAGAATCTTGGCCTGAAGATGGAGGAGGTGGGGTTTGAGGACAGGCTCAGGCTTGAGTTGGGACCTGAAGGATGGGTGGGAGTGGTAGGGTGCCGTCAGACGGAGGATTGGCAAGAAATGCATTCTTGGCAAGAAGGCATAACATGAGAGGCAGTGACTGATATTAACCCTTCCACCCTGCTTCACTGCTCTCCACTGCATTTACATCTGATTTCCAAGGAAGGCCTCTGCCCCACTGTGCTTCCTTGGGGCTCCTGGGGTGCCCCTCCTCTTGGCTGCTTTGGGGGACAGGTTGGGCCCTGCTAGCTTGGCGTATCATCTACCTGTCCCTTCTGTAGCTCAGGGAGCTTGGAGAAGCCACACTCAGGAAGGCTCCAGGGCCTAATCAGCAAGTTAGGGAAATGGCTTTAGCAATAGGCCCATCGGCTTCTCACTGAAATTAAGTCCTCTTTATAATTAATAGAACCCTGTCTGTGAACAATTATTTCCTAGAGTTTCACGAAAGCTGGAGTGCTCAACAACAAAGATCTCCGATGCTTGCCAAGGGCGGAAATCAATAATTCATTGATAGGCGAGGTTGGCAGACAGGCAGTCAGAGACTGGGGCTCTCTGGAGTGCGAAGGGAGCCTCGTGAGGGAGGAGGAGCTGTGCTGCAGTGCTCAGCCCTGGGAAGAGCAAATGCCAGGATATCTGGGCAGGGCCTGGGGGTGGTGGGAACTGGAGAGGCTGGGCAGCAGAAAGACAATGGGCTCTGGGGCCAGGCAGACTTGGGTTCTCTATCAAATTCTGCTGCTTTCAAACCGTCATCTGTAAAATCGGGAAATGTCTGGGCTGTTTACTTCTTTCAGCCATTTATTTATTTATCAAAAATGTTCCATGCATCCACTGTTTGCTATCCTGTATGCTGGGTACTATATGAGACCTAGCACTTAGCCTCCTGGGGCTCATAATCCAGTGAGAGACAAGAAAGAGGCATTAAAATACAGTGTGGGAAGTGCCACCAGCGTACAGAGGTGCAGAATCCCATTCTCCGGGGTCTGGTAGGAGAGAGCCATGCTGAGGCCTAACGGAATCAGTCTGGAGTAAGAAATGTGGATGTGAAGGTTTCTGACCACCAGCAGCAAGCCATCTGGCAACCTGCTTTGCTCCTTAGTCTGTCATCCCCTGGGCAAGCATCCCTTGAAGGCTTAGTCTCTGCCTGATTCATCCCTGCGTTCACTGGGCACAGCATGGGGCTTGGCACAGAGTCAGGTTCTCATAGAGAATTTATGAATGGATTGGGTTTGTGGGGAGGGGAGAAATGAGCAAATGAATGCCTGAAGTGAGCGGGTGGGATGAGATTGTTTTTAAAGACCTTTCCAGCTATACAATTCTGAGTCTTTGAAACTGGGTTATAAAAGCGAGACAAGAGCAAGTGAGTCTTTTTGAGCACCTACAATATGCCAGGCACTGTGCTAAGCAAGAGGATACAGAACAGGCACATCTGGGTTTGAATCCCAGCTCTACCCCTTCCTTGACATGTGGCACTGGGAAAGCCTCAGGCACGAATCTGTAAAATGAGAACAATACGGCTGTGGGATCTTTGTGAGTTACATAGAATAACTCACATAAGGCCAGGTGCACTGAAATACTCAGAAAATGTCACATTTTTATTTAGAACCCACCTTCTCTCCCTGCGCTTTTGTTCTGGATAGTGACACAGGCTTATTATTTTTGTGGAACTCCAAACTCAGTGTAACACACAAAGCTCCTTACTGCAGCTTGTAAGTGTCTGTGTGTGGTCAAGGCTGCTTCCCCAGCAGCTTACTAGTGGTGGGGTTACTAAGTAGTTGTTGAACTGTCTCTGGCAGGCGCTGTGGAGGCACCATATTGGTGTCTATCACTGGCCCACGCTTTTCTGAAAAGCTGAAGGGACCCCCTCCTGCAACGTCTGAGTGGCCTGAGGAGTGGCAGCCTTGCGCAGGAATTACCTTGCTGTTGTCCCACTCCTGGGTTTTCATCTGTGTGTGGATGAGCTCATAGGAGGGTTCCATGGCATCCATGTCTGGTTTGGGGTAACCAGGGATCACGTTGTGTAGCTGGAATCCAAAGGTGAGCAGCCAGCTGTTAACATCTGGATGGGAGGGAAGCAGAAACATCTCCGTGGAGTGAGTGGACCTCAGATACGACCCATCCCCATCACACAGCCTGCAGTTAGCTGCAGTGGGTGGTGAGGGTGTGGATTGCTGCTGGTGGGAGAGTCAACTGCTACGTACACTTTGGAAAATGGTTTCACTCTATGAAAGCCAAATGTACTCCTGGGACTCAGCGATCCCAATCCCAAGTACACCCAAGAGTGATGACACTGAAATAGAAGCCAGGTTTCTGGACTTCCTTTGCTCTTTTCACTTCAACTCCCAGGACCTCTAGCTTCATACCCAGGGGCAGCTGTTGACAGATGAAGATCCCTCCCTTTCACCCCAACATCCATAGGAGACACTTACAAAGGACATCCAGACCCACCTAAAGGAAAGATTTTAATGATTGACTTGCAATGAGACAATTCACTTACGAAACACACTCCCCTGCTCTCCCACCCCCTGTGCAGTGATTAGAGCTTCAGGGTTAAAGTCCCATGGGTTATAGAGATGGCCTAGGCTGCAATCAGAGAGTCTTCCCTCTGCTTCTACCTTTTATTTACTCTGAAATCCCAAGGATGCCACAACCTCCCTGTGCCTTCATTTTCTTTTTTTTCTTGAGACAGTCTTGCTCTGTTACCCAGGCTGGAGTGCAGTGGCATGATCTTGGCTCACTGCAACCTCTGCCTCCTGCGTTCAAGCAATTCCCTGTGTCAGCCTCCTGAGTAGCTGGGATTACAGGCACCTGCCCCCATGCCCAGTTAATTTTTGTATTTTTAGTAGAGATGGGGTTTCACCATCTTGGCCAGGCTGGTCTTGAACTCCTGACCTTGTGATCCACCTGCCTCGGCCCGCAAAGTGCTGGGATCACAGGTGTGAGCCACCGTACCCGGCGCCCTTCATTTTCTAGTCTTTACACTGGGCTTGGGGATCGAGTCCCATAGGCATGGGAATAATTGATTTTATAACATTCCTTGGGGTCACTAATTATTAGGTGTGGGGATAGACAGGATTTTGCCATGAACATCTGGCTCACTGGAGAATGGAATCAGGAAGCCAAGACATGAGGAAATGAAGAGGACCAGTCACCTGGCCCACTATTGCTGAGTGTCTTCTATGTGCCCAGGACTGTGCCATTCAGACCCTCATCTCACATACTCACAACTCTGAAGGAGAGATGAGACATGGGAATGAATAACTTTGATACAAGGAAAGATTAGAGGAAGGTGGAAGTCTTTCGTTTAGACAGGCTGACAAGACCACATGCAGAAGGTGGCATTTAAGCCAGATACTGAAAGCTGTGCCATTTTTGTCAGGCACTGGCAGAGATGAAGTGGGCACTTCAGGCAAAGATGACTGTACAAGGCAAGGCCTAGAGAGGGAAGGTGTGGGTGCAGGGAGTGTTCAGGTAACCAGAGAGCAGCTCAGCCAGAAAGGACGACTGTGGCTGGAGCAAGAAGAGCCTCAGATGGCAGGTGGGAGGTGAACTGGGGCCAGAGGGAGACAGACAGACAGACAGACAGCCCGTGTCCCAGCATGGCTCAGCCTTCCTTGAAAAGGCATAGCTGAAGATGCCAAAGCAGATGTCGATCAGAGACTAAGAATCCAAAGTCTTGGGGAGGCAGGATTTTGAGTTGAGCCTCAGAGCCAAGCCTGATTTTGGCTTCTTTCCAGTAGAGACAGAACCCTGATCACAGAGGTCCTGTTTAGTTTCTAGGATGATAGAGTTTGAATATTTGTCCCCTCCAAATCTCATGGTGAAATTGATCCCCAATATTGGAGGTGGCCTAGTGGGAGGAGTTTGGGTCATGAGGGCAGATCCTTCATGAATGGCGTGGTGCCCTCCCTGAGGTAATGAGTGAATTCTTGCTCTATTAGTTCATGTAAGAGCTGGTTGTTTAAAAGGGCGTGGCACCCCTCCCTTCTCTCTTGCTACCTCTCTTGCCATGGTCACACTGGCTCCCCTTGCCTTCCACTATGAATAAAAGCTTCCTGACACTGAGCAGATGCGGGTGCCATGCTTATACCACCTTCAGAACTGTGAGCTTAGTTCCTTATAAATTACCCATGAGTCTATTTTCCTTATAAATTACCCATGCTCAGGTATTCCTCTATGGCAGCATAAAACAGACTAAGACATAGGTAAGTTTAGGCAAAATTGCCACCTGCCACCCACTGAGTTCATCCTATTGGTGGGAGTGACCTGTGTCCCTGTCACCACTGGGTCCTATGTTGCTATCCCATTCAAGAACCTCATGTTTGCCTTTGTTTTTGTTTTGTTTTCAGGTCGTCCGGGGCCCCCTCTCCCGAGTGTGCAACTTGGTGGTGCCGAGATGGAGTGGTGGTAGAAAGGGAATTTTGGAGCTTCGTTCTACTCGTTTCAGCCTTAGTAGGCAAAATCAAAGAAAGGAAAGAACATGGTAGTTGAAGCAAGACAAACCCAGGTCCAAATTCTGGCTGCCCAACTTACAAACTGTGTGAACTTGGACAGTTTACTTAACTTCTTCGAGATTTCGTTTCCTTATCTGAATAGTGACAGTAGAAATGGTTTTAACCATACTTTTATGGAGAAGAGTACAAAGTGTTACTGTTTGGTGGCAGTTATCGTGTGGTAGGAGCTATTCTAAGCTTATACATAAATTACTGGATTTAATATATTTTAACTTTTTTTGAGATAGGATCTTGCTCTGTCACCCAGGCTGGAGTTGAGTGGCATGGGTTAAAGAGATTCTCCCACCTCAGCCTCCAGAGTAGCCAGGACCACAGGCGTGCCATCATGCCTAGCTAATTTTTTGTAGATATGGGGTCTCGCTATGTTGCCCAGGCTGGTTTGGCGCCCCCAGTCTAAGCAATCTGCCTGTCTTGGCCTCCCAAAGTACTGGGATTACAGATGTGAGCCACTGCGCCTGGCAGAGTTAATGTATTTTGAAGAATACAGCTCAGTGCCCACTCACAGAAGATTTTCTCTATTTTCCCCCAACCCATGCTTCCACATCCCAGGACCTCCATTTTCTCCTCTCTAACAGAAGGAGCTTGGACTAACTTTTCTTCAAAGTCCCTCTTCTCACTGAGTTTTTAAGAGTCTTTGATTCTATAAATCGTGGCAGATGGTTCTTTGGGAAATTAAAACAAACAGAACAGGAGGGAAAAATGCCCTATAAAGCCATTTTGCCTGAGGCTAAGAACTTGCATCTGAATTTGTAGTTGCAAAGGAAAGCTTCTATAAGGAATACTGCAAATTCTCAGGAAACTAGGGGGCTGAGAAGAGGCCTGGGCCTTAATTACAAGTGATGGAAAGTGGAAAACTTCCCTATTATGCCTTTAGGAAAAATGCTGAAAATGAATTTATTCATAAGTTTTTCTTCAGTGCTCCTCTGAAGAGCTGGGAATTTTACTCTTCCTTCTTACCATATCAGAAGTAGATATTTCCCTCAAGTGAAAAAATTCCTCTTCACTCATCCATCCCAGAGTTTGGTGTTGTCACAGGGGAGTGATGAAATGTAGGCAAAAATAATCCCTCCCCTCCCTCCCTCCTTCCCTTCCTTTCTCTCTCTCTTTCTCTCTCTCTCTCTTTCTTTCTTTCCTTTTTTTTTTGACAGGGTCTCACTGTCACCCAGGCTGGAGTGCAGTGGCACAATCTTGACTCACTGCAACCTCTGCATTCCAGGTTGAAGCAATCCTCCTGCCTCAGCCTCCCAAGTAGTTGGGATTACAGGTGTGCACCACCACTCCCAGCTAAGTTTTGTATTTTTAGTAGAGACAGGATTTCACCATATTGGCCAGGGTGGTCTTGAACTCCTGACCTCAAGTGATCTGCCCACCTCGGCCTCCCAAAGTGTTGGGATTACAAGTGTGAGCCCCCACACCCAACCAATAATCTCTTTCATATGTGTGGTTTTGTTCTTTACAAAGTATATTTGAATCCAAGAATGAGGGTTTTGGAATCAGAGCAGAGCTCTAATCCAGCCTTGCCACTTCTTAGTGGGCCAGTTACTTTAGCTCTCTGAACCTCAGAACCTCACTTTTCCCCTTTGTAAATGGGGTCAGTGATCCCACCTCACAAGCATCAAGTGAAGATAGACTGCAATGATGTACATGGTATATTGGTAGTGGACATCTTTTGGTTGGCTTCCCAGCAGCCCATTCTGCCTTCTCTTTCCTTTCTGGAGTATTAGTATAATTATAGGGAAGTTGACTCCACCTAAGGAGTTAGCATGTGACCTAGGCTAAGCCAATCAGTGCATTCTTTCCCTCCAGCCACAGTAAGTGCTTCAGGGATTGTCCTGTGACCTAAGCCTATCTCGCTGGAATATATCTCAGGACACTTGAAGAAATTTTTGGAAAAAAAAAAGAATTTTGTTGTTGTTGTTGTTGCTGAATGTGAATGAAGATGCATGTAGTCTACCTGGATGCTAAGAGGAAAGGTTTAGCGAGAAGTAATAGTATCTTGGTTTTTATTCGTGATTGTAAATCTTTTCAAATTTGCTAAAAACTTAACTGCTTATATGAAATCTCTTCTTTGCACACCATGGGTTTTCAAATGTAGGATATGACCCACTATGTAGTAAAATCAATTTTGTGAATCATGACCAGCATTTTTATTGAAATGGAACAGACTAAATTAGAAATTGAGTGCATCACACTTAAGTATTCTTTTGCAAACCTTTTGTCTTAGTGTTTTATTGCAACATAAAATCTTTTTCTTATGGTGGGTTCATAGGCAAAGAAATTTGAGAAAAGCTGTCTTGGACCCTGTGATCTATGAAGGTGGGTATTATACCTTACTCCTCTCTGGATCCTTAGTACAGGTTTGGCAAGGAGTAAGTATAAATAATATACTCTTTGCTGGATTTAACTGACTAGAATATGGAACCCAAACTGAAAATGTTAGGTGCCCCTTGGTGGTTGGTTGCTTTGTTAAAAGCTGGATTTGGAGGCCAGCATGATTGTAGTGGAAGGTGTTCTGGAGTCGGAGAGCCCTGGATTAGAGTCCTAGCTCCATGGTCTACATCTGTGTGACTCTGGACAAACCCTTCACTAGAGCCTCAGATGACATTTGGAGTCTCATCTGCAGAATGGAGATAATGATGGTGATCTCACGGTTGTTGCAAAGTTTAAAGGAGAGCATATCTGCCAAGTGCCAGATAGCATAGAGAGTTAGTTATGTTAGTGCTATTCTGGAAGGAGACCATATGTATATGGTGGTATACAAAGAAAAAGCGGGGAGGGAGTAATATTTTGGCAAGATGCAATGATTTTTTTTTTGATAGAAAAGTACGTTTCCTATTTCACCATATTTTTTTCAGCTACAGTAACCTGCCAAGACATCTCACAGGAAACTCACTGGAGGGTGAGGCAGGGGGTGTGCTTAATGCAGACAGATGTAATGGAAATGTCATCTCAATCTGTCAAGTTTCTCTAGAACTAGCAGCCAAGTTGAGCATGATGAAGGCTGTGAAACATTGTTAGGATATTCATGTTTATCCATAGGCCCCAAGTCTGTTTTCATCACACCTGTCCACCACCTTGTTCTCCCTTCTTTCCTATGCTTAGGATGCTGTTCTCCCCTCTTTCCTATGCTTGGGATGCCTGCTCTCAACGTGTGACAATGTGGAACTCTTCTTGAAAAAGGAATTCTTCTACTGCTGTCAGCAGAAATAGGTTCCAGGTGGGGGCTACCAAGTTTGGGAGCCGGGAAGCCATGTCTGTAAGGGGTATTCACGTGAGCTGTCATGTTGCCCCTCTACACTTTTGTATTATATGTGCTGCCTTCTCTCTCTGGAATGTCTTTCTCCCCCATTATCTGGTGAACACTCACTCAGGAGCTGGCCTCAAATGTCAGCTACTTTGTGAAGACTTCCCAGAATGCCCTGGGCAGAGCAGGTGGCTCCTCCTCTGTGCTTCAAGGGGCATCTGTGCAAACCTTTGCCATGGCCCTCCCCTCTTGACAGCAGTTGCCTGTCTCTCCCCTTACAGTGAAAATTCCTGGAATGTAGGGATCATCTTTCTATCCCCAATGCCTGAAACAGTGGCTGCACAGAAGAGGCAGTGGTAGGATGGAGGAAACTGCCATAAAAGAGGGCAAGAGGACTGAATTGCAAGACAAAAGAGGGGAGAGACTACTGGCTTTGCAAGTTGGGATGTGCCCAATTTTTGCCTACCACAAACTCTCTTATGTAAAAAGCGTGGGCTTTACCCAAACCCCCACCCACTCTCTGTGGGGTTGGGGGCCTCTGTGGCTAACCTGGGACTGGCTGCTTGCTGGGAGGGCTGTGGTTGCTGGAGACATCCCTGCTTGTGGGACCCTGGGACACTTTATATTCAAGTTGCTTTCATGCTAGTGGAAGGCAGACCTCACTTTTCAAGTCAGAGGGTAAAGGAAACGGAACCCACATGAGCTAGGCGCTGTGCTAGGAACCTCATGACGTATTTCATTTCACCCTTGCAACCACCCTAGAAGGTAGGTGTTAGTTTCTCTTGTTCCATGTGTTCCTTATCCTTGTTTCCCCTCTTTTCCTGCCCTCTTTGGATTATTTTCTTAGTCTTCCATTTTGTCTCCACTGTTGACTTATTAGCTAGGACTCTTTTTTTAGTTTTTATCTTTTTAGTGATTTCCTTAGGGTTTATAATACACATATTTAACTTATAGGTAGATATTCTAACTTCAATTTACATATCAGGAAACTGGAATTCAGGGCAGTTAAATAATTTTTGTAACATGTCATAGCTTCAAAATGGTGCATCCTTCACTCTGTTCTTACATTATCTCAGATTGACAACTAATTTTTTTTTTAAAGCCATACCTTAACCCAGTCAAGGACTCATAAGCAGTTTGATTTGTGTGTCAGAAACTCCTAAAGTGCAATCCATGGGATGTACCCAATGAGATATTAGGATTTCATGGTGAAAAAGGGGCTTTCACAGTCAAATAAGTTTGAGAAATAGCGGGCAAATATATTAAATAGTTCACTTTTATCGCACTTCCCAGAGCTTATCATACACCGAAATGTGCTATGAAAATGTAATAATGGTGGTGACCCTGACAAATTTATTTGATGCTGGAACTATTTTTCCAGAGTATTTTCTGAACTAGTATTTCTTCAAATGGACTTCGGAAAACGCTGCTCTAAGAGAAAGTCAGTGTTTCCTGTCACCTTACACCACCTTTCTCAAAGAAGACTAAGTCTTGTTAGGTAGTAAGAGCACTTTGTGGGGTCCTGCCCTGAGTGAGCCGTGGTCCTTACCTGTCATGAAGCACTTGATGTCCTGAGAGTTGCTGATGGGGTTGTTGTTTTTGAACATATAGAGATTAAAAGGCATGATGTTGCTGCTACTAAGGTGCTGCCACAGCTCGTGGTCTGGGCTAGTCCAGCGTCCGGCCAGCACATCATAATCTCGCCGGCCCATGTGGACAAGCTTGGTGAGTGGATCATAGAGGCCACCATGGTAGCCTATGATGATCTGAAAGTTGGGGTTGGTATCCATGTAGATCTCCCCATAGGCTGTGTACAGGATTTGCTTGATCATCAAACCCGTTCCACTAAAGACAGCAAGAGGGGTCCCGATGTTGTCACAAGCGATGTAAAACTCGTCACCACTGCTCAGCTCCATGGCAAAGAGGTGTCCTTGCAAGTCGTAGTAGAGGGAGGTGATCTCAGAGCTGGAGTGGTTGTAGAGGTGGGTGACCTTGGTGGGGTTGGTCAGGTCTGCATAGAAGAACTGCAGGTGGTGGCTGTGGCTGCTCTTGCTGGACACCCGCCGCCCCAGGCCGTCGTAGCGGTACCTGACACTCCAGCCGCCAGCCCGGTTGTAGGCCTTGATGAGTAGGCCAGCTGAGTTGTACTCAAAGATATCACCGCCACGCTGCCTCAGGAAGCCATCCTCGTCCATCTTGTATTGCACGTCACCCAGCCGAGTGATGCGGTCGCGGAGGTCGTACCGTAGCGGTGTGAGCCGTGCACTGTTCCCAGGGCTCAGTAAGTGCAGGTTTCCATTGAGGTCATAGCTGTAGCGCCAGAGTGGCTTGTCATTGATGGAGACTGTCTGAAGCTGGCCATCAGCATCGTACTCATAGGAGTAGCGGGTGGTATTGGCGTAGGGTCCCACCTTCAGCTCCTTCTTCACTACTCGCCCCATGTTATCATACTGGACGGTCATCCAGTACATGAGCGAGCGGAAGATCTCATACTGCACTTCCTTCATCCTGCCATATGCATCAAAATGCTTGGTGTGGGTCATGACAGCTGTGGTGATTATCTGGTTAATGTCATAGTAGATGACACCAAACTTCCCAAACTGCTCTGTCTTGCCTGACACATCATCATAGCGATAGAGATCAATGGGCAGCGGGGTCTCGTTGATCACAGCCTGCATGCTGGTCACCCGGAAGCTGTTGTCATAGTTGTAGTCAAAACGGGCATTGACCATGCCTTCCTCGGTGAAGCGGAAGATCTGCCGGTCGATCAGGGGCCCAATCTGACGGTAGCGGATGGTGCAGGTGAAGCCCTCATTCTGTAGGTTGATGGTCTTCAGCATGCCTGCCGTCTCGTCATAGGTGAAACTGACCTTGGTGGTGTCGTACAGTGTCTCCGCCAGCTTCGACAGTTTGCCATACTTGTATATCACCCTGCGGCCAGTGCCCAGGTAGAAGGTGTGGAGGAGGTGCCCATCCTCAGTGAAGTCCTGTATGACTGAGGCATTGCCCTCAGGGGGCTGATAGATGTTTCTGTAGTAGCCCACTGAGCGGATGGTCTCTAGTGTCTGCCGTGCCACGTTGGGCATCGTCACAGAAGAGAGGCGGTCATTCTTGTCGAACTCAAAGATATACTGCCTCTGGCTGTGTAGTAGCAGCACCATGGACTGGAGGGAGAGGAAAACCAAGAGATGAGAGGAGGGTGGTGAGGAGAAAGGGTAGCTCTACATACTCGAGACTTAAAGGGAAGGAATGAACGTCCAAGGAGAATCCTGAGTTTCCATGGTTCTCTTGAGTTGTGCTCCAACCAGAGCTTTCCAACAGGAGTGCCACAGGATACTGCAAATATGTTACAGATGTGCCAAGATGAGGCTTTCTCTCAGTCTCATCTTAGCACACCTTTAACCTTAGCACATCTGTAACCCACCTGGGGCCAGGTGCTCAGGCCATTTGCTGTCCTATGGTGAGCAGCCTCGTGCGTTTGCCCCTTTGTGCAGTATAGACCTGGTTACTTTTGTGTGTGGTGGGGTGTGAGAATGGTCGAGAAGCTTTGGCCTGAAGTGTGTACGGCAGTCTGGCTTCCTTGCCCCGGACTTCTCAAACCAATCTTCCTACTCAGGCAAGAATAAGCTCCCCCAAACACAGTGTGACAATTTATTTTACCTGCTAAACAGTTTCTGCTGACTCCCTGTGGCTTGCAGCATGAAGACCATATTTGAGAAGGGCATTTAAGGCTTTGCACAATGACAGGTCATACGCCTACCCTGGGGTAGGGCAGGCTGTGATGGGAATGGGAGAAGCCGGTTTCTAACAATGGACTCCTTGTGTGGCCCTGGGAAAGTTCCTCTCCTCTCTGGGTTTGGGTTTTCAGTATGTTGGATGACCTCCAAGGTCTCTCTCTTAGTACTAGCACAGAACGTCACTTTTGGGGATACTCACCCGGTGGGTAGAGGAGACTCACCTCAGAGCAAGCACAGTGTAGGCCCTGGATGGGTCACCAGGGTCAGGAAACAAAGCAGGGATCTGGATACCAGAACTGGGGCATGCAGTGCACTTGTTCTCAGGAAAAGAACAGCAGATAATAGGCCTAAAGGCTTTATGCTGAAAAGCTACCATTTTCTCCTATTTGAGACCAACTTTTGATTTTAGGTCATTTCTGATTCCTACCCCTGGGATGAAATGAGTTCTGACCCTATAGCAGAATAGACTTACTAAGGCCATGTCCAGCACTTGAAGCTCAGTGCCTCCTGCCTAAGTACTGATCCCTAGGCTTCTGCCTGGTTCTCCACAACTGGATTGTACCACATGCCCTAGACCTGGGAGCAGACCCTTGGCCTGGGTCTGAACCGTGAGTCCTGCTCTGCAAGTCCAGTGAGTGTTTCAGCCTCTACTCTATCAGGCAGGTCTTTCATGTTCTCCTGCCCTAGGACCACCACCTGCCATGCCATCTCCATGATCCATCTAGATGCCTCTTGGGACCCCCTGCCCTCTGTGGCAGATTTTCCTGAACATTTCCTTTCAGAGACATGGGTCAGATATAGCCCACTGAGGCCACCAGGCGGGGCTTGGCCATGAACGCTTGGCCTTCTGCATGGCAAGGCCAGTGATGCAGGGAGACAGACACCTGCCTTCTCTAAGTACGTGTAGCTCCATGTTTTCCCATCAGCGAAGATCCTGGATATGATGCGGCCCGCCTGGTCGTATTCCATTCTTTCGGACATGATGCCTCTCTGGATGCCAGCAATGTGACCCCCAGGGGAGTATGTCACATTGACACCATTCAGCCTGCTGCTGGGTGACCAGAGGCTGGGCCGCCCCGCCTGGTCGTACAGAATCCGAAGGGTGAACTTTCGGTGGTCATCATAGATCTTCTCTGTGCGTGTTACACGGTCAAAATCCAGAGACAGGAGATTTCGATTGTGAACCTGGAGAAAGATTGGAAGGAGAGAGAACATTAATCTGGACCATGAGAACTTTGGTCTGATGGTCCACGTGGCTCTGAGCTCTGCTGGGAAGCTCTTGAGTAGAGGAGGGAGCACAGGTCCTGCGCAGCAACAGACATGGGTTTGAATCCTGGCTCTGTCATTCGTCAGCTCTGTGAAGTTTCCTCACCTGTAAAATGGGGACAATAATGCCAATTGCACAGGGCTGTTGTGAGGATGAAGACGATGCCTATGTTGCGAAATCAGTAGCTGTGACCAAAGAGGATCTGCATGTTTTCTAATGCGATTCTTCTAATGAGGACACATTTTAAAAGGCAGATCCTTCTTGACTCCCTGCTGAAAAGAGACCTACCAAGTGAGCCCAGCAAATAAACTGACCCATCTGCTCCACACCAGACACCGAGGACACCAAAGCTCAGGGAGGTGAACGGATTCACCCTGGATCTTGTGGCTGGTGAGTGATGGAGTCTGGACTTCGCTCTCACCCGTACAACGTGCCACCAAACACTCAGTGGTCCTCTGAGCAATTCTTGGCCTTCTGGGGGCTCTGGACTTCCCAGCCCCTCTGGGGTGTCTCCTGCCCTGCCACGACAATCAGGGCTTCTTGATTGCCAGAGTCAGTACCTGACATTTTCCCCGAGGTGCTGGGAGGCGGTGAGCGTTTGTCACTAGGGTGGCTCTTTTGGCTGTGGGCTGAATGGGGACACAGTCCTGGCTTTGAGGCACTTTGCTCCTGCCTTCAGGATCGGGAGTGCTTTGTATAAACTCCACCTGGGCTGCTAGGTCAGCACACACTTCAATTTCCTTTCAGAGTCAGAAGGACAGGGCTCCTACAGACATAGTGGTAAGTCAGGGTTTTTATATTTTAATAAAGAAATATACTTCAGGGGCCTGTTTCTGTATTTGGATTTGCCCTGTAGGCATTGGTGGCCCCTGAAACATTGCCAGGTATTCTGGAGCGAAAATACTGGTTCCTGCTAATTGGTGTCTGGGCTTATGGGACATTTGGGCACATTTTCTGTCTCTTCCACTAGTCGTTGCTTAAGGTTGACAAGTAGTAAAGAAGACCCAAGAGGAAAGCAGATAATTAGGTCATGTGATGCAAAATGGCATGTGTGGACCGAGGCAATGAAAGGCCCTCTGGATTCCTGTGTGGTTAAAAAAATTGGGTCCAGGTCTACGAATGAAGACCAGGATTCTAGCTGCAACTTTGTGATCAACTTTTCTATCAACCTTGGGCAAGTGCCATCCCCTCTCCGAGTCTCAGTTTCTTACTCTGTATAACAACAGTTGTTGTGAAGGTTGAAGAAACTTAGTAAATCAGTGGAGTGTTAAGCACATGGAAGGTACTGAATAAATGGTGGGAATTATTTCCATTAAATGACAGCAAATGATCCTGGTCATATCCCAGGAAGGAGAGACGTGTGTGTCTCCCCCTTCTCCCATACAAA
The DNA here is from genome assembly GCF_049350105.2 of Macaca mulatta. Lineage (NCBI taxonomy): Eukaryota > Metazoa > Chordata > Mammalia > Primates > Cercopithecidae > Macaca > Macaca mulatta. The sequence continues at coordinate 79,121,224 of NC_133419.1, forward strand.
TCCTAAGGCCTTGAAAATAAAGATTTATAATGACGATGCTGACTTTAGCTGTGAATGACCTGGTTATAATACGGTTACCTTCCCTGGGGTAATCAGACACACTTGCAGACGCAGAAACTGTGTGGCAGATGATTCCCATGAAAACTCAGAGGCGTTGGAGGCTGAAGCTGTGTTATTCTCAGAGAGGGCACAGGAAGATACGGGGGCTGTGCCACCAACAATGACAGAGGCCTTTTTAAAGTATCTTTTGGAAGGTCCGCCTATGACTCCCCTCAGGGTGGTACCACTGAGCCAGCTGCCCCGCTTTATCCCTGGAGGATCTCTAGTGAAGGGGAGCTGTACCTTTTTTGGCAAAATTAATAAAATTAAACAGCTCACTGGGGAGCCGCCTAATGCGTTCTGTGCTCGGCAGGGGCGGCAGTGAGATTATTTCACCTCTTTATTAAAAAGTTCCCAGTTGTATAAAAAATGAGCTCCATTATGGGGAGGCACACCCAGCTAACATTCTAATGCCACCTGCCACCACTGTGGGTGGCCATTTATTTGGGAGGACATGTGGACGTGGCCACCTGACTACAGCACCATCAATCTCAGGTTGGGAGAGGGACCAGTTAAAGCCTAGGAAACTTTTGGTCCAGTTCACACAGCAGAGAGGAAATCCTAATCATGCTACTTGCTGCCATTTATTGAGCACCTGGAGTCTATTGGCGCTGGGCTAGGTGCGTTGAGTGTATTATCTTGTTTCTGCAGAGGCACCTGAGGCTCAGAGGAGCTGCTCAAGGCTCCACACGGCACAGGCGGGAATCAAACCCAGGTCAAACTTCCCACTGAGGACACTGCCTCAGAGGCGCATGCAGGAGTCTCTGCAAATTCAGATGGGGGCTCAGTGAGGCCGCAGAGAACAAAGAAAGCTAGGCCTTCCTCAGAGAGCTACTGCAAAGCTGTTTCCCACAGTAGATAGTTGCTAGAGCTCTTGGCTGTTGAGGGAACAAATGAAGCCTGGTTTTGCCAGTTGTGTGATATTGGATAAGTCACTTAATGTTTCTGTAGCTGCTGTGGGCCTATTTTTCTAGTTTTTTTTTTTTTTTTTGAGATAGAGTCTTGCTTTGTTGCCCAGGCTGGAGTGCAGTGGTACGATCTCAGCTCACTGCAACCTCCGCCTCCTAGGTTCAAGCAATTCTCCTGCCTCAGCCTCCTGAGTAGCTGGGATTACTGGTGTCCATCACCATGCCCGGCTAATTTTTTGTATTTTTAGTAGAGATGGAGTTTCACCATGTTGGCCAGGCTGGTCTCGAACTCCTGACTTCAAACAATCTGCTCGCCTCAGCCTCCCAAAGTGCTGGGATTACAGGCATGAGCTGCTGTGCCTGGCCTGTTTTCTAGTCTTTACCAACACCTCGCTATGAGACTCTGGAAAAATCGTTTACCCTCTCTGGATCTCGGTTGTCTCATGTATAAAAGAGGGGCTTCAATGAACTTTCTTTGCTGAAGGGCAGGGGACTTAAGAGAGTCTGAGCTGTGTTGCTCTGAGGACACTTCTGGAATGTTAGGAACATGTAGCTGAGTTCTGTAGTTAGTTTCAGGTCAGCAGGTATCTCTTGAGCACCCGTGGCCTGCAAGGTGCTATGCTGAAAGCCACGGCTAGTTCATTAACTTTCCCTCTGTTCATCACCTGCCTTTCTCAAGGTGGCGGAAAAAGAAGCTGGGCACTCAGGCCCTGGCAGAGGCTGTATTCTACGGAAACATGGGATGTGAGGCAGACAAGGAGCTGGCTCAGGGCATCCACATATTCAAAAGCACTCTGAATATAAGACCACGATGCCAGCCCCAGCAGTGATGGCTCAGGTGAGGTCATTTTGGAGAATGTAGCTTAGGTTCTAAGTAGCTGAACTGAATTTTGGGACATGTTAGCAATAGTAATAGCAATAATGGTAATAAATAATAGCAATAACAATAAGACTAGCTATTATTGACCACTTGCTATGAGCCAGACTCTAAGACGCTTAATATATTACTTTTTTTTTTTTTGAGACAGAGTCTTGCTTTGTTGCCCAGGCTGGAGTGCAGTGGTGTGATCTTGGCTCACTGCAAGCTCTGCCTCCTGGGTTCACACCATTCTCCTGCCTCAGCCTCCCAAGTAGCTGGGACTACAGGCACCCACCACCACGCCCAGCTGATTTTTTTTTGTATTTTTAGTAGAGACGGGGTTTCACCATGTTAGCCAGGATGGTCTCGATCTCCTGACCTCGTGACCTGCCTGCCTCAGCCTCCCAAAGTGGTGGGATTACAGGCGTGAGCCACCATGCCTGGCTTTTTATATATTATTACTTCTAATCCTTGTAGCAACTTGTAAAATTGGTCTTGTCCTTCCCACTTTATAGATGATGAAATTGAGGCTCTAAGACTGGTGATCTGTCCAAGCTCACTCAGGGAATAATATAAGCTGGAAATTCAACTCAGACCCATCTACCACCAAAGCCAGTAGTCTTTCTACAAGTCAAAACTAAAAAGACATACAAGGGTCTCTGATCACACATGGTTCCCTGCTTTAGTTCCCCCCTTTTGCAGATGAGTAAACTGAGGTCCCAGGGAATTTCCAGAACAGGGACCAGTTCTCCAGATTCACCCTTCTCCTTTCCCCTCAGGACACAGCCACCTCCAGAGGCCTCGCTCACCCGCAGCCGGCGCCCGAAGACAGTGACCTGGCCCCGAGCCTGCTCCTTGCGCTGCCGCCACTCCACCAGGTTGAGGCCGTTGTCAATGGGCAGTGTGACATTCCTTTTGCCCACGGTGGGGTTGACAGTGCCAGCCAGCAAGTGGGGCTCGGTCTGCAGTGCCACCTCCATGCCGTTGGCCAGCAGCAGCCGCAGGGAGCCGTCGGCCCCAATGTAGTAGCTGTTCCGGACTTGGTCTGCAGGAGAGGACAGGCACAGACTGCTCAGAAGGATCGAAGAGGGAGGGAGGTGTGAGGACAGCAGAGGCAGTGGAGGGGACTTTAAAGGATGCTTTTCTTAACTGTAAAAGCAATATATCATCACTGAAGAAAACGAGGAAAATACATGGAGAAGACCATGCAGAATCTCAATATCCAAAGAAAACCATTGTAAATATTTTGTATATTTGTAGATTTTCGGATATTTCCAAATGCCCTTGCAGTTTAAAATAGGTAAGAGTTTTAAAACAGTTACAGAGTTTTTCACTGATCATTGTATTATATCATGTTCCTGAATATTTTTTCATAAACATTTTTCTTAGTGACCATACAATATCCCACTGTATGAAAATAAGTTATTTAAGCAAGCCTCAAATAGATATTCAGTTTGATTCCAGTTTTTCAGAATTATAAGTACCACTGTATATATTTAGTTTAAACATCATTCTAAGTGAAATAGAAGTCAGATGTAAAAGGCTACATATTGTCTGACTCCACTTACACGAAATGTCCAGAATAGGCAAAACTCTCTAGAGACAGTGGTTGCCAAAGGCTGAGGGCCAAGAGGGAATGTGGAGCAGCTGCTAATGGGTATGAGATTTCTCTTTGGGGTGATAAACATGTTCCAGCATTGGATCATAGCGATGATCGCACAGCTTTATAAATTGTATGTTTTTAAAGAGTAAATTTCATGCTATGTGAATTATACCTCAAAAATACTTTTCAGATAAATCAATATCCAATATCTTCATTTTAGATTTTCAAATCAAAATAGATTCCTAAAAGTAGGATTACTAGAGCAAAGGGTTGAATTTTTTTTTTTTTTGGAGACAGGGTCTTGCTCTGTTGCCCAGGCTATAGTGCAGTAGTACAATGTGATCATAGCTCACTGTAACCTCATACTCCTGGGTCCAAGCAGTCCTCCAACCTCAGCCTCCCAAGTAGCTAGGACTATAGGCATGCATCACCACACGCGGCTAATTTTTAAAATATTTTGTAGAGACTAGGTTTCAATATTTGACCAGGCAGGCCTTGAACTCCTGGGCTGAAGCAATCCTTCCACCTTAGCCTCCAAAAGCATTGGGATTGTAAGTGTGAGCCACCATACCTGGCAGGTTGAACAGTTTTAAGGCTCTTGATATACTCTAAGGTAACAATGTTCTTTATAACAAGGTGAAAAATATAACTCTGACACTTAAACCACTGACAGAATGCCAAAAAAAAAAAAAAAAAAAAAAAAAACCAAACATAAACACGTTTTAAATCATTGTCACGGGCATATGACCATGATTTAAGCATAGAAATGATTTGAAATTTTAAATTTGATTTAAAACATTTTAACTTAGATTTTTAACTAAATGAAACTTCTGTTGAAAGAAGTAGATTTCAGCTGTAAAATGCGCATAGAGTTGCTTTGTATAGATGAAAATACTGTCTCTGGGTTTGTGCTGCGCTCTCCTGTCTCTGGCCCTTCCCTGGCTGTTTCCTCTGCACTGCCCCCCTCTTCAGTAAGTGCTGGCTTAAGACTCCCTCCAGGCTCTGCTAAAATGTCATCTCTTTCCAGAAGCTTCCCCTCTTCCACTGGCCAGAATACATGACTCCCTGTCCTGTACACCCCTCAGCCTCTCTATGGGCCTCCTCAGTGGTCTCGCAGCTGAGGGGTGTGGGAGTCACTGCTCCGTTAATGAACAAATTCTCCAATATTTGAGTGCGTGCTGTGAAAGGCACTATGGCACAAAGATTAAGAGCTTGGCTTTGGAGCCAGGCTACTTCGGCTCAGGTTCCAGCTCTGTGGCTGCCTTGCTGTAAGACCTTGGCCAAATTCTTAACCTTTCATGCCTCTGGTACTTCATCACTACACTGGGACAATAATCGTACCCTGCCTTGCAGGATGCTCTGAGGATTGAGTGAGATCATGAATATGAAGAGCTGAGAACTGTACTTGGCATATAGTGTTATGTAAATGTTAGCTGTCACTGGTTTTATGTGCCTGGCACTGTGCTAGTCACTGTCATGTGTGTCTCTTTTCTCTCCTCTATCTCCACCATCCCATTTCTCTCTCTCTCTCTCTCTCTCTCTCTCTCTCACACACACACACACACACACACACACACACACACACACACACACACACATCATGGTGAACTTCTCTAGTGCTGAACATGGTCCTGGATATAGGGCCCCTTGTCTTTAGAGTGGCAGTTAAGAGAATAGGTTCTATAAAGCCTGTTTGTCTGGGTCCAAACACCCGATTAGGTGTGTGACTGCGGCAAGCTACTTAACCTCTGAGTGCCTCTCACTGCCTTCATTCAGAAAACAGAGACAACAATACTTACCTCCTAGGCATATGAGGTACTATATGAGGTACCTTATGAGGTACTGCTTAATGTAAAATGCTGAAAATATGCTTTGCAGTTAATGAGTGCTCCAAAAATGTTAGCTATCATCACTGTTAGGATTATATGTGCTCAGTAAATCTTTGCTGGACGAAACTAGTTATGTTCCAGGCTATGTCAAGCACTAAAGACACTTATTAAGCAATGGTTTTCATGGGAAACCCTCACTGAATCTTTTCCGCTAGAATGGCATCAAATAGGCACCCCTCTCTCTCACTCCCTCCTCTCTCCATCTTTCTCTATCACACATGCAAAATTCTAAAATCTGCCTCACACTTGCTATGCATTATTCACTGACAATCTATATTTTTCTGCCTTTGAACAGTGAAAAAGCCTGTGTCAATTTATCCTTTAAAGCTGCTCCTTGCTGAATCCACATATGTCCATTAATGGTGACTTGGAGGGAACAGCATCTGTAGAGGCCCATCTCAGATGATCCCATTTAATGTGGGCTGTGACTTCCCAAGGCCGCTGCTCATTAGCAGCTAGTTCTTATTACTTCCCACAGTTTAAACAGAAGATGAAACCGAAAGAACTTTCACAAAGACTCTAGTGAGGCAGCTGCAAAACTGAGCATCTGAGCCTGGTACTCAAGAAGGAAAGAGCTTGGCAGAGCTACCAAAGAGGAAAAACAGGTACCATGTTTCCTGGATTCCAAGAAGTGCTTTTTCTTTTCACATTTTAATGTTTTTTGAAGTTGGAATGTGTCCATGTATGCCTTTTGAGCAGTGTGACTTTTTTCCCTCTGCCTAAAAAGTTGTTATTAAATTGATGGTACATTTTAAAACTGAGGAATGTGGCACTTTCAAATTTTAAAAAGTTGCCCAAATATAAGAAAGCCCACATGAACCTTTGAGAAAAATACTCACAGCCCGTTTAGCAGTATGGAATGGATGGATAATTCTTAATCACAGGGAAGAAGACAGGCCTGAAGGACAAGACATCTGAGTAACTGGTGGTCCTGCAGTCCTTGGTCAGGCAAGATCTTGGCTGCCTCAGAAGTTGTACCTTTGCTTGGCAATCATCCAGTCAGAGCAGAAATGCCTGGGGTCTGTCCCAACCCATTTGTGACATTATGATTATATATTCATGGTTCCCAGCTCATAACTCCTATACCCCTTGTTATAGTCTTTTGTTCTAATGTTGAGGCACTTCAGGACTCAAAAGCAGACCTTAGGAAACAATCTCTGCCTCTCTCTCTGACCTTCTCCTGCCCTCCTCTCTAAGGCAGAACTCGAATCTGACTGTGGGTCATAAGACCTACATTTCAGAGGCGATCCTGCTGCATACCCTGGAGGGAGGAATGAGTGCTGCACAGAGAGGCCAAGAAGAATCCGAAGAGACGGGCCTTGCTGGGTTTAGATCTTACCATTTTTGTCCAATCACATTTCTACATGGTTGTCAACCATGCCTATCCAATGAAGCCTCCGTAAAAGGCCCAAGAAGACAGGGTTTGGGGAACTGAACATATGGAAGTCCATGGAGGGGTGAGGGTGATGTACCTGGGGAGGGTGTGAAAGCTCCATGCCTCTTACCCTACATCTTGGCATACACATCTCTTCATCTATATCCTTTATGATCAACTGGTAAATATAAGTATTTCTCTAGTTCTGTGAGCTGTTCCAGTAAATTAACTACACCCAAAGAAGCAGTCAAGGAAACCTCAACTAGAAGCCAGTGAGATAGAAGTTCCAGAGGCCCAGATTCGTGACTGGTATCTGAAGTATGGTGGATGGCGGGGCAGTTTTGGGGACTGAGCCCTCAATCTGAGGGATGTGAGGCTATCTCCAGGTAGATAGTGCTGGAATTGAGTTGGGGGACACCCAGCTGGTGTTCACTGCAGAGCTGATTCCTTGCTTAATGGTGGGGAGAACCCCACGTCTGCCTATATTTGGTCACAGAAGTCTTCTGTTGATGACTATTGTGTGAGAATAAACGAAAACACTGAGTTTTCCTCAAAAACTATGGTTAAAGGTGCTTTGTGAGGAAGAAATTCCAGTGTGTGGTTTCTCTTTCTTTGAGAACCTTTATTGTTCTTGGAGCTCTTTGAAAGGCAAAGGACTAAATTTGGGAATAAAAGTGGTTGTAAGAATATACATTTATTTTCTTATGGTAAGTTAAACTGCTTGCTAATTAATTAATTAATGAATCTAATAGAATTGCTTATTGAGTAATACTATGTGCTTGGCTCATGCTAGTCACTACATTGTCTAAAGAGATTGACTGAGCAGCCCTGTGGGGCAGGTGTTAAAATTCAGCCCCATTTCCCAGCCCCAGAGACCAAGGCTCAGAGAAGAAGAGTGACTTCAGCCAGTTCACACAGGTGGGAACTGGCACCCACCCAGAACCCCTGCTCCTCTCACCGCTTCACCCCATTCCACACAGCTTCAGCTTGCTTTCTTTTTCTGGAGAAGAAACCAAGGGTCCGTTGGTGATGTGGTGGCAGAGTCAGAACTAGAACTTGGGCCTCTGACTCTTAGCCTGAGGCTCCTTTCACTGCTTTGTGTGAAAGTCTTTGGAAGTACAAAGAGCCATCCATAGAGCAGGAAAAAATCAAGCAGAGCTTTCCCTGGTGATGGCTTCTTTTCAAGTTTACTAAATCCCACAAAGCTGCAAGCCCACCTGGGTCACCACATCCCACGAGAACAATTGAGGCTGATAGTTAACAGCAAGATTTCATCCTTGTGAAATCTTTTTACTTGAAGCTAAAAGACCATCCCATAACAGGATGATGTGACAAATGCAGAGAAGGGTCTCTTTTCTATGAAATCCTAAAAGAGGCACAAACCTTCTCACCTGGGCTTCAGGAAGGACTTCTCTGTAATCACATCCCTTTCATAATTACGTGTAATTATTCTTGTCCTTTGTCCTCACCTACACCAGTGTGAGTGTGTCTGTTAATCTGGGAGTCATTAGGATGGCAGAATAGTGAGGTCGCCTGGATTAGCAGCTAATGAATTCACTGCCCTTTGTTCTGATAACAGAATAGGACAATAAAATATTATTCTGAAGCTTCTGAGAGATAATTTACTTGACTCAGGCTAGTATATTTTGTAAATTAGGTGATAATACAGAGAGTTGCAATGCTTTCCTGTTCTTGGACAGCTCCAGCAGCAGCCTATTTCTTGTACCATCCTCCTCCAAAGGGGTCTTCCCACCCCTCTGCCTTAAAGTCCCCTGGCCCCCACCTGACTTACCTTGCAGCAGTGTGTAGAAGGCACCTGAGGCAGACAGGTTGGTGGTTATGGTGACATCATCCTTGCTGGAGGTCTCTACCTGGACATGCACTGAACTGTCTGTATCACTTCGGAAACTGCTCACCTGGCCAGTAGGGAAGGTCACATTTGTCAGGCGGCCAAAGCTGTCATACCTGGAAACCAAGGGGTGGAACTGAGTTGTAGAAATATAATGGTGCTTTAGTTGGAACTTGGCATATTCTACCTCATGCCATGGTTTTGCTGTGCTCTGCTTTTCTTTCTGGCTGGATACATTCCCATGTCTCCCACATCTCTTGCATGGGACCTAGTACATAGATTTCAGGATGTGACTCCACCTGCTGACATCCAGCTGCAGGAAAATGACTGACCTCTCTGAGTCTCCCTTCCCTAACCCAGTGGGGATGACACCACTGACCAGCCTACTGCCCAGGAGTACAGCTATAAACTAGAATTCAATTGTGAAGGGGCGAGATGATGGTGGCCATAATGAGACAGCTGACCCGGAATTTTAGAAATGGGGGACTCCCCAGAAATGATGTAGTCAAGCTTGATGCCTGAATACCCTCTGCAAAACCCGCAAGAACTGGTTATACAGGTTTTTCCTGAAAAAACACTAGAAATGGGAGCTATTACCCAGGGGTTTCCTAGGTTTCTACACATCCTGGGAAAAGGGGGTTCTGAATTCAAACCAGGACTCAGGCTAGATAAATGGCCTCTTGCCTGTTGCAACCCCTTCCATCTAGATTTTACATCTGGCACTAAGCATTTTTGTATCTGCAACTCTTAGAACTCCATAGCTTTGCTCAAGTATGGTCTTTCTAAAGCATCATAATTGAATCTTAATTCTCTTTACTATTCTCCTGATAATAATAAAAGAAATACCTACCATCATTGAACACCTCCACTATACGAGGCATGGTGCTGGTGGCTTTTCATGCATTTTCATGTAATCCTCATTTAATCCTAGTCTAAAAGGTATGTATTATCTCCTTTTTGGAGGATCAGAAATTGAGGCTTGGAAAAGTGAAGTCACCTGCTCAAGGTCACACAGCTAATTAAGTGTGGGTGGAATCAAAATTCAAACTCAGATCTATGTGCTTCCAAACTGCCACCTGCCTCTGTGTCTTCAATGAACATTTCTGTACCATCCATTTGCAAGTATTCATCACATGTGCTCCTCCCTGGCAGGAGTGGGCTATTAACATTTTAATTATTGTTTTTAATTAGAGGAGGCTGAAGTGTAAAATGGCAGGCTTAAATAGCCTTTTTGCACTTGTGTGTGAATAGGGACATAGTTCTTCCTCTACATGGCAATATTCCTGACTGACTTCCTGGACATGGTTGCCCCTGTGTACTTCGGGTCTCCCTACGGGCTTTTTTTTTTTTTTTTTTTAGCTGTTTTGTTTTTACTTCTGGGGTAAAGCTGACCCCCAGGTTCCTGTGAGGGTTTTCACAATGGGGCAATGAAAGTTCAGAGAGTTCAGCTCTGTCTAGGCTCTTTCTTCAGCTGGGCCTGGCTTCTTGCTGAGATTCCTGGGTCTGCAGCTCCTATGGTATCATGGGTGGGTGGTAATGGTATCATTGGTGGGTGAGATTAGGCAGGTCTTTGCTCAGGAATTCTCTGCCCAAGGTCAGACTTGGGTGCTGCACTACAGACTCTGCCATTTGCCAACTGTTTCCGTGCCTGTGCCTGGCCCAGATCACAGCACTCTACACTGAATCCAACAGTCCCTGGCACACTCTGCCACAGAGGAGGCATTTGTAGAGGTCTTCTGAATAAATCACCCCCGTTTTTGGCCTAAGACCAATTCTGGGGGAGGGGCCGGTGGCCTTTGGGGAAGTTGGACGCCTCTGGGGCTGGGGCCTTTTCAGGATGGCAGGCAGTGCTGTGGCCTCGACTACTCTCCCTGGGCAGGGCTGCAGGCAAGGCTGTGGCTCTATCAGAGGCTCTCCTGTGGGTGGTTGGGGGCTTCAAAAACCCATGTCCTGCCATGATTTCTCCTTTCTCTTCCTTAGTACCAAGTCAGGTTGTTCCAGGAAAAGGTCAGTCTGGCCTAGGGGAGGCTGAAACCTGGACTGGATGGTCAAAGGGGTGCACTGCCCCACAGAGCTCAGTGAGCAAGAGTTCTGAGAGACGCAGCCAAGAAGGAGGGTCTCTTGCGGTAAAGATCTGAGATACATGTCCGAAGACTTCTCTCATGTGGAGACCCTCTCAGAGCTCTGCTCCTTTCAACACTGAGAGAGGCTGGGATTCTTTTTAACCATTTGTGGCCACTGGAAATTTGAATAGGAAGGAAACATACAAAAATACTGACAGTGGTTATCTCTGGGAGGTAGAATTACAGGTGATTTGAATTGCTTATTTACATATATTTCCATGATTTTAAAATAATAAACATGGATTATTTTCACAATGAGAAAAGTGTTGTGACAAGCCAGGTAAAACCACATGTGAGAGCTCATGAGCAAGGCCACCTGGGGAGGCAGATGCCTTAAATTCCAGGCTGTGCGGAGACAGGACAGTCTCACTTATAGGGCAAGTTGAAGATAACAATTTCCAGAACTTTTCAACAAAATATTACTGGGATACTCCAAGTTTTTTAGCTAAAAATCAAGACCCCCAAAACTGGTTTTGCCCTGGTCAACTTAACTGTATCTGTGATTCATGATTACGCTGGATCCAGTCAGATCCTGAGTCATCTTTTAATCAACAGGAAGACTCATTTCAGTCCAGCAGTTTAATGGGATGGGATGCTGTTCTAGGCTGATTCTTTGAACACCTGTAATCCCTGTACATACTCTTTATTAAAATAAGACTATTCATTCGGACTGTCTACTTTCCTGACCTCACCGCATAAAAAAGATTTTATTATACCATGCAAGACACTGCAAAGGCAGCTGTGGAGTTTTACAGATAAGAATTGATAGATTGTTAATGGGGGTCAGATGTCACTTTGACACTACTTCTACCATGGCCTCACTCAAATGCCACCTCCTAAAGCCCTCCCTGGTTTTTCCTGTTCCTTCTCCCAGTATATCCTGTGCACAGCTCTATCCTAGAATGCCTCCCCTGCACCGCAGTGCTGATGTACAAGTTGTCCCCCTCTTTGGGTTGTGAGTGCTTGAGGTCAGAACAGGTCTGTGGAGTCTGTGGACTGACACCGTCTGGGTTCTGCCACCTGCCAGCAGCGTGACCCTGGAGGACTGGCTCTCAGTTCATCTCTGCTTCACCAGCATTGGAACTGGCATAGAGAGGAAAGGCAGGGAATGTTGGCTGAAAAAATCAGTGAGTGCAGGATTGGATGTGCAAGGCCTCTTTCCTGCTTTGTGGGAGAGGAGACACCATGATTCATTCACACATTCCCTCCTACAGGACTTGGCACAAGCTGGACACACAGTAGGTACATGATAAACACTTGCTGAATGCCAAAATATGGAAACAACAACTCATACTAAATAACACTTTGGCAATCTCCCTGGGTATCTCCCCAGAGTTTTAGTCTTGAAGACAGAAAGAGGCTTTGTATAAAGGCAGACAACTGCAATTATTATTGAAGGTAGCTTGTAAGGCATAATTAAATTGAGCCTAAAGAAGATACAATGAAGAGGCCCCATGCCTTTAAGATCTGGTTTTCATTTTATATAAGATGGTCAAAAAACCCGGTAATTTCCACTCTTCACATTTTCCATTAGAAGGACTGAATGTCTTAATTAAATGAACATCAAATAGAGCAACCAATTTATAAAATTTTCTTGTCTCCTCTTCATTCATTTTAGTACCTTCCAGAGCTTGGGAAATGACCTGGATCTCTTTGCTGCTTGATCGATACCTGTAATTATCCCACCAGAACTGCTCCTTCTGACTGTGGATGGGAAGAGGTAGGGTTGCCAGTCCGCTGGGCCCTGCACACCTTTGCCCTGTGAGCCACATCTACAGAACCCTTTCTTCTCCACCACAGAGCTGCCACGACACAGTGCAGGGACCTGGAAGGAAGGGGCAGTTCTCTGAACTCTCTGGGCTCCAAGTGGCTGCCTCAAGTCCCGGCCCCATGATTGGGTGGCATCTGGACAATGGCTTAGTTACATTTGTTACAGCTTTCATTATGGGAACCCACAAAGTACTGGCAAATTTTCTTTCTTTCTCATCAAGAGGAATGAAGGGAATGGTTTTTAAAAAAGGTCTCTGGAGCCAGATGGTCTAGGCTTTGAATCCTGGCTCTACACTTGCCAGTAATGTGATCTAGAGGATGGGCACTTGGCTCTGTGTTCCTCCTAACCATCAAGTCTCCACTACAAATGATACAATTTCAGGCAGGCTGTATCATATAACCTCGGTGAGCCTCTATTTTCCCTTCTATAAATGGGGATAATAATCCTGTTTTATAGAGACACATGAAGATCAAAAGAGGTAACGTATTTAAAATGAAAGGGAAACTTCTTCCCAGGGCCCCCAGGACCCCAGGAGATTGCCCTCAGTGGAATGTCAACTCCCTGAGGGCAGGGTCTTCATTTGGACCCTGCTGTATCCCCGTGGCATATAGCATGTGCTTCCTGATGGTCAATGAACGTTGGCTGAATGTTGGCTCCTTCCTGCCTTTCTTTCTGACTTCACCTGGAACGTCACTCCTCGGCAGGTCCTTCTTCTCCCTGTATCTGCTTCTGGTCCCCAAACATGCCAAAGTCAGTGCATGCTGGGGTGCTCATGCTTCCTGTTCCCTTTGCAGGAACGCTCTTCCCTCCGGTGTTGGTATGGCTCGTTCCGGTCATCATTCATGTTTCAGATCAACTGTTATCACTTCAGTGAGGTCTTCCTTGACCACTGCTTCTAAGACAGATAAGTCCCCCAACCTCTGTATCATATTTTCTTATTGACCTCACTATACTTATTTATTTGTTCTTTGTTGTCTGTCTCCTCCTAATATAAGCTCCATGAGGATAGGGACCTTGTCTGTATTCTTAGTGCCCAGAGGAGTACCCAGCATGTCGACAGTACTCAGTACATGTTTACTTAATGAATAAATATATAAGTAAATAACAGATATTATTGTTGATTCAAGACATGGACTGACAGCAACTAAGAACTTCATTTGTTTTACCTTTCCTTGACCAGCTGAGGTGCAGAAAGGTCACTAACATTCATGTGGTGTCTTTTAGGTACCAAGCACCATGCTCATCATCATCTTTTGATGTAGGCATTATTATTATCATCGTTTCACGAATGGTGAAGAGGAGGCTTAGAGAGGATAAGCAACTTGCCTAAGATCACACAGCTGGTAGAGGAATATAAATTCAAAGTCAGGTCTGTCTAATCTTAAAGAATGTGTTTTTTCCATCATGCTTCCTATAAAAATGGTACCATTTCAAATAAAAATCTTTGGGTTCATCACTGTGGTATAGAAAACACTGTTTTTGCAAGTCTCAAGTGGGTCAAGGAGACTGGCAGTATTTTTTTTTTTCAGGAGGCTTTGCTTGCTACCACTGCAATTGACTTTGCAGCGATGCCAAGCCCCTACCTGGGGGGTGTGATAGGGATGGCCAGATGATTGGCTTTTCATTACTTCCTCCCACTGATTTTTCTTCATTCCATTTAGCCAAAGTATTTTTGGAGCACAGTGAAAGAAAACACATAAAAGATTCATATAGGCCAGGTGCAGTGGCTCACGCCTGTAAACCCAGCACTTTGGGAGGCCAAGGCGGGCGGATCACTTGAGGTCAGGAGTTTGAGACCAGCTTGGCCAACATGGTGAAACCCTGTTTCTACTAGAAATATAAAAATTAGCCAGGCACAGTGGCTGGGTGCCTGTAATCCCAGCTACTTGGGAGGCTGAGGCAGGAGAATCGATTGAACCTGGGAGGTGGAGGTTGCCGTGAGCCGAGACTGCACCATCGCACTCCAGCCTGGGTGACAGAGTGAGACACCATCTCAAAAAAAGAGATTCATGTAATTGCTGTGAACTTGGCTCTCAGAAGAAGATTGCTAAAGGATATCTTCACACACACTGCAAGGCTTTCTTTTTCACACTCAATACTTCATCTGGAGCCACTTACTATGCACGGCTGGCAAGGAAAATGCTCAACTGCCCTTTGATACTAAACTTTTGCTGATCTTAACTTTTTGGTTAAAAAATAAGATTTGATTTGTATGATTTTCATTTCTGATTGTTTCAGACAACACCATCACCATGTCAGGGAACTGGGCACTGCATTGTCTGTGGATAATTATGGTTGCTGGCCCAGGCACACCAATAGTTCACCTGGCCCAAGTCACTGTAATAGATGTCATCACGACGTCATTAGCTACTCCAAACTGGATCAGAGTCAGAGCACTTTGTGGCTTCTGCATTAAAATCTTGTACTTGCTGTCCATTTCCTACAAAATTAAGTACCCAAAATGAATTCTAGCCCTCAGGATTCCCCAGATCTGGCCGACTCTGCCACGCTGTACTTGAGGTGGTACATCTCGTAGGAAGTGCTTAGGGTTCAGGCAGATCTGAGGCTGAACCCTGGCTTGGCCACTCATGGCTAACATGTCACACAGCCGGTCAGTCTCTGTGCTGGTTATTCTCTGTTCCCCCAGAATGGATCTGGGGGGATCCATTCTTTGTCCTCTCTCTGCCCAGAGCAGCTGACCCCTGCAGACTGTGTCACTGGGGCACTCTCACTGGCTCGCTTCTGGTTAAGCTAAGTCCGTGGTAGGCACTGGCAAGAGACTGGAATTTAGAAGGTTTTCCTCACTCCTTCTTTCCTCCAGTGCCGAATCTCTAACAGCGGCTGCGTTGATCCATGATTTCAGCTTCGAACAGGGGGCTTCTCCTTCATCGTTACAGCTCCCACTGGACTTTAGTCACAATATCCTATGACTTTCCCACCTTGCTCTGCAGCCTGGGGGTTGCTAATGGTTATTCACTGTTTTTAGTGCCTGGGTGCCTCAGCGTCCTTTATTTTTATTTTTAGTTAATTAATTAATTTGCTTAGGGACAGGATCTCACTCTGTTGCCTAGGCTGGAGTGCAGTGGTGTGATTATGGATCACTGCAGCCTTGAACACCTAGGCTCAAAAGTGATCTTCCTGCCTCAACCTCCTGAGTAGCTAGGACTACAAGTGTGTGCCACTACATCCAGCTAATTAAAATTTTTTTGGTACCCATCTCTTTGGTAGAGATGGGTATTGCTATGTTGCCCAGGCTATTAGCATCCTTTCTTGGTTCCCTTACCCCTGCCTATACCTCTATATAACATGTCTTCATTTGTAAGATATTTTTACTGAGTATAATATCCGAGTGAACAATTGTTTTGTGTGTTTGTTTTTGTGAGACAGAGTTTCACTCCTGTTGCCCAGGCTGGAGTGCCATGGCACAATTTCGGCTCACTGCAACCTCCACCTCCTGGATTCAAGCGATTCTCCTGCCTCAGCCTCCTCAGTAGCTGAGACTACAGGAGCCCACCACCACGCCTGGCTAATTTTGTATTTTTAGTAGAGGCGGGGTTTCACCATGTTGGCCAGGCTGGTCTCGAACTCCTGACCTCAGGTGATCCACCTGCCTTGGCCTCCCAAAGTGCTGGGATTACAGGTGTGAGCCACCACTCCTGGCTGTGGACAGTTTTTTTTTTTTTTTCTTTCAGCACTTCTGTCTTCTGGCTTGCATGGATTCTGATGAGAAGTCTGCTGTAATTCTTACCTTCATTCCTCTTATAAAATGCTTTTTCTTTTTTCCTGGCTGCTTTTAAGGTTTTCTCTCTTTAATTCAGCCATTTGAATATATGGCTAGAAA
Source organism: Macaca mulatta (assembly GCF_049350105.2). Lineage (NCBI taxonomy): Eukaryota > Metazoa > Chordata > Mammalia > Primates > Cercopithecidae > Macaca > Macaca mulatta. The sequence goes on from NC_133419.1 coordinate 79,137,541, forward strand.
TGTGTATGTGTGTGTGTGTGTGTCTGTATGTATTTATTCTGCTTGGTGTTTTTGGAGCTTTTTGGATCTGTGGTTTGGTGTCCATTATTAATTATGGATAATTCTCTGCCATTATTTCCTCAAATATTTCTTCTGCGCTGTGTTTTCCCTCTTTTCCTGGCATTCCAATCACGTGTATATCAGACTGTTGGATATTGTCCCACAGCTCTTGAATGCCATGTTCTGCATTTTCCACTCTTTTTCTCTCTCTGTGTTTTAGTTTGGGTAATTTCTATTAACTGTCTTCTAAGACTCAGCTGTGTCACGCTGCGTCCTTTGGAGAGAGCAGTCCATCAAAGGCATTCCTCATCCTTTAACCGTGGTTTTCGTTTCTAACAATCCCATTTGATTCTTTCTTATCGTTTCCATCTCTCTGCTAAAATTATCCATCTGATCTTGCACATTGTTCACCTTTTCCATTAGAACCTTTAAAATAATTATAGTTATTTTAAATTCTCTGACAGATAGTTTCAACACCTGTGTCCTAGCTGAATGTGATTCTGATGATTTCTTTGCCTCTTGGGAATGTGTTGCCTTTTCTTGCCCTTTTGTCTGTTCAGTTGAAAGCGTGACATCTTGTGTAGCACGGTAGAGCCTGAGTGACAGGTTTATGCCTGAAAATGCGTGTGAGTTTCCTTCTGCTAGGACTTTTGGGAGGGGGTTTGGGTTAACTTAGGATTTGGGTTGGCTTTGAAGTTTGTTTATGGTTAACCTCTGTGCATCATAGGTTTTAAATTCCCTTAGCAATTCCCTGTGTTTAGGATGCGAAACTGGTTTGCCAGAGGGCTTTTTTCCCTCAAGGTCCACAGTTCAGCCCTTGGGTCCTGCCTTTGTGCTGACTGAGAGAGGGTCTCTTTCCGTTCTCCTGCCTCTCTCTAACCCCCTCCCAACAGTCTTCTGCCCTTCACTGATGCTTTTAGCCTTTCAGCTAACTACGGTGGTGGCAAAGCCTTCACTAGGGTTCTGACTCTCAGGTATGTGGGATTTTTTTTTTTCCATTTCTCTTCTTCCCTCATTCAGCTGAAAGGATTTTCCCCAGTGCCTAGGCAGGACAGTGTTCACTGCCCTTCTCTTCACGGATGAAGGGTGTTGTTCCTGATGGAAGATGAAGTGAGCAGGGTCTGGGTAGAGTGGTCGGGGGTATATGCTCCTCCCTCAGCAGCTGCTGTGACCCTCTCCCAGGTCTACCACAAGGGACACTTTCTTCTTAAATCTTTCCTTCTTAACTCTTTTCTGTGGAAAAGCTCCTGGTGGGATTTGTAGAGAAAAAAGTCCCTAAGAAGACATGGACCTGCCCAATTGCTACAGCATCCAAGGGCTTCAGACTCTTTTGCCAGTACACACTTAGCCTTTGTAAATTCACCAGCCATCCCAGCTGAATTCTTTCTCCCTGGGGTAGGTACATCTGCCCCAGCCAAGCCAAGCCAGGACCCACATCTTGTCTCTTTCTGCAAGAGTCTGTCTCTCCTTGGATTTGACTTGAGAGAAGGAGTTCAAGGAAATGCACAAATTTACCTTTTGTCTGGGTTATTTTCATGATAAGGTTGGGAATGATGCACTTTCCAGCTTCCCTATCGCCAAGCAAAAACCAGAAGCCAAATCTCTTCGTTTGACCCATTTCAGTTGACTTTTATGTCCCATTGGGAGCACTGGCAATGCTGGTGCTCAGATGTGAATCTAGCATTCTTCTCACTACAGCCTATCTTTTCTTCCTGTCTCTATTTCCCTTTCATTCTGAATTTACAAGTCATTATAAAATATTGACTATTTGTCAACCGACCAGTTGGCAAACCCTAAGCTTGATGCAAAGACAAATTTGCAAGGGTCTCACAGTAGTTAATGCAAGCATAATTATAACAGGAGCTGTCACAGGGCACTGTGGGAGGCCAGAGCCCCTTCCCCTATGAAACTCAGGGAAGGGTGTTGCTCATACCCATCCAGCAAGTCAATTCTGGAACCTGCCTCATACTTATCAGGCCATTTTCTCAGCCACCAAATGCCATCTGACCAGGAGCTAAGTCTGAGAGTACTGATGCCACACATGGGAGATGGGGACTGCATTTTAGACTCCTTTGAGGTTCCTACCAGCAGACTTGTGGGCTGAGGGAGGAAAGTAATCTTGATTCTCCAAAACTGTGAACTCTATAAATCAAGGTGCTCTGAAGTGTGTGATGTTTATGTTAGGTGTACTATTTAATCTGTTAAGAGGATCGACAAAGCTGACTTAAAACTTGTTTCAGGCCGGGTGCTGTGGCTCATGCCTGTAAACCCAGCACTTTGGGAGGCCCAGGCGGGTGGATCACTTGGGGTCAGGAGTTTGAGACCAGCCTGGCCAATATAGTGAAACCCCGTCTTTACTAAAAATACAAAAATTAGCTGGATGTGGTGGCCGGTGCCTGTAATCCCAGCTACTCAGGAGGCTGAGGCAGAACTGCGGAGGTTGCAGTGAGCTGAGATCATGCCATTGCACTCCAGCCTGGGCAACAGAGTGAGACTCCATCTGAAAAACCAAACCAACTAACCAACCAACCAACCAAACAGCTTGTTTCAATAATAGCTTATGTCACAGGCAAGCCTGGGCAAATTTTTTTAGAAAAATAGAACACTTCGGTTATAATTTACTAAACTGCCTCATGAAGCGAAAGGTAGAAAATTCACTAGAGCAATGGTTCATTGGCAAAATCTGTCCAAATCCTTAAGAAACACCATAATTAAATATCACGACATCTCTACTTCTAGAGAGCCTCATAGTTTGCAAAGTATTTTTACTTTCAGTATTTATTTAGTTTTTTAGTCCTCATAAAGGCCCAGAAATAGGGTAGGGCAGGGGATTATTTCTGTCTGGTTGAGACTTGGGTCTGGAGGCCAGCTAGCCTGTCTCTGAGTCACATGGCTCGCAGCCAATGAAAATAGGTGTCTGGCACCCTTGCTTCATTCTCAGTCTGAGCTGGACCAGTTTGCCTTGGGTGGCTCTCAGTGTTATTTTCCAGCTGACTTTGGATATTCTCAGGGATCTGACTTCTTTCTTAGTTCATGTCTTGATCTCTCATACTTGATTCTGCTCTTCTCACCTGACCTCTGATTCCTACCTATCCCAATTAAAACTTTTGTCTACTCCTTTGATTAGTTTACTTGCAATTGCTCCTGGGAAATACCTTTCACACCCAAACAACACTTCTGCAATTACTGGTATTGCTACTAATATTGCTTGCATTCAGAACAATAACAACAGCAACAACACCACCAACTGCAGCAGCTATCATCTGAGTACTTGTAATCAATCAGACACTGAGCTTTCCATATTTTATCTCACTGAAATTTTGAACCTCATACTATTCCTATGAAATAGGTAACTATTTTCATCCCTGTCATACAGATAAGTCACAAAGAATGTAGGTGACCTTAGCCAGTACAGTTGAAAGAACAGGGACTTGTGTTCTGGTCCTGCTATATACTCACTGTGTGGTTTCAGGCTCATTATCGAATCTCTCTGTACTTCATATGTAAAAAATGTGGATGATAATTCCTGCCATCTGAGGTTGCTGTGAAGATTAAATGGGAAAGAGCCTGGCACATAGTAGGATCCCAAAAAACAAAAACAAAACCAAAAAACTAGTTTCCCTTTCTATTTTAGGACTTTTATCTACCACTTCTGATGTGTGTCAACAAGGATAACCACTCTTGGTACTGCTATGAAGTGCAGTCTTCGGAATTCCAGATGCCATTTCATAAAAAAGTAATTGTAAAAACTTTTCCTTCTTCACTAAACATCAACTATAGCTGTATACTTCATCGAGGAAAGAAAGGGAGGGATCTTTCCTGGTGGAAGTGTAGGAAACCGTTTTAGATTTCAGGGGTGATGGAGTGTAACGGATGCAGCGATGTGTAAGCATTCGGTTTGGGATCTGAGGGAGTGACCTTGGGAACTAATTGAGTGCACAGACTTGCTCTGACAAAGAAACCCCTGTATTGGCTGAATAATGTATAAGAGATTTCCATTGGGCAATGGGCAAAATGGAATTATTTAGCGTATTTCCATTCCAATGAGTTAATCAAGATAATTGCTGTTTTCCTGGATCGTTGTCTTTTCTTTGTAATTAACAAGGTCCTTGTTTGGAGAAAGGAATTTAGCCAGTGAACTTTATAAAAATGGCTGTGACATTTTTGTTCAAATTATATTTAAAAATCGACTACAGATCCTTTTCCTTTGGATTCTGCTAGGACTGTTAGAAACTGATGCTTGATCAAGCTTGAGAAAAACTTTAAGGAGTCAAGTTCATTTGGAATTAACAAATCCAGTGCGGCAGTGGTGCGGGGGTAGGATGCAAGGAGGGCAGCAGGGCAGCACTGAGAAAGCTCAAGCTCTGGCATCAGACTTAGACTGCGATCCCTCTTCTGCCACGTCTCACTATCAAAAGTGGACAAAGCAGCCTTCAGAGCCTCAGTTTCTATGTCTGTGAAACGGATAATAATCACCCATCCTCAGAGCTGTTGTGTGCATTCAATGCTGTGGACCACAGCTGATGCTCAACAAGGCTAGTTCCTTCCCCATCTCTCACATGCTTATCTAATGGTGACATTCAGCAATCTCAGTCGTTTGAACCATGGCTAAGACCTCAAAAAGCAGCTTAAAAAATCTAAGTAGAAAAAGAGATGTTCATCCATTCATTAAAATATCTCCTAGAGGAACACCCCAGATAAATATATTTAATTGTGGCTAGGATTATAATAAGCTGAACTTCTGGTTCTCTGACCACACCTCTTAAGAAGTCCTCTACTGGATGAAGAATAGAGAAATGAGCTACTTGAGGTGGGCACTAGGACTGAAATAAATAGTGACACCACAGTGCAACCCTAAGGGAGGAGGCAGAGAAACCTTCCCTTTAGATACAGGGCCTAATAAAGTAATGGTTTAAAATCACTTCGGGCTGGGGCAAAGGGGTCTATATCCTCATTTCCCCACTTCCTGAAAGCTCTCTTCATATTACAGCATAATATGCAATTGTTGTTCCTTATTAATGACCCTGAATCATAAAAAGAAAGGTTTCATTATGTCTATATAGTGTGTTTGAGAAGGGAAGTATGCAATACACTTCATAAGAAAAGTTCCATGCAAAATGGTTAAAATGAAAAGGGTTTTTTTTTTTTTTTTGGAATTTGAAGATGTGAGCTGCAATTATGTGGAAAATTCATCCACATGTGCCTGTTCCTTCTCCCCTTGCCACATTTCTGGACAGTGGTCATATGAAGATGCTAGCACTTCATCAGGTAAGTACTTTTCATCTGCACCATCTCCCTATGGTATGCTGGGCAGGTATCTGCTGTATCCATTCTACAGATGTGGAAACCGAGGCCAGGAGGGATTAAGTCCATGGGAGAGTGGGAGCTGATGCCCAGCTCCTCTGACTCCAAAGCTTATGCCTTCTCCACTAGACATTTCCTTCCTAGGAGAAATCATGTGGAATATGAACATGCAGAATGTATTAAAGGTAATGGTTTTTATCCCAAATCCTGAATTAAAACAAAATACTCCATCAATTTACCTCTAATCCTACAATGAATTAATGAAACAAAATCATCAAATGGCCTTGTTTTGATACTTACTCATAAAATGTTGTCCATCCGTTTTCATTGCTTTTGGTTGCCAGAAGGCCAGAATTGCCATGGTATGTCATCATGGCCAACTCGTGTCCTTGTGTGGTCACACTCTTGAGTGCACTGTTAGTGCCCATGGTCACCCAGTATACCTGGCCATCTGGGACCACCAGCCAAAGGGGCATCCCAGTAGAGTCTCGGCGGACATTTACCATGTTGCCGTTGTTGTCTGTGATGAGTGTGACGTCGCCATCCCCAGTGTAGGTGAAGTTGTACAGGTAGTCTCCTGTGGGCAGGCTTTGGGTGTACAGGTGCTTGCCAGTGGTATCAAACAGATAGAGCTCCTGGTCAATTGGTGAAGACAGTTCATACATGTTCTGGGTGTTGAGGAAAGGCTTGTTCTTCCGGATAAACCGAATTCGGATGTTCCCAAGGTCAGCCACATAGAGCTCCCCATCAGCACACACAGCCAAGGAAGACGGGGTATTTAACTTTGCATCCTTGGCATAACCATCATCTCCAGAAAAACAATCACAGTTGGCATCATTTTTACAGTCACAGCCACTGGGGGCCCCAGCAACTAGTGAGATCTCTCCGCTAGTGGTGACCTGCCTGATGCGGTTGATCTTTTTCTCATCAGTCTCAGCAATATACAGGACCCCATTGTGTGAAACAGCCAAAGCGGTGGCTGACTCCAGGGTTGCGTGGATGGCCACCTTGCTTAGCAGGAAGTGGTCAATGCCGGGGACCTGGCAGTGCATGGGCCTCCCGGCGACAATGCGCACCTGGTGGTTTTCGGAGATCTGCAGGACCACATTGTTGTCGAGGACATAAAGTGAGTTGTCCATTGGGTTGATGGCTAAGTCTGTGGGCCACTCCAGGCGAACCTGACAATGAAGACACCGATACTCAAATGACTGGCAAGATGCCCACCACTAATCCATCCCATAGCCCATGTAGCCCATAACAGTGTCCAAAGTGACTTCATATACAGTTTTGCTTGATCCTCATGCAGCCTATCATCAACAATGAAGTGTCAGCCCCCTAATCACTGGGAAACCATGAAAGAGCTGCCACTGAGACATGTGATGGTCTCATTAGACTGACAAAACATGAAGAAGGAGTTAACAACAACAAAATAGTAGGCAAAAGGGTAGACTTTGGAGTCAGATAGGCCTGGGTTCCGAACCTAGTCTACTACTTATGACTGTGGGCAAGTTACTTTGCCTCTCTGAGGCTCAGTAGTCACATATGGGAAATGGGAATGACAACAGCACAGAGTCCCTGACCCACCAGAACCCACCAAATAATGGCAGCTGGTGTTCTAGAGATGGGAGGGAAAGGCAGATGGAGTCTGGAGGCTGAAGTAGGAGTTGTTCAGAGGCTTAAGAAGGATTCTTCATGCATGGTTGATACGATACATACATGATTTCTCAATTCTTTGAGTCCACGGATTAACAGCTGGCTAGGCGCTAGAGATATAAAGACAAGCTAACCATGGCCTCTGTCTGTCATAGGTCTTGACCGGTGATTCTAAAACCTAGCCTCACATTCAAATTATCTGTGGCGATTTTAGAAAATAATGGTGTGCAAACCCCACCCTTGATGAGTGAAATCAGTTCCCCGGGTGTGGAGCTTGGGCATTGGCATTATTTCAAAAAGCTTCCTGAGTGATCCTGATGTGGGCTTGAGAATCATGACTGGATCCTTGCTCCTCATGTGTGGTCATCAGCATCAGCTCACCTAGGAGCTGAGCATAAATGCAGAAGGACAGCCCTCCCTGAAACCTACTGAATCAGTATCTGCATTTAAGCAAAATCCCCAGGCGATTTCTGTGCACACTGAGGTTTATGAAGCCCTGCTCCAGAAAATGGTTCTAGTACCTCAGAGAACAGGTCCACGTGGAAGGGATTACTGAAGCTGGTTGTAGGAACTGGGAGTTCAGAAGTGCTGGGCCCCATGTGGAGCCTCCTCTGAGCCAGGCTGGGAAACTGGCATAGGTCATGGCGGGTCTTCAAGTGGGCACCCAGGGGACTGCAGCTGGCATGGTATGAGGGGAGGAGTGTCTTCTTCAGTGGACTTGGAGACTGAATTGTTGGATCTATCACACTAGGAGGTATTGGCACTAAGGGGAACCCTTTCCACCTGTGTCCCTAGGAGGTCCAGCTATGTTTTGTGTGGACTGGAAGTGCTGACAGGTGCACCCTACTGCTGATTTTTCCACCCCACCTAAAAATTCATTGCCTTAGACTTCCTGAGCCCCATACAAACCCTTGATATTTCGTCCAATTTGGGGCTTGCTTAAGCAAGTGTATACCTTTATTTTTATTTACTTATGTCTGATGACAGGGTCTCACTCTGTCACCCAGGCTGGAGTGAAGTGGTACAATCTTGACTCACTGCAGCCTCCACCTTCCAGGCTAAAGTGATCCTCCCACCTCAGCCTCCCGAGTAGCTGGTACTACAGGCATGTGCCACCATGCCCAGCTAATACATATATTTTTATAGAGACAGGGCTTTGCCATGTAACCCAGGCTAGTCTCAAACTCCTGGGCTCAAGCAATTTGCCTACCGTGGCCTTCCGAAATGCAGGGATTACAGGTGTGAGCCACTGTGTTTGACCTAAGTGTAAGCCTTTAGATAAGAAGTTTCTCTTCCAGGAATTTACCTGTCTGCACCATTGTCTATAAGAGTGTTTTTAATAATGATGAAGCCATTTTTAATAAGGACGAAGACCGAGAACCAACTCATATGCCCAACAACTGAGAATTGGCTAAATAATAGTACATTTAGTTTGCTCATAAATTAGAATACTGTGTGTCGTTGTTACAAGTGATGTTATAGATGGATATTTAATGACATGGAGAAATGTTTGCTATGTATTAAGTAGAAAGAACAGGGTTACAGAACTGTAAGCACAGTGGGATACCAATTGGGGAAAAATACAGGAAGTTTAGCTAGATTATAGATAAAGAGGAGATTAAGTGCTTGAGGGATACATATCAAAACGTTAACCATACCAAGATTAACGGTGATTTTAATTTCCTTCTTTGTGATTTCTAACTTCTTATATTTCCTACAATGTACATGTGGTAGTTTACCAGTATAAAAATAAACCCTAATACATTATATACACACGAGTGAGGCCACCTCCATCTGTCCCCTCAGCTCAGGGACATTCTCAGAAGGGGGCAGGCCCTTTCTCAGTTCTTTAAAGCACGATCTTCAGGTCCTGCTTTCTAAAGTCTTCTTGTCCCCTTACTCCCAGCTCCCTCTGTCCCTGCAGAGCCAGGGAGCCTGAAAATTTGCCAGGGCTGCTGCCAGCCAGGGTTGCTGCTTCACACTCCCCATGCTCTCTGGGCAGCTTTTGGCTGCATCAAGAACACAGTTGGCTCTAAAGTGACAGGGGAATTTTCAGTTTCTTAAAATCCACTTCTTGTCAATCTGGCCGCTAAATATTTTATGCCTTCTGGTCCTGTGGCACCTTGGGGACCTGCTTGCGGAGACCTTTCTGCCTGTCGTTATGATGAAAAGATGGTTCCTTGATGGGAGGAGTGGGGGAAGATAGAGTTAGTGGAGGGAGACCGGAGAGGAAAGAGAGGAAGGAATGAAGAGCAAGTGCTTTCCTACACTTTCCCCTTATGCCATGTGCAGGGTGCCTGGGAAATGAGAAGGGGCATTGCTCTTGGAGTCAATCCTCACTCTGTCACACTGCCTGTGTGATGATCCTGCACCAAACTACCTAAGCCTCTCTGGTTTCACCACCCTATTAGTGATGATCATGTTGAGACTTGATTTCCCATCCCCAAAATGAATGGACTAGACTTGATAATTTCAGAGGTCTTGCAGCTCCTGTGTTCCATGGTTCCAGTGTGGAATGATACCCTCTTCCCTGTCCACCTGAGCATCCTGTGCCTTTAGTAAAGCACTTGGAGCTGGCTGCCTTGTTGCAGAGTGATTTTCTTGCAAAAGATTGTCAAATGAATGAAGGAAGGAAGGACCAGCAAATGGTATAGAGAGAGTGAGAGATTGGGGTCAGGACACCTCACTTCCTATTCCAGTTCCACAATTGCTACATGTGTTACCTAACCCAAGTTTCTTAAACACCAAACTTCTTTCTCTATATGTAAAAGGGGATAATACACATTACATAAGGTAGTTGTGAAGATTAAATGAGACAATGTACACGGAAGTTATCTGTGGATTTTAAAGGGAACTAGTATTCACATCCTATTCCTAGCTGCTGGGCACTGTACTAGATAATTTATGTACATAATTTCATGAAAAAATTCATTTCCATATCCCTGATGGAACCTGGTACAGGGCTCTACATTTAACAATGCATTTTCTTTCATCACACCTCACTATTCTTATCTATAAAATGGGGTAGATCAGCTCTACCCCATGAGACTATTGTGATAGCTAAGTAAGAAAAGAGACGTTGTACTTATCCTGTATCCCCATTTCTTACAGAGTGCCTGGCACATACTAAGTTCTTATTTTGGATCCTAAGCATAGAGTTATTCTCCGTCAGTGGTGGCCCTCTCCACTTCTTAACACGTTGCAACAACTTCCTTCTGTTCCTTCTCTGCTCTGTGCCTCTCTCTTTAGTTTCTTTTTGGGCCTGGGTTTGTCTCCTCCCAAAGGAGCTGGTCCAAGTTCCTTGGCTCTCACCTTCTCACTCATGCCTCTGAGCTGTGTGCTGTCTCTGGCTTAACTCCCTGCTCCCCACGGGGCAGTAGAATAGAGAGGAAGCTCTGAGAATGAGAGCCGGTGACACCTGTGCATATGTGTCTGTAACATAGATGCCAGTATTGGAGAGTTTGGTTAAAGAAGATCCCATGCTGACATTCAGGCAAAAGTAGTGAGGGCCAGGGGCATAGAGATTTCAGTCCAGGATTTCTGAATCTAAGTGTGGGTTTGAGCATTTTTTCCCCCTGCACCATATGCCAGTTGTCTTTCAAGCCTCTGAACCGACTGGTTGGCAGTACCTCTATCTAAAGTTAAACAATTTTCCGATGTGTGGACTGAAAATTTTCGGCACCCTGTGCTGGCTGGTTGAGGGCCCGTTTTGAGAATTGAAAATACTTGTATGCACATCCTTAGGCCATGGTGGCTTCCTGATGGGTAATTCAAGCTTGCTCACAGACCGGAGAGGGAAACTCACTAGCCAGCAAGGGTAAGCCTGCCAAAACTGCAAAGACAAGTGGCAGAGAACAGCTTCCATTCTGGAGTGTAACAATCATATTAGCTGGCGCAGAGGGAAACCATCCCAGCATGCGACGGGGAAGTGACACGAGTGCTGGGACTGCCAGCAGCATCCACAAGGCTCCGTGGAAGGACTTAGCAATACATGTCAGTAATAGAGGCAGGCATGACCAGAAAGGCTGGCAGCAGGTGTCACACTCCGTGGAAAAGGACCTGTGTGTGCAGGCTCCCCTAAAAATGAAGGGGTTTAAAAAGCTAAATGTTGCTGGAGCTGAAATCAATTTGCAATTTGATATAACTCAATGCTCCTGATTTGCCAGGTTTTGGTAATCTTGGCAAGATGCAGCACAGGACACTGATTCAGCATGGGCCTGGCCCGGCCAAAGGATCCAGCAACAAAGGACATACCCTTGCCAAGTCATCACAGGATGTACTAAGGAAATGCTGGATAGCCAGTCACTTGTGTCTCTTTTTGACCTACAATGGGTTCCTGGTATCCACCTGCAAATGTCCAAACTCTTTGGCATGGTACAGCAGGGTCCTTCCCTACCTGGACCAAACCATGCTTCCTGTTTTAACTGCGGCCACCCGCTTTCAAGCACCCTATGCTATGGTTTTCAATTTTCCACTATTCTTTGAGTGTACCTGCCTCATTAACATCTTTGTGCGTTTGCACGTGCTGTTTCCTTTGTGTGAAATGTCTCCTTTTCTTTCTTGTCACTCAGCAAACCCCTATTCTATTCAACCTGTAAAACTCGCATAAATGTCACCTCCCGTGTGAAAGCAGGCACTCTATCTTTTGTTCATCACATCTGAAGGGCCAAGCAATACTAGGAGTTGTGCATGCATTGTTTGCTGTATCTTTACAGTAATCCTACTGGGCTGAAGTGAATTATTTCCATTTTACAGATATAAAAAGTGAGGCTCAAAAGACTTTAGAAAACTTGTCTAAAGTTACTGAGTGAGTGAGTGGCAAAAGGTAGGATTCAGTCAATTGATTAATCAATCAGCAAGTATAGACGGTGCCCAAATTTGGGTAACCAGGCATCCTAGTTAATTACAGAATTTCTGTCCTCATGTAGCTTAGAAAGAGAACAGGGAATGTACAAATACCCATCAGTGTTATTACCAAAGATGAAATTCAGGTGGCAATGGATTGAATGTCACGTGGTGGAAAGCTGTGTCTGTCCTACTCTGCTGCTGTTGAGGTTTCCTTGGGGAGATTTCTTCACTGTCCCCTGAGCTTCTACTTGTTACTCCTGACGGTGAACTCCTAGGACATGGCTGTGTCTTACTTATCTTTGTGTCCTTGGTTCTCATCACAGCCTGGCACCAAGTAGGTGCTCTTTAAAGGTTTACCAGTGCAAAGGTGAATGGCCAGCAGGCTGGCTGGGTGGCAGATGAGAGGATGAGTGGGCGGTCCCAGGGCTCTGGTAGATGAAGCCATCTTACCTGGGAAATATCCATGACAGAGTCACAGCTGAGGGGCCGGGCTGATGTGAGATCATTGGAGCCGAGCAGGGTGGAGATGATCCCATTCTGATCGATGCGTCTGATCATGGTGCCATCCACGAAGTAGATCAGCCCAAACTTGTCCACTGTGATGCCTGGGGGCAGAGAAACCAAAACAGGAATTCAGCATCAGAGATGACAATGGCGCGCACATTCCTGGAGCCTTGCTAGCTGACAGCACCTCTACACGATTGGGTTTGGTCCTCCCACAACCTTCATTCCTCTCTCAAAGAGGAGGAGTCTCAGGCTCAGAGGCCTTGAGTGACTTGTTCAAAGCAGGGATTAGAACCTAGGTTTTCAGATCTTCCAGGGCTCTGGTCCTCCCACCTTGCTGCCTCCTGAGATCTTAATCTATCACCTTAGTCATCCACTAAACCTGGATTCATAACTTCTGGGGATTTTTAAGCAGTAGGGATATAGTGGTAAGGAGGATCTTTTTCAATATTAACACTGTGAGTTATTTAAATTCACCTATTTCTGAAGCTCTGTGATTATAATAATCAGTTTCCCTTTTGGTAAACATTTTTCTTTTTATTTATTTATTTATTTATTTATTTATTTATTTATTTTTTTGAGAGAGTCTCGTTCTGTCACCCAGGTTGGAGTGCAGTGGCATGATCTCGGCTCACTGCAACCTCTGCCTCTCAGGTGCAAGCAATTCTCCTGCCTTAGCTTCCTGAGTAGCTGGGACTACAGGTGCGTGCCACCATGCCTGGCTAATTTTTTTTTTTTTTGGTATGTTTAGTAGAGATGAGGTTTCACCATGTTGCCCAGGTTGGTCTTGAAATCCTGACCTCAGGTGATCCACCCGCCTTGGCCTCCCAAAGTGCTGGGATTACAGGCGTGAGCCACCGGGCCTGGCCCGTCCTTCATGCTTTTCTATTCTTATTATTTTAGTCTCACTGATCATTACGAAAGTACAGAATCTGAATAGAATCCTATGGATTTGTGTAGAGAATATTGTTGAACTGAATTTCTAAAGGCAGCACACTAAGGAGAGGAGTCAGAACAATTACTCAACATTACCTGCTCCATTTACTAGACCGTCTCATCCTGTTAACTTTCTCCCTGACCCAGCTTGTATGTCCTTGGGCAAGTCACTGAGCATCTCTGTGTTTGTTTTCCCAGCTGTCAAACAATGAGATTGTTCCAAATCTGTATTTCTCACTCTTGGATGTGTATGGGGATCCCCTGGGGATCTTGCTAAACTGCACCCCCCAGGTAGCTGATTCAGAATATCTCAAGTGGAGTCTGAGCTTCTATCTGCAGTTTTGACACGCACCTTGGGTGATAATGACACAAACCAGAGTCTGAGAACCACTACACTATATCAGTACCTCTCAGCCTGTGATGTACATCAGAGGCACCTGAAGAGGCTTTTCAATATACACCTGCTGGCCTAACTCCTGGAAATACTAATTCAGGGGGTGGCTGGGACTGGGACCAGGGCATGCTTTAATAGTGTTCATGAGTGATAGTAATTTCCATCCCAGGTTCAGAATTGCAAGAGTCAGACATAACCATGAACTGTCATGGGATACAGATGGGACATGGCCCCAGGGAGCACCCAGTTTAGAATGGAAGGCACAGGAATGAATCAGTACCATGTGAGGATCACAGGAAAGGACAGACTCGAGAGGGTCATGGTAAAATACAGGAGATTCTGGTCACTTTTGTTCTGCTACGTTTTCTCTGGGGAAGGCAGTGGAAGAAGGGTCAGGAAGGCTTCACTGAAGTGGAGAGACTTGAATTATAAAATTTTCTGGTCGTATTAACTTGGGCATATTACTTCACTTTTAAGTCTTCATTTCCTCATTGATAAAACGGGGATTCTAACATCTGACTTGTAGTAATTAGCCCTCAATAATTATTAATGACCATTGTAATGATGAGACAGTGGCTGGCACTTTGTGGGTTTCAAGGCCTTTGCTCCGGGGGCCCACGTGTCTCTCACTGGCAAGCAGGGTGCTTTAATATGCCCAGGGGCCTCTGAGTGCTGAGAACCTGCTGGAGCACCAACTGTTCCTTCTTAGGCTGGTCAGGCAGGAGAGTGATTTCACACAGAGGACTAGGCAGCCTCAAGACTGGGAAGGCTTTCTCATGGTCCTGTCTTGAATGTACATTAATTTCATTCTTTAAGTGCCAAGACAGGCATTTTCTTGTCTGCCTAGCTATGCCCCATCTTTCTCTTCCATCTGTTTGGACTGATGAGTGCTCCATGAATAGTTGGGTTTCTTGCTTACAGAGTTGGCTGCACAGGCTAACAGAAGTGATCTGTCCCCGATTAATTACCTAAATTTTTCTTCTTTTGTTGTGTTAAATAGATGGACATCTTTTCTCCTCCCTGCTGCAAAGTGCCCGCATATCGTGTCACCCTTGCGATTTCTATCTGGGTTAATCACAGACTTTTGGGTAAATGCACTGCCACTTCATCTGTGTGAGGGTGAGGGGCTGCGAGGGCGGGGAAGAGAACACACATGTGCGGAGAACAACTGAAAAAGCCCTGGAGAGAATAAAAATTCTCAGATAAAACTGTTTTAAACCTAAGAGAGTAGAATACTGTGGCTACAAAGGGTCTTGGGGATTATTTAGCCCAACCTGTTCATTCATTGACCAATGGGGAAACTGAGGCCCAGGGGAGGAGGTCCCAGAGCCAGCTAGTGGCAGAAGAAAACCATACAGGGCTTCTAAGTGCAGGCCTAGAATTCTTTCACTCCTGGCTGCTCTCTCAGTATTTGGAAATCATAATTAGGAGGGATTAACCTTTGTTGATACAATATTTACCCCACACAATTACCACCTGACACTCCAGGTATGTGGCAGAGACAATGTGACATGATATGATGTGATGTGATATAATGGAACAACAATAATAGGAATCATCATTTATGGGATGTTTACCATGTGCCTGGTACTACTGTGCTAAGCATTTACATTCCTAATAATATTCAATCTGTACCACAACTGTGCAGCATATCCTTATTACATATATGAGGAAAATGAGGCTCAGAGAGCTTCAGTGATTTCCCGAAAGTCACTCACCTGTAGATGACAAAGTCTGAATTTGAATGCCAGATTTCACTAGAATCTCCCGCTTTGATTTGAAACTAGGCCCTGAAATCTGGAACTATTTAATAATACAATCACTTATAATATTTCTATAGGTTATTATTAAACATATTAATTTTGACCATCAGAATAAGCCTAGGAGGTAGACACTGATGGCATTGTTACCCCATTCTATCAGTGAGGACCCTAGAGCTTAGACACTTTAAGTCACTGGCTATAGGGGTTGCAACACAGTGAACACTCCACTGAGGGTGGACAATGATGGCTTCTCCAAAAAGCTTTCCCAGTCTCCAAGGCACAGGGGTCTCTCTTGGCTCTAAACCCCCATGAACAGCCTCTTTCTTCTTGCTTCTCAGGGAGCACCTCTTCCTCTCGCCCATGTCACAGTAATTCACACTCAGGTCTTATTTATTCTGCTACGATGAACTTATATATGTAACCATTGTACTCTATGTACTCAAATATTTGCTGAATAAGCGAAGGAAAAATTGTGATTGCGGGCATTTAGAGGTTCAACTTTTTCAGGGACTCAGAATTGAGACCTACAGTTAACCCACCCACTAGCACATCAACATACGAAAACATGATACGCTAAAATGTTTTTGTATAACAATAACATGAGAGACAGCATACATGTCCAATAGTAGAAGATTGGGACATCCATTTGCTGGAATACTATATAGTCACTAACATGAGTATACATTTAATGACATGGAGAAATGTTAATGATCTAGCATTTAGGGAAAAAAAGCAGTTTGCTAAAACAGTTTGCTTAATGTGATCTCATTTTGTTTGTTTTTAGTAAACACTACATATACACAAACACTTTGAAAAAAGACTAGCAGAGAAGACAGGAAATGTTAACTGCGAGTATTTTTGGCAGGTGGAATTTTCAGTTTTCACCATCCTCCATACATTTCTTGGTATTTTCCAAATTTTTTGCAATATTAATCATGCATATTTTTCTGAAATGGAAAATACTCCAATAAATGTTATTGATAATATTTCTAAGGCAAGGTCTTACCCCTGGGATTGGTGAGTGTGGCTTCTGTGGCCTTCCCACCATCCCCGCAGCGAGTGTCATCAAAGGGGAGGCACTGGTCACCTGTTCCCGCAACCACCTCAGAGTTCTTGACAAGGTCCTTCACCACCACAGTGGACTTGATTTTAAAGACCCGCCGGCTGTTGGTGTCAGAAAGGAAGACGGCGCCGCTCATGGGATCTGTGGTCAGGTAGTATTTGTGTGCCGGACTGTGACTAGAAAACAAAGACATGGCCAACTGATGAGCATTTTCTTCTTTCCTATGTGTAGCTGGAGATGGACAGATGAACCCCTGGCCCTTTAGAATCCAAAGCAAAAATGTCTTATGGGGATGATGCCCCTATTTTGGGTGATGGTTCCCCATTTTTTCTGACCTCAGTCGTTGGCTTAACTATCCCTCCCACCCACTATTCTTGTAAAAACCCACTGCCAATGATTGAGATGACCATCTCAGTGCCATGTTTGTATCAGGTGCTAAATACATGTTTTCTTAAGAAGATGACCACTGAGGCCTACTATAGGTGTCCCGTTCATTCAAGCTAGAAACATGGATGCTCTTGACTTAAAAAAAAAACACACTTCAAGAGTTCAAAAACACAAGCCCTTTTCCACAGGATTTTTACAGCAATCCCTCATCTCCATCTTGGGACTGAGGGATGAAACCCTGGCTAGCTCTGACTCCTGGTCAGCATCAACACTGTCTCCAGGGGATACTCATGTTACACTTATCAGGAGCCCAGGAGTCTCCCTCTGGCAGTCAGATATAAATGAACTGCAGGATTAGTTTGTAATTCGCAGTGAAACCCAAGGAAAAAAAGCAACACAGAAGAGCAGTGCTAATGATGGTTCTGTTTCTGGAAAACAGTTATAAAGAGCAGGCTGTGCCAACAGAGCAGAGAGAAGTTTGACTACAGAGAGGCCTTGAGGAGACAAAGCACTGCCTCTAGCCACAGGGTGAGGAAAAGGCACAGGATTTGGAGTCAGATCAGTCTGGGTTCCAAGTCTAGCTCTGTAATTTCCTGGTTCTGCAACTTGGGCAAGTTACCAGGCCTCCTGGGCCTCGTGTCTTTATGTGCAAAATGGGGGTGTTAACAGCTACCTTGCTGGTATGTTGGGGAAATTAGAGAGAAAATAATAAATGCAGAGTAGCATAGTGTAGTAGATGCTCAATAATAATTATTTTAATTACCAATGATTGTGTCTCTTCTTGCACTTGGAGACGACTATGTAGTAGATATCTCTTATTAAGCCTGAAATTTTTTATCCCCTGGTACTGATATACAATTTCTTTCAAGTCTAGGGCACATTGAAGTTGAACGTGGTGCTTCTGAAAAGCTAATTTTAAGTTCCTGTGCATGGCCTGAACATTCGCTGGGCCCTAAAACTGCATCTCAATATTGGCAGCCCCTTCCAAGTCTCTGGAAGGTATTTTGATTCAAAGGAAGCTCTCTCCGTTTGGACTGGATGGCCTGGTGCTGGCCATTTTCACTGCACAGTGAGGTATAAACTGTGCTAAGGGACTCAGGACAGACTGAGCAGTGATGAGAGCACCAGCAGGGCCGGAGCACTGCAGACCCCCTTCAAGACGAAAGCAAGATAATTTGAAAAGTCTAGAAAGAAGCTATTTTGCATTTATCAGGTATGTAAGTTTTGGGTCCTTTTGAAAAGCAAAATTTTATTTTACAGGTTGGTGTTTTTTGAATTCCCTATGAAGACTGGGGCACCATAATCTTTTCAGTACGTAAGTCACAGAAGGTCTTAATCTGGCCCTGGCAGGTTTGTCATTATAAATGTGTCTTGCCTTGGACAGTGTCCTTGGGGACTGGCTACCTCGAAAAGGGCCAGGCATCCAAACCCAAGGCTTTCCTTCCTTGGTTTTCTCTCCCTGAATTCAACTAACCCGATAAGATTTTCTCCAACTGTCCTTCCTCTCTAATCCTAATACTACTGTCCTGTCACATCCTTCTCGAACCAAGGGGAGGTCTCTCCGCCTGTAGCCTGGGTCCTCTACAAGTCATTCTTGATCTAACCCAAATACCAACCCAAATACCAATACCAATGCTTTCCCTTCTGGGACTCCTTAATCTTACAGAGAAGTTAAGAGCTTCCCCCCTCCCCCACCCCTGCACAAATCCCAGCTTTCTGCTATGCTGCTCCACCCTTCCATCCTCCCTCCCCTCCCAGACACCCTGCACCTGGCCACAGACCTGTCCCTGCAGCACGCCTCAAGTCTGCCCACACCTGCTGCTCCTGCTCTGCAGTATGCCCCACGCCTCCCTTTTCCTACTCACCCTTCACCTGTCAGTTCAAATGCTCCCTCCTCTGCAAATCTTCCCCAGCCTTCTCCCTGTGCATCATTTCTGGATGATAGGACATAATGCTGTGACTGTTCATTTATGTGTGGGCCTCCAAAACCCGATCGTCAATACTTGAAGAGACTGGATTTTGTTCAGTTTTGTTTTTCCTATGTTCTGCTTCATGCCTTCTAGCCCATAGCAGTCACTTGTTTTAAGTAGATGGCATATCTATTTTTAGATTACTTAGGTAGTGTTTGCATTCGCATTATTTAGCTCTTCTTTTACTTCTCTTCTGGGGGTAGCAGTAAACAGGACAGGTATCCGTCTGTTTTGAAATGTCCCCTGTGACTTACCTTATAATGTAGCACAGATTTAATCTTCCCAGATGACATCAATTATGGCTAAATAAAATGCGGTGACCTTAGATCCTACTGTGTAATGCTGGGGCAGCCTTGATCTTTTTGCTTTTCTGATGGCAGCTCTGAGGCGGGGTGATTTTTTTCATTTCTTTGCACATCACTCATGATAAACTGGTGCTATTTACCTCAGCAGAAAAGGGTCCCTGAGGGGTATGGTGAGGGGCCCTGTCAATGTAGATTAGCCCCCTGAGTTTCCATCTCATGTCTCCCTGCACTGCTCCAGAGAAGTGTCACTCATGTGGAGCTTCTCAGATCAGTGAATTCCAGGACAGGGTGGCACTGGCAGGATTATCCCAGAGTCTATAAGAGCTGTGGCTGCATCTTTTGGCCCAAGGACAAATTTGAGGTCTGCTGGTAAGTTAAGCATAGGGAAAACAACAGCTAGCTTTGAACTTAGAAAGTGTGGGCTCTCATTTAGGCAAGTCACCTAAATAGTCCAAATCGTAGGTCCCTTAGCTGTCAAATGACTAAGTCCCTGCTCGGCTATGCTCACAGGCTTGTCATTAGGATCAAA
The DNA here is from genome assembly GCF_049350105.2 of Macaca mulatta. Taxonomy (NCBI): domain Eukaryota; kingdom Metazoa; phylum Chordata; class Mammalia; order Primates; family Cercopithecidae; genus Macaca; species Macaca mulatta. The sequence goes on from NC_133419.1 coordinate 79,157,236, forward strand.
TGAAATTATACATCTCAACAGCCCTTTCCAGTTTGCAGAGCTCTCTGAACATTCAACTCATTTAGTCCTCCTGCCCCCCGGCACTGGGAGCTGCACCTGCGTCTGTGATGCCCATCTCGACTCCACTAGGGCTGAAGCGCCACCTGTCTGCAGAACAGAACTGCAGAGATGACTACCACAGACAGGAACGCATCTGTGACCACCTAGGGATGCCTATTCTGTCCCAGACACTGCACTAGCACTTGACCTCGTTTTCTTCACAGCTACCATATAAGGTAGGTACTTTCCTCCCTTATATTTCAGAAAACTGAGACTGGAAGAGGTGAAGTGACTTGTCTGGGACCACAGAATCCTAAGCGGCAGGATGAAATTCCAACCGAGTTCTGCTTGACTTCAAAGTCTGCGTTCTTTCTACTTCCCCACCCTGCTGCTCAGAATCTAAAAGGTTCCTCTGCCCATATTCACCTGGGAGTACCTGCTCGTCTTCTGAGGTTCAGCTCATCTGTAATGCCATTCCTGAACCCCCCACTTCTTCCCCACTGGTAGAACTGGCCTCTTCCTTCATTGTGTCTTTACTAGAGCTTACGAAGTTTATACTTTTAGTATCTGTAGCACCAATTAAACTTTTCTGTTTAATCGTCTGTCTCTTGGATGAAACCTTGAACTCCTCAAGAGCAGGGACTGATTACCAGTCTCTGCTGCTTTGCACTGGGCTGATGCAGAATAAGTATTCCGGAAAGTTCTGCTAAATTTATGAAAGGAAATCAGCCTCCCTGGCTGGAGTATACATAGGAAACGCTCACTGCTAACAATCTTAGAGTGATGGTTCTCAAACATGGCTGCACATCAGAATGGCCTGGAGAGCTCTAAAAATAGTCTTACCCATAATGATTGAAGGGCGTGGGCATCTCTACCTTTGAGATCTCTCCAGGTGACTTGGAGGCACAGCCAGATTTGGGAACCATGGCCTTCAAGCAGTTCTTTTTAAACTTTAATGTGCCACCTGGAGCCTTTGCTAAAACGCACATTTCAATTCCTAGTTCTGGGGTGCAGAACTTGTGAGTCCGCATTTCTAACAATTCCCAGAGCACACCAATGTTGCTTGTCTGTATTTTGAGCGGCAAGGCCTTAGAATACTCTACAAATAATCAATGTCTCAGAGCATGAGATGGAAGACAGCCTTCAGCGGAGGCCTCAGGCCTGGTTGTGTGGACAGGCAGCATTTCTTTCCTGGAAACGGACCATGTCTGATTCAATTCTGATGCCCAGTATCCTGAGTAGGGCTGGACAGAGAGTAAGATCACAATTTCATTTTCAGTTTGCTGTAGAAGTCTCTGAGGACCCACATTCTTTTCTAGTTCCTCAAACATAACTTTAGTCTCTCTGGAAGTGATGTAAAATCAAGAGGCCTTCAGGGTACCATTCCTGAAGTTAATGAGCTGAAGCCAAGCTTCACTCTGCTCTCATTCTGGATGGTGTTTGGAATTTCCCAGTAGGAGCTGGAAGTCTAGGAGTCTGTAGGGACACACAGGCTCACTTGCTTCCAAGTGAGAATTCTCTTTGTCTCTAAGGAGGGTCTGCCTCATGCAAAGGAGTGTCCTTCAACCACAGCAGTTGGCAGCTCTGGCAGAACTTGATTCCCTGGTTCTCAGAACCTGTGGGAAGAGCTTGAGTGCTAGAGCCACACAGTCAAGGGTTCAAATACCAGTTCTACCATCCACTTGGCTAAGTGACTCTGGTCACATCACTTCCATAGCCTCAGTTTTCTTAAGCTGAGAAATGGGGATAGTCACACCTATTTCAAAGGATTATTTTGAGGACAAAATTGCATGAAGAATATAAACCTCTGAGCATAGCGCCTGTTCCACTAAAAAATAAAATACCCAGTAAATGGTAGCTTTTAAGCAAAGCTGGTCCCTTTAGAAACTTCTAGAAGATTTGGTGCATAATGGAAACACTAAGTATGTCAGACTTTATTTTGTCCTGCTCAACCTATTTCCTGAGACAGTTAAGGGCTCTGAGTTAATATAATATGTGTAGCTGGGTTTGATGGACACTTGAATTCTAATGTACTTCTGAAGAAAAGGCTTTAAACATCTTCTGTGACCCTAGGGAAGAGCTCTGGGAAGAGACAAAGATGCTGGTTTCCTGAAGGAGTCCATAGAGGAAGATGCCCCGTGGATTATCGGTTTCTGTACTGAGCATGCCCGGCACAGCAGGCTGGCACTGAGGCTGGAAAAGCAAAAGGCAGACATGAGTCTGCTCCGGGGAAGCACACACATAGGCTAAAGTTGCCAGTCACGGGGCCAGACATATTACTGGGAGTGGCTGAGACAGTTAATGGAGGAAGAGACACAACTCTATAATTTTTTAAATCCATCGCCAACATTTACTGATGAGGACACTGAAGCCCAGAGAGAGGAAGAGATTTGCCAATATCCAGGTAGCAGTTAACATCAGAGCTGAACCCAGGCTCTCTGTCTTCTGGTTGTCTTTAGAAAACTGCAAGGCAGAAAGTGATTCATTTTTTCCTTTCTACTTTGGTTCATCTTAGAAAATTTTTAGTGCCCAAGAAAACAATGAATTGATGAAGGGTTTAAAGTCATACCATGAATATATAAAAAGATCACTGAACATCAGAAGCAAAATGTTTCCAAACCACAACTCTTTCAGTTTATAGATGAGACTGGAAACCAGAAACACCAGGTAACCAGCCCAAGGCCACACGGTGAATGTGTAGCAGGGCTGGACAGCACCTGGCCTCCTGACTCTTCCCAGCTATGTCCCCGTGGGTCATGGCTGCGTCCCATGCAGCCGCCACCACTAACTGGATGTTTCAACATTAAATGCTAGGCTTTAATTCAAGACCTTCATGTGAAATGTACTTCTGTGTTTTCTGTACAACTGAAGTTGAAGGCATGGACCATTACATAGTTCAGTATCATCCATACAAAACTCATTGAAAATCTCAGATTTCAGTGTCAGGAAAAAAAATTTCTCTGGTGAGCAATGGGCAAGTTTTCAATTTCTGATACTATAAAGTATGAAAATAATTATGTTTTCTTATTTACACTGGCTGCCAGGAAGCTCAGAGCTTAATCTAATAAATAATCACACATATGTTTCCTCCTTTTTTCTTTTGTTACCAATTTCTATTTGATTTACTTTAATACATGTGTCTTTGGGTGTAAGAGGATTTAATTCCTTTTTGGGAAAGATGGAGACATCATCATTATCATATGATACGAATTGTTATGATAATAAATTATAATACTGTTAACTCTATAGGATGTTAGCATTATTATTACCATTACTACTATTTCTGGAGCTCCTCCCTGTGCCTGAAAGTACTGAATAGTTTACAAACATCTTCTGTGATCATTACAACAACACTCCAAGGGAGATTTTATTAACCTTATGTTAGAAACTAAAGCTTAGAGAGATGAAGGCATTTTTTCAAGGCCACATAATTGGGGAACTTCAGTTTTCTCATCTGTCTATTGGATGTAATCATGGATATCTACTTCACAGAGTGGTTTGGGGATAGAATGCTACAATCCATGTAAAGCACATAACCCTCTATCTGCTACAAAGTAAATACTCTATACATGTTAATTATTAAATAATTATAATATTTACTACTTATATAATAACTATTATCTTAAAATAACACATACAATTATTACACGAATAATGCAGCTACTTCTATCGAAAGAGATAGAATCATTATTGGGTTCTGGGTCTGTCTGACTCTTTCCACCATCCCTAAGACTTTCTTTCATCCAAACTTAGCACCACTCCCGTGACACTTTGATCAGAGCCACAGTTAGATAACTGAGAGCCACTTCTGTGGCCATGCAAGCCACACCTCCATCTGCCCGTGGTTACTTTTCAAGTCACCACAATGTGTGTGAGGTCAGGGGACACCTGGGTGACTGCTATCCAGGAGTCAGGTGAATGCCATAGTGACAGGTGATGCTGACAGGCAGACACTTCTCTTGGTGTGCTTGACTAGACCCATTTCTGTTTACTGCATGTCGCTGTGAGTCTACATGACAAACCTACTCTGGGACAAAGTTCCTATTTGGGGATTGATCTCTGCAGTTGGTTCCGGGAGTCTGCTTTCTCCTTGATGGCAAGCCTTTTGGGTGGGGTTGCCTGGCATCCCTAAGCTGAGGCACCCTGAATGCCCACAGAAGTGTAAATGTGAAACCTGTCTTCTTCCAGATTGTTCACCTGATCAAGATGTTCTCAGGACTTCCTATCATGACCATCAAAGTTGCTCAATGCAGTTAGGATGACATCCTCATTTATTCTAAGGATAAGCAGGCTGTAGCATTCAAATTACTATTCCAAGGTTCAAATTCTTTCCCATATTACTTTTAGACTATCAAAGTAACTGCCTCACTTTGCAACAGATCCAAGGAGTTCAGGCTCCTGCCACGCATTGCTGCCATTATTAATGACTTCCTCCCATTGCAACTGATTGCCCCAATCAGTTCCAGTCCCACAGGATTATTTTGCCATACAGCCATCTGAAATTGACACATGCAGCTTACCATACAGCATGCAACAAGGCAAGGGTGAGGCAGGAAATTCTCCACTGGTTGGCTTACCTATGTCTGAAATCTTTATTTCTGACAGAAGACAGGAGAGCAGGGAATAGAAGAAAGAATGAGGTGTTAGCAGCAGGGTTAGAAGCATTATTAGCAGCCTGAAAACTTGACAGCAATGGTGCTATACAATACTATAATAAATAAAGACTTAGCAGCTATGACACTGATGTATTTTATATTGGATATTACTTGTCAGTAAGTTCACTTACAAGCAGTACATATCACAGAAGAGGCATGGTTTCGCCTGCACCACTACTGCTGACTTTGGGGGAAGAGGACTAGGTTGACACATTCTGCTGCTTTAACAAGGGCTAAGACAGGGATTGGAATGGTGGATTCTCTCCTCTGTACGGACACATACCCAGAGATACACAGGCTTACTGCTCTGCGTCTCTACGTGCACACTTCCCTACAAAGAGTTACCCAAACTTGGGTCACTTCCCAGGAGCCTCCTCATAAAAGAATACAGAATTGGAGATAGACTATAATTAGAAGGGAGGGTATGACACAGAAACAGTCCTAGGAAAAAAAGGCTGGAAGAAAAAATATATCAAAATGATAATATACTTCTAAATTTTTTTTTCTAATTTTACTTATATCTCCCTTCCTTACCCACTGTCATGATCTCCCCAACAACTGTAGGAGGGAGGCAGGGAAAATGGGGTCTCTTATTGGAAAGAGGTGAAAACAGAGGTCCAGGGAGGTTCAGTGATTTGTCCTAAGTTGTACAGCTTCTCTGCCGAGGCGAGCTGATTTCCACGTCCACGGCGCTTTCTGTTGTGGTCCATATACGCAGTTGACTGACACAAATATGCTCAAAGGATCCTTCTTCCTTGACAGATGTCTGTGCCAGTCAGACTCATAATAGACAGAAGAAGGGCAGAGAATATTCCACTGGTGGTCCTCTTCTCATTCAGCCGATAGCTGATTTCCTGTGAGCCTACCGCGTGTGTGCTTGTCTGGCCCTGTGTGTGGGGCCGATACTAACCCTTCTCTTTAGGGCTTATGGCTGTTGGCCCTGCCTTCCTTTCACACATGCGCTGCAGAGTGAGATTCTTGCAGCAGGACCTTACCTCCAGGGAGGAACTTAACAAGGCATTAAGTCGAAGCGGCCCTCATTGGGCCAGGTGACAAGGCTTTGGTGAGGCAGAGGTGTGTAATGATCTCTGGATTTGGGTCCACCATTTTAGAAGCTGGACCTCAGGCAGGTTCTTTAAATTCCCTAAGCCTCCATCTTTTCATTTACCAAAGGGGGATAATAATAAACGCCTTACAGAATTGTTATGCTTGGCAAATAGTAGGAACTCAGCAAAAGTGAGTTTTCTTTTCCCCTGCCCACTGTGGAGGAAGGCTTTCCAGCTCTGGGGCCTGTCCTGCTCACATGGACCCTGGCCCAGAAGACAGGCAGATTCCATTCCCTAAAAGAGTTGGGAGGGAGCTTGGTGCAATTCCTCTTGAAAGGGAGTGTAAGGCTCCCTTATCTCTAAAGCACAGCTCTTCCATGACTCCTGAGCCCACCCTATGACAGTGCCCTGGTTCTAAAATGATCTAGGTTAGGGAGGCATAGAGAAAAATCCAACATATCATGTCCTTCCCTGAGCTAGAAGCATGGCTGTGCTCCATCACTCAGGGTCAGGATGGGGAAAGAGGCTGACTCAGCTGCTTCTGCAGCACCTGAGGAGCAGAGAGGTCAGTTATCTCGATACTGGTCCGCTGAAGGGAACTGCCCTTGGGCTCGAGGGATCCTCCTGCCTCAACCTCCTGAGTAGCTAGGACTACAGGCAGGTGCCACCACACCCAGCTAATTTTTAAAATTATTTTTTGCAGAGATGGGGGTCTTGTCAGGTTGTACAAGCTGATCTCAGACTCCTGGCCTCAAGTGATCCTTCTGCTTTGGTCTTCCAAAGTGCTAGGATTACAGGTATGAGCAATGGCACCCAGCCCCTTGTTTTTATAAAAAAGGTTCATGTGACTCATTCTAATCAGTTTAGTTCTAGGAAACAGAAAGAAGATTCAGTGGCTTCCAAGGAGTCTAACGTTTGGCTGCTAGCAGCCGTCTACGTCACAGATGTACTCTGGATGCCAGGGACATCTCCCTGTCCTAGGTGGCTTGTCTTCACTGCAGTGCACTGGGGAAGCAGCAGCTGCTTGAGCTGGGAGGTGAAAAGTCCCAGAGTCTGATAGGCGAGGCTCTGTCCCATCCCTGGGCTCAGTAGGTAATGTGGAGGGGCCCAAAGGATGGCAAAGGGACGTTATTACGAACTATGAAGAAAGCATCACCTTACATACCTCAACTCTAGGATGTTGGTGACATTTCCAGAGGGGAAGATCCTTCTAATGTAGTTGAAATCACCCACATAGAGGCTCCCATCGGAGCCACAGGTGAGGGCCACTGGGGCCAGGAGCTTGTTGCCGTCAGCAAGGCCATTGCAGCTGGGGCAGGAGATGCTTCTCCGGCGTCCATTGCCCATGATGCTCCCGATGACAGGCGGCTGCTGAGACACAAACTGGTTCTCCCCATTCCCTTTGTGCAGGATGCCTGGGACAAGCAAAAACAGAATTGCCTATGGAGCAGGAATGGGTATCTTTTCCCGTGGCTGACCACAGAGTCACCCTGATTTTGCAAGGCATGCAAGATCTCCATCGACCATCTCCAGGCTCATAGCCCAAGGCTTTGCCTCACCCCCTAATGGAACCCAGAGTGTCCTAAACAAGTCATACGGATTTAATTCACTCCAAAGCTCTGTAAGATAGGTACTATTATTATCCCTATTGTAACAGGGGACTGTCCAGGTAGCTTAACCGGCCTTACCCAAGGTCACACAGACGGTAAGTGGAAGAGCTCCAGAGTCTGGGCCCTTAGCCATTCACCTATACTGCCTCTCAGGTAGGTTGTCCATATCTCCTGTACCCAGTCCATAGCTCTATGATAGCATGAATTATTTATCGCACTTACCTGTTTTTCTCTTTCAATCGATACCATTTCAAGTGTGGAGACTATGTCTTTTTCCTTTCTGTATCCCCAGTGCTTAGCACAGAGCTTGACAGAGTAGATGCCAATGAATGTTTATAGAAATGAATGAGTGAAACTCACAGTCTCTTCTCACCAAAGGAGAGTCCAGAAGCGACAGGTTTTTACCTGGCTTTGTTATTAATGGGCTGATCCCAGCTCCTGTATAGGTCTCTTTACTGCTTTAACTGCCCCTGGGCCTCTTTCCCCACCAACAAAATGAGGGGATTAACCTCAAGGACTCAAAAGTTTCTTCCTACATCTATCCTGTTTCTTTTTAGTCTGGTTCCTCCTTTTCCTCCTGCACACTTCACAGCCTCCAAACTGGATCCTCTGCCCGCTGCCTCACCTCTTCCATACTGAAGCCCGAGTGAGCTGTGCTCTTACAGATAATCAGGATTGTCTCCCAAACTGTTACCTGTTAGCTTTGTCAAAGCTGTCCTTTGTTCAACGGATATCTTTACTTTTTATGTACTCTAATCAATCATTTTTCTACCTTAAAGTTTGTGCTTTGTTAGGTTTTAGGCAATCCTTTCCTGAGATTTTTACAAGTACTCTACTAATTTCTCCCTCCCCTCCCCTCCTCTCCCCTTCCTCTCTTTCTCTTTTTTCTTTTCTTTCCTTTTTTTTCTTTTAAATTGAGCCAGGGTCTCACTCTGTTGCCCAGGCTAGAGTGTAGTGGTATGTTCTCAGCTCACTGTAGCCTTGAACTCCTGGGCTCAAGTGATCCTCCCACTTCAGCCTCCTGAGTAGCTGGGACCACAAGCATGTGCCACCACACCCAGCTAATTTTTTTTAAAAAATTATTTTAGTAGATATGGGGTCTCACTATGTTGCCCAGGTTAGTCTCAAACTCCTGGCCTCAAGCAATCCTCTCGCCTTGGCTTCCCAAAGTACTGGGATTATAGGCATGAGCCACAGTGCCTGGCCTTTTAAATATTTTCTTCCATCAAATTTAAAGTGTTATCTTTCACATTGAGATGTTTAAGAAAACATCTGAATTTATTTTGTATACAGTGTGAAGTGAGGACTTAATTTGTCTCTACATATTGAGCCAATTTTCCCAATACTAAGTTCTAAAACACCTATCCATTCTCCACTGATATGTGATGCTATCTCTGTCATGTTCCAAGTTCTTATATATACATGGTATGTGGCAAAAACTTCTCCTTGCCGACTGACATCCATCCTATCCACCCTTTCCTTCTTTTGCAGTTACAGAATCCTGGCTATTTAGTTGGGCACATGACTGCCTGGAACAGACCATGATCCCTGGCTCCAGGGCAGCCACATCCACAACTAGGTTCTTGCAATGGCATGTAAGTAGAAGTGATATGAGCAGCTGCTGGGAAGTGACCTTACAATGCAAGGGACTTGCTCTTCATCCTTGACCTCCTTCCTGCTGACTGGAAAGTGGATGTAAAGGCTGGACCTGAAGTGGTCCCCTTGGATCATGACTTTGGAGACGAAAGCCCGAGTGGAGCATAGAGAGAGGAGCCTGGGTCTCAGACCCTGCAGCCCTGGATTATCTACCTCCAGACTTACAGAGTGGGAAGTGAAGTGAGTGAGAAGGAAACTTTATTTCCAATTCTGTTATTTTGGCTTTTCTGAAATTTGGGGCCAAAGCTTAGTTTAATTACTCTTCCCAGGTCAGTTTCTGAATGCGTTCTATTCCATGGAATCAATTTATCTGTTCCTGTGCCAGCACCACACAGCTTCAGATAATATGGTTTTTCTAGGATAGCTATAAATATAGATATTTGGTGAGTCCCTCTTCTTTGTTCTTAAAGGCTGCATTAGCTATTTACAAGTCTGTATTCTATCATAAATTTTAGAATTAGTTTGTCAATTCCCCCCAAAACAAGCTGTGGCTTTGATGGGCATTCACTGCCTTTTTAGATCAGGCAGGTGATATCTGACATCATTACCATATTTAGCTGTCCCATCCCAGCTCATGGTCAGAGTGAGTTATCTATAATACAGATCTGATGGTGCCACTCGCATGCTCTAGTCCCTGCAGAGGCTTGACATTTGCCTTGCATGTAGTTGAATGTCCTAATCTTCTTACCCTGGGCTCCAGCTGCTCACACCCAAGCTCTGTCTTTTGCTGTTCCCTTCATGTCATTCTCTGCTTAAATCACAATGAACCTTCTCTCCAGTGACTCTTCTTGAAGGCTTCAGCGCCTTGGCACATACTATGCCCTCTGCCTAGAGTGTTCTCCCTACTTGATACACAGGGCTAATCCTATAGACCATCTGAGACTCAGTTCAGGAGTTCTTGCCAAAGGGACACATTGATGAACCAAAACGCTGGGTGAGGTGCTCTTCTTCTAGCCTTCATAGTGCCCTGTGATGTGGCACAACATTGAAACTGCCTGGAGAGTATTTGTGTCTCACAGGCATAAAGTCTTGAGGCCATTCATTTCTACATCCCCAGTGCCTAGCACAGTGACAGCTCAAAGGAAGTATCCAAGCAATATCTGTTGATTGAGTTCCCTGATCACATAGAAGCCTATGGGATTCAAAGTGCGAATTTTTTGTTTGGCAGGGCACAAGGGATATGAGACAAGGTTCCACCCCAGCCTGGTTCAAGTAATTCTATTAATCCACTTACCACTTTGAATGTTGAGGGCATGATGTTTGTCTAGGCTCCATCCTCCAAGCTTGGACGCATCAATTTCATAGCCCTGCAGCACTGCTGTTCTTTTTTCCCACAGGATTAGATCTGGGCAGGATTCATATTCATAACCCACAGAAACTATAAGTGACAGAAGAGGCAAAATGCACAAGTGAGCTAAGCCACTCTTTGGCCTTTAGACCTGTAGGCAAGGCCCCTGGCTTATCTTTTGTAGAAGAGGAAAAAAGGATCATATTTCTAAGTGGCAACCAGAACTATGTGAAATACTAACACAAGATTGCTGAGCCTTAACAATTTTTTCTTTTTTTTTTTTTGGAAGAGCAATTTTACATTTGAGGAAAAGTTAAAATAAATGTACCAATTACTTTAAAAGGATCTAAGTGAATCCCTTCCAAGGAAATAATCTTTAGTATGTGATAGGGTTTGTTTCTGTGTTCCCAACCCAAATCTCATGTTTAATTGTAATCCCCAGTGTTGGAGGTGGGGCCTGGTGGGAGGTGATTGGATCATGGGGTGGATGCTCATGAATGGCTCGGCACCATCCTCTTTGTGCTGTTCTCATGATGGTGAGTGAGTTCTCCTGAGATCTGGATGTTTAAAAGTGTGTAGCACCTCCTCCCACCAACCCAGGCCCTGCTCCTGCCATGTAACACGGCTGCTCCCGCTTTGCGTATTGCCATGAGTCAAAGCTCCCTGAGGCCTCCCCGGAAGCAGATGCTGCCAGGCTTCCTGTACAGCCTGCAGAACCATGAGCCAATTAAACCTCTTTTCTTATAAATTACCCAGTCTCAGGTATTTATAACAATATGAGAATGGACTAATATAGTATGGAAAATACTTTGTGCATAAAAGTCTTCACCACAACATTATTTATAATATTGGAAAATTAGGTGTAATCTAAAGGTTCAAGAGGGGTGAGAGGGTGAGCAAACCCAAGTGTATCCACTGTAGGAATACTATGAAGCCACCAGAAGTCACAGTGAAGAAGACTATGTGGTGACCTGGGAAATGCTTATGGATCAATGCTCAGTTGAAAAGACTGTTTATATATGGTATTTCTGTGTTAAAAGAAATTACGGGCTGGGCGCGGTGGCTCATGCCTATAATCCCAGCACTTTGGAAGGCTGACGCGGGGGGATCATGAGGTCAGGAGATTGAGACCATCCTGGCTAACACGGTGAAACTTCGTCTCTACTAAAAATACAAAAATTAGCTGGGCGTGGTGGCATGTGCCTGTAGTCCCAGCTACTCGGGAGGCTGAGGCAGGAGAATCACTTGAACCCAGGAGGTGGAAGTTGCAGTGAGCTGAGACTGCACCATTGCACTCCAGCCTGGGCGACAGAGCGAGACTCTGTCTCAAAAACAAAATAAAACAAAAAAAAACCAAAAAAAAAAAAAAAAAAAAAACCAGAAAAAGAACTTACACATGAAAAAAGAAAACTAGTTGTATTTGTTTACAGGATCACATATGACTTTTTTCTATTTTTGTCCATTTTTCAAATTTTTATTAATGACTATGGTGTTTTTTAAATTAGGAAAAATATTTAAAATCATTTATAATGGATATATAGAAAAGGAACTTAGTTGGATTACTTTTAAAAAGCTGGAAGTTGCTTTGGGTTTCAAAGCTTAGAAATCCCCTGGATTTACTTTTGTTTCATAAATCCAGGACCCCTTAGAAGGTCACTGGGATGAAGGCTAAACATGACAGCCTCCCTGACCCTGGGTGTATAAAAAGCCCTGTAACTGGACTGTGGAAAGGAACCAGCAGAGACAGGAATGTTATTTCTTCCAAGCGTCTTTCTGGGCAGGCACTATTTTCCAGTGGACAATATCCTACTACATGCTCAAGACAGGAATTAACAATTGAGCAGCTCCTTAAAGTTTCTTTTAGATGCCACAAAAGACTGCCGACCATTTATGGCAATAGGGCATTGGGCCGGAAGACGTCCCTGTGACCCCTTCCCCCATGGCTTGAGTTCCTTAAGCAGCCACTATGCCTCTTACTGGTCACTTGTGATCTTAGGAAAGTGACTCCAACCCAGTCACTTCCCTTTTTCACTGACTGGTGGGCACTAGAAGTGCTCATTTTATCTCAAGAGATTGTAAGGCCTCATTTTAAAAAAGATGACAGAAGTGGCTTGATCTACAGAAGGGATCATGAACAGTGAGAGATGGCACCTTTGCTCCCACTGTGCCCTTGTTGGGTAGGATGGGATGCGAACCCAGAGGAAAGATCTGGAATAAATCCAACTCTGTTCCTTCCTAGCTGTGCGTCACTGAGAAGTCATCTCACTTCTCTGGGCCTCAACTTCTTCATGCAGAATTTGGGGGTGACAATTTTTGACTCACAGAGTATAAGGATTAACCGAGATGCTAATGTACAGGCGCACACATTGCCCACAGTAGGTGCTCAAGCAACATTCTTTCATTTCCTTCCCACCTCCCTCCTCCTCTTTTCCCCCCTCTCTCCCTCCCTCCTTTCCTTGCTTCTCCTCCTTCCCTCCTTCCTCCCTCCTTCCTTCCTCCTTCCCTGCCTCTCTTCCTCCTTCCCTCCTTCCCTCCCCCTCTTCTTCTTCCTCCTTCCCTCCCTTCCTTTCTAAATAACATTACTTCTCGGCTTCCTCATTCTGTCTTTGCTGAATCTCTGCCTTTTCTGGACCTAAGGGAATGAAATTGGAATGGGGTTCAAGACGAGAAGGGATTTGCTGGACGGTTACTCTTAAGTGCTTGGTGGATCAGCTCTGCAGGGTTAGACCTGCTAAGAGTCCAGCTCTGAGCCCTTCCTGGGACCTCCTCTAATCTGGAAGCAGAAATGCATACAGCCAGCCCCTGGAAGCCCAAGTGCCAAGTGAGGCTGGGACTCCAGGTGAGGTTACAGCCAATTTCTGTTTCATCTTACAAAGAGACAGCAATAACAACAACAAAGAGGTGACTTCTCTGACTGGGTAAAGAGGCCAAAAAGCATTTCTGATGGAGGAAGAATCTTAGTTACTGCACCTCAAAAAAAAAAAAAAAAAAAAAGAAACAATTTTTTAGCTTTCCTATTTTAATGGGTAAGTTCCCACAGGATGGCTGTGGGGTGGCCAGGCAATGTCCACCTGGTCCTGCCTTTGTGGCGCATGCCCTCTTTTAGCCCCTCACAAGCCAGTACGGCACTTTCCAGGGCCCTTTGGTTCTGTAGCCTTATTGTAACGGTCGGGTTTTCCACACTCAGGTCTTTCAGTATATTCTTTTAGGTCCTGGCCAGTCACGAACAGGTCTGAAAGGTCAATTAAGCCTTAGGTACTTTTGATCTGAGAAGAGGAAGGAAGGAAAAAGGAACCAAGGAGGTAGAAAGAGTGCTCCTGCAAGTGCTATTCTCTGAGTCCTGCAGCCGGGAGGCTTACCAAAGGCTTCTGAGAGCCCAAACACCTTCTGGTTGTAGACGTCTGTCTTGTCCCAAATGAAATAATAGGACAGGTCTGGGGCTGCAGCAAACCACTTCCTGAAGAGGCGGCCCTCCACCGCTACCATGAGGTGCACCTTCATGAGGTTGAAGGGGATGGTCGGGTGGGTGAGGCTGATCCTCAGGACAGATTTGTAGCCAGGGGTCCGGCTGCTCAGGTAGCTCAGCCTCATCTTGCAGCCAGCGATAGAGATTTCCTCCTGCAAAGCCTAGAAAGCAGAGGCAGATTACAGCAAGGGACGGTCGTCGACTCACCCAGTGGAGGGAAGATGGTGCGGCCCCATGGACTCTGGGTGTTCAGGAGGTAGAGGGAAGGCAGGAGAGAGCAGGGGGAAGAAAAGAGGAGACAGTGGAAAGAAGAGGGGAAGCAGAGGGTGAAGAGAAGCAGGAGGTGGAGGAGGAAGGGAAAAACATAAACGAGATGGAAGAAAGATTGGGGAGGGGTAAAACATGTCAGAGGACCTGGTTTCTGGGGCCAGTTTTCATGTGGTGACCTTGCAAAAGTCACCTCACCTCGCCAAGCCTCAGCCTCCTGCTCTGTACAACAGGGATGACAGCACTCATTTCATTGCAGTTTTGAGAGGAACACATAGGATATGCATATAAAATACTTAGATCACATTGCTACTGGTTCATGAGCTGTGTTATCCTAGAAAGCTCACGGAAACTTTGAATCTCGGTCTCCTCCCTGGCTTTGTGTGAGGACTGAGAAAGGTCACATAGGTAGAGTGCCTAGCACAGGAACGTTGTCAGGTGGCATGCAGTGCTGCTGCTGCTGCTGGTGGTGCTGGCAGCAGGGATGTCATGAAAAGAGACTGCTGCGGCCAGCTGCCTAAGCAGGAAGGATGGTTTCTTTCTCAAAACTTTCTTCAAATGAGATCTGTTCCAAATGACTTTCATTTTCAGGAAATTAAACAGAGACTACGAGATATTGACCAAACAAATAATTATGCAGAGTTGAGACCACAGCCTGGCAGGACCTGTGGTTCACAGCCCCAGCTCATCCACAGAGAGAGGTTGGACTGCCTGCATAGAGCTTCTGGCCACTCTGGGTGGCCAGCTGCAGTGCCAGATGAACAGAGTGGGGAAGGCTGTGACCTGGGGAATGCTCAGGTCACTTAGCTACTGGGTGCAATGAGCCCAGTTCTAAGTCAGAAAGTTTAAATGAATGCCAGCATGCCCAGGCAGACAGCAAAAGCAGACAACTTTATCAGCTTATGCTCTGGGCTCTGTTTCAAGATAGGAACATTAAATCGATTGAGGCTAATATATCTATTCAAGGGACAATGGCTATTCTACCCTATGTTTACAGTGGATGTGGGCCTTTTTCTTTTTTTTTTTTTTTAACTTTTTTTTTTTTTTTTTTAATTATACTTTAAGTTCTAGGGTACATGTGCATAACATGCAGGTTTGTTACATATGTATACTTGTGCCATGTTGGTGTGCTGCACCCATCAACTCGTCAGCACCTATCAACTCGTCATTTACATCAGGTATAACTACCAGTGCAATCCCTCCCCCCTCCCCCCTCCCCATAATAGGCCCTGGTGTGTGATGTTCCCCTTCCCGAGTCCAGGTGATCTCATTGTTCAGTTCCCACCTATGAGTGAGAACATGTGGTGTTTGGTTTTCTGTTCTTGTGATAGTTTGCTAAGAATGATGGTTTCCAGCTGCATCCATGTCCCTACAAAGGACACAAACTCATCCTTTTTTATGGCTGCATAGTATTCCATGGTATATATGTGCCACATTTTCTTAATGCCTTTTTCATCCTGTCCATTTCATAGACAAGTGTGAACGCTTACCCTCACCTCATTCTCCTGAACACAGGACATTTTAGGGATTGGGTTTAAACCAAGGCAATCTTCCTAAACTGTAGCTTACAAGTTTAAGGCAAAGCAGGACTCATACCCTGGTAAGCCCCTGGCATGACTGAAGTGCCATCCTGATGCTCTGAAAAATATTTACCTTCTTTAGCATACCCTTTAAAATTCATATCTCCCAGCACTTGCAAAGGCTAACCTATGAGAGGACTGGGAAAATCCAAGAGTTTGTTTATGTGTATTTCATGAATCTGATAATAAGCAAGGTTTTTGCCCTAACTGAATGTGCAGGCACCCAGCTCAGGGAGCACTGTAAAGAGGGTGCGACCTTTAACCCCATTTGTTCCAGAGTCCCTGCTCCTGGGAAAAATGTTTAGCTGGAGCTGAGCCAGGGTTGAGTAACAAATCACTTCTCTCCAGCAAGCTCTGTCTCCACTGACAACCATTTCATAAGAAAGGTCAGCCTGGTAGTTGAGACGGGAGACAGGCACTGAATCTCTGAAAAGGAGGTTTCAACCTGTGAGTGCAATGAGAATTTCAGAATGATTGTATGTCCTTCTTGTTGGCTGGCATCAGAAACCACTCAACAGGGTACGCACGGAAAGGTGTTTGCTCAGCCAGGCATGAAACATACACACAAAAATGTATAAACTCCCTGCTCCACCAGCGCCCGCGATCTATTAATAGGCACATCGCCTGAGTTCTCCTCGGGCAGGTGAGACAGCCAGGACTTCTCCTGGGCTTCTGCACTGACATCTCTCCTCTTCCTCAGGCCTTCACTGCTGTCGTTAGAAACTGGGCTGGGGACAGCGAAGGAAATTCAACTAGCGGAGCTTTGTTAGGCGAAAATATCTATCTTGATTTCCATCAGATTAAAATGCATCTTTCCCAATTACCTTCTTTTAATGATGGTTAAGTAAAGCGGTTGTATATATAGATTTGAGCCAAGGCCTTAATTGGCGTGAAGGCGGCGTGTGTTAAATAATCTTAATAATAACAGCTAAAATTTATTGAGTACTTATTAGGTGACAGACATTGTGCTAAGCACCTCATATATATTTTTCTCATTTAATCTTTATTATAATGCTCACTGTTCGGGATCCTTTGGCTCCTTCCTCTTGATAGGACCATTTATTTTAAATATTTTTTAACAGAAATAATGAGAGAGGAACATAGGATGCTGGGGAAAAGGAAAGTAGGCAGAAGTGAACTAACCAGGAGAGTGGAAAGACAGAGAGAATTTAGTATAAGCCAGAGTGTGCTAGGCAGTTCCAGGTGCTCAAGTGTTTTCTGTCTGTAAGAGGGGTGCCCCTCATGCCCTTACACCATGCCCGTTGTGGGGTTTGGTGGCTGGATTTTGCATAACAGGCTGATAGGACCTGACCCAAGCCCTACAGAGGTGTTTTCTCTCTTTCCACTGTCTCTGAGATCCTCTTCCATCCCCAGAATGAAATAAAAGTGTGGTGGAATGCAGTTAGGAAAGCTGGGTACCTGAATTTCTGGCACAATGGGGCCTTTCTCTGCACAGGAGCTGGCGAAGGATGTCAGTGGGGATGGAGAGACGACAGGGTTGGGGCGGGCAAAATTGCTCAGGTCACAGCTGGGAATCTCATTCTCCTCATGTCTCATGATGATGGTTTCCATGACAAAGAAGCGATCCCATGGCAGCCAGAGGGTGTGCTCCTGTGTGATGAAAGGTGCCCGCTCGAACCGCAGGATGATGGAGATGCCGCCATTTGTCACCAAGTCAAAACTGTTTGGGAGGGGAAGGTTGAGAAGGGGTGGGGAGCAGAAAGAGCAGGAACCAGGATGAGAAAGAAAGAGACCAAGAAAGGAGAGAAAATTATACCAAAGGGTCTGAGCATTTCTTGAGGGAGGCTCTAATGCCTAAAGATTTGACTGCAGCTCCAAACAATGGTAGTGATTTTAGAAAGCAGGGTTTTTTCCCCCCATAAAATGATTCACATAGAGAATTTGCTGAAAGGAACCACTGCTGTGGAGAGTCATTTTCCAGGATACACAAGAGCTGACAGTGGTGCTGCTGGTACTTAGGGCCTTTCAACTGCGTCAGAGCTGAAGCCCAGGGAAAAGTCAGGGAACGAAGCAGAACAAGCCTTGATCTGGGTGTTAGGGCCTGGTCCTGGCTCTGCCTCCAACTACTGTGTGATCTTGGATAAGTCACTTAGCCTCTTTGATCCTCATTTTTTTCATCTGTAAAATGCAAAAGCTCAAATGGATTATTCTTAAGTCTCTAAGATTCTATGACTCCACAGCAATTTTAGCTCTAATTGTGATAGATTACTCAACAATGGCCTTTGCAATTACAAAATAGCTAAGCAGTTTAAAGATGGCTCAATTAGAATCACAGTATCTTACAAGTGAAAGGGGAACCAGAAGACTGAGTGCCAGCCTCCTAGTTGAGATGAGATCACTGTGACAGCGTCTGGAGAGCTCGCAGCCCAGCCTCTGTTCATCAGCCTCTGAGGATGCTGGGGAGGTCTGAGGAGAAACCTGCCTTCCTAGCCCTAGTTCTGTCATCAATGTCACACCAAATAGGTCTGCTCTATGATGGTCTTCAGGCCTTCCCTGATCCTAGATGACGCCCTGCTAAGCCCTTCTTTTTTCAGGCTTGTGGGGATTGTACAGGCAGAGTCTTCCTTGCCTCACCCCAGAATATCTTGTGTCCAAACAGGACCTAGCCAGAAACATACTGGCAGTTCTGTTTGGTGCTGGCATCTTAACTCCAATCACCTGCAGACAAACCTAGCAAGGCACTTTCCCATCCAAGCCTTGGCATGCACTTTTACTTTAGAACATCAAAGAAAACTGAGTTCCTCTCTATCTGTACACCCAATGTTTCTGACACTGTCCAGCCCCACCAGGAACCTGATTTGAGGGTTCTGCAGCCACATGTTTAGAAATCAGATGGACTCAGATTATAGACAATGGGAAAAGAGGGCCACATGTGAACCAAGGCACATCACTAATCCTGTAGGCTGGCTCTGCTGAAGTAAAAACAGGGCATAGCGTGGCTGCTACTTAAAGCCCCATCATGCAATAAGACATAAGACTAGGCCAGGCACGGTGGTTCACACCTGTAATTCCAGCACTTTGGGAGGCTGAGGAGGGTGGATCACCTGAGGTCAGGAGTTCGAGACCAGCCTGGTCAACATGATAAAACCCCGTCTCTACTAAAAACAAAAAAACTGGCCAGGAATGATGGTGGGCGCCTGTAATCTCAGCTACTTGGGAAGCTGAGGCAGGA
This sequence comes from Macaca mulatta, assembly GCF_049350105.2. Classification (NCBI taxonomy): domain Eukaryota; kingdom Metazoa; phylum Chordata; class Mammalia; order Primates; family Cercopithecidae; genus Macaca; species Macaca mulatta. The sequence continues at coordinate 79,176,036 of NC_133419.1, forward strand.
GAATGGCTTGCACCTGGGAGGCAGAGGTTGCAGTGAGTTGAGATTGTACCACTGCACTCCAGCCTGGGTGACAGAGTGAAACCTGTCTCCAAAAAAAAAAAAAAAAAAAAAGATATTAGACTAGAATTTTGTGTCCTTTCCCTTCTTAAAACAGAAAGTTTAAATCAAGTAATAGGTGAACCACTGGAGAGGAATTTAATGGTCATCTGACCTAGTCCCCCTCCCATTTGATGCATCAGTTTCTTCTGTAGAACCACCATCAAAGGCCCATTCAGTTCCTACTTACACAATTCCAGAGATTAGGAGATTGCTATATCCACAGGAGGACTATTCTGTTTTAGTTTAGTTCTGACTGTTAGAACTTTTTTTTTTTTTTTTTTTAAACTGAGTGTGAATCCCTCTCTTTCCAGCTTCTTATTCACTGGGCCTGATTTCTATCTGCTGGGGTGACTTCAAACTAGTCCGTTTCTTCTATCACAACCTGGCTGTAGTAGGTATTTTCAAGGCCTGTCTTCATTGGCTTCTTTGGATGGAGAACTCCTAACTATCAAACTGCATAGCTCAAACTTCACCTCCTCCACACAGCCTTAGTCAGCCAGAATTCCGGCTTCCTCCTTGGGTTCCACTGCCCCACATGCATGGCATTGCACTGTGATTGCTTGTTGAGCTCTCTGGCCCAGGGACATCGAGTCCTCTGTCTTTTCAGAAACTAGCCCAGTGCTTGGTGGTTAAAAGTTGATGGAATAAATGCATGAGTGACAGCATCAACTGCTCCTGAACTGACATCTGCTAAACACCCTATGTCCCTTCTCACTTTGGCTGTTACTGCAGTTAAATCTAAGGTTCACCTGTGCAGTTGGTGTGGGAGACCTCAGTGCAGGGTCTGATTTTGACCCTGATAAATCCACCATGGGGGAATGGGCCCATTCCTGCAGCTTGCTCTTCTCTCCTCCAGAGACTGCAAGGATTCTGCATGGAACCATCCTGTCCTAGTGTCAAGTTCTGCTCTTGGTAGATGGCACCCCCAGATTTGGGGCTCCAAGCTCCACAGCCTGACTCTTCCACCCTTTGCAGGAGCTAGCACCCCTTTGCCTGTTCCGCATTCACTGAGGTGAAGTTGGGCCTGACCATCATTCAGTGATAGAGAAACACCTGGGGTGGGGTTTATTTTGAATCAAGAATTCAGGTTTTGGCTCTCTAGGAGAGTACCCATGAATTTGGGGAAATACTCAAAGAACAATTTTTCTGTCATGGAACTGAATAGCATCTGTGCCTTGATAGAACATTTTTAACTGTCAAACAGAATTTCAGCCAGACTTATAAGCTCCCTTCATGAGAGGTTGTATATGAGGAGGGAGGAAAGACAAACATGAAAAGACATATTCCCAAGGCAGTGAGCAAGCAGAGGGCAGCTGGCCTTGCCAAGAGCAAGTAATGAGCTGGGGCTAGGCCCGCTCCTCTGGAGGGGAAACCCTGCTTTGGATATGAATGTGAATGTGACCCCAAAGGGAAGGCCTGGGTGTCATATGAAGCCTAAACAGTGCAGGGCCATTCTGAACACTACTACTTGCTCCATGGCTGAATTATATCACCTTTCCAAGCCTCAGTTTTCTCATTTGTAAAAAGAAGCTGATGATCATAATCATTTGGCAGGATTATTGATTATACTGATGGGATAATAGATGGGAAAAGCACAGGGCCTCATACATTCCTTTGTCTTGGCCCCTACCTCTCCCCTCCCCTCCTCTCCTTTCCTTTCTTCCTTTCCCCCTGTCTCTTTCCTTTCCCCTTTTCTTCCTTCCTCTCTTTTCTCTTTCTTTCTGTTTTTTGAGACAGGGTTTCACTCTGTCACCCAGGCTGGAGAGCAGGAGTACAGTGGGGCAATCATGGCTCACTGAAGCCTTGACCTCCCTGGGCTCAAGCGATCCTCCCACCTCAGCCTCCTGGGTTGCTGGGACTACAGGTGCATGCCACCACACCCAGCTAATTTTTGTATATTTTTTTGATAGAGACATGGTTTTGCCATGTTGCCTAGGCTGATCTTGAACACCCAGGCTGGTCTTGAACTCCTGTGCTCAAGTGATCCTTCCACCGTGGCCTCCCAAAGTGCTGAGATTACAGATGTGAGCCACTGTGCCTGGCCCCCAATTTTCAATTCAACGAACCTAATCTGTATCTCTTGCCTGTTATTCTTTTAGTTTGTCTTCATGGCCTCTATTTTCCTTTTTTTAAAATGATCTCTTTGGCTAACTTCTCTGCTACTGTTTTCTGTTTGTAAGCTCCTATAAAGGTGTGAAGTCTGGGATTTCAGCAAGTGTGTGTGTGTGTGTGTGTGTTTGTGCATGCATGCGCGCACGTGCGCGTGTGTGTAGGGGTGGGGGAGCTGAATGAGGGCAAGTATCATGGTGCCTTCCTGGAAAGCGAAGAATACAGGGTCCCTGGACTTTCAGTCCACTTGCCACACTGTTATTTCCAGACTATATCTCTTAGTCTTACGGTTTTTCCTAAGGCATGAGAGGTAAGAAAGAAGGTGAGTTAAGGAAGGGTGGGAGGGCAGTGATATCTGTTCACATATGACAGAGATTTTTGGATACTGAGAGAACAAGTGATAACAAGTGATAACTTTCCCATACATTAGGCTGAGTTGGGAAGAAAATTTAAGTCCCAAAATGCACTGGCAAGAATTGATCTGAAACTCAAGCTCTATTGCAGCAATTCTGGCTACTGTGATGTAATTTAGGAGGCTGATGCAGGAAACATGGCTGATATTTAGCTCCATGCTCTCAGTGGGCAGTAGAAATTGCAGAGGAAGCACAAACAGGAGGAATCGGGAGGTGTCAGAGTAAGCTTTCCCCAAAGGCCACCGAACTTATGCCAGACTTGGTGTGTTTTTTGAATCTACTCTAACCAACCACAACAGGGCATAAGGACTGATGATTTGCCATCTCACAGGAGTGACTGGCAAGTTTCATGGCAAAAAAAGGCAGTCCTGAAAGGCTTCTTTTGGATGAATGTTTCACAGCAGGTAATAATGTGGTCAGAATACCTGTTGCCTAGGAGGCTCACATCTGCCACTTTCATACAGCAGGCAGCATCCTTCATGCTGTAGCGGGTGTCTTCATGAGGGCCTTCCTGGGTTGGAAGGTGTACAGGGTAGGGAACAGTGGCCTGGCCTGGCCAGTTTATCCCTGGACTGGCCACTAACGTCTTCCAGCTGGGCCTCTTCCTTTTCACACGGAGTGAGAGGCAGGGAGGGGGCACCCCATGCCAAGCTTGCCAACCCCATCTAAGAGGCACACATGTCTACAAACAGATGAGCCTCTACTTCATTATCACCTCGGCCGGGACATGTTCACATCTGATATTGGATTAAAGAGGTGCTAAAATCAATCAAGCTGGAGCATAATTTCCAACACAGAGTGAAAATCAACCTTATGGGCCCACGCTTAGCCAGATGGACTGCCACCACCTGGTTTTATTAAAAATAGAGGACTTGTCATCACTGACAGCCTAAATATTCTACTTTCCTCCTTCTCTTTTCCTTTTCTCCAAAATATTCTCATTGCCTATCCTGTCACATCACCTTCTTCAATAATCTGTAATTTTAACAAAAAGCTAATATTCATTGTATACTCATTATGTGCCAGACACTGCAAATACAGCAATGAATCAAAGTGTGGTAGGGAACTAAGATTTATTAAACACATACTGTGTGCCAGGTGCTTCCTCATCCACCATATCATCTAACCCTCAAAACCAATCTGTGAAATAAACAGCATTAGGACCATTTAACAGATGAAGCCAAGACACAGAGAGGTGAGGAGAGTTAGCCTAGGATGCACAGCAAGTGGGAGAGCCAGGGCCATTAAGGAAGCTTTACTTCATTCTGCTGATGGTTCTTGGAGGAATTCAAAGGTCAGAATTCTGTCATCACCCAAATGGCTTGCACAGATCTAGGCAGCTGCAGGATGGAAACCACACAACAGGAATGGCTGAGATTTCTCAAGCTGTCTGTTCTGTAGAAAGTGGTTCACATGACTGTTTTATATCATAAGTCATGGAACAGGATATGTATAAGGTACGCTCTCCTTACTCTGAGAACCAAATGAGAAGAAACTGCTAAATCTAGAGTCAAAGGGACACAGGCCAGAGTCAGGTACAAGGTCATACAATTAGTAAGTTGCAGAGCTGCGCATTTGAGTTCAGGCCCTCTGAGTCCAAGACCCATCCTCTTTCCACATTATCAGTCCAGCAGCAGCTATATGGCCAGACCACAGAAGCAGGACCTTCACTGTTTCTGACTCATAGAAGGTCTCCTACCTGCCATCTTGCCTGCTGATTGTATATCCAAAGATAGGGTTATTGACAAAACTGATGTTCACACCAACCAGGGGGGTTCCATCTGATGTCATCACTTGGCCACGAATAACACAAGCATGCCTGTGGGAAGAGAAGAGAGCACAAACATGATATACCTTTCATGATCAGAGCCCTGGCTGGCAGGGAACCCCGAGAGGCCAGAAGACAGAAAATCAGTCACTGAGACACATCTTGTACCCAGTGGTTCATGGTACTCACTCAAGATACATAATAATCTTTAAAAAAAAAAAGTCACCTCAATTTAGGGCATCGAAGTGTCCTTGAGAGAATTACTATTGGGAGGTGATTCAATGTTCTCACTTGGAGATTATTTTCTGAGGATACTATATTATGCTGTAAGGAGATAAAGCTGATCGCAGAGGGCAATATCACCTAGTTCTGTGTGTGGATGTGTAGTTCAATGATCTGGGTTCAAATCCTGGCTCTGTCACGTCCTAGCTCTCTGAACTTCAGTAGGCATGTGCCAGTTCTTTGAGTCTTTGTTTTTTCATGCTGGTATAGGGTAAGCTCCACAAATGGCAATGGCTATTACAGCTACTAACAGTCTCATTGGAAGTGAACATACAAACAAGTGAGCAGGATAGAAGGTACTTCCTTTCATCTGACATTCGAGATAGGAGGACAGATGTTAGCATGCTCTCGGAGTGAGTTTTGGAACCTGACACCTCTCCCAATATCCCTCCTCCCACTCTTACTCTATATTTTGCACAAGAAATTACCTGCTTTTCCCAAACTTGCCAGGCGAATGTTACTTAGTGCCTCTGTCTGTGCAATGTTCTTCCATCTGCCTAAAATGTCATTCCTGCACTCCTCTCCCAACATTCTCACCCTTAAAGACCCAACTATTAATGACACCTCTTCCTTGAAGCCTTTCTTGATACCTCTAATCAGAACCAGTTCCTCTCTCCCACAAAACCTGAGGCAGACACCTTGATACTTTACCAAAGCATACACGCTCCTCCCTTCCACTAGATCCTGAGCTCTTTGAGGGCAGCGTGAAGATTTCTTTCTTTCTCCTCACAGTGCCTGAACTATGTCGAACAAATCCTAGGTTGCCATTGAAAACACGATGGTTGAACAAATAAATGGGACAATTAGAGATCATCTAGATGGTGGCTTTTCAAATATTCAGAAACAGAAATGTTTGGGTAAATGACATTTTATAAGGACTCCAAAGCGGAAAACGAATGAAAAGATCTACCCTGGATGAAGTTGGGGTGGAGGCCTCCTCTCCCTTGGGGTGATTCTGAGGGCAACTCTGTGGAGTCTCCATGTCTGGAGAAGTCAGTTAGAAGATCCCTAAGTTAGTGGAACTTTCTCATTGTATGGAAGAGGAAACCGGTTTCCAGAGAGGTTATATTGTGTGCCCAAAGCTCCACAGAGAGCAGGTGACAGAGGCAGGACTTGAACCTGGGCCTCACTACTCCGGGTCCAACTCTAACCAGTCACTTGCCACTGGCCATGGGTGGAACTGAAGGTACTGGCTGGTTCAACATCCTCAGGGATCCGCACACTGGGGAGAAAGCCCTCGCTGAAAGGCATCTGAGACAAAAACACAGGCGCTGTGCACCACATAACCTTCTCTATTCACCTCAGGTGAGAAGGCTTTTTCTTCTGGCCTAGGGAAGAGCTAGTGACGAGGCCCATGGGCGTTCATTAAAAAAAGATCTCAAATTCAGTCCCTGCCATATGAGGTACCCACACCTCTACCTTCCTAGAGTGATAAACTTTTCTCTGTTGGATGAGAAAAGCAATTAACACCAGGCTTGTAAAGCAGCTGGTCTCACTAGTGTCAGCTTGTCCTTTCTGAAGGCAAGAACAACTACCCACAATGCACCAGACTCCCCACCCCACCCCACCCTCCTCACCTCACTCCATACAATCTGGTTAATGCTAATTCAGTCAGTGGTTTCCTTCCGAGGCCCTTGGTCTAAATGCAATTACACGGCAAACAAGTTAAGCGGGTGAGGCTCAGCAAAGACTTTCAATTCTGCTCTGAAGGTCTTCCAATGTATTTATGTGAAATTATCTCTCCACTAATGGGGAAGATTTATTCCACCGATTGTATTCAGCTGGTTCTGAGAGATGTTTTCTTTAATGGAGGACAATTGAATTTCGTATTGCTGGAACTCTGTCCCTTCCAGAGAATTACTAACAGATCTCATCTCCTGATGCTGGCCACCATCCAGCCTTCTCCAGACATACGTGCCTCTGGATTCTGCCTGGACAGTAACCAGCCCTGGGGGGATGGCTTCCTTTCTGGGGCTGTCCTGGCTGCTGCCCCTCACACACATGCAGGCCAGCCTCCTCTGACTGATCTCTCTTTGGGGATTTCCTGATAATTGGGAAACATTGAATCGGCACCATTTGGCTACCAGGTAGCCTCCAACTCAGCAAGCCAGAGCAGATGCAAGTTCAGCCCGGGCTCCCGTGGATTGCTTTTGGATTCTGGGGAAGATTAGGTTGACTCCCTGGACACTGATAGGCCATAGAGGCCTCTTGCCAACACAGGCATTTGGCTCAGAAATTAAGTCCTGGAGAAAAACACTTCCATCCCCGTTCTGTTTTCATGATTTTCAGTTGTCAGGAAAGCCCGGATTAATATAAAGCCTTCCCTGGAACAAAGGAGATGGGAAGTCAGCTCGGCAGGGGCCTCCGAATTGTGTCTTGTGCCACATGCATTTGTCCTGGGAGGTTTCAAAAGATGCGAGTGCTGGGCTTCCCGATGCTTGCTTTCTGCATCCATTTATTTAATGGATACTATCAGTGGTGTGCTGGCAATTGTTTAATGACCGACTTTCAAAAAAAAAAAAAAAAAAAAAAGAAAGAAAGAAAAAGAAAAGAAAACCAGCTTCAACTGTAGCATTTGCTCATTTCTGTGGTGTAAGTACTCTCATTCTGGCTGTTTTCAAGCTACCAAAGAGATGCCACTGAACAGAGGTGGCAAGAGACACACAAGAGGATGCCATTATGCGGTACTGCCACCGTGGAGATGCGATGGTCCTGAGTAACTCAAGGGCAAACGTAACATCAAACACGGCAAAATAATTAGAAAGTAATAAGTTTTGAGTATTTATTACCTTTGCTTTTAACATACCTTATTTAATTTTATATAATTTAATTTTTAATAATGGCTGTGTTTAACAACCAGCTTGCCAAATTTCTGAACATTTAATAATCAGTTCTTGTGAACTGGTTCAAGTTGGCTTCTGCATACCACTGGAACACTGACCCTACACTGAGGGTTGGGCACTCGCTCAGTGGTGGAGATGTGGCTAAGAAATAATTGCTGCTTTGAGTGTAGAACTCTGTAATGGAAGACTGCCTTAGTGAAAAACCATTAACGTGAGAGCAAATCACTGCCACCAACTTGGCTTTCCAGCTAGCTCATATGATCCTCCATTACCAGTCCTCTATTTGACATGATTTGCTTCCTCATGGTCGCTGTCTTGGTGTAATGGAGTTTTGGGCTGTTATTTTCTACTCATCCTTAAGAGTCTCATCTAAGCTGTCACCACCTCAGTAAGGTTGTCATCAACTTCTCCTGACACAATGAATCACCCCCTCCTTTGGGCTTTTATACACCTTATAAGTATCTCTCTAATATTTGATGGTCATATTATATCATTTGCATTTGTATAGCCATCTCACATGTTTACGTGTGAGCCAGAGGAGGGCTGGACCACATCTCCAGAGAGGGTAAGCGTGGGATGCTGCTCTCAGAGTGTTTGTGAAGTGAAAAACAATCAAGTAACTGGAAGAGAGAAAAAGACTTGCTCAAGGTCATCCAGAAAGGAATTCACTTGGCTGAGCTGACACTAAAGCTAGGTCTTCTTACTTCTGAGGCCTCACTCTTACTACTGTGTTATGTACCTGCAGTCACTAAAATTCCTTTAATTTCATGAAAAATCGGGCACCTACTGTGAGTCAGGCTCTGTGTTAGGTGCTAAGTTCCAGAAATGTATGAATTTCGGTCTCCACTTACTTGCTAGAGCTCACAAAAGCCAACATGAAATGCCCCCGTGTAGTTGTCTCTGACACCAGTGAGTCAACACATGGGTTTGGCATATGTCAGGCAGCTGGGATATAAAACAAGCAATTAGGCTAGGTGAACTCTGCCAGGAGGGAGCGCCACTGCCAAGCCAAGGGTGGTGTGAGACATACTGGCATGAGTCCAACCACACACTCAGGGCCTGACTGAGGTGCCCTTGCTGACGCCAGCAGGGGAGAAGATCTGCCTGACTGCTTCTTGAGGAGAGTGACAAGGTTTGGGATCAACAGAAGAATCTGCTGGAGACACAAAACCGCTCCAAAACAAAATCAAGCAAATAAAAAGCCAACCTCAACTGTTGCTCAGGGAAAAACGGTAGGGCTGTGGTGGCGAGAGCACTGGGCTGGGAGTCATAGTTCCCAGTTCTGACTCTGGGAACTAACTGTATGATTTTGGAGTCATTTGACCTCTCCGAACCTCCCTTCTCTCATCTGTCAAATGCAGGCTGAAGTTTTTCCCAACTGGTATAAAATAGAATTCAACATACGTTTAAGAATTTATAACTGTTAATCTTGCACTACCCAATCCAGCTAAAGCAGCCCTACTACACGTGGCGTCAGAATCTTAATGGAGCTCATGCAATACTTATACTTATCGCTAAATTGTTCCCTCTATCTGGAAACTTCCACCTCTCCTAGAGCATTCACCAAGCAGTAAACACCACTCCTGCTCCTTCCGGGCTACTCCTCATGAGCTCTGAGTGCTGTTGCTCTGCCAGGACAATCTTTTGCCCAGCAGAACATGAGCTCCTTGAAGACAAGGACCAACCACATGTCTCTCACTGCTATATTCCCAGCATTGATCATGGTTGATGGCCATTTCTGAGTGGGGAAAAGAAAACCTCCTCCAAAACAGGTGTTTGCTCTGGAATTTGAATGCACGGCACAGAGTAAGTTCTTGATAAATTATTTACACAATGAATAAAGAGCTTATGTGCTTCTGTTACTTAAGGTGAGGACGATGTTAGAGAACTTTGAGCTACTTGACCTTGACAGGGATATGGTTAGAGAACCCAGGGCTGGAAGAGTTGTGCCCTTTCAAGCGGCCGGCCCACACTCTCCTTCAAAGTTTGGGTACCTTCCCCTGGAAGACTCACTTGCCTCAGCCTAGCCCTGACCCTTTGATTCTATACCCTCCTCATCTGTACCACCTGTGGTCTGGAAAACTTTGAAAAAGAATGCCAGAAACAAAGATAGATTGATTAGTCAATGTATATTATAAAAGCAGATAAAGGAAGGCAAAGGGAGAAAAACTGTAGCTTTTATTATTGTTTGTGTGTGTGTGTGTGTTATTTTGTTATTAAGTGAAAGCAGCTACTTTGATATTTAGGAGACTGGAATATCATTTGGGATCTAGGTGGCAAATGATAACTCTAGCCTTTCTCTCCTTTAAAGTATTTGCTAGTCTATAACATTATTGATTATGTAAATCACTCCTTTGCATTGTGTATTTTAAACAGATTTATTTGCCTGACTTGTATAAATCCTTAAACTGTTTCCTGCTAACTTCTGCTGATTGAATGGGGATCTTTCCAGCATCTACTGCAATTTATCTGAAGTCTTGTAAGAACATTACCTGGGCCCGAATGAGAAGCCTTACTTCACAGCCTGTGACATTACTACCACTGAAGGTGTTTCCAGTCATAGCCTGACATTGTCCTCTCTGCAGCTCTCAAGACCGTCTTTCCAGCCCAGCCACCAGGCTGATCTGCAGCTCTGTCTTCCTAGTTTTCCATCTGATGCTCTGCCTCAGTTTCTTTAACCAGCTTTTCCAGCCCAACATCTTCCGCCTATATACGTATTCTTGGGAAACCCCTGATTATGAAACATTCGAGTCAGAAGAGCCCTTCCTGATCACCTCTTTCAAACTTCTTTTGGTAAAGATGAGAAAATAAAGTTCAGACAGGGAACGACTTGCCCGTTCTTGCAGAGTTGCAGGGGAGCCAGGACTGATTCAAATGCAGGATTCGCCATGAGAACTTGGGAGAGCCACTCCACCTCTCAGGGTACTCACAGTCTGACCGACAGGTACCTAACTATTTGAGAATCCCAACTTGACTTAGCTGCCTCACAATTCAGAGTTCACATGATTAGAGCTGGGTTCTGGAACCATTTTTGATTGTATGCCCTTTCTGCAAACATTTTTGAGCAGGCTCCTTCAATGTATTTGCATTCATTTATAAATTGCACACATGTGCTACCATCGCTGGTTCACCCTGGGAAGGGTAATATACATTTGGTGCAAGGTTTGATGAGTATTCATATTTCAAATAGCCTTCTTGATAATTTTGACTCTTTTAGTGAACTCTGTTAAGATTGTTGATCATTTTGAAACTCTTAGTTAACTTTTTGTTCAATCTTATGAAAATAATCATGTTTAACCTCATAGCGAGATTGAGGAAAGTATTTAATATTAGGAGTAGAAGTATCAGCTCTGCCATTTTTTTTTGTTTGCTTGTACTTGCACTATTAGTATTATCTTCCATTTGTATTTACTTTGCAGGAAACCTTTAAAGCCACTTTACCATTTTATGAGTAAGTTTGGTTAACACTAGATTTTATACAGATACACAGACATGTGCACAAACAATTATGATATAATATACTATTACATCATAATACACAATAAACACAGTAATACACAATAAACCAGTGTGGGTTCACTGTCCGTCTTTCTTTCTTTTCTTGTTTTCTTTTCTTTTTTTATTTTTTTGAGACAGAGTCTCACTCTGTCACCCAGGCTGGAGTACAGTGGCATGAGCTCAGCTCACTGGAACCTCCACCTCCTGGGTTCAAGTGATTCTTGTACCTCAGCCTCCTGAGTAGCTGGGATTAAAGGTGTGCACCACCATGGCCCAGCTAATTTTTTGTATTTTTAGTAGAGACAGGGTTTTGCCATGTTGGCCAGGCTGGTTTTGAACTCCTGGCCTCAAGTGACCCACCTGCCTTGGCCTCTCAAAGTGGTGGGATTACAGGCATGAGCCACTGTACCCACCCCACTGTCCCTCTTTCTGTGGAGTAGATCTTGATCTCCCTCAGAATGCCTCATGTACTGGTCTAGACATGTAACCAAGTAACACAGGGACCAAAGGAACAAATCGGTGAGAATCCAACATTCTACAGAAATAAACCAGTCTTGCTTTCTTATTTCTTAAGATAAAAGAAACACTGTATAGATAGAGCCCCTAAAATTTTCTTCCTGTTCTCATGGCCCACCTTCGGTATCCACCTTGGGACTCCGAGAGAGTGTATGCGGTGATTTTTTTTGTATATAAAATAAACTTGAATATGCTGTTTATTATTATACCCCAAAGCCAACTTCTCACTGTGCTTCAATCTTTATAACTTATTTCAAAGCTTATCCTATATTTACCATGTTTATTTTCCAATAGCCCCAAACCAATAAAACTTGATCTAGTCCTTTTTTAAATTTTTTTGAGACATGGTCTTGCTTTGTCACCCTGGCTGGAGTGCAGTGGCATGATCTTGGTTCACTGCAACCTCTACCTCCAGGGTTCAAGAGATTCTCCTGCCTCAGCCTCCCCAGTAGCTGGGATTATAGGCTCCATAGGCTCCTTCAGATTGACAGGAGGGAGGAGTTTACCTTTTAAATTACAGGGGTCTTCTGAGTGACTGAGTCCACGTTCCTCATGTATAAGTGTGGTCAGTGATGTCTGAAGGTGAGGCAGAGCTTCCCTTCCATCACTCCTTGAGGATGGGGTACCACCAGCTCTGCCATGGTGCCATGACACCACCTGGGGTGGTAACAGCAAGATGGCCCAGCAACTACTAGTGTCTTCAGGGACCTGAGGTTGTGCTTCCTGCAGAGCCCAGAAACCACTGTTCTGTGGCCTGCTAGCTAAGTACGGCTGTTGAGCTCCTTCAGACACCAAGGGAGCGTGAGCTCCCAGGCTGCAGAATCAATCTCTCAAGCCCGTGGGTAGTCTGGCTGCTCAATGCTCATGCTTCAGGCTGAGTCCTCTCCCACAAGAATCTTCTAGAATATTTTCTGCTGGCTGATAAATGTGTACACAAGAACAGAGCCCTTGACTTGTCCACCATACTATGCTTCTGGGGAACTGAGCCCATCAACTATGGTGAGGGAGAAGCAGGACTGAGAGGGTCTGGCCAGCAGGGAGCAAGGCCCTTGTCCCAGGTAAGTGGGTTGGTCATGTCTGGGGACATGGCTCAGAAATACCATCATTGTACCTGGGGACATGGGATTTGTGGTGCATGTTTAGATAGGCTGCTTTCTGTGCTGTGTGGCCAGAAGCTTGTTTCTAAGAAGACGTTTCAGGTGATGGTTTGTGCTGTTAGAAGAATACAAGGCAGCTCTGCTAACATGTGACTCCAGCCACAGTCTCTCAGCAGACAAGTTCATTCCATGACCATGTGTCTTGCCTTCTGTCAGGGCACAGGGCAGGTCCTGCTTCACCAGGAAAGGGGAAACTAGAATGAACCAGGATCAGACTCACTTCATGGGGAAGGGGCTGATACCAGGCAGAAACGCAGCTAAGGGACTCTGCACAAAGTCCAGCTCAACAGGCTAGAGCTGAGGTGTACAGCAATACACAGCTGGCCTGTAATGGAAATAATAATTCAAAGGATGAGGGAAGAAGGGCTGTAGCGGCATCATGAAAGGGCTCCCGGAGGCATCTGGATGGGGACATCCATGTGTCACTCGGTTATCATGCCCAGGTAGAGCAGCGATGGAGCTCCAGACCCAGATGTGGCAGGGATGGGAGCCTGTCCAAAGAGGGCAAGCTTTGAGTCCTTTGGTGCCAGGGCACCAGGATGTTTAAGTCAGACACAGAAAGTGAGGCCAGGATTCAGGGACAAGGCAGAAAGCCATTTGGCACAGCTGGCAAGTCATGGCAGACAACAGTAGCAAGGATGTGAGTTGAGCAGCTGGGGCTGCTCTAAGCCCTTCTTCTCAGATTGGGATTGGTCCTAGAGGCCTGCAGGGTTAGATTCACAGGGTGGACTCACATGGCCCCCACTGTGGTGGGAGGAGGAGACCCAGGCAGGGGAGGCATGAGGGGCTGGATCTCTCCCCTCTAGCAAAATACACACAGAGGCTGCATCCCTCCCTGTCAAGCCCCTGATTGTGGGATTTGCTTGGAGCAAACTCTTAATGCCTCTGAGATCTAATTGGAGGGCCAGTTAGACTACCTGCAGGGGTACCTGCAACACCTGATCCTATATTCTCTATTGAGGGCAACATTAGTAATGTGAAGCATGGCTCTATAAATATTTTAACTTCTTATTGCTTAAAATTTCTCAGCGTTGGATAAAAATACAGAAAGTCTTTGATTTACAAAGAGCAGAATTACAGTTTACAGTTTGAGATATACGAACCTTCACTTGGGACTCCAGGTTCTCTGGGACTCAGGTTTGGCTACTAACTTGCTGAGCCAGGGGCTCTCTCTGGCCTTGGAGTTTCCTCTTCCAGCACAGAGGGCTGATGGTCTGGAAGGTCCATTCATCCCTGCCATCCTAAGGTGCTAGGATATTTGCCCCAATTACACAACTACACTGATGCTTCAGGCTAAGATTCTCATTTTTCTCCCAGTTCTCAATAGTGACACTAAAACCTGTATGTATACTAATGCTATAGCTAATGCTAATATTAACATTACTGCTATTTAGTGACGGGGTCACTAACACTTAATGAATGCTTACTGCCCTAACACCTAAGTGTTCTATGTGTGCTAATTTAATCCCCACAAAATCCCCATGAGATGTGGATTATTATTTTCACAGTGTACAGGAGGGAAGTGAGGCACAGAAAGATTAAGAGACTTCTCTAAGGTCATACAGCTAGCAAATAGTGAGGCTGAGATTCCAACCTCTGAGGTCAGTGCTCCAGCACAAAGCCTTATTGCACATGGGTTTTTTATGATGTAGCAGAATATTGGAGAGAAAGTCAGGGCCAGGCGGGGTGCTAGGGTTGTAGTGGCACCACACTGTATGGATTTCTGAACTGAAGATGCTGAGCTGGGAACATAAAGGACTCAGTGGAGAAGAAGAGAGGCTCAGTACATGGGCTCTAGAGCCACCTGGACTTGGCTTCCAATGTTGGCTCTGCTATTACAAGCCCTATAACCATGGCCCAGATTACTTAACTTCTCAGTAGCTCAGTTTTCATTGCTTAAAACAAGGGTAATAAAGTCCCTATATCATATGGTCTGCCCGGAGACCTAAAGGTGTTACTACCTATAAAACATTCCAAATAGAATATCCTTGGTAAATGTTAGATGTTAGTACTGAACGCGTGCTATAAGCCAGCCATTGGGCTTCTGGGTATTTTATCTCATTTAATCTTCCAAACAACCTTGCAGGGTAGAATTAGTGACCCCACATCACAGGGAAGGAAGTTGAGTCTCACCAGCACAAGGTCACATGCTCTCACTTTCCCCAGGACTTGAATCCAGGCTCTCTCCCTCTAACCCAGAGTCGTTCCCACTGCACCACAGCATCCTCTGCTAATGCTTTCTGTGATGGACAACTAGGAATAAGCTCAAGCTACAAAGCAAACAGAGATCGTAATTCGTTTTTGAAATCAATAAAGGGATGATCAAGTGGCAGAGGAGGAGTTGTTAGCTGCTCATCAGGATGATGTGAGAACTCGTTGTCTGCATCCTGAATTGAATCACCTAGTTGCTTTATCATCATAAACATTCATTTCAGTGCGGGGAGGGATTTTTAAAAAACCAACATGAATAATATATAATGGCTGACATTTTGGAGGAAGCAGGATCTTTGCCTTCTTCCATCTTCCATCAGGTTATTTATCATTGTCTTTCTTTTCTTTTTTTCTTTTTTTTAAACTGATGGGGTACCCTGTCAGTTCAGCTTGTTCTGAAAATGCAGGAGTATAATTCAATAATAAATTCGCTCAGAGGCCAGCTGTCAGGAAGTTGGTGTTTATTTGAAGTCCATTAGATGATCTCTGCTGCTCGGCCTCTTGAGGGCTTCCTGAGGGCTAAGACCTGGGTGGAGGTGGGGGGTGGGGAGCAAATGCTCTTCTGAAACCCCTGTGCCATGGACGCTTGCATATGGCTTTAGGTTCACAGTGCGCAGATAAAAAACTATACTGCATACATGGTCATTTCTCTTTTCCATCATTTTTCACTCTTGAAAACTCTTGCTTTTAAAATTCCTGGAAGCTTTGTGCCTTTATATAGGGTCTGAAAGGAATTCAAAGACTTAGGTGGAATCAAGGTTATTTCACTCCTGTTTAGAGCCAGTTTTAGGTCCTGATTGAGATGAAATGCTCGAACTTGGTTAGTGAACGGGTGAGGGTCACATCTTTCTCAGTTCCTGCCCCTAACCCACTTTTCTGGCCTGATATTTCCCTCTGTTCTTCTTTCTCCCACATGCCCCCTTTGCTTACCATGCTTATATACCACAGATTTCCTAAGCCCATCTTGATTTCAAATGTCAGAGCATGTCTTCTGACCTTTGATGTGGAAAATAGTGTCATCATAATTATCCTCCAGCCACATTAAAATTCTCTGCATTCTCTGATTGTCCTGGAAAGTTATGCTGTTGCTCACACTGGTTCTGTAGTATAGAATGCTTTCTACAATCCTGTTCAACTGAAACCCACAGTAAGCAATACAGCCTATCCAGTAGTTCATGCATACACATACACATGTAACTGAAATAAGTTTCATGAAATACATATTCTTTTTACAGTGATGCACTGATATTTTCTATTTCATTCTATTTCATTTCAGTTAAATTTACTTCTTTTTTTGAAAATAATAGTTTCGACCTGCTGAATTGATTTCATGAGGCACTAATGGGTTGTTATGACCTGCAATTTGATAAATGATGCTCTAATGGCCAACTCTCCTTACTGAAATTTTTGTCTCATGCTGAAGGCCATCTCCTGCCATAAGTCTTCATTCGTTCATTTGTTTTCAACAGCAAACAATTACTACTGCGTACTCTAAGCCCGCCCTGTGTTACATGCTGGAGAAGCAAAGCTGTAGAAGAGGCAGCTCTCATGGTGTAGGCTCAGGGGACAGACGTGCAGTGGGAGTGATGGTCTTGCCTTTGAGCTCTCAGAGCACTTTTGTCTCTAATTCTCTTCAGGCACTCAGCAGGGACTGGCTAATTCATTGATTTATTCTGTCACTCACTGTGGTTCACTCTGTGCCAATTCCTTTGGGTTCAATGACACACAAGGCATGGGATCCACGAAGACCCCCACAGTAATGGGGTGAGATATCCTCTCCTCCCACACCTAGTGCAGAGTAGGTGTTGGGCAATAGTCACCAAATGAAGCTTGTGTGTGTAAGTGTGTGTGTGTGTCTGTGTGTGTGTGTCTGTGTTTTGAGACAGGGTCTGGCTCTGTCACCCAGAGTGGAGTGCAATGGCATGATCTCTGCTCTCTGCAACCTCTGCCTCCTGGGTTCAAGTGATTCTCCCACCTCAGCTTCTTGAGTAACAGGGACCACAGGCATGCACCACCACACCTGGCTAAATTTTCATATTTTTCATAGAGATGGGGTTTTGCCATGTTGCCCAGGCTGGTCTTGAACTTCTGAACTCAAGCGATCTATCTGCCTCGACCTCCTAAAATGCTGGGATTTCTAAAGGCGTGAGCCAGCACGCTCAGGCAGCTTGTGTGTTTTGCTCTGCTCTGTCCCTTGCTGAGCCTGCCCAGTCTCTCCTCCTCATAGGCTCTGATAGGATACGAGTCTCAGGTATCCTATAGGATTCTATCATATCTCTATAGCATATGATTCTCTGCCTCCTTTGGGGTAAATTCTTTGGTAATCCATCCTTCCTTTTGCTAAAGTCCCCCTGACTTCTTGAGTCTTTTCTCTTGGGGCTCAGTGTTTCCTGTCAGCTGAGTCTTGTAGCTCCCTGTCCACACCCATCTATTGCCTGATGGAGCCAACAACCTATTAGAATTAGGGGAACCCAGCAAGATTTGCCATCACATGATTTCTCAGACAAATTCCCTTCCTCAAATAATGATTCAACAATCTAAACCTGCCTCCCCTCTGGGTGGTTGTAATATCGTGTCCTAAAACCTATTCTGAACCCATATTTGAATAACCTGGGGGTGGTTCATCAGCACCTCTTCCTATAACTTGCTAACCTGTCCAGCATCTGCAACCTATAACTATTCACTGAGGGGATATCTGACCCACATCCAGCCTTTTCAGTCAGAGGAGTCCTCCCCAAGAGCACAGATGCACCCAACAATGGGAAACAGTTCTGGCTCAGGTGTTTGCCCAGGAGATGTCTCATGTTGCCCTCCGTTTCCCAGCTCTCTGATTCCAAGCCCCACGTGTGTATCCTGGCCTCTTTGTATGGACAGTGCAGTTGGAGATCCTGCAGACCTCAGAGCTCCTCCTCTCCTAAGTGTCAACAGTGGACCCCCTTCACTGCATTCTCCCCATGACTCCATGGGAGGGACAACTGTTCCACTAGGCAGATGGGACCCGGGCATCCAGGCCAGGAGAGAATGGTGGTATTCAATCCACTTAATCTGGTGACAGTGGTTCCCATGCCTACTCTGTCCCCTCCTACTTTAGGTCATGTCTGTCATTCTCCATCCAGCTTTGTCACTTTCTGTGGGTTTGAGGACAGCAGTTTGGCAGGATGTCAAATAGAGCTACTGTACTCATTCAACTTGCATTAAACGCCTGCTCTGGACCCAACACTGTGCTGGGCCCTGGGGATACAGATGAACCAGACAGGGCCCCTCAGGGAGGCCTTCATCACTCCAGGAGATAGGGTCTGGCCTCTGAGGAAGTGAGTCTTGGGGAGAGCCCTGGGTGCTAGAGACTGGCTTGCTTGCTTTCACACCCAAGGTGGGCCAGTTGGCTCTAAGCCCTGTCCTTGAATTCTTCTCTCTCCTCTGGTGCCGGCAGCTGAGGTCCCAGTGTGCCTCATACTTGAGGCTCCCTGAGCCTGATCCAGCTGGGAATCTGCAGAGAGAAGGACCTCCACTCTGAGGCCTGCCTTTCCTTGCTGGTCTCAGAAATGCTGTTGGGTTCTGGGTGACAGCCTGATTCCTGGAGGCTGTTAAATGAAATCTCGAACTACACAAATTGTGGCATAGCACATGGGGTGCAGGAGAATGTGGGGTTTTGTTGGTTGGACACAGGCCTAATTGTCATACACAGGCACCAAGTCAGGTCTGCCTCCCCATCAGAAATTCCACTCTCTGGAGAAACGCCACTGGGCTCCACTCTAATAAGGATCCCAACTGACAGCCGGCTGGCAAGAATGCCACCTTTTCGCTTCCTCAACAGCCTAAACCTGCCTCCTCTCTGGGTGGTTGCTGGACCTGGAGGGCAGGTTCCTCTCAAGTTTTACTTCCAATTAAGGAAGTGGATTTGGAAACTCTTTTTAATTAACATCATCATCACCGCCATGTAATTAGCAAGCAAGTTTTTGTGTGGCAAGTACTAGGTTGAGACTTTATGTACTTTTTGTCCCCATTTAATTCTCACAGCAATCCCAAGATACATAGACATTAACACCCTAAACTTACAGATGAGCAAGTTGGAGCTCAGATAAGTGAACAATTTAGGAATTTTCCTAAGGTTACAAAACTAGAAAGTGGATGCAACAGCCTTTTAATCTTGGTCTGTCGGATTCCAAGGCTTGTGCTATTTTCACTATGCCATGCAGCTGCTACAAAAGCCACCATTTACTGATCACCTAATATGTACTAAGCCCCGGGCCAGGTGCTTTATTTTAGTTTATCCTTTCAACAGCTTTCATGAAAGAGTTACCATTATTGCCAATTTATAACTAGAGCCACCGACACAAAGGTTAAATTGTTTCCCTGAGGTCACACACAGCTAGTGGGAGGTAAAGCCAGGATTGTAACTCTGGGCACTTGCTATTATACCACACTCCGTCATATGAGAGGAAAGAAAGCAACTACTTAAACTGGGTAGCTGATTTCACTTTACCCCAACTGTGCAAATAAGCACTGTCCTACTGGTCTAGACCAAGGTAATCGAATACCAAGTAGGCAGTCTAATGAGAAAAGCATCTGCTGCCTCCTGTGTCTACATTTCTAGTCACTTGGGCATATTTTACACAAGAATCTGTTTAGGGGTCCTTCCTGAGAGCTGTTTCTTCTGAATCTAGACCAGTGAAGAGCTGGTACATAATGATTCTGGCAAATGTTAGGTAAAAGGAATTTTTACAGTAACTTTTTTTTTAAGAGACAGTAACATTTTTGGAAGCTTCTATTATCTATTCATTTGAAGAGCAAATATTATATCCCTGGCCCTGGCCAAAGTATTGCAGGTTTGGAGAGATGAATGGTCTCTGTTTTCAAAGCGTATATAACCAGCTGAAGGTAACAGATATATAAACAATGATCTGCAAGTTGAGTTCTTCTGCTTCTGTGACTAATCTGTAATGTGATTTTTAGCAGGTGATTTAGCCTCTCTGGATTCTGAATCCTCAGTATAAAATTAGGTGTAATAGATAATATGTCCATCCTTCCTCCCTCCCTCAGTCCTTCCATTTCCTTATTCTTCAAGATAATTTATATGTATATGTTTTCAGCAACTACTAAGTGCTAAAATGTGTAAGATGAAGTGTTTCCCTGGAGGACTCAGTTTAGAAGGGGTGACAGACATTTACATGATGCACTCTATTAAGCTACTTGTCCAGAGCTGTGCATGTAGAGTGGCAGAGCCAGGATCTGAAGCCCAAGGTGGCCTCTCTCCGAGGCCTGTATCTTCCCTACTGCTGAGGGGTCCGTTTTCCCCAGCACAGGCGTCTCAAACTCCGTACTTGGCTGGCTTCTTGAGGCCAGTCAGACCTGCTGGAGCAACAATACTGAGACCTGTGTGCAGGTCCCACAGTGACTCATGGCGCTTAAGCAGCAGGCTCAGGAAGTGACCAGGAGGACATACAGGGGACGTGCCCCTGCTGGCATTGATCAGGCTGGCATGGCAAGGGCATCCAGTAAGCAGAACAACCATAGGCAACCAACAAGCCATGGCCCTAATTGGATCCCATAATGGGCCCCGTAAAGAATGACTGAGCAAGTGACATTTTCCTTGGTAGGAATATTAGTTATATCTCTAGTGGATTAAAAAAACTCGCACTGTGGGAAGGCCTACAAGCATACATACAAAATCACACAACTGAAGAAAATAGCAGGAAGCTTCCTCCCCAGGGACAGCAGCAGCATTTCTAGCCAAGATAAATGAATAGGTCAAACAGCATTTCCAGCTCTGCCACTTGACCAGCCTTGTGAATTTGGGAAAGCTACTTAACTTCTCAGCTTCTCAGTATTCTGGGGGTAAGGTGGAGGGTTTGGACCATCGAGTAGCTCCATCTCTAGAAAGGTGGAGGTTTGAATGCTGCCACACCCTTGCTGGGCTTCCTCCATCTCACCTTTCTCATCTCGTCACGGCTCCTTGCAAGGATGGGCTGGGGTGGTGGAAAGTGCAGAGGCTCTTTCCTGAGTCTGACAGACCTGCATGTCTGCATCCCGCTCCATCGTGGTCCAGCAGTGAGGCCTTCTCTTTGGCTTCCCTTGTCACACTCTGGGGATGACAGCAGCTGCCTCACAGGGAGGCTCCCCATGGCTGCTTCTTCAGTCCCTGTTCTTTCCTCATTACGCATTCCCCTTGAGCAAGGTTTTTTTTTTTTTTTTTTTTTCTCCCTGAGATGAGGTCTTGCTCTGTCACCCAGCCTGGAGTGCAGTGGCACAGTCTTGGCTCCCTGCAGCCTCAACCTTCTGGGCTCAAATGATCCTCCCACCTCAGCCTCCTGAGTAGCTGGGAATATAGGTACCTGCCACCACGCCCAACTAATTTTTTTTGTAGAGATGGGGTTTTGCCGTGTTGACCAGGCTGGTCTTGAACTCCTGGGCTCAAGTGATCTGCCTGCCTGAGCCTCCCAAGGTGTTGGGATTATAGGCATGAGCCACCGCGCCCGGCCTCCTTGAGCAACCTTTTGTGTGCTCACGGTTTCAACTGCTTGTTCATTGATGGCTCACAAATCAAGAACTCTAGGCCCTAACCTCTGCATGAGCTCCAGAAATACTTACTAACTGCAGATAGACATTTATTCTTGGGTGGCCTACTGCGGTGTGTCCCTTTATCACCTTGCTCCCACCCTGCTCCTGCTCTCTGCTCCTCAGCCTGGTGAAAGTACCACCATCTACCCAGGCATCCAAGTGGGAGACTCCTCTCTGCAGCATCCCGCAGACACAATCAGTTACCAAGTCCTGCTGATTTCCCCTTTAAACAGAGCTTGAAAATGTCCCTTACCCCTCCCACCCCTATCACTACCCCATTGTTCCCTCAGGACAGGGACCCTCTGGCACAGAAAAATGAACATACAGGGTGCACAGTGACTGCTAAATTAACCATGCTGACTTTTAGAGATAGTTCTGCACATATGAGGCACCACTACATTGGAAGACATTCAAAAGAAATGATCATAAATCCCTGCTCTTGGATATGTTGTACTGGTTCACTGCCCTGATCTAGGGTGCAGAGATTAGAGAGCTATTTTGTGTCTCTGGGTCTTTGCATGAGCTCTTCCTTCTCCCTGGCACACTCTCTCCCTTCCTTGCCTAGTTAACCATTTCTCCTCTTTAAGACTTGATTCTAAAGCCCTGGCCTCCCTCCTACCCAGGAGTACATCCTCTGTGCTCCAGAGTGCCCTGGGGACAAAGTTCTGGCCGAATCACACTGTAACTGTCCCTTTTTTTTGTTTTCCTAGTGGACTGGGAGTGACCAATAAGCAGGAACTGTGTTCTGCTCATCTCTGCAATCCCAGCAAAGGACCTGACAGACCTCAGTAAAAAACTGTCCAACGGATGACACAACTGAAAACAGGAAGACTGTATGGGCATGTGGCCTGGGATGGCAGCAGATGCACCCACCCCTGCCTAGCAAAGTCTTCTGGATGTCTGCTTTGAGGGTGAGCAGCATCAATGCCTTTCAGCTCATCTGGAGACCACAGGATCAGTAAGAGCTGACTGCAAAGCGGGTATTGATCCAAGATTCCCCTTGGACCTTTGGTTTCTCACTCTCTTCATCTGTCACCCAGTGGGAGCAACAAAACTTTGCTCATAAAAATTCCAAACTCTTGGATAATAGTTTTATATCTGCCTTCCCTGACATTCCATCAGGAACCATGGATGCTGTCACTCTCCGGGCTTCCTCCCACCCCCATTCATCCAAAAGAGGCTCTGGAGTGATTCAGTTCTCACTTAGAGAGCCCTGGCTGGAGCTGGGGCCCTCGGACTCACCCTCCATCAAAGGGGTTCTCCCCGGGGATGATGTGCGTGCTGTCCCTGCCCACGAGGAACTTGATGCGGTCATAGAAGGAGTGTAGGTTCTGCTGTGACACAGGGACCTGTGTCTCCTGGATGATGTCCAGAGGGTCAGGGGAGCCCAGGCACAGTGGGTTGACATGACACAGGGGCTGGAGGCAGCAGTCAGGGTCCATGCAGTCCACCAGGCCATCTGCAGGAGTGACAGAGCATGTGGTTTATATTGCTATGTTCAATCAGCCATGTTTATCCAGAATGCCTTAATTCATTTCTTCTCTATTTTTCACTCATTCAAAAAACTTTATTAAATGCTGATATAAGCCAAAGTCTCTGCTGGGCACCAAAGAGATGCAAGTGACTCAGATGTGGTCCTAGCTCACTAGTCTAGAAGGAGAGAGAGACAGTAAGTGTACAGTGTCTGTACTGTATGTTTTTCCTTCCATCGAGATAGAAGGGATTGTATGTATGAAGACCCAGAAGTGAGATAACACATGAACATTTGTGATGCTGTATTCAAATGCTGATGGCCGGAAGGTGAGTGGAAGAGCACCAGATGAGGCTGCTGAGGTTGACAGGGGCATACCAGGCTGGGCCTTGCAGGCCAGGTTAGGGAGTTTGAATTTCACCCTCAGGACAATGGGAACCACTGAAGGATTTTAAGCAGGAGGTGACTTCATCTGGTGTGCACTGCTGAAAGCGGAGAGGACCTCAGTGGAAGCTGGGAGCCAGACAGGAGAGGGCATCACTGAGGTTGCACAGGTGGAAAATAAAGGTTGCTTAGACTGCAGTAGCAACAGTGGCAATTAAGAGAAGTAGATGGTATTGAGAGACATTTAGGAGGTAAAACTGTAAGCCTTGGTGACTGCCTGGCTTTGGGAGTGAAGGCGCAGCAATTCTCAGCATCTCTCCCAGCCGCAGTGTAAGTGTGTGGCCTGCGGCTGAGTCCTCGGCCCTCTGGAGGCCTGCTCTGCTTTCTGGGAGAGGAGGCTGCAGGGATATTTGTGCTTTTCGAGTTTGTTGGATGATTTCAGATCCCTGACAGAGTTGCCATTGGCAGGGAATTCTTTTTACCACATGGATGGACTTCTTCAGGACTGGAAATTGTATTACAGCTCTACTATCTTCCCAACGTACAAAGAAAGTCCACCAGATCACAGATTTTTGGCCTCATTATATCAAAGTACTTTTACAGGCACCTTATATTAACAGACTAGCTCAAAACAGACAACAAAGAGATCAGCAGATAGTGCCCAAAGTGGGGGACAGGAAAAGCCCAGGGTCATAGTCTGTGTGCTTTGTTGGCAGACAACAGTCTAACGACATGTATTCCTGCCTGGGTTCAAATTCGGGCTCTGCTGCATCTCAGCTGTGTGACTCTGGCAAACTCCCCCACCACTGTGGGAGCACACAGATACGTTCTGTGTTCTAGCACTTAGTGGAGGTGCTTAAAACATAACTGTTATACAAATAAACAAATGCGAATTGAATGAATTTACCAGTGAAGCAGGGGTTGTGACAAATGCCAGTCCATAAAAGCCAGAAAACTGTGACTTCATCCCATTCAAGTAAGCAGTGTGCTATGGTAGGAGGACCATGATGTTCAGAGACTAAAGTTCAAGACCGAGTATGGCCCCTGAGAACGACCCTGGACAAGTTCCTGTACTTAGTCTCTCTGAGCCCCATCTCTTCAATAATGTGGGAGTAACAGTGACATACCTACCTCTCTAGTTTTCTTCATGGAGTTAACAATACAGAAGCTGCCCACCAAAGTATTGCAAATGCATTGGCTAGACTCGGTGTCCCCGATCCTCCTTGCTAGTGGTGTGGCCTCAGGTAAGCTACTTGATTGCCCTAAAACCTAGTTTTTTCCTTAATAAATTAGTAACAAAAAGCCTTTCTGTTTCTCTCCCATATCTGCACAGTGCTGAAAAGCTTATGGTCTCCTTGAAGGCAGATAGTGATAAAAAGAGTATGGATTCCAGAGATAGACTGTCTGGGGGTCAAATCCTGGCACTGAAACTTACTAGTGTGTGACTTTGGGCAAGTTACTTAAACTCTTCGGCCTCAGTTTCCCATATCTCTTAAAGGAGGATAATAAGAGTGAGTGTCATACAAGTATTTGTTATATAGGTAAAAAGTGCAGCATTATGTCCCCAAATCTAGCATAGTATCTGACACATGGTATCATAGTGCTTAACTCTGGGTTAGTTTCCCTTCCTGATCCTGAACCTAGAACATGGCTCATCAACATGAAGAGCCATTCATCCTTTGTCTGCTTACCTGCTAGATTCACTCTGAGATATGGAAAGAATGCCTCCCCTCACCCCAGCATTGATCTGGGTCCTAACTTGTGGCTCTTGTCCCAGCTCCCAGATACAACTGCCTAGCAAAGCACCTGTCTTCTCCGGCAGCCAGCAGGCTCCGTCACACATTCTCATGCTGCCCCTGTCAGACATCGCTTAAACACATAATTACAGCCCAAGCTGAGGGTTATTTGCATTCTGCTATTGATGTTAGCGTGACAGATTCAGCTGTCTCATCCGTAACTCTGCAGAAATGCTCCATTATTCAATCCCAGTGAGCAGGGACGTTGACCATTAAATCAGCTAGCACAATTGAAGGGCCGTGAAAAGTCATGGCTAATTTGAAATTTTATTAGCTCTTGCCTGGTCTTGTTTACCACCAAAGCAGTCCCTGGAAGCCTGTGTTTTACCCGTTTATAAACATTCAGCTCTGTGGCACCTGGAAAGAACTGCTTCCTGTGAGAAGGGATGTCTGCTCTCTAGTCCTGGGGGAGGTTAGCCAGAAATGACAGCTGTTCTTATTAATATCTATATTAAAATGATGATGATGATGATGAATTGCCATATTTATTGAGTGCCAGGCATTGTGCTAAATATATTACGAGGAATGCATCATTGAATCCTCTATGAAGTAGCCACTGTTGTCACTTTCATTTTAGAGAAAAGGAACCAGAGGCTCAAAGTGGTAAAGTAACTTGGTAAAGGTCACGTAGTCAGTGAAGAAGCTGACTCAGAATCTGAACTCAGTTCTTTCTGAGGCATGTAATGTCTCTGGAGAGACTTTTAGGAACTATTTCTTAAGCAGAGAACATGAATTTCTGAATTTCTGAATCTTAGTGAGACACTACTCTTCCGTGCTCTTCCAGCCTCTTGGGCAACGTCCATCACAGTACGTCTCTTTCCATATTTATAATTTTGATTTTCTCTCTGTCCCCTGACCCCCATACTCTGCAACCCAAACGATGAGCTCCTAGAGATCAGGGGTTGTCTGATTCATTTCAGTATCCCAGGGCCCAGACCTGGACAGGAACAGTGACTGTAATCCACAGAGGTTTGAAGGATGAATAAATGACTGACCCAGGTCAGTCCTGTCCCACGAATCCAGCATCCACGTCACAGGACATCAGAGTTTGACGGAGCCTTTTATTCTGTGATCGGTGGCCAAATGCGCAATGCTTAAGAGAGCCCTCTCTCCAGGCAAACTACCTGGATTTGGACCCCAGTTCCCAATTCCCATGCAAACTGTATGACTTGGTTCAAGTTACTTCACTTCTTTAAACCTCAGTTTCTTCATATGCACAACAGGGGAGAAAAAGAAGGATGGTTAATTACTTAGACTCACCAATCTGTCTCTATAGCCAAGTGTGAAGCACAAAACTTACCTTGGATGTCTTGTGACAATGAGATAAACATTTTCTAGAGAGGAACTTTTAGGCTGAGATTCTGTCTGCAAGCATGGGACCCAGCATGCATGCCTCCCCCACATAGGAACTGATAGGCCACACCATGGCCGTTTAATTAGTATTCGTGCCTCTCATTAGTTCTGCAAAGTTTGGTTTTGAGCTCTTTGAATATTTCCCTCTCCCTTTCTCTCTAGTCTTCAGGAAATTAACTACTAAATGCTTAAAGGTTCTTCTCCTAGCTTTCATGTCTCTCAACCTCTTCCTTAATTTCCATCTTTTTATCTGCATTCTATCCTGATTTATTTCTTCAAATCTCTATTCTACTTCATTTATTTTCCCATCATTTGTGTCTGGTCTGCTGTTTAATTCGTTCTTTGGGTCATTAACTTAAATTATCTTACTTTAAAATTTCTGGATAGGCTATTTGGAACTTTTCAAAATCCACCTGTTTCTTTCTTGATCTTGTCTTGTTCTGTGGTTTTTATACATCATTTTCTCTCTTTAGTCATTTAAAGGTATATTCATTTTATAGTCTTTTTCAGGCTGTTAAGTTCTTGGGAGTGGTCATCATTCTGCATGTTGTAGTTGTTGACTCCAGCTCATGGTCAATCATTTCCTGTGTGTTCTATGATTCTGTTAATTCTCAGAAGGCTCGCCTTTCCTATGGGAATCTTGTGTGGTTGAACTAACCCTCCAGGGTGGCTTTCTGATTACGTCAGCTGGCCACCCCAGGGGTACTGCTTGTCTGGGACCACTTTTCAGGTTGATTTCTTAGGTTGGAGTTCTAGGACTGCTCTAGTGTGTCAGTTTAGATTTCAAGGTCTTTTGAGGTATAGGCTTGGTCTCTTAGCACACCTCCCACCTCCAACAAGCCATGGCAGAGAAATGCCTCCATGTTATCCTTCTGGCCTAGTAGGCACCGTTTTTTTTCAGTCCTCTTCTCATGCGACTTGTAGCCTTTGAGGATCCCAGCTTTATGCGAGGCCTCAGTTCCAACCTCCCACTGTGGATGTGCCCTGTCTGCTGACTGTGAAATTATTCCGTTCTGAGTCTCCCTGGCGCTGATGATCCTGCACATCTTCCAGGCCTGCTGTAGCTTGGGCTCCTGTGCCCACTGCTCTGGCCCATCAGCTTCATCTTGTTTCTAGAATCCAGGGCTCTCTTGTCTCCCTTTTCTTCTTTCCTCAATTTTATATACGAATGGTTGTACCTTATCATCAGAGAATCTCTGTATGACCTAGTTGGCCATTTTGCTGAAAATAAGAGTTCCAGCAAGAGCTCTGAGCCTCAGTTCTCCCATCTATAAAATGAATCATCAAACTTACTTCATAAAGATGCTGTGAGAATGAGGCAAGATCATGGATGTGAGGCAGGCACTTAGCATGATAACTAGCAACTAAGCAAGTACTTGGTAAATGATAGTTACTATTAGCTCCTGCCCAGGAGCCCCCCTTGAACCATATCCTGGTAACAGGCTCTTTTGCCCTACCCTTGCCCCTCCCTACACACACATTACAGGACAGCCCTTTCTGGATGATGCAGTTGGGCCTTAGAGAACTGAAGTGGATAAACATGGTCATAGCAATGCACTGTAAATTAGGGTAGCAGAGGTCTCTGGGGATTTGCAGATTGGGGTCTTCTACAATGGAAATATCACATAAACTGTGCTCTTATGAGAGGCTGTGGCACTGTGGAATGTCTTACTCCATGCTTCACAGGTGGGAGTGATTAATGCCTATACCTTCCTGTGGTGATGCTTCCTAATCATTTATTTAACAAATATTTGCTGAGTAGTAACTGCGGACAAAACTTCCACCAATGGAGGCAATTCTATGTAAATGAGACACACAAATGAGCAGGGCTCACAGCATTCTTTTCAAAGGCTGCAGTTTACAAGACCAGCTTCTGAGTAAAACCCTCTTTATATTTTCAAATGTAGCATATGGTGGCCTGAAACAGTGCATATGGCTGTTCTACAGTGAGGGAGAATGGCTCACAATTTAATTTTCTTAGGCGTAGATGACAAATTTTAGATGATTCACACTAAAAGACAAAAAAGCATGCTGTGGGGACAGAAATGTAATTTTTGGGATAGACTAGAAACATCAACATACAGTTCGGGGGATTCTCTGGTTTTGGGGTGGCTTGGAAACATTTATAGTTTCCAGATACTTCATATCTCACCTAATTGTATATTATACATAAGTTGGTTGACTTATAAATTCTCTGCATTTTTATATTTGCTATTCCCATTCAGAGACTTTCATTATCACAGCAGAAAAAAAAAATCAGGAAAGTAGAAGATTTGCTTCTATTCCCTTCAGATTTTCCATAAAACCCTCCTAAACCCCAACTTTTGGGAAAGAACATTTTTTTCCCTAGAAATTTCCTTTTTCCTCAAAGTTCTAAACACATGCCCCCTTTTACATGGTGACAGTGAAAAGAGGCAGAAGAGAATGTGGAAAAGGCCAGGCAGGCCCTGGAGGCTAGGGGTGCAGCAGTGCCGCACTCAAGAGTGGCCCCTGATGGGGAGTGGAGGGCAAAGAAAAGGGGAAAAAAGAAGGGGGACCAGCATCTGGGGGCACTAAATGAAACACTCCAAAGTGGTTCACATACTCCTGACCCTTGAACTTGAAGCTCTGTGGTGCTCACTTGCTGCTGGTACATGAAGGGCTGGCTTCTCCTAACATTTTCATCTATGTGCTCTGGCTGGAGGATGAAGGCCCTGCCATCCTCTCACTGCGATCCCTCTTCAATGCCTACCTTGCAGGTAGGTGTCAAATGACCTGGAGAACTAGGGAAAGGGGTGCGTGGGAGGAAGACATCCAAGCTAGATGCCTGAAGACCCAGCCTCTCTCCTGTATCTGCCCTTCTCTAGCCATGAGACCCTGGGCACATCCTTCCTATGCCCGAGATGCGATTGACTCCTGTGAAACCAGGATACCAGTCTCTGCCAACCTCTCAGGATGGCTGAAGAGCTCCAGGGTTTAAAAGAGTGAACGAGTAAGTCGACAAAAGAAATGTGAGTGTCTTTCGCATGCTGGTAACTGTTCTCTGGAGCCTGCCCTGGAGATTGAGTGTCTTTCGCATGCTGGTAACTGTTCTCTGGAGCCTGCCCTGGAGACAGGGGCTGGGCGCAGACATGGGCCGAGTCCTCTGCTGGCCACGTGGCCCTTCTTTGAGTGAACAGTTGCAGTACTGACTAGAAGTAGCTTCCTGTTTGTTGTGTGACCTTAATGGTGGCCCGTGAGTGGTGGGTCCTTAGGCCCCTCATTTCCCTTTCTCGTGTCTGCATCCGCATCGGGGAGGCCAAAGGTACATGGGATAGCCTCAAGTCTGTGGGCCTGCCTGATGGCCACCTCCTGGCCTTTAAACGCCAGAGACCCATGTCCCCTGGTGGCCAGCCTGCTGTGACTTTCACAGGAAGTAAAAGGTATGCAGGAGCGTGTTATTAAAGACGGGGGCGAGGCCAACCTTCTCACCTTTACGAATAGGGACACTGGGGCTCGGGTTATGTAATTTCCCTGACATCGTTCTGCTAGTTAAAGAGCAGAGCTGGGAATTCGGTCCATTATCTTTCTGTATATCCAGCTGTCAGGCACAATTCCACAGTGGACAACTCTTTATAGCAATGCTCCGGATTTTCTGGCTCCCAAGCTCTGTCGCCTCTCCACAGGGGGCAGAAATTGACTTGTTTATTTCTGTATCTCAAATGCATAGCACAGTGCTTTGCACACAGTAAGCATCACATTGGTTGAATGAATGAATAAATGCATGCCTTTTTTATTTGAGAATCTCAAATTAGACAGCTCCATCAGCTTGACAGGGCCCATCAAGGGCCATGGGGTGTGATGGAAGCCATTCCCTACAGGAGGAGCTCATGCCTCTCTTTAGAAAAGAGACACAGGGAACATGCCTGTTAACATTCACTTAGCACCCATTATGGCTGGAAGGCCCTGTTGTTAGGTACTGGATGTTCAGGAGTAAAACAGAGTCACGCCTCTAAAGGATTTGGTGTAGTGGGGTAGACAGAGACAACTGAGTGTTGGAGAAGAAGGAAGCAAAAGGGGCTGTGGAAGCCCAAAGGTGGGACCCCAACTCAGACTGGGGGCTGGGTTATTTCCTAGAAGACAGAATGCTTGAACTGAATCTAAAAGAATGGGCAAGGATAAAAAGGAGAATGGGGGTGCGGGCTGGGGCAATGAGGGGCAATCTGTGGTCTAGTAAGCTCTTTGTACCTTAGTTGTTTGCATGGTTCCTTAACCTCACAGCCCCATGGACAGTGTATAGCAAGCCTATCAGTCTTTCTGCAGGCTTAACTCTTCCTTGGCTTGACGACCCATTAGCCAACCTTATCTCTTTCTTGTCTGCAGTCTGACCACAGAACTGTTTTACAAGAGCATTTGCGGAGGCCCCGGGGGTGGAAGGTGGAATGTGTCTCCCCGTCTGTACATACTAGGGAGAAGATTTTGTCATTTGCTATAATAAATTCTGTGCCTCCTTTCAAAAGGCTTGCAAAGTCTTTATCTTCCCGTTGGAACACAAGATTTTTAAAGGTCAATTTCTCTCTTGTCTCTTATCATGAGAAATGTGGTTTAGAGATATTTTGAAGGATGACCAAATTCTTTGGCTTTATGTGAACTCTCCCTTCCAGCAATAGGAGATGAAAAGGAAAAGGGAAGACAGAGACCTTTGTTCTCAGTTTTCCTGAAATTTCTCCTTCTAGGTTGCATCTCTCAATTATCTATTGCAACAATCTATCCAAGATTGTTTTTTCATGGGGCCAAGAGCACCAAAAGAGATTATCATACCTTGAAGCTACTTAAAGATCCTTTATCAGAAAAGGCCTGGTTGCTTAAAATCCAGTGGAGTTTTTATCCTGGAGGCTTTTAAAAAACATAGGTTCCAATCTAATCCTAGCTCTCCCACTGAGCCACTGTGTGACTTTGGGCAAATCATTTCAGTTCTCTGAGCCTTAGTTTCCCTGTATGTAAATGTGTGCCTTGCAACTTTGTTGTAAAGGCTGGAGATGATGTGTGCAGAGTGTCTAGCACAGTGCCCGGCACTCAGGAATGTGCTCAACAATGGCTGTTGTTTTCCTTTATGTACGTTTGGATTCTTTTCTAGCAAAGAGTGTGTAACAGTCTGGAATACAGACTTTAACAAAGAAAATGAAAAAGATAAAAACATATTATATAGAGAAGTATATCATAATATTAAATGAAAAAATAGAATGTAAAATTTTATAGAGGACATAATTCCAATTTTTAAAAATAATTATTTACAAATACATATTTTATAATAAATATCATGTTTTTGTGATTGCAGGTGGAAAGGAGCAGGAGAAACAACTGATATCTGTAGTTGATAAACTAAGTCTTAGAGTTAAGTTGAGTACGTCACTCAAGGTCACACAGTGACCAAATCAGGGAGCCAGGAGTTGAATCCAGACAATCTGGGTACAGATCCTGTACTTTTAATCACTGTGCTATGTTGCCTCTCAGGTCCTTTAAATATATAACCTGTGATCCTCATAGCAGCCCTGCAAAGTGGGCATTATTATCCTCATTTTACAGTGACTTAGCATCTTTGGGACATGGTATTACCATCTTTGAAATGGGCATGAATGAACATCCCCATAAGAGGGTAAAACGAGAAGATGCATGTGTCTGCACTTAGTCAGCATGTACTCAAGGCACACAGTACGAATGGGGCACACCTTCTTTGTCAAGCGGGGCACACACAGGCTTCACTTTGAGTGGGTGAGTTAGGGCCCCTCTGCTTGTCTGCCTTCTGGTCCCTCTCAGGAGCCAGTGCCCAAGGTGAGAGCATTAGGAGACCGGCGGTCAACGAGTCACATGAAGGATCTTGTTTCCATGTTTAAATCTAGCCAAAAATCATACATGAAAATAAAAACAAACCAATAAAGCTACTCCCTGGCTCAGTCGTACTGTTTAGCTCCTTTTTTTCCCCCCCCAGACACAGTCCTCCTCTGTTGCCCTGGCTGGAGTGCTGGAGTGCACAGACACAATCTCAGCTCACTGAAACCTCCACCTCCCAAATTCAAGTGATTCTCGTACCTCAGCCTCCTAGGTAGCTGGGATTACAGGTACACACCACCAAGCCCAGCTAAGTTTTTGCATTTTTAGTACAGATGGGGTTTTGCCATCTTGGCCAGACAGTTCTCGAACTCCTGGCCTCAAGTGATCTACCCGCCTCAGCCTCCCAAAGTGCAGCTTTTTTCTTTTTGTCTCATCATTTAAAAACACTGTTGTAGCATTCTTAATGAAACTTGAAATTCAAGTTTAATTTAAAATGTGTTGTTTTAAACCCAGCAAATTGGGAAAGAAGAGTAACCAGGAATTCTTAGATAACTTGAAGGGCTACAGGGGTCTACAGCGGGCCATATGTCTGAGATCTGGACACAGTGAGAAGCTCTAATGTCGCCAGACCTCACATACTCTGGCAGATTCTGCGACCGGCCAGCTATGTGACTTCTGCAAAATACTCGCTAAGCTTCCTTTTCCTTATCATGAGGGAATAGTAAGGGGATAATAAGGCCACATTCCTCACAGTGTTATTGGGTGGATACACAATTGCTTTGCAAACTGTAAAGTGACATACAAGTTATTACACTCTCATAAGCTTTGCGGTACTGCTGCAGCCTACTTAAATCTGAGTAAGTACTCACACTACACTTCTAGGTGGAGGATAAATCACTAGGAGAAGGCAGAAGTGCTCTAGGTTCACAAGACCATGTGGAATGGCTGAAGAATCTAGTCCAGGTCATGTAATGACTTGCTTTGTGACTATGATGTGTGTGATGTCACCTCTCCTCTCTGGGCTCCACTTGTCCTGTCTGTAAACATGCAGGAGAGGGAGTTAAAGTCAAGGTTCTCTGATGTCCCTTTCAATCCTCTTACTCAACATTAAACTCTGTTAATTCCTTCTCCAAGCCTTGAGTCATATCATCTAAGAACAACCACTCAGTGAGACTCTAACACGATTTCTCTCCAGCCTGAATGATTTATCTGGGATTATGCTGTATACCCTGTCATGGCTGAAATAAAGGCACTCATTTAATTCTGCTTCCATCAGACTGAGTCATTTGGATGACAATTTCTTACAAATGACTGTGAGTTTCTTGAGGGAGAAAGACTGGGCCATGTTCACTGGTCTTTACGTCTCCTTGGAAAGGAGCATGGTGCCTTGTAGGTAGCAGGAGCCCTACAAACGTGTGCTTGGCTGAACTGAAAGTAGCCCAGTGCAAATATGGCTTACTCATGTGCTCCTTTCTTCCTCTCTCCCTCCACTAAAACTGCCCCCATTTGGCCAAGGCTCAGAGTAATAAAGAGGCCAGTGGCGATAACTCTTACTACCCCTGGCACTTGGGGACATTCCACTCTCTAAGGTTGTTTCATCTATGCCACCCTGCAAAGCAGGGGTCCGCGGCACCTTCCCCTTGGCTCCCGCAATGGGTGGATAGCCCACTGAACTGAGAGCGCCCTGAGGTGAGACGTTTCCTCCTTTCATAGTTGAGAACCTGAGGTCAAAGACCCTCAACAATTTGGCCTTCCCAGCTGATTCTATTCCCAACCATGATGACCCATGGGATGTCTTCCTGACTGGACTGAAAGTCCCATGGGACAGAAATCACATCACAGTTCCCAGCAGGGCACCCAGGCATCTGATATCAGTTGAATGAGTGGATGCTCCTTTATCCTGGCAATTGTCCCATTGCATTGCAATTACTTCCTGTTTCTCTCTCCCTCTAGATTGTGACCTTCACAAGGGCAGGGACTGTGTCTTATTTATCTCTGAAGCCCCAGTACCCTGGACAGGGTCTGATACAATGTAGACACTTGGTTAACATTGGTTGAGTGAGTGAATAAACTATGTGCAAGCTCATTTCAGCCCATAACATGCTCCAAAAATGCAAGTGGCATATTCTCCCACAATTGGGGATTTTTCTGGTTGATCTTTTCCACTTCCTACTGGCTCATCTCTCAGAACAGCTGGAGGAGGCTCTATTCCCCTGGGGTGTGGATCAGCCCCATTTCCTATGAGAAGAACCTCTCTCTCCCCGCAGAGCTGTGGGCTTTGGGCTACGGTATGCCCATGCCCCATGTTACCAATGGTGCATTCTTGTGCTAGGAGGGCTGGCTCTGAAGTATGGCAAACAAAGGACACACTTGAATTGCATTTCATGGGAGAGAATCAATGAGCCTTGTTCTATAACCTACACTTGTATGTATACTGGTAGGGAGAGAGGTGCGCCCTTTCCCCACATTTCCTAAAGACATGCAGTTATTTCGCTGCCCAGATGTGCAACAGCTGTTTGAAGGCTTTGGCCAAGACTTTTGACTCGTGAGAAGGGAATGGTGGCTCCTCTCCCCTTTTCTTCTATTACATGAGTGTTACTATTAGTTACTGGAATTGTGCCTACACAGACAAAGTGAAGGGGAATGCTGAGGAAATCATGCAGATAATGTAGGCTGACATCTCTTTCCTATGAAGAGTAAATATAAAAGCACTTTACCTTGCCTGAAGACAGGGGTGCTTGTTGCCCTTCCCTGTTTTGTCCTGGCTTGGCCCATAATGATGTCTCTGAATAGAGAGCCCTTTCCTTTCCAGGAAACCGCTACCCATCCAAGTGTCACCTTCTTGAAGAATGCTTTCCTACTCCCACAACAACCAATATATAACTCTACAACAGCACTTATCACAGTTCATTAGCATTTAACTTGCGGTCTTTCTCCCCCATTTGAGGTCCTGGCGTACAGGGACAGGACTTCCTTATCTCTATGCCTAGCATAGGGCCCAATTCTAAAAGAACTCTGGATATTTATGGAGCACAAAAATTAATGAACTCCACAAGTTTCAGATTGATTAAGGAACATTTCAACCCTCCAAGATCTCAGGAGAACATAGACCTTCTGTTTCTGCCTAGCTACTATGGCCAACCCCACAAGCTCCTTGTTGACAATTGCTCCACTGGGCCTGGGCCTGGGTGCATCAGGCCCAATTACCTCCTGGATTTAGGCAGCAGGCAAAAGGGCTGAAAGCTGCCTGGCTCAAAGACCAGTGCTCTGAAACAGCCCTCTCTAGGCTGCTGAAACCCACTGAAGGCAAATAAACCACAGAAATCACAATATCACACACTTGGCCTTTAATTCTTATGGTGCTTTGGGGTTTGAGAATCCCTCTAAATAGAAAATTCCCAAAGGTTAGAATGCTGAGTTTCTGAGCTATTGATTTCCTACACTGTGAAACATATTAAAATCCTTTGGTATAAATATTAGGGAGCCACATAGACTTGTTTGGACTAAGCTAACTGTTAGGCCATCATTAGGAAGAAAGGGTTAACTGTTTTGGTTTTTTTCATATCTTTATCTTTTCATTCTCCTAATAACCACCTGCAAGTGGGAGAATCAGGAAGGACTGATGTATCTTCCAGGTGGGAAAGTAGAACACATTATGGTTGTATTTACCCAAGTTAATGCAACAGAAAAATGAAGGCTAATTCTATGACTAAGATAAGGACTGAAATGGTACTTATGGGCCAGCTGCCTCATTTTATTAACAGAGAGAGTGAGGCCCAGAGCCACTAAACAGCATGTGTAAGGATGCACAGGGAGTCAAAGCCAGAGCTGGAATTAGAACTCAGGTCTTCACTCTCAGCTAATGAATGTTCTAAAAGATGAGCACCTCCTTCCTTGGGCTTTGACTGTCTAGCACTTTAAAAAAACCCAAAGCAAAGGCCATTTCTATTACAAAAGGTGTCTGCTGGTGTGCAGTGAGGGTAACCCCCAGAATCAGAGGAGAAGAGACCTTGACCAAAGGTAACTCAACCTCCCTCCCCTGGAGAAGTGTCCCTCTGCAGCTTCTGTGATAAAGAATTAGATGGTCTCTTCTTATCCATCTTCAGTGAGGGGGACCCATAACTTTGCCAGACATCTCATCCTACTGTTGAATAGTTAGAAACCTTTCTTCCATATGCCTTCTCCTCTATACTGGCTGCTGGATATCAATTACTTTCATTTATATTAGTTAATTTTAATTGATTCAAATGGAACACCTGTGACACACACTCATCCCTAAGCCACATATGCAGCTTTTTTGCTTGCACCACAGGTCCCCCTGACTGGATGACTGGTGTGCTGGTGGCCTGTTAGCTCAGTAATACCCATTCTCCACTCTGGGCCTCCCACCCTCTGGAGCCGCCTGGAGCCCATTGGTGCCAGAGCCCTACCTCCATCGTTGTCTTTGCTGTCACCGCAGGCAGTCTCCATGGAAGTGTCACAGCCAGCTCCTCTCCAGCCCAGCTGGCAGACGCAGTGCCAACCATTCAGGTCTAAGGTACATCTGCCGTTGCCATTGCACAACCCAGGGCAACCCTCTGAAAGACAAAGTTCAGAGTCGAGGTCTGATCACCCAGAGTCAACCGCCATCACACACACTCACACGCTACCTGCCAACTTGCAAAATGCCTTCATATCCATCAGCACACGAATGCCCACAGCAGCCCAGGGAGGCAGGTATCACTAGGAATTGCCACTTTACAGAGAAGGCAACTGAGGCTCAGAGAGGTGAAAGGACTTGCCAAGGTCGCACAGTCAGAAGTGGCAGGGACAGGGTTGAAACCCACACCTTCTGTATCTAAAAGCCCTTCTTTCAAAAGTGACTGGGATTCTGGAGCTGGAGTCGGTGGATGTCGGCCTGTCAGAATCTAACCAATAGAACTTTTTGCCTGATCCTTGCTTCTTGTTCATTCTCATGTGTTCCTCTTATCTCTGGCAGCTGTTTAGCACAAAGGAAACACCTTTGTGTTTATTCCTCGCTTCCTTCAGCACTTCTGGGTATCATTCTAAAGGGCGTTATTTTTTCCAACTCTTATAGTAGGTCAACTTTATTGGACCCTAGGCTTTTCATTTATTTTGTCTTATTTTCTCCTAAACAACTGTCTTTGCTTTGAGGAAGAGGGCTTGGGACTTTTTCTTACCATCTTGTCTACAGCTACACTTAGAAAAGGCCCTGCACCCAGAGGAGCTGTGATGGCCATTGTGAAACACTAACTAGGGCTGTCTGTGAGTGCAACGCAGGTACAGCCAGGCTGCTCTGCTCTCATTACACTCATATGCACGTCTGCCTGCCTGTCTGTCATTTATTAAGCATCTTCTTTGGGCTAGCACTGGAGGTACAGAAATGAATAAGACCTATTCTTATTCATGAGGTGCATAAAGCCTATCAAAGGAGACAAATTTATATAGGCAAAAAATTTCACTGCTAAATGCCCTAAAGGAGATGTACAAAACATGGTGGGAACTTAACACAGGTGTGGCCATCTGAGAGGGCTGTAGATGATTTGATCAAGAAGGGCCAGGCAATATTTAGATGTTGTGTTGGTTCTGCTTGGACCATATTATAAAGTGGGGAAGTTTTAAAAAAATACTATTAAAGTAGATTTGCAGGTTTTTTGATTGCCACATCTTTAAACCTCTCCAAGTTTGTGGCTCAGAAATCTATGTTGAGAATATGTTAAGTTACATGGTTCACTTCAGCTTCTATTGTGCCACTTGGTTTTCACTCAAGTCCTTACATTAACAATCCTGCCAACCCCCTTCTCCAAGGGGCCATCAAAAACCACCTGTCACTGGCAAGACTTCCATCTCTTCTCTGCCTCTGCTCAGTCTTGGGAGAGGTATGGATGTGAAAGCACTGTGTCAGCTAGAAAGCTTCATTTGCTTTGTTATTATGAGCAGCAAAGTGCTCCAAATATGGCTACAAACTGAATCTTCTGCCGTGAAGTAATGGGAAATTGACTCATTATTCTTAAATGGGACAACAAATGTGAAAGTTGCTGCCCAGTACAAGATCTGGGCCAAGGTAGCCGCTCACTAAATAGCTGATCAATCAGAATCTAAAACTTGAGTGTTTCAAGGACTTTAGATAGTTGACCGTTATTCCAAAGTAAAAGAAAATAACATGTTTATTTCCACTTGAGATGTTCATCACAACAACCCATCAATCTGGCCACTGTGTTTTCCATTCAAAGGAAGAAACATGTAACAGTTGTATACTCTAGCCTAGGAGGGATTCCTCCAGAAGTGTTTGTAGACTATGGGTTTCTGTATAGTAGGAGCCTGCTGGGAAAGATGGGAGGCTACCAGCATGGCCACCCCAAAAAGTGATAGAGAAAGAAGTTTTAAAAGTGAGTCCCAGGAGCAGTGCTGTGACACACAGGTGGCTATCCAGGCACTCTGACTCAGTTGCTAACATCAGCCACCTTTAGTGATCTAAACAATCACAGTTTTCTCTTTTCCTCAATTAGTCTCATGTCAACTTTTGTCTGTCCAGCTGGGACTTGTTTTCAATTAAGCCTCATTTGTATTTGGAATTAGTCATGGAGGAAGTAGGGTCTGATCTTTAAGAATGGTAGCTGACTGCTTTCTTTTGCTGTAAGATAAAGCCTCTTATAAGAGACAAAGAGTATCTCTCGCGTAAGAGCACAAGCTTGAGAGGCATATCAGAGTTTGGCTGTACCACTCAGTGGCTGTGTGACTCAGGCACGTTATTGAATTTCTTTGAGCCTCAGTCTTTTTACTTACAAACTGTGGTTGTTGGGGGGGTTAAATAAGGTATGCATGATGCACAAAGCCTGGCATACAGCTCAAACATAATATCTGAATCTTCTACTCACCTTTACCTTCTCTCTATTTTGGGCAGAGGGCATATAATATCATATGTTGTACCCATAACCTCAGGTGGGGCTCACAGAAAGGCAAAATAGGAAACTGAGGCAGTTATCTAGATCAGAGTCAGCAAACTTGTTCTGTAAAGACCCAGAGAATAAATAGTTTAGGCTTGTGAGCCATATGGTCTCTTGCAATTACTCAACTCTGCCATTATAGCTTGAAAGCAGCCATTTTTAAATGAATAAGCATGGCTGTGCTCCAACTAACTTGATTTACAAAAATAGGTGATGGGCCCGATTTGGTCTGTGGGCTGTAATTTGCCAACCTCTGGTTTAGATGCTTCAGGATGGTGAGACAAAGACAGCTGCCATGTACTGAGGGTCTACTAGGGCTGGCCACTGTGCTAGGCACTTTATATAGATTTCTAAAATAAGTAAATTTTTGTTAAAAATATTCAGATCCTGATTTTCTAGGGCAGATCCAATTTTACACCATTTAATCCTGAATTTTTAATAAAAGCCATGTGTCGTAATAGAGCGAGGACTTTGGAGGTAGATCAGCCTCAGTTCAAATCCTAGCACCATCATTTTACTTACTACTTGTGCTATAACTGGCAAATTATTTAACTCTAAGCTTCAGTTTTCTCATCTGTAAAATGGAGATAATACCTGATTCTAAGAGTACTTGAGAGTATTAAATGAGATAATATATACCAATTATTTATCACAGTGGGTAACATACATAGGCATTCAATAAATGAGAGCTGTTATTATTATTATTATTGGATTTACTTGTTTTAAGTTTGTATAACTTCACTAAGAAATTCATAAACAAGAAAATAACCCTTTGCCAGCCCAAGTTGTATAATGTTTAGGTCAAAAGCTATGGTCCTCATAAATAAATCCTTGCCAAAAACAATCAAGACAAGCACTGGGCTTGTCTCATGGCACCATGAACATGCAGTGCAGTGAGAGGTGGCACGATGGGTTCAGGGCTGCGAGTCCCAGTGCAGGCCACCATTCATGCTTTCCTAGCATACTGTACTTCTCTCAATAGCAACAGTCCCAAGGATACTTACATGATCAATTCTGCAATTAGTTTCATTGTCTTACTTCTTCCATTAGAATGTACCAGTGCCTGCACATAGCAGACACTCAATATATATTTGTTAAAATGAATCAATGAGAGGGACAAGAGACCTGGGTTCTGGCCTAATATGGGGGGAGTTGGGAAAGTTACTTTCTCTCTTTGGGTCTCAATTTCCCCATTTATAAAATAAGGATTTGGATGAGATGATCCATTAGGTCCTTCCGGCATCACTGACCCAATAGAGAAGGTCAAAACAACTTCAAGTTAGTTGATTCTGTTCTTAAATTCAACCAGCTTTACTCAGTACCTGGAGGATACTGGACTTTGTGTTAATTAACAGAGATGAGATATATCATCTGCCCTAAAATTTTTTATATTCTCTTTATTTATACCATACTTTGTTCCAGGAAGGGTTTAAAATAGGTCTTATAATCACAAACCATACTTCTCAAAGTGAACCTTGTGAAATAGTAGTTCTATGAGGTCTTCAAGAACAAGCTTCTGCAGTCAAATAAGTTTGGAAAACATTGCATTCTATACTCTTATTATAGAAAGTCACACGAATATCAATATATTAAAGGCTCCAAGAAGTCTTAGAATAAAGAAAGCTGCTTATTTCATTACTACTGCATTTTCCAACTTGACTTCAGAACTCTTTCCCCCACCCAGTAACCTGTGTGATATTCCATTCTATAGAACACCCTCAGGGAAGCCCTGCTCTAGTGAACTCCTGTGGGCACATGGCATCTTGGGCACATAGTCCATGCTGCTCTGAGGCTGTCTGAAAATATCATCACCAGATCTTTAGTGGGATTAGGTCAATGAATCATTGAGGTGCCAGTTTGGAAGATGTGGAGCAGGTGTTCTCAGGGAGGGTTAACTCCAGATGTGGAATCACAGAGAATCACAAATGTGGAAATCCACAGTCAATTTCTTCAAATGGACCAAGTGATACCCTAAAGATCTGCACTATCCTCTAAGTTTCAGAGGGACTGTGAGTACCTGTGGGTGGAACAACGTTTGCTTTCATCCAGCCATTTGCTTCTGGGATAATTACACCCCTAATAGCCAGCATTATGAAGACTCCTCCAGGATGACTTGCAGACTTTCTTAAAGCAATATGTCCATCCTTACCCGCTGAGGCTAATTCCACAAACCCTGAAACTCATCAGTAATTCAGAGAGCCCACGTGACATTAATAATCCCTTCTGGAAAGACCCACACCAGGCATTTGCTAGAGTCAAAATAATGTAATTTTAAAGTTTAGAGAAAGGCTAACAAAGCTTTTCAAAAGAAATGATGCCCTTTGAATTACAAGGGACCACTTTATCTTCAATCTCCTGCTTAGGCCTATGAAGAAGTCCCCCTTGCAGCTAGCACCAGGTATGATTAGAAGACTTTCAGAATCCTTGAAGGTATTATTTTTTAGTTAAGTGGCATGGATGCCATGCAATACACTTATCATATATCAAATGGCCCATTTCTTTATGTTTCTCTTACTGGTCCTCTTATACTCTTTTCTCTCTCCATATTCACTTCCCTAGACAAAGCCATCATCATCTCTTACCTAGATGACAGCAATAGTCTGGTAATCGGTCTTCTTGTTCTCAATAGTCCCCCCTCAATTCTCCTTTCACAATAGGGCCAGACTGATCTTCCAAATCACAAATGTGATCTAGTTATCATCTTGCTTTTAAAAACCTTCAGATGCTTTCTTATACCCTTACGTTAAATTCCACAATCTATAAGGCCCCAACAACCTAAGTTAGTGGGGTGGCTACTTGCTAAGTGGTGGCCTTTGGACTTCCCCTGTCATAACTCTCATCACACTACGTTGGAATTATTTGTTTTAGTGTCTTCTCTGCTAGACTGCAGGCACCTTGAGAGCAGGGACCATATCTGTTGTGTGGTATTCATATTTCCTAACACTTAGGAGTTCAGCAGATTTGTTGAGTAAACATTGTTTCTTTACTCTCTACCAAAGCAACTGGGAAGCAATGAACAAAATCTTGCCCATCTTTGTTTTTTTTTTTTTTTTTTTTTTTTTTGAGACGGAGTCTCTCTCTGTCGCCCGGGCTGGAGTGCAGTGGCCGGATCTCAGCTCACTGCAAGCTCCGCCTCCCGGGTTTACGCCATTCTCCTGCCTCAGCCTCCCGAATAGCTGGGACTACAGGCGCCCGCCACCTTGCCCGGCTAGTTTTTTTTTTGTATTTTTTTTTTTTAGTAGAGACGGGGTTTCACCGTGTTAGCCAGGATGGTCTCGATCTCCTGACCTCGTGATCCGCCCGCCTCGGCCTCCCAGAGTGCTGGGATTACAGGCTTGAGCCACCGCGCCCGGCCAATCTTGCCCATCTTTGAACAGTAAAATACTCTACTCTGACAAGACCTGAACTTCCAAGAGACAGATCTCTGGATTATTTTTTTAGAATTAGTATCCATTATACCAAAATATCAGCCAGATGAGTGCTTGGGTCAGACCTAGATTTTGCCAAGAAACATTTGCCTTTTAAAACAAGTTATGATTCATTGACCTAATCCAACTAAAGTTCAGGTGATGATATTTTCTGAACTAAAGATCAGAGCAGGTGATTTGAGAAAGAATACAGGCCACTTCCCAGTGAGGGTGCCAGTTTGGAAGATGTGGTATGGAGGAAAATATATTGGAAATTATGGACATTCTTGGTGACTTAAGGTGACAGAAGATAGAATGTTGAAATATGGATAAAGCCAGGAAATGCAGAGTCCTGGTTCTGCTACTTACTAGAAGTGTGAGCCAGGATGACCCACTCAACTTCTCAACTTCAGTTTCCTTTTTCAATCAAATGGGTATCATTATATCTATTCCCTTAAAAAAATCACATGACTCACCTAAGACTCACGGATGTGAAAAATCTTCACATAGTAGGAAAATTTTCCATCAAATAGATGGTAACATCATAAAATTTAGCCCACCCTGAAGAGTCCTCTGCTAATGAAAATTGTGAAATGCCTGTTTTAAAGAGGCTCAGAGGTACTACTCTTTCTTGCTGGAATGATTTTATTCTCAGTTGAGGACTAGCACATGAAATATGAAGACCCTTGCTCCTCCTCCATCTGATGGATCCTATGCAACACCTTTGCTGTACTTGGCAAAGCTGTCCCAGCTGAAAAGCATTTAGTCAGTTATGCTTCCCCAAAACCCTTTCCATAAGTTTTAAAACAGCTGTTGCTATCTCTTATTAAAAGCCAATTTAGCATTTTCCTTTACGGTTTCAAAAATTAATCTAGCTAATGAAGTCCTTCAAATTAAGGATGAGAACAAGTATATGATGAATAAAGCAGTATAATTCATACTTATTGAGCATAATTCCTGCCTATATACTAAGCACATTGTATTCATTACTTCACTTAATCCTCATACCACCCTTATGAGGTGGGTCCTGTTAGCAAGATAAGTTAAATCACTTGCCCACGGTCACTTAGTTCACTGCATGTTGAAGCTGGGATTCAAACCCAGGCAGTCCGACTCTAGAATATGTGTCCCTATCTGCTGAGTACATATTTTGTACCAGGTGCTGTGTTAGGGCCTGAGAACAAAAAGATGAAAATGACATGGTATTTCTCCTCAAGGAGCTTAGAGTCTTTTAAGAGCACACATATCTGATTATTCTGAGACTTATTCTTAGAGCAATGTGGCCAAATTGGAAAATCAGGTACCACCTAACTAATGTAAATGTTTAAAATGGAAGGAGTTACTTTGCCTTTAGGGAATACTCTTCAAAGACAAAACTTACCAAAGTCAGGCCTTCTCTGAAAAGGAAAACAAACAAATAAACAAACAGACCATCCGCTCCCTGAGGTCGGGGGTCTGTTTGTCCCCTTGTCTCCAGACCCTGGCATAGGTGCCTAGTACACAGTGGGTGCTCCATAGATGCTTGTTGATGAATGAACACAATAGTACTACAAAGTAGTCCTTAAAATTTCTTAACTTGCTCTTGGGTGTCCTCCTCTCCCAGGCCACCCACCCTGGTTGCCAGCATATTAATTCTGGTGGACCAGGTGCCATAACAGATGGGCAGGGTGACATGAGATGGGGTGGAAAGAGTGAAGGGTGTTTGTACATGGGGCAGGGGGGAGGGAAAAACAAAAGTACAATGGTATTGTCACAAACAGATATGAGCATCTGTGACACTCCAGGTATATCAACCACCTTGTGACCGAAAACCCATCCCCTTTGGGCAATGGATGTTGCGACAAAACTGGGGATGCAGTAGCATCCAGACATCATGCTTATGCAGTGTATATACATTTTTATATACACACTTCTTTATGCTCAGACACAAACACACACACAAAGACAACAGGAAAATAGAGGAAGGAAGACCATACCTTTAACTACCCTATCCAGATAGTGAGCTAGGGAGATAAAAGACAGGACATTTAAGGTAGGATCGAGTAAGTGCAATATCGCCTGTCACATAACCATGCCAGATGCTAAAGAGACAAAGGGATTGTGCCCCA
The DNA here is from genome assembly GCF_049350105.2 of Macaca mulatta. Taxonomy (NCBI): domain Eukaryota; kingdom Metazoa; phylum Chordata; class Mammalia; order Primates; family Cercopithecidae; genus Macaca; species Macaca mulatta. Next base: position 79,220,746 of record NC_133419.1, read on the forward strand.
CGTTTGGGACAGGCCTATGCCACGGTGGGGAAAATAAAACCAAAGACAGGACGACACGAGAGAGGAGGAGGGAGAGCAAGCATTCTCCAGAGATGGCCAAAAGGAACTTCAACTCATTCTGTGATCCAGGCATTTGGAAATGTGATCATAGAAACAAGAAGACATATGAATAAGGAAAACAGACAAAGAAGGATGGGAAGCTGCAAAAGTGGCCACACTCCTGCTCTGCCAGCTTTGTCTGGCTTTACAGAAAACTAGAGCCTGTCCCTTTGACTACTCAGAGCAGCATCCAACTTCCCTACAGGTGAAGCAGCCATACCAAGGACAAATGGTACCCCATTTGGGCAGAGGCATTTCCAAGAAGTTGGAATTTAGAAATATGCAAAATTTGAATAATCTCTGATATGCACTAGTGAAGGGGGTTGAGTCTTTGATCAAATATACTGCTGGATTATCTGTTTGCCATTCTTGAATTTTTCATGTACACATGTGCCCACATATGCTTGAATGCAGAATGCTTAGTGTTCTAAGTAAGACGCATCCCTCCTTTGTGCATCTTACACAGACTATGAGGTGCAGGTCAATGGATGTCACTGTGAAAAACAAGACAAAGCAAAGAAAATCTGAGCATTTCTCAATGCTTATTAACCCTAAAGAAAGAATGATGTGTGCTTTGTTTTCCAATGGAGGGGTTATGTCCAAGCCTTGAATTATTTGGCCTTCTAAAGTTTTGCTTATTTGAGGATGGGTATCAAAGGTTGCTCTGAAATAAACCCCACTGTGCATATATATGGGTGTCTGGCTGAGTGTTTAGAGCAGGGCAGGCCTCTTAAATTCCTTGCATGAATCACTAATACCATTTCACCTGCCCTACATAGCCTGTAGTTATAGCCCTTCGAGGAGCTTCTCTTTCCTTATCTCTCCACACCTCCCCCTAGTGTGTTGTGCAAAGGCCGGGTAGCTGGGCAGTCTCCTGAAGGATCTGATGCCTTCAGCCGGCTGCACTCCAGCCTCAGCTGAATTTCACACATGAATCAAAAGTCCATTTGACAGGACTGGACTGCAACGGTTTGGCCTTATCAGAAATCCCTAGGGTTATTTAAACATTCTTACTCTCTTCATAGAAAAACATAAATTATATATTTTTAAATTCTCTGGATAGAACAGATATTGTTGTTCATCAATATATATTAGCCTCAAAGACTAGTGGATAAGAGGCTGTGTTCTTAGTTCAGGTATCCATGTGGTCTCTGGTTCAAGATGAAATACACTTCTGGAGCCTGCACAGCCAAGTGGAAAATTGGGAAGAGGAAATTTTAACTGAGGACACATGCCTTTTTTCATTCTTATAGATGTTGTGGAGTCCATGAGATGTAGGATATAAGATGGGAACATGAAAGGGAGTACTTGTTAAGCAGGGATGAGTAAACAAAGCTATGGAATGCCAAACAATGAAAAATGGGAATAGCCCACAGGAGAAATGGCCTAGGAAATATCTCAGGCTAAAGGGAAAGCTTTCTTGATTCTTGGCTCTTCTGTCACTTTAGTCTTAGTCAAGCTAATTTATCTAATTTTGCAAAGTGGTCTAAAATGTCTTACATCTCATCTCCCAGGATATGCTATCAAAGAGCATGAATACATAGAATCACCTGGCTTTTGTGGTTTTTGTTGGCTTTCACATCTGCAGAATTTTTTGGAGCGTCCTAATTATAGTTCTTGTAATAACTCTGAATCCAGTTATAGAAGAGGTGTAGTGAGCCTAGATTTTTTTCCCAGGGATGGCTAGGCTGGATGAGATGCCATCACTGGGATCCAAGTGGTCATAGCATCCACTGTGAGGGAGTTCTCTGATGAAAAAACTTTCTTGATTGTCTCCAAACTTAACAGTGGTATCATAGTTCTGGTGGTGAGTGAAGCTTATATCCACTTTATAGGATAATCTCCCCAGGGCCAGGGGCTGACTTAAGAGAGCTCTCTCTCTCTTCTAACGCCATTTTCAAGAACCAGGTAACCATGCTATTAAGTGAAAATATGTTTTTGATACCTTTAAAAATTCTTACTATTTCCCCAGACCACAGGTAGGAAAGGAAGTCAGTGGAAATGATGGAGGCAGGCTTAGGTTACCATCATCACTGCGAGTTTTCAGGAGACAAGAGTAGACATTCAAAACTTCGAATCCTGACTCCACAAATCAAAAGGGATTCCTTTGCTACAAAGAGCCCCCAAGCCACACTGTGAATCCAAAAGCTGGTAACAGCCAGTTACTACCAAGTCCATGAGTGTTCCGAGAATGGAACAGAGCTTCCTTGTCTGTGGCTACTGAAAATGGGAATGACAAATGAGTCCTTGAACTTTACTGCCATTTATTTATAAAAAGCATATGCGGAAGTCCATGCTGTGGTTGCTTTTATTGTTTGAAAACCTTGGCGCAAATGCTCTTGAGTACAATTGTTTAAAAATTCATGATTTTAAAGTACCAACTTTTAGAAAAGATGATGCAAACTCTGCATTATGAAAGGTGGATTCAGGACTTCATCAATTCCTGCATCTTTCTCTTCAGAACTTCAGGATAAAGATGATGGCAGTAGTCATCTTTCCTCTTGGGCCACGCTGTTTCTTTGGCATTTGCATAAATGTTTCTCATACCCCTACTATGCTCCTATCTCTATGTGAAAAGCTGGAGATAATAATGGTACTATAGCTATTTATGCTACAGACTGAGCTTTTGGCATGCAGTTGGTCTGCGTGGTCTTAGGTCTTTTTGGCCTTTCTCTGATCACCAACATAAAAACTTCTTTCCTTGATTTGCCTCTACCAAAAGAGGTTTCCAAAAGTTTCTCTTGGGATAATCTTTAAAGTCTTCAGGGGCCCCCTATCCAAAGTTATGGAGAACATGGCAAGAGGCTTTTCATTCTTACTCTCCAGGAGCCTCAGGGCAACTCGAACAGCTGCATTGTTGGTACATGTTAGGCCATAAGAATCAAGGATCACTACAGCAGGTGATGGGTTGGTGGTTCTAGTCATCCGAGCTTCTTTCAGATGGATGACAAACCACCAAAGAGATGTTCTTGCTAAGCTCTTGGATACATTAGTGCTCTTCTCTCTTTGGATAAGTGGTCAGTGACGCCCACAATGAAAGAAATTCAAAGCCAGGTTCCCACCCCACCACATGTGGGCTGAAGTCTCCCAGGATCATTAGCAAACCAAACTTGTGCTCTGATAACTTGAGGTAGATCCCTGTACATTTTCTCTCTCTCCTTGTCAGCATCTTTCCTGTCAAACCACAGGTCCTGTTGTGAGTGAATGCTTTCTGAAGGGATAACCATAGCATCATCACAGCAGCCTATACCTCATGAGTGATTTGTGGGCTCTTGGTTAAGGATTTTCTGATTATGAAAAAGAAATCTGAGAACTATCAGGCAAAAGTGGACAAAGGGCCAGGTGTGCTGGCTCATGCCTGTAATCCCAGCACTTTGGGAGGCCGAGGCAGGTGGATCACCTGAGGTCAGGAGTTTGAGACCAGCCTGACCAACATGGAGACACTCCGCCTCCACTCAAACTACAAAATTAGACAGGTGTGGTGGTGGGTGCCTGCGATCCCAGCTACTCGGGAGACTGAGGCAGGAGAATCACTTGAATCTGGGAGGTGGAGGTTGTGGTGAGCCGAGATCACACCATTGCACTTCGGCGTGGGCAACAAGAGTGAAACACCATCTCAAAAAACCAAAAAACAAAAAACAAAAATTAGCTGGTGTGGTAGTGCACACCTATAGTCCCACCTACTCGGGAGGCTGAGGCAGAACTGCTTGAACCTGGGAGGCGGAAGTTTCAGTGAGTCGAGATGGTGCCACTGTACTCTAGCATGGGCAACAGAGTGAGACTCTTCAAAAAAAAAAAAAAAAAAAAGTGGACAAAGCACGGAAGATTTTGTGGCTTTTCTTTATAATTTCTCTTCATTGGGAAGTCTGGTTTTGCTCACTCAAGTAATTGTATCTTCAGGGTATCATTTTGATCTTTACCCCCAGAGGAAGTTTTGTTTAAAAATCAGGATTTCTAGGATTGGACAGCTCTCCTGAAGTCTGGTAAATAATTCTGTATATCTGGTATCTTGAACAATCACAGCTTTGGAGTCAAGGCTGGAATTTTATTAATGTAATCAGAAGCTGGCATTTTCTACAGGTGTTTTCAGACTTTAGAGACAAGGGGCACTGAGGTGAATAGAAAAACCATCATAGAATTGATCCAAAATGTTAGTAGTGTTTTCAAAGAAATAGGAAAAAAATTAAACACCTTGTTAAATTTAACTATGAGTTTCAGCTTTCTCAAAGGAAATCAGAGGTCAAGCCCCAGACTTCAGGGATCCATAAAACTCCCTGAAAAGAACTAAAAAATATGCGTTTGGTGACTCTCTGTTAATCATATACTTGAGAAACAGATCCAAATCAGTCCATCTTACCTTAACTTCTTCTGGACTAGGAAAACTGGGTTTCACATACACAAGTGGGAGTATTAGTGTCATGTAAGTAACAGTAAAAATGAAGAATCCCTCTTTCTTCACTAGGTATTTTTAGGAGCAGGTGACTCACTTTTGGGCTGATGGGTATACAGTTCTGTGGGCAGTGGAGAAGGGGGCTGAAATTCTGTCACCCTCGGGGACCTCCTCCAGCCACTCCATTCTGTGATTCACGGAGAGAGAAATTAAGCCTCAGGCAACTGCGTGGTCTGGCCCTGGTGCTTTTACCAAAGACCCTTCTTCAAGATGCAAAGAGACAGGTGATTCCCAACATAAGGAATTAGGATTGAATATAAAATATTTTTGTTGTTTGACAAAAATACTGTCATTGAAGAGGTGCCACTGTCAAATTCCCTTTTATTCTGAAAACCAACCTCTCTTGAGAAGAATCAAGTAGCTTCCATGAAAGATAAGGTGAGCCAAAGGCTCCAAAAGAAGATATTTAATTCCTACGTTAATAGTCTGCTCTGGGAAACGTCATTGGGGTAAAAAGGTTTTTAATGCTGGGGACTTGGCCATAAGGGGCCTAGATTTGTCTTGTTCTTTAAATTCTGTATTCCTGCTGTAAGGTAATCAAGCCATTCCTTCCTGTTTGTGCAGGGCAGCAGTATGTAAATAAATAGACCCTCTTTTTTTGCTTCCACTGCCTAGAGGTCTCTAAATCAGTGTCGTGGATACCAGCTCTTTCTCTGGTATGGGAAGTAAAAACTGCAGCTAGGAGCTAGCTGCACGATAATGACCTATTGTATAGTAATGAAATCTGATAACAAGAGAAAATTTAACACTTTGAGTTTCTAACTGTTCACATCAGCAGTGTTTTTCTTTTCCTAAATGACTCTCACAGGGAGTACAGTTCTCTGGAAACAAGGAAATGCTTCTCGTTATCATGAAAGACTAAAAATGGATTTCCCCTTCTCATTTCTATTTCAACAAGAAAAGGATGGCACCATTGTTTCTCTACCTTGCTTCCCCTCCCTCTTCCCTTATATCCTACGGGGTTATTGAAGTGTTCCTTCAGCACAAGGGTGTTGAGTTTCTCGTGGGGATGCAGCTGGCCACAGGCAGAGACCCACAGACAGAAGGTTACCATGCAGGAAAATTAGACAAGGACGAAGAAAATGCTCACCACACAATGAGAGGTAGTAATAGAATTCCCAGCCAAAGTCCTTTCAACTGAGCCACTATGACTAGTCCATTGCTTCTTCAATGTCCTATGACATTTCTTTGGTATTTAGGACTGTCAACCTTCTTCTTATATTGTGCACATTTACCTTGATGTATTTCTTACTGGAGGGAAAAGGTATCTGCAACCCCAAGGTGGAATCTCTTCTAGAAGAGCGACAACAGAACATACAGGAGAGGTAGGAGTGGATGGTTTGACTTCTTGGCATCAGAATAAAAGGGACATTTTTAAGGCCAGACTGATGAACATCCAGAAAATACTGCCTGTAAAACAGCCTGCCCACAAGCCCTGACATGAGTCATGTGTGACTAGATGAAGGGAGAGGTTCCCTAAGATGAGATGCGTTTATCTTATAACATTTTTGTCCAATATTTGCAAATGTTTTGGAGTTTGGTAAGATGAGCTGAGGACTCTGTAAATAAGAGAGCAAACAGAATGGGCCCTCTCTGGGCTCTGTTTTTTGTTTTTGTGTTTTGTTTCTTTTCGAGACGGAGTCTCGCTCTGTCACCCAGGCTGGAGTGCAGTGGCACGATCTCGGCTCACTGCAAGCTCTGCCTTCGGGTTCACGCCATTCTCCTGCCTCAGCCTCCTGAGTGGCTGGGATTACAGGCACCCGCCACCATGCCCGGCTAATTTTTTGTATTTTTAGTAGAGACGGGGTTTGACCGTGTTAGCCAGCATGGTCTCGATCTCCTGACCTCGTGATCCACCCGCCTTGGCCTCCCAAAGTGCTGGGATTACAGGCGTGAGCCACTGCACCCGGCCTTTTTTTTTTTTTTTTTTTTTTTTAAGATAGGTGTGGGCTTTCTTCTGGGCTGGGAGGCTGAAAGCTTGGTTCATCCTCAGTCATGTAGAAAAGGGAAAGTGAGGTGAAAGCAGAGTTTAAAGAAGAGGGCCCCTTGGATGACCAGGGCCACTTCTCACTAAGGGGTTTCCAGGACAATTGTAAGGGAGGATGACACCGACATAAAGAAGCCATTAAGGAGCACACAGTAAGATGACGCAGCACAACCTGCAATGGCTGCCGCAGTGGCTGCCATCGTGATGGAGTGGCTCTGTTGAGGGTGGGGGCTGGGCAGATTAGGTGACAGACTCCGAGTGCAACTGCCACAACACGGCACAGTCTCCAGGAGGGACAGGAGCAGGTGCCTCAGTAGCAAACCTGGACTTTGTCATGCAACGGCTGCAGAGCAAGCAGCTGGTAAGGAAAAATCAAGTGTCAAATTCCTGTTCTACCTCTTTGAAGTTCTGTGACCTTAAGCCTCAGATCCTCGAAAATGAGGAAATAATACATACTGCTTCACAGGGTAATTGTAAGGAGGATAAAATAATGCAGCTAAAGTTCTTAGCACAGCTCTCAGCATGTTGTGAATACTTAAAAATCAGAAGCCATTATTATTATTAATATTAATAAATGTAAGGTGCTCCATGACCAAAACCAGGGATGTTTCAGGGGCAGGGACCAAGGATATAAACTAATGTTAGGCTTCAAAACGAAAACAACGAAGACTAAAAAAAACCCTCAAGGGGTAAGAGGTAGCTCTGTTTGCTCAAAATTCCTCTGTGTCTCCAAAGCTGTGGGGCTTGTCTTCCAGTTTCTCTAAGACCCAAGAGGTCACTTTCTGAGCCAGAAAGGCACCTGGAATCCTGCCTTCTAAAGCCATGTGCTCACCAGCTGATCACAGACCCTTCATTAAAAAAAACAAAAAACAAAAAACAAAAACAGAAGGGGAAGAAGTTAAAACACACATATATACACAAACCAGTTGATTCAATAAAGAGCTTTTGGTGAGTGCTCATTCCAGGATAATAAACCAAGCAAAACGTCTGGCTGAGTTTAAAATCAACAAAACCAGCAGGAAAGGCAGAAAGAAGGGAACGAAGTGATCAGCTTGTTTTCAGAGCCGCTTCAGCAGGAGCTGGTGCCGAGGAGCCCCCAAGGGAGGGGAAAGGAGACAAATGCAGACAGGATGGAAACTGAGGATGGGGGAAGATCCCAGGCCTAAGGGACTCCAGATGTGGCCTCAGGGCCTGTGGGGAGCTCTCCCCCAGGATTCCAGACCTCTTGCGGAATTCTGACCTAGGAGCCCAGGGGGCATGGAGGGCTCAGAATTAAGCCCCAACCATCCTAGCAAGATAATGCATTGGATAATAATGGCTGCATGTACTGGGCACTCCACTGCATGCCAGCCTTTGCTAAGGTCTTCACATGTATTATTATCCCCATCTTACGAGTGATGAAACTGAGGCTCCAGAGTGTTGACGGGGCTTGCCCATAGCTGCTAAGAAGTGCTCATCTGCCTAATTCCTGAACACAGAGCTCCCTGACACAGAGCCACACTGCATTTAGCCTGGAAGGAGCTAAAGAGCAAGGTGTGCTAACCAGCTAACCAGGCCCTGGGAAATGGAAATTGGGAGTAATAAGGTTTAAAACACCAAATTGTGAGTTTAAATCTAACCGATGGCTAGGAAATGCCAGTCGTAATGCCTCCAGATGAAAGGACTTTCTTCCCCATCCCCACATGCGATGAGGGCCCAGGCTGGCCCTGAAATGCCCTGACAGACAAAGGTGTCCTGCAGACCAGAGAAGGTACCCGGGGCCTCGGCCTGCCATACCGATGGTGCAGTGTTCTCCATTCCAGCCAGGGCTGCACTCGCACTTGCCGTCGCGGCAGGTCCCGTGCTCCGCACAGCGCGGGTGGCAGGCCCGCTGGTCGCAGGCTGCCCCCATCCAGCCATCCTCGCAGCGGCAGGTGCCCCCTACACACACGCCGTGGCCGCCACAGTCGGCAGCACAGATCTCTGTGGGGAGGAGCAGAAGGAGGGAGGACACCAGGGCCAGGAGGGGAGGCAGTGGCCAGAGGGGCAGGGGAGGGAGGAGAGAGAAAAACAACAAGTATTGAGCAAGTTATTATTGGAAACCAAAGTCACACTTGGCTACATACCTGGGCTTCTGTGACAGATCGGGATTCCAGAGGTTCGGGAGACTAATCTCCGTGGACAATGACCCTTGGATGAGAACAATTCTCTGGGCAGAACCTGTCCTGTGCCTGTTTCCCCACCAAAAGAGGAGGGATTGTAGGGCTCTGCTCAATTTGCTTCTCCCTCTTGCCAGCCTGTCCCTGCCTTTGTGCTTCCCCGTTCCAAAGGGGACTGGCCTTCTGAACAGATGTCAGGAAAAGTCAAATGTAATTAAAAACCGGTTATGTGTGAAAACAAAGTAAGGATGAGTCCCCGTCGCCAAATGAAGTGCTTGTGGTCTGGCTGGGCACGTGATGAGTTCTGGGGCCTGCATTTCATGACTGCCTGGACTCTGATTGAGGTTGGGGTGCGGGAGGGAGGCTGAACCCCAATCCTGTGAGTATTCTCTGGGTTGTTGTCCAAAACCTACAGTTTGTTCTGTACTTTTGCTGGGTTTATTCTCTTTCAGCTTCCTGCTTCCTCACCCCAACTCCAAGAACCATCTAAATGGGGTTTCAGATCCAAAGCAAACGGTTTGGAGGGGGGCCCTTCATAGCCAGAGTGGAGCTGCCCGCCCTTCACAAAGGTCCATCTGTGAGACGGTGCAAAACACACAGGGCCCGATTCACAAGCCCCTCAGGCTCCAGGTCAGCAACAGCTTCATGCTTACTGCAGGCGGAGGTGGTAAAGTCTTCCAAAATACAACTGCTCTTTAGGAAACAGGTTGAGCAACCACGTCCACTGAAGCTCTCTGCCAGGGCTCTGATGGAGAGAGACTGACTTGATTCTCATGCTTCGTGGCCCAACATGCTTCAAATTCTCATGAAAATCTCAACCCTTTTCATTTCTTTCAGACTAAATTAGCTGGCACCTCTGTCAAGGTGTATTTGCTCATCTCCCTTCCAAGCTGCACGCTTGGTTTAGAAGCTGCTAATATCTTAGCTACTTTGAAAAAGAAAAGAAATCAAAATTAGGTCTCAGGGGATCAGACCTTCCTACCAACCTACAAGACAATGAATAAAATGTTTGAGAATTTAAAAAATAGTAACAGTTACCATGTACGTTGTATTCCTGTGCCAGACATCCTGCCAAGCACATTACCTCAAAAGGGAGGTACTTATTATGTGCAGTAACACATCAGATTCTTCAGCCGTAAAGTGGGAAGGGATATCTCTGACCTGGAGCCAGGGACTTGGGTTCTATGCCAGGCTCAGGAGCTTCTAAGCTGTGTGACCTGGGGCAGGTCCCTTGACTTCACTGAGCTACAGTTCCTGTCTGGAGAGTTCCTGATCCTGTCAGACAGTTCCTTGTCTGGAGAGTGTGAGCTGCATGATGCCACCTTGCAGCAGCCCTTTGCTGACCTAACTGGGCTCTGGAGAGCACCCAGTGAAGTGGATGACAAAAAGGCACGACAAAGATCAAGCAACCCAAGAAAGGTTTCCTGAATTGAGGTCAGCACAGTGAACTTTAGACAAGGAGTCTAGGAGGTTTGTGAGATCTATGCCTGCTCAGCCACTGATCTACTGTGTGGCTTTGGGGAGGTCACTTCCTCTCTTCTGGGTGTCAGTTTCCTCATCTATTGCACTGGAACCTAATGGTACTTAAGATCCCTTCAGGCTGTAAGAATGTGGGATTCTATCACAGAGCACCCTCCCTGTTAGACAGTGTAATCTACCCCCAAGAACTGGCTGAAAAGTACTCCCTCCTCTGAGAAATCTCCTGTAATTCACCCTGTGGGTTATTCACTTGTTTCTTTCCTTCCCATTTTTACATGGTAGAGTGGTTTTCTGTTTCTGTGTCTGTCTTATCATCAGACTAGGAACCCAAGGCTGGTCTAATTCCTTTGATCACCTCTATCCCTGGTACCAAGCACAGATCCTGGTATAGAATAGACCTCTTATTAAGGTTCGTTGGATGATGGATGAATCATGGTATGCCTGAGGCTATAGGCGCCTGAGAATGGTAAACATTCATTCACCACACCCCACTTAGCCTGGCTGAAAAGTCCAGCCAGGCCCACCTGTCTGTTTCTCTCTAGCGACCTGCCTGTATGAGACGGTCCCGTGTGAGGACAGGGCTGCGGAGCTATGTCAAGCAGCCCCCTAGGATGTTGTTTAAGCTCTTTTCCTTTCTGGCTCACATAGACAACACTTGGTCTTGCCTCAAGATAAAGAATGACAATCTCCAGGCCCCAGGACATCCTAGGTCCTGTCTCTGTAATTCCCATTTCTTCTGCACAACATTGAAAGGGCAATGACTTCCTGGTGACTCTGGAGGCTGAGTCTGGGGTCAGGGCTGGAACTTTCCCTTGAGGGCCCTGGGAGAGATGAAAAATCAGCTTAGTCTTTGTTTGAGTTTACTCAGCACTTTTTTCCAGGTGGTGGTTTATGGTGTGAAAGTAAACAGCAGAAAGCATACTATTCACTGAGGTGTGAGCCAGGAGACGGGCAGGCTGCTGGGGCCAAAGCCATGGTGTTTTCAGGCAGCAGAGAACATGGAGCCCATCAGGGACCAAGAGAAGAGGCAGGCTTTTCCCCACAATCAACTTCCAGACTTCATGTCTTAGCTAAAACGTACTTCATTGCTTTGTTAAGTCACCTGGAGACAGTATGGACGAAAGACACTAAGACTTGGAATCAGATGTGATTCCAGATCTCAGTTCTGCTAGCTCTACGACCTACTCAATAGCTGTAAGCTTCCTTTTCTTCCTCTGCAAAGTGGCGATGATGAGGGCAACCACTTCAGAGGCTTCTTCCTGCCTTATACATAGTAGGTATCGATAAATTCATACTAATTCATGTATTCTTCTAATAATATCCACACATGCCTACTATACGCCAGAGACTGTACCTGGTGCTAGAAATACAGAGGTCAATAAGATATAATCTCTGCCCGCCAAGAGATCACAGTCCAGATAAAGCACAAACTAATACTGGCATTCAAAAGATTATCCAAATAACCTACAGCTATGACTCATGCCTGCACCTTTTTGCTATGTACAATGAATTAAAGAACATAGAACTTAGGATCAGACAGGTCTGGTCTACCCATGGCTTTGCCACTTACTGGCTGGGCAATCTGCAAGCTGCCAATTATGTAATTCATTGAACCTTGCTTTCCATTTCTGTAAAATGGGGTTAATAATTCCCACTTCAACAGTTTCACAGGGTTGCTGTTAGATCAAATGAGGTAATATGTGGGAAAGCCACTTTTTGTTTAACTAATGCTCACATCAAGTTTTACAGTTTGCAAAGCACTCTTCATGGACAATTTCTCATTGAACTACAACAACGAGGCTGTGAGAATGCCTGGCAATTATCCTTCTTGGTAGTGTGGATACTGAGGCCAGATAGCATGAGGACATTCTACAAGGGCATGTGATCCTCTAGTGTCTTTCACTGTTTTGACAACCCTTGGAACAGTACTTCAAGGGAAGCATTTTACAGATAAGGAAACGAAGCCTTAGAACAGGCAAGGAATGCAGACCTGTCATGGGTGGGCTTCCACTTGAGGGAAACTCTCAGCTTTTCCAGCAGATCCCCACCTCCTGCCACTTCTGGCCCTGCTTATCCTTTGTTATATCCAAGTCAGACCCTGATATGTGTGAGATGAAATGAGATCCTCTACACAGAGTTTCCCAGGCACTTAGTCTTACCCTTCCCATCTGAAGACTAGGGCTCTGTCCATCCAAACACTCCACTTCCTTGCCAGTTTACACTAGATGTGCTCTCCTGGCATGAAGTTAAAGTGGCCTGGTGACTGGGCACCCCTCCACCAGCCCTTTACAAGCTGGGTTGTGAGCTCTTACACATTTTAATGGAAGGGGCCTGAGCAGGGCGACCTCGATGTTTATGGGGTGCTAACTGACGGTAACACAGCCTGGGAGCACTCGGGTTCTCTGCAGATAGGCCCATCTGACTGAGTGGAGAGACCCACAGACTCAAGATGAGAGTAGAAACCTGTGATGCTACTTTATCATTTGGCCTCAAGTCATGGTCCCTATTGTTTCTTTTTTTCAAATACCTTGAAACAAAAGGAACTGTTTTATTTTTCCTTCTCAGATTCTGCTTTGACATTAAAGCAGATATAATTTGACAGCTCATATGTCTTTTACATAACGTAAGTGGTCCTTTGTGAAATGTGGGTTATGGCTCCTCTCCTAGTCACAGGTTCCCTTTTGTAAACTGGGAATGACATCAACTACTATACTTTGGAGGATTGCTATAGGAATTACTTTCATTTGGTTGATTTCTTGGATGCTCCCTGTGTGCAAGTCCCACAGTGGGTACTGGAGATCCCATGGTGATTATGACAGGCATGAATTTTTTCCTGACCTCAAAGAGTTTACATTCTAGCATGGCAGACAGATATAACCTAAATCAATTTAGCATGAATGAAAGTATAGCTTCTAACATAGTGCCTGGCACATATTCAAGATATCATAAAGACACACATTTTTTTTTTTTTTTTTTTTTGAGACGGAGTCTCGCTCTGTCGCCCAGGCTGGAGTGCAGTGGCCGGATCTCAGCTCACTGCAAGCCCCGCCTCCCGGGTTCGGGCCATTCTCCTGTCTCAGCCTCCTGAGTAGCTGGGACTACAGGCGCCCGCCACCTCGCCCAGCTAGTTTTTTTTGTATTTTTTAGTAGAGACGGGGTTTCACCGTGTTAGCCAGGATGGTCTCGATCTCCTGACCTAGTGATCCGCCCGTCTCGGCCTCCCAAAGTGCTGGGATTACAGGCTTGAGCCACCGTGCCCGGCCGACACACATTTTTATAAGAAAGGAAATGAAATGTAGTGGCAAGTACACTAGACTAAACTTAGAAGATTGATGTGAATTCTGACTTTCACAACATACCCAATAACAAGGGAGGGTTTGAGAAATGCTAGTTGGCTTTCACATGACCAACATCAGAGCTTTCTGAATTAATGTTGGAGGGCTGGGGACTGGGAGGAATCTTTTGAAGTACTAGAAGTACACAGCCATAGGATAGACTTGGGTTCAGATTCTGACTCCCCAATTTCCTAGCTGTGGGTCCTTGGGGAACTTAATCTCTCTGAGACATAATTCTTTACCCCTAAAATGAGGAGAGTAATAATGGTCCCCCTCTAGGATGATGGTGACAACTGAAGGAAATAGTTTACATTAAAAGCTGTATGTACACTATGCTGTGTATATGACTGATGAGGACCTAAGATGATTCCATCAACACAGCTCCAAGTCACCCAGCAGAGGAACGTGTTCCTGAAGAATGAAACATTTGCTTTTCTAGTAGTAGTCTCAAACTTTGGGGCTACTAGTAGAAAAGCATGTTCTTCCTCTGGTCACCTAGCATGGCATCATCAGCCAAGAGTATCAAAACCAAGGTAGAAGCCATTTGTATTTGTAGCCTGGACTTCCTCTCAAAATCAGGGGAAAATCTCCAACTGTCCTAAAATTCCTATTCCAAGCTTACAGAGTTCTTGACTGAACCGTACAGGCCCTTGGAGATGAACCTAGCCACACGTGAGCTCTTCCCCTATAGAAAGTCAAACCCATAGCACCACCCTTTCCCTACCCCACCTCTTCCCTGCCTCACCCGTGCACTGTCTTCTCTCTAGATTGGAAGCCCACCTGATGGGAAGGTCCAATGTGGTTCCCTGGCACTAGTACCAGGTGTGGCCCAGCATGGCTTTCAACAAATGTTTGCTGAAAGAATAGATGAATGAAAAAAGCTTCAATGGAAGAGGTGTATGTCAGTTGATGTGACTCTATCTCAGTGCCATGTTGTATACAAGTTATTTTGTTAAATATATTCACGTAGAGGCTCAGTGTCCTTTGTGCCTAAGCTTCTTAGAAACTCATTTTCTCCAATCTCTGTGTGTGAACTCTGTAATTTAAAACAATGCCTTGATCCTTACACCCACAGGCACATCTTCTTCATGCTAATGCCCAAGTCACACCTGTTCTCTTTCTATGATGTGGAAGGGGGTGAACACACGAAGAAGAGGCAAAAGGGTAGGGAAAAGGCTCTTGGTTAATTAAGCCAAAAAATGTATATGTACAGGAAAAGCTGCCCCAAGCTCCTCTCATTAGATGTTAATCCCCATGCAAGCCCAGATGAAGCCTGGGACCTATTGCAGCTACGTTTTAATTTGTCTGGACTTACTTTACAATCCTGTTCATTAAAATAGCTAGTAGGGGAATCTGTGCCTTTCTCCTAAAGGGAGAGATTTATGCATAATTTTCCCATAAAATTTCTTCTACTTGGAAAGATGCTCAAAATTGATACAAGTAAGGGATAGAAGGGCCCCCACCCAAAGATCTGCACACCTTCCTGCTAAGCAAGGAACAGGTGCAAATGAAGCTGTTTCTAAAATTCCAGTCATGTGGAAACAGAGTCTTGGCCCCCTGGGACCTCCTGGGAAGTCCTTTAATAAGTCTCCATTTAGCACTAGAAGAGATAAGTACAATTGTTCTATTTTGCTGAGGACCTGAGATTCCAAGAGTGAACTTAAGAAATTTTAAAAGATGGTTAATTTTAAATGATTTCTGACATGATTTTTTGTTTTATCACTAGCTCATCTGAGTTACTGCATAACTGGGGGAGTTTATCAGAAATTCTGGCATACTTAGAGTCCAACAGTCAGCATTTGAGGCAAAAATAAGAAAATGAAGTACCTTCAATGTTCCAGAACTGTAACCGTTGTTGTTGGAACACAAATATTAACTCATTAAATTCTCACAATAGTCCTGCAATGATGCTTTCACTCCCATATCATAGTTGAGGAAACAGCTTGAGCTAGAAATGAAAGGTGACTGTGATTCACATGCTTTTTGGCCTATGAGTTGTGGAATCAGGTTTAGACAATACCTCAGATGCCATATGAGTGTATCCCCCGATTGCTAATTACATCTTAGATCATAGCCCCAGCTAGACTCTAAGATCTCTGGAATCAGTGTTTGAGTTTCCTTTCTCACCTCAACCCTGTGCTGACTGTATTAAGCACTTTTCCTTTTGTTTGTCTGTTTATCTGTCTGTTCATCCTCCATTCATCTGTCTGCTCATCCATCAGTCCAACTATCTGTCCATCCACCCAAATGTGTAATCACCTAATCAGCTGTGTGTCACCAGGCCATCTAAGTGTCCCAACTATTTCATGTTTATGTGCTGGAAAGCATCAGGGAAAGAAGAGGTTGAAGATACTGGAGGGAGCAAGGGGATAATCAACTGAGGTACCTTTCAACAGGTAGAGAGGACTGTTTCTGAAGTACAATCAGAGGGATGGGCATAGTGGGTACTTCACCCTCTGGGTAGAGGGATCAGAGAGTCATGTGGGACACAGGCTGTATGGGGAGCAGGCAGGATAATGGGGCGGCACTGAGCTACTGGCCTCAGCGTTCTCAGTGAGGTAGGAGGCAGGAACCTCCCTGGAGCATGGTGCTGGTGAATAGATGTGGACGTTTGAAAGAGCCCCTTTGGCGAATGAGAGTGAGAACTCACAAAGTACAAGAACTGCAGCTGGGAGGGCCCAGGAGAGGCTAAAGATCATGAGCATGATGTGATTTGGCTTAGTGGCATTCAGAAGCCCAGCTGTGAGATCAGAAATGGTGAATGGTTAAAACGATCCTGGGTTTTGCAAGGTGGATGTGGAATAAAGGCACAGAGACCAGGGGAGCTGTGAGTGAAGGTCCAGGGGAAGAGCAGAAAATGAAGAAGGAGATCAAGCCAGGAGAGAGCTGGCACTGGGCAGGAAGTGGCCTGGTTCTGGCCAGGAGATTTCCTTTAGGTGGACTAGAGTCAAGGGAGAAAAAGCGCAAGAACAGAAAACCAAACATCGCATGTTCTCACTCATAGGTGGGAACTGAACAATGAGATCACTTGGACTCGGGAAGGGGAACATCATACACCAGGGCCTATCATGGGGAGGGGGGAGAGGGGAGGGATTGCATTGGGAGTGATACCTGATGTAAATGATGAGTAGATGGGTGCTGACGAGTTGATGGGTGCAGCACGCCAACATGGCACAAGTATACATATGTAACAAACCTGCACGTTATCCACATGTACCCTAGAACTTAAAGTATAACAAAAAAAATAAAAAAATAAAATAAAAAGAAAAGCTTTGGGCTAGGACAGACTTGAGATTTAATGTACTGTGCTCCATGAGCCAGACTTTGAGGGGAACTTTCAAGTGATTTGGATTTACGTTTGTAAATACATTTATACATTTTCCCAATATTGGTGATATATTTAAAAATAAAACAGAGAAATCAGCAAATAAAAAAAAAAAGAAAGAAAAAGAGGAAAACTAGAGGAGCAGGCTTTATGGTCAGAAGAGAATTCTCTAGACGGGAAAACTAGGGCCTATCTAGGCAGTACCTTATCCTATGCCACACAGTGACGTGCATGTCAGTACTTGAGTAGGAACTTGCTGGCTACCTTGGGAAACAGTCAATGTAAGGGTGCAGCTGGACAAGTAGCTGCCAGAGGGTGGTGACTGCACTCTTTGGCCCTCTTCTGTGCTCCTGCCTGTGCCATTTCCATAGTCTGGGCTCCTTTACCGTGATCTTCATGTGTTCAAATCTAAATGTGCTTTGAGTTCTGGCTCCAGTGCCACCTCCTCCTTGAAGTCCCCTCCCGGCTGCTGGAAGGAGTTTCACCTTCTGCCTTCCCAAAGCACTTTTATGTGGATCTTCTTTTCTCAGGGTTATTAGTCTACCTGAGTTGTCTAGAGAACCCTGCCATCATCAAATTAATCTCTGCATTCCCCTGTGAGTCTTACACAGGAAACATGTCTTCTGACTGTATCTGTATTGCCAGATTCCAGTGGTAGAGGACAGAGTGCTCCACGTAACTGTTCAAGATTCTGTGATTTTTCACAGAGCAGAGGCTTGGAATCAGGTAACTGCCTGCTCTGCTACTTCCTAGCTATGTGAAACAAATACTGCGTCGCTTTGAGCCTTATTTTTGTCATTTATAAAATGGTGATAATGATGTCTATCTAACAGAGTTTTGAAACAGATTTACAAATATACTGAGCATCTACTCTGTGCCAGATATGCTTAGGGGCTGAGGATACGAGATTATATGAAATTACTCATATCCACAAGAAACTCAAGTCTGCCTATGTGTGTAAATGAGCACAATGCCAGTCACCATGCCCAGCACACAGTAGGCTAATTAAAAGTTAACTTTTTCTCCCGCAGACCAGATCTCCCCATATTTTGTACAAATTAGCATTCTGAAGGTATGGCACTCACACTGTCTCCCTCCCTCCCTCACTAAGTTGGACAGATGCCTTTTAGTCTCAGTGCAGGTTTCAGGAAGCAGCCAGAAGGGGAAGAAGGTACAGGAAAGGAACCTCTGACTTCCTTACAGTAATTAGTCTCCTTTCGACACTGAGGCCAAACCCAAGCTACTCTCCTGTGCTTTTCAACTTCCCTCCCCATCACCCGAGAGTCAGAGCTGCTTCAAGCCATGGCTCTGTTCCACGGATCGAGATGGCAGAAAGTTAATGAGCCTTGGAAACCACACGGCCTTTCACCTCATTCAAGGAGCTTGGAGAGCTTTCAAACCAAGCAGAAAAGTGGATTCCAGTATGTGGGTGCAGAGCAGGTCTCCACATCTATTCCCCCAGGACTAGATTTTCAAGTCTTTACAAAGCACCTACCACAGGAAGCAGTAAACCACTGCTACTCCTCTTAATTGGAGAGTATCTGGCTTCCTGATTAGAGGAGTTCAAACCTAGCTTGGAGGAGGCCTCCAAATAGGAGCTGACTTTGCAGAAGGATAACAAGTCAGGAAAGAACTAGTGAGCAAGGAAGCCAAATAATGTGACTTGGATGTGTATTTTCAGCCAGGACTGGAACACAACCAGACCCCCACTAAAAGGTCCCAGCTGGGTGAAACGAAGAGACAGCTGATGTCACACTCTCTTCCCAACAATCTCTGACCCTAATAACCTTTTGTAAAAGGCTCATTTCTCCACTCAGTCGTAAGCTCATCTATCTAACTCTTTCCTGGACACTTCCACCTGGCTGTCCCCCAGGAACCTCCAACTGTACGCTGACAATAGAGTAGGTTTCTAAAACCAAACCTGACCTTGTCACACCTCCACCTGAAACTTCTCAGTGGCTCCCAAAGACAGAAAAAACCTCAACTCCTTCAAGATTATTCATGCTGGCTTCCCTCACCTTTTCCCCCTCTTACTACTGCCACAAACATCCTAAGCTAAGCCACTTCAAGCTACTCATCTTTCCTAGAAAATGTCCTGATCTCCCATCTTAGTATATGTTGCAAATCTTTGACTTCTACAATTGGCTGCTGCAAGTTGCTTGCCTCTTCCTTTTATCGCTACCTACTCGCATCTAACCTCCAACACCACCTTAAATTCCACTTCCTCCAAGAAGCTTCCCTGACCATCGGTTGAGAGCAATTACTCTTTTTCTGAAACCCTTGTAGTAATATTAGTACACCAAAGTCATGATCCAATTTACATGGTTCCTCTGGCAGTGTTACTGAATGAAGTGCTATCCAAAACCTGATACCTGATTTATTGGCAGTTTCGGCACAAACCTTGGTAATAACCAATGGCAGAGTTGTGCAGGGGATAAACACGGGCTCTGAAGCCAGAGAAACCTGGAAGTGAATCATCGTTTTCTCAGAGTGTCTTTGAGCAAGTCACCCGAGTTCTCCGGACTCTGGTTTCCTGGGAGTAACACCATCTGCAATGTCAGAGGTTAATGTATTTGCTGTTTGAATAAATAATGAAGCACATACATGAAGGAGCTCTGTAAAATATAAAATTTCCATTGAAAGAACAGGGTTTTTTAGATTACAAATTATAATAACAGCAGTTTGATTCAGGAAGACAACTAGAGATTTTGTACAAGATATCAGCTTGGGCATCCAAATAAAAACTTCATTCTGAAGCCCAATTTCAGGAGGGCTTATATTTGCATACTGAAGAGATCCAATTCTGACAGAAAACGTTCCAGGGCTGTCAGGGGAAATTCTACTAAATTACAAATCTGCCAGCTCTTGGTTTATCAACCTTTAACTCTGGCAGTATTTAGCAGCATGCTTGTCTGGGCCCAATTTTCCAGTCTTTGATTAAATGTTAGGAACTGACCATCTCATTGTGTCTAAACCTCCACACTACCTCCCAGGCAACTGGTAGGCTCTTCCATGCCTCCCTCTGACACTTCCCTTCCTCTCTATGCCAGTGTCAATCTCCTCGATATTTATTATTCTGAACTTTGATTTTAGGCTGTCACTCGCTGTTGTGAAGGGGTACAGGAAATGTCAAGTTTCAATGGCTATTATTCCTCCGGAGAAATTCTAACTTTGAGTTTCCCCTCCTATAACATACCTATACAGAAATAGCCTAGCTTGATTGTTTCCTTTTGATGTTTAATTGGATGTCGGTGCTGTGCTTTCTGGGCCGAGAAGCTAATGCTTCTCAGAGAAGGAACAATTCCGGGTACACAAATGAGACTTGTAACAGTGGAGAATGCTCAATGCTGAATCTAATTTTCTTTCCCATCCATGAACATAAGACAATTTCTCTGGCATTAAAGCATCTCACTCAGTCTTTCTGTCATTAATAAGAATTAAATTCTGTTCCCTCAAATTTAAATGTAATTATATTTTGCCTCGTAAATAAAATTGAATTTAGCTCTAATGCAACTGCTATGTTTAGAGCTTTAATTATTTTAACCCGGTTGCTACTTTAAGCTTATTTTTGTGAAAGCATTGAGTTTATTTTGCTGTCAATTGTGACTTCATTTGATAACAGGGCTTTTCAGCACCATATCCGTCTAGTCATTATTGTTACTATTTATGCTTTGTGATTCTCTTTCCCTTTGGGAAGGGAGGAGATTAATAGAGACTAAACTGAAAGCTTAGAGGATCTGACTATGAATTCTGGACGGTCCCGCTCCGTTAAGGTAGAATCTAGGCCAGATTGAGTTGAGAGAGCCAAAGAGAGAGACCTGATGTGGAGTCTGAAAAGGAAACCTTCAATGTTCATTGACAATTATTTTAAGCCAAGATTTTCGGCGCGGCATTCAGCGGGCTCCGAAGTTTGGATCCTGCCTACTCTGGCCTTCTTTTCTGCCACCCACCCCTGCAGCTCCTATCTCCAGCCGGAATGAGGCGTGACTGTCTAGCCAACCATGCATGCTCTCTACTTGTGCACATGCTGTTCCCTCGGCCTGAGCTGCCCTCTCCTCCTTGGCCACCAGGGGGCCTCCCCTCAGTCCCCTTTCAGGGTCTGACTCACAAGTCTCTGGCTAGTGACAACCTTCTCCGGTTCCTCTCCCATCCCATTATTGGCCTAGTTCACTGCTTCTGCTTTTGTGCTCCCAAACCCTACCATACGCACATCCATCAGAGCTCCGCTCATGCTGAATAATTAGGCGTCTCATTTCCTGACCAGGCTGTGGGGCTGTCTGATCCTCAGTGCCTAAAACAGTGAATGCCCAGCACACGGGAGAGGCCGGAAAGATTCAGTGAATGAATGCAGTGAATGTGTCAGTGTGGGAGCAGGTATGGAGCTACTGTGGGGTGCTGTCTCTGAGGAGGTTGTGCTCTTCTCTGGAATGGACCTCAGGAAGCTCGTTATGCTGAGAGGAGGCTGACCCTAAATCCCTTGTGCTGTGGGCCACTGACCTAGTTGTTTGGGGATAAATGTGTCAGCTTTTATCGGACTCTTCATCTAGATAATGATCTAGATAACGCCTCTTCATCTAGTGTCAATGACCAGTGTTGGGGACTGGGGAAAGGGGATGATAGAGAGACTCAGAAACTGCAAGGAAACTGCACCTCTGAGAGAGCAAGCGAGTTGTTTAAGGTTACACAGATTCATATCCAGGCCTTCTGGCTCCAAACCTTCATTGTATAAACTGTCCAAAGAATTAAATTTGTTAGAGTCTAAGGACTGTTTGGATAATTCAAATCTAATCATGCATTCTAAAACTATATACAACTACTTCATTTATTGACTGCTTACTGAATGCAGCCACCATATACATGTTAAATCTGATTTGGAAAACAACCCTGCAAGGCAGGTGTCATTAGCCATAGTCTATGCTTAAGCTGAGTCTTGAAAATCTAGCCTGGTCCTACTCCAAATTTCTTGCAATTCTTGCTGACTGCACATGTTACCTCCAAACCTATGCCACTGAATCTCTAAAACATCTTCACCTGTTATTCCATGAAACTCAATTGCAATCAAATGATAAGAATCATAAACCCACAGCATGAGCATTTTACAGGCAAAATCTCTGCCATGTACTGCTTCTGTGAGCCAGCAACCCTAAGGAATAAAATATAGTGAGAGGGCCCTCTCAAATAAAAGTCATTTATGGGAGACAAGACTAGAGAGCTCATATAGCAGTGGAAATGAGGAATAAATTTATAAGGCTGAGGAGAGAGGCTATGGGGGTGAGGGTGGGGAAGGAAGACCTGACGGAGAACCAACAGGGGCAAATGATGAGTCTAAGGGATGGCTTTTGAAACGGTACAATGGAAAATGCCACAAAGTCTAAAATCTTTAGAAGCCATTAAGCTCTGGCTGGGCGCGGTGGCTCACGCCTGTAATCCCAGCACTTTGGGAGGCCGAGGTGGGCGGATAACAAGGTCAGGAGATCGAGACCATCCTGGCTAACACAGTGAAACCCCATTTCTACTAAAAATACAAAAAAATAGCCAGGCGTGGTGGCGGGCGCCTGTAGACCCAGCTACTCGGGAGGCTGAGGCAGGAGAATGGCGTGAACCCGGAAGGAGGAGCTTGCAGTGAGCTGAGATCACGCCACTGCACTCCAGCCTGGGCGACAGGGCAAGACTCCGTCTCAAAAAAAAAAAAAAAAAGAAGAAGCCATTAAGCTCTGAAAGAAAGGCGAGCCTTTCCAATTCTAAGGACCATCTCAAAGAGATTAAATTCTTTCCCTTTTCTGAGACAGCTCTGAGCCAAGAGGGTGAAAAGCCAACTAAAGCACTTGGAAGGGGAGATGGGAGGAGCTGTTCTGCTCAGCAGTGCTGCTGAGTGTACCCCCTTTACGTAAATGTTGATGAGGCATCCAGCCCAGCAGGCCTGCTCCCTGGGGAAGATGGCTTGAAGGAGGTGAAATGATGCCAGCTCTTGTCCAGGAGGCCTTCTGGCTGGCTGGCACTGCACAAGAAACTAACATGATCTAGGTCTGGGAAGTGACAGACAAGGAGTGCAGAGATTTGGTGTTAGCCCAGCACACTGTGTGGGGAGTGGGAGGGAAGGGGCTTGTGTGGAGGCAGGGAGGAGGTGGAGTCCTGAAAGAAGCGATTAGGTTCACTCTCAGGTAGTGTGCTGGTATCTTCCTGGACAGAGCTTTCGGCTGCAGCCCCTCTCTTCCCTGTGTCCCCAGTGGGCTCTTTTTCTTTCTTTGACTATTCACTGGTTAAGTCATTCATGCAATAATCACCGACAACCTAATGCATGTTTGGCCCTATGCTAGGGATACTGATAGGCCTTGACCTCACAGAGTTCACAGCCTGGTGAGAGAGAGAGAGAAAGAGAGAGACTGAGAGAGAGAGAGAGAGATAGATTAGAATACATTGGTCAATATAACATAGTGTTTAGGAGAGACCTTGGAGCCAGATCTGGTTTGAATCTGGACTCCGCCACTTATTAATCGGGTGAGGGTTGGGGGAAAAGGGATGCCGGTATGTAATTTAATCTTTCTGAGCTTCAGTTTCCTCATCTGGAAATGGTAATACTAGTAATACTTCCTTCCCAGGGTTCTTATGAACCTTAACTAAGATAAGGTTGCAAAGGACTTAGTTCAGTGCCTGGTACATGCTAAATATAAGAAATGGATGGCTCTTTGTTACTCTATCCTGTGGCTTGTCAGAAAGAAAGATAAGACTGGCCACACGAACACCTCTTTGGATACAAAGGGGGCATGAGGCAAGAGCTGAGGACTTGGGAACAAAGGGCCTGGATTTAATTCAGACTGCCACTGGTAAGCTGAGTCACTTAGGGCCGGTCATTCCCCCTCTCCAACTCTTTTCTATCTGTTTAACAGCAACAGCAGTAGCCACCTCCCCACCATCACTACCACCACCATGATCAGGATCATCTTCCCAAATGACTCAGGAAGTGAAGTCCCACTGGGGTCTATGTCCTATGCTCTTCTGGGCCATAAGAATCTGTTCCAACAGTTATGTCGTGTGGTTTATCAGGAAGGAAGACCACATGCATGAGGCTGGACTGAAAGAGGAATTTCTGAGATGAGAGTGGAAGCCAAGTTGCCAGGAAGCCAGGGAACTGAGTAAACACTTGTATAAAATCTGACTTCACTGTTTCCACAAACCTAACCAACGTGCTGGGGAACTTGTCAGCTCACATTTCAATACAGGGCTGGTTGTTGAGTGCAGGGCATGTTGATTTAAGCTGCTTTCATTAAATCCTGTTCTTGGTGCCAAACAGCAAGACACTCATCTCAGGGAATAGTCAGTGTTCCCTCCTGGGAGGCAGCAGGCAGCAGGGGCCCATCTCTGCCAACCCAGGAACCCAGAACCAATGCTGATGGTGCAAGGATCACTTGGGATTTGTCGTTTGGCCTCCAGCTCCTGATGGGAGGGACTGGGCAGTGTCTGTGCCAGCCCTGCCATGCCAGGCAACAAGCAGCATACGCAAGATGACTAGAGCTACCACTTGTCCAGGGTGTGAGCTGTGCCAGATACTACGAGAACCACTTTGCCCATATTTCCTCACCTAATCCTCACAATGATTCTATAAAGTAATTTTACCTAAGGGAAAATTAAAGGTTAGAGGGTTAAGCCACATGCTGAAGCCATTCAACGAGTGGGGAGCAACTCTTCTCCCAAAAAGCCCAGTGTCTGTTCTGTGCCCTGTAGTTAACTCCCTAAACAGAAAGACAGTTTCTTGGCTTTAATGAATCCAGGTAAAGAGGCATTCCTTGCTTGGCTTCACTGCAAAAACTCAGTAGTTTTAAAACAGCTTTCACTCAGTGAAAGTGCTCTTGGAAGGGAGGTGGTAGAAAGACATTAAGTGCTTATTCTATGACAGACACTGTTCTACGTGCATAGAAAAATCATGTACTTTAATGATTACATAACATGCTGAGGTAGGTACTACTATTATCTCCATTTTTCAGATGAGGAAACTGAAGTCAAGAAAAGTGAAGTTTCTTGCCAAGGTCACACGGTTAACATGTGGCAGAAGCAGGTTGGAACCCAGGCCAGCAGTTCCTACACAGCAGGGGCTGAGGAGAGAGAACAGTCGAAACGCCCTCATTCTCCTTCAAACCAGTTTCCAGAGGCAAAGTGACAGCTGAGGAGGAACGTGGCCTGTGGGGAGTGCTGGGAGGCAGGCTGCCCTAGCGCGGGGCCAGGCCCTGACTCCCAGTTTCCTCCCTCACCAGCATGGCTCATGCAAGTCACGGCCAGTCCTCTAGCCTCATCACAGGAACGGGGGCAATACCTGTCATCCCAACCTCACAGGGCTGCTGTTGCGCAGGGTGTGTGTTGCTGTGTGAAACATCTTAGTGTGCTGTGGGACACTCAACAAACACCAATTGTTTTTACTATTACAATACTTTTAAAGCTGCCTTTTAAATTCCTGGCCTTGTGGCAATCATGGGACCCTTCTAGTCATTTATAGGCTAGAGATTTAAACACTAGAATCTATATTTCTGAAAGGGATTTCATCTTACGTCTTATTATCAAATGTCTTTGTTAATATCAAGTGCTCTACAATGAGTGTTTTAATCATCATCATAACAAAGCTAACAGGTACTGAGCTCATATAATGGGCCAAATCTTTTTTCTTTCTTTTTTTTTTTGAGACGGAGTCTCACTCTGTTGCCCAGGCTGGAGTGCAGTGGCACGATCTTGGCTCACTGCAACCTCTGCCATCCGGGTTCAACCAATTCTCCTGCCTTAGCCTCCCGAGTAGCTGGGACTACAGGTGCCTGTCATTGCGCCTGGCTAATTTTTGTAGTTTTAGTGGAGACAGGGTTTCACCATCTTGGCCAGGCTGGTCTTAAACTCCTGACGTCACGATCCACTTGCCTCGGCCTCCCAAAGTGCTGGGATCATAGGCATGAGTCACCGTGCCCAGTCTTTTATTTTCTTTTTTTTTTTTGAGACGGAGTCTCGCCCTGTCGCCCCGGCTGGAGTGCAGTGGCACAATCTCGGCTCACTGCAAGCTCCGCTCCGCCTTCCAGGTTCACGCCATTCTCCTGCCTCAGCTTCCCAAGTAGCTGGGACTACAGGCGCACACCACCACGCCCGGCTAATTTTTTGTAATTTTAGTAGAGACGGGGTTTCAACATGTTAGCCAAGATGGTCTCGAACTCCTGACCTCATGATCCACCCGCCTCGGCCTCTCAAAGTGCTGGGATTACAGACGTGAGCCACCGTGCCCGGCCTTATTTTCTTAAATAATTCTCACTATAACTCCAGAAGGTAGGTACTATCATTATCTCCACTTTATAGCTTCAAAGGGTAAAGTAACTTGCCCAAAATTATAATTAGTAAGTAGCAGGGCCAAGATTTGAACCCAGATCTGTCTGACTCAGGGACTTTCCTCATCACATGGCTCTCTCTTGCCTTTGCACATGAGGACACATATGTGTTTGATACCAGTTATGGGGAGTGGTATAGCCAGGACTGAGGAAAAGGAGATCTCATAATTCTATTCAAAGTCCCTTCTAATAGTTCTGTTGTTTCTGTTTACCGAGCTAACTAAAGAATACTTAGTAATCTCATCCAAAGTTATATCTACCTCCTCAGATGCTGTGGGGTTTCATCAGGGATTAACAGTGCAAGACGCAGTTATATACCTATCATAAATTAGCTTTGTGGCCACATAACCAACAATGCAAGCCAGCATAGCTTTAAGAGGACCATTTACTATATCACTATAAACAGAGCTATATAAAAAGAATTATTCCTAAGACCCTGCACATCTGTGCTTACAATCATGTCTTTCCACGAGCTTTGCAAACAAGGATAAAAGTCCAATTTAGATTGTGTATTGAACATCAATTCTCTATTCAACAGGGAAAGGTAATTCAAAGTATCCCAAAGGCATGAATGCTGCATGGATCTCATTTCTGCCAAAGGTCTCAACCATCTTTCTTGGTCATAGCCAGAACTGTTAATACACAACATAATGAGCTAATCTGAGCCTCACTTTGTTTAAACGGCGTGGAGTGCAGAGGAAAATGATTTTGAGTAAAAAAGCATAACTGGAGATGCTATCACTTTTTAGCTTTTTGTTCCTAGGCAGGATCACTTAAAATTTTTCCAAGCCTTAGTTTCTTTCTCAGTTTACTTCTCTTCATTTTGTTGCTGTTGTTCCCCTCCCCTTGCCCAGAATGCACACTCTACAAAGGCAGGGATTCTTTGGTCTCTTCATCCTCTCTGACTGGAAGAGTACCTGGTATACTGTAGGTGCTCAGTAAGTATTCACTGGTTAAAGTATTATGTAAACTGGTAAAACATGGATAACTGACACCTTTCTTGTAGGGTTTTTGCGCAGATTGAACAAGAGATTAGATGTGACCATAACCAGCTATACACCAGTACTGTGCTAGGTGACTCATGTATGTTCCCATGTAATCCTCACGTTGAAAGAACCTGTAAATCATAGTGTTTTCAAACAGAAGGGTGCCGACATAATTATCCTTTGTACCTTATATGTACAAACCCTGTGATGAATCAAATGCCACAATCAAGAACACATTCAATCATGTGTTCATGCATTCATTCATCGCTATTTATTGAGCAGGTGCTGTGGGTCAGGCCATGCTGAGTCCTGGGGCTGCGAAGGTGAACAAGGCATGTTTGCTACCCTCACGGAGCTTGGTGACTAACAGAGCATTTGGCTAGAAGGGCAGGTGAGGGCCAGATCCCAAAGAACCCTAAATACTACACTGAGTTTGGACTTCATTCTGAGAAATGGGTGAAACCAAAGGGTTTGATGGCTGGGACAGGCATCCTATAAAGCCCACCCCGACAGAGCTTACCTAGGAACACTTTCTCTATGGCCTTGCCTCCAGGGATAATGTCTTAGCATGAGATGAGATTTCAGTGAAACACATCTATAATTATAAGTTCCATTGTTAAGGGGTAGTTTGGAATCTCAGGGCCACTACTATGGAAGGAATGATGTAAGGGTGTAATTTTTGAATCCTCTCTTTAAGAGTAGAGGTGTTGAAGGCTAGAGTTCAGAGAAAGAAGAAAAGCACTCAGAGGCATGGGGAATGCATTGCTACGTGGTTGGGAACAGTTACGTCCCTGATCAGGACTGAATGGTGACCATGTCACTGTGGAAATCCCCTGCCTCTACCCATGCTTCTTCTCCCCACCCTCCCCACCCCAACCCTCATTCCTCCCAACCCCCACTCCTCCTCCACCCACCCTTCATCCCCCTGCATTTACCGATAGAACAGTCGTGTCCAGTCCAGCTTGGGTCACAGCTGCAAAGCCCGGTGTCCGGGAGGAAGGTTCCGTGACCTGAACATTGGTCTAAGCATGTGGCCCTGGGGGTCTCGCAGTTGGTGCCTCCCCATCCCACAGAGCAGTGGCATTCACCTCTCACGCAGACACCCCGGCCTGAACATGTGGGGTCCATGCAGTCCACTGTGAGATGGAGGAAGGAGAACATAGGTAAGCATCTGACCAGCAAAGGTGAGGCTTCTTTAAGCAAACTACTTAGCTTTGTGACCAAGGGGCTTCACACATTCTGGTAGAAGGATGCAGAGGCCACTTAGTAAGGTGAGAGCAGTACTGTGGCAAATAGCAGACCTGGCTTCTCAACTCCACCCAGGTAGAAATCCCTATCTCTTCATTTGTGGGGAGGACACAGTAAGAAACGTGCCTCAAGCATCAGCATAGCACTTTATGTCTACTAGACTCTGTTTCATTCACTTCTGAATCTCCACCTCCTAGAACAGTGCCTAGCATACAGGAGGTGTTTAATAAATCTTCATAGAACAAACTTTTATTATCACTTCATAACGCGGGCTTATTTATGTGAGCATGATACTAAAATAGATTCCTTAATTTAAATGAGAATTTATTTTGAAACTTAATTCCATTAGATTTTATCATCTTCCCCAAATTCTTGAGATTGATATGAACTTCACTTTCCTGGCCAGGTATGGTGGCTCACACCTGTAATCCAGCACTTTGGGAGGCTGGGGTGGGAGGATTGCTTGAGGCCAGGGGTTTGAGACTAGCCTGGGTAACACAGTGAGATCCTGTCTTTACAAAAAAAATTAAAAAATTAAAAAAAAATTAGCTAGACATGGTGGCACATGCCTGTAGTCCCAGCAACTTGGGAGACCGAGGCAGGAAGATTGCTTGAGCCCAGGAGGTCAAGGCTGCAATGAGCTATGATTGTGCCACTGCACTCCAGCCTGGGCAGTGGAACAAGACTCTGTCTCTAAAAAACAAACAAGCAAAACGATAATAAAAAACTTCACTTTCTTGAGGGCAAATACTTCAATATGTGCTGACTTTGCACAGCTTCTCCTCATGTGATAGGTGAGTCACATAGTGGTGGCTCACAGCCAGGCAGGCCTTTAGTGCTCCCAGGGCCCAGGGTCAAAGTGGTCTTAAGAGACCGACAGAGAAAGAGGGAAAAGAGAGATACATTGTGGGTTATCTGCTCTGTGCTTACACTCTAAGCACTTTATATACACTATCAGATTCAGTTATCTCAGTAACCCAGTGAGATACAGATGAGAAAACTGAGGCTCTGAGAGGTAAATAATTTATGCCAGATCACACAGCTAAACTCTGCCAGAGAGGAATTCTTTTCCTGATTTCTAAAATTGTGGTAAAATACACATAACTTAAAATTTACCACCTTAGCCACTGTTAAGTGTACAAGTCAGTGGTGTTAAGGACGTGGATACTAGTGGGCAACCATCACCACTGTCTCCAGAACTCTTTTTATCTTGCAAAACTGAAACTCTGCACCCATTAAACAACTTCCCATTTCCCCTTTCCCTCAGCCCTCGACAACCACCATTCTATTTTCTATCTCTATGAATTTGACTACTCTAGGTACTTAATGTAAGTGGAATCATCCAGTATTCATCTTTTTGTGATGGCTTATTTCACTTGGCATAATGCCCTCAAGGTTCACTCATGTTGTGGTATGGCCAGAACTTCCTTCCTTTTTAAGGCTGAATAATATTCCATTATATGTTCATACCTCATTTTGTTTGTCCATTCATATGTCAACAGAAATTCAGGATGCTTCCACCTTTTGGCTATTATAAATAGGTTGCTATGAACACGGGTGTACAAATATCTCTTTGGGACTCTGCTTTCAATTCATTTGAGTATATGCCCAGAAATGAAATTGCTGGATCATATGGTAAATTCTATTTTTGATTTTTTGAGGAACCATCACGCTGTTTTCCATAGTGGTTCTACCATTTTACATTCCCACCAGCAGTGCACAAGGGTTCCAATTACTCCACATCCAGAGAAGACTCTGAAGCTCTGTCTGATCTTGAGGCCAATATTTCTATCAGGGGTTGACTTTCCCTAATCAAAGCTTTAGTTACGGGGCTACAACAACATTAACAGAGACCTCTGATCTTCTGCAAAGCACTGCACGGAAAAGGAGAAGAGTACTGAGAATTAACTGAAGTGGCTCCAGTTCATATGGAAAGTGCAATAGGTGGCAGAGAGATGACAGGATTGGTAAAGGAGGTCGATTCATGTTTTTTCACTACCAAAAAGTTGTCAGGTCTGTCTTTCTCTTTAGGGAGGTAGGGATTCTATTCATTTTGTAATTGTGAGGGGACGGTGGTATCCTGGGGAGGAGGGGCAACATGTAGCTGTTGGAGAAAGGGTGCTGATGGCACTGTGATGAGCATGGTCAGGCCCCTCCTAATAGGAACTCACGAGGGAGCCCTAAGTTGCAGAAGAAAAAGCTCTCCATTTGGCCTCTGAGGACCTAGGTTCAAGGGTCAAGGGACAAAATGTACTGGTTCTAGGTCCATGGTCCAATTACATAACTGCTCTGCGCTTCCCATCTATAAAGCAGGTATGGTAAAGATACTGACTACTGACTTCTCAGGTTGCTACGAGGAGCAAATGACGTTATGATTTCAAAGGACTGTATAAACTTTTGCAAAGAAGTTATCTTCTCATCCTATCAGGACATTCAGTAGCATAGCTTGGGGCAAACTGTGGTCAGAGCTCATTTATAATTCAGACATCCTTTAAATGTATTTATTAATTATATTTTATAACCCAGTATATTTGATTTTTACATAAAAGACTGGGAAACCCAGGCTGGGTATATAAGAGTCACAGATACAAATGGGCAAAAACTTTATAAGTGGCAATATTCTGGGAACATTTATTTTGAGAACTAGCTTATTAAGAAAGTTATTTTGCTCTTTAGGGTCTTAAAGGTGTTCAACCTAATAACCTAAATGATAAATAAGATGATCAGGGTTCAGGAGTAATTATTTGGTAATAACACAGTAATGATCACAATAACAATTAGCATTAATTTATTCCCTCTTCTGTGCCATATTTTGCTATTAAGCATTTTATAGACATTATCTCATTTAATCCTAACAATGTAAGTATGAGGTAGCTACTTTTATTATGTTCATTTGATAGATGAGGAAACAGAAAGCACAGAGAGGTTAAATAACTTGCCCAAGATCACACAGTAGTATGGCAAATGGAAGAATTTAAATTTGAATCACCCTTTCCTGGTTAGGCCTCTTGCCATTTCCCCTTACAATCTTACTGGTTCAGAAATACATGCATGCATATATACTTATATAAACACAAAAAATGTCTTAAAAATAGAAATCAAAACAAGAAAAGAAATAGAGCAATGTGGAGGATTAATGAAGTCAAATGAAGGCAAAGAATCTCTTCTCCTGCAGTCTCTGGACTCCATTCAAAAATGGTTAGAGCATGACCTGTTGGAATTCCTGATAATTAAAAATAATAAATGTAATAATAGCAATAAATTCTCATGACCTGCCTCAGATCTTGGAACCTCAGAAGGATTATTCTGGCCCATTAGGCTTCTATGACAATCCCCTAGACCCAGAGAGCTTTCCAATTTGACAGGAAACAACTCAGCAATTCCTATCCTGAGGCCAATAAAGGTATTTCCTTTTCTGTAAGTGCCTGAACCTCAACTTTGGGTTGAAACTGTCTCTGAGAATCCCAGGGCACGTTTGAGGTCGAACCTATAAATCTCCATCATTAGCAAGCAGGCTGGGAGGGTGCCAAGTTCAGCAAGAGGCTCTGGGTGGCACAGGCCTGTGCTTCCTTAGATGTAATGAGTCTCAGGAAAGACCCAGGAATCAGCAAAGTGAATCCTACACTCCCAGCAGATGGTCCAGGCAGAGAACAAAGATCAGAAGGAACTGATGAGAGGCTACCTCCAGACAATTAATCTGTGCTTCTGAAGGTCAACTGGGCCAAGTGATTGTGGAGCGGGAGGGAAGTTTTAAGGAAGACTGCATCTCAGGAGGGACGGCAGCTCCCGGAAATCAGGCTGAATCAGTGGAGGTTCCTGCTGGGGCTGGGTAGACATCGTCCCTGTGCTCTACTGATCCTACAGGGCCAGTATCTATGCCACAATCATGCTCTGCCAAAGAGGTGGTAGGTAGACTCTGCCTCTGCCTCTGCCTTTGCATTCTGGAGCCTCTGGGGTGGTGATTAAAGTTGACTTCTTCCCATCACACTGGGACAGCTTCAGGAACAACAGTGATTTCCCAAGGAGCTGTGTGCAAAGTGGGGAGAAGCGGCCAGCTTGGGGTGGAAGGGAGCTGTGATGAAGGAGTACGAGCAATGGTTAGGGAGGTGGACTGGCCTTTGTCTGGAAGACAGCCTAACTTAGTTTCCTCTTAGAGATGGGCCAAACAGTTGTTTTTTCCCCTTGCAGAGCTTGCCATTACAGACAAAATTTCTGGCAGAAGCATAGCCCATTAACAAATGATGAGGCCTGCATGACCAGGCTGCAGACACAGGTCTTTCCCCAAAACATGCCACGCTTCAGTGACCACACAAGCTATTGGACGCTCTGCAGGACCAAAAACACAGGGTCTCACTTTTCATTGTGAAAGGTCTAGGTTTTTTCTTTTCTGCTCCTCCCCCAACTCCTTCCCAGTGTCCTACTGGCTCCGTTCAAGCTTTAAAAAGTATGGGGCAATAAACTTCAGAAGAAGGAATGGGGAGAAAAAAAGTGAGCTTGTTAGCTGATGTTTTATAAACACAGTGAAACCCGTAGCACAGAGCAGACGGAGGAGGGGAAGAGAATGGTCGAGGACAAAGGCCCCAAGAAAACCCCGTTATAAACACAAGGACAACGCAGTGAAGCTTCACCAGAGAAATAGAAATAATAATGGGAATCAGTACCAGATGGCCCTCCTCAGAAAAGAAAGCAGGAGTGAGAACATTTCTTTTCAAACAGATAATGTAAATCAAAGTTCCCAAACATTTTTTTCTCTCTTATAAATAACGCTGCAGCTCTGGGGCGCTGCGCGACGCCAGATCATCTGGGAAAGGACAACTGCCTTCTCCTGGCCCACACAACATGGGTGGGATTGGAGGCAGCTCACAGTTTCAAGAGGAATCTCCTCTTTATTTCTCTTTCCTTCTCAGGGTCTTCACCTCAAGTGACTCAAATAAAAAGGGACAGCAGATGAAGGTCACCATTCTCTGGCTAAGAAGGCCCAGTTCCTTTGTTCCAGGGGTTGGCGTTCCTTCTCTGTCAGACAGCCCAAAGTAATCCCCATCAAAGTTAACAGGTCTGAATCAGGACTTCCAGCCACGCTTGAGGTTTATATACAGCTTGTCTCAGAGAGGCAATGCTTTTCAGACACTAATCTCTTCTTGTTCCCCACTCTTTGAAAATGGGCCTGTTAACATTCTGTTTTATTTTTAGAGCAAATGATGCCTGGGAGGGGCTCTCTGTTAAGCAGTAAATGGTTTAGAAGATCGGCTCTCCTTGGAGCCTCTTCCACCCACTGGGGAAGGTGCCAGGGTGCTAGATGGCAGAGAATGGGAGGTAATGACAGGCGCACAGCGTCATCCATCCGTTTCAAACGGGAAATTCCAACCATTTCAAAAGACCTTGGATGAAGTGACTGGGGCGAAACAGGAAATGTGCTTCAATTGTCCCCAGAATAATACTAATAACATAAGAGCTCACATTTATGGAGCGTTTACTATGTGTCAGACACTGAGCTAAGTGCTTTACATGGGTCATTTAATTCAATCCTCACAATGGCCCTCAGAGGAAGGCATTCCCATTTTATAGACAAGGGAACTGAGGCTAGTTAGTGGCAGGGCCAGGATGCAAACCTATATCTGATTCCAGAGTGTGCACTTTTAACAGCTACTTTACATTGCTTGCGAATAAGGCTCTTCCTCTCAGCTGGAAACATCATGCAGTCAAGAAGGAAGAGTCCTGGATTTGAAGTGAGACCTGGGCTGAATCCCAATTCTGCCATTAGTCAGTTCTATGACCCTGGGCAAGTCACTGCCCTTCCCTGGGCCTCAGTTTCTTCATTTGTGAAATAGAAATTTTCATTTATTTCACCTGGTTGGATTTTCTAGTAAAGAACAGATGTTAATGTTAAATCAACAGTTCACTTTTCTAGCTTCAATCTACACAACCATATATTTATTTTATAAAGGAGAGAGGCATGCTCATGGGCACTGAAGAGCCATACACATGAACACACATACACGAGTGTGGTGAAAGAGGGCAGAGTCTGGAGGCCTATAATAGAATCACACTTCAGAAATGGAGATTAAAAATGAGCAGATGAGCCTAGAGGGGAGTGAAAAGAACTTGGACTATGGAGCCAGAACGACTGGGCTCAAACCCAGCTCTGCCATCTACTAGCCATGTGTCCTTGGGCAAGTTATTCAACCCTCTGAGTCTCAGAATCTCCAACTATAAAGTAGAGATGACTACTCCTCCCTAATTAAGGTTCGAATTACATGATACGAGGCTTCTAGCACAGCCTTGTATATGGCAAGTGCTCGATACATGACATTTCTCTCCTTCACTGACCAGGACTCTGATGTGTTTGACTTCTTCCTTTAGATTAGTTATTGTCGCTGGTGGGTGGGCTCCTGGCTTGGGGAGATGGGGTCACAGAATGGCTCAGGAGGCTTCCCTTGCTCCCTGGTCACCCTCTTGGCACTATGTGCCAGCCTGTATTTCAGTTGGCCGGAGCTGCCAACTGCAAGTCTTACCTTCCTCACAGCTCTCGCCCTTGTAGCCAGGATTGCAGATGCAGGTGCCCATGATGCAGGTGCCATGGTTGCTGCAGGCCACATCAATACACTGGTTGGTGGGCACATCACACTCGGCGCCTTTCCAGCCACTGTGGCACAGGCATCTGCCCTTCATGTACTGGCCATTTCCGCTACAGAGCACGGGGCAGGAAGCTGGGGAGACAGCACCAGAAGTCTGGCATGAATCAATGTCCAGCACACCCCAACTGCCTTTGTCCCTTCCTCCTCTTGTCCTGCCTGGCTTGACCAGTAGCCTCAATTATGTTGCCACAAACACCCATGTGTGCCCATCTGTCTTCTTCTCTTGCTTTATTTCTTTCCATTTTAAACACATCTAGATTTGTAGGTGATGGTGCACAGTGCAGGACCTGGCAGGGTAGGTATCCACTTAACCCCATCCCCTTCATATTGCTGATGGGGTACAGTGGCTGCCGGGAACCTCAGACAGGAAGCTTCAGTCTGTTCCTCCATCTTACTGGAAAAACCAGTGGCTGGGCCTCCTGCCTGCCCTGAATCCCTCCTCCAGCGCTCTCCTCTAATAACACTCCATTTGCACTTCCCCACA
The DNA here is from genome assembly GCF_049350105.2 of Macaca mulatta. NCBI lineage: Eukaryota > Metazoa > Chordata > Mammalia > Primates > Cercopithecidae > Macaca > Macaca mulatta. Next base: position 79,256,265 of record NC_133419.1, read on the forward strand.
CCTCATCTGCAGCGCCACTTACTGTCCTCTTTAACCCAGCAAATCTCAGCTTCCCTTGCCTTTCAGGCCTCCACTCCAGCCCCATACACCACTGTCCCCTTAAGAGGAGAGCAGAGCCCAACTTGGCTCTTTAAAGTATTATCTTTTCATTCTGCCTCTTAGCGTAAAGGGTTTTGTGATCTTCTCTACGAAGGATACTATATAAAAATAAATTATACTGCATTGTGGTATAAGTACTTACCAGTCTTATCAAGATCCAATAAGGCTTTTTTACACATGACTCTTAACTTTAAGTGCATACGGGACGAGACGGTAATTCTCGTTAGAAGGAATGACTCATCTCTCTCTGTACCACGTTTCCCTGGCCCCCACCTGGCTTCTTTCCTTTTTAAACCACTCAGCAGGTAATCACTGTGTTTCCTTGGGGCTGCTAGCTTTGCTGCCTCAAACTGAGTCTATCTCACATTAGGAAGAATAAACAGACTCTCATGGCATAGTACTTGCAGGGTGTAGTTCACGCAGCCTGGAAAACCATCTCTGCCTTCTACTTACAAACAATTTCTCAAGCCTCAGGGCTCGGGTGTAGTGTCACCCTCATTTGGGAAGAATTCCCTGAAATCATCCCTTCTACTCTCAGACTGCTCCTCCCTTCTACTCCGATAGAAGCTCCCTGCATTTAACTGTGTTATAGTATATTTCTCTTATTATTGTACTGCTTTGCAGTTGTCTATTTACTTGTCTGTCTCTGAGACCAGACTCAGAGCTCCCAGGATTGGGTCTTGCCTAGCACAGCACCAATCCCTAAAAAGACACGAAGCAAATGGCTACTGAATAAGGGAAAAGGTAAAAAACAAAAGAAGGGGCCATGTTAGTTTCCCAGGAGAGTGCCAAATTCTCAGGATTGCAAATCTCCTTGACATTTTCCTTGTTAATTATTCCAGGACAGAAATGATGGCCATAGGTACGGGATAGATCGTGGGCAGCCTTTTAGATTATCTCCACAATGTTTATCATGGGCACTGACTGTGTCTAAATATCAGGCACCATTAGGGTCCTGTGTAGAAAAAAGTGGCCTGGCCTTCTCAGTCCCTCCCCTTGGGGTCTTGGCCGATTCTGCCTGTGCTGTTAGAAGGTAGCAACGGAGCAGTCCTCAGACTCCTCATTTATAGGCCAGAGAGACATCACACTAGCATGAAGATAAACTTCAAAGATGCATGGCCAGGGATGATCATTCCTATAAGAGGAAATCAACTTTTAAAAGAACCCCCACTGCCACTGCACCTGCCCCAGCAACAGACACCAACTTCACTGTGACCACCCCACAGTGAATTCGCCCTCCTTTCCTGACCTCCCCAATCATCCACATATGGATAACAGTGGCTGACAAGGTTATGGCTCTGCCTGCACACCTCCCTCCAAGGGCTTCTGGAGAATGGCCCTTGGAAACCCTTCTCGTGGGCATCAGAAGGTGGGCTGGATTCTACACTTGCTCTGAGAAGTGGAAGTGAGCTGCCTGAGGGGTCTGGGAAGCAGAAATCCAGAGCTCCAATGCAGAGTTCTCACCTCTGCCACAGTCGGGGCCCAGGAAACCCAGGAAGCAGTGGCAGGTCCCAGAGATACAGTCACCATTGCCATAGCAGTTGCTGGGGCAGTTATCCACCGACTCTGGGGGGAGAAAAGAGAAGAAGAGTTGAAAACAAATTTCCTTACCCAAATACAGAGCCCAGGAATCAAGCCTTAGGTTAACCAAGTCCCACATATTTGAGCTATTGTGGCCCCGTCACTGAAAGGAATGAATGGAGTTAAAATTCTGTTACTTTTACTCTTATGGAAGCACAGCTCAATTGACGTTATCAGAAGTTCTGGAAAATCTCTGCCTGAACCAAATTTTTATAAATCAAATTTGTATCTCCAAACACATTAGAGATTCTTCAGCTAAAAACACTGAGAGAAAACAGTTTAACCTGTGAACAGTGGTTTTGTCTGGATGGTGTGTTATTGGGTGATTCTTATAGTCTTCTTTATACTTTTTGTATTTTATGCTTTTCTCAGAATGGACTGATATTCCATTACTTTGTTTTTACATAAAGCTACTGAGCATTTACAAATCTGTCCTTTCCCACCTCTGACTTTTCATATATCCATGTAGGTCCCCCACTGTCTCTCACTGCAGCCACTACACCAGCCTGAGGCAGGCCTTTCAGCCTTCCCCTTGCTGCTCACCCTGATGTGTTCACCACCCAGCAGCCTAAGTGATTTCTTTGAAACAAATCTTATTCTATCACTCTCCTTCTTAAAACACTTCAAGGGCTCCCCATTTGCTGAGATGAAAAAAATCCAAGCTCTTTCCAGAGGCAAAGAAATTTTCTTCTTTGGCTGGGTATAGTGGCTCATGCCTGTAATCCTAGCACTTTGGGAGGCTGAGGCAGGTGGATTACTTGAGGTCAGGAATTCGAGACTAGCCTGGCCAACATGGTGAATCCCCATCTCTACTAAAAATACAAAAATTAGCCTGGCATGGTGGCATATATCTGTAATCCCAGCTACTCAGGAGGATGAGGTGGCAGAATCACTTGAACCTGGGAGGCGGAGGTTGCAGTGAGCCGAGATTGTGCTATTACACCCCAGACTGGGCAACATAGTGAGACTATGTCTCAAAAAAAAAAAAAAAAAAAAAAGGTTTCTTTCCTACTCCCTCTGCATTACTTACAGCCCCAGACACACTGTCTGTCATGCCCCCCTTTTGCAGAGATGTTCCTTTCTCTAACTCCTCCTAATACATTTGGTACATGCTCTGTGTGACAGGTCAAGAAAATATGGAATCAATTTCAGAAAGATTTTAATCAAAAGTCAGGCACTGTTTTGTAGCTCCTGTTGGTAAACCTATTATCTGGAATGCATGTTTATTTGGAACAGCTCATTTCTCAATAATGTTGGATGTGAAATGAAGCACAGAAGCAACTATGTGCTGAATGCCTTCTTCGTGCCATGTATTTCCACAAAATTTATCTTATTTCACTGTCACCAAATCTGACAAGCACATATTGTTATTCCTATTTTACTTAAAAAAAAAAACAAAAAAAAACCCACAACAACAAAAAAACAGGTGGCTGAGAGAAATGAAGTGACCTGTGAAAGGCCACAGATACTTTATCAAAAAGGTAACACTGGAAAGACTAGAACCCGAGCCTTCGGGCTCCACGCCTGGCCTTGCTGCAGGACACTATGCTATCTGGGTCTTGAAGGAACTTATTCCACAGCAGAATCCAGGGAAATGAACAAGGCATATCTATGGTATGGGATCCCCTAATTTTTGTGTCCTGATCGAGAAACGCAGGCCTTGACCGCTCTGTGACCGACACAGCCATTTGCAACTCTTCTGCAGGCTGGAGTCCATGCTGAAGCCTTGAACATTCTCAGGTACTGAAAAAGGTGTTTAGGTTGTTTCCCAAAACAGTAAAGAAACTAGCCCTGGCCTTGAGCCAAACTCCTTAAATCCCCATACAAACTCCATACCCTGGGCACCTTGCTGTGGAGATACCTAGGTAGAACATCCCTTTCTCTTGCTGTCTGCACGAGAATTGCTATGGCACTCTGTAAGTTCCCCTAATAAACACTTTGGACTGATCAACCTGGCTTTTAGTGCTTCTTTCTTTGCAATCCCAACCAGTCCTATCTTGGGATAGTTTGGGGTACCCCCTCATGGGAACTTCCCTGCCTCTACTTTTGAGGTGACTCTAGCTATGGGTTCACTGGATGAAACAGTGGGACAGTGAAGCCCATCCTGAAGGCAGCAAAGGATCTATTTGTAGGATAGAGAATTCTATGACTTTCAGAGTTTGGAGGGATCCTAGAGACATCCAGCCCAATGATCTCATTCGGTAGAGAAGGAAACTGAGACCCAGAGGAAGGGCAGTGACTTGCCCGAGGTCTCAGAGGGAACCAGTAGAGTCAGATTTGAAAGTAAAGGAAAAGGTCAGTTAGGCAGGCAGAGTTAAGGATTCAGTCTGTTGTCTTAGCTCACAACTATAAGTCATGAAGCCAAGATCTAGGCCTCTGTTAAATGAAATGTTACTACATTAGATACAAGGCTTGCCTATAGGAAATTTGCAGCTTAATTGGGAGAACAAAATAATAAGTCAACTGTTGAATGAGGCATAGAAAAAGTTCTGCTTGGAGGTAAGAAAACCTCGTTTTGGGGTCTACTCTTTTAGTACCATGATCTGTGACCTAAAGCAACTTCCTTCCCCTCTCTGGGCCTCACCTTCCTGATACGTGAAATGAAGGCAATGGTGGAGATGATTCCCTGCAACTGCTTCCTGTTCTAAAATTCTGAGTCTATAATTAATTAAGAGATCAAGTGTGGAGAAAAGGCATCTAGACAAGGGCATCAAAACTTAAATGCAGCATAGCACTTAAGGGTAGTACAGTGGCAGCTGGAATGGGGCAAAATTAGCAGAGGGAAGGCTTCTCAGAGAGCGTGGGCTTGAAAAATGGCTTGGTGATATATAGGTGGAGGCGGCAGCATTTATAGTATGGTGCATTTTCAAGAAATGTCCTTCTTCAAGGTCTTCCACTATTTTTAAAGTTTGGAAAAATGGTCCAAATGTGTGGCTCCTTTTGTGAGTGGGCAATTCCACTCACTCAGTGTTGTCTCTGCTAACACAAGCAGTGTTTTATATTAACACAGAGTTAAGAATAAGAAGGTCTAATCCAACATGTGACCTCATTTCAGGGCAAAATGGTCTGGGTCCCGGTAGAGCAAGGCTTAGGCTGGGGACCTGAGATCTCTATTCTCCATTGGCTTTACTTGGAAGAATCCATGTTCCCAAGACCTTCAAGTCAGTAGTGGATTCCTAAACACTGTTTTTAGAAAGGACCATTTAGGAAGTTTCATTCTGAATATTCTTTTAAAAAATGAAAATTTTGAGTAGTCTAAGGCAAGATAATTTCCACTTTAAGCTACTGGGCTAACTGTACAATCGGAGAGACAGTCCTGCCTGCAGGGCTGCAGAAGGAGTACAGAACAGAAAGGCAGACGGCCTGGTTTCCAGGTCTTGTCCTGCTACTGAGTGGTTGTGAACTCTTGGCCATGCCACATGACCTTTCTGTACCTGTTTTCTCATTATTGCACTTGCTCCTCCCATATGTTCCTGCCTGGCAACTTCTACTCCTTCTTTCAAATCTAGTTCAAATGCCACCTCCTTGGAAAGGCCTGGACATCTTAAACAGGCTAAGTTACTTCCAGAACTCTTTTCCCCTCACCCTTATTAAAATACCATATAGGCTTCATTGTTGACTGTGAACTCCTTGAGGATAGAAATTGAGTTTATTCATTTATGTATTTTCCCTGGTATTCAATCCAGAGGAGGGTCTCAATAAATATTTGTTTCTACTCCTGAAAGAATTCCACTAGATGAGCTCAGAAATCCCTCCCAGATCTAAATTTCTATGGTTCAATCCTTCTCAGACCCAATGGTATAAAGTATATCTCCTAATAAAATTACTATAAATATAAGCTGCATTTTTAACAGGATCAACTACAGATAAGTGTTACATACTTTGTTAGATTCTGATTTCCCGAGTCTGTGAGATACATCCTGTTTATCATCTGCTAAAAAGCCTTCATAGTGAGAAAGGGAAGAAAGCATATTTTCTGTGACTGAGTGTAGTGTTGGTTGCTAAACCTGACAGCATAGAAGCCTGTTTGCTACAAAACTTGCCCCAGGCTACTGGTGTGAGAAGGCAGAAGTTTTAGGAGACATGAAATAATTTTAAGATAGCAACAAGGAAATGGAAAGGAGATATATAATGTTTTCTTTTGATAAAATGTTTATGTATATATTTATCTTCCACTTGGAGAGATTTCAACAACTTGAGGTTCAGTTAGGATCCCACAAATAATGAGTCTCCACTGACCAGGTATGTCTGTGCTACAATCTAGGGCAGAAGTTACATTCTTTGGCTTGGGAAAAGTGTGAACTTTAACGCGTAAGTACTGTGGATGTTCCCAATCAGTGTTTGTTGAGTTTCTTCTCCCACAGTCTCTCCTGCTTTGCTCATGTTCACAGTGCAGCTGCCTTCATTTAGCAGAAGGTGTGCCTTTAGATCTTCTTGGATCCAAATTAAAAATTCAGCAGCCTATGAATAACTGATTTTCATAATTGGGTATATGGCATGTTGGAAAACAGGGGCCTTTCCCCCAGCTTGTTTTTCTATCACAGCAGTGGGCCCTGGTAAAAAATTTGATTTTCAGCAACTTGTTTTTCCTTTCATCTGTATTGGAATGCAGAGTTTAAGTGTTTCCTTAGCTCATTCTCTGGACATGTGTTGTGAGTGGGAGTGTTCTTTGGATGTTGAACAAGATATTGCTTGAAATACAAAGGGGCAACTGAAGAAGGAAGAAAAGACAACAGTGCTGCTTCCCAGTGGAGACATGGGAGTCAGGAACCCACAGAGGCCTCAGGGAACCCACTGCGGTGCCTGTTTTGACTATTCACTATTCCTGATTTGTTTTCAGAAACAAGTCATTAGCGCTGCTATGTCAAGGTGAAAGATGATCACAGCTGATAACTAAGTTCTCCTGAGTCCAGGGTTGATGTCGAGGAAAGTCTGCCCTCATTTGCATCCTTCTGGTTTTCCTTTCTAAAATCCTGAGGCCTCATTTCGTAGGAAACAAGGAGACACCACAGAAGAAAATCCTGTTAGGAGAACTACCTGGACAGCCCGATTGCCTCCTTAACTGTCTCACAGGGGCAGTAACACCAGAAAAGGAAAGGCAGCTTTTCTCCTCTGTCAGCTCACCACAGCATGGGCATACCTGCCTCTTGCCTTGCTCTGAGTAGGCAAACCTCTGTGGACATGCAAGCTAGATGCTGGACTCCAGCATCAAAGACAGAAGGAACCAGCTTTGTGAACGAGGTCAAGGCCCACTCGACATTCTCATTCTCTCCTTTCTGCTCACCCCACACTTTTCCCTCCCTCCCAGAAGCTCCTGTATGTTTTGTTCCCTTGTGATATGTCCAGGCTGATAGAAACCTGTATTTACTACTAATATCTCCTTCTGTTTTTGTTGTCTCCTTAAATCGTAAAAGTGGTTGTCAGGAACTCTTTGGGAACACCTGGTTGAAGTACCAAGGTTTACCCACTGCCAGAGATCTACCTTCTGACTCCTCCTGGCTTCCCTGGAGACATTTATACTTTAGGTTACACCTATTACATTCCCTTTGTTCCTGAAATAGAAAGATTGGATTTATTATTAGCAACCAAAATGAAGAAATGGAAACAAACTAGATAGCATAGCTGGGATTTAATTCCACAACAACTCAAGGTTGAAGGAAGAGTCCAAGAGAGATCCTCTCATTCCCTCAAATGGAACTTTGAAAAGCATATCATATATTCTAACTTAATCTTTATAAGAATTATGAGACCTAGGTGCTTATGTCATCATTTTACAGTCTCAGATAGAGAATGGGAGATGAAGTCACCTTCTCAAGGTCACACAGCTGATAGGGGAAAATCTGGTAGGTGAACCTGTCCTATATGCAGCCAAAGTTTGCAGCATTTGGCCTGGACCAAAGTATGAGCTCTGGAACCCTTTCCAGCTAGATGCCTTTGGACAAGCCATCTCTATACATTAGTTTCCTCATCTGTGAAATGGGGTCAATGGTAATACACATCTCAGAGAGTTATTTTGAAGACCAAACAGGGTGATGCTATGCATGTAAAGAGGTTGGGCCAGGACCTGGCAGAGCTGGTATTTTGGTTTTAAGGAAGGGTCACACATGCCTTCCGTTTATGAGTTAAAACAACACGCTGACTTGGTCTAATGAATCCAAACAAGGAAATGTGGGTTTCTGGGGGGTGAACACACACACATACACACACAAGACACATGGAAACTCCCCATGGTAAAAACTGGAAAGCAAACACGCAATGCTTCTGAATGTGAAGAAGGCAGGGCATTTGGGTAAATTTTCTCCTGGGGGAAAGCACTGTGAAAGCAAATTAAACTTGTCTCCCAGAAGCGCAAACACAGGCAGGCTCATGCCAACATCTGAAAGAAGTTTTCTCCCAGTGCACTCTAGATTGGCACTGGGCAGGTGCCAGGTGCTGGAAAGCTGCTCCATGGCCTGTGAGGTGTCGGTCCCTATAGGTGCTCCAGTTTTCTTTGCAGATGATGGAATTCAAAGGCCTTCAGTCTGTAACAGTCTAGGTCAATGCAATGACAAAAATTTGACAAAGCCCTTGACAGACGGGGCTTGAAGCCAGTTCTGTGCTGACATTTGAATTGGAAGATCTGTTTTCAGTCATATCCAGAAGTCTACCAAACACTATTAAAACCTCCTTATACGAAAATTAATTCAAGATGGATTAGAGACTTAAATGTTAGACCTAATACCATAAAAACCCTAGAAGAAAACTTAGGTAATACCATTCAGGACATAGGCATGGGCAAAGACTTCATGTCTAAAACACCAAAAGCAACGGCAACAAAAGCCAAAATTGACAAATGGGATCTAATTAAACTAAAGAGCTTCTGCACAGCAAAAGAAACTACCATCAGAGTGAATAGGCAACCTACAGAATGGGAGAACATTTTTGCAATCTACTCATCTGACAAAGGGCTAATATCCAGAACCTACAAAGAACTCAAACAAATTTACAAGAAAAAAACAACCCCATCAAAAAGTGGGCAAGGGATATGAACAGACATTTCTCAAAAGAAGACATGCATACAGCCAACAGATACATGAAAAAATGCTCGTCTTCACTGGCCATCAGAGAAATGCAAATCAAAACCACAATGAGATACCATCTCACACCAGTTAGAATGGCAATCATTAAAAAGTCAGGAAACAACAGGTGCTGGAGAGGATGTGGAGAAATAGGAACACTTTTACACTGTTGGTGGGATTGTAAACTAGTTCAACCATTATGGAAAACAGTATGGCGATTCCTCAAGGATCTAGAACTAGAAATACCATATGACCCGGCCATCCCATTACTGGGTATATACCCAAAGGATTATAAATCATGCTGCTATAAAGACACATGCACACGTATGTTTATTGTGGCACTATTCACAATAGCAAAGACTTGAAATCAACCCAAATGTCCATCAGTGACAGACTGGATTAAGAAAATGTGGCACATATACACCATGGAATACTATGCAGCCATAAAAAAGGATGAGTTTGTGTCCTTTGTAGGGACATGGATGCAGCTGGAAACCATCATTCTCAGCAAACTATTGCAAGAACAGAAAACCAAACACCGCATGTTCTCACTCATAGGTGGGAACTGAACAATGAGATCACTTGGACTCGGGAAGGGGAACATCATACACTGGGGCCTATTATGGGGAGGGGGGAGGGGGGAGGGATGGCATTGGGAGTTATACCGGATGTAAATGACGAGTTGATGGGTGCTGATGAGTTGATGGGTGCAGCACACCAACATGGCACAGGTATACACAGGTAACAAACCTGCACATTATGTACATGTACCCTAGAACTTAAAGTATTAAAAAAAAATAGGTCTAAGGAAGTATCTAGAAGAAAGATTGTTTCCTTGATTATATTCAGTCTCGGTTGTTTGTTAATTATTTCTTTGGGGACAAACCAACTTTTACCAATAAGACTGTGAGCTCCTTCAAGACAGGCTTTATGTCTGGTTCTCCGAAGAGTCTTGTGAGTGCTAAACACAAACCAAGAACTCAATAGTATTTATTATATTGATAAACTAAGCAGGAATACAAGGGGAAAACAGAGGAAAGAGGTCAGAGAAGTGGGGGTGCCACAATAATCAGGTTCCAGAGGCGATTGTTGGCCAAGAAACACACTGTTTCCTTTCCCTCTATTTTTTTATTATAATGCCTAGAATAAACAGTGATAGGAAGTTCAATGTCACATTGTACTCTCAGACCATATTTGGAGTTCAGCAGTTCACATCTGGGAGTCACACTTAAGACACTGATGAGATATGACTCACATGTTCATTGAAGAACAACCAGAAAGATAAAAGAACTTGAAACTACATTTCAAATAAAGAATTCTTGAAGGAATTGAAAATTTAGCTTACTAAGGGGGTTATGACATCTGTTTAAAAATATCTGAAAGGTAATTAGGTGAAATAAGGACTTTGTTTTGTGGCCCTAATAGGTTGACCTGAGTCCAGTGAATAAGGACTATAGTCCTTGGGAAATAGACTTGGTTCAAAAGAAGAATGAACTTACTTTCTAAGAGTCAGAGCTGAATACTTACTATGTTGGGTTACGTTCTGCTTATGTGTATCTGCCCAAATATTATAAACTTCTTGAAGGCCGGAAATGTGTCACTCATCTCTGGATCTCTGGCAAATAATATCCTCCTTGACTCGAAGCAGGTAATGAATGTTTGTTAGCTGAATGACTAAAATGAATGACCTAGGTGATCTAAAAAGTAATATATTTTCAGTCGCTGGATGTATTCAAGGAGAGAGCAAATTAATGACTAGTGGGGATACTGCAGGGAGTATTAAAGATGAAGTGTATGGCATCTTCCAAGCCTGAAATCTTAGGACTCTGTGAGTCATGGTGTAAAGGAACTTACTTGGACTGTCTCAAGAAACTTGGGTTCTAGTCCTACTCCTGCCATCCACTTGTTAAGTGACAATGGTCAAATTCCTTCCTCCTCAGGGCCTTTCTTTTCATCTACAAAATTTATCAAACTTATTCAGTAAATATTTACTTAGGCCGGGCGTGGTGGCTCACGCCTGTAATCCCAGCACTTTGGGAGGCCGAGGTGGGCGGATCACAAGGTCAGGAGATCGAGACCATGGTGAAACCCCGTCTCTACTAAAAATAGAAAAAATTAGCAGGGCGCAGGGGCGGGCGCCTGTAGTCGCAGCTACTCGGGAGGCTGAGGCAGGAGAATGGCGTGAACCCGGGAGGCGGAGCTTGCAGTGAGCCGAGATTGCGCCACTGCATTCCAGCCTGGGCGACAGAGCGAGACTCCGTCTCAAAAAAAAAAAAAAAAAAAAAAAAAAAAATATATATATATATATATATATATATATATTTACTGAGAATCCACTCTGGCTCAGGAAGTGTTCCAGTGAAGTGGATGGCTTAAGTGATTGGTCAGGTCTAACCTCCTGTGATCTAATGAATTAACCCGAATTGTCAGGGCTTAGAAAATGATACATACAGATGAAAAAGCTGAGAAAAGAATCATCATATTCCATGAGAACACATGGATACAGGAACGTGAACAACACACACTGGGGCCTGTTGGGGGTTGGGTGGAGGGAGAGTATCAGGATAAATAGTTAATGCATGTGAGGCTTAATATCTAAATGACAGGTTGATAGGTGCAGCGAACCACTATGGCACCCGTTTACCTATGTAACAAACCTGCATATCCTGCACATGTACCCTGAAACTTAAAATATTTTTTTTCAAAAAAAGAAAAACAATAGACAATAAATAGGAACTAAGGGCTGATTTACATTTTATTACTTCAACCAATACAAACTGGAAGTTAAAATTAAGAAAAATAAGTCATGTTCGTGGCCCGGCAGAGGGTAGAGGGGGAGATGTTTGCTCATTTCAGGGGCTACCTTAACTTTTCAATCCTCCCTGCGGTTCCTGAGATAACAGTATCGCATTATCATCCATCCCTTGACAGGAGACTCAAGCAGCCCGAGATTAGCCTGCCAGTGCGCCGTTGTGGGCTCTGGTTCTGCTGCATCTCCCAGCGGTGCCCCACGAGCAGGTGCCAGAGAGACCACTGAGACACACACCAAGTACCGGGGAGACAGCCAAGTGCCGCGCTCTTCAAGGGCACGAGGCCCGTCTGAGGAGAGGCAAGTGCTCCCAGGAAATGCCTCGTCCTCCCTCCACCCTTAACCACAGCTGCTCCAGCGCAATGCCCCAGCCTCGGCGCTGCCCAGCGGCGGCCCAGGTGGAAGAGACAACGCCCCGCCCCGTTCCGACTGCCCACAGCTGATTGGACCCGGATGAACACCTGACCCAAGCCAAGCTCAGGCACAGGCTGAACGGCGCTCTGTGACTCAGCCCGCTGGGCAGAGGTTCCGGGCCAATAAGAGCTTGTTCTCTACTATTTGAACTAAAATGTACCCAGGGAACTTAGCATTAGGGAGCGGGAGCCAAAGGAAGTGATACGAAGAGACGGGCAGGTGAGGTCCTTATGGCCAAGGAGGAACCAAAGTGAAGAGGAAGCAGTCCTAAGTGAGGAGAAAAGGCTTGTGAATGGAGCCGAAGCCTGGAAAGAGGCGGGAACACTGCAGCAAGACCAGCAGGGAAGCCCATGGAGGAGGAGAATGTATGAATGAAAGGCCCCTGAGCTGCCCGGATTCTTAGAAGCTTCTCGGTGCCTATTTTCGTCCCCAGCAATAGGAATCTTTTAGAAACGACTTCACTGCCACAGCAGCTTTTCCTTGAGATTGCCTGAGTGTGTTTTGCCCCTTGCAACGGAGAAAACTAATTTACCTTGGCACCTCACCAGGATCTACCTCGTAGCTTGGAGGCTTTGATGCTAGCTGATAAGGGCAGAACTTTTTGTTTTTCAAGTATTTCCACATACAGTTTTATTTCATTCTTACAATAGCTGTGTATGTAGGAAGGGAAGGTGTAATCCCCCATTTTGTAGATGAGAACATGAAGGCCCAGATACTTGCCTAAGTTGATGCAGCTAATAAGTGACAGAGCCACTATTAAAATCTGGATTTCTACTCCTACCTAACTTAGGGATTCTTCTACCATACCACAACTGCCAATCCGGTTAAAAAATAAAAACAGGCTGTATTAGTCTGTCCTCATGTTGCTATAAAGAAATACCCGAGACTGGGTAATTTATAAGAAAACAGGTTTAAACGGCTCATGGTTCTACAGGCTGTACAGGAAGCATAACACCAGCATCTGCGTCTGGGAGACCACTGGAAGCTTTGAGGCGTGGTGGAAGGCGAAGTAGGAGACAGCATATCACATCGAGCAAGAGCAAAAAAGCGAGGCAGGGAGGTAGGCGTTACATGCTTTTAAATGACCAGATCTTGGGAGAACTCACTATCATGAGGACAGTACCAAGGGGGATAGTACATACTTCCTTTTCAGAAATCTGCTCCCATGATCTAATCACCTCCTACATTGGAGATTATATTTCTTTCTCTCTCTCTTTTTTTTTTTTTTGAGATAGAGTCTCGCTCTGTTGCCCAGGCTGGAATGCAGTGGCACGATCTCGGCTCACTGCAACCTCCACCTCCTGGGTTCAAGCAATTCTCCTGTCTCAGCCTCCCAAGTAGCTGGGACTAGGGGCGCACGCTGCCAAGTCTGACTAATTTTTTTGTATTTTTAGTAGAGATGGGGTTTCACTGTGTTGCCCAGGCTGGTCTCGAACTCCTGAGCTCAGGCAATTCACCCACCTTGGCCTCCCAAAGTGTTAGGATTACAGGCGTGAGCCACCGGGGGATTACATTTCCATATGAAATTTGGATGGGGACACAGATCTAAACTATATCACATGCTGATCCCATTCCTTTTGCCTCTAGATTAGTCAATTATAGAGTCAGGACTACTGCAGAAGATGCTGCCAGGGCCAGTACATTCCAACTGGTATCTATTTTGGCTTTGTTAACTGAAACTGGTTTTCAAACATGCCTACCAGTATTCAAAAATCAAAATGCTGCTCCAGCCACTTGCAACTGTATCATACTTGGACAAAAATATTGATTTGATCAAGTCTCTATTGACTCCCCTGTGTTAATGCTGTCAGAAGGGAGGATCCAAAGCATAGTCCTTATTCTTGAGGAGCACTGGGAAGGCTTTAGCCTTTAGAGTCACACCAATCTAGGTCTGAATTCCAACTCTGTGACTTCTGAGGGTGGGATTTGGAGAAGTCACTGTATCCGAGTCTCAGTTTACTCATCAGTGAAATGAGAAAACCATTTGCCTTACACAGTTGTGAAAAATAAAACCACCATATATATGCACCTGGTACATAAAAGATACTCAGGAAATATTACTTTACTCCTGTATAAGCTCTGTGATTTTCAAACTTTATCCTGTGTCAATCACCTGAAAGCCTGTTAAAACATGGATTGCTGGGCCCTACCCACCAGAGTTTCCAATTTAATAGGTCTGGGTTAGGGTCTCTGGTGATGACGATATCCTTGGGCTGAGTACTACTTTGAGAACCACTGGTCTGGAAGAAAGACAGACTTTACACACAAGTCTGTAAAAAACAAGCCAGAGGGGGCAGAAAGATCTAAACTACCCAAGAATGCAAAAGAGCCTGTGGACCAGTTCCAAAGAGGAGGGCTTGGTCCTCCAGGAGGTAGTATTTGAATAGCTCTTAAAGAATAGGCAGCCTTTTCAAATGCAAAGCAGTTCTGGGCAAGATGGAGGTCAAGTAAGAGTAAGAGCCAGATCCAGAATAACCCTTTTTGCCGCTCCCACGCAGTGACCTGCTGATCATAACGCCAACTTCATGTCAAGTCTGTCTCTGGGACAAATTACTTAAGAAATCAGTGTAAAACACTCAACTCAGCTGCTGGCTAGAGAGTTCCATCTAATGAGCATCACTTTGTGTTGAATTATTCTGTGATGACAGACAATGCAGGAAAAGAAACAGGTTCTGAGGAAGTGGGGTGTGGGGAGCTGCTAATTATTCTCCAAATACTTATCCAGGCTTGTCACCAAGCTCTCAACTACTTACAAACCAAAGGGAAAACCAAACCAAATCCCCCTTCCTCCCTTTTTTTTTTTTTTTTTTGAGACGGAGTTTTGCTCTTGTTGCCCAGGTTGGAGTGCAATGACACAATCTTGGCTCACTGCAACCTCCACCTCCAGAGTTCAAAAGATTCTCCTGCCTCAGCCTCCCAAGTAGCTGGGATTATAGGCATGTGCCACCACGCCTGGCTAATTTTTTTGTATTTAATAGAGACGGTGTTTCACCATGTTGGTCAGGCTGGTCTTGAACTCCTGACCTTAGGTGATCCACCCTCCTTGGCCTCCCAAAGTGTTGGGATTACAGGCGTGAGCCACCATGCCCAGTCCATCTCCTCCCTTTTAAGTCAGCACAGTCAGGTACGAAAATGCACAAAACTATGTAAAGATAACCTAGATACTTACAGGTAAAAACCTGTATGTTGGCTTAGACTTTACTTGGAAAATGGAAATATCCAGGCTATGTTACTCGTGGCCGGGACTGCTGCATCAGCATTCTAAGCGGACTTCTGTTTCCAGGCCCGCCCCTTTGTGATATCTACTCCAGATGACAAGGGGCAGCCTTTCATAGGGTCACTGTCCCTTATCATCTGGAGTAGATGTTACAAACAGGAGTCCCATGGACACTTCTGTTTACGTAGTGTTTTCAAAAATTTGAATTAGTTGCCAGAATTTTTTAAAAACGAGATGAAAGAAAAATCTTCATGTTCACTTTAATATATCTATTTTGATACTTAGCATTTGTTAAATATAAAAAAAAAGTTTTAAAATTGGAAGATCCAGCATGGGAATAATCTCTTCTCATTTAGGGCAAACCCAGACCCTGTGATCAGCCACAGGCCGTCTCTGTAGCTTCCTGCACTAATGTCACCTGCCTGGTTTCTAGGCATCCGAATATGCCACCCAGGCCTGGAGCAGTGTTTTCTAAAAGTCACTTATTTGGGTACTGCTTTTATGCCGTTGCCACATTCACATACCATCTGTCCTATTACTCACTTAGCATTTTTTGATTCATTTATTTTCTTAACTTTATTTAACATAGAAATTCAATATCACTATGAAATAATGATTTGCTATATCTAACTATATTTTTCCAGTTTACTAAAATAAATACATAATTTTTGAAACAGAATCTGTCTATGTCTAATCTAAAATAATCTTGAGAACTATACTTTAGAAAACACTGGAGAGGAGAAAGCTCAAATTTCTGAACCAGGAGTTTAAGGATCCAATTGCCCTTTTCAAGCAAGGTCTTCCTCATGCCCTCTTTGTGCTGCTGCCAAATTACTCCCCACCCCCAACCTGAACCCACACTCCCTTTTCAGCCTCCCTGACTGAGCCCACTGCTCATAACTTTACCTGAAAATCCTCCTTTCCCCCTTATCCACTTGTCCAAGTCCTATCCATCCTTCAAGGCCTATTTATTTATTTATTTATTTATTTATTTGATGGAGTCTTACTCTTGTTGCTTAGGCTAGAGTGCAGTCGCATAATCTTGGCTCACTGCAACCTCCGCCTCCCAGGTTCAAGCGATTCTCCTGTCTCAGCCTCCTGAGCACCTGGGAATACAGGCATGCGCCACCATGCCCGGTTAATTTTGTATTTTTAGTAGAGATGGGGTTTTTCCATGTTGGTCAGGCTGGTCTCAAACTCCCGACCTCAGGTGATCTGCCTGCCTCAGCCTCCCAAAGTGCTGGGATTACAGGCGTGAGCCACTACACCGGCCAAGGCCCAGTTTAAATATTACCTCTTTTGTGAAGGTCCCCCTGGCTCTTCCTAGCAAGACAGAGCTCCCACTTGAATCCTGATGGCAATTTACTTCTATCTTTCACTTATCACCTACTGCTGTCTACTTTGCAATTTAGTTATGTATAAGCATGGCTGTTTTCCCCTAGTAGACTGCAAATTCACTGAGAGGAAGGATGCATTTCCAATTCTCCCTCTTATCTGTGCTGCCACAGTGACTGGCACAGGGTTCTGTCTGGAGTAGCTGTGCAGTCCACACTTGTTAAATATCAAATGACAAAGGGCAGTTTGTGGTTGGTTTCATGTCCTTTGGTGTGTTCAGCCTCAAATCCTAAGGCTGGGCTCTTTCTGTGGAGCCTGAACTGCTTACTTCCTTGCTGATTTCTGTGTTTTCAAATTCCCTTCTTATAAATTGTTTCCAGACCTGCAGCTTCACTGTGATCTGTCTTCCTCTGGGCCTCTTACATTTAGCTAGACACGGCACTGGCCTCTCTTCTCCCAAAACAGCACTAACCATGTATTTGGGGAGCATGTAGTAATATCACTTTGCAGGACCCCAATTCTTTTCTCTAGCAAGAGCTGCCAAGATGGCGTCTGTGAATTATGTACTTAAATTATTTCTATCAGGATATAACACAATAAGTTGATTAGCAAGATGGATAAATTCTCAGGCTCTGGTGGATTTTTCTTTACAATAATTATAATGCGTGTTGGTCAGCAGCACAATGATTTGAACAGTATTTCTTTCTTATTTATCTACTAGGTAACACTCAACATAATAACTTGGGTCTATATCTTTGAGCCAGAGGCCAAGTTGGACTTCTGCCTGACACCAAATCCTATTAGACATCATGGTAATGTAATTATATGTTCAAGTTAAATATTTTATAGCTGCTGTAGCCACCTAGGCAGATCACTTCCTCAGCCTCTAGGCAGAAGCTGCCCAGTGGCAAAAGCGGTAGCTACATATCTTGCAAGGAATTGAGAAATAGTTGCTGTTGTGAAAACTTTATAGAACCTTCTGGCCTTTCTGACTCTGGCAGCAGCAGGACTTTAAGCCACCATTGTATGAAGTTATAATACAAATGTTAGCCCCCGCCTGGGCCTGGCCTAAAGGGGAAGTCTCCTCAGTTCCCTGACCAATGTGACCCATGAGAGGGTGGCCTGTGGGGCCATCTGCTCTCCACCCAGTGGGAGGTTTGGAAGTGGTTTGATGCTCCTACACTCAGCTGTCTGTAAGCCTAGATGAAGACAGCCCGAGGGGCCCCTCAAGCAGTACGCTGCAGCCCCTGTGTCTGGCCAGCCTTCCTCCCAGGTCCCTGGTTCTTTCTACTTGTCCACTCGGCTGGTGTGTGGGTGTGACCCAGGTGTGGCCAGCAGGGCCCTATCTCCCCATGTGTAGTCTCTGACTGCCCCTCAGTTCAGGGGTGGATCTTGTCTCTGGCATGTTTTGACTTGACAAAGCTGAACTCCCTGGTCCATGGCAGAGCATGGACTATGCCATCAGACAGACCTGGGTGTGATTTCCAGCTCTGACTCTCACTAGTTGGGTAACCTTGGGCAAACCATTTAGTGCCTCTGAGCTCTGGTTTCCTCACTTATCTGTTTCATGTTGGGGTTGGAGGGCTCAATGAGATAATGTATGGGAGGCATTTAGTGGGGCCTGCAGTAAATGTCTCATTAATAGTAGGTAAAATGAAACCTAGTCAGAACAAACCAAACAAAGCAAAACCATTAGGACATGCCAAATCAGAGGCTGGGTGGTATAAGGGAGAGAGTACCAGCTTGCAGGCTTCAGAATGAGACTCTGGGGGTTCTAATTCTACTCTGCTATCTCCTTTGTGACTTTGAACAAGTCACTTCATCTCTCTGTGTCTCAGTTTCCTTGTCTAGAAAATGGAGTGATAAGAAAGCACCTGGCCACAGCAGGGATTATAGTATTAGCAAGGGAAAGACTGGAAATAGGGGCCTGTGGACCCTTCTGTGTGGGTTACTTTCTGGTGGCTGTCCCCCGGCTGGCCGAAGCTCACTCCTCCTTCACCGGTGGCTCCTAGCATGCTGTGCATGCAGGTGCGTGTACTTCGTGACAACAGGACAAGAGGGAGCCTGGATCTTGTCCTGGAACAACAGCAATTAATGCTCCAATACCATCTCCACACAGTACTGGCTTATATCATTAAGACACGGTGAGTCCAAGTGAGATTATGTTTCTTCTGCCTACACCACAACACACAGGGATGTACCCACATGGAGGTATTGGGGCTGCTGAATTCTCTCTTCCTTTTGGCTCATACCTCCTAGGCATGGACAAACATTTTACAGACATTACTCCTTCTTTCTGTGAAAGATGAGTTTTAAGGATCTAGCCTATTCCTTGAACCCCCGCCGGGGCATTTCCTATAAATTCCCACCATACTGGCCAATGCCTGGCTTCTCTCCTCCATTACTGCTCACCCTGGACACCTCGGTGGTGCCCTTGACCATGGAGGCTGTTCTGATGACTGGGCCTGATCCATCAGTACAGCCAGGAGCTGGGCCAAGCAGCCCAAGGTAGAGGACGCACAAAGTAGAGGCCTCCGAGACCTGCTCACTGTTTGCTGTTAAGCTGAGAGAGAAGTGGGGCTGAGGCTAGGCTTGCTGGTCTCTAGGCTTCTAAGGGATATAACAGAAAGCAGGAAGAACAGATCAGCACCCTCCCAGGGAGCAGACTGCCCCCTGCTGAGCTCCCGATGCCTGGCAGTGCACCAGTGTTTAGGAGAACGCAGGTGCACATCCCCTCCAGAGCAGTTGGCCCGAGGTGGCTGCTGCTCGGGTCATCTGATGGTTTTCCAGGCTCCGACTTTCCGAAGGCTTGGGGAGAGCAGCTTTAATTAATGATGGCTGAGTGTAACCTGTCTTTCCTCTCAGACCCTGGGGAAATCCCAACCTTCACACTCAGCCGCCAGGACAGTAAATTAAGAGAGACTGGGGCAGGGATACTTTCAAAAACATCCACTGAAAGTCAAATAAGTACTAGAATATTTGACCTCTCATTCATCCCATCTAAACTTCTCTGATTTTTAGTGCAGGTCCAAGTTTTTAATAATAAAGTGATGAATTTCGACATGAAACAAGGTAATAATAGTAGCCATCACCACCACCTGTTATTGAGTCCTATGGGCTAGGCACTGTGATAAACCTATTAAACTCATACATTATTTCATTTAAGTCTTACCCCAGCATTAAAAGTTAGGTATGTTATCCTTATTTTTCAGATGAGAAAGTGGAGGCCTAGAAAGTGAAATGACTTGCAGATCCCAAAACTGTCAGGCTTCCCAAACAACTAGTTACTGAAAACCTACTATGTGCCTTGTGCAGGCAATTAAGAGATTAATTGCTTTCCTCTCTGGTTCCCCCAGAACACTGCCCAAGTTTCATGACAGCTCAGGAAAACTGCACTGGGGTTAGTTATCTCCATGTCTGCTTCCTCTACTGTAACACGAGCTTGGAGGACCAAGGTGGGACCTAACTCCCTCTACGGCCCCAGCTCCCAGCTCCCAGCTCCTGGCCAGCTGAAGAGCAAATGCTTGGTCAGTTGTGATATGACGAGGGCACAGCCTCTGCCCTCTACTCTCACGGTCTGATACACGATGTGCTAAGTGCTTGCAGTAATAAATGTGTTAAGCCCAGATGATGGAGCAACATCTCAGGGAAGGCGAGGAAGGCATTGTCACTCAACCTTGGGGACTGGACCGATATTCCCAGGCAGAGAAGGGCACAGGGAATATTTAGAAAGAAAGAACATTATCTTCAAAGGCAGGTGTTTTCAGAATTACAGGTAGTGCAGCGGGGCTGGCACACAGGAGGAGTGGCAGAATTGAAGCTGGAAAGGGTGTCAGCTGACAGATGTCAGTAATGAAGGACAAGAGACTTCCCATAGTTTGAGCTGAAGGCTCAAAGCAGCTTTATTTTAAGCAAATCACAGTGCCTACTATTGTAAATATTTCTCCTCTCTGAACAGTCTTTTGCGATTGACAATCACCAGGCTGTTGGAACTACAGGTCTGGGCCTAGGGCTCTGACTCCCTCCAGAAACGTCCTCATTTGAACTCCCAGCCAGTCAATATGCCCCTGCCTTGGGATTCAGACTAAAAGTACAAATTAAACAAAGTAATATGAGAGCCTATTGCAAGTAAGGCACAGTGCTGGTGCATTGCATTGTGTCATTAATCCTTTCAGGGCTCAGGGAGGATAACTGATGTTCTCAAGGTCTCACAGCTGGGTGGCTGCAGAACCGGGATGAGAACCCCACTCTCATTCCCAGCCAGTCTCAGCAGGTTTCCTCCACACTTCAAGCAGCTTCTCATCTTGGATTTTTGTTCAGTGCCTTTTCCTTTCCTTTCTTCGTGTCCAAATCCTTCTGTGCCTTCTTGGTCCACCCTAGTCTATAGTGACCCTCATAGTTGGCTTTCTCAAAATTCCCTTGATAATTCACCTTGTGCCATATAGTACTCCTCTATTTGTTGTTTTTAATGCTATCAATGTTAAGTCTTCTCAGGCTGTGAGAAGCTCTTAGGGGACAGGGACCTCAGACTTGCACTGCCTTTGTCTCCCTTTCAGGAGCAGCATCGTGCTTTGCATATGCACGCACACACACAATGCCAATACATATGTTTGTGAATTGATTGCTTTGCTTTTTATCCATATTAATAGAGTCGGACTTTAAAAAGTAAAATCTAAATTTGAACAGTTGTGTGACTTTCATAATTGCGTGAAAGCAAATATGAAAGAGGAATTTGGAATAAAAATAATATTAACATCTATTGCACACTTAGTGGGGAGCCTGCTCTGAATACTTTGCATGTGTTAACTCATGTAATCCTCATAATAAGGGCTGGGCCTATTATTAATCCATTTACCAACTTGTTGCCTTTGTTAAGTCTGCCCAAGGTGATGTAGCTAGTAAGAGCAGGTGGAAGAATTTGAACCTGTGTACTCAGGCTCCAGAGATTATCCTCTGAACCTGTACAACAGTGTATGGAAAGGCTGCTAAATTGTCGACATGTTCCAATCACCACAGTATCCTTAACTCGGATTATTCTAGATAATGAATGCCTAGAAAACACAGACTCTTTTCCTGGAGAGAATAAATGCACGCTTATTCGGGTGGAATGCTGGGTGTGGACCTTGCCCTCAAATAAGCCATCCAAATGCACGGTGCTAAGTGAGGAGATGTAGAAGAAACCCCACAGGTCTCCTAGAGTTCCTACCACTGCCTCCAATGCACATTCTTCAATATCCTTACTTCCTTGACCTCTGAGCATTAAAATGTTTCCACCCTACATCAAAATAATATATGTAAACAGTTTAAAAAGTCAAAGAGTACTATGAAAGTTTACAATAAAAAATAGTCTTCTGCTTTACCCGCACACCTGAGTGCCATTCTCTCAACTCCTTTGCTATTTCTTCCAGAATTCACTTCAACATATCTAAATAATGTGCTTATACAGCAATTTTTGATTGTCATGTGATGTTGTCTACTACTTCTGTCCATTACATTATTTACCACTTCTGACCAGTAGAATCTAATGGAAAGGCATCATTTTTTTGCTTAATTTCCTATGTTTCCATTAATACCGCCACCCAAATTATCCAACAGAACTATAAAATCCCTCTGAAATAGACTTTCCCGCATGGTCAAACACACCAGGTCATTTATCTGACCCACAGCTGTCATTTGCCTGGAGCCCTTGCTGCTGGAGCCCTTGCTGCTGGAGCCCTCTGCCTGGCCACAGTCTGGTCAGATTTTTTTCTAGGCCTGCTAAGCATCCATCATTTGTGACTTCTTATCACCTCCTTCTTTATTGAACCTTTTGCTTCCTGGACCCCCTTTTTTGCCTTACTTTACCATTTCAGCAGAGTGCATTTTCCAGCAGCTGTCTGAGAAAAGGTGAATGGGGGGTATGATTTTAAGGCCTTATGTGGCTGACATTATCTTTCTTTTACTCTTACACTTGATTGATAATTTGGGTATAGAATTTTAAATTGGGAATACTTTCCCCTCAGAAGTCTTAAGGCTTTTCTCACCTTCAGGCTTTTCTCTAGTGATATCTATTGGCATCTGCTTCCTAACTCTTTGCACGTAATCTCTTCCCTTTTTGTGAGCTTTCAGGAAGATGAGTGACTTTGAAAAAGTTAACTGGGTTGGTCACTTGCAATCCATAATCCCATGTCCCTCAGCTATGGGAAATGTGCTTGTATTATTTCTCTATTCCTATTAGTCAGATTTTGGACTAGCTGAACTGATTCTTTAGTTTTCTTACCTATTTTATTCTGTTTATTTTTAGCACACCTCCCCTTCCATTTATCTTTCAACTCATTTATGGGAATTTTAACTTTCCTATTTTTAATGTCCAAGAGTGCTCTCCTTTCCTCTAATCTATTCCCTTTTGTGTATATGTTCTTGTTTTACACTGACAGTAATATATTTTCTTTCATATCTTGACAGGTTATAGTTTTTTTTCTCTTTGAAGTGTTCTTCTCCTACATTATTTTGTTTCCTTTGAGTTCTTTTGTTTTCCTAATTGTCTTGGTCTTTCCTTACTTGCTGGAAGGTTTCCTCAGATGTCTGATGATCCTCTGTTCATATTTAAGAGTGAGATGCCAAAAAGCTCTGTGTCAACTACTGACTGTCATCGTAGGATGATGGAGTGGGGACCCAGGCATTTTGTGGAGGATCCACAGAAGGCACTACCAGAGTCTTTTGGTCCCCCCACCCTCCCGCCGATTTCTTTTTCTAATCTCCTTCCTTACAGAGGAGACATGATACATTTGGCTGTCAAAAACGGGGTCTAGAATGTCATTTTCAAAATTCAGTTGATACTTATTTCCTCTGTTTTTGGTATGGTGACTCTCCCTTCCCTGAATCTGGAAGCTCCTTGCTGATATCTCTATGGAACAAGCCTCCGATCCTCTGCTAGGGTGGGAGAGGGGAGTCACTTGTCCATGTGAGATGAGGGACGAAACCTAAGGGTTTCATTGCTGCTGCTTTCACATCACATAGACTCTGAATCCACCTGTTTCCCGCTCTGTGCCTCACCCCTGCCTTTGCTGTACCTGGCGGTTTTCTGTGACTCTGCTTCTAATTGATACCTCCATCAGCAGGGGCTCAGCATTCCGCATCTCAACACTGCTAACTCCATCCATTCTCTTTTTCGAAAGTCTGCTGGCATCTCTTGCTGACTCTTGTCTCTTATTCTGTTTGTCCTTGTGGGTTTACTCCTTGCTTGCTTTAAATCACTACTCTCATTATAGTGGGACTCCAGAGGGGAGATGCATGTAACAGTCAACCACAAACTCCTCTCAGCAGCATTTGACATGATTCTCTAGCTCCTCTTTGCTGAAGCTCTCTTTTCCCTCAGCTTTAAAAACAGCATACTGGCCGAGCATAGTGGCTTATCCCTGTAATCCCAGCACGTTGAGAGGCCAAGGTGGGCAGATCACGAGGACAAGAGATCGAGACCATCCTGGCCAACATGGTGAAACCCCGTCTCTACTAAAAATACAACAATTAACTGCTCATGGTGGTGCACACCTGTAGTCCCAGCTACTCGGGAGGCTGAGGCAGGAGAATCACTTGAACCAGGGAGGCAGAGGTTGCAGTGAGCCAAGAATGCACCACTGCACTCCAGCCTGGTGACAGAGCAAGACTCCGTCTCAAAAAAATAAACAAACAAACAAAAATCAAACAAACAAAAAAACACCCCAGCACGCTTTCCAATAATCCTACCAACGTAGGCCCTAGTCCTCATCCTCCTTTTCTGGCTCTTCCTCTAACTATAAAATGTTGGTGATCCTCAAGCCTCTGTTTAAACCGATCTCCCCTTCTCACCTAGCTCTCTCTATTCAATTTTTTGAGGTCTCAGCTTAGATGTGGATGTCCTGTACTTAACATAAACCTTCCCTGACCCCTACTCCAATTAGGTTAGCATTCCTTGTTGGTGCACTCTTATGCCCCATACTTTTCCTCTGTAGCTCATCACAGTCACATTACTGATCAATGTCTTTCTGGATAGACTTCAAGATCCACTAGGGCAGAGTCCCTGTCTGCTTGTTCACAACAGCAGCCACAGCCTGAGCAGAGTGCAAGGCACATAGAAGGTGCAAAAGAAACACATACCGAATAAACACATTTGCAAAAATACATGAATGAATGAAACAAGAGAAGTGCATTTAAACCTGGGCTTGTCTCTGTACTTGCTGTGTGATCTTGGACCAGTGAAAAAGTCTTTCAGGGCTGGGGGCAGTGCGGTGGCTCATGGCTGTAATCCCAGCACTTTGGGAGGCTGAGGGGGGTGGGTCACCTGAGGTCAGGAGTTTGAGAATAGCCTCACCAACATGGTGAAACTCTGTCTCTACAAAAAATTAGCCGGGTGTGGTGGCACATGCCTATAATCCCAGCTACTTGGGAGGCTGGGGCAGGAGAATCGCTTGAACCTGGGAGGCGGAGTTTGCAGTCAGCCGAGATTGCGCTGTTGCACTCCAGCCTGGGCAATAAGAATGAGAGTCTGTCTCCAAAAAAAAAAAAAAAAAAAAAAAAAAACCTTTCAGAAAAGAGCCTTAATT
Source organism: Macaca mulatta (assembly GCF_049350105.2). NCBI lineage: Eukaryota > Metazoa > Chordata > Mammalia > Primates > Cercopithecidae > Macaca > Macaca mulatta. The sequence goes on from NC_133419.1 coordinate 79,281,339, forward strand.
TTCCTGAAACTCAGCTTGTTGTGTCTATTAAGTTGGGATAATAATCCTACCATACTATTCAGTAGGTTGTGTGGATCGAAAAAAGGAAGAAAGAAAAAATTGTATGTCATTGTGTTCAGTAAGCTAAACTCTTACACAATATAAGGGATTATTACTGTAATGGTAAAGTCTGTTACACAGAAAGTTCTTGTCTGTTTTGGGGATGGGGATGTAGGAAACAGAACAGCAGGCTCGAGTTTTCAAATCTCAGGATTCTTTAAAATATGCTTTCTTTCTTAAAGTGAATCCTCAGTAAGCCTTCTCTGTATTTTCTAACACAAGGCATTCAAGATCTAGAGACCATCTGGGGTCTCTTCTTTCCTCTCAAGCAAAACCGGTTTAGAAACATGGTGGGCCTTCATGGCTAATGGTTTTAACTCAATGCAATTTCTTAAACAATAAAAGCAAACAACATTGGAAATATTTAAAATATTTATACAGGGATGTAACAGAGCTGACAAAACATACATGTGCCCATATCACCTGGGGCGCTTAAGTAATTACACTGGCAGGAAGACTTTTGTTCGATTCAGATCCTTTTCTGGGCCTACATTTGTTCATTTTATCACTTGAGCTAAATGGGGAGAGGAGGAAACTCTTAGAGGTTATAGGGTTGACAAAAATCTTGGCTTTCTGACATGGTTTGGCTGTGTCCCCACCCAAATCTCATCTTGAATTGTAGCTTCCATAATTCCTATATGTTGTGGGAGGGACCCGGTGGGAGACAACTGAACCATGGGGACATTTCCCCCATGCTGTTCTCATGGTTGTGAATAAGCCTCATGAGATCTGATGGTTTATAAGGGGTTTCCCCTTTGCCTTGATTCTCATTCTCTCTTGTGTGCCACCAGGTAAGATGTGCCGTTCGCCTTCTATCATGATTGTGAGACCTCCCCAGCCATGTGGAACTGTCAGTCCATTAAACCTCTTTTCTTTATAAATTACCCAGTCTCAGGTATGTCTTTATGAGCAGCATGAAAATAAACTAATACATTTTCACATGCCCATCAGAATCTTTGAAGCACCACATTAGGCTCAGCTTGGAAGATCCACTGGACTCCTATGGTCAGCCTGACAAACCCGCTCCTGGCCATACCCTGTAAACGGTGCCTTGGCTTCCAGGGAAGGAAGTGGGCAGGTGGAAAAAGCAGTGGTCTCGGAGTTGAAAGACTTGAATTCCAGTTCAAACTCTACCTCTAAATATGTGGATTAGGCAAATTACCTTGTTATTAATACAGGTGTTTATATTGTAAACATAAATTCTGTTTTCTTTTTCTTGGACTGAAAATTGTAAACATTTTCCCATAGTTCAGACTTTTATAATAATTTTTAATGACTATATAATATTAAGTAGATATGCTACATTATATGCTTTCTTATAATTAGACATTTGGATTGTTTCCAAATTGCCACAATTTTAAACAATGCTGTGATAAGTGTGCAGCTTTTCCTAGGTACTGGTTTATTTCTTTAAGAGATACTCTCAGAAGCTGAGCATTTTTATGGTTTAATACAAAATGCCAAATTGCTTTCCCAAAGGGTTGTACTGATTTATGATGCAACTAGTAATATATATTGGTATAGTTCCACTGCAGCCTCAATGGGATTGGATATTAACTTGAAGGATTCTAACTTATTAGGTTAAAAAAAAGATACACCATTATTTTAACTTGTACTGCTTCAATTATTAGTGTAGTTAAACATATTTCATGTATGTTTATTGTATACTATACATTTTTGAAAACTTTTCTTTTTTTTTTTTTTTTTTTTCCTTTTTGTGGAGAACGGGGTCTCGCTATATTACCCAGGCAGGTCTCGAACTCCTGGGCTCAAGCTATCCTCCCGCCTCTGCCTCCCTGAGAGCTGGGATTACAGGCGTGAGCCACCGACACATAAGCTTTAGCCATTACCTATAAGATCATAATGCTTTTTTTCCTCCCACAGCATCTGAGCTTTAATGTAATATACATATTAACTCTCGGTCACTCCTGTTTACTGCATGTATTTTCTTACTCTATGATTTTTCTTATTTGGTAAGTTTTATAAGATGTGGAAATTTTACATATTTATCTAAACATCTGTCAATCTTTGTCTTTGTGGTTTCTTCAGTGACTTTAGTGCTTAAAAGTCCTCTTCAACCCAGAGATATGTGAATATTGGGTTTTACCCTCTTTTAGCTTGACTTTTAAATATTTACCTCTTTAATCCATCTGAAATTTATTTTGGCATATTGTATGAGGTGAAGTCTGAATCAGAGGTTGAAAATGAAAATTCCTCTAGGGACCAGGCAGGTAAGTTAAAGGAGTAAAGCAGGCCAGGTACACATAAGAAAAACAGAGGAGGTGGAAATGGGTGAATTACAGAGTGTGGGTTCCATCCAAAGGGGGCAGGGACTTGTTCCCACAGGAATTTGGGTCTTCTAATTTTTTAAGGGAAGCCATAAACCTGTAGTTTTATGGAGAGTCATCCAATGTTAAATAGTGGGCCAACACTGCGGGCTAAAACTCTGTGTCTTATCAACTGCATCCATCTCACTGAATGCCACTGTGCAGACTCGGGTTACAGTTGCTTTTCCAAGTTATTGCAAAAACATTTATTGATCCAGCCTTCTCTTCTCCATTAATTTGTAGTTCTTCATTTTTCAAATAATAAATTTTTACATGTAACTGGTAATATTTGTAGGCAAATTTACTTCATTAATCTGCTTGACTCCTATTCTCTTTTATTAAGGATTTATGATATATTAAGATATTTAAAGATGAGTACCCTTTCATGATTCTTCCTGTAATTTCTTCCATACTTTCATCTGTTTATTATTCCAGATGAAGTCTTTAGCCACACAATCAAATCTCTTCAATTGCCTTTAGAATTCTGTTTGACATTCCATTAAACTTAGAAATTGACATATTTAGAGTATTTCACCTTCCCATCTAGGAACATGTTATAGTTCCTAATTATTCATGTCCTGTTTTATAGCTCTCAATAAAATTTTGCAGTTTTTGTCACACAGGTCACATATAGTCCTCATTAAGATGATACTTTAATTTTTATTGATTTTTTTTGACTGGGACATTTTTCATTATATTTCATAAGTGGTTGTTGCAGGTATATGGGAAATCTATTGACTTTTGAAAAGCTATCTTGTACCCCAGTTACAAGTTCTGAATTCCTATTAAGTAAAACAGTTTTTCAATTAATGTTTTTGTTTCTCTAGGAATACAAACATACCCTTCACAAATAACGATGACTTTGCCTCAGCTTCTTGTTTCTATGTCATATGTTATCTTGGACAAAGCTTCTAAAACAATGCTAACTAATCAGTGCACCTTATTTTATTAGTGATTTTAAAGATAATTTTTCTAACATTTAACCAGGAACCATAATATTGACTTTTGACTAAAAGCTGATGTTCTTAGGATGCTGTTTCTTTTTTTGTCTTTCATTTTCAGTATTTCTATGACTTAGTATTATCCTCAGAGGTGATTCTGTTACTTAGTGAACACAAAAGACAGATCTCAGCACAGGGCACAGTGCATTCAAAAGTGTCGGGGGCTTGCAAAATACATGTGAACCAGATACGCCTGCTGGGGTCCCTAGCTCTGCCTCTGCCCTGCCTTGAACACAACTCTCTGCCTAATCTGGAAAATGGAGATAGTAATTCTGACTGCATGAGTTGGTTATGAGAATTAAAATAAGTTAACACAAATAAATTGTGCTTAGTGTAGTATTTGGCACCTAAGAAAAGCTCAACAGATTTCACTTTCTTCCCCCATCACTTAAAAGAAAGAGATAATGGTGGAACAATCTCCCAAATGTAAGCTTTCCAAGGAATAGCTTGCATTTATAGGCTTGAGAAAACTCAAACTCTATTTGTGAAAAACATCACATTAGCCTTCTGCTTTAGTTCACAGGGCTTTTTCTCACTTTCTCAAAATTATACAGTCCATTCCTTGCACCCTGACTGGACTCTCTTGGCCTATGACACAAATGAAAATAAAAAAAATCAGGCTGACATGTAATATGAACCAGGAATGAAACAAACTGAGCTTCTTTTAGCCCAGAACATGAGCATTGCTTAGATAAAGGCATGAACAAGCAGCTACTCAAACTAAAACCAGATGCTCAGAGGTTTCTGGCTTACAATTTGTTATAACCCTTCATATAACACTCATTGTGCTGGCATTTCAACAGAAAGTCTTCTGCTCTGTTTAAGCAGCAAGAAACCAGCCCTAACCTCCCTCAAATTTGCCATCACTAAATCTTTGCTTGATTGTAAAGGAGCTCTTTCCCCAAATAGAGATTCTTGGTATATACTCTTCCGCCCAGCGAAGTGTCAGGGAATGACAAAGCTCACACCCTGCAGCATCCTCAGTCTGAACTGTCTTCCCAGTGTAGTAGGAAAGGAAACGTAGGGGTACTAAGGAACTGAGTACTGACTTGGGAGGGGCCCAGGAATGAAAGCCAGTATAGATAGAGCATGATTCTTCAGGCAGACTGGCCTAGATTCAAATCCTGGCTCTGTTCTTACTCAACGTGTGACTGGGCAAGTTTGTTACTTTCTCGGAACCTTGTTTCACCATCTCTACAAAGAAAATAAGGTTGTTCCTGCTTTCCCAGGTCTATTACAAACTTTAAGTTAGATAATGCAGGTATAACACTTAGCATGCTCCTGGGACTCTGTAAACCCTCAAAAATGTTAGTGCATATTACTGCCAATAACAATAGCAAACACATGTATAGCACCTATTACATGCCAGGCACTGTTCTCCATATTTTACAAATATTAACTCATTTTAACTTCATAATTACCTTCATGAGTTGGGTACTAATATTATTGTCATTTTTTAGATTAGGAAACTGAGGCACTGATGGGTTACCTGTCTTGCCCAAAGTCCCACTGCTATTAAGTGGCAGAGATTGTATTCAACCAGCCACCTGGCTTCAAATCCATTCTCTAACCACTAAGCCACACTGCCTCTCTTTATTGTTATAATGCACACTATTTTATTTAGTGCCACCTTTAGACTGCCTTTACACAGAAGGGAACACACACAACTCAGGCCATAAGTGGCTTACTCTGTAAGGCAATCCATTTCTGGAAAGCACTGCTCACCCTGAGATCAGCGTGAATCCTACCCTGTATCCCACTCCCCTCCACCTTCAAGGTTGATCTCATCTTCCTTGCCCTCTCCCCATCCCACGGGAAGAGGTGTGTCTCCTCCTTTCCTAGGCTCCTCCTTCTGCCTCTGCCCTCCGTTCCATGCCTCCCACCTTCTTCCATTAATCATCTCCCCTCTCTCCTGGGCCTCCAGTCTTCACCCCTGGCTTCTTTCCCATAGCTGACAGCACGTCCAAGGCTTCCCCACCTTACATAAACCTTTACTTGAACCTACCTCCTCCTCAGGTTACTCCCATCTGTCTCCTTCCCTGCTCTGTCTAGAAAGAACTGTTTCCACTCTATGCCTCTCATTCACTCCTGAACTCGTGGTGACCCTGCTTCTGCCTGCACCAATGGGCGGAAGCTGCTCCCACCGAGGGTGCCAGCGACCTCCTAATGACCAATGCCAGCAGCTGCTTTGTAATCATCTTTCTAAGTTTTCTCTACTTTTTCCCCTGTCTGTCTTCTGAACATTGGGGCTCCATCCTTGACTCCTTGCTTCTCGGTTGGTACATCTCCTTAGGTATTCTAACCTCCACCTGCTCCTTTGTCACACCCACACTCATGCTGTCCACCAGGTCTCTGTCTCAAATTCAGAGCTATCCCCACGTCAAGACCTACCTATCCATCTTCTTATTAGTAACTGCCAACAACTAACTTCCACTGGGAAGTTCTCTTAGCAGCTCAACAACTCACTTCCCCTCCTTATTTCCTAATGTACTTAGTGATATCACCATCCATCTTGTCTCCAAGTTTGAAACTCAGTGCCTATCCCTTACAGGTAAAATTCAAGTAGTCAATAAAACTAGCCTATAATGTCCTGGAATGTCTTCCCTCTTTTATACAAAAGCAGTGGCATTTGCTTTAGTGTAGGTTCTCTTCTCTCATCTAATCCCACTGGCTACAGAAACAGTCTTCCAATTGGTCTCCCTGTCTCATTTGTATATGTCACTGTCAGCCAAAGATGTCTACACAAGACCCAATTCATGCTACATCTTCACTTAAAAACTATCCTGTACTCCCCACTGCTTTCAAAACCAGACTTCCAAGCTGGCTAGCCAACAGGGACAAAGCCTGTCCTAGGCTGGCCTGGACCTCATTTTCCAGGCTCTCCTCTGGGTATCACCCTCTCATGTACTTACTCCTCCTACTTCCAGTCTCCTGGACATACCAGGCACTCACACAACAAGGGCATACGTGAGAGAGGGCATGACGAGAAACATGTAGATATTAGGGTCAGAGAGAACTGGATTCAAACTCTAGCCCCTTCAATAATTGGGTATTTAACTTCTGCCTAGTCATTTAAATATTCTGAGCTTCATTTTCCTATGTGGGGGTAGGCAGATAATATTTCCTTCATATGCCTATTGTAAAAGTTTGAAATCGTTTATGTAGGCCAGGTGTGATGCTCATGCCTGTAATCCTAGCACTTTGGGAGGCTGAGATGGGAGGATCACTTGAGGCCAGGAGTTCAAAACCAGTTGGGGCAACATAGAGAGGCCAGGCATAGTAGCTCACACCTATAATCCCTGCACTTTGGGAGGCCAAGGCAGGTGGATCACTTGAGGTCAGGAATTCAAGACTAGCCTGGCCAACATGGTAAAATCCCTTCTCTACTAAAAATTAAAAATTAGCTAGGCATGATGGTGGGCACCTGTAATCCCAGCTACTCGGGAGGCTGAGGCAAGAGAATTGCTTGAACCCAGGAGGCGGAGGTTGCAGTGAACTGAGATTGCACCACTGCACTCCAGCCTGGAAGACAAGAATGAGACTCTGTCTCAAAATAAATAAATAAATAAATAAAAATAAACATAGAGAGATCCTACCTCTACAAAAAAATAATTTAACAAAATTTAGTCAGGTGTGGTGGCACATATTTGCAGTCCTAGCTATTTTGGTAGCTGAGGTAGAAGGATTGTTTGAGGCCAGGAGTTCAAAGCTGCAGTGAGCTATGATTGTGCCACTGGACTCCAGCCTGGGTGACAAAGCAAGACCCTGTCACTAAAAAACAAAACCAAACAAACAATAAATAGTTTATGTTAAATATCTAAGATAATACTTAAGACACAGTATGCATTGAATAAACAGTAGCCAAAAGCATTAATTTTGCCAAGTAGTTCCAGAGAACAGTTTGTAAAGACTGAAAAGCACCGAAACTAGAATGGGACATTGGAGAAGTTCCTTATGAACTCTGAAGAAAGCCAAATTTATAAGAACAAATAGCAGTTAGTGCCTTCGAATGTTCTGGAACTCACATTTCCACTTTTGAGTTACAGGAGTACTGGCAAAGAAAGATGGAATCTAGCAGGCTTGGGATGCATAAAGTCCTGAGGACAGAAAGAGCCTTCCTCAGCCAGGTACCTGGCAGTGCCTTGAAAGGGTAACTGTGCCTTCATTCCCTCAAAGCTGCCCATAAGAAATTCATGCCCATAACAGAAGTTTCTAGCTTGCAGGGAAGAACATCAGTGATGTCTGACCTTCTTGCTAGGGGTTCACTGACCCTCTGATGGGGGTCTTCCAAATTCACAGTCTTGTCAGGCAGCCAGGCTTCAGGGGAAGTTCCTGGGATTGGATTCAAACACTTGGCTTTATGTTGCTGTGTCAGCCACTGGTAATAGACTGTTTCCTCATCTTTGAAACACAAATAATGATCCTTTCCAGCCAGTTCATCTGTGTGGTTGAGCAGAGACTGCTACTATCTTATGGTCTTCTCAAGTCCTCCTTGTTATTAACTGTGTCCCCCTACCAAATCCATATGTTGAAGCCTAGCCCCCAAAGTGACTGTATTTGGAGATAGGGCCTATATGGAGCTAACAAAGGTTAAGTGAGGTTCACAATGGTAGGGCCCTAATCTGATAGGACTTATGTCCTTATAAAAAGAGGAACAGTGAAATAAAAGAGGACACAAACAAATGGAAGAACATACCATGCTCATGGATAGGAAGAATCAATATTGTGAAAATGGCCACACTGCCCAAGGTAATTTGTAGATTCAATGCCATCCCCATTAAGCGACCAATGACTTTCTTCACAGAATTGGAAAAAAACTGCTTTAAAGTTCATATGGAACCAAAAAAGATCCCACAATGCCAAGACAATCCTAAGCAAAAAGAACAAAGCTAGAGGCATCACACTACCTGACTTCAAACTATACTACAAGGCTACAGTAACCAAAACAGCATGGTACTGGTACCAAAACAGAGATATAGACCAATGGAACAGAACAGAGTCCTCAGAAATAATACCACACATCTACAGCCATCTGATCTTTGACAAACCTGACAAAAACAAGAAATGGGGAAAGGATTCCCTATTTAATAAATGGTGCTGGGATAATTGGCTAGCCATAAGTAGAAAGCTGAAACTGGATCCTTTCCTTACTCCTTATATGAAAATTAATTCAAGATGGATTACAGACTTAAATGTTAGACCTAATACCATAAAAACCCTAGAAGAAAACCTAGGTAATACCATTCAGGACATAGGCATGGGCAAGGACTTCGTGTCTAAAACACCAAAAGCAACGGCAACAAAAGCCAAAATTGACAAATGGGATGTAATTAAACTAAAGAGCTTCTGCAGAGCAAAAGAAACTACCATCAGAGTGAATAGGCAACCTACGGAATGGGAGAACATTTTTGCAATCTACTCATCCGACAAAGGGCTAATATCCAGAACCTGTAAAGAACTCAATCAAATTTACAAGAAAAAAACAAACAACCCCATCAAAAAGTGGGCAAAGGATATGAACAGACACTTCTGAAAAGAAGACATTCATACAGCCAACAGACATATGAAAAAATGCTCATCATTACTCGCCATCAGAGAAATGCAAATCAAAACCACAATGAGATACCATCTCACACCAGTTAGAATGGCAATCATTAAAAAAATCAGGAAGCAACAGGTGCTGGAGAGGATGTGGAGAAATAGGAACACTTTTACACTGTTGGTGGGATTGTAAACTAGTTCAACCATTATGGAAAACAGTATGGCGATTCCTCAAGGATCTAGAACTAGAAGTACCATATGACCCAGCCATCCCACTACTGGGGATATACCCAAAGGATTATAAGTCATGCTGCTATAAAGACACACGCACACGTATGTTTATTGCGGCACTATTCACAATAGCAAAGACTTGGGATCAATCCAAATGTCCATCAGTGACAGACTGGATTAAGAAAATGTGGCACATATACACCATGGAATACTATGCAACCATAAAAAAGGATGAGTTTGTGTCCTTTGTAGGGACATGGATGCAGCTGGAAACCATCATTCTCAGCAAACTATCACAAGAACAGAAAACCAAATACCACATGTTGTCACTGGTAGGTGGGAATTGAACAATGAGATCACTTGGACACAGGAAGGTGAACATCACACACCGGGTCCTATTGTGGGGAGGGGGGAGGGGAGAGGGATAGCATTAGGAGATATACCTAATGTAAATGAGGAGTTAATGGGTGCAGCACACCAACATGGCACATGTATACATATGTAACAAACCTGCATGTTGTGCACATGTACCCTAGAACTTAAAGTATAATAATAATAATAAAAAAGAATCTTACCATAAAAAAAAAATAAACAAACAAACAAACAAATAAATAAATAAATGAAAAGGCCAGACGCGGTGGCTCACGCCTGTCATCCTAGCACTTTGGGAGGCCAAGGTGGATGGATCACAAGTTCAGGAGATTGAGACCATCCTGGCTAACTCTCTACTAAAAATAAAAACTAAAAAACCATCTCTACTAAAAATACAAAAATTAGCTGGTTGTGATGGCGTGTGCCTGTAATCCCGGCTACTCAGGAAGTTGAGGCAGGAGAATGGCTTGAACCAGGGAGGTGGAGGTTGCAGTGAGCTGAGATTGCGCCACTGCACTCCAGCCTGGCAACAGAGCGAGACTTCGTCCAAAGAAAGAAAAAAAAGGAGGAAAAGACACCAGAGATCTCTTTCCCTCCATACATACACAGAGAAAAGCCCACATGAGGACGAGGACAAAGTGAGAAGGTGACCGTTGCTAGCCAGGAAGAGAGGCCTCACCAGAAACCAACCCTGCCAGTACCTGGATTTTGGATGTGTAGTGTTCAGAACTGTGAGAAATAAACTTCTGTTTTAAACTACTCAGTTTGTGGTATTTTGTTATGGCAGCCCTAGCAGACTAACACACTCCTTTATTTCTTCTTTTTAGGGTGACTCTTTTCTTGTATTTTTCTTTCTGGATTCCCACTTCTGCTCTGTCCCCAAGTTGCTAATTATATTTGTACACTGCTTTCCAGCTCACTAAACACTCTTCTCAAAATACGTCCTTTCTGCCTCACAAGCTCCTTCTACATGCCTGGCAGAGGTAGCAGCCCTTCTCTCTGCTCCCATGGAGCTCCCACGGACCCCTTTGTTGGCCCAGGCCACATTATACTGGAAGTATTTATGAAAGGGTTGGTTCTCCCAATTGATTGTAGGCTCTTTGAGGGCAAAACTTCTGTTTTATTCACTGTGAAACCTCCAGCACTTAGCAAAGCAGATGTTCAGCAAATGCTGAATACTTGACACATTTAGAAACACACTGAGTACCTACCATGAATCCTATGCTTTCACATCATTGTCAGATTCTCTAAAGTAAGTTTGATTCCCAAGGATAGATGAGTTTGGTGAGGGTAAGACTTATCCAAAATCCCACAGCTCATAACTAGTAGAGCCCAAATCTAAACCCAGGCTGGGTTGACTCCAAAGTCTTTATCCTTTCCTTGGACCACACCATCTATCTGGTCAGCTCTACCCCCAACTGTACTCCTGCCTCCAACAACCTCAACTATCGACCACCAGTGCCAATTCCAGCAGAGATTCACATGTTAATTGCAGCTAGGTTATTCCTAAGAGGGTGTTACCGAACAGGCGGCCTCACATTTAATTATGTCCCACATATCAGTGGTGCTGTAAAGGGAAAGAAAAAATAATACCACTATGTGAGAACCCTCTCAAAGCTGCCGTTCTGTCAGTGGAAAAGCCAGCTGGCAAACGGGAATGAGCAACTGCCTTTAGCAACTGATAGAAAAAAAAAAAAAAGAGCTAAAAGAAAATAAAAATTTAATCATCATTTGTAAAAATTAAACCATTACTGATAAAATATCTTCCATCAGAAGCTCCATCTGAATGGAGGGTGGGAGCAGGGGTTCCTGCAGCAGGAGTGAGTGCCAGGTTAGAGATGTTCTATAAACAAGTCAGATGAGTGGACAGCAGGCATGTGGCTGGCCCATTGTGAGTCTAGGAGGTGTGAGTGCCATGGTCTCTAAGGCCCTATCTGTCTTTTTGACTCTCTATGAAAGGGTATAAGGACACACATGGGTGTCACCACTCCAGAAACTTGGATTTAGACCTGGTCACTGAGATGTAAGAGTAAGAATGTGTGCTTTGAATTGCTAACCTACCTCTGCTATTTCCTATTTATGAGATCTTGGCAATTAGCATTAGATCTCTGAGCCTCAATTTCTGAATTAGGCTTCTATGTGTTTCTCTGGATTTCTTTATCAGGACGTGTGTTTACCACTTATCCTTATTTATCTTTACATATGTGTATATATATTTGATGATTGTCTTTAAACTTGAGAATCCATCTCAAACTGCCTCAAACCTGTCTATGAACACCATGGAGGCAGAAAGCATGACTATTTTATATACCAGTGACAGTGCATGCCTGCTCAGAACTGGCACATGAAAGGCAATGAGTAAACACGGGTTGAATAAAGAACAAATGAACAGATGCAGTGTCTAGGTCTGTCTGCAACCTGAGTCTACCACTCTGGACTTGCTCCTGCTGTCTGTCCCCCTTAAAGTATCATGCAAGGTGCTTTGAGGCATAATGGAAAACATCATAGTTCCTGGATGATACAAAGAGACTGAACCAAGCCATTTTCCTTCCTCCTCAATTACATGGGCAGCTTCTCCTTTTTCTCAGCTTCGCTTACCCTAACTTACTAGCCCATGAAAAACCTCAAGGTCAAGTACCATGTCTGCCTCCTGGCTATACCGATGCCCAGACAAGGGTCTGGCACATGGTAAGGGGGAGGTTTTAGTTGGTCTTTGTTGAACCAAACAGACTTGATGAAGTCTGTGGCAGACACTGCTATGTGCCTACCCCATATTCATTTCCCTTCTCCCTGAGAGAACCCTAATTTTGTTGAGAGTACCAATGTGGCAAGCTAAAAATATCCCCTTCCTCAGACTTCCTTATAGCTCTGAGTGTCCAAGTGACACAGCTCTGCCAAAGAAATGGAAGCTGAATGTTTTAGGGAAAATTCTGCTTTCCTGCTTCCTTATCTTTTTTTATTTTTCCTGCCTCACATGCAGACATGAGCCCCAGAATTATAGCTGCCATTTTATGACCATGAGGTAGCAAGCATAAAAACAGCAGCCCATCTTCTAGACAAAAAGTGTGCATGAGAACATCAAAACTCCACTTAAATGCTACTCTACTGGGGATTTTGGTTATCTGTACACTATTGCCTTGCTAAGTATTTCCCACAGAGAGACAAGCCTTTATTGCTTGGTTGCTGCATTGTCCTTGGGCTACTTTTTCTTCTTACCTGCCCTTGCAATTCCAGGTAAAGATTCTGAAGGTTCAGCAATGGCAGAACACTTTTACACTGTTGGTGGGATTGTAAACTAGTTCAACCATTGTGGAAAACAGTATGGCGATTCCTCAAGGATCTAGAACTAGAAATATCATATGACCCAGCCATCCCATTACTGGGTATTTACCCAAAAGATTATAAATCATGCTGCTATAAAGACACATGCACACGTATGTTTACTGCGGCACTATTCACAATAGCAAAGACTTGGAATCAACCCAAATGTCCATCAGTGACAGACTGGATTAAGAAAATGTGGCACATATATACCATGGAATACTGTGCAGCCATAAAAAAGGATGAGTTTGTATCCTTTGTAGGGACATGGATGCAGCTGGAAACCATCATTCTTAGCAAACTATCACAAGAACAGAAAACCAAATACCGCATGTTCTCACTCATAGGTGGGAACTGAACAATGAGATCACCTGGACTTGGGAAGGGGAACATCACACACCGGGTCCTATTATGGGGAGGGGGGAGAGGGGAGGGATGGCATTGGGAGTTATACCTGATGTAAATGATGAGTTGATGGGTGCTGACGAGTTGATGGGTGCAGCACACCAGCATGGCACAGGTGTACATATGTAACAAACCTGCATGTTGTGCACATGTACCCTAGAACTTAAAGTATAATAATAATAATAATAATAAAATAAAGAAAGAAATTTAAAAAAAATATCCCAAGGGCAGCAGAGATGCTGGGGGTGGGGACAGTGGGGAGCCCTGCCCTTCAGTGAGCAGAGACGTTTACTGGCAGGGCTAGTGTCCGAGTCTGCAGATGTAGTGCTCTGATACTCCTAGCTCTCTTCCACTCAACAGAATTTTGGCCACAGTCTGTCTCCAATGGCTGACTTGAGCTCCCTTGGCCTACAATTTCATTCCACTTATACCAGATTGCTTCAAATAAATCACCATATCAGGGAGAGGTAAATTCACAGGGTGCTTTTCCAAAGAAGTGTTTCCATTAGAAATTTCACAAAGTGTTGCCAATGTCATTTACAAGAAGGTTAATTTATTACCAAGAGACCTCAATTCTTCATTGCTGTATTTATGTCTTATAATTCAGAGGAAGAGGATATAAGGAGAGGTGGAGAAGGGACTTATTAAAAACCAAAAATCACTCCTCAATCATTTTTCTTAGTTTCTTCATTTAAGTAGTGCAGGTTTTTACACAAATTATGGTATATAATGTCAGAGATTTTTCTCTCCAGATCTTTGTAAATGCACTCAGAGGCAAATACCTAATCAAAGTAATGGAAACAAAGAAATAACACAGTCCAGTGGCCTTTGGAAAATCATGAAGGACCCAATTTTGGTGACCCTTGGAAGATGGGAATTTGGGTGAATTTAGGTGAAGTATCGAGGCATACCTAGAGAAAAAGAGGAATGGATTGTAGGGAAAGCAAATCACTAGCTAGCATCACTGAACAAGTTCTTTGTTCTTCCTCACACCCTCTTTCCCTCCCTCCTTTTCTTTGTCCTTCTGAAGTCACTAAGTTCACTCCCAGTAACCTCCCTTGACCACATAAATTCACGAGCTCTCGTTCCGGGTCTCATCAGATAGAACTTCTAGCTCTAATCATTTTATTCCCTTGCTCAAAAGCCTGCCATAGTGCCTAATACTTAAATAATAAACATTTTGCTTAGCGTGGCATTTAAGGCTCTCCTTGATAACTCATTTCTCTCCTTTAAGGCATTCTGTGCTCCAGTCAAACAGAACTGCTGGCTTCTTATAGCCAGCTCTTACTTTTCGGCCTACCGAACTTTACTCATGCTGGTAGTACCTACTATCTGTAATAATTTCCTTAACACTTGCCCTACCATTTTCCTTTTTTAAATGTAAAAATTTCACCCATTCTTTAAGGTCCAAATTAAATGTCACTTCATCCAGAAAGCTCTCCCTGACCCATCCAGCTAGACAAGTCCTCACCTTCCTTCAACCCTCGTGGGACTTTGATCCATGACTCCAGGAGAGACCATTCTTACTCTTTTCCTTGGCTTAGAGCTATTTACTATATAAATCTTTCATCTCCCTTAATCTGGACTATGAGCTACTTTTGCCAGAAGCCATGTCATACCTTCCCTGTAGCCTCAGCTTGGGTAAGAACAAAGATGCAATACTTACTGGATAATGGAAAGCAAAGAGGAAGGAGAGAAGGAGGAATAGAGGGAAGAAAGAAACTAAATCTGCTTCTAATCCCTGGACATAAAGAACAGACTGATTTATAGTAACTGCCTGGACATGAACAAAATGACTCTTCTTTTCAGTGAGTACCAGGGAGGCCAGAGCAAGTTTCTCATAAAAATTCACAGTCTCTACATTTTCTAACAGCAGTTCTCATTTCTTTTCTCTAGGTTTCTAAATCCACTGCAGGGCACCTCTGTTATGTTCCAGCCTGGCTCACATTGCCACAATGTCAGGCTGATCTGTCCTCTATGCTTCAGCATCAGCCAGAATGAAAAGATAGGATGCTATCTGAAGAATGAAAGCAGTACAATACGAACTTGTTAGGTCTTGGGTTGCAAGCAATACATACAAAGGTATTTTTACTTTTAAAATTTTAGATGTGAGATTTTCCTCATGGTCTTCTTAATGACTTCTCAAGAAAACTTCTTGCGTTGATGTAATATGGTTATTAATAATTGAAGGCAAGTTAACAAGGGGGAAATTACATTCCATATAATACAAATGGAAAAAATATTTAATAGTAACAGTGAAAAATAGTGAGAGATTATGGTATTGTGCGGACAGTGTGGGATATGGAGACCAAGTTTCATCCTAGCTTTGACCTTAACTTTGGGCTAGTCAATCAAGTTTTCTGAGCCTTGATTTCTTCATCTGTAAAGTTGAGGTCAACATATCTATTGTCTAAACTTCTTGTGAGGACTAGGTAACATAAAAAAGAGAGTTAAACATGGTCCTCAACACACAATAGGTGTTCTGTAAATATTTGCTGAGTGAATGAATGAACAGATGGAAAACAGAAGTAAGTGATACCAAAAATGGCAGTTTTGATACTGGGAAGAAGGCAAATTGCTAAAGGAGGAAGATCATAAGCTTTGGAGTCAGACAGATGCAAATTCATGTCCTAACTTTTCTTTTAACAACCCTGAACCTTAATTTACTCATCTGCAATAGGGAGGTGATAATAAAAATAAGAATAATCATCTCATGGAATTACTGCAAGCCTTAAAGAATGTATGTGAAAACGCTTTGCAAACTGCAATGAGTGAATTACAGTTCAGCTAGTGATACACATTCTCCTCCTTCGTTCAACATCTGGGGTCAGCAAGGCAACACACCTCAGCCCAGCCAGGACCAGAGTCAGCAGGCTCGGATTCTGGATCTCCACCTGCAGGGAAAGCCTGTTGTTTCTGAAAAAAGCTTCCACGTTTTGTTCTAAAACTTGCTTGGTTTCAGTGCTGTGTGTGTGTGTGTGTGTGTGTGTGTGTGTGTGTGTGTGTGTAAATGCATCTAGTTCACCGGGAGCTCTGTCAACATCAGGTCTCTGTGTGTATATATTTGTGTGTACAGTTTGTAAAGTGCTTTTAGATTTTTTAAAGGCAAAAGTTAAACTCATGTCACTGAAAATCCTCAGCTGGATTGCATTAAATGGAGGGAAAAGCAAAAACGTACACAACATAGCCATTTGTGAAACACAATTATTTCTCCTGTTACTTAATTACAAACAGACATAAATACTCTGGATTCTGACATCTCAGATCTTCTTAAATTCTAGATCCGCATTTTGACATATAATGAAGGAAGGGTTGGATTCCAATTTGTGTGTTAAGCAAACCCGAGAGTTACAATTATATATTGGGACCATAATGACTTCACTAAAACAAGACCTAAACTTTTAATTAACCTGCCAAGACAAATTACAACTCATAGCTCAGAGGTAATGATCACAGACAGCTGAGACTCAATGCCAGGGACTCTTGGGGAAAGAGGGATTAATAGCAACATCAGAATCAGTCTGTTTTTATATTACAGAAAAAAACCGTATTCATTAAACCATTACTGTAGCTTGAAGGGAGGGAGACAGGTCAGAAAGGCAGCAAGAGAAAGGTGGAAGGAGAAAGAGGATGGGAGAGAGTATTAAAACAGCTTCCATTTATTGAGTGCTTGTGGTAGCCCAGAGCCTGCGCTAAGCACTTTCTATTTCTCTGTTTAATCTTCACAATAGGGACTGCAAAGTACTATTGTTCCATTTTCCAGACAAGAAGAATGAGGCTTAGAGAGGTGGCATAATTGTCTCTGGTCGCAGAGCTAACATGCGACAGTAGGGAAGGAAGGAATGGAAAATAGTTCTGGTAAGGCATCTGTCTTCAAAGCTTCCTTGACAGAACACCGGAATCAGGATCCCCTGGGCTTTACTGCAGGCCTACTGAGTCATATTTTCTGGAGAAAAGGCCCAGGAATGTGAATTTTCCCCTGGCGTCCCAGGTGATTATTTTATTCAACAGTGTTTGAGAAACATCTGTAAAGTACTGTATCTAACTCCTTGCCACTCAAAATGTGGTCCACAGCAGCCTCGGTATCACTGGGTGAGGTTGGAAATGCTGAATCTAAGGTCCCACCCAGATCTGCTGAAGCAGAATTTGCATTTTATCAAGACTTTCAGGTGGTTCACTCAAGTCTGAGAAGCATAGTATGACCTAGTGGCCCTAAAATACATTACAGGGTTAAGAGGAAGTGAAGACAGGTGTCCACATTTAGGTGAGAATAGCAGAACCAGAGGGAAAAGCAAGACCATCTCCCTAATTATGACAAGACAGGTTAGCAAGCTCTGACAAGCCAAGGGTTGGAAAAGATGCCACACTGTGCCTATGGTTTATTCCTCTATGATGTGTATCCTAATTAAAAGTGGCTTTCTTCTGGGGTTTGTATTAATATCCTTTCATATTTATGCTAAGTTATTAAAAATAAGGAATTCTGATTGTAAAAGTCCTTAGTTTTGAACAAGTACTACTCTATGCTTCTTTGTAAACCATGCTTAAGGGAAATCAGGCCACGAGACCATGAAGCTGTAACTCGGGCACCACCACGACTTGATGATCATGTCCCTAAACTGTCGCCATCCTATCTGGAGAGGAAAAAGAATCAGGGCCTGTAGCCTCCCAAACTCTGCCAAGTGACAGCCTAACAGGATGACGGCCAGACTGGGGCCTCTGATGACAGGGAACGGGCTATACTGTTAGCCTTAATGTCACCAGTGACTCTGAGCTGCAGCCTCAAATACCAGAATCCTGAAAAACTAAAAGTTGGGAACCCCAAGTGATTTGTGTAAGGTCAAAACCCAAGTTTGTGCTGGAGACTGAAAATGGAGCAAAATCCCTGCCACAGTTCACAAGAAGGTATCCGGGCAGGAAACCAACAGTACCACAACTGCCTGACAGTCGCTGGCGCCAATCCTGCCAGGGGAGCTTGTCCCCTCATTCACTGCGTGACACTGCACCCCACTGGGCTGGATGCCAGGAGGCAGATAAGATCCTGGCAAAGCCCTGTCCTCTAGGCACTCAGAGTCCAGCGGCTCAGACAGATATCTCTAAAACAAGGACTGTACAAGGTGGTAATTTCTACATCAGAGCTAGTTGCCTGAAAGCCTCTACCTCCTTCATTTTGCCAAGAGGGTAAAATATTGAGCCTGTATTTAGAGCAGAAGCTTTTTAGCCACACCCTGTATTTAATGGGAAGATACTTTCTGTCTCAACACAAAGGGTAAAATTTCAAGTAAGTGGGAAATGGCCTGAAAATGACTCCTGTTTAAAAGTAAGAACCAGGGGCTGGGTATGGTGGTTCATGCCTGTAACCTCAGCATTTGGGAAAGTCAAAGTGGGCGGCTCACTTGAGCCCAAGAGTTTGAGACCAGCCTAGGCAATGTGGTGAAACCTCATCTCTACAAAACATACAAAAATTAGCTGGGCATGGTGGTGTGTGCCTGTGGTCCCAGCTATTTGGGAGGCCGAGGCAGGAGGATCACTTGAGCCCAAGAGTTCAAGGTTGCAGTGAGCCCTGATTGAGATACTGCATCCCAGTCCAGGTAATAGAGTGAGACCTGGTCTAAAAAATAAAAAGTAAGAACCAGGGTCTTGTAAGAGTTTTGGAAACCTAGTACCAGATTCAGAGATTTTTTTGGGTTTTGTTTGAGACAG
This sequence comes from Macaca mulatta, assembly GCF_049350105.2. Lineage (NCBI taxonomy): Eukaryota > Metazoa > Chordata > Mammalia > Primates > Cercopithecidae > Macaca > Macaca mulatta. Next base: position 79,300,336 of record NC_133419.1, read on the forward strand.
TGTCTCAGTCTGTCACCCAGGCTGGAATGCAGTAGTATGATCACAGCTCACTGCAACCTCAATCTCCTGGGCTCAAGGGATCCTCCCACCTCAGTCTCCTGAGCAGCTGGGACCACAGGCATGCACCATCACACCTGGATAATTTTATTATTATTATTATTTTATAGAAATGAGGATCTTGCTATGTTGCCCAGGCAGGTCTTGAACTCCTGGCCTCAAGCAATCCTCCTGGTTCTGCCTCCCAAAGTGCTGAGATTATAGGTATGAGCCACCACATCTAACCTGGATTCACACATTTTTATCAGACTCCATTTTTCCATGTCAGAGAGACTCCTAGCCAATGACTGAGACAGAGAGTTTTCAGGTGAACTCTAGACCACGTAGAACTGTTCATTAAGCAGAAACCCCCTTCCCAGCTGTTCTGTTTAATGCAGTTATATTCTTCCATAACTTTTATTTTCCTGTAGGGAATTTTTATCTCCAGGCTATGTCATAGTGCTTCTAATATAAACTCAGAAAAAGATGTTTTCTGACCCGAACCGCCAAGACCATCACGTCCTCCAGCACACTAGGGCAGTCTAAGAGGCGGACACATTCTCTGCAATGTGTCAGTAAAGAAGAGAAACTCTTTAAATAGGGTACCAGGCTTCCCAGAAACCCACAGGCTTCTGCGCTGGCCCAGGGTCTCAGGGTGAACTGGAAGCTGAGGCCCTCTTCCACTGCAAGGGACAGTGAAGGTGTTAAGCACTCATTTAGCACATAAGGGCCCATTCTTTGTCAGAGATTAGGACATCTCTATTCTCAACAAAACCCCAGTCTGACTGATGGCATGGTTCATCCAGCCTTTTGCACTACTGTTCTTACTCTCTCTTCAAGCCTGTATCCTCTTTTCTCATTGGCCAGGGGTTGTTGGCTCCAAAACAAAAAAGAATGAAAACCAAAACAAAACCCAAACCACAAACAGTGAGGTGAACCAAGTGAGACTCTAAAGACAAATACGTGGGAGAGAAGTGCCAAGAAGAGAGATGTTGCATGTGTGTGGCTTGTCCAGGACTCGGGTCTCACAATTCCACCCCCATCTTGAAATGCACTGCACACCAATCACCGACAGCAGGAGACAAGCAGTGGGCGACAGCCCTGGGCTCAGGTGCCAGTTCAGAAGGGTGGGTGATTCCTTGTGCAGCAGGCCTAGTCAGGAGGGTCTCCTGCCAAGCTCCGGGGCCATCCACAGCTCGGACATCCCCTTGTCAGTGTCAGTCCCAGAATCTCCATGCGGCCTCCCACCCAAAGAGACAATATCCCACAGCCTCCAGAGAGTGTGGCTCCCTTACCAATGGCAGTGGTGAGAAAGGAAACCACTTCTGACTCCTTTCCGTCATTGTAAAAAGCCAGGTGCCAGATTCCTGAATCCAAATACTGGATGAAGCCTGTCTCATGGCTGGAGGGGGGCACAGCTCCCCGAGACTGGCGTGGGGTCCCCTCCAGGCTCCGCGCCTCCTGGGTTAGGAGCCTCCTGCCATCCAGCAGCTCCACAAAGTCAAACTGAAAGACAAAGCAAGCACAGTTAGCAGTGGGTCTGTTCCACCACGCACCAGTGTCCTTCCCGGGGCTTCTCCTGGAGAGGGCATTGGGAAACAAAAAGAGAGGCAAAAAGGGCCCAAAGAGGCTAAGGGTGCAGGAAGGTTGATCAACCAACTCAACCCTTCCCCAGATCCCATTTTTTCATGGTGATATTCTCCCGGTTCTCCTGTGAGTGAGGCATAATTAGAGGATTATTTTTTACTCTCATTTTATTTTAGTTCTTTTTGTACCGGTAGTGTGTCTTCCCATGGCTGAGTCTGTACCAGGACATGCTTTTTTTCAATGCCGGGTGTGTGGTTAGAAACCCAGCCACTTTACAATTGGTTGAACTCCATGCAAGTCATGACAACAATCTCAGGGGGTGGTGGAGGGGAGCAGAGGCAGGTGGCTAGGACTGGGATTGGAGCATTGGATGTGATTGGAACATCAGTCATGTGCAAATGAAAATTTGATCTATGTCTATTTTCCTTTGGTCAATGGTTCTTTCTGAATGCTCTAGTTTTAGGGAGCAAATTTAGGGGAACTAAACTGGATTAGCTCAAAATTCTATCAATAATTACATGCTGTGTCAAATACAATTGCCAATTGGTCAGAGACTGCTCATATGAGACTCCAGAAAAGTCAGTTACACTGTGTTAACAACAAGTAGGTGGTTAAGTCCTACTGGCCTACTAGCAAGCAAATTGAGTAGTTATCTAGCAAGCTAGCTAGCTTTAAAAACCAAAAAAGATATTTATTCAATTTCGTGAAAAACTGTCTGGAGATATGAGGCCAGGACTAGCATACCAGTCTGCAGTCAATAGGGGCTTAAGGCTCTTCTGTGATTCCTTCTTTGGCAAACATACCGTCTTTTAACTAAAAATCTTAAATAACTAGCAGGGCTAGGAAGACTGCATTTGGCCTGGGAAAGCCCGATGGATGCCTATGATTTACATTACTCCAGTTCCAGAGCTGGCAGGACCTTGCACAAGTGTCTGTTGTATATTAATCATGATTGGTAATATGTCAGTCATCCTGGACAAGGTTTTTTCAGTGTTTCTGGTGTGCATGTGTCTGAGTCAATGTGTAACCCTGAAGGAGAGAAGGAATGAGAAAGACTAGGGAAGAAACGTTTATTCTGAGCCAGGTCCTGCACTAGCTGCCTTATAAATGTTATTCTTTATTCTTCACAACAGCCCTGCCTAGTGGGTATTGTTATCACCATCTGATAGATGAGGAAACTTGCTCTGAGAGGCTAAGTGATGGAGCCAAGGTTATAATGCTGATAACAAGAGGATTCAAACCCAAATCTGTCTGATTCTAAACTGCATGCTTTTTTCTCCAGATCACATTTCCTGGATAATTTAACTTAGGAGACTAGGTAATAGCAGAAAGGCTGTTAAGAGATTTTCTAGAATTCCTTCCTCCTAAAAAGCCCGTGATATAACCTTACTCATCTGAAAGGGCGGGTCTCAGAGAGAGTACATGATGAATGGGCTATAAAATATATAAACGTCCCTTCAGGCTTAAGGCTCCGGATTGGGCTTCCTAACTTTGGGTTAAGATTTGAGGTGGGGGGGGGCGGAGCAAGATGGCCGAATAGGAACAGCTCCAGTCTCCAACTCCCAGCGCGAGCGACACAGAAGACCGGTGATTTCTGCATTTTCAACTGAGGTACTGGGTTCATCTCACTAGGGTGTGCCGGACAATCGGTGCTGGTCAGCTGCTGCAGCCCGACCAGCGAGAGCTGAAGCAGGGTGAGGCATCGCCTCACCTGGGAAGCGCAAGGGGGAAGGGAATCCCTTTTCCTAGCCAGGGGAACTGAGACACACAACACCTGGAAAATCGGGTAACTCCCACCCCAATACTGCGCTTTAAGCAAACAGGCACACCTGGAGATAATATCCCACACCTGGCCGGGAGGGTCCCACGCCCACGGAGCCTCCCTCATTGCTAGCACAGCAGTCTGTGATCTACCGGCAAGGCAGCAGCCAGGCTGGGGGAGGGGCGCCCGCCATTGCTGAGGCTTAAGTAGGTAAACAAAGCTGCTGGGAAGCTCGAACTGGGTGGAGCTCACAGCAGCTCAAGGAAACCTGCCTGTCTCTGTAGACTCCACCTCTGGGGACAGGGCACAGATAACTACAAAAGCAGCAGAAACCTCTGCAGACGCAAACGACTCTGTCTGACAGCTTTGAAGAGAGCAGTGGATCTCCCAACACGGAGGTTGAGATCTGAGAAGGGACAGACTGCCTGCTCAAGTGGGTCCCTGACCCCTGAGTAGCCTAACTGGGAGACATCCCCCACTAGGGGCAGTCTGACACCCCACACCTCACAGGGTGGAGTACACCCCTGAGAGGAAGCCTCCAAAGCAAGAATCAGACAGGTACACTCGCTGTTCAGCAATATTCTATCTTCTGCAGCCTCTGCTGCTGAAACCCAGGCAAACAGGGTCTGGAGTGGACCTCAAGCAATCTCCAACAGACCTACAGCTGAGGGTCCTGACTGTTAGAAGGAAAACTATCAAACAGGAAGGACACCTACACCAAAACCCCATCAGTACGTCACCATCATCAAAGACCAGAGGCAGATAAAACCACAAAGATGGGGAAAAAGCAGGGCAGAAAAGCTGGAAATTCAAAAAATAAGAGTGCATCTCCCCCGGCAAAGGAGCGCAGCTCATCGCCAGCAACGGATCAAAGCTTGACGGAGAATGACTTCGACGAGATGAGAGAAGAAGGCTTCAGTCCATCAAACTTCTCAGAGCTAAAGGAGGAATTACGTACCCAGTGCAAAGAAACTAAAAATCTTGAAAAAAAAGTGGAAGAATTGATGGCTAGAGTAATTAATGCAGAGAAGGTCATAAACGAAATGAAAGAGATGAAAACCATGACACGAGAAATACGTGACAAATGCACAAGCTTCAGTAACCGACTCGATCAACTGGAAGAAAGAGTATCAGCGATTGAGGATCAAATGAATGAAATGAAGCGAGAAGAGAAACCAAAAGAAAAAAGAAGAAAAAGAAATGAACAAAGCCTACAAGAAGTATGGGATTATGTGAAAAGACCAAATCTACGTCTGATTGGGGTGCCTGAAAGTGAGGGAGAAAATGGAACCAAGTTGGAAAACACTCTTCAGGATATCATCCAGGAGAACTTCCCCAACCTAGTAGGGCAGGCCAACATTCAAATCCAGGAAATACAGAGAACGCCACAAAGATACTCCTCGAGAAGAGCAACTCCAAGACACACAATTGCCAGATTCACCAAAGTTGAAATGAAGGAAAAAATCTTAAGGGCAGCCAGAAAGAAAGGTCGGGTTACCCACAAAGGGAAGCCCATCAGACTAACAGCAGATCTCTCGGCAGAAACTCTACAAGCCAGAAGAGAGTGGGGGCCAATATTCAACATTCTTAAAGAAAAGAATTTTAAACCCAGAATTTCATATCCAGCCAAACTAAGTTTCATAAGTGAAGGAGAAATACAATCCTTTACAGATAAGCAAATGCTTAGAGATTTTGTCACCACTAGGCCTGCCTTACAAGAGACCCTGAAGGAAGCACTCAACATGGAAAGGAACAACTGGTACCAGCCATTGCAAAAACATGCCAAAATGTAAAGACCATCAAGGCTAGGAAGAAACTGCATCAACTAACGAGCAAAATAACCAGTTAATATCATAATGGCAGGATCAAGTTCACACATAACAATATTAACCTTAAATGTAAATGGACTAAATGCTCCAATTAAAAGACATAGACTGGCAAACTGGATAAAGTGTCAAGACCCATCAGTCTGCTGTATTCAGGAGACCCATCTCATATGCAGAGACATACATAGGCTCAAAATAAAGGGATGGAGGAAGATTTACCAAGCAAATGGAGAACAAAAGAAAGCAGGGGTTGCAATACTAGTCTCTGATAAAATAGACTTTAAACCATCAAAGATCAAAAGAGACAAAGAAGGCCATTACATAATGGTAAAGGGATCAATTCAACAGGAAGAACTAACTATCCTAAATATATATGCACCCAATACAGGAGCACCCAGATTCATAAAGCAAGTCCTTAGAGACTTACAAAGAGACTTAGACTCCCATACAATAATAATGGGAGACTTCAACACTCCACTGTCAACATTAGACAGATCAACGAGGCAGAAAGTTAACAAGGATATCCAGGAATTGAACTCATCTCTGCAGCAAGCAGACCTAATAGGCATCTATAGAACTCTCCACCCCAAATCAACAGAATATACATTCTTCTCAGCACCACATCGCACTTATTCCAAAATTGACCACATAATTGGAAGTAAAGCACTCCTCAGCAAATGTACAAGAACAGAAATTATAACAAACTGTCTCTCAGACCACAGTGCAATCAAACTAGAACTCAGGACTAAGAAACTCAATCAAAACCGCTCAACTACATGGAAACTGAACAACCTGCTCCTGAATGACTACTGGGTACATCACGAAATGAAGGCAGAAATAAAGATGTTCTTTGAAACCAATGAGAACAAAGATACAACATACCAGAATCTCTGGGACACATTTAAAGCAGTGTGTAGGGGGAAATTTATAGCACTAAATGCCCACAAGAGAAAGCAGGAAAGATCTAAAATTGACACTCTAACATCACAATTAAAAGAACTAGAGAAGCAAGAGCAAACACACTCTAAAGCTAGCAGAAGGCAAGAAATAACTAAGATCAGAGCAGAACTGAAGGAGATAGAGACACAAAAAACCCTCCAAAAAATCAATGAATCCAGGAGTTGGTTTTTTGAAAAGATCAACAAAATTGACAGACCGTTAGCAAGACTAATAAGGAAGAAAAGAGAGAAGAATCAAATTGACGCAATAAAAAATGATAAAGGGGATATCACCACTGACCCCACAGAAATACAAACTATCATCAGAGAATACTATCATCTACGCAAATAAACTAGAAAATCTAGAAGAAATGGATAATTTCCTGGACACTTACACTCTTCCAAGACTAAACCAGGAAGAAGTTGAATCCCTGAATAGACCAATAGCAGGCTCTGAAATTGAGGCAATAATTAATAGCCTACCAACCAAAAAAAGTCCAGGACCAGATGGATTCACAGCTGAATTCTACCAGAGGTATAAGGAGGAGCTGGTACCATTCCTTCTGAAACTATTCCAATCAATAGAAAAAGAGGGAATCCTCCCTAACTCATTTTTTGAGGCCAACATCATCCTGATACCAAAGCCTGGCAGAGACACAACAAACAAAGAGAATTTTAGACCAATATCCCTGATGAACATCGATGCAAAAATCCTCAATAAAATACTGGCAAACCGGATTCAGCAGCACATCAAAAAGCTTATCCACCATGATCAAGTGGGCTTCATCCCTGGGATGCAAGGCTGGTTCAACATTCGCAAATCAATAAACATAATCCAGCATATAAACAGAACCAAAGACAAGAACCACATGATTATCTCAATAGATGCAGAAAAGGCTTTTGACAAAATTCAACAGCCCTTCATGCTAAAAACGCTCAATAAATTCGGTATTGATGGAACGTACCTCAAAATAATAAGAGCTATTTATGACAAACCCACAGCCAATATCATACTGAATGGGCAAAAACTGGAAAAATTCCCTTTGAAAACTGGCACAAGACAGGGATGCCCTCTCTCACCACTCCTATTCAACATAGTGTTGGAAGTTCTGGCTAGGGTAATCAGGCAAGAGAAAGAAATCAAGGGTATTCAGTTAGGAAAAGAAGAAGTCAAATTGTCCCTCTTTGCAGATGACATGATTGTATATTTAGAAAACCCCATCGTCTCAGCCCAAAATCTCCTTAAGCTGATAAGCAACTTCAGCAAAGTCTCAGGATACAAAATTAATGTGCAAAAATCACAAGCATTCTTATACACCAGTAACAGACAAACAGAGAGCCAAATCATGAATGAACTTCCATTCACAATTGCTTCAAAGAGAATAAAATACCTAGGAATCCAACTTACAAGGGATGTAAAGGACCTCTTCAAGGAGAACTACAAACCACTGCTCAGTGAAATTAAAGAGGACACAAACAAGTGGAAGAACATACCATGCTCATGGATAGGAAGAATCAATATCGTGAAAATGGCCATACTGCCCAAGGTTATTTATAGATTCAATGCCATCCCCATCAAGCTACCAATGACTTTCTTCACAGAATTGGAAAGAACTACTTTAAAGTTCATATGGAACCAAAAAAGACCCCGCATTGCCAAGACAATCCTAAGTCAAAAGAACAAAGCTGGAGGCATCACACTACCTGACTTCAAACTATACTACAAGGCTACAGTAACCAAAACAGCATGGTACTGGTACCAAAACAGAGATATAGACCAATGGAACAGAACAGAGTCCTCAGAAATAATACCACACATCTACAGCCATCTGATCTTTGACAAACCTGAGAGAAACAAGAAATGGGGAAAGGATTCCCTATTTAATAAATGGTGCTGGGAAAATTGGCTAGCCATAAGTAGAAAGCTGAAACTGGATCCTTTCCTTACTCCTTATACGAAAATTAATTCAAGATGGATTAGAGACTTAAATGTTAGACCTAATACCATAAAAACCCTAGAGGAAAACCTAGGTAGTACCATTCAGGACATAGGCATGGGCAAAGACTTCATGTCTAAAACACCAAAAGCAATGGCAGCAAAAGCCAAAATTGACAAATGGGATCTCATTAAACTAAAAAGCTTCTGCACAGCAAAAGAAACTACCATCAGAGTGAACAGGCAACCTACAGAATGGGAGAAAATTTTTGCAATCTACTCATCTGACAAAGGGCTAATATCCAGAACCTACAAAGAACTCAAACAAATTTACAAGAAAAAAACAAACAACCCCATCAAAAAGTGGGCAAAGGATATGAACAGACATTTCTCAAAAGAAGACATTCATACAGCCAACAGACACATGAAAAAATGCTCATCATCACTGGCCATCAGAGAAATGCAAATCAAAACCACAATGAGATACCATCTCACACCAGTTAGAATGGCAATCATTAAAAAGTCAGGAAACCACAGGTGCTGGAGAGGATGTGGAGAAATAGGAACACTTTTACACTGTTGGTGGGATTGTAAACTAGTTCAACCATTATGGAAAACAGTATGGCGATTCCTCAAGGATCTACAACTAGATGTACCATATGACCCAGCCATCCCATTACTGGGTATATACCCAGAGGATTATAAATCATGCTGCTATAAAGACACATGCACACGTATGTTCATTGCGGCACTATTCACAATAGCAAAGACTTGGAATCAACCCAAATGTCCATCAGTGACAGACTGGATTAAGAAAATGTGGCACATATACACCATGGAATACTATGCAGCCATCAAAAAGGATGAGTTTGTGTCCTTTGTAGGGACATGGATGCAGCTGGAAACCATCATTCTTAGCAAACTATCACAAGAACAGAAAATCAAACACCGCATGTTCTCACTCATAGGTGGGAACTGAACAATGAGATCACTTGGACTCGGGAAGGGGGACATCACACACCGGGGCCTATTATGGGGAGGGGGGAGGGGGGAGGGATTGCATTGGGAGTTATACCTGATGTAAATGACGAGTAGTTGGGTGCTGACGAGTTGATGGGTGCAGCACAGCAACACGGCACAAGTATACATATGTAACAAACCTGCATGTTATGCACATGTACCCTAGAACTTAAAGTATAATAATTAAAAAAAAAAAAAAAAGATTTGAGGTAGGAGCCCATGCAGATCAACAGGGTATGTGGGGTTCTGGTTACCTGTGTATGTGAAGGAGGGAGGCCTTTTCTGCCATAAATGCCAACCAGGGCTGCCTTTCCCAGAGACACATTGAATTTCAGATGCACAGGATGGTCTATGAACACTTGAGATCTCCAGAAAGTGCCAGGAGGAATCTTCTGGGAAGCTCGCCTCCCCACATCAATTTCTCCAGAATCTATGAAACTGTCCTCTGGAAAGAAACTACTGGGCTTTCCTATCAAGACACAGGGAAGGGAAGACAAAGACATCTCAGTTAGCCACATGGGAAACGAGAAAGCAGGGCATCTGAACACCGGGACTCTCCTTAGCCTCACACCCTTCTCTACAATGTTCTGCTGTCAGCTTCCTCCCCGCCCTGGCCCTCCCCACATGGAGGAGGAAAAAGGTCCAGAACTTTCTTTCCCCCCAGTGATGCTCAAATGATTCTGCTAAAAATACGCACTCTTCCAAAGCAGTATGGGTCCTCCCCAAGGGCCATCTGTTTACTGCATAATTCCACAGCTTGTTAAGATATATTTTGATCCTAAAAATAATCATTTGTGGTCACATGAGAATAGCTCTGTGATTTGGTGTGTTAAGGGGTGCATGGTAAAATAGAAAGGATAGGGGAATGAAGTGTTATTAATTTTCCAAGTCAGAATGATTCCCCAGCAGTGGGAAGCATGACTTGGTGGAGTAAGGCATTTAAAAAGCTCACTAATTTATGTACATATTGGAAGCCAAATTCTGAGGCTAAGATATATGGATGGGGGTTGTGCTTAGGGCAGGGTTAGGGGCTGGGGAAGATGAGGAAAAGATACTTCTGAAAAGAGGAAATATTTCTGCAAAATGTTCCTTTGTCTTTGGATGAGGGTAAATATCATTTTTGTGCTAAAATGGGTCAAGCTGAGGGAATTTCCCAAGTTCACACACCAAGCCTATGCGATACTTGGAAATTCCACCCAGGCTCGCAACCCTGTGCCCAGCATCCATGCAGGGTGCCATGAGTAAAGTCTCTTGGCCATTTCTATACCAATCAGGAGGGTGACAGCTCTCTGGGGGCACCACAAATGCAAGGAAGGAAAGCAGCTTATCAAATTCCCTCTATTTAGTAATTAAACACACTCATAGGTGAAAAATACAAACCCTAACTTCCTGCCAGACATCAGCCCCCTGAAGAGTTGAGAAGGAAGAGGAGAGACTCTAGGGATGTTAGGAAGACCACCCTTAGCACAATGAAAGACCAGCATCAAGTCAACAGGCTGTATTTTATTTGTTGTTATGAAGGACTTCCTGGGTATCCTGGTTCCAAGGATTTCTTTGTGATGTTAGAGATGTTCGAAGAGACACTTCAGAGAACAAGAATTCATTTGTAAAGAAAACACACTTCGGAACTTTTTGTAAACAGCATTTGGGGAATAGGAAATTAAAATGTCTTTCTTTCCCCCTAGCTTCGTAAGACTCCTTACAAAGCACATTTGATGCTGAAATGAAGTCTGGCAGGGCATTGTTGTAGTCATAAAATATTTTACTGTTTTAAATAATAAAATTCAATTTAAATGTTAAACTTCTCCATATGTTATCATTCCCTTATAAACTCCTAGGCAGAAACATCAGGTTTTTAGCTTCAAACTGTTAAATGTTATTTTAATTAAAAATATGCCAACAAAAAAGTTAAAATGCGCACTATCAATAAAAGTACCACTAGTATTCTGTCATTAGCATGGGAAGGAGTTTGCTTTTTAATTCCTTTGTGGAAGGAATGTGCTTCAGACTTTTACCTTGAAAAATACAGATACACAAACCACCATGCTGTGATTCACAAAGTTCAAAGACAGAACCGAAATTCACAATTGATTGAGATGGAAGAGAATTATTTACATTCTTTCTTATCAGATTTTTGGGTTCCCAATACCACAGCCATTCTATATTCCAGGAGGAAATAGTCTGCCATCAGCTTTTAATTTTGCTAGGGAGGCAGAACTAAGAGGGAGAATGAAACAAAGCAGATGCCTTCTGAGCTTTTTCCTCCTAGAAACTGAAAAGAAATAAGCGCAACACTGCTAATTCCAAGGATGCGTTTCCTTTGTGAGTAGGTGGGAGTCTGACCTGATGGGATTTGAAAATTGTCTGAATTCAAATAATTCCCATGTCTGAAAATACATAACGGAAAACTGCTCCCCCATTTTAGCATGCTACCGGAGAACCCTGCACAGTTCATTTTCTCCCTCAATGAGCGTATTTTTAGGAGACAGTGACTGTGTCAGCTAGGTTTTGCAGCCTTATAAGTCAGAGGTCTGCAGGCCTCAGGCATAAATAAGTTGGCTCTTACCCCAGAGGAGGTGACAAAAGGGGACTTTTCTGGCACTTTAGTATTTCACCTAGGTGAGCTGGATGGGAGGGAGGAATTGTCTTGAGCGTGTATATGCTGAAATAAAAACAGTGAACTCCACTCTAGGGCATATCCTCCAACAGGACCTTGAGGGCCTCTGGTCACCAGAGGTCTCCAAATCCCACCACAGGGACAGGCTGGGAGCTGCTGAGGGGGAAAAGCTAACAGCCTGCTGATCACCTTTACCTGAGGGGAAAGAGTCATGAGATGGGCTGGGCTGAGGATTGGGAAAGTGAAATTCCTTCCTTCTGTCTTGCTTGTTAAAAATCTGTATTGCCTTACACTTTCTGTCCTTAATTCTGAGCACCAAGCTGTGAGCACTAGGATATAAAATATCCTCCACCATGAAGCAAAAGCCACCAGTGATGGAATCATAAGGGAGAGGAGAGGCTGGAGGCAATTGGAGGCAAAAAGCCTTGTATATACAATTCTTCTTATCCCTACCTACATTCTGGAAGATAAAAATAGTAATAGATTTTAATGGTGGTAACAGCAATAAAGGTAGAGGTGGTAGTATTACTAGTGATATTGGCTTCCACTTGATGAGCTCCAAGCACGGTGACAGGTACCTTCATGTGTATCGGTTCAGTTAATTCTCAGAGCAATATTAATATCTGTATATGGAGGCTCAGAAGCCTTAAGAAACCATTTTGGGATCCCTCTTTATTTATTAAAATATAGCTTCTGAAGGGATCAAATTGATGAATGGTTAACTAAAACACTACAAAGACTTTCTCAATGGTGGTGGGGTGCATTGACCTTCTTAAAGAGCAAGAGTCCAATAGGATTCACAGCCCCAGCAGGCTAAATATCAGAGCTTGACCAGGTAGATCCAAGGCCCATTAAAAAACTTCCTGGCATCCTAGGGTATTAGAAGATCATTGGTATGAATCAGGAACCTACGAACAGGTCCAAAAGTTAAAAGGCAATAGTCAGGGTCTCAAGGCATTCATGAGAAGGACACTGGGTGTCCCCAGGGACTTAACAGACACTGCAAAAAGCTTAGGTCACAATTAGGGCTCCCTACAGCGAGATAAGGCTTCACAAGGCAGATTTTACTTGTAATAGTCCAGTCCTTTGCTTTGTAAAGCTAGATAGATTCAGGCTTCCTATAGCAATGCTGTGCAAACATGCAATCATGTCTATAAAAGAAATTTCTTAATGAATTGCTAAAATGATTGGATAGCTCAGTCAAAAAGCAAGATATGGAAGAACTGAAATTTCATGCACTTCCCAATCACAGCCTTTACTTTATTGAACTGAGATATATCCATATGGGTTCTAAATTCCTAATCAACTAATGTTCTTTCCCTCCCTCCACCTTTTTGGTTCTTTTCAATGCAATAACTTGCATGAAGAATTCTTTAGTTTCCTTAGCAACTGCCTGAAATTTATTTGGTTATCAAAATAAGCTGTTCCATTTTGGAGAGCCCAGCTGAGCCTGCGCACAGCAATTTGCATGGTTCAAACTCATGGGCAATTTTTATTTCACTGCAGAAAGAAGAAAATGCTATCTCAAGCCCACCAATTCAACCATCAGAAATGCTTGTTTATTCAATGTGTTTTTTCCCTTCCGCATGAATGCATAACACAAGTTCTTGTGGCTTTAGTTCGAAAAGCTGCTGTATTTGGTTTCTGTCCCATCACAACCCTGGAATGGTTACAGTCATTTGGAAAATATAGTATGAACTGCAGTTTCATATTATTCTTAAACACATGATGAACATTAACAATTCTTGGATTATCATATATTAAATTCATATAAATAAGAAACATATATTCTTAAAAAATATTCAAAAATACCTCAAACCTTTGCAGAATCTGTGGCAGGGAGAGAATGTTAATTAGTCTGGACTTCTAGGATTTTAATAACTAATATGGAATGGCTTGGGATTTGAGTGGATAAGAAGAAGAGAACTAATATTTGTTGAACGCCACTTCAACATTAGGCTTTGAATGGATAGATGTTGTTATCCTTGTTCTACAGATGAGGAAGGTCAAGGGAGATGCAGTAAGTGTCATGAGTTAATAGAGTCAATATAAAGCAGGGTCAGGATTAACATCCTATATTGTCTGGCTCCAAGGCCCATTTACCCCTTTTTTATCACACCACATTGCTTTCTCCATCATTGTGAAGCAGAGACTCTAATCTTAATTGTGGAATCAGCTGTTTTCTCGAATACCCTCAGAAAGGATGAGAAACAATTGCTCACATCAGAGTTAAAGGCTTTCCCCGTTGAGATTATCTAGGGAAATGCATTTTTAACATCACAATGAAAAACATAAACTGAGTAGACATTGGTTTGACCAGGGCAAAAGAAATGAAGAACATTGTGGTCTCACATAAACTACAGGAAGCTTTGTCCTCTGGTTTCCAGTCTGATGTATTTTTGTCACAGTGATTGCTTCTGATGCTGACCACTCTACAGCACAGTGCTGCATTGGAGGGGTTTGCAAACAGGATTTCCATTTGCATCAGTAATGACAGATAATCCCTTTAAGCAAAAATACTCCAATTAAAATAAACCAATAATCTGGTGCAATTTTATTTTATCTCTTATCTGCACCTCCTGTTCCTTGCAAAAACAAAACAAAACCTAAACAACCCACAGACTAATTTCATTAGAGCGAGAGATTTCAGATAGATCCGACTCCTGTTTAAACAATGTCTGATAGAGATCATAGAAGGAAGAAAATACATCTTGCCAAATGAGATCCTTTACCAGTTCCTTGAGGGTTAAGCATATTTAAAATCTGCATTTGTACATGCTAATCTAAAGACAGTCTTCACGTTATGGTATTAACCCATGGCATCTGACACTAGACGCTGACATGGGCACCACTAGCCAACAGGCAGGACCATGGACAGGGCCAATGTGACACATTCTGAAGAGCCATCTGGTTACTTACATGATTCTGTTACCATTTTCATATGTAGACCTTACAAATTAGAATGCACCTTAGAGAGAATCTAGCTCAATATTCTCCTTTTGAAGAGGAGGAAAAGGACTCTCAGAAAGTGTGTTCAAGGGATTTGCTTAAGGTGATACCACAGGTCAGTGGCTGCAGCTGCACTTGAACTCAGGGCTTCTGACTTCTAACCCAGAGCTCTTCCCATGGTCCCATTCATGATTCCTCCCTCCATATCCTATTAAGAGGCAAAGAAAGTGTACATTATTTAGCATTTTAAGACTTAACATCTTTGCAAATGAGAGGACTGGCTTCGTCCCTCAAAATAGTGGGCAGGGGCTCTGTGTGGAAATGATTCCAGTTCCCACTTCCCTTAAAGATGACCAGAAGCCAAGAGTTGACTTTGGCCCTCAGGATCCTCATTTCAGAGGTCATGAGTAGATATTCTGACTAAGTATATGCCACCGTGTTAAACAAACTGATCCTTGCAAGGGCAGAGAGGCTAAGATGCTATGACCAAAAAGTCAACTGAGAGAAAAGAAGATGTAAGCAGTGAAGGTTAGAGGCAGCTATTGTCAATGTGCTGACTGAAGGGTCACAGGGAGAGAAAGCAGGCCATAGCAGGTGCAGGAGAAGGGAACGCCACACTGCCCAGAATGACAACCAGGCTGAGTTATTAGCTCAGACATCTTTCTGGGTGCCAATTTTTGTGAGTCTGTGCCACTCTTGGCTAACAGTGTCCATGGCATGTTAGAAATATTTCTAGGACATTCAGAACATGGGCCTATGGATATCCCATTCAAGAACAGCAAACCCAATGCCACCACCATTTCTAGCATTGATAGGAAATATCCATGTCTCATTGTACAATAGAATTTCACATCCACATCTCCTTCAGGGTCTTGTAACCTTGGGATAAGTCAAGCGGGGAAGCTTATGGAGATAGCAAGAGCCCTGGAGTCACAGACCTGGGCTCATATCCCAGACTCTACCATTTACTGGCTGTGTGACTCTGGCCAAGTCACTTAATTAGTGCAATCCTTCGTACCAATTTTAGTTTTTACATGTAGAATAATTATAAAATAATTATACTTATCTCATAGGATCTCTGTGGGAATTTTAAAACAAACATGCTGTACGAACACTAATGATTATTGTTATCATTGTGGATGAGGAAACCAAAGCTCAGGCAAATAAGTGACTTGCTCAAGGTCACAGAGTTAGTAAATGCCAGACCACTTGAACTGGTGTTTCTATTAAACCACAAGAGTTCAAGAATCTTTCCATTACAACACCCTATCTACCTGCCTCCCCATACCCTGCTCCCACAGATGCCCATCTGTCCCATGAGGTTTGCCCAGAAGCGCTCCTCTCACCCCACACAAAGATGGCCACCCCAGCAGTGTGAAGCCCCTAATGCTTCCCTCAAGGCATGGGATGGGATTCTGCTGAGCACCATGAGCCCTGCATGAGCCCCCCATGAGCTCTCAGTGACAAGGAACTGCAATGAAGACACAGGTGGACTGGCAGCTTGGCAGCTGGCGTGGAGTGCGGAAGGATGGAGGAAGCACCAGAGCATGGAGCTGTGAGCCAGGCACAGGACGCACACGCGTGATGGAGGGCTCCTCAGCTCAGAGGCAGACACAGAGGACTCACGACACGGACAACGCAGCAACCCTACCTTCTGCGGTTCCTTTGCCTTTCCTGTCAGGGGTCTCTAAGCCAGTGCCCCCTGAGGGGTACAGGGAGACGTCGGTTGGCACAGGCCAACTGCTGGCTGTGTCCTCCGTGATCTCATACATCTGCCCCTCCATCGGCTGCAGGTGCCAGTTTAGGCCAAACAGGTGCATGGCTGTGGTGAGCAATGAGAAAAGTCATCTTTTTCTGCTGGAGGCAGAAACGGGACTCCCAAGCCATAAGGGAAAGGTGGGCAGGGTGGGGGAACACAGACATTCAGTTCAGTTCAACAAGTAGCCCCCAAAAGGGAGCTCTTGTAGTGCCAGCCCTGCAAAGGAGACTGGGGTCAGAGAGGATCAAGGTTCAAACCCTGCCCTCAAGGGGCTCACAGTCTGGTGGAACTGGGAGTAGGCAGGATCAGGGAGTCTCAGGAGGTCTCGGTCTTTGCTTCAAAAGATAAATAACAATCTGGGGGAAAAACTGCAATTGGTATGACAATGTTAATTTCCTTAACACAAAAATAACTTGTACAAATAATAAGCAAAGTCCAACAACTCAGTAGGAAAATAGGCATTGGATATGAACAGTTTACAGGATAAGAAATACAAATAGCTCATAATCATATGAAAAGACTCTTGGCATTATTCATAGTAAAAGAAATGTAAGTTAGACTCTGAAATACTATTTTTCACATATGGTTTGGCAAAGATAAAAAAGGTTGAAAATATACTGTATTGGCAGAGAATGGAAAGCAAGCATTCCCATACTTTACTGGTGTGAGAATATGATGTACAAAGTCTATGGAGGGCAATTTGATAAAAGCTAGTGACATTAAAATACACATACCCTTTATCCTGGGACATAAAGCTTCCAATTCTAGAAATTTCTTCTCCAGATATACTTAAACATGTACTAAATGATGTACATACAAGGTTATTCACTGCAGCATAATTTATTATAGCAAAATATTAGAAACCAGTCCACTGATAAGGGGCAAGAAAAGTAAGTAAAATCCACACAACAATATTGGATGCAACCATTAAAAAGAATAAAGAGGTTCTTTATATATTTTTGTGGAAAGGAAAGTATAACATGCAGAAGTGTTTTTGATATACTACCTTTGGGTTTAAAAATTCCTGGAAATGTAGGAAGTATTTCTGGTAGAATATGAAAGACTGGTAACAGTAGCTGTGTCCTATGAAGGATAGAGATACTATGGATCGGGGGTAGGAGGGAAACTTGCTTTTCACTGTATACCTTTTGCACATTTTCATTTTGTGCCATGTGCATATATTTCTGTTTGAAATGTATTTTCCAAGGTAGTAACTGCTAAAAAGTCTTGTACAACAATCTAGAAAGAGACCATAAGGCGTCAGAGAATGAACATTGTCACTTGAGATATACATGCTTGAGAAGGCTAGGAAGCTCATCTCCAAAAATGTGATCTAGCACAAAATATCTGCTGAAATCCCATTTTAGAATTCCAGGCTTGGGCTTTGTCAGTGGTCCAGGTTCACCTCTTCTGATGCCCACCTGAATTCCCCATATACCGAAGTAAGCATTCAAGTCCCTGGACCCTCACAGCACCCTGGATGTAGCATTCACTCCTTTGCTTGGTGAACACTGTCTGAAAGCCCACTCCATGGCAGACTCTGGACAGCCAGAATGGGATCAGAGAGCCCCTGCTTCAATGAGCTCACAGTCAAGTAGGGAAGACAGACAAATAACAAATTCTCTTCAGCAGGACCAGAAGGCGTAGAGGAGGGGGGTGCCTGACCCGCTAGCGGGGCTAGAAGAACACAGGGAAGGACCTTCAGAGAGATGAAGGCCCATAGTAATTGTATTTACTGCGTGACAGGCAGTATGTGGGGGGAACTTGTATATATATATTAATCCTCATGGCAACCTCACCAGATCGAATTTACAGAGGTGCATATTAAGGCTCAGAAGGTTAATTAAAATTATGATAGTCATAAAACTATCATTTATTGAGTATTTAATGATATGCCAGGCATTAGGCTGAGAGCATTACAAGCAATAATTCCTTTAACTCTCACAATAATCCTACGAGGTATTAATAGCCCCATTTTATGGATGGAGAAACTAAGGCACAACAAGACTAATTAACAAACACAAGGTTAAATGCCTAACAGGTGGCAGAGTCTAGACTAGAATCCCAAACTGTTCCTATCCTGAAAACATGCACCGTCAGTCTTCTTGGCGTCAAGGCCCAGGCTTGCCCACTTAGCTAGGCCACCTCTTGCTTGGTGTACCTAGCAGGGTGGGTGTTACAAAGACATCCCCCTTTTGTGCATCAGCCTCCAAGGCTTTCAAGTCTCTTTTTAGGCAGTAACACAGGATCCTGTGAGATAGAGAGGAAACTCTGTTACCTGGCCCCAGTGTATGAAGGTATCACTGATGGTGGTTTTGAGGGGCTGTGTGACTGCCGTCAAGACACACAAAAAATCTATCGAGGGGACTGGAGCACAGCATACCTGTCTGACTTCTAGTCTGAACACAAGCCATGGGGAACACACACAAGTCTGCTTCAGCCAGGAGGCCATGCTCGGGTGAAAGCAACGAGATCCCACACTTTGCTTTTTCTTTGGTTACTGTGGTGCAGGAGAAGGTGTGTGGGACCAGAGGAAAGAAACTAGTTTTGAATCTCAGCTGCCACTGCCTAGCTGCAGTCTTCTCATCTGAGCAATGAATATAGAAAGCTTCAAAACACTGTTGTATCTAATGAGGTAATACGTGGTAAAATGCTTTGCAAACTGTACAAATGTGTGATAACTACATGTGATAACTATTCATTGCATTTGTACTGCTTATAATGATAATGACAATAGTCACTGACATTTATTGAGCACCTTTTTTGGTACCAAGTACCAGGTGAGGTGCTTTGCACCGCTCTCCTCTACCTCCTATGTAGGTGACAATAATACTTTAACAGTTAACCTGCCTGGAAGCAGTGAATATTCTGCTATTTCCAAGGCTGCATTAGCTCAAAATTCTGTTTACCTTCTTACTTAATCTATATATTAGCAACTCCAAAGGTAATGGAGAAATTGTTTGAGCTACAGACAAATCAGATATATGCAGCTAAGTGAGCAGTGCTTCTTTCCCCATTAGAATCAATTATCTCATCTAAGTGTGCAATAGTGCTGTCTTGTTAAAAGGTCATGAGAATTAACTAATCCCAGAATGAATAGAACTCTCACAGCTTTGTGAAGAGAAACATTTTTATTGTCACAGCTTTCTTTTATATTTAACAAGATGCAAATAAGTCCTTGCTTTTAAAAAAAAAAAGATACGTTGGGGGTAGGGGTGGGAATAAGCCAGGGAAAAAAGTGTTGCAGGTGAAAACGATCAACAGGCCTGGGGTCCCAGGGAAGTTAATGAGGGCAGGACAGTCCACAGCTATGAGGGTCGGGGAGACATGGGGCGGGGGCGGGTGTCGGCACCCCTTCCTCTCCACTGTGTCCCCCTGGCAATCACAGAGGCCAACACAGCTGTGAGGCTGGCCAGTTGTTTCCGTGGCCAAAACTATCTGGGAAAGCAAAGCTCTGTATTCAACTCCAAATTAGACTGAATCTCTCAGGAGATTTAACCATCCAAAACTAACTTCAGAGGCTGGTGAGTAGGGAAGGAAACCCAGGGTCACCGAGGTTGGGGTGAGAAATGGCTACCTGGAAAGTAAGGAGCAGGATGAAGCAGAGATTCAGAGACATGAAGTTCAACCAGTAATGTCATCTTTTTAAAAAATTTTTAATTTTTGTGGGCACATAGAAGGTATATATACTTACGGGATCCATGAGATATTTTGATAACACGCTTGCAATGCATGATAATCATGTGATGGAAAATGGCGTATCCATCCCCTCCCTCCAGCATTTATCTTTTGTGTTACAACCAATCCAATTATACTTTTAGGTATTTAAAAATGTATAGTTTAATTATTATTGACTATAGTCACCCTGTTGTGCTATCAAGTAGCACAGTTCTTTATTCATTCTATTTTTTTTTGGTAACCGTTAACCATGCCACCTCTCTCCAAACCTCCCACTAGCCTTCCAAACCTCTGGTAACCATCCTTCTATTCTCTATCTCCATGAATTCAATTGTTTTGATTTTTAGCTCCCACAAATGAGTGAGAATGGAGCAAAGTCATCTTAAAGCCAAAATAAAGGGGATATTTAATCTGTGATCCAAGGTTTTAAATATAAGTTATGCTAGTGACCCTTTCATTCTTTTACTGTATTGTTAGGCGGGTGGTTAATTCTATAGTCCTGGGTTATGGGAGCGGGGAGAGGAAGGGAGAGAAGTAGTTTGCTCTGCTCTCCCCTTTCCAAAGGGCACAGCACATTCTCAGTCAGAGTCAGCCCATGAAATACATATGATTGAGCGGCCACTCTTCTTTATCCTTTGTAATAATCAAAATCATAACACAAAAATTAGTATTATTTGAATGACACTACATGCCAAGTGCTTTATTTATATTATTCAGTTTCATCCTCATATAAAACTAGGTTGAAAAAACATTATTGGAGAATGGAAGTAGAATAGAAATAGAGCTGTAGTGATATATTCTGATTTACTCAGAGAAGTAAAGAAAGTTACCCGAGACCACAGAGCTGGTAGAAATTTGAGGCAAGTTTAAAACTCAGGACCCTGTGCTCCCAAACCAAGCTTCTTCTTTTACATATTTTATTTTAAATAGAAGATAAAATATGGGCAGCATAAAGCCAGCAGCAAATAAAATCTGAAATAAATATTTGGGGGGGAGCTGATAGTGATGACAAATATTCCCTGGCCCACAGCAATCCCCATTTAAAGCTGTGTATAGCAGCCGAATGCATGTTATCCAAATGATTTGGAAGACAGAGCCATAGATTAGACCAGGCCACTGAAACAATATAAATTATAATCACTGTATTCCATGTTCCCTGAAGAATGAATGGTAACTACACATCATCTGTGTTACATCACAGGATTATCTATATGATACTCTGCAGTGTGTATTTATAACTCTTGTGCAAAACCTTCCTCAAGTACACTCAAAGTGACCTAGATAAGCAACTTGATACTGGTTTTCCCGTTAGACTAGTTTGTAATTCAATGAAAAGGTGAAAAGATGCTAAGGAGTTCAGAAAAAGGCTGTGGAAAGGTAGCTGGTTCACAAGATCACCCACGCTGAAATGTTAATGATTTCTAAAAGCCAAGAGCCAAGGTGGGGGAAGTTCTGATTCTCTTGGCTCTGGTCAATCTCAACCCAGGGCTGACATTTTCCCCATTGCCTTTTCCTGCCCAGAGAGACATGAGAGATGGCTCAGAAAGTGCAAGCTCTATCCTGACATTTTAAAGAAAGGCTCCATAGATGTTCAGACATTGAAGGCTCCCCCAGCACCTGGCCAGCAGGAGGCAATTAACAAAGTCATTACGCAGGAGTCACCAATATCAGTACAGGAGAGTTTCTGCTGTCACAACGCACACTTCCCTTCCAAAAATGGAATGCACGAACCCACTTGCATCTGTACATTAGCAGCTCCAGGGAGTGACTAGACACCTTTATAACCACAAGGAACTGTTGATTCGAGTGGCATTTTTGGTTTCAAAAGGCAGTGGGAACCAACCCAACCACGCAGCTTCCCACTTTTCTGTTTCATATTACTGCTCAGGTTTTTTCTTTCTTTTTTTTTTTTAAATGACTATTTCTATGAAATAAAAGTCACTGGGGTTCTTTGACTTATGGTCCTCTAATGGGGGGAAAACTAAAAAGATAAAATAATAACAACAGAAACGACAGGTTTTCATTCCCTAGGTTATCTTCCTGGTTCTGCTACAAAGCCACCACATTTAAAAGTTCCAAACCAAGAAACTGTATACATAAGATGTACATGGCAGGATAACATAAAAAAATTGGAAGCAAACTCGATGTCTAAAAATAGGAGAACGACTTAGCTATCTTACTGTACAGGTACAGCATGGAATAGAAGGCAATCATTACAAAAAATAACTATGATAAACAGCAATGCAGGAAAATGCTTAAGATACAATGTTAAGGAAAAGAAAAGGCAGGGCACAAAATTGCATGTGTTTCCTGACTGCATCTCTGCAAAACCATGTATGCATATGAAAAACAATTTGTAAAGAAATACATAAAAATGACATCAGGATTTGAATTACAGTAGCAGGATTATTTCCTAGTTTCCAAACTCATTTCAGTGCATCAGTGTTAAAAAAGAAGCTCTACAACTTAGTTTCAGAAGCAATAGGTAGAAGAGAAAGATGATACAGCATGGGGGAGGGGTCCTGACTTTGAGCTTTTGCCTTGTGTCTGACCCCATACATCGGGAATTACATATGCTCTCTCATTCAATCTTTACATGAATCTTGAGAAACTCGTTTGACAAATGAAGAAACTGGAGGCTAGGAAAGGCTCCTCAGCTGACCCAGAGACACACAGATAGGAAGTACTAAGGCCAAATTTGAACCCAGATCTTAAAACAGATCTGACTGGTTCCAAAGCCCAGGTTCCCCTCCTGGCACATCACACTGGTGATGAGTTACAATGCCTGAAAACTACATTACAATTTTTAAAAAGATTTTAAGGCAAAGCTTTCGCTGACAGCATAGCCAGATTTGCTCTTTTGAGACAGTTTGTTAAAAGGCTTTTTTCTCAGGGACAAAGCATGGGCCCCCATCCTTTCATATCCTTGCTGCCTGACTAGCGACTGATCCCCACAAACAAAAACCATGTAGATGCCAGTAAGCAACTTGTCACAGGCACAGTCAGTCTGCGTTTGGGTCTTTCTATAAAAGCACTCAGAGCTCGTTGAGTTACTGGTTTTGTGACTTTGGGCAAAGTACTTAGCCTGTCTGAATCTCAGTTTCCTCACTTGTAAAATGAAGCTGGTAATATCTACCTCAAAGGATTGAATGAGATAATGTAATTTGCTTGGAACTATGCCTGGTACATACCAGGAGCTCAGTAAATGGCAGTTGTATCATCACTGTCATTTTGCTATGCTGATTTCCCTAATTTCTATATCTACTGAAAACTTTAAGCCAGCTCTGTGACATCGCCTTTTTTTTCTTTCTATATGTTCCCCATTAGTTCCCTTCCATGCTAGTTGTCAATTTCTTTAAATTGAGGGCCCTCACCTGCTCCCATTAGCTGATAGACTTTGGGGATGGGAACCAGAGATATCTGTCCAATAGATGAAACATCTTTTAAAAGCATAATTGCTATAAAACAGCCTGACAGGATCCCACTGGTGACCATGTGGGGGTAATTTTTAATCAAGTAAATATACTGCTTTTCCTCCTGTCTCTGGATAAACTTGACGGCAATAATCAGGGCTACTGTGTCTCACTCCCAAATTAAGTGTTTTCTGGAGAATGGATTCTGGCACAGTTAATCATTTGTCTGTGCCACGAAAAGTTATAGGGAAGGAGGCCTTTCAGCAAGGATTCACGGGCGCTGCTCAATGTTTCTGTAAATCATGGTGGAGTTGGTCCCGAGCCAGAGGATCAGGTGCAGTCAGCCACGGAGGCCGGGAACAGGTGAGCCCACCACCAATACAGAGGAGGAATGTCACCTTAACTGGAGGGCACTGAAAACTGGTGACAAGGCAAATTGTAGGGGAACTGGAACTGAAACCTAATTTGTACAGAATAAACTGCTATTATTGCAGTAATAGAATAAGAAAGCTGTGTTTTCTGGGCACCTTTCCCCTGGTGGGCTCTACTAAGACCTCTTCTGTATATAACTAATTCAGGAGTTGGCCACCCCCCACCAACCTTTGGACTAACCTCAGCCCAGTTATCTGACCTCTCCCTGCCAGACTCCCCACATTGTGCTGGTTCCCAAGTCAAGAAAATGGCAGTGAAGGGCAGTGGTTGTGAGCACAGCCTCTGGAGCCAGAGAGACCTGTGTTCCTTCTCTGGTTCTGATGTGAACAGTTACATGACAACTTTACTCTTTTGAGCCTCTGTTTCCCCATCTATAAGATGGTGATAATAATACCTAGCTTTGAGAGTTGTGGAGATTAAAAGAAGTGATGTGCTTTACGAGCTCCTCATTGTGCTTGGTATTTACTGGCATGAATTACTGGATGGGAGCTCTCTGTTGGCATCAACATCATCTTCATTGTGTATCAAGGTTTTCACTGAAAAATGAAGTAAGGCCATATCAGGAGCTGGGGAGTGAGAAGCCTGAGTTTTTGTTCTGGTGTTAGGGGACATTGCTATGACTGACATCTCAGGTCCCAGGTACCTACCAACCCACTCACTGCACAGATGAAGAAACTCAGGCTTGATTAGTGCCTTTGTGTCAGGGCCTGGGAATGAGCTAAGCCCAGTTCTTCAGACTTCTAGTTCAAAACTCTTCCCACGAAGTGACCCTGTTATTACATTAATCACAACAGGAAATCGTGTCCAGAGCAGGACGGCCATCCTCATTGCTTGTTCTTCCATCAGGCACTGCTTCCCAGGTGAAGGGAACCATCTCCTTGGGTCTAAGGTAAGGGGAATGAACCCACAGCACAGGCCATGTCAGGCCATCAAGCAGCCCTTCCTTTAGGGCAGGGATTATTCTGGTCATTTCTGCTCCCCAGAACCTGGTCCAAAGGGGTGAAGAAGCAAGCAAGGAAAGGAAGGAGACAGAGGAATATTATTAAATCAATAACAGCTCCTACTTATTAAAATTTTACCTTGTGCATGACATAATGCTGAAGGATTCACATTTATTATGTCATTCAAACTCACAACTCTTTAAGTTAGATAATATTAGTAACCCCATTTAACAGATTAGGTGCCTCAAAACAGAGACAAGTAGTAGATATTACTACTTTAATTTTCTATCTCTAGAAAACCCAGGATCTAGAATTGTCTACAATTGTACCATTCAACATAGCAGTGCCAAGATCCAAAAGCAGATCCCAGTGATGCCAGATACGAAGTTCTTGTCACACTGTCATCAAGGAAGCACAGGACAGGCTTCCATTTCATCCTCATCAGGATAAAAATGCAGCTTCTGTCAAATCACTATCAACTGGGCAAGCGTTCAAGGAAGCGGCTCCACACAGAAGGGGCGCTTAAACCTAGTCCGATGCCCACCATCTGCCCTTCACATTCAGGCCTCACTAGTGACGCAGTGATCACTGAACCCAAAGGATCTCCTGCCTGTTCAAACCGCTCTGCTGGTGTGAGGAGTCAGCATTGCCCTTTGGGTGGTACAACACGCCACCGCCAGGTCTGGGACGGTGCCTGTTATTTCCTGAGTGTGCCATCGTCACATTCCTTTTTTTTGTGGCCCTTGTGTTCATGATGACACCATTCCCAATGCTATCTGAAGTGTCCATATAAAGGTATTCCAACTTGCAAAGGACCAGCCTTTCACCCGAGACGCATCATCCCCTTCCTCACCTGTGCTAATGATCAAATGAGGCAGGAGAGAGAAATGTGTGTTTGGTTAGTGCTTGGGAGCTCACACAAGGAGAAGGTGCTTGTTGCTATGCTCCATTCCCATAGCTACTAGAAAATGTAGCGCTCCTTGGCTGTACAGAGCAACCCTCCTGTCTTCTGATTTTCTTTGGCGCGCCAGCCATGCAACTGATTTTCTTCATGATCAAAGTCAACTAGGAGGTGGTCCCCATTGTACCTCAGATGGAGTTTTAATTTGTGTATGTATTATGACAGGCCTTTTCCCTTTGGATCATTCACTTCAGCAAGAGGAATGAGGGCAGACAGCTCAACGTGGAGCCTGCCACCCGGATTTGTAACTTGGGATAATATTTCTTTATAATGAGAAACATTTTGAATCAGCACTTTAAAATCGCACAGAACAGAGTGTTTGATGTCCCTCCTTTACTTCCTACAGCTCCCCAGTCTCCAGTCCCACGGGTATTTTCCAGTCCTTGGGGACCATATCATATTTTCCTGTCCCCCCTGCCTTTATCTGTGCACAGAGCAAGGCACTTACATGTGAGTTACCTCTGCTTCTTCTTTGATTACACACAGACCTTTGGTTTGGTTTAGTCTTTGACTAAAACTAAGAAGCTTAAGGCAGTAAGGAATTCCAGGGACCATGATGATGATAATGTTAACAGCCACAGACATTACTTGGAAGCTATGCTGTACCAAGCACTGTGCTGAGTGTTTTAGAAACAGTATCATTTAATTCTCACAAAGCCCAATGAGGTAAGTATTGCTATTACTCTCATTTGTAAGATGAGGAAACTGAGGCTTAAAGAGGTCTATCAACTTGTCCCACGTTAGTGTTTAATTAGAGGTAGAGACCAAATTCAGATCTGAGTTAAGTCCAGATCGAACCTGCCCCCAATCACTATACCACACTGCTTTTCTGATTAGGTATCAAGCTGTGGAAATGTTAAAAATGGAAAACAACAACAAAAACAAAAAATCAACATTGCCAATCTCATTGTTATATCGACCTACCTTTTTACTCAAATTTTGTTGTCAGTATTTTCCAGAGAATAGACACTTGACATAATATCTCTTCAGAATGGAAACAATGTTAAAAGAGCATTTTAAATGTGTGTTGAACACAATATTCAATGGTCTACGTTACTTCTGCCTGCTCAGGAGTCTCACTCTGTGTGAGGAGGGATTTCTCTGTCCCTCGAGCCTGCCTGCCCGTCCAGCCTCCATGCTTTTGCTGATACGATGCCCTCTGCTCGAACGGTCACCACCTTCTCTATTAAGAAAAAATTCCCCCATCCTTCAAGACGTACTTCAAATATTGCCTTTTCTGTGAGGATTTCCACCATCACTCCCAGCCAAAAGTGGCCACTGCCCCCAGCTCTGGGCCCTTATCATTATTTCTGCCCCTCTCCCATAAACACTGCCCTCATGGTATGCGCACCTGTGCTTCCTGTCCCTTGCTGGTTTCTCTACCAGGCTTAGTACCCAGTGGAACAGATCCGTAGAGACACAGCCAGGCTCCCAGCTCTGGCCCTTACCAGCTGTGCATCAACAGGGAAGTCACTTAACCAACCTGACTCTTAGTTTTTTCATCTGTGGAAATGGAAATAATAGAAAACCATCTCCCAGGCTCTTGTAAGAATTAAATTTAATGAGGATTCTTTAGAGATTATAAAGTATATTGAAAATATAAGGCATTATTATTATATTGCTTAATAGTTAATGAATGAAAGAACACCCAAATGTCCTAATGTAATACAGTCTGTATTTAATACACAGACTGATGCAAAGATTTATATGTGAAACCACCCACACAGTCTCAGACCTCAGCAATTAGGTGTATATACAGTGCTATTTAATAGACTTACTGCACTACAGAAAAGTCAGAAGACATAAACAAGGTGGAAAAGAAGAATTTTCAGCTTCTAGGTAAAGAAAAATGCTAATTATCCTAAAATTTTCATTTAAAGTTTTGCTACCCTCCTACTCCATCTCCTCTCAAATACCCTTTTTGCAAACACAGTTGGAATCAAATGTGTGCTTATATACACAGTGCCACACACAGGCTGAGACACACACAGGGGTCTGAGGAATATGTCTTCCTACACAATTCTACAGATGATCTGAGTGGTAAAATTTGAGACAATGTGATGAAATGGAGGCCACACTACAATTAATGATACTGGCATTTTTTCTTTCCCACTGGAGGCTGTGAACAAAATCTCACTGTAGGCTCAAGGGCATGATCAATCTAGCTGCCTGCCACATGCCAGCAGGAAGGGCTTTCTCCAAAGTGAAATGTTACAAGCCTGGAGAACAGCAGAATCAGATACTATGACGTGCTGTTGCTCAATAAGCAATAGGTTTTGAGGTCTCCCGACGTTCATAATGTGGCCTCCTGTTGGCCCCAGTCCTGAAGCACTTTGGGTGCAAACCACCGCCCCAGTCAATGCACATGTGCATGGCAGTGCTGGCACAGCACATGGGGCAGGACAGACGGATGGACGTTCACTTTTCTTTCATAAGAAAATAAGTTTGTTTGTTTACTTATTTATTTATTTTGAGACAGAGTCTTACTCCGTTGCCCAGGCTCACTGCAACCTCTGCCTCCCAGGCTCCAGCGATTCTCTTGCCTCAGCCTCTCAAGTTGCTGAGATTACAGGCATGTGCCACCATTCCCAGCTGATTTTTGTACTGTTGGTAAGAGACAGCGTTTCACCATATTGGCCAGGCTATTCTCAGACTCCTGGCCTTGAGTGATCTGCCCCCCTTGGCCACCCAAAATGCTAGGATTACAAGCGTGAGCCACTGTGCCCTGTCTAGTTTCTTTCTTTAGCAAGGAGCTACTTGCATCCTCTCAGTAGTTCAGAAGGGTGAACCCCTCCCCTAAAGGCCCCCCAGCTATGGGAAGGGTAGAGCACAATGAGGAGAGGACGGGCTCTGGGTGTGAGTCCTGTCTCTTTCTCTCACTAGGGATCTGGCTTTGGACATATCATTTAACCTTCATGGCCTCAGTTTCTCATCTGTGGAAATGGAAATAAAAACAGCATGGTGCCCCTGTTTGCACTTAACAAATACTTACTGGATAAGTAAGACTCTTGAGAAGATTAAATGAGGAAACACATGTAACACTCAGAATAGCACCTGCCTGGCACAAGGCAAACTCTTGATTTGTGTGTGCTGCCATATTTGTGTGTGCTCTTACATCAGCTTAGGCTTTGCTGGGAGTGGCTGGGAGCAAGGGCAAAGGCACGCTGCAGACAGAAGGGCAACATGGCCCTCGTTTGCTCTGAGCCTCAGGTATGGGGCACAGGGACATGAGAGGAGGGCTTTTAGAGGCAGCACAGTCTGCATAGGGTTTACAGTCAGAAAACTGGACTTCTAGGTCCAGCTCTACTACTTACCAGCCATTCCAACCGAACAAGTTATTTGACTGCAGCAGGCCTCAGTTTCCACATCTGGGGCTTGCAGGACAGGAAATGCAGTTAGTAACTATAGAGAGCGCATCGACTGCTGGAGAGAAAAATTGAAAGGCCTCACACAAAGGCATGGTATTGATTCTGTATTTGCCTAGCGGAGCCTCTCTTCTAAGGGGAAAGGCAGTCAGTGTCCACCAGCACTTGTGATTTCTGTAGTTTTATACTGAAAGTCTTCAGTAAAATAGAATAAAAGTACAGATTGAAGCCCCTAGATAGGTAAAATGCACAAATGGACACTTTAATGTAGACCCTTCTGATGCAGGTGCCAGAAACACCCAGCATCCTGTCTACGGTACTCTGCCTTTCTTTAGGCTGTTCGGTCTTCCAGAAAGCCATTCCGATCTTCTCTTTCAACATCCTACTTGATTTACAAACTCAATGCCTTGTTTTAATTTTTCCTGATCTTCCTAGTTAGAATGAATTGCTGTCTCCTTTGGAATCCCACAGGGATAGGTTCAAACTCCAGTAATATACCTTTATCATCTGCCTAGAATTGC
This sequence comes from Macaca mulatta, assembly GCF_049350105.2. Classification (NCBI taxonomy): domain Eukaryota; kingdom Metazoa; phylum Chordata; class Mammalia; order Primates; family Cercopithecidae; genus Macaca; species Macaca mulatta. The sequence continues at coordinate 79,330,077 of NC_133419.1, forward strand.
CATCAGCTCCTTACACATCTGGCTGTCCATGAAAGTAGAGATGACTCAGAGGCAATGACTTCATCTGGCTTTGTCTGCTCCTCACAGCCTGGGACACAGTCCAAAAGACAGGCTCAGTGAATGCTCCCCACCAGTTTAAACCTGAATTTGGGGAAGCTCCTTCTGCTTCATCACCTGAAATCCCTGCATCCAGGGATAGCTCTCGGCTGCTAAACCTGAGAGGGTTTAAAATCTCCAGGTGATTCAGCTGCTGGGAAGCTGCGTTTACTCCACACCTACTATAGGTCATCCACTGGACTGGGCCCTTTGCAGATGTTCTCTGGCTTAATGCTCAAACCACCACTTAGATACTAATTGACATTTTACCAATGATGAAACCAGGATACAGAGAGGTTTAAAAATGTGTCTGAGCCGGGTTTGGAATGCAGGTCTTACTTGGCCCAGTCTGTGCTTTTGCTCCGAGACCATATTGCTGTCTTTAGAAGGATGAAGCTGTTTAGTTCTGGTCTTGTTGTTTTACTGATAGGAAGAAGCACTGAGTGGAAGGAGAAATATTGTGGTTTTTTCAGCCCTCTCTCTTCCTCTCACTGCTCCCTTCTTCCTTCCACCCTGCTCTTCTTCCCTGCTATGAAAAGAGGCTGAGCTCTGCTCCTCCTTGTCCTCTAAGCCTAGTGGACTTAAGTGTAGCCCCTTCCTAACTTCTCCTCCACAAGTGCTAGGTATTTACTCAGCAAAAGAATAGCCATCGGGGGGCTGTTTTCTCTTTCTCTCTGCACTTAAGTGCAATTAAATTATGTTATTTCACAGTAATTAGTCTGCAATACAAATGAGACTTGGGGAAAATTCCTTTCCAAGAAAGCTAAAAATCTATAAAATCCACTCCCTTTCCATACTCCCTGGGCAATGTTGTAGAAGGAGCACCCAGAGACGCAGCTGGGGCTCCTGCCTGACCAAGCACGGCTGTGCAGCCTCCTCGGGGCTTTAAACTGCCCCCAGGGCCTCCAAGCCCCGGGAGGGTGTGCTGTTTCCGCAGCCGCTGTTGTTCTTATTAGAAATGAATATATGAGTACATGTGGGTCCCTTCTTTTTGACACATTTCCAAACTCAGAAACTGCTCCCCTCAAACTCAACACATCTTGTTTGCCAGGGGGAAGGGGCAGGCAGATTTCATTTACAAGTGGCTCTTACTCTTAAGAACTAGGTGCCTGAGAATCATTTCATCTCCATAGCAGCCTCATACCTACATTCACGGGTCAGGAAACTGAGGTCCGGGCAGAGGACACTTCTTGCTTGGAGTCATAAGTAGTTAGGAGCAGATGAGGGTGCAAAGCTAGCCTGTGTCCCGTGCTGATTATGTTTCAGCAGCCACCTCTGGCTTTGTCTCCTCTGGTTTTCCCTCCGCATAGTCTCGAGGAGCCATTTTTCACTCACCGATATACACTTTCCACCTTTGATCTTTGTGAGAACTTGGTACCTCTATTTTTTCCTTTTTCTTTCCCTCCTCTCCAAGCTTTGCAACATCTGTCGTGTTCTGATCTCGACATCCTCCCATCCTTTCTCTCCTTGAACAAACTTTTGCTGGACACATGCTATATCATGCCAGATCCCGGCACAAGAAGCTGCGGCTATGATACTAAGTGTGATGGAATTGTTTTTGGTCCTTATGGAGCTCATAATCTAATGGTGGGGACAGATATTAAATGGTCCATGTCACAGTCATTCAGTAGCAATTGTGAGGAGCACCACAAGCACCATAAAGGCATAGAACTGGGTTCCTGGCTCAGCGGGAGAGGCTCACAGATGCTTCCCTGAAGTAGCGACACTTGAGCTAAGCTCTTGAAAAAGAACTGATTGGTATAAGTGGGGTAGGAGATGGCGGGCAGCTCTCTCCAGGAATCCTTCAGTCTCTTTGGGTCTCAGAGCAACTTGTGACCCTGCTCCTACCTCCCACCAATTAAACTGGCAGACCCAGGATCAGACAGAAAGTCTTCTTCTGGCAGGGCTATGGGGAAATTGGATACCTGGCTGGGAGTCCTGACGTTCAGTCCTATCCTTCTGAACAGGATCTAGCAGTGAGTAACAGAGTTTTAAACTGTTCACACCTTGTGACCCCGGAATCCTGCTCTGGGGAATACACCCTTTCCAAAATAATCCAAATAAGAAATAAGAAAACAGAGCAGAGGCACAAAGATGTTCACAGAAGTGCTACTTATAATGCCAAAGAACTGTAAACAGCCGGAATACAATGATATAGTAATGGCACAAATATAATAGGTTTTCCAATTGGCAAGAATGACAATTGTGTCAGTATTTGAAAATGTTTGCATGAAAAAATGGCCTGTGAAAAAGGCGGAAGGACATAAAGCTGTGTATCCTCACTGATTATGCTGAGGCTATGGCTTCTGTTGTTATTAAAAATGAACATACGAGTAAATGAGGGTCCTTTCTTTTTGACATATTCTCAAACTCAGAAACTATGAGCCATGATATGGAGGTCAAGGATAACACACAGAAAACCCCAGAATGTTTCTGTTGTTTGCCCCAGTATCTTGAATTCTGGATGATATCTTAAAAAATTTCTCAACAACACTGAAATACCCCAAGAGTCTGGAGATTATTTTAGGTAACACTTGATTTTAAAGCCAGTAAATAAATCACTTCTTCACTACATTTCTCAAAAACAGTGCCTGAAACTACAGAGACAGAGAACAGATAGATGAGTGATTGCCAGAGAGTGAGAATGAGAGGGGGGTTGACTTCAAAGGGGCATAAGGGAACTTTGGGGGTGATGGAATGGTTATGTGTTTTGACTGTGGTGGTGGTCACATAACTCTACCAGTGTGTCAAAACTCATAGAGTAGTACACTTAAAATGTGTTAATTTTCTGTATGTACATTATATCTCAATAAATGTGATATGAAGGGAGTGGCCTGGGCCTGGTGGCTGAGTGGGTGCAAAGGTAAGGGACAATGCCTGAGCAGTGGCTGGAGTTTCAATCCTAGTTAGGTCCCTAGAAGCACAGTCAGAGCCCTGTGCATGGCTAGGGAAAGGAATTCGACACAGAGGAAGACTGATGTCGTCCTGCTGCCTTCCACACTCACTCTCTATGCTTTTCCACCCTGCTTTGTGCCCTGGGAGGCTGGTCCACATGGCCTGGATCAATGGTTCTCTTGAGCTCTGACTTCTGGTTGGGTTCCACCACCAGGAGGAGGTTGTCGGGGTGGGAAGAAAGTGAGGTGGAGACTTCTGTCCTCCGGCTCCCTCACCGCCATACCTCTACTGAAGACCACACATCCATGTCAAGCAGCACTCTCAGCTGGCTACCTTCTCCAGGTTCTAGTAACCACTCCTTCCCCCTTGCCCCTTCATGCCCCTTCATGCCCCTTCATGGTGTCCTAGAACCATTAGCCAGGGGGTAGTACCATTCCTTGACACACTGCTCTTGCTTTGGTATTTAGCTTCTTAAACTGTCCTCAAATTAAAAACAAATGAATGATCAAATGACAAACCCCATAACCCACTGCCTGAATACTTCCGTTGCCAGGAAGGGCACTGTCAAACTCTCCTATCATGGGGAAGCTCTGCAAACTGGAAAATGTTCCTTTTCTTCCCTCTTCAGCCCTGCAGAGCGAGTTGGTCCCTTCTCCCTTCGTCAGCATTTCGGACAACTGCAGAGAACCATGCTGGTCTCCTAAGTCTTCCTTCTGGGGATCTGGAAGATATCTGTCTGTGGCCTGTTATAATGAGAACAATCTATATATATCTTGCTATTAGCAATTCCCACAGAGCAGCATGAAGGAATCAATCTTGGACAGAGAAGGCGTTAATGCAGGATCCTGTATCTTTATCACTTTTTCCTCCTTCTAAAAGACCAAGTTCAATCATCTCCATTTCCCATTCTTTGGGCTATAAAGCTAAATCTATGGCTCCTGTCCAAAAGGCCTGATGTGAAGTCAAAGAGAAAGGAGGGAAAATGAGCCTTATTGCACAGTAACACCCAGACCCAAGTGTAATAGGCTCATGCTAATGAGGCAACAGCATCTGAGATCCTGATATTGCATGAGTTGAGCCAGATGGAAATAACTGGGGGTTGAGGATTGGATACATCCACCCTGGCCTCTATCTGTAATTCTTTCTCTTTCTCAACACATCTCATGTCCATTTCACCTGTATCTGAGCCCCAGAACACAAAATACACAGTTCTGCCACCATGCTTTTGCCCATGCTGCTCTTTCGCCTAGAGTACCCTTGGCAGACTTAACCATCTTGCAAGGCCTCTTATTCAACCAAGTCTTAATTGAGCCCAGGTACCTTGTGCCAGGCTTTGTGCTAGGTGGGGGAGTGAATTCCCCCTAAAAAGAAGGAAAGTCTAATATGTCTTCTAACTTGAATTGCTGCCATACTGAAGTCCAGTTTGTATGAGGAAATGTCAGAGATACTGAGAGTCTGTACCATTCTATGCAAATTGCACTTAATGCTCAAGTTCACTTCTATCACCATTTCCTAGATAGCCTCAAGAACTGCATGACCCAGAGTCTTCCAGACCAAGAACTGCAATATTATTCCAGCAAGCAAAGCTCTCTAACAGCTGCCTTTTGAAGAGCAGCAATTAAGCATTAAGCTCAGCAACATTCTCACTTATAAATTAAACTATCACCACTTCAAACAAGGGTTCTGATTTTTTTTTTTTTTTTTTGTACTCCACAATCAGTCCTTGTGGAGGTGAAAAACGCAACCTAATTTAAGAAAGGATCCCTCACTGCGTTACACAAATTGGAATGTTCCACTATGGTTACCCAGAAAATGCAGAAGCCCTCATCTGAGACTCTACCCTTTATGTCCTGGTGCAATTTCCTAGAGATATAGAAATACAGACTAGGAAGGACCTTACAGGACAATCTACTCCTGCCACATTGTGGGTGAGGTCCAAGGAAGGGTAACAACCATCTCCCAAGGCAACCAGCAAGGGACATCTCTTTTATCACATACTCTGTGTTTTTCAACATCATCTCATTTAACCCGCACAACGGCCTTATGAAAGTAGTACTATTATTCCTCCCACTATGCAGATGAGGAAACCAAGGATCAAACGGCTAAACAGCTGGAGAGTGGCAGCGCTAAGATTTCTGTGGAGTTGGTCAGGCTCCAAATCCTATCTTCTTTCCTGATGAGAACCCCACATTGCCTTAGAGAAATCACAGAGAATGGTGCCACTGTCCTGCTGGGCAGACCTGAACCTGATGATACAGCAATCAGCAACCAGTGTCCTTTCAGGTCTTCATTTAAATGTAAAGCCACTCCTCATTTTAGATTTATTAACAAGTCTTTTTCATCTCCTATTCCAAAGGCCTACCTGGCAAGACAGGCGCTTGAAGAATCCTCAAGATACTAATCTGAGGCTCTTCTGCAGCACACAGTGTCTGTGTTTTACATAGAGATTCGGAACACAAGGGAAGCTGTCAGTTTTATCTGGATAGAAGCAACAGTTGGTGAAGCACAAATCAAGTTCTGTCCTAGTTAGAGAAATGATGTGAGCTGCTTTGCAGGTGACGATTCTTCTTGTGGCTGCATTGCTGGAACAACGAGACATCCCTACAAATGTTTTCCGACAGGTCCCCCTGGTTGTTTTGTCAGCTGCCCTTGGACTAACACAGGCCAGGAAGCCTGTTGGTGCTGCAGTGAGACAAGCCAGGTCCAAGTTCTCACTCAGGAGTAACTAATACTCTGTTACATGAGATGCTAATAATTCTAATAATACCTATAACAATAGTAGTATCTAACTTTTATTGAGTGATCTGTGCCAGGGAGTGAGCTAGGTACTTCTTATAAATTATCTTACAGAAATTTCACCCTAACCCTGTGAAGTAACCACTATTATAATCTTCATTTTGTAGATAGGGCAACCGAGGCAGAGAGAGGTTGTGTAAACTCGCCAAATGTCACAAAGCTTGGAAGCAGCAGTGCCGAGATTTAAAAGCAGGCAGTCTAATTTCAGAACCTATGCTCTCAACTACCATGCTGCTCTTGGTCCCTCTCCAAAATGGGCGAATCATTCCAGCCACTTCCACGAGGAAAGTGAAAACCAAGGTTCAGATAGGTTAAGCAAACTGCCCAAGTTTACACAGTCAGCAAGTGATACAGCCAGGGTCTGATGTGAGATCTTTTGATTCTACATTGTCTGTTCGAGCCCAGGGCCTATATAGCATAGTTGGCTGAAAGCATGGCCTTTGAAATCCCAAGTCTTGGTTGTATCCCAGCTATGTCATATACTGGCTGTGTGACCCAGGCAAGTTGCAAACTTCTCTGAGTTTTAGTTTCCTTGTCTGGAAAATAGAGAAAATCATACTCATCCCACAGAATTGTGGTGAGGGTCCAGAGAAATGATACACGTAATGGGCCTGGCCCAAGGCTAGGCACATAGCAAAAATTCAAAAAGCCAAATATTAAGATGAGAAAATTATAGCATACAGGTTAAAAGTGTGAGCTCGAAAGAGAAAAAAAATTAGAAAGCATTAGCTCAAGAGCTTGAGTGCCTGCGGCTGGGTGGATCATAGCCCTAACATTTACCATGCAACAGTGGGCAAGCTACTGAAGCTCATGGGGGCTCAGTGTCCTCATCTGTCAATTGCAAATAATAACTTATGATTGTTAGGAGATTTCAGTGAGGAAACACAAGCAACATGCTCAGAACAGAAAGGGGCACGTGGACAGCATACAATCCAAACTAACTGCTCTTTATGAATGATAAACAACGGCCAAATGTGATTTTTACTACTCTATATCGCACCTTTTTGGTAAACATGTTTTAAAAACAATTAAATGCTATACAATAAAGCATTTAATTGTTTATTTTAACAATTGGCAGTACAAGCTTCAGGGTCTGCCCTAAAACTAGCGTTGCCCCTTTCGACATCATCTCATGTAACCTGCACAACAGCCCCCATTGTGTTCTGCCAACAGATTTCTCCAGAAAAGAAAAGACCCAGTATTCAAATGGAGACTAACAAGGACCTGAAAACTGTACTAGGAAGAATTGGTGAATAAAGCACTGTAAACTCATCCTCAGTGGCTGTCTTTCTGAATTGGCGCCTTTGGAGACAAAAATATACATTTTCTCTCTGAAGAGATCCCACAGTTGTGTGAGGGTCCTCCCTGGATTCCCAGCTCAGGCCAGAGCAGCCAAGTAGCACTCCCAGGAGAGGAGGAGATGGCCCATGGGCAAGGCTCTGGCTTCCACAGTCTCTGTGGGGGGTAAGTGCTGACTCCAGTGTCTCTACTTTCTCAGGAAAATACCCGTAAATGTATCTGTAATTGAAAGGTCACTGGTGGCACAAGTTTCTCAAGATACTTTCCAACTAAGAAATGGAACATCAGCTGGGCGTGGTGGCCCACACCTGTAATCCCAGCCTGTTGGGAGGCTGAGGCAGGAAGATCATTTGAGGCCAGGAGTTTATGACAGCTTGGGCAACATATTAGACCCCATCTCTATACACACACAAAATGAAAAAGTAGCCAGGTGCAGTGGGAAACAACTGTAGTTCCGGCTGCTCGGGAAGCTGAGGTGGAAGGATCACTTGAGCCCAGGAGTTCAAGGCTGCAGTGAGCTATGATTGTGCCAGTGCACTCCAGCTTGGGGGACAGAGTGAGACTCCCATCTCTAAACAAACAAACAAACAAACAAGCAAACTAAACATCAAATGAATCTGTCAGGATTACCAACCAGACATGACAGCCCTAGGCAGATAATAGCAAAAGAAAAATTCTTTTCCACCCTCTGTTTCTGCCTCCCGCTCTGCTGGTGAGGTGATGCAATTCTTATCTGGAACCTGATAGGATGTAGAAAATAATTACAAATGAAAAGGTTATTCATAATTTTTAAATGAGTTAATTAGTAAACCCAGTCAGACTCACTCATTACAGTAATTAATAATTGATTATACTTGAAATTAAACACAATTTTTCATCAAAAATCTAATTAAATATCTGTGCTTTTGCCTGTTGATTAGATCGGCTGGTCTGCTGGAAAAGGGTCTTTGTTAGGGATATTTGTGCTTGGCTGAGACAATTAATTTGATTTTTAATAATTGATGGTTCCTTCCAAGTTAGTCATCACAGCCTGTAATTATGGCCAAGCAACAAGATGCTCATGCCTTGTCCTCAGCAGCTGCAGGAGACCAAACAATAAGGCTGCTACCCCCTAGCTTGTGAAGCAAGGTTGGGATGGTCCACACACCTGCAACGTGTTCACCTGCGTTAGCTTACAGCAAGCTCACAAGCATCCTTCTGAGGTGTGGGTTGTGCCTATTTTCTAGATGAGCAAATCAGAACTCAGAAAGAGAAATGACTTTCCCAAGGGTGAGCAGCTGCTGTGTGGTGAAGCAGGGCCTGGAATCCAGGGCTGTTGCGGTGGCTCTAAGCTCTTCCCCAACATCTTGCTGATTCTCCAGGAAACAAAGGGAATGCCACAGGCTTGCCTCTCTGGCTTGATCACTGTATATGAGCCCCAGCATCCAGTCCAAGCATTTCTACAGAGACAGAATATTATCTGTGTAGAAATATCTGTGTTATTCTTGGCAAGGACACACTATCAGTGAACTGACCATTCCTGGCTTGAGACACAAAATCTTCAAAATTGACCTTCGATCCACCTCCTCTTCTCCACCTACGTTGTCAGTGTTGTAACTGAAGCCATCAGCTTTTCCTGACTAGTTGACTGCAATAGTTTCCCAACAGGTATGCTTCTACTCTCTCCTTCCTCTACCCTTACCTTTCTAAAATAAAAATCTGTGTCCTACCACTGCTTAAAACTGTTCAGTGGCTCCCCAGTTGCCCACCCAATAAGGTCCTCAACTTGTCCTCCAAGCTGATCTTCATAATCTGACGACACACTTCTGTATTAGCTCCAACAGTACACCCCACACTCCTCAAATGCTTCAAACACAGAAAACATCTTTGCTACCACATCATCCTCTTTCAAGTCTTTGAAAGCTCCCTTGCTTTGAAATGCCCTTTCTGTATGTCTACTTCTGGCTAACGCCTACTTTAAAATGCAGCTCAAACATCACCTTTCCCAGGAAGCCTTCCCTACTCCTTTTGGCTGGGGTTGGGTATTCTCACAGCCCCTGAGCTCTGTATAAATCAATCACTGTTTCAGATTTGCCTGCTTACATAGCTATCTCTTCTTTTAAGCTACGAGTACCTCAAGGGTAGTGACCATATAGTTAACCCTAGCACTTAGCATAGAGCCTGGCTCAAAGCAGGTACTCCATATGGTTTGCTGAATGAAAAACAAAATTCACAAAATTGTGGATTTGAAAGCTGTCAATGTTGGAAGGAAAATTAAAGGTTACCCAGTGAAAACCCTCAGGCAGTGCTTGAATCTTATTCTAAGTGGTCCCTGAGCTCTATCTGTATCCTTCCTGTGACAGGGAGCTCACTACTTCCCACAGTTGCCCCTATCTTTAGATAGCTGAAGACTGATCATGTATTCTTATTAACTGGGAGAGAAAGAAGCCCATGAGATGGAAAACAGGAGAGAGTTTGATTAATCATGTAAACATTTACACTTTCTCACTGAATTAGGCTATATGATATAAACCTTAAGACTTCAACACAAAACAAATTGATGTGTATATGTAGCAAACTACTCAAATTATGACTTATGCCTGCTTGTCCAGAAGTATACTCACTTAGGAAAAATAATAATGTCAGCCAAAACCAAGAGCTGTGCCAGTGGTTGGTGGTGACATAGTATTGGTGGTGCCAGAAGAAACCTTCATGCCAAGTAATGGTACTGGAACCATACAACCCTCACTGGTAACCCACTCCATATCAATGATGCACCTCACAGAGCCTAGGAAGACCTTGACCTCTCCCAGTTTGGCTGTTTCATTTATACAATGACCCATAGCAGGGACGGCAAATACTTGACATGTTATCAATATTCTCCATTTCTGTGACGATAACAGACATCACTAATCAATCACAGATAGTCTCTTACATTGAGCCTAAATATAGCCCCAGTATCTTTCTCAACACAGCATTCTAGGCAGCAGCAACTAAACAATCAGACAGAAGAAGAGATGACATATGCATGCCACCCTGGCCTTGGAGCCATAAAATTCTCTAAGCCAATATTCACCAGGGGAAAAGAGACCTGGCATGCTAGAGGAGGCTTATTGTAGCTTGAGATATTGAAGGGGACCTCCCTTTGCAGGACTGTCATCTTCTTGATTACTTACTTTCATAAAATTCAAGAATCTTTAGTGGAACTGACCTTACAGCTTATGCCACTCAAAGCCCATCCATGCTTGAACCACTTCTCTATCTCTTGAACATGTGATGGCCCATGTTGTATTAATCATTCTTAGTGACAGCTGTTACTACGTCTCAAGACAGCCCCTGTTCAGCCACAATGACTTCGCTTGTTACCAAGTTCTTTTTTCACAGTGGGCAGCACTCTTTTTTTGTCCTCTGCCAATTAGTTATATTTCTATGTACTGGGCTTGTGCTGAAAAAGTCCCCTTTGCTTGCAGAATTATCTTAGAATTCCTTAGCATGGGTTCAAGGCCTTCTCAAGCTGGCCCAACCTACCTTAAGACTTTGAATTACAGACTTAGAAGGTTGGAAAGGACCTCAAGGGTTAAGCCAACCTCCCTTCCAACGCCTTTACCAAGAGGCTGATTTATACAGAGGCAGCAGACCCTGCACAACACCCACAGATCTCTTTGGATTAATATCTTTCCTGGGAAAAGACCAAAGCAAGGGGTCAGAAGTAGGAAGCCAGACTGTGTTACAAATTCATCAGAAGACTGCATGGTGGGAGTCATCTGCTGTATCAAGGCAGAAGTCGGGAGGAGCTCCTTATGTCTGTGTTCGCACCCGGGGTCAGGTGAGCACTGCTCCATGTCAGCCAGCATTCTCTGCTCTTTGTGCTGGCTGGGACCTTCTGCTTCTCAGTCAGAATTTCCCTGGGTTCCTGACCATGGTTTAACTCAGGACATCTACCTTCATACATGCTTTCCTGCCAGTTTCCCTCCAACCCCACAGTGCTCCATCTCCTTTCTGCTCCTCACTGCAGCCACACAGTCCCAACAGGAGAGGCTACCTGCTGTTCAGCCTCTCCAACTTGTCATTCAGTTGTATGTACTCAATCCATGACACTTATGCCATAGATCCCCATCTCAAAGGCTAGTCTTACTGAGTGCTCACGCCTTAATACCAGGCACCCAACACACAAAAGGACAGATGCCCAGCTTCCTTCCTGATATAAGTGCAGAAGGATGCAGAGGAAGGAGAGGAGGGCCCCGAAGAGCTGACCCTGCAGTGTCGGGGTGCAGACTGTCCAGAACTCCAGGGCTGCTTGCCTCACACTGCTTGCTTTGCCTGCCATGCTAGTAAGGAGGCTTCAGTGCCCACACGTGTCTTGGTTGCTGCCCTCTGGGCCAAAGGGGAGCAAGGGAAGCTGGGGTGAAGAGGTGCTTACCCACAAAGTATGCCAGCAGGATGACCAGCGTGGCTGAGATGACGATGGCGCTCAGGGCTGCGCACTTCCAGTTACAGTACTTGGAGGGCTTCTTGAGGTTAAAGGCCGGCCGGGCGAAGGTGCTGCGGGGCAGGGGTCGGGGCGGAGGGGAATACACTGTGCTGGACGTCAGTGGGTACCCTGGTGATGTGGTGCAGAAGAGCGGGGAGGTGCCTCCAGGCTTGAAGAGGAAGTGCCTGCAGATGGAGAGCAGCAAGAGGGTGTCAGGAGCTGCCCACAGACCAGGCACCCAGACAAACCTGGAGGCCAGAGGTGGCAGTAGAAGAAGCATGCAGAGGAGCCTGGATAGAGAGTCACCACAGAGACCTGGGAAAGGACAGGAATAAGGAGAGCCACGGACTAGACCACGGAACAGGGCACACAGAGACATGTTTCCACTGAACAGGGATGGGACAGCCCTACCCATGGGAAAACCCACCCAAGGCAAGGTAGAAGGTGTTACCAACTCAACAGAAGGCTGGCACTGAGATCCTTTTCCTGGGAACGGATGGGGCTGGGATGCTGTTTCTTGGGGAATAAACTTCCTATTCTCTAAAATTATTATAGTAACTTGGAAAGTATCTAAAATTCTGTTCTGTCCCCTGGAGATAATGAGACTTAAAACTGTTCTTCTCCCTCCAATGCTTCTGTTGCCGGTCTATCTCAACTGAGGATTGGAATACCCTTCTTTTTAAAGGGGGTTTTATTGGTGTTGAAGCCAAGAAACCATTATTAAGTTATGCCATGGCCAGGAGTCCCCTAGTGGCTGTCACATGGCCAATGGTAGCAAATGCCTTGAAAGCACTCTGCCCAGAAGCCAGACTGCTGCCTCCCAAGCCCAAGGTGAAAGCTGTGTTGGGGGACAGAGAGGCAACTGCACCCGACAGCCTAGTCATGAGGTCAGCGGGGTATGGTCAAAGCACATGGTTGTGACCAAACTAGGTGTCAGGAGCTCCTCCACAGCTTGGCTTTAACCATGGCCACGGGAGGACTTGCACACAGCCTGGGAAATGGAGTGCACTGGTTGCACTGTATCCCCCAGAAGTCTTAGGGCAAACCCACCCCTGTTGGGGTACAAGGTGCCTCAGGCTACAGAATACATGCTCAGGGCCAGAGTTCAAACAACACAGGGACTGTGCTGCATTAAAAATGCTATGTGAGATGGTTTTGGAATGGCAAAGGCAGCCAATGAGATGCCAAGAGCTGCATATTAACAAGACTGCTGTTAATATGCTGGGGGATAGGGTATTCCAAGGATAAACTGTTGCAAGTTGAACATGGACTTGGGGATGAGCATGCCACATGGATCACCTCCCCCAGGAGATCCCAGGGAAAGGTCTCAGGGTCTGCATGCAAGTGCAGGAGCCACAAGGAGAGCACACACAGAGAGGAGAATGGGGATGTCACCTACCCGTCACCGTAAGCCCCATCGTGGCGGGAGGCGCCGAGAATGTCCATCTCAATGAGGTTGTCCTGCAATGTCCCTAGGAATGGCTGCTTGCCTAGGTTTCTACGCACACATGGAGACATGAATGAAGCAATGAGTCATGCATTGATGAAGGGGGATAGTAGAGAAACACACAAAGTGGCTGTTTGGTGCAGCTGTGTGCATGAGACCAGCGGGACATGGTTTCCAGGCAATGGGTCAGTGTGCAAGCCACATGTGCAAGGGGTCCACCTGGCACAGAGCATCCAGAGGGAATGTTGTCTATACAAACCCAAGGTCTGGCAGTTGTGTGCATCATATCACAGTTCTCACTGAAGAGGACTGACATGTGTCTGGTACTGAGCTAGGTATGCTACATCCAGCCTCTCAAATCTTCAAAATGGCCATGCGAGGAAGGCAATGTAATCCTCATTCTACAGGTGAGGAAACTGAGATGTGGAGAGGTAATGGGTCTTGCCAAGGTCAGCTAGCAAAGTTCAAAGAAGGAATTAGAGCTCAGGTTCCAAAGCCTGTGCTCTATCTCTACTTGATACTGCCTATATCTGCTTAAACAGTGAGTGGCTAGAGACACTCATTTGGCTAGTCCAAAGAAAAAAAAGTCAGCATTTTTGGCCATTGTCTTCTAAAGCCACAGTTCTCCAACTTTCTGGAGAGCTAAGCATTGCTGAGGCCCATCCCTAGAGATTCAGTCAGCAGGTCGGGTGGGGCCTGAGGATCTGTATTTCTCCCAGGCCCCCAGGTTAATGCTGACCATGGTCAGAGGATCATGGTCCTCTAGCTGTGCGGGGACCTGGGTGATGACTGGTTAGCAAAGATGGAGCTCCACCGAAGACAAAGGAGGATGCTCTCTGTTCCCCAAGTGCACAGCATTTTGTGACTTTACCTATTTCTAACCCAGAATGAAGATAGACATACTTGCCCTTTTTGGTCTCAACCAGGTCTGCTGAGTGACATGATTCACTTGAGTAGGCTGGAGCCTGTCTCCTGATCATTTCGGGACTGCTGTCACCTCACTTTCAGACTCTGTGGTGAATCATTTGTAACAATCCAGTGGTGGCTTCAGCCTGTTTCATGCACCCAAGAAAGGGACTGACTGCAGAAAACTAACTTTGGACCCAGTCCTGCCAAGGACCTTCTTTCTGACTTTGACCAGGTCTTAGAGGCAGTATTCCCAAATTCAAGACCCTTTTATGCCACTCTCTTGCTGTGCAACTTTAGGTATAGCCCTTAACCTTTCTTTACCTTACTTCCTTCATGTAAAAAGGGATCACAATACTAAACTCACAAAGTTGTTATATGCATCAGCTGAGATAATGGTGGAAGAAGTATTAAGGGCTATGCAAATACTATAGGAGTACTAATGCTAAATATAATAGCTACTACCTACCCTATATCTACCACATATTATTTATTGTTCCAGAAGCTCTGCAATTATCTAATTTAAATCTTATTCCTCACAATAACCCTATGAAGTCAGCACTTTCATCTCTATTTTGTAGATTGGCAAAGCAAAGCTTGTAGAAGCAACTTTTCTAAGATCATATCATAAACAAGGGGGGAGCCGAGTTGGAGCCTGGGGTTATCTGACCCCAGAACTCAGTCCCTCTCCACTTTATAACCCTGTCTCACTCTGCACAGCTTTGTGGCTACTGCCCCTGGTCAGCCTCAAAGACCAAAACGAGGAGGCACTGTAAGTACTATCTGGAAATCCCCTTTCGTTAACATCCCTTGGGACAGTGGAAGCACATGGCAACACTATTTGCAGGTGGAGTGCTGAGTACAGCAGTGGTGGTGGGGACCTCCTCTTTTGGTGAGTTGTGAAGCACTGAACACAAGCCCCTCAAGTCTTCCCCAGTGCCTGGGAGGAGCTTTAGGGGTGTGGAAGTCCCTCAGAGTGGCTCCATTTCCATCTCCAGGCTGAGAGCCCTGCTGATGGGAGGCCTGGTGGCCCCGTGGGAGGCATACAGGCCCTGAGGCCAGACAGATCTAGGTTCAGGTCCCATAACCATCATTCACTGGCCCTGGGCAGGTGACCCAGTCTCTCTAAGTATCCATAGAAGGGGATAATTGTTCATTTTACAAAACCCTAAGCGTAATTTGGATCATATCACTTCTCTGCTCTCAAACCTCCAATGGCTTCATAAGCATTTTAGAATAAACCATAGTCCTTGCCAGGGCCCATAAGCTCCTGTAAGATCTGGCCTTTAGTTCTTCTCAAACCTCATTTTCTGTGCTACAGGTACACTGGTCTCCTTGCTGTTTCTTAAACAAGCTAAACCTTGGCTTTCCTCTGCCTCCCTCAACTGTCTCTATGAATCAGAACCCTCCTGAAAATATCTTCATGGAATATAACCTCCCTCCTCCCCTCATCAACTATTACCTTCTTACCCTAACTAAAATAGCTCCCAGCCTACTCTTCCCAATCATTCCCTGGCCCCTTGTACTGATTTTTCATCACAGGACTTCACACACACACACACTCCTCTCTCTCTCCCTTTCTGAAGAAAAATAAAGCAATGACAGTGCAAGGGGCCAGGAAGTGATTAGGAAGCGATAAACACACACACATATATCCAATATATATATGCTTATCTGATTATTGTGCTTTTCCTAATGCATTTTAAGTTCCACAGGGCAGAAATCTTATCTGTCTTGTTCACTGCTATGTGCCCAGAGTCTAGAGGAATATCTGGTACATGGTAGCAGGCACTCAATAAATGTGTGCTGAATACTGCTGAATTCAGGATACACAAAGGGAAGCATGCCGGCATACAGCAGGCACACAGTCAGTGCTTCATTGAAGATGGCAGCAGATGGCATTCTATGATTGTTTCCTCCATTCCTGCATTTCAGGAGGGAACTGTCCACTCTCTCTACAGCATGAGCAGGTCCAAGGAAGAGCTCCTGCCGCCCCCCGGGACCTGAGGCTGGCTACATGGCATGCTCCCTAGAAGACCTGGGAGTCTGGCTTGAGTCAGAAGGCTCAGACCCCGTTTTAAGATATAGAGTCAAATCTATACCTTAAAACCATCAGAAATAAACAAAGAAATACATTCACAGAGCCGGGTACAGTGGCTCACACCTGTAATCCTAGCACTTTGGGAGGCCAAGATGGGTGGATCATGAGGTCAGGAGATCGAGACTATCATGGCTAACACGGTGAAACCCCATCTCAACTAAATTTACACAAAATTAGCTGGGAGCGGTGGTGGGTGCCTGTAGTCCCAGTTACTTGGGAGGCTGAGGCAGGAGAATGGCATGAACCAGGGAGGTGGAGGTTGCAGTGAGCTGAGATCGTGCCACTGCACTCCAGCCTGGGCGACAGAGGGAGACTCTGCCTCAAAAAAAAAAAAAAAAAAAAAAAATATATATATATATATATATATATATATATATATATTCACAGAAAAGAAATACATTCACAGAAAAAGACATAAAGGATAAAGATCAAAATGTTAACAGTAGGGATTTTCAAGTGACTGGAAAAACAGTGATTCTTATTTTAACTTTTATAATTTAAAAAGAAACAGTTATTTTTAAAAAGAGAGAGACTGGATAATTATCTTCTAAAAGTATGGATCTGTTAGGAGAGGGGAAGAGGTGATGCAACAGAGTAAAGGATTTCTAGAGAAAGAGGGTACACCAGTCTCCTGAAAGAGCTTCCACACTCATGCTAATGTGCATATTAATTATTAAATCCCTCTGGAATTTGGGGAGACATGAGAACTTGCTGAAAATGTTGGCTACTGGCCAGGTGCAGTGGCTTACACTTGTAATCCCAGCACTTTGAGAGGCTGAGGCAGGTGGATGGCTGGAGTGCAGAAGTTCGAGATCAGCCTGCGCAGCATGGCAAAATCCCACCTCTAGAAAAAAATTCAAAAACTAGCCAGGCATGGTGCCATGTGCCTGTAGTACCAGCTACTGGGGAGGCTGAGATGGGAGGATCACCTGAGCCCAGGGAGGTTGAGGCTGCCATAAGCCGTAACTGTGCCTCTGCACTCCAGCCTGGGCCAATGAGACTCGGCCTTAAAAAAAAAACAAAAGAAAAAGAAAGCTCTGGCTATTCAGAATGCTACTACTGCCTTGAAATAGTCTTGTTCTGTACTTTTAAACTTAGTTCTAGGTCAAATTACTTGGTGTAATTTGATTGATGAGGAAACTAAGGCCCAGAGAGACATGTGCCCTGCCCCCATACCCATACCAAAGCAAGTCAGTGGCAGAGCTGAAACTAAAACCTAGGTGCCCTGACTTCCAGTTAAAGGAACTTCCCCCAAATCTCCTATCCATCCACTCCCCAAGACTCTCAGCATCTAGTTCTTCTGAGAAATAAATACCCACCTTTCCTGATGGGGACCCTAAGCTGCAGAGCCCACTTTGGGTCATAGTCCTGCAGGGTCTCCTGCTCACGGTTGCTGAGAACTCAAGTATGGGCACCTGATTCACTTGACCCTCACACTGGTGGCTGCTTTTACCTCATTTTACATATACGGAAACTAAGGCCCAGAAAGGTTAAGTGCCCAGCATACAGCAAAGATAAGGTGAAGAGGGGATTTAAACCAGATCTCTCTGGTCTCACAGCCCTGAGCTGCCTCTCAGGAAAGAGGTTCCTGAGTACTTGGAGAGGAACCTTCAGCTAAGTGGTGTGCTGTTCTTAAGGAGGAGATGGACTGGTTCCCTCTAAGCATGTGGTGAGGCCTTGGAGTAGCCCCTGAACTGCCTGTAGGAGGGGCTCCCAGTCCCTCCTGACTTAAGGCAGGCTGAGCTCACCTCTCAAGGGCAGAACAAAGGGCTTTTGGGAAGGAAGTAGCCAGGAAGCTGCAGAGGCCAGTAGTTCCTCAGGACTGCCCTGTTCAACAGTTCACCCTCTCACAGTAAGCCCGCTGTCCTGGGCCATGTTTCCACGCACAAAGCCCTGGGACAGACATAATTGCATCTGATTCTCACAACAACCTACTGGGGCAGGACAGGCAGGGATCACACTCCATATTCTGTAGCTGAGACCTCAAGGTGTGCAGGGGGTTAGTGACTCAGCCAAGATCACACAGAGTTAGTGAAGGGGCTGGCAGTTGAACAAATGAATGGCAAAACAATGAACCAAGCACCAGGTCTTCCAAGCCATGGTCATCCTTCTAAAAGGCCAATCCCATAATGGCACCTCCTGATTTAAAAGATGTTGCTAGCTATTCACCCTCATGTCTACCACTCCAGCCTCCAGGCCCACAGGGAAAAGTACAACCTCCTTTTCGTGTAGCCCAAGATCCTCCATTTACTCTCATCCTAAGAGACTCCCTGTGCTCCCACTTGTCCCAGCTACTTGCCATCTCTCCAAAATGCCAAGCTCTCTCCTGGCTCTGTGCCTATCTCTCAGCTAAGAATTCCTTTCTCCCCTGCAAACTCCTACTAATTTATGCCTGGAGAAGCTACTTTGAACAATCAGGAAGATGGCGCTGAATAGTGGTTAGGTGTGTGGGCCCTGGAGGCGGCCAGCCTGGGCATGGGCCCTGGTCCTGCCACTTACCGGCTGTGGGACCTGAGGCAAGTTATTTAACTTGTCTGTGCTTCAGATTCTTCATCTCTAAAATGGGGATGAGACTATGACTACCTACATGCGCAGAAGAGTGAAGACAGCAGCCCTGACTGCTATCTTTTGCAAGGCCTTCTTATAACAGTGGCCCTGGACTGGCATCTGGGAACTCAGGTTTCAGGAGAGTTGCCACCATTAACTGACGAGAGTGGCTGGCTCACTGTTCCTCAACAATTACGATGAATAACTGCTTTTCTTTGGGGAGTCTAGAGTCCAGGTACTTGCCAGGCAGGCGGTGTCAACATGAGCAACCCCCAGTAAAAAACCCCTGGAGCTGAGGCTTTAATAAGCCTCCCTGATTGGCAACATTTCACACGTTGTCACAACCTGTAGCTGGGGGAATGAAGTGTGTCCTGTGTGACTCCATTGAGAGAGGGCCCCGGAACCTTGTGCCTGGTTTGCCCCAGACTCTACCCTAGGCTTCTTTTCCCTTTGCTGATTCTGCTTTGCTGCCTTTCACTGTGATAAACCAGGGCTGTGAGTATGACACCTATACTCAACTACGTGTTGAGTCTTGTGAGTCCCACTAGCAAATCATCAAACCTGGGGGCGGGGGCCTGGGGATCCCCAACACCCACCTTATGGAATAGCTGTGAAGATTGAAGTTAACATGTGCCAAGAACTTAGAACAGCACCTGGCTGTTCCCAGTAAGGGCTCTCTCTACTGCTGCTTCCAAGCAGAGGGAATCATGCCCTCCTCTCTGCTCAGAGGACTCCCTCTGTCACAACATCAGTCACGGTACCTGTCCTCATTTATTTATGGGTCTGTCTCCCTCACAAGACTGCGAGCTTCTTAATAACAGTTGGCTGTGTCTTCTGCATGTATGTGACTGAATCACTGAATGACAAGGAAGACTTTATATCCCAATTCTCTGCAATGCTCTGGGGCTGATCTGGCCTGCCAGAAAGCACTGTGTGTGCCATTCTGGGAACCACACTAGGGCTGGTCTGGACACCACCAGGGGGCCCCATTCCTGAAGGTGGGCAGGGCTGTTCCCCAAATTCAGTGTGACCACAAAATGGGCCCCAGGCTTCCCTACCAGGCTTGAGATGAGATGAGTGAGCTGGAGCCAAGGTCTGGCAGCCTTCTGCTCTGACTTCCCCTCACCCGACAGGAGCCTGATGGGTTATTAATCAGACAGTCCCTGTGAAATCAATTAAGAGTCTGATGCTGCAGAGTGCAAAAGAAGTAGATCAGAGCCTAAACATACGGCTCCCTCCAGAATGGATCACAGATGCACCTGTAGAAGCTTACCGCAACATCTTACCCCAGCTCAAAGGGAGCACGGGTAGGCCCAGGCTCCTCACTGGGGGAGTCAGTTAACCTTGGATACTGCCAGAAGTATGGTGGGTGCAGAGAAAGGAGCACATCTACCAAAGCCCTCTCTCTTCTTCATCCTTCTGCTAGCCTTTCTTTTCCTGCCAGCATGAAATCTATATCCCTCTTGGTCATTCTACCAGCCGTTATAGTATTTACTCAGCCATTAATTCTAGACTCTCGATACAGACTGAGTTTGACAATCAGGGAAGGGCCCGTGACTATTTCTCTGGTATCAAGAGGCTCCCATTCTGGTGGGGCCTGGCAAAAGCTGTTTAGGACAACTATCTCAACCAGGCCCTGCTCTGTTGGGCTGCTAGGCCTCTGCTCAGACTGTGCCCTCTCAGGCCCTCCTTTCCTCCCTTCCTCTGCCTGGGAGACTGCTTGTTCTCGGTCATGCTGTACCAGGTCTACCAGGAAGCCTTCCTTTCTCCCCACTCAAGTCTCAGTTAAGTATATGTATTCATTCATTTATTTCACCTGTGTTAATAATTACTAAGCAGCTACCATGTTGTGGCAAGCCCTGTGTTGTGTGCTGGGGATTTCAGGGCAATTAAAAGTAGCATATTCCCTGTGCTTTTCTCTGTCATAGCACTTATTCTAAGAGTCTGTTATCTGAAATGTCTTACCTGGTAGACACATAGTAGACACTCAGTGAATATTTATTGAATAATAAAAAACTACATAATAAGTAGTTGAGCATTTTCTGTATGTTAAGACATTTTCAGACGTTATCTTAGTATGTTTGTTACAATAGCCTTATGAGGTGGTGTGGTGGATTAAAGATGGCCACAAATTCTTAGACACTTCTTCCACTGAGAAGTGGGGTCGGTTTCTCCTCCTCTTGAAGCTGGCCAACTCATGACTGCTTTGACCAACAGAATATGGTGGAAGTGACACTACAGTACTTTCAGGCCAAGCCTTAAAAGCATCAATAGCTCCTGTCTCAGTGCCTCGGAGCCCTGAGCCACTGAGTATGAAGCACAATTACCCTGATAGGAAGCCTATGTGGAGAGGCCCTTAGAGGGAGAGGATGCTATAGTTTGGATGTTTGTCCCCCCAAAGCTCATGTTAAAATTTGATACCCAGTTGGGCACGGTAACTCACACCTGTAGAACCAGCACTTTGGGAGGCCAAGGCAGGAGGATTGCTTGTGCACAGGAGTTCAAGACCATCCTGATCTCTACAAAAAATAAACAAAATCAGCTGGGCATGGGAGTGGCACATGCCTATAGTCCCAGCTACTTGGGAGGCTGAGGTGGGAGGACTGCTTGAGCCTAGGAGGTTGAGGCTGCAGTGTGTCAGGATCATGCCACTGCAATCTGTCTCAAAAAGGAAAAAAAAGAAAGAAAGAAAGAAAGAAAGAAAGAAAGAAAGAAAGAAAGAAAGAAAAATTGATACCCAATGTTAGAGGTGGGGCCTAATGGGACGTGTTTTGGTCATGAGGGTGGATCCCGCATGAATAAATTAAAGCCCTCCTTGGGAGGAGATCAAGTTCTCACTCTTACTAGTTCCCTCCACAGCTGGTTGTTTAAAAGAGCCTGGCACCTCCCCACCCCTCTCTCTGTTGCCATGTGATCTCTGCATACACTGGCTCCCCTTTGCTTTCTGCCATAAGTGGAAGCAGCCTGAGGCTCTCACCAGAAGCAGATGCTGGTGTCATGCTTCTTGTACAGTCTGCAGAACTGTGAGCCAAATAAATCCTTTTCTTTATAAATTACCTACCCTCAGGTATTCCTTTATAGCAACACTAAATGGACAGAGACAGAAGGGTACTGCCAAGCCCGGATTTCCAGCCATCCCTCCACAAGGTGTCAATTACGTGAGTGAAGTCATCTTGGATCCTTCAAATGAGTCCAGTTGCCAGCTGAATACCACCAGTGGACCCCTGTCAATATGATGTGGAGTGGATGAATAGCCTAGCTGAGCCCTTCCTAAACTCTTGACTCACACTGTGAAGTATAATCAACTGGATGTTTCCAAAGCCACTAAATTTTGGAGTCATTTGTTTGTTGTGCAGCAACAGATAATCATAGCAGAAAGTGACCTTTATTTTCTCAATTTTAGAGATGAAATTGAAGGTCTTGGTCCATAGCTAGTGAGTACTAGAGTGAGGTTTCTGAGGATAGGGTATGTCTGACCCTAAAACCTGTGCTTCAAACTTACTATGGTGAATGGGCCATCACTTGTGCCCTCAGAACATCAGGCCAAACTTACTTCTTCGAAGTAGAGAAGAGGTAGAACCTACTATTTCCCCTCAACTCCTCTGGGGCGAGTAGGAGCTCAAGAAACGCTTTTTGAATGACATTTTTATTCACAGGGTGGATATGGAGAGAAGATGTATATGAAAAAATGGGAAATAGCTTTTATAGTGTGGTTTTTAAATGCTAGGCACTTTGCTGTGTGCTTCTTATACATCTCGTTTACTTCCTCCCAACCTCTTTGAGAGGCACGAATTCATAGATGAGGGAATCAAGGTTCAGGGATGTTAGGGAACTTGCCCAGCTAGTAAGGGTTAAAGCCAAGGCAGGTATGAAGGTCCCTCTGACTTTGAAGGCCATATTCTGTCCACCTTGCCAAGCTGGTCA
The DNA here is from genome assembly GCF_049350105.2 of Macaca mulatta. Classification (NCBI taxonomy): domain Eukaryota; kingdom Metazoa; phylum Chordata; class Mammalia; order Primates; family Cercopithecidae; genus Macaca; species Macaca mulatta. The sequence goes on from NC_133419.1 coordinate 79,352,538, forward strand.
GCTTGTGATTCTATCTGCCAGACTTGACGCTGATCCCTCCTAAACTGTGCCTTGTTAGTTTTGTGCCCTCAATCAGTTACAGTCAGCATTAAGATCTAGAATTCTGATTGTGTATTCACTGTATTAAGCACCTCTTCTGGCTTTAGGCCATCCTTGGATGCACAGAACTCTGGGGTCACAGAGGAAGACTTCCTCAAACATTTCAACCGGGGCTTCAAGAATAAGTAGGATTGGATAGACCACAAAGTGAGAAGGTGAGTGACTCTGGCAGAGCTGTACAAGACTCTGTGCAAAGGCATGAAAGGGCCTGGCACTGGGGGAAATATATGTACATGCACATACATATACTGAATATTAAATATATATGATATAATAATATATATCATAAATAATGTTATATATGTGTATAGATGTATATAAAATGGTGTTATGTGAGTATATACCTACATGTTAACAATGGTTACTTTTGGTGACAAATATAAATGATTTTCCTTTCTTCTTATTTCAGTGTGTAGCTGTTTTGCAATGAACATTTCTTATTTGAGTAATAAAGTATAAATAAAAAGAAAAAGCTGCATGTGTTTTGAGCAATGGGTGTGGGAGGATAGAGCATCAGAAAGGCAGGTGAGCACAGAAAGACAGGAGACATGAGCTGGGACCACCTTTGCAACTCACACTAACCATTAGGAAAACTGCCTTGCTGCTCATCCTATATCTTCTTTTCCTTGAAAAACCTGGAAACTCAGAGTAGGAAGTTCTAACTTGATCCTAAGTGGGAAAGATGAACATCCAAGCAGAGGGAGTGGTGACTGTGGTCCATGCAGAGCATCAGAACCATTGATTAGTGGCTAGCTTCTTCCAGTCATGTTCGGTCTTTCAACGAGCACATTGGAAATAATGGAGATCTGATTAAGCTACCCTGGGCAGGCTGACACACAATTATCCTACTATGTTACTGATGAGCACAAAGGAGGCACGCAGGGAAAAATCACACACGATTTTAAAGGATGTCAACAGAAATAATATAAATTAAGAGACTGGAGATGGGAGCGGGGAAGCTGGTTGGGCTGTATCTCTAAGAATTTTGCTTTTGGAAAAACAATTCTAGAGGAGTAAAATGGTACAAACAATGTTCATTTTCTCTCACTGGCCTCTACAAGTTCGATGTGCCGTTACCATAGTTGTGTGCTAGGCAGTCACATGTCCACACTTTCCACATGCAGGTTAATTTTACTTCCTTAAATCTGGGATGAACTTTGCTCTTTTCACAGATAAAGAACAGGAGTTTGAGGAAATAAAATCTATGTTTCCCACTACTTTAGGAAATAGGGTAGAAGATAAAGTGGTTCCAGTTTTGCCAGCCTGGGACGCTTCATCTACAGTTTAGAGAAAGGGAGAGGCTATGCCCCCAAACTCAACAGTGCTTACCTCAGAGGGGTAGGATTATGGGTCAATCTTAATTTTTGTCTTTATAATTCTCTGCATTTTCTTGGTGAGCTTGTATGGCTTTTATAATCATAAACAAATTCCATTTTGGAAAAACAGTGTGTAAGCAGAGGGAAGGAGAACAGCTACAGGCAAGCAGACTGATGTCCCCGAGCTGACGAAATCACTGCCCAACAAAGCTGGAAGAAGGAATAGGGTGGAGGGCTCCCAGCCAGCAGAGACCGAGAGAAGGCAGCTGGGGTGTAGGTGAAGCAGCACTGGACAGGGAGTCAGGCAACCTGAGTTCAAGTCTTAGCTGTGCCTCAATCACTTGTGTGAAGTGAGCTAGTGATGGACCCTCTCTGATTCTCAGCTTCCAAATTCCCAAATGGGGATGATCATCCTAATAGCCACTTCACAGAGGTATGAGGATTACATAATGTCACACATAGGAAAGCCCTTGTAACCCAAAGTTGATGTATACATGCTAGGGGTTATTAGGGCTTTGGGTGTAAAGGTGGTAGCACAGCAGGGAAGGAGGAGAGGTGGGGAGACTGACGTAGCTGAGTGCCGACGCCAGGCCAGGCAAGTCTGATACTAGGCATTGGGTGGTAGAATCATGTAGGGAAAGGCAAAGATGAGGGCCCGAGTAAAATCAGACTGAGAACCTGCTGTAGGTCACACACCTGTGCAAGCCTTGTTCACAGGTTAGCTCTTCATCTCCTTTAACAGTTCTGCCCCGCAAACTTCATGGCCATTGTGTAGACAAGGGAAGAGAGGCAAGGGGTTGGTGCGGGGGGTATCTAGCAACTTGGCCAAGGTCACACCTTTGGTGAGCAGTAGGCTAGCACTGGACCTTGGGTCTCTTGGGTTCCAAAGACCATGCTGACAGTCAGAGAACTACATCCCTAAACCGTGCACCCAACCCCAGCTCCTCCGGCCAGCATTATCTGGGGACACTGAACGGCCCCGCCAGCCAAAGACCTTGGTCCAGGACCTGGCTGCCCGCCCCTCCCAGCCTCGCCCGCCCTGCCGGTCGCGCACCTGGTCTCCAGGGGGATGTTGCTGTTGAGCAGCCAGTTGTCCTGGGCATGGGCAGGCTCCTGGGCACCGCTGGCGGGGGGCTCTCCGGAGAGCGAGTGATCCGTGGGGGCCGGGCTGGGGTTGCTCCTCGGCGTGAAGTTGCCCCGGTTCAGGGAGTTAATGGAGGCTGCGTGATGCTGGTTGGGGGTGTGGGTGTGCGAGAGCGGAGGCGGCGGTGTCCGGAGCCGCGCGTGGTTCTGCAGGCCGCCCGGGTGATCTAGGGCACAAACACGGCGGTCAGCAGCGGCGAGCTGGGTGCTGCCCCTTGGCTGGAAAAGCAGCCACGGAGGTCTGAGCAAGACCATAGAAGAGGCCGCCGGCAGATCATACATATGGATGCAGTCAATCAATAATTACACGACAGATGTTTATTGAGCACCTACTGTTCTAGGTGCTAGGGATACCTTAACCAACTAAACAGACAAAAATTCCCGTCCCCATTGAGCTTAAATTCTAGTAGGGGAGTAAAACAATAGACAACATACAAAAGACTAGTTACTCATCTCAGCAACTTCACATTGTTTCATGCTTTTAGGACGTGGTTTTTAAAGTGTAGCCAGTGACCAGCAGCTTCAACATCGTCTGGGAATTTGTTAGAGATGAAAATTCCCAAGCCCTGCCCCAGACTGACTGAATCATGAACCCTGATGGGCCCCAGGAATCTGATTTTACAAACCCTCCAAGTGACTCTGATGTATGCTAAAATTCTAGAACCACTGATTATATATGATGGTACACAGTAAATGAAACAAAGTTTTTAAAAGTAAAATGTATAGTTTACTGAGATGGTGATAAATCTAAGAGCACATACAGCCAGGAAGGGCACTGTGGCCTGTGTATGTAGGGGCAGTGGGAAAATTTTAGATGGGGTGGCCATATAAGGAGAAAGATGACTTTTGAATAAGGTGAGCCATGCCAGGCCCGGTGGTTAAAAACCACTCAAAATTTACTGAGCACATTGAATGTGCCAGAGTCCCGTTCTGAGCCTTCCACAAGTGTAAATTCAGCTAATTCTCACAACCACCACAGAGTAGGGACTGCTTTTATCCCCAGTTTACAGATGAGAACATTGAGATACGTTTTTTATTCCCTTTAATTATTGAGAACAACAGGTATCATCACCAATTTACAGATGAAAAATGTAGACTTGGAGCAGGTAAGTAAAGTGCCCAAGGGTTTGTGGCTAAGTGGGTGTTATTGGTAAAGAAAGAAAACGAATACAATTTCTGGTGATACCACAAATGAGGCAAGTTGTGGAGGTAAATCTTCACGATCCATCTAAGCTATGCTCACAGAAAGCCTAGTCTTTCAAAGCGGATGATATTATGGGGGTGGTGAAAAGGCCAGGAAATTACATTCTAACCTAGATTCTACCACTTATTAACCACATGGGCATGGTCAAGTCATTTAACCTCTTAAGCCTCAGTTTTCTCATCTGTAAAATAGGGGAAATAGTTTATTTGGGGAATCACAGGGCTACTGTGAGATCAAATGAGGCAATCTGTAGGAAATAAATATTTCTGAAGTATTCTGCTCTTTGTTCCTCAAGAGAATTCTGTATTTTATAGAGGAGACTAAGAATCAGAAGGAACAGCAATATTCCAAAAGCTGTGCTCTTCTGGGGATAGGGAGAGGGCTTTTGGAAACCAGCAAGCATAGTCAGGTATGAGGCACCATTAGTGTTATGGATTTTTCAGTGTAAGATGCATCACTCTGCTTTTTGAATAAACCAACCTTTTATGCCAAAGAGGTATAAAGCAAATCTGGTGGGGAATTTGGGAAAGGGGAGTTAGGGTGGAAGGGAGAAAGAAACAGAAACCCGTTTAAGTGGATCACTTCCTTATTACAAGCTGCTACTTTCGGCATAAAGCCCAAACCTGGCTTAATATAAAACCCTCCGGAATCCGATCCATGGCTGTCTTCCAGCCTCTTCTCCCATCAGCTCCATCATGCATCCTCCACTCCAGCCACATCTTTCCTCCGAGGCCAGGAGATGTGCTGAGGCCATCTGAATGGTCAAAACCTCAACTTCCACAAGGACGGTCCCCAGGAAGCTGACAGAATGTGGATAGTACCTCCTGAAGATATGCAGTGCTATAGTGCTGGACCAGAAGGAAACTATCAGGGATGTTCCTTGCTGGGAAGGGAGAGAACCTGGAGGCGAATACAACCTGTCCAGGCAGAGTGTCCCACTCAGAGAACAGGGAGTGTTGGACCAGGAAGAAGGTGAGAATGTGCAGGGTCATTTGTTCTGTGCAGCTGTCCTCAGGTAGCACTTTAATGGAGACAGAAAGAGCCTGGGACAGAAGCCAGCAGCAGAAGCAGCCTCCTGGGCTGACTGAATGTTCTTCCCAGGCTTGGCCTTTCAGGCTGCTGGCAGTAGTCCACCAGAGCAGTGGGAGGCAGCGGCTGAACCACTACCATCCAATGGTTATCAAGAGGCCAGCAGAGAAGTGTTACCCAGTCCTTGCTCTTGCTCTGGCCCTAGGAGTCAACCTCATGGCATTTTACTTAATTGATATAGTTTCTGCTATGTATTGAAGCATCTACAATGTGTGCTTTCACATCCTTAACTTTTCTAATGCTCACAACAACCCTTAGGGGGCAGTATTTGTACTCCCATTTTACAGATGAGGACACAGGCTTACAAAACTAGTCAGTGGTTCTCATAAATACAAAGGCCAAATTCAGTCTACTAAACCATGGTGCCTTTGCATAAAACTTAGACACCTCCTGGACTGTCTGTCCATGGCTAAATGCAGGAAAAAGGTCCTCAGTGAAGACAGTAGCATCTGATGTCTGGGCCAGGCAAGCCTACAGACATTTGCTTTGTGACTAATGGGACACCTGGCTCTGGCTTGATAAATGATCAGGGGAACTGTCAAAAGTCCTGCAATTATGAAATTTTAAGTAAGATCACTGGTTCAGGTCTAAAAACTAACTTCTAAAAGGAAATTCTCCTTAGGGGACAAGGAATGTTTTCTATGGGAACAAGGAATGCTCTGGGCCAAATCCTCTCTATTTTTTGAGCCCTCAGCTCAACTGCTTCCCGATCCCGAAAGACTTCCTTGATCTATCTCCTTTTCCTCTTGAATGCTGACAGCAGGCAACCCACACCTCTCATTTTCATCTCCTCCCCAAGAGCAAGCATACTGATGTCCACATGTTGCCTCCTCCGGGAGGTGTGAAAGTCCCTATCTTCTCTTCTCTGTGCTGGGTGATCACAGAGCCTAGAATTGAGCAGATGCTCAATTAAGTTTATTGAACGAATAGCCATGTGAATGGCCTAAGCTGTCAGTGCAAGCAAGTGAGGTTCATATTTGTGTGCAAAAAATCATAGTAGACCACTCTGGGCCTGCTAGACCATGGGTCTATGCAGGCCTTTACTTACTTGCCTGGAGCCAGAGTTGCAGAAGCTTTGGCTAGGCCCTTTATTTCCCTTTCCTCACCCTTTCGAGCTTGAGAACCTTAAGAAAGGGGACCTTGATGTTTCCCGGGTTCCCAAAGGAAAAGCTCTATATTTGGGAGCTCAGCAATGGAAACCTCACTCACAAACCCCAGAAAGAAATGTAAACTTCCCAAAGAGCAAATGTTTCTTCTGGTCTGAATGGACTCTTTTTTTTTTTTTTTTTGCTCCTGTGGCCAGGAGCGAAGATGGAGGTGAGAGGCTACAGAGGAGCCTTCTTTTATCCCCCTACGAATATGCACCCTCATCTTTGGAGGGAATCTCAGAACCAGTTCACCCATTCAGAATTTATTGAATGCCTATTCTGTGCCAAGTCTTGTACACTAGGTATTGGGAATAAAACAGTGAACAAGATAAATATGGCCTAAGAGAGAACTCTCTTCTAGTTTCTATTTACTGGCTGGTTGACCTCCAACAACTCACTTCCCTTTGGTCCTTGGTCAGTTTGTCTGTGAAAGGGCAAACTTTCCTACTTCACCACTTTCTGGAGGATGAAGAGCCACGGGTTTGCTTGGGTGCCAAGTGTACCATCAACTCCTACTACGTCCTGAGGGAAAGACCCATGTGTCATTCCTTTCCATATCCCCAGTGTCTGCACAGAGCTGGCCCTGATGCATGGTAGGCCCTCAGTAAATCTTTACAGAATGTCGGGGAAAGAACAACTCAGGTAGTTGGGCCTTTTGCCTGCACAAGCAGTTGCTTCTCTCAAGCTACCTGAGAGTACACATTGGTACACCTGCAAAGCTGTGATGCAATTTCCAATTTACACCCTCTTCTCACAGGTATAGCTACCAAGTATATCCGTGAATCAAGCCCAAATGTGAGTCATTTTACTGTTATTTGTGCACACCACTACCAGTAAAAGTCACTTGTGCACCTGAGTTTTGCAAGCCTGGTTTTCCAGGAAGTTTCTTTGCTTCCTACAAGCTCTTAAATATATTTGCAGTTACTAGTGTCCTCCAACACCTCAGGCGGTTTTCATTTTAGATGCACAAAAATCCTGAACACCGAAGCTTCCTGGCTGCACCTCCCTGAACCAAGATCATAGTGAGGCTCCTTTACAGTGCTGGGCAGAGCCATATGTAAGAGAAAGAGACTGGGCTTTGGTGTCAGAGAGCCCTGAGTTCAAGTTTTGGCTCTGCCACTTAGAAGCTGTGTGACCTTCATCAAGTCACTTACTTTCTCTGGAGCTTTAGTTTTCTTATAACTAAATGGAAATAACGCCTACCTTATAGGACTGTTATGAGAATTAAAAGAGATAATGTATGTGAGTATTTAGCACCGTGGTTGGAATATAGTAATTCTGAAAAATGGTAACTATTAATTCCACAATTACAATAAAGTCATGTTGAATGAACACATCACAAAGCCCTGAATCATCACCATGGTGATCACTCTTCAGCATTTACAGCATGGGTTCCAAAGCAAAAAACCTCGAGAGAGAAAGAGCAGAACAATATCTAACAGAAGTATGATACTCTTTTATTACACTGAATCCCACTCTGGACAACCTGCTGGCTCCTAGGAGCTCTAGTCTCAGGAGGGTGCCTGTAGCTGAACTTGTAGTTCAGAAACTGATGAGAATGGCTGTAGCCCTGACACTCAGAACAAAACCAGACACATGGGCTCACCATGTATTCAAAGATGAAAGCCCCTTTCTGCATTCGATTAGCATCTCAGAGCAAACCAGGCAGGGGCTGCTACCCACATCCATACCTCTCTGCCCTGGGTTCAAGGTGTGCCATAAGGAGAGGGCCCCAGTGTTAATCAGTCAGGAATATTAAACAGCCCCTTGTATGCAGGGACTTGATGGATTAAAAGATGAGGATAAGCCCCATCCTTGACAAGTAGCCAGTGTTTGGGAGGACAGCTAGCAAAGATACAAGAGCAGAGCTCAGGGACCTCACAGACCTAGACCTTAACTCTGTCTCCTACTGGCCACATTCACCTCTGAGCCTCTAGTCATTCATCTATAAAAGGTATATATAATAGTAATGGCAATAAAAGGAAGAGAAAGAACATGGACTACTGTAGGTTGAATAGAGATTCAGAAATAAAACAAATATGGTCCTTGACTTTGAGATGCTTATAGTCTAGTAAAGAAAATGGATATACAAACAGGTACATACTACACAAACTGGTGATGATAAAATTATACATCACTATCATCATCGCATACATTAGTTAACATTTACTGAGTATTTACTACTTGCCAGATACTTTCTAAATACTTTGATTATTTAAGCCTCATAACAGCTCTGTAAAGAAGGTACTGTTATTACTCCCAGTTTTGTAAATGAGGAAACTGACACATAAAGGCTAAGCAATTTGCCCAAGATTTCGAAACCTTTAATTTGTGGAGCCAGAATTTGAACTCAGGCAGTCTGCCTCCATAGACCCTACTGTTAAACAACTCTTCTTTGTGTGCATTCAGTGAGTGAATGCAGGAAAGGTGCTTACATCAAGGCCTGCCACATCCTGAGCACTTTCTAAGTGCTGACCACAGTAATCCTTACCAGCAAACGCCACAGCCCCAGGGAGCACCACGGGCATGGAGAGCAGCTGCCAGACTGACTGTCAGGGTCAGGAAAGGTTTCTGAGAAGGGACATGTGACCTATGTCTGAGGGGCATTCTAGGCAGCAGATAATAGCTGTGCAAGGGTTCAGAAGCAAGGCCAGCTGGGGACAGTTTTATAATTAGTGTGAAATGGCTGTGCGAGAACAGTGGCTGCGGGTGAGGTAGAGACGCTGGGGCAGGCCCAGGTGGTCACTGCCTGGAGGTGCCAGGCTAAAGACCTTGGCCTTTATTCAGAGGATTGGGGGTCACATTAGTATGTGAGGAAGATTTCTAGTGGCCATGTGGAGGATGAACCAGGCCGGGATAGGCTATAAGCACCCCCTAGACTGATGGCAGGGTGCCTCCCTGGTGGAAAGATTCCAGTGGAGTCCACCACTGTTCTTTTATGAGATCACATTCATGAGAAAAAGGCATGAACTTCCAGAGCTTTGGCTCAGGCAAGGAACTCAATCGTGTCAATAGCCCTGTGATCTAAGGCCAACTCTGGCTCCAAGAAAGGGTGCCAGGCTGAGTACCCACATCCAGCCCTGCAAATGGCAGACAGGTGCCCGAAGGTCTCCTTGCTACAGAGCTAATGATGACTCTAGCATGCAACTGCAGTCATTAATTGGGTCCTAAAGATTGTCAGATATGAAAGATGATGGTATTTAATTATCATAAAACAAAAACTCCAGCTGCCTGAGAATGCCAACAGAAAGAGTTATTTGGCTTCCATTAAAATGCCATCGACTACCACTGACATGGGATGGTGATGTAGCAATGCTGAGAGCTTAGCTAATGAACCCTGGCCTACACTACCAATTTACGAAGGCCAGAAAGCTCTTTATCACCACAGTTAGCAGTCAGAATCTGATAGCCTGACTTCCAGTCTCAGTTCTGCCTCCTTCAAGCTGTAGAATCTCGGGCGCTTTATTTAACCTGAGTTTCAGTTTCTTCACTTGTCAAATGTATATGAAAGCACCTTGCAAACTGTAAAGTCTTGTGCAAGAGTCAAAGAAAACTATCACTATTATTGTTACCTGAACCTAGAATGGATCAAAGCAATAAAGTCCACAATGTAACCACCAGTCTGAACATGAGGCTAGGGTTCACACTTTTTGTAGTGTTTTCTCTGCCTATTCACCCCTTCTCTGGACAAAATCCTTTTGGTTCATTCTCACTATGTCATGGTCAGTGCTCAAGGCTTCTAAACAGTATTTGGCCTGAAACCCCAGATGGACTCACACACAAGGAAGGGCCCACAGAGGACAGTAGACTGTGGGGCTTCCCTGGCTCCTCTTCCAGTATTCTGATGGGGAATAAAAAATAGCAGCTTGAGGTCACAATATGGCTATTTCTGCTTCCTCATTCGTTTAGTCAGGACAGAACTTTGGGCGAACACTCAGATTATTAAATTGCTTTGCATTTTAGAAACAGTGATGAAGGGACAATGTATGAAAAAGCTTCATTGTATGACACAGTGGTTTTTAAATAGGGGTGTCTGGAAATGAGGAAGGGTGTTTTCTAGTTGTCACAATCGCTGGGAAGCACAGGTGGCCTCTGGCAGGAGGGGGCCAGGGAAGCTAGCTGCATGCAATGACTGGGACCAGCGATCCTAGGGGATATGCACTCCAGTGGCAGTAGGATGGGTAAACAACTACTATAAAACTTTATTCTCCGTTTGCCTCCTCCAGCCCCATCCTCAGTTCCAGACCATTCTCTGCCTTTCTGTGTCCCAGGAGGCTGACTCCTAAGGATTGCAATACCTGGGCTCCCTTGCCCACTGGCTTCTGGATAGGTTTGGCTAATGGTGAGCATAGCAGGACACTGAAAGGTAGGAAGAGAGAGAGGCTGGAGTAACCTTCTTGCTATGGTTTGAATGTGTACCCCAAATTTCATGTGTTGGAAACATAATATCTAAATTCATATGTTGATGGCATTTGGAGGTGGGGCCTTTGGAAAGAGATTGTGGTGAGATAAAACCATCAGGGTGGAGCCCCAGTGGTGGGACTGGTGGCTTTATAAGAAGAAGAGAGGCATGGTCAGGTGCACTCTTGCCCTCTCACCATGTGATGCCATCTGCCATGTTATGACATGCTAAGTAGGCCCTCACCAGATGTGGCACCCTGGACTTTGGATTTCCTAGATTCCAAATGTAAGAAGGAAATTTCTTTTCTTTAGAAATTACCCAGTCTGCTAGAGCAGACAATGAACAAGATACTTCTTTTCCCCCACCCCGTGGCAGCTTGCCTTCAGCTCTGAGTCTCAGGCAGTAGCCACATCCCTCCAGGCTACAACAACTTACAGATAGAGTGGTCTAGGGAAGCTTCTAGGAAGAGCAAGGACTCAAACTGAGCACTGAAGTAGAAGCAGGACAGAGGCAGACAAAAGGGGAGCAAGAGGGCATTCTAGGTAGGGGCCTGGCATGAGTGAACAAAGGCCCACAGGCTGAAAGATATAGACCCCTTGTGGCAGCAGGATGGTGAGAGACCTGGGCACATGGAATAGAGATTTGACAATGGATCACAAAGAGAAATGAGGTTGGAACCCACCTCCAAGAGCCTAGGGCCAGAGGCAGTTTCAAGGGTGTTCAGAGAGAGGGCTCACCCCAACTTCCAGTGAGACAGTCTTGCTCTGTCACCCAAGCTGCAGTGCAGTGGCATGATCTCGGCTCACTGCAACTTCCGCCTCCTGGGTTCAAGCAATTCTCCTGCCTCAGCCTCCCGAGTAGTTGGGATTACAGCTGCACACGATCATGCCTGGCTAATTTTTAAATTTCTAAAGTAGAGACTGGGTTTCACCATGTTGGCCAGGCTGGTCTTGAACTACTGACCTTGTGATCCAGCCCGCCTCGGCCTCCCAAAGTGCTGGGATTACAGGCGTGGTGAGCCACCGCACCCAGCCGACTTCCAATCTTTTAAAGCCAAGAGTAGTCAAAAGAGTGAACCAGAACTCCCAGGCTTCATTAAAATGTGCATGAAGTTCCTCAACCATCAGTGAATGTTCTCTAGGATAGAATTGGGGGAGAGCGCCCTACTGCTTTTAACTAGACAATTGACAGAAGAACAGAGTTTCGGCGTCTGCCAAAGACAGGTGTAATCACCATCGCTCTCTATTCCTAGGGTTATGGTAATTCATAGACAAATTAAGCCAAGAGCATCAAAACCTGTCTTTTCTAAGCATGGGGCACGCATAACTTGGCTGGGCCACCATTTGAATCCAAAAGTAGAACTATCTCACAACATACACTCCACCAGATTTCATTCTTTTGCTTATCCCAATCAGTGGCTAATTTGCTGTGTGACCTTGGGCAAAGCACTTAACCTATCTGAGCCCCACTTTCCCCCATTGACAAACAGAAAAGGAGGTGGTGGGAGTTCACTCCAATTTTAAATCTAAGACTGTATCATTCTGAGCCTGTATTTGTTAATGAACATCTGCTTGCAAAATATGTGCACAGCAAGTCGTGTATTATATTGTGTTGTGTGACTAGGCACCAAACAAGGCAAAACGATGGAATGAAAGAAAGGGAAACATGTGGTGGTTCTTCCCTCCCTCCTGCCCTCCTTCTCTTCCTTCTTCCCTCCCTCCTGCCCGCCCTCCTTCCCTCCCTCCTTCCCTTCTTTCTTCTCTCCCTCCCGCCCTCCTTCCCTTCCTCCTTCCCTCCCTCCTTCATTTCCTTCTTCTCTCCCTCCTGCCCTCCTTCCCTTCCTCCTTCCCTCCCTCCTTCCCTTCCTTCTTCTCTCCCTCTTGCCCTCCTTCCCTTCCTCCTTCCCTCCCTCCTTCCCTTCCTTCTTCTCTCCCTCCCGCCCTCCTTCCCTTCCTCCTTCCCTCCCTCCCGCCCTCATTCCCTTCCTCCTTCCCTCCCTCCTTCCCTTCCTTCTTCTCTCCCTCCCTCCCTCCTTCCCTTCCTGCTTTTCTGCTTTCATTTCTTTTACAAACACCACTTTTTATATACCTTGTCCTTGATACTGGAGACATAGAGCTGGATTAGGCAAAGTTTCTGCCTGTAAAATCTGAACAGACTTTGTTGCGAAAGGCCAGCTGCAGCCGGAGGGGGTGGGATGTTTTCTGGATACATGCTTTCCCCAACTTAAAGCTGTGTCTACCTCAAGGCAGAATTTGTCCTGGGAAAGCTTTCTGGCTGTCAAATGAGTTTTCCTTCCTTCCATTGTCACCTTCTTACCCTTTTCAAAAATGATCTGATCCATAAACAGTTAGGTCAAGTTCCAAATCAACGAGGAACCATAGTTGATGGGTAAGGGGTGTGTGTGTGTGTGTGTGTGTGTGTGTGTGTGTGTGTGTGTGTGTGTGTGTGTGTGTGTATATCGGGGGTGGAATTCAGCTCAACAGGAGTGGGCAGTGTGATGGAGCGGATAAGCAGCTCATGGAAATGTAGGTAGGCTGCATTCACAGAGGAGAAGCACGAAGAACCAGGGACGGCCACGCTGTGCTGATTTGCTGGAGCAGGCCCAGATGAGGGATACCGGTTGGTGGGGTCAACTCAATACAGCAGAGGCTGATCCTTCCCAAGGTCTCTGGAGCTAGTTAATGCTTTCCCTGGCTTCCTTGGATGGTGAAGGGTTTAGAAACTGTGTTCCTGTGGGAGCAGGGGGACGACTGATGCTATTAGCCTGGAGAGGAGAAGGGAAAGAGGACGAGGAAGGGCTTAAAGAAAGAGTATGTGTTTAGGAGTCCAGCTGAAAAATGCTAAATGCCTTATAATGTCCAAGTCTCATAGCTTATGCCCACACAATTCACGTGCTAGGAAATAACACACCCAATCACATGGTGTATTAGAGAGTCCTAGATAGAAGAACTATTCCCAGCCTTGCCTTTAACTCACCCTGTGACTTTGGGGAAGTCCCTTTCTTTCTCTGGGCCTCATTTTGTCTATCTGAAAAAGGAAGTTCCTTCATTTTATAATCTCCTGAGTCCCTTCCAGCCATTGATGGTCTAGTTCCTCTTGGCTTCCCTTGTTCCTCTCAGGGAATTTCTTGGAAAGAAGGAAATAGCGAGAATACTACTGCTGCGTCAAACAGCCAAAGGGGTGGGAGAAGGAGTAAATCTACTCCTTGGGGCTTCAGAAAGATGAATGAGAACCAAGACCAGGAAGTTACCTAGAGCAGACAGCAGTTCAGCTTAAGAAAACCCTTCCTCCTGCCAAGCTCTCCAGTATCGAATGGGCTGCCTCTTAAGGTAGTGAGCTCCTTGTCAATGAAGCAGGGCTGATATAACGAGCCTCAACCTCCTGCCTGAATGTCGAGCCTCTACTGCTCTAACTAAATGTATACACAGTTAAACTTAATGCTTCCTTGTCCCTGCAGCCCCAATTCTATACTCCCTCTCCTAATGCTCCTGATCTCAACATCACCAGCTGCTGCCAGAACCTCCCACCCAATCAATCAACCAGACCTCCGGGAATTGCCACTGTGTCTGCCTTCTTTTTCAGGTTCAACAACTTAACAATGTAACCAATTCCTCTAGCTGTCATTTTCCACATATCTGCTAGCTCTTCACCACCCCTGCTGCCACTACATTAGCTCAGGTCCTCACTGGTGGACAGTCAGGCCAGGGGCATAGCCAACATTGGTGCCCCAACCTGCCGGCTCACCCCCTTCGATTCAGTGGCCATCCATCAGCTGGAGTGAACTCCCTAAAAGGAAACTGGGTTATGTTACTTCCCTGATTGAAAGCATTTTTGTGGCTTCCCACTGCCTACAGGACAAGACCCCTCACCATCTGGCATGAGTCCACTGCTCCAGGGTAGCACCCCATAGCTCCCCACCTCCCTCTTTAAAAAGGTGCCAAGGTTAACAGGTTAATTAGACACCACTCATGAAACTGCTCACTGCTTGTCTCATGGCCATGGCTGTGCACATATTGTTTGTTTTCTGCATGGGAGGCTTCTCACACCTTTGCCTGGTTAACTCAGATTAGAAGTTACCTCCTCCAGGAAGCCTTCTCTGATCATTCTCACACCCAGTTTGGACTCTCTAGCCTCCATGGCTCACTCTGAGTTATCACCATTTGTTTACTGGTCTGTCTCTTCCACCATACTGTACGCTACAAGGGCAGATGTTGTATCCTAATATATCATAGGCTGTGTGAGGCTAGAAGAGGATGATTACCCTCTCTGGGGTACCAGGTAGGTTTCCATCTGTGGACTCTTTTACCTGGGAACTGTCACTGATTCTCGAGGGGCCTGGGGTGATTTGGGCACTCTGTGCATCCTCGTCCTTCCCTTTAAACTTGACCTTTCTCCAAACTGCACATTTAAGACAGCTGATAATTGAGATGGGCATAAACTCTTTATATTTTTATCAACAGTTGGAGATGCCATGAAAAGAAAATCAAGACAATGAATCTCAAGGTTCCTGCAGGGAATGGCCTACTTTGTTGAACGTGATGGCCAGCATCAAAGGTCAGGGCAGTTTGTCAGGTCATTTTCCAAATTCTAACCCCAATTCCATGGGCCCTGCAGAAGGCTAAATACCAGCACATGGAAGAGGTGAATTCTCATCCATCATGTTCATACTTTTCCGTCTACTTTGTAGCCATCAGTAATTTTGAAGAAACGACTTTCTCTTGGAAAAGACACTGAGATTCCTCAAATGAAAGGGACAAGTTGGCTAAAAGGTCGCTAGAACCCACAGAGCAGTATTGCATGGTGGGTGAGCACCATGGCTGTCTCAAGCTGCCTCCAGATCAAATCTCACCTGCCTTGCATACACGCTGGTCATATTACAGACCTTTTCTGGACCCCAGTTTCATGCCACGAACCTCATTCAAACAGCACAGTGGCCAGGAAGTTGAGCGCTGAATCAAATGGAACCAAGTTTGAAACCAGGGTTTACCACTTACTAGCTTTGTGGTTTTGAGTGCGTTTTTAACCTCTGAAAGCCTTGATTTCTTCATCTGTAAAATGGGGATAATAGCATAATCTACTTCTTAGCACTGTTGTAGGGATTTAGTGAGACGGTGCATATGGAGTCCTTAGCACAGTGACTAGCCAATAGAAAGGATCAATTTAGGCTACTAATTCACTCTCATAGCTCCTTGGAATTACATCTAATTAATTTTTCCTTATGCTATAGGGTCTCCAAGGGCAGAGATCTTATTTGTTTTTCCACTTAGTGCTTGGTGGCTATAAATGTTTGTTGAATGAAGCTAAATTAAGCCTTTGTCCGTGTACAGTCTTTAGGTCTGGACACTGGGAGGTTGTCAGAGAGGAAAAAAAGAAATATTTATTTTTAAATTTATTTCCTTTATTTTAAAAATTCCCTCATGCAGAACTAGAGAATGAATATTTATTGACACATGACAATGATCGGGCTTTTACAAAGGTTTCCTTGGTTCATTTTCAGAGGAATAGTATAGAGTAGGTCTTAATTTCTCCATTTTGCAAATGAGAAAACTGAGCCTCAGAAATCTGCTCACATCTTTGTTTATGAAATTTTTCAATTTTTTTCAATGATGAGGTATTTCAAGCCCTAGCATTGAGGTCAACTCTGTTAAATGTGACATCTTGATTTAAAAAGCAAACAACACACAAAACAAGAAACCTGCCCATGGTCACACTGCTGGGAAATGATAAAAGCTAAGATCCAGATACAAGCTTCTGATTGCTCTACTTTTGATGCCTCCTAGAGGCAGAAGAAGAAAAAATTAATTCTGACGTACCTTGGCTATATGCACTGAGCAATTTATTAAATGCAAAAACCCCTCATGTATTTTTGTTATCGTTGAACAACGACCATATCAACAGTTATATGAATGATGTTTTGGGGACCACAAAAAGTGTTGCTGTTTGATAACACACCAGAAGGACAATCCTAAGAGATGGGTGTTATTATCCTCCTTTCACAAGGAAGAAAATGGAGACTTTGCAAGGCTACGTAGCTTGCCCAGGTGGCAGAGTCCACAAACAGAGACTCGAAGTGCAGAGTGCTTCCCAGCCTTTAGAGAAGCTGCATGCAAACCCGTCTACCTTCACCGAAGAGTGGCCATCCAACTGCAGCAAGTCATAAGGCAGCATGGTGGCCCCTACTCATGTGACCTTTATCTTCTTCCTCAGGCTCTAAAAGGCCTCACTTGGGGGAAAAGGCGGAAAGCATCTACCTAAGTGTACAAATCAGAGAGATGCTTTTCGTCATTTATGACTGACCACATGTGGGTTTTTCTAATTTTTTTATTTTTTATTTTATTTTTTTATATAAGCTCAGGAGATCTTGGGCAGGTATTCCATCCATCAACGTCCATAAGCCAAGTCATACTAGAAACAGATAAAAGAAATTTTGTCCTCCTGAAGTCCTCTGCAAAGTGCCTGGCTCAATCCCTAGGTAAGAGAAATGTAATAATAATACCAATGATGGTCTTAAAGTATTGAAGACTTGCTGGGCTGCTAGTTAGTCTGCAAAGCATCTTTAGGCCACTGTCTTTCCATTTCATCTTCCCAAGAGTCCTCGGAGGTAGGTTTAAGAGGAACATAATACAATATGTTAGGAGGGTGGCCTGGGTTTGAATCCTGGCTCTACTATTTCCTAGCTGTGGCCTTGCACAAGTTACTTAGCTTTTCTTGTGCCCATTTTCCTGGCTTGAGATACAGAGATATTAGTCACAGGGTTACCATGAGGATTCATGTAAAGTGCTAAGAACACATATGACACAGAGCAAGTACTCACTAAATGTTAGCTATTGTTATCTCTATTTTCCAGAAGAGAAAACTGAGGCTCAGGGAGAGAATGTGTTCATGCTTCATAGCAACTAAGTGCCAAATCTGAAATCCGAGTCTGTCTGGCTTCAACTCCCAGGCTCTTAACGGTGATGGTATACTTTCTACCCTTCACTGACCTGTACATTTCACCTGGCATGCAGTAAGTGTTCTGCAAATAGTATTAGTATTAAGAATGTCCTCCTAAGTGCTACGGTTCTCGTCAATGTCCTCCTACTCGTTCTCTTACCACAGCATCATGTGCTGTTTATAGAGCAGTCCCCTCGCAAACCCCAGAGTCAGGGCACAAATGACGCTAACTTTATTTCAATGCAAAAGGTGTATATTCTGTGGGTGCCACCTGGGCTCATTACCCAAGTTAATTCTTTTCTCTCAGCTGTGGAATATTTTACTTTTCCAATTTCAGAATCTACTTATGTTAAAAAAAAAAAAAAAAAAAGAGAGAGAGAGCAAGAGAAATCCAATCAGCCACCTCAGGTTTGTGAAACAAATAATGCAGCTGGCATAGAACCTTAATCAAACAATTATATTCATAACCACAGCGATCACTGTTCTGCCTAATTTATACAGCCCAGGGCATCCTGAAGAAAATGTCTCTTGACAATGTAAGATGCAATGCAGAGGTGCACTGACATCACTGAAGGGGTGTAGATCTCCAGGCCTGGCATCTTGATGAATCTGAAGCAAACTGGGATTTGGAGGCACATCCCCCAGGAATTCCACCCATGCCTGAATGTCATTCTGCATTTTCTTTTTAAATAAGGAAGTGTGAGAAATAAACTTTTACCTGGCTGCTTCCTTTGTTTTCTGGAAGAAATAAAGTAGAAAGGCCAAGCTGCCTTCATGTCCAGAGAGGACAAGTGCTTCAGAGTCTGGTTGACACGGGTTTGAATCCTGGCTCTGCCACTCACTCAGCTGTATGGTCTAGACAAGTTACTTAGCCTCTCTGAGTGTCATCTGTAAAATGGAGATAACTGTACATACTCAGAGACTGAGGTTTAAATGAGAGAACAGTGAGTTTCCTATATGAATTTTTGTATTCCCAGTGGTCCCAATACAAGACCTACTTATTGTAAGTCTAATCTAAATGTTTATTCCCTATGTTTACAATCCCAATGTCTATGGTTACTGAGTGAATACTATGTGCCAGAGATTGTGTTAAGTTCTTTACATGCATAAACTTACTTTATGCTAAAAACAACCTCATAAAACATGTATTATTATCCAATTTCCAGCTTGAAATAACCAAGGCTTTGAGAAGTCAGTAGACTGGTCCAAAATAACACAACTAGTAAGAGGGGGAGCTATTAGAAGTGCCAAGATCACAGAGGCAGAGTCAGGATCCCAATGCAGGCTTGTTGATTCTTCTTCTCTGTCCTGCCCCTCCCTCCACATCAGCCATCAAACTCCATGCTCAGCAAACAGCAGATACTTGACGAATGTAATTCCCCCTTTCTTCCTTCTTTTTATTTCACATTCTGGGATTCCTTGGGACAACTCAGAAATCCAAGTAATAGTTCAGAGGGGCTTAATCATCATTTCCAACCAATATCAGTGAGCATTTGCAATGGGCTTACTCTGTGTTGGTTACTGGGCAGAGATACTTCTATCCTTGCTATAGCCTCCTAGATTTCTGGATTATCTAGATGAAAAGTAACTGAGCAACGTAACTCTCTTGAATGACTTCGGGTGGGGGAGCTGCATCACTAGCACCTTGGCATATCTGATTTGGCCTGCTTGTGCTGTTCCCACTGTCCTGCGGTGGCACGTAGTAGGCCTAGGTTCTAGTTCCTGCCCTGCCATGATCTTGCTGGCACAGAGTCCAGTCACTGCACCTTTCTGAACTTCAGTTCCTTCCTGTGTCTATGGAGAGTGTTAGACCTGATTCATTTTCTTAGCAAATATTTCTGCCAATTGTTTCCAAACTTTTCACTCCTAGGATCCTATGACTACCCACAATTACCCTATGTTTTAAAATATTTTGTTTCTTATATAAACTACATTCATTAACTAACCATTAATTGTTTTCCCATTTTAAAATCGAGCACATGTAAAGCTGGTCATCAGAGTTTCTGATAAAACACAATAAATGGATCCCTAGCACCTGGTCCATTGCTGACATGAAATAGGCCCCCTTTTTTCTAAATGAAGGAGTACATGAATGGACAAATGCTTGATCCTACACAGAAGAGCACAGGTGGGTGGAAAAATTAAGAGTCAGAAAGATGACGTAAATTTCAGTTCTACCATTTACAAGCTGTTTGATCATGGGTAGGTCATTTACACTCTCTGCAGCTCAACTATGAAATGAAGATCTATCTTGTTGGGTTGTTTAAAGTAGAAGAATAATAGTGACAATAATGATAAGACAAATTATAGTCCTCACATATATAATATACACTATGTGGTGGGCAGGCAAATAGTGCTTTACACATATTAACCCAATCTGTGTAATAACTCTATGAGGTAGTTACTATTATTATTCCCATTTTACAGATGGAGGAACTGAAGTACAAAGAAGATACTGTGTAACTTGCCCAAAGACAGATTTGTATGATGGAGACAAGATCAAAATCTAGGTGGTCTAGCTCCAGAGTCTGTGCCCTTAATCCTTATGCTCCACTGTTTGGCATGTCATCCAAAGAGCCTAGCATATTGCCTGGGAACTATCATGCTTACTAAGCAGATGCCCTGAAGGTTGGCCAGTGTAGCAGGACAATGAGCACATTTTTTTGGCTGGGCTTTTTGCAATAATGGCAAACGTTCACAGCATCCCTACATTTAAGTAATCTGGAATGGCCCAGTTGTTATAGTTTGCAATTGAGTATGGGGTGCTATCAGAGACTGGCTGTGCTGGTGACTGTGCTACAAAGACCTTAGTAAATAGGAGGAAATATGAGACAAGTGCTGCCCATTTAGCCTCCTCTCTGGAAGGCAGGAAGGATTTGTCTTGCTCAAGGTTGTTTCCTCCCACCATACCTTTGCCCCTCTAGTGTACCCATGTAGCTTTTGCTTGCCTGCTATTTCTGCTAATAAATGAAATTATCTTTTTGTTTTGGGAGGCGATACTCTCAGCCTATGAATTTGGATGAGACTGGGTAGCCAATGAGAGCACCCCCTTTCCCCTGGCTAGGGTGACTGATTCAGGCAAATACATGACTTTGGTCAGGCCAATCAGAGGCAATCACAAGATTTCACTGGGGCTATAGAAAAAGAGGTACTGTTTTTTTCCCATTAGGTTACAAGGCTGGTAGTAGATAAGTTTACAGGGGTTCCTTTGTCATCACATGGGGAATGCCTGCCTGAGAATAAGGCCAAAACAAAGGGAAACCGAGTCAGGAAGGATTCAATAAGACATTTGAATGCCTAGATCTAGCTGCACTGATGGGAAAATGAGCCCCTGGACTTTCAGTAACATCACCCATGACATTTTCCTTTCTTAAAAACGTGAGTTGGAGTTGGGTTTCCATCCTTACAGCTGGGAGTCATGCCTAACCCACTGTGCTATCAGCCTAGAGTGCCTTTCCTGGACCCTCCTCAATCCATGAGGTTAGAACTCAACTCAGAGGCTGAAACACCACATCACTCTTCAGGCAGACCTGACCACACTCTCCTTCGTGCCCCAGGAACCCAAAACCACAAGGTAGCTGTACTTGTCCAGCTAGTACACTAACTCGTATGCATGCCTATGTCCCCCACTAATTTGTGAGCCCCTCGAGATGCCTCTTATTTATCACCATGTCACTTGTACTGAGTCCAGTGCTCATCACATAGTAGGTATGAATGTTAATGAACAGATGAGCAGGAATCACTCTCTCAGACATCAGCAACATCTCAGCAAATGTTCACTATTTCCTCAAACCACTGATATCAGCTCAGCCAAGCACTCCTTTCTCAAATATTTTTTTTTCCTGGAGCACCTCTCATATGCCAGGCACTGAATCAAGCACAGAGGGCACAATGACAAACAAGAGTAGTTTTTAAAACCAGAGCTGTTTTAAAATATAATACTCTACTACTATAAAGTTCTGACTATTTCTACTTCGTAAGAAAAATGTCCAGTAATGATCTGTGGATATTAAGCAATGAGAAAGGTCCATTTCCGGGTGGACAGACCATGACCTGTGTGGAAATGGGAGCAGCTGCACTGCTGAGCCTGGAGGCAGGAAGAGGTGTCCTCTGGGTCATAGTAACACAGTCTGCAGCTTTGTTCACGTTCTCGTCCTCTCGCCGCATTACTCCTGGACACTGTTACTAATCACACTTATTCACATTGATTTTTTTTCTCCCCGAAGATGAACTACCTCATCCCTCCGTAATGTAATGACTGAAATTAGGCAAAAGCAGCCATCTGATAGATGTTAGGCATCATCCCAGAGAGGAAAACATCAAACAAGATATTATACGTATTTTTTTAAAAAGTCTTTTAATGTTTCCATTCTCTTAACTGCCCATGCAAATCAGGCAGAATAATTCCAAATGGGGAAAAATGTATTTGAGTCTGTGGCTGTTTTCATGACCCTTCCTTGTGTCGGGTCAACCAAAGAGTGCATTTTTGTGGCGGCCAGTCTTTCCTCGTAAGTACGCGCTGAGCCTCCTGTGTGCCGGGCTCTGTGCTAGGTACTTTAAATCTGGGCTCTCTGATCTGTGTTATAGCACTGTGAAGTTTAACGCTATCAACTTCATTTCACAAATGAGGAAACTGCATCTCAGGGAAGTGAAGGGTTAGCATGAGGCTGTCCAATAAGTGGCGGATTCAAACCAAGGACTAGCTTGACTCTCCAAGCACAGGATCTTTCTACCTCTCCCCATTGTCTACCATTGACACTGTATATTACAGGGATCTAGAAAAGCTGGGAAGAGCCAGTCCTGTGAAGGTTGCATTTATACAGTGTATTGGGTGCCACCTATGGCCTGGTATTACTTAGACCTAGAAAGTAAGTGGGGAGATGCCTGGGTCTGTCATGTGTCTGGATATCCTAAGCTGAGGTCTGGACAGAGAATGCCATAGAACAGCAACCATGTCCAAACACAAATGCACTGTACCCAAGGAAACTTCAGAAATACAACTATGTTTCTCTCCTCTTTAGAACTCAAATGTGGCATTTAGGAATATTTCTAAATGTCAAAAGCCTCCATGAAGATACAGTCTGACTGTCCCCTTTGCATACATTTGAGATACACAGACACTTCCTTCCTGACCATTCATATTTGCCTTGTCTGAGCCCATGTGTACAGCATAGCAGGGCTGTAGCCAAAGCAACCAGGCTCCCTGGGGAATCCTGCTCTCCCAGTAGACTGACAGGGAAGGCCTAGAGATGGAAGGTGCAGGACCAAGGCAAAGACGGAGGTGTCAGTCCTGGGGAGCCTGGTGTCTTACTGACAGCTCAAGGCAATGTTCTGGGCCTATCACTAGACTGAAATCACACACTGCCTATCTCACTTGTGATCTCAGACTGAGGGTCATGAGAATTCCCTCGAACCCACAGACTCTCTCCCTTCTCCTCCTTCAGAGTACAGAGGCAAGTCAACCAACTTTCACTGGAACCTACTATGTCCAAGACCATGTGACAGGCATGGAGAGAGGGAGTAGCACGAATGTCATCTCTACCATCAAGGCACTGAGCCTCCTGAAGGAGATGGGCTTAGAGACAACAGCCCTAACCAGATGCAGCATGGGAACTGCTGGTACCCAGGCTGTATATTGAATGTGATGGGCCTGGAAGGGACTGATGTTTTCTTGCAAAATTGGGAGACAGTGCCCAGGAGAAGGCAATAAATGCCTATCAGATGTCAATGTGCAGCAGCCGCTCTGCAGAACATTTGTATTCAAGGTCTCTGAGGTGATCTCTGGAGGCCTTGAAGGATGGGCAGAATTAAATGATAGGGACAAGGTATAAAATATGCAGAGACAGCATGAGGAAAGGCAGGCAGGCAGAAAATAATAGGAGGGCAGCCTATATCTTTCAAAAGCCAATTAATTTAATTAAGCCTTGCCCTCATGATGTCTTTATGATGACAATTTTCTTGTTGTTTTTCTCCTCATGTGTTTTAGCCTAGTGTCTCCAATTAGGACAACATGTCTAAATACTTCTTTAAATCTCTGTTTCTCCCTAGAGTCCACACAGTGCTCTGTTTGCAACAAAATCTGACTTAACTGTTACGACAAAATGAGGACTACGTTCCTATATGCGAAAAAAGCAGATTGGACTGACACAGACACAAATATTATTTCTGAATATCCTATCCAAAGGCAGGTTTTAACTTCAAAAAGAAAACCCTTTGCATGGTGATTCAAAGACTAGCGGTGAATGAATGCAACAGCATGAGAATCCTGGTCAAACACGTCAAACAAGTGATTATAGTTCAGCAGGCATCAGCCCCAAAGGCCTAAGACCTATGAAATATCAGGAAAGTGAGTTAAACAAAAATGTTCCTCAAGTACAAAACACAAGGAGCGGCACTCGGGAGGTTAGGTGCACCCGGAGGTAGAAGACCCTTAGGACTGTGATGAGAATCCGCCAAGGAAGGAGGTGAGATGTACGATGCCAGCCTCCAGCCAGTGCTCAAGACATCCTCAGCGTCTCCATTACTACCACTTACCACTATTTCCTCAGACCAGTGATATCAGTTCCACCAAGCACTCCTTTCTCAAATATTTTTTTCCTGGAGTACCTCTCATATGCCAGGCATTGAATCAAGCACAGAGGGCACAATGACAAACAAGAGTGGTTGGTTCTTGCTCTCAAGTGGGAGGCAGAGCAGTGAACACTTACACATTGTATGCAGCAGGCAGCCTGCAGTGAAGGCCAGATTCACAGGTGTGTGAACTCTTCAGTCACCCAGAGCCCTGCGTTCAGAGGGCCCGTATTTGGTTTGATGGGCTGTCGCTATCTTGAAATTCTGAAAAAAGTTTGAACCAAGGGCCCTGTATTTTCATTCTGCATGGGGTCCCATAAATGATGTAGCCTGTCCTGGAAAGAATGAAAGACCTTTGCCCTCCAGCTTCCATTCTGCCTTTTCCCTTGAGTAACAACAGCGTGGTTTGGGGGAACTGATCTACACTCAAGGTGCCTGAGTGACCTAAGGGTGACCTCATCCCCTGAGCCAATGAGTGTTTCAGGAATGAGCAGGTGACCCAGTTCAAGCTACTGAAACTCCATGGGAAGATTTCCGGAAGTTTCTGGAAGAAAATTGTTCTTTGTTTTTATTTTTATTTATTTTTATTTTTTGAGACAGGGTTTCACTCTGTCCCCCAGGCTGGAGTGTAGTGGTACAATTTTGGCTCACTGCAACTTCCACTTCCTGGGTTCAAGCAATTCTCCTCTCTCAGCCTCCTGAGTAGCTGGGATTACAGGCACGCATCTGGCTAATTTTTTTTTTTTTTTTTTTTTAAGTAGAGACGGGGTTTCACCATGTTGGCCAGGCTGGTCTCAAACTCCTGACCTCAAATGATCTGCCCACCTCAGCATCCCAAAGTGCTAGGATTACAAGCATGAGCCACCATACCTGGCTATTCTTTGTTTTTTTCTTTTCTTTTCTTTTTGAGATAGAGTCTTACTCTGTTGCCCAGGCTGGAGTGCAATGGTATGATCTGGGCTTACTGCAACCTCTGCCTCCCAGCATCAAGCGATTCTCCTGCCTCAGCCTCCCAAGTAGCTGGGATTACAGGCGCCCGCCACCACGACTGGCTAATTTTTGTATTTTTAGTAGAGACGAGCTTTAACCATATTGGCCAGGCTTGTCTCGAACTCCTGACCTCAGGTGACCCACCTGCCTCGGCCTCCCAAAGTGCTGGGATTACAGGCGTGAGCCACCATACCCAGCCTGTTCTTTGTTTCTAACACTGAGCAATGGAAGCCTGTCTCTCTTGACCATTCAGTGAACAAGCACATGGTCCACAGTCCTGCTAGCAGCCACTCTACAACAAGGGGAAACTGGCCTGAGTATGGCAGAGCAAAACCAAGATGAGAACCTGGGTCCTTGATGATACTGCTGGTCTCTGGAGCAGCCAGCCCTGAGGCCCACCCTACCTCTGGGCTTCCTTTTATGTGACACAATATATGTCCTAGTGCTTGGTGTTAAGTTTTCTGCTAATTACAACCAAAAGTATCTCCAGTGATGCAGAATCAGATCAACCTCAGTTTATAATAAATCTTGATTCTACCACTTAGAGCAGTATATCTTTGGGGAAATCCCATTTTCCCTCCTCCACTAGAAAATGAAGGCAAGAAATTGCATTTTATTAGCTTGTAGTGAGTGCCAAAGGCTATAATGCTAGTGAAGATGCCTGGACAGGGCCTGGCACATAGCAGGGGTTCACTCAGTGATCAGTATTATGATGATGACAATGTTTGGACCTAACAGCTGTCTGCCACTGCATTTCTGGTGATGAGTTGGTTAGGAGCTGAATTTCCCAACTGTAAGAAAAAAACAGCAGAAATCATTGTTTAAAAAGCTGTCTCTTGGCATAAATAGCAAGGCATCACTATACTAATAGAATTTGAAGAACTTGACAAGCAAATTCAATCACTTTGTATATTACAGAAGCAGTAAGTTGGTCAGTTGCCCTCTCAGAAATCTGGACATTCCCTGGTCACCCGTAACATTGGGGCTTTCTTCTTTATGAATGCTAACTACTAGGTTCACTTACACAGGCTGAGAGAGCAAACCTGTGATTTTGCAAAATTAAAAGTAATTTCATACACGTCACCACTGATACAAATCCTAGTTTCTTTCTGTTCTTATTTAAGTAACCTTCTAAATCTTAATTCTTATTCTGTATTCTCACTTTGATCTCTTGGCATTTCCAGCTTTTTCCCCTTCTCTCCCAACAAAACAAAACAGAGCAAAAAGCATCAACTGAGATTTGTGTGATTTCAGCTTCAGAGTTGGATGTCTGAGTGTAGAATAAATTCTAATTCACTGGTGATGGGTAATACACAAATTCTATCCATCAGCATTTTAGCTATTTTTACTTAAAAAATAAGTGTGTGTGTGTGTGTGTGTGTGCATGTGTGTGTGTGTGTGTTAGTAGTTTTCCTATTGCCCATAACCTGGACCTCTTTGGGATTGGACAATTCCAAACGAATCAGGAAATTCCACTGGGTATACTTGTGAGATGATCTTTGCCCTTCCTTACAATGTATCCATATTTTCAGGGAAGGAAAATGCAGGAGACCTGCAGTCTGTTAGTGACTTGACAAACTCCCACCCAAGTGTGGGTGTTTCCTGAAGATGACACCAGTTGTGCTGGAAAGATTGTGAAAATGCAGATGCTTTCACACACTCCTCCATGTCAGTTTAAAACTGTTTCCATATGGACCTCTCACATAGTCATGGGAGGAATGATCCAGAAGGTCACTTCCCTGCCTTTCCACGGCTCCGTGCTACCCTCAAGTCGAAGTTCCTTAGCCTGGCATTCAAGGTCCATTAAGATCTCGTCCCTTTTACAGCTTTGTCAGTCACTGCATCCCTTATATTAAGGATCCTGTCCTAGCTGCACTGAACCAGTTAAAATTTCTCCAATAAGGCAAAGAAAAAAAAGCAATTAATAACTCCAAGAAAGCATGTACAAGAAAAGAGGAATGGTTACAGTGCACTATTTGGCTCAGGAGAAAAAAAATTAAAAAACAAAACCCCCAAAGCCCATACATTACATAATCATAATTATATAACCAATAACTACCTATTTAACAAAAATGATTCTAATATTATGATAGAGTTCTATGGGGGGAGGGAAAACGAGAGAGGAGGTGGTGTGGGAGTCTTCTATTGCACAAAGTCAACAGATAATGTATACAATTAATAAATGAAAAATAGCAGTACACGCATGTTATTCAGAAACATGGAGGTAAATGGCAGCAGAAACAGGTAGAAGAGATTAGAGTTCCTGTCTCCTGGGAAGTGAGACTTGGGAGTGGGGAGGGATGGGGCAAAGAACTGATTTTTTTTTTTTTTTTTTTTGAGGCAGAGTCTTGCTCTGTTACTCAGGCTAGAGTGCAGTGGCGTGATCTCAGCTCACTGCCTCCGCCTCCTGGGTTCAAGCGATTCTCCTACCTCATCCTCCTAAGTAGCTGGGATTACAAGTGTGTGCCACCATGCCCGGCTAATTTTTGTATTTTTGGTAGAGACGAGGTTTCACCATGGTGGTCAGGCTGGTCTCAAACTCCTGACCTTGTGATCCCCCCGTCCTGGCCTCCCAAAATGCTGGGATTATAGGCTTGAGCCACCACGCCCGGCCAGAACTGATATTTTTTATTATAAACCTTTTACTAAAATTTAACTAAAATCTTGTATACGTATCACTTTCATTTAGAAATGATTACAAATAAAGTTGTTTTTGGTTTTTTTTTTTTTCCATAGAGGCATAGCTTTAACATCAGGTTTGATGTTAATATTATAGACACTTTGAAAAAGGACACAATAAACAGAGCTGCAGAGTGGTATTTTACAGATCAAGATAACTTGTTTTCTAATGTGGTGAACACCAGTGATTAGGAGAATCATCTGGAATCCATCAGTGACATGGGCTTTTGAAGCTTTTAGAAATGTTTATTTACCTGACTTTGCATGATTTTCTAGGTTTGGGAGATAAAGATTAAAATCTTTATGATACTGTACATTTTTGTTGCTTGTGGTAAAGCATTGATGCTGAACAAAACACGTTTTTTGTACAAACAATTAAAATGTTTTCCTTTGCTTGCTGTGCACTAATATTCAGTGAACTATTTGCTTGCAGCCCATGTGTGAGCATGATGTTGGAATTCCTTCACATGGATTATTTTGCTGCATGTTTGGAGCTTGTTTCTGATGAATAATTTGATTGCATGCATTGTGGCTACTAGACAGGAATTGATTCAATGCTAAAGTAGTTTGCTAGCTGCTATGTGCCATTTTTTAACTGATATATTTGCTTTGTCTACATGGATAGCACAGCAATTCATTTTAGTTTATTTTCAAAGAAAAGGACCAATGATGTGTTATTTTTATATTAGAAAAAAACACAGACAAAATTTGTAAGGAAAGTAGCTGGCTCTACTCCACCTCTTCCCTCATTTTTCTACTAAAGATAATTAAGCAGGTGTCAAGAAACATTAGAAGATGGTTGGCTAAGGGATATAAATGAGAAAAAGTTTATATAGGTCAAAAATATAAAAGAAGTATCTAGGGGATGGAATGGGACTTGAAGAGTGGCTAACAGAGACTTTTCTTATAGAAGATGTTATTCAAAATAGAGGAAGTTTCGTACTTCCCTTTGCTCAGTGTCAGGCTGGCTCCATCTCAAAGCGCTGACTCAAGCCAGACACACATGACTGACACTCACACACCTGTGTTAAGGCAAAGGGCTCTTCACTTTGAAGCCCTAGAAGATGTGTGTAAAATTTTCTGTCAATTTTGCTAACCATGTCCTTCAAGTCAAGAACCATGTCAAAACACAGAACCTGTCAGAGAGTTGGCACTCAACCAGGCTCCACTTTCTCCCTTCCGTCCTAAAAGGAAGAAAAGCAACCTGTTCTCTCTCTCTCTCTTTTAATCACACTAATCTAAAGCAATCCTCGGTGATAGCCACAGCTTCCATTTCAAACTTCCTGACAGCCCAAGGGTATGTTGTGTCCTGCTAAGTCTGTCCTGCTGGGATACCTTAAGCCTCTTCCAAGGAGACCACCAACCCCACATCTCCCTACTGCCCGCTGGTTCCTGCCAACTAAAGACACAATCCTATGGTGGGGTCACTGTTTTCTGTGAAGCTGTTACCATCATCACCACCCATCCCTAGACTACCCCAGCAAGACCCCACCTTCCCCGTCTCCTTACTCTGCAGCTCTTTAAACAGAGCAGCCCTGGGGGTCCCCGCTCGGACTACAGTCAGATGTTGTGTGCCCTGGAGCAGTTTCCTGGAAGGAGATTAGGAGGACCAGGGCTGTCCTACCCAACTTGCTGGAAAGTTTTGAGAGGGCAATATCATACGTTAAGAAGCAAAAAATACACCGCCACCCCATGGTCTTAACACTACAGGTATATGTAAATGCCTGGAAGGAAAAACACCATTCTGCCACTAATTCCTAAGGTAACAACTCTAAATATTTAAGTGTATAATAAAGCTAAATCAAAACAATGTGGAAATAGGTCAAAAATCTGCAAGGTGCTTGACGGAACAGATTCCATGGCCTTGGAATACACGAGAACTCACTATTTAATTAAAAAGGGATACAGTGGGGGTTACAAGTCTGGGCTTTGGAATCAGATCCACTTAGGTTCAAATTCCAACTCTTCCATTTGCTAGCTGTGTGACTTTGTACATATTACATCACTTTTAAAATCTCACTTTCCTCACAATTAAACCTAGTTTATAAATATGTAATAAGTTGTTGTAAGGATCAAATAACAAAATATAAGGGAAGCACTTAACACAAGGATAGGCACCACCAAACAAGCACTGATTGGGTGGAGTGGGCTTTAAAGTGACACGGACCTGGACTGATCTAGGTGCCATCACTCACTAGTTGGAAAGTCTCATTTCACTTTTCTCATCCGTAAAAGGGAGTTAATGGCTACATTTATGAAAGGGGAGATCTGGGAATGTGGCATGAGTCACTTCCTACAGTTCTGGGTCTGCATCTTGCAGAACGAAAAATGCACTGGCAGAATGAGAGCAGAGTGAACTGGGAACCTTATGGCTGGGCCCAGAGTCTCTGGAAACCCACCCCATCTGTGCTCTGGCAGGTACCTCCCCGCACCCGCAGCTGGGCAGGTCACCATGCAGAGAAGGGAAGTCCATCTCACCCTCAGAATGCTCATTACCCACCCTTTGGCCCCATTTGCCTATAAATTTGGACCCCTCAAATGTTGCCTATAAATTCAGATCACCTTGCCTCCTACCAGGATATTCCAGACACTCAGGGAGGGTGAACTCGGCTGTCAGATGAGGTTGAAATAGGACAAAGAAACAGCAATCAAACTGCTTCCGTGTGCGGCAGGTAATTACAAAATCTGCTAAATTACAGTGATTAGGCATCGCCAAGCAGAAGTCAAAAGAAGTCTCCAGCAACTTCAGAGGTGGGAGGGGGAAAGTTTAATTAAACAGCTCTTTGCAACTGATTTAATCTCTCCCTCAGAAAAACTCACAGGTTCAGAAGACAGACCAGAGGGAGAGAGGGCTAGGGAAGGGCAGCCAGGGAAATCCTCCTACAATGGGGCTGCCTAGGTCTTTAAATGGTTCTTGGGGACTACGTGATGAAATGGGAGATGGTGGCCTTTATTATGGAAATGTAAGACTTAAGCCAAGGATCAGGGCCCCTGGGGGAGGTGGTAAAGAGGGAACCTGGTTATAATGGTTTTTAATATCCTGCTGGGGCTGGGTCCATTTGCATAAATACAGCCAAGCCAAGCTTCAGGTGGCTGTAGATTTTCTCTTCAAGGATTTAGTCTCCTGTGTCAAAAGTTCACTACCTCCAGACTCTGTCATTTTGGTGCAAAATGTGCCTTTTTTAGCCACCAAACATTGAAAACAAAGCCTTCTCTGCTGGGAGCCTATTTTACCAGCAAAAGTTTCTTTGAAGACTAATTAAATTAAGACTCTGGACAGAACAGAATCCGTTGCAATTGTGGGGTAGAGGACAGAGGATTGAACAATTTAAACTGGCTGGGGCAGCTCTGTGCCTCTGTGTTGAACTAATTTCGATTTTACCACGGGCACTTTACAGAGAGGATGGGCTTCTGCAGACTAGAGTTTGCCACTGGGCTGGTGGTCCCCAGTGGCAAAACGGTGCTCGGACTACAGTGAGAGTTTAATGTCCTGGTTAAATGCTAAGCTTGTGACCTTGGGCAGCTTATAAAACTTTTCTGGGTCTCTTTTTCCACATCAGTACAAGTGCATACTTGCTCTGGGTACCTTACATTATTTTGATATGATGGAGTAATATTGAGATTAAATGTGAATGACTTAGAAAGGAAGAGAATCTAACTGATCAATGTTCCCAAAGCTCTGTTTATGCCATTGTCCTACTCAGAAACCTTCTGTGGCTCCTCATTGTCCATTGAATATGGTCAAGTTTCCCCCTGATTAGAGAGTTAGCTGTAGTGTAGTAAAAAGGGAAATGAACTTGGAGTTAGTCTTGCACACATAGGCAGGTCTCTCCACCTGAAACAGTTTTCCTCCCTTCTCCAAAGGGCTAAGTGTTACTCATCCATTAGCTGTGTGTGATCTTGACAACGACTTATCCTATCCAAGCCTTGGTTTGCTCACCTATAAATGAGGAAAATACAAAGCCTCAATGTCAGGATCCTGGGGAAGATGAAATTCACCCACCCATGTGAACTGGCCTGGGCCGCAACGGGTTCTCAATGGAAGCTCGCTGAATGTGACAAAGGTCACACTGCAGATTACCAGGCAAAGGACAGGAAACCTTATCCAAAAAATTTTGATTGTAACCTCAAAGATCATCTCAGATATTTTAAAAAGTAAGCGGTGTGGATAAGAGCCCTTTCTTCTGACTGTGGCAATGATTAAAACCAGGCCCTGAGCAAAGAAAAATTCGACACACTGTAACCCTTCAGAGACAGGAAGCTATCGTTAAAAGGTCATCTTTTGGGCCCAGACTTCATACAGTCCAGGGGAAGGGTTCCAAATGGTTATACTTTCATTTTGCTGTGTAGCCAAGAGGATTGAGAATCCACAGGGCCTCATCTGTTGTTCCTTAAACAAACATCTAATGTAATTTGAAATTTCACTTCATTACGTTGATGGCCGCCAGCAACTCCTCTCCGGCCTGTTAACCCTGCCTTTTAGGTAGACTACGCCACTTTTTGAGCAGCCAAAAACGTGCCAGCTTGCCATGAATTCTCATGAGGAAAATTACAAAACAGGCTGTGGAGAAGCGCCCCGTCCACGATTTCCCCATGTGCCTTGCAAGGTTTCTCTCAATCTCTTTTTTCCCTCAAAGCCAGTATTTTTAAAAGACATGCTACATCTGAGTCCTAACAGCAGCCCCATATTAAAAAGAAAGGATATCCACAGTCTTGAAAGGAGGCTCGGCAAGAAGGTAGTTGGCTGGGGCCTGCGGTTTGTCTGACTCTAAAATACACAGCCTAAAGCACTGGTGTTTTCAGTTGTTGAATGTAAAAGAGGTGCAGTGCAAAATAAGTGGTAGGTATAACATTTGCATCAAAGCATCTAAAAGTGAAGTCAGTAAATGTTTACTTGCCACTGATCTCATAAGGAAGGAAACACCTTTATCAGCATACCCTGGCTTTTGGCAAACTGTCATCTTATTTAATCCTGACAAAATCAAGTGAAGTAGGTATTATTGTTTCCATAATAGAGTATCTGGTTAAGTGGCTGTCCTAGGGTCACTAAGCTGCTATGGGGTAGAGTCACAGTATGGAATGGTAAAGAGTAGTATTTGTTCTGAAATCAGACAGATCAGGATTCCCACCTGGGCTAGATGTGAATTCCATTCTTTAGTGACCTTCAGCCGGTTAATGAAACTCTGTGCTTTAGTTGCTTCATTTAAAAATGGCAATAAACCAGCTGTGGTGGTACATGCCTGTAGTCTCAGCTACTTGGGAGACTGGGGCAGGAGGATCACTCGAGCCTAAGAATTTGAGGCTGCAGTGAGCCATGATTGCACCACTGCACTCCAGCCTGCACAACAGAGCAAGGCTTCATCTCTAACAACAACAACAAAGGTAGTAATGGCTACTTCATAGGGTTATGGAAGGATTTGGCAGGCTTGTAAAGCACTTAGTAGGCTGCCTGGCACATGGTAAACACTTGGTAAATGTTAGCCATTGTTGTCATTACCAGATGGCATTGCTAGAGGACGTTCTAACTGTAGGCTTCAAGTAAACTTCCTGTACCTGTCTGTCAAAGTCCCAGATCTTTGCAAAATACAATAAACAAGTCAGAAAAACAATAATAACCCCCTCACCACCACCCCTGTTGTGGGGCTCCAGCCCTGTGAGATGATGGGCTAATTCCCCATGGCAGGAGTTCTGCACGTTAGTTCAGGGGATAGCAGATACAGGTCACTCAGTCTGATGATGCTGTGGCCTCAGATTTGCCCTCTGGTGGGAGATGGCTCCGTGAGCATGAGATGGAGGTGGGGGGGCCGGAAGGGTTCTGGAAGTGTTCTGAGAAGATCTCCGACTACTCTCTGGATTATCTCACTTGATAGGGGGATAGCTGGTATTGAAAAGGAAGCACTAACGCTGATATATGACCAAGCTAAGCTAAAAAATTCTCTGTTGCAGTTTCCTTATCTGTATAAACTGGGATGGGGAGACTTACTTTACTGCAGTGGTCCCCAACCTTTCTGGAACCAGAGACCAGTCTCATGGAAGACAATTTTTCCATGGACCAATGGCAGGTGGGGATGGGGGTGTGGGATGAAACTATTTCACCTCAGATCATCAGGCATTAGATTCTCATAAAGAGCGCACAACGCAGATCCCTCGCATGCGCAGTTCACAATAGGGTTCGAGTTCCTATGAGAATCTAATGCCACTGCTGATCTGACAGGAGGCGGAGCTCAAGTGGTAATGCCTCCTGTCATCTCCTGCTGTGCAGCCCGTTTCCTAACAGGTCATGGTCTGGTACAGGTCCACGGCCCAGGGTTGGGGACCCCTGCTTTACAGAATTGTTGGGCTGGGCTTCACTATATTTGTCACAGAGCTGTTCCACAGGGGAGAGTGATGTACCCTGGAGGCTGGGAGCAGGACCCGAACTCAGCCTCTGTTCTCCAGGCACCATACTCCACAGGCAGCACAACCTATAAATTAGAAGCTAGAATTGACTGTGGAACAGGCTTCCTGACTGCATCTGAGGCAAAAAGCTGCCCAGTGCTTCTCCTTTGGACAAGTGAGAATCGGTTTTTTCATTGGTAAGGAGGGAATAATATCTCCTCTAAAGAGTTGAGGAGAGAAATAAAATAGAAATAATATAAAGGGCTTCACAGGGTAACTGG
The DNA here is from genome assembly GCF_049350105.2 of Macaca mulatta. Taxonomy (NCBI): domain Eukaryota; kingdom Metazoa; phylum Chordata; class Mammalia; order Primates; family Cercopithecidae; genus Macaca; species Macaca mulatta. The sequence goes on from NC_133419.1 coordinate 79,386,770, forward strand.
CACCCAGCTGGGGCTCAGGAAATGGCAGCAATAATTATTACAACACATGTGAAGTAGTGGGGAAATTAAAATGCTGCATAAACTCAACCTATTATTATTAGTCTTCCTATATCTACTTCATAGATCCTCAATTAAGGCGTAATTAAAGATTAGCTAAGATTACAAGGTTGGCTGCCCACATTTTCTTTCTTGGTTTGGTCTTCAGTGCTGCTTGTAACTTTTATTCAGGCCCCAGGCAAGACATAAAAATACACTCAAACAGCCAGCCACGTTAAATGCCAATGAGATTCTGCAACATCTAAACCTGGAGAACACTGCTGCAGATTTGCTACCTTTCAATCTCAGAAACATTCAGGAGGCCAAGGAGGTTCACACTGGGGAGGCAGTGCAAGGTAGTTGCACTGGAAGGCAGCCAGTCACTTGTAAGCTGGGGGTCTCACTCAGCATCCCAGGACCTCTGCTTCTGTAGCCTGATGGTAGGAATGCCTGCCTCTGGAGAGGAGAGAACATATGTTGCTCCTGGCAGGTGCTCAATAAATGTGAGCACCTCTCTCCCCTTCTGTGCTTTGTAAAGAGCTCAGGGCCTTATATTTGGCTATTTCTGTCCACCAACTGCAGATACAAATTAAAAATACCTTCCAGGGGAAAAGGGGGACAAGAGGACAATTTTTCATGGGGCTTCTAGCACAAGGGTGCACTGGAAATTAGAGATACTGTTGGGAATTTTGAAATACCCCTCAACTGGGCAAGTACTCAGGGCAGTATTTTTGCCAGGGAAAGGAGCATGGTCAAAGAGGTAGCTTCTCAGGACAGGTCCAGTTGGCAAAAATAAAGACCAATAAAGGGGGACTGAGGGAATGCTGCCTGGGGAGATCCCGCAGAAAGACAGAGTGGGGCTGTAGTCACAATATTGGGGCTTTGATGTAGGCTCTGTTCATTCACACATTCATTTGTTAATCTCTCACAATCCTAGAGAATCAGAGAGGTGATCAAATCTGATATGCTTATCTTAAAAGGAAGAAAAGGAAACATAAAACAACGGCACAAACACAAACCCCCAACAAGATCTGTTATTGTCCTGCATTGTTTTGCTACGTGATGAGCAAAGGATTCTCAGGAAAACATGAATCACCCGGGATCATTCCCAGACTCTGTGTGTCTTGGGGACATCTCAGGTGTTCTCCAGGCCTTAGTTTCTTTATCTTTCAGGGGTTAGACTAGCAGACCTGGAAGGTCCTTCCAGTGCTAAAGCCTTGACTCTCTGAGTCTATGAAATCCACAGTGCTATTAGGAGTGCTTATGTACATCACAGAAAGGCGTTCTCTCTTCCCAGAGTGAATTTAAAACAATTGCTTCACATGAGGTCAAATTTCATATACTTCAGGGATTCAGCCATTACCTAGAGCGAGCTCACCTGACCTGCTTTTATATGAGTTCATAAAGTAGGCGGTGGGAGATGTGTTAATAGTTTTCATGAGGTGCTATGGCTCAAGATCTGGAGATGATATGAATTATGCTTTGTGTTAAAGCCGTCTTTATTCTCCTGGGAGGAAGAAACTAGACATACTATACGCAAGTTCTTTTTTTTTTTTTTTTTTTTTTGAGTAGAGGAACTTTTGATTTACTATGCAGGAGGGGGTTGTGTTTCATGACCAACACTTATTTTGGTTCTACTTCATTATTTCTGTGCATTTTGTGGGTGAGGAAGTATGCAACTTTTAAGAGTTTCTTGAACACTTGGAAAAAAGGAAGGGGAAGAAGGGCGCTAAGCACCTATTAAGCTCCAGGCACCTTTTATTCCTTGTACTCCAATAACTTTACTCCAATAACTTATGAGATAGGTTATTGTACTCTGCCCATTTTACAGGTGAGGAAACAGGCTCAGAGAAATAAAGTAATTGCACCGAAGCTAATCAGCCAAACAAATCTGTTTAACTATACAGTTCCCACAGTTTGTGCCATTTTGGGTTGGGTTGGAAATGACCTAATGAGCTTGGGTAACAGGAAACTGTCTGGGCCACAGAGTAAGGAACAGAGTATCAGAACACAATTAAGAAAGTTCAGTTCTAGCGCTGTGTTATAATGCTGATAACAATGATACCAAGACGTGCAGAAAAATATGAGGTAGGAACCATCCACTTGACATAAATTCCAAAGAAATATGTACTCTATTGAAGAAAATGGTTAACTTATTTTCAAAATCCCAGGCAGGAAGTTGAAGGAGCTGGATTCTAGTTTCGGTTTTGCAACTGTCGAACAGAGTCACCTTGAGCAGATCACCCAGTGTCCTTGAGCCAGAATTTCTTCCCCTTGAAATAATAGGGTTGTACAGTGAGATCTGTAAGGGCCCTTTGAGTTAAAGTTTCGTGATTCCATCTGTAAAATTCACTTAATATAACAGTTCATTCCCCAGTGAGGGATAAATGAGGTGTTACAGGGCTGCCTTGTAAGTTTCATGCACACGTTTCATCTCCTTCAACTAGAAGGTGAGTTCTTGCAGGGCTGGAATGCGTCTTATGGCACCCCGCACACGTCAATAACTGTTGAGTTAACTGGAAGAGTGAAAGCAGGAATGGGTCTTATCATTCCTTGTGCTAAAGAACACGGACTTAGGAAACAGGAAGATGTGAATTTTAATATAGCTTGAGTCTGAGCCTCATTTTCTTCATTTATAAAATGGGAGCAATATTACCTACCTCACTGGATTGTTTACAGTTTATTATTATTGCCGAGTTCAGTGTTTTTATTGAAAGAAAGGCAAAAGAGAAAGAATAAATAAAGATCTTAAAGGGTGCAATTAACTCCTTAACTAATATCTTTATTAGACTAATGGCAGCTGTGTGCATGTACCTGTGTTCACTCAAGTGTTTCTGAGGAACTGTTAATGGCAGAGTATAATACTAATCACTGGAAAAGAGGCCATCAGAAAGAGTATTTACCAAGTACCTAAATACACTATGTGCCTAGCACTTTTCTGCACTAGCTGTGGGAAGTAGGAATTGCTCTTCCCATACTGAGGATAAGAAAAGCAATGCGCAGAGAGGTTAACTAGCTAGCTGATGGTCAAACAACTTGTAGAAACCAGCAGATGTGACAAGATCAGAGGGTTTAATGAACTAAAATAAAATGGTGAATAACTGGTACATTTCAATAATCATCCTTCGCTATTGCTAAAGACAAGGTAATGTGTTAGAATGAGAAGGTGGGTGGGGAAGGAGGAGAGGCTGCCCTAAGTAATTACAGCACATAGGTCAAAATCAAGGTGGGGTTCACTTAGAAGGGGGGTAAGGAACTTAAAACTACATGTATTTGTACTGAAATGCAAAAAAGAGGTTAATTAAGGAACTTGATTGAAAAATGACACTTAAAGAATCCTTCAAAAATGCTTCCCTTCTCAGAAACACATCAAATTATTTATCATTATTGCAATTTAAAAAAATTGGGTTGGAAATGTGTCCTAGGCATCTGTGATGTTATTGTTCCTTTGCTGTTAACAAACCCACAGAAGAGCCTTCTGTGCATGGGGAAGGGCAGTGATCCTGGAGGCTCAGACAGCTGGGGAAGGAAGGAGAGGGTCTGGTGGACACCCACTCCCCAGTGCAAAGGGATCCATATGTGTTTAGGCCATGGTTTCTAGTTTGCAGGATACAGAAAGAGAGATTGTGCTACAAATACCTCTCCATTTCAATGCCAGCTGGTGTTTCCCAAAGGGTGCTTTTCTGAACACAAGTCCTATGAGAAGTTCCTGAAAATGTTCCATGTTTAAAAGGTTTGGGAAACCCTGCATATCATCTCTTCCGCTTAGAGAATCACAGTGCACATTAGCTAACAAGTTAATGCTGCTGAGAACTCCTGCAGTAAGGAATCTCTTCCACCTTAACATTTCCCAAATGTATTTGTCCATGGAACCCCTATTTCAAATAGCTCCTATTAACAACCTGCAGAGCTAGTTCTCTTAGGTGTTAAATAAAATTTATAGGAGGCCATTGGTTTGGACTGAGCTCTTGCACTAGGCCCAGCAGAGCAAACCAAAATGGAGTCACTCATGCAGAAATTCCACTACCAAGCCAAAATGAAGTTGTTTATCTGGTCTTGTAAGAAATCAGGAGAGAGAGATGATAGTCACATCCCCAAACAGGCCAGTTTTAGCCAGCATGATAAGGAAGTCCCCTCTGCTTTAATTTAAACAACCAATGCACTTTTTGGTCTCTGTTTCTGCTTTCCTTTTCTGACTACAAAGCTAACCTCCTCTGCTTAGCCTATTGGAAAATGAGTATTGCCCAATTCTAGAATCACAAATAAAAGCCGATTAAGATCTAAATTTGTTGTAATTTTGCCTTTTGACATAGGGATACTTTTAAAGATTATCCTTTCCCACCGAGGTTATTTTAACAATCCCCAGGCTCACTTCTCTACAATCATCCATCACCCTGATAATTGAGTGATTGTTCTAGCAGGAAATCTGACTATGTTTTGGTCTTAATCAAAAACTTTCCATGGCTTCACACTATCTACAGAATAAAGTATGAACTCTTTAGCCTGATATTCAAGATTCTTCCTGCTGCAGCTTTAAATGACAACCCCACACTACTCCTTTCTATATTCTGCCTGCTGGCACCCTGCCAGTCACCCTAGGTGCTAGCCTTTTTTATTCTGAAATAATTTTAGGTTCACCTAAAACTTGTAAAAATGGTACAAAGAGTTCCTATGTACTTTTCACCCAGCATCTCTCAGTGATAACATCCAGCCTTTTCCAAATGATACTCGTCATTTACCACTCACAAGCATCTATCTTAAGGAACACGTCCATGTTTGATTCTTCTTTGCATTCCTCCTAGCACCTGGCACTAAGTACATATCAACAAAGTATAGGCTCTGTGGTGCCCAGATTTGCATTTCATAGTCAATTTTTTTAAGCTGAGAACAAAAATAACAAAATAAAAATATGCCCTCTACTTATCATTACTTCATTAAAAAAAGAATATTTTAATAGGATGGCAATGTTAGAATAAGAAACAATCCTGATGAGCAAATGCCTACATTATTCTGCTCGTCTCGTTTGTTGCAAGCAGAACCCTTGTGGCCAAGCAGAGTAGACCATCATCTGGCAGGCCAAAAGCTTGGCAAACAAAACCAAGGAGGGTTACGCTGGCTTTCTAGCACTTTGTCAGATTTATGGTGAGGGGTTTGGGGATTTGTATACTACATGCAGCTCCAAACAAGCTTGGAGTATAAGTACTTACAGCATGGTTACACAAGACTTTCCCTTGTTCTTATGGCAAAAGCAGAAGTGATTTGGACTAACTAAGCCCAGAAATTGCATGCAAAACCAAAAGTCCATTTGGAATTCCCAAATCTCTCTTCTGGCGGTAACACCTTTTCATGGTCTGGGTGGTAAACACATTTCTGTGCACATACAGCTCCCATCTGGGGGCTTGATTCCACACGGCTGCAGTGACTTTCTACAAGCAGATAAGGGTAACGGAAATCACACATTTCTGTGGCCTCCCGTTGTTTCCTTTCTCCTTCTCTGCTACTTCAGCTGGAACGGAGATGAATTTTCCTGCAACACTCAGTCTCCAGAGGAACACTTCTCTCTCCACATACGGCTGAGCTTTTCACGGGGTTTCAGAAGCCCAGAATGATCTTTCTCTAAGGCAGACCTGACCATGTCAGAGCTCCTCGATGGCTCACTGCTGCCTAATAGAATCACGCTCAAACTTTACAGCGTGATCTTCTATGCCCTTCATAAACTGGCCCTGAAGGCCCCTCTAGCATCTCACTGGGGAGGAAGGAACGTGGTATTAGCAATTTCACAACAATGTCTTGTTCTTTCATTCCTTGGTATCTTTGTGCATGGTATTGCCTGTACCCAAAAAAGTCTTTCTTGCTCTGTCTGCTTGGAGAACTCACATTTATCCTGAAAGAATTAGCAGATGTACCAATTCTTCGCTGGAGCCTTCCTGACCCCCACAGAGAGACTTAATCTCTCCATTCTCTATGTTCCCATAGCAGCCTGTACAAACTATTTGTAAAATGAGTTAAAAGCCACCCACTTCATCGAACTGCAATGTTTAAGTGCAAGCATACATAAAGCCCTTGGAACAATCCATAGCACTTAACAAAGGGGTGTAGGTATAATCACTGTTATTGTTGTTAAAAACAACATATTTTTGTTATCTGCTTGTATATTTTTAAACAAACCTGTTAGGCTATGAGCTCATGAAAGACAGAGACTAGGTTCTTCAGATAAATCTCTTATCCGCAGCACCTAGCACAATGCTAGCTATATAGTGGGAGTGAAATAAATTAATTTGTAAGAAATTAATTTCCTCTAGACTCTAAAGTAACATGTTTTCCCTAGAAAATGTATAAAAGAAAAAAGTACAAAGGAAAAAAATGTATAAAAGAAAAAAGTACAAAGAAAAAAACAAAAACCAGTCACAGCTACAACAGTAATAACTGCTGTTAAGGCTCCCTGGTATATATATATATTTCCTCCTAGTCTTTTATTTTACTATTTAAGCATATGTTTATCAAATTAGGTTCATACTGTATATACAGTTTATATCCAATCTCCACTTAACATTATACTATGAGAGTTTTCTTTTATCTTTCAAATATTATTTGAAAACATGATTTTAATGACTACCTAAAATTTCATCAAATGACAGATGTTATTTTACCAACCTCCTATTATTAGACATCTAAGTCATTTTCAGTTTTTCCGCTTTTGAAAATATTTCTTGAATTGAATCGTAAAAAGCGCTGCCAAGGGGTAGGCTAATTCCCAGATTAAACGGAGGACCCCCACCCCCACTTAGGAGTGATGGTCTGGTCTAGAAGAGCAGAGGACGAATTCCTCTTTCCTGGGGATGGTTTAAGTGTCTCTTGGAAGGACTAGCAGACATTCACGGATGAGCTCACTCAAGAGGCTGACAGGGAAGCAGGCTCAGATTGAAGTCAGTCTCTTCTTCCTCCCAGCCCCGCTCCATCCCATTAACATTCCTCCTGGGAGATGGCAGTTCCAAAGGACAAACAGGCATTGTTGGGACTCAAGGACCCTAAGAATGGGCCCTGTAACCTGAGCCCCACCGGCTTGGATACGCTTGGGCAGGTCACCCTGGGGACGCCATGGTGACAGATGAAAGTGCATCTCAGGGCCTGGATTGTGTTTCCAGGGCACAGGTGTGGGGAGATTATCTTTCTGACAAGCCAAGCACTTACCCCAATCTCTACAGCTGCTTTCTCTTCTCTCCCTGGTCCTAGGCCTATCAGAAATAGCACCCTCAAGCCATTCTCTGTTAAAGCCAAGAGCTGTCTTCACTTGAGCCTTTTTGCCTGAAAAGTTACCGAAAGAACCTGACAAATTGCCTCACTTTGTCAAGCGAAAGAGTGAACAAACATCCTGCATTTTGAATGCCCAGGCAGGCATGTCCCCCGCAAGCCAGTGGAGCCCTAAAGCTCTTCCAGGGAGCTCACAGCCTGGTGGGTGCAAAGACTGTGAGCTCTAGCACTGGATCCCTGCGGGCTTCACACCTGCTAGCTGCCTGACCTTTTGGCAGATTGCATGATCTCTCTGAGCCTCGGTTGCCTCACTTGTGAAAAGGGAACAATGCTGGTGTCTCAGAACTGCTGTGAAGATGAAATGAGACCAGAGACATAAAAGCACTTAGCACCTTATGTGCCTAGCAAAGGTGTTCCTGTGGAAAACTGCAGAGCTGTGAAAGGCACCAGGTGTGTTTGAGAAACAGAAAGTGGCATATGGGGCTGGCAGGTGGGCCTATAGGTGAAGGCCTAGGGACTTGCCTAAAGTATTTGCCCAAGCTGCTGAGGGAGGGTGGGGAAGGGGTGCCCAAGTAGGGAAAGGCTGTTCTGTTCAGGCCTCAGCAACACCCATTCAGATGTGACTTGGAAGCAGCCTGACGTCTAGGCTGGGAGGCAGAAAGGCAAGCCCTGGCAAGGTGCCAGGGGGGGTCCCACAAGCAGCAGGTGCTGGGACAGGGCAGACATGGGAACAGGAACCCCTTGGCTCTCAGCGCCCACCCCAACGTGTTGTAGAATCTAGAGCAGGCTCTCCCTGCAGCCCGAGGCTGCCTGGACTCACTCTCACCTCACAAAGCTGTCCTTGAAATGGGCAGAGAGCTGACTCTGACACAACACAGGCTGCATTCTTGGTCTGTCTTTAATCAGATTTCTCTTTTGTAAGATTCAACACTTTCTGAGCACCTACTGTGTGCCAGGCACTTTTGTACACAGGCTCTCATTGGCTCCCATGACAGTCCTGGGGAACTATGGGGTTAGACACACTGAAGACAGCATGTAGTGCTATGGTGGACCAAGGCTCACTTCTGGCTTTCCTCTAGGGCAAGGGTGTCCAATCTTTTGGCTTTCCCTGGGCCATATGGGAAGAAAAATTGTCTTGGGCCACACATAAAATACACTAACACTAATGATAGCTGATGAGCTGAAATAAAAAAAAAAAATCACATCTGGGTGTGGTAGCTCATGCCTGTAATGCCAGCACTTTGGGAGGCCCAGTTGGGTAGATGGCCTGAGCTTAGGAGTTTGAGACCAGCCTGGTGCAACATGGCGAAACCCATCTCTACAAAATACAACAACAACAACAACAACAACAACAACAACAACAACGACGAAAGCTGGGCATGGTGGCATGTGCCTGCAGTTCTAATAATTGGGTGGCAGAGTGGAAGGATCACCTGAGCCTGGGAGGTCAAGGCTGCAGTGAGCTGAGACTGCGCCACTGTACTCCAGCCTGGGTGACAGAGCAAGACCCTGTTCTCAAAAAAAAAAAAAAAAAAAAAAAAAAATTGCAAAAAAAAGGTCTCATAATTTTTTAAGGAAGTTGATGAATTTGTGTTGGGCTGCATTCAAAAGCCGTCCTGGGCTGCAGGCATCCTGTGGGCCATGAGTTGGACAAGTTTGCTCTAGGGCAAAGGCTGACTGACCTCCCACTCCTCTGAGCCCGTAGTCATTCCTAAGTGCAAGCTCTGTGGGCAACACGAGGCAGAATCTGTCCCAGAGGAGCCAGTGGGCAAAAGGATGGACTTGTTTTGTGCCTTGTATGTGCCAGGCTTCCTGCTTAACTTTTCACAAATACTACCTCATTTGCCTCCCTCTCCCCACTCCTAGGTAAGATTTATTATCCTTATTACATGACAGACAAAAAAAAAAAAAAAAAAGGCTCAGTGAGGAAGGTAAATTGTCCAACGCTCTGTGGTCACAAGTTGGAGAAATGGTGATCTGAAGCCAGTTCTGGCTGATTCCAAAGCCTGTGCCCTTCCACGGTACTGTGTGTCTTTCCAAGAGAAGCCCTGTCAGGCCAGAAGTGCTCAGGATTCTGGCCAGACTTTCAAATCCAATGAAACTCTCCCTGAAGAGTCAGTGCACGGTCCTGCGAGGGTCTTCAGGACAGACTCTTTCTCCCCAGCCCAGAAATGTGCATCTGCTATTAGCTCCAAAGAAGAGGACTTCAACTCATTATCCTTAATGAATGTGCACCTTTGAGACAAGATGTGCTGGGTTTGCTCAGACAGCAAATGCAGTCTGTAGGCGGCAACCCCCAAACTAGGGAAGGAGGCCCTGGAGGAAAGGGGAGATTTCACACCCCAACTTCTAGGAAATTTTCCAGTCCTAAAGGAAGTATGTTCTGAAGCTTGAGTTATGTTCCAAGAAGGATCCTGACTCTCGGAAGAAGTGAGACAGAAGAAAAAAAGGACACCTTGGTGTAGGGGCAAGGGGTGGGAGTCAGTGTGAGCAGCAGACTCTTATCCTGAGGAATGCGGAGAGTGGAAATGTCTGACCCGTTGTGCAAATGAGCAGGACACAAGTCTGGTCCCTTCCTACCCTCTGCCCTTCTTTATATATTACTTTCTCTGCTTCACCAGGAGAAATTCACATTCAGCAAATACACATCATTTAATTGTCTGTCATAAATTCTCATTTGTCCAGAGGGATAGAAATTTTCAAGACATATTTAAAAACTGTTTTTTTTTCTAGTCGGGAAATGTACCTAGATCTTTAGTGATACTGTAGACAACCTGTTTGAAAATCTTTATAATCCAGGTGTGCTACTTTAATGTGCAAAAGTACACCATCAAGAATCTTGATGACAAAATCAGAATAAAAGTAGCATGTGGTAAATAAATATTAGTTTTCTCTATCTCCAATCCTGTACTTAAAATGCTTCTATTTATTAAAGATTCTATTTGCCATGTATTTTAGTACCAACACATTCTGTTTGGGTGTAGCCTTTTGGGAAAACGCCTGTTGCACAAAGGTGTGTGTACAACGTGCCTGCCTCACTGCATAGTGCGTGGTGAGGACCACCTTTGTGTTCCCCTCCTTGGAAGCATTCATACTTTCACATGCCTTATCTCACAGAGGCCATATGACAGGCTAAAGAGGCCAGAAGAGCAGCTGGTCTTCTTCTTTCCTTAGAGATAAGCAAAGTGAGGGCCAAGGAGGCAGAGGGACTCTCCAGTGTCATCACTTGTGAGAGGCAGAGCTGGGATTGGAAGCAGAAATCTGCCTGGGATGAGCTAGCTGACATGTGGTGACTCTAGTGAAAATGCTCAACCTCTGCAGAAGCAGTATGGGGTTCGTAGTCCTGACTCAGGCAGACAAAAAAGCAAAGAACCTGATTCTGGTCCACACTTTCCTACCCATCCCTAGTATGTTTGCCAAAAGAAAAAGGCTGATGAAGATCATTTTCCCCACCTGACCACACATCTGGGAACCCAGGCTCTGAACAAACCAGGCTGCCTTATCTGAAGGAGCTGCCTTACTCTGAAATAACAAATTGAAGTTTCTTCTCATCCTCAATGTCCTCCCAGCCCATCAAATCCCTAGTAACTTGAAGGGCGAGGCTAAGAGACAACTTCAAAAGGGCAGAAATCACAGTGAATTTTCATCATCCATTTGAAGATCTGCAGGGCAGGGCTTTTGATGTCAGCTGGCTTCCCTTGGTCTGTCATTCCTGGTGCCCAAGAACAATACTTGAGAGACAGGTCTGGATATCAGGAACATTCCTGTTCTTCTCAGATTCAGTATTAATTGTAGCTCTGTTCATTAAATGCTTTCTATTTGCTAGGTACTGGGCTAAGAGCTTTTCGTAACGTATATTACATCTTCACTTCCCTTTGCTGGGTCAGTATTATTATACCTTATTTTACAGAAAAAGCAACTGAGGCTCAGAATGGATTACTAATCTGTCTGGGTTACTCTGCCAGTAGGTGGCATGGCTGGGATTTGAACTGAGGTCTATCTGACTTCAAAGCTTCTCCTGCCCTTTTACTAAAAACTCTTAATAAGAGGATAAAATCAAATTATTTTCCTGTGATTTTCCACATGATTTCTCTTCCATTAAGAACTGTACTTTGGCTATCTTTTAGATAAAAACAAGAGTAATTTTGGAAAAACTTCTGTTCATAATCAAAACAACGATTCTCTATAGATATCTATGTACAGGCATTCCTTGTTTTATTCCACTTTGCTGTAGTGCATTTTGCAGATACCATATTTTTACAAATTGAAGGTTTGTGGCAACCCTGCATCAAGCAAGCCCATTGGTGCCATTTTTCCAACAGCATGTGCCCACTTCATGTCTCTGTTTCTCATTTTGGTAATTGTTGTAACATTTCAAATTTTTAAACAATTATTATCTCTGTTACAGTGATCTGTGATCAGTGATCTTTGATGTTACTATTGTAATTGTTTTGGGATGTCACACACTGTGTCTCATGTAAGAAGGCAAACCTAAGTGATAAAGGTTCATGTTCAGACTGCTCCACTGACTGGCCATTCCCCGTCTTTCTCCTTCTCCTCTGGCCTTTCTATTGCCTGAGACACAATGATATTGAAATTAGGCCAATTAATAATCCTACAATGGCCAAGTGAAAGAAAGAGTTGCATGCCTCTCACTTTAAAGCAAAAGCTAGAAATAATTCAACTCAGTGAGAAAGTCACGTCAGAAGCTGAGATAGGCTGAAGGCTAGGTCTCTTGAGCCAAAGAGTTAGCCACATTATGAATACAATGGAAAAGTTCTTGAAGGAAATGAAAATTGTGACTCCACTGAACACACAAATGATAAGAAGGCAAAACAGACTTTTGGCTGTTTTATGTTTTATGGAGAAAGTTTTAGTGGTCTGGATAAAAGATCAAACCAGCCACAACACTCCCTTAAACCAAAGCCTAATCCAGAGCAAAGGCCCTAACTCTTTTCAATTCTGTGAAGTCTGAGAGAGGTAACGAAGCTGTCTATGAAAAGTTTCAAGCAAGCAGAGGTTGGTTCATGAGGTTTAAGGAAAGAAGCTGCCTCCATAACAAAAAAGTGCAAGGTGAAGCAGCACGTGCTGAGGGGAGAAGCTGTAGCAAGTTATCCAGAGAATCTAGCTAAGATTGTTGATGAAGGTGGCTACACTAAACAGCAGATTTTCTTTTTCTTTTCTTTTCTTTTTTTTTGAGATGGAGTTTTGCTCTGTTGCCCAGACTGGAGTGCAGTGGGGTGATCTCAACTCACTGCAAGCTCTGCCTCCCGGGTTCACACCATTCTCCTGCCTCAGCCTCCCAAGTAGCTGGGACTACAGACGCCTGCCACCACGCCTGGCTAATTTTTTGTATTTTTAATAGAGACAGGGTTTCACCATGTTAGCCAGAATGGTCTCAATCTCCTGACCCATTGATCCACCGCCTCGGCCTCCCAAAGTGCTGGGATTACAGGCGTGAGCCACTGCACCCAGCCTTAACAGCAGATTTTTAACGTGATTCATAGAAGAGGGGTGAAATATTAACACGAGTTTGGAAGAAACTGATTCCAACTCTCATGGGTGACTTTGAGAACTTCAAGACTTCGGTGGAGGAAGTAACTGCAGGTGTGTTGGTAGTAGCAAGAAAATTAGAAGTAGAACCTCAAGATATAACTGAATTGCTGACATCTCATGGTAAAACTTTTATGGATGAGGAGTTGCTTCTTATGGATGAGCAGAGAATGGTTTCTTGTGATGGAACCTATTCTCGATGAAGATGCTGTGAACATTTAGAAGAATTTAGAATATCACATCAACTTAGTTGATAGGGCAGAAGCAGGGTTTGAGAGGACTGACTCCGGTTTTGAAAGAAATTCTACTGTGGGTAAAATGCTGTCAAACAACATTGCACTGTAAAGAGAAATCTTTTAGGAAAGGAAGAATCAATATATGAGGCAAACTTCATTGTTTACAGAGCACCCACTGTGTGCACCAGTCTCACGTACTCAGTGACCACACACCTGTATGGTCTGGATAACCCTGTAATAAATATTGTCTATAAATAACCAAGAGGCTGAAGCTTAGAGAGGGGACTCAACTTGCCCAAGGCCACACAGCTTCAAGGCTCAGTTTCGGAAACCAAGACTCCCTGGTCACAACAGAACCCTCCAACTACAGGATGCAGCAGCTTCTGTGTGTGACTGGATTGTGGTCTAGGCTTGAGGTAGGGAGTGGGTTGGGGGCAGGGTGTGTAGGGACCTGGCCAAGGACTGGAAAAGCAGAAGGAGACAGATAAGATTGTATTCCTAAACACTGCCTCCTCAGAAAACTTTAAAAAGAAAAATTTACCTTTGCAATCTGGAGGAGGTTTTCATGTTTCAGCTCATGCTGAATTGTTTTATGCCTTAGCTATAAACCTCCGACAGAGAGAGTGCGGGGGCAAGGCTGACCCAACTTTAAGTATGGCTGTGCCGTTGTAAAGCTCAGGTTACGAGGATCACTTCTGGTGCCAAGGCAGTTTAATAAGTATGAATGTGCATAATTTGTTCCAGTTGTCCTGCCTCGGCACAGAAGGGCTATTTCTGGGGTGGGGCTGCCTACACTCCCGCCAATGTGGTTCCCATTACTGGATCCAGTGCCTTGCTGAAGTTCCCTCCACGCCCAGGAAGGGCCTGTTTTATCACAACTGCCAAACGATCAGTTCTCTGTAAAGGTTTGGAGGGGTTCTGTATTCCAAGAGGAGAAGTCAATGCTTGGCGTAAAGCATTGCTTGGTTGTGAGGGTGGCCTCTCATGAAAAAAAGCACCTAATCTCACCCGTCCCAAGAAATCTTTCCAAAACCCAACTGCTATTGTCCAGTCTCTAGCCAATCTAAGTACAGTCATTCCCATTTTTTATTTTGAAAAATCTCAACCCTATGGAAAAGTTGAAAGAATAGCATAGAAAAGCCCATATACTCTTCATCTAAATCTGCCAGTTAATATATTGCCACATTACTTCATCTCTATGCATAAAAAGTTTTTCTGAACCATCTGAAAGTTGTAGACTTCAGTACACTTTATATCAGCACACATCTCCTAAGAATAAGAACATTCTATCATCTAACCACAATATGACTACTAATGAACAATTATTCCATATCACCTAACATAATTATATTTTAAAATTTCCCCAATTCTTCCCAACTATCTTCTTTATAGCATTTAGAAAAAACGGGATTCAATCACTTGTAAGAGTCAAGCTTCGCATTTGGCTGCTGTATTTCTTTATTCTCTTTTAATCCACCAGAGCTTCCCACCCACCCAAATTGGTATTAGCTTTTCTGGAAGTCCAGGCCAGTTATTTTGTAAAATGTCCTGTATTCTGGATGTGTCTGATTGTTTTCTCATGATTGGATTCAGGTTGCATATTTTTTGTGAGTGGACCTGATATGTGATGAGATGTACTTCTTACTGCTTCATATTAGGATGGCTCACTAATGGAGCGCTAAGTTTGGTCACTTGGTTAAGTTGGTGATTCCTAATCTCCCCACTATAAAGTAACTCTTTTCCCTTTGTAATTAGTAAGTAATTTGTGACACAAAGCCCAATCTCTTTAGATCATTTACTTAAACTGTGTCCACCCGCTCCCATCCCATCCATCCTCCTCTGGTTTTAGCCTCCACATTCTGAAAATGCCCTTACAAAAGTCGCCAGTGGTCACGTGGATGCCAAAGTCAATAGGCATTTTCATGATTGCGTTTTGAACCCTCAGCAGGACTGGATGTTAATGCTCAGGCCCTTCCTTGAGGGTAGGAGCACTGTCTTACATATGTCAGTACTCTAGGGAGCAGCTCACTATTTGACTCACAGTAGGTGTGCTAGAAATCTTTGTGTAATGAATAAATAAAATACATACATTGAGAGGAAGTCAAGATTGGGAATCAGAAGGCCTGGCTTTGAATCCCAGCTCTGCAATTTTCCATAAAATAAAAGGGTTGATCTAAATCAGTGGGTTTCAAACTTGGAAAAAATTCTAATATTAGAAGTTATCTTTAAATAGGATCTTTATTCAGAAGCAAATGTAGGAAACTGATTGAAGGGAGCAAGCTGCTTTTGTTGAAGCAGGTAGCAGAGGCTAAATGGTGTGGCTCACAAGACTGGGGGCTTGGGGAAGGATCAGAGGGGCTCAAGAAGTAGGGAAAGGGGTGAATTCTAGTGGGCCATGGCTGCCAGGTGGAGAAGTTGGAACTGAAATCTGCAGCATTAGGTTTCAGCAATGAAAGGAGCAGCTGGGAAAATCAGCCTGGTCTGGTTAGGTGTGGGCCTGCTGCATTTAGAGAAAGAAACAAGCCAAGCTATGAAAGCACAGTGCAGAACTGGCTGCAGGGGGAGATGGGAAGTCAGGAATGACCACTGTCCTCTCTCTGTCTCAGTTTCCTCTTCTGAAGTCCTTTGTCATTCGAATGCTCTTTGATTCTCTCTCCATTATTCCAGTGTTCCCCTTTGCTTGGAGCAGGGGTGCATCAATGGGTGATCAGCAGGGTCAGCAGAGGCCTTCTGTTTTCTGAGGGGCTCTAAGGGACTCAGGGCCATTCCACTGAGTGATTCGATGACCTGAGAAGCCTGCCCATTGTCCAGGCCTTAAAGGGCCACTGCCCCTTACCATTAACCCACCTCAGGACAAAGGCCATCACCAGCTAAGACAAATAAGCTGCTTAGCCAGACCTCATGCATCATCTTGTCATCCACGCGGGGCCCAATAGGGGCATCTGAACAGAGCAGAGAGCCGGAGTGCAACTCAGCGGTTTCCATTCAGGGGCCTCTGGCCAGGGGTCATAAATTGCCCCCAAAATGTACATGCAGCTTTATCCTCTGTGCAGCAGGGTAGGGTATAGTTCGGGAGGGGGGTAGGGGGGAATAAATCTTTGATCTGCTTTAGAGGTTCCCTTAGACCCTATGACTGCCTGGGGATTGTCAAGAAAGGGAGAGATGGCTGTTAGATGAGGGAGGCAACCTGGTGAGCGTGAGAAAAGATTGCGAAGAGCCAGGTATACTTGGTATGCAAAAGTGCCACTTACTATCTCTGTGACCTTGGACAAGTTATATCTTTCTGAGGCTCTGTTGAGTAAAACACTAACCAAAAAAATAACAACAATAGAAATTTCCATTTATTAAGACTGTACAGTAACTGGGGACTTTGCTAAGTACTTCACATATATTATTTCACATTGAATTATAATACCACCAATGATGTAGGTATTATTATTATCCCTGTTTTACACATAAGGGAAAAATGAAAACTCAGAGGTTAAAAGCATTTGCTAAAGATCACAGCTAGTAATGACAGAGCCAACATTCAAACCCACACTCTTAGCTCTTCTGCTCTAGAGCCTCCCAGCTGAGCAGACTCAATGGAATGAGAAAGGTGAAGCCCCTGGCACCTGTAGCTGCTCAGGAATGGGATTTGCTCATCTGTTCTGCTGTTCAAAGGTGTGATCAGGCCCTCTTTGGTTCCAGCACACCTGCCTGCAGGTTATGTTGCTTGTATCCTCCCACATCCAACCCCGGGAAAATGGAGCTCAAGGGCTGCTCCCTGAGAGCTGGCAGGGGATGGATGGAGAGTGGGCTGTAAAGCTGGGCCTTTGCCGTGCCAGCCCTTCCTTCCTAGAGAGGAAGAGAGCCTTGCCTTGTCCCCCTGTCCATGCAGAGGACCACAGTGCTTCCTTCATATGTGCCCAATGCACACGGCTGCACACGGTGGGCACAGATGAGATCTGACCAGAGTTCATGCTCCAGCCAGGACCCCACACAGAGCACACACCAGGAAGAGTCTGCTAAATGAATGGACGGATGAATGAATGAATGGAGGAAACAAACACTTCCAGACCCCACAATTAGGTTGAGAGCATTTGGTTGCAGACAAATAACTGACATGCAAAGTATGTATGTCTAGGCTCATCCTTATACCAGAGCTCTGGTCTTAGTCAGCTTAGGCTGCTGTAACAAAATTCCATAGATGGGGTGGCTTAAATAATAGCAATTTATTTTCTTATAGTTCTGAAGCCTGGAAAGTCCAAGATCAAGGTTCTGATGGGATTCCGTTTCTGGGGAAGGCTCTCTTCCTGGCCACTTTCTTGCTGTGTCCTCACATGGAGGAGAGAGAGCTCTCTGGGGTGTCTTCCTCTTTCATAAGGACACTGGCTCTATCTGATCAGGGCTCTGCCCTTATGACCCTATTTAATCTTAATCACCTCCTTAAAGGCCTTATCTCCAATGCCATCACATAGGGAGTTAGGGCTTCAACACATGAATTTGAGGGTGGTGGGGAATGTTGATGATGAACACAATTCAGTCCATAGGAGCCCTACAGATACATAAAAGTAAAGTTCACTTCCAGACGAGCCTGAATGTGCAAACTTGCCTATGTTCCTCAGCAGTTAGCATCCTTCTCTAGGAAGTTCCCCCAACTGCCCAGTTTGCATTACACCTCTGTAGCCCCACACACCCCAGCGCACTCCCTCTCCAGTTCCCCTTACTGGTGGCTGCTTCAGGGCAAGCTGTTTAGTGTTTCTGTCTCCCCAGCAGAGGCAAGCTGACTGCTTTCTATCCTTCTTGGGCCCTGGCACACAGTAGGTCCTTAATAAAAATTTGCTAAGTTGAATTGGTTCTGAGGGTCAACAAGCCTCATTTTTCCTCCATATCACTGGAAATCGAAAAGACCTTCCCCTGTTTCACTCTGATTAGTGAGGCTTTGTTTGGCTTTTCTGCCGACATCACCAGACATTGACCAGAGGCCGTGTACTGGGTACTGAAACTGTGTTGAATCTGCACGAAAGTAAGCAGCTCAAGGAAGGATAGGGCTCTGGGAAGAAGGGCTGGGGCTGCCGTGCCAAGGATCAGGACCCGAGCTGCTCACAGTGGGAAACCCAGGGAGGGCACCAGCAGGGGCTCTTTGAGATGCAGAACAGTGTGAGGGGTGGATTAAAGGGAGAGACAGGGGCAGGGAGGCCAGGAGGATGCTACTGAAGTGGTCCAGGAGAAAGAAGACATAGTAGGAATGTTTCGGCTAAGAGGAGCAGCATTTTGCAAAACTGGCAAATAGATAGGGATCATCTCCACTTCCATTTTTGCTCCTTCTCAGGATGATAGCAGACGGGTGATCACAAGTTTAGTTTTGATGAGATAACCTCCTTACCCCCTAAAAATGATCTCTATTATTTGCCAAGAGAAGATCAGTAAACACTGAACACCTGCCTTGATCTCAGTGTCTTGGATGTTTTCCTGTGTCTCCTTTATCCTAGCAAACTCTCCAGGTTGCTATTCTTATTCCCATTTTATAGATGGGCAACTGGGTAAGAGAGGTAAGCTTGGTGAGGTCACTGAGATAGTGGGGAAAGGGGCTTGGTTCACATCAGGTATGCATTCCCCCAAGGTTCCACTGGGGCATCTAAAGAAGGGTTTCTGGAAGTGCAAATATAGGTATTGTTGTTAGCTGGTTAGCAGCTTCCCAGAGTTATTTATAGAAATAGGATCCACCAGGAAAGAGGAGTGTAGCATAAATGAATTACCAGTCATTTTCCTTTCCTTTCAACTCTGCAGGAAGGCCAGCTGACCAGAAGGAAAAAGCATCACAGCGTTTCATCTGGTACCAAACATCAGCACTCCATCACTGGAACTATGTGGACTGGAAACAGCATAGGGGCTCCAGCAAGAACATCTGAGGCTTTGTCTCTGAGACCACGTGCTATATTTGTTTAGCTGCTGCCTTGGGCTCACTCTCCCACCCGAAACCTCTGGAAATCACCTAGGAGGGGGAGGGGGATTAAAGATCAGGACTCCCAGGCTGAGCTGTTAATTGCTGGGGCTCTTCCAAGCCAGGAGGGGTAAGAGTGTAGGAATCTGCTTGCCTCCCAGGAATATCTGGCCAAAAACTTTTGGGGTCCAGAAAGGGAATAAGGAAGCTGACATTCATTGGGCATCTGTTATACAGCAATCACTATGCTAGAAGCCTTACCCATATTTTCTCATTTACACCACAATTATGTGAAGTACAATTGGCCCTCCAAATCCATGGACTTAACCAATGGCTGACTGAATATCAAAAATCGAAAAAAAAAGCAATATAAAATTTAAAAATACAATATAACAACTATTTACATAGCATTTACATTGTTAAGTATTATAAGTAACATGGAGATGATTTAAATTATACAAGAGGATGTCTGTAAGTTATATGCAAATACTATGCCATTTTATACCAGGGCTTGAGCATCTGTAGATTTTGGTATCCGTGGAGGTTGCACTTGTGGGAGGGTCCTGGAACCAATCCCCTGTGGATAGAGAGGGAAGACTGTACTAGTCTCCATTTTACAGAGGAGACTGAGGCCCAGAGAGGTTAAGCAAATTGCCCAAAGCTACACAGCACAGACCTGTAAGCCTCCATAACCTATTTTTCCCTGCCATTGCTCCACATTGTGCCATTTCTGTTTTTCTTCTGGCTTCAGTCCTTTTAGGCCTTATAAAGCAGAGGGAATTTTTTTTTTTTAGTTGTTTAATCTCAAACACCTATATAAATAATGGCAGTTCAGAAGGAGAGGGAGAGGAGGGAGAAAAGGAAGCCACAAGGTTTCCTGGTTTAAACTGGGGGCCATTAACCAGTAATGGGGGATCCAGCTGAGCTCAAAGCACCCAGCTCAGACCTGATGACAGGGGTAGAGGGCAGGGGGCTGCCTGGGGGAGGGTGGGAACAGATGGCTCCTAAAGACCACGTTTAGGAAAGGGAAGAAGGATGGGCCTGAGAGCAGCAAGAGATGTTTATTCTCAAGGTGCGCAGGCTGTGTGGGGGCAGCTTTAAAATCCTACAGAGTATTGGAAAAAGCCACAGAGCTGTGTACCCAAGGGATGTGATTTCAAGTTATTACAGTGAGAACAAACATTAAATAACACCGAGTCACATGCAGAATAGCTTCCATTTCTTTCAACCCTTTGGATGATGTCAAAGAGGAAGTCTAAGTTTGGAAATAGTGTGTTTTTACCACCTATTAGTTGCCAATGTCCTTGTTTAATGCAGAGAGGCAAATCTCTCCTCAGTGTCCTTGAGCAGACATTCTCTCGCCAGAATGGGATAACCTGCTTTCATAGTATTTATTTTTACAGTTACCTTCTATTTATGGCAAGTCATACACTTGCCATATGGCAAGTGGAATGCAGCAGTAATATACAATTTCCTTTTGAAATAAAAAAATTCACTTAAGGAGAAAAAGTTTGGAAAAGGGAGCGGTTTAAAGGAACATAAATAACCATGTAGGTGGGCACACCACTGAGGCACAGACTAAGACAGTGACACAGAAATGAATATGGTTTGGGAAATGCTGGTTTCATCCAGTTCTCTCACTGCTCAGACTAGAAGGCCGAAGAACCAATGGATGAGCCTTTTGCAAGGTGATACAGCAGGCTAGAGGCAGAGCTGGGATCAAAGCAGATCTGCTCCCAGGCCTGTGCCTCTCTGTAAGCAGGTTTTCATGATGAGGTTTCTCCAGGTGAAGTTTGTAACTGGGAAATTGAGCTCACATGATAGCAGCGGGCCTCACATGATGGCAGTGAGCCTCACATGTTGGACTGACCATCCATGAACAAAGCCCAAACTAGTTCCAAGCCTTGTGGCCAAGGGGCAGCTCTGTGCTAAGCTGCTTCTCCCTGAGCCTGTTTCTCACGTGGACACAGTGTTCACCCTCCTTCACATTTCTCCAACCTCACAGGAATTTTCTGTGGATTCAGTGAGAGGACAGAGGAGAACGAGCTTTGGGAATGAGAGGGTACACAAATGTGAGTTCTACTAATCTCCCACACTCTCCTTGGCCTCCTTCCAGGTGCCTCTTCAGTGGTCTGGGCCCTGAAGTGTCAGGAGATGGTTTAAAATGTGGTGTGGTGTCCACAAGGGATCCATGGAGCAGACCATGACCATTTCCACAGGGACACAAACCAGGCTTACTTTCCAGATGTAAAAAGCCTGGACACGCAGCTAATATGCCTTCCTCGGGGGGTGGTCTAGGAATTCCTAGGTCCAATCAAGCCATACATGAAAAATGTTATTTTTGTACCTTTTAATGCAGTGGTATTCGGGGAAATTAGTGGAAAAGGAACTGCAAAGAGTCTACAATGAGTGACTAATTAGAGGGTCCTGGTTCTCCCAGGATGCTCAGTTACATTAATTCAAAATGTGACCTGTTTATTTTGCAAGGTCAGGATGAAGTCTTACCTCCTAGAAAGCCATTGTGGCAATTAAATTAAAGTCATCAGAGTTTCCCCGAGGTAATGTATGAAAAAGGGCTTTGTCAACAGTATAAAAACGGAAGTGACTCCTGTGAGGTTGTCACCACTGCCCTCAATTGGGGGGCATAATGGTCTGCCCCAGGTGGGAGGCCATAGGTGAGAGCTTGTCTAGTTAAGGGAGGCACCTGGTAGAATGGAACGAACACTGGAGTCTGGGGCCAGGCTTTGCATCTTGACTTTGTACTTAGGCAAATCGCTTCATCTCTGTGACTCTCCACAGCTGCATCATGTATGTGCCTCAGTGCCCCGTTCCTAGGATTATTGCTGTGCATGTGTGTAGACAGGGTGCTGGTGGAAAGAAGGAAGAAAGGAAATCAGTGCTTTTTTTTTCAATGTTGAGTTTAGCACATACACATACACAGGGCACTGTGCTCACTGCTGGAGATAGTGTATACAAGGCCTACCTCTAGGAACTGGGAGTTACATGAGGGAACCAGACATGGGAATAACTAGGTCCCAGACTGTTAGAGAGGAATCAGTACAGAAGACAGTGGGGGCATCAAAGAAAGGGGGCCAGACAGCAGAGGGCCTATCAGGAAATGCTCCTTATCAACTCAGAGTTGCCGAGTTCTAGGCTTCTGACCACTTGGCTTCTTTCCTACTGAATTTCCAGGCCTAGAGCCACCCAGCCTGCTGGTGCTGGCCTCCTGAACTCTCATTTCTAAAGCAGAGGGGCTAGGCCTTTCTAAGCAGTGATTATGGATAAACAATAAGCACATCTATGGAGCTTCCTGGTCAGCAACTTGTACCTGTATCATGCATTCTAGTTTTCAAGTTATCTAGTTAGCTCTACAACCATGAGCAAGTTGCTAAATCTTTCTGAGGTCCAGTTCCCTCATTTTTAAGAAGACACAATTCAGGATGACCATCTATTAGCCATCATTCTGAAACCTCAAAACTCTAAGACTAGATGTTTAACCAAAACTCATTTAGTGGCAAAACCTGACCTGAACTGACCTGAGGCTTGGAGTCATTTTAAAATCCCATGAGTATAATAACTATTCATGTTTCATGGCAGAAATAGTGATGTGTTTGATTACTGTAGAAATTTTAGGAGAAATACAGAATACGTACTCCATTTTCATTCTTAAATCTGAACATTTCCAAATTCTAAAGTGCTTCTGATTCCAAGGGTTTCGTTTAAGGAATTTTAACTCAATAAATTAAATACCAATTTTAAAGGGTCTCTCTGTTTAGAATACCCTTCATCCCTCATCTCTCTGGAAAACATCCACAAACATTTAAAATGTCATCATGAATGAATGAATAAAGGAAGAAATCAATTTGTCTTGCCAACGGAAGTTAGGTACTTAACTTTGCTACATAGCTGGTGTAATAAGAATTTATTTACCAGCGAGGGTCTTTTGATGCAAAAGAGTTGAGAGAAGTGGTGAACAAAAGTGCTGAAAACTTTACATACCCCAATGTTCTATACCCCCAGAACTAGGTAAATAAGCAGATCCAAGTAATTGCAGTTGGCATGAAACAACAACAACAACAAAAAACCCAGGCTCCACAAAATTCATAGTGAAAGAAGACAAAAATCTCACTGGACCTTCCTTTCAACTGTTAGAAACAGGCACAATTTTGCTTTCTGATTTCATAATCTGACTTAAAAGGACCTTGGTTGACTCCCCCAGGGACTCTGAATAGGTTCTAAATTAAGTTGAATTTTTTGTTTTAAGAAAACACTTTTAGAAGGAGCTTACAAACATAGCAGTGTTTCCCTTTTAGAAAGAAAAATAAACACTCCTCCACTGGATTGGTAGTCAAAACAAAATAATCCCAGCTGCTTAAGACCTGAGAAAGTCAATGAAACTGCCAAACAGCAGTGATGCTGACCAGTGAGAAATCTGTAAGGCAAGGCACTAAGGACCCAGTGCCGAAGAAAGAAAAGAGCCATGGACGGCCCAGCATCCAAAGTTTGGCTCTGAGGAAGCTGCACCAAAGTAATGCCCAGTCATCTGGTCTGATTCATCTCATATAATAGGGGATTCATAAAGGTTTGTGAGGTAACAGGAATCCAACAACTTGGAATTCTCTTAAAACCAGGTTTGCTTTGGTGGAATTCCTCTTATCTTCTTCAAACTCCTACTAAGGAGAAGACAGAAATAACAGGATCTGATATTTGAAACAAAATATAAAAGCAACAGAAGGAAAAAAATTGGGGCTCTAGAGTCAAACAGGCTTGGGTCTGAATCTTTTCCATGCCCTTATGATCAATGGTCAATGGGCAAGTCACTGCCCCTTATTGGGCCTCAGTTTCCTAAACAGTGAAAGGGACGTAAATGGAGACACAAATACGATAATGCATGTTTTATAGAAAGATTTTGAGCACATAGAAAGTTCTTATTAAATGTAAATTATCCCACCCACCCCACTACCTTACCTAGGCTTTGAGAAACTGACACTTTTCTCAGAGCTATTTATTCCCTGACCCTCTTAAATATTAACCACCAAGTTTTTAAAGCCCCTTTGCTTTAGAATTTAGATAACAATTCATGAAACATTTAATATTTATTCTGAAAAGTTTCTTTGGGGTAGGGACGAATACCTACTTAATCCTAACCACCTCCTTTGCTTTTTCAACTGTGACTAGTTGATATTTTAGTGAAATCTTTCTTTATATATATCAATGATTTCTGGATGATTACCCTTGGGAAAGGATTAGGATTTTGAGAAGAGAAAAAGCTACTTCCCCTGTTTTCTTCTCCGCAGGGACAATGAGCTGTTCTGTGATACCCCACGATCCTCTTTGTACTTTACATGGGGATTTCAGCAGGGCAGCTCTGAGGCCTACCAGACCAGGATAGCAGCTCAGGCTGGAGTTGACACAGCTGTGGGCAGAGGGCCTCTGGGGGTGATGCTGGAGAGTCCAGCGCAAGCTCCTGGGAAGGCTGGCTCCAAGAGCCTCAGCTCTCACCATAGGAAACTGTCTCATTTTCACCCTTTAGGAGCCAGAGAGGCATTCTTTGTCATTTAAAATACAATCTGAATGCAGTCTCAGCTGGCCCTAAAGCAATTGCTCTGTTGAGGGTGGTCTCTAAGGTCTCAAACTGGTGGAAGGAGATGGGGGTGTGGAGATAGGGAGGACAGATAGAAAAGTTTTATCAGCTTTAACTTCTTTAAACACCATCACAACCTTGGAAGGTTTTCTCCCATTTCACAGATGGAGCAATTGATGCTCTCAGAGGTTGGAAACACTGCCTCGAGTTGCACATCTGGGATCCAATTTCAGGCTTGTCTCTAGAGCAATGGCTATAGCTCTCTGCTACACTGTGGTCCTTAAGCATTGCTTGCTCATTGGTTCATTCACTCACTTATTAAATGAACACTAAATTAAAAGTCTCTGAAAGATCATGCACCAAACTGTTAAATGTAGTTATCTCTGGGAGGAAGGATTATAAAAGAACTTAACATTTTACCTTTTCATATTATTTGGATGTTAATGAGCATTGCTACTTTTATAATTGGCAGAAACAATACAGATAATTCCATTAAAATAATTTCACATTTTTTCCATGAAAAAAAATCAAATTAAAAACCCTAAAAGCATTTATTAGGCCCCATACGTCTATGTTCCAGGGCACTCTCATCTTCACTCACTAGTGCTGAGTCCACACCAGTACCAGCAGGTCCTTTGGCTCATAGAGGATCCCTGGTTTGGGGTTTCAGGGGAGAGGAAGGCAGTAGGCAGGGTCCAGCCATGGTAGAGACTCACTGGGCTCTCTTGTGATCCCAACCCCAGAGCAACAGACCAGTAAGGACTCAGACTCTTCCTTCCCGCATGAGACATCCTTATTACCAACTTTTAGAGTGACACTCAGAGCAAGGGCCTGGGGAAGGGATCCAAAGTGACAAGGTCCCCTGGGGTGCAGAAGTATGCAGGAGCAGCCCTGAGCAGACAGCTGCAGGCTAAAGTCCCCCATCTCCTTCCCTGCACATCAATAATGCAATAATGTCATCAATTTGCCTTAGAACTTGCAACAAAGTGATTGCTCTTGTTCAGTTAATTTGCAAAGGAAGAGATTAAGGACTTTAATCTCTTGCCTTCTCTTCTACTTGTAAGGCTTACTCAGAAATGAACAAAGAACATCATCACACATATATATACATATATATATATATATATTTCCCCCCTACTCCAAAAGCTTAAGAAGGCTACTGAGGGGAATAACTCATGACACTCCTAAAATCAGGGTACCTTAGAGATTGTTCCACCACTGGCAAAATGGGGAAACGGAGGCTTAGAAAGACAGTGATTTGCCAAAGATAAATAGCCAGTGAGCCACAGAGCTGGCTCTGGAACCAGGTCTCCTCGCTCCCATCCCAGGGTTCCTGTTTCTGTGTATCATTTGAAACACAGGCAGTTAAAAGGCATAGAGGAGTAGGGACACTGAACCACCAAGAAAACAACCCCACCCCAGGAAGCATTGAGAAAAAAGGAGGAGGTTTGGGTCTTGGTCATGGAGAATGCAGGGTGTAAAATCCTGACAGAAGAGAATCATCAAGGACAAAGATCTCTCTGATTGTCAAAGACAGCGGAAGCGCGGAAGCGGGGAGGTCCTCACTAGAAAAGGTGGGTGGGTAATGACCGCCCTTCATTGTCATTTGGTGGGGGCACTCAAGCCAGTTCCCAGAAGAGCTCAGGTGACTTTTACCACATGGCCTTCCAGACCCTTCCAAGGTTCACACCTATTTACAGCCCAGGCTCCCAGGTTTAAAAGGGCTGGGGCAGGCTTCCCAAGTCCCCACCTCGAGTGCTTTGTCCGTGTGTTCCCTCTGCCCATAGCACCCTTGCTAATCTCTGTCTGGCGCACCTCACTAATTCCTTCAAGTCCTGTGAGCGCCTCCTCTAGGAGGCACTTCCTCATTCTCTCAGGCAGAGTAGAGGCTCCCTCCTCGCTCACAGAACATACTAGGTTCCTATCGCCTTTGCCGCCTTGGGCTGTAATGATGTGCTCCCAAGAGAAAAGATGGCATCTGACATTTCTTGGATCATCCCCAAGTGCCAGGCAGTGTGCTGGGAGATTTCACAGACAGGCTGTCTGTAAATCCCCTAGAGGCAGGTGGAGGGGACTAGGCAATGACTAACATTTACCACACTCCTTCTGTGTTCCAGGCACTGTGATGGGTGCTCATCATGAGGTGGGCACTACAATGCCCACTTTACCCTTGAAGAAATAAGCTTGGAGAGGCAATGTGACTTATCTAATGTCCCACAGCAATAAAGTTTGTATGTAATTCAAAGCTGTTTGATTCCAGAACCCATAGACTGTCTTATCCCTTTCTGAACCTCTGCCTCCTTTTTCAGAATCTGGCCTGGAATTTAGTACCACACAAACACTTACATAAATAAATGTTTGCCAAATTGACACACAACCTACAGTGTTATTTGTGGGGAAACAGTTTCATTTCCTCTCTTCTTGTCCTAGCATCAGGAAATCCTGGGGCTATTAAGGTGATCCTAGGTTACCTCATATACATCCTGCCCCACCTCTTAGAGGTTTGAATTCCTTCCGGGGCTTCCTTGCAAAGAAGTGGACTGGCCTCTGCTGGACAGAGAGGGCAAGCACCTTGGCTCAAGTCTAACAGCACCTGATCAGGGGATACAAGCTGGTCACCCTGGAGCTCTTCCACCATACCCCACCTCCCACCTTAAGAACGCCAGGGCAGAGCTCAGAATAAGAGAGCTTGCAGATCCATGCTTAAACCCAGTGGTTCTCTCTGCAGCCAGCATTTAGCCCTGCAGCTGCCTGGGGCTTCAGGGCTGCCTGTCTCCAGGCTCTGTGAAAGTGGAGAACTTTTAAAGCCAGCGCTGTTCTATGGGTAATGGGGTCATCCTTCTCAGTTTTTTCAGTGAAAATGGGGACACTAAAATACTGAATCTCTTGTGCATGGTTGTGACAGTGCCTGGCACAGTCCCTGGCACACAGTAGGTAGTTGGTCAGTGTTGCCGATGTCTTAACCTTTTTTTTTCTGTCTGTGTCAATCTTTGTCTCTACCTTTACCTGTCTGGCCTTCACCTGATGTTTCCTTCTTGTGGTGTCTGTCTGTGCATCTTTGTCCGTACATCTGCCTGTCCGATGTCTGTCATGGGGGCTGGGGACAGAAACAGCCCCCCAACTCCTGCACACTCCAGCGGCGCCGCGGGGCAAGAGCGGGGCTGCCTGAGCCCGCGGAGCCACGCCAGGCCCCCAACTCCCCCGGAGCCCACCATGCACCAGGCCCCTCCGCCCCGGCAAGCGGCCCAAGCAGGCATCGGCAACGAAAGGACATTTTTAAAAACAAACCCGCAAAAGTAGGAAGAGAGAGGGACTTACCGTTCGCCGCGACCCCCAGGCTGGCGGAGCCACTTTTAACTAAGAATGAATTAGGGACAAACTCTTCCTCAGAGTCTGAGTCCGGGGTTGGCTGGGCCACACCGTTGCCTAGCAACCGCCTCTGGCTCTCATTGGCCGGAGGGGAGGGGGGCGGGGAGGGGGACTGCTCAATAGGGGTTGATGAAGCGGATGAACAATGCAAGGGAGCACCTGCGAACCACAAAGACAAACACAGACAGAAAAAATAATGAAAATTGATTTTGAGGCACACGGGGAAGGGGAGGGAGCAAAATAAAACACGCATCAACGGAAGGAGGGGCTCCCAACACGGGGATCTACTGCACACGTGGGCCGGGGGCGGGGCTGATGCCTCCGCAGGGCAAGTTGCCGCAAACTCCTTCTGAAGAGCTGGGGCCTCAGCGCAGGCTGGCAAATGGCAATCTCGGAAACACATGGAAAGCCTTTTCTGTTCTGCCTATTCTTCAAGACACACCTGAAAACCCAGGGTCTAGTCCTGACAGGGCCATGTGATCTATCAAACCGCTGCCCCTCTCTGAGCCTCAGTGGCCTCGCTGATAAAAGCAGCAGTGGTGACTGGGTGATCCCTGACCCCCTATAAGCTGGCCATTCTGTGATGTCACCGAATTGAAATGATGTTCTTATTACTGAGATTTTACTCCGACCTGCCTGCAACAGGCCCTAGGCCTCGTAAAAAGGTAGAGAGAGCTGGAGAGAATGATCCAAGGCTTCACTCTACCTTTGGCAGTCTAGGATTTCAACACAGCAATGTTTTGTTTTTCTAAGAATCTCACACTTTATGATTCTTAAATTCTGACATTCTCCGGAACCTCCCTGAAAGCAAGACCCTTAGGAAATTTTGTTCATGTCTTTATATCCAGAATCTAACCTACTGCCTGGTACATTGTAGGCTTGTAGAAGTATTTGTTGACTAGCTTAATTCTAGGGGGTCTCACATACTAGGATTCTTAAGTTCTAATGTTCAAAGATGAGAACATTCTATAATTTTAGGACACTCACATTTCGTGTGTGAGTTCCAAGATGTTGTAAAACAGTTTGACCCCAAGTTTCTATCATGCCATGGTTCTAAAACCCCAGCTTTCTATAGTTATATAAGCAAACTCCCAACTCTTCAGAAGGAGGAGGCGATGGCTTGGGACAAGAACTTTGAGCTCAGACAATTTGCAGTCTTATCTGTGGCCAACCTTTCAACATGTGCAGTACATCGTCTACAAGAGAGGGAACATAAGCACAGACATATAAAAGTATACAGTACAAGACAATGCAACCACTTACAGCAAGGGCTGCTCATTTTCTCCCGCCTTGAGTGACAGAAGGTTTATAACATAGTCATATCTATCCAGCTTTTCAAACAGACTGAATCTTAGGAAAAATAACGCAGCCCCAGTGGGCCATCTTAACGTTCAGCGGGGCTCTAAGGGGGAGGTGGCACAGAGAGCGGCTGATTATTTGCAGGGTAGGGTGGGAAGCTTTTTGTGGTCTGTCCACACAAGAGTGACCCGTAGGATTTTTCAGGTTCCATGACTCTTATTTTCTGAGACAGAGTCTTACTCTGTCACCCAGGCTGGAGTGCAGTGGCACAATCTCGGTTCACTGCAACCTCCACCTCCCAGGTTCAAGTGATTCTCCTGCCTCAGCCTCACAAGCAGCTGGGACTACAGGCACCTGCCACCTGCCCGGCTAATTTTTTTTTTTTTTTTTTTTTTTGTATTTTTAGTAGAGATGGGGTTTCTCTATTTTGGCCAAGCTGGTCTTGAATGCCTGACCTTGTGATCCGCCCGCCTCAGTCTCCCAAAGTGCTGGGGTTACAGGTGTGACCCACCACGCCCAGCCTTTTTTTTTTTTTTTTTTTCCTAGACGTGCACCACCACACCCAGCTAATTTTTGTATTTTTAGTAAAGGCGGGTTTTCACCATGTTGGCCAGGATGGTCTCAATCTCTTGACCTCTTGATACGCCCGCCTTGACCTCCCAAAGTGCTGGGATTACATGTGTGAGCCACTGTGCCCGGCCCCAGGTTCCATGACTCTTAAGGTTAACCCCTGAGCTTAACTTTGTGACATTTTACCGAATTGCTGTGTGTGCCATTTGGCTGGTTGATATTAGAAATTCAGCAAGAAGAATTGAAGCAGCAGAAATCAATGCCCAAGGTACAACCTCTGGGTGGCTTCTTCCTCTGTGTTTTGGTCTCTTTACCTAAAAATTCAGGCTATGATTCACCGTACAATCTTTTAAGCCAGCATTCCCGATTTACCTTGAGAGCCTGCCTTCCCCGACACCACTGACCACCTGGTGCTAGAGGGTTGAACATTCCGCATTCCTTTCTCTGAATTAACCTTGTCTTCAGGTCTAATATATCTGCTCTGTTGTGTTTCTATTTATCTGTATCTGTCTCCTACATGAAAGTATACAGTATATTCTTGGGGTACAGTGCATTTCTGGAGTGAGCTTTGGAGTTGAACAGAATTGGGGTTTGTATCACAGCCTCACCTCCTATTAGTTTTATGATGTTAGGAAAAATACTTCCAGTTCCTCATTTGTAATTTTTTATTTATTTTTGACAGGGTCTCTGTCACCCAGGCTGGAGTGCAGTAGCGTGATCTCGGCTCACTGCAACCTCCACCTCCTGGGTTCAGGCGATTCTCCTGCCTCAGCCTCCCCAGTAGCTGGGATTTCAGGTGTGCATTACCACACCCAGCTAATTTTTGTATTTTTAGTAGAGATGGGGTTTCACCATTTTGGCCAGGCTGGTCCCAAACTCCTGACCTCAAATGATCTGCCTGCTTCAACCTCCCAAAGTGCTGGGATTACAGGCGTGAGTCACCACGCCTGGCCCCTCATTTGTAATTTGTCCACCTGACACCCCTACCTTTTATGTAGCTGCTATGAGGACTAAAGATCATGTATGTGAGTACACAATATGCATGAGCAAGTGGTTAGTGCTCACCAAATGTCTATTATAGGTAACAAAAGCACCCCACCAAGAACCCCATTCATGACTCCCACTACAGTTCCAGTTTTGGAAAGATTCTGTCTACCAGGCCACATTTATTAAGCCAATATACATTCATTTCCTCATCTTTTATTAACCAAAGACACAATATAATCTTCAATCAGAGCTTCTGATGAGCTTGAGATAACCAGTCCCATACCACACTGAGTTGTTAGAATTTCAGACAAAAATTAAGAAACACGATATGTTGTTTCAGGGTGTTTGTTACAGCCTCTTCCTGAGTAAATCTGTCAAGCTTTACGAAATAAATAGTTCCAGAACTAAGTAAATTGTTCCATCATAAACTTCAGGGGCCCTGGGATGAGAATGGCAGAACGGCACTGTGCCCTCCCAGGCCTCATCCCTGTCTCTCCTTTCTCCCATGCATTCCCTGGTCTCTCCTCAGGCCTCTGGGTTGCTCTGAATATTCATAACTAACATACGGGAGCCGGTGCCAGGCAGAGTTTCTGTGAGGTACAGTTATTACTGGACACATGTTAATTTCCTTCCTCTTATTCATTGGCAAC
This sequence comes from Macaca mulatta, assembly GCF_049350105.2. Lineage (NCBI taxonomy): Eukaryota > Metazoa > Chordata > Mammalia > Primates > Cercopithecidae > Macaca > Macaca mulatta. The sequence goes on from NC_133419.1 coordinate 79,418,231, forward strand.
TTTGAATTTAAGTGATTTCCGAGGTAGGGTACACAGAACTATTTCCTAGGATGTAAGAAAATATTTTAACTCATGTATTTCAAAGTTCTATTTAGTATGTTTTTTAACGCATGTAATACAGGAGTGCTTGGAATATGTGTATGAAAATGCACTGCTGTACCAATTCAGCATGTACAGGAGCAAGGGAGGGTCACATTGAGAGTACGGGCTCTGGAGCCAGACTGCCTACATCTGAAATCCAGTTCCACTACTTGCCAGTTCAGTGACCTTGGGTAAATTACTTCACCCTTTGCACCTCGGTTTCTACGCCTTTATAAAGGAAAATTAAAAAAAAAAAAGAGTGCCTACTAATTTCTGGGTTGCTCTGAGGACGAAAGAAATTAAAATAAGTAACATGTTGAGAACTGTGTGCGGCAGCCAGTAAATACCTATAATAAATGTTCGATGTTGCTATGCATAAATACGTACATGTAAAGTGAGGACTAGCTGTCTTCATCTTTTCTTTTTTATAAAACAGTGTATGATCATGAAAGTATGGCAAATCCTGTTTCATTCCACAAACATTTCCTAAACACTCAGTGATTGGGCTAGAAGGTGAGGGAGATACAATTAGGAAGCACAGCTGCAAGGGAGCTGGAAGGAGGGGAGGGATAAGTGCACAAGGAGGTCTCGGCAGGGCAGACGTAGGACCTGTCAGAACAGAACCACAGCCCAGTTCAAGGAGCTGGGGGGCTCATTTCAACTGGAGGAACTGAGAAACGCTTTACTGAGCCTTGGAGGATTTCAATGAGAAGAGATAGGAGCATTAGTATCTGTGGTAGAGGGAAGAATACTCTGGCCTAAAGCCTTCATCCTTCACCAGGTCTTTAGCAATCTGTCTCCCCACCTGACCCCTTACCTCCCAAGTCTCATTGTTACGATTAACTTTTCCTTACCAAGTCCAGTGAGACTTGCTAAGACATGCTGGCCTGCTCTCATTTCCATGGACTCAGTGCTCTCTCTTTTGCCAAGTTTGCAGAGCTCTAGGGCACTTTCTGCATTAAATCTATCTGAACGGCAATCTATGGAGCATAACCACAAAAGTTTTGCCTCTTAGCTTTTGCGCAAGCTTCTTCCTTCTCCCTGGGGCATTTCCTTTCCTCTTCTGTCCTCCTCACAACTACCACCCTATATGTCTCTTAGCTTCCACTCATCCTTAGGGTTTGACTTCATGACCTTCTCCCTCAAGAAGCTTTCTTGATGCTTCAAGCCTGCATTTGGCAACCCCACTAGGTGCTCCCACAACCCCCTGGACTCTCCCTGTTGCAACATTTCTCACCCTGAAGTATTTACTTGTCTGTGTCCACCCACTAGCTTGCCTTGCCATTGCCATATGTGCCTAGTGCAGTGTCATGCATGTAGAAAGCAGTAGTAAATATTTGTTAGATGAATAAAGGTAGACAGAAGGTAGGAAGGAAGGAGAGTACCTTGATTATGGCACAAAAGTCTATGTCAAGAGAGCAGTGATAAATGAGACAGAAGTGAGAACACTAGAAAAAGGAAATCAGACCTTAATTGGGGAGTCATGGAAATTTTTAAAGCAGGAAAGTGACCAGACCAGGACTGTACTGTAGAAGGATCTGCTCTCTAAACATAAGGCACCTGCTCAGTCACCTAGATCTCCTTTCTAACTGGCTCAGCTCGCGCAGGATGTTGAAAATCCAGATGATCTTCTGAGCTTGCTTTTTGGGTGGGGCTCAGACGTACGTTTGTGTGGGCAAATAAGGATGCCTGATTCCATGGGACTGGGGTGTAGGTGTGACTTCCCGTGTGTCCTGGTTATCAGCTGAAGGGAACCTGGCATTGCAGATTCTTCTACTGTGCCTGTGGTAAAAAAGAGTGGGATGCCTGAAATGAACCTCCTCACACCTGACTCCAACAACCAAGAGGACCAGTGAAGGGTGCAGGGGAACCATCCAGGTTTCTAGAGAGGCGGTCTCCATGAGCCCAGCTCTAGCTTATAGGAGATGAAGATGGAGAAAGAAGGAAACAAAGTGAGTGATACAGTTTGGATATCTGTTCTCATGTTGAAATGTGATCCGCAGTGTTGGAAGTGGTGCCTGGGGGGAAGTGTTGGATCACAGGGGTGGATCTTATGAATTACGTGGTGCCCTCCCCATGGAAATGAATCAGTTCTTGCTCTGTTAGTTCACTTGAGATCTGGTTGTTAAAGAGTCTGGGACCTTCCCCCTCAGTCTGGTTCCCTATACTCATGCTCCCTCTCTTTCCAGGTGACACACATGCTCTCCCTTTGCCTTCTGCGATGAGTAAAAGTTTCCTGAGGCCTCACCAGAGGCCAAGCAGATGCTGGTGCTGTGCTTGTATAGCCTGTAGCACCATGACCCAAATAAACCTATTTTCTTTCGTTTGAGATGGGGTCTCACTCTGTCACCCAGGTTGGAGTGTCGTGGAACAATCTTGGCTCACTGCAACCTCTGTCTCCTAGGCTCAAGCGATCCTCCCACCTTGGCCTCCTGAGTAGCTGGGAGCACAGGTATGTGCCACCATGCCTAGCTAATTTTTTGTATTTGAGGACAGATGAAGTTTTGGGGACAGACTGCTATTTTCTTTATAAAGAAATTCCAGCCTAAGGAGTTCTTTTATAGCAATGCAAAACAGACTAACACAGTTAGGGAGTGCAGACACCTGTATGGTTGAGATTGGCAGAGGGGTGGGGCATTTACAGAGCTTCTCCTGGAGGCCAGGAACTGGCCCAGATTCTCCACAAGATCTTTTCCTTAAAACACTCTCAGTAGGAAAATTCATCTCCATTTTTCAGGTGAAGAAACAGAGGCTTAGAGAAGTGAAGTCAATTGTCTGTGGTCATAAGGCCCAGATGAGAACCCATAACTTCAATGCTGTTTCCAAGTGGTGGTGAGAGTGAAATTCATCAGCTCTGGTTTGGATTTTCCACCAGGCATAGGGAAAGGGAAAGGCCTGTCTATCAGGGAAACACAGCTAAAGCAGAAAGACCATGAACTTCCTATTGGGCAAACCAAGGATCAAAGCCTAATGTGGCTGCTGGCTATGTGACCTTTGATAAGTCACTTTACTTCTGTTAGTGTTCATTTTCTCCTCAGAAAAAAAAAAAAGTGACGATACCCACTGCAAACAGTTGCTGAAGGACTGGTGATCTTACGCTCACCAAGAGCCCAGCAGTCTGCTTGCTGATGGTAAAGGCTCAGCCAATATTGGTTTCCTCTGCCATCTCTCCAGCTGTAGATCTGTCATAGAGAGAACATGGTGGTTTTGGGAAAGAAGCAATAACAGATTTGCAAGCCTGCCAATTACACTTTTATCAATGTGTTACTTGATGATATCAGAAAAAGGGGAAACGTGTTAGGGAAACTGTCCTAATACATAAAGAGAACATAGGACAAGGGAATCCTAAGATCTGCAGAAACAATTTCCGTTACACCCTTGTGTGAATCGGTGATGATAACTTTCTCTTGCATTTGAAATCTAACCTATAAATAGAGCAAGCTAGTTGTCCAAGAAGAACATTTAACCATTCTGGATTCTTAGTGTATCTTTGGAATATTCATGAGACTAAAATTATGAGGGCTAGCTGATGAACAAGTTTATTACTCTGTCAAAAAGAAAGACCATTAACAAAATGTACTTTTTAACACTTTGCTCAGCAGTCCTGAGAAATCCATCTAAATGCCCAAACGGAATCTTATTGGTCTATGATAAAATCCCATCTAGTCTATGGTAGGAAAATTCACGTGAGCTTACACAATGGAAAAGTGTGAGTCCTCAACTGTAACATGAGCACTAGCTGTGGGCTGCAGGGAAGGCACTTTCCTCCCTGGATTATCGGAAGAGCGTCCTAATAACCTTTTAACTGGCAGCCCTGTAATTTAGAATCTTGTGTGTAAAACACTTAGCCCAACACACAGCCATTAGTCAATAAATGACACCTAGAAAGAAAACAAAATAAAATCCTTAGACCTAAGTAGGTACCTCATCTCAGTGGCACACTGCCCTGATGGATTCATCCTTTCCAGAAACATTTTAGTTTGTTCACCTAAAACCAAATGCATTCTTTTTCTTCTCATATGCTGGCCACAGGGCATTCAGTTGCTTCATTGAAAAAGTGAAATTACACTCAGTTCTGAGCAGAGGATGGGGCACTGAAGAAAACTAAAGTCTCTTTCTGATAGAAAGGTCTGCGGCTCATGGAGGGTCAGGAATTCTAATGCACTGATATCATGCCCTGCTTTTTATTCCAGTGAGTTATGTTCTTCTCTACTGCTTGAATAGACTATCCTGCCAAAGACAGACCAGGTATTGCTCACCTACGTGTTCTGGTCTTACTCAGAGTCTCAGTTCAGCAAAGAAAGACAGCTGGTTTCCCTAGTTATTTAAAATGGGTTGGAATCCACTTTTGCAAAGCATTTCAAAGAACTGGAAATCTGAAAATCTAGACTGACTATTCATTCGGGTTTGTCAGTGACAGCCGCAATTTACATCTGTTATCCTACATTAATTAATAATAGTTCCCGCTTTACTGTAAAAATGTCTTGATTTGGTCAATTAATTACATGGCTACCCTGTTTGAGGGCAGTGAAGTACAGATTCAGTTCCACATCACAGGCTGCAGTCTGTAGCAATGGAATAGTGGTCAAGATAGCTGGGTGCAGGTCAACAAAGGAGTCCAAGATCGTGGGCAAAGCAGCCCAAGATCCTTTCCTCTGTTAGATGGTTATTCTCTAAGGTTCCTTTATGGTCCAACAAAAGATAGCAGTAACTGCAGTCTATACCTCAAGAGGTTGCTCTGAGAGTTAAAGGAGACTATGGAAAAAATGCAGGATATAAATGACTTAATTTACAATGGAGAGTCAGATTCCTCTAACATAGCAGATACTTAAAAATATTTATGGAACAAATAAATTTGTATAAATGCATAGGAAAAAAGATTGGTTAAAAATAAAAAAACCACATTAACAATGGTTATCACTGTTACAGGCAATTTAAAATTTTTAATATGCTTTTATAGCTTCAAAATTTTCTACATTTAGCATATATAGTTATTTTTATTTTTATTTATTTATTTAAAAAATTTATTTTAGAGATGAGGTCTCACTGTGTTGCCCAGGCTAGAATGCAGTGGCTATTCACAGGCACAATCATAGGGTACTGTGGCCTTGAACTCCTGGACTCAAGTGATCCTTCTGACTCAGCCTCCTGAGTAGTTGTGATCATAGGTGTAAGCCAAGTTCTTTTTATACTTTTAAAGATTATTTTTAAAAACCTCATGAGCAAATGAAATAATAAATGTGAAAATATCTGGCATCTAGTAGGTATTTATAGATGTTGATTTTTAAGCTTTTTTTTTTTTTTTTTTTTTTTTAAGACAGAGTCTTGCTCTGTCACCACAACAGAGTGCAGTGGCACAATCTCGGCTCATTGCAACCTCTGTCTCCCAGGTTCAAGTGATTCTCCTGCCTCAGCCTCCAGCTGGACTATAGGCAAGCACCACCATGCCCAACTAATTTTTGTATTTTTAGTAGAGACGGGGTTTCACCATGTTGGCCAGGATGGTCTCAATCTCTTGACCTTATGATCTGCCCGCCTCGGCCTTCTAAAGTGCTGGATTACAGGCATGAGCCACCGTGTCTGGCCCCTTAAATAGGATTTTTATACATTAATATTAGTAGTATAATTTAGTATAAACTGATTTTTAAAATGTGAAAGCTTTTCAACTGAGCAATTCCACTTTTAGGAATTTATCCCTAAAATTAGGACATCTCAGAAGATTTACACTAAGGATATTTATCACAACATCATTTGTAATAGTAAAAAGTAAAACATTTTAAAAATGTTAAAAAGGAAAAACATCCTTAATGTTAAAAAGTAAATGCTTACTTGTGTAATGAAGGGATAATGCTGATATTACACAGATATTATAAGATATGTTTGTAAAGAATATTAAGCGATGTGGGAAACAGGATATAAAAAGAGTTTTATGCAAAACTGTGTAAAAAGTAATTCTGACTTTTGTTCAATTGTGTATGGGTGCAATCTGTACAAAAATGTTAAGACCAGTTACCTTAGGGCAGTATATTAGAAATAATTGTTTTCCTGATTTTAAAAATATATTTTAATTTTTTTCAAGTAACACATGTGACTATGAGATTTTTTTAAAAAGCAATAAATGCTATTTTTAACAGAATTAGACATACATACAGAAAAGTCAGCCATGATGACAGTTTCTCCCTTGGGTCCCTAACGGGAGGAGCTCAGCAGACCCACAGCCTCCCAGGGCTTTTCCAGCCTATTCAATCTTGTGGGTCTTACTCCCCTGGCCTGGCAGCTCACAGTAAGTCAACTCTCCTTGACAATGGTTATTTTCAGGAGCGGGTCCCGGGCCATTTGTCTCTGTGAGTTATGTTGGAAAAATGGTCTTTAAAAAACAGGACGCAGTAAATTTCTCAGGCTCGTCATTTGATCTCCAGCTTTCCTCCTCACAGGTTTCTTGGGGACTTAAAAATCTTTTTTTTAAAAAGTGTTTGCCAGGAACAGACCTGTTTCACCCGCCTGCCTGGGCAGCTGGTCTCCTGAACACTGAGAAGAGAGCCCCTTAGGTTTCTCTGGTCTTCACAGGGATGGCCTGCCAGCTAGTCTGCTTGTTTGACACAGGTATATTCGATGAGGACTTTCATTGAGTTTTTAAACATATCAGGCTTATTGACACATAATTCACATACCATACAGGCCACTCATCTAAAGTGTTCAATCCAATGGGTTCTAGTATATTCGCAGAGTATTGCAACCATCACCATAATCCATTTTAGAACATTTCATCACCCTAAAGAGAAACTCCACGCTCATTAGCAGTCACTCCCTATTGTCCTCCAATTCCCTGCAGCCTAGGCAATCACTCATCTACTTTCTGTTGCTACAGATTTGCCTATCCTGAGCATTCATAAAAATGGGATCATATAATATGTGTTCTTTTGTGGCTTCTTGCACTTAGCAAAATGTTTTCTCAAGGGTTCATCCAAGTTGAAGCAATGATTAGGATTTCATTTCATTTCACTGACACATAACATTGCATTGTATGGATATACCACATTCTGTTTATCCATTTATGAAACTTGGGTTGATTCAAACTTTGGTTATTTTCACTTTTTGGCTATTACCCATAATACTGCTGCAAATCTTTGTGCCTACATTTTTGTGTGAGAGTATGTTTTTACCTCTTTTGGGTATATACCTAGGAGTGGAATTGCTGAATTGTATGCTTAACCTTTTAAGGAACTGCCAAATTGTCTTCCAAAGTGGCTGTATCATTTTAAATGCCCACTGGCAGTGTATGAGGGTGCCAATTTCTCCACATCCTCACAAACACTTGTTATTATCTGACTTTTTTATTCCAGCCACTACAGTGAGTATGAAGCAGTATCTCACTGTGGTTTGATCTGCATCTCCCCTAATGGCATATGATGCTGGGCATATTTTCATGTCCTTATTTGCCATTTGTACATCTTCTTTGGAGAAATGTCTATTCAGATCCATTGCCCAATTTTTAATTCGATTTATCTTTTTATTACTAAAGTGTAAGTACTATTTTTTTTCCCCAAGAATTTGTTTTGTGCTTACTCTGTCAGGCAGTGTTCTAAGCATCACTGATAGACAAGGAAGACAAAGCCCTTGCTCTCAAAAGCTTACATTCTAGTGAAAGAAAACATTAATGAACAAGTAAGCAAATAACTATATAGAACAAGATCAAGTGTGATAAATATTAGACTGGTGCAAAATTAACTGCGGTTTTGCCATTAAATATAATAGCAAAAACTGTAATTACTTTTGCACCAACTTAATACAAAGTTGTCAGGTGGGTACGAGGTTAGGAGTGATGGCATGGGCGTGTTGTTTTAAACAGCATGGTCAGGGAAGCCCTCACTGAGGAGGTGACATGTAAGCAGAAATCTGAAGTAAGTGAAGGAGTGAGCCAAGCAGACACCAGGGCAAGAGCTTTTAGGCAGAGGGCCCCACAACTGCAAAGCCCCTGCAGCAGGACCAAGTTCATCTGAGGGACAGTGAGGAAGCTAACAGGACTAGAAAAGCATAACAATGAGGTAAATGCTAGGAAATCAGCCTTGAGACATTGTCAGGGGCCAGGTTAAAGATGTGCAAACACTGCAAACTAAAGGTCACCATGCCTATGCCTGGGTGTTCTTATTAACAAGTTCCCTGAGGGCGGGGACTGGTTTATTCATATGGCCACAGGCCACATGGTAATTCCACATGTAGTGGGTGCTTCACTACATATCACAACCAATTTTGACCTAATGAACTCCTAATAAAAACATTTACATGTGAGTAGTATTTATTCTACATTTTACACAGGATTTTCACAGCCATGATCTCATGTGATCCTTACCACATCTAGGAAGGGTAATGGCCATCATCCCCATTTTACAGATAAAGAAACTGAGGTTAGGAGCGGTGATATGACTTGTGCAGGGACACACAACTTGTAAGGGGCCAAGTGGGGCTCCAACCCAGGAGAGAGGCAGCAAGAAAGATCTGGATTTAAAACTGATTATTGTGATTTTAGGCAGGTTGGTTGATCTTTTAGAGTTGGGGAGCCTCAGGGTGTGGTCCTACCTTACAGGAGTCCCATGCAGAGTAAATGCATAAAAGCATGCATGTCTGGGGCCCACCATGGGCCTGGCATACAGCAGGTACTCAAAAGTGGAAGTGGTAGCTCTCCCACACCTCCCTTTCTTTTTCTTTTTTTTGTTTTTTGAGACAGAGTCCCAGGCTGGAGTGCAGTGATGCAAGCACCTGGGCTCAAGTGATTCCTGTGCCTCAGCCACCCAAATAGCTGGGATTATAGGCATGCCACCATGCCTGGCTAATTTTTATATTTTTAGTAGAGACTGGGTTTTGCCATTTTGGCCAGGCTAGTCTCGAACTCCTGACCTTCTGTAATCTGCCTGCCTTGGCTTCCCAAAGTGCTGGAATTACAGGGGTGAGCAACCACGCCTGGCCTGCACCTCCCTTTCATCACCAGCCCCAGCTACACATCCAGGCAACCTCTCTGTGTGAAACCCTGAGTGCGCACTGGAGACATAGAACTAAGTCTACCCCTTCCCCTGGAGGGGCATGCAGCCTCATGGGTGAAAGAGACAAGCAGGAATGGCTCAAGAGGGAGAAAAGCTGTGAGGGAGGTATTGGGGTATGGGGGTGGGGTGGGTGGGGCGACAACTGGAAGACTCACTGAGCTCTATGTGTCAGCTGCAGCTCCTAGTGTCTCACAGATTGTTCTAACCTTGCCCACGCGCTGCCTCCAGAGGGGTGTGTAAGATGGTTCATTCACACCTCTGGAGGCTGAAATTGGGTTGATGGAAAGGCTAATTTCCATGGGACATGGGAGAGAGGGAACGCACAAAGCAAGCTGGATTATCTCTGACTGTCAAAATCTGCTGGCCAACATGACCAAAGAGCCACTGAAATTTATGGCAGACCTTGAACCATCTGTGGTCACAGAGTGCTCTCTTCAACAGGGAGGCTTGGACTCTGCACTTTTGTACTGAGATTTGATTAAGAAAGTGCTTCCAAATAGCTGTTTTCAAGTCATTTATTACTTCCTCTTCCTCTGGATACACACACACACACACACACACACACACACACACACACACACACACACACATATATAAAATATGTTTTCCTCCCTCCACTCAATTTACACAGTGGCAAAATTCCAGGCCTCAAGACGAAGTAAGAGCACAACCTAATAGTCCAGCCTCTTACTCAGATACTTGAGGAATGATGGGAGTATTAGGTACAAAGGAAAGGGGCAAGAGATAGGATTCAGAAGGAAACCAGCCAGGTGTGGGAGGGTGGGAGGGCAGGGATATTAACTGGGTACCTACTATGTGTCCAGCACTGTGGAAGGCCCTTGATATAAATTATCTTAATCAACCCTCATGCCCCTTGAAAGTGTGAAGATTTCTCCAGCTGACAGATACAGACTTGGAGACTCAAACAGAGGCAGCTTAAGGTCACCCAGCCAGTGGGTACCAGTCTGGGTGCTGAATCTTGGTCTACTGAACCCTATGCCCACATGCTTCTGACTAAAATAACCTTAATAAATAACAGTAATAAACCTAAGAATGTACATTTGTAAATTCATGAGTTTACTTCCTTGATCTTTCATCAGCCCTGGGAAGAGGACAATAATGTTCAAAGTGAAGCCATTTGCTCAAAGCTACGGACCTAGTGAGGTGTGGATCTGGGCTTCCAGCCCAGGCCACCTGAGCCTACAGCCCTTTCAGGGCCTCAGTCTGTCTTTCATAGCATCTTAGAGTGACAGTCAGGGATTAGTGTAACCAATGAACCAGGCAAAAAACCAACCAGTGGGGAAGAAAACCCAAAGCATATAAAATAAAATCCAAGCTGTGTATTTATCATTTGTGGAGTTTCTGAATATCTGTTATAGTTCAATAAAAAGTTTTTTAAAAAACCCAGAAAGCCATGTGGTGTGGATGTAAGCATATACTAAGAGATATTTTTCTAAAACAGCTTTTCCCCAGTAAATGCCCTGATTTGAAACAGCTTTCCATGAACTTGATCACTGTGCCAAGGTCTCTTGCTTGCATTAGATTTCTATAAAGATTTGTGAAACTTTTTTGGGGAAAGCACAAACATAATGAGGACCAAGAGTTCTAGAAATTCCTCTACTGTCACTCCAAGAAATCTTGAAAATCGAGGAAGGCAGTGAGGGAGAGTGGACAAGTAGAAAAATGGCTTCCCAATCTTGCTCCTGAGTGACCAAGTCTGGTTTTTAAAGCAGGAACCCTTCAGGCAGCTTCAGGTCCAAATCAGAAGAAAAACAAACTTTTTTTTTTTTTTTAAATCCTCAATTGCACTCTGTACAGAAAGGAGCCTTTGAGATAAGAGAAGAGAAAGGAATAAGCATTTGCCAAAGAGCTTTTGTGTCTGGCACTGCACTAATCACTTGCCACGTGCTTTCTAACATAGCTCCACAACAGGAATCATTCTTGCACTCAGCAATATTACTTGACATTTAATATGCAACAGAAATTCATTGTCTCATGGTTCTGGAGGGCGGAAGTCTGAAATAATGATATGGACAGGGCCATGCTCTCTCTGAACCCTGTAGGGGAATGCTTCTTTGCCTCTTCCTAGTGCTAGTGGGTTGCTGCCATCTCTGGCATTCCCTGGCTTGCAGCTGCATCACTCCAGTCTCTGCCTTTATCATCACATGTGTGCTCCCTGCATGGTGCCGCCTTCTAAGAACACCAGTCATAGTGGAGTAGGTTCCCACCCTCCTCTACTATGACCTCACCTCAATTAACTACATCTGCAACATCCTGTTTTCACATATGGTCACAGTCTGAGGTACTGGTGATTAGAATTTCAATATACCTTTCTGCAGGGCTGGGTGGTGGGTCAATAGTGCTCAACACATAACACTGTCCTTGTGGAACTCACAGTATAAAAGCCCCCTTTTACAGATGAATACATTGAGGCACAGAGAGGCCAAGTGATTTGCTCAGGATCAACAGGCAGTAAACTGCAAATCCAGGTCTGACTCCAGAGCCCATTTTCGGTCTACTAGACTACCTTGTCTAGCCTACGCAAGTTCTCCTCAGCTGGTGGCCATTTATAGAAAAGGAGCTTTATTCATCATCACTGGTCATCAGAGAAATGCAAATCAAAACCACAAGGAGATACCATCTCATGCCAGTTAGAATGGCGATCATTAAAAAGTCAGGAAACAACAGATGCTAGAGAGGATGTGGAGAAATAGGAAAGCTTTTACACTGTTGGTGGAAGCGTAAATTAGTTCAACCATTGTGGAAGACAGTATGGTGATTCCTCAAGGCTCTAGAATCAGAAATACCATTTGACCCAGCAATTCCATTACTGGATACATACCCAAAGGATTATAAATCATTCTACTATAAAGACACATGCATACATATGTTTATTGCAGCATGGTTCACAACAGCAAAGACTTGGAACCAACCCAAATGCCCATCAATTATAGACTGGATAAAGATAATGTGGCACATATACACCATGGAGTATTATGTAGCCATAAAAAAGGATGAGTTCATGTCCTTAGCAGGGACATGGATGAAACTGGAAACCATCATTCTCAGCAAACTAACACAGGAACAGAAAACCAAACACCTCATGTTCTCACTCATAAGTGGGAGTTGAACAATGAGAATACATGGATACAGGGAAGGGAACAATATACACTGTGGCCTGTTGGGGGGTTGGGTGGGTAGGGGAGGGACAGCATTAGAAGAAATACTTTATGTAGATGACGGGTTGATGAGTGCAGCAAACTACCATGGCACATGCATACCTCTGTAACAAACCTGCATATTCTGCACATGTACCCCAGAACTTAAAGTATAATAACAAAAAAAAAGAAAAGAAAAGAAAAGAAAAGGAGCTTTAGTGTAAATGATCCATTTAGTCCTTGGAACACTTTTACAAGGTAGGTATTATTGGTTCCATTTTACTGATGGAATGAGCTCGAGACAGACTAAAGTTAGTTGGTTCATAAGAGGAGAAGCAGGAATGAACCAAAGTGGGCAGGTTCTCTACCCATCCTTTTTGTCTGTAACCATACCAAAAGGACGAATGCCATTGTCATGGGGGAAGTGGACATCAGAAATCAACTAATGAAAAGGCTGGTCACCCTTACCAAGGGCACTAGATTGGGGAAAAAACATTAGAGTTTTGAATGTTTTTGTTTCTTGTAACCAAAAAAAGCTTATCTGGAAAGAAAAGCATTCATACTTTGGAGGTTAAGGGTATTCACCATCCAAAGCTCAGAAGTTCAGATCTTGCCCTGCTCTGGAGAACAGAGTCTGACTGCTGCTAACAAAACAGGGTTTTTTGCTTTCTGGAGTGGAGGGCACTGAGTGAAGCTTGTGTACAAAGCTTCTCGGTGTTTCTTGGGCAGATCATGACAAGCAGCATTCCTGTGACTTTAGTGCTGGCACACATGGGCTCCATGTGCCTTGGATTTCATGGGATTTGGGAAATGAGGGAAGAGAAAGGTGCCTGTTGGGTGGGAAATGCATTCAGAATGTTTCTGCAAGCCAAATTCTCAGTGTCCAGTGGTCTGTGAGGTTGGGAAGGGTGGCTGGTTCTGTGTGATTTGTCACAGGTCCCTGGGCTAGTCGGAGGAGGGCAGTGCCAGCCACTTGAGGAAGAAGGCCAAGCATCCCTCTGCGATGTCCTGCCACCGAAATCCTGCCTGTTTAGTTCTCAGCCCTCCCAAGAGAGGGACTCCAACCAGCACCCCAATTTAGTCATAGAGGGGAACTTGATTAGGTCCCTCACCTGCCTTTGAGAAGTTCCCAGTTTAGTGGCTGAGCAAACCCAGAATATGCAATTCCCCTACAATGTTGTGAGAGGGAAACACAAAGATCAAGGCCTTAATTGATGGAGCGTTGGGGCTCAGTGGCCCCTTGCTAGAGAAAGGGAGGTTTAAGCAGGAGTCTAAAGGTGAACCAGGAGTTGGCCAGGTTAAGAAAGCATTGTGGGTATGCATGTGTGCTGTGCATGCACATATGTGTTGTACATGCCTGTGTGTCTACAACAGTGGGCTGGTTAGAGTGTTCCAGGCAGAAAGAACAGCTTGTGCCAAGGCTTACAGGGAGGAAAGAGCACAATACAGCTAAGGAACTCCAAGTACTAAGAGTTGAGTATGTTGGGAGCAGAGGTAGGGATGGTGGTAAACAGACAACTGGGGAGAGAGGCCATGTTCAAATCCTATAAAGGCTTCTAGTAGAATCCAGGGTCTGTCCCGACTCCCTGGGCTCTAGATCCATCATCAGTTACCAACTTGTCTTCACCACCTGAATTGAGTCACCAAATTTCTCTGGGCCTGAAATTTAGCTGAAAATTACCATGGTTACATGAGTTCCCTTCTAAGCTCCCTTAGAGTTCCAATAATAAAACTAGCAAGACTGATTTGTGCTACTCCACTTAATCCTCATATTAACCCTCTGAGTTACTATCACCTATCACCCCCATTTAGTAGAGGAGAGAAGATAAATTCAAAGAAGGTTAAGTGATTACATTCTGTAAGTCTATGATTTTCTGAAAGAAACTGGTGTCAAGATTTCTGACTGAATAACTGAGTCCTTGGCTCTCAGAAGAACTTTATGCACAGAAGAGAAAGATGACTTGCTAATAACAACAATGATAATAATTGTTGTTACTATCGATCAGGCACTTTCTCTTTGCCAGACATTGCATTCATGCTGTGTATAGACATACATCCATTTTTAATTGTCACAGCAATCTTAAGAGGTAGGAACTTTCATTATCCCCATTTCAGAGATAAGGAAAATAGTAGTCAATCAACATGACCAAGGTCACATAGCCATGGTAAGGGGAGAGCCAGGAGGTGGCCCCAGGTGGATGACTCCACTCTGAGCTCCTAATCACTTCTCTGTGAGGCTTAAAAGGAGCAAGGCTCTATAAACTCAAGCTGTGGAATTGCACATGAGGAAGTTGAGGCCTGAAAGGCGACAGAATGAGCCCAAGGTCCTATAGGAAGGCAGCAGTGGAACTGGGTTTGTGCCATTAATATCAACGATAGCAACAGTAGAGAGGGCTGGCTTAGTATGGTGGTCAGAACGTGAACTCATGTCTGAGTCTGAATCCTAGCTCCACCATTTACTAGCTGTACAACCGTGGGCAAGGTTTTAGTTTTCTGAGCCTCAGTTTCTTCATTTATAGAAAAAGGATAATAGTACCTACTTCACACAGTTGTACGGGGGGTTAAAGAGTTCAGGTATGAGAGCTCTACTGAAGTATTTGCTATCATTGATTTGCTACCTGCTCTGTGCCAGGTATGGTGTTGATATACTTTATCTTTAATTCTCACAGAAACCTTTGGAGAGAGATTATTATTCCTGTTTTCTAGATGGAGAAATAAGCTTAGAGAAATTAAATAATGTATCTAAAGTTACACAGCATGAAAGGTGTAGAAGCTGGATTGGAACCTGTGACTGATTTCCAAAACTATGTTATATCCCACAATAATCTCTCTGCTATGTATACGGCTTTGCAGAGAGCACTGACATCCATAACCTCATTACTATGAAGTATCTGGCCTATTTTTAAATGCTGATGATTCTTCTATCTCTATGACAGGTGTGTGCATGCAGGGAGGGGATGATGAACAAGAAAGCACACCACAAGCAGGATGGATGATTGCATTCACGTGTCATCTATTATTCTATAATAGAAATATAATTATTCTATAAGGATAGTAACAACCCATCCCACGTGCAGAACCCTTTTACACCCATTATTTCCTTGCATCCCCATGACAGCCCTGTGGGGAGGGGAGTAGAGCTAATTATATTATTTTCCATTTGTAGCAGCCACTCTTGGTTGCATAGCAATACCCACTGCCCTCCTAACAGAATCCTGACTTTGCTCAGCTAGCCACACTATGGTTACGTGTCTCAGTTGGCAGATCCTGACTGGCAAGTTACAAAAGTCTCCTTCCCCATGAGGGAATGTGGACCACCGGCCAATCTGATATGAGGAGAGGTCTGGGGGTTCCCTGGATGGGGAATCATCTGGATACAGTGCCCGGGACTGTAGCGGGGGAACACAAGAAGCTGAATCTGAGCCTTGATGAACATGGATTGCCCTATCTCCGGATTTCTTGCTAAATGAGATAATAAATGTTGAAGCTACCGATAATCATTGAAGCCGGTTTGAGTTACGGTTTTGCATAAGGCATCCTAAGATCTCCTACCTCACTGTAGACAGTCTTCATAAAAATCCACTCCCACTGTTTTCATTTCTACCCTTATTGTTGAGCCATGCCCTTTGCTAAGTAAGACCGTGCTGCTCTCATTGAGTTGCCAGCAAGCCTCAGCTCAGTTCTTTGGTTCCCTCTCCACCAGCATGCACATCTCCTGCAAGCCCAGTGTCTGGCCCCAGGTCAGGACTTGCCACAGGGTAGGCATAAAGGAATCACACCTGCAAGAAGCCTGATTAGTTTGGTTGCATAATGATTCTGAGGCTGCTTCCTCAACTGATAAGTAGGATAATAACATCTGCTTTGCAGACTGCTTGTGGCGCAGAAAGTGGGTGGCGTCCTCAGTCTCCCTCCAAGGAAATGCCACTTGCCTTAATCAGTAATAATTCCTACATCTTCTGGTTGGCAAGTACCATGTGCCAGGCACTGGAACCCAGTGGTGAGCAAGCAGAGCCACCCCTGTTCTCGTGACAGTCCTCATCTAACAAGGCAGACACACATGCTTGGAGGCCTTGTCCCACTTTAGCTCCAGGTCCACTCGTGGCTGTGGCCTCCTCTGAAAACCAGTAGGCAGGAGTTGTCCTCTTCCTTAGGGATGAGGCCAGAGTCCATGGACTCACCCTGGGCTCCTGTTTCCTGTCTGCTTAAGTGATTGACAAGTGGCTGACACCTTGGGTGCAAGTCTCAGAGGGTCCCCTGCATTGAGTCCGGGTATCACAGTATCTCAAGTGGTCAACTGGGCCCTGCCCCTCTGGTCCTCCTCACACCCCCAGTAGGCCCTGTGGCCTAGGGATGCATTCACACTCACTGGAAAGTTGTTCCTCTTCTTGCTGCCAATTTTCCACCCAGCTGCAACATCCAACATCCAAAAATCCAGCCAGGCCTGTGCTTATGCACGTCCCTCAGAAGGGCTTATACAAAGCGCAACAGATGGCTCTCCATGTCAAAAATTATTTCCTGATGCCCAGCTGAGATGTCCCAGACCCTGCAGTGCCCATTAGTGCTAAATCCCTGCTTCTCCTGCCCTTTGGCAACTTGTTATTTTCTGAGATGCTCTGGCAAAGTCTCTGAGCTCAGCCTTTTAAAAGCAGCCCCGAGCACTGTCCTTGCTGGTCCCCTGCAAGGGTCTCCGGGCAGCTCTCGCAGTTACTGACCACACAGTGGCTTGGATCTGAGGAGTCAGCTCCCTCTGACCTTTCCTGAGGCACTCGGCACTTTCCTGGCCTCTGGCCTTTGCTTGACTATGTCTTTGACCTTCAATACCCTTGCCAGTATCTTTTCTTGAAGGTTCAGTTCAAATGCCACATTCGTAGGAGGAGGAAAAATAATTCACACTTTTTGAGCACCTAGTGTATAAAATGTTCTCAAAATCTCACAGCCTATTCACATTTGTTTGTTAAGTCATTCATGCATTCACTCACTCATTCAACAAGTATTTATAGAAAGCTATGCTTGGGTCAGGAACCGGTGAGAGGCCAGTGATGCTGCCCTCAGGAAACTTACCGACGAGTGGGTCGCCCACTCTGTGTCTAACACTCTTAGTGCCTTACTTTACAACAAAGCTGTTAGATATTTTAATATCTGTTTGCAGACGATGAAAACTGCTGCTAGTGCCACAAGCCAGCTAAACTGTGCCCTAGTCTGTGCTTTTGCTTTGTCATCCATTCGATGACACATTCCTGATGCTAACGGTGTCCTGCCTTGGGCTCTAGGGACACAGACGCATGTGTCATGGCTCTATGGGGGTTCTGATGAAAAACTGACTGGTTTTTGCACAGTGTGGTACATGCTGGAGACTAGGGGCTTCCTGAAGGCTGGGAGAGGCCTTGCCTGGCAAGTGCCAAGCCTGGCAGTGGGGACATGCTGCCCCCACGGCACACCTATCAACTGTGGAGAGGAATCAGAAGACACAGCAGGGCCTGTCACCCTCCTCTAGAGACCTTTGAGGCCAAGCCTCTCTCCTGAGTAGTGTCCTATCCTGTGGGGGTGGAGCTGGGTGGGCTCAGTGGGGTGGCAGCTCATGAGAGGGAGGCAGGAGCCCTGGCTTTTGGCCTCCGTGTCTCACTTTCTTTGTGACTTTGAGCAAAAATCACCAGCCTAAACAGGACTTCATTTTCTCAGCTATAAAATGGAGGCCTCAGGGAATGTTCTAGAGAAAATGGATGGTCATCTGTCTGTCAAGGGTCATGTGGAGAGGATTCCAGGAATGAGGAGGAGTAGGAGGCGGGCAGGAAAAGGCCCTGGGCCCTCCGGACTCTGGCTTTCTCTGGGCCTCCAGTTTCTTCTCTGAAAAATGAGGGAAGCAGGCTAGAGACTCAGGAAGGTTCAAGTTCAAACCCCATCTCTGCGTCTTTGGCTCAGAGAGATTAAGTCACCTATTGCAGATAATCTGTAATAGGTGACTACAAAAGCAAAATGGGGATTTACAACATCTGCCTTGTTACACTCATATAAGGCTTAGAATATCAGAAATGAAGCCTGGTCAAGTATTTGGCACAGAGCAAATATCCAGCAAATGTTAATTCCCCCTTCTCTGAGGGGCTAGATACCCTTGAGAGTTCTTGAAAGGAAAAATTTTGGTGATACAGTTTCCCACCCGAGGTGTCAGTGAGATGAGGAGTGTGGATTACATTTGCCATTTGGGATCAGAGTCCCACTGATGAACTAAACCTTGAAAATCAATAATTCTCCAACCTCTTACTGTTATCTGCCCTCTTATTCCTCCCAAATCCACTGCCTGAATCTCATCTACAATGTGATTGCTGCTGACATGACAAGGGACTCACTACTCACTCCAGAGGCAACCTATTCCAGTCGCATTGAGCTCCGATTGCCATAATGTTCTTCCTTCTAATGCACCGAAGTACTGTCATTACTGCTGCTGCGCTGCTACTACTACTAGTGACCATAGCCAATACGGTGGAGTGATTAAGCACAGATTCTAGAGCTGTGCTGTCCAATACGGTAGACATTTTAACTTTAAATGTTAATATTTAATCTTATTTAATTATTTAAATATTTAGTATTATAAGAACAAGTCTCAGCTCCTCAGGCACAACGGCCACATTTCAAGTGCACAGTGGTTCCATGCAGCTAGTGGCTACCGTATTGGACAGTACAAGTTATACACCATTTCTGTTACAGCAATAACTTCTACTGGAGAGCGCTGCTGTAGCGCTAGAATGTCAAGGGCGGGATCCTGGCCCTACCACTTAATGTGTGATCTTATTCAAGTTACTTAACTTCTCTGTACTTCAGTTTCCTCATCTGTAAAATGGGGATAAAAATGGTATCTGCCTCAGAAGGCTGTTTGTGAAAATTAAATGAGTTAATACATGCAACATGCTTAGGACTGTGGTGGCTTTACAATGCTCACTTACTCATAAAAACCATCATCAGTTTGGTACCTACTCCGTGCCATGCCCTATGTAGTATTTGATGTACACATGCCATACAGGTTTTTTTTTTTTTTTTTTTTTGGTCATACTGGAATATCTTTGCAAGCTAAAAGATAAATTGCTGGGCAAAATAATATTAATATTTAAAAAATTTAAAAGATAATACCAAATGACTTTCCAAAAGAGAATGTACAGATTTTATACTCTCATTAATAACACGTGTTTCTCCACGACCTGAGCAACCCTGGGTAGTCTTAACTTTTTAAACCCTCACTGACCTGATAGGCGTAAAATAGTTTAAAGCCATTTTGATATTCATTATTTTAACTATTACTGGGTTTGAGTATTTTTCTATGTTTACTAGATATTACCATACATATCTTTGTATGTTGTGTTATTTTATTTATTGATTGGTAGGGCTTTCTGTATGTTAAAGAAGTTATCATATCTTATAAAATGCAAATATTTTCCTTGTTTCCTTTGACATTGCTTGTGTTCTTTGTTCTTTTTTTATTGTTATGCAGAAATGCTTATCATGTCTGTCTCGGTCATTTTCTTTATGGCTTCTGGGTTCAGTGAAGGTCAGCCAAGCTCCTAAGCTACTTCCTGCCATCAGTATTGCCCAGGCTCCCTTTGGGTCGACAGGCAGCAAAGAAGCACAGAGACAAAATAGAGGCGCCACCCCCGTGCCCTCCGGTGTGCATTCAGGAGGCCCTCTGCATCTAATGGAGCCTTTTCTTCCTTTCAAATCCCTGGTATCCCTCCAAGGTGTATTAGGAGATGAAGCACAATGTCTTTAGAACATTGATTTTCATTTAGGATATACTAGGAGCAATTCCCTTTTTTTTCCTACTGGGCTCGTCTTTCTCCTAGAATAGAGAAGCCGGGATGCTGGGGCAGATAAAATGTGATACGAATTTGCAGTTTCCAAGGAAATTCTAACTTGGGCGTTGGCTGAAGGAGTGAAGTGAGATTTCTGAAAGTTCTATAACTCAAAGAAACATCCCTGAAATTAAGTATTTTTAATTGTGTAGGAGGAAGAAAACTGATATTAATCAAACACATACTGTATTCCAGACACTGAGCTAAGTGATTTTACATCTTACTCTCATAAAAGCTTTCCCTTTCTATGGTTTCCAGTACGATCATCCCCGCTTTCAGATGAGGAAACTGCAGCTTGGGGAGATTACATGGGAACCTGTCAGACTTTAAGTAGATGAGATGACTTTTGCCCAGGTTCTCTGACCCTTGGCATAGTGGTTAAAGGCTGTCGGAGTCAAATGGGCAAATTTTATCTTGGTTCTTTGGGTGATTGCCAATTTGGTTTTTGTTGTTGTTTGTTTTTTGAGACAGAGTCTCACTCTGTTGTCTGGCTGGAGTACAGTGGCACGATCTCGGCTCACTGCAACCTCCACCTCCCTCCACCTCCCGAGTTCAAGCTATTCTCCTGCCTCAGCCTCCTGAGTAGCTGGGAATATAGGCACCTGCCACGATGCCTGGCTAAGTTTTATATTTTTAGTAGAGATGGGGTTTGGCCATGTTGGCCAGGCTGGTCTTGAACTCCTGACCTCAGGTGATCCATTCACCTTGGCCTCCCAAAGTGCTGGGATTGCAGGTGTGAGCTACCCCACTCGGCTGGTGATTGTCATTTTGATCGTAAGCAAATCACTTAACCTCTCTGAGTCCAGTTCCCTCAACTGTCGAATGAAGATAATTATGTTCCCTTATACAGATTCCATGAGGGTTAAATAGGAAAAAGAATATATAAACACAAAGTCTAACGTCTGGCCCAAAGAAAAAGCTTAATATATTTTAGGTATAATAATAAGAACAGCAACAGCAACAACTATTTTATTGCTTCCTCCCCATCATATTATTTCTCTATCAATCATAGTTTTCCAGCTGGGTACTTTCACATTCTTAGTCTACTCGGTGGTGCTGATGATATAATAACAGTGATGTTTATAGCAGCTTTATTCATAATAGTCTGGAAATAATCCAAATGCCCATCAACAGGTGAACTGATACATAAATTGTAGTATATTCATACAATGGGAAGCTTCACAGCAATTAAGAAAAAAACTATTGATACATGCAACAGCATGGATGCATCTCACAGATTTTTTCACAGATTCATTCATGTTGATTGAATGAAAGAAACCAGATGCAAGAGTCCACACTGCAGGATTCTGTTTCCATACAACTCAAGAGCAATTTGAGAACTAAGCAATATTTAGAGTGAGAATAGTACTTGTCTCAGCATGGGTGAGTGCATGAGGTAATCTTACAGGTTTGCTAAAAATGTTTTATATCTTGATTTGGGCTATGGCTGCAGGGAAGGATACATTGCAAAATATCATTGTACATGTACTTTATACACTGTAATGCATGCATGTTATTCCTTAAAATTCTTAAGGGAGGGCAAATAAAATGTAAATCTAAAAAATGATAAATGTGACGGTGCTACATTCAAATAATAAAAATAGTAGTTACTATTATAGCCACTTTCTATCTTGTAGGCACTGTGGAGGACCTCATTTATTCTATCTCATCTAATCTTCATTATAACTCAGAGAAGTAGGTACTACTATTATTTCTATTTGATAGATGAAGAAACTGATGGTAAGGCCAGTTACGTTGTTTCCCCCAGGCCATTCACCTACACAGGGCCAGGACACAGGGCTGGCTCTGTCTAGGCTGGTGCTATTACCTCTTGACAACACAAGGGACTCTCATCATATAAGGTGTAGCCAGGTCCAAGATGGCTGCTGCTGAGCTTCACTTTCTGATATTTGCGCCCTTGTATAATTCAGCCAGTAGAGCAGACCTGTGATACCAATAAGATATTGTGGAAATAGAGAGTTTGACTTCCAAGGCTAGCTCATAGAAGATATTGTGGTTTACTCCTTAGGTTTGCTCAGATAACTTGCCCTGGAGGAAACCAGCTGCCATGTTGTGAGGATACTCAAATAGCTACAGAGGAGTCCATGTGTAAGAAACTGAGGCCTCCTGCCAATAGACAGTATCAGTTTGTCAACTGTGTGAGTGAGCTACCTTAGTGACCAATGGTCCAGCTCTGGTCAGGTGTTCAGATGGCTGCGACCCTGGCTGAAACAACTGCCTGAGGATTCCTGACTTTCAGAAACTGTGTAAAATAATAAATGTTGTTGTTCTAAGAAGCTACATTTTGGGGTAATTTATTATGTAACAATTGAAAATCAATGCATAAGGGCTATTTGAATTTAATGGTAAGGAGCTCTCACTGATGAGCTTATACCTTAAAGAAATCACACATACACACAAAAAGAAATCACAAGACCAATAATCCACGCCCCACCTCAGAGCTCAGATATAGGTAGCTGTTTCTCAGTGTGTGGCCTGGGTTTTAAATTGTTCCTTGGTTTTCACAATCCCCCACTCCCTTTTTGTAAAGACAGGATCTTACTCTGTCCTGTCACCTAGGCTAGAGTGCAGTGGCATGATCACAGCTCACTGCAGCCTCCACCTTGCAGGCTCAAGCCATCCTCCCACCTCAGCCCCCTGAGTAGCTGGGACTACAGGCACGTGCCACCATGCCCAGCTAATTTGTTTTACTTTTTGTGGAGACAGGGTCCCACTATGTTGCCTAGGCTGGTCTCAAACTCCTGAGCTCAAGTGATCCTCCTGCCTTGGCTTTTCAAATTGCTGGTGTGAGCCACTGCATGAGGCCACAATTCCCTTTATATTTTTATTTTTGTGCTCTATCCACACAGTTAAGGTCCAGACCTAAGCCGTTGCATACTTTAGCTGTGTCCTCTCAACCCTAATCCTATAGGCCTGAATAATGTCAAATCTTACAGAGAAGAAATAAAAATTTGCAACTTGTTTATTAATAAGTTAGTCCTATTGAAGGCCCAAAATACATCAACAGTTCAGCTGTGTTTGTTATCAACTCTCCTCCTTACACATTACTATTATTATGTTCTATTAACATTAACCAGAGGTTACGTTTTGGTCAGAACTTAGAAATTAAAAACTGTGAAAGAGTCACAGCATATGGGAAAGCATCTAGAAATATTTTTGGTCCAGTCCTTCTGTCTGAGGAAGATGTTTTAACTATGTTCAAATACAATCCAGAGTTAGAGAGCCACATAATATTTTTTGGTGGCAACTTCTGTTGTTTACTTTTTGTTTAATCCCAGTAATCAAATAAATGTCTTCTCCATTTCACATGAATTTCTACTGCTTTCATTTTAGTTCCTTTTCTTTTGCTTCATCTTCTGAGAACATGAAGAACAAGTGTTAAGAACTCTCTTTAGAGAAACCCTTCCTAGATTCACAGAGATTAATTAAATCACAGTTCAGTCTTCTCATCTTCAAGTTAAACAGCTCTAGATCCTCTGCACTAACTCACGAGGGTTTTTCCATTCCTTTCCTTCCAGGTAGAGCCGTCCCTGGACGCTCTCTCTCTCTGAAGCAGCAGTGCTTAATGAATGCAGCAATGGCCTAGCGTGGAGGATAAAAATGATGGTTTAGGCTGGGCACTATGGCTCACACCTGTAATCCCAGCACTTTGGGAGGCCAAGGCAGGCAGATCACTTGAGCCCAGGAGTTTGAGACACGCCCGGGCAACATAGCGAAACCCCATCTCTATTAAAAGGAAAAAAAAAAGTACAAAAAATTAGCTGAATGTGGTGGCACATAATTGTAGTTCCAGTTACTCAGGAGGCTAAGGTGGGAGAGTCACCTGAGCCCGAGGAAGTCGAGGCAGATGTGAGCATGATTGCACCACAACACTCCAGCCTGGGTGACAGGAGTGATGCCTTGTTTAAAAAAAGAAAAAAATGATTTGGCATTTCGGCCTCCTTTATTAGGTCCCGGGGTCACTTTAGAACTTATTTTCAGTTTTAGACTCCCAGGTATGTTAGAGGTACAGGAGTCATTTTGTCCATAATTTTGTAGCTGAGGAAGCATGGCCCAAAGAAGACAGCTCAAGGTTACTCAGACAGAGCAGCTGAGCTGTATTTGGAACCCAGGTGTTCTGACTTTCCATCATGAGTCTCCAGTCTCTCCTGCTCAGCTTGGGGTCGCCTGGGTGTGGCCTCCCACCTGCACTGAATGTCTGTCCTCAAATTCCCACTGAGAACAATAGAACCGGAGCACCCTGCCGCTGGC
Organism: Macaca mulatta; assembly: GCF_049350105.2. NCBI lineage: Eukaryota > Metazoa > Chordata > Mammalia > Primates > Cercopithecidae > Macaca > Macaca mulatta. The sequence goes on from NC_133419.1 coordinate 79,442,618, forward strand.
ACAGAGGACAGTCTCCATGGCAGCGCTGTTTGAATCAGGGAAGACACAGAAAACGCCAGGGCCCCCTATGCCATGGACTATTCTGAAGCTGTTAAAAAGAATGAGGACGATCTAAATATACTGCGAGGGAGTAATCCACAAGATATACTGTTCAGTGGAAAAAAACAACTTGCAGAACAGCAAATAAAGTATAAGATTCCATGTGTGTTTGAAAAGTGTACACAAACACACAGATAGGAGTCTGTATAGAAATTCCTAGAAAGATACATATAAAACCGCAAACGACAGGATGGGTGTTGATGCTAAAGACCTTTACTTTTCATTTTACACCCTTTAGCAGTGCTTGAATTTTTAACCATGTGATTTTATTACTTTTATAATAAAAATCGTATAAATATTTAAAATGTTAATGCTGGGGATTTTCAGTTTGTTTTACCTGTCATGCTTCTCTGTTGTTTGACTTTTTCAACTACCATGTGTTAACCTGCATAATTAGAAAAAGTATATTAAAAAGAAATACACATGAGCAATAATGTTCTGCGTCTGAATACTTGTTTTATAGCAGTGCTGTTAGGACACAGGACCCAGAGAGATGATAAATGCTGCATCGGTGAGCTCAGACTGTAACCTGCAGTGATTTCTCAGATGGGGCATGGGGTGTCTGTGTGTGTGTGTTTGTGTATGTAGAGCTGTGTGCAGCTTGTTTTTGGTAGTCACAATGACTAAGAAGGCTGCTACCGGCACTGAATGAATACACTGAAGCTGGGAATGTTAAGACTGTCCTGCCCAAAATCCCAGGGAGCCCTGCTGAGAAACACTGGTAGGATATTTAAAATAAGAGTTTAAAAATACATCTATCTAGTCCCTTATTTGAATTTCACATCCCCTTTGAGCTTAAAAAAAAAAAAAAAAAGGATTCATCATTGCCTCTTGTTGATAGGAAGGAAACATCTGAGAGGTAGCTTACCCGAAGGTCTCAGAAAGGGAGCTTTCTCTGAGAAAGAAAGGCAGATGGTAGCAAGGTTGTACCAAGCAACCAAGAGGCAACAGCACTTGTTGAATGCTTGTGCATGTAAGCACTGTACCACAACTGTGACATCCCTTACCACAATTAATAGGGTGGTATTCTCCCTGTTTTACAGGTGAGTAAACAGAAGCCTTGAATTAGACCACCAGCCCTAGGGTACTTGGCTAGTAAGTGGCTCAGTTCAAACCGGTGTCTGTAGGAGGTTTCTAGCCCTTGCTCATCACACTTCCCCATGTGGCCTCTCTCACAGCCATGCAGGGAGACCAGGTGGCACCTGGAAGCAATTTCTCCCTTGGTTTTCCCCACGGACCCATGCTACTTTGGTAGGGAATTCACAGTAGGAAATTAACCTCTGTCTGCAAAGGCCAATTATACAGTCTAGGATTAAAAGCGCAGTGTGGGCCTGGACCCAGGCAAAACACTGGCTTCCCCACCCCGTGCTGCTGCTGGTGGTGGCGGCTGGGATGGGAACAGGAGGGGTTGCAGGAAACCCCATTCTATTTTGAGAAAATAGTTGTGTTTGATTGTCCAATAATAGCAAGCTATAAAGCTGGGACAATTATGGATTTTCCCTACATTTGAAAAATAGTGACTCGTTAACTTCCCACTCTGAAGGTAGAGCTATTCAAAAGAAATTTAATTCCCTGTAACATGCACTAAGGAGGAGTCAGAGTTACTGCAGAGGCAGACTTCTGTTAGGAAAAGGAGTTTAGACATGAGAGCACCTGCTGGTGTGGAGCAAAGGAGAATGAGCAGCTTCTAAGACGACTTCTTCCCGCCATCCCACTGACCCTGGCTTCTCTCACTGTGTCCTCTAAAGCAGGCATATGGACTTTTTGTTGCATCTGTATTTTATACTTTGGCCAGTTCTCATATCCTTAAGACTCATGTCAGGCATGACCTCTTCTGGGAAGTCCTCACTGACCAATCTAGCTGGTTCAGGGCCCCCCAAGGCCCTAGTATTGCCTTCTCTCTTGTAATTGTCTCATTTGACCCAGGACTCTTTCTCTGACTACACTGTGCATTAGGTTAGAAAACATATCTCATTCATCTCAGGATTTCATGGCTTAAAACAGCATAGGCGCTCAGACCTACTTCTGGATTTGTGGTGGTATGTGAACTCATTTTTCCTGCTGAAGATAGTTTTGATGCGGATCTTGAGCAAGAACTGGACTTCACCAGGTGAGTGAGAGAAAGGCAGAAGAAATAACGTGAACAAAAGAAAGCATAGAGGTATGGAAATATACGATTAAGAAATGGGTTGTGTGTAGGAAGTAGAGAAGGTGTTTTGCCCAGTTTTTGAAATCAATCTTGTGGGGATAACCTACAATCTCACTTACTATCTGTGTGACCAGAGGCAATTTACTTAGTTGTTTGCCCTTTGCTTTTCTCATTATAAGACTTTAATTAGGTGTATATAAATGGCTTACCACAGCACCAGGCATTCAGTGGGCACTCAATAAATTGTGGTTTTAAATATTATTATTCTGAAAGGGGAGGCATACTTCTCTTGTGGGATGACCTGGGTTCTACCGCTTCTTGGCGTTGTTTGCTTAGAAGTCCAGGATTTCATAACCAACCTGTTATTATCTTTATTCATTTGGGTACTTAATTCACCCATTTAATTGATTATTGAACAACTACTATTGGCAAGATGTTGTAATATGCTGTGATAGCCTCAATGCAAGATGAATTCCCAGCCACCAAAAAGTTCAAAATCTTTTAAGGGGCATGAGGCATAGACCCAAAGCTGTGATGAAGACAGAGTCAAAGGACAGTTGAAGAAAAGGTGCTAAGGGAGCCTGGAGGAAGAGGTAGCATTACTAGAAAGAGAAATTCATTTATGAAAAGGGGGAATTTATGTCTTTTCTGGTTGTTTTTTAAGATTTTCTCTTTATAATTGATTTTCAGTAATTTTATTATGGTTTTGTGTTTATTCCTGGGATTTGTTGAGTTTCCTGGATCTGTGGGTTTAGTTTACATCAAATTTGAAAAAATTTCAGCTATTATTTTTACTGTTTTCATCTCTCTCTTCTCCTTGTGAGACTCTAATTACATGTTAGACCACTTGACATTGTCCCGCAGGTCACTGAAGTTCTGTTCATTTTTTTCAGCTTTTATTCTTCTCTCTTTCTGCTTCAGTTTGGATAGTTTGTATTGCCCTGTATTCAAGTTCATGAACCTTTTTATTCCACAATGTACAATCTGCTGTTAAACCCATCAGTAAACTTTTTATTTCAGATACTACATTTTTCAATTCAAGAATTTAAATCTGGTTCCATTTCTCTATGAAGATGTTCTATTTGCTCACTCATTATATTCATATTTTTGTCTAATTCCTTGAACAGATTCATAGTAGCCATTTTCAAAGTCCTTATTTGCTAATTCCATAATTCCTGTAATCTATATTGTTATTGAGTAATTTTTCTCTTGGTTATGGGTTCCCTATCCTTCTTCTATGCACACATAATTTTTTATTGTATACTGCACATTATGGATATTAAGATGTTTGGGGTCTGGATTTTGTTGTATTCCTTAAAAAAATGTTGAGTTTTTGCTTAGGTAGGCAGTTAATTTACTTGCAGATTAGTATGATCATTTCAAGGTTTATTTTAATCTCTATTAGATTAGGCCTAAAGTAGCCTTGAATCTATAAGTAGATTAACCCTATTCCTAAAGCATGGCTTTTCTCCAGTGTGTAGTGGAAGCCTAGTATGTTCAACAAGATCCTTCCTTTCTGGGCAGTTGGAACGGAAACATCTCTCAGCCTTGTGTGAATGTCAGCACGCAGCTGCTTGGTCGTTGTTTTATTTCGTGGCAGTTGTTCTTTCCCCAGTAGATGTTCTTTGACCAGCCACATGAAGTTTTTCCTCGCATACGTGAAGCTTGGCATTTAAGCAAAGGCTCATGAGGACCTCAGTGCAGATTTCTGGAGCCTGGAGCCTTTTCTCTCTACTACCCTATCCCAGAAATTCCAGATTTGTCAATGGCCCTAAACTAGTAGGATGGCTGTGTTCTATTTGAACTCTCCTACTTTGGAGTTTTATAAAGTTCCTCTAAGCTGAAAGCTGGAACGACCATGTAACTTGTGTAGTTTTCTACCTCTTGGAAGGCATAGCTTTGTGCTGCCTTTTATCTAAAATCAGAAGACAGTTAATTTCAAATATTGTGTTCATTTTTACAATCGCTTATGTTAGGATGTCTAGTCCAATTCCAGTTATTCTATTATGGCCAGAGTGGAAGGGTGGCAAAAGGAGAATCGGAAGAGTTATTTGAAGACTAGGCAAGATACAGACATAAGGCAATAAATGAAGAGACACCTCTCAGCAACAGTATCAATCTCCGTTTTGTGTTAGGCACAGGGGATTTTGTGGTGAATAAGACAAACAGAGACTTGTCCTAATGGAGTTTATAGCTTGTTCTGATCTGTGTTCATTTCAACCATTCCCCAGATGCCTACTCTGTGCAAAACACTGTGCTGTGCAGAAAGTTGGTACCACAAAGAAGAAAAAAATGCAATTCTGGTCTTCAGGAAGTTCATGTCTTTTGGGAGATATGAACTAAGAGATAAATAAAGAGTTTCAACATAAAGTAGTAAGTGAGGTGACAAAGTTATGCCAAGAGTGCTTTGGGGAAGGGAGATGGACTTGTAAGTCTAGCCTCCTCTATGATATGTGCACTGTCTTTCCTAGAATGAGTGAGAGTTAACCAGGAGTGGAAGGAATAGAGTGAGGTCCTCTAGACGATAGTAACAAGATAATCAAAAGCACAGAGACACACCATACTGACTGAAAACTGTAAGCATCTCAGTGTGATAGTACGAGATAAGACTGGAGAGGCAGATCAGATCTTGAAGGGGCTTGCATGCCATGTCAAGAGTTTAGATTTTGTACTGAGGGCAATGGGGGAGCCATGGAAAGCTTTTAAGCAGAGGAGTGACATCCTGAAAACTCCTGTCCTTGACATCTCCCAGCTGGTAGGAAAAGTACTGAGTACTCAAAAGGGGATTTATGGGACTGGGGAGGGCTTGGAAGTCAACTATCTTCTACCAGGAATTTGGAGGACCTTTTCATAAGAGCCATTTGGATTTCTAAAAAATAGTATAAGACACTTACAAACAAATCCTATGGGTCAAAATCTTGTCAACAGAGATACAGAAAAGTAGCAAATGCAGCAGAAGATAGAAGATGTGCTTCTTCAGGAAAGTGGTGGGTGGAAAAGAATTATAACATTTTAAAGTTAGAATGGCCTTGAAAATCATTCTTTCTTTTTTTTTTTTTTTTTTTTTTTTTTTTTTTTTTTTTGCTCAATATATGACATCGGAGGCAACTAAGATTCAGAGAGAGGAGATGCAGAGTGAGGGTGGCAAGAAGGACTTTTGGCTTTGGAGTTAGGCTGACCTGAGTTTGAATCCTGGATTGACCATTTTACTAGCTGTAACCTTGTGTCAATCACTTAAGCTCTCTGAATTTCAGTTTCTTCACCTACACAATGGTGGATAAGAAAACCTACCTTACTGACTTGCAGTTAAGACTCATAAGAGATCAGTGGAGTGGTTTCCATTGAGCCTAAACTGAGATTGCTTATGTAAGGTCATCAGTTCCTTAGCTGCTCCTTTGCTCAGCTGATTTACATGGAGAGAAGAAAACCACAAGGAGGACTATTTCCTTGGGAACAGTCTCAAAAACTAGGGGGAATGGCAGTGGATTTTAAAGATGGCTGCAAATTCTTTGTCAATAACCTCATCATGAGCTAGGGCTTATTTTCTCTCCCCTTGAATCATGGCTGGCCCTGTGACTACTTTAACTAATTGAATGCAGTAGATGCTAGCTCTGGGCCTATACCCTAAGAGAACCAGTAACCTATGCTTCCTCCCTATTGGAATACTCTTGAGATCCAACTATGATGAAGAGAAGTCTAAGTTAGCTAAGTGGAAAAACCACATGGAGAGACAGTGGTGCTACCCTTCCAACTGACCCTGTGAAGACACAAAACACATGAGTAAAGCCATTTTGGATGTTTTAGCCCCAGCCATGAGCTCCAGCCACCATGCGACTACAGCCTCATAAGAAACTCTGAGCAGAACTTACAGAGCTGCCCAGTCAACCCACAGAATTATGAAAAATAACACATGGTTGTTATTTTAAGCCTTTGAGTTTTAGGATAGTTTGTTACACAACAAAGGATACCCAGAAGAGATAGGAAGGTTTGCTCTCCTGCCTGGGCCCAGGGTCAGCTCTGAGCCTTATTGGGAAGCTGAAGAGGCTATTGAATAGTGGACCCACGCAGTGCTGCTTTGGGGCCTAGGAATCAAGGTTAGCATAGAGTCAAGGTGAGGCTCCTTCTCTCCCCTTCTCTAGGAAATAGCATGTTTACAATACACTGTAGACAGTGCAGTGATTAAGAGTTTGCAGCTTTGGGATGGCTCAGGGATAACCCTGGGGCAGAAGAATAGTGGTCTTGTGGAGGGCTCCAGCTGTAAGTGTAGGGGCATGGTGCCACCTTCCCAGTGGCTTGTAGTCAGAGAGAATATTAACAAGGGGTGTGATGTGAAGGTACCAAAGCAGAGTTCTTCTCAAACACATGGGAGGCCTCTGGAGGCTTCCAGAAAGCCCCAAGGGGGACTTTGAGTAAGCTGTAGGTCCCATGCAAATTGTTGGGGGTGGGAGGTAGGGTAGGTGTAGGAATACAGGAAATTTGGATTATTTCCATCAAAGTGACCACAGGCTGCTGAGGCCCAGGAACATTCATGTTTTGTGTATAAAGCTCCTAACATAGTGTTTGGTACATGGTAAATGCTCAATAAGTGACAGACTTCGTCATTAGGAAAGTGGCCCTAAAATTCAGAGCAGTCCAGTATGTTCTCTCCATGGGACTGTGACCTCTGCCAAGAGCTCACACTATTCTCTGGAGACTCAGGCAAATCCCATCAGTCTCCAAAGTTTGCATATGTCCTTGTTTTGGCACAGAAGATAATACTCTGATTTGAGGGATTATGACTCTGAATCTTAAAGCAAATGTTACCTTTCTTTGCTAAACCATTTAACAAAGAAAGTGGGAAAAAATAAAATGACTTACAACTTTAAGACTGGTTAAAATATGTGCCATAGTTATAATTCAGGAGCTACCCACATACAAAGCACAGTGCCTCTCAGTAGGATGGCTGCAGGAGAAAGGACGTCCCACCATCACCTCTTAGCTTGATGGTGAGAAGAAGAAAGGCCCTGAGCTTCAGCATCCACAGCTGGAATTTATCCACTGTTTCTTTCCCCCTGAAGTTTGGCTTTGATGAATATGAAGATGCAGTGAAACTCCACAGGCCTCAAGTCAGCAAGAGAAAGCTAAGTTCTGGGCTGACTTCTGTTATGGGTTGAATGTATGTGTCCCTTTCAAATTCATATGTTGAAGCCTTACCTTTGATGCGATGGCATTGGAAGGTAGAGCCTTTTTAGGAGGGAATTAGGTTTAGATGAGGTCATGAAGGTGGGACCCTCATGACAGGATCAGTGCCCTTATAAAAGGAGGAAAAGAGAGAGGTCTTCTCTCTCTCTTCTGTCTTTCCTTGGTGTATACACACCAAGGAAAGGCCATGTGACTACATAGTGAAAAGGCTGCTGTCTATTAGCCAGGACGTATGCCCTCACCAAAAATCAAATCTGCTGGCCCCTTGATCTTGGACTTCCCAGCTTCAAGAAATGTGAGACATAACTGTCTGTTGTTCAAGCCACTAGTCTATGGTATTTTGTTATAGCACCCCAAGCTGGCTAAGATAGCTTCTTTGCTCAGCGCTCAATGGAACCACACCCATGCCTCATGGTACAGTAGAAAAGCACTGAAAGACAGAAATCCAGGCTGAAAACCCGGCTCAGTCAGTTTCAAGCTGGAGGACACTGGGCAAGTCACTTAACCTCTCTGAGCTTCACTTTCTTTATCTTTGAAATGGCACCAACAACATTGCTCTGTCAGGCTCACCTAGACATTGTTAGAATCAAAAGAGATTTAAGAAGACTTTAGAAATTATAGGGGTGATTTTGGCCTATGGCCAAATGAGGAGGTTGGCAAATCATCTCCTCTCAAAAGGAAATATAAAGTTCAACAAAACTGACAAAAATAACTATTTTAATTTTCTGGAAATTGACCAAAGGCATACAATGATCTCAGAAGTGATTATGCTTGAAAAACGGCCATATTTTAGGTAAGAACAGTGGGACTCAGTGGTGTTATCATCTTGGGCTTGTTTTGTCCACCACGCCTTGGTCAACCTCTGCCAGGGTGAGGGTGCTATGAGGACTGGCAACTTGGCTTACAAGGTCAGTGGGAGCAGTAGCTGATGCCCACGGCTGGTGGCACTGTCAGTAAAAGTAATGACTCTTGGCAGCAGGTAAGTGGGGAGGGCCAATGGCTCTGGTAGCATGAGGTCATAGTTGGGCAAGCATATTCTTGGCTGAGATGTGAATGAATAGTGGAGACCAGAGAGGTCCCAGACTATTCTCATACTTCTGGCTAACCCTGAGGATGCATAAATGAATGAATGCATACATATAGGAGATGTAAAAGGACCCAGTGGAAATCAAAAGCCAGACAGATTTTAAAACGACCTAAACTTTGAATGTATTTCTCTTCATCTCACATCTCCATTGGCAGAACACCTGGCTCAAACACATGGAAGTGTTTTGAGCACAGTCTCTGTCCATTCATTGGTTGACCACTAAGCTATGTAGTCAGAAGTTGAAAAGTGACAAGAAAAAAATCAAGTGATTAGAGACACCAGTGGTCACACCGTGGGAGAGAAACATTTCACAGATTTAGCCCAGACACGTTCTAAACAAAGGTAAACAATAAATAAAAAGAGAGCAGTAACAACAATCTTCATAAGGGAAAATTAGAATCCAGAGTTGCTATAATACAGTAACTGAAGTGTCCAGTTTTCAACAACAAAATCAAAATTACAAGACATGCACACAAAGAAACACGAAAGTGTGACCCATACTTAGGAAGGAAAGCAGGCAATAGAAACTGACTGACAGTGGGACAACATTAAGCCTAACAACAAACATATAATAAAGGCTCCAGGAGAGAAGAAAGAGAGAAACCAGAGAAAGAGAAGAGAGAGGGGCAGAGAAAATATTTGAAGAAATAATTACTAAAACTTCCCCTCATCTGATGAAAAACATTAATCTATAGATCCAAGAAGCAAAATGAACCCCTAGTAAGATAAATGCGAAGCGATGCATACAGAGACACATCACAAACTGTGGAAAACCAAAGACAGAGAGAAATTTTTGAAAATGATAAGAGAAAAATGACTCATTGTTTACAGGAAAGCATCCATACAATTAATGGCTGACTCCTCATCTTAAATAATGGAGGGCATATCAGAGTTGTTAGAGAAATAGCTGTCAATGAACAATTTTATATCCAGCAACACTATCCTTAAAAAGTGAAGGTAAAACAAAGACATTCTTAGATAAACAAAGACTGAGAGAATTTACTGCTAGGAGACCTGCCTTACATGTCTTAATCAAGTCTTTTAAGCTGAAAGGGAATAATACTGAGATACACTCAAATCCACAGGAAGAAATGAAAAGCATCAGAAATGGAAAATATACACATTAATAAAAATAAACCTATCAATATAAATTTTCTCATTTCTTCTCTTAATATCTTTCAAAAATATAAGACTGAGAAAAACAATAATTATAACACTGTATAGTTAGGTTTATAACATATATATATATATATATACACACACACACACACACATATATATATATGACAAAAATAGCAAAAGAAAGAAGAAAGGAATAGAGCCATATTGGAGCACAGTTTTCAGGTTTTAGTGAAATTGGTAGTATTAATCCGAAATAGCTTGTGACAAATTAAAATGCATTTTGTATTCCCTAGAGCAACCACTAAAAAAAATCCTCAAAATATAGTTAAAAAAAATCAACAAAGGTATTACAATGCTACATTAAAACTTCATTTAACATATGAAAGGTAGTAGAGTAGAAACAGAGAAAGAAAAAAGACAGGGAAGTTATCAAAAGCAAATAGGAAGGGCTGGGTACAGTGGCTCACACCTGTAATCCCAGAACTTTTGGAGGCTGAGGCAGGTGGATCACCTGAGGTCAGGAGTTCTAGACCAGCCTGGCCAACATGGTAAAACCCTGTCTCTACTAAAAACACAATAATTAGCCAGGCATGGTGTCATATGCCTGTAGTCCCAGCTACTTGGGAGGCTGAGGCAGGAGAATCACTTGAACCCGGGAGGTGGAGGCTGCAGTGAGCTGAGATTGCACCACTGCACTCCAGCCTGGGTGACAAAGTGAGACTCCATCTCAAAAAAAGGAAAGTAGCAAATGTAAATCCAATCATATAAATAATGTCAGTAAATATGGCCTAAATGACCCAATCAAAAGACTGATATTGTGACAGAAGATAAAAAAGCAAGATCCAATGATATCTTGTCTACAGGAAACATACTTTAAATTTGAAGACACAAACAGCTTCAAAGTAAAGGAATGGAGCCAGGAGAAATGTCTGCCACTGACAGGCTGGGACATCAGGAAGACTGATACATTCTAAGTAGATCTTCAGAGGGAAGGCATTGATAGTGGATGAAGGGAGGATGCAGATGCTGGGCTGAAGGCGGAGGAAGCTGGGAACCCTGCATGGGGCTACTGAGCACCAGCCTGGCCCTCAGCAACTCCTGGGGAAGGGGTGAGTTGAACTGGCAAGGAATGGCATGCTTTTGCCATGAACTTCCAGAATCCTGGCAGCAGGAGACCCCCCAAATCCCGTGGACACTTGAGCTGGCAAGGAGAGATGCTTATAGAGGTTGTAGGAGCAGGACGCCAGCCTGTGCACAGCACAAAGGCTTTGGTGCAGGAATATCTGCAGTAGAGCATGGCCAGGGATGGCCATTCTCCATGGCTTACTATTCTCCTTTAGGAGATTTTAGTCTTGAGGGGGACTGGTGAAGCTGGACAGAGCAGGGTGGTCTTACTTGTGAGACAGAGCCAATCTGAACTAACTGCCCCCCTGTATGCTGGCCTTTCCTGGGACCTGAGTTTGGCCATGCCTACTTGCAATGCAGCCTTGGATGCCCAACCAGGGTGCATCCTGGGGGCTCTCATGATAGCTCCTTTGTCTGCAAACCATGCCTGACCATTGGTGAGCTCCAGCAGAACATCCCCTGCCAATGTGCACCAACTCACTTGCACCCTTCCCCCAATGCCTGCAGCCTCCGTTCACTGTCTTGCTCTCATGCATTCGCCCATACCTCCCCGTCTCCCCTGATTTTCTGGTGCATCCAGGGTGCACCTGGCTTCCCCGCCCCCACCAGCATATGTGTGCAAGCACACCCCACTGCACTAGCTGGCATGAGCACACCCTGCCATCCCACCCCCAACTGATACATGGGTACCTGGTTGTGCTGCCATTGCTGGCATGAAAACACATACGAACACTAATGGTCCTGCACCTCCCCTTCTGTAAACATGTGCATAGAAGCCAGCAGCTTTGTACCTGCCAGCACCCCACTCCCGCCAGTGCAAATGCACACAGGAATGTCGCGGTTTCACTCCTGCAAGTACTCTGCCCTAGCCAACACATGGGTACCCTGCTATGCTGCTGCAGCTGCTGACATGTGCAAGTGAACATGGATCCTGCTACCACTTCCCTGATGAGGTGATTTGGCTGGCACCACTCATTGAAGTGTTGTGGCCAGTGGACTGGGAACACCTCAGCCCCTCCAATGCAGCAGGTTCCTAACCTCGAGAACAAAGGCAGGGGCCCAGTACTAGTTTCCAAGAGTTACAGCACACAGCCCAAAAGTGCCAAGCTGAGTCTTGGCCCCCTAAAGTCTTCCAGAAACAAGGCTAGTTGACTGAATCCACCTTATACTAAAATCAAACCCCCAAGGGCATCAAACAAGATAAAAGCAAAAAAACCCATCAGAAGGATAGCAACTTCAAAGACTGAAGGAACATCAGCCCACACAGATGAGAAAGAACTAGTGCAATAACTCTGACATTTCAAAAAGCCAAAGGGTCTTCTCATCTCCAATTGACTGTACTAGCTCCCCAGCAATGATTCTTAACCAGACTGAAATGTCCAAAATTAAAGAAAGAGAATTCACAATGTGAATAGGAGCAAAGATCATCAGGATTCAGAAGAAACCCAATCCAAGGATTCTAAGGAATACAATAGAACAATACAGGAGATGAAAGTTAAAATGGCCATTTTAAGAATGAACGAAACTGATCTGATAGAGCTGATCTGGTACAGCTGAAAAACTCACTTCAAGAATTTCATAATACAATTGCAAATATTAACAGTAGAATTAACCAAGCTGAGGAAACAATGACAGAGCTTGAAGACCAGTTCCCCAAAATAACTCAGTCAGACAAAAATAAAGAAAAAAGATGAAAGAATGAACAAAGCCTTTAAGAAATATGTAATTGTGTAAAGAGGCCAAATCTGTAAGTCATTGCCATCCCTAAAGAGAGGAAGAGAAAGCAAGCAACTTCGAAAACGTATTTGAGGATACTACCCAGAAAAATTTCCCCAACCTTGCTAGAGAGGCCAACATTTAAACTCAGAAAATGTAGATAACCCCTGTGAGATACTGTACAAGATGGCCATCCCCAAGACATGTAATCTTCATGTTCTCCAAGGTCAAAATGAAAAAAAAAAAAAAAAAAAAAAAAAAAAAGCTAAAGGCAGCTAAAGGGAAGAGAAAGGTCACCTACAAAAAGAACTCCATCAGGCTAACAGCAGACCTTTCAGCAGAAATCCCACAAGCCTGAAATTGGGGGCCTATATTCAGCATTCTTTAAGAAAAGAAATTTCAACCAAGAATTTCATATCCAGCCAAACTAAGCCTCATAAGCAAAGAAGAAATAAAATACTTTTCAGACAAGCAAATGGTAAGGGAATTTGCTATGAGACCTGCCTTACAAAATGTCTGCAAGGGAGTGCTAAATATGAAAAGAGAAGATGGTTACTGGTCTTCAGTAACTGCTAGATACTATACAAGATGACCATCCCCAAAGGTTTATGTACACACAGAAGTACATAGACCATTGACACTATAAATCAACAACACAATAAAGTCTGCATAATAACCAGCTAACAACACAATGATAGGGTCAAATCTGCACATGTCAACTTGGATAAAGAAGCAAGACCCAACTGTATGTTGTGTTCAAGAGACCCATCTCACATGCCGTGGCACCCACACGCTTAAAGTAAAGGAACGGAGAAAAATCTAGCAAGCAAACAGCAAACAGAAAAACACAGGGGTTGCTATTCTAATTTCAGAAAACAAAACAAAACAAAACAGACTTTAAACCAACAATGATCAAAAAAGACCAAGTAGGGCATTACATAATGGTAAAGGGTTTAACCCAACAAGAAGATCTACTTATCCTAAATATGTATTCATCCAACACAGGAGAACTCAGATTCATAAAGCAAGTTCTTAGAGATCTAGAAAGAGACTTGGGTAACCAGATAATAATATTGAGAGCTGTCAATGTCCCACTGACCGTATGAGATAGATCACCAAGGCAGAAAACTAACAAAGAGATTCAGGATCTGAATTCAGTGCTTGACCAAATGGACCTAACAGATATCTACAGAACACTCCACCCCAAACCAATAGAATACAAATTCTTGTCATCTGCACAAGGCACACACTTTAAATCGACTACACAATCATCAGCAAATTAAAAGATACCAACCATGCTCTTGGACCACAGCACAATAAAAATAGAAATCAATACTAAGAAAATTGCACAAAACCATACAATTACATGGAATTAAATGGAAATTAAATGACCTTTTGTGTAAACAGTGAAACTAAGGCAGAAATCAAGAAATTCTTTGAAACTAATGAGAACAAAGATACAACATATCAAGATCTCTAAAGCATTGTTAAGACTCTAGTACTAAACACCCATATCAAAAAGTTAGAAAGATCTCAAATTAACAACCTAACATCACACCTACAGTAACTAGAGAAACAAGAGCAAACCAATTCCAAAGCTAGCAGAAGACAAGAAATAACCAACATTAGAGCTGAATGGAAGGAAATTGAGATGCAAAAAACCATATGAAAAATTAATGAATCCAGGAGTTGGTTTTTTGATAAAAGTAAGTAAGACTGATAGACTGCTAGCTAGACTAATAAAGAAAAAAAGAGAGAAGATCCAAATAAACACAGTCAGAAATGACAAAGGTGGCATTACTACTGATCCCATACAAATACCAAAAAAAAAAAAAAAAAAAAAAAACCTGACTACTGTGAATACCTCTATGCACACAAACTAGAAAACTAAAGAGGAATTGATACATTTCTCAAAAGATACTATCTCCCCATATTGAACCAGGAAGAAATTGAATCCCTGAAAGTACCAATAATGAATCCTGAAATTGAATCAGTAATAAAAATCCTACCCACCAAAGAAAAATCAGGCCCAGATGGATTCACAGCTGAATTCTACCAGATGTATAAAGAAGAATTGGTACCATTCCTACTGAAACTATTCCAAAAAATTCAGGAGGAGGTGTTCCTCCCTAACTTATTCTATGAGGCCAGCATTATCCTGATACCAAAGCCTGGCAGAGAAAAAGAGAAAACTTCAGGCAATATCCTTGATCAATATAGTTGCAAAAATCCTCAACAACGTATTAGCAAGCCAAATCCAGGAGCACATCAAAAAGGTAATCCACCACGATCAATTAGGCTTATTCCTGGAATGCAAGGTTTGTTCAACATATGCAAGTCAATAAATGTGATTCATCACATAAACAAAACTAAAAACAAAAACCACATGATAATCTCAAAGAGGTAGAAAAGGCTTTCAATAAAATTCAACATCGCTTCATGTTAAAAACCCTTAACAAACTAGGCATTGAAGGAATATATACCTCAAAATAATAACAGCCATCTATGACAAACCCATTATATTGAATGGGCAAAAACTTGAAGCATTTCCCCTGAGAACTAGAAAAAGAAAAGAATGCCCACTCTCACCATTCCTATCCAACAGAGTCCTTGAAGTCCTAGTCAAAGTAATCAAGCAAGATAAATAAATAAAAGGCATACAAATAGGAAGAGAGGAAGTCAAACTATTCTTGTTTTCAGATGTTAAGATTTTATACCTAGAACACTCCATAGTTTCTGCCCAAAAGCTCCTAGATCTGATAAATAACTTCAGCAAAGTTTCAGGATACAAAATCAGTGTACAAAAATCAGTAGCATTTCTATACACTAACAATGTCTAAGCTGAGAGCCAAGTCAAGAAAAAGTCTGAAATCACACAGAAAAATTTTTTTCACCACAACAGAATTATATTAGAAATCACCAACAAAAAAAAAATATGGGAATTCTTTACCCCTCGGGTTCAGCAAAACATGGCCTACAGTAGCCAGGTGATGGCACACTATCCCTCTCCTGGGAGGGGAACACTTGCTTTTCGAGGCAGTCATAATGTTGTCCTCACCACTTCTCTTTTCCCCTCCCTAATCAGTACTTCCCTCTCTACCTTCAATTAGAAGTTGCAACCCCAAGAAAATGGGTGGCACCTTACCTTCTGGGATACCTTTAAGTTGGTTGATGGTCAGTGTCAGAAACTATAAAGATGGAGTATTCATTTACATGACCCCAAACACTTAATAGGACAGCTACGATATACACAGATCTAAATGTGATGCTCTAGCCACACTCAGAAGGCAGGAAAGTACAGGACAGACTCATTTACTGAGTTCAGAACCTTGGTCAGGTATCACACAAGGCATTTTGATATCTGATTCCTGTGAATCTTCACCAAAACTCTATGAAGTGTAGGCATGATTCTCTTATTTAACACACTAGATAACTGAGGCTCAGATAGGTTAAGTCAATCACCACTCAAAGCCACATAGGGTACATCAGGCCTGGGATATATATCCACCAAATTTAGATATACGGGCACAGGCCTTAAGGCCTACATTAGAAACTTTGCTATCTTTTGTTACAAAGAATAGAGTTGCAGAGAACTCTGAATGCGAAAAAGCACATGGAACATTGAATTTTCTTAGAAGCTTAAAAGATGAGTTCTTGTAATGGTTAATTTTTATGTGTCAACTTGGCTGGGCCACAGAGTGCAGATATTTGGTCAAACATTATTTTGGATGTTTCTGTGAAGGTGTTTTTGAGCAAGAATAACATTTAAATTAGTGGACTTTGGGCAGAGCAGATTGCCCTCCTTCATGTGGGTGGCCTTCATTCAGTTGAAGGCCTGAATACAACAACAGACTGAACCTCCCGCAAAGAAGAGGAAACCCTGCAGCAGATGGCCTTTGGACTTGAACGGCAACATTGGCTCTTCCCAGGTTGCAAGCCTGCCGGCCTACCCTACAGATTTTGGGCTTTTCCATAATCATGTGAGCCAATTCTTTAAAATAAGCCTCTTTCTATATATACAGACATCCTATTGGCAGTATTTCTCCAGAGAACCCTAATACAGTGCCTAAATGCTATTTGAATGGTTTTACGTGACTGGAATATGGAAATATTCTGTGATAATATTTTAATACAGTGGGTAGAAAGAGTGTGGGGCTGGAGTGGGGAGCAGTAGCGGGGGGAAGATGGGAGTTTATTATCCTCACTCTCCGAATAAGAAAACCAGAGCTGAGAGAGAGACCATGTGAATGATTTTCCTGGTATGACAAAGCTGACTGGGGGCTAAGCAGGGTGTAGAACACAGGCCTCTTGGAGCCCATTTAGTGTGGAAAGCAGCGGCTGTGTCAGGCACCCACTAGGGCGCTGCAAGCAGTATGCAGGCAATGGACTCCTGACCCATCCTTAGGTCTGGTCGCTGCTAAGAGGTTGCAGAGACCTCCTCCTGAGACAAGGAGTAAAGGAGGCTCCTTCCAGAGGGCTAGAGGTATCCACTAGCCTGGGCCGCCTCCTTGCCTGTCTAGAGGCAGACAGGAAAAGAGCACTCCAGCCAAAGTGGCTCCTCCTCCAACACCCTTCACAACCCCTTTTTCTTCTTGAAGGACAGCCATCTTTCCTAAATCCTCTCCCTTGCTTGGCCAAATCCATGTGCCTTCCTGAAAGAGCAGTGGAAAGGTGGCTCTTTATTGTGACTGTGCACTGCACACTCGGCACAGGCCCATTGCTTCCTTTTTTTTCACTAGTTCTGCCCTGGATCCCTGTCCTGACTTGACGCATGGAGTTCTACCAGGCGTCACTTAGCAATGTGCCAAGCCACTGGGTTTAAAACAGCAGGGGACTCAAGAGTTTTAGACCTGCAGCTCTTGGTCGGTGAATGGGATTTTTATGAGGCCGCCGGAATCAGTCTTGCATACAGGGTGCTAAAAATTTTTATGGCTGGCTGGGATTCGTTGGAAGCGCCAAGCTGGAACGTGATGGAGTTACCCATTAGAGAACGTCCCCAGGAAAGCGGGCTTGCATGGTTCCCTGGTACTCAGAGGTGTCAGAGAGCTGGTTTTATGGAAAGCAATTTCCTCAGTAAAGAAAAAATATGCTCCAGAGACAGAGCGATTTCAGCACGGGGGCTCTGCCACCCCGGGTTTAACGGGCTTCCTTAGCAGGCGGTCCCTGGTGATTGCAAAGACGAATGGGTCCTACTCGTTCTGGCTGCCAGCAAACTTTTCTTCCCTTCTTTAGAAATGTGTATTTTAAACACAGAATAATAAAAATTTAGAAAAAAAAAAAGAAAATGAACTGTAATGACATCATTCACACAACACTATGAACATTTTGTTATATATACACATATTTTTGACATAGTTTTGACATAGCTATGATACAGTTTTATAACTTTTGCTTAACATTTTATGATAAACACTTTGATGCCATGAAAGCCTCTTTGTAGAACTCATTTTAAGTAATTTTAAATATTCCATTAGGTTGGTGTGTCATAAAGTGGTAGTACTATTTTCCATGTTGTGGGATATGGAGTTGGTTTCTAATTTTTTTTTTGCGATTATAAATAATGACATTATGAACATCTGGTAACATAAAGCTTTGATCCTATTTTGAATGAGATCCTTGGAATAGATTTCTAGAAACAATAACTGGGCCAAGGGATGGGCATATTTTAAAGTGCCCTGATACATATTGCCAACTTACTTTCCATAAAGGTGATCAGTTTACACTTCCACCCACCCTCCATGAGAGTGTCTATATCACCACGCCATTGCCAACACTGAGATCTTTAATATAAACATATCTTCTATGTAATTTGCTAAGAAAAAAATGCCATCTCATTGTGTTTTAGTTTGCATTTTTGGATTAATAGCAAAGGTGAACATTTTGCTCATTTGTGTATCATCTGTCTGCATTTCTTTTGTTCTACTGGAGTCTTAGTGCTTTCCTGTTTACTATACAAAGGACTGTCTGCCATATTTGTTACAAAAATATTTTTACCAATTTGTTATTCCTGGAAAACTTTTCAAGCCCAACCCAAACACTAATCCTTACCCTAACCAAGCTGGACACACATGGGTTTTTAGTTACTCATGTTTAGTTGTACAATGCTTACCCCAAAGTTGTCCCAGGCCCCAGCTTTTGGAGGTTTGGTGTTTAAGCTTTGGTTAGGTATGTGGGGTACATAGACTGGGCCCAAATTCAGCTTCAGACACTCAAGCAAGTATTTTATTGTTCTTATGAGCCTGACACTATGTGCCCAGAACCTGGGGATGTGGAGATGAGTAAGACACAGCCCCTTTATGAGCTTGCAGCCTACTTGGAAATAAAACAAGTACACCTGTGACTAGAGTCCAAGGAAGGGGTTAATAAATGCCATTTGTGAGGGGTTTGGCCTGACACTTGAGATTCAGGTTCTTTAATTCTACAGAGCATTATGGTTAGTTTTTGGACCCTGGGACCCTGATTTTTAGGCCATAGGATCACACAGTGTTGTTGAGAGGATCCTAGCAATCATTTGTTGAACATCTCTGTTTTATGGATGAGGAAACTGAGGCTTAGAGAGGGCAGGGACTTGACCAAGGTCTTGGGAAAAGTTAGTGGCAGGGCTAGTTTGGCATCCAAGTCTCCTGCTTCCCAGTGGAAGCTTTTCCCTGAACACTTCGATTTCTTTGTATTACAGTGATATGGTTTGGCTCTGTGTCCCCACCCAAATCTTACCTTGAATTGTAATAATCCCCACGTCATGGAAGGGACCCTGTGGGAGGTAATTCAGTCATGGCAGTGGGTTTTTCTCATGCTGTTCTTGTGATAGTGATAAGTCTCATGAGATCTGACAATTTTATATAGGAGAGTTCCCCTGCACATGCCCTCTTGCCTGCTGCCATGTAAGACCCGACTTTGTTCCTCATTCGCTTTCCTCCATGATTGTGAGGACTCCCCAGCCATATGGAACTGTGAGTCACTTAAACCTCTTTCATTTCTAAATTACCCAGTTTTGGGTATGTCTTTATTAGCAGTGTGAGAACAGACTAATAGACTCAGTCTTTCCTGTCCCTCTCCTTACCTACCTGGCTACCTTTACATGATACTTTTCATGTGCCAAGCACTAGGACATGGAATTAAAAATATAGTTTCTGCTGCAAAGGAACTCACAGTTTGTGGGGAGAAGGGCTGTGAAGAGGGCAGTGTAAGTACTCTGAGGAATACAGAGTAAGTACTTTGAGCCAATGGGGCTCAGAGGAGACTTGGGGAGGCCAGGGAGGTCAGAAGCCTTCACTGGGCTTTCATTGTGCTACGGGGGAGTTTTCCTTAGGGTATTAGTCTGTTATCATGCTGCTTATTAGCCTGTTATTAGTCTGTTATCATGCTGCTTACACACCTAAGACTGGGTAATTTATAAAGAAAAAGAGGTTTGATGGACTCACAGTACCATATGGCTGGGGAGGCCTCACAATTATGGTGGAAGGCTAGGAGAATCAAGTCACATCTTACACTGACGGCAGCATGCAAAGAAGAGCTGTTCAGGGAAACTCCCCCTTATAAAACCATCAGATCTTGTGAGACTTACTATCATGGGTACAGCAGGAGAAAGACCTACCCCCATGATTCAATCACCTCCCACCAGGTCCCTCGCACAACACGTGGAAATTCAAGATGAGATTTGGGTGGGGACACAGCCAAACCATATTAGGGTTCTAGGGGACAGGAAAGCAAGGGAAGGCCAGAGCAAATGTCCCAGCAGAAAGCCCCTCTTTAGCACCTGTCCACAATGGTTTAGGAGAAAGAAGACAGGTTTTAGAGTCAGACTCTGCCCCTTACTAGCTGTGGGTCCTGGAGCAAGTTACTTTATTCTCTGGGCCTTAGTTTTCTGATCTTTAGAATGGGCCACTGGGTTACACGTGAGAAATAAACAAAACACATGGTAGAATGTTTGATGTGTAGTAGGCGAGTTCCCTTCTCTAGTCATCCTTATGAAGCCCTGTTAGAATATTTTCTTTTTGAAACCTACCCTGAATCTATGCTTTAGAAAAGGAAAAACAAAAAACCTTCCCTGAATCCAGAACAGATGGGCCCACCCATGGGCTCCGCCCCACCCTGCTCCCCAGAGGGTGCTCGCTCAGCTTTCTGCTTGCTCCCTTATTTGTTGGGCACTGTTCTGACTCTAGCTCCCTGTTGACATCTGGGCCTCTGAGTTATTCCCTGAGTCAGAACCACAGCAGGGACTGTGTCCTTTCTGGTATCTTCATTTTTCCAAAGCTCTTACATGGGAATTTCAGAGTCCCAGTTCCCAGACCTGTCTTGGCCTCTGTCCTGTTTCCGGGTGCCTGTTTTGGTTGCCTGTCCAAGACTCTCCTAAGCAAGTACTGCCTTGTTTCTGTGAGACCCTCTTCCAAGACTGACCTCCCTGAGGTACTCGGTTTAGGTGCCCCAGGTTCCTGAGTGTGGGATGTGGGGCCAGATCCTCTGCCTATACTCCTCCTCCTCTCCAGGAACTGGCTGCTGGTTGGAACCCCAGCTGGGGTCTGCACCCCCCTTGCTTGGCAGCCCCTATCCAGCTTCATGGAGCTGGCTTATGCCTGCTGCCATCTTTTCCTCACTGCCCCACCTGCTGGGAGAAACTTATGGCCTGAAATAATGTAATTTAGAGGAATATTACAATTGGAATCACTAGCACAGTCATCACGCATAAAGAAGAGTGTGCAATTTCCTCATGAGGGGATCCTGCCCATCTCTTCTTACTGCCTTTTCAAAAATCCAATGACTGTCATTCTGATTCAGACTAAATCCTGATACAGTTCCTTCCTCAGTTCCTTTCTTTAGATGAAACCCCCTTTTTCCTGGATGGACCCCCCCAGCCTATTTCACACCTCCATGCATCTTTGTGTAAAAGTTGGCGGGCAGCAGCCGAGTGGCCGGCTAGAGCCCTTGTGACAAACTGCAATCCACGCTGCCAGCCCTGGGAGGATGGAGGAGGAACAAAGGCCCATAGCACATGCCTCCAGAAAAATGAGACTGGCTCCTGTGTCCTGGGGAATGCAAACTGAATTTGATCAGCACATTTTCCAGATATTTGGGTTAGAAAGACTCAGAAAAGTCAGCATGAGAGTGGCCTCTATTTTTAAGCCCTGTGCATTCCGCTTTCCCCCGATGGCCTCATCTCTGCAATTAGATTTTTTGCCTTGTGGCAGGGCAAGGTTTTCCAAGTCAAGGTCCTGAAGAAAACAGAAGGCTGCCAGACCATCCTATCTACTCTTAGGATCTCGCCTGGAAAAACTTGAAAGATGGGAACATGGGTGTTGGTGCTTACTGAGCCCCTACCATGTGCTAGGCAGTTCCCTCATTTGATCCTTATAATAACTCTGAGCCCAGGAGAGTACCCTTGTTTCCAGAGGAGAAAATCGAGGCAGTTTTCTCACTGTCTGACACAAAGTGGGTGCTTAATAAATGCTCAACCTGAACTTATCTCCAAGTTCTTGAGAAATGATAAAGTTTTCTGAAAACATGAAGGATTATAATTCTTATTACCAAGGTAGTTTGCTGTGCTGAACGAGATATAGGAGGAGGTACAGGATGATGTTTACTGAGTTTACAGCATATTCACCAGGGAGAGGTGCTCACTGTCCACCATAGGTACGCTGTTCCCTCCAGACACTGACCTGGGGCTGAAATTGGCTGCTCAGCGAGGACGACCTTTCCCAGCTCCCCTGGCAGCTCCATGGCACCAATGTACTCCATCTCACAGAACTACCAGAAGGGGTGTGATTGTTCTCATCCCAGATGGCTAAAAAGTAGCCTTCACCCTTGAACCCTCTTTTGCAGACACTGAAGCTCCAGGGGATGGAAGACCAAAGAGAGAAGGAGTCCGGGTTTCTCAGTGATCCCCAACATAAAGAAATGTCTGCTATCAGGAACACTATGCCAGACTGATGCACGAACATTTATGTAGTCCTCAGAAATGGCTTTCCTACTAATAATTGGTATTATCCTAATACACTCGGCGTGGCTGATATTCTGGTGCCTCTTTCAGACATTCGGGGAATGGCAAATCTTCAGGGGGCTCAAGAGCTCTGGTAAAATGCTTCCTGGTATTTCCTGACTTAGATCCTTCACCAACGCCAGCCACCAGACTATCCTCAACCCATTTCCGCCTCCCGCATTCCTTGCAATGTCTTCTCAGGCTCTTCCTTGTTAACATCCTACCTATCCTTTCAGATACCTTCCAATTTGCCCCCTCTGGGAAGCTCTGTGTGTCCCTCTCCCTGGCAGAATTAATCCCCTTATGTCTTTCTATGGTGCTTATCAGACTTGTCCTGTTGTTATATTTTGAAGCTCCTTCCCCTAACCCTCTTCACTGTGTTCTCTGGGCAGGCACCAGGCCCACTGCCTTTCCATCTGCCCCATGGGTGCAGGCCTGGCACAGACCAGCAGCCCAGTCGTGGGGTGGGGAAGTGACTGGAATGTCACGCTTCCTCTGGAGCACTAACAGGGAGAGACTGGTGGAGCTCCTGGAAGGCTGGATGAGCAAGATTCCAAGGCCAAATCAGGCTCATGGGAAAGACAGTTATGATCACCCAAGGGTGCAGGAGAAGGGAGCTGCTCCTTGCCTGCCATGAGCCAGCCATTCCAGATCCAACACATTCTGTAATTACAGACGAGGAAGTCCTAGAGGAAGTACAACAACTCCTCTGCTGGGCACCCTCCAAAGGCTCTTCAACTACATCCCAGCCAGAGCCCAGGCCCTCAGAGTGGCCCTCAAGGCCCTCAGAGATCCAGCTGAGTCACTTTTCTAGCCAATCTTTAAAATTGCACCCTCCCTCCCTGCTCACTCCCCTATCTTATATTCCCAATTTGCCCCTCTTCTTACTTAATTTTTTCTCTATAGTCATTTTTTGACTACCTAACAAAGTCTATGACATTCTTATTGATTTGATTTCTCCGGGCAGGAACTCTTGTTATCTGTATCCTCAGAGCCTGGCAGAGTCTGTGGCATACAGTAGGCAGTCCACAAATACTCGTTAAAAGAATAGATAGCAAAGAAGTGAGTGAGCCT
The DNA here is from genome assembly GCF_049350105.2 of Macaca mulatta. Lineage (NCBI taxonomy): Eukaryota > Metazoa > Chordata > Mammalia > Primates > Cercopithecidae > Macaca > Macaca mulatta. The sequence goes on from NC_133419.1 coordinate 79,466,144, forward strand.
GTGACTCATGTCCTGTGCCATTTTGACTATAACGAAAAGCTGCCCTTTTCCTCGGCATCTAACTTAGATGTTATCTTCATGATGCTTGAGCCAAAAGAACCTTAGGAACCATGGCCCGGGGCAACCAGTTCCCTCTTCCTCCCCACACCTCCCTGGTGACAAAGAGGAAGCCTCTATCTTAATGCTAATGCTGGCACAGGGGTAGGACAGGGCACTGGAACTTTGGAATCCATTTATCTATTAATTTATTATCTCATTAAGCCCCACAATGACAGTGCTATTTGTTCCAAAATGCCCTCAGACAAAACCAATACAGCACAGCACATGCACATTCTAATCAATTAAAATGGTTCTCCTTAATGTCTGCCTTCAGCAGCCAGTAACTGTTGCACTCCTGGGTCCACGGCACAAAATGCCTTTGCACTTCATTAGGCTCCAAATGGTCTTCATGCACAGAGGCCACCAGGGCTCTTCTGCTTAGAGAGGAGGCAGCCGTTCCAGGATCCCGGGTGATGCATGAACAGGATTCTTTTCAGGGAGAACTGCCTTTCACTTGCCATTTGCAGATCAAGTTATAACCACAGAGAAAGCCAGCTCTGGGAGATAAGAAGACGGGCAAAAGTGGGCAAGAGTGCCTTAATCTACCATGTCTGTAGCCTTGGCCAGGGGTGGTGACTTTTATAACCAGGAAGGCTAAGCACAGTGGATTTGCAGATAGGTCTCCATGGGATTAATGCTCCCCTGCCTGGACATGACTGCCCCTGCACTAACTTCATTGTTTCACTCTACATAGTTTTACAGTGTTCTTAAGAAGTTGGAAGCCCCTTTAGGATCCCCTCATCCCTGTATTTCCAGGCCCTGGCAGAGGGGCACAGGAAGTATTAGTTGAACTAAGAAATACAAATATCTAATTAGGCCATTGGGGAAAAAAAAAAGTCTCTGTAAGAAGCTCAGCACAGTAATGATGCTAGTGATCACTAAGGACATACTGCCTGCCAGGCCCTGTGTATTAACACATAGAATCCTCACGACAACCACAGAGGGTGGGCATTGCTTTTTATCAGCTCATTGTAGGGATGAAGAATTGGATCATTGCTGGGATTTGAACCCAGGCAGTCTGGCTCCAAGTTCATGGTCTAAGCCACTCTAATCTCAAACACCTTTGCTGCACTGAGTGACGCCAGGAATCATTCTCAAATGATGCTCTACTGCCTCCCTAGGTACAAGGAATGCTAGAGGCCACCTCTTTCCATTTTATACTGTGTATTACTAACCTATAGAGAAAAACTACGTGGCTGATTTCATGAGAAAAAAGTCATTTAGTGTGTGTGTGTATGTATTCTAAGAAACGTTTTTATTGTTCAACTCTCCCCCAGTGCAAAACCTATTCAATTAAAACAACAGGTAATAAAAATTATACTGCAGCTTTCTAGTAAAGCCTATTACGTGGAAGAAGCAGAGAAAGGTGAAAAAAGAATTCCACAGTGCTTGAGAGTTTGCTGCACTCTATGTCTGGCACTAAGCTTACTGCCGGAAGTACTGCAGGGCATGAAAAAGACATGGTTTCTGCTCTGATGGAGCTTCTAGTCTGGTGAAGAGACGGACAACAAACACAAACACAAACAAAACAACCAAAAATGAATGGTCCTAAGTGCTCTGTCAGTTGTAAATAAGTAGGACGCTTTGAGAGAGGACACCAAGGCATGAATTCAGATAAGGTGGTCAGAAAAGGCCCCTCAGGAGAGTGAGTTAGATTGGACCTAAAGAATGCCAAAAGTGGATGGAAGAGCATTCCAGGAAGGGGAAGAGCATATGTGTAAAGGCCGAAGGCAAGGACGAGCTTGATGAGACCAAGGTACTGAGCGTGTGGCTGGGGTATGGTGAGTAGAAGGATAGGAAGTGAGCTAGAGTGGATCTCAGACATGGGAGTCTTGTAGGCATGGTCAAAGCTCTGGATTTTATTTTAGGAATAAAGAGAAGGTTTTAAGTGGAACACAATGATGCTCTCAAAGATCTATTGTACAGGGGGCAAGAGTGGAAACAAGGAGAAACGTAAACTGGATATCCCAGCAGCTCAGATGGGAGACGCTGGGGACTTGACTTAAGGTTATGAGTAGAGAGAAAAGTGAACCTGGGAGACACTCTTGGAGGTGGAACCAACAGGACTTGTTGGTGATTTGGACATAGAAGCCGAAGAAAAGGCGAGAATCAAAGATGACACGAGTTTCTAACTTGGATGAGTGGGTAGATCATTCCATTTACTGAGATGGGGAAGATTTTGGAAAGATACTGGATTTGGGGTCATGATTATGAGTTTTGTTTTAGTTATGTTACATTCGAGAGGCTACACTTTCTAGCAGAGATGTCAACAAATGGTTGGAAATAGAAGTTTATAATTTGGAGGAGAAGTCTGGGCTAAAGATACATATTTGGTTGATATTTAAAGCATGGAAATGAGATTACCTTGAAAGTCAAGGTAGAGACTCTGAAATAACATGACAGGTAATAAAAGAAACAATATTAGTCATGCCCAGGAAAAACTACCCAAATGAAAGTTCATAGTTAATAGCATGTGTGTGAGGGAGTTTTTGGGGGAAGCACTCAGCTTTCAGTCCCATTATTTGGTTCGCCAAAGACCCCAAAGAGATTGAGAGGGGAGGTGAGACTGTGGACTTGTCAGGAGCATGGTTTGGAGTTAGACAAACCTCAGTTTGAATCCTTTCAACATTTACTTGCTGGGTACCTTTTGTACGTTACTTTACCTCTCTGATCTTGAGATGCCTCATCTGTAAAGGAGGCACAATAAGACCTATCTCCCAGAGTTGTCATGAGGATCAATGTGATGATGTTTATAGATACATAGCATGGTTCCTGGGACAGAGCCAATTTCCAGTGGAACTACAATTATCATTAAGTGGGATGCATTGAGGTCAGGTGATGAGAAGGATGGAGGAGATCAATTTTTTTCTGCTCTGAGTAGAGCAGCCCAACTTTAGTGGTTCATCTGGCCAGCTCTGGGCCTCACACATTCAGAAAGTTGCAAATAGGAACAGTTCAGACATCACACTCTTTGAGGAATGGCTGAAGGAATAGTCTAGATAAAAGAGGAGGAGGCTGGAGGAACTGGAGTAGGTGGGAGTTTAGTCTCTGTTTTTATATCTCTGCAGGGCTTTTCCAGGGAAGAAGTGGCCTTGTTCCAAAGGTGGTGAGTAGAGTAGGTGGCTACTGTCCTGGATACCAAGAAGCACGTTCTGATGCGGGCACAGAAGACCTGTTTAGTATGCAATCTCTGAATTTTCAAAAAGGGGAAAAGGCACAAATATAGACTTCTCTTTGCAGAAAGAAGCCCTGGGAGGATACACAAAAAAACACAAAGTGGTAATCTATGGGAAGGGGATAAGGGGTGTTGGGAATGGTCATGGGGAGAAGTAGAACTAACATTTTTAAACTATATAGCACTTCATGTTGTTTAACTTTTGAACCCAGTGAGCATATTACACATTCAAGATATGAAATTCAAAATATGATTGAGGCAAACATGCAAGCAAGCAGGCAGAAGGCAGGTAGGAAGGAAAGTACATTTTGAGTCTGTGCTCTTCAAACGCGGCACAGGCTGCCGAGGGAGCAGGTCCAGCTTCATGGGCGCAGGCCCTGTGTACAGGGCTCAGGCTCAGAAGGGTCTCACCCTTGATTCTAATGCTCTACTGTCACTGTCTTGAAATTCTTAATAGTCTTTGAATGTGGAGTCCTGTATTTTCATTTTACACTAGGTTCCACAAATGATGTAGCAGGTCCTGCTGGACAGGAAAGGTGGTCCTCACCCTCGGGGATAAAAGCTGGGGCTGGAAAACCGTTTGGCTGCCTGCTGTGGGACAGTCTCAAGCAGGGAAGGCTAGAGGATGAAGCCACTTCTCTACCTGAAATAAAATCTTGTTGCCCAAATGAATGCCAGGACCTCTGAATCCTAAGTGTTTGTTACCCTGGAACCCTGCAGCTAGGGTGACCATGTGTTCTACTTGGCCCAGGATGATCCTGGTTTGTGCCTGTTCTTCCAGTATAATTATTAGCAGTGATCCCATTCATTCCGAGCCATGTCCTGGTTTGAACAACATATTATCTGGCTACCCTAACCTGAGGTTCTCTTGCCAGCAGCTGGCTCCTTGGTCTGATAGGCCAGGGGTAATCTCATTTCTCTGGGCTGCTAAAGGATCAAAGTTGCTTCCTGGCTCCTGTCCACTATCTTCAGAACCTTCACTCACACACAGGCACACACATACACACACGCACACACCCCTCTACCTCACATGCCTGGCCTAGCTCACCAGTAAGCTGATTATTTATAATGTGGCAGAAGATAGTTTTAAGATAAAGAAATGGAACTTGGGCCTGATTGAAACAATGTGCTTATCTCTGTCTCGGGAGGAAAGAGTGGTCAGAGAGAGATTACTCAGAAGAGGTTTACTTTACTTCCCCGAGACTTACTTCCCCCATGCTTATTTTCAGAATGGGTTTAATATGTGAAATGTGATTTGAGCCAGGCAAGGAGGGAGAAATGGAAGTGATTCACTCTGGCCAGGCTGATCCACATGTTATTCACTGACATTTTTTTAGCCAGACTTTTAAATGAGCAGTCTTAAAATGATAGGGCTGGCAAAGATTATTAAGATTATTTTAGAGATGAGCTAGTACAACGTATTCATTTCACAGAGGGGAAAGCTGAGGACCAAACAGGAGAGGAGGCTTGCCTCACAGTCTTACAGCTTGGCGCCTTGGCTCCAGACCCTCCACTCACCCTCCATCTCTTGGGTTTCTTCTGGGGGACTCCCTATTCCATCGTAGTGGTTTGGATGTTCACTCATGGGGAAGCAAAGCAAAGACTACAGAAAATATGCAGAGGCATTTCTGGATAACTCACTTTTCCTCCACATTTCCATGCCTCTGTGAAAGCCACTCCTTCACATGAAATGACATCGCCTGTTTGTACTGAAGACAGTGAATTCCTCCAGGGGCTGGACCCATTACTAGTTTCCTGGAGCCTGGACCAGATCTAGGTAGAGGATGGCAGCAAGGCAGAAGCAAGGATGGAAGTTAGTGCAGGAGCATGGTCACTAACCTCAGCATCCCACTGGACCTTCATTCTCTTACTTCTTTGGGAATGGGGGAAGGAAAAATGGCTACAGTGGAGGTCACAGAGTAGAACAGCCCATCCTCTCCAAAGTCCAACTATTCTACCTCTACAACCACCCAGGGTGCCATTTCTCCTCAACTAGCCATAATAGCTGACTCTGCTGAAAAGGCAGAATCATTGTCCCTATCTTTCAAGTTTCTATTTGACTATCATATCTTCCAGAAAGCCCTCTAAAAGGAAGTTCTTCATTTACTTTGCTCTCTAAGTACTTTTCCCACATTCTCATTTCTTTATTATTTCAGTGAATATTTATTCATCACCTACCATGCACTGTGCTCTATATTATGTACAGGTTCTGTGCTAGAAGTTGCGGCTACAAAGGCAAATAGGATACCATCACTATCTTCAAGTTTGCAGTCCTGTGAGAGGGGGTTGAGGAAGTGAAGACACAGACATTATGACATTAGACAGTGAAATTAGAAGGCAGCATTGGGAGTTAAGGGAACATCCCCTCCAACCAAGATTCCTAGGAGAAACAAGACTTGAGTAGCATCTTGAAAGGTAAGCCTGGATCCTGGGGGTGGGGAATAAAGGTGAAAGTGAAAGACAGGTGCCAAGGCCTTCAAGCACCTGAATACCTCGTATTCTATAGCTATTACTTTTCTCAATATCCCACCACCCTGCCAGCCTGTTAGCTTTGTGGAGACTGCCATGACTCATTCATTTTCTTACCCCCACAATCCCTTGCCCTTTCCCAAAACTCATCACTTCTTTGTTATATAGAACAGATCAACAATGGCCCTCACTGAGGGTAAAACAAAGCTTCTTGTCTTCTGGCACAGACAATATTAGTGTGTATTACTGATCCAGAGAGATCAAGAGAACCCCCTTGCTGGAGATCAGGGCAGCTGGAACCAGCCTTAGCCATCAATTAACACTACTGCAAGATCAACACAGAACACTAATTTTGCAGACATAAAAAGCACTATTAGAAATTTATTTCCAAATGTTGAGCTCATGTCGCTAATTCTGTTTTAATATTAACTATCTCATTTGGCAATTATATTTCAATAATGAAAAGGTTACCTCTACTGTAAGATAAATAATAAGGAAGACTCACTGGCTTTGACTTGATCGTTCAAATTTATGTGTCATTGGAGCTGTATTCTCAATTACGACCCAACAAACTGATTAAATATCAGCCAAGCATGAACAATAGCTTGCAGCTCGAATTCCTCCTTCCCATCCTACCTCTGAAAGCCTTTAAACCCTGGAATGTAATGTGATTTTTTTTCCTGGCATTAAAAAAACCACGAAAAAATTGTATTTTTGACTCTGTTGTCTACCGTTGCTGACAATGTACAAATCACTTTGGCCTTATTTCTCATCTGAGATCAGTGATCTATGGGGAAAGGTGTTTCTTAGTTGGGCAAAGGAATCATGGGGTCAGAGGCTTCTTTCTCCTCCCCTGAACTGCTCAGTTCCATTCAACCAACATCACTGAACACCTACTCTATGCCAAGCCCTAACCTAGACCTAAGGCCCTAAAGAGAATTCCATAGGGAAAGAAGAATGACTTGCTGAACACATGCCTTACTCTTTGGAGTCCCCATGGTACCCTCTGCAGCTGCAAACGTTATAGAATGCACAGTGTTGAAATGCCCTTTCCTGAGTGCTTCAGGGATAGAGGATGTGCCCTATTCATCTTTGCATACTTGCTGGGCCAGCTCAGAGCCTAGCATACAATAGACACTCAACAAATGTTTGGTGGATTTTAACGGATTGCCTGAAATTTTATATATTTTATTGAGTTCTCACAGCCAACCAGAAAGTGGCTCTTTATTCTACACAGCCCTCATCACAACTAAACTTGAGGGTTTCTAAGTCTCTTCCCAAGAATATAAGCATCTGAAAGCAGGAGCCATTCACCATTCATTCATTCAAAAGCCCTCAGGAAACTTTTGTTGGAAGAATGGCCGTCTTTTTCAGTGGTTCCTCCTGTATCTAGCACTAGTGTTCTACAGTTTGGGTTCCCTCAGGAACTAACCCTAAAAAAAGGATTGAAATGCAAGTAGCATCTGAGAGTAAACTACTTACAGGCAAAGGAGTGGGGATGTGAGATAGGGAAGGGAAGGCCCCCAAGAATGGGTGTGTTGCAGAATTGTGCCACCTGGTGGTGGGCAGGGGAGCTGGGGTATCTATACACCTGTCCATCAATTATTGGTTGGGGGCTGCTTCCAGGGGGTGTTCATTCCTTTTCAATTCTGATCTGCTCCATGTATGGGCAAAGCTGCCTTTAGAGGTCAGAAAAAGCCTCAGGAGAAGAAAGTAGACTTGGAAGTTGGGCTGGTTGCACTGAAGTGGTCAGAGGGTATAAATGGGGCACCCACTGCAGCAGCTGCAAGTGAGGAATTGTGATCACATGATGATGTGGGATGCCTCCAGAACATTCAAAGGGGAAGTGTGAGACACTCATAGGTCTGGAGGTTAGATAAGAGGACATCAGAGATTCCTTACAGTACTAACATTCTAGAATGCCATGACTTCATGAAGCATACTGGCTTTTTAAAGTACAAATCATCTTTAGAAGAAAATCCCTTTGTCTTTGGGTTGAACAAGTAAAAGACCCAGGGAGAGGTATGTGTGTGGCATGAGGGTGGCAGGGAATACGCAGACAGTTGGTTCAATCATGCTGTCTCTAGAAAAACTGAGGGGCATTGATGGTGAGATAATCCATAGTCATGGAGAGATGGATGGCTCAAATCCTGACATAAGCGTTAGGGAGGTCCAATCACCTTGCTGGCCTCCACCAAATAATCTGATGTTTTACCAACCACCTATTTCACATCAGGCACTGTGTTTCACTCTTCACATATATTAATTTGTATTATTTAATCTTCACAGCAACCTTGGAAGATGTTATAAGGATACCATTTTGCAGATGATGAAACTGAGGTTCAGAGAGGCCCAGCAGTCCACACAAAACCAAGGTGGGAATGTGAATCTGTTTTTCATTCCGTGACCCTGTGGTGCCCTTCTCTATAGCTGTTCATCCACAGACCTTCAAAGGATGTGCCACCGGGCTCAGCTATGCAGTAAACAGTCCCGGCAAAGGATCTTTGTGCAGATTTGTGATTAAAGGCAAACAAGATAATCAGTCCCAGGACCAGGGGAGAGCAGTCCTCGCTCTCACGCATTCCTCCATTCACACGGCCCTGGAAACCTTTCAGTGTAGCACTGGCTGCGGCAATCACTCTGCCGACTGCAGAATAAAGGGTCCTGTCTGGAAATGCAATTATTTCCAAATAAAAGGTTTTTAAAAGACACACACACGATAGCATTTTTGGTTTTCAGAAACTGATGTTCCCAATGAGGACAAAAATTAACTTTGTAAAAAATGAAGATGATGAAGACAATGAAGAGATGGTGATGATGATGATGGATGAAGATTGTGGTGATAAGCATGATGAATATATTGAGAAGGTGAAGATGCTGAAGACGAACATGGTGATGATGATGGTAGCAGCAACCACCATTTTCTGAGTACATAAATGTGCCACTCACTATGTTGGTTACTTTATAGACATCATCTCTAATTATTACAATAACCCTGTAAGATAAAGTTTCTCATTTAACACATGAGAAACTGAAGCTCAGAGAAGTGAAGTAAACTACCTGAGGTCACAACCTTAGGCATGAAAAAGGACTGATAGAGATTACTGCTTGAATTATTACTCCCAATCCTGTGCCTATTTATTTCATTTATTTACTCCTTCATTTATTTAAAAAACTTATTCATCTATTGAATGAATGTTTACTTGGTCTCAGATATACCTATGGTACCTGCTAGACCTTCCTAATCCCCATTTGTGAAGAAAATGCCACCGTCCTCACATTAGGGATAAATGAAAATGAGGGTGAATTATATTCAAATCAAGATTTATCGGCCTGGCACAGTGGCTCATGCCTGTAATCCCAGAACTTTGGGAGGCTGAGGTGGGAGGATCAGCTGAGGTCAGGAGTTCAAGACCAGCCTGGCCAACATGGCGAAACCCCATCTCTACTTAAAAAGTACAAAAATTACCCAAGCGCAGTGGTGTGCACCTGTAATCCCAGCTACTCAGGAGGCAGGCAGGAGAATTGCTTGAACCTGGGAGGCGGAGGTTGTGGTGAGCCGAGATTGTGCCACTGCACTCCAGCCTGAGTGACAGAGAAGGACCCCATCTCAAAAAAAAAAAAAAAAAAAATCATGATGACTGTTTCTACAACTAGTGTGAAAAGAGCTATCAATTATTTTTCAGCTCCTATAAGCTAATGCCAATTATCTGCTTCACTGTTAATTAATGTGGCAGTAAAAAGCTGCTTAGTAATTGGTTGATACGGAGAAGAGTTGCCTTGTGCAACTCTGAAGCCCGTACTGTAGGCAGGGGGCCCAGTGGACCAGGGTGGGTGGATACCAGGAAGAGCTCTTGAAGGCTCTTAGTGCTGGGCCAACACTGGGGAACAGACATGGCTGGACAGTTGGGCAGTACTCACTACCTGGCTATTCCCTGGTATGGCTTGATAGGCAGGGGTGGGCCTCATTCTCTGGCATTTACTAAGTCCCACTACCAGATACGATGGCACCCACCACGAAAGAAACATTAAGCACTGCTAGAACTATTTCACAGTTCAGAGAACTTAAATGACTTCTTTAAGGTCATTCAGTTAGAAAGTGGGGGAATTAAGATTTAACCTGATCTATGAGGTTTGTAAGTTTCCCTTAGAGTTGCCATAAATAGAGATATGCCTCCCATCCCATGTGTAGTGCGAAGGACAAAGATAATGAAGGACTTGGAGAAAGTTTGGAACAGGTCTGGTGGCCAAGGCACCTGGCCCAGTTCTACCACTGACTTAGAATGTCCACCTGCCTGTAACACCTCTGTTGGCTGTGCCTCAGGATCTTTACCTAGAATGGAAAGTGATTGGCCCGTGGCCTGTCTCAGTTCCATTCCAGCCTCCCTAGACTTCCAAGACCCTGGTTTACATATTGCTCAACTATTCTTTAATCTGATAATAAGAACTACTCTGGGAGAGAGGGGGGCAGCATGGGTGGTTTATGTAGTTTACATGGAAGGGCTTATGATATTCTAAAGCTATTCACATCCAAGAAAACACATCTCTGGAGTAAGCATGTAACTCAATGGAAAAGTCAGATTTAAAATACAGAAAACTGGTTCATACCATAAAATCAGATATATGGCCTTGTCCTCTCTCATTCCCTGCCTAGATCATCTGTGTACATTTTTTCTCCTCAATAAGAAGGTGAGCGGATTGAGAGTAGGGATTACATCCTCTGCTTCTTTTGCATCCTCCACAGACTCTAGCACAGCCCTGGGTATGGAAAGGGACTGACACACATTGTTGCTTGAATTATTACAAAGAGTAATGTTTCAGCTCTTGTGTATGGCGCCTTTATGTATTATTACTGCAGAGGTCACCTTGAGCAATACTGAGAATACTATCCTCATTTTCTGCAGAAGGAAATAGGGCTCAGAGAAGCCAAACCGCTTGGGCCACACGCCAGGAAGCAAAGGGTCTAGGCCTCTTAATTCTTACCCAGGGCTCTTGTCACCAGCCTCTTAGAGAGAGACCAATTCCTCCCTGAGAAGAAGGGGGAAGATGTTAGGAAATGCCTCTCTTGAAGACAGCAACACCCCTTGAAAAACCTGCCAGAGGCAGCATTTTGAGAATTGGCAAGCTCCTTTGGGAAACCCTGGAAGATGCCAGGGAAGAAAGGAAAGTGATGGGGAGACTCTTCCAGTTCAAAGAACCCCCGCTTCTTGCCATAAGATTTGGCTAAATGCCCCTCTGTCTCTCACACTAGCCTGAGAATTCTCTGAGACAGGGTAAAGGTCATATTCATGTCTATTTCCCCTACCCCTATCACATCCAGGAAGACTTGGCATAACACTGGAATGAATGAATGAATGGGTGAGTGATTCAGTCTGCCAGAAGGGGACATCTAGAGGCTTTCAAATAGGTGTGGCCTAAGAGGCCCTAAGAATAGTTCTGTGCTTTTTAATAATAATTAATAATAATAGACATCCCCCTAGCTCCATGAAGTTTTGTAAACACTTCTGTAGGACGAGGATTATTATCTCAGTTTGGGAGATTTGCCCAAGGCCATGGAGACAGCATAAGTAGCTGTCATTTAATGAGCTTGCTGGTAATAGCTCATTTAGCCTTTGGCAAGGATAGATACTCTGTGGTAGGTATTATTATTATCTCTATTCTCTGGATGAGGAAACTGAGGTTGCAGAAAGTAGCCTGTGTAAGGTCACATGGGCAGTAATTTTATGTAAAGCCAAAAGGATCTGGCTCCCCAGTGTGGGCATTTGCTACTTACGGCTAATCTGCCTGGATCAACCTTCCTGAAGCTTGGAGTGGGACGCCCTAATGAGGTGCTGTCAGGCTGACAACTCTTTCTGCTGAATGGAGGCTAATTGGGAATTTTACAGGAACAACAGAAACAAACCCGGTCTTTCGATTACAATGAATGTGAGTCTGCGTGTGTGCTATGTGGCTGGCTCTGGGTCACATGCACACTGCTCGTGAGTGTATGTGGGGGAGTATGTGTATATGTGTGTCTACTTGCCTTCCCTGAGGCAAAAATACAACAGACCCATCCAGGTCTCTTTTCTTAAATATTCCTAGATGCTGTAAGCCTTCAATTCTCTGTGCTCCAACGAGGGCAATGATGTCAGTGATCACAGCATGTGTGAGCAGGATTCAGGGCAGTGCCTGGCCAGGTGTGAGCACGAGGGCAAGTGTCCCAATTCTGAAAGGAATTACAGGTGGTATATTTGCTTTTGTTTTGTACAGCATTCATTAAGCGTATTCTACCAGCCCTACACGACCCTGGGTGTGAGGCCGGAAATAGTTAAAAACGTAACAGTGATTACAGTAAAACCAACTTGGCACTGTTATCTCAGGGAGAAACAAAAGCAAACGTGTGCAGATGGAATTCAAGGCAGAGCTCTTTCTGACAGTGATCAGGTAGCAGGGAACTAAGAATCGCCCAAGGAAGTGAGTGGAAGGAAGGCTCATCAAGAGCCCCATGGACACAGTGCATAGGACTATTTTCTACCAAAGGCATCTGGTAGGAAAAGGAATTGAGCAGGGAGGACATCTTCTAGCCCTTCAAAGTCAGATTTTGGAGAGATCAGATGTCCTAAAGCCTAATCAGTGGTGTCAGAAGTAGTACTTTTAGTACTTTTTTGAATATCTACTTTGGGTCAGGCACTGTTGGGTCCTTTCTATGAATTATTTCAGCTACTCCTCACAACAAGCAAAAAAGGGGATTATTAGTCCAGCTTCACAGAGAAGGGATTCAATGACTCCTTGTTAGGTTGAATGAAGTACTGGGTGGTCTGATCCCCAAACCCTACAGAGTGGCTTCCTTCACAAAATGAATTAATCCAGATGATCATGCAGCAGAAAAGCCAGCTTCTTAGACTCTGGTAAAAGGGCAAAACAAATAAATTCCCTGGGATCCTTCCATCCAAAGAACCCTGTGCAAAGCTGGCCACTCTATATAGATTCTAGTAGAGAGAGAGAGAGTTCACGTGAGTGAGTGGGCTAGGGAGGCAGTGAGATCTGTGAATCAGTATTCTGGGTGTTCTAGTACTTCCTGCTGAGGTCCTACACACTCCCATGTGTAATTTAAGGGGTTAAGTCCTGAGTGTGAAGGCAGAGAAGGAGTAAACATGGGCTGAACAAGAGACTTAAACTCGGAATTATCCAGACTTAAAAGTTCTAAAAAGGAATGCTGTAAAATTTAGGGGAAGAGAATAGGGCAGAAAATGCTTCTAACAGTAGGTCTGTGGTTTGTGGCTTTCCTTCCGAAACCACAGGGGGCTAGCACTTCAACCCAAATTAAAGTAGAGCCCAAAGATTCATGCAGTCACCAAGTTTCTGACCTGGTAGAGTCCTGGAGATCCTAAGTCCTGATTCCCATCTCCATTTCTAAATGAGGCTGAAATTGGGGAATGTGGACTTTCCCTGGATCACACAACTCTTCTGTGGCAGAGCCAGGACAAGACACTCTTTAAGTTAGTCTAGTAGTTTTTGGCTGAGAGCGACATAGGTTAGGTGGCCACAGGGCCTACACCCTAGCAGCCCATCCTTTATATTCCATGTCACTGTGCCAGAAACTGGCATTCTCAGCTGCATCTTTAGTTTCCTGCCTTCCCAAAAGCTCTGAGAAGCTGCGATTTGTGCATTGGTGCACATGATGTTTTCCTTTGCTCAGTCTTGTTCCACACAGTCACCTCCTCTCAAATCCATATCTCTCATTTCCTTGGACATTTCTTCTCTGGCCTTTGAACATCAGCCAGCCTACGGCTTTCCACAGGAGACATATTTCATTCAGGCATTCCCTGAAAAGTGTTTACTGGAGATCTGTCAAGACTCCACAATAGCTAGATCTATCTGTTCACCTGGTGCCTGCTGGGCTACAGGCATGTGTTAGATTCTTGACACCAACTGAGCCTCAATTCAGCCCCCTAACACTCTTGCAATGTAGATACTACAAAACCCATTTTACAGGTTAGGAAACTGAGGCTCAGTTGGGTTCACTCACAGGAAGGTCACAAAGCTAGCACACAGAAGAACCTCAAATAAACCCTGAGAAGTCATAGATTGTAGTGGTTAAAGGTCTGTTAGGCCAGACAGTATGGATTTGAAACCCAGCTCTGCCACTGTGTGACTGTGTGACCCTTGGCAAGTTGCTTAAGTTTCCTGTACCTCAGTTTCCTCACTTGTGAAGTGGGGGATAAGTAACAGAGTAGTTGTAAAGATTTAGGGAGAAGATAAATATAAAGCACTGAAAACACAGCAAGAGCCCAATAAACATGAGTTGCTATTATTATATTATCTCAAGACTACGTACTTTCCACTATTTAATGCTGCTCAAACCTGTCTGAAGTATGCTTGTCTTAGGTCAGGTTCCCTGGGAAATCAACTCTGAAATGGAGATTGCTGGCAGGAGGCTTCTTGCTCTCATGAGCATCCCCTGTAAGGGAGGGAGAAAAGCAGAACTGGGCAGAGGGAGAACTTGAGCTGCAATGCGGCTGCAACACAGGCCTCAGCCAATCTTTTCAAGAGCTCTGGAGCTGGGCTGGCCTTTCACAGAGTTGTCTTAAACTGGGTCAAGAAGGTTGGGTCTTTGTAATCCTCACTCCTACTCCTACCTTTCCCATGGAGGACTCACTGGTGACAAGCTGCCTCCAGAGATGGGTCTTAACCTTGGGCTGGGCAAGACAGCTCCTTTCAGGGAAGACAATTCTCAGAGAATGAAATGGCTGTGGGCTGTGAACTGTTGGTCTTGGGTAGAATCTGGGTGATACACAGCATCCACTACAATCTTGAATAGCAGAAGGGCAGGTATTCCCCGCTCTCCAAGGCAAGGTTGGTATTAGTATAGTTTCAAAGATATTGTGTGGGGCACTACTTAACATGCAATTTTTTGAGTTCTATTTTAAAAGTATTGTTAGTCATAGTCTCTGGGTAGAGGGCTCAGGACTCCGAGTTTAACAAGCACACTAAGTGGTACGTGTGCACCATTAAGCATGAGCACCAGGACCCTAAAGAGTATTGAGAAATTGGCCATAAGTGGTCATTTCAATAAATTCTCATCTTAAGAATTTACTCACATTTTGTACCCTTTCAAAACATATTTTTTAATACAAAAATATTTTCCCCCTCACATCTTCAGAAATACAGGCCATCGTTATCTCTCTGTCAATCTCTGCACAGGCCCGAGAATATTCTCATCCCAGCTTCAGAAGGCTGGCTGCCTCTTTTTGTCTATCTTTACTACCTGCTGGGGATGCAAACAAAGTAAGATCCAGCCTCTACCCTCAAGGAGCTCAAAGTCTAGTGGAGAGCTAATACGCAAGGCATCTTCCAGAACTGCAATCTTTCCCCTGGCCTCCTCTGCCTGCTAGATTCACCTGCTGTCAAATGTGTTTTCTGGGAGCCGAATAACCAATGCTCTTATGGAGTTAGCAAATTTGTTTTTCCCAGGACTGCTACCTCCCCACCCTCAATCAATTTATTTGTGTCTGAGGGCAGTGTATGGCTGGTTTAGTTTCTCCTCTGTCCATGTTGTCTACTTTCTGAATCATTAAATCGTTCTCGTCCAAATACAGCCATCTATTTCATCTTAGATGCTTGGCTGTCTTGGAAACCCAAGAGCCCCTGGGGGAGTGGAAGGCCCAAGAGAACTGAGTGATTTAGAATTCCTCAAAACCAGGCCTCAACATTTCTCAGTCTCATTCCTGAGGGGCCTTCACAGTTGGAATCTTAATTCAGAAAGTGCCTTCCAAGTTGGAAGGCAAAAGAAACAGGGGCAGGGAATAAAATGGGACCAGAGTGATTTGGTATTTGTGACAAGTAGCTTTCTCTATCCAGGTGGGCTCTTCTCCAGGAATCCCTTTAATAACATACTCACTTTGGTAACAGCTTTCATTTTGAGAAATCCCCAGGTCCTTTATGGGGAGAAATCACATCACCCGACAATGAACTTGATCTGCTGAACAGGGTAAGTTAACAGCTGTTAAACAGGTGCACTGCTCTAGCCCAAGGAAAGGGAGGTTTAGGGCCTTGGAAGGATCTAGGGGAAGGTAATAGGCAGAACCCCATCCGGTTCAATGAGAGGCAATCAGAATCCGCCCTGGATTAAAAGCAAGATTACTGTCTACTTTGCATTCGGCAATCAGGCATGTAATCAGAGGAAGAGACTAGGAAGCTGAGAGGAACTCGGGGCCAGAGCTGGTGTTGACTGAGCTTTTCATGTACCAGGTTACTGTGCTAAGCCACTTACATGGATTATTTGATTCCTCACACTGATGGAAGGATGTAACTTCTGATATTATCCCCATTATACATAAAGGGAAATTTGAGCCTCAAAGAAGTGAAGGGACCAGCTCAGGTTTACCTGGTGGGTAAGGGGAGCCCAGGTTGGGTTCCCAAGTCCTCACTTAGAATCAGGAAGTCTCAGAAGCCCTCTCTCACTGCCTTGGCTGAGATGCTAGGTTGGGAGCCACCCTGGCCTAATTCCACGGGAAGGTTGTGCTGCTATCAAAAAACTAAAGAGTCATTTCGGCTGGACATGCCACCAACGAAACTCAGCAGCAGGCAGGGAGGAGAGACAGCCCCGCACTGGCTATCTGGCAGCCTGTCCTTCTCAGGGGGTCAGTCCTCAGTCCCTCTCCAATTTTAGGAATTTCCTTGAGCTGCATGCCAAGCAGAGTGGAGCCATGTGCTGCTCAGGCAGGACTCTTGGTGGATGATTTATGGGCCCTGTATCCTTCCACAATCCCCAGGAAGGAGTGATCCTTCTTACTTACCACCCAGCCCAGCCGACTCCTGTCAAACAGCCTCGGCAGATCTCCTTAAACGACAGTAATTCTCCTACCAGGAGGAAGCCAGAGTGACAGATTTCTGACCAAGATCCAGCATCCCTGAGAAGCCTCTCAGCAGGCCCCCGCCAAGGCCCTGCTGGATATAGATGGGGTGCAGGATGGAAAGTACCAGAGAGACCCAGGAGACAGAGGCAAAAAGAGGAGTGAGACAGAGAGAAAGTGGGGGGAAGGCAGAGAAGGACAGAGAAAGGAGACACGAAGGTTGATAAAGGGACATATATGTGGTTGATTGATTATTTGATGAAAGCCTGCCCCTCCCACCTCATTGTAGGGACCACGTCTTGTTTTGCTTACTCTTGTATCCACAGCACCCAGCACAGTGCCTGACATCAAGGAGGTGCTCGTAAGTACTTAGTGAATGGCGTCACAAATAAAGAGATGTAAGAATACAGACAGCACAAATTCTGGCACATAAGAGGAGCTCAGTAAAGGCTTGCTGACTGACAAAATGCCTACATACAGATAAAATACTTGGGGCAGAGGAGCTACCCAGTTTTCAGGACAGGAGCCCAAGTAGATTCACTAGGTGAAAGAAGTATTGAGAGATGAAGGATCACAGGCAACAGCTGCACCCAACAGAGGGTCCAGGCTAGGGTCTGAACCTGGGAATTTACAGCCAGAGTTGGGAGTCAGCAGGGAAAGGAGCTTTCTCATAGGTACCAGGAAGCCAGCGGCACACCTTCAATCTCAGGATCAGAGGAGGAGAAGGGCAATCAGTGGTAGAGTAGAGAGTTCACCTCTGCTGTCTCAGAATCCAGCACTGATCCAGGCATGCAACGGGCAGGCAGCAGAAGTTTGCTTAATTAGTGAATGAGTACAGAATTGTGGGATGAGAAGGTCAAGGTGAGGGGTTTAGGACTCTACCTGGGGAAGGACAGTGTGACTTGTGAGGTGGGCACAGAGGCTTAAAGGGGCATGCTGGGCTGGACATGCCCTCCCTTAAGACTTAGTGCCTCTGGGCAAACATGAGTGAACGTTGCTTCTACTTTCATGCTAGGGCATTGGTTCTTAACAGGAGCAATTTTGCTATCCAGGGGGACATACAGCAAAGTTTGGAGACATTTTGGACTGTCAAAACTTGGGGAAAGGGTTACTGGCATCTAATGGGGCAAAGCCAGGAATGCCGCTAAACATCCTACAATGCACAAGACAGACTCCACAACAAAGGGTTGTCTGGCCCCAAATGTGAGGGTTGAAAAGCCCTTTTCTATAGCCTATGGGAGTACCACTGCTCCCTTGATCCTGAATCTCAGGCCTCATTTAGATGTATTTTAGTCACCATAATTAAGATCACTACCATCAGTAAAGATTTACTGAGTACTGACACATATATAAGTAGATACCTACCGTCTTGTACTTCTGTTCCTTAAAACAGATGACAGTGGTTTGGCATCCAGAGAAAGCCAATGGGAACACAATCCATTGCACAGTCCAGCTGGAGATGTGAGATCACACCAGTATCACCCTGAGGCAGGGCACCACTGTACCCTGAGTGGGGGCACCAGACCAGGGACTTCCCTTTAGCCTTCTGGAATTGGGAACCCTGGATGTAGACCTGGAAGGGTCCATAGGAGCCTCTTGTCCCCCTGCTTTATCTTACAGGTGAAGCAGCTGAAGTCTGAGAAGAAAATGACTGTCCAGGGTCACAGGGAAAGTGCAGGCCTGGGAGCACAGATCTCCGGGCTGCCAGCCTAGTGCTTTTTCTATGAAAAAGAGTCTCTGGTGATGTAAGTTTCTAAAAGGCACCTGCAGCAGTGAGAAGTGTGTGATAGGCATGAATGACTTGAAAGCCTCTCAAACATCCAGGTAATCAGGTGCCGTTCCCTTTAGACTGACCACTGCTCAGGGAGCCAGGGACTAATAGAAGGTTCTGGTGGGCATCTGTGGTTCATTCACCTTCAACAGAAAGATAATTGCTTGAAGATACTGTATTTAAGCATTCATGGGGAATCCCCAAACATCCAAAGACTAACATGACTTTATAAAAGTTAGAATATTTATCCCCTAATGTTGCAAGGAAAGGCGGTACTAATAAATAAAAAGATGAGCACCACAAATAGGGACTGATTTTTTCCCCCATTCCTCAAGCCCCTGATAATTATTTTCAGGATAAAAAGTTGTTATTCACTTGTCCAGGGAGAACATGCTGGTGACTGGCTTATTTGGAGTGGAAATTAAAGAGCACAGGCTCAGCCAGAAAAGTGGGGTCATCTAACAAGTCACAGAGCAGTAGAATTCCCTCTGCTCCTCAACTTCCCTCCACCTAACCACCTCCGGAGACTGTTCCTGCAGCATCCACCCTCTAAGGCATTTTTATCCCCACGCCTCAGGGAAGAACTAAATCTGCACCACTCGATGACCTACTAGATATCTATGCCAACCCTCCAGTGTGTAATGAATTTGTTTACTGAGTCACCCTTCTTTCCCTCTAGACTGTGAGATCCATCCCTAGTGCTTGGCACAGGGACAGTCATACAGCAGGTGCCCAATAAGTATTTGTTGATTTGTCAAAACCAGGTTCCTGGTCAAGTATGAGAGGTGGTACCCCAGGGGAAAATGTGCATACCAGAGGAGAAATGGGGTATGTGTGCAGGGAAAGAAGAATTAAATTCTGTTTTCATGTCCCCATTGTACCCAAGAAGGAAGGATGCTAATATTTCCTGATCTCCTATTCTGCACAAGGCACTTACACTCACAGGGTTAGTCCTCCCGACAATGCTGTGAACAAAGTATTATGGTCTCTGGTTCACTGATAATGAAATGGCTACTAGAGCGCTGGGATTACATGGCGCCAAAGCACAAGTTTTCCTGGTCCATCCACCGAGCTGTGTCTTGCACCATAAACAGCCTATTTCCAATGCGTCAATAAAACCTGAGGATGCCAATTTGCACAGGTGGGAATTTGTCCCATAAGAGCTTCAGTCTGTGGATGTTCTCATATTTAACATGGACACTTAGTAAAAGTAGCTGGTTTTGCTATCAGAGCACTAGAAGTCTATTTTTTAAGCAGATATACATAAATAAATAGACTTGATTTGATTTGTGAACTTAAGATTTATGAAGTGATTTATTTGGAAGGTCCTAAAAAGATACAAATAAACTACATTTTGCTAAGCACTTAATGAATTGACTTTAGTGTTTAAATTCCCTGGAATCAGCTCTATTTCAAAAAATCTAGGGCTTACCACAATCATTAACCATAGGAGGCATTTAGTATAATGGAAAGGATGGAGCATGAAAAGAGTAGGGTTGGGTCACCATGCTGCCTTTTAGGAGCTGATTCTCAGTTTTCTTATCTGTAAAATGGGAGTAATAACACGCAGCTCACTCAGGTCTATTTTGAGGACATGGAGGCAAAAGCATTTTTGTAAACTGCAAAGCGACATACAAGCATTTTTACAGTTGTAGAAATTTCAGCATTTTATGCCCACTTATGAACACTCAATTTCAAAGAAGCTTTCATCATGTACATAGAAAAAGTTAAAAATAAAAACTACCACCCTGAAGAGTGTAGAGTGGTCAGACCACTTCTGCATGTCAGTTTCTGAGTTCACTGTCTTTCCTTTCCCACTGCATGCTGGGGCTGAGAGGGCCTTGTAATTTGTAGCATCGTTAACTAGCGTAACCACAGATGCTATTCTGCTGCCTTATGAAGGCACAATCCTTATTAACCTCCAGCACTCAGAGGCACACGCTGGAGATCCTGCTCTTGTTGTGAAGATAATTACAGACATTTTTAGCTTTCCAGGATTTTTTTTAAAGAACAAAATGTACTGAAGAAATCTGAAACCACCATGTCGAAAATATTGTGGAAGTTTAATTAAAATTTTTTTTAAAAAGTTAGGTATCTATGGGGCCTAAAAAGCATCTCAAAACTGTCTTTTGGAACACTCTATCTGTAAGATGCTAATGGGTGCTCCATAGAAAGCTGTCTGTGGTCAGATGGGCCTGGAAAAGGCCAGGATGACAAGGTGAACACATGGCTGTGGGACTGGCAGACGTGGACCATGATGATATGCACAGACCTCTAAGAGCAGACATGGTGAGCAAAGGGTCTCAAATTTACCTGGAAACCTCTATTCCTCAGGACATCTGGGGAACTAGTTTTTCACAGAACTTTCAGAACCTCTGCTTAAAACTGGTTTTCACACAGTGCTCAGCAGATCCCAGAGGCTCCTGGAGGGGGTCTAAGGAGCTACAGAGGGCTGGGGCTAAGGTCCCCTTGTTCCTTGCAGAGCAGATCCCCTAAAAACTTGAAAAAGTACTGCTCTAGAACAGGTAACGACATGAGGCCTTTGAGTCGGCCTAAACCTTACTGTTAATCTTCAGACCACAACATTGCCTCTGCTTTTCTGAGCCAAGCAGTGCAGAGCAGAGTCACAACATGATATCTGATCCTGGGTTCACTCCTCCCTTAACCTTGGGCAAGTTCCTTGACCTCCCCAGCCTCTGCTGCTCGGCTGTGCAATGGCCATGGTGCTCATCTCACAGACTCCACAGGGGACACGACTGGCACTCAGCAGAGGCTCAAGAAACAACACCCCCTGCATCCCAAACATTACTTTGTAGCTTTTATTTTTTATTTTATTTAAAAATTCTCAGCTCACCATCAGTGAAGCCATTTGCACCCTACAGCTCTGTGTCACTCTGCTGGGTCACTCTGCTGTGCCCGTGGTAACTTACGTCTCTTCATCCTGCCTTTGTCATTCCTCCTTAAAACAGTTTTTGTCTATTTTTCTCGTCACACAAGGGATACACATTCCTTGTAGAAGATTTAAAAAAATTCAGACAAGAAAAAAAAAAAGAAGGAAAACAAAACAAGATAAAATCGTCCATAATTCCACCACTTGGAGCTATCTTGTTAACACAAAAACATATTCCTTTTCAATTTAAGCTCATCTCAGAAATGTCTGTGAAGCTTCCTGGGTTTATTCTACGCTATGTTGTTAAGCTTACATTAACTCAAATCTCCCATTCTTTTTTACTTTTATCTTTCCTACTTTCTGTTTCAAAAATAATTCTAGCACATTCACATTTGAATTCCAACAATACAGGACAAGCTGAACACAAATACAAATCCTCCTTCCCTCCTTCCACCTCATCCATCCCACTCATCTCCCAAGGAAACCACTGTTAAATGTTGTATTTACAGACATTTTCCTATTTATTTTCATATTATAGTCATAAAATATGACTTGATGCTTAAAAACATAAAATATGATCTTAGATCTACTGTTTTATTTCTCAAGTCTCTTGAATCATCGTTTCAGTGTATCTGGCCTTAAAACTAAACCTAGTATTTTCCCTGAGATAACTTTCTTCAAAGTCTAGAGCGGCGCTGCTTGGTTTCGGTGTGTATGAGGTGCTTGGAGAACTTGTTAAAAAGCAGAATCGGAGTCAGTGGGGTCTGGAGTGGAGCTGAGATTCTGCATTTCTCATCAGCTCATGCTGTAGGTTCCCTGGAGCACTTCGAGGAGCAAGGCTCCAGGACACTCATCCACCCAAGGCAGGCATCCATCTCCTTTGCTTACATAAACTCCATGATGAGTGTTGTTCCTGTGTATCTCAGGCACCTGTATCACCAGCTGTCTTTGACTGGCTAGACTTAAGCCCATGCACAAGTCTCCCTCAAGATTTGGGGTAGCTGTTGGTATGGAGTTCCTTGGAGTTCCGGCTTCCCAAATAAAAGGGAACTCGGTGTTCAGGCATCTTCGGCATGTGGCAAACATCCAGAGGAGCAGCAGACATCTTGACCAGAGTACCACACTCCTGAGAGTGTGGCATGGTACTGGACCAAAAGACAGCTAAGGGAGCAGCAGTGAGGGGCTTTAGCCCTAAGCGGGGAAAGAAGACAGAAGAAGCACAGCAAGATGCAGACACCCAAGTTTAGCGAAAGTGGTCAAGTATTTGTCGACAACTGAGTTGAAGTGGTAGGTGGAGCCTGAGAAGTGGAGATGGGTGAGTCAGTGAAAGAATATACACTCAAGATGCATTCTGAGAAAGGACATCTGGGGTGAGGATGAGTGCAGGTAGGAAAGGGGCAACTGTATTACAACATCTTCCAGGAGAGCAGGGACAGTGTGGAGTGGTGCCGTGCACGTGGGCCAGCTGCCTGCTCCTCTAACTTCAAATGTGGTCCCTTTAGGAGGCTCTCTTGCTGTCAGCTGCTGCACATATGAGGCAGCCCTCAACTACATGGCCAGTTTCATCCAGCATGGTTCTTAAGCCACAGCCCTTTGGCACTTCATAGTGACCCTGTTCTTAGGTGGAGATGCTGGTGGCAGTGCCTTAGGAGTTAATCCGATGGCCAGATTTCTCATGCAACTGGAGGGTCTAATGAGAATCCCCTTCTACTGCTATACTCCAAGAATCAAAGAGCTGGGATTTCTGATTGGTTAGTGATCAAATAATGAGAGTCTAGAAAACAAATTCCTTACAATTTTCACAGTTAAGCACATCATATTTCATTTTGCTTCATTTTTTTAAGCTGTTTGTTACTAGAGCTTAAGTCCATACCCTTTGGGAGAAATCCTTCCCTAATCAACCACCGTGTCTCAAATTTTCTTTGCTGATGTGTAAGAGACTTTTCTCCATGATGTGTCTATTAATACCTTTTCTCCCAAATAACTGAAACCTGCCCAAGAAAGCCCATGGACACTTATTTACACAGCTTTCATTCAAATCCATCAGGATATCCACAGCAAAGAATGTAACAGGCAAGGGAACTAAAAATATGTATTTCTAATAAACTTTCATGAATTTGACCTGCATGAGAATCATCAGAAAGACTTCTTTCCTAATCAAATCAGAATCAGAGTACTAGAAAATGATTCCTATGGTGGAACAGAGAGAAGAGCTTGCACTCAGAACTAGTGCTTGACAGTCAGTCTCTGCTCTAAGATGCCTTCTTTTTATGAAATATCTCCAGGGAAAGCATAACAAGGACATTTGGCCAGACCATCCTACCCAGAGGTCCTGCAAAGTCAAAGCTGGACAAAGGGCTGGAGATAACCATTGCCTGGGACATCTGTTTTGTTCATCATTGTATTCCCAATATCCAGCATAGGGCCTGCCTAGAGTAGGTACTGTACACATTTCCCTTGCCTGGGTGAATGAACGGATACATGGATGAGAGAACGATCACCTCTAAATCATTATCTCCAGGACCTCTTATTCAGCTCCAGGTGTCTAGTAATTATGTCTACTTAGATGCCTCCCAGGTGCTTCAAACTCATCACATCTGAAATTCTAACTCATCAAGTGCCACCTGCTGTCCCTGCAAACTACTCCTTGGGGACTCTGGAATTTCAATGCCATCTTTAACTGTCTGTACTTCTCTTTCTTACCTTCTTCATCTACCAAACTCCCAGTATAAATGTTACCTTTTCTCCAATGCCTTCCTTGGACACATCTTGCCTGCCCCTCTTCACTGGCCTTCTTTCTTATTTAAAAATAGATTTGAGTTTGAGGTGATAACTTTGATTTTTTGTGAACAGGGAATGGAGGCTGAGCCACACACACAGGCAGTTGAGCTCTCTCTGAAGGGCAGAAACTCCTTTTTTTTCTCTTCCATCTCATCTCTGTTGCCTTTCTAGCAGCGATAAGACAGAACCCTATTTGGGGGAAACACAGAAAGCCAAGACCTCTGGGCACTAATTGCAGAAGTTCAAATCCTGGCTTAGGAAAAAAAACATCTTAAAACCATGCAAGAGTTTTAACTTGGCAGGTAGGTTGCAAGAAGCCTAGCCTCACAGAAGGGAAAGAGCCAGGGAAGGGAAAAAGCTTTCATAATGATGGTTCTGATTTCAGGTGTCACAGTGGAAAAGTAAGGTGTGAAACTTCTGATGACGTCCACTGACTGCCCAAAGACCACCAGGATTACATCTAGAGTGATAAAAAAGTTAAATGCATTTAGCGTGCTGAAGCAAGGGAGAATGTACCCTAGGGCGGCCTCAGGCACTTGGTGGTGGTAGTGGCTTGTGTTGGATCATTCTAAAGAGAATGCAAAATGTTCTCTTGAAACTTGGGGCCCTATTCTTCCTGCTTAAATAGCTGTATCTGCTTTTTAAGCCCTGTCCCCTTTGCCCAATTTTCTAGCTAGGTGAAGAAACAACCCTTAAGCCCTATCCAGAGCAAAAATGTTTTTGTGATTTGCAGCACCTGTGCCTGGTGCTCTGCTGAGTGGTGCCCGCTTGCCTCTCAGCCTCAAAGGGTTTTTGGTGTTGTGGTGACATCAGAGTGAATGCCACCGACAGAGGACAAATCCCAGCCCCACAGTTGCCATACATCAGCACAGCTGTCAGCCTGGCTCACATTTCAGAATCTTTCAGGAAGCTGTGAGATGCAGAAAGAAGCCAGTTTTAGGCTCTGTGGGCAAGAAGATACCTTTTGACTTATAAACTGCAGATCCTCAGATGTGGATGTTGTCACAGGAGTGAGTGTGTTGATCCTGCATATGGTCCCCAGTAGAGCTCCTCTATAGAAAAGAACCCTTTCGTCAGCGGATGGGCAGGAACCCCTCAGAGGGAGAGGTAGACAACCAAGCTTTCAGTTAAGACATCTATAGTAAAGGGAGGGAGAGCATTAGGACCAATACCTAATACATGTGGGGCTTGAAACCTAGATGATGGGTTGAAAGGTGCAGCAAACCACCATGGCACATGTATACCTACGTAACAAACCTGCAGGTTTAGCACATGTATCCCAGAACTTAAAGTAAAATAAAACAACAAACAAACAAACAAAATAATACCTCTTATAAACCGTGAAAGAATGAAATGAAATGGAAATGTATCTAAAGCATTCAACATGGTGTCAGGCATGTACTCAGTGCTTGCTAATGCTAGCTTATATTATTCTGATGAATTGGATTAGCAAATGAAAATTCACCTATTCACTGAATCTTTTGGGGACCACTACTATATTCTAGGTGAAATAAAAGAGGCAAAGTGATTAAAAAAAAAAAAAAACTTCTATAAAAAGCCACCAGCCAGCTAGAGCAATCAGAACAGAACCTCTACATGTCTCTATTCTCCTTTTTCTCCCTCCTAACCCTGGAAGTCTTTCCTGAGGACTGAGTGCAGACTCAGTGCTTGGACGTTGGGAAGTAACTTCGCCTCTGAGCTTCAGTCTCTTTTTCTGTAAAATGGGAGTAATAACATTGACCTAAAAGAGTTGTGTGCAATTGAAGAGACAAAGAATGTAAAACATAGTCTGCAAACCTACAAAAGGTGCTCAGCTCAGTCTCAACCACTATTCCCCTCTCCCTCTTTCTCACTGACTGCCTTTGTCCAGCCTCCAGGAGCAGCCAGCCTCCGGCCTCCTGCCTCCTTTCTGTACCAGCCCAGCAACCTGAGTCACACTCTGGATTCAGTCCCAGTCTGCTTAGCTGAAGTCTGGTGTTTGCCGTACTTACTATTCCAGGCACCCTGTGATTTACTTTTCTAGTGAGTTAATTGCAAAATCCATATGGAGTGGAGAGAAAACATCAACCCAAGCTTGCCATGAAAAGCAGGGGAACAGAGGAAGTTTTCCATCTTGGCCAGCACAGCCTAGAGACGAGGCAAGGAGGGAGGACGATGCTGCTGCCCCACTTGCCAAGCTCAAGGCAAGTCACATGGTATTCAGGCCTCCTTACTCCCCCTTTGTTTTTTCTCTCATCTAATTAGACAAAAATCTAAGTTTTAGAAAACCATTGTGGGTATAAAGTATAGTTGATCAAATCTCAGTGTGCCTAAGAAGCACCTGGGAAGTTTATTTAAAATGCAGATTCCCAAGCTTCTCCCTCCAGAGTTTCATCCAATAAGTCTGGGCGCAACCCCAGAACTTGCATCCTGCTTGTGCCCAATGCAGGTAATCCACAGACCAAGGGTTAAGAAACGAAAATGCAAAGGGAAGGGCAGTAACTCATGAGTTAGAAGAATTTAAGATTGGTTCTTGGGCAAGTCATTTGTCAATCTCTTTTTTTTTTTTTTTTGAGATAGAGTCTCTCGCTGTCACCTTGGTTAGAGTGCAGTGGCACAATCTTGGCTCACTGCAATCTCTGCCTCCCGGGTTCAAGTGATTCTCCTGCCTCAGCCTCCCGAGTAGCTGGGACTACAGGTGCCTGCCACTGCACCCGGCTAATTTTTGTATTTTTAGTAGAGATGGGATTTCACTATGTTGGCCAGGCTGGTCTCGAACTCCTGACCTCAGATGATCCACCCGCCTCGGCCTTCTAAAGTGCTGGGATTATAGGCATGACCCATCATGCCCGGCCTCATTTGTCTCTTGAAGCCCCAGATTTCTTATCTCTACAGCAGGAATGAGAATACCTATCTCACAGGAACATTGACAAAATAACAGATATTGAAATCCCTTAACACAACTCTTGGCA
This sequence comes from Macaca mulatta, assembly GCF_049350105.2. Taxonomy (NCBI): domain Eukaryota; kingdom Metazoa; phylum Chordata; class Mammalia; order Primates; family Cercopithecidae; genus Macaca; species Macaca mulatta. The sequence goes on from NC_133419.1 coordinate 79,493,115, forward strand.
CATTGAAGGCATTCAAAGAAAAAGAAAAATCAAAGAAACAATTTACTTTTATTTTTCCTGGAGAAAATTCTTTTTAAAACTGGCCCAAGGCATCTTCACTCATGAATGTGAATACATTTTTGTATCTGTTTACAATCTACAACATCCAAAGAGTGGCCTTTGGGGATGCAGGCTCTTGTTTTGAAATCACTTTGAAGATGAAAAGGTGTCAAATCCTCCAGAGACTTGGTTGGTAGAAGTTAAGACAAATGTTTACTTTAATTTGGTGAGTTATAATTTATTAAAGGCTTTTGGAAAATGAAAGTACTATTTACATTGTCACAAGGGACCCAACAGTTTGGAATAGTTTGTAGTTAATTCATTCATTTGTTTAAGAAACATGTACTGAGCACCTGGGTGCCAGTCCTCTCAGGGCTCAGGGTCTGAACAATGATAGTAACTTGGTTCTCACCACAAACGGGGCTATAGAAGCCCAGGGAGCAGTGACTTCCCTCAGTCGGAGGGTCTGGGCCTTAGGAAGGTGATCAGCAGGAAATTACTCCATTTTGAAAGCACCCAGATTTATACACAATAGACCTGGTACCAAGAGATGTGTAACTTAGAATCCCTGGAGGTTACCCCTACCCCTTTAATTTCTTAGACACTTGGGAAGGGTAGGCAGACTCTCTTCTAAGCTTTCAGGCCCCAATATCCAAGTGCTTCATAGACACCTGGCTTTAGAGGTTCCACGGGTACTTCAGACTCAACAATGTCTAGCACTCAGCTTATTACTTCTCTCTACAGTCATGCTCCAGCATTTCCTTGCTGCATCCACACAGTTACCCTGCTATAGTCTGAAGGAGGTGGGGTCTTTGGGAGGTGATTAGGCCAAGAGGGCTCTTCCCTTATGAATGGGATTAGTGACCTTATAAAAGAGGCTTAAGGGAGCTTGTTCTCTCCTACCATGCGAGGACACAGAAGGCACCATCTGTGAAGCAGAGTGCAAGTCCTCACCAGAAACTGAATCTGTTGGTGCCTTCATCTGGAACTTCCCAGCCTCCAGAACTGTGAGCTATAAATTTCTGTGGCTTGTAATTTACCCAGTCTAGGATATTTTGTAGCAGCCTGAAGGGACTAAGACATGTCCCAGTCAAAATCCAGGCCACAAACCTGTGTCCATTTCCTTTCCTCCAACCCACATCTATTTAGTTACCAAATTTTAATCATTTCTTCCTGCTAAGTACCTCTTCAATCTGTCTGCATGATTACTATTCAGATTCTGGGAGCCACAGTCTGTCTCTATCTCTCCTCTGTCAGGTAGAACCAGGGTGATCTTCCTAAAATATGTAGGATCATATCCTTTCCTAGAAAGCTTTTCAGTAGCTTTCCCTCCCTACAGAATAAGGTTCTAACAACTACATGTGGTGCCCAAGCACGTCTTGCCACAAAAGTCACCTGCACTGAGCTCCCTCAGTCACACAGTACATGCATGTATGAGCATGCCGTGACATATCCTGGCTGGACTGCCAGCAACCCCACCCCAACCTGGGATATTCCAGTGAATGGCTCCCTCCTCTCAGAGCTCACATCATAATTCCTCTTTCCCCTCTCCAACACATTTTTTGATTCCCTCAGCTGTTAGTTAGGTCTGTTCACTTGTCTCTTCTGCTAGATAGAAACACCTCAGAGGATAACGTTCTATTGTGTTCATACCTCGGATCTTTTTATTCTATGTTGTGTAGAGACTTTGGGTGCTCATTGTATCTGGTTCTCCTCTGCTTCTGGCACATGGAAGGCACACATTTCCCTGCTCCTTTGTAGTTAAGTGGGGCCATATGAGTAATTCAGGCCTATGGGCTGTGAGAAGCAGCCAAAACGGGTATTTGCTCCAGAGTGGGTAGCTCCACAAGATGGTGGAGCTTCTGTTACCCTGGGTCCATGAGAGACTGTGTGGAACAAAGTCTCCCCCAGCCCCAAAGCATGTTGGGTACATAACATGAGAAATAAACTCTGTTAGGCCACTCATATATTAAGTTACCCGTGTGTTCATGTGTTGTTATGAACACCATAAATTACCCGTGTGTTCATGTGTTGTTAATTTGGCTGTTAACCTATGCTTTCTAATACAGAAATTTTACTTTTGTCTATAATCACTAAAACAGAACATGAAAATATCAGGTTCTCTATAAACATCTGATGAATGAATGAATGGCTGAATGAACAAATAAGCCTAGAAAAATGAACATGAGATCTAGAGTCAAAAGAAAATAGCCTATAATAACCACCCCCATATCTCTTACCCCCACAGTGGTACTCTTATCTCCATTTGGCCTCAGAGGCAGGATTTAACCTGTTGATTCCGCTCTCTAAAGTATCTCTGTACTGATGCCAACCCAAACTACATGCAGACCCTGGCTTATGGCTCACTGTCTAGAGAAGGGACACTGGTGACATATTTTGCTGATTTTGCACCAAGCCATAATCCCACTGACTTTGAACTTCATGCTTCCAGGGTTACATCTGGACTTGGTCCCAAGGATGGGGATTCCTGAGCTCCCTGAACCAATGGCTGCTAATTCTAACAGCTCTCCCAACCCCATCAGATTAAAGAATGGCCTCATTAGACCAAATATATTTTTACATGCAGGGAAAATATTCAATAATTATCCTTAAATCTTTCAACACATTTCAGTTAAGCACAAAAGCAGGGCTGTGAGTTTTGGATGAATTCTACATATTTTCAAAAACAAACACAAACATAAAGAATGTCATTCCAAAGTCACAGGTTCGTGAAATTACTGCTTGGCAAGAAGGTCAGGGCACTAATAAAAACGTCTAGCAGGAAGAATCTAGCTAATCAGGTCAGAGGGATCCCTGTGCAGCAGTGCTGAGAAGGGAATAGGGTGGAGCACCTAGGAGGCGGCAGGACTGGGTAGGGAAGATGGTAGAGCCTTCAGCCAAAGGACGCAGAGGAACTGTCCTTACCCAAGGTCTGTTTTGCTAACATGTCAGTAATACATGATTTCTGTAACCTCTAGCTGTGCTGTGCTTAAGTTAGCTTGTGAGTGCTGGGCCTGAAACTATTACGGAGGAAGCACATCGTACTAAACACAGAATGGGTTCATATCCTATTACATTCCTTAAGAGCTGTGTGGCTTTGGGTAAGTCTCCTGTTTTTATGATTTTTTAGTTTTCCCATATATAAAGTAGGGGTGAATATAACATCCCAGTGATTTGAGGATTACACAGACTACTTGGGTTAAAATGGAAAACACACTTCAGCAGCATATTAGTCTGCATCCGCTAACCCCAAACACATTTGTAGCCCTGTGGCCTGATCCCATGGATGTACTCAATAAATGAATGCTGAAGTGAATAAAGTGAATAAGGCCTTGGGTTGTGTTTTTAAAGTATGTTTATTATAGAAAAGTATACATAAAACTCATCATTTTAACTATTTAAAAGCATGTAATTCAGAGGCATTTAGTACACCCAATGTTGTGCAACCCTCTTTACTACCTGGTTCTAGAACATCTTTGTCACTCCCCAGAGAAACCTCCATACCCATTAAGCAGTTGTTCTCTTTCCACATCCCCAAGTCTATGATGATTTTAGCTAAAATCAATACTTTAAAACATGGCTGGAGGATATTGCATTGGTGAGAAAGTTGGCAGGGGCTGGTCGGGCAAGAATTGATTTCCTGAGTGTCCACTGCGTGCTCCTCTCTGTGGGAGGCACAGGTAGATGCACGATCACAGCTCCACTGGGCATGTGCAACACTATGAAGGAGGTTGTGATCCGGAAATGTGAAGAAGCACAGTGGAGTTGGAAGCTGAATTAAGGGAGAGTGGTGAGAGACAGGGTCAGTGGAAGGGGCTTGGTGCAGTGAGATTGGGATTTAAGTCCGTGAGTCGACGACTAGAGGCTCAGCCCTTTCCTCTCCTACCTAGTGTGGTTTGAGGATGCTTTTAGGAGGAGAGAGACAAGGAGACATGCACCCCAACCCCGTACTGACAGGTCTGCAGTGAAGGGCCCTGGCCTGGCTGCTACTGGAGCTCAGGCTGCAGAGGAGCTCAGGCTGCAGAGAAGCCCGGCTTGGAGGCAGGCAGCCACAGACAGTTAATGAGTGATTTATTGGTGCTGCTGCAGAAGCAGCTTCTCTGGGACCTGTTCCTAATTAACAACCACCAACTGGATGATGCCTCTTTTTTTTTTTTTTTTTTGAAATTAGAAAAAGCCCCCAAAGCCCTTCTTCCTCATCTTAGTGGGAAGAAATACTTCACCTTTGCCTGCTGGTTAATTCTAAAATACAACAGGTATTTCGCAGAAATCCCCACCCACTCCTTCACTCCAGTGCAGACACGCACAAACACACCCTCATGTGGAGTCAAACCCACACACTCTTGCTCACGTGTTCCCCACACAGTCACACATTTGTTCCTGTGCTAACGTAATTGCACTGACATTGTCACACACTCACACTCATATGCTGTCGAGTGCATCTGCACTTTGTACTTGCAGTCGCTCTTACACACGCATTCCCACACAGCCACATCTCCTGCTGTTCTAGGCAAGGCCACAGGGTCACACACGGTCTCAGGCAGGAATCTTCCCTGTGGCATCACGTCTCTGGTGAAGGGGCTGACTCACTTAGAAGGGGCCTAAGATGGTGTGTCCTGGCCCAGCCTGGTCAGCTGTGAGATGCTGTGAGCCAGGGAGATAGGACGGAGTTGTAGCCAGGCCTCAGGGGCCCAGCATGGAGAGTGGCAACTGCTCCATCATTCAGAACAAAACAGTTTCTTCTGTTGCAGTTCATGGGGCACCAAAAAACTGCAAACTTAAGACCCAGGCTTCCGAGGGGTGGGGAGTTAACAGAGCCTGTCATAGTGCCTGGCACCTAATGGGGTGTGCCTGGCATCTGTTATGGGATGAACTCTTCCCCCCCACAAAAATGACATGTTGAAGTGCTGGCCCCCAGAACTTCCAAATGTGACCTTATTTGGAAAGAGAGTTGTTGCGGATGTAATTAGTTAAGATGAGGTCATAGCAGAGGAGGGTGGGAATCTACTCCAATATGACTGGTGTTCTTATAAGACAGCAGCCACATGAAGACAGCACCATGCAGGGAGAATGAATCCATGTGACAATCCAGGCAGAGACTGGAGTGATGCAGCTGCAAGCCAGGGAATGCCAGAGATGGCGGCAAGCCACTGGAGCTAGGAAGAGGCAGGGAAGCATTCCCCTACAGGGTGCAGAGAGAGCATGGCCCTGTCCATATCATTATTTCAGACTTCCACCCTCCAGAACCATGAGACAACGAATTTCAGTTGTTTTAAGGTACTTGGTTTGCGGTAGTTCGTGACGGCAGCCCTAGGAAATGAATACAACACCCAGTAAATATGAGTTCTATTCTCTTGTTTTTTCTTTCTGGGCCTCTGTCTAGTATTCAGAAACATGGGCTTGATGATTCATCAAGATGCGATGAGAACCCATTCTAATCTATACACATTTATGGAATTTTATGTGCCAGGCCCTGATTACACAGAGATAGATAAACCATGGCTTTGCCTAGATTGACACAGATCTGTGAAAAGGTTTCACGGTATTATCTTGAAATAATAATTAAAAGTAACGGCAAAACCCGCAATTACTTTGCACCAACCTAATGTAAAGTGGACCACCGAAGAAAAATAATACCTCTGACCAAGAGACAGACTTAAAAAGGACTTTGAATTCTCCCTCCCTCCACAAAACAATGCTGGACCTCTGACAGGGACGACGAGGTCACCCATCAGTTCTACTTAAAAGGTTTCACCCCAGCTTTTGAGCTCTAGATATTGAGTTTCATGAAGACACTGTTGTGGTGGAATATACAAAGCTAATCAATAGTGGGCAGCTCTTTTTCATATTAATTAGCCAGCTGTGCAGGAATAAAAAATACATCAAGCTCACTCGTGCTCTCTGAGGATGCTCACTTTGCTGGTGCAATGACAGCAGCTCCCGGGAACCACCACTCCCTGCCAGGGCCTCGGCTTCTGTGGGCCGTGACAGTCTGTGGTCCTGGAAGTGCTCTGTCTGTGAACACACTTCGGATTTGTCTCAGAGCTCTTAGGCTCCTTGGACTGAAACCAGTCTCAGCTAACAGCTCGGCAGCCCTTCTCTTTCAGTGCTCATGTGTCAAGGGGGCCTAGGGTCGTGGGAGAATGCAGGTTTGGAGTCAGGCAGATATCTGCATTTGAATTCAGCCTTATTAGGCAGGTGGACTGAGGACTGGCACTTAATTTGTTTGAGCTCCTATTTCTGTAACTGCAAAAAAAGAAAATACCAATTTTGCAGAGATTTTAAGAGGAGAATGAAATGAGATGGTATATTTAAATAGGCTTATGTAATATCTGACCTGTAATAAGTACTAAATAATAATTATTAAATCATTATTGAATAGCACTTAATTAATATGATAGCACCTATTAAGTTATTTTCATTATTATTTTTCCTAGACACAGATTTATCATGGCCACAGGTCACTGAAAGCTCGTGAAGCCCTGTCATACCTGGTACAATTTTTCTTTTCATTTGTCTCTTGGTTTGGGATAAGAAAGCAAAAACCAGTCCCTGACAGCCAGGAGCTGGCCTGGCTCTCACAGTGAGGCGGTGGCATTCACCTGCTGAATATCAACAATTTCACATACCAACCTCAGACAAGGCAACTCTGACTAGAATGGATCAAGACAAAAATAAGGTCACTCTACAGTCATGTCTGAACTCAGACAAAAAACACAATAACATTGCTCAAACCACACAATGACCAAACACTCCCCATCCTGCCTAACATGAGTGACTGCCGCCTCTTTTCCAGTGACCACTTTAACTTCACATCATTCTTCCTGCCTTCTACACAAGATTTATGAAGATATCCTGGCAGAAAATTGCCTATTCCCTGACAGTATCCAGTCTAGAGCAAAGCCCTGATCCTGGACCCCGCCCCCAAATCATGTGACACAAGGCCCAATCCTGCACATCCTTTCTAACACCCTCTACCCAGACCCTAATGGCTCTGCATCGGGTGGTGCTTCTGTGCTGCAGAGAGTTCGTGATCACGTCTTTGTTCAGCTGACTATATGTGAGTTTCTGGTAGTCTTTGGCTGGATTGTACTAACGGAGGTTTCAGTGTTACCCTGACCTAGGAGGAAGACTGATTTGGAGTAGCAACACATCTGGGCCTTTTCTGGTCCCATCTACCAGATAAAGCCTTCTCCCTAGCCTACTTTCTCTATCAAACAGGGATCCTGACTCCACAACCTTTAAGTTGCCTCTTTTGCCATTGGAACTCCTGAAAACCACATTACAGGATGGGCAGGGGGTGAGAGGCCATTCTGGTAAGCATTCTTTCGCCTGTGGTCCCATCCCAGATCTCCCTTGGTCGCTGCTTAGAACTTCAGGGGACCTTAGGCATCGTTTCATCCTGTTGCCCAAGCAGAGCTGGATTTCTCCCGCTGATTCTCTGGCTGCTGGTTACCCAGAGGAGTTCCCAGCACTGATGTATGTGTAGGTAGGTGTCTGTCTTCTGTACACCATGAGCCCCTGGGGTAGAGAACATGGCAGCTCCACTTAGCCTTCCTGCAGCCAGGCAGCACTAGCACCTTGCCTGGCACAGATGGCTGAATGGGAGCAGCACATAGATAGTCACCGGGCAGCACAATTCCCTCCCCCAGTCCCCAGTTCATCAATACAACTATGGACCAAGTAGCACTGGCCCACTGTGAGGGTCGTTTGGACAAGGCTTTCCCCCGCCTACTCAGGATGCATCATTTCATTTTTCTCTCTACTTTCATGATCAGTACTAGCGGCGAGCTTTATCAGAATTTCTCATAAAGTTTATAATCACTCTCTAAGAGTTACTGCATGAAGGACGATGAGTAGAGAAAGAACTACAAGGCTGGCCTGAGAAGTATATACTAGGGGGTCTGTTGGGGCCACTCACAAATCAAATAGGAAGGCAGTCCAAGAGGCAGGGGGCAGAAAGGAGTTAACATAGCAGGCTGGAGACCGCGTCCTTAGAAAGCTCTGCTTGCAAGGCTGGCCTTGGGCTGGTGCCTGAGAACCTGGCTGGTAAACAGTTGCCTAGGTCCTAAATGATAGGAGGGGCTATCTGTGCCTAGATTGTATTGTGCCTAGATTGTACCAATAATGAGTTTATGTTAAACACCTTATTTCCTTCTGGGAGTCTGGAATTTGGTACATGCTAGGCAGAGGGCACCTATGTGACTAGCCCCTGCTTAACACTTAGGGCCCTGAGTCTCTCTTGAGCTTCCATGGTAAACAGCACTTTGTAGGTGTCATCACAGCTCCTGGCTGCGGGAACAGAGCACTTCCTGCATGACTCTGCTGAGAGAAAAACTCTCGGAAGCTTTGGCCCGGCTTCCTTTGATCTTTGTCCCATGCACCTTTTCCCTTTGCTGATGTGCTTTTCTTTCCCCTTTGCTGTAACAAATATTAATTGTGAGTCCCACTCTATGCTGTGTCCTGCAGTGCTTTTAGCGACTTGAGGAACCTTGGACACATCTGAACCCAGGCTCCAAGGCCAAAGGGCCACTGTCTGTCAGGATTTAGAGCCAGGGCATGGGCTCAGGTGCCCCGGACCGGGGAGATGATGTCATGATTTATGAAATGTCAGGTGTTAAAGGGCATTGTGAGCTATTATGCACTCCCTAAATGTGAATAATAATGGCCAGGCTGCCAGAGCAGACTCTTGAAGAGCTTTTGAAATCTGGCTGGGGAAAAAATGACACAATCTTTTTTCAAAATAAAATCCATCTTTTAGCACTAGCTCTAGTGTTGAGGTTATAAATTATTGAAGGCTGTGGATGCAGGTAGAGAGAAGGGTAAATCCTTTGGGCTTAAATGGTTTCCCTCTTTTTGCTACCAGGTGAGGCTGCATGCAGAGTGAGAGATGCCTGGAGGCACCTCACTTCTAATTGCTGTCTAACTTCTGACTTAGCCCATTTGGTTCCTATTTGAAGCACCTTCTTCTGTACTTTCACAGCCCACTTCACACCCATGAGGGCTCTTCTCTCCTCCCTCTTGCATCTTTACAAGGAGCTGGAACTGCAAAAAATTTCCCTTTGTTTATACCACGCTTTGAACCTGGTTTGTTCCATACACTTATTTCCTTTTTGGAGGCACATTCAGGAAAGCAATTTGTTTTGTAGTTAAGGTACTACACAAACTAAGTACAGCAAACTCATTTAGGAGCCAGGCTGTGAGCGATGGCAGAAAGAAAATCCCTCTTCAGTGTTCGGGACGGAAAGGGTTTGGCTATTTATTTGAAGGAGAGTTTCTTCCAGAAGAAGGATCCTTCTCACAGAGCAAACTGGGAGAAAGCAGCCTGAAGAAAATCAGGCTGACTGGAGCCTTTTCACACTTGGTCCTGGTACCTAGGGAATCGTCTCTGGCAGTTAGAGCCAGGCTGACCAGCTGCCAGAGAGAGTTATGAACAGCTGTGCATGGGTGTGGAGTCAGACAGACCTGGGGTTGAATCCCATCTCCGCCATGTGCCAGCTGCATGATCTCAAGAGCACTTCCAAACAAGAATGAGGGCGATATCTACCTCAAAGCTTGTCACAAATGTTAAACAAGATATGAAAACACTTTGTAAATCATGAAGTGCAATGCATTTAACAACAGCATACACTTATATAATACTTCCTGTGTGCCAGACACGATGCTAAGTGCTTTAGCTTTCTTACCTCATTTAATCCTTACAACCACACTGTGAGAGAGATACCCCATTTTACAGGTGAGAAGACCGAGGCATGGAGAGATGAAGAGACCTGCCTTGTTTAACACAAGGTAACATAGCTAATAAGTGGAAGTGCTAGGATTCCAATCCAGGCAGCCTGGCTCCAGAGTGTGTGCTTATAAGTTGGAGTCACCAAGTGTGTGTTTGCAGTGGCTAGTCTGATACACTGACACCTTTTTAACCTGAAAAAGAACTGGCAGTCATTCACTCAAGTAGTTCTATATTCCTGTCTCCATCAGGTAATATGATTAGGGGTAAGAGCTCTGGATTTGCATAGCCCTGGGTTAGCTATCAGCTTTGTGACTGGCTAGCTGGCAAGTTCCTTATGCTTTTGAGGCCTCAATTTCATCAGCTCTAAAATGGGAATAACAACCCCTATTTTTCTTCTTCAGCTTTCAAGTTCAGGGGTACATGTGCCAGATGTGCGGGTTGGTTACATAAATAAACATGTGTCATGGTTAGCTATTCTTCCTGATGCTCTCCCTCCCCATTGCACCAACCTCCGACAGACCCCAGTATGTGTTCTTCCCCGCAAAGTGTCCATGTGTTCTCATCATTCAGCTCCCACTTATAAGTGAGAACATGCAGTGTCTGATTTTCTGTTTCTGCAGTTTGCTGAGAATAACTGCTTCCAGCTCCATCCATGTCCCCACAAAGGACATGATCTCATTCCTTTTTATGGCTGCATAATATTCCATGGTGTATATGTACCACATTTTCTTTATCCAGTCTAACATTGATGGACACTTAGGTTGTTCCATGTTTTTGCTATTGTAAATAGTGCTGCAATGAACATACGTGTGCATGTATCTCTATAATAGAATGATTTATATTCCTTTGGGTATATACCCAGTAATTAGATTGCTGGGTCAAATGGTATTTCTGCCTCTAGGTCTTTGAGGAATTGCCACACTGTCTTCCAAAATGGTTCAACTAATTTACACTCCCACCAACAGTGTAAAAGCATTCCTTTTTCTCTGTAAACTTGCCAGCATCTGTTGTTTTTTAACTTCTTAGTAATAGCCACTCTGACTGGTGAGAGATGATATCTCATTGTGGTTTTGATTTGCATTTCTCTGATGATCAGTGACGGTGAGCTTTCTTTCATATGTTTGTTGGCCACATGTATGTCTTCTTTTGAGAAGTGTCTGTTCATGTCCTTTGCCCACTTTTAAATGGGGAACAACCTTTGTTTTATAGGCTGATTATGGTAATGAAATGAATAATACATGCACACTATCTGGTTCACTGTAACTGTATAATAGTGAGCATTGCTCCTGTAATTATTGACAGGTAGAGTTTATGAGTAAAAAGAAATAGAGAAAGGAGCAGGGGGGATGTGGCGAGGGAGGGAGGGAGGGAGGGAAAGGGGGGGGAGGGAGGGAAAGAGGGGGGGAGGGAGGGAGGAATAAGCAGTTAACAGCAGCATCCATCACAGCTTATACACCCTTTCAGAGTCCCCTGGGGCCGCCATCTGCTGGCGCCTCAGCCAATGGCAGCACTTCAGCTGCCACTGTGGCCAGTCGGTCCATTGAATTCTGCTGCCTAGCACCCATTAACTGCTTGTCTTGCCTTCCTCCCACAGACTACTCTGGAGACATGACTGCTAAGTACAGCCTGCCTGAGAGCCTTCTCAGGAAGCACTCCTGCTTAGAGACCAGGTATGTCTCCTTGCAGCTTGTTGGGAGGCACTGGCCAGCATGGTAACCCATCACCTCTCTCTGCTTCTCATCTTTCTTTGTCTCATGTTCCTGAGTTTACTTCTCCTAAATAAAGCATCAGCTTTTAATCTTTGCCTCAGCTCTGCTTTCTAGGAAACCCAGACTAAATCAGGTTTATTAAGACAAGAAGATAGTAATTATATACGCAAACAAACTCTTTATAAACAAAATCTGATAACCAGTTGGGCACCCTCTAAAGGATCCTTAAAGTCAAAATTTGGCAGAGGCGGGACTTGAGGTTCTTGACAAGTTCATGGTTAGTTAGTTATCCAGGGCAAATGCATTATGAATGTAGGTTCCAGCCAGACCTGCAGCTTTATTTATTTAAGCTGTTAGTAATTCAAAGCTAAAGGCAATTGTAGTCTTCTCAAGAACAAGATCACTCCAGATGTCATGTCTGTTCTTACCTGAATCAGAGAAGGCATCTGTCACCTTTAACTTCTCCCTGCTTAAAATTTCCCTGTGGTACCTGTCACCTTCAGGACAAAGGCTGAACCCTTGAGCCAGCAATTCAGAACCATCCCCTGCCATGACAGAGCCCAGCTCTCCTCTCTGTCCTCATCTTTTCTTAATCTCACAGGCTTCAGCCATAATATATCTTTGCTATTTCCTAAACAGTCCCCACCAGCCAGGAGACAGACCCACGCTCTCTGACTGCTAGTCCAATGCCCCTTTGCCTCATTACTGCTGCTTCCCACCATCAGAGGAAGCCGGGCTTGTCACTTTGGGGAGAGTTTCGGGAAGGTCTGGTCATCTCTAAGGGCTCTTCCTGAAAGAGGTATTTTGTGGGGTATGGGTAATTGCTGCCTCCTGGGCTTCATGTATCAAACCCATATGAACACCTGGAGCCCCTCTTCATCCTTTGCTCCCTATGCTCCCTTCCAGACTGAAGTCAAAGGAAAGCAACCCATTACTATATGGTGCTCTGTCCATCTGCCTGGGTTGATTAGTGTGAAATTAAAGTTGTGGTAAGGATCTATGGGTTGGCAGAAGCCCAGATTTCTCTTGACATGCTAGTTTCATGTTGTGCCCATTGTTATCTGCTCTGGATTCCTCTCCAGTTGCCTTTGTGCTCAGTGGAGAGATCCAGGTGGGTCCATGAACCCAGCTTATGCCTCATCCAGCCCCTGTATCTTCCTAAGTCAGCTCTCCCTGTTTGGGGATGCTTTTCCTGCTGTCCTCACAGCCCAAAGCTACTCTATGACTTATTAATCATCCCAATGACCATTTACATAAGAGGGAGAGGGGAGAGGAGAGATGTACAGGTTCTACAAATTAGGGATTCCAGCTTTATCATTGTACAAGCTGTGTGACCTTGATTAAGTCTCTGATCCCGGAGTCAATCTTCTTTCAGCTGAATCATGAGCCCCCGCCCAGATATTTAGTCATTCTCAGAAAGGGGACCCTAGAAATACTAGGCCAACAGTTTTTGACCAAGACTATTGCATCACAAATCATGGTATTTTTGAGCTAAGGGGTCCTTGAAGGAAGGGAATTAACATTCACAAGGTCCAGCCATATTCCAGGACCATCTTTTTTTTCTTTTCTTTTTTTTTTTTTTTGAGACAGGGTCTTGTTCTGTTGCCCAGGCTAGAGTTCAGTGGTGCAATCATAGCTCACTGTAGCCTCGATCACCCAGGCCCCTATCTCAGTCTTCTGAGTATCTGGGACTTCAGATGCACACAATCATCCTTGGCTACTTTTTGTTGTTGTTATTTTTAGTTCGAGTTATCCTCCTACCTTGGCCTCCAACGTGCTGAGATTACAGGCATGAGTCAGGGTGCTTGGTCCCCCGTTACCATCTTTTATGCTTGTTTTTCTAAAATCTATAATAATAAATATATTTTACATGACAGTCGAGTACATGTATTGTGTGTATAACTGACTGGCCGGGCACAGTGGCTCACGCCTGTGACACCAGCACTTCGGGAGGCCGAGGTGGGTGGATCATCTGAGGTCAGGAGTTTGAGACCAGCCTGGCCAATCTGGTGAAATCTTGTCTCTATTAAACAAAAAATTAGCCAGGTGTGGTGGCAGACACCTGTAATCCCAGCTACTTGGGAGGCTGAGACAGGAGGACTGCTTGAACCCAGGATGCAGAGGTTGCAGTGAGCCAAGATCACACCACTGCAGTCCAGCCCAGAAAATAAGAGCGAAACTCCATCTCAAAACAAACAAACAAACAAACAAACAAAAAAACCAAAGTGGAACTGGAATAAAAATTTTATAAAATAATTCTTATCTTACTATATGCCCTACACTTTATTCTGCTTCTCTCTATTCTATTTATTATATTATTATTATTATTAATTTATTTATTTTGAGATGTAGTCTTACTCCGTTGTCTAGGCTGGGGTGCAGTGGCATGATCTTGGCTCACAGCAACTTCTGCCTCCGAGGTTCAAGTGATCCTCCCACCTCAGCTTCCTGAGTAGCTGGGACTACAGGCATGTACCACCACACCCAGCTAATTTTTGTATTTTATTTTTAGTACAGTCGGGGTTTTACCATGCTGGCCAGGCTGGTCTTGAACTCCTGACCACAAGTGATCTGCACATCTCGGCCTCCCAAAGTGCTGGGATTACAGGTGTGAGCCACAGAGCCCAGCCTATTTAATATTATTGTAAATGGTGCTGAGCTATAACATTTATTTCGTGACTGGTTGACCCAGAGTTTCGAAAACACTGTCCTGCTCTTTCACATGCATGATCACCTTCCACCCTTATTACAACCTTAGGAGGTAGACATTCATTCATTCCCAGGTTGCAGATGAAGAAACTGAGTTTCTCCATTTCTTCATCTCAGTGAGATTTAGTAATTTGCACAAAATCGCCCAATTCCTAAGTAGCTGAATTGGGATTCCAAGTTTGACTCCAAAGCCTATCCTCCTTCCAAGTTATTTCACTGTCTGAGATTCCACTGACCTTTTTTGGCTGATGGGGAAACTACAATAATGCTCAGAGAGAAGTGACTAGGTCAAAGTCACACTAGGACTGGTGACAAAGCCTAAAATTGAAACCAAATTCATCTCTAGACTCCACACATCTGGCACTGGAACAAGGCTCCCATAGGCCGGAAGCTTCTTTCCCAATGTTGGTTATTCTCTTTCTTCCCTGAAGTCATCCTGGGTCAGATGAAGTTCAAGCAGCCTCAGAAACCACTCTCCTTGGACAAAGCAGAGCTTACTGACAGGGAAAAATGTTTCTGAAATATCTTTCGTCAGGAAGTTTGTCATCATGCACATCATTGCCTCCACTGGAATTGAAAGTTGTGTTGTCTCAAATTAAAAACAAAACTCTCATTTGCTGCACCTCTCTGCACACTCAGCGGGTCTCAACTGAGTTTCAGGAATGCAATCTGTCTTAATTTAGCATGGCTCTGAGCCTTCATTTTCCTCCCTTTCCCTTTCAGAAGCAAGGTGCTGTCGTGTTAGTATGTGCTGCCACCAGGGAGAGTCACAGAGCTTGCCAGTGGGAAGTGGTTATAGGGTGCAGTTAATCTGGGCCAGGACTTCTTAAAGGGACTCCTAAGAACAACAAAGCTAGTAGCCGTCAGGTGTTGGCTCCCAGATCACAGGCAATTCCAGCCAATGTGGTGCTATGCAGAGGAGGCCCCAGGTCAAACTTCACTAAGGCAGCTTGAGGCAACCAAGCAGAAGGTAGGACTAAAATTATGGCTTAAAGGGAAGCTGAGATTGTATGAAAAAATGATGGTTCCCAAGAGTCTTATGTGGAAGACAAGGCAAGGCTGGGTGAGGGAGTCAGGCAGCAAGGTCAGAAACCAAGATGATCGGCAGCAGGATGGAGCGTGGTGGGAGGAGTGGGCAAGGGATGTGGCTCATCACCAAAGCCGTGGACTGAGAACAAGAAAGCACCGGGTGTGGCATGGGACAGGCCATGGCTAAAGGACCCTGAACTGGGCCAAGGTAGCAGTGAGGCTGGGAGAGGGATCAGGGGCGAGCCCCTCTTCCTTACAGTACTGGCAAGTCATTTTGGTCACAGAATATAAGAGTACTGAAGTCATCCTCAATGCTAACAAGATGGTGGGGAGCAGCAGGGAAGAGAAAGTTCTATCCACTTCCACAGGTACAGGTACTACCCTCACTGCCGCACCTCAGTGAACTACATCCCTTGCCCATTCCTCACCTATGGCTCACTCTGACCTGAGCACCTGTTGTTTCTCTCCTGCATGACTGCAATAGCTGCCTACTTCTGCCTACTTCAGCCTTTGCCTGTGAGTCTACTCTCAACACAGCTTCTAGAATGATCCCGTTCAAGTATTAGTCAGACCTCATCACTTCTCCATTAAGAACCCTCCGTGGCTCCCCGGCACTGGCCTGCACACACCCCTATCCCCTCCCCTCTTTGGCCTCCTCTACCATCTAGCCACTCTGGCTTCCTTGCTGCTTTTCAAACTAGCCACACACAAGCTTCTGCCTCAAGGCCTTAGCACCTGCCTTCCCTCTGCCAAGATTGCTTTTCTTCCAGATATCTTCACAGCCTGCTTTCTCACCTATCGCAAGGCTTTGTTCAAATGTCACCTTCTCTGTGAAGCTTTCTCTGGCCACCGTTTTACAACTGCACCTCCCTTCCCCACTGCCCAGACACACCCTGGGACTCACTGTCCCCCTTTCTGTAACAACTGTTATAGAGAAACATTCTATGTTATTTATTTTTTACCTTGTTCATCATCAATTTTCCCACTAGAATGTAATCTCCATGAGAGGGGGCAGTTTTGTCTGCTTTGATCATTGCTGGAACCCCAGTATCTAAAACAGTGCCTGGTACATAGTAGGTACTCAACAAATAGTTGTGGAACGACAGACAATCCAACTAACTTGCAAACCTTACCTCCCAGTACACTCTGCCCCAGTATTCCCAGGTGCATTCGCTTATGTTCTAGCCTCATGTGACACACCTTCTACTGGTTTACCCCCAAGTTTTGCTCACAAAGAATGCCCCCTCTTAACCCTCTTTGCCTGTTACAGTCCTTTCCAGCCCTCAAAACCTAGGGACCAGCACTGCTTCCATAAAGCTCTCTCAGATACCCTCTGATGGGATATTTCTCTTAACCCTCTAAAACATGTACTTCAAATGTCATTTCTCTAGCATGTCATAATTTCAGAGTAGCCCAGTATGATCTCTGGGTCCTGATTACTTCTAATAGTTTATGGGTTCCCTTTCTTTTCTGGAAGTTTCTAATATTGACAAAGAAGTTTATATTCTGGATATAGCTAGAATCATCTCCTAGACCTCATATATTTTTTGGGTTGAGCTAACATAAACATGTCTCTATAAAAAAAAAAGACTGTAGAACATGGTGGTCGAGAAGGATAATGGGCCGGGTGCGGTGGCTTACACTTGTAATCCCAGCACTTTGGGAGGCTGAGGCGGGTGGATCACGAGATCAGGAGATCAAGACTATCCTGGCTAACACAGTGAAACCCTGTCTCTACTAAAAATACAAAAAAACTAGCCAGGCGTGGTGGCAGGTGCCTGTAGTCCCAGCTACTTGGGAGGTTGAGGCAGGAGAATGGTGTGAACCCAGGAGGCAGAGCTTGTAGTGAGCCGAGATTGCACCGCTGCACTCCAGCCTGGGCAACAGAGCAAGACTCCGTCTCAAAAAAAAAAAAAAAGAAAAAAGAAAAAAAAGAAAAAGAAAAGAAGGATAATGGACACTGTAGTGGGATGGATCAGGATTCACACCCTGGCTCTGACATTTACTAGCTGTGCACCCTTCAGTGAGATACCTAACTGCTCTAAATCTCTGTGTCCTTGGTTAGAAAATGAGGGAAGGTTAAGAGTTGGTGGGCTTGTTGTCTCCAAGGTTCTTTCTAGCTCACAGATTCTGAGAGGCTCAGAGGCTCTGCCTCTACCAGGCTCTCCTCAATCCTCTTGGGAGCCTGGGGGCTTCCAGCACGCACAAGGTTTACGTGGATAGCTCTGTCTGGTAGGACACTCTAATTCCCTGAAAGCATGGAGCCCCTCTGCATTCCTGAGAGGGCTGTGCACTGGCTCCCAAAGCAGAAGAGTAATCAAATGTGGGGCCCAATTCCTACCCTAGTGGATGGGATCTAACTTCCCATCCTAGAAGATGGTGTCCCATTGTACAATGGGTTGGGTTGCTGCAGTACTTTGACCACTCTGGAACTTAACGATAGATATTCTTATATATTTTTAAAACCAAGTCTCATGGGTATGGGGCCAAGGAGAGCAGAGGATAAATGGAGTTAATTGGTAATGAGTTCCTTTCTCACTGTACTTTGGAGATGCTCACCTAATCTACTGACTCTGAATGAGCAATTTGGCTGCCTAATTAGGTTAACCAATAATTTCCCTTTTGACACCAGGCTGCTTGATAATTTGGGGCAGGGGTAACTGTGATTCTGCTTCATTGTTTCCTTTCAAAGTAGATTTCTTAATTTGCCTCTGGGATTAAATCACGAGTACATTCTTACTGTTCCCCAGACCCACCATGCTTCTGCATGCCTCCAAGCCTTGGCTCATGCAGTTGTCTCTATTGGGAATGCTTCTCTCAGATCCCTTAGACTCAGTGAAATCCTACTAGGCTTTCAAGCCCCATGCATAACATGAGTGGAATGAAGGAATGAGCCTTTGCACCCTCAGGGCAAAATGAACTGCTCCTTTATTGTCATCATCCAGCTCTTTAAAAAATTAATATTAACAACTCCCGTGAATTAAGGCCCAACACAGACCAGACGCTTCACAAATGCTGTAGTACAGACTCACAGCAACACTTCAAGGAAGGAAGATGGCATGCTGTGTTTGCATTTTTTGTATTATGTGAAAAATACATAACAGTTGATCTTTTTAATCATTTTAAGGACTAGAGTTCAGTGGCATTAGTGTAGTCACACGGTTGTGCATCCATTACTTTTATGTATCTCTGAACTTTTTCATTATCCCAAACTGAAAATGTGTACCCATTAAACAGTAACTCCCCAACATCTCTTCTTACTCCCTGGTAACCACTGACATACTCTTTTTAAAATGACAAAACTGTGGCTCCAAGAGGTGATATGACTTGCCCAAGATCTCAGAGCTGGGACTGGTACAACCAGGACTTGAGGCCAGGTCTCCTCATTGGACTCTGAAACTAGCATTCTTTCTCCACTCTGCAACACTGCCTGCTGCACCTCTGTTAAAGAGCTGCAAGGTGCTCGTAGCCCTGCCTCCCTCACTGGTCATCTAGAGTCCACATCCTTGAATAATGCTGCACACTGAAGCTCAGCATAGCTGTGGGACGAATTACAGAATGAATTCACAAAAGACAGCGTCAGCTTGACCCAGTGCTTGGGAGTGAAGCTCGAATTGCAACCTCTGCTTTCTAAAACACATCTATTGCATACCCACTGTGTTCCTGACATGCCAGCTTCTCACTGCCCCCCAAGCCTGTTGGCCCCTCACAGCAGGAGAGGAGAGGCCTGAGGGCTGGCTCTGCTTGAAGGCCCCGAGTAGGAAGATTTGTGTTTACATTACCCAGTCAATTCTATATTTATTTTAGATATTAAGCAGTGACATAAAAGCTGCTGACATTAACCTTCAGGGGCAGAAATTGTCTTTAATGGACCCCATAAAAGTTATTATTGATGGCAGCTGCATGCAGCATCACTGTGACCTCAGCAAAAGCCTCCACCGCTATCAATACTGTTGACAATTACTATTGACTAATGCAAGGCCTGGTGTAGAGGCAGAGTAAATGTTCTTGTGGCTGGAGGTTGCTGGGGTTATGCTTCACATTTCACATTTATCTGGTAAGGATCTCTGAGAACTTGGTTGCACATTTTTGGTGGCCTCAACTGATAGCTGAGGACGCCTGCAGACTCAAATGGAGGCAGGCAAAGGGCTCAGACTATAGAGATGGCTCAGGCCATCAAAGAGACCAGACTTCAAATCTAAGCTCTGCCAACTTGGTGACTTGCTGGCTGTTGTGTCTCGGTTTGGAGCCTCAGGTTTCCCATTTGGCAAATGGGAATGCCACTGAGTTGCCAGGGGGATTAAGGCAATTGCTCACGTGCAGTGGTAAGCACATAGCATGAGGTTGCTGGCTTTGCTCTAACCCTGAGAAGTGACCACACTGTGATGTGTTGACTGACAGGTCCAGTGGAACTGAGCCCTGTTCTGATGGTGAGATCTGAGTTCCCATCACAAGAAAAGGAGAGCACTGGCTGGGGCCAGGGGTTTGATGAGGTCAGGCGGAACTACAGAAAGATGGGAGAGGGGGAAGGTAAAAGAAAAGGGAAAGAGGGTGAAAGGAACCAAGACTTTTGTAGTAGAGCCTGGCTCCAGCTCAACTAGATATGTGGCCCTGTGCACAGCCTTTAATCTCTCTGTGCCTCAGTTTCCTCAGCTATAAGTTGGGGAGATAATAGTGTAAGAGGAACGTGAACCTAATCAGTGAATAAAAGGGAGTCATTCCCATGATTGCTGTCATTATTTAGATCTGAGTACTGCATAACAAAGCTGTTAACATAACTTCCCAACCGGGAGCAAGTAGACAGCCTTTGGGCACCTAGGGGGAATCTAGGTTCAGGGAGTCCAGGCTTGGAAGGGATGTGGGAAACAGAAGCCCTTCATTAGATTCATCTGCCTACCTCCTCTGCCCACCCGTCTACCCTGAGTACAGTGAGGCTTTGAGTTCTGTGGCCAGTGTGGAAATGTATGATCATAAAGAGATGACGACATGGCCAGGGGAGCAGGCAGCCATTCCTCCGTCCCATTATCAAAGGCTGAAACTCTTCAGGCTTAGTGAATATGTCATTATCACCCAACAGAGGCTTAATTCAGCTGTAATTCAGCTCTCAGGGAATATACAATAATGTGGGCAGTGTGCACCTCTTTCTGTCATGACTTTATGGAAAATGATCATTTGTCACCATGCCAAGAAGGCTTCAAAAGAAAAAATAACCCAAGTGTCTTGCTACAGAGGGAATTCACTATAACTAGGGCTATAAGAGTAGATTTTAGAGTCATATAGGCTTGAGTTCCAATCTCATTTTGCTAGTTGTGTGTCCTATGCAGGTTTCTTAACTTCTCTGGGCTGCGGTTTCCTTACTGTGTGCAACAATGGGGATAATGAAACCTTCTTCAAAGGGTTGTAGGGGGAGTAAATGAGATAATACAGCTAAAGCAGTTAGCACTGTGCTTAGGTTCAGATAATTGGCAGCAACTTTTTTTTTTTTTTTTTTTTTTTTTAGACAGAGTCTAGCTCTGTTGCCCAGGCTGGAGTGCAGTGGTGCAATCTTGGCTCACGGCAACCTCTGCCTCTGGGGTTCCAGTGATTCTCCTGCCTTAACCTCCTGAGTAGCTGGGATTACAGGTGTGCATCACCATGACACACGCCTCAAGCGATCCATCCACCCCAGCCTCTGAAAGTGCTGGGATTACAGGCTTGAACCACCACGCCCAACCACACAACTATTAAGTATTAATGCTGTTATTATTATCATTTTCCTCTCGCATACCTTCATCTTGTGCATGCACTTAGAATCCAAGAATTCTGCATCTAGAAGGGCCTACAGGTCATTTAGCTCAGCTAGACCCAAAAATTGTTTATTAGAATACTGGTCCCACCAGATGCTCTGAGAATAAAAGAGTTCTGTGGTCAAATCGATTTGGGGAATGCTGCATACATCCCCCCTTGGTAATTTATCCATTAGCATGCACATTAACATCTGAAAAACTCTAAGAAGTCCTGGAGTAAAGAAACTGGTTTAAGTTTGTTTGATTCAGTGTTTCCTACATTATTTGACCACAGAACAGCCCCCTACCCCATCTAAGAACTAACATTCTCAGATCAAGGAATGCTAATTTCATTTAAACTATTTATTTTATAGATGAGGAAACTGAGTCCCAAGAAAGGATACAATTTACCCAATGCCACACCCTAGACCAGTACCAGAACTGAGGCTCCCTTCCTGCTGCGGTGTGGTGGCACATACCCTATTCTCTTTGTGCCAGGCCCTGCACTGCCCTTCAATTTAATGTTCAAGTTCAGTGTGTGGTGGGGGTGGGGAGAGGCAGGGCTGCTGGCTGGGTATGGCCTTGGGAAGGTGGGTGAGGGAGTGTGGGTGCTTTCCCACCAGAGAGAGGGAAACTCCTCTGGTACTGAGGTCATTAGCCCCTTCACAGGGCTGATTGGGGACCAAGGGAGAGTGACACTGCCAAGCCAGTACCCAGTACCCAAGCCATTGCCACCCTCCCACGTAGACAAGTATGCAGGCTCCCTAGGCGAACACGTGAGTCCTCTGGGAGGGGTGGCAGGATGCACCTTTGGAACTCTGCTGCATGGGACTCTGGACCCTAAGGGGATACATTTCCCCACCTGACCCTGACCGTGCGTGGTCTCCTGCCCATCCCCAATCTGGGGATCCATCTTGGTTTTACACCACTCAGCTGGAGCCTCCTCTTCAGAGACTAACCCCTCTAAGCCTCATCTCTGACCTGTTCCCGCCCTGATCCAGGGGAATCCGGGGCAGGAATCACGAGGATCTACATTTGAAGCTAGAAGCCAGCAGGGGGCACTGGGCTAGGTGCTTCCTATTCTATTAATAATTCAGACTGCCCTCCCCTACCCCTTTGCCAGCTCTGGTATGGAAGCACCAGCGGACCTCCTCCTCACTGGGTTTCCCAGAAACAGCCCTCCAGGTGCTGGGGCTGTTCCTGGGCTCTGCCACTCTTTCCTTTGCAGCCAGGCCTCAGCAGGACCCACCTTGGTGCTGACCTGGCTCAGCAAAGCTGCTCAGGGGCTGGTAAGGCATGAAATACACAGAAGGGGAGATTCCCCCCGGGAGCTAGTCTCCACGCAGGACCACGTTAGACTCAGAGCCCCTCAGAATTCTGCCAGCAAGGTCCCAAGGGGAGAAAGAGGAAAACACTGAAACTGGGCCCCCTTTCCTCCACCACGAAAAGGAGGCGTGTGAACCAGGTGCCATCTTTTCCTCCCACAGCCTCTCTCAGGCCTTGGGAAGGAGCCTCAGGGAGGAGAGTGGAATAAGGAGTGTGCAGCTGGCACTTCCCGGGATCGGGGGAAGCTGCAGCAAAGCCTCAAGTTTTAATTGTTAAAGTTTTTTTTTTTTGTCTTTTCACTTTCTTTTTATTTTTAATAGACAGATAATAATTATATATATTTATAGGGCACAATATGATATTTTGATACATAAATATATTGTGGAACGATTAACTAAAGTTAATTAACATATTCCTCATCTCACATACTTATTTTTTTGTGGTGAGAATATTTAAAAATCTACTCTTTTAGCAACTCTGAAATATATAATGCATTATTATTAACTATAGTCACCATGCTGTGCAATAGATTTCAAAAACTTATTTCTCCTAAATGAAACTCTGTACCCTTTGACAACATCTCCCCTAAACCTCAAGTTTTAAGTTATCCCCAAATGACACTTTTTGTTTGGAAGTCATCCTCTGAACAACATAAGATGCTGATGTGGGACAGTGTTCCTGGAGGTTGCCCAGGACTGCTGAGCACCTGGAGCTAGAGATGGAACGCGCAGGATTCAGGCAGGACCAGGCCTTGCTGATGTGGTAGAGGACAAACTATGGGGAATCTGTTACCACTGCCCCATGACCTTTCTTCTCCCCTGCACACAGGCACCTTATAAGCAATGACCCAGAGCTTTATGCGCCTCCCTAATCTGGAAGGAAAGAGCAGCGACCCAGTCTCTGGCATGTCACTCATGGGTGGGCATTTCATATGACTCTGCAAGAGACTCTGACTTTTGATCCCTGAGAGTAAAGCAATTTTTCACCAACTTCACCAGAGCCCCAGGCAATGGAGCAGGAAATCAATATTGTAAATAAAACCCCAGCTCCACCACCCAGGCACCCGGCACAGACCAAACCAGCCACTTACCAGTCTCAGTGTTTTCGTGCTCGGTGTCGGTGAGCGTGAGGTTGGAGTTGGCCCGGCTGGACAGGCAGGAGCTGCGCCCTGACCGTGTGCTCCGGCCCCACAGCCGCACGGGGTGCTCAGGGGACAGCACCGTGTCAGCCTCCATGTCGGCATCAGAGCTGGCCCCCATGGAGTAGCCGCAGTGGGGGAGGCCAATGTCTGTCCGGTACAGGGTCCCGTGAGGGGACGTTACTTCTCCCAGCCCCAGCTCCCGCAAGGTGAAGTTGGCACCTGGGAGGAAACACAGGTGAGCTTGGTTAGGGCACTGAGAAGAGGTCTGCCTCTGCCTCTGCCTGAAGCCGGGCCTTCCCACCCCAGGACTCACTGCCGTTCTTTGAACTTGCTGTGGCATTCTATGCCCACGCCTTTGCTCAAGTGATTGCCTCTGCCTGGAGGGCTTTTTCTGCCCCCTCTTCACCAGCCTGAACCCTCCATTTCCTTTAAGCTTCAACTCAAATTGCGCCTGCTCTGTGAAGTCTACCTCAATACCAACACCTGTGCAGAATTCATTGTCACTTTTTCCAGGCTCCTTCCGGAGTCCTTGGGCCTGGTCGTACTGCACAGTAGAGTTGTTTCAGGGTCTACCCTCTGCTGAAAGTGACCTCAGCAAGCGCAGGCACCATGTTTTGCTTATGCTTATTCTTAAATCTCTGTTCCTAGAACAAAATACAGTACTCAGAAGCGGCTCAATAAATGCTTGTGAAAATGAACCGAGGGCTTCAGATCTCCTTTTCCAGGGAGGATGGTCAGCAAGTCCTGAGCAGGGCAGAAGCCCAGTCAATGAGATCTAAATGGCTCCCTTGGGGCCAGAAGTTCCTTTCTGGCCAGGTCAAGAAAGCCTGAAGCTTGAGAGTGAAGACGATGGGGACTGGCAGAGAAAAGTCAGCCTTGTACCAGGAAAAAGGCTCTGGCTGCTGCTTCCTCACTCCAAGTGGGTCTGTGATGGGGAACTGGCGGAGACAGGTCTCTTGAGGGCTCGGGCAGGCCTAGCAATGCCTAGGACAGAGGCTGGGAAGGACGTGGGTGAGAGAAGGTCACCTAGGATTAGTACTCGAGTGACAAATAGAATGCTGACTTTATGGAAAACTAACCTCCCTGTCACTCCTGCATGTGAATTCAATGTCTATTCAGGACCAGCTTCTCCCATATTTCTAGTATTTCCAGGAATGTGTTGCAGGGAAAAGGAAGAGGGAGTATACAAAGGCAGTAAGGGTCAGATCCCACTTACAGTGATGATCTGGAGAACTGGACTTATAATCAGGCAGAACACGTTTAAACCAAGTCACGCTGGCCCTGGGCCTGTACTGAGATACAGCAGTGAATAGGATACAGTGCCCAACTTTACAGAACTCTCTGGCGGGTAGGGGAGACACAACCAAACACATGATTAAGTGTGCAAGTTCAAAGTGCGGAGACCACAGAGAGTGTTCTGGGAGTGCAGGGGCAGAAGGTGGGATATTGGGGTGAGGAGCTCAGAGGAGAGGTTTGCAATGAGAGTGAATGTGGAGAATGATGAGTTAGAAGGCAGAAGAGGTGGATGGCCAAGCTTTAAAGGCCAGGACTGAATAGGACAAGCCTACAAAGAAAAGCAAGAAGGAACTGCCAGAGAGGTAGAAGGGGAGCCAGCAGAGATGCCATCCTATTATAATGGTGTGTCTCACTCTTACAGATAACCCTGTGCTCCCCCAGTGTGTGCTAGTTATCTGGATCCAACACCTATCACACCTGCTGCAGAGTAGGTGCCCTGTAAAAGTTAGGTAACCCCACACACACGTACATACCTGCGGGCACATGCACCCACGTGCACACACACACACACGCACACGTGCACACACGCACGCACACGCACACACGCACGCACTCTGGTAGTACTTTGGACAACAGATAAGGGGACAAGAAAGTGGGGAGGAGAGACCAGTTGGGGTGCTGCTGAAATGCAAGCTGCTGCGCTAGGCTGTGGTGGTGGGTGGAGGTGTGCCTCAGGCCTCCCACTCAGCTGGCTCAGGCTGGGACAGCCTTGATGCCAGGTTACAGCCATGAAGTACTTCCACACAGCTTGGTAAATAACTTGTGCCAAGCCACCTCAGTGCCTCCTTCCACACCCCGTGCCTCTCAGCCTCTGCTCTGGCTGCTCCAGCCCTTTCCCAATACCGGCAGTCTCCTCATGATCCAGTTACTAAACAAAGGGTTAATGTCAGCGGACCAGGCATAATAGAAGCCTGTGGGCTCTGCTCGGTGGCCAGGCAGACATTCTGATTGGTTAGAGGCTGGGCCAACCAGATGTTAGCCATTTTGCATACCACTCCTCTGTGCCCTACTCCAATCTGCCCTCCTATTTTGCTCACCTAAGAAAAAGAAAAGGCTAAATTAGAGCCTAAATTCCTCAGTCTGCTTCCCGCTCTCCCTGCACATCACACTCCCTGGCCGCTCTCCCTGCACATCACACTCCCTGGCCGCTCTCTGATCTACGCTCCTCTCTCCTGTCCTGTTCTCGCCCCCTGTCCCCATCCACAGTTCTATCTGTTCTCTGCCGGGCTGGCCCTCTCAAAGAGAAGCCACTCACATGTTATGAAGAATGACTCTTACATTAAGTGAAAAATCAAATTTATTCGCAACAAACAGCCTGGGCTGCATTGATTTCCATATGGCTTGTCCTGCATACCCTTTTAAGCAGCCAGACTCAGCATCAATACCGGTGAGCTAAGACATCTCTGGACCGGAGAAATGCAAGGTAAGGGCTCACTCTAAGGGTTCCATGATCCTGTTGAGATAGTCAGCTCCTCTGAGTGAGTTTGGAAGATTTACTTCATCCAGTTTAAGAAGTCCTCATGGTTTACTTGCTTTATGTCCTTTTTGGCCTCTTTCCTGAGGCTCAGGGCACGAGTTGACATCCCATCTCACTCAACATCTAGCTGTGCAATCTTGGGCTGGTGATCACCTGAGCTTCAATGTTCTTGTCTTTAAAATGGGATGATAATCTATGACCTGCTACCTTCAAAGGATTTTTGAGGATCCAGGGTGATAATTTGAAGGAGAGTATTTTGTAAACTGCTACGCACATGCCTGCCTATGAGATGAGACTGCTTATTTGTTATTTACAAAGATAAGGAGCTACCCCTTCCCTGAGCCTCATGTGCTAGGTCCAAGCCAGCCAGGGCTGAGCTCTGTCACTTACGGACAGGACACAGCAAGAGGAAAGCTTTCAGAGACCATTTTGTCTCTTCCCTTCAGTGAGATCCAGAGATGACAATTAATAGCAGGCAACATTTCTGAAGCATCTGTTCTGTGCCAGGTACTGGTGTCAAGTGTTTTATTTACAGTTTTCATCAATCCTCACCACCTATGAGGCACTGTTTATCCCTTTGCACAGGTGAAGTAGCTGAGAATAGTAAAAATGGCACAGCCACAATTCAAATCTAGGTCTGTTTGATGCCAGAGTTGGAGCCTTAACCATAAGCTGGGAAAGGGACTGCTCATTTTTTCAAGCCTCACAGGCAGCCCTGCTAACAGGTCAGCTTTCACATGGATACAGGCCTGTGGTAGAGAATAGAAATGAAGAGGTCATAGGTGTGCTCTGTGTGTGTGTGTGTGTGTGTGTGGCCAGCTCCTCTTACCTCTGTGATATTGGGCAAATGATTCACCCTGGGGTTGTTGTAAGAATTAAATAACATTGTCAAAATGCATATAAATTACATAGCACAGCGCTCAGCTGACCCTGTCTGTGAAGAGGGAGAAGGGCAGAGCAAAATCAGGATGGGCTGCACAAATTGTCAGGTATTGGTCATGACCCAACAGGCATCAAAGAGGGCTCAAGCATCTGCAGGCCGAAAAACAGGAATCACCGAGGCACCATGGTAGGAAAGAAATATCATAACAGGTATGGAAACCTGAGCAGTTCAGCAGGGCTGGCTCATGAGTGGTGGAGTGTGGAGAGTCAGGGGACAAAAAATGTATAGAGAAACAGGAACAGATTTGGGGAAAGTGGTCTATGTTAGGGGGAGCTCAGTTGAAGGGCAACAGGGAGTCACCCCCAAGCTTCATCTGGCTGCAGTACAGAGAATGGCTCGAGGCAGGCAGCTCTGGGTGAAGGGGGGTGATTGTGGTTAATCCTCCAAGAAAAATGATAATAGCTTGCACTGGGAAGTGTCAGAGGGAATGGCTAAGAAGGATGGATTTGAATACTGGGGCAGGATGGAGAGGCTTTGGGGACTACTGTAGGTAGAAAGTGCAGGAGAGGAAGCCAGGCACCAGGATATCCTACAAATTACTAAGTTTTCATGTCTAACTATCTCAGGAAGGTCTTCCTCTCAAGATCACACAGGGCTTGACACAAAGAAACTGCTAAATACGTTTGTTGAATGAATAGCAAAACTAGGAACTAACATTTATTCAGCACTTACTTGCTATTATGCTTACCACTGAAAGGCCATCTCATTAAGTCCTCACCACAATTCAGTGCAGTAGGGAGGCTTCTCACGCCCATCTAACAGTTGAGGACTGAGGTTTAGAGGGAAGCCTAACTCAGCTCTAGGCCGGTAGACAAACACTGGAGCCCAGCTCCTAACCACCTCACTATGCCAGGGAAGTGAGTAAGGGAGAAAATAAATGAACCAAGAATGAACTACAGGGCAGGCTTTTACCAGGTCCAAGTGCCCAAATGGCAGAGACTTGCTGTTGATATGGCACCCCAACTGGTGTTCCAGCTCACCTGTGCCACGCCTACCTGCCCCAGGCCCACCTGCGCCACGCTCACCGGAGCCCATGCCTACCTGAGCCCATGCCTACCTGAGCCAAGCTCCCCTGCGCCCAGGCCCCGCCCCCTCGGCCTTGCCCTCACCTGTGCGGCAGAATTCCTCGGCCTCCTGCGGCACCATATCCTTGACGCGGCTGCCGTAGGCTAGGCGGGCGTCCTGGTCGTAGGCCTTCAGGGTCTCGCTGGAGCTGTAGGATTTCTGCGGGGTTTTGCCCTCCTCGCTGTCCGCGGACGAGCTGGTGTAGCGGCGCTCGGCGTCGCGGCGCCGGGTCAGCGAGCGGTAAGGCTTCCTCTCCTTCACGTCCATGGCCTCCGGCCCGCGCTCTTCCACATCCACAAATAGGTTCCTTGCCGCACTCAGGGCCGAGTGGTCTAGAGCCAGGGAAACCGAAGACAGGGCGTGAGAGGCAGAGAACATTTCCGGGTTCATCCTGATCCTGGATTAACCCTTGCAGCAGTGTGGACAGAGAACCCCAGGCAGCAGAAGTGAGGGTACCGCTCCACCACTACGCAGCCGGTAAGTGACTCGCACCCAGGGCCTCTAATTACAAATCCTGTCCCTTTCTGCTACTTAGCCTATTCACCTTGAAGAGGCCTCCTCCAGGGATGGGCACCAAGGAAGCTGACAGCAAAGGCCAGAGGGCACTGGTGGTTAGTAATATCCCTAGATAGGAACCAAGCCTGTTTGATTCCCGTCACATCCCACGTGGAACAGGGCCTGACCCAGCTCTAGCCCAGGGCTCCTTAAAAATCTGTGAGATGGATGATTGCACGCAAGCACTGGGGTAAGCACTTTGCATATATTATCTTAGTAAATCTTCATACCTTCCGAGATGTTATTACTCTCTCCAACCTTTTTTGGAAACGAGCCAAGGTATAACCAACCAACCCACACTTAACCACCACCAGATGATTATATAATTATTTGCTTTTTGCCCATCTCCTTCCGCTAGCCTGTAAGCTGTATGAGAGCAGAAACTTTATCTGTGCTGCTCACTCCTGGTCTCTAGCACCTTGAGCAAGAGCTGGTACACAGTAGGCGCCTAATAAAGATGTGTTTCATTAACCAGCTAACCATCCCCATCTGACACATGAGAAAATTGAGATTCAGAACCCCCTTCAAGGTCACTTAGGTGTCAAGTAACAAAGCCAGGTTTGGAACTCAGATCTGTTTGACACTAAAGCCTGCATTTTTCCTATTCCATTCTGCCTCCCTGAGATGTCTCCCTCCTACTCTTAGTACACAAAAGTGCCCTTGCAGTTACTCAGAGAATGTCCCTCACCTCCAGACTTGCCCATCTCATCAGTGCCACCATCAGCACTGGGCAGCCGAGTGTCTGCCCCATGCATCTGGGTGTTGTTAGGGGGTCTGACTGGTGGGAAGCTCCTAATAACCCTTTATTCTCTTTTCCCCATCTTGACCCTTCTGCCCTACACTGACACCACTGGATTTTCGACTTGTGATAGCACCCTCTTTCTCCCTCCAAATGTCTTCTTTTAGCTCTGGGGTAGCAAACACAACCATACAGGGCCAGGAGCTCAATACAGAAGGAAAGCAGAATATCCTCCACAGAGACATAGGGCATCACTTAGTTTTTATGAAACACAACCTGCTCAGTTCTGGCTTTCCATTGCTCCAGCTTTCAGAGCAGCATGGGTACACAAGGCATTCCCCTGCTTCATTGTCTGATTAGAGAAACAGCAGAGCAAGAGCTGTGATAAATGCTGCCAACATCAGACCTCAGTATCCAGGGTGGGGCCTTGACAGCTGGGAGGGTGGGTCTGTCCAAGTGCCTGCCTGTGCTGCAAAGTGGGAGTATGGGTGGGAATGTCTGGGGGGTAGTGGTGTCTTGTGAATTTTTAAGACAAGCTGGAAATTTGGAGTTAGATATAAAATGTATGACTTTAAGATATTGATCCATTATTATTATTATTTAATTTTAATACTTTGCAGGCCAAACAAAACAGACTGCTGAGTCGAATTTGCTCTGAGGCTCGCAGTTTCCAAATTCTGCCTTTGATCATGGACATCAGAGACAGCTCTTTGGCCCGTTTTTCAAAGAGTAGAAACATTTGTAATTTTATTGGTGCCTCATAATAACTGTGAAGTAGAGATTACAATTATTTTCATCCCCATTTTATAGATGAAGCTACAGTGACCCAGGGCCATATAGTCTCCTGCCTAAGGCCACATGGTGAGTTAGTTGCAAAGCTGGCACTAACTAGATAGACTGCAATGCCTCGGGATTATACCTAGATCCAATTAAGATGAATAGGTGACACTATTTTGGTTCCCAATTCTCAAAATATCCCTGGAAATTAATGCTGGGGCAAGGGGTGCAACCCAAGACACAGAGAAATCAAATTATGTTACTGAGGCTCAAACCCAGAGCTCTGAGCTCTGCCATCCTGATGCTCAGTCTCCCAATAGCTGGCAAGATGATAGTCCTCTGAGTGTCTGGGAAGCAGGACCACAAGGAAGATCAGTGATAGTACCTTCTACTCCAGGGTTTTTAAAACTTTCTTGACTGCAGTCCATAATTAGAAAAACATATTATGGCCAAGCATGGGGTGGCTAACATCTGTCATCCCAGCACTTTAGGAAGCCAAGGTGGAAGGATCACTATAGGCCAGGAGTTCGAGACCAGCCTGGGCACAGCAAGACCCTGTCTCTACAAACAAACAAACAAACAAAACTTTAGCCAGGCGTGGTGGCACATGCCTGTAGTCTCAGATACTCAGGAGACTGAAACGGGAGGATAGCTTGGGCCCTGTAGGTCAAGGCTATGGTGAGCTGTGATGGTACCACTGTACTCCCTGCTGGGCAAGAGTGAGACCCTGTCTCAAAAAAAAAAAAAAATTTATAACATCTTACATAGTGACCCACTACACACAGTGATGTATGTGAATGTGTGTGTTTACATGTATAAAAGAGAAACAAAAGATTCACAAGTTATTGCATGATGAGAAATATGCATAAAAGAGAAACAAAAGATTCACAAGTTATTGCATGATGAGAAATGCACTCTGATATGTTCTATCTCATTCTCTTTCATTTTAAAAAAAATGACTGATTATAACTCTAAATTGATATCATGACCCAATACTGGCTTTCAACCCAAAGCACTGTTCTGGTATAATTTGAATGAGGATTTATGGCAACTGCTGCCTCTGCCTGTTTACTTCTAACCCCTGAGTGACAATAATGATGATGATAATAATAAGCATAAGTACTCCATAATGTTAGCCATCATTAATATGATTCACTAATAACTCATATTAATAACTCATAATATTAATAATGGTTTTAACATTATAGCTAATAGACTCTTAGTAGCTAATATTATTGCTTACTTTTACTGTGATTATATATAACATCTTTAATCCTCACACCAACCCTGTGATAAAGGTATTATGATTTTCTGCAGACTGCAGATGAGAAATTGTGAGGTTAAGTATGCTGCCCAAGGTTACATGGCCCTTGCATACAAAGAGGAGAAAGAACTGTGATCCTGAGGTTGAACTCAGCAAGTGGGTATAACTGCTGTATGGGCTGTGCCAGGGAAATGTTTGAGGCCCAGGTCATGCTATTGCTGGAGCCCTCTAGCAACCCTGCTGAGCCTTTGGGGTCAATTCTAGTTTCCTGGTCAAAATGAAGGCTCTTGTCATTCTCGCTCACCTCGCTTCCATCTTGCCGAGCCACTGGCACTTTCCTGGATGTGAATTCCGTGGCCTTTCTGACTGTGTGTATGATGCTTCATCACTGCACGTGCAGCCCACTAGCTGATCTTTTTTCACATCTGCCTCTCCCCTTGACTAGAGTTCCTTGAGGGTAGGCAGGCTTGGTATCTGGTGCTCACAAAATGCTTGTTAAGTGCATGCATGAATGAAACTACTTGGCAGCTACTTCATGTCTTCTTATTAAGCCTAAATAACATAAAATATTAGTAGTTCACTACCAATTAAGTAAAGTATTAAGTAAATCTAAGGCTGAATTAGAGGCATTGCTTAGATGTATTCTCTTTTTAAATTTCAAAGGCAGCCTGGGCTTGAAGTATGCATCCCCCACTGACCAGGTGAATGACCTTGGGCAAGTTATTTAACCGCTCTGTGCTTCCGCTTTCTCATCTGTAAAACCTCTTAGGGTTGTTTTGAGGATTAAATGAGTTAATATGTGCCCCTAGCATATACAGTCCCCGGTACACAGTGAGTACTCAATAGATGTTAGCTATTATTATCATCAGAAAAAAACAAACACATTTTCTTTTTAAAAAGCATAATGTAGAAAGATCCGGGGAGGTGTCAGTTATAACTGGGGAAGGAGCATCCCCTCAGAAGCACATGTTAATAAGGCTGAGAAACATTTTAGGCTGTTAAATTGGTGGATGACTATTTCTTTTCATCAGTGTATGCCTGTTGACTGAAGACACTGGCATCAAGGCAAAGGCTCAGTAACCACCAATTATTATTAAGAACATACACACCTAACGCACAGCTTCCCTGTCACAAAGCTGAGGCAGGGAGAACATTCGCCTGGTTCTCATTTCCTTTACATTTTCTTTTCACATTTTAGGCTTAATATAGTAATTCAGCAAGTATTTACTGCTTTTGAACAGGTGAGAGGTCAGGTATGGTTCACACCCAAATTGGCATTTGACAGCAGGAAAGAAGAGATTGAGGTGAAAGAGGAGTGACAGTGGAGAAATGCTCCCTTTGGAGCAAGAGACTTCAGTGCAGTGACCTGGAGCTCCCCAGCAGAAGGACAGAAGGAATGCTGGGGAAGGGGCCCACCTCAGACCCTGCAACCCCCAGCCACAGGCTCAGCACAGAAGCACATGGCACATATCCGTGCCTAAACGTGTTTGCTCCCTCCTTACCCACCAACCTCTGGGTTCCCCATAAAACCCATGAGCGTGACATCCAAGGCTTCTGGAGATCTGACTTTCCTCGTCTCTCTCTGCTTCCTCTCACTGCCACAGAGCAACCTGTCTCCCGCAGACTCACACGCTCCATTTCAGTCCTACAGAGCTGCCTGCCATTTGCCAGACGTCCCATACTCTTTAACACTGCTGAGCCGCTACAAGTGGTGTTGGGTGGGCTCACCTAACGGCGGCACCAGGAGGAGATGGGGGCAGGGTCGTGTTAGGTGAGAGGCCAGAATGTGTCTTCGCTGCCCCCTCTAGCTCTCTAGTCCTCTGTACATGCCTTCTCCCACAGGTAGCCCCTCCTCCAGGCCTCCGCTTCATACTGGGCTCTGCTAACATCTTCCCCTGCCCTCATCTGTGCAGGCCCAGGGGTGTGCCAGTTTCTTGCTGTTGCTAGAGCCCAGGTGTCTCACCATCAGGGCTGGCTTTCTGAGCCTGCTACACCTCCATCTCTTCATTAAAGTCTGCTCCTCTAAGCCATCTACAGTGAACTCTGTTTCCTGTTAGGATCCTGACCAATGATACAGCTTCACCCCTTACTTTCTTTGGCTTTCAGCAATCATCATCATCATCGAACTAATAATAACACCAGCCACCACTTACTCAGGGTTTGCCATAGGCCAGGCACCAGTCAAGTGCTTGAGATGATTTCATTTAGTTCTCACCATTTCTGCCTCTGTGAATTGGTCCCATTTTACTGATGAAGAGCCTGGGGCTTAGAGAAGTAAAATAACTGGCTTGCAGTCACACAGAAAGAGACTCAAGAGCTGGATGTGTCCAACTCCAAACTTTCTTTCCAGAACCCTCTACCCTGGCAGTGACAGAATGAGCTCCAGGTTAGGAGTAAGGCCTGTCCTGGCCACCTCCTAGCTGTGTGGCCCTGGGCACAAGACGTTTAACTTATTCCAAGAGGCTGAGTTTGTTAGATGTTTTGTAAACTGTAATGTATCAATTGGTATAAGGGATCGGATAGTCATTACTGTCAATGCCATCATTATTATTGTGCTGTTATTTCTAAACAATACATTATGTAACTACTTTAAACATAGACCAAATTAGGCAGGTGAGAATGTTTTGGGAAGCTCAAGTAGCAAATACATACCTAAGGACCAAACTAGCAGCTCAGTCATTGCAGGCCTCAGGCTAAACAAAGAGGCTCCAATCAAGACAAAGAGCATGTGGCCCCCAGGAGAGCACATTGCCACTGACCCCATCTGTGAGACGTGCAAGACCCTGGCAGGGACTCGGCCTGCCAGCCTGCTCCAGAGATGGTGCAGTGTTCTGAAACTCTTCTCCAAGCAAAACCTGAGCACCACAAAGGTGCCTTAGAGAAGAGTTCATTTTCACAAACTGTTGCAGATCAGTCTAGTGCTGGGCACTGGAGGTTCCAGAGATGAGCAGGTCACAAGCCCTCCAGTGACAGCTCACCATCTCTCTGGGGTGTCAGCCCTAAGGACCATTACCATCAGTGACAAATTCTTTGATAAAGTATAAACTGCAGTTTTATAAGCTTGTTCTTACGCTGACATGGGTCTTGGTTTTGGTGTGTCTGTGGAGAAGGAGAGTGGGCCCAGACGAGAGGAGGGAAGAAGACATATGTATCGAGCACAGTGCTTTTCACATACCCCCATGAAAGCCATAATTATTTCTCATTTTTGAGACCAGGCTAAAAGATCCAGTTATTTGATCAAGTTCACACAGCCAGTAAAGGACAGGGCTGAGACCTGAACCCAGACCTTCTGACTCTAAAATCCATGTTTGGGTGGTTGTATGAGTTCGTTTTCATGCTATTGATAAAGACATACCCGAGACTGGGTAATTTATATAGGAAAAGGGATTTAATGGACTTACAGTTCCACATGGCTGGGGAGGCCTCACAATCATGGCAGAAGGTGAAAGGCACATCTCATATGGGGGCAGAAAGGAGAAGAGAGAGTTTGTGCAGGGAAACTCCCCCTTATAGAACCGTCAGATCTTGTGAGACTTATTCATTACCACGAGAACAGCATGGGAAAAACCTGCCCCCATGACTCAATTACCTCCCCCCAGGTCCCTCCCACAACATGTGGGAATTCAAGATGAGATTTGGGTGGGGACACGGCCAAACCATATCAGTATTTTTTTTTTTTTCCTTTACATGAAGCTGGGCTTAGATGGATCTGGAAAGTTTGAACAGGGATGTGAATGTAGGGAGGCCTGGGAGCCCCCTGGTGGTGATGGTGATCAGGGGATCATGGAAGACAGGAAAAGGGCTAATAACAGTAAGATAACTACTGTTAATTGAACACCTCCTTATGTGCTTGGTACTGTGTAAATTATTTCAAATCCCTATAACAACTTGGTAAGTTAGGTATTATTCTTTTAATCTTTATTTTCTCTTATTTACTCCAGTTTATCAACGAGATAACAAGCCCAGAGATTAACTGACTTGCTTTAGATCACATGGCTTTCAAGTGTCAGGGTCTAGATTTGAAACTGAAGAAAATATTTGAACGTCAAGAAAAGGATCAATACCTAGTTCCATAGGCTCATTCATTTGGTAATCATTGCTAAGTCCCTTTTCTGTCCTAAGTGCTGCAAAAGATCCAAGGAGGCGTCACAGGAGACGCCCTTCTTCTCTCCTCCCCCAACTCCCAGTTCCTACCCTCCTGTGCCAAGCATTGTTGGAGGCATCAGAGGACAAGACAGATGTGCTTCCGACTCCTAGATGCTTCTATACAGTGGGCAAGTCAGGCAGAGGGAGAGGCAGGGAAGGACACCACAGGGGCCCACCCCACATCCAGGCCAAGGTGGGTCAAATGTGGAGAGACCATCAGGGACCACTCCCCAGAAACAGTGACATCTAAACGAAGACCAAAGAATGTCAAGGAAAAGACAGTTTTGAGGTAAGGAGAGAAAAAAAGGTCTAGATCTGTGGCTCTCAAATTTCTCTTGCCTGCAGTAAAAATACACAGTATTTTTCCCCGATACAGTAAAAATCCCGGATTACGTTGCAATCCGGGATACATATACATCTACAATTTTTGAACTAAAACAAAAATTTCATGAAACGATGCTGAAACTTACTGCAAGGGTGAAATCTGATATTTTCTTCCCTACTTAACTAGAATTATGAATGAGATGCCAACCCACAGTCTGAAAAACACTGTTCCAGATCACAGCAGGGAAAAATGAACCTGGCACAGACAAAAGCCCAGTTACATTCCGTGAGTTCAGACTTTGCGGGGGGAAAGAGGTTGGAGAGAAAGCTTGAGAAGTGAGGAGAGAGGAGCCTGGTAGAAGAAATAAAGCAACATCCCTACATGGTAAATGTAAGTGGACAGTAAAATGCAAAATGCATGTGGCAGAGAGAGCCTGCACTGGGAGGAGCTGGTAGGGAGCATGCCCTGCAGCTAGTTTTCAGAGGCCCTACTGCCTTGGGAGGCTGGAGCTGGTCTGGAAGAATGGCAAGAGTGTGGGGCCCGGGAGAAGGGGAGGTATGCGAAATAAAGCTTTTGGTGTTTGAGGAGAAATTCAAGAAACAAACCTGGCCCCTTCACATGGGTTCCAGCAATATTTATGAAGGGGCAGGGGCCTGGAGCATTCGCAGAGAGGCTTCCGCAGACAGTACAGTGCTCCAAGAAACCTCTGTCCCTGCCAAAACCCACAGGGAAATGGGGGCTGTTATCACCCCAGGTTACCTGGCAGCCTCAGATACAGCCAGAAACGAGCCAGGAAATTGACTGAATTCCTACTGGACTAAAGTTTTATAAGTTTTCCTTAACATAAGCACAGGGCGATATTTTTAGTTCTTTGTGTGTCAAAAAGGGCCCATAAATATTTCAGAGCTAAAATGTGTTCCACAAACTATAAGTCCTGGGTAGCATCTGTGTGTGTGTGTGTGTGTGTGTAAAATTGTGAATTTTACATTCCTTATTCCTTCGAAGTGTGGTCTTTGAGTCCTTTATTTTAAAGTGAGGGTGGGGAGGATGGGTTGTGGTGGTACCTGTTCTTGTACCAAGTATTGTGTTGGGCTTTGAGCAAACCAGAGAAGGAGGCACTGCTATCCCCACTTTACCGATTTAGAAACTGAGAGTAGCAAAGTGACGCTCAAGTTCACACAACATGCCAGGACTGGAATCCGGGAGCTCTGCTTCCGAGCTCTGTACTCTCTGTCATGGCACCCAGAGCACATTTCTCTGGCGCTGTCACTTTGGGGAATCCCCGGCCTTTTTCAACAGCGAGACATTGATTATAATAATGGTGGCTAAAAGCAAGGTCTTTATATGCATTACCTCACTGAGTTGTCACCACACCCAAACCGTCCCCATTTTATAGACAAAGAAACCAGGATTTAGGGAGGGTAAGTATCTTGCCTGGAAGGCCACAACAAAAAAGTGACAAAGCTAGGATTCAAACCTGTGTCTCTCTGACCCCAAGGTTCAAGCTTTTAATCATAACTTACACTACTTCCTGCATAGGTCATTCTGTATTCTAATTGGCTTAAAGGTTCTATTTGTCCTTTCACCTTTTTAAAAAACATTATTAATTCTTCTGATGAACTGAGTCAGCACCTGGCCTGGACTCTTGGGAGAAGTGCTTTTACAGCTGCTGCTTGACACGTGCCCTGTACAGAAAGAGAACTGTTGGGACAGAGACAGGGCTTTCCTGGGAGTGTGGTGGAGTGTGGCTGCATGCCCAGCCTGGCTGCAGGGACATCCCTAATCAGCGGCTGGCAGGCAGGTGACAGATGGTGCCGCTGTCTACAGGAGCCATCTTGCCCTTCTGTTAGAGAGCTTGTCAGAGGCCAGGTATCAAAGGGCAGACAGCTGCTGTATGGGCACTGCTTCTCTGATCCTGAGCTGCGGAGCTGGGAGGGCTCCCACCAGAGCTGCCTGACCCCCCAGAGGGCTGGGCATGTGCAGGGCCTGGGACACAATAGGCCTTCCATCAACAGATGGCATTATGTTAGCTGTGTCTTCCAGATTCCTTGGTCCACATCCTTCCTGTCCCCAAAGCCACATACTAGCCAATAATTCCCTTTGACAAATGGTGGCATCTTAGAGTCAGAAAATGTGTTAGGCTGGGCACGGTGGCTCACACCTGTAATCCCAGCCCTTTGGGAGGCCAAGGAAGGCAGATCACTTGAGGCCAGGAGTTTGTGGCCAGCCTGGCCAGTGTGGCAAAACCGCACCTCTACGAAAAATACAAGAATTAGCTGAGTGTGGTGGCACACACCTGTAGTCCCAGTTACTCAGGAGGCTGAGGCATGAGAATTGCTTGAATCTGAGAGTTGGAAGAGGTTGCAGTGAGCTGAGATGGAGCCACTGCACTCCAGTCTGAGTAACAGAGTGACACTTTGTTTCAAAAACAACAACAACAACAACAACAAAAAACCAAAGAAGAAAGAAAATGTGTTAGGATTGAAAGCAACATCAAAGGTCAGCTGATTCAAGCCCCATCAGGTGCCTGAATCCTCCTTAGTCCCATCCCTACAGAGCGGTCACACCAGCTCTAAAGCTGGGGACTATACTGCCTCAGAGGGCTGAAACCTGCCTCCTTTTAGCTTCCTTCCATAGGCCTCAGCTCTACTCCTTGGGGTCTCAGGAAAGAAGCCTAATGCCTTTGCCCCAGCAATAGCTCTTCCAGACTGAAGACCAGACTGGTCTGGGTATCTTTGTGTCCTCTCTTTAGACTGAATATGTCTCCCACAGTTTTCAAGCCCTCACCTTTCTGGTGACCTTTTCCTTGGGTTTGTCCATCCTTGTTCCCTCTTTCCCAACCAACAAGGCTTTATGAGATCCTAGGGTAGACCTGGGGACAAGGGGTTGGAGCGGATGCAGTCTCGGTCCTCGAAGAGCCCTCAAGAATGTCAGAAGGACAAACACGTCTACAGGTGATTCCAGCACAAAGGACGCAAAAGAGCAACTGACACAGACACTCGGGGTAGGGGGGCACTGCACCAGGTGAGGTGGGCAGCAGAGGCTGCCTAGAGGAGGAATCCCTGGGCCGGGTCTGAAAAGCCAAGCAGGGGTTAACAGAGCAGGGAGAGGAAGACGATCCTGTTTGCCTGCCTGCCTCTCCCATTGTGTTGACTGGATTCCATTGGGAGCCTCTTGGTGCAGCCTGAATGTCTCCCCTGAACCCCTTTCTCCTGTACCCAACACATGTTCCCTTGGGGAACTTAGTCCCATGTGGCTTTCTTGGAAGCCAGACCCACTGGGGCCCCAAGTCCAGGGGGCCATTAGGACTCTGAGTTTCCTTGTAAGTGGCACCTTGGGAAATTGCCTGTCTCTTCTGTACTTCAGGCCCCAGGGAAAAGTACTTCCTTCCTTCTCCCTAGAAAACCCCTTTTCCTAGAAAACCCCTTCAAGGGTCAAGCCTGAAACCCAGTTTACTGGAGTGCCAATTCTCTGTAAAAACATTTTTTTTCCTGACTTTCTCTGGGCTTATTCTGGGACCACACTAGGAAATAGAGGGAAGAGGGAGAGAGGCTGATTAATCACACGTCCCCTACTGCGTCCAATCTTAACCTGTAATTACCTGGGCTCCCTATTAGGCCTCCACTCTGTGAGGTGAGAGAGGAGAGAGACAGAAGGGAAACCAGCATCCCAGAAAGGCAGGCATCAGTTGAAGGATTCTGGAAATGGTGAAACTCTTAGTTTTAACACAAAGGCCTCCTCAGCCTGAAGGAACTTCTTGGTTGAACACAACAGCTGGAGGAAGGGGTTGGTCCCTCTTTTCCTCTGTCTTCTCAGCCAGACGCTGGGCCTAAATTCATATAGCTTTGGGTCTGTGGGTAAGGAAGGATTTAGAGACATCCTTTCTGCTCTTTAGGCCCAGAGAAGATGCTCTGCTGAGCAGGGAAGCAATATCACAATGGCTTCTCCGGGTGCCATCAAGGTACCTTGTGTGCACAACAGCTTCTTGTCTTACATGTCGTCTATGCCCTGGGCATACCTGACACTGATGCTATCACAGCAGCAGAAAGGATAGAAATCTAGAGGTCACCATCAGCCTCTGATCACTGCTGGGAGGACAGCAGGGATTACCCAGGCTGTCCTTCCTGTCGGAGGTGATGTGTGTGTCTGTGTGTGTGTGTACACATGTACACATGTGTGCATACATGCTTAATGGCTGCTGGCCCACTGCTCTGATTGTTCAGAAACCAAAGACTCTATTGCCACTCTGTTCACCAGGCCTTTTGCTATTGAGCCCTGGGGATGGAACTGGATCAAGCTCAGAACTGCTGCCCAACGGGTGTGGGCTCGGAGTGCTCGTGGCTGACACAGGTTTCAACATTGCTGGTGGGGCAGGGGCAGGACAGGCCTAGAGGAAGAAACTTCCTGTTGTATACCCCCAGCCCTTACATTTCCTCCTCAGTGACTGTGACTCAGGCCGTCCCACAACTCGTGATGACTGAAGCCCACACAATAGCGGTTTGAAAGTGACCTCAGAACAGTCCTTCCATCCCACAGCTGGTGCTCACATGGGCTCTTAGAGCAGGTGGGGTGTCCTTGAGAAAGTGCCAAGGACTTGCTCTGTGCCTTGATTTCATCATCTGTTAGGAAAATGCCCAAACACCTGGATCATTAACTACATTGGTACTTACAACATCTTGATTCTTCCCCAATGCTAAGAACAGCTAAGAGGTACATCCAGGGTTTGCTGGGTTGAACCAAAGTGAATAAAAACATACAACTCTCCATATCTCACTTCCATGGTCCTTCTAGGTGCAAAGCTCTCTGATTTTTCCCTTTGCCTAATGAAAGCCCCAAAGCTGGAAACCTTTGTGAGCCAACCCTCCCGCTTGCCATCCTCCAACTGGCTCTTTTTCTGTAGTATGAATCCACTTCCTTGGCCCCACACAAGCTCCCCAGATTTGTGAATGGGGCAACTGGTTGTGCCCTCCTGATGCTGCTGGAAATTTTGTTTTTAGAGAGGCGGGAGCTAAGGCTTGGGGTGTTGTGACTGGTGGTCAGCCACATCCCAGCAAGTGAAAAGCCAGAAGCTGTCAGCTCCATCCTGCTTCCTTCCATGGCCTCAGTTTTCTCTTCTGCAAAATGGGTTGGTGTGGGGGTGTCACGTTTAATCTATACCTGAGAACTGCCCTGATACCCCAGAAAAATGCACGTGCGCGCACGCGCGCACACACACACACACACACACACAGGAATTTAAAATACTCCATCTAGGGCTCGAAGTTCTGTGAGATGCAATGATTGCAAAGGCCCTTGGGAAGGTGTGCATAGGGGTCCTCACAGCAGGAAAGGTGGGTTAGTAAAGGCATCTTGGAAAGGGATGCTATGTAGAAAGCAAGGGAGAGAGATGTAGCTTTGGCAGAATTTCACTGACATCTCTGAGTATCCAAGCCTCAAAGGGGTGGAGGAAAAGGCCCATAATGATAGGAAAACCCTAACTGCCTGAAGCTGCCTCCATCTCTAATAATTAAAGGCAGACTGAATAGATATTAGGGCCCTCTTTCCAGCAGCTGGGTGGCCAGGCAACTT
Organism: Macaca mulatta; assembly: GCF_049350105.2. NCBI lineage: Eukaryota > Metazoa > Chordata > Mammalia > Primates > Cercopithecidae > Macaca > Macaca mulatta. The sequence continues at coordinate 79,534,718 of NC_133419.1, forward strand.
TTATTTCAATAATTAGCCGCTGTAAGTCACACAGAACTGGAGACAGATAAAGGCAGGGCCAGTCTCTCATGGAGCTAATTGTGCCCAGAGTTCTACACGCCTAATCAAGCCTCGTGCTGCTCCCATTCCTTTCATCCAAGGCCTCAAAGGACTTCGCCATTGGTAATTAAGTCTCATAAGTGCCGTAAAGAAAGGGATTCTCCAGGGCAGTCTGAATGGAGAGGAGGCTGCTGGGGTGGAGGTGGGGCAGGCAGCGTGCAGCTGACTCCAAGATGGGAACAGGGATCCAGGAATAGGCCCCAGTCCCAGAACCTGTGCCATCGCAAGCCTTTGGCCTCCGTGCATTCTGTCCCTAGACAAGATAATGGCAGATTGGGTGGCTTCGGTTGGCCACCTCTTCTTGAGACTGGTTCAGTTTTGTCACCCAAAGCCTTTATATATTTCTCAACCTGGAGGATATAATTGTTAAAAACTCCAATTCAGGCAGGGGTAATTAAAAAACTACACTCCCAAATTCTTAGTTAAAAGGGAACATGAGGGACACAGTTGCCCAAGCCCCATCTGATGCTTGAATTCCTTGTATTCCACGTGGATAGCGGCCAGCCCTTGTTTGAGCTCCAGTGACAGGGAGCTTACTCCTAATACATTTCATTCTCTAAACTTGGCCTTGGGCAATTCATCCTGATAGTGAGCTGAAACTTGCTTCCTGTGACAGCCTTCCTGGCAGCCCTAAACTCCATATGCCTTAGAACCTCACAAGCAAGCCAAAGACCTCCTCCCGAACCAAGACCTCTCTTCTCCAGGCTCTGGGAAGCAGTGGAGCACCGTGGTTAAAGACACAGGCTTTACACCAAAGGCATGATCAAAAAAAGAAAACTTGATAAATGGAACCTAACCAAAATTAAAAACTTGTGCTCTGAAAATCTCTTAAAAGGAGGAAAAGGCAAGCTACAGGTAGGAGAAAATTTTTGCAAACCACATATTAACAAAGGAAGGCCTAGTATCCAGAATATGTGTGTGTGTGTGTGTGTATACACACATATATATGTGACACTTTCAAAATGCAACAGTGAGAAACAAACAATCCAATTAGAAAATGGCCGGAAGACATGATCCAATATTTCAACAAAAAGGATATATACACATGGCAAATAAGCACATGAAAAGATATTCAGCATCGTTAGCCGTCAGAGAAATTCAAATTAAACCACAATGAGCTATTACCATACACCTATCAGAATGACTGAAATAAAAAATAGTGACAACACTAAATGCTGGCAAGGATGCAGAGAAGCTGGATCACCCATACATTGCTGGTAGGAATATAAAAGTGTACAGCCCCTCTGGAAAGCAGGTTGGCAGTTTCTTAAAAAACTAAATATGCAATTACTGTACAACCTAGCACTTGTACTCTTGGGCATTTAATTTTCAGAAATAAAAGCTTAGTTCACACAAAAAGCTGTACAATGATGTTCATAAAAGCTTTATTCATAATAGCCAAGAACTGGAAACAGCCCAGATATCCTTCAACAGGTAAACAGTTAAATCAATGACAGAATGCCATGGAATACGACTGCATGATAAAAAGGAATGAACTAATGATACCAATAAATCACCAGGGAATTATGCTGAGTCAACAAAAAGCCAATCACCAAAGGTTTCATCCTACATTATTCCATTTCTATAGCATGTTTAAAATAAAAATGATAAAACTTTAGCAATGGAGAACAGATTGGTGGTTGTTAGGGGGTTAGGGATGGGGTAGGGGTGGGAGGGAGGCGGGTGTGGCTATAAAAGGGGACCGTGAAGGAAACTGATGTTGATGGAAATGTTCGCTGTCTTGACTGCGTATACTCACCTGCAGATGTGGTAAAATAGTACAGAAGTAAACACACACATGCATACTCACTCATTCAGATAAATACAAGTAAAATGGGGAATCTGAATAAGATGAGTGGATTATACCAACGTCAACATCCTGCTTGTGATATCTGTTCTTTTACTATAGTTTTGCAAAATGTTACTATTAGGAGAGACTTAGTAAAGGGTACCCAGGCTATCCCTGTTATTTCTTATAATTGCATGTGAACTATAATGTTCTCAAAAATTTCAATATAGAAAAAAGGATTTTTTTGGCTGGGCACGGTGGCTCACGCCTGTAATCCCAGACTTTGGGAGGCCGAGGTGGGTGGATCACGAGGTCAGGAGATTGAAACTATCTTGGCTAACATGGTGAAGCCCTGTCTTTACTAAAAATACACACAAAAAAGTAGCCGGGTGTGGTGGTGGGCGCCTGTAGTTCCAGCTACTTGGGAGTCTGAGGCAGGAGAATGGTGTGAACCCGGGCAGTGGAGCTTGCAGTAAGCCGAGATCACACCACTGCACTCCAGCCTGGGCAACAGAGTGAGACTTTGTCTCAAAAAAAAAAAAAAAAAAAAAAAAAAGTCAGGCTTTGAGTCAGGCACACCTGGATCTGAACCCTGGATCTCTTACATACTTCTTGTACAACTTCGGATGATAAACTCTCTAAGCCTCAATTTCCTTATCTATAAAATGTGGATAGTATCTACCACCTTACAGGGTTGTCTTGAGGCTCAAATGAAGTGATGCATGGAAAGGCTCAACCCTATGCTTGACACTTAATAAAGACTCAATCAACAAGTGTAAATGTTGCCTTGTTATCCAGGAGAAGTATTTCTGTGCCTTCCCCTGATTCAGTTCTCACTCATGTTGTCTCCATCCTGGCCATTCTTCTCTGAAAAAGTTTCTTTTGGCTAATGTTACTCTTTAAAACACCAAGGTTGAAAATTGAAGTCAGATACAGTCTTATTACCTGAAACTGCTCTGCATATACCCATGACCCCACACTTTACATGCTATTTTGGCCAATTACTTGCCACTTATTTCCTGTGTAATGTCATTTTTCCTTAATAAGGTAGCAAGCTGCTCAGATTCATATTGACTCATCAATTCTTAAGCTGTACTATGTACAGTCACCAATATTCATGCAAACACCACGAGCACATCATCCTGTATTTATTACTAAGTCACCAGAACAACTCTGGAAGTGAGGCATGGTGGTAGACTGCTATACTAATGGCTGCCAAGGAATCATATCTCCCTGTAACCAAACCCTTGTGTAGTCCCCCACACTAACTGTGGGGTTGGCCACGTGACTTGCATTGGCCAGTGGGCCAAGCGAATATCAGCAAACTTGAATCAGAGGCATGAAAAACACTTGAGCATTTGGGCTTGCCTTCTCCCCCTGCTTTTGAAAAACAGCCATCATGTAAAGAGGCCCAGGCTAGCCTACTTGTTGCTAGAGCCACAGGGCTGAGCCAACCAACACCCAGTAGATTATAGCCACACGGGTGAACCCAGAGGAGACTAGCTGAACCACCTAGCTTTGCCCGGTTCAGATAACTGACTCTTGGAAACAGGAACCAACATGCGGTCATTTTAAGCCACTGCATTTTAGGGTGATACGTTATATAGCAAAGGCTGGCTGACATAGGTATTTTTATAATTCCCATATTACTGGGGAGGAAACTGAGGCTCAGATCATTAAGGTACTTTAAAAATAAGAGGATCTGGGTCAGGTCTGGTGGCTAATGCCTGTAATCCCAGCACTTTGGGAGGTTGAGGCGGACAGATCTCTTGAGGTCAGGAGTTCAAGACGAGCCCGGCCAACATGGCGAAACCTCATCTCTACTAGAAATAGAAAAATTAGCCGGGTGTAGTGGTTCACGCCTATAGTCCTAGCTACTTCGGAAGCTGAGGCAGTGGGATCACTTGAACCTGAAAGACAGAGGTTGCAGTGAACCAAGATCATGCCATTGCACTCCAGCCTACGTGACAGAGCAAGACTCCATCTCACAAAAAAAAAAAAAAAAGGAAATGTTATAAGGGTAATAAGGATAATGCTGCCTAGTGTTTCAATAGTACTTTAGAACTTACAAATTTCTAATACATTTTAATGTGATTTAATCTACTATCCTGTACCTTTCTTTGATAACTTATCACAATTATATTTAAATAGTTGCTTAATTATATGCTCTAAGCTCTACAGAGGTGAGGACTGTGTCTCTCTTATTCAGCATAAAACCCAAACTTCTGTCCTTGCAAATAGTAGGCACTTAATAAATAATGGCTAATTGAACAAAGGAACAAATGCCTCTGAGTAGCTATGACCCTGTATTAAATAAAGAACTGAAGCTTAGAGAGGCAAAGTGCCTTGTTTCCAAGTCACACAGCTAGCAAAAGGCAGGAACCAGGGCTCAAATAAAGCCCAGTTCTTTTGACTCTGAGTGCAGAGGTATGTCCTTAAATTTTCCATGCATCCCAAGGGTGAGACAGGCAAGGAAATGATTAACTACCCCACAGTTAGAAGGGAATGTTGTTGGATGAATTCCATATGTTTGAGGAATGCCAGTCCCCACGCTAAGAGGACTCTGATCAAACCAAGCTCCCCGCTGGAGCAGAAACATGCTGCATGGGAACCCTATTGCTTGGGATCAGAGATCGCGGTTAGCACAAGCCCCGCATGAACTTGTACCATCCAGCCTCAAATCCCTACAAGGCTTCCAAATCAAACAAAAAGCCACCTAACAAACACAGGAGCACTGAAAAGATCTGTCCTCGGTCCTGGGCCCGGCCGTGTGTTCCTTAGTGAGGGATCAGGGCTGTTAGCTCTGAGCTCTGTACTCTCCTGTTTCAGATGCTCCCTTCCCTTTACAAGGTCCTTCCTGCCACTCACTGTACAGAGGTGACATTCTCAGAATGCCCTTAATTACTCTGCCCTGGGGGTGAAGGAGGGGCCCCTGACTCTAGCTGAGGAGGCCTTGTTTGCCTTCCTAGCGGTCACCAGGGTACACAGGACAAATGCTATGTTCCTCTACAGCCTCCAGGCTGCACACGCACTACAGTGGGCTCTTGTGGGCTGAGCAGAGCCTCCCTCAGCAACTGTGGCTGCCTCTCTACCTTCCAGGAGGGCCCCAGGCTGTTCTCTCTGTGGAGAAGCTCTGGCCCTTAGCCCCCGCAGCTGGCTAATGTTACACCTGGGTTACTGGAGTCTGGCTTCCCAGGGCCAGATCCTCACTTTGTTCTCTTGATTGTAGTTCTAAATTTGTTTTCATTAAGACACTCTGCCTGTCATTCCATCGGTTCTGCTTTTTTGGGTCTTTAATCTCAGTTGTGAAATGTACCAGTCTTGGAGGCTCCTTCAGCTGGAGTGGGGCTGCTTGCTGTCTCCAGGGCTGAAACCCAGAGGGTGATGGTATCTAGGGCCCAGCCTGGCCTCTGCTGGCCGGCAATGGTCCAGATTGTCTAGTACGGTGTTTCTAATGGAAAGCTCCTTCACATCTTGTGTCGCTGAGACCCTGTAGTGTGGGGAGACAGGGAGGGTGAAGGTCATCACCGTCTGAACCTTATAGAGGAAGACATTCCCTGTTAGAGAGAAAGGGGTGCACAGCAGCCAAGACATCGGCTGTGCAGTCAGGAAGCCAGGGTTCGACTCCCAGCTCTGTACGCCCCAACCTTGTGCCAGGGGCAATTCACTTAACCTCTTTATTCCTCTATATCATCTTTAAAGCAGAGATAATCGACCTACCCAATAGGGTTGTTGAGAGGACTGAGTGAGTTAGAAGGAGCTTAGAACAGGCTTAGCACTTGGCTGTTTATATGACTACTAAGTATTATCAAGCATTTAATATGTCACTCTGGCCCAGATGTAGTTCTGGATTTCTCCAGCCCATTCACACTATTGCATTAAGATGAATGTTCCTGTTCAGCATTATTTATTTATTCAGTGGTCACTGAACAAATATTTACTAGAAACCTACTATAGGCCCCATCTGTGCTGGGACTGAAGGTGACGAGGGTTTGGTTCTTGTCCTAGAAAGACAGAGCAGGCACCAGTTTTGAGCAGGTATGTTCCAGTTTGAATCTCAGCCCTGCAGAGCCATCCCAGGTCTCACTTTCCTTATCTGTAAGATGGACAGTTGTTTATATTCCTGCCATCCTGCCCCTCCTGCAGACCTCCTGCAGATCTGGGGGCCTGAAGAGGGAAAATGTGATGGAGCCTTCCCAGACAAAGCCCTGGTCTTCCTCCAGCTCTGGCCAGCAGGGAGGAGAGGAGAACAATTACCTCGGGTCACTGTGCAGGCCTGTGCTCTCTGGGAAACCTGAACCACCTTCAAAGGGAGGGTTTTAATTGGCTTAGGCTCTGTGCCTGCTCCAAGGGAGCATCACAAAAGGGGATTAGCCCCCGAGAGGGCCAGGCCCCACAACAGGCTAGATAGCTGGAAACTGGCCCATTTTGCCTCGACCTTCCCAAGCTGTGCCCGCTTCGGCCTCCTAGACTCCTTCTCTTCCCATTCCACGAGCGCAAGGAAAGGGTGTTTAAGTCAGAGCCTGGTGCTAAACAGGAAATAGGAAGGGCCCAGAGAATGATTTTTAGCAAAATCCAAAAGAAAAAGTCTGGGCTTGTAATTTGGTCTATGACAAGCAATTGGATCTACCTCACCAGAGGGAAGGGCCCAGGCCTTACCTGGACCTGGCACTTCATGATGTGCACAGCACTGCCAATCACACTGCCCCAGCTAACCCAAAGAAGCAGGTTTCATATCCTCATCGCAGTCGTTCAGTGAGCGAATAGCAAGTAGCATCCTTGCTACTCAACGTTTGGCCCACAGACTAGTAGCATTCCAATGACCACAGTCAGAGTGTGGGGTCTGGCTCAAGAGAGCTGACTTTGAGACCTGGCCTTGTGATGTGAGGTGAACGACACTAATACACCAATAACAAGTACACACAGTGGCTCTCATTTGCTGGGCTCCCACTAGGTGATATTTGTGTGCTGTTGTGTTGCCACTTTATAGAAACAGAATCAGAGAGGGCAAGGGTTTGCTCTACATCACAGCACTTCTTAAGGGAGCTGGGATTCAAAGCTCCACACGGAGAGCCTCCATTTTTCTAGCTATATCATGGAGGTGATAAAGATCAGCTACATTTAGATGGAAATGTCACTGGGGCAGGCAGATGTGGCTTTGAAGCTGTGAAGTACTATACAAATATTTGTTTTTCTTGTTGAGGAAATTAAGCCTCTGCCAGGAGAAGTGACTTGTCCAAGGTCACCCAGTTGGCAAGGAGCAGAGCTCGGACTCTATCGCAGTGTTCTGATGCCCAATGTCCCTTCCACAAGGCTGCAGCTGCTGTCTGCAAGAGGATTTCCCTGGTGCAGGACAAGGGCTATGAATCTGCAGGAGCAATCAGGCTGACGTTATTTAAATACTTGGCTATTTGAAAAATATAACAAGCAGTTGAGAATAAATGCCAAACCTCTAATTGGTTAGAAACACTACCTGGGGGCACAGATATTTGTCAGTGTGACTGATGCTTCTTGCTTAAATGCAACATGCAGACACCCGTGCAGAAGAAAGGCAGGTGGTGAGCTGGCTACGGCAGCAAGTGAAGAGGGCTGCACTGTTTAGAAGGCATGGCTTGCATCTGGCAACTCACTCGTTCTGCATTGCATCCCTCTGAAGGGAGAGTTGTTACACTACCATTACTGATGAGAAGCCAAGGTACAGAGACACTCAGGACTTAGCCAAAGTTGCACAGTCTGTAAGTGCCTGGGCTGGGATTTGAACCCCAAACTGTTATACTCTAAAATCTCAACTCCAACCCCTGTGTGCCTCTGCCTCCCATACTACTTTTGGCGCTTAAGAGGGAAGAGGTAATATGTTTGGGGTTTTGGGAACTCAAGCCCTGTCCTTGGGACTTGCTGGCTCACCACTCCATCTCTGCCCATCATCCTTTCCTAAGTTCCTTGTTCAACCGATGTCCCTGTGTTGAGCATGAGGCTGCCAATATGGGTCTTTTATTGTCCTATCTTGTGTGACTTCACTGCCTAGTGGGAGAAACTGAGCCAGAAACAGATAATCCCCATCCCAGATCCTGCTGAAGGGCTGCCTCCCTCACCCATTCTGGGGTTGCGGGGGGTATCAGGCTGGCTGATACTTGTGAGAGTCTGGGGGTGCAGTGGGAAATGTCAGACATTGGCAGTCAGGAGAAAGGGGAAGGAGTAGGTTGTTAGGTTTCAGAGCTCTTACTCCCAGGCCTGCCTAGGCACTTAATTATTTTTTATGTGATTCACATATTGGGATTCCATTTCGAGTTTCATTTAAGCAATCAGATCTTTGTCTAAAAACAAGTTAGAAAAACCACTGCCTTAAGACATATTCTCTATTTGGACTGGCCTGAATGAGTGATTTATATAATATCGGCTTGTCAGCCTGGGATAACTTGATTCATTCATTCTTCCTGTTTTCTCATTTAAGAAGTCTGTCATAAATAGCTAATTTATTCCTTTTACATATATCTATTGATTATCTGTTATGAGCCAGACACCATTCTAGGTGTTGGAGATATAAAAAAAAATAAATCTCTCATCCTGCCTGCATTCCTCTACCCTATGGAAGAAGCTTCTTTGCAGTCTTCAGCATAATTTTTTAAAAAAGCAAATCAGACCACAATCCTGTCCCTGCTCAAAACCTTCAGTGGTTCCCTACTGCCTAAAGCCTTGCTACTCAAGGTGTGACCTACAGACTAGTAGCATCAGCATTACTATGCTTGCTAAAAATACAGAATCACAGGCTCTCCCCAAGACCTACTCAATCAGAATCTGCAATTAGATCCCCAGGTGACTCCTATGACACTGAGGTCTGAAAAACACAGACCTTCACATCCTGACACCTGATGTAACCTCTCCTATCTCATCTCCACCCTCTTTTTTCAAATATACTTAGTGCCACTCTGGCCTGCACCCCTGTCATCTCCTGCATCCAAACCTTTGTACGCATGCTGCCCTCCCCTAGAATACCCTTCCCCTCATGGCTGCCAGCTGTAATTCCTTCCTTCCTTGCAAGTCACGCTTAAATCCTCCAGGAGCTTCCTTAGATGCCCTCCCACCTGCACCCTGACTTCATTGCCTCATCATCCCTCACTTCCCCAACCCAGTGCTTCTGGATTCTGTTGGAGAGCTCAGTGCTCTGGAATTTGTGTTAGGTGGATGTTGGTCTTATTCAAAATTTGGTGAGCCCCGGAGGCAAGGGGCAGGCCTTTTTTTCTTTACATCCCTCCTTTCCAACTCCATCTCTGCTGCCAGGCACTGGGGATGCAGATGGGATTTAGAGCCTGCCTTGGGGAGCGCCCAGTCTGGTGGGGCAGACTGACTTTCAAAGTAATGAGTGTACATACATGTTCTTGACACAGGTTTGTGGCAATGCATGAGATGTTTACTGAGCTGAACCATTTTCAAGGCTGAGGGAGCCAAGTGAATGATCACTGACTCCCCTCCTCATGTACCTTTCTAGTAGACCTTCCATTCTCCCCTGAGGGAGAGCCCCTGACTCTGAGGCCAAGTTCTCGGGAGACTGAGTCATTCCCATGGACCCAGCTCTGCTCCCCACCACATCCTGGCCATCAGGGACCTTCTAAGTGTGGCCTCTATCTTCTCACATGGCTAGCAGAGTATGCACAATTGTTAGGAAATGAAATGCTCACAGCCAGCCAGGCCTGGAAAGGGCTCACGCTGCTTATTCTAACTAAAGAGTAGGCGGCCAGTCCTCATCATTCCTATCCCATGCTCTATGAGTCAAGTTAATAAATTAATAAAGTAATGCATTAATTAATAGACCCATCAAACATTTAGTGAACACCTATTTTGTGCCAGGCCATGGAGGCAGACGTTTGGAATACAAAGATAAATGGCTTCTGGTTGCTGCTCCCAGCTGAGACTTTTCTCCTGGCTCATAGGAGGAGGCTCTAGAATCTGGAGAGCTGGCTGCTAGCCCTGGACCCCATGTTTCCTGAGGTAAGTTACTCTAATTCTCAGAGCCTCGTTTTCCTTGTCTGCCGTATGAGGATTGTAACCGCTGAGCTGTCTCACAAACTTGAGAGGCTCAAACAGAATTACATATCAAGAGTACTTGGTAAGTTGCACAGTGCTATACTAATTGTGCAATGGTTACTGAGACAGGTGGTGTTAGTGACTTAACCCAAGAACCATTCTCTACCCCCTTTTCCAGGCTAACACAAGCCAAATTTTGCTTGAGAAAGCAACACACTCAGCCCTGGGGCAATGAATTGGCTAAGGCAATCAAGACAAGTCTGCTTCCTCTTTGCCAGATACTCAACTTCCCAGTCTCCCTTGCAGCTATTGGTAATCATGTGACCCACTTCTGGCCAGTAAGATGAAAAAGGAAGTTCACTGGACTGGCAGAGGGAGTTTAGGAGGAATTTTGCTGATGCCACCTGTTCTTCTTGCCATAAAGGTGAGCTCTGCTGGCCATCTTGGGATCCGAAAGTGACAGGCATGAGGACTACAAGTCACCTTTAAGGAAGGTGGAGTAGAGCAACTTTCCCTTTCTACTTCCCCCATTCCTGGGGCCCCACTCAAGGCACCATCCTCTCCTGGGTGGAGGCTACAGCCTCTGATCATCTGCTGCATGATGATTCACTGTGATGGAAAAGTGGGAGGAGATGCTGATCCTGAAAACAGTATTTATGGTCCAGTGTGGGAAGTCCTTGGGGAAAAGAAAGCACTAGACACAGTGGGAACAAAGGGTGGGGGGGAGGCCCAATCCACAGTGGGGATGGCTTAGAGGTCAGAGATGCTGGGGGAAGAGTTGGAATACATCCCCTTGTCTCTGTCTCATAGGTGCAAGTCTCATCCATATAACAGGACAACTGTCCCAAAGCCAGTGCTTACAGTCTTCTCCTCCTGGAGCCTCCATTGCTCTCAACTCAATAAACACTAAATAAGACTTGCCCAAGGCTATATACCTTGAGCCAATGCCAAGCCAAGTCTTCACATCCCATCTTTATGGTTTAGGCTTATGCTGTCCAATATGGCAGCCACCAGCCAGGCACAGGTAGCTGAATTTAAATTTCTAATTAAAATTAAAGTTAAAAGTTGAGTATCTTAGTCATACTAGGTACATTTCAAAAGTACAATAGCCACATGTGGCTAGTGGCTACTGCATCAGAGACTGTAGACATAGTCCATCTCCTTCATGGCAGAAGGTTCCACTGGACAGAGCTGGTCCAGAAGCTTGAGATAATCAGAAAATAACTCACAGATCCCTGCCCAGAGAGCACAGGCCTGCACAGCAAGCATGGGTTTTGGGGCCGGACGGCCTGAGTATTTGGATGGAGTAAGGAAAAAGGACGGGAGAGAACACTTCGTGAGTGCCTGTGATGTGCCAATCACTGTCCTGTGTGCTTTATATCCGCTAGCCCATTTATCCCTCACAGCAGCTCTGTGCAAGTGTCGTTTTTAAATTCCATGTGACAGATGAAGACATGGAGCTCAGGGTGTGAAAAGAGTTATCCAAGACCCCATGCCCAGGAAACAGTAGGGCTGGGATATGGATCAAGATCTGACTCCGAACCCATATTTGTCTACCATGCCTCTTTTCCAGGATGTCAGGTTTGGAGGTATTTCCTCCCCTCACTCCCTTGTGAAAGAAAGGGGTGAATCAGTGAGGAGTGTCAAATTCCAGCAGGCATGGGGGGGTGGGGGATATTGTCCACACAGGCCCACAGGGAGGTAGTCCTCCCTTTAGCTCTGACTGTCTCCCCTGCCTGGGAGACTAGGTCATAGGGCAAAATCATTCTTTCCTGGGCCTCCTCTCCCAGGCTGGGCTGTTGCTATTAGAGGCCTCTGTAAATCAGGCCCCAGTCGCCCCTGGAGACTCCAGACCAGTGGGGGAGGAGCTCCTACTGCAAGAAGATCAAGGTGCTAGGGCTCTCCCAGGGAGTTTGCAGAAGATTCAAAGGCTGGGACCTGATTTATGAGGCTGCCTGTGGCTCCAGGCTGTCCCAGATCAGTGCCTACACCACCCTTAAACTCTGCATTAGTCCAGAGATGTGTCAAAGGATCTGAGGCCAGACCCAGGACAGGGGCAGATCTGTCCCTTCTCCCCTGCAAGGAGGCTTGGAGTCAGCCATGCCTGGCAGGAAATGTGTCCATGTCCAAGATCTTGCATCAGCCTGGGCATTTTTGGCTCTGCCTGATAGGGCTGGGGAGACGGGGATGGAGGAGCAGGAGCAGGCCCCTCTTGGAAATGGGGTCCAGGCTGCAGTCAGGAAGCTCTGCCCACAGAAACAGCCCTAGAGCCAGCCTCCACTCCTCACGGCAATCCTTGCAAGGAGGGAGGACTCTCTCTTTTTCATATGAGGAAATGGAAGCTCTGAGAGGACAGGTGCCACGCCCGGGCGGTAAGCAGCAGGGCAGGATTTGAACCCAGTTCTGACACTGAAATCTCTGCTTCTTGCCCTCTGCCTCCTTGCACAGTACCCCACACTTAGTGAGTCTTTCTCCACCAACTCCAAAGACAAAACTTACAACCCATATCATTAACAGCAAGTATATATTCCTTTGTACTCTTCCAAGCTCTTCCATTGCCCTAATGAGTGATGAGAGCACACTGCGTTATCTGCCCTGGGAAGTTTATAAAATGGGATGCACTCCCTTACCAGGGCTGATATCTGGGCTGGCAACCTGCCAGGACAGCCAGGGACCCAGTGACCTCCAGAGGCCCTTCCAGTTTGAGCCCCCTCTGGTGACTAACCTGGTCCTCCCACCGGGAAGGAAGCAAACTCCCCATCGCTCACCGAAGCCCTAACGTTCTCAGTTCTTAGCCACTGTAGTACTAGTTTCCATTTAAAGACACATGCCCAAGAGGTGCTGGGTCACTCAGCCATCACTATTTCCTTCAGTAATCTGGCAAAGTAAATATTTTAAATGTGGTTTACAGAAGCTTATAGGAGTTAATGCCTCACAGATAATAAGTAGCATAGTTAGGGGTCAGCCTGGCTTCATTTGCTTCCCACACCCTGTGCTCCCATGGCAGCACCTAGCCTCTAACAGCAGGCCAGGCCGGGAGAACCCAGGGAGGGTCTCTCATGTGCCATCCGATTGCCATCTCTTTGTTCCTCTGCCCAGATGGTGTCTCACTTCCAGGCAACAATGCACACAGAAGTGACGAGTGTGGATACTAGAGTCAGAGCCTGGGTCTGGATTCCAGCGCTGCTTCTTAACAGCTGTGTAACTTTCCACAAGTGATGTAACCTCTCTGGGTCTCTGTTTCCTGTTCTGCAAAATGGGGATACTATCTACTTGCCCCAGGGCCCTGATGTGCTGAGGATCATTCCCAGGAAGCACCTGGTACCACACTGGGTCCTGGGAAGTCACTGACAAATGTTCACTGTCACAGTGGCCCTGCTTCCCCTGGCGCTCGGCACCAGGCTGGCATCGAGTCCACAGTCAATGAAGAAACAAGGAGACTCTGCGAGGAGGTACATTAGGATGATGTACTGACAAAACCTTGGGAAAACTGCTGGTGCCTTTCCAGATGGAGCTCCTCAGGATGGCCTGCCAATCCAATCAACTCAGGTTCCCAGAAAGTCTCTCCCACCCACCCCACCTCCACTCTGTAAGCCCCACCCAAACCAGGACAGCAGCAATTCTCCCCTTCCCCTGGTGTGCCTTCCTCCGTGGTCTGTTTCTTTAGGACAGGAAAGCAGCTGTCTGGAAGGCACCCAGGGAAGCCATTCCTTGGGACATGTCCCCTGACCCACCCCGGCAAGGCTGGGATGACAGAAGGACAAACCCAGCCAAACATATGGACCCGTGGCCCAGGATAGGCAACAGCTGGGCCACTGCCTGACTTTTCTTCTGTTCCTTGGAATAATCTGGCAATGAGAAGACATAGTCTCAGCAACTTATAGACATTTTCCCAGGAAATCCTAACCTCTAAGGGAACAATTTGCTCCATTCCCACACATTTCAGTCTACTTATTTGGAAGACCAATCTTTGCGTGGGCACACGCGTGCGTGCACACACACACACACGCACTTCATGTGGTCTTGTGTATAATTACACAAACCTGATAACAGCAACCACTAATGTATGTGCTAAGTAATAAAAATAGCTACTATATTCATCATCATCTCATATAGTCCTCACAACAAGCATTGAGATAGGGGCTTTATCCCCATTTCACAGATGAGGACACAGAGGTGGACTGCCTTTCAGAGAGCAAGCTGCTAGTCATGCATGGTAAGGCTCACATCGGAGCCCAGGTCTAAGAACTCTGGTACCAGGAATCCACTCCCTTTCCTGGATTTGCCTCCTCCACCTGTTCTGAAGGAGTTCACCCTGTTGGAGAGGTTTTCTTTCCTTGGTTATGTTTTCTATATTTGGGTAAAGTTGACAAAGTGGGGTTCTTTTTCAATGCCAGAGTCTGTCTCCCTGGAGGCTCAGGAAGGAACCAGAAGTTGCACTTTCCAACATGGATTGCCTGCTAATTTTCCAAGGCAGCTCAGCCCCTGCCAGTGTCCCCTCCCTCCTCTGGGCTGAGGGCCCAGGAACCCAGTCTCAAAGTTCAGCTTGCTTCCTCCAGCACACACATTTGGAAATTGAAATTTCCCACATTTTCACCACACAAAAGCCAGGTTGTATTCTTGTTCTCTTCAAAATATGCCAAAGGAATTTTTCCTACCCCTTGAACTTTCTCCAAAAATAAGTAGAAAAAGTGAAGACCATTTTGCCCTGTAAGCAGAGAATAGAAAAATCAACATGCAGAGTGGCATTTCCAGGACGTTACGAAACAGCGAACATGCGAATCCATCTCAACACCATTTGGCAACCTTGGGGATACAGTAGATGATATTTCCCACCCACAAACTCCTCACTGAGTTTATATTAACATTTTGCTTTTTAAAAAAATAAAAAATGATAAAACAGAATCTGAAAAAGGTAAGAAGCCTTAATAAATTAACACCACCTGGATTAAAATTCGGAGTCAGCACACTGACCACCAGCAAATAAAACATGGAACTACACAGATAACTTAGTAACACAAAAACGATAGTGGCCCAAGATAAATTAAACTTGCAGCATAAAGGTTGAAGCCAAGGAGAGGACGGGAAGTGTTTATCCCATAACTGATGAAGACTGCAAAGAACTAAGTACAATCGTAAAAGTACATGGATTATTCTTAACTCACCGAATCATCCATTCCCAGGATTGTCTGCGATCCTGGCCTGGGCTTCCCAGGCCCCTGTATCTGCTGCCTTCAAAACCCTGCATGCAGGTCTCTTGTGTCTCCCCCGCCCCATCTCCCAGCTCAGTGAGAATCATCTTTCACAGTCCGATCACATCACTCCCAGCTCTGCTTATCTCTCCTCACTTCCCTTCTCAAAGCCAAACAGCTAGCTCTGCCCCCAGGGCCCTTCTTCCCACCCCTGGCTCCTGGCAGCCTGCTCCCCAACCCCTGCTCATCACTTCCCAGGAATTTGCTTTAAGCAAGGGACCTGCCTGTGCACTGGCCTCCACTCGGCATGAGTCTGAGAGAGTCCAAATAGGAAGCAGGAGCCTTAGATACCATCTACTCCCAACCTCTCTCCTGAGGAGGACTCACCCTAAAGGTAAGCTGGCTGAATCCATCAGAATTTGCTCCCACCTCTCCAGTAACTGGGAGCTCATGCACACCCGTAAGGAAGAGACACAGACAGAGGACGAGGTTTACAGACTAAAAGTCTACATCCAAACCCATCTCTCCCAGCTACCAGCTGTGCCATGCTGGGCAAGTGATGGGACTTCTCTGGGGCTCAGACCTTCCATCTGGAAAATGAGGCTAACAAGTCCTACCTCACAGCCATCAACAACATCAGGAACATCATCATCATCATCTCTGGACAATTTCAGCGTGAAAGGAACGTGGCCTGAATTGGAATCCCAGCTCCAGAACTTGGGGAAATGAGTGAACTTCTCTAACCTTCACTTTCCCCATCTATAAAGTAGGGATAGAAAGGTCTCCCTCAAAGGGTGACTGTCTAGATTGAATGAGATGACACATGTAAAACTGGCTTTGCAAACTGTTTAATTGGAATAAATATAAGCATTTTTTTTTCTGCTGAGCTGAAACCTGACTTCCAGTAACTCACCTGGGAGCTTTGGTACACAGAGATGTTCCTGCCACAACGACCTCTGAGCCTTCCCTCCTCCTGTTGGAGGAGCCCCACTCCTCAGTCATTCCTGGGGGTCTCTGGTTTGCCTTGGGCACCACCTGGATTCCCCTCCTGCCAGGGGTGCACCTGAGGGAGTGCTGCTGGGATCTCCTTGTGTGGGGATCTAGCCCCAGTGCCTTTGCTCCAGACCCTCTCTCCTTTGCAGGCCCCCCCTGCAGTTTTCTCTAGAACATCCCATCCCATTGCTCATGTCCTTTTCCCTGTCGTCCCCAAGGTGTAAATTTAAGGTCCATGGGGAGAGGTTAGAGTCATGGTGTCCTCTTTGCCTCTGTGGTCCTGAAGTAGTCATTTCCTCTCCCAAAGGCACTTGCTCCCCTGGGTCTAAAACAAAGAGGTGGATGGTATCATCATCAGGTCTACTGATTGCAATGATCATCAAAACTATTTCATGCAGATTTTCCCCAAATGAATTTGACCTTGAATACTCCCCCACTTTCCCCTTTAATTTTCCAGCAGAGCTTCCCAGGGATTGTTTAGGAAGGACTGGGACTATAGCTCTTCAGTGCTGACACCCTGTACATCTGCATGCTCTTTAAGGCAAGATTCCCGGAGACCTTTTTGTAATCCTCACAACAAGGAATATAAAAATTGGCCATGATTGCTTCTAGATTGACAGAGAGCACAGCAAGCTCTGCTGTCACCACGTGGCTCTTGTTAATCTGTACCCATCTATCTGCCTAGCAAACACTTGTAATGCAGCCTTCATGGGTGCCCACGGGGGGTTAAATAACTGTGGAGCTTTTTGTTTCTCATGCATTTGTGCAGCCATTTGCTGCCCCAAGTACGGGGAGATGCTGTTCATAGCAGTTTAGCAGCAGAAAAGGGCTGTCTGGTTGAACACTTTCACACCAGGGCCGTTTTTAGCAACTTTAGCAGTTTTGCCTGGTACTCTCAGGTGGAGGAGGGGAGACAACCACGTATATCCCTCCTCTGAGCACGTTTCCTTGTCTGTAAAATGGGTATAAGGATATGCAAATCATAGGGTTTCTGTAAACATCAAATGCTATAACAAATACACGGAGAACAGCATATAGCACACAGTAAGCAGTTATTTCACACTTTGCTCAACTTACAAAGCTCATCCCCCTTAAGTCCCCGCCCCCTCCTACACATCACTGACATCTAGTGGCAGGCCTGGGTAACTACAGGTGTGAGTACCCAAAGCTCCAGCCTCTTCCGTGCCCAGTGGACCTGTTTCAGGGATTGTGGTTTGTCTTCTAAGTAGTGTCAGCCAAGACCTGCCTCCGATTTTCCAGGCATTTCCATATTTATCATCTAATTTCATCCCCATCTCAACCTTTAATGGTGAACAGCTTACAATGACAAAGGGAGGATCATAGCTAGTTGTGGGGCAGGACTGAGGTCTGCCCTCGATGGTAGATTCCCTGAGGTCAGGGAATTTGTCTGTCTCATTTCCCACTATATCATCCCCTGTACCTATGGCGCTGCTTGGCACACAGTAAGTTCTCAGTAAATATCTGTAGGAGCAATGACAATTTTAGGAAACCCCAGTCTGTGCCAGTCCCCCTCCAGTTTAGAAGTCCATATGGTGAAGGGACTTCCTCCAAGTGACAAGTGGCAAAACCTGCTCCAGGAATAAATTTATAAGGAAGCCCCTCCCCGTCTCCTCCCAATGTGTTTTCAAGTGGACAAAAGGTATTTAGGAGGGGTGTTCTTAACCTTCCACTCCCCTTATCTGGAAAGGAGTCTGCCTGTGTCCTGAGTCCAGACCCCAGAAAAGTTCACACCAGACTGAGGTAGGGCAAGAAGTAAAAGTGGAAGCTGCAGAGGCATGTGGGCTGGGGCTGGGGAGAGTGCTTCTCTGGGGGAGGGTTGCAAAGCATCCAGGATTTTAAAGGAAAGCAAGAGAATAACTGTAGGAGGGCAGCTACCTGGGAAGAGGGGATGGGATTAGGGGCCATCCCTGGGGTTTCAAAGGTGGCATCATTTTCTGTTTCTTAAGCCAACTGGTGGGGCCATGAGAGTTTCTCATTATTGTTTACACTGCACACATTTGTTATAAACACTCTTCGTAGTATATAAAAATTTTTCATAATAAATATTTTAAAAGAGATATAGGAGAAGCTGATGTCAGTAAATGCAGAGAGAAAAGGCAGATTTTAAGCAGTTTTTCTGTGGATTTGGTTTTTCTTGATAACTTCTGAGAAATATTAAGTGGAAGCCTGAGTTATTCTGATGTTATTTCTGATTGCTGGGCCATGTCTTGACCTTGGCGTGCTGCAGGACTAGCACACAGGGTCCTGGCTTTACAGCCCTTACTTTGGCTTGACTTTGAAATGGATTGACATGGCAGAGAGGCTCTTGATTGATAGAAGCAGAATTAAGAAACAGTCGCATCCTGGAGGGCTGAGTAATCCTGCACAGTGCTTTACTTCTCTGGGTTCCTTGTGTTACGTGGGTAAATGATGCTCTGCGCCTCACTTTCCTCTCAGGACTGGTGTGAGGATTTAATGAGAACATGCAAATGAGGGTGCTTTGTAAACCAGAAAACATGCTGTAACTGTGGGATGACTATTACCGTAAGCACTCCTGGCAGAAAAGTACTCTGAAAATGACATAAAGTGCCCCCAAAATGTGAGGCATTTATGTTATAACTGGGCATAACATTCAGCCAAGGTTTCCTGGAACAGAATCAAGACTTCATACCACTCCAGCCAAAACAGGTGGAAAGTGCACTTGGCAGCTGTCTTCTAGTAACAGAAGATTTATGATGAGAGACCGGAGAGTGCCAGGGCTAGGAACCAGACTCCAGGGCCAGATCGTGTGAGTTCGAGTCCTAGCAACACTTTCTACTGGCTTGGGCACAGTATGACCTTGGGAAGTTTCTTAACTTCTCCATACGCCAGTCTCCTGATGTATAACATGGGCAAAACAGTGGTAGCTAGAGCATAGAGCTCTTCTGAGAGTTAAATGAGTTAGTACGTACAGTGCTCAGGACAGTGTCTGACACGGAGGAAGCTGCCGTCAAGTACAGCAGTTATCAGTGTTAGTACAATATAGGCTCCGTTTTTTGAGGGAAAAATAAACAGAAGGAACAGGCATCTGCTGCAGTCATACATTGGAAAGCTGGGTTAGACACTTGGAAGAATTTCCTGAGAAGGTTACACAGTGCTCATCATGAAATTTGGGGGATCCCCAGGGAGCTCCCTCTTGGTCAACCATGGGCTGGTGCAATGGTAAAGCTGAAGCTCCAACACTCCTCAGCCACCCTTCCAAAAATATGAGAATATACCCTGGGTCCTGGAGAAGCCAACGCTGAGCTAAGTAAATAATAGGGAAATGCTGAAAAATGACCCACAGCCTTGTCCCTGCTCCCAAAGCTCCTGGTACCTGGTGGACATCTGTGAGATGTTATGAGGGTTCAAGGAACAGCACATGTGAAGCCCTTGGCACGGTGCCTTGCACACGATAAGCACCATGGTCATTGCTACCTCTTTTGTCTGTCCATCTATCCACCCATCCTCAAGTGATCTTTCCAAAGCTGCTCTGTCCAAAAGGACTTTCTGTCACAACACACACATTCTGTGTCTGCGCTGTGCATGTGGCCAGCTAGCCACCTGCGGCTGTTGAGCACCTGCGGTGTGACTAGTGTGACTGAGGAACTGAGTTTTTCATTTAACTTTTTTTTCCAGATGTTCTTATGGATTTTTTTAAAAGTCATTTTTAATTAATTTAAATAGCTGCCTGTGGCTTCTGGCTACCATATTAGACAGCATAGTTCTAAAGCCAAAACACAGTCATGTCACTTCTTGGTGTCAAGTTTTTCCAAGTCTCTAGTCCCTTTGATATGCATTCAAGACCCAGTACAACCTCCAGATAAGGGGTGTTCCCTGAGCTCATCCTGCCCTGAAGCCACATGGAACAGCTCCCTGCTCCCTGAATACACTGGCAGTGTCTCTGTCCCTCTGCTTTCAATGCCCTTTCTGCCTTGTCTGCCTGGTAACCGCTTCAGGAAGCTTTCTCAGGCTCTTCCCACAATCCAAGGAGGGTTGGGACGCCCCCTTGGATGGCTCTCCCAGCCTCCAGGACTCACCTCTCCCCTGGGATTTACCCAGCATGGATCAAATGCATATTAGAATAAAATAATTTTGTATGATTATAGAAATAATACATTGTTATTGCACATAATTCTGATTGCTCCCTGAGGGATGACCAGGGCCATGTTGTAAGCATTTCTGTGGCTGGTGCTCTGGGGTGCATAGAGATCTAGAAGACTCAGTCCACTCTTGTGGGCCCACAATGCATCCCCTTCAGGTGGAATCACGGACTTCCACCAAGGCCCTTCCACTTCCCAAGGCCCGTCCTCTTAGCATCACTTGCATACATTACTGCATTTCATCAGTCCTAAGATGTCAGCAATTGCAAGATGCACCATCGATTCAGTAATAGCCTTTTTGAGGCAAGAAAACAAACAAAGCACGACCTTAACGTACACATTGATTGTAGGCTATTTTCCACTTTCAGAAATGTCCAAATGTAAAGAAAGAAATTGCTGAAAATCAAGGAAAGTTAGTCAAACCGTGAGCTGGCCTCTAGGGAGATGTCCCTTCTAGAGACTCATTCTGCAGTGGCCACTTGAAGGACACTTTCCTCTGCTCCCCACTCGCCGTCTTAGGCCAACTGCTATCTGACTGGGCCTCCAGAATGGAAGGATTCAGATGGGTCCTATGGTTGTATGAATGGACCAAATGAATATTAGAATAAACGTTTTTTCTGGATGACAGAAATAACACGTTGTAATGGCACCTAATTCTCTTTCATACAGGGCCTTTGTATTAGCTGTTTCTTCTTCTTAGAACACTCCTATCCCAGATTTCATTTGGGTCTCTCGTCCCCATTTTTCTCAATCAAATGTCCCTCTAAAGAGTGGGTCTTCCCTTCCTAGCTGAATTGGTCTCACCTCCCCCTGCTCTGTCAGTTTTTCTCAAATTAACCATCTCATTTTCTTCCCAGCACTTATCAGCATTTGGAATTAATTGTCTAATTATTTTTTCCCTGTCTTTCCCCAGCAAGACAGTAAGCTTCTGAAAAGCAAGAATTTTGTCTCGTAAGTATTCAAGAAATTTTTGTGAGTAACTGAAAGTACAGAAAATAATAAAGAAAATAATAAGGACTCCCCGTGTCCTCACTACTCAGAATCACAATTAACATCTTAGTGCACAGCTATCCTCCTAGACATTTTCTGCATCTACGTATGCTCATACAATCACGTTTTAACATTAAAGATGTGACCTTTCTATTTAGACTGCTTTCTAATCTGCTTCTCCACCTCACTTACTATACCATGAGTACCATTCACATCCATATCACAGCTGGGTCTCATTGGTTTTAAAGGAGGCATGCTATTTCCCCATATGGAGTAACCCTCATTGATTGAACCAGACCCTGCAGATGGACACTTAGGTTGCTCCAGGTCTTCCCATTACGATAAGCAATGCTGCCAATGAGCATCTTGGTGCAAATGCCTTTGCATGATGTTCTGCTTATTTCCATTAAAACATTATTAGTGGGTCAAAGGGTATGTGATATTACTAGGCTTTGGCTAAGTAGTGAGAATGGGGCCACTTCACAGGTGAGGGATCCTACTGTACACAAAGCACTTTACAAGGCTCCAAGGGGGTTGAGAAGGAGACAGGAGGTGGGATCATCTCCATGTCTTGGGCAAATACTGTCCAGAACCCTCGTAAAAGTTCTAAGCCTCAACTGATGGGCTGCTTGGAGCTAGTGGCTGAGCCATCCGAGGTTTTAGTCATAGACATTATTTTTACAAAAATGATTTTAAAAGGTTTTAGAATACGTAGATACATTCATGCATGTGCCAGAAAGATGCAATTTACAATTAAGTTCTATAATCACACCTGTCCAAACCCACAACTCAATATAGCACAGGTGTGAGCCACCAGCGAACCCCAGTTTCAGTTTGAAAGGGTGAAATCATTATTTTCACCCTCTCAACATATTTAATAGTTGTTGTAAAACCAGTGAATATAATTTGGCTTCATTTGGAATTCCCTTTTCTGTTATTGCTTCCTTGCAATTCTGGTTGAGCTGAAATCTATTAAATACAACAACTTCCCATCACCTGTGTGCTCAAACAAATCCAGTCTGACACTGGGTGAAAAACTCCGGTTTGGAAACCCAGGAACAAAGGATGTGTGGAAACACTGACTTCCCATTCTCTAGGGTTCACATCATTCAAATCCAATTCTTCCCAGCTCTCCCAGCTCTGCCCTCCCTGCCTTCATTGAGGTCGGATAGCAGAGTGATGCCGATCCTTCATATGTAAACAGCACATCACAAGCTATAATATAAGTTCCACCTTTGTTGCTCCTGATCCCGGGAAGGTTGGCTGAGAAGCCAAGGGCTCATTTTGCAGATGAGGCTCAGGTCAGGGAAAGGTGGAGCTGGTAGGGGCCTGCTGAGTGAGCCAGGCTGGTCAGTGCCTATGTCTTTCCCTCTTCCCCGAGCTGGTTTCAGCCCCATGGTTTGAAGTAAAGAAGTCCCCAAACTTCAATTTGGCAGCTATTGCTCTAAACCAGATGAGTAAAGGACTGACTCTGAGCAGCAGTTTGCAAGAGCAAGGTAACTGTATTGCTGGCTGGCGGAGAGAACCAGCTTACGTGGGGCCAACTCTACTTAGTATTATGAATTAATGGTGCTAGGAGATGCTAATTATGTTCTAACAGCTTACCTAGTAAAATATAACATTGGAAACTTTTATTTTGACATTTTGCTTTTCCATGAAATCTTAAAATCAGAACCACTGGTTCATACAACCACAAACAAGAAGTTATATTATTTTTAATAAATTACCTAGATTCTAGTCACCATGCTAATGTTTCACACAGGCTCTGTTCAAGCCTCAAGATAATCATATGAAGTGGAAATTATTATCTCCTTTTTATAGACCTGGAAACTGAAGCCCAGAAAGTAACATTATTTGCTCCAAGTCACAGAGTGAATAAGTGGCAAAGGCAGGATCCTAACTCAAGTCTAGCTCCAAAGCATAGCTACCTAGATGAGGGAAGATGGGGCAGGAATCTCCCCAACATAGCTGGGTAATGATGCTTTTATTCATGCATCACACCTTTGCAGAATACCTTCTGGGAGGAAGCCCAGCCTAGTTGAAAGAAGGTGCTGAGGGACAGGCAGTCCCAGGCTGGAGTCCTCGTGTGACCCCTACCAGCAGAGTGACCAGTTGGTTGCCTAACCACTCAGGGCTTCAGTGTCTCCAAGTGTAATGCAAGAATATGCTATCTTCCTGTGGCTTTGCTGGGCGGACTACAGGAAGAAGCATGTGAGGAAACAGCCAAGCAGTGCCTGCCACATAGTATGTGCTTGACAGAGATCAGGCCTCTTGCCTGTCCCTGAAAGGAAGCCACTGAGCAAATCACCAACAGTTAGGGCTTAGGGTTGGATGTGTTCTTTGATGTCCCCTGGCTCAACTCTCCCACTCTACAGATGGGAAAACTGAGGTTCGGAAAGGAATGGCAACTTGTCCAAGATCACAGTGCAGGGGAATGGCAGAGATGGGACAAGAACTCATCTGCTGACCCACATCTTCTGCTTTTTCTACAATAGCCTGTTGGTGACTTTACCTCTTCATGGCAGTTGCCAAGTGAGCTGTAATGTAAGTAGATTAGAGATGAAGAACAGCATGAATATTTTGATGGGTTAATGAAAGGAAAACAATAACTATTCGACCAAAGAGTAACTGTCTAGAATATACTTTCTTATTTATTAAATGAGTACGCAGCACTTACTCTGCACCTGCCCGGAACTCTTCTAAGCCCTTCACAAACATGAGTTTGCTTCATCATCAGTACAATCCTAGGAGGAAGTTACTCTTTCTATCATCCCCATTTTACAGATGAGGAACATGTGGTACAGAGAGGTTAACTTGCTCGGGGTTCTATTTCTAGTAAATGGGCAGAGCTGGGATTTGAACCCAGGCAGTCTGGCTACAGAGTCCGTACTATAATCACTATGCCATGCTGCTTCTCATGAGGAATAATGAATTTCTTTTTACTGTATACAAGAGTGTACGTTACTTGAGAATACTAATCATAATCATGATCACAATCATAGTGGCATGAATAGGAAACATACAAATAGACAATCCCCTCTGTGAGTCTCTTTGGAAACGTAATGGCACCTCCCCAAGTGTCCAAAATTCTCCTTCCCCGTCTCTCCACCCACCTCTGCGGCACATCCCACTCCCCACACCTGGAAACATTTTCCTTCCTTGTCTGACTTCCAGTCTTACCCTTCAAGACTCAGCTACGATATCACTAGCTTTGGGACAGCCTCTCCAACAGTGTCTCAATCACAGAGGGTCAATGTTCCCTGAGTCAGCAGGGTTTGACATTGCGTCCGCGATAAGAATGTTTAAAAAAGATAATGACTTTCCTCCAGGAAACTTCCCAGTGGTCTCAGATCACTCCGCTCATCAATGATGCCCAGGAGTAAGATCACAGTCACTTCACTGAGGCATGGATGTGTCTAATGCCCTTGATGCCACACACATTTATGGGATAGCTTCTTTGCACCTGGCATTTTTCACACATTATTGCATTTAATGAACATTCCAAGCTTTGAGGCAAGTACTGTCACCCCTATTTGAGCAAGAAGGACCCTGGATTGGGAAAATCAGGTAACTTGTCTGAGGCCACATAGCCAGCTAAGTGATAGAACTGGGATCTGAAGCCAGGTTCCCAAATTCCTTCTCCAAGAGAAAGCTATTTATGTAACTGTCACAGTAAAAATCCATCCTGGCAAGAACCAGCAATATATGCTTAATTCATGGGGAAAAGGTTGGACTATTTACATAGTCTTGAAGTTATCTCCCTACAAAATTCTTATTACAAAAAGGAAAATGGTAATGGGAGGAACTGGAGACCATCTGTGATGCTTAGTTTTGTGTCAATGTGGCCAGGCCTTAGTGCCCAGTTATTCAGTCCAATGCAACTCTAGGTGTTGCTGTGAAAATATTTTGCAAATGTGGTTAACATCTACAATCAATTGACTTTAGGTAAAGGAGATGACTCTCGATAATATGAGTGGCCTCATCCAATGAGTTGAAAGGCCTTAAGGGCAAAAACTGAGGTTTCTCAGAGAGGAAGATGTTCTACTTCAAGACTGCAGCATCAACTCCTGCCTGAATTTCCAGGCTGCTGACCTGGCTGACACATTTCAGACTTGCCAGCCGCACAATCATGTGAGCCAATTCCTTAAAATAAATATGTATGTATATATTAAGAGATTACACATATGCATAGTGTGTGTGTGTATATATATGTAGAACATAAATATGTGGGTATACATAATATTCCATTAGCTCTACTATCCTGGAGAATGCTGACTAATATGCCATCTTAACCAACTCACCAAAATTAGCATCACCAATGAGCATAATATACCTCCAGATGTTATACCCTGAGAAGGAGACAACATCGTTCAGGTAGTATTAACATTTGTAATTGAAAAAAGATAAAAATATTAATGAAAAGGACCTATCCTCCTCCCTCTGTGGCTCACAGGCCAGCAATAGTAGCAGCCACTGGACCTGGTGATCCTGGGTGCCCCTGACCTGGAAATGGTGGAAGATTCAGCCAAGGATCTCCTGGGCTCCTGCCCAGTTCCCTGTCTGCTTTCCCTTCTCTCAGCCCCTTTCCTCCTTCCCTTCCACTCTCTCCCCTTTCCCCTTCCCCACACAAACACACACCGACTCACAAACACCCACCGCTTGAAATTTTCTCTCTGCCACCCAGCAGGCCTGGGATAATTCCATCCCCTCGATTTTATGATGCCAGAGTATGCAGTAAGTCACTTTGCACACATCTGGGGATTCCCGTCAGAGCTGGTTATCTGCCTACAGAGGGATGTTAACATTTACGGCCGTGAGCAGGGACGTGTGACACTTCAAGGAAGCAAGGTGCCAGCTACCTTTCCGAGCTGCAGGTGGTTTTTAATGGAAGCAGAATATTGCCACTTATTATTTATTTCACTTCTTATTTTAAAAATGTGATTAATACAGCTCACCAATAAATCTGGCCAAGTACAAGCACTCATGAAGCACCCTTGGAGGGCTTGGTTCGACAAGGCCTAATTGCTGTGAGGGCAGAGGCAACCAGGTGAGGGGAGCTTCCTTCAGCCTGAACATGAACCAGTCTCTTTTCTTGTGTGCTTCTGAAGCAGTGATTCTCCTCATGAGGCGCCCAGCGGACGAGCCAAGGAGGCCTTCTAGCAAGCAGGCCGGGGTTCAGGAAACGGGTCGTACTGAGAGGCCGGTTCTGCGGCTGCCACGCAAGGGAGAGGGTTTTGGAGCCAAGCAGGCAGGCCGAGGTTCAAATGCCAGCTCAGGCAAGAGAGCCAGGCAAGCTGGAGAACCCCTCTAAGCTTATGTCCCACATGTAAAATAGAAACGAAGGGTGTCAAAGGGTTGCCGAGTAGATAACGAGTACATGTTTGGAAAGTTCTGAACCCAGTGCCTTCCGAATCACAGACACTCAGCTATCTTTAGCCTAGTGTTTATGAAGACAGTGGATGATGGAACAAGAACAGTTTGGTTTTGAATCCTACCTCTGTCACTCACTAGCCATGTGACTCTCAGCAGTTCTGAACCTCTCTGTGCCTCAGTTCTCTTGGCTGTGAAATGGGGCTACCCCAGGGTTGTAGTAAGCATTAATTGAGATAATCCCTACCTGGCACTCTGTGAATGCTAATGCAGCTATTGCTTTTGTCACTCCTTCCTTTACTTTCTACCCACCTTCTTCCATGGTCTGATCCCAAGTGACAATTCCTGCTGGCGCATTCCTGCTTATTCACTGAGACCTAGTTTAAATATCACCTCTTCTATAAAGTCCTGATCCCATTGGTAGAAACAATACCCTCCTCCCTCTCTGCTGCCAGGACACTTAGTGCATCTCCATCATCATCATTACATCCTGCCACCCACCTTATTATAAGGGGACACTTGCTCCTGCATCCCCTTTATGGTAGGACCAGGTTTTATCCATTGCCATAAACCTGCTGTACAGCCCAACCCTTAACAGCCCACAGCACACAGAGAAGCTGGTGCTATTTGTCTCGCACCGCAGCCCCCTCCCTAGCCACCCTGCAGCAGAGGGGGTTGAGAGCTGTGCTCCCCTGTAATGGCACTCACAGCACTCTGGACACTCACAGCACCCTGGGCACCACAGGTGGACAGCTGCAGTCTGGTACCTAGAGTCCATGACCCAGGAGGTGGAGAGGAATGCGTGCTGGGGAAGAAAAGATGGGTCATGGGGATTTTCTCACCAGCTGCCTCCTCTCCCTGTCAACACTTTTGACAGGTGACAGCGCTGGCCTAGGAAGGAAAGAAGTCTCTTTGGAGCTCCTGGATTCGTAAGTTGAAGCAGAGTCCATAGACCAGCCAGGTCCATGGAAACGTGCATGTCAGGTAAGTTCCAAAGTTCAGAGCAAAAAAGAGGTCAGTTTGCGGCACAGGCTCCCACCTGGGATGATGGATGGCGTGGGTCTGCTTTGGAAGGGAGGACACTAGCACCTGCGACATGGTATCTGAGAGATAGGCCCTTTGCCGGTAAAGCACCCAACCCTGCTCTCCCCAGCCAGCTTGGACACTTTCCTGGGCTCTGCACTATGCAAGATCTTTGTTCCTCTTTCAGGGTTAACTCATTCACTAAAAGAGTATCATCAGCTCCACTCAGCAACAACCATTCCTGGAACCTCCTTGATATGGTTTCATTACCCACCCAAATCTCATCTTGAATTGTACCTCCCATAATTTCCACCTGTTGTGGGAGGGACCCGGTTGGAGACAATTGAATCATGGGGGCGGTTTCCCCCATACTGTTCTCGTGGCAGTGAACAAGCCTCACAAGATCTAACAGTTGTATAAGGGGAAACCCCTTTTGCTTGGCTCTCATTCTCTCTGGCCTGCTGCCAGGTAAGATGTGCCTTTCACCTTCCACCATCATTATGAGGCCTCCCCAGCCATGTAAAACCATGAGTCCATCAAACCTCTTTTTCTGGCTGGGTGCGATGGCTCATGCCTGTAATCCCAGCACTTTGGGAAGTCGAGGCGGGCAGATCACGAGGTCAGGAGATTGAGACCACCCTGGCTAACACGGTGAAATACTGTCTCTACTAAAAATACAAAAAATTAGTGGGGCGTGGTGGCGGACACCTGTAGTCCCAGCTACTAGGGAGGCTGAGGCAGGAGAATGGCGTGAACCCGGGAGGTGGAGCTTTCTGTGAGACAAGATTGTGCCACTGAACTCCAGCCTGGGAGACAGAGTGAGACTCTGTCTCAACAAAACAAAACAAAACAAAACAAAACAAAACAAAAAACCTATTTTTCTCTATAAATTACCGGGTCTTGGGTATGTCTTTATCAGAAGTGTGAAAACAAACTGATACATTCCTTAATGGACCAGAACCTATGCTGGGCACAGGGGACAGAGACAAGTGAGGCCATGGGCCTGCCCTCAGGAGCCCACACGCTAGGAAGAGGCTGCCATGGAAACCCAGATATGATAGGGCAGCACACACACCACAGAAGAACATGGGTCATACAGAGAAAGGAGGTGGGAGGGGGGCAGTCAAGAAGGGTCTCAGAGAGGAGACGTGGGTGAATGCTGGCTTGAAAGAATTTGTTAGATGAAGAACAGTGTGAGAAAAGCACTTCAGGCAGAGGGATCAGCACAAAGATATGGAGTTATAAAAAGAAATCTATGTAGGGAACTACATTCACTGCAGGAGGGCAAGGTGGGGGCAGAGAGAGGTAGGGTGATGATGAGGCTGCAGAAGTCAGCTGGAAGCTGCCTCAGTGGTCGTGTAGGGTGCAGAGGAAGTGGTCTTTTCTGTCCAGCCATGAACACGTTCCGTCATCAGCCGTGCCATCTTTGGACACTTGAGAGACACACATGGGTGTACATACACATGCATATACCTGTGTCTTTAAATTTATATATGCTTGTGTATAAATAATATGCACAACCAAATTCTAGAACGTGGGATGTTAAGCTCTGAGATGTAAAAATTCTTAGAAATTCAGATAGAATTCAGTGTGGTGGAGCATATGGCATGGTTGGGGGCACAGAGAGTGTAAACTGAGAAAAAGAGAGACCTGGTTGTAAGCCCTGCTCAGGGCTGCTACATATGGTTGCACAGGTTGTTCACTGCTCAAGCACACAGCTGAGGCGGGTGATTCAGGACTGTGTTCATGGGAAGGGGGCTGGGGTGGGGTTAGGGTGAGAGGTAGGTGGGTGGGAGATGGACAGGGAGGTTGTGAGGGGAACCATTGCTCGGTTCAGGTCAGGCCAGGGTCTGATTGGCTGTGGTGAGGTAGAGACCCTTCTTTTAAATAGAAGCTCTGGCTTCAGTGACTTTCCAAGTCCCTTGCAGCACAAACACACCCATACACTCAAGAAGGTTGACCTGGTTTCCTCACTGGTCAAGGAGGGTTAACTCATTCACTAAAAGAGTATCATCAGCTCCACTCAACAATAACCATTTCTGGAACCTCCTTGATATGGTTTGGCTGTGTCCCCACCCAAATCTCATCTTGAATTGTACCTCCCATAATTTCCACGTGTTGTAGGAGGGACTCGGTGGGAGACAATTGAATCAAGGAGCATTATTCCTAGGGGATCGTTCCCATCTAGCCAGGCTGGACTCCCTGCTGTTCTGCTTTCCTTCTCTGGGGATCTCACTAGGGTCTTCCTCTTTCTTCAAGGCAGAGCCCCACCTCCTCCAGGAAGTCTTCCTGCCATCCTCTCCCCAC
Organism: Macaca mulatta; assembly: GCF_049350105.2. Classification (NCBI taxonomy): domain Eukaryota; kingdom Metazoa; phylum Chordata; class Mammalia; order Primates; family Cercopithecidae; genus Macaca; species Macaca mulatta. Next base: position 79,564,624 of record NC_133419.1, read on the forward strand.
CCTTCACTTCCTGGTCACTTATACTTCAAATGTCCTCTCTGCACCAACAAGCCGTTCCTGATTGACAAAGGCAGAAAAGATCAGTTCTCACTTCCATCAAGCACTAACTTGTCCTAGGAGGAAGAGACACCAAAATGGGAATTCTTACACCCTTGCTGGTTTCAGCAATTTTCAGGCCTCTATTCAAAGTGAAGGACCCTCTCAGACGGGAGCGTAGACTGGCTGAGATGGTAATGAAACACACTTAACAGCTGCACAAAAGCAAAGATGAAAATCTCCTCTTTGTTTTATCATCCCTTCAAGTGAGAAAGCAGCCAGCCCTGGGGGTCAGAGTCAGCTGAGGGTTAGGGATATAAGCTGGACTTCATTCAGGAAGGGGAGGAGAAGGAGAAGCAAGAGAGGGAGGGGGAGAGGGGAAGGGCTGTCTTGGAGTGGATCCAAGACCCAGGGAGGGAAAGCATGAAGAAAATTCATATCCTTCATATCCTGAATCTCTGAACTCCATGGGATTCTGAGTTACTCCCCCGTCTATTGGATTGGGGGGTGTGTGTGTGTGTGTTGGTGTGTGTTAGTGTGTGTGTGTGTGTGTGTGTGTGTGTGTGAAAGAGAGGGGGTGCTTCAGATTTCACAAAATCCATTTTAATCACCCTCTGCAATCCACAACACTCTGTAATTACAAGTCTCTTACACTCAAGGACAAAAAAACTCACCGAGAAAGCAACATTAAGCTTGCAAGCGGAAACATGAAAATTCATGAAACGCACAATTAAGGATCCAATGACAATGTTAACTCTCCCTTTTGCCAGCCCAGGCACTGGAGATAAACCAACGAAACGGCAATTATCAATCCTGAGGTGTGTGTGGTGGACATTGGGAACCCTGGCCCTGCCGTGCCTGCTCTCTCTGGATTCCTATTTGCTGCCCTCAGAGGCTGTCCTGGGGCCCAGCATTTAGTGTCTAACCCTTATGGGAGTGGAGAAGGACAGACCTAACCTTAGAAGGAAGGAGACCAAGACTTGTGTTTGAGAAATGACTCTCAATGCTTGTTGTTGCCTGCACAACTCCTGAAAGACATGACCAGACCTTGAGATTCTTTCCCATGAGTTAGGGGAATTCATGAAGGGTGGGGGTTGTGATCACTCTCCCATCAGAGTGGTGCCCAAACCATCTCTCCACTCCCACTTCTAACGCCTTAGTCCAGGACCTCCTCTATTTTCTGTTCCAGGGCCCTAACTCTGCCTCTATCTCAACCCCTTGCTGCCAACCCTGTACCACCAATTCACTCTATGAGCTCACTTTCAGGCCAGTCTCCTTCAGTGTGTATTTTAGAGCCCCTCCCTCCTTTCTCAATGTCCTGTGAATAAAGCAGGATACAAAGTTGTAGCTGAAGTACAATCTTAACTATGTTACGTAGAAAAAAAATAAACTTGGAAAGACAGAAGGAAATCAGCCAACTGTCCACTGGCTACTTTTGGATTTGGTGTCTGCAGGGCAAGAGGTAGGAAGGGGAGGAGATTAATACCTTATACCTTATAATTATATACCTTTCTGCACTTGTGCAAATTTTCCACAGTAAGTATGTCTTACAGTCAGGAAACAGTGAAACTTTAAAAGTCCCCTCTCTTCAAAATCTTTCTGTAGTTTTTTTATTTTCTACATGACAAAATATAAATCTGGAGCCTGATATTTACAGCCTGCTAAGATCTGGTCCCCATTAGGAGGGCTTCATGGGTGTGTGACCTGTGCAGTCACAGAGGGCCAACACTCAGAAGCAGCCATGCTTGGTTGAATGCTCTGCCATGACTGTCTTGAAATTATTTTTGAACAAGGGGCTCCACATTTTCATGTTATGCAATTTATGTAACTGATCCAGTTCATCAGACTATCTTCATAAAGAGAAATAATTATCCAATTATGCAGGACAGAGCAACACAGATGCCTTCTGGATTGTTGTGTCTGGGTGAGGATCTCTAAGGCACTGGCCAGGATAGTTAGGAAACCCTGAATAAGGGGTATTCAGTCTGGGGATACGAAGAGGCAGGGGATATTTAGCACATGTTTATTAAGGATCTTGAGCACCCTTCTAGGCTCTAGGAATATAGCTGTGAACAAAGCAGATCAAGTTTGTCTCTGCTCTACTGAGCTTAAGTGCCAGTCAGGGAGATGGATAAGAACTAAACAATTATCTATGTGTGGAAGGCTATGCAGAAAAACGAAGTAGGATAAGGCAGATAGTGAGGGCTGGTATGGGAGGCACACTATTTGAGTTAGGACCTGTAAGGAAGTGAATAAGCACTTGGATGATGGAAACATGGAAAATGTCAACATGTACACAGACAATTACTATACGTGGTACGGTTTGCCATGCAGATGCTCGGTGGGACCATAAATAAGAAGCAACCTGCCTGGCCTGGGTTGGGCAGAGAAAAGGGCTGGGGAAGACCTGGAATTTAATCAAAGTCAAATTATCTCTCTTTATCTCTTTTCGCCAACTCTCAAATCAGCAGAAACCATATTCTATTGACCATACCTTAGTAATTCTCTTTTCGTTCCCACTACCATGGACTAGCTCAGGTCTTCATTTCCCCAGAATCACTACAATAAAGTCAGTTTGTTTTTTTCTTCTGATGCTCTACCCTCTCCTGAGTGATCACATCTACTCCTGGGTCTTCACCCTAAATCTTATCCTCTAGCCTGACCTGTTTCTTGAGCTTCAGACGTAAGTATCCAACTATCTTTATTCCTGTGGATTCTGAGCCTCTGAATAGGGGTGAGGCTTCTTAACATTCCATGCTGGCCTCAGATGCTGTTCCTATTTGGGCATTCCAAAGTGCTTGTCCAAGACATCAGAACCCTGCAAACAAGGTGAGGAAACTGAGGCACAGGTGAGCGAAGATGGTTGCCCAAGGCCTTCAGTAGCAAATTCTGCTCTTCCTGTCATATCAGCCAGGCACCTCACCTATTCCTCATAGGCCAAGCTGTCCTCCTGCTATGTCCTGCTATGTAATCTCCAAGGCCTGCTCTGACTTTAAGAGTCTAGGTTTCTCTACTCTGATGAGGCCCTGGATGGGCAGACAGGAGAGGCAGAATCTGGGGGAATTTTCTCTGCCTTGGAGTCAGGACAATAACTTGGCCCTTTCAGAAACCCAAGTTTATCAGCACCCCAAAGCCAATGGGACCTGAAGACACTTGGAAAGTTCCTATGAGACTGAAGCACAAAGAAGAATAATACTATATTAATTGACACTGAGAAACAAAACTGTCCACATTAGTCTTACATAGGTTTCTACAAGGACTGAGCCACATTATCCTCAGAAAGTTGTTGGGTGGGCATAGTAAATCATAAATGGCATTTCTCACTTATTTGGTGACACTTTTGAATGAACTTAACATTCATTATGTACAGTTATTCTGCCCACTTCACAGATGAAAAAATGAGTCTCAGAAATGCTAAGCAGCTTGCTCAAACTCATAGCTAGTAAGCAGTGAAGCTGGGGTTGAAATTCAGGACTTTGGCAACACAGCCTGCTTGTTTAATCACTGACAGATGCCAAATAGATGCTGTTGCCACAGAGAAAAAGAGTGATAAGTTTTTGTCTAAGTCAAGTTGACGTTGAGCATAATACCCATGACGGTGCTGTGAAATAGTATTGCAGCCATACAGATGGGAAGGATTATTGTTGAAAATGCTCTCCCCCAAACGAATCTTTATAATCAGGGTTTTATGTTAAACACACTAGGTGATAGTTACTTTTTAAAAGACTCTTCCTATAAAGTAAATGATTTTGTTTCTGAAAATGAATCATCAACTCTGATTTACTTACTGTTTAGCAAATCTGTGGGAGTCAGAAATACATCGCCTGGGGCCAGGTAGACCTCAGATTCCAATTCTGGATCAACATCAGCCATGTTGCCTTGGACACATGAGTCATCTGCTCGGTCTTCCCTATTTGCAAAACAGATGATACTATCTACCCCACAGGGCTTTTTAAAGAGAAATGGGGGGAAAGATGTACAACATGCTTAGCATGGATCCTGCATAGGGTAAGCACAAGTTTTACTTTTTATTTTTCAGAGTAATCCAATTTACTCTCCAGTTCAGCTATTCAAGTTGCCTATGTCATTCTTACCACAGCTACTACCACCATCATCATCATTATTATTATCATTTTTATTCAGCTATGTAATGTAGCTGTTCAATTCACTGTGATGATGGTGTTGATAATGCACCTATTCAATACGCTGTCCAATTCAACTCACACATTTGTAATAAACGCCTAACCCTGATGTTAACTTTGGCAGGAACCACCCCACTGGGCCCTGACCACACTGTGCCCACGTGATTTTCCCCTTCATCAGCTCTCTTTATGTCAGATCCAGGCACATGGTGGCCATGCGAGGAGGGAAATTGGAATTCCTTTTGTATTCAAGGGGCATGCATCTTTCTTGGTTGGCCTACATAGGCAGGAAGCTATTTTCAAGCCTGATTTGAAGCCCATCTCATGTCAAACAATCCCAGTCTCTAGAAGAGGTTGTCCTTTAAATGTTATGATTATGACAAAGCCTTGCCTAATAGTAGCTGGGACTGGAAGGGCTGTCAGGGGGTGGGCTCTGAGCACCTGCCAGGTGATGGGGGTGCCAAACATGACCTTGGCTTCATCAAGGCTCCACTTCCCCTAAGGATTCTGGGGAATACTCTTCACCAAACTTCTCATTTCCTCAAATGATGTTCAAGCCAGCTCCAATTGTAGCTCCTGGCACATTCTCCCTGGAGAGCAGCAGCCACTGTCCGCAGCCATCTGTAAGCCAAAAGCTGCTCGAAAGGGTACAGTAAGGCCAGCTGATCCTTGCTCTTCCTTGTCTTAGTTTTGTGATCTCAGGCAAGTCCTTTAACCTTTCTACATATCAGTTTCTTCATCAATAAAATGAGAATCCCCACCTTCCACAGGTGGGGATGAGGGTTGAATGGAATAACTCCTAATTAGCCATCAACACACACTAGTTCCCTTTCCCCCTTCCCTTCAGACATATCTGTGCAGGGAACACACATAAGAAGACCCAGGAAGGAGAATGCTTATGAAAAGGCTTGGCAAATGGCAAAGGGAAGAGAAAGAAACGCTTTTGGGGCATTCACTGCGTGTCAGGCACTGTGTTAGTTAGGCACTTTACAGATGATATTTTATGCCACATTGTTTTTCATAGCAGCTACATCATTTTGCCAAATCCATTTTTTTAAAATGATAAAATTGAGGTTCAGAGGCTAAGGAATAGGCATAAGACCACACATTTAGGAAGTGGCGGTCAGACATCATTCTGGGTGCAGTGTGCCCTCACTGAGTAGTAATAAGAATATGGTTATGAAAGACTTGGCAAATGATAAAAGAAGAGAAAGAAACACTGGCAGGCACTGTATTAGGCTCTTTACAGATATTTTATGTTATTCTCAGAATGACTCTGGAAAGAAGATATTACCTAATCCCCTTTTAAAATATTGAGGTAAAATACACATAACATAAAATTTACCATCTTAATCCTTTTCAAGTCTGTACTTCAGTGGCAGTAAGTACATTCACACTACTGTGCTGCCGTGACCATCACCCCTGTACAGAACTCTTCATCTTTCACAATTGAAACTCTCTACCTATCAGACAATGAAGCCCTATTCCCCCCTCCCTGCAGACCCTGGCAACCATCCTTCTACTTTCTGTCTCCATGAATTTGACTACTCTAGGTACCTCTTATAAGTGGAATCATACATCATTGGTCTGGTTGTGACTGGCTTATTTCACTTACATAATATTCTTCAGGTTGATCCATGTTGTAGCATGTGTCAGAATTCCCTTTCTTTTTCAAGGCTGAATAATATTTCATTGCATATATACGCTATATTTTATCAATCTATTCATCTGCCAATGGATACCCGGGTTGTTTGCACCTTTTTTGGCTATTGCAAATAATGCTGCTATGTCCACGGACATAGAGATCTCTCTTTGAGACCCTGCTTTTAATTCTTTTGGGTTCCCACTCAGAAGTGCAATGGCTGAATCTATGGTAATTTCATTTTTAACTTTTTGAGGAATTGCCATACTGGTTTTCCTAGTAGCTATAATGTCTTACCTAATCCATTTTTAAAGATGATAAGATTGAGGTTCAGAGGCTAAGAAATAGGTATGAGATCACACATTTAGGAAGTCATAGTCAGACATCATTCTGGGTCCTGTGTGCCCTCACTAAATAGCAGTTCCCAAAATTAGGGCTCGGTCAAGTACATTAGAATCATCCAGCATACCTGTTAAGCAAATAAATTCCTGGGCCTCTACCAGGTCTAGAGAAATAGAATTACTAGGGATGGGGCCTAGTAGTCTGCATTTTCAAAATAACAACAAAAAATAAGCTAAACAACCAACAAACCTCTGGGTATTTCTGGTGAGCATCTAGGTTTAGTAATCATTATTATTGTGATAATCATCATTATTGTCCTTGTTGTTATAAAAATCATTGCCATAACCATTTCATACCCACTTCCGGTCATTGATTTATAACTATCTGGAAACAGTGGGAATGCAAGAATTATCAAGGAAAGAAAGTCTCAGAACTCGGTTTGCTCTCCAGCAACTGCTGGCTTTCAAAGGGCGACACATTTAGTATTCTAATCATCAAGGCATCAGCCAGGCGCCTGCCCAGACCTTTCTTAGATTCCTAACACTCATTAAGCAGTTCCAACCAATGTGTTCCTAAGTAAGTGTGTGTAGAGGCAGGCTGTTGGCATTTTAATCTCATTAGTGAACTGAAGCCCTAAGAGGAAGTAGGCACAACAGCCTCTTGCTCCAATGGGGTAAGACTCTTCGCACCCTGAGACTGGCAGCCTGACCCTCTACTCTCTCCCATCCATCCTCTTCAGATTTCCATCCTCTCCTGATCCTGGAGCAAAAGGCTCTGGGAAATTAGAGCTTGATGACTTGCACAGGGCAGTGGCTGCAAATAGCTGGATAACCAGCTCAGGTAACCAGGCTGCCTATATCCCAGAACAGACATTGAATTATCTACCCCAGCCTGACATGTTCAATTGGCACCAGGCCACAGGCACTGCTCCCTGAATCCAACTGTCTGGGTCCCCTTCCCCATCAAGACCCTTGATAGAAGCCAGACGAGGCTTTGAGGCCTTGGGAAAGAAGCATCCACAGGCAATCTTCCCAGCACAAAGCCCTCATTGTTGGATGAGGAAGGCATGGGAGTAGAAGAGGGAGTGCTTATCTATTGTCAACGCAGGACAGCTGAAAGGACTTCAGTGAAAAATGACCTTATAAACTAACAGATGAGGGAATATGCAAAATATGTTACTAGGACCATCTACTTCCCTAAGATAGAGATAGCTGGTGCTTTCTCTGCAAATGATCATAGAAAAACACACAGTAACACCTGTACATACTTGTTCTGCTCAAATTAAATCAAGATGCAAATGTAAAACAGATCCATCAATCCATCCGTCAGTCTGTCCAGTTAATTGTTTTGTTCAATAAAACACTAACTTAGTGCCCACTATGGGCATGAACTAGGCTGGGAAGGAACAACAATAATCAAAATCAGAGGTTTCTAACTGGGGACACATTGTTACTGGTAGGATTTGGGCAATAACAATGCTGAGGTCTCACCAAGCATTGTCTATAACTGAGTCCATGTCTTGTACAACATATGTAGGAGCTGTTATGATGAATACTTATTGAGTTAAAACTTTGCTGAATCCACAGCAGCTTGTTGTCATTACATATTTTCTCAACCAATAAAAGTGAAAAATATAAATACTAAATATTGAGAGATTTTGGACGTGCTCTACGCAGATAAAAGTGCAGAATCAATTTCATGAATGGAGATGATCACAACCAAAACAACTACCATAATCACTTACTATTATATAACAACAAATAAATAACTTACTATTTGTTGGGCATTATTCTAACTGCTTTACTTGTTAACCCCCACAGCAAATCTATGAGAGAGACATTACTGTTATCCCATTTTGCAGATGATAAAACTGAGGCATTGGGGAGCTTATGCAACCTACCCAAGGTCACACATTAGTGATGGGAGAGACTGGATTTAAACTCAGCTCCAGAGTGATTGTTTTTAACTATCTTTGTAATGGTGGGTGTGATCGTGTTGTCCAAAACACTCTTAGATGGGGAGACAGAGACTTAGAGAGGCCATGTGACATGCCCAAAGCCACACAATGAGTTCTGGAGGGAGCTAGGGCAAGAACTTAGCTTTCCTGTCTTCCTTTCTAGTTTTCTTGTTTACATAGGCCAGACTTCACCCCAAAGTGGAAGTCAAAATAATCTGGGCTTGAGGACAAAGGAAAGGCAAGAGAGACCAGAAAGCTCAAGGTAAAACAAATCCTGTCTTTTTGTATAATCTGGAACACGGTTTTCTTTTCCTGGGTTGTTGCTTTGTCTAGGATTTCCTTGGGAGAAACTCCTGACACATGGGAAGGAAGACCCAGGCTGTGCTGAAAAGACTCCGAGTTTCCAGCCAAGTAGCTTTATTTTAGGCATAAAGGACCATGCGGTGGAGCAGCCCAGCTCTTCCCTGGCCCACACAAGACTTCATTTCTCTCTAATTAGCATCTCACAATTGCAGAGCCAGGAAGCCCTAGGAATGAGGGCCCTGTTCCTCTGAGCAAGTAGTGTCCAATTACATCCCAGTGATCTGTCTCTGGCCACTGCAGCCATGCCAGACTGCACAGTTGGCTCAGGAACCCATCGTTTGCTGGAGGACAGGCCTTAGGGAGGGAGCAGGTGGCGGTGGAAAGAGTTTGGAGTTTAACAATACTGGATAGGAATTCTGGACCCACTGCACACTGGCTGTCTGACCATGGACAAGTTTCCTCACTATTCTAGGATCAGTTTCTGAATCTATAAAATGAGGATAATACTTTCTTGTTGATGAGTGAACATATGCAAAGCACCTGGCACAGTTTTGCTTTGAAAAATGAGAATATAAGAATAGATCAGTGTTGTCCAAATTTTTTATCATCGAATAACTACTTTCTATTTCCCCACTCCCCCAAAAATACTGAGGTAAGATTTCAATGTCTAACAGAGATTCAGGATTGCTGCTGGTTGGTGAGGGGTTTCTGGGGTTCAGGGTTCTGCTTAAAAATTTGTCTCCTTTCTTCCCACAGTGGGCTTTGAGGTTGCTCTAGGGAATGCAGTTTGACCAGGTGACTGCTAGTCTCCTTTTAATGTTAATTAATAAAAAGAATGCAAGGAAATAAGGAAAGAAGGAGGGAAAGAAAGGGGAAGGAAAAGCACTCTTTTCTGTTATCACTGGGAGGAGATTTATATTTGTTGGGCACTGTTACTAAGAAGAGAATGGAGCTAATGGTCCAGTAGAGAAGTCAGAGCCTAGACAGCCCATTTAAAGACTAAAAGGTGATTTTTAAAAAGTTGGGGCTCTATGGGAACACAAAGCAGGGGGTCTGATGTAGTTTAGCAATCAAGGAAGCTGGGACTTGGAAGATGAGAGAAGACATCCGCTGGGACTAGCTTAGCAATGGTGGTACAGAGAGGGGACTGGATTCATGACCCTTTCGAGATAGCATCTCTAGGCCTTGGTGACTGACTGGATATGGGGTCATGACAGTAAAGGGTGCTACCAAAAAACGATACCCAGGTCGGCCTGTAAGCCAGGTTTGAAGCGGAGCATAGGGCATATAAAGAACAAGAGTCAACTGCCTCCATGATCAGAACCAACAAGATCCAACTGGTACCCCTTGTCTACTGCCCACACAACTGTCCATCCTTCCCCCACAAAAGGAACTGATTCCCACCACACCCTGTGAAAAGCATTAAGGTCAGGAGAACTCTACACAGTCTAGAAAACATCTGTAGGCAGAGGCATTTCTCGAAAGTACAGCAACTGCTTGCAGTAAATTAATAATAGATGTGCTGGACTCCCTCAGAAATATTTACCCAGCCTGCATGGTTAAGTACTAATAACCGGGAAGGGAACCTGAGCCTTACCTCAAACATCCCTGACTATTGAAAATGAAGCAACATCATCCTGGCTCTTCCTGATGCCAGTGGGGTCAGAAAACAAATTTTCAGAGTGCCTCACTCAGGAATAAGAAAATCTTCAGTCTGCTGGGAAACACTGGGAAAGGGAACTCAGACCCTGGGAGGTAAACACTGGAAGAAGACAATAGATGAGGACGGTCTCATGTATCTTTCACTTACGTAGTGCTTACCATGGGCCAGGACCAAACCTATATTAACACATTTAATCTTGGGCATTATTGAGCTGGGCACTAAATAGTTATAGCACTATTTTTAGGCCCATTTGACAGCTGAAAATACTGAGACATAGAAAAGTTAAGACAACTTTCCCAAGGAACTAGTTAGGAAGTGATGGAGCTGGGAATCAACCCAGGTAGTCTGGCCCCAAGGTATATGCCCTTAAACCACTTTGCTTTGGCTGCCCCTTGTTGCCTTTTCCCAATAGTCACGAGAGGGGGTCAAGTAAGAGGCCCTACATTAAACTGCCAAAGGTACACTTGGACAGCACCCTGCTACATGCATCCTCTCTGTCTCCAGCCTCTGCTGAGAAATCTGCACTCTTCTCACCAAACGCAGTAGCCACTTCTTTGTTTATTAAGTATTTACTGACCACTCACTGGGGGACAGAGACTCTGCTAGGCCTGGACTCGGCCGTGTGCAATGCACACAAAATGTCCCTTTTCCGGGAAGCCCTGTCCTCTCTCCTTCCTTAGGGCTCTAACCTAGCCTTCAGGCCATTCTCTAGGATGAACTGAGGAACAGAGGGGTTTGAATAAACATGCAAAAGGGATTCTGGGGCAAATAAGTTTGGGAAACATGAGGCTAGCACCCTCATTGCAGGCCTTCTCAGAGCCTTTAGTGTGCTAGCGGCCCTGAGATCGACAAAGAGGAGTCAGTATACAGGGCTTCTCAGATCACTCAACAAGAAAAACTTTCTTCTTTGTCTTCTTCTTCTTCTTTTTTTAAACCCATTTTATAGGGCTGATGTATCATAGAACACAGCTTGGGAGCCCAGGATATTTTGTCCTACAATAATACCTACTATGTCAAATCCATGTTGGGTTTTGACTGTGGGTCCATTGGCAGGACTCTGAGTCTGGGTACTCTGTCCTGCATCTCTGCCAAGCTCCTGCCTTCAGCCAGGCCTAAATCAGAAGAGTTCTCGGAAAGTTTTCTTCCATAAGGCGTGATGGTTAATACTGAGTGCCAACTTGATTGGATTGAAGGATACAAAGTATTATTCCTGGGTGTGTGTGTATGAGGGTGTTGCCAAAGGAGATTAACATTTGAGTCAGTGGGCTGGGACAGGCAGACCCACCCTTAATATGGGTTGGCACAATCTAATCAGCTGAGTGGCTAGAATATAAGCAGGCAGAAAAATGTGAAAGGAGGGACTGGCCTAGCCTCGCAGCCTACATCTTTCTCCTGTGCTGGAGGCTTCCTGGCCTCAAACATCATACTCCAAGTTCTTCAGTTTTGGAACTTGGACTGGCTCTCTTTGCTCCTCAGCCTGCCGACGGCCTATTGTGGGATGTTGTGATAGTGTGAGTTAATACTTAATAGACTCCCCTTCGATTAGTTCTGTCCCTCTAGAGAACCCTGACTAATACAGATTTTGGTACCAGAAGTGGTTTTAGAGAAACAGAATATTAAGGATGGAGTATTTTGGTGGTTTTAGGGTTTCTGGAATTGGTTGCTTAATATGATTAGACTCCAAAATGCTAAGGACTCTACTTATAATACTACAGAGAACACTGGTATTCCTTGGTATGAACTGTTTAGAGACTTATACAAAATAAATCCATTTGACACTCGTGATTCATTGCTCATGAGAAGTAAGGAGTTTAGTGACTCTATACTTAATACCTTTGACCATATGTGGAGAACTAAGGAACATAATGAAGGTGGTTGGTTGCTCTTAAGTTCAGCGGACAAAGTGATGAAAGAAAGTAATGAACTCAGAGATTGTATCTCCTGGCTTCAGAAGAAGATACTGAGCCTCAAATATGTTAAGATTGCCCTGAGTGAGAGTCTGATCTCCTACAGAGAAAGAGCTGAAATTGTGGAAAAACAGACACAAGCTCTTATCATGTGAGTGGCTGACCTGCAACAAAAGGTACATGCACAGCCTCACCAGGTGTCTACTGTTAAAGTGAGGGCATTGATTGGAAAAGAATGGGACCCTGCAACTTGGAATGGGGATGTGTGGGATGACCCTGATGAAACTGGGGACATGGAGTTTGTAAATTCTGATGAATATTTTTTGCCAGAAGAAACAGCTTCCCCATTCCCAGTAGTGGCAACATCCCCTCCCTGACCCATGCTGACATCAGCCTTTCCACCTTTGTCTGAGGAGATAAATCCTGTGCTGCCTGAGGCAACAGTGATGGCCTCCCATGAGGCAGTTGCCAGGCAAGATAATGTTGACTCTCTTCAGGAGCCACCCCCAACACCCTTGTTTGCTTCTAGACCTATAACTAAAGTCCCAGTGAGCTCCTAGAGGTGAGGTTGAGAGTGTGACCCATGAGGAAGTGCACTACACTCAAAAAGAATTGCTTGAGTTTTCTAATTTATATAAACAGAAATCTGGAGAATAGGCATGGTAATGGATATTAAGGGTGTGGGATAATGGTAGAAGAAACAGAGTTTAATCAGGCTGAATTTATTGATTTGGGCCTGCTAAGTAGAGAAGCTGCATTTAATGTTGCAGCTCGGAGAATTAAAAAAGGTTCTAATAGTTTATTTGCTTGGTTAGCTGAAATATGGATTAAAAGATGGCCCACTGTGAGTGAGCTGGAAGTGCTTGATCTCCCTTGGTTTAATGTAGGGGAAGGGATCCAAAGCCTTAGGGAGATTGGGATGGTGGAGTGAGTTAGTCAGTTTAGACCCATTCATCCCAGCTGGGAGGGTTCAGAAGATATACCTTTGACCAATGTCTTGTCAAATAGATTTGTGAGGGCAGCACCTGCATCTTTGAAGAGCCCTGTAATTGTTCCTCTCTGTATGTCAGATCTAACAGTGGGAACCACAGTCACTCAACTACAAAATTTAAATATAATGGGAATAATTGGATCCCAAGGTGGCTGGGGCGAAGTGGTGGCACTCAACTGTCAAAGGCAAGGTGGGTATTGCTACCTTAATGGACAGCAGAGGCAAAGTGGCAATCAGAATAGTCTGATTCATGTAGAACTCTGGCATTGGCTAATTAATCATGGTGTTACTAGAAGTGAAACTGATATGAAGCCTACTGCAGTCCTACATAATTTATACAAGCAAGCAGAAAAGTTCTAGGTCAAATGGACAAAATACTAATCTGAATAATAAAAACAGAGAATCATGGCCAGATTCTCAATTTCTTTCCAGACTTGTGCCAGTTTACAGACCCAGACCCCTTAAATGAAGGAGGAGGCCAGGTCCCCTTGAGGAAGGACCCCACTACATTATCGACAATTTATCCAGTGAATTTTTCTCCCATCCTTCCCCAAGGAGACATCTGGCATTTTACTAGGGTAATTGTGCACTGGGGAAAGGGAAATTATCAGACATTTTGGGGACTACTGGACACTGGCTCTGAGCTGATGTTGATTCCAGGGGACCCAAAACATCATTGTGATCCTCCAGTTAAAGTAGGGGCTTATGGAGGTCAGGTAATTAATGGAGTTTTAGCTCAGGTCTGACTTACAGTGGGTCCAGTGGGTTCCCCCACTCATCCTGTTGCCATTTCCCCAGTGCTAGAATGCATAATTGGCATAGACAAACTTAGCAGCTAGCAGAACCCCCACATTGGCTCCCTGACTGGTAGTGTGAGGGCTATTATGGTAGTAAAGGCCAAATGGAAGCATTAGAGCTGTCTCTACCTAGAAAAATAGTAAATCAAAACAATATCACATCCCTGGAGGGATTGCAGAGATTAGTGACACCATCAATGACTTGAAAGATGCAGGGGTGGTGATTCCCACACATTCCTGTTCAACTCTCTCATTCAGCCTGTGCAGAAGACAGATGGAACTTGGAGAATGATAGTGGATTATTGTAAACTTAACCAAGTAGTGACTCCAATTGCAGCTGCTGTACCAGATGTGGTTTCGTTGCTTGAGCAAATTCACACGTCTGCTGGTATCTGGTATGCAGCCATTGACTTGGCAAATACTTTTTTTTCCCATTCCTGTCCAGAAGGCCCAAAAGAAGCAATTTGCCTTCAGCTGGCAAGGTCACCAATACACTTTTACTGTCCTACCTCAGGGGTATATCAACTCTCCAGCTTTGTTTCATAATCTTATTTGGAGAGACCTTGATCACTTTTTGCTTCAGCAGGATATCACACTGGTCCATTACATTGATGACATTATGCTGACTGGATCCAGTGGGCAAGAAGTAGGAAACACGCTGGACTTATTGGTGAGACATTTCTGTGCCAGAGAATGGGAAATAAATCCAACTAAAATTCAATGACCTTCTACCTCAGTAAAATTTCTAGGAGTCCACTGGTATGGGGCCTGTCAAAATATTCCTTCAAGGTGAAGGATACATTGCTGCATTTGACTCCTCCTACAACCAAGAAATAGGCACAATGCCTAGTGGGCCTATTTGGATTTTGGAGGCAAGACATTCCTCATCTGGGTGTGTTACTCCAGTCCATTTATTGAGCAACCCAAAAGGCTGCCAGTTTTGAGTGGGGTCCAGAAAAGAAGAAGGGTCTGCAACAGGTCCAGGCTGCTGTGCCAGCTGGGCCATATGACCCAGCAGATCCAATGGTGCTTGAGGTGTCTGTGGCAGATAGAGATGATGTTTGGAACCTTTGGCAGGCCCCCATAAGTGAATCACAGCCGAGGCCTCTAGGATTTTGGAGCAAAGCCCTGGCATCTCCTGCAGATAACTACTCTCCTTTTGAGAGATAGCTCTTGGCTTGTTACTGGGCTTTGGTGGAAACTGCACATTTAACTATGGGTCATCAAGTCACCATGAAACCTGTACTGTCTCTCATGAACTGGGTGCTTTCTGACTCATCTGTCCATAAAGTGGCTCAAGCACAGCAGCATTCCATTATCAAATGGAGATGGTATATATGTGATCGGGCTTGAGCAGGTCCTGAAGGCACAAGTAAGTTACATGAGGAAGTGACTCAAATGCCCATGGTCTCCACTCCTGCCACCCTGCCTTCTCTCCCCCAGCCTGCACCAATGGCCTTGTGGGGAGTTCCCTATGGTCAGTTGACAGAAGAAGAGAAGACTAGGGCCTGGTTCGCAGATGGTTCTGCATGATATGCAGGCACCACCCGAAAGTGGAGAGCTGCAGCACTACAGCCCCTTTTGAAAGGATATCCCTGAAGGACAGCGGTGAAGGGAAATCTTCCCAGTGGGCAGAACTTCGAGCAGTGCACCTTTTTGTGCACTTTGCATGGAAGGAGAAATGACCAGATGTGCGATTATATATGATTCATGGAGTGTAGTCAATGGTCTGGCTGGTCAGGGACTTGGAAGAAGCACGATTGGAAAATTGGTGACAAAAAAATTTGAGGGACTCAGACAGAGAAGCATGCAGAGGCTTGCACTGTGAACTTTAGCTCCAGATCGACTGCAAGAACAAACCAGCAATGCTGAGAGGACCCACAAACCCTCGGAAGGAAGCAGACAGCTCCTGCAGGACCTGGGAGATACCCCAAATACTGAGTGCCCCAACTGCAGAATGGGGAAAAGGAGAGCCTCCACTCCTGAACACACACCCCCACTGGAGAAACTGAAGTTCTATTTGTGGGAGAAGTTTCTTTTTTTTTTTTTTTTTTTTTTGAGACGGAGTCTCGCTCTGTCGCCCAGGCTGGAGTGCAGTGGCGCGATCGATCTCGGCTCACTGCAAGCTCCGCCTCCCGGGTTCACGCCATTCTCCTGCCTCAGCCTCCCGAGTAGCTGGAACTACAGGCGCCCACAACCGCGCCCGGCTAATTTTTTGTATTTTTAGTAGAGACGGGGTTTCACCGTGGTCTCGATCTCCTGACCTTGTGATCCGCCCGCCTCGGCCTCCCAAAGTGCTGGGATTACAGGCTTGAGCCACCGCGCCCGGCCTGTGGGAGAAGTTTCTGATCTTACCTGGAACTGAGCCAATTTAGAGAGCTGAGCAAAATACAGGGGTAGAGGAAGCAGGAGAAAGGCCCTGGGAGCTTGCAGGGAGCCCAAGCAGGCCATTCCTGCCTGGCACCACAGGGATCCATTGGGAGGGTGGCCAGAGGTGGCAGGGTGGGTGGGGGGAACTCCACAGGGAGAAGGAAATCTCCAGCTGAACTCTAAGAATTTGAACGGGGTGAGAAGGCTCCTGGCCAGAACTCGGGGAAGGGCACAAATCTGGTGTACAGACTCCAGAGCCACGGGAAGAACCAAGCCCTTTTCTCTTGTAGCTGGGAAGTGGGTAGCCTGGGGCAAGTTTTCAAGACCTGCTCGCCCACCACCTGGAAACAGAGTCAATGCTGTTGGTTGGGGGGTGGGGGAGGGGGCATGGTGGGAGTGAGACCAGCCCTTGGGTTTGCATGGGAGCTAGGTGAGGCCTGTGACTGCTGGCTTTCCCCAGCTTCCCTGACAACTTGCATGGCTCAGCAGGGGCAGCCATAGTCCACCTAGGTACACAACTCCAGTGACCTGGGAATCTCACTCCCATCCCCCACAGCAGCCACAGCAAGACCCACTCAAGGAGAGTCTGAGCTCGGACATGCCTAGCCCTGCCCCCTACCTGATGGTCCTTCCCTACCCACCCTGGTAGTAGAAGACAAAGGGTATTTAATAGTGGGAGTTCTAGGGCCCCACCCACTGCTGGTTCCTCATCATACTACCATAGCTGAGGCTCTCTGGAAAGCGTCACCTCCCGGCAGGAGGCCAACCAGCACAAAAATACAGCATTAAACCACCAAAGCTAAGAACCCTCATATAATCCATTGCAACCTCCTGCCACCTCCACTGGAACAGGCACTGGTATTAATCACTGAGAGGCCCACAGACAGTTCACATCACAGGACTCTGTGCAGACAACTCCCAGTACCAACCCGGAGCCAGGTAGACTTGCTGGGTGGCTAGACCCAGAAGAGAGACAATAATCATTGCAGTTCAGCTCACAGGAAACCACATCCATAGGAAAAGGGAGAGAGTACTACATCAAGGGAACACCCTGTGGGACAAAAGAATCTGAACAGCAGCCTCCAGCCCAAGACCTTCCCTCTGACAGAGGCTACCCAAATGAGAAGGAACCAGAAAACCAACTCTGATAATATGACAAAACAATGCTCTTTAACAGCCCCCAAAAATCACATGAGTTCACCAGCAATGGATCCAAACCAAGAAGAAATCCCTGATATACCCGAAAAAGAAGTCAGGAGCTAATCAGGGAGGCACCAGAGAAAGGCAAAGCTAAAAGCAAAAAAAACAAAAAAAAAAAAACAAAAAACAAAAACAAAAACAAAAAAAACCAAGAAGTGAAGGGAGAAATATTTTCAAGGAAATAGATAGCTTAAAGAAAAAACAATCAAATTTCAGGAAACATTGGACACACTTATCAAAATGCAAAGTGCTCTGGAAACTCTCAACAATGGAATTGAACAAGTAGAAGAAAGAAATTCAGAGCATGAAGACAAGGTCTTAGAATTAACCTAATCCAACAAAGACAAAGAAAAAAGAATAAGAAAATATGAACAAAGTCTCCAAGAAGTCTGGGATTATGTTAAACAACCAAACCTAAGAATAATCAGTGCTCCTGAGGAAGAAGAGAAACCTAAAAGCTTGGAAAACATATTTGGGGGAATAATTGAGGAAAACTTCCTTGGCTTTGCTAGTGACCTAGACGTCCAAATATAAGAAACACAAAAAATACCCAGAGAATTCATCGTAAAAAGATCATCGCCTAGGTACATTGTCATCAGGTTATCCAAAGTTAAGACGAAGGAAAGAAAGCACTAGGTAACCTATAAGTGAAAATCTATCAGAGTGACAGCAGACAGCAGAAACCCTACAATTCAGCAGGGATTGGGGCTCTATCTTCAGCCTCCTCAAACAAAACAATTATCAGCCAAGAATTTTGTATCCAGCAAAACTAAGCATCATATACGAAGGAAAGGTACCGTCTTTTTCAGACAAACAAATGCTAAGAGAATTTGCAAAGCCACCACTACAAGAACTGCTAAAGGGAGCTCTAAAACTTGAAACGAATCCTGGAAACATGTCAAAACAGAACTTCTTTAAAGCATAAATCACACAGAACCTATAAAACAAAAATACAAGTTAAAAAGCAAAAACAAAAAACAAAGTACGCAGGCAACAAATAGCACAGTGAATGCAATGGTGTCTCACATGTCAATACTAACATTGAATATAAATGACCTAAATGCTTCACTTAAAAGACACAGAACCACAGGGTGGATAAAAACTCACCATCCATCTGCTGCCTTCAGGAGACTCACCTAACACGTAAGGACTCACATAAACTTAAAGCGAAGGGGTGGGAAAAGGCATTTCATGCAAATGGACACCAAAAGCCAGCAGGAGTAGCTATTCTTATATCAGACAAAACAAACTTTAAAGCAACAGAAGTTAAAAGAGACAAAGAGGGACATTATATAATGGTAAAAGGTCTTGTCCAATAGGAAAATATCACAATCCTAAACATATATGCACCTAGCACTGGAGCTCCCAAATTTAAAAAACAATTACTAATAGACCTAAGAAATGAGAGAGACCAACACAATAATAGTGGGGGACTTCGATACTCCACTGATAGCACTAGACAGGTCATCAAACAGAAAGTCAGCCAAGAAACAATGGATTTAAACTATACCTTGGAACAAACGGACTGAACAGGTATATACAGAACATTTCATCCAACAACCAAGGAATACACATTCTATTCAACAGCACATGGGACTTTCTCCAAGACAGACCATATGACAGGCCATAAAACAGGCCTCAATAAATTTAAGAAAATTGAAATTATATCAAGTACTCTCTCAAACCACAGTGGAATAAAATTGGAAATCAACTCCAAAAGGAATCTTTAAAACCATGAAAAAACATGGAAATTAAATAACCTGCTCCTGAATAAGCATTGAGTGAAAAATGAAATCAAGATGGAAATTTAAAAATTCTTCAAACTTAACAACAATAATGACACAACCTATCAACACCTCTGGGATACGGCAAAGGTGGTGCTAAGAGGAAAGTTCATAGCCCTAAACACCTACATCAAAAAACACTGAAAGAGCACAAACTGATATTCTAAGGTCACACCTCAAGGAACTAGAGAAACAAGAACAATTCAAACCCAAACCTAGCAGAAGTAAGGAAATAACCAAGATCAGAGCAGAACTAAATGAAATTGAAACAAACAAACAAAAAAATACAAAAGATAAATGAAACAAATAGTTTATTTTTGAAAAGATAAATAAAATTGATAGACCACTAACAAGATTAACCAAGAAAAGAAGAGAGAAAATCCAAATAACTTCAGTAAGAAACAAAACAGGAGATATTACAACAGACACCACTGAAATACAAAAGATCATCCAAGGCTACTGGGAACACCTTTATGCACACAAACTAGAAAACCTAGAAGAGATAAATAAATTCCTGGAAAAGTACAACCCTCATAGCTTAAATCAGAAAGAACTGACTACCCTGAAGAGACCAATAACAAGTAGCGAAATTGAAATGATCATTAAAAAATTACCAACAACAAAAAAATCCAGCACCAGATGGATTGACAGCAGAATTCTACCAGATATTCAAAGAAGAATAGGTATCAATCCTTTTAACACTATTCCAGAAGATCGAGAAAGAAGGAACCCTCCCTAATTCATTCTATGAAGCCAGCATCACCCTAATCCAAAACCAGGAAAGGACATAACCAAAAAAGAAAACTATGGACCAACAATCTTGATGAACATAGATGCTAAAATCCTTAAGATCCAACAACATATGAAAAAAAGGTAATTCACCTTGATCAAGTGGGTTTCATACCAGGGATGCAAGTCAATAAATGTGCTACACCATGTAAACAAAATTAAAAATCACATGATCATCTCAATAGATGTAGAAAAAGCATCTGACAAAATTCAGCATCCCTTTATGATTAAAACTCTCAGCAAAATCAGCATACAAGGGAGATACTTCAATGTAATAAAAGCCATCTATGACAAACTCACAGACAACATAATATTGCAGAGGGAAAAGTTGAAAACATTCCTGTTGAAAACTAGAACAAGACAAGGAAGCCCACTCTCATCATTCCTCTTCAACATAGCACTAGAAGTCCTAGCCAGAGCAATCAGACAAGAGAAAGAAATAAAGGGCTTCCAAATCAGTAAAGAGAAAGCCAAACTGTCACTGTTTCCTGATGATATGATTGTTTACTTTGAAAAACCTAAAGACTCCTCCAGAAAGCTCCTAAAACTGATAAAAGAATTCAGCAAAGTTTCCAGATATAAGACTAATGCACACAAATCAGTAGCTCTTCTATACACCAACAGCGACCAAGTGGAGAATCAAATCAAGAACTCAACTCCTTTTACAATAGCTGCAAAAAAACAATAAATAAATAAATAAAATACTTAGGAATCTGCCTAACCAGGGAGTCAAAAGATCTCTACAAGGAAAACTACAAAACACTGCTGAAAGAAATCATGGATGACACAAATAAATGGAAACACATCCCATGCTCATGAATGGAGAGAATCAATATTGTGAAAATGACCATACTGCCAAAAAGCAATCTACAAATTCAACCCAATTCCCATCAAAATACCACCATCACTCTTCACAGAATTAGAAAAAACAATTCTAAAATTCATATGGAACAAAAAAAGAGCCCACATAGCCAAAGCAAGACTAAGCAAAAAGAACAAATCTGGAGACATCACACTACCTGATTTCAAACTATACTATAAGGCCACAGTCACCAAAACAGTGTGGTACTGTTATACAAATAGGCACATAGACCAACGGAACAGAATAGAGAACCCAGAAATAAACCCAAATACTTACAGCTAACTGATCTTCGACAAAGCAAACAAACATAAAGTGGAGAAAGGACACCCTATTCAACACATGGTGCTGGGATAATTGGCTAACCACATGTAGCCAATGAAACTGGGTCCTCATCTCTCACCTTATATAAAAATCAACTCAAGATGGATTAAGGACTTAAATCTAAGACCTAAAACTATAAAAATTCTACAAGATAACATTGGAGAAACCCTTCTAGAAATCAGCTTAGGCAAGGATTTCATGACCAAGAACCCAAAAGCAAATGCAGTAAAAACAAAGATAAATAGCTGGGACCTAATTAAACTAAAGAGCTTTTGCACGGCAAAAGGAACAGTCAGCAGAGTAAACAGACAACTCACGGAGTGGGAGAAAATCTTCACAATCTGTACACCTGACAAAGGACTAATATCCAGAATCTACAAGGAACTTAAACAAATCAGTAAGAAAAAAACAAACAATCCTATCAAAAAGTGGGCTAAGGACACGAATAGACAATTCTCAAAAGAAGATATACAAATGGTCCACAAACATATGAAAAAATGCTCAACATCACTAACGATCAGGGAAATGCAAATCAAAACCACAATGTGACACCACCTCACTACTGCAAGAATGGCCATAATCAAAAAATAAAAAAACAGTAGATATTGGCATGGATGTGGAGATCAGGGAACACTTCTACACTGCTGGTGGGAATGCAAACTAGTACAGCCACTATGGAAAACAGTGTGGAGATTCCTTAAAGAACTAAAAGTAGAACTACCATTTGACCCACTAATCCCACTAGTGGGTATCTACCCAGAGGAAAAAAAAGTCATTATACAAAAAAGATACTTGCACATGCAAATTTATAGCAGCACAATTCACAATTGCAAAATTGTAGAACCAACCCAAATGCCCATCAATCAACCATTGGATAAAGTAACTGTGATATATATATCATCCATATATATGATATATATGATATATTGATAGAATGGATGATATATATATGATGCAATATAACTCAGCAATAAAAAAATGAATTAACAGCATTTGCAGCAATCTGGATGAGACTGGAGACTATTATTCTAAGTGAAGTAACTCAGGAATGGAAAACCAAACATTGTATGTTCTTACCGATATGCGGGAGTTAAGCTAGGAGGATGCAAAGGCATAAGAATGATACAATGGATTTTGGGAACTTAGGGGGAAGAGTGGGTTGGGTTATAGAGACTACAAATATGGTGCAGTGTATACTGCTAGGGTGATGAGTGCACCAAAATCTCACAAATCACCACTAAAGAACTTACTTATGTAACCAAATACTAGCTGTACCCCAGTAACTTATAGAAATATGATAATACTAAAAAGAAATTTGGGGAAGAGGTATGTGATGGACCTCTTTGAGTGATCAAAAGCTGTGAAGATATTTGCATCCCATGTGAGTGCTCACCAATGGGAGACCTCAGCAGAGGAGGATTTTAATAATAAAGTGGATAGGATGATCCATTCTATGAACACCACTCAGCCTCTTTCCCCAGCCACCCCTGTCATCGCCCAACGGGCCCATGAACAATGTGGCTATGGTGGCAGGGATGGAGGTTATGCATGAGCTCAGCAACATGGACTACATTCATCAAGACTGACCTGGTTATGGCCACTGCTGAGTGCCCCATTTGCCAGCAGCAGAGACCCACACTGAGCCCTCGATATGGCACCATTCCTCAGGATTATCAGCCAGCCACCTGGTGGCAGGTTGATTATATTGGACCTCTTCCATCATGGAAAAGGCAGAGGTTTGTCCTCACCGGAATAGACACTTGCTCCAGATATGGGTTTGCCTATCCTGAACGCAATGCTTCTGCCAAGACTACCATCCGTGGACTTACAGAATGCCTTATCCACCGTCATGGTATTCCACACAGCATTGCCTCTGACCAAGGCACTCACTTTATGGCTAAAGAAGTGCGGCAGTTGGCTCATGCTCATGGAATTCACTGGTCTTACCATGTTTCCCACCATCCTAAAGCAGCTGGATTGATAGAATGGTGGAATGGCCTTTTGAAGTCACAATTACAATGCCAACTAGGTGACAATACTTTGCAGGGCTGGGACAAAGTTCTGAAGAAGGCCGTGTATGCTGTGAATCAGCATCCAATATATGGCACTGTTTCTCCCATAGCCAGGATTCATGGGTCCAGGAATCAAGGAGTAGAAGTGGCCCCACTCACCATTACCCCTGGTGATCCACTGGCAAAAATTTTGTTTCCTGTTCCTGTGACATTACGTTCTGCCGGTCTAGAGGTTTTAGCTCCAGAGGGAAGAACACTGCTATCAAAAGACACAACAATTCTATTAAACTGGAAGTTAAGATTGCCACCTAGACACTTTGAGCTCCTTCCACCTTTAAGTCAACAGGCTAAGAAGGGAGTTATAGTGTTGTCTGGGGTGACTGACTTGGATTATCAAGATGAAATCAGTCTACTACTCCACAAGAGGTAAGGAAGAGTATGCATGGAATACAGGAGATTCATTAGGGCATCTCTTAGTATTACTCTGCCCTGTGATTAAGGTCAATGGAAAACTACAACAGACCAATCCAGGCAGGACTACAAATGACCCAGACCCTTCAGGAATGAAGGTTTGGATCACTCCACCAGGGAAAAAAACCACAAGGTGTTTGCTGAAGGCAGGCGGAATACAGAATGGGTAGTAGAAGAAGGCAGTCAATAATGCCAGTTACAAACACGTGACCAGCTACAGAAACCAGGACTGTAATTGTCATGAGTATTTCATCCTCCTTTTGTTAAAAACATGTCTATGCATATATACACTAGTACTAAGAAATACTTCCATTTTATTTCCTTTCTCCTTTACCATGTGACATAAGATTTATTGACTTCACATCAACATTTAAGTGTTGTTAACTTAGTATTTTAGTTGGGGAATGGTGTGTTTACAGTTGTACGAAGGATAGTCGTATTATGCTAGGCATAATTATGACCTTATTATTGTCTTTATTTGAAGATTATGTATGATCTCAGGAGATGTGCATGGGTTCAAGTTGACAGTAAGTGGACTTGTGATGGTTAATACTGAGTGTCAACTTGATTGGATTGAAGCATACAAAGTACTGATCCTGTGTGTGTGTGTGAGGGTGTTGCCAAAGGAGATTAACATTTGAGTCAGTGGGCTGGGAAAGGCAGACCCACACTTAATCTGGGTGGGCACAATCTAATCAGCTGCCAGCATGGCTAGAATATAAGCAGGCAGAAAAATGTAAAAAGAGACACTGGCCTAGCCTCCCAGCCTACATCTTTCTCCCATGCTGGATGCTTCCTGCCCTCAAATATCGGACTCCAAATTCTTCAGTTTTGGAACTTGGACTGGCTCGTTTTGCTCCTCAGCCTGCAGATGGCCTATTGTGGGACCTTGTGACGGTGTGAGTTAATACTTAATAAACTCCCCTTTGTGTGTGTGTGTGTGTGTGTGTGTATGTGTGTGTGTGTATATATATATATATATGACTCAGACCCTTCAGGAATGAAGGTTTGGATCACTCCACCAGGGGAAAAAAACCACAAGGTGCTTGCTGAAGGCAAAGGGAATACAGAATGGGTAGTAGAAGAAGGCAGTCATTAATGCCAGTTACAACCACGTGACCAGCTGCAGAAACAAGGACTGTAATTGTCATGAGTATTTCCTCCTTCTTTTGTTAAAAACATGTCTATGCATATATACACTAGTACTAAGAAAATACTTCCATTTTATGTACACATACACACACACATATATAATACATATATATATATTTTTTTCCATTAGTTCTGTCCCTCTAGAGAATGCTGACTAATACAGATGGCATAAGTGAGTGCTAGAAAACAAAATTCGAAGATGGAACCAACATTCCTTATGTCTACCTACATCTTTTATTCTGTCTCCTAGGTGACAAGCATTTCTTGCCTAGATGACTCTCAGGCATGGTCTCTTATTCACTCTGGACACTCCTTGTCAGGGCACAGAGCCCTTCACATCTGCCCCTGCCCACATCTTCTGGATCCTCTCCCACCTCTCCCTACATGCCTCCTTAACTTCAACTCCCCAGAACCACAGGCAGTTCCGGAGTGCAACATGGCTTCCTTTAGACCAGATTCCCGCCTGCTGACCAGGACTCAGCAACCTCTGCTGTGTGGTTTCCCTTTCTTTAATCCCTTGCTCAAACCTCTTGAGATTTGAAGCCTTCTTTGAAGACATACCATCCCCTTCCCTGCAGGCTCCCTACCCTCAAGGTTGGGCTAGATGCCCTTATTTGATGGTCTGGGCTGGTCTGTCCTAAGCCTCTATTTACCTGAGTGGGTGGTGATGTGTCCTGAGTTAAGATATCCTATGTATTTTGTGCTGTGGGTCACAGTCAAAATAGTCAGCAAGCCACTGATCTTATTTACCCTCCTATTTAAGATGCTTCCAAATCTTGTGTGAGGTTCAGAGTGAGCCTTAAAATCCCCACATTTCCCTCTTCTGGGCTGCTCTACTTGGCAGAAACAGGGCTGCATCTTGTTCTTCTTGTACTCTTGAATCCTGGTAGCACTCTCTGACCCCCACAGAAGTCTGCTTAATGGACTCACATTTTTGTAATAAAATAAAAGCGCCAAGCCAGAATTGAAGCCTTCATTGTCAGATCTTATTCTCCAAATGTATTTTCTTCACAGTTTTCTAACTTCTAAAACCATCAAACAGCTTTGGCATGACAGTCGTCTTCCACAAATGAAAACAGGATTTAGTGCAGTGGCATTTCCGCTGCTCTGAGGGAAGCTGATTTAGACAGAAGAGGCAGGAAGGAAGAGGGAGGGGATCCGCAGAGCTGGAGCCAGGCCCCTGCAGAGGTGTCTGGGTCTCTGACTCTACTGTCTGTGGGTGGAAAAACACTTTCCCCTTGGACCAAAAGTACCAGGCTGCCTCCCTGAGATTAAGGTGTCAGACAGAGCCTATTAATGTGAATATACCATTCGAGGCAGTGAAAACAGGCTCAACACAGAATCATCAGCAGCAGGGGACCTAGAGACTTCTTCCTAGCTCTGTCTTCCTAGCTCTGTCTTCCTCCTACATCTGCTCCTAATTCCCTTCTTCTCTGGGCCTCAGATTCCTCACCTGAAAATGGAAGGGTTAGATTAAATCAGTGGCTCTTATTTTCTGACTGTGACTCAGCATTAAGAAATACATTTGAAGACTAAGAAACAGAGAAGACCCAAATAAAATCAGAGATGAAAAAGGAGACATCAAAATTGACACTGCATAAATTCAAAGGATCATTAGAGACTACTATGAGCAACTATATGCCAGTAAATTGGAAAACCTAGAAGAAATGGATAAATTCCTAGACATATACATCCTACTAAGATTAAACCATGAAGAAATCCAACACCTGAACAGACTTATAACAAGTAATGAGATTGAAGCCATAATAAAAAGTCTCTCAGCAAAGAAAAGCCTGGGACTTGATGGCTTCACTGCTGAATTTCACCAAATATTTAAAAAAGAACTAATACCAATCCTACTCAAACTATCATGAAAAACAGAGGAGGAAGAAATACTTCCAAACTCATTCTACAAGGCCAATATTACCCTGATACCCAAGCCAGACAAAGATGCATCAAACAAACAAACAAAACAAAACAAACAAAACCACGCCAATATCCTTAATGAACATCAATGAAACAATACTCAATAAAACACTAGAAAACTGAATTCAACAACTCATTAAAAAGATCACTCATCATAACCAAGTGGAATTTATTCCCAGATGCAAGGATGGTTCAACATACAAAAATCAAACAATGTGATATATCATATTAACAGAGTGAAGAATGAAAACCATATAATCATTTCAATTGATGCTGAAAAAGCATTTGACAATATTATTTTATGATAAAAACTCTAAAAATCTTGGTATAGAAAGAACATACTTCAACACAATAAAAGCCATATATAACAGATCCACAGCTGGAATTATACTGAATGGGGAAAAACTGAAAGCCTTTCCTCTAAGATCTGGAACGTGACAATGATGCCCACTCTTGCCACTGTTATTTAACATGGTACTGGAGCTAGAGCAATAAGAAAAGAGAAAGAAATAAAGGGCATCCAAATTGGAAAGGAAGAAGTCAAATTATCCTTGTTTGCAGATGATGTGACCTTACATTTGGAAAAAGCTAAAGACTCCAACAAAAAATTTTTAGAACTGATAAACAAATTCAGTAAAGTTGCAGGGTACAAAATCAATGTATAGATATCAGTAGGATTTCTATACGCCAATAGCAAACAATCAGAAAAGAAATCAAGAAAGTAATCCCACTTATAACAGCTATAAGTAAAGTTAAATACCTAGGAATAAAATTTACCAAAGAAATAAAAGATCTCTACAATGAAAACTATGAAACATTGACACAAGAAATTGAAGAGGACACCAAAAAATGGAAAGATATTTCATGTTCATGGATTGGAAGAATCATTATTGTTAAAATACCCATGCTATCAAAAGAAATCCACAGATTCAATGCAATTCCTATTAAAATACCAATGACATTCTTCACAGCAATAGAAAAAAAAAATCCTAAATTTTAGATGCAGCCACAAAAGACCCAGAATAGGCAAAGCTATCCAAAGCAAAAAGAACACATCTAGAGATATCACATTACCTGACTTCAAATTATACTACAGAGCTATAGTAACCAAAACAGCATGGTACTGGTATAAAAACAGACACATAGACCAATGGAACAGAATAGGGAACTCAGAAACAAATCTGCATACCTACAGTGAACTCATTTACAACAAAGGTACCAAGAACACACATTGGGGAAAGGACACTCTCTTCAATAAATGGTGCTGGGACATGAAAAAATGCTCATCATCACTGGCCATCAGAGAAATGCAAATCAAAACCATAATGAGATACCATCTTACACCAGTTAGAATGTCGATCATTAAAAAGTCAGGAAACAACAGGTGCTGGAGAGGATGTGGAGAAATAGGAACACTTTTACACTGTTGGTGGGATTGTAAACTAGTTCAACCATTGTGGAAGACAGTATGGCGATTCCTCAAGGATCTAGAACTAGAAATACCATTTGAACCAGCGAGCCCATTACTGGGTATATCCCCAAAAGATTATAAATCATGCTACTATAAAGACACATGCACTCATATGTTTATTAAGGCATTATTCACAATAGCAAAGACTTGGAACCAACCCAAATGTCCATCAATGATAGACTGGATTAAGAAAATGTGGCACATATACACCATGGAATACTATGCTGCCATAAAAAGGATGAGTTCATGTCCTTTGTAGGGACATGGATGAAGCTGGAAACAATCATTCTGAGAAAACTATCGCAAGGACAGAAAACCAAACACTGCATGTTCTCACTCATAGGTGGGAATTGAACAATGAGAACACTTGGACGCAGGGTGGGGAACATCGCACACTGGGGCCTGTCATGGGGTGGGGAGAGGGGGGAGGGATAGCATCAGGAGAAACACCTAATGTAAATGACGAGTTAATGGGTGCAGCACACCAACATGGCACATGTATACATACATATAACAAACCTGCACGTTGTGCACATGTACCCTAGAACTTAAAGTATAATAAAAATAAACAAGTACAATTAAAAATAAATAAATAAATAAATGGTGCTGGGAAAACAAGATATCCATATACAGAAGAACGAAACTAGATCCCTACCTCTCACCATATACAAATATCAATCAAAATGGATTACTGACTTAAATCTAAGACCTGAAACTATGAAACTACTAAAAGAAAACATTAGAGAAACTCTCCAGGACATTGAACTAGGCAAAGATTTTCCAAGTAAAACTCACAAGCACAGACAACCAAAGGAAAAATGGATAAATTGGATTACATCAAGTTGAAAAGCCTCTGCACAGCAAAGAAAAACACTATCAACAAAGTGAAGAGACAACCCACAGAATGGGAGAAAATGTTTGCCAAGTATCCATCTGACAAGGCATTAATAATCAGAATATATAAGGACCTAAACAACTCAGCAGGAAAACAAATCTAGTAATTTGATTAAAAAGTGAGCAAAAGATCTGAATAGAAGAATGTCAAAAGAAGACATACAGATGGCAAACAGGTAGATGAAAAAGTGCTCAACGTCACTGATTATCAGAGAAAAGCAAATCAAAACTACATGAGACATCATTTCATCCCAGCTAAAATGGCTTTTATCCAAAAAGTAGGCAATAATGAATGCTGGTGAGGATGTGGAGAAAAGGGAACACTCATACACTGTTAGTGGGAATGAAAATTAGTACAACCGCTATGGAGAACAGTTTGGAGGTTCCTCAAAAAACTAAAAATAAAACTACCATATGATCCGGCAATTCTATTACTAGGTATATACCCCAAAGAAAGAAAATCAGTATATTGAAGAGATATCCGCACTTCCATGTTTACAGTGGCACTATTTACAATAGTCAAGATTTGGAGGCAGTGTAAGTGTCCATCAACAGATGAATGGATAAAGAAAATATGGAACATATTCACAATGGAATACTATTCAGCCATAAAAAAAATGAGATCCTGTCATTTGCAACAACATGGATAGAACTGAAAGATATTATGTTAAGTGAAATAAGCCAGGCACAGAAAGACAAACTTTGCATGTTCTCACTCATTTGTGGGAACTAAAAATTAAAACAATTGAACTCATGGAGATAAAGAATGTAAGGATGGTTACCAGAGGCTGGGAGGGGTAGCGAGCATGGGGAAGTGGGGATGGTAAGTGGGTACAAAAAATATAGTTAGAAAGAATGAATAAGATTTAGTATTTGATAGCACAACAAGTTGATTACAGTCAACAATAATTTATTGTACATTTAAAAATAACTAAAACTGTATAATTTCAATATTTATAACACAAATAAATGATAAATGCTTGAGGTGACAGATACCCCATTTATCCTGATATGATTAGCATGCATTGTATGCCTGTATCAAAATATCTCATGTACCCTATAAATATATATACCTACTATGAACCCATAAAAACTAAAAATTAAAAAAAATTAAAAAAGAAATACACTCCACACCTCAACTTTGTCTATACACACATATTTAGAGGGACATGTAACTGAAGTTTTGCTTAATGATGTTTACTTTTATGACCTGCTATATTTTCTTCTCTGTTACACTCATTTTATAAACTTTTACTGAAGTGTGATTTAAGTACAGTAGAGGGTACATATCATAAATGAATAGCTTGATGCATTTCTACAAATTGACAATACCCATTTAACCTGCCCTCCTACCTCTGAATCAAAAGGCAGAATGTGACTAGAGAGCCCCTTTGCACTCCTTCCCATTTACCAACCCCTCCTTGGGGGCAACCACCATCCAGACTTCTGATAACACAGAGTAGTTTTATCTGGTTTTGTACTTTTAAAAAGTGCAGTCATAAAGTTTCTTTGTGCCTGCTTCTTTCAACTTCATGCTTCTGAGGTTCCTCAATATTGCTGTGTGCAATATTCCACTATGTGAATATGCTACACTTTATCCATTCCAGGGTGGATGGCAATGTGTTTTGGTGGATATCTATGTGCATATCTCAGGGGTGTATACCACGGAGTGAAAGTGCTGGTATGTATATGTTCAACTTTAGCTGACATTGCCAAACACTTTTCCAATGTCATCAAACCAATTACATTTCAGCTAACAGTGTGTGAGTTTCAGTTGTTTCACATCCTTGCCAACATTAGATAGAGTCTATATTTTTCATTTCAGCCATTCTGATGAATACATAGTAGTATTTCATTATGGTTTTAATTTGTCATTCCCTGAAGAATAATAATGTTATGTGCTTTTTTGGCTATTTGAACATCTTTTATGAAGTATCTGATTCTTTTGCCCATTTTTCTTAGGTTGTCTGTCTTTTCTTACTGATTTATAGGAGTTTCTTCTTTTTTTCTACCATATATATTTGGACATGAGACCTTTGTTGAGTATATACAGTGCAAATATACAATATCTTTATACACTCTATGGGTTACTAGGTTACTCTGTTTTTACTTTAATAAATGCTGATCTCGAGCCACCACATTAATTTCGTGACCTGTTACTGAACTACAACCCACAATTTGAAACGCCCTGTGATACACAATTATGCAGTCTCTCCTGGGTCTGAATAGCCCAGAAAGGGGCATTTCTAGCCTGTGGCATCCACACCAACATTGGCCTGGATCAACACCTCTGAATCTACTGTGAGCCACTGTTTGGAAAACAAAGGCCAGGATATTAGCTATATTTAATTTCCAAATTTAAAGAAAAACTTTGTTCTATACCTTGAGTGACAATAGTTTCCAATTCTTCTTCTGAATTTAATAATTGCCAGCCCCATGGCCCAGACTGAGGGAAGAGACTCAGAAGGATGGCCAAGGTGTGGGAACACCCCTGAAATTAGCCCTTTCAACAGGACTAAAGGGTGCGTTTTCCTACACAATCTCTCTAGCCACCGAGGTACCTGGGTCTTCAGAGGCATGGTCTTATGGAACCAAATATAACTCCAGAGGTTCCTTTTATCTAACAGGTTAAGACAACATTCCCTAAACTCTGAGAAAAAAAAAGAAGCCATTAACCAAGGGAGATAGACTCTCTCATATCCTAAGCACTTTCTTGGTGTGAGAGGTACATTCTCTGCTGCATCCTCCCAGCTCCTCAGAGCAGCCTTATCCACAGACTTTCAGCTCCAGGAAGGCGAAAACTGTACCACTTTTACAAATAATGTGACCAAGGCCACATAGCTAGTAAGTTATAGAGCTAGGCTGACTGACAACATAGACTCTGTTTTCATTCCTCTAATTACACTCCTTAGAGGCAGCCAGTCACTGCATAAAGAGTGGTGACTACCTCCAAAGGGTCAAAGATTCACACACATATGCACAAAAACACACGTGTGCATGTACACACATGCGTGACATGTGGGTATACAGATATGTACATATATGCATACATATATGCTATTTCACTCAGAAATCAGTGGGGCTGGACTCTACAGTTTCACTTCACAGTCAGCTCATCTGAGTTCCCCTCTTTCTCCTGATTTGCAAAGTATTGACACAGTCCATAATACATGAATCACACAAAGGCACATGTATGTATAGGAAACTTTACAGTTTACAAATCTCTTTCACACTCAATCTCTCACCCAACACTCACCACCAGCCTTCTGAACATATAAAAATATTTGATGATTTGCAGGCCTCCCAGTCTGTGTGTTTAAGGACCTTCATTATGGGGGGGCTCTAATCCTTACCATGTAGGACCAGGGCTATGGCATCAGTGAGAGATTGGCAGGATTTGTGCAGCTTCTTGGACCCACTCTAAAATTTCCCTTTTAACTGTATATTTCCATAGCAACCCATCATCCTTGTCTGACTCTGAGAAGTAGAGTTTTAACCTCATGAATTTTCTGGGGTTGGGCTTATATTTGCATGAGAGTTTATGAGATGTGGACACTAGTCTATCCCTAATGAGTATGCCCAATTCTTTTCTTTTCTTATGAGAGTCTCTAGCACCTCATATCTTCTCCTCTGGCTAAAGGTAAGTAGTTCCACCATTACTTATAATCATACTAGCAACTGTCATGTTTTGAACACTTTCTATGTACCAGGTACTAGGTGCTTTATGTACATTATCTCAGTACATCCTCACGCAATCCTTTACAACATTTATTGACATCCTCATTTAACAAATGAGGAAACAGATGATCGGAGATGAGAAATGGCAGTCTATGGCCACACAGTCAGCAAGTGATAGGGTTTGGATTGGACCCTGATTCCATGGATTCCCAAGTCCTGGCCCATTCCAGTGCCTGAGACAGTAAGAAGCAGCAACTTCTTTCCTCTGAGTCAACAAAATGATCCAAATGGAGGTCAGAGGCATGGTAGTGACTATCTCCTCCTACCTTCCTTGTTTTCACCAAGCTCAGAATGATGAAGTGACTTTCCTGAACACACAATAAGAGTAGAACTGGGGCTAAACCCAGGCCTGCTCTTTGGGTTTACCCTGCTTTGATTCTCACCCATCTACTGGGCAAAGATCATTGGAGGTGCTCTGTCTGTATTCCAAGTGACCAGGGTGGGAGCTGCTCTTGAAACCAACTTAGGAGAAATTATTGGAGGAACAAAGAACAAGAAAAGATCTTGAGGAGGTTCATGCTATTTACATTCACCTATTTTAGGATGTCTAGTAGAGAAGAAAGAGACCTGGCAAGATGTGGAGTAGATTTCAAGTTCAGATTATGGGAGAGCTCTACAAAAATCCTAAGTGTGGGGAGATACCAACCTCCATACCAGTCCCTGCAAGTTTCCAAGAACAGGACAGAGATCTATAGAGATGCTGCTATGGGTTTCCCGGCATCCAGGAGGGAATGGTCCATGCCTCTAAAACCCTTTTATCTCTAAGATTCCATAAGCCTTTGAAACATACAAAAATCTTGCAGGGAAGGCAAGCAGTAATCCTGCACTCTTTGCTCATTGTTCTTAAGGAAAAAAATATTTATTGTAAAATAAATGAAGATAAAGTCTACCTATTAACGCATATTTAAGAGGTAGAGAAAAAAAGAACCCATAACATTAACTTAAATCAGGAATACTCTCTGAAGTGTAAAAAAAATCAACTCACTTTTCTTTAAATCTTCTTAAAAGGGTCTAAGAATAGTCCTTCAAATAATCCTTGAAGTATGCAATTTTAATTTGGACACATGGTAATTTCAGTCTACCTGTTGAAAGAGACAGGAGAGAAATCAGTCATTTTTGACAAGGATGCTGTTCTGACAAGCAGCAGAGAAGCTTCTGGCAGCTTGGGAGGTGGGGGTGAGACATGGGCGTGGGCATTAGTAGCAGCAGTATGAGCTTTGGTCCTAGGCCACTCAGAGGAAAGATGCAACTAAAGTAGCTACTAGCACAGTGCCTGGCACATGGCAAATGCTCATTAAGTAGTTGATGGACAAGTAAAAGGATGGCTGAGAAAATAAGTGGGATTTATCATCAACCTTTCATGCAGGGAGTTACTCTGTAGCCTCATCTCTTCAACTCTTAGGGAGAGAGAATTTCCAGGTACTGGGCATATAATGGAAAGCAGCACAGAGAAAGGTACCAGTGGAGTAAAGAGAGTGAGAGATTTGAGCCAGCCACAGCTATGCCCAAATCCTGGCCCCACCACTTCTGACTGCACAACTCTGGGCTGGTTTATTTATTTATATTTGCTGTTGTTCCTAAATTGGATACTTAGCCGATTCATTAATTTTCAGCTCTTCTTCTTTTTTAATATAGGCATTGAAGGTGATAAATTTCTCTCTAAGTGCTGTCTGGGCTATATTCCACAACTTTTGATATTTAATATTCCTTTGGTCATTCATTTATAATCATTTTATAATTTGTTATAATTTCTTTTTGATCTGTGAGTAGTTGGAAGTATTTTTTATAAATATATCTCAATATAGGTTTTTTAAAAAACACCTCATCTTTCTGTTATTGATTTCTAACTTAATTGCACTGTGGTAGGCGAATGTGGTCTGTAGGATACTTACTCCTTGAAATTTATTGGGATGTATTTTATGGCCTAGGATACAGTCCATTTTCATGAGTGTTTTATATGTGCTTAGAAAGAGTGTGCATTCTCTGGCTGCCGGGTTGATCTTGGGTTGGCTTTCTTTAAATGTTTCTGCATCTCCATTTCCTCACCTGTAATAAGGTATGTGAGCAGTACACATTAGTTACCTCACACTGAGTATAAAATTATACTGTATAATTTTACACAGTATACAGTATACAGTGAGTATAAAATTATACTCACTGACAAAGACAGAAAGTGCACAAGGAAAGATCAAGGTGTGCTCTTTTTTCCTTGTAACAGTATCAATAACAATGTCCTACACTTATAAAGTACTTAAAAGTTTCTAAACAATGACCACGTCTGTCATTTGGTCTTAAACCTGTATGTCACCTAGGCAGGTAGGGGTGGGAACCCACAAAGAAAAAGGACACACACCAGTTGGTGCAGTGATTTATTCAGTCCTCATGCCAGAACCCCAGGATCCCTCTGACTCGCCTCTGCCCCTCACTCCTCACCTCTGCTCAGTTCAGTCTTCTTACTATCTTTCAAATCCATCCTCATTGTTACCCACAATGCCTACAATATTTCTTACCTGCTTGGTTCCAACAGATCATTAAATTCCTACTGTTTTAAAAATATAACACAGGAAGTAAATCCTGACAAAATCCTCCTGGCAGATGTGACTCTCAAATAAGGCTGGTGTTAGGTCTTGGGTGCCAGAACATCAGTCTTGTTGCAGGGCAGAGTGATGTTTATGTCTATTAAAGCAGGCATGAGTTTAGAAAGGTCGAGAAACACTGTTGAGTTCAAATATTCTTCATCTAGCAAACGGCCCTTCCCGTGACCTTGTCCCCTGTCCTACCCCCAAGTTCTTTTTCTCCTTTTCAGAGAGATTTCCTGAAAGAGTCGTCTAGACCACCACTTCCTCCACTCCCACGCTCTTCACAAATCATTGCCTGTGGCTTTCAGCCCCTTTCTTTAAGATCATAGGGATGTTGTCACTGCATATTCCAGACACTTCTTCTCAATCTGCAGTGGCCTCTCTGGGTCATTTGCTAGCAGGGACCCCTCCTCCCCTCTGGAAACTCCTGCCTCCACATCAGCAACACCAGTTTCTCCTGGTTCTTCTCCTTTCCCCCCGAGGACTTTCTCTGCCTCCTTCACAAATTCTGCCATTTGAATGGGCATTTTCAAAATTTAATTAGAAGTGTGTTTATAAAATAATAACCATAAACTACCCTTTATTAAGGACATGCCAATCACTGTGCTAAACATTATTTTATTCTACTTAATCTTCACAATAACCACAGGAAGTACATATTATTAATATTCGTATTTTACAGATGAGAAAATAGAAGCTTGGAAAAGTTACGTAATTTGCCCAGGATCACTCAGCTACTATGTGGCACAACAGGGATTCAAACCTCAATCCACCCAATCATAGCGTGTGCTCTCAGCCACTATATTAACTCGTTCTGTCTTCCTATACCATGGCTTCTGTGACTCACCATTCTTCCATGATGTCATGGATTTCATGCTCCCATTTTGCTTCCCCCTGAAGGGAAGGCCTTTATCCATACTGTGTGCTGAGAAAATTCTGTTTATTGTTCAAAGCTCAGCTCTTCCCACAAAGCTATTAGCAAGCCAAACCAGTTTCATTGCTTCCATCTCTTTGCTGTGGCAGCTCTACAATGATATGAAACCATCCATTCATCCATCTGACTATGCATCCATTTCTCCACCCAAGAATTACACAAATATGGTAGAAGATTGCTTATCTAGAAGTCTAAACACAAGAAGCATCCAGACAAAGGAATTGTTCCAAAGGATTTTTTATGTTCACTCTTTGAAAAAATATATCATATTGTGGTCAAAATTGAAGAAAACTTGCTAGAAGTTGTGGTGTTTGGGGAAGGGATGTGCTCTGCATGGCATGTGTTAATTACTGGTCAAGGACAGTCATTCATGGGACCTGACCAGGGAGCTTTCCGAGGTCCCTAAACTAGATCTGTGCAATTTCCCTTACCCAATCCCCACATTTTAAAGTCACATTTACATATCATGTCTGGCTCAAATACCTCATTATTCCTGAAATCTTCCCTGATTCTCCTCCCCAACAGGCACAGATGAACCTAGACACCCACCCGTACTCCTCACAATGCATCTCTCTGTGTTCTCTCTGCCAGCACTTGGTATTTAATCATTTGTAGGTAATAGTGCATTTCAAAAAGCACTTCAGCATTTTCAGTGCATGCTTTATCTCCACCTCTTATCTCCTTGGAGGTAGGAGATGCATCTAATTTACCCCAGATATTTTCAGAACCAATCCCAGTGGCTGGCACACAGATGTCAATGAGTGACTGATTGATTAAAATTAGGTGACATTGTCCTTGAATGGAGAAGGCCATCCAAATATCACTCAAATGCAAGCACCAAGCAGTGTATTATGTGAAGAGTAGGTGCTAAATAAAACATGAAATCCTTCCATCCTCTCTCCACCCCTCAAAAAGCAAGGACTAGAAAAGAGGCGCAATGTGTCCATTGAGCCTGAGGTTTCTGAAGATCTGTGTTCCATGGTTCACAAATACTAATATGTTGGTGTGGTGGCTTTTGATGTTCTCCATGATCAACCAGGAACTGAAAACCCATGTTTGGTTACATTCTACTTTTCATAGTCAGAAAATGAGAGTTAGAGCTTTAAAGATAGACAAGACTTTCAAAGTGAACTACTACAACCACTTTCTTTTAAAGAGGAGAACCAAAGAGGTTCATTGACTCCAGGTCATGGGCCAAGAAGGGTTGTGCAGATGCATTTTCCCTGTTCCTTCCTGGACTTGCAAATGAAGCCTCTAGGAAATTAAGTGCTCTCTGAATGGCTAAAAATAAACTCCCAGAAACTTCATCTAGATATATCACGGCTATAATTTACAGCGTCTAGAACTTTAGCATGGTATAATTAGCAAATGGATTACAATAATTTATTTTTGATTTAACAGCTCGAATGAACACAACCTTCCAGTGGAATGGGAAAAAAAGGGGCTAGGAGCCAGCTGCATTCCTCCAACTCCTTCCAGTGCCACAATGTTTGTGCTGGCTGGCAGTCCTCTACTGATGCCCAGTGGACATGCAAAGAGAAGGAACTGCAACTCTGAGCTCTGGGCTCCCTGAAGCATGACTTCCTGGACATAGCCTCCCAAAACGGTCAATGTTCATCCTTTTAGTGAACAGGAAGATGTCCAAACTCACCTTTTCAATGCACAGGAAAACCCAACGGCATTCATCGAAAAGAAAGGTATACACTAAACAAAACATACCAGAGACTAATTACATGGATGTTTTTTCTTCTAAAGATTCTGGGCACATTTTTAGAATGGTTTTCCATCACTTGCCTTACTGCAGGGAAAGTTTGTTGTGATGTCTCTGAACAGGCAGTACTAAAAGATGATACAAGATAGAAACTTGTCATGAAGCTAGAAGATGACTAGACTGGGGTCAGAGAGGACCTGTGCTTGGGTTTTGACTTGTTATGTGTGCCATGAATAACAACCAATTCAAAACCCTTTTATAAAATGTCAGTAATGAGTAACTACCTCACAAGAGTGTTATGGGGATTAAATGAGAAAAAATGTATGAAAAGGATTTTGTAAATGAATATTAGATGATTCTTCTTGAGTGAATACATGTCCCAAGTAGATCTTTCTGATGAGAACTTTTTCTGACCAAAGCACTATAGAGCATTGCAGCAAGGGCCAGGGGCAGAGCAGCAGAAATCCTGGGAAGTTGTCTTCTCATATATCCCCGCATGGTGTGTGGGAAGAGGCAAGTCACCCAGCAGAACAATCAGAGCTGGGAAAGATGGATCCCGACTTGGGTGAGGAGCACAAGACAACCTATCTCCCTTCTCTCACATCCCTACCAAAATCAAATATCTGCCCAAACAACTCTTAACCTAGAAGGTGGCATGATGGTGGCCACTGTGGGAAACTGAAGCAGTGGTTCTTCCGGCTGAAGGAAGGGGAAGGGTGGTTTTCTGAGCATCTGCCACGTATGAGGCACAGTGCTGGGTCCTTTCACACTGGGGTTCTTCTCCAAACCATGCAAAGTTCCCCTGACATCATATTATACCATTGCTCATGCTGGGTGTGGGTCTATGAAGTGCCCTTTCTTCTCTCTGCTTCTCCAACCATCCCCTGAGCAGAAGACCTGAACCCTCATCCTCTCACTCTTTCAATTCTTAGTGATCTTAGGTAAGGCAAGTCATCCGTTTTGGAAGGACTTCAGTTTTCTGATCTGTCAGGTTAGGACAAGAACCTCAAACTCACTGCCTCATCAGATTGCCTTCAGACTCAATATTGGGTGTGTAAAGTTTTAAAAACAGTGCCAAACCCTGAAGGCTTATGTCACCCCTTGTTCAAGCTCCTCAAGAGCTTCCTCTTGCTGCTTGTGCTAGTTGGCTTTTGTGTTGCTATAAAGGAATACCTGATGTTGGGTAATTTAAAAAAAAAAAAGGTTTAATTGGCTCATGGTTCTACAGGCTGTACAGGAAGCATAGTGTTGGCATCTGCTTCTGGTGAAGGCCTCAGGAAGCTTCCAGTAATGGGGAAGGAGAAAGGGAGCCAGCACATCACAGGGTGAGAGAGGGAGTGAGAGAGACAGAGGAGGTGCCATGTTCTTCTAAACAACCAGATCTCATAAACTCATAGAGTGAGAACTCACTTATTACCATGAGGAGAGCACCAAACCATTCATGATGGATCTGTCCCCATTTCCCAAACACCTCCCACCAGGCCCACCTCCAACACTGGAGGTCACATATCAACATGAGATTTGGAGGGAACAAAACATCCAAACCATATCACTCTTAAATAAACATTAAATGTCTACTTTGTCCTCTGACCCCTGTTGATGTTATATTCCCATCAGGGCCCCTTGTTCCCCAAGTTCCATCCAAACCAGGCATCTTTCGGGTAATTATGCTCAAGGAGTAACTGCTGTCCCCAAGGCTGGGAGTGCCCTCCTCCCCTTCAGCTCTCAGCTTAGCCTTAGTCACTTGCGGGAGAGCTCCTTGGCCCCTCAGAGGAGGGAGTTTCCTCTACTCTGCATTCTCAGAGCCCTCATGGTCACACTTACCAGAGTGATGATCTGATTAATGCCTATCTCCCCAACTAGAATATAAGCCCTCTGAAGCAGGACCACCTGTATGTTGTCCACCAGGGTGTCCTCAGGAGGCCAAGCATGCAGCAGACCCTCATCTATTTTGTTCACTGCTCTGGACCAGGGCAGGGCACATAGTAGGTACTCAAAAAATACTTGTTGAATGAGTACATTTCCATGCAGTTCAAATCTGAAGCTGGGTCAGTTCAACCCTCCCTTCTCTGCTCTCCGCAAGCTCTCTCTTCCTTCCTTCTCCTTGCACTCAGAGCCCTTTCCTGTACTGTTTGCTACCATGACCTCACCATTATCCAAGTGAGTAGCTTGTCTCCCCTGAGACCACAATAGCCCTAAGGAAGGCCTAGAGAGGCAAACCCTAGTGGGACCCAGAAAAGGGACAGAGCCGGAGTATCTGGGCAAATGGAAGTGGGGCACACAGTAGGGGCTCCTGTGGAACCCATGCTTGGCCTATTCTGAACTTCTGCCTCACAATCTGTTTCTAGGGCAAAGCTTCCAGCCTTGAGTCTTTGCTTCATGGGCTAAAAAATGCCTCTCTCTCTCTCTTTTTTTTTGGCTTGAAATAAATGGTTAGCCATTAAGATGTAAAATGCAGCTGTCACAGTCCATAGAACAACAGACAGGTTAATATGGGTTTTTAAGAATGCCATTTCCTCATATTAACCCCAGAGCAACGGCAACCTATCAAGATAGACTCCAGAGTGCTCCGGAAACCTGCTGTTTTAGTTCTTTAATAATATTTGATGTTTAAATAATAGTTGATGTTTGTTTCCAAGTAGAGTTTAATAGTTCGCCTTTCCCTCCTTCTCTTCCTTCCTTCTTTCCCTCCCTCCCTTCCTTTTTACCTTCCTTCCTTCCCTACCTCTCCCTCTTCCCTCCTTTCCTCCCTCCCTCCCTCCCTTCCTTCCCTCCCTCTCTTCCTTTGTACCTTCCTTCCTTCCCTACCTCTTCCCCTGCTCTCCTTTCCTCCCTCCCTCCCTCCCTCCCTCTCTCCTTTTTACCTTCTTTTTTTCCCTCCCTCTCCCCCTGCCCTCCTTTCCTCCTTTCCTCCCTCCCTCCATCCATCCCTTCCTTCTCTTCCTCCCTGCCTCCTTTCTCTTCTTCCTCATTCCTACTCTAAGAGTATCTTTGCCTAGGCTCTCTTCCTGAGGTCTTGGATATAAACATGAAGATGCGTATCTGGGTCATGTCTGGAATTCCGAAGCCTCCTGACTGGTTTCCTTGACACTCATTTCTTCCTTTTATCCCCCAACCCTTCCCACCTGCCAGCCATCCCATCCTACCTACATGTTGTCTACCATAGAACAATTTAACTTCAAAAATATTTAAACTTTAAATAAAGTTTTTAAGTTATTCCCTAAGAGAGATGAGCTTCAGTTACATGGAAAATGTCAATGGTTAGGACTGGACTCTCCCGGCAGAAGCGAAGGCACACTGTGTTCTCCTGCCTAGAGGGAAGGCTGGGTGGTGCTAAAGGTACCCAGGAAACTCCAGAGGGACAGGTCTGGGCTTGCACTGTGGCTCCAGCCACCTGGCAGCCTGGGGAAGTGACTGTAGAGTCTGTCCTGCACAGACCATTGTAGCCCAAGTTGGTAGCCCAGCACCAATCACTAAGTCCTGCATGGAAGAGTGATCTGCCAGGTGCTTGTCAGCAGGGATAGCTTGGTTCCTCTCTGGTCCCTGTTCATGTTGTCTGTAATGCACACCCCACCAGGAAGTCTTGAAGGGGAGAGGTAAAGGGTGAGATTCTAGCATCACCAGAAATTACTTGCAGATTCTGAAATGGGCAAGGTTTTCTCAGGCCTCCAGCACTTTGTACATGTTGTTTCCTTAGTCTCAGTCACCCTCATCTTTCCCTGAATAACTCCTTGTCCTTGAAGACTCAGTAGAAGGTTACCTCCTCCTGAAAGCTTTCCTCACCCTCAGTCTAGATCAGGGGTCCATCCTGAGCTTCCAGCACCCCCCTTTTATTCCTCCCCAGCTGGTGCAATTGTTCCCTTTGTGCAATGTTCTGCTTATTTGACTATCTCCAATAAATGTCTCCTATGAATGCCCACCAGTGCAAGGTGTTCTCAGACAAAGAAAAAATAATCAATACACTAATTAATCTATGCATTGACTCTTTGCCTTGCTCCAAAAATAATTTAAGGGAGCACAAGGATCAAATATGTCCCCAAGTAACTTTGAGTCTGGTGGAACAGCAGACAACATAAGCATTTTAAAAATATATGATAAAGGCTGACAATGTGATCAGGTTGAGGGGTTGGGTAGGAGTGGGGACCCTCTCTCTGATCTCTTTCAGGACCAAGCATGACACACAAGGATGCTCAGCGAATGTTTGCTGAATGAATGAGATAGGTTGAGGAGGACCTGAAGGGGACTTGGAGATCACTTATTTTAAGGGAGGAAATTGTAGTCAGAGAGGAGATGGGACACTGCAGGAGCCCCCCAGTTAGTAGCATGCAGGACATAGAGCCCAGGACTATACGACATTAGTTGGTCATTCTAAACTCTATTTATTGGATATGCAGTAAGACAAGCCACTTCTCTCTTAGCCTCAGCTTCTGTCCTGTCAAAGAAAGATGTTGAAGTATCTCATCTTTGAAGCTGTTCCAGTTCAGGGATCCCATGAGACTAAGGTTACAACAGAGGGCTGAACAGTGACCAGGTCATGGTCCTATGACACAGCCTCTGCTGTCTGATTCTGATACTAATTCAAGAAGCTATTCAAAGACAGAGATCCTTCATTCATCTATTCAAAACATATGTACTGTATGCCAGGCACAGAGGTCATAACCACAGGATACCCAGAGATCCAATACATCTTTGTGCACCTATTCCCTTTGTACAGGTCTCTAACACCCTGGGTGGCTGTCCTCAATAATCTGTGCTACAACATGGAGTAAATCTCTGACTTCTTTTCCTTCCCCTGTTGCTTTCTCTCTTTCTTTCACACCTTCACTCATTTACTCATGCACTCAGCAAATGTGTGCCGAGTGCCTACAATGCGCCTGGCTCTGTGGTCTATGTGCTACAGCTACAGTGGTAAAGAAGATCCAGGTCTTGCCTTCTGTAACTCAGTACTCTCCTAATACTCAGGTAGTTTTCAGAGCTACAATTTCTTCACTGTGCATTGTCCTTCTATTCCTCCACAATTCTGTTCCTGCTGTGTGTCTGCCTGGAACATCCTATCTACTGATCTACCATCTCCACACTTCTACTCCTCTTCTAAGGCCTTGTCCACAAGCTGCCTTCTCTGTAAAACCTCCCCTGACCTTCCCCCTCTCTGGGCTTCCATACCTCCCTACTTTCTACCATAATCCCACTGTATTGTATTGGTGAATACTATCTATTAGTCCCACTACTGTGAACTCCAGAAGGCCTTGGACAGTGTATTTTTACCATTGTATATACAGCAGTGGGGAACCAGCAAATGCTCAGGAAACCTTGGCTGAAATG
This sequence comes from Macaca mulatta, assembly GCF_049350105.2. Classification (NCBI taxonomy): domain Eukaryota; kingdom Metazoa; phylum Chordata; class Mammalia; order Primates; family Cercopithecidae; genus Macaca; species Macaca mulatta. The sequence goes on from NC_133419.1 coordinate 79,607,940, forward strand.
GCTGAACTTCTCGATCAGCATGTTCTAACTAGTCCAGGCTCTGGGGAGAGGGCAGAATCGTCCTCATCCCACCATATGTCCTACCTGCAAAGCCAGCACAGTTCTGCTCTGTAGCTTCCCTCTGCTCTCAGAGGTCGATCTCAGCTTGCCCAGGACCCAGGGACCCTGCTCCTGCACTCTGGGCTGCTCGCGCCTGCATTCTTGGATGTCCCATCTAATCTCTGCTTAGGACTTCCTGCAGATTTGCTGGGGAATGTGGATAATCCAAAGTAAGAAAATCTACTTTTGCAACATTTCCACAAATAAAAAATACTCATAGAGCCTTAAGCTTTTCTGGCCACACCAGAACATTTTGGTAAGGTTCTTTAAGGAAGAAAGAATGATCTCCCCCTACAAAGTTGTAGTTATACTAGCCAAGGCATAGGAAACTGCAGACACAGGCAAGACCCTGCCTTGGAATAAGATGGCTGGGGTTGAGCCTGGCTCTGTCATGATAGCTACAATGTCTCAGCAACTTATTTCTTCTCCCTGAGAAGCCTCCAGGTCTTCAACTGTAAATCAGAGTTAATAGCACAACCCTTGCACTGGTGCAATGAAGATTAAATTAGGAGGTAAGGTTCTTGACATATTGACTGTGACATTGTACTCAGTAAGGATTAGTACTCTCATGAAGGAATGAGGAAGGTGAGTAGAATGAGAAGAATATCATTTCTCACTGTAGCTTATACTTCTGAAATTGATTCCACACACACTGTCGCATTTACGCCTCAATCAACGTCTGATATATGCATTATATTATCCTTTTCTTATGGAGAAGGTATCTGAGGCTTAGGGATGTTGAATAATTAACACAAGATCACACAGCCAGGAGAAATGGAGGTTACCCTAGATTCACCAATTCTCTGACTCTTAATCTGGAGTTTCAATGGCCACCAGCCACTGAGGAAGCAGCTAGCATGGGTCTATAGCTGGAGAAGTATTCCTCCTCAGACCATCACCTCTATTGGACCAGGATCACAAGCCCCAAATAATCCTAGTATATGGTAGACATGATCAGTGCTCACTGAAAAGCCCCCGTTCTTTGTAGCCAATATCCACTTTCCTTATAGAGATGTTGAAGTGAGTGGCACGGAGATGTGTAATTTCCAGGCCAAGAGAACAATGAGCCCCCTGTACTGTTCTTCTGTGGTGGTGACCCTCAAAGCCATGATTTCTAGACTGCAGAGCTATAAGAGGGGGGCTCTACATGGCCCTCATCTGTGATATGAGCAGGAAACAAATCTTTGTTGAGTCAACATCACGGAGTTTGGGGGTTCTTTGCTGTTATATCTTATCTTAGTCTACACGGACTGCTGTGTCTAGGTTCAAACTATCGACCGATCACCAGATAAACACCATAGGGAATAACAGTTGGCATGTAGTATCTGATTTAATCTTACCCTATGCACTAGGTAATATCACCCCTATTTTGCAAATAGAGAAACTGAAATTTAAGGATTAAATTTAAAAATAAAATAAAAAGAATAAATTGCCCAAGATAATACGGCTAGTCTGTTTTCGAATGTTTTGTTTTCATGCTTTTTGTCGTTCCTTTTGTCCTTAGTTTCTGTATCTGTAAAAAGGGGGATGAGGCTGGACCAGATGCTTTTAACATTTATCCCACCTCGATAATTATAATTATATGATTCTTCCAGCTTTGCCTGCCCTCCTGTCCTCCTAATGTGTGGCTGACCCAGATGTTGAGCCTCCAGGTAAATCCAGCTCCAGTCCTGCCCCACAACCCCAGTCTTGCTGCCAATCACATCTGTCCAGAAAAGAAGAGTGATCTGACTGCTGGTTCACTCACTCATTCACTCAGTCACTTATTCTATTATTTAATCATTTCTACCTATTACTGACTCACTCATTCATTTACAGATGCCTTCCACTTCCTCTTCCACCACCTGCTGGCCAAAGCTCATATTCAGTTCCCCCCAATTTTCACTTATTTATTTCCTCAAAATCACACTCGTTCCCTCATTCGCTCATTAGCCTCTTCACTTATTTACTTACTCATTGATTTATTTATTCACGGATTCATTTTTTACTTATTTATTCATTTATTCATTCATTAAGTCACTCATTCATTCACCATTTTCATTCTTTCTGTCCTTCATTCACTCCCTTCTCCATGTATTCACTCACTCATTCCCCACACTCCTTTCTCCCTATTTCCCAGTGCAGCATCCTCCCAGGAAGCAGAGCCTTCATCATGGCTGGGGCCATTAGTCCTCCCTCCCAGAACACTCTCTTCCATTTTAACATCCTGCTTGTTGAACTGTGCAGGCATATCTCCTGGTGTGCAGGGGATATGCTTTCCACTCAGAAACAGATGTTCTTGTAATTACTGTTTTGACTTTCACCCTCTAATGCCAGAAAATTCTTTCCACAAACTCCTCCAGTATACAGGAAGGCAACCGTGCAGAATCGGCAAGGCATGCAGTGCCTGGGGGTTCAGATTCCGGAACACAAGGTATTCCTGGCAGTCAGAGCTTGGGGGACTTGGGGGGAGCCTCCCTTCTCCAGGACTTTGCAACCTTGGGTCCAGGGCTGAGCTGGAGATGGGGGCATCCTTGAGGGCAGCCGACTTGGGGAACCAAGTAAAGGAGTGTGAAGAAAAGCGGCCCATCTCAAGACTGTGGAGTCATGATCTGTCTGTACTTGGGTTACTACAGTGACAGGTGCCAGGGTCAGGGGTGAATATAAAGGCTTATCAGCATGTGACCAGCAAGAATAAGTTGTCAGCAATATCATGGCAGAAGATCAACATTACAATTTACTGACCTCTTACCCTGTATCAGGTATTTCTTACACTTTACGCTAGTTGTCCCTCAACGATCAATCTCCCCATCTTTCACTTAGAAATTTAATCCCCAAAGTTTTAGCTGGTTCCATGACCTCTCAGCCAAAGACTAGACTTTCCAAATTCCCTTGCAGTGAGGCATGACTGTCTAAGTTTGGGCCAATGGGTGTGAGCAGAGGTGTTATGTGCAACTTTTTGCTTGTACCTTTAGAAGAAAGCCAGATGCCTTCCACTTCCTCTTCCACTACCTGCTGGCAAAAGTGTGGCCCTTTTTGGTGAGCCATCTTTGTCTCTGGGGTTAAGGGCATCTTGAACAGCAGGTTAGAACAAGATAAAAGAAGCCCTGAAGAACCTTGTGAAGTAGAACATCTGTGTCCCCCTGGCTGAGATTTTATGTGCAAGAGAAACAAGCTTCTGTTATGCTTTGACCACCGTTATTTTGATCTCTGTTAAAGCAGCCATGCCAGTGTCTACCAGTCCCAGGAGGAAACCTCTTTACCACATTACGTCTTCTTGAGGATAAACTTCCCTTATGGGAACGCTCTTGTCTTACCTTATTCCCTTACTAATTTGTCCTTTTCGTGGTTGAAACACGTCCCTTCAAAATTCATGTCTGCTGAAAATCTCTGAATGTAATGTTATTTGGAAATATGGTTTTGCAGATGTAATTAAAAGATTGATATAAGATCACACTGGATTAGGGTGGGCTCTAAATCCAATGAGGGTGTCCTTACAAGACAGAAAGGACAACACAGAGACACAGAGGGGAAGGCCATGTGAAGGTGGGGGCGGAGACTGCAGTGATGTGTGCCCCCAAGCTAAGGAGTGCTATGGGGTGCTGACAGCCACAGTAGCTAGGAGAGAAGCATGGAGTGGATTCTCTCAGAGCCTCCAGGAGTCACCCTGATGATACCTGGATTGCAGACTTTTGGCCTCTCAAACTGTGATAGCATATGTTTCTGTTGTTTTAAGTCAACAACAACCTGTTCTCTGTGAAAGGAGTTCAACCTTTATCTTGTGGCCAGTGGGGACCCATTGAAGAGTTTGTATTAGGGAACAGATGATAACAAGAATGGCTAACATGGGTTGAGTACTAACCCTGCACCAGAAAATGTCCCAAGTGCGCACTTAGACATACCGCCTCAGCTAACCCACAGCACAACCTGGACACAGGTACTATCACTCCCAGTTACAAATTAGCAAGTTTGTGGTAATTTGAGTGACAATGATTGGGTTGGTGGGTTTGGAGAAGGAACCGGATCTGCCTCACCCAGTACCCCCTGTATGGCCTATGAGGTGGCCTATGGAAAGCAAAGCTCTTCTCCTCTCCTTGACAGGATGGCCAAGTCTAACTATAGGTCGAAGTGTTAGCAAGACCCTGTGTGGAGATCTAAAGCTGCCCTGTGGGCTTTCCATGGTAATTGGTGCAGGGCAGTGGTCAAGATCATGGAAGCCAGACCACCTGGCATTAAATCCTAGTCTGCCAATTACTAGTTCTGTGATATGGGGCAAATTAATTAAACTTTCAGTACCTTGGTTTCTTCATCCATAAAATGGGGATAAGAATAGTACCTACCTTATAGGAATGTTGTATTAGTTAACATCGTAAAGGGCTTAGAACAGAGTTTGACAAATAGGAAATGCTAAATAAGTATTAATGCTTAAGTAGTGGTGATGATGCTATAAAAGTATTTGCTGTTTTTATTTATTTATTTATTTATTTTATTTTATTTATTATTGTTATCTGTCTGACTCCTTTATGTCTCAATTAATTTTGAATTTAGGCCAGGAAGATAAGTATTATTTTCTAGCTCCACTGGAATCCCAAAACGTATTTAATGTTCTTCAGCCTTATTTTGCAGATGAGGAAACTAGGTCTGGGAGAGATGAAATGGCAAGCTCTGGACACCTTTCGAGTCCTCCTCCACATTCCCTGGCTGCCCAGTCACCCGTCTGATCTAGTTGTTGGGCTTTTGGGCTCACTGCTCCCTGGCACCAGGTGGCAGATCCTGGAAGGTCTCCCTCCTGGCTCCTGGGCAGTGTGCAGGAGCCCACTGGGAACTCTCTGGACCAGCTGTTCATCTGCTGCACAGCATGCTGAGCCATGCAGCCTGGTCAAGTGGACATGGGCCCGCATGAGGATCTATAGTCCATGTTCGTACAAGACTGGCTGACTCTTCAGCTCTGATGGAGCTATTTCTGCAGGCCCGAGCTATGCTGCAGGAAAAGCAGGTTGCACATATATGCATAAACATGGCCCTTCTGCCTAAAAGGTCCCTGAGTGAAGGCAGCATGTTTAATGTAGAGAACCAGCCTGCTTACCACACACCTGACCCCACATACCAGTTTATTAGGAGGAGAGAATTTCCCTCTGCCCAATGGCACAGACAATCTGAGAGGACAGGGGTGAGAGGGAGAGCAAGAGAAGAAAAGGGGAAGGGACATTTGTTGAGCACTTACTGCAGGCCAGGCACTATGCTAGGTGCTTCACATTTGCTGCCACATTTAATATTCATAACAATCCTAAGCTATAAACTCATTTTAACAGGTGTGGAAACTGAAGCTCAATAAGCTGAAATCACTTGTACAGGCCACATAGCCAAGAAACAATGGAGGCCTGCCAAACTTTTCTTAATAGTTTTTTTGGGGAACAGGTGGTGTTTGGTTAGATGAATAAGATTTTTAGTGGTGATTTCTGAGATTTTGGTGCACCCATCACCCAAGCAGTGCACACTATACCCAATGTGTAGTTTTTTATTCCTCACACCCCTCCCACCCTTTTCCCTGAGTCCCCAAAGTCCATTGTACCATTCTTATGCCTTTGCGTCCTCATAGCTTAGCTCCCATTTATGAGTGAGAACATATGATGTCTGGTTTCCATTCCCGAGTTACTTCACTTAGAATACTGGTCTCCAACTCCACAATGGTTGCTGCAAATGCCATTATTTCATTTCTTTTCATGGCTGAGTAGTATTCCATGGTATGTACATATCTGTGTGTGTGTGTATATGTATATACATATATTCATATTCATGGGATATATTCCATGGGATATATCTCTCATATTTTATATATATATGGCACAGTTTGGCTGTGTCCCCACTCAAATCTCAACTTGAATTGTATCTTCCAGAATTCCCATGTGTTATGGGAGGGACACAGGGGGAGGTACTCAGATCATGGGGGCTGATCTTTCCCGTGCTGTTCTCATGATAGTGAATAAGTCTCACAAGATCTGATGGGTTTATCAGGGGTTTCTGCTTTTGCTTCTTCCTCATTTTCTCTTGCAGCCACCATGTCAGAAGTGCCTTTCACCTCCTGCCATGATTCTGAGGCCTCCCAGCCATGTGGAACTATAAGTCCAATTAAACCTCTTTTTGTTCCCAGTCTTGGGTATGACTGTATCAGCAACATGAAAATGGACTAATACTATATATATGCGCTCGTGTGTGTGTGTGTGTGTGTGTGTGTGTGTATGTATATACATGCATCACATTTTCTTTATCCACTCATTGATTGATGAGCGTTTGGGTTGGTTTCAGATTTTTGCGATTGTGAATTGTGCTGCTATAAACATGCTTGTACAAGTATCTTTTTCGTATAATGACTTCTTTTTCTCTGGGCAGATACCCAGGACTGGGACTGCTGGATTAAATGGTAGTTCTACTTTTAGTTCTTCAAGGAATCTCCACACTATTTTCCATAGTGGTTGTACTAGTTTACATTCCCACCAGCAGCATAAAATTGTTCCCTTTTCACTACATCCATGCCAATATCTATTACTTTTTGATGTTTTGATTATGGACATTCTTGCAGGAGTAAGGCAGTATTGCCTTGTGGTTTTGATTTGCATTTCCCTGATCATTAGTGATGTTGAGCAGCTTTTCATATGTTTGTTGGCCATTTGTATATCTTCTTTTGAGAATTGTCTATACATGTTCTTAGCCCACTTTTTGATGGAATTGTTTGTTTTGTTCTTGCTGATTTGTTAGAGTTCCTTGTAGATTCTAAGTATTAGTCCTTTGTAGGATGTATAATTGAGGAGATTTTCTCCTACACTGTGGGTTGTTTGTTTATTCTGCTGATTATTTCTTTTGCTGTGCAGAAGATTTTTGGTTTAATTAGGTCCTATCTACTTATCTTTGTTCTTGTTGCATTTGCTTTTGGGTTCTTAGCCAATATGTAGAAGGGTTTTTCCAAAGTTACCTTCGAGAATTTTTATTATTTCAGGTCTTAGGTTGAAGTCTTCGATCAATCCTGTGTTGATTTTTGTATAAGGTGACAGATGAGGATCCAGTTTATTCTCCTACATGTGACTTGACAATTATCCAAGCACCATTTGTTGAATAGGGTGTTCTTTCCCCACTTTATGTTGTTGTTTGCTTTGTTGAAGATCAGTTGACTGTAAGTATTTGGCTTTATTTCTGGGTTCTCTATTCTGTTCCATTGGTCTATATGAGGCCTGCCTAACTTTTTCTTTGACACCACATTAGACTTATCTTCATTCTGAATAGGGAGAGTCCTTAGGGTCCTGAAGAGACCCAGAGCAGGTTCTACTGCATGTCTCAGCCACTAATCATCACCACCAGCAGCAGCAGTGGTGTGGGCAGCAGTGAATCACACTTGACACTCTATGGGGGTCTTTTACTTTTATTATCTCTTTTGACTTGATGTAAGTCAAGACATGCTCTGCTAGTGATTGTAGTGAGAAACTTCCATAGCAGAAAGATGAAGCTATTTTGTCTTCTAGACCCCACCGGCTCCATTTCTGGAAATGCCAAGGGCATAGAGCATGTTCTCTTTTTAAGAGGCTTTCATCAGCAAATTCAGCCATCATTTCCCAATGCCCATTCGATGCCAGGTACTATGCTTGGGTAGGGGATTCAGAGATGAATCATATAGTCCCTGCCCTTGAAAGGTTTATGCACAAGTGGGAATTATAGATCTGGAAGCTTAAGAATATCCATGATTAGGATGATGATAATAAACACTTACTGAGTGCTTACTGTTGGCTATTCTAAATTATTGACACTTATTACCTTATTTAATCTTCATAAAACCCTATTATTTGCTTCATTTAATTCACGAGGAAAGTAAGGCACAGAGAGATCGGAATTGCTAGTAAGTGGCAGAAGTGGGAACTGCATTCAGTTGGTCTATCTCAATTTTGTAGGCATGCGGTGATTAATTTGCCCAGAATGGGTGAAGAGGTCAGTTACAGCTTCTTAGAGAGGCAGAATCAGTGCAGGGCTTTGAAGCAGAGGCGTTTGCCAGGCAGAAAACAGCTGACAGTGCACCAGGAAGTTCCAAACAGAAGAAGAGTGAGAAAAGCATGAACAATGGTTGAGAGGCACAAAACCATGGTGTGCAGAAGAATTTCCATGGAGTTCAGTATGGCTAGAACATAAAGCAGGGGAGTGGAGGGTGGGGTATCATTTCAGAAACGAGGCTGCAGAGGGAACAGGGACTCTTAGAGGCTCATGAATGCCAGGCAGAGAAGCCAGAATGTTTTATTCACCCATTGAACAAGTGGAGTTTATTTGTTGCATAAAGAGTAGTCTGGGGAGAAGCAGTTCAGGCCAGCACAGCAGTTCTACAGAGTTATCAAAGCCCAGGCTCCTTTCACATTTGAACTCTGCCATACTTAGCATTTTCTGCATGGTTGCAAGGTGGTTGCCACACCTCCAAGCATTATATCTGTTTTCATGGTGGGAAGAAGGGAGAAGGATAAAGAACAATGGGCTGGTCTTTGTGACAGGAGTTCAACCTTTATCTTATGGCCAGTGGGGACCCGTTGAAGGGTCTGAGGTAGGACAGAGATGATAACAAGGATGGTTAACATGTATTGAGCAACTAACTCTGTACCAGAGAATATTCTAAGTACACACTTATACATATCACCTCAACTAATCCACAGAGCAACCTAGATACAGATACTATCATTATCCCTAGTTACAAATAAAGAAAATGAGGAGACACAGAAAAGTTAAGAAAATTGCCCAAGGCTGCCTAGCCAGGAGTAGCAGAAACTGGATAGTCCGGCTCCTGGGTCTTGCTGTTGATCACCACGTTCTCGTGTATTTTAGAAAGTGCCTCCTCCGACTGCCAGAAGCCTACAGGTGAAGGGAATGGGGCCTGAGCAGGGTTGGTAGCCAGGCTGGAGGTGAAGGGGGCAGGGTACGAGGGGAAGAGTCAGGACATAGAGAGATACTTGGTGTGGGGTTGAGGGTGAGGGACGAGTGGAGGATACCCCCAGGTTTATCTGACCCTCCCCTCTCTAAACCAGGCTCCTTCTGTGTCTACAGGGCCTGCAAAACCATAGCTGGGACACCTAGACTGGACACATGTAGAGATTTAAGAAAATGAGTCATACCCTCATAGCAGGCACAGTCTGACTCTGGTTTGACTTCCACACTGACACCCACATCATTAACTTGGTTCCCTGTGCACCCTAGACAGTGTCAAGGACGGAGAAACCACCAGCTGGTTTGCAGAACTGGGGCCATGGTTAGATCATTGTCTTGTGCCTGGCAGGCAGGAGCAGGATGATGCTGATGTCTGCTGCTGGCAGGAGCCTGAGATGAGCTCTGGGTCTGAGTAGAGGGGACAGAACAAAGATTTTGGGGCTTCCATTCCAGCTGGACCTCAAGCCATCCCTCAGCAATCCCCTAAGCACCTATATGTGGCAGACTCTCACTGGGGTGCTGGGGTACAGAAACAAATCTGATTATCTCCAAGGTCAAGGAGCTCCCAATCCTCACAAGGTCAGTACCTGGTGGTGGGTGCTGTGATATAGGGAAGCAGAGGGTTGTGGGAGAATGACATGGTGTCCAGGGGTATAGGGGGATACCAAACCAGTATGGAGGTCACGGTGGCCTTCCTGGAGGAAGGGACTGCAAGCTGCCTTCCCAAAGTGAAAAGTTGGCCTGGCAAAAAGTGGAACTCTATTTACTGGGACCACATGGACTAAACGGAGAGGAGAGAAAGCTAGGCACATAGAGGAGTATCTATTACATCATCACACTCTTGCTCCTGGCATCTTGGTAGCTGGGTGATATGGCATCTGACTGCTGCAGAAAGCAAAACTCTTCGTGCTTGCAGTAGATTCACCGCAAAATGAACACAATTCTTCCGCCCTTATATCCACACCCCTTTGCAATGTGACTCTGTAGCTCTTCCCATAGGAGGTGGAGCCCATTTCCCCATCTGTTAAATCTAGGCTCACCCTGTGACCTGCTTTGATCAATAGGATGAGGCAAAGTTGTGATATGTGAATTCTGAGCTCAGGCTTCAAGAAACCTTGCTCATGCCTGCCTGTTCTCTTGGAACTTTGCTCAGCTGCTCAGGTGAACAAGCCCAGGCTAGTTTACTGGATGACATGAGACACATGGCCCAGTCTACCCTGACCCACGCCATCTCAGCCCTTTGTCTCAGAAAACAATCAGCCTTCAACTGATCCACTAGCTAACCTAGGGTGACCAACTCATCCCCTTTCACCCAGGACTTTTCCTAAGTTTAAAACTGAAAGTCCAATACCCCAGGAACCTCTTCAGTCCCAGGCAAATGGGGATGGCTGGTCACCCAGACCCACTTCAGATGCATGAAGGAACCTAACCAACTTTATCTAGATTAGCAGAATTGCTCAGCTGCCCCACACACTCAGGAGTAATAACACACAGTTGTTTTAAAGCACCAAGTTCTGGGTAGTTTGTTACACAGCAATAGATGAGGGATGCCCTGGCACATCTGTGAATTAAGCCCAGACTTGTGGCCTTAGTAGCAGTTGGGAACTGACCAGATCCCTCTCCATGAGCATGGCATTGAGTGATCGCAAGAGGGAGGGTGCTGGAACTCAGGGAGGCTTCACAACCTGTCTGGGATCTCAGAGCCAGGGCATATTAGCAGTGGAAACAGACTCAGGTCTTGGAATCCTTCCTCTTCCCCCAAGCTGCCTCTTTAACCAGCACATTTGTGCTGCAGTAACTCAAGCTCCCCCAGAGACTGTTGATTGAACAAATCTCTGGTCATGCTCAGGCTCTTTGACACGGTTTTCTTTACAAGATCCGGTGTCAGACTGTGTGATGTGACCCCCTCCCCCACAAAAATGATGAGACCAACACTTAACCACAAGCCACCACCAATTCTGCTGTGGCCAGAGACCAGGGCAAAGACAAACACTTATCAGTCAAGAAAATAGATATGTTCAGAACTTTCTGATGCACAGGTTGAAAAGCCACAGGCTTTGAGCATGAATAAGGAGCTAGTAGACAGAGATCTTAGTTCTAATTCTGATGCATACCAGCTGCATGACCTTGGGCATGCCACTGCCCTTGTCTAGCAGACTGGATATCAATTGACTAATTAAAATGATAAATTCACAGCAAATTCTTTAAGGGCAGAAACCACAGGCTGTTCAACTTTGTATCTAGTACCCAATCCAGTGCATTGTAGCTGTTCAATAAACACTTACCGATTAAATATGTTACAGGAGGGTCTTCCCTGGGGAACTTAACTTGTGTTTCCTTTTTTGCTGATAGAGTAAGAAGTCTCTCTAGCCATTTTGGGAAGGGCAGGGGACCCTGACAGATTAATTTGGAAAAAATGGTAGTTTGGTCCCTATTCCAAGGACAAATAGGATGGAGCTTTTCTTTCTGATGCCTGGGCATATTTGCCCCTAAAGAGAGCTGGCTGGCTTTCTGGCATTCCCATGAGCTCTTTCCTGTCCAGCTTCTCTGAACCCTGTGATATGTTGGGACCCTGGGGTTTCTGGAGGGTAATGGTACTAAGGGGACCTGGTGGTCTCAGGAGTCTAACGGGGAACACCAGAGGCAAAATATAGCACCAAGAAGACTCCTTTCCTTCCAAGTTCATGAAGCCTTGGGTGGGAAGCTGGGGACATAAGACTCTGTCACATCAGGAGCCCAGCACTGGATAGCTTGCCATGGGCCAGCAGCTGCCTATGATGCAAAATGGCAGTAACCACAGCAGTGAATTGAACAATAACAGAGACTTTCCATACTTGAGAGGTGTTATAGCTCAAATAGCATTGCCCAAAATTTGTATGTTGAAGTTCTAACCCCTAGTACCTTAGAATGTGACCTTATTTGGAAACAGGGTCATTGCAAATTTAATTAGTTAAGTTAGGATGAGGTTATACTGAAGTAGGGCAGGCCCCTAATCCAATATGACTCGTGCTCTCCTAAGCAGTGGAAATTGGGACACAGACATGCACACAGGGAGAACATCATGTGAAGATGAAGGCAGAGACTGGGGGTGCCTCTATATACCAAGGAATGCCCAAGGTTGCCAGCAAACCCCCAGAAGCTAATGGAGAGGCATGGAGCAAGCCTTTCTCATAGCTCTTGGAAGGAAGCAATCCTCCCGACACCTGGCTTTCAGACTTCTAGCCTCCAGACAGGACACTATATTGTTTAAGCCACCCAGTTCATAGTACTTTCTTATGGAACCTAGCAAACTAATACAGGAGTAGGAGCCTGAGAGATCTTTTCACGCGGGAGAGGATTGTATACATTTCATTGGTTCTAGGACAAGGTGGGGAAGAGGAAGCAGGGAAAAGGATCATAAGAGAACCATCTGGACATGCCCCAATCTCTGTGTGAAGGCTCAAGTCGGTTTAAATTTGACTTGAGAAAGAGAGGACTGTGCTATAACTCCCCCAGGCCCATGAGTATGATGTTGAAGCGTCTCTTCCCATTACATGATGGACATAAGCATGGAGGTAGAAGCACACAGAAGTCAGAGAGGCATCTTCTCCTATTTTACCTGTGAGGAGATAAAAGCCCAGAGAGGGGAAGAATTTTTGTCAGAGTCCCACAGCAGGGAAGGGTAGAGAGGGCCTAGAACCTTGGTATCTACAGATGTCCTTCTCCAAATATCAGCATGCCTCACCCAGTAAGCGCACAGAGCTATGGCATTTGTGTGAAATGCTAACACCTCTGTGGGCACAACTGCATATTTAGACATCCTGAAGAAGGAAAGGCAGCTGGAAAGTGGATCTTTGCATTTCACAAAGTATTTTAGAACCAGGATGAGTGAGGATTATCTTCCAAGACTGTGCCTTCCTGGAGGGAAACCCAGCCATGAAAATGCTGTGGAGTAGAAAGTAAGTGGTTAGTGACTATACAAAAGCTTTGATCTACGAAACGATGAACCATTGGATTCCTTTAAATAGAGAGTCCCCATAGACTGATTAAGTATGGTGTTTTAGAAATCTTTAACAACTGGGGAAGGAGAGAGGAAGAGGAACTGGGAAACAGAGTCCCATTCTAGGGTTGGGAGCCACATGTCATGGAAGACAATCAGACAGGGGGATTGGTTGAATAAATGGATAAGAATTTATCTTATCCATTTATTGCTTGCTGCAGAATGTAGCCTAAAATAACTGTGTAAGTTAATGAGTAAAGAAGAGTCAGCTTTTGGACAAATCTTCATTAACATAGCTAATGCTGATTGACATTTTCCATTTATTTAGTGCTTTTCACATTTCAAAGCACTTCCCCAACAATTCTCTAACAAGCTAAAATTCTCTAAGCTGGGGTAACCAAGTACTTTGCCATCCAAAGCAGGTCACTTTTGAGGGTGAAAGGAAGCATTCTTTGATTGTTGTTTGTTTGAGACAAGGTCTTGCTCCATTACTCAGGCTGCAGTGCAGTGATGTGATCATAGCTCACTGTAACCTTGAATTCCTGGACTTAAGGGATCCTCTCACTTCAGCCTTCTGAAGTGCAGCTGGGACTACAGGCACGTACCACCACACCTGACTAATTTTTACTTATTTTTTGTAGAGACAGGGTCTCACTACGTTTCCCAGGCTGGCCTCAAACCCCTGGCCTCAAATGATCCTCCAGCCTTGGCCTCCCAAAATGCTGGGATCACAGGCATCAGCCAGTGCACCTAGTCAGCACTCTTAATAATTATGCTGGATCAGCAGGTGTAAACCAGGGCTGTACTAGGCAAACGGGGGCATGATCAGCCCACTACAGCCTCCTAAAGAGACTGGGTGACCAGGGACACCATTATTCATTCAATTATCCATTTATTCAACCAATCCCCCAAACCTGCCCCTTCTACTTTACCTCTATCCATTCAGTTGCTCAAATAAAAATATAGGTCATTCTCAATTCTTTGCTTTCCCTCACAGACCATCTTCCTCCCCAACTCCAATCCATCAGCAAATCCTGCTAACTCTATCTGCAAGTTATATCCCATGTGGCCTTCTCCTTTGTGTCCTTCTCTGATTTCAACCCTGACAGGCATCATCAATTCTCGCTTAGACAACAGCAGGAGTGTTCTAATTGATCTCTCCATTTTCTTTTCTTTTCTTTCTTTCTTTCTTTTTTTTTAAGAGTCAGGGTCTCTATCTGTCACCCAGGCTGGAGTGTAGTGGTGTGATCTTGGCTCAGTGCAACCTCTGCCTCAGCCTCCTGAGTAGCTGGGATTACAGGTGTGCACCACCACGCCAAGTTAATTTTTTGTATTTTTAGTAGAGACGGAGTTTCTCCATGTTGGCCAGGTTGGCCTCCAACTCCTGACCTCAGGTGATCTGCCCGTCTCGGCCTCCCAAAGTGTTGGGATTACAGGCGTGAGCCACCATGCCTGGCCCTCATCTCTCCATTTTCATACTTGTCCTTCTTGTAATCCATTATTCAAGAAGCAATCAGAGTAATTTTTCCAAAATGTAAATCTCATCATATCTTTTCCTTGCTCAGAATTTTCTAGCAGCTCTCTACTGTACCAATAATAAAAAAACTAAACTTATTTTGGTCCTATATCTTTGTTCAATAAGTATTTGTTAAATAAACACACAGTCAACATGTATTTATTGAGTACATTTTATCGACTAGGCTCAGTCAACGCACATTTTTAGCTTCTGTCACACTCATGTCATCGTTGGAAGGAAAACTTCATCTTTATTCCTGATAGTTATTTCCATGGGAAGGGAGTCCCATTAGTGTCCCTGCGAGCCATCTTGCCCCTTTAGTCACAGGTAGTGATATGAGTCACATGAGTGGTAAACTGAGGAAGAATATGGTTATTCTTGGTTGAGCCTCAATTTTCTTCCTCTTAGCAGCTGGCAATATTTTTTTTATGTTCCTCCAGGGGACATAAAAGCCAGAGGGCTGGCTTATCCTCTGCCTCATCCAACATGGCCCACCACGAGGTGGGTCAGTCTGCCTAATTCTGGGTCCAATTATCAAGTCTATTTGGCTGTTACACTAAACTAAATTATTATCAATAATAAACATGGTACTTTGGCTTTCATCTGCCATCTTTTGTTTACTTCTCAACATGTTCAGGACTCAGGTGGAGAAGGGTTGCTACTTACTGGGCTGCCTCAAAGACCTCAAATACCCTTGCAAAACAGGAGAAGCCAGTTGCATAAAGCCTGGTGCAGAGCTGCTGGCAACCCAAGGGTATAGCAATCTGGGACTCGAGAAGTGAAAGCTGTAATAGTGCAGTTGCCGCCTGAGCAAGGATCATGTGGGACTGACAGTGAAAACTGAAGTACAAATTTAGCAGCCGCATTTAGCCCAGAAGAATGTCTCCAGGAATGAATCATGAAGGGAATGTTGTCATTTGTGCAAAGAGACAGAGGGTTATAAGGGAAAAGGTGGCTAGAGAGTCTCATTTATGTTTATGAAAACAGATGGCCTTTTTGAAAAACAGAAAGCCAAAACAAAAGCATCATTTATTCCAGGAGTTAAGAGATTTTTCTATTGACATCACATCAAAAACCCATCTCTTAAGCTTTTTAACCCCCTGGGGAATTCATAAATAGCACTTCTTAAAATAAAAGCAAAATGAGTTTTCATAAAGATCTAAGTTACATAAGACTACCTTGGTCTCCCCGCCCCCATAACTTATTCTCCCTTTGTCTGTTCTTTGCCCGGGTGCTACTGAAAACCAACACTCTGCTGGGAAGGGTTTGCAAGAGAAGGCAAAGGTGAAACCTCGTACATGATGCTCTCGGGGGAGAGAGGTACTGACTCATACCTCCCTATGTCTCAGATACCCCTACAGCAAGCGAAAGACTGGGTTGGAATTTTGATTTTGTTTCCTCACTATCTTTAATTTCTTTTTCTTCAACCCATTCTTCCCTTTGTCTTCAGATTCTGATTTAAAATAAAAAAATCGACGCCTCTGCCTACAGCTACAGCTGTGCCTAGTGCGTGTCTTTCATTTGCTCTTCCAGATCCACTACTCTCCTTTTCCAGCCTGTTCTGTGCCCTGCAAGGCTGCTCTTTAACCACTGGGTCAACTGGGCTCTCTCGGGGTTGCATCTGGGTTCAGCCAATGTGAGACTCAGGCAGGAGGCCTGAGGAGGTTGGGAGAAGAATGAGGTTAGGGTTTCTATTCTCCTGATGACCTCCCTGCTGGGAAATTGCTGTGTTACTATGTAGGAAGGCACAACTCCTTTGGGCAGCCTTTTGCTACAGCTATAATATTGCTACACCTCTCTCTAAGTTCCAGGAATTTCTCCTTCTCTTTGCTCATCAGGTCTAGGAGTGATGGCTCCCAGCCTCACTCTGTTAGCCTCAGGGTGCTTTGCCAACCTAAGTGGTTGTCCTTAATCCTGCTCATACTTTTAATATAATCCCTTCACTACACTCTTCTCCTCAATTACCCCATATGACAATGCCACTGTTTCTTGCCAGGATCCTAATTAATATACTATCTATCTCTATATTAATATCTCTATCAATAGATCTGTCTTTATTTGACTTCAAATAGAGCTCTATTTTAGAGCTCTATTTCTTTCTTTGCTTTCCCCATCAGACTTCTTGAACAAATGCCCTAGAAAGTTTGAGTTCAGCAGGGCATATTGGACCGTCAAACCTGGTGTTAACTAGTACAGGTTTTTTGGAGGTTAATTTGCCAAAGTATAGCAAAAACCTGTAAAAATGTCCAATGCCTATAGCTGAGAAATTATAATAATTCTAAAAAATATCCCAAGCAAGCCATGGATTTATATACAATTTTTTCCACAGGTGATATTAAAAACATTTAATGACTGGTATGGGCACTCACTAGTTGAAGTGGGGCAGGTTGTATTAATATATCAATGCCAACTGAATATCAGTGCTCAGTACTCACTGTAGTATTGAAAAGAAGAATAAATAAAAGGAGAAAACAACCTAAATGTCTAACAGCTAGAGAAATGTGAACAAACTCTGGCATTCCACAGGACGCAATACAATGCAGCCTTACAAAATGAGCCTAGAGATGAATATTTAATGACATGGAAAGGTAGACTATATGTCGTTAAATGAAAAAGAAGACCACAAAATTTAATGTGGAATGCAGTCCTGTGTTTAGAAATTAAAGGCAAACTTAGGTGTATATTTAGAGAGCTCAACAGTATTTATTTTAGTGTGGTATGGTAATAGATACTTTTAAAAATTTTCTTCCATTCTCTTATCTATAGTTTCTAAATTTTCAAGAAAAAATAAGTATAATTTACTGATGAAGAAATATCACAATAAAATACATTTATAAAAATGTTCAGGCTGGGTGTGATGGCTGTAATCCCAGCATTTTGGGAGGCCAAGGCAGGAAGATCACTCGAGCCCAGGAGTTTGAGACCAGTCTGGGCAACACAGGGAGACCATGTCTCCACAAAAAATTAAAAACTTAGCTGGGTGGCACTAATGTTGGCACACACCTGTGGTCCCAGCTACTTGGGAGGAAGAGGTGGGTGGATCACCTGAACCCAGGAGGTTGAGGCTGCGGTGAGCTGTGATCACACCACTGCACTCCAGCCTGGGTGACAGAGGAAGACCTTGCCTCAAAATAAATAAATAAATGAATAAATCACCCAAGCAAGTTTTAGAGATGTGCTACTCAGATGTTCATAAAATATTTGTTGGGAATCTCTGATTATAAAGTGTTTACTCAATGTACTGCCCATAGGGTCGGTCATTTAACTGATGGCTTCTGGTCTCATTAAAGGTGGTTGCATTTCAAAACAGTGAGATGCCAATCCAACTGGGTCCTTGGGCCATCTTCTATACTCCATTTACTCCAGTTCTGCTCAATGGCCGCTGACTATCTGCCAAGAAAAAGATGTGTTCCACACTGAATCTGTTGCCTGAATCCTTAGCAATCCTTTTCAGATGTTCTATCTCCTGAACACTTAATATATTCCTAACAGATTGACTACATGTTATTAATAACTATATTGTATGTCAATCACACCATCTTCTGAGAGAAACTTTCCAAGTCAGTCATATTAAAAACCCAATTAAAAAAACTATTTAAAAGCCATTCTTTCTCAACAGTACTTTTAATTACTTGACACCTAATTATTTACTCCTTTATTTTTCACTCTGCCTCCTTTTCCAAAGGACTCAGTGAAACTAATTAGCCAACATGAAGCTGTATGTATATTCATGTGTATGAGAAGATACGTTCCTTTTAAACATGGATGTAACTACAGTATTTAGTATATAGTAACAGATGTTATATTTTGTAGTCAGTGATAATAATATGGTATTTAGCACATATAAATACAATATTTTTATTCAGGAAGAGAAAGCATAGACCAAAGAATGCATCTAACATTGGTCTGAAGAACGGAGAATAAATGGTAATTTACTGAGGCTCCTGTAGGAGACCGGTCAGGGTGGGGCAGGTTCCTTTGCTTCTCTGATTGAAAGGATCACACTGCATCTACCTCTTGTTCAGCTAGATTCTCTGCTCTGGTTTCACCCCTTCTCCACTAACCACACCCCTGACAAACTAATCTTCACAATATGCAGACATGACCATGCCACTCATCTGCTCTAAGCCCTAACATGGTGACCCGTGGCCCAGAACAGTTGTTTTAAATGAATTGTGTAGACACTTTTTTTGTTCAAAGCAGTAGAAACTTTTCCTCCAAAACAAAATTTATATTGGTATTCAGTATACAAACAGATAAAAAAACTGTTCTAATTAAAGCAGGGGTGAAGGGTTGGAGCCCTCTTGGTTTTCAAAACTAGTGCACCCATCATCCTGCATGTAATTACTTTAGTGCTTCTCCACTAGACGGGTCTCTTTTCTCTTCTCTTTCTCCTCTCCTCTTCCTCTCCTCCACTTTTCTTTTCTTTTCTTTTCTTTTTTCCTTTTCCTTTTCTTTTCTTTCTTTTCCCCCTCCATATTTGAAGGCTCTCTGAGCACCCATAGGTATTGCTCTATATTCAGGGATCAAGAATAAACAGACAAAGCCCCTACTTCGATGTTAGAGTCTAAGGTGGAAGTCAGATTACAAACAAAAATCCTGACACGTTAGATGATGATCAATATTATGGAGGAAAATAGAGTGGGATAAGGAGGAAAGAGGGTATGGTTAGGGCAGGAATATCTCTCTGATAAGGTGGCATTAGGTAGGGGCCTGAGGGAATGGGGCAGCTATCCCTGCAGGCAGCTGGGGCAATAAAGGTCCAGCAGGTGCAATGGTGCCTGGCACATAGGAGGAGCAGCAAGGAGGTGGGTGTGGCTAGACTAAAGTGAGCCAAGGACAGAGGGAGGAGATGGGAGCACAGCATCAGGGTGGGCCCTGCTGTGACAGATGTGTAGAGCCCCATGGGATATGACAGCAATTTTAGCTTTTCCTCTGAGATGGGGAATCTTTGGAAGGTTTTAGGCAGCGGAGTGATGTGAACAGATTGAAGAAGAGCAAAGAGGAAGCAGGAAGAACAGGTAGGAGGCTCCTGGAATAACCTAGGAGAGAGATGGCCAAGGTGAAGGTGTGAAGGTGAAAGGAAGTAGTCCGATCATATACTTCACATACTTTTGAAGGCAGAACTGAAGATATCTGCTGATGGGTTGGATGTGGGATGTGAGAGAAAGGGGAGACAAAGAAACTCTAAGGTGTTTTGCCTGAGTGAAGCAAGGAATAGAACTAACACAGGAAGAGCAGGTTGGCAAGCAGGTGGGAAAAAATCAGGGAACAGGCTTTGTGCATGTTAGGTTTGAGAAGAGCTGTTGCCTGTTTAGAGGGATATAGAAACTGGAGTTTAGGGCAGAGGTCCAGACTAGAGATATACATCTGGAAGTCATCGATAGATAGACTGATTTAAACCTGGAGGTTGTATAAGATCTCCAAGGGAGTGTAGAACAGAAAGAAGAGCCCTGGGGCACCCTGGCATTTAGAGGATTCAAGAGGAGGAAGAACCAGTGAAAGAGGTGGAAGAAGTAGTGAGTAGTGCGGTGAGGCAGAACCAGGGGAGAGTAGAGTGCCTGAGCAAACAAAAAGGAAATGCTCCAGAAGGAGCGTGAAATCAGCCATGTAAATAGTTTGAGTCATAGGAGAACTGAGCAAGGACCACTGGATATAGCAACATGCAGGTCCTGGGGCCCTTGACAGGAGCAGTGTTGGAAGGATGGCGAGGAGAAAGGTTGACTGGAGTTCCTCAAGGACAGAGGCCACCTCTCATTCACTTCTCTCTCCCCCATGCCCACCCACAGGGTTCAGCACAGTACCTGGCACATAGTAGGCAATAAGAAATACCTGTCAGTGGGTGAGCCATCACCCCCATGAAGTCACCAAACTTTTATTTTTCCCTGCTCATAGGATACACTGTTTCGTAGAAATGATCCAGTCTTTTCATATGTGTATGTATCTGGCTAGAAGAAAGTAGGAGAGGAAATCAAATAAAAAATTGTATCTTGCTTCCAAAGGGTCAGTGAGGGCTGCCCTTATTTACAAAAGACTTCATATTATTTCTGCAGAGTAAGGCTGGTACAAGGAAGTCAGTACCTTTAATCGCCTATGCATGGAAAATGTTATAATGTTAGCAACAACAACAACAACAATGATGATGATGATATACTATATTTTGTACATTTTGGAAGAAGCTATCATATGCATCACCTCACTTCTCCTCCTTGCCAATTACCTCACAATGTTTGAAAGCGCTGCTGGCCTTATATAGTCCGCTAAGGGACATTTGTATTTAAAGAGCACAGTAAACTCTCTTAGGTCAGAGGTCTGCAAACTGCAAATGATGGCCGCTGGTTTTTAAATCAAGTTTTATTGGAACACAGTCACAACCATTTATTTGCATACTGTCAACATCTGCTTTCATACCAGAACAGCAGAGTTGAGTAGCTGTGACAGAGTCCCAACAAAGTCAGAAATCTTCACTATCTAGCTCTTTACAGAAAAAGTCTGCCAACCTCTGTTTTAGATAAGCTAAACTGGAGGCCTTCAAAACAAGACGATTAAGATAGTCCATTGGAATTTGGGGATAAAATATTTGAACATCTCTCTCTTTTTAATTTTAAGAAAGGAAGCATTAAACTTAGCTAATATTTAGTACATGCATTGAGAATAAGTCATGAATGTAATTTATAAATAAAATTGCAAATATTGAGGATGTGTACTCCAAAAACATTTATTGTTAAGGACAGATGATAAAAAGTTTGAAGACCAAGCAAGTGATTCAATAAAGAGTCTGACATATAGGAGGTGCTCAAAATGGTTTGGAATAATATTAGTTAACATTTACTGAATATCTAGCCTGTTTTAAGAGCAGAGCTATAGGCTTTACAAGCATTTTTCTCATTTAAATCAACAACCCTCTGATGAAAATGGTATTATATCCCTGTTCCATTTTACAGATTAAGAAACTGAAGCTTAGTGAGATTAAAGATCTCTTTACCATGGGACACAGTGAGAAAACGGTAGCTTTGGGAATTGAATCATGATCTCTCTGTTTCCAGAACCACAGGTCTGGGCTTGCAAATTGCCCTGCAGTTTTAATGGTGCTATTTTACATAAATATGTTTTAGGTACAGGCTTAAAAGTAACCAAAGCAATGTGGAAAGGGAAAACATTGATTTTGCACCTTAAGTTTATTAACAAGGTTCTAAAAATGCATTTTGGCAAAAAGGGGGAAAAAAAAAAAACAAGGTGAGAGCAGATCCCTGGAACCTCCCCTGTATTTATGATTCACCCTCCACTCTTACGTGTCTGAGTGTGGAGCTTCTGTAACTATCATACGAGGAATATGGCCATGAGGTAGACAGTCAAAGCCTGGAATTAGACATGGGTTTCCTCACAGAAACCTTATGGCACATACGATCTATAGATTCCAAAGGTTGAAGAAGCATCATAGTGCAGTGTTCAACAGCCAAGTAGTCAGGCAGAACTGGATTTTGCTCCATTATGAACTAGCAGCATTGCATTGGGCAAGTTCTTTAATCTCCCTAAGTATCAGGGTTCTCATTTATACAGTGAGAACAATACTGCACACTTTGCAGGCCTTCTGGAACACTTAGTAATTGTGTGTGGGGTTAATCATAACTATACTTAAACATATTTTTTATATTTGTTTTCAGTAATTTGTGTTGTCTGAATATTTTTGTAACAATGCAGTTAAACATAAATAAGACTGTCTGGGCATGGTGGCATGCACCTGTAATTTCAGCTACTTGGGATGACAAGGCAGGAGGATCCCTTGAGCCTAAGAGCTCAAGATCAGCCTGGACAACACAGTGAGCCCACATCTCAAAAATAAATAAATAAGACAAATAGATTATCTGAATAGTCATACACACACACACACACACACACACACGTATGTATGTATATCTAAACACATATATTTATGTGTATATATGTATATACATATATAAAAAAATTGTATTAATCATTAATAATCTTCCAAAAAAGAAAGCACCAGGCCCAGATGTGTTCACTGTTGAATTCTACCAAACATGTATGGGAGAAATTATGCCAATTGTCTACAATGTCTTCTAGGAGACAGAAGCAGAGTGAATTCTTCCTAACTCATTCCATGAGGCCAGCGTTACCCTAATGACAAAACCAGAAAAGACATTACAAGAAAATAAAACTACAAAAATAAAAAATAAAAAAATAAAACTATCTCTCATGAGCACAGATACCAAAATCTTCAACAAAATATTAGCAAATAAAATCCAACAATGTATATAAAAAACTACATACCATGACTAAATGGGATTTATCCCAGGTATGGAAGGCTGGTACAACATTCAAAAATTGATTAATATAATCCATCACATCAACAGGCTAAGAAAGAAAAATCAAATATCAATAGATGCAGAAAAAGCATTTGGCAAAATTCAACACTCATTTATGACAAAACCTCTCAGTAAACGAGGAATAGAAGGGAACTTCCTCAACTTGATAAAGAGCATCTACAAAAAAATCTACTGGTAATATCATATTTAATGGTGAAAAACTCAAAGCTTTTCTGCTAAAAATCAGGAAGAAAGCCAAGGTGTCCTCTCACACCACTACTTTTTAATATTTTACAGGATGTCCTAGCTAAAACAATAAGACAAGAAAAGGAAATAAAAGGTATATAGATTGGGAAGAAAGAAATAAAACTTTGTTCACAGATAATATAATTGCCTATGTAGAAGTCCTGAAAGAACTGATTTAAAAAAAAAAAAAAAGAAAGAAAGAAACTCCTGGAACTAATAAGCAATTATAGCAAGGTTGCAGGATACAAAGTTAACATACAAAAGTCAATCGCTTTCCTATGCATCAGCAATGAACAAGGTGAATTTAAAATTAAAAACACTTCACCTTTTACATTAGCAGCACCCAAATGAAATGCTTAGGTATAAACATGACAAAATACGTACAATATATGAGGAAAACTACAAAATTCTGATGAAAGATTAAAGAACTAAAAAAAACCTCTTCCATGTTTATAAACAGGATAACTCAAAATTGTCAAGATGTCCGTTATTCCCAACTTTATCTATAGACTCAATGCAATCCCAATCAAAATCCCAGCAAGTTGTTTTGTGATTGTTGACAAAATGAGTCTATACTTGAGATAGACAGCAAAAGATCCATAATAGCCAACTCAACATTGGAGAAGAATAAAGACAGAGGACTGACATTACTGAACTTCGAGACTTACTATAAAGTTACAATAAACAAGACAGCATGGTATTGGAAAAAGCAAACACAAATACATCAATGGAACAGAATAGAGAACCCAGAAATAAATCTACATAAATACAGTCAACTGATTTTTGACAACAGAGCAAAGGCAGTTTAATGGCACAAACATAATATTTTCAACAAATGGTGTAGGAACAACTGGACATCCACATACCAAAAAATTAACCTAGACTCAGACCTCATTCCCTTCACAAGAATTAACTCAAAATGCATCATAGATCTAAATGTAAAATGCAAAACTACAAAACACCAAGCAAATAACATAGGAGAAAACCTAGGTGACCTTGGATATGGTGATGACTTTTTAGATGCAATGCCAAAAGCACAATTCATGAAAGAAATAATTGATAAGCTAGACATTAAAATTAAAAACTTATGCTGTCTGAAAAATGATATGATGAGAATGAGAAGACACGCCATAGACTGAGAGAAAATATTTGCAAAAGACTACCTAGTGAAGGACTGTTATCCAAAATATCCAAAGAACTCTTGAAATTCAACAATAAGAAAACAACCTGATTTAAAATTGGGCAAAAAGTCTGAACAGGTGTATCATCAAAGGAGATATTCAGATGGCAATTAAACATATAAAATGATGTTCAGCATCATATGCCAGTAGAGAATTGCAAATTAAAACAACAAAATACTAATACAAACCTATTAGAATGGCAAAAATCCAAAACGCTGACATCAAATGCTAGTGAGGATGTGGAGCAACAGGAATTTTCATTCATTGCTCGTGGGAATGCATAATGGTACAGCTACTTTGGAAGACAGTTTGGCAGTTTCTTAAGCAACTAAACACATTCTTATTGTACGATCCAGCAGCTGCACTCCTTGGTATTTACCCAAATGAATTGAAAACTTATGTCCAGAAAAAAAAACAGCATATGAATGTGTATAGTACTTTTATTAATAATTGCCAAAACTTGGAAGCAACCAAGATGTCTTTAAGTAGATAAAAAATAAATAATCTATGGTACATCCAGACAATGGAATATTATTTAACACTAAAGTAAATGAGCTATCAAGCCAATGAAAAGACATGGAGGAAACTTAAATGCTCATTAAGTGAAGGAAGTGAATCTGAAAAGTCTACGTCCTGCATG
This sequence comes from Macaca mulatta, assembly GCF_049350105.2. Taxonomy (NCBI): domain Eukaryota; kingdom Metazoa; phylum Chordata; class Mammalia; order Primates; family Cercopithecidae; genus Macaca; species Macaca mulatta. Next base: position 79,632,856 of record NC_133419.1, read on the forward strand.
ATTCCCACTGACATTCTGGAAAAAGCAAGGCTTTGAAGGCAGTGAAAAGATCAGTGGTTGCCAGGGATTGGAGAGAGGAAGGATGAATAGGCAGAACACAGAGGATTTTTTAGAATAGTGAAACTATTCTGTACGACAGTGGCAGATACATGACATTATATACATTTGTCAAAACTCATAGAATGTACAATACCAAGAGTGAACCCCAATGTGAGCTGTGGACTTTGGGTGATAATGATGTGTCAATGTAGGTTCATCAGTGGTAACAAATGTACCACTCTGGTTTGGGATATTGATAGTGGGAAAGGTTGTGTGTGTGGGCACAGAAGACAGAAGGGGACTCCATTTTTTCCATTCAATTATTTTGCTGTGAACCTAAGACTTCTCTTGAAAATAAAGTTTCTTAATTTTCAAAAAGAGAGAAATAAAATGAATGAATGATGACTCAAAAGAGAGAAATAAAATGAATAAATGAATGACTCACTCTACACTTCATGTGCATTAGGATGACTGATCAAAAAAACAGAAAATAACAAGTGTTGGCAAAAATGCAGAAAAATTGGAACCCTTATGCATTACTGTTGGGAATGTAAAATAGAGTCGCTGCTATGAAAAAATGCATGGTAACTCCTCAATTTAATTAAAAAAGAATGATCTTATGATCCAACTATTCCATTCTTGAATATATACCCAAAGAACTGAGAGCAGGGACTTGAACAGATGTTTGTACATCTATGTTCACAACAGCATTATTCACAACAGTCAAAAGAGGATTCAATCCTCAAGTCCATGGTCAGATAGCTGGATAAAGAAAATGCGGTCTATGCATACAATGTAATATTATTCAGCTTTATAAAGGGAGGAAATTCTGACACATGTTATAATATGGATGGACCTAAAGCAGCAGCCCCCAACCTTTTTGGTACCAGGGTCTGGTTTTGTGGAAGATAATTTTTCCACAGATAGTGGAGGAGGATGGTTTTGGGATGAACCTGTTGGACGTCAGATCATCAGGTATTAGATTCCCCTTAAGGAGTGTGCAACCTAGATCCCTCCATGCTCAGTTAACAATAGGGTTCACACTCCTGAGAGAATTTAATGCCCCCACTGATCTGATAGGAGGCAGAGCTCAAGTGGTATTGCTCTCCGCGGCCTGCTGCTCACCTCCTGCTGTGCGGCTAGGTTCCTAAACCCTTACTGGTACTGGTCTGGGTATGGGGCATGGAGTAGGAGTGTAGGGGTGGGGGTTAAAGGGGATGGGAACCCCTAACCCAGGGGACATTATGACAAGGGAAAGAAGCCAATCACAAAAGGACAAACACCATATGATTCCACTTATGTGAGGTACCTAGAGCCGTCGAATTCCCAGAGACAGAAAGTAGAATGGGAGTTGCCAGGGGCTGGAGGGAAGGCAGCAGGGACAGTTATTGTTTAATGGGCATAGAGTTTCAGTTTGGAGGATGAAAGAATTCTGGAGATGGACAGTTGTACAACAATGTGAATGTATTTAATGCCACTGGACTGTACACTTAAAAATGGTCAAAATGTTAAATTGTATGTTAGATGTATTTTACCACAATTTTAGAAATTTAAGCAAGTAAGCCTCTCAATATTCTACACTAAGGTACAAATGACAGATACAGCTTATGTCTTATATTCTGATCAAAACGAACAGTACATTTCTTTGAAACATAAAAAACACATATTGAGCTGGGCACAGTGGCTCCTGCCTGTAATCCCAGCACTTTGGGAGGCTGACGGGGAGGATCGCTTGAGCCCAGGAGTTTGAGACCAGCCTGGGCAACACAGCAAAACCCTGCCTCTAAAAATCATGAAAACATTAGCTGGACATGGTGGCACATGCCTGCAGTCCCATCTGCTTGAGAGGCTGAAGTGGGAGGATTGCTTGAGCCCTGGGTGTCGAGGCTGCAGTGAGCTGAGATAGTACCACTGCACTCTCCAGCTTGAGTGACAGAGCAAGACTCTGTCTCACAAAAAAAAAAAAAAAACAAAACTAAAAAAACCCAAAACAAAAAACAGCAACAACAAAATCTCACAAATGTTTAAAATGCAAGAAAAAAGTCCTTTGCTTCTTAGTCCATGACTTTGAAAAGTGACAGACGAGAAGATTATAGTCTCGTATCTGAGGCAGCATCCAACAAGATAATTGGGCCCAGTTAAATCACCAGCCAATTTTCATATTGTATCACCAGCAAATGGCATGGTGCCACTTGACTCTTGGTGCCAGGAGGAGACAATCAATGTGGAATTTTCCACAGAAACCTATTTACCATGAGTATTGGCATACACCATTTAACTTTCACATTGCTTGGACCATGTGAAAGCTGAACAATCATTGCCCAGGGTTGGAGGTGCAATTGCCTATGCCTACCCCCAAATTCTTCATTCCGATGAAATCATAAACCTTACCAGTCCTTAGAAAAAGTACATTGGCCTTGGAAGAAAAATATCATTTACCCTGCAGAGAGTCTTTCCCTTTTCAAAATTCCTTCTGATATAGTTTCCTAAAATCTCCAGAAACACCTGCCAAAGAGGTAATGTTCATAACGACAATGATGATGATAATGCAGTTATCCCCAAGTCTGAGTGCCATTTCTGTGCCAGGGACAGAGTGTGGCAGTTTACATGTATAGAAGGGTTAGTTTCATTGTCCCAGTGATCTTTCCAAGCAAATATTTTTCATCTCACTTTTAAAGATGAAAAAATTGAGTTTCAAAGAAATGAAGTAATGTGTCCAAGGTAAAGTGGCAAAGCTAGGATTTAAATCCAGATCTCTTTAACTGCAAAAACTATATTCTTTCCTTTATACTATACTACTTTTACTAATATGCCTATGTCTTGGATGAATACCACCACCTTGCCATGCCTTATGCTTGTCATTGGCTAAGCTAGTGACCAGGCTGGGAATTGTGGCTCACAATGGAGATGCCCTCAGTAAGAGAAATGAGACAGGAATCCAGCATACAGCCGCCCGCCCTGAGTACTTCTTCCAACACTCGCCATCAACAGAGCCTTGTAGCAACAATTGCATCTGTTTATCAAGCAACTGTTGTACAAGGAACTAGAGCAGAGTCTTTACATGCTTTATCTCTAAGCCTTATAGCAATTCCAGAAAGCAGTTATGTTATCCTCATTTTATAGATGAGGCTGAGAAAGGTAAATGACATGCAAAACGAAACAGCTAGTCAGTGGCTAACTTTCCTCCTCTTACTGTAATGCCTCATGGCAGTAACCCAGAGCCAGTTTACGGAGAAAAGCAGAGGGTGGTGAAATGACAAATTACGCTATCACCAATGAGACAGGCAATCTGGAGGAATTAAATATTGGGGGCTGGGGTAGGATGATGAGGGCAAAGAGACCCTTACCATCCTGAATTTTTTAAAGAAATTGCCTAAGTTTTCTAGACCTATGCAAATAAATACCATGTGTTATTGTTCCTGGAATAAACTGCTTTGAAGCTATACTTGAATGCACTGAGATTACTGATTCACCTGCTTCCAGTGTATATTATTAAGCACACAGCTCTAGTTTATTGCATCTGAAACAGCCCCTCAGAGCCCGATTCTCTGGCCATTGGCTTTGGTGAAAGATTCTCCTCAGATCATGTATTTACATTGCAGGTGATATTATAGAAAAGGTTTTGTTAAGAAACTCTCACAGGAGAGTAGACTAATTTATACGAGATATTTGGACATGCTCCTTAGCCCCATTGCCCAATCCCTTCTCATTCCTCCCCTTCATTCTTGTTCTGAATGTTAAACTTTTATACACACTGCCCTAATGATCTGATAATGCTTTTGGGTTAATACGTTTTGGCTGTTGAACTCCAGGGCAACGACCTGAGCCTCATCTATTAATTTGACTATGAGAGAGGTTCAAGATACAGTAGTTACAATAATCCTTTCCACTGGGGATAAAAGGAAAAGTGCAAGACTAAGAATAGCAGCACACATAAATAAAACACAGTTTCTTCCTATCTGTCAGGAAGATGAGGCAACCACTGGGCTAGCTACTTGCTACCACAACTCCTGCCCAACCCATGCATAGGTCCTTAATAATTAATCCTCGACCCACTCAGTCAGAAAGTGCTTCCTAAATAACCTTTTGTCAATAGTGGTTTGAATTAAGACCAAGTTCTAGATGCAATAGTGTTCAATGGATAGGCTTTGTGCACACCCCTCCTCCCATGACTGCCTCCTTAGGCAGGACACTAGTGAGACTATACACGGAAAGGAATTTTACTCAATTTGTTATGAGATGAATGGTGCCTCCCACCAATTCATATGTTGAAGTCCTAACCCCCAGTACCTCAGAATGTGATTGTATTTGGAGACAGGGCCTTAAAAAAGTTAATCAAGGTAAAATGAGGTCATATGATTGGTCCCTACCCCAGTACAACTGGTGTCCTTATAAGAAGAAATTAGGACACAGATACACAGAGGAAAGACCATGTGAGGACATGGTGAGAAGACAGTCATTTGCAAGCCAAGGAAGGCCTCAGAAGAAACCAACCCTTCAGGCACCTTGATCTTGGACTTCCAGCCTCCAGAATGGAATGCAATTAATTTCTGTTTAAGCCACTCAGTCTATGCTACTTTGTTATGGCAGCCTAGCAGATTACATATGATTCTACTCATCTGCAAAGAACAGTATTTCAGTAGAGCTTGGGAGGGAGAAAAACTCACTGTTGTTTAGCTTTGCCTGCATGCCAAACACTCACCTACGAGACCTCATTTAATCCGCACAACTGCTGGGACATTTGCACTTTCCAACCGCGAGCTCTCTTTACGAAGGGCTCTGTGAACTTACTTTCTCCACAGCTGCAAATTTTAAAGTCAATTGTAGATAAAGTATGACTCTCACTTGTCATGGGAATTTGGGGAAACAAGAAACTGAAGACTAGGAATTGAGAAGAGAAGTGGGAGAGTCCAAGTCCAGAAATCTGAGGATCTGGTAAAAGCTATAGAACTCCTCCTCAGGAAAAGACATCCATGGCCATGAATTCAGAATGCTGACTTCAATTTCAAGGGTTAATACACACTTGGAAACTCACTCACAGACTCTGCAGGATTCATAGACTCCAGCTGATGAACCCTAGAGTAGAGAGTTTCAGTGAAGTCCTAGTAGAGAGGAGATGATGGAGGTGGGGAAAAGGGAGAAGACAGGAGGAGAGGAAGAAGGAGGGAAGGAGAGGAGAGAGGAGGGGACAAGGAAGGAAGGAAGGGAGAATGGAGGAGTGAGGAGAGGAGAAAAGCAAAGAAGAAGGAAGGGAAGAATAAAGGAGAAGGTGAGAGAGCAGAAGAGGAGTGAGGAGAGGAGAAAAGCAAAGAAGGAAGGGAAGAATAAAGGAGAAGGGGAGAGAGCAGAAGAGGAGTGAGGACGGGTATGGGGAAGAGGAGAAAAGAGAGAGAGGAGGGAATGGGGAGAGGAGGTGCAGTAGAAAAGGGAGGAGGGGATGAGAAGGGGCTGGGATCTGTCCACACTTGTCCAGGCAGGGCTAAAGCCAAGGATAGGGTGTGGTGATTGCAAATTCAAGTCTGGACCTCAGAAAGGCAATCAGTACTGGGGGACGATATGTGGGGAAATCTTTGCACATGTTACCTGCAAGGATGCGTAATAAACATTTAAACATGTCACTGAAATAATGAAAGAGGGAATATAAGGAATTCCTAGTCCTCATGGAAATTATTAGTATGAAATTCACAGGTACTAAAATAGGTGTAATTGGCACAATTCCTTAGGTGGGACACCTTTCTTGTTGAATTTTAGGAATGTAAAAACATGGGTAAGGGCTTAGCAAGTCATTTAAAATACTATTTTGTACGAATGTAAACACAGATATGCTATGGCACAGAATGCAAACTTTCATGTAGTCATAATTTGTGATTTTGAATAAGGTACTTTAACTCCAACAGTTTCAATTCCCACATTCATAAAAAAATCTAAGAGGAACTAAGAAGTGATGTGACACACATAACTCTCAGCATTTATTAGGTATTTGGCAAACACAAGATCCCTTCCCTTTTTCATAGGCAGTTAGTCCCCATCTCTCTGTGTTCCCATCCCAGTCTCCTGCTCCTCCATCACACAAGGATTTATCATAATTATAGGATTTATGTCTGTTTCTCCAATGAAGGAGTATGCTTCCTTAGAGTAGGGACTGTGTCCTGTTCCTTTCTGATTCCTAGGCCTTAGCACCATGTCAGCATACAGTAGGCGTTCATCAAACACAGCAAATGAATCAAACATACCTTTTTCAAACACTCTTGTGATGTCCTGTGACAGCTCTTCCAATGTCATTTAGCACTACTCTCTTTCCTAGAATGAGAGCCCCCTGAAGTCCAAAGCTAGGTCTTAACCGTCTTTTTATGCTCTGGGTATGTAGTGCCTGTGTAAGGTGTTGTAGGGCCTCCATAAGTATTTGCCAAGTGAATTTTACTTTGATTTGAAATGGAACCAAAGCTAATATTGACTGACCACAGCTGGCAAGAATAATAGAAGAGAGGCCTGAGAGCGCAACATCAGAAGTTGCCCAGTCCTGCTGGTTCTGCCAAGTCAGACCTGCCTGCACAGCCTCCCTTGATGGCCCCGCTCCTGGTGTCAGATTACAGAGCATTCTGGGATCTCTACACCACTGATGGTTAGAATAAATACTTTAGAGGCAGTCAGTCACTTGTAGGCTTAGAGGTTGCTTTTCCACATGTAGCAGGATTTAGATAGAGATGATTCCCATTCTATTTAAATAGTGCCCCTTCTGGGCAGCCTTCTGGAACCTTCAGTCCGAGCAACATGAATCTCTCCCTTCTCTGTGCTCCTACTGCAGCTTGAAAGGAAAAAAAAAAAACTCCTCTAACTTTATCCCAATTACAGGGTACTCCCCTGTTTGCCTGTTTGTCTTAAGGACTTGGTAGACCTCACCACCATGGCATTTTAAAAGATGGTCACATTTTTCACTTAGACACAAACTCCCGTTGCTGCCTCTTGCCAGCTACCACTTAAATTGCCCTGGGCACTGTGTTTATGCCTCAAGTCTCAGCTTCCTCATAAGTAAAATGGGCATAAGAAGGCCTGTGTCACACTTGGCAAGAGGCTTAAGTGAGATCACGTGTGTAAATGTGTGGCTTTGTGCCCTGTAAATGGTAACTCTCTTTCTTTTTCCTCTCTCTGCCCTCTTTGGAAGGCAGGACAAAGTCTTATTTTTCTTCAAGACCCTCAAGACCTGGCACAGGACCTGCCAAAGGATAGATCCTCAGTATTTACTTTTAGAATAAATGAATGAGAGTCAAAAATAATACAGCACTATCCCCTACTCCCTGAAGAAGCGTCATGAAGACCCTGATACAGACAGCCTATTCGAACAGATGTACAGGCTCTGGCGAAATGTGGAAGGAAACACATAAAAATGTAAATAGTCAATAGGAATAGGTGATGCAAGTCAAGAAATGTGTGGTTTTGTTAATGTTGCAAAGCAGTTTTAACTATAATTACAGTTTAAAAATACTTTCAATGCAGAGTCTGTATCAGTGTCTTGAGCATATAAGAAAAAGTTTTCAAGAATAATCTAGGTGATATGATTATTTTCCTTATACGGATTGTGTGGTGACAGCCTTTTCTGGCCAACAGCTTGAAGTTGCTTGCTTGTGACTCTGTTCCCAGCAAGGTTGGGGGTCGGGAAGGTGGCAGAAGATACAGGAGTAGCTCAAGGAGCCTCACAAGTTCCTCTCGGTTCTTCCCCTTCCTCTCAAGTCTCCCAGCGCCCAGACCCCTGCCTGAGCAGTGAGAGGCCCTGATTGATGCCCACGACAGCAAGTTTTCCCACCAGCCTCACCACCACCAGCACCAACCTCACCATTTTCTTTCAGTATTTGAGGACTGAAAAGAAGGCCTCATAATGATGGGGACCATTTCTGGAGCAGTCTGCTAAGGTCCCTGCTCTAGAATTTTACTCATCCTCTTTCTCATTTTATAGATTTGGAACCTGGGCCTCAGATGGCTATGACCTGCCCAAGACCTCACAGGTAATGGGGTGGGCATGGCAGCCGGAACTCAGGTCTCAGTGAGGGAACACTGATGCTCTTTCCATATGAAATTCTGCCTCCCATCAGGACGACTTACATTTTAGGGGTTTCAGGTGGTGGGATCATTTTTGACTTCAGTCTTTTGTGTTCTGCTTTTCCCTAGCTCCTACAGCACTGTCTGGTGCATGGGACTGAGAATCAGGAGACAAAGCTTGTGGCCCAGCCAGTCATACTCTGACTTGCTACAAGTCATGGTCTCTTTTTGTCCTTTGCCTGCTGAGTGACAAGTTGGGCTGGATGGCTTCTGTAGGAAACTCCCCAGAGACTGACACATCTGATCCTACAAGTGTCCATCCACATAGCAGGGGCCCTGACATTTACCAAGTAGTGAAGCACAGTGCCAGGGACACGGTGGCCTCACTCATTCTCACAGTAGGTGGGCAGATGGGTTCTTCTCTCCCACCTTGCAGGAAAATGAAATGAAAATGAAAGCTCACAGAGGTCAGGTGATAGTCAACCTGCCCAAGGTCACACAGCTGGAAAATGGCAACTGTGATGGGTTTCAGGAGGGGTATGAAGGATGGGAGTGTTTGGAGTTGGAGGCAGCCCAGCTGCTGAGACATCCAGACAGGGCCATGGGAGTGGAGAGCAGGGGTGATATGGTTTGGCTGTGTCCCCACACAAATCTCAGCTTGAATTATATCTCCCAGAATTCCCACATGTTGTGGGAGAGACCCAGAGGGAGGTAATTGAATCATGGGGGTCAGTCTTTCCTGTGCTATTTTCATGATAGTGAATATGCCTCACGAGATCTGATGGGTTTATTAGGGGTTTTCGCTTTTACTTCTTCCTCATTTTTCTCTTGCTGCTGCCATGTTAGAAGTGCCTTTTGCCTTTCACCATGATTCTGAGGCCTCCCCAGACATATGGAACTGTAAGTCCAATTAAAGCTCTTCTTGTTCCCAGTTTTGGGTATGTCTTTATCAACAGCATGAAAATGGACTAATATAGTAAATTAATACCAGTAGAGTAGGGTGTTGCTGAAAAGATACCCAAAAATGTGGAAACAACTTTGGAACTGCGTAACAGGCAGAGATTGGAACAGTTTGAAGGGCTTAGAAGAAGACAGGAAAATGTGGGAAAGTTTGGAACCTCATGGAGACTTGTTGAATGGCTTTGACAAAAATGCTGATAGTGATATGATCAATGAGGTCCAGGCTGAGGTGGTCTCCGATGGAGATGAGGAAATATTGGGAACTGGAGCAAAGGTGACTGTTGTTATGCTTTAGCAAAGAGACTGGAATAATTTTGCCCCTGACCTAGAGATTTGTGGAACTTTGAACTTGAGAGAGATGATTTAGGGTATCTGGTGGAAGAAATTTCTAAGCAGCAAAGCATTCAAGAGGTGACTTGGGTACTGTTAAAGGCATTCAGTTTTATAAGGGAAACAGAACATAAAAGTTTGGGAAATCTGCAGCCTGACTATGTGATAGAAAAGAAAATCCCATTTTCTGGGGAGAAATTCAAGCCAGCTGCAGAAATTTGCATAAGTAGCAAGGAGCCTAATGTTAATCCCCAAGACCATGGGGAAAATGTCCCCAGGCCATGTCAGAGACCTTCACAGCAGCCCCTCCCATCACAGGCCCAGAGGCCCAGGAGGAAAAAGTGGTTTTGTGGGCTGGGCCCAAGGTCCCCCTGTTGTGTGCAACCTAGGGACTTGGTGTCCTGTGTCCCAGTCACTCCAGCCATGGCTGAAAGGGGCCAACATAGAGTTCAGGCTGTGGCTTCAAAGGCTGGAAGCCCCAAGCCTTGGCAGCCTCCATGTGGTGTTGAGCCTCTGGGTGCACAGAGTCAAGAATTGAGGTTTGGGAACCTCTGCCTAGATTTCGGAAGATGTATGGAAACATCTGGATGCTCAGGCAAAAGTTTGCTGCAGGAGTGGGGCTCTCATGGAGAACCTCTGCTAGGGCAGTACAGAAGGGAAATGTGGGGTCAGAGTCCCCACACAGAGTCCCTATTGGTGTACTGCCTACTGGAGCTGTGAGAAGAGGGGCACCATCCTCCAGACCCCAGAATGGTAGATCTATTGACAACTTTCACTGTGCACCTGCAAAAGCTGCAGACACTCAACAACAGCCTGTGAAAGCAGCCAGGAGGAAGGCTGTATCCTGCAAAGCCACAGAGGTGGAGCTGCCCGAGACCATGGGAACCCAGCTCTTGCATCAGTGTGACCTGGATGTGAGATCTGGAGTCAAAGGAAATCATTTTGGAGCTTCAAAATTTGACTGCCACTGGATTTTGGACTTTCATGGGCCCTGTAACCCCTTTTTTTGGGCTAATTTCTCCCATTTGGAATGGCTGTATTTACCCAATACCTATACTGTCATTGTATCTAGGAAGTAACTAGCTTGCTTTTGATTTTACAGGCTCATAGGTGGAAGGGACTTGCCTTGTCTCAGATGAGACTTTGGACTGTGGACTTTTGGGTTGATGCTGAAATGAATTAAGATTCTGGGGGACTGTTGGGAAGGCATGATTGGTTTTAAAATGTGAGGACATGAGATTTGGAGGGGCCAGGAGTGGAATGATATGGTTTGGCTGTGTCCCCACACAAATCTCAACTTGAATTATATCTTCCAGAATTCTCATGTGTTGTGGGAGGGACCCAGCAGGAAGTAATTGAATCACGGGGGCTGGTCTTTCCCGTGCTATTCTCATGGTAGTAAATAAGCCTCACGAGATCTGATGGGTTTATCAGGGGTTTCCACTTTTGCTTCTTCCTCATTTCTCTCTTGCTGCTGCCATGTTAGAAGTGCCTTTCGCCTCCCACCATGATTCTGAGGCCTCCCCAGACATGTGGAACTATAAGTCCAATTAAACTTCTTTTTGTTTCCCATTTCGGGTATGTCTTTATCAGCAGCGTGAAAACGGACTAATACAAGGGGGCATCTTGCAAGCCTGGACTGAGGGGAGATAGCACCAACCAGAGCCCAACAGGCCTGGCCGTGAGTCCAGGCCCTGCTGCTGCTTAGCTGTGTGACCCTGGAGAAGTCACCGTGTGTCTCTGAGCCTGTTTCTTCACCTTGGCTCATCTCGTAGGCTTGTTGAGAAGATCAAATGGGAAAACAGGTCTGAAAGCTACTATGGAAGTCCACAGCCTCAGTCTCAGCACTGACTGGTTCTATGTCCCCTTAAGCCTCAGTGTCTCTGTCTGTGAAACTGGGGTCCTAACCCGACCTATCAGGGTGTTGTGGAGAGTAGTGCCCGTGTCTGAGGAGTCAGCCCCTGGCTGGTGCTGTTGATGGTAGCCGTTTGTCATTCCTATCAAGGACAAGGTCTATACAGGTGTGTGTTCAGGTCAGGCACTGTTCTCCACATTTCCTGAGGCCATTTCCAGGGGGGTACATTCTCTTCCTAATAGGGCCTCAGTCACACCTGTTCTCAGGCTTCTGGCCCCATCGTGCTGCTCATCAAACAGAACATTCTAGAGGCTGGAAGCCTCATTTTCTCTCCTCTTGCAGGCCTGGAGACTTGTCTCTCAGCTGTGACAGGCCTGAGAGCCCACCTGACCCACATTTCTAGAACTTTCCAACCAGCCTCACTGACATGGCCTTGTAGCAGTAGCCTCAGTCTGAGGAGGCAACAAGCTGCCTCCCTCAGCAAGACTTATGGGTGTATGTTCAGCAGATGTCGCCTGATCACGCCCAGGGGTGAGGGGTTTTCAGCAAAAAGCAACAAGGCTATGAGTCCTCGATATTCCATGCCAGCCTGGGGCCCTTTTCCCCCGTGCTTTCATTTTCCCTGAGCCAACTAGAAAATAGGGCTGGCACTGGTTTCTCTTGGAGGCAAAGGTGTGACTGGAAACAGGCTGGGATGCTCCCACTGGCTCACCACAGGTTACTGAGAGCACTCTGTCTTGCTGGAAGGGACTGGGGATTGTTTCTTCAAGTAGTATCATGCCCATCTGAGAGGGGAGAAAACTCAGAATGAGAGGGGAGACAATGAAGGAAAAGGAGGAATTAAACTGAGCTTCCCAACCCTGGCGGCTCATTAGAATCACCTGGAAGTTTAAAAAAAAAAAAAAAAAAAAAAAAAGCCCCTGCTTGGGCCCCACCCCAGGTCACTGGAACCAGAACCAAAAGCTGCTCAGGACCTTTTGCTAGAGAGGTGCCTTGTTTGCAGTTAATCCCAAAGCCATGTTAGCATGGGAGCATTAGTCCCAGGCTGGACTTCAACCAGGTCCATCTGACCCCCAAGTTCACAAGCAGCCAGAATTCCAGTTTAACACTCTCCCCACGCATCAACAGCAAACTTCTCCCCTAATCCTTCCCACTTCCCATCCTCCTGTGATTTCATTTTCCCATTTGGCATTTTATTTTGATGTTCAGGGCATAAAGGGCCAATAGCTTTCCCCAAGCTATTTCTCCTCTGAAGCAGTGAAATAGCTTAGCAATTTTGGAACCATTTAAAATGCATTGTTTTGCTGGGGGACTTGGTGGGGGGAAAACCTGGCTTTCTCTCCTCCTGAACCCTAGCACAGAATGTAGCAGGCTTCCAATCAAGAATTTTTTTTTTCAGAGTCTTGTTAGTCATGAAGGTAGAAGCCTGCACACACTGTACTCCCTGTGGAAGGAAAGGAGACTCACACACCTGCAGGCCATGCAGGCTACTGCTGGAACACAGGCTCAGGGCATAGAGGCCCAAGTTCATACCTGGCCTCTCCCACTCCTCCATGTGTGACCTTAACCTGAGCATCCTCTTTTGTATGATGGCAACACCATCAACCACCTAACAGGCATTCATCAGGATTACGTAAGAGGCCTAGCACATTGTTTACTCAACAAATAAATGTAACTATTATTATTAAATGATGAGGATGATAATTATTGTTCAACCACTGCCCTAATCTTTAGCTTCTGTGAGGCCAGCCTCTTCAATTAGGCCGCCACTGCATGAAGAACCACTGAGTGGCGAGGACTGGTCTAGGTTTCCTCACAAAGGCTCTCGTCTTCTCTCTGATGGCCTGGTCTCCAAACTACAATCTATGAGGACCAGGCCACAGAAACCAAACAAGTGTCCAAGCTCAGGCACAACCCACAGAAGTTCAGATTCCCTTGGCCTGGGGAGGCACCCAGGCTGGGGCTTTCAACACACACCAGGTGATTCTGATGAGCAGCCAGCCAGGTTGGGGAGCTCTGCCTGATTCCTCCTTCCCCCTCCTTCTACCACTCTCTCTTTTGCAGTCTTTATTTCCTCCCCTCTCAAATGAGAGAGAAGAAACTATGTGAAGAAACAATTCCCAGCACCACACATGTGCTCTCAGGAAACTGGTGAGTTGGTGAGAACAGACCCAGCCTGTTTCCAGACACACCTTGGCCTTCAAGAGAAATGGGTGCCAACCCTGCTTTCTAGCCCTGTTTCCATGCACTTAAGTAACAAACACATATTGGGGACCTACTCTGTGTCAGGCACTGAGCAGGATGCTGGGGATGCAGTGGGAGGACAGTGGCACCATCCTGCCCTTGGGGAGCTTTCCTTCTGAGAGTGTTGGGGTGGGAGATGATGGCACTTGAAGAAGGAACGCGGGGACTAGGAGAAAGGTTAAAAGAGGGGGCTGACCTGGTCTGGGGAAATCAGAGCAGCCCTCTCTGAGGAAGCAACATGAATTGAAACCTAAGGGATGACCAACAGGTGGCCAGGAGAAGAGGGGATGGAGTCTGGAGGAGTCCCTGATGTCAGACACTGCAAGTTAGCAGAACTGGAAGATGGCCAGTGTGGGTGGAGCAAAGAGATGTGAGTAGAGAGGTCAGATGTTCATTATACAGATACTCGTGGAGAGGTAGAATAACATGGCCACGGCAGTCAGGAGAAGCCCACTGTATCCGGTGTGTCTGAATTCAAATCTTGCCTCTCTGTCCTCCTCTCCAAATTGGAGATGATGATAACAGTACCTACTTCAAAGGGTTTCTGTGAAGATTAAATTTGCTAATTCATGTAAACCATGTGAAAGAGTGGCTGGAATACAGTAAGCTGTATAAACATTTGCTGTCATTACTATTATGTGCTAGGCATTCATTGTTTCAGCCTCCTCATCTGCAAGATAAGAATAATAATGTCCCTGACTCAGAATGCTATTGTGAAGATTGAATGAGAAGGCACAGGTGGAATACTTCCATTACCTGATGCATGGTAAGCCGGCAATACAAGTTCATTGTCATTATTTATCCTTAATCATTATGTATGCTGAGTAGAGGATATGAGACTTTTTGGAACAAACTTGCAAGCAATCAAATACCCAGAAATGGTTGGAGCTCTCTCAGGGGATGCCCTTTCATTGCAGGTATGCAATCCTGGGGCTGGACAGCTCACTTAAGCAGGGTGGCTGGATGTGGTGGCCTTGTAGTCTAAGAATCCACAACTCTACTCATCTGTAATCTCTACTGATTTCCACCCATCTCTAAAATTTTTCAGGAACATGTCCCGGAGGCTTTGGTCCCAGACAATAATCCTCTGCTGCCCGTTTTTCTGCCATGGTTGGGAGACATTCAATCCAGACAACTCCTCCTCCACAGCAGCTGTCAGTGCTGTAAGGGGTGTGCCACGCAAGGGTGAAAAGTGGTTCCTTGGGGCTGGCGCCCAGCATTCTCTGCCCTTGCAGCACACAGGACAGCAGTGGCCTCACCATACCAACCAAGGTCAAGGCGAGGCTGATGAGCAGCTTCCCAGGCAGACGCCTTGGAAAAAACCGACTGAGATCCAGCTTAGGACCCGCAGGGTCTCTAGAAGCATCCAGTCACTCTTCTCGCCTTCTCTCCTGGGGTGCCGTTCATTGCTGCCCTCTAAAAATAGCAGTGGTTATTCAGGGAAATGCACCGTGCTCTGTCTCTAGGGATGCCAACGCAGGCCTCTTTTAAAAATAGAACCCCAATCAGTTGTGCTTCCTAACTCTGTCTCTTCCTCCAGTCTCAGAATTCCTCAGAAGGACCCACAGGCAGGGCAGCCGTCTGATGCTGGCCATCACATAGTGGGGAGAGCTAGTGCTGGGGCCTCTTGCCCAGGTTTATCTCCTTCCAAATATCTCCACTTTTAAAAATCCACTTTACCTTACTCCACATTGAATCTAGTGTCCCCCAGGACATGCCATGGGTTCCTTCATCAGTGCTGGAAGGGACCTCAGAGGTTTACTCCCAGAGCAGAGCTGGCCCAGGAAGGGCAAGGGTCATCCAAAGCCACACATCAGAGCGATGCAGGCCGCACCTTCCAGGCTTACTCCTCATCACTGTGTGGCCATGCTTGGTGCCCTTGAGGAACATGGGCATCCATTAAAACACTAGGGGCAGCTGCTATTTTCATCCCATCTCTCTTTGGCTCAGCTGGCACATGGATGCCTTTCAATTCCAGGCTGATCATTCTTGACAGAACATTTCAAAGTCAAGGCAGGGGCAGGAGAAGACAAAGCTGTTGCTCCAGGCACAAGCACAGTCTCTGAGCTTTCTGCCTGTCACTAATAGTTTCTGTCCATACTAGGGGATTATTCTGTCCTGGAAATACTTCTACCCAGGGCATTACAAGTGACTCATACTCTGGTTGCCTTAATACCCAGAGTCATCCAGGAGAGATGCTTGTCAGACCTTGTTTAATCAGTCCCAGCAGAGAATATGCTTGAAGGATGAACACTATTATAATTATGCCCCACACAGCTTTCTGAGCTTATTGAAAAAGTTTGTGCTGCAGAGGGTCTGCAGGAAGAAGCTTTTGTTCCAACTGGTACAGTGGGGCCCATCATTAGGACTCATGGACATTAGTAATTCCAGAAGTAGGACATCACACAACAAAGAGAATATGATCTTGGCTGGAAGAAGGCAGCTGGGAAGTTTGGGCTTAGCCTCTTGCTATTCCATCATTGTGTGAGTAGGGCCTGAAATTTGCATTTCTAACAGTAGTGTTGATGCTGGTGGTCCAGGGACTACACTTTGAGAACCACAGAAATAGCCACCTGCCTTGCCTTCCTCATGGGATTCTAGTGATGCCTCCTTTGGAAGAGCTGTGGCTAGTCCAGCTCTGCCATTTGCCTGCTGTGTAGGACCCTCAGACCATCGTTTATCATCTCTGAGTCTTGGGTTTTCTACTTTTAAATGGAAATAACTCCTACCATGTGTACCTCAGAGTGGCAAGGGTCAAAAGAGGAATAACTAGGCAAAAAAAAAAAAAATTCTGAAAATCATAAAGACTATTCAAATAACACACATTTATTGGGTACCCACCATGAGTCAGAAGCTCTGTTAGATCCAGGAGATACTGGCAGGAATAAACCAGAATTCCTATCCTTAGGGAGCCCAGGGGAGAATGGGGAAGAGGATAAATGAATCACTGATATAGTCCCATGCAGTAACAGAGACTCACAGAAGCCTGTAGAAGCATGAAGGAGGGATGGGGCAAGTGGCTGAAAGCCCTCTGATTTCATCCTTAGGGTGAAGGGAAACCATTGTAGGGTTTTCTGGTAAAGTGACCCAATCTCATTTGTTTTATGGGAAGATCAGTGTGGGCTGGAGAATGAGTCATCAGGAGGTGCTAGTGCTAGAGGCAGAGAGGCAGGGAGACAGTGGGGAGGCTGCTGCAGTGATCCAAGAGTGAATGAATGGAGAGAACTTGATGCATGTGAGAGATTTGCAGGATAGGATTCACATGGCTTCGTGACTGGTCAGGTGTTGGAGACAAAGAAGGAGGCAGAACCAGGGTGGCACCCAAGTTTCTGGTACACTGACTAAGATGGGAAGGACTGGGGAAGTGGGCGGGGGAGGAGATGATGTGAGTCTTTTGGGGGCATGACGAGCCTGACGTGTCTTTGCTGCCTCCTGTAAACACTGGCCACAGCACTGCCATGGACAGGACCTGGTCCCACAAACCACTGCCACTCTGACTGCCAGGTCTTCCCTGCCGTGAGGGACTTTTCCCCTTCCACCCTCCCCATGCTCTGGCTTTACAGAGCTGCTGTTCTCTGCCTCTTCCACATGCAGCTGTGCCTTTATCATCCAGAGGCAGCTCCAAAATGAACAACAGTAGCAATCAGCAAGTAATCATCTTTTTTTCCCCCCTATACAATGTCTGGGTGTGCAGATGATGTTTGTGATTGTTGCAAAAATGACTGCATGAAAAATTTGGCTCCTTCCAAAGAAAGAAAGGAAAAGAAAGCCAATTTAAATAAACTCACATAGTTCAGACCCGATTTTAAGCTTCTTAACCTGGAGCCTGCAAAGGTTCTTTGTCCCTCTGTTCCCTGTGGTGTTTGTTTGGTGGTGAAGTTGGGGGTGGCTTGTAAGAACCTGCCAGGTTGGGACAGTCCAGTGGTGGCCCCTGGGGGCTCTGAGAATCAAGGTGATGGTGGGTCTACTCTAACTTCCACTATGAGTTCTGGGCATTTGTGAAGAGCAGAGCTCTGAGCTTTTCACTCAAACATACCTTAGCTCCCAGCCAACTGAGAGTAGATGCTCATGGCGGTTCTAGGTGGCTTTAAGAGCACCCTAGACCGAAAGACTAGAGGAGGCCCATAATAACAAGCTGTCACTGTTACTCTGTTCCCAGGACAGCCAACTGCATCCCACACTGTGCTAAAGGCTTTACCATTGTCTTGGTTTAATCTGTCCTCACAATTGTCCTACAAAGTGGGTATTAATAATCCCATTTAAAGAGGAAGAAAATGGAGGGAAAAGTTGATTATGATACTACAGCTAGTAAACAGCAAAACTGGGATTCTAACCCAGGTTGCCTGATTCAAAAGCCCATGATTGAGCTATAATAAAAAAGACATATAATAACAAATATTGATGAAGATGTGGAGAAACTGGAACCCTTATACACTACTGGTGGAAATGTAAAATGCTATAGCCTCTAGAAAACATTCTGGAAGTTCCTCAAATAGTTAAACATACCATACGATCCAGCAACCCAACGCCTAGGTATTTGCCAAAGAGAAATGAAAACATATCCATAAGAACATTTGTACATAAGTGTTTATAGCAGCATTCTTCATAATAGCACAAAGGTGAAAACAACCCAAATGTCCATCAGCTGAGAAATGGGTAAGTAGAATATGATATATGCACACAATGGAATATTGTAGTTTTCTCCCTTTATCCACAGAGGATACGTTTCAAGGGCCCCAGTGGATGCCTGAAACTAAGCATAGTACAAAACCCTGTATATACTATGCTTTTTTCTATACATCCATACCTACGATAAAGTTTAATTTATAAATTAGGCACAATAAGAGATTAGCAATAATAAATAGAGAAATTATAACAATATACAGTCAGACCTCTGTATTGTGGTTGGTTCCAGGACCCCCTGCAGGTATCCAAATACAAGAATCATCAACTCCCTTATATAAAGTGGCATAGTACAGTCTGTAATTATGGATTTCTATCTGCAGTTGGTTGAATTCATGGATGCAAAACCTGTATGTCCAACTATCATAAAAGTTATGTGACTATCATCTCTCTCTCAAAATATCTTATTGTACTGTAACTATAGTTTCAGGAAACTGAAACTATGGAAAGTGAAACTACTATATTTGGCAACAAAAAGAAATGAAGTACTAACACATACTACAACCTAGATAAACCTTGAAAACATGCTGAGTGAAAGAAGTCAGCCACAAGAAAACACATGTTGTATGATTTCATTTATACAATAAACTGTCCCGAACAGACAAATCTACAGGTGTAGAAAGTAGGTTTGTGGTTGCCTACACCTGGTCAGAGCAGGGATTGGAATAAGGTGGTGCAGGGGGTGGAGGCATTAGGTTAGGGAGAAATCTGGAGTGACTGTTAATGGGTATGGGTTCTTTTGGGAAGAATAATGAAAATTTTCTAAAACGGATTGTGGTGATGGTTGTCTGACTCTGCAAATACTAAAAACCACTGAACTGTACACTTTAAATGACTGTGTGTGTATGTCAATTATGTCTCAATAAGCTGTTATTTTTAAGAAGCGATGGTTAAATATTTAAAAACATAAAATGAAAGGAAGAAAAAGCAACTATAATCCTTCCAAGTGAGAGCATCTGGAATTATTTTTTTCATTCAGTCAACAAATCTTGAGCCCCTACTATGGCCTGGGCACCTATCTCTGGGAGCTGGGACTAGAAGTTTCTAGTCTGGCTGGGGAGATACAATGTGGGCACAGAAACATGCTTCATGGTAGAAGAAGCCAAGGAATTGAAATAGTAGGATACCATTTCACACCCACTGGATTGGCAAAAACTAACTTCTGATATTACCACAATGGCAAAAATGCAGAGCCATAGATAGGCTGATATACTGCTTCAGGGAGAATAAATAGGTATAGTTTGGAAGGAAATTTGGCAGTGTTTAGTAGAGCTGAAGATGCACCTGCCCTGTCTCCTAGCCATCCTATGCACTCCTAGGGTATAGTGGGGAGAGTCTTGCACATGTGCACAAGAAGACATCAGCAAGAACCTTCACGGCAACACAGCTCACACCAGACGACTGGAAACAAACAACCAAGTCCAGCAACAAGTGAAAGGATAAATGAGCTCTATTACAGTCATACAACAGGTTATACACAGTGGTAAGTTCCAACAAAACCCAATATATATCAAGTTTGAAGATATACCAAACAACAGCATCTATTGTTTGTGGATACTGTACATACATATGTAATAAAAGTACAGAATTATGTGGGAATGAGCAATACCAAATTCCAGATACTTGGTGCCTCTTAGGAAGGAGAGGAATGAGATTGGGGGACACACTGTGGTCTTCAATTGTACCTATTATGTATCTTTTAAGAAGTTACTTGCAATAGCTTTCTTTTTTTAAATTGAAATTCGTATTGAGATAATTAAGTGTTCACATGCAGTTTTAAGAAAGAATAGAGAGGTCCCTTGTATACTCTGCCCAGTTTCCCCAATGGTAACATTTTGCAAAACTATAAAATACTATCATAGCCAAGATATGGATATTGATACAGTCTACCAATCATAGCAAATGTCCCATTTTACTGGTACTCATGTGTGTATGGGTTAAGTTCTATACAATTTTACCACTCACATAGGTTTGTGTGCATCACCACAGTCGAGATACAGAACGTCTCCATAGGGCAAGGATCCTCATGTGTCCTTTTATCTCCATACCCACCTCCCTTCCACCCTCAGCCCAGGTCCTCAACTCCATCAACCACTCACCTCATTTCTAAAATTTTGTCATTTCAAAAAATCAATGAAATCAGACAGTAGTTAAGTTTCTGAGAGAGTTTTTTTCTCACTCAGCGTAATTCCCTGGTGATTCATCCAGATTGTTGTACATAAGATATTTCATTCCTTGTTAGTGCTGAGTAGCATTCCATAACATGAATGGACCACAGTTCACTGTTCACCTGTTGAAGGACATCTAGGCTAATTCCAGTTTGGGCTATTATAATACCTAGAATGTTTTAATTGTTCAACTGGGTGGTGGGTATACAGATTTTCACTGTATTCTTTATTCTACTTTTTGATACAAAGAACACTTTATAAATGAAATGAAGGAAGAGAGAAAGGAGGCACTACTAATGTTGAGCCAACTCCATGCAGCCACCATGCTGAGAAGAGGGCAGCTGAGAGTACAGAACTCAGGGTGAATGCTAAGGCCAAGGCCATGGGCCACTGGCAGGTCTGGAGTTCAGGAACAGGGCCAGGGTGCCCACTTGCTTCATGGTTCTAGGCATTATAGGGAGTAATGAAGCCTGTCCAAGTCCTTCAGCCTCTGGGCAAGTGCTTAGGGAACCTCCCCTATGGTAGAGCTTTTTCCCATGCCTGGGTGTCTGGGTGCGCTGCCCCGAAGTGGGAAAATAAAAAAGAAGGCAGAAGAAAAGAGAAGAACTCACAGTCAGAACATCTAGAAATGCCCCTTTGTGTCCGTAGAAGGCAGAAGAAAAAGCCAAGGGGACAGAACGAAATCTGTCCTCTGTTGAAGGCCTTGAGCGAGATCTAGAATTGCAGGAAAGTGGCTGCCTGAACAGTGCTGGAACAGAGAATGCCTATTGGAAGGAACTGAGTGCTTTCTTCTAATTGGAGGTCAAAGCTATGCAGGGCTTTTCTTGCTAGTGGTAGATAATGAGGCCCTCCCTGATTCTCTGTGACACTAAGGTGCAGGGGACACAGGTGTAGCCCTGGCTTCCTGTGTACTTCTTACACTCTGATATGGTTTGGCTGTGTCCCCACCCAAATCTCAAATTGAATTGTATCTCCCAGAATTCCCACGTGTTGTGGGAGGCACCCGGGGGAAGTAAATGAATCATGGGGGCCAGTCTTTCCCGTGCTATTCTCATGATAGTGAATAAGTCTCACAAGATCTGATGGGTTTATCAGGGGTTTCCATTTTTGTTTCTTCCCTATTTTCTCTTGCTGCCACCATGTAAGAAGTGCCTTCTACCTCCTGCCATGATTCTGAGGCCTCCCTAGCCATGTGGAACTGTAAGTCCATTTAAACCTCTTCTTGTTTCCAGTTTTGGGTATGTCTTTATCAGCAGCACGAAAATGGGCTAATACACACTCCTCATCCTGTAGCTTTAACCTTCTTTGCCTAAATCTCTGCAAACACCAATTATGAATTCCTTAGTCCTGGATAGGGCATGGGGCAGTGACAAATTCATGCTATAAACATTTACTGGTGGCCTTCCTGGTGCTCAGACATCTCCCTGACCTCAAGAGCTCCCAGTCGGGACATTTAGAAATGCCCCTGTGTGCCGAGATAATGGTGACATATGCTGGGAAGGCCACAGAGACTGACTATCTGCTGTGGGATAGGGCAGAAGCCAGGCAATGAGCCTGTGGGGTCGGGGCAGGCTGCCTGCAAGTTCACCTCCAGGGGGACCTGGGAGAATGAGCAGGAGTTTGCCAGACTCAAAGTATCCGAAAGGCTCCATATGCTCAGAGAAGAGCTTTGTAAAGGTGCAAAGGCCAGGAAGCACTGCTATTAAAGCTACGACTACTGCTGCTGTTGCCAAGAGTAATAATATCTCAACTAACACGGAGTGAGGGTGTTAACTATGTGCCAGGTGTTGTCCCAAGTACTTTATGTGTATTATCTTATTTGACCCTAACAACATTATTTTGTTATTACTACTATATCAATTATACACATAAAGTTCCAGAAGCACAGTGTAGCTAGGTAACTTGCTCTAGGAGAAGGACACACTTTGGAAGTAGAAAAGCCCAGATTTGAAACCAGAACCTGAGCTCCCTGCCATCTGTGATAAACTCTTCTGGGAAAAGGGATAATACAGGTGGCCAGATGCAGTGGCTCACACCTGTAATCCCAGCACTTTGGGAGGCCAAGGCAGGTGGATCGCTTGAGCTTAGGAGTTTGAGACTAGCCTGAGTAACATGGTGAAACCCCGTCTCTACAGAAAAATACAACAATTAATCAGCTATGGTGACATACACCTGTAGTCCTAGCTACTCAGGCGGCTCAGGTAGGAGGATTGCTTGAGCCCAGGAAGCAGAGGTTGCAGTGAACAGAGATTGTCACTGTACTCCAGCCTGGGTAACAGTGCCAGACCCTGTCTCAAAAAAAAAAAAAAGTGGGGGATAACTTAGGGCCTCCTATGGTACTGTGAAAAGTCTGGGCTTCCTCTGGAGAGCAATGGGAAGCCACTGAAAATCACTAACTAGAGAGGGTCACAGCCCACTTCTGATAGGAATGCTATCCCAGAGGCCATCTCGAGCTCCTTCCTCAATGTCTCTGAAAGCCTAGCACCTTAGTTTCGGCATTTTCTGAACCTCTTCTTTATTTTGTATGTTACCATTTTGGTGAACTAATATTCAGCTTGTCTTGGAGAATGAGGAAATACCTCCTCCCGGGACTGCAGGTGCTTGGTGAGGTAGTTGAGCCAGCACAGGATGCCTCCTTTCCACAGAGTGCTCCAGACCCACTCCACTCCACATTGTCCATTTCTGCTCTGTCTCCCCAGTCAAACCCTCCACTGGGCAAGGCTGGGTCAGAGCTGGCCCCTGGCCTCCAAGACAAGACACAAGCACAAGGAAGCCTAATGGCAAGGACCTCTCCAGGCCTGGAACCTGTATTCCTTGAGGCTCCCCAGGTGTTACCCATGGCTCCAGGTCCACGTGGCCGTCAGGGCTAGACCTTGGCACACTCCCCTCTTCCCTCTCTGAGATTTCTCCACATAATGGGAGGAAATGATTGACTTTGCCACTGACTTTTGCTGTCAGTGGGTTCTGGGTTCAAGCCCTGGCTCTGCCACTTGCCACCCGAGGGAGCTGTGGCAAGCTCCCTCCCTCCTTGGGTCTAGGCTGGGAGAGAAGGTTGGGTGAGAAGATTATCAAGGGTCCCTCCAGCCCTGCCAATCCTCCTAGAGAACCCACAGTGCCCAGAGCTGAGCAGGCTCTCATCTCCCCTGCTGAGATGGCAACAACAACCCCTTTACCCTTCGATGGGCTGTTGTGAGGTCAACAGGAGAACGAACAGAAAACACTGGCCAAATGCAACATGCTCTACACGGTCTACACAGCAAGAGACCATGTTCTCCTTTTATACTAGTTTGTCTCCAGTGCCTCCCAACTCCCTGTCTTTCTTGCATGTGTGTGTTTCCTGTAGTGGTTGGGGAGAAGTGCGGGAAACGGGGAGGCTGAGGCTGGAGGGTGGCAGAGCTACAGAGTGTTTCTCTGGACATCTGGATTTGCTAGGCCTGGGCCTTGACATGTTCTGGGCAGAGATAATGAACTGCTCAGACACTGCCCCTTGCTGCAGAAGACAGGCCTTGTCGGGGAAACGGAGCTGGTGTCAGCAAGACGGCCCCTCTGCCTGGCTGTGTGGAACACGGCATGGCTCCCTGGTTTGCAGGCTTGGGGGCTGCTTCTTCGTGGGAGCGATGTGGCAGCAATGTGGCAGAGGTAAGTCATCTGTCACACCAGGCTTGGATAGGCCCAGACAGGAATCAGGGGTGGCGGATGCGCTGGGAGGATGGCTCTGGCAGGGTTGGGAGGAGGGGGACAGCCACTCTCCCTGCTGGGAAGGGAGGCTCTTTGCTCCCTTCCTTGTGCCAGGTGTTGGGATTCAGAATGGAATCAACCTCTGGTCCTGCATGGAGGAAGCTCCCCTTATGGCAGAGCAGATAGAAACCCAGGGCTGAAAGATCAGTGGAGCAAGCTCCCCTCTCCGCCACTCCCCAATCCCCTGCTCTGCAATGTCCTAATTTCTCTCAGCCTCAGTTTGCTCATCTATGAAATGAGAATCGTGATAAAAATAATAGTTGAGTTGCTGTGAGGATTAAAAGAGAGAATTCGATAAAATACATAATAACACTTTATTTAATAATAATTTTAGTCGTAGTTATCAGGGGGAGAAAGTTAATTTTTCAACAAATACATAGTGAGGATCTATTATTATGTGGCAGGAATTATTTAGGCAATTCTAGTCTATGTAGGCCCTCATTGGGGCATATGAGAACAGAGGGAAGCAGGGAGTTTCAGGAGCAACAAAGAAGACCAGTCCAGCCTTCCCTTCTCAGCTCTCCCTGCCATCCCCCAGCCCCTCCTTCCACAGGCCACTCCTCTTCAATCACACCACATGTGCTCCGGCCTGGCTCAACAGTTTCTTCCCTATATGAGTTACAGACACCTTAGAGGCTGGGAGCTCAAGCTGAGGCCTTGGAATTAACTTGTAACCCATGAGAAAACCCCTAACTCTGCCTCCTTAACTGACAATCACTACTAAGCTTCAATTCCACCTTGATCGCTCAGCTTCGCTGATGTGGATTGCTCCAAACAGGTTGAATATTAATTGTGCCTATGAAGGAAGAACCAGGAAATGTTGTCTTTGATAAGCCATATGGATCACCCTGTCTTGCTCTCAGATAATTCCAAGAACTCTTGGGACATTGTGTATTTATGTGCACCCAGAAAGGGAGACTCTCCTATGAATGCTCCTTAGGGCTCACGGCATTTACTGTCTGAAAAGCAACTCCCTCAGCAACTCCAACAGTTCTGGGCCTCTTTCCAAACATGTGTGTTGGGCTGAGTGGGGGTAGGGAACAAATATACAATAACATTATTGAATACCTACAAAGTGCCAGGAGCTTTACAGATATTATTTCCTTTAATCCTCAGAACAACCTTATAAGAAGCAGGTATTATTATAGTATTCCATTTTAAAGATAAGAAAACTGAGGCACAGAGATTAAAATTAATTTGTCCAAGGTTATGCAGGTTGTTAAATGAGGGAGGCAGCATTTGATTTTAGGTATATCTTGCTGCAATGCTGCTGGTCAGTCTGTTATACCAGTGGCTCTCAACCTTTCCTTTCATTATCACCCTTCCCACTGCTAACAGGAGCCCATATACACTTTTGTTCTCCAAAGCCCCCTCTTTCCTGTAAACTTTTAATCTGTAGATATACCGCAGGATACACAGTATGTATATCTGTTCACATACTGCAGCCCCTGGAAGGCCACAAACCATTGTAATAAGATTTTTTTTCACCCCCTAAATCTCCCTAAGAACCAATTTTGCCCCCTTGGGAGTAATATTGTCCCTGTTGGAAATGCATAAATTACACCAGTGGTTGTCAAAATGTGGTCCCCAAATAGGAGAGAAAGTAAGAAGCAGAAACAATGAACAAAAGAATCAGACCTGCAAGTGATACCGGTACTAAATAAGAAAATAAATGTGTGCAATATTTAAAGAAATATTGGGCATATTAGGGTAGCAAAAGTATCAACAAAGAACAACAGACTATCAAAAAAGATAAAGGAGATTGAAAGATAACCACCTAAAATTTCTAGAAATGAGACTAATGTATGGGCTTCTCAGGGCTATTGTTCTAAGTATGGCTTATAGTATCAGAATGTGCCCTGGCATTGGAATCAGAAAAGTGAAATGCTGTGTGACTTGAGACAACCACTGCTTATCTCTGGGTCTCTGTTTCCTTATCCGCAAATAAAAAGTGGAACTAGATGACCTCATAAGTCCAATTCTGTAAACTATTCCATCAAACAACATATAACATCCACTGGGCAATTGTTGTTAATGCTCCCCATGATTGTAAGCATTTTACAGTTTTAAAATTCTTGCCTATGGGCTCTTATCATGTCCACTTTTCATATTAGGAAATTGAAGCAGAGAGAGATTAAGTAACTTTCCCAGGGTCCACGGCTGGTAAGTCAGAAGGGCACCCCTTCAGTCTGATTCCAGAGCCATGTCTCTGTCCCTGTACCATATGGCCTTCTAACATGCTTGCCTCTTAACATCCTGGAATTCTTGCTCTAGAATTCCTAGAACAGGAGTCTCTATCAGGAGTCTCTCAGAGCACGGGACAGCTCAATGGCTAGCAGAGGCTAACAGCAACCAGAATACCCGTTCCAGTGGGGCAGATAGAACATCATGAAATTAATGATCAATTGCTACATAGTATTAAGTACATCTATGAGTAAGGCCTTTGCTTATTTTAGACAAGTGCTATTTATGACAGAGGAACAAACAGTGACAGATTGCTGAGGCTTGCCTTCTGAAGACCCAGTTTTGGAGAATTATTCATCTTGAAAGCACTTCTCTCCACCCTGGTTTCCTCATGTGTGAAATGCGGATGATAAGAATACATACTATCACTGGGTTGTTGTAAAGATTAAATGAGCTAATACTACTCAGGCAGATACTGACCATGCTACAAATGGTAGTTCTTGATGTTGTTCTTGTGATTATTTTCAACCCAGTGGGAAGAAGCTCGGCTTTGTAGCAGATGACCTTGATCCAATTCCAGACTCCCCCATCTCCTAGCTGTGTGACTTAAAGTCATTGACCCTCTCTGAGACTCTGTGGCCCCATCTGCGTGTCAGAAATAACAATGCTTACCTCACTGGGCAATTGAGAGGGCTAAATGGACTGTGAAATGCCTAGCACAGTGGCTGACATCTAATAGGTACTCAACAAATGTCTGTTTCACCCCTGGAGTGTTTTCTGCACACTTGGCTTTTCCACTATGGTTAGAATCCAAAGAGGCAAAGGTTTCTGTGCTTCTCATTGCTCCTTTCCACCAGGGGAATTTTCACAAAGGCAATGGGAGGTGGAAGATGTCTAAAGACATCCATTTCCCAACAGGTAAGTCAAGGCAGTACAGCGATAGAGGTCCACAGCCTTGCAAACAGCCCTCAGGCCACTACCTCAACGGCTTTGGATAAACTGACCACCGAGGTGTGCAGCCGCAGATGCAATTAGCAACAGGAAGCGAGCTCGATGATTAGGAGGATTTGGTAATTGAATCCACCAAGGATAATGATACTGACCTTCCCATTTGGAAATAAACTAGCATTTGGCTTGTAAATGGCTCTGCAATCATTCTGACTGCACACCCAGCACTGTGCAGTGTCCCTACTCTGAGGATGCAGGATAGGTAAAGAAGGATTTCATCAAAGGGGTTTTGGAAGAGCAGCAACATCCACAGCAGTGGCTGAGTTCATTCTGCTAACCCCGACCCGCCTGGCTTTGGGAAAGGACAGAATTCCACACTTAGCTTCTATGGCTGCCTGGTGCTCCTTCCCAAAGCATGGGAGCCCCGGGCCAGAAGGCATTCCCTCACAGTATTCCTTTTTAAAGCAAATCGGGAACTCCTGGGTTTCCAGCACAATCTGTGGCACCTTTTAAATTTCATCTTAGATTCACTGCTCCTTCTTCTTCCCTAAGTCTATTCATGTGTTCAGTCAGTCTATTCATGTGTTCAGTTACTAGGAATAGTAATGAAGCTAACACTGGGTGCTGGAAGACAATGGTGGTATGGGGAGGCCGTCAGCATCCTGAATGCTCTGAGTGGAGACTGGAGGTGCAATCACAGGGAAGCAGAAGAAGTCTAGGAAGATAGACATGGTCTGGGAAGAAAGAACTGAAACCAGCATGAGGTTATCGGTGGCCACTGCAGCACTGCTAAGGACTGCTCCAGCCTCACCAGTCAGCGCACGGCACCCTGCCAGGACCAGCCTCAGCGTTTCTCCCTGTGCGGGGGACAGTATGGTATTTCCAAAGGACAAGACAGGCAGGCCTGGGTTCAAACTCCAGCTTTACCAGTTATCAGCTATATGTCCTTCTCTGCATTGCAGTTTGATTATTGGAAATTGGGACATTTCTCTCTCTTAGAGCCAAAAATATATAGGTTTTTATAGTGAAGATAAAACATACTATATGCCTAGCATAGATAGCAAGCCATAGTAAGAGTTTAGTAAATGTTTATTTATCCTTGCTTAACAGACATAATTGGCACCATATGGGACAATATACTCTTAGCCTCATAAGGTTTGTCTGCTTTACTAAATATTTACATAGGAACTACGGTGTCCTCTTTAGAATTATTTCTTCAGTCTGACCCTGAGAAAAAATGCACTGTCCTAACTCGTTTGACTTCCCAGTTCCCATCGCCAGCCAGGATGAACAGGGCCTGACCATGTGATAATCTCCGTCACCAGTACCTGTACTTAATAGCAACGTGGGGTTTACATCTTAATTGTGGTCATGTCTTCCATGAAAAGCAAGCAACATGAAAGCAGGGATTATGGATTGTCTGCTGTGTGCATGGGAACTGCCATGGTAGACTCCAACTGGGCGGACCAAAGGAGCATGTTGGCGTCCCTGTTCCATTTTCCAAGAACTGAAAAATATGTCTGGAAAGATACAACAGAAACACATCTTTAAAAGAGCAGCAGTACGTAGCAGTAAACACTGAAGGCCAAGCAAACAGTGCCAAGCAAGCGTGGAGTCA
Source organism: Macaca mulatta (assembly GCF_049350105.2). Lineage (NCBI taxonomy): Eukaryota > Metazoa > Chordata > Mammalia > Primates > Cercopithecidae > Macaca > Macaca mulatta. Next base: position 79,661,657 of record NC_133419.1, read on the forward strand.
CGGGAAAGGCGGTCATGGGCCTTGGAGGAGGCTGATGGGAGTCTGCAGTTTGAATCCCAGCTCTGGCTTTTACTAGCAAGGTATCCTGGGGAGTGGGGAGGGGAGAAAAATCTGCTTATCCATCTGAAAATGGGGAAAACACCACCAACTGCTGCGATGATGACAGGAAGAATGCCTGGCACGTAGTGAGTGCTCAATTCACTGCTGGTTTCTTTCCTCCTCCTTTTTCTCATTTCCCCCTCTCTTATAGATAACTGACATTACTTTATTCGCTAATGAATTAGAATTAGTAGTGGATGACTTTTATCTGCCTGTTGGTGACCACAGTCCTCTGTATACATACATTTGTACACCATCAAGCAGTTGCTTGTAAAAACACTTTCAATGGCTTCTTACTTTTTAAACAACAATCACAAAAAGCCCCACCTCCTTGGCCTGGCATCCAAACCTTTCCCTGGTAGGCACTGACCCCAAGCTGGAACCCCAGCTGCAACCACTCTTCTGCTTAAATGCTCACCCTCCAGGGTTCTGGGTGAGGTGGGGAGCGCAGTTTAGCCTTGGGTTAGGAAAGATGGTAAGGAAGGCAACCTGAAGGCAGTTACACCAACTTGACCTTAAAGTGCCAAGAAGATTCTGCTGAACAGACTAAGATGGGAAAAGGATTCTAGGCCAAGAGAATACCATATGCAAAGGTCTCCCTACAGCAGCGAGGGGTCATTCCAGGAGAACTCCTGTCCCCTCTCCACCGAGACTGTTCCCACTTCCCTTCTTCTCTTTACTAGATTAACGGTTGACTTCCTCCTCATTCCCTGCTGGACTCTGGAGTATCTCATCTTTTATACCCACAGTTTTCAAAGTGTGTACTAGGGATCCCTGAGGGTCCCTAAAACCTTTCAGGAAGTCTGTGAGGTCAAAACTATTTATAAAAATGCTACAACATCATTTTCCCTTTTCATTCTGGCTTTCTCGTGAACTCATGGTGGAGTTTTCCAGGTTGAATGCAGAAGCAGATACCTCTATAAAGCCAAACGTTGAAGGGATTTGCCAAAATGTAAAACAATGCCACTCCACTCATTTCTGTTTCTTTTGGAAAAGTCATTATTCATAAAAATATGTTATTTATGTTAAAGTAAGGGTTTATTATTGTTAATTTAAATAAGTGATAAATAACAATTTTAACATCTTTCAGTATTAATCACTAATATGGCAAATTTTGACAGATATAATCCACATAAATGAAAACCCTTTGGGGTCTTCAATAACGTTGAAGAGTAAAACAGAATGCTGAAATGAGAGAGTCTGAGTACAGGTGCTTTAGGGCATGCTGTGTAGAAAGCAGGAAGGCAGGGGAGGACAAGGTATATAAGTGTTCTTGGGTAGCCTTCTCAGGCAGCAATTTCTGCCCATGACTGGGATCCAGTTTGAGTTAATTTTTGTGTATGGTGTGAGGAAAGAGTCTAGCTTCATGCTTTTGCACGTGGAAATTTAGTGCCCCAGCACCGTTTGCTAAACAGAGGACTCAGTCTCTCTGTGCCTTGGTAGCCATAACTCTAACGTGAACTTTAAAAGACCACCTTGCAAGGCATTGTGACATTTAATGAGACAGGGAGAGAAAAACATGGTGTGGGTTCCCTGAAATGTAGCAGATGGTCAATGCTCATAACTGAAAAAATGGACCATGGATCTGAAAGTGCTCTGAGGCATGGGCCATCATGATTACCACATGACCAGAGCTGTTCCATCCCTAAAGGTCTTTAGCACCCATGGCCACATTTTCTTGTCACCAAGGCCTGTGCCATCCTCAAGACCCTGATTTGTAACCCCTTTCCAGGAACCCCTGTTTCTCAGTGGTCCTGAGAATCCCTTTTTCTTCTCCTCTTCTCTTTTTTGTCCCTTACTTTCTACCCTAAGTTTTCATTAAATGTTCTTGGTTTTAATTACTTAATTTTAAATTGTTAACTTACTCAAATCCTTTTGGCAAGGGGGTGGGAAGGCATGACTGAATGAGTGAGTCAGTCAACTAAAAGACCCCTAATTAAAGACTGAAAAGTGAAGCTCCTCCAGCTAAAGTGACTCACAGGGGTCATCCCACTGCAGGTGTGAGAGGTGAGGCCGTGTGAAGCTAACTCCAGGGCTCTCCATAGTCCTCATTTCCTCCTCCCACCTTGGAAACATCCTTTTAAATCACGTCTCCCTCCTCCACAGTGTTTGCAACACCTCCTGATTTAGTTTTCTCTCTGAATTTCATTAGTGTCCCATTTACCTCCTCCTCCTGATCTCCTAGCCGTTAAGCAGGAGGAGGCTGAGTTGGCAGCAAGGGCTCCGCCTCCTGACCGAGGGATAGGGGAACTCACAGAGGAGGAGGAAAGGACCCCTGGGCTGCAATGCCAGATGCTGTTCTGGTCCACTGGGCTCAAGACAACAGACAGTAACTGGGTCCTGTCTGTGTGTCAGGCACTGAGGGCTCAACGATGAGGAGCTATTCTTGCCTCAGGAAATCCCCAGGCTCAAGGGGATGAATGGATAACGTCTGTGTCATGTGGTGAAGGGACTTCACACTCCTGGGCAGGCAGAGTGAATGCATGAAAAGTGAGCTAGTGGTGGGAGGAGAAAGGCAGTGGGGACATTCCAGGAGGAAGGAACAGTGTATGTGGAGGCTGGATGGCTTGAACAACAGTAGAATGTAAGCAAGTCACAATATGGAACCTGTTCAATGATTTGTTCTTACGCTCCCTCACTGAATCTTTACGAAGTGCCTGCCATGTGCCAGGCATCTTTCCAGGCAGAAGAACACTGCAGGGGCCAACAAAGTAGGTCCCTGCCCTTGTGGAGCTTATGTTCTAATAGAAGAAGACAGAAAATAGGCAATTAAGCTTGTCTAGTAATACATGCACCAGGTAGAGACAGATGCTATGCAGAAAGGTTTAAGCGGAAGAGGGTCCCAGAAAGAACAGGCCTGGGAGGACTACTCCTTTGCACGCAGTGGTCGGGGTGGGCCCCCACCTTCACCTCCACCCCGCTCCACCTTACCCACACCCCCGTGGGCCCCTGCAGCCCCTTGAGCAGTGAATATGCTGTTTCTCAGGGTCCATCAAGTGGCGGCAGGGCTGGGTGAGCAGGCTGCTGCAGTGGTTGAGTTCTGAGATGGCATTCGGACCAGTGTGGGGACAGAGGAGGAGGTCATAAACGCTGATGAAGGGGCAGAAGTGACTGAGTGAGTGTACACACAGCACAGAGCACAATGGGAGGGATGGTGGCAGATGAGGCTGGAGAGAAAGCGGACCATCCCAGAGGGAAGACTCTTCCTGTGCCAAGGTGCACATTCAATCCCATCCTGCCAGACTCAGATTCTGCAGCCTAGTATTTTTGCAAAGTCTTTCCTGCACTGATTTAGATGAGTTCGATGGGACCAACTATGTGGAAGGCCCCCATGTGGGGATGAACAGCCGAGTCATTTGGGCTGGGTGTTGGGGAACCAGGGAGAGAAAGTCCCTGGGGAGAGAGGGGTTGAAGAGGAGGAGAGGAGACCACACTTTAGGTTTAGATGGGGTGGAGGTCTAGATTCAATGACTTTTACATTTTAACTTTCATGTCACTATTACAAGTGAGTATGGTGAGGTTGAAGAGTTCAGCTTTTATCTTACTATGCTGAGTGAGCCTTGGTTTTCTTATCTTAAAAAATGGGGTCACAAGAATATCTTATGGGGTTGTGGGAGTCAAATGAGGTGCATCAATCAACAGCTTGGCACAGTGTCTCAGTAAATGTGACCCTATTTACCTGTCCCTCTAAAGAAAACAAAACATCTTTTTTTTTTTGAGACGGAGTCTCTCTTTGTCACCCAGGCTGGAGTGCAGTGGCACAATCTTGGCTTACTGCAACTTCTGCCTCCAGAGTTCAAGTGATTTTCCTGCCTCAGCCTCCTGAGTAGCTGGGACGACAGGCACTCACCACCATGCCTGGTTAATATTTTTTTACTTTTAGTAGAGACCGGGTTTTACCATGTTGGTCAGGCTGGTCTCGAACTCCTGACCTCAAGTGATCCACCCGCCTTGGCCTCCCAAAGTGCTGGGATTCCAGGCATGAGCCACCGCACGTAGCCAAAAGGCAAAAAATATTAATTGAGCTCCTCAGAGAACCTATGTCTCTACTGCAGAGCACTGATCTCAGTTTGTAGTTATGTACTTGTCAGGGTGAGGGAAGAGACCACCTTTGTTTTTATTCCTTGTGCTATCCCCAAAGCTTAACATAGTGCTGGGCTCCTGGTAAATCTTCCATATGTCTTTGTTGAATAACTAAATAAATGATTAATCAGAAGTTATGTAAGGTCCAGACTCCAGCACTTTTTATTTGGAAGACCTTTGACAAGACAATTTCTCTAAGCCTCAATTCCTTTCCTGTAAAATGGAAATCATATCTACTGTGGCAGAGAGAGTTACTGCTCTTAAAATATCCATGTCTTCCCACATCTCCTGGAATCCTAGAAATCAGGCAGGACCACAGGGCTAGTTCTGGCCAATGGGTAGTGTGTCACTTCAGGACCAAGTCTTTAAGAGTCAATGTTCAACCTTCCAGGGATTTCCTCCTCTGCTACAGAGACCAAAGTGGCCAATCATCCAGGCCAGGTCGTACCCCTAAAATAGGGCAGAGATTTCATCAGCCTGGTTCCTAAGCCACTAGGTAGAGCAAAGCTTTCCACCAACCTTGGATGGATATGTAGCATGAGAAAGAAATACACTTTTGCTAGGTTAAGCCACTAGGATTCTGGAGGTAATTTATTACTGCAGCATAACTAAACCTAACAAGACTCATATTTCTATCCTGAAAGACTGCTGGAAGAATAAGAAAAAGTGCTTGGTACCTAGTAGGTTCACAGTAGGCTTTCAATAAAGGCCACACTTCCTCTTCCCTGGATCCTTGCTCTGCATCCTCAGCCTCCCTCAATGTGACCAGCTTTCACTTACAATTTCACTCCTCTCTGTACCATGTTCCTTCTGTGGCTTGAAACATCATTCCACTTTTCCCATAGAACCCAGAAGTTTCCTGCTGTTTTTTTTATTGCTTTATTGCACAGCAATATGAGGAAAAGCTTCTAGAGAGCCATCTTAGCCACTAGACCTGGCCTCCAGACGACTTGCCTTCTGGGCAGCCTTCCGCTCACCTCCCTGTATCCCATTCCCCACTGCGCCTCTGATCTCACTCCAGTTCAGCTCAGGATATAGCCACCAGAGTCTGGGCCCTGCACCCTGGTCTCCTGTACCCAAGAATGACCTTGATTGGCATTGCTGCCTCTCTAGTCCTAGACCCACATGTGACCTCCTTGCTGCCAGCACCCCCATCACATAACTGCTGGATGCTCGATCCTTGCCCACCTTGCCCTCCCACCATGATGGCTGCCAGGTTGGTTTCCAGCAACCATTGCCACCTACCAGTCCTACTGCATCTGCTCCAGGAGAAGGCTACCTTTACTCTGGCCAGACCTCCTCTACTTTCTATGCTGCCAAGCCACAAAAGCCTCCAACCAAAAAACACGCAAATGTTCAGAGTCTGAGATTGCATTTCTCATCAAGACCACAAATTTGCAGCTAATGATAGAAAATCAGAGCAGACAAGGGGACTGACCTGGCTCCATGTCAGCACGTTCTGAAGAGTCAGCAATGTTCGTGGGCCCTGCAGCCCTCTCTCCAAGGCCATTGGATCCTGAAGGACAGTGCAGGATCTTTTCTGTTGAAGCAGAGAACACAGATCCAACTGAGCGAGGTGGCAAGATGCCCCAATCCTTTCTCACAGACCCTCCACTCCAGCAGTCACTGCAAACACACACCATGGGAAAATGAGGCTTGTTCCTGGTCCCACAGCAATGAATAGAAGCAAGTGGGGTCCTAGCACCCTGCAAATCTCACACAGATGCTTCCTCTATGCAGCCTTCCTGAGAAGCTCGAATATACCTTCCTCTATTCTCCCATCTCATCTTGTGCTATGGGAGTAATGGTCTTGTCTTAAAATCATTGTTTACACACATTTCCTTGAGTGAACAGAACCCTGCAAGACAGAGACTGAAGATCTGCCCTTTTACAACCCAAGCACCTGGCACAATGTTTGGAGCAAAGTAGGAACTGAGTGTTACTTGCCCAAAGGATTGACTGCATACTGTGATAGGGGGTAGACAGGGAATGGAGCATGGGGCTAAGGTCTAGGGTTAGTAGCCAGTGGCCCCCGTTAACAGTTCCGTCACAGATTCACCAGACAAATAAGTCATTGACCTCTGAATCTTACTGTCTTGCTGCTATGGTTTGAATGTGTTCCTCAAAAGTGCTGGAACCTAAATTCCTCAATGTGGTAGTATTGGGAGGTAGGGACTAATGGGGGTGCCTGGGTTGTGATGGCTCTGTCTTGACGAATGGATTAATGCATTCTTGTAGGAGTGCATGAGTTGTCTCAATCGTGGGTTGTTACAAAGCAAGGCTGGCCCCTCATGCTTCTCTCTTTCACAGGTGCTCACTTGCCCTTCCGCTTTTTCCCCTGGGATGAAGAAGCAAGAGGCCTTTGACAGATGCTGGCACCATGCTCTTGGACTTCTCAGCCTCCAAAACCCTGAGCTAAATAAATTTCTTTTCTTTATAAATTACCCAGTCTGTGGCATTGTGTTACAGCAGCAGAAAATGGACTAAGGCACTTGAACTGTGGAATGGGTCGATCTTCCCGTAATATACCACATGGGAGTGTTGGAGTCACCTGGGCAGAGGTCTTTATACAGAAGAGTTCCGGTTCTGGCCCAGCTGCTGATTGCAACCTCTGGCGAATGACTTCCCCTCTCTGAGCCTCAGTTTCCTCATCTGAAAGAAGGAAACTCTGAACTGGGAGACGTGTGAGGTCCTTTCTGGCCCTAGAATCCTATGACTATAAATTTGATTTATAGAACTCTGGGACTAAGGAGATACCTGTGCAAAATAAAGGTTTTTCCAAATGAAGAAAAGAAAGTCTACACTCCTCAAAAGAAGGGTAAGGGGAGGTGCTAAGGTTTTAGGTCATTTGCTTCAAGTCATTGTAAGAGAAGGAATAGGAATTTGAACATAGGCCCTCAAAGATTTAAGGTCCCTGTACTTTTCCTGCCCCATATTGCCACACTCACCCATAAAAAATACTACAAAATGCCTTATTATACAAGAGACCCACTAGGCTAAAGATTAAGGCATGAAGGGTATACTTAGGCATAGGAGGTTAACCCCTAAAAAGCCATTATTTGAGAAGTTCCCTGAATTCATTTTTCCCAAATAGATCTAGGATCCTAGCTAAAAAAAATTACTGTCTATTATAAGGTGAGGAATTGCTGGTAATTCCCACGAAAAACAAAATGCACTTCATTGTAAAATTTTGTGTCTTTATCTACATTTAATATGTTTCTTTATGGCAAATTGTTTTAAATAAAGAGTAACTCTATTAGGCAGGAACATTCACCAGCCTCTGGCCAAGTACAGAATATCCCTTTGGTACTCTCCAGAGACTGGCTCCTGAATTCCCTTCAGGGTAGAATTTTTCTTCTTTTTTTTTGTAAGACGAGGATTTTGCTCTTGTGACCCAGGCTGGAGTGCAGTGGGATGATCTAGCTCATTGCAACCTCCACCTCCCGGGTTCAAGTGATTTTCCAGTCACAGCCTCCTGAGTAGCTGGGATTACAGGTGCCTACCACCACAGCCAGCTAACTTTTGTATTTTTAATAGAGATGGGGTTTTGCCATGTTTGCCAGGCTGATCTCGAATTCCTGACCTCACATGATCTGCCTGCCTCGGCCTCCCAAAGTGCTGGGATTACAGGCTTGAGCCACCATGGCTGGCCAGGGTAGGAAAATTAATGGGCACAAGTAGAGTTAACAAGAGTTTGGGAGTAAACTTAGAAAAGTCCTTATAAATCATATTATATTCATTAAGATTAAAAATAGGCAGTACACCAAGCAGGATATGACTATTATTTTACGCATTTCAAATAGGCAATAATGGCTATTACACCTTTAATTTTTATTACCCTGCCTTGTTCATTAGAAGTTTACCCCCGCTCCCCTGCCACACACACACAACCCCACCCCAGGTTCCAAAGACAGCAGGAAATTGGCTTCCTTGGCTATAACAATGGGCAAGGGACAAGGTACTTTCTCCGGTGTCCCCAAGTGCCAAATGTCTGATGGCTTTTAGGACACAGAGCTGTTAGCTTTGTCCCCAAGGGCCCTGCTGGGGTCCTAGTCACATAAGTGATATGTATGTTTGATGCTTGGATGAAACACTCAAATTTCTTTCTCAGGCCCCCTTTTTTCTGTCTGGGTTATAAAACTCCATCATCTATCCCTTCCCCTCATAGCTTCAGGCCAAAGCTTGTGCCTTGGCTTCTCACCTGTGCCTTATGGTCCCTCCCCCTTGAAGAAGCTGCAGAAATGCAGTTTTTACTCCTCTTCTGCCCTCATCCTTGCCAAGGCTTCAGGGAAAACCTCAACTCTTTGTCTTCAGTCTTTCAATCTGTTTATTTCCTTTACAAATCCTGTCCCTAAATTCCCTTTTTTTCAAAGTACCTCCAGTAGGCAATACAAAGACAGTTAATGAAACTAAAATGCTCCCTGGTTGCTGGAAAGGTTTTAAAAGTATTTATGTGCTAGCATTCTGTCAAGGGGAAATTGAGTTAGGAAGGGATTACGGCATTATTCATTCATTCACATATTCACTCATTCATTCATATACTGAGGATTGTTGCTGGGCAGAACACAATAATGATTCTGAAGCAAATCCTGCTTTTGGGAAGCTCATAGGCTGGCAAGAAAAACAAGACATGGCCGTAGGAACTATAATGTTTGGCAGTTTTGTAAGAGAGATGCAGACAGAACCTAATGAGTGGACAGAGGATGGAGAGATCGCCATGGCTGACAAATCATGGAAGACTGCCTTGCAGCAGACTTTGTATAAGGTAGGGGACATGAAGACAGGGCAGGTACTCCACATAAGGGAGGAGAGCCATGGGAGGTAAAAGCATGACAAAGAACAAGTGTAGAGCTCAGCTTTCCAGCGTGTGTGAGCTGTGCAGAGGGGAGTGAAGGACATCACACCCAACAAGAGATGTGGGCCTCAACAGGCTGGGGAATGTGGTCATTGTTCAGTGAGTAATAGGGAGCCTCTGAGTGCTGTTGAGCAGAGATGTGACATAACTGGAGATCTGCTCTAGGAAGATGAATGTGGCAAGCCTTGCACAATATGAATTGGAAGAGGAGTTGCCTGGGGCAGGGAGCTCCTAATTGTGTGCCAGGCATTGGGTAGGCTGTTAGGTGCTTTGATGTTATTTAGCCTTCTAAACAACTGCAGGAGGCAAGCATTATCCTTCCAGACTTGGAGATGAAGAAAGGAGACTCTAGGGAATCTAAACTGCTTGCTCCAAATCCCTTAGTGAGGAAGCAAGGGAGACAAGATCCAAACCCTGTTCTTTTCCTCTCTAGGCAAGTCATAAAGCAAGCTGTAACCCTGTGTATGACACCATGTACCTGACACAACTGTCTTTCTTCTCCCAGGGCATCTCCCGCCCATCCACGGGTATGTGGAGCTTGATCATTTCCTGGGTTGCCTTTCAGGAAGGCCCAGGTGGAATTAAATGCAGAGTGCCTCTACTTCTGTTGGATTCCCCTAAAGTGACCACAGATCAAGGAGATAAGATGATGCCTTGAGTTAAGTCAGGTTCCAGAACAAGAACACTGACTGCAGAGAATTGCAAAGGTAGCAGGAAACCACCCTCCTCCCTGGCAAGGAGTGTTAGTTTTTGTCTTTCCCTTTTCAGCTAAGCTGCGGTACCAGGAGTAGTGGACACAGAAACCCAGGAGAAAATCTTCTGGACACCCAGGAATCTGCTGGGGCCCTGCAGAATGTCAGTGGGAAACTCAGCATTCCTGTGCTCTGGGCTGACCCCCTGTTTAGGGAAGGCAGCCCAGAGGGCTCCTAATGCACTCGGAACTGTATCATTGCACCTGCAGCCTGGAGGAGATGACCTCCCATCAAGATGCCTGCTATTAAAATTTTGTTTAAGGAAAATAAAAAGATAGCCTCATTCTAAACGTGGGACACAGTGGTAAGTGTGTTCTATACTTGACAATCAAGGGTTCAGGTTTGCTGAGAAGCAGCCTGGCACAGGTAAGAGGTGGAGCTTTGGAAGCAGAGTGGGGCTGAATCACAGCTCCCCCAGTCACCAGCTGTGCAGCGTTGGCCAAACCACTTAGTTTTTTACATTTGTTTATTATTAAATAGGAATAAAAATAATGGACTAGAGAGAATAAGTACCTGACCCTTAGTACATACATAATAATGTAGAATAATTTCTTCTAGTCTTAAATGTTCAACATCATGGGCATTGCTTTCTCAGGGAGGTAGCGTTCCTCCTCACAAATTTACCAATTGAAGAAATGGATTTTTGGAGAAAAAATGCCAAAACTACAGCAAGCTATTCATATCCTTGAGCTAGCTCTTATGACCAGTGTCTTATAATTATTCATCTTTACAACTTCCTTTTCCACCAGACTGGGAGCTCCTTGAAGACAGTGACCACTATGTCTTCAATTCTCAGCACGTAGTTTTGTCTCTTTCTACCTCAGCTACCTTATTTTGAGATCTGTATAAACTACAGAGTCTGTAGTTCTTCTGGGATTTTTATGTTTCCAGCCTGGTTTGAAGAGTGACTTTAAGCAACACCTTTAGGAGCACATCCAATATTCTGAAAACCATCTCATTATCACGTAAATTATTAGCACAAAATACTTCACCTTGTTACTCTGCTAAGAGCTTTGGTTTCTGATCCAAGCTGATTATATGTGCCAACATTTTCAATAACATCTTAATAACGCCAATCCTTCCAGGCCTCTGGACAGAATCAGACCAGGTGGAGAGATCCAGAGTTCAAAGCCATCCTGAAGGGGCATGTCACGGGGGAAAGAGATGAAGCATCAAAACTGGATTCAAATCCTGTCTGTGCAGTTGGGACAAGCCAGCACAGTGCCCGGGATCAGGATAAATGCTCAGTAAAGGTTAATACCCTTCTCCTGACTCCTGAGAAAAGTAAAGCCATAAAACTTGTTGCAAGTAAACAGGGAGAGAAGATCCACCACATTCCTGAGTCCATTTAGAATATGGATTTTTTTAAAGCCTTTCTAAGGACTGGATGAAGCAGGTTATTTCATTTTAATTATGGTAGCTGCAGCTGCTGCTCGTGGACTCAAAGACCAATTTTCACATTAAAAAGAAAAAAAAAAAAACACATACACACCCACACACAAACTCACCGAGAAACTTCACTGCATACACAGAACAGCATCTCCTTCAGAGAGCACGTCAGTGAGGTGGAAAAATCTGGAATGGCCTGCTCTAGACACTCAGAGCCAGGTGGAAATCCCTGTGCGTGGTCACCCCCGCCTCCCCTCCCACCTTGCCTCCTCTCTGTCCTGAACGTCAAAGAGCAGCTCGTGAGCCACACAGCGTAATGGAATGTTTTGCGGTGAGCAGCTGCATATTTTTAACACACACAAGGGGAAATAAAGGCAGCAGATGGTTTTATGTAATCTTCCTATGAATTTTTAACTGAGAGTCCTCATTCATGGAGACCTGAAAAGATTTTATTTTTTCTTTTTTTACAGGTCCTCTGTGGGTCAAGCCAGCCAGCTCTGGACATGCCCTGGTGAGGCTGTGTGTGTTTGCCTCGGCCAGGGCAGGGAAGCTGGGAGAAGCCTGCTTGCCTTCTTCTGGCCTGGTTTCCACTCGGTGTTCTTTCTCGTGGTTCTTTCTCTGTAAACACACAAGTGATTCTCAACGTTTTCAACGTTCATAATGGAAAACTCATAGCAAACTCATGAATCCTTCAGAGGCATAGGTGTGCTGTGAAAATCTGAACCAAGTGTAGTCTTATGTTTGAAATGACTGAGGATCTGTGCTGTGGCAGGGACGTCTGTCAGAGAGACGGTCAAGGGGAACAGATGGGGCAGATGTACCAGTGTAAGAGAAAAGATAACAGTTCCCACTTATAAGTGAGAACATGCAGTGTTTGGTTTTCTGTTCTTGTGTTAGTTTGTTGAGGATAATGGCTTCCAGCTCCATCCATGTTCCTGTAAAGGACATGATCTCATTCCTTTTTTATGGCTGCATAGTATTCCATGGTGTATATGTACATTTTTTTTTATCCAGTCTAACATTGATAGGCATTTGGGTTGGTTCGGTGTCTTTGCTATTGTGAATAGTGCTGCAGTAAACATACGTGTGTGTGTATCTTTATAACAGAATGATTTGTATTCCTTTGGGTATATACTCAATAATGGGATTGCTGGTTCAAATGGTATTTCTAGTTCTAGATCCTTGAGGAATTGCCACACTGTCTTCCACAATGGTTGAATCAAGTTACATTCCCACCAACAATGTAAAATCATTCCTATTTCTCCACGGCCTCGCCAGCATCTGTTGTTCTTGACGTTTTAATAACTACCATCTGACTGGTGTGAGATGGTATCTCATTGGGGTTTTGATTTGCATTTCTCTAATGATCAGTGGTGTTGAGCTTTTTTTATATGTTTGCTGGCCGCATAAATGTCTTCTTTTGAGAAGTGTGTGTTCATGCCCTTTGTCCACTTTTTGATAGAGTTGCTTGGTTTTTTCTTGTAAATTTGTTTAAGTTCCTTGTAGATTCCGGATATTAGACTTTTGTCACATAGGTGGATTGGGAGCTGAACAATAAGAACACATGAACACAGGGAGGGGAATAACATACATTGGGGCCTGTCAGGGGGTTTGGGGAGGAAGACCATCAGGATAAACAGCTAATACATGTGGGGATTAATACCTAGGTGATGGGTTGACAGGTGCAGCAAACCACCATGGCACACGTCTACCTGTGTAACAAACCTGCACATCCTGCACATGTATCCCAGAACTTAAGTAAAATTTAATACAGAAAAAAAAGATACCAGGCTCTCATTTGAAAAAGATCATGTGTTTAGAGGATATGCAAGAACTGCCTGTAAAAATGGCCTAACAGGAAGCACTAGCAGGGGAGAAAACAGTTCTCAAATAGCCATAAGTGCTAAAAAGCAGCCTGATGAAGTTTATGGTGTCTGTGGAGAGTTTTTTCAATTTTCTGAAACTTGCTTTTATTTAACCAATGTCCACCTTTAACCCCTTCAAGCACATCATCAAAGATTCTGGGATTTAAAAGTGCAGGATAAACACAAACTCTAGTTCTCAACCACTGGAGTTGTCCCAGACCTCTGGGCCTCTGCTCTGCTGTGTCCTCAGCCTGCAAAGCCTTCTCTTCTTCCAAAGCCACTAGACCCTCTTTTATCTATCCTTCAAGAGCCTGTGCAGACACAAACACTTCCGTGAAGCCATCTCTGTTGCACCCAGCAAACCCAACTGTACTCCCATGCCAAAGAGTCACCAGGCTGGCTGATTCCACCACTAAGTCCCGGGGTGACCTGACCTCTGCCTAGGTCTAGTGCTCTTTGATTTCTTCCTACATATTATACTGTCAGTGATATTTCTAAAATGCAACCCTGACCCTTCTGTTCCTTGTTTAAAGCCCTTATTGCTCCCCTATTGTCACTGGGGAGAAGAAATCCAAACTCTCCCCTATAGCAAGCAGTTCTTTTCACTGTCCAGCCTGGCCACCTTTCCAGCCCAGTCCCTGGCCATTCTCACCCCAGACCCTGGATGCTTCAGCTAAACCACAGTGTTTTTCACAATAAAAAGGAAAACACACACACACACACAAACTCACCGAGAAACTTCACTGCATACACAGAACAGCATTTCCTTCAGAGAGCACGTCAGTGAGGTGGAAAAATCTAGAATGCCCTGCTCTAGACACTCGGAGCCAGGTCACTCCGTCTTCCATGGCTTCCATGGCTCTTCCCTTGGCCTGGGATGCCCCTTGTCCACTAGTTTCCCTGGGCAGCACCCCATCATATTCTGGTGAAGCATCTCCCCTCTCCTGGGAACCTTTTTCCCACTGCTCCCACCACGTGGGTTGTGACAGTCATAGGTGCTGTGCGTCAATTATTTCTGGCTCTCTACTTTCCAGGTACACGGTGAGAATGTCCACCCTGATAGGGCCATGTCACTAACTGTGGTGTGAGCTGTGAGCAGAAGTGTACCGCTTTCAGGTGTCAGATTTAACTGCCAATACAAGACCCTCCAGAGCTCTCTCTCAGCACAGTTGGGATGGCTTGTCAGTCTGGGTCCCCGGGGACTACGATGAGCAGAAACCCCTCTCCTCTCACCATCTCTATTGCCCACAGACGATGTGGAGTGTAAGACAGGATGAACCCCTTGTTGCTATCAATTCTCTGTGATTTAGAGGATGATGTGCACCCAGCGTGAACTGGCTGATCTGACAGATTCATGGGTCCCATGACAATTGTCATGGTCTTAAACAATCCTGCCTCACTGGCTGTCCTTGATTGGTTCAGGGCTGGGCACCTTAACAAGGCCGAGTTAGTCATTGTTCCAGACCCCATTTCTTCCCTTGAGGAGACCAGAACCTGATCAAACATGAACCAATTAGAATTCTTCCCTGGGATTTCTGAAATCAATAAATGAAGAAAGAATGTAGTATCTAGTGGTGCAAATTGTAAGATGCAAAAACTGAAAGCTGTTGGGGACCATGTGGGTGTTATGGGTTGAATTGTATCCTCAAAAAAGAAAATACGCTGGAGTCCAACCCCCCAGTACTGCAGAATGGGGCCTTATTTGGAGATAAGGTCTTTATAGAGGCAGTCAAGTTAAAATGAGGTCATTAGGGCAGGCCCTAATCTAATATGACTAGTGTCCTTATAAAAAGGGCAAAATTGGCCAGGTGGGGTGGCTCACGTCTGTAATCCTAGCACTTTGGGAGGCCGAGGCGGGTGGATCACTTGAGATCTGGAGTTGGAGACCTGGCCAACATGGCGAAACCCCGCCTCTACTGAAAATACAAAAATTAGCTGGGCGTGGTGGCACGTGCCTGTAATCTCAGCTACTTGGGAGACAGAGACAGGAGAATCGCTTGAACCAGGAAGGCGGAGGATGCAGTGAGCAAAGATTGCCCCATTGCACTCCAGCCTGGGAAACAAGAGCCAGACTCTGTCTAAAAAAATAGCGGGGGTGGGGTGCGGAATTGGGACACAGAGACAGATATACATACAGGGACAGTCCCAGGTGAAGACGGGATTCACACTGTCCCGAGCCAAAGAACCAGGAGAAAGAAAAGGCCGGGACAGATTCTTCCCTGGCACCTTCAGAGGAGCACGGTCCCGCTGACACCTTGATCTCACACTTAAAGCTTCCAGAACTATGAGACAATACATTTCTACTGTTTAAGCCACTCAGTTTGTAGCACTTCGTTACATCAGCCCTAGGAAATCCAGAGAGTGAGGAAAGCAGGTCTGCAGTGAGAGAAGGAAGCTTACAAGCCTAAGAAAAGCAGACTGGGGCAGCAGAAAGGGTCAGAAAAAAATCTAAACAGAATTAGAGTTCCAATCACAATTCTCCTGCATCTCTGCCTTTTTTCTCGCTGGAGGGTTCATCTGCTTCTTGCATTCTTGAGATGGTATTATGTCCTGCTTTTTTTTGAGACTGGATCTCCCATGACTCCCAGACTGGAGTGTAGTGCCATGATCTTAGCTCATTGCAGCCTCTGCCTCCTGGGGCTCAAGGAATTCTCCCACCTCAGCCTCCAGAGTAGCTGGTGTGCACCACCATGCTGGCTACTTTTTTTTGTAATTTTAGTAGAGATGAGGTCTCTACTAAAGACCAGAGGCATGCACCACCATGCTGGCTATTTTTTTGTATTTTTAGTAGAGATGAGGTCTCGCACATTGCCCAGGCTGGTCTCGAACTCCTGAGCTCAAGCAATCCACCTGTCTCGGCCTCCCAATGTGCTAGAACTACAGGCGTGAGCCACCATGCTCAGTCCTTTCTGTTTGGAGTATGATGGTTTGGAGGGATGATGGTTTGTCACTTCAAGCCAAGAATCCTAATGAACATTTTTATAATATTTAATAATGATCATGCTCATCATCTTAAAGTTCTGAAAATGAGTAATATGAATGGATCCAGGTAATGGTGAATTGACCAGACTGTCCATGTTTGGACTGTCCAAACATGTCCCCAGAAGACAGAGACAGGGTCCCTCCTGTCTGGCTGCAACAGCCTTCATACATTCACACAGTTTGATCCTCCTGGTGTTTTCTTTAATCTGGTAACAGCCAGAATAAAATCTGAAAAAGATTTTCTTCTGCACAGTTATGCCTTTCTTCCCAATCCAAACACAACTGCATGCCTGGCCCCTTGAAATGCTCCAAAACAAAACAAGAAAGCTCAGCCAAATCCCTCATCGTGTTTTATGTTATTTTCTTGGCTGTACAAACTTAGGAACCCTTTGTTTCTTCTGCTCTGTCCCTAGACTTTTCCTTCCCACATTTGCCTCTGTCCAGAGCTGCTATACCAGCAGCAAGGGCTCCCAGCTAACAGAGGGGGAGAGGGGCACTCTGAGGGAAGGCAAGCTGGAACTGATTAACCAGCTCAGACCTGAGCTGAAGGTCCCCTGAAGCAATTTACCAGCCTCCTGGAATAACCATTGAACACAGGCCCTCACGGGCAGAATGTGGCTGGATAACGGGGTATAGATTATGGGCTTGGTCTTGCAGAGCAGAAGATCATTGTTCAAGGTACATTTGAGCCTCTGGGACAGCCACCATAGCATGAATGAACAGAATCATTGTACCTTGATGATCTGTAAAAGGCAACATCCTAGCTCTTCTCTGAAGGACTAGGGACAGCGATGATACTCCTGAGCAAGACTTGATGACTACAGTGTTGTAGAGTTCACACCCTCCCCGAAGTAAAAGAGGCTCTTGATTTTTCCTCATTTATTCTATCCAGGAGACCTTATAAAACATGATGACTTTATCAAGCTGCCAGCTGTCTGATCAGAGAAATTAGAGAAGAGCAGGAGTTTTCTAGAACAGGTGGGGGCCAACTCAGCTTTGAACAAAAGTGGGTGGGTGGGAGTGGGCAGGCTGAATGGACGCTGTGCCAGTCACTTGTGTGTTTGCTCCCAGATCCACTCCCCATGCTGGTCTGCTCTGTTGTGTTCTGCAAGGAGCCACATTTCTCAGGTTCCCTTGCTGACTGGCTTCTGGGGAGGTCGGGCTAAAGAAAGTCCCTGGCAGAAGATTGGAGATGAGAAGACAGCAGCCAGGGTATCTTCACCTCTTGCTTTGTCTTTGACAACATCCCTAGCAGTGGCCACATAACCCCTGTGGCTTCAGGTCCTGAGAGTCACCCTACAAAATGATTCTAGCTCCTGCTGGATTTCCGCAGCTTCTGGGATCCGGAACTATCACCTCCTCTCATTGTCCCTCCAGCCTAGGTGTGGTAGTCATTGCTGTCATTGGTGATTTCTGGGCTGAAACATGTACTATTTAGCTTCTTAGCTGTTTTGTCAACTGTTTGACCAATTCTTTACATTAAATTCTCTCAATGGGAAGGTCGAGAGTGGTTTCTGTCTTCCTGCCTAAACTCTGACTGATAAAGGTGCTGAGACTCTGCAGGCAGGAGCGTCACTCTGTGGCCTGGAGGACAATGAATATGCAAAGACTCTCAGTGCTTGGGCTGGGATAAAGAGCCCCTTATAGCACTGACCGCTGCAGTGAAGCCCAAGAGGGAAGAGTGATAGGTGGGGCCCCTGGGAGACTGGGGAGGCAGCCCTGGAAGGAGAAATGGGGGACACAAAAGCAGGTTTTTGCTTCTTTCCCCCATAAGTCCAGTCAGCTTGCATGGACTTTTTTTGCTGTCGGCTGATAAACGAATGTGGGAGAGGCCATCAGTAAGTCAGTGAATGCCAAGGAGCCTGGCTGCGACACTTCAGAAAGCGTTGTCAGGTTAGAGTGTCTCAAGGCACTGCAGGAAAGCTGGAGTCTAATGAAACTGAGGCAGACCAGAAAACACCTGTCAGTAGATTGGTGGAACACTGACATCTTAATGGGATGTGACTTTCTTTGGTAATGTCTGTGTAGATACCTACAACTGTAGAGGGTAGCATTGTCCTTCTAAACCCAGTGGGTGGGGAAAATCATTCTTTATTGAGAGAAGAGGGGGTCAGGAATACAATGAGAAGACATTTTAGTGACTGCTGAGAGACAGGGCATCCTTTGTCAGTGAGAAAGAATTTGGATGTGAAAAAAAGTATCTATAAACAGACCGACACAGGCTGGGACTGAGAAAGAGACAAGGGCAAAACAAAGCCCACTAGAAATGAAGGGACAAAGACTTG
This sequence comes from Macaca mulatta, assembly GCF_049350105.2. Classification (NCBI taxonomy): domain Eukaryota; kingdom Metazoa; phylum Chordata; class Mammalia; order Primates; family Cercopithecidae; genus Macaca; species Macaca mulatta. The sequence goes on from NC_133419.1 coordinate 79,679,967, forward strand.
CAAGCTCTCCATGCACCAGGCCCTCGGGTGGTGGGCCAGCTTCCCAGCCCAGGTCAGCTTCCCACTGTCAGAACAGGGCACTCTGGAATCCCAGAGCCGGGACACGTTTGCTTTTTGCTTCTGCTCAGACCCTTGTCACAGGTGGCCTTTTATTTACTGACCCAAGTGTCCCAGACCAAAGTCACCCACAGGAACTGAAAGGACCACCAGGCGCAGAACAGCAGGGCTGTTAATGAACTGCCGCATGCCTCACCTCCCAGGAAACCCCTCTTGGTTCCAGGGAGGAAACCAATGCCGAGACTCCAGTGCAGACTTGGTTGCCACCTCACCATCCCCACACACCTTCTCAGACCTCACGTGCCCACCCACGCAGACACACGTGCTTTTTTCTACCTTGGTGAAGCTGAACACATTTGTCAGGGGAGAAGCCAAGTTGGAAAACAAAGAGTCCTTTCTAGAGATGAAAAAAAAAAAAAAAAAAAAAGAAAATTTGGAGGTTACATATGTTCCCCCACTTCTATTTTTTCCAATTTAAAAAAAGTCTGTTTTTTAATAAAAATTTTAAACCAGTTATAGATTATAGAAAAATCGCGATGATAGCACAGACCTGCTATACCCAACACCTAGTTTTCCCCATATTAACACCTTACATCAGTATGCTTCATTTGTAATAATGAATGAACCAATATTGAAACATTATTATTAACTGATGTCCGTAATTTATTCAGATTTATTTAGTTTTTCCCTAATGTCTTTTTCTGCTCCGGAATCCCATGCAGGACACATTACATTTAGTTATCATGTCTCCTTAGGCTCCTCTTGGCTATGAAAATTTTTTAGATATTCCTTGTTTTTGATGACCTTGACCGTTTGAGTACTGGAAAGGTTTTTGTAGGATGCTCCACTATTGAAATTTGTCTAATGTTCTCATGATAAGACTGGGGTTGTGAACTATTGGGATGAACCGTCCCTTACATTTTTAACCATTTTTTTGGTTGCAGAAGCCATGGCTGTACTCCTACTGGGCCCCTGGCCAGAAGCTCAGGGAGCAGCCTTGGTAGATGGGTTCTGCCGTCCCAGCAGCATCTACGCAGTCTCTGCTAGCTTCCACCCTCAGAAGACCACAAAGCCCTCATAGTCTGGCCACAACCGACTTCTCCAGCATCAAGTCCTGAATTTTCTTTCTCTTTTATCTTCCACACCAGATTTGCTTGCAGTTTTCCAAACATGCTCATATCCTTTCGTAGCTTCATGTCTATACTTTTGCTGTTTCTTCTGCCAAAAATGCCATTCCTCCCTTTGGCTAACTTGAAACTCCACTCAGAAGTCAAAGCCTAGCACAAAAAAGCCTCCTCTTGGGAGCCTTCTCTGATCTACCACTCCAAACGTAATTGAATCCTGTCTTCTCTGTGCAACGTTGCACATTCCTGTCCATTCTTAACCACCCTGCTTACCACCCCCACCCTTCAGCATTGGACATTATATGTTCATTAACTTGTTTATTGTTTGTCTCTTCTGCCAGAATAGAAGCTTCATGATATTGGTCTGTTATGTTTATTGCTACGTTGAAAGGACAGTGCTTGATACACAGCAGGTACTCAATTATTAATATGTGCTGAATGAATGAGTGATACTGCTGGAGCATTTCCTACACTTTTTTTTTTTTAAGAGACAAAGTCTTGCTCTGTCATCCAGGCTGGAGTGTAGTGGTGTGATCACAGCTCGCTGCAGCCTGCAACTCCTGGGCTCAAGTGATCCTCCTGCCTTAGCCCCTCAAGTAGCTGGAACTACAGGTGCATACCACTATGCTTCGCTATTTTTTTTTTTTTTCCTTGTAGAGATGGCATCTTGCTACATTTCCCAGGCTGATTCTACATCCTTTACAGTTATTTGGGCATGCATCTGTTTCTTCAGGTAGATTATGAACTTCTCAAGGAAGGACCAGATATAGATCCTGTTTAATGAGGGAAGGCTTGACAAAGAAGCTGGCATTTTAGCCACACCTCGAAGACCATTTCAGGACATGCTGGTCATCCTTAACCACTGTTCCTTCTTTCAGGACATCACCCCACACTCTCTGGAGGAGTTATCTCCATGTGGCTGGAAGAGACATATGGTGTATTATGCAAGGTCTTCTCCAACAGTTTAGAATCTATGAGCTTCGAAGCTGTGGCAAGGCCCCTGTCTTTCTAGACTAGACTTCTGACCTTGAACACTGCCCCTGCTCTATTACTGAGCGGTCAGGGCCATCTCCAAGAACTGTCGCCAATAAGTAATTTGATAAGGCAGAAACAGCAGCAGCTCTGAAACCCAAGGAATGGGCTCCAGCCTCTGCCTGTGACTAGCTTGGGAACCACGGACAACCTCTCTGAGCCTTAGTTCCTTCACCAGATAATGGAAATAATATTAATACTTACAATGCTGTTAGAGGCTTACTGTGAGGACCTACTGAAAAACAAATAGCAAATCACTTCATAAACGTAAAGTGTGATCTAAGGCATTTTTTACTGTCAGCAGCAGCAAGTATCCCAGGCCTCATGTTTTCTGAGCCCTGTGACATTCAGCCAATGACAATGGAGACAGGCAGTGGGTAGGGAGATGAGAGCTACCAGGTAGAGCTTTAAAGGCAAGTTACTGGGCCTTTGGACTAAGATCAAACCCGAGTGTGTAATACACACATATAAGCCAACCACATGTTTGTGGTACGATAGATTTGTCTTCTGGCTGCCTCACAAGAGCCCTCAGGCTGAGGGCTGCAATGCCAGTCCACCTTGGATGTGTCTTTCAGCCCACCAGACTCACTGGGGTTGGGGAAAAGGTATGTGTTGTCTGGGGAAACCCACTTCCAACCCTGGCTGGGGATTCTGCATGCTGATTATATAACTTAACAAAAATGGAAATTAATTTTTATAATTCTGCATAACATAAAAGAAAGAAAATAAAGTAAAAGGGACATGGAACTGGAAAAATATTTGTAGCATGGAAGACAGAAGAGGGTTAATATTCATTCAATAAAGATCTGGTGCAAATTGATGAGGGAAAAAATTCAGGACCACAGCAAACAAATTGCAAACAGATATGGCTGGGTTACTCAAGAAGTATGTTAAGTGGATGCACACATGGAAAAAATGTTCAGTTTCTCTAGTAATCAAAGAAATACAAATTAGAGCAAAAATAAAATACCATTACATCTAAACTAGTAACCTTTTTTTATTTATTTAAAGGGCTGAGATGGTGGGGAAAGGTCACTGTGCATTGAAGGCAGTCATTGAAGAGTACTTACTTATCACCTATTATGTACCAGCCATGACTTCAGGCATTCTGGATAAAATAACCAGACATGATCCTTAGCAGCAGGGGGCTCACATCCAGGGCATCTACTTTCTGGCTGCGTGACCTTAGCCAAGTTATTCAACATCTCTACACTTCCGATGTCCTTATCTGTCAAATACAGATCATTATACCTACCCTCAGAGCAGTGTGGCAATTTGTGACAATTATAAATCTTCTTCACCTGCTAACTCATTTGATTCACCCAGCTCTGAAACCTAAGTTAGGCAAGGAACATTAGCCCTGAGTGCAATTGAATGTGAAAACAAATACTCCAAGAGGGGGCCAGGCGTGGTGGCTCATGCCTCATAATTCCATCACTTTGGGAGGCTGAGGCAGGGAGATCACTTGAGGTCAGGAGTTCAAGACCAGCCTGGCCAACATGGTGAAACCCTGTCTCTACTAAAAATAGAAAAATTAGCCAGGCGTGGTAGCACACTCTTTTAATCCCAGCTACTTCGGAAGCTGAGGCAGGAGAACTGCTTGAACCCTGGAGGTGGAGATTGCAGTGAGCCAAGATCATACCACTGCACTCCAGTTTGAGTGACAGGGTAAGACTCCGTCTGAAAAAAAAAAAAGAAAAAGCAAACAAAACAAAACAAACAAAAAAACATACAAAATCCCAATACTCCAAGAGGGGAAGTTACTGGTCCAAGGTCATAGAGCCAAGGGTTCCAACCCGGTTCTTCACAGTTCTGGGTCATGCTTTCTGTGGAGTCAGTAACGTGTAAGGGGCCCTGAAGCGAAGCTGGTGAGGACTGTTTCAGATAGTACAGAGGCTAGCAGGAGGCATGAAGAAACAGCAGGTTAAGGCCAAGAGAGCATGCTGGGACAGAGTCTTCAGGTGCAGAAACCGTGCGTGGGCAGCCCCAGCCTGTGCCCCTCCCTTTCCTTACTTCCGAACCCAACATGAACTGACCCCATCTGCATTCAGCAGTGACCACGAGTGAGTTTTCCATTTCTTTGACAGATGATTAGAAAAGCAAGAGGTGGCAGCTGGCCCGTTTATGATCTGCTCCTACCAGGCACTCCAGGATGATGGGCAGATGTGGTGAGGCAGGAGCTGCTGAGTGCATCCCAAAGCAATTCGCCATTCACACACTCAACAGGCACCAGTCCAGTGAATTGTGCTAATATTTAAGACACATGGTGTCCAGAACAGTGGGAGAATATAAAGGAATTTCTCCCAGGGTGATTCGGAACTCTTGTGGGTGAGCAATGTATGGGAGAATAAAATTGCTGTTTGGGTAGATCCTCAGTCAGCCAGAAAAGGAGGTGAATCAGTGATCTGGTTGGAGGCTGGAACCTGGGCAAAAGCTCACCAGGACACCCAAGTGAGGTCAGGAGAATGGAGTGGTTTAGAGCTCCCTGCCCATGGCACTCCCTTGGTTAAAACTCTCTGGGGTGTACCATTGCCAACAAGTGAAATTCCAGATTCACAGCACAAAGAACTTCATGGTTTGGTCTCTGCCTTCTCAGGAACCACCCTTCTCTCTAGCCTTGTTGGGCATTTTTAGCTCCCTACATGGGCAATGCAGGGTCAAGCCTTTGTATATGCACAGTTGCCCTGACCCCATGCCAGCCCCTCTAGAAGCCTCCGCTGAGGTTGCCAGACTGAGTTAGACACCATGCCTTGGGTTTCCCTTCTCAAACAATGTTATTTACTTACTTATCTCTCTCCACCACTACAGACTGGTCTATTTCTTATCTAGCTCTGCATCCCAAGTCTAGCATGAACTCTGACACACAGCAAATATGCATATATTCAGTAAACATGTATTGGACAGATGGAAGGTTGGGTGGCTGGTTGGATGGTTAAAGTAAATGTTTGACAAAGCTCATCCATAACTATACAGAAGATGGGGACAGAAAGGAAGCTATGAAGACCAGTGAGAAGGCTGCTGCAAAGGTCTAGACTGTGTAAGAGGCAGGGGGATGGAAAGGAGGAGGGGACTTGAGTGAAGATGGTAGATGAACTTAATAAAACCTGGTGAGTGATGGCACAGAAAGGGTGAGAGATCTGTGCCTGAGGCTGACCCCTGGTTTCCAGATGGAGCAGAATGTCAGGCACTTAGGCAAGACAGGGAGACAGGGACCCAGGTATTAGCACTTCATATTGGTGGGGAAGGTTGGGGGGTGCTGTGAATGGGGAGAGGAGATCACCAGTTGGGGTTTTATCAGGTAGAAGCAGGCCTGTGGGCCAGTAGAGCCCTGGTACGTATTCCTACCCCACCTCCAGGTGGCCCTTTGTGAACTTTCAGTGGGCAAACCTTGGTTAAGATGGCTCAGAAATAAGAGTTTACATGATTCCAGCAAATAGAAGGCTCTTCTGACTCAGCCAGGGTCTGGATCCTTCCAATGAGCAAAAGGGAGAGACCCTTTCAAGAGGTTGTACTGAGGGGTGGCATCCCTGAACTCACCTCCCACATGGCTGTGCGAGGGGAAGCAGTTACCGCTGCAGTGTGATGGATCCCAAGGGAGGCTGTTCAATGGAGTGCAAAGAGCACAGAGTTTGGACTCAGGCAGACCCAGGTTCAAATATGGGGTTTGCTACTCAACAGCCAACTAGCCTTGGGCAAGTCCCTTCACTTCCCTGAGACTTGTTTCCATATCTGTAAAATGAGGGCAATAAAACCCACTTTGTACTCTAAAAGTTAATTGAAATAAGCTTGCATATGCCTGGCACTTTCTGCCCTTTGACCTTTTCCTCTGAACGCTTCATTCATCATTTGAACAATGGGGACAAAATTGCTATAAAGAAGCCTGTCAAGTACTTATTGGGTATTCGATATGTGCTGGGCACCCTGAAAGCTAGTGAAAAAGCTAAGGGAAGGTTTGTCCCTCTATGGACTTGAAATGATGAGTGATATTGGCATGCATTCCCTGTATAGGCGTGTGCATCTTATGTTAGTTCTTACTGGCTAAGAGGCCTCGGGCAATTCACTGCATGGGGCTGAGCTCAATTTCTCCATTAGCTCACAAAGGGCCTGTTAACTTCTGTACCAAGGGCTGCCCTCAGGCTGGGATGAGATCACTTATGGGAAAGCATGGTGGGTGGAGGGTGAGGGCAAGGAAATGCTCAGGGAAGGTCCCATGTGCTCCCTTCTTCCACCTCTGCAGAGTGGCTTTCCTGGGAGTTCTCAGAGGCTTCTTTCTGCTTTCTCATTTAAACACTTAATGGGTTTCACCCTTTTAAGTGACACCTGCTGGAACTGTAATTGTGCACATAATTGCTACGTGGGAATGGAGGTGGGTTTATTTCCCAATGCTAGTGCTTCCCTTAGGAAAAGAACTAGTGCACCCATGAATATGTTGCCTGTGTCTTTGGAGTGGGGCCCTCAGTGGGCCTTACCCCTGGATGCAGGGCAGCTGGCCTGGGGGGTCTGGCAAGGAAAGAAGAAAATACGTACTGAAGCACTGAACTTTCCAGAAACCAAATATCTGGCATTGGGCTCAGTGAAGCCACAGGGCCTTGTTAAAATACCAAGAGGGGAAGACTAAAAATCCCATCAGAAGTCTCCCTGACTGGCCGGGTACAGTGACTCATGCCTGTAATCCCAGCACTTTGGGAGGCTGAGGCGGGTGGATCATGAGGTCAGGAGATCGAGACCATCCTGGCTAACATGGTGAAACCCTGTCTCTACTAAAAATACAAAAAATTAGCCAGGTGTGGTGGCGGGCGCCTGTAATCCCAGCTACTCGGGAGGCTGAGGCAGGAGAATCGCTTGAACCTGGGAGGCAGAGGTTGCAGTGAGCCAAGACATCATGCCACTGCACTCTAGCTTGGGTGACAAGGTGAGACTCCATCTCCAAAAAAAAAAAAAAAAAAAAAGGAAGTCTCCCTGACAAGCATTCCAATTAAACTCTGAGAGACAGGGTGGCCCCCCTGTAGAGTGCAAAGTGAGAGATGCAGGGTTGAGACCTGGGACGGATGAAGTTCCTGCTGCTCTCTTCCCTAGTCATGCGGCCTGACACAGGGGAGTGCTCAAGACAGGGACACTAGGATCTTTGTAATAACACTAATGATAACAGTTAGCGTTGTCGGTAAAACTCTTGTTAATGACTGATCAAATGGAACTCAGGACAGGAAAGTTTGGGAAGGCAGAAAAATGGGAACTAAAAGCTGGACCAGGGGACAAGAAAACAGGCCTCCACATAGCTATAAATACATCAATATATGACTATAAATAGTTCTACAAGTGCATAAATGCATTTTGAGCTTTTCAGGTTCAAAAACTGATCACTGGTCTGTGGCTCTGTGGAAACGACTCTTTTCCTCATAACGAACACTCCCTCCTCCAGATGCTCTTTCCCTCCTTTCTTTGAGCTTTCCTAGATTTATCTGAACTCTGGTAAGAATGAGGACTTTTTTTTCTTTTTTTTTTTGGCTGAACTTGTTTGCTCATTTAGATGGATTCCTTTGTGCCCTGATGCCTGAGGTTCAAGCTCCTCCTTCTCTGCATTCATACAACACATAGGAGAAAGCCACTGCTGCCCTGTAAGCAATGTGCTCATCTTCCAAAAGTGTCTGCATTTCTGTTTTCGGGAGACTTGATTCCTGTAGGAAGGATACTCAGGGTTCACAGTCCCTGCCCTACATGGTACTCATTTGGGGAGTGAGAGACTTCTGATGCTGCCATGAAACCTCCGTTACCTGATACTGTGTGGAACAAAGGTGTACAATCAATAATAACACAGAGTACCCAAGTCCCCAGATTTCCACGTCTCAGTTCTGTAGCACACATTGTAAAGGGAAAATGCACCTTGTTATTTGTGGAAATCCTTCAGAAGCCTGTTTGAGACATTCCTGCCTTCTAGTCGAAGTCTCCTGAATGCAATCTAAACTTTCCTTGATGGCTAAGGATCACGCACAGCTATTCTTTTTACTCTGCTCTATTACACTGATGCCCTTTGTGACTACCTTCTGCAGGGTTATTTGCTCCTAAATGAAATGGCCCCAGCATCATTTCATGCTTTTGAAGTTTCTGCGCTTTCTCTTTCTTGCCCTGTGATCTTCTCCCCGACTGTCAGCACTCCAGTATCACTTTGTGCTCCCTTTGTTGTGCTTGTGTCGGACAGTGAACGAGCCCTCGGAACACAACTCTACAGCAGGACTTGGCTCACTGGATTCTCATTATCTGGCCACATCTGCGGCAGATACCAAATACCGGCTTTCTCAACACCCACTTCAACCTCCTTCCAGTGTGCTTTCTTTTCCACAAGGCTAGACAGCTGGAAACAATACACTGACTCCCTTGCGGCGAGACCCAAGTTCTATGGAGCAAATGCACCCACAGGATTGTAGAGGGCAGATGTTGTTACAGGAGGTGGTGACTATGCTCGGGTGCATTGGATCTTCCCACCCACACAGTGGTGGAGGTGTTTGTTTATCTGGACAGCTGTGGTGGAGGCTCTGCTGTCTCGTTCCTGGAATGTTGAGTCCCAAGGAGTGAGACAAAGGGGATTCCATTAAAAGAGCCCTACGCCATGCCAGGTACTTCTCTGGTTCTCTGGCAGCCAAGCTTGAGTCCCGGGCATTCCTGAAAGCTTTGCAGGCCACCTAATATCCTGTATTAAATCCTTTTCTGTTTAAACTAGACAGAATAGATTCTGTTGTCTGAAACTAAGAACCTCGACTGAGCCAACACCTGTCTGCCCCAAAACTGTAAACTCCTTAAAGAGAAGAGATTTTGTATATGTCTTTATCTCCCCTATGCCCCAAACATACTTTGCGCCTTAAAGACCTGTACTGACTGGATGACTGACCTAAGACAGGGTAGAGAGACAAGCTCCTTGGGAGGCCCCACCCACCACTGCCCTGATGCACTGCTGCAGTTCTGCTAATGCCTGGGAAATCAGATCACCTGGCTTATTAAACTCCGGTATAAAGTAAGCATAGGGCCTGGCATGGTGGCTCAGGCCTATAATCCCAGCACGTTGGGAGGCCAAGGTGGGCAGATCACTTGAGGTCAGGAGTTTGAGACCAGCCTGGCCAACATGGTAAAACCCCATCTCTACTAAAAATACAAACATTAGCCAGGTGTGGTGGCGGGTGCCTGTAAACCCAGCTACTTGGGAGGCTGAGGCAGGAGAATCACTTGAACCCAGGAGGTGGAGGTTGCAGTGAGCCAAGTTCACACCACTGCACTCCAGCCTGGGCAAAAGAGTGAGACTCCGTCTCAAAAAAATAAAAAAATAAAGTAAGCACAAACAAATCAGTTGTCAGTGTGGGTTGAGAGGATTTCGTATCAGAAAAATCTGAAGACTGCAGTGCACGGCCAAATTGAAATGTGTTTTGTCGGCTCAGAGGCTCTTTTTCGTTTCCTGCTTGGCTAGCTCTCTGCTGCATTCCAAATAGCTGAGGGACTTCCAGATCATCGAAGTTCTCTAACCATACACACTGTTAGTAACTCCTTTCAGTCCCCTTCCTGTCCAGATGTACAAAGAAAATAGCAAAGGGAAAAAAGTCCAACACTTCCTCACTACAGCCACCGAGCCGCTAAATCTCAGCAGTTCTGAATCATCAAACCTTGCATTTCTCATTAACTGCCCCTCATATGCAGCATTTTCAATTAAGCTGGGAGCACTGCTGTACTAATTATGTTATGATATTAGTCCCCGCAGATTAATATGCACTCACGGTTTGGGAGTGCTGTCTGAATTGTATTTCTCTATTTACCTGTAAGGAAGCCCTTCCTTGACTCGTCCAGCTGTCCTGGACTTGGGGACTTAGGGGGATGGGACCTGTGAGGGTTAATTTCATGTGTCAATTTGACAGGGCTAAGGAATGCCCACGTATCTGGTAAAACATTATTTCTGGTTGTGTCTGTGAGGGTGTTTCTGGGAGAGATTGGAGACCGCCCTCACCAATGTGTGTGGGCAGCACTCGGATCCCTTGAGGACCTGAATAGAACAAAAAGGCAGAGGGAGGGTGAATTTGCTCTGTGCTTGAGCTGGGAGATCCATCTCCTCCTGCCCTTGGACATGAGAACTCCCGGATCTCGAGCCTTCAGACTCAAAATGGGACATATTCCACTGGCTCCCCTGGTTCTCAGGCCTTAGGGTTTGGACCAGAACCACACCACTGGCTTTCCTAGGCCTCCTGGAAGGTGGAAGATCATGGGTCTTCCAAGCCCCCATAATTGCCAAACCTTCGTAATAAATCTGTCTGTCTGTCTCTCTGTCTCTCTCTCTCTCTCTCCTAATGGTTCGGTTTTCCTGGAGAACCCAGACTAATACAGGACTCAAGAATTAGGTGCAGGCCAGGCACAGCGGCTCACACCTGTAATCCAACACTTTGTGAGGCTGAGGTGGGTGGATCACCATAGGTCAGGAGTTCAAGACCAGCTTGGCCATCATGGTGAAACCCCGTTTCTCCTAAAAATACAAAAATTAGTTAGGTGTGGTGGCACATGCCTGTAATCTCAGCTATTCAGGAGGTTGAGGCATGAGAATCGCTTAAACCTGGGAAGCAGGGGTTGCAGTGAGCCAAGATCGTGCCACTCCACTCCAGGCTTGGTAACAGAGCGAGACTCTATCTCAAACAAACAAACAAACAAACATGCAAAAAGAATTAGGTGCTCTCAGTTGAGCTCTGTCTGCAGAGATAGCTCTGGTTACAGAAGGACCTGATCCCATGAAGCCACAGGTGAAACATCACAGGGCCCTCTAGGTGGGGCCACATTTTATGTTTCCTCTGCATCTCCACAGAGCCTTGTGCTCATAGAATATGCTCGGTTAACACTTTCTCATCAAACCAGTCTTGAAAAGTCCTACTGAAGAAACATGACAGGAAGCAATATGCTTTTTATCAAAAATATGTCTCTCATCCACGAAAAAATACAACCAGAAGGAAAAGGAAGTCATATTTGCTGCTGCATATTCTGAGTCAGACACTTCCAAAATACCTTGGCTCATTTAATCTTACCAAGTATCTTGTGAGGCAGGTGTTACCCTCATTTTATAGATGAGATGAACTGAGGCTCAGGAAGGTTAATTGCAGAGTGTGGGACCAACTTAGGAGATGGCAGAGACCTGGATGCATTAACTCAAGGGCCCATGCTCTGTCCAGTGCACCATCATTCATTAACTCTGAGATGATGGTGCATTGATAGAGACAGTGCATCACAGAGAAATGTAAGACATGTGTCCCTGTGCTCAAGAAGAACAAAAGAAACTAACAGTCATTTGCTACTAATAATCACTAATCATTGACATTCATTCAGCACCTACTACTTCTGGGGCACTCTGCTGAGTGTTCTACATGTTTCATTCTCATCCTAGCCCTGTGGGCTAAGCATCATTACCCCATCCCAAGAATGAGAAAACTGAGGCTTGGGTACTCAGCTATAAAGACAGGAAAGATCACGCCCAGAACTGAGGGACCACGTGACTTTGGGTAAGTCACTTCAGAACTCTCCAGGTCTGCTTCCTCATTTGAAAGGTAAGATTGTTGCAGTGATCAAATGAGCAGACATATGTGACATTATACTGCCGACTATCAGAGCCTTTCCAAATGCAAGGTACTCGTCACAGAAAACTATGGTGGTAAAGTGCTCTAGAGCCAGGCTGCCTGAGTTTCGATCCTGGCTTTGCTACTGAATAGCCGTGTGACCCTGGGTGAGGCACTCTCTGTGACTGGCTTTAGCTTGGTTTCCTCCTCCCTCAGGAGGGTGGTAACGGCAGCCACCTCATAGGGTCATTATGAGGACTGAATGACTGCTGCCCACAGAATTTAGTGCTGCTGTGCCTAGTCAAGAAGCAACAATAGGACTTGTGGATCCTTGGCACTTCCATGACATGGACTCTACCCTAACGTTGGCTGGGCAACTTACAAGTCCATCCCTTGATTTTAACAGGTCTGAGCAAGAATGTGGAAAGGCTACTGGTAACTACTGCCAGTAAATCAAATCCATCATAGGCCACCTCCTCCAGAAAGCCCACCTGGACTACGCTGTCCCATTGTGACTACTTCCTTGGCTGAATTTCTATGGAATTTGAAATTCAGAGAGATTAAGTAACTCATCCAAGGTCATACAACTAGTAAATGGTAAACTGGTTTACCATTTAGTAACCAGTTTACTAGTAACCATTTACTGGTAAGTGGTAAAGCAAGATTTCAGTCCGGCCATCTGACCCCAAAGTTTGTCTGCTATGCAAGCATGGGAATCTTATGTTTTTTGCTACCTGGAAAGTTTCAGCATTAAATCATCTTAACCTGGGGTCTTTTAAAAATAAATGATTCCATTAAAACCTTTCTCAACAGGCCATTTGCCTATAATTTTTTTTTCTTTCCAGTTTTTCTACTTTTTTGGGAGTCAGTTTGAGTAATTTACATTTTCCCAGAAAATCACCTATCTTGCAGAGATTTTCAGATGTATTAGAGTACCACAGCACCTTGTATTGGTGCAATTTTAAATCACATCAGTTGCTTTATTTCTTTTTTCATATATTTCCTTCATTTTAATATTAGAAGTCTTCCAGCGCTGTATTTATTTTGCAGCATACAGAGCAATAAGAAGTACACACATGAAGTGGTTTTAAAATGCTGGCCCCAGTGATGCTGACTGGCTTGAAAAGAAGGCAGAATGTATCTTTGATAAAGCACTCTTTTTTTCCAAGGAAAAATACCATGATGAGTTTGTTTGGATATGAAAGGGAAGGCCTCCTGGGTTTAGACAAAGAAGAGTTATATTGTTCTATCTAAGAAAGCAATGAATGAATCTGACAGTAGACTGCTGGAAGAGGGGTTTTGTGTGTGGGAGGGGGAAACCTAAAAGGAGGAAGGCAGGGAAGGAAGGCCAGGCAGCAAGATGGCATGCAGGGACGGGCTGGCAGTGAGACTTGGAGAGAGTGGGAGGGCCTCAGCATCCTGCAGGCTGTGTGTTGGGGCCTGCATGATTAGCTTTTAACATTAAGAAAATTGGTCACTCCAAAGTTGGAGGGGACCCCAATGAGACCACCAGGCTCACTCCTGAAATCAAAGGAGCTGCACATACCAGGAGAAGGAAGAATGTTTGAGTTTGTCACACTCTAAAGTGAAGCTTGATAGTACTTAAATCACAGAGTCGTCATGAGAATTAAACAAGGTAAAGCACTTTAGATGCTTAGCATGGTGCCCACTCATTGTAGCCTGTCACTACACGCTGCGTGCACTTGTGCAGAGGGACAGAATCACTGATGATGTGTTCACACGAGAGTGTGTGTGTGTGCGTTTGTGTGTGTGCATGTGTGTGGTGGGGGCGGAGGCTGGGAGGCTTAAGGAGGGAATGCTCAGCCACCAGCCTTAAGAATCCCCTTGGGCCCAGATAGTCTCAAATCAACCCCCACTCATCTCTGAGCTGGTAAAAAACTAGCAAGCGGGTGGCAGGACCCTGGAGCCTCATATGGAAGGTGGCAGGTGGAATCTGGAACTGAGAAGTGACTCCAGCTAGCTCCTCTGTGACCTGGGATTGTGCAGAGCCTCTTTGGCAGCCCAGCCATAAGGCAACCAGCCTGAATTTCATTTCTGATCCTTGCATTTGGGCCCCATCTCAATTAAGATCAGTTAGAAGTCAATTTCACAGTGGCTGGTTTTTTAAGATCCCTGAAAAATGATAAGCTGGAAACAGGCAATCGCTTCTTTAGGAGCAGAGGCCTTCCTCGACAGGAGCTCAGATGCCTTATTTATTTATTTTGATTTGATTTTAATTTGGTAAATAATGTTTATTTAATTTTTTCTCTGATTTCAAAAGCAATGCATGTTCAGGAGGGAAAAACGGCTATCATATCCCTTGCCAAGCCTCAAACTAATGATGATTTTTTTTTCCTTCATTGCCTGTGAGGCTTAAATAAATACCCAATGCTGATGACCAATAGTTTCCAAATATAGAAAAAAAAAAAAACCAAAACGAGAAAGGTGGAAAGAAAAGAAGAAAAATCATCCAAATCCCACCACTCAGAGACAACTACCATTAACGGTTTGTGTGTGTGTTTTTCCTTCCTGTTATTTTTCTGTAATTGTTTTACATGGCTGAGTTCACATCGTGTGTGATTTTACATCTTGCAAAAGACAGGGTACAAAATCACCATAAGCATACCGTAAGCATTTCCCCATGTCATTAAAAGCTCTATAAACATCATTTTTAACGGCTACAAAATATTCCATTCTATGAATGAACCATAATTTACCTAACCAATTCCCTAAAGTAGAGCATTTAGTGGTTTCCAATTTTTCACTCACATAAATAAAGCTGCAGTGAACACCTGTGTGGATTCATTTTTGTCTACATTTCGTATTATTTTCTTAGGACAGATTCCCAGAAGCAGAATTACTGGGTCAAGGTATCCAGACATTTTTGAGGCTCTTGAGTCTTATTGCCAAACTTTCGTTCCCAAATCTGCCCCTTCCACAGTGTGTGAGGTGTCCCTCCATGCAGGCCTTGATCTGATGCATTTTTAAACTCTGTACCCTGGGAAGGGAAATTGCCACTGTCCGGGGCCTGGGGGCCAGGAAGGGTTTTCACTCCTCTCGCTCCCCTTGGAGGGTCCAGGAAGGTTCAGTGGATTTCCATCCCCCTTTCTGTTCCCCTCCTCTTGTCTGGTGCTCCCCTTTTGTTCCTGGCTTCAGTGCCTTTCATCAGGGGCACTGAGGCGGCCTTGTGTGCTCCTTGTCCCTGTCACAAATTCATGAGACAGTAGGAGGCAGGGAACGGAGGAGGAGGTGTCTGTGTTTCAGGGGTCATTTTTAGCACTTTCCATCATTTATCAGACTCCAGATATTCTGTTTTCTCCTTTTGTGAGGCACCACGGTGTGCATGGGCTGTCTTATTGTTGTACTCGGACACATCTTGGCACAGTGGATTTTGCAGTCCATTTTGAATGGCACTGGAGCAACTCTCTTTCTGAATTTGTGATATAAAGTCACTGGATGTGCCCCAATCAGAGGGCAATGCTGAATTTAAACAAACAAACAACAACAAAAAAAATGAAACACTTCAAAGGGGAAACCCTGTGAGCCTTTCCAAGAGTAAAACGGAGAACGACAACAAAACGCTGCAGGGGATATTGAATCATGAAAATAAAACAGAAACACAAGAGGAGGGAGGGCTGCAAGAACAGAGCCACTGTCTCCAGGGCGGGCCAGTGTCAGAGGGGACAGAAGGTCACCTGTTCCCCAGGGACAGGCAGGAAGAACGATGCCGAGAGCCTCCCGTGGAGCTGGGGCTGTGGGAGGCATTTTCCTAAACCAGGAGAACAAATATTTCCAATGCACTAATGCAGGGCGCTAACCAAGACGCTGAGGCTCAGATAAGTCGTATGCCAGCCAAGAGCAGGCGGCAACTGAGAGGCAGGGCAAGGACTCAACTCAGGACCAGCGGGGGCCCACATCCCGCGGTGCCTACGGCAGTGTTCCTCAAACTTAACGTGGATGAGATTCAACTGGGAGTCTTGTTAAAACGCAGATGTGATCCAGCAGGCCTGGGGTGGAGCCTGAGAGTCTGCATTTCCAACAAGCTCCCATGATGCTGATGCTGTCGGTACCGGGACAGCCCTTTGAGCAAGTCCTATGACCAGTGGTTCTTAAACCTTAGCAAGCAACAGAATCGCCCTAGAGAGCCCCTCAGAACACAAATTGCTGGGTCCCACCCCCAGAATTTGTGACTCAGAAGGTGTTGGATGGGCCTGAGAACTTGCATTTTATAAAAGTCCCAGGTGAGGCTAATGCTCCTGGCTCAGGGAAAATGTTCCAAGAATCACTGCCCTACTAGACTGTGGCTCTGCCGGGGGTGAGCAGGGAGCGGTTCTCGGCCTGCTCCAGTGCTGCTGCTTGGGCCTTTCTGTGTTCTGAAGAAGGAGTTAGGGCCTTGTTCTTGACAGGGTCTGGAAGTGGGATTGTTCTTGTCCTGAGACCCTCATCTTTTGGATGTGGCATTAGGAGGGATAGGGCCGTGTGTGTCCGTGTGTGCGTGTATATGTGTGTGTGTGTGTGTGGTGTGACAAGTCTCCAAAGCCCTTTTAATCTCCCTCCAGAACCAGGTGGTGATAGGAGAGGCCAGAGAATTTCTTAGGCAGCTTGAGGACTCACCCATAAAAAAACCGCTTGCAGTGCATCAGTTATATTATGTTGTCGAACAGAGCTTCCTGCTTGTTGGGTCTTGGAGTTTAATAAAAAAAAATATTATGACTCAGTCCAAACTTACAAAAGTCCTTGGGGAATCTGAAATGAATCATGTTAAGCTCTTGTTATAAAACAAACAGTCATTTCTTTCACAAGCCTGTATCCACAGCAGACTAGCTGTAGAGGTGGGAGAAAGGAAAGGTGGGGAAAAGACTCAGGGCAAGGGGTGAAATTTTTGCCCAGGGTTTTCTTAAACAACCAGAGACCTCCCGGCTAAAGGAAGGCAGAGCCCAAAGAGGCTGTGTGCAGATGAAAATGCTTCTTTAACGGTGGGCTAACCCTCTAACAGCAGAAGGTATATAAGGAAGTAAGGATTTAGAGGTCATCTCCTTCAGAAAGCCTTCCTTGGTTTTTCCAGGAAGAATGGCTCTAATCTTCTTTGGCTTTTAAACTATCTTTGTCACTGAGCACAGAAAGCCAGCTCTGTACATGCCAGCTGTTTATGGCCACAGTGCTCTCCTACTGGACGGAATCTTCTGAGCTGACTGGACGCAGGCACACCTTATCTCCAGAGTCGCCATCCTGCATGTGGAAGCCTCTGAGAGGCAGCAGAAGCCCCGCAGCCACTGCGTGTTGGATTGACTGATTGACTTGACAAAGTTTCTCGGTCTCCCTGTCTTTCTTCTTATATGGAAGGAAGAAACTTCATATGTTGTCAGAACCCAAATTACAGTAACAAAACTTGAACTAGGACGTGGATCAGTGCGCAGTTGTCAATAGGGCATTAGCCAGCATCAAAATACTTTCCTTCATGTAGAGTCCTGGCTGGGTGCCCTCCCTGGAGGGAAGAGTGAGCATATCATCCCTGGCTTCACCACCTACTAACTGGGGGACCTCAGACTGTCATTTTCCTTCTCTGTGCCTTAGTTTCTTCACCTGAAAAGCAGGGATAATAATGGAACCAATATTGCGTCATCTTGAAAAGGTTATATGAGATGTCACATGAAAAGTACATAGCATATAACCCTTTACAGAAAAAGAAAGGAAGACAGAAAAAGAAAAGAATTGGCCCAGCGCAGTGGCTCACGCTTGTAATCCCAGCACTTTGGGAGGTTGAGGTGGGCGGATCACCTGAGGTCAGGAGTTCGAGACCAGCCTGGCCAACATGGTGAAACCCTGTCTCTACTAAAAATACAAAAATTAGCTAGCCATGGTGGTGGACACCTGTAATCCCAGCTACTCGGAAGGTTGAGACAGGAGAATTGCTTGAACCAGGGAAGTGGAGTTTGCAGTGAGCCGAGATTGAGCCACTGCACTTCAGCCTGAGTGACAGAGAGAGACTTTGTCTTAAAGAAAGAAAGAAAGAAAGAAAGAAAGAAAGAAAGAAAGAAAGAAAGAAAAGAAAAGCAAAACAGGAGATCCTAAATCTAAAAGAGAGAGTAAGTGAGAGAGAAAAAGAGAGAGGGAGAGAGAAAGACAAACAGTGCAAGTGGTAACGTCCTCACATAATTTCAGGCTGAAATTCCAGGATATATGTACTGAAAGGGTAAACGAGGGGGCCAGAGCATTTTTGTGAAATACAATATTCATCCAGAAAAGAACACAACACAAAATTATAGAGTGCTCAATAAATGTTAGCTGTTATTAAGACCCTATTCTGTGCTAGATATATGCTAAGCACATAAATGTCATTTCACTCTATCTTTATAAAACTTTAGGATATGACTTATTTCTCAGACTTTATAGCTGAGGAAACTGGGGCCTCCCTAGACCAGACTGGCAGAGTTGTTTCCCTACAGCATAAGTTAATGAAAAGACAAGTCAGCAAACTTTGGAAAATAATTTGGCATTATCTATAAAGCTGGAGATACCAGGCCTATGAACCTGTAATTCCTCTCCTAGGTATATACCCAATAGATCAGCATTCTCAAAACACTTGTACAAAAATGTCCATAGCACCATCATTTGTAACAGTCAAACACTGGAAACAACCCAAACCCTCTCAACAGTAGAATGGATAACTTCTGGATACCTGGATGATGGGGTATCACAAAGGAACACACTGGATCCACAATTTGGATGACTCTTAAAAAGATGACGTTGAGCAAAGAGGGTCACGTACAGAGAGATAGGTATTGGATGATTCTATTTGTATGAAAAATGAAAACAGGCAAAACAGCTGATTGTCTGGACACACATACTTAGAAGCCAAACAATAAAGGAAAGGAATGATGAGGTTCTCTGTGACATGTGTTACTACGAGGTGGAGGTGAGGGAAGAGGGAGAGGATTGTTTCTTGGGAGGAGCCCAAGAAAGCTTTGGGAATATTATCGGTGTTCTATTTTTGCCCTGGGTAGTAGTAACATGATGTTCACTTTACAATTATTTGTTGGACAGTACATGTATGTGTTGTGCCCTTTTCTGGATGAATATTGTATTTCACAAAAAAATCACCCTCCCCTACCCCCAAAACGAAACCAAAACGATAAGGCTTCTCTTCTAGAGGGAACTCCTGAATATCCCCAGAGTCTAAAGCTGAGACAATTAAGAACAGGACAGATGGAATTCGATGTATAAGAAGAATGTGGTAGCCGGGTGCAGTGGCTCATGCCTGTAATCCCAGCACTTTGGGAGGCTAAGGCGGGCAGATTACCTGAGGTCAGGAGATTGAGACCAGCCTGGCCAACATGGTGAAACCCTGTCTCTACTAAAAACACAAAAATTAGCCAGGCGTGGTGGCAAGTGCCTGTGATCCCAGCCACTCGGGAGGCTGAGGCAGGAGAATCGCTTGAATCTGGGAGGCGGAGGTTGCAGTGAGCCGAGATCACACCACTGCATTCCAGCCTGCACAAAAGAGTCAGACTCTGTCTCAAAAAAAAAAAAAAAAAAGAAGAAGAACGTGCTGATTCCAAGCCTGTGGAATGACCTTGAGGCGGGGCCTTCCCTTTCCGACTGCAGAAAGGGTCTTCATCCACGGCCACTGCTTATTGAGGACCCAGCAGTTCCAGACCCCGCATTGGGAGTTTACCCTCATTATTCCTGTTCCTCACAACAGCACTGCAATGCAACCGTTAATAATTTATTCTACAGCAACAGAAATATGTGAACATCCTCAAGGGCTCCCAGCCAGGAAGTGATGGAACTGGCATTTTACCCATGTTTGTCCCAGGACAGTGCTGCTGGTGACTACATGCTCTCCTATACTAGACTTACGTTCTGCAGGAAGGTTTGCTAAAACCAAAAGACAACTCAGTTGAAGGAATTTTCTGGACTTCCAAAGCATTTGAGCATTGCCTTAAGTTTATATGTTCTTTCCTCTACTGTTTTTACAGGAGAAGGAGAAACCGAGGGAAACTGAGGTAAAGGGCAATACACATAGAGTAGCCCATACCTGTGACCAGATCTTTGTAGGAGGGCATGGAAGCCCTGTCTACCCTGATGGTTTGTCCTCTGGTCCCTTGTAAACACGCAGGGCTGGCCATCCATCTGGTGGAAGGTAGAAGAGCCCAAGATGACGTGGCTCATTGGGAGCTTTGTGGTGGCCTGCCTTAACTTAATGTCCCCATGTGTCCTCAGCTCCTCTGAGGCTCAGGCCCCTCAGAATGAAGAGACTGCCACTACCTTCAGAAGTAGGTGAGATACCTGTGCAAAGCTCCCCACAAGGTACCTGGCATAGGGAAGGCATGGGATAAATAAAGACTGGCTAACAGAGTGTTCACTCAATGGCCTACATGATTCAGGAGTTAGAAAAGAGGTCCTGCAAACCTCTCCTTCCTGAAGGTTCACAGAGTTCTGGGCATTAGAGCGAGTGAACCCCTCCCTTGTTGGCCGGGGACCACAGTATTACAGAATTCCCATTAGTGCCAGAGAACAACATTTTGCTGGTCACACAGAGTAAATGTATGGAGAATCTTTCATAAGTGTCCTCCACACTTTGGGGAAAGTCTATTTTGGGCATCTCAACTGTATCTATAATTTCATCCCTAAAGTCATTTTGCACATCTTCCCAAGGATTCAAAAATAAAGCTCTATCCCATAAAGGCAGTAAAAGGATTTTCAGGGGAAAAAAGTCTTCAAATACTATTTTTAAAAAACCACACACACCTTTCTCCCTTCTCCTCCTGCATCTTCACTAGAGACCTTTGAGTTATGAAGTGCACTTAACACCATTAATTGCCATGGAAACTACAGCATCTTCTGCTCAATACGGTCAACTTTTTCTGCAGAGATTTTTTTTTCTCCCTAGCAGAGACTTTGAATAATGGGCTGTTTTTGTTCCATTTGAGAGAAGACAAAGCTTCCCTCCCCCACCCATTCCTTGTGATGTGTTACTTCCTCTGGCCACAATAGTGACAGCAGACCCT
The DNA here is from genome assembly GCF_049350105.2 of Macaca mulatta. Lineage (NCBI taxonomy): Eukaryota > Metazoa > Chordata > Mammalia > Primates > Cercopithecidae > Macaca > Macaca mulatta. The sequence goes on from NC_133419.1 coordinate 79,700,760, forward strand.
GGTTACCAGGTTTCTAGAAGGCCAGGAAAGAGGAAGAGGAAAAGAGGAAGAAGAATATTTTCTGAATTTCAACTTTCCGATGACAGTACCTGTGGGATCCAGATATTCTCACCTGATCTTCAGCAATAATTTGGTCTTCAATTTATATTTGGCATCATTGACACAACCCTAGTAGCATGCAGTAACAATTATTTCTAATTCTTATTTGCCTGAGTGCTCACAATAAAAAACAATAGCTTTTATCTAGTACTTACTACCTACAGGGACTATTCTAAGTTCACTATGTGTGTTCACTTATTCAATCCTCACATCAACTATACAGATATTTATCACTCCCATTCTGCAGGTGAGGAAACTGAAGCACAGAGCTATTTAACCTACCTACCCACGGGCACAGAGCTAGTAAGCACAAAAGCTGAGATTTGAACATAGGTCCCTATAATTCCAACTCTAGCCCATGCATTTTCCACCATGATTCTAGTCTACCTTTTAAAAGGAATGACAGCATAACCCCTCACCAGCAAGTAAATCATTAATGAATAGATTGAATCATAAATATTTATTAGGCCTCTGCTATGTGCCAGGGACAGTGCTGGGTTCTATTTCAAATTCATTTACCCAGCAAACTCAACCATCTGAAACTTTTCTGAGAAATAGGAATTATGCCAAAAAGCCTCTCAGCAACCCAAAGATATCACAATATTCACACGCTGTATTTATGTGAGAAATACTACACCAACTCCTTTACTTTCTCTATACACAATCTTAATAAGCTGGTCATTTAAAACCAGACACTTGGGTTTGAATTCCCAATCTGTCAATCCCTAGCTATGTGGCCTTGGGATTTATCTAACAACTCCCAGCTGGTTTCCCCATATTTAAATAGGAGCAATCTCAGGAAGTTTAAGATTAAATCAGAAGATGTACGTAAGGTGACTATTCCAGTAACTGGCACCAAATAGGAGCTGAATAGGCAATTTCTATGAGCAGTAGTGGTGGCATTACTCATTTATTACATAAACTCTTACTGTGCATCAGTAATTCCCAGCACACTGCCTATTTGTGCCCTGCACTAATTTTCTTTTCTTTTCTTTTCTTTTTTTAGACGGAGTCTTGCTCTGTTGCCCAGGCTGGAGTGCAATGGCACGATCTAGGCTCACTGCAACCTCTGTCTCCCCCATTCAAGCAATTCTCCTGCCTCAGCTTCTTAAGTAGCTGGGATAACAAGCTCATGCCACCATGCCCAGCTGACTTTTGTATTTTTAGTAGCGACAGGGTTTCGCCATGTTGGCCAGGCTGGTCTTGAAATTCTGGTCTCAAGTGATCTGCCTGCCTCAGTCTCCCAAAGTGCTGGGATTACAGGCATGAGCCACCACGCCCGGCCGGCACTAATTTGCTTCTAACAGAGTGCCTAGAAAATCAATTGTGAGGATAAATGAGATAATCCACATATAAGGCAAAGCAGGATGCCAGGCTCAGGTCAGGCAAAGGTAGGAAGTGGCAGAGCTAGAATTTGAACACACATCTAGTGACTTTGAATCCTGTACCTGGGAATGACTAGATTGAAGACATTTGTCCCAAATGGGGAAGAAAGCCACACATTCTCAAGTCACTGAAGGCCAACCCCACTGTCCTGTGCACCTTTAAAAAAATATTTCAAAAGTTCTGCTGTAACTTTTGCTATTCTAATTGAGAATGTCTGGTTTCCAGGCCTTAAAAAAAGTAGCGATCCTGGCAAATATTGCCTTCTATCAACCCAACATTAGACACAATTCAATGTCTTAATGGCATTTGTAATCATTATGCCATGCTTCTAATTAAAAATTAATAATTGAAATTCTGATTATCACAGATGTCCATGGAAGGCAAACTTAGCAACTTGCTAGGCAAAGCTTAAACTCTCAATTGCTTTTTAAATCAAATAGGTATCTGGCTATACAATTACTTAACAAACATGCATTTCTTGGGGCTATATCCTTGAAAGAGGTTTAAAATGAAAGGATCCACTAGTGGTTCTTTGAGAAGCTGTAAGTGTTGAACTTCTGGTTTTAGCCACACAGTAGACTGGTTTTATGGATCTCTCTTCCCACCAAAACCATATAGAAATGTGGTACCAAATGAATTATTAAGAAACATTTAACCAGAGCTTTAAGTGAAAGATCTGAAGACATAGTAGCCCAGAAATATATGAGACACAGGTATACATCTTAACAGCTAGAGGCTAGTTTTAACATCTATGTGGGGGAAAAAAGATGTAGCTCTGGGCCATGTGAGGCAAAGTTGAAACTAAGCTCTGACACCCTGCATAAGGTGTGGACCTTGGAAGGGTTTCCTCCCTCCATGTATGAGATGTTTGCCCATCCAGCTGCATAGGAAACCAATAAGCTTCCTTCTGCTCAGGACTTTGGATAGAAAAATAAATAGCCTATGATGTATAAAAACTCAAACCTGCACCACATGCAAGCATGAAGTTCAAATTTACATCACCTATGGGTTGCTAAAATCCTAAACCAAGAAATTAATGTAAAAACTGGCCTAGGACAAGTAGGACCTCTAAGTTGCTTGCTCAAATCAGGCACAAAATAGCTCTTTAGACTCTGTAGGGTCACTTTTATCACCTTGAATGCAGGGAAATCCCACTGGAAAAATGGAACAAAACAATATCACAAACTACATCACCTGAAAATGAGCTTACAAAAAAATTAGAAATCACCCAAGAAAACACTCTACCAGCAGGGCAACCAGAAGGTTTGACACCCTTGAAATACTAAAATACTCTGATAGATTATAAATATATGACAAAAAATAAAAGGAATAAAAATCATGTTAAAAGAATAAAACTATGAGAAAATAAAAGAAAGCTGTAAAAATAAGCAAATGAAACTTGAAAAAATGAAAAAAATGGTCACCAAAATTAAAATTCAGAAGCTGAATCAAACAACAGATTAAGTACAGCTAAGGAGATATTTAGTAAAATAAAAAATAGGCTTGAGGAAATTTCCCATAATGCAGCACAGGGAAATAGATGGAAAATATGACTGATCTGTCAAAACAAAACCGGGCAAATCAGAAGATCTAACATACAACTAATTTCAAAAGGAGAAAATGAGGGAGAGGAAACAAAACTATGGAATAAAAAGGGCAAAGAAAAAATTGTAACAGCTCTCTGAGTGTTGGTTTTCTTTTGCTTTCTGAAGGTGGCCGAAGAATTATGAAATAAACAGAATCTGTGGATTGAAAGCAACACAAGATTTAACAGTCATCCATGGGGAAAAGGATGCTGTGAAGCAGTTTTTGTTGTTGTTGTTGTTGTTGTTGTTGTTGTTTTGATACAAAGTTTCGCTCTACAGCCCAGACTGGAGTGCAGTGGCGCGATCTCAGCTCACTGCAAGCTCTGCCTCCCAGGTTCACGCCGTTCTCCTGCCTTAGCTTTCCGAGTAGCTGGGATTACAGGTGCCCACCACTATATCCGGCTAATTTTTCTTTTTTCCTTTTTTTTAGTAGAGACGGGGTTTCACGATGTTGATCAGTCTGGTCTCAAACTCCTGACCTCGTGATCCGCCCGCCTCGGCCTCCCAAAGTGCTGGGATTACAGGCATGAGCCACTGCGCCCGGCTGAAGCAGTTCTACTCTCTAGTTTGTCAGCCAGAAAACTAGGGCAACTACTGGATACTATGAACTACCTATAGTGGAAGATTGAATCATTGGTCCTAATTCTTTACCCTTCTCCTTATGCCCTTTGCCTTGGACTTTTCAGTACTCCCGACTACAGGTGGAGTACATTTCCCCACCCACTAGGGAGCTTGACCTCTCTTCCTTCTGCTGCCATGAAAAGAATGTGCCCCAGCTCTCCTGCGGGTCCAAGGAGGATGAGAGAGTCACGGAGCAGACCTGGATCCACCTGCTGATTGGAGTGAAACCCCTGAGAGCCCAGTTTAGATCAGCTGACCCTCAGCTCACTCCCAGACACATGAGTTGGAGTCAATGATTGTTTTAAGCTACTGAATTTTCAAGTGTCTTGTTAATGCAGCACGATTGTGACAATATAGTTGCTTAATACATATACTATATCAACAGATTTTAGAATTCTGAGATAGACATTGTTACCTCCATTTTACGGTGAAGAAAACACAAAGGCTCCAAGAAGGAATGCAACTTACCCAGTGTCACATGAGAGTAAACTCAAGAACTGAGGCTTATTCTGTCTGTGAAGCCCAAACTTTTAACTTCTGTACCAAGTTGCTTCTCAGCAAATGTTTGTTGGATTAATGGATGAACGGACAAAGGAATAACAGCCCATCCACTGGGGCCAAAAACATAAACTGCATTCACTCAAACTCACACTCAGGGCCTGACCACCGTAAGGCCTGAGCAAACTCATCAATGTTCCCAAAGAGGCTCATTTTCTTTTTATGAGGTGTCTGCTGCACAAAGAGCTTGCCGGGAAAACAAATCCCCTTCATGCCGGGAAACAAACACTGCACTGGAGTGGAAAATAATCGCAGCCTGTCAGACTCCTTGGCATGCTGATGATCTTCATGGTCCAGCAGATGGTGTCAAGGATGTGACCTCCGGAGGCTCACAATAGGCAGTCGAGGAAGCCCTCATCTAAATGGACGACACAGAGTCCCACAGCTGATCTGCGTCTTAGTGCCTGGTACTTTAGCAGCTGCTAGGGAACTGTCTGAGTGGTATAGCTTCTCCTCTGAACTGATGGGATCCTAAATAATTAATCGCCCTGTTTTATGTGGGGTGGGAATGGGAAGACCATTCAAGAGGCTACAGAGGTTTCCCTGTTTAAGTAAGAGAGGATGAAGATGTTTAGACCTTCATCCCTCCCCGTTTGATTCAGCATCTCAAAGTAAACTGAAATAAAATCAAAAAATTTTATGGTTTCATAAAATTGTACTTTAAAACTTATCTCCAATCCAGTAGAAAAAAACAGACAAAGAATATGAACATTCTATTTACAGAAGAACAAATACAAACAGCTAGCTAGTAAACATATGAAAAGACACTTGGTCACACTGATAATTAAAGAAATGCAGATCAAAACAACAATAAAATTACATTCTTTTCCCTATCAAGTTGGTGAAAATGGAAAAGCTTGATAATTTTCCAGTGTTTACCCATAGGAAAGGGGCATCCTCATATGCTGTCGATGGGGGTGTCCACTGGTGAAACTATTTTGTAGGTCAATTTGGCAATCAATACCTATCACAATTTAAAACTTTTTGGTTCATTTATTGTATTATTAGAATTTACTCTCCACTTACACCCATCCCCCAAAACATGACAAAATAGGAATATGAGATTATTAAAGAATTACCTGTCACAGCCAAAAAACTAGAAAAACCTAAGTGTCATTGAGCAGAGACTGAGGAAAACAATGTATGGCACATTCAACAATGGAAAAATACGCAGCAGTTAACAAGAGTAATTAGTTTTGTAAGGACTGATAATGAAACACCTCCTGGGTATGTTGTCAAAGGGAAAACCCAAGAACAGAGGATAAATGACCTCTTTGGTATAAATAAAATATGAGCCTACACTTTCTTTTATGGAAAAATAGCAGAAAACTCTTTTGCTGTGGCCACCCTTGGAGAGAGGCAGCTAAGAAGCCGAGACCAGTCATGCATTCTTTTCTATCTTTCTGGACTCTGCACTTTCTGACCATGCACATCTACTTTTTTAAAGTTAACAGGAGTTACTGGGGCAATGAGATTAAAGGCCATTTTATTTTCCTTACCCTGGCACACATCAAAAATCTTTTATATTAAGTGCTGCCACTGAATATAGTATTAAGTGTTAATATTATATAATGTGTTCAGTGCCACGCTGGTGAGGTTAGAGTGGAGGACATTCACATACACAAGCAGCTGGTGTACAGGAAAGGACCTAGAAGGAAAGATAGTTAACCACCCCAGTGGGTTTCTTTGACAAGCTTGAGTTGTTCTTCCCTGGGAATAATCAGAAAAATAAGAAACTGGGGCTTGGGAGGTGGAAGGAGACAGTGGAGGTCGGGGGAGAATTAAAGCTTTTCTATGCATCCTTGAGAGCCATGGAGGGGACAGAGGCGAAGTCTTCCCAGTTCTGGAAGGGCATCCTGTGCCTTGCAGATGACAAGGAGCCCAAGCGAGAGGGTCCCACTGGGCTTGTGGGGCATGGGCAGCAGCCCCGCTGGGTGACCAGAAAGCTCTGGAATTCACCAAAGAAGTGGGGGCATGGTGCAAATCTCCCCATAGTTAGGGAGGCTGAAGAGGAAAAATAAAGATGCCTATTTTTCCATCTCAACTGTCCAAGTTTATTTTCCTGTGGGACTCTAAGCTGCAGAGTACAGGTGACCCCTCTGTCTCCTTTACACTCTGCAAAGTGACAAAGGCTTCCAGCACGCTGCCCAGTGCACAGAAGGACCTGTGTATGAAACGCATGGGATGCTGACACTGTCTTTGCAGTCCAGCCTCTCATGTTCCTAATGCCTCCGTATCTTACACAGATCCCTGCAAGACTGCAGCCAGGTATCCTTTAGAGCCTAGAGTCGGCTGGCAGAAGATATTTATACATGCAAAGAAGCTCAAAGAACTCCACTTGGAAAGCCTGACCTATTTCACCAGTTAGTGATATCTGAACAATAAAGATTCATTTGACTTTATTAGATCAAATGTAAAAATAAAATTAAAATTAATTAAAAATGACAGCATACAGCTCCTTACAAAAACACCTTTGATGTGCATTCAACACATTGAATAGCTAAAGTTAGGGAAGCCAATGAGTTTTCAATTATCCCAGCTACTGGCAGAAAGAGAGAACATGGATAAAAGAAATCCACAGATAATCAAAATTAAAAATCCTTTATTCTTTCTTTCCATTTCAACTTTTGTTCCAACACAGTCTTGTTAAGACCTATAAGGAATGCTCAGGTTTGTTTAATCTTTTCTTCTGTCCCTTTTTCTATTGAAGTAGAGATGTAAATAAGGTAAGAGAAAGTGGCCTGTCCTGAGAAAGCACTGCGTGTTAGAGCAGAGCTGGGCTGGACAGTCTTTGCTCCTCCAGCTCTTTTCTCTACCCTTTGCTGCCCTTTCTGTGCCCCAGGAGGCTGAGCTTTTGGGGTAATATCAATGTATTCCTTTCTCTTTGACTTCTGGTTAGGGTTAGGTAATTGGAGCCACCAGCCTCAGAGGAGAGAAAAGAGAGAGGCTGGGTTGTTTATTCCCCCAACTCTTCCCTGCTAGGCTATAGTTGTTAGTAGTGGCTTCTTTCTTCTACCTAAGACATGGCTGCCGTCCAGCATCTTCTCCTGTAGCCACAGCTCTCAGTAACTACTACTGCCCTTTCCTATTTAGGCCTAGGGGATAGTAACAGTTTCCTGGTGTTGCTAATCCTGGGGTGCTGCGCTATCTCACTGGCTTTCTGAAACCCTGCTCCTCACTCAACCCTCCTCAGTTACTCCATTTGAGTGCCCATCAGTTCCCCCCACCTGTCATGTATTGTAGCACTTCATGTCCTCATTTTCCCCAGAAGCGGAGAGCCCGAAAGAGGATAACTGCTTTGCCTCAGGTCACATCACTAGGAATTGGCAGAACCAGAATTCCAAGCCAGGACTGCCCAGTTCCAAAGCTTGGAGATATGACAACTCGATTTCACCAATGGGAAACCGAAGCAATCAGTGAGAATCTGCAAAATGGTGTCACCTACGAGAGAACCATTTGAGTTTCCATCTCAGAGTTGAAAGGGTTCAGAGGCTGGATCTTTAAGACTGTCCATGCCAGGTTTGTCTGGACCTATTAGGAATCCTGCTGTTTATCAATGACTTTGTCTCTTGGATTTTAACTTTTAAAGGTCCTCTCTCATTTGTGGCTCCTGGACTCTGAGCCTCACAAGGGGGACTTTCAGATTTTGGGCTGTCATTGGGTGATAGGGCTTTCTGGGAATAGGGCTTGAGAGTGAGGTGGAAACTGAGGTAACTAATCATGTCCTCATTCATCCATCCATCTGGTCAATGTGCAATTACCAAGGGCCTGTGGAGTGACCAAGATGAGCAAGACATAACAGATGGCTCCTCACCTAGTCAGGATCAGTGACAGAGGCTTCCTGTAGAAAACAACCCCTGAGCTTCAATTTAAAGGGTAAGCAGGAGTGGGCACAGTGTGGATATGAGAGACAGAGCAGTGAATGAAGGAAGGCAGGAGCATTCCAGGCAGAAGAGGTGGCCTGAGCACAGGATGCATGCAGGTGATAGGAGATGGGCTGGAGGGGCACACATGGACCAATCATGGTGGGCATTGTTCAGGGCACTAAGGAACTAGGCCTCCATTATTAGACTGGGGCCCAGGGTCTGGGCCAGCCTAGTAGCTTCTCAATCTGAATGTTGTATCCCAAAGGGCTGTTATGCCACTTCTTAAAGAATTAAAAAAAAAATCCCCAAACCTATTTAGAAGTAGAGATAATAGTTCAATGAACCCCTATAGACTCAGCATTCAGGATGCTGCTCCTTAATCACCTCCAGTTTCAGGTCAAGATTGAATCTAGTGCCTGGAGCTCACCCAAGGATGTGGTGCAAATGTCCTCAGCTAGAGGGAGAGGACACAAGCCAGAGGTGCTCCTTAAGCCTAATAGAAACAATGGCCAGCAAATACTGATCCACTTGCTTCTTTTCAACTTCATCTTGGAAGGATGGAGGGTGGAGGGGCCCACAGCTAATGCAACAAAAGTAATAAACTAGAAATAGTTGACACGTGTCTTTGACACACAGGCTGCCAAACCATCTGCCAGGCAGGTTGAGAACCTCCTCTAGTAGAGGTTTCTGGAGTAAAAAAGAATACACAGGCTATCAGAGCAGGTCACACAGAATCTCACACTGACCCATTATTAAGGCCACCACATATGCTGCTCAGAAAAGGAAATTTTAAACTGAATTTGAGACCAAAGAGCATCCTGACTCCACAAATGCTATCATTAAGGATCATCACAGATAATGTGGTTTTAATTAGAAGGGCTGAGGTACTGGCAAACGTTCAAAAGACTTGTCATGTGAGAATCCACCAGCACCATGGTGAAAACAGCCCGCAGAATGAGAGCCTGCTCAGGTGCAAGAGTTTAAGCCTTCTTCCTGCAAACACTTGCGAGGTGAGGGGTTCACTCAATCCGTGGTACAGACTGGTTGGGTGGAAAACTTGGTGTTATCCCCCTTACATTAATGAGAAGAGGAGGAGAATGGTTCGGTGTCTTGTCACTTGCTGAGGTGGAAAGAGTTTTAGAGTCAGACCAATAGGCCTTTGGAGTCAGATAAATAGGCCTCTCTATTAGTTATGATAATGAGACCTTGGACAAGATGCACAAACTTTCTGAGCCTTGATTTCATGTGTAAAATGGAGACAACTACATCTACATTCTGCAGGGCTAGCCAAAGGTTTAAGTGAGTTAATGCATCTCCACACTGGTACAGGTGACCTATTATACACTGGATGGTCAGAAAGCATTACTTTCTTCCCTTTCCCAGCCTCCCCAAGCTAGTAGGCAGTGGGGCCTCCATTCAAACCCAAGTCTTTGTGAATTCTAAGGCTGGTCCCCTTCAATAACTCTATACAACTTCTCATCCTTCCTTGGCAAGGGCCAGGACAGGGCTTTATTTCACAAGGGTCAAGTGTGCAGTAAGCAAAAGTGGCCTTGACTTGTAATACACCAGTTTCCAAATGTGAGAAGTTTCTTGCCTGCATCTCTAAATCCTATCAGCTTCCTGCAATAGGGAATCTTTACTGACAGTGAATGCATTAAATACCAATAGATGGCTGGACTTCTGAGCACATCACATAATCCTTGTCTGCTAACGGAGCCAGGGGCTTAAGCAGATGCAGTTATTTCAACCAGGGAGGCTCAGGCAAAGTTGTTTGTCTCTTTTTAAGAAGTGCTCCCCCACCAGCTCCCTGGCTCACTAGAATGATGTGTCTCTCATTTATTCATGCAAGCCACCCACCTCTCTAGGCAGGCAAATCATCTTTATGCTCATCTGAAGAAAAACATGCCTGAGATGAGCAGTCTGAAGCTGAGTTTCAGTCCTGGTCCCTCCACCTACTAGCTGTATGGCCAGGGATAGTTTCTTCACTTTTCTAGTTCATTCCAAAATAGTGAAGATCACACATATTTGGTTCACAATGCAGAGAATTACAGTGCACTAGGCCATGTGCTCAGTGTTAGATGAGCTCATATTTCTCCAAGGAGTTGGAGGGTGTTCCTAGGACAAAAGTAGGCATGCCATAATGAGGATATTGCTTGGCCAAAAGGAGGGTTTCATCAGTTATGTACCTACACAGACTACTTTGCACAGCTTGGTGGGGGATCAAATAAGATATAGAATGTAAAGAGTAAAGTACTGTTCAAAAGTAAACTAGTATGAATTCATACATCTATGCATCTACCCATTCACACACTCTTTCCTCCACCTATCCATCTAGTTCAACAATAAATATTTACTATCTATTACATGCTAAGTCCTAGGCATTGGACATGCATCAATGAAAAAAATATGTAAAAATTCCTTCCCTCCTAGAACATACATTCCAATGAAATCTACCTATCCATCTTCATCTACCCAGCCATCTATCCATCTATCCATGCATCCATCCATCCATCCATCCATCCATCCACCCACCCACCTACCTATATACTTACTCACCCATCCACTCATCCATGCATCTATCCACTCATCCATCCACCTATCCATCCATCCATCCCTCTACCCATTCACTCCTCCATCCATCCATCCATCCATCCCTATACCCATGAACTCAATCACCAAGTATCCATTGAACATCTACTATGTACTCACTATGGCACTGGGTACCAGCAAGCAATTAAAAGAGAAAAAAAACTCAACAACTGTCTTTTGTTGCCATTTACTGTAGTAACCCAAGATGGGTCAATATCACATCACTTGCTGACAAGATCCCTGGGCTCTGAGCATCTCATTATGGCCACTTATCAGAACTACCAGTTAAAGAGCTCTGTGATGCAGGAAACTGTTAAGAATCGAATTAGTGGGATACAGTGAGCCCTGCCAACTGGAGGGCTGTGGGCAGTGGAGAGAAGTGGCTTTATGTGGAGGTTACAAATTTTTTATAGAATGAACAAACATTGTGCCTCAAACATAGTTGCACATCTATTTCTCATGTGAGAATAGATATTGTTGTGACAAAATATAACTTCATTTAAGGGCATTGGTGAACCGATATCATTACTTAACATCAGAGCTGGGACTAGGGTAAGGTGAGCAAGGCACCAAGGGTGAGAATTTTCAGGAGGCACTGAGTGCTGACCCTGCGGTGGCTCCACCCTGATGGCGAGTGCTTCCTTAATTTCTACCCCAGGGTGCCTCACCTACATCTTATCAGCAGTATATTAAGAACATCCCTTTAATGAACACATTCCATATGTCTGGATATGTGCTATGTGTACTTTGTGTATATTGACTTACTTAGCTTTTACAACCACCCTAAAAAAATAGAGATTGTTAGCTCCATTTTACAGAAGAGTAAGCTGAGGCTAAAGAAGGCATATGATTTACTTCAGGTAATGGAATCATGAAACCCATGGAATCTAGATCTGTCTGTTTTCTGACCAGAGAACGCTTCAGGGGCAGGATATCTGCCTTGTTCTTCCTTGTTGCCCAGTGTGCAGTAGAGGGACTCAATGGACATGTGACTGTGGACTCCAGAAATCACCATTTGCTTTAATTCAACTCCCTTCTTCCTCCTCAGGCAGCACGCCTCCTGGTGCCAACTCAAGGCTTTCCAAGGCTGTACCTCATTATTGCCAGAAGGGCCCTCCCACCTGCCCAATATCCCCTACTCCTGACACAGACTGGCCTGAGGTTCTTCTGGGGATCCAACCCCAGATAATGCCAAGTTCTCCCACAACCCACTTCATTCTCACAGCTCCTTGACCAAAGGGACAACTGGGCTATGAAAATGATGCTTCCTGAGCTTGGAATTTTCTTCTTGGAAGCAGAGCAAAAGAAATAGAAGAAAATGAGGCAATTTAGAGATCAGCCAAGTCAATTTGTAATAACCTGGGTTCTAAAGTGGCTATAATTGAGCGACAATTTGCCATGAGGCACAGGGGCCAGTATTCCTATTTGCCTTGACCCGGCAGGTGTGGAGAGGACGGCTGTCTAGTGGGTAATTTCTGACCTGAGCCATGCAGACTGGACCTTTTGTGTGGAAAGTTCACTGGGAAGTACCTCCGTGACTGCTGAACACCCCCTGACCCTGGGTCCAGACATAATTTCATACTTGGAGATCGACCTCTGCAGAAAAACTGCCTCCATGCTTCTGTGTGGGGAAAGCTGATAGATCTGACCCCACAAACCTGTACCAAACCCTGCACCAGGGGCTGTGGAATGGACATTCATCAGACACAAATGCTCTTCCTGGCCCCATGCTAGGCCTGTTCCTGTGAATTCTTTCATGTAATGCTCGCCATGATTCCATGAAATGCTGGGGGAAGGGTCCTAGTTTCTTTGGGGGATGATGGAAATGTCCTAAAATAGATTGACTTGGCTTGGGAATGAGCCCCCACTGTATCTTTGGCTCTACATGGAACCCCACACCAGAAACCCCTGGGGACAGCTCCTCCCACCCTCCTTGGGTCTGGAGACTGGGCTGGGAATACACGGAGAGAGCGAGCTGTGGGTTCTGTAGGATGTGATGGCTTCTACATTTTTTTGGACTGTTTTTCTTTAGGAGGAGGAGTGCTATGGGTTTGGAGATGAAACCATTTTAAAAGCACAGATCTTGACAAAACAAAGCCAATGGCTTCTTCCTCTGCAGCCTCTCAAATTTCTTTCCTGAACCCCAGAGACAAATACTGGGGCAGGCCTCTGAGTCCTTCCAAAGAAAGATGTTATGCTGCCAACATTTGGTTTCTTATAACCTCTGGATGGATGAAAGCAAGTCATATGCGTGGTCCATGGGGACGCCAAAGGGGCCTGCGGAGGAACATGAGATCACAGCTCTGCAAGGATTTTCTTATATTTTGAAGAAATAGCCTTCGGGATAGATTACTTTTTCTTGAGGCAGAGACCATATGATGGAAGACAAAAGCCTCAGAACTAGGAGTCTGAAGTTTCAATGGTGTTTGAGTACCCATCACAGGCCAGGTGCCAGGCCTGCATCTTCTGAGACACGACGGGTCCCAGCTCTGCACTGAACCCAGGAAAGTCTTGGAGGCTCAGTTTTCTCACCCACAAAATGGGATCAATAATGACGCCTGCTTCACTGGGCTGCTGTGAGAGGGCATGGAAAGGCTGCAGGGTAGCAAAGTGCTGTGTGGTGCACAGTTTATGGGTGCTTTTCCTGTGTTCTTTCACAGGCTGTATTCACGGAGCCCAGCCATTGATCCGACACTCCAATCTGGACTTCTCTTTGAAAATTACCAGATTCAACAAAAAACATCTGGCTCAGGATAGGGAGCCCCCAAGGAAGTGGACGCCAGTCCTGACGATTAAATTACTACTAGCCCTTGCTAGAACTGAAAACAAATTTTGTAAGTGTAAACTGCTCATTCCATCCATTTCCCCTAGTCTTTGAAAATCAGTCTCTTTCCCACCCCCATTTCCTCACTACAGCAAGAAGAGATGCTTCGGAAATGAGACCTCAAGATGTAACTCTGAAAACAATTTAAAAAGGAATGTGTGACCCAGCAAGTGGCAGAAGTGCTTGGAGAAGCAGCTTGGTGTATTAGGTTTAAAGAGCAAGACTTAGAGTCAAATCCCAGCTAAGCCTTAGGCTGGCTGTGTGATCCTAGACACATTTCTTAACATCTCTGAGTCTTTTAAGTATCTCACCTATAAAGTGAGGATAATGATAATTACATGGAAGGATATCTTCAAGGAAAAAGTGATACATAAAAGTGACTAATATAGGCAGTGCTTAATAAATATTCCCTGAATTGAGTAATTGAATCAGTGCAAGCTATCTCTTCCCCTTCCCTAACACTTTTGCTGAAAGCTCAGCTTTTGTGGCTCTCCCTGACCACCTGCCCAGCACAACATTCTTTTCCAATGGGCTCAGTGGCGAGAGGAAGATGGAAAGCATTTGGCCAGAACGCAGACCTCATTAACTCCCGTGTCTCTCCATCTGCTATCTATCAGGAACCCAATGCATGGAGGCAGGTGACCAATAAAAGCCCTCACGTTTCCCTTTGTCTCTGGGCCAGTGCATGACAGTGCAAAGCTGTCCACAACTGTGGGCCCTGTCAGGGCTCTGCTCTGGCCTTGTGACTCGTAGCAAGAGCAGAGACTTTGCTGGGCTGAGGAAAAGGAAGCTGAGTTCACAGCCAACTCAGAGGCAGCAGCTGGGCCCAGCTGGCCTTGTCTGTAAGTCAAGGGGGAGTCTGAAAAACCAGCAAATGGCACCGCAAACACGGTGAAGTAAGGAGGTCATTATGTACAGCACAACAATCTATGATTCAAATGAGTTTCTTTATTTCCCGAGGGCATTGAAAACATTGCTTGATTTACAAAAGTGAGACGTGCACTCTAGTTTTTCCAGAAACATGGAGTTTGCAGAAAGAAAGGTGCAAAGCGTCCATGCAGACAATAAATGCTCAATAAAGTGTAAGCTGTTGTTATTACAGAAAATGTCTGCTGAGAACTCCTTCACACTTGTTGCAGGTGGTATGTAGGTTTGCCCCTAAATGTCCAGGTAGCCAATGGAAAGTAGTAAACATGATTAGTTTTAATCAGCGTCACAATTTCTAAAGTCTAACAGTAATCCTAGTACCCCAGGACCAGCACCACTGTTAATGCTACTAAAACCAGAGACAAACACAGCTCTCTCTTGGTATATGTGGGAGACTGATTCCAGCACACCCTCCAGTTTATTGAAATCTGTGCAAACTCAACTGCGTATGAGAAAAGTAGACCTAGATCTCCCTATGTATGGCCTATGGGGCTTCGCGTCCCTTGAATATGGTATTTTCCATCAACATTTGGTTTGAAAATAATCTATGTATAAGTGGACCTATGCAGTTCAAACCCACATTGATCTAGAGTCAGCTGTAGCATCTTCCGTAGGTCCTCTAGAATGGACATTGTGTAATGAGAAAAAAAGAGATGTTCAAGTAGGAAACGCAAGGGCTGTTTTGCTGATGCTGACCATTGCTCTTACTTATCAGTGTCTGACTGTGAAGAAACTATGCTACCCTTCTCACTGAGATACCAAGGGAGCAGTGAAAACATGGCTGGCACGGGTGCTTTACAATCTCAAGCCACCCGGGCTCAACATCTATCTTTTGGCCTTCCTGTTTTGTCACTAGCGGAATTAGAGTATTATTAATCAACCAATCAGCCAAATAAGGCTCATTACCATTAAAGAAGAGAAAGTAAGCTTTATTTATGCAATTATAAGGCATTTACAAAACAAAGGGATTATTATTAATACTTGAGTCTGGCAATCTTCCCAGAGTGGTAAACCGACAAGGGCTTTGTTCTTGAAGAGGCAACATAGCAGTTACAGATTCCTGTCCTCTTGCTCTAAGCTCAGGGTGTGTGGCAATGCCTCCTGAATATTCAGGGAAGGTTCTGAAGGCCTCCTGTTCCCCTCAGTGTTGTTTGGGGAAAACATCAGTGGATTAGGAGGCTGGTATACCATGTGACCCTGGCCCAAACTAACAGACTCTCTGGGCCGTGGTTTCCCAGCAGTTACATGTTGGAAATGGGACTAAAATCACTGGGTAGGACTTTTAGAAAATACTTGGGCCCAATTCCCATTTCAAACCAAGGGAATCAGAATATCTGAGGGTGGGGCCCCAAAACAGTATGTTCAAAAAGTGTTCTAGGTGATTCTAGAACATAAGCAGGGGCTGCAAACCATGACTTGGATGACCTCTAAGTCTATTCTGTTTATACCTCTGGTCTTGTCAACACTTGGGACTTCTCAGAGACACCTGTTCCTAGGTTATCAAAGGCAAATGTATGAGTGGAGGCAGCCAGGTGTGGGGCCAAAGGTGTTCAGCTGCCTGGAGACAAAGCATAACACTTGCCTGGGTAGATTGCTTTTTTGAGATACAGTACAGGAAAAATCAAATGGCACGCACAGCCTATGGCTCTCAGTTTGACACCCCGGACAAACTGACAGATCCCAGTTCCTTTTACATGGCTAGCTCACTGCCTTGTAATGTGTGAAACTGCACGCTCCCTGGTGACATGGGCCATTTCTTGTTTGACTTTATATCAGAAGCCCTAGGCACATGAATGAATGGGTGAGTGGGTGGGTCTCGGACATTCCTTGATTCTTCAGGTTCACATGGCCTGATAAAGACTTTAGGACTCTAGGCCTGCACTGTTCAATACGCAGCCATTGGCCACATGTGACTATGGAGCCCTTGAAACGTGGCTAGTCCAAAGTGTAAAATACATATCACATTTCAAAGACTTAGAGTGAAAACAAGAATTTAAATTTTTATTGATAAATTTTTACACAAATTACATGTTGAAATGATATTTTGAATAGATTGTGTTACATGTAGGATTAAAATTAATTTCCCCTGTTTCAGTTCATTTTTTAAAAATGCAACTACTAGAAAATTTAAATTTTATATTTCCATTAGAAAGTGCTGCTCTGAGCCATTTTTCTTTCATTGACTTTTCATCTATGTATCCATGCCATCCTTTTGTGTGATTTTTTTTTTTAAACATCTTTCTCCTATCAATAAACGCTATCTTTCTCTCTTCTCATCTTCTGGTAGGATTGTAATAAAACAGTATGAGAGATAGGGAGGAAACAGGGCTTCAGATTAAAAACCTAGTCCTTCTCTCAGCCTAGGAGGTTATGCTATCTGTTCCCATATCTCACCTTCTACCCAGGGTATTTTCTTGTAAATGACCATGGCGACTGTCTCAGCTCCCTCCCACAAAGATTTCCGCTCCTTTCCTACTCTCAGAACTCTTACTCATCCTTCAAGACCCAGATCAAATGCTACCTCCTTCTGGGAAGCCCTATCTGATTTCCCAGACGGAGTAGGTAGCACCCCGCTTGCCTCTCCAGCACTCAGCTCTTATTGCTGTTGTAATACTTCTCCCAGGGATGACTGTGATTCTTTGACTAGATGGTTTACTTCATAAGACTTATTAAGTGCAGGGCTGATCTACTCTGTGTTCCTAAGGTCTGACTCAAGATCTGACACGTGCTCAGTAAATGTTGGATGAATGGATAGATCTCACGCATCAAGGGAAATATCTTTATATATTCCTTAATCTTCTCAACAAATATCTACTGCATACCTACTATGTATCAACCATACCAAGCACACTCTAGGCACAGGGAATATTGCAATGAGCAAAATAGTCAAAAATGCCTGCTTTTATGGAGCTTTCCAGCTTCTGCTAAAATGTACCTTGCATCATCCTAATGCCCAGATGTTCAATAAATATTCACTAATGCTGCTGTTGAAGAAGAGGAATGGTGCAGGCAGGAGGAGCTCCTGTGCCCCAGAGCCCATCCTTCTGAAAGGCACAGGCCCTTATCTTTGCTACTGGTCTCACTAGAGGCTCCCTTAACAGAGTCTTTACAACCTTCCACTTACGTTGTGTACTAAAGAGTTTAAGAGGTGCAATAACATTGTAACAGCAGGTATTTATTGGTTTTGATAGAGACAGAGGCAGCTCTGAATTGACCAAAGCATGGCTTTTGCTTTCTTAGAGGCACACCAGTAGTGACCAAGGAGACTGATAAGACTTTTAGAATTGTCTAGAAGAGTAACCATAAAAAACAAATTGAAGCCATTGCATGCATTAAACAAAGGATCATTAAACAGAAGGATCTCTGCCCTTCAGTACCACAGAGTTTTATGGGAGAGACAGGGATGTACATAAATTATGAGATACAAACCAGGTTTGGATAAAGGCTACCACACTCACAAGTGAGCATTTTGGATATCTTATAGGAGTTTCATCCTTAACCCACCCAAAACAAAGCTCCTCATCTTCTCTCCACAACTGCTTCCTCTCTGGTCTCATGATTGGCCCCACCATCTACCTAGTTACTCCAGCCACAAAGTGAGACCTGTCTGTCACCTTCCTCTCCCTTTCTTACCATCCACATGCAATCAAGAACTGAATCTTGTCAGTTCTAATTCTAATCATCTCTACAACCTACACATGCCTCTCCAAACTCACTACCAGCACCAGAGTCCAGCCCATCATCATCACGTACCTGGACTACTGCAAAGCTTTCTTGCCAATCTCCATGTGTCTACTCTTGACATAGTCCCTGCACCTCCCCTGCCCCACTGTTCTGTGGAGGCCATTTACCCTGTTCAAATCCAAAGATGAATGTCCTAATACGAGACAAATGACAGAAATGCCTCACTGCTCAGTCCATAGTTCTAATTTTGAGATTTGGAAAGATAAAGGTTGATGCTAGGTAAACTATATAGAATAATGGAGTATATAGTAGGGACTAAGGTTTAGAGTCAGATACACCGGGCTTTAAATTTGAAATCTGCCACTTCCTTGCTTTGTGACCTAGGACAAATTAAAACATCTCTGGTCCTTCATTTCCTCATCTGTAAAAGAGGATAATCATCTTTACCTCCATGGTATAGACTCTCTTAACATAATACAAAATATTCCTTAGAGAATAAATTATATAAGGTATGACTAGCACTTAAGGCCAGTATCTGGCACATAATAAATTCTTGATAAACTGTAGTTGGTTGAAAACAAAAAGATTATTCACAGAAAGTAGGTATTTGTCTCCTTAGGGAAAACTATGACTCTGACAGAGCCCAGGTCCTGCCCCAGATGTACCACTTCATTACCAAAATGTTCCAGACACCTGTATCACCTATAAATTGTTTGAGTTTTTGACTGTGCCAAAACAATCTAACACCCTTCTAGTGTAACCAAAATGGAAGATCCTTTCTGTTCCTATCACGTAAGTGCTAGGAATCTCCAGTTTTACTAGGCTTTAAACTTCTTAACAGCAATTTAAAGAAGGAAACATAATCAGGTATAAAATTCCCAGTGTTCAAGAGGGAAAGACAAATTGCCCGGGAAAAGCACAAACAATTCTGGTATTGAGACCAGAGAGAACTTTCTCAACTGTGAACTCAAAGAGAAAATCTGGAGTACTACAGGAGTCAATAAACCTTTCCCTAAAGGGCTGGGCTGTAAATAATTTAAGCTTTGTGGGCTATATGATCTCTGTTGCAACTACTCAGGTCTGCCATTGTAGCTCAAAAGCAGCTACATAGACAACATGTATACAAATAGACTGTGTTTCAATAAAACTTTATTTACAAAACAGGCAACAGGCCTGTGGGCTATAGTTAACTGACCCAAGTATAATATAATGAACCACATTTCAGCTATTTGACACTGGACAAGTCACTTCATCTCTTTAAATCTTACTTTCCTATATCAAAACATGAGAGTTTGGGGCATGAGTGAAATGTAAACGAAATAAGGTAGAGTCAGTCCTTATTATTCATGGACTACCTATTCACAAAAATGTATTTGTGAATTTGGTTATTCCCAGAAATGTATTTGTAACCCCAAAGTCAACACTCTCATGGTCATTTGTGACCATGCATAAAGAGGTGAAAAATTTGACTCATCAGGTACAAAGTTCCCAGCTGAGGTTGAACAAAACAACACTCTGCCTTCTTGTCCCAACTCTCATAATGTAAACAAGTTTCCTTTTTGCAACCTATTTAGTGCTACACTTTTCACATTTTTGTACTGTGCTTTTTGGTGGTGATTTCAATGTTTGAAATGTCCACCAAGCATAGTGCTGAAGTGCTAGCTAGAGTTCCTAAGTGCAAGAAGGCTGTAACATGTGTTATATACAAAATGTATGTGCTAGATAAGCTTCATTCAGGCATGAGTTATAGGACTGCTGGCTGAGAGTTCACTGTCGAGGAATCAAAAACATATATTAGATAAGGTATCTTTAAATAGAACATACATGAAACCAGATGATGTATTAATGAGCTGACAAAAATGTTTTGATCAGAGGCTTACAGGAATCTAACCCTGTATTTCCCTTAGGAGCAAAGGTTCCATATTCACTAATTCAGGATTCCCACCTACATTTATATAACATAACTACTGTAAAAAATGAGAATCACCTGTACATGAACACGCTGTTCAAAGTAGTAGCTAAAAACACTATTACAAAATTCTTAGTTAATAACCATGCTGTGATACTCTTATCTCCTAATGCTGCAATAAAGCTATAACTAATTAAGCATGTTAGTTTTATTCTATCTGTATTATTTAACAAGAGTGCTGTGTTACTGTTATTAAGTGGTTGTATCCAAAGTCAGCCAGAGAATGTGTCCACTTTTTCTTTTTCCCATGGCTTCCTAAAGAGAATAAAAACAAAAATAAAGCCTTCCTACAGACTGTCTCCCAGGGGCTTCTACAGACAGAAAGCAGAAATAAAGCACTCTCTAGAGCCACAATTTTAGGCAAAGACGAGAGCAGCATCTTCCAGGAGGGGAATAGGGAGCCGCGTGGGTGGGGCCTCGAGGCTGCACCCCTGCCTGGGGGAGAGAAGGGCTCCTCAGGGCCCCTGCTTGCCCCAGTGGCCAGGCGGACTCTGAAGAGCAGTGCCCCTGGCTCCTTGCTGCCCTAGTTAAAATGCCAGCCTGGTATTTATTTGTTTTCTCCCAGACAGATGCCAATTACAGGGGGTTGGGGAAAGAGACAATGGCCCAGATCTGATTGACAACGGCTGCTGAACAAGGGGCCTCTGTGGCATGCTTAATGAAAAGGCAACTGTGGTTTTATTTCATCTATTTGATTTTAGAGTGTCGTTTATAAAAACAATTCAACCAGCAGGATTAACTACTTCTGGGCTTTCTCTTCTCCCTCTGGCTCTGTAGATGTCCTGCTATCCCCGACTTCGCCTCTTCCTCCCTCCACTCCCAGCAGGTTCCTTTCCAGGGTCTCGCAGAGAAGCACAGGCTTGCATGCAGCCCCACTTCACCAAGACTCCTCAGTGATTGCTGAATTTGTCCCCAGGTCCCCATCTCCCTAGTACCACCGTCCTTCCTCCCAGCATCTCCTCCTGCCTGGCCACCAGCAAGAGCCTTGAGGCTTGGCTCCCCCTGTTGTTCTTTCCTCCCTGGAGGCTTTGGAAGTATGTGCAGCCAGTTTGGGTTGTTAACAATGAGGGTGTAACTGGCACTTAGCACTTACGGGTGTGCACAACAAGGAACATGCCATCCAAAATGATCCCCAGTGATTTTATTCCCTTGGCCACTTTGTAGCCCAAGTGACTTTGTTTCTAGTCCCACAACCTAATTACCAAATTGTATGGCATGTGAATTATACTCAAATAACCCTGCTATATAAATTTTAAAAATCTAATTACCATAATTATCTGCTCAAAACTCTTAAATGATTTGGGATCATCTGTACTGGATCAAATTCAAACTCCTCACATGGTACCCAAGGGTTTCACTGAGCTCTGGGCCCTCCTATCTCTCCCATTTATCTCCTCTCACTGCTTCTCACTAACCATGGCTCTCAAACCCACCCCAGTGAACTTTTCACTTCTATTCCAGCTCTGCTTGCTGTTCATATTCCCTCTATCTAGAGCACCCTCCACTTCACTTCCTTCCATGACAAATGCTTACTCAACTTTCAAGGCTCTGTGTAGGCATCACCTCCTTCAGGAAGCCCACCATGACTCCTCCCAGCCTCAGGCTGCCTCTCTGTGTTTCTCTTGTATAATTTGTAGGGCAGTTACTCAACTATACGGCCCCAGGATGGCAGGGAACAGGCTGAATTCAGTCCTCAGCAGAGGGCTGGGCTCACAGAAGAGCAGATCAGGTGGGAGAACAGCTTCCCTGCTCCCAATCAGAAGCAGCTTTGCCTCTTCTGTTCTATGTATTAGGACATCACGAAAGACTGAAGAAAATTCCCACAGTCACAAAAGGTTTGGAAACTCTGATCTAGGTCATTGAGTTTGTCTGCTGGGGAAAGTGATGACTTCTGAAGTCATTTTTCGTGTTGACTTCTGAAGGCTAAGAATGGAGTTAGTCAGTCGGGGGTAAAAGACCAACAGGTACTTGTATGCCTTTCTGACCCCAGTGAAGATCTCAAGATCTAGAGTAAAAGCAAGCTGCAAGGGGAACATTCAAACTGAACTTAACAGCCAGCGTTCCTGAGCTGCCTGATAAAGCTCTTTCCCCAAAGGGTTATGTCTTTGAAGAGGTCATCGAATGCTAATCGGAAAGACAAAGATGCTTACAGAGCCTTTTTCTTGTCTTTCTAAAGGGCTTTAGAGATGGCAAAGCCACTTGCTCCTCTGGGTTCTCTTGCCATTTATTCGCACTTTTCATACCACTCTGGAATGTTCTATTTATAGGTCCATAATCCATAAGAGACCATGGCCCCTCCATGATGGGGCTGAATTGTATTTGCATTTGTTTCCCCAGGGCCACAGTGGGTCAACAGTCTGTGTTTGCTGAGTTTACCTCCTCACCTTCCCTCATGAGGGGAAAGGCAGGTCCAGCCCTCCTGAGGGCCTTGCCTAAGGCACCAGCCGTTTAATGGTGGGGCTGGGTAGAACCCATGTCTTCCCTTTCCATTCTTCCACCACGACCCTGAACTTGCTGGAGTGGTCCCAGCACGGCATCCTCAGCCCACATACTCTCCCAGCTCTCTCTCACAGGGTCCTGGGGCGGGAGTAGGGGAAGTGGTGACCACTCGCCTGGGACTACCTCTTGGTAAGACCACCTAGTAATGAGGGCTTTTTGTTCTGTAAGTGATCAAACTCTCCCACTCCAGGAAAGGAGAGAAGGGGAAGCAAACACGTATTTCTTATGGACTGAGCACCCGCTATGTACCAGAGACTATGTCAGCCACACGCACAGAGCTCATAGTTAAATAAAATGAGAACGTAGATGATCTCATTTGGTTCCTGTAACAACCCTAGGAGGTAGTGATGTCTGCCTCCATTTTCCAGATGACAAAGTTAAATTAAGAGTAAATGGCAAAATAGGGATTTTCAGCCTCAGGCCTTTGTGACTCCAAAGCCACAAAGTGCTTTTTCCACCTCCCACCTCCCGGAGGGACTCACCCAGTCCTGGATTCCACTCCAGCATTCTCACAAGTTTCTAGCTGATGCAAGCTCCTTTCCATTCAACAGTCATTGCCTGGAAGCCAAGGGTATGCGCCAGGCTGTGGGGGTGCACTGGGGACCGATATAAGACACAGCTCTGCCCTCCCATGGTCCCAGGCTCCTCAGCAGAGAGAGGCGGCAGCCTTCATTTCACTAGGAAGTGGTACAAGCCACTGGCATTCCCCTGGCATTGTTATGAGTATT
The DNA here is from genome assembly GCF_049350105.2 of Macaca mulatta. Classification (NCBI taxonomy): domain Eukaryota; kingdom Metazoa; phylum Chordata; class Mammalia; order Primates; family Cercopithecidae; genus Macaca; species Macaca mulatta. Next base: position 79,724,096 of record NC_133419.1, read on the forward strand.
CAATATAAAGCAGGGGTCCCCAACCCCTGGATACAGACCAGTAGAAACGGCCTGTTAGGAACCAGGGAGGAAGGCAAGGCAAAAATTCCAAAAAGGAAACTGGCATTTATTGAGTGCTTACTGTATTACAGGCATGTTCTAAATGCATTATACCAGTGGTCCCTAACCTTCTTGGCTCCAGAGATGGGTTTCGTGGAAGACATTTTTTCCATGGACAGTGGGGATGGCGAGGGGGTGGGGGGTGGTTTCAGCATGAAAATTCCACCTCAGATCATCAGGCATTAGCTTCTCATAAGGAGCACACAACCTAGATCCCTCGCATGTGCAGTTCACAATAGGGTTCATGCCCCTATGAGAGTCTAATGCCACTGTTAATCTGACAGGAGGCAGAACTCAGGTGGTAACCGTCTTCGCTCACCCACCGCTCACCTCCTGCTGCACAGCCTGGTTCCTAACAGGTCGTTTCTGTGGGTCTATGTCCAGGGGTTGGGGATCCCTGATTTATATTGAATACTCATAACAATGCCAGGGAAATAGTCTCTTGTTATTCCTCATGTTACACGTGGAGGGATCTGAGAGTCAGAGTGAAGCTGTCATTTGTGCATAATCACCCTGCTGCTGCAAGGGCAGAGGCAAGACCAAGTCAGCCTGAAAGCAGAGACTTTGAGAGACTGAACCATTACATCAAACTGGAGGTTCAGGAAAGGCTTCCTGGGAAAAGGTAACTTTTGACCCCAAATAGTTCCTGAATCTCTTTCTTCCAGGACTTCTTACAAAAACAGAAGGGAATTACTTGAATTACTTGGAGATTTTTAAAAAAGACTTCCCTAGATTCAGGTCCCATGAGAAGTGACATTCTCCCCTCAGCGTGCCCTAGGCATTGCCACTCTCCACACCTCGCCCATCCCCTTTCCTTTCTATTTCCATTTGCCTTCTCCCTCCTACCCTAAGGGTTCAGCTCAGTTATAGCTCCCCCTAGGACCTTCCAGCAGGGACCAGCGACCACCCGTGCCTTTAACTCCTCCGGTAGGTCTCTGATGTGGAGACTGGGGGGAACTTATGACTAGTTCAGTATTTATAAGGTGTTAGGCTGGGAGTTTTACATAATTATTTCCTTTAATCTCACTTTGTCTTACCACTATTGCACGGAGCAGGTGTCAGCATCCCACAGAAGAGAAAACCAGACATACAGAAATGTTATGACTTGCTCAAGATCGCCCAGCTAGTGACCAGAGTGAGAATTAATTTGTCTGACTCTGAAGTCCACATTCTTAGTTTAGTGTGCCTGGTAGGTTGTTTGTCTCCTGTGGGTGTCTGTCCAGCTGGAAACATATGGTGCACTCTTTGCATGTAGAAATAGGGTTGTCTGTATCTTCTGCACCTGCACTGTACTTGGCATATAATAATTGCTTACTAAAGTTTATCAAATAAATGAATATTTTACACGTTCCTGTATCCTCAGTGTTCAGTAGAGTGCTCTATATATTCTAACATCTAATGAAGGATTTTTTCATTTTTAAAAATTAAGACAAATGTTTTATTAACAGTCAAGCTTAGACCAGGTGAGGTGGCTCACGCCTGTAATCCCAGCAGTTTGGGAGGATGAGGTAGGTGGATTACATGAAGCTAGGAGTTTGAGATCTGCCTTGCCAACATGGTGAAATCCTGTCTCTACTGAAAATACAAAAATTAGCTGGGCGTGGTGGCACATGCCTGTAGTCCCAGATATGGTAGGCTGAGGCATGAGAATCACTTGAATCTTGGAGGCAGAATTTGTAGTGAGCCAAGACTGTGCTACTGCATTCCAGCCTGGGTGACAGAGTGAGACTCTGTCTCAAACAAAACAAAACAAAACAAAAACAACCAAAACCAACCAATGAACCAACCAAAAAACAGTCTAGCATTAATGATTTTGCATCCCACCCATACACAAAATGCAAGACAGTACTGTTCTTGCTAACATTTCAGTGCTATTTCAAGTTCATTATTATAACCCCAGCAACTCCAGGCCTAGGTAGACGGTTAAATTCATCCAATTCTGAGTTTGACTCTTAACCCCTTCTGTGACGTGTGGATGGCTCTAGAGACCCAGGTTTATGGAGCAGTGTAATGTGATGCAAATGTGGTACTTCCAGTATCACATTTGGAAGGCTCTGCTCTTTCTTTAAGTAGTTTATTAATCTGATTATATCTGGTTAATCTCCCTATAGATTAGTTTCTTTAAAAAGGTGGGGGGTTTTAAATCAATGTTCTGATGTCCTATGGATGAGGCAAAAGACCTCTGAGGTTTTAGTGAAGGATCTTTTCAAAGATGAAGATGAGTAAGCTTTCTTAATTAAACCCCAAATTCAACAAGATGTGTTCCAGTGCTACCCAATAGTCCTGCAGTCATCACTATCCTTATAACATTAGGAGTGAGGCTCTTCCTAAAAGGCAGAAATGCAAGTTTTGATCCCCACATCACTACCTACAATATAAAGTATGATGAAGAATAAATGATAGCTACTCACCTCAAAATATTAAGAACAAGGACCTTTCAGGTGCTATATAACACCTATAACAAAGCCTTTCTCTGAGAGCTACGCCTGTGGCTAGAAGAGGCACTTTGCAGACCTGCACTGAGGGGGAAAACTGACCCTTAAAACCCATTCTCATGCAAGCCTATTATTTAGAGTTACAAGGGTAACCAAAAGAAGAACTGCAAATGCCATATAGATGACTCCTAATTGCAAGCGCACCCTGGGGGAAGGCAGGGTGTCAGTGGCTAGGCTTTCATTTCACCCAGCAGAAAGGCAATACACACTGTGTAAAGCTGATAGGTGACTTTGGAGCAGTTTAAGCATATACTATTTAGTGATGTGGACACAACCACTAGAACTAAAGACAAAAGTAGTTCAATGTGGTTGTGTCAAGGGACAGGATTTGGGGTTGAGGAACGGTTTTGCTGTTTACTATAAGATCTCCTGCATTATTTTATCTTGGAATCATTTGTAAGGATGGATATCCTTGATTTTAGAAAAATTTTTTAAAGTCCTGCTTTTTGCCTTCCTTGTTCTCCAAGAAGTCACTGTTATTTGGGGAGGTTGGAACTATTCCTGCCTTTCCGTTCAACTACCTCTCAATCTGTGGCTTTCTGATGAACAAAGGGTACCAGTGGAGACTGGGCTGTGTGTTATGTTCATCCCATACAGTAAGGGGTCCTAGGAGCCATCTCTCTAGAAGTGGCGGTGCAGGAATGCCCCACTTTACAGTATTTTATTGATTGTTTACATCACAACTGTTTTCAGAACAGTTCAGATCTGAAACCTGTGTGATTTTAAATTTTCTAGTAGCCACGTTTTAAAAAGCAGAAAGAAAAAAATGACAACAATTTTAATGATGTTATATTTATTTCATCTATAAATACATTTTATTTATCTAAAATATTATAATGTTGCTACCTAATATAGAAAAAGTATTCATGGGACATTTTATATTCTTTTATTTTCCTCCTAAGTCTACGAAATCCAGGGCACATCTTGTATTATATTTATGGTACATATTAATTCAGACTTGCCACATTCCGAGTCCTCAATAGTCACATGTGGCTGTTGGCTACCATATTGGTAGCACAGATCTGGATTTTTCAGTTTCTCCAACCAAGCAACACACACTCTGGCCTCTTCTCATATGATCTTCCCTCTGCTTGGGGCATGCTCCCCACCACCCCCAACCCACTGTGCTGGGCTGACTTTCAAATCAGAGGTCACTTCCTCCTGGAAGTTCCCCCTGGTCTGAGTTAAGGGTCCCTCTTACATGCTGCCATGGCATTCTGTAGGGTACTATTAAGATACATATTAAATGGATTGTAATTACTTGGGTTTCTTGGACTTTAACTCCATCTATATCGTGTTTATCACTGAGCCTCCAATGCCTAGGATGTGCCTTGTACATAGCAGACACCCTGCAATGTACGCAATTTTGCTTGCTAAAATAAAACATCCTTTAGGCCCTGGACATCGATCTGCTCAGGGATGGTCCTAAGAAGCAAAGAAAAACCAGCTTCTCTCTTCACACCTACCCAAAAGAGCATAGACTTTGGAGTCAGTCAGGCCTTGGTTCAAATTCTGATTCTACCCCTTAACAAAGCTGTGTCCTGGCCAAGTCCCTTTACCTCTCAGAGCCTTATTTCTCCATCTGTAAAACGGGGCTATCAATCTGCCATGCATAATTGTTGCACAGATTAAACAACTGATATAAGTGGTCTAGAATTAGTGCCTGGCACATGGTGAGTACTTTACACCCAGTTTCATTAAATTAAAGTAGCCATCAATTACAACTGCATAAATAATGAGATACATCATTATTTCATGAGCCACTGAGAAAAGGGAACAATAACCTCCAATGACAATGTCAGTTAAACTATGACATGCCTTCAACTGTAAGATGCATCCTAATTTCAGAGATGCTAAAAAGTTAAGGTAACCATCTTAAACTCAATGACATTTGATAAGTGATTCTCCCCTCCTCTTTCTCCCTGGAGAGTTACTGGACAGAACTCTTAGGTAGAGGATGCTGACCTCTGACCTGTGTCACATTACATGGGAGTCACGGGACTTGGGTTTCATGAGGTGCTCTAGAAACTATAAAGAAAGAAATGGCTATTTAATGAATTCCCATCATAGGCCAGCCACTTTCCTTACATTATTTCAATCGCTTCTCAAAACAATCTTATTTGGTATATTTCTCATTTTTAAGAAGAGGAAATGGCAGTTCAAAGAGGTTAAGTTGTGTAGCTAGTACATGGTGGAGCCAGGCCTGGAATCGGGGCCCATGTCACGCGCCGCCCCGCTGCCTCCACAGCCAGGCCTGGAACTGGGGCCCATGTCACGCACCGCCCCACTGCCTCCACAAAACCCAGTTTCTAACGGCCTTAGATCTCGAGGTTGGCTGGCTGTTCTGAAAGCCTCGTTAGCAGCATCCTGTAAATGCGCTGTAAATGCCCTGAACTCCTCAAACAAGCTCGGGATCAAACCATCAGCCCTAAGCTTATTAGATTTAATGCCAGGAACAAACCTTGAAACAACACGTTAAGGAGACCCCTGCAAAGATCTGAGGGAGAAGCAGAGCCTGACCCTCCAGGGGCAGCAGGCTGGCAAGACAAGGCTGTACACAGCTTGCCAGATCCGATATCAGTGAAAGAGAAGAATGCCGGCTTCCTCCTCAGCATCTGCAAGCTTTAGCACTCCTCCATGGCACCCCACTGTGTGAGGGGGAAATGAGGAAGGGCCTGAGATGCTGAAATGGCCAGGGGTGCACGGGTGGTAAATGTGGAATAGGGGGATGTTAGGAGGGAAGCCCTAATGTGGGGAAGTCACCCAAGCTTGTCAGTACCTGAAACATACACATCAAATGTAAACACCTAGATGGGTGGCAGGGACTAAGGACAGAGGCAGAAGGTCCCTTTGGTTAGATACTGGGGACCAAATTTGCTCACAAATTCATGTGAGGGTCTTTTGCAGTTTTTCGCTCTCTCAGATTTGCTAAGGCTGAGATGACATGCTGGCCCTGCAATAATTTAAGATACAGGAATTTCCTTACAAAGTTCAGTGTCTTTCCACAAAGTCAAAAACACTGCTGATTTGATCAAGTTGCTGATTTGATCATCTGAGGAAGTGTATACTTCATGGGAGTTTCTCAAGCTTCTTCTCTGTTTAAAGTAGCTCCCTGCATCCTCTCTATATTTTTTGAGATGAAATCTTAGTAAAATGGTTAAGAGAGGACCTAGTCTGGTGAAGTGGAAGGCAGGGCTCACCAAGCCACCCCTCCTCTCCTATCCCCTGGTGAAACCCCAGCACTGGGCAGAAGAGAGACTAAAAACCACTGAGCTGGCACTTCCAGCTGTGGCATTTGATGAGTCTGCTATAAATTGGGGGGAAAAAGGCTTAAACATGTAACAGTGGAAGCCTGTTGTAGTAGAGAGGACGCTGGTTTGGTTCACCAAGAAAGCAGCACTTTCATCTTAGTTTGGCTGTGAAATGAGTTTCCCTAGGGTTTGGCTTTGGCATGGGTTCGGGCCCCACCCCTCACTTGTCATGTGACCTTAGCCAGAAGACTTTTCCCCGGGCCTCAGTTTCCTGCAGGGAGCTGGGATTGCTCAGTGGCTCTCGCGTAGTGCTCAGGGGAATCCTGGAAGCAACCCTCCCTCGCTTCACCACTTTATCCAGAACATCTCTGCTTTTGTGTATTTCATACATTTTGGATCCCTGTAAAACTTGCTTTGAAGATGTCTTTGTGGTCAGTAAAAGTTTGAACTCTGACAGACTGAATCATCTCCTACATTCCTTCCAGCTCTGACATTCCCTGACTCTAAAAATCACCAAGTTACAATCTATTCATGGGAATAAACAATCCTCAAAGAAGTTGGAAGGTGCTGGGTATTTGTGAGCAGGGGGTGTGTGTGTGTGTGTGTGCGCGCGCGCGCATGCACGCGGGGGGCATGTACTTGTGTGTGTTTAATCCTTCAACATTTATGTGTGTGTGCCTGTGCTTCTCAAACGCAAGCCACATGCAAACATTTCCTCTGCAAAGTTTGGTGCTTTCAAGTTATTTATGTGCAAAAGATGCCTGCAGGCAAAGCAGGGCAAGCACGTTTCTGTGCCAGCCCAGAAATGTGCTTTGCACTCTGCAGGTGAGAAGACCCTGCTGCCCTGCAGCCTGCAAACAAGGAAACCAATTGAGAACAACACAAATCCACCAGGCAGGTATTCACACCCTTGGTTTCCTCATTTTCCTGCTGGCCTTGTCTCCATTCCCCAGGCCTTCCCTGATTCCTGCCCATCTCTCCAAGATAGAAAAAGGAAGACAGGAAATGCAGCCCAGTAACCATTTCAAAACAGTGACATGATGCTAGAAAACAGTCATTAAGTCCACTGCACACTTGTTCACGTTTCCCAAGCCTTGCTGGGTGAAACTTCTAGACCCAGGGCCGTCATAGTGCCACAGCTGCAGATGCAGCCTGAGGGCAAATAGAAGTTGAGGCTGGTTCTCCCTAGGTGACAGGTAATCCTTAGCATCCTGTATAGACAGGCCTCCTGGTCCGGCCTAAGAACCCAGCAGAAGGGAGCAGATAACAGCAACATCAGACCATGAATAAATCAAAAGTAATTTCCATTTCTCTTTGGATCTTATGGGTTTTATGTGGGGGGAAGGTATAGCACACATGCTTTTCTGATTCTATCTTCATTATGCCACCTAAAAACAAGCAGATAAATAGACCTTAAAGCTGAAAGAGACCCTGGAGGGCATCTCACCACCCTCCTCATTTGAAGGGCAAGAAAATCGAGACCTTGTATGGGAAGGATCCTTGCTGAGAATCATCCTGCTATACTACCTAGGAGACTGGACCTCAGGCCGCTGGCCATTTCATTCAGCCCCAAAGCCGTCACCAAGTATACTTACACAGTATGCTGTGCCCTTCACTTGCTAATGGCATACTGTGTAAGCGATGAGGACAGGAGGGACCTGAAAGCCAGCTCACACTCTGCTCACCCAGCCCTGTGCCCTGGTGCAGGGCTACGTCTGCCTGGAGGAAGGGCATTGTCTTCTAATTTGCACAGAAGGGCTAGCAGGGTCTCCAGGAGACAGGAAGTGTTCACAGAGGGGAACACTGGAGCCCCAAGATGAGTTTAAGAGCAGAGAAAGAAAGTGCAGATGTTTTGAGTGGAATGGGAAAATGTGCAAAGAGCTGCTGTTAGGGATTCATCAGGCACGCATCTTTCTCCTAGCCCAGACCCAGTGCACCCTGATGCCTGGGCCTTTACCCAAGGCCTCTCCAGGAAGACCCAGCCAGAAACATGCTCTTTGGATCCCATCTTGGAGTAGAAGGTTACAGAAGCAACCCCTCCAGGCCTCTCTACAGCTAGGTTCCAATGGCCCTGTTGTCCTTAACAGGAGACTTTGGGGGTCTCTACCACTGCCATACTCCTTGCTGCTTTGGGGGTACCTTTTGCAGCCTCCCCTGTCCCTCCCAGCAGCCTTTTTTCTCTGCCCTCCACATCCTGGGGAGAAGGAAATCACCCAACAGAGAGGAGGGGAGACCTACCCCAGCTGCTCTGCCCACTCCTGGCAACCGCCCCTCCCTCCATCCCCTGAACTTCTACTGCCTCAGGAAAGGGCTGAAGACACAGATTCTAAATATGGGTACACTCCCACCCCCAATCCTCCTGCCCCGCTAATATTAGCCCTTTTGTAGAATCCACTGACAGCATTATTCCCTTGTTTTGGCTGTGCTGGTGGGAATTCTTCTGCTTACAGTAAGGAGTGAGGCAGACTGAGCCAGCAAAAGTCTGCGGAACACACTGAGCCAGATACAGAGAGAGCTCTGCTACCAGGGGCTGTGCCAGGTGATTTATGGAGCTCCTTTTCAGACACAAGATTTATGATTCTGCGAACAGGGAGTTTTGGGAAATGGGCAGGGCATCTGGATGAGGATGGGTGGTTCTGGTTAATTGAATTTGTCAGCTTCCAGATAGAGGGGGCACTAACAGTTGTTGACGATTTACTCTGAGCCAGGAACACTGCTAAGGATTTCGCGTACATGATTTCATTGTATCTTTACAACGGCCCTATGAGGGGGGTAGAATTATCCTTATTTTACAGATGAGGCATTGAGGCTCAAAGAAGTGAAAGTACTTTGCCCCCTGACAATGTCTAGTCAACGCAAAGATGGGATTTGAACTCAGGTCTTTGTGACTCTGAAGCCCTGGCTATTCACCATGTCATCAGGCCTGCTTGTTTCAACACTGGCAGAAAATCTTTTGAAAATGGTGCGAGTGTGCTACTTCTGCATGGTCCATAGTTGGGGGCACGGAAGCAAAGTGCTGATTTTGGAGTGAAGGGATGTGAACTGGGTGCCTGCTGCTGTGAGGCCAACTTGGAGCAACTTATTAGGCCTGTCTGAGCCTTAGTTTTTCCAACTAGAAAATAGGAGTGCAGATAGAGAAACCCCAAAGGTGCTTTTGGCCCTGACTCTTGGAGTCTGCACAGTTTTCTGAGGGTCTTCTTTATTTTGATGCCTAGTTCTCACCATGTTGGCCCAGAAATGCAGCTTGAAATGAGCACAGTGGCATGAGGTGAGGGCAGAGAGCAAATTGAACATGTACTGACCAGAAGGCCCCCTAAGCAGCCTTCCTGCTGAGATCTCACTGTCTTGCAACTCCTCTCTACAAAGTATAAGAGAACAAAAAAGCGAATTCTGCCTGAGGCAGTATAGCACAAACAAGGTCCTCCTGGTTTCTCAAATTCACTCAAAGAAAGAGAAAGCAGATATGAGAGAGAGCATATAGATCTGGAGTGACTGGTAATACATGGGGGAAACAGTAGGTATTGATTTCATTCCACTGCTTATTTTCCCACCTTGTTCCAACGAGGATTCAAGGCAGGGGCACTTAGGAGTTGGTGACACCTAAGGGGTTTGCAAGGCCATTCACTGAGAAAGGAATAGAGTCAATGACGATAGCTGATTGAGTCTAGAAACACAATGTTATAAGCTTGTCTCCATCAGGAAAATGAGACTGGCCAGACAAATGGACTGATTTGTCAATCTGATGGCTGTCCTACTGGCTTATTTTTTGGCACCTGGAGAAATGCACCCTTTGGGGCAGTCCACCTTGCTGTCAGCATTGTGATTGAAGGCTCAGGAGGAAAGACCAGGGCCTGCGTGTGATGGGGAAGCCGGCAGGAGCTGTTGAGAACCTCTTGAAAGAACTCTCTTCCCAGACTCCAGACATTGGAGGAGCTTTCCCATCAAAGCAGCGTCAGCGGAAGCACCCGAGTTCTTGCCACTTCATCTTTGTTATATTTTATTGACGTTACACTGATACTGAAATTTCATTTCCAGAAACTTTCCTGGACCATTTCTCTGAGGAAAGAAGCTAGCCCATTAGTGAGCCACTCAAGTGGCCCATGGCAGTCTCTCAGGAATTCTCAGAGCTTGCAGCTCCCGAGTGGTGCTGGTTATGTGTGTACATGTGCACGAGTGACAGACAAGCGCAGTGACACTGTCACTATCAGGAAATCACAAACAACAGGATTGTTTTCAAGGTGAGGCCTGGGCTCTTCATCCTCCAGAAACCAACAGAGCCTAAAGGGAAATCTCACAGGCACGGCCATGTGTGCAGACCCAGACAAGCGCATAGGACCCACGACACAGATGCACCCAACATGCACCTCTGAGCCCAGACACACATGCCTGCTTGTAGGCACGTGCACAGGTGTTTACACCTTTAGATGCCTGCAGAGCCCTCACATCCCAGACACACAGGCACACACTGGGGCCATGGAGGGTGGTCTCTACAAGCTGAAAGTTTACCACATTAGGGACTCCTTGGCTGAGTACCAGCTCTGGAGGATTTCCAGTCTGATGATCTCAGAACTCCCTAAAGTGTCAATATGTTCATTTTCACAGCTGTTTCCTCATCAGCTTCTTCCCAGAAGGCCTTGGAGAGAGTACTCCAGGCAGAAGATGAGTAACACAGTCCTTTGGGAGCTTACTATCTTCTGAGAGTAGCAACAGGTAAGATGGTGTTAAGGAGAGAGGCAGGCAGGCAGGGAGATGAAGTGTAAACTTTCTCAGGGTCAAGTCTGACTTCTTTACTGTTGGATTCCCAGAGCCCAGCAAGGTGGGAGCACCTAGTACAGCTTCATAAATAATTATGTAATGAACTGATTCAGGGCTATTGCAGACCAACCTTACTTGGTCTCTCTATATGCTTCTCTGCCACCCACAGTATCATGTCCACACTCCTCGTAGCCCGCCTTCCAGAGCCAAAACCTGTCTTCCTACCTCATGTCCTATCCCGCTGCCCCGTACCTGCCTCTCTGCTCTTTATTCCCATTCCACGGAGCCTCTCCCCGTTTCTCCAGGACTCCAGGGCCTTCCAGGTCTCAGGGCCTTTATGGAAACTTTCCCTCTGCATCCTTTTCTGTTTGGTGAGCTCTTTTTCACCCTTTCAGATGCATAGCAAATATCCTCTTGCTATGGTTTGAATGTGTCCTCTCCAAAATTCATTTTGAAACTTAATCCCCAATGCAACAGTATTAAGAAGTGTGACCTTTGGGAGGTGGTTAGGTTATGAGAGCTCTACCCTTGTGAATGGATTAGTGCCTTATAAAAGGGCTGGAGGGAACTAGCTAGGCCCCCTTTTGTTGCCTCTCCTTTTCCCTCTGCCATTTGAGGACACAGTGTTCCTCCCCTCTGGAGGATGTGGCAGCAAAAAGGTGCCATTTTGAAAGCAGAGACCAAGACCTCACCAAAAATCAAAACTGTTTCATCTTGATCTTGGACTTCCAGTCTCTAGAACTGTGAGAAATAAATTTGTTCTTTATAAATTACCCAACCTCAAGTATTTTGTTACAGCATTATTAATAGCTGAAGACACCAGTCTTCTGTAGTTCTGACAGCTTTTCCTTCTCCTTCCCTGTCTTCCTGAGTCAGAGTTCACTGCAGCCTCCAAAGGGCTCACAAAGGCCTGTCTTCCTCCTTTTGTGGCCATCTCTCCACAGCAAGCGGCTCCAGGTGGTAGGCATATCCCTTACATATCACTTACGGAGCCTGGCACTCAGTGAGTGAAGTTGGTGGAGACCTAGCAAGATGGCATCACAGCTCCAGGGTCTGGCTCTGGGCTTTGTAACCCCCTTAACTGGCCCCCTCCCATTTGAGTGGGAACAGGAGAAGCAGTGGATGCCACACATGGGAACCACATGGGGAAGGAAGCGAGCCAGAGCAGACTGTACTACACCTGCTTTAGGGCTGCTGCAGTCACCCACGTCTGGCTCTGGGACACATAGGAGGCCGTGATTCCCATCTCTCCATGTCTCTGCCTCCCGGCCTGTGGCTCCTGAAGCCACCTGTCCCAATTAACCCTCCTGAAGCTCTTTTCTTGCAAGGCCCCTGGGTATGAAATGTCATTAAGGACATATCTCTCCCAGGTTAAACTCTCCCAGTGCGAAAGAGATGCTGGTCTACCTTTCAGCTGGAAAATCTGGGACAGCCAGCCTGGGTTAGTGGGAGCAGGAGCTGTGGGCCCTGCCTGCTCCCTTAGGAAAGCCCAAACTAATTAATACCTGGTTGGCCCACTCGGCAAAATAAACACATAAAATGAGATGATTTAACATCTTTTTTCTTTATTGATTTATTTAGATTTCTAAAAGGTCACAGTCAATTCTTTTTTCCACTGGACAGAAACCTGGAATGAGCAAAGGGTAGAGAGCTGCAAATGGATTCAACTATAAAAACACTGGGCTGTCTTTAGGTGTCAAATGATGGCATTACGCTCTGCACATAGAGATGAAGGAGATGCAGCTCAGCCTTCCGGGAGCTTCCTTGTTCACATTCAGACTCAAAGGCAACTCCTTAGCACCTTTGATATGCCCGGGAACAGCACAGGGACCATTACACTTACTCCTTTCAGCAATCCCCACAGGGAGGCATTATGATCATTTCTATTTCACAGAGGAGGAAATGGAGACTCAGGGAGTTCACTGATTTGTCTACGGTCAAGCAGCCAGTGGGAGAGCTGGGCTTTGAACCCAGGTCTATGTAGCTCCCAACGTCTTACTTTCCTAAGAGATGGGTCCATCTTTAGTCCAGTGGAGATTCTTGTAAGTTTCTGGAGAATGGCTTTTTAGTTTTAATTTATCATGACCACCCTAGGAAGGTAGGCATCAATGTCCATATTTTATCACTGAGAAAGTGAAATTCAGAGTTATCTGCCCCAGCTTGGAAATCATAGTCAAGATCAGAATTAAAAACTTTTAGTTTGACCTCTTGGTGATGTGGGATGGCTCTCTGTAGAGCTATGGAGGGAAGATAAGGCCCCTAGGGAGGGTATGCTTGGTGGCAAGTCCCCAGGAGGCCTGCATCCCATCTAAGGACAATTCTCCAAGGGCTACAATGGCCTTTGTCACCAAATTTCATATCAATTCTGCCTCTCTGGCATAACTGGGTTCTAGAAAAAGGTCTCAAACCATTAAAATCTTTAATGTCCCAGGATAAAGTTCAGACTCCTTCACAAAGCATTCAGTTCCTTCTGGGGTCTCTCCAATTCAGCGCTGTACCTTTGAGCCCTTGTGAATGTCTCTGAATGTTCAGTTAGATTCTTCTCGCCAAACTGCCGGTTCTGCTTGGGCCTGGAAGGCCCTGTCCCACAGGCCCACTAGGCAGATTGCTATGCATCTTTCATGATTCTGTGTGGATCACATTTCCTCTGACATTCCTCTGAACATGTAAAGATGCTGAATTTCATTTATCATTAAGGAAATCCAAATCAAAACCACAATGAGATACAACTTCAAACCCACAAGGAAATAAAAAAGACATAAAAAAGTATTAAAAAGGATGTAAAATGATCTCTCCTTTCTCTACATTTCTGTGGCCCCCTTTATGCCTATGTTATAGTCTTGATCATGCTTGGTAGCAATTGTTTGTATAGAGTCCAGTACCCCCCATCAGATTGGGTGGCCCTTAGGAGCAGAGACCCAGATGGATTTCTTTCTATGTGACCAGATACTCCAGTACAGGGCCTGGCACATGAAAGGAGCTTCATAAATCATTGCTGAATGAATTAATGAAGTGACTGATGAATAAATGAATGGCCACAATTCAAAACTCTTTTAGAAAGGTTCAGGGACTGACAACATTATCTTTACTGCAGAGAAACTGCTGACTTCCAGAATGCAATCTCATACTCTTGCTTCTCTGTTCTAACCAATTTCAGCCAGTAACATTCTTTCCTCATTTTTACGTGTTAAAAAACAACAAAAACAAACACTCGATTCTTTTGTTAACCTGAATGCCAAGCTATTAATACTTGTGGGTATTTTGATTTTCTAGGAGGACAGGATGGATTCCAGGGGAGATAATGGTGTAAGCATTGGTCTTTTTCAGCATGTGGTCCAGAGGCCAATCTCTTATCTGTTATGAAGGAGAAAGTTTTGCTTCAGTGGAGTATTTATTCAGGCATTTGTGTGGAAATATTTAAAATTGGGGGGAAAAAAGTGCAGGAAAAAGGCAGGAATTATAGCATTCTGTCCCAGGCTGGGTCCCCAGTATTAAGCACCTTGCCTGGCATAATGGCCAGAGACTCACTGCCCTGTCCATAAGGAAATTTTCAGGCTTCAGTGCAGTGTTGCTTCTGGCATTTACAGGTTGTTGTTGCTGTTTTTCTGACACAAGCACATGATAAGGCATAACTGTTAGCTGTAGTAAGCCTTGTTCTTATCACCACCTTTTAAAGTTTTCCAAAATACAGGCAAGATTAACACAAATTCTTTATAAAACTCTTACAAGAAATACAAAAGGAGGGAGCCCTGCCCAACTCATTCTATGAGATGAGCATTATTCTGATAGTAAAATCAGACAAAGACATTACACACACAAATACAGATGAATATCTCCCAAAAATAGAAAAATATAAATTTTTATAAAAATATAAAAATCTTCAATAAGATAACATTGAATTGAATCCAACAACACATAAAAAGAACTATACACCATGACCAAGTGGGATTTATCAAGGAATTCAAGGTTGGTTTAACATACAAAAACCAATCAATGTAATAGATCACATTAAGACCATAAAAGATAAAAACCACATGATTATGTCATTAGACCCGGAAAAAGCATTTCACAAAATCTAACATCCTTTCATGAAAAAACCCAACAAACTATAAATAGAAGAAATCCTTAACTTGATAGAGGCCATCTACAAAAAACTCACATCTAACATTGTACTTAATGGTGAAAGACTGAAAGCTTTCCCCCTAAGATGAGAAATAAGGCAAGGTGACTGCTCTCATCACTTCTTTGAATACTGTACTGGAGGTTCTAACCAGGAAAATTAGTTAACAACAAGAAATAAAGACACTCAGATTGGAGAAATGAAGAAATAAAACTATCTCTACTCACCAATGACAAGATCTTATATATAGAAAATCTTAAGGAATCCACAAAAGAGCTATTAGAATAAACAAGTTCAGCAAGTTTGAAGGATATCAGATAAATGTACAATCATTTGTATTTCTATACACTAGCAATGAACAATCCAAAAATGCAATCAAGAAAATAATTCCATTTATAATAGCATCAAAAAGAATAAAGTATTTAAGAATAAATGTAACAAAAGTGAAAGATTTGTACACTAAATATTGTAAAACAGATTAAAAAGAAATTAAAGCAGGCTTGAGTAAATGGGAAGATATCTCATGTTTGTGGATCGGGAGACTGAATATTGTTTGGATAAAAATAGTCCCCAAATGTATTTATAGATTTAATGTATTCCCTACCAAAATCTCAGCTGGATTTTTTTCTATAGAAATGTACTAGTGTATCCTGAAATTTATATGGAAATGCAAGGAACACAGAATATTCACATAGTCCTTAAGAAGAACAAAGTTGGAAGAATCCCACATCTCAATGTCAAAATTTACTATGAAGCTACAGTAATCAAGATAGTGTGGTACTGGCATATAGAGTAGACATATAGATCAATGGAATCAAATTTAGAGTCATGAAATAAACCCTCACATTTATAGTCATTTGAGTTTTTGACAAGAGTACCAAGACAATTCAATAAGGAAAGAAAGTCTTCTCAGCAAATGATGCCAAGATAACTGAATATCCACATGCAAAAGAATGAAGTTTGCTCCAGACCTCACATAAGATACAAGGATTAACTCAAAGTGGATCATAGATCCATGTGTAGATCTAAAAATATAAAACTCTTAATAGAAAACAAGAATAAATTTTCATTACTTTGGATTAAGCTATGGTTTCTTAGATGTGACACCAAAAGCACAAGTGACAAAAGAAAAAATATAGATACATTCAACTCTTTCAAAATGAAAAAGTTTTGTGCTTCAAAAGAATATTATCAAGAGAGTAAAAAGACAACTCACAGAATGAGAAAAAATTGCAAATCATATATCAGATAATTGTATCCAGAATATATAAAGAACTCTTATAACTCAACAATAAACAACATAAAACCCAAATTAAAAAATAGGAAAAGGACTTGACTATTTCTCCAAAGAAGACAGAAAAAAATGCCAATAAGAACATGTAAAGATGCTGAATATCGGCCAGGCATGGTGGCCCACTCCTGTAATCCCAGCACTTTGGGAGGCAGATGTGGGCAGATCACGAGGTGAAGAGACCAATCATCCTGGCCACCATGGTGAAACCCTGTCTCTACTAAAAATGCAAAAATTAGCTGGGCGTGGTGGTGGGAGTCTGTAGTCCCAGCTACTTGGGAGGCTGAAGCAGGAGAATTGCTTGAACCTGGGAGGCAGAGTTTGCAGTGAGTCAAGATTACGGCACTGCACTCTAGCACGGCAACAGAGTGAGACTCTGTCTCAAACAAAAAAAAAAGATGCTGAATATCATTCATCATTAGGGAAATCCAAATCAAAGTCACAATAAGATGCCACTTCAAACCCACAAGGAAATAAAAAAGACATAAAAAGTATTGAAAAGGATGTAAAAAATTGGAAATGTCATACATTGCTGGTGGTATTGTGAAATGGTGAAGCTACATTTAAAAATAGGTTGGCAGTTGCTAAAAATGTTAATCATAGAGTTGCCGTATGACCTAGCAATATCAGTGCTAGATATATACCCCAAAGAACTGAAATTTATGTCCACATAAAAACTTGCCCATGAATGTTCATAGCATCATTATTCATAATAGTTAAAAATGGAAATAACCCTGATGTCCATCAAGTGATAAATAGACAAACAAAATGTGGTATGTGTGTGTGTGTGGGTGGGTATGGGCATGGGTATATCAGGAATAAAGTATTGATTTATGCCGCAACATGGATAAACCTTGAAGACATTATGCTAAGTGAAAAAAAAAAACAAAAAACAGACACAAAGGCAACATCTTGTATGATTCCTTTTATATACAAGGTTCAGAACAGGCAAGCCCATAAAGAGGGAGAAAGTAGATTAGTGGAGTGGTTGCCAAGGGCTGGGGGGAGCAGGGTACGGGGAATGACTGCTAATGAGTACAGGGTTTCTTCTTGGGGTGATGAAATGTTCTAAAGTTAGATTGTGGTGATGGTTGCACAACTCTGTGAATAGACTAAAAAAACACTGAATTGTTACTTTAAAAGGGTAAATTTTATAGCATGTGAATTATATCTCAATAATGCTGCTATAGAAAACATATGCAAGAAATAGGCTATAGGGAATGTGGAAAAAATGGAAACAGCTGACTTGCTAGAAGTGGTGCAATGAAAGGTGATTGTATTTCTGTTTTCTTTTGTTTTCATGTTGTTTGCACAATAATAATGTGGAAAAAAAAGAGAAAGGGAGCGAGAGAAAATGAAGTAGAGAATATGAGCACTCGCTTTGGAGTCCAGGAGTCTGAGGCCATCATCCCTTGCTCTACTAGTTACTATGTATTTTGGATAAGTGGTTTCACCTTTGGCCTCAATTTTTGTTTTCTAGAAGTGGAAATAGGATGGGCACAGTGGCTCATACCTGTAATCCCAGCACTTTGGGAGGCAGAGGCGGGTGGATCACCTGAGGTCAGAAATTTGAGACCAGCCTGGTCAACATGGTGAAACTCCGTCTCTACTAAAAATACCAAAAAAAAAAAAAAAAAAAAAAAATTAGCTGGGCGTGGTGGTGGGCACCTGTAATCCCAGTTGCTCGGGAGGCTGAGGCAGGAGAATCGATTGAACCCAGGAGGCAGAGGTTGCGGTGAGCTGGGGTTACACCATGGCACTTCAGCCTGGGCAACAAGAGCGAAACCCCGTCTCAAAAAAAAAAAAAAAAAAATTAAAAAAATAGAAGTGGAAATAACACTAACTTTATAGGACTGCTGTGAGGATTACATAAGCAGATATGAAGCAGGTACCCATCGTTCTAATTTTCTTTCATCTTCATTTATTTTCTCAAACAATTATGGAGCATCTATTACATAATTGGGAAATAGATGAATTAAGATTGGACCTCATTCTTAAACATCTTGGAATTTAGAGAGGAAAACAAACACATAAATAAATTTTAAAAGTTCATCAGGAAACACAAATAGCATGTTGGATAAGCTATCTGCATAGACCAAATACATTCAGGAACTTGTGTTGGGAGCTATTGGTGAAGGAGCCAGACCAAGAAATAAAAACTCATAGGAGATAGAATTTTACATTGGCATATGTTTGTTGCAAAGTATGCTTTCATGTGTATTATCACATGCAATTCTCAGAGAATGCTCCTAAGGAAAGTAGTATTGCCCTACTTTATAAATGAGAAGACTAAATCTTGGAGAGGTCATGAGTGTTCTGGTTTTACAAAACCAGCACATGGGGCAGGATGCCTTTCACTCTGCCCTGGTGGCCTCTTCCGAACATTCTTGGTTACATGCCACTAGAAAGGAAGATGGACTAGGTGAAGTACCAGTAAATGAAGAGGAATCTTCTCCAAGTCATGGCTGGTAGAAAGTACTGGGTATGGAACCTAGTCCCCTTACGGTCCAGTGAGAAAGCATGCCAGATGACGACACCAGGACCCATCCAGCCCTGGCTCATCCAACAAAGATGTAATGCACTCCTTGAGGAAATATCCATGTTCTGTAGATCATGAATGTCTAGCAAACACTTCTCTAGCGATCACACTAAGTAATGAGTTGGGCGTGAGGAAGGGAAACATGCATCATTTATAGAGCACCTACATTATACTCCCGGTTCCCCAATAAGTAGTGTGCTTGAGGCATTATAATGGCTATTTTCAACACTGACACTGAGGTAACACTGAGGACCAGAAAGGTCAAGTGACTAAGGTCACATAGCAAATCTGTAGCAGAGAAGAGAGTGAGGACTCAAATCAGCGCATCTTTTCACTCATCATGAGGATTCTAGATTCTTCCCTATGCAAAAAAGTCATTGTCTCAAGGGCAGAGCAACAAACTGTCAGAGCTCAGAAGTCACACTGCATCACGAAGCTGTGGGGGCCCATGTCTGCTATTTAAGCAACACTAAAAACACATCAGCCCACACCTTAAGGGTGAAGGAGTGGGATACTTAGCTGAATATCTGGTACAGAATAGGGCCTCAGTGGGTACCCCAACAGCCTAATTGATCTTTGGTTTCAATGGAACTGGCCCTCAGCTAAAAGCAAACGACCTCTTTACCAAATACCTCTTTCCTGAAGGAGAAGGATGGCAGATATAGGCACAAGCATTCAGCACAGAAACCCAAGTGGGTCCACCTCTGAAGCTGCTAGGCTTTTGGCACCTGGCCAGCTGGACTGACCACAGTTCTCATTTATCAAGAGCCATAACCAGTCCATTACTTGGCTTCAGTGTCTCCCCAACCCATTGACCCTGACAGTGAGTTTGTGATCCCAAAGGCTCCTTACCACTGGAATATCTTCAGAAGTAAATGAAATGGTAAGCTAGTAGACTTCAAAGCCAGGCTGTGCCCAGCACTCTATACTCTGTTCAGTGAAAGCAGAAATGTCCCCAACTCACCCACTGGGGTGAAGTAACTCTTACCACTCTGCAGTGATTCACAATGACCTGCAGAATTGACAATCAAAGTATGTAGACTTCTCAACTGATTCCTCAGGGAACTCTGGCAAAGCTCAGTAAAGAGAATCCAGATTCATGAAGAGATCATCCCAACAAAGATTTCAAAGGTATGGAAGAAAGAGCGCAGGCTTTGGGAGACAACAGACCTATGATAAATCCCGGCTTATCTCCAGACCCATGATAACGCCTGGCTCTGTCTCTTGCAAGACATTACATCTTCTAAAAGCATCTTCAGAGAGCTAAGTGTCAGCTTCTTTACTGGCTAATGTGAATGTAATTTGCTGTTTTTATGGAGGCCAGAGGGGTTAAGCAGGTGGACAGATTTAGCGGATGATTGGTAATATAAAACTAGGGGGAAGAAGGGATGTCTAAGGTGGGCTGTTGGTTGAAATAAGAATGGGTGAGGTGACAAGAGAGTGTGTGGTCAATAAAAAGAGGAAAAAAATGAACCACAGGGAGAACTGCATTTACTAAGGTAAGGGGAAAATAAGTCAGAGCTTGAATGAAACGTGGTGAGAGGGCATAATAAGGAAAAATAAGAGAAAATCTTGTCTTCCAGGAGACATACAGGGAGTTGTCTAAGGTTTACCAACTGTTTGATCTTGAAAGAGCAATCATAACACTCAAGACTTATTATGACACCATCAATAAATGTTTCCTACACATGTGAGGGCAAGGGTAGCAAATAGGGTCCTTTTTCATGAGCAAATTCCAGCTGATTGATAATGTGTATCTAAAGTATCGTGTTTGAAAAAATTCTGAGCCCTCATCTGAATGCAGTGGTAAAGAATTGTTTCAACAGTAGTGTTTGCAGGGGAGTGGGAGAAAGAATGGTAGCCCACAGGCCAAATGTAGTTAATGCTGTGATGTGCCACTCTGACTACCTCCTTTGAGACTGAGACACTCATTCCTCCGGCTGCAGGGACTTTTGCTGTTGGCTGCTGACAGGTATCAGTTGAGTCCCTCTCCAGGAATGGTCTTCAGCCCAAGAGAGCTGTCACCTGTGGGCAGTCCACAGCTGTTATTACAGTGGGCAACAAGGCCAACTCGCTTTGACTCAATGTGAGACATCTGAAGACCATCCCAGCTTGAGTTCCCTGTGGAATCAGCTGACATTTTTGCTGTGATTGCCTTGCAGCTCAACTCTTCCCTTTCTTCCCTTACTCCCTTACAGGTGCTGATCCTAAGAGCATGCTCCAATAAACCTTCTGCATGCAAATCTCTGTCCCAGAGTCTGGTTCTGGGGAATTCAACCTAATACATCAAGTATTTGCCATTCCTGCACAAACTATACCTCTCTCTCTGCTTAGCTAATAGCTTGTCATCTGTGTTAACTTACTCCTCAACAAAGGAAGACTCAACGTTAACCAAGGGGAATAATCTGCAATCCATTAGCTTTCTCTTTTTCCCTTGGTGGCAAGGTAACTCAAAGATAAGTTATCTATTCTTACTTCTCTTTTGCCTAGGTTAGAGGTAAGTTTCTACATGTTTTCTTTTCTTTTTTCTTTTCTTTTCTTTTTTTTTTTTTTTTAAGTAGAGACGGGGTTTTGCTGTGTTGGCCAGGCGGGTCTTGAACTCCTGACCTCAGATGATCCACCCGACTCAGCCTCTCAAAGTGTTGGGATTACAGGTGTAAGCCACTGCTTCTGGCAGTTTCTACTTTAGTTAGACTTGGAGGCTTTCTAATCTATAAGTGATAGGTTGGCTCTATTCCTCTCATTCTCAGTCAGTTCTCCCACCTCCAACTCTAGAAGAGATAGCATGTATCCATGACTCACTTTTTAAAATCATTATAGATCAAAGGTATCAGTAGGAGGATGAACAATATGTGCTAATAACTCTCATTGGCATAATGCTTTCAATTTATATGTATGTAATATTTTATAAACATAGCAACTCTTTAAGGTTATTGTTATTTCTTTTGAGCAAAAGGAAGAGAAAGGCTGAATGATTTCCCAAGTCACCTAGAAGACTTATTGCAGAATCTAGATTGGAATCTGGGTTTTTTGGCATCCAATCAATCCAGTCACAGGCAGAAAGTGTCTACCTCTGCTGCTTTCTTAGAAATCAGTGTGTGATTTCTAGAAAACAATGGAAGTGGCTCGGGAACGCCCCTCACCATCCCTCCCTTTGTACCATTGCAGTATCCGGGATCTCGGTGGTGATCACATCCTGGAACAAGCACTGATGAGCATCCTGTAATCCAGAAGATGATCTAACAGTCCAGTGCTAGAATCCCTTATACCACCACAACAAATGACTATCTTGTTCCTGTTTGGACCATTTTACTGATGGGAAACTTATTATTCAGAAAGTGGCTTATTCTGTGTTCCCTCATCTGTACAAGTGGAATGACACCAAACTGGGAAAGGTATGACATTTAAATGAGAATGAATGCAAAGCACATAGTAGGTACTCATAAGGAATCCTCCCAGAAAAGCTGGCACATCTTGCTCATTTAGAGCTGTTTGTCTGTAAGGCATAGCTGAGTGAATCTGGGAGCCAGGTCCACAGGCAGGCAATGAAGCATGCTATCTGCCTGCTAAAGAGACATGCCAGGGGCTGGGATGGAAAAGACAAACTCCAGCTTTCAGATCTGCCACTGCAAGAAAACCAGGGATTTTGCTGTGGTGTCACTGGGTGGGGTGGTGATGGTTGGGGGTGGGGGAAGCAGGTGGGCAGTAAACAAATAGCCAAACCCCACATGGCCACGTGGATTGGTGATATCCAGGTGACTCTGTGACCCCAGGATGGATGGGGAAGCACAGAAAACCCTTCTCAAAGACAACAAAACTGCTTTAGTTCTGTGTAGCGGTGGCTTGAAAGTTAATCACTGGTGTGATGTGCCTAAGTTAGGATGCAGCTGGCATGGAACAGCACGGGTTTCCTCTGTCCAAAGAAGATTTGCAAACAAGAGTACAGTTCAAAACACTTAATAACTGATGTGGTACAGGCACACTGCCAATGAGAATGGACATCGGCTACAATCAAACAGCATGGTCATGGGGGGTGTGTCAGCCAAACATCCACCCTGGCAACAAGGAAGCCCACCCTGCAAACAGGGAGAAGAGGATCTGCAGGGTGGGGCACCTAGAAGTCAGTAGGAAATCTGCCTATCTCCTGTGGAAATCCCAGAGAGGATTTCATTAAACTCTCAGGGCGCTGGAGAGCAAGATTTAAAAGCCATTGCTGGGGCGGGGTGGGGGGAAGTAAGTGCCTTCAGTGTCCAGCTTCCAGGCCCAGTAGTGTTACTCAAGTGTACAGGGCCAGCCTCCAGAAGGGCAAAGCCCTGGTTCCACCCAAAGACAAGTCCATGAAGGCTCTGACAAGTCTTGTTCTGTTAATCAGCATACCTCTCCCTCTGCCAATGAGTGTTCATATGTAGTCTCCCCAAGCACTTGTTCCTGTTCTAGCTTTCATAGATGAGGGCACTAGCACTCCTCACTGCAATTCCAGTACTTAGAACACAGCCTTGATTCATGCAAATTGAGCCCTGGTGCTGGCAGGAGTCAGGGATCAGAATCCTAGTCCTGCCCAAGTTGTCCAGAGCCACTCCAAGCCCCTCTCTTTCCCAGCTCAAATGTGTCTCCTGGCTGCTGGGCTTTCACTAAGAGCACATGTTCCTGCTACCTTCTGGGATGAAGTCACAAGGGGTCAATTAGCTTGCAGCAATGAAGCCAGCATACTGTTTCTTCAGCTTGCATAAGATGAAGCTCCATGTGATGAAACAAGTCACTGTCCATGAGGTCTTGGGGGAAGACACTAGAAGCAAAAGCCCTCCCTTGAGAGCAATGCACCAAGACCTCCCCTTTCTCCTGTCCTTGACCACCAGTGAGCATGCTGTAGTGGACTTGCCAAACTCAAGAAATACTCCCAGTAAATGCCAATGAAACATTTCCCCACTGTTCTCCATAGAGCTCAAAAGATTGTGCCTCTCGAGGCTGATTTTGCCCCTACTTGTGTCTTACAAATTGGGTTTGTTCCCCAGTAAGTCACCTTCTTCTTGCTAATTCTATTAGTGGCTTTTCATGCTGTCTTTCATACATGACTACAGCTTCCCAGCCTTCACCAGCTTTGTCTCTTCTAAATGGAAACCTCACATAGCCCTGCATTAGAAGGCACTGGATTTGAATGACAGCTTCCCAGTAATTCTCGGAAGGAGCCATGGGCATCGACTGTGGCTAGGGCACATGCAGGAACACCTGCAGGAGGCCAGTACATCTGGGTGAGACATTAAGCACCAAGCTTTCATGTCAGTCAAGCTGGGTCCCATTCCCAGCTCAGCCACTTACCAGCTATGTAACATGGGAAAGTTATTCAAAACTCTTTAAGGTCTTTTATTTAGTGTAAAATGGTTTTAATAATAGTATCTATCTTATAGGGTTGCTTTGAGAAATAAGCAAAATCATATATATAAGGCACTTAACACTATGCCTAGGAAACAGCCATTTAGCCATTGTCAATATTGTTAATCATTCATTTATCAATCAGTTGCTATAAATTCTGTACCCTGTTAAGGGCTGAGACTCCCAATTTCTGCCCTCAGAAACCTCACAGTCTGATGGGAAAGGACCACAGGAGAACCAGCAGTTAGGATTCAGGATGGTAAGTACTTTATTAATAACCACTTTTTAAAATGCTATCACTAATGGGTGACAACCATTTTTTGCTAGCCCCATGTGCTACATCCTTATGTAAGTCAAGTGCATAAGCTTTCTAGTCTAAATACGTGAGTTCAAATCCCAGCATTACCACTGAATAATTATGAAATCTTGGGCACATCAATTAACTTATTTGAAACTTAGTTATTTCATCTTATAAATAGGTATAGAAGTTAGAAAAAATAGGATGGGCATGGTGGCTCACACTTGGCCACATAGTAAAACCCCATCTCTACTAAAAATAAAACAATTAGCCAGGAATGGTGGTATGTGCCTGCGGTCCTAGCTACTCGGGAGGCTGAGGCAGGAAGATCACTGGTAAGCTGTGATCACATTATTGCGCTCCAGCCTGGGTGACAGAGCAAAACACTGTCTCTTTAAAAAAAAAAAAAAAAAAAGAAGTTAGGAAAAAAATATATGTAAGATGTCACTAGAGTGTCTTGTATATGGTAGGTGCTTCATAAACGTCTGTTGGCTAGAGTTGAAGTGCAGTGACTAAGGGGGGTTTGGAAAATGCATGCGAGATGGCTATTGTTCCCCACCCCTAGAGAGTCTCTCTGGGTGGCTGTGAAGGCCCAGGCAACATGTCCACCTAGGCTGTGAGGCAGGATTGTGATGCTCAGTGGCTTACCTGGTTTGGACCCTGCTCTGAGCCAATGACTGCAGTCACAGGGACCAGAGGCTGGCACACCAATGGGGTTGCTGGCAAGAACCAGGCAGAAGGTTCTAAATAGGGCAGAACCTCCAAGACCAAGGTAGATAATGGGCATGGGTGTGTAGGCAGAAAGAGGTTCTGAGCTCTCCCAGGCATCCCCAGTTTTGCATACCCCAGCCTCACATCATTGCCAGGATGGCTTATGCTTGCTCCAGGTCAGGCCTTCAGGGGCTGACAGTAGGCAAGTCACATCATATTTCTCTTTGTCCCAGAGGGAGCAATCCTAGTCCTGCCTTTAATGCATGGCTAATGAAATAATCAAATACAAAAGAACCTTGCAAAATATAAAGCACTACAAAAATAAGGCATTATCATTACTGACATCATGACTACTACTACTGCTGCTACAATTACAACTACTAATGACCACTATGATTTATCAGTCTCTATGTGTCAGTTATACTTTAAGATAATCACAAATCATCCCTATAGCCAATTTAGATATATGATGAAGAAATTGAGGCTGAAAGAAACAAGGCTACTACTAGCCCCGTTGTTGACTTTACATGAATTAGAAAAAATATGTCTCTTCTTCTGGGCAGATGTAGCCCCTCTGGGACACACGGCTTGGGAGGTGGAATGCAGGCTGGTTTTTAGCCCCCACTAGCCCTTGAATAAGCAAGCTTGTGCAGGACACACCCTCATCGTCAGTTTTCTGCAATCTCACAGAGAAGGTGAGTGGGCTGGTTCAGTAAGAAGCTAACTTGGGGGCCAGGCGTGGTGGCTGATGCCTGTAATCTCAGCACTTTGGGAGGACGAGGTGGGTGGATCATCTGAGGTCAGGAGTTCAAGATAAGCCTGGCCAACATGGTGAAACCCTGTCTGTACTAAAAATATAAAAATTAGCTGGGGGTGATGGCGGGTACATGTAATCCCAGCTACTTGGGAGGCTGAGGCAGGAGAATCACTTGAACCTGGGAGGTAGAGGTTGCAGTGAGCCCAGAACCTGCCACTACACTCTAGCCTGGGTGACAAGAGCGAAACTCCGTCTCAAAAAAAAAAAAAAGAAGCTAAGTCAAGACATAAATGCAGGCGTGTTCCATTACACAAGGCATGGGTACCCCAGGTAGGCAATCACTGCCTGGAGCCAGCATCTTCTACGTAGACCACAAACACTGACTGGCCCTCTATACACTCAGCCCTGTGCTGCTACTGTGGGATGCACAAGGATGACACAGATAGGAGCTCATACCCCAGGGAGCGCATTGCCTCTGAGAAGGAGCAGAGGTGCTCCTGCTCAGAACACACCAGCCCCAGAACTGAGACAGTGCCCAGAGAGGAACAAAACCGAACAAACCCAGTCCTGTTACGTGAATGAACATTCTTGTAGCAGGGCTTGATAAGCCCGTTGCTAAGCCTACCTTGCTTCCTATCACTGAGCACCTGGCTCTTGGCTCAGGAAAGATAATCACTCTGGGAACCAGCTCTCCTCAGGAGACCTGGCAGAATGCTCGCAGTCCAGGGCAAAACCTGCCTTTCAATAGAGCTTCACCTCCTCCCATGTCAGACAAGGGGAAACTCAACCCATAAAGGAAAGGGTTTGCACACACAAAGCTCTGCTGAGAGCCTGCAGTAGTAAGTGACCGCCCCGAGAAAGGAAGGAGCCCCAGCTCTCCCAGCTCAGAGTGTTTCCTAAACAAAGACCCTAAGTGTCCTCCCGTGACAACTCGAGACACGGGACACTCAGGTCCCAGGAGCACCTGCAGCTATCATCTGTCAGTCCCGACACCAGCACTGTCTGTGCTGAGGTTCAAGCAAAGAGATCAGACAAGCACTGGAGTGGGAGTGGGGGCTGCAGAGGGCAGGTGAGGGGGAAAAGGCTTTGGAGAGACCAATATGAATAGCAGTCATTTTTGTCTGACCCCAAAGAAGAGGGCAAGGGAGAGCTGTGATCTGAGCCAAGATGAAAGAGTGATTGGCCTCCCCTACTAATCAAAGAGTTTAATGAGGCTTATTAAAAGCCCATTTCTAGGTGTTGTTGAAAAATTACACCCGTGTGTGTGTGTGTGTGTTTTTTTTTTTTTTTTTAATAAGAACTGCTTTCTAGGGATTAAACACACACACACTCCCCAAAAATCCCATACCCCACACATTCAGTCACATTCCCACAAAACCTGCGTATCATGTACATTACAGCATTCTGGGTGCATCTACATCAACCATGGTCACAATTCACAACATCCACATGTATTGTAAGACATAAAGGCCAGATCACTGAGGTCATTCATGCACCTTTTGAAATTACAGATGTTGAGGGACTCTAGAGCTTCATCCTCAAGGAGTTGTCATCCACATAAACAAACAGCATAGCCTCTAATCCACAGCATTCTCTGTGTCTTGCCTGAGGCAAGACAACTCAGCAAAAGCAGAAGCTACCAGGCTTGCTTTAGAGTCCAGGATCATTAAGCTTTGGTAAAGCAGCAGTTTTACAGCAAGGTCACTGCACAAGAAGGGGCTGGGGGGCTGTGTCACTCCTTCCACTCATGGTGGATTCTCTCTGATATGCTAAATCCCAGCCACTTGGTAGAGCCAGTCCTGGGCCTGCAGCAGGTTTCCCTTGGTTCTCAGCTTACTGCAAGCTCACAGCTGCCTTCACTCTCAGGCAGAGAAAACATTGCTTTCTGGAACAATCAGCTAGATGCAGAAAAGAATCCCTTGCAGAAAATTATCCCACCACTAGAGTGGTGCTGATCTCCCCAACATGATACTCACTGCCAAGGGGTAGAATGCAACAATGACAATTCAGATGCTACAATTACCACGTGGAACAGTCTGCTGTTATTAGAAATAAATGTTTTGAAATTAGTAAATCTGGGTTTCAAGCCTAGCTCTGATTTCTTACTCAAGGTATGCCTTTGGCCCACTCTTTCAGCCATCGTTTTCTCCTTTGCAAAATGGCAGTAACAACTTCCTTCTACCTTATAGAGTTGTGGGAAAGACCCCAAAGCAGATGCTAGAAATTCTCATAATGAGACAATAATGGGAAAATGGAGGAACTCATTGATTGGGTTGTGAACTCCTCAAGGGCTTGTGTTGTATTTATCTTGTTCTCAGTGCCTAGTGCTGAGGCTGGGACTAAATACCCTGGGGAAAAACAGTGTGAAAGCAAGCAAGCAGAATGAGTGAATCCATGAGTTAAGTGGCTTGCCTAAGGTCACAGAGCAGGTCATTGCAGGACTTGAGCCCAGAAGTCTTGACCACACTAGTCCAGAGCTCTCTATTCTAGATGTATCAAACAGTTGGGTCTATTGAAGGGAGAGTGAGTGTCACAACAACTGCAGCATGGACCAGTTTTCAATAAGCCCCACTATTCCCAGAGAAAGACCCAATGTTGGCCAGGTATGGCCTAAAAGGACTTCACAGACTCACCTGTTAAACATGTCAACTCCACACTGGGAACAAACAGAAGCCACAAGTGCAAGTAATACTCAATTGCCTCAAACCGGCTCATCTTATTTAATGACTTGTGCAATACTGACTTGAATTGCACAAAACAGAAAAGTCACAAGCCTGGGACAATCCATCTGGCAGGGGTTAGGTCTTGCAGACTGGAAGCATATAGGTTCACTTTCAGCATCATTACTTACCTACTGACCAAGTGTCCGAGAGATCACTAGCCCTCTCTGATTCTCAGTTTGTCCATCTGCAAAACAAGAAGACAAACACAATTAATTCCTTGAGCTCGCTGGACTAAAATGCATCACAAGTTTTATGCCTAGAATTGGTTACCAACTACCTATGATTCCAGGTAACTGGGAAAACTGAGTGGTCAGGCGCTGCAAAATAACTAAAACATGAAGTGCAATAATAAATTAAGCATGATAATGAATAGTTACGTGTCAAGCAGGACACTCGCTGATGGTGCCCAACTCTCAGCGCAGAAAATTCAGCCTTCCAGTCATTTGGGCACTTTTTACTTTTCATAGATGTCAAAACATAAAAGACCATTAAAAATACCAGGAGAAATAAAGCAAAGAAAAGGGCCACAATCTCGACACATTCACTTCCAACAATTTGGGCTTTTTTTTTTTTTCTTCCTTCTATACATAGAGTTTATCATTTTTCAGAGCAGAGGTTATCAAGATATACTATATTAAAAAGCACCATGCCAATCATGATTTTCCTCTCTTGCCACCTGTGTTAGGCCATGACCATTGACCATTGCCCTTATTAACTCATTTTCCTTCCCATCAGTTTCCTTTCATCAGTTTCCCCAAGGCCTTTCCAGGTGTGTGGTCAGGTCTCTGACAGGCACTGTCCATACCTGAGCCCAGAACAGTGAGAAGCAAGCAATCTGTTGGAGTCCTCGAACTGGCCTTTCCCTAGTCTAAGTTCAGTTGCTTCATCTGAAAAATAGGGAACCTGGACCGGCTGGTCACAGATACCCTTTTTAACTTGAAAAAGCAAGGCTAAGGAAAAGAGAAGGAAATTCATATATTTGAGTCCCTACTATGTGACAGCTATTGAGCTAATAATACCTACAGATATGATTTCATGACCCTTATAACTATCCTGGGAGATTTTATAGGCAAGAAAACTGCAGCTCAGCAAGGCTCAGCAAGCCGTCTAAGGCCGGATGCTGTAATTTTGGTACCCCATTCATATTTTTGCCATATCCATGTGTCACCTCTACTATCATTTACTAATTTTCCCAAATCAATTCATATTTTTTCTTAACTATATTTTTAAATAATTTTCAAAAAATATTTCTGCAGCTCTATTTCTGCCCTTTTTCTCCTATGAACAGCAACCTTGTGACTAAGACAAGTTCTGTAATTACAAAATGGTTGCTGCAGCATGAAGGAATTTGTCATTGAAACCATTCGAACAATAGGAAGTCATAGGTGTGAGGTGCTGTGAGTATATATATAGATATACACACACACACACAATTTATTAAAATAAGTTTTGGAGTTGAAAATGCTCATCCATGTACTATGCGAACTCCCAGTGGTGCCCCTGCTACACTTTGGGGAGCTGGTCTGAAGTCCTTCAATGCACTGTGACTTCAGAACTGAAGTCTTTCATCTTTCAAAGCTGAAATCGTAAAAATGCCTAATACTTAGTCTATGTCAAGAAAGTCACCAGGGTCACACAGCTAGTAACTGAAGGAGCCGGGACCAGGCCTCTGCTTGCCTGCTTCTAACCCATCCCAGTGCCCCAGGAGCACACTCAGCTTCCGTCCCCCTCCTCAGACCCCAGATATGCAATTCTGTGCCATATGGCCACCAATTAAGTTGTTTTCAAATCCAGGCAGGGTCATCCTGTTTTGTTATGTTGTCCTCAGCTTTTCCATAAAGTGACTAGATTATATCGATACTTATTTACATTCCCAAAAGGGCGCTTTAGTATAAAGCTGCATCATTTCTAAAACCATGTTTTGAAAATATGAACTGAAAGTGATTCTTTCTTCAATGATCCAAAATAGTAACTGAGGAAATAGAAAAGGCTGATAACCTAATACCCAGGAATGCCATTGCCACTTCAAATGAGTATAAAATCCCAAGCCGGTGAGGGGAAGTGGGAGAAAGTGACAAAGTGACTGTACTGGACACTGATCGAAGCTGTTGTCTAGTGTCTTTTTAAAGCTCTAAGCTTCCATTTCCTGTCATCTGGTTTTAAATTAATTGGCATGAATTTTTTATGACCAGAGAGCAAACAGGTTGAACGTCCCATAGAACTGGGTTGGGCTTGCTTTCTGCTGAGCTGCCCATTTCTGCACTGAATATGAGCTACAAACTGTGCAGAAACAGGAACACAAACAGACCCCCCTATTCATTCTCTGTCCAATGACACCTCTTCCAGGAAGCCTTCTCCCACCAACCAGAGTCAGAATTAGTCCCCCTCCTCTGGCTTCCCTCACAGCAACGCTTATTACAGACTCTGTTACACTGCAGTCATGCATTGTTTTCTTTTTTAAAAAAAGTATTTTCTTTCTGGCTATTTACTAAATACAATAAAAACTCAACACCGTCAATATGATTTCAGATATAATTCCTTTTAAGCCTTTTTGTATGAATACTTACACACACAGACATCCACACAATGTACATTCAGATGTTTTACAAACTGAGATCATACCATACAAGCTAATTTTAATCTATCTTTAATTTAGTAAAATAGCATGCTTTTCAATGGTTACATAGATTTATAATTAATATCCTACTGATGGACATAGTGTTGTTTCTAATTTTTCACTAGTGTAAATACTCTAATATCTTTTTACATATTTCTTGTAGGGTTGTTTGATTATATGCTTCTACTGTATTGCTTAACATTTAAAAAAATTATAGCTGCTCCTCACCTGAATGTATCATTTGTCATTTTTACCAGCAGTATATGAACATGCCAATTCCTCTCGCTCTCATAAATATTAGGCATTAGCATACTTTAAAACATCTCTATTGATGCGATAGGTAAATGGTACCTAATTATTTTAATCTGCCTCTCTTGAATATCAGTTAAACATCTTTCTCTTGGTTTCTTGTTCATCACACTTCTTCTTTGGGAATTGCTGTGTTCACTGTGCTTTACTCATTGTGGGTGTTAGTCTCTCTTTGGTTGCTACATGAGAGTTTGCTATTTGTCTTTTACCCTGATGATTTTGTAGCTTGCTTCCAGTGTGTCTAATCACAGTAAAGGGTACCAACATCTACTAGTTGTTCCCACCAGAATTCTGGGTACCTATTTTGACACCCCCCAGCATGTCACTACTCACAGCCTATCAGTCACCAAATCCTATCAGTTCTACCTCCTAAATACACCTTAATTTGGCTCCTTTCCCTCCTTCTCCAGCACCACACCCTCATTCATGATACCATCATCTCCCTAGGGGACTTCCGCAGTGGCCTCCCACTAGTCTCCCACATCTTCTACTCCAATTTTCTCACCACCTCAAGCCAGAAGGATTTTTTTAATGCAAATTGGGTTATATTTTCTGCCTAAAACTTTCTGACAGTTTCCTATTCTACTGAAGATAAAATCCAAAGTCCTTCATGTGTTCCTGTGCCTCACAAGGCTGCTTCCAGAACCTGGCTGCTGTACTGCTCAGGTATTGCAGATACATCCATCTGCCCCACAGTCTCTGTAACTGAGCCAACTGGCCCCCGTTCAGGCTTGCAAATGGATCAAGACCCTGGGTGCTGCTCC
Organism: Macaca mulatta; assembly: GCF_049350105.2. Classification (NCBI taxonomy): domain Eukaryota; kingdom Metazoa; phylum Chordata; class Mammalia; order Primates; family Cercopithecidae; genus Macaca; species Macaca mulatta. Next base: position 79,756,195 of record NC_133419.1, read on the forward strand.
CTCGGGCTGAAAGGTTGTTTGCTCTCCTCTCTGCCTGGCTGACCCAAATGAACCCTTCAGGCTTCTCAACTCCAATGCCGTCTCCTCTGAGAAGCCCTGAACCCCCAAGTTAAATAAGCCCCTCTGACTATTTGCTAGGATTTCCTTTGCAGCACATCTCACAATTGTATTTAAGCACTGTTTGGCATGGTTGGCTTAATGAGAACCAGGCTATACGCTCTATGAATGACATGGTTTGAATCTGTGTCCCCACCCAAATCTCATGTCAAATTGTAATCCCCAATGCCACAGGCAGGGCCTAGTGAAAGGTGATTGGATCATGGGGTGGATTCTCATGAATGGTTTAGTACTATCCTCTTAGTACTGTCTTCTTGATGATGAGTTCTCTTGGCATCGCCCCCCATGCTCCCTCTTCCTCCTGCTCCAGCCATGTGAAGTATCGGCTTCCCCTTTGCCTTCTGCCATGATGGTAAGTTTCCTGAGGTCTCCCCAGAAGCCCAGCAGATGCGAGAACAGACTAATACAATCAGGACAGAGACTTGATCTCTCTTGTCTACCACTGTCTATGCAGAATTTAGCATGGTACTTAGCACATACTAGGCACTCATTGAATACTTGCTGGATTACTTTCTTTAAAAATATTTTTAAAAAATATTTAAATAACCTATCTATTTCAAGGATCAAGCAATTACCTCTAGGTTTTCACAGAATTTAACACAGGTCTTCATACAGAAAGCAGCTCCAGTGACAAACCAGTCCTGTCTTCAAATGTGCAGGGTCTAATTTAAGGGTCTATTCATGAAGGACTGTTCCATTTCTCTCCACGTACAAAATTCAAAGCCCTGGCTTGGGCAGCCACAAGAACACTATGGTGAACATATCTGAAAAAGTCCATGTCTCATGCTTTTCTCCAGCTCCTTCCTCTCTCCACCCTATGTTTTGCCTCTATTCAATGAATGCCTTATCTTAAATGGACTTAATTTCAAATTATATATTATATCTAATATAGTATACCAAATTATATCTAATTCACTGCCTTCTCTCCCAACATTTTAAAACCAATTTACATTACTAGCATGATTGACTTGATGGTTCTCTATAGATCAATACCTATATTTATGAATATTAAGTTACTTTCTTGAATTAATTGTTGGTCAGAGAGGCTCAGTACTTCCCTAACGACATCTCTTCCCTGCTCCCTGAGTCTACATTGTACTCAATTCAGCATTTGGTTCACTGAACTAACTGAAATTGTACTTCCCCACTTTCCTGTAGGGTCTCCAGGTTGTAAGTCAGAGATCGGGCTGTGGTGCAGAGCACCATTTCTTCTCAAGCTCACCACAAAGTACCTTGGGCATAATGATCAGTTGCACGTAAGGTGTTGATGCCCTCACTTTGGTCATCTTAGGCCACTAACATACTAGTGCAAGGAGTAGAAGGAGGCCAGAAGGTCAGAGATTTACTGGGGCCTATTATGTAGGGCTTAGGAACTCACTCATGCCAAGGAGGCACAGGATAAGAATAAAAGCTCATTTCCTGCCCAGGAAGAAATTGGGTTTTAGCTGGGAAGACAAGACCAAGATGCAGTAAATAGTCTTGGCCTTGACTGTGTCTGAAGGCTCCTCTCTTCAAGATTCTGCTTCAAGAATCTACTTCAAGATTCCTTTTATTTAAGCATCGCTCTATATAGAGTGTCCTTCTTCAGCTAAAGATCCCAGGAAGAGGAACTGGAATAACTGGTGAGGTCCACTAGGTCTTTGTTAAATGTTGCATTGGCTCTGGAATCAGAGTTTGGATTTGACCCCTGGTTCTATTTCCTCCTCTCTGGGTGACCTTGGGTGGCATATTTAACCTCCCTAAGTCTCTGTGTTTTCATTTGAAATGTGGGGATAGTAAAAGTACCTACCCCTGGGTTGCTGCAGTACTTATATGTCTATGACCTAGCAAAGGCTCAACGAATGTTTGTGAATATTATTCTAATTGCTAGACTGTGATAATCCTAGTTAACAATAAGGTATTTACTGTGTACCAGACATTGTCCTAAGCACTTTACAATATTTTAACTCATTTAACCCTTATAAATAATTCTGTGAGTTAAGTACTACTATTTGCCTCATTTTATAGATAGAAACTGGGGTAGTGAGAGGCTAACAAAATTGCCTGAAGTCACAAAATAAATGTTGGAGCCAGGATTTTGAACCCAGGCAGTCTGGCTCCAGAAGTCATGCTCTAAACCATTAGACTATTAATCATAATAATAATTACATAATGACTTACTATAATTTTTAGTTACTAATAATCACTATTCATTGTTATTAATGATGGGTGGCTGGCCCACTCATATAGGTCCCCAGGCAGCTGGGGTGATTGGGATGGGGTTTGGGTTGGTAGGGTGTTTGGAAGATATCCAAGCTCACTGAAGTTCAAGAGTCTTCCAGTTCCAGGCAGGAACCAAGGATATGAATAGAAAACCAGGGCAGAAGGCCAGTTCTGTGTGTTGGGCTAATATGGTAGGAGTGGGAATGGAAAATGAGATGGCCTGGTAAGCCCTGGGTACTTTGGGAAAAGGGTTGGAAGAAGGACACCTGAACTTCCAGGCTTCACCTACCAGCAGGGCTGAGGCTTCCACTTGATGTCTCACTGTATCAAGGCGGACTCTAGGGCTAAGTGGGTCACAACTTGCAAGGGAAAGGTCCCAGTAACTTAGCAAAGAAGGGCTAGAGAAGGTGCAAGCTAACGTCTTCTTTCTGGAAGTCTCTGCTGTCCCTGCTCACAAAGTCCCAAGAATCCTGAGGCTCAGAGATGCTTCTTGAGCTGGAAGTATCTACTCTTGAGATGCGAAAGGCAATTTCAGGAAATTCTGTTGATTTAAGCTGAGTTGCTTGCACTGCCACTGGATGTCTGAGTAAAGATGTGTTCTCCTCCAGGGACCATGGTCTGTCAATTCCAGTGTTATCATTCATTGTCGGGGCTTGGATATTCCCCCCGGACATCCACTGCTGATCAGATCCTTGAAACATGCTCACTTTGGTTTTCTTTAGAGTCAAAGATTTTGTCCTTTCTCCCTCCCTCTTGTTTAGGTACCATTTTTGAGACCAGTCTTGGTGGTGTGAAGCAATTTAGGATGAGAACATTGTACTGCAGCCACAGGACCTCAGCCTCAACAACCTACCAACCTACTAACCTACCATGGCTTAGTGGGGCCAAGAGTGAAATCCTAATGTATTAACTGGCCTCGAAAGACCAGCTGCATCCTCCTCTGGGTGCTCTCATCACAGCTGCCTCCCCTGCAGGTGCTCCCCAGCTGAGGACACTCTGCATCAACTTCCTCTCAGAGTGAGATCATTTTCTGTGTTGTGCAACAGAAATAACAGATTTTCTTATTTACCTAAAAACATGGAAAGTCTAAGAACAATCTAAGAGGTTGCCTCATACTGTCATTTCTTTTCAACCAGGCCCACAGAACCACGTGAGAGAGATTTTTAATAGAAAAACAAAAACAAGGAAGTCAGCTCTTCTTGAAAGATCAACTTATCCACTCAGCAACTTTCTACTCACCCTCTTGCATTTAATAAGCAATGCTGGTTGCTTACTCTGAACATCAGACTCAGATTGCAATTGGTGGCTGGGAAGAGTGAAAAGAGCATGGGCCTGATCCATGTTCAAATCCCAGTTCTGACTCATGGAAGTTTTGTGACATTGAGAGAGTTACTTAACTCCTCTGAGCATCAGCTTCTTTATCTGCAAAGTGAAGATCTTTATCCCAGCCTTTCAGAGCTGGTGAGAGAATTGGCATTTCTCAAACATTGAGTTGAGGCCTTCAAGTCAGTCCTTAAGAATATTCACTGCTTTTACCATGTCTACTACCAATCATGGTTAATAAGACATGCTCACTGCACTAAAAAGGTCCAAAATGTTACTGGTGGATGGGAAGCCTGTTATCTATAGTGGGATCCAGTGAGGAAGAGGTCAACTCTACTGGGATGGAATGGGCAAGAGAGACTTCAAGGGAGACTCATGAGCACAATCTTTTCAAAACGAAAGGTCTGTGGCAACAGGCATAAAATGTGGATACACCCTGAGAAGCACAAGCTTTAGAAGGAGATGCGGAACCTCTGATCGAGCACAGGGACTACAAAGGGCTCAGGGGCCAGCTTCTAGCAATGCGGTCATCCACCAAAGGCTTTTAAGCTGGGCAAAGAGAAGGCCAGATTTGTCCTTGAGATAATCACTCTGGCTGCTTTCAAGACAGACTAGAGGGATGAGGCTGGGAGAGAGGCTGGAACAAATAAAGCTGCAGAGCCAAGGCTGATCTAGGCCCAAGGAAAGGGTCCCTAACTTCATTTGTGAAGCCACTGGTCACCCTTGCCAGCTTCTTCTAGCAGCCTGGCTACAGCAGCCCAGTTCCTGAAGGCTGTGGACCTGGCTGCCTCAGAGCTGACCTGTGGAGGCTCCTTTCAGGCACCAACTGCAAAACCATCCACCCGAACTGTTCCTCTCTGACTCTGCTGGCGCAGGGGCTCCTCTGCTTTAGGCCCTCTGATCCCTGCACCACTCGAGTCTGGAGCCATGGACGGGGTGATTGAGCTGCTGCCCTAGCCTGTACCAGTCCAGTTAATTCAATTCCATGCAGTTAAATGATGTTTATGTGTGGATCCTATGCTCAGCTTTGAGGGTCACATGAGACTGTAAGAGACAAGGCACACGAGGTTTATAGTAAAGGAGACACAGCTGTTCTGTAACCCAAAGCTGAGTGTTGGAATGTGCTCAAGAGAGGGCCGAGTGACAGTGCTCTACTCAGGGATATGGGAGACAGGGCCAGCGACCCTCCTTGGCAGCATCAGAAAAGCTTTTTGGAAGAGGAGCGCACTTGCCTGGGCCTGGAGACTAAGAAGGCCCTTGGTAGTCAAAGGATGAGAAAGGGGCCTTTAGGCTGAGGGAAGCCGTGTGGGGAAAGTGCTGTTGCCTGTAGTGGCTAGACCACAGGAAGGAAAGGAGGTGACAGAAGACCAGGGCAAGATAGGTGGGCTGAGGTCATGCTGGGAGGGGTCTGAGGTCCCTTTCCACTTTCTTCCCTAAGGCAAGAAATGGTCACATAAGGAGAAAGACATTAATTTTCATTCAGTACCTACTATGCCCCTGGTAGTGTGCATTAGATGAACCCTACATGTACACATTTAGTCTGCATTTTATAACTATCCTCAGAAGCAGATATTATCACCATGCCCATTTACAACCAAAGAAACCAAGGCTTAGAGGGATTATGTAGCCTACCCAAGGCCACTGAAGCAGAAATGGAACTCAAATATATGTATTCCAGCCCAATGATGCCCACTCTGTATAATACCAACTCCCTAAATGATGGAGGCAGATGTATGTCCTTCATTCAAACAGCCAAGAAAACCTAGACTCATCATCACCACCACTGCTGCCATAGTTATGGACTCCAAATTTTATTTCGTAAGGGAGGAAACGTACCAGATGTGCCTCTTTGTAACAGGATCTTTTAAGATTCCCGAGGATATATGTTTAATTAAAATCAACCACTGTCAGATCACCTGTGCTCACTGACGGCTTACAATGTGCAAGGTGCTTCCACTCCATGCTCATAGTAACCATCACAACAACCCTATACAGTTGGTTTTACTCCCAAAGTTTTATAACTGAGGACACGGCGGCTCAGAGAGGCAATGAGATTTGCCCCAGTTGCACAGAGTGGCAGTGGGTACGAGAAGCACGTGTTGTGGTGCTTGAGCCCACCTGTTCACCTCAAACTCAGAGGGCCAACAACCCAATCCTCACGTTTTCTCTCCGAAGGGTCCTCTTCTGCTGATCCCCATCTCAATAAGTGATGCCACCTTCCACCAGCTGCATAAGCTAGAAACCTAGGTCACTCCTGACATCCCTCTCTCCTGCACTGAACCCCCCAGATCTAAGCCATCGTTGAGTCCTGCTGGTTCTAACTCCTCAGTCTCTCCCGATTCTGTCCACTTCTCATCATCCCTGTTTCTACCACCCTATTCAAGTCACAGTCATCTCTCACCTGAGCTTCCACAATGGCCTCCCAACCAGTCTCCCTGCACTCGTCCTCATAGAAGATGTGACCCCAGCCCTGGTGATGGGCCCCAGCATGGCTCAGCCCCTCTCAGCAGCCTCGTTTCCTTTTGCTCTGCCATTCTTTCCTTTCCTCAAACACTCCATTTTGTGTGACCCTAGGCTTTTTGCTCTCTGTGTCTCAGCTGCCTTCTCTGCAAAACAACAAGAATTGACCAGGCCCCCGAGATCCGAGATTCCCCACCAAGGATCTGCAGGATGGGGAGGACGAAAACTGAGAGGATATGGAGCCCTAGAGATCCGAGCAGCACCGTGCCCTCCCACACAGGAGAACTCAACTTGGAGCCAAGGCCGGTGGGAGGGCAGGAGCCTGCACTGCCTCTCCTCCCACCCCATCCCGGGCTTCTCAGACAGCTTCAGCCACTGACAATTAGGAGATGTTGATCTGATGTAACTGAAGGCCAACCAGGCTGCACAGGGCCCAGGGAATTGCCTTAGAAGCTGCTACTGGTGAGAAGGTGGCTCAGGCTGGGTGGAGGGGCCCAAGGCAGAGCTTGGCACTGAATGAGGGGCCTCGGGCCTAATCCTCAAGGAGTCTAGAGTCCCAGGAGTTCGGGCAGCCTGGAGATCAAGGGCCTTCGCCTTTTTGTCCCATGGACCTCTTTGAAACTTGTAAACCCCTTCTCAGAAAAATGTTTCTAAATTCGTAAAATGAAAATAAGATTACAAAGAAAACCAATTATATTTAAATAGCTATCAAAATGTTAAAATGAGAAATTTGTGAGACAGTTAGATTTTTCTTCCTTTTTCAGTCATAACAAGATCTAACGGTAGGTCTAATAACTATCATAACCTTGAGGTAGTGATGAGTGTAAGTGATATTTTGAGGTATCTGCAACAACTATAATGGGATACAAAAATATCTGATTCCTCCTGGTAACAAAGTCCCAGAGATTGCTAATGCTATTGTGTTTTATTACCCATATTCACAGCGGCAGAAAATGCTAACTTTCAGTTATTTTTTCCCAGCCACATGCTCACATTACCAACTTCTAATTTAGGGCAGTGACCTCACTTTACAGAAGAAGAAAACTGGAGCTCCCAAAGGGGCAGGGGCTTGCACAGGGCTACACGGCACGTTAGAGTTAACTCAAGGCTAGCACAGGCGCCTGCTGCCCCCCAGGCCACACCACCCACTCTGCAGAGCCACCTCCCAAGTGCGAGACCCACAGAACAATCATTTCACTTCTCTGGGCCTTGGTTTCCTCACCTGTAAAATGGGAATAACCACACCCACTTCTGCAAGCTGCTGTGAGGACGGAATGAGAAAAGAAGCAGGAAAGGGCCTTGTTACCTGGACAGTGCTCTATAGTTGGGTATATATCAGTAGCAGGCAAGTAATTACTATGCACTATCTGATGAGAAACCAAAGGATATGGAGCTCAGTGTGGCAAAGAGGAATGCCTATAGAAGCAAGACAATAAGGAGGGATGGGGACTATGGTAAACTCTAGAACTCATGCTCTTCTGAAAAGGGGAGCATCCACTTACCGCCAGTGGAGGATGGCGAGCCTAGTGTTAACAAATCTGACTTTCTAAGAGATGGTAGAAGTCCACATGTTTGGTAAAATGTCATTGTTTTTATATTCAATTCTTTGATATTAAAAACAGAATGTGAGTCCCAAAACATCTATATGCTGTCAGGTTGCAGCCCCTTGCGTTTACAGCGAATTTCATTGCCTTGGGAAGGAAAAGATGAAGCGGGTCAGTGTTCTTCCCATAAAGGCCAAGAGGGTCCTCATCCCATCCTGGCCGTGGAGGTTAGAGGGGGCCCGTACACGGTGAGCATTCTTGTGATGGCCACCAAGGCCTCCCAGACAAGAAAGTTAGCTACACATTTGTGTTCCAGCCCTTGGCTTCTGGGAGGCTGCCTGGTTTTATTAATAACCCTGGACGGTGCTCATAGCACATCAAGGTAAACAGAGACATTTCCAGGGTGTGCACTGTAGGCAATTCTAACAGATGAAGAAGAAGCAGGTTTCCAAATATAAATAGGAAGATAAGATAAGCAGGCAGAGATCCAAGTCAGCTTCATACTGAGTTGCAGGCTGTGAGCCATAGACTTAGAGAATCGTGGCTCACTGGGGCTGGAAGGGGCCCTCATTTGGAGGATAGAGAAACAGGCCCAGAGAAAAGAAAAGACTTCCCAAGGGTTACATTCATTAGATACTCCTGATTTCTTATAGCAGCGGTTTTCTCATCTAAAGACTCTCACAAATCCACTCACAGTTTCCAGAATGTGTTATCCTCTCCCCAGCCCAGTGTTGCTGCCCATGCTGTTACCTCCATCTCTGGCCATCTCAGACTTGACCATCAAGATCAGCTGGGTCTGCCTGTGGGAGCCTGTCCTGACCCCTCCAGGCAGGGGTGGATGTGGTGCTGCTCAGCACCTCAGTCCCTGTGTCTCTGGCTCCCACAACACATGCCACATGGAATTACCACTGTCAGTGTGTCTGCCACTCCCAAAGCCCTGAGGCAGGGTCCTGCCTTAGCCAGTTCAGTCTACCCAGGACCCAGCTCAGACCCTGGCACAAAGGAGGTGCTCTAGAAACAGATGCCAAATGAAACGGAGGCCAAATAAAATAGAGAACAATGCCTGATGTCAGTTCCCTCTCTCAGTGGCATAAGGAGGTTGCAAGTAAAGACTGCCATGGAATAGCTCACCAGATACCATCTTGATATAAAGTTAACATGCCAGATGGTCCCAAGTCTAAGATTATAAGACTTTGGCCCATTATATCAAAGTCCAGCGAAAACTCTGATAAGGATGATATCTATCTTGTGAATAAAAGAGAGCGGCAAAATAAGTTGTTTTGGGGGTCCAATAGGTGCCAGCCTCTAGCCTGAATACGCACTTATATGGCCTCCCTGAATTCCCTAGCTTCTGAAGAAGATATGATATGTCTATTTTACAGGTGCCTGAATAACACCCATGGCCAGAAGGACAGAAGAGAAGGCAGGACTGAATCTAAGCCACACAACTCCAATGTTCTTTCCATTCAATCAAAGTTGCCCCTGTAGTTAACAATGGGCAGCTTTCATCCTGTTCTAGACCATGGCTTGTCTCAGGCATGGAGTGGCTGAGGCAGGGGAGCTTTGAATAAATTATTTCCCCATCCCCCTCACTCCAAGTCCTGTTTTTCCAGCCCTGCCATTTACACAGGTCGGGGGCTTGGGAAGAGGAGATGATTATGGTGGCTGTCTGCTGCTTTCTAGGAAAATAAACAAAAGCAAAAACAGAAGCCTGAAGCCCCCACAGCCACTGATTGGGTAGGAGAGGGTTCTGTTCAGCCATTTAAAAAAAATAAATTATTGGCCGGGCGCCGTGGCTCAAGCCTGTAATCCCAGCACTTTGGGAGGCCGAGACGGGCAGATCACGAGGTCAGGAGATCGAGACCATCCTGGCTAACACGGTGAAACCCCGTCTCTACTAAAAAATACAAAAAACTAGCTGGGCGTGGTGGCGGGCGCCTGTAGTCCCAGCTACTCGGGAGGCTGAGGCAGGAGAATGGCGGGAACCCGGGAGGCGGAGCTTGCAGTGAGCTGAGATCCGGTCACTGTACTCCAGCCTGGGCGACAGAGCGAGACTCCGTCTCAAAAAATAAATAAATAAATAAATAATTATTATTTAAACATTATTTACATTTCTGTGCTATCCCTAGAAAACTTTGGTTTAGAGAGTGCCTCCTTGGAGATGGAAGTCTTCAGGTTAATTCATTCCTTCATCAGCCTAATACTAATGATTCAAATAGCAGTAAGACGGGACAAGATGGGGTTTGTGAATGTCATGGCTAACACAATGGAAATCATTCTGATTGCTCAGAGTGTACATAGGGCATTTCTAGCTTCCTTTTTTTTTTTTTTTTTTTTGAGACAAAGTCTGGCTCTGTCGCCCAGGCTGGAGTGCAGTGGCGCGATCTCGGCTCACTGCAACCTCCGCCTCCCAGGTTCACACCATTCTCCTGCCTCAGCCTCCCGAGTAGCTGGGACTACAGGCCGCCATCACGCCAGGCTAACTTTTTTGCGTTTTTAGTAGAGACGGGGTTTCACCGTGTTCGCCAGGATGGTCTCGATCTCCTGACCCTGTGATCCGCCCGCCTCGGCCTCCCAAAGTGCTGGGATTATAGGCGTGAGCCACCGCACCCAGCCTTCTAGCTTCTGACTGGACAAAATCCTGCATCCAACAATGATTAGTACGCTGAATTGCCTTGTATCCTCAATGGATGAGGCAGAGGCTTGGAGTCAGAGAGAATGAAGTCTCCAACCCACCTAACCTCTCTGACCCTTGGTTTCTGTGCCTATGCCTCCCAAGGTTTCTGCGATGACAGTGATGCAGGTCAGGTAGCCAGCACAGAGTCTGCCCATTAAATGCTGGTCTCCCTGGTTCCTTGTGGCTGTCACCTCAGAGCCATTGGAGACTGAGTGCTGGGGGCAGCTGGGGCACAGAGGGGAACAGATGTGCTATTTGTTTCCTCAGGCTTTGCCTCCATCGTACTTTGTGAATCCTACTTTGCAGATTGGGCTGATGTTTTACAAGCCCACAATATACAGTTTTTTATGAGCCCATAAAAATCTTCAAAGTGAAATCAAATTTATATGCTTCTTTCTGGCTTACGGACTAAAAGCCCAGCCCTTGAGCTTAACCTTCGTGACTCCTGCGAACCTCCTTCCTAGTGTGTACATGGTGGCCTCCATGCACATCTGCTCATCCTTCTCTAGACAGGTTCTGCCCATCCCTGCCTCTGCACCTTTGCTCATGCTGTTCTTCTTTTGTAGCAATCCAAACCCTTCCAGGTTCTACCCCCACCCACCTGTGTGAAGCGCTGCCCTGCAACTTAAGCTCTTACAGCCTCTCCCTTCTTGGAATTCCATAATGTTCAGATAAGTGGCCATCATTTTTATTTTCTTTTTCCCTGGGATGGTTTTATTTGCTGCAGGGTCCTGAACAAGTCTCTGAACCATTCAAGGCCTACACACACTCACAAGAAGAAGAGCCTCCAAGCAGGGCTGGTGCAGACCCTCACCCTGCTATCTTCTTGTGAGGAATTCCTCCCAGCCTTCAAAACCCACAGGAAGTGCTCCCTCCTCCAGGAGGCTTCCCTATTAAGCTGTCCTTGTTCTCTCCCATCTACAGCTCCCCACAGGCTCCATCTGAATCATTCTCAGAGGACATATCACTTCCTGCCACTTAGAGTAGTCATTTATGTGGCTTACCCCTCAACACTGTGAGCCCAGGAGAGAACAGACCATGTCTACTCACTGCCATGGCCCTGGCATCCAGCAAAGGGCTTGACATAAGTGGGATTTCAGTAAATAATTGCCCAATTCATAAAAATAATTGCAGAAGAAAGCAGGTATATAATCCTTACTATGTACCAGGCATTATTGCAAATGCTTTGCATGCATTGGCTTACTTAATACCTTAAATATATTAGCATATTTAAGGTGCACAGCCTCCCTATGAAAGTATGTCCTGTAATGATTTCCATTTTTCAGATGAAGAAACCAAGTCACAGAGAGGTCAGATGACACACTCAAGGTTGAGCAAGTGACAGAGCTTCTGCTTGAATCCAGACCATGTTGTTCTAGCAACTGTGTTCTTAACCACTGAGCAATAAATACCACCTCTGAATTCATTCACCTTTATCGCCTCAGTGCCTAGCAAAGAACCAGGCAGCTAGCAAGCACTCAATTAGCATGTGTTCCCAACACTTCTTGGTTGGAAAGCTGCCACCAGTCGTGGTGAGATGCAAGATGGGATGGGCACCTGCAGAGTGGATCCAACCCCTGCCAAGCCTACCACTAGCATATTCTGAAGTGGGCTGTTCCTTTCTCTTAATGAGATGCACAACTCCACTCCACAGAGCCTTCCCTGCCAGGGCAAGCTACTCACTCCATTCTTAGTAGTAAGCTGACATGGGAAGGCTGTGTGCTTTGTTTCCATCAGGACTGGCTGCCCACCTAATTCTACATTCATTAAGGCTTCCAGGAAACCCCATTCCTAGTCACTGTCAGAAATAATCAGCTTGTGTGTCTGGTGATGCTCCCTGACCCAAATACAGAAGGCAAGGAAGTAGATCTTGCATCATACTTATCTGACTTCAGTTGTTTTTATTACTCTAAGACCCATTTTCATGCATGCAATATTCACTTTTCCTCAGATTACAAAATGGAAGGGGGTTTCTAGTGTTTGAGAATGCTATTCCAAAGCCAAGTGAAATTAATCCTTTTGCTTATTTATTCCCAGACCTTGTGCAAAGGGAGCAGGGCTGCAGAAAAGGACAACTCCAGCAAGTGAGGGTTCTGAAGATTCTGATCCAAGTCTCCCCAACAAAACATGCCAAAATACATGCACCAGACTCTCCTTTCCTGCCAAAATACACCCCAGGTCATGCTCTCCGAAAGGATAATCCTTTGCTAAATCCTACACAATCATTTCCAATGTTTGCTGGTAATGGACACCAGAAAGCTAGTGAACTTTCCTTAGCTCTAAACACGCTTGCTAATAACTCTTTCATGAAAGAGCCCCATTCCTGCTGATTTCAAGGCTCTGGAAATCAGATTCCTAACAAATTTCCTTTGACTTTGTTTCACATAATCCTGCTTCTGTCTGCTTTATACTTTTCTCCAAGTGTGTTGGGTCCCAGCGGGCCATTGTCCTCCATGAATGATGGCTTCAGGCTCAACAAATGGCCTCCATCTATCATCACCGAGCTCCAGCGGCGACAACAGAGGCTCTTCTGTTTCCCTCCGCAAGCAGGCAGAGTAATGGCCCTGCCTCGGACTCATCTCCCCACTGTCTTGGGAGAGATACCAAGATTGCTGGAGTTCTGGGGAGGGGAGTAAAGGCAGGGCCATTTCCAGTTTCGATGTGAAACCCTTCTGGTCTGTGGAGACTCCATTTATGTTCTCTTCTCCCCGGTGGCCAATCCTTTCTCCCATCCATCCTCTGCTCTGCAGTCCAAGCCTTTTTTCTAAACCCATCATCCATCTCCCTATTGAGCTCTGAGAATCTAATGAGATAATCATGTTTGCAAGTACAGAATGTGCAGAGCTGTTAAGAAGGACTGCATTTGCAGTCAGGAAGGCCTGGGTTCAAATCCAGCTCAGCCACTTTCAGAATGTGTGACCTTGCAAGAGCTACTTAGCCTCTCTAAGTCTCAATTTTCTCATCTGAAAAGTAGGAATGATAATGCCTGCCTCGTGATGTCACCATGAAACTCAAGTGAATAATAAAGGCAATGGATACTGATCACTAAGCATAGTGCCTTGCAAATAGAAGGCACTTAACTGGGGCTGCTGTATGTATGCTATAACAATATTAATAAGAATTTTATGTCTTCCCTGCAACTCTAGAAAAATGGATGGTGGAGATAAATGAATTGAGTTTACCTGTGGTGTTGAGTGTCGCTGACCAGAAGTTGGGGTGAGGAAGCCTGGTGGTGCCAGTTCCAACCAGTTCCAGCATAACCCAGGATCTAGTGCAGACCCCAACAGGGAAAAATAAGATCTACCTCACAGTTCTGTTGTGAGTACTCATGTGGTTATGCAGATAAATGTCAGTCTTTAGTTGCTGGCATACAAGAGGTGCTACAGAAAGTTTGGCTAGTTACTTATTATTAGTTACTTATTTGTTAGATGCTTTGTGGGAGTCTAGGACATTTTGCAAGGTGCTAGTCAACTTCTGGAGGAGGAAGAGGGGTAGAAAAGGGGAATAACACATAATCCATCTACTCATGGAGCTCACAGAGTAATGCAGCGATTCTCAGCCTTGGCTACACATCACAGTCACTTAGAAAACTTTAAAAAATACTGGTGCCCTGGCTCCATACCCAGACACTCTGATTTAATTGGTCTGTGATGAGGCCTGGGTTTCAGTATTTTGCAGAAGCTTCTCAGGTGATTCTAATGTGGCCAGGGCCAAGAACAGTTGGCCTATTTTTGGGAAGACATAAACATAGATGTTTTTAATAATATATGCTTAGGGTTCTAACAGAGTTATGTACAGAGGGTGGTAGGAACACAGATGAAGGCACAGATAATGCCTTGTTGTTTAAGCTGAGTAATAGCGTGGGAGTAGGAGTTTACTAGAAAAAAGGATCTGCGAGAAGGGCAGTCTGAGTCTTTACTGCAAGGCCTCAAATAAAGGCACAGCTGCAGTGAGTCACCAGGCAGGAACTGGAGCAAACCAGGACACTCGAGAGGGAAATTAGAAGAGCTGGACTGATTCTCACGAGTAGAGCTCCCTGGAGATCCTGTACCTGTCCCCTACTCCTCAGCCGGGGCCCTGCTCCCAGAGGTTCACCACTCAAGACCAGAAGGCCACCTCTGTGTAGAAAAGAGAAAAAGGGCATTCTGCAACATCACATGGCCTCTGGAAAGTTCCTTTGCTTCCTCATCAACTGTTGCCATATGTCTTGCAGAGAGGTCAAACACAGGGTGAGGCATAGGTTTGTTGGTTGGCTGGCAATAGGGGACCAGGCACAGGTTTGCCTCCTGTCCATGGTGCTGAACAATCCCTGTGCTGGAGAACCAGGGTGCTCAAAGTGTGGTCTGTAGACACACAGCATCAGGATCCCATGGGAGCTTGTTAGAAATGCAGAATTGTGGGCCCCACCCAGGACCTACAGAATCTGAATCTGCCACTTATCAGCGTCCCCAGGTAATCTGTGTGCACACATTAAAGTCCAAGATGCACTGCTCAAAGCCAGTGTTTTGAAACTGTTTAAGTTGCATCCCCTTCATGAGCTGTGAAATTAATTTAGAACATCCAAAACAGAATTTTGAAAGAAAATAATGAAATTAAATGAAATATAACAGAAAAAAATAACAAATGTCAGAGTTCATCACACTTATTAGGTTGGTGCAAAAGTAATTGCACTTCTGCTATTACATTTAATGCATTACTTTTCCTGCCATTACTTTTAATGGCAGAAACTGCAATTACTTTTGCACCAACCTAATAGTAAGAGCAAGTATTGTTACTATATATATGAGTGTTCTAAGCAGAACCTAAAACGTATTCATTATTAGGAACTGCATTTTCAACAATGTTTGAAAGGCACTGCTTGTGTTTTCCTAATTCTGGGACACTGGTGATTTTTATCCAATATCTCTCAGGATTCTGAGACAGCAGAGGAAGCAGATAGTGGGAGAAATGAGGGTTATAGGTTGATATAAAAAGAGAATGAAAGATATAAAAAGAGATTGAGAGTTGATACAGAAAAAGAAGGAGAGAGTGGGACTGAGTCTCCAAGAGAGGTATTCACTGAGAGAACACTGGGGAAGGAAAAAAATAAACAAGGATGATTTTGACGCCATTTACCAGTTACTACAAAAGAAACAACAGCCAACCATAGCTCAACGATTGAATGAATATCAAATGATGGAAGGAATATGGGTTCAGCTTGGCGAATGTAGGTATGGACAAGTGAGTCTGTGTGGGCTAACAAGCATACCCAGTTGCACAGAGAAGATTGGATTGAGTATTAGTGTCTGCAGAGTCACTTTAAAGTGCTCTTGACTTTCTTTTTTATTTCAATGAAATTTTGTAACAATTTACACCACCCTTAGAACAAGTGTTGCAGTGAGTTTATATGTTTTGACGTGTGTTGCCCATTTCATATACTGAGAACTCCGTAGTATTTCTGATGGTTTGCTCCCCCAGCCCCAGGAGCAGTGGTAGAAGTGAAGGCAGGCAGGCAAGAGTGCCTGTGGGTTATAGGCAATAGCCCTGGTGTTTTGCTCCTCACCTCAGGCAGATTTCTTAGGTTTCTCACTGCTCACCACCAACCAAAAAGTTCAGAGGCAAAACTCTAGAGAACTTTGGAAAGAAATAAGCAGAGGTCTCTTAAAAATGCACAAAGATGCTTTGTTCGCTTCAAGGGGTGACAGAACAAAATGTCAAGAGTAGAAGTGACTCTGTGATTTTTCTTCCTTTCAGAACCGGGCAATGGGAGTTATTAACCTCTTGCCACAAGTCTGTTATTTCATTTATACAACAGTGTCCTACATTTGATTCTGCCTAGGAAATTGGTGTCTAATGGAAGATGACAAAAAAAAAATGACTTTTAAAATAATTTTCTTCCAGGCTAGTAGTTTATAAAATACTGAGCTCAATATTCCCACGTTGGGAAATTCTGCATAGAGGGAGTGTTATGGGACAAAAAGTTTGTTAACACTCACACAGGGTTTCAGCTTCAAGTAAGACACAACTCCATGTATCCAAACGTGTGTTTGTTCTACAAAATGGCAGAATCAAGACCAGTCTATCCATAATGAGCCATGAAGTCAACTTGGACACTTCAACTTTAATTTTAATAAAAAATGACCAAGTATATCTGTAATCTATAATTTTTTTTGTGAGGGGGGGTGCAGAGAGGCTATCTAATTTTTATGGCCCTATTAAGTCCCTCAAAACTCTAAGTTAGTTGTCATGATGTTTGATACAATGAGCCCAGTGGCTAACTCTTACTGGTAGTTATTATGTTCCTGGACTTTTATATCTTTATTAAATTCATTTGACAAACAATGGGGTGAGTATTACAATCCTTATTTTCAGAGATTATAAAATGAAAGGTCAGAGAGGTTTTGCGACCTGCTCAAGGTCATATGGCTTATCAGAATGCCACAAACAGAATCTGAACTGCAGCATGTCTGACCTCAAAACTCCAACCAAGTTGACCAAGAGTCAACTCATTCAACTGCCTTTCTGCCTTAGTTTCAAAAGCCCCAATGTCCCCAAATAACCTCTTTCCTATGGGCTTCTGGCTGTTTTCCCAACTTGGCTCTTTCATCTCTCCGGGTCTTGCATCTGAGTAGGCTGACATTTCCCACTGCTTTTGTCTGTCACTGAGGAATTGTCCTGTGTGGGTGGACGGTCACTCACAGAGAGGGGTCTTCTGGAAGCCAACTAGCTTTCCATGGTGGCCCAAAATGACATATGCTTCTCTATTCAGCCAATGATTGCAAGAAACAGCCTCGAAGAGGGAGAATTTCAGTAAAATTCAACTTTGAAGCTGGATTTCTTTAATATCACAATTTAAGCATTTCTGACACTGGTTGATGCTTAGAGGGAAATAGTACCCTCTGAGAAATGATGTTTTAAAAATCTTGATCTGAATACAAAGACAGTCAATTTAACACAGCAACACTTTCTCCAGGGCCTGCCGTGTTCCCCACACTGTGAACAGGGGGGATAAAAAAGGCACCAAGGCACTATCCTAAACCATGGCGTTTATTTACCAGTGAGAAAACAAACTCACTGAAAATTCTAACTAGAATTCAAGCTAGGAAGAGACACATTTCCACTCAATATAATGAAGGATTTTCTTCCCATCAACATTTGTCCAAAAATGAAACAGCCAACCTTATTAATGAATTTTACCCAAAGATATGCTGGTAAATATTTGACAATCGGCTTTCCAGAGGGGGAAAAAAAGGCTTGATTTGTAGTGTTTGCTGATTTCTATGGTGTAAATCCTCCTACCATGGCTGGTTTCAAGCTACCAAAGTGACATCATTGAAGGTGGAGTTGGGAAGAGATGAATGACAACAGCCATCATATAGCATTTCCACCATTTACCTATTCTACACAGGTAAAATAGACATCAGTAACCTCTGGAGTAGAGTTTAATGTAGTAAAATAACCAGAAACTGGTGAGTGTCAAGTACTTAGTCCCTTTGTTTTTAACATAAGTGTGAATTTATGCAACTTAATTTTTAATAATGGCTGTTTAATAACTAGCTCACAAAATTCCTGAAAAATTAACACTTGGTTCTTGTGAGCCAGTGTGAAGGTCTCCAAAACTCCATAGAAGAAAACTCATGTTTGGGAGAGGAAGTGGGTGATCTGAATGGATGGCTGTCATGGATGTGATTCCTTGTCTTTAAGCTGGTCTAATCCAGCCATCAGCCACAGCCATAGTTGCATTATCACTGCTGGTGGCACTTCAGGGCCAACCATGTGCCAGTGAGAGTGCTGAAAGCTTTGCCTGCATTATCTTATTTATCTTGACGAAAGCCCCATGAGGTAGATTGAGACTAACAGCAACCCCATTTTACAGATGAGGAAACGGAGGTTTAAATTAAGTAGCTAGCCGAGAGTCATAGAACAGTAAGTGGTGGTGTTGAAATGTTTGACTCCAAATCCCTTTTCTTTAAATCAGGACATTACACTGATATAATAAGAAATGCAGTATAGCTACTGATTCATGTACCTCCATTATCCTTCAGTCAAACTCATTTGTAAAATATAAAAAAAAAGAAGATGGTCTCTTCCCAGTTACAAGTTTCAGAAAGGGAAATCTGCTCCCCCTTCTGAATCCAAAAACTTAAATTGAACTCAGAGCACATAAGGGAAGTGTTTAAATGAACAGCATGCTCCTTTTTTTGTTTAATAATGAACAACAAAAAAACAACAACTAAAATCTTAAGTAGATTCATATAAAATCACCATCTTTGTAAGAAAAAATATAAAGTGAAGTATGTGCAACTTAATGTTGTTCCACCAAATGGATGATCCTGGGCATGCTGGAAGGACTGCCAGCAACATGCAGCCTGACCTGAAGTCTTCAGTATTGATGCTAACAGATAACAAACACTTTCCTTTATCCAGAGGATAGCAAAGGGATGAGCAATATGAGCAAGCTAGATACCTAACGTGAGCAGGACAACATTATCTCTGTGATGAAAGATGCAAGTGGGTACAGAAGTCTTGTCCCAGTATCTGCCACCACCTTCTCTACTGTGCAGCGAAGAGGAAGATCTCATGCTAAGTCAGTAGCCCTCCAACCTGTCCGGTCCTGAAGCTCCATCCCTTGTTCCCTAGTCCACACTAGGTGACCACCCCAACTGGGCTTGTAGTTGGTTGACAAGATGTTCTTATTAGGTAGAGGCTCTGCCAGTGATTAATTTGGCTGCAGTTTACCTCCCTCCCTCCATGTGTTTCTTACCTACCTTCTACTGCAGTGGAGGTTCCTGGCAGGGCAGGAGAACATAGCCCATGGTAGAGCATGGAGGGCCCAGAACCCATATGCAGGGCACAGCTCATGGGCTTCCCTTCCTCTTCCCTTCTGCACCCTCTGACTCCTGAAAACATCCCCAGGAGTGAAACTGGATGCAAGCGTTTGCACTCAGTGTTTACCTGTGGAAGTTTCAGTCACCCACTTAACCAAGATCCCTGAGCTGTGCATGTTAGTTGCTTTTTCATCATGTCTCCATAGCATGGAATTACTGAGGTACAGCTGCATGATGCAAACTATCTAAATTGTGGGCAATGGCTCCTGTTGTGACAAACACAGGGTGTGAGGAGGGCTGCCCAGTTTTCGTTGGAGGAATCTTACTTTAAAATCAATCAAAAGAGCAGTTGAGAAAGAAATAATGACTATTGTAAATTTTTTACATAAATGATGTGACAGGTGAGTTATTTCTAGTCCTCACAAGCAGCTCCTCAGGGTAACTATTGCTATCCCACTTCTTAGATGTGGTAAACTAAGACTCAGGAAAGTTGAGAAGCTTGTCCAACGTTACACTGCCAATAAATGGCAGAGCCAGGTTTTAAATTCATGTTTGTTTATATCCAGAACACGCATTTTAGCCACATTGCGACTCTGTCTGCATAAAAGGGGGAAAAATAATTACTAAGGGCTTATTCTGTGCCGATAATGATAAGAATGAAGATAATGATAATGATAATAATGAAAATAGCTAACTCTTACATAGTGATTACAGTGCTCCAGGCACTGCTGAAATTCTGGTTTTCAAATTCTCCCTATAGCTTTCATTTTAGGGATGAGGAAATTGAGGCTCAGAGAGGCTATACAACCTGCCAAGGCCACAAGGCTAAGAACTGAGCTAGGTGTCTCTGCATAAATGCTTCTCTTAGCATCCTCATCTCAATCTTGACAAAAAGGTGGAAGCATCCCTGATTCACAGCAGAGGACACCGAGGTTTGGAGAAGGTAAGAGATGTGCATTTATCCTAGCAATTATGCTATCTCAGAGGTAGAAGGAGGCCTAGCTTCAGGGTTAGTGTACCACTTGCTGGCTGTACAACCTTAGACAAGTTCCTTGACCTCTCTGTGCCTCTGTTTACTCACGAGGATAGTGAGGGACTTTAATCAGAACATCCTTCTCATCTCATCCAGCCTGGACACACCAAGACCCCTGGATACCAAAACAACTCATGTGAGATGTTGCCTGCACTAAGAGGAGGAGAAAAGTGCTGCCTTCAGACTCAACACATGCATCCTCCACCACCCCGACTGCTACACTTTCAGGCAAATAAACAGCCTCAAACGCCCCCCAAATTGCTGCTTAATGCTTCTCCTCAGAGCATGATCTCATTTATGAATCTGCAGAAAGGGTTTACAGCAACGCTGTTGATGGTTCAACATCCCAAGTGATTCATCTGAAAAGGTGATGTAAAAGAGCAGCAAGAAATCACAGGAACAGGGGAGGGGGCTAACTACCCAATTCTTTCTGGGAAAGAAAGAGGCAGACATGGCCAGAGGAAGCAGGCGATCTCAGTTCAAACAACTTGTCACTGGACAGAATTTCACGGAGCTTGCTGACATCTCAAAGCATAACAAAAACAGAAATGCTGAGAGCAAAACATATCTCAGAGCCATCCCTATCTTAGCTAGTTTGGGTCACAGAAAAGCTTGAGGTATCAGGAGGTCTACGTATAGATTTCACATTATCAGTGACTGTTTGGCCTGTCCCTGTGCATTGTGGGAAAATCAAGCTACTTGGAAGAGAAGGCAGAGATCAGATGCAACAGGGCAGATGAGGATGTACCATGTCTGGGCCAAAATGGGATTATATAGGGCCTGGAAATCAATGTGAGATCAGTTTCATGTGGACCTTCTGGGACTGGAATTGATGTAAATGACAGGAAACAGGCAGGGCTCACCTTGCCTTAACTTCCCTGCACCACCTCCTGCTACATCCCCTCTTGTGACTTATTCCATATCCCTATGTCTTAGTACTAGTGGTTCCCTCTGTCCAGATGGCCCCCCTGCTGGGCTCCACTGGCAAAGTCTTACTCTTCCCTTCAGCTTTTTCAAGTGACACCTGACTCAGAAAGCCTCTTTCCCTGTGAGGAATGGATTCAGGGCCATGCAATCCACACAGCTGCACAAGGCTAGAGGCTTAAAACAGCCCTATGCCTGGATTAATGTTCTACTGTTGCTGTCATTAAATTCTTAATTTTTGAAAATGATACTCTGCATTTTCACTTTGCAGTAAGTCCTGCAAATTATGTGGCAGGCGCTGCTCCTACCCATTGAGGCTGTGGTCTCGCAGCACCTTGTACACTCCTTTAGTGTAGGATGTGTCACTGTTCTTAGTTGTTTGTATCTTTCCACCCTGCTCTATTGCCAAGAAAAGAGAGAGCTTAAACAGTTACAACGGACTCTACACTCTCCCCAAAACACAACACAACAAAAAGCAATTTGGCGTAAACTGGTAGTAGATGAGAAAGGGGGAAAAGAAAAGACAAGCAGGTAATCAAAATTGAGCTTTAAATTAGTTTAATTCTTTTAACATGTAGACCTTGGTTTCTACCCTATATTCCCTAGAAGTCTACAGGGACAGTGAAATGTTATTGTTCACACAATTCCATGTTTACCACATAAAAACAAATCAGCTTCTCTGGAGAGGCATATTTATTCTTAACATTGAGAAGAGATAAAATTTATCCTGAGAATCCTCATAAAAAGGAACTTGTGAACCAGAGGGTTTTAACTCAGTAGCTTCACCTCCTGAAATAGTCTACAACATTCAGTGTCTCCTGGGGTGAACACAGTTCTGGAGAAAGCCCCATGGCTGGTACTGGACTCTCAAATGGGCCTAAGACTCATAAAGAATTAAGATTCACTGTGCTGTAATGATGGACACTCACAGTAGACACTTTCTCATAATGACCCTTAATCCAGGTTAACATTTCCACAAAGCACAGTTCCATACAACAAGCCTTATTGATTTGGACTGGAAATTTGCTATAATGGAATTATTTGTGAATGGGCCCCTCTTAAGACAGAGACCTTTATCTTCTCACTCCTGATCCCAGAAGGCCTAACCCAACACTCAACATATAATCAGCATATAGTAAAATTGGCTAGGCAGCTGGATGAAAGGACAGGTGAATAAGTGAACCAAACTTCTAACAATCTACCTGCTCTTCTTTCTACTCCAGCATGCTGAGGACTGAACACTTGCTTAGAAACATTGACCCACTCTCTAGCTACATATCTGGTGATAATTCCCTGGGTTGGGGGACTCAGCAGCAAACTGGGCCTCTCCCAGACCCTTGAGCATTCTAAAAGGTGATGCACCCTCTAGGGCAAGACTTCTCAAAGACTGTGGTGGTTAATTTTGTGAGTCAACTTGATTAAACTATGGTACCCAATTGCTTGGTCAAACACTAGTCTAGATGTTGCTATGAAGGTATTTGTGGATGTGATTAACATTCACAATCACCTGACTTTAAGTAAAGCAGATTATCTTCCATAATATGGGTAGATTTCATCCAATTAGGACTTAAAAGACAGAGATTTCCCAAGGAAGATGCAATTCAGCCTCAAACTTCAACTTAGAAATCCTTCCTGGGTTTCCAGCTTGCTTGTCCTGCACAGCAGATTTTGGACTTGCCATTTCCTACAATTGTGTGGGTCAATTACATAAAATCAATCAGTCTCTCTTTCTCCATCCCTATATACACACACACACACATACATACACACATACATACATATAGCTACACATGCACAGCCATTGTCCTTCAGTGTCCTTGGGGACTGGTTGCAGGAACACTTCACAGATACCAAAATATGTGCTTGCTCAAGTTCCTTATATAAAATGGCATGGTTTTTGCATATAACCTACACACATCTTCCTATATATTTCAAATCACCTATAGATTATTTATAATACCTAATGTAATATAAATACTATGCAGTTTTTATACCGTATTTTTTACTCATATTATTTTTATTGTTGTGTTATTTCTTATTCCTTTTCTTTTCTTTAAAATTTATTATTATTATTATTGTTTTTAGAGACAGGGTCTCACTCTGTCACCCAGGCTGGAGTGCAGTGGTGAGATCACAGCTCAGTGCAGCCTCAAACTCCTACCCTCAAGTAATCCTCCTGCCTTAGTATTCCAAGTAGCCAGGACTGTAAGTATACACCATTATGCCCAGGTAATTAAAAAAAAAAATTTTAGAGATCAGGTCTCGCTATGTTGACTAGGCTGGTTGGTCTCAAATTCCTTGCCTCAAGTGATCCTCCTGCCTCGGCCTCACAAAATGCTAAGATTACAAGCATGAGCCACTGTGCCTGGCTTGTTTCTTTTTTCAAATATTTTTTGATCCACAGTTGGTTGAGGAACCCATGGATGCACAGAACGCATGGACACAGAGGGCCAACTGTATGGATATAGATAATCACAAATACACATATATATGTGTGTATATATATGTAGATGTATATATAGATATATATAGAGAGAGACAGATTCTATTGGTTCTGTTTCCCCGGAGAACCCTCTACAGGGGCTAAGGACTCTTGATTATTCTGGGTAGATGACACTGCTACTGTCCTCCAGAGGCCATCTCCATCAGAGGTTCATAGCAGAGGACACAGAGAATATGTAAAAGGGAGTTTCCAGAACCAAAATGAGTATGATAAATCAGCTGCTCTGCCTTAGGAGTCAGGTGAAATGGAAGTCAGAAGGGACCACTCCCAGGAGGCAGGCCCCATCTCTCTGTGCCTTCAGTCCCTATCAGGAAAATGCCAATGGCCACTCAGTCAGGGACAGGCTTTTCTGAGAAGGATGACACTGAAAGGCTCTAGTGCTCCTCCCCCATCTAACAGTATTCAAATAAATTGTTGGAATATTCCATCGTTGGCACGTGGAAGAGAGAGAGGAAGGATGTTTTAGGGAAAGGCTGGCAATGGCATCTTTTAGCTGGCTCTGTTCATTCCTGAGAATTGAGTTCTACCCTGGGCTGGAGGTGTGGTGTTCCCAACCTCCACAGCTGCTTCAAGAGCAGCTGACATCCAGAGGCCTAACCTGGGCCATACATAGGTTACCTTCATCCTGTCAAGTGCACTATAAAGGAGGAATGACCACATCCACTTTGAGGGAACTTACAGAAGTGAAGTGGCCAATATGGAATTAGAACTCACAGCTGTTTGAATGAAAAGACCCCAAAATTTCCCCTCTGCCTCGTCTGTTGTTTGTGTTGTGCTCTGAAAGGAATGCCTCACTGGTATAATTTTGGCTTCACCAGTTACCAGCTGTATGAGCATGTGAGCATGGGCAGGTAACACAATGTCTCCCAATAGCTGCATCCTCCTCTGTCAAATGCCTGCCTTTCGAGATTAAGTGTTAATTGAGATGAGGCTACCCAGTACTCGCTCAGGAAGGCTCAATGTAGGAAAATACCCAGTACCTAGTACTCTACCCAGGTGCTCAGTGAACAGAGGTTATTGTGATTGTTTTATAATTCACAGGGTCAAAGAGTACAGATGATTCACCAGATCTCTATCATGTCTCCACGAGAACATACCCAAATGGCTCCTTAACCCCAGCAGTAGAAGTTACACCACCACACTGTGCTGCTCCTACCGTCCTTAAGAGAGCATGAAACACCAGCTCCATCAGGAAATTTCGCACCAGGGTGGAAGAGTGGGGAAATGTGAAAATTAGGAACCAAAATCACTTTGTGAACTCATTAAACATGAGCCTGCTCGCATCTCTCCGTGTGTCTCCTGTTCCCGCTTTGGGTTGCGTGCCTATTATTAACCACCACCCCCAGACAGCAAACGTGCGCCTTATCCCAGGAACATATTGTGAGGAAAGAGATTTCCTAATATAGTGTAATCAACAAGTTTTTTAAAAAGTCCCACCTCTCTGAAGTAGAACCTGACTCAAAAACCATCCTGGGCTCCCTGCAGCCTGCAGAATGAAGTACAAGCTTCTAGATGGTCATGGAAGGCCTTTATCATGAGTCCCTAACCCCTTTTCCCCTTGGATTCCACTTCTCCTATACACATCAACCCAGCTCTGTCAGGCCACCCAAGGTCAACTCAATGACCTTTCCTACATTGAGCCTTTGCTCATAGTTAACACTGCCTAAATGCCTTCCTTGTCCGTATCTTTGCTCCTCAAGTGCTCAAGACACTTCTCAAAGGCTTCCTTTTCTGCAAATCAAGCATGGACTCCCCATTCCAAACTAACCTCCCTGTCACCTAAAGTCCCACAGCTCCTCACTCATTTGTCTCTCACAACACCTGTTGTATTGCATGGCAAACTGTCTCTTTCTTGTATTTTTCCAGTATCTTCTTCCTGTCCTGCTCACCGCCAGATTCAGGTTGGATTCTCCAATAGCAACCAGGAACTAGGTTGGGATTTATAAGCAACCTCCCTCCCCTGAGAATCACATATTCTGACGCAGAACCGTGAAGCCTGGTGTTCCACACTCAGTTCCCATTTAACTGAGTCTCTTTGTCCCATTCCCTAGAGCTTTTTCATGTTCATGGCTGTCTCCCAAGTTAGGCAGACACCTTCTTTTGGGAAGGAGCCAGGTCTATTTATCTCTGTCCCCAAACTCCAGTGCCAGGCGTATGGTGGGTTTTGGTAAATATCTATTCACCATTACACAGTTTGGAAACAAACTAATAAATCAGTAAAAAATAAAGAAAAAACTTGGTAATAAGCTTCTTAAGGGCAGGGCCTCATCTCACTTATTTTTCTCTCTCCCTTTAATGCTCTGGCTGCAGAAAAAGCCCACTTAAATATATGGTTTGCCCTGAACTGAGTGATACTCAGGACTTGATTCTTAAAACAGAACATTAATCTTCACAAATGCTCAGACATTTTCCCCCCATCCTTAGTAAAGTGAGGTTATATAAGTCAGCCAGAAGGTGAAGCAAAAAGACTGTGTTGACAATTTTAAGTGCCACAGAAATGGATAATTTTAATGGATATAGTATTTCTACAAAAATAAAGCACTATAATTGAGACAGTGGCCCCAGGTTTCATCGCTAGATGATAGTGAATTTTAAATTTGAATCCATGAGGAAGGTCTACAAGTCAATTACCTTTCATTTCACTCCTTTGCAATAAATGAAAATTTAGGGCCAACAGCAAAAGTACATGAGAAAGGACCCTTTTACAGTTTCTCAATTCATACATCACTACCACAACTGATGTTCTCTCTAAAAGACATCCATATTTATTAGCTCACTGAATTTAAGTCAGTCTTAATTTAAAGTTCATAGTGGGTTATGCAACACAGTGATTTCAGTTTCATTAACATTCCCATTTTACTGATAAGAAAACTGAGTCTTAGTGACTTGTGCATGTTGCCCCAAATCACTTATATCTAGATAAAGTAGAGTCAGAATTGGAAAGAGTTTTTTTGTTTGTTTGTTTGTTTTAAACTTCCAAGTCCTGTACCCTTTGCCCCAAACCAGACCTACTAAGGAAACCAATGGAAAAAGGTAGCGGCAAAAAGAAATCTAAGTCCAGTGATCTGAATCCTGGTACCTCAGAGGCCTGTGTGTGTGTGTGTGTCTTGAAAGAGGCAACTCCATCATTGCCTTTTAAATGCCAGTAAAATGAGACAGTGCCTGAGAACTAAAGATTTTCAGGCCCTGAGCATGAACTATGAAGAGAAATGTTTCCAGGGCACAATTTAGGGAATAGATGCATCAGTGCACTTAACGACAGTCCCACAACCTGATCAAGTCCCTTCTGCCACCCCAGGGGACCCAAGGGTACATAAGCATGGGGACATTATTTGAAAAGTTTCCTTCCAAAGGCATCTCTTTCTTTTGTTTTCTGGAAGTCAAAACATTTCTCTTTCAGACCCATCCTAACATTTAGCCAGCAGCTCTACTGAAGTTAAGAAAATGGGGAAGGAAGAGAATGAACATTTAGGCTCGGTATTTTGCATACACAATCACCTTCTCTTTCCATGGTCCTATGTGGATGTGATGGTTCTCATTCAACTAATGAGGATGCTATGGCTCAGAAAGATC
The DNA here is from genome assembly GCF_049350105.2 of Macaca mulatta. Lineage (NCBI taxonomy): Eukaryota > Metazoa > Chordata > Mammalia > Primates > Cercopithecidae > Macaca > Macaca mulatta. The sequence goes on from NC_133419.1 coordinate 79,783,358, forward strand.
AAGTGACTTTCCCAGGAACCAAGAAGAAAGTGGCAGGTCCTGAACTCCAACCCATGTTTCTGAGTCTCTAACATTGTTGTTCTTCCTTCCCCAGGCTGGGAAGAGAGTGTTTTGTCTTTGTAACCCACAGAAGCCTCGGAAAATCACAGCAGATGGAAAGACAGAGTCTGTATCTCAGGAGACTGCCTAGCTGACTCCAAGAAAGCCCCTCTATCCTCATGCTAAGTAGCTTCTTGTTCCTGTGACAGCAAACCCCACAACTGTGACCCTGCAGCTGCCACAGGGTCCAGTTTTCTGTATGCCTGGTCAGAGGTGGCGGTAGTGGTGGTGGTGTGGGGACCGGGGGAGGCAGGGACACAGAGAGAGTGTGAGAAGGAGCCTGTGAACAATGATGTGGTAGATGAGGGGATCATCTTCTACAACATGCCCGCTTCTGTGCTGGACTACAGTTGGAGAACTGAGGGAGAAATATAACATTCACTGAACACCTACTAGGTACCATGCCTAATGTTAAGCATGCATATATATATGCATACACAGGTAGGCAACGTAGCCCCTTCTTCTGTGAAGAAGAAACTGAGGTTCCTAGGGGCTCAGGGACTTACCCAATATTCCAGAGCTGATGTAGCCCAAGGCTGGGCTGACTCCAGAGATTCTTTGTGAATAACATAAAAGTTTCCCATAGGAAAAGCTACTGTCTCTACAAAACTGTCCTTCCAGCTGGCAGAGAACCATCCCAACTGACCTGGCCCAGCGAACCACGTGACTAGGCACCGACCTCTAGACACCATTCAGAAGCAGCTAAGCTGTTCAAAAGCCATGGAGAATTCTGGGCAAGTGGCAGCCTTCACTAGATGAGCATTTTTGTTTTCTCCTCAATATATTTTTCCTTTTCCCTCATGGCATGGAGATTTCTGTTCCATCATCTCCAAATCTGGTGCTACCTCCACTGTTGGCACAAGGGTAGGAATAGAAGTTCTTCAGAGCAGAGCTGGGTTCTTTAACGATTCAAAGAGACTGAGGCTCAGCAGTGATGGGAGAGGCCTTCGCTGGGAACATCTTTTCTTGGAGAAAGACTTTCATTCATTCATCAAATATTTGCTAAGCACCTCCAACATCCCAACCTCAGTTAATGGCAATATGGAGCTTTTGTTTTGGTGGAGAGATGGTAAATGAAGCAGCAAACACAAAAGACATGAGGAGCTATGATAGAAAGTGGCTTTGAGCAGGAGCAGAGGTAAGTAGACAGGAGGACTTGTCTATGCTGGGGGTGGTAGTCAAGGAAGAATTCTCTGAGAAAGTGATACTTGGTCGAGGACCGAGATAACTAGAAGAAGCTAGCCATGCAAAGACCTGCAGCAGAGCAGTCCCAGCAGGAGAAGTGCAAAGCCCTGAGGCAGGAAGGTGTCAGCTTTTTCCAGGAATACCAAGAAGGCCAGTGAGTCAGAGGCTGGGTTAGCAGGGAAGGGAAGATGAGATCAGAAGTTGGCAGGGCAGGTAGAGTAGGCTGTGCAGGCCTCAGCAAGGAGTTTGGTTTTTATTCTGAGTGTTCTGGGAAGCCACGGGAAGGTTTTAAAGAAGGGAATGACAGCAGCTGATTTACATTTGTAAAAGATCTCTCCAGCTGCCTGGTAGGGAATGGATCACAGAAGGGCTAGCAGGGAGGCTGAGCAGAACCTGCTGAGTAAGAGGGGAAAGTGGCGTGGACTAAAATGCTAGAAGTGGAAATAAAGGGCAGTGGAGACAGATCCAGGCAATGGGGTGTTGGTAAATGCTTAATGACTGGCTCTCTAGCGGAAAAGCCCTGTTTGCCTATTTCTATGGTATAAACATTCTTACTGTGGCATACTTTAAGCTAGCAATGTGGCATCATTGAAAGCAGAACTGGGAAGAATGGTGTACAAGCAACTCTTGAAGCTGGTGTGAGCTGCCAATTCCAGTACACAACCAGGTTCAGGGATAGACTTGATGAGGCTTGCTAATGGACTGGCTATGGGAGTGAAGAAAACGGGGGAATTGACGGGGACTCCTAGGACTGGGACTTGAGTATTGTGAAGCACAGAGAAGCCACTTCCTGAATCGCTGGCCTCTGCTCATTCCCTGGCTTCTGGACTCCTGAAAGGCAGTGGGCTATGGGGAAAAAGCACACCCACCAGGTCCTGGGCTCCCTCAGAGCTGATCACAGGCCTTAGTCCTCCCTGTTTCTCACCCAGCACTCAGCCTGGTGCACACACAGAATTTAATAAAGGGCAAATGCAAGAACAAATGAGTAACCTCAGTTTCCTCACCTGCAAAACGGAATGTCAACATTAACACCCTCCAAGGGTAACTGTGAGAATCAAATGGGAAATAACATAACAGCCAGCAGAGTTGAGAGCTACGTGGTCCACAGGCATAACATCAGGATCCTCAAATTAACCCTGTGAAGTTTTACTATCCCTCCTGGCAGATGAGGAAAGGAGGTTCGAAGCCATTAAGCTATGTGTCCAAACCTGTGCAGCAGAGCTGGGATTCAGACAGCCCTAAGTGTCAGATGACATTCTCCACACCCGGGGCCACCCCAGACAAGGCCAAGGGCTGGCCAGTTTCTGCTTTCTTATGAGGAGCAACAGAGCCACATGAGGTCATGAGGATATGTCGGCCATCCCTGCCTTGCCAAGATTTGCAGGTGAAACAACACAAATAAAGTGAAACTCAGGCAAGAGTTGAGAACCAGGTGTTTCCCTCTCCTGGCCAAGAAGGAGGGAAAGAGAGGTCTTCCTTGGGAGCAGAAGAGGATCTGCTTGCCCTCTTTAGATAAATGATTCAGAGTTAGAGAACCGTGTAGGGATGGAGGCACGGCTGCCTTGCCGGGAAAAGCCCTGGTTGTGCTCAGCATAATGGCGAGTGTGTTCCCCTGCTGGAGACGGGCTGACCTGTCTCTGACTGGTAAGTGGACTTTTTTTTTTTTTTTTTTTTTACCCCTTTGCAGAGCCAGCATTTTTTCCCAGGCTGATGTAGATAGAGGAGCCCAGGCCTTGGAGCAAGAGTCTTGAGTTTAGACTCCACTCCTACTACTCACAGCTGTGTGATCCTTAGCTAACGGCTCATATAAGCAACCTGCGCCTCTGTTGTTGCCGTATCTGTAAAATAAAGGCACAACAGAGTCCTTGTCTCAGTGGGCTTCAGGGAGGCCTGGGTGGTGCTCACAGGGTGCAGTAAGAGGACAGCTGGGGCACCAACCACAGTGACCATGCCTTTCCACTCTGTGGAGGGGCATGACCATGCTCCCCAACATCTACTGGATACAGTCTAAGGAAAACAAAGAGCAGGAGGGAAAGCATCCCCTCAACTCACTTCTAAATGTTATACAAATAAATGTAAGTGACACATTAGCTCCCTCTCTCCCTGAGAAGGCTATAAATTGTCGGAACCTAATGGCCCTGGTAAATCACAGTGCTTCCTGCAACCCCGGGCAGGGGAGCCTCACAGGGACTGAGAGCTCAGCCTGCCAGCCTCCCTGTTCAGGTGGGGGCTCCAGACAGCATCCTTTCTTTGCCATGTAACGGCTCTAGTTCCAGCAGCCTCTGCTACTCATGCAGAAAGGACACTTGTTCTGAAATCACAGTTGTCAAAGTCTGTCAGGTTTTGGTGCTCAGATGCACCACAGCACAAATCCAATCAGCCAGAGGAGACAATGATTTGCATTACAAGAGGATGTTTTGTTTTAATAATAATAGATGCTGTTCACAGAGCATGTACTCAATGCCGGGCACAACTCTGATCCTCAAACAACCTGTAAAGTAGTTTTGATTACTATCCCCATTTTATAGCAGAGAAAACTGAAACCAGAAAGGTGAAGAAAGTTACCAGCTAGAAAGCAGCAGAGCTGGGACATGAGCCAAGGTAGCCCAATGCCAGAAGTCAAACCCTCAGCTATCTAGGCTGCCATTTCAGTCCCGCAGTGCAGGAGTGGTTTAATTCCAGATTACAGACTGGAATGTAAGGCTAAAATCCTAGAATTTAGTGTGAAAGATTAAGGCTACAAACCAAATGGTTTCAGAGGCCAGAAGGCAGGTCTGTTCTCTGTCTCAGCCCCATGTGGCCAGGTGAAAATGACGGTCCAGTCATCACATCTTTCATCTTTCTTTGTAATTAAGTTGAACAACTTGAACTGTCATGTGAAATCTCTTTAAAAAAAAAAATAAGGCCAACCTTATGCCGGCCCACCGAAATCCATCTGGGGGCTAATTGTGGCCATGGGGTAGCAGTTTGCAACCTCTGCTCTTTGCAACCTCACAATTTATAAGCTCTCTTCCCTTCTCACCCATTGCCTCATTTTGTTTGGATATCCAATGTTGTTATTCCCCCACTTCACAGATAAATAAACTGAGACTAAGAGCTTAAGTAGACTATATATCTTTCCATGAGTGATCATTACAAAGTATTGAATATTAAGGACCTTGAATATACTGTCTGCACCTCTACATTGTCCTGGCTAAGCATCTCACAACTTCTGCTTGCTCTCCTCCTCCAGTGCCAGGGATCTCCCTCCTATGATAGCAATGTGAATTATTTGTAAATTGTTCTAGTCTTTAGAAAGTCACCTAAATTTCAACCTGCCTGTCTCACTCTGAAACTCTGGAGGTATACCCAATTCCCCTTCTACATGACAGGATTTGCCAACCATCAACAGTGAATATAGCAGGGGAACAAGGTAGAAATTTCACTGAACACCTCCAGGGCAGGAAGTTCAGTGTTGAGTCCTTACCATACTTTTTTTCACTGAATCCTTAGAAGAGCACAACACAGTAGCCTTCCCTATCCCGATTTGCAATGATGTTCAGGGAGACTGAGTATCATCCCCAAAGTCAAAGTTACTATATGATAACAAGAGCATTCAAAACAAGGTCTGTCAGATTTCATAGCCTGCCCATTCATCCATCCATCCACCTATCCATCCATCCATCCATCCAACAAACATTCACTGAGAACCTACTATGTGCCAGACACTGCTCTGGACACTGAAATATAGATACAACTTCCCCCTACCATGCCACTTCCCATCATCTTCTTTTTTAGGCAAAAATACCTGGGGTCTTTTGCTTAATCTTTATGTGGTTGGTTTCCACACCATTCCTCTTTCCCAGGTTGTTTGAATGAACATGTGTCAACATCCCTATTATCCAGAATGGAAAGTGATCTTTGAGCAGAGCCCAGACAGGCACGTGGCTAGGAGTGACCCATCCCTAACTTAGGGCTCTCTACTTTTACGGACAGAGCCTATGCACATAACAGTTTCTGGCGGCCTTCCCACAAGCAGCTTTCCAACCAAAAGCATAACAATTGTTTTCACAGCTGCTGCTACTAAATCATGTCTGGTCTTGAGATATTGGGCTTGAAGGCCTAAGAAAAATGAAACTACACCTAATATCTACTAAGCCAATTGTATGTAGTAAAGATTTTATCAAAGTCTTACATTTTGTATTACTATTTGCATTTTCCAGCAATTAAAAAGTAAGACTCAAAGAGATGAAGTGACTTGTCTATGATCATCTAGCCAGTAAGCCATGGAGCCGGGATGTGAACTCATGGCTGTCTGGCTCTAGAGCCTGTATTTTCCCTAATGGGTTTCACACTTGTACCTGTTCAATTTCCTCTCCCTTGAAAAGGGCTATTGCTCTGGACTATTGTCTCTGATCTAATAACCTGACAATATATTCTGCCTTTTCTAGCACACAGAATGATCTGTCTAAGTCATCTGTAGTTCATGAGCACAGCAACACCGAGCATGGCAAACATCATTGACTACCTAACTGGGCTTGTGGGAGAGAGTGAACGGAAAGAGAGCCCCAACAAAAACAAGCAACAGAATCAAAGAGCAGGTCCCAGCCGCCTTCCAGGTGAAGAACTGCTGCTGAGCAGGTGAATGCCTAATAGTGTCACATACAGTCTGGCAGGATTCAGCTGGACCTCAGTGTGGGCCCATCTGGAGATCTTCAATGATGTCTGAATGTGATCGACCTGGGCTGAGGCTGAATGCCCTGACCTAGACCAGGTGCCAGGAGATGCCTGTACATCCACAGCAAGAGATACGAAAGAGCAATTATCACAGCAGACTTCAACCTAGAATTTCAGTCTGCAGGGTCCCCTCCCTGAGCCACCCTTCCTCTATTCCCCAAGCACTTTCTAACACAGAGCCCTGAAAAACCTTTCCATGGCTGCCCAGCACTGTCAGGGTAAAATCCCATTCTCACTTCACGTTGCTAGAGGCTCCTCATAGCTTACAGGGGCATCCCTTGCCTGTCTCCAACCATCCCCAGGAAAAAACCCTATTTGTAGCTTAGTATTTTGCAAGATATGTTCAAAGAAACCCTATTCCTACAAGATAGTCTAAATGTCCTGAGACATCAGTAAGTCTAGGAAATGCTGCCAACAATGTTATGATCTTGAACAATCACAATGAATGTTAGCATGTTGCATATAACTGAGAAATCCTGTCATAAAGAGATCCGTTTCACTTTAAGCCTGAATTTCTTATTCTATAACAGAACTCCTAATCTGAGTAACACCCAAGGGAAAGAGGTTTGGATTAGTCCGTGATATCACCAACTTCCCATGATTTCTTTCATGCCTTTGGGGTGCTACATCATACTGTGCCCTCCAACAAATGTGTTATTCTTCTTTCGTCACCTGCAAAACTTATATTCATTCAAGGCCTAGCTCAGCTTACAACTCCTCTGAAAAATATTCCCAAAAATTCCAGGCTTGGTTTTGTTCTTGCCTTGATGATAGCACTTATCACAGGATTGGTTACAATCCTATTTCCTTTTAGAGCGGGAGCTCCCGGAGGACAAGGATTGGGCCTGATTCTTTTCTAGAAATGCAAGTGTATGGCATAGTTCCAGGTTGATGTGGTTCAAGCTGGTTCTGCTACAGAACCTGACAGGTCTCCTGCCACCATGACTGGGGAAAGCTCCCGTCCCTTGGCAAGGCAACATGATCAAGGCAATAGCTGCTATGCTCCAAGAGAGCCAATAGGTCACTTCAGGAAGATTCAAAATAGATGCCATCCTGCTACATCACTTGGCGTTGCTAGGAAACAGCTAGTTTGCTACAAGGCAGGTTGATTAGCATTGCGGAGAAGACATAAACTAAGAAGTGGCTGTATCTTCTCAACCTGGCCAAACCAACCGTCAGTACATTTGTATCAGTTTTTTGCATCAATTTCATATTCAGCTTAGGGGGAAAGGCAAAGTTTGAAGTCAGGATTGAAGACTGCAGATCCTTCTCAGAAGACACCAGAGCAGCTCTGATGTATGGGAGTGACTCTATAAGCACCGAGACCAGAAAGGGACAGAATTAATTCATAAGGTCTGCTCCACCTCAGTCTTTCACATAATGCCTGTGTGCCTCTTGGCTCAGGAGAAGCCTAGAGGGGACACGGTCTGGGAAAATGTTTTGCACAAAGACGAGAGACTGTTAACTCCCCTGACTGAGTTATAGGAGCCCGCGGGTTGCAGTGACTAATTCTGCCTGAAAGATATGGAGAGGTTGCCTAGAGGTCTCAAAGGCTAACTGGGAATCACCAGACTAGCATGGGATGAGCTCTTACAGACAGCAAACCACTCCCTAACTTTCAAGTGGGCCATCTGGGGACCACTTCCTCTAAGAAGCTCTCTTTGCTGATTCCCTGTCTAAGCTCCCTGAGCAGTGTGCTAGATGCTTTCATGGGGGTTGTCACTGTCTAGAGATAAGGAAGCTAAAGCTCAGGGTGATCACCCTATGAGTCAGTGGCAGGCCTGGACTTGAATCCAGACCTCACTAACACGTGTGCCATGAAGTCAGCTAGATCTGAACTAAATAGGAAAAAGCAAATGTAATTTTTAATCTTTGAATATTTTCCCCCCTCCAATATGGAAAAGTGTCTTGAGGCATGGGAGGGAGGTTTGGTTTGGTCCATAGAGCCCAAATTGTGTAGTCAGGGCATCTGATTCCACATTTGCTCTGCCACTAACTAGCTGCATTGCTTTGAGCAAATCCCCGTCCTCCTCCAGGCCTCTAGCTTCTGATCGGTTAAATATGAATAACAAGAGCCATCTTGCATACTTACTTCCCTAGGTATTAGATGACAGAGAAAAAAGTATTAAATGATAGAGGTATTAGATAATTGAGGAAAAAGAGTCTGTTATAAAAACTATAACAGACTATGCAACAGTCAGCACACAGTATGTGTTCAGAAAGAATCGGCTGGTTATGTGCTTAGAAGCTATTACCACAATGCAATAAGGAACCTAGAGAGCCAGGATTGGGCTCCCATTTGCTTTCTACCACTTTGAGCAAATTACTTAATCTCTCTAAGCCTCATTACTTCCATCTGCAAAATGGGAATTATAATGCCGCTTTGAAAATATTGCTGTGAACATGCAATAATTAAGATATGTAAAGACCCAGGCCCAAAAGGATGTAACATATTTGAGTTTCTCTCTACCCCTCTGCCCTTTTTCTAGAACCATTAGAAGGCAGAGACATCCTGCTAGCTGTCTGTCACTCCTGCTGGCCAGTGGCCCGGGAGGCCCCCAGTTGCTGGGATTGGGCAGTGCACACATCGACATTTACTGAATTGTGCCCTGCAGGATGAGACAAACTAATTTCCAAGGCTGAGACCCAACCCCACTCAGGGGCACAGCATGGAGCCACTTTGAGAAATCCACATTCAAGGCACAGTCTCCCCAGGCCCCAGGGAAATGCAATAGCCAAGGGGACAAGGAGGTTACCAAGCTAACTGTTCCCGATTAAAGCAAATGGCCTAGAGCCAGCAAAGCTAGCCTTTGAAAAGTTTAAGTTTTGTCAGCGATTATTGCATCTCGCATCTACATAGCCTTACAATTTACCAATTTACCAAAGCCTTCTGTAAAGAGCAATCACTCAATAAATCCTTGCAATATACAAGGAATCAGCCTGCCAGAGGATTTTTTAAAAACCCCAATGTACTGGTCAGGGCAGACTGGGAGGAGCAGATGTTTGATGGCAGCTGCATAACAACATTATCTTGTAAGAGAACTGTTCCATCCACAGCCCAGCCATGTGTATACCATGTGATCATGCCTCACTGTGAACATAGCTGATTAGGTCAGAAGTGGGTACTTGCCCCTTGGAAGGTCCAACCCTTGGCTGTCCAGTAACCTGTGATTTGTCTCAATTAGGTTCTTCCTTTGAGGATTTGAAATTGGAATTGAGGAACAGAGACTGGGGTAGTTATCAGAGGGAAGAATAGCCAGAAAAGGGTTGCTAAGAGTTGTAGGTTATTGACAAGGCCAGGGTAGGTATGACGGACCTTTGCAAGGAAAAGTTCTGTGGACCATAACCTATGAGAAAGCAAAGGAAATGGGGAAACTGGGGAAACAGAGTCACATGGACTCCCTGGTTTCTGGCAACTTCCCATTTTTTGTTTTGGTGGGGCCATGCCACATTGGAGTTCTCACCTTTGGACTCTCTAAAAGACCTCTGAGACCTTATCACAGCCATCCTTGTCAGAATGGGTTTCTGCCCCATGCCATTGAAGGCTTTGCCAAGGACAGGAGCAAAGTGGGCATCGCTACCCACACTCTGCAGACAAGGACCCTGCAGCTGGGATGGTGCTGAGACTTGCTGGCATCTCACAGCCAGATCAGGGTCCTTCCTCCATGACCCCACACTGCTTTTGAGACTGTGAGAAGTTGGATGACTATTCACCAAGTCTCAGAGGAAGAGAGGGTCTTGCGCAAGCACGTATTTGGGATGACCGCTTCTCAACTGTCTCTTCCCCTAGAATGTGAGTGCTGTGAAGGCAGGATCATGCCAGCTTGGTGACTGCTGCACCCCCACAGGCTAGAACAGGGCTTGCCCCAGAATGGGTGTTTAAACATGTTTGTCAAATGAATGATTAAATCGATTAAGCAGTCCCAGCATATTCCAACCACAAAAAAAACAGGGAGGTTTGCATGTCCTCACCTATAGACAACAAGAAGGGCTGCTGCATTTGAGGTTCCAGATTCTTGTGGGGCAAATTTTCATTTCCTTCTCCCTTGGGAATTGTTTCTGAAAAGCAGCTGCTGTCAGTTTGGGTTCAACTCCCGTTCAGCACTGGGAAGTAAGCAGACCATCTAATCCTTGAAACGGGATGGCCCCTGACTGCCACCCAGACAGCAGATGTTGGAATTCCCTCCTCGGCACCTCCAAATGACCTCTGCCCTTGCCCAAATTGCCCAAGGTACCCGAGATCATCCCTTCCATCACTGGGCAGCCAGAGCAGGTGGAAAGTTGACTTTACACTAATTGTAACTTCTTTCCCCTTGGCCCTGGCTCTAGGCCTAAGGGTCTCACAGAAGCTCCCTAAACTATCCTAAATAGAGTATGGAATGAAAAAATGTTCTGGAATGCAGCCTAGGGAGACAAGAATTCCAAATTTTCTGGGTGACCTTGAGCCGGTCACTTGATATTCCTGAGGCCAAAGGGCCTGAAGTCTTTGGCTGGACCTGGGTTCAAAGTTCCAGCTGAACCTTGGACAAGTCACACTCATGGAGCCTCAGTTTCCTCAACTGTGGAGGAGAATGCTGCCATCCAGCTGAGAGTAATGTCTGCTCAGGGCATCCGAATGGGCTTTGACTCAAGATCAACATGGAAGTTGAGTCTACTCTAGAGATTGACTCAGTTCACTTTGGGGCTACAAACCCAAAGACTGAGCCTTGAAGCAGAAGATGATGGAGCTGTGTTGGCAACGCCTGCTCAAACCTCAAACACAACATAGTCACAAAGCTAAGGCTCTGAGTTCCAGGAAGATCCAGTAGAATATGATTTTTCCCCGTACTCCAACGCCAGGGTCAGGAGAGTGGCAGGCCAAGCAGGGGACTGTTGGACGGGGCTGTCCTTTGGTGTCCCATTCCATGATCCAGTGAGAAAAGAACACCAGACTCAATGGGCAGATGACACAACACCAGACAAATCACTCACATTCTGTAAGCATAGGTCCTCATCTATAGAGCTGGCTAGGATGCCTGCTCTATCTCCATCAAAGTGTTGTCGTGGAGATCAAACTTGGTATTAGGTCAGGAAAGTCCTGGTAAACTGAAAAGGGCTGTGTCTTTGAAAAGTATCACACTGCACAGTTTGGTCGCAGTACTGCATCCTTCTCCATTTCATGAGCCCGGGCCAAGGTCAGGGGCTCCTGTGCAGAGCTGCAGGCCTAGCACTTTCCCTACTGTGCATATCCCTCGCTCCCTGCTCTTACTATGGAATCCTCATCATCCCAGTGAGATGTGCCTTATTATGTCCATTTTACAGATGAAGAAGCTGAGGCCCAGAGAGACCGAGTAACCTGCTGGGCCCCATGGTTAAGTGATAGCTATAATCCCAGGGCAAGAGTCACAGGGAGAGAAGGAGGAGACATGAAGGAGCAAGAGAGGGAAAAAAAATGGGGAAAAGGCAATATCAAAAGATAAAGATGGAGGAGAAAAGGGAGGGGAGGAAAGAGGAGGAGGGATGAAGGAGAAAGAGTAAAGAATGAGAATAAATCAGCCCCTGTTGGGGGCACAGAGGGGACAGCGTGGGAAGCTGCCAAGCTGCTCCCTGTGGTCGGGTGCGGGATGTGGGGTGGGCCGACCAGGCATGGGTTGAGGCTGCAAGCAGCCACGTGAGGAAGTGACAGGTCAGCAGAGCTATTCAGCTAAGCTACAAAAGCCTTCTGCCAGGGTGGTGAAAAAAAATATTAAACGAGACTTCCTCGAGCTTTAGAAATTGCTGAAATACTGAGGCCGCAATGGAAGATAAAGTGTCCTACAAAGGGAGCTTCGAATGGAATCAATTTCCCTGGGCCGACTTTTATGTCCTATTATAAGAAATTGAAAAATTATTTCAGTGGAAATGTCACTTTGCCGGTCCACCTCTCCTGAAGATATTAAGAAGGAAAATGGCTTCCAATAAAGGGGCATTGGGTCTTGTCCTCCATCACTGGAGTTGATCCTCTAGGTTCTATGTCTTGGGAGCCCAGCCCAGGGAGGTGGGGTCAAGGGGAGTCTGGAGGGCCCTTCTGTTAGAGCTTTGGCGCTGGCAGAGAAGGCAATAAAATGGAGACAAATGTGACAGCCCCAGGGACCACTAGCTCTTGATGGCCAGACACACATACCACCAGCTGGAACATGATACTCTTGAGGCTGACTAGACTGGGCCAGGGGGAATGTCGGGATTCCCTGCACGGGACATCATACGGCAGAGAGGACTCGCAGCTGCTGCCATAGCACACATGTTTGCTTCTAGGGTCACAGCATAAAAGGCCTTTCCGCCCATCATTCCTTCCCTCATATCCACTTTTTCCCATTGCCATGAACTCCTCACCTTTCTCTATCCATGGCAGGCTTTCCTTCCATGCCTTGGTGTTCTTGCTCTGTTTGAAAGGCCCATTCCTGCACATCCATCTGGCAAACTCCTACTCAATCTTCAAGACCCAGCTGAAATGTGCCTCCTTAGGAAATCGTCCCTGAACTCCCTCCCCTGTGTGGTAGGCTGAAAAATGAGCCTCCCCCCACCAAAAAAATGCTTATGTCCTAATCCCCAGAGCCTATAAATATGCTACCTTACATGGAAGAAGGGACTGTGCAGAGGCGATTGAGTATCTTGAGAGGGGGAGGTTATCCAGGTGGGCCCAGTGTAATCACAAGGGTTCTTACAAGAGGACAGTGAGAGGTTCAGAGTTAGTAGTAGGATCTATGAAGCAGAGGATTGGAGTGAGGCTGGGGAGGGACCACAGACCACGGAACGCAGGCGCCTCTAGAAGCTGACAGAAGTGAGAAAATGGATTCACTCTTTGGAGCCTCCAGAAGGAACCAGCCTGTCAATGCCTTTACCCCAGCGAGACTGAGTTTGAATTTCTGATCTCAAAAACTGTAAGGGAATAAATCTGTGTAGTTAGGAGGCACTCAGTTTGCGGTAATGTGTCATAGCAGCGATGGGAAACAGAGACCCGTGAGCAGGGTTTCCTCTCCCTCCTCTGGGATCCCTTGCAACTCTATGCTCATGCTGCAGCTCCTCATTACCAGCGCTTATCCAGTGTCCTTCACGTGCGATGCCTATCCTAAGTGCCACACAGGCATTATCACACTCAATCTTACTGCAATGCAGCTGGGCAGGTACAAGATCCCCAGTTTACAGAGGAGGAAACTGAAGACCACAGAAATGAAGAAACTTGACCCAAGAAAGTCACACAGGTCACGAAAGTGACATAGCTAGAACTTGAACTCAGCACACACTGTACAGTGATCATGTATGTAAGCGTTGGTCTCTTCCACCAGAAAGTAGGGTAAAAGGGTAGATATTGGGCCTCCAACAACTGCAGAATGAACAGACCTCTGAATTGGGGCCTCTCTGTGCTATCTGAGTGGTTCAGTGAATTCTTGTGTGAAGGATGTAAAAATGGAAAGTCTGCCCTTGGAAACTAGAACTTTTCATCATACTAGATTATTTGTAACAATGACCTAAAGCACTTTATTTCACACTTTCTATGACCTTTCCTTATGGGTGGTGTGGTAAAATAGGAGTCCAGGACTTATAGTCCAGACACCTCTGGGTGAGTTCCAGCAAATATACCCTAAGCCTCAATTTCTTCATCTGTAAAATGGATACAAGAATCCCATTGCCAGAAGAGGCCCTGGTGAGGACAAATGAGAATGGGTGCGCAAAAGCATTGGGTGCAATGTGAATGCTGCTCTTGTTCTCTCTGGGCCATGAACAAAGCTGTGCGGCACACTGGGCGGTTGGTCTTTCCCCACAATCACAGAGGACACTGAGACCCCACAGGCAGCTATTGCACCCCACTAGAAAGTGTAAGGCTGCCTGGCCCAAGTACCAGAGGGGCTGTTCAAGCTCTCTGCTGCCAGAAGGCAGATGTGGAGAGGTCATTTGGGCCCGAGATGAGGAGAATTGACCAGAGAAGCCAGCCTGTGATTGTCAAAGGTAGGTGTGACTGCATGGACCGCGATGAGATGAGGAGAGGGCTTCGCAATAGTGCACATGGATGAGCAGAGGTATGGAAGAGAGAAAGTCCTACGGGTAAGGGAGGCTCTAAAAATGTGGAACATGGAGTTTGTGGCCAAGACCACAGAGTCAGTGGGCAGGAGGAGAGGGAGAAGGTGGGAGGGATGGTGGCTGGGAGTACAGCGAGCCACACAGAAATAAGGAACTGCGTGGCCTCCCTCTTTCAGTCTCTTGTGTGTCTAGGAGCTGAACATCCAAGGGACTCCAAACCAATAATCTAGGCAGCAGTTCTCAGTCCTGGCTGCACAGAGAATCACTTGGGCGAGTTTTACAAAATCCCAATGCCCAGGCTGCACTCCAAACCACTTCACTCAAAGTCCCCAGGAGTGGGACCCAGGCATGAGTATTTTTGAAGCTCCCTAGGTGATTTCAAAGTCCAGGGTAAGCTGAGAAGTTCTGCTCTAAGCCTCGGCTCCAGGGCCAGGAAGCCAGCCTGGAGTCATCCAGATTCCAGTTGAGCTTGTTGCCTTCAGCAATTCTCCGTGCAGTTCCCTTCCCCCTGCCTGTGCCCCTGGCGCCCTGCAGCTTTGCATGAATGTGATCCTTCCTTCCTATCCTTGGCCAAAACTTGGCCTCTGGGGGGTGTTTGCGCAGTTGTTTAAGCATAAGGTTCCACCAGATTCATTTTTCTGTGGTGGCCAGACTGACCCTCCATGGCCTGGTGGCCCTGCCCTGAAGTGTGGTGGGCTTCTGAGGCACTGGCACACCCAGCTCACCCTGAGCATCAGTGAGCCTTCTCTGTGGCTGACACCTAGCATGGACAGCTTGGGCACAAGGGGATGGGAATGAGGAGAGTCCTCTCACTGGCCCCTGGAAGAGGGAGAATAGAGCATTTACTGACCACTAAGCGCTCTGTGCCCGGCATGGGAGCAGGTGCTTCACATGCATTACGGTTAAGCGATCCTTATCACTTTTCACCTTATGATGCAGATATTTGAAATCATTCTGTTTTACAGATGAGAACACAGAGGCTTAGGAAAGTGAAGCGGCTGGCCTAAGGTTTCACAAATGGGAAATGTTACAGCTAGGTTACACACCTAGGTCTGCTGGCTCCAGAGTCTGAGCTTCGGTGCTCAGGGTCTCAGTTTCTCACCTATAAAATGAGTATGACAAAAAAATCCCTCCTTCACAGTGTTCTTGTGAGCATTAAAAAAGTAGCAATGTTAACCTATATAAAGCAGACAGTAGGGTGTTGGGAATTCGGCTGATGCTTGATAAAAATGGCCCTGATTCACCTTTTTAAAAAGGACTCCATACTAATGCTTTATATGGTCTAAAGAAAATATAGTGTAGCTAAGTTTAAAAAAAAATAGGTTGAGACCAGAGCATTATTTCCATCTCCACTTTCTTCTCTGTGCTCTCTAAAAAATGCATGAGCTTGTTACCAATACTAATTAGTTCTTGTCCTGGCACCCAATCAACAAGAAGATGTCTAAGGTCAGCCATCTGGGGTCCTTTGGGTGAATGCTGAGAGCTGAGGCAGGGCTGCTTCCCCAGGCTCATGCCCACGCCTGCAGGAGCCTGGATCTGCGGGGGCTTGTGTCTGCTAGGGTGGCCATCCCCTTAGCTGGCACAAAGAACATAGGTGAGGTCTTGGAAATCCCAGATACTTCCCGGTTGCATTCACAGAGATGCTGCTTTTAGCATTTCTCCCTTTCAGATATCAGCGTTTTCTTCCTATTATAAAGCATTCTGCTATCAATGAAGCATCCCAGATCCCACAGTGAGGAAATGCATTCCATCTACTCCCAGACCTAGGTGGGACAGTGCTTGGTACAGAGTAGGCACTTAATGAGTATTTGTTGAATAAATGAATGAGCATGTGGAAACTCACTCATACTGCCCGAGTCTCCTAATTTCCAGGCTAAGTACTCCTGAGTTTTTTCAACCGTTACTCACGTGGGTGCCAGAGTGGGTGCTCAAAGCACGAAGCTTTAGTGAACCAGAGGCTAAGGGAAGATATGTCTCTTCCCTATGGGCTAGAGGAGGTGAGGTCAGAAAGCCAGAGAAGGGAGTCTGACCTGGGCATGCACTCGCTACACAGGCAGAGAGGGAGGACTGAGGGTAGAGCCAGAGAATGAGAAAGACACAGGCCCATGAGGAGATCTCACATCCATGACACTGCCCCAGCCAAGCTGGTTTGGAGCTATGGAACTTACAGAAACAGAGCACATGACACCCCCAGAAGGGGTCTGCACGCACCTGGCCAGGTAGACTGACACTGGAGTCTTTGAAAACAAAACTTCTCTTTGACCAACATTCAGGAGTGCAGACCATTTTGAAAGTCTCAGAATCCTTCCCTGTCTTCTTCCATCTCACGCTGGGCCCTTCCTTTTGACCCTTCCAGAATGACAATATTTCACTTTACTCAGGAAAAACCAGCGGTGCAAAGTAGGAAGCAGAGTAATCAGGCCACCTGCCCAATTTTCCCTAAATTTTCTACCTAAATTGCCAAGACAAATATTTCAGGAAACTGCACTTTGCTGGAATGGTTAGGTAATTCATCTTATTTACCATCTAAATGCACTTGAGAGCTGAGAGATTCACTCATGTTGTCGCTTCTTAGTCAGATGCAATTCACAGCAGAAATCGCTGCCATCCAAAGCTTCCATAACTTCCAAAGGGTAATGGATTTTTTTCAGCCCATCTTTCTTCCCCGCTCATATTTGCTTGAGGATTCCAAATGGATTCTATTTACTGTAATTACTGTTCTAACTGCAGCTCACTTGCAATGCATCAGGTTAATGTTAACAAGATACCCAGCTGATGCTGGTAATGTGTATTCATTGTTCAAACTCTTTACCCACCCCCTTTGGTGTTGTCTCAATTCTATTTTCTGAACCCAAAGAGGAGGGAGCAAAGCCAAGAAACACGGGTGGATTTTTTTCTGTTTTATTCTTCTCTAATGCCATGGGCTTTTTCTCAATGGATATTCATTGTTCTTGGGTTTTCCTATTCCTGTATTTACGTGGCATTATTACAAATGTTATGCTTTGCTTAAATACTGATTTACACACTTACCTTCTCTCATTTTTCCATGCTACTAGTGTCATTAAATTCCATGTTATTTGATTATTAATAACAAAAATTAACATCAACAAAGTCCTGACAATTTGCAAGACATATTTCACCTATGTTATCTCTATAATAAGAGAAATAATGGCCAAGTGTATCAAGAGGCTTAATCTCTCAATTCTGGGGTAGTTTATATTCATAATTTTGAATCTGTGGAAAAAGCACCACTTCACAGCGGCATTTTCTAGCTTCACCATTTAGCTGCAGGAGTTCAGGTAAGCTTATCTCTCTGAACTTCAGTTTCCTCATCTGTAAACAGACAAAACTATAACCTACTTCATACATTATTGAGAAGTTCCTTGCAAATAGTAGGTGCTTAATAAATTATCTGTTATTATACCTTACCAATAATTTCAATCTCGTAGCCACATTTAAGGACCCAGAACACACAGCTGGGAATGTATTTTAATAGGACTTCCAAGTGAACGTTTTTTGAGCTATGAGGAGCTTGGAGATGAGACCCTTACTACTCAAAGTGTGGTTCACAAACCATCAGCATCATTATTTGGGAACTTATTGAAATACAGATTCCCAGGTCTTTCTTCAGAAAGAAAAATGTGTAATTATAACATGACTCCATAGAGTTGACAGAAAAATAGACTATCCCTTCAGTCCTGATGACCTGATCTCAGTCTGAAAAGCATAAGAGGGCTAAAGAGGAGACATTCCCAGATAAAACTCTGAAGTCCAATCTAGCTCATTCCACTATGCAAGCAGCTGTAATCCCCCAGAGAACATTTGACTCTCCTCGTCGCGGTGATGATCATTAAGCATGATGAAAACAAATGCCATTTTTAATTCAGGTGCTAAGAGTCTGAGGCCACACAGCTTCGATGTCAGCCAGACAGTACCTCAGTGTATGGGTAAGTCTCTTCTCCTTTCCACCTAGGTTACCTCATCTATAAAATGAGAATCACAATACCTGCCTTCAGGGGTGTTTGAGAATTAATGCAGACAGCTGCTTACCATACTGTCTGGCACACCGTAGGCACTCATTTTCAGCTGCAGCAGCGGTAGCCTTAGGAATAGTAATAAACATGTGTTTATTAAACACATTGAAGCTGCTGCTTCAACCCCCACCTCCCACCCCATACACACGTTTATTCTATTATTAGTAATTAGTAATTACTATTTATTACTGTAATTGCCATCTCTGCGAAAAGAGCTACCATGTCCCTGTTCCCAAAGCCAAGTTCTTGGTGTCAGTCACCTGCTTTCATTATGGGGAAGCAAAGGAGAGCTGGAGCTGGAATTCTAAAAATCCGCTTCACTTTCCTTCTCCTGGTAACTTTCTTGGAAAGCCACTTAAGCCCTGACAATCACACTTTCCTCATCTGTAAAATGGGCATAAACCATTTTCCCCCAACTGCCTCAAGGCCAAAGTGAAGAGTTCAGAAAATGAAGTATCTGAAAGTGATTTGCAACCATACAATATTAGTTGAACAAATGTAAAAGACTCCTGCAATCCCTGCTTTCTCTTAGGCTGCAAGTCCTGATCTCATGGTTCGGGGTTTCTCTCCTTTTCCCATCAAACCACCGCCTTTGCAGAAGCCTCCATTACCACACAGGTCTCCTGCAATCTCTATCCTGGGTTTCACTCTCCCCTTTCACACCAATTTGCTCATCACTAGGGATGCATCTTACTTAGAAACTGTTCTTTCTCTTCCAAAATCAAAGATGGCATTATTAAGGGTTGGGGAAGAGTGGTGTTTTAACTTCTACATACACTTCACTAGTGCCAGCTCCCACCAAATAAACATGCAGGCACGTCACAAGTGTGTCTGCCACATAAATAAAGCTTCCAGGCAGGTCCTTCAGCCTTTTACCCCCATACCCTACTAGGCCACCACCACGGTGCCTTTACACTGGTCTTGTAGGGAGGCTCTAGAGCCGCCTTATACCAAACCCTCATAGCTTCCTCTGCATTTTCTTCACCATTTAAGGAACTCCTAATAGGCCATGGGCTCCACGACAAGACTATAAGGCTGGCTGACTTATTTTCCCCATGATGAACTCAAAGATGATGGAGACCCACTTGACTCACTTTAGGGCCACGGTTCTTTCCCCACTAGAGGAGGTCTAAGATGGGGGCTCGGTGCCTCCCCAGGCAGGGCCTCATTCTCTTGGCACTTTAGTACTACACTGTTTTCAGTGGGGCCCCGCAGACAGCCACACTCTCCAGACATCTACGTGACCTTTGGCAAGCCGCTTCTCTGCTGCTTAGCATAGGGACCTATGCTTCCTTCAGCCTCCATTTCCCTGTCTATAAAAACAGGAACATGCAGCTGGAGTAATGTAGTATAAATCAGCTGTTTAATTATATCTATCCTCTCACTTCTTTTGATAAGACTCAAGGGGCCCCATTTCCCAGGATACCTGGGCAAAACCATTTTTTGAGCCTTCCGTACCCAACCATAGTCATTAGTCTTTTAACACAGCCATTTGTTCATTTATGTATGACACTTACTGAATATCTTTCATGTTCTGGTATAAGGCTATACCAAAGATACAGTGGTGAGCAATACTGCCATGGTGCCCAATTACATGGAGGTGGCACTCATGGCAAACACTGGTTGCCTCCCAAAGGAGTTTTCCAATACAGCAGAATCTCTTTCATTAGTATCCCATATCAAAACAGAGGGATCATACAAGACGCCTCAGAGTCAAAATTCCAGCTACTGATCACAGTTAAGTTTTGGTTCTATCACTTGCTAGCTATGCAATAGTTACAGACAGAATGGTTGTGTCTTCACAAAATTCATTGTTGAATTAACCCCCACTGTGATGGTATTTGGACACTAGGCTTTTGGAAAGTAATTAGGGTTAGATTCGGTCATGAGGCTGAGGCACTCATGATGGTATTAGTGGTTTCATAAGAAAAGGAAGAGAAAAAGGCCATCTGCAAGCTCGGGAGAAGGTCTTCAGTGGGAACCCAATTGGCTGGCACGTTGATCTTGGACTTCCAACCTCTAAAACTGTGAAAAATAAATGTCTGTTGTTTAAGCCACCCAATTTATGGTATTTTGTTATGGCAGCCCATATGAACAGTGACCTTATCTTCTCTATGCCTCAGTTTCCTCATCCAGAAAATGGGGATAATTATAATCCTATCTTACAGATATAAAATGAGGATTAGATGGCATTACATATAAAGTGCTTCACACAGGGACTTGCCCAATAAATGATAGTTTTTATCCTCAAAGTGCCCAACTGGAAATGCCAATCACAGGATGCTAGAGCTGTAAGGGATCTTGCCAATCCCCTTCACTGTATGGAGGAAATGAGGCTCAAAGGGGAATGGCTTGCCCAGGACTATGATAGCAGGGTCCCAATTTCTGCTTCAGGTTTGTTCCCCTCCACCGGCTGGGGAGGGTCTCATCCTTCCTCCTATCACCTGTCTCATCCCTGACACTTAGCACGCCCACTTGAAATTGTCACCCCCTTTACCTGGTGAGCAGCTCCTA
The DNA here is from genome assembly GCF_049350105.2 of Macaca mulatta. NCBI lineage: Eukaryota > Metazoa > Chordata > Mammalia > Primates > Cercopithecidae > Macaca > Macaca mulatta. The sequence goes on from NC_133419.1 coordinate 79,803,943, forward strand.
TGTGACGTTGCTAAGAGATGAGGATTCGTCACTGAATTCCACACCTGGAAAGTCTCTTAAATTAGGTTGTCGGAATTCTTCTTTTTGAAGAAAACCCAAATAGAAAAAAAAAAATTCACCGATGTTTCCTTGGAAAATGCTGTGGGAGGAGTGAAAACGATGCTAAAGTGTGCAGCACATTTATAATAATAGCTGAACACCTTTCATTTGCTTTGCCCTTTGTGGTTTGCAAGGCACATTTCTACATATTGTTGAGTCCCCACAATCAATCAATCATTCCTTCATTCATAAATAGATATTTAGCACTTTCCATGTAGCACACACCATTCCAGATGACAGAGGTTTAGCAGTGAATAAGACAGACAAAAACCTCTGCTTTTATGGGGTTTATGCTCTAGCAGGTAATAAATGCAATACACACATGTACACCTACAGACAATGTTTTCCAATACTGGCAAGTATTGTGGAAAAAATAAGGCAGAGAAAGGGGAGAGAGAGTTAGGGAACTTGTTTTGAGTGGCCAGGAAAGCTTTCTCTGGAATGCAATCCAGGCAGAGATTATTAATATTGCTGAATAAATATCTGAAACCTCATTTTATATAGAAACACAGTCCAGACTAGACAGCAGTTACACAGTAGGGCCCAGAGGAGAATTCATATTCTCTCTATCCCAGCCTGTGATGATGCCAAGTCTCATGTCTGGATCCAGGAAGAGCCAGACCGGAGGACGAGGTGAACAGAGTGTGCCTGGAGATCAAGTTCTTGTGTCTCATTCTATCACATTGTCCACCTGCTATTGCTTACTGTTTGCTGGCCCCTGGGCTGGGCACTGGGACTAATGGGATAAAGCAGACATAGTCCCTGCCCTCAGGAAACTTCCAGACGAGTGAGGAATATGAGACAAGTTCACACATAACTGTGCCTCCTGTTAGAAATCCCAAGTCTACCCCAGGCCCTTCAGAATGGGGCTGCTTCTCCAGTAATCACTAAGAAAAAGGTCTCCAACCTCCCAGATTTTCTTCTTTTTAATCAACAATCATGAATTAGCTGCTGACTCCACACTGACCACTGCTGGGGATCACCTCTGTCCTTCCCACCCAGGCACCTCATACGCAACTTCCAGCCACCTCTACTGCTAACACCTTAGTCCATGCTGTCATCAACTCTTGCCCAGAATACTGTCACAGCCCTCTTTATTTTCCTTTCTTGGTTTTTTTTTTTTTTTTTTTTTTTTCTCTGAGACAGGGTCTCACTCTGTCACCTAGGCTACAGTGCAGTGGCACAATCACAGCTCACTGCAGGCTCAAACCTCTGGACTTAAGTGATCCTCCCATCTCAGCCTCTTGAGTAGCTGGGGCTACAGGTGTGCACCACCATACCTGGCTAATTTTTTCTCTTTGGTAGAGATGGGGTCTCACTATGTCACCCAGGCTGGTCTCGAACTCCTGGCCTCGAGTGATCCTCCCACCTCAGCTTCCCAAAGTGCTGGAATTACAGGCGTGAGTCACCACTCCTGGCCCTGTCACAGTCTTCTAACTTCTAACATCTGATGCTGCTCCTGCTCCCAACTACCACACCCTTCAGGGTGTTCTCAACCCAGCAGCCAGAGTGATTTCTTAAAAAGTGTATCAATCATGTCATTCCTCTGCTCAGAACCCTTCAGTGACCCCCAACACACTCTGAGTAAAAGCTCAATTCTCACACTGGCCTCCAAGATTCTACGTGGCCTGCCCGCCCTCGCTGCCTGCCTCAGACCTCAATGCCTTCCCACTCACCTCCTTGCTTGCCCTCCCTGGCCATACTCTCCTTCCTTTTTGCTTTCTTCCTGTGCGCTGGTCACGGGCCTACCTCAAGGCTGTTGTCTGCCAGATATTTTTAAGATTTTCCCCCTTAAAGGAGATATCCTTTAAGTCTTTGTTCAAATCTTACCCTCTTTTAATTTGCAATTGACATGGCTTCCACGTGACAACCTTCCTTATTTCCTAGTTTTTCTCCCTATTACTCTTGCCTTCTCATATATGGTACCATCTACTCACTGATGGTGTTGTTTCTGTCTGCCTTCCCTTACTAGAATGCAAGCTCAAGGACACAGACTTTTGTCTGACTTGTTTAGTATCTATCCCACAGCCTGGGACAGTGCCAGCCATATAGGGGATACTCAGTAAATCTCCGTTGAGGCTGGGCACATTGGCTTACACCTATTATCTCAGAACTTTGAGAGGCTGAGGAAGGCAGATCACTTGAGGTCAGGAGTTCGAGACCAGCCTGACCAACATGGTGAAACCTCATCTCTACTAAAAATACAAAAATTAGCCAGGCGTGATGGCAGGCATCTGTAATCCCAGCTACTCAGGAGGCTGAGGCACAAGATTGTTCAAACCCAGGAGGTGGACGTTGCAGTGAGCTGAGATTGTGCCACTGCACTCCAGCCTGGGCAACAGAGCGAGACTCCATCTCAAATAAAAAATTAAAAATAAATAAATAAATCTCTGTGGAATAAACATCCAGACCAATCATCTTCTCCATCCCAAACTTGTTTCTCCTCTGACATCCCTTTTTTTTGTTGAGGGCATGATCATCTACCTAATCATCCGTGACTCGGTGCAATAGTTCAACAAGCCTAGATTGGAGCCAAGGAGGTGAAGAGCCCCGTGCTGGGTGCCATGGAAACAAATGAAACTGGGAGTCACTTCTAGTAGCTGATTTCCTCAGCCCCCTCAAATCCAAACTAAACATCAGTTTTCTGATTTGTAAAATCAGGATAATAATACCTATTTCATAAAATGAAATGAGATAACATGTATAAAGGATTCAGGAAACATATGTGCTGCATAGTAAATGCCTAAGAAAAAATAATTCAGCTGGCACTGAATTCTTGAGTCTTGCTCCTGAATACCTCCAAAACATGTCAATGACTCACCCTTTCCCTGTCCTGCTGCTGCCAGGATGAATTAGAAGGCTGGAAGGAGCAGAGAGCACTGAGGGCGAGGAAGGAGAGGCATATGGTTAGAGGTGACCCTGACTGCCAGCCAGCTCTTGGTTTCAGCTGAATGCCTGACCCAAACACCATTGCCAGTCACATAGGCAAGGGTAAGACCACAACCCTCTAGGGCCACAGAGGCTTTGGGCTCCCATGGAACCAAGAGTGACCTCCCCTCCACTACCCCAATCATGCCCAGCCCCCACCCAACAGACCTCTCCTTCCAAATGGGCTCCTCACACCACTGCCTGGGTGACATCGTGGGAACAGAGAGAGCCACAGAGCATGACTACCTGCAGCTACTTGATTTGTACAAGTTGCTGACAGAAGGATGTGCATGACCCCCATGGAAGATTAGGAGTGGGACATTCCCAACAGAGAGGCCTGGGCAGGCCAGAGAGGCAAGGGGAAAATTCTGCTCCTTGCTCTCTCTGCTGGCTAGCTGTGGAGTCCCACAGCAGCCTCCTCTCTGGCCTCTGTGCATTTATTCCAAAGGGAAGAAAAAGGAGACAGAGAAGAAGGGAGGAAGGGAGCGGGAGAGGAAGAGGCAGACAGATGGGAGACACAACAAATTAAGGTTTTCGAGGACTTTCTGTGCAGCAGGCCCAAGTTCGTTCTTAAGAAGTAGAAAATAAAAGGGCAGTGTGAGGGAAAGAGAGGTGGGCCAGAGAAAGGAGCAGGGACAGAAAAATGACAGAGACAGGGACAGAAAAATGACAGAGAGACTCAGGCAGATGGATACCCTCATTGGCAAGGCTGGCGATTTATGAACAAGATCATTTCTTAAATGTTGGGATAAAGCTATCTCCCAGGTAGGTGGACAGTCAGGGGGAAAGGATGTAGGGCTCTTTGGGCCCTAAATACTTTTACCTTATGGGGCAGGAAAACAAGGCTTAGCCAGCACGAGTCACCAACGAGAAATACTTGCTGAGGGCTGGAGGAAGATGGCCATACATCTGCCTCCTGGACCAGACTGGCACTGACATTCCATGACCTTATGTTTTAGTTGAGTTTAAATTGTATTTGTTTTCTTTGGGGGGTTTTCCTCCCCTTCAAATCTATCTGATAAAACAGATCTTACAGGGAAAGCCCAGCTTCTGGTTGATAATTTGTAGAGAGGGAGAGTTTAATCCTGATGGTCAAGTCCAGGAAGGCTTTCTGACCTAAGCAATCTCATTTCTGGACTGTCTTTTAACATGGTTTTTAGGGGAAAAAATAGTTTTCGCCTTGAACCTGACAAGCCAGACTCTGAATTGCTTAGACTTCCTAAGCCTCATCTGTCACTCCACAAACATGCCATCCTGGAAGTGTGACGATCTCTAATGCATCATGGTTTATAAATGAGTCTGACGTGACGCCTGGTACATGAAAAACACTTATAATCAATCAAGCAAATCAGAAAAGCTGTAAAAATAGCTTATAGCTTATGTATCCACCGTCAAGAAAGGCTACAAAGGACATATTCATGATCAACCAGCCAGAGATACGCAATGAAACAGAAGAACAGGGAGAAAAAAAAAAAAAAGAGGGTTTACCATTGGGGTCAGCAAACTCAAGCCTGCAGGCCAAAGCCAGTTGACCAGGTTTTGTTTATTTCTGTAGTTTTATTGGTACACAGCTATGTCCATTTGTTTGTATAGCCTCTATGGCTGCTTTCCACTATAAGGCAGAGTTGAGTAGTTGTGATAAACTCTATATGACCTGCAAAACCCAAAATATTTACTTTGTGATTCTTATAGAAGAATTTTGCCAATCTTTGAGACAAAACATAGACTCACCACTTTTTATCTGCAGAGGCTAAATGTGGGCCTATTGTTTATTTTTGTTGTGACCTTGTTTTTTTCACTTACAAAGTGAGTTTATAACATCACCCAGACAGAGAATAAAGTTAAAAAGTGAAAGCTACATAAAAGTACTTAGCACCCTGCCTGGCACATAGCAAGCCCTCACTGAATGGCATCTTTGTGTTATCACCGTTATTTTAAGTAGATGTTGTTTCCGGGACAGGACACAGAGATGTTTGGGGAAGGCAGAGCTGGCTGACGAACCCTACCCAGTGTCCTGATTAATGCATTACAGGGAATCTTGAAGGAAGTCAAGGGAAATGAACACTTGGTGAGTGGCACTCTATTGCAAGTTCATTTTATTTCATTTCTTTGATTCTCATAAGGACTTGGTGCCATTTAACAAGGGAGAATGGATGTCAAGGCTCAGAGAGGTCACACAAAGATACAAAAAGCCTAGGAATGCAAGCACAGGTCTGTCTGCTTCAAAGCTTAAATTCATATTTTTCTCTACCTTAAAATAAGTAATGTGGTTGAAGGAGCTGGTGACGTTTTACTTAGAAAAGACAGACTCAGTGGTGACCCAGCAGCCTGCCTCCAAATACTTAAGTGTTCCTGTGTACCAAAGAAGTCGGAAATACAGTAGCTTCAGAGGATAAAACAAAGACCCTCAACCCATCCCTTTTCTGATTCTGTGTTGCTGAAAAATTAAAGTTGCACAGATATGTGATAACTCTCCCTGCGTCATATGCACAGAAGCCCCAAAACAATAACAACAACAACAAAAAAAGAATTTGAAATCTAAAAGGTTTAAGTCTGTCCTAAAGATAAGCTGGCATGAATAAAATAATATTCTATGTGTGCAGTGTGTTGGTAGGTTATGAAGAATTTCCATATGTATGATTTTATTTGATGTTGTGAACAAATGTGAACCTGAAAGAGCTAATCCTTCAAGATAGATCCCTAATGGCTAACTGGGCCTACATTTAAAATAGAGCCAAGAAGTCATTTGCTGACAAGAGTTCCCTAAAAACCAAAACCACACCTTTTTAACTTTGAGAATTTCAGAGCTCACCTGAACCAACCAGAGCTCACCTGCCTTTACCAATCAGGGCTCAGCCATGTTGACCATTCAAAAACTCAGCAAGTTTGAATCCTTCATTTGCATGAACAGACTTGATTGTGAACTTAGGTGAGAACTTTTGCTATAAAACTTGAACCCTTAGCCAGGCATGCTGACTCACGCCTGCAATCCCAGCACTTTGGGAGGCTGAGGCAGGTAGATCACCTGAGGTCAGGAGTTTGAGACCATCCTGGCCAACATGGTGAAACCCCATCTCTACTAAAAATACAAAAATTAGCCAGCCGTGGTGGTGGGCACCTGTAATCCCAGCTACTCAGGAGGCCGAGGCAGGAGAATTGCTTGGACCTGGGAGGCAGAGGTTGCAGTGAACCAAGGTCACACCACTGCACTCCAGCCTGGGTGACAGAGCGAAACTCCGTCTCCAAAAAACAAAACAAAACAAAACAAAACAAAATCTTAAACCCTCTCTGTTCTCTGGAACACACCTTCTTCTGTTTGCACCAAAGGCCATGTCTTCCCATTATGCAAACTGTTCACTGGAATAAAATCTCTTTCCTCCAAATTCCTTTTCAGAGAACTTTTGTTCACAGTCTTCACCAAAATCATGTGAGGATGATGAGACACATGTCACAGCCTCCCATTTTACAGAAAAGGAAAACTGAGACAAAAGTCTAGGAGATAGAGCAAATGAGGTGCTGATGCCACACACTCCACATGGTGGGAGATGCTTCATCGAGTGACTGTGGGCAGCCTCCTTTTAAATGGTCCACTAAACAGGGTGGTAACTAGCACATGCCTTGTCTGAGGACTGGAGTCTTACCTGGAAGTTTCTAAAGCAATGGCATTATCTCCAATGCTACACATTCTTTTAGGTTGTCCCCAAAGATGCCTGTGTTGCAGATTTGGTTCAGAATATTTCTCCTTCTGTCCTGAGGCCACTTTCATAGCCAACTCTGACATCAGCCTGACTTGCTGTGAGAGGATTCTGTTTGTAAAACCTAACCTGGGAACAATCCCTATTCAGTTTTCCAGGGAATTGCTTGAGCCATTTTGAATCCACGAGGGTGTGTTGTCCACTCTCACCTAGCATTCTGCCTGAATCCTACTATGATGACCTGGGGTTTTGCAAATGTGATTTTGTCAAAATTTCTGCTCTTGAACATGGTGGTGCCCCACCCTGATCATAACCCATTGACTTTGCAGTTCTCGAGGCAAGTTTAAAGGGCAAATTTTAAACAGGCAAGTCATATTGGAAGACAGTATTGCCTATAGTACAGCAGGTACTAAATCATTTCAAAAACAATCACCATTCACCAAGAAAGATGGGCGAGACAAATATAATTGATGACGATTTCTTTTTTGGTTAAATGTAGGCCTTTGGTTGATAACCCCTAAATTATCTTGCCCACTTGTAGCAACAACTGTCCAAGTGTGGCATATGTTTATAGGTAAGTAAGGACTGTAAAACATACCACAAGAACACTCAATTCCTGGAACATCAAAACAGGTCAAGTGCATCACTATGCATTAGGTTAACTGAGAGATGGAAATAGACTAAATGGAATGGAAATGTTTCCACTTTGAAATGTTACCATAGTAATTACTATGCCCTGAGCTTTATTTGCCATGTTCTGGGGCTACCCCCCAAAATATCACTCCTTTACAGCACTCTCCACCTAAAGTCTTCTGGACTCTGGTAAAATCAGGGCTATGATCACAACAGTCCTGCTAGATGAAGAATCCTCCCAGGTGCCTTAGAATTATTAGCTCTTCATCCACTTAGTAAGCTGCCCCCTTCCCCAAACATGAGATTGACAATTTCAGGAAATTAAATGATAAATATTACTAAAATGACCTTTAGCACAGTGCCAGCTGAGTAAATGCCAATATTACATCTTGTTGATCAGAGGCCTGGAAAGCCATGATTATCGGGGAGCTTATGAGGTGGTATCCCCAGAGAGCTCTGGGCCAGACAGGGACACACAGGACCTGAAGCAGAGGCAGGAAGCTCTGTCAATCATTCATGGGCCTGATGAAAAATGCTTATGTCACCATGTGGGGAAAGCAGGACACAAACTGTACACATAGTGTGATCACAAGAGTATCAAATTATGCCTTTGTAAGAAGAGGCATTCAAAAAACTAATGTGGGTAGTGAGGCTAAGGGTTTCTTCCCTCCCTCCCTCCCTCTCTCCCTCCCTCCCTTCCTCCCTGCCTGCCTGCCTACCTGCCTTCCTTTCCTCCTGCCTGCCTTCCTTCTTTCTTCCCTTCTCCTTCCCTCCCTCCCTTCCCTCCCTCCCTCCCTGCCTCCCTCCTTCCCTTTCTTCCTTCGTTTCTTTTTTTCCTTCCTGACCTCTAACTTCCTAACTTCTTAGTTTCCTCTCTCCTTCCCGCCATTCATTCAATAAATACTAACTGAACAACCACTATGGACCAGGCACTGAGCTAGATACTGATGATAGTGTAGTAAAAACAAAAACACCTTTAGTTTTTATTGTATTTTTGCAAACTTTTTTTAAAGTAAAAAGGCATATATATATGTGTGTGTGTGTATATATATGTGTGTGTATACACACACACACACACAGGCATAAGGATAAATCTATGGCCAGGCACGGTGGCTCATGCCTGTAATCTCAGCACTTTGGGAGGCTGAGTGGAAGGATTACTTGAGGCCAATAGTTCAAGACCAGTCTGGGCAACATAGCAAGACCCCATCTCTACAAAGAAAAAATAAATTAGCTGTGCATGGTGTTGCATGCCTGTAGTCCTAGCTACTTGGGAGGCTGAGTCAGGAGGATCCTTTGAGCTTAGGAATTTGAGGTTGCAGTAAGCTGTGATTGCACCACTGCACTCCAGCCTGGGTGATAGACTAAGGCACTAAAAAAAGAATAAATCTAGTATTAAACATAACTGGTTGTAAAATTCTACAAAACAATCAGGATAATATGAACAGCAACTGGATAACTGATGCTATTAAGGGATTCTTACACATCATCCAGATTTTGTTTTTTTTTTACAAGGTGGGGAAATCTTTAATATTTTTTGAGATACACACTAAAGTATTTACAGATGAAATAATAAGATGTCTTGGAATTTGACTCAAAATAATCCAATGACCAGATACTGATCATTGTTGAAGCTGGGTGGTGAATACATGAGGAGGTTATTATATTCGCTTCTAGTTTTGCATAAGCTTGAAATTTTCATAGTAAAAGTAAAACAAAACAAAAGCATAAAAGTCACATAAAAATAGGACAAGTCTGCTGGGAAGTGCTGAGGTCGAGGCGGGAGGGTTAAAATAGGGGCAAAGGGTAGAGAAAAGGGTAGAGAAAAGTTACCTAGAGAGAAGGAAAACTGCAGATCAGACTTTTAAAAAACTTTACTTCCAACTGTATCCTTACTTAGATAAAAGTTATCATCATCATCAAAGTGTCCTCAAACACAAAGAACATCCCTCTTCTATTCATTACAGAGCCACAGCCTCTTCCTCAGTGGGTTCCTACAGTACTTTGTGCAGTTGTATAATATTTATTCTGCTTTATTATAGTTCATTTATGTGTCTGACTTCTCCATTAACTCCATGAGCAAGAGCTACATATTCTCATTTCCGAATCCCAGTTTCTCATACTGGGCTGGGCATACAATAAATGCTTGTTAAATTGATTTCAAAAATTTATTGTACAATTCATAAGTTTCAGGATGTTTTCCCTAAAATCCTAATAATGTATGTGATCAGGTAGAAAGAATATATGAATGAAATAGAAAGGCACATGACATTTCTTCCCACTCAGGATCAGCATGTTGATTCTGTTCACACAGGGAACCTCTCCCTCCTCTGTTAGAGTAGGAATTTATCTTTCATCAAGCTTGTCATCAATGGTATGACCAAGAAGCATGCAAGATGGTGCTGCACCAATCACATTCCTTCCCTCAAAATCAAGGATATAAAATCAGGCTGAAAAATGTCATTTGTGCCAGGAGATTATCACTTCAACTACAAAAGCATATCCCAATGACAATGATGGAGTTAACTGCCTCTGTTTGGTATTTTAATAAACTGTCAGATTTTTCGCCATGTGAATTCCCAATTCTCTTGAGACTTTATTTAAGGGTAACTTTATGGATGAGAAGGCTATAAATAAGACCTTCTAGTTATATACTGAGAGATCATCTTAAAGTGAGGAGGGGAATTTCTTAAATTTAACCCACAACTACAATGCAATATGTGTTATAGAAATATCAACCCATCATATCTCAGAATGTACCAAAAACTGTCTCTGAACGGTCTCTTCCTGCCCTGCCCACAATGCCCTAAGCCTGTGATACAGCAGACTAAATGTGCATTTTTACAGACTGGTCGTATTACAGAGCTCCATGTGACTGTCCGTGTCTGATGCCTAGCAATTATCATGCAACCTGTGACAATGTAGTGAGATGATGCTGGTAGCATTGGCCTTAGAACCCAGATGTCAGGTCCAGATGATATTTAAGGGGATTATGCTAGACTTTTGGAATGATATGGGTGAAGGTGTGAGATCCAGCAGGCACAGTATCAGTGCCACCCCTCTGCAGAAATTGGGGAAGTTTGAGAGGCTGAAACTCAGTGATCATCCCCCCGATCTCTGTGTCTTTAGCTGGAAAGAGATCCTTTGTTCTTATTTCAGTAAATGTAACTTGTGTCAAATTCATGATTTTAGAGTGTTCATCCTTACCAGCCTCAAATACAGTTCTCTGCTGGACTAGTTCACATCCCTACCACAATGTCAGAGTATTATTTTTTAAGTATGAACCAAATTCACCATCAGCTCCAAACCCTTCAATGAATCCCCATCCATCAAGCAAGTTTTTCTGCGTTCTAATACATGTGTCTTCCCTTCACCCCTTAGCCTTAGTTTTGTTACAACTCCCAGTATTGCTAGTCTCTGGGTACTTAGCACCGCTTCTTGGGTCTCTGTCCTTACCTACACATTTGTTAATAGGTCATTCATTAAATTCTTCAGTCACCCCTTTTGAGGGTGCTGTCTATTTCCTGCAGAGACCCTGACTGGCACAAATAGACTACTTTGAAAAGAAGAAGAAAGAAAAGACAGTTGCTTTTCCAGATAGCAAGCTATGTTACTTAAACAGTGTGATATAGATGGGAAAATAAATATCACAACACAAAAAAAATACAGAGACTATGTGTCTATGAGATTTCATATATGCTGGAAGTAGTAGTCAAATCAATAGAAGGAAAGAATAGACTATTCAGTAAATGGTGTCAGGACAATTGGTTAGTCACCTAGAAGAATAAAACCTGTACCATAGAAATGTAAGTAACATGTTTACTTACAAGTCCAGTCTAAAAACTAGGCCCTGTGTCCTCAACTCAGTACATATTTGTGACAAGTATCAGAAGTTGGAGCAATACCATATGTATCTCAAGAGGCCTTCTGGATGAGATTCTTGCATCCAGTTTGGAAAAACGATCATTCCAATTTGCAGATGAAGAAACTGAGACCAAGACTGATTAAAAGGCTTGTCCAAGTTCACATAAGTAGCAAAGGAGATACAATCAGTAGAACCTGGTCTTACACATCTTTAAGCTTGAAGGTAAGACGTGTAACTGCTGAGTTTTACACCATTTCCCCTCACTTCCCAATTTCAGGTGCACAGACTTGAATACAATGAGTGCAGACAGCTGCTGCATGTCAGCAGAGGGGGAAATAATACCTGTTCATCAGGGAGCTAATTCTGCAAAATGCACCATCTAATAGGTACCGTATACACGTAAATAGGATGCTCTAATCAGCGGGAAAGCAGGAACTGCAATCTATCCCTCATGGACCTAAAATATAATGCAGCTAAATTGAAGGTTTTATGATGCACAGAGCACTTTACTTGGAAGACTGATGCTTTTCCAGGCAAGGTGTTCATTTCTAGAGCAAGTTCCCACACTCTCTGACATCCAATCCTGGGGAACAATGGGAACTGAATAAAGCGATGCCTGGGGCAGCTCGTCAGTATTTATGGAGCCTGTGGGAGACAGTACAGTGCAGAGGTTAAGAGCACAGATTTAGAAGCCAGGCAGACCTAGGTTCAAGTCCTACTCTGCTATTTTTGTAGCTCTGTGACCCTGGGCAAGTCTCTCAACCTCTCTGAACCTGTTCTTTCACCAGTAAGAGAAGCATGATAGTGTACCATGGGAGTGTTGGAGGATTAAATGAAATAACGTAGACAAAATGCCTACAAATACGTAGTAGTCAATGAGCTTGAACCATTATTATTACACTGATTTTCTGGTGTGGCCCACCTTCTTGTTTCAAAGAATATTCCTGGGAGAGAGCTCTAAGATGTCAGCAGTGGCAATACTGTTGGAACAAACACATTGCCTGACTGGCAATTAGTCTGACGTGAATGGTGAGCAGATCATTGGACACTGACACACACAGGTGGATTGCAACTCCTGATATATTTTGTTGGCTAGTACAGTTGTTTTTTCTTTTAATTAAATTAACTGAAAATATGTTAAAATAACAAAACTTTACATTAAAAATCTGGATTTCCAGTGTCTCTTGGAACAATAAAAGGTGTAATGACAAAACACTCGCCTTCCTTTTTGACCACAAGGTACTGCAGTTCAGGGGCAGCTGCCCCCTTCAGGGCAATCGCTGTGTGTTCTCCATTCCCATCCAGCCCACTTGCTCTACCTGCCTGATTCCTACAGGCATTTAAGTTTAGAACTCATCCTCATGAGCTTTTCTCCCAACCAGAAGGTAAAAAAATGTGGAACTGGGAAATGTAATGCATTATCAGAAAATAACCTGCGATGTAATAAGTATGGAATTTGACTAACCTGAGTTTGACTTGTGGCTGTGCCACTTACCAACTGTGTGGTATTGGTGCGGTTTGTTTGTCACTATCTGCTGTCTCTGAAACTCATGTTTCCTCATCTGATAAATGGGGATGAAACACTTACCTCCCAGAGGCAATGTGAGGGTTACATGAAACAATGGGTGTAAAGTGTCTGGCACAGAGTCTGGCCATTGCAGATTTTCATATGATATAATTATCATAGTGATTCTTTTGGAAAAGATAGAGCTGGGGGACCAAAGTTATGAATAAACTAATAAAATTTCTTCATTTTGTTTTACTAAATGATACTAAAAGTAATACATTACACATACTTAGGGAAAAAGTCATTTTATGTGGCATATCCTATGCATTTTTTTAATGTGGCATATCTTAATTTTTATGTGGCATATCCTATACATTTCATCTCTTTCACCAATCTTTGCTAGTTAGAAGTACTTTGGGATCTCCTTCCTTTATTGTTTCAGTGAAATGACCGTGAATTTGTTGGCTTGGTTGCAAGTGACGCATAAGCCAAAAGAATTTTTTCTGGGTCTCGTCCTTCAACTTAATGTTCAATGACTTTGATGTTTTCACCTGGAGCTGTTAGCTCTCACCTTCTGAATGCCATCATATTCCCAGAGATGATGGTTACTTTGCTGATTGAGATGGAAAAATGCTTTGGGTGACCCTTATTTTACCTAAGTGACATCACTGAGGAGATACTGTCTATGAAAAGAAAAGATGAGTAATCTTAGCTCTGTCATGGAAACTATTCATTAAACACACACATGCTCCATAACTGCATGAGCCAGAGCCCGGACTTGCTGGGCACTGGAGAGGAAGCAGTGAATATGACAGATACACGCACCTTCCTTAAATCTCAGCACCCACCTGCCCAATGGGGCTGCCATGAATGACAAGGCCTGGGGGAGAGGGTTCCTCTGTAGTCTCTCTCTCCTCTTGCTCCCTCATAATCTTACTATTTTTTCCCTGCCCAAGTCTGATTCCCTTTCCCCCAAACCCCCAGATATCTCCATCAGGAGGTGGCTCCAAAATTCATGTAGCTCTACCTAAAATTCCCGTAGGTATGGAAAAGCTATGGTAAAAATCTGAATGAAGCCAATTTATTAGTGGGCAATGAAATATTATATGATATATATATATATATATATAACAATGACACCAAAAAATAATGAGCACTTATTAAACATCTGTTACATGGCATCTGCACTATCGGATTTAATCCAGTAACTCTTTGAAGTATTTTCATCCCAATTTTACAACAAGAAAACTGAGGCTTCTATCACACTGAGGTCCAAGTTACACATCTATAAATGCCACAGTGACAGTTTAACCCCAGCCCAGTCTAACGCTCATGTCAGTGGTCCTGTCTACTGTACTAATTGTCCTACATTTGCTTTAAATATCAGTCTTCATAATTTACCACCTTGTAAATCTCTTTTCTCAAGTGCATTTGATATGGATAATCAAAATTAGCTAGAGGAATTTACAGTACAATAGATACATTGCTTTTTCTTTAAAATTTAGTTTTTTTATGAAGAAAACAAAAACTGTTGGGAGACATGTTTCAAAATCTTACTGATGAGGTATTTACCTGATAATCCACAATGGCTTTGATTGCAAGGATAAATATGGGATTGCCACTCAGACTTTCAGGAAAATATATGTAATCACAAGGATTTAGCAAAGTATAAATAGAAAATTGTTTTCCAACTCCTGGCACTAAAAATTGCAGCCCCAAGAGGCTTTGAGCTGGGATAAGCACTATATCTACCCCAAAATACCCATTACACATTAGGTAAGTGTCCCTTTGTTGTGACAACTTTCTTCCTAAAGAATAAAGAGTTTGTTGGTCTTTGGTGAAGGAAAATCCCAGCCCATGGGCCTTCCTCCTCCTTAGGCCCATCATAGCCCCTAAAACATCAGACAGCCTAAAAGCTAAAATCCTACCAGAGACAGAAGGCAAATACCCACAAGAGGCTGACCTCTGCTGCCTTCTGACCAGCCTTCTCTAACTCCCGTTGTCTATTCCAGAAATATTTTTTGCCAAGCTCTGGGCCAGGTGCTGAGGACACAATGATGAACATGATAGCCACAGTTACTGCCCTTTAGAGCTTACACTGCAGTGGGGAGACAGGCATGAGCATTTGATTACCACACAGATTAGTGATCTACCATGACAGCAACAGGCACAGAGGGAAGCAGGAGGAGCTGAGCCCAAGGACAAGGGCAGCTCCACCAGATCTCAGGGGGTCTCGGAGGGTCCATGGAGGAAGTGACATTGGAGAAAGCCAGTACGATTAAGGAACATGCAGATGCCCAGTGCGTGTATAGGCAAGGGTGGAAAAAACCTGTGGGGGGTAAGGCATTAGGAGCTGAATCATATAAGGTCTGAAAATGTTAAGGACTTTAAACTTTACTTTGAAATCAATAGGAAGACACTGATGGGCTCTAAGCAAGAGAACCCATGCTTAGGTCAAAGATCATGCTTCAAGTGATCAAGAGTCACAGAAAGCTAGTGGCTACCATGCTAGACCCTTTAAATTACTAACCTGTTGAATCCTTAAAGCAGTCTGCAAAACAGGCACTCTGTGGCCATTTTATAGGTTTCATTCTTTCCACTAGACCTCCCCACAACTGTTTTATACTCAGCTCTGATGCTGTGAAAGGGTTTCCACAGATGACTCAGGGCAGCATTAGTGGAGGTGCAGAGCCTTTCAGTTCTTCTCCAAGACCCTTCTCAGGAATGCCTTCTCTGCGTCACCTTCCTGAGGAAGGCCCAGGCTGGTTGAGCTCCTAAAGGCCCTTGGAATAAACTTTATCATGGCATTTGCCAAGGTGCAAGGGAAATGTGCTTCATAGGTGTGTGTTCCTTATGCAACTGCTACTATACAGTTTGTAGGAGGTGGCAGACAGAGTGATTCACAGGTTTAAGGGCCCACTAGCCCCTGCAGCCAGTGCACGGGCTGTGGATTAGGGGATGTCCTGAGGGAGTATGATGGGGACTGTGTGCTCCTCTCACAGTGTGATCCTCTTTCTGCTTCAGGGGCAATTCGTGGAGTTCCAAAGGTGATGTAACCAACAGGTAATTTTCTCTTTTGGCACTAACATTAGGTGTTAATTCCCTTGTGCTGTTCCACTGTATGGTGCCTGGCAGTCAACTTCCCTGTCTCCCCCACATTCACTGTAAGCTCCTTGAGGCCTGGGAAGATGCTCTATTCCTTCTTGTGTTTCTAGGCCCAGTAGGGCAGCTAGAAGTCACAATAGATCTAAACACAGGAGAAATTACATCACAATAAACAGTAGATGAATGAATGAATGAATGAATGAATGATACAAGTCACTGTAGAAAAGTTCCTATCATTCATTTTATAGCTCTGCCAGAAGGCTATATATCAGTCAAAGCCTAGTCACCCATTCACAGCTCTCATTTGAGACTTTCAATATTTTCTTCCTCCTTGGATCAGAAAATAATAATACAACAGGTATCATTTACATATCTTGGGCAAAAATGTACTACAAAAGGTGAATACTAAACTTTGGAATTATTCAAACCTGGATTTACATCCTCATTCTGATACAAATTGGCTGGATCACATTCGACAAGACTTTTCTTGGGCCTTTGGCCTCCATCTCCTTATCTGTAAAATGGGGAAACTAAGGGCTAATTCACGTGGCAAAAGTGAGAAGATGAAGTAAATCTATGTGTGAATACCTACGAAGGTAAACCTACTCAATACGTGCTGTTTTCTCTTTCTTACCTTCTGACCTTATGTGCATGGCTGCTAGAATCCCTGACACTCTCATTGAAGGATTCCTTTACAAGAAGTTACCACCTGTGGGCCGGGCGCGGTGGCTCAAGCCTGTAATCCCAGCACTTTGGGAGGCCGAGACGGGCGGATCACGAGGTCAGGAGATCGAAACCATCCTGGCTAACACGGTGAAACCCCGTCTCTATTAAGAAATACAAAAAACTAGCCGGGCGAGGTGGCGGGCGCCTGTAGTCCCAGCTACTCGGGAGGCTGAGGCCGGAGAATGGCGTGAACCCGGGAGGCGGAGCTTGCAGTGAGCTGAGATCCGGCCACTGCACTCCAGCCTGGGTGACAGAGCGAGACTCCGTCTCAAAAAAAAAAAAAAAAAAAAAAAAAAAAGAAGTTACCACCTGTGAGTCAGCCAGAAAGATTATTTTTGTTTCTCTCTCTTCGTCTGTCCCTCGCCTTCCTCTCCCTCTTCTTTTCCCTCTCCAGGAGAGTCTATGAAAATGATTCCTTTAAATTCCTATTCCTTCTGCCAAGAGTTAATACATATCACACCTTCTCTGATGCACATATGTTATTGATTAGGTACAATGAACGAATTGCCATCATTTTGTCCATAGCTACTTGTGAGAGGAAAAAATATATAATTATTTACTTGCTTATAATTGTCTTAGCAATATGAATTGGAGCTTTGGAAATAACTGATTTATGCTAATCCAATGTGTCAACAACCTGCTGAAACTACCTAAAAATAGAGCAGTTTTATCATCGTTTTACCCAAATTATTGGAAGAAAAGAAAAAGAAGAGAGACAGAACAAATGTGACATTCAAATGGCCTGCTTAGACCAAAAAACACAACTTCTTCCTTGAAGACTTCAAAAAGCAACAATTTGGAAAGTTATTGATCTTTCTTTTGGCAGGGCAGCTGGGTCTTTTATTTCTCAGGATCAAGAGTTTCAAGCCTCCTTCGTGTCAGATTAATAGCAATAATAAGTGATAGTCACTTACTACATCTAAATCAGACTAAAGCAGGTGGAAGCTGCTGTTTCTTTAGTCAAAAGGAAACCAGCATAGGGTTGAAAGAGGCAAAGTCCTACCATGTGAGTTCGCTGTGGCCCTTGGGGATGGGGGCAGGAAGACACCAAGGCCAGAGTCCCACCCCAAGACTAGGGACTCCTCCAGGGCAGGACTGGGTCGGTTTTATCATTTGGTATCCCACCACAGAGAAGCCAAGAGCAAGCAGGCACTCAGTTTGTTGAAATCACTGCTCATTCAACAGACCAAGCCTCCAGGAATTATTTTATATGTTTAATGAAATAAGCCAGCAAGTGAAACCATGTAGCTTAAAAAGTGGCCCAGAGCCACAATTAGCATTTGTGATCCTGAGCAGATCAAGTGTCCTCTCTGAGCTTCAGTGTCCACCAACCTCAACAGAGACAGTGAGAATTAAATACGCAGTAATGTCAACCAAGTACAGAGGCCACCCTTGACCAACACTCCATACATGCTCACCTGTAATACTATTTATATCAGTATGAGATGGGACAGCCAGGTGTGGCTGCAAGGGCAAGGACGTTTAGACTACGTCAGACTGGCTTTTCAACTTCCATCCTAGTGGTTAAAAGCACAGGTTCTGCAGGTAATCTGCCTGCGTTTGAACCCCAGTGCTGCCATTTACCAGCTAAAGGGCAAGTTATTTTATATTTCTAGGCTTGATTTTCCTCATCTGAAGAATGTGGATCATAACAGCACCTACCCCACAGGGTTATTGTGAGTAGTAAATAATGCAGATAAGGAGCTTATAATAGTCTCTGCCATATAAATATAAACCTTTATCACCATCGTCATCACTGTTGTCATCATTGTATTGAGCAAATTAATTAGCCTAATTTCTCCACATAACAACAGCTGTCTCAGGGAGATGTGTGGAGTCAATACGTTCAGGAATGACAGGTACTTGGTACACAGTAAATGTCAAATAAATGTTAGTTTTGTCCCTCCTTTCTTTCCTGATTCCAGTAATGATGAAGCTTTGTCGAGGGGGCTTTGGTGTTTGCAAGGCACACAAGCCCATTCTTGTCTGCTTTCATTTCTTTGCAGAATCTCCTCCCCACTCTCTTTTCCCTTAACAGTCTCCGGTCCCCAGACAACAAAAGAACAGACCACATCCTAGCTGAAAATGAAATCATTTTTTTTTTAACTGAGAACTGTCCCTGCAGCTGGCAGGGCCAGGAGTCACTCCAAATGACACCACAAAATTACCAACCAGTCTCAGAGGTTTCCGAGAGATGCTTAAGAGCCTGGGCAAGGGTTTGCAGCACTTAACCTGCCAAAGCCTCTTCAATTGCAGCCTGTCACCCCCTGAGTTAAGTAGTGGATGAAATCAGCATGTATAATTTCTCATCTTCCAAGGTTCAGAGGGGCGCATTACATTTCAGCATGATTAACACTGCTCTCACTTTTTTTTTCTTTTGCATTTACCCTTCCCTAGGACCAGTGATAGGGTTCAAAGAAACGGAGAGAAACAGAGGTGGGCACTTCAATAGAACAGGTGCTTAACTTTAAGTGAAACACTCAAACAATTGATAGCCAGGGAAAGAGATCTTCCTTTCCTCATTCTCTGCCAGATTTAGCAATTTACCAGCAAGCCTTCATGGGCTGAGAGGACAAGGTGAAGAAATAGTCAACCTCTTAAACTCAGGCTCATGTCACTCATCCAACCATCCCTCTGTCCATCCAACAAGCTGTTCCTTCTCTACCAGCTTAACTTTGATTCATCTGTAGACCTTAGCCCATAATCTTCCAGAACCTTCTCTCAACTGCGACTGGGTCAAATTCCCCCAAGATTTCAAAATTCTGAGTAGATCTCACTTAAAGCACTGACCATGGTGGCAAACACCACCTTTATTCGTGAAATTAATTAATGAATGACTCTTAGAGCTAGGTTCAAACCCAGAACTGTCTGTCTCCAAAGTCCAGGATTTTTCCAGGTGAAGCAGCTGAAGCCCTGGCTCTGGGTCTCCAGCCCACAAGTCATGTAATTTTCCGTAAGCTGCTTCCTCATTCTGGGTCTATATCCCCAATAAGTAAGAAAAGGTGGACAAATGGGGTGACATTCAAACTCCCCCTGCCCTGCTTTAATTTTCTAGAATTCATCATCATGTAAGAGTGATGTGTACAAGGGATGGCTCCAGGAAGCAAAGTCCAGTCAAGAACAGAGGCCCCAGGTTCCCTGAGCCAGGCTCCTGCTCACAGGTTATGGTGGCCAACCTTTCACATGGGCCCCCTACGATGGAGGCTGGGGCCCTCCATACCATGACATTATCATGACGGAACAGGCTGTCACCTTCTTCCTTTCCACTGTCTTTCAACTTCACAGGTGCCTCTCTGCCTGACACCACAGCTTATTAGACTGGAGTGGAGATGGAGGCTGCAGGCCACCTCATCTCAAGCCGTTGTGGTGGCAGCCCTCCTGGGGGACACCTGCACTCATTAACTATCGCCGGCATGATGCAAAATATGAGCACCCCTGAAGTTCAAAAAGCTTAAAAAATAGAAAATTTAATTAAAGCCCTCTCCACCTAGTTGCCTTCCAGTTGGCTTATGAGGTCCTCCGAAGGAGAGAAAACAAAACTCTTTATCCTCCATGTCCACCTGTGATTCCTAAAGCACGGGGCTTCTTTTGGGAGGAGCCTGAGCCTCATGCTCCTTTCGCCTCCGTGAGTTATTAGAAAACAACATAGAAGAATATCTTTGTGACCTGGAGGTGGGAAATAAAGTCTTAAAACTCCAAAAGGCACAACTCCTGCAGTTAAAAAAAAAAAAAAGATAAATTTGGTAATCCCAGAATTAATGTTTTTGCTTTAAAAAATAATAGATGTACATAGTTTGGGAAAAGATACTTACCTAAAAGTGACAAGGGTTTAATATTTATAATACACTAGGAATTCCTTCCAATAGACAAAAAATATCAGGAACTCTAACTGATAAATGGACAAAGGATATGGAGAAGTAATTCAATGAAGAGAAACCCAAAAAGCCAACAAATTTATGTAGATACTCAAACTTACGTGGAGTCAAAGAAAGGAAAAAACAAAAACAATAAAACAATAAGCTATGTGCGCACCCATCAGATTGGCAAAAATAGAGAGCTCTGTCCCAAGTGTCAGAAACCATGCAGGGATAGAGGATATGGGTGGCTTCATGCCAGTGTGAGTGCAGATTGGGGTAGCACTGGAGGAAAACAATGTGGCACTACCTAGTCAAGGTGAGTACACACGTGCTTTATGTCCCAGGGGCACAGCCTACAGCAATACCCACTCAGGCCCATTAGGAGGCATGGGTGATGCCTACTGCAGCTGGAGAAGAGTTGGGCTTGCTTCTGGTCACTGGCTGGGAGTGTTGTGGGCTTGGTTCTAGGACTCCTGACATGTAGAAAAAAATCACTTCTACCAGTTTGGGATATGGGCCAAGACAAGATCCCAACAATCCCTTAAACACAGTGCTCACAGTTAGCTTTAGTTCTCCAAGGACTCCTCACAGCCCCCATGGGCTTCCTTATCACATATTCTAGAAGGAGAAAATCTGCATGAAGAGTTCGCCCTTCACAACATCCCAGATCTGTTTGCTTCTCTTCCCCTAGCCATGCCCCTCCCCGAGGTGTGCTTTCAGACAAGCTAGGGAACTGTGGTTCCCAAATTCCATGAGTTCCTTGAGAAAATGCACAAAGGAAATAAGATCTGTTGTTAATATGATAATGGTTATTACTAGTGAAGGCAAGAAATGCCCTGGGAAATGCACATAGCAAATACGATCACCTACGTCACCAGCCCCCTGTAATTCTGAAGAAAGGAGACTTCATTTTACTTTCTGAGCTCAGAGCTACCTTTTATCCTGATGACTGGGGCAAATGGTCCCCAAACACCATTTACAAAGTGAGCAGAGATAAGAGGTAGGTGTGAATGGCAGCTGCGATGAACTGAGGAAGAGCCCAAGGTGTCAGGGATAGAATTTGGATTAGGAAATGAAATAAATCCTTTGAGAGCCTAAACAGCAGTGCTCCTGCCCTGCCTCTATTCCCCTCGTGTATAGATGAACTTCATGAACTTTTAGAAGGGTCACCAAAAGTTTGGAATAGAAAGATTGACTTTTGTATCATTACCCCAGCTTGTGATATATATTTTGAGTGGTGATTTTACTTTTATTTTTTCCAATCTCAGTCTCAAAAGGTCAATCCAATACTTACTAGATGGACATCCCAGGGTTTGCAATACAGTCGAGACCCGTATGATGGGATTTGGATGGCAGAACCATTTTCTTTTGCAGTAAAATGTAATAAGAGAATCTGCAAGAAACGGAGTTTAAAATTATATGTTTACAGAAGTGAATGGCTTTGCTGTGTCAGAACCACACAGGCCCCTGTTCCTTTAGAAGAACCAGGGCTCTCCCTTTCCAGAGTTTCTACAGAAAATCAGCAAGGATATGGGATAGGGAGATGGAGCTTATCTCTCAGCTGCTATCCTTACAAATGTGTGAAACCAGAAACTGATCCTTTGCTCAGAGCCAATAATGTCAGCAGAGAGGACTTGTAACAGAATCTGGTAGAACTAGGTGTGAATCCTGGTCTGCAACAACCAGCTTTGAGAATGTGGACAAGTCATTTGACTTATCTAAGCATCACTTTCCTCTTCTGTAAAATGGGGTGTGGGGCGGGGGGGATTCTTGTTTGGAAGGATATATGAGCTCATGAAGATATGGGGCTTGGCATGCAGTAGGCACTCAATAAATATCAGGTTCCACATTACTCTCCTCCTTCTGACAAATTAATTTAGAGAATTACACATAAGGGAGATGGATGGCAAGCCTCGGCATTGTGGATACAGCTGACTTGGGCAAGGCATTCTGGACACAAATGGATTTCACAGCCTGTTGGGGAGACAACTGTGCAGCCAGTAAAGTGTATTATTGGAGCTGTATTCAAACTGCAGATAAGAGACAACTAAATGCTTAGGATAGGAAGTTTGGGCCTGTTTTCTTCATTAGGGCAGAGTTTTTCTTAATTATGAAAAATATATATATCTAAAGACATTAAATATATATAAAGAAAGAGAATCTTGTTCGTCTTTTTCACTGCTGTATCTGTAGTGGTTAGAACAGTATCTGATCAACAGTAGATACTCAACACCTGTTAGATGCATGCATGGATGGATGGATGGATGCATGGGTGGGTTGATGGCTGGCTGGCTGGCTGGCTGGCTGACTGGATAGATGGATGAATGAATAAAGGTGTAGATGGATGCATGGGTGGAGAGACAGCTGGCTGGCTGGCTGGCTGGCTGGATGGATGGATGGATGGATGGACGGACGGATGGACAGATGGATGGATGGATGGATGGATGGATGGATGGATGGATAAATGAATGAAGGTGTGAAGGGATGCATGGGTGGACAGTTAGCTGACTGGGTGACTGGCTGGCTGACTGGCTGGATGAATGGATGGCTCGTTGGATGGTTGGCTGGCTGGCTGGCTGGATAAATGGGTGGATAGGCAAATGAATTCATGGGTAGATGCATAGGTGGGTGGGTGGATGGATAGTCAGGAGGCATTTCAAAGAGAAGGTGAGAAGAGAATCAGCAAATAAACACAGTGAAGGAAAGAAGGAGGAGGTAGAAAGGTCATATGAAATTATCAAATTCCTGTACCTTCTCCAGTAATACAAATTATCATTTTAAAAAATGAAAACCTTTTTCTTAATCTAAAAGGTAACATATGGTGAGGTGGCTGATTCAAAAACTGAAAATTAATAACCTTATACGAAATGTTATATAAAATATAGTTGTTTTCTATAAAGGCCTGACTCACCATAGAGTCAAAAGTAAGCTCCAAGATATCACTAAGTCAAAGGCAAATATATTTATTTCAAAGCTCAAGGGCCCGATTACTAGAGATTACTTTCATTTTCATGCATTCCCAGGCAGAGGAAAGCAAGTGTTCCAGGACATTTGGGGTGGGGGCTATCCAAGGCTGGAGCAGGAAAGCAGGTGGGAGAGCGGGGCATGCAGGCAAGCCTGGGGTGATGGACCAGGAACAATCAATACTCATCCACAGAGCTCAACAAGTAAAAGAGGAGATGACAATTTTCATGAATTCAAGCCAGAGCGAAGGGTCATCTGATGATTTACCAATATGAAATTCAAGACACTCTTTGAGAGTGTCTGAATCTGAAATTTTCACAGATTAATCTTCCCACACTAGGATCACACTGACCCTTCCAAATTGCCTCCAGCACACATGGCTATTAATACATAATTAATAGCAATACCACTACTTTTGTGGGAATTGAGGTGGGTGTGGGGAAGACATCTGTGTCCCTATATGGCAAAGTCATTTGTCGCATCAATCTTTATACATAAATTTGCACACACCCACACACTGATATAGAAACTAAGGCGATAAACATTCTACATACTGACTCCTGTTATTTAAAACTAGCATTTCAAATAGTTGCATTTAGCCCACTAAGTGAGCACAATTACTGGAAAGCCCATTTCCTTAGTGTCAGATATTAATTTCATCTTGTTTCCAACTTGTATATATGTATATACACATATATACACATATATACACATACACCTTGGATTATATCCTGAAGAGTTCAAAAATGGTATCACTAAGTCATGGTATAAGCTTGGTCAAAAAGTTTTCCAAAATTTGTTTTATACGAGGATACTAGTTTTTTTCACATGCTCACTAATAGAAATTATTACTAAGCTTTACTCTTGGTAGTTTAATAGAAAAAAAAAATGATAATGGGTTAATTTCTAAAATAGCTATAGTCCAGAGAAAGGCATTACTACAATGAAGTTTTAACAAAGTCCAAAAGCGCTTACAGGGCAGGTAAATGTGGTTGCAAACCTGGGATAATTAGTAACACACGCACACTTCATGGGAATTCTGCTCTGGCTGCAACAATGGGCACGCCTTGAGCTCCTTCTCCTTTCAAAGACTCTAATGCCACTTTGCCCTTTTCTCTGGGCATTAGTCCCTGTGGGAATTCCATGAGAAAGGCTGGAAAGAAATGAGAGAGCGGGATTTCAAATATTCTTTGTCCAGCCCATAATAAGGATTATTCTAAATCTTTTGTCTAACACATAGAAGATACCACGACAGTTAATGAATAAGTTAATTGGTTAAATCATTCTAGCGGGGGCCTCCAATTCATTCCTAGTGAGCCTGTAATGTGTGTAAAAGATTAAAGCTGCATTTGAGGAAGGACCAAGATAGCAGATGGCTCAAAGGAGCCTCATTGACACTTTATTTTATTTTTATTACAAAAGTCCTATGTTCTCATTAAAAAAATTTGGAAAAAAGAAAAAAGTAGGTCAAAAACAGCAGTTATCCTATAGCTTCATAATCCATAGCCAATATTTTGATAGATTTTCAAGTGAATATACATGAATTTTATAAACTTGAAATTAGACTGTGCATAGTTTTTTATCCTTTTTCCATTCAATATAATAAACTTTTCTAATTTAAAAAATGAATGAAAAACATATTTAATGGCTAAAGAATATTACCTAGAGTGAATGTATGATTATCTTCCTGTTAAATATTTTACTTCTGAAATTTTATTTGATTTTTGTTATTATTCTTTCTTTCACTCAACATATATCTAATGCATGCCTGCCATGTAGGATAGACTGGGTCAACAAAACAATCATAGACCCCTGTCCTTTGGAAGAAAAATGTGAAGCAATTAAGACATACACATATTTAATCAAAGCTGTATAAATGCAATAAGATTAGTGACCTTTAAGTGGAGACCCGAAGGCCATAGGATTTGATGGGGTCGGAATGGGAGTAAGAGTGTCGCAGATGAGGGATACCTGTATGCAAAAACCCAAGGCATTCTAGAAGGGGGTGGTGTGGCTAGAAGTTTAGCATTGTGGGATCACCGCAGTGGGAGGCGAGGAAAGCAGTTCTGCTTTCTATACTAAGGGCATTGAAAAACTATTCAAACAGTGAGAAACACAGGATGCACTTTTACATCCTAAAAGAGAAGGTGTGTTAACACTGAGAACACCATGGGACTGGATTCCTTAGACCTGACAAGCCTTTAATTAGCAGACAGTTTGCATTCAGACTTCACTGCTGGCCAGTCTGCCTGTCTGTGCACTACTGGCCACATGTACAGGACAACAGGGAACATATCCAATGGAAGACAAGCCCTGTCAGCTGCAGAGACTTGCAGAAGCTGTCCCTTCTCCTTTGGTGGGTTTCACCTATATGGAGGGAGGGATATGAGGGGCAAAGATAGTAGGTGCACTGAAAACAAGATCAAATATCTGGCTCTTGATGTCCTCACCCAAGATTTGTCTCAACCCGAAAATGAACGATTGGGAAACCTCAGCATGTAGAAGACAGGTTCATTCTTGATCACATAGCTTTGCTAATGCTGCTCTGCCTAAGTGTCCTTTCTCTGTGTTGGGGTTGCCTTCCTCTCTCCTACTTATCTTACAGCCTCAGTTTAAGCCTGGCCTGCTACTGGAAGACTTCCCTTCTTGATAGCACATTTCTCTATCCCAGCACTTGCTATAGTCTATATAATAGTCCCTTGACCTATCTATGAGCTCCCGAGGGCTAGGCACAGAATATCTGCTCAATAACTTTTAATGAATGAATGAATGAACAGTGTTCCCAACATCTCCAATTTCATTCTTGTTAGAAGGTGAGCAATGTGTGTGTCCCTCCCCCAGGACAAGAATGGCACCCCTGCTAACCGCCTATCCTGCCCTTGCCAGGGTGGTATGTCCCCTCAGAGTGGCTCACACTCAGCCCCTCCTCCTTCCTCTCCACATGTACTCTC
Source organism: Macaca mulatta (assembly GCF_049350105.2). Taxonomy (NCBI): domain Eukaryota; kingdom Metazoa; phylum Chordata; class Mammalia; order Primates; family Cercopithecidae; genus Macaca; species Macaca mulatta. The sequence goes on from NC_133419.1 coordinate 79,830,273, forward strand.
AGAATCTCAGAATCTGCTTATTCTCTATGCAGTCCCTAGTGCTGGTGTGGTCAGCTGAATAACGTCCCCCAATGATATCAGGTACTATCCCTTGGAACGTGGACATGTTTTCCTATTTGGTAAAAGGGTCTTTGCTGATATGATAAAGTTGAGAATCTTAAAATGAAGACATTATCCTGGATTCACTGGTTGGAGACTAAATGCCATCACAGGTGTCCCTATATGAGAGAGTCAGAGGGAGATTTAACACACACACACACACACAGAAGACAACATGGAGATGGAGGCAAAGTTTGGAGTGCTGTGGCCACAAGCCAAGGAATGCCGTCAGTCACCAGAAACTGGAAGAGGCAGAAACAGATTCTCCTCAGAGCCTCCAGCACAGCCCTGTTGAAAGCTTGTTTTAGCCCACTGATACTGATCTTGAACTCCTGGCTTCCAGAACTGTGAGAGAAGAGATTTCTATTGTTCTAGGTCACCAAGTTGGTGGTAATTTGTTATGGCAGCCACAGGAAACCAATGTAGCTGGCTAGTGGATGGTTCTGTGGGTCCGGACACCCAGCATGTCATCCCAGCTCTGAAACTCTCTCTCTCTCAGAACTAGAATTCTCATCCAGGCTTCATCTCATTCACAGCTAACCCTGAGCAAGTCCCTTCCCTCTCTGGCCTTTTTCACCCTAGACAATAAGATGGGAGAATAACAGTTTGCAACTGCAGAGTGGCTGGGAGGATTAAGAGGGACACGTACATGCAATCCCTAGTACAATGCCAGGCACACAGCAGTCACTCTATGTGAATTACTTCTGTTCTCCCTTTTTTGTTATGCAAGTAATTGTCCGTGCTAACCTAGTGCTCACTGTGTGCCAGGCACCAAGCTAAGCCTTCGCTTGCAAAGGAAGTACTGGACAGCATTCCCAAGAGGGAAGTTGGATGGGTTAAATGTGGCCCTGAAAGAAAAGTGTTCTGCACTCCCTAGAAAGTGGGGATGTGATTTACTGAAAAGCTATAATGTCCTAGAAAGAAACACAAGCCAAAAAACAAAACAAAATACAGTTTTAAAAAAATAGAGATATTTTACTCTGCCAGGGGCACCTTTCCCATCCTTTTGTAACCAGCCCAGGATATTTTCCCAGTAAGTGTGTCTTTCCTGTAATACAGAGGTCAGGCTCAAACACTAAACACAGTTGAACATCCTCTCATTTCATCGTCTTTACTCTCCGTGCCTTCCTTGAGAATTGACTTTTCTAGACCCACTGGTCTAAAAGTTTTATTTTAAACAAAGGCAAATTAAAGTAGAAAGCTGCTGGTACCACCTGAAAATGTCGAGGTTAGAAAGGCAACTGTTTCTCCCCAGGAACTCATGTTTTTCTGTCTCATAGGAACTCTTGTGCATGCCCTGGCTCTTGGGCACTGGAGACCTGTCGCCACCCAGATCTGTCCTGCACCTGTAGGGGCCAGTGGAGTAGGGGACCTAGGGCCCTTCTCTGGCTCTTTATCCTGGTCCCTGCCAAGCTCTCAGTCTGGATGTGGGGATCATGCTCCGGACAGGGCAACTGGGGAAGAATAGGGGAAAGAAGATGATGAAAACAAGCAAGACTGGTGGAGAAGGAACGTTGCACAGCGGCCCAGCTAAGTGAGGAGTATGGGAGGAATAATCTAGGTCTTTCTTCTGGAATCCTGGTCCAGACTGTCACCTGCAAGCATGTCTTGCTCTGAACCACTTCCTCACACCACCTTATGTCCAGACTGGGCTTCCACTCACAAAGGATGCTGAGAAGCTTGGTGGTTCCAGGGGCAGGTGCAGGCTCCAGACTGCTGGGGGTTGAATCCTCGAACCACCACTAATGAACTGGGAGGCACAGGGAACATGTCTTAACCTTCCCTGCCTCAGCAGCCTCGCCTGTAAAATATGGATAATAGAAAGAAGATGAGAGCCAGGTGTGGTCATGTGCATCTGTTGTCCCAGATACTCAGGAGGCTGAGGCAGAAGGATCATTTCAGCCCAGGAAGTTGAGGCTATAGTGAACTATGACTGCACCACCGCACTCCAGCCTGGGTGACAGAATGAGGCCCTGTCTCTTTAAAAAAAAAAAAAAAAAAAAAGGAAAGAAAGAAAATGAGGAAAGCGTGGCTCAGGAAACCTGTAACATAGTCCTTCTTTATTCCTTCTTCTGAATTCCTTCTGCAGACACACTGATAAGCCCAAGTCTCTGCCCTCATGGAGGTTACAGTGCTGTAGGGGTAAGAAAATAAGATAATGAGAGTGTGAGAAAATGCACATTTTGCTGGGAGAGACAGGCCCAGGGGAAGGCCTTTATAAGCGAGAGTGCTGGATGGGTTAGCAATAGGTAGCAGCATATGCAAGGCCAGGAGGAGAGAAAGGCTGGTGGGTTCAAGGGCAGAGCAGAGGTCAGAGTGCCTGGAGCAGCGGATGAGGTTGAGAACAGCACAAGGAAAGTCAAAGAGCTACCTCCCAGGCCAGGTCAGGCCTGAGTTGTTTAAGTTTTGTTTTAATCATGATGCTAAACCTACTTTGAGGGTTTTTACACAGGGGAGTGAGGTTGTTATATCTGTGTTGTCGGAAGACCTCTCTGGATGCTGTGTGGAGACTGTACTACAGTAGAGTGGAAACAGGACCCCTTTTAGACACGATTGACATGCTTCAGGGAGAGAGGACAATGGACTGGATCAGAGTGGTCCCATTTGAGATGGAGAGAGACAGATGGGTTCAAGGAGTACTGTGATATCCAACGTTCACTTGAGCGCTGTTTGGCACAGTACAAAGCACTGAGCATTCACTATTTCATATGCTCCTCCTGACAGCCATATGAAGTCAGCACTCATGTTATCTCCAGGTGAAAAAGTTGAGGACCAGAGAGGTTAGGTGATTTCCCTCAGACCACACAGTGAGTAAGCGGCAGAGGCAGGATCTAGACCAAGGCCATCCTGTTCCAGAGCCCACACACCACACTGCTCTTTCTTGAACAGGTCTAGACAGTGGATGGGCTGAGAGTGGTGAGGGAGAGGAAAGCTGAGACAGCTTCTAGGGGTTTAGGCTTGAGAAACTGGGCCAATGGTGGTGCTGTTTACAGATGGGGATTAGTTGAGGGAGAGACTGGCTTGTTGGGGGGGATCAAGAGCTCTGCTTCAGACATGTTGAGTTCCAGCCACTTTCGTCTGCTCCTCAGCCCTTTTCTGTCTCCCCAGGGCAGTCAATAATGGGGGTGAAAGTGAGGGCAGGGCTGGTGGGACAGAGAGAAGCAGGACAATTGTTCTCTGTCTACAGAACCTCCTTCCCCCAACACATGCAGCAATGAGCCTCCCAATGTCCTTTTATAAAAGGAGGTGTGATGGCAACATCTCCAGAAATGCAGCAAACGTTGAGTCAGAAAAGCAAACAAGATTGTCTAAACGCCTTTTGTTTGCCTTCAAGATTTCTCGTAAGTTATCAGTAGTTCTTGGGAGTGGCACACATGGGCATTTTCCACATCAAGACAGTGTAGGAAAAAAAAAGAAGAGAGGAAGAAAATGAATGACAACACAAGGCTGCACTGTACTTCTGAATGCTGAAGGCGGGAATCCAGTGCTATTTCAGGGACTGGGGTGGTGTCATGGGAGAATCTCCATCCTTGGGGGCTCACTTGCTGAGTCAGGTTTTGGGAACAGGCTGATTGATCTATTTCAGTGTTTACTGAAGAGTCATTTGGCTCTGTAGGATGTTAATAAGCATTAACAAAGCAAAGATTCCTTGTCGAATAGGCTTGGGAAAAGCTGGCTTATTATAGCTTCTTTACTGCAGGACGTCTCAGAATCTTGAACCTGGGAATGCACACTGTGAACCTCCAAGAAGGAGGGGAATTTCCCAAATGTGTTTAATCACAGAACACTTTTGTAGCCAAGCATTCCAAGGACGCTTGTTCCAGGAAACAGATTTTTGGGAAATGTTCGTCAAATTCCTTTCATTCTTAAGGGAAAGGCAATAGACCCATTACTCAGAATTGAATGTTGGGGGTTCCTGGATGTGCAGACTGGAAAACCAAGCCAGAAGCTTTGTAAGGAAGATCGAATAATAGAGGCTGTGTAGTAAAGCCTGGGGCTGTGTGACCATAAGCCATTCTCAATCTTGGTTTCTCAACTGTCTGGTGAGAATGAGAATTACTGCCTTGCAGAATTCTGGGAGGATTAGTGGAGATAACTCACACTAAGGCCCCAAATGCAGGAGCCTAGTACACAACAGGCCTCTCTAGATCCTCCGAGGCCTCTGGCAGGCTCCTTGTAGCCCTGATTCTTGAATGCATGATCTGTGCAGGTCAGATAGCCCTTCTGACCTCCTTGCTACACCAGCTTGCTTTTTTCCTTGGCAACAATGCTCCCCAGGTAGCCCAATTCCCTGCCATTATCAGGCTTCTCAAGTGGTCAATCAGGAGTAGCCAAGTCCAACCTGGAACTTCTAAATAAGTACCCCCTCAAGCATGCAGTCATTATAGCCAATGATGCAATTATGTCCCACAGCTCAAATGGCCTGAAAAAACAAAAAACAAAAAACAAAAAAACCCCCAAAATCCAGGAGGAAAGAACCAGTGTGCACAGCTTCCTAAATTCATCAGGTTTCTAAAATGCTCCAAAGCTCCTTGTCTGTCGTAACCATGGCTTCTGCAGTGGCTCCTGCACACAGGACCTAGACTTGTGTTTCAAGAGGCCCCAATGTTTGCCCACCACTCAGGCATTCACTCAATACATTGACTGATGCCCTCTCTGGACCAAATTTGGGGCCAGGCATTAGGGTGCAAATGAGCAGCCCATCTAGTATGCAAGGTAGACAGTGAGTCAGTAAGCATTGGGATACAGCTACACACAAAGTTCTATGACAACAGGAGGGTCGAGGCTTTGGTTCATTCCAAGGTGGGGTTTCAAACTCAGGTCACATTTAGTGAGCATTTGGCATGTGCCAGATATGGGGGTAGAATATTTTTGCATAAATTATCTCAACTTAGATATAACTGCAACACAATTTTCCAAAGGAGAAAATAGCAAATCAGATAGGTACAGGGAGTTGCCCAAGACCACACAGCTCATTAGGGGAGGGCCAAGATTCAAATGTAAGTCATCTGGCCGGGCAGCCTTCAGCAAGCCACGCCTAAGCCAATTCAACTGAAGGAATTGGCAGTGGCCATGCCAGAGGGTTCTCTGGGGATTAGAGGTGGTGGTCTCTGTGAACACCCTTCCTTAACCAGGGGGCTTCAGACACATGCTCTTTTGTTCCTTCTCCCTTGTGTTTCTTTTCCTCTCCCTTGTGCAGGTTTTGTTTTTGGTGGGATGAAAGCCTCCTACTTATGTACATGCCACTCTCAGTCCAGAATTTAGTCAAAATGAGCAAACATGTGGAGTTCCAATAAAGTTTTTACCAGCACCCGCAATCCCCCATGCCCTGCAGAGATCAGCCTCAGGAACTCTACTGGCATCAATCCTGGAATACTTCCTGAAGGAAGCCTCCTATGCGGCAGAATCCAAGCAATTATGAAGCCCAGAGCATCTTGTAGACATGGAGACCTGAGCCCTCAGTGAAGCAGGGGAAAAGGATGGAGGGTGGGGAGGGAGAGGAAGAGGCTGGGGAAGGGGTGCTACCATGAGATTTGTTTCCCAAGAAGAGGCTGGGAGCCTCTTCTTCAAAGGTTCAGAGCTGGCTTCAAGCCTGAGAAACAAAACCACTCCTCTCTATGGGGAGAATCCTTGGAAGAATATTTATGAGACATTAAAACCACTCCCATCAACCCTTTAAAAAATTCCTGTACATGTAATTATGGGTCCAGGGATGAGATTCCTGGATATGGTATTAATTACTTCCCTGAAGCACACAGCCCCCAGGGGCTGTGAGCAGGCACGCTTGCCTGTGGCCTCCTGGGTCTCCCTCTGCTCCTACAGACCCTTCCCTTCATGACTGTGCTGTGGCTTCTCCAACTGCACCCTGGCCCCATTATCCATCTTCTGTCTCTCTGCCCTGCTCTATGCCCAGGAGGCTGGTCAAGTGGGTGTACTCCCTGAGTCGCCTTTCTGGCCACCCCTCACTGGCTTTGGCCAACAGAAAGCACTAGCAGGAGAGGGGAGGGCAGGAGGAGAAGAGCCTTGCCTCCGCCTTGCTTCAGTGCTGCATAGCACTACAATGCCAGCTCCTGCCCACAGCAGCCTCTCCATCATGCCTTGCTCTCTTTCAGCTTCAGAAATACCACTTTCTCTCCTTGCCTTGTCCCTTCAGACCTGGGTGGTTTGGCTCCACCCCCAGGTGGCCTCAACATCTCTTATTTGTTTCCTTAACCCTGACTGCTCCACTTCCATGAAACAGTTCCTTCATTCAAGTCTCTTTATTTGGACCATCTGGGATGAATTCTATTTTCTGATGAGAATCTGACAAGAAGCAATCAGGAAGAGTTGAGATATTTCAGGTCCATGACCACAAACTCGGTAAGGAGTAAACCTGCTCAATCACCACCTCACTGGTGTGTCTTCGTGTTCTGGGCCAGGTGTGGGTGCTGGAGATGCAAGCTGTGGGCCAGGGAGGGTGGTCATGGCCGGTGGGGAGCACCTGATCCTGTTTCTCTCTCCTCTTGACCCCTCCCACTCCCCACGATATATACATGTGTTTTTTTTGTTTTGTTTTGTTTTTTTTAACTGTAGTCTAAAACAAAACACCACACTACTGACATCCTTGATCAACAAAATATTAGAATAATAGAGATTTTTCAATTCATCATTCATGCACCAGACCTGCCCTGCCTTCTGTGTGTCAAGCCTTGAACAAGAAACCACGGCACAGAAATGAATGTTTACATAAGGCACATGCCTGCCCTTCAGCACTGCCAGAATACTGAGCCCCATATTTCTATTAAACAACAGAGGAAACCTTCTGCACTAGAATCAAGATAACCTGCCCCCCCGATCCTTTCCTCCCCATGGGTTCATCTGCTAGAACACAGCTAGCCAGCCAGCCAAACAGCCAGCCAGATAGACAGGTACACACGCCAGCCTGATGACCAGGAATTTCCACTCAATGCCACAGCAGTGTTAATTTACAGTGTTTTAGATCCAGATTGTGGAGGAATGTATAGAATCTGAACATAACAGAGGGCCTGAATCCATACAGTTCCTTCATTTTCCTCAATAGGACCTAATCAGTATTTCTTTTGTGAAATGAAGAGTAACATTAATAGTAATAACATTATGCTGCACAGGTATGCTTCTAGTTTTCATTCAACAACAGTCACGGAGCACCTGGTCTGTGTCCAGCCTTTAGCTTCATCTGTGGGCTTCAGAGCATCCCCATTTGGTGTCCTTCCCTCCAGCTGGGGACACCCACTTCCCCATGCTGCTCATCATCCTCACCCCTCTGCTGACACTGCCAGATTCTGAGCTCCTGGTCTGAGATGCGGGGGGCTTGAATTTCAGTCCCAGTCTATCACTGACCCACCTGCTGCATGAACATGCACAAACTACTTCCTCCTTCTGACCCTTGGATTTCCCATCTGCACAGTGAGGCATTAAAATGGATGGTTAGCTTAACAATAACCCACAAAACTCGGACCACGTGGTGGCTCACGCCTGTAATCCCAGCACTTTGGGAGGCTGAGGGGGGCGAATCACTTGAGGTCAGGAGTTCAAGACCAGCCTGGCCAACATGATGAAACCCTGTCTCTACTAAAAATACAAAAATTAGCTGGGAGTGGTGACGGGTGCCTGTAATCTAAGCTACTTGGGAAGCTAAGGCAGGAGGATCACTTAAACCCAGGAGGCAGAAGTTGCAGTAAGCCAAGATGGCGCCACTGCACTCCAGCCTGGGCAACTCCATCTCAAAACATAAAATAAAAAATAAAATAAAATAAAATAAAGTAAAATGGATGGCCAGGAGCAACCCTTCCATGAAAAATCACTGCACATTCTAAAGCCTGTGGTCACTGAGCAATGATGTGGTCTGCACAAGACAGGGTCACAGCCCGAAGTGGCACCGGACAGAAAGAAAGGCTAGCCCCATGAGAGTGAATTAACTCTCTCTAGGCCAGTGGCTTTCACCTTGGATCCATGTTATAATCACCTAAAGGGCTTTTAAGAATCCAGATGCCCAGGTTGCTGCCAAGACCAATCAAATCAGAACCTCTGGGGCTGTAACCCAAGCATCAGTATTTTTTTCAAAGCTCTCTTCATGGTGTGCAGCCAAGATTGAGAACCACTAATCTAAGTTCACTGTCGACATTTTGGGTAACTTCCACCAGATGGTCAATAATGTTCATTCAGATCACATATTTTAGATCAGGAGATTTTTTCAATCATAGAAGACTGAAAGAAGCTAGATTATTAAACACTCTCTATTTGTGCCTCATCTACAAAAAGGTAATCCCCTGTTAAGATGAGAGTATATATGGATTAACTTCTATAATCAAAAATGCAATTAATAACCCAGTTAAAACAAGATTTTGAAGAGCTAATAATCCCTAAGTACAAATTATGTACTCTTATTAAAATCTGTTACGAATTCTGCTTATTCAAAAAATAACCCCTTTTCTAAAGTAAATTTGCTTTACTTTATAGCTATAGAAAATATAGAAAGATTTGTGAGATTTATCCATGTTATTCCATGAAAAACATATTTTTCCCCTATCCTTTGGGAATCTCCCCCTAGAGCTTTTCAAAGGTCCTGGTTCACAGTTTCAGACTGTTGGCAGCACTTTTCCTAACACCATCTCTCTTAGTCTGTGGACACAGGCTCCCTGTGCCCCTCCTCCCTCCAAGTTACCACACACCTTCACCCTCCAACCCCCACTTGCCATTTGGGACTTTGAGTACCTGCTGTGTCTCTATTAAACAGCACAGAACAATCCCCCTCAAAAAAACAGCATATTATGTTTTTTCATCCTTAGATTGTTCCAAAATCATTTACTCAAATTCTTTCTATTATAGAATAATGAAAAGAAGATACACTTTAGAATCAGATAGCCCTGGACTGAAAATGTAACTGCAGGAGTCCAGAAGCAGACCCACAAATGATCAGCCACCTGATCTATGGCAAAGATGAGCCTGTGGTACAGTGGGGAAACGGTGGGCTTTACAGTAGACGTTGGTAGGTCTATTGGTTATCCAGATGCAAAACAATGAACCTTGACTGCTATTTCACACTAAAACCACACAAAAATCAATTCCAAATGGGCCACAAACCTAAATCTAAATGGTAAAACAATAACAATTTTGCAAGAAAATGTAGAACGTCTTCATGACCCTGCAGCAGGCAAAGCTTTCTCAAACAAGACATAAAATGTGCTAATCAAAAAGGAAAAAAGTTAATAAACTGAACTTCATTAAAATTTGGAACTTATCTTCATCAAGTAACACCACTGAGATAATAAAAAGGCGACAGAATGGGAGAAGATATTAACAAATATCTGGCATAGGATTCATGCCAGAATATATAAAGAATTCCCACAAATAAATAAGAAAAAAGCAGACAACCTGATTTGGAAAAAAGACTTGAATAGGCACTTCACAAAAGAGGACATCCAAACGGTCAATAAATATACGAAAAGGTGCTCCATTTCACTAGATACTAGGGAAATGCAAGATAAACCATAATGAGACACAACCACACAACCACCAGAATGACTAAAATGAACAAGGCAGTTGTTAGGAAAACAGATGATTTTTTTTTAGTGAGCGAAAAAAATCAGAACTCTCATGTACTTCTGGGTATTTGCTACAATCACTGGAAAACTGGCAGTACTTACTAGATCAGAACAGATATATATCCTATAACCCAGAAACTCCAACCCAAGACCAAATTAGTACCAAAAGACAAGCATAAGAATGTTTGTCCAAGCACCATTTGTAACAGCCCCAAACTGGAAAGTAACCAAATGTCCAGCAAGAGCAGAGTGAATAAATACATTATGTATACTCACAAATGGCAATACTATGCAGCAATGAAATGAATGCGCTACGACTATATGGAACAACGTGGATAAATCTCACAAACATAACATTGAGTAAAAGAAGCAGACAAAAAAGAGTATATGCTCTATGACTCCATTTGCATTAAATTATAAAATGGGCAAACCAAATCTACAGTATTCTAAGTCTGGACAGCAGTTAACTTTGCAAGAAGTAAGGGAAAAGATAGAGACTGGGAGAGGGGATCACATTCTATTTCATGATTAAAGTTCTGGTTACATTGGTATGTTCATTTTATGAAAAATCCACTGAGCTATACACTTAGGAGTTGAACAGTTTTCTTTACGCTATATTATGTCCATAAAAAGTTTATACACACAAACTTGGCTGTTCCACCTTTTCACTGTGTATGACCTTGTGCAAGGCATTTAATCTACCCAGCATTGTTTCCTCTTCTGTAATAGTTGGAATTATAATACCACATATATTGCAGGGTTGTTGCAGGATGACAGTGGGGGGAAGCATGTACCCACACATACATATGGAACACACATAGCATGTACTCCATAAGTGAGTTTCCCTTCCTTTCCCTTCCCTATTGAAGCTCTTGAATATCCTCTTATGACCTGGGACCTAGTCTCTTCCCCTTATGCACATTACAAAATAAACAAACAGGCTAGGTGTGGTGGTTCACGCCTGTAATCCCAGCACTTTGGGAGGCCGAGGCAGGCGGCTCACTTAAGCCCAGGAGTTCAAGACAAGCCCGGGCAACATGGCAAAACCCTGTCTCTAGAAAAAATACAAAAATTAGCCAGGTGTAGTGGCATGTGCTTGTGGTTCCAGCTCCTTATGTGGCTGAGGTGGAAGGACTGCTTGAGCCCAAGAGGTTGAGGCTGCAGTTAGCCATGATCATGCTACTACACTCCAGCCTGGATGACAATAAGACCCTGTCTCAGAAAATAAAATAAAATAAACAAACAAACCCAAAACATGAATAAACAGATGTTTTGAGTGTGAAAGGTGGCACAGGGCCTTTCACAAATAGTCTTGAAATGTTCAGAGAGTTTCTCTATGGAAGGAGACAGTTGCCACCTTCACTGAGGTTAGAGCCGGGCCTGGACCCCAGCAACAGAGATGTGAGTTAGACACAAGGATCGACACCAGAGCAAGGTTTGTTCAGAAACAGTGACGGGGGACTGCACTAAAATTACAGAAAGAATGCAGTGGGATGCTGCATGCCAACATAGCAACCATGTTTTCTTTCCTTTTAACCACAGAGGGACTGAGTTTTTCAGCAGCAAAATTCTTCACAGACCAAAAACAAAACAAAACAAAAAACCCAGAAATTCAAGGGAAACCACTTTGTTGCTTTACAAGTGCCAAGTCACAATGTGAGAAAATGCAAGTTACAGAAAACATGAGATTCCCAGAAAATAAGCTTGTGATTATTGTACCAGGAATTGGAAACCAACCACTGCCTGCCATACCTTCATTCCCACTCCCACTAGATCTGGCTCCTTTGGGCTTAAGGGTGGGTCCTCATGCACACAGGCAGGAGTTTCTCCCAAGTCACTTAGTTTGTGCCTAATTCTTTTAGTCCTCTGGCAAACATTTACTTAGCACCACTCGATGGGATGCCAGCTACGAAGCATCCAACAAGAATGAGACGTGGTCACTGAGCTCACAGTCATGGAGGGTTCCAAGAGGTAAATGAGCAATTCCATGCACAGTGGGGCATGGTAAAACACGACAAAATACAAGGGACTCCAGAACTGGCGAGGAGAGGGCATCTTCCTGGAGAAGAGGAGGACACCGGAGCTAAAGCTTAAAGGAGGAAAACTGGGATGTGTGCATTCCCAGGGCGAACAGTGTGAGCCAAACCCAGAAATAAGAAAGCACCACTTGGTGTTACTGGACAAAGGCTGGAGGCAAGAAGAGCCAGGAAAAGAGGTGGGAAAGGTTGGCAGCACGAGATCAGGGAAGGTTCTTGGACTCGTCCTACAGGCCAGCAGTGCTCAGTACTGGCTGCAGGTCAGAATTATGAAACATCTTTCAAATGATACTGATATCCTGCCTTCATGCCCAGAGATGAGTGGGGTTTTTTTTTGTTTTTTTTTTTTTTTAGTCTGTTTGTTTGCTTGTTTGAGAAGGTCTCACTCCATCCCCCAGGTTGGAGTGCAGTGGTAAAGTCATGGCTCACGGCAGCCTTGACCTCCTGCGCTCAAGCCATCCTCCTGCCTCAGTCTCCTGAGTAGCCGAGACTATAGGCATGTGCCACCCCATTTGACTAATTTTTAGATTTTTTTTTTTTTTTTTTGTAGATAAGGGTCTTGCTATGTTGACCAGTCTGGTTTCAAACTCCTGGCCTCAAGCAGTCCTTCTGCCTTGGCCTCCCAAAGTGCTGGGATTACAGGTGTGAGCCACTGAGCCCAGCACAGAGATAAGTGTTTAATGAGCCTAGGCCCCACGCCCCATCATCAGTGTTTCTTAGAAGCAGCCCAGGTGATTCTAGCATGCAGCCAGTGTTGAGAAGCATTGCCATAGCCCAGGCATCTGCAAACTATGGGCCTCAGGCCAAATCCATTTCTGTATGGCCTGAGAACTAAGAATGGTTTTTACAGATCAATATTTGCAATCAATTTCATTGTAGAGAGCATGAACTCCAATTAAGCAAACCCCAATTTGAACTCCAATTAGGCAAAATGTTATTCCCCACAAAAAGAAGTTCCATTAATCTCATCAGTAGACCTGTGTCACAAAAAAGTACTCAATTATTATTATATTTTGAATGTCATCAATACAGATTTGTGAAACATGTTTTCTTTTTTATTAGATAAGTACTCACATAGTAGACTCAATTTCACCCCTTGGACTGTCAAGCCTAAAATATTTACTACCTGGCCCTTTCCAGAAAAGGTTGGCTGACTCCAGCTATAGTTGATGGAGAAATAACATGGTTTGTTTTTGTGAAGAGGAGGACTCTGGCAGCTGTGTGAGGATAGATCTGAGGAAGAGAGACTGGGTACAGGGAGGCCAGGGAAGCAACCATCAGTTAGTCTTGGTCTGGGCAGGTGAGGCCTAACATAGAGCAGTGGAATGAAGGTGGGGTGCAAAATGCAGGTCTCAGAGGTTAAAGGAAGAGGAAATAGTGCAGGCTTGGCAGCCAATGGGCATAGGAAGTCAGGGCAAGAGAGGGGTCCAGGAGACCTTCTTGGGACCACTAAAGACCAGATAGAGCCACCAGCACCATCCCTTCCCTGTCTTGGGGGAGGGGTACTCCAAGGCCTGTGCCAGCACAGTTAATGGGAAAGGGCTGGAGTCCCTTTCCCTTCTGCTCTTCTTCCAAAAGACGCCATTTGCTCTCTACAGCCCTTGGAGATAGTTCCCTTCCTGGCACCTCTGTGCATAGACAAGAGAACAGAAACAACCAAATTGTGCTTTAATAGCCTTTAACTCCCTGAATCCCAAGTATCACCCACTATGAGAGTCAGGTCAGGTACTGCCATGCTCATTTTACAGAAGCTGGGGCCCACAGAGAAAGTGAAACTGACCATGAACACAGGGTCAGGAAAGAGGCCGATTCAGAGTCTTTCTAGTCCTCCTCAACATGCTGGCATGTAACCTAGAGATCGGTCTGGCTCCAGTTGTTCTCAGAATGCCACACTAGTCCCTGCGCTCCCGGAGGCCAGCATCTGCGACCTCACTCCAAGATCTTTGGCTCCAGGTCAATGTGTCCTGAGTTTGAATCCTGCTCCACATGTCCTCCACTGCTGAGCCTCAGGTCCTTCACCTGGGAAGTGGGGGATGAAACTCTACCTTATATCAAAGTCTTAAGTAGAATAATACAAAGTGCTGAGTGTAGAGCCTAGCACACAGTATGTGCTCAATAATGCATATAATTTTATTAGGGAGGTTCATTCTTGACAGTCTAACTCTTGTTTGCTTGAGCCTGGCTTGAGTGGACCTGGTTTTTACATAAGAGGCAGTGTCATTGAAAGTGTGAACTCAGAAGCCAAAATGCCAGGGTGCCAAGCCCAGCTCTGCCACTTACTATGTGAATGTGGGGGAGTCGTTTCTAAAAATAGTTGCCACCTGATAGTGTCGTCATGAAAATTTGGTGAGTTAAAATATGTAGGGCATTTGGAACAATGCCTGGCAATATTAAGTGTTCTACAAGGGTGAGCTATTGCTATTGTTTTATAGTTCCTTTTATTTTCCATCGTAATTTCAACAGTAGGCCAGTTCCTGGGAGCCAACGGACCTTGTGCCAACAGTGAGCCTGCAGACGCATTTATTCACCCAATGTTTCTCAGGTCCCTCCTCAGGGCCTGATCTGTGCTAGCCTGTGGGATGCCAAGTGGGACCAGGCTCCCCTAGGGTACCTGAGGTCCACATGTCTTTGGGAACTACTGCAAATTAATTTATGCAGTCTCACACAGGCAATCGTCATCTCTCTATGAATTTATATAGTAAAGTAGCAAATATTAATCAGACAGCCACAGGCCCTTATCAATCCTGACACTCAAAAAATTCTAAAACCAAAACGTTGGGTTTTTTTAATAACTCATTTGGTGGCAAAACCTGACATGAAGTAATGTGAAGCTATTTACTGTCTTTATTTTTCCTACTTAGTGTGAACAATCATACATTTTGCTGCAGAGAAATTAATGGCTTTGATTACGAAGCACAGCCTCAGACGTATCACATAATATACAGTATATGCACCATATTTCCTTTCAAAAATCTAAAAACATACCAAATTCCAAAACATGCCTGACCCCAAGGGCTTTCAATGATGGACTGTGGACATGCATTTATTATTACTATGGGACAGCTATGAGCACTCCTATTATTCCCTTCCACCAAAAGATACAGAAAATTGGTTTGGCATAGCCAAATGACTTTTTATTTCTCTTTGAAAAAAAATCAATATATTATTGGGATCCAAGAAATAAAATTGGCTTTCCTCTTTTATGCAGTTGATATTACAGAAAACATTTACTTATAACCAACACAGAGTCCATCAGTCTGCTCTCAGGCAGAAAAATCCAGTTCCGAGGTCAAGGACAGCCAACATCCACAGTGGCTTAGCCCCAGGAACTCTGCAGGTGGGTTTGGAGACGGAGCTGGGTCTCAGAGCGGAAACCTTAATCCCCTGTCTTACATCCCAAGATAACCCTTTCCTTATGATGTTTGCTCACAGGGAAGTTCTGGGCAGACACAGAAGACATGAGCTGAAGCTGAGCAGGAGAGAGCATATTGTGAATTTGGAGGCAGAGGGAGCAAGGGGAATGGAACAGTTACTTCATTGGCTAATTAGGAGATACGTTGTGAATTGCTAATGGCCTTGGGGCATTGAAGTGACAGGCTACATTAGCAGCCAGGATGGCTAGGTTGCTTGCTAGTGAAAGTCTCTTTAGAAAAGGAAAGTTGCAGGGAGAATATGCACCCATGTGTTGTTTCTTTGTGTGCTCCTGGATCACAAAGATTTTGGGCAAGGAAACCAGGATACAGACAATCAACCACAGGTCCCATCTTCCCAGATTGGGCTGCCTGGGGCCTGCCCCTCCTGTCCTGCATCCCTGTGACACAGCAGGGATAAACAGGTGCTGGGAAACAGGTGTCCTGATCTCTGCTATCTACTTGCTGTGCAACTCTGGGCAAGCTACAGAGCCCCTCTGACTGTCATCTTCCAGATTTATAAAGCATGATGCAGGGTTGTAGATCTTTAAGCTCTTCCTAAACATGTTTTCCTTCTTGGGCTGCTTCAGTCATCTATCCCACCCTTTATTTCTCCCTTTCTCTCCGTTTGACCACAATGACACATGATATTCTCAGCATGTTAACATTCTGAAGGGACAGAGTGATCCACATACAGTGAGGGAGTGAAGACACAACTAAGAATTTAGTGAGAAATCCATTTTGGCTCCCACCTCGGACACCAAATATCGAGCACTATCAGGCCCTAGCGTCATCCCCAAACCCCTCACAGTGCCTGATAACTCCCCTTTCGTGCTTCTTCCACACCCTCTAGGCTCCTGACCTCTTTTCCTTGTAGCTATTTTTCTCTTATGGTTTTCCCTTCTTTCCACTCTGAAATCCAGCTACGGTTAACTGAGTGCTTACTGTATGCCAGATAAGAACATGCACTGAGATTACTGGGTTTAGACCTCAAAACAGCTTTGTGGAATATAAGAGGAGTCTCAGAGATCCTCCTTTTAAAGGAGAAGAGGCTCTGAGATCAGGAAATTTGCCCAAAACTACATGACTGGCAGCTGGTGGAGGCAGTATTCAAACTCCACTCATTGGGCAAGTTCCTAGACAGACATCTTTCTGGGTCTCCATTTCCTCATCTTCACGCTAAGTTAATCCTAACACCTTCATAGGATGCTTTTAAAGACAAAATGGGACAACAGCAAAGCCATCCTTCAGTCCTCAGTGGCTGTCAGAGTGGCTGCTTATATCCTAAGAAGGGGCAAAAGCACACCTGCTGTTTCCCACTTGTGAAGTCTTAACGTGATGGGACCGCGTCAGCCCTCTGGTCAGCTCCTTTATTTTTATTTATTTATTTATTAGTTTCTGTCTGTAAGTTTATTGCCTATATCTGAAAAATCATCATAGAAAATTGTTTGGTGTAGCTCTGAGCAGCCCGCTCCTGAGCTCTGAGGAAGCTTGCCTTCTTTTGAGCTACCCAACACTTCTTCTGAGCAAGAGTCATTTTGGGACGGTTCCACCTCCTCTTTTCAACTTCTTTCTTGGGCTTCTTTTCATAGACTGGATTCTCTCGTATAGCAGCATGAGCTCCTTTATTTTAACAATGGCAAATGAGATTGAAATGCAAAAAAGGCAGGCTGAGGGAACAGGGACTTCAGAGAGCTTGCCCAGAGGAGCAGAGGCGGGCACTCCACGATGCATATGGGCACCAGAGAAGAGCCAAGTCTTACTGAAGGGACTTGGTGTGTTTCACAATTTGTGTCATACACAAATGTGAGGGTGTGTTCCAATGGGTGGTGCTGCCAGAGGGTGCAGTGCCTGCTACAGTCAGCAGGAGTCTGGACTTTGCCCCGGGGCCATCGGAGACACAGGGAGTGAGAAGCAGATGGCTGTCTGGCTCTGGCAGTGGGGGGTTGGAGGATGCATCAGAGTAAGAGCAGGCCTGGAGGAAGAGGGTGACACTGAAGGAGGGAGGGGAGCAGACGAGAGGGGAGAACAAGTCTTGGCAGGGGCCTCAGGCTTGTTCTCTGAAAGGAAGAAAGTGAGAATTGAACCCCGGCTCCCTGCAACTTGGAATGAGGTAGAGTGAATTCAACACCTCACCTGCGGAAATGCCCACAGACTCCCTAAACCCTAGTTCTCTCAAAATGTGGCTTACACTCTCTGACATGTTCAGTAAGAGTCATTGTTTGCTACCCTTGAAGGTTCTCTCCAGAGCGAGGGTGAGCTCCTGAATGCAATTCAAGCCAACAAGTATTTACAGAGCACCTGGTTCTCCTCAAGCATCCTGTGAGTCCTGTGGGGATGTGAGGAGGGTGGCATCCCTTCCCCAGCATCCCAGCAGCTCCCAAGGTCAGAAGCACTGGGGGAAAGAACCATATATGAGTTGGAAGTCCCAGCTTCAGGTCCTCCTCCTTCTGTCACTTCTACACTGTATAATTTTGAGCAAGTCGCTTTTTGAACCTCAGTTTCAGCATCTATAATAGGGCTGATTATGCCAGCTACCCTTAGGGTTGGTGTGAGAATTTAATGCAATCATCACTGTCGCATGACCCATAAAACACCGTATAGAAGTATTATTTTGTTTAACACTAATATGTGATAACCAGCTACTGAGAGTTGAATCGTGTTCCTCCAAAAGCTATATTGAACTCCTAATTTCTGGTACCTATGGATACAAACTTATTTAGAAATAAGGTCTTTGCGAATGTAATCAAGATGTAAGTTAAGGTGAAGTCCTACTGGAACAGGGCAGGCCCTTCATCCAGTATGACTGATGCCCTTATAGGAAGAGGAGGAGACACAGGCAGGCACACAGAGCGGGGAAACCACCCTGTGAAGACATGAAGATATAGAGAGGGAAGACAGCCATGTGAGGGCGGAGGCAGAGACTGGACTTCTCAGCTGCAAGCCAAGGAGCACCAAGGAGTGACACAATCACCAGAAGCCAAGAACCAGAGACAGGCATGGAACAGATTCTGCCCCTGGATCCACCAAGAAGGAGTCAACATTGCCATCACCTGGATTTCAGACATCTAGCTGCCAGAACTGTGAGAAAATAAATTTCTGTTGTTTTAAACCATTCCATTTGTGGTAGTTTGCAATGGCAGCTGTGGGAAGCTAATACACCAATCAAGACAGGGAGAAAGTGCCCAAACAGAAGAACCAAGTGTTGCAACACAGAGAAAAAAAGCAACCAATTCCTCCCTGAATGCCTGCATCTCCTGCCATCTCTTCACATCAGCCATTTTCCTTCTAATCCTTTGCTGTCAGCAAGACGCCTCTGGACATGATCTGTGTAGGTACCAGGCATCGTTTTCTAAAATTGACACACCAGATGATAGTTAAGTGCCTCCTATATTCCAGGGTCAGGCATTGAGGATCCAGGGGTGAACCACACGAACTCCATTCCTGGCTGCACAGAGTTCCCAGTCTAAATGGAGGACACTTTGGACAAGAACTTGCCACCAGGAACACATTCCTGAAGAGGACCTGGCATACAGGGTGCTCTGAGGAAATGCAGCAAGAGGATAAAACATGACCCACTCAATCGGTCACCAGCTCTGTGTCGTTGACAAATTCGCCCAAGTTCCAAAAGGCCACAGGCATCGGATTACTCAGCCCAGGGTCTTTCTATGGCTCCCAGAAGGTAAGTATAGCATCAGGTCCCACCTCTTGGGTTTTATTCAGAATTCCTCCCAACCCTCTCTGGAAATTTACTGCCCACTCCTCTTTCAGAAACACTTTATACTCACTCCAATAACTGGATAACACAGGCCTTGGCGGATTTTGAGTTCGAAATGCTTTATGGCCTTTAATATCCTTGAATATTTACCAGAGGCCTGTTCTGAAGCTCTGTACTCAGGATACAGAGATGAGTAAGACATATTTGTCCCTGTTCTTGAGCAGCCAAAGAGCTAGTTGGAGCTCCTTGGCCTCAGTTTACTCATCTGTAAAATGGAGGCAATAATATTAGTCTTAGTTTATAGTTAGTAGGCATACCAAGTGTCTAGCTCTCAGCAGGTGTGCAACAAACATCAAGTCCTCATGCATTTATTTTCCTGGATGCACCTTTGCTCAGACCTTCTCCCTGCCTATGTGCTTCTCATCCATCTCTACTACCTCATGGCCAATACATTTTTAAGACTCAGATGAAAGTTTGATCCTTCTGTAAGCTTTTCCTGACCAGCCTAATGGCTTCTTAGAATTCCAGCCTCTCTGACTGCATGAATCTGAATATTTTCCCCCACTATATGGTCTAATTGGGCATTTTTAAATTTGTGTCTTCCTCATCCTAGCTTCTTATCTCTCATGGTTCTTTGTATCATGCTTTATATCTAGTTCTTGTTCAAGGATAGCTATAGATTGGTTTGCTGCTTGCTTTATTGTTGCAAGTCCCAGAAAGTAGGAGGTAAAAATATCACACAAAATTAGGCCATTCAGGGTTCAGTCCCTCCTAAAAGTTGAGACAAGAGGGCCATCCTTAATAGAAGCCCAGTGATCCCCAGACATAAATGGTCACTTTTGCCTTCCTGGCTTCCAAAGCAGCCCAGCTGTTCACACCTTTGCAGGGACCCCTTCCACCCCAGGGCAAGGTAACAAAATTGCAACCCTAATTGGGAGGCAGGCAAAGGAATGGCCAGAGGCACAATAACCCTCCAGTGGCCAAGCCAAAGAGTCTGCTTCCCTTTCTTTTATATGCTTCCCAGCCCTGATGCATGCATGGTTCTCCCCTCTAACCTTAAGGCATGGTGGCCACTGGGTCTCCCAAGACCACTTTCCTCTCTGGTTCACACTCCATAGGACCATTTAGTCTCTCAGGGGCAGAGAAAATAGAGTGACTTGAATAACTTTATGAGTCACAACCAAAGCCAAGAAAGACAGAATCAAATGAAAATACTGTCTGAGTCGGTTTGCCAAGGCAAAGGTTGAGGGATCCTGGGCCGCTGTCATTGATACAAGGGACTCTGCTTTTCATTTCCTCTTTGAATGAGTTTCTCCTGAGCACTGTGTCAAGAGGGCTTCAGAACCTAGTCAAGGACACAGGTGCAGGGACTCTATAGGTCAGATGGCAGACCTCTGGGCCTCAGAAGAGGAAGTCACAGAATTTGGTTTGAGGTGTTCGGGCAGAACACTCAAAGGGATGAGATGCAGGGAAAAGCAGGAGCTAAGGAGGCAAAGGCCATTCCAGCTAGTCATGGCTGGGGACAGAAAATTCACGGTAGCCCACTATGTACCAGGCAATGTTCTCATTGATTTTTATACATGATTTTATTTCATCCTCGACATAGCCCCATAGTTACAGGTATTACTGTCATTAACATCTCCATTTTGTAAATAAATAAACTGAAACCCAGGGGACTGAGAAACTGGAGCAAAACTGGAAAGCCAGTAAGCCACAGAATCAGAATTCTAATCCAGTTCTGAGTGACTCAAAGCCTGCCCCCTCCAACTATGTGCTACATGGCTACCCAGGAAACCCACAGATGTGTCACTCCTGCTTCCTCTCTGGATACCACTTCCCAAGTTAACTGGCTGTCTCCAAATTTTTGGCATTTGAATAATTCCTTTACAGGCCAGAGGTAACTGCCACTCATGGTCAAAAAAGGAAGGATACCCCAGCAACTAAATACAGAATAAGAGTAAGTAGAGAATGCAAAGGGTTAGAAGGCTTTGTGAGCCAGGAAGGCAAAATCCAGGAAGGCCACTCAGGTCTGGGGGATCACAATACTTCTACTGACAATGGTTCTCTTATCTCAGAATTTTTAGGGAGGGCTGGCTGCTGAGTGGCCCAAAACTTAGGGCAGTTTGCATGATTTTTCCCCCTCCCTTCTTCTGGGGCTTGTGAGCAATCAGCAAACCAATCCACAGATACTGTCAAATAGAGGTTGCATAGTGGAAAGTTAGAAAGAAAACAGTCTGGAAATGCCAACTCTGTTACCGTGCAATTTACATATTGTGTGCTTGTTTATACTTATCCCAATTTGTGCAAGACAAATTATAAGGAATCCAGTGCAGACAGAAAGTAGAAAATGTAGCATGTGGCCCAAGGTTGCTACATATTCTGTGCTTTTATTCTTTTTCCTATGCTTTGCAACTCCCCACCACATGTGTCCTAATCTGGGACAACCCCCAGCACCATGAGTTCAAAATAGAATCCAATAAGAGGCTCAATTTACCTGTGAATCTTCAGGAGCAGCAGACAAGTAGGGGTAGGGGCATCTCACCTGGCTGAGAGTTAGGTCGGGTGCTTTTGAAAGTCAGCAATGTTCATCCAACCTTACTTCTCAGGGCCCTGAGAGAGAGCTGGGCTGTGGGCCACCGCCACTTACAAACTGCATGACCCTGGGCAGACCATCTAACCTCTCTATGCTTTGTTTTTCTCATCCATTCACATTATGGAATTACTAACAGTGGTAGCTCCTCTTCACTGAGTGGGGACAGGGATATAAACACACTTGTAAACAGAAACTGCTGCACAAACAAGCGGCTTATTTTTGTCCTACCTGGATTATGCAACTAAATAGTATGGACCCAATAGAACTTAACCTTAAGTAGAACATGATCAGGGCTGATCACAGAATATATTCAACTGTATTCAATAAATATATTTTGAGTACCTGGCTCTGCAATAGAAGAGAGTCAGATAGTGCTATTAAAAAAAAAAAAAAAAAAAAAAGAGGGCCACAGTGTGTTAGGTTCTAGAACTGAGGAGATGGAAGACAGGTAAGGTATGCTGGGGGCCCCAGTAGAGGCTGGTAGAGTGGACCTAGGGCAGATGGGAAAGCGCTGCCTGCTCTCGAGGGGACAGTGGAACTGAGGCTTGAATAGGTAGCAATTGGCTAAGTGGACACAGTGAAGGCATTCCAAGCAGAAGGAACAGCACGGCTGAGGCACAGAGGCCTGAGCAGGATAGTGTGCAGAGGGAAGTGTGCTAGCCCAGCAGGTCTGGCTGCCATGCTTCATTACAAAAGAACAGGATTTATTCAGCAGGGGGATGTCACTGTAACTACCATTCATTATGACTTTCCATAGGCAGAAACATGAAGACAGCCCCAGATCTCACCCACCCAAATGATTCCCAGCATTTTTTGTGTCATTTCTCACTCTGATTAGCAAGCAATTTCCTGAAGGCAAGCCAATCCACCGGGCACAGAATATGAGTTCCAACTCTTTCAATGAGCAGAAATCTACTGGTTCCATATTCTTCTCTGGGGAAGGAGAATCAGCTGAAATGAGTAGTTGTTTCCCATATTTACATGGGTATTTTCTTCTCATTTGAAATGCTTATGGACAAGGACTAATCTGTTAGGAAGGCAGAGAAAAATTGTGGTCCCTGCTACCATAGCCAAGGAAGAAGAACTGGGGAGTGGGAGGGCAATAAGTTTTTAATCATAAAAATCAAAAACTTTGATTGTTTGGACTTTGAGAGGAGACCCTAAAATTAGAGAGGAACTTGGAGGTGATCTTGTCCAACATGCTACTCAAAGCAAAGCTCCCTTATAATACAGCCTGGCTAATTAACAGGCATCAAGTCTTGCTTGAATACATTTTTTATTAATTTGATAATTTGATGGATCTTAGTTCTGGTGGAAACACATGCACTCACATCAAGAAAGAGAGAGAAACAGGAACATGTGGAATCTTGGAAACAGATGTAGAGTCAAATTTGGCTCCTCTACTTACATAGATTGAATTACTATGACCTTAGGCAAGACATTCAAACCCTCTGAGTTCCTTCTCTGTAAAGAATTGGTTATAAAACCTTCCTTGTCGGTGTTGTTGTGAGGATTAAGTGGAATCATGTATATATAATGCCCAGCAGAGTTGGCTGGCACACAACCAGCACTCAATAAATGGTAATTATTATTATCTCATTAGCCCAAACTCCCACCCAAGGCAGAAATCCTTCTTTAAACAACCCTGACAAACCAGAGAGCTATCAAGTCTCTGCTAGAATAAATATTTGTTGATTGATTTGGTAATCAGTTGATTCTAAATACCTGGGAGACACATAAACACACACACACACACACACACACACACACACCCTCCAGGATTATTTCTCCAAGTCCTGTGTGAGGGAGATGCTTTATCAACAAGATCATATCCCCATATCCTTCTCTGTTGGGTGATATTCAATGGTTAAATTTGCAGCCCGGAGCCAGAATTCAGTCACTGCAACTTTCTGCTCCACAGTCTGCTTCCTTAACCATTTTTTTTTTTTTTTTTTAAACCACACAGACTGCTTTGAAGACCTTCCCAGACAATGCACATACCTGGAACAAATTGCCTACAACTTCAGGGGTGTCACAGACCTTGTGAAGGGCTTTGTGCCTTCCCAGCTAAGCTCCTCTTCCTGGCACCTCCCCACACAAGGTTCTGAAATTGCAAACACTGCTCCTTTCTCCCAACAAGCATCTCTCTTGCCATCTCCTCTCAGTGCTCTTCCTGGAACTTCAGAAGAGGGATGCAGTGCTGGACTTAAGCTCTGCAATCAGTGCAAATTCCAGTTTCCTCATCTAGTGCATCTTTAAGCCTCAGTTTCCTTGCCTACAAAATGGCGATGGTAATAGTGCCTGTGTCACAGAGCTGCTGTGAGGGCTGAGGGGCATAGCACAGTGCCTGCACAGAGGTAACACACAACTGAAGTTTGCAGTTGTCACTTCTCTTCTTATGTTACCTGTTCCCTTGCTCTCCTCCTCCCACAAACATTGCAGTTTGCCATTGTTCCACTTTAAAAAAAAGCTCCAGAAGGTACACACAGCTCCAGAGGAGAACTTGAGATGGTCCTGCATGCTGTGACCTAGGTGTCAGGCAGGGGGCGCTCTGCCCAAGTCAGACGTGGGGCAGCAGGTGACATATGCCAGACTTGGCCCTGAGAAGCTCTGACTGGGATTTATAAGGTCTATGATTACTAAAAGAAAGAAAAATTCAAATTACTGAGTTAAAAATCAGTGGTACAGTAGATTTAAAAGCTTAATAAACAAAGGGTCTTGGGAACAGGAAATAATACAAGGGATCCATGGAGGTATAACATTTGAGAATTCTGGTGTCCTTCCCCTTTTTGTTTCCCAGCCTCCTTCCCTCCCTCTCTTCCTTTAAAGAACAAGCATGTATTGAGCGGTTATGTGTTCAAGCCTTGTGCTAGGCACTAGAAATGAGAGATGAATAACCATGATTCCTGCCCTCTTGGAGCTCACAGTCTAATGCAAGAGCCGACTTATAAAAATAACAGTGCAACAAGTTCCCCAACAGGGCAAGCACACGTGCTGAGGCTGTCTAACCCTGAAGCCTCAGACTCTATGAGACGCAAAGGAATAAACAATAATTCCCAGAAAAGGTGACACTCAAATGGAGACCTGTCAATCATTTTTATTAGACATTTTTGCTGGTTACAAAAGTAATAATACTTTTTGCAGGAGATTTGGAAAGCACAAAGGTGTCAGAAAAAGAAAACATCAATCATTATTTCACCATTAGAGGCAACCACTAATACATTCTGAAGCATTTCTCTTTCCATCTATGCACTTAACATCAATTAGTTCATTATGTCTATACATTTGATAGGCTCCCCATTTTACTTAACATTGAAACATAAGTACTTTTCCATCAAGCTCAGTCCAGATGAGTGACCCCTGGATCTTTGATCTGGGGGACCAAGTCCAGGAGCCTGGAAGCCAGGGCTGGCCCAAAGGAGAGATGACAAGCTGGGTTTTGGTGAGCAGGTTGAGTTGGCAGTGCCTGTGGAACATTCCACCCAGGGAGGAACACTGAAGATGCTGGAGAGCTGGGTGTGGCACTCAGGAGACAAATTCAGGCCTAGAGGGTCCTCAGGTGGTGGTTGACGCCATGGGTATGGATGAGATCCCTCAGGGAGGGTGTGCAGGGTGAGAAGAGAGATGACTAGGGTAAGGTCCCTGCCCTCTAGAAGCTCACAGTCTAGTTGTGTTCATGTGCAAGTCATTTACCCCCAGCTAGATTGTAAGCTCCTTGAGGGCAGTTACCATTTCACACACAGCAGTCCCTCGCCAACCATGGGGGTTAGGTTTCTGAAAACCCCTGGGGCAGAAGTCAGGCTTGAGGAATTTAGGACCTTATTGGGGAAAAAATAGGGTTAGGGGAATGAAGTCACCAGTGAACTTGTAAAATTATTATATTTTTACATAATGAAAAATGACAACGACAACATATTCAAAACATTGAATATCAGTGACACGAATTATCAACATATTCTTCAATTAACAATGTAAACTTTACAACTTATTTTTATGTATCATCTATCCCGTTAGTAGAGTTTGCCCCTTCACAGCTGTAACAATATTCTTGTAAATTCACTTTTGCATTGCTGGAAAAAATATACTTGCTTAGAGTCCTTTTCTTATGTGTGCTTTCCCATCCAGTTATTCAATGCATTTTGGTTTTTATAACTCCAGGCTACTGACTCCTGTCTCTTGGTCCCACCCACAAGTGCAAGCACATACCCACATCCTAACAGGTAGGAGTATGTTTCTGAGGTCTGATCCACCGCCTCCCACTCTCCTCTCTTCCCCAATTTTACTACAAACACCTCTCCTCTGCAGCCACTTCACCTACTTCCCTCTTCCCCAACCTCTGGGCATATTTCATCAGTTCCCCCACAGGAATAAACAAAGACTCCTGACCTTGGGACTCTCCATGGCTTCTGACAAAGTATGCAAACGTGAAGTTGTCAATATTAGAATTTGGTGTCTTTCTTTGGCAGACCCTAGCATATCATTCACTCACTAGCTCGTAGTAGGTACTCAATGAATTCTTGTTGAACTGAGCAACTTCCAAAGTAAAGGAAGGATGTGGACTTTTTTTTTCTCTCTTTCCCCATTCACTGCTCCAAATGAATATTAAACCTTCACACAACATAAATATTGAAATATTTGTAGGCACATTTAATTTTCCCTTCTGGCAGGTCGTGATGACAAGAGGCAACTAATAGATGCAATCTATCTGAATTCACGAAGGTAATTTTGAGTTCCACATGACATGCTGTCAATAGAGTCAAAAGATATGGCCCTTTAGTGAAGGAATTCTCCATATTTTCCAGCTCAGACCACTTGGATAAAGGAAAACACCTACTAACCAACGATTCTCCCATGTACATTTATGACAGAAAGGTTATCGCCATGACTAAATGGGAGGGCTAGCACTATTTTTCATGAGATATCAACAAAACCATGTCTTTTAAATGAAACAATAACCAGTTACATTTACACAGCACTTTACATTTTACAAATGCTTTTAGGTACATTTTTATCTCACTTTTTCTTCACAGCAACTCTGCGAGGTAGTCAGAGAAGGCACTGAGAGTTCCATTTTGCAGATGAAGAAACTGAGGCTTATTCTAAGGAAGGGACCAAAAGGGGCAACTCACTAGTCAAATTTGATACCCTTTCCATCTCCCATGACTGTTCTGTTGCCAGTTGGTTACAATGAAAAACACAAAACTAAATTGCAATGCTGTTCCACTGTCATGTAATTGCCAGTGCCCAAGAGGTAGGCCCACCCCTCGACACTCACACTCTCCCATTCCTCCCATCCCCAGTTGTCTTCCCTCATCCACTATCCACTCCAAAAGTCAGTACCCAGCCTGGCACATGAAGACATCTGAGTCAGCACCACATGCACCAGAAATGGCATTCAGCACTTCATGCATAGAAGCAAAGCTATGAGGCCAAAAAATCCGGGGGTTGAGGGAGGTGGTGGGGGTGGTTCACCAGTCTTATCTCATTTAATCCTCTGCAAAATACTCACAATGATCACCCTTTCAAAGGTGCAGAAACTGAGGCTCATCACATGTATTAGCTTGGCCATGGTCACATGTCCAGAGAATGACAGAGTCAGCATTTGAACCCAGGTTCAGTTCCTGGACAGCAGGGCAGTCCCAAGAAAGCACTTCACTGGCTCAGAGCCAAATGTGTTCCATTTCAGCCTCCCAGCTCAGAAGGACCTTGACCCTCTGCAGAAGCTGCTGCCCTGACGGCAAAGCTTCTTACAAAGGGTCCTCATCTGGACTAAAGCTGGATCACCTAACATAATGATTAAGCCCCAAACAGTCCCAAATCCTTTGTGGAAAAGAAAATCTGCTTTTTAAATGAATTCACAGAGACATTTTGGTTTCAATTGCAAGGAACCCAAAATTTCCAAACAAGGAAGTGGGGATTCAGTCCACTTATTCATTTCACAGGATCTTTAACCAAATGGCAAAGGGGAAAGCTCAATGAGCACCAACTAAGAAAACATAAGGGTCAAATTTTATGTGTGGCTGCAATGAAATTTAAAAGCAAAGTTGCAGAGAGAGAAAGTAGACTAGAGGCTGCCAGGGGATTGGGGAAGGGGAAATGGGGAGTGACTGCTGAATAGGTACAGAGTTTCCTTTTGCTGTGATGCAATGCCTGGGATCTCCACAGAGGCGATGGTTGCACAACACTGTGAATGTTTTAAACACCACTCAATTGTACACTTTAGAATGACTAGTGGTTAACTTTATGTTCTGTGAATTTTACCTCATTTTTTTAGAAAAAGAAAAAATAATAATGTTTCATGTGCTGAGCACAGTCTGACAGATAAAAGATGCCTCAGAAAGTGTTTACATGCACAAAAGAGATTGGAACACACCCACCTGCTCAACATTAAGAGTTAGTTATGAAATCCCTGGACAAAATATTGTGTGTCTATTCAAGATGCTATATATATGGGGAATTGTAGAGATGTAGAGAAACGTTTATGGTACAATAGAAGATGGCAGGGGTTGGGGGAATAGTAGACAAAATAGTAGACAAGAGCTGGTCCTCTTGTTCTTGAATCTGTGGACATGGAAACTCCCAGCACAGGGAGTGTGCAGCACCAGAGAAGGGTGTGTGCATTTGTTCACTTATGTCACTCTGCATGCCTGCATGTGTTTATACAACAGGCAGAGGGGAGGAACTTCAGAATTACATTTTTACAGCTTGACTCTTTGGCTTAATAAATTGTTATGCCTTCCAAATTCACTGGTGGTAATAACAAGGAAAACAATAACAACAGTAACATTATTATTATTATTAACATTATTATTATGGCAGGTACTATTCCTTGAGAGACTTATGAGCTAGGCACCCTCATAAGTGTCTCTTGTGCATCATCTCACTTATTGCTCACAGCAACCCATGAGAAAGGAAGTCTTCCCAATTTTCAGTGGGGGAAACTGAGAATCACAAAGTTAAAGACTTCTCCAAGGTCACACATTAGTCAGGACAGACACAGGATTTTAATTAGGTCTGATTGATGCTCATCATTTAACAGGAAAAGGAGAGCATAGTCAACATTTAGAGTTGTAGATGGAGACTTAGAATGCAAAAAAAAGCATGTTTTGAAAAACCCATAGCCCAGCACAGCGGCTCATGCCTGTAATCCCAGCACTTTGGGAGGCCGAGGCTGGCAGATCACAAGGTCAGGAGATCGAGCCCATCCTGGCTGACACGGTGAAATCCCACCTCTAGTAAAAATACAAAAAATACAAAATAAAAAAATTAGCTGGGCATGGTGGTGGGCGCCTGTAGTCCCAACTACTCAGGAGGCTGAGGCAGGAGAATGGTGTGAACCCAGGAGGTGGAGGTTGTAGTGAGCCGAGATTGTGCCACTGCACTCCAGCCTGGGTGAAAGAGCAAGACTTTGTCTCAAAAAAAAAAAAAAAAAAAAAAAAAAAAAAAAAAAAAAAGACAGACAGACAGACACATAATCACTTTAGCTAGAAATAAACACCAGTAACACTCTAACATGTTTACTTGTAATTGTTTCTATGTCTTTTACATAGTTGAAATAAAGCTATAGATGCAATTTTGTCTACTATTCCCCCCACCCTCCATTGTACCATAAACGTTTTTCTACATCTCTACAATTCCCCATATATATCATTTTGAATAGATATACAGTATTTTATCCAAGGATTTCTTAACTAACTCTTATCTTAATGATGAGCCGGTGGGTGTATTCCAATCACGTATGCATATAAAAAATGATGTGGTAAAGATTTTTGTCCATCTAATTTCTCTGACTGTATTGTGATTTCCAAAAAAAGAAAAAAAATTAGCTTCTAGATGTGCTCTTAATCGCATGTCCTTATCTGGAACTCCAGATGGGCAAGAGCCCCATCTATGGAGGTGTCTACAAATGCATACATCTGGCCCTGCACCAGAGCTGGGAACAGAATCTCTGTGGTGATCTCCAGGTCGGAGTGGGGGCTCGCTTTGGTGGTTCCAGCCTTAACCACTGCACCAGGGCTGATGTTTCTTGGCCTGACTGCGCAGACATACAATCTTGACCAAAGACAAGGTTCTGTCCTCCCTACACTGTAGCATCCGAGACTTGCTGGCAGTCATTGCGGCATGAGGCTCCTTCCATCTTTTGGATTTCTGCCACACCCCCAGCCTATCTGCTCTATTATTAACCTAGTGCATTTTTTCTTCACATTCAACTGACTCTTTGTTTCTGGAATCAATTTATTTTAAACGGAAAATG
This sequence comes from Macaca mulatta, assembly GCF_049350105.2. NCBI lineage: Eukaryota > Metazoa > Chordata > Mammalia > Primates > Cercopithecidae > Macaca > Macaca mulatta. The sequence goes on from NC_133419.1 coordinate 79,859,946, forward strand.
TATCTCATTATCTTAAGTGAAAAAAAACCCATCTTTTCATAAATAGGAAAAAAAAAAGGTTAAAAAATGAATATGATGAAGAAAACAAGGTGAATACTGTTGCTTCCTCATCCAAACTCAGGTCTCTGTTAAACAGGGAGATGAACAAGCATTGGTGAGGTATTAAATACCTACTAGCACCAAAATCAGGCTTTCTCCTCCACTAAATCACAAAGATTAAAGAGGAATTGAAACAAGACTTTCTCACCATGTGATTCAGTGTTACTTAACACCGTGCTTAGGTAACACACACAACCATTTGGTCCCAGTCCCCTGTGGAAAACACCTATCTAGTCCAGCCTTCTCCATTTACACAGGAATGAAAGAGCCCAAGAGTTAAGCATCAGGCCTTTGTCACATCTAAGCCTGGCAGCAAAGCAGAATGGAGAATCTAGGTCTCCTGCCTCCTAAGTCTTATTCGATAGCTCTTTAAAAACTTCATTTAAAAAAAATGTGGGCAGCAGAGTATACAGAGAGAGAAATATATATTTACTTTCATCTTTCCTTTTTAGATCCCAAAGCATATTATGATAGACAATGTTAAGGAAACAAGCATATCAAAAGAAAAGCAAAAAAAAATCCGTATCAAAAGAAAAGCAAAAAGGTTTAATCATCAAGTAATGATTGATGATCTGCTTCTGTGCCAGACTCTATGCTGTGTGCTGGGCCCATCAACAGAGAACAAGAGACAGTTTCCCACTCCTGACCCCCAACCTGTCAGTGTATGGGGCCAATATTTGGATTAGAAGTGGCCAGTGTGGACTGATCATTCACTCAATTCATTGCTCCATGAACATGTATGAGTACCTACTATGTGTCAGATTTCCATAAATAATTTTTATGGGAATATTGATGGTCACTTCTAGACAGTTACTCTGATCACTCTACTTACTGCTAAGATTCAAACATAAGAATGGCAGGATGTAAAAGTTAGGCCAGTTATAGAAAACTGTTTTATAAAACTGATGCCGAACTTCTTAATGAGAGATATAATTTAAAAACATTAAACAGTTTAGAAACTGTTACTAATAATAGCTAACAAGCAAACCAATCATGTAATTAGTAATAATCAGCTAATATTTGTTAGATACTTATGATACGCTTGATATTATGCTAAGCACTTTTGCAGATCCTGACTCAATACTCACAAGAATCCTGCTCATCTGCAACACACAGACTTGGAACCAAGGCTTACAGTGGTTAAGTAACTTTCCCAAGATCCTGCTGCTAATAAGTAGTGAGACCTAGATACAAATCGGGATAGCTGACAGAAAGTTAAAACCTCCCAAAATGTAAAAGACATGCTTTCTAGGAGAAAAATAAAAGTTTGTTGAAATTTGTATCGCTTTAATTACATTCACAAAGAAGAGGGGAAAATTTTAACCTCCTTCAAAGTTTAACCACTAGTTTAACTTTTTATTAGTAGTTAACAAATGGGTGAAGATCCTGTTTCCCAAACTTTTCTCTGTTAAGAATTACCTGGAGAGCTGGTTAACAGGAATTGCTGGGCTTCACCCCCAGGGTTTCTCATTCAGTAGTTCTAGGGTGGAACCTGAAGATTTGCATTTTTTTCTTTTCTTTTCTTTTCTTTTCTTTTCTTTTCTTTTCTTTTCTTTTTTTTTTTTTTTTTTAAGACAGAGTCTTGCTCTGTCTTACAGGCTGGGGTGCAGGAGCATGATCTTGGCTCACTGCAACCTCTGCCTCCCAGGTTCAAGCGATTCTTCTGCCTCAGCCTCCCGAGTAGGTGGGATTACAGGCACCCGCGCCACCATGCCCAGCTAATTTTTATATTTTTAGTAGAGATGGGGTTTCATCATTTTGGCCAGGCTGGTCTCGAACTCCTGACCTCAAGTGATCTGCCCACCTTGGCCTTCCAAAGTGCCAGGATGACAGGTATGAGCCACCATGCCGGGCCAACCACTGCACCCAGCCATCTTTCTTTTTCTTTTATTTTTGGTTAAAATCCTAGAGGAAAACTTAGGAAAAACTCTACTAGATGCTGACCAAGATTTGCATTTCTAACAAGCTCCCAGGTGAAGCTGAGGCTGCTGGTCCGGAGACCACACTTAGAGAAATGCCAGGTTATGAGTTCATGGGCTTTAGAATTAGACAGACTTGGGTCGGAACCTTGATTTTTCCATTTGCTTTATGTGCAAGTCACAGAGGCAGAGCCACTTATCGAGAGTATCACTATTGAATAAAATCGTTGTGAGGATTATGTCAATAAGAATATGTAATCTCTGTAATAATCTCCCAAATACCTGGTATATACAGGTATTCAACAAACTGGCTTTGTTAATATTATTGACAAACAATCCACTAGGAAAAATGTCTAATAACTTTTCCACTACGTGCTTTACGGAGATGGAAAGGAAGAAAATTGCATTTTGTGGGTTTGTGATATTTCATCCCAATAAGTTTGTCTTTTTTATGCATAAAGATGTTAGAAAATGGTGGCTGATGAAAAAGGAAGGCATACGCAGTGGAAACCCGTCAAAGTCAAATGTCAGGAGTTGAGAAGGGCGGCTTTTTTCCCAGCACCCATCACATGGTTCAGAAGGACTTGTAGGCAAAATTAGAGGTGCTTGATGGGATCTGGGCTCACTGGAAGCTCATAGCAGAATTAATAATTATCACATAACAATATAATTGCATGGCCTTTTTAAGGTACTTTACTGTTGAATGGAATAAATAAGAAGTATTAAGTTCTCCTTTTGGTCTTCCTTTGCCTGATTTATAAAGTGTTGTCTATGAGGGATATTGTGTGTGTGTGTGCCTGTGTGTGTGTGTGTGTATGTGTGTGTGTGCGCGCACGCACACACACGTGCACATGCGTGAGAGTTGGTGGTTTTAAAATAAGCTGTAGAGATAAATTTTGTTGTGAGCTTCTCTTCCAGAAAAAAAAAAAAAAGCAGATTATACTAATGAATAGAAATTGGCATTGGAGCTAAAAATAGCTGTGTGGTAGAGTGGTGGGAACACTTGGGCACATTTTAGAGCTGTTTGAGAGTGTTTAAAGCATTTAAAGGTAGATTCTGGTGCACTTGAGCAGGACTGAAATCATCTGATGAGGGATACATTTCTAAGGCTATTTGCAAATTTGTAAGAGTGAGGCATATTTGTGTGACCCAGTGGAGATGGGTCAAAATGGAATAAGAGGTGGCAGGAATCCAGCGTGGTTAGGGAATTTCACCAGCTGGGCCTTTGCTGATGAGACTTTAACTCTTGGAGCTGCAGGTTCCCATGAAGGAGGGTGGAAGAATGGCCCCCCAGGAACCATTCTGGCTGCTCCATAGCTGCCCCCTCTCGTTCAGGTCTCGGCTCAAATGCAGCCTGCCCGACCATGCACGCCAACTGTAGCAGACACTACGAATGCCCTCAACCCACCTGCAGCCTCCATAGACTGTTTCCACTCCATAAATGCTTCCTACCTCAAGTCAGACACATATTTCTCTGCTTTGGCACTCTCTGGAGGTGGAGGTTCCACAACCAATGAGGAACATCTGTAGGTGGATACACACCCCAGCTTTCTTGGCCCCTAATGGAATAATCGCCCAGCAAGTGTGTCAGTGTCCCTCTGAGGGTCCCAGCAGGAATGAGCTCTAGTTGCCCACAGTGGTAACCTAATTATTAAATTACCCTCTGTTTACAGGGGTATCCAATCTTTTGGCTTCCCTGAGCCACATTGGAAGAAGAATTGTCTTGGGCCACACATAAAATACACTAAAACGATAGTTGATGATCTTAAAAAAAAAAAAAAAAAAAAAAAAAAAAAAGCAAAAAAAAACCATAATTTTTTTTTTATTTTTTATTTTATTTTATTTTATTTTTTGAGACGGAGTCTTGCTCTTTCGCCCAGGCTGGAGTGCAGTGGTGTGATCTCCACTCACTGCAAGCTCCGCCTCCCAGGTTCACACCATTCTCCTGCCTTAGCTTCCCGAGTAGCTGGGACTACAGGTGCCCACCAGCATGCCTGGTTAGTTTTTGTATTTTTAGTAGAGATGGGGTTTCACCATGTTAGCCAGGATGGTCTCGATCTCCTGACCTCGTGATCTGCCCGCCTCAGTCTCCCAAAGTGCTGGGATTACAGGCGTGAGCCACCGCTCCCGGCCAATATTTTTAAAAAGTCTACGAATTTGTGTTGGGCTGCATTCGAAACCATCCTGGGCTTCATGGAGCCCGCAGGTTGCAGGTTGGACAAGTTTGCTCTATTAGCTTCCCTTCCTTTCCCATTTCACTTCCTCACTTCCTCAGCACGCTTCCTGGAATCACCTTGCAAATAAGTTACTTATACTCAAATCCTTTTCTCAGGGCTTTAGGAAGAACCCAAACTAAGACGGTATCTAAGGTCCCCAGCACCTCCCCAGTGCTCCATCATACCACACTGTTTAATTTCCTTTCCGATCACTTTCTGAACTTACTTGTTTCCTCTTCTTAGTTCTCCACGAGGTCAGAGAGACTGGTTCTACTGCATCCCCGCCACCTAGAACTATGCCTGACTGGAGCTCAACAAATATTAACTGACTAAATGACCACTTTGAAATGGCTTCCTCCTACAATTGTTTCTATAAATGGGAATTACACTATTATCACTTGATATCAACTCCATCTTTTTCCAAGAATATGGTCCTGTCCTAACACATATGTGTGAACAGACAGAGAAGTATCTAAGAGTTTTGGAATTCAAAGAGCTGTGACTTTGGGCAACTTATTTGCCTTCTCTGACCTTTCCTGAGGCCATCTCAAAACTAGGAATAGTACGCCTGCCTGATGGGCTTACAGTGAAGGCTAGGAGCTTAGGAGATGTGAAGTGCCTGGTACATGGTAGGCATTTAATAAGTGTGAGTTTCTTGCATCAGGCCCCAGGAATGGCAAAGACAGCCAGCTCCCTCGTGAAGGCCCAGCTGGGTGACAGACCCTCTGTTGTCTGTAAGACCAGGATAGCATTAGTGACAGCCCTCATAAGACAATTGGGGTCCACCAGTTACCAAGTGATTTTCCTGACTTTGGAACACCCAACCCCACTCCATACATAGTGAGGTGGCTAACAGTAGACTCTGGAGCCAAATTATCTGGAATCAAGTCCTGGCTCAAATTTACTACCCAGTGACCTTGGATAAGTCACCTAACTTGTCTATGCTTTGGTTTCCTCACACACGAGGTAGGAAAAGTAACAGTCCTTACCTCCTAGGTTTGTAAGAAAATTAAATGAGTTATTTATAAAGTGATTAAAACAGCACGATGACATAAAAATACTTTATAAATAAATCATCATCCCATCTCCCAGTAACTTCCAATTATTAACCTCTTAGAAAACATTCCTGATTATCATGTTTTCATGCATGCATCCATTCATTCATTTATTTTTTCTTCTCCTATCTGTTCCCATAACATTCTATCTTACAACTCTGGATCACTGCAGCCTATTCCATGAGTATCTCCTCTGTACCACAGCCAGGCACTGTGTCAGCACTACGAATGGAACTAGACAACACTCAGTCCAGAAAGGAAGGCAGACACAGGTATGAGTCACTACATAACAAAGGCAAGGGCAGGTGCTAGAGGCACCCATGGCGGGTACCTTTGTGAAGCATTAGTTACAGCATGTCCTAATGATGTGGTAATAACTAAGGGCCATCAAATCAGGCTACTGCAAATAAAAATCCACTTCTTTATGTCCACAAGGGCAGGTTCATTTTCAAAGGGCTATAATCAAAAAATAGAATGAGAATCAGAAAATGAAGTCAGAGTAAAAACACACATTCTGGGCACCTTGTGTTCCAAATCTGCTTTCATTTCACCACATAGGATTCCCAAATCCCCCAGCAATTGTCCCCAGTTCCCAAGGTGTCTACAGGCTCCCACTCCGGGCTGCTCACAACTCCTTTGGCAAAACTCCCTGCTTCTAAGAAGCTGGCTGTGGACTGCAGGTTTCAGCTCCTTGGACTCCATAGCCTTTTCCAGCAAGAAGCTAGGCAGCTCTGCCTTTCCCTTTCCCTGCCTCCCTGGGACACACCATCCTGACATAAAGAGTGCAGCTCCTCCTACTGATTGGTCAGCAGACATGAGAGAGAAGACACAAGGTTCCCATGAGACCTTCACGGCCAGCCCCTAACAGCTGCCTCAGCTGGAGAGGGTTGTTTCACTCTAATTTGGAGATGATTCTAGCTCATGAAAACTGCTTATTAGGAATGTTGGTTCAACATACCAACCAAATGTAATACATAAATCTTGCTTGTATCCTAGTTGAGGAGAAAAAAAAGCCATAAAAACATTTTTGAACAATTGGGGCAATCTGAATATGGACTACAAGTTAGGTGATAACTGTAAATTGTTATTAGTTTTCTAATAACATATAAACATCATATTGTGGTTATGTAGAAGAATGTCCTTGCTTTTAGAAGTGGCACGCTAAAGTATGTACAAAAAAAGAATCATGTCTGCAAAAAAAAAAAAAAGGAGAAAAATATATATCTACACATATGCATGCACACACTGGTAAGTCATAGACAGCAAATATTTTAAGAAAAAGAAAGATCAATTCCTTGTGGCTCTGCATAGAGCTTATTCATATACCCTATATTAAGAACAGCAAAAAAAAGAGTAACAGAAACACAAGATACATATAATTTATCTCTATACCTCAGAATTCAACTTGACTTTGCTCTCAAAGGGAAATAGATCCTTTGGTCCTGCCCTGCAACTCCACTCACACACACGGGTACACATATACACACATGTACACACACACACACACATACGCATATGCATGCACTGTTAAAGCACTAACTTCAAAGACAAAGCCCTAAGAGACATCCCAGAATAGCTGGCCTGGAACAGTAAAAAGAGCTTTCGACTCTGCACTGGAAGACCTGGATTCAACCTCTGCTGCACAGTAGCTGGTGATCTTGAGAAGCCACTGAACTAATCTGAGTGTCACTTTTCACACTGTGACAAGGGACTGTAATCATCCCGCCTCCCAATCCCAGAGTATTAGTCCAAGGGCCAGGAGAAAGAACGGCTGTAGAGATGCCATCTGAATGTGCCTTATTACTGCCTATGCTGACAAGTCAAAGATGCTGACTCGAACTCAAGACGGGTATCAACCTACTGCCGAAAGCTTCTTCTGTGCCAATCTTCTGGAATTGGGCCTCTAAGAATGGAATGTTCCAAGCTGCTGGCTACTGGAAACAGATGTAACTCTTTGAGCCCTATATGTTATGGCAGAAACAATAAAAACACAACTTGCTTTTCCATTTTTTTAAACAGTAATTCCCAAAGCTGTCTTATATAAATGGATCTGAAACACAGATCACAGAGAGAGGGGCTGAGCAGAGACATGGAACCCAACCAAGCAGCCCTGCCTGAATCATGGGCAAAAAATGCCAAAACCTTGGCCGGGTGCCTCCTGAGCTCCTTGAACCTAAAACTCGGGCAGAAAACCTCATTCATTCAGAATCCATTAATTCTGATCATTTAGACATGGCCTCAGCTGACCTTGCCACCGTTCTATCTGTGGAAAGCCGCCTGGCTTAGGGGAGAGGCCTCATGGGGCAGGGCAAGTATGCTGACTGGGGCCAGGAGGCCTGATCACTCCTCACCCCACCACTTTGCAGCCCTGGACAAGGCACCTTCCTTCCCCAGCCTCCGTTTCCATGTCTGTAAGATGACAGGGTTGGATTAGGGTTGTCCCTGTCTCGTCCGATTCTAAGATTCCATGATTAGTCACTTCCTTTGGGAAGTCCTTCCAATCCTCAAAGAATGTCTGCTGAACAGAACTGGGATCTGTGAAATTAAAGCATGTTTAATCAACCAAAAAGAACAAACCGTTTCAGAGCACTTTGGAAGCACTCATGTCTATGCCCCCAAGGAAGTAAAATGCATTTTGGTTTTCACCCAGGTTGACTCACATGAATTTTCATTCGTTTACAGGTGGTTTAGGGTATTTAAGTATTCCACATACCTGAAAGTAATAAATAATGCTATCATTATAGACATGCATTCAGGTCATCCACTATAGGTCAGACTCTGTGCTAAGGGCTTTATGTATATTAACTCCTTCAAAGGCCCCAGGAATGATGTGATGTAGGTTTACTATCTCCACTTTCATATGGAAAAGCTGCAGCTCAGAGAGCTCAAGTAGCTTGCCCAACGTGACAGTGAGTGCTGGGGTTGGGAGTCAAACTCCACTCACTGTGGTGGCATCTGAAGAGAACTCATCATCTTGTAAACAGACTCCAGTATGAGGATGCTATTTGTCTTTCCTTGTAGTGAACATTAACCTAAAAACAGTTTACCGAGCTATACTTGATATACAATAAACTGTACGTGTTTAAATTGCACAGCCTGATGAGTTTTGATATCAGTATGCAACTGTGAAAACACCACTACAATCAAAATAGTAACCATATTCACATCATCCTCCAGATTTCCCCATCCCCCTTGATAATTCTTCCCACCCCTTCACCCTCTCCAGGCAACCCATGACCTGTTTTCTATCACAATGGATTACTCTGCATTTTGTGGAATTTATTATAAAAGGAATCATGCATATACATGCTTTTGAGTCTGGCTTTTTCCACTCACTGTAACTATTTTGAGATTGATCCATGTTGTTGGGCTTATCAAGAATTTATTCCTTTTTTACTGCAGATTAACATTCCATTTTATGGATATACCACAATGTGTTTATCCATTCACCTGTTGATGAACATTTGGGTGACTTACAATTTTTGGCTATTACAAATAGAGTTGCCTCAAACATTTCTGTACAGGTCTTTGTATCTAAATATGCTTTCACTTCCCTGGGGTAAATACTTAGGAGTGGAATGGTTGGGTCACAAGGCAGACGTGTATTTATGGTTTTAAGAAGCTGCCAAGCTGTTCTCTGAAGCAGTAGTCTCCTTTTACATTTCTGTTGCCCCATATCCTCACCAACATGTGTATGGTCAGTCTTTTTAATTTTAGACATTCGAGTGGCTTTTAAGTGGTATCTCATGGTGGTTTTAATTTTCATTTCTCTAATGACTAATGATACTGAGCATCCTTTCATGTGCCTCTTTTTGACAAAAGAAACTCTTTAGTTATAACATAAAAATTTGGTAAAATTAACATTATTAGTTTCTGTTTATGAAGCTGTAACCCTACTATGTGACAGATATGATGCTAAGAGTTTTACATGCATTATATCATCTCACCCTCATAACAACCTAGCGAGATGGTATTAAGATCCAGGTTTCCAGATGGGGAAACTGAGGCTTAACAAGGTCAGGTAATTTGCCTCAAGTCACAAATTAATTGATGGCAGGCTCAGTGTTTCTCTGCAGGTCTCTGCTCCAAATCCTAAAGGGTGTGCCTGCTACTAACACTGCTTTTGTGCAAAGTTTGCATCTTCTATCTCTGGTACAGATAGGATTTTGATACCTAACCAGGCAGCAGCACAAAAAGACAGATAGTGCAGGCAATTGTAACATCAATGCTTTCTTGCCACTCACACAGTCATTCCTTGTTTGCTAGAAACCTAGGACAGTTTAGCCAAGATACACTGTGGCTGAGGTCCTGATCAATAATATATCGATACTGTATAACATTAAGGGCAAAACAGATATCTGGAAAGTAGTTAACTGAAAGTCTCAAATCTAAGGGCTGGCATAAGAATGTCAATGTTTAGCACATTTATGTTGTGCTGAAGAAATCATTTAAAAGAACTTTATTTTTGCTCTTTAAAGGCAGGTGTGTTTCACGCGTTGACTCTTATGTAAGCACTGAAAACATGTCTAGGTTTCCTTTAGCCCAGAGACTTAAGTTCTGCCACCAAGGGCAAGGCAGTGTAGTGCAAGAGAAAGCTCAGCAGCACTGAGCAGGTCAGCCAGCCTCTTTGGACTTCAGCATCTTCCCCTGGGCTGTTGATGGCTCAAAGGGGACTCCTCCCTCTTATCCTTTCTTGTGCCCAGATGCCGTTGTTTGGACTTAAAGATTTACAGGAAATACCAACCACAAGAGTGGTTGGTAAACATAACAGTGGTAGTAAACATCAACACATAGCAAAGAGAGGTGTACCTAAGTAGAAGTTTCAACTTTGCATTCTGCCTCTAAAACTTTGACTTTGAAGCATGGTGTTTATGCCCTATGTCCAAAGAATTACATCGTCTTTTGAAGAACACTATGTATGTCTCCTGCAGTCCTGGAAAGTGCTCATGACATGCCTGCTCATACTTGCAATGTGACATCATCTATTTAAAGTGTCCTTGCTTCATCAGAATAGAGTCCAAGCTCCTTGTGGCCTTCTTTTCTCCTGAGGTCACCTCATCCCACCCCTTATCCCCCAGGGATGTGCTTTTCTGGAGCCTCCACAGCTTTTCTCAGGTTCTCTCCTCTGTCTGGGGGAATCGCTCCACATTTCCCTACTTGGAGATTGCCTAAACCCTCAGAGCCCAGTAATAAGAAGTTCTCTCCTCTTGAAAGCCTTTCTTATTGACCTCCAGGCAGATCTTGTCACTCTTTAATTGCACTCTCCCCGGCTGGGGTGCAGGCTTCAAGGAAGGCCCTTTTCCCACAGTATACTTTAAATGGTGTACGTTTCAGTAATGGGATTGTCTGTCTCCTCGCACTAGACTAGCACTGCCCAGTAGAAAGAAAATATAAATATGACAAACAAGGATGCATAATAAGTAACATAAATTATATAAAATACAAATAAAATTTAAAATTCAATTCTAGCTGCATTTCAAGGGTCCAATAGTTGCATCTGATTGGAGGACACAGATACAGGACATTTCCATCATTACAGAAACCTCTACTGAAAAGCACCGATCTAGAATATCTCTCTGAGGATTTCTTATCAACTTGCTCCTTTAGGGTATAGTGGATTTCCCTAAACAAGCAAAAGACACTGAAACTACAGTATGAGGAACATGAAAACAACAAGAATACTATACTAATGGTTGCAAGACGCCACTTCTATCTGTTGAGTCATAGCCAACCATGTGGCTTACAAGCTGGTTCTAAAGGCCAATTCTGGCTCTTACGAATCCCGCCAATCTATTCTCCCTCATAAGGCTCCACCAGCCAACACAACGTCCTCTGCTCTAGCCCAACTGAAACAACATGATTTTTCATTTTCCTGTGGATGTGTATATGCTATTCCCTGCACCTGACATGTCCTCTCTGGTCACCCTGGCAAACTCTGATCACCTTCAATACAGTTCATGCTTCACCTCTTCTGTGAGACCCTGCCTGACTGCCCCTATGCAGAGGTGGCTTGTATGTCCCCTGTACATTTACACCCCACTCCAATTACTCCATTACGTGGCTGTGTCTTCCAACAGGTTGTCGTCTCTTTGAAGGCAGGGGTTGGCTTTTCCTCTGACTTTGACCACCACTTTTTCAGTGCCTGGAAATTGGACACTCTTAACAGATATTAGTTGAATGACTGAATAAATGAATGACTGAATTCCCAAATTCCCAAAGAGACATACAGCCTTGTGTTTAGCAATGGTGGCATCACTTGAATAAATGTATGGCCTCTCCAGATGCCACCTCTGAGGGAAGTCAAACTCATTGGATTGTTTATATTCCAGGTCACATCTAAAATAGGCTTAGCTCATACTTGTTTGAAGCATAGGATAGACAGAAGCCCACGAAGGCAGCTGAGCCATTTCCCTGCCTCCAGGACAAACTCACATCTAAAGTGGTGAAGGAGATGAAAAGCCTACCTGGCTTTTCAAAAACACATGGAAGAATCAAAAACCACTCCCAGCAAGTCATGGCAATGTTGAATTAAGAACTGAGGGCACCTCCCTCTACCCGCTGAGTCAGTGGCCTTTGTCTGCTTTGTGACTCACCTTACTGCTTATAAACCACCAGAGCACTTGGGAATTGGGTAGTTGAGCTGTTCACACCCACAGGTAAGAGGTCAGCTCCCTTCCTCCATGTTCCAAATGGCACCCTTAGCACCCCTGGCACAGGGATGGATGTGTTCCCTCCCGACTCATCAGAAGGTAACTGGGTGGATACCTCACTCTGTCTATTAAGTCAGGGATGGATAGTGGGTGAGATGGTAAAATTAGATTGGCAAAAAGGAGACTCACATTCTGGACTTGACAGTGTGATAGGTACTTTGTATGGGCTCAAATCCCACTGTGAGGCCAGTTACTAGCCATAGGTCATGTTGCTTGACATTTCCTAGTTTCATTTCCTCCACTTTAATGGAAATAACACCCATAACCTGGTTGGTTGTAAGGAGGTAAAGAGATTATAAGGAGGTAAAGAGATTAGGTCTGCTACACAGTAGGGGTGCAAAGCATGTCAGACATCATCCCCATCTCCACTCCTTGGCCTGATGTCCCATGAACTGGCTTTGTGGGTTGGTGCAAAGCCTTCCCCTTCTCTGGGCCCTCAGTTTCCCCAGCTACCTAGGTGAGCCAAATTATTCCTTAGTTCCTTCAAGATACAAGGTGGGGGCGGGGAGGGGGGTTGAGTATGAGCCTTCCTATGTGATATTTTATGTGTATGTGCATGTGTGTGTGAATGAGAGAGAGAGAGAGAATGAGAAACCATTTATTTTAAAGTTCCCTTAATGGAATAAGACAGATTTAAATATTTTGATTCCAACCCACTGCGTTCTCTTTGTTCCATATATGTATTTTAAAAGCTTATCTTTGTCTTTTAGCTCTTTCAACAACGCAAATCCTTCCCAATCCATGGTAAAGGTTTTCTCCCTCCTGATCATTTGACATACACTTTTTAAAAATGTTAAATCCTTACTCTTTGTATTTAAATACTTTGATGTTTTCCATAAAATAGATTGGAAAGGGTTGGAACAAAAACGAATTTCATTTATCTGAATGACTAAGATGTCAGAAAGAGAGGCAGCTTGCAGCCTCCCAAGAGGGAAACACTCAGCCCCTGCAGGACTCTCCAAGATTCCTGCTTGGACCATATCACTAAGACAGGAACCATAATCATAACCCCACAGATTCACGAATCCACAAAGTTAGCACTTCCCAAAGAGTTTCTGAAGAAACCCTACTCTTGTGAGAGTTCTAAAAATGGTTTTACTTTAAAAAAGAAAACTCATATTAGAAGTTTGGGAACTCTTATGTGCTATTTATGCCTCTCTTGGAGATTCACATAAGCATAGTGAAGACTCTGAGACTTTCTGCAGGATGAAAATACATTAACCTAATTTGGCATTTATCAAACTTATTTGGACACAAACCAGTTTTTATTTTATTTTATTTTTTTTGGCGGGGGGAGGATGGTTATTTGCTTCCATGGTGGAAAGGAAAAAAAAAAAAAGCTATTACCGCTCCACATGCTCACACATCCACACGATATGGAAAAAATATTTGAAACCTAGTCCGTGGAGCTAGGATGGGGCAGAGGTAGCAGCAGGCACTCCAGAGTCAGATGAACCCAGGTGCAATGCTAATTCCACCAGCAGTGTAGCCTCAGGGATGATATTTTACCTTCCAGAAGTTTCCAAAGCTTTCCAAACCTTCCAAAGCTTTCACTTAGCTTTGCTGTAAGTGAAAACCGGACTTCTAGAGTGCTTGTGTGTGCATTAGATGAGTCGAGGAGTGCACAAAGGTATCTGGTAGGAAGTATTTCTTAAATGTGTAAACTATTTTTTAAATGTGACTCTCCCCACTCTCCCTTTGCTTTCTTCTTTGCAAAATCACAAGGGGAGGCATTTAAAAGCACACTGGTCAATTCTTGTAATGCTTATAAAACTTTAAATCAAATTATTTCACATAAGAGGCTATCTTAGAATATCATTCCATTACCTTGTCTGTATGTTTTCATAAATAAAGTCATCCAAAAAAAAAAAAAAAGGTAGGGTCACTTTCATCCATATGTATGTGAAGGAGAACCTAGTATTTCATATAGTTATCTGAAATTTAATATCAAGGAATTTACCCGTGTCAAATATTACTTTATTTAACTGAATGTGATATCGCTTGATATAGTCATAAAGTACATTCCTATCAAAATACAGCTGTTATTAACATTACTAACAACTGCTTTACCCCAGTGAATTTTATTGAAACTATAACGATGGGCACTTTTGAAATAAGTGTCCCTAGCTAATTTGCAGAGGCCTATCTCCCAGAGAGAGTTCATATTATAATTCTAACAGGGTTTTCACACAAGGTAGAATGAGGAGTTTAAAATGCTTGAAAGAGAGTCATCTCGAGGTCACCAATAATTAAATAGGAGCTAAAGGAACGGAACAAGGAAAATGTGTAATCTTCCCTGGCTCTGAAATAAAAAAACAGTTATCAGCAAGACAGTGCTTCTGCGGGGAGGCTGATCTCGATCTACAGTAGGATTCCTTTCAAACCAGGATGTCTATTTCAAAATGCCCATTAAAAGTCTATGATGGACTTTAATTATGAGAGGCAGCAGATAAGAGTCCAGTTCATTCCCTCCTGCTGTCGGGGTGGTTTAGAGCTGCCAATCATCACCCCCTTCAATGAGGTCCAAGGTGCAGGTACCCCTTTCAAGAGTGTGGCTAGACTGTGAGAGAAGGGCTCTTAACCCACACCCCACACGTGGCGCCTGCAAAGTACAATGAAGGGACCTCCTGCTAGGGCTACGACAATCTTCCCATTCCCTCAGGATGCGATAACCAAGGGAACCACATCCCTGCTTCTCAGTGCTCAGCCTTCTGAGGCTCATCTTCTCAACTCTGTTCACCTCCACGCTGTTTGTGGGCCTTAAGCTAACAGTGACAGGGGCCTGTTAGCTTAAGGAGTACCACATCAAATCACCGACTTGGTTCTTACACACACACACACACACACACACACACACACACACACAGAGTAAAGGACAGAGCAGCAGTAGTCCAGCTCAGTAGAAGCAGCACCAGCTCTACAGTAAGAAAGACCAGAGTTTGAATCCTGACTGCCTCACTTCCTGCTGTGTGGTCTTTGACAAGTTACTTAGCCTCTCTGTTTGTAACATGGAGACAAGATACCTGCCACGTATCACACCTGTCACCTATGTTTAACATGAGGCCCCTAATTCATAATAGGATACCTAAGAATGTCATTCCCCAAAAAAAGCAGAGGCCCTGCAGTCAATGTTTGTCTGCCTCCATGGTTGCCTATAAAACAACTCTCTCCACCCCGAGAGAGAAACTCGCTGGAGAGGCCAACTGAGAAAGAAAAATGTTAAATAATTCAGAAGCACTAACATCAAGTCTGATGTAGGTATAAAAATAGTTACAAAACACCACACTCCTCTTGTTTTCCTTATAGCAACCTTGGCTCCCTGGTAGAACAGAGGGAGGGAGGGTCTGACCCGAGGCTGGGCCTGGGCCTGTGGCAGGGACTGTGGCCCAGAGCCTCTCTGGGCTTCTATTTTGGCTCTTCTAATCACTCATCTTTGTATAAAGGTAAGGCAGATATTTGCTTATCACCTCTACATTTTAAAACAGCCTTCTGACGTATTTTTAAACTGAAAGTATGCTCAGCTGGGCCATTTGAAACAGAGAGAATTCTTTATATCCTGTCTTCTAAAGAGGACGAACTGGTGAGCTTTCCAAGGATGCCAGGCCCAATCCCAAAGCTTCAGTTAAAAGGAGAAGGCCAGGAGGCTGTCCTAAACCCAGTCCCTCAAGGAGTCCCATGCCACTGGCCTGTGTCATCCAGAAAGACTATGCTGTCCCTAAAAGCACAAATTCTGGGAAGAGAACAGGAAGATTCTAACTGGAGAGGTAACACTGACTAAGCACCTACTATGTGCCAGGCACCCTGCCAGATCCTTTACCTGTATTATCTCCTGTAGCCCTCACAATAAATCCCAAATCAGTTGCAGCCCCCAACCCTGCCATTGTACAGATGAGGAAACCGAGACCCAGGGAAGTGAAGACCTTTCCTACCGCAAAGTTCCACTGAAGAGTCAGGGCTAAAACTAAGATGGTCTGACTTGCAGCCTGTGCTCCCTCCCCCATACCATCCACAAGAACAGAGCATGTGGTTTGAAAGGGTCCTCATGAAATATTCAACTGCATTTGTAGCTCCTGTCTTGTTCAAGCCAGATCTGAATGCTTACTTGGTGCTTTTTTTTTTTTTTTTTTTTTTTTTTTTTTTTTTTCAGGGAAACTGCATGGGTACAAACTTCCGATTTATACTTAACAAGATGGGGGAACAGGGGTCATTCTTGGCCTGCTCCAGAACAAGGGGGCGGGTCTATGCACTGCTGGAGCAGCAAGCACAGGGAGGGTTAACCATGAGGCCAGAACCAAATCTCCTATTTCCAGAAGCTGAGGATTTAGAAGAGTCCCTTTGGTTGATTTTTATAGGAGAGACGAAGGAGGGACCAGCCAGTGAGAGGAGGCCTGTAAGGGTAGAGGAAGTAGGAGGAATAATAATAATCACAATACTTCTTGTCCTTTTGGAAAATATGTTCTCATCCTTCAAGTCTGACCTCAAATGCTTCCCACTTTTTGAAGCTTCCCTGCCTCCCCAACTAACCTGGGTGAGAGGGTTCTTTCTCAGATGTGTCTGTCTACTTTGTGCCAGGCTTCTTGGTAGAAGCTTGATTAATCCTGTCTCATTTCATTCTTACAGTAGGTATTGCTGCCACACATTAAAGAAAATGGAACTAAGACCAAGAGTTTAGTTTGTCTGCCAAAAGTCATACAAGCTAGTCCAGTGGCTTCCAACCAGGGACGGACAATCTTGGCAAGTCTTTGCTCAGTGAACTTTTGGCAATATCTGTCAACATTTTTGGTTGTCACAACTGGTCGGGGAGGGGCTGGAATCTAGTGGATAGAGGCCAGGGATGCTGCTCAACATCCCTGATTCACAGAACACCCCCTACAACAAAGAATTATCTGGTCATTTGTGGCAAAGTTGGCCAGGTACAGTGGCTCACACCTATAATGCCAGCACTTTGGGAAGGCTAAGACAGGAGAAACACTTAAACTCATGAGTTCGAGACCAGTCTGGACAACATGGCAAAACCTCGTCTCTACAAAACAAAACAAAACAAAAATTAGCCAGGTATGATGGTTGGATGCCTGTAGTACCAGCTCTTATACTTGGGGGGGTGAGGTGGGAGAATCATTTAAGCTCATGAGAATCAATTATGCCCAGGAGGTCAAGGCTGCAGTGAGCCCTAATCACATCACTGCACTCCAGCCTAGGAAACAGAACAAGACCCTATCTCCAAAAACAAAAAGGCCAGGCACGGTGGCTCACGCCTGTAATCCCAGCACTTTGGGAGGCCGAGGTGGGCAGATCATGAGGTCAGGAGATCAAGACCATCCTGGCTAACATGGTGAAATCCCGTCTCTACTAAAAATACATAAAATTAGCCAGGCGTGGTGGCGGGTGCCTGTAGTCCCAGTTACTCTGGAGGCTGAGGCAGGAGAATGGTGTGAACCTGGTAGGCAGAGCTTGCAGTGAGCCAAGATCATGCCACTGCACTCCAGTCTGGGAGACAGAATGAGACTCTGTCTCAAAAAAAAAAAAAAAAAAAAAAATCCAGGGTGCCAAAGTTGAGAAAGCCTGGTCTAGTTGTGGCTCAGCCCAGATTTAAACTGAGGTCAGTCTGACTCTTCAACTGATAATGTCTTAATAGTACCTTTAACTGTATCCTAAGTGCCTTGAGATCTGAGTGGCATACCCTCCTGCTTTTCTGTCTTGAATCACATCTACTCCAGTTCACTCAGCAAGCCCTTACTGATTGGATTAATTGACATACCTAATAACGGTGCTAAGGATCAAGGTGAGGAGTCCACCAAAGGACCCAGCCATTCTGTAACTGAACCATTCAAGAGGACATTGAGTCTAATCTCCCACCCCCTGCAGGAAGCTTCTCAATAGACTTGACAGCGCTGCTTACCCTCCTCCAGTGACAGGGAGCTCACTCCCTTCACAAGCTGTCCAATTGGGATGTTCTGGCTGATGCTGAACTAAAGCCAGCTCTCCCCACATCCCTGGCCCATCTCAGTGTCTGCAGCCTTCGGGGAAAGACTGCTGTTTAGCTACTAAGAGACTAGCCCTAAACTCTTGGCCATGTTCTCCTGAGTCCCAGAAAGGTGAAGTAGAAGAATACAGACTTAGAGCCAGACTGATCCAAATTCAAATCCTGGCAACACTATTCATATAGTCAGTGATGGAGCATAACAAGACTGTTGGCAGAGTTGCTGTGTTCAGCACACAGTAGGTGCCTCTTAGCACACAGTAGGGGCACAAATGGCCTATCTATCTCAGGTGGCAGGATCTGCTCACATGGACCTGGCTCCCGCCCCTCTGGTATAAGCTATGTGACATCTCTTTGGTCTCTGCCTGCCTGCTTGCCTCTGGGGTCCACTTCTGAAGAAATGAATTCAATTCCATGATTTTTGAGGGGAAAGAACAGTGAGACATGTGACGACAACAGATCAAGAAATAACAACCATAAAAGTGAACAAGCCAACACTTTAACTTAAAAAGTTCTAGGAATGTGCTATAAATTATAGGTGTGTGCCCACACACCTGTGCACAAACACATGCCGAAATGTGGGGGTCTTTTAGAAACCTACTTTGATGCCTCGAGACCATCACCCACACTTTGGTCTAGAATGAATTTCCTCACACTATTTCCCACCTTCAGGGGTAGGCTATGAAGGAGTATCTCCTTCCAAAATTAATTCTTGATACAAGGCTTTGGTCATCAGTGCAGGCAGATGTGAGAAGAGGATAAACATCTTCTATTAAAAATGTTAGCTAACAAGTTCAGACGTCAAAAGATGGTGTGTATCTTGTTCCTGCCACCAGGTTTAAGATATTCAAGTTCCCCATCCCCTCCATGGCTCATGAACTTACAACCAGCACCTCCTGGAGAGGAACATTTGCTTTAAGGCCAGGTGGATTTCTGTAGGGACCCTGGCTCCCTGACTCACTGGTGGGGTGACCTCAGGCAAGATGTCTAAAGTCTTTGAGTCCCTGTGGCCCCTCTGGAAAATGAGGACTAACAAGACCTTACTCAGCTCCATGTGAATAAAGGAGACAATATAGGCCAAATGCCTCACACAATTCAACAAAGAGGATCCCGTGACCATCCAGGTGAGAGAAGATCAGGGGTGAACCCAGGTGGTAGCAGTGGAGAGCATGAAGAGTGGTCCGCTGTGAGGTTATGTCTGGAAAGCAAAGCCAATATGATTTCCTGACAGTTCAGCTATAAGGTATGAAAACAAAAACAGGAGTCAAAGATGACTCCAAAATTTGGGGCCTATGAACCAGAAGAATGGAGTTACCATCAGCTGAGCTGGGGAGGATTGCCAGTAAAGCAGGTCTTTCAGGGAAGATGAGTTTTGGATGTGTTAGGTATGAGACGCATATGAGATTATTCAAATAAAAATATCAAGGAGGCAGTTGGATATATGAATCTAGAGTTTGATAGACACAGTATTGGTACCTTTCTTTCCCCTTTTCCTCTCTCCTTGAAAATTGCAGATACCTTCACAGATCCAGGAAGCAAGATACGGTCTAGATCAATCTTAATGACCTAATGACCATCTACTCCAGTGTGATGCAGTTCACATGAATAGCACACACGAACCAGGAGCTGAAGTGGCAGAGGGGACTGTCTGCTCAGGGCTTCTCCAGTGCCACCTTTGTATCCTGGTGACACGAAATGGGAATGATGAAACTCCCTACACAACACAAGAATGATGAAAACTTCCCTGGCCAAACTGCTACCAGACTAGAGGGAACTTGGTCTGGGTTCCATGCTTCCACAGGCCCATCATGGATCAGCACATTGTCAGAAGCTTTAAAAAGCTGCATTATCTTTGACCTAAAAATTTCAAGTAAAGATATTGGACTGAAGAAAATAAACAGACAAATATATGAAAATGTTGATCTCAGCATTATTTATGGTGGTGAGAAATGGAAAACAACAGTAGAAAATTAGTTAAATAAATAATGGTGTATCCTTATGATGGAATACTACAT
Source organism: Macaca mulatta (assembly GCF_049350105.2). Lineage (NCBI taxonomy): Eukaryota > Metazoa > Chordata > Mammalia > Primates > Cercopithecidae > Macaca > Macaca mulatta. Next base: position 79,879,940 of record NC_133419.1, read on the forward strand.
AGCTATTAAACATCATGTTGGAGGAAAAACTTCATGGAATGGGGAAATGATCGCGATAGATTAAGGTTGCAAAACAATGTGCGTAATGTGCTCCAAATTATGGTGGGAGAGGGTAGTGGTGAGAATTAGGATTTTACATAGAAACTATAACAGAAAGAAAACCAAAAGGTTAGGAGAAGCTACCTTTCCATGGCAGGATTATGGGTTATTTTTTCTTGTTCTCTGTGTTATCTTAGGTTTCCTAAATTTTCCCTTGTTTACATGCATTATTGTCATAATCAGAAGAAAACCACATTAAACAAAAACATAATAAACGTTATAAAATTTTCGAAGTAATACTTATCCTAGTAATAAAAATCACTGCCTATTCCACAATGTGCCATGAGGCTTAATGTGCTTGAAGATATAAAAGAAGCCTGAAGAGTACAACATAATACCTGGAACTGGAATCTTTCCACGGCATGATGATAATGGCCACTATTTACTCTGTCTACTTCACACTACAATTGCCTCCACTGAGGCTACAACAATACTGACAAACAGTTGCACAAAACTGACAGATTCCATTCACTCAATGAAGCAGAAGCAGGAAGGAAGACCAAAGTCTTAGAGCTCTGCTAAGCCAAGTGTGGCCTTAGACTGGTGGCATCAACATCTCCTGGAAGTTTGTCAGAAATGCAGGAGCTCAGGCCCATGCTCCCCAACCACTGAATTAGAACTTGCATTTTAATAAGTCCTCAGGTGGTGCCTATGCACATTAAATGTTAAAAGCCCTCTCCAAAATACAACACATTTCCCCAGTTTGAGGTGAGTTTGAGAAGATCTCAAGAAAAAATCAGATCGCTGAGTAGTACTTCTCAACCAAAAATCTATTGTCTAAGAGATGCAAAATCACCAAATCATGCAGAAGTGAAGAGCCTCCAGGCCTTTGGGTCATGCTAAGTCTCTGACACTAACCCTAGAAAGCTACTATCATCTGATAAGCATTTTATAGGATGTGGGCAGAAATCGAGCATTCCCTCTTCCACCTGAAGAATCCTGAGGCCTTGCCAGCTTGGTGGAGGGTTGTGCATGAATGGTTAATGGAGCACAGCCCAGAAGTGAACAGAAAAGAAACAAAAGTAGGTCAAAGGATTATCATGACATCTCCAGGCAAGGGCCAGGCCTTTCCCAGCACTCAGAAGGCAGCTGTGTTGGAATGAGAAGAGGACAGGCTGAGTAAGGCCACTTTTCTGACCCAAATGCCCCAGTTTGCCAAAAAGGAGGGCAGGGGTGGGAAAGAAGCCTTGATTACCATATCTGTGGTCCCATGGCTCAAACAAATTAGGTCACTCACCTCATACATAAATTACTCAATATAAGATCCCTTTATGCTGCTTTGAAAATGGAGGAAACTAACATTTAGTAAGGCTCTATTCGATGCAGCATTTCTCAGCCCTGCTGTACCTTAGAATCACCTGGGCAGCTTTACAGAGTTCTGATGACTAGGTCCCACCTGGCACAGTTGTCAAGCAATCCATGGTGGGGGCATGGTGCTGGTCTTTGGTAAAAAGCACCTAGGTGATTCTAATGCACAGTCAGGGTCAAGTAACTCTAAATCTAGTGCCTGACAGCAGCTCAGAGAAACAGGGAGAATATCATTCTCATTTTTAACATGATCAAGCTGGTGCAAGGTCGCAAAGAAACAGAGCTGGAATTTGAGCCAGGATCTGCTGTCTAAATCTAGAGCCCTTTGGTTTTTCTATGTCTACAGGCAACTTTATTTTCAGGGGGCAAGGAAGCTAGGGGTCCTCTCAGAGTCTGACCTGAAATAACCTGCAACAGACTCCTATAGACCCTGCCATCCACATCCTTCCCCCTCCCGCCTCCTCCCCAATAAACACCTGCACCCACCACTGGACTGCGTTGACAGGATCCAGAAGCAGGAGCCAGCGGACCAGCGGCTGAGCGATGGGGAGATAGTGGGGAAGAGAGCAATGCCAGGAGCTACCATTCACATAGACACCGATTATCAGGCGCTACCCAAGCTACTTCAACAACCCTTGGAGGTAGACACTTCTATTTTCTATTTTCTAACTGAAAAAATGATGGAAGCTCAGAGAATCTAAGGAACTTGCTTGAATGCATACAGCTAGTAGGTGGCAAAGCAGAAAATTCAACCCAAAACCTGTTGGCATTTTTTCACTGTCTTATATGGCCTTAGGAAGCATTTTACTTAACTGCAATATATGGGAGAACCATCAGTAGCAGAGAAAAAGGAAGCAGTGACTTAGTGGTACCTCAATAAATTACTTCTAAAGCTTTGGAAATAATGATGCTGATTCAAGGATGGCAAGGACTCACAACACTGTCACAAAGATTCTTGCATGATAATCCTAGCAACAACCCTGCCAAAGACTGATTATTATCCCAATGTTATGGACAAGGAAACTATGGCACACAGACATTAAGTAATTTGCCCAAGGTCCCACAGATAGAAAGTGAGAGAACTGGGGGTTGTAGCTGATGACAAATTTAGTGCCTCTTTCAAGCTGCCAAGAGGTGAAATTTGGGAGGAGACATTGTTTCAAGGTGGCAAAAAGTGAGCTGAACCACTAGTGAGCAGTTTACATTCCTCCTGGAATGTGGCTTGGCTGCTGTCACTTAGCAATGTAGGACTACTTTTTAGTTAGGCATATTTGTTTTAATCATTCAACCTGAAAAAAAAAAAAAAAGGGCTGGGAAATGTTGAGGGGTTAATGGCATCACAATGAAGGGCAGCCCAGGGAAACCAATAAGCAAAATACAACGAGCCAGGTGGGAACAGAACTTCCAAACCTGTACCAGAGAGAGCACAAGGCTCAGAGTCTGTCAGACATCTGTCCAGGTCCCGGCTCTGTCCAGGTCCCCTTATGGCAGGGGTCATGTTGAGTAACCAATGATGTCTCCTCTCCCTCTTCGGGAGAGTGATGATCCTACAATCTCAAGAGAGCGGTACAAGCACTGAAGGAGTGTACATTCTAGAGGGTGCTGCACCCCAGGCATGGAAGACATTTACGTTTCCTCATGTGCCAGATGTCCCACTGACGTGAACACAATCCACACAGCCATGAGATATGAGATAGATTCTATTGCTTCCCTATTCATAGATGAGGACACTGAGGCACAGAAGGGTCTCCCAAGGTCCCATGGCAAGGAGGTGATGATAGTTCAGGGCCTGAACCTAGTTCTTTCCATCTCTGATGTTGACGTCTTTTGCAATACCCTACGCTGCTCAGTCAGAATCACCTACTACATGTGGAAACGTACTTACATGGCCATAAACAGGAATTAAGGTTTAACATTAGAAAGAACATCTAGGCCTTGAAAGCAGACAAAGTCTAGAATAGATAAGCCAGAAGTTCCAAACATGCTAGAAAAAAACAGATTTGGAGCAGCTAGGAGTCTCTAAGGCATTCTATAGCAGAAAGAGCACAGGGACACACAGTTGCCAATTCTCTTAGGTTAGTTCAGTTAATAAATTAAATAAATAAATAAAACACAAAACTTAATAAAGAAAAAAGTCAAAACAATCTTCCCCAAACCATCAAAAATTCTATTAATTCATAAGTTACTACTCAGTACTTTATTTCTCTAGTCCTGCTTAAACAAATATCTACTTTTAAAAATACTTTTGGGGGTTAGCAGTATAGCACTTAGTATTTTTTAAAACATAATTTTTATCATGGCATTTTCCCTTGTCACAAAACACATTTTCAAAACAACACATAATCTTTGAATAATATTCCGCTGTTAGGCTCGGCCACACTTTACTTATTCCATCCAATTGTTTACCTTTTTCCCCACTTTTATAAATAACACTGCAATGAACATTTTTATTCTTAAATCTTCTCTGCCCATCTCTGATTATTTTCTTTGGCTAGATTCCTAGAATCAGAATACTGGACTAAAGGGAATAAGTGTTCCGAAGTCTACTGACAGTTATTGCCAAATTGCTTTCCTAAAAGGGTATATTAATTTGCATTTCCACCAGCAGCAAAGGAGAGTACCTGTCTCCCAGCACCCTCTCCAGGATCCAACACTGCCTTAAAAATAATCTTAGCTAATAAGACAAGTGAAAAATAGCAGCATGAATCAGCATAGAGCATTCAAATAGTCTGCCGATAGTCGTACATCATTTAATTAGTCATCTACCTGTAGTCATACATTCAGTACGTGGCACACCCACGATTTGAATTCAGTCCTTTAGCTCCAGAAGCTGGGTCCCTAACCATTAGCCCAAAGATCTTTACCAGAACTTGAGTTACTCAGTAGTTGCCATGTGTCAGTTATTGTTTTAGGAAATTTTACATTGGAGTTCATAATGGCAAGGATCTTTGCATTTTTTAAAATTCCAGCCTTAATCGAATGTCTCGCAATGATAGAAATGTTCTGTAACTGCACCATCCAGTATGGCAACCACTAACTACATGTGGCTCTTGGGCACTTGAAATCTGGCTCATGCAAGCAAGGAAATAAATGATTAGCTTTGTTTCATTTTAATTAAATTTAGTTTAAAATGTGACTAGTGACTCCTATACTGCATAGAATAGCTCTAGATTATCTAGTGTGTTTCTCAATAAATATGATAAAGTAAAAAACTCACGCGGTCCTCTAATTCCACCTACTTCTACCATATTTCTTTCAAGGCAAGAGCTGCCCTCTTCCTCCCTCATCTGTGTGTGTCCATTTGTTTTCTCAAATGCAAGGTTAATGCTATTTATCTGTCATGTGGGATGATGTGAGGATCAGCTAATTAATGTTTGCAAAGAGCTGCATTGCTGACTGGTTCTCAGAATAATTGCACGTTAATAAAACGTTTAAACAATCAGTTCTCATCCAGAGGCCAAAGCAGAGCTGGGTTTGTTTAGTAAAAAGCTGGTTTCTCTGACTCACCCTGAACTGGATCCTTTCACTGTGGACCTCATCAATACAAGCCCTTCGAATTTAAAAGGTTCTATCAAACAGAAGACACTGAAATCTACCTTCACAATAGTTCTGATGTCACAGTTTGATGAGTAAATTAATAATACAAACAAGATTGGGGAGGGTGGATATTTAACCAACTTGAACAAATTGCTTTTAAGCTCTTAAGCACTTTAATTGCTTACATGATAATGATGCAAATTTTTACATGTCTTGATCCACTCTCAAAGTAGGCCCAGAAAAAGGACCTCTAAAGGGAAAATGCTTTGCTAAGTTATCAATTTTAATTATGTGGCATTCTTGAAAGTTACAAAGTTGCCATTCTAGGAGAAATAAGGATTTAGGAGACAGAGAGGCCTATCATCAAATGCTAGTTCTAGTTGTGTGACCCTGGGCTCAGCCTTACTGAGCTTCAGTTTCTCTGATACACAGAAAACACTGAGTATGTGTTCGTTTTGTTCTTGCCTCATTTTCCATCTCCTATACGACTACAGGATGAGAGGACTGACTCTGCTCTCTGCACTTTATTTCCACTGTCTGCGGAAATAAAGATTATTCCCCAAATCTAAAATGAAAGAATGGACACTTTATAGTGCCATTCTACAAATATAAGCAACTCCTCTTGACATCCAGGGATCATGATTATTACTTTTTGAAATAATGTCAGAGCAGCAGATAGCTTGAAATCTTGCTACTCCATGTGTGGACCATGGACCAGGAGCATGGCAGCACCTGGGAGCTGGCGAGAAATGCAGATTCTTGGGCCCCTCCCCAGACCAACTGAAGCAGAATCTGCATCTTAACAAGATTCCAAAACTAGGGGTGTGCACCTTAGAGTTTGAGATTGCACTAACTTAACAAAACATGGAAACCACTCGCTTCTCCCAACCCAAATTTATAGTGAGGAAAAGTGGCATCAGGAATTGGCAAGGTTTACCCAAAGCCATAAATGTACTAACTGCAACCCTTTTGTTTGACTTTCAAGGGGTGCAAGACCAGCCTTTCAGAAATCAACACTCATCCCACAGCGAGAAAAACGACTTTCAAAGGAAAACATTCTTAAAACCTAATGTTCTTAAGGATTTTAATGATTAACCAATTGCCTCTGATACCCTTTTGCACTATTGGGTGAGGCTACAGTGCTGCCATTGTGTAAAGCGAGTGCAGAACACACAGGAAAATGAACTGGGGTGCTGACCACTGCTCTGGAGATCCCATATGGCCTGTTTTCCTTTCTGTTTTCCAAATGAAAGCAAAGCTCTGATTTGATGTTCAGAACATGACAAAGAATAGAAACCTCCCTTCACCTTCCCTAGTGAAACTAGAGTGGCATAAGTATCAAAGCGGCATCTAAACTGTTGTCTGAAGTCAGAGTCAACCAACAGAGCGGGCTCCCTCTGTGGTGACCACACTGTGAAACAATCCTGAGGTGACCTGTCTACCTGATCTAAAGGAACTCCTCATGTCTCCTGCTGAGCATGGGGGCACCTTGGAAATGGGAGGACCGGACTTCCCTCACTGGTTCCACTGAATTCTTTGTTAAATGACTAGCTATCTAACTACAAGGGAATGTATCTTTTCTGGGTCACAGAAATCCCACACATGAGGAGGGGGACTGGCAAAAGCACCCTCTGATTGGATTGAACCACGCAAGGAGGGGACAAGATGCCTAACAATTTCCACTTTCAAAATAGCATGTAGACATGTTGATTGATTGATTGATTGTGCCCTGGGACTGTGAAGGGAGACTCCGTTGGGTTGATTTTTTCCCAGTAAAATGCCATACAGCAGGTGGAGATAAGCTGTGGGGTAGAGTCTCAACTGTTTGCTTTGTAAGATCTCCCAGGCCAGTTTAAGGCCTCTGAACCAAAGGGAAGGAAAAAGGTGGGAGGGGGAAATCCACAGCCTCAGCAAATGCTGAAGACACACACTCTTCTCCGAGGAACTGTTTGTCATTCACCATGGAGCCAGCCCCACCTACAATGCTGAGGAACATATTTACATATTTCAACTCCATTGCTGGCTGAAGCACTCCAGAAAGTGATGATTCCAAGAGCCAGGGAAGAAAAATGTTCTTGGAAAAAGAATTTGTGTATCAGTTCAGCAGAACAGCTCAAAATTATGCAAATTCCCTGCTTGAAGTTTGACGGTCACCCCTGCCTTCTTCTACCACCTGGGCTCCCAAGCCTGTAAGGGACTGCAAAGTAAATAGCCATATTCTGGTTAAAAAGATGAAGGAGACATCACGGTTTACCTAACTGCTTTTCATGTGTGACAGAAGCTTTAGTATGGTATCTGCCTTTAACCCTGAAATGCTACTTTCTAGGAATTTATCTTAAGGAAATACTAAAACTGCACAGTATCTCCAAGGATGGTTACTACAGTCTTATTATAATAAAAAATGAAAAATAAACACAAAGTCAAAAAATTAGGTACTCATTAAATTATATCTGCCATACTATATCATTGGGGGTCTATGTAGCATTACAAATATCACCATAGGAGGAAAAGTTAGAGCATGAAAAGATTTGCATACTTTATCATTAGATGAAAATAAGCATTCAAAACATTATACTAGGATCTCATCATTTTTTCTACATTCATAAAGTCACAAGGTACAACCCAAAATGTTGGGTGTAACATTTTGGCTTTGCTTTTCTGTGTAATGCCTGAATTTGCTGCAGTGAGCACATATTACTTTGGTCATTAGAATAAAGACTGTAAAAGAAAAAAAAAGTGATAAATATATAACCCAGGGAGCAATCGGCACACATATTTACATTGTTTCATTAGACATTTTCCTTATAGAGAACATTCAGGGATCTGTGTTTGCTTGGCTCCCTGAGAACTGGGGCATGTTACTTTCAAAGTGGCCCCCACAGCCCATCTGTCAGTGCAAAGCAAAGATGGAGTGATTCAGCTTTCAGTTACAATAAAAGCCAAGCTGATAGACCATGTAAGAAGGCAGGTAAAAATCAGCCCCTTAAATCTAGAATTGACATTGATTTACCCTGCTAGGTTCTTGGAATCTAATCTGCAAGGAGATGATTTAAATCCTATTGTTCTTTTGTTTAACTTTTTAGATTAACGGATGTGGGAGAAGGTACTGGGACAGGAACTACAGAAGGTTTGGGCTGGGGCTGTGTAGCTATTTGTTAGACCAGGACAGGGGCTAAGTACCCAGGTGGAGACTTGCACCACTGGTGCTTATCAAATCTCATTTTCCTTCAACCTCTAGCACAATTAGAGCGTGAGTTGGCATCTTAAATTGAGTCTCTGGCTTATGTTGCCCAACAATCTTTAATTCCTAATCACCTTCTTTTCCCTTATTTGTAACTTTTGATTTGGAAATATTGGGTTATGTGACATGCCAATCTGCATGAGGATGCAACTCTGTCAGAGAAAGGGACTCCATGAAGCACAAATTCTAACAAAACTGGAAATGACTTTCCTAAGAAAAGAAAAGATATTTTCATTTCAAGCATTTGAAGCTGGTTTTAAATAGGCTGGATGCAAGGTTAGTGGTTCTTTTGGGGCTGTTGATTTCTCTGCCCAGTCCCCACCCAACAAATGCAGGATGTTTCCTGGAAAGGGATAAGGAGGTAGAAGGGTACAATCATCTGTGAAGGCACCACAGTACGCCAGAGGCCTTAGCGATGTTAATACTGACAATGTTGCAAACTAAACAATATTGTGCCATTTTACAGGGGAGAGGACTGAAGCTCCAAAGACAATTTGCCTAAGGTCACAGAGCCATGATTCCAACCCAATAGTTAAGGGATTAAAGTCACATCCTATCATTTTACTCCCACAAAACCACCAAAGATTGAGGCGACTATACCAAATAGAATCAAATTCTATTGGAGGAGAGTCCGTGGGAACCCTCTACTCTAATACCTAGCCTTCTAGCTCATATTCTAGGCCACTCCACTCACTACAGAACTATCCTTTGATGGTTCTTGTTCAGACCAAGCACTAGTTCTGCCCCTTGGGGTTCGCACTGGTCAAGGTCGGTCTACTAGGGTGACCGATCGGCTTACTGCACCACTTTACCTCCACCCCCAAACAGAGGCCTTGATGAGAACAGGATGCGAGCAGAGGAATAATCCAAGAACTCTTTCTAGAAAACCGAAGCTCTCTGTCCCCGATCCCTTTCCCGATTCCCCACCACAGAAGATGGCAATTCCACAAGCCCTCCGCAACCTGCCCTCCCCTCAGTTCAAGACACATGCTGGGAATAAAAGCTTCCCCGAATTACTTCCCTAAAAGCACACGAACATCTATGCCCTAAGCCCTGGCTGAATCTCTTGAGGACTTTCAGTTCCCCAAACATTTCCAAGGACCTACTGCACGCAAGGTGCCGCTAAGGGAGACACCCGTTCACTCTAGGAAATCAGCTCCAACAGGTCCAGTTCCACGAAGTGTAAGAGTTTCCCGACAACACCCTCACCAGAGAAAACGGATTCTTCCTCAGCATTCCCTTAGAACACCTGGAAAGGGAAAACCCGTTTTTTGCGCTATGTGTGCCTCTGATGCAAATCTCTCTGCTCCCCAACACACACACACACACACACACACACACACACACACACACACACACACACACACACACACACACAAATGCACACACACACAGGCGCGCAGAAAACTAGTTCCCACTGTCACCACCAGTGAAAACACCCCTCGTAATTTTGACGAGAAGGGCTCCCGCTGAAAGCCGAAGCGCAGAGGGCCCGGAGCGCGCTGTGAGTGCGGAGGAACGCGGCCGGGCGGGGGAGGGGAGAAAGGCGCGGCCCGGACTCAACACTGTGCGGTGCGGCGCTTGCGGCTGGAACCTGGCCTGGAATGCTGTAGTCTCGGCTCCAGTTTCCCGCCCAGGCCCCGCCCACACGGCCGCCCTGCTGGTTCGCACCGCTGCTCCGGCCACCGAGGAGCCCAAAGTTGGTGGTGTCCCGCGGACTCCGGCGCAGAGCGCGAGGGAGTCGCGGCCGACTCCGGTACCCCGAAGACAACTGGAGGCCGGCGGGGAAGGCGGGTCACGAGGGGCCGGGGCGAGGGAGTGGGGATGCGCGGGCCCTGCGCGCCGGCAAACAGGTTGCGGCGGAGTCCCGTCCCCTCCCCCCCTCTGCCGTCCCCGCGGCGACCCGATTCCCGCCCTGTCCTGGGAGCGAACCCAGCCGCCTCCGGGGCGCCCTTCTTCTTCCTGGATTCCCGCGGCTGGACCAGAGCCCCTCTGGCAGCCGGGTTAAAGGCTCCTTCAGCAAGGTCAAGGCGCGGCCGGCTGGCACCTGGGGATTTTTTTCCAGTCGAGCACTGGCTTTGCAATCGCATTGTTAAGGATCATGGCAGCGGCAGGAAATCCGAAGGGCCCCACAGGTCTGCGCGAGGGAGGATTTATTTTACAGCACGGAACAGATTCAGACAGATCGGGGATTTCAGTGGGAGGGGACAAGAGGTTTCAGGACGCTGGAATGTGGCAAAAACAAAACACTCCCCACCCATGCACACCACCATCTCCTGACTGCGGGCTAGGGGGAAGGGAGGAGTTCAGGGCCAATGTGTCCCAGACTTCAGCGTTCCCCACGGCTCTGTCAGGGCTGGGGTGGCTTATCCCTCTACAGACGAAAATTAAGATTTAAAAGCACACTCTTACTGTGGTTTCTCTATCAAAGCCTATCAACGTGATACACAAGCTGCGGCGCTGGAGGGAAGCGGCGAGACGGGGAGAATAAACGCAACAGAAGCAAACTGCTGTCTGCAGAGGGGAGAGGCGAGGGGACTGAAGCCATACCCCGCCCCAGCCCCATCCCGTCCCCATCAGCGCCGGGCTAGCCCAGGAAACCAGGAATAGGTGTAGGTAAGGGTGGCAGCCCGGCGGAGCCAGCGTTCTACTCCCTCTAACCCCTTGCCAGCTTGGGCCTGGATGGCTGGGCTGCCTGGGAATCTCCAAGGGGGACCAGGCACCGCGGGCAGGTTTCTAAACACGCGAAGGGCACAGGGTGTGAAAGACGAGGAGGGGCGCCCAGGAAGGGCGGAAAAGAGGGGTTTTGGGGCTCCACAGGACACCAAGTCAGTTTCTGAAAACGGCGTTCCCTGGAAGGCCTTCCAACATCTCCGAGAGAAGACTTAGAGCTCTGAAGACTCAACGAAACCTGAGTTCTGACTGACTCCTCCTCTGCGATCAATTCCGGATGCCCCCACCGAGTCCTTGCCTCGGTAACCGGTTCTCTGGGGACAGCAGCATCAGCACCCTACGCCCATCGCACAAGTGGGCGCCGTGGTGCGAGGCGTATCCTAGCTACCCGGGCCGGGGTGGGGGCGCCCCGGTACTTACACTCCCCAAGCAGGCAAACTTTAAGGCTTGTCCTTCGAGAACCGGGTGCTCGCATCACAGTTCCGGGTAATCACCGAGCAGCTTATGTAATTGCCGGCGATGCCGTTCGGCAGATCTCTCTCCTTACGCGTCCTGAGAGCTCAGTACATGGGCACCCTCTTCCCCCCACCCCCCACCCCGGCGATCGGAATCCCGAGCGTGCCCCACTGCCACCTTCTACAAAGCAGCAGGGTGATCTCGTGTGCTAGTCAAACACCAAGCCAGCATGCAGGTTCCGGCAAAACCCTGGCTGCCTCCCTGCGCCCCTTTCAGTGCGTTGATGGTTTACGGATAACTGCATCTCTATAAACCTTCTCTCCAGGGTTAGGGGGTAGGAGGGAGTTAGAGATAGGGTGGGGGGTTGGCGTGGTACTGTTGAGGGCTCCTCACCCAAATGAACAGTAATGCACTTATCCACATGGACGCGGGTGCATAAATCGCCTTAACGTTTTGCCCTGAAAGGGGAGCCAATTTCCAAAGTTAAGCATCACGCAGTTGAATTTCCAGTACTTTCCAACCTCGCCTAGGCGGGGGCAGGCAGAGAAGGGGCGGGCAGCAGGCAGCTAACTCGCCCGACCACCCCGCCAAGAAGGACTCACTAGTTGAACTCCCTGCCCTTCACCCAAGTAGTTGGTTGTGTATTCCTCTGTTGGCGTGTGTGTACACACACACACACACACACACACACGCCACCCCACTACTTTCCCGTCTGCTCCTCCAATGTAACGACCGCATTTAAAAATGGCAATTAAAATGACTAAGGAGCTCGGTGATCACATTTCAACCCTGGGCACATTTCCCGAAGCTGGGGGTGAGAGTAGTCACACAGTCACACTCACACCCGGGAGCCCTCCAAGCGTCCATCCGGCGGCTGCAGCCTCAATTGGCTCCAAGACGAACGTCAATACCGCGGCCGGGCGGCCGGTGAGGAGACGCGGGCGACCCACGGGTTGCAGAGGGCGAGGAGCTCGGGTCGCATCTCCGGGTTCAGCTCCAACCACCGCCGGTGCGGGGCTGCTGCAGCCGGCATTTGCCCCGCAGGGCAGGCTGCAGCCGCTGAAGCCCGGCGCTGCCTCGCGGGCTCCTCCAGCGCCCGCCGGGAGCCTGGGGCGGGCTGGTCTGCAGAGGGGCTGCAGGCGATGGGGCTGGGGCGGGGAAGGAGAGCGGGGAGAGGCAGACGAACCTGGGGCGCGCCGCCTCCCTCCCACCCGCCTCCCACCTCCCTGCCCTCCCCCAGCCCTTGCTCCCAGGCTCCAGTCCGCGGCGGGCTCCGGGGGCTGCGGCGGCTCGGGGCTCCAGACCAGCTTGCCCCTCGACCACCCGCGCCCTAGCCTCCCTCCTCTCGGGCTAGGGGAGCAGGCAAACATCTCCCGGAGCCCTCGGCAGCCGGATGAGCTACCCGAACCCTGCCCGGGCCAGCAGTGCAGAGGACGAGGGAGCTGGCGAGGCGTCGCCGCGGTCCCCAAGGCGCTTTTCCGTAGAGCGGATCACGCCGCCTTACCGTGGCTGCAAGCTGCTACCGCCGGGGAAGCCGGGAGGAGGGCGGCAGGGAGGCAAGGCGCCGCGCCGGTGGCTCCTCTCTCTCTCGGCGTCGCGGCTCCACTGCTCCGCGAGCCGGAGCTGGGCGCCCAGGAAGGAGCAGGTCCGGGCTCTGCACTCAGCTCCGGCGAGACCAACAATAGCTCCCGCGGGGAGCGGAGCCCCAGCAAGCCTCCAGCCGCGCGCGCACGCCCGGCTCCCGCTCCCGGCCGCTCCCGGCCGGCGTCCCTGCCAGCACTGCTGCCCCACATGAAACAGCTGCAATCCCGAGGCTTCTGGGGGGTTGGGGCGGGTGTGTGCGCGCGCGTGTGTGAGTGTGTGTGTGTGTTTAATAGCTTCCCTTCTCTTCTTCCCCTCCCTGCCTGCTCGCCTGCCTGCCTCCGTCCCCCACCCTCGCTCTCTTACACACAGAAAGAGAGGGCGAGCGAGAGAGAGAGACACACACACACGCACACGCACACGCAGGTTACATGAATGGGAGGCGGGAGCCAATCCTATGAGGCCGGCAAGCCGCGCGGCGCACGGGCGCTGGGAGCAGGGCTGCCCTCCGGCGCCGGGGGGCGCCACGCAGGTGATGGGCGCCTCTCCGGGGGCCACGCGCGGCCGCTCCCTCACCCCAGTCTCGGTTCCTCTCTCTCCTTCCCCCTTCCTCTCCGCCGCCTTCTCCATCTTCTCTCCTTTTACCTCCTTTGCTTTCTCGAGTTCTCCGAGTCTCTCGGTTCCGTATCTTTCTTGATCTCTTTCTTCTTTTGCCCTCCTTGCTTGCTTTCTCTCCCCCTTTCTGAAACTTTCTCTTTTCCTTTCTGGACTTCCTTGTACTTCCTCTCTTCTTGCCTTTTGTTCTCTTTCCTCCTCCTTTGACATTCTCTCCAGGGTCCCCGTAGCAGGGTCTGGTCTCCTCTCCCTCCTCTTCGCCTTTCCCTGGGTCTCTCTGGGGCCCATGGCCTCCCTTCTGCCTGCCCGCTGGATGTTACTCCACACTCGCCACCCCAACACTTTTCTAGGGACGGTCTCTTTCAAGTTGCTACTGCAGCACAATCAGAGGTAATTAAGAGCTAAGATCTTGAGTTCCTTCCTCAGGCATGCAAGATGCCCAAAGCAAGGCCCTCCTTCCTCGGACAACTTCCCCAAAACCATGGTAACAGCTACTGAGTCGTGATAACAATCACTTAAAAAATAGCAGTGATTGCAGTCCAAGAGATTTCTGTCCCTCGAATGTCTGGATCGTGATGGCAAGCACATTTCCAAGAGAAGGGCATTTTTAGGTGATGAGAGTGGTAGTTTGACTGAGTGGCAACTTGGAAGGGCTTTGGGGAAGAGACTGGAGGAATTCCCACTCCAGCCCTGCTGCCTGCTGGCTGTAGGACTTAGTGCGAGCCATTTCCCCTTACCCGGCTTCAGTTTTCTCATCTATAAAATGGATGATACCGACTTCACCAGTTGTGGTGAGGATTAAAAGAGAGAACAATGGAAAGAAAGCACTGGGTGTATATGAGACGCTTAATTTACGTTAGTTTCCTTCTTTAAGACAACTTCCTTCATGATCTTCTGCTACACTGTGTCTCTCTGATCTAAAGTAGTTAATGAAGGAGGAAATGTGACAATGCTAATTTCACATAAATGTGAAAGGAGGGGTAGGCTATTTTGAAAACTCTTCTGTGTGGTGAGGAGACTGTCTAGCCAGTTGCCATATGCTGATTATAAAGGCATCACAGATTATAAACGTGGGGTGCTGGAATGCCCCTTCAACATCTCATAACTAGGGCATCTCAGAAAGGCAGGGATGGGTTGGGGTGGGTGGGAAGTTTCCACACAATCTGTCCAATCTATTTTTAAAATCTTTATGATAAGTGTACAGTGACCAGTGACAAAGCCTCTGAGATTAACTAAAATGTCGAGTCTCTGCCTTTTGTGTCCTCACTGCAGACATCAAATGCTGGGCATCAGCTGTGATTGGCAGTTAGATTTAGTCCTTCAACAAATATTTGTTGACCACCTACTTTGTGGCAGGTGCTGTGATAGGTCTCAGCATTCAGTGGTGAGACAAACAGGCCTTGTTTTCCAAGCTTACAGTTCAGTAGGCATGTTTCATGAATGTATACTGAGAAAATGAGACACATGTACCTGAAGGAGTAACATTGGTTTGGTGGATAACTTCTTTCACTACAGGAGATCCAAGACAGGGAGTATAAGAAAGGGATCTTTGAGAGTGATAATTTTGCAAACCACTTTCAGTCTATGCATTTCATTTGACCAGTGAGAAAAATGAGACCCAGATGCTAAAAGTAGTGGGTAAAAGTAGGTAAAAGTATGTTGAGAAACAAAAAATATATATAGTTTCAAAGTATCTGCCCACATGATACTGATTAATTTCAAAGGAGAAAATAGTAGCTTTTCAATAGAAAACCTGAAAGACTCCATGTTGAGTGATTAAAATCAGTATTACCAGGAATGTGACAAGTAGACATCATGTGGCCCCTGATATAGTACACTGGAAGGACATATCACTTCTGTGATATTCCTGGTAGACATGAATAACCTGAATCTAATCATGAAGGATGCCCAATGGAATTGTTGGGAGTAAGTGAAGATTTCCCATAGGAGGTGACATTCAAGCTGAGAATTTTTTGTTTTTTGTTTTGTTTTGAGACAGTTTCTCACTCTGTCACCCAGGCTGGAGTGCAGTGATGCCATCTTGGTTCACTGAAGACTCAACATCCTGAGCTCAAGTGATCCTCCCATCTCAGCCTCTTGAGTAGCTGGGACCACAGGCACGTGACACCACACCACACCAAACTAATTTTGTTTGTTTGTTTTACAGATGAGGTCTCACTGTGTTGCCCAGGCTGGTCTCAACTACCATCAATCCTCTGACCTAGGCCTCCCAGAGTGCTGGGATTACAGGTGTGAGCCACCATACCTGGCCTCAAGCTGAGTTTTGAAGGCAAGGAATTAGCTAGACCATGAAAAGAGGGGAGATGCTTTTTAGGTACAGGTAACAGTATGATGACATGGACAAAAGCATGAGATACTCATAGCAGAGTTGGACATATTGGGGGAGGGTCTTGGAGGAGTCTAGAGGAGTTCTAGAGTCTAGGATTGGATTTTGACAGGACCTGAAGGAGGCTAAGGATCCAAACATCCTGAAAGTTCAGGTACTGGGGTAGAAGTAGGGTAGACAATTAATGAAGGCTTTTAAGAAGAGGAAGGATGTGATCTTAAGTGTGTTTTTAAAAGATAATTTGGCAGCAGTGTAGAGAAATGGATTAACTGGGGTGACTTAGGAAGACTAGAGGCAGGAATAAGTAGGTCATTTAGGTAAACTAAGGCAGCTGCAGTGAAGCCAGATAAGGGAGGAGAGATTTGAGAGAGATTAAGGATGATTTTGGTTTCTGATTGGATGGGGGTAGCAAGGAGAAGCCCAAAGTGACACTCAGTTTTCAAGCTTGGATATCTCAATGGAAGGTGGTACTTACTCATTGCAATGTCAAGAGTATTCAGGAGGAAGTAGAATTCAGGGAGAATTTTAGAGGGGGAAGAAAAGGTCAGTTGCTACCATGTTATAATCTAACTCTATAGCTAACCTGAGATTCTCCTATATGGCTGCTCTGTGCCATAGGAAACACTAGTTGTAAAATTCAGCCTAAGACCTCCAAATAGCCAGCCAATGAACTGAGCAAGATAGATAATATTATCTTCTTTCTGTAGAGAGAAAACTGGGGCACAAAGTGGCCACACAGCAAGAGGAAAGCTGGGGAAGCCAGAACAGCCATGTGGCTGCACTCATCTTTGACAAATCAATCCACTGCATTTCAAGCCTATTCAACATACATTTATAGAGTGCCTACTACCAGCAAGAAACAAGCAGCAGCAAGATAAATGGAGTGCCGTTCCTGCCCTCAGGGAGCTCACCTCCCAGTGGAGGAGCTGGCAAACACTTTCTGTAAATAACCGGATAGTCAATACTTCAGACTGTGCAGGCCAGTCTCTGTAGCAAATGCTCACCTCTGACATTATAGCAAAAAAGTGGCCATGCACAATACCTGAACTATGTATTACCCAGAAAAACAGGAGATTGGATATAATGACAGTACATTATTTGTAATAATGGGAAAAAAATGGAAGCAGCCTAAATGGTCAAATAAAATAAGTAAATTGGAGGACAGCTTTTGTTGGAATATTATGCAGCTACTCTAAAGTGTTTTTGCAGTTTTTCATGCCATAAAAAAGTTAGTATTGGCATATATAATATTTTAAAAGAGAATTCAAAATTATTAGCTACATAAAAACCCTCTTGCAGAAAAGTCTGAAGAAAAAAATGCCAAATATTAACCGTGTTTTCCTCTGGGTGATGGGGTTATGAGTAATATATATTTTCTTCTTTATACTTTTTCTGGTATTTTATAATCTTCCTACTGTAAACATTCATTATTCCATTATAAAAACTTTTTAAAGCTGCCATTAAAAAAACACAAAGACATGGCTATGATCATTCCCCCAACTCCCCGACTTTATCCCTTTTCAATCCACCCTTCTCACTCCTCCTGAAGAGTAACTGCGTTTTGAGATTTATCTTTGAGAGTGAAACAAGGAGGCATTTAGCAAATCAGGGGAAATTCTTAGCTGGGCTAGAGAGGAGGAGAGGGCATTCTTATGGAGGCAGATACATTATGAGAGCTGTTGAAACTGTACATATTAAAGATGTTTGCATTGCCCTTATTGATTCTGTGATATGTTATAAGGAAAAGAAAACATATAGTGGGGTCAAGAAAATGTGAGTCTTTAAAGGGCAAGTTTTAATTAGCAAATGTATTTATTTGCAAAAAATCCTTCCCTTCAGAGTCCAGCAGTTACTAGAAAATTGTTTCAGGGAGTAAGTACTTCAAAGCAAGAAGACACTGAGGAGCAAGAGGCAATGCCTCATGCCTGTTGTCTGACACCACATCAAATATGCAAGTTGGTTACTTAGGATTTGGACACCTACTGATAAACGCCATCAAACTTCCATAATTAGAGGGTGAGAAAAGTGCCTGCCAGAGGATAGTCTCGGTCTTTGGAAAGGTTGCTGTAAATAGTTCCCTTGTAAGGTTCCATCTGCATCTCTGATTTTTCATCTCACAGAAATATTTACCCTGTGGGTAATTTCCCCCACCTAATAATAATAACACCGTACACAGCATGGCCCTTTCACCTTTTCAAAGGGCCTCCACATCTGTTGATAGACTCAATCCTTGTACCCACCCCTGCTGGAATCCTACTTCCAGTGTGAGCCAAGAGGAAGAGGGACCCAGAGAGGTTCAAACAAAGAGTCAGAGCAGGGGCTAGAACTAAAAGAAGGAATAAAAGACATTCTTGGAGAGTCTTCTGTGTGGCGCCAGAGCTTCCACAGTGTGTTATCACATAGAATTGTTGTGATAACTAGAGAGGGAGAGTGAGCACACTGAGGCTTGTGAGGTTCTGGCTCAGCCAAATCAGAATCAGAATCCAGCTTTCCAGAACTCCCAAGCCACTTGCCTGTCTCAGCACAGCCCCATTTTTAAAAGCCACGAGGTGAGACTGGTGGTGATTTTCTGTCTGACTGACTCCGTTTCATCCGTGAGCTGTCTTTCTGTGAGGTTTGTCTAACCCGTGAGTTGTCTTTCTGTCTTATAGGAATTAGAAGCTAGTGTTTGGGGATTTGGTGATAAACAATGACTTTTGGATCATCTCATAGAAAATAAGGGGAAAGCCTCTGCTTGGGTTCACCATAAATACTCACTTTTAGGGAAATGATTAGTTTGTCCTCCATTTCACCCCTCGTCCTGAAATGTTTAGCAAAGTATTGGCACTTACAGGTTCTTAGTAAATATTTCTTCACCGAGTGAAGAAATGAATGCTAATAACAACAATAGCTAGCATGCATTGAGTGATGTGCCAGGGGATGAGCAAACAGCATTATCTTATTTAAATTGTAATGCTGTACTTTGTGGTAGATATAATTGTTATCCCTAATCCATGGGTCAGAAAACTGAGAAGTTAAGCAAATTATACAGTCACATAACTAATAAATGGCAAGGCCAAAGTCCACCTTGGATTGCTCTTAGCTACCACATTGTGTTGGATGGATGGATGGATAGCCGGATGGATGGATGGATGGATGGATGGATGGATGGATGGATGGACAGATACAATTAATAATACCAGCAGTGTGCTGGGCACGGTGGCTCAGGTCTGTAATCCCAGCACTTTGGGAGGTTGAGGTGGATCACCTGAGGTCAGGAGTTTGAGACCAACCTGACCAACATGGAGAAACACCATCTCTACTAAAAATACAAAATTAGCCAGGCGTGGTGGCCCAAGCCTGTAATCCCAGCTACTCGGGAGGCTGAGGCAGGAGAATCTCTTGAACCTGGGAGGTGGAGGTTGTGGTGATCCGAGATTGTGCCGTTGCACTACAGCCTGGGCAACAAGAGCGAAACTCCATCTCAAATAATAATAATAATAATAATAATGATAATAATAATAATAATACTAGCAGTGAAGTGAGCTCTGCATGAACGGCAATACATTTTATGGTATGGCTACTCTTGTCCATTACTCTTCATGGTTGCACCCTGTTTATTTCCTTCATTGCATATTTTACAAGCTGCAGTTACTTGTTTCTGCATTCCTTTTACTTTTAACATCTGTCCAACTGCAATCAATATAAGTTTCAGAAGTGGAGTGACCAGGAGTATCTTGTTCACTGTTGTGATCCTCAGCACCTAGCACATTGCTTGCCACAAAGTAAGTGTTCAGTAAATATTTCTAAAATGAATGAATGAATGTGGGCTCCCATCCTTCTTAAGCAGTGGAATGCCTGCAAGCATATATATATACCTATGCACTGTTGATAGGGGGTATTTTACACAAATTTACTCCATCTCCATGCCAACGGTATACTTTCTGCCTTTGAGGGCATATGGCTTGGGCAGTGGGGCTCAAATTCAGATAAGCCTATAATGGTTCTGATGTCAGATTGTACTCCTCCACTGACATTTGCTCCCAGATAGCAGGGAAAACACTGATCAGAAAACAGCAGCATCTGTTGTGGTCAAAGGTAACGAGATGGCAAAACTCCGTGGTGGAAGCATCCCCTGATTAGGTCAGGCCCCACTCTCACAACAGAGAGGCACTGTATCAGCTGACATTGCTTGCATAATGTTTCTTTCTGAGGGCTGGTCTCCTTAAAAAGAGCTCTCCTAAAGCATTCTCCTGCATGCTTAATGCCATGTGATACTCTCCAAAAGGGATGTGCCAATTTTTTGTCCTATATCTTCCCATCATTTGCCTAACAGACTTCCTTGCCACTCATGTGAGTTTGCCTTTTTCATGCATCAGGTGACAGGTGCTAGGCGTCTGCAAAAGTAAATTACATCCATTTCTTAGTCTTACAAGTCTGCAGCCTTCATTAGATCTGCATATTTGTCCCGAGGACCATGGGTGAGGTAATCAAGAATGAAACAGACAGAATAAACAAAAGAACCTCCATTAAATGACCAAAGCCTCTGTGGGGTAATTCTAATGATGGTCATGTAAATGATGTGTCAGATGCTGACCTAAAGCCTTGCACATATTCATACATTTAATCCATACAACAACCCTATAAAATCAATTCTTTACTACTCCCAAATCAGACTGCAATTCGGTACTTCAAGGCCTTATCAATCTG
This sequence comes from Macaca mulatta, assembly GCF_049350105.2. Classification (NCBI taxonomy): domain Eukaryota; kingdom Metazoa; phylum Chordata; class Mammalia; order Primates; family Cercopithecidae; genus Macaca; species Macaca mulatta. Next base: position 79,900,486 of record NC_133419.1, read on the forward strand.
TAGGACAATTAGGACCTATACCCTGTTCTGTTTTCCACATTATATTTTTCATGTATAATATATCTTGAAAATAGATGTATTTATCTCAATATAAATAGGTGTATATATGTGTATAATATCTCGGAAATTGGTGTATTACTTTTTATACTTGCATACATTTTAAAAGACATTTGACTTTTTCATTGATTCATAATGATTGTACATATTTATGGAGAACATGTGATATTTTGATACATGCATGCAATATGTGATGATCAAATCAGGGTATTTAGGATAATTCATCACCTCATTTATCATTTATTTGTGTTGAGAACATTTCAGATCTTCTCTTCTAGCTATTTTGAAATATAAACTCAATGGGCTGAGCGTGGGGGCTCATACCTGTAAGCCCAGCACTTTGGGAGACTGAGGAGGGTGGATCACTTGAGGCCAAGAGTTGAAGACCAGCCTGGCCAACATGGTGAAACCCCATCTCTACTAAAAATATAAAAATTAGCTGGGCGTGGTGGTGGGTGCCTGTAGTCCCAGCTACTCAGGAGGCTGAGGCAGGAGAATCACTTGAGGGAGGTGGAGAATGCAGTGAGCTGAGATCATGCCACTGCACTCCAGTCTGGGCAACTAAGTGAGACTCAGTCTCAAAAAGAAAAGAAAAGAAAAGAAAAGAAATCTACACAAAATTATGGTTTACTATAGCCACCCTATTGTGCTATGAAGCACTGGAATTTATTGCTTCTATCTAACTGTATGTTTGTATCCATTAACCAGCCTCTCTTCACCCCAACCTCCAATGCTTCCCAGACTCTAGTAATTATTGTTCTACCCTCTGCTTCCACGAGATCACTTTTTTAGCTCCTACATATGAATGAGAAAATAAGACATTTGTCTTTCTGTGCCTGGCTTATTTTACTTAACATGATGATCTCCAGTTCCATCCACATTGCTGCTAAATGACAGGATTTCATTCTTTTTTATGACTGAATAGTACTCCATTGTGTATATATACCACATTTTCTTTACCTGTTCATCTGTGGATGGACAGATAGGTTGATTTCATGTTTTGGCTATTGTGAATAGTGCTGCAATACACATGGAGGTGCAGGTATTCCTTTGTTATGCTGATTTTTCTTTGGATAAATACCCAGTAGTGGAATTGCTGGATTATATGGTAGCTCTATTTTTAGTTTTGTTGAGAAACCTCCATACTGTTGTTAAAGCAAACTAAATATGGTCTGAGAAGGGCTCCATACTTCTATATTTGAGCCCTCGTGGACGAATGTAACTTCATAGGTAGACAAGATCGAAAGCCTAACTTAGGAGTACGTGCCTATAACAATAGCTGAGTCCCAGCAGTCACGCTTCAACCACTCTTACACGGCTGAATGTACAAACTGTGTTCAAATAAGACAAACTCCAGACTGTAACCAATCCAGCTGTTTCTGTACCTCACTTCTGATTTCTGTATGTCACTTCCCTTTTTTTTGTCTATAAATTTGTTTTGACCATGAGGCACCTATGGAGTCTCTCTGAATCTGCTGTGATTCTGGGGGCTGCCCAATTTGCAAATTATTCATTGCTCAATTAAACTCCTTTAAATTTAAAGTTTTTGTTTTAATACTGTTTTTCATAATGGCTATGCTAAGTTGCATACCATTTTATTATATAGACATAGCATATGAATTTAATCACAGAGATCACAGCGATTCTGATATATTTACTTAAATAAATCTCAAGCAAGTAAACTATGGTAAGACACATAGTAGCTGCTCACAAAAGTTAAATTACATTATTGCTGTCAAATCTGTTGACTATTAAAGTAACCCAGAGGAAATTGAAGTTCCAAATCAGTTTCACAAGGTATACATTTTAATTGATGTATTAAGGCAACTGACAAACCATTGGGAGAGGGCTATAGTATATATTTCAAAATGTTCACACTGAATGTAAAAAAGGAAAATATGAAAAGAAGAAAACATAGGTGATAATCTACATGATTTTGGATGTGAAGAAGGAAGACCTTTTAAAATGTAAGATGATAAAGAAGATATTTTAAAGAAAAATTTCAGTACGTAAAAAAATAAAATGTTTGTATATTTTAAAAACCGAGATAAAAATCAAAAGAACAAAATTCTGGGGAAGTATTTGAAACATACATGAAAATGTGCTACTATTCTTAATATATAATGAGGTCTTATGAATGTATAAGAAAAAGACATTTCAATAAAAAAGTGCACAAAGAAAATGCCGTCTCTACTAAAAATAGAAAAATTATCCAGGCATGGTGGCGGGTGCCTATAATCCCAGCTACCAAGGAGGCTGAGGCAGGAGAATCGCCTGCAGGAGGCGATGGTTGCAGTGAGCCAAGAGCGCACCACTGCACTCCAGCCTGGGCGACTGAGTGAGACTCTGTCTTCAAAAAAATAAAAATAAAAATAAATAAAAATTTAAAAAAGCACAACTAGGCATAAGACATATATTTAAATCATTAATTAATAACTCCAAGAAATGCAAGAAACAAAAACATTGAGTTGTTCTGTTTTGTTTTTGCTTATCAAATGAGAAAACTATAAAAGAAGAATAACATATACAGAGAATAGTTAACTCTACTTATACTGCCAATGGGTATATATTGGTACAACCTTTCCAAAAACTAATATGGCAATATATACTCAAAACCTTTTATCGTGTGGAGCTTTTGACCTAGGAATCTATGTCTACATTTAATGAAGTTAATTCAAGGAAAACAATTATGAGTGGACCCCCAGAATTACATAAAGGGGTTTCATCAGTGTTAGCAATAGAGGCCAACTGGGAACAATTTAAATGTCAAGAAACTACTAAATGATCAAATGTATTATGGTACACCATTGTATGATGAAATATTGTACAACCATTATAGATCATGTTATAGAAGAATTTTTAATGAATCTGGAAAGCAGTCACAATATTTTTGTGACCTTTCTTTAATGTATTATGAAAAATTTCCCCCAAAATAAAAAAACCATAAATTGATTATAGCAATTATTTAGCTTCAATTATTGTCAATTCATGTCCAGTCTTGTTTTATCTACACCCTTCTCTACCCCCATTATTTTGAAGGAATTTCCCTGATTGTTTCATAAATCTCTCTATTTTTAGTTTGTTTGCATCAGGATCCAAATAAACTCCTGTGCTACAATTGGTTGACTTATCTCCTAAGTTTCTTTGGGTTTTCAGCCATCTATTCTTTTCCCTGCTCGCACATTACTTTTAAAGAGATTGGGTGGTTTGTCCTGTAGAGTTTCCCGCAATCCAGGTTATTGATTGCAGCCTTCTGATGTGGTTTAACATGTTCTTCTATGTCTTATATTTCCTGTAAACTTGTAATTTATTCTAGAGGCTCAATCCAATTCAGAGTTAATTTTTTTTACAAGACTGCTTTATAGATTGTACTGTGTACTTTCACAAGTCTTTGTATTGTTAGCAGCCTTTGCTGCTCATCTACTAAATTCATCATCTCACTAGAATTTGCAAACTGATGATATTCTATCATTGCTTCCTTACTTTTAACATGAATACTTCAATAAAAAGAAACTTCCCCTCATGAACTATTTGGTTACCCAAAAAGACAGGATAAATGTTTGATTTTTTTTCATTTTATTTGCCAGATTTCCAAAGAATGAGTTGGTTCCTTAGAATCTTCCAGAGGCAAGCAAAGTGTGTGTGTGTGTGTGTGTGTGTGTGTGTGTGTGTGTGTATGTGTTCCTATTTTATGAATCAGTAATGAGCTCATGTATTTAAATATGTTTAATATATTTTCATTTATATATTGATGTCCAAATTGTCCCACCTTTGGTCTGTGGTGAACATCTTCATATTAATTCTCAAGTGTTTGATAGCCTTCTTTCTTTCTGGAATAAAAGATGATCTAGGCTCATCTTACATCTTTCCTAAGCCAGACTTGAAATTGTCCAGGACTGCCTCCTTTCTTTTTAAATGGGAAATGGTTTTTAGAAACCACAGTCTTGTTACTAGGAGTTGCTCATCGCCATTGAGTTGGTATTGTTTCTAGCCTTTTTCTATTGGAATGGCTAGGATATATGTAATTTTTTGAAAAGAACATTTGCTATGAGTTTATACCAAACTTATAACTCAGTTTTTACTTAACCTATCAGTCTTCTATCTGTCGCTCCTTTCTTCCATTACAAATAATAAATGATGCTGTAGAAAAATATGTAATTTAGGGAAATAGCCATAATATATATTTCAGTGGAAAATAATCATATATATACACCAAATATATACCAGTAGTTATTTCTTAATAAGATTAAAATGAATTTTTAGTTTCTTTTTTTTTTTTTTTTGCTTTTTAGTATTTAAACATTTCCATAAGGAATTCATTTTATTTTTGCTATAAGAAAAAATTTGCTAAAAAAACAAAAATAAGCCAGATGGCATAAATTATAATATAGTAAACTGTCTGCCAATCTTATACGTGGGTAGAATAATGATAATTCATTACATCTGTGGAGTGCTTTACAATTTACAAAGCATTTTACATCTATTATCTTTCATGATCATCACAACAGCATTGTGAGGAAGATCGAATAGAAATACTGCTTTATAGATAAAAAAATTGAGGCTTGAAAGGATCACATATGATGGAATCAAGGTTAGAACTTGGGGCTCCTGATTTGGTCAGTGTTCTCTCCCTGACCTCTCTATCTCTAGATGATTGTTACTATGTTTTCTCTCATTTTTCAGGAAGACGAGAAGACCCTGTAATGTTCTGCCTACTATTTCCAATGCTATCCTTAGAGCCCTCTTTCTTCAGCATAAGACTTAGAGGCCCAAAATGCCAGTACTTCTTTTTCAACTTATTTTTGTCAAAGTTATTCATTAACATAATTTTAAAAGCTAAATATCCCACAAAGATTTAATGCAAAACAGAGTCCACTGACCTACAATTCACCATCCAACTACACCTAATATTCCCTCTCCCCTGAGGCAACCATTTTAACTATTTGAGCTGTTTCTTCTAATTTTTATTACCATATTTCTAAATATTCTGCTTCTAGTATATTCTTGATTCTTTAATTGTTAGAAACTATCAGTATACTTCCTACTATTGAAGATGATCATTTAACTTTTTCCTCTTTATACTTCCCTTTTCCCTATATCTTCAATGCACTTATATCAGAATTTTTATGTTAGTACTGTCATTATTATGAGTGTGTAATTATTACTCTCAACTAAGCCATGTAGTGTACTATTATTTACTATATTGTTTTAATTTTTGTTTTCTCTTGAGTTAATAATTGCCTCTTTTCCTTTCATATTTGCTTAGTGTTTTAGGTACTTATTGCTATTTCATCCCCAAACTACCAAATTATAAATATTCTCTCAGTACATTCCAGTATATCAGTCTATCCCTTCCCTTCCCCTCCCCTCCCCTCCCCTCCCCTCCCCTCCCCTCCCCTTCCCTTTCTCATAGAAATTTTATTTCCTTTTGTCTAAACTGTTCCCAATGTGGGCTCCTTACTTTCTAGGACTGCTGCATAGTTCTTGTTTTAGGATCCCTTGCCACCATATTCCTAGGGATTTTATTGGATCTCTCTCTTGTATTTGTACCTTTTGTTTCCAGGATCCTGTATCTTCCTCTTTGGTTTTTTCCTCTGTATGCTGAGAACAAGTGTATGGAAGGTCAAGTTTTTGAGACCTGCTTTGGCTGGATATAGAATTCTAGATTGAAAGTACATTCTTTAGTATTTTAATGACCTTGATGGTTTTATTGTCCTCTTGCTTTCAGCGTGGCTTATTAAGAAGACTGACGGAATTTTGTCTCTTTCTCCTCTTTGGGTGGCCTTTTTATTTATCCTGCTCTCTGCAAGTTTTTAGGATGGTCTCCTTTTCCCAGGGTTCAAAATTATATGAGGATTGGTGTGGGTCTTCTTTCATCCAATGTGCTGAACTGTGGCTGAGTTCTTCTACTCTAGAAACTCTGAGAAACTTATTTATTTCATTGATAATTTATTTGTTCTCTAGTTCCAAAGTCATTTTATTCAGATATTGACTAAGATATTGAACCTCTCAGACTGTTTCTAATTTTTTAATCTTCTCTTTCCTATTTTCCACATTTTTGTCTCTTTGTTTTACTTTTGGGAGATTTTCTCAGCTTTGCCTACCAATCCTTCTGTTGACATTTTTATTTCTGCTGTCATATTTTTAATTTTCAGAAGCTTGTTTCAGTTTTTTGTTTTGTTTATGAAGTGAGGTCTTGCTCTGTTACCCAGGCTGGAGTGCAGTGGTGTGGTCACAGTTCACTGCAGCCTCGACCTTCCCAGCTCAAGTGATTCCCCCCTCCTCAGCTTCCCGAGGAGCTGAGACTGTCACTATTGGGAGATAGTCTCACCATTTCTATACAGATTTCATTTACTTCTCCTGTTCCTTTTTTTAGCACAGTGTATCTACCTTTAGCTGAGCTGTTTTCCAGAAGTCCAGACTTCCTCAGGCTCACTTACTATAGTCAGTAAATCTCCAGTCCTCTCCTTGGGGGTTGACAGTGCAGGCACTCAAGAAAACAAAACAGAGAACGGAACCTTAAGACGAACAACCAATTTTCCTTTTTTCCAACCCCACCCAGGCCCCTACTTTCAGAAATGCCTGAGGCTTCCCATTTCTGAGGTTTCCTTGTGCTCTGAAATGAAAATCAGATCCCTTCTGGATGTTTTCCACTGATAGCTTAGGTTTCACTTTCTTATGTCTGCCTGTCAATTATTTCTTGTCCATCTGCTTTATAGTTCCAAAATGCTATTGTCTTCTCTTTGGTTCTTTTTTCCTTTGTGGTTTTCTGCTTTGTTATCATTTCTCTGCCATTTTAGTAGGTGTTAGGGGAAGAACAGAGGTGGAAGTGTGTTTCTTCCTCTGTGTGTAACTGAAGTTCAAACTCTTCTTTCAGGCCAGTATTTTAAGAGGTGTTCAAACCACACAAGGATCTTGAGCTCTTTCTCTCTCTGAGAAGCACTGTGGCTCCACTGTTTACAGGACTATAGATGAATCCTGGAACCCGAGTGCCATCATCTTTAAAATACAGATAATAACATCTGCCTAACTGGTTATTATAAGGGTAACTGGGATGATGTTTGATCTGTAGTTTTAGATTCTAATAATTTGAAGAATATCAATAAAAAGCAGCTATGTTGTTTTTAGTATTATAATTACTGGCAGACTATGTTAGGGGTAGACAGCTCATTGAGTTACTAAGGGAGGTGGTAAGGCAACAGTAGGGAACTAGAAAATCCTCTTCTACAAATGCTTTGGTAACAAGTCCTGGATTGTAGAAAGTAATAATTGATGATAGTAGCTAATATTTACTAAGCGCTTATTATGCTTCAATTAGTGTGCTTTACAGGTTATCTCAAGCATCACAACAACATGATAAACACCATTATTATCTTCATGTTAGAAATGAGCAAATTGAGGTGTGGTGATGTTAAATCACTTGGTCAATCTCACACAACAAAGATGTGGCAGGTCTTAGATTAGAACCCACAGTTTGCTTTAGAGCTGTTACTCCTAATACCAAGGCCAGAACTTCTCAAATCTTAACATCATCATGAATCCCAGGGGCTCTTGTTATGCAGCACAGCTCTGGTTCAGTAGCTCTGGTGTGGGGCTGTGATTCTGCATTTCTAGCAAACTCCCAGGTGATGCTGATGCTGCTGGTCCCAGGACCACAATTTGAGTAGTGCCCAGACTGTGCTCTCTATGTTGGTCACATCGTATGGAACCTAATTTTTCCCAGGTACAAATGGGACCACAAGAACAGTGATGGTACCCGTCACACTGTCGTCCTGCCCTATGGGCATAATGTGCATAAACAGAACCTCAGAAATCATTTCTCCTACTGCACACTCTCCCCAGGAGCCCTGGCGTGTCTCACATACTTTTAGCCTTCTCTACTGCTTTGGCTGCAAGATACTCACTACTTTCCACCGCCTTTGAAGTCAAAGGTAGACCCTCACTGTTACCTGCTTCTGCGGCCTTCTCTGAGCACACCATGCCTGGAGTTTTAACTCTGGGTATTCTGAAATACGCAAGAGCCTTAAGGTGTAGAAAGACATTGAGTTCCTTCCCTCCAGCCCTCAGCAGAGTTGTGCTGTGTTCACTGCAAAAAACAAGAAGACCCTCTTCCACTCAGGGCTGCCTGGGCCCCAAGTAGCATTACTTGTGCTCTGGATCTCTCAGGTTCCCTTGTGAACACAGCGCTGTCAGCTGCTGCCTGTAGCCTTACTGTCCTGGGAAAATATGCTGTTGTCCTGCCTCGCTTTTTCTCTCACTAGCTGAAAAAATGCTGTCGTCCTGCCTCCCTTTTTCTCTCATTAGCCTCTGCTTCAGCTCTCTTAGAATTAACCACCCTGAAAGCACGTCAACTCAGGCCAACTTCCAACTTATGGGGGAAGGGTGAATCTCAGCTTAGGCTCAACTAGAACCATACTCTGGTATGACACAAGGCATAGTAAAGGAGACATTGGAGAGGCACTTCAAAGATTCAGAATTCATAATGAGGCAAGGGAAAGCACTGGAATAAAGCTGAGTCTGAGGTGGGAGACCCACTTCTGCCCCAACTTAGCTGTGTGACCTTGGGCATTTTAGCAACTCTCTCTGATTGTTCCAAAACTATAAGGAGAAAGAGGCTCTAGATGACCTTCAATGTGTACCTTCCCATTCTATATGATGTTCTGTTATCTTCTAATAGCACCTAGTGATTTAGATACATCTATAAGAAATTATTCCTACTTGCCAAGCATTTGTTCTACTAAATAGAAATTAGAGCAGTGCTAAATAGAGAGTTCAAATGTAAAGCCAGGTTGGGCACAGTGACTCATACCTGTAATTCCAGCACTTTGGGAGGCTGAGGCGGCTGGTCACCTGAGGTCAGGAGTTCAAGACCAGCCTGGCCAACATGGTGAAATCCCATCTCTACAAAAATACAAAAATTAGCCAGGCATGATGGCAGGTGCCTGTAATCCCAGCTACTCGGGAGGCTAAGGTGGGAGAATTGCTTGAACTCGGGAGGCGGAGGTTGTAGTGAGCCCAGACCATACCATTGCACTCCAACCTGGGTAACAGAGTGAGACTCTGTCTCACAAAAATAAATGAATGAATAAATAAATAAATAAAATTAAATAAAATAAAATTAGCCAGGCATGGTGGCACACACCTGTAATCCCAGCTACTTGGGAGACTAAGGCACAAGAATCGCTTGAACCTAGGAAGTGGAGGCTGCAGTGAGTTGAGATCATGCCTCTGTAACTCCAGCCTGGGCAACAGAGCAAGACTCTGTCTCAAAATAATAATAATAAATTCATTAATTAAAAATAAATGAAATGTAAAGCCAAATAGCTTAGGCTCCCCCATCACTAGCTCTGTAATCTTACTTAAAAGTCACCCTTCCTCTCAACTCTTTAGTTTTCTCACTGTAAAGTGAAGGGGTTGTACCAACTGAATTCATTGTAATAAAGGCTTCAAACTGGAGGCTCTTGGGCTTCATTCAGTCTGCACACATGTTTTGCTTAATCCATTGAGTATTTTAAAATTTTTCAATCAGTTACTAACATTTAAAAATTAGGAGTTTTTACGTAAAAATCTGGTTTTCTGACTTTTCTTGAAAGATCAGAAAATCTAGGTGACCTGGGTCAACCATTGCTGCAAAGCCAATATTGGCTGAATTGCACTGCAGCCATCTTTTTAAAAAGGGGGATGCACCCTCTGCACTGTCGCAGCTCCTACTGGTTCCACATTACTCATTTATATTACTCAAGTCCTATAAGTATTTGAGTTTGTGATCCCTGGACAGCCATCATACTTACGAGCTGTGTAATATCAGGGGAGTACTTATCCTTTTTAAGACTCAGTATCCAAATTATAGAATGGGAATAATAAAATGTTCACCTCATTGCATGGGGTGTATTAATGAGACAGAGCAGTGATCAGCAGACTTTTCTGTAAAAAAAGAGAAAGTAAATATAGGCTTTGCAGGCCATATAAGATCTGTGTCACGTATTCTTTTTGTATCTATTACTTCTCTTCTGTCTTTTTTTAAACAGTCTTCTAAAAATGTGAACATTCTTAGTTTTCAAGCTGTACAAAATAGGCTGCAGGTGGATTTGGCCCATGGGTCATAGTTTGCTAACGCCCTAAAATAAAGTATTTGGAGCACATACAATAATGCCTGGCATGCAGTGAATATCAATAAATGTTAATTCTCATTATTTCAGTATCAGGTCTCTCATTCTCTTACTCTCAGACATGAGTGGACTCTGCAGTGCCCATCAGAACTCCCCATTGCCATTTCAGTTCTCTTCTGACAACGCAGAGGGGGACAGCATTTTTTTTTTTTTTTTTTTTTTTTTGAGACGGAGTCTCGCTCTGTCGCCCAGGCTGGAGTGCAGTGGCGCAATCTCGGCTCACTGCAAGCTCCGCCTCCCGGGTTCACGCCATTCTCCTGCCTCAGCCTCCCGAGTAGCTGGGACTACAGGCGCCCGCCCCTGCGCCCGGCTAATTTTTTCTATCTTTAGTAGAGACGGGGTTTCACCATGGTCTCGATCTCCTGACCTTGTGATCCGCCCACCTCGGCCTCCCAAAGTGCCGGGATTACAGGCATGAGCCACCACGCCCGGCCGGGGACAGCATTTTGTCTGCTGAGACATGTTCTTCTAAATAGAAAGCGCTGCATGGTACATAAAGAGCTCCAAAGCAGCACAACAAATACAGTGCAACTGTGTCATCACCATGAAATCAAAACCATTGTTTAAGCCATTTGCTAAACCACATCCCCATTCCAGTTATTCTGTCTGAAACATTACCAAACAATCACAACTGGACGGAGAGCTGGAGGTCCTGAAAAATCTGATTATAGGTTTTCTGTTCTCATCGCTTTCCTCCTTTGTTTTGGTCCTTTAACTCTCCTCCTCCCTAAACACCTTGTGCTGTATTATTTATTATTTAACTTGAATGCCAGGGATGCAGCTTGAGATGAAAGACACTTGACAAAATAAAATTGCATTGTGTTGTAGGACTCTCATACATGCAGCTTGGCATAATTAAAATAAGAGAGACATGATATTGTTTGCTCATTCAAAGAATGTGATGACTGAATCTAAAGAAATGTCAGTTATTTTTCTATGGTATCCAAGGAACCCAAGGAGAACATGCATTTAAATAAAAGAGCCAAGGAGCACATCAAGAGATTGTCCAAAAGATACACATACTTTTTTTCCTCTTACTGGTAATTCACTAAGAAATGGAACAAAATCATATATGGGTGATAAGCCAAGTTCCTAGAATGGCGTTGACCCAAGTTTCCTGGATCTGGGCCCTGTGCATCATGGTTATGAGGATTCACCATAATTGCAGTAATTTAGCAAATACTATATGAGCACCTGCTGTGTGCCAAACCCTGTGCTAAGTACTAGAAATAGAGGGATGAGTAAATTGAGGGTCTCATGTTAAGCACATAATTCCAATCTAAACATAAAGTATTAATTAGTGGTGTGATTGCAAGAGCCAACACTTGTTAAGCATATACTCATGCCCAGCATTGTTTTAGTGCTTTTTAGTTGATGAATTTATTTAGTCCTCTCAACATTCTTAAGGGTTATATGCTATTATAAATTTCCATTTTGCAGATGGGGAAGTGGAGGCCAGAGGTGAATTTAATTATTTAAGGCCACACAGCCAGTAAGTGGAAGAGCTAAGCCTGACTTCAGGGACAAATCCCTTAAAAGGCACTAAACAGCCTCTTAATAAAAGGGCTTGAATCATGTTCTGGGAATACAGTCCAGCAAAGACCCTAATTCTGCTTTGGGGGTCAGGGAACACATGGGACAACATGTTTGTCTCCAAGATTCCTTTCACAGGGAAACCGAGCCAGACATTCTAGGCAGAGAAGGAGCATATGTCCAGAAAATGGTATTTGTAACAGCCTCAGAAAGAGAATATTTAATTTTGACTGTTACATTTGCCTTTAAAGAAAATAACATTCAGCATTGCCAGTAGGTTCTTATTCAATATTAGTCTTCCCTGCAGTTCCACAAACTTCAGGAGGGCAGGTGCCTGTCTTATTGACTACTGTGTGTTTAATGCCTAGCACATGCTTAATAAATAAATTTTGAGACACATAAACAAATCTAGTCAAGGTAGAACAGTAGGATAACGATAAATCTAATATTATCCGCCATGGACAAGGGTTAATGCTCAGTTTTATTTGATACCCATATTAGCATTTTAAAATTCTAATTTCACACTGCTCTTTACTAGACATGACCATGGTATTCCTAAAAGGCTTTAAAAGCATAATATTGTAAAAACTCCTGTTACTATATGTATCAATAACATTTTGTATATATATCTGAAGTAATTATCCTATGCACAGAATTCTAAGAAGAATGCTGTACTTAACCCATGATAACCATTAATTAGATAAAATGAAATGATGTTACAGTTGCTTGCAGCACATTTTAAAGTGAAAACCCATGTTTGACAATAAATGAATATTCTTTTTATCTCCTGTAGAAGAAAACCAATGGCTATTGTAGAGACCTCCCAAACATGCTTTCCCCTAGTGAAGCTGGCAGAGCCATCTGAAGAAAAGAACTATTTTGACTTTGCTTTAGTTAGATCAACAAATATGTCTAAGGCTGGGGGTAAAAGGGGAAAAAAATGGGATCTATTTGCCACAGGGTAGAGCTGGAGGAGGTTTGGCGATTTGATTATTTCCTCTTAAGATGTCTTTGCAAGTATCAAATTGAGAACAACATCTATTTAGAAGGCTTGTCATAGATACTGTTAAGTGCAGGGGCAGGGCTTAGTAATTTTTTTCTACCAATAAATATTTTTATTAGAAAATTATTGTAGTAGAATGATTCAGAGGTTTAAAACAGGTATTTGAATTTTCCATAAAATAATTTCCCAAGACTGGGCCACGGAGAATTGTTTACCTACAACCACGCAAAATAACGCATGATTATAATTCCTAACTATCTAGAGTAAGCCAGAGTACTGAAATCCAAGAGCAGTGTTCATTTTTGCCTCCAGTGGGCGCTACGCTCATAAATGAAGGCAGCCAGTTCTGACACCTACTCTGTGTTGGGCTTCCTCTGGCAACCGTTGAACTTTCAGGTTGTTAAATGTATTCATGAACGAAGGAAAGAGGAGAGCTTTGTGTTAACCTGACCTGAGTTCCACTTCTGGAACTACTTAGTAGCTGTATGTCTCGGCAAATCATGAAGCTGGCATGGAACAGTATGCCCTCTCCTCTCTGATTACATTTCCAAATCTGAGCGTGGAAAAGAAATGACAGAAACAGCCATTGAGAGATAAAACAAGTAATAACTTGCCTGATCCTGAATTGGAGAGATTTACAGTTGGAAACAACATATTACCTGGCCCTGCCCTGAGTTCTGAGACAATATGTAACATCAAAATCATCATATGTATATGTGTGTGTGTGTGTGTATGTGTGTGTGTGTATATATATATACACATACATATATATATATATATTTTTTTCATTCCACAAATATTTGTGGTGTTGTGGTATATTTACAACACATCAATGACTGTGCTAAGGAATGAGGATTCATGTAGAGCAAATGTAGACATGGTCCCTTTGTAGTGGTTCACAGTTAGCAGATTCTTCCATATGCATATCTCAGCAATGTGAAATAGGAGTTGTTGATGACCCAATATTACAGATGACAAAATAGAAGCCAAGAGTCAGAAAATCTGAATGTAACACAAGAAATTGGAATCAAGAGTAACTCTCAGAAAGTCTGGCTCTAAAGCTAGTGTTCTCTGCACTGTACTTGTGGACTCTCCATTTTATATCAACAACAGCATAGATATCTGCTTAGTGTTGGACAGGTGGCAAAGTGCTTTTTGCTGACTCAAGTTCATTTAATTCTGTGATGTAGATATTTTTACTATTATCTCCACAATTCATTGATAAAATTGAGACCCAGAGGGATGTGGTGGCTGGTCCAAGATCACTCAAGTAGCTAGAGTCAGAGCAGAGACTAGATTCCAGTGTTTCTGATGCCAAACTCTGTCCACCATACATGGACTCCCAGTTTAAATATTTCTAAATTCAGAATCTTTGAGCCTTATTTTCATGGTCTAGGATTATTTCCATGACCTATGTAAATTATAATTAAATCCATGCTAATAGGCCATTTTGTGGCAAAACCTCAATAAGCAGTGAGCCGAGGCCTGCAGGCTTGCAAAATTATTTATGGTGAACTCCGATGGCTGCTATTACTCAATCTATATGTGTTGCAGCAAAGTGTTTACTCCTCTATGCAAGCTGGCTACTCAACTACATTTTTCTTCATTCCCCCTCAGCAAAATTGGGGAACCCAGCCTCTAGCATATGGAAGCATTTCTATGCTGATGGATTTTCTGATGAGCGTGGGATAGGGATGGTGGAAGTATGATTTGCAATGATGTGTTGGAAGAAACATATATTTCCGAGTGAGGCTGATTGGACTAGGTTCCATGTGACAAAAGTTGTCTCCAGAAAAGACGTTTTTTCTTCCACTTTACCCCCACTTCACCATTTGTTAAAATCAGTGATTTCTGAATCTGTCTTAACACTTGTGAAAACACAAAATCCAGAAGATCCGGGCTTTTTTTTTTTTCCCCCCCTATAATGCTGAACCTTTCTGGTGGGCTCAGGTTTCTACAAACTGCTCCCAAATGGGCACAAACAAGGAGCTGAGCACTTCCTTGAGGTGTTCGTGACCACACTAAAGATTTTTTAAAGTAAATTTAATTACATGTGTAAGCACTGTGTGAATAGATGGCACTTTTAAACTTAGTATGCCTAACATGTTAATTTTATGAGTAAACCTATACATAATACATTATTCTATTCTCAGATGAACAAAGGGCTGCTCCAGCTGCCAAGGGTGTGGAAACAATGTGACATATATCTTTAGTGTTCTAAGAAATATCCTTTTATTTCTCCTTGAAATGATACTTTTCCCTTTATTTAGACTCAAATTTGTTTATGGCGCTGGTCTACTGCATCAGGTAAAGACCTGTCAACCACATAGGAGCTTTCTCTACCTTGTTTTCTATTTAGAAATGCATGGAAACATAAAGAAACTAGAGGCTTCTGCATGACTTTGAAGGACACATGGATAATTTGAAACCAGAGTATTTGATGTGTGCCAAGGACCCTATCCCCTGCTTTGTCGTTTTAACAATGCCTTAAGTGTAAGTGCGTTTGTGGCTCTCTTCTCAAGGATCTCTCACAGACATCCTCTCCTTGGTTCCTCCCAGCATCCCTGGATGTCTGTCTTCAGGGATTGTTATTATCCCTGTTTTCAAATGACAAAACTCAGGATCTGAGAGACTATATAACTTCTTGTAGGTTACACACAGAGTGAGCAGGTGGAGTTCAGGTCTCGGCTCTTCACAGTCTCCCTGCCCACTTGCTGCAGGCATGTGAGTGTCCAGGGTACTCTTCCCAGGACTGGGGTGAGGAGCACTGGAAGTCAGGGGACAGAGACTTCCTGGGCACCCTGGCTCCTGCATTAATAGAGCAAGGGGGCTGACCTGAGTACCATCCCTACAGCTTCCTTCTTTGACACTCTGCAGGTTTTGTACTTTCAAGGATCTAAACCTTGAGGCAGTGACTCAAAAGGTCTTGGATTTGGATGTTTAAATCTATGTACTGCCTTTCACATGTGTCATACAAATCAAATTCATAAATACTTAAAGGTAATAATACTATTTCTTAAAGTACTCAAAAGGAGGTGGGGGATTGAAGTTTTACTTAGATCTGACATCGCCATTGAGATATTCACATTTATATGTTTTTCCCCAATAACTGAACTCCCGATGGCAAAGTTGTTGGATTTGGTGCCCTTGTACTCCCTTCCTGCTACCATCTCCACACCCTCTTTTTTCTGTCTCAGGAACTAGCACAGTGCCTGATGCCTAGCTAGCTACTCAATAAAGAGCTGCAGTTTAGCTTTGCCATTATTTTATTCTTATTTAATTCTACCTAATATATAAAGCCACAGAGATTTTTGAACATAAGTTTAAAGAAGTGATAATAAATGCCTCCCAAAATAAAGTAACTCTTTATAGAAACTTATTGAATCAGTATTATCACATATGCAAGCTATACTCAGATAATATGCAGGTCAATTAAAAAGAGGGCCACCTTCTAAGAAAGTTTGAAGAGTTCCCAATGTGAAGGGCACTGAATACTGTGTGTGAAGGCATGCCTGATTTTCCAGGACACTTCTTTTTTTCCTGTAATTTTACTTTTTTCAATTATTTTATTAAATGTACAACCGGATATAATTCTACCTTTAAACCATTGTTAGATTTTTCATATAAGTTCATAAATTTGAAGCAAACAAATCCTTTTTCAGGCCAAAATCAGGTCTCTTGATTTTTATCTTGGAGAAATTAAGTCCCTGTAGCTTGGTGGCATATGAGAACCCTCTTGGGTGTACTGGCAAACACAATCCTCTGGTTTTTTAACCTAGGACCCACAAGACACTCTCAAATCAGTTTTCAAAGCACCATGCATTGAGAGTATGCTGTGTGAGGCATTGTACTGTTTGCAGTAACCATGAAGGCTGACTCTGACTGTCTCCATTTTATAGGCAAGGAAACTAAGGCTCAAAGCCACATGGCTAGGAGCTGGCAGAGCAAAGTGTTAGACTCCGGTCTGTAGAGCTCCAAAGCCTGTATTCTCTTCACCACCTCCCTCTAATCTACTGCTCTGGGACCCTGATCTCCTCCTCTATGCAGAATTCACTGTTGACAGAGCTCCAAGCTAAAAACCATTGCCTCAAAATGACAGAGGAAAATCGAGTTGTCAGATGTGACCCAGAGCAAAGCTCTAATTCAGAATCATTTAGTTTCATATCTGCCACCTGAGACCACAACCACATTTCTCCTTTCTCATTGAAGGAGAACACAGAGACATACTTTCTCAGACTTATTTTTTAGGACCTGCATCTGTGGAGGCGCTGCTGCCATGGGACTTACTAGTCACTAACATTTAGAGTTATACTTGCTACATGACGATTGAAACCCCCATGCCTACTTACTTAAAAAAAATTCCTGTTCTGGATTTTTAGCAGATCCCGACTTGCTACTCTGTCCTGTGCCTGTATCTCCTGACCCACTGGGCACCATGGAAAGCCAATGCTTAATTTCTTCTAATGATGCAAGAGGTAGAAAGAGCCTCTTGAAGCCCTAGCTACCTGCTAAAATTTATAGAATTTTGTCCCTTGCCACGGGTCACACCCTATTTTAATGTTACAAACAAACTCAAAAACGCTGAAAGTGAGTTTCTGATCTCTGAATAAGTAGGTACTTCTAAGGATAATAAGTGGAAGAAAGCATAATGAAAGATATCAATAGACTGACTACATAAGACTCAAATTTCTGTGCACCAAAACATTCATTAAAAAATAAAATGCAAATAACACTGAGAAAATATTTTTAATAGAGGGGCAAAGACCTAATATCTTTCATAAAGATGGAACTTTTATGAAATGATGAAAAAATTAGTAGGAAAATGGACAAAGGGCATAAACAGAAAATTCATAAAAGAGTAAAGACAAACAGCTAATAAACATGAAAAAGAGTTTCATCTCACTAATAATCAAAGAAATGAAAATTAAAACAATATTAAAGAACTAGTTTTTGTATATCAATATGTCAAAGGTGAAAAAGAAAAATAATTCCTAATGTTTGTAATATGAGAAATGTTTTTACTTTTTTCAATTTGATATACACAAATTCACTTCTCATTACTGTTCAACTTTGCATTTCTTTGACTAAAAAAAGTTTTAAAAATATTGATGTTCCTTGACTTATTGATTCCAATTCTAGTAATCTATGCTAAGGAAGTAATCAAAGATGGAAACATTAATTATATATGTTTATCACAGCATTATTTACATTAACAAAAGTTGGAATGGTAGAGAACTGAAATGTTCAGGGAAAAGAATTGGTTCACTAAATAATGGTACATGTATTACTATGCATGCACAAAAATTGTTGTAAAAAATAGTTGTAATGACATTAGAAAATGTTCATGACATATCTATACATCCATAGGCACACATACGTATATACAATATAATCTTAGTTGCTTAAAATGTCTCCTATAAACACACCCACAAAGAGGAAGGAAGTTCATAAGTGTGCAACAGTGATTATTTCTTGGTGGAGGAAATACAGTATTATGGGTGTTTTATTTTCTTCTTTCCATTTAACTTCAACGTTTTCTATAATGAACATGCATTGCCTTAATAATCAGAAAAGAATTCCAACAAACGTTATTAATAAATAAGAAAGAAAATATCTGGGCAGCTTGTGTTGAAGGCCCACCAAGAAAGTCTAAACACAGACCCCTTCCCTGAACAACTCTGCACACAGAGTCCATCACATGGTTTAGCTGCCAAGTCAGAGTCTGGGGATATGAGGGTAGGGATATGAACCTCCTAGAATTAAGCCTGAATGCAGAGCTAAAGTTAAGCTAAGCCAATCAGAGCATGCCTGGTTATTGTCAGCATGCTGTGAAAGTAGTAAACTGTAAAACGCATTTTGAATACTTGCTTAAAAATCAGGTATGATGCACATGAGATGTTTGCTACCACAAAAGTGAAATATTGTTAGTTACTATTTGGATGAGTAGAAACATGCTATTCTAAAAAAGCACCTTTATTTTCTATAACAATTCTTTAAAAAATATGAAAATTTTTTTCTTAAATGTAATGTATGTATATCATGGAAAATTTAGAAACTATGGAAAAGTAGAGACAAAAAATGATAGTTCTACCATGTAAAGATGACCACAATTCAAATTTTATAGTATTTCTACCCTTAGAATGGTATTTTTATTTATTTGTTTTTGGTCCTATTTCCTCCACATAATTGAGATCATAACATATTTTGTTTCTAAAGAGGTAACCTTTTTTTTTGAGACAGTATTACTCTTGCTCAGACTGAAGTGCAGTGGCACGATCTCGGCTCACAGCAACCTCTGCCTCCCAGGTTCAAGTGATTCTCTTGCCCCAGCCTCCTGAATGGCTGGTGTTACAGACATGCACCACCACACCTGGCAAATTTTTGTATTTTTAATAGAGACAGGGTCTCACCACGTTGGCCAGGCTGGTTTCGAACTCCTGGCTTCAAGTGATCCACCCACCTCAGCTTCCCAGAATGCTGGGATTACAGGTGTGAGCCACCGCACCCGGCTAAGAAATAACCTAACCTGTTGTTCCTTAATGTTTTTGCATTGGAGGAAAGATCACCATAATATAAGGGATTTGTAATTCACTGAGTGAGTGAGTGAGTGGGGTTGGGGAAAGCACACAATACTGTCTCCATGCACACGAAGGAAGACGTGACTCCTAGAGGTTCAGAGAGACATCCACAGGACAGAATTGATGAGCAAATACTATTGCAAGTGCATTTGAAAATAACGTACCAGGCAGAGGTATTTTATCACCTAACTTTGATAAGTATATTTTAAAATATTTTAGAACATCTTATACTCTCTTTTTGAAAACTTTGGCTTAATCTGTATGCACACAAACTCATATCCTTGGGCTTCGAAATGAGGCATAGAATCTAACCATTAGTTTGAGGCTCTGAAGGCATCTTATTGGATCTGTTTCAATACTAATAGAAATGAGAAAGAGGCCAATCATGGCCTGTATTTTTAAGGGATTTGTGGTTCTCATTTGTATTATCAAATACTTTGTAAGACTTCTTTGGGCCTAAAATTGCCATACTTCACATTCACAGCCAGCTGTGTCCTGTCAGCCAGAGACAGTTCACCCCCAAATCTCGCTGCTCTCTGGCAAGGAGATTCTGTTGCTGAAATGAGCAGTAACATTTGGGGATAGTGTTTGCAAAACAATGTAAAGCCTTGAGAAATTTGTAATACTTGAGTAAAATCCAGATAATATTTTCAGTTATCTCCAGCCATCACTTTAGAAAACAATGAGTGAATGAGTAAATGAAAGAAGACAGGCACTGAGAAACTTTCTTGTGGAGAAAACAGAGCCCAAGTCTCAAGGAAGTTATGTTAAAAACAGCATTAGGTTTTGTTTATACTTGGATGTGTATTTTCTAAATCAGGAATTTCAAATAATGTCAGCATAATAACTGGCACCATTTATCTAGTGCCTCAAGTATTGTGTGAAAGCTCCTTTGTAGATATTACAACAAGTAACTCTTCAATAGTTCTTGGTCATTAGTCCCCCGTTTCACAGATGATGAAACTGATGCGTAGTGGAAAAGATAAAAGTGGAATGCCAGTGTGTGTTTGCTTGTTTGTTTTCAAGGGTTTTTTTTTTTTTTTTTTTTTTTGCTGTGACTATCTTTTTAATGTAGTCCTTGATTGGATCTATTCTGCAGTTACAAAGGGATCATTTTGGTCTTTGATAATAATTAGTTGGAATTTATTATTTATTTTTGTGACCGTTCCTGTAAGTCTCAGCAGTAGGACACTGTTAAAATGTGTTGTGTTCCACAGGACCAGAAACAAAATACCACGTTCTCACTTACAAGCAGGAGCTAAACACTGAGTCCGCATGGACACAAAGAAGGGAACAACAAAACCGACACTGGGGCCTGCTTGAGGGTGGAGGGAGGGAGGATGGAGAGGATCGAAAAACTGCTTATCAGATGCTGTGCTTATTCCCTGGGTGGTGAAAGCCCCATGACACACAATTTACCTATATAACAAACCTGCGCGGGTACCACTAAACCTAAAATAAAAGTTAAAAAAAAATGAGTCCTTAACAGAAAGCAGTTTTCTTTACCCCCTTTTGTAACATCAACAGCTAGCATGTATCTGTGGTGGAGGCCCTGTGTTCACTATTTGGCATGTACTGCTGTATATCACATCCTCACCACAACTCTACTGATGGAAGAAAGACCAATTGACCAACACATTAACCAAAAACTTGTTTTTCAAATGAGGAATTGGAAGCATAGGAAGGCTAAGTGACCTGCCTACAACATACACCTAGTAAGCGACACAAAGTTTGCATCCCTCTCAGTCTGGGCCCCATCTTCATCCACTGAGTTGTGATCTCCACTAATCAATAAGAACCCGTCATCATAAAATTACAGAATTTAGAGGAGTAAGGTCTTAAGAAGCTCCTTATAAGAAAGTACATGGAGGCCAGGCACAGTGGCTCATGCCTGTAATCCCAGTACTTTGGGAGGCTGAGGTGGGTGGATCACTTGGGGTCAGGAGCTTGAGACCATCCTGGCCAACATGGTGAAACCCGTCTCTACTAAAAATACAAAAATTAGCCAGGTGTGGTGGCAAGCTCCTGTAGTCCCAGCTACTCTGGAGGCTGAGGCAGGAGAATTGCTTGAACCTGGGAAGGGGAGGTTGCAGTGAGCCAAGATCACACCACTGGACTCTAGCCTGGGCAACAGAGCAAGACCCCATCAAAAGAAAGTACATGGACAAAGGGATGCAAAGCCCAGAGAGGGCAATGATTTGCCTTGGGTTACACAGTGAAGGAACGGCAGTGAAGACTGTATGCTCCCAATTCAGTGTCTTAAAAGTAATCACATTATCAACTGGTAAAGATTTATAGTCACAGGTGAGTTTTGTTGGTAGCTTCTTGACCATCAATTTTTCATCTTCTAAGAGCTCTGTGTAGATTGCTTGGCATCTTACCCTTACTATGTCAAAGTAAGGTCTTTTACTTCATGTCAAAGACCCCCAGCAAGGGTGCAGTGTCAAGTGCTTTCCAAAGGGTCACAGGCCCTGGCTGTTCTACACTCTCCCTTCATATCCTTGTCCAAGGCCCAGGGACGGACAGAACCACAGGTCCATTTAGTAGCACCAAACACCCCACTTCTACTGATGACGGGTGTCTCTTTGTAGCACCAAACACCCCACTTCTACAGATGACGGGTGTCTCTTGAACCACTGAGCCAAGGTGGGGCTTCCATTTTTCCCATTTCTCCTCCCCTGCAGCATGCTTTTATGAATTCCCAGCTCCTCCAGGGATCACCCCACCTGTGGCAGGGGTTCAGTACTTAGAATTCCTGGGTTGGAGCACAAGAAAAGGAAAACTAGAAATAGGTCTAGACTTCAGAGTGCTCTGTCTAGCACAGTCCTGAGCATTGCTGTTAATAATGAAGGTCTAACGTCCACGTCTGCAACTTTGCTTGGCTCCAGCAGTCCCTTCACACCCACCCCAGGCATTTCCCCAAGTGATAGAGAACAGCAATGAACCACAGCTTGGCCTTTCTGTTTAGCCCCTTGGCTGGGCTTCAGGAAGTCTCTGCCTCCCTTAGTGCTTGCTAGAATTGACTAGAGAACAGTGCTTGACTCAAATAACTGAAAAATATACTTAACACCGCATTGATTTTCCATATAATTTTATAAGCACAAACATTCTTTTTCATTTCCTGACAAACAACTATATTCCCCAAAGTGTCCAATAAAAATCAGTAATTTGCACATCACTGTTTTTGTCAGTGGCTGTTGTTTGGAGTTAGTCACCAAGACCAACGTCTTTCTCCTGATGCCTTTATCCCTCTGTACCCCCTTCCCCAAACAAATCCCAAAGAAGAACTGGGGAATAAGGGTGGAAAGCTATGTAGACCTTCCTGATGCTGTGTTCGAAGCCCTTTTTGAAAAAAGAATACATAATTTTCAAGCAATTCTTCATGGAAAAAGGAAACCAGGGGCAGAGATGAAACATGCTACACTAAACACTGTACTGTCTCCACAATTCTGAACAGCACATAGGCTGCACAGGTCCCCTCCCCTCCAGCTCATCCCCAGCTACGAGCAGGGACAAATCCTTCTGGTGCAAGTGGAATGCTGGGATGATTAATCCAATGACTGACAAACGTCTCAGGCCAAACAGGCACCCCAATGTCCAGTGGCAAGTATTACTCTCAAGTTGCATCATAAGACAAGCAATGACAAGGGTGAAAATTGAAAATGGTAAGTTGTCATTCCTAGGAATCTTCACGTTGTTCCCTCTCCCCCTAGCACCAGGAACACAGCATAGTGTGTTCATTTTTACATGCCATTCCTAACTTCCAGGACAGCCTTTCTTCCCAACCAACCTCTCCTCTCTTAGAAACAGCGACCTAGGCTGAATGTGACAGCAAAGAAACAAAGAGGAAGGTGTTGATTCTCACCCAGAAGTCTTGTCTCCTCACAGTCCTTTAGAAGCTCAATCCTCAGGAGACAGGGCACTGGGGGTTGCCAAGGGGACCTGAAATACAGGTTTGCCACAATCCTGACCAAATCAGCTCCCAGGGCTGAGAAGGGAGAAGGTGTCAGTCATTCAAAACCCATCGTGGCTGATTCTGAAGTGGAAAAAGAAAAAAAGAAGCAAAGAAAAGCATCGCTCAGCAATGGACAGGAAGAAGAGTTAAGAGGCTGAGCTCTTCAGCAAGAAATGCTATAGCTCTTTCAACTTGGACAGAGCCAGGACCGTGGGCTGCTTGTGTCAGAAAGTGTGTGTTCTTGCTTAGTGCTTAGGTTTTGTTGTTTTTCCAACCTCTTTCCCTGAGCCCTGGCACTGGGGAACGTGGAATGGCTCAACCTGTTGTAATCAAACATGTGGGTTGCTGTTTGTTGCAAAGATATTGCAGCAGCCTCTTCATTAAATGAGGCTGTTCTTAAATGCTAAGAATTAATTTCCTTGTCTGTAGTTGCCTGCTTGTACTCTGGCCTTGGTGTGGAGTGGGGCGCTGGGCAGGAGTATACAGAGTAGGATGAAGGGAACACTGGGCAGAGTAGGACTCTGTGCCTGGAGGCTCCTTGGAAGAATGACCCATAATTCTGACTTGCTGGAGCCAGTGGGCCCCTGACAACCACCTCCATGTCTCGTTCTTAGGAGATGTGGCAGATACTACAGGGGACTCCAGCACATGCAGTCTATGCACAGTTGGGCCCTGATCTTTAATCCCACCCCAGGCCTCTGGCATCAACTTGAATACTGTCTCCTGGAATCTCAGCAGGACCTCTGAATCCTGTGCTTTCTGATGACAGGGCGTGCTCAAGGGTGGTGTCATCTGGGAAAACAGAAAAGGACTTCATTCACCCATTTGTTGGCTCATTCACTCAGTTATTCATTCATTGCCGCATGTATGCATTCATCAGTCCATTCATGTATTCATTCATTCATTCCTCCTTGCATGAGTGCATTTATCTATTAATTTATCTGTTCACTCTCATGTGTTCATTTGCCCACTTAATATTACTCATTCATGTATGTATTTATTGACTTATTAATTTACACATTCATTTACATTATTATTCATTGACATATTCATTCATTTGCCTATTACTACACCCTTACAAGCCATGCACTTGACTAATGTGCATGCATTCACTTTTGCCTATGTGAGAAAAACTCATCTACTTTTTCTTACAAGTGCTTGTTCCTCCATCCATCCATCCATTTATCCACACCTCCAGGCAACCACTTCTAAGTTCGTTTATTCATAGATATGTTGTCTATTAGCTTATATGTTCATGTATTTATGCACTCATTTATTTAACTCTTCACCTATTCATGTTCCACACACATCCTAAGTGCCTACAATGTGCTTGGCATTGTGGGGGAAAGAAAATAAAGAATCAGGCACCCTTCCTGTCCTGAACAAGTCAAAGACAGAAGACCTGTCTGTTCTCAAGGAATCTAATGCAAGAACGTGATGGATGCCCTAAGAGAGAGGCAGAGGAATGTGAAGAGGAAGATTGTAGAGAGAGTTGAGGCCCCAGGCTGCAGGGAACATTGGAAAGAACACTGGGCTTGGCTTCAGTCTCACTGACATGGTCTCAAATCTCGCTCTGCCACCTGGCGCTGGTTAATTAACCTTTCTGAATCTCAGTCTCCTCCAATGATATAGAGCACACTGAGGGGTTGGGAAGACTAAGTGAGGTCACCGACGTGAGATTAACAAAGGCGGTGTGGGGCTCTGTAACATTCACTTTTTTCCTCCTCCCCCTCTACATTTATTTTCTAAACTTTGTCAGCAAGTCTGCCTTTACCCACTCTGGGGGTGGGACTGGGGAGAAGGGGTGAAGCCCAGGGGTGAATCTCCCTCAGCTCACAGGGAGCTAGTTGGAGGGGCTGAGGAAGCAGAAGTTAATCTCTGAGAGGTTTCCAGACCCTCCCCAGGGTCGCTTGAGAAAGGCTGAGGGAAGCTGTCAGTCTTTCAAATGTAAAACCTGCCAAAGTGAATTGGTCAAAGGAATCTATTAACATAGGATTTGCGCAAACCCTCTTTGTTGGGTGAAAGGGGATGAAGGATTTTATCAAGAACAGAATGAGATCAGGGCCCAGGTGCCACTTTGGGGATGGGATGAAAGGAGGGGGTCTGACCGGTGAGGGTGTACACGTCTCTGAAGGCCTGTGGTTCCAGGCAGAGAGGGGAGGGAGCCTCCATTTCTTGAGCCACCCACTCTATTGTCTAGACCTTGTGTGGATGCTGGGTGTACATTATCTCACTTGTTTCTTGCAGTAGCCACATGAGCCAGGTATTATTACAAATGAGGAAACTAAAAGGTTCAGCAGTTTGCTCAAGGTCACATAATTAATAAGAAGCAGAAGCAGAATTTAAATGCAGACCTGTCTGATTCCAAAACCTCTGCTTTGATCCACGATAACACACTTCCTCATGAAGGTTTTCCACCCTCTGTAGCCTTTTCTAAAAGCTTATGTAAATAGGGTATGAACGGTCATTGTCCAGAGATTTTTTTACTGTCTTTACTAACTGAATCCTAAAATGTTAACAGAAGTAGGCCAAATCTTCAAGGGAACAAATGAGAATTTTTATTTTAGAGTCATATACAATATATGTGTATAGTATATATTGGTTTCATTTTTATTTTAAAATATTTTTAGCAGTTGGGACATAAAAATATGACATGAAACACAAACAGCTTCATGGTTTCCCATTATGCTTCAAGGCAGGGGGCCTGGGGTTGTGGCTGTCTTGGCAGGACTGGTTTCACAGCCTAGGCTTGCAGTGAGAAATTAAGAATGTGACAGGTTCAGAGCTGCTATTCCAGATATGTGAGTATAAGTATAGTGGGGACACGGGGCAATGAGAGTCCTAGGCCAGAATCAGAGAAGGAAGGCCAGTGTTACGGACTAAACTGTGACCCTTCCAAATTCCTGTGTTGAAGCCCTAACCTCCGGTATCTCAGAATATGACTGTATTTGGAGATAGAGCCTTGAAAGGGGCAATTAAGGTAAAATAAGGCCCTTGGAATGGGCCCTAATCCAATCTTACTGGTGGCCTTATAAGAGGAGATTAGGACACACAGTGGGACACCAGGGGTGGGCATACACAGAGGCAGGACCATGCAAAGAGGCAGCAAGAGGTCAGTCATTTTCTAGCCAAGGAGAGAAGCGTCAGCCGAAACCAACCCAGCTTGCACTTCGATCTTGGACTTCTGGCCTTCAGAAGTGAGAAAATACATTTCTGTTGTTTGAGCCACTCAGTCTGTGGTATTTTGTCATGGTAGCCCTAGCAAACTAATCCAGCCAGGGAGCATCTGTGGTGGTCAGAGGAACTTGGGGGGATTAGAAACAGTGGCTTTTCATACTCAACAGGGAGGCACTTCAGTATTTTTACAATGACTACAACCCTTTTGGGGCATACCGCTGCATTGGCTTGGAGCAAGTGTGGCCTAAATAAGGGGGAAGGGCTGTAGATGGGGTGACCCTCTTCAGAAGAGACATTTCCAAGTAAGTGGAGAGGCAGTGTGGCATTGTGAGAGAGACAGGTGGAGGAGGTGTGAGCACAAACTACCCCAGAAGATCCCTCGGGACCCAGAATCAGGTGTGAAGGAAATATGAAGACTTCTAAGACACAATCTGATGAAGACAGGGAGAATGGGAGAGAAGATAATAGCAGCATTTGAGCAGGTGACAGTAGACTGTAGAAAGCCCAATCCTGAGTCAGTGGTAGGGAATGCCAAGAATCATCCTCATTTCTACTGCCAAGCCTGCAAATAGCTCAGGAATTGGCAGCTTCAAGTATATCTGGAACTGAGGAGAGGTGAGCAGTTAGATCTCTAGAACCCTCCCTTGCTTCACATTTCTGGGAGATTGGTCCTCCCCCACCTGGGGAAAGCTGGAGATTTATTGTCTGGAGAGGGTGAGTATATTAGTCTGTTCTCACACTGATAATAAAGACATACCTGAGACTGGGTAATTTATAAAGGAAAGAGGTTTAATTGACTCACAGTTTAGTATGGCTGGGGAGGCCTCACAATCATGGCAGAAAGCAAATGAGAAGGAAAGTCACATCTTACATGGTGGCATGCAAAAAGAACTTGTGCAGAAGAACTCCCATTTATAAAACCATCAGATCTTGTGAAACTAATTCACTACTATGAGAACAGTATGGGGAAAACCACCCCCATGATTCAATTATCTCCACCTGGCCCCACCCTTAACACATAGGGATTATTATAATTCAAGGTCAGGTTTGGGTGGGGACACGGTCAAACCATATCAGTGAGCAACATAATTTCTCTGGGCTGAAGGACACCAGGTACAGTTGAAGCAAGACACCTGATATGATTAGGATCTGTATCCCCACCCAAATCTTATGTTGAATTGTAATCTGCAATGTTAGAGGTGGAGCCTGGTGGGAGGTGACTAGATCAAGGGTGTGGAGTTCTTATGAATGGTTTAGCACTGTCCACTCTCTGCTGTTCTCATGATAGTGGGTGAGTAAGTTATCATGAGATATGGTTGTTTAAAAGTGTATAGCTCCTGCTCTGGCCAAATAAGACAAGCCTGCTTTCCCTTCATATTCTGCCTTAATTGTAAGTTTCCTGAGGCCTCCCCAGAAGCCTAGCAGATGCCAGCATTATGCTTCCTGTACAGTCTGAAGAAACATAAGCCAATTAACCCTCTTTTCTTTATAAATTATCCAGTCTCAGGTATTTATTTATAGTAGTGCAAGAATTAACTAATACAGCACCCCACTGAACAAAGGATGTGTGTATATATCTGCATGTAGAAAGCCAAGACCATCCCACTGCCAGCTTCCAGCCATAGGCTGTAGGAGGTTTCTACTGCTGTTGTAACGTCCACAAGCTTAGTGACTTCACTTTATTATCTTACAGTTCTGGAGGTTACAAGTCCAAAATCAGTTTTAATGACTAAAGTCAAGGTGTTGGTAGAGCTGTCTCTTCTGGAGGCCCTGAGGGAGAACCTGTTTCTTTGCCTTTTCCAGCTTCTGGAGGATACCCACACTTCCTTGCCTTATGACCCTTCATTTCAACCTCTGCTTCTGTAATCACATCTTTCACTTGGAGCCTCTTTCTTCCTTTTGTAAGAGCCTTTGTGATTCCAGTGGGCCTACAGGGTAATCCAGAATAGTCTCCCCATCTCAAGAGCCTTAACTTAATGACATTTGCAAAGCTCCTTTTGATATGTTAAGTAACATATTCATAGGTTCTAAGGATTAGGACATGGACCTTTTTGGGGACCATTATTCTTCCTACCACACAGGGAAGGATCTTCTCTGAAAGTCTAGTTAATCTGATCATTCCAAGAAGAACCAAAGGGACTGACACTGGGGGTTCCTAACACTGGCTTGGCTGGCTCTTCTGCAGTGACATTCACTGTGGTAAGCCCCACCTGCAAGCTCAACTGGCTTCTCATCCCCAGTCCTTAAATATGGGTAGATATCTGAAGAGAGCCACTAGCATGGAAGATGGAGACCAAAACAGAGAAAGGAGACTTGGGGAACATGGGGTCCATGTAGGGAGTAGAACAGTGAAAAGAAAAACTCTCAGGGAAATTATACCCATTAGAAGGATTGGAAGATGAGTTTGAGATCTCTTAGGAAATCGTACAAATCAAAAATTAAACCAAAATACAAAACAAAACCAAGGAAGTGAAAAGTATGAGAGAAAAGATAAGTAAATCAGAAGACTGATGTAGGAGACTCTCTATCTAAATAATAGGAGTTCCAGAAAGGAAAACAGAAAATGAGTAAGGAAATCATTAATAAAATAATTCAAAAATGCTTCCAGAATTGAACAGTATGAGTTCTGAGATGTAAGAGCCCACTGAGTGCCTAGAATAGTGGATAAAAACACATCCACCCAAGACACATCATTGTGAGATTTCACAACTCTGGGGACAAACAGAAGAGTTTACAAGTTTCCAGAGAGGAGTAAGCTCAGACAAGAGCTGAAGAATCTGAAAGTCTTCCAGCTGCTTAGTGGTAACACTAGAAACTGAGACAGTGGAGTCATACTTTAAAAATTCTGAAGAAATGACTTCCAACTCAGAATTCTATGTGTGAGGTGGGATACACACTTTTTCAGATATTCAAGGCTTCAAACATTTTTACCTCTCATGTACCTTGTTTCAGGAAACTTTTTGGAGAATGTCTTCCCCCACAAACAACAAAGTAAACCAGGAAAAAGCAAATGATGTGAAACTGGCAATATGGGATTGACTCATTGACTGATTGATTGATTTTGAGACAGGGTCTCACTATGTTGTCCAGGCTGGAGTGCAGTAGTACGATCTTGGTTCACTGCAACCTCTATCTCCGGGTCTCAAGAAATCCTCCCACCTCAGTAGATGGGACCACAGACATGTGCCACTGTACCTGGCTAATTTTTTTTTTTTTTTTTTTGTATTTTTGGTAGAGATGGGGTTTCACCACGTTGCCCAGGGCTGGTCTCAAACTCCTGAGTTCAAGCGATCTGCCCATCTCAGTCTCCCAGAGTGCTGGGATTACAGGCGTGAGCAACTGTGCCCAGCCCAATATGGGATTTAATACAGGAGAGAGGAGAAGCCGAGGCCAAGGAGGCAGATGTGCTTCAGGCATGGAGGGCATCAGTCCAGATGGAGACAATCAGAAGGTTCCAGAGGGAGTCTGGACTCTGCTCTCAGCTCTCCAGGCCAGGGGGCTAAAAGGAGACTTCTCTCCACCAGTAGATGAGTCTACAGTTGCTTTTGTTGCCAAAGATATAGATTGCCTAGATTCTAGGCAATAGTTTTTCAGGCTGAGCCTGCACCTATGTGGCTTCATTTGATCTGACTTTGTTTTCCAGTCTTCTTTTTACTGATCTGACTCAGTATCCCCTTCAGCATTCTAGGTCCCTGATTCCCCATACCCTACACATTGCCTGGGACACCACCTCCCTGACATATCACCAGCTGTTGCCTATTTTTTCCCCAGGGAGTGACTGAAGGCTGCTTCCTGGGCTCTCAGCCCTGTGTGGAGAGCTCACTGGGGACTGTGATGTTGCTGCTTGGGGCTGAGGTTTCCACAGGCTCACCCACCTACTTGCCTATCTCCTATCCTGAGGTGGCCCCTCTTTGGCCAACACACACTGGACTGGGCACTCTCCAGTCCTCAGGATTCTCCTCCACAGACAGTCTTCCCCTAGCCCTACTCTGCAGTGCTCAGGCCTCTTCCTTCACTCCACTAACCCAGGGTGAGCGGGTGAGTGGGGACAGCATAGCCCAGGATGTTTCATGCCAGAATCTCTTGGCATAGAACAACACTGCCTTTTGATGTTGAGATCCTCTTTCTGCCAGCTCCACAACCAGAAATCAAGACCTGAAGATAAGGCTAAGTGTGGGAAATAAAGATATTCAGCCTGTTGTTGCCTGGCTATCCCTTTACCCTTTGCCTTCCTCCAAAACAAAACAAAACAAAACAAAACACTCTTTGAACACTCAAGAGCAAGAGTGACATTTATCATAGTAGTCATGAATCTACTCTAATTTGAAGAGTAAATCATTAGCAACATCAAGCAGATGGTGTTATAAGCTAGTATTAGTAAAAATCACACACACGTCACTACTGATGGTGACATACAAATGTAAATGGCAGACAATCACAGGTTTTGGGAGGAGGCCAAACATCCCTCTTCCTTTATTCCTTTCTTCCATGGTCTTTCCAGAAAGACACCCATCGCTTGGAGAGAGGGTGGGGATTGTAGAGTGATATTCAAAACTGCTAGTGGAAGTCAGTTTCAAGGAACATTCATTGCCCATCTATTACTCACCAGACGTTGAACTGCTTTAAAATACTCCATGTGATTAAGTCAGGGAAATGGGGACACCCGAAATTATTATCATCAATTATAGCAATGGATAAGTGTGCATTATGGGAGAGTCCCTCAGTCATCCTCTTTTTTGTACCTGTAAACTGGGGGTGACATTTTCCATGCCAGTCAACTCTATGAGGTAAAGGAGCCTATAACTCTGAATGAACTCTAAAGTTTAGTCTCACAAGTATTGCTGCTGAAATTACTCTTTCTGGAACAGAACTTTACAGGTTTTAAAGCATCTCAAATTCATTATGTGTTTTCATCCTGTCAGCATTCCAAGGAAGTAGGCTGGAATTAGAACTTTTCTAGCAGTTTTTGGCAATGCCATCAGAAAGGGGAAAGTACAATGTCATCCGAATGTCATTAGCACTTTGAATCTACCAGGCAGGCATGCGTCGAGGCTTTCCAATGTGAATATTCTCATTGAAACAGGGCTCCGTATTTTGATATTAAAACATGAGCGGGCCTGGTCTGTTCTGTTTGGCAGAGTATGAGCTCCCTACAAACCACTGTGCCTTTCTCAGTTCCAGTTTAGCACCTGGGAAAGAAAAGAGCTCAGGAAGTGTTCATTGACTGACTGACCGACTGAATGGATGGATGGATGGATGGATGGATGGATGAATAAATGGGGCAAGGCACAGGAGATTTGACTAGTGGGTAGAAGAAAACTGAGATCACAAAGGTCTGGGACTAAGATCCTCAAAATGTGATGAATGCAAGATAAGAGGTTCCCAACATAAACACTAAAATTGTAAGCTGAGAAGAGAATAGATTAAAATATATATGAAATTTAAAAATGTGAACATACGTTGTATTTAAGATCAACAATAAGCAAATGAGAAGCTTGTGTCTATGTTGACATTTCAATTCTCACCATAATTTTTTATTAACTTATATTTATTTATGATTTTTGGCACATTAAAGGGCTTTTTTTTTAAAAAAAGGAAGAAATCCTGAGAATCAGCCTTGCAAGTAAAACAAGAAACACAAACACAATTTTTCCACTTTACTAAATTTAAATGATAGCTTTCTTAATCAATTAAAGAGAAATCAACTATTATTAATTAAATGCTCAAACATGAAATGACCACTAGCATGATCAACACAGACTCATCTCCACAGACTCATCTCCTACACCACTGGGAGCTAATAAGCCTTTTTATGTGATTGACATTAGCAACCACACAGCAAACAAAAGGAATGTCCACTAAGGCCTGGAGGCTAAAAGTGATTGTGCTCTGGATTACTGGTAGAGGATTAACTAAAGATACACACACACACACCAGGTAAAGCCTTTTATAAACTATATAGTTTTCATCTATTAAATAGCAATACATATAATTCAACTTTATGGGCAGTAAGAAGTCACTCGTTTAACATAGTCATTGGCCTGGCAATAACTACGTGCCAGGCAATAGGTGTGGTGTATGTAATGACTGTGTGCCAGGCAATAGGTATGGTGTATGTAATGACTATGTACCAGGCAATATGTATATGTAGTAACTGTGGGTCAGGCAATATGTATATGTAATAACTATGTGCCAGGCAATACATATATGTCATAACTATGGGCCAGGCAATATGTATATGTAATAACTGTGGGCCAGGCAATACACATATGTAATAACTATGGGCCAGGCAACATGTATATGTAATAACTATGGGCCAGGCAATACATATATGTAATAACTATGAGCCAGTAATATGTATGTATAATAACTACGTGTCAGGCAACAACTATGTGTCAGGTGGTATGCGTATGAAATAACTGTGTGCCAGGCAATATGCTTGATCCTGGGGATACAAAAGTAGACAAACTATAAACTGAAAGTGCTCACAGTCAAGAAGTGAAAACAGACCTGGAAATCAAAGGAAAATAACTTGGTTTGATGTAAAAATAAGAACAAAAAGTGGGGCAGCCCAGAGGAGGAAGGGAGAAATTGACTTTCTTAGATAGAAATTCTTAAAAAAAAAAAAAAACACAACTCCTTTGAACCTGGTGCTCCATGGGCCATGTCTACTTCACAGTGTAGCCAGATGAGAATTGGTGATCATGTTGCTCTTCTCCTTAAAAAGGTCCAGTGTTAATGTCCATCTCTTTGACTAGACTCTCAGTTGCAGGAGGGCAGAGACTGAGTTTGTTTTGCTCGCTGCTCAATACTTCACACTAATCATGTGTTCCATGCAAAGTAGGTACTTAAGTTTATTTGTTGAATAAGTGAACTGGAGACACCAAAACAGGATCATAAAGCTTCAAGAAGTTTTCTTCCTTCTCTTTCTACATCAGTGTGTTCTGGTGGTTAAGGTTTGTAGGAGCTTCCCACGCAGAGCACTGTGGGGTTAAGAGCATGAACTTTGGACCCCATGAGATAGAATTTCAAATCTTAACTTCCCCTTTTCCTATCTGTATGGCCTTGAACAAATGATTGAACCTCTCTTAATTTTAGTTTCCCCATCTACAAAATGCAAGTAATAACAATAATGATATCTGCTTGACAGGATAGCTATGAGGATTATACATTTACAGGAGATGCCCAGCAGACTCCCCTTGGTGTATTAAGTGTTCAGCAAATGTGGACATTATTTTTGAAATTCTCTCCTAAGCAAAAAATCAGATTCCCAAGCTTTTACCATTGCTCAAAACATTGGGGGTTTTCCTTTGGGACAAGCTTCCAGGGTGCTCATTTCTGAGTCTCAGGAGAGCCTCCAGATTGGGCAGAATCTGGAGGATCTCAAGGAGAATTCAGCGTCTACCACTTGGCCACTCAGTATGTTCATCAGATTTGTCCCCAAAAGGCTCAGGATTATTTCCAAATTTCAATTGCAAAGCTAAAGACTTTTCCCCTTTGGGAAGTCCAGAACCAATATTGTTTTGTGGACAACCTGGGGGTGGAGGACAGAAGGGAGTATTTTCGAGAAGGAAGCTCTCCTGATTACTGGTTAAAAGGGGCTGCCTCTTTAACTTAACCTTGTACCCACCTTAGAAAAGCTAATTTTGTTTGTTTTGTCTGTTTGTTCTTATCGTACATTTCTGCAGGGGAAAAAAATAATGGCAACAAAGGGTGTTGGAAAGTTGGATACATGGAAAAGACTCAATCTTTTTGGTATTTGACATTTGATATTTGCATATTTCATTTTAGGAGTCAGATTTAGAAAAGTGGATATATACAAATCACCAAGGGATAGCACAAGGAATACCCACGCTTACCCCAGTTTAAAACAGGGTCTCTGTTGAAGTCTCTAATGAGATTTCAATAGTCTGATTTGATAATTTTGAAGCAGTCTTGTAATTAGACATTGTCTGTATGTGGGTGGCATGCTGGAAAGGAAGTGAGAAGGGAGCTGGGAGGTCCAAATTCTAATCCTTTGTCTGCCTTCCTGTGGTGCTGTCTTTGGGTACATGAGTTCCTCTTTCTATATGCTAGTTGAATCGTATTTGTAAATAATGACATCCTTGGTATGTTTTTCACTATGAAGGATCTACTTTTCACTATTTTCCCCACAGGACCCTAGTTTTTGTAAGACTTTGTCTACTAAACAAATAAGAATGGGAAGCCTATTAATAATGGGCTTGTGCAAGGGATACTAGAGGCAGGCAAATTATCTAGGAGGTAAATTATCAAATTAGCCACTGGAGAGCAATTCTGTCCCAAC
Source organism: Macaca mulatta (assembly GCF_049350105.2). NCBI lineage: Eukaryota > Metazoa > Chordata > Mammalia > Primates > Cercopithecidae > Macaca > Macaca mulatta. Next base: position 79,935,263 of record NC_133419.1, read on the forward strand.
AGCAGGAATAATCCCGATAATAATTTGAATTGTATTAACTACAATCATTTATTGGAAGCTGACTGTGTGCTAGACACTCTATATGCATTATCTAACTTAACACTTACCATAAAGAAGGAGGAAGGTGCCATTATTTCTGCATTTTATAGATCAGGAAACTGAGGCCAGGGGAGGTACAGTAGCTTGTCTAAGGTCACATAGCTAGTAAAGGTCAGACGAGCTACTCAATTCAGGTCTGCGTGATTCCACAGCTCAAACCTGTAATCACTAGAGTCAACTGCCTCTCAGTTCCAATAGAATAACGTCATCTGTTTAGGGCTTACATTAAATAATCAGTAAATATGTACAAAATTGCATAGAGCATCATTGCCCTTGAGATTTCTCTAAAGCCATAGTGTGGCAAGATGCTTACATTAAAAAATTGAGACCAAATAGAGAAAAAGCATCATGTACCCCACTTCAGGCCTGCTCTGGGGCACATCTCGTTGGCAGAAAGATAGGCAGAATTGCTGCCCTTTTTCAAATCTTTATATTACATATCATTTTCATTTTTCACTTTCTCCATTTTTTCCTCCTCCTTTCCTTTACTGAATGATTTTAGTTAAAATTACTTATATTAGTTTTCTATTGCTGTCATAACAAATTATCACCAATTTAATGGCTTCAAACAATAGCAATTTATTATCTTACAGTTTTGGAGATCAAAAGTCTAAAAGAGGTCTCATTGGGCCAAAACAAGGTGTTGGCAGGGCTGTGCCAGGGAGAGTCCATTTCCTTGTGTTTACCAGCTTGTAGGAGTTGCCTATATTCTTGTGGCTCTGGGTCCCCTCCAACTTCAAGGGCAGCAAGTTGCCCGTTCAGACCCCTGTTTCTGCTTCACATCTCCTCTGACTCTCCTCTTTCACTTATTACATCTCTTGTGATTAAGTCAGGGCCCACCTGGATAATCCTGGATAAAACGTCCCATCTCCATAGCCTCGATTTAATCACACTTGCAAAGTTGCTTTTGCCATAAAAGGCAACATATTCACAGGTGTGGGTATTAGGACACAGACATCTTTGGGGGCCCTTTTCTGCCTACCATACTGCTTAAGTTAAATGCATGCACACTGAGAGGCCATAGTATTAAAAACATGTTCCATGTAAAATTTCCCAAGTGCTTCTACCCATGTGCTTCTGGAGGGTAGAATCCCAGGACATTTGGTCACTGGATCCCCAGTACCCAACACAGTGTTTACAGTAGGTGGTCAGTAAATGTTTGTTGCATAAAGAAATAAATGAGGCCGGGTGCTGTGGCTCACGCCTGTAATCCCAGCACTTTGGGAGGCTGAGGTGGGCAGATCACCTGAGGTCAGGAGTTCGACACCAGCCTGGCCAATGTGGTGAAACCCTGTATCTATGAAAAACACAAAAATTAGCCAGGTGTGGTGGCGAATGCCTGTAATCTCAGCTACTTGGGAGGCTGAGGCAGCAGAATCTCTTGAACCCGGGAGGAGGAGGTTGCAGTGAGCCGAGGTCGGCCACTGCACTCCAGCCTGGGCAACACAGCGAGACTCTATCTCAAAAAATAAAATAATAACAAAAAAATGAATGAATGAACTAACACCTTTTTTCTCTTTTTTATTTGATATAGACTTTCTTTTCTTTCAAGAAACTTCAGAACTACAGTGAATAATGTAACAAGTGCCCGTTGATGCACAATCCAACACTGACTATTTTTAACACTGTGTTTTATATACACCCTCTTTCTTTAGAAAATGAAATACTTCTTGTAAGATTATGTTAAAATTTTGCTGAATGAGCCATTTTTGACTCTGCTCTGCTCAGTTTTGGGTTGTTTTGTAACGGAGGTTAACAAAGGACTCTTCATGTCTTTGTTTCTGCTAAAACTTTGAGAAGGGGTGTCCAATACTCCCAGTTATCAAGTAAGGTATAAGACCAATAGGGCTGATTGGTCAGACATACTGTTCACAGGATCCTGCCTTTAAAAGAATTGCAGTGGCCTAGGAAAATTTGGAAGGGATTCTGGAGGGAGCTATCAGTGAGCTTTGGGCTCCAGCTTTGCTCCCAGAGATAGGTGATGTGCTTCCTTTCATTGTGCCTAGGGACAAGGCCTCCATGAGCCCACTCAGAGAACTCCGTATGTCTCTGCGGTGCTTCGGCACACTTTACTCTGATGTTCAACTCACATCTGAGAAATCTAAAGGGCAAGAGATTGTGGCTGGCTACTGAGCAGACGGGAGCAAAGAGAGGGTGCTGGACCAATGGGTCACCTGCCTTCCCAGAATTTCTCAGCTCCAGGTATATGGGCTACCTGAGAAAGAGAGCAGGGTGGTCCCATGTACTGACAATGACGGCCACCAGGAGGAACTAGGTACAGGCAGAAGGAAGCAGAAGATGACATCTAAGGACTGAGAAAAGAGTCTTAAGTCATCAGCCAGGGGAGGGATCTTTGCCTGGGTTGAGAGAATTGTGGGTGACCCTTCTTAGCCCTGAGGGCTCAGAAGCAGCCAAGAACGTGCCCTCTGAGAGGCTGGCCAGCCAGAATGTGCCTTCAGAGCCTGCAAGGGTACCAGTCAGGCAAGAACCGTGCTGCCCCCCGCCCCTCACTTCAGCTGCAACCAGAACACCACCTTTCAAATGCAGAGGGCCACCAGGCAGCAGGGTCAAGCCAGGGGATGGAGAAGCTTTCACTTTAAATGGATTTGGACCCCGTAACAATTACATGGGGCGCTTTATGCTGATTACTGAACTGAGCCTTTTTTGGTGGGGAAAGTGACTGGAGGACTTTTTGTTACCCGATGGAACTTGCCTTAGATTTTTATCTGAGGGGACAGGGTAGATCTAGCCATACAGAGCAGATTGAATAAAGTTGTTTTTGGATCACACCCCAGACAACCTGCTCAAACAATATAATGATAATGATTGTGCATTTTGAGTCTCAGAATGGAGCCTTCCTTCATCCCTAAGTTCTTACAGGTATCCAAACTGCCTCCTTCGTGTGTTCCCTCAGCATCCCCAGAAGTAATTTGGATTTCCTTGGTTTTCTTCCTTATAGTGTCTGCAGCTTAAGAACAGTTCCTCTCCAGTCTTTGGTCTTTGATCTTACTGCCTTTGCTTTCACTTTGTCTAAAGGGCCATCAAAGGTGTGAGCATCTGCAAGCTAACTGGGAGGGGCTTAGTCATGTAGGGAAATGACATTTCCTGGCTGGATCCTGGTGACTTTGGGAATGCACTCGTCATTCATGAGCTTTCAAAACAGCAGTGTCTGGGAACTTGCCTGAAAGCTGTCCTCGTGGCTTTTTCAAATAAGCTGAAGATCAAAGGGCCTAAATACTTGAAGGAAAGTAAAAGTGGGCTCACTGTCTTCTCCAGGGACAAAGTCTCTCTCTCTGAGGCACAGTGGATGTGCCTTTGGTTGGAGAAGTCAGGGAATTGCAGTGAGTGAGGAACAGGAGGAAACTCTTTAAGGTGTTGAGTTGAATTATTGAAATTAACAAGGCCTGAAGAGGTTATGACTAGATCAAGGTCACACGGCTGGTGAGAGGCACAGCCAGTACTGAAATCCAGTTCTGCCTGGTGGCAAAGTCTGCAGCCTTTCCACTATACCCTGTTCCCTCCTGTCAAAGGACTTGGAGGGAACTTCCAAAATAATCACCCCAATCCTTTCTTTAAGTGAGTGAGGAAACAGAGCTCAGGAAGCACAAGTGCTTTTCCCAAGGCTGCACACGAAGTCATTGGCAAGCTCTAGAAATCAGGTCTGCCTGTTCTCAGGGTGGTGCTCCCTTTACTCCTGTGTGCCAGGATGAAGCCACATCTCTCCTCAGAGGAGGTGGGAGGAGCAAGTGAATTTTCATGCTGTGTGCTGCCCTCCTCTATCCTCTCACATAATGTCTGTTTGGATTGTCTTAGAGCTACAGACGCCTACATGGGCACCCTGACTATAATCTCATCCTCCACTGTGTAGTCAAATTGCTTTTTTTCCCCTCCCTCCTTCTTTCTTTTCCTTCCTTTCTCTACATTTGCATTAGGTTTTATATTAAATAATCACTCCAATACAGGAGGCAGGATAGGATAGTAAAAAGAATGTGGATTTCGCAGTCAATGATAATACATAATAATAGTAACAGCCAACACATACCATATGGCAGGCACTGTTCTAAGAGTTTTACATACTGCGATAGACTGAATTGTGTCCCTGCAAAATTTATATATTGAAGACCTAATCCTTAATGTGATGACACTTGGAGATGGGTCCTCTGGGAGATAATTAGGGTTAGATGAGGTCATGAGGATAGGCATTGATGATGAAATTAGTGGCTTTATAAGAAGAAGAAGAAGAAGACAGAAAGAGGGCTTCCTCTCCACCATGTGAGGCATAGTAAGAAGGTGGCCTTCTGCAAGCCAGGAAGAGGACCCTCACCAGTAATTGAATCTGCCAGCACCTTGATCTTGAACTTCCAGCTTTCAGAACTGTAAGATATAAATGTTTATTGTTTAAGCTATCCAGTCTACGGTATTTTGTTATAGTAGTCCAGGCTGACTAATATATGTATAGAAACTCATTTAGTCTTCTAACAACAGGAGGAGGTAGGTACAGGTATTGTTTCCCTTCAACAGGTGAAGAAACTGAGGCTTAGAGAAGTGCTGTGCTAGGTTACTGAGATGGCCACTAGGAATATGAAGACTAATGCTTTGGGTTCCAGGAAATAATCCAGTCCAGTGAGTTCAATTCAGCCTGGCCTTTAGGGCTATACCCTGGTGCCCCAAAACAGGACTATATCCATTTGGCAGCACCTGTTTTGCTTGCTTAACAATTGGCCTTTATCATGTAAAGCCATGGTTTAATGGCTTTGGGAAACTCTACTTTTAGAAGTTTCCTCAATCATCAAGAAATATCTTTCCTGAGAAGGGACAGAAAGAGGTCTGACTTCCATTCCATTCTTTTGTGACCTTTGGCAAGTTACTTGACCTTTTCTGAGTTTCAGTTTTCTTGTTTGTGCAATGGGTATAATAATGACTATTCATAAAGTTAATGTGAGGATTTGATAAAATCGAGATGTAAAAAATGCCAGCTGTGCCACTAAATACCTCCATCTTGTTGGAAGGAAACGTATGGTCTATCTGTCTCTACCCAACGCAGAAACCCCTCTCTAATGTTCCTGCCAAGTGCAGGGTTGGCCTGTGCATTATTTTTTTTTCTTTTTTTTTTTTTTGAGACGGAGTCTCGCTCTGTCGCCTGGGCTGGAGTGCAGTGGCCGGATCTCAGCTCACTGTAAGCTCTGCCTCCCGGGTTCACGCCATTCTCCTGCCTCAGCCTCCCGAGTAGCTGGGACTACAGGCGCCCGCCTCCTCTCCCGGCTAGTTTTTTGTATCTTTTAGTAGAGATGGGGTTTCACTGTGTTAGCCAGGATGGTCTCGATCTCCTGACCTCGTGATCCGCCCGTCTCGGCCTCACAAAGTGCTGGGATTACAGGCTTGAGCCACCGTGCCCGGCCTGGCCTGTGCATTATTACTAGCAGTGGTGGGGACACCATGACTGATGCACAGGCTAATTGTGGGCAACACTGGTTCAGCAGTGCTCAGTCTTCTTCAGTGGCACACACAGGAAGTCCTCTGTGACCATGATAGTAGTGATGGTGGCTACAATAATAATCATGACAGCTAACATTTATTGAGTGACTACTGGGTGCTATACAGGATACTAAATGTACTGTCTTGGGCTGGGCATGGTGACTCATGCCTGGACTGTAATCCCAGCATTCTGGGAGGCCGAGATGGGAGGATCATTTGAGGCTAGGAGTTCAAGACCAGCCTGGCCAACATGGTGAAACCCCATCTCTATTAAAATACAAAAATTAGACAGACAAGGTTGGACACGCCTGTAATACCAGCTATTCAAGAGGATGAGACATGAAAATTGCTTGAACCCGGGAGGCAGAGGTTATGGTGAGCCAAGATCTCACCACCACACTCCAGCCTGGGCAATAGAGTGAGGCTCTGCCTCAAAACTAAATAAATATATACACTATCTTATTTGATTCTCATGACAACCCATAAAGTAGGAACTAATTTATGTCTATTTTTAAGATGAAGAAACTGAATATCAAAGAAGTTAAGAAATTTGCTCAAAGTCCTACATGGTAAAGACAGGATTAAAATCCAGATCTACTGACTTCAGAGCTTGTAAATCCAGTCTGTGAGATTCCAAACTACCCACACACAGGAGCCAGGCAGGTGATTTCAATGATGCCCCAGGTGGGAAGGTATGATAGCGGTGAATTGGAGACCTTTCACCCCAATTAGATGAGGTGGCTATGTTTCAGCCTCAGCTCAGGTGGCTGGGGTGGGTGGGTGAAGGTAATGCAGATTTAGGTCTGTCAAATCTTATTTTGTCAACAAAACCCAAGATTTTGGATATTTTCATGTGATATACCATACTTTTAAAATGTTACTTCAAAATTTTTGAAACTGCTAATGACCTAACCTCTCAGTGCGGTAACTGTCTGTTAGATGCATGTGTAAACCGGTTTCCTGAGGGCTATTACTCTGTCCCTTTCTCTCCCATTCAAGTTCTAAAATTGTGATAAAAGTGAGGGAGAGGGGCTTATTACCCAGAAAGCCCTGCATTTACTCTAATTGTCTGCTATGCAGAAATTGTTCTAGAACATTGAATTTCTATTTATTTATTTATTTATTTATTTAGAGGTGGAGTCTCACTCTGTCGCCCAGGCTGGAGTGCAGTGGCGTGATCTTAGCTCACTGCAGCCTCTGCCTCCTGGGTTCAGACAATTCTCCTGCCTTAGCCTCCCGAGTAGCTGGGACTACAGGCATGTACCACCATGCCTAGCTAATTTTTGTATTTTTAGTAGAGGCAGGGTTTCACCGTGTTGGCCAGGATGGTCTTCAAGACCATCTCCTGACCCTGGCCTCGTGGTCTGCCCACCTCAGCCTCCCAAAGAACACTGGGTCTTTAACCATTACTTGTGACTGATTGAGAGCCCCAGTGCTGGAGTTGGGGAGAGAGTGGGGACCAGTGCAAAGGAGAAGCTCAATTGCATATAAAGGAAAGAGGGGAGATGGGGAACCTGGTGCTTTAAAGAGATTCTGGCAGCCACCAAAGACCAGCCCTCTCCCCATGGAACCATGACTTAGCCAAGCGGGGGACAGCAATCTAACCCTTGCTCCAAAATCTCCAGGTAAGCTACATTTCACAACTTCCTGGAGGAGGACTATCTGTTGGCCCAGACCCAGATCCCAGGCGCTTTCCCAACCCTGCCTGCTGACTTTAACCTCATTTCCCCTCCTGGAACAAGTAAAAGAATTGTAAATGTATTATGTATGGATTGACTAAAATCATTCCTTATTCCACAAAAAGAACTGAGGGGTCTCCATTTGCACAGCGAGGACCCTCTACTGAAGAGAATTCACATCATTGTATCCTTTAATTCTCGCAACATCTTTATTTCACTTATACAGAGACTGGGGATCAAAAAGGTTGTGTGACTTGCCCAGCTCACTCAGAAAATGCCACAGCTGAAAATTCGAAACTGGTTGATTGGGATACCAACTTGTTGTTTCTTCTCGTACTCCACTCTTAAGGCAGCAACAAATCTTCACTCTCAAAAACGAGGAGGATAATACAGTGGCCATCTCACTACCTCTCCCACCAGCATGATCAGCACCATCGGCTGCTGATGAGGGACAGGCCAACAACAACGCTGACAGAACGATCCTCACATCTGCTGTTCGTGGGCTTCTTATGCAGCTCCGCAAAGGCAGGGATTGCTATCAGCGGCATGCTATGGAGAATACAGTCAGATCCCGTACAAACTTTCAAGCCTCTGTCCCATGTCTCATAGACATTAGATCCTTGGCATGCCTGGGTCACCAAGCTTAACTGTTGCATCATCTAATTTTATAGTTTCTTAATTTAAGTTTTATATCATTTTTCCTCATGATTCCAAGATAAGGTGGATTTTTGATGTGCTTTTAAGATATCTGTGTAAAAGCTTTTTTTTTTTTTTAAAAAAAAAAACTTTTTGGTTCAGGGGTACATATGCAGGCTTGTTATGTAGGTAAACTGTACGTCATAGCGGTTTGGTGTACAGATTATTTTGTTACCCAGGTAGTAAGCATATTATCCCACAGGTAGTTTTTCAGTCCTCAACTTCCTCCCTCCCTCCACTCTCAAGTAGGCCCCATTGTCTGTGGTTCTCTTCCTTGTGTCCATGTGGACTCAATATTTAGCTCCTGCTTATAAGTGAGAACATTAGATATTTGGTTTTCTGGTTCCTGTGTTAGTTCATAAAAGCTTTCTCTTTTTTTGCTACTTATATTTTATTTTTGCCTCAAATTTCCTGGGTATCTACAGAAAAAGTTTCTTTTTTATTTTCAAATTTTAAAATGTATATAAATCCCTCTGGTATTTACATTTTTATATTTCAAAATTTCTAAAATACATATAAAATTTAAAAAAATGTTACATTAGAACTATCTTAAGAAAAGGTGGATAAAGCCAGATGTGGGAACATGGTTGCTTATCAACTGATCTTTAACAAGTTTTTTTAAAAGTATGCATAAATCATAGTCGTTTGGTGGAGTTCTTAATACCTGGTGGCACAGTGCTTGAGATTGTGCAGGTGCCACAAAAATGTAGTATTTAATTCTAGATTGTTCCTATTTTATGGCTGTGCAAACTGAGGTCTATGAAAATTAAATGACTTCTTTCACATTACACAACAAGTTGTCTTGGAAAAACATATGGCTAGAACTGCAAAACTGAGCTAGATGAGATTTGAGGACCACAATCTAGCATGGAGATAAATAGCTGTCCTTTTAGACCACTGACTGCTCTTCCAAAGCAGGTTATGTTTCTCTGGCAATTTCCACTCCTGGAAAGTAAGGGTCTTAGCTTATACAATCTCACTTTTGCGGGGAAGGGTGGGGTAAGGTCTAAATCTTAGCATTTTAGGAACTTGGGTAGAGGTTACATAGGTCTCCTTCAATATTTTCCCCAGGAGTTTCTATGTCCCTTATGCAAATAGGATTCTTGGCCTGCTCTGAGTTCCCCCAGGTGAAAATATCTTATGAAGCAACCAGCCACTCACACATTAGTATGATTTAATCATCTCTAAAGAGATAGCTCTCTGAAGCTAAGACTCTGCAAAGGAGTAGAGGTAGGAGGTGAAGAAAATAATGCTTTGTGTTTTTGTCTCTGTACTGTTAAGTCTTCTTTGTCTTTCAACATCCCATTCAAGTGCCATTTCTTCTAAGAAGCCTTCCTTGATCTCTGTAGTTAGACAGATTGCTTCCTTCTTGTTACTTCAATAATACCTTTTTCTTTATGCTCTCCACCAGTACTTCTTACAATCTCTTCCATACATTTACTTATTGGTGTGTTCATCTTATATTCCCTCTGGACTGGTAGTCCCTTGAGGGCACGGATACTTTTGATTTACTTTCTTACCCCTATGTGTTGTCCAGCTCAGAGAAGGTAAGGTTGTCTTCCGATATCTCAAAACTCTGAAATTACTTAGAAGGGAGATGTAAGGTGTTTGTTCAGTTTTGCACAGGCTCCTCTAGCTCTTGCACCATCTCCCCACAGCAAAGTTTGGGCGACTTGGAAAGAAAGCCTTGAATCTCTTCTGTACTCTCACAGTCTTGGTGCAGGACCAGTGGTTCCCACCCATCGTTCACTGCCTGCCAACCTGCTCTGGTTTCAGAAAATACAAGGTAGATCCCTAGCTGAGGAACTTTCTCACTTTGTTGTGACCTTGAGTAATGTATATCATCTTTCTCTTCAGTTTCTTTTAAAAAATAGGCATTATTCTTGCCTCTTATGGCTGTTGTTCTGAGGACTGGATACAACACCTGGAGTATTTGACACAATACTTTGCACATAGTAACCTCAACAAATAGTAGCAATTATTATTTTCAATAAAGAACAAACACTTTTAAGACATTGCCTGCTATATAGCAGGGGCAATAAAAGCTGTGTGTAAGCTGTGTGTAAGCATTTTAATTCTTATTTTAGGAAAGCAATACAATGTAGTAAGAAGAGCAGGATCTTTGGAATCTACTTTGGGTTCAAATTCTTGCTCTGCTAATTGCTTGTTGAGTTGTGTTGGGTAAATTGCTTAACTTTTCTAAGATCAGATTCCTTATCCCTAAAATGGGGGACAATTCTACTTTATAGAATTTTTGTGCCGATTTAGAGAGAAAAAATATTTTAAGAATTTTAGTGGATTGTATTTACCAAAGATGGCCACATTAATGTCTCTCATCTGACATGCTGTTCTAGAACTTTGCTGCCCTCCCTCCCCATCAAGAGCTGGACTTGAATTTCTCTCTCCTTGAATCTCAGTGGGTTTGTAGGACACTTGTGATTAACAGAATGCACTGGTTGTGATACTAGGTACCTTCCTAAGCTAGGCCATAAGATGCCATGTGGCTTCCATCTTGTTGCCACTTGCTTGTGGAGTCCTGAGTGGAAGAAATCCGTTATGGGTGAGAACATTCAGGCCACACAAAAAGGTCACATGTAGGTAGCCCAGCAATGGCCCCAGCTGGGACCCCAGTCAACAACCACCATCAACTGCACAGATATGCAAGTGAAGATGCTTTCAGATGAACCCAATCTCCAGCCACTGAGTCTTCTTAGATGAAGCCCCAGACATTGTGGAGCAGAGACAAGATATTCCCTCGGCTTTCTTTGCAAATTCTTGACCTATAGAAATTGTGAGTTGTTTTAAGCTGCAAAATTTGGGGTGATTTGTTATGCAGCAATAGTTATTGTAATAGGGTACTAATAAAGTACTAGTGTATAGTAAAGACCAGATGAGACGAAATAACAGCATTTGTTATTAGAGCAATTATTAGAATTATTACCATCTCACAGGTGTATGTCTACATGGCCCCAGTATGCTGGAGAACTCTGCCCCTCAGGCTTCTGCCCCACCCCCAATCTCTCAGCCCATGAAGATTTAGCTTGTGAGCCCCTCCCCACGCCCTGCCACATGGTTGTGAGGGCACAGGAGGCTGAGAGGACATGGAAAGTGGTTCCGTTGGCCTCTTGAGTCACAAACTGTGAGGATGTTAGGGGGCCCTTCTTACTTGTTTTGGTGCAGCTTTCTTCCCTGCTTAGGACAGGGGGTGACTGCTCAAGCTGCTTTTGTGTAAGACTGGCTGGCCTTGCCGATATGAGGACATCTCCTTAATCTCCTGTCCTCTGGCACTTTTACATCTTGACTGGACAGAGGTCAGCTTCATGGGAAACATTCTTTTTTGCAGTTAAGCCAAGCCCTTCAGGTCTTAGAATTGGTTTAAACCTGATTAACTCACAAGGAAAAGGGAAATTTACATTTTGGGAGTGGAGAATAAGATATTTAAGCCACTCTTAATACATGCTTTCCATCTTGCTACTTTCAAAACCACGTGCTCTCTCTCTCTTTCTCTGACACTCTCTCACTTTTACTCCTTTTGCTTTCAAACTGGGTTTTTCTCTCCTCTCTTTTTCTCTCCTTCCTCTTTTCACCTCTTCTCCATCATTTGCACTTTCTTTCCTATTCTTCTCCAAATTCTACCCTCTCTGCCTTCCCTCATCCTTTGTCTGTGTCTTCATGTTTCTCTCTGCTTTGCTCTTCGCAGCTTTGATATCTGTCATTTTCAGCATCTTTGTTCCTGAAGGGGTGAAGCATGCAGCTGTCTTTGAAGATGACAGTATCATCACCAAACGATTACAGAGGGAGGGTGGAATTCTGGAACTTCTGCACAATATTAGCTTTGCTTATATTCTGAGCAGTCTTGGTGGAGAACGTGCCCAGCGATCTGTTTCAGATCGAATGGGCCAGATCTCTCCTTGTCAATATAGAGGCTGGTGGGAACCACACTGTGGGGTTGATGGCCCATTCACTAGGCTTACTGGAATGTCTCCCGTGCTGTCCTCTGGAAGGACAGCTCAGGGCAGGCAGAGATCTGAGGATGATTAAGCCTCTCTCCGAAGACTTTGGAAAAAGCCTTGGACTTGGGGTAAAGATCTCAGTCCCCCATCAGCTGTGTGATCTCAGGTCAATCACTTTACCTCTCTGAGCCTGTTTCTAACCCATAAAATGGAATAGTGATAGTCATCTTGCCTTCCTCAGGGAGCTATTATGAGGCTCACATGAGCTAATGAATGAGAAAGCATTTTGTAAAGTAGAAAGTGCTGCACGAATTTAAACCCTTTTTTATTATTGTTGTTATCATGATCATAATTTTTATGTCCCACTAATGTTCATCTTACAACTCATCAGTATTAAGAAGAATATGCTCTAAGTGGAAAAAAATCTTGTTTCTCCGTCGTGCGTGAATTTATGGCATACATGTGGGAAATAAATATTACTCTTTTGTGGGGCCTTTATCAAGTCCCCTGCTTCTGCCCCACCCCCATCCTGTTCATTTAAGCTTAGCCGACCCTCTCTGCAAGAGGGTGCTGGGAAAGCCAGGGTTGACCTTACAGACCTGGACGAGCTTGGCGGGATGTGCTCTCAAACCGGCACCTTGCATCCTCGCATCCTATCCCATTCCTGCATCTGCCCACCGTGGTGTAATCCCGGTCCTGGTCTTTGCGCCTGAGACAGAGTAGCTTCTCTGAGGGCAACCCCAGTGTGCCCCAGGACCCAGGTAGCCACCTTCTCAGGTAGTCCTTGGTCCTCCCTCTCCCCGTCTGGCTTCGGCCAGGATTAGTCTCTTGGGCTCCCCCTTGTGGTAGGCCGCAGCCAAGCCCGCCTCACTGACCCTCCAGTAGGTCCTACAATCCAAGAAGAAATAAGCCGGCCATTTAGGGAACTGTGGCTCCTGGAACCGCAGATTTCTCCATCCTTGCAGGCTGCTGAGACCACCGACCTCAGGTGCCTCTGGGAGGAGCGAAGGCAGCTCTGGGGAACTGTAGCCACCTCACCACCTGCTCTTGGCTTGGAAATTTCATTGCTGTTAAAACCAGTCACGGTCATCTTATTCCAACCTGAGTGAGTATTCTTACCAATCTTCAAACCTGCATCAGACACATGCTCCCAAGAGTTGAGGAGGGGCTTACAAAGGGTGACAGGCAAGAGGTGGGAAGTGCATTCAGTGGAGAGTTTGGTTCCACTCACCCACCTCTTGGGCCTCACTCCCCGGGTCTGTGCCAACCCCTCCAGCCTCAGCCTGGACTGTCCTGGTGCTCCTGGCTCCTGACTCAGTGCACTGCCCATTCCTGCTCCCCCACAGGCCTTCCTCTCCCCTCTCTGAATCTTGGTGTGGCCTTCCACTTGGTCTCTCAATCCCAACCCCACTTTGACTCTCATAACTACTCCAAGAGAAGCTCTCATTGCATTTTACAGATGAGGAAACTGAGGTTTAGGATGTTAAATCACTTATTTGAGGTCCGATGGTTCTTGGCTGGGGGAGCCAGAAGCCGGCCAGAGTGAAAACTCATTCCATTATGATATGCTGCCTCCTCCGCGGTTTTAGAAAAATGATTAGGGATTAGCCTCTGCCTTCAAGGAGCTCAGGGCCTAAAGGAATAGACAGAGTCACATAGACAAATGCCTGCTATCAGCTAAGGCAATAGTGGGATAAGGGAGTCTACCCATAGCTCTCAAAATTCAGAAGAGCTATTTAGTTATTAATTTGGCCCAAAGAACTAGTGGTGGTGGGGGGTTGTGTGTGTATGTGTTAACACTTTCAGAAGAGTGGCTGTCATTAAGTGACATTGTCAGTATTTTCCCCAGGTCAGAAATCTAGAGAGCAAATATTAGTATTTCATGCTGCCATTTCCCCAAACTTGCCCATGGCAGACACTGATGATCAGTTTTCTCCAGTGAATCCAGATACAGCTTCAGAATCTTTGCCACAAAATGTCTAGGTGGCTATAGCTTTTGACTGCGGTTGGCAAGCAAAAGAGCATTTTTTTTTTGGCTACTCTGCAGTCTTAGATAGTAACACTCGTGTTTTCTACAAGAGAAAGCAGGCTCAGAGAAGGAAATGACTCTTGTACATCACTATGGTGCAAGAGCATCTCTGATTCCACCAGGATTTACTTCTCTGAATGATTTTCTTATCTCTTGGACATTATTTAGTTCTTGCTAAACATTCGTTGAGTTCTGATTCTGTGGCATGGATAGGAAATATTAACCTGCATTACCTCTCATTCTCACAACTACCTGTGAGGAAGTCATGATTATTGCCACTTTACAAAAGAGTAAACTGAGACCCAGAAATGTAAATAACTTGTTCAAGTTCACACGGCCAGGAAGCAGTGGAACCAATATTTGGTCTGCCTCCAGAGCCTATTTATTTTTTAATTCTTCTAAATGTGTTACAAAATGTTCAAAAATCTAAAAAGGTTTAAGATGAATACAGTGCATACCCTTGTCCCCACTCCTCAGTTAGAAACAAAACAAAGCCTGTTTCATTTTTGCAGAATACCACACTGCCCTTCGTAACACATAATAAAACGCGATTTAATAATGTAATTGAGCCATGCTGAACATTCTCAATCAAGCCTGCTTTTAGTGGAGTTTTAAAATGACTTTTCTTTATAAATTGAAATAATGTCTTTGGATGTTTGAGAGATTGCAGCAAGGAAAGTCTGCTGTTCACAGACCTGGTCACTCGAGGAGTAATTTAATGCCATAGACATAGATTTCTCATTTTACCTTTAATCAATTCTAACAAGCCAGATGGTCATTGCAAACGGTCCTCTAGCATCTCCCTTTTCTGCCTCTGCCACTTTCAGGGGACTTATTTGAATTTGGTTCCCTGTAACAATCTTTTCTTTTCTTTTCTTTTCTTTTCTTTTCTTTTTTAGAGACGGGGTCTTGCTGTGTTGCCCAAGTTGGTCTTGAACTCCCAGAGTTAAGCTATCCTTCTACCTTGGCCTCCCAAAGTGCTGGGATTATAGGCATGAGCCACCACGTCCAGCCCCTCCAACAATCTTATACCATTCTATTCTCTTTCTTTCCCTGCCACCATTTGGGTCACTCCCTAATAGTCATAACTCTATCTTCTCTAGTTTCCCCAGTTGGAATGAGCCTTTCCTTCATTATACTCTCCCTCAGCACCCGATAACCCTAGTAAAGCATACATATGCCTTGTATTAGTTATTTATGTAGGTAATTTCCCTATTAGACCCAGCCTTGCTCATCTATAATCCATGTAACAGTAATTATCACAACTGTGAAGCCTTTACATTTTCTGAGTGCTTTTCTTAGTTATAATCTAATTTGTACAATATCTGAGGTATGTATTTTTAAATCATATTCAATTATACAGATATGACCACAGTGACTCAGAAAGGTGAGGTGACTTGCCTAAAGTCACAGCTAGCTAGTTGCAAAGTTCAGAGAAAATTCAGTGGGTCTGTCCTCCTCTTATTAGAATATACAGGATGCTGCAGGGCACAGTGGCTCACGCCTATAATCCCAGCGCTTTGGGAGGCCAAGATGGGCAGATCACGAGGTCAGCAGTTCAAGACCAGCCTGGCCAACATGCTGAAACCCCGTCTCTATTAAAAATACAAAAATTAGCCAGGCGTGGTGGCAGGCACCTGTAATCCTAGCTACTCAGGAAGCTGAGGCAGGAGAATTGCTTGAACCCGGGAGGCAGAGCTTGCAGTGAGTTGAGACCGCACCATCACACTCCAGCCTGGGCGACAGAGCAAGACTCCATCTCAAAAAAAAAAAAAAAAAAAAAAAAAAAGAAAGAAAGGAAAAAGAAAAAAAAGAATATACAGTATTCTATATGTGATTTAAAACCTGAAATTTGTTGTAGTTTTACTCAAACTACCAACTGTCAATTGCTTTATTCTGTAAATATCTACCAAGCACACATTATGTGCCAGGAATTATGCAGGGTTCTAGGGAAACAGCAGTGAATAGGACAAAGAAGGTCCTTATCTCATGAAGCTTATGGTGTAGTAGGTAGATAATTAACAAGTAAGCAAATAAATAAACAAGGTGTGGTAGGCTAAATGGTGATCCACCTGCTCAAAGATGTGCACATCATTATCCCTGGAACCTGTGAAGTTTACCTTACATAGCAATAGGCACTTTACAGAAGTGATTAAATTAAGGGTTTTTTGATGGAGGGATTAACCTGATTTTAGCTAGGAGGGCCCAATGTAATGAACCTTTAGGAAAGGAAGTCAGTAAGATCAGAGTTAAAGAATAAGATAAGAAGAGGGAAGCAGAGGTCAGACTGATTTGATTGATAGCTTTGAATATGACAGGGGGCCATGAGCCAAGGAAAGAAGGCAGGCTCTGGATGCTGGGAAAGACAAGTAAATGATTCTCCCCTAGAACCTTCAGAAAAAGTGCAGCTCCACTGACCTGTTTTAGACTTCTGACTTTCAGAACTATAACAGAATAAATTGATGTTGCTTTCAGCCACTAAGTTTGTGGTAATTTGTTATAGGTGCAATAAGAAACTAATACACAAGGCATAGCCTGGAAAACACAGCAAGACCCCTGTCTGAGATTGTAAACTCTGTGAAATTAGAGACTATCTGTACTTTGTCCTTGTGTTTCTAGTTTTAGCATTTAGTAGATGTTCAATAGGCACTTGTTGAAAGCATGGATAACTGGAGGGAAGGGACATAAATAATTTAGCCCTGTGTTTTGTAAGGAGCAGAAACAGAAAGAGAGCTAATAAGCTGGAAAATACAAATATCGAAACACCCTGTTAGTTTTGCTATAATGCTTGTTTTGAAACTATGAATTTGTTCTAATGCAATTTATACTAGGGAATGATGTGAATATAAGACAATTTCCCCCCTTGAAAAACACTAGGTGAATGCCAAAACCCAGCTGAACAGACCTGTGTAATACACAAAATGCACATACACATACACATCAAACATTCATAGTAACTTTAGATCACTGTAAGTATGAGGCTCCACACCCATCCACATCTGGCGTCCCAACTCTGTCCAATTTCAGATGATTCTCCTCCCACCACCTCACAATTACTCATGGTCTTCCTGACGCCCACTTCCACAAGCAAACTGCAGATCTTTATCAATGTCAAGTGCCATTTTTATTATAGTACTTATACATTTAACTATTAAATATGTTTAAGACAGGGCTGCTATTTTTATCAGGCTCCTATTTTTTTTTAAATGTGTCACTGGTGAAGTTTCTGAGTGTTATGCCCCAACTCCATTTGCCCCGTAAACCCTGTGATTTTTAGCGGGTAATTCTGCACAGCACAGCGATTTTTTTAGAACACATATGTAGCATTATAGCAGAACTGACTGTACTTTCTTCTGTCTGCAACACCAGGCAAACAAGAAAACACACACAGTGATAAGCAAAAAAGTGAAATCAAACCAATAAAGTACTAAGAATGCTTCATGATGTCCTTCTGGTGTATAGGACAATCTTCGTACTATTTATTCATTTTTTCACCCATCCTTTCTTCCATTTATTTATTTATTCTGTCAAATGTCTACTATGTGTCAGGTCCTGAGATAGGCCCTAGTGAACAAAATTAGAATCTTAAGAAGTCTTAGGATTAGGAGAAAATAATATATGAACAGACAATGATAGTTCATCGTTATTATAGGCTTACTGCGTATCAGGCACTATGATCGGCACTTTATCCATTTTACTTAATCCTTTTAATAACCTGATGGTTATTGGTAGATATTACCAATAAATGAGGTATTAATATTCTTCCCATTTTCCAGATGAGGATACCGAGGCTTAGCAATATGTGGTGGAGCCAACACTTACACCCAGGCAGTCTGACCGCAGAGCCTTTGTTCTTGAATGATATTGTTGAGATCTGGCCTCCCTGCTTCTGTTTGCTTATATCCAGTGGGGAACACACAGCGTCTCCTTTTTTGGAGAATGGAGAGCAGCCCGTTCCATCTTTGGCAGTATATCAAAGGAGTGAAAAAATGTATTTTAACAGCTGGCACTAGAGTTCACGGTAGAGGGAGAGTTGTATTTATTTAAGAAAATACATTGGGAGGCCACTTCCTTTGGGGGTGCAGAAGAATCTGAGGGAAAATCTGAAAGGACCAAGCTATACTGTTTTGCATAAGATTTTAATAGGAAATTTTGGATTGGGACAGAGTAGAGGAGGATGAAGAGAGAGAAGGGACTGTGCATCCTGGCAGAGCCCTGGTGCCCGCGGGGGATGGTGGTGAGGGAGGACGTCCTGGGACAGGACTGGCCACTGGCTTTCAAATGCTGGGGGGCCCTTTGACATTGTTCCCTTGGACATTATTTGCTTTATTGTGATGTAAACCTTCTCATCACTCAGACCTCCATAAAGTCTATGGCACACTGTGGGGAAAACCAAAGTCAAGGATCATGTCTGAAACTGGGCTATGATGGAGCACACCTGGGGAGGAAAGTCCCCCCTCAACAAGTACATGCCCATTAAGTGATGGCCAATCACTGCCGATCTTTCTCTGCCTGCAAAGGCAAGCAGAGCCATTGCTGGGACTGGAGGATATCAGGGCCAGCTGTGAAGTTGGGCGCTGGGGGGAAGCGTCTGGGGAGGGCTCAGGTGGAAATGAGGGGCATTCAGGTCCATTCTGTGTAATTCCTAAAGGACTAACTAATAGACTTCAGATGGCCCTTGGGTTACAGTTGTTAGGAATAGGGCTCTCAAGTCAGGGAAACCTGGGTTTGAATCCCAGTTTGGCCATTTACGGGTGGCCTTGAACAATGTGCTTAACCTGCCTGCATCTCCACTTTCTTCATCTACAACATGGAGATGACCTTTACTACTTTGAGTGGTTATTTTGAGAACCCAATGGACATAAAATGTTTCACACAATGGCTGGCATAATAATCAAACCATGGTTGTTGTTATAACTAACTCCAGTGGTGGAGTGTTAATGGCATAGGCTTTTTACTTGGTAGGATCAGGGTTCGAAATCCATTTTCACTATTTACTAGGTCTGTCTACCTGAGCATGTGACTAAACTCTGGCTGTTAGCAAAATGGGGAAACAAGACCTACCTGGAAGGGCTGAGGTGAGGATTAAATGCGAGAACAGAACATTCCTAACACTCTTCCGGGTACACAGTAGATGTCCAATCCTCAGGGCCACGTCTAATCCATAGAGTACCTTTTGTGAATTAGGGAAAGTTGCCCCTTCTTTCAAGCAACCCAGTTTGCAGGTTTCAGCCCCACTTACCACCCTGGCCTGGGTACCTTGGTGAGGTGCACAGTGTGCGCATCTATAGGACATGGCCTACCAGTGATGGGCGGCTGTTAGGGCTGTGCTAATTAGCATTCTCCTGCCTCTGACTCGTCTGCTTCGTTCTGGCTTAAGACTGTTCTTGGTTTGGAAGAAAGCACCTAGGCTCCTTAATTTTCTCTCTTCTGGCCCCAGCTGCCTTTCTTCTTGTGACCTGGTTTCTCCAACCATCTCCCCAACTTCCACCCCCAGTCTTCTTACAGACAGGATCCTGGCCAACCTCTGGCTGTGCAGCTGGCCTGGAGACCACTCAGTGGGGAGGTTGGATCAATGGCCTCCCTCCTGACTCGCAGGCTCTGGAACAACCTCTGCTGAGATAATCTATGCTTTAATTGCCAACAGCAGTCAGAAGGAAGCAGATGATCACCGCCCATAAAGGGTGAGAGTCCTCGGTGGGGAACTGGGCTGGCTGCAGAGCCGTTGCAGGCTATTTTTAGTGCTTGGCCACAGAAGTGCGAGGAGAAAATGCCAAGCTGGAAGGCAGCCTTCCCACCAAGGACTGGGCTCCCAGGGGCCTGTATGTGACCCTCAACCCCAGCCCTTTGTGCTTCCTTTCCCTTCATGGTGAGGATTCCAGGCATTGCTGATAGCAGCAGCCATCCCTCTGCTGGAAGCTAAAAAAGCCTGGGAAGGACAGCAGTCACTGGTTCCTGGGCTGGCTGCATGAGCTGGTGTTTAACCCGCTGGCAATTCTCAGCACCAGAGATCTCAGCTCTCGTGGTGTTCCCATTTTATAAATGAGGAGAGTGGGCCTCAGAAGTATGAAATAACTTCCTTAAGGTCATTATTCCTGTAAGTTCTCATCATAGTTGTTTTTGTCATTGCTTCCTTAGGAGCATCTGTTCAGCAGAGTGGTGGAAAGGTGCAACCAGAGTCCCTGCGTTTGCCTTCCAGCCTCTCACTGGTTGTGTGATCTTGGGACAAATTACTTACCCTTTCTGAGTCCCAGTTCCCATCTGTAAAGTAGGGGTAAGAAAAGTGCCACCACATAACTGTTGACAATTAAGTGAGAGAAAACCTGGAAGACCCTTATAAATGTGCTTGGCCTGTAGGAAGCACTCAATCAATGTCAGTTGTTGTTCTACTGCTGGGCCATCTGCTAGCTCTTGGCAGGCATCCTAGCTAATCCCACAACAACTCAGCGAGGCATTATCAGCCCTATTTTTCAGATGGGGAAACTGAGTCCCAGAGAGATGAATTGAATTCCTAAGGACACACGGCTAGGAAGGGCAGGAGGTGGACCTCGAACCCAGGGCTCTGCCCTTCCAGGTCCAAGATCTTTCTTCTATGTAAGCTGGCGTTTCCTGTGTGCTATGTCCCTTGGAAATATGAGCAGAGGGAACAGGTGTAGGTGTCGAGAAGGTGATAAAGACTGGGTGAGGGTATGTATGTAACATGTTAGAAAGTTTGCTGGGCATGAAAAGAAGAAGAGCTATGACCCAGTGCTCAGGTTAGCAAAGATCTAGCTCCTCTCTCCTTCCTCATGGCTTCCAGGGTGTCCTTGAGACAAACTATGGGAGAAGGAGCCTCAGAGTCATCTTGAGTGACCTCCCCTGAGGTCCTACATGAGATTACTCTCCAGTCCTGCCATAATCAGTTGCATGGCTGTGTGAAACCCAGAGACTGTCCCTTCAGGGTTAGGTTTGCTAGAATCAATGTGGCCTCTATAGTCTGGTGTTGGGGTAGGTTTCCCTCAGCCTGGCCTGCTTTGTTCTGTCCTTGACCATTCTGTCTTCCAAATAACTCTTCTATGTACCCTTTCCGCTCCAGCCCACTGTCATCACCCTGATTTCAGCCTTCTTACCCCAGCAGGACCATTGCCACAGCCCTCTAATTGGTCTAGGCCCCATCTCCAATCCCCAGGGCCTGCCTGAGAGGGCGGCATTCTCAAATGTGGGTTTCATGGGGTCACTTCCCTTCTTACATCCTTATGAACTTCCCAGGGCCAGAAAAATCAACCTTTTGAGCTTCTAGCTCTCCCATCCCAAATACCCCAGGGGTAAAGCCCAACAGTTCTCAAAGGTGTGTCCCTAGAAAATAAGCCTTTAGATTCTTAAGAGGTGGGGGCAGCATTCCGTGGGGAAATTAATATGGGAAAAACACTGAATGAGGTTCAGCAGGTTTATTTGCTGTAGGACTTCTCAGAACTTCTATTATGCTAATTTCTGATACAAAAGCCTTCCAGTTAACCACAGGCAAGGCTGCCTGGAAAACAATATGTACCAAAGGTGCTGAATGAGCAGGAAAAAAAAGGAAACAGTATGGACGCCTAGTTTGAGCAACAGCTGACACTAACATAGCACTTACTTCTGTTGTGTGCTTTGTTTCTATTGACTCATTTGGTCCCCACGATTCTAGCAGGCAGGCACTATCATTATCCTCATTTTGTGGATGAGGAAACTGAAGAACAGAGAAGTTAAGCGGGTTACCTAGGTTCACCAAGCTAGTTAGCAGTGGAGCTAAGATTCCAACCCAGACATTCTGGCTCTGAAATCTGCACTCATAGCCACTACACTAGAGCCACACTTTAAGGACTCCACATGTACCTGGCATTGTGATAAGCACCCTATATGCATTATTTCCTTGATCCTTCCAACAACCCCACACTTATGATCTTCATCTTTTTTGTTAGGGAAACAGAAATACAGTGTACATTGGGCTAAGAGGTGCCTAAGCTGAGGTTTGAACCCTGGTCTTTCTGTGATTTGTGGATCTCCAGCCTGTCTTGTTCTGAACAGAATAAGGGAGTCCTTTACCAAGGAGCATCTTGCAGTGCATAAAATATACAACAGAAAAGCTTCCTTAGCTATCTGGAAAGAGTCACTGCCAAATTATATCATCCTGTTTCCTGACACCAGGACTTTGCTTGCACTGTTCCCTTGGCCTGGAGTGCCATCTTCCTGCTCAGTCCTCTTAACACCAAGGAAGAACTAAAATAAGGTCCCATCTCTTTAGTTTTCTCAGACTTTCCCCTTTCAAGCAGCTGTTCCCTATCTGTGCTTGCATGACACTCCATGAAAAAATTATGCACCAATGGTCTGCTACAGTATAGATTCTTTCATTTATTCATTCTCTCCCTCATTCATTCGTTCATGCATTTTCTTAACAAGTATTTATTGAGCAACTCCTAAGTACCAGCGTTGTTTTAGGTCCTAGGGATACAGCAGTGAAGAAAACAGACAGAAATGTAGACCCTCATGGAACTTACACTGTAGTGGGAGAAAAGGGATAATTAAATAAGTGAACTATATATAACATTTTTGAAGGAGAAAGGGGATAGGGAGGGATTGGTTGAGAAAGGGTTGCATTGTTAAATAGAGAGTTAGATAGCCTGGTGTGGTGGTGTGGTGGAATCTCAGCTACTCAGGAAGCTGAGGCAAGAGAATATCTTCAACCTGGAGGCAGAGGCTGCAGTGAGCCAAGACTGTGCTACTGCACTCCAGCCTGGGTGACAGAGTGAGACTCTGTCTCAAAAAACAAAAAACAAAAAACAAAAAAACCATAAATAAATAAATAAATAGGGGGTTAGAGAAGGCCAACCTGAGATTGTGACCTTTGAGCAAGGACCCAAAGGAACTGGCACGTTCCCAGGTCAGGGTGGAGCCACCTTGGCTGCCTTGGGGCGAGTGAGGAGAGAGTAGCTGCAGACGCTCAACAAAGGTTTCTTTCTTTCTTTTTCTTTTCTTTTCTTTTTTTTTTTGAGACGGAGTTTCACTCTTGTTGCCCAGGCTGGAGTGCAGTGCTGCGATTTTGCCTCACTATAACCTGTGCCTCCCAGGTTCAAGCGATTCTCCTGCCTCCGCCTCCCAAGTAGCTGGGATTACAGGCATGCACCACCATGCCTGGCTAATTTTTTATTTTTAGTAGAGCGGGGTTTCTCCATGTTGGTCAGGCTGGTCTCAAACTCCCGACTGTTAAGGACAAACTGCCCCAAAAAGCTTCTTGGTACTGCTGACACTTCCCCCAAACCTCTCCGTGCTTCCCACCCTTCCCCCAAGCCTCTTTACATTTCTAAGCCCTTATCTAGGTGTCGGTGAAGCCAGCAGATTTCACTTATCAGACCTTGCTACGATAAACAAACCCCAATTACAAACCATCCAGATCGCACAGGGGGAGGTTGTGGGAAGCATAAACAAACTTTACCTACACCCTCCTGTAATAAACATCACAAGGTGATATGTGGCAAAATTAACCAGCAAACAACCTCGGAATATGGCCATACCAAAGAACTCCTTCAAACTCCTTTCCCCCATATAAACCCCTCATTCTGTAAGCTTGCTGCTGCCTCCTCTTCTGTGATGGAGCAGCTGGTAGGTTAATAAACTTACTTGCCTGACTTTGGGTCTATTCTTCCTTTCTCTTGGCTGACTTTACACCGATCTTAGGCGATCCTCCCGCCTTGGCCTCCTGAAGTGCTGGGATTACAAGCGTGAGCCACTGTGCCTGGCCCAGCAAAGGTTTCATCATTTGAGGTGCTTAACAAAAGTTTCAGACTTTCTCAATGGTATTATCCTCAAACTTTTCATTGGCATTTTTAGAAGAAATAATTTAATGATGAACTAAAATACATGTGACCACTGAGCATACAACCAGCATCTGAAAATCTGGGGATCACTGAAAGCCTGGGACAGAGAGTTAGGGACCTGCTTTAACCTTGACCTTGGCAATCCCCTTCTGTCTTGGCCACTATTTTGTTCCCTGTATAAGGGACCCAAAGATGTCTCAGGTCCTTTCCAGTTCTGGCTTTGTGCTATTTCAGAAGACTCAGGCTCCTTTTCTGCAACACAGGGGTTGTAATACCTGCTGCAGTCTCTCTTCTGGTTGTTGTGTCAAATCAGGCAATGAATGTATCTTTTTTTCCACCTGATAAAATGTGGAGTCCAAAGTAGATAAAGGCTAGTGTTAATAGGAACTCTATTATTGCATGTGGTAACCAAATCTGCCATTGATGTGTGCTTGTGAGCATTTCGTCTTGCTAATCCCAACAGTCACTCTATGACTTGAACATCACCAGCTCAATTTTATGACTGAGGAAACTGCCTTAGAGAGGCAAATTCACTCGCTTGAGGGCACAGAACTTGTGAGAGGAGGACCCAGGATTCAAATTCCAGAATGTGTCAGGGCTTGTGCTGGCTTCCCAGTATACACAGAGGCCAGGTTGAGGTCAAAGCTAAACCTACAGGTAGGGACAAAATACAACCAAAGGTAATGGGAAACCAAACAAATTCTCAGCTCTTACAGTTGCTGCTAGTGCGCAACAAGGTGAAAAAAAGTGGGATGGTGGGGTGAACCATCTGAGTGGCCTATGGGGTTGAACCGTAGGGGCACCAAGAGCAACCAGAGCTGTGAATTGAGGCTTCGGGCCAGCTCGGGAAGGGAGGTGACATGGAGAAGCCCCCAGCCAGCCCTGGCTGCAGCCACAACCCATGGTGGGCTGGGAGGCATGTGCTCAGCCCCCTCACAGGTGGTCTATAGGTAGCAAAGGGCCCAAGGGGTCAGCCTTGGCCACTGTTATGTTAATATTAAAGATATTAACAAACATATAAAGGACTCTACAAAGCAAGAGAAAAGAATATAATGGGGAAGGAAGAACAGAAAATCATTTCATATATACTTAAATGAATGAAAGACCTAAATAAAACTATCTTTATTAATATTTCCATACTAGTGATAAAACAGATGGATTGGAATTAGATATGGAAAAATGTAATATTCTACAAAAGAAACTCTAGGGCGACCCAGGGAGTTATGAAGGTCACTTCTCATTAAGGGTGAACTTTTCTGTCCTTTCTGCCACTGCCTTTATCCTAAGCCTCTGCCAGAGCTGGCAATTTCCCACTCCCTTTCTGTGTTGGAGACAGACGGTGCCACCAAATGCCCCCCTTGGCTAGTCACTGTGAGGCTATTTTTAGTTTTCCAAGCAATTAATGAAATTGTCCGTTTGTGGGCAGTGGGGTTTTTTTTTATTGGCTGTTTCAGCTGCTCTGAAGTATAAGCAGCGTATTATTAATAATTCTGCAACTCTTAGACACCTAGAATGGGGGACATGGTTTTCCCTTGACTTGGGTTATAAGAAAAAGCAAAGATTCCTAAATTTTGGAGGTGGTAGCTACCTTGGGAGGACTGTAGGCTTTGAGGTAGACCTGAATTTCCAAGACACAGACTCCTTGGCTGTAAAATGCACATCACAGTACCACCCTGTAGGTTGTGTTGCCGTCTGTGAAGTACCTATAATGGGGTCTGGAACAGTCAAGGAAGAAATACCTGTTCAAGGAGTGGATGGATGCATGAGATCACATTGGTGTGGCTCCCACTAGAGCAAATGCTTATTGACTAAGTGAAACAGGGTATGTATGTGCAGCACTTAGCAGAGCAGATTATTGTTGGGGAGTGCTATGGGGTGAATTGTGTCCCCCCCAAAAAGAAATGTGGAGTCCTCATCCCTAGTACTTCAGAATGTGACCTTATTTGGAGATAGAGTCTTTACAGAGGTAATCAAGTTAAAACGAAGCCATTAGGGTGCTCCTCATTCAATATGACTAACGTCCTTATAAGAGGTGGAAATCTGGACATACAGACACATGCAGGGAGAATGCCATATGAAAATAAAGGCAGAGATCAGGGTGATACATTTACAACCCAAAGAATGCCAAAGAAGGCCAGCAAGTTGCCAGAAACTAGGAGAGGGGCATGGAATAGATTCTCCCTCCCAGCCCTCCCAAAGAACTAACTGATGACACCTTGATCTCAGGTTTCTAGCTCATAGAACAGTAAGACAATACATTTCTGCTGTTTAAGCCACTCAAGTTTGTGGTACTTTGTTATGGCATCCCTAAAAAATGAATACAGGGAGTGCTATGGTCTGAATGTTTGTGCCCCCCCCATTCATATTTTGAAACCCAGCCCCAGTGTGACAGCATGAAGAGGTGGACCCTTTTGGGAGGTGATTAGGTCATGAAGGCAGAGCCCTCACAAATGGGATTAGTGACCTTATAAAAGAGTACTGAGGAGAATCACTTGAACCTGGGAGGCAGAAGTTACAGTGAGTGGAGATAGAACCATTGCACTCCAGCCTGGGCGACAGAGTGAGAATCCGTCTCAAAAAAAAAAAAAAAAAAAAAGAGTCCTGAGGGAGCATCTTGGCCCCTTTTACCACATGAGAACAAGGCTAGAAGGTGCTACTGCTGTCTTTGAAGCATAGAGCAGCCCTCATCAGACACAGAATCGGCACCTTGATCTTGAACTTCCCAGTCTCCAGAACTGTGAGCAATAAATTCACACTGCTTATAAATTACCCAGTCTAATGTATTTTGTTATAGCAGCCTGAATGCACTAAGATAGGGAGCATCAGTGGGATTCCACATGCTGTAAATCCCTGGCTCTGGCCTGCTGTAGAGTACAGCTTCAATAAGTGCTTGTAAAAATGAATCAGTGAGATAACACAGAGCAAATACCTCACTCAGTGTCTAGTATGTAGGAGGTGCTCTTAATACTTGTTAAATGAATGATGAGCAAGGCTACCCATGAAGCTTGTATTCCAAAGCCTGGCATACAGGCAGATAGATGTTCGGTGAATATTTGCTAACCGGATGGCCATCAGAGCTAACATTTATATAGCACTTACTATGAGCCCGGCAGTACTCTGAATGACTGATGTGTATGTAATCCTCTTTTAATCCTCACAACCACTGTATTATTTATCCCACTTTAAAGATGGGGACACTGAGATGCAGACGGGTCAAATAACTTTCCCAAATTCACCCGGCTAATGAGCAGAGTTGGCTGTTGGATCTGGTTTGTCTAGGACGAGGTGCCTGCTCTGAACCACTATTTGGAATCATGCATGTGAAGAGCCTCACACGTCGTAGACACCCAATTCCAAACCAGCAAGTGGACGGGAGTGCCTGGGCAAAGCCGGCTCCGTTCCTTTCTCTCTTAAGTTCTCCCTGATTCAGCCTTTGTCTCCACAGACCTCTGGGGCTTTATGCTTGTCAGGGGCAGAAGGGCAGCTGCCTGGGCCCAGCCAGAATTAGCACGGCCTCTCTCTGAGTGGAGGCCCTCATTTGTCAGTCTCCTCTTCCTACTCCTGGTCCTTCAGCTGGGCGCAGGGGAAGCCGACTTGAGGGGAGTGGAGCAGAGGGGGCATCAACACCTCCTGCTGTCCATCAGCAAAGCAGCTCCGCTGTCAGAGGGCTGGCGGCACCGAGCATCCTGCCTCTTCTCCATAATTCATCCCAAACCAAATGAGGAGCGCTGACTAGGCGCTTCCCATTGCAGGGCCTGGCTGTTCACAGGCTTTCCCAGAGGCTTCTGGATTGCGCCAAGTACCAGCAATGGCAGTGATTTATGGTGTCACAGGCCAGCGTCCTCTACCCTGACCACTGCTCTCAGCCACAGGTTTAATTATTTAAACAGATTTTACATTTTATGAGTGTGCCCTCAGGGCTGGCAGAGGAAAGAAAGCCTTTGGAGCAAAAAACAAAAAACAAAAAACAAACTTTGCTTAAAACATTAAATTGAAATACGGAAGGACAGAGTACAGGAAACATCCCTGATTCTTCAGTGTGAGTGTGGTATTCAAGGCCTTCTAAGCTCGTCCCATTTTACCTGTTCCTTTCCTTGTTTCTACCTCACTATAGAAAAAAGTAATACTTGACCATCCTGTGCAAGTGAGTGAGAGAGCAAACAACAAAACGAACCAGGAAATGTCGGAGTAGAGAGAACGTACAGGAGATTCCCTTGTTTGCAAGTTTACAATTTTGTTTTGGCTAACTAGCCTGTCTGTGATGCATGTGTACTCTACACACACACACACACACACACACACACACACACGTACATGTTCACTCATAGGGTTTTACTATGTACCTGGTACTAAGGTAGGACTCGGAATGCCTTGGTGAACGAAACACACAAAAATCCCTGCCCTCATGGAATTTCCATTCCATGGCAGGAGGTATCGTTACCTCATCATTGGAGTCCCTGCTCTTTCATGAGGATCCAGCTAAAATGCTACTTTTCCTCCCTCTCTTGATCTTCCGGGAGAAATTAATGGCTCGTGTGACACTCTGTAATTGTCTATCAGAGCCAAACTCACTCTGCCATAACTGTTGGTAAACTTGAAGCTCCTTTTCTTAGTCTGAGAACTCTTTGAAGGTGAGGACTGTCAAATTTTGCTTCTGTTGGAGCACCTAGCACAGTGCTTGTAGCATGGTAGATGCTTGTCATGTGGACAGCCATTGGAAGACTCCTCTGCTTCTCTTTTCTGGCAAAGGGAGTCTCCTCATGTGTTCTCTTCACTCTGACATTTTCTGGTTCTTTTTGTTGTTTGTTCTCTCACTTCCCCCGTCAAACACCCATTCATCTAGCGAACATATATTTACTGACCACCACTCCGTAGGAAGCCCTGTTTTAGGTGCTGGGG
Organism: Macaca mulatta; assembly: GCF_049350105.2. Taxonomy (NCBI): domain Eukaryota; kingdom Metazoa; phylum Chordata; class Mammalia; order Primates; family Cercopithecidae; genus Macaca; species Macaca mulatta. Next base: position 79,963,923 of record NC_133419.1, read on the forward strand.
ATATGTTGAAAAGATAGAGAAGGCTCCTGACCTTGGTGTGCTCACATCATAGCTGAAGAGGGAGGGAGGGAGGAAGCAGCTGTTCTGTGGTTCTTTGTATGTCAGTTTCACTGCCCTCAGTGCCATGGCACACCCAGGCTGGACCTGGGATGACTGGTCCTACACCGCAGGTGGTGAGGTGTCTGTGTTTTCCCTGCTTGGTTCAGAGAATGAGGCTGAAGTAAATGAATCTCACCAATCTCCTTCTTCCAAGCTCTTCACCTCTGTGTAAACTGGAGATAACAGAGTCCAAGGCTATTGAAATAATAATGCAAATAATCCATATTTTTCATTTTAAAAGCACTTCTGGAGCATCCGATTAATCTTCTTAGTACCCTTGTGTGTAGATAAATATAAAGTTTTGCTTTTAGATGAAGGAACTGAAACATGAGGTGATTAAACTATTGGCCTGAGGCTATAGTGAAAGCAAGGTTTTGAGTGGAGATTGGATTCATCAGTCCTCAGTTACTTTGAGCAACAGCAGACTTCAAGGACCATGTCCTGTGGACAGCTGCAGGGATTGCAGCCAATCTGCCTTGGTGGGGCAGTGCAGAGGGGTGGGGAAGAGCTGAAGCTCTGCAGGCCCACAGGCGCCACCATGTAGGGCTGTGTGACCTTTGGCAAGTGGTTTAAGCTCCCTGCACACCAGATTCCTCATCTATTACGTGGAGATTATCACTTTGTTGCAGGGTTATGAGGGTGAAAATAACTGAGATTATGTTGTAGAGTGCTTAGCATGGTGCAGGATACCTTTTTCTTAAAGCTCTCTAGAGACAGAAGCATTTGAAATGGGCAAAGTGCTTAGAGCTACGAATAGTTTTTTGGACACTTGGTGTATCCCAGACATAAAGGTGCATTAGCATAACTTCATTAAATGCTAAGTGTCTTGTTATGATCATCAGTCAGGTGCCACACCTATGTCATGTCATTTATCTGATTTCTTTCTCCATGAACAAATGCCAGGCATCTGTCCTGTATGCTGCAGGGGATACAGAATTGCCTTGAATATGGACCCTGTCCTCTGAGAGATCCAGCTGGGGAAGCATCAGTCCAGTTAGTCATGAAGGGCCTGGGTCTACACCCTCAGCATCACCCAGGGTCTTGTTACTTGGAAGCCTTTTTGGCTCCAGCAGGGAAAGTTGCAATTAGCTTTGCTATATAAATAGCTCACATTCTAGATATGCTGTGCATGGCACCAGGCACATAACATGCATTCTTTTGTCTAATCCTCATAACAATCCTGGGAGGCAAGAACAACTATCACTTGGATTTTGTAGATGAGGAAACTGATGTGCAGAGAGAGAAATCACTTTTGTGAGGTCCCATAACCAAACACATAGTTGGCCAATCCTCAGTTTAGTATGTCTGAGAGCAGATTTGTGTCTGAAGACAGAATAGAGAGGTATAAATTAAAGCCGGATTCATAATCGAGCTCATCATAACCTGCTATGTGGACTTTCAGGCTGTCACCAGTTTTCTATGCAACTTTAGTAAATCACCAAGGATTTATATGATCTCTGTTATTGACCCAAATTGTGGATGTTACAATAGCAGTAGAGAATACCTTTAATTCTTAAAGATATTTGAGATGAAAGCATTTGAATTGGACAGGTGTTTGGACATGCTCATCATCATCATCATCATCTTTCTTATCACCATCCAATATCTTTGGGGCATTTGGCACATTCTAGATATAAAGGTGTCTGGCATAGACTACCCTATTAAATCCCCCAAAGATCTTTATGACTAGGTATTATTTAACCCATTTTAAAAATGAGAAAACAGGCATGCTAGAAAGCTCACAGATTTTAAGTAACTAGCCCAAGGCCACAGAGCTAGCAAATATGAGAGCTGGCTTTTAAATCATGGAGGGTTGCAGGAGGGAGTGCTGCCACTCCTGGTATGGTCCTGTTTGAGATGCCTGCTGTCTTGTCTCCTCTTTCAGTGCTCCAGCCAGCTTTTTCCTCCAGCAAGAATGAGAATTAATAATTTTAAAGTTGGAAGAGTCACTCTTGGTTTACACACTTTTACGAGGCTGCCTTGGGAGGATGTTTAACCTCTGTCTGCACCTCTGTTTCCTCATTGCTCTCATGTGCCTGCCTCCTGGGGTGTGTCTGTATTATTAATGATGGCAAAGTGATGTGAGCACACTGCACTGAGGTAGATTCATGAGAGTACAAAGTACAATTAATCTCGAGAACCATCCAATTGGGGCACATGGAGCTGAAGGACATGGTACCTTCATTTTGCAGGGCCTGGACATAAGTGTGTTCACATCACTCTCACATCAGATTTTCTCTAAGACTCTGTGCAGTAGGCTGCATGGCAGACAGACAAAAGAGTATCAGGGCCACAGAGACCCATAGGACTACTGGAGGGAGAAAAGAGCATTGGACCAAGGAGAAATTTGTGGCACAGAACTGCTAGTGCTCACCAATGTCATGGCTATGCCAGTTATTTAGCTTCCTTGCAGTTAGGTTTGCCCATGTGACTGAATCTGGCCAATGGCATGTAAGTGGATGGGGTATGTGCCACTTTCAGGCATGGCTCCTATAATTTTCCCTTGGGACCTTGCTAGAGAACTTAAATGAGGGTGGAGCCACAAGATGGACGGAGCCCGGGTCCCTGAATGATGGCTACATTTCCTTGCCAACTTACACTGACCTGTGATGTGAAAAAAAAGCTTTTGCCATGTTAAGTCACTAAAATATTGGGGTTTATCTGTTGCATTCGCTAGTATTATTTACCTAACAAGCAATAATAAAGATGTGACTTTTATAGCATTTGTGGTTTTCTAACCACTTTCATATACTATAATTTGGAGGATCTTCACGAGACCTTTGTGTTTTCAGTATCACAAATGGTTGTGTGTTTCTGGAGGGAACTATTTGTGTTCAACTTTATGGATATCTTGTGGGTTAAACATCTTTTCTTCTGTCACCCTGCCTTTTAGAAGGCTTATAGAAATTGTGGCCTTGTGATCATTGCTGCATGACATGCTGTTTGAGTACCAGTTTCACTTCTGTGCCATCTTGTCTCTAAAGTGATTCACTTTCTTCAAACCTCAGTTGCCCCTCTGTAAAATGGGGATAGACAAAGAGCCAACTTGGTTGGGTGTGACCAGGCTTTCATCCATCTGAATAGCTCACACCCAACTCTGCTGCAGAGTTATTTCCCAAACCCTGATTCCCAGAATATGGAATGCAGGAGGAGGCTCAGCAATGCCCACTCTGACCTTTCATTCAGTATTTCTCAAACTGCTGGGGGTTGTCAGTGGTCTGCCAGGAGGTGAATGAAGCCACAGAATAAATATGGTATAATTTTTCTATAAATGTGCAGAAACAATTTTTTTATTATACTTTAAATTCTAGGGTACATGTGCACAACATGCAGGTTACATATGTATACATATGCCATGTTGGTGTGCTGCACCCATTAACTCGTCATTTACATTAGGTATATCTCCTAATGCTATCCCTCCCCACTCCCCGCTCCCCACGAGAGGCCCTGGGGTGTGATGTTCCCCTTCCTGTGTCCAAGTGTTCTCATTGTTCAATTCCCACCTATGCGTGAGAACATGCGGTGTTTGGTTTTCTGTCCTTGCAATAGTTTGCTGAGAATGATGGCTTCCAGCTTCATCCGTGTCCCTACAAAGGACACGAATGCATCCTTTTTTATGGGTGCATAGTATTCCATGGTATATATGTGCCACATTTTCTTTATCCAGTCTATCATTGATGGACATTTGAGTTGGTTCTAAGTCTTTGCTATTGTGAATAGTGCCGCAATAAACATACATGTGCATGTGTCTCTTTAGTAGCATGATTTATAATCCTTTGGGTATACACCCAGTAATGGGATAGTTGGGTCAAATGGTATTTTTGGTTCTAGATCCTTGAGGAATTGCCACACTGTCTTCCACAATGGTTGAACTAGTTTACAGTCCCACCAACAGTGTAAAAGTGTTCCTATTTCTCCACATCCTCTCCAGCACCTGTTGTGAAACAAAACTTTTAAATTTTGATATGGCATATACTTAAGCAACATCAGGAGATGTTTTCTTTCCATGTTATCCAAGTTAAAGGTCCTCCCTTCTCCCCATCCCCCCAAACCCTGGACAGTAGAAAATTCTTATTTGCCTGACTGAAAGGACAGTTTCACTGGCTGGCTGCCATGGTAACTCCTGCATGCCCTCCTGAGTTGCCCTGCAGGTCCAAGGCTTTGGGTTTTAGCAAAACTCTCAGGGAGCAGCCTCTTGCATTATCTTTTCACACTTGCAGATCATTTCCTAATTTGAATAATGTGCCCCACATCAGGAATTTCTCTCTGAGTTTCATATAGGAAAAGCATCACTTTTCCAAGGAAGGGTCACCTATTCTCCTGCTGTGATAAGGAGTCCTACGGAAACCATCACATTCCTCCTTGATCCTTGGCAGCCTGAAAGCCCATGTGCCAGGTTTTGCACATATTTGTTTTCTCCTATTTCATTTAAACCAATTGTTATATCTGTCCTCCTCTATCCCTTTTCTTAATATTTTATTAAGTCTATTGTAAATGTCCTTTTTTTTTTGTAATTTTCCTCAAGTCCTTCCTAGGGTGAGGCAGCATGGAAATCAATTCAAGAAATTACATAATGCCTAAATACACCAACATTTCTAACATTCTAAGGCAGCCAGATGTTTCTGTTTGCTTGTTTTCCATTCCCTCTGCCTTCTCCCACCCTCATGGTCATTGGACAGCCCTCATTCCTTGCCTAAACTCCTCTCCCCTCCCACCTTCTTAAGTCCTCATCCTTTATTACCCAGATAAATAATCCTGGCAAAGCCACACAATAAAAAGAATTAGTAGTTTTAATAAAGCAAAAGGACATTCAAAGCTCCCCTTGAATGTCAGCCTCAAATCTGGCTACAGTGGAGATGATGTAGAGCAATTATAATGGGGAGCTGCAAATGAGTCCTGGGATGGGGGTACTCACAGAAAGCCACCAAGGTAGAAGGAGTGATAATGTGGGGTGGGGAGAGAGTTGATGGATGGAAACAGATGGGTTAATTCAGGGAGGAGGAAGAGAATGACTAGATGTGTTGGTAGTGCCCAGGTGAGGAGCTGGTGTGATTATTTTCAAGTTGGCTAAAAAAAAAAAAAAAAAAGGCTTTTTCCCTCTGTGTTGGATGTTTTAAAAAGTTATGTGGATCACGAGGTCAGGAGATTGAGACCATTCTGGGTAACATGGTGAAACTCCAGTCTCTACTAAAAATACAAAAATATTAGCTGGATGTGGTGGTGGGCGTCTGTAGTCCCAGCTACTCAGGAGGCTGAGGCAGGAGAATGAAGTGAACCTGGGAGGCAGAGCTTGCAGTGAGCCGAGATTAGGCCATGGCATTCCAGCCTGGACGACAGAGTGAGACTCCGTCTCAATTAAAAAAAAAAAAAAGGTATAATATTGGAAAGTTGTGCTTAAAACAAGACCACTGAAAACAGAACTCAGGAATTAAGTCACTAACCATCAAACATTAGAAATCACTTTGGACATCAGTTATTATGGGAAGTCAGGGACCCCAATGAGGGACCGGCTGCAGCCGTGGCAGAGGAACATAAATTGTGAAGATTTCATCTTAATATGGACATTTATCAGTTCCCAAATAATACTTTTATAATTTCTCATGCCTGTCTTTACTTTAATCTCTTAATCCTGTTATCTTCATAAGCTGAGGATGTACGTCACCTCAGGACCACTGTGATAATTGTGTTAACTGTACAAACTGGTTGTAAAACATATATGTTTGAACAATGTGAAATCAGTGCACCTTCAAAAAGAACAGAATAACAGTGATTTTTGTGGAACAAGGGAAGATAAACATAAGGTCTGACTGCCTGCAGGGTCGGGCAAAAAGAGCCATATTTTTCTTCTTGCAGAGAGCCTATAAATGAACATGCAAGTAGGAAAGATATCACTAAATTCTTTTCCGAGCAAGGAATATTAATATTAATACCCTGGGAAAGGAATGCATTCCTGGGGGGAGGTCTATAAACGGCTGCTCTGGGAATGTCTGTCTTGTGCAGTTGAAATAAGGACTGAGATAAGCCCTGGTCTCCTGCAGAACCCTCAGGCTTACTAGAGTTGGGAAAACTCCACCCTGATAAATTTGTGGTCAGACCTGTTCTCTGCTCTCGAACCCTGTTTTATGTTGTTTAAGATGTTTATCAAGACAATACATGTACCGCTGAACATAGACCCTTATCAGTGGTTCTGCTTTTGCCCTTTGTCCTGTTCCCTCAGAAGCATGTGATCTTTGTTAGACCCTTATTAGTGGTTCTGCTTTTTGCTCTTTGAAGCATGTGATCTTTGTACCTACTCTCTGTTCTTACACCCCCTCCCCTTTTGAAACCCTTAATAAAAACTTACTGGTCTGAGACTCAGGTGGGCATCATGGTCCTACTGATATGTGATGTCACCCCCAGGGGCCCAGCTATAAAATTCCTGTCTTTGTACTGTCTCTATTTCTCAGCCGGCCGACACTTATGGAAAATAGAAAGAACCTACGTTGAAGTATTGGGGGCAGGTTCCCCCAATATTAAGTAATCCATTTGCTAGCCTTAAATGCTTTTAATATATATGTTTAAAAGCACCTGCCCTCTTTTGCTTTTTTATTTTTTAATGGCTCTCTGCCTGCCTCCCAACTGTAACATCTCAAGTGTTTTCTTCTTTTTTTGGGGATAACCAAATCATACTTCCTTTTGACCAGGTTTACTGTCAGGTCTCTTCTTCCTCAGTTACTAGAGACCAAGGGTGGGGAGTGGGGAGCCTGACATAATTACTATGGGGGCATTCCTGCTGAGTCAGGCTGACTCCAGAAGTCTTCAGGAAACAATTCCTGCCTGTTTTGGTTCTGGAAACAATGAAATGGGGCACAGATGCCCCTTTAATGCAATTCAGTGCATGTGGACTGGCACCCTCTTAGGTACTGAGGGAACTATCCAAGACATGTAGCTCAACTTCTTAAATTTAGAGAGGAAAGATGGAGTCCAGAGAGGTAAGTGTGACTACCCCATATTAGTCTGTTTTCTTGCTGCTAAAAAGACATACTGGAGACTGGGTAATTTATAAAGGAAAGAGGTTTAATGGACTCACAGTTCCACATGGCTGGGGAGGCCACATAATCATGGCATAAGACGAAGGAAGAGCAAAGGGATGTTTTACATGGTGGCTGGCAACAGCACTTGTGGAGAGGAACTCCCTTTTACAAAACTATCAGATCTCATGAGACTTAATCGCTGTCACGAGAATGGCATGGGAAAAACCCAGCCCCATGATTCAATTATCTCCCACTGGGTCCCTCCCACAATATGTGGGGATTATTACAATTCAAGGTGAGATCTGGGTGGGGACACAAAGCCAAACCATATCAACCCCTAATGTCATGGTGCCAGTATGAGGTACAGTTAGTACTAGAATCCAGGCCTTCAGACTCTCTACTTGCAGAAATCATGGGGTCTTGATCCTAGGAGAAGACATATGAGAAAAAACATTTATGATGCACCTACTATCTGTCTGGCACTACCTTAGGCATTTTACTATCACTACTATACAACCACTGAAAATGTCAGCTACTGCTTATTGAATATCTGCTATATGCTAAGTATGCCATGCTAAACACGCACATATATTTTTTTCTAATCCTTAAAATACCCATGAGTCAAATATTACTCTCATTTTTACACATGGGCAAGCAGCCTAAAATAGCTAAGTTACCCAAGGACACACAGCTAGGGAATATGGGAACTGGGATATGACTCTAAACCTATGTTCCTTCCTGAATCCCTATTCTTTTTCCCCAATGACAGTTCTTACTCAACTGGCCCAGCCTTTGCAAAGTCTCATGGTAGGTGTTTGTGACTCAGGGTGTGGGTATAAGGTGTCCCTTTCTGGGATGTTCCCTTTTCCTCCCCTCCCCGCTATGTTTCCTGCTCTTCTGAGGCAGATACATACCGGGGGAAATACAGCATGGCAAAATGGAAAGAACACTTCAATGTCAGCTCAGTTCATGCTACAATTCTACATGCCATGACATTGGGCAATTTCCCTGACTTCCGTAAGCCTCGTTCTTCTCATCTTTTAAAATGGAAATAATAATATCTATGCCTAAGGGTTGAAATCAAACATATGAAGTGTCTGACTCATAAGTGTTTAAGAAGTGGTAGCTGTAAGCTGTGGCCAGTTCTGGAAGGTTCCATGCCAGTTCTGGAAGGTCCCTGAAAAGCTCTAGGAGACCTGGCCTACCTTTTCCCCTCCTGTATCTGATCTCGGGCCTGGAAGTTCTGGGAGAGCAGGGTTGAGTGAGCATCTGTGTAGGGCCATTCTGGGTCATGAACCATTGCCAATGGTGGAAACTGTTGGGTTCATCAGACTTATTGTCCAGTGTATAATTCCTACATTCATCACAGGGTAACGCAAAATATACTTGTTCTACATATACTATGAAGAAGAAGAAAAATATCTCCACACTATTGTTTATGAGGAGGAGGAGTCCCCAGAGGTGAATACCAACAGCTTCTTGCGGACATTGAGGCAGGGCAGTAAATAAGAGATAAGCAGATTGGTGATGGAAGCTTTTCTGGTACATACATGTGTGCATGTGTGCACACATTTGCATGACCTTGGTTTGAGTGATTCTGTATTTATGTGAGAGGTCTCTAGTTCTGTCAAGATGCAATAGGCTTGTTTTGTCCAGCTCTGTTGGAGATAGCACAAGTGTATGAGGTGGTTCCTCATTACTAGGAGGAGCAATGAGGGCTAGTGGTGTGGTTCCCAAACGCAGCTGTGCTTTAGGACCTGGGGAGCTTACAAATAATCCAGCAGAGTCCCAAGCCCCACCTCTAGAGAGCTTGATACAGCCTGGGGGTAGGAATGAGGTACCAATTTCTGTTTTTAAAAGGCTTTCCCTGTACTCCCGCTGAATAGCCAGGTTAGGAACCATGGAGACAGTAGACAGGTCATGGTGTATGGTCCAGACTGGGTCTGAACTCCTTTCCAATATGGACTAACTAGAGACTCGCAGTTCTGATGGATCATCTCATTTGCTTCTCAAAGTCCCTCTGTGTGCCTGTGTCAGCAACCCCCTCTCAAAGGGAAGGAGAAAGTCTTCGAGAAGTCACCCAGCTAGGAAGGGCCTCACTTTGGATTAGTGCATTTTTCTCATCATAGCCATATCCATGGACATAGGTATCTGGCACTAACCACACTAGGCGGGGGGCCCACACTGAGGAGTCAGTGTCATTGGGACATACCTCTCTGGGCAACAATTGCCATTTACTTTAAGTAAATTACAACTGGCACATTTTCTGTTTGCAACAATAAAAAATAATTTCTCTTCCTTGTACACAAAGGCTCCAATTATGATTTAATTCAATTCTGATTAAATATGCTTTGATGGCATTTCCATTACATAAAAAACAAAATGTATTAGCCAAGCATAATGTGTTTTGACTATAGTTCTGATGCTAATAAGGAGGCTGCTTGGTGGCTATGATCCCACACTTAATTCCACAGTTGTAAAGATCGAGAGGGAAAAAATGAGGCAGATAACTGAGAAATCCCACACGAGGGGCATCATGGTTTAGGGGTGGAATGGGGGCTGCCAGCCTATGCCTGGTGTTCTCAGGTTTGGTTCTCATGGCCTCTGCTTAAGGTGCTTCTAGATGTGCATTGGGCAGGAAGCAATGGCTATCCTGCCTCCTGGGGTAGACTCTTAGGTAGGGGTGTGATGGGGGAGAGGTATGAAGATGGAGCTGACTACGCACCTGCCCCCGTGAATTGGCAGGCCAGTCAGGCTTGTTCCCACGACATCAAGGGGAACAACACCCCGCCTGCCTGCCAGTCTCACTCCCAGTTTGAGTAATCTGCAGCTTCCTGGCCCCTGCTCACCTGGTCTCCCACTAGACAATGCTCTTAAGATGTCCAATGTCCCCACCCCCCCATGTCCTTGATGCATACATGTAGTTAGTAACCCTTCCTTGGGACCTAACTGGCATCCTTCCATCTCTGAAGAAGGGGCTGACTTGGGTGAACCTCTCTCCTGACGTTTGCTTTACAGCTGTGATTTTGCCAACAAAAGCAGTTTCCTGGGCCTGTGTGCTCTTGGATTCGTCTCTTGACACTTTCTCTCCTCTCTTCTATTGGTGGGGGCTGACCTCTGACCCGGCCACCTGGCTTCCCCTGGATTTGGCCACTGGAGGGCACTGGCTGGAGGAGGGAGGTAGAGGCTGCCTTACTCTGTGTGATATCTCCCATGTAGGGACCACTCCTTAGGGACTCCTCTTGACCTTACAGGGGGGTCTTCAGCTTCTGGCTGTTGTTAAATTTTGAGTTGCCTCATTCTTCCCTGTTGGCTTCTCAGCTTTCCAGCACACATGTAAGCAAATCTTTACCATAAAGTCCCTCTGTTTCAAATTCCCAGAGTAGTTTCTGTTTCTCTGTTTGAAACTGAAGCTACAGGACGTTAAATTGCTACCCAGAATAACAACCATCAACACTTCAGTGTATTTCCATCCAGGGTTTAAAAACTGTGTATACTGATTAAATCTTTCTGTTTGTAGCGTGCACAGGCACACACACACACACACACACACACACACACACATGCATGCTGTGCATATATATGAATAATCAAAACATGAATGGGTCATATTGTACATGTTATTTGATCTGCTGTTTATTATGTTATTAAAATTTTATTTTCTTATTTAATTTCAAAAATATATTTAATACTTTAATATTCTGTCATAAGATCTACTGTAATTTATTTAGCATCCTGTTATTGAGCACTTTGATACTTAACTGATATAAATAATTACATGGAACTTCTAACTAAGGGAGCAAAATTAAGCCAGTTGAACAATTGCTCTCACATAGTTTTTGACTAAATGAACAGTAGATAATTAAAAGTCTGCTCATCTCTTTCCCTACAATCATCAGTAGCACCAAATAAAAAAAGGGTTACAACTTAAACCCATAAACCTCAAGAAAAGATTTTGACCCTGCTGATGTGTTCCGTGTGGTTCTTAACTCTATCAGGTCAGAAACCAGAGTGGGGAGAAGGAGTGACTCAGAAAAATACTGAGGTCTCTCACTAATCACCCCACATATGGAGGGGACCAGAATGAGAATGTGGGGTGTAAGCAGGCTGTCCAGAGGAAAGCTTCATGGCCTCTACATACTATCCCTTAAGCCAAGGAGTTAGTCTTCCCTGATTCACCATTTTTCTAGGACATCATGTTCATGCTGTGAAATGTTGGGAAGCACTGCCCGAGGCCACCAAAAAGTGCTTAATGTTGTAATACTACAGCTATTGATATAGAGTTGAAGAAGAGCAGATATCAGATATAATGAGAAGTAAGTCAAGAAAAATTTAACCACATTGCATAGAAACAGAAAGAAATAAAAGTCTAGTAAAAATTGTCCCTGTCCAGAAAGATGAAAAGAAATCATGTGGCAACTAAGCAAACATATAATCCCTACCCCATCCCAACCCCAAAGAAAGAAAGGAAAGAAAGGCTGGAAGAAATAAACAAAAGAGACTACGGTTTGCAAAAGACAAATGAAAAACCTAACCTGAATGAAAATATATCCCAAGGAAAAGAGAACTTACATTGTGTATTTTGCAGTACAGAAGAACTTAATTAAAATCTGAATTCCATGAAACAAGGACTCAATGATGAAAGATGAGAAGACAACTCAATGATAAGAAAATTGAGGACTCAAACTATACTATTACAGAAATAATAAATTATAAACAAAAATAACTAAACCAGACAGCTAAAAATTATATTTCTGACATAGAGAAAAGGTTTGCTAGAATATTGATGAAAGCTGAGAAAAAGGACAGAGATTAAGGCAGTTGAAAAGAAGATAATATACATGAAGGACAAAGTTGATTCAAAAGTAAGAATAATTGGTCTCTCTGCTGAAGAGAACTCCAACAAGTGCAATAGAAAATACATTTCATCCTGTTTTTTAAGGATTGAAAGGGCATACCATATTCCAGAAAAAAAATATTCAGAATGATAAGCAAGAGAGAAAATCCTGTTACTTCCAAGGTTGAATAATGAAGAAAACATTCTTCTGGTGCCTAAATAGAGAAAAACAAGTTATCTTCAAGAGGAGAGTCAAGCTCATTTTAAGCTTCTCCACGAAGGTGTTCAATGCCAGAAGGTAATAATGCCTAAAAAGTTCTGAGGGAATGTCAGAGGGACGAAACCTTATCATACCTGACCAAGTTACTGTGGAAGTATAAAGGCAAAAGAATACATTCAAAAAGAAACATAAGGACTCAGCATCCATGAACCGCTCCAGAAAAAATGACTCAATGGAAATCTAGCCATGGATGGCAGGAATGGAGAAGACATGGAAGAAAGGCTCATGCCACACTCAAAGGCAGAAAGTGGTAGAACAGTGTTTACATGATCCAGGGGGAAAGTGTGATCTAAGATTGCTATATTCAGCCAAATTGCCCTGTATACATAGGTGCAACAGAGGAATAATCAAATTTCAAGCTCTTAGGAACTTGGAGATTATAATTCTGAACCCTCTGTTAGAAAAAAAAAAAACTGTTTGATGATGAAATTCAGCCACCAATGAACCAATACAAAGAATTCTAGAATGGATACGCTTTGGTAAAGGACTGTAGGTTAACATTCAATTTTTTAAACATTAAAATAAAACAAAAAAATAAGGAAAAACATTTTTAAAATTATTTAAATATAATATTTCAAACAAAAGCTAAACAACTATAGAAGTTATTGTTATATTATAGACTAACTATTACAAATGCTGCCAAAGTAAAATTTCCCAAAATATTGGAAAATAAGGTGGGGTGGGGGGAAGAAGGATTATAAAAGTGCTATTTTTTTCATCGTTAGCAGCAAAGGGTCAATCAGTAGTGTTTAAAATTGGACCATGGAGTTAAAAACATAATGACTCAAACTTCTCAAGATATTTTTAGGATTTTTTTCTTAAAAGAGATTTTTAATTTGATATATATATTTATCATGGGTTGAATAGAGACACTGGAGGTGAGACACTCAGCACCTCCGAAGGTGTTTCTATTGGCGATAGGTTTTTACAGAGGTAATCAAGTTAAAATGAGGTCTTAAGGGTAGATGCTAATCCAGTATAACTGGTGTCTTTACAAAAAGGAAAAATATTGGGTGCAGACTTGGATGCAGTGACAAGATGGCCATCAGAAGAACAAAAACCCCAAAACAAACAAACAAAAAACCAAGACTACCAGAAACTAGGAGAGAGGACTGGAACAGACCTTCCCTGGCACCCTCAGAGGGTCAGGCTGACACTTTAATTTCAGATCTCTGACCTCCAAGACTGTGAGACAATAGATTTGTATTGGCCTAAGCCACCCCGTTTGAGGCACTTTATTACAGCAGCCCTAGGAAATGAACACGGTATTTTAAAGGGGATTGTTAGAAATGAAATCTCTTGTAAAGAAACATTTATCTGAAGTTTAATAATCTCCCAGATTTGTTTCAGTTTCTATTCTTTTCTGTACATCAACTAAAATAAGTGAAATAGTTTGTTTTCCTGATTATAGCATTAGATAAGGTTATTTTATAAGATAATTTCCATCTATCCAAACACCAAACAACTTCAACCACCTATTTTTCTGTATGCAGGTTCAAAAAGGAATTTGAAATGTTGTCACTTTTTTTTTTTTTTGAGATGGGGTCTCGCTCTGTCGCCCAGGCTGGAGTGCAGGGGCATCATCTCTAGCTCCGCCTCCTGGGTTCACGCCATTCTCCTGCCTCAGCCTCCCGACTAGCTGGGACTACAGGCGCCCGCCACCACGCCCGGCTAATTTTGTTTATATTTTTAGTAGAGAGGGGGTTTCACCGTGTTAGCCAGAATGGTCTCAATGTCCTGACCTTGTGATCCGCCCACCTCGGCCTCCCAAAGTGCTGGGATTACAGGCGTGAGCCACGGTGCCTGGCCTTGTCACCCTATTTTAATGATGGCTATTAATAGGTCATAAGGTTTTGGTTGGGGCTGGGTGCAGTGACTCATGCTTGTGCCCTTTGGGAGGCTGAGGCAGTTGGATCACTTGAGCCCAGGAGTCTGAGACCAGCCTGAGCAACATGGCGAAACCTCATTTCTACTAAAAATATAAAAATTAGCTGGGCATGGTGGCGCACACCTGTGGTCCCAGCTACTCAGGAGGCTGAGGTGGGAGGATCACTTGAGCCTGATAAGTTGAGGCTTCAGTGAGCTATAATCATGTCCCTGCACGCTAGCCTGGGTGAGAGAGTGAGACCCTGTCTCAAAAATTAAAAAAAAAAAAAAAAAGATTTTGGTTGGTTGGTTGTTTTGTTCACTTTTTTTGTACTTGTTATTGCTTGAAAGTTTTTCAGTAAGTATGAATACTTTATTTAAAAATAATAATATTGCAATGAAAAATCCTTGTGTTTCAGTCCATATTTACATAGCTCATTTTTAAAAAGCGATTGCATCTTGCAGTTTGAATATTTTTAGGCTCATGATAACTATGGTTAAATTCCTTTTTGTATTATAACAGTTTATAGTCATACAAACAATGTATTATGATGCCTGCCTTATTATACTATTGCAGCATTATTATTATTACAATAGCAGTTTGATGAACTAAAAATGGCATCTTGTTTTAATTTGCCTTTTTTTAATTACAAGAGAAAGGTTGAACATCTTTCACAAATCTACAGCCTTCTTGTATTTTTTTTTGTTCTGTTCATGCTTTTATACCTTTTCTACGGTTGTTTATTGCTTATGTATGAGTACATCATACACACACAACCACCTGTCTTGTTTGTGGCTAATATTCTTAGTTTATGCTTAGCTTTCTAATTTTGTTCCTGAATTGCTCATACATTTTTTATATTTTAGCCAGAGATTTTATTTTCCTCTGATTTCTCTCATGGATTTTGATTGATCACTTTTTTGGCATGATTAATCCTTTTCTATGTACATATCATATCCTCCCAACTGTTCTGGCATTTCCTTGTGGGTAGTGTCTTCCACCTCTCCTCACCTCTATCAGTGCATTTTTTTCTCACTACTTTAACTATTTTAAAGGGTAAAATTCAGTGGTTTTTTTGTATGTTTATAATGTTGTCCAACCATCATCATCATCTAATTTGAGAGCTCTTACATTACACCAAAAACAAACCCATATCCATCAAGCAGTCATCTCCCATTTTCCCCTCCCCCTCAGCCTCTGGTAACCATGAATTTGCTTTCCATCTCTATGAATTTACCTATTCTGGACATCTCACAGAAACGGAATCATACAATATGCTATCTTTTCTGTGTGGCTTTTTTCATTTAGCGTAATGTTTTCGAGGTTTATCCATATTGTAGCATGTATCAGTTTTTAAGGTAGAATACTATTCCACTGTATTGATATACCACATTTTGTTTATCCATTCACTAGTCGGTGGACATTTAGATTCCTTCCACTTTTTAGCTTTTATGAATAATGCTGCTATGAAAATTTGTGTGCATGTTTTTGCTGGAATACCTGTTTTCAATTCTTGGGTCTACAGTTGGGAAGGGAATTACTCACTTACATAATAATTCAATAATATGTTTTTGAGAAAATTCCAAACTATTTTTCACAGCAGGAGAACCATTTTTCATTTCCATCAGCTAAGTGTGAGGTTTCAATTTCATCACATCCTTTGCAACATTTATTTTTCTTTAAAAAATTGATAACCATCCTAGTGGGTGTGTAGTGGTATCTCATTGTGGTTTTGATTTGCATTTCCCTAATGACTAGTGATGTCCAACATCTTTTCATGTGATTTGGGGTCATCTGTATGTCTTCTTTAGAGAAATGTCTATCCACATTCTTTGCCCATTATATAAATTGGGTTGTTTGTCATTCTATTGTTGAGTTGTAAGAGTTCTTCATGTAATCTGGATACTAAATGCTTATCAAATGCCTGGTTTACAAATATGTTCTCCCATTCTGTAGGTTGCCTTTTCACTTCGATGATTGAAAGCTTTGACTTTTGTTGAAGCCAATTTTATCTGTTTTTTTTTTTCCTCTATTACCTGTGCTTTTGTTATCATATCTAAGAATCCCTTGGCAAACCTGAGATCATGAAGATTTACTGCTGTGTTTTCTTTTAAGAGTTTTTTAGTATTAGATCTCACATTTAGGTTTTTGATTCATTTTAAGTTAATTTTTATATGTGGTGTGAGGTAAGGATCCAACCTCATTTTTTTTTTTTTTTTTTTTTCAAAATGTGGCTATCTAGTAGCCCCAGCACCAATTGTTGAAAAGATTATTATTTCTCCCATTGAGTGATATTGCTACCCTTGCTAAAAACCAGTTGACCATAGACTCATGATTTATTCCTGGACTCTTGATTCCATTCCAATGATCTAAATGTCTACCCTTGTGATAGTACCACACTGTTATGATTACCATTGCTTTGTAGTAAGTTTTGAAATAGGAAGTTGTGAATTCTTCTACTTTTCTTTATTAAACATTGCTTTAGTGATTCTGGGTCTCTTGCAATTCCATATAAATTTTAGGATCAGCTTGTCAATTTCTGCAAAACAGTGAGCTGGAATTTGATAGAGAATGTGTAAATTCATACATCAATTTAAGGAGTATTGTCATCCTAACAAAATTAAGTCTTCTGTCCATGAACATGATGCCATTTATTTAGATCTTTTAAAATTTCTTTCAGCAATGTTTTGTAGTTCTCAGAGTATACTTCTTTTGTTAAATTTCTCCTATGTATTTATTCCTTTTGATTCTATTTTAATGAAATTGTTTTTTAACTTAATTTTTGGATTTTTCATGGCAAGTTGTAAGGAAATGCAATTGATTTTTGTACATTGATCTTGTCAGGATTGTAGATGCTCTTTGTCAGATTGAGAACATTCACTTCTGCTCAGAGTTTGTTGAATTTTTTTTTTAATCATGAAAGGTTATTAGATTTTTGTCATATGCTTTTTCATATGTTGAATTGGTCTTGCATTCCTGGGATAAATCACATGTAGTCATGGAGTAGAATCCTTTTAATATGCTTCTGTATGCTGATGGTTGGAATTTTGTGTTTGTTTTCTTAAGGGATATTGGTCTTTTCTTGTGATATCCTTGCCAGGCTTTGGTATTAGGATGTCTCGATGAGACTATTGTGATTGATGCAGGGACTGTACTGGCATTCAAAGTTTCAGGCTTTATCCATCACATTCTTAATTCTATCTTAGATTTGTCTGGTTTTGTAGGTCTAGTTGTTGGGTGTCAAGCTATTCCTTCCACCTGAAACCCTTTTCTTATTCTCCCAGATATATTTGTCAAAAGTCTATCAAGACTCATATCAAAGGCCACTAGTTCTGGGAGAACAGTCCTAGCTCTTCAACTGGAAGCAATCACATTAGTCTTGGGCTCCCATAGAATGTTATGCAGAGCTTCCTTACTTGCATCTATTGCCTTTATTTATTTATTTTTTCATGAACAATGAACAGCTGGTGATTCAGCAGTTGCATATGACCTATTTTATCCATGTCCTAGTCCACAGAGTGGTACTGATAATCTGTTCACAATTACACATTATTGTAATATTTGTGAGATATAATTTTTATAGTTAATTTTTTAAAGAAAATTTCCTCACCATTTTTTGGTAGTTTTGTAAACATTTGGTTACTTCAGGGATGGGCAGGGGTGAGGGGACTAGGGATTTACCCATGTGAACATGATCTTTTGTGGTGGAGGAAGAATGAAAAGCCCTTCACTGGGACGTAAGCTCTGGGCCCTGGATCCTGACTTTATCATGACTATGTCTGCAGCCCTTTAGCACCCTAGGCACAAAATGTAGACACTCTGGGAATGCTGGTGAGTTAAAGGTATCCCATTTCCATGAATAGCTCTTTTCTGTCTGATCCTTGTCTGTCTGACTTTTAGCATCATTTCTTTGAGTCAGATCTTCATATCTCAGTACATTAGAAAATGTCTTTCCTAGTCCTCTTCTTTCCCTTTGCTCTTTCTTCTATTGGCATTGAAATATCTTGTTTCCATAATAAATATAGAAATATTAATTTGAGGGGATTGCATGTCAGGTAAAAAATAAGTTAGTTCTATTTGGGATCTTAAACCACCTTCCTCTACCAGTTTC
Source organism: Macaca mulatta (assembly GCF_049350105.2). Taxonomy (NCBI): domain Eukaryota; kingdom Metazoa; phylum Chordata; class Mammalia; order Primates; family Cercopithecidae; genus Macaca; species Macaca mulatta. The sequence goes on from NC_133419.1 coordinate 79,982,130, forward strand.
TACTCTATCCCAGTCCCCAAGGTTAACTTATCTTGAGGGAAGCCTGGTTGGGGGATCCAAGTGGAACTTGTTCACTGAGATGCAGGGTTCTCCCTCTAGGAAAAGGCCAGATGGTACAGGTGGTACATAGGACCAACCATCGTCGGAGTGCTGCTAAGGTGAAAAAAAACCACATTCTTTGGAGTTTTAAACAGGCTTACATTCAAATCTGATTTTTTTAAACCTATGATTTAGATTTCTTTGGGCAAGTTTTTTTCTGAGCCTCAGGATTCTCACTGTAAAACAGGAGTCATAAAAGCTACCACATAGGATAATGAAGAAGATAAAGTGGGATACATAATTTGCTGAACATTATGTTCGAATTGATGAGTGGATAAATGTTGTATGGTGCCTACCATCAAACCATAGTTGGCCTAAAATCGTTGACTTAGGCAGTGGTTTTCTAAGGAGGGAATATTGTAGGAGCAGAGGCCTCCTGAGTATTTTTATCACTGACATTGTTTAGGATTTCCAGAATAATACAGAGACGAAAAAACGCATTCTGACTTTTGATTGTTGTCACTGCTTTTAAATTCCCTGCAGACAGTGGACCCCTTTATTGCTTATACCCCAAATGGATTGCTCTCTTCTTCCCCCTATCCACACTTCCCTGAATACCTCTTCAATGGAGATGGGACTTGAGGATTATGGAAGAAAGACTTGGCCTTGTCTGTTCCTCTGGGCTCTTGCTTGTAGACTCTGAGTTATTTCTGAAACTCTTTGCTTGTTCAATCTGAAAAGTAGTTTGCAATGGAAATTTTTCCCCCTTGAAATCCTTGTTAATCTAATTGCAATTGAAATGCATAAATGAAATGACAAAAGCTGCATTTTATCAGCAATTATAGTAATTTTCTTTTATTTACTGGAGTCTGACCTCTGCTGTATTGATGAATTGCAGTTTTTCAAGGTCTATTTTCCCATCAGCAAAGTCAGGTTGTTTATAAAATGATTGGCAAAAAATGTCATTCTCCCCTCACCTGTTTTTTTTCCTTCATATTTTAAAAATGTGTCCTGGGTTTGAAGAAATTGACTAGGAATTTATGGAGCCTGTACATCTCTATCTGAGTGGATATTTTTTACATGGAACTTTAAAGCATCCAACAACACTCTTTTCAAAGCTGAAATCTGAAAAACAAGCAGCATTTAGCATCTCGCGTCTCTGTCTTCTTTTGAGTCCTTATAAATTTGATTTGTAAAATTTCCACCTATTATAATTTCAGTCTTTCATCTAATTACTCTTTTCCAAGGTGACATTGTCAGGAAGTCACCATGGGAAGCTTGAGATGAATGAGGGGCCTTGTACTCCTCCCCACGTTCAGGCAGTTACCAAGCCCTGCCAATAACACCTCCTTGGATCCTTCTTTCTCTCCATCTTGACTGCTACTGCCCTGGTTCAGACTTTCATCTGCTCTCTCCTGGACCACTGCATCAGCCTCCACACTGGCCTCTCTGCCTTCAGCCTTAATTCTTTTCCTTGCTTCGTTTACATCACCATACAGCTGCTAGAATGATCTAATGCACCCCATCATCTACAGGAACACATCTTATCTCTTGAGGATAACTCGTGGGGCTATATGTGATGGAAGCGTGAATCCCTCCACCTGTCCATGTCGTGGTCTGCCTGCCCTGCCTCTTGCCCTAAACTTCAAGGACTCAGAGCTGGTTCCCATCTTCATGCCACAGGGTGACTGCACTTTTTGCTGTTCATACCCTTGGAAAGCCTCTTCCGTCTTTTTTTTTTTTTTTTTTTGAGATACAGTCTCATTACATCACCCAGGCTGGAGTGCAGTGGCGTGATCTCAGCTCACTGCAACCTCCACCTCCTGGATTCAAGTGATTCTCATGCTTCAGCCTCCCAAGTAACTGAAATTACAGGCGCATACCACCATGCCCACTAATTTTTATATTTTTAGTAGAGATGGGGTTTCACTTATGTTGTTGGCCAGCTGCTGTTGAATGCCTGACCTCAAGTGATCCACCCACATCCACCTTCCAAAGTGCTGGGATTATAGGTGTGAGCCACTGCACCCAAAAGCCTCTTCCTTCTTCTTGGCTCTTCACCTGGCCAAGCTTTACAACAATGTATCTGTCACCTTCTTTGTGAAGCCTCCTTGATTACTCTGATATATGTTATTTATCTCCTTATCAAAGTTCTCACTTCCTTGTATTAGTGACTGATCTTCCTTCTGTGCTTCCCCATCAGACTGGGTAACAGGTTCCCTGAGGGTGGGAAGTGTACCGTGATTAGCTCTGTATCTCTGGTGCCTACCTCAGGTGGCCACTAACATATGATTTGTTGAATAAATTATGCTATCTAATATTTGCTCAATAATTCCCAGTTTCCTTCTCTTTTCTCCTTATTCCTCAAAATACCAATTTCTTTAGATGCAAACTGTGTATAAAGTTACTTTTCTTGCCTAGCTGCATGCATTGCTCTGAGGGTCAAATAAGCTATTGGCTATAAATGTGCAATATAGACTTGAATACTTGAAAGCATTTTCTAATGTTAATTTTTTTTTTGCCTTTTTTGGCACTTTCATCTAACACCCAATCACACCCCACCATCCCTATGAACAACCCCGACTGAATACAATATTTCAGATGGAGATCAGAAGTCCCCAGACAAACCAAATATCATAAATCAAACCAAAGTCAAGCACAAAATGAAGTGGACCCTGACTAAGGTATGGAATGAACTCATATTAGGGGTTTATTCAATTTTTGCCCCTTTTCCCATCAAATCATATAGATGTCCGGGCTTCAGAGAGCTGCCTCACATTTTACACTGTGGGTCTCAGTTCCTTTTTCACGGATGGCCTTGTAGTCTAAGCAAATGATAGTCAACATTGTTAATGAGCGTTGATATTAGCATTCACCATATGCCAAATGGTAAACTGCTAAACTGAATGGATCATCTCATTTAATTCCCCCTAGATCCTTGGAGGTGCATACTGTTATTTTCTTCGTGTACAGATGGGGAGACTTTGGACTCTTCAGAAGCTGCCCAGTTGGTAAGAGGTAGAAGGGAGTTGAGAGGCTACAGACTTGACCCTCATGTTCTAGGGCCTTTCAGGGCTGTGTGTCTGGTTCTCCCTCTGCACTGTGGTCTCCTGACTATGGTCTTTTGGGTGGCAGGAGCTTGGCGTGTGGTACCCTTGCTTCTCCAGACTTCTAGGAAACATTCTGAAGTGGAAATACTCACACTGGAAGCACTGCAGTGTCGGGGAAAATGTTCTGTGGAGACACAAGATCTAGATTAAAAATTGTGGCTTCCTGGCTTCAAAAGCGAGCCTCTTTTCCACTTCTGGAAGATGTGAAGAAAAAAAAAAATCAACCTCATAGATCTGACAGGAAATGGAATGAGATATTACAAGTGGCAACACTTACACAATGCCTTAGTCAGTGGGATACTTGGTGAATACTAGTTTGAGCCTCCTGGAGCTTTAGTTTTGCCGTTCATGAAAATGTTTGTTTGTTTGTTTTTTGTTTGTTTCATATGGCATCATGTTACAGCTTGGCATCAATTCTGTGTGGTGTTTGGATGTGTGTGGATGAGTGTGTATATGTGTGAGTGTGTGCATGTGTGGGTGTGTGGGACTGTGAGTGTGCATATGTGTGTGTCTTAGTGTGTATGTATGTGTGTGTGAGTGTGATTGCCATTTCTCATCTTATGAAGGAGGAAACAGGCACAGAGAAAGGTTGTGAGCTGGTCTCCCCTAGATAAGTTGCTCCTGACTTGAGAAGTACAGTGACCAAGGCATACCTTGCATCACTTAAGAACTTACTGCCATTGTCAGGTTTGCTCCAATACAATTCGGATGACTTTCCCTCTATTTGCACTGTGCTGCATCTGGTGAAGAATAAATGTTTCTGTTGCATCGTGTGTCTCAAAAGTGCCTCAGTCAAGAATGTAAGATATGTGGCTTACCAGGCAGAGTTAGGCCTTTGACCTAAAAACAACCTCTTTGATCTCATTTTGTTGTCCTTTGCTGTTTTTTTTTTTTTTTTTTTCAATCTGATCATTATACCTTAAATGTCTGGCTGTAAGGGTGCTGCCTGTGCCATTCAGGACTAACTCCCTCCAGCACAGAGAGGAAGAGTAGGTTCTTACCCTCAGGGAGGTCCTGGATGCTGGAGAAACTAATACATAAACCAGGAATCCAGAAGAGTTACACAGAATTCCCTAGAACATACACTTGGTATGCTCTGTGGCTGGAAGTCTCACAAAGTGGATCTGGAGCTTGTCCTTGCAGGGCCTGGTATAGCTTACCAGGACAAGAAAGTGGGAAAAGGTGGTTGACTGGAAGCTCATGTGGGCAAAGGCACACCACCATGAAGGCCCATTGCACAGAATCACCCTCTTTCTAGAACATGCTAGAGTCAAGCCTACATTAAATCTTGAATCTGCAAAGCAACAGGTGGGTTAGTATTTAAACTGTAGCTCCCTAGCCAGGAGAAAACAGTACCCATCAGTACTAGCCCTTCCCTTTCCCGATAACTTATTTCTATACTTGTAATTTTAGCTCTGCCGAATATTTAAAGTGTGAATAATGGGGATCCATGGTAAAGGAATCCAAGTCTGATATTTCTCTTCATGGAGATTAATAATTGTAATTTTCCCTGTGGCTGTGGGGAGAAGTGGGGAGAGTTGTACAAGAAGAATGGTCTACTCCACGAGGAGTATAGGTCTACAACAAGGCTTAACTGGACAATTACAGCTTTGCCTGCTGTTCACAGAGGAGTTTGATGCAGCAGAAATTACCCCAGGCCACGGATGGTCTCATGGGTAGCCCAAGACAGCCACGTGTCATTCTGGGGTCTCAGCTGACCTGTGCCCAGCCCAGTATACCTTTCCAAAGCCCAGTTCTGTAGCTGCTCTTGTGCCCTGAACAGTGCACAATACATGTGACACATAATTGATTAACTCAGCATAAAAATGAGACAGAGAGTCTATAGCATAGCAGTTAAAAGCAAGGATAGTAGACCTGAGTAGAGGCAGAACAAATGATGGCCAGTCACTCCCTAGCTGTGTGACCTTGGGAGAGATAATTTACTTCTCTGAGCCTCCGTCTTCCTCATCTGTTGGATGAAGGTGTTGTGAGGATATATGATGCACTTGAAGCACACTAGAAGCTTAGTAAATGCAGGGCCATTTTCTTCTTCTTCTTTCTTCTTTCTTTCTCCTCTTCCTCCTCCTCCTCCTCCTCCTTCTTCCCCTTCTTTCCTTCCTTCCTTTTTTTTTTTTTTTTTTGAGACAGACTCTTGTTTTATCGCCCAGACTGCTGCAGTGCAATGGCACGATCTTGGCTCACTGCAACCTCTGCCTTCCAGGTTCAAGTGATTCTCATGCCTCAGCCTCCTGAGTAGCTGGGATTACAGGCACCCATTATCATGCCTGGCTAATTTCTGTATTTTTGTAGAGATAGAGTTTCATCATGTTGGCCAGGCTGGTCTTGAACTCCTGACCTCAGGTGATCCACCCGCCTCGACCTCCCAAAGTGCTGCTTTTCTTCTTTTCTCTAGATTTCTTTACACTACTATTGTAAATGTCCTGTTCAGAAAAAGCAAATTTGAAAATAAGGTGGTCAGGGGCATTTAGCATTTTTCTGAGTTTGTTCTTCACCTGGTGACAGTGGCTGCTTCCAGAGGATGGGATGAACTAAGCTCTGACCAACAAGACAAGGTAGTATCATGGTTAAGAATATCACTGCCAGTGCAGAGAGCTGTGTGTTCAAATCCTATCCTTGACTTTCTAGCTTAGTGTCCTCGAGCAAGGAATTTTGCACCTCTGAGCCTCAGTTTTCTCATCTGTTAGATGGAGATGGTAATAATACCTGCCTTAGTGGACTATGAGCTTATTAACATATGTAAAATTCTTGGGTTCTCAGAACAGTGCCTTGTGCATAGTAAATACTACATAATCATTTGCTGTCAGCCTTTCCTTTTATTGATTCTTGCCCTAAGAGTTTTTTTTTTTTAATTGATTGTTATCAATATTTCATTACTTCCCGTTCTTGAAAGAACTGTGCATCTCTGTCTTTCTGTCCTTCTTGTTCTCGTCTTGGACTATGTGTCAAGAAATGCCAGGGCAATGAAGGGAAGGTAATTTTGTATGCACGGATTGATCATTTCAGGTTATGATTGTTGCTTTAAGCATGCCTGAATGCTTCCTGCGGTACCCATCCTTTTCTTTCATGTCGTGGGAGCCTTGCCACATTGCTGAAAAGTTGAAAAGGAAGAAGAGAAGGTAGTCTACCTTTGACAAAAGAGGAAACCAAGGCAACCCCCACCCCCTCAGAGTCTCTGCTTTCACATCTGGAAACCAAGGAGTTTCAGATAGATGGTCTCTCAGGGCTCTCGCAGCTCAAAATTTCAACACAAAGACAGTATAAATTTAATTCACCTGATATCACAAAAGAGGTTGAGGGCATAGGGCAAGATCTATTTCACATAAGAATAATGCATTCTCAAAAGCAATGCTATATTCATGTGGTTACTTCAAAACTATCAGACAACTCTGTATCACCCTGTTTTAGCAAAATAAAAAAACCAGTTGCTATGTAAGTTGGAGCATGACTTTGATAATCTTACTGACAATTAAAATGCTAAAATGAATTGTTCAGGATTCTAGCATGAATGTTATTGCTAAATAATCTTGGGATATTCCAAAGAGGAGGGATGTCTTCTATAGAAATAACAACAGTCTCATTCATTACAGGGTATGTATTATTTTAAATAATTTCTTGTTATTGTCTTTCTGCCCAGGCTGCAGTTGGAAATACACATCATTAATTCAGAGGAACAATCCTCCTTCATTTCTGGTAGGGGAATAGAGGGATCTTTCCATCCCATAATTGATGGTAGTTTTAAATAATTTCTGGTTCCATTTTACTAATAGAAAGTAAATCATCCTTGGCAATGACTCCTGTAATGGTTTAAAAACATCAGTCCTTGTAAAGTGACACATGGGTGTCTCTCCTCTGGTCACATCGTTGATAGAGATAGCCATTTCCTAACACCCAGCATAACAGGTCAAGTTTGGTCTAAAACCTCCTTTTTCAATAAACCATCTCACCAAGGCATTTGGAGGCAGGATATAAAATACTATAGAGGACTTTATATTACTCTCTGATGTGATCACACAGTTATTTCTGGTGTAATGGAATCATGATGCTGGGGGAAGGATGCTTAGACTCAGATTCAGGTTTCACTAATGACTTTGCTGTGGGGCTTTTCTCCAAGCACTTAACCTCTCTGAACCTTAGTGACTTCAACTAAAAAATAGGAAAAACCAAGTCTTCCCCTCTTTTCCCTCCCACAGTTATTTTGAATATCATAAGATAATGATGTGAATGTACTTTTTAAAATTCTAAACTTTTATAGGTAATTAATTAAGGAATAGTGATAATCCTTAATTATTATCAATTCCCAGTCAACATAATATTGCTTAAAAATTAGTATCCAGTAATAACTCTTTAAAATATTACTTCTATACAGTTTTCTTAACATGAAAGGTGATTGGCAGAGTGAAAACTGCTGATTATATATTGACCAATCAATCAAAAGGTAGGGAAAAAGCACCTACTATGTGTTCCTTGCCCAGTTCTGCTAGATTCTGTTGGGGAATGTACAGTAGGAACAAGACTTGCCTTCTTCCCACATCTGTTGTGAGGGTTAAATGACCGCATATACGACATATTATTTACCTCATTTTCTCCCTCTTTCTCTCCTTCTGTGCCTCTTCTTCTAACAGGTATTTAGTGAACACTCACTCAGTGCATGATTCACTGCTTACGTGATGCAGATAGAGCAGTGCACATAACAGAAAGAGCCCCTGCCCTTGGGGAGCTTAAATGTTAGTGGGGATGATGAACAGATAAATACGTATTATTTGGTTGAGACAAATGCTCAGGAAAAAAATAAAATGGGGTAAAGGGATGGAGAGTGTTGGGAGGCTATGTTAGAGTGTTTGGGGAAGGCCTCTGTGAGGGGGAGACCCGGATGAATGGAGGAAGTGAGCCATCTCAATATCTGAAGCTTGTTCTGTCCAAAGGGAACAGCAGTGCAGAACCTTTGGAGGATGGGAACAGGGAACGTCATTACCTGTTTCGGTTTTGGATGGCTCACTCTGGCTGCTGGATGGAGAGCAGACTCGGTGGCAGGAGAGTGGAGCCAGGCAGATTAGTTATGGGGGAGATTTGTTGGGGACAGAAGAGCGCTGATGGTGGCTCCAACCAGACTGGCAGTGCTGGAGGAGGTGAGAGGTGGTTAGATTCCAGGTATATGTAGAAGGGAGAACCAACAGGAAGTACTGATGGAGGAGATGGGGAGTGAGAGAAAGAGAGGAACCAAGGGTAGCTCCTGTGTTTTTGGCCTGAGCCACTAGACCGAGACAGCTTCCCATTCAGCAAGATGGGAGACTATAGGAGGACCAGGTTTGTGGGCAGGGGGTAGAAGTCACAAGTTCACTTTTAGAGATGATAATTTATGGATGCCTTTCAGATATTTGAACAGAGATGTCACATACACCATTGTATTTTTAAGTCAGGAGGGAGACTGGAGCTAGAGGTGCTGTATTCATCCAAGCATTCACTAAATACTTGCAATGTGTCACAGAGGTTTAGTCTGATCACATATTTAGCCTTCAATGATTGCTTAGTACAGTACAGGGCAGCTTAGTACAGTACAGTGCTTTCCTTTGAGGCCAGTTAAGTTTCCAATCCATGTTTCCTTTGGCCCATCAAACTCAGGGTTGAGAATATGTAGACTGAAGTAGGGAGTCCCTGTGAACTCCTTCATGGATGCCGGCCACTTGCTGCTACTCAGTGCCCTCAGGAACCTTAAGAGAGGCAGGGCTCTCTGACAGTCTTGACTTTACATGCAGGAGAAGGAAATACTGATCATCCTGCTTATTCTAGTTTCTAATCATAAACCCCAGGCTCGACTCAAGTACAGAGTCACAGATTGCACACCAGGATCCCCATCAGTCTCCCCCTGGTTTCCGGGCTTCTTGCTGGGAGTGCGATGTGTTTTGCCTGAAGCTGTGGCCACGTGTTGGGAACTCACATTTGTGGGAAATTAAGAAGTCACAGCAGACAACTACTGCTGGTTCATTAGCTGGCTGGAAGCTGTCACCAGGTCATTCCTTCAGACTGAGAGAAACTGGGCTAGGGGAGAATGTCAGCCCACTTCGCCCCTACCCAGATTGAAGAGAACTCCATGCTGGTCACATTGATGCCAGAACAGCAGCCAGGGCTGTGGAAGGAGCCCTGCACTGAAGGTCAGGTGGCTTTAGCTCTAGTCCTGCCACCAGCTCTGTTGTGATGTGTTATATCGGGTGAGTCACATTTCCTCTCTGTTTCTTTATCCGTTCTTGAAGAGGGTGACTTTTAGGACATCTTAGGTGTAGAACCTTTCAGCTATAAAATACAATGAGAGGCAGACAGACTCTGTGGTAGAGTCAGAGGTGACTTCACCATTGTCCTTTCCTCTGCAGAGGCTTTTCCTCACTCCTAAGCGTTGGGCTTTCTCAGTTGAGTTTTCTGTTGCCTTTCTTTCCTCTCTGCATGCGTAGGATGGGTGTGTACCTTCCCTGCCAAGGCATGAGCTACTACTCATGTGCTGATGGCTTCAATATCACTAGCTCTAGAGCCAATGTGCCGCTGGGCATCTTCATCCCCAGCTCTTCTGCAGACCCCCTCATGCTCAGATGCTTAAAACTGACCTTATCACCTTCCCTTCCAGAACTGTCTTTCCTTCTTGAGTTTTGTGCCTTCATTAATGACATTTAGTCTTCCAGTTCAGAAATATGGAGGCCATCCTAGCTATGTTCCTTTCATCCACTGAGTCACCAAGTCCTGACAGTTCTACATCATTGTTTTCTAATCTGTCCACCCCAGCTTCCCATCCTTCTTGCCAGTGTCTTAGCCTGATGACATCTACATCTTCTCCCAGCCTTTCAGCCTCTGGCTGCTTTTAGGAGTGACCTTGTAGCACAAGGCCTGACATTAGTTTCTTGCTTGAAACCTCCCATGATTTTCTACTGCCTGGTGAAAAAAAAAAAAAAATCAGCACCTTGAGTAACTGATCAATGTCTGTTCAAGGAATTAATGTTTGTTCAAAAATGAAATTTCAATAAAAAGATACCAGTAGTTACTGCTTATTTTATTGGGCTTTAAACTTTATTTTCATTTTCTTATCAAATCTGCATAGCAACCCTATGTGGAGGACATTTTCATTCCCATTTTATAGCTGAAATTGAGTCTTTAAGAAGCTGAGCAATTTTTGTGAAGAACTCCACTGGCAAGTGGCAGAAGTGGAAATGAATGCAGGTGGGGTCAGACATGCCCGGTCTTGTCATCATCTCTGTCCTGCTCCAGCAAGCAGGAGCCTCACAAATGGGCTCAGCTGAGTCTTTCCATTTCCCATTGATTTCTTCACCTCCTCCTATCATATACAATGTGTTTGTTTTTTACTACAACTCAAATTCACCCTGACTTTCATATCATGATGCCTTTGCTATTTTCTCTGCCTTCGATGCTATTTCCACCCAACTAATTCCTACTTCTATTGGAGGCCCCATTCCAATAGCACCTCTGTAAAAACTCTTTTCTGTACTAGGCAGAATCCATCATATTCTCTCTTCTGCCAAAGCATCATACTTTGCCACCTTCCGTACCTTCCAGCATGCTATGATTTGAATGGCAGGTGACTGTTAATACACCAGAAGATTCCAAGCTCCCTGATGGCAGGGACTGTATCTTATTCCACTTTGTAGCAGTTTGTAGCTGTCTTCAGTTCTATGCTAGTGCCTGATGCAAAGGAACTGCTCAATAAGTGGCTGTTGAATTAAATGGAGCCCAACCTCAAATATTGTGATGGCATTGCTGGTAATGTCAGTGTTAGACAGAACAGTAATGTATTTTGAGTTATCATACTCCACAGTTTTATTGATCATTACTTGTGCATTCTGCTCTGTGCTATAAATTTTGAGGGAAATTGAAGATGGAAAAGCAGTTATCATATTGGCTGACATTAATTGAGCACTTACTATGTTTCTGGCTGTGCAGTTTCTCATTAATCCTCATGCCAACCATATGAGTTACAAGTGTTTTATTCCTATTTATAAGTAAGAAAGAGTGTTAAACCTGACTGAATTCACACCCTGAAACATAAGTGATAATGCATATTCTAATACTGTGAGATGCAGCAGAGGTATAGGAAAACACACTGGACTGGAGATAAGAACCTGGGTCCTAGATAAGAACCTTATTCATAGTGTGACTTTGAGATCTCAGTTTCTTCCCTCTATGAAACCAATACCAGGTCACACAGAGGAAATTTTCATGGGTCTTAAATCTCAAAGAGACTCGTAGTGGTCCACCACTACCATCTTCAGTGTTTGCTGGGGAATTAGAACTTCCTAAACAGGTATCGCCTTGTATTCCGGGTTGAAAAGTGTTTCCCCAAAATCCATGTCCACCTAAACCTGTGTATGTGAGCTTATTTAGAATTAGGGTCCTTGAAAAATGCAATCTCATTAAGATGAGTTCTCACGGGATTAGGGTGGGTCATAATCCAATGACTGCTGTCCTTTTGAGAAGAGGGAAGTTCAGATGCACACAAACGCACAGGACAGCACTCTGTAAGATGGAGGCAGAGACCGGTGTGATATGTCTACAAGCCAAGAACACTAAGGATTACAGGCAACCACTAGACGGTAGGAGAGAGGCATGGAAGAGATTCTCCTGCAGACCTCCAAAACAGAACCGACCCTGCTAACACCTTGATTTCAGACTTGGAGCTTCCAAAACTGTGAGAGAATACATTTCTGTTGCTTCATCCAATTTGTAGTACTTTATGGTAGCCCTAGGAAGCTAATATACCTTGGATTATAATGATGATTTTTTTATGATGCTAGTAATAATTTAATAATAATAAAAAAAATTGAATTGAATTTATTTCTGTGGGAGTGTTACTGCATAACTCTAATGTGTCTGCATGAGGTCTGACCAGTTTGTTTGGGATGGTCTGGCTTAAAATATAAGGCTTGACATGGACTTAACTTGACTGTCTTTGAAGATTCCTCAAAGCAACTGACAGTCACCCTCCAGGAAAACCCCATTCCCATGCTGCCTGTGTGGGAAAGGTATGTCAGACATCTGAAGACACCTTGTACAGAGAAAACAAACAGTAGTTTATAATATTGGGGCCAAATAGAAATGCTCAAGAACAGACTCTAATTTGTGATGGAGTGCTTCTCACAAGGGCAACCCTCTAGACCTGTCTTCCAGGTGAGCAGCAGCCGGGAGTTGCTTATTTAACTGTGGCTAATGATCTTCAGCCTAACCCTGGGGAGGCCAGCTGGTGCTGCAGAAAAACCAGCCCTCGGGGATTACTTACTGTATACAGAATACTTTGTGAACCACATTACATCATCTCATTTAATGCTCAGAATCATAATCACCCACATCTGACTGAGGTTAAAAGACTCAAACAACTTGCCTCAGGGCACAGGGCTTTGACTTTGACAAACTGGGACTTTGACTTTGGAGCCTGAATTCTGAACCATGAACTTCACTAGTTGAATCTTCCCCATTTCTCTGATGGGAGAGAACTGCCAAAAACTGGCCAGTAGGCTTCTTGGTTAAAGGCCAAACTACCCCATCCACACATCTCATAGTCTAGGATGAGTGAAGAGCTTCTTCTAGCAAAAGTTGTATTTAGCATGTTGCATTAAGCCTGGCATGGTGGCACATTCCTGTAGTCCCAATTTTTGGGGTGGGGGGACTTGTAGATGGCTTGAGCCCAGGAGTTTGAGGTTGTAGTGAGCTATGATTGCACCACTGCACTCCAGCCTGGGTGTTTAGAGACAGGGTCTCTAAACAAACAAACAAACAAAAACCCGAAGTATGTTGTGTGCCTTTTCCTTTAGCACTCACTTCACTCTGGTCTACATTCTAGTTGATTTTATACATAATCCAACAGCCAGTTGCCATTCTCTGTCTTTGACATTCAAAATAAGTTGGCTCGAACCCCACCCATGGCAATGGCAGCCCCACATCCCTTCCAGCTCCCTGATGATTTTAAGTGTGTGTGTGAGAGAAAGGAGAGACAATGTGGATTTCTCAGTCTCTTCTGCTGCCAAGGTTCTGTTTCTGCTTAATAAGCCCAGTGAATAGATCACGTAAACCAAAAATAAAATTCTAAGCCCCCTGACTGATGGACCCTCCCCTTGGCCAGGGGCATTCCAAATTATCCTGATAAACTAGTTCAAGCTATGATGAGTAGTGGGGGTCAGACATGCCTCATAAACATTAACATAGAGACCTTAAGTCTGATAGAAAAGACTTTTTAAGTCTGATAAGAAACATTCACAATCTATTCTCTCTGAAGCCTGCTACCTGGAGGTTTCATCTGAATAATAAAACCTTGGTCTCCACAATTCCTTATTGTAATGCAGACATTCCTTTCTATTTGATCCTAGGTCTTTAGATAATGACTCTTTCAACCAATTGCCCATGAGAAAAATCTTTAAATCTACCTATGACTTGGAAGCCCCTGCTTCAAGTTGTCCCACCTTTCCGGACCAAACCAATGTACATCTTTCATGTATTGATTGATGCCTCATGTCTCCCTAAAGTGCATAAAACCAGCTGTACCCCCACCCCTTTGGGCACATGTCATCAGGACCTCCTAAGGTTGTGTCACAGTCATGTCCTTAACCTTGGCAAAATAAACTTTCCAAATTAATTGAGACCTGTCTCAGATACTTTAGGTTTACCATCATCTCATCATTAATTTGTTCTTTCTCTATTCTCCAGATGGAGAACAAAACCTCCTTTCACTTGATTTTCCCTTAAATCATTGCTCACAAGGCATTTGTGAGTATAGCAAACTTTGCAGGTTGGAAGGGATGAAGGGGTTTATTCCTTCAGGTGGCTTCACTCCCTTCAGCTCTCCTCTCCTCTCCCCCTCTACCACCTTGAAAGACTCACCTTGCCCAGTCTTGCCCAAAGATTCAATAATATGCTCTGCTAAACAATGGGCCATTTACTCCAGGCTAACCATGTAGCAGAAACAAAAAGTTGGCAAGGACTTTGGAATTTGGGTTCAAGCCTCCCCTCCTATCTCAGCAAGGGCAAAGAATAAATGTAGAAATGAGATAATCCTGATATAAATAAATTAAATTGGGCCCCACCCAATTAGAAAGCAAAGGTGGCTACTGTTAATGTAAACTGTAATTTGCAGTAATTCCTTTTTTCTCCTCTTGGTCACTTGTCTGACTTCTCTGTTAGATCACATACTTCCATAGGGGAGACACTCGGTAACACCATTCCTGGGTCCCTCTGAGGACCTGCCATGGTGCCTACCAGAGCATAAGGGCCCAGAGAGAGCTGATGGAGCTGAATTGCTTCTGTTGGTGGTCATATTCTTTGGAGGTCACCTTCAGAGCCTGCAGTTTCTCGGCTTGTACTTTTAAAACATGGGAAGAAAAATGTATGTACCTGGGAGAGTGTCAAATGCAGAAGTATTTTAGGGAACACTCCCAGGATTATCAGGACTGGCTCTTATCTCTGCATTTGCAGGTCCCAGCATCCAACTCCTTTGTAGGAAATACTGCTTGATCAGGGTGCCTTATTTGGATCAGTGGGGATTCTTGATTGTGCAGATGAACTCATTCCCTGCAACCCCAGGCAGGCCTGAGTCAGGCACAGTGGGGCACAGGGCAGGTGGCTCCCTTGCTGTGAGGTCTCCATGTTAAATGTCCAACTAATTAACAGTGCTCAGTGGAGGGACATCCCTTTGATTAATCACAACTTGCAGAGAATTCAGAGACTGGAAAAGCAGCACCTTTGATTATTTACTTACTTATGGACTAGGCACCTATATTAAAACTTTCACTTTCTATCTAAATTAAGACATCTGCATCTGTTTTTTGAGGCAGTTATACAAAAGTTCTTTGTCTTTAAAAAGCCTATTTAGAAAGTTGTGAATAATATGGTCAGGGAGACAAAACCAACTAAACTTAGAAGAAGATGGAATTTGGGGCTTCAAATATAAGAGTATCTGGGTTTAGTCTCCAGCTCCCTTATATCTGTAATATACTCTTTAAACCTAGAACCAGACCAAGCACATAGTAGGTATTAATTGAAAGATTAAATGGAAGAATAAATAAAACAAGATGTTTAGAGGCTTATCCCTTCAGCACTGAGCACACAGCATGTGCACACACAAGTAGAGGGAGACCCAGTAATGTTTCAGAAACACAGCACCGTTTTGTCAACAGAGCATATCCACGCCATCTTGAATTAGGTATAATTTTTAATTGCTGATACTATTTTACCAATCAAAGTATGCCTTACTTCTTCTAAAATGCACAGATCTTAAAGAAGCATTGTGGCACAGTTTAATTGGTGGAGTTTTTTTCTTTAATAATGTACATACATGCATGAATTTTGTGGTAGTAGTGGTGAGGTTTATATTGCTATCATCTTAGACTTGATGAAATACAGTATGTGGGAATTTCTGTTAAATTTTATTCCTATTGATTGTTTGGTTATTGTCTAAGTAATGTTTTGTTCTGTTTTCGTTATTTTTGCTCTCTTAATTCTTTGTTATTTCTGAGTTATTTTTCAATAGAGGAAAGAGATAGAGATAAGATATTTAGTTGGGATATAGTGAGTTGTGACTGACATTAGTGTTGCCTGGTCAAAATAAATTTGAGGATTTCTGCACCAGACCAGGGTCAGTACACAAAGAGCCAAGCCATCCCTCTGCATCCCTGCACCCATGTCAGACATCACTAATTGATCACCACACTCTTTCCTGTTGGGCTCAGATAAGGGCTCATGATCCTTCTCACTACAGTGCCTTGGGCAGTCACTACTGATGATCTGGGCTTAGTATTAAAGATAAGACCTATCTGACATCACAGGCATTCTTTGTTCTGTTTCTGGATGAAGTCAAACCATTAAAAAGCTTTGCATTTGTATCTTATTTCCTTTGCATTTGGCAGCTATGCTGTAGGCTTTTATTGAGAAATGATACAAAAATTGCCTTACAAAACTGTTTTCTGCATTTTTGCAAGGAAGCTGTTAAAGTCGTTATTCACTGCATCGCTTGGTGCACCTCATAAGGATTTTTTTAAAAAAGTATAAGCTGCTAGGAAATATATACTTTCTGTCTCTTGAGAAATGATTCTGTTTCTTTCTCAGATGACTAGAACTATATAACTAACTGGGTCTCTCTTTTGGTTTTGGCTGCCAAGAAGCTCAGAGCCAGATCTGAGAGATCTTTATAGATTCATTTGGCATTTATATTTGTGTTCTTCTTCCAGCCCCAATTTTTGACTTTTAGCCTTTATATATGTTACAGATTATTTTATATTTTATCATGTACTCATTTCCACTGTACAGTATGTATTCTTATTGTAAGGCTCTTGTAGACCAAGCTGCAGTAAAATAAGAGTGCAACTGAATGGTTTGGCCTATAAGACCAACAGGAGTTCAGGTCAAAGTTTTTACAGAGGAAAGCAGGCATGCTCATAATGTGATGTAAATAACCTTCAGATCTGGGTGACTGTGGGAGGCAGCTTCTCAAATGGCTCTCGATGATCCTTGCCCTCTGTTTTTCATCCTATTTGTAAATCCCCTTTGCTTTGTTACGGCCTTGAGAGACCCTGAGACAGAGGACTTCATTAAGCCACAGAAACTATGAGATAATAAATCTTGTTGCTTCAAGCCAGTAAGTCTGGTGGTGATTTTTTGTGCAGTGATCAATAAACTAAAACAAGAAGACATCCCAGCTTATGCAAGTTTCTCATTTGATTCATATGTCAACATTAATGGCTAAGTGTTATCCTCACTCCTGGTACATAGAGGGGAAACCGAGCTCTGGAGCTCAGTGAGAAGCAGTTTCACAGGGAAGTTCACTCAGACAATGGCAGAGAACTTCAGATCGCGTTGTTGGATTCTAAGCTTAGTGTTCTTTCCTCTACAACAGTGACTTCTTAACTCAGGCTGGATATAAGCATTGTTGATGGCAACCCATTAACTAGTTAAATTGATGGAACTTGATAACTTTCACCTATATTCTCATGTGGAAGCTATAAGAACATATTTTATTGAACGTCTGGAGTGCTGTACATTTTATTGATTGTCTCATTTGCTGGAGTTTTAGTCTTCATGTACAAAGCAGGTTGCACAGTGAATATTTAGTAATTATAATTTTATAACAAGTATAGAGGCAACATCTGTGTGTCAGTTACTTTTTAATCTAGCTAATTCAATGTATACCATTTGAACCTCACAGTTGATCAATGAGGTAAGTTACAGATAAGGAAGACTGAGGCTCAAAGAGGTTGAAGGATTTGCCTTAGATTACCTAGAAATAAGGCCCAAACACAGAGTTTAAACCCAGCTCTATCCAAGCTAAAGCCCAACGTTTCTTCACCACAAATTGGATTCTTTTTCTGTAACTACATCAATTCTAGAAAACTGGCAAGTGTTGAAGTGGGGTGAAGTTTCCTTCTAAAGTTTTCTTTTTGTAGTAGTGGAAAGAAGTCTTTTTGAAAACCACTAAAATGCTAAAGAACAAATCCTAACACCTACTCATACTACTTTTAAAATTTGGGATTCAGCATCCCACAAATCCCTACTGTATTAAAGGACATTTTCTTGTCCCTAAAGAAAAAAAGAATAAAGACATTTTGAAATTGGTATCAGTTTCACTTTAACAGACCCTTCTCAAGGACTTTTACATGTAAACAAGATCGTTAAACACTTAATGTGACATTTATTACCTTTAAATATTCATAAGCCACTGAGTACCGGGAAACACCTACTGCACCGTTCAAGCTGACTGAGTCTCTCAAAATATGATGTGCACGTGAAGTACTTTCAGGAACCTCAGGAAACTTCAGGGTGCAGCTTCCTCCTCTGAAACCTTAATGGCACTCAGTGAGTTTACGAACCATCTTGTTTGCAAACAAGGCAGTAAACCCAATAAAGCAATCTGTGTCTATTTCCTTACACGTGTGAGTAAAATTATGCTTTCCTTTGAAGAAACTAGCAGGAAAACATGCACATTTTGTCGGAATTTGTTCTACCAGCCTGTTCCCTTGCCCAGGGTTAAACAACCAAACCCTGGAAGGATGAAGGCTATCTTCTTTTCAGCCCTGATCATTGTGACCACTATTTGGCATCAGTTCTAGGATGTGAGATAGGAAACTTAAGACTAATGGCAATGAGAAGAAAATGCGTTTTTATTCTACTGCAAACATTGTCCTATGTAGATGGGAAATAAATCTACCCCCAGACACAGTGATGAAACTCTGGTTGTGCATGATTTTTTTCCCTCTCTATCTTAGGAAAGTAAAAAATATTACTTAGGTATAAAGTCAGAGCAGTAAGAATCTGGAGATTGTAGGGATGGGCAGAAGAAAGATCTCTTCTCACCTTCTATTCCTTCTAAGGCAAAGTCTTGTGATGCTGTCAATGCCATCATTGTCAGTATTGAATCTCTTTCACGTTGATAGTAATCATATTAATGATTATCATACCCACTTTATAGGTAGGAAAACTGAGGTTCAGGGAGTTTGAATGATTAGTTCAAAGTTGCACAGCTGGTACTCAAAGTGCTATTTTAACCTTAAATTTAGGACTCTCTACTACAAACACCTAATTTTACAAGTTCTGCCCCTGTCCTTTTAGATTTCCCAGCATCCCTTGAAAGAAGTGGATATTAAAAGCATGAATCAGAGAAGGCCAAGGAGAGATGTAGTTTCTGTCTTCAAGTAGATGGTCATATGGGAAAGGAATTAAGCCTGTTCTGTGTGGTTTGTAGATAACAGAATGAGATCAATTGGTAGAAATTCAAGGGAATAGATCAAAGAATTTTCTAACCACCAACACTAACCAACTTTGAAATAGACAATAATATTAGGTGGTGAGTGTCTTGTCCTAAAAATGTTCCAATAGCATCTGGCTGACCCTCTGACTGGGACTCTGTGACTGGGATTCCTGTACTGGGGAGTATGGAATACTTCAGATTCCATAATATGCTTGATTGCTGAGTATTGAGGGCTCTGCTATAGCTTAGCCTAATACTCAATTAAGTGTACTAATATAAGACTAGCTTAAAAATCTCAGTATTCCACAGAGATTCTGCAGGGTTCTACAAGTGCCTGATTTGAATTTGAAATTTTGTGTTTTCTTATACAACAAGAAAAAAAAAAAAAAAAAGAACCGAAACATATATTTTTTTGTTTTGTCTTGTTGGTTTTTTTTTTTTTTTTGGAGACAGGGTCTAGTTTTGTCACTCAGGCTGGAGTTCAATGGCACCATCAAGGCTTGCCTCAGCAACCTGATTAGCTGGTACTACAGGTATGCACCACCATGCCTGGCTAACTTTTTTATTTTTTGTAGAGATGGGGTCTTGCTATGTTGCTCAGGCTGGTCTTGAACTTCTGAGCTCAAGAGATCCTCCCGCCTTGGCCTCTCAAAGTGCTAGGATTACAAGCGTGAGCCAATGCATCCGGCCTTCGTAAATGATCAAAGGTGGCAGTTAAAAAGAAATAGAATTTTCAATAAATATTGCTGGGACAAATGCCTAGTTATTAGGAAAAAGTAAAGCTGGACCTTTCCCTCATTTCTTATGTGAAAATAAATTCCAGCTTAATCAAATATTTAAACCATAAAAATAAATATTAGAAGATATATGTGAGGGTACCCACATGCATGCACACAGGCACATAGCATATGTGAAAGATGAAGGGCTGATTTCCTGGTTTGCAGAGTCTTTTAGTGCATATTCCAAAGTTCTTGCACACATGTCATTGATCAGGCAGTTATATCCCTGAATTTTTTGTTTTTAAAAGTCAGGCTTGTGCATGCTGCCCATGGGGGTTGGTTCACCCCTATTGCATGGGGTGTGCTGAAGAGAGTTGTGTGATCTATTTCTAGCAAAACCCAGGTGCCTCTATTCTTGGCATTCTCCTGTAATAACAAAATGGACAGCAGAGTAAAAATAGCAAGCACATTTCAAATGTTTTGTTGTGTGCTATTATTGAATTAGGAATTTTTTTGTTTTCATTGGAACTTTTGGGTGATCCTTTTCTGTCCTTCATATTCATGTGAAAAATATATACAGGTGTCATTGGAGGTCATCAGTTATTCAAACTTGAAAAGAAACTTTCCTTCGGCTCCCCTTTGAAGCTTGTGGATCAGTTGATTTGAGGGGCAGCCTGAGATCGTGAGGCAAGCTATGAAAAATGTGCCATTTGCAGCTACTTATCTGTGCAGATAAGGATATTTTCAAGACTGGCAAAGCCACACAGTGCAGGAAAATAAAATGAATGCTGAATTTGATTTAAGGTTGTAACTTCACAACCTCATTGTTCTCTGACTATTGGAGCTAAATAGACTTTTTTTGTTGTTGTTGCGGCTCTTGGTATGGTGGTGTTATTGGAGGAGAATGTTTTCACTATTGAAAAGTTTGAAAATCAGTGACTTAAGATGTATTTTTTTCTGGAAAAAGAGGTCTTCTTTGATTATTATTGCTTTTCCTTTACTCTTTTGGCCTTGACTGTCAAGATAACACAGAATCATGATATGTTTTCACCTGTAATAGTGTCCATACCTTAAGTTTTCTAGGATAATTATTTCTTTTCTCTTTCCATCATTACTTCTTTTAAGGATATTTGTTTTTCTATCTGTTGATTGACCTTTTTTTTAAAAAAAAACTTAAACCACTTTTTATTCTGGAGGCAGGTGGGATATATTCGGTCAACAAATATTTAATGTAATACATACTTATTGTCTGTCTACTATATTTCAGGTACATTTTTAGGTGCAGAGAAATTAGATACCAAAGGAAAGTCTCCAGCCTCATGGAGTTTACATTCTAATAGGTTGAAATAGACAATAAATAAATATATACTACATCAGGAAATGATGAGACCTATGGTGAAAAATGAGGCAAACTAAGGAGGCAGAGTGAGGGCTGGAGAAGGGATGTTCCATTTTAAGTCACAGTTGGCCTCTCTGAAAAAAATATGAACAGAGACTTGAATGAAGTGAGGAAGAAAGGCGTAATGACATCTGAGGGCAGAGTTGACTTGTCTGAAGAATCAGCAAAGGGCGTGAGGTGGAGCTTTGGACACCATGCCTGTAAACTTAGAAAATGAGAATGAGGGAGGCGATTGCATTTCTCCCTTTGTCAGTGGAAATGAGTTGGGACAGGGGACTGCTGACGGCTTTCCCTAACATGCCTGCCTCTCTGTCCACTCACTTCTGTGGACACTGGTTCCCAGGGCTCAGCTGTCCTTTTGGAGAGCTCAGGAGTCACTGAAATCTTATTACCATATCCCTCAGTTTCTGCCTTCTTTATGGCCACTTTTCTATGGACACCAACATCTACAGCATTCTGGCTCTGTTCTTTTAGCCCCCGAGCTATTCCTAGTCAATAGCTGACCTACCAGTGGGGGTTAACTTTGCCAGTTAGGCCAGGCATCTTGACTGCCAAATAGTGATGATGGTGGTGGTGATGATGGCAGCACCTACCACTTATCGAGCACTTGCTCTAAAGGAGTGTCAACAATCTTTCAGGGCAGCTAATATTTTCAATCTTCAGATGAGGAAACTAAGGCTCAGAGAGGACAAATTCATTGCTCTAGGCCTCACAGGTTGGGACAGATGAGCTGGTGTTTGAACCCAGGTCTATCTGACTCCAGAGAATGAGTTCCTTCTACCACCAGGTGCTCCTGAGGGTCAATGCAGGTTGCAGTGTAGTCATTAAGAAGCAGCCCACACCAAATGCAGCCTTTTGGCCTTGTATAGAGGATCGAGTTTCTTTCATGGTTACTAATTAATGCTCCAGTTACTTGTTGAGAGGACACACTGACCGGTATTTTCCAGAACCTTGTCTAGAATGGTGGTCCCTGCCCATCATTACCTGAGAATCCACTGAAACAGGTCCTCTAGAAACCATACGAACAACCCTGGACATCAGTGCTGATAGGCATTTTGGCTGCCATGCTTCAAATGTCATGGAGCAGCCCCAGATTTGCCACCTTTTAAAGAATTCCATATAATTTAAACTTCTTGTTACCTGCTTCAGGGACCAATCCTTTCAGTGAATGGTTTTCTTTAGCGTGAGTCCCAGACAGATACTGCCTGGCTTACTCTTTCTGAGTTCGCCTGGGTTATAATCCTTTTCCTTGATGTGAGAACATATTCCACAAATGCAGAACTATAGTGAGCATTTTTGCCAAGATTTTATCCTCTATATGCTCACTTTTTTGGGATTTGTTCCAAAACAATTTTTTTTAACAAGATAATTTCTGGGGAGAAAGCTTACTGTGTTTAAAACCTGATATTTCAAGGGCAGATGAAAGCTTTTTTTCAAGAATTAAGAAAACACTTCATCATTTATTTCTTTGGCAGAATATCTGCATGTGTTTCTTTTGAAATCCTCAGAAAGTAAGACCATACTGTATTCATTTTCAAATTATAGAAACTAAGCTAAAGAAGAAATGAACAGAAGAGAAGAAAGACCTACTTTGCTAAAAGCCATCTTTTCTTAAATTGCTTGGTCACATGAATTCATTTATTTGTCTAATGTAGAAACTGGCAAACTTTATTTGTAAAGGGCCAGATAGTATAAGTATTTTAGGCTGTTTGGCCATATAACCACTCTCACAAGTACTCAACTCTACCATACATGAAAACAGCCATAGGCAATGTGCAACTGAATGAATGTGACTGTGTTCCTATAAAACTATTTCCAAAAACAGGTGGCAAGCCAGATTTGGTTTGTAGGCCATAGTTTGTTCACTCCTTGTCTAATGGAAGAATACCATAGGTAGGCACAAAGCTGGTCAGAACTAGAAGGACACTTATAGGTAATCTATTCCAATTCCTGCATTTTATCTTTAAGGATTTGTTGATTACTCAAGGTTACACACGTTGTTATCAGCAGCATCAAAAAAAGAATTAACATTTATTGAACGTGTTCATATTCATGACAAAAATTGCTAGTTTTCTCTATTATCCATTCTTCCCAACCTTTTTAGTAATGGAACCCCAGATTTATTTGGTTATATGGCCACTGGAATTAAGACTATATTTCCCAGACTCCATTGTCTTTGGTTGTGGCTATGTAACTAAGTTCTTCTCAGTATTTGTGTGCTACTTAAAGTAAGTACTCTAAAAGAAAGGGAATGTGCCATTTTTCCTCTCTCTTTTCTTCAGACTGGAATGTGGATGTGTTGGCTAAAGACTGAGTAGCCACCTTGCACTGTGGTGGAAGCATTGTACTGAGAATGGTTAATCAATAAGAGATAAAGTGCTCAGATGCCTGATGCTATGTAGCACCACACCTGGACTGTGCTGCCTCCTGCCTTCTTTTATTTCAGCAGATTGAAGATGTTATTCTTTTGCTTTCTGATCTGCATTGCCTCTGATGAGAAGTCTGCAGTAATTCTTATCTTTGTTCCTCTCTATGGAGTGTGCCATTTTCTTTCACTGCTCTTAAGATTTTCTCTTTATTGTTGATTTTTAGCAATTTGATTGTGATGTGCAATGGTATGGTTTGTATTTCTCTTTCTTTAGTGTGTAGACTTCTTGGATCTGGACAATTTAAAGCCATCATGATCTCAGGTTTTCTTTGTTCCCTCCTCCCGCTTCACACCTTGTTTCTGGGATTTCAATTATATGCATGTTAAATTGGCGTATATCATCCTACAGGTCACTAAAGCTCTGTATTATTTTTCGAGCCTTCATTCTCTCTGTGATTTGGTTTAGAGAGTTTCTATTGTCTTACCTTAAAGGTCACTGATAGTTTTCTTTTTTTTTTGTTATGTTAAATGCAATCAGCTGGTAAGCCTATCCAGTAAACTTTTTAAAGATGTTATAGCTTTCAGCTCTGGAAGTTCTATTTGTTTTTCTTTTCAATAGTTTCCATTTCTCTTTTCATTATGTTCACATTTTACCTAAAATCCTTGAAAATATTTATAATACTGCTATTAAAAGCCCTTCTATGTTAATTGCAAAATATTTGTAAATTCTGTATCTCTTCCTATAAAACTGACTCCTGGCTATGGGTTACATTTTCCTGTTTGTTTATATGTCTGATAAGTTTTATTGGGTGCTGGATATTATGCATGTTATGCACTAAGTTAAATATTGGCAAGCAATTAATTTATGTATAAATTAGCTTGATCCTTTGAGTCTTTGAGAAATTTTGTTGTGGCACATCAAGAGTAGCATTTACTCTCTAAGGATAGTCTAGCTCTCTAAGATGTGATCTTTTTGGAGTCTCTACTGAATATTTACTAAGTGTTCAATGACCTTCAGACTCTGAGAGTTGTTCAGCTGATAGCTTTTCCCATAGTTAATTTCTTTTTGTGCATTGTTCTTTGCCTTGCCTTGTGGAATCTCATTCTACATTTGTGTCGCTTAGTATTAAGCCAAAAATTCAAGGGGATCCCTATGTTGAGTTTTTAGAGTTTTCTTTGCATAGATTCTTTTTCTCTGGTACAGTGCTCTGAAAATTTCAGCTGCTTTAACCTCCCCAAACTTCATTTTTACAAAGCTGTTGTACTCTGCTTGGCTTCCCCATTTCTGTTCCATGGAGAAAGATTTCAGGCATAAATCTGGGAAAATCACTAGTCTCACTTTCTTTGTTTCCCTTATTTCAAGGATTACAGTCATGCACAGTCTTTGTCCAATGACTGAAAATAGTTGCTTCACATAGTTTGTTTGGTTTTCTAGTTGCTTATTATAAGAAGGCTAGTCTAGTACTAGCAATTACATCATAGTTAGTGAGAAATACTCATACTTAAAAGAAAGAGAATAAGAAATTTCTACTTGTAGCTTAAGTCCCTGTAATTTTCACTTTTTCAGTTACTTGCAGCCAAACCCAGTCTTAAATACTGCACTTCAAAATGCCAACTACTAAGCTAAGTATTTCATATACATTATTTTATGGACTTCATTTTAGCTACATAAAAGTCCTATAAAGTTGTAGTTATGGTTATTCTCACTTAACAGATGAAGAAAACTGAACTACAGGGGAAAAGAAAATGGAATCAAGGTAGCTCCTAAAAGGTACATTGGGTAGTTAACAAGGTCCTGCATTTGAGTGATCTCAGAGAGAATGAAAAATAAGGTACCTGAATGACACTGGGTAGACATAATTAACTGACATTAATAAGTGATTTATATGGAAAAAGAGAAAAAAATCTACGAGTGTTGGTATCTAGAATAATAGTAGTATTATGAACATATACAGAAAAGATTCAGTGATATTCACTTGTGTTTACTAAGGCAGGAAAGATATTGGTGTTGTGGTATAAAGAAGTTCAAAACTTGAGGCAAAATATGGTACTTTTCTTATGAAATCATCAGTCAGAAACTCACAATGTTAATTTTTTTTCCTTACGTGTAACTGAGTTTTGGGATTTCTGGCCATCCAAGAGGGCTGCACAGGAGCCACTCCTGCTGGGGTGGCTTCCTTGTCACCTGTAGGTAGAGTGCAATCACCGTAGGGTGGAACGGCCTTTTCCTAGACTAACTTTACAGACTGGATGCCTTCTTGGCCCAATTTCTTACCCCAGTCACTCCCCTGATAACCAATTTCCTGAAGGCTTTGACAGCTTTGTGTAGGTATGATGGGACAGCATTTCACCTTAGGCCCCATGCCTCCTACCTTTCTTTCCTTACCTGGGACTTCTTGGATACTACGGAACAGGATATCTTGTAAAACCTGCTCTATTTACATATATGCAGCTAGGAAGTTCAGAGGAGTTAACAGTTGTGGGGCCATCTTTGATGAATATGGGAGAGAGGACCCAATGGATAAATGCTACTTCCCCTTAACTCTCAGAGCAGGTAATTCTGATTTGTAATTTATAAGGCGTCTGGGAAGTTCCTGGTAGGATTGAGAACCAGTTGTTCTAGTAGTGATTAAGCAATGATCACATTTTAATTTTGGCTTTTTCTCCTTCTCCCTTCTCTTGCATTTCTGCTCCCTGGGATCACATTCCCAGATAAATTACCTGCATGAAGATCATGGCCTTAGTCTTTGCTTTGGGAGAAACTTAGCCTATGATGCTTTGTGAAGTACAACAACTCAGGGAGTAAGTCTGAGAGCATCGTAGGTCAATATTTTAGGGTTGACCAAAACCCTAGAGAGGAAGGCATTGTAGGGACTAGAAAGATAAAGATAGAGATACAAAAAATGAGAGAAAATTTGTTGAAGAAACAAGAGGTAATGTCATCTATCATAGAAACACCTGGTCATATAGTTAAGCGACATGTGAACTCTTCAAAATTTTTCCTGACCAGTTGTCTAACAACCAACTTGGCTTTGTGAACAGAAATTGGACAACATCAATTTAATTTCATCTTAAGATATAAGGTTAGAAATGAAAGAAACTAGTCTATAGAATCTTGTTTGCAGAGACTTTATTTCTTGGATCTGCAGGATCAGGGACAAGAGGGGGCAGTTGAACCAAACTTTTGATGTAAAGTTGACTAAACAGTGCTACTACAATGACTTTTTAACTGGATTTACCACCTCCTGCCTCTTTGTACTGCCTGCAGTCAGTTCTACTCAACAGCAGTCATGTAACTCTTTCTAGAGCTCAGCAACAGGGAGACCAGACCTTCTCCTCACAGACCTTCAGTGGCTCCCCATTGCTTAGTTTAGCTTTCAAGGCCTTCTACAGTCTGTTTCCTATTTATCTAAAATTCCAGTTAAATTGGACTACTGCCTTTCCTTGAAAATGCATGCCATCCTCTCCTGTCTTCAGGCTATTTCTTTCACCTGGAATATCCTTGCTTAACTCTACCTGTTGAAGTCATACCTATCCTTTGAGAACGTCCCCCGAGGGCTACTTTCTTCAGGCAGCCCAAACACCACTTCCTGCTCTGAACTCCAAGGCCTCTTGTACTTGGTCTCTAGGGCTTATTATAAGTTTTCTAGTATTAGAGACATTTGTGAAAATGCCAGTATCACCTTTAGGACACAGAATGCTCTTTTCCATTCATATGTGTTGACCTGAAGTATTAAATGGAT
Organism: Macaca mulatta; assembly: GCF_049350105.2. NCBI lineage: Eukaryota > Metazoa > Chordata > Mammalia > Primates > Cercopithecidae > Macaca > Macaca mulatta. Next base: position 80,009,250 of record NC_133419.1, read on the forward strand.
ATATACCCAAAAGAGGTACTTGGAGAACTACAAAATAAGGATTTGCATTCTTCTGACTTATATAGGGTTGGTGAATATGGAAGTAGGAGAGTAAGGGAAAGAGAATTGACCTTTATGGAGCAACCACTGTGTGCCAAGTGCCTTTCATAGTTTGCTCATTTTTGGAGTGTTTACCCTAGAAAACATGTAGTATTGAACTCATTTTACAGAAGGAGAATGTGAAGCTCAGAAGGGTTGAGTAAATTACCCTCGATGTACAGCTAGTAAGTGGTAGAGCCAGGATTTAAGCTCAGGTGTCTGTGACTCCAAGATACTTCCTTATTCCATAATAAATAGGGAACCATTTAATTTATTGCCCTGATTGGAACACTTTTGAAAATGAAAGGGCATGCTATTAAAAATTTTACTGGGACAACTTGGGTAAACTGGGACTCTCCTGGTTAAACTGTGTCCTATGATCACCCTAATTGTAAATCACCATCGCCTCCTTGCCTCTTGAGTATTGACTGATCTGAACCAGAAAACTAAACTAAATCTCCTCTTGAGATTGTAATTCTCTCAGACAGGGTAACTTTGAAAGAAATAATTGGGCACTTTAGGAATTTTCCTTTATTGGTAATTGAAAAGAAATCTACATTATCCAATGGAATGAGTGAGAAATCTTCTCATGTTCTTTTCAGAAGAATCCTCCACCTTGGTGATATGGTGTGACTGTGTCCCCACCCAAACCTCATCTTGAATTGTAGCTCCCATAATTGTCATATGTTGTGAGAGGGATCTGGTGGGAGATAATTGAATCATGGGGGTGGGTCTTTCCCGTGCTATTCTCATGATAGTGAATAAGTCTCACAAGATATGATGGTTTTAAAAAGGGGAGTTTCCCTGCACAAGTTCTTCTCTTGTCTGCTGCCGTGTGAGACATGCCTTTCAGCTTCTGCCATGATTATGAGGCCTCCCAGCCATGTGGAGCTGTAAGTCCATTATACCTCTTTCTTTTGTAAATTGTCCAGTCTTGGCTATGTCTTTATCAGCTGTGTGAAAACGGAGTGATACACTTGGCCTCCAAACCTCTTCTTCCCTTTTATTGCCTTTTTTCTTTTCATTGAGGTCTTACTCTGTTGGCCAGGCTGGGGTGCAGTGGTGCCATTATGACTCACTGCAGCTTCAACCTCCTGGGCTCAAGTGATCCTCCCCCGTCAGCCTTTCAAACAACTGGGATTACAGGCATGTGCCACCATGCCCAGCTATTTTTTTTATATTTTTTGTAGAGACAAGGTCTCACTGTGTTTCCCAGCTGATTTTGAACTCCTGGCCTCAAATAATCCCCCCACCTCAGCCTCCCAAAGTGCTGGGATTATAGGCATGAACCTTTTATTACCTTTTCTAAAAGGGTTGGTGGTTTAAAAAACCACCTGCTGAGGCCACGCTGAATGAGTTTGCCAGAGTCAGGTGTACTGGGCCCAAATCTAGCTTATCTGCATATGAAATGAATAATAACAATAACAATAATAGCAGCTGTTTTCATCAAGTTCTTACTATGTACTAGGTCTTCTATAGGCATAATCTCATTTGTTTCCTATATTATCTCATTTATTCGTTATAACAACCCTGTAAATTGGATCCTATTTCTATTCCCATTTTACAGATGAATAAACTGAAGCAGAGAAGGGGACTGACTAAGTTACTTAAAACCACCCACCTATTTCTGCAGTGGAACCCAGATTGTTCAACTGCAAAACCCAGCTCCTAAATAGTGAGATAGGTGGCCTTCCATAAGGAGATCATGGTATCAAACCAATGGGGTTGCTAAGATTAAACCGTAGCACATTTGCAAAAGTGCCTATAGGTAGGCATTCAATAAATGGCATATGCTGTGACTATTTACAAGCTTCACCTTCCAAGGAAAACATGCTAAATGCCTGTTAGCACCCCATGTCTCTCTCTAACACATCCTCTCTGATTCTACTGTAGAACCACAGGTTAGAAATGAAAATAAATTTCACCATTTATCAAGCCAGTGTCAGGTCTGGGAGGCAGAAAATCCCCAGTGTTCTTCCTTGATAAAATCACACTCTAGCAAAAGGACTGATGTCTAGTATATTCAAAAACTCCAGGTAATAAAACAAAGGTATACCCAAGATGCCATAGGATCATTCACTCCAGAAACACTTGGCCCACTTTGTTCTAGGCCTTGGAGAAACACAGACTATGGAATAAAGGGGATAAAGTGGTTAGTTTTACTCAGGGAAGTGGGAGAGTCAAAAAATTAAAAAAAAAAAAGAATAATTTCACAGAGAGAATATTCAAGGTGAGATTTTAAAGACAAAAAGCAGTTTGTCATGGTGGGAGGGGCATTCCAAGATAAAGGAACAGTCAATGTAAAGACATGGAGGAAGGAAAGTCTACAGTGTGTCTGAGGAGCAGAGAAGTTAGGTATGGCTTGGGGTGTGGAGGTGCTTGTGGGCTGGCTGAGCAGATGGCAGTAGAGGTGACTGCAGGAAGGAAATTACTATCCACCAAGAGTCTCCCAGGAGCCAGTACTATGCTGAATGCTTTATGAGTCATGCAGTTGATCTTCAGAGGAGCCAAGTGTAGTAGACACTAGTAGGTTAGACAATGTGGCCAAGGACCCTTCCTAGTAAGAAATGAAGCCAGGATATGAAACATGTCAAGCACCCTCTGGGCTCTGCTGCCTCTCAGGTGGCAAATCAGGGACACCATAAGGCCAAACAGCCTCCTCCAAGATGCTGTTTTGGCTGGCCGTGCCACCTCTGCATGGGCGCCCCTTCTCTGGGGGGTTGTGGCATCTTGCCCTCACCATTTACCTAGCTCTTGGCCAAGCATTAGAAATGTGTGCTTTGGGATTGCACCTCTGAACACATCATGGGAAAAAGTGACATTTGACTTTCCTTTGGGTTGGGAGTGTTTGGCATTTCACAATTAAGACTTGTAAAAATTGCATCACGCTCTTTATGTTGGTGTCTGGGCATGGCTCCCTGTGGTAGCATTTTCATGATGGCTTTCTGCCTTTTCTTTTCAGCTTCCATGTGCCTGTTGTCAATATTCAAATGTAAGAAGAGCTTTTTTGATTGGGGAACATACAACATAGAAATGCCCCAACCTATGAAAGAACTCAACTGAGGGTGCGAAAAACTTTTCCAGAAGCCAGTAAATGAATGTTGGAAGATGTTAAAATAAGCAGACCTTTAATTTCTAGTTTTGTGGAAATCAGCCTCAAGAGGCATTGTAAATTTAAGGAAGTTCTTTTACTGTAGAGGCAAAGAAGAGAGAATCTCATTGAGCATAAGCTACATGCTCATCATTGTGCTGGGTGAAAAGGCTCAGCTCATGGAACATTTACTGAGGGTCTATATGAGGTGTTAAGGGCTGAACTGTGGCCTATGCAAATTCGTATGCCGAAGTCCTAACCTTCTGTATCTCAGAATGTGACTGTGTATGGAGATAGGGTCTTAATCCTTAGTTCTGTGGAAATCAGCCTCAAGAGGCTTTGTAAATTTAAGGAAGCATTGTAAATTAAGGAAGTGATAATTAAGTTAATATGAGGCCATTAAGTTGGCCTCTAATCCAATATGATTGGTATCTTTATAAGAAGAGGAGACTAGGATACAGACATGCACAGAGAGAAGATCACGTGAACACAGGGAGAAGAACCCCATTTACAAGCCAAGGAGGGAGGCCTCAGCAGAAGCCAACCCTGCCAACACCTGGATCTTGGATGTCTGGCCTCCAAAACTGTGAGGAAATACATTTCTGTTGTTTAAACCACCTTGTCTGTATTACTTTATGGCAGTCCTGCCAAACTAATGCACCAGAGATTAGCAAACTCTTTTAAAACTAATTTTGATTTTTGATTTTTTGAGGCAGGGTCTCACTCTGGCACCCAGGCTGGAGTGTAGTGGTGCGATCATGGCTCACTGCAGTGTTGACCTCCTAGGCTCAGATGATCCTTCCTCCTCAGCCTCCCTAGTAGCTGGGACCAGTGCCACCATGCCTGGATAATAGCAAAATTTTTCTTAAAGAGCTAGATAAATAAGTGTTTTAGTTTTTGTGGGCAAATGGTCACTGCTGCAAATGATCAGTTCTGCTGTTGTGCAAAACCAGCCATAAATGAAATATAAACAAATGGTCATAGCTGTATGCCAATACAATTCTATTTACATAACCAGGCACTGGCCAAATATGGCCTGCAGGCCGTAGTTTGCTGACCCCTGATCTATACTGACCAGGCTCTGTGCTGGGAGAATGAAGCCTCACTCAGCCTGAGGAGTGCACAGTGTGGTGAGGAAGACACACAATGAAACAATTCTACACAGGATGGTTAGTGTAGAGTGGGAAACTCAGGATAGTAAGGGGAACAAGGGAAGGGCGTGTGGTCTAACTTGGGGTGGCTGGGTAAGGACGGAGATAGTCTCCTTGGAGGAAGTGAATGCGTGAGCTATGTATGGACTGAGACACATTTTACTTGATAATTCCTTTTCATCCTCTGCAATGTACTTATGGTCCTCCAGGCCTCAGGTTAAGGTCTTGAGCCTGCTGACTGGAGTCTCTCCAAGGATAAGGTGACTGTGTCAGTGGTCTCCAGGGTGCTTCTGGCTCAGTCAGGCAAAGACCCTGGGGATGTTGCCCTCTCAGTGTGGGTTCCAGTCCCCTTCCTGAGCTTTCTCATTCTGCGGCCCACTGAGCTCATATAGTGACCTGGATACCCTGGCCCCAGGATACCGCCTCCTGAACTGCTGCATTCCATGGCTGTGATTCCCAGCTAGCCTGCCTGCATCCAAGTCATTGAAGGATGACACACCAGAGAAGCCCCTGTGATCATCAAGGCTGAATGGCTGGAGGCTGAGGGTGGCTCACATTTTGGGTTTGGGTCTTTCAAGCAGCATTGCTTGCATTGTTTTTCTACAGGATGCTGGACTGAGGAAGAACCTTAGAACTCAGAAAATTCAGCTTCCTTGTTTTACAGATCTGGGGAAAGTGGCCCAGACAAGGCAGAGGCTTGCCTAGGCTTTAAATGGGCCAGGACAGAATTCAGGCTTCCTGCCTCCTGGGCTGAAGGCAGGGGTTGCCTCTCTCAACCACTCATAGGGTAGCCTGTGGGAAGCTCAACTCTCAGAAGACATTACCCTTTTCAACAGTCTTCATCTCTATTTTTTCAGCAGGGGACGTTATATTTTTTCTGGCAATAAAATATATATTAATTGCAGAATATTTGGGAGCTATACAGAGGTATTAATAAACAGAAACATTCATTTATGATGTTACCTCTCTGAAATGATCACTATGGACACATTGGCATATTTCTTTTAAGTTATTTTGCCATTTTTTAAAACCATAATTGAATTCTGATTTTTAATACAATTTTGATATTTACTTTTTGTGCTTTAATCTTTTAAGCATTTTCTCTTGCCATCAAAAATCTTCCTTTCCCTTTGCTGAGCTTGAATCTACTTGATTTGAGCTTTCTCTGGGCAACAGGCAATTTATGAGCCAAGCATGATGGAAGGAGCCCTTGGGATGGCATCAAAAGCTGGAGCTCTGTCCTGCCTCTGCTGTTGACTTGGTGGTAAAGCTAATCTGGTCTCACCCATTGACTGGTCCTCAGTTTCTTCAATTTTATGTAAGAGGGCTGGTCCGAATGCCCAAGGTACCTTCTGGCTCCAGAATGCTGCTCTATGTATTGCTTTTTTCTGTTAATGTGCTCAGATAGATTTGCTGACAGGTAGTTAAGAAAATTTCAAACTAGCTTTGCTTAAACACAACAGGATTCTAAATTCACTGTATCAGGAATGTTTTGAACAATTAAAGAAGACAGATTGCTCCATAGGGACAAACAGCTGAATGTATAAACTGGAGATCATATTTCAATTTATGCCACTATTTAACAATAGTTTGAAGATGGGGAAGGTAGGAGGAGTGAATGGTGGGAAATCAGTCTCACTTCAGAGGGTCTACAGATAACACTTCTCTTTCTGGCCCTTTCCCTCCTTCGTGGTTCTTGGGGGTTCAACCCTGGTCTTTTCCTCTTCCTCTGGTAGAACTGAGAGTGAGTAAGGCTTCTTTTATAGTATACTCCTGTGTGTGTGATGATGGGGGTCGTATACTTTGGATTTTATTATAAAGCTAGAAGGAAATCAAAGCTGAAGGGTTTTGATTTATTTAAGTGTTTCGTGGGTTTTGGAGGTGAACTGACCTGGATATGAAGTTTGGGTCTGGCATTTTTACTTTGGGCAACTGCTCCGAGTCTCAGTCCCTAATCTGAAAAATGGAGATGGTAATGTCTAGCACAACAGAATTATTGAAGGGAATACACGAAACAACATTTATAACATACCTAGTGTATTTAGGAACACTATAAGATGTATTATAATTATTATAATGGTACTAGGCTTGCACGTGTATATAATTTATGTATTAATTGTAAAGAGTGTGCTGTCTAACATTTTCAGACATAATTCTCAAGACACACCACCTGTAGCTTCTAGCATGAATGTGTGTGTTCTCTGTGTACAGAATGCACAGCAAATGAGATTCCTTTATAATCATCCAATAATTTTTCCTTGAGCAATGACAGAATTTTAAAACCTTTCTCTAGGAGAGATTTTGATAAGAGCTTTAGGTTGATTACTTTTTATATCCCATGTCCTGTTTGGCTGATAAGCTCCCAATCTCTGCATTTCACATTGTTTTTATCTTCCTGGACTGTACCCACCTTGTCACTGTCATCTTTTCAGCTGTCAGAATAAAATTGAAGGAAGACAGAGGGGGAGTGAGGCATTGGGAAGGGGTGGCTACACCCCCAGGCAAGGGTGACAGGTCAGTGCTTCCTTAGAAAAGGCTGTTCTGGTCGCAGGAATTAAACACATTCTCTAGGATACAGGTCCTGTACTAATTTGGTACACAAAGTGTTACTCTCCTATTATGTTGAAGCTGTAGGCTTCCTCTTCGTCTTCCTTGAGCTAATGAAATCCTGAATTTTCACAATAGCTGCTTCTGTTCAATGTACCTTTTAATCCTATTGTTATTTTTTGGGAACCAATACATTATGCAAGTCAGAATTTTAGAGTGGAAAGGGACCTTGGAAAATATTCAGTTCAATCTTTTCCTTGTCAAGAGGGAGCCAAAGCTAAGGGAAGACAAGAGACTTTCCCAAGTCACTCATCAGGTTAGCGACATCAGCACAGAATGTTAGTGCAGCTTCTTATCTAAGGGATTCACAGGGACCTTACTGTAGATAGGTTAGCCTTTGAGTTATTTATAATTGCACTGACATATTTATGGTTAAATGATCTGTTCTGGGTAGCTCCTTTCATAGTATGGTTTCAGTTATCAATAATTACTTGAGCTTTTAAAGCCCTGATTTTACAGAGCTCCTTCAGATGCTGTTGGGAGAAAGATTCAACCAGTTTTGGAACCATTATGCTGGATCCCCATTTGGAAAGCCTAGAAAACTAGCACTTCTTATGGAATGGAGCCCAAACAGAATCTGTTCCTGATTGAGAACTGTTACGGATGGAATATTTGTGTTCCAATTCATATGTCAAAATCCTATCCCCTAGTGTGAAAGTATTAAAAGGTATGACCTTTTAGGGGTGATTAGCTCATGAAGGTGGGGCCCCCATGAAAGAGATTAGTGCCCTTACAAGAAGGAAGGGCTACGGGAGCTTCCTCTTCTTTTTTTCTCTCTGCTATGTGAGGATACAACATGAATACAGCTGTCTGCAAACCAGTAAGTGTCCTCATCCAGGACACTGGATCTGTCAGCACCTTGATTTTGGACTGTCAGCTTCCATAATTGTGAGAAATAAATGTTTGTTGTTTAAGCCACCCAGTCTATGGTAATTTGTTAGAGCAGCCTGAACTGACTAAGACAATGAATGTGATGGACACTGGTTTGCTCAGCATCCGTTTGAGTCTCCTTCTGTCATGCCTTCTTATAATATGGAGCTTGGAAAGCTAAAAACTACATTCATCAGACTGCTTGTGGCTGGATCTCTGATCTATACAGGGGTGGAATGTTATACAGATGTGCTATTATTATTATTATTATTTGCTGTCTAGGAGAGTCATAGAGGCATTTGATTTTTTACGTGGCTACAGCAGAGGTCCCTAGTGGGACATCTGTTTGAATCCTAGCAAAGGTAGAGTACATTCTGGAGTCAGCACAGGCAGTGGTGGCTTCCTACTCGGTTAGGCAACTTCCTGTTTCTACATCTTCCTGATTATAGTAGGGGCAGCAGTTTTCTTAGAAGCTCAATTCTGCTGTAAGATTTTCAGAATTATTCCTGGAAGCTAAGCCTAGGTTCAGTTTCTTCAGCTCTTAGTAGTTCTGTAAGCCAGGGATTGGCAAACTTTTCTGTAAGGGACCAGATAGTAATTGTTTTAAGTTTTACTTGCCATATGTTCTCTGTAATAACCCTTTCTCTGTAATAACAACACTTTGTGAAGGTCAGGAATGTGAGCAGCTATAGTTGGAAAATCTTAGAAATGCTCAGAAAGGTTATAACTTTCTCAAAGTCACCTGGCTTATAAAAAAGTGAGGTAGAACTTGAAACCAGGCTTACTGCCTCCCAGTCCAGTGCTTCTTCCAGGGATCTATTCTGGTCTTAGGAGCTTGCTGCTGAAGCTGGAATGACTTCAGAAGAGCCTGACAACATTTGGGATGCCACCTGTGGAAGTTTTGAGAGTGTTAAGAAACCTTGTGTAGAAAGGCCTGGTAGGAACTGTCAACTGTCTACAGTTGTGCTAGTCAATTTGTGGGCTGTGGCCAGCAGCACTTGGGAGCTTGTTATAAAAGCATACCCTCAGGCTTCATGTCAGATCTACTGAATCAGAATCTGCTTTTAAACAAGATCTCCAAGTGATTCACATGCATGATAAAGTTTGAGAAGTATGGGTAGACTATTCTTCAAAAAGAAGTGCTTACAATTGAATTGCCAAGGCTCAGGAGATACAGTGTACATAGTACAGTCGGAACCCAAGGCCATGGGGAAGTTAAGCAGTATTAAGAGGAGATATTAAGATATTACTGTTATGCTATTTGGCTAGGAGACCTGGGGATATCTGAATCTCCCTTGACCAACCATTGCTCCTCAGTATACATTTTCAGGGGGAGATATATGCTCAAGGAGGAAAAACAAAGTAAAATAAATCCTGAGATAGAAATGGAGTGAGCATGTTCCACACAAAATATTTTTTTACGTTTGCATTTTCTTATATAAAATTGCCCCAACAATCCTGTAATACAGGTACAGCTATTTTGTTTTCCACTTGAGGTGTATCGTCATTATCATCATCACCACCACCACCGCCATAAACCCTGCATAGCTTGTAATTCTGTTCTAAGTCCTTCATACACATAATAGACTTCATCCTTAGAATAATTTTATGAAGCAGCTTTATTTTCCAGATAGGAAGACTGAGGCATAGAAAATTTAAGTAACTTGCCCAAGGTCACACAACTAGTATGTGGTAGGGCTGAAATTCAAGCCCAGGCAATTGGTCTCCAGAGTGCATTCTTACACTTCCTACACCACACACCCTTTTGCTGAGCAGAACAGCCAACTTGCTTGAGATCACACAGCTAACAAATGGCAAAGACAAGGCTTATACCCAGCATAGTCTCACTCCAGACTTGTGCTTTTACCACAAACACAGTGTTCTCAAACAGGGAGAGATTCCTGGAATCCATCTTGGACTTCCTGCATCTGATATATAATTAAAAACAAACAAGCAAACCCAGAGATGATTCTATTGCCCAGCTCTGGTCAAGCTGCATGGTACTATCCTATTTTGCCTTTTTGCTCAGTTAGACATATTTGTAATTTCTACTGGATTGTTAGTTTATTAAAGACATGTTGTGTGTTTTATTTATCTCTATGTCTCCAGTGCCTAGTTCAAGACTTGTCTCACAGTAGGTCCCCTATCAATGTTTGTGATTAGAACTGACCTGATTACTGCCCAAGGGCCCATTACTTTGGGGCAGTGGTTCTCAAATATGGGTATGCATCACATGGAATATTTGTTAAAACAGTGATTACTGGGCCCCACCTCCAGAGTTTATGATTCACTAGGGCTTAAACATTTGCATTTCTATCAACTTGCCAGGAGATGCTGATGCTGCTGGCCTGGAGACCACACTTTGAGAACCATGGGCCTAAGAAAACTTTAGAGAGGAAAGAAAAAACTGGGCAGGGCCTTGAAGGTTTCACAGGGAACACAGACAAGTGAGGAATGTTGTTATAATGTTTAAAGTTCATGTTTCAAGTTCAACTCACTATACCTTGTCAAGAGTACATGACCCCATAAATCAATATAAGAAAATATGACATCTGATAATACTCACATTGAGTTGTGTCTTTAATTTCATCATATTCAGTTATGTGGAAAAGTGCAGATGTAGACTCTAGTAATCATCAACTAATTGGGAATGCATGGTCAATCTTTTAATTTTCTAAAAATCTGTCATTATTAGAAATTCATCATTACAAGGTACAGTGCATTTAATTGGTATTGATTTGAATGTAACACATTTCATTAAGACATATTTGGGTTAGAAATTAGAAAAGGAAATATTATCTAAAACATAAATGGACAAAATAGACAGGCAAAGAGGCTACATGCTATTATTTGCTCTTACTGATTCCTAGCAGAGTGGAGACAGTTGGTCATTGAGGCCAACAGTGCATGTGTAGAGCAAACTAGCATATAACTAGGAAATTTGGGAACCCTTTGGTCTCCTTTGACCATTTTATCCCAGAAAAAGGGATAGGAGGTGGGGCAAGAGATGTTTCTCTTTACCAGTCTTTCTCCTTTCTAATCAGATTCTCCCAGGAATCACATCCTGAGAAGAACATAGATAACCTGGAGCTACCCAGAGGATGATGTCCAGTCTGGAAAATTATAGGGAAGAAGGAAGCAGAACTTTCTTCTAGAGAAGGAAGCAGCCTTTATATCTTTTCTTGAATTTCTAAACATTCTCGATGTGTTGCTGTGTGACAGTGCACATTGCAATTTATGAATTTGCTTACCTATCTCTCTCTCCTGCCTCACCACTGAGTTCCTTGAGAGATGGGATTAGGTCTTATTTACCCCTAGATCTCTAGCATCAAACATAAATCTTTCAATAGTAGGAGACCTCAATAAATGTTTATTGACTTTAATTTAAATATTGGAATGTTGTCTTGGGAATAGGCAGTGCACTTGGTCTGTGTGACCCAGATGACAGAACTGGTTGTGAGTGGGTATGAAGATGGAAACGTATTGTGGTCTATTCAATCAGTTTTTGCATCTACATTTATACCAGTCATAATAGCACTTGTGAAGAGTAAATGAGATGATTCTGTAACGTGCTTGCACAGTGCCTGAAGCACAGTAAATATTCAAAGTTTTCTGTTATTATTACCATTATCAAATAGCCTTTTAACTTTCCATAGCTTAAATTCTAAGTTTTCACGGACGTCATGGTTTTGGGTAGAATTTCCATTTCTCCTTTTCCCTTCTCTTCTTCCTCCCTTTCCTTCTTCTTTCAACTATGATTCATCCTATCTTTCTATTAATCTATCTATCCAACTGCCTAACTGCCTATCCACTCATTCTCTCAACTATGCTTTCATCCATTCACACCTGTATTTAATTACTTACTTAAACTAGCCATTCGTCTTTAATTGCGTGGCTGTGCTGTAGTGAAAAGTGTTTGAATACAGTCATATCACACCCTGTTGAATCCTTGGGCAGTGTTGGCTGTAATAGACAGTGGGGACATTGATATTGGTATTTAGTGTGGCTGAGAGGTAGACTGTGAACCCTGCCGAAGTGACAATTCATGGCATTTCTGAGAGCCATTGAAGTCTGTGGTCCCCATCAGGGCACTCTGGGAAGCCACTCAAAACAGCAGTATCTGAGCTGTGATGTGCACATTTACAATTAGATGGTATTATTCATCACAGTAATATTTTATTTAAAGAAACCAATAAAGCAGATGGAGACTGCTGAAGATGTGACTATTTTAGCTGGCATGTTTGTTCAGCAACTGGCACAATAACAGAGATGCAGAAAGGAAGATGAGATGGGAAACACCAATTATTTTTTCTTGGAGAGGGGAACTGAGATCACAGTTTTGACCTTCACAGAGCTTAAAATTATCTGTATTCTAGTAATTTCAAGATGATATGAGACACTTGACAGAGTGGGAAAAAAATAAGGCTGTGGCTTTTACATTTGATTCGCTTGTACAGCTGAGTTAATTGAACAATATCTAGAGCAAGACGAATGATCCTAAAAATGTAGCAGAAAGAGCATGGGTTTGGTGTTGTTCAGATCAAGGTAGGAATTCCTGCTCTTCTGCTTACCAGCTGTGTGTTCTTGGGCAAGTCATTTAACCTTTCTGAGCTTCAATTTCCTTACAAGTAAATGAGATATAATAATACCATTATATTATTAAATGAGGATTAATATGAAATAATGTTGATAAAGCAGATGGTAGAATGCTAGATGCAGCTCAATACATGTTGGTTCCAACACTACATCCTAATCAGGTCACACCTGGAATATTGTGTGCTCTTCTGCACAAATGCTATAGTAGTTTAGTGTGTGCCCTGAAGAGTGACCAGGATGATGAGGGACTTGAATTCATGTCCTGTGTCCAGTTGAAAGGGGATGAAATATCTAACCTGAAGAGGATAAACTTGAGAGAGACAATATTGAGATCTTTAACTATTAAAGTATTTTGGAGAAAGAGGATATAGACTTACTGCCGATCTTTCCCCTAAGAGACTGATGAGTGAGTGAAAGCTACAGGCAGATACATTTCAGCTCAAATATGAAATAAATACTCCAAGAAAACAACTTGTAGTAGTGAGTCCAACAGAAGGGAAGGGAAAAGGCTGTCTGGAAGAGGATATGAGCACTCTAGATCTTGAGAGCGCAGTGCTGTCCCAAACAGCCTGGGGACATTGGCAGTGTTGGGTTATCCTGGGCAGGGAGACACGAGATGTGAAGGCATGGTGACCTGGAACAGCACAATGTACCTAGGGAGCCATACACTGTTGGCAAACTCTGGAACTTGGATAAGGTGGAGTTGAGGCAAGTGGCAGAATGTGATAGGTATTGAGGGATCAGGAATCTCTGAATTTAGAGATATTTCTGAGATAATGGAAGGTTTTCAGTTGGAGAATGGTATGTTCAGATTTATCTATCATAACAGAAAAAAACAGTCACAAACAGGATAGACACAACCACCACTTCCAGCTCTACCATTCAGTGTGTAATCTTGGGCAAGTCATTTAGGCCTCTAAAAAACACATGTAAAATGGAGTTCATAATTCTGCATTGCTTCTGGGGGGCACAGGGGCACTGACATAAAAACTGAATGCATGATGGATATAGAAACACATGAGAAAACTGCACAGTGCCTTGGCCAGTTAAAGGATGATTATCTTCTTGCTATTTTCCCTGACTCCTGGTGAAGATAAGGAATGAGACAAAGGTCTGAGAATAGTCATTTCTAAAGATCTTGGTTCCTTTTTTGCATTTTTTTTTCTTTTTTTACTTTGACCAGCTTAAATCAACCATAGTGATATCCTGATTCCCTATCTCATTTCATAGAGCCAAGGGGAACCAAAAATGTTCTGGCTCTTCCTTGTGGTCTCTGCCAATGCTTGCTGTGCAGTCCAGATGTTGGGGTGCCTGAGCTGTGTAAATTGCAAAGTGCTGTCGCATAGGAAGATGCTGTATCCACATCTCACATCTCTATTAAAGCATCAATCTCATGGTATTATAAGATGAAGCCTGAGAAAGGTTATAGTGTGCTATGGTCCCTAGATGCTCCATCTAAAAATTGGGAATCAAATTCCTGACACCCAAGGCTATGATAAGGACCAAATGAGATTTAATAAAGTACCTGGTATATAGCATATATAATTAAAAACAACAAGAAGAAAAACAACAATACAAACTATAAGAAACAATCATTTAAGGGGATATACAAATTAACATAAATATATCATTTAAACATATGTATATACAGTATGTAGCCAGGTACTTTTGTTGTTTGAATTAGAAATAAAATCAAAAAAAAAAAAAAAAAAAGGCACTGAATAAGCCTGTGTGAATATGTTTCTTCAACACTAAGACAAGAGTCGCACATTGCATTAGAATGTTCTCCAGCCCAGAGTGTGATTGTGTCTCAGCCAAGCTACAGAACAATTCTGGAGGCACAACCTCTACAAAGGCACGGAGGTGGGCCCTGTAGCCCAAGGAACATCAACACAGACTTCAATTATAGCTCCTGGGTACTGACCACAGCCACAGCTTTTAATGGCTCTTCACAGCTCTTCCACCTTATTGAGCTCTTGATTGCTTTATTTTCTTGGAAAGCTGTTGTATCTTCTCTACTTGCTTCCATTATGGACTGAACCTGCACCCACTCTCCAGGTGCCTGCCTTTTTAGATGGAGTCTGAGATCTACTTTTCCATGGAATGCCTCCTTATCTCTCTGGAGGAGGCTCCTGGGTGGTCCTACCAGAGGTAGAGGACTGGCACTGGTAGCTATGACAGAGCTTTTGAGTTCTGCTTATGAGTGGCTGTGGGACAGGAGCAGGGGACATTCTTAGGATGAGCACCGACTGCTTGCTTTCTCAAGATGGCTTCCAGAGTATCCTCAACTTCAGCTCATAGAAATGAATTTTGAGGAATCCCCAACATCAACCTGGATACATTCTTACCATTTTTGGAGCATTTTTCCTCTTACCATCTGGATTTTGACAGTATTTACAAGAGGTCATAGCGTTCTCTTCAATATTATATAGTAGCAGTATTATACAACAGAAACATTTTGGTACTTAAAGTTAGACCATCACTAGAATTTGAGTCTGGGATCTACTCCTTATTAACTTATTCTAAGAAATTATTTCAAACTCTTTATGCCTCAGTTTCCACATGTTAGAAGTGGGAATGATAACCAACTTTTTAGAGTTATGATTTCTGAGAGATAATGCAACTTGCCTGAAACCCAACCCCATTCAATGTTATATTTTCAAATGTCAAAGTAATTGACAAGCCATTTAGCTCTTTATCAAATATTATCTTGAATACACTAAGTGTAGGGTATATTTGTAACAAATAAATTTTATTGAAACATTTCTTCCTTCATCACTCTGTTTCTCAATATCTTTCACACATCACCATTTCTCCAAGACTTTCTCCTTCTGTACACCATTGTGTCCACAGTCTCTCATAAAAAACAGCCTGTGAAACCTCCCTGGTCTTACTTTTCTCCTATTTCTGCCTTTCCTGGCTTTGCCCAAAAAATGGAGGGCCCTGGAACTAATATTACAAACCTGAATCCTTCTACCATAGGAAAGGGAAAGGGAGGGTGGGATACAATCACAAACACAACCTGAATAACTGAATGGAGAGTGAAGAATTGGCTACCAGAACCCAAAGCTAGAAACAAAGGGATGATGAGCACCACATTCTAGGGAAAATTTGCAGTGGGCACACAATAAACATTCCAACCTGACCTCGTCCCCCACTCACCCTGCCAGCTGTTTACAAAGACTAGGGAGACAGAGGGAAGCCCTTCAACTGTGTTGTTAGCCTAGCCCATCATAGGGTGAAAGAATCCTCTGTAAAGACTGGGGGTATGAGCAAGAAGCAGAGAAAGATTTCTCCTTCTCTAGCTGTGAGTCTGTTTCACTGCAGAAACAGACTTACAACTAGGGAAGTCGTTCACTGGTGTACTACATGCCTATCTGCGCAGGAGGTACAGACAACGGGAGAGGGATAGAGTCAATAGAAGAACAGAGAAGGGGTAGCAGCTGGGTCAGTTACACTGTCCGTGTGTGGAATGGTAAGGAGGGGTGAGTTTTCTCAGAGTCTAGGGTCTACCATGGAAAGCAGCCAATCTAGAACCATCTGGTATGTCTTATCTAAAATACTGGCTGCCGGGAGTGAGGACTGGCTGTAATAGTTGGTGGGGTAGATCATATTGGATGGAAGCTGGGGCACAAGGGCAGGTTTCGAAGAGGTTGGCCAAGGTATGAGCTTCCTTCCTCATCAGAGAGCTGCCCCTGCTGGCCCCTGAACAACTCTCACCTGTGTCTATAGAAACTCCAGTGTTTGGACATCTGCCACCTACAGAATATTGTGCCCAGCCTGAGAAGCTCACAACAGAACCCAGATAAGTAACAGAAACTTGTTTCCTTCCATCTTCCGTTCCCTGATTTAAGTTATGGGCATGCTTACCTCTCTGTTACCTCCATGACAAGTTGCTGAGGCCAAGGCCTGGCTAGCCCTTGTGGGGAGAGGATGAGATAAGCATTAAATAGGAGATTAGATTGAAGTTTAAAATGAGGCTGGGCACTTTTTGACCTGAAAGCAACCAGGAAAGTACAAAATCTGCCTCAGGTGTCATTAAGGGGTGAGAAAGGAAGATTTGGCCACATGGTTGAAGGTGGTGATCAGAGAAAATATAAAACCTGTTTATATTTGTGGCCTGCTGAGTTCAGACTGTTCAATAGGCCAGTTACATTTGATGAATTTTCTTTTATCTCTGATACAACAATATAGATGAAAATGTTCTGTAAACTGGGATGTACTATACAAATATTAGTTATGATTAGTAATCATTACAAAAGAGTAGAGAAATAACATGAGGGTTTTTTGACTTTCTCAATATTATTTTAGAAATCTAAAGCATAATTCCTAGTCTGGAGTGAGGCAGAATTAACCTAGCACATGGCCATCGGGGAGCAGGGCAAGTGAAGTGCTTTTGATACAAGAGCTGTTTGGCTCAGGACTCTGTCTGGGCAGGGGGTATGTAATTCCACATCCTCCTTGATGACATCACCATTTCTTGCAGACATTCAAGACTCTTTGAATATCTCTTCTACTCTTATCTCTTCAAGCTATAGCTAAAATTTTAAATTCTACTTCTGAAATGCTTTCATTGCCAATCCTCTCTCTCTACCTTTATTTACAAAATACAAACCACTCAATGAGTGTCAGGTACCGTATACACGTGCTCCTTCATGCCTCACAGCAGCTCCATGAGGTGTGTACTACATCATCTCCAATATACAGATGAGAAGACTGAAACTCTGAGAGGGGAAATAACAGACCCACACTCAGATGGCTAGTAGGTGGCAGAAGGAAATCTTGACCAAGAGCTTTACCTTAGCCTAAGTGGTTCCCCATGTGTATTAATCCAATTTCATACTGCTATGAAGAAATACCTGAGACTGCATAATTTATAAAAACAAAAGAGAGGTTTAATGAACTCATAGTTCCACATGGCTGGGGAGGCCTCAAAATCATGGCAGAAGGCAAAGGAGGAGCAAAGACACATCTTACATGGTGGCAGGCAAGAGAGCATGTGAAGGGGAACTGCCCTTTATAAAACCATCAGATCTCATGAGACTTATTCACGATCTTGCGAACAGCATGGGAAAATCCTGCCCCCATGATTCAATTACCTCCCACCAGTTCCCTCCCATGACATGTGGGGATTATGGGAACTACAGTTCAAGATGAAATTGGGGTGGGGACACAGCCATACCATATCACCATGTGAATTCTCTCCATGTCCATCCATCCTCCACACTGCTGCCAGAGTGCTCTTTCCAAGTCTGCTGGTGCCATTGTCCTGATTAAAACCCCTAAAAGATGAGGCATATTCCACAACCTCAGCTTGGTGTGTGCCCTCTCCATGAGCCGATCCTAGCCTCTCTCAGGCTCTGTACTCCACAGAGCTGCTGGACCACATCACAGCATCACAGTCTTGGAATACCTCTGCTTTTTTTTTTTTTTCCAACTTGGTTTTTCTGCCTGGATACCTGATGGTCCTTCTCTGTCCTTCTTCAAGTACTGGAGAAGCAGTTATGTGTGATGGCTAAAGCAGAGCCTCAGGAGAAAGAGAGATCTGATTTCAGCCTCTTCCTAGCTACATGAACTAGGGTACTTCGTGGAAGAAAATTTTTCCATGGGGTGGGGAGCAGGGTGATAGTTTTGGGATGAAACTTCCACCTCAGATCATCAGGCATTAGTTAGATTCTTATAAGGAGCATGCAACGTAGATCCCTCACATGCACAGTTCACAGTAGGGTCCATGCTCCTATGAGAATCTAATGCCACCGCTGATCTGACAGGAGACAGAGCTCAGGTGGTAATTCTCACTCACCTCCTGCTGTGCAGCCTGGTTTGTAACAGGCCAGGGACCCATACTGGTCCACGGCCCAGAAGGGGAGGACCCTTGCTTTATAAAACAATGAAGGGAGACCTAAGTTGCCACACTCAGCCTCCTCATATGTGATGCCCTGTGCCAACTTAGGGCCCTGCAGAGAGTCCCCACTAGCAAGAAGGCCTTCACCAGATGCGCCTCCTTGACCTTGGACTTCTCAGCCTCCAGAACTGTAAGAAATATATTCCTTTTCTTTATAAATTACCCTATTTCAGGTATTTTGTTATAAGCAACAGAAAATGGACTAGGACACCTTCTGCACCTTCTGAGAGTATTTCCTGAGATGTGGCTGGGGGGTGTGGGAGTTATACTATCTTTTATAATATATAATCCTGAAAGGTAGGCATTCTACAATTGAGGAAACCAAGGCCTGGAGCAATTAGGAGATTAGGATTAGCCTCAACCTGTCAGGATTTTCCAGGCAATAAGGAGTTGAAGACAAATCTGGAAACAGAATAATCTAAATTCAAACACAAAATTCTTTCTTCTATACCAACCTGCTTTGTACGGTGGATGAGATACTTGACTACTCTTAAAGAGTCTTTCTAACCTCTTGCTCTCAAATGATGAGATGATTAAGTGAATGAATAAATGAATTAGTAATAAAGCACTAATTGGTTAAAAGTAAACAAGATCTCACAAGGTAGCAAATGAGAGTTTGACTTTAAGTGCAAGTATTCAAAGCTAGTAGAGGCCCTTCCCAGATCCCTTAGTGGTAGGATGCAGACTTAGACTATACAGAATTCAAGTATTAAAGTGTATTAGTGTCTTCAGAATAAATAGACAAATATTTTAATTTTTGTGAGTTAGTTCCTAAGGAGTTAAAAATAAAGATGTGGCTTTGTCCCACCTCCCAACTATCTAGACCTAATCAAAGCAATACTGCTGTTATCAAGTTCAAGACTTGGGGTCTCATTAAATATTCCTTTATAAATAAGGATTCTGGGCTTTAAAAAAATAGTTGGAAACCACTCTAAGTGATCAGCTCTAAGTGATCAGCTGCCACAAGATGGCTTGGGAAGATCTCCAGAGCAGGGGTGGGAGGGATGGTTGACAGATACTGTTTAGCTGAATGCCACTATTCCTCCACAACTCCCAGTCTCTTTTTACTCAAACACATGCCTGACTGATGTTCGTAGATTACAGAGAGCTTTCACACATATTACAGTGGATTCCAACAATGACCCTGAAGATCACACAGGAGTGTGTCCCCTCCAGTTAAAAAATGAGAAAACTAAAGTTGGAAACAGTGAGTAGCTACAAAGTGGCAGAGCCTGGACTGGGACATCCGTGTTCATCTCTCTCTGATTTTGTCTTTCTATCAGTCTTTGTGGTAACTTTTCACTAAGCAGATCCAATTTTGCTATAAAGTTCTTTAGAAGAAATACAAGCCAGAAGTTTTGCCTGGCTTAAATTTGACATCCTCTACTCTCAAAAGCATGTGTCTAATTTGGTGATGGGGACCTAGAAGGGAGAAGAGTGCCACCAGACTTGGAGCTCAGGGGGATTTGTATTTCAGAAATGTAACCCCATACGTGCAAAATTTCTTGCATCTCTGCTGGTCACAGTAACTTGGAGAGGGAGGGGAGGGTCTAACCTACTGAAGAATGTGGCATCTCTTGGGTACTTTTCTGTTCAGTTAACCTGGCATTTGTTACAGCTTTTTCCACAAGAATCCAATGGACCAACTCCCTCCTAGCAAAATATAGGCACAATGTTACTGCACAAAAAGCACTGGATGTGAGTTGGGGTATTTGGTTCCCACTTGGCTTCTACCATTAAATGCTTGGTATTCTTGGACAGTCACATTCCTTCCCAGAGTCTTTTTGTCATTTATAACTGAGGTGTCCACTCTAACAATCTATGACTGCAGCAGCCTCTTACTTCCTTCTAAGCTCTGCTTCTCTTGGCTATGACTGCCAGACTCAAGTCTCTTTGATCTGAGCTAGATATCAACTGGCCTGTTTTGGTCCTTGTCTACGTATGGAATGTGTCTGAACCTAAACTTAGTCATGTTTCACAGAGATATTTGATGCAGGGCCTTGGAAGTCCACTTGAATAATTTTCTATATGTCCAATGAGTTTCTTCATTTCCTGCTCCTGAGCTAACAGGAAGTCATGTGACCTCATTGTTCAGCAGGTGACCACCACTCATCACTGCCCCAGACCATTTCCTACATGCACGATCAAATGCAGCTACTGCAAATCACCTCAACAGTCTCTCTTTATCTCATGAGGGCTTGGCACTGAGCTCAGAGCAATGGCGAACTTTAGGGATCAGATTCCTGCTGCTAGGAGGTTAATTAAAATTCCAGGGCCTGAGGTAGCTTTATTTTCCCTGCTGGGTTGGAGCAGAAGGGTCTAATTGCAATCAATGCAGCCTCCCTTCTATTCCTTCCCCAGGTTGCTCTGACTTGGAAGATAGCTTTAGATGAAAAGAAAGAGGTAACAGGGTAAATAGGTGAAGTTAAGAGGAGGAGAGAGAAAATAAAGACAAAGTGACCAATACAGAGAGTCGGTTCCTGCATACTCTGTTGGTGGAGTCTACACTGGGCAGCATCACTTAGAAAAGAACCTGACCTTGAATAGCAGGAGCCTTAAATGTGTTCATGCCATTTGATCCAGTAATTCCACTTTACAAATCTGTCCTACGGACCTGATCAGAAAAACAAATAAAGCTTTATGCACAGGCATGCTTATCACAGGGATGTTAAGTATAAATGAATACTGGAAATAATCTAAGTGTCTGAGCTGGGATAGGTTACGTAAATTGTGACTCATCTATATAGGATGCAACATTCTGTAGCAATTTAAAATGATGTTAAGGAAGGCATTTTTATGGCATGGTTAAATGCTTATGAAGTAATGTTAAGCAAAATCAAGCAGAACAATTTTTAGAAAGAAATTATCAATAATATTATATGCTGATAAAATAGTGCTTATGTATCCTGGAAAGAAATATAGCAACATGTTAACAGTGGTTGAATTGTCAGATGGGATAAAATTTGCTTGAATTTTCAAATTTTTATAATGATCGTGTAATTTTTTTATAATTAAAAAGGAAGATAAAATTAAAGAGAACTAAAGGGCTATTTTCTCCCTTGAAATCATGAGTATTTTGGACCAACCTCTATTGCAATGGCCCTTGAGTCTGTAAGCTTAGCCTTAAGCCAGTAGGCTTTTGGTTCTATCAACAACCAAATCAAAAAAAAACCCTGTTTAAAGGCTAAAGATTACATCTGGCAGTGGGCAATATTCTGAAAGCTGAAGAATCATTTTCTCTAAGGAGCCTTTCCTGGTTCACATCAGGCACCTCTCTGTGTTCCCAGGTCCTGCGTATAGACCACCTGTGCTTTATCATTTAAAGGATTTTGTGGTGTTTAGGGATGGGAGGGATCTTAGAGATGATTTAGTTCATATGTTAGTTCTTTCATTCATGTATTCACTCATTCATTATAAATAACATTTCTTGAGCTCTGAGTTAGGCACTAAGGATTCATAACACATGGCCTTTACCTTAGAGCCTCTGACAGTGCAGTGGGTGGGGGCCAGGACTGCCGGCACAGAGTGGGAAACAGGTAATGATAGCCGTAGTGTGGGAGAGTTTATTCACCCTCTCTGGCACATAAGGCCCACTAAATGTTTAATGAATGGATGAATTGTGCACTGATAGGGGCCACAAAGGGTGCTATGTGACCTGGAGGGAAAGATATTCAACACAGTTCAAGGGTGATAGTGTTCAAAAAAATGACTCCTGGCCGGGTACAGTGGCTCACGCCTATAATCCCAGCACTTTGGGAGGCCGAGGCGGGCGGATCACGAGGTCAGGAGATCCAGACCATCCTGGTTAACACGGTGAAACCCCGTCTCTACTAAAAACACAAAAAATTAGCTCGGCGTGGTGGCTGGCACCTGTAGTCCCAGCCACTCGGGAGGCTGAGGCAGGAGAATGGCATGAACCCGGGAGGCGGAGCTTGCAGTGAGCCGGGATCCCCCAACTGCACTCCAGCCTGGGTGACAGAGCAAGACTCTGTCCCAAAAAAAAAAAAAAAAAAAAAAGACTCCTGCAGGGGTCCCATCTTAGTAATGAGGTCTGTGTATTATGTAACTTGATAAAGGTTCAAAGTGCCTTGGTGACAGGGCTGAGCTTTGAATTCAAGTTTTAGATCTCTCAGTTCTTCCAACTATACAGAAGTCTGGATTTACCTTCAGGACTCAGCTCAGGGGTTCCCTTATCTGGGGATCTTGTCATGGCTTCTTCCCAGATGGTCAGGTGTCCCCCATCAGGGATCCCACAGCACCCTGTCCTCACTGCATCATAGCACTGAATGTCCAAGTTGGAATTGTTGTTGACTCACCTGACCCTCTCCCCATAACACATTTCTTCAGTGCAGGACTCTGTCTTGTTTGCCATTGTATACTTAATGTCAAGCCCAGAGCCAGAACTCAGTAAGTATTTTATGAAAGATTTCTAACTATTCCTAATTAGTGCCAATAAAATAAATATCGCAACTATCCTGGGTGTTGTCTTAAAGCTTAGTTTTCAGGCAGATCGCCTCGTTGGTGCTGACTCAGGTCCTGCTGGCTTCTGAGGCTCACTCATCCCTCATCACTTCCAAGTTTTGCCCTGAGAGCCAACTGTCACTCTGGCTTCCAGTGGTCACACTTTAATGGCCAAACTCAACTTCCTCCTCATGTTCTTGCCACACTTGTTCCTTTTCCAACTCTGCTCCTTTTCTGTGGTAGATGCTAGGGTCACATGTGCTGGGGATATGAGAGATGATAGAGCTTTCCATGCTTGGAGCAGCTGGAGGGTTGTGTTTCTTTCATTCTATCCTCCTTCACTAGCTTAGCTTAGACTGCCCTATCTCCTCATCAGCATGGTTCTTATGATCACTCTTGCTCCAACACTCACATAAACCTCTGTCTCGCACCTAGACCCAACTTGGTGGCCAAAAGTTTGCCTGGGACAAGTGGCTGAGGAAAGAGTAGAATATGGGCAGAGTGGGGGCTTGGAGTCAGGCAAGCTAAGTTTGAATCCCCTTTTGGCTGTGAGAAAGTGACTGCTGTGAAGCTGTGGTTTTTGCCAAGGGGCTTCCATTTACCTTCTTTTTTGGTAATGAACCCTTGGCATTTCCCTGGGGAATTGCTCTCTCCCACACTGGTCTTCCAGAGTGCAGCACGTGACCCAAGCCTAGCCACACAGAGCCTTCTTTTGGCCACAGTGATGGGCTCAGGGAGGTGCACGTGGCATGCTCAGAACCAATAAGAGGAAATGAGAGTTCTGATGACACTTTTGGGAAAAAGAATCTCAGTTTTTTTTCCTATGGGTTCTGAAACTAAGAGAATTGCATGGGGCGGCAGCTGTTGTTACCAAGCTGAAACTTAAAACTGAGCAATGGGCCGGGTGCGGTGACTCACACCTGTAATCCCAGCACTTTGGGAGGCCGAGGCGGGTGGATCACCTGAGGTCAGGAGTTTGAGATCAGGCTGTCCAACATGGTGAAACCCTGTCTCTACTAAAAATACAAAAAATTAGCTGGGTTTGGTGGTGGGCACTGGTAATCTCGGCTACTTGTGGGGCTGAGACAGGAGAATCACTTGAATCCGGGAGGTGGAGGTTGCAGTGAGCCAAGATTGCACCACTGCACTCCAAACAAACAAACAAAACAAACAAACAAACAAAAAACTGAGCAATTTCTGTTCCAAGATGGCCAAATAGGAACAGCTCCAGTCTGTAGCTCCCAGCGTGATCAACACAGAAGACAGATGATTTCTGCATTTCCAACTGAGGTACCTGGTTCATCTCATCGGGACTGGTTGGACAGTGGGTGCAGCCCACAGAAGGTGAGCCGAAGCAGGGCAGGGCATCGCCTCACCTGGGAAGTGCAAGGTGTTGGGGGATTTTCACTTTTTAGCCAAGGGAAGCCGTGACAGACTGTACCTGGAAAAACAGGACACTCTGCCCAAATACTAGGCTTTTCCAACAGTCTTAGCAAATGGCACACCAGGAAATTATATGCCCCCCTGGCTCAGTGGGTCCCATGCCCATGGAGCCTTGCTCACTGCTAGTGCAGCAGTCTGAGATCCACCTGCAAGGCAACAGCGTGGCAGGGGGAAGGGCATCCCCCATTGCTGAGGCTTGAGTAGATAAACGAAGCGGCTGGGGAAACTCGAACTGGGCGGAGCCCACTGCAGCTCAGCAAGGCCTGCTGCCTCTGTAGACTCCACCTCTCGGGGCAGGGCATAACTGAAAAAAAGGCAGTAGAAACTTCTGCAGACTTAAACGTCCCTGTCTGACAGCTCTGAAGAGAGCAGTGGTTCTCCCAGCATGGTGTTTGAGCTCTGAGAATGGAAAACTGCCTCCTCAAGTGGGGCTCTGACCCCTGTGTAGCCTAACTGGGAGACACATCCCCTTAGGGGCTGACGGACACCTCATACAGGTGGGTGCCCCTCTGAGATGAAGCTTCCAGAGGAAGGATCAGGCAGCAATATTTGCTGTTCTGCAATACTCATTGTTCTGTAGCCTTCACTGGTAATACCCAGGCAAACAGAGTCTAGAGTGGACTTCCAGAAAACTCCAACAGACCTGCAGCTGAGGGACCTGACTGTTAGAAGGAAAACTAACAAACCTAAAGGAATAGTATCAACATCAACAAAAAGGACATCCACACCAAAACCCCATTTGTAGTTCACCAAGATCAAATACTAAAGGTAGATTAAAAACCACAAAGATGGGGAGAAACCAGAGCAGAAAAGCTGAATATTCTAAAAACTAGAGTGCCTCTTCTCCTCTGAAGGATTGCAGTTCCTTGCCAGCAGCAGAACAAAGCTGGATGGAGAATGACTTTGATGAGCTGACAGAAGTAGACATCAGAAGGTCGGTAATAACAAACTTCTCCGAGCTACAGGAGGATGTGTGAACCCACTGCAAGGAAGCTAAAAACTGTGAAAAAAGATTAGATGAATGGCTAACTAGAATAAACAGCATAGAGAAGACCTTAAATGACCTGAAGGAGCTGAAAACCATGGCACAAGAACTATGTGATGCATGCACAAGCTTTAATAGCTGATTCAATCAAGTGGAAGAAAGGGTATCAGTGACTGAAGATCAAATTAATGAAATAAAGTGAGAAGAGAAGTTTGGAGAAAAAAGAGTAAAAAGAAACAAACAAAACCTCCATGAAATATGGGAGTATGTGAAAAGACCAAATCTACATTTGATTGGTGTACCTGAAAGTGATGGGGAGAATGGAACCATGTTGGAAAACACTCTTCAGGATATTATCCAGGAGAACTTCCCCAACCTAGCAAGGCAAGCCAACATTCAAATTCAGGAAATACAAAAAACACCACAAAGATACTCCTTGAGAAGAGCAAATCCAACACACATTATTGTCAGAGTCATCAAGATTGAAATGAAGGAAAAAATGTTAAGGGCAGCCAGAGAGAAAGGGCTTCCACAAAGGGAAGCCCATCAGACTAACAGCAGATCTCTCGGCAGAAACTCTACAAGCCAGAGGAGAGTGGGGGCCAATATTCAACATTGTTAAAGAAAAGAATTTTCAATCCAGAATTTCATATCCAGCCAAACTAAACTTCCTAAGTGAAGGAGAAATAAAATCCTTTACAGACAAGCAAATGCTGAGAGATTTTGACACCACCAGACCTGCCTTACAAGAGCTCCTAAACGAAGCACTAAACATGGAAAGGAACAACCAGTACCAGTGACTGCAAAAAACATGCCAAATTGTAAAGATCATTAACGCCAAGAAGAAACTGCATTAACTAACAGGCAAAATAACCAGTTAACATCTTAATGACAGGATCAAATTTACACATAACAATATTAACCTTAAATGTAAATGGTCTAAATGCCCCAATTAAAAGACACAGACTGGCAAACTGGATGAAGAGTCAAGACCCATCACTGTGCTGTATTCAGGAGCCCCATCTCATGTGCAGAGATACATATAGGCTCAAAATAAAGGGATGGAAGAAGATCTACCAACCAAATGGAAAGCAAAAAAAAAAAAAAAAAAGCAAGGGTTGCAATCCTAGTCAGTGATAAAACAGACTTTAGACCAACAAAGATCAAAAGAGACAAAGAAGGCCATTACATAATGGTAAAGGGATCAATTCAACGAGAAGAGCTAACTATCTTAAATATATGTGCACCCAATACAGTAGCACCCAGATGCATAAAGCAAGTCCTTGGAGACCTGAAAAGAGACTTAGACTCCCACACAATAATAGTGGGAGACTTTAACACCCCACTGTCAATATTAGACAGACCAAGACAGAACATTAAGAAGGACATCCAGGACTTGAACTCAGCTCTGCACCAAGCAAACCTAATGGACATCTGCAGAACTCTTCAACCCAAATCAACAATTTACATTCTTCTCAGCACCACATCACACCTATTCCAGAATTGATCACATAGTTGGAAGTAAAGCACTCCACAGAAAATGTAAAAGAACAGAAATTATAACAAACTGTCTCTCAGACCACAGTGCAATCAAATTAGAACTCAGGATTTAGAAACTCACTCAGAACTGCACAACTACATGGAAATGGAACAACCTGCTCCTGAATGACTACTGGGTAAATAATGAAATGAAGGCAGAAATAAAGATGTTCTTTGAAACCAGTGAGAACAAAGACAAAATGTATCAGAATCTCTGGGACACATTTAAAGCAGTGTGTAGAGGGAAATTTAAAGCACTAAATGCCCACAAGAGAAAGCAGGAAGATCTAAAATTGACACCCTAACATCACAATTAAAAGAACTAGAGAAGCAAGAGCAAACAAATTCAAAAGCTAGCAGAAGGCAAGAAATAACTAAGATCAGAGCAGAACTGAAGGGGATAGAGACATCAGAAACCCTTCAAAAAAATCAATTAATCCAGGAGCTGGTGTTTTGAAAAGATCAACAAAATTAATAGCCTGTTAGCAAGACTAATAAAGAAAAAAAGAGAAGAATCAAATAGATGCAATAAAAAATGATAAAGGGGATATCACCACTGACCCCCACAGAAATACAAACTACCATCAGAGAATACTATCAACACCTCTGTGCAAATAAACTAGAAAATCTAGAAGAAATGGATAAATTCCCGGACACATACACCCTCCCAAGACTAAACCAGGAAGAAGTTGAATCTCTGAATAAATCAATAACAGGCTCTGAAATTGAGGTGATAATTAATAGCCTACCAACCAAAAAAAGTCCAGGACCAGACAGATTCACAGCCAAATTCTACCAGAGGTACAAAGAGGAACTGGTACCATTCCTTCTGAAAGTATTCCAATCAACAGAAAAAGAGGGAATCCTCCCTAACTCATTTTATGATGCCAGCATCATCCCAATACCAAAGCCTGGCAGAGACACAACAGAAAAAGAGAATTTTAGATCAATATCCCTAATGAACATTGAAAATCCTCAATAAAATACTGGCAAACCGAATCCAACAGCACACCAACAAAGCTCAGCCACCACCAGGTTGGCTTCATCCCTGCGATGCAAGGCTGGTTCAACATATGCAAATCAATAAACATATTCCATCACATAAACAGAACCAATGACAAAAGCCACATAATTATCTCAGTAGATGCAGAAAAGGCCTTTGACAAAATTCAACACTCTTCATGCTAAAAATTCTCAATAAACTAGGTATTGATGGAATGTATCTCAAAATATTAAGAGCTATTTATGACAAACCCACAGCCAATATCATACTGAATGGGCAAAAACTGGAAGCATTCCCTTTGAAAACTGACACAAGACAGGGATGCCCTCTCTCACCACTTCTGTTCAACAAAGTGTTGGAAGTTCTGGCTAAGGCAATCAGGCAAGAGAAAGAAATAAGGGGTATTCAGTTAGGAAAAGAGGAAGTCAAATTGTCCCTGTTTGCAGATGATATATTTAGAAAACCCCATTATCTCAACCCCAAATCTCCTTAAGTTGATAAGCAACTTTAGCAAAGTCTCAGGATACAAAATAAATGTGCAAAAATCACAAGCATTCCTATACACCAAGAACATACAAACAGACAGCCAAATTATGAGTGAACTCCCATTCACAATTGCTACAAAGATAATAAAATACCTAGGAATCTGACTTACAAGAGATGAGAAGGACCTCTTCAAGGAGAACTTCAAGTCACTGCTCAATGAAACGAAAGAGGACACAATCAAACGGAAGAACATTCCATGCTCATGGAATAGGAAGAGTCAATATAGGGAAAATGGCCATACTGCCCAAGGTATAGTAGGAACAACCTGCTCAAGGTAATTTATAGATTCAATGCCATCCCCATCAAGCTACCAATGACTTTCTTCACAGAATTGGAAAAAAACTACTTTAAAGTTCATATGGAACCACAAAAGAGCCCGCATTGCCAAGACAATCCTAAGCAAAAAGAACAGATGGAGGCATCATGCTACCTGACTTCAAACTATACTACAAAGCTACAGTAACCAAAGCAGCATGGTACTGGTACCAAAACAGAGATACAGACCAATGGAACAGAGCAGAACCCTCAGAAATAATGCCACACATCTACAACCATCTGATCTTTGACAAACCTTATAAAAACAAGAAATGGGGAAAAGATTCCTTATTTATTAAATGGTGCCGGGAAAACTGGCTAGCCATATGTAGAAAGCTGAAACTGGATCCCTTCCTTACATCTCATACAGAAATTAATTCAAGATGGATTACAGACTTAAATGTTAGACCTAAAACCATAAAAACCCTAGAAGAAAACCTAGGCAATACCATTCAGGACATAGGCATGGGCAAGAGCTTCATGACCAAACACCAAACGCAATGGCAACAAAAGCCAAAATAGACAAAGGGGATCTAATTAAACTAAAGAGTTTCTGCACAGCAAAAGAAACTACCATCAGAGTGAACAGGCAACCTACAGAATGGGAGAAAATTTTTGCAATCTACCTATCTGACAAAGGGCTAATATCCAGAATCTACAAAGAACTTAAACAGATTTACAAGAAAAAAACAACCCCATCAAAAAGTGGGCAAAGAATATGAACAGACACTTCTCAAATGAAGACATCTATGCAGCCAAGAGACACATGAAAAAATGCTCATCATCACTGGTCATCAGAGAAATGCAAATCAAAACCACAATGAGATACCATCTCATGCCAATTAGAATGGCGATCATTAAAAAGTCAGGAAAAAGCAGATGCTGAAGAGGATGTGGAGAAATAGGAATGCTTTTACACTGTCAGTGGGAGTGTAGACTAGTTCAACCATTGTGGAAGACAGTGTGGTGATTCCTCAAGGATCTATAACTAGAAATACCATTTGACCCAGTGATCCCATTACTGGGTATATACCTAAAGGATTATAAATCATGCTACTATAAAGACACATACACATGTATGTTTATTGTGGCACTATTCACAAAAGACTTGGAACCAACCCAAATATTCATCAATAATTGACTTGATTAAGAAAATGTGGCACATATACACCATGGAATACTATGCAGCCATAAAAAAGGATGAGTTTATGTCTTTTGCAGGGACATGGATGAAGCTAGAAACCATCATTCTGAGCAAACTATCACAAGGACAGAAAACCAAACACTGCATGTTCTCATCCATAGGTGGCAATTGAACGATGAGAACACTTGGACACAGGGTGGGGAACATCACACAGTGGGGCCTATTGTGGGGTTGGGGGCAGGGGGAGGGATAGCATTAGGAGAAATACCTAAGGTAAATGATGAGTTAATGGGTGCAGCAAACCAATATGGCACACGTATACCTATGTAACAAACCTGCATGTTGTACACATGTACCCTAGAACTTGAAGTATAATAATAAAAAAATTTGTTCTGACCTTGAGGCACCCCTGGAGTCTCTCTGAATCTGCTGTGATTCTGGGAGCTGCCTGATTCATGAATCATTCATTGCTCAATTAAACTCCTTTAAATTAAACAAACAAACAAACAAACAAAAAACCTGAGCAATGCAATGTAGCAGAAGACGGACCTAAGAGATGAAGAGTCAAGGTTCCAATGGGAATTATCATTAGAGATCTCATCAGAGTCAGGGTCTAATAGTAAACTGATGATTTCCTTGAACTAGATAATGAGGAAGTTTTAATAAAGGGACCATTCATTGCAGGTAGTCATGTAGGATGCTGTCTACAAAGTGCCAAAATAATTCAATGACCTAGGGTCAGTGTCAGTAGGGCTGTTACTACATCTGAGTCCAAAGGAATGGGGGTAGGAGTTAATTACTAGACCCTATAAGGAGAGGGCCACTTTGAGGGAAACAGTAACCTTGGATTCAGGGACACTGGAGGGAGGGAGCCAGGGAAAGAAATATCCTGATTTCGGATTGCTCCTTCCTCCAGGCTTCTGTTGGAGATTCCCATCGGCCAAACCCAACCAGAATTGAGAGGTTGTGAAAGCCCTGTTGATGGGGCCAGGACAATGCGGGCTCCCCAGACAATGCAGGGAGAAGAAGGGTTGCAAGTGGATCTGGATGGGCAAAAAGAAAAGATCTGGCACAATTCCCGAATCCAGTCTGCCCCTAGAATATTCAGTTTACTTGAGCCTGTAAATTTTCTTTTCTTTTTTTTGAGTCAAAGTCTCGCTTTGTCACCCAGGCTGGAGTTCAGTGGTGCAATCTAAGCTCACTGCAGCCTCTGACTTCCGGGTTCAAGTGATTATCCCACCTCAGCCTCTGGAGTAGGTGGGACAACAGGCATGTGCCACCATGCCCGGTTAATTTTCTGTATTTTTAGTAGAGACTGGGTTTCACCATGTTGGCCAGGCTGTTCTCAAACTCCTGACCTTCAAGTGATCCACCCGCCTTGGCCTCCCAGAGTACTGGGATTACAGTGCTGGGATTTGGCCAGCGCACCCAGCAGAATTTTTCCTTTTTGTAAGTCAGTTGGGTTGCATCTTCTGTCATTGGCAGTCAATTGAATCTCCATTGACAGTGGCTTAACTGAGCTTGCTTCTTCTGTTGCATTTTTCAAAAATGTTCTTTAATTGTGGTAAAATATATGTAATATAGAACATGCCATTTTAACTCTTTTTAAGTGTACAATTCTGTGCTATTGATTACATGTACAATACTATGCAACCATTATGGCTATTTATTCTAAAATTATTTAATTACCCCAAACAAAAACTCTGTACCTATTAAGCAAGAACTTCTCATTTTTCCTTCTTCTCAGCCCCTGGCAATCTCTAATATACCTTCTGTCTTTATAAATTTACTTATTCAAGATATTTCATGTTAGTGGAATCATACAATATCCAAACTTTTTTTCCTGGTTTATTTCACTTAGCATACTATTTTCAAGGTTCATTCATGGTGTAGTATGCATCAGAATTTCATTGCTTTTTGTGACTGAAAAATATTCCATCGTGTATGCGTGTGTGTCTGTCTGTCTCATACAATTTGCTTATCCATTTATCTGTTGATGGATTCGAGTCATTTCCACCTTTTGTCTATCATGAATTGTGCTGCTATGAGCTCTTGCTCTGTGTTAAATGCCTACACTACAACAAGACGAGAGGAGTAAAGGAGCTGATGGTAATAAGATGCATAGTGTCTTGTGGAGGGGACTCACAGATGGTGGTCAGAGGTATTGCAATTAAGTGTCAGGGCACACTGCTCACTTGGGGGCCGGTCTCTTGTCAGAAGCACAGTGGGTGAAGGGGAGAAGCCATTGATGTCTGGAGTGTGGAGGCCTGCTGACTTAGGCTGTTGTTTTTTAAAATACCAGAAGCCCATAGTAACCTAGTAATTAGACTGGCACTGTCGCCGACGTTTGTTTAATGGTTGAGTGATCAGAAGTTTTCTTTCATTTTTTTCTTTCTCCTGTCAACTCTAGCTGATTAGAAAGGCATGTGAATCTTTCCTTACACATAATTTTCCATGTCTGAAGTGAGAAATTGAACTGAACTCAATTATAGCAACTGATCTAATGTACTTAATTGCACACAGGAGTTGGGGATTTGGAGGGTTCCTTGGGGTATGGGGGTGAACAAAGTGGACTTGGAGTTATTGATGTCACCTCTACCTGTGAGTATGCACGTGGTCTCCAGGCTACCTCTCCCCCTGTCCCCAGCACACATTTGTGTGTACACATACAGGAAATGCAGACGCTGTAACATCATGTCCTCTGAGGTGGTGGCACTTCCTCTTATGCTTTGGCTTATGGGTTTGCAACTGCTTTAAAGTACTAATTCAGAAGCGTGCATAAGTTTTTTAAACATATGTTTCCCTGCTGAACAACTGCAGCAAACAAAACTAATGAAAAAAAAGTTATGCAAAGAAGGAAAGTTGACTGGAGGGCAGAGCTTCTCTCCAAAGGAAAATCAGTAAACAGGACAGGTTGGAATCCTGCTGCTTCTCAGCAGAGCAACACAGCAGAATTGTGGGGTCTGTGAAAGGTGGTGTCCTTCGATCAATACAGCCACCTTGGCCCTAGGGAGCTCATCATCCTCACAGTGATGACTGCACTGAGCACTGGATCTGTACCAGGTGCTTTGTCCTTGCTTTTCACACCTTAACTTCAGTCTTTAAGACACTCCTGTGCAGTAGATGATAGTAGTATTCCTGCTTTACAGATGGGGGTGGTGAGGTTCAGAGGGTGCAAAGACTCACTTGAGTAACAGCATAGAGTTGAATCTCTGGTCTGAGCCAAAGCCAGGGGTTGTTGCATTATGTCCCAGCGCCACACCAAATCTCCAGAACCCAAGGCATAGAGAGGGCCAGGCAAGACAGAAACTGTTATCTGCCCCTCCTTCCTCCTTGACCCTTCCCTGACTTCTGCTTCCGTCTTCAATTTCTGTACTCCTTATCTCCGTCCTTCCTCCTGAAATCATCCTCCATTCTTCCTTCCTCCCCATTCTCACCAATCTTTGTTCAATACTTGGTCATGTGGTTGTCACTCCGAGAGCAAAAAAGGGGCCCTAAGGAAGGAGACTTTTCTTCAACATAATAGTGGGGTGCAAGGTTGGCAGGAGTCACTGAGATTGAGCCATGACATTGTTTAGGCAATGAGAAGCCTAAACATGAAGGAACCCTTGACCTACACCAGGGGCCTGAGACCAGGTGCCAGTCCTCTGGCCTGGGCTGTAGCTCTGAAATAGGTCAGAGAAATGTCTTTAACTTGCATTGGTGGGTGCTGTCCAAATTCAGGAGCTATGCAGAATTGAGCATTAGATTGTGAGAGAAAGGAATTGAATTGGCTTGGTTAAGAAGGAGGGTATCTGGCTGGGTGCGGTGGCTCACGCCTGTAATCCCAGCACTTTGGGAGGCCGAGGCGGGTGAATCATGAGATTAGGAGATTGAGACCATTCTGGCCAATACGGTGAAACCCCATCTCTACTAAAAATACAAAAATTAGCCAGGCACGGTGGCACATGCCTGTAATCCCAGCTACTCAGGAGGCTGAAGCTGAGGTGGGAGAATCGCTTGAACCAGGGAGTCGGAGGTTGCAGTAAGCCGAGATCGCATCACTGTACTCCAGCCTGGTGACAGAGTGAGACGCCATCTGAAGAAAATAAAAAGAAAAAAAGAAAAAAAAGAAAAAACGAGGAGGGGACCCACCATAGGGAACAGGGCATGAAGCCAGGGCATGAAAGAGCCAGGGAGATGTGAGCAGTGAGGCGCACGTCAAAGCCAGTCAGCAGGAGGGCTCTCGGTGATCCCAGGTGTGCTGCCAGTGACCAATTCTGATGTGTCTGGCTCTCCTTGGCAAGAGGTATGGCAGGCTCACGCCATCTGAAGCCTGGGAAGAGGGTTACCAGTATCTGCTCTTTGGCTGGCATCACTATTTTCTACTCTTAGCTTTTGTACATTTCAGACCCACTTTGGTGAGTCTGATCATGAGGTCAACCAAGGCAAGGACCAACTCTATGATTATCCCATGTTTATACATGACAAAACTGAGAGTTGGAGGATCAAGTATCTAATTCAAGTTTGCATAACTGGGAAGTGCAAAAGCTGGGATAAACACAGAAATTCTTTCCACTTATTCATGCTGCTTGATACCCTGTTTGAAGGCCAGGCAGAGTAGTATTTGGAGACAAGAATAGGAATTGAAGTCAGCTGAATCCTGTTCTGAATCTTGACTTCACAACTTAAAAGCTATGTATTTCCACTCTACATGTTTTTCCACTACATGAAACTCTCTTGGTTTGTCTTGTGGTCTGCTTTATACAAGTAAATGCAACAGAATCCACAGAAGGGAAACTGTTCCTTGGTGCTTGAATGTCTGGTCCCTGTTAGTTGCTCTGAGTACACGGAAGGCAGCCTGACAGCATGACTCTCCTGGGAGGGAAGCCTGGCAGAGCCTAATTATGCCCAGAGTACAACTTTCACCTGGTGGGATCTGGACCTTAAATGATGCGGATGTGTGCTAAAAAGCATTTTCCAAGCGAGAACTTGGATGCTGTAAAAACAAAATGGAATGATTAGGGAGGCGCTGGACCATGGGAGTGTTTTCCTTGAGAAAGTCTTTTAACCTTGCTGTGAAGCTGACCCTTGCTCAGGCACTGACAGCCTTTTTGGAACAGAGGAAACAAGTTAAGTTTTTTTTAATGTATAGTAAATTGAGCTTGTCAACCTTGACAAGGTCCCTTTAAGGAGATGGTCACTAAGAGGACAGCTTGCCCAGAAGACATGTTGCTTGGGAGGGTATGTAGACGGCATTCTCTCTCATGATTTAGGTGGAACAAAATCTCACTCTTTTCCTCCCTCTCTTCTTACTTTTCTAATTTATTTATTTATTTATTTATTTATTTTTGAGACAGGTTCTTGCTCTGTCATTCAGTTTGGAGTGCAGTGGCATGATCATAGTTCATTGCAACCTTGACCTCCTGGGCTTCAGTGATCCTCCTGCCTCAGCCTCCTGAGTAGCTAGGACTATAGGCACCCACCACTGTGCCCAGCTTAATTTTTGTGTATGGAGATAGGGTCTTGCTATGCTGTCCAGTGTAGGTTCAAGCAATACTCCTGCCAAAATGCTCAGCCTCCCAAAATGCTGAAATTACAGGTGTAAGCCACCATGCCCAGCCCCTTTCATCCTTCTTTAACAAAGTCTATCATTTATTAGTAATTACAATGGGCCAAAACCCATGCTAAGCACTTTTTACATGTATTCTCTGATGTAATCCTCCTAACAATCCTATGAAAAAGGTTTAATTTTATTCTCATTTTACAGCAAAGGAAAGTAAGGATCAAAGACACGCTGTGTCACAGTTGATGGCTTTCAATAGGTGAGTCTGACTTCTACACTTACGTTCTTAATATCTTTGGATAATATTATTTTAACAAGTCAAACTGTTTTCGTTTCCTATGTTTTCTTCCAGGCTTTGCCCACACATGCACATGATTTTTACATAACCATAACATTAGTATTTTATAGAACTTATTTTTATTCTTTTAAGATTAAGTCTCTAAGGCTGGGCATGGTAGCTCACACCTGCAATCCCAGCACTTTGGGAGGCCAAGGTGGGTAGATTGCTTGAGTTCAGGAGTTTGAGACCAGCTTGGGCAACATGGTGAAACGCTGTCTCTACCAAGAATACAAAAAAAAAAAAAAAAAAAAAAAAAAAAATGGCTGAGTATGGTGGCACATGCCTGTAGTCCCAGCTACTCCAGAGGCTGAGGTGGGAGGATCACCTGAGCCTGGGAGATCAAGGCTGTAGTGAGCTGAGATTGTACCACTGCACTCCAGCCTGGGTGACAGGACAATACCCTGTCTCAAAACAAAACAACAAAACAGAGCAAAACAAAACAAAAAAAACCTAAGTCTCATCAAAGTAATACATACATATTTTTACAAGTCAAATAGTATAAAATGTATGCCTTAGAAAACACAAATCTGTGTTCTTTGTCTCTTCTAACTGTTGTTCTTGGTATTGATCTCCAAATTGCTAAATAATGTGTTTATATTGCTGTTTTATAATTTATCAGTTTTATATATCGACTTTCTTGAGTGTTAGATGAGAATGAGCTCTCTTCCCCTACTTCCTTTTCACACCGTCAACATGATTATATGATGGTTTAATCCCTAAGTCACAAATATTTCTATTATGACATTATGATCATCCTGCAGAGTCAAGTTGTGCTTCTTTTCTTGTATTAAACTTTTTTTCTTAAAGATAATTCCCATTTGCATACTTTAATCTAGCTCTAATTTCTTTCGCATGTTCTAATAACTCTGTCACTTACCTATCAGTAATTTTTCTATAAACTCAAACACATCAATTTCACTTTTCCCCATGAAGATTATCCCTTTGGATCCATTTGTCTTGTTTCATCTTGAATTGTTTGTTTTCTAGGGTGGCTACACAGCAGGTATATGGGGTCTTCTTCTGACCGTCATCCTGGAAAGGCCTTTTGTGGCTCTTGTGTGTTGGTTTCTCCATCTTCTGTAGCCCAAAGCTTTCTATGATATAATTTAATGTTTGATTTAATTTCCTAAGAAAGGGTGTTTGAGTTAATTTTTTGGGGGTTTTTGATTGTCTGGTTATTCATTTAAAATTACACGATAATTTGAGCATAAATTTCTAGCTTAAAAATGATTTTCTTTCAGAATATTAAAAGCAATTCTCCATTGTCATCCAACTACTGGTTTTCCCATTAAGTCTGAAGCCAGTTTGATTCCACATTCTTTGTATGTGACCTTTTATTCACTCTGGCAACATTAAGATATTCTCTTTATTCTTTGAGTTCAGAAATTATATGATGATACGATTCAATATAGGTCTTTTTGCATTCTTTGCACTCAGAACCTGATGGGTTCTTATGATTAGAGGTGTATTTAAAAAAAATTCTGGACAATTTCTAGTCTTACAGTAATTTACAATGGGAAGATTCTCTAAAGTTTGACCTAGTCTGTTACTGAACATGGAAGAAAGGAAATTAATGTTTACTGAACAACTAGTATGTGCCAGACATTGAAACAGAGACTTTACATGTGCTGTTTATTTCATCCTTATAGAAAACCTCCAAAAGCTTTCCACTCTACTTGTTTTTCCACCACACAAAACTCTCTTGATATGTCTTGTGATCTGCTTTATACAAGTAAATGCAACAGAATTCACAGACGGGGAACTGCTCCTTGGTACTTGAACGTCTGGTCCCTGTTAGTTGCTCTGAGTACACAGAAGGAAGCCTGACAGCATGACTCTCCTCCAAAAGGTTTTCTATAAGGATGAAACACCTGTTGACATCAACACCATATAGGTGAGAACCTTGGGACTCAGAGCAATTAAAAATTTTGTCCATATATACCCAGCTATTACACACTACAGTGAGAATTCAATCCAGTCCCCTAAATAAGCAATTCCCTAACTATGTATTTGGGGACCCTAGTGTTTTATATGCTTTTGTAGTCTATTATGTTTAGGAAATGCTGAGATAAATAAATGTCTCAGTTACAGGATTTCTCAGAGCTGTTGATATCCTAATGTGCATTGCGAATCTGTTAGTAAGAGATTGTGTAATGCATCCTTTCCCACAGTAGATGAATGTAATATTGAAGCTACTCCTTGAAGGGTGAGTAGAATTTGAGTATGAGACTTTTGATCTGGTTGCTGGCTGGCCGGCCAAAAGGACAACCAACTGACCATAATACTTTGTTTTTCTCCATTTTGCTCCTCCCTTTCTAACTCACCCGGGTCCATCTTGCTCAATGGGCACCAATCACAATGCTTTTTTTTCCCCCCCCTCAAATTCTTAATTACTCAACAACCATACTGGCTGTCTTTCATATCAGTGTAAGCCCTTTTCTGCCTTGGCAATTTCTAATATACTGCTCTCTCTTCCTGGACTGCTTTTCAACTCCATCACCTAACTCACACTTGTCTTTCAGAGCTCAGCCTAAAGGCAGCTACCTGGGGGAAAACATTCCTAAGCACTCTAATTAGGTCAGATCTCCCTTTGTTATGTTCTTAAGGTATGTTGTACTTTTGTATCATATCAAGCATAACATATATCATTTGCATGTGATGTGCAACACATCAGTTGCAAGCATATACATATTTTTATTTATTGTCTGTCTTCTTTCTGTAGACTCCAAGCTCCTTTTGGGGACTATGTCTATTTTGCTTATTACCATATGCTTAGAACTGAGCATGGTGCCTAATACTTGCTAGATGCTCAGTAAACATTTGCTAAGTTATTGCATAAATGATCAAATGGATGAATGAAAAAGATGACTTCATTTGTTATCATCATTAATGATAAAGCTAATTAATCAATTTTTCTTAAAACGGTGGCTCTTGTTAGAATTCCAACAATTCAATTCTGCTTCACAGTAGGTCTGCAATGAGACAAGAAAATGATGCAAAAACATAGCCTCAAATGTGATAAATATTCCATGAAACAAAACCCTAATTTTTTTAAAAAAATGTTTCTATTCTGTGCATGAATTATTTTGCCAACAGGTAGCTCAGCATGAAACTGCATTCACCTCAAAAATACCCATCCTCAAAAGCATATTCAAGCAGTTCTTCATGACTCCTGTAAATCAAGCTCTCATCATGGAGCCATGGGAGCAAATGAATATTCTCTTTCAAAGAGTGAACAAGCAAATGCTTGGAATAAAAAGAAAGAATTATGTTGAATCTTTTAAAAGACTCAGTTTTCCAACCTTGGCTGGCTAAGCAGGTAAGCCTGACCCAGAGTCCTGGGCCAATGTTTCCATCTTCTGTGAAATTTACTGACCACTGAGATGGGATATTTTGGTAGCTGTGCCTTTTATTTTACCATAGAGGACTTCTGGGAAGAGTCAATAGCACAACATCCCCCCAACATCTAGCACAATGCCTGCCCATACATTATATGCCAGTTCCCTTGCCCTTTCTGTTCTTCATCTGGCTTGTTCTGACCTTAATTTATTGATTTATTAATTAGCTTTTCCTGTGGGCACCTCCACTCTAGACAGTGGACACTTTAAGTTTGGTGATAATGTCTTATTCATCCCTGCATCCCTAGTCTTTCTACAATGGCTGGTACACATGGGACACTAAACAAATGTTAGTTAATGAAGGAATGAATGATCTCATCCACAGTCTGCAAAATGAGTGTGGGACCTTTTATGATCTCTGTTATACAGTGGAAGAAATGGAAGCTCAGACAGTTAATGTGACTTACTTGCCTGGGGATCCAACTGATGACCCACAATCTATACAAACCCTCAGTTAAGGCTGGCATTCAAAGCTTTTGCAATGGTCTGAATGTTAGTGTCCCCCCCAACATTCTTCTAGGGTGATAGTATTAAGAGGTCTGGCCTTTGGTAGGTAATTAGATCGTAAGGATGGAGCCCACACAAATGAGATTAGTGCCCTTATAAAAGAGGCCTCTGAAAGCTGCCTTGCCTTTTCTATCATATGAGGACACAGTGAGAAGGTACCATTTATGACCTAGTAAACCAACTCTCAATAGACAGCAATGTTGCTGATGCCTTGATCTTGGACTTCTTAGCCTCCAGAGCTGTGAGAAATAAATTTCTGTTGTTTATAAGCCATACAGTGCAAGGTATTTTTTTTTTTACAGCAGCCTGAAGGAACTAAGACAGCCTTGCATGACCTGGTCACTGCCTATTATTCCACGATTTTCTCCTGCAGCTTCTCACCTCATTGGTTATTCTCTAGTAATGCAGAATAGCATGTGGCTCTACCCATGTTCTGACTGACTGAATAAATATTGAAAGAATGCTTTTTTGTGTATGTCTGGGCCTTTGTTCATTTTGCTCCCTCAGTCTGGCAGGTCCTTATTTTCAATTCTCTGTTGAGGTATCTCCTCTTCCTGGAAGCCTTCCATGGATAGCACTTCCCTGCTCTGAGATGAATGTCTCCCACTCCACATACTTAGAGGGTCCTGTGCTTAGCATAGCACTTGCAACATTGTATGCTGGTTACTTTCTGGCTTACCTCCACACCTGGAGTGTGAGCTCTTCCAGGGTAGGGGCCAGGGCCACTTGAGGTTAACGCAAGACATGTTATAGACTAGAGCTCAAATGTTTATAAAGAACAACCAGGAATGCACTTGCAGTCCAGTGCTCTTTCCCAGACACCACGTTGCTTCATAGATCACATAATGTGAGCATCAGGAGGAAAAAAAATAGATCAAATGGCAACACAAACCCAAATTGGCAGCCATCCTCAAGATGCTGAGAGGCCGCCCATCTGCTCTCCTCACATTCTAAATCCATAGTTGTGCCCTCCATGCTGAGAGAGCCGGCAGCAGCTGGCCCCCTGCTGCGAGTGAGGAGAGGAACGATTTATTACAAAGGGCTCTCTCTAAATCAATCTTTGAATCAGCCCCGGCCTCTAGGAGCATAGGCAGCATGCGGGCGCTGTCCTCTCCCCACTGCTGCTGCCTCTGCATTCCAGCTGCATTTGGCCAAAGCCTCACCAGGGCTTGAAGAAGATGCCTGATATTCATTTCCAGGAGCAATTTTGGAAAATCAGATATTAGAACATTTGATTCTCTTCAAAACAGATGGGTGTACTGCTGGTATGTCCCAAGGCTGCAGACCCCATGGCTGGCTGGCATCTGGGTGATATACATGATGCTGGGCAAAGGTTTCTTGCCAATGAGGTCTTTTATGAAACTGGTTTCCATGGTTGATGCATCTGCTTACCTAATGATGTCTCTGGCAGCCACATCTGGGAACATCTCTTATTTGGGAATCACTTCCCATATTCTCTTTGTTTTTTAGACATGGGTTTCACTCTGTTGCTCAGGCTGGAGTCTCGTGGCACAATCTCGGCTCACTGCAACCTCCACCTCCTGGGTTCAGGTGATCCTCCCACCTAAGCCTCCTGAGTAGCTAGCACTACAGGTGTGTGTCAGCACAGCCAGATAATTTTTGCTTTTTTTTTTTTTTTGTAGAGATGGGGTT
Organism: Macaca mulatta; assembly: GCF_049350105.2. Taxonomy (NCBI): domain Eukaryota; kingdom Metazoa; phylum Chordata; class Mammalia; order Primates; family Cercopithecidae; genus Macaca; species Macaca mulatta. The sequence continues at coordinate 80,050,427 of NC_133419.1, forward strand.
TTGCCATGCTGCCCAGGATGGTCTTGAACTCCTGGACTCAAGTGATCCTCCCAACTCGGCTTCCCAAAGTGCTGGGATTATAGGCATGAGCCACCGTACCTGGCCTCCATATTCTTATTCTCAGAGTTGGAGCTTGCAAGTTGAACTTGGGATATAGTCCTCTGTAGTATATTAGCCTGAAGTTGGAGGTGGAAGTCAGTCCTGATGACTCAACATGGATCTTTTCTAGAGGTCAGATCTGCTCTGCTTAGAGCCCAGGCTGAAGATGTTGGCCTTCTGCACCCCTGAGTTATACACATAGCATATACATATAACTCCCTCTGGTTGGTGCTGTTTGAAATAATCAAGAGTAGTGAATTCACAGGCTTGTGGATGACCCATGAGCCATTCTGATGCTAAGCTTTGCCAGTACCATTTACTCTCTTGAGAATGTGAACTGAAGAGCCCCCAGGGAATGAGGTTGTGATGACATGAGCTAAAGCCAAGCGTTCAGATGGAAAGATGAGAGAGGTGTGTACAGCAACACATAAGCAGAAGTTAGGCAGACACAAAACAATAAGTGAGCAGAAGCTGTGGTGTAAATACATGTGGGCGGGCTCAGTGGGAAGGGAAGATGGGAGCAGATGTGGGGAGAAGGGAGGCATCATAATGAGAGAGACTATAGAGCCCTGCAGGCATTCAGGCTGCACTCCAGTTCTCATGCCCACTGCAGGTAACTTGAAGGGATGTCTGTTCCTTGAACCACAAAAGTTCCATTTATGCATTTGCTCATTAAACAGGGTTCAACTAAACCCTGGGCTAATTGCTGCAGGGGGAAGGGACTGGGATGATTGGTAGAAGGCAGTTGTCTTAAGGAGCTCATGGTCCTGTGGGAGAGAGAAAAGAGTAACCCAAGAAGGACATGGCTCAGCAATGGGTGATAAAACACATAAATACAAAAGGTAAAATGGAAACAAGGAAGGAGCACCTGAGTCTGTCACAAGATGTCAAGGCAAGTTTTCCAGCCAGGTTGAGGTGGGGTGGGTACAAATCCTAGGTAGCTGAAAAAGATGGATTAAAAGTCTGAGAGGGAGCATGGCATAATTGGAGCTCTAAAGACACTGGGAACTGCTGGAACATAAAAGGAATATTCATGCAGAGGAGAAAGTGTAAAAACAGACATCATGACAAGAATGTTCAATAATCAAGCATTGGTGAGTTAGCCTTCAGAAGCAACAGTTATAAAATGATGGAGGCCGGGCGCGGTGGCTCAAGCCTGTAATCCCAGCACTTTGGGAGGCCGAGGCGGGCGGATCACAAGGTCAGGAGATCGAGACCACAGTGAAACCCCGTCTCTACTAAAAATACAAAAAATTAGCCGGGCGCGGTTGTGGGCGCCTGTAGTCCCAGCTACTCGGGAGGCTGAGGCAGGAGAATGGCGGGAACCCGGGAGGCGGAGCTTGCAGTGAGCCGAGATCGCGCCACTGCACTCCAGCCTGGGCAACAGCGTGAGACTCCGTCTCAAAAAAAAAAAAAAAAAAAAAAAAAAAATGAGATGGAGATGAAAAGAACCTTAGAGATCATCTAGTTTAACTATTTTACCAGAGGGAAAACTGAGGCCCAGAGAAGGGGCATCGCCTTCATGCTTCTATGAGGCTTTCTGGAATTTCCCAAGGATACCGGGGCAGGATGAGGACTAGATGCAGGACTTGTGAGTACTGGCTCCAGCCTCTGACTAAAGGACAGGTGGTTGGAGCGACTTGACAGCTTTTCCATTTCAGCCTGATGCTTGATAGGGGGAGGAGAATCCAACCAACTGCTCCTGAACAAAAGCACTGAGAACCCAGAGCAGCGAACAGTGAAAGAGCACATATTTACTTCATGAATAAAAGAATAAATGACAATGCTTGCCTTCAATGCATACTGCTAACCTGGAATGCTTTCTTTGTCTTCTCCAAATCCTGTTTTCCCTTCAATATTTGGTTTAACTCCCTCCTCCTCCGGGAAGCTTTCTGTGACCACCTGGAACCCGCAGTTTGGAGGCTTTCTCTCTCTTATGGCCCTCAGGGCTTACCTCACAGGGAACTCACATGCCTTGTCTGTTGTTGTGAGTTTCCTGCTTGTCTATGGAGTTCTTTCTTCAACTGGAAGTTCCTGCTCTGTGGAGGGGCTATTTTTGATACTTTCTTATATCCTACAGCACAGTTCAATGCCTGGTACAAGGAAATACTGATGGATTCTGTTAAGTTTTGCAAAATGATTTTTTTCTGCCTCTCCTCTCATCCTTCCAAAGCTAATTGTACTTAGTATTATTGTCTAGTTTCTATTATTGCCTGCCAGAGTTTCCTCATTTTTTTCATAACACTGAATGCTGATTTTCACATCCCTTTATGTTCATAGTGGGCTTCATAGTTGACAAATATGCTCATATATGTGGAGACTAAAGGTTAGGAAAGTTAAATGACCCTCTAGGTTTTGGAGGTGATGCTGGTCAAAGTGATAAATGAGTTCAAAGTCACAGTTACATGAACTAAGGGCTGGCAGGAGGTTAAGGAGAACTGTTGATTTAGAAATCTTCAGGTAGTGAGAGTGTTGGAAAAGCACAGGCTATTAGGACCACCTCCTTGTGCATCTCAGAGTCCCCATATATAATGTGACTGATGTAGACAAGATTAGGAATCTTTCACCTCTGGCTGTCTATAATGCAATAGTTGCTTTGTGGGTTTTACGCTCATGGTCCTATTACTAAACCCATCTATTTGACCTACCTGGGTGTTTATTGTGTTTTGACAGATAATGAGATGCTTATTCTCATTCTCTTTTACTTTTCTCTTTTTCTTACATCATTCTTAATTTATTGCATATTCAACCTCTGGCCCAATCACATTAATTGCATGCCCAGTATATGTCAAAAGACATTACTAGGCTGGACGTTTTTTTTTTGACTCCCAGATCCACTTTCACTTTTCTCCACCCTGCCTGTACTCATGGAGGCTGCCCCTCTGTGGACTACAGCAGTGGGCCCTCTCAATCTGTGGTGTCTGATGGGCCTTGACTTGGCCAGTGGGAGGCAACGACAGGAGGGTGAAGGGTAGGGGGAAGTGGAGGTCAGAGTGTCTATGCCCTGGCTGTCACTCTGCTGGTCACCGGGCACTGGCTGCAGCCCTTTAGGAAGGGCTCAGCTCTTGTCAGGGGCCCTCTCCATGTAGCCACATTTTCTGGGTTCCCATAACTGTTCCTTTAGGCTTAGGGTTGGAAACAGCTCTCTGCTCTTGCTAGTCATATGATTCATATCCTCCCTTGTAGTTTTCTTAAACCTGTCCAAATCTTTGCACATATTGCCTTTCTTAAATTCACCACAATTACCCAGTTTGAGTGTGCCATCTGTTTCTTCCTGGGACCTTGACTGATAGTCACCACAAAAATACAAAAAAGGAATGATTCCACTTATATCATGTACCTAGAAGAGTCAAATTCATAAAGACATAAGGTAGAATGGTGTTTACCAGGGACTGGAGGAAGGGAAAATGGTGGGGGGGTTCTTGTTTAATGGGTACAGAGTTTCAGTTTGGGATGATGAAAAAGTTCTGGAGATGGTTAGTGGTGATGATTGCACAAAAATGTAAATGTATTTGCTGTCACTGAACTGTACATTTAAAAATTGTTAAAGTGGGAAATTTTATGTTATATATATTTTATCACAATGAAAACAATAAATAAATAAAGCAAAAATAGATGTCAATTGTTTATTAATGCCTTATAGGCTAGAGCCAAAACAGTATCTTTTTTCATTTTCCATATTCCAGTGGAGGGACCATGTTGGGTCAGCCCATCCATTTACCAGAACGTTCTATTCCTGCCAAACTATTCATCATGTTCAGAATGCTACTTAATTTATTTGGGTAAATAGATGTGCATCCATCTTGGTCTGGAAAAAAAATAGCCCTGGTATACAATACTGATAGATAGTATCCTCTAGTCTTGTCCTTACTTCAAAGCCTAGCTCCTCATATTCCATAAGGATTTCCAAAATTGCTACAACCTGTTTTGTCATTCTTCTTCCTGTCTCTGAACTCCAACAGTACTGTGAACTTCCTGTCTCTGAACTCCAGTAGTACTCTGTAGAAGTTAGTCCATTATTTTACTTCTGGTTCTAATCTCAGACAGTTATCTCCCAAATATTCAGAGTTTCTTGAGGACAAGGATCACAGCCTCATTGCTATGTACCTTATTACAATATATACTATATTATATGATATTATAATTATATTGTATTATTGTTATAGTTGCCCCATTTACCTAGATTGATGTTGAATGGTCTTCACCACATGCTTGGTGATTGATTACAACCTTACATAAATGATATTGTGCAATTTACATAATAAAATATACTGCAAAACAGAATGTTTCTCTCTGACTCTGATTTCTATTTCTAGGAAGACTAATTTTCTCAAACTTACACACAGCCCAGACTCTTGACAGCAATCTGGCATCCAGGAACCACGGGGTGGTTTGGTGGTTTGGGTGGTTTTTTTTTTTTTTTTTTCCCCTTCAGTTTCTCATGCCCTCTAAGCCAGAATTTTAAAGAAAATGCTTAAAATCTTTAAGACAGCATGAGCTCCACTCCAGGAACTGTGAAAGTGGGCAGCAGCAGACCTTCCATTTCACCAAAGAATAGACATTTGTTCTGCTGGAATTGTTCTTAGACTACTTGTTGTTGCATCCTCCTTTGCTTTTTTCTCTTTTTGAGTAGCAAATTATATGACTTATTTATATCATAATCCTTGTGTCATTTTAAGCGTGGTTTTTTTCCATGGAAGAAGGAATTTGTTTCTATTTAGAATATAAAAACTGCTAGTAATTTCCAGTTCCATATATAAGCATTGTTCAAATTACCTGATATGTTAGAGACTCAGAGAGGTGAGCTCTAGTAGCCCTAAGGCTTTCTTTTGTCCTATTCTCTGAATTGAATACTGGAACAGAATACTGGAATCCTGAAGTTGGAATATGACAATAAATTAGAATATTAGTGTGTTCAAGTCCTTAGCTCTTTTATCTGTTATGATCTGTGTTTATTTTATTAAGTTCTGGGATACATGTGCTGACCGTATGGGTTTGTTACATAGGTATGCACGTGCCATGGTGGTCTGCTGTACCTATCAATCCATTATCCAGGTTTTAAGCCCTGCATGCATTAGGTTTTTGTCCTAATGCTATCCCTCCCCTTTCCCCCGATCCCCTGACAGGCTCCAGTATGTGATGTTCTCCTCCCTGTGTTCACATGTTCTCATTGTTCGACTCCCACTATGAGGGAGAACATGTGGTGTTTGGTTTCCTGTTCCTCTGTTAGTTTGCTGAGGATGATGGTTTCCAGCTTCATCCATGTCCCTGCAAAGGACATGAACTCATTATTTTTTATGACTGCATAGTATTCCATGGTGTATATGTGCCACATTTTCTTTATCTATTCTATCATTGATGGGCATTTGGGTTGGTTCCAAGTCTTTTCTATTGTAAATAGTGCTGCAGTAAGTGTATGTGTGCACGCGTCTTTATAGTAGAATGATTTATAATCCTTTGGGTATATACCCAGTAATGGGACTGCTGGGTCAAATGGTATTTCTGGTTCTAGATCCTTGAGGAATTACCACACTGTCTTCCACAATGGTTGGTTGAACTACTTTACACTCCCAAGATGATCTGTATTTCTTATTGATTTGTATAAACTATTTCTATATTAAAGGTAGCCTGCCATATTTTGTATTTATCACATTTTAAATTAGGTTATTGTCTGTCTCTTAATTTTATTGTGGCACTTATGTAAACTTTTCACTTTTATGTAGTTCTTATGAATTAGTACTTGTTCTGGTTGGGTGTCTCATTCTATTGAATTGTCTATTTTTATGTTAGTACTGCATTTGATTCTAATGAGCTAAGTGACTTTTCATACCTTTTTTTTGTGAAAATATAATTGGTGAAACAATTCATGAAAAGCAATTTTCCAGTGGATTTCAAGAGCCTGAAAAAACATGTTCATATCCTTTGATCCAATAATTCCCCATCTAGGAATCCATACTAAAGATAGAATGTAAACGAGTGTATGCAGTATGATCTCAACAATGTGAATAATCTATAAAGAAAGGCTAGAAGAACATTAAGAATGGTTACCTCTGGGTAGCAAAATTATGAGTGATTCCTTACTCCTCTGCATATTTTTGAAAAAAATTATTGTGATAAGAACATTTAACATTAAATCTACACTGGACACGTTTTCTTCCATGAGTTTTACAGTTTCATGTCTTAGGTTTAAATCTTCAATTCATTCTGAGTTGATTTTTCTTTAAGGTGTAACAAATTATCCAATAAAGATAATTGTCCAACTTCATCCTTCCTGCATGTGGATATCCAATTTTCCAAGCACCATGTATTGAAGAGACTATACTTTCCCCATCGCATATTCTTGTCACCCTTGTTGAAGATTAGTTGACCATAAATGTGATATTTCTGGCCTCTCTATTCTGTTCCATTGAGCTACATGTCTGTTTTCATGTCAATGCCATACTGTCTTAATTACTGTAGCTTTGTAATATATATTAAAATCGGGAAGTATGGTGCTTGTAGTTTTCATTGTATAAATCCTTCAGTTTCTTAGTTTGGTTTATTTCTTTCGTTCTGATGCTATTGTAAATAGGATTGTTTTCATAATTCCCTTTTTGGTTAGCTTTTTGGTAGTGTATTGAAATGCAACTGATTTATGTACATTGATTTTGTATGCTGCAACTTTACTAGATTTGTTTATTGGTTCTAACCATTTTTGTGGAGGCTTTAGGGTTTTCTATATTTAAAATCTGGTCATCAGTGAACAGGGACCATTTTACTTCTTATTTTCCATTTTAGACACTTTTCTTTTCCTTGCCTAATTGTTCTGGCTAGGACTTCCAGCCCCATGTTCAGTAGAAGTGGAAAGAGCAGGCATCTGTGCGATCACCCTTCTAGTCCATTCTACACACAGTAGCCAGGGTTATCTTTTCAAATTGCCAATGAGTTCATGTTATCTATCTGATTATAACCTCCGGTGGTTTCCCAGTTCTCTTAGAACAAGATCAAAACCCTCCACATGGGTTGTGTGTCCTGAAGCACCTGCCCCTAACCCCCACTCTACTCTATCCTCCCCACAAACCCCTCTTTATGCCTTTCTGGGCTCTGACTCCACTTTCAGTTCCTTGACAGTGTCATGCTCTTTCCTTCAACAGGGCTTTTTGGTACATGCCACAGTGCTTAATGCTGCCATCCACACACTCTGCAAAGCCCCTCCCAGTCCCTTCTCCTGCTAGCTCAAGCATCACTTCCTCAGGGAGACTTTGCCGACACCCGCTCTAAGGTAGCCAGGTTCATTGTCATGTTCTCTCAGTAAACCACGCCCCTTTCCTTTAGACCACTCATCCTAATTTGAAGTATTTGTATATTTACTTGATGAAATACAACTTTTCTCCCTAAGAGCGACATGATAACAGGAGCCATATATTTCATTATTCATGATTATATTCCCAGTATCTGCCACAGAGCTTGGTAGTTGCTTATTAAATGTCTTCTAAATTAATTGCTGAGTAAGATATAACTTCCTCTATGCAATCTTCCAGACTGTGCTGTGTGGAGTTAGTAACTAACTCCTGTCTTTATGCTCATCTGGCACTTCATATCCAACTATCACTTTCCCCATCTGTAAAATGGGGCTAACCACATGTCACAGTGTTGAATAGAAAGTGAACTATGATGATGGACATGCTCATCGCAATGGCTGTCATTCAGGTCATTCAGTGGGTGCTCAAAAAAGCGCTTGTTTTCTTTACAATCATACTTAAATCTTTTAAGCGTGAGCCCTGTAAAGGAAACAGGCCTCACCTCACTCATTTCATTAGCCCTCATAGAGCCTTGCACGTAGTAAGCGAGCCCCCAAGAGTGCTCCATGTCTGAATGATGGAACTGAGACATTAGTTGATATTCTCCCTGGCTGTCTTTTCTAAGACTAAATCCTTAATTGCCTCATCTTCCTGTGAAGCATCTTTTCTGATCACAACTCTTGGCACTCCCTGGCTAATTCATTTTTGATCGACTGGATTGCTCTACAGTTAAATTCCGGTGCACTGCAGCCTCTAGAGTTCTCCTCAGCACTGGAAGGCAGTCTGGCTCATTTGAACAAATTGCTTAAGATGTTAAATTAGATTTAGTCGTACTTAGGAAGAAGAATTTAAAAAAAGGAAGAATATCAATTGTCCTCATATCTACAATCTTCCCAAACTGCCTTATTTTATTACTGACAGCTCCCAAGGCATGTTTTGCATTGACTGTGACTTGTCCTGAGTAGGAGATTTTAAGTAATTTTTACTGTCATCAGCCAAATCACTGAGAAGGTACTAGATGTTTGGCACCACGCTCACAGCATAGTAGAACTATTCCTGACCTCAAGATACATACACCGTGGTTGGGGTAGTCCATTAATTGACTGTTAACATTATTACTTTGCCTACTCATGCTTTTCCCTTTCACCTATCCCCATCCACTGTGCATCTAATTAAATCCTATTTATTCTCTAAAACCCAGCTCAGATATCCTCTCTTCCCAGAAATGTCTCTATTATTTCACAAAAAATTAATGACTCCTTCAATTGGATTAAATCTGTATCTTGAACATACTTCTATTTTTATACTCAACAGTCTGTGTTATTTTGTTAAATATTTCTCTTCCTTTTGGGAGTGTAAGATTCTTTAAGGTAGGGGAATAATTAATCTTCTGCACTTAATATGGTGACTAGAATACAGTACATGCTTAATAAATGCTTGTTGAACTGAGTTGACAAGTTTATTTGACTAAAAAAATCATTTATTGTACATCTACTGTGTGTTAGGCGCTATGGACACAGATATGAATAGTATCTATACCCTGCCTTCAGGAGCTTGTGTTGTGTGGGTTTTTTCGGGGGAGGGGTGGGGGGGAATGACAGATACACATAGAAAACATGAACAAAGTGTCATAAATGGAATCACAGAGGTGCATGTGAAGTGCTATGGAAGCCCAGAGGGGAGTGGCTAACACATAAATAGGAAATAGACACATAACAGTGAGGCTGTGAGTAAATACTTAGAAATGCACCACTAATAATGTAGACGAGGCACAAATTGGTGTGACTGGGATGATCAAGGCAAGGTTTGGCCTAATTCTTTGATATTCTGGGTATAATTTGACTTACATAAGCAGAAGTTCCTTTTATCACAATCATGTCAATGTTGCAAATTAAAATATATGATATTTGTCCACACTAAAGAGAATGAATCTAGGTGTAAGAGTGTTTCAAGCCTGGGGGAGCTGACAGCTGGATGGTTCTGGACCAATTTAGCAACATGAGAGTACTATCAGGGCTTGCCTCTGAAACTGTTGGTTGTGGTTTACAGCTTGAACATTAAAGAATACATAACTAAATAAAAAGGAAAGAGTTCATTCTGGAATTACACTCTGAATGACAGAACCTGGTTTTGCTGGTTCCCCCAACGTGATGAGGCATGCACCCTGCTAGGAACCAGGCAGAGCAACTTTCCTTTGTCCAGGAGTGGCTGCCGTGCTAACAGGAACAAGAATGAGCATGGCTCAGGCTTCTGGCTTCCCGCTGGAGAGCTGGTGCATTCGCATTGGGCAGCAAGTGGGGGCTGGTACCCTGTCCTTGATTCAGGAGAGGATGCTCAGTAGGAATTTGCCACTGCAACCATAATGAATGGGCTTCATGGGCTTGGTCAGTGGGGGTCAGGTGGCCCTGGGAGGTTCTGAGCACTGTGTGCAGGCCAGGATGCAGAGAGACACACCCCAGCCAAACATACACATGCATGGATGCTCCTCTTCTGTAAAATGATGGTGTTGGCAAGTGCTGAAGCAGGATCTCATAGTAGAAATATCAAAAATGGAAAATAAGGAGGTGCAGCCCTAAGTCCCACCACAAGCTGATAATGTGGGCAGAACCATGCATGAGTTTTAAATACTCCTCAGGCACCTGTTGCTTAAGGTCTGCGATAGAGGAAGGGATAGAAGCCCATTCATTGTGAAACCACTCTCCTCTAACCTGTGCCACCTTTGGGTCACTCCTGACTTTACAAGGGTATATAGACTTTTTGGTAGGGGAAAGTGTTTGGGGAAGATGGCCCAATCCTTTTCCTCCAAGACCTACTTCAGAGCCACTTAATCCTCTAAGCCTTCTGCATTTCCCTTCTTTTGTTCTCCCTCTGGCTCTTGGGAGGGGAAACCCTGTGTCCATCTTCCCCTGCAAGCTGCAGTTGGGGGCATTGGCAATCAGAAAGAGGAGGCATGGCAGGGAAGACAGTGGTAGCTTCGGTCCAGTTCCTTTTATTACCCCTTTCCTTGAAAGGCCCACCTTGTTTCCAGAGCCCTGATTGTATGTGCCTGCACGGGTCATTTCAGGGCTCTTCTCTGGAGGGCGGAAGAGGCCTTGGGCTCGCCCAGAGGCTGGGCTGTGCTGCCAACGGGATTGATGTCGAGGCAGAGTGTGGGAGGAAAACTGCAGGGCACAAAAGAGCAGCAGCTGGCTTGTCTTCCATGAAGCATTTGCTGAGCATTTGGTAGAGATCAAATGACTTTTTAATCCTCATAACCTTCCCCAAAAGATAGTATTAGCATTATCTTACAGATATGAAAATGGAGCGGTCAAGAAGTGAACTTAGTTGCTGGGTTTACACCTTTACTGGGATCAGCTTGCTTGATTGCTTTAAGGAAGATACCAAAAATAGCTCTTTGTGCATGAACCCACGTGTTATGCATGGCCTGAAATGGAGCCAGAAGCTGACAGAAATAAAGGTGGCTGCAGGGAGTAGGCATTCTGGCTTTTTGTTTCTCCTTCGTGGAGATTTCCATGCTCTCAGCTTGCCTGCTCCAGTCTTCCCTTGAGCTGACTGGCCAGCTCTCCCTACTTCCCTAATCCATACCCAAAGGGGCAAGTGAGAATGGTTTGCTCATCTTCACTTCCCCAGGAAGGCAGAGCTCAGCTGCTAGGATACCTCACTGGGCCTTGAAAACGGTGATGTCTACATTTGAAAAAAAATTGTTTTATTATGATCCATTGTAAAAAAACACATTTTACATTATAACTAGCTGCACGTATACATACATGTCATAAGGTAAAGCTGTAAATTCACACACATAGCAGACACAAACACACAGATATACAATCACACACACCCACATATATAAACATGTTTTAGAAACATATATAACTGAAAAACATTTTATGAAACAATGTTACATTGAAAGTACTCTGATATTTTCCATTCTTTTCTATCCAATTAGAAGTACTGCTCATTATCCACCAAAGTGATTTCATTACCCACTAATGAGTTGAAACCCTCGCATGGAAGAACGCCGATCTCCCTGTTGGAAGGGCCTCGGGGCTCAGTCCTTGGCCCTCTCCCACTCTTTCTCTCACTCCCTTTTGATGATCTCATCAAGTTTTATGATTTAAACACCATATATACTGATGATTCCCAAATTTACATCTCCAGCCAGGGCCTCCTTCCCCATCTCCATACTCACATATCCAACAGCCTGTTCTTAAAGTCCAGTGGCAGCTCCAACTAGATCCTGACCCTCACCCCCACACCTACGCTTCCTTCAGCCCACCTCAGCAAATGGCACTTCCATTCCTCCAGATGCTCAGGCTAAAGCACTTGGAGATCTCCCTGACCCCATACCATATCCAATCCACCTTCAGATACTCTTGGCTTCAAACTACATCTAGAAATCAACAACTCCACCACCTCCACCACCTCCATTCTGCTTCAAGCACCATCATCTCTCTCTCAGGTCAGTCTAACAGCCTCTTAGCCAATACCCTTGCTTCCACCTCTTCCAGAGACCTTTAAACATATGTCAGATCATGTTGCTCCTCTGCTCAAAACTGTTCAGGAAATCCTCATCTTATGCAGAGTGGAACTCAGTCTTCCCCACGGCCTTCGTGGACCTCCGCCATGGGGTTCCTGTGACTCTCCGGCCTCGTTCTTTGTTGCTTTCCACATCCCCCATGCACTCCACCCAGTGGTTCCTCACCCACACCAGCCCACACCTGCCTCTCGCTATTTGCTCTTACTATCTCCACTGCCTGAATCGCTCCTCTAATTATCCACATGGATCACAATATTAGTCAGGTTCTCCAGAGAAACAAAACCAACAAGATGTATGAATAGAGAGAAGGAGATGTTTGCTAAGGAATTGGCTCATGCAATTATGAAGACTGGCAAGTCCCAATATGCGGTCAGCAAAGCTGGAGATGCAGAAGAGCTGATGTTTCAGTTCAGCTCTGAAGGCAGGGAAAACTGATGCCCCAGCTCAAAGGCAGTTAGGCAGGAGGAAGTTTCTGTCATTGGGGGAGGCTCAGCCCTTGTGTTCCATTCAGGCCTTCAATTGATTGGATGTGGCTCACCTACGTTAGAGAGGGCAATCTGTTTTACTCAGCCTACTGACTCAAATGTTAACGCATCTAAAAACACCCTCACAGAAATATCCAGAATAATGTTTGACCCAATATCTGGGTACCCTATACCCCAGTCAAGTTGACACACAAAATTATCATGCTCACTTCGTCATCTCCTTTAGGTTTCTGCTCAAATGTTGCTTTATGAGAGAGGCTTTCTCTGGCCATTTAGATATAATGGTATCCTTCTTCCCTCCCATGAGTCTTTAAATCCCTTACCCTGCTTTCTCTTTTTCCAAAGTACTTATAATTAGTGTATTATAAATGTATTATTATTTTTATTTATTGCAATCTACTCAAGACTATAAACTCCAAGAGGGAAGAGACTCTCTTCTGTTTGCAGCTGTATTTCCAGTGTGTAGAACAAGACACATTATTACATGCTGGACATACAATAATCACTCAAATAATATTTACTGAATGAATGAATGACTCTCTAGCTGGACAATAAGCAAGTGGTTCTTGGGTTAGATACTTGCCCTGATCCAGCCAGTGGCTACCTCTTGTAAAAAATAGCTGTCTTTGTTCCCTGAACTGGGTCAGTCCCTGGTAGGACTGAGTTAGCCAGGAGGGGCCCCGAGCATAGTAAGTCCACATTCACTGAATTGCATGTATAATAAACCACATCTTTTATTTCCTTGGCATGGACTGTCACTGCTTTTGTGTTCTTTGTAAAGTCCCATGAAAAACAAAGTTACGAGAGCCACAAGAAACTTGAAGATGGTAGGTACATCAGAGAAGGGAGAGACTGAATCCAGCTAGTGGAACAGAGTCTCCTTGTGCAGAAGGGGTATCTTAGCTGAGCCCTGATAGAAGGATTCGGGACTGGGGTGGGTCTGAGCAGAAAAGGCACGTCAGGCCAAAGAATAAATACAAGCATAGAGAAAGGAGTGGGGACGTGCACCTGTAGGTGAAAAACAGTGAGTAGTGCTGCTTAATGGAGCATTTTGTAAATACCAATTAAAGATAAATGATGAGTGTAAGATCAACAGGAAAATTCAGGCGAGATATAATTCAAGTCCCCAAGTTTTATTTTCCGATGAGGTAGTTTGATGGCCTGGATTACCCAGATCCTTGCCTCTCTTCCCCATTTTGGTAAGCTCTACATCAAGGCAGGAAAAAGCTTAGAAATCTCTGCCTCTCCTGTTCAGGACACCTTTGATGTTCAGCAGGTCCAGGTGAGATCATGGTAACTCCGAGAAGTAACACAAGCCTGCATTTGCAAAACGCTTGCCTTCACAGTTCTGAGTGTTTAATTAGTTGATTCTCACATCTTCGGCTGCACAAGGGCACCTGAATAATGCTCACCACAGCAACAGCTTTCTCTGTGAAGTATAGAGGGTAAGTGTTTGAACAATTTTCAGTGTGACAGAGCCATAATTTCCCTCTCAGTGTTCAGTGATTTCACTACTTCTTCAAATTTATCCAGACTTGCTAAAGAATTGCACAAGCAGTTGCTATGGTATTACTTTTTATTTTCCTCTTCCTAAAAATTACCAAATTTTCATCATTTTAAGGACCTCTTGGAAGAAAGAAGATTAAAATATGTTCTTAGCTTACAGATCTCTTTCTCTATATTTTTTTCTTTCTTTCTTTTTTCTTCTGCTTATCTCTATTTCTGTGTTTGTTTCTTTGCCTGTCTCTCTATCTCTGTTCTCTTTTCTCCACTCAAGGTCTCTGAGACATGATGGAGTAGACTGCATGGGAAAGAATACTTGAGAGACAATGAGGAGGGCTGGGACCTAGGTTCCAGCGCCAGCTTTGCCACTTAATAACTGGACATCACCAGACAAGTTGCTTAGGGTTTCTGAACCCTGTTTTTCCTGAATGTACAGCAGAGTTGCCCACAGATCAGGGAGGCAGGGTGATGTCATGAAGAGCAAGAAATTCTAGTTGGGATCAAAAGACCTAGGTTCTCCTGTGGTCCCTGTCAAAGCAACCTTGTCGCCCTGAGCAAGTTCTTAAACCTCCTGGCATCTCAAGTTTCTCACCTGATAGAATGAACGTAACACAAATCTCTAAAGAGAGAAAAGAGGGAGTAACCTAGCAGGGAGTATCACGGCTTTGCATTCAGGCAGGCTGGGGTTCAGTTCCCACTCATTACTAGCCATGTGTTCTTGGGTAGGTTACTTAACAATAATAGTTAATATTCCTTGTGCATGTTTCACATACCAGACACTATCCTAAAGATTTCTTTGGATTATCTCAATGATCCTTCCTAATTTGATGAAGAGGGTGTTATCATTTTATTTATCTTATATACAAGGGAATGGGGCTCTGGGAGGCTTGAGTAACTGCACAAGCTCAAAGAACTAGGACATGGCAGAGCAGGGATGCAAGTCTAGCTCTTCTCACTCTACAGCCCACTTTCTTTGCCACTGGGCTATCATGACTCTAAGTCTCTGTTTGGGCATGGCAAGTTCACAAGTAAAATTACTTGTATAATAAGCACTAAATAGTTATACGGTTATTGTGAGGATTAGTTGAGATGCTACATACAAATGGTTTACCACAATGTCTCATATAATTCTGTAGTATATGTCAGTATGTATATATATATTCCACCTTAAATATTTAACTTTGGAACATAATGGGGTAAAATGTGTACATTGCAGGTATGTGAATAAGTGGTTTGCAACATTTTACATGCTCTGCAAGGCACTGTTGTGATGATACTCTCTAATATTCCTTCTAGCTCTTAATTCAGACCTTTGTGACTCATTTTCTCTAGGTTGTCAGCTCCAGTGGAAGTTCCCAGGCCACTTTATGCAGTGGTGATGAGTGTTTCCAGAACACTTTGACTTCTGTATTAATTAAATGTGAGAAAACATAGATCTCTACGGAAAGACACCTCTGTGGTTTCTTTTTAAACTCTGTACTTCCACCATACCTTGCAGCTACACCACTCAGAACAACCTGCACACAGTATTCCATTTATCTTCAGAATCATGAGTCACAGATCAGTTACTGAAGTTGGGTCTCATGTTCTGAAAAGGAAAGATGTATCTTGAGAAGCAAGGGAGAAGAAAAATGAGTCAAGAAGCTTTGAACAATTTATGCAAAGGTCACAAGTACAAGACCAATCTTTAACCACTTATTCCTTCAAAAATACTTATTAAGCCCTTATGCAATACTAGGCACTGGAGAAACAAAGTCAGGTAAGCCTTGCTTCCTGTCCTGGAGGAGAGGAAGATAAAGGATTTCCTATTTATTGCTTGCTTGTTTTGAGCTGAGCACTGGGCTAGGAGTTAGTTGTGGGGGACAGGCCCAAATTGTTACCAAATGGAATGACAGCTTCTGGAATTTCAGTCCTGCAGTACATGTGGGGCCAGCAGGGAAAGTGTCCCGACAGCTATTGTCAGATCTTCCATTGCCAGCCTTAGAGAGGAGGATGATCAAGTTTTCTGCTTCCTGTATTGTCTTAATTCATGTGTGTGTATTTGTTCAATTCAATGGCTAAAAGTTCAGGAAATCTTAAAGGTCTGGAGGGTAGAGCCACCTCAAAGGCTGCCACAGGTGCTAAAACATGGCAGACCTGGCCTTCTTCATGCAGATGCAGGAAGGACTCTCTGCAGCAGCCTGGCTTGGCTGAGAAATTGTAGGACAGACTTTCAGGATAGGCTGCCCACAGTATTCCTAAACATGGGTCTCACCACATTGCCCCTCTGCCCAAAACCCTTCTGTAACTCCCCTGGTGTAGAAAAGAGGCAATGTCCTGAGATAGGTCTTGGGCTGTCCTCTGTAGGGCCCTAGCCTGTGTTTGTAACATCCTTTATCACTCAACCACCTGTCCCTTACAACTCCAGCCATGCATCATCCCACTTCCTCCTTTCAGGAATTTTTTTTTTTTTTGCTTTTGCTCACACAGTTTCTCCAATCAGCTAAGGCTTAACTCAAATGCCTAGTGTTCCAGGAGACCTCAGATCTTCCCAAGTGGAATGAATCAGTCTCTCCTCTCCCTTCTCACAGCACTTTGCTGACGCTTCTGAAATACCACAAAGCACAGCCTGCCTTTGATTATGCCTGGTCATGAAGGCACATTCCTCAAGTACGAGACTTGGTCCTCGTGGACTCCTCCTCAGGAATAGAACCTTGCTCATGATATGTACTAATAAGGGTTTGTGGAATTGACTAGCAAACTGTGAAGTGTGTACAGGGGCTCCAGTGCCCATGTAGTCATTGGCTTGTGCACCTTCAGAATCATTCTCCTGCTCTGCTCTGGATTGCAGAGATCTGATCCCCGCAAACCAGGATTTCCAGGCTCCTTTGAAAACCACACTTCCCAGGGTCCTGGCTCAGGTTCTGAGATCATATCACATAGGCATCAAGAAACCTAGATGCTGATTCTGGCTCTGACCCTAAGTATCTTTGGGTAACTCACAAAATTTCTTTGGGCTTTAGGTGGCTCTTTAATAAAATGAAAATGCTGAATTGATATTCTATAAGAGCCTGAGCATCTATCTATCTATTCTTCTTTTGTCTATATACTCATGAAACATGTATTGAGCCCTTCTCCTGTGCCAGGTGACAGAGATACAGAAGTAAGCACAGCATGGCTTCTACACTCAGTAAGCTCACACTGGAGCAACAGAAGTAGTTTTAGAAGGAAAACGACGTAAGTGGACAAATTCTTTAGAATAAATGTGTTCTTTAGTCTGCTGGACTAAACTGGGGTGGGGGGGGGCGGTGGACAACAGGAGCCAGTTTCCCAAGGGCAGAACAAAAGCTATGGATAGAAGTCAGAGAAAGTCTGATTTCATCTCAGGATGACAGGTGGATTTTCTAACAATTAGAGGAACACCACAGTGCATTATAAGGTAGTGATGTTCCCGTCAGCAAACATTCAAGAATGAGTTGGATGATGCCCTAGCAGGTAGCAGAGAAGCACTTTCCTGCTTTGGGAAGATAGAATAGATGGGTAAGATGTTTTCTTAATTCTAAGTTAGTCTATGATTCTAAAAGTCAATGTTTCCATGCTTCAAATGTGTTCGACATCGTTTTAAAAAAGTAGGAAGATCTTATCTTTTATTTAAAGATAAGATCTTTATAAAACCACTAAAATTGAAGTCACTGTGGTTAACGTGCAGGGACCCACTGTCTTAACCTTCCCCTCAGTTCCTACAAAAAATACAGCCCCAGCCCCCCACTTCCTCTCGTCTCCCTGGCCTTACAGCCTGCACATGCAGTCCCCTTCTGCATTCCCCGCCCTTGGCTGAGAGAGGTTAAGGACCCAGCTTGATGCCATGGGACTCTGCAGCATATGGCCCTGACTCCAGGGCTGGCTCTGACTTTGTCATGCTCTGGTGCTGGGCTGCCAGCAACTGCTTCAGCCTCATCTCCACCTTCCTGACTCTTAGTGGCCTGCAGTCTCCATCAAGGCACACATCACTTCTCTTCCTACTTCACCCTCCCCCACCCCATCCTCTTCTTTTTCCCCAGCCCTGAAGGCCTTCATTATTGTGCAGGAACTCACATTTGCTGTCCGCTGATCCAGGCTTAATGCTCATGCTTGATCCTCACATCAAAGCTGAGAGTCCAGCATTAATATCTGTACCTATGTCACAAATTTAGCCTGAGAGAGGGCAAGTGACTTGCTCACGGTCATGCAGCTGGGAAGCAGCTGAGTTGAGCTCACATGATCCAGCTCTGCCTGACCCTGGAGCCTATGTTCATTCCACACTCAGTGGCAAGCTGGTCCCTCTGGAGCCTGGGCCCTGCCTTGTTCTTCGTGGGTGTCCTTTCAGGTGGCAAGGCCTCTCATTGCTCCAAGACAAATTTCCTACCTGGTTTTCTTGAGTCTCAGCTCTGAATTCCATTTTATCTTAATTTGTTTATATACTCTGACATTTATTAAGCCCTCACTCTAACTACGAATGGTTTTAAGCACTTTACATGTATTAACTTATGCAATCCTTTTGAAAGACCTGTAAGGTAGGCATAATTGTTCCACCTATTTTACAGGTAATAAAACTGAGGCCCAGGGACATTGAGTAACATGGTTATACAACTATAAAAGGGCAGAGCCAATGCACACCTGGGCATCTGGCTCTAGAGCCTGATTTCCTAATAACTAAGTCACTGTATACAGAATTTTACCTGGCTGACTTATGTCCTTCCCACCACCAGGCTCAGTGACACTGGGACTCCATCTGCCTTAGTGACTGCCCCTCCCTGAAGGTGTCAAAGTGGTAACTACTCTACATAGCTGCTCTGACATGAAGACATTTTTTAATCAGGCTGATAAATAAATAAACAAACGGTGAAGCAGGTGTGTGTGTGTTTGTGTTTGATGGAATGGAGAACAGGGATATCTCTTCATCTATTACTTGGTAAGACACAATTTTTTCCATTTCCACTTAGCCATATCAGAATGTCTTGCTTTGCTTCAGCGAATGGCTGAAGGTGTGGGCTAACAAATAGATTGAATCTCTTGTTCCAAGTTTGGTTGATTTATGGTGGCTGCTTGGAGTCACAAGTTGGGAAGGATTCTGAGGTCACATTTGGTACCAGCAGGAAAAAGAGCCGTGATCTATTAATAATGTCTGCCATGAGCAAGAGAGGTGAAGGTGATGCACACAAGTTGTTTATCTGACATCCATGAACTGATTTCTTATCCTGACTTCCTGACTCTGCCTTATCTGTTATATCCTTAATCAGTTAAGTGTGGCCAGTCCTATCCTTATTCTAAGATGTGACCTGAGTTTTGCCAGGATCTCCATCCAGTTCCTACATGGATGGCCTTGATACGAATATGGTGCAGAATGGGGAGATAAGAAGATGGAGATAAAAGCGTTCTTTGGGTAGTATATTTTATCTTGGCATTCTTTCATAATTCAAACAGAACATAGAAGTTTTCATTAATAGCTTGGAGAATCAGTAAAGATCTTTTTCCTCAGTTATTGGAGACATGGCTATGCGATTCTTCCCTATAGCACTGTTCTGTATCCTATTCTGCCAGGAGTCATAGCAACAACAACAGCAGCTCCAGTTTGTTCTGGACTCTGTTTCTTCCCAATGCTCTTGAAGAGGTCCTGGTGGACTGTGTGATCTGCAATGTTCTTCCCTCAGGTCTTCCCAAGGCTGAGTTTCCCTTATCTTTCAGGTCTGAATCCCCATGACACTACCTTAAACAGGCTTCCCTTCAGCACCCTATCAAATGATGTCTTCCTCAGTCATTCTCTATCATACTCCCTTATTGTATTTTATTCTATTCATATCTTGCATCATTGACTTATTTTTCTCATTGATTTGTTTACTTACTAGGTGTCTTCTCTTTCCTGTTTGTAATGCAAGCCCTGTTTTAAATTTTCTTGTTCACCCCTCTTTTCTGGTGGTTTTGACCATCTGGCATAAGCAAGACAATATTCTCTTGCAGTAAAATGGATCTTTAGAGTTTCTTATAATTCAAATGCTTCTCTGCTTTTGAAGATCTTTTCCCGTGATGTGTACTCACCTGGCCTCCAGCCTAAGTTTTCCATCAGATCTGTCATGTGCTGGAAATATCAGGTCTATGGTAGTATACTTTCTGAGAGTGAATTGTAGCTCTTCACTCAGGCAAACTTCCTGAACAAAACCTAGGAGTTCCATGAAGGCAGGAGCCCTTGTGCCCAGTGTTGTCCACACTGACTTTCTCAATACACTCCTTTGGTCATATCTCTTCCATATCCTTTCCAAAATCTTCAGTGATTACTCATTGCCCAGAGACTAAAAGTCTAAGGTCTTTAGATTAGGCACTTAGGCTTTTCAGATCTTCCTGGCTCTTGCTCTTTTGACTCAACATAGGACTAAACCTTGGCATGTTCTCTGAACATGCCTGGCATGCATTCTCTCCTTCATGAGGTTCTTGCTCAAGCATCATTCCTTAGGCAATCTGCCTTAGTTTCCCTTATCTTAGAATGGACGACTGTCCTACGGGCCCCTTGCAGCCTGATGTTCCTGCACACTCACACATGATTTTGAAATATACTGTTTACATGTATTATCCTAAATAATAAGCCTCTTGGGGACAAGTATTATTTCTAATTTACTTCTGTATCCTAGTAACTAGCAGAGTGTCTAGCCCAAATTACAGAAGTATGAATAGAATCACTCCATCATTTTTTACAAATAAAGAAACTAAAGTGCAGGGCATAAGTGTGTCTTGCCCAAATCCACATAGCTAGTTGCCAGCAGAATCAAGACTTGAACATCAATCTTCTATACTTAGAGAGCACACACTCAAATGTCAAAAGGGGCTGATTACATAAGGGCTAAAGCATATGAATAAAATACAGTTGAAAGTGGGGGTCCTGTCTATCTAGGAGAAGCCACCCATCAGCTCCAGATGACGATGGTCAGGTGGGCATCTTGGTTCAGCTCTTCCACATGATCAGGCTCCAAGGAAAAAGTAGAAAATATTATTTGTGTGTGACATCTCACAACATTTTTAATTTTTCCAACTAGCTATAATGAAAACTACTTCATGGTCTAAGCACATTCCCTCTGTGAGCCAGATGAAGCTTCATCTGCCAATTAGTGACCTGTGCTCATTTCTATAGGACTTCCTTGAATATAGTATCATGGGTCAAGGAGCTCAGACCTGTAGAATGAGAGAGAAGTTCCAATTTCCTTTGTGGCTGACTTATTTAAAGCTACTGATATTGGGCTGATCTTAGAGCCTTCAAGGTGAGTGGCACAAACACCCTTGAGATTCACATGAATGCTCTGAAGCTGTATCAACTCCAAATGACAGTTTTCCTGGTCATTAAAAATGACCAAGAGCGCGAATGATGGTCTGCAAATGGGCTTTGCTGTGGATAAATGCAAATCAATACGAATTACAAAAGGGCCCCTGTGATGGATTGGCTGGCTGTCAAGAAAGATGAAATGCTGAAGAATTATTGTGTGTGTGTGAAGTGGGGCGTATTTCTCTGAAGGTCTGGCTCTTTGGAAATGGGTTGGAGGGTGATGTCCAGCCTTAGAGGTAACGATCAGCTCTGCCTTAATGTAGGTACTGAGAGCCAGGCAGTGGGAGTTTTGGCCACACTGACTTGAACATTCATTTATTATGATGAAATGAGCGAGTATTGACCTGGAGAACCTAAGGCATAGTACCAGCATATTAATAACAGGTCATTACATGCTATATCTAAATGCTAGGGTTGAAATGATTGCTGTCCTTTCAAATATCAAGGAAATGGTGTCATTGAGATTTGCAATTATTGCTCCCAGGTTATCATGACTACTTTCAAATTGGAGTTCAGGGAGTAAAGGAGAATAGCATGGAGTCAGCATGGGTTTGTATCTTAAGTTCACTATTATTAGCCTTATATCCTTGAGTATGTTGCTTAAACCATCTTCAGTCTCAAGTTTATAATTTGTAAAATGGGGATAACATTTTCTTCTTAGGTGTGTTGGCAGATGGCATTTGTCAATATACCTTGCACAATGCCTGGTACAAACTGGATGTTGAATGTATGTTCATTTCCCTTCCCCTATCAGTTCCCACAGCACTCTGTCTGAGCCACGTTTAGGACTTCGTTGGTTTTCTACCTGAATTTCTCTAGTCACTTCTGTCCATATATTCCTTTGTTAGGCAATGAATTCTCTTACAGCTGAGTTTTTAAAAATGTTTTATCTTTTCATCGTCCACAGGGTCTGCCCAC
Organism: Macaca mulatta; assembly: GCF_049350105.2. NCBI lineage: Eukaryota > Metazoa > Chordata > Mammalia > Primates > Cercopithecidae > Macaca > Macaca mulatta. Next base: position 80,072,576 of record NC_133419.1, read on the forward strand.
AGTAGGTACCCAATTACTATTTGTGGCATTAATGGATCCACGACTAAAGGCACAAGGGCTGCGGAAGTCTTGGTCAGCATCTTCCCTGCCAGTCATTTGTGCCATGAAGTTGCTCTATTATAGCAGGCCAAATGAAACAGGATAAGCAGGTGCATCTGCTGCTCCTGGTGCATGCAAGCTTTCCTAACTCATCACCTGTTCTAAGTGTGGACTAATGGCTACTGAGATGCAAGTAGAAGCTATAATTTCTATGACTAAGAGTTGAAGATAGAATATAGGAAGCTTCCTTGAATAAATGACTTCTGAGCTGGGCCATAGAATATCAGGGAGGTTTTTCTAGGTAGAAAATAAGAAATGACATTATAGGCAAAAGAAACAGTCTGTACAAGGGTAGGAGGTATGAAAATAGAGGGTGTGTAGCTAGAGGAGCAAGGGAACTGGAATTTTTTGAGCACCTACTATATGCCAAGAGCTTTTTATCTGTTACCACATTTCATTCTCTAACTCACCTTGCTTGGGAGGCATTATCCTTCCTATTTTAAGGGGAGAAGAAAAAATTGTGTTAAATGTTTAGGAAGTTGTTGAGACCACATAAGCACAAAAGTGGCTGAGCTGGATTTTGAACCTAGGCCTGTCTTACTACAACCTTTTCCTTCCCATGATATGTGGTGAAGAACAGGAAGCAGAGGGTTAAGGGACTAGAATTAACTGATGATTCCCCAACATACTATTGTCAACTTCAACCCTGAAGATGAGCACAGGTGTCTGCTCCTCTGAAACTGTGTTCCTTTTCAGTTTTGAGAATTTCCCATTGGTTTGAAAAGTGATCCTCAAATTTTCAGAAAGGAATGAGATCGGGCATGTGAGGAAAGAGATCTATTTTCATACACAGGGCTTGTTTCATTTTGCAAGTTGTAGCCAAATTGCCTGAACTATTTTCATACTTGGATTTCAGACAACTTGCTGAGATCCATATTATCTGATTCAGGGTGTCTTTGTGCAAAGTCTTTTTATTTTATCAGGTGCATTTCACTCCATCAAAGCCCAGGCTATTTGCCCTGGTGATGCCTTGAAAAATCGGGTTCACAGTTTGAATTGGAGCTGGAGAAAGGCATTTCCACAGGTTGTGTAAGTCCAGGTGCATAAGGGCTCCTGATAGAGCATCTCTGTGATTTGGGGGTCCATCTTTTATCTGATGTGATGATCTTTTAGATTACATAGGCCCCCAAGTTCTGATGGCAGACTGAATTGTCACACTATCTTTTTCTTAAGTGCACTCCTTGGAGTGACTTTATTAAATTAGATGTAAAGACTTCATTTAATAAGGGCAGGTAAACAAATGGATACTCAGCAAAGCATAAAAAGTCAACAGAAAGGCTACCCTTTTCAGGAGAGCAGACTTTTAGGACAGACAAACTGAACTTAGAATCCTTCTTCTCCCCTTTCTACTGTGTGAGAATGGGTGAACATTTCAACTACTATGTAGCTTTGTTTCATCAACAAAAATATAGGATTAATAATACCTTCCTATGAGATTTACATATAATAGCATTTGTGAAGCTCTAAGTACATTTCCTGGTATATACTGCCCCCACACCCCAATCCCTATTTGGGAAAAAAGTTAACAAGTGATTAAAGTGATATTTTTATATTAAAACAAAGACATGCTTTATGCAGTAGATATCAAAATTTACATGACATTTTAGGATAAATAAAAGAAAAAACAAATTTCAAGCTTGCAGCCGTTGCCTTGAGCTAAGCCTCAAGACCTCTAGAGAGAGATAGTTTTGTCTTTTGAAGGGATTTGGTGGAAGAGTTCAAGCTGTGGTCCAGTCTTCCAACCACTGATGGAAGAGTTTAATTGCTGGCCTCTGATTCTGCTTACACATTTAGGTATCCTTTTCCTAGATGGAATGTTAAAATTGTCTCTATGAATAGTTATACAACCACTTCACTGAATCATGGGATTACACAGAACTCAAAGGAAGCTTTTATCATGCCAGATACATTTTACTCTACCTGCCACATGCCATAATGGGCTCATGTAAGTTCTGGAAATTGGTCTGCTGCTTGGCAAGAGACCCAGAGACAAGCATTTCCACAGGTAACCATAGTTCAGGCATGAGATGGAACTTGTTTAGGGTCTAATGGCAGGACTAGATACATGAAATTTGTGACAATCTTGGTGAAAATGTGCTTTCCACAGAATTTAGATGGGCTTTTGAGCCAGTCTCATAGTAATGTTAAGGGGCAGGGGACCCATAGGTGATCTCTTGGTCACACAAATGTTTGATATAATGATTAAATGTGGAGACTCAGGAGTCTATGTTGGAGTTCATATTTTGGTTTGGAAATATTGGCAAGTTACTTAACCACTCAGAACCTCTGTTTTCTCCTCTGTAAGGCAGGGCTTATATTAGTAGTTACTTCATCAGGCTGTGATGAAGATAAGAGAAGAACAGAGCTCTCAGCATGGAGAGTGGTCCATGATAAGTACTCAGCAAATAGTAACATACCTCTCCCCTCAGCCCCCAACTACTAATACTTCAACTAACCATAACAACAACATATGGCTGATTGTATTCTTCCACATCTGCAGCACTCTTTACTTATGCCTCTCTTAAGATTCTTGTTGTATTCTCCTTTGAACTAGCAGTGTCCGTGTCCTGTCTTCTCCAAGCCACCTTCAGCACAGTGACCTCAGCCAATTTTTCACTGTGCACTTCCAGCACTGGGCTCTCCTGTTTGGGGACTCTGGACAAACTCCTTTTGCTACCTGCGTCCTAACCCCCAGACAAAGAGCACTTGGCCATGGCGCTTCCTTTCTCTGGTCACCAGTTGCTTCTTAGTTGAACCTACAGACCTAACACTTGATGTTGATGTAACAGATTATATTTCAATCTTTTCAATTTAGGCAAAATATGTTTTGAAATGTGAGTGAGAAATTGACTTTAGTTGTCTATTTTAGTAGGGTTAGTGGTTTATACTTGTATCTGGGCCATTTAGTCCTGACACATGGATACTTTTACTAAGATCAAAGCTACACCCAGATCACTCATGAATTTTTCTTTGCAGCCTGAGCCACAAGTCATGCACCAGATCTGAACCCTGGCAGTAGCATTCAAGATGGGTTTCAGAAATGCCATTTCCTTCCTGTCAAGATGAGACAGGGGCTGGTTTCTTGGGGAACTGCAGGCTGCCAGGACATCTCCATAGCCCCTTTTCTATCATAAGAGTGGGCAGTTTGTGTCATGAGGAGTGAGAAGTGGAACCCTTAGCTCTATGTTCTGGCTAAAGATTCTCCTCTTCTTTTTGGGGCCTGAAGAGGGAAGGAGGCGCCTGTAAAGCTGTGTTCTCTGTACAAAGCCCTTCACTTAGAGGAAAAAGAACCTGCACCTGGGCCTCTTTCCGGAACTCAAAGGTTAATCTCTGATGGACTCTCTAGGTCATCTGCAGGAAAGGTCCTGGCATGTGGCAGGCACTCAGAAAATGGCAGCTTTTAATGATCAGTGCTGATTCTCGTTGGTAGTTCAAAGTTGAAATAATATTATAATTCAATTTTACACATAAGGAAAGGAAAGTGCATTTTAAATGTTAATTATTATAAAAACACTACTACAATGATTACTTTTCAATGTTTGGAAACCATTGAGAACCAGTTTATACACATTTTGTATTCCTTTTCTTCAATAATAGTCACATGGAACTTAATATATTAAGCATTGTTATTAGCAACAGACACTTCATTGCAACCAATGAGAAATCAGTAGAGTTCACCTATACGGGGTGCTGTCAGAATCCACCATGCAGAATCCCTTTCAGGCGTGTGTGCTGCCCTTAGGGACTCCTGGCTGCTCAGGAGCTCAATCCTTATCAGTGTGGCTTTTCCAGCTTCCTCCATAAAAAGTAGTAAGTGACAAGCCTGCTGGGGCAGGAAATAGTTTTGTGCTAATGAGTTTGTGCTTCACTGACGCTTTCCCATTAAAATCATGTTAACTGTGCCCCCCCTGTTAATCATCCCAAAATCAGTTTATTAATTAACTCATTTTGGGAAATCGCAATTTAGTCAGAGCTCTCCAGCTCATTAGCATGTTACCAGGACAGAGAAAATAGATGTCATTGAAATTCTTCCTTGCATGTTTAGCTCACTGGGGCACTGAGTCTTCTTCAGTCTTGTTGGTTTGTTCTTCCATTAATTCATTTGACAAAGAATTATTGGATATGTCCTAGGTGCCTGACTCTGCACTTGGATTGGGGATAAGAGATGGCAGGCCTAGCCTCTGCCTCAAGAATATCAGACACTTGGGGAAGCAAGATTTGTGAACTGTAAACAAGTGATAGGAGAGAAGAACATGGGCTGGTTGTGGTTCTAGCACTTTTTAGACCCTTTATCTTTATACCAGGTGTTGTCTCAGAAGCTGGAATTGCCTAACAAAGTCACGTCTGAGTCAATGAAAACTGGGTAAATGCATTTGTCTAAGGAACTCTGAGGTTTTCCAGCCCAATCTTCAGTTGTATAATAATATTATGAACAATAAAAACTAATATTAATTGAATAATTACTGTGTTACAGGCACTGTCCTAACTACATATAATAACTTATTTAATTAATAACAGTGCTTTAATAACTTATTTAAACAATAATAATGTTAGTGAGTTAGTAACTCATTTTGTCTTCATGATAGCCCTGTAAGGTAGGCACTATTAGTATCCCCATTTACAGATGAAGAAACTGAGGCATCTTGCATAGATCTGAATACAGGCAGTTTGACTCCAGAATCAGTTAAGAGAATGAGACCCAAGAAAGGAAATGGCTTGTCCCAAGTCACATAGAGAGCAGTGAGAACAGAACTCAGCCCTCCCCAATGGCCAAATCAATACTCTTTCTACCATTCCCTCCTATCTGTTTATAGAAATTCCCACCTTTGGATCAGAGCACCATCTCCTGAAGGTTTCTCATAAAATGTAATACAAAGCCTGTGCTCTTTGGGGGTAGGGTCCAGAAATAAAGGTTTGTGGTAGATTTTTTTCTGGGCTCTCTATTCTGTCTCGATGATCTATGTGTCTGTTTTCATGCCAGTACCATACTGATTAGACTACTATATCTTTGTAGTATATTTTGAAGCCAGGTGGTGAGATGCTTGAAACTTTTTTTCCCTTTGGATATTTGGGGTCCTTTGTGGCTCCATACAAATTTTAGAATTGTTGTTTCTATTTTTGTGAAGAAAGTCATTGGTATTTTGATGGAGATTGCATTGAATCTGTAGACTGTTTTGGGTAATATGAACATTTTAACAATATTAATTCTTCCAATCCATGAACATGGGATATCTTTTTATTTGTGTCCTTTTCAATTTCTTTAATTAATGTTTTATAGTTTTCATTGTAGAGGAAGACTACCCTACCTACATCAGATAGCATTAAAAAATATGTGTAATGAGCCACTGAGGTTTGGGGGATATTTGTTATTGCAATAAAACTTGACCTATTTTAATTAATGCAGATAAGTTCTATCATAATCACATTTTACAGATTATAAAATTAAGGCCTACTGAGGTGAAAAAGCTAGTAAAGGGGCAGAATCAGGATCCAAATCCTGGTTGGCATGATGTCATGGCTTGTGGTTTTTATATCATATCACAATTATGAGATAAAGGGAGAGAGGTAAGACAGAGAAATAGCAAAGAACTACAAGATATGGATTACACTGTGTAACTTTGGGTAGGGTTCTATAGCTCTCTGAGTTCTGTGTGCTGGCCTATGAAAGGGAAAGCTAAACATTTCTCACTCCCTCTTCCCATTATCTTTGGATGTTGGCCAAGAAGTTGAGTGGTGGTGAGGAAAACAGCAGTGGACTAGGGGTCCTGAGGTACAAAACAAGGCACCATAATATCCATCAGGCCTTTGAGGGCTGATGAAATGAGGGCTTTCTGTTAGGCTCCCACCTTAACATTTTCTTAAGAAACCTGTGATTCAGTAGTATTTCCTCCTTCCTTAGATATAAGTGACATGTGGGATCTTGACCACATCCTCCAGCTGCAATTATGAAAACCCACGTGAGTGGCAAATTAATATGCAATTATGATTTTGGCAAGCATTCCAAGGAAAACCAAAAGGGCTTGATTGACTGGCACTTTCACATGTGCCCATCCCCAAACAAATGGGACAAAACATTTTCAGATGTGCTCTGGCCCCTGAAAGCACAGGGGAGGCTTTTGTGATCTCAGGAGAAGACATCTTAACCGTGGTGATGGGAATTCAACCCAACAAGTATTTGCTATTTGGGTTTGCTATGCTTCAGTGGGAAATCACACCATTAAGAAACTTACAATGTAGAGGAGAGAATAGAAAAAAAATCCCACCACAATTAAAATAAAATGTCATAAGTCTTCCCCAATGGGATTCTTTTGGATCCAGTCAAAGGCTAGGGATTCAACCTATGTGGGGGAAGGTTGAGAAATTTGGGTCCAGCTCGGGGTTTTGAACTTGAACTGGGCAGCATGGAAGGCAGAGGCAAGACTCAGAGATGAGATTGTAGGAAGGCAGTTTGGGGCTCAACCCCAGCAAGCAATATGATTGTGAAATCTACTTCATACCATGTATGGTGCATTACAAATGCATTAAAGATTTAAACAGGGCAGGGCGCAGTGGCTCACTCCTGTAATCCCAGCACTTTGGGAGGCTGAGGCTGGTGGATCGCGAGGTCAGGAGATCAAGACCATTCTGGCTAACACGGTGAAACCCCGTCTCTACTAAAAATACAAAAAATTAGCTGGGTGTGGTGATGGGCGCCTGTAGTCCCAGCTACTTGGGAGGCTGAGGCAGGAGAATGGCAAGAACACGGGAGGCGGAGCTTGTGGTGAGCCGAGATCGCGCCACTGCACTCCAGCCTGGGAGACAGACTCCATCTCAAAAAAAAAAAAAAAAAAAAAAAGATTAAAAGGAAAGAAAATTAGTAGAATATTTGTACAACCTCCGGAGTTATGGGAACCTTCCTAAGCATTACAAGAAATTCAGAAGCTTAAAGGAAAGTATAAATATATTTAAATGCATAAATATTTAAAATTTATAATGTGACCATACTATGAACAAAGGGCAAAAACTCAAAACAAAACAAATGATAGTCTGGAAAAATATTTGTAACACCTATGAAATAAGGTAATAGGGATCTAAGTTAATGTACTTGTGTACAAAATGATCTCATGAATTGACAGGAGAAAATCAAATTAATTTTTAAAAATAGGCAAAGGTTATGCACAAGCAATTCATGGAAGAGAACATCTAAATGCCCAATAAGCATGTGAAGGATCATTTTGGCTTGCCAGGAAAATAAAACTTAAAGCAACAATATATACCACTTTTCACTATCTAGATTGGCAAACATTGTAGACAGCAAAATTATCTACTTATAGGCAGAATGGAGAGCAACAGGTAGTCTCATACACTGCTGGTGGGAGGAGGAATTAGTAACAGTTTTGTAAAGTTACCTAACAATATCTTTTAAAATTAATATTACACATATCATTTGACCCCAGATGTGGGTCCATCCTACATTAAAAAATAGCAGTATGCAAAGATTTATGTAAAATAAAATTTATTGCAGCAAACAGCACAAAATATCAACAAAAGAAACTTGAAAACGATTTGACAATCATTACTCTCGGAATCATGAGTAAATAGTAGTATATTTATATGTATTATGGAATAATATGTAGCTATTATATCAGTTAGTTTTATATCTTCTTATAAATTTTGACCTGGAGCATTCTTGCAAGATACTGCTAAATGAGAAAAGCAAAAGTAACGCATATATTGGAATTCTGAAGGTAAAAACAAATAATAGCAACAACACTATTTGTACACATATGTATATTTTTATGGGCATGATGTAAGGTGCTGACACAGTAGTGAGATGAAGTGTAAATATTAGATTTTTACTTATTCATTTTTAATTAGAATGCATATAAATTGCTTTTGTAATTAAAAACTTAAATAATGGGAATACAAAAAGAGAACCCCTGAGAATGAATAAATTATAATAGTTATTAAACAGACAAAGATAATGAACTCACCATCACAGGGAGAATTCTGGAAGAGGCTAGTGGACTATACGTGGGGATGGTGTGAAGGGGATTCCTGCTCTGGGCGGGAGTTTCATTTCAAGACATTTAAATTCCCCTCTAGTTCTAAGAATCTTCATTCTTAGAATGAAGGGTCACAGCAAATCAACAAAGGGGTGACGTTCGACGGGGTGGAGTGACTCAGGTAGAGGCGATTCCCCAGTTAAGTCAGTGAGGGTGAGGTTACACACTCTCATATTTCATGAGCAGTAGGTTGCTGGTGGCCTTTAAAGGAGCAGCCTCAGCAGGTCTGTAGCAGCAGAAACAGGACTGCAGGGAATGTAGGAATGAGGAGGGCGAAAGGGAAAGAGTATGTTAAGGTCACCATGCTTTGGACTGGAAGGAAGGAAGGTGAGAGAAGGCTGGTAACTGGAGAGGGGGCAAGAGAGAGGGAAGGTTACGCTTGGCTAGACCTGAGCGTGTTTGTGGAATGGGCACCCATGTGAGCAGATAATCTATTAAATGAGGTCTACGAGGGCCTGGGTTGGGTTACAGTGCAAGGGAGGAGTGCTTGGGTCTGCCGTGTGGGGAGAACCCTTGCTCCCTAAAACAGGAGGGTGGGAAAATGTCAAGATCAAGGACTGTACTTCGGATGGTTTAGTCTTTGGAGATAAGCAGATCTTTGATTTGGAACTCAAGTTACTAGCTCTGTGATTTTACCTGTCCAAGCCTTAGTTGTACTCTTATTGAGCGGAAATACTTAATTTCTCAGGCTTGTTGTATTAGGGAAAAAAATGCTTAATTTCTCAGGCTTGGTGTATTATGGAAAAAAGCACACACATTGTGTCTGGCCCATAGTTGTCACTGATTAAATGACAACCACCATGGCTATTGCTTAAGAGGCAGCAAAGCACAGAGGAGAGGAGGTATGCTTTGGAGTTAGACAGACGGGTTGATTGGAATCCAGGTCTGGACATTTAATAGCTGGTGACCATAGAGATCCTAAGGAATCTCTATGGGCTATATTCTTCATCTATCATTTGGAGCTATGGGCATTAGGCTGTTGGGAGGTTCAGGGATAATGTTTGGCAAGTACCATATCTGGAACAAAGAAACTGCTTAATACAAAGAAGCTGTTATTATTTTTCTCATTGTCCTTTTCATAGATGAGGTCATGGAATGACAATCTTTGCAACACATTAGGAACAGTCTGAGAGGTAAATAAACAGTTTTCCAAGTAGCAGAGAGGCCCTGCTCAATTAATATGGTGTTCTCTGTCTCTTCCTGGCTTCTTGGAATTGGGTTTAGAGAAGGGCGATAGAAGGTGGCAGTCAGAGTAAAGGAATAGGTACCTCTGACTCGAACACCTAACTAAGCCTCTATTTGAGCATTTCTGTTTTGTAATGATTTCTTTGCATATCTGTGATATTTCATGGGAAGAAGCAGGAAACAAATCCAGGTGGACCTACAGTTTGATCACTTGCTTGTTGGGTGATACTGGGCAAGGTGTTTTATGAGCTTCAGATTCCTATCTGTAAGATAGTAATAACTCCCACATCAGGATTCAATAAGCATTCATTGATACAGAGCTGGGCGTAGGGTGGATACTCAGTACATATGAAGTTTGTTTCCCTTGGATGCTAATGAGGGCCCTTGTCTCATTCATTTCCCATTTTTCACAACCTACCATGAGGCCTGACTCTAACAAAGTACATTTCATAAATAAATGGATAAACGAATGAACGAATGAACTAATGAACACTAGTGAGGACAATGGCAAAATGGATGATCCTGCGAATATGGGTCCGCTGCATGTAATAGAGCCATGTGGTTCTAGCCTCAGGAAGTAAAAGACCTAAGAGACCTTTCTTCCTGCCGTCAGAGATAGCGATAAAACAATAAATTATTTTACAGCCGGCAGTAATTAGACAAGAGGGTCGTTGCAGTCTCTCCTTCAGCTCTCCGGGAACATTTATGGGGCTCCAAGGGCAGCCATTTCCTACTGCCCCTGCATCTGTGTGAGTTCCTGCATTCATGGGCCTAATGGATCCAGAGCTGGGGGAGAAGGTACATGCGGGGCTGGTGCAGGGTTGACTTTCACTGCCTACTCAGGAGATTTCTGGCTGACTGGAGGATGTGGGCAGGGTTCTGATGCCGCTTTGCAACAAGTCTCATTCTTTCTCTTTTTTTTTTTTTTTTTTTTGAGACAGAGTCTCGCTCTGTTGCCCAGGCTGGAGTGCAGTGGCACAATCTTGGCTCGCTGCAAGCTCTGCCTCCTGGGTTCACCCCATTCTCCTGCCTCAGCCACCCAAGTGGCTGGGACTACAGGCGCCTGCCACCACAACCAGCTAATTTTTTGTATTTTTAGTAAAGACGGGGCTTTGCTGTGTCAGCCAGGGTGGTCTCGAACTCCTGACCTCGTGCTTCACCTGGCTCGACCTCCCAAAGTCCTGGGATTACAGGCGTGAGCCACCACGCCTGCAGTTGTTTTTTTTTTTTTTTTTTTTTTTTTTTTTTTTTTTTGAGACACAGTCTCACTCTGCCACCCAGGCTGGGATGCAGTGGCACAATCTCAGCTCACTGCAACCTCCTTCTCCCAGGTTCAAGCGATTCTTATGCCTCTGCCCCCTGGGTAGCGGGGATTACAGGCATATGCTACTACGCTCAGCTAATTTTTGTATTTTTAGTAGAGACCTGGTTTCACCATGTTGGGCAGGCAGGTCTTGAACTCCTGACCTCGAGTGATTTGCCCACCTTGGCCTCCCAAAATGCTGAGATTACAGGATTGAGCCACCGCACCCAGCCCTCATTCTCTTTCTTGTTCTCGGGTCTCTCTTCTATGAAATGGGAAGTTTACGTTAGATGACTGACAACGCTCTTTCCAATTTTGAAATCTTACACCTACATTGATTGTTTTGAATCAAGTATTTAGCTTGACTTCAGGTTCAGGGATATCCACAAGAGTGAGCGCCTGTGTAGGGTTTCTGAAGGTCCATTCTGCAGTCCCCGCATGCTTATAGACGCTGCATAACTTTATGATGCTCATTTGATGATTAAGATTGCTCATGGAGAGCTAATTCTAAAAGGATCCTTCTAGTCTAGAGCTTACACTGGCTTTATTTGTTATCATTCCTAAATACTTTAAAGTCCCCTATTATCTTAACATACATTCTAATTTACCGATTCTCATTGCTGATCTCTTCCTCAAGGCATTTGAGTTTGTGACTCTTGAAAGTCAAGCCTTTTCATTTTATATACAAGTCATTGGCTCAGAAGGAGGGGATGTGACTTGTCCAAAGCCCCTCAGCTGAGGGTCCAACAATAACTTCTGACTCAACCCTGAGCTGCTTTTTCCACAGCAATCTAGAGAGAGGTTCAAGTTCAAGGCCACAGGGAGGGGCAGTCCTTCGACATAAGCGACCTTAAGGGTGTCTGATAGTGGAGACTTCCCTGAAGCAGATTTTAAAGAGAAGAACAGAAAATGAGAACAAAAGACATGTTTCAGATGATATTGGCCTCAGTTTTCTCATTTATAAGAAGTATGGTGATCCTACTGTGCTCCCTACCTTGAAGAGTTTTGAGAGTTTTAAGTGAAATAGTGCCTGAGAAGGAGACTATAGGTGTCAGGATATTATATAGGTGCCTTTTCTCTGAGAATTTCCTGAATGTGGGTGAGGGATTGACTGGGTCTTATTCTCCTGAGCTCCCAAATTGTAATAATCACATGCATTTGTGCTTTTTGTTCCACAAAAGTGAAGATTTGCATAAAAATGCTTAACAGTGCCTTGAGAGAGTTGGGAGTGCCAAGGCCCAAGCCCTGAGGGCAACCTCAACACCCACCTTCCCTCCTGTGGTGCAAGTGTCTGAGGCAGACTCCTGCTAGGATGGACCATGGATCTGACCCAATTTCCCTGTTTGCATAACGCAAAAAAGCATTTACTTTAATAGTCCCACCCTCTCTAGGTTGAGATGTGTTTTCATTTCCTGAAAATATGCCAGTGCAGATACCTCACATTTCTGACAACATATTCTCTCACCCAACGGATCGGAATGATCATTTAAAAGCTCTGAGTAAAAGCTTGGGCTTCTGATTGATCCGATAATATTGTCTCATTCCCATTTTAAGCTACCTGTTCTTTAAATTGCATATAAAAATACAGTCCATGCAATATTAATACACTAATGAATAATACACTAACAATTTGAAGCATGCCAACCCACCCAAGGATTTTTTGTCTCCTGCATGTTTCATCAGAGACACTTGGTATATACTGAATAATCGTTAGGATGATGAAAATAATAATAACAATGAAATAAATATGGAGCAGTTTTACTGTGGTGGGGAAAACATGAAAGGTAATTTTCAATTATAAGTGAGAAATGGACACCTGTGATCCAGGGATGGGTCTCTGCTTTTGATGTATCACAGGTAAGGGCAGCTTCAGCTGCGTGTGAAGGTATGTATAACACAGTCTCATCTGTCTAGTGCTGTCAGAGAAGGTGTGATTGTACAAAAGCGGGATTCCTAGATATCAGAAGTAAAGTGGTTTGAGGGAAAAGGCATGGGCTTTGGAGATAGCTAGCTCTGGATTCAAATGCTGGTTCCCCCAGTTCCCTGCCCTGTGAATTCTTTCTGCTTTGTATTTTCTATCTGGAAAACAGGATAATAATTGCCCCACAGGATTATAGTGAAGATGAAATCAGATCATGTATATGAGAATGCCTGGGCCAGGGCCTGAAACCTGAGGGGTATCCACCAAATGATTTCCTTTCCCAAAGCACAGTGGACACTACCTGTAGTGGGTTCATAAATGTTAATCCCTTCCACCTACACCTTAAGGCTTAAACTTTGAGGCAGCTCGCTCAAAAATTCAGAGGCTTTTTCTTCTTATCTGTGGATTTGGGAGTACACCTCAGGCTACTGGAGTTTTGGGATCCCAGATCTGCAAATTAGAAAGGTGTTATGGCACATCTACATCTGATTATGGAGGTGTAAGCATGGATGGTGTGCCACATGCTCATCAGGAAGAAACAGTCTATAGGTGTATATAAGCTTTTTTTTAAAACATGAGGGTTTGTGGTGGAAAGAATATCTATTATTTTTGAAAAGCATTTTATGTACCTTTTTTTTTTTTTTTTTTTTTTTTTTTAGAGACAGGGTCTCACCCTGTCACCCAGGCTGGAGTACAGTGGTACAATCATAGCTCACTGCAGCCTCAAGCTCCTGGGCTCAAGTGATCCTCCCACCTCAGCCTCCCTAGTATCTGGGACTACAGGCATGAGTCACTGTGCCTAGCTAGCTTTTGCATTTCTTTCTGCCTTTTTTTTTTTTTTTTTAGAGATGGGGTCTCACTATGTTGCCTAGGCTGGTCTCAAACTCCTGGGCTCAAGCAATCCTCCTGCTTTGGCCTTCCAAAGTGCTGGGATTACAGGGGTGAGCCACTGCACCCACAGGGAAAAGCATTTTAAATGGGATTTATTTTGTAAAGTTTTGTGAGTTTTTTCTTAAAATTGAAAATAGGTGCTTTTATTCGTTCATTCATTCATTCACTCATCAGTCCTTTACTGAGTGTTGATAGTGAGTTAGTCACTATGCTGTAAACACTGAAGATGTAAAGACATGATCCAAGGGGACGACAGGCCCATGAACTGTGACTAGTTAAGTGGTGTGAAAAATGCTAAAATGGGACACAAAACACTATGGACATAGCATAGAGCCAGAACAAAGAAAAGTGGTAAGTGTTGCAGGATAGTGGCTATACAGGTTGACTATCCCTTACCCCAAATGCTTAGGACCAAAAGTGTTTTGGATTTTGGATTTTTCTGGATTTGGAATATTTATATATACATAATTAGATATCTTGGGGATGGGACTGAAATCTAAACATGAAATTCATGTTTCATATACACCTTAAATACATAACCTGAAGATAATTGTATATAGTATTTTTAATAATTTTGTGCAGGAAACAATGTTTTGACTGCACGTTGACTGCTGCTGTCACATGAGGTCAGGTGTGGAATTTTCCATTTGTGGTGTTGTGTCATCACTCAAAAAGTCTTAGATTTTGGAGCATTTTGGATTTCAGATTTCAAATTTAAGGATGCTCAACCTGTATAGAATATGTGATGTGTTGTGTGCTATATGTGTACCAGGGTGCTCGAGGGGTATGATGCTACCCCTTGAGCTATTAGTCATTGATTGCTGACTGTGTTCTAACCCACTTTGCAAAGCACTTACTCATGTTTTCTCATTTGGTCTTAACAACTCTGCAGGCTATGCATGGTTGTCCCCATTTCACCCCTGAAGAAACTGAAATTCAAAGAAGAATAACCAGACAGTACATACTCTGAGTTTTATTTTGTCTTTCTAGCTCAGGGCTTGTGTTTGAGCTCTACTAAACTCCAAGCCTTTGCCTTAAAGGAGATGCAGAAGAGAGTAAGAAAAGACCTTGTTCCTAAAAAACTAGTTGTGAGGCTAAGACTTAAATGGTAACTAAAGTTTTAAGATTTCAGGCAAAATATGATCAGCCCAACCTGGGGGGAAGTGAGCTGCCAAGTTCATGGCTGGGGTGAAGTTTAATAGAGAAGGAGCTTTTTGAGTTAAGTCTTGAAGTAGGAACAGGACTTTGAGAAGCTGAGAAGAGGAAAGGGCAACGCAGTCAAGGGGAACTAGAGAGTCTGGAAAGCATACACCTAATGCTGGGGTTAGAACAAAATAAAGAGAAGGAGGATGTGAGGGGTAGAAGAAGTTAAAAAGGAGTTTTAAACTTGTCTTCAGGATACCAAGATTTTTGTGCCATTTCCTTTTCTGACTAAATGTGACAACTTAGGCAAGGCTTTTAACTTTTTAAATTTTAATATTTTTCCCTCATATGTCAAAAGTCATCCAAGGAACTATCATAAGAAAAAATGTAATCCTATGAAAAAAAAGCCATCAGAAGTCCTTGATGGAAAAGTGCTCTGTAAATATGGGAAATGAGACTGTAATGGACAATGACCTGGCCCAGAACAGTAGACCGCCATGGTAGGAGGAGAGGAGCTGACTCTCACCTACCTATCAGAGTCACTTCCTCCTCAGGCAGATGATGTCTTCTGCCCCACCCTAAAAGGCAGCTCAAATTCCTTAAGCTGCCACTGTTTAAGCCTTTAGCTGTCTGGGGAGAATTGTAGACATATTGTAACAGACCACTTTTTTTTTTTTTTTTTTTTTTTGAGACGGACTCTCGCTCTGTTGCCCAGGCTGTAGTGCAGTGGTGCGATCTTGGCTCACTGCACACTCTGCCTCCCGGATTCACGCCATCTTCCTGCCTCAGCCTCCTGAGTAGCTGGGACTACAGGTGCCTGCCACCATGCCTGGCTAATGTTGTATTTTTTTTTGTAGTAGAGATGGGATTTCACTGCATTAACCAGGATGGTCTCTATCTCCTGACCTTGTGATCCGCCCACCTCGGCCTTCCAAAGCAACCAGAGGATATGCCACTACTTGTGCTATACAACACAGGCAATATCATTTCACCACCCTGGACCTCAGTTCCGCATCAGTAAAATCAGGAAGTAGGAGTAGATGTTCCCCAAGGTTGTCTCCAGATGTAATGTTCCATATCAATGAAAAATGACAATTCATCCAGAGTACTTGGGATGCTGTTATGTATCGACTAAAAGTCAAAATAAAACAAAAACCAACCAACAAAAGCAGACAAGAAAAACAATAAGGAGGGAGGGAGTCTATGGTCAAATTGGGTTCAAAAAAATTAAACAGGGCTCATTACTGAAAGCCTTCAGTGAGTTGAAATGCATTGATCATCTAAAGGAGGATGAGATATAGAACTCTTCCAAAACTTACTTGTCCACATAGTTGTTTTTTCCCAGATATACTGTCCAGTAGATTCACTTAAAAAAAATTACACTAGGTTTGGCCTAATGAGTTCAAACCCAAGGTAGTTCTTTCCTAGGCTCAGGAGAGAAGGTTAGTACAGTAGAGAAAGCCCAGGATTAGGGCTGTCCTGACCAGGAATACTCATGTTTTAAGGCCACTTCTGTCCTCTTTCTTACAGTGTGACTCTGGACAAGTCATTGCTTTTCTTTTACCTCATAACTAAAACAGTTTGGATAAAGTGGTCTTCAAAGTATCTTCTGGTTCTAATAATATTTTATGAATACATAATTTTCTGTAGCTTGTTCATTCATTCAGCAAATATGCACAGAGCAGAAGTTGTGTGCCAGCAACTATAAGGAGACTGAAAAAAAAAATCGAATACGTGCCATGTAGGAAGTCTCTGGCCAGTGAGAAAGATAGACACATGCACAGTGACAATCCAGTGTAATCAGTGCTTGTGTCCAAGCGTGGCTCAAAGAGGGTATCTTATCAGTCTGGAGAAGGGGATGGTTAGGAAAGGCCTGTTGGAGGCAATACTGGTGGAAGGATGAATAGGAATTAACATGGTGGTAAAAAGAGCTCTGGGTGAAGAAATGTCATGGATAGAGAGAACACTGAATGCAATATATCTGGGAACCATAACAACATCAACAACAAAAACAACAGTAATAATGGCATCAGCGGCTATGATAGCTCGAGCAAATATTAGGTGTTAGATCAGAGCTAAGGGCTTTACATTCATGACTCTCTAATTTCTACAACACTATAAAGTAGTTATTATCCTGATTTTATAGTTGAGGCAGTAACAGTCAATTCATTATGTTTTTTGGGGCATTTTTTTCCTTGAATACAATTAACTTTCAGCTAACCCTAAATAATCTATCTACTTAATCTATTACTCATATCATTTTCAGTCTGAGATTGTTTTTTCCCCTTTAATTCAAGTTCCTTCTGGGTGCTTCTGATGAACTCAACTGAGGGCATGAAACGGAAACTCCTTTCAATATTGACTTAGGCAAAATATTAGGATGCGCAAAGATCATGATGCATTTTAAACAAAAAATGAGTGATTTGTAGATTTTTCCATGAACATTTCTCCCCTCCATTGGGGTGAATTATTGTGATTAGGACTTAATTAATTCAGTTGTCCTTCCTGACTTTGGAAAGACTCGAACTTTTTTTATATTAATGCATTCATTTTTCAATCATTTATTGAAAACCAATCCCATGCCAGACACTGAATAAAACACTTTGGGGATTACCTTGAATACTACGTGATTCAGTGGAGGTGGTTCCTCTTCCAGGAAGTCTTTCTGGCTTTACCCCCTCACCTCTGCAACAAGCTGGGTCAAATGACTTTGTCTGCTCCCAAACTGCTCTGCATCTTGCTTAATCATAATACGTTGTTCATTGTAGCACAATTGTCTATTTGCTTATTTGTAATTTTTGATTTGGTGTCTTGATTATGTCTATGAGGACAGAGAAGGTGTGTTCTGTTAACTGCTGTATTTCCAAAGCCTGATATACCACCTGGCTGCATAATAGGTCCAGCACATGGTTGTTTATTGAATGGATGGACTTTCACTTTTTTTTAATACAGAGACATATCTAACATTATAAAAATCCAAAGTGCTTATCAAAATGCCTCAACATAGTACGGGTGCCTTAGAAATTTGTTGAATTAAATGAATAAATAAAAGATGACAGGCATACTCTCTATTTCAAGAAGCCTACAATCTAGCAAGGGAGATAGGTTACTTGTGGACCAGCATCTACCCTTTCTACTGAGCACGAGAACTCCATCTTTCTGTATTCATGGGCTATGCGGCTTGCCTGGGGCTCCACCCGCAGTTAGAAAGAGAGAAGATTGCTCTAGAAATTGATTCAGAGGTGGCCACCTGATCCAACCAATTCTTGCCAGAGAGAAAATATGAATCCCAGGTCTTGGGATTGAAGAGATCTTGGCTTCCACTGGTGTTGGAAGTAAGGATATAAAGCTTGGAGCTTTTGCAAACAACTGGCTACTATGAGGGAAGCAATCTGAGAGTGGAGTCAGCCCAGTGGAAGGCAATCTGAGAGACTGTCTATTGGTCAATATATTTCCTTTTATCACTGTATGAGTTGGAGTTATCAGATATTTGTAATAGAGAGTTTTAACTGATATAGGCATGGGCCCATACCATCGTAAAGGAAGAGAGTTCCCAATAACTTAGAGAATTCAAAAGAGAGGCTTGTCATTTCAATAAAGAACTCAGGAGAGAGGTGGAAATGTTTAAACCCGGCCATTAATGCAGGTGATTACTTGAATTATTAGGTAAAATTTAAGTGGAAGTTCTTGAATTAGACCCTGAGAGATGAAAAGGATCTATCCATTAATGTAGGTGAAGCACTTCCAAAAGAGGAAGCAAACAGGAGCAATGTGATGAGGCCCAAACATAGGGAACACTTAGGAATAAATGTCTGACTGGAGCCTGAGGTCCATCTTAGGCAATGACAGGAGAGAAGCAAGGATAGGTGGGTAGGATGGAAGGCCTTGAACACCAGGCACTGCAGTATGGGATCTGTAGCAAATGTGCATCTGTCTTCCTGGGAGGTATGGTATGGAGTGGTACTGTCCATCGAATGCCCACCAGATGGCATCCCCCGGGTCTACTGTAGCCCACCTGTCTGCTTTATGAAAGATGCCTTAGGCTCTCCCCTCATTCCTGTTTCTTTCCTGACACCATCTCCAGATTTCTAATTGCCTATTTGAAGGGAAAGGGAGAGAAGAAGAGAATAGAGAGGCACCAGCGATAGGCCCTTTGGAAGCCTCAGGTCTCAATATGAAAACTGCATCCCAAAGGCACATCTCCTCACAATGGGAGTGAAAGGAGAGGTGGAGGAAAGAACCAGAAAAATAGTAATGTGAAGTTCCTCTTCATTTACCAGGGCCATAGCAAGAAAGAATGGGGCCTTGGTAAGAGACATTTCCAAACTGACAATCAGGGTTGTATATGGCATTTTACACTCCTCTAAGGCAGAGGGCAAGTGTTCACCTTCCATACTCTCTGCTGCCAAGACCAAAGTGGGTGTTTCAGGCTAATTCTGCTCTGCTCAAATCGGCTGAAAACTTAGGCAAAATAAGCTTTCTATGTAGGCCTGGCTTCATGGGCATGCAATCTATTTAGCTACATGAAGCATCCATGCTTAGAAGGGCCCAAAGCTAGATTTAATGCTCTTCTGTCATCATTAAAATTTTTAATATTTTTTGAACAAAAGTCTCCATACTTTCATTTTGCACTGGAACTTGCAAATTATGTAGCTGGTCCTGCTTCTATGCCTCAGGGAGTGGAGGGAAAAAGTCAAAGGTCACTTAAATTACTCAGATTTGGCTGCTTTCCTTTGGCCATCTCGTGGTGGGAACTTGCCTTACGTGGTAGGTTGTTGCACATGTCCCCCACCTTCTGAGCCTCTCTCCCCTGTCTCCTACTTTACCACTTTAGAAAGGGCAGCCTCTACTTCCATCAGTGAGTCCCATCTGCCTCTCAGGAGCAAGCAGAAATGATTCCCCTCCCTTCATTATATTTTCCCCAGTTCTTCCTGTTGAAGGTATTTCCTCTTTTTCTGTCATCTTACATTGAACTTTTGTCACTTTTGTATTGTATTATGGTTACTTTAGCCATGTAAGATGGAGCCAGCATAAGCTTTTAGAGAGAACAACCTAGATTGAATGTACAGCTTTGGAAATACAAACTGTCTGAACCTCAAGGTCATTATTGATTAAAATGGGAGGAAAAACTACTTATCATCTAGGGTAAATGAAAACATTAATTGAGATACAACTAGTGAGTCAAATCTTTTGGTTTGCCCAGGACAATCCTGGCCTATGCCTATTAGCCAAATATTATTATTAATATTGTCCCCTTTTAACTTCAAAGTGTCCTGGTTTGAACAAAAAGTTATATGGCTCTCAAGTTTCATATTTTAAAATGCCCAGGAAGGCATCTGACACACAGTAGGTACTCAAGACATGTTTGTTGAATCAGAAGCTCTTTTTTTTTTTTTCTTACAAGAAATTTTCTTAGCTGGGCATGTGTGTTGCACCTATAGTTCTAGCTATTCAGGAAGCTGAGGATGGAGAATCGCTTGAGTCCAGGAGGTCAAGGATGCAGTGAGCTGTAATCGCACCACTGTACTCCAGACTGGGTGATAGAGGGAGGAAGGGAAGGAGGGAGGGAGGGAGGGAGGGAAGAAAGGAAGGAAGGAAGGAAGGAAAGAAGGAAGGAAGGAAGGAAGGGCAGGAGGGATGGAGGGAGGGAAGAAAGGAAGAAAGGGAGGGAAGGGAGGGAGGAAAGGAGGGAGGGAGGAAAGAAGGGAGGGAGGAAAGGAGGGAGGGAGGAAGGGAAAAAGAGAGGAAAGAAAGAAAGGAAGGGAGGGAAGGAAGGAAGGAAGGAAACAAAGAAGGAAGGAAGAAAGAGAAAGGAATTTTTCCTTCCCTTTTGAGGGGCATGTGCATATATTTTTATATCTCTACCAAACTTTGAAGATTTATAATTAATGACAAAGTATGCAGAAATTAAAAAAAAAAATCACTGTGTGATGGAAAAAAATGAAAAAACCACCACTTTCATCATGCCTCTGATTCTTCAAGGGCTGCAATGATGGCTCTTTTGCCCTTTGTGTGACTTCATGGGAGGGAACAGGGCATGTTGCTCTTTTGTTTTATTGCTATTCCAGTGGCGTGCAGGTACGCAGAGGTGCAGGGACAGTGGAATGCTTTTAGTTTTACATTTACACTGAATAAAGCACATTCATGGCATCCCCATCTCCTTTGAGGAGGAGCTCAAGTCTGGAGAGCGGGGAGCTCTGATCTATTAGTATTGAGGGAGTATCTACTATGTGATGAGTGCCAAGGCCAACCGTTTATATCAACTGCAGTGGGGTCGGTGTCTCCTCATGAGCATCCCTGGAGTAATTGGCTTCATGGAATCTTGCTTTGGCTGGCACAGTTTCCTCTCACAGTCTGGGGAACCTCTGAACTGTGGAGCTGATTGTCATGACTTGCCCAACTCCCTGGCCAGACACCTCACATGATATTGCAATAGCACAGATACATTGGAAAACACGGCATCTTGATCTTGTTGTTTGGGCCAGAACACTTTGCCCTCACTGTTTTGATCACACTTGGATCTTTGCTTGATCAGCAGTGGGGGCAATTAATCAGTGGTATGCAGAGGGATTGGAATTATGGATTAGAAATACAATGTGGCCAACCTGGACATAAGTATGATCCTGAAATGTCTGCCAGGTAGACAGTGATGAGTAATATTATTAATTCATTCGTTATGAATTAACAACAAAATAGCTTAGTTTTGTTATCCAGTTCATAATGAATATCACTGGTAAAAAGACAAACTTGAAATAAAACTGATGGCCATCAAAACTGATTTCCCCACAGACTAGGTGCTCCTTCTTTGCACTCCCTTAAAACTTGGTGCTTGTCTCTACGTCGCCAGCGGTCACATTTTTCTCTAATGTGTAGGTGTATTAGTCCATTCTCACACTGCTATAAAGAACTATCTGAGGCTGGGTAATTTATGAAGAAAATAGGTTTAATGAACTCACAGTTCCACAGGCTTAACAGGAAGCATGATTGGGAGGCCTCAGGAAACTTACAATCATGGCGGAAGGCGAATGGGAAGCAAGCATGTCTTATTGTGGGGAAGCAGGAGATAGAGAGAGCAAAGAAAGCCACACACTTTTAAATCATCAGATCTTGTGAGAACTCACCCACTGTCATAGGAACAGCAAGGAGGAAATCTGCACCCATGATCCAACCACCTCCTACCAGGCCCCTCCCCTGACACATGGGGATTAAAATTTGACATGAGAGTTGGGTGGGGACACAGAGTCAAACCGTATTAGTGGGCTTATGTGTTTTTCTTGCTGACAAGACTGGAAACTTATTAAGAGCAAAAATGATCTTCTTCATGCCTGTGTCAAGCAGCAGTCTAGTTCAGACCAGTATTTGTCCAGAAATCTAGCACTTGTTCCACATAGGAAAAATGAAGCAGCTTGGCGGTCAGTACCCTCACCCTCATTTTAAAGTGTGCTTTTTGTGTGGAGGAGACACTGAAAGTCATTGTAAGGCCATTGGCTGGATTTTAGTTGGATTTAGTCGGGACCCCTTGGAGAGTCTTGGTCAGAGGAATGACATAATCTGACTTAGGCTTTAAAAAGATCGCTGTGACTGCTGGGTCAAGAACAGATTGTGAGGGATGGAGGTTCAAGAGACTGACTGGGAGGCTACATCAGCCACCTAGGTGAAATACGAAGCAGGGTTTGAACCAGGGCAGGAGCAGGGGAATGGTGCCATATTTTGAACATGAGGCTGACAGGTTTGGCTCATGAAGCAGATGTAGGGAGTGAGGGAAAGAAAGAGGAGGCAAGGATGATTCCAGTGCTTTTGGTCTGAGTATTGGAAGGCCGGAGTTATTATTCATTGAGTTGAGGAAGGGTGGGGCTGGGAGCAGGTTTGGACTACTATCCTCTGTAGGAAGGGAGACTGTCACTGGGCTTGTCCCTAGCCTCTCCCAACTCCCCATTCCTGCCTTTGGGAAACCCCAGTCCTGCCCAGGCCCTAGTCCTGTTCCCACAGCACCAGCTTCTGACCCCTGCCTCCTTCAGCATCCTTTTATGTGCTGCTCTTTCCCTAGGATGGCCTCATGTCTGTCAGATGCAGCGGGAAGGAAAATCAGGTTCTACCCAATTAGCTCATCTTAAGTGGATTTCACTGTGCATTTAATTAAACCTGTTATAATCTTGAAGGGTATTTTGATACATGGCACTTGATACAGAGTAATTAGACTACTGTGGGCAGGCACATAAATAATTCTGGGCTGAGGTTTAAGCTGGGCTCTGCTGCTATGGGTTTGTACCAGTTACCTTGCCAATAATTTCAAAGCTGATAATGTTTACTCACTCTAGTTTGCAGCCTTCTTAGTCTTCTGGCTGGTGGATCGATTGTAAGGTCATCTGGTTATGCTTTGCTTTGGCATAGCAGAAGCATTCCTGATCTTGTCACTCCCACTTAAATGATTTTATTTTCAAAAAATTGACACACAATAATTGTACATATTTATGGGTTACATAGTGATGTTTCTATACATAAAATGTATGTTTCAGATCAGGGCAATTAGCATATGCATCATCTCAAATATTTATCATTTCTTTGTGTTGGGAACATTCGATATCATCCTTCTAGTTATTTGAAACTATATATTATTACCTATAGAGCTATAGAACACTAGAGCTTACTCCTCCTATCTAGCTGTATCCTTTGACAAATATCTCCCCATCCTCCTTTCCCCTACTGCAAAAGCTCCTTGAGTGTGCATTCTTGGCCATGCAAAATTTTGCTGGCCCATTACTTTTCCAGTATATACTCAGTCTTCAAAACTTTATTCTATTGGACAACTATATCTCAATCTGCCTCGAAACCTTTGCTTCAGCCACTTCCTCTGCATTGAGTTTCCTTTGTTTTTCTTTTATTCTGTGTTTGTCAGAATAGGATAGGTTATGCTGCAGTAACAAATGGCCCTGACATCTCAGTGGCTTACTGTACTGAAGGGTTTTGTTTTTCTTTCTCTCTCTCTCAGTCCTTCTGTACAACCACTGCAGGTCAAGTGTAGCTCAGCTCTATGCCAATTATTAGGGTAGAGGGAGAAGAGAACATGGGGAATCATACACTGGGTCTTCAAGCTCCTATTCAGAAATGGCATATTAATTTCCACTAATGTTTCCTTGATCAAATAAATTACATGATCAAGTCTGCCATCAGTGGGGTGGGGAAGTATAATCGTCTCCTGGACAGACAGTGCATGTTGTGAACAACAATACAGTGAGAAATTGCACTACAAATCTTGCCAAGATAACTCCTAATTTTTATTTCCAAAGCGGGGGTCATTCTCTACTTCCCATTAGAGTTTCAAAAGTTTGTGCTTTTCTCCTTCAACAGATACGGAGCTGGCAGACAGGGCAGTGCTTTTTGTCATCTTTCTCATCAAAGACACATCTGTTAGACACATATTAAATGTTATGTGAATAAACATGGCCTTTTCAACTGTGCACCACCCAGGAGGCAACATTAGGAAGCAGAGAAGCCTGAGAAAGCTAGAACTGCTCCCCTTAGAAGGGTATATGGCTTTGTTCAGTGACAGCTTTATCTCATTCTATCCTTATGACAATCTTAGGGGACATAGGTAGGATTTTTACCCCCATTATATATATGAGAACACAGAGGCCCAGAGAGACACAAAGATGCTCACTTTCAGGGTGAATTAAATTATTGTCAGTTTAGCACTACCTTTGAACTTAAAGTGATGTTTAAAAATGAGGATGACTGTTTCACGGCCAAAATGATATGTTCAAGCCTTCTGTCTAACAGGAGAATGCCTTGCTAATACATATGCCATCCAGAGAGTAGGGACAGGTTGCGTAGGAGAAAATCATTGGGTTACCCAACAAGATTCAGATAGACTCACTTAATTGCTGGAGTTTATGCTTTTGTGAATTGTTACATTAGGCTATTTTGTTAAGGAGAGCCAGAGATTTAAAATGGATTCCTTGGAATGAATGGAGTGGATTAGTATTTACCCAACACCTGTACCCCATCATATTGGGAAGTAAACAGCTTACTTTTGATTTTACAGGATCATAAGCAGAAGGGACTTGCCTTGTCTCAGATAAGACTTTGGACTGTGGACTTTTGGGCTAATGCTGAAATGAGTTAAGACTATGGGGACTTGGGAAGGTATGGTTGGTTTTAAAATGTGAGGACATGATATTTGGAGGGGCCAGGGGCAGAATGACATGGTTTGGCTGTGTCCCCACACAAATCTCATCTTGAATTGTACTCCCAAAATTCCCACGTGTTGTGGGAGGGACCCAGTGGGAGATCCTTTGAATCATGGGGGAGGTTTCCCCCATACTGTTCTCATGGTAGTTAATAAGTCTCCTGAGATCTGATGGTTTTATCAGGGGTTTCTGTTTTTGCATCCTCCTCATTTTTCTCTTACCACGGCCATGTAAGAAGTGTCTTTTGCATCCTGCCGTGATTCTGAGGCCTCCCCAGCCATACAGAACTGTAAGTCCAATTAAACCTCTTTTTTTTCCCAGTCTCGGGTATATTGTTATCAGCAACATGAATATGGAGTCATATACCATCTCTACAAAAAAATAAATAAATAAAAATAAAAAATTGGCTGGGTGCCGTGGGACATGCCTATGGTCCCAGCTACTCAAGAGGGTGAGGTGGGTCAAAGATTGCCTGAGCCCAGGAGGTCAAGGCTGCAGTGAGCTGAGATCGTACCACTGGACTCCAGCCTGGGAAACACAGTGAGTGAGGTCCTGTCTCAAAAACAAACAAAAATCCAAAATACATAAAAACGTATACAATGGAAGGAACAAACTCATTTGTAGAGACAATAAAAAAGTATGCTTTAAAAATTGTCATTATGTCAGTTCATTATACAGAGCTGAGCTATTCATTGCCAATACATGTGCTAAGTATCGGAGATACAGAGATGAAAAGAACTAGTTCCTGGCCGGGCATGGTGGCTCTTGTCTGTAATCCCAGGACTTTGGTATGCCGAGGTAGGTGGATTGGTAGAGTCCAGGAATTAGAGACCAGACTGGGCAACATGGCAAAACCCCATCTTTAGTAAAAATGCAAAAAATTAGCTGGGCGTGTGGCACATGCCTGTAGTTCCAGCTCTTTGAGAGGCTGAGGTCAGAGAATCACCTGAGTTTGGGAGGCTGAGGCTGCAGTGAGCCAAGATCATGCCCCTGTACATCAACCTGGGCAACCAGAATGAGACCTTGTCTCAAAAAACAAAACAAAGCAAAACAAACTAGTTCCTGCCCTTGAGGAAACCTCATATCTAGGAAAAGAGGCATCTTCCATTGCAAGGCAGAGTAATAACTGTCAGGTAGGAGGCACAAACCAAATACTTAGGGAGCACAGAGAAGGAGGAGGGGAAGGCAATACTGGAGGGAAAGCTGCTGATCCCAGCAGTATTACTCTAGTCCAGGCAGCTTATTAACCAGATTGTCAATAATGTCATGGTAAATGTTTCTAATGTTTTTTAAAAAGCCTCCAAGCATTTTATTGCATTTGACCCTCCATCTAATAAAGCTATCTGCCTACACCAAGTGGTGTCAGCATGTCACTTAACATGAGCGGCCAAGTCCAATCCAAGGTCCACAAGGGAGAGGGGCTCCTTATGAAAGCAGTTCTTCCTCCCCCTATGCCTGGTTCAACTCACACCCTCCACTATAAATTTTACCCAGGCCATGTCTGAGCTGTGTCCTGGAGTATGTTGTATATGTATCCTAGTTCCGCTCCAGACTCCAGCGAGTATTTCTACCATGGAGGCTAAATAGCATCAGCCAGGAGTCAGGGCTCTCAAAGCAGCCAGTATGTCTGGATTCACATCCTGGCTCCATCACTGAGCCATAAGCCCATAGTGAGGATTAATTTTCTCATCTTTAAAATAGGAATTATGAACATCTGCTTTGCTGACATCCTGTGGATATTGTGAATGCTTTAAGAATTCCCTATTATTAGCCCTGCCACCACCAGCAATACCTAACCTATACTAAAAATGTCATTTGTGCCAAGCCCTAGGCTCAGCATTTTGTGTGCAACATCTTATTTAACCCTTACAGTTCCTGAGGTTAACCATGTATTTATCTCCATTGTAGAGATGAGGTGACTATGGCTTAGTTACCTCAAGCAAACTGCCTGATATTATGTACCTATGGAGTGCCTGGGACAAGACTTGAACCCAGGTTATCATGCTACCAAGGTAAACCCTTTGTGACCACATTCTGCTCACAAAGGAAGTGGAGATATGGTGCCCAAGTCAGGGTATAAGAATTACTTAGGAAAGACACACCTGGCCGGGCACAGTGGCTCAGGCCTCTAATCCCAGCACTTTGGGAGGCCAAGGTGGGCGGATCACGAGGTCAAGAGATCAAGACCATCCTGGCCAACATGGTGAAATCCTGTCTCTACTAAAAATACAAAAACTAGCCGGGCATGGTGGCGTGTGCCTGTTAGTCCCAGCTACTCGGGAGGTTGAGGCAGGAGAATCTCTTGAATCAGGGAGGCCGAGGTTGCAGTGAGCTGAGATCGTGCCACTGCACTCCAGCCTGGTGATAGAGTGACACACTTGGCCAGGCACAGTGGCTTATACCTATAATCCCAGTGCTTTGAGAGGCTGAGGCAGAAGGATCATTTGAAGCTAGGAGTTTGAGACCAGCTTGGGCAACATAGCAAGACTCCATTTCTAAAAAAATTAAAAAATTATTTGGGTGTAGTGGTAGGTGCCTGTAGTCTCAGCTACTCAGGAGGCTGAGACTGGAGGATTGCTTGGCCCCAGGAGGTCCAGGCTGCACTGAGCTATGCTCCCACCACTATACTCCAGCCTGGGAGACAGGCTCAATTTAAAAAAAAAAAAAAAAGACACACCACAACACACCACAGCACAAACACACACCACAACACACACACACATCACAACACACACACACACACACACACACACACACACACACACACACACACACTCCCTGGTTCCACTTCAGCAGATTCTGGTTCAGTACATCTGGGGCTAGGGGAATTATGTATTTTTTAAAAAACCAAACGGCCCAGGTAATTTTGATACAGCTGGCTCTTAGAATGACTTTTGGGACCTCACTTTGAATTAAAGGATGTCTCATTCTGCTCTTCTCTGGTACTTGAATCTGGTCTGCATCCTCAGACTTCTCAATCTAGGTAGAAAGCCATCCATCCATCCACTGACTCCATGCACCTGTGTGCTGGCCATCAGTGACAGAGACCAATGTAAGGCACAATTCCCAATTTGGAGGAGCTCATGGCTTCAGTTGTTCTCATCTTCACTGGAACTCTGCCTCTTTTCTGCTTCTGCAAATTAGTTCCAGACATACATTCTGGAGGCGTTGTGGAGAAAGCTCTCCTTCACCCCCAGCCCTTCCTTGGTCCTTTCTTCTTCTTCCTCTTTCTTCTTCCTCCTTCCTCCTCCTCCTCCTCCTTTTTCTCCTTCTTCTTTCCTCCTCCACTTCCTCTTCCTCCTCTTCTTCCTCCTCCTCCTCCTTCTCCCTCTTCCTTTTCTTCTTCTTTCTTCTTCTTCTTTTCTTTTGTATTTTTGTGACAGAGTCTTGCTCTGTTGCTCAGGCTGAAGTGCAGTGTGTGTAATCTCAGCTCACTGCAGCCTCCACCTCCTGGTTTCAAGCACTTCTCCTGCCTCCTGAGTAGCTGGGACTACAGGTGCATGCCACCACACCCAGCTAATTTCTGTATTTTTAGTAGAGTCAGGGTTTCACTATGTTGTTCAGGATGGTCTCAATCTCCTGATCTCATGATCCACCCACCTTGGCCTCCCAAAGTGCTGGGATTACAGGCGTGAGCCACCATACCCAGCTTCTTTATTTTTATTGTATATATTTAAGGTGTACATCATGATGTTTCTATATACATATATGTAGTGAAATGATTATTACAGTCAAGAAAATTAACGTATCCATTATCTCCTATGGTTACTTTACTATAGTCCTCTTGCAGTCTGTTAGATCTCTACATCTTACATAACTGCAACTCTGTACTGTCTCACTTACATGCCCCTATTTCCCGTTCTCTCTTCTTCTGTCATAATACCTCTGAAGGAGAGGCTGAAGAAAAGAGTGCTTTGTTAAATCTGTGTTAGGTCTCACAGGACTCGCTAGCGCTCTCTCTCTCTCTTTCTCTCTTGGTCTTCCTCCCTAACAGCCAGTTTGGCGCATACCTGTGGTTGCTCTGTTTACCTTCCTGTTGTATCCCAGCAGGTCCCCAAAATAAACATCAGCAGCCACTTTGGGACTCTACCCTCCACAATGAGGAAGAGGTTGAGAGGCTTGGAGATAGGACAGGGAGGCAGGCAGGATCAAACCAAAGGTTCCCTTGGAGAGTCATGAGTGGGTTTTAGAGGGGTCCATGAACCCTTGAAATTGTACACGTATCCCTTACATGTATCGTGTGTGTGTGCAGTGGTGGTGGTCGGAGAGCTCATGACTGTCCCTGAGTTTGCAAAGTGTTTGTGACTCACAAAAGGTTGACAGCAACAGCTATCCATTACTTCAAAGGGGGTAAATAGTTATCTTCAGAGAAGAACTTTCATGAGGGCCCAGACACTCCCTTAATTTCTTACCCAAGAGTCTTATTTGATCTTCGACATAGTCATGTGGAGTACTAATTAGTTTCACTTAATGATTTGGGAAACTGAGATCCTGCTAGGTAAAATAACTTGGCCCAAGTCCCATAGTTACCAAGTGGCAGAGGCACAGCCCACACCCAGATCATTCCACTAGAAGAAACAAAAAGTTCTCATTCACTCTCAAGAAAAATTAGGGAATTAACCAGTTTTAATTAGTAATGAGAATTCAATACTCACTTTTTGAGTATCTACTATATGCTAGTCAGACACATACACATACGTGTATGTGTATATATATATTTTACAAGAGCCCTGAAAATCCAGGCAAACTTTTTGTTCTACAGATGAGAAAGATGAATCCCAGAGAGGCTAGATTGTTCAAACTTCCACCACTGAGGGGTGAGGATTTAAACCCCGGTCTATTGAAGTTGTCATAGTTTTGTCTCTTTTGATATCTTTCTCACCTCCCTGGGTAATTTGCAGAATCTTTGTGGTAATTGCCTGGCTGCTGGCTGAGGCAGAGAGTTGAGGGAAGGGAATGGAAATGATGGGCTGGTAAATATCTCTGAACCTCAGTTTTTTCATCTGTGGAATGGGAGTAAGTCATGTTTTAAAGGGAAACTGAAGATCAAATGAGATAATGCATTTCAGTGCCTGACATGTGGCAAGGCCTTGCTACACTGAGCTGTTATTATCTGATTGAAAAGAGAAGGACACACTGCCACAGTGGGACTGTCTCCCTCCTCAGGGCTCTGCTGTTCAGCAATGCCTTAGCAGCCTTCTGTGAGGTGGAACCACCTTTATTAAAGAGTTTCTCTTTTTCATCCTGCCAGGAGATTTGAGGAGTTCAAAACCATTTTTCAAAATATGTTTTGACATTTAATTATATACATCCTCCTCTTTGGTTATAACTTCCCTTGTTGTGTCTGCAACAAACAGGGGTTTTTGATGTACTAGCATAGTTCTTATCCCTCCATAATCAGTTTCCTGCCTTTAACAATTAGTAATCTGAGCATCGAAGTTCAAACACCCAGGTAACTTAATTATTTCTCTTTTTACTTCCCTTAACCAGGAAGAACCAGCAAATGACACATTGGTTTATCTAGCATTTTTAGAAATGTGACTTTAGACTGCACACTGGAACCAATGACCCTTCTCTCAGACCACATTCAATTAATATGCAAATGAATTAGACCTTCTGGGTCAGAATTCAAGTTGAGAATCAAAGGAAATCCAGGGGCAGAGGAGGGAGGAATTAACTACTTAGAGGAGTAGTTCAGAGACAGTACAGGATTTAGAATTAAATCAAACAGAGTTGGAATCCTAGCTCTACCATTTACCTGCTTTTAACTATGGTCATGAGCAACTCGTTAGCTCTCAATAGCTACCTCTACACAAGCTCTGGAGACTTGAGTGTCTATCTCAGGTCTATAAGCAAGATTTTCTAAACAAAGAACAAGCGCTGTGTTCCCTGAGATGAGATCCCAGATTGGAGCATGGAGGAGAGGATTGCAGACGTCCAGAGTGCAACCTTAGGACCCAGAACTCAGTTCTAACTCTATCATGGGGTAATTGTGTGGAAAGATCACTGGAGAGGCTTGTGTCTTGGCACTTTCATTTGCACAATAAAAATAGTAACAAACACCTCCCCGCTATCCTCCCTCCTTCCCTCTCAGATATAGTAGAAGATCCAACAATAACTCAAGTGCCTGCCCTAGGTTAGGCCATGTGGAAGAAGCTGAAGATACTTAGATGAATGAGGCCAACCTTGTTTTCAAGGCATTCAGAACCTGATGGGGAAACACACACTAACGACCATTTGTCATAGAATAAGGTGACTGAACTACAGGAGAAATGTACTAGGACACTGGGAAGGAGGAGGAAGGAGCCTCTAAGCCCTCTTGGGATAAAGAGTTCAGGACATGTGACATAATGAAAAATATTTTTTATTGGTGGGGTGACAGAAATAGTAAATGTATTTTGTCAAACATCTGTGATGTTGTAGAAAGGTACTAGAATTTCATTTGGTTTGTTTACTGTTTTTTCATTTATTTATTCATTCAACACATTTCCTGAGTGCCTACCATGTACCTGTTCTTGTGCTAGGAACCGAAGTCTCACTGTCTCACTTTATATGATGATAGATCAATCAGTCTGTCATTTCTAGTCAATGAGTTGGTATTGGTATTTTTCAGCCCCTAGTTGGGGCCATTGATTATTTGTTGAAAATGAGCAAACAAAAGAACACATGTTTGATGCAGTCCAAAAACCTTAGAATTGACTTCTAAATGTCTTTGAAAGGATAAATCTTTTGTGATTCTACTAACTTGGGTCAGCTTCTGTCAAATGCACTGTGGGAAGAACTTGGCTGTTCAGAACTCTTCAGTTCCTGGGGCTTTGAAAAGAATAATTTGGCTATGTGGTCAGTTTACCATCTACTTAATCAATTTTTGCCTGGAAAGGACTTAGGAAAGGACAGAGCAACTTAGAAAAGTGGTACCCAATATTAGAAATCTTTTCTCCTTGCTTTGTTTTTCTAGTCTTGCTTCAGTGGGGGAAGGGATATCATGTTCATTTTGGCCCAGAGCATCAGTACTGTCTTTCAATAGGCAATAAGGTATGTTTCCCCACATTCTGGAGGCAGGTGGAGCTCCCAGCAAAATGGAAGAGAAAAGTCACAGGGCCAGGGAAATATGGGGTGGGGACTGAGGACTGGAGAGGAGAGCTGGCAAGGGTGTGAACTAGCAGTGACTCAACCTGAGATTGTGTGCACCTAGAACTGTGTGCAGATGTTCAAGGCATGTTAGGTATAACAGGATGGCTTTCTTCTTCTTGACCACAAAGCATAGGCTTCATCCATCCGTCTACCCACCCACTCACTCCTCCCTTTTCCCACTGACCCATTCCCTTGTCCAGTCAACCAGTCTCTACAGGCAGGCTCACTTCTAGCCACGAAGTATACAGAGATGAATCAGGAGATACAGATGCATGAACAAGCAAATTAGAATACACTATATCTACAGCAATAGAGACATGAGGGAGCTGCTGAGAAAATCCAGTAGCTAACAACTAACTAGCTCGCAGAAATCATGGAAGGCTCCCCAGAGAAAGTGCCAACAGAGCCGAGCCTGGAAGAATAGATCTCAGATTGCCAGAACAGGTAATGTGGGGAATTGTACCAGGAGGTGTTAAGAGCAATCTCAAGGTCATGGAGGCAAGAAAAGTCTGGAATATTCTGGGGAGTGGGAGAAGTTGAACGTGTGGCTAGAACGCAAGTTTGTGGCATTTGCACCGCATTTTGCAGGATTGCTGATTTTTAGTTTGCTGAGTTTTCAAGAGCTCACCTTAGATGGCATCAGCTTTGAAAACATATGAATGCATTTTAATATCAAACAAGATTAGGTTAAATATACTGGCTCTGTTCTCTCATGTGTATATCTCTTGTATGTCCCCAGTTGAAATGTCCATTGTACATCATTCATTCTTCTGTTCATTTATTTAAACACAAATGTTTATTGAGAAACTATTCTGGGCCAACAAAGGCACAGAGAGGTGAGATTTTCCACATTTACCCAGCTAAGTTCATCATAGCAACTGAGAGGAGAATTCAACTCTCAAAGCCCACACTCCTTCTACTTACACCAGGCATTATACAACATGAATTTGTCTTTTGAGAATAAAGGAAGGAGCTAGCTGTTCATGGAAACTGAATTCTTTCAACTCTGAGTTTTGCTTGGCTTTGGTAATAAACATTACTAAGGAAGTATCTCTTCCTGGGTCACTTCTGCCTGTTTATATCAGAAGGCTTGATCAATGAGCAAAACAGATGAAGACTCCTGTCCTTGGGAAGCTTACTGTACAGTGTAATTACTCGGAATTACCTGTTCAAAATGACTTTGCCTTCCAGACAGTAAGCGCAATAAAGGTTGGGTTTATGTCTATTATTTGATGATGGACTTACTACAGTGCCTAGCACATAGTAGAACCATATATATATTTTTAAACCTTTCCAGTCTGCATCCATCATCCCAGAAGTAAATGACAGCTGGCAAGCTATTCCTTGCAGGCTAATCTCATGTCCTTTGAGAGGGCTCTTAATGCATTCCACACTCATATAGCAGCCACAGTCATAAATGTGCTTAAAAATAAACAAACAGAACTTTGTTCTGCTGGGCTTTATGAATGCCATGATTATATGGGCAGAAGTGACCCATGAGGAGAGACTCCCTTGGTAGCATTTACCACCAGGGCAAAGTGAGGCTCAGAGTTGGAGGAACTCAGGTTCCATGCATAGCTAGTACTTTACATTCTTTCCTTCATCTACCTAAGGAGAAATTCATGCTGTATGATGCTGAGCAATAAGTGGAAGAAACATGGGTTTGGGGGTTGGTGCTCTCTTCTTTCATTTGCTATGATGAATGTAGCCAGATACACATGGAAAAATTAATCTCTTTGTGCCTTTGCTTTCTCATCTGTAAAATGCCTGACTTGAAGCTCAGGTGAGAGCATTGAATGAAATAATATATTGAAAGCATCTGGCCCAGTACACCCAGCACAGCATCAGACTGTAATAGACTCAAAAATGATCATTATCATTACTGTGGTTTACACTTTTGGGGAGATGTGTTAGGTCTTTTGGGTTTTGTAGAAAGAATCTAGGACCTAGAGACAGGGGATTTAAGTTCTCATCCCGGCTCTGTCACCCGTGAGCTGTGTGATATCAGCTTAGTTACTGAGCCTCTCTGGGCCTTGACTCCTCATCTGTTAAAAAAAGAGGTTGGTCCAATAATTTCTACTTAAATTTTTCTCTTAGCAAAGTGCCCTCCACTCAATCCCTACTTGCTAATGGCATCATTCAGCCTCTCTTGGATAACAACTGCCAAGCCTCTATAGCTACCAAAGTAGAAAATGGTGATCCATCTGGGCAAATTGGAAGGAGCTGTGTTTCCTCTGGGTAGACCCAGCCCCATGCTGGAGCTGCCTGGGGAGCTGTTTGGAGGCTGTATTTTGGCCCCATTTTCTCCCAGCCAGGGTCTATAGTGCAGTGTACAACCTGACCCACCATGCATTGTGGCTTTGGCCTCCTCACTGGTCTCCCGGCCTCCAGACACACCTGTCCTAATTCAGTCCTTCTTCCACAGTACTTCTAGGGAATCACTTCCCCACTGAACCCTAAGCAGGATTCACTCTTCTTCCTGCACAAACCCTTCACTGGCCCATTTTGGCTTCAGCATAAAACCAAGCCACTTTGCCAGGCCTCATACAAGCTTTTCCTCTCTCAGTGGGGCACCGTAAGTGCACACGTGCACCGTAAGTCTGCAGTTCCCTGGACATACAATGCTTTTCCTCACTGCAGAACCTATGTACACAAGGCCCCCTCAGCTCAGAATGCCCTCTTCAAGTTTCTCCTCTGTACTCTTCACCCATGCTAATGCCCAGACACCCATCAAGACTCAGCTTTGTGTCAACTCTTCCAGCAATCTTTCTGTAACCCCAATCCTTAAGACAGACTGGGAGCCCCTCTACCGAGCCTTCATTCTTAGCACAAAGCTACCTCTTCTAGTGAAGGGCCTCATGTTATAATTGAGGAAACTGAGGCCTAGACAAGAATCACAAGACCAGCAGCTGGCACTTATTGATGGCTGTGTGGATGGCAGCCACCCTAGGATGTGGGTATTGGCATTTCTAGTTTACAGCTGGGGAAGTTGAGGTTCTGAGTGGCATCTACTCTCCGTGGCAGTAGTTCTCAAAGTACAGTCCCAGTCCTGCAACAGAAGCATCGGCATCAGCATTAGTGGGGAATGTAGGAGAAATGCAGACTCTCCAGCTGACTCCAGACATATTCAATCGGAAATTCTTGGGGTGGGCCCAACCATATGTGTTCAAAAAGCCCTCCAGGTAATTCTGATGAATGCCAAAATTTGATTAAAGTTTGCAAACTACCGGCCTAATATTATCCAGCTGGTCATGGATGAATCTGGGATTTAGAACCATATGACAGATAGTTAAAGAAATTAATAAGTTTATGCTTTTAACTTTTATGCTGTGACCACCTATGGGCTTTTCTCAGTGAGGCCTCCCCTGGTCACCCGATTTAAAATCACTTCTCCCCTCCTACCATCCACTGCTAAGCATTTCCTATCTCCTGCCCTTTCTTTTACTCAATAATACTTCCAAGTTGGCATACTACACTTTTTAAATATTAGTTTACCATTTATTATTTGTCATAGTAAGATTGGGCTGCCGTAACAAAATAGCACAGACTGGGTGGCTTAAACAACAGAGATTTAGTTTTTCACAGTCCCGGAGCGTGGAAGTCTGAGGTCAAGGTTCTAGCATGGCCAGGTTCTGGTGTGAGCCCTTTATCCAGTTCACAGACACGTGGCTACCTTCTCCCTGAGTGTTTATATGGCTGAGTGACAGGGCAAACAACCTCTCAGATGTCTTTACCTAGAAGGGCACAAATCCCATCATGAGGGCCCTGTCCTCACGACCTCATCTCATACTAATTACCTCCTAAAGACTCCATCTCCATATGCTGTCACAATCGGGTTTAGGGCTTCAATGCATGTAGCGGGGACCCAAACATTCAGTCCACAATGATCTCCTTCTATCTGAATGTAAGCCCCAGCTGGGCAGGCGTTTGTCTCTGTAGTTCACTTGCTAACTGTTAAATCCTTTGTGCCTAGAACACTGCCTTACACATAGTAGGTATTCAATGTATACTTAGAAATAAATGGTTACATAGCTGGTTGGTGACACAGAAGGGAGACTCACTGAAGTCTACTTATTCACACTTCAATACATTCCCTATGCCTCCCCAAATCTTTGCCTCCTTTTTAGTGGTCTCGTGATAGCAGCTCTCTCCTTCCTAAACAGGTCATTTTCCAGTATCATTCTTTTACCAATCATCACTTGCAGGAAGAGGGTTTTTTTTCAACCAGCCCTGCAAAGCGGTTACCCTAGGCATGATTTAGCTAATTTACTCAGCGCTTTGTCTTAATGGTTCACCAAGTGGAATTTTTTTTTCAGTAATGACAGTAAATGCATTTGAAATGTAGATATCGACCCAGGCGATGCTGTATATTTGGTTCATCAAATTTTCATGTTAATATTAAAATTCTTTTTTTTTTTTTTTGGTGGGAAGGGAAAAGCCAAAGTGTTGATTCACTGTGGCATACACTTTTCCAAATGAAAAGAGAAGGCTTTAATCAAGCATCCTTCCATGGCTACTGCCACATAATGGGAGATGAGAGCAAGAGAGAGGGAAAGAAACCAGACTCCTTTTGGAGCTATCATGTTCCAGTCATGGCCCTCAGCTATACACAAAAATGTGCATGGGATACTTTGCCCTGCCACCCTCAGCCAAAAGTAATGTCGTCATCACTCCATTATTTCTCTCAAAATCTTTCCAGAGTTCCCAGCTGCCTCAGTCATCATCAGAGATTCTCCAACTTCTGCTACAAGATTAAAACAATCCCCACTGTTTTTCACTTGATTTATCACCTCCTCAGTAGTGCTTCCTTGACCACCCTATCCAAGTAGGCATCCCATGTTCTTCTCTATTATCATCCTGGTTTTTCTTCCTAGTACTTATCATAATCCATAACTCTTTTGTTCATTCATTTTTTTTTTGCTAGTTTATTTTTTATCGGTTTGTTGTCCACCCTTAGGTAAGCCAAGACTTTAGAGCCATAGCTAGTTTTTCCTTCCTGGAGTAGAGATGGAAAGAAATATCAATTTATTTCACATTAATTTACTTGCTACACACACTGACCTGATTTACTGTTTGCAACAACTCCATGATGTGGGGAACGGCACCACTACTTTGTCAATAAGGCTGTTGAGGTCAGAATAGTTAAAGGATTTGGCTTGCAAAACATCAGATAAGTGAAGGGTCTTTAGTTAACAATCAGTTCTGCCCATCTCCAAAGTAGAGCTAAGCAACAAAGCCTATAGTACTTGGAAGCTAGCTGACCTCTGTTCAAATTCTGGCTCTGACCCCTACCAGCTCTGTGACCTTGGATGAGTTACTCAACTTGTTTTAATTTCTCCACTTGTGAAATGGGAATAATAATAGGATTTACTTAATGGGGAGGTAAAATTTGGAGAATCAAAAATATAAAGGATGTTGAACAATATCTGGCACATGATAGTTACACATTTTAGCCAGTGTTTCAACTTCACCATGCTGGCAATTCATAATTTCTCACATTTGAGTAGGTTTTATAAGACACTCTACTTTAAGACAATATTGGCAACAACCCCCAAGCCCACTCTCAATACACACACACACACCATTTCCCCTATTTTCCAGATGAGGAAACTAAGAACTGGAGATTTTCTACCACTTGCTCAAGGTCGGAGAGCTAAGAAACTGGCAGAGTGAGGATGAGGTCCAGGGCCCCTGGCTCCTTCTCCAGTGGTCTGCCTCCTCAGGCCAGAATTTATATGGGCTCTATGCTTCGAGGTTGCATTTATGGCCTTAAGCTGCCAAGACTTTTCCAATTCCTTGAAGGAACTGACCTAACAAACAAACGAAAAACTATTAAATGCAGTAAGTCATTTCTCTGCTAAAACAATGTGGTGAGAGATCCCATAAAAGAGGGGCTGATGAGCAGATCAGAGTGTAGAGATCTGAGCACCCTGTGCACTCTCCCAAGTGGGCAAGTGAGGTTCTTTTGGGCCCTGCTGGTATCTCCCCATTGGCTTTCTGTTATCCTTCATTGCAGGACCTTTGTGTGTGAGCAGCAAGACTGGTGGCTTCCTGAACAGTGTGATTGGAAAAATTCTGCCTTTCTCTTTAACCCAGTATGTCTAAAATAATCTCTTCAATCAGACTGTCAATTCCACATTCAAGACACAGTCAGGATAAAGCACTGCCCCTCAATTATCCTGCCAACGGGGCAGGAGAAAGTTTTCAGACTCACTTTTGAAAGATGGCCCTGCCTATTGGCGGCTTTCCTTCACTCTATGTGCCAAGCAATCCTACAAAGTGAAAGGGAAAAAGACTCATGTTTTACTTTGGGAAATTTCTGTGTTCCAGGGACAGGTAGAGTGTTTTGTGTATATTGCTGTATATCATTTAACCCTATGTCGACACTGAAATATTAGTAGTATTGATTCTTTTTGATGCATAAAGAAACAAACTCAGAAAGCTTAAATAACTTGCTAGGGGTTACATAGTTCATATTTATGGGTCTAAAATTCAAACCCAGGCATGCCCAGCTCTGAAGTCTGTGCTGCTTCCATGACAACAAAAATGACAGATCATGAGCTTAGCAGTTTGGCTTTCTGTTGACTATGCAGGTACACATGCAGCCTTTTCTTCCTTATTGGGCTACTCAAGATGGTACAAGATGGTCTCTGTTTAGACCTTGAGTCTGTTTGCTTGGAGGCTAGGCATTATACTTAGTTTCTGGAAATCTGCTCTCCTGACACCTAGAATTCAGGAGGGCTCAAGCTGGAAGTCCTGACCTGTTTTGACTCCATGTGACAGTTTGTTTCTATTAAAACTCATGTCATGTGCATATCAATGTCAATGATTTTGCACCATTCAGCCCTGAGGTGGGGCCCCAGGAGCAGTTTTCTGGGTCCTTCCTTTTGAGGGTAAAATGACCAAGAGAAAAATGTGTCTGTGGTCCTCCTAGCATCCCAGAGGCTACTGGGGGCTCTGCTATGGCTGGACCATGTGCCAGTTCTGGGTTCTATATCAGGGGATTCCTGTCCATGAGCAGGTGGCATGCTCAGCAGCTCATTCCTACATCATTATCATCTCTGAGTCTTGTTTTCTTTTATCCACAACCCAAATGCCTTACCTTGCACTTCTACTGATATTGTGTAGACAACCAGCTTTTTAACGCCCTGAGTCCCTCCATCTCTTTCCTTAGCATTTTTTTCTTTGTCTTTTTAAAAAAACAATATTTCTTTCCACTGTCATATTATAGTCATGCTTCTCAGCCCACCAAAGCCTTGAAATGTTATTTGACTCCCAGGTGTGACTCTTGACTTTTGTGCCCTATCTCTACTCTCAACAGCAAGCCGCAGACATCCACAGCCATATGTAAAGCTCTGAGCGGTCTTCTCTTTTCTCCCATGCCATCCAACATAAAGCCTCACAATGTAAATCCTGTAAATCTGATCTCTCTGGAAGTCAAATGAAGTGTCCTGAACATCAATCATATGTCAAGCACCTGCTTTCTCTTAGGCTATCTTAATTGTGCCTCAGTGCAACCCAGAGAGGTAGGAATTTTTTGTACCCATTACATAGAAAAGAAAATTGAGACTCAGAGAGGTTGAATAATATGGCCTCACTCATACTCCTGAGGGTCAGAGTTAGGACTGTGACCTTTCTTTGTCTAATTTGAAGGTCAGGTCTTTCTATGACAAAGTACTGGCTAGCATTCAAGACCTTCATACTATCCTGACTTGTTCTGCTTTCTGGAAGAGCCAAGTATTACAATATGCTATTCTTTGTCATGTTGTGACCAGGTTGAATATTAAAGCAAGGTATGTCAACTTTATGCCTCAGCAGTCACTCTGTAAAGCAGCACGAAACCACACATAGCCACAAATACAAATTTAAAATGAACCATAACTTTACAAGAGACGTTTTAGAACTTACAATCAAAAAGCCATTTATTAACAGTTCCATCCACACTCACCAGTTAGATGGCCCTGCCATTTATCTGCTTGAACATCAAGCAGTTCTACAACTATTATTTTAATTAATTAATTCAGCCCTTTTATCTCAAGAGTGGGCCCTGGGAGACACCTGGCTTATTTTCACAGCAGTCCCTGATGCTCAGCTGTCAAGCTGCATCATGACTGGCACTCCGAGCTTCATGCAAGGCCAAGCACTTAATCTCTTTAACAGAGACCTGTCATCACTTGCTTTTACTCCAGCACGGTCCCAGTCTATGTTGAGACACAATGTCTCATGCACCTGTCCCTGCCTTCCCATTGTAACAGCCACCGTATGGGTTCAGACCCTTCTCAATTCCTCTCTGCATCATTGTTCCTGCAATTCACTGAGAGCCTGCTCTGTGCCAGGCACCATGCTATGCATTTCATATTCCTCTTCTCTCATCCACAAAACCACCAGGCAAAATAGGACTATCATCCCCATATCCCCCAAAAGGAAATGGAGTCTTAGAAATGTAAAATGACTTGTGCAAGATCCCTCAACTAGGAAGTTGTAAAGCCAGGACTGGAAGTGAGCTCTATACTGACTTCAGTGATTGTGATTCTTCCACTCTTCTGCATTGTCAGAATCTTGCTTTTAATATCTAATATCTAGGAATGAAAGATATAAGCTAGCTAGGCTATATACTATGTAAAGGGGTAAAATAGAAAAGAGGGCCTTCAGAAAAAGCATGGCAGAGTGAGGGCCTGCTAAGGGGAGATAAGACATATCAAAAAGCCAAAAAACCTGTTGAGCAGTCTTCTATGGATGTACTGTGTAAATTATCTTTACTCTCTCCTTTGTGGACTCTTCAGTAAATTCTGTTTTGTTCCTGGTATTTATTTACGGTATATTTATTTGGTGGTGGTGGTACAGCAGGTGTTCAGGGCTAACAGGAGAAGGAAGAGACAGTGGACAGTTGGATTATATGTTGATTTAAAACAGTATATGATTATTGGCCATATGTATGTCTTCTTACATGTGGGCAACAATAATGAAAAAATTGTCAATATATCACTGATGATTAGGGAAATGCAAATCAACACCATGATGAGATACCATCTCACACCAGTCAGAATGGCTATTATTTAAAAGTCAAAAGGTAACAGATGTTGGTGAGTCTGTGGAGAAATAGGAACACTTACACACTGTTGGTGGGAGTATAAATCAGGTCAGCTATTGTGGAAGACCGTGTGGCAATTCCTCAAAGACCTAAAGACAGAAATACCATTTGACCCAGCAATCCCATTACTGCGTATATACCCAAAGAAGTGTAAATCATTCTATTATAAAGACAAATGCATGCATGCTCATTGCAGCACTATTCACAATAGCAAAGACATGGAATCAAACTAAATGCTCACCAATGATAGACTGGATAAAGAAAATATGGTACCTATATACCATGGAATACTATGCAGCCATAAAAAAGAACAAGATCATGTCCTTTTCAAGGACATGGATGGAGCTGAAGGCCATTATCCTTAGCAAGCTAACACAGGAAGAGTAAACCAAATACTGCATTTTCTCACTTATAGGTGGGAGCTAAATGATGAGAACATATGAACACATAGAAGGGGAGAAACATACACTGGGACC
Organism: Macaca mulatta; assembly: GCF_049350105.2. Lineage (NCBI taxonomy): Eukaryota > Metazoa > Chordata > Mammalia > Primates > Cercopithecidae > Macaca > Macaca mulatta. The sequence goes on from NC_133419.1 coordinate 80,114,051, forward strand.
TATTGGAGGGTGGAGGTGGCAGGGTGGGAGAAGGGACAGGATCAGGGAAAATAGCTAATGGGTACTAAGCTTAACACCTGGGTGATGAAATATCTGCACAACAATCCCCATGATACAAGTTTACCTATGTAACAAGTCTGCACTTGTACCCTAAATTTAAAATGAAAGTTAAAAAAAAAAAAGCAGGTGAAACGGTGATGGTTGCAGGGGGCAGGAGGGGGAGTTCCCACACCTGGATGAGGACGGAGGGCATTTCAAGTGAGGATACAGTTTGTGCAAAAGTCCAGAGCTGTGATGAGGCCCACACTTCCCAGCCACATATGTTCCTGGGAATATGATGGTTTTGGTTTTCAGGAGGATCCTTTCTCCACAGAAGATATGAACTTACCTGCTTTTGTTCAAAAGGCTATATAGGCCTTTCATAGTGACTTCTGACCAGTTTTCAATCCCAAGCAGTAGCTTTACAAGTTCTGCCTTTTACATTTCCCCCATGCTGTTAAAGCATTAAAAAAAAAAAAGTAGAAGAAAAAAAAAGAAATCCAGCCATTTCAAGCCCATTGCCTCTTAGCCTCTTAGCTGCCCTAGGGGGTGCCACCTCTAAGCTGAAACCTTCTGTAATTGTTTGGGGCTCACTGGGCCTCCCAATGACACCTTCATTTAATGCCATTACAGTCTGGCTCCAGGTTCTTAAAACTTGGTACCTGTGCTCTTTGCTTCTGTTGCCAGAAGGAATTGCTCTTAAAAGCTATCCTTTATGCTACTAAATTAGTTCTTGCTACTGCTTTGTATATCCAGGTAAGATGGGACAGTCGAATCCTTCATTCTTTGGGTTGTGGAGGCAGTTTGAAGCATGTGTCAGAGTGTTTCCCAAAGCATGTCCTGTAGAACACTGAGCCCGTGACATCAGCTTCCAAATGTAAGTTTAGTAGTCAAATATTTTTGGGAGATGTGGTGTAATGCATCCCAGCCTGAGAGATTCCTAATGCATATTGGCAGATTAAAGGCATGGAGAAAAGGCCTGCAAGAAAAAAATCTTTTTAACCCAGTGTTTCCTAAACTTATCAACAAATAGGGAATCCTATTTTTGCGTTATTCCTGCACCCTTTGGTAAGTGCTGCTCTAGGCAATAACAACCCCTTCCAGGTGTATGGTATCTAACATTTTACATTCAGTTAGAGCAATACTACGAGGAAAGCAGTATGACTTGCATTTTATGAGTGATGACATTGAAGGGCAAAGATGTTAGTGACTTGTGCTAGGGAATACAGCTGGTAGGAGGTAGTTGAAAATTAGGGTCTCTGTTTTGTAGGGTAGGGGGTCTTCATCATCAAGCAACAGGGCCTTTTTGTTGAGGCCATTTTCACCCTTCAAGGGTGGTCTAGACCATATACATACATATACACACATGCATGTGTACACACACACACACCCAAAATGTGCTTTATCAATAGTCAAGTTATTATTACTTCAAAAAATCCCACTATGGGGTAAGTGGGGAAAGCTAAATAAAGAAATTCTTATTTAATGCAGAGGAAGCTGGGTGCTTCATATACATTACCTCATAAATGTTTGAACTAATTGTGAGAGGTAAATATCTGTATCCCCGTTTTATAGAGAAACACATCGAGGCTCAGAGAACTTAGGTAACTTTCTTGGTGTCACAGAATACCAAAATGCTCAGCCAAGCTTCACGTTTATGTTTGATTCCAAAACCCATTCTCTGTCCTTTTATCCTACTACCTTTTGCTAGTGAATGTCACTATTCCTCTTAGCCTAGAACCTAACAGAGGAAGCTAGATTTACCCAGTTGCCTCTGCAGAGTAAAACGATCTGTGTTCCAACAGGTGGTTTAGATAAACCTCATTTTTCCTGGTGGTTTGAGAAAAATAAGAGTATAGAAAATTAGTAACTCTGCTCTAAAAGGAGATCAAAGGGAACTGATGCTTAAATGGTTTGACAGTGTTATGCCCCACCCTGGAAGGTGGATTTGGGACTTTATCCCTTAAACAAAAAGAATAGTTGGAGCCTTATTAGGGAACTGAGCAAAACTAACCAATATAAGGGCTCGGACACTGCTCAGGCCAAGAAGTTGCCAAGTTGTGTGGAAAAGCAGCTCATAGCTAGGAGAGGCCAAGGCCAAGCTGTATGGGAAAAGCCGAGTCAAGAGGTAAAGGCTGAGGTTTCTAGTCTGGGCTGTGCATCCATAGAGTATGGGATCTTGGCAAACCTCTTAACTCCTCTTGGCCTTAGTTTCTCATATTTAAAATAAAGGGGTGTGAAAAGATGCCCAGAGATGGTAATTACTACGGGGGAGGGGAATCAGGTTTCTGCCTGGAGGCCAGAGGAACCCAGTGTCTGCTCTGTATTGTCTCCTCTGGCCTCATTCTGGAAAGAGGCCTTATTTTAGGTCCCCCAGAGGGGAGAAGGTTTGGTGACCTCAGCCTCCCGAAATGAACACAGAGGGGAGTCCCATACCTCACCATACCTCATGTTTAGCACAGAGGGCATTGGGAACAACAGACCAGGGACCATAAGGAGGCTCAGCACATGGGAGGTTGGGGGCTTTTCCCCACTGGTTACTTGGTTACCTGAGTTTGTGTCCCAGGTGGAAAACCTGCAGAGTTTGCTTGCTGTTTGTCTATTCGGGGGTATGGTTTGTGTGGAAGTGCAGGACACACTGCTTTGGATCCTGCATCCTACTCTCCAGCTAAGTGGGTTGTGGTCATGCTAAAGAGGGAGGGAGGCAGGATGAGGCCCTGGGACTGTGAGGAGAAGGGAAGGCAGGGTTGCCAGCATGGGCCTGGGAAGGGTCTGTAGGCTTGAGCAATAGAAACTTCCAGAGGCCCCCACAATGAGTGATTGGATTAAATGATTTCTCAGCCCCAACCCAGCTCACACATGAAGTGTTGATTTCATTTCCCTACCTTCCATGAGCAATGCAGCAAACATCAGCACCACAGATGTGCTCAGACTTGAGCCTGACTCACAGAAGAGAGTCTGGGGCTGCCAGGCTTCAGACACCAGGTTATAATCAGCTTCTTCCCAGGCGCTGCACACATGAGGCCCATGCCATGGGCAAACAGTGCTTGGGGTGGTTCAGGCACTGCAGAGACCATGGAAAGTTCACCTGACAGAAAAGATCTGGAGGGACTCACCTCACAGATCCCTCAACAGAGCTAACAGTGTTCTTTGGGCCCCTGTTACTATTTAGGTGAGAGTTGCAAAGGCAGCCTCTCCTAGATTACAAAGTGTGGGTGGAAGTCATCAATACTTCAATAGTACCAGCTGTTGGGACCTACCCTCAGGCCTCTCTTACACCCTCCCTGCCAGGCTCCTAGCCATCCTACCAGGGACAGTTGGCAAGTGCTTTTGCCTTGGGGCTGGAGGTTGGAAATACTGTCAGCAGTGCTGTCAAGGTGAAGCTAAAATACAGCATCTCCAGGGGACACCCAGGCTGTGGACCATGGCAGAGGCTGCAGCGAGGAGCTCAGCATGCAGAATCTGGGAGGGCAGGGATGGGCCCAGTGGAGTCTCCACCACCCAGTAGTTCCTTAAATTGTTGAACGTCTGATTAGTGTGGAGAGGTGGTGAAGGAGGGGCCACTGAATGGGTCTTAGAGTGCAATGGGAGAGATTTGGGAAGCAGAGGTCTTTGGAATTTGGTTTTAGAGAATTAAGGACGAATTAAGGAAGGAATAATTTCTGAGTGCCTACTCTAGGGGACACACATGAGTTTGACACCTCACATGAGTTACTCTCCTTAAATCCTAAACAAGAATTATTATTATCCCTCCTTATGAGCTGAGATTTGAGAGGCTAAGTGAATTACCCAGAAACAAATCATTTCTGAGTCAAAAAGGCAGGATTCAAATCTAGGTCTTCTGATTTATCTGCCTTCATATAGTTAGGTCATTATTTTTCCCATTTTATAGAGAAGACTGAGGCCCAGAAAAGCAACTCATAGCTAGGAGAGGGCAAAATGGAGACTAAAATCCAGTAATCTGGCTTGATAGCTTTGCTCCATTCATGGACTGCTTGATGTTCTCCCAGGACATGCAGGTCTCCCTCACCCAGGTCGGCACTGAGTGTACTCACAGTTTGTCCTGTTCCCATGGGGGCTGGGACTCACCCCACCCTGCAGTCCTCATCTTCTCCCTCATCTGTTTAGGTAGCCTCTTTGGGGAGGGCAGACATCTGGCTCACAGCTGGCCTGAGTGAGGCTCATGCTACTCTATACGGAAGAATGTGGTGGGCTTCATGTGTGTTTTTCTTTTCTCTGTTGTAACGAAATTGGATAATGAGCCTGGTGAATGAAGCTCCAGCCAGGGAGTGCACAGAAGCCCCAGCTCTGCCATGCTGTGCCATTGGGTTACCGTCTTTGGGTCCTGGTGTCTCCATTTGCAAGAATGTGGGGTTATGCAAAATGACACCCAAGATCTTCTCCTGGTACTGACTTTCTAGAACTCTATGTAAAACGGTTACCACACATACACCAGGAAAGTCAAGCATTCTTCCTTCCCCATGTAGTGAAATCTAAAATTAAATATGCATAAAATATTTTGATGTTTAAATCAAACCTTGGCATTTTCTATTCCCTTTATTGTTTACCCTTGTATAAATTTTTTAATAATAGTCTTCATTTTTTGAGAAAAAGATATTTTCCCTTAAAAGTGCATAGAATTTCAAACTCTTTTTGTTGTTCTTATGCATTCTTTCTTAAAACCTTAATTAAAAACAAGGAAAAAAGGAGATAAATTGGCCTAAATATAAAAAACTTTCTGGGGTTCCTGTTCATTTACATCTTAAGATAGTTAATATTTGTGTCAACCTGGCTAGGCTATGATGTCCAGGTGTTTGACCAAACACTAGTCTAGATGCTGCTGGAATGTGCTTGTAGTTGTGATTAACACTTACCATCAGTTGCCTTTAAGTAAAGCAGATTACACTCCATGATGCGGGTGAAACTCATCCAGTCAGTTGAAGGCTTTAAGAACAAAAGCAGGTTTCCCAGAAAAGGAGGAATTCTGCCTCAAGATTCAATGTGTAAATCCTGCTTGAGTCTGAGCTTCCAGCATGCCCTGCAAGTTTCCATACCTTCCCTATGAACTTTGGACTTGCTAGGCCCAACAATTCTGTTAGCCAGTTTCTTAAAACAAATCTCTATTTCTGGTCCAGTTGTGGTAGCTCACACCTGTAATGCCACAGCTTTGGGAGGCTAAGGTGGGAGGACAGTGTCAGGCTAGGAGTTTCAGACCAGCCTGGGCAACATAGTGAGGCCCCATCTCTACAAAAAACTTAAAAGTTAGCTAGGCATGGTGGCACACGCCTGTAGTGCTAGCTATTGGGGAGGCTGAAGCAGGAGTATCACTAGTGCCCAGGAGTTTGAGGTTACAGTGAGCTATGACTGTGTCACTGCACTTCAGCCTGCGTGGCAGAGTGACCCTGTCTCAAAAAAAAAAAGAAAAAGTTTTTATTTCATCTATCTATCTCTCTATCAATCATGTATGTATGTATCTATCCATTTTTGGTTTTTTTTTGTTTTTTTTTTTTTTTTGAGACGGAGTCTCTCTCTGTCGCCCAGGCTGGAGTGCAGTGGTGCGATCTCGGCTCACTGCAAGCTCTGCCTCCCGGGTTCACGTCATGCTGCTGCCTCAGCCTCCTGAGTAGCTGGGACTACAGGCGCCCACCACCATGCCTGGCTAATTTTTGTATTTTTAGTAGAGACGGGGTTTCACCTTGTTAGCCAGGATGGTCTCGATCTCCTGACCTCACGATCCGTGCCCCCTTGGCCTCCCAAAGTGCTGGGATTACAGGCGTGAGCCACTGCACCTGGCCGTATGTATCTATCTATATCCTGTTGGTTCTGTTTATCTGGGAAGCCCTGACATACACATCTGCTAGACTGGAAGACTGTTTCCACTAGAAATGTCATAGGATCCATGGTTCTCAGAAACTTTGCAGGAGTGCTGTCTTCACTTTCTGGCTACATCATATCATGGCTGGTGAATCTGGGACTCAAGTGACCTGGGTGTGAAACCAACCCCACTGATTACTAGCTATGAGGCCCGGTGTAGGCAGCACTCCCCCTGGGCCTCAGTTCCCTCATATCTGGAGCAGGGGATGGGGAATGGGGTGTGTGATGATAATGCCTTGCTCGGGGTTGTTGGGTCAGGTGAGACAATGCATTAAATCACCTGACACAGAACGTGAACTCCATGAAGAGTAAACACTACCCATATTATTCCAATGACGACTCCTCCTCTGATTCCTCCTCCTCCTTCTATCGTAATTATTAACTGGACTCAGACAACATTTATGGAGCACTGCCTGGTTGCCAAGCCCTATGCTGGGGAGCCGGTGATGGGAGATGAAAGTCAACATCTTTACCCTTCAGGAGCTGAGTCAATTGAGAGAAGAAAGCTCTGCATGCTCTGTGAGCCACAAGACAAGATGATATAAATCAAAGCTCTCCCAAGCCTTCAAGGCCCAACCCAAATCCTATCTCCTTCACAAAACCTTTCCAGATCCCCCTATTGAAAATTAATCTCCTGACTCCCATGTCCCCAGGGCCTTTGGCTTGTACCTTTCCTATGGTCCTTACCACTATTTACCTTGTGTTAGAGTGATTTATGCACATGTCAGCCTCTTCCACTAGAATGTGAATTCCTGGGGACAGAAATATTTATGAAGGGCCTTTCTGTGACTTTGACTACTGTATGAAGGACCAACATAACAACATCAATAACCCACTTCACATTTTAAGATGATTTTATGACAAAATAATTAAAATTAAATGTAATTAAAACATTTTCACATATTCATTCTCATAGCCAATAGTGTTTTGTGTGTCCATTTTATAGATGCTACGCAGGAGGCAGAGAGCTGGCTGTGACCTGTACAAGGTCACAGAACTAGTTAACAGCAGGGCTAAGCCCAGAACTTGGCCCATGTGTGCTCAGCAGTCTAAGTCTGGCACTTAACCAATGTGGCTGTGTTGTATATTCCTAGTCCCATTAAATCACCCTTAGTGAGCAATTCTGTATTCTGCTATGCATAAGCAGTTTGGCTTCCTTGTCATGAGAGTGGTTTAGTAAGTTCTCTCCCTGTTTAGACATAAAACCAAGCCAGTTGAAACAAATTGCATCATTTAAGTGCCTTTCCAGACTGGTTGTGACTCTTGCCCTGACAATTTTTAGGTCTGCAGAGGCTCCTCTATAGCAATTTTCCCCACAAAAACCATGTGGCTTCAGAGTGATTAGAGTTGGGTGTACTTGAACACTGATCTTTCCACTCTTCCTCCCTCAAACTTCTCAAGGCTTTGTGACAACATTGAGAGACAGGCTCAGTTATCTGCCATTGACAAATGAGGTGATTGAGGCTCTGAGAGGTGGAGTGACTTATGTCCCTGAAGCTGCCACTGTTAGGATTCAAACCCACATCTGTTTGTCTGTTTGGATGCTAAAGACTTTCCATTATGCCACATTGAATTCTTTTCCCTAATGGGGAGGGACTGGGAAAGCAGGGCCTGACTATTATCTCTAGTGACCAACTTCATTTGTAAGATGTCAATTATAGGAGTGATTTTTCTGGGAGACTTAGTCAGAATCATTGGATAATGACCATGAGTCAAAGATTCACTTTTGAGATTGGTACACACTGCTTGAAGGCTGGGTATGATGATATGATTTTTTTTTTTCTCTCCCAGTTTGAACACATTAATTGGCAGAAGTTTCCCCTGTGATCTTTCAGTACAACATTCTTCCTGCAGCCACACCTGACCAGTGGGAGGACTGACTAAATCCTTCAACCTCTCCATCCCATGCCTTTACATCTGCTGTGTTTCCCACATGGTTAGTCTTTTCTTTACACCTCTAACTAGGCTCCCATCTGTCAACATCCCACTGGACTGGGCATATGGACTGGCTGAACTGAGTTGATTTGTACTTTGGCAAGACCAGTCTTCATGCAATAAACATTAAGGGACAAGTCAAAAGCAGAAGATAACTAATAATGGAAGGAAAGGAAAGAGAGTTGGTGAGGGCCAGATTTGGCTCAGAAACTTGAATTTCTTTTGTTGGGCAGTACAGAGCCATGGAGGTTTTTGAGCAGAGAAGTGGACCACATGATATAACATATTTTAGGAGGGTAGATCTGGTAGGAGAAAGTAAAAGTATGAAGGCTGCTTAGTAGATTCTTAGAATAGTCTAATTACAATGTGATGAGAGCCTGAGGCAGGGAAGTAGCCGTAGACTGGACAGCAGGGATAGATGGGAGGTATTTTGAATGGGGCAGACTGGAGTCATTTTCTAATGGGGTCTCACAAAAAATGTGGCACAACACAGAAGAAAGCATACAGGCTTTAGAATGAATCATTCTGGGTTATGAATCTCAGCTCAGTCACCTGCAGGTATGTGACCTTTGGCAAGTCATGTAAACTTGCTGAGTTTCAGTTCTTCATCTGTCAGATAGTAATATTTGACAACTCAGACCTGTTGTGAAAATCAATAGAAGCGACAAACATGCAAAGATAGTCACATTGCAGAGGATCAGTCAGCGATCGCCACCATAAAGGGAGGTGGCAATGTATCCTAGATAAGGGCAGGCCTAGAAGTGTTGCCTGCTCCTTTGCAGCTGTTTGAAGTTGGGAAAATGACTGAAACTGGGTGAATCTTGGTAACAGGGGAATAATAAGAGCTCTCCCACAGATCTTTTTTAATGAATATCATATTAATTAGATAAATGTATGGGAAGTGATTAGCTTATGATGGGCACATAGGAAGCCCTCAGGTAAAGAATAGTTGCTAATATCATCATTATTAGGGCCCGATGGGCACTGCTGATTGGCTGAACCAGCTTCCATTTCTACCTCATTTTCTCTTTTCTGCTTATACTATAGAATTTCTAAATACTGTCTTTCCTAGCCTCCTTTGCGCTGGGAGTGGCCATGTGACACAGTTCTGGCCAATAAGACATGAGCACATGTCTGCTGAGGGGTGCAGGAAATGCTTTTAAACTCAAGATTAGAGGAAGAGCCCCAGTCAGTATTACCCAATTTCATTCTGCCCCTTATTCCTGCCTTAAGCTCACGGATCATGCCTGAGGCTGAGACAGACACTTCACAACCATGAAGAAAAGGCAAAGAGAATCACAAAGATGCCAGCCCAACGCTAGGAAGCTACTAGCCTACACCAATGCCAACAGCCATCCATTTATCAGACTTCTTGTCATGTGAGAAGAATGAACCTTCTGTGTGTAAGTCACTATTTCATCTGTCAAATAGTAATAATTGACAACTCAGACCTGTTGTAAAAATCAACAGAAGCGACAAACATGCAAAGATAGTCACATTGCAGAGGATCAGTCAGCGATCGCCATCATTAAGGGAGGTGGCAATGTATCCTAGCTAAGGGCAGGCCTAGAAGTGCTGCACTTCTGCTCTTTGCAGCTGTTTGAAGTTGGAGTTTTCTGCATACTTGTAGCTAAATGCAGTCTTAATTGATAAAAGAGGTAAAGGAAGGAGAGCAGAGAAAGGTCACTAGGTGCTTCAGAGCATCAACATTCCAGCTAAAGGAAACTGCTCCACGTTTTCCATATAGTGTCACTGTTTTCCCTCTTACAGGGACCTCCCTGACTGGAACCCTCACTCTCCTCTCAGCCCCTCCAGCCCCCATCTCTGCCCGCATAAATCCTTTAAGGCTCAGTCTAGGGTCACCTTACCTATGAACTATCTTAATCTCTCCATGTAGAATCAATCTTTCCTCTTTTAATTTCTGTTATAAAGACTTACAATAACCATATTCACAATTGGCTATGTAGTGTGTTATTGGTGTTCATAGCTTACTTCTACTAGTAGAAACTAAGTTCCTTTAGAGACATTATTTCTGAATAAGATACACACAATCTTACAAAAAATATTAGGTATTATTATTTTGTTCTTTAAGTATTTAGTCTATTCATTCAGTAAACCTGTACTAAGAATCTACTATGTATACCATTAGGGTTAACAACTTAATCTCTAATGACAAACAGTTTGGGCTCTATGGAACAATTTACTCAGTTTCTTTGTCTTTCAAATAGGGATAATGGTAAAAATAGAGATTTTATGAAGAATAACTGAGTTAATATCTGTAAAATATAGAGAACAGTATCTAGAATACAGAAAATACTCAGGAAATATCTATTGTTATTATTATTGTTGTTGTTTACCAAGTTATTAGTTTCTAAGAATATACTTGTTTTCTACCAAACAGTAGGACCTCAGCAAATGTTGACTGAATAACTTGTGAATAACTCGTGTATGTGTACCTCTGAAATGTTTAAAAAACTGCAAATGAAACTAATTTAAATTCATATATACTTAAGTATATTAATGTTCATGAATAATTCACATTAACAAATATGTGTTTTTCTATTGATTTTCTTTGGAGATTGCATTGAGAATTTCACAACAGCTTTTGAAGTAATTGGAGAAGCAGTGGCAACTACCACAAAGCCAGAAACAGGAATGGCTTAAGTCAATTAGAAAATTCATTTGCTTTTAAATTCAACAGTTGTCTATTCCCTGCCTGCCCTTGTTTAGCACCTAGAGAGCCTTCCACCACATGAGCCTCCAGAGTGAAAGGTGACCCTTTCCTCTGACCCACAGGAACCCCTGATAGTTTGAGCCCAACATAAGGCAGTAGCTTCATTTCCAACCCTTGCCGAGAGCCTGGGCACTGCAATCAGAAGGTCTTTGTGTAGATTCTTGTTCTGATGCTTGCTAGGTGTGTAGTCCCTCTGGGCCTTAGTTTACCATGTACAAAATAGAATAATAAGGATATTCCTCATACTGAGTTATTGTGAATCTTGATTGTGTAATAATCCAGGTGAAGTGCTTAGTGCAGAGCTGAACACATGGTACATGATCAGTAAGTGTGATTCATCATGTCATGCCAGTTCACCTAACAGTCTAGGCACATTGTCTTCTTAACCGAACTCCTTCAACACTACACAATTTTGTACCTGCTCTTCAAACCACACAGTCCTTTTTCATGTTTTCTATTTTATTTATTTATTTTTGAGACCGAGTCTCTGTCACTCTGGCTGGAGTGCAGTGGTGCAATCGTGGCTCACTGTAGTCTCAATCTCCTTGGCTCAAGCAATCCTCCCACCTCACCCTCCAGAGTAACTGGGACTACAGTCACATGCCACCACACCCAGCTAATTTAAAAAAATTTTTTTGTAGCGAGAGGGTCTTCCTACGTTGCTCAGGCTGGCCTCAAACTCCTGGGCTCAAGCGATCCTCCCGCCTTGGCCTCCCAAAATGCTGGGATTACAGATGTTAGCCACCACGCCTGGCCTGGACAAAATTCTATTTATTCATCAAGAGTCATCACAGATAACACCCTAATGAGATATATGACATAATGTGATCATGCATTCTGAGTTTATTATCTTTTTGGGGATACAAACAAGTAAACATAGTACTGACAACAACAGATAACATTTTGAGTGAATTGCTTAAAGGACATTTTACCAAGCACCCATATATTTTACTAGCCTGGAATATTTGACATGTCTTTCCATCTAGGCCCATTACTAACAAAGACCCTGAGAAGAGAATCCTATTATCTTAAATTGAGGTGGAATGTCAGATCATTGCTGAGTCAAGGAGGGACTGATATTTGTTAAGATCTACTATATGTTAGTACTTAAGTATGAGGGCCTTATATATCCTCATCTTTAGTCCTTACTACAACCCTAGGAGGTAGATAGTAGTATTGATTTTACACAGGAGGAAACTGAGGGACAGAGATGCTGCATTACTTGCTTGTGGTTATACAGTGGACATATAGTGGCTTTGGGATTTGAACTCAGGTCTCTCTGCTGACAGAGTCTGTGTATTTCTCTAGGTTTTGCTGGAGAGGAGCTAGAGCAGTATGGAGTTAGGGGGTGGATAGAAGATACAGTAAGGAGTTGGGGCAGGCAGGAAAGTCAAACTTTTTATCTTTACCAATTTTATGAAGGGCTGATCGTGACCAAAACTCTGGCAGATGTACATTAATAATAGAAAAACATTTCTGTGTAGACTCATTTTGTTTGCAGAATGGAAATTACTGCATCATGGTCACACACACAAATGTGTTGTATTTGGAAACCAAGAACTTTGATCATCTTGTGAATTCACATTGAATTACACCTGGCATGTTGGAAAGCCTGTTTTAGATCTAGTCATTCCTTAATTAGAATCCAGATTCTGACACATGAATTGTCAGGCTTCAGGCCAGTGACTTAATGGAGCCTCGATTGCCTCATCTAGAAATGAGAGTATTGATTGTATCAACTCAGAGGACTATAAAACGAAGTGTGATTAGGAATGCATATATAATTTATCATTTAAACAGGAACATGTGAGAAGTAGGTTGGGGGTATTGGTCCTGTTAAGAATTTTACTGGGACAAAAAGTGTAAACTGATCTTGAGCAAATTATATTGTATCATCACACCACACCAGGTATGCTCTATAAGACGTGTCTAGCACAGTGCTTCCTATCTTGTAAGTGTCAGCAAATGTCTTCCTTGATAGTATTTTAAGCACAATCCCAAAATTAAGTGACTTTGTCCTGTTTAAAATTTTCTGAATGTATTAGACTCACAGGCCGGGTTCTATTAGTTATTCATATTCTCAAGTGTGACAGACCAGTGAACGTGTAGAGACTAATCAGAACAATGAAATAGGATTCTCAGTGCAGTTAGAAGAAGACAAGAGGATTCATTCAAAGGGAAGAAGAAAGAAGTATGTGCTGTAATCTTTTAAAAAACAAACAGAGAACATACCAGCTTCAGATCAGAAGACGGGAGCAGGGATGTAAATGAACAAAAGGCAGTAAGTTAGAGCAGTCCATTTATTAACCAACATCCACAAAGGAGTGAAGGTGGAGAGGCCAGACTACCCCAGCAAGCTGAGGCAGCTTCAGCAACTGCTGAACAATACTCTGGCAGATCCAGCAGGGGATAAAGGTGGACTACATCTAGGATTTTGTTGTTTCTGACAGTGGTTACTTAATAAATGTTAATTTCCTTTCTTTCACTTCATTTGTGGTAAGGATTGATAAAATAATCTGACAAGTTGGTTTATAGTTAACACCCATAGCCTAATAGCTACTGAATGGAGTAGAAGTTGATGATCACTAATGCCTGCCTAATCATTAGATCTTCATTCCTTTCTCCCTTCCCTTCCCTTCTTCTCTATCCTCCTCTTCTTCCCCCCTCCCCTCATCCCTTCCTCTCTTCCTTCCTTCCATCCTCAGCTATTTATTGAGCCAGGAACAGAAGATATGATGGTGAATAGACAGGCCTACAATTTATCAGGAAGACAGACACCAAGGAGATAATTAACTACAATGGTGTTAGGTACCCTGAGATCTGAGTCCACTCCTCACTTTGGGCCCTTCATTTTTGATATGTGTTTGACATGTCCATGTGACTATTCACAAAGCATCTCAAACATAACATGTCCAACACTAAACTTGTGACCTTCCCCTCACATCCAGATCTCCCTGATTTACCTGTCAGAGTTGATGGTATCACTTGGTCAACCCAAGCCAGAAGAAGCCTTGGGGTTACTTTAGACTCTTTCCTCTCATCAATTCCTTTAATTCTATGTGTTATTTTTATTTATTTTAAATTATTATTATTATTGGCACGGCACAGGGTCTCGCTCTGTCACCCAGGCTGGAGTGTAGTAGCACAATCTCGGTTCCCTGAAACCACTGCTTCCCAGGCTCAAGCAATTCTCCAGCCTTAGCCTCCTGAGTAGCTGGGACTGCAGGTGCCCACTACCATGCCCAGCTAATTTTTGTATTTTTTGTAGAGGCAGGGCTTCACCACATTGCCCAGCCTGTTTTCGAACTCTTCAGCTCAAAGCAATGTGCCTGCCTCAGCCCCTCAAAGTGCTAGGATTACAGGCGTGAGCCATGGCACCTGGCCAGTCTATGTGTTATTAAGACTTGGGTTCTCCTACTATATTTTGCCTTTTTGTTTTTGTTGATGATGAAGATGACCAGTCAGTGGGGAGGGTGGCTACAGAGGGGAAGGGGAGCTCTCTGTTCACCCTGCTTTATTGGAATAAGAGTGACTTATTTGCTAAATTTTTTCAGTCAATGATGAGGAAATCAACAACATATCCACCAGGACACCCTACACCCTTCATCCTGCCATATCGATCATCTATTTACCCATTTGAGTAATGACAGGAATAAGCTGTTTCATAATTAATCTCATTTTCCCTAAGTGTTTGGAGTTAAAAATCATTTGCATTTCCACAATGGTCCAGCAATCCCTTACCCCATCCATCAATTGGAATGGTAAATTGGCTGCCCAGTTTCCATCTGATCTTTAATTGAATAACTGCATGTCATCAACACAAATTTGCAGTTTGGCCTAGAGCTTGTTTTGGAGGGGCTTTGCTTCTTTACTAAAGTGTTTCCAATTTTAACTTTATGTTACATCCACGTACAGGGTGTGACAGTGTGTGTGTGGACAGAGAGAGGGAGAGAAGTAGCTGGGGGGTGGCAGTGGGGAAGAGGTAGAAATGAAGGTGTTGGAACTGCAGAGGCACACACACCACTAATTAAAATGGGGAAATAGCATTCTTTCATTGGGGCCACAGGCAATGAACGTCCCTTGGGGAAAAAAAAAAGTGGAGCCTCTAATACTTAGACATTTGCAACTGGATAACTTTGCAAAATGTGACTGACAGTTACCAGATTATCTCCTTAATCACACCTTTGTTTCCATTAAGCAGAGCTTATGCTCTCAGCAGGTTTCAAACATGTGTTAATGTTGAACATCCCATGGAAAAATCAAAGAGCTGTAGGGACTGGAGTTTTGTGGAGGGACTCCACAAAGAAAGAAAGATTCTGGGGTGAGGGGCAGAAAAACCAGTGTGGATTGAAAACAGCTTCAGCCTGCTCTGCACTGGCTTCCCCAGCCATGATGTCTCAGAAAGTCAGGAGTATCGGTGAAAGATGATAGAAATGTAGGGGAGAGCATGAAAATCAGCAAACCCTGCAGAAATTTGTTGTCGTTTTGTCTTAATAAAGTCTTGGGATTCCAAAAGTCAGTTGTTTTAATGGACTAATTCTCGGAGATTTAATATATCATTTTATTGAGTCGTCTTTGATTCACTCCAAATGTCTAACAACTCTGAATTGTTAACCTGGCTATAAACCGTCTGAAAGAGAGGAAAATGATCAGAGTACCAGTCTTTGTGGGTTAAAACAGAGCCCCCAGTAAGATCCAGGGTACCTTAGGAGTTACTAGAACCTCTTTGTAGAAGTTTGCAAGGTGAGGACACTGGGAAATTAACACTAGCTAAGAGCCTATACTAGGTGCAGTGTGTATACTAACTTGGCCAGTCTGCACTCTGGTATCTATTATTATCCTATGTTGGAGATGAGGAAACAACTGAGCCTCAGAGAGATCCATTAACTTGCTCAAGGAACCACATTGAGGAAATCATGGCATCAGAATTTGCACCCAGATCCTCCTGGAGCAAAGTGCACAGGAGTTGTTATTGGAGGGTTTCTCTCTAGATCCCAATTTAAAAGATTCCCCTTTCCCCTTCCCCATACCTCCCCTTTCTCTTCCTCCTCCTCCTTTTTCCTCTTGCTTTAAAAATTTTCTTCCAATTTCCAAATGTGTGGGTATTTTCCACTAGCTTCTCCATATTCATTTCCCACTCTTTTCAACCCTGATCTGTGCCTCATAGAACAGCCCCCCTTGCTTTCCGGCTTTGTGTTTGGCCAATAGGAGGCACTGACAGTGGACAGGAGGGAGGGAATTTATTTCTCAGACTCCCTCCCTACCCTGCCTGCTGTGGTGGTTGCCCATGTCCTGTCAGGTGGTGTCTTCTATATCAGCTCAAAATTCCCAACATTTCCCAAATGTTTGATGTCAGGATCCCTTCATGCTTTTAAAAGTGGTTGAGGACCCCCAAAGAGCTTTGGCTTAATTTTCTTGATGTTTACTATATTAGCAATCAAAACTGAGAAATTCTCAAACACAGGAATACACAGATGTATATTCCATTAGCCATGACAGCAATGACATCATCACAAGTCAGGCAGCGTCTGAAAAACTTCACTGTGTACTCATGAGAGGATGAGAGCAAAGAAGGCAAATGATGTCTTAGTATTATTATTATTATACTTAGTATTATTATGAAATAGTTTTGGCCTTGTGAACACCTAGTAGAGTCTCAGGAACACCCCACAGGTTCACCCTTCCCAAACTGCTTCTTCAGGGTTGCTATGGGATGCCTTTCCATTTTTTGCTGACTCTCCTTCCTCTGCCTAAAACTCTTTATTACTCTCTTTATGCAATTCTCCTCAATTTCTCCATTTGAGTGCATCTGTTTCTCCAGGAGACTTGACTCCTCATTGGCTGACATATGGCTGGGATTTTACCTTGGAGGAAGGGTCAGGTCAGAAGCAGCTCAGGAGTGCTGGGGGCAAAGAAAAACATTTCTTCCATTGGCAATTACCTTTATTCTGCAAACTTCAATTCACATTGTATTATGTATTATAGGTAATCTGGAGGTGATTTAAAGTATACAGGAGGAAGTACATAGGTTATATGCAGATACTATGCCATTTTATATAAAGTGCTTGAATATCCACGGATTTTGGTATCTGTAGGGGAAAGGAGATTGGTAGCATTTTCTGGATCCAATCCCCTACAAGTACAGAGGGATGACTGTATTTATCATTTCCTCATAGATCAAAGGTAGTATCTAGAATCAGAGTGATAACCATTTCTTTGTGCCTGACTCTGGCCAGGACATAAGAGAGCTGTTTCTTTTTGGAGCGGTAGACAAACTGGAGCATTTTCAGAGGACAGGTGGGAGTCCAGAAACCAAGTTCATCAGGAAGAGTTGAAGGAACAGTTTCCTTTGAAGGAAAGAAGCCTCAGGGGAACTTGGATATTTTCACATACCTCTTCCTCAGCCTTTTTCTTCTTCTTTTCTTTTTTCTTTTTTGAGATGGAGTCTTGCTCTTGTTTCCCTGGTGCCCAGGCTGGAGTGCAATGACACAATCTCAGCTTACTGCAACCTCCTCCTCCCCGGTTTAAGCAATTCTCCTGCCTCAGCCTCCTGAGTAGCTGGGATTACAGGTGCCCGCCATCATGCTTAGCAATTTTTCTGTATTTTTAGTAGAGACAGGGTTTCACCATGTTGGCAGGGCTGGTCTCGAACTCCCGAACTCAGGTGATCCACCCGCCTTGGCCTCCCAAAGTGCTGGGATTACAGGCATGAGCCACCGCGCCCAGCCTTCAGCTAGCCTTTCTTGTCCCAGGGAAGAGTGGTTCTTCACTCCTTTTTCTGGTCCTTCACTGAATTTGGGTCAGATTTCAATTGCACCATATCACTTTATATTGTCATTATTTTCCCACTTATTCCCTTCTAGACTGCTAGCTCCTCAAGACAGGTTTAGTTACAAAGGCAGTCCTATCTTTGAAGTATAATAAATTTGTTTGTTGAAGAAAGAAATAGAGATGACATTTTTTCTTAAGTGCCATTTTTTTTCCATAGTCAACTAAAGATAGTTCCTGCTTACCTACAAAGACTTTATTTTTCTGAATCACCTAGGAAGACATTCAATGTGCCTACAAAAGAAAGGGAAGTGCCAGAAATGTTTATACAGGTGTTGCGATATTTGGGGGATAAACTGGATTTGAATTTTAAAAGCCTGAATCTCAATCCTAGTTCCACCACTGGCCAACTAGCTGCCTTTTGCAAGTCAAATTCTTTCTGTGAGCCTCAAATGCTCAGATCAAGTGGGTTAGACTAGAAGAATGGATTCCAACTTGGGTGTGTGGTTCTCCATCTCAAGGTGTCATTGAAGGGGTCTGGTGATCCACACAGACACCAAGTATTGTCAGCCACCTAAAAAATTAGTATCCCTGGCTTATATCTGAGCTATGTTTTCATATATATGGAAATGTGGTTATAAGTGATAAAATACAAGATTAATGCAGTTTTGAATTTGTTGTATCTATTTTTCCTTTTCTTTTCTAACCAAGAGATAATAACATCATCTGATGTGGTATGTTATGACATTAAAAGAAGCCCTTATTCTTGAGAAAATTGGGTATCACTGAACCTCAAGTCTTGGTTTTGATTCTGAAGCCCGTGGCTCTGATGAAGAGAGAAGAGACAGGGAAGTTTGTCTCAGCTGTAGATATGAAGGGCTTTACTAACCATGGTAGTGAACACTGAGGTAGGTAATACCCAGCAAAAGCCAATGAACACATTTTCTAATTTTCTAATTTTTTTTCCTTCTCCACAGATAGTATCCATGACAAAAGTACAAGTTCCCATATTATAAGAACAGTACGAAAGTATTTAAACAGTATAGATGCAATGCTTTTTTCCCCTAAACATTGAGAAATCATTACTTGCTCTCATTTTGGATAAGAGATCTTTTTCTATTATAATCATTCAAAAATATTTTAGAAACCTATTTCCTTTAAAAGATGAGACAGATTTGGGGGAAAATTCAAGCTACTGAACAACATGCCTTAGAAGCCACTAAACAGATTAAAATAAATTTGTCAATTTTCAGGGATATTTACAAAAGCCCAATTTGAGGAACTCAGTAGCAATTGAATGGGAATTTTCAATTCCTAGAACTCATGAATGAAAGCAATGCTTTAAATTTTTTCAGTTTTATTTCTATATTTTTCTACTTACTAAAATCATATTCATCCATTGTAGAATTTGGATTCCCCTTCCTTTAACTTTCATTTCCAAAGAAAATATGTTACTGTTAATCTACATGCAGTATTTTATATGCTTGCATATAGCTCTATTTCCATATTTAGAAATTTAAAATTGTTTTATATCATTCACACTATTTGATGACTTGCTGATATGGTTTGGCTCTGTGTCCCCACCCAAATCTCATTTGGAATTGTAATACCCATATCAAGGGAGGGACCTGGTGGGGGGTGATTGGATCTTGGGGGCGTTTCCTCCAGGCTGTTCTCATGATAGTGAGTTCTCATGTGATCTGATGGTTTAAAGTGATGTAGCAGTCCTCACAAGCCCTCCTGCTGCCATGTAAGACATTTTTTGTTTTCCCTTCACCATGATAGTAAGTTTCCTGAGGCCTCCCAAGCCAGGTGGAACTGTGAGTCAATTAAACCTCTTTTCTTTGTAAATTATCCAGTCTCAGGTAGTTCTTTATAGCAGTGTGAGAATGGACTAATATATTTGCTTTCTCTTAAATTTTTTTTATTAGCTAGTATGGACTTTCATAAAGAACTGTAGTAGGTAAGTTATGAGTAAATTATAAAGCATAATAATAAAATTTTGAATCATATCATCTTGTAATAACACTTTCTTGCTCTAAGATTTTTGTGAGATTTTTATTCAATTATAATTTTATTCATTTATAAGATTCATCCAAGTTATCATACATAGCTGTATTTAAAAATTTGCATTGCTGTATTGTATTCAATTGTGTGAGGTTACTGTACTTTATCTAGACTCCTGTTGATGGACATTTGAAATATTTAAATTTTTTTGTTTTTCTTTTCTATTTCAAAAAAATTCTACCAGGAAACTTTTATGTTTCCTGATGCAAGTGTGTAGAAATTGTCTGGTAGTCCACTAGTAGTAGACTAGGTCATAGGTATATACATAAAATACCAAATTGTTCTCCATATTAGTTGTACTGTACAATCAGTATACAAATAAGCCTCCATTTCCTTACATCTTCGGCAATATTAGATATTTCCCATTTGGTACTGCTTATATAGATCTCATTATGGTTTCAATTTGCATTTTCTTAATTATTTAAAAAATATTTGCCCCTTGTTTTTCTTTCTATATGACATACCTATTCAAGTCTTTTGTTCATTAGTCTATTGTTTTGACTTTCTTTTATTGGCATTTAGCTAACATTATTGATTATTAGTAAAGGGAAATTCTTCTGCTTTTACAGCATTTATGGCTGACATCTTAATTGACGAAGCAGAAGCTATTTCTAACCTCTTTTCCTGTTGCTTCCTCATAATGTTGAAGTTTCAAAGTCAAATAATAATTTTCCCAGAGTCCCTTGCAAGTAGGAGTAGCATGTGACTCATTTCTGGGGCCATGACATGTACGCATACATCTTCTGTGGATATATCTGAGAGAGCTTTGGTTTTCCTGATAAAATGATACAGACGCAGCTGTCATACCTTGTGCCATCCCCTTACTTGATTGTCACTTGAATGTAGATGCAATGCTGGGAGCTACAACAGCCATATGATGAGCTTGAGGGAAAAGCTAAGAAATTTATAAAAATTCTGCTCTTGACAATTCTTATACTCATTCATCTCCAAATTTCTGGTTATGTGACTTTTTAAAAAAATACGGTTTGCTTAGATAGTATAAATCCAATTTTCTTTTAATTAGAGTGGAATACATCTTGACTGATATGCCATCTTATCCAGTAAGTCCTCAGACTAGATTCTCATATCCAGCAGTGTCCAAAAAGGTAGTAAAGAAATTCCATAAGCAATTTCATTAATTCAGAACATGAAATTTTTAACAGGGCTGGTATGATCTGGCCACTCCCTTTCTTTTTATCAGTGTTCAAAAAGGTAGTAAAGAAATTCCATAAGCAATTTCGTAAATTCAGAACACGAAATTTTTAACCGGGCTGGTATGATCTGGCCACTCCCTTTCTTTTTATCTTTAGGGTGCAGGTGCACTACTAGGCCTTTCCCTCATTTGGCTTCACCCACCTGCCCCTTTATCACTTCCAAGAAAGTATGAAATTCTTCCCTACGTATGGCCTTCAATCATCCCATTTCATTTGCCTGGATTCCCTTTCCTTTAACTTTCATTTCCTTTCTAAATTAATCTCACCTGTTATTATCTTATCATTAAAGCAGATCACAATTTGTTTTCTTCACTAGGTTTTGAGTTCCAACAGAGAATACTCTATGTCAGTTTCCTTCTTAATTTTATACCCAGCATAGCCTAGCCCTGCACATGAGAGGCAGGAAGCACTCAAAAATATTTTGTTAAGTGAACAGATGAATATCTTGTGTGTTAACCAAGTGTCAAACAACACCTACTTAGTTTCTCTTTAACTTTATAAGCCTCGGGTTTTTCACATTTGGGATGAGATAATAATTCCTCTACCTCTCAGTGTGGTTTTAAAATTAAAAGTGATAACTCTGTGCATGTGCTTGGAATGGGGTTTGGAGCATTTGTTTCTGAGAAGGGTAATCATTATTTACCAATTAGCAAATTTTTCTTGCAACTTCTTCAGACTTTAAAAGTAATACTTGATATGATTAATAATTATTTAATCTAACATTTATTGAGCATGTGCTTGTGTACTTTATGCATACCAAGCACTTCATATACATTATCTTATTCATTTTTATGAGGTAGCCTCTGTTATTATCCCCTTTTTATAGGTAAGGAAACTGAGGCTGAACAAGGATAACTACAAGCCTTGTGAAGTACTCCACCATTACTTGTAGACATACATGATGAAATTGTGGTTGATCAGTTACTATCTAATCAGAGTCTGCTATTTATGGGAAATGTTCTCTGAATTTGCTTCATTTTGTTCTTTTCCTGAGACAAAGGAAAGCAGAATAAAACATGCTGATATCAGGTTAAGAAAAGCAGCTTCCAAACACTGCTCTGAGGTCAATACACACTTTCATTCCAATCTTCTCTCCTCCTAGATCCACAGACTCTGAAATGAAAATTGACACTCAATCTGGTGACCCTAGGAAAGATCCTGAGCCAGGAAACAATTGCTGAGTCCTGCTTGGGCAGCATACTTTTGAGGTTCCAAAAAGTAAATTAATATACATCACAGAAATTTTGTTACACAGATTGAAACCAGAAGCATTTATTTTAACCAGAGCTCCTAGTTTAGTAGTTTACATGTAGAGGGTTCTTAATAAATGCTGGTTGAAATGCATTCCATGAGCATGATGATATAGTGAGATTTTATGATAATGTTCAATGCTCAATGTAGTTTATCTTAATTCCACTCAATACTTAATTGATGTTCTTCAAAATTTGCCCCAACCTACCATTACAATTTTTTCTCTTAACTTTCTACCCCTGCCTATAGTTTTAACCACACCAGAGTACTGTTTTCTGCACACACCCTGATGTTTCTGTTCCTTTGCTTGTGCTGTGTGCTTCCTAGAATTCCTGCACCACACTCCCCTTTAAAAAAACAGGCCGGCTCATTCTGTATTTCTTTGCTAGACTGACTTTTTCATTCAGCCTGTCCAAGCTAAGTCATATCTATACACATGTGCTTCCCAATCTTTTAGATGTAACTATGGCAGCCTTTTTCATTTTGTGGCATAGTATGGCAGGTGGGTAAAGCATAGACTTTAGAGTTGGAAATATCTGGGCACAAATGCCAACTCTGCCACATAAAAATCACATACCCAGTGCAAATTTACCTAAACACGAGCTTCCATTTTTTTTGAAGATGGAGATATTATTATCTGTTTATTAAGGCTGTTGTGAGGAATAAGTAAGGAAACATGCAAAATATTCAGCACAGAATCTGACATATGGTCAGCCTCTGCCTTATTCTGCTGATTCAGGTTCTCAGTTCAAATAGGATTTCTTGAGAACGGCCCCTATTTAATATCCCACACGTCTTCTCTGGTCTCTTTTTAAAGCTCTGGACCTAGGCTGTTGTGTTCAATTCCAAATCTACCACTTATTAGCTTGGATAAGTTTGAACAAATTACTTAACTTTCTTGCCTTATTTTTCTCACAAGTAAAATGGAGCTAATAATAATTGCCTCATAGACATGTTATAGGGATCATTTAAACCTTAGAACAGCGCCAGACATAGAGGAAATTCTGGCTGTTGCTGTGTTGTTCATTCCTCTTTCCCCAGGGTCTACATTACTTTCTGACTCAAGAAGGTACTCATTTCATATCTGTGGAACCACTGAATGTGTATGCTTTGGTTCTCTTCTCCTTCTCTTGCATATGTGGCTCTCCATAGAGTGTGGGGTCCTCCAGGGGCAGGAAGGGACATCGTTATTATGTGCCCAGGATAGGGTCTGGCACCAGGTGATGCTCAGTAAGTTTTATAGGGTGGAAAGGAAATTTTTCAGTTTTGTAATCCTGCCGAGTGACCCCCTGGAAAGTTCATAAACATCAGAACAGTCAGTGCTCTGCCCACCACTCAGCAACTTCTTGCCACCACATACTCAAGCTCACTTAGCAGAAGATGACTCAAGTGTAAAAAGTCACTTCCTCTCTGGCACAACAAAGGCCTAGACCATTGTCTTTCTTGACTGGGTACAAGATTTACTTTGTCCTGCTGGCAGATTTATTGGACAATGTACTATTTGGCTGGCAGTAAGATGACTTTTCTTTTTTGTGGGTCTAATCCCCTCAATCAATATTTGTTTCTACTTCCTTCTGTCTACAGGCAGAGACGACTAAGCTGATATGACATTTCTAAAGCAAGAGGACAGCATGGCCGTGAGAAGGTGTTTGGGTAAAGACAAGGATGGTCTTATCCTGATGGCATCTCAACAGGTCAGGTACTTTGCTTTCCAGTAAAACCAGCCCACTTATGGGGTGAATTTGTTTAACCTCTTTGCCAGCCTCTAAAAAGAGGTGGCATGAAAAGCATGGGCGATGCAGTCAATTAAAATTCAGGCCCAACCAACAAGGAGAAGTAGGCCATGGCTGGCTAACAGAGAGGCATTGACAGAAAGAGACTCTGGCACTGGGAGCCCACATTACTTGAATGTCCTTTTCTTCCAAAACAAGAAACCTCCCAAAGCATAGCGTTATACTGTCCATGTCCGGGTTTATAAAGTGTATGTTTTTCTCGCGTAGTGCCCACAGCACAATCCCTGTGGCTTGCTTTACATTCTCCCCCTTCATCTCTATAGGACACAGATGATTCTTGTCCATTTTTATCACAGAGTTTTCTGCCTATTGCCAGATGCAGTATCTGCATGTAGCCTGCAGGCAGGTTCTGAGTGTGCTACCAGACAGATGCCACCTCATAATACATTCACTCCTTGTGCCAACAGGAGAGTCTTTCCCCAAGTCCTCTGCTGGCTGATCACTTTTTAGGTCAGACGAGAGGAGAGAGAGAGAAAGAGGGAAAGGGAGAGAGACTGAGGAAGCCAAGGGTATATGGAATTTGAAATTTTGGGCCTTTAAGCTAGATGTGATCAGAGGTCACCCAAGAAAACAGCAGACCCTACATGTTTTAGGTCCTTGAAAATGGGTGTGAAATCTGAAGCATGAGGATGTTAATCAAAAAACTTACAAAATGAGAACATTCTCTTAACAGTTAAAAGTCATTAAATTCACTAATTTATCTTACTTTTTAGACATAACTTTTGATATATAGTCCTTTTATTTTGTACACGATCTTGAAGTTGGCTCTTCTCTTGCACAACTGAACACACGGTTGGCAGGTTTAAGTCTAAAATTGTCCAAATGAGGTCAGACATGACTTTTACACAGGCTTAAAATTTGTCCTTCACTCAGTTATATTAAGGTGACAAAGCCTGGTTTTACTTTCTATAGCTGTCACATGAACTATGATAACTATCATACTGTTATTCTCATCACAGATGAGGAAGGGGGCACCACTGTTGTTTGGGAGGCAGCATCTTCATGTTCACAGTGTGCATTTCATTAGTGGAATGAACATGCAGCATAAAGTAGGAAAGTTCTGGTTGCTAAAAAGTCACATGTTATGTAGTCACCAGCTAGCTGTGGTAGGTAAGAACATGGGCTTTTTAAATAAGGGAGGACTTGAATCCTCTTTGCAGAGTATGAAACTCTATGATTTCTGGGGTCCAATCTTTCAAGGTCAGTGTTAAAAATATCAACATCATAATGAGCTAAAATCTGATAATGGAAGAAATAGAGACAAATAAGTCATATTGTTAACTAATAGAAATTTACTTGCTCTTGAGGGACTGGACCAGTTCAGTTTTAGCACTTGGCAACTCTTTCATTCTAGCTAACCCAAAGCTGCCCAAGCTAACCTTTGCTTCTGTTACAATAGGGAAAGAATGAAAGTCATGGGCTTTAGAATCTGAGAAACTCATCTTCTATATGAATTTGGGTACCTTAATTGCACCCTCTATAATTTCATTTCACTTATGAAATGGGGATAGTACTACTTACTTAACACTAACTCATATGATTATTATGGGGCCCTTTGTCAATGTTCAAGACATTAGCACAGCTGTGGTAGGGGTTGGGGAGAATAGACGCTACCAGCTTCTAATGAATGTCCACATGATACTAAATACACTACAATTCACAGGACAGTCTTCTACAGTAAGGAATTATCTGTCTCAAAATAGTGTCAAGGCTTAGAAACCCTGGCCAAATAAACAGTAGCCACTATGTGTCAGATATATTCCTGTACTTATCTGATCTCTTTCAATTGTACGCATTCCAAAATGTTTATGCTGAACTTTCAGGCTGATAGTAATGACAACACTTCCTTATTTACAAAAATTCCATATATTATCTCATTTAATTTTCAAATAAACTGCTTGTAAGAATGATTGATGCAATCTCCATTTTACAGTTAGAAAAATGAAGGCTCAGAGACCCTGGATTACCCAGTGAGTAAGCAGCATGCCCAGGTTTAGGATACCACTCTTCTGTTTTCAGCTCTTGTATGCTATCCACATGCTTACAGCATGCTTGGACAATGCAGAAGCTCAGCTTTGGTACTTTGGGTAATCTGTTCATCTGTGAAATGGGATAACTCATGCTGATCTATGGACAACAATTACTGTAACGATGACATGAAATGATGCAGACAGCAGGCACTTGAAAAACAGAGTTCTATCAACATTCCTGCTTCCTCTCAATGACTGGCACTGAACAGTCCTTAACACCCCATTTCTAAGCCAAGAGATTCTTCAAGACCAAGCCAGGCCTGCTGTGCCACTATCCCCCACAGAAGCCTCTGGCTTCATCAAGCCCACAGATCCACAGTTGCTTTGTTCGCTGAGTGACATGTCTATCAGGTGCCGCCCTGGGCTGGTCACCGAAACTTTGTAGGAGCCATCAGTCCTGGCGCTCAGTACCCCGGGGTTGACGCCTTGACAACTGTGTTACCACTCTCTTATTACCTATCTGGAGGGTCACCTTTCTGACAGACAGCTTTGAAAATTCTTTATTAAACTTTTTTTTTTTTTTTTTTAGTAGAAAAGACAGATTACTTTATAGTTCTGACATGCTCTACTTATTATGACATGAAACAATGTTCTTGTTTCTTTTGCTTGGGGACGTTTAACTGCCGACTTTGGCCCATGTGAGGTGTCACCATGATGTATGAGTTATTAGGTCAGACTTTCCATAACCGTTGCATATTCATTTATTCACTCACTCAGTTACTCACTCACTCACTCACCTATACATTTGAAAGTCTACTGTGAACCAGGTCTAACAGAGGTTAGACATTTAGTGGATTGCACAAAAAACAAAACATTTACACTCAGTCTTTGATCTGAGGATGTCCCAGTTTAATAAGCAATGCAAGGGGGCAGAAAAGATAAAATTTTACCGTGGTAAGTGAAATAAAAGACCTGTGTGTTGTACTTGGTAACATAACTTTGGCAGGATGGAAACCAGAAGTGGTAGTGTATCTGTAGAGTGGGGTGCCTGGTTCACTCTGGATCATGACAGGTAGCAGCAGAGGCAGAAGACTAGATTTTATTGGAATACTCTATAATCTGTGTATAGGGGATGGAAGAGGAGGTGATCATCCACAGCTGAAGTAAGCTGGTGATAGGTACTCCTCTCCAACAGAAGGCTTGGGTGCCAGATTTTGGGCTCTGAGTGACTTAATAGTCCTGATATACATTTGATAAATAATATCACAAAGGCACTACTGAACATCTGAATATATGAACAGAGAGCTATGAAAAAGGTAGTGACTAATGCTGCCAGGGGAGGTGGAGGAAGTGCCCCAGGAGGTATGATATTTGAAGAGGGCATTAAACATTCAGAGGGCATTAAGCATCCACGGGAAGGGGAAGCACGGCATCTGAGCAGAGCAAAGGTGAAGGTGACATGCTCTGAGAAGGATAAGGATTTCTTTAGACAGAGTATGATTGGGGGCTGGGGTGGGAGGTGAAGCTCAGGGCACGTTGAGACCATTTAAACACCAGGCCATGGAGTCCAGGCTCTCTCTTCAGTAGGACTTGCTGGGGCTGGTGGCCGGTTTATGCAGAGGAGTGGTATGAGAGGCTGTGGAGTGCAGACATCTCTCTCGGGGCAGTATGGGTTTATGGGAGGGTAGACTGAAAGCTCAGAGACACAAGGCAAAGAAACAGGTCAGGTGGCTGCTACAAACACCCAAAAAGCGAAGCTGGGAGACCTTCCCTCGGGTTTCAGTCCAGCTAAGTCCAGTGAAACCTTCCCTCAGGTTTCAGTCCAGCTAAGGCCAGTGAAACACGTGTTCATTTAGGAGACTCCTTGCATATTTATTAAATAAATAAATGAATAAAAGAGAAAAGGCCAAGGATCAATGAGTTTCTTAAACAAAAATTTAAAAGGCGAAACTAAGATGTGTTAAATAGCACCTGGTAGAATTTAAAGTGTACATACTTTATGAAATAAATGCATAAAGACATCAGAAACAATCAAGTATGGAATAAGGGTACAGGTCTAGTGAAACAGGGCACTGAAAGAGCTGTAAACTTCCCAGACAGAAACCTCTGCTCTCATTCTGAGTTTGTTTTCATTCGTGTATCATGTGATCTCATGTATCATGTGCAATATATGTGATTAGTGATTTGACTCACCCCCTCAGTAAAAGTCACAGTTCCTGTTTACTGAGTACCTGCTATGCTTAATCACACACAATGCTCAGGATACCACCTATATTATCTTGGCCAATCTGAACAACAATGGCAAAGCAGGCCTTATCAGGCCTGAGGTTCAGAGAGTTTAGGATTTGCCCACGGTTGCAGAGCAGTCAGCAGAATTGAGATTTGAGCCTGATCTATCCAGCTGTGGACAGATCCTCTGTGACGGTATATCCTCTGTGATGGTACGTCCTAGTGAGTATAAAGTTTCCACCATTGTAGAATGAGAAATGCTTGAAAGCTGTTAATATCACCTTCGTTTCTGGACTCTGATTCTGATTCTGTGTATTTAAAACACTGGTGTGGACAGAAAAATCAGAAAATTTGGGGTGAGAAAGGAAATAATGAGGAAAAGAGAAGAAAATCTCTGCCTCCAACTTTTGCTTTGGTCTTGTGTAAACATGTTATCGTCTTTGGATCTGAGATTTCTCTTCAATAAAATAAAATAGATGAACTAAATCAAATGTAAGATGCACTTTGCCTTAATACTCCTAGGATCGTATGCCCTGAGCTGAGTTTGTTATATAGTAGAAAGCAAGGTTGTAAAATGTAAAATGTGTTCAGTTTTTTAACCAATCTAAAGATAAAGCAAGAAATTACTGTGTTCAGTTTCAGAAGATAATGGAAATGTTATAAACCTTATAGCATTCCCAGACTTAGCAAATAAAAATATAGGGTGTTCAGTTAAATTTGGATGTCAGATAAGGAACAAATATTTTCTTAGTATAAATATGTGCCGTGCAATATTTGGGACATAGTGATTGTAAAGATTATTCATTGTTTATGTGAACTTCAAATTTAACTGGGCATCCTGAATATCATTTGGCAACCCTAAAACCTTGACAAAGTAAAAGTAATAGCACAGCTGATTAAAGTCAGAAAGAAAGATTGAGGAAACCATAGAAGAGCTGGTTTCCTTATTTCACAGACTGGTGAATCAACTGATTCTAGCTAAAATGAGAGTTAAAGAAACAGTTTTAGTTTAGTATTTGTAGTTATAAAGTTAACAGCTAGCAAAACGGAACTGGAAAATATAGCAACAACAATAAAAACCTCAGGAGGTTGGGAGGATAGGAGGAAGGAAATACAGGTATACCAAATTCCTTTTTTAAAGGAAACAGCCCGAGGCACAGTCTACAGAGGATGAATCATCAAATAAAACCATAAAGAAAAAAATTATTTAGCATTATGGTTGTAATTATCAAAGAACTAAAAACAAAAAGATTAAAAATGTTTTTTCTTGGTAGTGGGGTTATAAAAGTGGGTAGAGAGTTACTTTTATTTTATTCTACCCTTATTATATTTTTACATTTATGCCACATGTAAAATTAGATTAAAAACAAAATAATTATACTAATCATTGTTGCCACCAACCATCATTCAGCAAACTGTTAAGCTTTTGCTGAGGTACACTCTTACTCTCATGTTCTCAATCTCAGGCTTATTTTATTTGCCTCTGCCAACTTCATTTGGGTGTAAAAATATTAGCAATCAGATTTACAAACCCAAAAGATGCACAAATATTTGCTATTACCTTGCCATGTATTGCAAAAATATTTCCAGGTGTTCTAGGATGAAAAAAGATAAAAACCTTCAGATAAATAAACATGGTTCATTTAATTTAAAACAAATATTTGAGAGTCACTCTCCTAACATGCCTTCGATTGTGAGTAGCAACTCATGTAGCAATGCATTACTCTTAGCACATACTTGCAAATGAATTATGCTTTCATAAGCAGAAATTAAAGTACTCTCCAGAGAAATGTTTGGTTGATTTTCTCAGGGTTTGATTGATCTAACTTAGAAATATATGAATTTTACTCGACACTTCTATTGTTTTGGAAGGGAGACCCAAGAGTTCAGTCTGGCATATCAAAAAAAAATCGCGAATTAAGAAGTCACTTGGCGTGGAAACCTGATTCTATGAAGGGTGTGTGTGTGTGTGTGTGTGTGCGCGCATGCGTGTGCATGAGAGATAGCTTGAGTAATAGACAGATGGTTTGGACTATAAAAAAGTCGCTGATTCTAAGGTGAAGTCCCATTAGGAGAATGCTTAAGTACTATAAAAACATAGAGCTGTAGCTTGTGATTAATGGCGCTTCCACCCGAAACATTACTAATGCACCCTGTATCCCGCAAACCCCATCATCTTACTTCAGACCCATCTTTATAGTCATTGAACTCCGCTGCCATCACCCACTTGTTGTAGTTCTTTAATACAAGCTTTATAATGTGTTGAAGTACATCATATTTATAATGACATTAAAGGTTGTTGACAAGCTTGCTAGATCTTTCAGGATGGAGACCAATAGCCAAACCTTACACTTAGGCCTTTGTGTTTGTCCATTTTACACTACTCTAATGGGATACCTGAGGCTGGGTAATTTATAAAGAAAAGAGGTTTAATTGGCTCACAGGTTTGCAGGGTGTACAGGAATGGCACTGGCATCTGCTTGGCTTCTGGTGAGGACCTCAGTAGGCTTCCGCTCATGCAGAAGGCAAAGGGGAACAGGTGTGTCACAT
This sequence comes from Macaca mulatta, assembly GCF_049350105.2. NCBI lineage: Eukaryota > Metazoa > Chordata > Mammalia > Primates > Cercopithecidae > Macaca > Macaca mulatta. The sequence goes on from NC_133419.1 coordinate 80,144,475, forward strand.
GGTGAGAGGGGGAACAACAGAGAGCATGGAGGTGCCAGGCTCTTTAAACAACAAGCTCTTTCATGAACTCATTACCACAGGGAGGGCACCAAGCCAGTCATGAGGGATCCACCCCCATAACAAAAATACCTCCCACTAGGCCCCACCTTCAGCACTAAGGATTACATCTCAACCTGAGATTTGGAGGTGACACACAGCCAGACCATATCAGCTCTACTGCCTACGGACTTTGAAGGGAGATCTGCAGCAACCACCCTTTTGTCTAGCTCTCCTTCTCACTTTGTCCTGCCATGAAATCAGATTCCTTCTTCATGAGCTGGCACAAAGGCCACCTCTTCCAGGAGGAACTTCTGCCTGTCCCAACATAAAGAACGATTTCCCCTTCACAGTTATACTGAAGAATAAATAAGATAATAATGAAGTCTTATGACTGAGCTAAGGAACTAATCATTGATCATATGTAGAAGGAGAAAGCCAAGGCCTATCTGGTACCAGTACAAAAGAAATAATTACATAACAACAAAAACAGCCACATTAACTATTGCCACCGTTTCCACCATTTTTTTGGTATATTAGGAATTATATTTAATTCTCACCACAGGTTGGGGCATTATGATTCCTCATTTTGAAGTGAGGCAAATAAGGCACAGAAAGGTTATGTAACTAGACTAGAATCACAAAGCAAAGAACCGGAAAAGCCATAGCTCAAATACAGATTAGTTTTAGTGTGAATCATATGCTATAAATTAGTCCATGAAATGGCCTCTCTGGGCTTTAGTAAGAAGGCTAAAGGAGAAATTGGTACAAATAGTAGAAATATCTTCCAAATAAGCATGATAAATTTTGTATGTAATCAATGTCAACTTTTTTTTTTTTTTTTTTTTTTTTTTTTTTTTTTTTTTGAGATAGTCTCACTCTGTCACCCAGGCTGGAGTGGAGTGGCGTGATCTCGGCTCACTGCAACCTCCACCTCCTGGGTTCAAGCGATTCTCCTGCCTCAGCCTCATGAGCAGCTGGAACTACAGGCTGGCGCTACCATGCTCAGCTAATTTTTCTATTTTTAGCAGACATGGGGTTTCACTGTATTGGCCAGACTAGTCTTGAACTCCTGACCTTGTGATCCACCCACCTTGGCCTTGCAAAGTGCTGGGATTACTGGCGTGAGCCACTGAGCCTGGCTTATGTCAGCTATTTTAAGTCACATGCCTAGTATCCCACCTAGAAGTTTTAAGAAATGCATAAGCATGCACTGAATATGGTGTGCAAGCTACACATGATGGCATGTTGCTGGCATTGTGACTATGGGAATAAAACAGGGAAAAGGTATAGCTGTCCACACATTAGGAGGCCATGGGGTTATATAGTCCTGTGTAGCCCCTGAGCACCAGTTCACCTTTCCAGGTAACACAGCTTGCTCCTTTGACCATACTGAGCCAGGCAGCAAATGAAGCTGATTAGATACACCTTGAATGTCTGCTGCTATGGGGACCCCTGGGAGGTTGTGACCACCTGAGAAGGGGTTCTAATTACAATAAGGGATTTAAAAGCATTAAAGAGCTTCTGAAGAACTTGGCAGACATCGTTTGTTCCACAGAGAAGCCGTCTGTCTCAGAATGCAGCTCAGACTTGCCAGGCCCCACGGCTGGCACCAGCAATAGTGGTGGCCTCCAGGCTAGATGAGAGGATGGCTCAAGGTTAAGGTGTGCCCATTGGTGTGGGGTAGCCCTGGGCTTCTGTCTTGCTCAACTCTCCATTCTTTTCATTCCTGTGGAATTCCTGGACCCTGTTGCAATGATCTTAGTTTAACAGCATTTTCCGACTCTGTCTTTGTCTTATTCGTACCTCCATTTCTTTATTTTTCCCTTAGCACAGAATTTTCTGTACTGCACCCAACGCAGGAAACAGAGAAGATGAAGGACTCTTTCTAAAGGGCCTGACATCACCATATGGAAAAAAATCCATGTATATATAAAGCATTTTCAAACTTATCATCAAGTAGGCACTTGGTAGGTCCTGCTTTCTAAACTTTGATCTCCATTCTTTGAGTTAATATTTATGATGTGCCTACTATGTGCCAAGCACTGAACTGGACCTTGGGCATATAGACATTAATAAAATAGGCAAAATTCATGCACTTATGAAGCTTACATATATATAACTTATATAAGATAGAGTGTTTTTCTTAAGGTGTTTTTTTCATTCAGGGAATTAAAAAATTTTAAAATTTTTTACCTAATTACCAAGCATTGTGCTAGACAGAGTTAAAATTCCATGAAAATTTAAAGAAGGGAGCAGTTACTTCTGCCTAGCCATTTGCAGCTAAGAGGGCAGTACAAGGGAGGCCAGGAGGTCAATGTTGGGGAAAAGAGAATATTTGTCAAACATCAACAGGTACATTTAATAACATGGAATTTCTTTTTATATTAAGTGAAATAGTAGATATAAAACCTTATACTATGATCTCAACTGCATAAAAATATGTTGTCAGAGAAACAGTATGAAAAGGAACGATTAATGTTTACTGTGCTTATCTGGGTGGTGGTATTTTCTGTTGATCTATCTATATGGATCCGAATTTCCCTAAAATTATGTTAGGCTGTTGTAAGAAAGCCATATTCCTTTATATGTAGTCCTATTTGGCCAAGGAGACAGAAACTTCTGCTGCTACTTTGGTCTTTCAGGAAAATACCTTCTCTCCATTCCCTCCTTTTGTTACTCATGGATGTAGGTACCACTGTATCATGATGCAAGCACACAGATGCAAATCCTCTCCTCCCGTCTGTTTTACTTATCCCTTTATTCCTGCCCTTGTTTTCTTTTTCTGATGTCCTCTCTTCTTTCCCTTTTCTCCTCTGTTTAGCTCAAATATTTCTGGCAGCTTTAGTTTCTGTGAGTAGCACTGAGTATTTGAGTAGTGCCTTAGCTCAAAATGTTTGCTGACCTCAAAGTGCTCAGCAGTGATAAGAGCAAAATGTTGTGAGCAAGCTAAATGTTTAATGTCAGGTTCTTGGTTATGTGAATTATTGTTCATTAATTTCACAGTGTTATAAGCCTCACTTTCACCAGGCCTTTGCTAAAATCGTCACCTTCTCAGATATGCTTTCCTTCAAATAACACACCGGTCCCTTACTCACTGTGTGTCTCCTGCTCTACAGGGTAAGCTCCGTGAGGACAGAGGTTTTGTCCTCACTGCTAGACATCGGCAGTGAGTGATGCATAGCAGGCCTTCAACCAAGATTTTTCTTGACTGAATAATTACAGGCATTATAATTATATACATGTATATTTAATAACATGGATTTTCTTTTTATATTAAGTGAAATAGTAGACACAAAACTCTTAAACCATGATCTCAACTGCATAAAAATACATTGTCAGAGAAAAAGTATGGAAAGGAAGGATTAATGTTTACTGTGCTTATCTGGGTGGTGGAATTTTCTGTTGATTTATCTATATTGATCTGAATTTTTCTAATCTCTTACAATGAGCAAATATTTTTTAAAATGTAGACTGCTTCAAAAAGGGGTTAATGCTACTGGCTCAGTGCAAAGATTTTGTGGCTGGGACAGCTTGAGGGGATGTGAGAGTGACAGAGAAATCAGTGCCGTGGTTGGGAAAATAACCCATATTGAGCTGACTCATCACCCTAACCAACAGTTGACAATTCCTTTGATTGCTAGTGATATGTTTAAAGTGAATGTTTTGATGACATAAGTGAAAATGAAGAAGTAGAATCAATAGACTCAAGATTGTTTTTTAGGGTGTCAGGGCTGAAACATGAAAGAAAGTGAGGGTTTGGCAAAGCCCATATTTTTGTGGTGCCAAGCCACAAATGATCCAAAACTGCTTCAAGATGGGGATGAGACCTCGAACAGAGGCTGCACACCGGCCACTCATACAGCATCCATGCTTTCCAGCCCTGGGACAAGCTGAGGTAGAAGATACGTCCTCTGGCTGAGCTGAGCTGATGGATGGAAGCTCTGTAATGGAGCTGGTCTGCCCTTTCCAGCTTTTTCCATTGCTGCTACTGGTCACCTGTCCTACTTATAGACTCTGCTCTCTCCTTTTGTGAGGCAGGAAAGCATTTTCAAATTTATCATCAAGTAGGCACTTGGTGGATCCTGCTTTCTAAACTTTGATCTCCATTCTTTGAGTTAATACTTATGATGCGCCTACTATGTGTCAACCACTGGACTGGACCTTGGGGATATAGACATTAATCAAACAGGCAAAATTCATGCACTTAGGAAGCTTACTTTTAAGTAGGGGGCCTGTAGTCTAGCCTTGAGTGCCTGAAGCCCCAGTTTCTTCTTATTGTTCTTTGAAAAATTTCTAGACTAGTCGTATCTTTACAATTAGATGGCTACATTGGTTTCCCAAGTAGTACTAGTTGCTGGAAAGGGCTAGACAGCCCTGCAAACAAACTTAGCTATGATCCTGACTCCCTGCCTTGCTCCAGAGGGATGATCTCCTGAGGAATCTGGACTGGCCCCTCTCTGAACACCTAGAGTCATCTAGAGCTTGGCTATGAGACAAATAGTTAACCACAATAGTCACTCTGCCAACTACTCATATTCCACCAGTAGAAATAGTAGTAATGGTAATAGCTGCTATTTCTTGATCATTTACTATGTGTTAGAAATACACCAAGCTTTTCTTTTTTTCCATTGTTTTATTTACTACCCATGATATACACAACATTTTGGTTTCCAATATAGCTAACCAAACTCCTACCAGATCTTATCCCTCCATAGATAGCAACTGTAAACTGTGGATAAATACAAAAACAAAAATGAAAATACAACAATGAACTAAGGTACTGAAAATGACAAATAAATTACAAGTAGATTCTGGAGGGAAATAGTTTGGAAGAAGGTAGTAGCATGTGGTATGTTTTTTTCATTTTTACAGTTTTTAACCTAAGGATAGACCAAATAGGTTATGCAGAATTAGTAAACCTATGATACAAAACCCACAGTCTTTCCAGCGTAAAGAACCAAATGACAGAGTTCAGGCTAACCACAGCCACTGAAAAATGAGGAAGGAATCCTGGAAAAGACATGGAGCTGACTTCTGTTTATAAACTCTTTCCAAGTCTCTGGCTTACCCCTGCATGTATGGGGCAGACTGGAAGTAGTTTGTATCCAAGGCTTAAAGAACACACACCAACTGTCAGTGTGAATGTTTGCAGTGGGTGAGTCTGACCAACTGTGATGGTTAGTGTTATGTATCAACTTGGCTAACTTACAGTATGCAGTTGTTTGAACAAACAGTAATGTAGAGATAATGTGAAGGTATTTTGTAGATATGGTTAACATGTAAAATAGGTTCACTTCAAGTAAAGGACATTACCTTTGATGATGTGGGTGGGCTTCATGCAACTGGTTGAAGATCTTAAGAGCAAAAACTGGTGTTTCCTGAAGAAGAATTAATTCTGCCTCAAGAGTGCAATATCAAATCCTGCCTGCATTTCTAGCTTTCAGCCTATCCTACAGATTTCAGATTTGACAATTCCACAATGTGTGAGCCTATTCCTTAAAGTAAAACTTTTATTATAATATGTGAGTATGGGAATCCTATGTATATATCTCATATATATCCTATTGGTTATCTAAGTTCTCTGAATAACTCTGACTGAAACACAAAGTTAATTGCCTGCTAAAATGAAAATGCCAATACTCTGGCAGACTGTAACAGAATCTAGAGGCTCCACAATATAATATTCACAATGTCCAGGATAAAATTCAAAATTACTTTATGTACCAAAAATTAGGAGATTGTGACCCAGTTGCAAGAGAAAAGATAATCAACTGAGACTGACCCTGAAATTACTCCAGTGTTGGAATGAGAAAATAAGGATTTTAAAGCAGTTATTTTAACTATGCTCAATGAAGTAAAGGAAAATATGCTGTGCTGAATAAAGAGACACAAAATCTCAACCAAGAAAGACAAACTACCAAAAATAACCAAATGGATATAGTCTTGTGCCCACCAGCACTCTGCCACCATGCTAATACCACCACTAGTGTGAATTTGTGCACAGTCACTGGCAGGGGCCCACTGACCCCCTAAGCTGTGCTGCCACAGCCACTGCTGCAAATTCTGGCATGGACAATGGCACTCAGGCATCTGCTAGCATCCTGCCACAGCACTCAGGCACCTGGCACTCAGGTATCTGCTAGCATCCTGTCACAGCCAACAAGCATGCATGCCACTGTGCTTCCACTGCTGCTGATGCTGGCACATGAGGACAAGAATGGATCCCACTGCCACTGCCCAATGAAGTGCTTTAACTAGCACCACCAATCAGAGTGTTGTGACCAGTGGTCCAAGAGCACTTTGGCCCTTTCAGCACAGCATGTCCCTAACATTGAAGAGCCACTGGACAAAGGTGGGGCCCAATATTAGTCCCTCAGAGTTACAGCACACAGTCCAGGAGTTGGGAGCTGAGCCTTGGCCCCAGAAAATCCTCCAGAAATGAAGCCAGTTGACTGAACCCACCTTATACCACAATCAAACCTCCAAGGTCATCAAATAGGATAAAAGAAAAAAATAACATCCAAAGGACAGCAACTTCAAAGACTGAAGGAATGAAGATGAGAAAGAACCAGTACAACAACTCTGACAACTCAAAAAACCAGAGTGTCTTATTTCCTCCAAATGACCAAACACTAATTCTCTAGCAAGGGTTTTTAACCAGGCTGAGATGTCTGAAATGACAGAATTAGAAGTCAGAATATGGGTAGAAACAAAGATAATCAAGATTCAGTAGAACATGGAAACCCAATCTAAAGGAGCTAGGAATCACAATAAAAGGATACAGGAGCTGACAGACAAAATAGACAGTATAGAAAACAATATAACCAATCTGATATAGCTGAAAGACACACTACAAGAATTTTGTAATGCAACCACAAGTATTAACAGTAGAATAGACCAAGCTGAAAAAAGTCTCAAGGCTTGAAGACTGGCTATCTGAAATAAGATAGACAAGAATAAAGACAAAAACATTAAAAGGAATGAACAAAAGCTCTAAGAAATATGGGATTATGTAAAGAGACAAATCTATGACTCCTTGGCATCTCTGAAAGAGATGGAGAGAATGGAAGCAACTTGGAAAACGTATTTCAGGATATCATCAATGAGAAATTCCTCAACCTAACTAGACGGGCTAGGTTCAAATTTAGGAAATGCAGATAACTCCCACAAATACTTCACAAGAAGATCATCCCGTGACACATAATCATCAGATTCTCCAAGGTCGAAATGAAAGAAAGAATGCTAAAGGCCACTAGAGAGAAAAGATAGGTCACTTACAAAAGGAAGCCCATCAGACTAACAGCAGATCTCTTGGCAGAAACTCTAAAAGCCAGAAGAGATTGGGGGCCTGTATTCAACATTCTAATTTATTTTTATTTTGTTTATTTATTTATTTTGAGGCAGAGGCTCAATCTGTCACCCAGGAGGATGGAGTGTAGTGGCACAATCTTGGCTCACCACAACCTTCACACCCCCAGGCTAAAGTGACTCTTGTGCCTCAGTCTCCTTAGTAGCTAGGATTACAGGCATATGCCACCATGCCTGTCTAATTTTTGTATTTTTTAGTAGAGATGAGGTTTTGCTATGTTGCCAAGGCTAGTATTGAACTCCTGGTCACAAGTGATTGCCTGCCTAAGCCTACCAAAATGCTGGAATTGCAGGCATGAGCCACTGTGCCCAGCCTTCAACATTCTTAAAGAAAAGAAATTCCAACCCAGAATTTCATATCCGGCTGAACTAAGCTTCACAAGCAAGGGAAAAATAAGAGCCTTTTCAGAGAAGCAAATACTGAGGGAATTCGTTACCACCAGACCTGCCTTACAAGACATCCTAAACAAGCACTAAACATGGAAAGGAAAGACCATTACCAGCCACTACAAAAACACATTTAAGTACCTAGACTGGTTACACTATATAGCGACTGCCTAAATAAGTCAGCACAATAACCAGCTAACAACACAATGGCAGGATCAAATCTACACATATCAATACTAACCTTTAAAGTAAATAGGTTAAATGTCCCAATTAAAAGGCACAGAGTAGCAACCTGGATAAAGAAGCAAGAGCCAATGGTATGCTGTCTTCAAGAGACCAATCTCATATGCAGTGACACCCACCGGCTCAAAATAAAGGGATAGAGAAAAATCTACCAAGCAAATGGAAACCAGAAAAAAACAGGGGTTGCAATCCTAATTTCACAAAAAACAGACTTTAAATCAACAAAGATTAAAAAAAAAATGAAAAAGGGCATTATGTAATGTAAAAGACTCAATTCAACATGAAGACAGAACTATCCTAAATATATATGCACCTATCACAGAAGCACTCAAGTTCATAAAACAAGTTTCTAAAGACCTTCAAAGAGACTTAGACTCCTACACAATAACAGTGGGAGACTTCAATACCATACTGACAGTATTAGACAGGTCACAGAAGCAGAAGATTAATGAAGGTATTCAGGACCTGAACTCAATAGTAGACCAAATGGAACTGATACATATCTACAGAACCGTTTACCCCCAAACAACTGGATATACATTCTTTGCATTGCCACATGCCAAATATTCTCTAAGACTGACCACACAATTAGACATAAAACAATCCTCAGCAAATGCAAAAGAACTAAAATCATGCCAACCACTCTCTTGAACCACAGTGCAATAAAAACGGTATTCAAGACTAAGACTAAGAAAATTGCTCAAAACCATACGATTACAGAAAAATTAAATGAATTGCTCCTGAATGACTTTTGGGTAAATAATGAAACAATGGTAGCAATTAAGAAGTTCTTTGAAGCGAATGAGAAAAAAGATACATGTAAGAATTGCTGCAATACAGCTAAGCCAGCGTGAAGAGGGAAACTTATAGCACTAAATGCCCACATCAAAAAGTTAGAAAGATCTCAAATAAACAACCTAACATGACAACTAAAAGAAGTAGAGAAGCAAGAGCAAACCAAAGCTAATGGAAGAAAAAAAAATACCAAAATCAGAGCTGAACTGAAGGAAACTGAGACACACACAAGAAATTCAAAATATCAATGAATCCAGGAGCTGGTCTTTTGAAATAGTAAGAAGATATATAAAACTAGATAGACTAATAAAAGAATAAAGATGATCCAAATACACATGATTAAAAATGACAGAGTGAATAGTACAACTGATCCCACAGAAATACAAATAACCATCAGAGATTATTATGAACACCAGTATAGGCTCAAAGTAGAAAATCTAGAAGAAATAGATAAATTCTGGGACATATATACCCTCCCAAGACTGAACCAGGAAGAAACTGAATCCCTAAACAGACCAATGATGAATTCAAAAATTGAATTAGTAATTTAAAAAAAGCCAGAAAAAGCCCAGGACCAGAAGTATTCACAGCTGAATTCTACCAGATGTATAAAGAAGAGCTGGTACAATTCCTACTTAAACTATTCCAAAAAACCAAGGAGGTGGAACTCCTATTCAACTCATTCTATAAGGCCAGCACCATCCCAATATTAACACCTGGCAGAAACTCAACAATTACAAAACTTCAGGCCAATATACTTGATGAACATTGATGCAAAAATCTTTAACAAAATACTAGTAAACTGACTCCAGCACTCCATCAAAAAGCTAATCCATCATGATCAAGTAGGCTTTATCATTGGGATGCAAGGTTGGTTAAACCTACACAAATCAATAAATGTGATTCATCACATAAAGACAGCTAAAGACAAAATTTACATGATTGTTTCAATAGATACAGAAAAGGCTTTCAAAAAATACAACATCCCTTTATGTTAAAGGCTGTTAACAAGCCAGGTATTTAAAGAACCGACCTCAAACTAATATAAGTCATCTATGACAAACCCACAACCAACATCATACTAAATGGGCAAAAGCTGGACACAGTCCCCTTGAACACAGGCACATGACAAGGATGCCCTCTTTCACCACTCCTATTCAACATAGGAGTTTTATTGGAAGTCCTGGCCAGAGCAATTTGGCAAGAGAAAGAGATAAAGGCATACAAATAGGAAGAGAGGAAGTCAAACTATCCCTGCTTATAGATGACATGATTCTTTATCTAGAAAACCCCATAATCTTGGCCCTAAAGCTCCTTAAAGTGATAAACAATTTCAGCAATGTTTCAGGATACAAAATCAATGTATGAAAATTACTAGCATTTTTATACACAAACAACAGCCAAGAGCCAAAACAGGAATGCAATCCCATTCACAATTGACACAAAAAAGTAAAATACCTAGGCATATAGCTAACAAGGGAGGTGAGAGATCTCTACAATGAGAATTACAAAACACTGCTGAAAGAAATCCAAGATGACACAACAAATGGAAAAACATTCCATGCTCATAAATAGGAAGAAACAATATCACTAAAATGGCCACACTGCCCAAAGCAATCTAGAGATTAAATGTGATTCCTACCAAACTACCAATGACATTTTTCACAGAACTAGCAAAAAACCATTCTACTTTCATATGGAGGCAAAGAAAGTACCCAAATAGCCAAGGCAATCCTAAGTAAAAAGAGCAGGAGGAAAAAAAAAATCAAAGCAGAGGCATCATGCTTCCTGACTTTATACTATAGGGCTACTATAACCAGAACAGGATGGTACTGATACAGAAACAGACATATAGACCAATGGAACAGAATAGAGAGCCCAGACATAAGGCCACACATCTACAACCATCTGATCTTCTACGAAGCTGACAAAAGCAATGTGGAAAGGACTCCCTATTTAATAAATCGTGCTGGGATAACTGGCTAGCCACATGCACAAGACTGAAACTAGACCCCTTCCTTACACTGTATAGCAAAATCAATACAAGATGGATTAAGGATGTTAAACAAAAAACTACAAAAACTCTGGAGGACTCTGTATGCAATATCATTTTTGACATAGGACTTGGCAAATGTTTCATGATGAAGATGTTAAAAGCAGTCCAAACAAAAGCCAAAATTGACAAATGATATCTCATTAAAGTAAATGAGTTCTACACAGCAAGAGAAACTATCAACAGAGTAAATAGACAATCTACAGAATGGGAGAAAATGTTTGCAAACTATGCATCTGATAAAGATCTAATATCCAGCATCTATAAGAAGCTTAAACAAATTTACAAGAAAAAAACAACCCCATTACAAAGTGGGCAAAGGACATGAACAGACACTTTTCAAAAGAAAACATACATACAGCCAACAAGCATATGAAAAAAACTCAACATCACTGATCATTACAGAAATGCAAATAAACACCATCATGAGATACCATCTCACATCTTTTTAATAATAGCCATTCTGACAATGAGATGGCAATTATTAAACATTTATTTTTTAATTAACATTTTAAATATCAAATTAAAAATTTATTTCTATTAAAATTTTATTAAATTTATTAATTAAATATTTATTATTTTAATAATAGCCATCTCAGAGACATAATGGCTATTATTAAAAAGTCAAAAAATGACAGATGCTAGCGAGGTTGCGGTGAAAATGAAACGCTTACACACTGTTGATGGGAGTGTAGATTAGTTTAACCATTGTGGAAAGCAGTGTGGTGATTCATCAAAGAGCTGAAAACAAAACTACCATTTGACAATGCAATCCCATTACTGGGTATATACCCAAAAGAACATAAAGCATTCTATCATTAAAATAGATGCAAGCACTATCACACTGCAGCACTATTCACAATAGCATAGACATGGAATCAACCTAAATGCCTATCAATGGCAGACTGGATAAAGAAAATGTGGTACATATACATAGAATCCTATGCAGCCATTAAAAAGAATGAGATAATGTCCTTTACAGGGGTATGGATGGAGCTTGAGGCCATTATCCTTAACAAACTAACATATGAACAGAAAACCAAATACCATATGTTCTCACTAATGAATGGGAGCTAAAGGATGAGAACAAATGGACACGAGGGGAAAAGATGCTGGGGCCTACCTGAGGGTGAAGGGTGGAAGGAGGGACAGAAGCAGAAAAAATTACTATTGAGTACTAAGATTAGTACTAAGTGAGGAAATAATCTATGCAACAAACCTCTGTGGCATAAGTTTACCTATGTAACAAACCTGCACATGTACCCCTGAACCTAAAAGTTTATTTAAAAAGTGATGTGAAATTTGATAGTGGTAATGGTTGTACAACTCAGTGAATGTGCTAAAAACCTATTGAATTGTGTGCTTAAAAGGGGAATTTTATGGTATGTGAATTATATGTCAGTATAACCGTAATTAAAAAAATCATCAACTGTCTCAAAAAAATAAAAATAAAACATAAAATATTCAAAAGAAATAATGTGGACCTCTAGGATATGTCTGCAAAAAAGAAAAAAAAAAATCAGAAAGTCCTGTAAAAATGAAAAGAACAAAATGAAAAGGATCAAATTGAAGAGTATAATATGTGCAATAACTATTCACTGGATGCACTTAACAGCAGAAGGAAGATAATGGAGGAAACTATCTATAGATATTATGCAAACTAAACAGAGGAGAGTAAAAATATTATTGAAGAAGTGAGAGGAGACTCGAGGAACTGCATGTGACTAGCCAGCTATCCCAGCACCATTTATTAAATAATGAGCCCTTTCCACATTGCTTTTGTCAGCTTCGTAGAAGATCAGATGGTTGTAGATGTGTGGCCTTGTCTGGGCTCTCTATTCTGTTCCATTGGTCTATATGTCTGCTTTTGTATCAGTACCATGCTGTTCTCTGGTTACTGTAACCCTATAGTATAAAGTCAGGAAGCGTGATGCCTCTGCTCGAGTCCTGGAAAATAACAAAAGGTCTCCTGGACATTCAGAAGAAGGTGAAAGAAACAAGGAATAAAAATTATTGAAAAGATTAGTGGCTGAAATTTCCCAAACTTTGGAGAAGACATAAATTTACAAATTCAAGAATTCAGAGAATGCCAAGCAGGATAGATATAAAGAAATTCACATCTAGGGAAATCATAGTCAAATTACTAAAAACCAAAAATAAAAAGAAACCTTTAAAGTACTCAGAAATGATACATTACATAAAGGGCAATAACAACTCACAATCTTCTGATTTCTTATCAGTAAATATGGAGCGCAGAGAGTGGTGCAATTATCTTTAAAGTGTTAAAAAAATACCCAGAATAAAAATAACCAATGGTATTTTCATTCAAGAATAAAAGTGAAAATAAAGATATCTTACAACAAAATAGGCCAGGCACAGTGGCTCATGTCTGTAATCCCAGCACTTTGGCAGACCAAGGCAGGAGGATTGCTTGAGCCTAGAACTTTGAGGCTACAGTGAGCTATGATTGCACCACTGCATTCCAGCCTGGGTGACAGAGGGAGACCCCATCTCAAATAAAAGAACCCCCCCCCCCACAACAATTAAACAAAAAAGATAAAATAAAAACAACATAATTTATTGTCGGAAGATCTACATGATATGAAATAATGAAGTGTTTCAGATTCAAGAAAAATGATATCAGATAGAAACATCTGTCCTTAGGAAGGAATAAAAGGCATTGGAAATTGTAAGTATCTGGATAAGCATAACATACTAGATTTTCTTAATTTAAAATAAAGCAAAAATTGTAGCATTGTCTTAGGACTGTAATATTTTCAGTTATATTATGGCAGCTATAACATAAGGTAAGGGGTGATAAATGAGTATATGGGGTCACAAGGTTTCTACATTTTATGGTGTGTTATGCTATTAATTCTAAGTAGAGAGAAAAGTTAAGGACATAAATTGTAATACCCAGAGCAATCACTAAAAGAAAGAAAGAAAAAGAAAATAACGCAAAGAGAAAGAACTAAAAAACCAAAAGATAAAATCAATAGAATTCTAAAAATTATTTTAAAAACTAGACAGTAAAGAACAAAGAAAGAAGCAAAAATAGAGGAGACAAACAGCAAACAAACTAAACTAGTAGACCTAAATTCAACCACGACAACAGTTACAATAAATGTGAATGGACTAAATACTTCAATTAAAACCCAGAAATTAACAGAATTGGTTTTTTTAAAAAAGCAAGAAGCAAAGCAACTATATCCTGTCTAAAAGAAATGTCTGAAAGTAAGTGGGTGGAGAAAGATAACCACGTAAACAGTAAACATAAACAGCTGGATTTGCTGATTTTATAGCAAACAGATTGCTGCTTTTGCCAGTTATCAATTTTATTGTTCCCTAGCTCCAAACATCCTCCTTTGGCCTTTATGGTGCTGTAGGTGCTTTAAATATTTCACCATTGCCACCTTTGTTACGTTTTGTCAGTAGAGGGCGCTGCAGGGACACGGTAGGAGGAAAGGGCTTTTCTTTCCGGTTTGGTGTGCTTTTCTTTCTCCCAGGCATGAGTGGCGGGCAGTGTGCGTGCGGGACATCCAGTGGTGCTCCCTTCCCATTGACTTTTAGTGGCACCTTTCTGGGCAGCTTTCTAGCCAGTTTGCACCAGGTGACATTCCAACGACTCTTTCGGGTGCCTCAGTAGGTGCCTTTCCAGTGAGTTCCTGCGACACCTCGGTGAGTAGTTTCCTAGTGAATTTTGTCAGGACTCTGCTGTGCTGCCAGCTCCAGTTTCTGGCACCTCCATGAACTTCTCTGCCATCCAATGTGCCAAACTCACATTTCCAACCAGGTCTGAGTCTCATGCTTCTGGCCCTGTTCAAAATGTGTTTCTTCCTTAGGTACTGTTCCTCAGCCCCAAAGGTAGAAGCTGCTTCCTGAAGCTGCCATTCATCATTCATGGTAGAGCATGCTCTGCCCCTTAGTAATTAATCCGCTGTTACTACCGAACAATTCCTGATATTAAATTTGCCCTGTTCAACTTCTGTGTGATTTCTGGACCTTGACTGATATAGATCTCAAGACAAAAAGCTTAATTAAGGACAAAAAAAAAAAAAAAAAAAAGCCCCTTTATGGATTGCCGGAGCTTAGGATTTCCGGGCTTCAGTGAACTATGATAGCAAAACTGCACTCCAGCCTGGGCAACAGAATAAGACCCTGTCTCAGGAAAAAACAAAAAACAAAACAAAACAACAAAACAAAAACAAACAAAAAAAGCCCCTATGAAATGATAAAAGGTCTCATCAAGAAGACATTTAGAATTTGCAAAATTAAAGGAACAAATAGATTGTTACAGTAGTAACTGGAGACTTTAACATCCTTCTCTCAGAAATTAGAAAAAATAAAAGACATAAATGTTCTGAACAAAACTATCAAACACCTTAACCTAATTAATATGTATATGACACTATAACTAGAAGATACTCATTCTTTTCAAGTACATTTGTTCATCAGGGTGATTATGTTTTGAGCTACAAATTAAATTTAAGAAATTAAAACAATTAAAAAGGATTAAATTTATATAAAGTATGTTCTCTGATCTCAATGGAATGAAACTGAAATCAATAATAACAATAAGATATCTTGTAATATCACAATATTTGATAATAAATATACTTCTAAATAATACATGGATAAAAGAAATCATGCAGAAAATAAGAAAACACTTTGATCTAAATTCAAATAAAAATACAACATATCAAAATAGAATGACAGCAATGTTTAGAGAGTTATTGCTCTGAACAATGACCCCTGATATTACCGTAAGAAGCCACCAAAAGAACACCAAAGTAAATGCAAAATTAGTAGAGAAAAGAAAGTAATAAAAATAAGTTTAGAGATAAAGCATATAGAAAATGGCAAATAATTTTTAAAATTAATAAAGCCCAAAGGTGTGTTTTTTGAAGACTCAGAAACTTAGTAAAACTCTAGCTAGAATGATTAAGGAAAAGGGTGAGAGAATACAACTTATCAATATCAAACATAAAAAAGGAGATTATTATTTTGGATACTATAGACACTTAAATGACATTAAAGTAATATTATTAACTTATGTCACATATTCAACACATTATTTGAAAAACACTGTTTATCAGAACTGACATAAGAAAAAACAGAAAATCTGAATAGCCCTATTTCTAATAAGAAATTAAATCATTATCAAATCCTCTTACAAAGAAAACTTCAGGTCTAGAACGCTTTACTGGTTCTATCAGACAACAAAAAAAGAAATAAAATTGGCTGGGCGCAGCAGCTCACGCCTGTAATCTCAGCACTTTGGGAGGCAGAGGCGGGCAGATCACGAGGTCAGGAGGTTGAGACCACCCTGGCCAGCGTGGTGAAACCCTATATCTACTAAAATACAAAAAATTAGCTGCGCATGGTATCATGCGCCTGTAGTCCCAGCTACTTGGGAGGCTGAGGCAGGGGAATTGCTTGTACCTGGGAGTCGAAAGTTGCAGTGAGCCGGAGGTTGCAGTGGGCCAAGATCGAGCCACTGCATTCCAGCCTGGTGACAGAGCAAGACTCCATCTTAAATAAATAAATAAATAAAATTAAATCTTATCAAATCCTATCCGACATTAAAGAACTGAAACCAATCTTACATCATTTCAGAAAATAGAGAAGAAAAACTTCCCAACTTGTTTTATGAAGCTAGCATAACCATAATGCCAAAATCTGACAAAATATTAAAAGTAAATAAGGCTAATATCCCTTATGAATGTACATGCAAAAATACCTAAACAGATAAGCGAATTGAATCAATAATAGAAAAAAAGAATAATATACCATAATTATGTAAGTTTTAATCCCACCATGGTAAACTTAATTAATGCTATTTGCTGTATTAATATAGAAGAAAAATCAGATAATCATTTCAATAGATGCAGAAAAATAAATTTAAAAAATTCAAAATCCATTCATGTTAAAAAAAAAAAAAGTGCCAGAAAACTAAAAATAGGTGAACATTTCTATAAGCTAATAAAGGACTCCACCAGAAACCCTGTAGCAATTATTATACCTAATGGTGAAATACTGAATACTTTTCCTAGGTTGAAAATACTGAATACTCTTTCTAGGTTGTGTTTCCTAGATTGGAAATGAGGAAAAGATTCAACAAATAAAAATACTGGAAAGTTAATAAAGTGGATGGAGTAAAACTGTTTCTATCTGTAGCTAATACAATCATTTACATAGAAAATCCATAGAAAACTGCAATACATATATTAGACCTAATAAGTAAATTTAGTAAAATAGTAAGGTACAATGTTAACATGTAAAAATCACTAAAACTTTATAGCAGTAAATATGCAAATAGTTTCATTTACATGTTATAAAACATAAAATATTTTGGAATAAATTTAACAAAGATGTAGAGAAACTTTACACTGAAAGCTATAAAATGTTATTGAGAGAAACTAAAATAGATCTGAATAAATGGAGGGATATACCATGTTCAATTTCTTAAGATACCAACTCATCTTAAATTGATCTATAGATTTAATACAATCCAAGTAAATTCAATATGATAAATCCAAGAAAACATTTTTCCCCTAGTGTCTCTGACCTGGCCAAACTTCCTTTGCCTGACCTATTGTCTACTACTAGCAGGTATGAAGTGGGAACTTTCAGGAACTTTATAATCTGGGCCCTGACTATCTTTGCAGCATCATCTGTGACCCCACCTCTACTGTGTACTTCAGGCATGCCAAATTACAAACAACTCTCCCAAAGTGTCATTATATTTCTTTTTGTTTTTCACTTTTATTTTAGGTCCAGGGGTATGCAGGTTTGTTACACAGGTAAATTTTGTGTCATGGGGGTTTTGTGTATACAGATTATTTCATCACTGAGGTAATCAGCATGGTACCTGATAGGCAGGTTTTGATCCTTCCCTTTCCCTCCTCTGACCCTCCAACTTAAATAGGTGTTAGTGTCTGTTGTTCTTTTCTTTGTGTCCATGTATACTCAATGTTTAGCTCTTATTTTATATTGGAGAACATGTGGTATTTGGTTTTCTGTATGTGTTAGTTTGCTTAGGATAATGGCTTCCAGCTCCATCCATGTTGCTACAAAGGACATCATCTCATTCTTTTTTATGGCTGCATAGTATTCCATGATGTATATGTACCACATTTTCTTTATCCAGTCTACCATTGATGGGCATTTAGGTTAATTTCATGTCTTTGCTATTGTGAATAGTGCTGTGATGCACAAACACATGCATGTCTTTATGGTAGAATGATTTAAATTCTTTTGTGTGTATACCAATAATGGGATTGCTGAGTTGAATGGTAATTCGGTTTTTTTTTTTTTCTTGTTATACTTTAAGTTCTAGGGTACATGTGCACAACGTGCAGGTTTGTTACATATGTATACAGGTGCCATGTTGGTGTGCTGCACCCATTAACTCATCATTTACATTAGGTATATCTCTTAATGCTATCCCTCCCCCGACACCCTCCCCACAATAGGACCCGGTATGTGATGATCCCTCTCCTGTGTCCAAGTGATCTCATTGTTCAATTCACACCTATGAGTGAGAACATGCGGTGTTTGGTTTTCTGTTCTTGCGATAGTTTGCTGAGAATGATGGTTTCCAGCTGCATCCAGGTCCCTACAAAGGACATGAACTCATCCTTTTTGATGGCTGCATAGTATTCCATGGTGTATATGTGCCACATTTTCTTAATCCAGTCTGTCACTGATGGACATTTGGGTTGATTCCAAGTCTTTGTTATTGTGAATAGTGCCGCAATAAACATACGTGTGCATGTATCTTTATAGCAGCATGACTTATAATCCCTTGGTTATATCCCCAGTAGTGGGATGGCTGGGTCAAATGGTATTTCTAGTTCTAGATCCTTGAGGAATCACCACACTGTCTTCCACAGTGATTGAACTAGTTTACAGTCTCACCAACAGTGTAAAAGTGTTCCTATTTCTCCACATCCTCTCCAGCACCTGTTGTTTCCTGATTTTTTAATGATCCCCATTCTAACTGGTGTGAGATGGTATCTCATTGTGGTTTTGATTTGCATTTCTCTGATGGCGAGTGATGATGAGCATTTTTTCATGTGTCTGTTGGGTGTATGAATATCTTCTTTTGAGAAGTGTCTGTTCATATCCTTGGCCCACTTTTTGATGGGGTTGTTTGTGTTTTTCTTGTAAATTTGATTGAGTTCTTTATAGGTTCTGGATATTAGCCCTTTGACAGATGAGTAGATTGCAAAAATGTTCTCCCATTCTGTAGGTTGCCTGTTCACTCTGATGGTAGTTTCTTTTGCTGTGCAGAAGCTCTTTAGTTTAATGAGATCCCATTCATCAATTTTGGCTTTTGTTGCTGTTGCTTTTGGTGATTCAGACATGAGGTCCTTGCCCATACCTATGTCCTGAATGGTATTACCTAGGTTTTCTTCTAGGGTTTTCTATGGTGTTAGGTCTAACATTTAAGTCTCTAATCCATCTTGAATTAATTTTCGTATAAGGAGTAAGGAAATGATCCGGTTTCAGCTTTCTACTTATGGCTAGTCAATTTTCCCAGCACCATTTATTAAATAGGGAATCCTTTCCCCATTTCTTGTTTTTGTCAGGTTTGTCAAAGATCAGATGGCTGTAGATGTGTGGTATTATTTCTGAGGGCTCTGTTCTGTTCCATTGGTCTATATCTCTGTTTTGGTACCAGTACCATGCTGTTTTCGCTACTGTAGCCTTGTAGTATAGTTTGAAGTCAGGTAGCATGATGCCTCCAGCTTTGTTATTTTGGCTTAGGATTGTCTTGGCAATGCGGGGTCTTTTTGGGTACCATACGAACTTTAAAGCAGTTTTTTCCAATTCTGTGAAGAAAGTCATTGGTAGTTTAATGGGGATGGCATTGAATCTATAAATTACCTTGGGCAGTATGGCCATTTACAGTATTGATTCTTCCTATCCATGAGCATGGTATGTTCTTCCATTTGTTTGTGTCCTCTTTTATTTCACTGAGCAGTGGTTTGTAGTTCTCCTTGAAGAGGTCCTTTACATCCCTTGTAATTGGATTCCTAGGTATTTTATTCTCTTTGAAGCTACTGTGAATGGGAGGTCATTCATGATTTGGCTCTCTGTTTGCCTGTTACTGGTATATAAGAATGCTTGTGATTTTTGCACATTGATTTTCTATCCTGAGACTTTGCTGAAGTTGCTTATCAGCTTAAGGAGATTTTGGGCTGAGACGATGGGGTTTTCTAAATATACAATCATGTCATCTGCAAACAGAGACAATTTGACTTCCTCTTTTCCTGCTTGAATATGCTTTATTTCTTTCTCTTGCCTGATTGCCCTGGCCAGAACTTCCAACATTATGTTGAATAGGAGTGGTGAGAGAGGGCTTCCCTCTCTTGTGCCAGTTTTCAAAGGGAATACTTCCAGTTTTTGCCCATTCAGTATGATATTGGCTGTGGGTTTGTCATAAACAGCTCTTATTATTTTGAGATAAGTCCCATCAATACCTAGTTTATTGAGAGTTTTTAGCATGAAGTGCTGTTGAATTTTGTCAAAGGCCTTTTCTGCATTTACTAGATAATCATGTGGTTTTGTCATTGGTTCTGTTTATATGATGGATTGCATTTATTGATTTGTGTATTTTGAACCAACCTTGCATCCCAGGGATGAAGCCCACTTGATCATGGTGGATGAGCTTTTTGATGTGCTGCTGGATTCAGTTTGCCAGTATTTTATTGATGATTTTTGCATTGATGTTCATCAGGGATATTGGTCTAAAATTCTCTTTTTTTGTTGTATCTCTGTCAAGCTTTGGTATCAGGATGATGTTGGCCTCGTAAAATGAGTTAGGGAGGATTCCCTCTTTTTCTATTGATTGGAACAGTTTCAGAAGGAATGGTACCAACTCCTCCTTGTGCCTCTGGTAGAATTCAGCTGTGAATCCATCTGGTCCTGGACTTGTTTTGGTTGGTAGGCTATTAATTATTGCCTCAATTTCAGAGCCTGCTATTGGTCTATTCAGGGATTCAACTTCTTCCTGGTTTAGTCTTGGGAGAGTGTAAGTGTCTAGGAAATTATCCATTTCTTCTAGGTTTTCTAGTTTATTTGTGTAGAGGTGTTTATAGTATTCTCTGATGGTAGTTTGTATTTCTGTGGGGTTGGTGGTGATATCCCCTTTATCATTTTTTTATTTCATGTATTTGATTCTTCTCTCTTTTCTTCTTTATTAGTCTTGCTAGCGGTGTAACAATTTTGTTGATCTTTTAAAAATTCAGCTCCTGGATTCATTGATTTTTTGGAGGGTTTTTTTGTGTCTCTATCTCCTTCAGTTCTGCTCTGATCTTAGTTATTTCTTGCCTTCTGCTAGCTTTTGAATGTGTTTGCTCTTGCTTCTCTAGTTCTTTTAATTGTGATGTTAGGGTGTCAATTTTAGATCTTTCCTGCTTTCTCTTGTGGGCATTTAGTACTATAAATTTCCCTCTACACACTGCTTTAAATGTGTCCCAGAGATTCTGGTATGTTGTGTCTTTGTTCTCACTGGTTTCAAAGAACATCTTTATTTCTGCCTTCATTTCATTATGTACCCAGTAGTCATTCAGGAAAAGGTTGTTCAGTTTCCATGTAGTTGAGGGGTTTTGAGTGAGTTTCTTAATCCTGAGTTCTAGTTTGATTGCACTGTGGTCTGAGAGACAGTTTGTTATAATTTCTGTTCTTTTCCATTTGCTGAGGAGTGCATTACTTCCAACTATGCGGTCAGTTTTGGAATAAGTGCGATGTGGTGCTGAGAAGAATGTATATTCTGTTGATTTGGGGTGGAGAGTTTTGTAGATGTCTATTAAGTCCACTTGGTGCAGAGTTGAGTTTAATTCCTCCATATCCTTGTTAACTTTCTGTCTTGTTGATCTGTCTAATGTTGACAGTGGGGTGTTAAAGTGTCCCATTATTATTGTATGGGAATGTAAGTCTCTTTATAAGTCTCTAAGGACTTGCTTTATGAATCTGGGTGCTCCTGTATTGGGTGCATATATATTTATGATAGTTAGCTCTTCCTGATGAATTGATTCCTTTACCATTATGTAATGCCCTTCTTTGTCTCTTTTGATCTTTGTTGGTTTAAAGTCTGTTTTATCAGAGAGTAGGATTGCAACCTCTGCTTTTTTTTTGTTTTCCATTTGATTGGTAGATCTTCCTCCATCCCTTTATTTTGAGCCTATGTGTGTCTCTGCATGTGAGATGGCTCTGCTGAATACAGCAAACTGATGGGTCTTGACTCTTTATCCAATTTGCCAGTCTATGTCTTTTAATTGGACCATTTATTCCATTTACATTTAAGATTAATATTGTTATGTGTGAACTTGATCCTGTCATTATGATATTAGCTGGTTATTTTGCTCGTTAGTTGATGCAGTTTCTTCCTAGCCTCGATGGACTTTAATTTTGACATGTTTTTGCAATGGCTGGTACCTGTTGCTCCTTTCCATGTTTTGTGCTTCCTTCGGGAACTCTTGTAGAGCAGGCCTGGTGGTGACAAAATCTCTCAGCATTTGCTTGTCTGTAAAGGATTTTATTTCTCTTTCACTTATGAAACTTGTTTGGCTGGATATGAAATTCTCGGTTGAAAATTCTTTTCTTTAAGAAGGTTGAATATTGGCCCCCACTCTCTTCTGGCTTGGAGAGTTTCTGCAGAGAGATCTGCTATTAGTCTGATGGGCTTCCTTTTGTGTGTAACCTGACCTTTCTCTCTGGCTGCCCTTAACAGTTTTTCCTTCATTTCACCTTTGTTGAATCTGACAATTATGTGTCTTGGAGTTGCTCTTCTCGAGGAGTATCTTTGTGGCATTCTCTGTATTTCCTGAATTTGAATGTTGACCTGCCTTACTAGGTTGGGGAAGTTCTCCTGGATGATATCCTACAGAGTGTTTTCCAACTTGGTTCCATTGTCCCCGTCACTTTCAGGCACACCAATCAGACGTAGATTTGGTCTTTTCACATAATCCCATATTTTTTGGAGGCTTTGTTCATTTCTTTTCATTCTTTTTTCTCTGCACTTCCCTTCTCACTTCATTTCATTCATTTGATCTTCAATCGCTGATACTCTTTCTTCCAGTTGATCAAGTCGGTTACTGAAGCTTGTGCATTTGTCACGTAGCTCTTGTGGTATAGTTTTCATCTCTGTCAGTTCTTTTAAGGTCTTCTCTGCATTGATTATTCTAGTTATCCATTCATCCATTCTTTTTTCAAGGTTTTTAGTTTTTTTGCGCTGGTTATGTAGTTCCTCCTTTAGCTCTGAGAAGTTTGATTGACAGAAGCCTTCTCTCAACTCGTCAAAGTCATTCTCCGTCCAGCTTTGTTCCATTGCTGGCGATGAGCTGCATTCCTTTGGAGGAGGAGATGTGCTCTGACTTTTTGAATTTCCAGCTTTTCTGCCCTGCTTTTTCCCCATCTTTCTGGTTTTATCTGCCATTGGTCTTTGATGATGGTGATGTACTGATGGGGTTTTGGTGTGGGTGTCCCTTCTGTTTGTTAGTTTTCCTTCTAACAGTCAGGACCCTCAGCTGTAGGTCTGTTGGAGTTTGCTTGAGGTCCACTGCAGACCCTGTTTGCCTGGGTATCAGCAGCGGAGACTGCAAAAGATAGAGTATTGCTGAATAGTGAGTGTTGCTGTCTGATTGTTGCTCTGGAAGCTTCGTCTCAGGGGTGTACCCCGCCGTGTGAGGTGTGAGGTGTCTGTCTGCACCTAGTGGGGGATGTCTCTCAATTAAGCTACTCAGGGGTCAGGCACCCACTTGAGCAGGCAGTCTGTCCGTTCTCAGATCTCAACCTCCATGCTGGGTGATCCACTTCTCTCTTCAAAGCTGTCAGACAGGGGCATTTACCTGTGCTGAGGTTTCTGCTGCTTTTTGTTTAGCTGTGCCCTGTCCCCAGAGGAGGAGTCTACAGAGGCAGTCTGGCCTCCTTGAGCTGCATTGGGCTCCACCCAGTTTGCGCTTCCCAACGGCTTTGTTTACCTACTTAAGCCTCAGCAATGGCAGGTGCCCCTCCCCCAGACTGGCTGCTGCTTTGCAGTTAGATCTCAGACTGCTGTGCTAGCAATGAGGGAGGCTCTGTGGGCATGGGACCCTCTGGGCCAGGTGTGGGATTTAATCTCCTGGTGTGCCGTTTGCTAAGACCCTTGGTAAAGTGCAGTATTAGGGTGGGAGTTACCCGATTTTCCAGGTGTTGTGAGTCTCAATTTCCTTTGGCTAGGAAAAGGAATTCCCTTCCCCCTTGCACTTCCCAGGTGAGGCGATGCCTCGTCCTGTTTCAGCTCAAGCTGGTCGGGCTGCACCTGCACACCAGCGCCAACTGTCTGACACGCCCCAGTGAGATGAACCCAGTACCTCAGTTGAAAATGCAGAAATCACCCATCTTCTATGTCGCTCTCGCTGGGAGCTGGAAGCTGGAGCTGTTCCTATTTGGCCATCTTGGGCGCGCCCCCCAGTAATTCCATTGTAAGTTCTTTGACCAATAACCTCACTGCTTTCCACAATGACTGAACTAATTTACATTCCCAGCAGTAGTGTATAAGTGTTCTCTTTGCTCCACAATGTTGCCAGCATCTGTTATTTTATATTTTAATAATGGCCATTCTAACTGGTGTGAGATGGTATCTCTTGATGGTGAGAACCCCTGCAAGATTATACTATGTAAACAGCAAAATCAGGCTTTGAAGCCAGATTTCTCCATCTTCTATACCTGTGCTGTTTGTTGACTTTTGCTTCATCCTTGAGTTCTATCTCATCATCTTTTTCAAAATTGAACCACCAGGAGCCAGCAGCATCTCCAACCCTGTAACTACTGGTTGAACACAGCATTGAATGGCTTCTAGAACTCCCTGCTGCCTGAATGCAATCCTCTCCATAAAATGCTGCACACCCCTGGTAATCAATCTGTGACCTCCTTCTCTGTATGGAGCTTGGTTTTAAAATCTCATGTTTAGAAAGCATAACTAAATTATGAGAGAGAGAAAAAAAGAAGATCATTAAAAGCCTGTGCACTGGAATAAGGGCTATTTATACCTAAAGAGCTAGTGACATATGAATTAAGGGTAAAATAAAAAAAAAAATTGGTTGAAAATCAACATAGTATTTCCTCTGATTCCATTTAGAAACAATTTAAAATATTCAGTTTGCTTATCTTTAAAATTAAGAGGCAAAAAGAGGGGTGATCAACTTCTATCTAAAGTGCAGTACAATTATTGATGAAAGAGGGCCTGAAGGAGGCTGGGCAGTACTGGAAGACACAATGGGGGAAAAATGTGGAAGGAAAATTGGGGAAAGAGGAAGCAAATGCAGAGGGCAAGACAGTAAGGGAACATTCTCATTGTTATACAATGCACAGAACCTGCCACAGTTTTAAAGTATCTAGATAGAAGGACTGTATCCTGGAAAGTCTTGCCTTCCCCTTGGGTTGGGATTTCTAATTCTCCCAAGGTGAACCAGTTCCCAAGACTATGATGTTCTGCTTTTAAAGTCTAGCCTTAGGGTAGAGAAAGGCCTTTGTTGCATAGTGGAGAGCCTCTGAACTCTCAAAATAATGTTGCCAAGCACTGAGAAAAACACCAAAGGAAGAGAATGAGAAAAATAGAGGCACCCAAGTCACTGTGATATTCATTAAAAATAGATTTCTGACCCTACTAGAGTTAAACTTGAGCCCCACAGGGCTGGTGCACAACCGAGGACTCCCTGCCTGGCTTCCTGCCTTCTCTGTTTAAGGCCTGCGTCCTTACTGCTTCTATTTACCTTATTTCTTGCCGGTAGGTCTGTCTGCAAGAGTCCTTGTCACCTTCCCAACTGAGGTCCCCTAACCGCTTCTTCAGTTTCCTTGGGTAACTTATACTCAGTTTGTTTCCTCATTTTCCAACATGAGGAAAATGATACTTTCACAGTCTTCAGCTGCTTGTGTTGATGGACACAAGGACTTCATAGTCACTTGCTCAGCTGGAAGCATTTTATGATTTGGTTTGTGACTCTTACCCATTCATGTAATTTATCAACCAAATCAGGATACCTTTAGAGCTGAACAGAGCCCTGTTGATAATTACATGGAAACAAGAGCCATACATGGACTGTTCTGGGCTAAATGTATGGTCATCCCAGTGATAGACTCACAGTAAAGAGATACTACCATCCTAAGCAATCGCATTATACCTTGTAATGAGTATTATCACACAAACAGTAACAATTCTATTTTCTTTCAGAAAGATAAACAAGAAGTGAGGCATACATTCAGGAGAGTGAGAGGGATAAAGGGAAAGAAAGAGGATGAGGATGAGAACAAAAGAGAGGAAGAGACTTAGGTGATACCTTTGAAGGTACTAGAGTGAATGTTGATAGCTTAGGTCCACTCTTATATTTATACAGGAGATACTGGTCCTTTGAAATGTTAGCTGTTCTATTTCCTTAATTCTAAGAGAAACACCTTTTCACATTTTAATTATTCTGAAATCGGAATGTGTATTACAAGGGATGTCAGAAAGAACTCTTTAGCTCCTAGGAAGAGGAATAATTTGTGACAGAGTTGTTATTGTGTACACGTGTATGAACTTGCAATGCACAGAAGGTAGATCTGTTCAGACTAACAGCTGAGTTGATATATTTGCATTGGTAGCACCATATGTGGTTAAATTTTACATTAAATCTGGATTTATAATAATTATTCGAAATGGCCTCAAAGACTGTATTGTGATGTCACACTATAGCAAAAAGTTAATGCCTGCAGAGAACAACTGGCACATTCCAAGCAGTGCAATTAAAGGCACCGGAATGCACCAAGTACCTTCAGGTGGTTCATAGAATTTTCAAGTCTAATAAAGGTAGATATGGACAAGCGATGTTTCAAGAACTACAACTTAGGTGCCTATGATATCTGGTAGAAGGTTAGGCTGACTTTCAACAGAAATTTTTTAATCTCTAGAGATAACTAGTTTAATTAAGGGAATAACAAAAAAGAGCCATGAGTTTCACCATATAGCTAATCTAGATCAAATTGTGTTCTTCCTCCATTTGCCTTGAAATTGCACTGTCAATTGAAAAGGTGTTAAAGAGGACAAGAGATGTAAATGAGGCTCACTCCCTGATGCAATGCATAGCTGCAGATGGCCAAAAGGAATTCCGAAGAATTCTAAGCGTTAAGAAGGATTAGATTCAAATTTTGATCACGACACTTAAAATAAATGGTGGGTATATGGGTAAATTAATGTTGTAGAGCAGGAGTTTGTTTAGCTAATTTTCACATTTATTTCACCCTCTTACCTGCCAATGATTACTGCCCTAGCATTATTGAATTAATGGTCTGTTTCATAATTGACACTGTTTAAAGTTAAGGAAGTAGAATACTTGTCAGCCCACAACTGCCTTAATATTCATCTTTGGAGGCTCTACCATCAAATGAATAACCCAATTTTCCTACCCTGATGGGCAAAGGTAATAACTAGAACACTATAATTTCCAGAACTGAACCAGAAAACCAGATTTCTGGTTTAAATTGGTTAAACTGACAAAGAATCAGGTTTAGCACTAAGGAGAGATTTGTACTTCTGATATTATTATACATTGTAATACAGATACTAGTAGCTCAATTCTTGAATTAAGAAAAATGTAGACTGTGATACTGATACCACTAAAGGATAATATAAAATTATTTAATTTTGATAGCATTCATGTCACATCAATGCAGAAATTTAAAAAATTAACCAGATATGAATTATGAAGTGGCTATTAGAATATTTAACATTAAGGGTGAATACCAGATGAAAAAATGTATTTTTTTTTTAAATCCAGAATTAGAAACTTTACCCTCAATGTAAAATGAAACATTCATTGACTGTGCTTCTTACATTACTTCTTTTAGATTTTAAGTGTCTCACTTTGGAAAGCTAGCATTTACTAGACCACTCAAAAAGCTGAGGAAAAAAAGAGCAAAACACATCAGCTAAAAGGGTAATCACTTGTGTGATGAGAACACTATTTTCTTTCTATTTTTAATAGAGTATTGGCAGAAATATTTTTGTTCAGATTACAGACAAATCATTCTATCTCACTTACCAAAAAGTAAAAACTGATTTCAAATGAGGAAATAAAATATTATTTCCCTGTTACATACATAATTTTACTGACCATGTATTTGCTGCTCTGTTCTATATTAATGTTTGCAATTAAACCAGATTAAACAATATGGTAAGGGTATAAATCATTTTCTGCAGGTGTGCTGAGGAACGCAACTAAAATATTCCTTGCAACTTATTTCAGGTGGCATTTTGGGATTTTAAGATGTGCACAATATGTTTTTCAAAGGTAATTGAAATTCTGATTTTGTTTTTCATGCTGTTAAAAAATGGAAAGAATTTGAGTATACCAA
Organism: Macaca mulatta; assembly: GCF_049350105.2. NCBI lineage: Eukaryota > Metazoa > Chordata > Mammalia > Primates > Cercopithecidae > Macaca > Macaca mulatta. The sequence goes on from NC_133419.1 coordinate 80,172,739, forward strand.
TGTTTTCAACAATGTGCCAACAATCCAAAAGTGATTACATTGTACTTGGATGGGATAAATAGAAATGGAATTGGCTTAGAACCAAAAATAAAAATAGTAAAGAATTCGCGATATGTGCTGATGGGAATGTGGGAAGGGATGGAGTAATATGTGGAGAGGTTGCTGGAGGACATATACAGACTTTATGTTCTCAACCAAAATCACAAGGTTTGTTACTCCAAATGTAACAGTGGGAACAATAGAATAGATAATCATGGCTGCCTCAGAAAAATCCAAAATTGCCCTTCCAAGATGTAGTAAAATATTGACAAAGGTGTTAGTATGGGGAAAACTATAAATAAGAAACCAATTACTGTAAAGTGAATTATATTTTTTGGACTTGTTTCTGTTTTCCCCAAATTATTGCTAGTGGCACAAGGCAAAATGTGTGGGTATGAAAAAAAATGTGTTATGTTAACTGTGCCTTCTGAGTACATTTATTATTTCCAATCTGCATTTATGCATCCAGAAATATGTTGTGCTACAAACAAGAAACAACTCAGTCTCCAGAATCAACTCTTTTTTTTTATAGAAACAAAAAACAAGCTTCTTATCACACAACTCTAGGTATTGTGCCTCCCTATAAACAAAACTCCAAATCAACCTTCCCTCACACAAAAAAGAACAATATCTCATACAAAAACAACAAAACATGCTCTGAAGAAGAGACTAGAATAGATAACATGTCTGGAAATATATTCCATTCTTCCATTAGAATGCAGCTTATGTGAAGGTCAGAAATCTTTTCAGAAAGTTTTAAAATATCTTGTTTTAATGTCTGCCCTTTGATTTATTTTCCAATCTGGGGTAAGTTTTTCATCTTGTCACCAACATTTCAATAACATATCAAACCAAAAAAGTTACAGAAGCAAAACTTCATTATTGAACATCAGGTATATTTACAATGTGAATAACTTTTTGAACAAGACAAAAAAGTGATGATTTTTTTCAGATATATTTGTCACTTTGTAACAGGATCCCTTCAAACACAAAAGCTTTCTAGGGGATTTAAATGTTATATATGGTTTTTTATAAATTTTATATATGGTTTATACACAACTCTTCCACAATGCAATTGTGGCCCAAAGGAAGTATACCTCTAAAGGTGTATCTTATAACTATATATCCAGAGTAATATACTAGGCACAGGTGTGGGCAGAACTCTGAAGACTTTGGGACAGATTTGAGAATTATGAATAAAAATGACCCAAGAATAGAGAAAATTAAACAAATCAAGCTTTCACCATAACTTGGCTCATGACAAAAGGTGACAAATGAGAAGTGAAGAACCATATAACTCACCAATATAACCAATGTTTGTCACCAGAGACCCATGACAAATCCAAGCTTCATTGAACAGTGATCTATAAAGAGAAGGAAGAAAAGAGTTATCACTTTTGTGGAAATGAAAATATTTGTGTGCAAGGAGTGCAATTTGGAAACATTCTGTTAGAACCATATTTCAAGGCAGGCTTGGGCATAGGGTAAAGAGAGAAAGAGTGTCTATTACAATTGACTTGCTTTTACTTCTTCAGCTACAACTTCATACATATATTATACAGGTATCCTTTCTGGTGAGTTGAGACCAATACTAGCCCTCAGCAAAAAGTAACTAACAAAAGTTTAATGAAAACCCTCTATTGGAATATTAAATACCATTTTTTTTTCTGTTCTTTCTAAAGAGCACATCTCATCAAATTACTTCTTCGCTTGAAGAGGCTTCCCACTTTGAGGGTCAAGGCAAGACATCTTAACAAGATTTATAATGCTCTTCAGGACCTGATCCCAGCTTCCTTTCCTTCCCAACTTGGTTTCTCCACCCACACATACTAATTCATTTGCATCACTAGAAATTCACACATTTGCCATTGCCCATAGGCCTTTGAGTATGAGGATCCCTCTGCCTAGAAAAACATGCCTCCCCTGTTCTCACAAAAATCTCTTGCCTGCCTGACTTTGTTCTCAGGATTCTGAGACTTTGTCCTCAGGATTCAGGCAATTATTATCTCCTCTAGAAACCTCCTTTGGCAACCAGAGGCTCACTCAGGTGCACACCCACCAGACTCTTGCAGCATCTAATTTCTAATTTTACCTAGCATTTAGAAGTTTAGGTTGTGACAGTTTACTAAATGGTGTCAGGTTATTGTTTGATATTTTTATATATCTTATTTAGAGTTTCTGACTTATAGCAAGTGCTCAATAAATGTCTGATGCATAACTATACGGACTGAGTGAATCGGCATATGACAGAACAAGTGAATAATTTAGTCATGATCAAGCATTTTTATGCCAGGGACTTAGCTAAATTCATTACAAATATTTGCTCTGCATTTTTTGGCCCAGAGTCTGTCTTCTTGTGATGTAAATTGGTTGTCTTAATTCTCTAAACCCATTCCATTTTCAAGATTGTTTATTCTTCAGTCTTCTAGCTTGAGTTTCTGGTGTTTAATTATCAAAAATTAGTTTGCTAGATAAGACCTATTTGAGCTGACTTTCTTGAACTTGACTCTTAATTCATGTTAGGAGTCTGCCATAAACAACTGGAAAAGAAAACATGAAAGTAATTCCATTTACGATAGCTAGAAATAAAATAAAATACCTAGAAATAAACTTTTAAAAAGTGAAATATTTCAATAAAAAATACTATAAAACATTGATAAAAGAAATTGAAGAGGATACAAAACATGAAAAGATATTCCATGTTCATGGATTTGGAGAATCAATATTGTAAAAATGCTCATACTACTCAAAGCAATCTACAGATTCAGTGCAATCCCTATAAAAATACTAATTACATTCTTCACAGAAATAGGAAAAAAAATCCTAAGATTTATATAAAACCAAAAAAGGGCCAGAATGGCCAAAGAAATGCTGAGCAAAAAGAATGCTAGAGACATCACACTACCTGACTTCAAAATGTATTACAAGGTATGTAATCAAACCAGCATGGTATTAGCATAAAAACGAATACATATATACCAATGAAACAGAAGACAGAACCCAGAAATAAATCTACCCATTTAAAGTCAAATCTTTTTGACAAAGGTGTCAAGAATGTGCATTGAAGAAAGGACAGTCTCTTCAATAAATGGTGCTAGGAAAACTGAATATCCATACACAGAAGAGTAAAACTAGGCCTCTATCAGAAAACAGCCTAAAAAGGCAAATCTAAGAGTTATTGGTCTTAAACAGGAAGTAGAAAAACAGACAGGGATAGACAGTTTACTGAAAGGAATAATAACAGAGGACTTCCCACACCTAGAGAAAGATATCAGTATACAAGTACAAGAAGGTTGTAGAATACCAAGTGGATTTAACCCAAAGAAGACTATCTCAAGGTATTTAACAATCAAATTTCCAAAGGTCAATGATCAAGAAAGAATTCTAAAAGACACAAGAAAAAATAAACAAGTGGCCGGGCGCGGTGGCTCAAGCCTGTAATCCCAGCACTTTGGGAGGCTGAGACGGGCGGATCACGAGGTCAGGAGATCGAGACCATGCTGGTTAACACGGTGAAACCCCGTCTCTACTAAAAAATACAAAAAATTAGCCGGGTGAGGTGGCGGGCGACTGTAGTCCCAGCTACTTGGGAGGCTGAGGCAGGAGAATGGTGTGAACCCGGGAGGCGGAGCTTGCAGTGAGCTGAGATCCGGCCACTGCACTCCAGCCTGGGTGACAGCGCGAGACTCCGTCTCAAAAAAAAAAAAAAAAGAAAAAATAAACAAGTAACATACAATGGAGCTCCAATATGTTGGCAGCAGACTTTTCAGTGGACACCTTACAGACCAGGAGAGACTGATATGGCATATTTAAAGTGCTGAAGGAAAATAAAACCTTTTATTCTAGAAAAGTATATGCAGAAAAGATATCATTTAAACATGAAGCAGATACAGAGACTTTCCCAGACAAACAAAGGCTGAGGAATTTCATTAATACCAGACCTGTCCTACAAGAAATACTAAAGGGAGTTCTTTAATTTGAAAGAAAAGAATGTTGATGAATAACAAGAAATCATCTGAAGGTGCAAAAATCACTGGTAATAGTAAGTACACAGAAAAACAGAGAATATTTGATATAGTTTGGCTCTGTGTCCCCACCCAAATATCATCTTGAATTGTACTCCCATAATTCCCACATGTTGTGGGAGGGACCCAGTGGGAAATCATTTGAATCATGGGAGCGGTTTCCCCGATACCACTCTCATGATGGTGAATAAGTCTCATGAGATCTGATGGGTTTATCAAAGGTTTCTGCTTTTGCATCTCACTCCTTTTCTCTTGCTGCCGCCATGTACGAAGTGCCTTTCCCTGTCTCTACTAAAAAAAAAAATACAAAATTAGCTGGGTGTGGTGGCACATGCCTGTAATCTCACCTACTAGGGAGGCTGAGGCAGGAGAATCGCTTGAACCCGGGTGGTGGAGGTTGTGGTGAGCCGAGATTGTGCCACTGCACTCCAGCCTGGGCAACAAGAGCAAAGCTCCATCTCAAAAAAAAAAAAAAAAAAAAAAAAAAAAAAAAAAAAAAAGTGCCTTTCACTTCCTGCCATGATTCTGAGGCCTCCCCAGCCATGTGAAACTGTAAGTCCAGTTAAACCTCTTTTTCTTCCCAGTCTTGGGTAAGTCTTTATCAGCAGCATGAAAACGGCCTAATACAATATTATAACACTATAATTGTGGCATGTAAACTACTCATATCTTGAGGAGAAAGGCTAAAAGATAAACCAATCAAAAATAATAACTACGACTTTTCAAGATATGCACAGTACAATAAAATATAAATAGAAACAACAAAAAGCTAAAAATCAGGAAGACAAAGTTTTTTAGTTTTCTCTTTGCTTTCTTTGTTTATTAGTTTGTTTATGCGATCAGTGTTAAGTTGTCACAGTTTAAAATAATTGGTTTTAAGACAGTATTTACAAGCCTCATGGTAACCTCAAATCTAAAAGCATACAATAAATATACAAAATATAAAAAACAGGAAACTAAATCATTTCACCAGAGAAAATCACCTTCACTAAACGGAAGACAGGAATAAAAGAAAGAAGAAAGAGAAGACCACAAAACAACCAAAAATAAATAATAAAATGGCAGGAGAAAATCCTGACTTATCAATAATAACACTGAATATAAATGGACTAAACTCTCCAATCAAAAGGCACAGAGTCCAAAAACAAAAAAAGTCACAGAGTGGTGAATGGATAAGAAAACAAACCCAAAGATCCGTTGCCTATTGGAAACATACTTCACCTATAAAGACAGAGACTGCAAACAAAGGGATGGAAAAAGAAAAAAAACATTCAATGCAAATAGAAAAAAAGAAAGAACTGCAGAAGCTATACTTCTTTTTTTTTCTTTTTGAAATGGAGTCTTGCTCTGCTGCCCAGGCTGTAGTGCTGCGGTGCAATCTTGGTTCACTGCAACCTCCGCCTCCCGGGTTCCAACTATTCTCCTTCCTCAGCCTCCTGAGTAGCTGGGATTATAGGCGCATGCCTCCATGCTCATGTAATTTTTGTATTTTTAGCAGAGAAGAGGTTTCACCATGTTGGCCAGGCTGGTCTCAAACTCCTGACCTTGTGATCTGCCCGGCTTGGCCTCCCAAAGTGGTGTGATTACAGGTATGAGTCACCACTCCCAGCCAGAAGCTCTACTTATAGCAGACAAAATAGATTTCAAGACAAAAACTATAAAAAGAGACAGAGAAGGTCAAAAGTGTCAAATCAGCAAGAAGATGTAACAACTATAAATATATATGTACCCAACACTGGTGAACCAAGATATATAAGGCAAATATTATTAGAGCCAAAGAGAGAGAGAGAGATCTCAATACAATAACAGCTAGAGACATCAATGCCCCACTTTTAGAGTTGGACAGATCATCCAGACAAAATCAACAAACAAACATCACTTAATCTGCACTATAGACTAAACGGACCTAGTAGATATATTTACAGAACATTTCATCTGATGACTGCAGAATATACCTTCTTCTCATCAGTACATGGATCATTCTCAAGGATACACCATAAGTTAGGCTACAAAACTAGTGTTAAAAATTCAACATAATTGAAAGCATATCAAGTATCTTCTCTGACCACAATGGAATATAACTAGAAATCAGTAACAAGAGGAATTCTGGAAACTATACAAACACATGGAAATTAAACAATATGCTCCTGAATGATAGTTAGTTATTGAAAATATTAAGAAGGAAATTTAAAAATTTCTTGAAACAAATGATAATGAAAACACAACATACCAAAAACTATGGGATACAATGAAAGCAGTATTGAAAGGAAAGTTTATAGCTATATGCACCTACATCAAAGAAGTAGAAAAACTTCAAATAAACAAGCTAATAACACATCTTAAGGCAGTAGAGAATCAAGAGCAAACCAAACCAAAAATTAGTAGAAGAAAAGAAATAATAAATATCTGTACAGAAATAAATGAAATTGAAATAAAAAATACAAAAGATCAACAAAATTAAAAGTTGCTTTTTTGAAAACATATGTAAATGAACAAACCTTTAGCCAGACTAAGAAAACCAGAGGGAAAACCAATAAATAAGATCAGAGATGAAAACAGACATTACAGTTAATAACACAGAAAGGAGGAAGGAATACTTCCAGACTCATTCTCTGATTTCATTACCCTGGTAACAAAACCAGACAAAGACACATCAAAAAACAAACAAAACTGCAGGCCAATATCACTGATGAACAGTGATACAAAAATCCTCAACAAAATATTAGCAAATGGAATTCAACAACATATTTATTAGGTCAGTGTAAAAGTCATTGCCATTTTAATGGCAAAACTGCAATTACTTTTGCACTGACCTAATAAAAATCATTCATTATGATCAAGTGGGATTTATCCCAGGGATATAGGGATGCAAGTAGGGTTCAACATAAACAAATCAATCAATGTCGTGGATCAATCAGTGTGATATGTCATATCAACAGAATGAAGAACAAAAACCATATGAACACTTCAATTGATGCTGAAAAGGGATTTGATAAAATTCAACATCCCTTCATGATAAAAATCCTAAAAAAAAATAAGTATAGAAAGAACATATCTAAACACAATAAGAGCCATATATGGCAGACCCACAGCTAGTATCACACTAAATGGGATAAAACTGAAGGCCTTTCCTTTAAGATCTGGAACATGACAATGATGCTCACTGTTACTAAAGACAAAAACTGTATTTTTAGTACTACAGTACTGGAAATCCTAGCTAGAGAAATCAGATAAAATAAATAAATAAAGGGCATTGAAACTGGCAAGGAAGAAGTCAAATTATCTTTGTAGCTGATATGATCTGATACTTGAAAAAATCGAAAGACTCCATAAAAAACTATTAGAACTGATAAATAAATTCAGTAAAATTGCCAGACACAAAGTCAACATACAAAACTTAGTATCATTTCTACATACCAACAATGAACAATCTGAAAAAGAAATCAAGAAAGAAACTTGATTTGCAAATTAAATACCTAGGAATAAACTTAACCAAATTATTGAGGTATCTCTACAATGAAAACTATAAAACATTGATGTAAGAAATGAAGAGGACACAAAAAAGGAAAGATATTCCATGTTCATAAATTGGAATAATGAATAATATTAAAAATATCCATTCTACCTAAAGCAATCTACAGAGTCAGTGCAATTTCTATCAAAACACCAATGACATTCTTCACTGGGGTAGAAAAAACAATCCACAAATTTCCATGGAATCACAAAAGACTCAGAATAGCCAAAGCTATCCAAAGCAAAAAGAACAAAACTGGAGTAATCACATTACCTGACTTCAAATTATACTACAAATCTACAATAACCCAAACAGCATAGTACTGGCATAAAACAGACATGCAGACCAATGGGACAGAATAGAGAACACAGAAACAAATCCATACCTGCACAATGAACTCACTTTTAACAAAGGTGCCAAGAACATATACTGTGAAAAGGACAGTCTCTTAAATAAGAGGTGCTGGGAAAACTAGATATCCATACGCAGAAGAAAGTAACTAGACCCCTATCTCTGGCCACATACAACAATCAAAACAAAATGGATGACAGACTTAAATCTAAGACCTTAAACTATGAAACTAGAGAAATAAAACATTGGGGAAACTCTCCAGGACATTGGACTAGGCAAAAATTTTTTCAGTAGTACCCAAAAAGCATAGTCAACCAAAGCAAACATTGACTAATGGGATCATCTCAAGCTAAAAAGCTTCTGCATAGCAAAGGAAACAATTAACAAAGTGAAGAGACAACCCATAGAATGGGAGAAAATACTTGCGAAATAACCATCTGACAAAGGATTATAATCAGAATATATAAAAAGCTCACAAACAACTCAATAGGAAAACATCTAATAATCTGATTAAAAATGGGCAAAAGATCTGAAGAGACATTTCTTAAAAGAAGACATTCAAATGGCCAACAGGTGTATGAAAAGGTTCTAAACATTATTGATCATCAGAGAAATGCAAATCAAAGCTACAATGAGGTATCATTTCACCCCAGTTAAAATGGCCTTTATCCAAATGACAGGCAGTAATAAACGCTGGGGAGGATTTGGAAAAACAGTAGGTTTTCATTCCTACTGTAGGTAGGAATGTAAATTAGTATAGTCGCTATGGAGAACAGTATGGAAGTTCCTCAAAAAACTAAAAATAAAGCTATCATATAACCCAGGAATCCCACTGCCAGGTATATACCAAAAGAAAGGAAATCAGTATATCAAAGATATAACCGCACTCCCGTGTTTACTGTGGCACTATTCATAACAGCCAAGATTTGGAAGCAATCTAATGGTCCAGCAGATGAACAGATTAAAAAAATGTAGTACACACAATATAATACTATTCAGCTACAAAAATGAAATCCTGTCATTTACAATAACATGAATGGAACTGGAAGAAATTATGCTAAGTGACATAAGCCAGGCACAGAAAGACAAACCTAGCACGTTATTACTAATATGTGGGTGCTAAAAAAAGTTGAACTCATGGAAATAGAGAGTAGAATGATGGTCACTACTGGCTGAGAAGGGTAGTGGTAGGTGGGATAAAAAGGAGATGGTTAATTGATACAAAAATTCAGTTAGATTGAAGGAATAAGATCTATTGTTCAGTAGCACTATAGGGCAGCTATAGTTAACAATTTATTGTGTATTTCAAAATAATGTAACAAGTGGAATTGGAATGCTCCTAACAAAGAAATGATAAATGCTTGAGGAGGTGGATATCCCAATTATCCTGATTTTATCATTACAAATTGTACGTTTATGTCAAAATATCACATGCCCTGTAAATATGAACAATTATTATGTATTCATTCATAATAGTTAAAAATATTTTTTTAAAAAAAGAAAAACAAAAAATGTTTTTAAAAAGAATCTATCAGAACTCTTCTTGCATAGTTCTGAATGAGGCTTTTGGCTTTTTCTTAAATGATAAGGCCTTGGAAGCTCTCAAAAATCCCAATAGGCTATCCAAATAGCCTAAATCAATTAGTTAAGCTCTTTGGTTGTTTTAAGAGGTTGGCAAACTATAGCCCATGGGCTGAATCTGGTCCACTTCTTGTTTTAATAAATAAAGTTTTATTAGAACACAGCCATATCCATTTGTTTATATATTGTATCTGATTGCTTTTAGGCTACAATAGCAGAGGTGAGTAATTGGAACAGAGCCTATGTGACTTGCAGAGCCTAAAATATTTACTATCTTATCCTTTACAGAAAAGGTTTTCCAACTATTGGTCTAGATAATCTTCTCACATAAAGACAGCACCACTATACAATATTCATTACAGATGGTTATTTAGTTTTTCACTGGAGAGAAGTTTTTTAACTGCTGAGAAAGTCATTTAATTACTGGAAGACTGAATACAGAAAGATCTTCCTTCTGTTAAAATTAAATCTATCTGCTAGAAAGAAAAGAATAAGATGTAAAAGACTCTAAAATCTTTTATTTATTTATTTATTTATTTATTTTTATTATACTTTAAGTTCTAGGATACATGTGCACAACGTGCAGGTTTGTTACATGTGTATACATGTGCCATGTTGGTGTACTGCACCCATTAACTCATCATTTACATTAGGTATATCTCCTAATGCTACCCCTCACCATCCCTCCTCCTCACAATAGGCCCCAGTGTGTGATGTTCCGCTTCCTGTGTCCAAGTGATCTCATTGTTCGATTCCCACCTATGAGTGAGAACATGCAGTGTTTGGTTTTCTGTTCTTGCGGTAGTTTGCTGAGAATGATGGTTTCCAGCTGCATCCATGCCCCTACAAAGGACACGAACTCATCCTTTATTACGGCTGCATAGTATTCCATGGTGTATATGTGCCACATTTTCTTAATCCAGTCTGTCACTGATGGACATTTGGGTTGATTCCAAGTCTTTGCTATTGTGTATAGTGCCACAATAAACATACGTGTGCATGTGTCTTTATAGCAGCATGATTTATAATACTTTGGGTATATACCCAGTAATGGGATGGCTGGGTCAAATGGTATTTTTAGTTCTAGATCCTTGAGGAATCACCACACTGTTTTCCACCATGGATGAACTAGTTTACAGTCCCACCAACAGTGTAAAAGTGTTCCTATTTCTCCACATCCTCTCCAGCACCTGTTGTTTCCTGACTTTTTAATGATCGCCATTCTCATTGGTGTGAGATGGTATCTCATTGTGGTTTTGATTTGCATTTCTCTGATGGCGAGTGATGATGAGCATTTTTTCATGGGTCTGTTGGGTGTATGAATGTCTTCTTTAGAGAAGTGTCTGTTCATATGCTTTGCCCACTTTTTGATGGGGTTGTTTGTTTTTTCTTGCAAATTTGTTTGAGTTCTTTGTAGGTTCTGGATATTAGCCCTTTGTCAGATGAGTAGATTGCAAAAATGTTCTCCCATTCTGTAGGTTGCCTGTTCACTCTGATGGTAGTTTCTTTTGCTGTGCAGAAGCTCTTTAGTTTAATGAGATCCCATTCATCAATTTTGGCTTTTGTTGCTGTTGCTTTTGGTGATTTAGACATGAAGTCCTTGCCCATACCTATGTCCTGAATGGTATTACCTAGGTTTTCTTCTAGGGTTTTTTATGGTGTTAGGTCTAACATTTAAGTCTCTAATCCATCTTGAATTAATTTTCATATTAGGAGTAAGGAAAGGATTCGGTTTCAGCTTTCTACCTATGGCTAGCCAATTTTCCCAGCACCATTTATTAAATAGGGAATCCTTTCCCCATTTCTTGTTTTTGTCAGGTTTGTCAAAGATCAGATGGCTGTAGATGTGTGGTATTATTTCTGAGGACTCTGTTCTATTCCATTGGTCTATATCTCTGTTTTGGTACCAGTACCATGCTGTTTTCGCTACTGTAGCCTTGTAGTATAGTTTGAAGTCAGGTAGCATGATGCCTCCAGCTTTGTTATTTTGGCTTAGGATTGTCTTGGCAATGCGGGGTCTTTTTGGGTTCCATACAAACTTTAAAGCAGTTTTTTCCAATTCTGTGAAGAAAGCCATTGGTAGCTTGATGGGGATGGCATTAAATCTATAAATTACCTTGGGCAGTATGGCCATTTTCACGATATTGATTCTTCCTATCCATGAACATGGTATGTTCTTCCGTTTGTTTGTGTCGTCTTTTATTTCACTGAGCAGTGGTTTGTAGTTCTCCTTGAAGAGGTCCTTTATATCCCTTGTAATTTGGATTCCTAGGTATTTTATTGTCTTTGAAGCAATTGTGAATGGGAGCTCATCCATGATTTGGCTCTGTTTGTCTGTTATTGGTGTATAAGAATGCTTGTGATTTTTGCACATTAATTTTGTATCCTGAGACTTTGCTGAAGTTGCTTATCAGCTTAAGGAGATTTTGGGCTGAGACAATGGGGTTTTCTAAATATACAATCATGTCATCTGCAAACAGGGACAGTTTGACTTCTTCTTTTCCTAACTGAGTACACTTTATTTCTTTCTCTTCCTTGATTGCCCTAGCCAGAACTTCCAACATTATGTTGAATAGGAGTGATGAGAGAAAGCATCCCTGTCTTGTGCTGGTTTTCAAAGGGAATGCTTCCAGTTTTTGCCCATTCAGTATGATATTGGCAGTGGGTTTGTCATAAATAGCTCTTCTTATTTTGAGATATGTTCCATCAATACCGAATTTATTGAGAATTTTTAGCATGAAGGGCTGTTGAATTTTTTCAGAGGTGTTTTCTACATCTATTGAGATAATCATGTGGTTTTTGTCCTTGGTTCTGTTTATATGCTGGATTATGTTTATTGATTTGCAAATGTTGAACCAGCCTTGCATCCCAGGGATACAGCCCACTTGATCATGGTGGATAAGTTTTTTGATGTGCTGCTGGATTCAGTTTGCCAGTATTTTATTGAGGATTTTTGCATCGATGTTCATCAGGGATATTGGTCTAAAATTCTCTTTTTTTGTTGTGTCTCTGCCAGCCTTTGGTGTCAGGATGATGTTGGCCTCATAAAATGAGTTAGGGAGGATTCCCTCTTTTTCTATTGATTGGAATAGTTTCAGAAGGAATGGTACCAGCTCCTCCTTGTACCTCTGGTAGAATTCAGCTGTGAATCCGTCTGGTCCTGGACTTCTTTTGGTTGGTAGGCTATTAATTATTGCCTCAATTTCAGAGCCTGCTATTGGCCTATTCAAGGATTCAACTTCTTCCTGGTTTAGTCTTGGGAGAGTGTAAGTGTCCAGGAAATTATCCATTTCTTCTAGTTTTTCTAGTTTATTTGCATAGAGGTGTTTATAGTATTCTCTGATGGTAGTTTGCATTTCTGTGGGGTTGTTGGTGATATTCCCTTTATCATTTTTTATTGCGTCTATTTCATTCTTCTCTCTTTATTAGTCTTGCTGGCGGTCTATCAATTTTGTTGATCTTTTCAAAAAACCAGCTCCTGGATTCATTGATGTTTTGAAGGGTTTTTTTGTGTCTCTATCTCCTTCAGTTCTGTTCTGATCTTAGTTATTTTTTGACTTCTGCTAGCTTTTGAATGTGTTTGCTCTTGCTTCTCTAGTACTTTTAATTGTGATGTTAGAGTGTCAATTTTAGATCTTTTGTGCTTTCTCTTGTGGGCATTTAGTGCTATAAATTTCCCTCTACACACTGCTTTAAATGTGTCCCAGAGATTCTGGTATGTTGTGTCTTTGTTCTCACTGGTTTCAAAGAACATCTTTATTTCTGCCTTCATTTCGTTATGTACCCGGTAGTCATTCAGGAAAAGGTTGTTCAGTTTCCATGTAGTTGAGCAGTTTTGATTGAGTTTCTTAATCCTGAGTTCTAGTTTGATTTGCACTGTGGTCTGAGAGACAGTTTGTTACAATTTCTGTTCTTTTCCATTTGCTGTGAATGCTTTACTTCCAACTATGTGGTCAATTTTGGAATAAGTGCAATGTGGTGCTAAGAAGAATGTATATTCTGTTGATTTGTGGTGGAGAGTTCTGTAGATGACTATTAGGTCCCCTTGGTGCAGAGTTCAGTTCCTGGATATCCTTGTTAACTTTCTGTCTTGTTAATCTGTCTAATGTTGACAGTGGGGTGTTAAAGTCTCCCATTATTATTGTATGGGAGTGTAAGTCTGTTTGTAAGTCTCTAAGGACTTGCTTTATGAATCTGGGTGCTCCTGTATTGGGTGCATATATATGTAGGATAGTTAGCTCTTCTTGTTGAATTGATCCCTTTACCATTATGTAATGGCCTTCCTTGTCTCTTTTGATCTTTGTTGGTGTAAAGTCTATTTTATCAGAGACTAGGACTGCAACCCCTGCCTTTTTTTGTTTTCCATTTGCTTGGTGGATCTTCCTCCATCCCTTTACTTTGAGCCTATGTGTGTCTGCATGTGAATTGGGTCTCCTGAATACAGCAAACTGATGGGTCTTGACTCTTCATCCAATCCGCCAGTCTGTGTCTTTTAATTGAACCATTTATTCCATTTACATTTAAGGTTAATACTGTTATGTGTGAACTTGATCCTGTCATTATGATATTAGCTGGTTATTTTGCTCGTTAGTTGATGCAGTTTCTTCCTAGCCTCGATGGTCTTTACATTTTGGCATGTTTTTGCAATGGCTGGTACTGGTTGTTCCTTTCCATGTTTAGTGCTTTCTTCAGGATCTCTTATAGAGTAGGCCTGGTGGTGACAAAATCTCTAAGCATTTGCTCTTCTGTAAAGGATTTTATTTCTCCTTCACTTACAAAACTTAGTTTGGCTAGATATGAAATTCTTGTTTGAAAATTCTTTTCTTTAAGAATGTTGAATATTGGCCCCCACTCTCTTCTGGCTTGTAGAGTTTCTGACAAGAGATCTGCTGTTAGTCTGATGGGCTTCCCTTTGTGGGTAACCCGACCTTTTTCTCTGGCTGCCCTTAACATTTTTTCCTTCATTTCAACTTTGGTGAATCTGACAATTATGTGTCTTGGAGTTGCTCTTCTCAAGGAGTATCTTTGTGGCATTCTCTGTATTTCCTGAATTTGAATGTTGGCCTGCCTTAATTGGTTGGGGAAGTTCTCCTGGATAATATCCTGCAGAGTGTTTTCCAACTTGGTTCCATTTTCCCCATCACTTTCAGGCACACCAATCAGACGTAGATTTGGTCTTTTCACATACTCCCATATTTCTTGGAGGCTTTGTTCATTTCTTTTTACTCTTTTTTCTCTAAACTTCTCTTCTCGCTTCATTTCATTCGTTTGATCTTCAATCACTGATACTCTTTCTTCCAGTTGATCGAGTCAGTTACTGAAGCTTGTGCATTTGTCACGTAGTTCTTGTGTCATGGTTTTCATCTCTATCAGTTCGTTTATGGACTTCTCTGCATTGGTTATTCTAGTTATCCATTCTTGCATTCGTTTTTCAAGGTTTTTAGTTTCTTTGCGCTGGGTACATAGTTCCTCCTTTAGCTCTGAGACGTTTGATCCACTGAAGCCTTCTTCTCTCAACTCTAACGTTAAATTCATTCTCCGTCCAGCTTTGTTTTGTTGCTGGTGATGGGCTTCATTCCTCCTCCAAGGAGATGTGCTCTGATTTTTTGAATTTCCAGCTTTTCTGCACTACTTTTTCCCCATCTTTGTGGTTTTATCTGCCTTTGGTCTTTGATGATGGTGACGTACTGATGGGATTTTGGTGTGGGTGTCCTTTCTGTTTGCTAGTTTTCCTTCTAACAGTCAGGACCCTTTGCTGTAGGTCTGTTGGAGTTTGCTTGAGGTCCACTCCAGACCCTGTTTGCCTGGGTATCAGCAGCGGAGGCTGCAGAAGACAGAATATTGCTGAACAGCAAGCATTGCTGTCTGATTCTTCCTCTGGAAGCTTCATCTCAGAGGTGTACCCCGCTGTGTTAGGTGGGAGGTGTGAGGTGTCTGTCTGCACCTAGTGGGGGATGTCTACCAGTTATGCTACTCAGGGGTCAGGGGCCCACTTGAGCAGGCAGTCTGTCTGTTCTCAGATCTCAACCTCCATGCTGGGAGAACCACTGCTCTCTCTAAAGCTGTCAGACAGGGACATTTACATCTGCAGAGGTTTCTGCTGCTTTTTGTTTAGCTATGTCCTATGCCCAGAGGTGGAGTCTACAGAGGCAGGCAGGCCTGCTTGAGCTGTGGTGGGCTCCACCCAGTTCGAGCCCTCTGGAGGCTTTGTTTACCTACTAAGCCTCAGCAATTGTGGACACCCCTCCCCCAGCCTGGCTACCTCCTTGCAGTTAGATCTCAGACTGCTGTGCTAGCAATGAGGGAGGCTCCGTGGGCATGGGACCCTCTGGGCAGGCATGGGATATAATCTCCTGGTGTGCCATTTGCTAAGACCTTTGGTAAAAACACAGTATTAGGATGGGAGTTACCCGATTTTCCATGTGTCTCGGTTTCCCTTGGCTAGGAAAAGGAATTCTCTTCCGCCTTGTGCTTCCCAGGTGAGGCGATGCCTTGCCCTGCTTCAGCTCTCACTGGTTGGGCTGCACCCACTGACCAGCACTGTCTGTCCAACACACTGCAGTGAGATGAACCCAGTACCTCAGTTGAAAATGCAGAAATCACCTGTCTTCTGTGTTGCTCACGCTGGGAGTTGGAGGCTGGAGCTGTTCCTATTCGCCCATCTTGGGTGCCCCCGCCTTAAGTTTCTTAGAGACAGTAGTTTGATCTTTTAAGTTGCTGACCTTGGGATAGTTTTTTTTTTTTTTTTTTTTTTTTTTCCTTCTTCTTCTTCTTCTTCTTTTATCCTATTTGGTGACCTTAAGGGTTTGATTGTGGTAAAGGGTGGATTCAGATGACTGGCTTCATTTCTGGAAGATGTTAGGGGGCCAATGCTTAGCTCCTAATTCCTGGACTGTGTGGTCTGAGAAACTTGTTTTGTGCCCCAGCTTTGTCGTCTTGGCCAAAGTGCTCCCTGACCACTGGTCACTATTCTGATGTGTGGTTCAGCCAAAGCATTTCATAGTGTGGTTGCAGTTGGATCCATCTTCACGTGCATGTGTGAGAAGCAGCAGTGGCAGTGCGGTGAGGTGCATGCTCCTCAGCCACTGCAGGGTACTAGCAGGTGCTGGCATGCCTGCTTCCGTGTAGGTTCACCACAGTGGCAGAGCCAGCTTGCAGGGTTGGGAGGCCCCTGCTGGCAACTGTGTATGTGGTCACACTGGTGGTGGTGTCAGCACAGGGGTGGAGCACTGTTAGGCACAGGTCTGGGTGTGCTCTCTTTGTGCAACAGGCTGGGGTGGTCTCTCAGGATGGGGAGGACCGACTGTTCTCTGGGCCTTGTTTTACTCCCATGGCAGTGTTGACACAAGGGCAGAGTGCTAATGTGGCTGTGGCTGGTTGTGGCTCGCTGGCTCCTCGCCTACGAAAGCTCTGACTGCAGTGGTGGTCCAGTTGGGAGTGGGGGCAAAGTGCACTCCCACAACAGCTGTGTCAGGGCAGAGCATATGCACACTGGTTGGGCTAGAAAGCTAAAACCTGTCCACGCACATACATACTGGAAAAGTGATGTGTATGGTTGCTGTGGGCCCCAGGGATGCTGCAGTGTGGGAGGGAGCAGGTGCGCTGGTGTTTGACAATGGGGGCTGCCCTGCTAGATCCTTCTACCTATCAGGGACAATCCTCCCATGTAAGAGCTATGATGTAGCCCCTAGGAGACCCAAAGCTGCCCTGTGTGGTAAGGCTGGGCCCCCAGAAGAGGCCAGTTGACCAAAGGGTGCTCAAGTCGGACTGACCCCGTCTGGTGGGCAAGATTGCCCTACAGAGTTCAGGTCCATCAGTGTCCCTAGGGCTAATGTCTCCTATGGCTAATGTCTCCTATGGCTAATGTCTCCAAGTTGAGCCTAAGGAGATGGACCTTCCTGGCAGTACTGTGCTACAGATGCTCTTGCTCCAAACCCTCTGGGCTCCACATCAGCTATGTGCTGCCCCTACAAGTTCTCTAAGCAGCTCTCTGCATCAGTGAGTGGCCATGGGGGTCAAGGGGCCTCCTCTTGCTGGGATTCCAGAGGCAGGTGGTGAGAGCAGGTTGCTCTTGGCCGGTTCAACTCACCCATTCCCTGGGAGTTGTTTGGGGCCAGGAATGAGTCCTGGTGCATGGTAGCCTCCTTCAGGTTCCCAGCTTCCTCCTCTTGAGCCCAGCTCCTGTGTTCCCTCAATCTGCTCTCGGTGCCTTCCCTCTGAAGATCTGTTAGGAGTAAGCCAGTCATCTTGGTGCCTCAGTGGCAGCTGTTCCACTTGGCTGCAACTAGTCAGCCATCTTGCCCTCTCCCTCTAGGGCAATTTAAATCCCTGAGTTTTCTCCTTTTTCAGATGAATATCCCCAGTTCCTCCCGTTTATTATTTCTGATTCCCAGACCATCTTTTATGCCTTCTTTGAATAAACTCCAGTTGATTCATGTTTCAAGTGTCGTTTGTTTCAAGGCAGAGTGGCACCATCATCTTCCTATTTTAGATGCTGTGCTTCTATGGAAGCACATGAGATGAAAGTTAAATTAGGGTTAATTGTCCTCCTGTTGATCACAGCTCTTTAACATCTCCTCCTCAGTCTGACCACATGTCACAGCTCTAACCTGTGATTGCATGTTATCTTGTTCTCTTTGTCACACACACTTAAATCCTTTATCTTTAAAAGCAAATAAAGTGCTTGACATTGGGCACTAGCTCTTTATTCTTCCTTCCAGTTGAACTTCTGCTGGCATTATTTACCTAATATTTTGTTTTCAGTTATGCTAAATGGCATTACCAGACCAGAAATATAGAAAATAGAATAAAGAAAGAAAACAGGTATGTTAGTCCTGATGCAATTAGTATTAACATTTTGATATGTTTTCTTCAGCCTTAGTTCATGTGTAAGTGTATGGGAGTGTGGAGTGAGCACGGTACTGTGTAAGATCCATGTTTTTACATAGTTTTCAAAATTATAATTTTATATCACCTTATCATATTCTCTCTGGAAAAGACATTGAATTCATGTATTCATGTTTGGTTTGATGTTGAATGTTTTGGTTATTTTCTTAATTCTCTTGTTTGTAAATAATTGTTTTTAAACAATGACACAATAATATATATTTTTTTCCTCACAAGTCATTCTCATACTTAGGATTACTTCTTAGATTTGCTTCCCAGAAATCTGTTTCTCCTAAATATTTTAGGAGAAAACGTTCTCAACTTTTTGGTTAAAAAATTGTAATATAATAGAGTATAAGCATATTTTAGAGATCACTGACTTTAGTCTCTCATTTGTAGGAATGTCACTTGACTAAGAACAAATAACAACAAAAGAACTCACCTACCTTCCTTCTAAGTAAAGGATGTGTTTGTTACTTCCCTTTTCTAACACCATACTCCTTATCTACATCTATTTAACAAGTCACATAACTTCTAGGTGAGTACAGTGTATACCTTACAAATAGACACAGTAATTAATAAAAATAAAAAGTAAAACAATTAAAGGACCTCTAAGAAAACAACAAATTATCCACTCAAGTGTGTGTTTATATATTGAAAATATTTCCATCTCAATGATCTAGATTGCTATAGCAAATAATGCAATGAGTGTAAATTTTTAGAACATGAAGGTTTCTGTATTGAAGATAGTCTTTACTTATAGTTTATGGAATTGTTTATTATTTTCCAGCCTTCCCATATGAGACAGGATTTTCCATTGAAAACCTACAGTCTTGGCCGGGCATGGTGGCTCACGCCTGTAATCCCAGCACTCTGGGAGGCCGAGGCGGGCGGATCACGAGGTCAGGAGATCAAGACCATCCTGGCTAACACAGTGAAATCCCGTCTCTACTAAAAAATATAAAAAATCAGCTGGGCGTGGTGGCAGGCACCTGTAGTCCCAGCTAATCGGAAGGCTGAGGCAGGAGAATGGTGTGAACCCGGGAGGCGGAGGTTGCAGTGAGCCGAGATCGCGCCACTGCACTCCAACCTGGGCGACAGAGCGAGACTCCGCCTCAAAAAAAAAAAAAAAAAAAAAAAAAAAAAAAAGGAAAGGAAACCTACAGTCTTTAATACACAGAGTTTCCTGTATTATGTACAGGATTTGTCTCAACAGCCATGAAAAGACTCCTCCAAACTGACGCCACTTTCAAACTACCAGACACTAAAAATGCTTATCCAGGCCCCTCTTGGAGCAGGGCAGGTGCTACGTGTCACTCTGGCAGAGAGTATCAATGCGATGCCATCTCCACAATGTTAACATGGGAAATACTTCTTTCTCACATTTTTCTTCATTCTTACTCTTGTTTCTTACCGGTTAGGAGGTATGATGAACACTACTTTTCCCTTAAAGTTTACATATTATTTGACAAACAGTTCTCTCATTTTCACTGGGTGCCAGCTACCATGTTGGACATAAGAACACAGCTGTGGGCAGAAGGACATGGCCCTGCCCTCATTCTACAACATTCTCAGCCTGCCAAGTCCCCATGGTAGCAGCTGCAAATTGTCATTTTGGTCTTCATGTCTCTGATTCTGGATTCACCTTTCCCATTGTCAGGAGACTTCTCAGAAAATTGATAACTTAAATTGAAGAAAGTAGTGGACCTATTTCAGACTCTACTCAGTTTACAATGATCTCTCCTGCCTGCTGCTTTCATAGTATAGACCTATGGCAGCCACTTTCAGCAAGAATACTTTTTTCCTGGCCACAGCTGCTCAGACCAAATGTTGCCATCATGTCCATTCAGAGTTCTTTCCTCATAAATTTGGAAGTTAGACCAACAAAATTTGTATTTATTTATTTATTTTTAGATGATTGGATTGTCATAGATACATTTGGGAGCTGGAAATAATCATGACTTTTTCCATGTGGATCGGACACCAAAGAAAGCCAGCTCTCAGAGGGAGAAGAAAAACGTGGCCACGTAGAAAGAGGCAGAGATAAGAGTTGGAGGATGGAGAGAGTCCAGGTAGTTTTCTCATCCTCATCTGCATTTCTGACCTTGTTTTTCATGAGTTTTTTTTTCTTTCTTATAATAAGTCCCACTTTTTTTGCTTCACCTACCTCAGGCTGGTTCCTGTAACTTAAAATCAAGTGGCCTAACTAATATTCTGGGGGTGCGGAGGTGGGCAAAAAGGCTAAGATGTGCCACCTCAAGAAAACCAGGCATAATGGCCCCATAGAGAGGGTGGCGGGGTTCTTATGGGAAAAACTGCTACATAGCAGTCATCAGGTGAAGAGGGTGTTCTTGACACCAGTCAAAAGAAAAAATGAAAGATAATCAAAATTCAGTGCTTTCAGAATTCAGAAGTTAGCACAAATGGTCTTTCTAATCAGAGAGCAAGAGAAAGGGCCTTGGAGATATAATTTAAAGAAAAAATACAAGTAAACGTTAGGTATATGATAGAAGATTGAACACTGGCTTTGCATTTGAAGTAATGAGACCAATTATTTTAGCAGAAAGAACAGAATTTGAACATAAAAATAATTTCTGTCTTATTAAAATGACAACCTAACAAGCCAGGGTTCCTATTCCCACAATGCTGTGTAAGCCAATCCCAAAATGATAGAGCACATGTTGAACAACTAAAGACAACATCACATAGACTTGTCTGTGAGACATTAGGAAAGTCAACAAATTTCTACAGGCCTTAATTCATCTGAAAAATGGGGCAGTGTATACATAATTCAGAAGATTGCAGTGAGAATAAATGAGACAGTGTAAGTGGCACAGGAGCTGGTATAAAATCTGACAACACATTAGTTCTCTTTATCTTTGACTTCTGGTAATATACTTATGTTTTTAGTCGAGCCAAAAGGCATTTGGAAAAAAGTTTAGTAAATATGGTCAAGATGAGAAACAGTGTTTAAAACAAGGTAGGACTGTCTAACAAGTGTTTATTTAGCATCTAGTGTTTTCTGAGTATAATGACAAACTGTAGGGTAATAAGGCAGATTCTCAAGCATGATTCAGGTCGTGATCTTGGAGTTGGTACTCAAGCCCCAGTCCAGATGACTCAGACTCTGGCACACTGAGATTGATAGAGTCTGACACTGGGATAGGGACTCAAGTCTGTAGGGTTAAAAAGTCATCCATATTAACTTCATACCTGATATTGAGTATAAGTTCTTATTTCTTAATCTTAATTGACACTATGTATGAACACATGATATGGAGTAGAGCACAACTATTCTACACCAACTGGAAATGAGAAATTCTTATTCCTTTGCCATATGTCCTGAAATGGCTAAACAAATGAACAAACAAACAAGCCCTCTTTTTTTTTTTATTTTTTTGAGACAGGGTCTGGCTCTGTCACCCAGGCTGGAATGCAGTGGTGTAATCTCAGCTCACTGCAACCTCCGCCTTTTGCGTTCAAGCGATTCTCCTGCCTCAGCCTCCTGAGTAGCTTAGATTACAGGCACCCACCACCACGCCTGGCTAATTTTTGTATTTTAGTAGAGACAGGGTTTCACCATGTTGGCCAGGCAGATTTTGAGCTCCTGACCTCAGGTGATTCACCTGCCTTGGCCTCCCAAAGTGCTGGGATTACAGGTGTGAGCCACCGCGCCTGGCCCAAACAAGCCCTCTTTCAGCACACGGTGTTGTAATTTTCTGGATACTTGTCTGAGGGCCTAGCTAGGCTGACTATAAACTTTGTAAGCTAAAGAACTTTGTGTCTAATCTATTCCTGCCTGATTAAACTCCCAATTCTGAGCACACTGCCTGATTTAGGTGCTGTAGGAAAGAAGGAAAATGAAAGAAGGAAGGAATGAAGACAGGAAAGCAGGAAGGCAGGCAGGAAGAAAAACATCTAAAAATCAGGGTATGCATTGACTAATCTGAGGATTTTCTATTATCAACACTCTAAGATTCTGTAAATCTGTTTCTAGAAGATGTATAGTGGCAAAGGACCTCCTAGACTTTTACCCTGGCATACCTGCTGGGACAGTGACACACAGAGGCCAGTGCTTTTCTAACCCACCAGCTAAGAAACTAAACATTTTCCCCAGGGAGGTAAATTCACAGAGAAGCCCTAGTTGTGAGTTGAAGCAGAAAAGACAAGGACTCAACTGCAGAGGTCCAAGTCCACTATGGCAAGTGAACAGATACAACCCCAGGGTGGGTGTCAAGGCCTGCGAGGGAAAAGCTCATGGGCAACAAAATGCCCAGGGCAAAGGCACCATCCTCCATCCGCATATCTACCCACAAGGGTAGGTGAGCACATTTAACTTGTTGGGCTGATTTAATTTTGTGGCGGATAGAAAAGAGAGATTGGTGATCGAGGTTCTAGGATGTAACTTTGATACTGATTCTCCGCAAAATATGATTCTCTGATTCATTAATTTACATATATTCAGCTCTTTATTCAACCAGTGTTTACTGATTGGGAAAGCCAAGTTATATGAGAGGACATAGAGGGAACCACCAATCCAGTGTTAGAGAATTTAAGGAAGCAATATAAAATGTTAGGAGGCGGCAGAGAGGATGAAAGAACTGATGAATGTGAGCTGGCCACCTGAAGAGTAGGAGAAAGGAAATTCCAGTTGCAAACATCTAGCCATTAGAGGGAACATGGTATATTTGGAGAAACTACAAGGAATTCAGTATAGCTGTGGCATAAGCAAAGAAAGGAAAGGCTAGAGGTGAGGCTGGTATCTGGAAGGGGCCAGACTTGAAATGTTTTGCAAACCATGCTAATCAGTGCGTACTTTTTCTGTAGGTCAGTAGAATGCACAGAAGAAAGCCAGAAAACCAGTCAGATAGATGGCTGCTGAAACAATTCAAGAGAGACATGATGGTAAGCTGATCTACTATAATGGCTGTGGGGAACAGATAGAAGTGAGCGAATTAAGAGATAATTAGGAGGCAGGAATTTTCAATGTATATTTGTTTTAAAGATGCAGACGATAAGGTTCTGTGCAGTTTGGATCCCTCCTTACCAGACTGGGTGTAAAGTAAGTACTTAACAAAAGAGTCGGCATACATAGGTGCTAACATATTGTCATTGCTTTTGAATGTTGGTCAGGGTCTGGTCTTCATGGTGTAATATGAGTCAAATACCACATGTAGCTTGGGGGATATTTTTTGTTTTTTAGTTTGTCAGCACCCAAGGTCAGAGATTCCATCTGCTTCACTTCCATGAAGCTGTAAAACCACAATGCAGCTAATGTAACACAATAGAGCAAAGAATGACCCCAATTTCCTCATTGGTCTGAAGGCCCTGAGGTCAGCTCTTCTCAGGGCTCCCAGGGATCAAGCTTTAACAGAGAGAGGGACCTCTGCACTTCGGTACCACCTCTGCCAAATGCATGCCACAGTTAAATGTGAAATTTCAAGAGAAACAAAATTGAGTTCAGAAAGCGGTTGCTGAGGCTGCAGGTATTTGATCATGCTACTTGAGAATCTGTGGGTGGGCTAAAGGGTCATGGTAGACATGTGTAGTCTTAGATTCTAGTTCAGTCTGTGTAATCTTGTAGCCCCAGGGATTCTGATTCCTGTCTTTGCCCCAGCTTCTCAAAGTATATATATTATTTGTTTTGTTTATTGTGTATCTCCTTACCACTCCCAATAGAATGTAAGCACCATGTGGGAAGAGGTTTTTATTTTGTTACTATAGCCCCAATAATTGGAACAGAGCGGGTGCTTAATTAATGTTTTTTTGAATAATTAAATTAGCTGAGTGAACTTGGGATAAATTATTTCAGGTCAGACTTTGGGTTTATCCAGATTTCAAATGGGATTCATTGTATATGTTTTACTCTACCTTCAGGACTCTTTCAAAGCTATAATGAAAAAAATAAAAGATCCCCAGTGGGATGTTCAGCTATCATCTTTTATATTTTAGCTAGTTTATAGCGGCTTTCTATCTAGCTGGTCATTCATCTAGCCATCAATTCATCCATTCACTCATCATCTCTTTAGTTTAGCATCTGCTATGTACCTTTGTAGAGCCTTTAACACCATTCCATACTGAGGATTATGCTAGATACCATATTCACCATCTCTAGTGTTTGTGTCAATTTTGCAAAGTGATTGCTATATTTTCTTTTTTATAAATGAGAGAACTGAGGCTCAGCAACTTCACACAGATGTAAAGTAGCAGGGCATGAATTCATATTACAAGTGTGTCCACTTTCTTTTTTTTCTTTCTTAGATGGAATCTCACTCTGTCCCCCAAGCTGGAGTGCAGTGGCATGATCTTGGCTCACTGCAACCTCCACCTCCCAGGTTCAAGAGGTTCTCCTGCCTCAGCCTCCCAAGTAGCTGAGACTACAGGCACCTACTACCACACCAAGCTAATTTTTGTATTTGCAGTAGAGATGAGGTGTCACCATGTTGGCTGGCTGGTCTCAAACTCCTGACCTCAAGTGATCTGCCCGCGTTAGCCTCCCAAAGTGCTGGGATTACAGGCGTGCGCCACTGCGCCAAGCTCAGGTGTATCCAATTTGCTTTTGACTCCCAGATCTTCCAGTTCCTAATTGTAGTTTTCTCACCTGTGAAATAGGTACTAAAATGCCTACCTCACAGGCTCCTCTACTTGAGCCTGGCGTAGATGCAGTAAATTTGGTGAAGCACTTAGATAACACCTTACCCTTGCTGCTGTCACAGGTATTTCCATGGGGGTGCCCCACTGACGATCCTCATGGCCAGTCACACTCACTACCCTTTTTTGATTACCCTCATGTCATTCATTATTCATGGTCATTTTAGCAGAAAACCACATATGATATTGCACACTCCTGCTCATCACTAGCATACAGTGGCATGTAGGTGTCCCATCTCTGCGCTTCTATTGCCTTCCCAGCTCTTTCAGTGTCCTCTCCTGGGGAAACTCTCACCCCTGAATGCGGACACAGGCCCTCTCTGGGGAAGCTCCAGATGTCTCTTTATGGTTCCTCACTAGTCCCCTCCTATTCAATTCCCTCAGAAAGCCTCTCCTAAAGGGTCATTTCAGTGAACAAAATAAAATTTGACGGTAGCAGTAAAAGTATTTCTCCATGTATTATTTTGTACAAAGCTCAGGAAACAATATTAAATACTAAGAAGAATATAAATATTTCATTTCCCCTTACTAAATGTGGCATTTTGAGGTGGTTTCTTGCAATATTGGGCATCAGGGCCTTGTCGAATTATGTAAAGTGGTGTTTTGATAGAGTGAGAAGATACACACAGGCCCCATTCCAAACCCTAGCTCCTTGTATTTTTATCTATATGTGTTTGTTTGTTTGCCTGTTGTGTCACTATGTCTTGACCACAAGGTAATGCAACCTTGGCCCCTGACATTCTCCTTATTTGCTTCTGTTTAATCATTGCAAAGAGAATGATATTTGAGCATTATAGTGACTACTTCCTTACTCAGTTCACAGAGGAGTAGAGGGCTAAGAAATGAGTTTCCAAATGCCTGCAGTGAGCCAGGCAATGGACTAGGTGCTGTACATATATTGCATATTATTAATTGTTCACAGTTCTTCAAGGCATGTGTTCGCATGTTGCGGATGTATAGCCTGCTGCTCAGAAATGTAAAAATATTCGTCCAAGTCATACGGGTTTGAAACCGGAAATTGAACCCAAGTCTCTCTGACTCCAAAGCCACTACTTTTTCCACCCCACTCTCACACTTAGCACAGCCCAGTTTTACTTCTTCTCTACCATGCATTATTTGTACATACGTATGGCTCTTAGTTTTCTTTGAAAGTGGAAGTAATGTCTTCTATCTTTTTCTCCTTATTTTTTCATCAAGGCTTCTAGTGCTTAGTGCAATATAAATGCTTAATATGCGCTTCTTTAAAAACAACATAGGTGAACATATTTTGTTTTAATGATTAGCTATTAACTCCACGCACCAGACATGAGCATGAGAACCAGACTTTTTCATCTTACATCTTTTCTGATGGCCTTTCTTGTGGCCATCCATGCTTAGAACTGTCTGCAGATTTTGCCCTTGAAAAATGAAACTTTTTATTCCTTTAGTTAAAAGAGTACAATAAAAATCCCCAAACTAATAATGCTTTGATTTATTTTTTGTTACTTGCCTTTTTAAAAACTCCTATTGCTTATATAAAAATGGAAAACTGCCTTTTTTTATTGCTTCAGATTACTTTTGTTAAAATACTTCTGGGCTGCCAAATTTCAACCTGAAGCCAATGTTCACATCCAAGTCACAAATAGGAATGAGAAATACGTTCGCGTTCCTTCCCTCCCCTCTCCTTTATACTTCCTCAATCTAAACTTTCCTTTATGTTAACTGTTAACAGAAGTGTTACTTCTGTTAATGCTTGAAGACATTGAGATAAAAGTATTTCTTTCTTATTATTGCATCTGGAAAGAGTTTGACTCTGCTTTTATTTATATGAAGTTCAATGGAAGCCAAAGCAAAAAAAATAAAGACAAGCAACACTGCAGAGTACTCATATGGAACAAGAGGTCTGCATGGTACCAGCAAGATCAATGATACTGGTAACAAAGCAATGCTTTGGTGACTCAAAGCTCCCTTCTCAAATCAGAAATAATCCTCTAGAAAGAGAAATACAAAATACACATAAAATGGCAACCACAAGGAGAAAATCAAACTATCATATTAATGGGCAGAAGTTTTTGACAGTAGAAACAAAAACAGTATTATCTCATTATGGTTTTCTTTGTATTCCATGCTTTCTGGGAACATGTGTGGGGAGTACCCATTTCTTGAAGGGGCTACTCCTTCCAGCTTTGAAAGATAATGGGGGAACTGTGGTGGGGATCAAAGAAGGAAAATGGAGAAATTGGTTGTTTCTACTTTAGGCTGTAAACTGAAGAGACATTACATGTCCTTAGTATTTCCTCCCCCTTGAGATCTTACTCAGATTGCCAGGACGGTATATGAGATGGGGCCTGGGTCTGAAACATTTTTTTTAAAATGAGGATTCTTTAGGCATATACAGGAACCAAGCATGGCTGCAGTAAATGGCTGGAAAGGGTTGCATCTTGGGTAACCCTTCTTTGGAGACTGTAGCAAATAACTTGATTTATTTGGCTCTTGATTTCTTTCATTATAATAAATACATAGGCATTACTATCTTGTGATACATTAATTGAGTCAGATGATGGATGTGAGATTGCTTTACTAAGGCTGTATTGCTCTGAAGTTAGATTGTTGGAGTTTAAATTCCTGTTCCACCATTTATTAGCTGTGTGGCCTTGGGCAAAATACTTAACCTCTCTGTGCCTTGGTTTCCTCATCTACCAAATGGTTATAAAGTTGTGAGAATTAAATGAGTTAGTAAACACAAAGCACTTAGAAGTCTGTTTGACATTCAGTAAACATGCAGTAATGTAGCTTTATCATTGTTTAAGTTTAGGCTACTTAAATAGCATATCCTAATCTAGTATTGCCAATGACCCAGGGATATGCAAGACTCATGTCGGGTAAGAGAGCAATTTCTATACTTATTAGAAACATGTGTCCTGGATTCATTTATTCTTTCAACAGACATTTTATGAACATCAAATATGCCAAGCACTGAGCTCGATACTGAAGATTCAAAGACATATCAGTCACAGCCATTGTTGGCAAAGAATTCTGAGCCTAGGGGAGACAGAGAGAGAGACGAACAGGAATTATGACAGCAATTATGACAGAGTGAGCATTCCTGGCTGGCTGGTTGGCTGGCTATAGGAACGTGGTGGAGAAAGTACCTAACTCAGAGTGTTTGTGATCTGGAAGGGTTTCGGATAAGGCATAATGCTTGAGCAGTAAGTTGAAGGAATTCCTGGGGAGACTGTGTTTCAGGCAAAGGGAAGAGTAGGTGCAATGGCCAAGAGGTGAGAGAAAGCATGGTGTATGTGGGTGGCAAGAGAGAAGGACAGAGAGAGAGGTGGAAGAAGAGAAGGAAGAAGAGGAGGATAACAAATAGGGAAGGAGAAGCAGAAGGACAAGAGATTCTTTGTTGTCATCCCAGCTACCAGGCCTGTAGTCCTTAATCTCCAACTCCATCTCCAGGTAGTCTGGTCCCTTTGAGGATCCCAGAAAGTGAGGTGGGGTCATGGAAACATGTGGTAGAGTGGGGGAAATGGAGGTGATCCTTTCTTCATTCTGCTTCTCCTGCCTTTCCTGAAAGCCTTCTGTATCCTCATTTTTCATCTCTTCCCTTCCCACTCTGCATTATCCACACTGAGCTTCACCCAGGCACTGGAGCACTCACTGAACTTCTTGCCCAGAGTCTTTCCTTGTCTACATCTTATACTCTCTGTATGCAACACTCTCCCTCCTCCCTCTCATTTCATCTAGTTCATTTCAACTCATCCTTTAGGTGTCTCTTAGACACCACTTCCTCTCTGCTTGCATGACCCTTTCTCTCCCTATCCTGGCATTTGTCTTTGAGCTTTACTGCTCTGTCCTCAGCCCCCAGCACAGGGCCTGGCACATAGTAATACTTGTTGAACGAGACATTGAAGGGCAAGGAGTGATCTTTATATACATCCCTGACTAGTTCCCCTTCCTTGCTGGCCAAATGCAGTGGTCACCAAGCTCGATTCTGCTGGATGTTCCACCCCTTGTCTCTGCACTTGCCCTCTCTTGCCTGGATAAAGACAAGAATCTTCTCATGCCTCCTTGCAATTGTATCCTACCAGTCCTCACTTAAAATTATGCTGTGACTCCCTATTGCCCCCAGTTAACATCCAGAGTCCTTGGTTAGCAGTTGAGGCCTTTCCCATTGTCATAAATAGAACTCCATCTCTGTCCTTCTATGAGGCTCTGAGGTCTTTAAGAGCTTGTCCTGCATCTCTCAATGTCCAACATCCAGCAAAGCATGTGGAACACGGTATGTGTCCAGTAAATGTGAAAAAATACATCAGGGTCACATGAATCTCAAGTAGAAATACATTGTCTTATGTATTTGAAAAATATGGGCTAAAAAACTGTTTAGCAGGGCACTTAGTTTTAAGGGAAGTGTCCCAACCAGGAAACGGAGTTAAATTCAGCACAGCTGATTGCTTCATGATGCCATTCAAGGGTATAAATGAAGTTAACTTCTCTTGTCACATTTACAAACAGGGCTGGTGTGCAGGTGCTCAGGGAGTCTGTCTCCTATGGTTATAGAGAATGCTCCTGCAATGGTCCTGGAAACCACCCACAGCTAAACCCAGGTGTGCTGTACTTCTAAAGTTTATTCCTTGCTGACCAGCTGGCATTGTGTGACTTTCTTTGGGAGCATAACTTTCCTTTCCTCTATTTCTTTCTCCTGCACCTATAGCCCACCCCTCAGTTCTTTTGTAGAAGACACATAATCATGGCAAGGGACTTAAATTTTCTGAAAATCAATTTCTTTCTTTGAAAATCGTCACCTTCTTCAGACTCTTCTTGTGAAGCATAACAGTGCCATTGTCATTATCATCAGCAGTGATAATATGAATGTCTAACATTTGTCCTACTGCATACTATATGCCAGGCACTAGGCTCAGTACATTTGCTGGGTACTTTTACGTGGATATTCTCATCTAAATTAAAGAGATAACTAAGCTCATGTCCCTTAATTCTTAGCACAGTACCTTGCACAGAAGAAATTCTTAATAAATGTTAGTCATTGTTATAATTCTGTTAATCCTAATAACATATTCTGAGGTCAGTATTACTATGATTTTTTTTGTGTGCGTTTTAACAGATGAGGAGTCTGAGGCTTTCAGAGTGTAATAATATTTAAGAGTGGAGCTGGCATTCAAGCCTGAGCTGCCTGTCTACCAAGGTTGCATAATGTAAGAGATGTGAGAGCACTTTGTGAGACATAGGGCTCATGTGTTAGTTACTATACCCACATATAGGCGCTAAGTAGGTGAGGGATCAGCACCAATACATAGGTAGGTGAGGCAGTTAAATACAACTGATGCAAAATTCTCATCAAATGAGAAATTGTCCTAGGTCAGAAGGAAGTGTGCATGTGTATGTCTGTGTGTATGTGTATCTAGAAGCAATTTTGGGGGGAAAGATAGTTTTAAGGACCCAAAAGTCTAAGTTTACAGGGTTTCCTTTAAGCTCATGAGGCTTGCTCTAGAGAAAGGTCATGAGTGGAGACAAGCAAGGATGAGTTCCTCTTTATGACCCCCAGCAGTCCTTGCAGTGTTTAGTGAGGTACATACAGCAGAAATTCTCTCCATTTTACAAATGCACAAATTGACAAGCAGGAGACCTGGCTGACCCGTCTGATATGGTTTGGCTCTGTTTCCCCACCTAAATCTTATGTTGAATTATTATCTTCATTGTTGGAGGAGGAACCTGGCGGGAGGTGATTGGATCATGGAGTTGGATTTCCCCCTTGCTGTTCTCATGATAGTGAGTGTGATCTCAAAAGATCTGGTTGTTTAAAAGTGTGTAGCCCTTCCCCCTTCATGCTCTCTCTCCTGCCACCATCAGAAGACATGGTGCCTTCACCCTTCTCCCATGATTGTAAGTTTCCCGAGGCCTCCCAGCCATGCTTCCTGTACATCCTGTGGAATTGTGAGTCAATTAAACCTCTTTTCTTTATTAATTACCCAGCCTCAGGTAGTTCTTTACAGCAGTATGAGAACAAACTAATACACCTTCCTATTTACTATTCTAGTGTTTCTGGCTCAGTTTTCTGATTTCATGTAGCATGGACTTTCTTCTATAAAGCACTTAAAAATTCTCTCAACAAACCAAAGGTCAAATCAATTGCATCAGGCTCCTCTCCCCAAATGTTTTGAGGATGTAGGAGCACTGAATAGGTACTCAGGAAGTTCAGGTCTCAGTGTCAGCTCTCCCATAACCTTCTCCATGACTTTAGTCAAGCCCCTTTCTGGCTCTTAGTTTCCTCATCTGTGGAATGGACAGTTTGAGCCCAGTGACTGTGATTTCTAGCTGGAAAAGAATAAGATCCTACTGCATTCAAACATGCTTTTAGGCACATGTTGTTAGACACTAACATCCATATCTTATCCAGAATAAAGTTCAAATGGACCTCGTTTTCTTTAATGTTGCTGCTGCTACTTCTCTTCTTTCTCTTTGTCTTCATCCTTCTTTTTAAATAAGCCACATTCCCTTGTAGTTGTCTTTTTCCCAAAAGGCGTTAAGATGCTGACCCAGGCAATTTGACTCTGGAGGATTCCTCCTGGCTCGACGGCTGGTTAACCAAGGGCCTCCTTAATAAGCAGCAGTCACAGCTTTTGCTGTGTTCTGGAGCTGCATGTGCCTGAAATGTGGAGTGCAGGTGGGGGCTGTTGCACCATCCAGGCCCCCGGCAATGAAGGAGTACCAACACACTCAATGACCATCTGTCTTATGCTACTAACTTAGCAGAGTACTCAACTTCATAATCACTCCCTTAGAGCCCTTGTGCATGCTTTCCCTACCAAGCTGAAAAGATACAAAAAATCTTGGCAATAGTTCAAAGCAGCATTTATCACTTGCTGCATCACCCCCAGTGGAATCCCCTTCCCCTCTGTGAAGCCAGACCGGTTTCCACACGAGGGAGCTTACTCTAGCTCAGGCCACACATTTCCTGGAGTTGTTTCTATGTAGGAATGAAAATGTACACTCACAGCCCCCATCCTATGTTCATGTATATCTTCCTGAAAAAGAGGCAAAACCAGTCTTGAAGATGAGCAAACATTTCAGGTCTCTCTGTGTTGGATCTGCATTTCTATGAATCAACTGATGAGGTCTCAGATGCATCAATGGAGGCATAGTGACCTGAATGAGAGGTGCAAAATGCAACAGCCCTTCTACCTGTTGCACTGACCAGACCACACCAGGAATAGTGCGCATAGCCCTTTGTAGCATGCTCTACATACAATGAGATCCATAATCTTCATTTTTTAGAAATCATGCATTCCAGGGGATAGATTTTATATTCATATGCATGCAAATTTACAAAGACATACATGTCTGGCTGACGTATAGTTGCACACATTGGTATGATACACCAGTTGTTCCACTCAGTGCTTCAAGGTGTTCTTATATCGTCTTCTCCTCACCACTGTATCTACTCCAATCCCTCCCGTGGGACTTCAGACCTCCCCATGTGGTAGCAACTAAAGCGTTAACACTGGATCATCAGGGTTTCCCTGCTGTAGCTCCCAAACACATGCCTGTTCTGATCAGTCAGTGCTTGTGTCATCTGAGTTCCTATGATTTTCATATTGATTGTTCTAATGAATTCGGTGCATTATAAACAAACACAAAAAATAGTAATAAAAAAGATTAGACAAAAGGAGCAAAGAGAAGTTCTTCTATTTTCTTATGGCATTGAAGTGGATCAGGTCAGTGTGTTGTGAAGATCACTGATTTAGATATTATTACTTTTTAAGTCCAGCCTCTCTCTTCTTTATTCCTCTTACAGCCTTAGTTCAATTATCAACACTTCTCAGATATAATAAATATCTAGTTGATTCTCCTGCATCCAGTCTTTCTATCCCTAAACCTAATCTTCACTAAAAATCAAGGGAGATATTTTCTGTGACCATAACCCTGACTTGAGGCTTCTCTGCTAAAGCCTTTCATGCCACCCCAGCACACACTGAGGGCTTTCCAAGTACAGTGGCTAGCAAAACACCATTTTTGGGGAAGTAAAAAGACACGTAATGAAAGCGGCTTTACTTGCTCAAGTCAGTCAGGAAAACATCTGGTTGTAGAGATTTAATTTTTCTTTCTTCTTTTGAGACACGGTCTCCTTCTGTCGCCCAGGCTAGAGTGCAGGCATCGAATAATCATGGCCTACTGCAGCCTCTATCTCTTGGGCTCAGATAATTTGCCCACCTCAGCCCCTGAGTAGCTGGGACTAAAAGCATGTCCCACCATGCCCAGCTGTTTAATTTTTTTTTTTTTTTTGTAGAGACGGGATTTCACTATGTTGCCTGGGCTGGTCTCGAACTCTTGGGCTTAAGAGATCCTCTGGCCTTGACTTCCAAAAGTGCTGAGATTATAGGCATAAGTCCTTGTGTTCATGCCAGTTTTTCATTTTTTAAATTTTATAATTGCTTTTGCTTGTTCTATATTTTCCTTTCCCCCTTTACTCTCTTTTCTTTCTCTGCTTTGTGCATGAAGTTATTTTTTAATTTTTAATTGTAGGACTCCTAGAAGCCTTTAATGTGGTCTGTGAACTGCACATCTTACAAAGGGACTCAATGTATACCATTTCGCAAACTTTTTGGTTATGAAACATCTTTTTCAGCACATTACTACTAATATCATTCAGAACAATGTTTTTTTGGACACTAGTGTGGGAAACATTGGCCTTCAGGATCAAGTCTCAACATCTCAGTATGCCAACTGAGATGTCCTTCCTCATCTACCCCTAAACACCAATCCAGCTTCATTTCTTTGGTATTCTCTTTTCTTATGGTCCTCCCACTCCTACCTCTTGGTTTAGCACAGTGGTTCTCAAAGTGTGTTCCAGGGATTTCTGCAGGTCACCAAGATTCTTTTAGGAGGTCCACGAGGTCAAACCTGTTATTTTCTTAATATTAGGATGCTACTTTCCTTTTCATTCCCACAGTCCCGTGGATTTACAGAGTTTTCCAGAGGCTATGTAATGTGTACTTTTTGCAACAGACTCAGTGCAAGTAGCTGCTATGATAATCCAGCTGTCTCTTACTAAGTGATATTAAAGGGACTTGAAAAATTATAAAACAAATAACTTTTGTTTTGAAAAATATAATTTCTTTTTATGAAGCATGTTATTTATGTGAACATGTAAGAGGCTTACTGTTATTTTAAATGACTGATAAATAGTTTTTTAAAGTGTCTTAGTTTTAATTTCTTACATGGTAATTGTTGCTGGATACAAACCACTTAAACAATTCATAATACATTTTAAGAGTATAAAAGGATCTTGAGGCCAAAAATTTGAGGACCACTATACTGGTCATTTTGAACTATTGACAGCTAGGAGTCTATGCAAATCAGTCTTTCTTTCTTTCCTACAGCTGACTTTCTTCTGACTCAGTTAAGTCTTCTTTCTGCTGACCCATGTAATCTTTGATTCTGCCATTATTATAAAAGCCCATTCTTGTTGCTCATAAATTCTGGATATTCACCTTGATTTCTAAAAATCATCACATCAGAGTTGCCTTCCTAATTCTCTAGTGGTGAAGCCATTGTCTTCAGGCTCCTTGGGTTTTGTTCCTGCCATCCTACTTCAAAGGAGAATAAGCTTTCTTTCTTCCTCCTGGAACACCACATCAAAAGCTGGCATGCTGCCCAAGGGTGTGTTTAATAGATGGGTTCTGAATATGGATTGCTGTGTCTACATGTCAGCTGCTTTGCTTCTGGTCCATTTCTGTATTGCCTTATGCACTGTCTACACCTGAATCAAGCTCATCACACCTGGTTTCCGAATTGGGGGAACAATGCTCTAACCATTCGCCTCACTTCCAGCCATACTCTTATCTCTAGCTCTTTCACTTCTCTGAAGTGGAGGGATGGCTATTGCTTTTATCTACTCAGAATTTTCCTTCCCCTGCAAACAACTCTCCAGTTCTCAGATGGGAACTGCCCTTTTTCCAGTGTTCGAGCCCTGGTTGGTCTGTTGGTTCAAGAAAGTCAGTTGTAGCAAGCACAGCCCTGGACTTAGATCAAGGTAAGCCCAGATGCCATGTCAAGATACTTTACTTTTCTGAGGTGCCCAGTTTTCTCCTGGACAGAGTGTGCCCAAGATGGGCTTTATGCAAACTAGATACTCTTTTCTGGGAATTTTAATTTAAGCAGAGTGATTCAAAGGCTGAAAAGCAGTAGTTGTTCATTCAACCCAGCTGTGGCATCCTGAAGAGACTATCTATTGCTTCCTGATATGTAGCTCTCTGGAGTATCTCAGGTTCTTCTTCTTTCTAAGACCTGGTTCTTCAAAGTAAGAAACATCATTTTCCTTCTCCATGCCTACCCTCCCCACTAAACAATATATATTGTTTAATAAAGGAAACTTTTAATTAAGAAATATTTCCTACATTTAATAATACACATCTTTGTGTATATCCTTCTGACGCTCTGAAGTCATTTGTTCACCATTGCCCACATGATAAAGTCTAAAAGTTTACTTGGCTTCATGGTCCTGGTGTCTATTAATCAATCTCCACAGATCACCAATTTATTCCTGATTTCACTGATTTTCTCAAATAGACTTGTATCCATTGTTTTAGAAGGATTAAGAGCAGGAGAACCTGATTTTCAGATCCAGTCTTGGTATTTCCTAGATGTGTCATATTGATAATGATGATGTTGACAGTAACAGCTTCCTTGTGTTAAGCAATTACTATGTGCAAGAAACTTCATATATATTCTTTGTAATACTTACAATAACCCAGCAGCTTTCTACTGGGGCCAATTTTGCCACCCAGAGGATTTTTGGCAATGTTTGGGGACAATGTTGATGTTGCTAACTTAGGATGGAGTGGTGTTACTGGCATCTACTGTATGGAGGCCAGAGATGCTGCTAAATATTCTGTAATACATAAGGCAGCTGCCACAGAAAAGAATTATCTAGCCCCAAATGTTTATAGTGTTGATGTTGAGAAATCTTAAAATAATTCTGAAGTACTCTCACTTTACAGAGGAGAACATTAAGGCTCAAAGAAATTTAATGGCCTATCCCAGGTGTATATCATATAGTTAAATATCCAAACATGGTAACTAATAACTAAACATAGTTATTGGCTCCAAAGTCCATGCTGTTTCTACTGCTAAATCCTATAACTGCAAGTATATGAATTCCTTTCATAGATGTGCAGAACTCAGGCTGGGATCCTGAGATTCAGAACTCAGGGAAGGGGCATGCTAGAAGGGTTGGCTACACAAGTCAGAAATACAATCTAAGCAAAGGATCAGCTCAGTCCAAATAGCTATGCTAAAGGGTCCATTCAGGTAGAAGGTAACTGGGCACAAATTGAAGTCTTAGAATATGAGAATTTCAAGTGGACCATAGGAGGCCCTATGCTCCACAGGGTCTCTATGAGATAGAGATTCTCTCACATAGATTCTCTATGAGAGTCCACTAGTAGTAGAGCAACAGGAGTTTTTGATAGTAAGTGAGATCTTGCCACTGAGGGGAAGAGATTGTGTACAAAAGTACTAGACAGATGAGACTTTAACTAAGTCACTTATCATCTATAAAGTTCAGTTTCTTTTTCTGTGCAATTAGGGAAACCTTCCTACTCACCTTGTAAGGTCCCAGAGAGGGAATGGATTTCAAGGAGATCTGTAAATGACAGCTGTCATTCAGATCATATATATTCTAATTGAGATATTCCAAGTCTCTTTATCTTTTCTTCCCCAAAGTACATTACATCTCTGGATCCCTGTTCTTAAGTTGGTGCTAGCTCTGTGTGTATGTAATGAAAAAAACTTGAATTTGCTCCTATTTCCTCAGTACACTATCTGGTCTGCAGTTTACCTATGACTCCTCATCACCGTATTTGTTCCACACTATCTTTGTGTTGTTAACATTATATGTCAATAAATCATTGCCTTTTTCTGTGTTGGAGTGCCCAGAGGCCATTGTATTTGGGTTCATCTAGAAAATCCAAATAATGTGATAAGAAAACATAAATAATAGATGGGCTTCTTATTCCCTGGGGGGGTCCTGCCAATGTAGTTCACAAATGTAGTTTCCCTTAGTGTCTGTTCAGTCTAATTTTAAGGTCTATGAGAGCAGAATTTAGACCTGAATAAGAAAGTATTGATGGACAGATTTTTTTTTTCTCCTTTCAATGATCTTATGTACAGGTGTTGAGAAGGATAAGTGTGGGAATACATGTGATTACAAATGAACAAAATTTGGCAAATATCAGAATCCTGCCTTTTTTTCCCCTGTGGTTTTCAAGAGAGGAAGAGACAATAACCCTTTTAAAATTATCACTTATACTTTAATAATAATAAAAAGTTTCCATTAAAAAATGAATATCCTGCTATGAATTTAACAAATCTTAGCCTCAGGACTTTTTATTAATTTCCTTTTATTTATTTATTTTCTCCTCTTATGCTTTTTTATGCAAAGGCAAGGCAATCAATGAAGGCACTTAACGTAATTCTCTCCTCCCTACTATAAGTGAAAGCTGATATGTTTGAGCTTTTATTCTCTGAATTTGTATAGAAAGCTAGTATCTGAATATCCCACTCAACTTTTCAGGATGATTTAGTTACTTCATGTGTTCAACTTAATTTTATTTCTATCAACTACCCAACAAATAATTACTTAGAATCTATCATGTATAACTCCTACAACTCTAGCTTCTCGCACTTTCAAACTATCTTCTCCATGATTATTAGGGCTAATTTCTTAAAATACACATCTTATAGTCCCTAGCTGAAAAGCCTTCAACAACTTCCTATTGCCTGTCTTAGAAGGTAAAGTGTAAATGCCTTATCTAGTATTCAAGACTATCAAATTCAAATCTGTGGATTCTGGCCAAAGTAAGATAATGGGGACCAGATATATCCTCCTGTCTAAAATAAATTAAAACAACTATGCAAAATACATAAAACAACAGCTTTCAGACATTGGACATCAGGCAGTACAAACTAGTGATAGAGGGGAAACAAATAAGGTGAACTGTACCATTGTCCTAGCTTACTGTTTGGAGGGGGTTTCTAGCCACAACATCAGCATGGGGCCTAAGGCAGAGTACCGAGGACACCATGAGTTGATAGAATAGAGTTTACATAGCAGGATACGGGAAAAAAACGGGAGCCGCTTAGCAAAAAAGAAAGCTGCTTAGAGAGAGTGCTCCAGAGATTTACCTCAAGTCTTTAAGTACTGATCAGATGTGCAAGTAAGGAAACTACCAAGGACAGGGAAGCAGTACCTAAATGCAATATAAGAAACAATCAGCAGAGCTCACACAGGACTAGAAATAGTTTGTGTTACCATCAACTGGAGTAAAAACTTCTCATCATTGGTATTCAAAAGAATTTTATCTTAGTGGCAAAATAATATTACCAGTAGGCTAAAGGCTCCTCTAGTCCTGGTTAAAAGCAAACTTAATATGAATTAAATTGTTTCCAAGTAATTTAACTGTACTCTACAATAAAGTTTAACAATATATATGTAAGCAAAAAAAAAAAAAATCAGCCATCAACCAAATAAAATATATAACTAGTAGCATCCAATAAAAAATTACCAGACATTTAAAGAAGCAGAAAAATGATACTGATAATGAGAGATCAAGCAACTGAAACCAACCCAGAAATAGTACAAATGATGTAATTAGTAGAAAAGGTATTAAAGCAGTTAATGTAATAATATTCTGTGTGTCCAAGAAGGTAGAAGAAAGCATGATGAGAATGTCAAGGAGAGATTGAAGATTCAAGAAAACACAAGTCAGACTTTTAGAGAGGAAGAAAACAATGTTTGACAGTTAGAAAACACACATGCACTAGATGGGAATAACAGATAAACAGGCAGTGCAGAAGAAAAAAGTAAACTCGAGATACTGAAAGAAATACTGAAAATAACATGAACAGAGCATCAGAGAGATATGGAACAATGTTGAGTGGCTGAATATTTGTGTCACTGGAGTACTTACAAAGGAGCTTGGCAGAAAAAACATTTGAAGAAATAACAGCTATTTTCCCCCCAACTTTTATGAAAACTATATACCATAGACCCAAGAAGCACAATGATTCTCAAACCAATTAACTAGACAAAAAATACACTAAGGTATATCATAATCAACTTGGTGGAAACCAGATAAAGAGATCATCTTAAAATGAGCAGGTGTGGGGAAGATTACATACAAATGAACACGAGCATGAATGATCTCAGATGAGAATGGAGTATCTTTAAGGCACAGAAAGAAAAAAAACAAAAAACAAAAAAACCCCCTGTCAACCCAGAATTATATATCCAGTGAAAATCTTGCCACAATGAAATGAAAATATTGATTTTCAGCCTAAGAAGGGTGAAATAATTTGTTAATTGCAAAACTGTACTACAAGAAATACTAAAGAAAATCTTGCAGATGAAAACTAAACCAGAAGAAAATCTGCATCTATACAAAGCAACAAAAAGCACTGGAAAAGGTATTCTGCTATTTTTTTTTCTTAGTTTTAAAATCGTCTAAGAAACAACTTAGCAAATACAAAATAAATAATAAGAAAATATACATTTAACTAGATAAAATGGCATATTACTTGAAAAAAGATTGTGATAACTTAAAGATGTATACTCTAAACTCCAAAGCAATAAGTAACCAAACAACGAATTATAGCTAAGTCAATGAAGAAATAAAATAATAAAATATTCAATTAACCTAAAAGAAGGCAGAAGAAGAAGAAAAAGATTAAGAACAGATTAGACAGAAAACAAATAGCAAGTAAGTAGATTTAAATGTATTCATTTCAATAATCACATTAAATAATGAAATGCCAATTAAATGGCAGAGATTACAAAAGTGGGTAAAAAAGAGAGATCAAACTATATGCTGTCTACAATAAACCCACTTTAAATTTAAACACACAAATGTTTGTAAAGGATAGAAAAACTGTCATGTCAATCATATAAAAAAGATGTAGTGAAAGTATAGCATATGTTAACATCATAAAAAGTATATTTCTGAGTAAAGAACATCACCAGAAATAGACTTTTTGTAATAATAAAGGGGTCATTTCAGGAAAAAGACATGAGAATTCTAAATATTTATGCATACAATAGAGATTCAAAATACATGAAAACAAAAACAGAACTGCAAGGAGAAATAAACAAATCTACAATTATAGCCATCTATTTCAATACTCTTCCCTCCATAATTGACAAGGAGGAAGGAAAACAGCAAGGATCTAGAATATCAACCAACTATCAACCAAACTGACCTAATTAACATGTATAGTCACACTATCTAACAATGATAGAATACACATTTTTTAAGTGCACATAGAACATTTTATAACCTCACCCATATTCTAAATTATATTACAAATCTCAAAAAATTTAAGAAGGTTCAAGTCATACCACATAGATTCTCTGATCACAATGGAATTTACATTATAAATCAATAACACATATTTCTAAAAATTCCTCAAATATTTGGAAACTAAATAATTCACATCTAAATACTCCATAGGTCAAAGAGTAAATTGAGAGGGACATTGAAGAGAGAACTGAATGAAAATGAATACAACATAAAAAATTTGTGGGATATTAGTTCATTATTGGTGTATATAGAAATGCTACTGATTTTTCTATGTTAATTTTGTATGCTACAATTTTGCCAAACATATTAATCAGGTCCAAGAACTTTTTTAGTGGAGTCTTTAGGTTTTTCTAAACATAACATCATATCATCTGTAAAGAGAGACAGTTTGACTTCCTCTTTTCCAATTTTGATACCTTTTACTTCTTTCTCTTGCTTGATTGCTCTAGGTAAGACTTCTAGTAATACCTGATAAAGAAATCAAGAAGGCTATTCAATTTATAATAGCTACCAAATAAAATAAAATACAATACCTAAGAATAAGTTTAAGTATGGAGGTGAAAGACCACAATTTTGCTTCTACAAGGAAAATTATAAAACACTAATGGAAGAATCGAAGAGGACACACACAAATGAAAAGACATCATATGCTAATGATTTGGAATAATAATTTGGAATAATATTGTTAAAATAACCATACTATCCAAAACAATCTAAAGATTCAATTCAATCTCTATCAACATACCAATTACAGTCTTTACAGAAATACAAAAAGCAATCCTAAAATTAATATGGAACAAAACAAGAGCCCAAATAGCCAAAGCAATCCTGAGCAAAATGAACACAGCTGGGGGACATCACATCAACCAACTTCAAAATATATTACAAGGGTATCACAACTGAAACAGCTTGGTAACTGATATGGTTTGTCTCTGTGTCCCCACCCAAATCTCATCTCAAATTGTATTCCCCATGTGTCCAGGGAGGAACCTGGTGAGAGGTGATTGGATCATGGGGGCAGTTTCCTTCATGCTGTTCTTGTGACAGTGAGTGAGTTCTCACAAGATTTGATGGCTTACAAATGTTTGACAGTTCCCCTCAACCCCACCCCTCTCCTGCTGCCTTGTGAAGAAGGTGCTTGCTTTTCCTTCGCCTTCTGCCATGATTGTAAGTTTACTGAGCCACGAGGAACCGTGAGTCAATAAAACCTCTTTTATTTATAAATTACCCAGTCTCAGGTATGTCTTTATAGCAGTATGAAAACAAACTAATACAGTATTGGTATAAAAACAGACACATAGACCAATGGAACAGAATAGAGAACTGAGAAAAAAATCCACTTATTTATACCCAACCAATTTTTGACAAAAGTATCAAGAATACACATTGAGGAAAGGATGTCCTTTTTAATAAAAAGTGCTGGGAAAACTGGATCTCCATCTGCAAAAGAATGAAAGTAGAGCTCTCTCCCTCACCACATATAAAAATGAATTCAAAATAGACTAAAGATGTAAACTTAAGACCTGAAACTGTAAAAGAACTACAAGAAACATAGGAAAATGCTCCAGGACATTGATCTGGGTAAATATTTTATGGCTAAGACCTTAAAAGCACAGGCAAAAAACAAACATAGACAAATGGGACTATATTAAAATAAAAAAAGTTTCTGTACATCAAAGGAAACAATTGACAGAGTGAAGAGGCAAACTGCTGAATGGAAAA
Organism: Macaca mulatta; assembly: GCF_049350105.2. Lineage (NCBI taxonomy): Eukaryota > Metazoa > Chordata > Mammalia > Primates > Cercopithecidae > Macaca > Macaca mulatta. Next base: position 80,214,858 of record NC_133419.1, read on the forward strand.
AATATCTGCAAACTATGCATTCAGTAATGAACTAATATGTAGAATACAGAAGGAACTCAAAAAACTCAACACCACCACAAAAACAAATAATTCCATTCAAAAATGGGAAAAGGACCTGAGTAGGTATTTCTCAAAACAAACACATGCCCAAAAGGTTTATGAAACAATGTTCAACACCACTAATCATCACAGAATGCAAATCAAAACCATGAGATATCATTTCACCCCAGTTAGAATGGCTATCATCAAAAAGACAAAAAACAGATGCTGGTGAGGATGCAGAGGAAAGGGAACTCTTATATATATTGTTGGTGAGAATGTAAATTAATGCACCCATTATGGAAAAGAGTATGGAGGTTTATCAAAAAAGTAAAAAATAGAACTAACATATGATTCAGCTATTGGCTATTTATCCAAAGGAAAGGAAACAAATATATTAAAGAAATAAATGTACTCCCATATTTATTGCAGTATTACTCACAATAGCAAAGATATGGAACCAACTTAAGTATCCATCAATGGATCTTTACAAATATGCTATAGTTATATAGTTGAATACTATTCAGTCATAAAAAATGAAATCCTGTCATTTTCAGCAACATGAATGGAACTGAAGGTCATTGGTGTAAGTGCAATAAGCCAGACATAGAAAGATAATTATCATATATACTTACTAATATATGGATGCTAAAAAAATGCTGATCTCACAGAAGTAGAGAGTAGGATAATAGATACCAGAGACTTTGAAGGACATGGGTGGAGGATGAAGAGAGGTTGGTTAATGGCACCAACATACAGTTAGATAGAAGAAATAAATTCTAATGTTCAATAGCAGAGTAGGATGACAATTGTTAATAACAGTGTGTTATATATTTCAAAAGAGTTAGAAGTGGGGCCTTGAAATATTCTCAACACACTGAAGTGATAAATGCATGAGGTGCTGGATATCCTAAATACATTAACTTGACCATTACACATTCTATGCATATAACAGAATGTATCATGTGCCCCATAAATATGTGAAATATTATATATAAAAAATATGTGGAATGCAGCTAAAGCAGCACTTATAGGAAAATTTATAAGTAGAAAAGTAAAGATCTCAAACTAATGACTTTAGCTTCCTCCATAGCATATAAAGTCATTCATAATTTGATCTTGCGTAGTTTTATGTTGTCCAGGCTGGTCTCAACTTTGCAAAGTTTTATAATAACATCTCTCTCCACTATCAATCAGTACTGGTAGTAGTTGTAACAGCAATAGTAGTAACAGCTGCTGCTAATTTATTGAGCATTTACTATATGCCAGATATTTTCTATATATCAATTCATTTAATCTTCTGGTAGATACATATTATATGTATCATCTAATTTAATCCTTACTAAGTTCTATGAGGCATTCTTCTTCTTATTATTATTAATATTTTCATTTTAATAAGGAGGATGCTTATTTAATAAGGTTAAGGAAATTGCTTAAGGTCACATAATTATCCTGCTAAGATTATTGAACATTTACCATGTGCAAGACTCTGTTCCAATTACACAGCTAGCGAGTAGCAGATTCAAGACTCAACCTCTGGTTTCAAAGCCTATTCTCTTAGCCATCTTGCTTTCCTGCATTTGTGTACTCCAAATGCAGGAAATGATGCTTCAAATCCAGGGTTTCAGTTGAGTGGGAACACTGATGGATGCAGGAATTGAGAAAATAACACTCACAATTCAGTGAATTACTGTTCTGTATCAGGTCTTACGATTGCCTTGAACATTTACCACGTGTTATCACCTTTATTCTTCCTTAAAACTGTTCAACCTTAATACTAGTATTTTTAAAGACACAGGTTCTTGCTGTGTTGTCCAAGCTATCCTGGAACTCCTGGGCTCAAACAATCCTACTGCCTATACCTCCTGAGTAGCAAGAACCACAGGTACACACTAGAACACCTGGCTCTATTATTTGCATTCCAACTTCCAAATATATTTGATTCTTTCCAGTTTTCCATATCTCCTTTACTAGCACTGGGGCCTAAGACACCATAATTTCTTGTCTAAACTACCATCTTAGCTTCTTAGTTGGTTTCCCAACTTCCATTATTGCTTCCTCACAATTTTTTTTCCACACAGAAGCAGTAATAATCATTCAAACAATATTTTAAGAAATATACATAAGACTGTGCCCTTTGTTTTTTAAAATAATCAAGTGTACTTAGATTAAAAGGAAAACTAGCTTCTTATTGTGGCCTATAAAGATCAGCATGATACCGTCCCTGTTCATCTTGTCAACCCCTTCTCTTTCCACTCTGCTCCTGGCTAAAAACAACCTGGCCACATCGGGGTTTTAGTTCTTGGAATGTAACAGTCTCTTCCCCACCTATAGCATTCACACATGCTGTTCCTTCTGCCTGGAGTCCATTCTTTCACTCTTACCTGGATAATGCTATTCATAATTCATTTCCTTCCTTGTATGTTATAACCTGTTAGAGATCTTTTCTGACCCCATTCCAGTATCACTTTGCCTAAGTAATCCCTCTCACCTCTCACAGTTTTCTATTCGTTTCCTTTGGCACTTATGGCACTGAGGTTTAGTAGAGATCTAGATCTTATAAAAACTAATAATTCTCTATCTTTATCTCACTCTATTTTGCAACAGCATTTACACCCATGGTTGTCCATTTTTTCCATTTTTGAAAGACTTTCTTCTGTTGGCTTCTATAACATCACATTCTTCTGTTTGTCATCCTCTCTCACAGACTATTGCTTCTCATTTTCCTTTGCTAGACCCTTCTTCTCTGCCAGGATTCTGAATGTTAGCAAGCTTTGGGCTCAGTCCTAGATGGTGTTATTTTCTCTATCTTACCTTTCTCTCAGATCTCATGTTTATGCATGGCTTTAAATCCCAACAATACACTGACTTACCCCTGCTTATTAAATATCTCTACTTGGATATTGGACAGATATCTGAGAGAATATGACTGAAACAGATTCTTCATGCCCTCAAAACACATCAAACAGATTCCCCAAGCCTTGCCCATCTGAGTAAATTGCTCCACCATTCATTCAGCTGCTCCGACAAAAACAGTTAAAAGTGATTCTTGATCGCTCTTTTTTCCTCAGACTTAATTTTTAACCCTAAGTTCTGTTGGCTCAAATTCCAAAAAATAAAAACAGACAAACAAACAAAAACAAACAAAACCCAAACTGAAATGTGATTTTTTTCACCATCTCCAATACCAGTTTAAGAGACACCAGCTTGCCTCACTGGACTGTCATTAGCCTGCTGACTGCTCTTCTCTACCCACCTTCCCATCACCGATCCTCCATAACAGCAGTTAGAGGGAAGGAACATTCATCATTATAAAGCAAATCACATTACTTTTGTAAAATCCTCTAATATGTCTCCATTGCAACCAGAATGAAATTTTATGTCTTTATTATGGTGGTCTTCACGGCCCTACATCTGGACCTGCCTGCATCTCCAATCTCACCCCTACTCACTTTCTCTTTATGGGTACGGTATGTCCAGACAAAGGACCTGCCTACATCTCCAATTATTCACTATGTTCCTGCCACAGTGGCTTTTTCTACTCCAAGAGCATACCAATATTATTCCTATTTCAGGGCTTTTGATCTTGTACCTTCCACTTGGAGTGCTTTCCTCTAAGATGTTTATATAGCTGACTCCTCTCTATAAAGGTTTCAAATGTCATCTCCTCAGAAAACCCTTTTCTTCCCTCCTTTAGCTAAACAGTTCTTCCACCACGATCCTCCAATATTGTTTCCATCACAGCATTTCTCAAAATCTGAGATTATGTTATTTTTCATTTATCTGTGTGCTTATTGTTTCACTCCCCAAGTTGGAAGTTTCTTGAAGTTGTGACTTGTCTCTGTTTTGCTGTGTTGCCTTAGAGCTTAGAAAAGTACCTGGTTCATAATAGTCAAATATTTGTTGACTGACTGCCTTGATTCTCTTTGCCAAAATTGTCTGAGCAGACTTCAGTGACTTTTAATTGGACACCAAAGATTTGAGAAGTATTTTTTCATGCCAGTGTACATGCTTTTTCAAAGCGGACATGAACTACTGAATCTCAATTAAGGCAAAGAGTCTTGCTGCAGGCAAGAAATGCAATGGCTCACCCAAAATACACATTGATATTTTCCCAAGATGAAAGTCCCTTTGAAATCTCAGAGGTCCCCCAGTGAGACTAAAGCATCATCTGGAGAAGAGAAAGGTGTGAGGGCCAATTTTGGATCAGGAAATGAGACCAGCTTAGGTTGTCATTGACTAGTTTTACCAAATTATCAATTCTTTCAGAAACCAAAGCATAATTGCAACATCTTTGTGATAAAGTTGGGGTTCTAGAAACCAACTTGAAATTTAACTAACAGTGGGCTTAGTATTTGGGTACTTTTTATGTGCTGGATCCTGTGTAAGGTTCTGGAAATACAGAGAGACAAAGATCTGGATAGATATGTACAATTCATCAATCCCGGTGCAGCATATTAAGCACTGCAGCAAAAAAATGTACAGGGAGCTGTGCAAGTAGAGAAAAGCAAGTGCCTCACTGGTGAGTAGTCAGGAAAGATCCACAGAGGAAGTGATGTTAGAATGTCAAGCGAAGCGTTCACTTGGCAGATCAGATGGGAAGAGCATTTCATGTAAGGCCTAGTGACAAGACAGAGCAAGTTTCGTTCAGGAAACAGCAAGCATTTTGGAGGTGCTAGATGGTTGAATCTTTGGGGGAGAGTGTAGAAGATGAGGCACACTAGGTCAACTCACAGACCTTGAATAGGCTAAGGGGTGTGATTTTGATCTTGAAGAAATAATAAGCTGTTAGAATAATTTTGAAGCTAGGACAGAGAGAAGGTGATGAGCTACAGAGATTTAAAGTTAGGCTTCCTAAATTTAGAGATAGAGTGATGGCTCCTTCATTCTTCTCTTTATCATAAAAATGCTTGGGTAGATGTAATGAAATAACATTAAGGAACATTACCAAGGTAGGATTGGGGAAATTACACAGTAGAAGAGGCTGGTACTTGTGCTATGTCTGAGGTATTAGCAGGACTCTATGAGTCACTACTCTGTAAATACACACATACATGCACACATGCACATACATACATGCATATGTGTACATGTGGTCCCTTTCTTTCTACACATTCATAGCAACTTTACTTGAAATAGCCCCAAATTGGAAACAATTCAAATGTCCATGAACACATGAACAGACAAACAAACCCCAGCACAAATCTATACAATGCAATACCACTCACCAACAAAAGGGAATGAAAGGCTGATACACAGAACAAGAATAAATGTCAAAACAACTAGACTGAGAGAAAGAAGCCAGACACAAAATAGAGAGAAGACATGCTATACAATGACATCTGTGTAAAACTTTTTAAAATGTAAACTATTCTGTAGTGAATCAAAGCATATCTGTAGGTGTCTAGGAAAAAGGCCTTATTTTTAACCTTGTAAGACCTGCAGGGAATAGATCCCATTATTATTCTCATTTTACAGGTAAAGTGATGGAGTCTGCTATGGTATACTGAAATCTGTAGGTCATTCTCTGATATCAGACATTAATGTTGTTTTAAGCCTTAATATGATATTGCTATTTTAAAGACTTATCATTAAAATTTTTATTGTCAACTAAGCAATAATAGCAAGATTTCTGTGGGTTTCTGTTGTCTATATCTGTAATACTTCAATCTGGTAGCATATAAATATCTCCTAGAAAATGTATACAAATAGAGATTCTTATTTCTCATCCTAGAGAAGTAGTTCTCAGGTGTTAGAGTCTATTAGAGCCATCTGGGAAACTTGGTAAACATACAGAGGTGAGGTATCTGTATTTTTTATTAATGCTCCAGGTGATTCTGATAAATACTGAACTTTGAGAATCACTGTTCAAATAAATTAGAGTCTCCTGGGCTGATGCCTGATATTTATATTTATAAGTCCTATCAGATGATTCTGTAACCAATCCATGGAAGAAATTTTGGTTACAGGTTGAAATATGAATTCATCATTATTTTGTACAGAATCCTTCCAAAATCTGGCCCCCAACTTTCTTTCCAGTCTGATCTGTCACTCGCTTTCAAACAGCATCCATTCCTGCCAGCCTGAACTTCTCATAAGTCTTTCTTCATGATGGCAGTCAACGGAATGTCCACCTTGTACTATGTATTGTCGTCTCACAATGGCAGTCCTTTGCATACCCGTTATCAAAAACTCATCCCCTTTCTTTTTCTAGAGACCTGTGTTTACAGATAGAACGCCACTGAAACATATTTCCCTCATCAAAGCCTTCTCTGACATCACAGAACTGTTCCTCTACGTTCCTTTGGCATTTTAAGATCCCCATGTATCGCTTGAAATTGCACTTTTTCTGTTTATATGCTTCTCTCGCGTTTCACTGTCAGCATCTTAAGGCAGGACATCCAATGAAAATGGCACAGACATTTGAGTCAGATGGATGTGGGTAGGTTCCCAGCTCTGATATTTAGTGGCTGTGTAAAGCTGGTCAAGATAGTTAACCTCTCTATAGCAGCATGATTTATAATCCATTGGGTATATACCCAGTAATGGGATGGCTGGGTCAAATGGTATTTCTAGTTCTAGATCCTTGAGGAATCACCACACTGTTTTCCACAATGGTTGAACTAGTTTACAGTACCACCAACAGTATAAAAGTGTTCCTATTTCTCCACATCCTATCATGCTGCTATAAAGACACATGCAAACGTATGTTTATTGCAGCACTATTCACAATAGCAAAGACTTGGAATCAACCCAAATGCCCATCAGTGACAGACTGGATTAAGAAAATGTGGCACATATACACCATGGAATACTATGCAGCTATAAAAAAGGATGAGTTCGTGTCCTTTGTAGGGACATGGACGCAGCTGGAAACCATCATTCTCAGCAAACTATCGCAAGAACAGAAAACCAAACACCACATGTTCTCACTCATAGGTGGGAATTGAACAATTAGATCACTTGGACACAGGAAGGGAAACATCACACACCGGGGCCTACTGTGGGGAGGGGGGAGGCAAGAGGGATAGCATTAGGAGATATACCTAATGTAAGTGAGGAGTTAATGGGTACAGCACACCAACATGGCACATGTATACATATGTAACAAACCTGCACATTGTGCACATGTACGCTAGAATTTAAAGTATAATAGTAATAATAACAAAAAAGATATTTAACCTCTCTAAAACTCAGCTTCCTTATTTTTGAAATTAAGTTAATAATTGGATTTCTTTCATAGAGTTCCTATGAAGATTGAAGAGATAGCAAATGGAAAACATCTTCCACAGTTCCTGATATACAGTAAGCACTTAATGTAGAGTAGCCATTATTAATGTGAGCACAAAGGTATAGGATAATGTCTTGGTCTTATTCAACTTATATTTCTAGCACATGGCGGGTACAAACAGATCTGCTGAATGGACTCCTCTTTCATATATCTTAACTATCACAAAGCTTTCTCTTTGAGGGAAGATCATTAGAGAAAAAGTTTACTAAACTACACACCACATCCCTGACAAAAAAAAAAAAAAAAAGGTCCTGATGCATACAGCATCTATATCACACATTCCACATGTACAAACACTGGGCCTTGTTCAAGGCTTGCAATACACCAAATTGTAATGATTTGAGTTTACAAAGCTTGTAGCTCAAGCATGGCTTGCACACTCATACAGATCATGACCTTCTCCAGAAATGTCCTGGAGCAAGTCATTCTTGGCTTTGGAAGTTTGTGGTCATGGAAACAACTCTCACACTCCCTTCCAGGGAAATGAGGGCAGGAAGGCCTTTCATGAACAAACACACACAGAAACTGGGGAGGGAGAGACAGCACACAACCTGGCTGGTTGTGTTAGGGATGAAGTCAAGGTTAATGACCAGGAATCTCCAGCAATCTGTACAGAGAAAAGGGTGAGTGTTCCAGGGGAGGGGAAGGAGGAAAGGGGCAAGGGTGCTACTTTTCTGGTCTCTATTTATCTTTGGGGCCTGCCAAAGTAGCAGTGAGTACAAGAAATAAAATGCGACAATTATCTCTTCAGGCATTCTGATTTCTTTTGGAGTTTTATTGCCAGATGGTTGACACTCTGAATTTATGCACAAATGGCTCAGATACATTAAGTATTAGGAACAGAAGGAGGTAAAGTAACACAGTCTTAATTGAGGTCCTCTGGTGATCAGTTTTCCTTCTGTGTCAATGCATCCTCCACAAAGTCACTGGCAAAGTACTTCTAAAACACTAATCAAATGAGTTCACTCTTGACCAAAGACCTTTATTAGCAACCCACTGCTTGCAGGATAACATCCAAATTCCCTAAAAGAGAGCATGAGTCCCTTCATGTCTGGCCCCACAAGCTTCTACTGCCTGTTGTTATCCTACATTTTAGTCTTAGGAAATTATTTGCTCTTTCCAGAACAAAGAATCTTGTTTATTGCAGCTCCATGCTTTTGCAAATGCTTCCTTTTTTAAAGAATGCCCACCTTACTTGATCTGCTTAGCCAACTCCTATTCATTTATTAAAAACCTGTGTTAGGCTTTCTTTGATCACCAACTTCCTTCTTAATGTTTCCTTCACGAGTTGACTATGTTTGTTTTTACACTATCCCCAACACATGCCTTCATGCTAATACTGTAATGTACTTAGCTATTGATATATTGTTTCCTGTACTGGCTGGGGAACTCCTTGAGGGCAGAATCTGGTATTGGAGGGAATACTGTGACACTTGTTACTTCTACCGCCACAGAGCACCATTGCCCTGGAGTATCACTGCATATCCTAGTCATGTATGTAGGCTGACAGAGAAAGAGAGAAGGCCACTAACATTTTGAGTTAGGCAATGGGAAGAGTATTATAGAAAGTAATATTTCCTGTGTGCCAGACTTTGTGGTGGGAACATGAAGCTAAATTGAACAGGGTCTTTCTCTATAAATGTTTACTTCTAAAAGAACATCTATCATATTTAATGAATTGTAAGAGTTTCTTTCAATGGATATGTTATTTCAACTGATTAAACAAACACCCTTAGAAGATAGGTCCAATTGTTATCCAATGTTAGAAATGAGAATAATGGTTTTCTAGGATTTTACAGCTTATGAGAGATCTGGAATTGGAACCAATTTATAACATGAAGAATAATCTTTAATCTACTATTTATTAAGCATCTGTTATTTTCCAGGAATTGTGCTAAGTTTTATACATCTATTATCACAAATTTGTAATAAGCCATCATGATAATTGGGATTACCTCTGCTTTACAGAAAAGAAGTCTGTGGCTCAGAGAGACAAAGTGGTTTTTTTAAGAACACACAGCAAACAAGAAGCGGAATCAGGATTTGACTCTGTATCCAATGACACCCAAACACCAAACTTTCCATCATCTATGCTTGTTGAAATTTTTAATTTAATATTCACTCCATTCCTTTTTAATATTCAAGAACTCACAGAAACCCACACAGCCTCCATAGGAGAATTGGTATTTAAGCAGTCTCTGCAAAATCATAATAAGGAGGAGGTAAAAGACCATTCCACTGTAGAGGAGATGGAAACAAAGGAGTTTTAGAAATATCTCTGCGTGAATAGAGGATCTGTTACTAAAGGCTGTTTTAGTAACCAAGAATGGAAGAATCTGCTCCTCTCCTCTCCCATTTCCTGGTTCTTGCATATCCATCAAGGAAGCCATCCAATGGGCCCTTTGACACAGCTGGGATAATGCAGGAAATCTGCATTATTCTTAGCTTACTGAATGAATGATATGGTAAAGACTCAAAAGCAGAGCCTCCAAGGGAAATTTTAAAAAGCATGGAAGTTTTAGGTGGGAGAATGAATGACTCAGCACGCATGTTAGAAGACTTTCAAGTATTTGGAGGGTTCTCATTTGGAGAGTGTAAAACCAGAACAACAACTCCAAAGAAGATTAGATTCCCTCTCAGGGTTCATATGTAGAAATCACCAAGAAACAAGATTCTTTAGAACTGACATGAGAGAAGAACCTCCTCAATCACATGGTGGAGGGCAATGAGCTGCCTGTAACGGGAAATACTCCAATAAAGGTGGTGTGACCACTTGGTGGAGATGTTGTAGAGAAAATTCAAGAACTGTAAAGGCCTTTAAAATCCCTGACATCTCAGACTCCTCTGATTCCGGGAGCTGCGTTGAATCCAAATGAATAATACTAAAACCATATTTACCATAGTCATTACCATGTCTCCAGACACCTGAGGAGATGGATGTTGTCTTTACTGTTTAGATGGGAGCATCTAGGCAGGAATAGAATCCAGTCACACTAGGAACCAAATGGACTAGCCACTGAGGTATAGCAAATCAGAGTACCTTAGGGGAGACGATGAGTCACAGATCATAATCCTCACTGGTGTTGTTACAGTCTCCCTGCACTACATAGCATTGAAATAGGCTGAAAGTGTTCTGTCCTTGGGGTGATAAAATATTCTTTGGTAAGCACACAGATTCATTTTCCTAAAGCAAATGAATCACTTGTGCTTTTCTTCTCATATTTTTTTTATCAACAGGGTAAGAACCCTGCCTGTTAAAAATCTGTCTAAAAAATAAGTCTATATTTCAAGAGGAGCTATACAAAGAGTAAACACATGGTAGGCCTCATGCCAGAGGTCAAACCAGGTTCAACATATTTGCATATTTTGATGGGAGCTGTAGAATAAGGGCTACCAAAATGTACACTTTTTGTGTCAACCCTAAGGGTCTAAATTTGAACACAAATGGCTTTAGGTCTTAAAGGGAAAACTGTTGCCCAAAGTATGAATTCCATCTACTAACTCAGTCCTCTATTGTTTCCCTCTTGGGGTTTAGTATGCCCACATTGAGATTTGAATGCTAAATCTAGGTCAAACAGAAATTTGCTCAAAGTATTCCCAGTTCTGAGGACTTGGAAGCTGCTGTGAAAACACTTGTGCTGAATGACGGTATTTTGCAGAGGTAATGTGTACTGCATCTATTCTTTGAAAAAAAAATTTTTTTGAGTTCTTTCTCTATGTCAAGTATTCTGCTGGGCCTAGGAATGGGGAGGATGAGGTATGGGCCCTTCCTTCAACTAGCTCATAATGGTGGGCAGACAGATTTACAATTATATAATTCAGTGTTTTTAGTACTACAAGAGAGGTATTTATAATGAACGATGGTTATTTAAAGAAAGGAAAAGTTGACTATTTGTTCTGTGTATTTGGGGGGAAGGTGAGGTTTGTAGGAAAAAGTTTGTCAAAAGAGTTAACATGTAACCTGTAAGCTGGATGTTGAAGTTTATCCTTTGTTATACAGGTGAAATATGGGACAGTATTCCAGAGAGACGGAGGAGAATATGCAAATGTATCATTTGCAGAAAAGTGTATATATTTAGGAAAATGTTAATATGGCTAGTCCATGGGGTTGTACAGGAGATGGGGCTGGGAAGTAGCAGAGAGGAGAGTGATTGCTTGTTTGTACAAATACGATCCTTTGGCTACAGGGAGGAAAAACAAACACAAAAACGTTTTAAAGAGGAAAGAGACATGATCAGGTTTTATCATGTATAAATGTATGTGTCCATACAGGGAGACTGGATTGCAAGGGAAAAATTGAATGCAGAAGCATGATTGAAAGTTGATTACAAAATTTATAAGTTGGATAAAATCTAGTGGTGGTAAGCCTATGGAGAAACAGACATTCTCATACACTTTTGGTAGAAATGTAAATTGGTACAACTTTCTGGAAGACAATTTGCTAACCTGTAGCAACTTCACTTTTAGAATTTATCTTATAGATATATTCACAAACACACAATGTGACATTTAGTTCACAACCTAAATATCCATCAATAGGGAACTACATTTATACAACGTAATAGGCTAAAATCATAAAAACAGAATGAGGTGCATATATACATATGGATATGGAAAAATGGTCAAGTTCTATTGTTAAGGGAAAAGTATGATTTGCAGTACAGGCTACAGACAGATTGGTAGATAGACATAAAATTGGTAACCATCATGTTAAAAATAATTAGAAAAGCTAAGTCAAAACAAACAAACAAAAATATAGTTTGAAGGAAGTGGAGAGCTTCCAAATCATTGAAAAATTATAGGTCTAAGATTCACGAAAACAAAGAGATTGGGAGAAACAAGTCTGGTATTTGAAGTACTTTTATTTATTTAATTTTTTGAGAAGGACTCTCGCTCTGTCGACCAGGCTGGAGTGCAATGGTGTGATCTTGGCTCACTGCAAGCTCTGCCTCCCGGGTTCATGCCATTCTCCTGCCTCAGCCTCCCAGGAGCTGGGACTACAGGCGCCGCCATCACACCCAGCTATGTTTTTTTTTTTTGGTATTTTTAGTAGAGACGAGGTTTCGCTGTGTTAGCCAGGATGGTCTTGATATCCTGACCTCATGATCCGCCTGCCTCGGCCTCCCAAAGTGCTGGGATTACAGGCGTGACACACCGCGCCCGGCCTGAAGTAGTTTTCTCACTACAAGTGTCTGCTAGTTCTGGAACAGGGATCTAAGAAACTGAGAAATTATAAATAGGGCTTTCAACAGATTCATGGAACTAATAAGGCAAAAAATAAGAGTTCAGGCCCCTCAAGCTAGGGGGTGTCATTGTGATACACCCCTTTAATTCCAGCTGAGGAGTTCAAAAATTCTATACTCTGGGAGTAAAGGTAAATCAGAAACACATTTGCCCTCCAAGAGAATGAAGTCTAGCTTTAAAGACTAGACAATGTGGCATATTGATTTCAAATTGGATTGATCTAGGCTAGCTACTAACATTAATAAATATACCAGAAGCTAATGTACATATTTTCTGAAAAGAATGCATTATAGCAGAATGAATATATATATGTAAACAAGCATAAGAGGAGATAAGAGATAGGACTGAAAATCAGTAGAAACAACACAGAAGAAACAGGCCTATGGGGGAATCTAGATAATGGAATTGTAATATAGAAACGTTTATAATAGCTATGCTGAATGCATTCAAGGGATAAAAGATAATAATAATTTCAGCATAAATTGAAAATTCTAAAAAATAAGCAAATGGAAATTCTAGAGCTTTAAAATACAGAAACTGAAATTAAGAAAAACATAGAATTATTTAATAGCAGATTAGAACAACTGAAGAGAATCAGTGAACTATAAGATTAGATAGAAAAAATATATACAAAATGAAATGGAGATATGAAAGATGAAAAACACAGAAAAGAGTGGATGTAACCTTAAAGATCATATAGACCACATTCACTGGAGTAGAGATTAGCTAGGTGTCTACCAGACTCTTTCAATTTTCTCCTGGTCGTCAAGAGCTGGAATACACTTCCCAGCCTCCCTTGTAGTTGAGTGTGGCTATGTATTTGAGGTTCTGGCCCCTGGAATATAGGAGGAAGTAATATATATCATTTCCAGGCTTGTCCTGTGAAAACATCTTGTCACCTCCTGTCTTGTCTGGGATGTTGCGGCCCATGTGACTTTGGATGTCACATGTTGAAGATGGTTAAGTCTCCATTACCCTAGGTTCTTAAATGATTGCACAGATCAGAGCATCTCAGTCCTTGCCTCTGAATGGATTTTACATGAATGAGAAATAAATTGCGTGTTATAGTTTATGTGTCACAGCATTTAGCATTATTTTAACTAATATATTTTCAGCCATTCTAGCAGTCCTCTTTACAACAACCTTTTCTAAGTCTACTTTCAGAATGAGGATCTACAGTGAAGAAGGCTGCCCAACTTTCCAAGACAACTAGTTTCTTTCTTTCTTTCTTTCTTTTTTGAAAGATATAGCACTTGAAAACAGTTTTTCCTGATTTCATCTCTTTATGAACTTACTAGACTTACTTATTTATCTGGGACATCTTTCAGAGATATATCTATAGATACTGAAACTAGCCCCCATAAAGAATATTTGTTTTGGAATGTACATTTGAAAGAGGAAATGAAAAGTTCTCTGACATTGTCTAGCTGAATGACCTTGACTATGTCTCTCTTCCTCGAACTTGGCTTCAATCAGTAAAATGATTGCATTAGATTGAGTGGATCTCTACCATCCCTTTCACCTCAGAGAAGGTGAGATGTGCTTTTCACCAATTAGCTTATTCTCTATTGAATATGAAACAATATAAATAATAATAATATAATATAAATATATAATGCAACATAATACAACATAATGTAAATCCACATCTATATTCATATTTAGTTGAAATGAGATTGAAGATTAGGTCCATATCTGTATAATAAAGAGAGACGATATTTTACTCTCTTATACTCACAAATTTCCAAGTTCTCTTTAAGGGTCATGTGATCTAGTCTTCCCCTACCCTGCACCCCCTTTCAGCCTCTGAAACTTAAATTTCTTCTACCATAGCTCCACCAAATGGACATTCAGATGCTGTTTGAATTCCTCTAGTGACAGGGAAGTCATTACATTGCACATTGCAGGGAAGCAACACATTTTATCTCTGAGCAGCTGAGTTCTAAGATTGAAATATTAAGAATTGGATTTAATAATGTCAGACATAATTTGACTGTAAGATTGCATGTTCTAATGCACATACATCAGCACAGCAGACATCACAGATAGGGGAAAATATGTAAACATACAGTGCAGTATAAAACATGTACACACAAAACATCCATAGATTTATTGACATTTTTGTATATATTACACAATAGCACTTGTTAACCATTTTGACTGTCAGGATATAAAAGTCAGTATTTTCAATGTAGATAAGATGATTTTTTTATGCCTTTAAGAGCTGTAGAATAAGCCTTTTTCTAATGGGTCTTATAGAAAGAGATAAAGATAGTTTTCCATGGTACCTCCTGCTTCTAGTGTTCATTGGTCCTCCCTACCCATAGATCACCCATAGAGATTTTCTCCTGGATAGGCCACAGGATGACAGCTGGTTTCAGGGAGAGTTAAAGTGAGTAAAGTTGTTTTGGAACAACTTGTTTTTTTCTCCCATAGTGTAATGAATGAGTTAAATTCATTCTCATTCTTATTTCTGGAACACCATCTTTTCAAATCTGTATCATTGAGCATAATTTGGGGTCAAAGGCTGTACCCTTACTACCAGGTAAAGTAACTAAATAATGTATTTACAGATCACTTTGGAGATGATAAAGTGCCTTATGATGCATTGGTTATTTAATCTTCAAATCACCCTTGAGTTAGGTAAAGCAATGATTCTTATCTGAAATTATAGTTAGGAAGACTGGGGATTAGTTGAGTTAGCAATATTCCCAAGATCACACACCTTTTAGGTGGCAAAGTTGAACAGTTATGAGATCACTGGAGAATTGCCTACATAGTATCAATTCACCCTTTTTACTTACTAATAAGCCCATTGTTCTGTTTAAAATAGCATTGTGTTTAAAATATGTGATCTTCCATACTATTTTTCAGGTAGGGGTAGACATGTGGCACAGTTCTAGCCAATTAGATGCAAATTGAGGTCCACAATAAAGGTATTCATTTCCTCAATAAAAAGACAAAGTCTGGCAATGAAAGGACTCTTCTTCCTTCTTTCTCTCTAGCAAGCAGGTATGATGCCTGATGATACTGCAACTGCTTTGCAACAAAAACCACAACCATAAAAATACAAGTTATCATAAAATAGCCCTTACTTTAAGACAGACATTTCTAAGCACTTTCTATAGATAAAACAATTAAAACCGTATGCCAATTATTAAAGATATGAAAACTGAGGCACAGAAAGGTGATGTAGCTTGTCCAAGGTTTCAGAGTTAACAAGTGATAAAAGCAGGATCTGAACCCAGGTGGTTGGGCTCTGGGGACCATGCTGAGGATGCCAGAAAAGGAAGTGAGAAGAGTCTGGGTCCCTGATGGTGTTATGGATCTCCCACACCAGCCCCAGACACCTACCCTTGATTTTACTATATTCAAAACCTATATAAATGTCTTAAGCCAGTGTAGCAGGGGTTTTCTCACAGCTGAATACAGTCGTGGCTTCCATTTGGTTTGTTGTGATACAAAGGAGAAGGCCCTGGGCTCTGTGCCAGGTGAGTTTTGTTCAAGTTCAAACTCTGCCAGGTAACTAGCCGTGTAACATTGACAACATTGCTTCAGTTCCCTGGGCTCAGTTTCCTCATCTTTGAAAGGAGAGAACTAAATGAGATTACTTGCTTGGCCTTTTAAAGTCGGCTCTCCTGAGATTCTTCATATTTCTCAGGCTGCCATTTCATATTCTCTGATGTGTTAATTGCTGCATAAAAGGGTAGACAGGAAACAGTGCTTGTTGTGTGCAGGGTCTCTGCACTGAGACAGTCAATAGCACAGCTGCATCTGAAACTGGCCAGCCCTACCCTTGTTTCCCACAACCCTGCTGATTAATCAGTTTGTTAAAGTCATTTGAGAAACCAACATGCATTGAACATCATACCATTACAGACCAGCTTACCTTATATACTTAATTTCTCACCATTTTCCCCTAAAACTATCCATCAGGCATATGCATGTCTATTTAATTCTGTTAAAAAGCCCTCTACACAATGCCCTGTTATTAGCAATAGGAGGAGTTAATGAGAGGAGTTTGGCTAAGAGAAGACAATTTTGTCAGGCCAACTATGTATAATCACTAGTAACTTAATTTTGCTCTCAGTTGGTCATTTCTCAGTGACATGGTTTGGCTCTGTGTCCCCACCCAAATCTCATCTCAAATTATAATTCCCAGTGTTGAAGGAGGGAGCTGGTGGGAGGTGATTAAATCAGGGGGCAGATTTCTCCCTTGCTGTTCTCATGATAGAGCTCTTATGAGATCTGGTTGTTTGAAAGTGTGTAGCACCTCGCCCTACTCTCTCTCATGCTCTCTCTCTCCTGCTACCATGTGAAGATGTACTTGATTCCCTTTCACCTTCCATCATGACTGTAAGTTTCCTGAGGTCTCCCAGGCATGTTTCCTGTTAATCCTGTGGAACTGTGAGTCAATTAAACCTTTTTTTTTAAAATAAATTACCCAGTCTCAGGTAGTTCTTCATAGTAGTGTGAAAATGGACCAATAGAGAAAATTGGTACCAGAAGAATGGGGCACTGCTATAAAGATACTTGAAAATGTGGAATCAACTTTGGAACTAGGTAATGGGCAGAAATTGGAACAGTTTGGAGGGCTCAGAAGAAGAAAGGAAGATATGAGAGAGTTTAGAACTTCCTAGAGATTTGTTGAATGCTGATGGTGATATGGACAATGAAGTCCAGGCTGAGATAGTCTCAGATGGAGATGAGGAACTTATTGGGAATGGGAGTAAAGCTCACTCTTGCTATGCTTTAGCAAAGAGATTGGCAGCATTTTGTCCCTGTCCTAGAGATCTGTGGAACTTTGAACTTGAGAGAGATGATTTAGGGTATCTGGCAGAAGAAATTTCTAAGCAGCAAGGTATTCAAGAGTTGCCTTTGCTGTTTCTTTTTTTTCAAGACATTGTTTTGGCTGTGTCTGTGTCATCCAGGCTGGAGCGCAGTGGTGTGATCCTAGCTCACTGCAATCTCTGCCTCCCAGGTTCAAGTGATTCTTGTTTCTCAGTCACCTGAATAGCTGGGATTACAGGCATGGGCCACTATTCCTGGATAACTTTTGTATTTTTAGTAGAGATGGGGTTTCACCATGTTGGCCAAGCTAGTCTTGAATTCCTGGCCTCAAGTGATCCACCCACCTTGGTCTCCCAAAATGCTGGGATTACAGGCATAAGCCACCACTTTAGCCTGGCTGTTTCTAAAAGTGTATGCTCATATATATGAACAAAGAGATGATCTGAAACTGGAACTTATATTTAAAAGGGAAGCAGAGCTTAAAAGTTTGGAAAATTTCTAGCCTTGCCATGTGGTAGAAAAGAAAAGCCCATTTTCTTGGGAAAAAATTCAAGACTTCTGCAGAAATTTGCATAAATAAAGAGGAGCCAAATGTTAATAGCCAAGAATATGGAGAAAACATCTACAGGGCATTTCAGAGACCTTCACAGCAGCCCCTCCCATCACAGGCTGGAGGCATAGGAGGGAAAAATGGTTTCCTGGGCCAGGCCCAGGGCCCAGCTGCTCTGTGCAGCCTTGGAACCTGGTACCCTGCATCCCAGCCACTCTAACTCCAGTTATGGCTAAAAGGGGCAAGGTACAGCTCTGCTCATGACTTCAGAGGGTGCAAGCCCCCAGTCTTCATGGCTTCCACATGCTGTTGAGTCTGTGGGTGTGCAGAAGGCTAGAGCTGAGGTTTACGAACTTCTGCCTAGATTCCCAAGGAGGTATGAAAACGCCTGGATGTCCAGGCAGGAGTCTGCTGCTGAGGCAGAGCTCTCATGAAGAATCTCTACTAGGGCAGTGCTGGGAGGAAATTTGGGTTTGAAGCTCCCACACAGAGTCCCCACTAGAGTACTACTTAGTGGAGCTATGAGAAGAAGGTCACTGTCTTCCAGCCCCTACAATGGTAGATCCACTGATAGCTGTACCGTGTGCCGGGAAAAGCTGCGGGCACTCAACACCAGCCCATGAAAGCAGCTACAGGGGCTATACCTGGCAGAGCCACAGGGGTGGAAGTGCCCAAGGCCTTGGGAGCCCACCCTTTGTATCAGTGTGGCCTGGATATGAGGCATGGAGTCAAAGGAGATCATTTTGGAGTGTTAATATTTAATGACTGTCCTGCTGGCTTTCAGACTTGCATGACGGCCTGTAAACCCTTTGTTTTGGCCAATTTCTTCCTTTTGGAATGGGGGCATTTACCCAATGCCTTTAAGCCTGCTGTATCTTGGAAGTAACTAACTTGTTTTTGATTTTACAGACTCATAGGCAGGAGAAACTTGCTTTGCCTCAGATAAGACTTCAGACTTGGCCATTTGAGTTAATGCTGGAATGAGTTCAGACTTTGAGGGAATGTTGGGAAGGCATAATTGTTTTTTTAAATGTGTGAAGAACATGAAATTTTGAAGAACATGAAATTTTGGAGAGGCCAGGGCCTGAATGATATGGTTTGGCTCTGTGTCCTCACCCAAATTTCATGTCGAACTGTAATTCTCAGTATTGAAGGAGGGGCATGGTGGGAGTTGACTGAATCATGGGGGTAGACATCCCCTGGCTGTTCTTATGAGATCTGATTGGTTGAAAGTGTAGCCCTCTGCTACTCACTTTCAACCAATAGCTGCTCTCATGCTTGCTCTCTCTCTTGCTCTCTCTCTCCCTCCCTCCCTCCCTCCTGCTGCCATGTAACTATGTGCTTGCTTCCCCTTCACCTTCTGCTATGATTTTAAGTTTCCTGAGGCCTCCCAGTCATGCTTCCGGTTAATCCTGCAGAACTATGAGTCAATTAAACCTCTTTTCTTCATAAATTACCCAGTCTCAGGTAGCTCTTTCCAGCAGCGTGAGAATGGACTATTACACTCAGAGATGTTAGAGTCACTATCAATCACTATGTTAGTTGAGGTCTGAAAAATTGTCCATATTAGCCAAATGTCAATAAACCAAACTAAAATGACAAAAATTTCCAGACACAAGTAAGTTCTGGTGATAAGCAATGGAAAGTATAAATATCGGATATATCCTAAAGATCTCTTATTCATGAGTTTTCAGGTATTCTATTGCCACAGGTCATTAAGAGTAAACAACATGAATGCAGTTTTCTGCTTGGCTTGAAGGATGTGTAGGATCAGAGCCTAACTGAGGGCATTGAACTGGGTCGGAGCTCAGAGATCATCCAGTGCACAGGTTCTCAACGTTTGCATGAGAATAACCCAAGGGGCTGAAAAATCCAAGTGTTCAGGCTTAATCCAAGAACACTTACATCACACTCTGTGGGTGGCACTTAAGCATTCACATATTTGAAACTTCCCCGGGGATTCTAGGTACAGCTAAGTTTCAGTACCACTAATCTCAGCCAGATTTCCTCGTTTTATTCAGGTGAGAGGCTGAGACTCTGAGGGAAAGTGACTTGCCTAGAGTGTCAAAGTCATGATCAAGGTCAGGTCTGTTGATTCCTGGGGTCTTTGCTTTCTACCATGTCAGAGTTACCTCATGCCCCGGGAATTCTAGTTTTGGACAATCTCGAGCACACTGTGAATTTAAAAGCAGGTATGCAATTGTATTTGCAAAAGAGCAACAAAGGATTTTGACTCAGATGTTTTAGGAATCAATCTACAACATTTATGCCTACAAAAATCTACTGCAAAAAGAGACAGACTATTTAGCCCAGTGGCTAAGGAATAAGCCCACTGCAAACCATGGAAGACAATGGTGTGCAGAGAGATAGATAGGGAGAGGAAGGGAGAAGGAATAAGCAAATTACATTTTCTGGGTGCCTACTCTGCTGGGTGGGGCCAAATGCTAAACACTTTAATAGATGAGCTAATTTAATTCTCAAATCCTCAATACCAAGCTATTTAACTAGTATGCACAGAAATTGGTTGTTCAAATATTCAAATACTTTCGTAGACATTGGTAAATAGCTGTTGCCCCCACATGTTTGATTGCTCCCCTCTCTACCATTCCTGATTCCTGGTCACCCTGCTTCTTCTTTAGGACTCCCTTGACCTCTCTTAGTTCAGCACCCAAGGGAATGACACATGGCACAGGGGAGGACTTTAGATCCTGCTCTAATACCAAGGCCCAAATCCCTTCTGATTACTCAATACCCATGACCCACAAGTTGTTAAATCTTTCAAGTATCACCTTTGCACACTCCAACCCAGCAAGACAGATATAGGAGTTATAATTTTACAGATGAAAAAGCAGATGCTCAGAGAGGGTGCATGACTTGTTCAAAGTCACACAGCAAGTAAATGGCAGTCACTCCTGCCACTCCCTGCACTTGAGTCTTCAGGCAGTGGCTATGTTTGAAGAATGATGCCCTATAGGTACTCAAGAATCAACTGTATATTTCAAGTCTTCATCTCCTTCTCTTTAAAGCCTTAGCATGAAAGCAGGGAAACTACAATGGCAATACTTTAACTCGCTCACACACAAAATGAACTAGGATGTCTGTAGTGAAGATATTAACACTGCCTGTGGATTTCTTTCTTTTTTCTTTTTTTAAACAAAAATTGATTTGAGAGGAAGAGAAAGATCATTTTAGGTTTAGCCTGGGAACTTGTCTTAGGGCTTGAGTTTGGAGTAAGTCATGTAACTATATTATCTATATCCACTAGCCACCCTTTTCCTCCCCTTCCTCCTTCCAGAATCCCCACCCAGGGACTTCAAAATAGTGATTAACATTCTCAGATTCTGCCAGGCCTGTGTGGCCATTATTTTTAGTGTGAGAAGCACTTAAATATGAAGAGAGCTAAATAAGTAACATTTACTGCCCCTTTACCACCACTTTCCCACAGCACAATAAATCTGGAGATAATTTTTAATATTGCAGATTTGGGCTATTTATTTTGCATTGAACTCCACTTTCTTATCCTCCTCAGACTTATAAAGAATGTTAATCAATTCTATAAATTGTAGAATTTTATTAGTAACAGAGAGAATGTGATCAAGAGTTTCTTCTCATTATCTCCATAAACACTTGGGTGCAAGACCATTGAGTCCAGGGTTCAACCCATGCGGGGCATAGTGCTAGGCACAGAGAAGATGCTTGATAAAAGTTGTTAAATTCAGTGTTGAATAATAGAATTCTGTTTTATCAAGGAAGAAGAAAGGATGAACCAAGATTAAATATGTAATTTCTAGACATACATACAGTGGCAACTTCAGCCTGCAGTAAGTCACTTTTTTTTTTTTTTTTTTTTGAGATGGAGTTTCACTCTTGTTGCCCAGGCTGGAGTGCAATGGCATGACCTTGGCTCACCACAACCTCTGCCTCCCAGGTTCAAGCAATTCTCATGCCTCAACCTCCCAAGTAGTTGGGATTATAGGCATGTGCTACCACACCTGACTAATTTTGTATTTTTAGTAGATACAGGGTTTCTCCATGTTGATCAGGCTGATCTCAGACTCCCAACCTCAGGTGATCCGCCCACCTTGGCCTCCCAAAGTGCTGGGATTATAGGTGTGACCTACCACACCCAGCTTAGTCACATTTTTGAAGCAAACCCCTCATATTCTAGGGGATTCTTTCTTGTTACCCTAGAACATATTAATTTTATTGTTATTTTATTATCATTACTATTTTTAGACAGAGGGTCTCACCCGGTTGCCCAAGCTGGAGTGCAATGGTGCCATCATGGTACACTGCAGCTTCTAACTCCTGAGCTCAAGCCGTTCTTCCACCTCAGCACTGTCAAGTAGCTGAGACTCCTAGTGCATGCACCATACCTAGCTAATTATTTTTATTTTTATTTTGTAAAGATGGGTCTTACTATGTTGCCCAGGCTACTCTCAAATTCCTGGTCTCAAGCAATCCTCTTGCCTTTTAGCCTCCCAAAGGGCTGGGATTACAGGTGTGAGCCATCATACCTGGCCTCAAATTAACATTAAAATAGGATATAAGATAAAATCTAGTCTTTATGAAAGAAAAATCTGAATTTTTAATTCATAGACTCTCTATCATTGCTCTTCCTCAGTGATTTACTGATGTAAAATAATACATTTTTAAAAGGAGATTTTTACAAAGAATCTTTATGTAGTGACACAGTAAGATATTACAGCCAGGGGTTTTCAGGCAAACGGACTAAGATTCCACTTAGGAGGCATATGACATTGGATGGATCTCTAAACTTTAGAAGCATCTGTTTCATCATCTTTCACAGGGATCATAATTCTCTGCACCTTCTTTCCCCAGGTTGCTATGAAGATGAAAGGAGATCACGTGTGTAGCACTCACAGACTGGGACGTAATGTATGTATGTATCAGGATGTATGTATCAGATTTTAGGGAAACGTTGGTCTTCTTTCCCCCCATGATTCAAAGTCTTGGGATGCTTCCAAGATATGCTGACAAAAAGTCCCAGGATTTTGTAGCTTAGGTGTGTTGTACCACAAAAAAGACTTTGAAATTATTGAAATAAGCTTTTGCATAACAAAATAAGAGACCTACAACTAAATAGAAATATTAATGATTATTTAATACTTCAGAAAGAATCAAAGAGAAGAGAGATTTTCTATACTTGGGGTCTATGAAATTCTGCTCTATCCATTAAAAAAATAAAGAACTTCTAAAACAAGGTTGAATGTGCTTCTCTTCTTTATAACCAAGGTTCTCTAAGACAGAAATATTAACAGCAGAAACATATTGTGTTGAGATTCAGTTAAGAAAAAAAATACATATATATGAACTTTTTCCCCCAGTTCAAAGGATGATGAAAAATAAACTACACATATATACTCCAAATAGATATATAAATAGATAGATATAAAGATATAGATAATCTACTTTCATTATATAAGGAAACAGAAAAGGCTGGGATGGCAGTGGGGACTGAGCAGAGTCTAAATTTCTGTACTCCAGCATAGTACTTAGCTATGAGAAACAGTATTAGCTAGAGCTGTATTAGTGCAATTGTTTAAAGCTCTGTATTTTAAGTGAAAACTTGAGCCATTGAAAATAACAGAATTAGCTAGAACTGGCATCGAGCCTTAATGCCAGAATGTAACCAGTCCACAGAGGTAGGAAGATGTTCATAGGCAGGCACCCAAAAAGAGGACTGACACATAATAAAGGATCAGGATAATACGAGGCTAATAAACAAGAGAAAAAGGACTGATGCTTTGCTGTTTCTGAGCAAGGAATTCTTCTAGGTTCTTAGTGAGAAGGAATTAATGTAAATCCAAAGCCACACTACATATTATTTGTGCTTTGTTGTATATACTGTGGTTTATGCGGCTTTTAAATAAACTGTATGTAGTTCATTCTGCCTATGATGGTAGCAATAATAGCTATTATTTATTGATGTCTTATTATATACTTGATGTTCGGCTAGGTATTACACATGTCCACATTTCTTTACTCACATGACTCCAAGCCAGCATAGGCCTCTTCCCTGTATCCATCCTTCCAAGTGCAGAAAGTATATACCTGCTTGTGTATGCTCCTTCATTTCAAGGAGTCGCTAAGGAGTCTTATATATAAAGGTGTGGATGGAGCTTGGACATGTGGGTAGAGGTGTCCATTGGCATATACTGAGGCCCTTTGTAATATGGATGGGAAGAGACAGAAACTGGGCTGGGGGCTGGTTCTCCTATGCTGCCACAGTTCAGCATTGAACTTGGAAGAGCCCAAGAATTCTAATCTATAACCATACCATCTGGGTTTTAATGAAATTTGTCGAAGGTTGTGAGGGATAAAAAAGATTTTATTTAACAGTTAGTTTGATTTTTATAACCATGAAGTATTTAGCCATAGGACACATGGTCCTCTATTTGTACCCTTTTTCGGGGACTACAAATTCAGAGGTAGGTTTAGCACTTAGCACAGTGTCTGACACACAAGAAACCCTCAATAACCATATTTCAGATGATTAGTGAGTATTTTTAAGGCTTATTCTTGCTTAGGAGTGCTTCAAGTTAAATACAATATGATGTTTTGAAGTGTGCCGGGTGGAGTTTAAAATACTCAACAATTAGATTTTAGAATTAACCATTCAGGATGGACACAGTGCTCATGCCTGTAATCCCAGAACTTTGGGAGGCCGAGGTAGGCAGATCACCTGAGGTCGGGAGTTCCAGACCAGCCTGACCAACATGGAGAAACCCTGTCTCCACTAAAAACACAAAATTAGCCAGGCGTGGTGGAACATGCCTATAATCCCAGCTACTCGGGAGACTGAGGCAGGAGAATCACTTGAACCCGGGAGGCGGAGGTTGCAGTGACCCGAGATCACACCATTGCACTCTAGCATGGGCAACAAGAGCGAAACTTCATCTCAAAAAAAAAAAAAAAAAAAAAAAGGAATTAACCATTCAAACAGAATAGATCTCACTACTTGAACAAGAAGGGCCTGAAATAATAACAGCTTGATAGAAGCTGTTGAAGGGGATAAGACCTACAATATTCATAGCCACTCTACTAGTTGATAGCAATTAGCTGGGGAAAAGGGGGAGAGGGTAGCATCAAGAGGGGAACAGCTGTTTCTGCAGCTGTTGACAGGGCCACTGAGGCTGAATGCGAATTAAAGTTCATCTTCATGTGCTGCATTGTTTCAGCAGGAGAGAGGGTCAACCATTTGGAAGCTGCACGGAAAGGATGCTCAGCTCGATGTGCCCTTGATTGCCAAGTCTCTATTGAACACCCTATTCTGACAACTTGGTGGCTGGAAGAACTTTGTCTCTGCAATAATGGAGATCTGGAATTCAACTTGTTCAAGAAAGGACAGAATGTGGGGAGAGCACTGAGCCAGGAATTGGAAGACATGTCTCCAGTTTACTGAATGGCCAGAGAAAGCCACTTTACCTTTCTGAGCTTCATTATCTCATTAAAAACACAAAAGCACTTAGCACCACCATGAACCTACAAACACAGGTGAACATTCAGTTAATGTCAGCAGCTGCTACTACTACTCTTGTTAATTATTTCTCTCCAATGTAAAGTGGAGATAATGATATCCTTCCTGCCTTCTTCAAGGGTAGTCATAAGGACAAATGAATTAAGAGGTGAAAGTGATTTGAAAGTTGCCGATGCTGGACAAATGTGAGCAGTTGTTAATATCACATAAATCCAAAGGTGGAAAGATTTAAATAGCCTTCAAAAGCCTACTTGACCCCTAATATCTGGTGTACAGAATTCCTTGTGTCAACACATTTCTTTGGTGTCTGGAATTCCTATATTACTGTTGTTCAACGGAACTTTCTGTGATGATGGAAATGTACGATCTTTATACTGTCTGTGCTATCTAATACATCTACCGTCTTGAATATCACAACGTTATGTCAACTCATTTTATAGAAGACATGTACATTTTAAACACATTTCATTCACTATTGCTTGCTATGGGTAGCACGATTTGAACTTGACCGATGTCAAAAATTATGTTAGTCATATGAACACCTTCATAATCATATTACACAGACATAGCAGCTGACAATACCTGGAGCATATTCTCAGCTCTCTGAGCTAGATGCTTTATTCCATTTTATGGAAGAGGCATTGGAAGTTCAAAAAGACTAAAAGTAAACTGAAGAGATGAAGTAACAATGTAAAGAATAACAATGACAAGCATATTGAGTACTTACTACGCAGATCAGGAATTATTGAATTCTTTTACAACCTTTATCCTATTTGATCCTTACAGTAAACCTGAATATTATTATTTTTTTATTTTGAGGAAACTGAGTCTGAGTAACTTGCTTAAAATCACAGAGTCCAGAAGTGGCAGATTTTTACCTAGGATGTCTAATTCCTAGTAGCAACCACATTACCCGAATAGGATCCACTCCCCATTACTCTCAAGCACTGCTCTCTGTTAATTTCTTTCATTGATTTTACCATAATTTACAATTACGAATGTATTTGTTTGTCTTGTTTATTGCCTTTCACTCCTCTTCTAAATGTTACAAGGGCATACACCATGTTTGTTTTATTCACCAATACTTTTCACCCCCATAGTAGGTGCTCCAAAATTATCTGCTGTTGTGAATGAATAAGTGTCTAATGTATTCTGGCTAACATCATAATCACTATGATCATCTTCTTCATTGCTTATGTTCATACCTTCCATACTACATTGTAAGTTGTTGATTTACATCTCTCTCCTCTCTCAGACTATGAAAACTTTGATGTAAGCATCTCTGTCTCTTTTTTATCTTGGACCCTAACCTGGCACTCAGTAGACCCTCACAGATACTGACTGCATGAATGAAATGGAATTACACTCTTTTAGGGCAGAAATAGGAGTCTGAGAATTGAGACATGGTGTTCCTGTGTCCCCATGGAGGAAAGTTCTTAGAAGACATAGAGAATCCATTCAAGTAGCAGATGCTGTTGGGAATGCCATGATGGGTTGGGGTGAGGCCTCGAGAAGCTGGGGAGGCAGGCCATCAGGACACCAGGCTCCAACAGTCATGGGGTGCCCCAGGTGTTGAAGGTAAATGTCCCGGGTTTTGGGGGCAGACAGCACAGGCAAATGCCTCAGGAGTAGAGGGCAATTGGATGAGGCTAGCGCTACTCTAAAAACCCACTCTGATCTAGCAGATAGGCTGAAAGAACGATCACTTAGCCCTTTACTGGGTGGGAAAATGTTTAAGTAAAACGAAAAGGAACACTCTTTTCAGTACCTTCTCTTAAGTTCCACCAGAACACATCTTTTCCTTTCTTAACTATAATAAAGCCTGTCATTTGTTTCATGTCCTTTCTTAATAGAAACTTCCCCTGACCTTCTCTGTAGCAGGTCACTACACTTGGTCTTTGTTCTCAAAGCACTGTGTGATTTCACTTTGTAATATTGTCATAATTTTAACTGATTAATTGTGCAACTCTTGGTTTATGTCTATCTCCCCACTGGACTATTGATTCCATGGTTATTCTATTCACTGACTTATCCCCAGCATCTAGCATGGTGCCTATTAGTTATTAATTAGTTACTATTTATTATTAGTCAATCATTTATTGAATTAAACTGACCATAGCAGAAGAGGTGCTATGATCAAGTATATGGTTTTTATTCTCTAGGGAAGCCTATCACAACCCATCACTGAGGCCCTCTGCATTGCCAGACACTGTCTTGGACACATCAATGAAGGCCTAACGGTGAAAATATAGGCACATCACCCAGCACAGTCCCTGGCATATAGTAGGAATCACATGCCTGTTAGTGGCTTTGCCTCCCCAACTCTCTCTGTCAGCCTTTGTATGCAAGTTGTCAAGTATAAATTATAAATAATGAATAATCACAAACAAGGCACAATATAATACATATAATCAATGAAATACACATTTGCATCTTCATGTGCCAGGAATGTTAGGGAAGTTCCTAGCCCCATGTCCAAGATGCTGGCATTCTGCACTATGGTTCTTGGTAAGAGTCACCTGGGGAATTTAGGCATGGAAGTTCGTGAGCCCTAGTTCTAGACATTCTAATTCAATGTACCTCTGGTGTGTTCAGAATACTGCTCATCGAAACTTCAGGTGGCTCAGAATATTTCTGTCTTGTAATATTTCCTAAAAGGAAAGATAACTGCAGGAGTCACTGGCAGAAGTGAAAACAAGGTTGTTGAGACTCCCAGGTGTTAGGGAACAAGCTTGGTTTTCCCCGAGGGCAGGGATCTCAGACCTGGCTGATTAGTAGCATCTCCTGATAGAAGTATTTTAAAGATGAAGACTCCTGGACTCCACACGAGGAACTGGATATGGGGATTCTGATCAACTAGATCTGAGAATTGCTGAATGATAGGCTGAGTACTTAGTTAAGTGTAATGACCGACTTTTGTCCCAAGGCCCTTTCTTATGTCTCCCTATCCTGATACACTGACATACAAGCTCAGCCCTGGACAGTTCATGGGGAGGAACTTCAGTCCCATCAGATAATGGGCTGGGAGAAAACTGAGACTTTGGGTTATGCCCTGAGCCCCTCATGGCAAGGCAGCATGAGACTTTTCTCCTCCTCCCTAGGACTCCTCGTTCCTCATAGAGCTGCTCCTGCAACTGAGACCCAACTCAGTTGTTTGCTGGGCCCTTGCAGTTTCCATTCCCAGGGATGGAACATGCTCAGTCATTTACTGGTTAGAAACTGGGATCTTAGTTAACATCTGTTGTTACCTACCTAGCCTCAACTACTATCTGCTGCTTGAACTGATGCTCATTCTATGGTTTCCCTCTCCTGTATCTATCTCTGTCTCCCTCTTCTGATTAGTCCTTGTATATAGTCAATTTTCTCAACCGCATCTTTCTGTGAGCACTGAGCAATCGTCTTCCCAACTGTCCCTATGAGGCCATGTTCTATGCTTACCCAGCATGCCTTGCACGATTGCCAGAAACCATGCTTCACATTTTGCTATACATAACAGTATTCATTCCATGTTCATGTAAATCATTTTGCATTTTAAAGAAATCATTTCATTTTATTGTGTGTGTGTATATTTGGCAGGGAGGGGTCAAATTAATTATGAATCTTTCATCCCCCAAATTATTCATAAAGCCAGCATCATTTGCATCTTAAACAGTCTCCAGGAATTCAAAGAAAGAATGTGCCATAGTCACAGTGATAAACTCAATAATAATTAGAATTATTCCCAGGCTGTTGAGTAATGCAGACATATTAAAACATTTTCAGTTGAGCTTATTATATTCTAATAAAATGAAAGCATAGCTAAAGGGCAATATTGGGTAGCAGCTGGTCCATTACCATTTCTACATTCTCTTGGGCTATTTATATACTTCCAAGGTGCTTATATAGGCTCAAAAATGATTAAGAAATGATCACCATCACTTCAAACCTCTGTACTAAAAAACCAAAAACAGAACAAATAAAACAAAAACAAAAACCCTTTTATCAACATAGTTGATTCTTCTATTAGAATTTGTCACCACCACTGATCTAATAAGTAACCCATTTAAAAGAGTTTTTCAGAGATTTTTAATGTAACTTTTCTTTTTCAATATCAGTATGCCTTCCTTTACAAATGTTTGCCAGCCTTGAGTTTTATTTTGTTCTATTCTACCCTTCCCTACCTAATCTGGTTCTGTCCTGTTTTATTTACTCTCTATGGTCCTATCCAGCCTAGCCTATTTGATTTTATGCAGCATAATATATAAAGTCATTTTCTGCAGCATAATACATGACCAAGGTGATTGGTCACCTACAATGTTCCAGGAACTTCAGGCAATTAAGAGACAAAACAAGTTGGAGACTTTGCTCTTAACCTTTTTGACTTCAGGGTGGAATGGGACTATGAGAAGTACACAGGTTACTATACAATAGGGCAGGCCTGTGATGTGAGGGGACCAGGGTATCATGGGAGAAACAAATGTGACAATAGGAAGAGATTGGTGCAGGGGCGGTGATCGAGGATGGCATTAAGCATGTTCACAGACTGCCTTGACATCCTGATGCCTCATCACAGCATTCTAGGAAAAGCAGGGTGCAGAGGGAAAGATCACCAGGCTGTTAGAGACACAAGACCAGTAACAAAAACTACAAACCAAAGCCATAGCTCTATTTGTTCTGTACATATTATACAAATGGCTAAAAACAAAACAAAACTTGCAATTAGAAAATAGCCACAACAGAAATGAAGACTTGCAGCACATCAGATGAAAAGACTATCTGTCTGTTATGCCTTAGCTGCCTGGAGCACCTGCTGCCGTCTCCTTGTCTTCTCCATTTTCCTACCTCTCCACCAAATATTTTTCCTCTTCACATTGTTGCTCACCTGGCTGAGCAATTCACTTGCTTTACTCTTTCATCCATTCTTAGAACGGATCAGCTCTAAAACCTATCAAACACATAGGACCTGTGTGTTCACCTTTGGGTACACAAAAATGCTTATGATATTGATAACCCTAATAATAGCTACCATTTTAGGAGCACCTCCCATGTGCCAGTCATTATGCTTAGGCTTTCTCATGCATTATTTCTCTTTCGTAACCACAGGTGATGTTGGGACAATCATTATCCCTAGACAAGAATGAAGTTAAGAGAGAGTCAGTGATACACACAGTAAGACTGCATAAATAGTTGTTAAATGAATTAATGTGTGACTAAAATATGGATAAATGGAGGGTGGTCCAAAGTAACTCTGTAGTAAGTGGCGGAGTGTGGTCTTGAACCATGAAACATTGAAGACTTTGCTCTTAACCACAGCGCTATATCAAGACTGAGCTTTGGGGAGGAGACAGTTGTGGAAGGGTGAAGGCTGGAGGAATCTCTGTTGCAAACAAGGACAGGGAGGGAGGTACTGGAGAGCTGGCCTGGATTTGGGAGAGAGCCCAGGAGCTGCCAGATAGAAAGGGTGGGGGGCTTTGCCAAGATATGCTTTAGTGAAGCTATGTCAGTCTGAAGTAATCTTTTTTTTTTTTTTGAGACGGAGTCTCGCTCTTTTACCCAGGCTGGAGTGCAGTGGCACGATCTCGGCTCACTGCAAGCTCCGCCTCCTGGGTTCACGCCATTCTCCTGCCTCAGCCTCCCGAGTAGCTGGGACTACAGGTGCCCACCACCTTGCCCGGCTAGTTTTCTGTATTTTTTAGTAGAGACGGGTTTTCACCGTGTTAACCAGGATGGTCTCGATCTCTTGACCTCGTGATCCGCCCGTCTCGGCCTCCTTCCCTCTCCTGCATTACTCAACTTCAGTTTCTTCTGTCACTTTCCTGCCTCCCTGGCATGGTTTCCAGTTTCCTCACCATCTTTGTCACCTGTCCTTGGCTACACTCCATTTTGTTAGATTTCTTCAAAAGTGCATATATATATATTGTGATTTCCAATAGCATGTTGATACTTCTTAGCCAGAAAATTTTGAAGAAAAACTGAAGAATATTAATTTTTTTATTATTTTAATTTAAAAAAACTATGCAACTATTTCAGGACATCATAAAAATTGGCAAAAATTCAACTCTGTATTTATATCCTGCTAAAGATTACTGAGGAAGAAGCTGCCCACCCTATGAAAAATTTGAAAGCTTGCTTTGGCTAGAGAATTGTAGGAAGGGAACACGGAAGAATCCAAGTGCAATTAGGGACTGTCATCAAAGAAACTCCAGGGTCCTCCTAAGTAGGAAAATTGATAAGAGAATCCGAATTTTTATTTACCCCCTTGACATCAAGCAGAAACTCTCACGCAAGCCTCTTTATTCCCCACAATAGTCTTCAGAGCACCTTGCACCATACATATATTTTTCTTCCATCTCAAACTCATTTGCACGTGTCAGCACTAATTTTCAAATGTGCCTTGAAGCAGTGAAAAATGAAACTTCAGATTAGTAGCAGCTTTCAAATAGCGTTCACTCACAGCTGGCTCTCAACTTTTACTTGTTATTAAAAAGGAGGAAAAGGCGAAATTGGTATTTTTTTATTGCTCTAATTAAGCCTTTAAAAGCTGCAACCACATAGAAAAGAGAGGGGGAGGAAGAGGGGCAAACAACAACAAAACAGAGCTCTTGCTTTAGAAATAAAAGTGCCAACTAATAAGATTCACAAAGACAAACTCCTCTGCAATTACTGTCTTCTCAAACTCGAGGTCCCTCATCTGTACTCCTGAAAGAGGTGGGTGTAACTGCAGCAAAGAACTGTTTACTTTCTGAGGGAAAACAGGGTCCTGAGGTGGAGACTGGTATAGACTGAAAGGAAGGAAAGAAACAAAACCTCCTTTACAGAAAGTCAACCCCGTTTCAGAACTCTTCTAGGAATTTTGTCTATACTGTCTCATTTAATCCTCACACCTACTTCCTGGAACCCATTTAAGGTGAACAACAAAGGAATACACATTTTAACAACTAAAACAAATTGTATTTTGACTATGTGTCAGCTTCCCTTTTAAAGTATTTATGTGACAAATCTCATTTAACCCTCACAACCTTCTAAGATAAGAATTATTTTTATTCTGTCAGGTTTACTGACACGTGGAAAGGTTATTAAGGGCTCAACATCACATAGCTTGGTGGAACAGAGTTTTGGACCCAAGCAGTTTGACTTCAGGACCTACAGACGTAACTACTGTACTAGGTTTCTAATGGAATAAGTCTCCCACTGGAAGAAGTACATACTGTTAGAGGCAGGGAGTATTGGTAAAGCCACTAGCTCTTCACTGAGGCTGAAACCAGACTATGTAATTCTGTGAGAACCACAATGAAGATTCCGAGCTTTATACTAAGCAGAAGTCATTGAAAGAATTTTAAAGATGAGAGTGACAAGTTTGTGTTTTATTTTCTGAAAGATCATTGGCTTTGGGGAATGGCAGATTGGGATGAGGCAGGCACAAAGGAGGGAAACCAATAAAGAGCCTGTTGTACAGTCAAGGTGGCAGCTTGAACAAGGGGCATGGCGGAAGAATGGAGAGAAGCAAACAAAGGGAGACAAAGTAAGTAAAATACTACATGGCAATTGCTTGGGTATGCTTGTTTGTAAGGGGGTGGGGCTGTTGAAGAGGCAGAGGGAAATGTCTAGAATGTGACGAGAATTTGCAGAGGGAACAAAAAGCTAAAAGTTTAAACTTCTTTGGAATTAAAATTTTTCAGACTCATCATTGGAAACTGTGACTCTAGGGCATAGGTTAAATATCCTTCTTCCTCTCATTTACTTTAGAAAGATGGATCTATAGCCTATTGGTTCACATTCTATGCAATGCCTTGTGTACTTTAAGAATTTGGTGCCATTAAAAGAAAGAGAATATAGTATAGCAATTCAAATTACTAACACAACGGCAAGGTGGAATAGACAGGAGCTGTGGTGTCAGGGAACTTCCTCAAACTAATACAAGAAATCTAAAAAACCTAAATTCAGCTTATACTTAATGGTGAAGACTAAATTCTTCACCCTATAACTAGGAACAAGGCAAAGGTGTCTGCTCTTACCACTTTCATTCAACATTATAATAGACTTTCTAGCCTATTGAATAAAGCAAGAAAAATAAAAGATAAACAGGTTGGAGGTACAAAGTAACAATGTCTTTATTTGGAGAAGACATTATCATCTATGTAGAATATATGTTGGAATCCATAATCAATATTTTAGAACTAATAAATTTGTTAAAATTTAAAGACACAAAATCAATATGAAATCAACTGTATTTCTATATATTAACAATTATAAAAAGAAATAAAAATTAAAACTATACCATTAACAATAGCTTCAATAATATGAAAGGCTTAGGATAGATAAATCTGGGAAAAATACATAAGATATACCACAAACTATAAAATATTGCAGAAATCGAAGAAGTTCTAAATAAAGGGAAAGCTAAGCCATGTTTATGGCTTGGGTGACTCAATTGTTAAGATGTAAATTACTGCCAAATTTATTTACACATGAAACAGCATCTCAATCAAAATCTCCAC
Organism: Macaca mulatta; assembly: GCF_049350105.2. Classification (NCBI taxonomy): domain Eukaryota; kingdom Metazoa; phylum Chordata; class Mammalia; order Primates; family Cercopithecidae; genus Macaca; species Macaca mulatta. The sequence continues at coordinate 80,248,751 of NC_133419.1, forward strand.
AGAATTTTTGGTAGGAAATTACAAGATTACTGTAAAATTCATATGGAAATGCATAATATTAGAGCCAAAACAACTGTGGAAAAGAAGAGTTGGAGAAGTTGCACTACTTGATTTTAAGACTTACTATAAATCTATAGAAATAAATGTGGTGAATAGAGTGTAATACTGGCATTGAGATATACAAATAAATAATGGAACAGAATAGACTCACACATATATGGCCGATTTATTGTTTTATAAAGGTGCAAAGCCATTTAGTAGAGGAAGAATAGTCTTTTTAACAAACATTGCTGGAACTATCAGATTGCAAAAACAAACAAACAAAAAAAGAATTTTGTTTCATTCCTCACAATATAGAAAAATTAACGCAACATGAATCATAGATATGAATGTAAAAGGTAAAACATCAAACTTCTAGAGAGACATATAGAAGAAAATATTTTTAACCATGGGTTAAGTAACAAGTTCTTAAATTATCAAAAGCACAATTCATAAAAGAAAAAAACTGATAAATTAGACTTCATTAAGAACTTCTGCTTTTCCTGCTTTTCAATAGACACTCTTTAGATAATAAAAAGAGGAGGCAAAACTAGGAAAAATATTTACAAACATATATTTGATACATCATATATTCAGAATTTATTTTTTAAAAACCATCAAAGCCGAGCGTGGTGGCTCCTGCTTGTAATCCTAGTACTTTGGGAGGCCGAGGTGGGTAGAACACCTGAGTTCAGGAGTTCGAGACCGGCCTGGCCAACACAGCGGAACCCATCTCTACTAAAAATACAAAAATTAGATGGGTGTGGTGGTGGGCGCCTGTAATTCCAGCTACTTGAGAGGCTGAAGCAGGAGAATTGCTTGAACGTGGGCAGATGGGTGGCAGGAGGTGGGGGGTTGCAGTGAGCTGAGATCGCACCACTTCATTCCAGCCTGGGCAAAAGAGTGAGACTCCACCTCAAAAAATTAAATAAATAAAATAAAATAAAAATAAAAACCACCAAAACTCAGTAATAAGTAAACAAACAAGACAAATTTTAAAAGTAAAAACAAATTGAACACATTTTTCACCAAATAATATACATAAATGGCCAAGCAGCATAGGAAAAAATGCTCAGTGTTAGTATTCAATAGGAAAATGAAAATTAAAATCACAAGGAGATATCATTATACATATTGAAATGTCTAAAATAAAAGAAAAATTGACCCTACTAAATGTTGATGACAATGTGAATCTACTCAAATTCTCCTGTTAGTGTTAATATAAAATGTTACAAATACTTTGGTAAATAGTTTGGCAGTTCCAAAGTAAGTTAAACATACACCTGCCACATGACTCAGCTATTCTACCCTAGGGTACTTACACAAGAGAAAGAGGACATATGTCCATACAAAGAGCTATCCATGTACAGTCATAAAAGCTTTATTTGTAATAGCGCCAAACTAAAAGCAACACAAATATCCATCAAACAAGTAAACAGATAAAAAATTGTGGTATATCCCTACAACAGAATACCACTGACAATTAAAAGAAAATTAACCATGTACACACAGACCAATATGAATGAATTTCAAAATAATTATGCTGAGTGAAAGAAAACAGACCAAAAAAAAAAAAATAAAAACCAAATGATTCCATTTACTAATCTGCAGTGACTGAAGGCACATCAATGATTGCCTGGAATGGAAAAAGAACAGGGAGTGGCAAGTGGGAAGAATTACAAGGAGGCACAAGGAAACTTTTTGAAGGAGTAGATATGTACATTATCCTGATTATGTTTCATGGGTGCACACATATGTCAAAACTTATCAAACTGCACACTTCATGTGTAGTTTATTATTTGATTACATTGTACTTAAATATAGCTTCTTTTTAAAAAACTTTATCTGTGCACGAACAAGTTTTAGTTTGAAATCCTGGAGCTTATGTTCTAAGCATGTTTTTTTGTGTGCGTTTTTTTTTTGGTTTTTTTTTTTTTTTTTTTTTTTTTTGAGACAAAGTCTCACTCTGTTGCCCAGGCTGGAGTGCTGTGGTACGATCTTGGCTCACTGCAATCTCCACTTCCCGGGTTTAAGCAATTCTCCTTCCTCAGTCTTCTGAGTAGCTGAGATTACAGGTGCGTGCCACCATGCCCGGCTAATTTTTGTATTTTTAGTAGAAACTGGGTTTCACCATATTGGCCAGGCTGGTCTTGAACTCCTGACCTCGTGATCCACCCCCCCATTGGTCTCCCAAAGTGCTGGGATTACAGGCGTGAGCCACCGCTCCCTGCCTGAGCATGTATTTACAATCTGCATATACAGACCAGGACATTTCTAAAAGTGATAGAGGCCAACTTCTTAGGTGCCCAGTGGGCTTTCCCTGAGAGGGGCATGTTCTGTTGTGTGAGAAAATGGAAAGTAGGTTTCTCCTAAGATCCACTTCTACCTCCAACAGCCTAGAAAAATGTGCAGCCATACCTGAAAAATGGAGAGCCAATTAGCAGAGGAACAATGTTTTGCCAGGCATATTCCTGGTCAACTGAGGTGTTCCCCAGTTAAGACGGTAATTGGACTAATATTTGGGGCCTCCTCAAATCACATTCTCTTGCTGTACTTGCAAAGGTCTCTCATTCAATGGAGGATCTGCTTTTCCTAGTCCTAATTATCTTTCAAAAGAAGAACATTAAACCTTTGTTTCTGAACGTTTTCTTGGGATACAGCACTTGGTATATGACTCTATTATAACTTTTAATGTGATTCTTTGTTTAGAGCTTAATTTATACATTTACAATGATGATAATAACTATATATCTAGCTCCTGTTGAGTTGTCCTAAATCTTTAGCACAATCTTATTTAATCCTCAGGACAATCTTGTGTGTGGTATTATTACATATATTACAGATAAGAAAACTGAGGATTAAAAGGTTGTTTGCTCAAGGAAGTATTGTGCTATTTTAGGAATGGATATTTAAACCTAAATCCAGCTGACTACAAAGCCAGTGATATAAACTACTTTTCTATTGCTTCTCATTTATTAATTGCTTCTTTTTCCAAAAAAATTGAAACATTTTGTTGTAAACACAATATAAATTAGTAAATCTTTCCATTGAAATTGTACCCTAGAGGAAATATCTGTTTATTTCAGTATACTATGAGGGCTGGGAACTCTTCTTGATCATTTTTTCACTAATTCCTGATACATAGTAGCTACATAATAAAGTTTGGCCAAATGTGTATGTCAAGTTAATCCAGGCCTAGATAATTTTGCTTACTGTTTAAAAAAAAGAAAAGAAATAAGAGGAATAAAGAAGAAACTTTCTCATTTATATATTTCCTAAGAAGGAGGGCAAGTTTAAATGTTAACAAGAAGAAAGGTTACCATTTTGGCTTTAGACTGGTATTAGGCTATTTCTATTTGATTTGTCAGGAAATCTTGGAAACACTAATTTGACTACTGTATCAGGAACTCTGGAATATCAGGATGGGCCCACAGGGTTGAAACAAACGTAGAATGTAATCATTGGGCACCAGAACCACCAGAAGAGAGAAAGAAAGAAGAAAGAGAGAAAGAGAAAAAGAAACAAAGACAGAGAAAGGAAAGAGACAGAAAAAGAAAGAAAGAAAAGAAAAGAAGAGAAAGGAGAAGAGAGAAAGAAGAAAAATAGGGAGGCCATTGATGTCAGGACTATTTCCACAAAAGTCAGGAAGTGCACCCTGAGCTAGGTTAGTTTTACAGCACTGAATCAGCACTGGGGTAATGGCTAAGAAAGTACGACGTCAGATAAAAATAGCTATGGTAACTACACTTACTGAAATCTTACTCTGTTTCAGGCGCTGGTGCTAAGAGCTTTATATGTATTGCCTCATCTCTTCTTTTCAACAGCCTGCTAGTGAATCTATAGGAATGATTACACCTGCATTTTACACATGATTAAACTGAGATACAAAAAGTTTAAGTAACTTGCCCAAGGTTAAACAAACAGACAGAGCTGGCATTCTTAACTCCTGTACTATGATAAGGCACCAAAGGAAGTCCCGCACTGTCACCCTGGTGTTGATTAGCTAAGGCTGGGTGTTGGGAGAGTTGGGCTGTAGTGTTACTCCTAGCTGGTGTGAGCTTTTTTGTACCCAGAGGACAGGGGAGACTAGAGGTGGGTGATCCTTCCTCCTAATGAGTCATATTTCTCTGTGTTGGAGGGAGGAGGGGAACAAGTCAGCATCATACTTACGACAAGGGGTGGGAGGCAGTGGGGTGTTCAGAATTAGAACCCCCAAAGCAAAAGGAATGGGGAACTATAGCAAACCACACTTTCATCTGGACTCCTGTAGGATCCCGTGTTTTTATTGATTCTTCACGTATTGGCACACTCAGCATACAGTTTTGTTGAGTGCTTACTATTCACCAGGCACTGTGATATCAGTGCTTTCTGCATAGTAAAGATCTGGTTTCTTCTCCTCTAGTTCCCCAACTGCCTGGGAGTTCTTGGTGAGCAGGGACTATCATTTTATCTCTGTGTAGTCAGTAAGGAACAAAATGCCTAGCATGTCTAGGTGAACGAAGAATGACTTGGATTTAAATCCTGGATCTGTCACATGATAGCTGTGAAGCCTTGGCCAAGTACTTAACTTCTCTGGATCTTAGTTATCCTGAATGTAAAGTGAAAATTTTCCATTTTGTAAGTACAAAATGACCAAGGGAAATAATGCTTGTGAAAGCACTTTATAAAATGCAAAGTGCCATATAAGTGTTACTTCTTGCTCTCTTTAGTTTCCTCTCTGCCTCTCCCTTCCCAGTTCTAACCTACTTCCTTCTTCCTCAGTGCTTTAACCACCCGCATTCCTATTATTTAGTTACATAGCATTTCTTTACATTGTACCTTTTTGAAGAGCAGACCAGAAGCAAAACATAATGAGGAGGGAAACATACACTTCAAGGACAAAATTTACTTTGAAAGCATAAGCAAGTGGATCCTTCTTCATAATTTTTGCATTGCTCACTCACCATCCAACTGTTTCTCTGTGACAGGGCTGGAGAACATTCTGTTCTTTGTGACTGTGTTTTGAGGACCAGGTTAAAAAATGAGGCAGATTCTGAAGGCTTCATCTACGCAAGCTCTTAGAGCCTCTTAAATGCCTATCCTGTTCTGTCCTTCAGAGCCAAGTCAATCCCACAGGGCTGGGGCACAAACAGAGTGTATTGTCTCTCCAGGGCCACACGAAGCTCTTCCACCCCAGCTCATGGGTAGAGCCTCAAGAAAGCTGTGGCTCTTCAGTTTTGACCTCACTTCACTCTTTCTAAAGAAGCTGGCCTTGCAGAGCCATCCATGAGGATCTGAGCTCTCTGAATTTGGCCATCTGATGCAACATCCTTTTTAGAACCTGTGGGCATCCTGCGCAACAGCCCAGAACCAGAGCTGAAGTGGGAGGGGGCTACTTACATAAAGGTAACTTTGGTCTGAAAGACAAAACAAGCACATACCACCATCAAAAAATTTAAGTAGCTTGCCAAGGTCAAACAAATAGAAGAGACAGAGCTGGCATACTTAACTCCTGCACTATGATAAAAGTCACATTTGTGAAAGTCACCTGTGTGCTTCTTCTAAAAACACATACCAGTGTGATTTCTCTCAACTAGTAGTAAGGAAGTCATATACCTTCAACAATTCCCCAGTGCCTGTGGGCTTCTAATCCACAACAAACCCTTTGTGATCAAGATCCTGTTCTAGCTTCAGTCACCATGTATCCTCTTCCAGAAACTCATTTTTCATTTCATTCTTCTTTGCCTACCATGTACTATCTGCTAGGCATCTGTTCCTCGGGAAATTCCAACAGATCCTTCAAGATCCAACTCAAATGTAAAAGATACACTGGTTCATCTCAGAAGAATGCCTTGTCGAATGTTGAAACAACACTTTATTGGTGCCTCTGTTATAAAACTCTTGTGGACCTCCTCCCATGACCTTGACCTTGCTGACAGCAAAGAACCCACTCCTCTTTGTTTTTCAGTGTTTGACAGATAAGAAACAGTGGTTTCTGGGGCACATTTTAAGGCTTCTCATGTCTCTCTATCCCCACACCTATTTATCTACTTATATGGAGGGAGAATCTTCAACTAGGTTTACCAAATTCCACTGGTACCCAGAACACTGGAATTGGTCATTGTTCTTGTGGGGAGATCTTTCAAAGTGCAAGTGGTAATGGTTGTCTTAATAGCGTATCTGTGAGCTGTCCTACTTTCTCCTGATCTTTTTCTCCTCTGTCCTAATCCCTTACAGTTATATGACTAAAGGCTGCATCAGCATCATGACTGGGGTGGTAAAAGGACCCCCGGATTGTCTCAAGCATCTCTTATGCTTCCTTGCTTACTCCTTTTTATTGAACACTAATAGATGTTGTCTTTTGGCCTATCATTCTTATTGGTACAGATAATTGGGTCTGCGTATTGCATGAAGCTGGAATAGTTTTAGGATTTGCTTGGTTTCAAGGCTATTTAACCTTAAGTAGTATAGAAACAATATACCATCCATGTGTTCTAGCATGCTTACTAAGCTCTGCCACGTGGAATTTGAGGCCACAGCTCTAAGTGACATTAAACAGTTGATTTGTCTTGCTTTGCCTCTTCACACATCTATTGATTCCAGGAACCTCAAGTTACTGAAAGGATGGTTGGGCCAACACAGGATTTAGGTTTCTTGATCAGCACACATTCTTGCTATCATACAAAAGTTATCTCTGAAAAGCATCCCAAACATACTGCCCCAGGAGATAAGGAAATGAATCAAATTATCCCATTTCCTGGGCTCAAAGCCCTGATGTTATCTTCAGCTCTTGTTTTTCTTCTGCCTTCTCTCCAGTCAGCTCCTTAAGTCCTGTCAATTCTACCTTGTTACACTGCTTTCATGACCTGTACCTCGTCTCATCTCCACCTCAATTGTCCCTGGCATACTTTGGATCCTGGGAATCCTGCACTTGGATTACCAAAATGATCTCCTAACTGGACATTCTCAGTCTATCCTTATGGTAGCTTGTAATGAGCTTCCTAAAAGCACAATTCAAATCTTGTTTCCCCCACTACTCAGAAATTTCAGAGGTCTTTCACTATTCGCATCAGAATACTTAGGCTTATGATAAAAAAAAAAGAACAAAAACAAACAACAACCATCCTGTATGATGTATTTTTTGGGAGGGGGCAGTTAACAATTAAACAAACCTGGAATTAACATTCAAATACTAGAAAATTGCTTGCAAAGATACAAATTTCCATATTTATTTGAAAAATTAGACAATGTGACCATACTGAATCTGAATCCCCAAATAGCAAACATCATCTAGAGGTGAATTTGGGCTTTTTAAGGGATCTCTGTGCTCCTGAAGCCGTGGCAGAGCCCTCCCCACACAATGGACACACACGCATATTCTCGAGCAAACTTTATACCCGCACGGCTCATTCCTATCAATCAAATGGAAATCTTTCTCTCAAAAATAAAATTCAGATGACTTCTCAATCTCACGTTTGAGGACTTGACAACTAAGGTAGACTGAGTAATGCCTCCAAACATGCTCACACCCCTACCTTAACACTAAAAGGGACTTTGCAGATGTGATTAAGTTAAAGATCCTAAGATAAGGAGATTATCCTGTTTATCAGGTGAGTACAATGTAATCACAAGGGTCCTTATAAGAAAAAAAAAGAAAAGAAAAGAAAAAAAAAAAAAACAGGAGGAAGAGACACCAGAGAGGAGATGTGACCTGGAAGGAGAGATTGAACTGATTGAGATCAGAACCTAAGAAACTTTTTCAGCCTCTAGAAGCTGAAAGGGGCAAGGAACAAGTTCTCCCCTGGAGCTTCCAAAAGGAAACAGTTCTGTCTACACTTTAATCTTAGCCCTTTATGACTTATATCAGACTTCTGACCTCCAGTACTGTAAGAGAATTTGTGTTGCATTAAATCACTAATTTTTTGGTAACCTGTTACAGCAGTGATAAAACAACTTCACCCAAACTTGCTTTTCTAAATTCACCTTCTAGGACATCTTTCTATACATTTGATGTATCACTGAGAAGAGATCACTCACCCTTCTCCCAATGCCATATAATCATATAATTTCTTAATTCATGAGTTTGCTTGAACATCTGTTTGGGTTGACCATTTCCCCATCTCTTGAGTCCAAATTCTTCACAGCTCTCAAATGCCACTTCCTCTTGAAACTTGTTCCTTTCCACTCTGTTGGGCTTGACTAGATATAAGTTGATTACTTCATCTTTATACTCTTTTCCCATATTACTGGATGCTTGCAATGTGCCAGTGTTTATTTTTATTATTTACTTTCATTTTCTTACGTAATCCTCCCAAAGAGAGGCCCTTGCATGTGTATCTTCACGTGTGGACCCCTCAGCCTTCATGCCCAAGTACCCTCTATTTTCTCTGCAAATCCCTTCCCCTTGACCATCTTTCATTTATAAGGTGTCCACACATGTGACCTGCAGTCTTAACTCAGGAATATAAACCAGAAGAGGTCTATGCAGCTTCTGGAAGAAGGCTTGCACTATGTGGCTTACAAAGTTTGCGGTTCTGTATAAACAGGGTATAAACCAGAAGTTGGGCTCTGAGTACTCATGTCCCCTTCACCCCACAGAATCCTCACCCTTTGAGGAAACACACAGCCAGAGGAGGGCCAGAATGGGACCCTCCAGTGCAGATACCAGGGCAGAATCCTCTCTTCTCTGGGACTGGAAAGTACTGGTTTAAAAGTCTTAGGTTGATGACTTACGTTCTCAATGGCATATACCATCCATGAGGGTAAAGTTGGTAGTGTGCTTTTTCTTTTGTCTCTGTATGACCCTACTAGGTTTTGGAATGTGTGCTGAGTTGGTTCCAACTGAACCAAAATTCACAATGTGGGTAGAAGGGTCCTGAAATTACTGCCTGCCTATTGTATGTCAGTCACTAAGCTAACTGTTTTATATATGTTCCCTTATTCAATTCTCAAAAACTTTGAGAAAGATATTGAAGATTCAAAAAGTACATTCCAGGTAGAGTAAGTAACTTGGTCAAGATCACATGGCCATTAAGTGGTGGAGTTTGGGTTTGAATTCACATCTGCCCATTTCCACCTGTCTCCTTTATGCTCCTTCATGAACGCACTAATTCTTTTAGTAGTGTTTTATTGAGTGCTTACTATGTGATAAGTATTTCAACTGATTGCTGTTGATATGCAATTGAGTAAATCAGATATTGTCCATAACCTTATGGAGCTCACATTCCACTGAGATAGTCTCAGAAATAAGTGATGACATTTCTATGTGATGTTTCCTAATAGAATAAGTAGATAGTACACAATCTTTCATAATATAGCCTCAAATTGCTAAAAGTAGACCTTCAGTTGGTGTGACAAGATGTGGGAAGCAGTATGGTCAATAGCAGTCTGCTCCCAGAACCTCTCAAACCATGATACATCAACCCATTTATTCCCATTTACAGAGCTTCCCAAGGTATAAAAATATACAATTAGCACACTTTCATGAATAACCATAACCCTGAATTATAGAGATTATTTCTTATATTTCTCAGACTGGAATGGTCTCTATTAGAAAACTTGCAAGCATTTGGTAATGTGATGGAATTAAATGTATTAACTTACCATGGCATTTAATTTATTCTATTATTAGTATGAATGCAAAATCTACATTTGCCATGATATATCAGCATGATAGTGTTTGGGGACAGTGTAAACTATTCTGAACCCAATCTCAGCTAGGCAAATTGACACCAACTTTTGCACTTAAAAATATTACACACAAAAGTGCAAAAATATTAGAAAAGTTGTTCAAGGTTACCCAGCAAATCAGAGGCCAAGGTGGATGGGGAGGTAGAAATGAGAGGTTTTATGACAGTAGTCCTGGTTGCTGAATGTGTGGTGTGTGTGTGTGTGTATGTCTCACACATTTTTCTCCACTCTTTCATCTAACATTTTACAAAGAAAGAAGAAAATGCTTTCAGGATCTGCATATGGTGTGAGGAGTGAATTCAGTGTCGCTTTTAATTGAAAGCTCTGAGGGCAAAGCTTGCAGAGCACAGTAACAGCTGTAACACATGCAACTGCCCCGTTATGCTTGTGTCACCATAATATGGAAGCTTATTATTTTTTAATTAGGAGCTTCAGTGTTTTGTTAAATGGTAAATGTGTCAGGACCTGGGGATTTGGTTATATGCTAAACTGTGTTGCATTTACTCTTCGTGGAAGCTTTTGGGAGATACAAGGTCAGTTTGCAAAAGGCATGTTATTATTGTGGAATACAATAGTTAACATTTTCACTAAGCATTTGCCATTTCCCAGGCATTGGGATGAATGCTATTTGGATTCATTTATTAAGCCAACCAACCAACCAACGAAATCATGCATATTCTTTGAACTCTTACTACGGACCAGGGACTATATTAGTGGCATTTTGGTAGAATTGGATAAGTGATGAATAAAGTTAATCAAGACTTAGTTCTTTAGGATGTATAAAAACATAAAATATATGCTCACATAGCTGAAATGGAAAATATGCTCTGATGAGCACCATAAAAACAATTAAGTGTCTTCTTCCACTCAGTCTCACTCCTCCCTAAGTTTCCCCCATCTGGGTGCAAGTCACCTCTGTTCATCCATCTTTTAGCCCAAGGCACAAATGCTGTGGTCACTCTTGATTTCTTCTTCTCCTCTTTCTATGTATCAAGTCCATTGCCCTGTGCTGCCTATTCAATCTCCAAAAGATGCCTCAGTCATCTACTTTCCCCCTATTCCTCCCACCTCAACCTAAGCTCCTTGATTGCACTTTGCAATAACCTCTCAACTGTTATCCTCAATACCATTCTTGCTCCCTCTTATCCATTCTCCATACTCAAGCTAATGTGATTATGCCAAAACACAGATCAGATTGTCTCCCTTTTGCTTAAGAATCTTCAGTAGCTCCCCACTGGTTTATTAAATGTACTCTATAAGCCCCTGGCTTACCTGTTACCCTAAATCACCATTCTCCAGTTCCACTAAACTTCTTTTGGTTCCTCCCATGCATTTCAGGGTCTTCAAAGTGCTGTTCCCTCTGCCTTAAATGCTCTTCCCACCACTTGTTACCTGGCTGGCTGCTACATGTCCTTCAGATCTCAGCTGGAAAAAATCTTTTTCCAGGGAGAACTTCCTGACTTTCAAGTGAAAAGTAGATCTCGATTACTTCTCTTTCTAGCATGTTGCTTCTTCTTCATAGCATGTACTATGTACACACTCTATGTTGCCATATAATTTATCATATATGTTTAATATCCATGTCATACACCAGAATGACAACTACAGACAACCTCAGTGACTAGAAGACAGCCTAGGTCCTATTTGGCATTCCTCAAATATTTGCTACGGGAGTGAAAGAGTTAGTACATTAATCCAGGGAATAGAACCTCTGCACATGCAGAGAAAGAAAAGACTCCTTCTACTAAAGAGATAGGTGGGGCACTTGGGAGGAAGTAGAATTTTAGGTTTGATCCTAAAAGATCTGGTCAGATTAGAAATGCAATGGGTGAGGAGATGATTGGGGAAGGTATTCCAAACAAAACAAACGGATGTATGTGTGTTTCAGTCTAGGTCCTATTACCAGCTGTGTGGTCTGGTTGAATTATATTACCTCTCTCCTTTTCTGTAAATAATTAACACAGAATATGTCTCCCTCTCTGAATCCTTGTAAGGGTCCAGTGAGATGTGGATTATGAAAATCTTCTGAAGATCACCAACCAAAAAGGGACATGAGAAGTATCTTTGATATTCACATTTTAATATTTAGTTGCACACATTTTACTGACAACTTTGTCCAAACTTCTGATATTTTTCAGCTAGGTCCCCTTCAAATCCAATGAATCCCTTTGTTTCACTACTTTTCCTACCCTCTGCTGGGAACCTATTTATTAGCAAAAGCCTAGAAATACTTGGCCTGCTTTGCATGAGTTATACGTATTCTTTGCTGGTGTAGTATTGCTGGCCATGCTCTTTGCACCTAGTTCAAGCTCGATTTTCTTTAATAATTATGTTTTGCAAAACCAAAATAACCATGCACACATGCAGATGACTTGGGTCTTGACCTAGCAATAGAGATCTGGTAGTCTTCAAGTGCTGAGGAACAAGGAAGTGAAGGACCTTAGAAAGGAAACTCAAGCTTTCCATTGCTCCCTGGTCATCTGTGTTTGCAGGAGAGGTGTCTGGTGCTTTTGAGGGCTTAGAGACGTGAGCTAATATTTACTTGCATGCAGGATGTGCCGAGTTTTCCAACAGTTGTATGGCTATGCATTTAATATCTCTATTTGTCACCAGTCTATTCCAACCACTATGGAAAACTGCCGTATTTTGAGCATCTCTTATGGTCTAGGCACTTGACTGTATGCTTTACCTGTTTTAATTTAATCCTCAAAGAAACTCTGTGAAGCAAGTATTATTACACACAGTCGATGAATAAAGTCTTTTAGGGCGGTGGTTTCACACCTATGGTATTTACCAGAAACCCTTGGAGGGCTTGTTAAACTACAGATTGCTGAGCTCTGCCTCCAGAAGACTCTCATTCAGAAGGTCTGGGGTGGAGCCTCTGAATTTGCATGTCTCACAAGATCACAGGTGATGCTGTTGCTGCTGAGTCAGGCACCACACTTTTGAGAACCACTGTCTTAGAGAATCAGGGACCAGCATCCACAGCTAGTGTTCAGAAGTGGAAATCAAACCTCGATCCAGCAGAATCCGAAAATCATGCTCTTTTCTGCAATATTACACTTGCTCATTTCAGCGAAGGCTGGAACGTGAATTCCATTAGAGGAGCAAATGTATGGGGTGGGGGAGAAGGAAAGAAAAAAGAAATGGAAGAGGGCATGAGATAAGCAGGTGGGAGAAAAGTCCCATCATGTTCAGTCATGAGGGCTCGAAAATTACCTTGGTGTACCTGACTTGTCCCACCTTGTGACTCAGAAGTCACTGAGTTCATGATGGAAAGGTGTGTGTGTGTGTGTGTGTGTGTGTGTATATATATATATATACACACACACACACACACACACACATTTGAGACAGAGTCTCCACTGTCACCCAGGCTGGGGTGCAGTGGCATGATCTCGGCTCGCTGCAACCTCTGCCTCCCAGGTTCAAGCGATTCTCCTTGCCTCAGCCTCCCAAGTAGCTAGGATTAAAGGCGACCACCACCATGCCTGGCTAATGTTTTTGTATTTTTAATAGAGACGGGGTTTCACTCTGTTGGCCAGGCTGGTCTCAAACTCCTGGCCTTGTGATCCGCCCACCTCGGCCTCCCAAAGTGCTGGGTTTACATACAGACATGAGCCACCGCTTCCAGCCAGGTTTTTATATTTTTGAGGTAATATACCATCAAAATGATCTAGTAGAAGATGGAAAGAAGATAGTTCTCATGAAGATAGTTTCTGAACGAGACTCAATATTTTTCCTGAACCTAAATATAAGCAGCTTCCCCAAGTGTCATGGCCTATGCAGGTCGCTTTGCTTCTCTGTCAATTTTTTTTCCATAAAATGTTGGTAATAATAATGCCCACCTAATAAAAAGGTGGCAAGGATCACAAATATAAGTTATAGGGAACCATAAAGCACTTGGCTGATGTTAATTTGATCCTCTGTTAAATTTCAACAAGCTAATAGTGATATCATCAAAAGCATTAATGGCTTGGATTCCTGTGAAGCTTTCAATGCCCCTACAGGGGGTTAAGAGGCAAGTGTCACCTGCACCTGTATGGTTATTGCACCACTATTCACATTGGTTGAGATATGGAATCAACTTCAGTGTCCATCAAGGGATGACTGGATAAAGAAAGTATGGCTTATATACACAATGGAATACTATTTAGCCATAAAAATAATAAAATAATGTCTTTTGCAGGAACATGGATAGAACTGGAGGTCATTATCCTAAGTGAAATAACCCAGAAACAGAAAGTCAAATACTGTGTGTTCTCACTTGTAAGTGTGAGCTAAATAATGTGAACACATAAACATATAGTGTAGAGTGATAGTGAAGTCTCAGAAGGGTGAGAGAGTGAGTAGGGGTTGGATGATGAGGAATTACTTAATGGGTACAATGTACTTTATTTGGGCAATGAATACCCTAGAAGCTCTGATTTCACCACTACACGATCTATGCATGTTACAAAATTACACTTGTACCTCATAAATGTATACACATTTTAAAACACAAGAGCTTCCACATATAGATGTAGTTGAGGAGAAAGGTAATGGGGCAAAAAGGTGAGTACAAACTGTGAGGGGAATGTCCTAGGTCTCCTTAGCGAAGAAAGGTGAGAAAGCCTCACACTGTACCTTATTAACAGTACCCACCACCATGGATTCGTGACATTTATATTATATAAACGCCTCAGGGCACAAATGGGAGCCAAACAGTAGAGTGGTTAAGACTGGGGGCTTCTATGTCAGCCTAACAACATTCACATTCTTTTCTTAGCACTTAATAGCTGTGTGACTTTGGGCAGGTCACTTCTGTAAATTCCTATTTCTTCTTTGTCAAATTGGAACAGCAAGATTACAACATAAGATTTCTGTTAAAATTAAATATCTGAATGCACTGACATACATTTAATAAAAAATTTCGGCCAGGCGCCATGGCTCACGCCTGTAATCCCAACACTTTGGGAGGCTGAGGTGGGCGGATCACAAGGTCAGGAGTTTGAGACCATCCTGGCTAACATGGTGAAAACCTGTCTCTATTAAAAATACAAAAAATTAGCCAGGCATGGTGGTGTGTACCTGTAATCCCAGTTACTTGGGAGGCTGAGGCAGGAGAATTGCTTGAACCTGGGAGGCAGAAGTTGCAGTGAGCTGAGATCGCATCATTGTACTCCAGCGTGGGCGACAGAGCAAGACTTCATCTAAATTAAAAAAAAAAAAAAGAAAAAAAGAATTTCAAGGAATAAATGAATGAAGAGAAGAACACACACACGCTTAATAAGATTCACAATTTTGCTGGGAGATGACTCAGCCAAACAGTTCCCTGAAATATGTCTCTTTCTTTCATCTGACTTTAACGTGAGTTATTCCTTATCTCCTTTTTGCCTCTGCAGGAAGCTCCCCTCCTACTCCAGTGGTACAGAACACCTGAGAACATGGCTGAATTACCCCAGTGACTTCTCTCATGGTCACAGATGAAAACCAGATGGAAATGGCAGGCAAGGTGACATTAAAGTATTGATGGAGAAAGCACCTGCGTTTGCATTTAAGGAAGCCAAATTGTACAAGAAGGCATGGTGACCTCTGCTGTACATTGGGGAAGAAAAAAATAAGCAATTTACTTGCACATGGTCATGGAAAAATAGCCTTGGGGGAAAATTACTTATGTAGTGAATTTATGTTGGGTTGTAAGACAGATTATACTATCAGCAGATGAGGTCGGAGGAGCAGGGAGGATGGATGGTGTGTGAAGTGGCTTGCACGGGGGAGGTTGCTTGAACTATATGTGAACCTTGAAATAGCTGGTGACATTTTTAAAAATTCTGGGTTAAAAATGTATTATTAAAAAAAGCTAAACCTGACATTTATTTTGCATGTATTTTATATTCACGTATAGCAATATTTGAAGTATAACAATAAAAATAGCCTATGTAGATGTCTTGTTAAGAAGCAGGAATATCTGGAGACTTTTTAGCATCGCTATGTATTGTTGGTCTCTTCTGCGGATCTCAAATTCAAACACCTGGTGGGGCCAGACAGGGAGTGTTAGTGACTCCAATAGGACAAAGTCCGGGAGACAAGAAGGAATGGTGGGGACTGAAGCGAAATGGAACAAACTTACCCTGTTAGAAGGGGGCAGCTGCTTCTCAGCTCCAAGCAATGAAGGGCTTAGGGTTGAAAGATCTTCTTTTGGCTTTTTCAAAAGACACTAGAAATCTAGAATCTTGTGTGATATACCTGATAGTTTAATATTGGTTGAATACATTTTAAAGAACGCTATAAGTCAAACACAATATTGGTTGAATACATTTTAAACAACGCTATGAGTCAAACAAAATATACCTTCAAGTCAGGTCTGGCCGTCAGAAAGTGATTTCTGGTTTGTGCAGACATAAGCAGGTACCACGTGTGGAAAGGATTCCCGAACCTGTAGGTTTTACCCAGGACTTTGTGTATTTAAGCCCCATCAGTCTTTCCACACACTGTGCAGCCAACACTTTCTGCATTAGAGGAAGTAAGGGCCAGTCTAGCTCTGTTTAGGAGAAGGCTTATGTGCACATGGCTTTGAAGTCAGATCTATTTGGAGCTAAGGCCTGGCTCCATTACTTTTTAGTACTATATGGGATTGGGTAGCCCTCAGATTCCTCATCTGAACCCAGGTGATAACAGTAACTAGATGATAGGGTCACTGTAAAGATTAGATGAAATTATGCCTGTAATGTGTTCAGCAAAATTCTAGACACATAGTAAGCATTCAATAAACATTATTCCTACTAAAAAGAATCTTGGTCCCTCTAACTATATTCCCTCATTAGACCTTTGCCTCATTCTTCTACATTTCTGCATTTACCCGACTCTTCATTACTGAAATCTGTGCCTTTGTCCTGGTCCTGCATATATCCTTTATCTCAAAGGCAGATTGACTTTTCAGTGTCCCACCCTCAGCATCCTGTTAGGCAGTAATTATATCTTCCTTTCTGATTACAGTTAATGAATGATCTTGGGTAGTGGTTAAGTGCAGAACAGTAGAATTTTCCACCCTTGGTGGTGCTGGTAGGAGCTTGAATATGTATCTGGCTCAAACGTCTTCTGTTTAGGTCAGACCTTTCTCTAAGGTCCCTTATAGAGTCTTCCTTAGATGGGCCACTCACTACATAGCAAAGAACTTGTTGGACACAGCTTGGATTATTATAACATTCTTTGTGAGGCTCAACTAAAATGGACTCTCCTGCAGATTGTAACATTGGCCCTAATTATTCTTCTCCTCAGGAGGAAAATAGAATGTGAATAAATAGAAGAGTACAGTGGGCTATAGGCATAGGCATCTGAAGTTTACCATTTTAATTAGATCATAATGAAAATCAACTTATTTCTGAGTTATTGAGGTGTTCTATTCCTGACTATGCAGTATAACACAAATTCTGTGTATGTGAGAAATGTATATGTGAATTTGAAACTATTATGCATAAGAAAAACTTACTTCATACAATATATAGAATGACATCAACCAAGAGTTTTTAACTAGAACTGATTATGTCTTTATGTAGAAAATCACTATAAATTATTGATGTAAGGTGATTTGTTGTTTAGAAGTACAAACCACATGTCTCTATCTCCTACTGCTTACCATCAAGTTTAATGGTAATGGCTGAGTTCCTTTTCCAGTAATTTAGAAGCCAATGCTTGCTATATCTGTGGAGGATTATTTGGTTGTTGCTTATATTAAGCACCAACATGCTCTCATGCTAAGCTTGTAGGCCACTTGCAAATAGAACGTTTTGAATATCTCGTTATGGCTTTGCATGTTTTGGTGTCACTTTGGAGGATAGCATTTAAGCTTATAAATTAAGCTTAGTCAACATTTATAGAGCGCCTTCTATATACCAAGCACTATTTTAACCCTGAGAGTAAAATGTAAATAAAATACAGTCCATTTTCCCCAGGGTTTTTTTTTGGTGTAAAGATACTTAAACTGATAATTTCAAGATAATATGGGAAGTGCTATGACCGACAGGCATGCATCCAGCCCACAAGAACAGAGATAAAAATTGAGTAAAAAGTGGGACAAGATGATGCCTCATATGAATCGTGCAGGTTGAGTAGCAGTTAATAATGACAGGCAAGGTTTATGAAGCACTAAATGTGTGTCAAGCAGTAATCTACGTGCATTTACACGTCTTGGCTCACGAAATCTTTATGTAAACATTATGATGTGAGTATTATTATCTCTTCATTTTTATGAATGCCTAAATTGCAGCAAAGAAAGGTTAAAAGGGTTAGCTAGGGTCAAGTGACTAGTAAGCAGTAGAATCAGAGTCTGAACTCCAGAAATCTGACACCAAGACTGATAGTCACCATGGTGCACTGCTTTATTTTAGTGAAATGAAGATGTATGTGAAGGTCATGCTTGGCAGCAGAAACAGCATGAAAAGTGGGAGGTGTGAGAAGGTATTATGAGAATATAAAGTATGAAGCAGAAAGTGGCAGGAGGTAAGCAAGGGAAGCAATGAGTAAAAGGTTTTGAGAAAAGAGTCTTCTGGCTGCAGTTTAGGAGACTCCAGCAATGAGCCTATTAGGAGGCATTTTAATGGTTCAGGGGAGGATGGTGAAGAGAAGGTGAAAGGAGAAGAAACTCTCAAAATGACTGGGTTGACTTGCCTGTCAGTTTGGTGGAGTAACATCAAAGTCAATTTCAATCTAGTATTACAAAAATAATGTGACATTTCTGTCAAATGGAATAAACACATCTATTCCACTTTTTGCCATTTTATATTAGTAAAAATAGAAATTATTCATATAAACTTTTATAAATTAGTTTTTCTTCTTATATGCACACTCTCTTACTACAAATTCTCTAGATGGAGGTTTCAAGTAGCCTAATCTTATGTATTAGGGAGAGAACAAGGTAGTAATTGGTTTAGGCACCTGCAGAAAGGAAGGTGGGACATTAGGAGATGGCTTCTGAAGAACTGGGCATGTCATTAAAAAAATATAATTAAGGCCAGGCGTGGTGGCTCATGCCTGTAATCCCAGTACTTTTGGAGGCCAAGGTGGGTGGATCACTTCAGGTCAGGCATTCGAGACCAGCCTGGCCAACAGGTGAAACCCCACCTCTGCCAAAAATATAAAAAATTAGCCAGGTTTGATGGCATGCACCTACAGTCCCAGCTACTCGGGGGGCTGAGGCAGGAGAATCGCTTGAATTGAGGAGGCAGAGGTTGCACTGAGCTGAGATTGTCCCACTGCACTCCAGCCTGGGCGACAGAGCCAGACTCTGTGTCAAAAAAAAAAAAAAAGAAAAAAAAAAAAAAAAAAAAAAAAGAAAAGGAAAGAAAAGAAAAAGAAAAAAATTTAGTTGAATCTTGACTAGAGGAAGGAAATCTTAACAGATTTCAGATTTATTTAAGTTCAACATGCCTGAGGAATGCTACAGTCAGTCATATTTCTGAGTACACAGATGGACTATAGTTCCCAGACCTTCTTGCCTTTTGGTGAGGCTGTATGGCTGAGTTACAGCCAAAGGAATGTGCTTAGAAGGATGACTAGCACATCTAGGCTTAGAACATAAAAATTCTCTTATTCTTTTTCTTTCTTCCTCTTCTGGCTTCAAGCAAATGAACATGATGATTTTGGAAGCCCCATGTTGAACATGGTAGAGCCACAAAATTAAAGTTAAGTGTGAGTCCCTGTGTCACCACATAGAGAAGAGGTGCTTACCAGTTAAGTATAGTCTTTGCACTCTACCTGAGTGAGAAATAAATAATGTTCTACACTTTGGAAGGCCGAGGTGGGTGGATCACTTGAGGCCAGGAGTTCGAGACCAGCCTGGCCAACATGGTATTTCTACTCAAAATACAAAAAATTAGCCAGGCATGATGGCGCATATCTGTGGTTCTAGCTACTTGGGAGGCTGAGGCGGGAGAATTGGTTAAACCCAGGAGGCAGAGGTTGCAGCAAGCTGAGATCATACCACTGCACTCCAGCCTGGGCAACAGAGCGAGACTCTGTCTCAAAAAAATAAATAAATAAAATAAAGAAATGATGTTACGTTCCTTAGATTTGGGAGTTTCTGTTACAGCAGCTAGGACTTAGCTAATATAGTCATTGGAAATATATATATCTCACATACATATTTGTTAACATGTTTACAGTATATATATATATATATATATATATATATATATATATATATATATATACACACATATGAGTGAAAAAATTTTGAAAAGTCAGAAGCCCATCAGCATAAATCACACCCTGACCTAGGAAGATAATCAACTGTCCTGAACTCAGAAAAGGTACATATTGAAAGCAACTCAGGCTATTCTGTTGCCTTCCATGGCTGTGCATGGGCTATGGGTCCAGAAGCCTTGAAGTCAAGCCCCACTTTTATTAGTTCATCCTGGGCAACAGTTTAAATCCATTAAACTCAGGTTCCTCTTTTATGAAACAGGGAAAGAAGACTGTCCCCGACTTCTTCCCAGTTGCTGTGAGGATGAAATGGGATTCAAGTTTGGATAGTCCTTCCTTCAGAGGCTGCAAAGTGCTCAATTAAAAGTTAATTATTAGTACCTTCTTAATTACCAGAGACACACATGTGACTTATAGATCTTTTATCATTCTTATTTTTTCCTCCTCCTAATTTCCTTCAAAAGTTTCTATGTCTCAAGTTCCTAATGCCTTTCCCAGAAACTTGAAACATGTATCAGTGTTACTTTCCTGAAAAGGAGTAGACTGGGAAAACCCAGGAAGGCATTTCCAGCCCATGGGAGAGGCCATTGGATTGGGATTCTGGCAAACAGGAATGGTTAGATTAGTCTTCATCCTTAGGGTGGTTTACAGCATGGGTTTGGAATCAGAAATATTTGGAGTAAACCCTGGTGCCCCTCATTTTCCAAGGGTGTGACCATGGAAAACCTGGGCCATAGTTCTGTTATATAGAAAATAGAGATAACAATATTATTTCATGGGGTTGCTATAAGGTTGAATTAATTAATGATGGTGCCTGGCATGTACTGACCACTCAATGCACAAGGGCTATTGTTAACAGTTATTCTGTCTCTGGGAGTTCTACCTCTCACAATCCTCTAAGAAGAACCAGGGAAGCCACCCTATAATTGTGGCTGGCATTGCTTGTCCTTGTAACGTTTAAACATTACTTCTAATGCTATGTTGAAATGTAAACACTGAAAGTGACTTGGGTTTTGTTGTTGCCTTGCTAAAAGGATATACATCTTTCAGAAGCTTTTAAGCTCTCAAGTCACTCTTTCAGCCTCAAAGACTGCCTCAACTTGAAATAATGAATCCCTTTTTTCATTTACTTTGTCCTAATTGACAATAATGGGTACACTTTACTTTATATTTGCCTTTTCTCCCTTTTCTGTATGCCCTACTCGGTGCTGCAGGGGTGGAATATTTTTAATACGTACTTTTTCCCTCCCAGCTTCCTATGCCTTGGTTCATTCTCTACAAAATATGGAAACAAGGGTCTTGGAGCCACTAACTGGACCTGTAGGACCTTTCAATATTATCTTATCCTCTCTAGGTCTTATTTCCTTCATCTGCAAACAAAGAGGAGGAACTGAGTATTTTCTAAGGTTCCCACTCAGACAGTTTAGAACTCAATTTATCTTGCACTTGCCATTCATTTATTCAGTGAATACGTGTTGAATTCATACCATGCATAGGTCCCCATTGCAGTAATTAATTTGCTGCAGTATAATTGTTTGCATCTCAGCACTGGAAAACAGATATAAAATGCCATAATCGCTGTCTTCAGGAGCTTACATTCTTTTAGGGGAGGTGCAAACAAACAATTTCACTGTAGTAATCTAACTACTGCAAGAGAGGCTTATATAGGTTTCAGAAGAGAATATCAAAGTGGCCCTTGCCAGTGATGATGGGTTAGGGAGGGACATAGCCATTAAAATAATTTAAATAAGCAAGGGAGAGATGTATTTAATTATTAATTCATGGTAGCCTTGCCCTCCAGAAGTTCTCAGTCTAATGCAGGAAATAGTAGGGTCATCATTCAGTATGTCAAGCTCTGTGGCAGAAGAATAAACAGTGTCATTCACACACAGAGGAATAAGTGATTAGTTGGTTCAAGTTACTATCCCTTTGAGCTATAAAACTGTTTGCTTCAAAATAAACCTAGAGAAAATTATCCACAAGAATATCATTTAAAAATAAAATATATTAACTTATGATGCGACTGTTGTTTGCTATGTGCTAGACAGTATGCCAAGCATGACACAGTGGTACACAAGACATTTCTTCAAACATATGGTGTTAGGAGGGAAAACAAGAAATGAAACCTAAACTTGTCAAGAATGTAAAAGCAGAGAACCAGGCTCGTTGCCCTAGCTCCTCCACTTATTAACTGTGTGACCTAGAGAAAATCACTTGACCTCTCTACTCATCTCCCTGGTATGCAAACAGGGATGATAATAGGTATAAGTGAGAGTTGTATAAGGGACAACGTTCAAATAAAATAAGGGCTGTGAAAGTGCTTTGTGGGCTGTTAAGGACTCTATTCATATTAGTGATCATCATAAGGGAAAAAGAGGGAATTGGTTGTCCTTAACCCGAGATGAGAAAATGCAGTGATTTCCACACATAATGACCCATGCATCCTCAGGACTTCAAGGCCATGTACATGCTGTTGCCTCCCCAATCTATTTCCTGATTAATCTCCTTTTTCAAATGCTGATCAATAATAACTGTCTACTGAACTTCTCTACTTTGAAGTTCATCTCATGCTTGGCATGGCCAGAATTAAATTCAACTTCTTCCCGTTTCCCCCTCACTTCAGATTTTCTCTGGCTCCCATATTTCTCTTCTCAGTAAACAGTTCCCAAATCAGAACCATCTCCTCTCTCAGCCCCATGTCCATTGGTTATGAGGTCCTGGACAGTTCTCAAGTTATCCCCATGCTCACCTCCACTACTTGATTCAGCAATCATCATCTCTCCTCTGAGCTACCGCAATAGCTCCTTTAGTGTTGCCCCTGCCTTGAGACTTTACACTCTCTGCTCTCCAATCCATCCATTCTACTATTCACTGAGTGATTCTTTACAATAATAACTAGACCATAGCACTCTTATCCTTAAAAGGCTTCAGTGACTCCTCATGGTTTGCTCTGATAGCTTAATAATTTAAGCTATTAGGAGAATCATGAGATTCTTTGTGACCTGGATCATGTCACCCTTTCCAGCCTCAGTTTACCAATTCCATGTTTACCAAACTATTTATATTGAGCTGCCTATTTCTCTTCTCTGTACCTTTGCTCATGATATGCTATTGGCCTAGGACTCTCTTTTCCTTCTCTTTTACCAACAACTATTATTTAAATCAAGGTTCATCTCAAGTATCACTCCCATGAAGGAATTCTTGGAAATACCTTCCAGGAAGGAAGGCTTATGTCCTTCTCCTTCACACACGTTATAGCTGTATATGCTACTAACACCATCCTTGTCCCACTGCATTTAGTATCTACAGCATGGACTAACTCTTACTCAAAGATTATTCTTTGTTAGCTTTTATCTTGGCTGCTGGTGCCAATGTAGGAACATGGCTGATCTGATGAAAACCAAGCCTTCTTGTAAGACTTCAAGCACATTATCAGCTATGGATGGTACTGATGACTCCAAAGGAGGCAGTAGACATTTGTGGAAACAAAAGATGATTGGGTCTGTCAGTGGAAGTATAAAAGTAACCCAGATTACTCACACTAAGCTAATTATCCTGCTCTGGTACATACATTAGTTTTAATTTTGTCACTTGTGTAGACAGATACAATTATGCTGGTCAGCTATGTGCTTGTATTTCAAGGATAATGGATCTATTTCCCCCTTCGGAATGAGTGCAATAAGTTGTTGACTAAAAATTGCTGACATTACTCTTAATTTGGGTTTCAGGCTTAACAGCAGCATTAGAAGAGACTGAGGTTAGACATTAAGAAACATTCTCACTGGCAGTACTGGAGATATCTCTATCTCTGCTGATGTTAAAATTGTTCAGAAATTTTCACCTGTCCAAGATAGAATAGGAACTTTCCTGCCAGAGACTAGACTATGCTACTTCTGAATGTTTCCTCTGACATTGGGACTTTATGATATTGAGGACTGGGGTATCTTTTATCCATTCATCCATCCATCCATCCATTCATCATTTATTAAACTCTCTTCAACTTGAAGATTTCATATTTTTCAATAGGGAATAAATGAAAAATAACATTTTTGCCCTTGGGGAACTCATACTCTAGTCATGGGAAACAGACATATAAACAGAAGTAGACATATAGGAGGAAGAGTTAGCCAGGTAACTAGGTGGGTAGTGAGAAGGGAGGACATTCCAGGCAGAGTAGTGGTATATGCATGGAGGTATCAAAGCTAGAGAATAGAGCACACACCAGCTGATATATAGGCAGATCTAGGGTCTATGCCATTGAGTTGTAAAAGGTAGGTTATGGCACGTTAGCAAGGACTAGATGATGGAGACCCTTTGACTTTGTGGCAGGCCTGTGAGCATGCTGCTCAGTTCTCCCTCCAAGAAATAACTGCAAAGAGTATTAACTCATTGAGAGCCTCCGACTGCTACACTTTTGGATTCATATGGAGTTCATACTCTCCCAGACGTGCTCCCAGCCAATGTCTGGCATGGTGGGGGTACCAGAGCTAGGCCGTTTCTACTTCACATAGGACTTCTCTAAAATGCAATCTTTGCACTGAGGCTTCCCAGTTAAACTGGCCACAACATTCACAGAGCTGCATGTGAGTGTGTCTTTGGCACTTCTTACTCAACACTTTCTCCTTTCCTTTCTCCCCTGCATAGTGTCAGGACTGCACTATGATCTGCTGCTCTTCCCACTCATGCCTGCTCTCTCTTCCCCTTCTCCCTCTCAGGCATTTCTCTCCACAAATCTTGCATATTTGTCATTCTGTCTTGGTGTTTGCTTCCTGGAGAAGCTGAACTGGCGTAGATTCAGTAAGGTGTTTGGATTTTGAGCTGAAGGAAATGAGAAGACACTGAAGGGTTTTGCACAAGAAGATTGAGTGTTGAAACCTTTGTTATAGAAAGATTGTTGCTGTAGTGTGGAAGACTGATTTAGGAAGAGTGAGACTTGAGGCAGGGACATCCATTGAGAAGTGAGAATAAAAGATTTGAAATGGAGCAAAAGCAGAAGGCAGAGTGGGAAGAAGGTAGAAACAACAGGATATAATGGAGATAGAAACAACAGGGTTTGGTGATGCATTGGTTGTCAACTGCAATAGAGGGAGAGTACAGGATGATGGGGACATATCAATGGTTAAGCGTGCCATATGCCTAGCCTTGAAGAATTCTTGGCATGTGGTTTGCTACTGGAGAATCCTTACATGAGTGTAGAGAGGGTAAGTTGGCAATTTCCTGTGCTCCTTATGCTATATTTCCCCTCCACCAGGATGGACACTTCAGCCAAGAGCACCAATGAGGCCCCCTCCTCTCAGGAACTAGGCTGAAAGTTTGGGGAAACTGAGGCCTCAGTTGGTTAACACTCAGGGGTTGACAGAAAGAGAGGTGCCTGAGGCAGTGGTGGTGTCAACCTGTCTAACATAAGGTACTATAAGGCTGTAGGAATCTGTATTAGTTTGCTAGAGCTGCTATAACAAAGAACCCCAAATTGGGTGCTTTAAACAACAGAAATATTTTGTTTCAGAGTTCTGCAGGCTACAAGTCTGAAATCAAGGTGTCAGCAGGGCCATGGTCTCCTCACTGGAGACTCTAGGGAAGAATCTGTTTCTTACTCCTTCTTAGCTACTGCTGTCATCACATGGCATTCTCCCTGTGTGTCTTCACCTCTTCCCTCTGTGTGTGTCTTTGTGTCTCCTCTTCTTATAGGAACATCAGTCATATTGGATTACAGGCTGGCCCTTTTCTAGTATGACCTCATCTTAATTGTCTGCAATGACCCTTTTTCCAAATAAAGTCACATTCTAAGTTCTAGAAGAACATATATTTGAGGGTCACTATTCAACCAAGTTCAGAAGCCCCAAGTGAAAACTTAGCACATCCTGAAACCCTTCACTATACCAACATTACATTATGAACTGTGAAAACTACTTTTACCAAGCCTAACTAGATCTAAAATCTGGTTCTGGCTGCCATTTCTTCCTCCACCATCAGTGTAGCATGTATATCCTTGTAACCCGTCTGGGGCCCACATAAAAATTTCTCTCCAAGGTGCAAGAGGCTGGAGTCAGGCATCAGCTCAGGTGATGGAGGATCCTCTCTCAATTTATCCAGAATTTCTGTCAAGTTTTCCGTCACACTGTTTCCCTCTAGATCAGCCACCAGTTGGTCAAACCTCAGACACTGGATTCATCTAGTCTATCCCATATGATCTTGACATGTGAAAACACTTACTGTTGCATGCCACTGGGTTTTAAAGGTTGTTTGTTATGCAGCACTATAAGGCAATTGATAATTAGCACATTCTTTAAAGTGAGTGATATTAGGAATATCACTGAGTCTCGATTTTGTAGTTTTTCAATCTATAAAATAATTATAACAAGACCTACCCCACCAGAATATTTTGAGAATTAAATAAGGTGACTCAGCATGTAAGATATGGTTATTTCCTGGAAACACTAAAGGCTAAATATGTGTATTTTAAGATCGCATTATAAGACAGTCATCCACATCTCTGTCCCAGGGATCATGTTCCAAATAATATTTCTGTATCCCAAGCATTGTGGATGTGCTGCACATGGGCTACCGTTCAGTGCCTTCCAAGCTTCAGAGGGTGACACTATTAGAGATTCTCTTAAATTAAATTCTAGAGTTAACTAAGTGTTTGCAGAATTCATGTCACCAATGGGTAAGGCAAAGAAACCAGAAGGTGAAACATCACCTTTATGATATCGATTGGAAAAGACCTCATGGAAAAGGTGACAAAATAGAGAAACAGTGGAAATGGCATAAGCTTTAGAGATGGGGGGCATTCAAAACCTGGGCTTATTTGCTAGCTATGAAACTTTAACAGGTTATTTAATCTCAGTAAGCTGTGGTTTTTCCACGTTATAAATGGGAATAAAATTAAGAATCTTGTAAAATGGTTAAGAACATTAAAGATAATGCATGCATTTAAGCCATCTAAGATAAAGTAGGGAATCTTCCATCTACATGTCAAAAAACTTGCCCCTTTTACTTGGTCTTGGAGCATAAAGGCTTGGAGAACAGACATCCTGGCTAACATGGTGAAATCCCGTCTCTACTAAAAATACAAAAAATTAGCCGGCCGTGGTGGTGGGTCCCTGTAGTCCCAGCTACTCGGGAGGCTGAGGCAGGAAAATGGCCTGAAGCCAGGAGGCGGAGCTTGCGGTGAACCTAGATGGCGCCACTGCACTCCAGACTGGGCGACAGACCGAGACTCCGTCTCAAAAAAAAAAAAAAAAAGAAAAAGAAAAAGAAAAAGAAAAAAAGACTTGGGGAACAGAAAGCCAGCTAACATAAATAAGTTTAGGTGCTGAACTATGCCTGGAAATTTGGATAAAGAAAGCAGCAAAGAAATTAGTATTTTTTGTGTGTCAGTTTTAATGCACAGAATTTTTTTCTTTTGTATTGTCTTACACTATATTTAGGTACAAGGTGTCCCAGAACAAAAGCTGGACGTTATTTTTAAATGTGCAAAACAATGACATGATTGGTATTCTATATTATCAGCATCACATTGCCAAACACATGGAAATTTTAGAATCAACTATCTGCTTTTCACATATGTCTACTGCAATGTTGCAGTCTGACCCTGCTTTAAGTGTCTTTGCGGCTTTTACTCTAAATGTTAAATATGATGCTTTACATTTGTATAGCACTTAATAATGAAACTCTTTTCCAGATACTATTTTATTTTTCACCTCCTCAGCAACTCAATTGAATAGCAATTCTTATCCACAATTTGAAGACGGGGAACAGGTTCTGAGTAATTAAATCGTGTGTCCAAAGTCACAAAATTAGTAGATACTGATCTAAACCACAAAGTGGTAAGGAAGATGTGAGGCATTCCCTGAGACCTCTTATATGTCTGTCGCTATGCTAGGTTCTTTACTTTTAACTTCTCTAATAATCACAAAACACACAATCTTCTGTGGCAGACCAGCTAGGTACCTCTTTATTAGTCACTGTTCCGTCCTCCAGTCTGGCTCACGGAACCTACATTTTCTTTTCACATGTAAGCTCAATTGTGCTTAAGAAAGGGGGGCTCCAAACCTAGCCTTACATGACAATTTATGGGCAGTCCAAACTGACCATGACGACCCATTGTTCTTTCTAGTGACTGGTGCAGAGATGGGCATATGATCCAGCTTACCCAAAGATTTAAAAGAGGAGTTTTCTGGAAGTTTTGGAAAAGACACACTCCCCTTCTCCCCCAACACCACTCTAATAAAAAGAGAGCAAAAGATACATAAGGACAGCCCCCAACTCCGTCTTTCCTGCTCTGGGTGTTGCCATATGAGGGTCTGATGTTTGGAGCCATGACAGCCATT
Organism: Macaca mulatta; assembly: GCF_049350105.2. Lineage (NCBI taxonomy): Eukaryota > Metazoa > Chordata > Mammalia > Primates > Cercopithecidae > Macaca > Macaca mulatta. The sequence continues at coordinate 80,276,974 of NC_133419.1, forward strand.
TCAATCATGAAGAGAAATTAAAGCAAAGCAAAACAAAACAGAAGCTGAGCCGCAGACTTATACCTTTGAGCTATACAATGAGTCAATCTGGAAAAGCCGACTTTCAGATTTCTTGTTACGTGAGTTAATTAAAAGTTTTTATTGCCAAAGCCACTTTTAGTCACATATTCTATCACCTGCTCTTGAAATCATCCTAGATGATTCAGCCTTACAAATAGGCATTGTGATCACTGTTGATAAAACTGAGGAACAAAGAGTTTAAGTAGTCCAAGGCCACTAATGCAGAAAGTGGTAGATTTGAAATTTGAACTTTCATGTGTCTGACTTGGGCCACAAGGTAAAACTGCCTAATTTATACTTTGGCCTGATAATGATCCTCTTTATTTTGTGCCTCTCAATGCTGGGGAAAGCAATGAGGAGAGGTGGGAAGAGTAGAGGACTCAGAGGTAAAAATTCAGACTTCAAGTTCTCGTTTTACCATTTTGGAAGAGTGTTACTTTGGGCAAGTCTCTTGATCTCTCTGAGACTCAGTTTTTTTCATCCATCAAATGAGGATAATAACCTCTGGCCTATTTCCTTCCAGGGCTATGGTGAAGATGACAAGAGACAAGGTATGTGGAAATCTCTCTCTACTGTAGAGGATAAAAGATTCTTCTTATTAGAGAAGACGTCCTCAGGGCAGACATGGTCTCCTTGTGAGGTACAGTAGAGACTAAGGATACTAATGGTCCCTAACATGAGTACTATAATAATGTTACTGCTTTTGCTAAATTTATAATTTGTAAGTTGTAAATTCAAACATTCTCCCCTCTGAATGCCATTCTGAAGGTTAATGAATGAAATACGTAATTTTCAAATCCCAACAGTTGGTGTTAATTGGAAGCAAACACACACCTTCAGGGTTGATCTCTCATAACAAGACAGTCACATAACTTAACCTCAAAGCAATTCATTACTGCACCACTCAGAGCTCTGGGAACATGGTAGACATTTCAAAGGATTTAGATGTGTGTGCATGTTTCCCCCCACCCAGTCTCTTTGCAAAAATAGTAAACTAGAAGCAAGAAGAGGACCAAGGGAAATTTAAGGGAATAAGATAAAGAATTTTAAAATAACTCGAAACACTAAATCCATAGGATTTAATTAGAAACAACCCTGGAGGTTGCCAGCATTTGCTACTTATCCATGATAGAATATTTTACAATATTTAAAAATCATTACCTGAAAGGTGATTTAAAGACACAGGACACTACACTTAGGGTCATGGGAAGAGATAATGATACAACAGAATGTAGAAGCCATATGATTCCAAAGGAATAAGATGTGTCTCTCATACACATACATACCTGAAAGGAACTATGAATTTTGACTTTCTGAGAGAGGGACTTCAAAAATTCAAAGTCACATACAATTTTTTTTGAAACAAAAACTTTGTGTTTGCATCTCTTTTCTCAAAGTTATAGGAAAAGGACATAGTTTGCACAGTATGTTTTTATAAGGTTCTCCATTGATTCTGTGCTTACTGTATGCAGGCAGTGTTCTAAGCATTTTACATGTATTTGCTTCCATTTAGTTCTTACAGTAATCCTGTGAGGCAAGTATTATGATCACTCCCATGTTAAAGATGGGAAAAATGAGGATCACAAAGATTAAGTTGTCTTACAGGACCCAGCTGGTAAATGAGGGAGTCTGGAGCAGAAACTTAGCTGACTCTGGAACCAGTTCCATACCACATTTAAATATCCTCTATGCTAAGTTGACAATTTATGTATATTTGTATAGAATTAAGTAAATTGTATGGGGGAGTAGGAGAACAAGAAGCTTTTCTATTTTATTTTGTTTTCTTATCCTTGAAATAAAATGGATACAAAGGGTGTTGTGTCAAGACCAATCGATCTGAATATTTTGTCTCCTGCCTTTCTCACGGTGCTACCTCCTTAGTTTTAAATTCTCCATCTCTGGGTCAGATGATCTCAGCTGTCCTTACTGGTGGGCTCTCTGCATCCAGCCTCACCCTCTTTCAATCTGTCCTTTAGAGCAAGCTTTCAGTTACAAAAATCCGATCCCTTCTTCCCTCTGGTGAGACAATGTTATCACTGTCTGCATGTCCTTCAGGTAGGCACCCACAAGTCTGGCTTACCATGCAGAAGCCCCCCTAATCCTGCCCTGGCTAAAAATGTGCACTAATTGTATGCATTTTTATATACAAATACTGAGTTTTGCTGCAGAATATATTGTTTAAATTAGTCGTTTTTAAAAAACTGCCATCACATCACACCTCCTATGGGTTTCCAAACATTCTGAGCTGTGTCTCCTCTTGTGTCTTCATCCTTTGTTCACCTCACTTATCATTTAAGCAAAATAGGTGTAGTGTCTAGGGTCTATGACACTTTTAGGGGCTAAAAATGTTTTAATTAAAGGAAAAACTAAATATGCTCTACCTTGGGTTATATTTATCTTTATACCAATGCAGTCATAACATAGAATTGTGTGTGTGTGTATATATATATGTGTATATATATATATATATATATTTTTTTTTTTTTTTTTTTTTTTACAGAGGACAAGGTCAACGAAATCAAAAGTTCCTAAGATCAATGAAATTTATAATGCCACCCTGACTCTCCTTTCTTTCTGTAAGACCCACAGCCCACATGGAGAAATCCTGCCCATTCTTAAAAAAATCTTGACCAAGTGTCATCTTCCATGAAACCTTTCCTGACAACTCCTCTCAAGCATTTTAATTAATGCATGCATTTATTCATTTATATATCACTTTCCTCTTTCATTGGCTCTTCCTCCAAGAAGGCAATTTCAAGCAGAGAGTAAAATAATCCTAGCCAAGAAATAAGAACATTGATTATATGCCAATCCAGTGGTAAGTGCTTTACTCATGTTCATCTGCTTTAGACTCACACTATGGGGTAGACATTATTATTATCATCCTTATTTTACATTTGAGAATATGGAGGCTAACAGAGATTGAAATGTTATCAGTTACAAGTGGCAGAGTGTGGGCTTAAACCCAGGCCTACTGGATCTGGAGGCTAAAGCTGGCTGTCTTGGTAGCAGGATATTGGGGAAGAGCCCTCTTCACTGGCTTCATGATTCCAAGTAGAGATATGTCAATACTGTAACCTCTTTGGAATTTTGTTTTTTTCATCTTCTACCTCTAGCCCTGGATGGAAGAATGACCATGTGATGCCTAGGCCAGTCACTTTCCTCTTCATCTTCTCTTTTTGGAATTCACCCATTTGGAGAGAGCACGTTCTCTGGTTTGCTCCCTACCATTAGAGAAGTTTGGAAGGCCTGCAGCTCTTCAGCTCCTCCTTTTATGTCTATTTTGATATTCATGAGGTTAACACACTCAACCATGTCTTCAACTTCTCATGCGGTTGTAAAGCTGACACTTCAGTTAGTCTCTCCTTTGCTTTCATATTTGGGCACAGAAGAACAGTGAGAGTTCCTTGGGCTCTTAAAAACACCAACACGCTCCCAATCATAAGGCACAAAGATAACCCAGAGGAGGGCCGGATAAACTATTTTGAAATAGAGAGGACTTTTTAGAAAGGGGGGATTCTGAGCTGAATTTTTAAATGCCAATCTCTATGTAGCAGAAAAACAACATTGGTTTGAAAGTAAAGTATTTTAATTCAACATTATATTGAGCTCCAGGATTACACTAACTAATTAAACAGGCATCATTCTTAATGGCAGCAGTAGCAGTGGAAAATCTATGAATTTAAAGTACTTACTATTACTAGGGTATTAACACCTTACATGGTGTATTTCATTTAATTCTCACAGTATCTCTTTGTTAGTAAATACCTTCTGTTTCATAGATGTATAAAGTATTATTCAGAGATGTTAAGTAATCTGTCAAAATGATCAGAAATAATGTAAAACAAAATTATAATTGAAGATTCAACCTACTTACCTGTCTCCAGTGCCAATATGTTTATATTATTCACGTAGTTATTTTTCACCATCTCACTGCCTTGAACTTACTGCCTATAGAGCTCTTATCTCTAGACATTTTGATGATCTGTTTCCCTGTCTATCTCCTCTAATAGAATGTGAACTCCATGAGGGTAGAAATAGTATCCTACTCCTTTTTTATCTTCTGCTCTTAGCATATTTCATTTCTTCAGTGATATCTGTCTTCTGAGTTCTGCTATTTGCTAGGCACAATATGCAGTGTGGGCCACAAGCTGGTGAACAAGACAGACATTATATCATTCCTACCCTATGGTGCTGATACTTTATCAGGGTAAACATAAAATGAACACGTTAAAAAAATAAGCAACTTGAGATCAATATAAGTACTGTGAGATAAAGGAACATATTGGGTAGGCTGGATAGAGGGAGAATGGACAAGGAAGGCCTCACTGCAAATTCTAAGTTGAGACTTGAGGGATGGACAAGAGCCAAGTTCAGGGCACAGACATTTCAAGAGGAAGCAAAAATATGAGTGAAGGATCTGACATGGGAAAGATCTTGACATGCTCAGAGTTAGAAGATGTGAAGAGTAGCAAATGAAACTTACAGAGCCTTGCGGAGAGCTTTGGATTTTAATTCAAGTGCAATAGGCAGACACTAAAAAATAATAAACAAGTAATGATCACAGGGGTGAAGAAAAAAGAATGTTGCTAAAATTCTTTTGAAGATAAAATTGACAAAGATTGCAGGGGATTGGTTGCACGGTGAGGGAGGAATCAAGGTTGACCTGAGGGAAGGCTTCCAGCATGAGCAACTGGGTAAGTAGTGGTACCATTTACTAAGATGGGGAAGGCTGGGGAAGCATAGATTGGAGAGTATACTGGGGAAGGTAGTAAGCATTAACACGTTTGAGATTACTATCAGATATTCAAGCATGGTTGTAAAAAATTGACAATGACCACAGCTTATCTCTATTTGGTTACATTATTGCCCTTTGTTGGTGGGCATGTTACAACACCTGGATGCAGAAATAAGTAAGTGTGCAACTCAAAGTAACTCCCAAGAGCCAGCATATATTCCTATCAAATGTTGGCTTGAAACCATTTTTAGAAATATTTTTATATGCTGAAAAAGTACAGTTGTGACTGAAAACAAGAGTAAATCTCCCATCTCCCACACTGGCCTTGCATTTACTTCAACTATAGTTCTAGAAATCTAGCTTGGAATAGAGCTGAGAGTGACATATTAAGACACGAGGTTTGCATCTTCAGGATACAGCTCTTTACCCTCTAACGTATACTCATTTGAACAACAGTAACAAAGCAGCTTGCAAAAGGGTAAGGCCACCTTCTAGCTTCTAGCAGGTAACAAGACATATGCAAATGAACATTTACTCTCTTGCTAAGCAAACATGGTCAGTTATTACAATGGGCCAATGAGGGTATAGTAAAAAATCACAATATGAAAAATAAACAGAATTTAAATGAAAAAATATTAATCATAGAGCTAAATGCTTGGTATGGAAATATGAGAACATGGAGGGGACAAATCTCATAATACATTTCCAAATAAATGATGACAGTTTTCATTAGATGTCTGTGAAGGGCATTAAATATATTCTGTTGAAAAATTATTCATAAGAAAACTAACTTGCAATTTTGTTGGTGTGATATTAATATGTTTGACTCAATAGGTAGACTTATAAAATATATAGTGTAGCTCAGATAAAAATATACATCTTTAGATCTGAATTTTTCTGAGATATCTCTATGTTACTTTGATAAAATATTGATAAGATTGAGATAACTATTATAAGAAATAGCTTAGAAATGCCCTAAAAAAAACCCTAAAAATTTGCAATTTCTTTCCCTGCTTTGCCTTATCTTCTCTACTGAAATCTTGTAGACAAGGCTTCTATGCTTCCCCAACACCCTGATAAGGACTGTATTTAAGGCTTCTTTCTGTTTCCCAATGCTCTGATCCTTGTGAGGTCTCAGGACTGCTTGTGGCCTTGTATGAAGGCCATCAGTGGTAACTGAATGGTTCTAAGCACAATTATCTAACTCTGACACTCTGCTACTTACCTTTAATGGCTTCCCAATGCCACCTGGATGGCATTTGAATTCCTTAGTCAAGTTTACAGAGCCCTTTCACATTGGCCCTTATCCATAGCCTTATCTTCTGACCTCACACAAACAAAAAGTCTTCAAAAACTTCATAAAAGATGCATATTGTGAAGAAACTATGCAAGGATTTCAAACTTTTTTTTGCACCAAAATAAACTCATACTAATTGTTATAACATGGCTGAACAGGGTCTAGTTTGAGATACTAAGAAGGATAAGGCATCAGTTTGAAAACAGCCAATATCAGAGCACATGAATTCTGCTAAAACTGAAGCAAGAACAACCATCAAATACATGGTGAAGCTTGGGTAAAAGAATGCTGAAATCATTGATGTCTTACAGAAAGTTTATAAGGACAATGCCTCAAAGAAATCATCAAACTACAAATGGATCATTCATTTTAAGACGGGATAAGATGATATTGAAGATGAAGCCCACAGGGGCAGACAAACCACATCAATTTGTGAGGAAAAATTAGTCCATGCTCTAATTGAAAAGCACTGATAATTAACAGCAGAAACAATAACCAGCACCATAGATGTCTCAATTAATTCAGCTTACATAATTCTGACTGAGAAATTAAAGTTAAGCAAACTGTCCACTCAATGGACAAATGCTGAGGAATGCCAAAACCATTGTATCCAGATTAACTGCAGATAAAAGCAGAGATTTGAATGGAAATTTTAAAAAGTGTGATCAAACTCCTGAAGCATGTATTCAAATAATTATGACAGAGGTGAAACATGGCTTTACAAGTACAATTCTGAAGACACAGCACAATCAAAGCAATGGCTACCAAGAGGTTAAAGTTGCCCAGTCAAAAGAGCAAAGGTCAAGGCAACAGTTTTTTTGGGATGCTGAAGGCATTTTGTTTATTGACTTTCTGAAGGACCAAAGAATGAAAACATCTGCTTATTTTGAGAGTATTTTGAGAAAGTTAGCCAAAGCTTTATCAGAAAAACACCCAAGGTAACTTCACCAAAGAGTTTCTGTCCACCATAACAATGCTTCTGCTCATTCTCCTTATCACACAAGGGCAGTTTTGCAAGATTTTCTGTAGAAAATCATTAGGCATCCACCCTACAGTTTTGATTTGGCTCCTTCTGACTTCTTTTTGTTTCTTAAAACACCTGTAGAGGGCACTCATTTTTCTTCAGTTAACAGTATCAAAAAGACTGCATTGATATGGTTAAATTCCCAGAAACTTTGGTTTTTCAGGGCTGGACTAAATAGCTAGTATCATTGCTTACAAAAGTGTCTGACTTAAACTTGATGGAGCTTCTGTTGAGAAATAAAGTTCATATATTTTTATTTTTACCTTTTATTTCCATTTTTTGTATGGACTTTTTGAAGTCCCCTCATACCTGACAATCCAGCTAGAACTATTGCCCACATACATTTTTTTCTGACTCTTATATCTTACTGTTTCCTTGACCTATGACCTGATTGCCCTTCAAAACCCACACCTAGAAAGATGTTCACCTAGTTAACTCCTGCTTATTCTTGCTTTTAGACTCAATCAACTCATCATCTCTTTCAGGGAGCCTGTACCATTTCCATCACTCTGGCATACTGCCAAAGCACCCCACTTTTACCCTGATTATGGCACTTCCATCGTGTTACTAATTTCTACGCTTATCTTTATTAATCTTTATTACAAGACCTAGAGTTGCTTGAATAAAGAAGCTTCATCTTCGTCTTCTATTGCCATCACCTGGCACACTACCAATGGGTGTTCAATGTGTGTTTTTGTTTTTTTGATTGAACAAAATAATTCAATGTTCATTTCACTCTACCTTGTCCCAAATCTCCTTGTTCATCACTTGCAGAGATACTCCCTAGCCTTGAAAATAAGAGTGTGTCACTTCAGGGGCAAAATCAATAGGCTTCTCTAAAGTAATGGGTAGTTGGAAATAAGAAAGGAGGATGTGCTTTGATCAAGTTAAGGGTACCCTAGAGAGTAAAGAATGACAGTCAAGGTGTGCCACAATGTGACAAAACATGTTAATTTCACAAAGGGAGCCTCTCAGAGTTTTGCAGAGGGAGTAGACGTGGTCGTCTGAGAATATACAAAATACCTCGTGATCCTCCTAAAGTTTCTTTTTCAATTTTGGCAGAGTTGTAATTGACCATCCACACAGGCAAGATAATGTAAAATCTTTTGAGTGTAAATTCCTGGGAAGCCTCATTCAAATGTGGATAGCATGGAAGGACCAGCTTTTGTGTATATATGTGTGTGCACTTTATGTTAAAAAATAGCATTCTAAAATCTGGCTGATAATGAAAATAATAAGCAATGCTAGTTTATAGATAAACTCATTACAGTTTTTTTAGAGGCAAACTTCACCAAAAAATGCACAGTTCTTGAATTTCAATCAGACACATCCCTGGAGACTGCCTCTTTAATGCTGACCTGGTAAAGTTATTCTTCCTGAATATGAGCCATTGTCTTTATCTTATTTGTTAGAGGAGGATGGAGAAATGAAATTACCTGCTAAAAACAAGCAAAGAGGAGTTTAAGTGTCATGAGGGAGCATCCTTGTTTGTAGTGACTTTCATTTCAGTTGGCTTCATGAAACATTTATTGCGCAGCTACCATGTGCCAAGGCTAGGTCCTGGCGTTACGGATGTGAGAGTGCCATTGCCTAAAAGACATTAACCAGTAAATAAGGGCCTGTGTTCTAAGTAAATTCCTATTCTATTAAAAGTCATCTTTTAAATGCAATTTTCTCAAAAAAACAAAAGCAAAACAAAACAAAACCTGTCTCTGTCCTGGGTCCCACAGCATCCTGTTCATTCCTGTATTCTGCCTACTAAATGTTAGTGATTATTATTATTATGCTCTTTCTCACATTATTCTGATATTGTTGGCTTCTGGGTTTCCCACAGACTAGACTTTCCTTAGAAAAAAGGGGCTGTGGTGAAGTAGGCAGGAACATGGATGCTGCTTTATAGCACATGGGTTCAAATCCAAAGTCTGCATTTATTAGATGAGTGATTTCAGGCAAGGTATTTAATAGCTCTGTGCCTCAGTTTCCCCATCTGTAAAATGGGAATAATAATATTACCCACTTCAAATGACTGTAATTATGACAAATGAGTTGATATACGTATGTTTAGAATAGTGCTTTACAGGGAGTAAACACTCAATAATATTAACTATTTGAAGTTTTTGTACATACACACAAAGTACCTGCCTCTCTGTAAAAGCTGCTTGTCTGCATTTCCAGTTCTTGCTTTTAGCTTAACATCTTACCTATAATAGATGTTAGTATGCATTGTTAGATGGTGTTTCCACTCACCTTGTCTGAGAGAGAAACCTGGGACTTATCCTCAGAAACATCCTCACCCTTTCCCTCCACATCCCATCTGACATCCACCTTCTTCATTCTAACTCCACACCAGCTCTTTAGTCATGCTCCATCATCCCTCTCGCCCCTACTGTAGTTTCAGTTCTCACCATTACATGCCTGGACACTGCAGGAATCTTCAAATTGTTCTGTGTCCTTCTACTTTGATACCATGTGGTCAATTTTCAATGTCACAATCTGTGAGGTCTTTAAAAATATAAAACAGGTAACATCACACCCCAGTGTAAAACTTTTAGTGGGTTTTCCTGAGACTGAAAACAAAATTCTTAATGTGGTTAAAGAACTGGAATGTGATCTTGTCTCTCACTAGCAACTCAGCTTCACCTTGGGTCGCCTGTGAGTCTGTTCCCATTTCCTTGAAGGTAGTGATCTCTGCCTTCTCTCAGGATCTTCCATTTGCCTGTAATGTTCTTTCTCTGACTGATTCTATCTTTTAGGGCTTAGCCTAAAAGTCACTTGTGCAGAGCAGCCTTCCCTGGTTCCCCATCCTCACTCTTCCCAGTCATTACCTAGCCCTCCCCTTCATGTCAGCTAGCACAATTTGTGTGCACATAGACTTATCTGAGTGATTGTTTTTCACTGTTAATCTCTCCACCAGTTTGTAAGTTTCACAAGGACAGGTGCTGTGTTTGTTTCATCCAGTTTATCCTCAATGCTTAGCAAAATTCTTGGTGCTCAATAAATAATTAGCAAATAAAAGAATGTCCAATAACTATTTATTTAGTAAATGCATAGGTTGCAGCAATGAATGAACTAAAATAAAATCTTTTGGATTTGCTCTGTAACAAACACTAGGGCTCTGATATGCTTTGTTTATTTTCTTTTCTCTGCCTGTCATGATTTTACTGCTGAAGCAGCTATATTACAAAACATCTAAATACAGAGAAAGGGCCATTTCCACCCAGAAGAAATTAAATGTGCTTTGATCTCAGTCACTGGAAGTTCCTGTGATAAAAACAACCCCAAATTTGTTCCTGCAAAGAAGCTCTCGGTAGTGAGCAGTGTACATCATGTCTGGTCTTGTTGTGATGTGTGTGTATGAATACATGTAGAATCATTTCCAGCCTTCCAGAAACCATATTTCAAGAAGCCTATATTAAAACACTCATAAAATACTAATTCAGCCAATAATTATACATGGCAGTGACCTGGGGTGAGAAGGACAAGAAGTGAATTAGATTTGTAGAGATGAGAACATTGAGACCCTGAACAAGACTAGGTGAAAAATGAAAGTTATACATATATATGGAATTGAAGACTGATTAGAGACCCGGAGAAGGTTAGAGATGACAGGAATCTTCATGAATATTTGATAGAAAATAAAAAGGAGACAGTAACACAGGACTTAAGATAGAGGTGCAGAATCAGACAGACCTGTGTTCAAATTGTGGCTTTGCCACTTACAGCTTTGAGATCTTGGCCAGATTATTTGACCTTCCATATTTGCAATTCATTATCTAAAAATAGAGACAATAATACTTTTCTTAGAAGATTTTTGTGTGACCTATATAGCATAATGCACATAATAAAAATGTATGTAACACAGTGCTAGGCATCCTCTGAGTCCTCAACAAGGGTTGTTGTGATTATATAAATCTATTATTTTATGAATGGAAAATATAGGAAGGACTCAAAGTGAAAACACAATTTGCCAAAGGCTATGTGGCAGGGTAGAGATCAGACAAGGACTGTCATATATGACCAATAATTGCCAGGTTTTTATTCCTTTCTCTTCCCTACTCCTCCCTTCCCTTCCTATCCTTCCTCACACACATTATAGAACATACAGCAACAGGTGGAGGACAATGCAAAAGCCATTAAAAGGTCTTTCTGGTTTTGGCAATATGTCTATTAAACTACATAATTTGACAAACTTCCTGTTATTAGCAACCCCTGTTATGGCATGTATACATTTAATAAAGATTTTAAAAAGTCTTCATATGCATAAACTCAGTTTGAAATAAAGAAATGTAATTCTTCAGTTTCAGGAAATGCAGGGAGAGCTGAACACAATCTGAGAGCTGATAATTTAGCTGCCTGGAGCCAAGACAGGGATGGGAATAGAGTCAGTTTCTATAATATTTCATTACAACTTGAAGACATGAGATGATATCTTGGTCCTGCCTGAGACAGGTAGTTTTAACCAAGACTTTTGTATAAATCTAGGGTTGTAAAAGATGGGCTAGAAGAAAAAAAAAAAAAGAAAAAAAAGGGCAGCCGGGCGCAGTGGCTCATGCCTGTAATCCCAGCACTTTGGGAGGCCAAGGCAGGTGGATCACTAGGTCAGGAGATCGAGACCATCCTGGCTAACACGGTGAAAACCCATCTCTTCTAAAAATACAAAAAATTAGCCAGGCATGGTGGTGGGCACCTGTAGTCCCAGCTACCGGGGAGGGTGAGGCAGGAGAATGGCGGGAACCCGAGAGACAGAGCTTGCAGTGAGTGGAGATCGTGCCACTGCAATCCAGCCTGGGCAACAGAGCGAGAGTGAGGTTCCATCCAAAAAAAAAGGGGAGAAAAAAACCAGTTTTCCACATGAGGAGATGCAGAGAGATTGTGTACAAGTTCATGTTGTAGCCTACGTCTAAGCTCTAGTTGAGAAAAAAAGACAAATGTTTAAATCTTGAATGTACGTTTCATGTAGATTTGAGGTTCAAATGTAAGCAGGGGGTAAACTTTGCGTCGGGAAATTTCAAGCTGAAAAATTAGTATGATTGGTTGTAGTTTAGTGATGCTCATTAAATGCATGGTAGACAAAAAATGCAAAAGCACTTCTGGAGAGAGAATCTTTTAATAAAAATGATTAGTAGCCTTAGAACATTGTTAATAGAAGAATGTAAAAAGAATAATAAATTAAGTATACTTAAATAATTACAAATATTAAAATAAACTTAAACTATAAGTCAATAATAAAAGAAACAGGTGTGATAAAGAACTAAGTTGAACTTCTAGATACAAAAGAAAAAGCAGTGAAAGACTACTAAAAATTAAACAAAAGATTAGAGACAGAAAAAGAGAAAGTGAACTGAGATGTGTCTAAGGAAACTGTTCTAAATGCAGTACTGAGAGCAAAAAAAAAAGATTAAAAATACAAAAACGGGTAAAGAAAAATAGAAAAAAAGAGTAAGAAAATCCAAAAGTACTTCTCATAGTAGTTTGAAAATAGAAAATAGAAGAAATGTGGGAGTGTGGGTGATGCAATATTTAAAGAAACCATTACCAAGAACTTTTTAAAACTAGCAAAAGCCATGATCTCTTACATTTAAAGTCCAATGAACTTCATGCAGAATAAACAAAGTAAACCTAGACCTAGAACTATCATAGAAAATTACAGAATACCAAAACAGAGACAAAATCATTAAGATAACATTTTAAAAAGACAGATTACTTAGAAAGAAATTACTGCTAATCTGAGATACAATTTCTCAGTAGCAGACAAGAGGCTAGGGTAAAATGGAACAGCATTTTTAAAGGCTTGAAAACATAAAATTATTACAACAGAATTCTATGCTCAGATAAAGTTCGTTCCAAAGTAAAGACAAATAAAGATTGTAGATACATACGAACTGAAGTAATTTTTCAGTTACAAACTTCAGATGAAAATTATAATAGGGTATATGTTAAGAAGAAGAAAATTGAACCTAGAATGAAGCCATGAGATAAATAAATGGTGGGTATAAAGTATGGTTAACACACGGATAAGACTAAGACAAAGATTGATTGTACAAACGATAATAATACTTAATTTAGGGAGAGTAAAGCCGAAAACTAAAATACTAGAGAACAATAGTAGGTGATACAGAAGGAAGTGACTTGGCATAACGTGTTCTAAGATCCTTATGCTGACAGAAAGGATGGTGAAGATACTGATTAACTTCAAAAATGTTAAGGTAATCAACAAAATAGTAGGAAAAAAGCATGCATACATTCTTAGAAAATTGAAGAGTGTAAAAAAAGTAAAATAAATAAAACTTTATCAATTTAACAGAAAATTAAAAAAGGAGGGAAACCAAGAAGAAGAAACATGTTAAACAAATAGACAATAATCATAATAAATATAAATGTATTTATGTAATAATAACATATTATGTATTATTACATAATAAATATAAATAGTCTAAACTTGACTTTTCACAAGAGACACAACTAAAACATAAAAATACAAAATGGCTAAAAGTAAAGATATGAGAAAAAGATATTTTAGAAAAAATATAAGCTGATCAAGTAAAGTTTCCATAGATGTAGTATCAGATAAAGTAGTGTTTAGGGTAAAATGAATTACTAGGAATAAAGGGTCATCATATACTATGTAAAATGATCTCTCAAGGTGTGTGATATAATAAAGTTGACTTAAAATATGTAAAGCACAAATTGAGAGAACTTCAAAGAGAAATTGGTGAGCCCGTAGTCATAGGTGACAGATTTTAATGTAATTATCTTGGTAATTAATAGATGAAAGAAATAAAAAATTATGAAAACTATAGTAGTGATGAACATTAGCAAGCACGATCTAATTAACCACACTAGAGAATATATTCTTTCTGAGCATACATGTTATATTTCAAAAAGTTGATTGTGTACCATAAAGCAAAGCAAATCTCAATATATACTAATGAATCAGTATCACTGAATACAATGTCTTTCCACGACGCAAAAAAAAGAAGGAATATCAATAGCAAAGTACAATTATTAATTCATTGTGAGGCTGACAATTATAAAAAAATGTAATTCTAACTCATGAGTTAAAGAAAAAATAGAGCAGAAATTAGAATATACTTAGAAATGGATAATAAAAATAATACATTTCAAAACTTGTGGTGTATAGCTAATGCAGTTCTTGGGGGGAATTTATGGCCATTACATGCTTATATTAGAAAAGAAGAAGGCTGAAAATTAGCTGAGCATTCAACTACAGTATTAAGATAATTAAATAACAAGAGAGTAAACACATATAACAGAAAGTAACAATAAAATATATTAACAAAAATGTATGAAGTAAAAAATAAATATAAAGTGGAAAAGAATGAAATGCTCAAAGTTTGCAATTTGAAAAGACCAACAAAATTACAAAATAAAGAAACTTTTCGCAATATCTATCAAGAAAAGAAGAGAAGACACAAAGAAGTAGACTAGAAACAAAAGGGCAATAAAACCGTGGATAGATCAGAAAATTTTAATGAGGATACTATTTCAAAATACATTACACCAAAAAATTTTAAAAATTAGATAAAACAGAAAATTCTCTAGAAAAATTATAACCTACTATTGCTGACTCAAGGTGAAATTTTCTACCTGTACAGACTATTAATCATTAAATTGAAAAAATAGTTCAAAACATGCACATTTTTTTTCCCACCTAAATAGCTCTAGCTGGCTCACATGTTCTTCATATACAGAATTTCAAAAGAGCCATCATTTTGATTCCTTTGCCTTGGTACACTATCTGTGTCTTCTTTTTAGTTTTATTTTTTACTTTGCTAAGCTCTGTTTGGTCGTCTTCTTTTCCCTATTATATAAACAGCATTTGCTTTGTGCCAGGCTCTGTTCTAGGTACTTGTGATAAAAAATGAATTAGACATGGTTCCTGCCTCAGAGGGACTCACAGTCTAGTAGAAGTTCAGATAACTCACCAATAATGTAAGAAAGTTAAAGACATTGTGGCATGGGGCATTCGATTAGGCTGGTGCAAAAGTCATTGCAGTTTTTGCCATTACCGCAATTACTTTTGCACCAACCTAATAGGTGCAGGTTGAGAACGGATACAGCCATTCTGGATCTGGATCTTCCAAAATGCTATATAGTGTTAGAAGTGAAGACGTCATACTTTTATCAATTTTTTTTTTTTCTTATTTACATGTCTAAGATTTTCAAGTTCCTGTTTGGAAATAATTTTAAACTTACAGAAAAGGTACAAGAATATTACAGAAACAACTCCTGAAAGGATCACCTTAAATCTTAACCTATCAGCCTAGAGGGCTGCACCCAACTCTACATGGCGTGCGGAGGGCAACAGATCAAAGGGAGAAACTTCCATTAGAGTTCAGCCGCCTGAAAAATGTGTCCCCAGGTGTTCCGGGGAGGGAAAATCGATTACCACGTAGCATCAACAATTTGCTGCCCATGCTCTCTTAAACTTATATTTATCTGGCTATCCAGCTCCTCCTGATTTCAAAACTTTCTCCACCCAAGATGTCTGGGAGTGTCTAAAAAGTGTCCTTCCAAATGTAAAGGATTTTTTTTTTTTTTTTTTCCTTGTCTTTTGAGGCGGAGTCTCCCTCTGTCGCCCAGGCTGGAGTGCAGTGGCGCCATCTCGGCTCACTCAAGCTCCGCCTCCCAGGTTCACGCCATTCTCCTGCCTCAGCCTCCCAAGTATCTGGGACTACAGGCGCCCGCCACTAAGCCCGGTTAATTTTTTGTATTTTTAGTAGAGACGGGGTTTCACCATGTTAGCCAGGATGGTCTCGATTTCCTGACCTCGTGATCCGCCCGCCTTGGCCTCCCAAAGTGCTGGGATTAAAGGCGTGAGCCACCGCGCCCGGCAGGGATTCTTAAATTTAGTGCCATGCATAGTCAAATAAATAGGAAATGACATTTTTCTTTTTTTGCACTTTTTTTTAAATACCTTTCTCAAAAGGTCAATTCTGGAATTAGTTTGATATAGAAATAATTCTCTAGGAAAAATATATTCAAAGAGAATATTTGCTAAAGAAATGATTGCATCAGTGGTCCAGGGGAAATAAATCAGTCACAGAAGCACTATACAACTTTGTTCTCCTAATTATAGGGCCCCGTGGGACCCCCAATTAGGCAAGTGTCCTCTCTTCCATGTCACTCTTCTTCTTTGGTGAATTCATTTTGAAAAAGTATGCGTTAAACTTTGAGCTGGACTTGAGAAAATACCTGCATTTGTCACAGTTTTTTTTCATTGCAGGCATTTTAGGCCCTATTATTTTTAAAGAAAATAAATGTTGTAACAATTGTTGATGACAGAGATTTCTCTGTGTGGAATATTTTATGATCCATAGTAGAGAATTTTATATAATGCCAGAGTAGAGAAAATATTTGAATTAAAGGAACATCTGGCTGACTGTTGGTCATAGGGACTAGGTAATACTGAATAGAAGCTCATTGGTAGGTTTCAACCCTCAAGCTTTTTCCTGTCCTTCGATTCCTTAATCACTTTATTCTTGATTTTCTTTGGAGATTTTGGAGCACCAGCATCCTATTATATGACTAATCTTCCCAGGAGATGTTGAGTCTTTCTCACCTTTCACATTTCATATATGGCATGAGCCTCTTTTTGCCAATGTAAAGGACCAGGCACCAAGTAAACCTCAGATAAAAGTTCATAATTTCCTCCACTAACTTCTTAATAGATCACCTCATCCTCTCTTTTAAAATAATCAATGCTTGGACTTTTCGGGAATTAGGAATGGTTTTTAACTCTGGTTACTGATATGGTTTGGCTCTGTGTCCCCATCCCAATCTCATCTTGAATTGTAGTCTCCATAATCCTCAGGTATTGTGGGAGGTAATCGAAACATGGGGGTAGTTACCGCCATGCTGTTCTAGTGATAGTGAGTTCTCATGAGATCTGATGGGTTTTATAAGGGGCTTTTACCCCTTTGCTTGGCACTTCTCCTTCCTGCCATCATATGAAGAAGGATGTGTTTGCTTCCCCTTCTGCCATGATTTTAAGTTTCCTGAGGACTCTGCCACCATGATGAACTGTGAGTCAATTAAATCTCTTTCCTTTAAAAATTTCCCAGTCCCAGGTTTATCTTAATTGGCATCATAAGAACAGATTAATACAGTTACACATTAGGGTCAATCAGAGATATTAAAAAAACCCCAACGCCCAGATCATACCCCAGGTCAATTAAGTCAGGACTTCTGAGGGTGGAAACCAGGAATTGGTAATTCTTTTTTTTCCCCTAAATCAACTCTGCATGGATTATGTATTGGTCATTCTTAAAGCTTCTGGGTAGTAACAACAACATACAGCCACAGTAAACAACCCATGTTTAGGGCAGTATTTCTTAAACCTGAGTGAGCACAGAGATAACCTGGGCATCCTGTAATAGGCACGTTATGATTTATTTCATCTGAGGTGGGGCCTGAGAGTCTCCATTTCTATGGTGCTCAAAGGTGATGTTGATGCTGCTAGTCCCCAGATATGCTTTAAGTAGCAAGGTACTTAGAGAAGCTAAGTCAGCACTTGCCTTCCTCAGTTCTCCTTAATGAGACAGTGTGTTGTCTTAAGACTGGATCTGTTTTGTGGTGGACATTGGTGTAAATAGGATGTAGACAATATAGCAGCGATTCAACTTCACCATTTTGGAGCTTCATGGGACTCTAGGGCCCCAGTAGGTCTCCATAAACTTCTAGGGTAAAACTTCTAGGAGAAATGATTTTCTTGACTCTCCATATTCAGGAGAGGAGACTGCCCCACTCCTCATTATAATTCCCCTAAGAGGTAGAATCAGGTACCTGCATCTGTAGGAGAAGTTAAGGAAACAGTATTCTAGACACCATAAGACAAGAAGACAGGTTTCTAATGTGTTTACTGAAAAATAAGCCCTGTTGACACAGGCGGGGCTTGAGGGCTTGATGGCTTTTTAAAATTGATGTTTCATAGAAGCAGAAACAGCTTTTTCCTAGGGGAGCAACCATAAAGACTATGGGGGTAGGTTGTGTTTGAGCAGAATGAGAAAAATTTGCCTGAATAGCAGTACCTCGGGTTAACTATATCAGCCTTTTCTCTGGAGAAGTTCAGCATTCTAGCTTCTGTTTCTGTGAACATTCTAATGAATAATAATAAAAATAAAATACTTCTTTATGCTATTTACAGAAGTAAGCCAATTCTTTGTTTAAAACAAAATGCATAACAATTCACAAGAGACAGTTTTTATATCCTCATTTAACCTGCTGCCTCTAGCGGACCTCAGAAGGAACAAATGAAGTTCATCTTTCACTGCTTTCAAAAATGCTTCCTCAAGCAGTTAATCAGATTAAATGGCCATACAGCTCGGTAGGACATACAAGAATAAGCCTGGATTTTGAAGTCAAACTGTAAACTATGGCTTTGATCCTTATTCCCTGTGTGGCCTGGGCATGTTTCTTAACCTCAAAGTCTCTAATTTTCATCTGTAAAATGCATAAAACTCCAAGTTCATATCAATGGCTTTAATCAGTCATAGCTATTAGTACTTTCAAAAATTGCATAGATTCTTGATAATTTGTTTTCTTGAAATTAATTAATCCTAGACATAAAAGGATGTTAAAGATTATCAGGTAACTGGGAACTATTAATATCTGAAAGGTTCTTAGGCTAAAACTCAGATTCTGGGAAATGAAAGTCTAAGTTACAAAATATTGAGTATTTAGCATTCAGGGTAGGAAAAGCACATGGTCATTATTTAGTAAACATTTTTTTCCTTCCTATTTCCTTCTTCCTTCCAGGATAGATTTGGCATAAGGGTCTTAAGCCTAGGTGAAGCCACAAGCAGTTTCCTAGGTGAACCCACAAGCAGTTTGACCTGGGGCAGAGACCATTGTGTAGGCTTTGCCTGAGGGTGGGTGGCAAAGGAGACTGCATCTCAGGAAGAGTGAAGAGTGGGGTCTCCAGGGAAACCAGAGTACGTCAGCCCTTTCTCTGCATTTCCCCAGAGGAGGCAGAACTCAGTTCCCTGTCTTCTGTGGGCCCAGCTTGTGTGGGCTGCTTTTTCAAGGTACTCTGGGTTTTCTATAATGGGAATCTCAACAGATGAGTTGTACAGTGTAATTATGTACATGAATTTGCCATTTCCTATCCTCAGGTTGAATATTTCATACTTGAGAACAGGCATAAAATGCGGTGACCTTAGGTTTATCCTTATTCCATGGAGGTCACTTCTTCAGCCTGAAAAATCTCACAGTATGATGACAGTTTTGTTTATTCAATTTAAACTTTGAACCGTAGCTTATTTTAAACCTTCTATGATATTAATTTGCAGATTGGATCTAATATTTTGTATGTTTAAAAAATGCTGCTCTCTGAAAAGAAATTAAACATTGTCTTTCATAAAATTTTAGCCTCAGAACAAATGTCTATTTTTACAGGACCTAAATGTAGGTCCCTCCCTAAAGAAAGTTAGGTTTTACTCGAAGAGGGAAAGGATCACAGAAGAAGGATGAGAAAGAGAAATTTAGAAGTGAATCTTTGTCTTTTGTGATGGTTAGCCATTCAATGATGGATGAAACTCTAGATAAAAAGATACTCATTTTGATGAGGGTAACTACTGTGTGCCAGACACAGTTAATGAGAGTTAATTATTTATTGTATGCCAGGAATTATTCTAGGCCATTTTTATAGCTTTTCCATTTACTTTCCACAGTAGCTTAGTGAAGGAGGCATTAGTTATTCATCTACAGAAATAGGTGAGGGAATTGATTGTTATAGTTTCAGTATATTCCTGAGATTTACAGCAAATCCGTGGTTGAGCCAGAATCAAATCCAGATCCTTACATTAATAATACTGTGGGAAAAGATGACCCTTCAAATGTTAGCAGCTTTTCTCCCTCACTTTAATGCCTATTGCTCCTTGGCTGTGAGGTGCCTGCAAATCCACACAATTCTATGCCTCAGGTTAAAGGCACAGTCCTGGCTTATCTCATAGAAAAGAGAGAAGACAAAGAATGGAGCCATGCAATGCTCTACTTCCACAGATAATTCACTGGCTAGAGAAGATCACATGGCCAAGTCTGCAACACTGTGATGGGGAGACAATGGGGGCATATAACCCTCTCACAGGAACTGAACACCATGGACAGTAACACAACCTACTACCCAAGTATTACTCCAAGTACAGTGTTCTTTCCATTCCACAATATTGTGTAGAAGTTTTGTAAACTGTAAAGTGTTATACAAATGGGTTATTCATAATGTTGCTTACACATTTATGAAATCATAGGTTTCAGCTTTTGTTTTGCCTTCAAATACTATGCCAAAATGTATATAAAAGCAAAATTTCATTATGGAGATGAATAAGACTCAGGACCTATCTGAACCCTAATTTCAGAAGGCTTTTTTTTAATGTCTACTTATCTAAATATGCTCAAATCTATTTGTAAAATTTATGTTTATTAAGACAATTCTTGCCCTCACTGGAATGTTGACTACATGACTACATAAGTCATTTGGGCCAAAGAAACCCACTATGTCTGGCCATATTTACCTAGTGATTTCAGTGAAAGCAAAGAAGTTTGCCAATCTCCCTATTTACCCCATCATCCTTCAGACTCAGTCTCAGCACAGACTCTATGCTGCCATCATCCGTTCTACCCTCTGACATATGTCCCAAGGGTTTTTGAGAACATGCATAAAACACATTAGACTGTCTTATTGTGTATTTAGTATTCCAACTAACCTAATTTAAGCATGTGGAGAATGACTTGTTATTGGGGAAAAGAAGCCACTGAGAAATTTTCTCTCTCTACAAGAATAAATGCAGTAAATACAATAACATATTGTACTAATTCAAGAAGCCCAAAACATTTCCAAAGACAGGAACAAAGTCCCAGTGAGGGCAAGAATATAGCCTTACATTCTATCTGTGCTATTACTCTAGCACCACCCTACAAAGCACCCCCTCCATCACACACACACACACACATGTGCAAACATACCCGAGGCAAGTGTGTTCAAAATCACTTCATTAACCCTAGTGGAAGGCACAACTACTAGCAGTTGTCTTAAAATGAAAATGGCTTTAAAAAAAGAACAATTTGGTAAGGGAACTAATATTTAATAATGTCATGGGCATTTTGCTCAGAGCTTTGCATATGTATTGAAGGCTATTTTATCTTTTCATGCCTCAGTTTCCCCACATGTATTAATAATAATAAAAAAATAATCAATTGCTGGAAAGATGTTCCCAGATGGCCAAATAGGAACAGCTCCAGTCTGCAGCTCCCAGTGTGAGCGACGCAGAAGATGGGTAATTTCTGCATTTCCAACTGAGATACTGGGTTCATTGCACCAGGGCTTGTCAGACAGTGGGTGCAGCCCACGGAGCAGGGCGGGGTATCGTCTCACCTGGGACGCACAAGGAGTCAGGGAATTCCCCTTCCTAGCAAAGGGAAGCTGTGATAAATGGTACCTGGAAAATCAAGACACTCTCACCCTAATACTGCACTTTTCCAATGGCCTTAGCAAACAGCACACCAGGAGATTATATCCTGCGCCTGGCTCAGAGGGTCCCAAGTCCATGGAGCCTCGCTCACCATGGAGCTAGCACAGCAGTCTGAGATCCAACTGCAAGGCAGCAGTGAGGTTGGGGGAGGGGCGTCGGCCATTGCTGAGGCTTGAGTAGGTAAACAAAGCAGCCAGAAGCTCAGATTGGGTAGAACCCACCACAGCTCAAGGAGACCTGCCTGCCTCTGTAGACTCCACCTCTAGGGGCAGGGCATAGCTGAATAAAAGGCAGTGGAAACTTCCGCAGACTTAAAGTCCCTGTCTGACAGCTTTGAAAAGAGTAGTGGTTCTCCCAGCAGAGAGTTTGAGATCTGAGAATGGAGAGACTGCCTCCTCAAGTGGGTCCCTGACCCCCTAGTAGCCTAACTGGGGGATACTCACAGTAGGGGCCGACTGACACCTCATATAGCTGGGTGCCCCTGTGAGACAAAGCTTCCAAAGGATCAGGCAGCAACAGTTGCCATTCTGCAATATTTGCTGTTCTGCAGTCTCCCCTGCTGATACCCAGGCAAACAGGGTCTGGAGTGGACCTCCAGCAAACTCCAATAGACCTGCAGCTGAGGGTCCTGGCTATTAGAAGGAAAACTAACAAACAGAAAGGACATCCACACCAAACCCCATCTGTACGTCACCATTAACAAAGACGAAAGGTAAACAAAACCACAAAGATGAGGAGAAACCAGAGCAGAAAAGCAGAAAATTCTAAAAATCAGAGCACCTCTTCTCCTCCAAAGGAACTCAGCTCCTCGCCAGCAATGGAACAAAGCTGGATGGAAAATGACTTGGACGAGTTGAGAGAAGAAGGCTTCGGATGATCGGTAATGACAAACTTCTCTGACCTAAAGGAGGATGTCTGAACCCATTGCAAAGAAGCTAAAAACTTGAAAAAAGATTAGATGAATGGCTAACTGGAATAAACAGTGTAGAGAAGTCCTTAAATGACCTGATGGAGCTGAAAACCATGGCAAAAGAACTACATGATGCATGCACAAGCTTCAGTAGCCGATTTGATCAAGTGGAAGAAAGGGTATCAGTGATTGAAGACCAAATTAACGAAATGAAGCAAGAAGAGAAGTTTAGAGAAAAAAGAGTAAAAGGAAATGAAAAAAGCCCTCCAAGAAATATGGGACTATGAGAAAAGACCAAATCTACATCTGATTGGTGTACCTGAAAGTGATGGGGAGAATGGAACCAAGTTGGAAAACACTCTTCAGGATATTATCCAGGAGAAATTCCCCAACCTAGTGAGGCAGGCCAACATTCAAATTCAGGAAATACAAAGATACTCTTCGAAAAGAGCAACTTCAAGACACAATATTGCCAGATTCATGAAAGTTGAAATGAAGGAAAAAGTGTTAAGGGCAGCCAGAGAGAAAAGTCGGGTTACTCACAAAGGGAAGCCCATCAGACTAACAGCAGATTTCTCGGTAGAAACTCTACAAACCAGAAGAGAGTGGGGGCCAATATTCCACATTCTTAAAGAAAAGAATTTTCAACCCAGAATTTCATATCCAGCCAAACTAAGTTTCATAAATGAAGGAGAAATAAAATCGTTTACAGACGAACAAATGCTGAGAGGTTTTGTCACCACCAGGCCTGCCTTACAAGAGCTCCTGAAGGAAGCACTAAACATGGGAAAGAACAACCAGTACCAGCCACTGCAAAAACATGCCCAATTGTAAAGACCATCAATGCTAAGAAGAAACTGCTTCAACTAATGAGCAAAATAACCAGGTAACATCATAATGAGAAGATCAAATTCACACATAACAATATTAACCTTAAGTGTAAATGGGCTAAATGCTCCAATTAAAAGACACAGACTGGCAAATTGGATAAAGGGTCAAGGCCCATCAATGTGCTATATTCAGGAGACCCATCTCATGTGCAGAGACACACACAGGCTCAAAATAAAGGGATGGAGGAAGATCTACCAAGCAAATGGAAAACAAAAAAAAGCAGGGGTTGCAATCCTAGTCTCTGATAAAACAGACTTTAAACCATCAAAGATCAAAAGAGACAAAGAAGGCCATTACATAATGGTAAAGGGATCAATTCAACAAGAAAAGCTAACTATCCTAAATATATATGCACCCAATACAGGAGTGACCAGATTCATAAAGCAAGTCCTTAAAGACCTACAAAGAGACTTAGACTCCAACACAATATTAATGGGAGACTTTAAAACCCCACTGTCAACATTAGACAGATCAACAGGACAGAAAGTTAACAAGGATATCTAAGAACTGAACTCAGCTCTGCACTAAGCAGACCTAATAGACATCTACAGAACTCTCCATCCCCAAATGAACAGAATATGTGTTCTTCTCAGCACCACATCACACTTATTCCAAAACTAACCACATAGTTGGAACTAAAGCACTACTCAGCAAATGTAAAAGAACAGAAATTATAACAAACTGTCTCTCAGACCACAGTGCAATCAAACTAGAACTCATAATTAAACAAGTCACTCAAAACTGCTCAACTACATGGAAACTGAACAACCTGCTCCTGAATGACTACTGGGTACATAACAAAATGATGGCAGAAAAAAAGATGTTCTTTGAAACCAATGAGAACAAAGACACAACATACCAGAATCTCTGGGACACATTTAAAGCAGTGTGTAGAGGGAAATTTATAGCACTAAATGCCCACAAGAAAAAGCAGGAAAGATCAAAATTGACACTCTAACATCTCAATTAAAAGAACTAGAGAAGCAAGAGCAAGCACATTCAAAAGCTAGCAGAAGGCAAGAAATAAAAAAGATCAGAGCAGAACTGAAGGAGATAGAGACACAAAAAACCCTTCAAAAAAATCAATGAATCCAGGAGCTGGTTTTTTGAAAGGATCAACAAAACTGAGAGACTGCTAGCAAGACTAATAAAGAAGAAAACAGAGAAGAATCAAATAGATGCAATAGAAAATGATAAAGAGGATATCACCACTGATCCCACAGAAATACAAACTACCACCAGAGAATACTAGAAACACCTCTACACAAACAAACTAGAAAATCTGGAAGAAATGGCTAAATTTCTGGACACATACACCCTCCCAAGACTAAACCAGGAAGAAGTTGAATCCCTGAACAGATCAGTAACAGGTTCTGAAATTGAGGCAATAATTAATAGCCTATCAACCCAAAAAAGTCCAGGACCATACAGATTCACAGCTGAATTCTCCCTGAGGTACAAAGAGGAGCTGGTACCACTCCTTCTGAAACTATTCCAATCAATAGAAAAAGAGGGAATTCTCCCTAATTCATTTTATGAGGCCATCATCATCCAGCTACCAAAGCCTGGCAGAGATACAACAAAAAAAGAGAATTTTAGACCAATATCCCTGATGAACATTGATGCAAAAATCCTCAACAAAATACTGGCAAACCAAATCCAGCAGCACATCAAAA
Source organism: Macaca mulatta (assembly GCF_049350105.2). Taxonomy (NCBI): domain Eukaryota; kingdom Metazoa; phylum Chordata; class Mammalia; order Primates; family Cercopithecidae; genus Macaca; species Macaca mulatta. The sequence goes on from NC_133419.1 coordinate 80,302,059, forward strand.
ACCTTATCTGCCATGATCAAGTTGGCTTCATCCCTGGGATGCAAGGCTGGTTCAACATATGCAAATCAAGAAACATAATCCATCAAATAAACAGAACCAAAGAAAAAAAACCACATGATTATCTCAATAAATGCAGAAAAGGCCTTTGACAAAATTCAACAGCCCTTCATGCTAAAAACTCTCAATAAACTAGGGATTGATGGGATGTATCTCAAAATAATAAGAGCTATTTATGACAAACCCACAACCAATATCAGTGAATGGGTGAAAACTGGAAGCATTCCGTTTGAAAACTGCCACAAGACAGGATGCTGTCTCTCTCTCACCACTCCTATTCAACATAGTGTTGGAAGTTCTGGTCAGGGCAATAAGGCAAGAGAAATAAATAAAGGGTATTCAATTAAAAACAGAAGAAGTCAAAATTTCCCTGTTTGCAGATGACATGACTGTATATTTAGAAAACCCCATCGTCTCAGCCCAAAATCTCCTTAAGCTGATAAGCAACTTCAGCAAAGTCTCAGGATACAAAATCAATGTGCAAAAATCACAAGCATTCTTACACACCAATAACAGACAAACAGAGAGCCAAATCATGAGTGAACTCCCATTCACAATTGTCACTAAGAGAATAAAATACCTAGGAATCCAAATTACAAGGGACGTGAAGGACCTCTTCAAGGAGAACTACAAACCAATGCTCAACGAAATAAAAGAGGACACAAACAAGTGGAAGAACATTCCATGCTCATGGATAGGAAGAATCAATATTGTGAATATGGCCATACTGCCCAAGGTAATTTATAGATTCAGTGCCATCCCCATCAAGCTACCAATGACTTTCTTCACAGAATTGGAAAAACTACTTTGAAGTTCACATGGAACCAAAAAAGAGCCTGCATTGCCAAGACAGTCCTAAGCCAAGAGAACAAAGCTGGAGGCATCATGCTACCTGACTTCGAACTATACTACAAGTCTACAGTAACCAAAACAGCATGTTACTGGTAACAAAACAGAGATATAGACCAATGGAACGGAATAGAGCCCTCAGAAATAATACCATACATGTACAACCATCTGATCTTTGACAAATCTGACAAAAACAAGAAATTGGGGAAGGATTCCCTATTTAATAAATAGTGCTGGGAAAACTGACTAGCCATATGTAGAAAGCTGAAACTGGATCCCTTCTCTACACCTTATACAAAAATTCATTCAAGATGGATTAAGGACTTAAATGTTATACCTAAAACCATAAAAACCCTAGAAGAAAACAGAGGCGATATCATTCAGGCCATAGGCATGGGCAAGGACTTCATGTCTAAAACACTGAAAGAAATGGCAACAAAAGCCAAATTTGACCAATGGGATCTAACTAAACTAAAGAGCTTCTGTACAGCAAAAGAAACTACCATCAGAGTGAACAGGCAACTTACAGAATGGGAGAACATTTTTGCAATCTACCCATCTGACAAAGGGCTAATATCCAAAACCTACAAAGAACTCAAACAAATTTACAAGAAAAAATAAACAACCCTATCAATAAGTGGGCAAAGGATATGAACAGACACTCCTCAAAAGAAGACATTTATGCAGCCAACAGACACATGAAAAAATGCTCATCATCACTAGCCATCAGAGAAATGCAAATCAAAACCACAATGAGATACCATCTCACACCAGTTAGAATCTTGATCATTAAGAAGTCAGGAAATAATAGATACTGGAGAGGATGTAGAGAAACAGGAACACTTTTACACTGTTGGTGGGACTGTAAACTAGTTCAACCATTGTGGAAGACAGTGTGGTGATACCTCAAGGAACTAAAACTAGAAATACCATTTGACCCAGCCATCTCATTGCTGTGTATATACCCAAAGGATTATAAATCATGCTGCTATAAAGACATATGCACATATATGTTTATTGTGGCACTATTCACAATAGCAAAGACGTGGAACCAACCCAAATATCCATCAATAATAGACTGGATTAAGAAAATGTGGCACATATACACCATTGAATACTATGCAGCCATGAAAAAGGATGCATTCATGTCCTTTGTAGGGATAGATGAACCTAGAAGCTCTCATTCTGAGCAAACTATCACAAGGACAGAAAACCAAACACCACATGTTCTCACAGGTGGGAATTGAACAATGAGAACACTTGGACACAGGGTGGGGAACATCACACACCAGGGCCTGCCGTGGGTTGGAGGGATGGGGGAGGGATAGCATTAGGAGATATATCTAATGTAAATGTTGAGTTTATGGGTGCAGCACACCAACATGGCACATGTATACATATGTAACAAACCTGCACATTATGCACATGTACCCTAGAACTTAAATGAAAAAAATAATCAATTGCTTTGAGTTGCAATTCTCTCATCTTTAAAATAAGAATGATAATACTTAATTCAAGGACCATTAAAATACATAAAGATATAATATACAAATGCCTGACATAGTTGCTGGTATAGAGAAATCTCCCATGATGGCCAGTTTTGTGTGTCAACTAATCTAGGCCCAAGTCCCCATTTATTCAATCAAAAACTCATTTAGGTCTTGCTGTGAAGGTATTTTGTAGTTATGATTAACATCTACAATGAGCTGATTTTAAGTACGGGAGATTATCCTAGCTAATTCAGGAAGGTAGGAATCAATCTGTTGAAAGGCCTTAAGAGCTGAGCTGAGGCTTCCCTAAAGAATAAATTCTACCAGTGGACAGCAGCTTCAGCTTGTGCCTCCGGGTTCTAGACTGCCCTCCCTGATAGCCTGTGCTTCCAATTTTGGACTTACCTAGCCAGCCCCCACAATGGGCTCCTCAGGAGATGGTAAGGTCCCTATCAAAGATGAATGTAAGGGGAGGCTAGGCAACCACTTGAACGGGATGCAGAGGTGATTCAAAAAGTAAGTTGTGATTAGTTTTGAGGGACTTGAAGTTTCTTTCTAACTGAAGTCCTGGATTCCATTTGCCAATTGTTCCCATTAACATTCTTGGGGTACCTAGGCTCAAAAGAAGGGAGTCCAATAGCTAAGAATAAATAGAAAACAATGGTACAGAACTGTTAGGTGTGTGAACACTGCTAAACTCAAGATGTCTGCTTTGGCAGTATAATAGACCAGACACCCTGAAAGTTCTTACTTTAAAACAACTAGATGCTAGATAAAATATTCCATTTAAAGATAGTGCTTGCTTTTAAGGAATTAAAGACAAAACTCCAAGACCTACTAATTCCCCCTAATTGAAGAAATCAAAATATGGGATGTTCTGTGAAAAAAATGTCTACTTTTACATTTGACCAATAAGGGGTCAAATGTAAAATGATAGAATGGTGAGGACATTGGCAGGAGAGTTTATGTGTGGGCAGTGTGGTCCCTCTCTAAAATGAGATACAAGTAGATTCACATTTCAGCTCTACAGATAGTATTTTAAGCTGAGGGGCTAAATAAGAACAAATAAACAGATCCAAAGGAAATTAGAATAAATAAAGTAATCCAAACACTGAGTCTTGGAGCCTCCAACATTCAGACTGAGATGAGGAGGAACCAGCCCTGGAGCCTGGGAAAAAGAAGGTAAGAGTAAATCTAAAGAAGGTGGTGATCTGGACACTAAATGATGAAAGCATTTCTGGGAAGATGGCGTGATCAATGGAATCAAATGGGGCTGATATGTTAAGTAAGTTTAAGTCTGAAAATTGATTACTGTATTTAGTAACATGGAATCATTGGTGATCTTCAGTAAAGCAGTTGGTGTGGTATATTTGGTTGTGAAAGCCTAATTAGAGAAGGTTCAATAGTAAATGGACAGAGGGACAAATGTAACCATAGTGCAAAAAAGCAATGAGCCACATCCAAGTTGTGGGGGCATCATACAGAACACAAACCTAGTTTCTTCAAATAAGTGAATGAGAGAGAAAAAGGTGGAGGGTGGGAAATGTTTTAGATTAAAGAGAATGAAGACACATCACAACCAAACAAAAACTATAGCCCTTATTTGGATTCTGATTAAAATAAACTAAAAAATTAGATAAACTTACATATGTGACTGATTATTAGATAATATTAAATCTTTGTGGCATATAAGAAATTGTCCTTTTTATTATTTTTGATACATTATTGATACGGACAGGAGACAGGGAAATACTGGGTAGAAGAGGGTGGTTCCCCAGCGAAGGCCTCACTCTCAAGCCTGGAAACCTGTGGCCCTAAATGAGAATAAGCATTCCTATTTTCATGCCCCAAAATTGCCTTTTGGCCCACCATGAACCCCTATCCTTTACCCATATAAGCCCCAAACCCCTGGATCTAGAAAGAGAGGAACAGACAAACAAAAGAGTGGCAGAGAAGAAGAGAAGAGAAGGACTATTGGGAGGAGTTTGGCTGGAGACGGTTGGAGAATTGGCCACTGGACAGCCAAACTCCAGGGGAAGACCATTGTCCCATTCCATCCCCTTTCAAGCTCCTCATGTAGCCCACTGAGAGTCACGTCCACCACCCAAGAAATGCCCCACATTCACCATCCTTCAAGTCTGTGTGTGACCTGCTTCTTCCAGGATGCTTGACAAGAGCTCAAGTTACAGAAAGCTGTAACACTGGCCCTCTGCCCTTGCAATAAAGGCAGAGGGTCCACTGAGCTGGTTAACACCTAAGCCATCCTTGGATGGCAAGGCCAAAAGAGCAAACTGTAGCACATGCCCACTTGGGATCCAGGAGTTTCAGGCTCCCACCCCTTGATGCCGCCGTGGGGAAGGAGCCGAGGGGTGCTTGCCCTGGTTCCTGGACTTGTCCGTCTGTGTGCTCCCCCTCCCATAAGAGGTTTGAATAGTGCTGATGACTAAACAGACAAGTCACACCCCTGTCGCATGTTCTGCAAAGAGGGTCAGATAACTCATTTCATTAATATGTACTTGTGGGATAAAATGACATGCTCTTTGGGATTTGCTTTAGACTCCAGGAATAAAAGCAGGGGGCATGGGGACTTATGCTCTCTACTTTTATGAATATTTGAAAATCGACATAACAAAAGTTTAACAGAGAGAGAGAGAAAATACAAAATATTTTAATTTTATCTCTACTGGAATCAAAATGCTGTTTAGGGCCAATGGTGGGTAGGATCACAGTAGTCCCAGGCAGAAGGAAGTACACATCCTTGGGAAGAAAGGGTCCCAATAAAGGCCAGAATTTCCACAGATTAAATGCAATCAATTTTGGAATCTCAATCAAGCATCACCAGATACCCAGAAAAAGAATCCACTGTAAATTGTTTCTCTGCTGCAGAAGGTACCCTGAATGCAGCAGAGAGACAGGAATAAAATAGGGAAAGAGAATAAAGGGATATGAAAGACATAATCAGTATCATCTAATATACACTGGAATGCCAGAAAAATAGACTGGAGAATAAATATTTGAAGAGGAAATGACTGTAAATTTTTCAGAATGAATGAAAGACATTAATTCACTGATACAGGAAGCATAAAATGTATCAAAGAGGATAAATAAAAAGAAATCCACATCTAGCCATGATGACATGAAAATGCACAACACCAAAGATATCAAGCTCTTAAAGTAACGAACGAGAAGAAAAAACCAGGTCACTTAAAAGGGAACTACAAGTAGGCTGATAGAAGAAACGATGGAAGCCAGAATATGTTGAAATAGTACCTTTAAAATGCTGAGGTCAAATGAATCTCAACCTAGAAATATGTGCCCAGAAAAACTATCTCAGGATGAGGAATAAAATAAAAATAGTTTTAGAGAAACAAAAGCTGAGTTTACTGAAAGCTGAGCAACAGTCCTTAACTAAAGGACTTAATTAAAGTTATAATTTAGTAGAAGACAATATGAACTTAGAGGGAAGTTATGAGAAGAACAAATGGAAGCACATAAATTGATAAATATGTAGATAAATCAACAGAAGTAGTCTGTATAGAAAAATAATAAAGTATTATTTAAAGAGTTATACATTACCAAACCAAAATAGTAGTCTTTATAACACGTGAGTTCGTTGAGTGGAAGTGACTGAAGTTAAAACACATGCAGTTGTCTTGAAGATTAAAATATTAACGTTACACTGTGTTACACTTGATAAAAAGCAACTACTTAAGAATAGATAAAGAATATATATATATTCCAAAGCAGTGTTGGTTGAGGGGGATGTGGAATAAGTAAATCAACCAATCAATCAGCCAGCCAACCAACTGCTTCGATCAAAAAACAAAAAGCAAGAAAGAAGTTTGGAAATATAGGACAAATGGAAAGCAAAAATGAAATATTAAAACAAGTCTAATCCCCAATATATATAACTTAAGGTATTCATCTTAGGGGAGAAAATATTATTGAGAACAGAAAAGGTTAGCTGATAACAAAAATTCTTGACCAGAAATATTTAACAATCCTAAACCTGTACGCATATAATAAAATATATTATACATGTACCTCAATAATTTTAAATGTATAAATTGATAGAAATATATCAAAAAATTGACAATTCCATCATAGTGACAAAATTGAGTATACTTCTCTTAATTTTTGATAGATGAAACAGAAACCCTACCCCAAACAACAAAATGTAGACTATCTAGCCAACAATTAAAGTTTTATTTAAAAGACATATATAGACCCTTCTACCTAGAAAATTAGCAAATATGCATTATTCTCAAAAACCCATGAAACATTTATAAACCTGACCATGTATTAATCTATATAAAGCAAATCTCACTGCATCAAACAAAGTTAATATCATATTGACCATACTGTCTGATCTCAATACAATTAAAAGTCATTAAGGAGATGTGTAAACATAAAATCACCACACATTTGAAATTAAAAATAGAATGCTTCCAAATAACTTACAGGATAAGAACAGACAATCGAAATTATATATATATATATATATATATATACACACACACACACACACACACACATAATTAGAATCCTACATATAAAATTCTACATATAAAAATTTGCAGGTTACAGCCAAAGTGGTACCACAGGGAACATTTTACTTTTAAATGTTTACCTTAAAAAAAGAAGGCTTAAAATGAACTAGCTAACCATTTAATTTAAATGTTAAGAAAAGTCTAGTAGACTCCATCAGAAAGTAGAAAGATGAAGATAAGAAAAATAATATATACTAATATAGAAAAAGAAAGCAAAGACACACTAGAGAAAATAAGACTAAGTTTTTGAAAAGACCAATTAAATAGATACAACAGTCAGATTTGATTAAGGAAGCTACATAGTAAGTAGCACTTAAAACACTGTGAATGAAATCCAAGACGAAATTACGTATAAACAACATATCAATATGAACAACTTTACGACAGTATCTCACTAATTTCAGAGATCGGACTTGGTTATTATCCTTATTTTGTAGATAAACCTAAGGCTAATTGCATACCACTCCCCTTATGGACTTTGTGACTTTTTTCAAGGCAAGCAGAGAATAAGTTGAAAAGCCAAATTCCAAACCCAGTTTTATTTTATTTTATTTTTTTATTATACTTTATGTTCTAGGGTACATGTGCACAATGTGCAGGTTGTTACATAGGTATACATGTGCAATGCTGGTGTACTGCACCCATTAACTCGTCATTTACATTAGGTATATCTTCTAATGCTATCCCTTGCCACTCCCCCAACCCCACAACAGGCCCTGGTATGTGATGTTCCCCTTCCTGTGTCCAAGTGTTCTCATTGTTCAATTCACATCTATGAGTGAGAAGATGTGGTGTTTGGTTTTCTGTCCTTGCAATAGTTTGTTCAGAATGAAGGCTTCTAGCTTCATCCATGTCCCTACAAAGGACATGAACTCATCCTTTTTTATGGCTGCATAGTATTCCATGGTGTATATGTGCCACATTTTCTTAATCCAGTCTGTCACTGATGGACATTTGGGTTGGTTCCAAGTCTTTGCTATTATGAATAGTGCCACAATAAACATACGCATGCGTGTGTCTTTATAGCAGCATGATTTATAATCCTTTGGGTATATGCCCAGTAATGGGATGGCTGGGTCAAATGGTATTTCTAGTTCTAGATCCTGGAGGAATCGCCACACTGTCTTCCGCAATGGTTGAACTAGTTTACAGTCCCACCAACAGTGTAAAAGTGTTCCTATTTCTCCACATCCTCTCCAGCACCTGTTGTTTCCTGACTTTTTAATGATTGCCATTCTAACTGGTGTGAGATGGTATCTCATTGTGGTTTTGATTTGCATTTCTCTGATGGCCAGTGATGATGAGCATTTTTTCATGTGTCTGTTGGCTGCATAAATGTCTTCTTTTGAGAAGTATCTGTTCATATTCTTTGCCCACTTTTTGATGGGGTTGTTGTTTTCTTGTAAATTTGAGTTCTTTGTAGGTTCTGGATATTAGCCCTTTGTCAGATGGGTAGATTGCAAAAATGTTCTCCCATTCTGTAGGTTGCCTGTTCACTCTGATGGTAGTTTCTTTTGCTGTACAGAAGCTCTTTAGTTTAGTTAGATCCCATTTGTCAATTTTGGCTTTTGTTGCTATTGCTTTTGGTGTTTTAGACATGAAGTCCTTGCCCATGCCTATGGTCTGAATGGCATTGCCTAGGTTTTCTTCTAGGGTTTTTATGATTTTAGGTCTAACATTTAAGTCTCTAATCCATCTCCAATTAATTTTTGTATAAGGTGTAAGGAAGGGATCCAGTTTCAGCTTTCTACTTATGGCTAGCCAGTTTTCCCAGCACCATTTAATAAACAGGGAATCCTTTCCCCAGTTCTTGTTTTTGTCAGGTTTGTCAAAGATCAGATGTGTGGTATTATTTCTGAGGGCTCTGTTCTGTTCCATTGGTCTATATATGTTTTCATGCCAGTACCATGCTGTTTTGGTCACTGTAGGCTTATAATATAGTTTGAAGTCAGGTAGCGTGATGCCTCCAGCTTTGTTCTTTTGGCTTAGGACTGTCTTGGCAATGCAGGCTCTTTTTTGGTTCCATATGAACTTTTAAGTAGGGTTTTCCAATTCTGTGAAGAAAGTCATTGATAGCTTAATGGGGATGGCATTGAATCTACAAATTACCTTGGGCAGTACGGTCATTTTTACGATATTGATTCTTCCTGTCCATGAGCATGGAATCTTCTTCCATTTATTTGTGTCCTTTTATTTCATTGAGAAGTGGAAAATCACAGTGTTTTGCTTACGAATGAGAAACAACTCTCCCAATCTATCTGGCCAAAAAATATATATTGTAACTAATAGAAGTGGTAAGGGAGATCATAAAATAATTGTTTCAAATAGTTAAGCTAACTTGGAGCAAGAGAAAGGGTGAAAAGATTGGGAAGTAATGCCACAGGACATTCTCTTGACTTCATTTCCTTTCAAATCTTCTGAATTTCATCATTAAAGGCTCTCTACAGTTTTTCATTATCAAGTCCTCAGATGTAGTCTCCTGCCAAACTACACTCTTAACTCCTCTCTTTCCAGTTTCTTTGCAGCCTGCCTGGTTTATGTATAGTGTTGGAAATTCTTTTGTTCTTCAGGTATGAAGATAAGGCCTCATTTGGAGGTGTCAAAAGTTACAATGGACATAGAAAGTAACTTAATGTTCCATAAGAAAACTTAGACATATTGCTAGTGGCCAGAGCTGCAGAAGGTAAGCTTGTCTTTAGCAGGTATGTAGATGAACTGAAGGGAATGATGGAGCTTAATAACCTAGTCTTTGCTGGACAGTAAGTCATCAGGTGGGTCCTGTGAGAGAAGCTGGACAGAAACTGTTGAGATAGGTATGGACAACACTATGGTCCATTCTGAAGATCTGGTTGGGAATTACCAGGAGTTCGAGGAAGGACATATTCACTGAGCAGCTCCTATGTGGAAGTGCATCACACCCTTCTTTAGAGTAACCCTATAGCAACCTTGTGGGGCAAGCTCTCTCAACCCCATTTCATGGGTAAGGAAATGGTAGCTTAGAGGGAGACCCAGAAAGAGTAGAGTCAGATTCATGATTTGATTCTGGCTTGAAAGGCAATACTCAGAAAATTACATGTCTTTTATATCACAGAGCCCATCTAAAAGTTGATACATCACTTCCTCCTCCTCTTTGCCATTCATTTCTTCTCCCAAGCTCCCAGTCCTCATTCAGATCAAGGAATATCCCAATTCTGATCAAACTTCCGGTCATCAAGATTTTAAACCTCCCCTTCTTTCCTTCACATGCATGTCCTAAATGCTTTCTATTCTACTTGGGGCATGTGTTTCATATTTGTCTTCCCTTTTCATTCTCACTGTTATAATCCAGAGGCACGGGACCTTTCTTCTGGATTGTAATGATTCTGTCCTTGTAGTCTTCCCATCGATTTCCAATGTCCCCTGTCCGGCCAAGTCCTGCCATATCCATTCTTTCCATTGGACTGGTGATTCTCTGTGGTGCCCAAGGCATATAGGAATCACTTTAAGTGTGTTGTACAGTGTGTGTTTAGTTTGGGGGTGAGGGGGTCACTTCCTAAATTAACAGAGACATTCTTCTCTCATCCCACTGTTGAGAGTCCCTGAGAGTTTTTCTCTGCCTCTACTCCCACAGGAAGAATTATTATAATCAGAATCCTGTGATGCTGATAAAGTTCTTCATGTTCTTTGGGTGTGCTTGTGTGAATGAAGTGTTAAACCACTAAACCATCAATAACTTGAAGGAATATCTTCTATCTTAGATCTCTTGTGCCTAGTACAGTACCTAAAACACAATAGGTACATAGTAAGTATCTTTTTAATAAAGGAAGCCAGCTGTGGTGGCTCATGCCGGTAATTCCAGCATTTTGGGAGGCCGAGGAAGGTGGATCACGAGGTCAGGAGTTCGAGACCTGCCTGGCCAACATGGTGAAACCCCGTCTATACTAAAAATACAAAAATTAGCTGAGCATGGTGGGGCACACCTGTAATCCCAGCTACTTGGGAGGCTGAGGCAGGAGAATCGCTTGAACCCAGGAGGTGGAGGTTGCAGTGAGCCGAGATCATGCCACTGTGCTTCAGCCTGGGTGACAGGGTGAGACTCTGTCTTAAATAACTAAATAAGCAAGCAAACTGTTAACTCTTTCAGGGCAGAGACTATGTCTTTTATCATGTATACTTAGCCCATAGTTGGTGCTCAAGACAGGCTAACTAAAATAATAAATACATAAATAAATGGTATACATTTTACCAGTGTCTTCAGATATGTTTGACAATGCTGGCTTGGTTGCCTTTTTCTTTTATTGTTTACAAGTAGAATAACCGAGCCCTCCACCTTTGACATTCAACCTAGAATTCCAGATACGTAAGACTTTTAAAGATAGTAATGGGAACTGGAAGTTATTTTCTACATTCCAAAATGCCTAACAAATAATGCATTTACTCATATGAAGGTTAATTAAAATGACAAATTGCTTTGCTTTTGGCCAGAATATATCAAATTAGTGTGTGGTAGCTTACTGTTACACATCGTAAACCCTGATTGGCTGATATATATCTTTGATTAATAAAAATAATGAGACAAATTAGTTATTGCTAAATAAATGAGGTACTTGATACATAAAATCTTTCAAAGCATGGTTTGTGTGGAAAGAAACACATTACAAGGGTATCTTTTCCTTCACCCCCTTCATGAGGGAGCAGGCATGAAAAAACAAGCGACAGGTCCAAGCCATCTCAACCAGACTGATATATATAATCGACCTTGGATTCTAAGAACTGGCTTTTAGTACTTTCCCTTAGATTTTGCAAATGGAATTTTAATTGGTTTCCTTGTTTTAAAACTCTGAGAGGCGAGTTGTCTTTATTTCGTCCATTTTTGAGTGCTAATGAGGCCCAGTGAGGTTAGGTGACCTTCCCTCAGCCATCGACCACACAGCCATAACGGGAACTCTCTTCTCCGTCCCAAGACAACTACTTAGTTCACATGGATATTCTTTTTTCTTGATGTAATGAGGAGAAAAAAGTTAATGATGATTATTTAACCATTTACTCAACAAATATTTATTATGCACATATTGTGTGCCATTTGGGCTTTGAGATATCCAGCTAGGAGAATGGCAGATTATCAGAGGAGACAGGGAGAGGCTTGACAATGACACCAAAAAGTTACAAAGGGGGACGTCTGCCAAAATTCATCTCCCTGGATTACACCCATACCTTTCTCCCATTCAATGGCTCTCCATTTTGTATCAGGGTTCAAATAATTTTTTTTCTGGCATTTTAGGCATCCTGTAATTGGGCCCACATACATTTCCTTTACAATTTATTTACGGCCCATTATGCTTCAGCAACAGAGGGCCCGTGACCTTTCTTCAGCACACCACCCACAGACACATCATTGTCCCTGCTCATGCTGTTCCCTCAGGTTAGGAAAACTCAATCTTCAACCTCCAACTACCGAAACGTACCCATCTTCAGGTGAAATGCTTCCTCCTGCTTGTGTCTGTAAAGCTGTTTATTTTAGGTCTCTTTATACTTTAGTCACTTGCAAGACTTTCTCTCTGATTAGACTAAGTTCCCTGAAGGAGGGCCAAGCCTTACTCATCTGTTTACTACAACAAAGTCTATCTTTAATCTTGACAACCTCCACAAATGCTGTGTGTTGACCCTGACTCTGTGCCAGGCATTGGTACCAAACACAACATATACTTATCTTATTTAATTCTCATAGCAAACTATGATGAGAGTGCTGTAGTTATTCTGGCTTCATGGATAATAGCAGAAGCTCAGTGCGGTTCTGTTTCAGGACCCTTCTCCTAAAACTTTAGACTTCAATATACGCATTCCTCACTGAAGGAAAATGAAGGCAAAACCCTAGAGATGGGGCTCTTTTCTTCTATCTGACTAATTTTCTTCAAGTATTACCTACAAGAAGGTCAAGGAGGGTCTTTGGGTACTTTCCGGAGTTAGAACCTGAGATCAAAAGGATAGAACCTGGGATCTTCAAAGTAAGATAGTGAAGTTAAAAGGATGGTAAGTGAGAACATGCCCTAAACCCACCAAAGGGACTTTGGGAGTCCTCATAAAGAAATGAAAGGAAAACATGGTTGTTTCCTCTGATCCTTTCTCTATCTGTGATTACGATAGGCTCTGATGATATCTTTGATCATGATGAGACTGTGAGAGTATCTGTGATTGTCAGAGATTGAAAAGTGGATTTAGGATTTTTGAAAGACTTGTCAATGCATCTACTTTATCAGGTAGTTTTATTGCCTTATCACAGTGACCTAAGTGTTACAGGAAAGCAGACTAGCACCACTGTAGGCATGTCATAGTAGAGGACATGTAGGTAGAATCCCACAGTAGGCTTCCTGCAAGGCTGTTCTATATTAAGTGTGATAATAATAGATTGTTGTCTTTTAGATATGAAATTGTGTTACTACCAAGACAAGAATTACGCATATTCGATGTCAGAATTTGAAACAGAGGTACAGATTAGTTGAGTGACTTGTCCCAGGTCACACAGCTCATCACAGAGAGACTGGAGAGCTGTATATTAGATTCCTGGTCCCATGTCAATGTTTTCTTCATGCAACATCATTCCTGTTGAATGTCTGTGGATTTGGGAGTACATTTTCATTTCAAACTCTAATCATGACAGAGAAAACATGGTCCCTTTTTACTGCATAGTCCACACTTGTAGCTAATGAACGAACACTGTTATTTTTCTTCAACTGTGTTTCATTTCGGAGATATCACACTATCTACTTTATTGGTTTAAATTATTCAGCTCTTAATTATCATATTATGAATGTTTAATTTTTGCCTTGATATTGTCAGAAAGTAAACGTGCCCTTGCACCAATGGGCTTTGGTCCTGAAATGTGGTTCCACATTCACTACACCAGCAAGAGCAATCACTTTTACAGAGGCCCTGGGACTGTGCAGTGCTCGTCTAAGGACTCCCCAAAGCTGCAGTTTCCTTCTGACCTAAGAGCCAGTGATTAAAGCAGACAGTTGCTAAATTTTGGTATACCTGGGAGAATAAAAGTCTTAAAATAATTTCTAGGGAACCAGGAAGTAATTTCAAGAAATAGGGACCTTGTTTTGTAATTTATTGGTAATATATACAAGTTTTCCTTTAATTAAGGAGGAAGAATAGTTGAGAAATTTTGCTGCAAGGCAAATAGTCTTCTACTATATCATAATAATGATCATGTGTACTGTATGATTTTTCCACATCCATAGTCTTTCCAAGCTCTTAGGATTCCCCTCACCCAACTCTTTCTCCATATTTGAACAATAAGATCTTCTTTATTCTGACGTCTAAACCTTCCAAATCTGTCTTCTCATTATTCTCACCGCCGTTTTCCTAGTTCGTGCTCTCATGATTTACTACACAGACCATTGCACTATCTTTCTAGTAGGCTTTCCTTTGTGGTTATTTTGAAGCCCCCCTCTGCATGACCACCAGAGTGATCTAACTCTAAATTCTGATCACATTAGTTCTCTGCTTAAAACCCTTCCACAATTTAGGATCCTTCAGCAGTAGCTTTCAAACTGTCCCATAGAAGGGTCCATAATGACTAAGGAAAAGAAAGCATGTCCCAGTGGCTGGGATCTAAGCCTGAACTGGCCTGCCACAAGTGCAGTGTTTCTTTGCACTTCATCTCAAAAATTGTCAAGAATCTTACATCCCAACAATTACTTTTTTTTATTGTAAAAATCATATCTTTTATCAGCACTCACAAAATTGGCACTCTAAGAGATGGTCCAAATCTATGCCTGAACTTTGTAGCCCCTCTGAAAGGCCACCTTCTTATCCTCAGGCATACGTGTGTGTGTGTCTGTGTGTGTGTGTGTGCATGTGTGTGTATGTATGTTAGTTTTAAGAGATCTATGAAATTATTCTTTTTCTTTTTTCTTTTTGAGATAGAGTCTCACTCTGTCATCCAGGCTGGAGTGCAGTGACGTGATCTCAGCTCACTGCAACCTCTGCCTCCCAGGTTCAAGCAATTCTCCTGCCTCAGCCTCCCAAGTAGCTGGGACTATAGGCATGTGCCACCGCACGCTAATCTTTTGTATTTTTAGTAGAGTTGGGGTTTCACCATGTTAGCCAGGATGGTATCGATCTCCTGACCTTGTGATCTGCCCGCCTCGGCCTCTCAAGAAATTATTCTTATGTGGTAGAAACAGAAGGAAACAGCAATTTATTGAGACTAAATGCCAGGCACTGTTAGACCTTTTCCTTAATGGACCTCATCTGTTGTTTCACCTCCCCCGGATGATGGGGGTGTTATCCTTATTTTACAGATGAGGGAATTGAAGCTTAGCTATATCATGCACTTTGCACAGGAAAACGACAGAAGGGAAATATACCAAGTAGCTAACAGCAGTTACGGGTGATTTTAATTTTTGTTTCTTATATTTTTTATCTTTCCAACCTTTCTACAATTACCATGAATTGTTCTTCCTAAAAGAACTAATGTAAACTATATGAAAAGATTAAATGAGATAATCCATCTGAGAGTCCTTAGCACAGTGCTTGGTAAATCAATTTTATTCTCATTCCTTATTCATCTTTGTATCCATCACAGCATCCAGCACCCACACTCCTAATAAAGAGCCAATAAAGCCAGGTTCCACTCAATTGGATTAACAATTCAACTGAAGATTATTTTAGTGTTATTTTCTCCAGCAATAAATCTGCAACCATAAATTACATACATATGGGATAGGCTGGTTAAAATACATCTCATTAAGCTAAGTTTAAGACTTTTGGTTAGCCAGTCAAGATATAGTACCTCACATTTATTAAGGTTTTACTATGCAGAAGATACTAAGCTTTGTGCTTTAAGGGTATCATGTTTTTAGTCGTGTCAACCATTTTATGAGATGGCCATTATTATGATCCACAGCAATGGAAAAGTAAATAACACGCCCCAGTTTACCTGACCAGTAAGTTGAAGAACCAAGATTCAAACCTGGTGACAGTGGACTCCAAATTCCCCCTTTAAAATCCTCATGCTAGGCTGGAGCCTAAGGTTTGTTGCCATTTCCACACAAGTATTTCTGATTTTAAACAAGCTCTGTGTCATTGAGTGCCTGCTATGGATCAGACGCTTTGATTCACCTTGTTTTATCCATATAATAAAATGTGTCTTACTGCGTCTTTTCACATATGAGATAACAAGACTTAATAATTTGCCTAAAGTCCCACAGTAAGGGGCAGGGCTGGGATTTACAAGCAGTTTTGACCCAAGAGCCTTCTGATTTTTGTAACTGTGTGCTGTCTCTGTGTTTGTGCAGGCCTATAAAGCCCCAGAATGCTCAACTCACACACCAGATCCTTAAACGCACTTGTAATAGAATACAAAGCCCAGTTTAAGCATTAGATTTGCCTTTAGCAAAATTCAGCTTTCACTCTGCATGGAAAACCTCTCAGTGCTTGTAAAAGAAGTGCCGGGCCTGCTCAGAAGCAGTTCATTTGTCTCCGGTCTCTGTGGTTCCTGTCCACTGCAGAGGTTTATGGCTGCTGGTCCACTACGGGGCCTGCTGCCCACTGAGCTTGTCTGTTTCACTACAGTAGGCAAATGGACTCTGCAGAATGGAACACACTGATACTCTGCTCCACTATTGATATGCAACACACCTCTGACCTAGAAAATAGACCTGAATTCCAACTACAATTTACAGACCCCGGCCCTGCTGGGATGAAACAGAAAATAAATAGACCCTCAGGAAGTTATTTGTTGGGGACTTGATGACTTGACATGGATGCCCATGGCCCTGTCCAAGTCCATGAGCCCATGCCGGGGCTACTATGCTTCCAAGGAAACAGATGGGGCTAAGTCAGGGAGGATGAGAAGATGGGGCTGGTGGCAGCTGGAGGGGAGGAAAGTAGGACTCAGAAGCCACAGGCTTATAGGAGGATGAATCATGCTTTTCATCTGCTTGTGCATAAAAGCTGATAAATGGATCCTCCTGAGATATGGAGTGTATGATCAGTCCCACCCAGTCAGTTCCTGTGGTCATCTGGACCAGGGCTGTGTGATTTGGGAGTGGGGAGGGGTGGGATCTGGAATTTCTTAAAGTGCCTTACAACTGCTTGAGGGAAACCCTGAGCTCACAGAGATGGGGCCCACTCTCAGTCCTATGGGTGGCTTCTATCTCAGTTCCTTTCACCTTAGCTCCCTTGCTGGGAATAGAGCCCCACTCCAGGTGCAGGAGTGCCCTGCTTGACTCAGCAAGGATTGTCCTTTGGGCCAGGTCCCCAGAAAAGCATTCTGCTCTAAGACAGACAGACTGCTTACTCAAGGAAGTGCCACTCACCTGTCTCCAGTACCACTGACTTGCAGATAAGCTTCCCACTCCCAAGCCTTACTCCAAAAACCTAAACTTATCCCAGGTCTGGATGTTTCTCAACCATGTCCTGATTTGCTATATCCCTTTGGGCACTCCTTTATATTGCTACCTACCTGTTTAATCTCTTTGTATCTATGTCCTTCTTATCCTGTCTTCTTTCATTTCCCTGCCATACTTATTTATTGAAGACTATGTCTGCATTGAAGTTGAACCTATAAAAATCTCTTAGAGTCTTCAAGACATTATGAAAACCCACTGATGACCGTTGAGTGTGGGTGACTAGATGTGGGGGTGAAAGAAAGAGGTAAGACAAATACAGCTTCTGTAATTTTGGCCTAAGACACTTGAAAGGGAGAAAACTGGGAGTAGAGGAGATTTGGTGGTGATGTCCGTGGAATTTAAGAGCACAATTTGGGATATGTTAAATCTGAGATTATTTTATAATTTCCATAAGTGGGAGTTGCAGAATTAGTTGATTTTATGGGTCCAGAGTTCAGAGAAGAGGTCTAGGCTCCAGATTTAAATGTGGGAGACATCAGGTGTACATGGCATTTAAAACCATGTGATGTAATGTGATGAGTCCATTTGTATAGGGAGTACATAGAGTAAAGAGGTTCTGGGCCTGAGCAATGCAAGTTATAAAGATTTCTGAAGGTAAGGAAGACTCAGAAGAGGACAATAAAAGGCATACAGAGGAAGTAAGGCCGGAGCTGCGCTTCCTTGAATTATAAGAGCTTCCGTTTCCTGAATGACACCCCTACTGTGTCTTCCAGGTGCCAGTGTTTTGCTTGCATTTCCTTAATCCTCACAAATAACTGGCAAGGGGGATATTGCTCCCCTCATTTTCCAAGGAGGGAACTAAGACTGGGAGAAGTAAAATGACTTGACCAAGGTTACATAATGGGAAATCGAAGAAATGGGGCTTAAAATTAAGTCTGTCTGTCTGGGTAGAATTTGATGAGTGAAAAGAGGAGCAAACATTTCCTGAGTCCCAAGTGCCTGGTAATAATTAGGACAGTAATGCTTCAGGCATCATGCTAGGCATGTTTACAGACTCAGTCTCACTTAATCCTCACAATATCCCTGTAAAGTCAAAATAGTTAGCTTTGTTTTTCTAGTTGAGAAAATTGCGATGTGGAGGGCTTTAGTAACCTGCCCAGCATTTCATAGCTAGTGGAGCCAGGACAAGAATTCATGCCTCTCTGGCTACCAAGCCTGCTCTCTCTTTATTACTCCCTCTTTATGCTGACAGCAGTAGAGAAAAATGAATGTGCACTTCCCTGTGGGTCCTGAGATGTGTGAGAATTGTGAGATGTACCAGCCAATGCGACCGGAGTAGTCTACACTCCGGCAGCTCTTCCTACTCTTTTCTCTGCTCGCCCAAGGTTCTGACTCTTCCAGAATCTGCTCCACACTGAGCTGGCATCCTGAACAGACATGGGCAAGGCAGAAGTGCCTCATCTGCCAGGACCTTTTCATAGCTGATTTGTTAATTGGGACAAGCACTCACAAAAGCACTATGATTTGATGCCAACTGAATTATCTGGCACTCACAACCCAAATTAAAGATTCAAAGTGTGTGGTTGGCATTGGAACGATGCACGCCTTCCTCTCACAATAAAAGACCTGGAGTTTCCCATATGATGAGATGCAAAGGAAAGTTACTCTGCGACTATTACTCTGTGACTCCTGTTACCATATTGCAGGTACGATAATAACCAAATGTGTGTGTGTGGCACAGTCACACTGAGGATACAGGGTTACAATCCCCATTTTACGGATGAATCAACTAAAATAAACAAAACTCAGATGAAGTACAGTTCTCCAGGTTCTATAACTAACAAGCAGCAGGATAAGGAGATACAGAGCAACAGTATAATTATTTTAAATCTATTTCTCTCTATATTTTTTTCTGAATATTGAACAAAACAAAAGCAAAGTAAAAAACCTGGGAGAGACGATGACATCATACTTTGTCATGGCAACCAAATCACTTCGAGGAGAACCTGGAAGCAGTATGTGGACCTTTAGAGCGGTGCTTCTCAAAATGTAATGTACACATGGGTCACCTAGGGGTCTTGTTCAAGTGCAGATTCTGAATAGGTCTGGGAGGGCTTGCTCTTCTGCATTTCTAACAAGCTCCCTGCTGCAGGTCAAAGTTAAGAGAGAAAGAGAGAGAGAGAGGAGAGGGAGAGAGAGAGAGAGTAAGAGAGAGAAAGTACTCATTAAGCAAAAGATAATATGAGGGCTGGTTACAGTGGCTCACACCTGTAAATCCCAGCACTTTGAGAGACCAACGCAAGTGGATCACCTGAGCTCAGGAGTTCAAGACCAGCCTGGTCAACATGGCAAAACCCCATCTCTACAAAAATACAAAAATTAGGCAGGCACAGTGGCACACACCTGTAGTCCCAGCTATGTGGGAGGTTGAGGTGGGGGAATCACTTGAGTCCAGGAGGTGGAGGTTGCAGTGAGCTGAGATCATTGCCACTGTACTCTAACATGGATGACAGAGCAAGACCCTGTCTTGGGGAAAAAAAAAAAAAAAAAAAAAAAAAGATAATATGAGAATGTGATGTTGAGTGTGATTTAATCCTCACAAACTCCCAGTGGGTTATACAAGCCCAGAGAGCACTTAGTTCCAATTTAGAGTAAGGAAAAGGATAAGAGAGGCTGTGACTTCCTTCATGTTAGGCACACACCCGGAAGAGCTGAGTTGCCAGCCAAGGACTTCTGACATTAAACTCTTCATGCATTGTTCCCCACTGCCCATTCTGCCTTCCATTCAGAAGATGTGGTTGGTGAAGCCACAGACAGGAAAATCCCGAAGGTATTTTATAGAAAAAAGATTCTCAGTCTGTGTTTACAAACCTAAAAATGCAAACAAGACAGCACTTTAGGAAGAAAGTTGCAGACCAGTAGTTAGCAGAGAGAGGAACTAAGACCCCTGAGATGACAAAATAAATGAAGAAATCAGAAAGGGCCAAGTCCTGTCTTCACCTAGGAAATTAGACGTTATTCTTAAATTAGAAAGTCTGGCGGCCGGGCTCAGTGGCTCACGCCTGTAATCCCAGCACTTTGGGAGGCTGAGGCGGGCAGATCACGAGGTCAGGAGATTGAGAACATCCTGGCTAACACGGTGAAACCCCGTCTCTACTAAAAATACAAAAAATTAGCCGGGTATGGTGGCGGGTGCCTGTAGTCCAGGCTACTCATGAGGCTGAGAGGGAGGAGAACAGCGTGAACCAGGGAGGTGGAGCTTGCAGTGAGCCAAGATGGCACCACTGCACTCCAGCCTGGGCGACAGAGGGAGACTCTGTTTCAAAAAAAAAAAGGAAACTCTGTTTTTGGACCATGGAGAGTATGGGCAGGCATTGCCTCCTCTACCTCTTGATAAATGAATAAGGAGTGTGAAGAGCTGTGTTTGACTTGCTGAATGCCTATTCAAGCCTCTTGATGGAATGAAAACAGAGAACCTGAGGCAGGGATGGTAAAAGCATGTGGCTGGTTGAAATAAGCACATGTGGTTGAAACAGCTGCATTGTTGTTCAGTCCTCCCCCAACTGGCTGTGTGCCTTGAGCAAGAGACAGCCCTTCTTGAAAGTGGTGGGTGATCAGGGTTTCTTTGGGAAAAAGTGAGCGTCAGTGGGGAGAGCAGAGATGATTTAAAACGTTAAAAATTTTCAACCCACTTTACATTATTTTTAATACCTTCTTATGACACCAAGGAGAAAGGCTCACTTTGATGCTGGTACATTTTCAAAATCATTCTATTTTGTGTGTGCTCACTCATTACCCAATTTATATATAAATATATATACATATATTAAACAGAAAATACATGTCAGACACACAGCTTCAAGCAATGCTATCTGTTGCCTAAGATAATGATGTTGTTGCATTTATTTTTATCTTTAGAGATATTGCTTTACCATTTTTTGCAATGATATAATATTTAAGTAAAACAAAGTCAGTCGAATTTAAATACCAGCTAAATACTACAGATGATATTTGAATGAAGGAAGTTTGGGAAACACGAAACCAAGTGTTCTCTAAGGCCTTGCTATTCTGAGAGAAAAATGTACCAAGCAAACAGAAAACAGAAGAAAGCAGGGGTTGCTATGCTAATTTCAGACAAAACAGATTTTAAACCAACAAAGATTTAAAAAGACAAAGACATTAAATGGGAAAGGATTCAATTCAACATGAAGACCTAAATATCCTAAATATATATGCATCCAATACAGGAGCATACAGATTCATAAAGCAAGTTTCTAGAGATCTTTAAAGAGACTTAGATAACTACACAATAATATTGGCAGACATCAACACCCTCACTGATAGTATTTAGCAAATCATCAAGGAAGAAAACTAACAAAGATATTCAGGACCTGAACTTGACACCTGGCCAAACAGACCTAATAGACATCTACAGAACTTTCTAATCCAAAACAGCAGAATATACATTCTTCTCATTAGCATGCAGCACATACTCTAAAATCAGCTACACAATCAGACATAAAACAATTCTCAGCAAATCTTAAAAGTGAAATCATACAACTACACTCTAAAACCACAGTGCATTAAAAATAGAAATCAACACTAAGAAAATTGCTCAAAATCATACAATTACATGGGAATTAAATAAACAGCTCCTGAATGACTTTTGGGTTAATAATGAAATTAAGGTAGAAACAAAGAAATTCTTTGAAACTAATGAGAACAAAGATACAGTATACGAGAATCTCTAGGACACAGCTAAAGTCATATTAAGAGAGAAATTTATAATGCTAAATCCCCACATCAAAAAGTTAAAAAGATGTCAAATTAATAACCCAACATTACAACAAGAGGAACTACAGACAGAAGAGCAAACCAATTCCAAAGCTAACGGAAGATAAGAAATAACCCAAATCAGGCTGAATTGAAGGAAACTGAGACATGACAAACCATACAAAAGATCAGCAAATCCAAGTGTTGGTTTCTTGAAAGAATTATTACAAAATAAGATAGACTGCTGGCAGGACGAATAAAAAAAAGAGAGAGAAATCCATATAAACATAAAAAATGACAAAGAAGACATTACCATTGACTACACAGAAATACAAAAAACCCTGAGTGACTACTATGAACACCTCTATACACACAAGCCAGAAAACCTGGAAAGAATGGGTAAATACCTGGAAATATACAATCGTGTGAGAATAAACCATGTAGGAATTAAATTCCTGAACAGACCAGTAATGAGTTCCAAAAATGAATCAGTAATAAAAAGCCTACTAACCAGAAAAATCCCAGGACAAGACAGATTCACAGCCAAATTCTGCCAGATATATAAAAAAGAGCTGGCATCATTCTGATATGGTTTGAATCTGTGTCACCACCCAAACTTTATGTTCAATTGTAATCCCCAGTGTTTGAGGTGGGGCCTGGTGGTAGGTGACTGGATCGTGGTGACAGACTTCTCCTGAATGGTTTAGCATCATCCCTCTTGGTACTGTCCTCATCATAGTGAGTGAGTTCTTATGAGATTTGGTTGTTTACACGTGTGTAACACCTCCCCTCTCAATCTCTTGCTCTTGCTCTGGTCATGTGACATGCCTGTTCCCCCTTTGCCTTCCAGCATGATTAGAAGCTTCCTGAGGCCTATCCAGAAGCAGATGCCTTTATGATTCCTGTGCAGCCTGCAGAACCATGAGCCAATTAAACCTCTTTTCTTTATGAACCACTGAGTCTCAGGTATTTCTTTATGGGAATGTGAAAACAGCCTAATACACATTCCTACTGAAAGTATTCCAAAAAAAGTTGAGCAAGAGGAACTCCTATAACTCATTCCATGAATCCAGCATCTCCCTGATACCAAAACCTGGCAGAGACATAAAAAAAGAGGAAATTTCAGGCCACTATCCTTGATAAACACAGATGCAAAAGTCCTCAACAAAATACTTGAAAACTGAATAGAGAAGCACGTCAAAAAGTTAATCCACCACAAACAAGTAGGCTTTATTCCTGGGATGCAAGTTTAGTTCAACATATGCAAATCAATAAATGTGATTCATCACATAAATAGAACTAAAACAAAAACCACATGATCATCTCGATAGATGCAGAAAAGACTTCTAATAAGATTCAACATCAATTTATGTTAAAACCCCTCAACAAACTAACCACTGAAGGAACATACTCCAAAAAATAAGAGCAATCTATGACAAGCCCACAGCCAATACAATACTGAATGGACAGAAGCTGAAAGCATTACCCTTTAAAACTGGAACAAGGCATTGCTGGCAAGAAGGTCAAATAGTAACAGCTCCAGACTATAGCTCCCAGCAAGATCGACGCAGGAGGCAGGTGATTTCTGCATTTGCAACTGAGGTGCCCGGTTCATCTCACTGGGACTGGTTCGACAGTGGGTGTAGCCCACAGAGTGCCAGCCAACGCAGGGAGGGGTGTCGCCTCACCCAGGAAGCATAAGGGGTCAGAGAATTTTCTCTACCCAACGAAAACTGTGAGGGACTGAGCCTGAGGAACTGTGCACTCTGGCACAGATACTGCGCTTGTCCCATGGTCTTTGCAACCCGCAGACCAGGAGATTCCCACTGGTGCCTACCCCACCAGGGACCTGGGTTTCTAGCACAAAACTGGGCAGCCATTTGGGCAGACACCGAACTAGCTGCAGGAGTTTTTTTGTTTGTTTGTTTTGTTTTCCATACCCCAGTGGCGCCTGGAACACCAGTGAGACAGAACCATTCACTCCCCTGGAAAGGGGTGCTGAAGCTAGGGAACCAAGTGATCTGGCTCAGTGGGTCCCACCCCCACAGAGCCCAGCAAACTAAGATCCACTGGCTTGAAATTCTCATGGCCAGCACAGCAGCAGTCTGATATCGACCTGGGATGCTCAAGTTTGGTTGGGAGAGAGGCGTCCACCATTGCTGAGGCTTGAGTAGGTGGTTTTACACTCACAGTGTAAACAAAGCCACCAGGAAGTTCGAACTGGGTGGTGCCCACTGCAGCTCAGCAAGGCTGCTGTGGCCAGACAACCAGATTTCTCCTGTCTGGACAGGACATCTCCCAAAAAAAGGCAGCAGCCCCAGTCAGGGACTTATAGATAAAACCCCCATCTCCCTGGGATAGAGCACCTGGGGGAAGGGGTGGCTGTGGGCACAGCTTCAGTAGACTTAAACTTCCCTGCCTGATGGCTCTGACAAGAGCAGCGAACCTCCCAGAACAGCATTCGAGCTCTACTAAGGGTCAGACTGCCTCAAGTGGGTCCCTGACCCCTGTGCCTCCTGACTGGGAGACATCTCCCAGTAGGGGCCAACAGACACCTCATACAGGAGAGCTCCGGCTGGCATCTGGCAGGTGCCCCTCTGTGATGAAGCTTCCAAAGGACAGAACAGGCAGCAATCATTGCTGTTCTGCAGCCTCCATGGGTGACACCTAGGCAAACAGGGTCGGGAATGGACCTCTAGCAAACTCCAGCAGACCTGCAGCAGAGCAGCCTGACAGTTAGAAGGAAAACTAACAAACGGGAATAGCACATCCACTCAAAAACCCCGTTCAAAGGTCAATAACATCAAAGACCAAAGGTAAATAAATCCACAAAGATGGGGAGAAACCAGTGCACAAAGACTGAAATTTCCAAAAACTAGAAAGCCTCTTCTCCTCCAAAGGATCACAACTCCTCACCAGCAAGGGAACAAAACTGGATGGAGAATGAGTTTGATGAACTGATACAGGTAAGCTTCGGAAGGTGGGTAGTAACCAACTCCAGTGAGCTAAAGGAGCATGTTCTAACCCAATGCAAGGAAGCTAAGAAACTTGAAAAAGGTTAGATGAACTGCTAACTAAAATAACCAGTTTAGAGAGGAACTTAAATGACCCGATGGAGCTGAAAAACACAGCACGAGAACTTTGAAAAACATACACACGTATCAATAGTTGAATCGATCAAGTGGATGAAAGGATATCAGTGGCTGAAGATAAACTTAATGAAATAAAGTGAGAATACAAGATTAGAGAAAAAAGAATAAAAGGAATGAACAAAGCCTCCAAGAAATATGGGACTATGTGAAAAGACCAAATCTACATTTGATGGGTGTACCTGAAAGTCACGGGAAGAATGAAACTAAGTTGGAAAACACTCTGCAGGATATTATCCAGGAGAATTTCCCCAACCTAGGAAGACAGGCCAACATTCAAATTCAGGAAATAAAGAGAACACCACAAAGATACTCCTCGAGAAGAGCAACCCCAAGACACATAATCATCAGATTCACCAAGGTTGAAACGAAGGAAAAAATGTTAAGGGCAGCCAGAGAAAAAGGTCGGGTTACCCACAAAGGGAAACCCATTAGACTAACAGCTGATCTTTCTGCAGAAACCCTACAAGTCAGAAGAAAGTGGGGGCCAATATTCAACATTCTTAAACAAAAGAATTTTCAACCCAGAGTTTCAT
The DNA here is from genome assembly GCF_049350105.2 of Macaca mulatta. NCBI lineage: Eukaryota > Metazoa > Chordata > Mammalia > Primates > Cercopithecidae > Macaca > Macaca mulatta. The sequence goes on from NC_133419.1 coordinate 80,327,803, forward strand.
ATCCAGCCACACTAAGCTTCGTTAGTGAAGGAAAAATAAAATCCTTTATAGACAAGCAAATACTGAGAGATTTTGTCACTACCAGGCTTGCCTTATAAGAGCTCCTGAAGGAAGCACTAAACATGGAAAGGAACAACCAGTACCAGCCACTGCAAAAACACATGAAATTGTAAAGAACATTGACACTATGAAGAAACTGCATCAACTAACAGCCGAAACAACCAGCTAGCATCATAATGACAGGATGAAATTCACACATAACAATATTAACTTTAAATGTAAATGGGCTAACTGTCCCAATTAAAGACATAGACTGGCAAATTAGATAAAGAGTCAAGACCCATCAGTGTGCTGTATTCAGGAGACCCATCTCATGTGCAGAGACACACATAGGCTCAAAGTAAAGGGATGGAGGAATATTTATCAAGCAAATGGAAAGAAAAAAAAAAAAAAAGCAGGAGTTGCAATCCTAATCTCTGATAAAACCAACTTTAAGCCAACAAAGATCAAAAAAGGCAAAGAAGACCATTACATAATGGTAAAGGGATCAATGCAGCAAGAAAAGCCAACTTTCCTAAATATATAGGCACCCAATACAGAAGCACCAAGATTCATAAAACAAGTTCTCAGAGACCTACAAACAAACCTAGACTCCCACACAATAATAGTGGGAGACTTTAACACCCCAATGTCAATATTAGACAGATCAAGACAGAAAATTAATATGGATATTCAGGAATTGAACTCAGCTCTGGACCAAGCAGACCTAATAGACATCTACAGAACTCTCCATCCCAAATCAACAGAATATACATTCTTCTCAGTACCTCATCACACTTATTCTAAAGTTGACCACATGATTGGAAGTAAAACACTCCTCAGCAAATGGAAAAGAACAGAAATTATAACAAAAAGTCTCTCAGACCACAGTGCAATCAAATTAGAACTCAGGATTAAGAAACTCACTCAAAACTGCACAACTATATGAAAGCTGAACAACCTGCTCCTGAATGACTACTGGGTACATAACGAAACGAAGGCAGAAATAAAGATGGTCTTTGAAACCAATGACAACAAAGACACAACGTACCAGAATCTCTGGGACACATTTAAAGCAGTGTGTAGAGGGAAATTTATAGCACTAAATGCCCACAAGAGAAAGCAGGAAAAGTCTAAAATTGACACCCTAACATCACAATTAAAAGAACCAGAGAAGCAACAGCAAACAAATTCAAAAGCTAGCAGAAGAAAAGAAATAACTAAGATCAGAGCAGAAACGAAGGAGACAGAGACACGAAAAAACCTTCAAAAATTCAATGAATCCAGGAACTGGTTTTTTGAAAAGAGAAGCAAAATAGATAGACTACTAGCCAGACTAAAAAAGAAGAAAAGAGAGAAGAATCAAATAGACGCAATAGAAAATGATATAGGGATATCACCACTGATCCCACAGAAAAACAAACTATCATCAGAGAATACTATAAACACCTCTACACAAATAAACTAGAATATCTGGAAGAAATGGATAAATTCCTGGACACATATACCCTCCCAAAACTAAACCAGGAAGAAGTTGAATCCCTGAATAGACCAATAACAAGTTCTGAAATTGAGGCAGTAATTAATAGCCTACCAACAAAAAAAGTCCAGGACCAGATGGATTTACAGCCAAATTCTACCAGAGGTACAAAGAGGAGCTGGTAACATTCCTACTGAATCTATTCCAAACAATAGAAAAAAAGGGAATTCTCCCTAACTCATTTTATGAGGCCAACATCATCCTAATATGGAAACCTGGCAGAGACACAACAACAAAAGAAAATTTCAAGTCAATATCTCTGATGAACATTAATGCAAAAATCCTCAATAAAACACTAGCAAACTGAATCCAGCAGCTCATCAAAAAGCTTATCCATCACAATCAAGTTGGCTTTATACCTGGGATGCAAGGCTAGTTCAACGTACGCAAATCAGTAAATGTAATCAATCACATAAACAGAATGAATGACAAAATCTACATGATTATCTCAGTGGGTGTAGAAAAGACTTTTGACAAAATTCAATACCGCTTCATGCTAAAAACTCTCAATAAATTCAGTATTGATGGAATGTATCCCAAAATAATAAGAGTTATTTATGACAAACCCACAGCCAATATCATACTGAATGGGCAAAAACTGGAAGCTTTCCCTTTGAAAACCTGCACAAGACAAGAATGCCTTCTTTCACCACTCCTATTCAACATAGTATTGGAAGTTCCCGCCAGGGCAGTCGGGCAAGAGAAAGAAATAAAGCGTATTCAAATAGGAAGAGAGGAAGTCAAATTGTCTCTGTTTGTAGATGACATGATTGTATATATAGAAAACTCCTTTGTCTCAGCCCAAAATCTTCTTAGGCTGATAAGCAACTTCAGCAAAGTGTCAGGATACAAAATCAATGTGCAAAAATCACAAACATTCCTATACACCAATAACAGACAAACAGAGAGCCAAATCATGAGTGAACTACCATTCACAATTCCCACTAAGAGAATAAAATACCTAGGAAAGCAACTTACAACGGATGCAAAGGACCTCTTCAAGGAGAACTACAAACCACTGTTCAAGGAAATAAGAGAGGACACAAACAAATGGAAAAACATTCCTTGCTCATGGATAGGAAGAATTGGTATCATGAAAATGGCCATACTGCCCAAGGTAATTTATTGATTCAATGCTATCCCCACCAAGTTACCACTGACTTTCTTCACAAAATTGGAAAAAACTACTTTAAACTTCATATGCAACCAAAAAAGAGTTCACAGAGCTAAGACAATCCTAAGCCAAAAGAACAAAGCTGGAGGCATCATGCTACCTGACTTCAAACTATATTACAAGGCTACAGTAACTAAAACAGCATAGTTCTGGTATGATAACAGATATACAGACCCATGGTACAGAACAGAGGCCTCAGAAATAACACCACACATTTACAACCATCTGATCTTTGACAAACCTGACACAAACAAGCAATGGGGAAAAGATTCCCTATTTAATAAATGGTGTTGGGAAAACTGGCTAGCCATATGCAGAATACTGAAATTGGACCCCTTCCTTACACCTTATACAAAAATCAACTCAAGTTAACACCTAAAACCATAAAAATCCTGGAAGAAAACCTGGGAAATACCATGCAGGACGTAGGCATGGGCAAAGACTTCATGTCTAAACCACCAAAAGCAATGGCAACAAAAGCCAAAATTGACAAACGGCATCTAATTAAATGAAAGAGCTTCTGCACAGCAAAAGAAACTATCATCAGAGTGAATAAGCAACCTACAGAATGGGAGAACATTTTTGCAATCTATCCATCTGACAAAGGGCTAATATCCAGAATCTACAAAGAACTTAAACAAATTTACAAGAAAAAAAATAACCCCATCAAAAAGTAGGCAAAGGATATGAACAGACACTTCTCAAAAGAAGACATTTATGCACCCAACAGACATATAAAAAAATGCTCATCATCACTGGTCATTAGAGAAATGCAAATCAAAACCACAATGAGATACCATCTAACGCCAATTAGAATGGCGATAAAAGTCAGGAAACAACAGATGCTGGAGAGGATGTAGAGAAATAGGAATGCTTTTACACTTCTGGTGGGAGTGTAAATTAGTTCAATCATTGTGGAAGACAGTGTGGTGATTCCTCAAGGATCTAGAACTAGAAATACCATTTGACCCCGCAATACTGGGTATATACCCAAAGGATTATAAATCATTCTACTATAAAGACACATGCACACATGCTTATTGCAACACTATTCACAATAACAAAGACTTGGAACCAACCCAAATGTTCATCATTGATAGACTGGATTAAGAAAATGTGGCATATATACACCATGGAATACTATGTAGCCATAAAAAAAGGATGAGTTCATGTCCTTTGCAGGGACATAGATGAAGCTGGAAACCATCATTCTTAGCAAACAGCACAAGAACAGAAAACCAAACACCACATGTTCTCACTCATAAGTGGGAGCTGAACAATGAGAACACATGGACACAGGGAGGTAAACATCACACACTGGGGCCTCTGAGGGGGTGGGGGGCTAGGGGAGGGCTAGCGTTAGGAGAAATACCTAATGTAGGTGATGGGTTGATGGGTGCAGCAAACCACCATGGCACATGTATACCTATGTAACAAAACTGCACATTCTGCACATGTACCCCAGAACTTAAAGTATAATAATAATGAAAAAAAACCTAGAATAAGGCAAGGATGCCCACTGTCATCACTTCTCTTCAACACACTACTGGAAGTCCTGGCAAGAGCAACCAGGCAAGAGAAAGAAATAAAAGGCATTCAAATAGGAAAAGATGAAATCGAACTATCCCTGTTTGCAGATGAAATGATTCAATATGTAGAAAACCCCACAGTCTATGCCCAAAAGCTCCTTGATCTGATAAACAACTTCAGTGAAGTTTCATAATACAAAATCAATGTGCAAAAATCACTAGCATTCCTATCCATGACCAACAGCCAAGCCAATACCTAAATCAAGTATTCAATTTCATTCACAATAGCCACAAAAAGGATAAAATACCTAGAAATACAACTAACCATGGAGGTGAAAGATCTCTACAAGAAGAACTGCAATACACTGCTGAAATAAATCAAAGATGACACAAACAAATGAAAAAACATTCCATGCTCATGGGTAGGAAGAATCAATATTGTCAAAATGTTCATATTGTCCAAAGCAAATTTATAGATTCTAAGTTATCCCTATTAAACTACCAATAATATTCTTCACAGAATTAGAAATAATTATTTTAAAATTCACATGAAACCAAAAAAAGAGCCTGAATAGCCAAGGGAATCCTAAGCAAAAAGAACAAAACTGGAGGCATTACCTTACCCAACCTCAACCTATACTATAGGGCTACACAGTAACCCAGGCAGCATGATACTGGTACAAAAACAGATACATAGACCAATGGAACAGAATAGAGAGCCCAGAAATTATACAGCGTACCTACAACCATTTGATCTTCAATAAAGTCAACAAAAACAAGCAATAGGGAAAAGACTCCCTATTCAATAAATAGGGTTGAGTTAACTTGCTAGCCATATGGAGAAGATTGAAACTAAACCCCTGACTTACGCCATATACAAAAATCAACTAAAGATGGATTCTAGACTTAAGTGTAAAATCTGAAACTAAAATATCCTGGAAGGTAACCTAGGAAATGCCATTCTAAACATAGAAATGGGCAAAAATTTTATGACAATGATGCCAAAAGCAATTGTAGCAAAACCAACAACTGAGAAATGAGATCTAATTAAACTAGAGCTTGTGCACAGCAAAAGACACTATTAACAGAGTAAACAGATGACATGCAAAATGAGAGAAAATATTTGCAAACTATGCATCTGACAAGGGTTTAATATACAGAATCTATAAGGAACTTAAATCAACAAGCAAAAAAACAAATAACCGTATTAAAAAGTGGGCAAAGGACATGAACTTTTCAAAAGAAGATGTACATGTGGCCAAAAAGCATATGAAAAAATAGTCAACATCAATAATCATCAGAGAATGGCAAATCAAAAACCACAATGAGATATCATCTCACACCAGTCAGAATGGCTATTAATAAAAGGTAAAAAAATATAACAGATGCTGGCGAGGTTGCAGAGGAAAGGAAACGCTAATTACACAGCTGGCGGGAATGTAAATAGTTCAGCCATTGTGGAAAGCTGCTTGATGATTTTTCAAAGAACTCAAAGCAGAATTACTATTTGACCCAGCCACCCCATTATTGAGTATATACTCAAAGGAATATAAATCATTCTACCATAAAGACACATGTACACATGTGCTCATTAGAGCACTATTCACAATAGCAAGGATATGGAATCAACTTAAATGCCCATTAATGGTAGACTGGATAAAGAAAATGTAGTACAAATATACCATGGAATGCTACACAGCCTTAACAAAAATGAGATCATGTGCTTTACAGCAACGTGAATGAAACTGGAGGCCATTATCCTAAGCAAACTAACACAGGAACAGAAAACCAAATATCTCATATTCATGCATAAAAGTGGGAGCTAAATACTGAGTACAAATGGTCACAAAGAAGGGAAAGACAGAGACTGAGGCCTACGTGAGAGTGGAGGGAGGGTGGAGGATGAGGATCGAAAAACTGCCTATCAGGTACTATGCTTATTACCTGGATGGAAAAATAATCTGTACACCAAACCCCCTGACATGCAATTTACCTATACAAGAGACCTGCACATGTACCCCTGAAACTAAAATAAAAGTTGAAAAAAAAGACCTTATATTCTGGATGCAAAACTAAAAAGGCACACTCCTGTCCTCAAGAAGTGCAGTCTTCTTGGAGAACTAGGGAGTGTCTGAGACTAAAATAAAAACTTTTTTTCTATACTCACAACACATCTGACACCAAATGGATGATTTTCCATACCAAGCAATTCTCTAATTCTCTGTGGACATCAACTGGGTGTTCTACAATTTAATTCAGACACTACCTGGAGTTAGTGCAGACCCCACAGGGTAAGGGCTCAGTCTCACAAGACTGCCTCTCACTTCAGATGCCAATTTCAAGTAGTGGGTCCCCAGGTTACCCATACTTCTGTGTAACTTGGTTACAACTTGAGGGTTCCAGGACTCCCTTTCCAGGTACTCCACTCCCAGAACCTTGTTCCAAAAGCTCTCATACCCCATTGCTTTGGGTTTTTATGGAGGCTCCATTACATAAACATGACTGATGGAATCACTGGCCATTGGTAATTAGGTCAATCTTTATTCCACCCCAGGCCAGATAGTGGGGCTTAAGGTTCCAACCTTCTAACCACATGGTTGGTTCTTCTGACAACCAGCTCCCATCTTCCAAGAGTCATCACATTAGTACAAACTCAAGTTATGGTTGAAAGGGCCTTATTATGAATCACCAAAGATGTTCCTCTCACCCCTATCACTCAGGAAATTTCAAGGGTATGTGTCAGGAATGGAGGAAGAAGACCAAATAAGTATTTCTTATATCATGATATCACAAAGACTTTATATAATTTATTGCACAATATACTCCTATGGCATAGCAAGAGAAGTATAGGCATACACCAGAGATACTGTGGGTTCAGTTCCAGACCACTGCAATAAAGTGAATATTGCAATGAAGTAAGTCATACAATTTTTTTGGTTTCCCAATGCGTATAAAAGTTATGTTCATTCTATGCTATAGTCTATCAAGTGTACAATAACATTATATTTAAAAAAACAATGTGTGCACCTTAACTTAAAATACTTTTTTGCTTTGGCAGAAGATTTGGAATGTTCTTAACACAAATAAATGATAAGTGTTTGAAGTGATGGATATCCCAATTACCCTAATTTGATCATTACACATTGTATGCATGTATCAAAATATCACATGTACCCCCCAAATATGTACAATTATTATGTATCAAGTTTTAAAGCCTTAGAAAGAATACTTTACTGCTGAAAAATGTCAACCATCATCTGAGCCTTCAGCAAGTTTTATATATATATATAACTTATATAAATATAAATATATAAATATATGTATATACACACACACCTTTTTTTTTTTTTTTTTTTTTTTTTTTTTTTTTTTTTTGAGACGGAGTCTCGCCCTGTTGCCCAGGCTGGAGTACAATGGCATGATCTTGGCTCACTGCAACCCCCACCTCCTGGGTTCAAGCGACTCACCTGCCTCAGCCTCCTGAGTAGCTGGGATTACAGGCAAGTGCCACCACGCCTGGCTAATTTTTTGTATCTTTAGCAGAGATGGGGTTTCACCATGTTGGCAAGGCTGGTCTTGAACTCCTGATCTCGTGATCTGCCTGCCTTGGCTTCCCAAAGTGCTGGGACTACAGGCGTGAGCCACCGTGCCCAGCCTAGTAAGTTATAATCCTTTACTGGTGAAGGATTTTGCCTTAGTCATGGCTTCTGACTGATCAAGGTGGTGGTTGCCAAAGCTTGAGGTGTTGTGGCAATTTCTTAAAATAATAATCAGCTTACCAAATTGACTATTGATAATAACAATAATCAGCTTACCAAATTGGCTGACTCTTCATGCAATATTTCTCTGTAGCATGAGATGTGTTTGGTAGCATTTTGCCTACCATAGAACTTCTTTCAAAATTGGAATCAGTCTTCTCAAACCCTGCCACTGCTTTATCAAACAAGTTTACATAACATTTTAAATTCTTTGTTGTCATTTCAACAACGTTCATAGCACCTTCACCAGGAGTATATTCTTTCTTCAGAAACCACTGTCTTTGCTCATCCATAAGAAGCAACCCTCATTCATCAAACTTTTATCATGAGATTGCAGCAATTCAGTCACATCTTTAGGCTCCATTTGTAATTCTAGTTCTCTTGCTATTTTCACCATAGCTGCAGTTACTTCCTTTCCCTGAAGTCTTCAACTCCTCAAAGTTACCAATGAGAGTTGGAATCAACTTCTTTCAAACTCCTGTTAATGTTGATATTTTGACCTCCTCCCATGAATCACAAATGTTCTTAATGGAATCCAGTATGGTAAATCTTTTTCTATAATGTTTTCAATTTACTTTGTCCAGATCTGTCAGAGGAATCACTATCTATGGCAGATGTAGCTTATACTAAACATAATTAAATAATAAGACTTGAAAGTCAAAATTACTCCTTGATCCATGGGCTGCAGATTGGATGCTGTGTTAGCAGGCATAAAACATTAGTCTCCTTATACATCTCCATTAGATTTCTTGAGTTACCAGGAATATTGTTAGTGAGGAGTAATACTTTGAAAGGAATCTCTCTTTCTGAGCAGTAGATCTCAACAGTGGGCTCAAACTATTCAGCAAACTATGCTGTGAAACAGATGTGCTGTCATCCAGACTTTGTTGTTGTATTTATAGAGCACAGGCAGAGTAGAGTTAGCATAATTCTTACAGGCTCTTGGATTTCTGGAACGGTAAGCAAGCATTAGCTTCAACTTAGTCACCAGCTGTATTTGCCCCTAACAAGAGAATCAGCCTGTCCTTTGAAGCTTTGAAGCCAGACATTCTTTCTATCTGTAAATGGTACTTTCTTGCAGTAAAAGGCTGTTTTTTCTATATTGAAACTTTGCTGTTTAGTGTAGTCAACCTCAATTATCTCTGCTATATACTTTGAATAACTCAATGCCACTTCTCCATCAGCACATGCTGTTTCACCTTGCACCTTTATGTTCTGGAGATGGCTTCTTTCCTTAAACCGAATGAAACAACCTCTGCTAGCTTCCAACTTTTCTTCTGCAGCTTCCTCACCTCTCTCAGCCTTCAGAGAATTGAAGAAAGTTAGGCCCTTGCTCTGGATTAGGCTATGGCTTAAGGAATGTCATGGCTGGTTTGGTCTTCCATCTAAACCACTAATACTTTCTCCATATCAGCAATAAGGCCGAAAATGTTTAAAATGTTGTGACAATTACCAAAATGTGACACAGAGATACAAAGTGCACACACCATTTTGGAAAAATGAGGCCAACATACTTGCTGGATGAAGGGTTGCCACAAACCTTCAATTTGTAAAAAACACATTTTCTATGACGCGCAATAAAGTGAAGCACAATAAAACAGGGTAAGCCTGTATAACCTTGGGTCTAATTTCCAACTCTTTTGATCCTAATAGTTGTGAAAGTTTTTGTAGGTTTGGGTAAGATTCTTAACTTTCATGTTCAAGTTTTCATGTCTGAGTAATGGGGATATTAAAGAACTCCCCTTGAAAAGTTATTGTGAAAATTATTGTAGGTGTAATGTAATATGTTATAAAGAACTTGAGTTCTGGAGTCGAGAAGAAGTAGGTTTGAATCTTGAACACACCAATCAGTTTGACTCTGTGACCCTAGACAAGTTTCAACATCTCTTGGAGTCTCACATTATTATGAGGATAGTTACCTTACTTGCAGTGTAGTTGAAAAGAGTAAAGCTAGCACATATTAATACCCAACATACTGCCTGGCACATAATATGTACTAATCAAGGTTAGTTTACTTCCAATCTACCTCTAAACCTATTTTCTCTCCTTTCATTTATGAGAACCTAGGAGAAAATGAGTTATTCCTAGTGATGCAGTGGCAGGCTTATGAAAGAAAGTACAGAAGAAGAGCTCAGAAGCTCCTTGTGTAGGGCTTGGATGAATGGGAATAAAAAAAGGAAGCACATAAGGGAATAATATGAACAAAGGCTTGGAGGTGACAAACTATGAGGGCTGCCTGGAAAAAAAGGGGTCATTTAATGTTTGGCAGAATAAGCGTGTAGAGAGATCAAAGAGCAGTGAAACCTGTAGCTTTCTTGAGAAGACCATCATTCACAGCAAAGGTAAAGGAAAATCTTGAACCATGGATATTTTGGGAACCTCTAGAGGACTTCCATGTCCATCAAGATAAATCCCAATTCTCAACCTGGAGTCCAAGTCTTGCTAGTACTGGTTCTCAACTGTGAGACACTACAAATACTCCTAACTTTAGAGGAAGCCTGCATCAAAAGTATTCACACAACAGTAGACTTACTCCAGAGAGATATCTGAGCTTCAAACATTGAGAACATACTGCAGTGTTGAAAGCAAGGGCCTTGGTGAACACTGAGTTCAAAGTTCTGGCTTTGCCACTTTCTATTCTTCTGACCTTGGGTAAGTTACTCCACTTCAAGTTTTTATTTCCCCATATGAAATATTCTCCGATATGGCAATAAAACTACTTGGGGTAGTGATGAAGACTAAATGAAATAATGTATAAAAGATACTTAGCATAGTGACTGGCACCAAACAAAGGTTCAATACATGGCAAATATTTCTATTTTAAATAAATCAACTTGCTTGTTTTATCAGATCAAAGGAACAAGGGAGTTTTTCTTCCAAGGCTCCTCACAATGACTGCAGTAGAAGCAAAGGTGGTGTTACTACTGGCCCTTGGGACTGGTTCTTGGGCTGTCACCTCCCAGTGATTCCAGCTTCATGAAGGCATTGATGAAAGCAAAGGCACTTATATATTTAGGACTCGTAGGGGATTTAGAAATTATCCAATCTAGTCCACACTCCTCATTTGACAGACTGAGAAACTGCTGGCCTACAAGAGTTAATTCAAAGCTCTGGCTGGCTACCCAGCAAGTTAGTGGCAGAGTGAAACATAGAACCCGGGTCTTCTGACCCTTAAACGTATCCTCTTCTAATATTATTACTACAACTGATGAAGTTCCTGGAAACATAGTATCATATTTCAGATGTGCTCTGTCTTTTTTTTTTCCACTTTGTTTTATAATTTCTCATTCTAGAAAAAAAATAAAACAACAAAATAGAAAGTCCTTTCTTGAGGATTCACTTGATTTCATTTATAGTAGGTGCGAAGCATAAATAAATACAGTGAGTTAAAAATAAACCTCCTGGTATGGCTATAACTTATTTTATTTACCTTGTTTTTTTTTTCCTGCCCTATGGATGTAATAATGGTAACCCTGACTCTGTTGGAACATAAATACGTTGGAATTGAAGACGTTATATATAGTGACTTCTCTTCTCCAGACTTTCTGTCAATGTGTCAGTAAAGACATGATTAGCAGGGCTAGCAAAACAATCAAGGACAAGTTTTAGGATTGGTCTGACTTTACTTCTTCAAGTGCTCATTCTACTCATTCTGCAGAAAGAAAATCCCGACTGAGTACTTATTTTGTGCCAAGTTCAGTGCTGAGCTCTGGAAGCTAGAAGTGAAAGTGGCCTGGCCTATGTCTTCAGGAACCTGACAGTCTACTAAAGAGAGAAACAGTTCCTAAACTGTGTGATGGGTACTATGACAGGGGAAGCCTAGAGAACTGGGGGCACAGATGAGTAACACCTACCTGGCCTGGAGGAAGAGGGATGGTGTCCACAGAAGTAGCTTATGAAGGGTCATGCTTCAATGGCTCACTTTAGCAGCATGCATACTAAAATTGAAATTAGACCTGAGATGATTAGGATGCCAAGATAAATCTTTGTAGAGAGACTGAATAGAATAATGTGTAAAGATACTGAGCTTGGATTGTAATCCTGGCTCTACCATCCATTATAGAAGTGGCTTGAGACAGTTAATTTCCTTGTCTATAGCCCAATTTTCTAATTTTGAAACTGAAGTATCTTTTTTCTAGACTGTATCTAAGCCCCTTTTCATCATTACAATTTTGTGGCTGGGTGGAATATGTCTTTCTTGAGGTCAGGATCATGTCTTCTTTACGTCTGCATTCCCAGGGCCGAGCGCAGGTCTTGGTACTCAGAGTAAGCAGTATTTGTGGAATGTAAGAAAATTTTCAATTGGATCCTTTTAGTTGAGTCAGTAAATTAAAAGGATTAGGTCTTTTCAAATGATGTCCTTAGACTGGAATTTAAAATCATGTCTTTAGTGATAGAATATGTGACTTTTTGAAGCCTATGTAACTTTTGTCCTAAATGAAGAGAAATACAGCAAATTCTCAATAAATCATACTGTTGGCAGTAGTGATGCTGCCAGTGGGAACAGGTAGTGATGGTGCCAGTGGGAACAGCAGTAAAATAAACCAAACATCTACCACGAGTTCCTGATATTATAATTGTTCGTCATCACTTAGAGACAGCAGCCCAAAATTCTTTCCAGGCAATAATGAACTTAATGGGAAGACAGGTACTCAGTGAATATTTTATATTTGAGAACCAAAATCGGGAAGTTCCAGAAGAAACAAAGGTTTTTATTTTAGCAGAGGGTGAGACTGAAAGGGGCAAAGTCATATGGCAATGAGTTGGGAGGAGTTTCAGAACACAGCTCCTGGCCAAATATTCATAGAACTGAAGGTTAGCGTATGATTCGGATGCTTTACTGAGGTGCTTCCCGCTCGGAGGCTGATGAGAGTATAGCCATCATCCCCCCGCAATCACCAAGATTAATCTCTCTTTGTGGATGAGAGGTCTTTGTTTATGAAAATGTCTTATAAGTGTTTATGAAAATGTCCAGTAAGATGGCCAAATTGCTGTAAAGTGTTTACAAGGAAGTGTCTTGTAAGTGTTTACGAAAATGTCCAGTAAGATGGCCAAATTGCTGTAATTAGGGATGTAAGAAAGCATCACTGTCATCATTGTAGTCATTGTCATCATCAACATCATGCCTGTCATCACTTTCAACATTGTTTCCCAAAGGGTAGGGGAACAGAATGGGCAATGGAAGGTGAAATTTGAGAAGCTATTGCATGTACATGTTCAGTTATCTGTCAGCAGAATGGCTTAGGAAGTTATTTTTAACCTCTTCTATACCTCTGAATACTCTTCTATGAAATGGGTCAACCAATAAAATGTTGTTTTGAGGACAAAATGAAATTATTTATCTAAAGAACCTTGCCCATGGGAAGTTTTTGATTCAGGGCACTGTACTACAGCAAGTCAGCCTCTCAGTGGAGGGTGATGTCTGTACAAGACCAAGCAGAACAGGAAAAGAGGGATAACGCCAAAACAACTGGGAGCAGGCCTAAGTTAGTGATGGGAGGGGAGGCCGGAGAAATTGAGTGGTTGCACCCAGATGAGAACAGGCTGGCTTCCGAGGGCACTAAGCAGTCAGATACACTAACTTTTATTGTTCTGAAGATATTTGGGGCTACTGTCTTCAAGGAAAGAAAACCAGTTACTTCAGAACCTTTGTGATAACCATATAGGTCTATGGTTCTAGGCTCATATTGCTGCTGCTCCCATCCACACCACAAGAGCTACAAATAATACCATTTATGGAGTATTGCTGCATGCAGTTCACTGTGATATGTCCTTTGCAGCATTATGACACTTTATCCTCACAATAATACCTATCAGGTAGGTACTATTATAATCACTGTTTTACAGATGAGAAAACTGAAATTCAGAGCAGTTAAGTAATTTACCAAGGTCAATGCTAAATATAGTAAATGGCAGAGTCAGGACTCAAACCAAGTCTAAATGGTGTTGACTATATTTCTAACCATTATGCTAGTCTTCAAGGCAGCTTAACTTCGAACTTCTCAGATGAGTTGGAACGAGCTGAGACAGGGAGAGGCTGCCATTGAACCATCACTCTATATACCATAAGGTATAATTTCTTACCGAATCGGTGCCACTGAACTTTACAACTCCAGAGGGCATACATACTTCATGGTTATCAGAGATTTGAATATTTTTTAAACAAATTTCTGTTTAATGGTAGAAGAGGTGCCATCTTCTAATTTGCACCAGTTTACCATATCAGCCAGTGGAGGGATAAATGTTCACTATTTTGTTTTCTTGTGTTAGGCATTTGTACCTAAGATAGCCCATAATACGTGCTCTATCTTGAAGTTCTATTGCAGGAAGTTGTACTATGCCTGATTCCTTTGTTATCTCAGCCACAGCTAATTGGCCACAGACTGACTGACTCAATGCAGCCATAGACTGAAAGCCTACAATGAAAATCAGTGACATTCCATGCTGAACAGTGACTGGTAATTCATTCACGATCACTCTCTTGGTGAGTTTGGATATAAGAGAAGGGAGGGAAAAGGTGAGGGAGAAAAGGAGGGGAGAGAGAACAAGAAATATGTGTGTGTGTGAGAGAGAGAGTGTGTGTGTGTGTATGTGTGTGTGTGTGTGTGTGTGTGTGTGTGTGTGTGGAGAGACAGAGAGAGAGAGAAAGTGTGTGTATATGTCTCTTCATTATTATTTATGGTGGCAGAATCAGTTAGTTCCAAGACATAAATAAGCCAAGTCACCACATTGGTGGTTATGGATGTTTTTGCTGTGCCAAGCAAAGAAACTTGCTGGGATCTCCCTGAGGAAGGTCTCTCCATCTTTGCATTACATGTCTTGGGATTCATGCTCTGCCTGAAACTCATGCCCTTAGATGTCCCCTCTCTGTTCTTCCATATGGCTGCTTCCTCCCATTTGTAGCTGAAGCCCTGAATTTAAAAGCTCAAGGTCATCCTTATGTCTCATGTATAATCCAACCAGAATCTCCAGAGCTGGGCCAGGCCACAGTTTGACACAAATGTCTAAACTAATAGTGGTTTCTTTGATTTGTGTCCTCTTTACTTAGATCTGTATTGAAAACTCTGATAAAGGTAGACAGTTTGGTTCTCTCCAGGATTCTCTTTCTCAGATGAATGATAAATAATCTCATCATCATTTTACTAAAAGTGGAAACTGAGGCACAGTGTGGCTATGCATTTGTCAAGGTCACGTTTGAAATCAGATCTGACTGGCTTCTGATCCCTTTACTCTGTCTGTAGCATCATGTTGCCTCCTGTCCTAAATTAGCTTGTGCTTCCTCATAACATGATAGGAAAGAAACAAATCTATGCCTTTTTTATTCCTTGAGCAATAAGCTTCATTTCCACTAATACTATCACTCTATGGTGACCCAAATGGGTTATTTCTTCCTTCTTGCCATAGATTCTCCTGCCATAGTCATGCCAGAGTGCATGAACAACTGCCTCCTTTAGCAAGGAAAGAAACCTCAAGAGAAACCTGAGATGTCCCGATTGGGCTCTTATCCTCTTCTGATAAAGGGATGCCCAAAGCAGGGTTACTTGTTACTAATTGTTACGAAAATAATAAAATTTATCAATGTTGTAGATTCTTTTCAGTTTATAATAAATTTACACATACCATCTTATAAATCAATGTATTCACACATTCAATAACCATGTACCTCAGGTCGGGTCCTGTACTGGACACTGAGAACACAGGTATAATGTGTCAAAGAAAAATTTTATTCTCTTAGCAGCAGGCAAATTATTTTGCCAGAGAGAGACTCAATATATTGGGTTATGCTTTGATTATTCTGCTTATGACAGGAGGGTCTTAGGGAAATTGGCTATCTTCTGTTCCCAAGGTCGTAGAGAAGTTGATAAAGCTGCTTTGCACGCAAAAACAACAGGAATCTTCTGAGGAAAGGAAAGAAAGCAAATGGGAGGAAAATGGGATCGCCAGAGAGGAGGTTAGAGCTGGACGTTGTAGTCTGAGCTGAGGCCTCTCCCCATGCCCCTGCAAAACTGCAATAAAATTGTAAAGTCACACAATTGGTGGAGTGGATACATTTATTTGTAGAAACTGGTGGAGGGGGTTGATGAATAGCAGAGTTGGGACAGCACTGATGTGCAACAGCTGGGGCTGAAAGGATGGCTTCCGCAGACTGGATTTTCAAAGAGAAATGAAAGCCTAGACCAGGCCCTCAGCAGTTCATGGCCTAGTACATCTAGCAGAGGCATAAGCAGATGGTAATACAGCAACAGGCTTGAGAGTAGAGGTGAGCATGGTAAACAGTGAGAGTCCCTAGGACAGGCTATGCATCTCTGCCCCGTGAACAGGCAGGAAGAGGTGACAGGCCAGCTACATTGAGGACAACTGGACAGTCTCTGGACAGACACAGGGGAGGCGAGGCCATCCCAGAGAAAAGAAATAGCTGTGCAAAATTATTTACTTTTCCTTGTGCCTGGAAAATGGGGTGCAAAGGGGTGCAGGGAGAAAGTGGCTGAAGAAGTTGACAAAGGCCAGATGTGAAGGTGGGATAACTTAAGGCTGATTGATGGGCCACCACTAGGAGTTTTAAAGATGTCAATTTTGGAACTTCTAGGGAGATAAAGTATTAGCTGAAAACGTGAACAAGTGGATGGTTTGGGCTAAATAAATTCAGTACAGGTGAAGCAATGAGGTGTTGAGGTGGGATGGGCAAACTCCTGGGGGGATATGGACAGAAATCTCCTGCCATCCCCATTGCTGGGCCTACTAAAGGCACCTACAGCTGGTGCGGGTAGCCTTATGGGCAGATACATAGGTTGCTATCAGAATTTGCTCCTTGGCCTAGAGCATATGTGATACTTTCTTGGTGCAGGGCTGGTTGGATATTAACTATTCCATTTGACCACGGGAATAGAGCAGATGCTTTATCCTGGGTCAGGGAGACAATGTACACTGTTATCTGTCTATGTGGGACAACACGAAGTGTGGGAGTCATCTCTACCCTGCCCCCTAGCATCTGTTTTCAGATTCAGACACTTATTTGAGAATATATCAGGTGCCATACTTAGTGACAAGGACTTTCATATCAATTAATTCCCTTATTTCTCTAAACAAGCCTGGATTGTTATTGGTAATTCCTGAGAGCTATTATCTCTGCAACTTGGCTTAGTAATTGGGTGAGAGAACCAAGGTTTTCAAATCCCAGGGTTTGAGCTCAGAAAAATCCAATGCTTCACATTCCTCTATTAGCACTAAAGCTAGCATGAAGGCAAAGTAGTTCCGGGTAAGGAAAAAGAGGTGAAAACACAGGTTTTTTCCCTCAAGAAGTTCACTGACTAGCATGGAGATGGGCATGCAAATAGCCCATTACAATGTACTATTGTAACCCTTACAATTTCAGAAGGCAGTTACTGTTATCCACATTTCAATTATATGGAAACTGAGGCACAGAGAGGTTAAATCACTGTCTCTCTGTCACGCAGCTATAAACTGAAAAGCCAGGCTTCAGATGCCAACCATTTGGCTCTAAGTCTGTGTTCTTAACCACGACATTGTATTGTGCTTTGACCTAGAGTTGGCGACATCATGTTACTCCCTTCTCCACGGCCTACAGCCCCACTGGGTTGCTCTACTACAGCAATTATCAGCTGGGGACAATTTTGCCCCCTTGGGGACATTTGGGAATTTCTGGAGACATTTTTGACTGTCACAACTTGGGTGGGGGGCTGCTACTAAAGTTTAATGAGTAGAAGTCAGGTGTGGTGGTAACCATGTTACAATACACAGGACAGCTGGCACAATAAAAAATTACCTGTCCCAAAATGTTAATGGTGCTCAGGTTGAGGAACTCTTATAGAGGACTTATCGGGCTACTCTAAGTGATGGCTTCTTGCTAGTCTTGCTAGGATGAGCTCCCCTGTGCCTAGCACAGATCTGGGCATGTAGGAGAATCTGTAAATGCCTGTGGAATACATGAGTGGGTGAATAAAATAGGCAATTTGTGCAATTTGGGTTGACTGTATCATGTAATTCTATTAATCATTTATGCAGGAATGATTTTTTAAATAATCTGTGAAAATGAACCAAAAATTCCTGTCCCCAAGCTCATAGCCCAGTGTCAGGGGGCAGCAGAAAAGAATGCATAGCTATGAGCCAAGGCAGGCAAGAAACAGGCATCAGAGAAGGTCACCTGTGGACAGAGGCAGCTGAACTCTCAGGCCTCTATGAGAAATGTCTCTTTGCAAACAAGGCAGTGGTTTGGGAGACGTCAGTTTTCACTTTGAATTTTTCAAATGTGTGAACTCAATTACCATTTGGGATCAGGTTAGAGATTTTGTGATAATAGGAAGCATTTTCCCCCCCAGCTTCCCTGTTGCTCCAGTCCGAGGCTGGTTTCCCTACATCCTCCTTGCAATGACTATTCACGACTGGAACCAGAGCAAACAGACAAAACAGCACCAACTTGCAGACTAATTAATTAAAGGCCTAGATAAATTACAATGTTATTTATTGCTCAATTATAGTAATTATTTTATCCATGTTTTTGGTATAATTATCTCCTCTTTCTTTGTATGGTTTCTGATTCCTCCTTTAACTACCCACTCTACTCATGTGTTGATGTTTTTCTTTGTCATTGAGTATCCTTTGGGGGAAGTAAGCAAGATAGTAAATTACCAATAAATGCTGACCCACAGAACACCAACGCTGAAAGTACCTCAGTGGCTCCTTTTGAGTTGCAGATGAGTAAACTGAGTTCTGAGAGGCAAAAGAACTTGTCGGAGGAGAATGAGACCTGGAATGGGGACTTTCAGGATACAGCATATATTGAGATGGTATGGCAACTTAATATTGATGAAGTATGCATTTTATTTTTACACATAGGTGTCTCATAAACAACATCTGTGAAAGGACACCAAGAAATCAATCCCTTTATCCCACGTAAAATGACTTCTCCTTAAGGTTTGAATCTCTGATGGTTATTTTTCTGTGACACGTTTGGCTGCCTCCCTTCAAGACCCATGAACATTTGTGGAAGTGAATCACAGGTCAATAGAGCTTTCCTTCTCTTCTCCTATTCAGAATCAATTTTCATGTCTAAATTTAGAGAAATGATGGGGGCACATGGCAGTTCCCCCTGGATTTCTTTCTCTGAAAAGGCAGAATGAAACAGGAGAAGGACACAGGGCTCTGGGGAAGGGGGCCTGAGGGTTCACCCCGGCTCTAACTGCATCTGTTCTTGGGCAAGTTATCCAACCCAACTTGGTGCCTTGGTTTGTTCATCTGAAAACAAGGCCCGTGCTAGTGGCCACCTTGTATGGCTGTTGTTAGGGCTGAATGAAAGCACTCATGGAGCAGCAGAGGCTGTAGCACACACAGACTGAGAGGCCGATGCACAGCAGTCATAAAAGCCAGTCAGGGGACCTTTCAGGAATGTGACATACTGTGATCCTTTATTTCTAGAAGTCAAGGGTAAATTTGATTTGCAACCACTCCAGCTGAGAAAACAGGTTGAAAACTATGCTCATTCAAAGAATTTGAGGTGCATATTGAAAAGCTACATTAAATTGGGACCTCAAGTGTTAATATGAAGGAAATGATGGCCATATTATAATTATTTCTGTTGTTGGTGTACTGCTCATCCTTACAATAACTCATTTAGTCCTCTCAACAATCCTATGAAGTTGCTACTGATATCCTCATTTTATAAATGGAGAAACTAAAGTTCAGAGAGTTGAGGTGCATAGCTCAGAGATACCCAGCAAGGTCAGGGGAAGCCACAGTTACAGCTCAGTTCTTCTGATCATTCTCTCTGGAGTGTGGTGATGAGAAGATGCTCTGGTTCTTCAAATTCAGTGTCATGCCTCCCATCCACCCTACAAACTGACTCTATAAAAATGGAAACTCCAGAAATAAAGGATACATTTTTTTACTCCTCAACAAGAAATAGGATTCCTCTTCTGCCGCCCAGAGAGAGGGAACCCAGGAACTCACATTTGCACTGTGGGGTAATCAATCAGGAGTGAGCTTTGAAGGAGGAGCACAGTCACTCCCCATACTCTACCCCATAGGGCAGTAACATTCAGTATTGCCTCTTTGCAAATAGGTTACGGTTTGAATGGAAATGAGGAAAGAGGGATTCAGTACCCCAAAGCTAAATATCACTTACTTTCCCACATTTCCTATTATTATTAGTCGAGGCCACTTTGGTAGCTACACTTACATTTTGTATGAATGAATGAATGAATGAATGAACGAATGGATATATGTGGATGTATATGCATATATATGTACTTTTTTGAGTATTGTCTCATATAATCAGTATTACAATTTATAAATTATAAAAATACAAGAAACAGCAGAAAAAAATTATCTGTCAGCTCAATACTCTTTCAAACTTAGGTGAGATTAATATTATAATTAAGAAAGGAAAGGAACTAATATTTATTGTCTTTAGTAGCTATTAAACCACTAAGAGATATTAGGTCTGTGATACCTCAGTCAATCCCTCAAGCAGCTGTGTGGAAGCTAGATGACATCCCATTTTTACAGGTAAGGCTGGGAGTTGAGCTCTGACTTTAACATCCACAGTCTTAACCATGAGACCCCATTGTCTCTTTTTGGGGTGCTAAGAATATTGGCTTTGAAGTTATAGAAATCTCTTACCTGCTATGGAAACTTGAGAAAATTAATCTCTCTTAGCCTCAGCTACTTTATCAGTTAATTAAGCATAAAATCTGTTGCCTTAAAATAACATCATAATAGATACAGATTAAAAACTAAAAAGGTTGGCCAATTATTACAAGTGACATTCGTTTGGAGAACAGTGAGTGTTTTGTGGTGAGGAATTCTGTGGTTGGATTGAGAGAACCTGTCTATGTTGGGCCAGTGACCAGGTAGGAAAGATGGAATGGCATGGAAGCAACGCTCCTCAATTTGTCTGCGACTGAATCAGATGCTCCTTGGTGCCAGCAAAGAAAGAGGAAGTCACTGGAAATGTAATACCTGCACAGCACATTATAACAGCCTCAAACACAAGCACTGCAGCATGATATGCAGATCAAAATGAACACATTTGCAAATAAACATGGCAAAATTGGGTCCCTAATCCTGACCATTATTATTATAGTGTTGCATACGCGGTGACTGTCTTAATTACCATGTGCTGTTCTTTTCGTACTCTGGAAATAGACTGAGTGGGCCCCAAAATGCATTTCAAAAGACAGGTAATCTGTGGAAAGAATGGAAACTTTCTTTATCTTTGTACAAAGAGGCCTGCGTTTCACAAACATGGTAAGAACAGAAAGATGTTTCTTTTAGCGTGGAATTCTGACTGGAAAATGAACAGGATGTATTTGTTGTATGTGTGAGTGTGTGAGAGAGAAAAGGGAGAATAAGTGGAAGGGGAATATCCCAGTTGTCTAATTTTCCTTCTTTACCAAAGGATACTGAAGCAGGATCCCATGCTTGAAGCCCTACACTTGCACAAAGCAACAGCTCTTTGTCTAGATTTCTTTGGGAAAGAGGATGAGAAGGATCAGGTAGTTGATATTCTGTAAAGTGCTGGCAGTATAATAAAGGGTCAGTATCTCCCTAAGAGTGAGCTGTGTCCAATAGGACATTCTAATAGAACGGGTTTTTGGTCATATAAGTTTGGAAAAAACAAATGTATTGCTTCATCAAAAGTCTTAATGCAATGGTTTCTTTAGACCTTTGGGAGTTCCTGAAACAAATCATTTGCCTCTTTACTTATGGCAGTTTTCTACTTCTTACATATATTTAGTTCAAAGATGATTTTTTTTCTTTTTCAACTAACACACTTTAGGCAATATTGCCATATAGAATTCATATTGCAATCTCAGGAATCAGGACTCCTGGAGTTTGGACCTGGCTTTGATACTAATGTGTGAGATCCTAAGAAAGAGACTCTTCATCTCAGTTTACTCATCTGGTAAACAGGAAATGTCATTTTGGCTCAAGTTACAACAGAGAGCTGCTCTGCACACAAAAATGCTATTATTGAATACATCATTATTTTCAATAGTTAGGAATAAATACTCATTTCTATGATGAATATTTGTGTCCTCCCAAAATTAATATATGGAACCCTAATCTCCAAGGTATTAAGAGGTAGGGCTTTTAAGGAGATAATTAGGTCATAAGGACTCCTCTCTCATGAATGGGATTGATGTCCTTGTAAAAGAGACTTGAGGGAGCCTATTTGTCCCTTCTAGCGTGTGATGGCACAACTAGAAGGTGCTATCTACGAAGCAGAAAACCAGCTCTCACTAGACACCAAATCTGTTAGTGCCTTGATCTTGGACTTCCCAGCCTAAGAACTTGAGCAATAAATTTCCATTGTTTGTAAATTACTGGTAATTTACAAACGGTTTTTGTTATAGCAGTCCAAACAGACTAAGACACTAATGCAACATGTTGCTGTACTTCTTGGTAGTTATATGACCATAAGAAAGCCTTTATTTAACTCCTATGTAAGACTGTGGTTCTTTCATTATCACAACAGAGCCTAGCTGACCCTCACTAGTATAATGATATTAGTACAGTTATCCCTTAGAGCTTTATTTTCTTTACCTATAAAATGAGGATAATATATTAATTCATTGCAGGGTTATTATAAAGTAACATGAAAAACAGCCAAGTTTAAGCATAGTAAGCTCACAAAAATAGTTGATTGTTTTCATCTTCTAGTGATTTTGTAAGTTTTAATATAAAACATTGTTAACAATACGTTTATCTGAAATTATACCCTGATATTTTAGTAATTTACACAGTAGTAAAAATAAGAATAGATAATAGTATTATTATGATGTTGTATTTTCTATGTAGTAAGGACCTTTTTTCTTAGTGCTTTCCATGGATTATTTCTATCTGCTTAGAGAAGTTAAGTAACTTGACCAAGGCATTGAGTTAAGTAAAAGGAAGGACTAGACCTGTATCCAGGCCTTTTTGACTCATAAATCCACCATACAACTCTACCTTGCTATACTTGAAAAGAAATTGTAATTTATTTTACAGCTTGACAATTCTCTATTGCTCTTTATTTAGTAGTATAGGGCCTTGACCAGAATGTTGGGGTTACCCAAGAGGCAGGAAGCCATACAGAGTACCTGTTCTCCTTCATGAATATTTATGGTTCAGGGAGAAGTGACTCTGCTGGCAGTTCTAAGCCCTCATCATAAATCCTCATGCAGAGGCTGTTCTGGCCATAGACAGTTGCAGATTGGATCAGACGAGGAAAAATTGAGCTTAGGAAAGGTTCTTTGAAGCTGCATAATCAGATTATGATAATTTCATCAAAACCCATTTCCAAAAGCTAACATTTATCATTAGTTTGTGTACCTCCTAATTATTTCATGAGAGTTATTTCATGCAGGAATGATAAAAAATTCTAGCTTGAGAGAGCTTTTCAATGCAGTGTGTACACAGCCAGATATATGGCGTTGGCATATGGGTCACATTTGCATTTGGGGCTTATTTGAGACAGTTTTCTGAAAATGTCAAAGGAGGTGACATATTCGAAAAGACTGATATTAGTAATGAACATTAATTTATCTCAGATACTTTCTATAGTAAAAGTATTTTTTTGACCCAAAATTGTAAGCAAATGCTTGTCAAGATTGAAAAAAAAATTACCCAAGGCACACAACATTTAAAATATTTCCCTCAGGAGAATTTCATACACCAGAGTTCCTCAAGACTGAATTATTGAAAAACAAAATGGCACTTGTTAGCCTCTGTGTCCTCCTACGTCTAAATCCCTTTCTTCTTCTGGATCTACTATCTGATTGGAGACATCACCTTCCCCCCTAGTGCTGAAGCCACAATACTGAGAGTTATCCCTGAAAATTATCCTCTTTAACCATATAAAAGTGGTCAGTTCCTGAGTCCTATAGCAAATGCTTTTCAAATCCATCTACTTAGCTGCCTTCTTACACCAACTGTATTAGTTGAGGTGTTCACCTGTTTTCTATGAACCAGCAGAATGTTTTCCACATTTTAAGTGGTTTAAAAAAATCAAAAGAAAAGTAATATTTCATGACATGCAAAAATGATTTGAAATTCACATTTCACTGTGTATAAATAAAATGGTATTGGGACACAGCCACATTTACTGATGTATGTATTGTCTATGACTGATTTTGTGCTACAATGGTAGAGTTGAGTAGTTGTGATATAAAACATGTGTTCTGCTAAGTCTAAAATATTTACTACCTGGCTTTGACAGATGAAGTTTGATGTTCCCTTCTTAGAACCAAGGCTGCAGCCTCCTCACTGTTCTTTCTACCTCTAGTCCTATACCTTCTAACATATTCTCCACACTATATTCACAGTGATCTACCTAACATTTGCCCTGACACTGTTGTTCCTTTGTCTAAGATCCTTCATTGACTTCCCAGTTCCTAGTGAAAAAATACTGAGATTCAAGGCTCCTTATATCTCAGTTCCTGCCGGTTCTTTTGTACAGTTTGATCAATGCTATATATGTTTAGTGCCCCTTAGTCACTTAATAGCTGTCTTGGTTATCATATCTAACACACTCTTTGCCTCCCATGATACTCCAGGGTCCCCAAATATGCTAGTGCTTACGTCCTTCTCTGTTCAGAAAGCTACCCATTTTCAAATTCGCCTGACAAATGCCTACTTATCATTAAGTCTGAGCTCCAGTAAGACTCCTCCAGGAAACCTTCCCTGAACCCTGACTTTGTCTGGGGAGCTCCAAGCACAGTACTTCTTTTCCTCTTTCTTTTCCTTTCTTTTCTAGCCTGTACCCTAATACACTGTAATTGTGGATATGTGCCTATGTTCCTGAGGACTTGTGTTTTGTATTCACCTGTCCCAAGCCCTAATCTGAATATCTGGATAATTAGAGGCGTTCAGAGACTATTGATTCATTACATAAGTGATGCTTTACTGCACTGATGAACTTCTACTCAAATCTCAAGACTTAGTCCACTGTTTTATGCTACTGTGAGACAGTACTCTGATCTTTTATGCTACTCTGATCATCCCCATTTGTCCATTCCAGGAATACTCATATTTGCCTCTGGAAAGTGGACTCTAAGGGATAAGGGATAGTGGTATGGTTTGGCTGTGTCTCCACCCAAAATGTCATCTTGAATTTTAATCCAAATTGTAATAGCCCACGTATTGAGGGAGGGACCTCATGGGAGGTGATTCGATTATGCAGGCAGTTCCACCATGCTCTTCTTGTGACAGTGAGTGAGTTATCATAAGATCTGATGGTTTTATAAAAGGCTTTATAAGGAGATGTTCCCCACTTCACTCTGCACTTCCCTCTCCTCCCACCATGTGAAGAAGGATGTGTTTGCTTCCCCTTCCACCATGACTGTAAGGTTCCTGAGGCTTTCCCAGCCATGTGCAACTGTGAGTCAATTAAGCCTCTTTCCTTTATAAATTACCCAGTCTCAAGTAGTTCTTTATAGCAGTGTGAGAACGGACCAATATGGATAGTCTATCAAGTAAGTCATACATTTCACCAGTAAAATAGTCTACACAGAGACAGTTTCTCACATTTTCAGTAAACATTGTGTTTCCTCTAAATTTTAATTATATCAGCTCCTTCTTCTAAAGAAACCACTTCTATTAAGCTAATTAGATAAAATGAGTGTCAAGAATAAAATTGATTCCTGATTTTATAGTAATCAACTAATAAAGTTTAGTTTTTTTTTCTAGCTTAGAGTCCAAGAAACTATAAAATAAATAGAGCTTCTGAGCTTAAGTAATATACTAAAATTATCCCTGGGAAAATCAGTTCCAGCGTCCATGTTCTGTAACTCCAAAAGACGTATCTTGTATGCCTCCTTTCTTTACATTCACCTCACTGCTGTTTCACTTCCTCTCTTTCTCTTAACCTGATTCATTTTTGACATTTTAAATGGGTTACTTTCAGGCCTTATACTCTACATAATATATTTTTGCCAAAATCTCAAGTTGCAGCAGTAGTGACTGTAAACCAGTTGGATGGCTATTTTACAAACTAGGGAGAACAGAGAAATTACCAGTTGAGCATATAGTGGCAACTATAGCCCAGTTATGCTAGAGTTTAGCCCTGAGCCATGTTTTAAGTTAAATGTCTGAGTCCCTAACTAACTGATCTGGTTTTGGCAGAAATGGCTTACTTGCCTTCCGATTTTCAAAACAGAAAAGTTCATGAAATCAACATCTCTGCTTCTGGGGATCTATCACTCCTCTACTTTAATTACCCAGCAAAATGCAAAGCTGGAAGTGTTTGTGCTCCCTTGAACATGAACATTCACTTACACGATCATACTTCTGGGAATCTGTCGTAAGTCAAGTAATACAAATGAAGAACAAAGGTATATGCAAAAAATACTCAATTCAGCTTTATTTACACTGATAAAACATTAGAAGCCACCTAAATTGCTGTTCAAACAAAGTATGATGTATCTTCTTACTGCAGTATTATGCAGCCAGTAATCATTATACTGACTATATTATTACATGAGAAAAGGCTCATGATATGGCATAAACAGGGCTGCTGACTAACGTAAATAATAATATATTATGTGTTTGAAAACACTTTGCAAAATTCACATGGTAATTTGTTAGGATGGTTGGTTTATGGGTGCATTTTTTGGTTTATTGTCCAAATTTTCTGTGATATTGCTGTATTACTCATGATTAAATGTCAAAAGTGTATTTTCGGTGCATCATGGGCTTTGAAATTTTTTCACAGTTACTACTAATATCAAGTTCTCTGAGTAACATACTTAGAATGGATAATAAAAGAAAGGGATAGAGAAAGGATAGAGATTAAAAAGGAACAAAATTATATTTGGGAAAGAAATGTCACAGGGTTATACCAAATGATATAAAAGTGACTTACAGAAAAAAAAAATATCATAGAATCCCAAAATTAGAGAGGACTTAAATGTCAGCTAATCCTACCACCCCATCTCTGTTTAGAATCCCTGTTAAGTTCTAGTTTTTGTGTTTAAAAACAATGCCCTAATAGTGATAAAAGTTAGAAAAATAGTTAACACCAGCAGCAGGCTAATGATGAGTAAAGCCACCAGGGTAAAACTTAGGTGCCTACACGTTCTATATTTTGATTTTAGTGGGAGTCTCCTTGTAAATTTACTGAGCTGTATATATAGGATTTGTGTTTACATGTTTGTAATACTTCAGTAAAATTAATTTAAAATGAAGTTTGTACCACAATTTGAAACTCTTTCAGAGAATGTACTGATTCAGAAGTGGGTAAGCGAATTGGATACCTAAACTGTACTAAGACAATCAACAGAGAAGATGATTTAAGATGTGTTTATATACATCTTAAATTATATAAATAACTTAATACTTTTATTATATATATCAGAGATATACATTTATATAATTATTGACATAATTTTAAAATTAGTAACATTACTAGTTTTAGCTTAAATATTTCACACAAATGAGTACACAGAACATTATAACCATTGTTGAGGCCCATATCAGCCAGCCCTTTCATCATAGTATCTGGTGTTTTAGTCCATATTGTGCTGCTGTAACAGAAAACCTGATACTGAGTAATTTATAAAAAAGAAAAAATTATGTATTACATTCTGGAGGCTCAGAAGTCAACATTGTCGGGATACATCTGGAGAGGAATTTGGTGCTGCTTCAACCCACGATGCAAGGCAGCAGGGCAAGAGAGTGTGAGAGAGCAAGAGCAGACTGAACTGACTTTTCTAACAAACGTACTCTCGAAATAACTGACACATTCCTGGGATAACAATGGTACTCTATAAATGAGGGCAGAGCCCTCATGACCTAATCATCCCTTAAAGTTTCCACTCTTAGCACTTTTGCTTTGGGGATTAAGTTTCTAACATATGAACTTTGCAGGACACATTAAAACCATAGCATTTTGCCCCTGGCTGTCAAAATGTATGCCCAGGGAAAAATCCATTCATTTCATCCCAATACTTCATTTCATCCCAAAAGTCTTAACTTATTCTGGCATCCACTTAAAAGTCCAAAGTCTCATCCAAATAAGATATGGGTGAGAATCAAGCTGCAATTTATCCTTTGGCAAATTCCCCTCCCACTGTGAAGTTAAAACAAGTTACATGCTTCTAAAAATGATGGTGAAACAGGAATAGGATAGACATTTGTAATCCAAATGGAAGAAACAGGCAAAAAGAAAGGAGTAACAGGCTCCAAGTAAGTCCAAAATCCAAAAGAGAAAGCAAAATTAAACCTTAAAGCTTAGAAATAATCTTTCACTTCATATGCTGTCTACTGAACACACTAGGAGCGGCAGGGGTTAGGCCCCCAAAGCCTTGGGTAGCCCACCCCTACAGCTTTGCTGGGCTCAGCTCACGCGGCTCTCACAGGTTGGAGTCTCCTGCCTGCAGCTCCCCTAGGCTGGTGTTGCATGCTGGTAGCTCTACACTTTTGGGGTCTTAGGAGTGGCCCCACTTCCACGGCTCCCTGGGTATTGCCATAGTGGGGGCTCTCTGCAGTGGCTCTGCCTCATGACAAGTTTCTGCCTGGGCCGCAAGGCTGTCTGACAGATATTTTGAAACTTAGGTGGAGTCCGCATAGCCCCAGAGTTGCATCTGTAGAGTCAGCTCTAAGTGTTTGCTACCAAGGTTTTCTGCTTGTACCCTCTAGAGCTGTGGCATACATGAGTTGTACCTGGCATGAGCTGAACCTGGGTTCCCTTGAGCCATAGCTGGGGTAGCTGAGGAGTACTGCACAAATTCAAGGAGCAGAGTCTCCTAGGTAGCAAACACTGGGGTCTCACAGGCATCCCTCTGGAAACCTTGCACTCAAGATCCTAGCTTGCCTCAAAAATCTCTGAAATGCTTTGAGGGTCATGCTCTTATTGTCTTGATAAATGAAACCTGACATCTTTCTATTCATATCAATCTCTTTACCAAATGATCCAAAATATGCTTTTTTATTCTTTACATGGCCAGGTTAAAAGTTTTCCAAATATTTCTAATCTTTTTTCCTTTTAATTATAAATTCCACCTAGAAATCATTTCTCCC
This sequence comes from Macaca mulatta, assembly GCF_049350105.2. Taxonomy (NCBI): domain Eukaryota; kingdom Metazoa; phylum Chordata; class Mammalia; order Primates; family Cercopithecidae; genus Macaca; species Macaca mulatta. The sequence continues at coordinate 80,356,858 of NC_133419.1, forward strand.
TTCTCTAATTTTACTGTAAGCATCCAAAAGAAGCCATTCAGCACCTTGAATGATTCGCTGCTTAGCTTTCTCCTGCCAGATATCCCAGTTAATCACTCTTAAATTCTACCTTTCATACAGCCCTAGGGCACAGGCACAATTCTGCCAAGTTCTTTGCAACTGTATAACAAGGATCCAGTTTCCAAAACCTTATTCCTCATTTCTGTCTGAGGCTTCATCAGAATGGCCTTTACCATCCATTTACCATTTACTGTCATAATAGCTGCTCAGAAATGTGCCGCTATTGAATGGAAAAAATGAAATAAAGTTTTCATGAAGTAACTAATGGTATATATTTATTTAAGGCAAATTTAGAGATGTTATGTTCTACTCAAGGTGGGCAACTGCGGATAGACAGAAAAGAGGCTTGGTCATGGGTTGTAATCACTGGTAAGTTTTCTGCAGACCTGGGCTGAGTATAGCTTGTCAGCAGATAGCTCTCTCAGTTTATTTATTTTTCTTTCTAGATTGCAGCTCCCTTTCTAACCCCGTGAAGACCTAAAAGATTCAGAAAAAGAAATTTACAAAACTCTATTGGTATTACTAAAACCCTAATGTTTACACAAGATGACCTGTAAAGTGTTTTAGGATATATTATCATGTTTGATCTTGAGAACAATCCTAATATTGGTGTGCTATCGACATAACTGCACCTAATACCTGCATAGCTAGTAAGTGATAATGTAGAGACTAGAAGCCAAGTCTTCTTCTTCTTTCACAACAGAGGTGGTGCCTGGGAGCCTAAAATGTTTGATCTAGATAGTGTATTCTAGCTGTTCATAGCCTTGAAGAGCTACAATCTAGATTTAATACTCTCTGAATTTAAAGGCATTTTATTAGCAGTGCATAAGAGTTATTCAGAGAAATATAACCAATAGAACACACACACACACACACACACATACACACATAGATAGAAAGGAATTTATTATAAGAAAGTGACTCACATGATTATGGAGATTGATAAGTCCTAAGATCTGCAGGGTGAGTCAGGCAGGCTAGAGATCTAGGACAGCTGTTAATCTGGTTTGAGTCCAAAGGCAGAAAGGATTAATGTTCCAGCTCAAAAAACTGAGAAAGGAAGAGCTCCCTCTCACTCAGACTTTTTGTTCCATTCAGGCCTTCAACTGATTGGACTAGGCCCACTCACATTAGAGAGGACAATCTGCTTTACTCAATCTACTAACTCAGATGTTAATCCCATCCAGAAACACCCTTCTGAACATATTCAGAGTAATGTTTGATCAATTATCTGGGCACTCCTTGGCTTATTCAAGTTGAAACATAAAATTAACCACTACAAGTAGCACTGTAATAGTTTCCTATACATTCATCTCCAAGAGACTCTAAGCTGCTCAAAGGCATAGTCTGTACCAACATCTCTTTTTACCAGATCATAGAACTAAATATGTGCTCAATAAATGCTTACTGACCTAAACTATGTGGAATGCCACCTATATTCAGAGTATTACTAAGTAATGCATTCCTGAATCCACAGAAAGTTGTATAGTCCTCTAATAGTAAGCAGTAGAAAATAAGAACAATGATGCCTTTATTTTTATATGGATGCATTTTTAAAAGAAGAAAAAAATGCCTTGGGGGAGATCACAAAATATAGATCATTTTTCCTCTTCAATTGAAAGACTTGCTCCATATTGAGCAAATGTTTATTTAGGCAGTTGCTGGGGGGGGAAAAGATAAACAATGTGTACAGTAGAACTCATTTAGACTAATATCTGGGAAAGGGGCTGATCAGCTAAGTGAACAGATGTTTCATGTGCTGAACCAAATTGGAACGCTGACTGAATCATAATGAAGCTCTGGATGCAGGAATAGGCCTGATAAAAGAACCCTGTATCCTGTTACAAGAACTCTATGTACTAGCAAGTAAGATACTGAAGATGCCACCAGGATCTAGAACACAAGGTCCACCTGACTTGTGTCAAAATGGATTCACCCACACCAAGGATAAAGTGTCATAAATGTAGAGGCAATATTATGTTATTAAGGGGAAGTTTTAATAGTAGATGAAGTTTATCTGTTACCATTAAGAGCTGAGCATATACCATACTTCATACAAAGTAAATTACAGATTCTGCCATCTCAAATTTATGGAATGCTCACACATTAGATGGCCTTATTTTACATATAATAAAGCTGAAGTTCAGAGAGGTCAAATATTTACCCTGAATTATACAGCTAATAAGAAGCAAATCTGGTTTAGGAACCAGTACTATGTGACTACTAAGTCAAGGTTATTTGCACTCTAATTAGCTGCATCACCCTACAGTGAAAGAGATTTGCCGAGCACATAAGCACAGTGCCATGGAAGGAAGAGAGTGGTGAGGAAAGGGCACCATGTGACACCCCACGATCCATCCAACATATATGCTACCCCTGCATCCCAATGTCAGGCCTCTGCAACCTGGAGGAAACACCACTTAATGCTTAGAAGGGCTATAGAACTGTCAACAATTATAAAACATTAATCATAGTTCTACTAGGTTCTCAGAAATGCAAACAATGTCAGTTTTCTGAAGTTGTAAATAAAAAAAAAGGGAGAACTGAGTCCAATTTCATGAGCAGATTTACTATTATCATAGCCAAAGAATCCAGGCCCCTGTACCATTTTGACCATGCTTCACCCATGCCTGAGCACTCAGAGTGGGGAATGGATGGCTTCAGGATATTAACATCATAAAAGTATCATGAACGTTTCTGGAATTGTTATCATGGGCAGGGCAGACACCTTCCACGCATCTATATGGATGACATTCAATTATCACAACATTTTGAGATAACTACTTTTTCATTATTTGCATTTTACAGAAAAGAGATTTTGAGAGGGTTAAATGTGATTTTGTCCTATAAGAAAATTACAGTACAGGGATAGGGTTCTAAGATGGCTGAATAAAAACAGCTACAGTCTACAGCTCCCAGAGTGAGTGATGCAGAAGATGGATGATTTCTGCATTTCCAACTGAGGTACTGGGTGCATCTCACTGGGGCTTGTCGGACAGTGGGTGCAGCCCATGGAGTGTGAGCTGAAGCAGGGTGGGGCATTGCCTCACCCAGGAAGTGCAGGGGGTCAGGGAATTCCCTTTCCTAGCAAAGGGAAGCCATGATTGATGGTACCTGGAAAATCAGGACACTCCCACCATAATACTGTGCTTTTCCAACAGTCTTGGCAAATGGCACACCAGGAGATTATATTCCACACCTGACTCAGAGGGTCCTAGGCTCATGGAGCCTTGCTTATTACTGCTAGCACAGCAATCACAGCAATCTGAGATTGAACTGCAAGGCGGCAGCAAGGCTGGGGAGGGGCGTCTGCCATTGCTGAGACTTGAGTAGGTAAACAAAGCGGCCGGAAGCTAGAACTGGGTTCAGCCCACCAAAATTCAAGGAGACCTGCCTGACTCTATAGACTCCACCTCTGAGGGCAGGGCATAGCTGAACAAAAGGCAGCAGAAACCTCTGCAGATGTAAATGTCCCTGTCTGACAGCTTTGAAGAGAGCAGTGGTTCTCCCAGCATGGAGTTTGATATCTGAGAACAGACAGACTGCCTCCTCAAGTAGGTCCCTGATTCCCAAGTAGCCTACCTGGGAGACACCACCCAGTAGGGGTCGAATGACACCTCATACAGCCGGGTGCCCCTCTGAGACAAGCTTCCAGAGGAAGGATCAGGCAGCAACAGTTGCTGTTCTGTAATATTTGCTGTTCTGCAGCAACCTTTGGTGATACCCAGGCAAACAGGGTCTAGAGTGGACCACCAGCAAACTCCAATTGACCTGCAGCTGAGTGTCCTGACTGTTAGAAGGAAAACTAACAAACAGAAAGGACATCCACACCAAAACCCCATCTGTAAGTCACCATGATCAAAGACCAAAGGTAGATAAAACCAAAAACATGGAGAGAAACCAGAGCAGAAAAGCAGAAAATTCTAAAAATCGGAGCACCTCTTCTCCTCCAAAGGAATGCAGCTCCTTGCCAGCGATGGAACAAAGGTGGATAGAGAATGACTTTGATGAGTTGACGGAAGTAGGCTTCAGACGACTGGTAATAACAAACTTCTCCAAGCTAAAGGAGGATGTTCAAACCCATTGCAAAGAAGCTTAACAACCTTGAAGAAAGATTAGATGAATGGCTAAACAGAATAAAGAGCCTAGAGAAGCCCTTAAATGACCTGATGGAGCTGAAAACCATGGCAAGAGAACTATATGACACAGGCACAAGCTTCAGTAGCTGATTTGGTCAAGTGGAAGAAAGGGTATCAGTGATTGAAGATCAAATGAATGAAATTAAGTGAGAAGAGATGTTTGGAGAAGAAAGAGTAAAAAGAAACAAACAAAGCCTCCAAGAAATATGGGACTATGTGAAAAGACTAAATCTGCGTCTGACTGGTGTACCTGAAAGCGATGGGGGACATGGAACCAAGTTGGAAAACACTCTTCAGGATATTATCCAGGAGAATTTCCCCAGCCTAGAAAGGTAGGCCAACATTCAAATTCAGTAAATACAGAGAATGCCACAAAGATACTCCTTGAGAAGAGCAACTCCAAGACACAATATTGTCATATTTACCAAAGTTGAAATGAAGGAAAAAATGTTAAGGGCAGCCAGAGACAAAGGTCGGGTTACCCACAAAGGGAAGCCCATCAGACTAACAGCAGATCTCTCCGCAGAAACTCTACAAGCCAGAAGAGAGTGGGAGCCAATATTCAACATTCTTAAAGAAAAGAATTTTCAAGCCAGAATTTCATATCCAGCCACACTAAGCTTCATAAGTGAAGGAGAAATAAAATCCTTCACAGACAAGCAAATGCTTAGAGCTTTAGTCACCACCAGGCCTGCTCTACAAGAGCTCCTGAAGGAAGCACTAAACATGGAAAGGAACAACCGGTACCAGCAACTGCAAAAACATGCCAAATTGTAAAGACCATCATTGTTAGGAAGAAACTGCATCAACTAACGAGCAAAATAACCAGGTAACATCATAATGACAGGATCAAATTCACACATAACAATATTAACCTTAAATGTAAATGGACTAAATGCTCCAATTAAAAGACACAGACTTGGCAAATTGGATAAAGAGTCAAGACCCACCAGTGTGCTGTATTAAGGAGACCCATCTCATGTGCAGACACACATAGGCTCAAAATAAAGAGATGGAGGAAGATCTACCAAGCAAATGGAAAGCAAAAAACAAAAACAAAAACAAAACAAAAAAAACCAGGGGTTGCAATCCTAGTCTCTGATAAAACAGACTTTAAACCAACAAAGATCAAAAGAGACAAAGAAACCCATTACATAATGGTAAAGGAATCAATTCAACAAGAGCTAACTATACTAAATATATATGCACCCAATACAGCAGCAACCAGATTCATAAAACAAGTCCTTAGAGACTGACAAAGAGACTTAGACTCTCACACAATAATAATGGGAGACTTTAACATCCCACTGTCAACATTAGACAGATCAATGAGACAGAAAGTTAACAGGATATCTAGGACGTGAACTCCACTCTGCACCAAGAGGACCTAATAGACATCTACGGAACTCTCCACCCCAAATCAACAGAATATACATTCTTCTCAGCACCACATCACACTTATTCCAAAATTGCCACGTAGTTGGAAGTAAAGCACTCCTCAGCAAATGGAAAAGAACTGAAATTATAATAAACTGTCTCTCAGACCACAGTGAAATCAAACTAGAACTGAGGATTAAGAAACTCACTCAAAACTGCTCACTACATGGAAACTAAACAACCTGCTCCTGAATGACTACTGGGTACATAACGAAATGAAGGCAGAAATACAGAGGTTCTTTGAAACCAATGAGAACAAAGACACAACATACCAGAATCTCTGGGACACATTTAAAGCAGTGTGTAGAGGGAAATTTATAGCACTAAATGCCCACAAAAGAAAGCAGAAAAGATCTAAAATTGACACCCTAACCTCACAATTAAAGGAACTAGAGAAGCAAGAGCAAACACATTCAAAAGCTAGCAGAAGGCAAGAAATAACTAAGATCAGAGCAGAACTGAAGGAGACAGAGAAACAAAAAACCCTTCAAAAAATCAATGAATCCAGGAGCTGGTTTTTTGAAAAGATCAACAAAATTGATAGACTGCTAGCAAGACTAATAAAGAAGAAAAGAAGAATAAAAAATGATAAAGGGGATATCACCACCAATCCCACAGAAATACAAACTACCACCAGCGAATACTAGAAACACCTCTACACAAATAAACTAGAAAATCTAGAATGGATAAATTCCTGGACACATACACCCTCCCAAGACTAAACCAGGAAGAAGTTGAATCCCTGAATAGATGAATAACAGGTTCTGACATTGAGGCAATAATTAATAGCCTACGAACCAAAACAAGTCCAGGAACATATGGATTCACAGCTGAATTCTCCCTGAGGTACAAAGAGGAGCTGGTACCACTCCTTCTGAAACTATTTCAATCAATAGAAAAAGAGGGAATCCTCCCTAACTCATTTTATGAGGCCAGCATCATCCTGATACAAAACCCTGGCAGAGACACAACAACAAAAGAGAATTTTAGACCAATATCCCTGATGAACATTGATGCAAAAATCCTCAATAAAATACTGGAAAACAAAATCCAGCAGCACATCAAAAAGCTTATCCACCACGATCAAGTGGGCTTCATCCCTAGGATGCAAGGTTGGTTCAACATACACAAATCAATAAATGCAATCCATCATATAAACAGAACCAACGACAAAACCAGATGATTATCTCAGTAAATGCAAAAAAGGCCTTCGACAAAATTCAACAGCCCTTCATGCTAAAAACGCTCAATAAACTAGGTATTGATGGGACTTTTCTCAAAATAATAAGAGTTGTTTATGACAAACCCACAACCAATATCCTACTGAATGGGCAAAAACTGGAAGCATTCCCTTTGAAAACTGGCACAAGACAGGGAAGCCCTCTCTCACCACTCCTATTCAACGTAATGTTGGAAGTTCTGGCCACGGCAGTCAGGCAAGAGAAAGAAATAAAGCATATTCAAGCAGGAAGAGTGGAAGTCAAATTGTCTCTGTTTGCAGATGACGTGATTGTATATTTAGAAAACCCCATCGTCTCAGCCCAAAATCTCCTTAAGCTGATAAGCAACTTCAGCATAGTCTCAGAATACAAAATCAATGTGCAAAAATCAAAAGCATTCCTACACAACAATAACAGACAGAGAGCCAAATCATGAGTGAACTCCCATTCACAATTGTCACTAAGAGAATAAAATACCTAGGAATCCAAATTACAAGGGACGTGAAGGACCTCTTAAAGGAGAACTACAAACCAATGCTCAACGAAATAAAAGAGGACACAAACAAGTGGAAGAACATTCCATGCTCACGGATAGGAAGAATCAATATTGTGAAAATGGCCATACTGCCCAAGGTAATTTATAGATTCAGTGCCATCCCCATTAAGCTACCAATGACTTTCTTCACAGAATTGGAAAAAACTGCTTGAAAGTTCATATGGAACCAAAAAAGAGCCTGCATTGCCAAGACAATCCTAAGCCAAAATAACAAAGCTAGAGGCATCATGCTACCTGACTTCAAACTATACTACAAGGTTACAGTAACCAAAACAGCATGGTACCGGCACCAAACAGAGATATAGACCAATGGAACAGAACACAGTCCTCAGAAATAATACCACACATCTACAAGCATCTGATCTTTGACAAACCTGACAAAAACAAGAGTTGGGAAAGGGATTCCCTGTTTAATAAATGGTGCTGGGAAAACTGGCTAGCCATATGTAGAAAGCTGAAACTGGATCCCTTCCTTACACCTTATACAAAAATTAATTCAAGATGGATTAAGAACTTAAATGTTAGACCTAAAACCATAAAACTCTAGAAGAAAACATAGGCAATATCATTCAGGCCATAGGCATGGGCACGGACTTCATGTCTAAAACACCAAAAGCAATGGCAACAAAAGCCAAAATTGACAAATAGGATCTAAGTAAACTAAAGAGCTTCTGCACAGCAAAAGAAACTACCATCAGAGTGAACAGGCAACCTACAGAATGGGAGAAAATTTTTACAATCTACTCATCTGACAAAGGGCTAATATCCAGAATCCACAAAGAACTTAAACAGATTTACAAGAAAAAAAAAAAAAAACAACACCACCAACAAAAAGCAGGTGAAGCATATGAATAGACACTTCTCAAAAGAAGACATTTATGCAGCCAACAGACACATGAAAAAATGCTCATCATCACTGGCCATCAGAGAAATGCAAATCAAAACCACAATGAGATACCATCTCACACAGTTACAATGGCAATCATTAAAAAGTCAGGAAACAACAGGTGCTGGAGAGGATGTGGAGAAATAGGAACACTTTTACACTGTTGGTGGGACTGTAAACTGGTTCAACCATTGTGGAAGACTATAGTGATTCCTCAAGAATATAGAAGTAGAAATACCATTTGACCAAGTCATCCCATTACTGGGTATATACCCAAAGGATCATAAATCATGCTGCTATAAAGACACATGCACACGTATGTTTATTGCGGCACTATTCACAATCGCAAAAACTTGGAACCAACCCAAATGTCCATCAATGATAGACTAGATTAAGAAAATGTGGCACATATACACCATGGAATACTCTGCAGCCATAAAAAAGGGTGAGTTCATGTCCTTTATAGGGACATGGATGCAGCTGGAAACCATCATTCTCAGCAAACTATCACAAGAACAGAAAACCAAACACCGCATGTTCTCACAGGTGGGAATTGAACAATGAGAGCACTTGGATACAGGAAGGGGAACATCACACACCAGGGCCTGTCGTGGGGTTGTGGGAGGGGGGACGGGATAGCTTTAGGAGATATACCTAATGTAAATGATGAGTTAATGGATGCAGCACACCCACCAACATGGCACATGTATACATATTTAACAAACCTGCACATTGTGCATGTGTACCCTAGAACTTAAAGTACAATAAAAAAATAAGAAATGTCTATTCATATTTATTGCCTATAAATTAGTATAGCTATTATAAAAAACAGCATAGAAGTTACTCAAAAAACTAAAAATAGAACTACCATATGATGCAACAATTCCACTCCTAGTTATCTATCAAAAGGAAAATAATTCAGCAAGTTAAAGAGATATTTGCACATCCATGTTTATTGCAGCACAATTTGTACTAGCCATGATATGAAATCAACTTAAGTGTCCATCGATAACACTGATGAATAAAGAAAACATGGTACATATACACAATGGAATATTACTCAGCCATAAAAATTGAAATCATGTCATTTGCAGCAATATAGATGGAACTGGAGGTCATTATATGAAGTGAAACAAGCTAGGCACAGTAAGACAAATACGGCTTCTCCTTACTCATAGGTGTGAGCTATAAAAGTAGGTTTCGTGGAGGTAGAGAGTAGAATGATAGTTGCCAGAGGCTGGGAAGGGTGGGTGGCTGGGATGAAGAGAGGTTGGTTAATGGGTGCAAACATACGGTTAGACAGAAGAAATAAGTCCTAGTGTTTGGCAGCACAGTAGAGTGAATATAATCAGTAATATATTATGTATTTCAAAATAGCTAGGAGATGTAAATCAAAAATAAAATTCTAAGCCCCTCAACTGACTGGTGGACCCCTCTCTTTGTCAAGGGCATTTCAAAGTAAACCGGAAAAATTAATTCAGGCCATGATGGGAAGTGGCAGGGTGGGGGCGGGGGTTAGTTATGACTCATTTAACCCTCCTCCCTTTGGAATTCAGGCACAACTGAACAATATTAACATTACAACAGAGATCTGGAGACTGACAAAACAGACCCTGTGTAGCAATAAGATACCAAATTCCAACCTGTCTGTAGTATAGCATCACATGATAGCAGGCTCTGAAAAAAACTGAAGTGTTTTACTCAAAAATATATTTCTTTGACACATTTTGAAATGGCCCTGCAAAGCTGTCTCTTGTGGGAAAAATCTATATTCTGTAGAGAATTCCCTTCCCTTTCCAGGTCTTTTCCCTGATCCAGGCGAGAATTAACTAAGAGTCTGGCACCATTTTAGGTCTGATAAGAACTCTAAAGTTCTTATCTGCATAATAACTTTTGGAGGTTTCATCTGCATAATGAAAATTTTTGTCTCTACAACCTCTTACCTTAACTTAGACACTCCTTTCTATTGATTCCAGGTCTTTAGATAATAACTAACTCTTTCAACCAATTGCCTATTAGGAAGTCTTTGAAGGCACCTATGACCTGGAAGTCCTCACTTTCTGGACCAAACCAACATACACCTTACGTGTATTGATTGATGTCTGCATAAAAATTCTGTCCCCCTTTAAATGTATAAAATCAAGCTGTAAAACAATCACCTTGGACACATGTTCTCAGGACCTCCTGGGGCTGTGTCATGAGTCATGGTCCTCACATTTGGCTAGGAATAAATCTCTCGGAATATTTTAAAGAGTTTGACTCTTTTTATCAACAAAAAGAAGATGGAAATTTCTCCACACAAAGAAATGATGAATGTGTAAGGTGATGGGTATCCTAAATATCCTGATTTGATCATTACACATTGTAGGAATGTATCAAGATATCATGTTCCCTACAAAAATGTACAAGTATTATGTATCAGTAAAAAACAGTTACAATGCTTCAACAGCTGCCTTGGTGCATGAGGATGATCAAAGCTCAGGAAGCAGCCAGGAAAAAGCCACGTTGTAAAAGATATTGAGTGTCTATACATTAGTCACCATGAAATTAGCCAATTAAGGCATGATGTCACTGCAGTGAGAATGAAAAACAAGCATGTGAAACTGAATGCAGTGCCTGCCGTTACCTTTGGCAAATGCTTTATTGTTACTGTGGCTACTGTTGTTGTTAAAATGTGTCGTGCATTTCTCTAGACCAAGCTTTTTGTGACTTTTTCTCTTAGGCATTTCTTCCACCTTCTTTCAATCTTATTCAATCACCCCTTGAAATCAAGGTTACCTCTTGAAATCACTAAGTCACAGAGTTCTCATAGCTAACAGGAAACCCACAGACGACACAGACCATCCTTCTTTGCCCTCCATCTTCTATTTTGCCAAGAAGAAAGTTGAGGTTCATTTGGGTGATGGGGTAAAGGTGACTCCCTGTTAAAACTCTAAGGCTACCTCTTGAGGAGCCAGGATGGTATCCTTGATTCCAATCTACCACATTTTGGATCAAATGCTCCTTTCTCTGAATTTCCACACCTTGCTGTTAGTTCCCTAATTGACTACTTTATTTGTTATTGTAATGCTTTTTGTGAGTCTTTCTCCCTGAGCCCACTTGGCTGTGACCTCTCCAGGGAAACATCTCTATTGCTCAGACTAAGTCACCAATAAATATGATTCCAAAATCTTCTACATTCATTTTGCATATCTCACTTTATATTTTCTATTTATATTTTAAAAATTGTCTATCTTTCCTATGAAACTAACATTTTAGAGGATGGGGAAATTTCATATTTTATTCCCTTTCCACCACACATCATAGTATGTTTGGTAGCACCATGAAGGTGGGTCTGTATCCCTAATGTACCTTTAATGACTCCATAGTGCTTGGCCCACACTGGCACTTAATAAATATTTGATTAATCAGTGTACTAATCTTTGTATTGTCTTTGTGAAATTAGTGGCTGATACATAGCAGGAGGTCAATATTTATTTCCTGAATATATATTATTATTGCTTAATGTTTGTATAATTACTTATGTAGCTTTTAAAATTTGTGTTTCAACACTAAAGGGTTGAGCACAGCACAAAGTATGTGAATCCTAAATACATGACACTTTTTTTTCTAAGAGAAAAAGAAATCTAACTATTTGGAATTTGCCTCATGTTTAACAGTTAATATTCAAGCATGACTTATTTACCATCTGAAATGTCTTTTTCTCCTTGAGAAAGATGTGATGTGATACCAGTCACTTTTGCTTAAATGTATGACAGAAATGACTCTGTAATTTGAAATAATAAAAATTATTTTCTTAGATTTATGGTTTGCTGAGGCTCAAATACAACTAGCTTTTCACATGGGGTCACATAATTTATACATGTCCAGGATGTATAAATGTGAAAAAATAAATTACAGAATAAGCCTGCAGAATACGTTTATTATTGTTGTTGTTATTATATTGATTACCATTTTATTATTTCCCACCTTATCTCTGCTCTCCTGGTAGAATGGTTTCATAAGATGAGGGGGTAGAATATGTGTTGAGTAGAGATTCAATGAGTCTTTTGAAACAATGCCATGAATTTGCAAATTTTTATTTTTCAGAAAAGTAATGAGGAAAGAGCATATGATTTGGTGTCTAGCAAACATAGATTTGAGATTCAACTGAGCTGCTGCTTTATTATTTTTATGTTTTAATCTGTTAAACACAGGAATGTACACACAAATAATAATACTTATCCAGCCAGTTGAGACCAGCTACCTAGTGTGCAGGGCCCAGTACAAAGTGAAAATGCGAGGACGCTTGCTGAAAAATTATTAAATATTTCAAGATGTGAAAACAACACATTAAACCAAGTGTGGGGTCCTTCTAAGCCTGGGTACTATGTGACTGCACAGGTCATAAGACCTATGGAGCTGGACCCACAGACAGTTACAAGAGTTAACAGAGATTAAGGAATATACCTCATACTGTCTGATTCATAACAGGTATTTAACAAGTTTTAGTTTCTCCGTGTCTGTTTTCAAGTTGCTGTCACAAGAGCCGTATCAAGTCAAACGCGTTCAGTTACTTTTGTCAGAAACAGGTTCTCTATACTATGGGGACAAGGATGTTTCAAATGTAATCCATTTAACTCCTTCCTTGAGGACAAAATGGGGGGGGAAAGAGTAAATAAAACCCAAAGTGTCCAAGGTTTGAAGAATTTAGGTGTTCCAAATGGGAGGTTGTCCCTTGTCATCCTGTTCCCATTTGAAAGCTCACACTTTTAAACCATGTGCTACCTGGAATTCCAGATGGCCAAATTAAGGAACCAAACCATCAAACAGAAGGTTCTGGTTCTCAACTACGATAATCTTAGGCATGTTAGGAAGCGGGTGTGGAGTGGCATGTTTCCTAATGAAGGTGGAAAAAAACCCAGAACTGATTTGTCCCAGATGGCCACAAAAATGGGATTTTCTGGCTTTTGTAGCACCTCTCCCCATCTCTAAATTCAGCTGAGGCATTAAAGATGCTTGGTTCATGTAAGACTATAATCATGGAGTTTTACAAAACCTTTTCCATGTGGAATGTATATGACATCTGGAATTAAAGAGGTATTCTCTTCTAATCACTGTTCAATCTTCCGCAGGGATAAATGAGTATATGGGTAGCTTCCAGCTGCCCAAACTGATTTAGTTAAATAATGTAATCTATTTGTACACAAATGTGGAATAAATGTCACTGAAGTTCCTTAGCGTGCACTTATAATGAGTTATCCCTTTCTCAAGGTAATTAGGAGTGTTTAGTTTTTTTCAAATGCATATCAAGCCTCATGATTGCCAATGAGCCAGAGACAACCTACATTAGCCTCCTACAGCTGCTGACCTCTGCAACCACAGAAAAACCATTTCTGTGGGAGATAAGAGTCTCCTTTAAACTGTAGGTTTGGAGTGATTTTTTTTAAAACTCGCTTTAAAATGTAATGTTCTATTACAGCCTCCACAGACCCAAGCCTCCTCAGAGCTAGTCAGGAAAAGGCAGTCCAAATTTTAAGCTGAACAGGATCTTAGTAATCACTTAGTTTAGACATTATTTTACAAATGGGGGAATCTAAGGCCCAGAGAAGTTATATGCTTTGTCCAAGCCCACACAATGATTCAATATCTGACCTTAGACTGAAACCCTGGATTCTGACATCCAGTTATCCACTTTTTTTCATACACAGCCTATTTTAGTCTGTCTAGGCTGCTATAACAAAACACTATAAAGTATTAGCATATAAATAAGAGAAATTTATTCTCATACTTCAGGAGGCTAGAAGTCTAAGGTCAAGGTGCTGGCAGATATGGTTCTAATGAGGGCCTGTTTCTCACAGATGATACTGTTAGAGTGGGTAGCTAGTAAGACATGAGCAAGGCAGAAGAGGCCCCCTCCCCAACCAGCCATGAATGTCAGACAACCATCACGTGATGGTCAGGGGGTTGTTAAACTGTGTCTCTAAAATAATAATTGGTCACAGCTGGTGCCAGGGAAAGGCAGTCTCCCAATAGATAGAAACACCTGAAACTGGTGATCAGCAGCTTCCAGATAAGAGCTCAGGAGATGGGCACTCAAGTGTGTGCACTAAAGGGCAAAATGGCAGTTTAACTGGTTCTTGACCTTCTTCTAGGAACACTTGACAGGTAAGCGAAGAATGCCTCTAGCGAGCATGCATACAACTCCAGTAAACATATTGTGTATGAGGCCCCTCCCAAGCACTGGTGGGCCACTGTGCATGCGGACAGCCCAACCCAAGGGAAGAATCAGGGGAGAAGGGGCACAATCCCCAGAAACATGACAATGTATAAAACCCCAAGTCAAAAATTAAACCTTATGCTTGACTCTCTCAAGTCACTCGCATGGCCCTCTTCCAAGTGTACTTTACTTTCCTTTGTTCCTTCTCTAAAACTTTTAATAAACTTTCACTTCTGCTCTAAAATTTGCTCAGCCTCTCACTTTGCCTTATGCATCTCGGTTGAACTCTTTCTCCTGAGGAGGCGAGAACTAAGGTTGTTGCAGATCCGCAGAGATTCGCTGCCACTAACATACTTTGGTGCTCTGTGACTCGGGTAAGTTCCCACTGTTAACAGTACCTGCTAGCTGCATTCTCACATGATGGAAGGGGCTGGATAGCTCCCTGTAGTGTCTCCTAAGGTACAATTATAAGGGCAGAACCCTCATGACCTAGTTACCTCCCAAAAGGTCCCACCTCTTAATATCATCACCTTGGGAGCTAGGATTCAACTTATGAATTTTGGAGGGAACACAAATATTCATACCATAGCACAATCCTTCTTAGCCTTCAACTTCTTAAAATGAAAAACTACAGGATGAAAAGGCAAAGCGTCATGGAGAGGAGAACCTGACCTCTAAAGGAAAGGCAACCGGGTGCCAGGCAGTGCCAGGCCAAATGTTCTCTGTATAACCTTGAGCAAGTTACCTCACAAGTGAGAGCCTCAGTTTCTTTACCAGAAAAATGGGACTTTGACCTGATTTCTAGAGATTTTTCTATTTGATCATAGACATTTTTCCATCATACGCTCCTTTGAATATTTGTGACTCCTTTAGCTTCATTTCTTGTTCTTAAATACATGTTCCCAAGGATCTGGTTTGCTAAATCACCAAATTAAAAGAAAAAAATAAGCTACTAAAAAGATAAAGGCTAGATGAAGGCTAAATGAAGAATGATTTCACATAGTATCTTCTTTCAAGAGACAAAGCACGCAAGAAAGAAGACACAGCAGAAACCACCAAGTCAACAAAATGAGATTGTGCCTTTTGCTGATGAATATCCATTTCACTGTTTTGGTCAGATAACTGTGGAAGAAGTAGTTCTATCACCTTGTGCAAAATGGATGCCTCTGCAGCTACTCATGGCTTTCATGAGAAAAAGTAATCATTGTGTGCTATTTGAATGTCTTCATAAATGTAATTTATAGCTATGATACTGATCAGTCCTGCACAGTCTTAGAAGATCAATAGTGCCATGTTCATTAGTCCTGAATTGAACAGCTCTCAAACTTCTGCCAGAAGATGGTAACGGTTTTTAATGATTTTTTTGCCAGTTGGCATTAAAAGTGGATTCTGTGTCACTGGTAATTTCCTTAGTTATCTAAGGGCTTTTTAAAATTTCCTCATTCAACCATGAAGGTCAAAGTGTTGCTATCTACAAAGACAACTGTGGCTGAATTGGACTCTTAGGATAAAGAATATGATTATTTGTATATAGTTGATATAGCTGCTGAGCAATAGTTGTTTTTACTCAAGCCCTATGGTGATGGGAAGGTTGTACTCCATGCCTGGAGGCATCATGACATTTTTGAAAGAAAAATAATAGACCTGGGTTCTAATTCCAGCAGTACTATTTGCTTACAGGGTTTGAGTTTTGGAAGTTATTTAATGTGGTAGATTGTCCCCTGGATGACCCCCAGTAAACTACTCCTCTCAGTATGCATGCTCTAGTATAGTCCCCTTGAACCTGTGATGCTTTAATCATAAGCTATCTTTTTAAACATCACCCATTTTAACCAATAGAATGTGGTGGACCTGACATTCTGCTACTTGTTGAACTAAATCTTAAGGCTTGGCAGCTTCCACTTTTGTACTTTGTGGAAAGATAGCCACCAAATAAGAAGTCTGACTACACTGAGACTGCCATGCTGTGAGGAAGCCCAAGCAGCCATGTGGTGAGGCACACACGGCAGAGAACTAAGGGTGTGGTGACTGCTGCATTTGAGCTCTCAGTGGGTGATATGCACCAGCTACAGTCATGTGACCAAGAACACTTGGTACCTTCTACAGTACCTTCAGCCAATACCCCATCTGATACAACATGAAGCAGAAGTGCTAGCTTAACCAACAGCATTATAAAACAATAAACTGTGTTAAGTCACGGTTTTGGAGTGTTTTTTAAAATAAAGCAGTGCAAATCAGAAACAGCCAACCTCTCAAGCTTTCCTCTGAAGCCCTTTTCCCATATGGAAAATGAAGTATAGGGCTAGAGAATCTGTAGACTGTATCAAAATACTTATGGCATCCAACCTCCTGCTCTATCTTGCCTCAATCAATATTTCAAGCTTCCTCTTCTTTGATTGACCTTAGAAATGACACTCCAGCCACTTTTAACCATTTGGATTTCTCCAACATTTGGACATTTGCAATTTTTTGAACATTTGAACTGCTTGACACTTCAAAACAGTATAACTTCATTCTTCCTTTTCTCTTCTGTTTCTCTGACATGAAAACATTTCCCTATCAGGTAAAATGCCATCTCTTCTGTAAGCTTTTCTCACTCACCCTTGCCCACCTGCCACCTACAACTCCTGATAAAGTAATTGCCTCTGGGCGCCTAGAAGTGTTATATTAAGGAAGACTTTTTACCACAATTATAGCTAGGAACATAGTGCAAATTCCTTCGGGGCCAAATTAAAAGATGTACTTACATCTCTCCAACCATCAGCAATCTTTCTTTTTTACTTAGAGGGTTTAAAAAAAATATTATGAGCTTTAAAAAAATTAGAATATTGCACATACACACACACATCTAGCAGTTATTAAATGGCCATATGCACAAGGAATAGTGCTAAATACTTTGTTTGGATTATTTCTCTGAATCTTTACAGTAACCCATATTAGGCAAGCACTATTACTATCTTTATTTTACAGATAAGACTAAGTCTCAGATGGTTTTTAGCGACTTCCCAGGGCTGCCTAACTAGTGAGGGCTTGGTCAGGGTTTGAACCGAGGCTGCCTGATTCTGCAGACAAAGCTTTTCCACTGCTACTCAGAGTCCTTGTCCCTTCAATTGTGTGTCTCAGCTAGGTTTGGAGTACTTCGCACAGAGGAAGTACTCAATATTTATCGAATAAACAAATGAATTAATGTGTGAGGAAATGCATAATTCACTTCAAATGCATAGATAACATTTCAAATCATAATATGGGAAAGGCAAGCATACTTTACACTTCCCCAAACCACTGCCAAAATCAAAGTATAGCAGCACATGGACTCTCCTCATCACTTGTACTCAGAGAGTTATTAGCTATTAGAAGCATTGCTTGACCCTGGGGAATGGCACCTTGTTTGTTTCTTAATTTCTGAGACAGTGTTCCTGAGGCACAACACTCTGATTCGCTTCTGGCTTGACTAGATGACCAGTGGTCTTTGACATGAACAAATGGGTTTACCCAGTTCTCAGGGTGTTGTAATACTTCCTTACAGCATGTTTACCAATCTGAGAACCTGTGAGTGAGGAAAGCAGCATAAGAAATAAATCTTCATTGGCTGCAGGGTTATATGGTAGGCATGGGCCTAGATGGTCTCAGGAATGTTATTTAACTGTCATTAAAGTTAAAGATAAAGTCCAGAGAATGTAAGCTCTTGCCCCATGCCACACAGCTGGTGAACAGAGGTGTCAGAGGATGTTTCAAATGCAAATCTGTCTGATCCCAAACTGGTGCTTCTTCCACTCCATCACACAACTTCTCATGATCTCTATTTTTGAGGAGTCCATATGTCATATATACATGACAATTATCAAATACATAAGATCCTTTATAATTAAATGCCACCTGAGTTACAGAAATATGTTATTATATGGATTTGAGGAAGGAAGAAGTCACTGTGTGCAAATGTAGTCTGAGAAAGCTTCCTAGTTGAGGTGAGACTTGATACAGAACTCGAGAGATATCCAGGGGGTGGGATATTGATGGACTGTTGGCCAAAGAGCACGCACAGCTTTATTTCTTTTTCAGCCAAGAGCTATTACAGAAAGTCCACTATGTGTATGTCACTTTCTAAGGTGTCATACCTGACACCTAATGAGTAACACGAGGCTGCTTTACACTGCCTCTGTGCCTGCATGCGCACACGCTCTTCCTTTCACCTACCATGCTCCCCCTGAGATTGTCTGCCTGCTGAATCTCTCATTGCTCACGATCTGGCCTCAGGATCTTTTGCATTTATCTAGTGGTTAAGTCTGTGGGTCACTGAGTCAAATTATCTAGATCTGAATCCTGGTTCTACTAGTAAGTATATGTATGAGTCTTGGGTAACTAACTTCTCTAGACTCCTCATTTGTAAAATAAAGACACATACCTCATAGTAGTGAGACAAACATTAATTTAGTTAATATGCATAAAGAAATCAACACAGTACCTGACAGTTTTCTAGGTCAACAAACATTACCTGGAAAGATAATGGTGATGATGATGAAGAAGGTAGAGGAGGAGAAAGGTGAGGAGAGGAAAAAGGGATGAGGACAGGGGAAGAAAGGTGGAAGAAGGAGAGAGAAAACCAAAAGCAGCTTTTTCTGACAACCGCCTAACCTCTAACACTGGACTATGCTCCCCTTGATCTTCTACTGTTCAAGGCACAGGCAACTTACGGTTCTGTCACCCTGGCCCCTCCTCACTCCCATCAGATGGATGGTGAGCTTCTTACGGACAAGAACAATAATACGTACATCTGGAGTTCTGCTGTTTGGCATCAGCTAGGCTTTCAGCAAATCCTCAATAAAAGAGTATTGAATGAGGTTATGAAGTACTAACAAATATGTTATTGCCTATAGTTGCCCAAAAGGGATAAAGGGAAACAAATGGCTACAGGAAAGATATAATGTTTTAATGTATACTAATAGGAAAATACTTGTTCTAGAGGGAAGTAAAAATTGTTAGAGGAATTGAGAGGGGGAAAGGAAAAAGAAGCTAGTTATTTGTTGAATACCTGGCACGTGGCAACCACTATGCTGGGACAGCTGCAAATATTAGCTACATTGATACTACATAAAGATCCCATTAATTCCTGCTTATTATGTGGCTGATGATCACATACAATAGTAATAGTGATGTTCAAATTAGAAGTGATTTATTAAATTCATTAAATTGAATTCTTTCTGGTAAATTTCTGGTTCTCTTCTATACTTTATGGTATTTGATTCTCAGAAGGATTATTTGTGGTAGTTATTATTATGTTCATTTTGTAAAAGAGGAAAGTAGTTCAGTGAAGTTAAATTGCTTTATCAAAGTTATGCAGCTGGGCAAGGGCAGAGCCAGTTCTGAATGAATCCAAATCAATGGTCATTTCTATGAAGTCGTGGCAGTACTACCACCCAGATGTCAGCACCCTCTGGAATCCATCACCAAATATTGGGTCAAATCCATTACCACCAAGTCAGGATTGACCCATTGTGTTGCTGAACAGATGCAACTGCTTTGTCAATCTTTGACTTATTTAAATCTCATTTGAAAGGAAAAATAAATGAGGTGAGAGTGTTCAAATAGATGTATAAAAACAAATAGTGCTAAAGAGACAGCAAAGCAGTGTCTGGGTTTTCCTGTAAACCTTAGGAGGATGCTGTGACAATGTGCCTTGGAATCTCCAACTACAGGGACCTCCAACATGGGGTATTGGCTGGGTTGCCCTCTAGGCCCCAGCTGCTGCTCTTTGAAATCCATTGCTGAGTTAGCTCCAAGGCCGTTTCCCATGGGCTGTTCCAGTTCAAGGACTGAACATGACAGGGACATGAAGGTTATTATTCTATTCAGTTAGTATTCCACTAAGGCTACCATTCCAGGTAACTAGTTCCTGTGATACTGAAACTCCTTTGAACTGACTTTGGCTTGAGGTCTCCCCAGTAGCTTTGCCAGACCTCATTTAGATCGTGTGGCAGTCAAGGATATTTCCATTCAAACTTCTCTCCCTCTCTCCTTCACTGGAGGCCACAGACTTTCTTGTAATCTGTTGGCTGTCTTAGTCTTCCCTGGTAACCTCCCTATTATTTCTCAAACAGCCTTCTTTCCTAATAAGATCCTTTTATTTTTATTTTTTAAGTTCTCGGATACATGTGCAGAACGTGCAGGTTTGTTACATAGGTATAGATGTGCCATGGTGGTTTGCTGCACCTATTGGCCCATCCTCTAAGTTCCCTCCCCTCACCCCCCACCCCCAGCCGGCCCTGGTGTGTGTTGTTCCCCTCCCTGTGTCCATGTGTTCTCATTATTCAACTCCCACTTATAAGTGAGAACATACAGTGTTTGGTTTTCTGTTCCTGTGCTAGTTTGCTGAGGATGATGGCTTCCAGCTCCATCCATGTCCCTGCAAAGGACATGATCTCATTCCTTTTTATAGCTGCATAGTATTCCATGGTGTAAATGTACCACATTCTCTTTATCCAGTCTATCATTGATGGGCATTTGGGTTAGTTCCATGACTTTGCTATTGTAGATAGTACTGCAATAAACATGTGTGTGCATGTGTCCTTATAGTAGAAAAATTTATATTCCTTTGGGTATATATACCCAGTAATGGGATTGCTGGGTCAAATGGTATTTCTGGTTCTAGGTGCTTGAGGAATCGTCATACTGTCTTCCATAATGGTTGAGCTAATTTACAGTTCCACCAACAGTGTAAAAGCATTCCTACTTCTCCACAGCCTTGACAGCATCTATTGTTTCTTAACTTTTAAATGAAGGATCCTTATCTATTTAATCTGGTTTAGGTCTGCTTCTTGGAGGACCCAGACTAATACAATGCAGAACAGTTGTATCTCAGCAGATTATCTCACATACTGATTCAGTTCTGACAATGATTTTTATGCAAAATGAGAAAATAAAACTTAAAAAGGATGACTTGTATGGAATATCAACTCTCTTAAAATATAAAGAGAGGTTTTAAAATGTATTATATGTTTTACTTACAGGATCTCATTTATTCCTGACTATAACACGGTTATTTTCATTGTCCAGATGAACAATCTAAATCTCAAAAATCTTACAGCACTTTCCCAAGTTTACACAGTGATTTGGTAGTGAGCTAAGCTCCAATCTATGTCTTACAACTCTCAGTATTTTCACAGAATGTGCTCACATGTGAGCATATTCAGCTTCAGCTATTGCTCATGTCAATGTCAGGTTGACATTATAGTAAAATACAATGTGGTCCAGGCCTGGTTAAACGATTTCTGAGAAAATACATGTGCCTAGTACAGGCTTAGTAGTAAATGTTCAATGGTGGTTAGTTGAATTAATTGGAAATTGGTATACATGGAAAAGACTTGTGATGTTCACCAAGCATCTAATCACCTAGGAGCTATGCAAAGTTGAATACTTCAACTTTTGAATATCACGTTTGTTTTTTAAAGGAAACAATAGCTACACAGCAAAAAAGAAAAAGAAGAAGAATAAACATGAGATGCTGGTAAACAGTGGAAGCTGAGAACAGAAGGATTTATAAACTCACAGACTATACAACTCACATTTGTACAGCAGGCTTCAGCCTGCTGAGCACTTTCATGCAGAGTGCTGCGTAGACTTTTTACAACAGCTCTGGGAGGGATGTATGATCATCCCTTTTCTAGAGATGGGACTAATAAGGTTCTGAGAAGAAAATAAAAAAACGTTTTTCCTTATGCATGGCCCTTTCTTTATTACAAAAGCAAGGAATCCTGAATGACGCTCAAGGGAATTGACATGTTGGGGTAGAATGAGGGAAGTTAGGAAGCTAGAGGTCCATATGTGACTGCCCTCACAGATTTCATCATGGAAAGTGGCGATTAAGGCATGGATTTCTATGCTTGGCATAAAAACGCAAGATCCAAGGCTGCTCAGGCTTGGAAGCACTGGTGTATCACACCTTTGGCATAAATATGGTACAGTGTAATGGCAATTGTGAATCACTCTCATGACCTTGTGGCCAGAGTAGATCAGTGACGCAGGAGTGTGAGGAAGAATGTGCCAAATGTCATGTGGTGACTGCTAACCAAAGAGTTTTGGGGCACATGTAAGCCCCTCTCCACTGAGGACATCTGGGTCAGCTTTCACTGTGGAATGGATGTCCTGTGCATGCAAATTTAGATAAGAATGAAATTTGGAGTTTTACTTTTAATGTGACTCTTCTCCCATCGACCAAGACAATTCAAATTCAGGTTATCCTTCTATATGAAGTATTTGGGGCTAGATTTTGGTTAAAGAAGATGAGCCTTACACTAGAAGTAGGCAGCCTGATTCAAGTACCAGCATCACAACTAACTAGTTATGTAACTTTGAGCAAATGATCACTATTCTCTGATCATTAAAAGAAGAGGGTAAGACTAGAGCTCAAATGCCCTCCACAAGCATGTGGATGTTTTAGGTGACAATAGGCAGACGGAGGTCTTTGTGAACTGAAGAATATGGGTACTACCTATAGGTATTCAAATACAAAATGTTTAAAATTCAGTGCCGGAAAAAAATCTTCAGTTCAACTCTGGTGTGTGGGCCTACCATTTTATAAACTCTAGATAAGATATTGGCTACTATAAAATTTAATTACTTCCAAGAGGAAAATTAATGATACTGATTCCCTTTCAATAAAAATTAGCCATTGTTGAATATTTACTGTTGTATGGTAAACACTTCTTCATATCAAATCATGTAGGTTTTTTTTTTCCATAGGTTTTACTCCTACTGACCAAAGAAGACACTGGAACAAGCACTCCATATGCAGTGAGCTTGGGTGATATTATTCAGAAATCATATAACAGTCTAGGCTTTTAAGAGAGCCAACAACAACAACAACAACAAAAAGATAAGAAAATCATGGCTGGTTGACTTAAAGCTCAGCTTCATTCTGTGAACCATAGAGAAGTGATTGACAGGGGGTAAAGGAAAACTGGAGGGCAGATAATGAGAACTCCACTGCTTGAGAGAAACTGAAAAGAGGCCCATGCCATAAAAATTCCAGATGTGTTTCCAGGATGTTTCCAAAGTGGACACTGTCAGCAATTGTCTCCCTAGAGTAGGCCCAGGAGACTGGATGGAAAGTCTTATATTCCACATAGTATGTGAACAGTAGAATAGCAAAGACTGAGGGTGGGTTTAACTAGATGGCCTTCATAATATTATTACACAATCATGTGACCCTTTTGTGGTGTGGGGAAGGCCACTCCAAGATCCCTAAATCTCAAGCAAAGAGGAACAGTAACAGCAAAGAATGCTGAAGGGCTAAGAGGCCTGGCTGATTGGAAGAGGATACAAAGCCAGAAAACCCTACTATGGGAAGCCATAGTGACACTCAGGCATGAGCCATGGTATGGCATAGGCATTTGCTCAATGGTGTACCTCTTAGTGGGTCTCATTAGGGTCTTCCCTTGACCTAAGAGAAGACTGTAAGTTAAGTCAATAAACACTGTCTGAGCCCTGATATACCAATTGCTGGGGAAGTTGTTAGAGTAAAGGTGAGCAGTTACAGTCCCACGTGTAGAGCAAAGTACACCAAGAAAGTAATGGAGAAAGAAGAAAGGAGCTCATAAGGTGAATAAAAGAGGGGAAAGCGCTTCAGGTAGAGGACACCAAAGAGTACCCAAAGATGAAATTGAGCTGCTCGCTAGGAGGAGCAGACTGAGGTTACAGCCCTGCAGGGTGAGCGGGCGACGGAGCTCTTGTGTTTGAAAAGTAGGCAAGTAAAGGGAAGTAAGAGAAGTAGGCAAGTAAAGGGAGAGTAATAAAACCACTCCAGGCTTATGACTGAAGGGATTCTTGAGGGCACACAAGTAAAAGTGGCAAAGCATACAATAATTATGCAAGACCTCAAAGGGGCACTGAGCACCATTTTAGAGAGGAGAACTGAAAGAACTCTTTTCTTTCTGAGCTAAATCTCATGAGAGCCTCTGTATCCCCTGAAGCCATAATTGTGATAGGAATATAGCATATGCTCAATAAATATTAAAAGAATATATGCACTTCTGTTCTAAATAAGGATATACTTTCTAATATTAAAAAGTTACTCAAAGATAGGCTAAGATACCAAGGTGAGTATTGAGTACTCCAAACTCTGTGTAAGGCTGCCATTTGGGGTTGGTTCATATAACCTCTGTATTCCATTTAGGTACTGAAGCCTTTGCACTGGGTTTGAAGAGGGAAGGAGGAAGTGGATGAGAGGCTTGGGAAGCTTCAGGAACCACAGAATGCATTGATTTTTCTACCGGGTCTGGGGCCAGCCTTGCTAATTATCCACAGGAATGGAAATGATGGAAATAGGCTGGCCCTCTGTCTCAGCTGCTCCCAAACTGCCTGCAGGTATAGCCCAAGTGACAGTAAACAGTCTGTCCAAACATTCTCTCTGCAGACACCTACCCTTCCTCAGATGCTAACATATTGATCTGCAACAAATTGAACACACCTGGCCCCCAAAATGCTTACTGAGCAGAGTAAAAAGCCCACTAAAATCTCCCAGAGTATCAGCATATATGTCTTGCTTTTTCTTCCATCAACTAAGAGAAGGGTTTAGCCAAAAACAAAAAACAAACAAAAAGAAAATGTCACAAATGTCCTAAAGGAATGTCTCATTAATTCTCAGGTCGCCTGAGCACACATCTTTCCAAGGAGCAGCAGGAAACAAGCAAAAGGCAGGACTGGTTCATTGACAAGAAACAGAAAATCTAAGAACCTTAAGTGAAGAATTAAAAGTTTATTATAATTGGTGTTTCTAAGTAGGCTTCCCAGTAATCATTTTAAAAAATGCACATATGAAACTGCAAATCCCTTTTTGGGCAGAACAACAAGATATTATTAATTTGTGTGGCCACTGTAATAGAGTTTAATGAATTTTCTGGTTGACTAATCTTTGGGAAACTCTATTGCCAATTAGATAAATATTAGCTAAATAAGCACCAACAAGTGAAAAATAAAGAAGCTAGAGAGAAAATATTCTAGAACATCATCATCTGGTCTCACTCACTTCTCTCCTACACACATCTAGATTTTGGAGTCTGGATGCTGCTGTGTTTCCTCTTTCTCAGAGGTCTTTACTTAAAGAATCTTGTCATGTGAAGTCCTCGTCCTTGGCCCTTCCTCACTGGCTTGGTGTCAGTTCATAGGTGATGCATCCTCTGCTTCACTTTACCCTGCTTCAGAGCGAAGCAGAGGCTCTCTTGTGTTTGGTTTCCTAGCACTCTGTTTTGGCATTTATATTATCTAATTATTACTAATAATTGTTTACATGCTTGTCTCCCCTTCTGGCATGTGTATTTTTCATGGATAATGTTGAGCTCTCTTTTGTGTTCCTTTAATGTCTGCTTGACACATAGTAGGGTTTTTTTTTTTTTTTTTTTTTTTTTTTTTGAGATGGAATCTCGCTCTGTCACCCAGGTTGGAGTGCTGTGGCATGATCTTGGCTCACTGCAACCTCCACCTCCTGGGTTTAGGCGATTCTTCTGCCTCAACCTGCTGAGTAGCAGGGACTACAGTTGCATGCCACCACATCTGGCTAATTTTTGTATTTTTAGTAGAGATGGGGTTTCACCATATTGACCAGGCTGGTCTTGAACTTCTCACCTCATGATCTGCCTGCCTTGGCCTCCCAGTGTGTTGGGATTATAGACATGAGCCACAGAGCCCGGACCATAGTAGGTTCTTAATACATATTTGAAGGAATTCCCAGTCTTACAGCCACTCATTCTTTCTTACTACTTCGACTATGAAGCACGTAGTGTCTAATATCATTTATCAAGTGTGTAAAGATAAAGCTTCATGTTGTTTCTTCTTACTCAACATAACCTGACCCTTTTCTGCAAATTTCATCCATCAATCAAGATCCAGCTGAAATGTAACCTCCAGAATCTCTTCCCTGATCACACCAGTTCTCATTATTCTCTTTGTCAATGTACTTCCATATTTCTTGCTTTATACTTTATGCCATCCAATTTATGCTTTCCACTTTCTTGCTTTTATATCTTAGAGGTACCTGAGAAACACTAGAAAAAAAAGTATGCATCTGAGGATTTCAAAATTGGATTTGTTTGGATTTTGGAAAACTACATCTGGGCTTGTGTGCTGAGTACTCTTTGTACTTGTTTACTAGGGCTGCCATAACAAATACCACAGACTGGGTACACTACAGACAAATATCACAGAAATTTATTTTCTTTGCAGTTTGGAGGCTAGAAATCCAAGATCAAGATGTCAGTAGGTGTGGATTCTTTTGAGGGCTCTTGCCTTGGCTTGCAGATAGCTGCCTTCTCACTGTGCTTTCATAGAGTTCTTCCTCGGTGTGCATGCATCCCCAGCATCTCTTTATGTTTATTAATCTCCTCTTATTGAAAGGACACCAGTCAGAAGAATTAGAACCCACCTTATGAGCTTCATTTTAACTTAATTACCTCCTTAAAGACACTATCTCCAAATACAGTTACATTCTAAGATACAGGGACTTAGAGTTTCAACATAGGAAGTTTGAAGGGGGTACAATTTAATCCATAACACTATTAATCTAAAGCTCAATGCTTCGGTCTGGAATAGTCAATTACAGGAGAGCCCAAGCTCCTTGACACTCAAGACCATGCATGCACTGCAGCAGGGGCCACTGGACACAAAACACAGACTGTTCATGGAAAGCCTGACACCTACCATGGCCTTGTCACGCCTCAGGGCTCAGAGGAACCTGGGGAGGCACAGGCTTTTGGGAAAAGGAAGAAAATTCGGGCAGAGGCCTACATCACTCTATGCCAGAATTTGTATAGGATGCAAATTCACTACCCACTGCTCAAATAATGGGGCCAATTTGGGTGGGACTTGAGTCTTTGCTTATACCCAGAAAGGTTGAAAATGGTTGATGGGATACTGTGTTTGGTGAGGCTTACATCCAGGTGAAGAATGGCCTTGTGTCTAAAACGATCAATGCACTGGAAAGAGGCAATTATAAAATTCCCTGAACATTTATTTGCTTGCTATTTCTTAAGCATACGCAAATTGAAAAGACACCTATTCTAGAGTTAGGAGTCCCTATTATTTGCAATGTCTTTTGTTCAGTTAAGACTTGGGACAGTGAAGGTCAACATAGTGAGGTACAAAGTTGAATCAGACATGGTTCAAAAGAGAGAACTGTCTAGTAGAACAGATAAAGCATGCTCTTAAATTAGATCAAATGGCGTAACCCCTGACAGTCTGTTGTAAAGTGTAGAGGGCCACACAGAGGTAGGTTTTTCTCATCAATCACTGTAACACAGTATTCTAGATGCTGGTGAAGCAGAGATAAAGTGCAATACAGAACATGACTTCATCCCTATTAGCATCTTGCAGTGTTGGGCCTGAGTAGACACAATAAATATACATTGACAGGCACCATTAGGACTAGGACTGTCTTTTTTCTTCTGCCTTCCTGGACTCTAAGGAGAAGACCAAGCTTCTTTCTTCAGGTTTTCACCTCTCTTCTTTTAGATGATACCCATAACTTGATGCCAATAGTGTCATGATGTAATATAAGAACATGAGTCAAATCCTGACTCCACCACTTGCCAATTACATGACTCAAGCATTGTTATCAATGGTCCCCTGTGAACTGGGTTGATATTTTCTACCTTATATTCTTTTTTGTGTACATTAAATGCAATCGTTATACATATAGCACAGTTCTTGGTACAAAGTAAATTATTACTTCCAGTTTTTCCTCTTTGAGCTTGCAGGGCATTTCAGGAGGTACAATATAGGAGGTACTTAGTAAATTGCAAGTCTGTTTTCTCCCTCTCTTTCCACATTCACAATGAGTTGAACTCTGAACACAGGTCAAAGCAGTGAGGGTAATAGCTGCCAGGAGTTTATGGGAGTTTGTGTGCACACAGGGGTCAGGTGTTCTCAGGCATTGTCTACTGCTTGACCACCTTTTC
The DNA here is from genome assembly GCF_049350105.2 of Macaca mulatta. Classification (NCBI taxonomy): domain Eukaryota; kingdom Metazoa; phylum Chordata; class Mammalia; order Primates; family Cercopithecidae; genus Macaca; species Macaca mulatta. Next base: position 80,385,298 of record NC_133419.1, read on the forward strand.
TTCCCTCACAGTTTGTCTTTGTTGCAGAGTACAACAAATTCTGGGTCTGTGACCATCTGGTTGATCACCCAGTTTTAAAGTACTGGGGTAAGCCTGCATCAGAAGGAAGAAGATTTTGACTCAATTTCACCTCAGTAACTTTCTATGACTTTGGACAATGAACTAAACTTCATTGAGCCTCAGTTTCCTTATCTATGATGTGCATGTACTAACAACTGATTACAAGGTCTTGGTATATGAATTGAATTGAATAACACTTTTGTATGATTATCCTTGTTATTATTAGCCATTCAATGATTTAGATAGTAATAGTATGAAAAATGAAAATTGAGTTTGAAGGCCACAGACTCAATACACACGTTTATCATAAAAACAACACAAACTTTGTCTAGAAGTATTCATTTGTGTCTACTGTAAGTTTATTAATTTGGACTACTTAGAGAAAGACACTGGCTTGTAACACCAGGTTAATATTTTTTGTTACTTGAGAAAGGTTTGAAAAACAAATTGAATTGTGCAGAGGAGAAACAGTTTAGATGACTGTGGTTTAGGTTATTTTATAATATGTTATTTGGAAATGGCAAATAAGGGTAAGGGAAGGGCATGTTATTTAATGATTCCTCTATCCAGCCTTTCTTTCTCTTTTATCCATTTGCTCAACAAACATGTAGAAAAAGAGTTAGCAAAGAAGACTGAGTAGATAGATAAAAATAAAACAGGTAGCTTTTCACTTATTTATTCACTCAGTTAATTAACAATTTAGTTTTTGCTATGGGCCATACATTCTCTGAGATACTAGTGAAACAGTGGTAAATAAAGCAGTTATAATCCCTGCTTTTATGTAGTTTATGGCCTATTTCATTCTAGAGGAGGCAACAAACACTAAGAAAATGAATAATTTAAGCATTTTAAAAAATGAAGGAAATGAGGAGTGCTGGTAGGTAATAATGATGTATGTGTATGTGTGGGGCCCTACTTATATAGAGTGATTGGGAGGTTAACTGCGGAAGAAACATTTACGCCAAATTCTGAGTAAGGGTCACTATTAGAATATTATGTCTTCAGCTTCTAGGTTAAACTGGAAAGCTGAGTTCTTTTAGGTGACAGAATGTATGCCATGAACAAATATCCAAATAAATTCATGCTTCATTTTTAAAAACTCTTTGTGCTGTAAGTACTAGTTTATATCGAAAGTGAATCAATCACCTTAGCTAGTAAAACAAACAGGTACATGCAGTAAAATAGCAGGTGAGATTTTCTAAAATCTCTAAAAATACTTGACACTGGATTAATAACAGTGAACAGTTTTTAAATTAATAGCCAAACTAACTGGCACTTACAGTCACTCTCTCTTGCATATGCACACAAGGAAATTTTCAGAGACCGCAAATACAGAGGGAGAAAACCAGAGTGACAAATAAATGCTGAGTGGTTAGCTTGCAGGTATTTGCCAAGACCAGGTATCTAGAGTCTTAAGTTTTAATGGCCACAAAGGATGCACAATTAGACCTGAGGACTCCTACATACATCTGGAACCTCAGAGGCTGCATCACCAGTAAGGACAGTTATAAGTGGGGGTATGGAGGCTGCCACCAAAGAAAGCCACAGAAGAACTCTGTGTTGGCATTGGCTCTCAAGGTAGAGAAAAAAAATGTCCCTGAGAATTTGTAACTATAGGCATACCTCAAGGAGGTTTGGAATTTGAAACTCTGCTGTGTAGTTTGTCAAACCTCAAGTATAAAATGTCCTAAAAGTGATCTTGGGTTGGTGGTGCCTTAAGATTCCTGGTAGTAGTGGAAATGCAAATTTGCTTTAGAGAAACTAAGTCATCAAGAATGAGAAAAACACAAATGGCAGAATTAGATACCAGAGACTTCATGTTTAAGGTGTTTTCAGTCTAGGAAAGGGCAACAGGTAATTAAACACAATATAACATTCTACAATAAGTTTGTGAAGAGATTCCCTGAGGAAAGGACTAAACCCAAACTTAGAAAATTGAGTAAGTCTTCCCAGGTGAAATCATGTTTAAAAATGAATGGGGGCCGGGCACAGTGGCTCACACCTGTAATCCCAGCACTTTGGGAGGCCGAGGCAGTGGATCATCTGAGGTCAGGAGTTCAAGACCAGCCTGGCCAACATGGTGAAACCCTGTCTCTACCAAAAATACAAAAATTAGCCAGGTGCAGTGGTGCCTGCCTGTAATCCCAGCTACTCAGAAGGTTGAGGCAGAAGAATCGCTTGAACCCGGGAGGCAGAGGTTGCAGTGAGCCGAGATCATGCCACTGTACTCCAGCCTGGGCGAAAGAACAAGATGCCATCTCAAATAATAATAATAATAATAATAATAATAATAGATTGTCCAGGCTAGGAGAGTAGAGGAGCCAAATCGGAGAGGGTCTCAGAAGTCATATAGCACCACTTGTGCCATAATCTATTATGAGATTATTATATAGAATATAAGAATATTAAAAATGTTTAAAAAATAAAATGTGAAATAAAAATATGACACTGGAATATGATTATATAAGTGATTCAAAGTATTTGAAGAGAACCATAAGCAGTGTATTGCATAACATTTCAGTCAATGATGGACCACACATACAATGGCAGTCCCATAAAAGTATCATGGAGTTGAAAAATTCCTAATGCCTAATATTTACTACACTATATTTTTTATTATTATTTTAGAGTGTACTCCTTCTACTCATATATGCATTATAAATAGCTTTAGGAAGGTCCTTCAGGAGGTACCCCAGAAGAAGGCATTGTTATCATAGGAGATTACAGGTACTGATCCTGAACACCTGCCACTGAAACAAGATGTAGAGTTGGGAGACAGTGATATCAATTATCTTGGCTCTGTGTAGGCCTAGGCTGATGTGCCCACTTATGCCTTAGTTTTTCACAAAAAACTTTAAAAAGTAAAAAAAATGTTTAAAATATAAAAAAGCTTATAAAGATACAAAAAAATTTTGTTTAACTGTACAAAGTGTTTGTGTTTTAAACTGTTCATTATAAAAGTCAAACAAGTTAAAATGTTTATGAAGTAAAAAAGTTAGAGTAAGCTAAGGTTAATTTATTGAAGAAAACATTAAAAAAGAAATTTAGCCCAGCCGAATTGTACAGTGATCATAAAGTTTACAGTAGTGTACAATAACGTCCTAGGCCTTCACATTCACTCACCACTCATTCACTAACTCACCCAGAGTCATCCAGTCCTGTAAGCTCCACTCATGGTAAGTGCCCTATATAGATATACTAGATTTATCTTTTATACCATATTTTGACTATACCTTTTCTATGCTGACATATGTTTAAATACATAAATACTTACCATTGTGTTACAACCGCTGATAGTATACAGTACAATAACATGCTGTACAGGTTTATAGCCTAGGAGCAGTAGGCTGTACCATATAGCCTAAGTGTGTAGTAGGCTATACCATCTAGGTTTGTGTAAGTACACTCTGCTTGTACAACAAAACTGCCTAAAGATCCATTTCTCAGAATGCATCCCTATCATTAAATGATGTAAAACTGTACGTAGAACTTACAGAAATAAAATAATTAGTAAAGAAAGCACCCCCAAACCAAACAAGTGTGTAAACAAAGAACCAAACAAAAAACTATGTTTTTGTGAAAGAGCAGAATAGTTTTAAGCGAAAGGATTATTAGTGAACTGGAAAGTATGTCTGAACAAGTCATACAGAATGCAGTACAGATAAACAAAAACAAAGATGAAAAAGTTAAGGAACATGAAGAACAGAAAAAGAAAGGCTAACATATGTTTAACAGTAGTCACAGAGAAGAGAATAAAGAGAATTTGGGAGAGGCAATATGGTATTATTTTACAGTTGAGAATGGTCCAGAACTAATTAAAAATAAATCAGAGTTAGAAAACAAAAGGATTCTAAGTTAATGAATAAAATACGTACCCAGATATATAATGAAGACTATGTATAACATTAAAGACTAACAGGAAATCTTAAAAGTAGCCAGAGGGGGAGAAAATAAAAGAGCAAAAGAATAACTAGACAGATGGTGAACTTAACAAGAATGGATGCCAGAAGAGGATATTTCAGAATTGAGAGAAAATAGTCAATCTAGAATTGTATAAGCAACAAAGCTATCTTTAAATGAGAGTTAAATAATGATTTTTAAAAATAGACAAGAAAGACAGTGACTACCAATAGCCCTTTCCTAGAGAAATGCAAAGGATGTGCTTTAAGTGAAAGAGAGCAATCCCAGAGGGAATATTTGAAATGCAGGACATAATGACAAGCAAGTCAATTACTATACCTGTGTGTGAAAGGTTAATTGGTCATGCATATGGAAAACAATGAAACTGGATCCCTAGTTCACATGCAATATGAAAGTCAACTGTAGATAAATTAAACATTCAAATGCAAAAAGTAAACTTTATACCTTTGGGGAAAATGAAGATTATTTTTTAACCCCAGTGTTTGAAAGATTAACCTAGACATAAACTGCATAAATCAGAGGTAAAATTTGACTCCATTTAATTAAAAAAACCCCTTATCGCAAGAGAACATTGAAAGCCATAAGACAATTACCTAGAAAATAAAAAAGGCTTTAAAAAATCAAATTATTGAATGACTCCATAATACATAGCAAATAACATGAACAAGCAATTCTCAGGGGACATATGAAGAAAAATAAAAACATGCTAAACTTCAATGGTAAACAGAAGGAAGAAAATTAAAACTACTTTGAGATATATTTTATCTACCAGATGGCTCAAAGTTAAAAAGTCTTATAATTCTAAGTGTTGGTAAAAATATGGAGTAACAAGAACTCGTATACAGAAATTAAATTCTGAGGCATATACCCTAGACTGAGAAATTCTAACTGATGTGCACTGACTCACATACAAGAGTGTCAGCAACAAACAAAACCCATCACTTAAAACACAAAAAAGGTATAAGAACAATTGAAATGATCTTTAAAATAATGAACAAATCAATTACAGTATATTCGATCAATGAAATAACATATAGTAATAAAATGAAGTAAAAAGGTACTATAGTTATACTCACTGGTATAAATGATTCTTACAAATGTTGATTTAAAAAAGCTGCAGTAGAATATTATGTATGAAACTATGTATGCATAAACACACACATATGTTTTAGAGAAAACACAAAAACATCTACAGACAAATTATCCAAATAAGATTTACTATGTTTTCTGGATATAAGATCAACATGTAAAAACCAACTTTATTCCTATATACCACCAAAAATAGCATAGCACAATAAAGTACCATTTCCCATATATTATAACAACAAATACATAAAGTACCTACATATACATACATGTAGCAATTATATTAATAGATAAGTGGATATTATCAACCCCAAATATAGGATAGCACTTTCCTCAGAACGAGAGAAGAGGAAATGCCATCAGGGAAGGAAACATAAGGCTTCAACTGTATTGGTAATATTTTATTTCTAAAAGGGAGGGGTATTTATTATTCATTATATATATTTTTTATGTTTTTAATATTGCAAAATACATATTATTTAAAATCCTCAAAAATATGATCTCAAGTCTAGTATTTAAACCAGCTTCCTATTCTGAGCCCTGGTTCCCCATGAAGACACAGAAGGAGGTGAAATGAAGAAAGTAAGATACACCCTGGAGACGGAAGCAAAAGTCAGAGGCTCCAGGTGATATCTTTTTGGATTGTTGAGATTTTCTCTGTAAAGTCACATTTTTATTCAAAACATCTTCCACGTCAAGACCTTTTTTTTTTTTTTTTTTTTTTTAAATAAAATCTTCCCATCCACGGAAGCAACATTTTCTTTCCTTGAGTTACCTTCTGGGTTCTTGTTGTTTTCTTATATTCCATAACTTCCTATTTGAATTGCATTATTTGTCTATGTGCCTTTTCTCCTCTATTCCTCTCCGCCAGTGTGAAGTCTATATTCCCTGAAGCACAATGTAGTTTGCTCTCAGAACTCACCAGCCGAAAAAAAGGGACAGCGCGGTGTGAGAAGAACACAGGCTATGGGAGCTAGGCAGAACTAGACTCAAATTGCATTTCTAGCCTCTGGAGTAGCTGGGCTGCTCCGGCAGAGTGGTTTTACCTCTGAAAGCTTCATTTTCTCAATTGAGAACTAGAAATATTAATAGCTAACATCTCAGGAAGTTGTGTGGTGAGGAAGTGTTAATTTCAGTACCTGACCCAGAGCAGGCCTACCTGATAAACATCAGTTCCTTTACCCCTTCATTTTCTTAGTTTGAAAGATCTGGAAGTATCTGCGTAGAGCTGTATCAATGCCAGTGCTATGGAAAATGCAGGTTTAATGGTAATCTATCTACATGGTAAGCCTAATTGCTTTTGAATAAGCAGTCATTTTACCAGGAATGTAATGAGGGTTTATTAGATGATAATTTAATGCACTGAGCGCTCACACTTAGCAGCCTGGTAGGACCCTGCCAAAGGCTGATGTTCAGGAACTAGTAAAATTCAGTCTGTGAATGTTCCCAAGGACATCAGGACACTTCCCTTGTATTTGTTCCTATAGGACAGAAATCAAACACATCCTTGGTTCATAGGACCAATTTCTTGCCTCTGCAGTGTCATTCATTCTCAAAATAAGCCTTAATTAATATGAAAGCTAAACACCTCTCTACCATTCTCTCAACACATACAACAGCATTTTTTTAAATTTGAAGGTTTTCCTATGTTTCACTGAAGTTGTGAAAGTATTCATCCTTTAGATTACAAATTTATAATTCAGGTAAACACATCTTTCTTGCTAGAGGGTACAGGGAACATCATATATTCCAGTAATGTCACACCTGTCGTGGACATTACATATTAATCAAATAACACAAGCTTTCTCCTTCCTCATGAGGACGACTGTCCAGGGATTTGAAGATACTGTCCAGTCCTCCTTGAACTTTTACTTGTCCAGGCAAAATCTGCCTTATTTTTTCAAGTAATGATCAAGATAAAGTTTTTTATCTTAAAAAGTGATGAAAAAAGATTCTGTTCAAAGATGTCATCAGAAAATAAACATTCTAGATGTATTGAGAACAAAAACTCATAGTACAGGATTCTCGCCTCCCTTCTTATTTATATTAAAGTTCAGTTAATGCACCTTAAGGGTGCCTTAGAGTCTTTGATGACATTGCTCCATTTCTCACTAATTAGTAGGCTTGCCAGGAACTAAATTCCAAAAGTCTTCTCCACACAACGTGCTCCCTCACTGTGTCTACTCATCCTGTACTTGCATGATTCCTTATCTGGACAAGTATTTGTTAAGTGCTCATGCCGTGCCAGGCACTGTGCTGGCTGCAGGAGGTACAATCAAGATATAGCTCCAATGCTTAAGGTATTTTCAGTCTAGGAAAGGGCAACAGGCAATTAAACACAGTATGATAACATTCTACGGTAAGTATGTGAAGAGATTCCCAGAGGAAAGGACTAAACCCAAACTTAGAAAATCAAGTAAGACTTCCGAGGTGAAGTGACGTTTAAAAATAAATGGGGATTATCCACGTTAGGAGAGGAGAGGAGTAAAAGCAGAGAGAGTCTCAGGAGTCATATAGTACCACATCCACCATGATCTATTAGATAAGAAAGTCACTAGGTCCACATAAGGACAAGGGGAGATGCCACAGATGCCATCTCTTCATATTGGCAAGTGTCTAGAAGAGCAGGCATTTGGAAAATATAGCTTGCCACATAAGCAATGTGGTATGGTTCAAGTACAGAATATGGGAGGTTGGGAAAAGGTCAGAGACGGGACCAAAAGTAAGCTTCAGCTTGTTAGATTTGTGTTTTTGCTCTAATCCCCATTTTCCCCAGCACTGTGTTTTCTGCCAAGGCTTTAGTGGCAACCTCAAGAAATGATTCTTTAAAACATATTGGGAAATGTGCCATTATGTATAAGAAACAGAATGCCTTAATCTGTTAGAAATTATCAGCTAAGAGATAGGAATATTTATTGGTAGGGGAGAATCAATAGGCCTGGTGGATCATGTATGTGACAGGGAGTCAAAGGACAAAGTTTAAAGACCCTACTCTGGGACCTTGGATAAGCTCTAAATCCTCTTTAAGATTTCCTTCCTTCATCTATAAAATGTGGATAGTAATTGTACTGAATTTCTATAAAGAAAAAAAATCAAATAATGCTATAATGTAAGATATTATTAGTGATTTGCATCTTACATCAACCACAGGAAAATAAGTTCAAAGGGCAGAATTTTTATCTCCTTTATCTTAGGGTCCCCAGTACTGAGAACAACCCTCAGACCATAGAAGAGGCTCAAGTACTTGTCAGAAGAAAACTTGTCAAATGAAGGACTGAACGGATTGCTCTACAACTGCATGTAAGTCAAAGGCTCTGTATGTGGCTGGAGTGTGGTGTGGTCGGAAGGGGCTGGTGATAGGGTGGATTACTAAATGTGAATCAGGTGCACAGACTCATCAAATTGGGCTCTCAGAAACTGTGTGATCAAACTCTATATAATCCCAGTTTTAAAAATGTGAGACCCTGAAGACCAAGGGCATGAGCTGATCAGCTTGGGAGTCCCATAGATGGGAAACAGTAGAACTGGTAGTAGAACTAGGTCCTCATCATTGTCATGGGGTGTGTGTGAAGGGTGCCGCATTTTCTCTGATAGGCACTGATGCCATAGTTATGATTCTGAATGTTGTTCATCCCTACCTCAGTCTGGAGATCTACTGATTTAGCTGGTCCATAATCTAAAGATAGAAATACTGTCTACAAGGAAATCTTTGTAAGGTAGAATCACATTTATTATTACATAAGTCTTCTCATTTACATACACAATGTTTTTGAATATTCATTGCCTTCTGCTACCTGGATGCACTTCTCCAGTCCCCATCTGTGTCCTCTCCATCAATATAGTCGGTGTTATGATGGGGGGTGCCTACAGAGAACTCTGAGCGAAGCCTTAGGAGAGCCTTCATTGATGAGGTCCAATGGTGGATGTTAAAGAACAGTGTTAGAGTCTATCAATGCTTATTGGGGATTTTAGTCTTTGTTGCAATGAAAATTTACAGAACTGTGAGAAAGACATTAGAAAGGCAGAAGCTACTTGTCTGAAGTTTGTTTAAAGAATAGAAAATGACAAAGGTTGGGCACCTACTTGTATGGTAAGTATGCTGAATCCCATTTGACAGAGAGGAAAGTAACACTCAGACAGTATTTCTACTGGACCAGATTTCCAGGCCCTAGCAACATAAGGGGCTGTCCAGAGTGGTGATGCTCAGCCTTGGTTGCACGTTATAATAACTTGAGGGACTTCAAAAATACTGGAGGGTTCCACCCCCAGAAATATTGACTTAATTTAGGGTAAGACCTATGTCCTAGAATTGTATAAACCTCCCATAAGATTCTAGTATGCAATGTTGAGAACTATTGGTCTAGACCATGATGTGACAAATGTTTTCTGTAAAGGACCAGAGATTAAAAATTGTATGCTTCATAGGCCGTACAGTCTCTGTCCCAACTATTCAGCTTTGCCAATGTAGCACAAAAGCAGTCACAGGTAATATGTAAACAAGTGAACATGACTATGTTAAAATACAACTTTATTTCCAGGCCGGGTGCCATGGCTCATGCTTGTAATTCCAGTACTTTGGGAGGCTGAGGTGGGTGGATCATGAGGTCAGGAGTTTGAGACCAGCCTGACCAACATGGTGAAACCATGTCTCTACTAAAAATACAAAAATCAGCCAGGTGTGGTGGTGGGTGCCTATAGTTCCAGTTACTCGGGCGGCTGAGGCAGGAGAATCACTTGAAACCAGAGGGCAGAGGTTGCAGTGAGCCAAGATCACACCACTGCACTCCAGCCTAGGCAACAAGAGCGAAACTCCTTCTCAAAACCTCAACAAAACAAAACAAAAAAACCCACTTCATTTCCAAAATCAGGTGGTGGGCCAGATATGGTCCATAGCCTGCAATTTGCTGACTTGTGGTCTAGACACTAAAGCCATCAATCATGAATTGAAAGGGAGTATAATATTTAAGGTCGGGTGATGTTATTTCTGGAAGGATAATTGGGTTGGTTGGGGAAAACAATTAAAGGTGAAATAATATTACTCCCAAAAGCCAATTTCTAAAAGCATGCATAATATAAAATTCTTTTTTTTCCCATTAGATAGTTAATTTTATATTTTTGGAAAAGTCCCCTGTGACTAGTAAGGTTTTTAAACACTGGTGCTACTTTCTGTTCAAATGTTTTTCTATAGATATGTAAACACACACCCACTTTTATAGCTGATATCATCAGAGTATTTTACACAAAAGATTCATGGTTCACATCATATTTCTGCTCATGTATTTGGAGAAAATACTGGGGTGTGCATGCTCATAATCTGTTACCATTATTTTTTCAGACTGTTACCTTTGACAAAAAATAATATTGCAGGAGCAGTTAGGGATTTTGCCTTCCTCACTGGTAAGGGAAATGCTTTGCAGTTAACAGTATACTTTTGGGTTTTCCCATTTGACTTAACTGTTGACATGTCTATGGTACTGCCTGAATTGCATCACAGACCCTGGTTTTTCTTTGGTCAAAGTTATGACATTGGTTAGGCTTTCCCAGTGCTGCTCGATTACAGAACCCAAGGTCCAGCCAGGTCTGGTCAGGGCAGGGAGTACATAGTACTGCCAGAACAAATGGCAGGAGGGCTGGGATTGGTTGGGTTGCCAAGTGGTCCTATGAAAGCAAGGTGGGAGGGAAGAGTCAGGCACTTGTGTTCATGGCCTCAGGTTTCCATTACTCCATATCTTGATGGTCTGGTCTGTATGGTGGGGCTTGTGCCTCAGTATCCTGTTTGCTGCTAGTGCTACGTCTGCTTCCAAGGTCTTCACCATTCATGACACTTTACTCCCCCAACCTCCCTAGTTCCTCAAAGAATTGGCAATGGGATTCGTTCTAAATTCCAACCCAGTTGTCTGGGCCAGATAATGATGATAATAATGTTAATGATTAATCATAATAATTCTATTAACTGATACACTGAGAGCTTTTTATGCAAGCCTTCATCAAAGCAGTTACATGTATTATTTGGGGCATTAACAGAATATAGTCTCCTGTGAGAGGATACTTCAGACTATACTTAAAGTGTGTATATCCTGTTAATATATATAAGTATTCCCTGCGCTCCTTATCACTGTTTGAAAACTTGCTTTGAAATGATTCCCATAGGATTTTTCTGTTGCTACTCATACACCTTATCCTGGACAACAACGGTTGAATTAAAACACCCTTGACCTTTGGTGAGGACTGGCATTAAATCCAGTTTTAAACTCCCCTTTGGATACTATAGAATACAAAATACCACTTGCTTCAGGGTATCTATAATGCAGTATCAGACTCAGCCCAGGTCTGGCCCTTTCAACTTCTCATTGACTTGCATGAGGCCGTTAACATGTTTCATGCCTGTGCCTATTTATCATTAGCATAGAGGACACCAACATGAGAATCACCTACTACCCTGGATGCATTTAGACTCTTACCTGGTCGACAGATGTATAATTATATTGTGTCATCCTTACCACCACACATCACCACCATCACCCCCATCTTGGCCACCACACCACTGCTACCACCACCATTCCCAGTGCCAACAAGACTGGCACCATCACTACCAACACCACAGTCACCTTCAGCAACCCCAACCCATCATGACTGCCCTCACCAATGCTGCCACTGCCCATCCATACCGCAGCCACAGCCACTAATCACTACCATTGCACGTCTACTCTTTGTCAGGTACTAGGTAGTTTATCTACATTCCACATAAAGCTTACAACAACCCCCAAGATAAGTAACAGAGGCTTTAATTTGCAAATGAGGAAATTCATGTTTAAAGCAGGAAGGTGATTTACCCATGGCCACACAGCTAACAAAGGGAGAGCTGGCACTTAAATCCAGCTCTGTTGGGCTCCAGTGTGCATACTATTTCCGTAATACTAATTCACATTGAAGTGCCTTCTCTGTATGAGACACTGTTCTAAGTAGGTAGATTAACTCATTTAATCCTAAAAACAACCATGAAAAGTAGGTACTAGTATTATTCTCCCAGATAGCAAGGCCAATAAAGCAAAGTAAGGAATGGTCAAGTCACTTGGCAAAGGTCATGGGGCTGGTATTTTACTAGGTTTCCAGGGTAGACTGTCAGACCTCAGGCCAGTGTTCCTAATCCAGCTCTGAACTGCCTTTTATGGACACTGTCAGAAAGCTGACCAACACCACCAGGTGGCTTATGCTAGAGAAGACGGGAATAATAAGGCAGAAATCAGATTAACACATAGAGTTGGGGAAGACTCCTCAGAGTAGACCCCTTTGAGCTAAATATTCCCAGGTACATACCTATCCAGCAGAGAAGCCCCTGCCAGCAGTGTGGCTTTGTAAACTGAAGAAAGACTAAATATTGAATAAAGGTTCCAGAATAAAGATGTTTACTTCCCTTCATGGCTATCAGTTTGCCCAGCTTTAGATTTTACTTCTTGCATTCTAAGCAAGAAAAGACTCTTAAAAAAGCAATTTCTTTGTCATGTTTTTAAAACAGATAAAATCTAGTTTTCATTTTACCATCTTATGAAATTTATGTTTTCTATTACCACTAAAAGTAGCATGGGGCCAGTCAGACACATTGTTTTACAATCATAATCTGAATTTTGAGGATTCATTCTGAGGTTGAGCCTTTATAGTTAGGGTCAAACAAGCTGCTGGTAAAGTTAAAAAAAATTACATTTATTAGAGAAGTTAGTAAAGAGGATATTCTTTTCACAAAAGATATTTTCCAAGACACTTTCCAACTGAAGACATTGTTTTTGCCTTGACTAGTGACTCAGTGGCTCACAGATCAACACGAGGGGGGTGGTGAGCCTTTGAGACTCTGAATCCATGTGATCTTAGCTAAACCATATGACTTCAACATTTTTCAAATAGGGATTATAGTGACATTTAACTCATAGAGTTGAAAGTAAGTGAATGAACAGTACTTTGAAATTTTTTAAAGACATGGATACTGAGGCTCAGAGAGGCCAACCTCTGAAAGCCACCCAGTGAGCAGGTGTCAGGAAAGCACCATGGCTCAGATGCTTTAACTTCTAGCTCATTGTTCCTGTACTGAGTAATTCCACCTGTTTCTTTAGGCATAATAGGGCACCTGAGACTGACTTCAAAGCATCAGGCCACAGCCTAGATCCCATCGAGTCCAAGGTGACTAAGGTGGAGAGGCAGGGATTAAAATGCTCATCAGTCCACTCAAGCTTTCCCAGTGCCCATTACCCTCCCAAGGGCATTTTACTATCTCTGGTCCCATGACAGTTCCACACTGTTAAAGGTGTTGCTGAAGCTACAGTTATTATAGTTATTAACATTTTATGAGCTTGTTATTCACCCCTTAAGCTTCTTAATATAAAGTGGTACATTTTAAAAGCACAGCACATTCCTAATTGATTCTGATATAAAAAGATTGCTGGACTCCTTGGATTTCTGTCTTTGCTTCTGAGTCTATGATGCATTAAGGAGGACAATACAGCTTTACAGAGTTAGAAGTGGTGTAAGACAACTCGAAATTTTTTCTTGCTGGAGATTGTACAATTTTGTTCATTCCAATGGAATTTTATTTATACTGTCATGAATGATGATTATTGTTTAACCTCTGGATTTTTTTGCTTGTAGATGCATTATCTAATATCTACATCTTACATCTAAGGGGCCCCACATTTCTACATTATGCAACGGTAACTCATATTTGGACTTGGGCTCTTCAGACTGTAACTTTAACCTATGGACGTTTTGTCAATGATTTTTCTCACCCTTTGTAAAATAAGTGTCTTTATTTTGAAAAAGGCTCTGGCCTCAAAGTTGGAAAGCCTATGCCCTGTCCTGTGTGACATCCTCAGCCTCCGGCCTCTGATTTGTAAGATGAAAACCATAGCATTTATCCTGTATGGCTCATATGATTAATTTTAGTGGCCACATGAAGATTGGAACTTAGTTTCCTTTACTTTCTCATATTTAATGAAAATAGTACTTAGAAACAGGTTCATAAAACTGCTTTAAGAATGGCAAAGGAATATACAAGCAAAAGAGATTATTGTTATTATCATTCACTGGGCAATTTACCAAATTTCCTCTTATATTACAAAATGATTGAGGCTCAACTGAAGCTAAAATTATTTCTTAAAATTAAAAAATGATGATTATCCTTGTGACTATCACTTGGTTGAGTATAAATTTTATATTATTGTAGACTTCAGGATGGGGTAGGATAACCCATGTTCTTCAGAGGATGAAGATATGAATACAGTCTGCACTTGGGCTGAGAGTTTGAACCCTCTCTTTTCCAAAGGAGATTCCTATTCTCCTTTTCTTGCCCCGGATGGGGATAAACCTTGTATCCAAATGGGAAAAATTTTTCAAGGTGGGAGTCTCCACTTCTCCATGACAATGCTGTGATGAAAATTCCTGACAGATTGTTTCTGAAGTACTTGCATCACTTTAGAAGTAAATACATGCATCAATCATTATGCTAAGAATGGATCTTCTTTCATTTGCTCCTCCCACAAATATTTACCAAGTATCTCATGTTATGTCAAGTCCTGTGCTGGGCACAGATTTCCCGACTCATGGTTCTCCCAGTTTAGCTGAGGACCTCCCATCACAGTACATGGAGATAAGTTTGTATTATAAGAGGCAAAACTAGAACCAAAGGAGTAAAGACAGAGTCATTGCCATCTAGGTAGAGGAGGGGATGTTTCAATTGTCTTGAGGGATGAATAGGAACTAACCAGATGTAGGAGAGATGGGTGATGGGTTTGCTACAGAGAGAATAGGGTGTTCAGAGGCAGCATGTTGCATAAAAACATAACACAGACTATAAAGGACAAGCTGTTTGGTGTTCATGGAACAACCGAGTTGGTCTAGCTGGGTATCCTGCAGTGATAACACTGCAGGATTAGCCAAGGACCAGGTCTCTGAAGGACCCAGTCTCCATTAAAAATAAAAAAAATTAGCCAGGTGTGGTGGCAGGCGCCTGTAGTCCCAGCTACAAGGGAGGCTGAGGCAGGAGAATGGTGTGAACCCGGGAGGCGGAGCTTGCAGTGATCCGAGATCACTGCACTTCAATGTTATCTGAAGGTATGGAAGGATAACATTACCAGAGATCCACTGTCACATCTTTTTGGGGGTTGGGGGGTGGGTATCTGGATTCCATTCATGGAAGAATCAGTGATAACTATAGGATCTTAATTTTATAAATTCTTTAATTTCTTTACTAATAAAATGGTAATGATTCTATCTCCCACATAGGGTGGTTTTGAGAATTTGGTCTTTATGAACTGCTGCATATAGAGCAGGCTCTGTTGAAGGTCATTCCCTCCAATGCTCTGGATATCAACCCTTCTCCTTATCTCAAGGTCTTTACTGCTGAAATTATTCCCCCCTCTCTTGAGTCATTAATTTCTTCATCCCTTCTGGATAATTTATATTAACTCACCAAAATAAATACTCACTTGATAATTTCTTTCATTTAAAAAAGAATTCTCATCTCCCTACATTCTATTCCAACTACAGCTAACTTTTCCATAAAATTAGGAAAATTTCTTGAAAGAGATCTCTATAGCTTCTCCCTACCCTTTATCAGTTTGCATTTTACATTATAACCAAGCTTTCACCTCCACTATCCCTAGAGACTGTTCATGCCAAGGTTATCAATCATTCCCAGTGGTCACTTCTCTGTTCTTCTATCCCTTTCCCTTTCAGCAGTGATTGACATGCTGACTTCCCTCTTGATGGTGAAATGTCACCTTCTGGCTTCACTGTTGTCACAGTCTGCTGATTTTCCTCTTACCTCCCTGTCCCTCCTGCTTGGTTTCCTTTTCTGTCTCTGAATGGTGAACTACCAAGGTCTTTTTCCTTGGCTCTTTTCTCTACATCTGTCCTCTCATTCAGTCTCACAACGGTTTTTCTTTTCCTTTTTAAGTTCTGGGATACTTGTGCAGAGCATACAGGTTTGTTACACAGGTAGACATGCACCATGGTGATTTGCTGCATGTATCAACCCATCACCTAGGTATCAGGCGCAGTATGTATTAACTATTTTTCTTAATGGTCTCCCTTCCTCAGCCAAACCCGCCACCACCACAAGCCCCAGTGTGTGGTGTTTTCCTCCCTGTGTCCTTATGTTCTCAATGTTCAGCTCCCACTTACAAGTGAGAACATGCAGTGTATCTACAAGGAACTTGAATTTACAAAAACAAGCAACCCATTAAAAAGTAGGCAAAGGACATGAACAGACACTTCTCGAAAGACATTTATGCAGTCAACAAACAAATGAAAAAAAGTTCAACATCACTGATCATTAGAAAAATGCAGATCAAAACTAGAATTAGAAATACCATTTGATCCAGCAATCCCATTACTGGGTATATACCCAAAAGAATATAAATCATTCTATTATAAAGACACACATACACATATGTTCATTGCAGCACTATTCACAATAGCAAATATATGGAATCAACACAAATGTCCATCAATGATAGACTGCATAAAGAAAATGTGGTACATATATACCACGGAATACTATGCAACCATAAAAAGGGATGAGATCAGGTCCTTTGCAGGGACATGGATGGAGTTGGGTGCCATTATCTTCAGCAAACTAAGGCAGGAACAGAAAATCAGCCCCACAAATTTAACGCCACGGGAAGACACATCCACATCACCAACACTGATCATTTGCCAGGACTCACATGGCACTTAGAGTAAGACAAACTTATTACTATGGCTTATGAAAAAGTAAAGTTCCTGTCTCACAGCCCTACCTATGTTTCTGACCTCATCACATAACACTCTCCCCTTTGTTCATTGCACCCAGGTCACATTGCTTTAAAAACAAATTCCTTGAAGACACAAGCTTGCCCCCTACTGCCACAAGGACTTTATGTTAGCTATTTTCTCTGACTGGAAAGCTCTTCTAATATTTACATGTCTGGCTCTTTCCAGCCTTCCATAGTACCTTACATAAAGTAATCCCAACATACTCATTTTCACATGACTTTATTCTAACTCTTCACATAGCTGTTATCACTATCTGATAATTTTTCCTATTTCATCTTGATTGATATTTTCCCTTTATTAAATGCTAGCCCCATGCAAGTGGGGAATTCATTTATCTTGTTAATTGCTTTGTCCCAGGTCCCAGGACATTGCCCAGCAAAGGTAAATGTTCAACAAATATATGTAAAAGGAATGGAGCAAATAAATGTTAGTTTTCTTCCCACAAACCCTGTAAACAAATGCTATTTGAGTGAATGAATAAATAAGAAGCACCATGCCTGTCTGCTCCCTTTCTGTAGCCAGCCTTTGCAGAAATCCATCACATGCATTATATTTAAATTGTTCCATATGGTCCTTCTTGGGTGACTGGGTTTTACTTTGTACTGAGTTTGTCCCACTGGTAGATCACCTTAATTTCTTTCAAGTCTTTGACGTTGTTCCTTTTATCCAGAAGGAAATAAAGGCGATAATTAGCAGCTGTCATTAACTATAAGCTGCTCTTGAAAGGTTGGATACCCCTTTCTAATCTTTGAGGGTATGGAGGTTCCCTCCTAAAGTGGAATTAACATGACTTTCTGAGGAGGTCATCCTGAAATATCCCGGCATGGAAACTTTTACATTGCATTTTTATTCAACACATAAAGGTCAAAGTAGAAAATAAACAATTAAGGGTCCATATTTAAAGCATCTTGCTTAAATTGGCCTGAATAATTTTGACTTCACTTCCCTTATAGTTGCCACTGCTTAAAAATGCAGTGGCCCATCACCTGAAGCAATAGGCTCCTGCCTACCCCGCTCTGCCTTTCTGTGGGCATTGAAGCAGTGGCCACCCCGTGAGGATGTTTTGTGGATCAGTCTTTGTGTGTTAGAGTATTTCCTTTCAATTCAATTAACATATTTTGAGCACATATGTTGTACCAGCATTCTGCTGAGCACTTTTACATGGATTTACAAAGTACTCCATGAGGTAGGCATGATGTTCACAGTTTGACAGATGAGGAAACTGGTCTTCAGAGTGGTTTGTAACTGGCCAAGGTACAGAGCCAGTACTCAAGTAAAAATATGTCTAACATCAAGGTTGATTGTCCATAGGTTTAGCTTTTAACCCAGAAACTAGGTCCTGCCTAGTCATAGAGCTTCCAAGACCATTTTTCTAGTATCCATTTTCTAGGAGGTGGGTTGATATGTAGAAACGAATTAGGTAACTACTAAATCATTACCATATGTGTTACCCTCACCCGTGACTTCTTCCCCTGCATAAAGTTATTCTACCCTCCCATCCATCTTTTGCATATATAGTCATCCCTTGGTATTTGTGAAGGATTGATGCCGTACCCCTTTCAGATACTAAAATCCATTGATGCTCAAGCCTCTTCTATAAAATGACATAGTATTTGCATGTAACCTATGCACATCTTCCTATATACTTTAAGTCACCTCTTGAGTACTTACAACACCTAACACAATGCATAAATATCACTTCATTTGTGTGGATTCAACCTAGAACTTGGAACTTGGCATGTGGCCAACTCAAGGCTTATTTCTTGGAATTCTGTGAAATATTCTTTTTCCAATTTTCTTTTCTTTTTTTTTTTTTTTTTTTTTTTTGACACGGAGTCTCGCTCTGCTGCCCAGGCTGGAATGCAGTGGCTGGATCTCAGCTCACTGCAAGCTCCGCCTCCTGGGTTTACGCCATTCTCCTGCCTCAGCCTCCAGAGTAGCTGGGACTACAGGCGCCCGCCATGTCACCCGGCTAGTTTGTTGTATTTTTTAGTAGAGACGGGGTTTCACCGTGTTAGCCAGGATGGTCTCCATCTCCTGACCTTGTGATCCGGCCGTCTCGGCCTCCCAAAGTGCTGGGATTACAGGCTTGAGCCACAGCGCCAGGCCTTTCCAAATATTTTTACTCCATAGTTGGTTGAATCTACAGATGCAAAATTCACAGATATGGAGCACTGACTATATGTAACTAGGATCCCAAAGAAGCACCCTCCACCCAAGGACAAAAATGAGTTGGTAAAATCACTAAGAGGTCTCAAAGACTTTTAGGTTTTATTTACTAGTTGACCTCGCTTGCTCAGTTTCCTCTATTTAAAGTCCTACAGTTGCCAGGCTATACAATCCCAAATCTTGCCATTTTACCCACTTTAAAAAACACAAAACTTCCACCAGAGTATGGTCAAGTAAATACAAATTTGGAGGTTTCAGCTGAGGATCCTATAGTCTGTCTCAAAGAGATGATGGGATTGCTGTGCTCACTGTTGCAGAACGTGCAGGTAGCTGGGAGGTGCTGTATGTGCCCTTTTCCAAATGGCTGAACTGAAAAAAATCTCCAAGGGCAAAGAGGTTCAGACTTGCCATTTTTTGTTTAATGTCAGTTTTTCAAGGAGGTGGCAAGGAAAGTACTCACATTACTTTAGAAAAATCCCACTTTCAGATCTCTTCCTCTTCTTTTTTGTCCCATTTAGTACTTAACTGACATGTGGAAGGACAAGGGTATCAGGAACAAGAGGAGCTAAGACAAAGAAGGGAAGAACACCAGCCAGAAGGAAAGAAGAATGAAAGAAGAACAAGGAAGACAGCAACCTGAACTAGAAGGGAAGAGAAGTAATATTTATTGAGCGAACTCAATGTACCAGGAACTACTGTGGAGAATCTGCTCAATTCAAAACGATTCAGTGTATAGACATTATTATTTGTCTTAGAAAAGCAAGAAAGTCAAGTACAGGCAGGAGACATCATGTGCCACTGCTAGTTAGGAGTACTGTCTGGCTACAAATTTCCTTTTTAATTTTAACTCAATTAATCACCCTAAAACTCCAGGAGGTAAGCCGCATTCTGCCCTTTAATAGAGAAGGGGAAACAGACTTTTAGCAGTCAGACACGTTTGTAAAACACTGGCTTAAATTAAAACTGGTCTCTTTATTATAGGACTTCTAGAAATTTTACTTTACTAAGAATGACTCTGCAAGAAAGGATCATATTCAGCAACATCATCTTGCTGTGCAAACTCATTGCTCATGAATCTTGATTTACTACAAATGATTTTTAGGACTTTGAAACTATCCAGAGAAAAAGAATAGTTGTTCAGCTGGCACTAGGTTGGTTCAAATCCAAAGCTGGTCCATGTTCACTATTTGACCTTAGAGAATGTATTTAAACTGTGTGAACTTCCATTTTGTCATCTATATGATAGGAAAAATAATTTCTGTTGTCTTGACATTGTAGGACAAGTAAATGTGCCCTACATACCCTTGTATGATGGGTGAAATATCAAGAGCCTCTTTATTATGGCAGAGAGGAAGGTGATCTCTTTTTCAGGTCCTGGGAAGCCCTTCTGATCACTGAATAAAGCTTTCCATGGGGTCAGAAGTTGGTGAGGCAGCAGGATCCCAGAGTTAGCAAACAACCATACCCATGATTGTTCAGCTCTCTTGGTAATTCATTGCTGAGGTCTTTTGTATGTAAACTCTGTGCGCATCTCACTTAAGAGCCCAAAGTCCAGATAAGCTGCCCTGCTTGGGCTGTGTTTCACATTTATATGCAAGTAAAGAACAGAGTCAGCATTGGAAGACTCATTCTGGTTAAGAATTTGGAACATGTAGGTCTGTTTCAGGCACAGCTGTTTACCTGCTAAGCGGTCTTGGGTAAGTCGTTTAGCTTCTTTGTGCCATAGTTTTCCTATTGGGATAAGGTGAAAATGAAATGATTTGCTGTGTGTAAAGCATTCCTTTCCCATTTTTTCCAAAGATAAAATGAGTTCACTATTCAAATTGAAGGTGGTGGTTGCAGCTTTTGGCACATAATAGGAATGCTCTGCTGTAATGTGCTCCTGAAGAAGGTTGTGATCTTGCTAGAGATGTGGCTGTAACATCACTTTCTTTGCAGTAGCTATTGAGGTGAATGAAAAGAGTAATCATTCTTTGTCAGTCTGTGAAAGCCTCTCTGTCCTTGGGCTTTTACTGATCACTCTGCCGGCTCTACCTGGCTTAACCTGTCATTCCAGTTCATCTCTCAAGTTTCAGCCTTGTCTTGTTTCAGGCAGTTGTCCCTATGCTCCCCTCCGACTGAGTCACGTGACCCTGCTAGGTGACCCAGAGCCCTTGTTCTTCTACCACTTGCAAGCATATCACACTTACATGATCACACGTCTTCCCCAACAGACCTGGTCAGCTTTCCAAAAAAGCCCAGTGAAGGAAGAGACAATGCATTCTTGCTCGTCATTCTATCCCAGGTTACAGCACATGCCCAGTAAAAAGTACAAATTTAAAAATAACCACAGATGAACAAGTGAATGAAGGTACATAACTTTCCCAAATTAATTAATGACAACTGATATGACTTCCAAGATCATGTGCTTTCCACTAATCCTCATTAGCTACTAACAAAATTGTTAGATTATACAAGGATGCCTGCCTTTTACCAAGCAGCTCATGCCTATGAACAAAGCCACACTTACTGAATTCTATAATTGTTCTTGGGAAGTGTTTAAGCTCTATTTTGTTCTTAGGAGAAAAATTAAGAAGACCCTTCAGTTCAGTTTCGTTTTAACAAAATCAGTACCCTTAATATGAAGTTAGAATTATATTTATGCTTATTCCTGAGGGGACTGCAATTTAATGAAAGAATGTGACATGCTAAAAAGTAGTGTTTGAACATTATAATGCTATAATGGAGGAAGACATGAAACCCATGTTATTCATATGAAAACACTAATGAAAAGGATTTAAAGACTACAAAACTTTAAATAGACCATTATTGATATGAAGAAACTGAAGCAAGCATGAAACAGCTAGATAATCCAGGGAAGCTCCCACTGTCTTCCCTCTTAAGGCCGTTAGCCTGCATTCAGTATTTAGTCATAATGAAGTCAGGCAATCTTACAGATTTGAATTAGGCATGAAATATGTAAAAAAACATTTTGGAAGGGGGAAAGAAATATTTTAAATAAATATGATTTGCAGTTTTTATGTTACTAGTTTTGTGAAACTATCCTAAGTTTTAGAACAGAATATATCACAGAAATATAAATGTTGGTTTGAGGAGCAGAATATATTTTGAACACAGTTCTTAAAATATGATAGTATCAAGTGTTCAATTGTGGCATCTGGTTTTAAATATAAGACTTGTGCAATTTGAATACACCTTTTGTGGTTTGTTAAACTCTGAAAGTGCTTACATTGTAAGGATTCTTCAGCAGCAGAAGTCTGAGCTTAGGTTGAGGTGGGCAGGGATTGGGTTAAGCTCTTTCACCCCTGCTTCCTACAGATCCTAAGGACTCACCCTTACTTAAAATTTTTTAACCACTTTAACCTTCTTTAGGAGGTAGTATAGCATATTAGAAAAAGTGTGGACTCTAGAATCAGACAGATCTGGGTTTAAATTTCAATTCTGATAGTTCCTAATTAAATTTGGCATCATATACTTATTTGATATTGGTCTCCATCCTTTCTCCATGTGAGGCTCTATATAAATGAGATAAAATATGTAAGTTTCCTTATCATAATAACTTTAAAAATGTTAGCTACTTTCTAGTTGGAGGTTCACACAATTCCACTTATGCTGATAACTTCAATGAGTAAAAATGAGGAAAGTATGGATACATACAGAAGTGGGAGCTCTGGAGAAGTGGGAAGTATATGAGCACTCTAGAAGAAACAGCTGTTGCTCATCTCTGGCTGATTGTTATTTTTAAGTGGCAATTAATTAAAAAAAAAGTTTGAGTCTCTGCTGCCACTCAACACGGAGTAAAAAGGGACAAAACTCATTTACTTGAAACAACTAAAAACAAACAAACAACAAAACAAACTATGAAACAACATTTTTCAGGAAATTGGATCCCAATCAACAAAGAACAAGGGCCCCCCGAAAGATTGTTGGTAAGCAGATGAGGTGAGCACGGTGATTACCAAAGTCTACTGTTTGAGGAGTTTCCAGCAAAGGATAGCCTGACAGTCTCTCTGACTCAAGTCTGGGGGAGGCCAAGGTGGATAGAGCTCACAGAACACAATAGCACATGTCTCTGAACACATGGATGTTATTGTCATAATTTTGTTGTCAGAATTAATTAAAGTAATATAGATAAGATCACATAGCATCTACACTTAGTAGATGCTCTCTTCACTTATTTTTACTGGTTTAATTTTCTCTTAAATCCTTTTTGAATAGAACCTCTGCCACTCCTTATAATAAAGATTACTGAGCATACATTTCGTATCAGGCATTGTTTTATGAACCCTATATGTAATACTTTTTTAAAAATTTGAATACAGTATCAATTATTAAATATAAAAAATATATTTTCAGGTATAAATGGCATAGACAGTCTACATACAATGTCTCATTGAATTAAATGAACAAATTCATGAATTATTTGACTGGTCTTTGTATAGAAAAGTCACATATTTTCACATTGGTTTTCTCTACCACACCCAGAAGTCAGCATTCCATTTTCAGCATAAATATTTCCAGATGCATATTAATGATTCCACATTCTCATTTCCTGTCATGCTTTCAGATCTTTAAACAGGCTAAAAAGCATAATTTATAACCATACATTATAATTGGAAGACTTTTCTACTCAGGTTTTCTAACACACCCAGGGTGAATTGAGTTTTGAGTGGTACAATAGAATGGATTTGAGTTCTGGCTCCATCAGTAATTCACCAAGTCATCTGGACAAGCTGGGAAAGCTGCCCTTGTGAAACAAGGATGGTAGAATTCATGCAACGAGGCAGCTTTGAAAACTGTAAGATAATTCAGGTGAAGTGTTAGTATACAGTAACTATTTTTTAAATGTTAGATATTATATATATATTTTTTTTTTTACTAACTCTCATAATACTGTCCTTCTTGCTGGTTGGTTTGTGAATTATGGTTTATTCAATTCATGCTGGCTGCTACAAAGTAAGTGTTAGACATCTACGACTGAACCAAACTCTTGTTGGATACTTTTCCTGAATTCAGGGTAGAAGTTTTCATGCCCTGCTTCCCTGTAGAAAGAATAGCATATTTCCAGAGCCTTTGATTAAAAAATTAATCATGTTAAAATAGCCCAGTCCAAATTAAATGTAAGCAAGCACTATTTTATATTTGATAGTTACAGCAAATGCTGTGGGTTGAATATAAATTCAAAGGTATAATTAGTTATCCTTAACTAGTTCTTAATTGTACATTAAATTAATTTTTCAGTGAAAATATGTTTTTATTTTTCCAATTCTGAGCTACGATTCAGGGAGACATTTTCACCTCTCAGTTATCTATGCTTTTAGAGTCTAAAATACCTGCTGACTTATTAGCTTCACCTATTAGTATCTGTGCAAGAGATTATGTCGGTCTGTAATTTTTATAAGAGCATGGTTGGAGTAGTTCTTGTAATTCTTTCCTAAACACAAGGATTTCTAATCCCTGGAAGACTCGAAGACCCAAATATGTTAAGGGTCTTTTTACATCATAAAGTGTTAAGTGCAAAATATATCTGCTGTAAAACATAGCATTGATTCAAGTTATTCAAATACACATTTCTGAAGATGCAAGTTTGACCTGATTTGGGTAAATGACTCAAGAAAACTTAATATTGGTATGAAGATTTCTGCTTCCAGTATGGCTAAGACACAGATGGGATAAAAGTAAATGAATAGACAAATATCACACAACAAAGAGCATAAGAAGGCCAGAATGAATAAATTAATAGCAGACAAAATAGACTTCAAAACAAAATGCATTACCAAACATAGAGTCAGTCACTTCATAATGATAAAAGTCAATTCACCAGGAAAATATAGGAATTAAGAATGTTTATGCAATAAAAGAGCTTTAAATTAGATGAAGGAAAATTAAAGGGAGAATGAACATCTCTAGAATAGTATTTGCAGATTTTAACATCCAATCCTTAGCAATTGATACAATAATTAGAAAAAAGTAAAAACATAAAAAATGAGACTAACACTATGCATTCCCTTGAAATAATAGATATTTATAGAACACTCTATTTCACACCTAGCGAATACACATTCTTTCCTAGTGTTCATGTTATATTCACCACGATGAGCTATATTCTGGTCTACGTAATAAATACATGTTAAAGGATTTAAACCATAACTAATATGTTTTGTGACTACATTAGAATTGAACCAGAAATCAGTAACAATGAGATAGCTAGAGTATCATATTTTCAAATTAAATAACATACTCTAAATACTTAGATATAATTACAAATTTTTAAATAAATCCCTAGGGTCAAATAAAACCAGAAGAAATCATAGGGAAATTAGAAAAATTTGAGCCAAATAACAATAAAAACACAACATTTCAAAATGTGTGTGTTGCATCTAAAGCAATGCTTTGAGGAAAATGTATATGTTTAAATGCTTAAGTAGAAAAGCTGATCTAAAAATCAGTAACCTAAGATTCCAACTTAAGCAGATTGAAAAAAGAGTATAGCAAACTTAAAGCAAGTGGAAGGAAGAATATAATAAATTAAGAAGAGGCATAAATTAAATAGAAACCAGAAAAACCAAGTAGAAAGCAATTTATTATTTGAAAGCATCAACAAAATTGTTACATCTTTAGTTATTCTGATCAAGTAAATAGGAGAGAGAATATAAATTGCCTATAATAGAAATTAAATGCAAAGTCTAATATGTTAATTTTATGAATAACATTATGTCAGGAAATTAGACAATTTCAATGGAACAAAAGTATATTTTGAAAAATAAAACTTATCAAAAGTGACTCAAAATGAAACAAAAATATAGTTTGATATCTGTTAAAGGAATTGAACTTCTATCCAAAATCTTCCCACAATATAAACTCCAGGTTCTGATAATTTAATTGTAAATTATAACAAGCATGTAACAATGATATAATATAAACCCTTTAAAAATTCTTTTAGAAAATGAGGAAGAAAGACATCTCAGCTTAATGAGGCAGGCATAGTGCCAATGTCATGACTGGACAAGGACATAATAAATATAATTCCTTTTACGAAAATAGGTTCAAAATGCTTGGCAAATTATTATCAAATCACTTTTAACAATACCTAATAATAATAATACATCATAATTACTGAAGTTGATCTCAATAATTGAAGGTTTATTTAACATTTACATTTATAATTTAAAAACCAATCAATGTAAGATATGTTGAAAGAATAAAAGGTAAAACAGGGATATTATTATGATAATAGTTCTAGACAAAGCATTTGTTACAATCCAACACTAGTTATGTTAAAATCTCTCCATGAATAAAATACATCATCCTCAATCTGATATATGGTATTTAGAAGTATATTCTAGCTAAATCATACTTAGTTGTTAAATATTGAACACTTTTTCTTAGGATCAGTAATATGACAAAGGTGTCCCCCTTCTTGCCACTTCTAGTAATTATTTTACGGGAGGTGCTAGGCATTGTAATCAGGCAAAAATCATAATAATAATCATCATCAAAAGTCCAGAAAGGAAGGAAGAAGTTATAACATACTGACTTGTAAATGACCTGGTTGTTTTTTAGAAAATTCTAATAACTGTATAAATTATTAAAACTAATGACTGAATTCAGCAAGGTTATAGGATACAAGACTAATATACAAAAACACTTTTTATGTTCTAGCACTGTGCTATTAGAAAATTAAAACAACACATTTATACTAGCATTAAAAACAAAATAGGAATAAATTTAACAAAAGGATTTGCAAGACTTCTACATTGAAAACTATGAAATATTGTGAAGGAAAATTAGAGAAGATATAAATAAATGGATATGAAGGCTCAATTTTGTTAAACTCTCAATTCTACCAAAATTTCAGAAAGCTTTTTGTGGGGAGAGTTACACATTGACAGATTAATTTTAAAATTTATATTGAAATGAAAAGCACCACGAATATCCAAATCAATCTTGAAAAAGATGAAAAAACTTGGGAAATTGACCCTACCTGACTTTAAGACTTACTGAAAGACTACAATAATCTACAGAGTGTGGTACTGGCATAGGGATAGACAGATCAAAAAAAACGAGGAGTGCCCAGAAATAGAGCTACCCTTATAAGGTAATTAATTCTGGGGAAAGTATACCAAAGTAATCCAATGGGAAATGAAAATCTTTTAACAAGTAGTGCTAAAATCACTGGGTTTTGATGTAGGAAACAAAATGGCATTAACATCCAATACCATATATAAGAATTAATCCAAAGGGATCACAGGCTTAAAGAGGTAGAAACATAAAACTTTTGGTGGAAAATAGACGATATATTTATAATTTGGGGGTTGGTATTTTTCACACACGTCAATGAAAATGATCGCCACTAAAAAAAACCCTGATCAATTAGCCTTTACGGAAATAAAAAAAAACTTTTGCTCATCAAAAAATACCATAAGGAAAATGAATGGCAAGCTCCAAACAGGAAAAATAATTTGCAAAACATATTTAACAAAGGATAGTGACCAAGATATATAAAAACCTCCACTCCTAGATATTTACTCAGGACAAATATGCATAAAAACAAACATTCATAAAAGACTTGTACAAGAATTCCTTTAACACCTTTATTCATTATAGCTCAATATTGGCAGCAGCCCTGGTAACCTTCAATGGCAAAATGGATAAACACACACTGATTCTTAATTGAGCACTACTCATGAATAAAATTACTAATGCATTCAACAACGTGAGTAAATCTCAAAAACATTTTGCTGGGTGAATGAAGTCTTACACAAAAGATAAAATCCTCTATAATTCCATTTATATGAAATTCTAAAACACGAGACATTTAGACAGGATGAAACAATTTAGGATATTGTTCGTCTTTGGGAAAGGGTATGATGGTATATTTCATGTCTTGATAGGTGTTTGGGTTACGCAGGTGCAAACATTTGTCAATACTAACTGAATGTGCACTTAATTATACATTTTATTGCACGCAAATCTTACATTAAAAACTGTAAACAAATATTGAGCTCCAGTTAATAATATGCATCTTGAATTAGGGATAAAAGTGTTCATGTCTGCAATTAACTTCGAAATGTACTGAAACTTAGATGGATTAGTGGATAGAGAGATAGTAGATATAGATATCTAACAAATCAAGTAAGTAAAATATTAATGGCAGAATCTAGGTGGTGGCTATATGGTACTTGTCATACATTTTTTTCAACCATGGAATGTGTTTTAATGTTTTCTTTAAAAGTTTTGGGAAGAAACTCTTGTTGGTCTTTTGAATCTTAGCAACTTATAGCTCCAAACAAGAACATTAGTTCAAGTTCAGAAATATTTAGAAATAAAATTGAATATTGTAAGCAATTCCAACTGGTTTACTCACCCTTAACAATTTTTGGTGTTATTCTGTTTCCTCTCCATATTCATTTCATTGATAGTTTGTAGCGTTTGCCAAAACCTCCTCTTGAAATTCTACTGCATGCTTCTTTTCCTTCCTCATACTTCATGTCATTCTTATTTCTTTTGCTGTCTCCTCTTCCTTCCCATCTCATTAAAAATATGTTTTTCATCAAGGTTCTGCCATTAGCTTTCTTTATTTACTCCATTAATATTTCTCAAAATTGGCCTTAGAACCACACTGGTTACTTTTTAAAAGTTCAGTCTCATGGACCCTCCAGGAGCTTCTGAATTAGATTCTCTGGGAGTCAGGTCCTGGAATCTATATAGTTAACAAACTCGACAGGTGATCTTTATACACCTTGTTAAAAGCTCCTGCTGCACAAGCGTGCCCTTGGCAAGCCCATCAACGTGCATGGCTACACCTGCCCCATCTGGCTCTGCTGTTTCATTTGGATGATTTGCTCGCTGCTTTTGTTTCCATGTTGATCCTTTTATTTGGCCCTTTGTTTTTGTTTTTTTTTAACCATGAGATTAACTTCCTCAAATAGTGCTTTAGTGGTGTTACCCACTTTCACAGCTCCTGCTTGACTTGACTAAGAAATGAATTTAACACTCCCCATTTGAAGCACCACCTGACTGGCCCAAATCTATTTCTATAGTTGTAAGTGCTTCAGTTTCCTTTCCTTTTATACTCTGTATTTCAGAAACATTCAGCCACTTGCTTTTCCCATATGTGCCTTGCACATTTGTGATTAGTTCCCAAAGGAGGAAGCTTGGTTTTATCCATTCAGAATAGCTATAGTTTTCCAACTTGCAATAACAAAATAGTTTATAGCTATAAAACAATGTCATTATTATGTTCTGCAGGAAAACTTTATTTTTATATATCCAAAACTTTCTAATTTGTAACCCTCTTTTTCGCATCAATATAATTGTTTTTAGTTAGCGTAGTTTTCAAATAATGAGAATGTTCTCAGAAACAAAGCTATGGCAGAACCACTTGATTATAATGTGCATGAGGGCAGGAACAGTATGTACATGGATCACCACTGCACTCTCAGCACTAGCACAGTGCTGGAGACCACATAGGCTCTCCAACTGTGCTATTTGTAGCATACCTCCCAATATAATATATAAAAATGCATTATATTACCACATCACATAATTTTAAAACAATGTATTAGATTTATAAAGGTTTTGACATAAGATATTGTCTATAGCATGTTCTCAGTAAACATTAGCTCGTGTCTTTTTATAGCCAGAGGCATAGCTAGGCTCTTCCATCAGGGCAAACACATTTGTGAGTGGGGTCAGGCGGGAGTAGCCTAGTCCAAATGTCAGAGAGG
This sequence comes from Macaca mulatta, assembly GCF_049350105.2. Lineage (NCBI taxonomy): Eukaryota > Metazoa > Chordata > Mammalia > Primates > Cercopithecidae > Macaca > Macaca mulatta. The sequence continues at coordinate 80,415,066 of NC_133419.1, forward strand.
ATAAGAGCAAATGCAAAAGGTTTCATTCACTGGCTCCAGTCTTTCAGAGTCACTGCTTTCTTTAACTTTACATTAGTCTTAACAACCACCAGGTCAGTATCTTGCCTGAAAATTTCTGTTGAATGGTGACTGTGTTTGGAGGAAGACATACTCTCCTGGTTCCCCTCAAGCTAGATTGTGCCTATAACTAAACAAGGAGTATGTAAGAGCAGATATATACACCTTATTTCTATTATTCTTGGAATCCATGGAGATCAGGGATCAACTAGTAACATGGCAAGGAAAATGATGATGGCATAAAGATTTGCCTTGATTCTCCAGTTGCCAATAACTGAGAACATGCAGGCTCTCAATCAGGGTCTTTCTTTAAATGCACGCAGCTTAAGAGATGCCTATTAAAGCTCCTTGATAACTCCTGGCTTTAACAAGCACAGTTTCTGTAAACCAATACTAGTCAATTGCTGGCAGGTTGAAAATGCTGAGATTGGAGTTTTCAAAGGATTGCAAGAAAAACAGGGTTGACTTCATCCACCTGGTCTACCTTGCTTCATCTTCAATTCAATTCAAATCCATAAATATTTACTAAGCAGTTCTGTGTGCAAAGCACTGGGTTGAATGTCAAGTATCCAAGGTAAGAGAAGTATCTGCCCTTAAGCGACTGGAGGAGCAGACTATACAGAGTTAATCATGCCACCAAATAGACTATGATAGGTTCAGCGATGATAGGATGGTAACTTTCATTTCTGGAGTGCTTCCTACATGGCAGACATTTGTCTAGGTGTTTCATAGGGATTAAACACATACCATGCAATCATCACAAATCCCTGCAGAAAATGTCATTAATTACCTCATTTCGGTGATGGGGAAACTGAGGTATTGGGTAGCTAAATAACTTGATTGAACTCACATAGCTAACAAGTTTCAGAGCTTGAATTTCAACTCAACCATTTTATCTCTAAAGCCTAAATGCTGAGGGGCACAACAGAGGGATTAGCTCTAATAGAGGGTAGTAAATAAAAGTTTTGCAGTTGAAATGGCAGTTAGGTAAGAATTAAGAACACGCCATAGTTAGGATTTGGATCTCTAGATGACTATAGGGTCTATAGTTTTCTAGGAAAAGGGGCATGAAAGGCAGCAGGAATTTCCTGAGTAAAGTCATGGATCCACACAAGCGAATGCATGCACGCTGGATGTTTTCATTTGCTTCTCCAGATTCCATTTCTATTCTTCCCTTCCCTACTGTGCGCTCTGGGAAGATGATTTTTCCAAACCTAGTCCCTTGTCCTCTCAAGCTCCCTTGTCCTCTGATTTCCTGTTGTATTTGACCAATAGGGGGCACCAACAGGAAAGCAAAGGGTGAGAAGATAGTGCCTAGGACTTATTTTTCCTGCTACTCCCTGGGGAACCAGGGTTTGGTGATGTCTGTGCTCCTGTGCTGATGTCCAAAATTCTGATGGGCAGCTTCTTTCCCACAGCCACAACTCCTTCCAAGTTCTCTACCCGTACTTCTGTCACTTGCCCATGCACCAAACTCTTCAGTTACCCATTTGAGTGTCCCTCTTTCCTGCTGTAGGTTGTCTGATAGAGCATGCTCAGGGAACACAGCATGGTTAGATATGCTCTTTGGAATGATAACTCTAGCCACCATAGTGTGAAGAATGGACAAGAAGCTTCCCAGTTCTGAGGCAGAGTGTAAGTTCATGCACCAAAAGGGTCAGATGAGAAAAATAGAGACCGAACTAAGACAGAAGTAATGTGTAAGGTGAGAGGGGAAGGAAGGAAACTTCATCTATGGGATGTTGTGATGGCATGGATTTGTAAGTTTAGGAAGTGAGGGAAATCGAGGATGACTTTGTGCAGCTGGCCAGACAGCCTCAGAGCTGCAGAAGTTACAAACTGGGGCAGCCAACAGGAAGCCCAAAGAAAGGATCTTGCTGCTGAGAGAGTTTGGGCAAGACTGACACCCTGTTTTCCTTCATTTTCTTTATCTAGGGCATGGGGGTGGTACTGTTTTTACTTTCTCTTAGGATTTCTAGAGATTTTGCAGTTTTCAGCACTCTGACTTCTTAATGCAGCCTGAAAACAGCTTTGTGAAATGGGCAGGCCAGGTATTACCACATCGATTTCATAATTGAAAAAGTTGAGTTTTGAAGTGATAACATAACTAACTTCCCCATGACCGTACAGCCAATCAATCACAGTACTAGGATGAGAACAAGTAGTTCCAAGATTTTGCTTCTGCTGCCTCCTAGATTCCTGTTTCTCAGTGTTCTTAATAACCTCCCAGAAAATGTTGGGTTAAGAATGCTTTGTAATAGTGCAAGAGTTCTGCTACTAAGGTGCTAAATGCAACAGAGAGTGCCCTGCCCCCTTTCTACAACAAGATAGTACTCTTCAAGACCTATCTCAAATGTTCGTTAGGTCTTGAAAGGGGCTAAACTCCAGAGAGTACTTAAGTCTCTGAATCTCTATTCACAAAAGGGACATCTGAGAATATACAGCTAACAACAACAAAAATAATAATAATAATACAAGTCAATCCATAATAGTAATGGAGATAACTCAGCTTTTAAGAATTCGCCATGAAGAGTGAATTAGATGAGGAGGAAAGAAAAATCATCTGCTCTGAGATTCAAGAACTCGCTAAAAGAAGCAGGTATTCCTAAAAGAATATCCACTTTTGTTAAAAGAGCTCTTTTAGAATCTTGTATCTAATATTGTAACATATCAAATTTGGGGGTAAGTGGTAGCATTGTTTTTATCAAATAGTTCTATGAAATTCACTCATTCATTGTTCATTCATTAATACAACAAACAAATAAAGCAAAAAATAATAGGGTGATGTGACAAAGAGAACCTAATATTCAGTGATAAAAGGCTTTAGTGATCAAAAAGTACAGCAACGTCAGGGAAAACAAATTTGAAGATGTTTCTGTAATGCAGAACTGTTATATGCTGGTATCCACTGTGACTCTTAAAGGAGTGAGAGCAATAGTCTACAATGGTTTCCAAACATATTTGTCCTCAGATCTCCTGTTTTATAGAATGTAGTTTAGGAGATGCTAAGCAGATACTCCTCTAGGTCTCTGGTGGCCAATTTTTTAGTGCATAATAGAAATGGAGGTTATATTTAATATTTGGTGAGCTATTCCTTTGTGTCAAGCAATGTGCTGGTATATTTGCACACATGATCATTATTAATTCTCATTAAGCTCTTTAAATTAGATGTTATTGGACCCAGTTTGCAGAGGAGAACACTTAGGCACTGGATAACTAATTGGTACAAGGTCACATAACTATTAAATTGAAACAACAGAAACAGAATGATGTTTTCTCTGTAAAGTCCTCACTGTTGCTGGGACATCAGAGTTATTGCATCAAAGCAGAGCTGGAGCTTTGATTTCATTCTTGTATAATTTTCTCAAAAATGTAGATGCCAAAACATTTCATATGCCAGCTCTCCTCGCCCTACCCTTTATCCTCCAGGTTTCACTCAACTCGAATATAATCAATTAGAGAGACATCCTGAAGCCCAACACTCTTTTGGACTTCCCTCTTTATCTGTCCACCCCTAGGCTAAGGATCCTTGAGAACAGTGACCACAACATATTATTGAAATACTAATGTTAACTTCAGTGGTTGGTCCTGTTGGCAGAATGAATGCGCAGATTTGTAGGTCGAACCACAGGGTCAGATGTTGTTCTTTGCATCCACACAAACTGCCTCTGCTGCCCTTTACAGATTAGTCTCACTGTGTTTTCTTTTTTTTTTTCTTTATTATTATACTTTAAGTTCTAGGGTACATGTGCATAACATGCAGGTTTGTTACATATGTATACTTGTGCCATGTTGGTGTGCTGTGTGCTGCACCCATCAACTCGTCAGCACCCATCAACTCGTCATTTACATCAGGTATAACTCCCAGTGCAATCCCTCCCCCCTCCTCCCTCCCCATGATAGGCCCCGTGTGTGATGTTCCCCTTCCCGAGTCCAGCTGATCTCATTGTTCAGTTCCCACCTATGAGTGAGAACATGCGGTGTTTGGTTTTCTGTTCTTGCAATAGTTTGCTGAGAATGATGGTTTCCAGCTGCATCCATGTCCTACAAAGGACACAAACTCATCCTTTTTTATGGCTGCATAGTATTCCATGGTGTATATGTGCCACATTTTCTTAATCCAGTCTGTCACTGATGGACATTTGGGTTGATTCCAAGTCTTTGCTATTGTGAATAGTGCCGCAATAAATATACGTGTGCATGTGTCTTTATAGCAGCATGATTTATAATCCTTTGGGTATATACCCAGTAATGGGATGGCTGGGTCATATGGTACTTCTAGTTCCAGATCCTTGAGGAATCACCATACTGTTTTCCATAATGGTTGAACTAGTTTACAATCCCACCAACAGTGTAAAAGTGTTTCTATTTCTCCACATTTGCTCCAGCACCTGTTGTTTCCTGACTTTTTTTTTTTTTTTTTGAGACGGAGTCTCGCTCTGTCCTCCAGGCTAGAGTGCAGTGGCACGATCTCAGCTCACTGCAAGCTCCGCCTCCCGGGATCACGCCATTCTCCTGCCTCAGCTTCCTGAGTAGCTGGGACTACAGGCGCCCACTACCGCGCCCGGCTAATCTTTTTTTTTTTTTTGTATTTTTAGTAGAGACGAGGTTTCACCGTGGTCTCGATCTCCTGACCTTGTGATCCGCCCACCTCAGCCTCCCAAAGTGCTGGGATTACAGGCATGAGCCACCATGCCCGGCCTTTGTTTCCTGACTTTTTAATGATTATCATTCTAACTGGTGTGAGATGGTATCTCATTGTGGTTTTGATTTGCATTTCTCTGATGGCCAGTGATGATGAGCATTTTTTCATGTGTCTGTTGGCTGTATAAATGTCTTCTTTTGAGAAACGTCTGTTCATATCCTGTGCCCACTTTTTGATGGATGCTCATGGATAGGAAGAATCAATATCGTGAAAATGGCCATACTGCCCAAGGTTATTTATAGATTCAATGCCATCCCCATCAAGCTACCAATGACTTTCTTCACAGAATTGGAAAAAACTGCTTTAAAGTTCATATGGAACCAAAAAAGGGCCCACATTGCCAAGACAATCCTAAGTCAAAAGAACAAAGCTGGAGGCATCACGCTACCTGACTTCAAATTATACTACAAGGCTACAGAAACCAAAACAGCATGGTACTGGTACCAAAACAGAGATACAGACCAATGGAACAAAACGGAGTCCTCAGAAATAATACCACACATCTACAGCCATCTGATCTTTGACAAACCTGAGAAAAACAAGAAATGGGGAAAGGATTCCCTATTTAATAAATGTTGCTGGGAAAATTGGCTAGCCATAAGTAGAAAGCTGAAACTGGATCCTTTCCTTACTCCTTGTACGAAAATTAATTCAAGATGGATTAGAGACTTAAATGTTAGACCTAATACCATAAAAACCCTAGAAGAAAACCCAGGTAATACCATTCAGGACATAGGCATGGGCAAGGACTTCATGTCTAAAACACCAAAAGCAATAGCAACAAAAGCCAAAATTGACAAAGGGGATCTAATTAAACTAAAGAGCTTCTGCACAGCAAAAGAAACTACCATCACAGTGAACAGGCAACCTACAGAATGGGAGAAAATTTTTGCAATCTACTCATCTGACAAAGGGCTAACATCCAGAATTTACAAAGAACTCAAACAAATTCACTGTGTTTTCTTAGGAGTTCAAGAATGGTTTGTTATTCACTTCCTTATGGTGACCACTTCTAGAGCAAGAGAGCTTTATTATTTCTATCCTCTCAGTTCTGAATAAAACATAAACATGACTTCAATTTGATTCAATTCAATTTCAAGTCCATCTAATCTAATCCAATATAATTTGGTATAGTCTAATATCACCTTGTGTTGTTATTTGAATCCATGGTAATCTCCCCAAAAGCAAAGATTTTATAATTGTTGTTTCCTCAGCTCTGAGCACAGTGCATGGCACTTAGTAGGCCCCAGTGTTGTTGAATGAATGAGTAAATGTATTAATAAGTGAATATATAATGTGCTTAGGTAAAGAGTAAGCACTGAAGTAAAGCAAAACAAAACAAAACAAAATTAATTCCTGGATCTGCCAGTTACTAGCTGTATGACCTTGGGTGAGACAGTCACATTCTCTGAGCTTCGGTTTCTTCATCTCTAAAGTGTGGAAAATGGTACTACCTACTACAGAGAGTGATTACTTGGATAAAATGAGATAATGCAGGGAAAGTGCTTAGCATGGTGCCTGACACATAGAGGTTAGATTTTGTTGTTTTTATTGATATGGTTGGTACAGATTATATTTGAATGGAAGAATAAGTGTATGAACCAATGAGTGAATATTTGTTCAGTACCTGGATGCAGTGCCACTGGCAGCCATGGACTTCAGGACTAATGCCGGCCAGTGCTGGTGTTACCTTCCTGTCCTAGCTCCATACACTAATGTGTCTGAGGGAGTTGTCTGAGACTCAGACACATAAACAGGCTCACTCATGCGCCTTGAGTTCAGAGTGAAGAACAGCCTAATAAGTTATTGTTTTAAAAGATATATAAAAGTATATCTATTTCTTTCTTTAGTATTCATAATAGTTGTGATGTTTTGCACAGTTTAAGATATTGTGGCTGATATCCATAGGAAACGAATCCTAATAAGGTGTGTGGGATAAAACTTGTAGGGTTTTATTATTGTTGTTGCCTGTTTTTTATTTTGTACAGGACAACTGGCCACCTATAGGCCATTGTTTTCTTGTCCTACAAGTGCTCAGCTTAGAGTTCCAGGAAGAAACTGACATTGGCTCTTAGGATTTATATTCCAAATATTGATTTCTATTGATCAAAATGAAGCCCAATAATGAATGCGTTTGCACCATTTTCGACATTACAATTAGAGATGGCAAATATGATTACATTTTACAGTGCTTTGTATTCAACAGGTGTTGAACTAATGTGTAATGATTTGATATTAATCAAGGCTTGATTTTTCATGTATAAATACATGCATGCTACCTTGTGTTGGTTACTTCTCTTTTAATATAAATCTACCTTCTCTATTAATTCTGATTTCTCTGCTGACAAATTGGGTATAGTAACATTTAACTCTATGGGTTGTCATGAAAATAAAGAGCTATTTCTATTTATTTAGAGCTTATATAGTACCACGATGCTTTACAAATATTAACCCAATTTGCCCAGCAATTTTCTGAGGCAGATACTATTTTTATCCCCACTTTATGGATGAGAAAATTGAGTTGAAGTGATATACCAACTGACCCTAGTTCACATATTTACCTAGGGTAAAGAAACTAGCAAAGTTCTTAGTGGATACTGGAACAATTGTAAGTTACTATGCTCTTCCTATGCCCGTGGCTGATGTCTTAAAGCCCATAATTTCATGTGGCTGTAGCCTCACCTTAAAAGAACAAGAATATAAGTGCCATCTAGATGCAGGAGAATCAACAAAGCCCACGTATTTGTTCTGATTAAAACACTATTTCTTGGATTAACTCAGCAGCTCCTCAATTTGAAAGCTCATGATGGGTTTGACTGAAGCAGCTATAAGTAAACAAACTCTTTTTCCTGCTTGGTGCTGCCCATCTCAAAAACCCAGAAAGCAGCAGGGACCCAGGAGAATAAAGTTCAGGGAGGTTAATAATGGTGACCAAGACTTGAACTCATGTCTGTCTGGCTACAAACCTCATAGCCTTTCCATTAAAGCACAATAAATTATGAAAGGGGACATAATTTATGTCATAATTTCATAAATTATGAGAGGGGTCATTTAGTGACTTTCAATTCTACAACACATGGGATTTCTACAATTCCATCTTGACTAACAGTGTGAACCTACTTGTTCCAGATTTTGCTATAGATGCTAAGGACACAAAGAGGAATGAGATATAGTCCTCTAGAAATAATTTCTTTTTTTAAGTTACACTCCAGTGGGGGGCAGAGACTGTCAGTCTTTATCTTTTTCAGCCCTCCCCACTCTTTAGCACTGAAAATATTTACACAGCTGACTCAGCTAAGGATAGCCTGGACTGGTAGAAAGGGAAGACCTCCGTGTCTCCAGCAGGTGGGTTCTGGCATTAGTCTGGCTGCTGTAACCTGATTTCCCCATGTCTAAAGTAATCCTAAGCATTCCTGTATCCAAAAAGTGAACTCAGTTCCACTTATTTTTATTTCTTCACCTTTCATTCAGTTTATGCTTCCTGAATGCACCTCAAGTCTCAAAGTGGAGCTAGAGCCCTACCCAGAGCTCCTGACTCACATAACTCAGGCCAGTCCCTCTTCTCGATCATGGACTGCTTTCTAGACCTTCAGTTGTCAGCTCAGCATTAGACCACTCTAGGTATATTATGGAGACTGACAAAATTCCTACCATGCTGGACTGCAAATACCATCCTGCATTTGTTTTCTATTACTGCATAACAATTTACCACAAACTTAGGGGATTAAAACACTACATTTATTATCTCAGTTTCTATGAGTTAAGATTTTGGAAGATTTTAGCTGGACGCTCTACTCAGGGTCTCATAGGCTAAAATCAAGGTGTTGGCCAGTTGCTTCCACATTTAGAAGCTCTACTAGAAAAAGGTTCATTTCCAGGCTTACTTAAGTGGTTAGCAGAATTTATTTCCTTGCAATTGCAGGACTGAAGTCCTCACTCTCTTAGTAGCTATCACTCAGCCCCTAGGAGCCATTCTCATGGCCTTGTGGGCTCCTTCAACCCAGCAATGTAGGAGCTCCACCCTGAATATCCAATTTCTTTTATTATTCCAATCTCTCTGACATCCCCTTCTGTGGCCAGAGAAATCACCCTGCTTTTAAAGGGCTCATGTGATTAGGTCAGGCCCACCCGGTAATATCTTTATTTTATGGATGACTATGCCATGTAACAAAACCCAATCATGAGAGTAAAATTCATTACACTCATCCAGAGAGTTATGCTGGGCATGTACAGTGGGGGTTTGGGGGTTGATGTCATGGGAGCCCTCCTAGAGTTCTGTTCCCACACACCTCCATCTACAGATCCTAACTGCCATGTCCTACTCACCAGTTAAAGCCTTCAGAGAATGGTGCCAAACCTCATTAAGGCCAAATTTGTGATCCTTGCCACCTACTCTTGGAACCTGAGATTTGGGCAGGTGGCTCCTACTGGGAAGTCAGCTTCCAGAATCACTCAGTTCCTTTAATATAATGCAGATTATCCCCAGTTTCTTCCTCTTTCCTGAAGTTGCCTCACAGCTGAGCCAGCATAGGCAATGACAGCCTGGTAAATACAGAACAGTGTGACAAAGGCTACCTGACTTATATAAAGGTAAGGCCTTGGATAGATACAGTGCAGCAAACCGGATTCTGCCTGATAAAAGAGGAGTCAGGTGGGAGAAGTGTTGGCAGAAGAGTGATAGTTGTCAAGAACTTGTTTTAAAGGATTAGGATTTTATTAGGGGACAGGAAGAGCAGCAATGGAAGAGTTGGGGAAGCCCCAAAGCATAGAAAACAGTAGTGAAGGGCTAGTCTAGAATGAATGGAAGGGGGTGTTTGGATTGCAGATGCAGTGATCAGAAGGAAGTTAAGCAGTGGGCTTATACATTGTGTTTAGACTGGAATTTACCCTTCAAGTGAAATATAGTCATTAAAAGTTCTCAAGTAGGGGAATGACATGATCAGATGTGTTTTGAGAGTAATCATCCCGTGGACTAGGTGGGTTGATTTAAGATGGGACCATTTAAGCCAATAGAAGAGTAGTGGTTGGAAAAACTGGAGAAGGGAATAATGGTTAAAATACTCATTTTGGAGGTAAAATTGAGACAGATCATGAAGGCTATGAGTATGGAAGCTCAGACAATGCTGCTAACCTACTGCACAATTTCATATGCCATATCACATAAATCATTTAATATTCTTCTCTAAGCTTTGCATCTGTCTGTCTGCTTTCCTTAATAATCTACATAAACCTCAATGCTTTTCTCTGTTAAGTGTCAGATACAATTTTTCACTCAGGCTGGACTCATTTCCACATGGATTTACAGCAAGGTGAACACTTTTGTTCTTTTCATGAACCCAGCATTATGACCTTTCCTCTCACTCCTAAGATCTCCCAGGATGCTTTAAGCAACCTCAAATGTGTCACTGATTTCAGACATCTTTTTACAAGCTCTCCAATGGGGTTATTGTTTAAGAAGTCTCTGCTCATGGTTTAGTGACTCTTATCTAGCCCTGTGTCATAAAAATGACGTTGATATTTATCAAAAACTTACGAGTTGGAAATATAATCTCGGGTAATAGAATCCAAAAGAATGTTTACCTTTTGGAGGTTACTGACCACAAAGAGACAGAAGAAAGCCTTCTGAAGTGTCAGAAATGTTCTATATATTTAAATTTTGTGATAGTTATATGGTTTTTATTGTGCAAAAATTTATCAAGCTATGCATTTAAGATCTGGGCACTTTCCTATATATGAATTATGCCTAAATAAAAACAATATAGTAAAGAAATAAAAAAAAACCATGTGCCTTTCCCAAAACTTATGTATAATTCTTAAAAGGTGGGTTTTATAATCTCCATTATTAAAAAAATTGAGGTTCAAGTTTATGTGACTTCTCTAAAGTCACATGGACAGCCAGAGACAGAGACAGAATACAACTGAAGTTGCTTTTTTCCCCCAAAGTCTGTATTCTTTCAATGACAAGACCAAGGGTTTTCAAGATTTACTTCTGCCTTGATTTTTTTTCTCCCTGGAATACAATGACCTCTGGTCATGTATATATCCCTCCAAGGTGCACGTTAGATTTACTGTATTCTGATATGGGTGGCTTAATGAGGTCACACCCCCTTGCACAGGGGCAAAGTATTGTCTTTATATTAGCTATCCCAGGGAAAAGAAACCTCTCATATAGGAACCAGGAATGAGGAGTAAGGTCTTAGCCTGTCAATAATGGACAGCCCTGCTTCTTGCAGTGTTCATCTTTTAGGATGAACACTCCTCAGAGGTAGAAGAGGGCAGCTTCTGGCAGAAGAGGTTGGGAAGACCATGTCACAGAAGTCACAGTGTGCAAATCATTATACTGTATTTCATAAATGAGACTATCTAGCTTATTTTCCCTTTATATTCTCTAGGTAATGCTTCTCCAAGTGCAGTAAAATCTTATCTATCACAATTATTTTTTAAAAACACAGATTCCTGGGCCTCACTTCAGACTTAAATAATCAGAATATCTGGAACCAGAATCATTTTAACAAGTTCCCTCAGGTGTTTCTTTTGAAGCACACTAGGTGTAAAAATCACTATCTAGAATTCAGGAAAGTGATTTGTGACATGCCATGTTACACAGTGACTCTATCTTAAAAACGGGTTATCTCCTCTCTGAGTTCAAATGGAGTTGACTACAGTCAGAAACCCCTGAGAGAAACAATAGAGGTTCTTTGAGGTCAGACTCCTAAACTCATCATGAAGATTCTTCAACCTGTACCAACCTTAAAGATCTGGATTTTTCTTCTTCTTTGGAGATACACAATGTAAAGTTCATTGTTTTGCAAGGTTTAGTTTTGGGCAAACACAATGTCATGTAGCTACATACAGTCAAGATATAGAATAGTTTTATCACCCCCTAAATTCCCTTGTATCCTTTTGTAATCTACCTGTATCCCCACCTGCCTTCCCTGGCAACCATTGATCTGATTTCTGTCTGTTTAGTTTTGCATTTTCCAGAATAATGATTCTCTGTGTAAATGTAATCATATAGCATTTTGAGTCTAGCCTCTCTCGCTTTCTTAAGATAATACATTCGTTAATCCAGAATCCATGTTGCTGTGTGTTTCAGTTGTTCATTCCCTGTTATTGCTGAATAATGTTCCATTATATTGATGTAACAGTTTGTGTGATAAAAGAGGAATTGTCCTGGTTCAGGTATTTGAGGCAGGGGATAGTGGGTTAGGCAGTGACAAGGGTGTGTGATTAAGGTCCCACAGTTTGAATGTGACTGTATGACATGGAACTGCCACTGTATTGCTACCCTGTGACACTGTGAATGGAGAGTAATCCTTAGACATCTATAAGCTAAGGGTAAGTTTTATGAAAATGGATATAGAGTGTCAAGATAGACTATAAAGCTCCGTCTAATGATTATGACTACTTTTCTTATTTCCATCCACAACTAAGTTTGAAGAGAGTGGTAAAGGAACACTATGTGTCTATTTTTTTTATTACAGGCTGCCTCATTATAGAAGGGAGGAAGTAAAAAACACCAAAAATGTAGTATAAGAACAAGGACCTGTCACTTTCCATCTATGAAGCTTAGGTCAGCTTTGCCACATGTTGGAGTCCCAGTTTGCCTCATTTGGTTTTTTGTTGTTGTTGTTCTGCTTAGCTTTCCTAGGACATAAAGATTCAGGTGAGGGAACAATGGTCAGATTCTGTGAAAACTCTGAATTGATTTGCACATGTTAATTGCTTTTTTAGGCATTTGTACATATGTTGTATCTTCACTACAAATCTATGCAACTCAAAGGTTGTACCTCTCCCACAGTGCTTCCAATAAAGACAGGAACTCAACCTTCAAAGGAATGGAAGAAAAAAAATCTATGTAACATTAAATTTACATTTAAGCAGTTAAATTTGAAAGTCATATTGAAGTAAATATTTTCCTAAATAATTTCAGGAATAAAAAGTAAGCATTTTGATTCTGGTGAGTTTGGACAAGTTATACATTTTCTTCTTTTGCTTAAAACTTTCTTATTTGGTATTCATTCTAAAAACCACAAAGTTAAATTGTTAATTATAAAGTAAAAGATAAACTCAAAACCAACTTACAATGTCAGTATAAAATCTCTTTGTTATAATTAAAGTTTACATATTACACTTTTAATTTGGTAGAGTCAAAATGCCCTAGTGTGTTAAATATCAAATCTTCTAGAATCCTGATGTGTGTGAAATACATTTAACCCCTTTTAAAGATTACACAGACCACGTTGGAGTCACAATGTTTCTTGGTGAAATAATCGTTACAAGGTAGTTGCAAGTTTAGAATGCATAGCATATACACAGAGGGCCTTTTACATTCATTGAGGGCATACTATGAAGGGTTTATCTGGAATTCACTCTGTGGGTAATAAGCATTGATAAAACAAGACATCTGCTGGCTGGGCATGGTCACTCATTCCTGTAATCCCAGTACTTTGGGAGGCTGAGGTGGGAGGATCACTTGAACAAAGGAGGTTGAGGCTGCAGTAAACCAGGATTGTGCCACTGCACTCCAGCCTGGGCAACAGAGTGAGACCCTGTCTCAAACCAACCAACCAACCAACCAACCAACCAACCAACCAACCAACCAACAACTTAAAAAAAAAAAAAAGAACTCTGCCTTCAAGGGACTCACAGTCTGATGGTGTGTGTGCATGTATGGTAGTTTCTGGAGGGAGACAAATAAATGAAAGGATAATTATGATTATACAACATAATATTCTGTATGATACATATAGACACAATTATACGAGAATACAGAAGATTGAATATTAAACCTTCAATGGTTGTGAGAAAAATGACCTGATAAAGCCTCCTTTAGAAGCTAATAATATGCGGGTTAACTTTTAAATATTAAGTAGCAACTAGGTGAACTACAACAACAAGAGGAGTGATTTCTTGGCAGACTGCCTGAGTTAAAGACCTTGACTCTGCTACTCACTAGATAAATCACCCTGGGCAAGGTGCTTATTCTCTCTTCTCTTTGTCCCAGTTTCCTATAAAACTACCCCACAGTATAGTCTTCACGTTTCAATGAGGTAACATTTGTGAAACATCTTGTGTATAGTACATACCATTTAAAAATTTTAAATAAACAAATAAATAGGCTGAGGGATCTGCATGTAGGGACATCTGAGTGAAGGAGAGGAGACTGTATTTGACACCGTGCTTCGGTTCTTCTTTGCAAGAGGATAAGATGTGAGGAGAGAAGTTGCAAGCTATGGGGTGGAGAGTTAAATTGTAGGGACACTTGTAAACCCTTCCAAGTGGGGTAGGTTTTACCCTGAGGCTAATAAGAAGTAACCAAAGGCTTTTCAGTCAGGTAGTGACCTGTAAAGGCAAGAATCAAGGAACCCAGTGAAGATTCCTTGTGATATTACCACTGATAAATGCTGGTGGCCTGAACTGGAGTGGTGAAATATTAAGGAGAAAGAATCAACAAATCTTTATGACAGGAACTAAACATGACTCCCAAGGGTCTGTTTTTGTGTCTCCAGGGTTGGAGGAGCCATTCACTGGAGATGAGAAGGGAAAGGAGGAGGAGGAGGATCAAGACGTGGCTACAGTGGATGTTGTGGATTGGACCTAGCCTGTCTGGGAAGTCTGGGACACCCAGGGGGCAACTGCTAACTCAAGGCCTGAATGGATGGTGTTCCTCCAGTCTTTCCAAGAGCAGAGGAGAGATGATGAGCTGTTGGCTGTCTTTGATTTGGGTATGTGAACCTGAGGACTGACTATGAAAGTTGTGTCCTGTTCAGGGAGTAAGCCCAAAGCTGGATGGAGCTCAACACAGAGCAGCAGAGTGGGATGGAGCCATGAAAAGTGGGGCTAAGGAATAGGGAAAAATGAGGATCCTGGAGGGCCTGTGAAACTATCAGTGCCTGCCACATTCGCAGGTCCCTCCTGAAGATGCTAGCCCCATGAGGTTCTTTCAGAGGAGTCACTGTGGTTTGGGATGTGGATCTCAAGCAAAAATGAGCAGACCACCTGTCCTAGATTGATTAGACCAGGGTCTGATGCATGAGCCAATGGTGTGCGACCTGGAAATGTGGAGGTCACTGCTGTCCCCCATCCCTACCACCATCCCTACACAGCTTTGAACAAAAAAGGTCACTGAGAAGACCTGGTATTAGATAGAGGCATATGTGTCCACTCATGCCCTCTCTTAGGGACAAATAGACAGTGCCCACAGATAGGGTATTTGGAACCATGGTGAGTTGCTGGGGGTCCAGAGTGTTTTTCCAGCAGTGAACGAGAAGACATTGTCTTGCTTCATGCACCCTTGTAGGCATCCCATCAATATCAGTAGTACCCACTTTTGTTAGAGGAGGAAACTGAGGTTCAATATGTAACAAGATTACAAAAGCCACAAAACAATTCACTGTGTAACTAGCACTCATAGTCTGAGGCTAAATTGCATATTTTCCTTCTATTCTAAACTACCTTGCCAATACTTTGATAAATATAATTTAATCAGCAGTCCATGATAAGTTTTATTAAAATGTCAAGAGGCTTACCAGTCAGAATGAAAATGCAGGATAAAACACATATTTGTAGGTTTTACTAAACCCCACACTGTTGGAATATAATTCCTACTATTCAACAAATCCAGGCTCACTCATCTCTATTCTGTTGTGCTAAGACCACAAAACTATAGGAGGAATAATGTTTTCCTTTTTCTCTGTTCAAGCTTTGAGCTTAAAACTGGACACAGCATGCCACTTTTGCTACGAAAGCCAGGGAATTTGATAGCTACCACACAGATGCATTTTGCTTTATCTAAGAATATCCCCTGAGTTGGGAACAACTGGCTACCCTCTGCACTAAAAGTTTATTTGCCTGTTTTTACTTTTCTGAAAAACCACAAATCATAATAAAGAGTTTTTATTTTTATTTATTTATTTTTTTAGTGGAACCACAATAACTTCTAATCTCTGGTAAGAACACATGAAAGAGAAGCCAGACAGACTGAAATTGGTTCCTGTGTTATTCTGCTTTATCCTGCACTGAAGCTTTTAGGAGGTGAAAGTTGGCATTATTAGAGGCCTCAAAGGCACACCAGTTGCCAGGATGTACATCAAGGAACAAAGTGAAATCTTTCCTGAATAAGTGATTATCAAATTACAGACCTGTCACCAGAGCTTCCTGGGAAGGGTCAGCACCTTTCCTTGTTCCCAACAGACAAAGAATGTGTGACAGGCAGATCGATACTCCAGTTAACTAAACAGCTGGCTAATCACAGAATTGACAGCATACAAAGGTAGGTTTGAAGACAATGAAATAAAAGTGCCTTTTTATAGATTTTTTTTGGCGTATTCAACAGCTTGGTGAATTCTACTTTTTTTACAATTTTATTTTCTTCATTTTTCTTTTTTTCCCCCACCAGATGAGGCTGATAGTGATTCTAAGCTCAAATTTAAAAGAAGCGGGGATGCACCTCCCAGCTAATGATGTTTGCATGGGGTGTGATTAGTTATGAATAAGGGGTAGCACAGCTGGGGAGGGAGGCTGACTGATTGATCAGCCTCCTGTGGATAATGGAGGGTGCCCAAATCAATTGTTATTAACTAATTACTCTTCTCCTTTTGTCAGGATAAATTGGTTCATCCAAAGTGTTTTCTAAGTGTGTCAGGTGAATTGCATTAAAAAGGATAAACAGCACTCTTTTTGTATACTCTGACGAAAATCTTAACAGCTTAATTGTTGTTCTGCTGATTGGAGAGGCAGTGCTATGTAGTAATTAAGGGAAAGGTCTGAGTTGCTCTGATTGAAAGTCTTCTCTGTCACTTTCTAGTGCTGGGGCTGGAGCAAGCTACTTGACTCCTCTGTGACACAGTTTCCTTATCCGCAAAATGAGGATGACAATTGGGTTGGTGTGACAACTTAAAAATTATCATATAGATTTTTAAAGGTAAAAAATAAAAACAGTCATGTAAGGTGCTAGGCATGGTGACTGGCACATCGTAAGATTGTAAACCCGCAATAATACACTGTTCAACATTTCTTCCTTCCTTTTTCTTCCAGTGACACGGGAGAGCCACATAAACATATAGGCTGCATATATTTAATATAAAATATACAGATTCTCCAAAAATTATTTAATCAGTAATATCAATAATATCACCTTCCCTCTATAAAGTGTTTAATGGTTTTGAATCACTTTCCTATCCACCAGCATTTTTAATTGTCACAACATCCTGCAAAAGAAATAAGTTTGGGATTTCTGTTACAGAAGAAGAAACTGAAGCTGAGAGAGGTTTTGTAACTTGTCAATGTATTCAGCCATAAGTCATAAATTCAGATCAGTAAACTGGGTAAAACATTCAGATGCTGTAATCATATCTCAGTTTAAATATTTGCTTCACCACTTCTTAGCTGTGTGACAATGGGCAACTTGCTTAACTTCTCTGAGCATCACTCACCTCATCTACAAAACAGGAATACCAATCAATGCCTATCTTACAGGGTCGTGGTGAGAAGTAATGAAATTAAATAAGGCGTGTAAAGAAAACTACTTAGCATTCAGTGCATGTTAGTTGCTAAGTGCTCAGTATTATTATTGTGGTTGTAATCATTATTACCATCACTTTCATTATTATTAATTAGCAAAGTGCCAGCAGGAGCACTCTTTATACTTATTTTCATAAAACTTGTCATCTTTCTACTTGATCGTCCCCTCTTGCTCTTTCTTTCACTACCCCCTCCTCCTCTTCTTTAGCCACATATCAAATGCCATCAGCATATGGGATATAAAGTGTGAGCAACAGTTTTGTTAAAGAGGAACATTTTGACATTTTTGGCCACTGTTATTCAACCTCTTATGAATCTGCCCTCTTGAGCATGTCTCCTTGTGCCTTAGGCTGACAAAGTGGAGTTTCTCCATCTGCAAAGGAACTCATAGACCTGACCCATAACCACTGCCTCCTGAGATGCCATCTCTCCTAATCTTTCTTTATTTTCTTTGGAAACTTACCTGTTAGGTAGAAAGAATCTAACTCTTAACATCATTTGTGCAGCAGATATTTATTGAATCCCCATCACATGGTAGGCCCTGCTTCTTTCAATTTCATGCCCCAGAATAAGTTCACATGCAGAAGTGGGCTCTCCTAACCAGAACAGACATAGGTAAAATCAGGTCCCCTAGTGTTTTATGGGACACATACCCACATGCATGCATGTACACATGAATAACAAGAATATATAGAGACCTTTTTAAAAAAGAATATATATATATACACACACACACACACACAATGAAAGTGATTTAGAGGCAACGCTGTTCCCCTGCATGGTGAGCAGGATGGGGAAAGGCAGCCCTGGCACCCCAGAGGGCCCTGCCAATGAACCCAGCTTGCTTCTTCAGCCTGCCCTTTTTCTGTGCTTCTTGCTAGTGATCCTGCCTCCGTGCCTTTGTATAGGCTGAAGCTTCCACTTGGGAAGCCCTCCCTACCCCCATGGCACCTGCCATCAACCTAGCAAACATCCCCCCTAGCTTTCATCACCATGTCAACATTCCAGTTGTCCTGGAAACATGTCCATTCTGTTTCTCTCAGCTCCTGCCACAAAACTAACCCTGCCCTCCCCTCTACCAGCACAAACGCTCAGTGGACACTTCTGCTTCAACTCTCTCTCACACTGGATCTCTGAGCTCCTGGAAAGAAGGGACTTTAATATTCGGATCTTTACCCTAGTAAGTGATTGAGAACAAATGAATGAGAGGATGGAAGGAAGAGATAAAGGAGAGAAGAGAAAGGAAGATGGAGAAAGAAAAGGGACCTACAACTGTAGCTTATGAGATAGTGCTTAAATGATGCCATGTCATGCCCGAATAACATTGAGTGAAGCTTGAATTCCCTTGACTATAGCAAAGAGTGAAATAATTCAAAGTTATTGTAGTGTAAAGACCACACTGCTGTGTCTGGGGAGAAAAGAAGAAATATTCATGTGACAGAGACTGATTTGTTCTGCTCATGGAAGTAAGGAGATAGAAGATATTCTGGGTGGCAGCCTGACAAAGCCTGCCCTTCTCTGCAGAAATGACATTGTTTCCAGAGGAGCACTCATCCATGGTGAAAAGGGTTAGGGGACCTGCACTGGTCATCATGCTGTCCTTGTCTTGGAGTATCAGAGACTGGCTACAGCTAGGGCTACCAAAGGCATAAATTAAGAATTTCCTCAAAGATCACTTAGTTACAGACACTCACTTTGCAGAAGCAATCACTGAAAACCAGAAAAGGTAAATGATTTGCTCAAGGTCACACTGCTGGTTGGTAACAGAAAAGGATTTTTACCCTATGCCTCATTGTGCCTTCTTCAGCAATAAGAAAGGAACCTAAACACCTATTCATTAATTATGTATGAAAAGTTATTGGTATTTTATTTTACTCAGGTATTTTACTCTAAGAAACATAAAACCATTAAAGCAACATTGACTGTATGACTCTGTGTAAGGCATTGGATTATAAAAACATATTTGTACGTACGCAAGAATACAAGTTTCAGAGCCAGACAGGCTTTGTTTTATATTCTTGACTTTTCCACTGTTCCTCAGTGATTTGAGGCAACTTAGTTGAGCCTTGATTTCCTTCCTTAGTGCTGTACCCTTTCCCAAATGTGTGTTTGGAGTGAATAAATATAAAAGGGTTGGGGCTCAGGTTGATCAAGCCAATGTGACATTCAAGACACAGAGCAGCTCTCACGGGCTCCAGAGGAATTTAGAATCTAGTCTAGAGTAGGTAAACAGAAAAATCTCTGGCCGGGTGCAATGGCTCATACTGTAATACCAGCACTTAGGGAGGACAAGTTGGGAGAATCACTTGAGGCCAGGAGTTTGTAATTAGCCTGGAAAACATAGTGAGACCTTGATAGGAAAGGAAAGGAAAGAAAAAGGAAAGGAAAAAGGAAAGGAAAGGAAAGGAAAAAGGAAAGGGAAGGGAAGGGAAGGGAAGGGAGGGGAGGGGAGGGGAGGGGAGGGGAGGGGAAGGGAGGGGAAGGGAGGGGAAGGGAGGGGAAGGGAGGGGAAGGGAGGGGAAGGGAAGGGAAGGGAAGGGAAGGGAGGGGAAGGGAAGGGAAGGGAAGGGAAGGGAAGGGAAGGGAAGGGAAGGGAAGGGAAGGAAGGATCCCTGAGAAACCTGTGATCAAACAAGGGTCTGAACCATGCAGGCAAGTACCAGTTCCATCCAAGGAGGTAGTATCTACCTGCACTGGAAGAACAGTGGGGTGGTTCCTGTATGCTTATTTAGTGCCAAAGCATCTTGAATATCAAAACTTACAGTGCATCTAGAATATCAATAAGAAGGTGTGTGTAAATAAGAATAGATTTTAGTGTATATTAATAGAGTGAAGAACAATGAAGATGATTTTTTCAATAGATGCAGGAAAAAAATTGCACAATATGCATCTTTTTATGATAAAAACTCTTAACAAATTAAGTACAGAAAAAATGTTCCTTGACACAATTAAGGCCATATATCACCAGCCCTTCATACTCAACAATGAAAAGTTGAAAGCTTTTCCTTCAGTATCAGGAACAAGACCAGGATTCTTACTCTCACCATTTTTATTCAATATAGTATTAGAAATCCTTGCCAGAGAAATTAGTTAAGAAAAATAAAGAGAAAGTATCCAAATAGGAAAGGAAGAAGTAAAACTGTCTCTCTTTGATGAGGAAATAATCATACATTATAAAAACCCTAAAGACGTCAGCAAAACACTGCAAGAACTGATAAGCAAATTCAGTAAAGTTCAGGATATAAAATCAACTTACAAAATCAGATGTGTCTCTCTATGCTAACAATGAACTCTCCAAAAAAGGAATTAAGAAAACAATCTTGGCCCAGCATGGTGGCTCACACCTGTAATCCCAACATTTTGGGAGGCTGAGGTGGGTAGATCACCTAAGGTCAGGAGTTCAAGACCCACCTGGCCAACATGGTGAAACCTCGTCTCTACTAAAACTTCAAAAATTAGCTGGGCGTGTTGGCAAGCGCCTGTAATCACAGCTACTCAGGAGGCTGAGGCATGAGAATTCCTTGAACATGGAGGTTGTAGTGAGCAGAGATCGCGCCACTGCACTCCAGCATGGGTGACAGAGTGACACTCTTCCCCGCCCCCCGAGAAAAGATTCCCCCCCCCCAAAATGAAAACAATCCCATTAATAATAGCATAAAATACTCAGGAATAAATTTAACCAAGGAGTTGAATAATTTGTATACTGAAAACTATAAAACATCAATGAAAAAAAATGAAGAAGATGTAAATAAATGGAAAGATATCCCATGTTCAAGAACTGGAAGAATGAATATTGTTAAAATGTCCATACTACCCAAAGTGATCTACACATTCAATGTGATTCTTATCAAAATTGCAATCATAGAAAATTCTAAAATTTATATGGAACCACAAAAGGCCCCACAAAACCATAGCAATCTTGAGCAAAGTGAACAAAGCTGTATGCATCACACTAGCTGATTTCAAAATATATCACAAAGCTATAATAATCAAAACAGCATGATACTGGCATGCAAACTGACACACTGACACTTCTTCCTGCTTTAACTCTTTCCCACACTGAACTCTGAGCTCCTGGGAAGCAGGGACTTTAATATTTGGATCTTTACCCTAGCAAATATTTCAGAACAAATGAACGAGAGGGTGGAAGGAAGAGATAAAGGAGAGAAGAGAAAAGAAGATGGAGAAAAAGGGACAAGGAAGAAAAGGGACTTACAACTATAGCTTATGAGATGTTGCTTAAATGATGCATGACACTAGCTGATTTCAAAATATATTACAAAGCTATAATAATCAAAATTGCATGATACTAGCATATAGGCACTACAGGTATACACCAAGCTAAAGTTATTCTTGTAGAAACAAGGTCTCACTATATTGCCCAGGCTGGTCTCAAACTCCTGGGCCCAAGCAATCCTCCTGTGTCACCCTCTAGTGCTGGGATTATAGGTGTGAGCCACTGTGCCCAGTCTCTTAACCAATTTTAAGTGTATGATTTAGTAATGTTAGGTATATTCATGTTGCTGTGTAACCAGTCTCCAGAACTCTTTAATTTTGCAAACTGAAACTTTCTGTCCATTAAAAAACTCCCTATTCTCTCTTCCCCTAGCCCCAGACAACCACCACTCTACTCTTGATAGGAAATATGAATTTGACTATTCTAGATAGCTCATATAGGTGGAGTCATACAGTATTTGTTTCTTTATGACCAGTTTATTTCACTTAGTATAGTGCCCTCAGAATTTATTCATATTGTAGCGTGTGTCAGAATTTTCTTCGTTTCTAAGGCTGAAAACCAGTCTATTATACGTAAATATGGTGTTTTGCTTATCCATTCATCCATGGATGAACAGTAGGGTTGATTCTACCATTTGGTTATTGTGAATACTACTGCTGTGAACATGGGTGTATGGAATGATTTAACTTTAACACATAAATGAGATTTAGAATTATTTTTCTCATAACTCTCAGAAGCTCATATCAGCTACCTTTTAAGCCCAGAGGTGTAGCTCAGAAAACCTACCTTCCAGGGATACTGGGAAGATTAAGGGAAATAGCTGAGAGTGCCACACACATAGTAGGTGCTCCATATACTTACCATCCCCTTTCCTTCCCTTCTTTTCCCTTATAACTTGCCCCATTCTTGGTGCAGATTGCTGGGGAGTACGCAAGTTCCATGGTTGCCTACAGTGCATCAAGTATTCTGAAAATGATTAGACTGCAGATTCTGCCTCCTGTATAGTCAAAACATTTAAAATACCATTAAACCTCTGCTTTCCCAGCTCTGTGGGTTTCTGCAACCTACAGCTCACAAAATTTTTGTGTCTGCAGGGGTTCATAATATACTCTAGGCTTGATGCAGTGTTGCACATGTTTCTACGATGTGATTATGGGGAAGGATGTGATGCAGCTCGCCTTTTATTTTGAGATGGAAATTTTGCATGACATTTATCTCTCCCCTTGATTATGTACTTTGGTTCCCTGTGATCATTTTTCATGGGGATGAAAGGGTCTGTGAGAGTTCTGTCATCTATTTTATTTAGATTTTTGATTTTTAGATTTTCGTCCCACAGTCAACCAGTATAGCAGGAAAATATAAGTTCCTTTGTGACAAGTGGCAAAGAGGAGAGAAGGGAAAAGGGGGGGCATTTAGTAGCAGACACCATTTGTGGAGCCCCCACCATGTCCTGAGAATGGGGTGGGAGCTTTACCTCCATGATCTCTAACCTGCCAATGCTGCTTGAGAATTAGAGGTCAAATGACCTGATTAATGATAAGTGGTGCTTAGGAAGTATTACAGTCAAGATTTGAACCCAGGCCTGACTAGATCCTAGATCTGTGCTTAGGCCACTGCACAGCAATTATGCAGCTATTGAAAGCCAGGTGCTACCTAGGTCCAGGAAATGTAGAGATGGTGACTCTGGTGTGTGAGGTTTGCATTCCAGGCAAGACTATCCTCTTCCATTACATACGACTACATAACCAGGCAGAAGTGACTTCCATGAGGTAAAGTGTTCTGGGAGTGTAAAGAAGGGCACAATCACACCCTTTACTCTTTTTAGAAAACTTTTTATATGGACCTGATGAATATGCAGGAAGAAGGGAATTCTGGTTGTGGGTGGGGGAGTGTGATCAAAAACACAGAAGTGAGAACTTTTCAAGTGGGATAGTTGAGACTGAAGATACAAAGTTTGTTTTTTGTAAGCACGAGGGTAAGGACTCAGCTTTCAGACTCTTCCCTTGTGCTGTGCTGCATCTAAAACATGTAATGGTTTGGGCCTCTGTATTTAATGCGGATGCTGCAGCCACCAGGGATGAAGTTAGGCATTTTGCCCTGGCTGGCTGCTCTCTAAGGTAGGTACCATGTGACTGGCAGGGAGCAGCAATTCAGGATAAAGGAAAAATGAAATAGGGAGGAGGAATGCCTGTTTCCAGTAGTTCCTTCCAAAGAAATCCTCAGTAGCACTTTAGACACATGATCATGCCTAGAACTCTGATGGCCTCCTCTGTGTATGGGGTTGAGTTCAAGCTGCCTTTACAACTACTTTCTTCAGGCTCATTTCTTGCCTCCATACAAGGTGGAGGAAGGCCCCGGATGGATGATCCCATCCTCTCTCCAACCTTTGTACCTGGATGCAACACCTTTTTTCCACGTGCATCCATTCTTTCTCTCCTTCTGCACGGGAGCATCTCTAATTCATTTGTTAAGACCAACTGGAAAATTTCTTCCTCAGTAATACATTCCTCCACTTAGCCAGAGATAACTGCTCCCTCCAAGTGCTCCCATATCCTGTTATCTTTGTGAAAATTCTTTGAATATGATATCATAATTGTCCAAGTTTGCCTGCTCCACTGGTGCTGTGTACCTCCAGGGCATAGGAGGACTTGATGGAACAAATGAATGAATGGGTAAGGGAGCAATAGAATGAATGGCTGATTTCTCCATCACCATAGACTGCTGCAAGATCTGCACCAGTGGGCAAATTAGCACAAGAGGGAATGAGAGTGGGAGTGAGGAAATGATGAAGAGCATTTACAGCGGTCTGGGCATTTGTCCCCTGACCAATACCCTGTAAATACAGGCAAACATGGAAGGAACAGATATAGATAGGGGCACCTTCCTGAGGCAGGTGCTGTGGAATCCAGGGGGTGACAGGTGGAACACAGGCAGCTTCTCCAGGATAAATTCAACTGGCCTAAAAAAAAAAAAAAAAAAACACCTAAAAGAGGATTAAACTGTTAAAAGACAGTGTATGCCTGTACACTTCTGTTGCTGGGGTTTTTAGTAGCTACCTGGTAGAAATCTCTGGTATATATATTATTTCCCATTTTCAATTTCATGGAGTACATCATTTTCCAAAGCAGTGTCCCCTGTCTAGTAATATCTAGTCAGCCAGCCACATCCCTCCGCTGAGCTGCATAGATAAATCACATCTCCGCACATTGCAGTAAAGGCAGCTTACTGGGGTAGGAAAACGACTCTCTGGGTTTTGCAGAGATCTGAGTGCAAATCCAAATTGGACCATTTACTAGTTAGGGAATCTTGGACAATTTCTTTTAAAGTCTCTTTTTCTATGCACATCTCATCATCTGTAAAGTACAGAGGACACCCCCAGCCATCTCTGTGGTGAGGACTGAAGGGCTTAGTAGGCAATCCCTAGTTACCAGTCTCCTGCTAGCCCCCTGCCCTCCTTCCTTGAGAGACAGCTGAGTGGGGTGGAGCCAGCAGAGGAGGCAGACTGGGGGAGCATGACTTGAATTGCAGTTTTATAATTTTGGAAAGCTCTCATAACTTTTAAAAAGGGGTTTCATATTTCTCATTTGTTCTTTCAAACACTTGTGATGCAGGCCTCTGGGGTGGGATATTAAAGCATGAGCATCAACAATATCAGACTTGGAACCTTCATGCTGTGACTTCCTTAGGCATCCTGCATGCCCCTGTCTTCCCCTTTCATTTGTTTCCTTGAATTTCATTCATTTATTCATCTATTCTTTCATTCCTCTACTCATTAGTTAATGAATGTCACTCAGTTGTTTATTTTTTCCTTTATTTATTAAACATATAATGAATACCTCCTTTGAGGTAGGCATTGTGATAGACTCATGGGATACAGATATAATCCCAATGTTCAAGGGGCTCATTTTCCACCAGATGTGCATTGATAAACTAAGGCACATACGCGCGCACACACACACACAGTGATAAAGTGTCGAGTGCTGCAACAGAAATATGAACAGGGAATTGTGATAGCATAGAGTGATATGTGATTAAACCATCTCTGATTAAACACTGCATGGGTCAAGGAGGAGGTGCAGTTTCATTTTCAGTAACCAGTATTAGCTGGTCCCTTAGAAGAGCTCTTGGCTGGTGACATCACTTAGTTATGCAATCATAAGACTGGCGTCTCCTCAGGTCTCAGGAACTCTGACTTAGTATCACGTTTATGTAATCGAGATGAGCATCTACATGTGGAAAATGAAAGCTATAATCTTGGAGTGAATATAGGAGGCCCCCACAGTACTAGCAGGGAATCCAGCAAATTATAACAGTAGGGGTCTAACCAGACAAACAGAAACCACTCCAGTCTTTATGATAGACAGAATTTAATGTGGAGGATTTGTTATGCAGATGGGCGTGTAGCTAAAGAGTCAGGCAGATGATTGTGGGATGATCCAGAGATCAGAAATAGCAGGGAAAGTTATGAAGAAAATAAGAAGTGTTATCTGATCCAAGAGCCTGAGGCAAAGAGGAAGGGAGAGGAACAGCCTGACTGCTCCTTTCACTTTCTTCTAATCTCCTCCCAGTGCCTTCTATCGGCTGAAGCCAGTTAGAAGCCAGATGACAGAGAGACCCGGGAATTCCTTAGTCCCCTAGTCAGCCCCTCCACCTTGCAATTCAGAGGAGGGGAAATGGTGAGAATGTGATGGAGGGTGAAGAATCCCAAGATGGGTTCACAAGGACATTCATCCTTATGGCACTGGGCAATCTCAGGCTGTGCAAAACCAGCTGCCAGAAGCCATGACAGGTGAGTTCTTTCTTTTTTTTACCCCAGAGATGTGGTCTTGTTCCATTGCCTAGGCTGGAATATAGTGGCACAATCATAGCTCACTGCAGCCTCAAACTCCTGTGCACAAATGAACCTTCCACCTCAGCCTCCTGAATAGATAGAACGACAAGTGGGTGCCACCATGTTCAGCTAATTATTATTCTTTCTCTTCCTCTTCTTCTCCTTCTTCTTCTTCTTTTTTTTTTTTTTTTTTTTTTAAAGAATTGGGGTCTTGCTATGTTTCCCAGGTTGGTCTCCAATTCCTGGGCTCTAGTGATCCTCCCACCTTGGCCTCCTAAAGTGCTGGGATTTACAGGCATGAGGCACCGTGCCCAGCCTGGTTATCTTTCTTGATTTTTTTTTTTTTTTTTGAGATGGGGTCTCACTCTTGTTGCCCAGGCTAGAGTGCAATAGTGCAATCCCAGCTCACTGCAACCTCCACCTCCCAGGTTCAAGCAATTCTCCTGCCTCAGCCTCCTGAGTAGCTGGGATTACAGATGCCCACCAACACGCCCAACTAATTTCTGTATGTTTGGTAGAGATGGAGTTTCACCATGTTGGCCAGGCTGTTCTCAAACTCCTAACCTCAGGTGATCTGCCTGCTTTGGCCCCCTAAAGTGCTGGGTTTACAGGTGTGAGCCACTGCGCCTGGCCCTTTCTTGATTTTTATACACTTCAAAGTTCTTGAACAATTCATAGCAGAGACATGGAATACCGGAATAGTACTCAAGAGATGATATCAGACTTCCCGTCAAGAAGGCATATATGTGATTGTTCAATTAATTAACAAAGTAAACTGGATTTAAATATAACAGAAACCAAAATTGGGAATGAGATCATATAAGTTACATGATAATATAGTAATAATTATACATACTAAGGTTGAGCTCTTTCTATGGGCCAAGTACTGTATTAAATACTTTACATAAATTAGGTAACTTAATACTCCTTACAGTCCTGTGAGGGTATATATTATTAGCTCATTGTACATAAAAAGTAACTGAAGTTTAGTGACTTGTGGAAGGTTATCTAATGAACAAATAGCAAAGATAGGGTTCTAACTCAAATCCCTTGGAATCCAAAATATATATTCTTAATCACTATGGTATATGTCTGCAAAGGAACAAAAGTATCCTTCATATCACAGTCAGAATGTAGCTCTCTGGTTCCACCTTAAGGGACAGTGAGCATCCCGTGCCACGTGGTGGAGAAAAGGCTGCATATTACTAATGCAATGTGACATCCCAGAAAACAGTATTAGGGCCTTGATCAAAATATATTTGCATCATGTATGGCAGCAATAGTCTTAGCTTCTGTAATTAGATAATCTGGCACTAGTCTTGCTCTCCCCACTGTTGGAGACAGAAGTTTGGTCCTGGGGAATGTGGCAGGGGGAAATGGGCTGAAACCAAGCTGAAGAGAGTTTGAGCTGATTATCTTGCAAAATATGTCCAAGCTCTGAGCCATTACAGGATGAGAGTACCCCTAGGGATTGTGCAGAAGAGAAGCCCCATTGCCTTCAGCTCCTCTGAGTAAGTGCTGTGTAAACACAAAGTATCCAGATGATGGCTATGACAGTGTCCCATCAGTTAAAGATTAGTGAGGGCTCCCATGAACTGGGGACCCAGAACCACTGCAGAGACAGATGGAGATGATTCAAGGTAACAACAACTTCCAATGCAACACCACTACATTATCTCCCTGAGTTTCAAATGTTTCCACAAAAGAAGCAGAACAGATATTATTATCTACGTTTTCTAAGTGAGGAAACTGAGGCTCAGAAAACGGGTGATTCACTGAAAATTATACATGCTATCAGTAGAAGAGCTGGAATTAGTCTTGAGCTACAGGTTCAGAACCTTATTGCATTGTGCTATATTGAGGAGATATAGTTATGCTTTAATGTTCTTTTTATGCCTATCTGGGTTTTGGTCTGTTAAAATGACAAACCTTTAAACAATTCCTCTAACACAAATATTCTAAACACAAATCAAAGTTTCTGTAGCATCAGTGTCTGACTTAACTTCAAATAATGAGATTATCCCAGAGAAGAGCCACTCATCCCTAAGGCAGATCCATGTAACATCAGGCAGAGTGGTGTAGAATGCAGCAAAGGGGCTTGTACCTCACTCACCACGAGCCATTCACAGGATCCAGGCCATACATAAATTCCCAGCCTCTAACGGACATTTGCGATATAAGTGTGCATTCTTGGGAAACTACGGCCACCTTTGTATCTCCCATAAACATCATTGGACCACTTTATGGTCTTGAGTCCCTTGAAAAGATCTTTAATGGGAGGCTCTGTGCTCCTGAATAGGGCCTTGCCACTCTGGAGCAGTCAGAAAAGACTTCATGCAGAAGTTGCTGCTTCAAATGAGGTGTGAAAGTGTAGGGGTTCCTCAGGAATACTGGGGATGGCTTAGTCCAACACTGGCATTTTTCAAATACAATTCACTTCAACTCAACAAACACTTATCAAATGTGTGTTTGTCAATGTTCTCAGGAAATTCTGACCCAGAGAAGTCAACATATTTTTACAATCACCCGATATGCTCATAGCAGAGCCAGGTTTGCAAGACATGTCTCCTGACCCTTAGGGGACACACACTTCCTGATATATCCCCCCGGGCCTCCTCACTTCCTTGGAGCAAAACAGCACTGAAGGACCTTAATCACTGTGTTTTCCTTGCTGTTAATGCTAGTTGTGAAAATGCCTGACACTGAGATCTGTCCTATTTCATGTGCAGGTAGAGTAGTGATTAATGATCTACATTATCATCATTGAGACTTTGTCCAAAAATTAGCTGAATGAATTTGTTAGATCTGACTATCATTTTGAGAGCCACAATTTTATTTGACATGAATGAATACTGAAATAGCTATTTAACCTCAGGCAAGGCTAGTCTATCTAATCTTGATGCTGTAGTAGGCTGGTTCCTTCAACCAAGAACCCAGCAGGAGGGTGTGCCGAGTCATCAGCAGCACTTCCAAATTGGAGCACCCGTTTGTTGCATGCCTCTTTGCATATGTCACCACATGTAGTGCTCACAAAAAATGAGAATTGTTATGTTTGTTTTACGTAGGAGAAAGCTGGAGCATAGAAATGTTTTTAAGTAAATTGTTAAAGGTTACACAGCTAGTTAAGTACAGGAGGTGCAATTCATACCAGGCTTGTCCAATTCCAAACCTCCTGTTGTTTTGCCAGAGAAAGAAAGTTTTGAAAGAAAAGAAATTTTAAAAAGAAGAAATTCAGATTTGGAAGGAACTTTATGTTGTAGCTATATTGGGGGTGGTCATGGGGCCTTGTGAGCCTTAAATCACAGAGGGTGTCAGAGAAACCAGAGAAGATGGAGTTGAGATGGAGGAGGATTAGGACCAGGAAATCAAACAGGCTCTAGTGTCTTGCTGTTAAGGGTCAGGACCAAGGGCAGTTTATGTGATCGCTGTCATCAACGTCACAGTGAGGCATGATTTTGTATTCATCTCACTGCAAAACTTAAGAAGGCTTTGAATATTATGCTCAGTTATGGAGAATTGTGGATCAATAGGATCTTTTATACTTTGCTGGTGAGAATGTAAATTGGTATAACCACTTTGGAAAATAATTTGGTATTACTTCACAACATTTGATATTCATGATCTCACCCCTAGATATACCCAAGGAAAAATATTTTTATATGTGTAAGAGAAGACATGTCCAATAATGTTCACAGTGGTACTGTCTATAGTAGCAAAAAAAATTGTATATGACCCAAACACCATCCCCATGTCATAGGATAAATAAAATATGGTATATTAATTCAATGGGATATAGTGGAATATTATACAATAGTCAAGTGAATAACTTATGATTACGTACAATATAGTAAGAGCTATTAGTATGGGGGAGGACTACATGTGTAGATACAGGATTTCCATTATGTAGGTTGCTGTAGTAATGGCTCTAAGGTGTCCATACCTCTGTGTATCCACACCCTTGATATTCTCCCACACTGGCTATGGGCTTGCAAAATGACTTGCTTTGACCAAGGGGTAAGAGCAAACATGATAGACACTGACTTGGAATGTGCTTGCACATCGAGCTAGCTCTCTCTTGCTGTTCCTAGGAACACTACAGTCATTATCATGTGAACACACTTGAGCTATCCTGGTAGAAAAACCTGGCACCACCACCTCTGTAACCCCAGCTGACTATTAACCAATAGTCCACAACAACTTCCAGACAACTGTGAACAAGGCTATCTCAGACTATCCAGCCAAACCTGCCCAGATCAGAGGAATGACCCAGGTGAGCCCAGGTGAATTGCCAGCCCACAAAATCATGAACCAATAAATCATTGTTACTTGAAGCCACTGAGTTTTGAATGATTTATTATGTGGCAAAACCCAACCAATTTCATTTTTACTTAGGGCAGCAATGTATTTTATGATAAACAAACAAACAAGTGAGAACCTTGTATAAACCAACGATGAACATATATTTTGAAACAAGGAATATAATTAATCCAATTATATGCACCTGAAGCTCATTTAAAAATAAGTAATAACAACAAAAGCACAAACTCATCTTTTAGCCTGATGATTACATCAAGCTGCAAAACAATCTCCCCCATTTAGAGTTTTTTGCTCCTTGTGGCAGATTGCTGATGTCAACCCTTCCTCCAGCCCGCAGTTAATTCCATAACTAACTCCTTAATAATAAGACATAAGAGGAAGTGATGTGTACAGGATCCAAGTCATTTCAGCAAAAGAATCTTGTCCTGGACTCTTTTCTCCCTTTTCCTTCCCATTTTCTGGAAATGGCAAGAACTGGAAAATCTTGTACACCAGTTTTGGGGAAAGGACACCTGCCCTGTTAGCTTGGGACCCTGGTGGATTTGTGGACACAGAACTGGATGCTACTTGAGTTGTTACATGACAGGAAAATCAATTTATCTGTCAGAAACACTATAATTTGTGTATCTTTGTTACAGTGCCTTCAATTTTTGCTCTAACAAACTCTTCCATATCAATCCCTACAATATGCTACAGTGATGTTTCTGATATAAAATTCTTTTTCCAAATGGGTATGCCTGTATTGCTTTTGCTCATGTAAAAACTTCAAACCAAACAGAAACATATGAAAAGGATATAATTTCTGAGGATGTCGAATGATTTGAATGTTATCATTCCATATTTTTAATGCATCTAAAATTGCATGTGGTTAGACTGCTAAAATTGTACTCTTCATATTTTTCTGTAATCTGCTTTCTCTATTTAATGACATACTACAGATATCTTTCCATGTCATCACAAGATCTATACAATAGTCCACCCAATGGATATAACATACTGTATTTTAAAACCCTCCTATGCAATTATTTTCAACTTTTCACGTTTTTGTAAAAAATAATTAGAAACATTCTTACATCAACTTTCTTGTGCACTTGTTCAAGCTATTTCCTTAAGTTTTAGAAGAAAAATTTCTGGACGAAGGGGAACTTCATACGTACAATATACATCTTATCTGGTGAAATGTTTTAAATATTTCCCACTCTCTGAAAATAAAGTCTGGACCCAATGGTCTGGCATATTCCAGCAGTGCTGTTCTTCACTATGCTCTCACTGACCTTTCTAACCTTACTTTCCACTCCCTAGAGCACTCTGTATTTGAGCCATATTGATTATAGATTTTTGTTGAAGATATCCAATTATTTCAGAAGTTTGCTCTACTTATGTTACTCCTTCTGTATTTAGTTATTTTACATTTGTCTGTTCCATACAAGAAACACACACATGCACACACTCACACACACCTACTTTATACGTTGATCTAACTTCTTTCTGTTCTTAAAAACAGAGCCCAATATTACCTATTCTAGGAAACCTTTCATTATGGTTATTGTTAGCCTATCACATCTCCCTCCTCTTTGCTTCTATAGTAATTTTACCTACTTTTATCATAGCACTTATCACATCCTGCTTTGCTATTTATTGTGTTTGTTTATTTGCCGGTCTAGACAATGTCATCCTGAGAGAAGAATGTGCTTGTCTTTGAATTCTCCTTCTCGGAATGGTAGCTGGCACCTAGCGGTCATTCATGGGAATGCACATACACTTTGCTTTTCCCCAGGCATTCTGGGTCATGTTGTCATCAGGATCTATTCTAGGTTTCTCTAAATAATATTTCATATTTTGGAGTCTCATTGGTTCTATTCCTATCACCCTAAACTACTTTCTTGGGGTAGACAGACTGAGGTGGTCCCATGCTCCCCTCTTCTAGATATTCAGGTCTTTGTATGATCCTCTCCCCTTGAGTGAACAGAATCTGTGAATTGCTCCTAACCAATAGAACATAAAAAATATTATGAAATATTGCTCCCTTGACTAAGTTATATCATGTAAAACTCTCTCATGACAGACTCACTTGCAATTCTGCTAACAACCTGAGTAGGCTTGAAGCAGATTCTTCACTATTCAAGTCTGTGAATAACAATGAAGCCTGGCTAACAGCTTGAATTTAGTCTTGTAGGTCCCTGAGCAGAGGTCACAGTTAAGCTGTTCCTGTAGTCCTGATCCATAACTATGAGATAATAAATGTATAATGTTTTAAGCTGCTCATTTCATAGCAAACTGTTGCATGGTATAGAAAATACTGGGCTTCCAATAGAAATATCTGAGATTTAAATAAACCCAGACATCAAAACTATAATCCTTCCCAGTAAGTGACATGATTGGAGTCATAGATTAAAAGCAGAAAATATAAAATTAGGTGGCATTGATATACTGAGAACCTCAAGGAAAAGTAAAAATCTGTCAACACACAACAGTCTAGAATGTATGTGCTTTCCAATGTCTGTCTGCTGGTCTACAATCCTAATGATAATGGGCACTTTCTTCCACATGCATTGGTAACTGAAGCTTGACTCCTACTTGCATATGTGGGAAGCATTTGCATGTAAAGGAAAAAGGTCCAGTGTTAGAACATTCAGCCTGTAGTGAGGCATAGGCATGAAGATAGGAGTGAAGAAAGCTAGTAAGAATTGGATTTCAATAATTTAACAGAATTAAGGAATCATTACTAACGTACCATAAAGTTATAAAAGGACCATAAGGATATATAGTTTCTTCCTGAATTAGGCTGTTATATTAATAATAAAATCCATACTTCACTGGTGTTAGCCAAAATGTTGTCAAAGATTGAATGCTTATGCCATGGTCATGGCAAGGCTGCCAATTAGGTTTCATCATGTATGCCAATGATAATTGATTAATATTGACAGCTTGTATTGAATTAGGCTTCACAAGCAAGTATGTTGTAGCTAACCAGCAACGTCTACCATTAGCAAGGGAGAGTGGTAGGGAGGTATGCATCCCCTCCCCTAGGCAGCTGATGAAATTGTGGACTTTGTATTAAAATACATGGAGTTTGAGTCCTGACAATTATATTCACCAACTTGGTGATTTGGGTCATGTCACTTAACTTCTCTGAGCCTTACTTCTCCAAATAGTTAACTATCTTGAGGAGTCAGAGAATCATTAAGAGAGTCTGTGGAACAGTATCCAGCAGAGTGTCAGGCCCCTATTTGATGTTTTTTTAAAAAAATTTTATTCATAATTGCCAAACTTGGAAGCAACCAAGATGTCCTTCAGTAGATGAATGGATACATAGACTGTGGTAGATACAGAAAACGGAATTCATTCACAATTCACTAATAAAAATGAGCTATTAAGTCATGAAAAGACATAAAGGAACCTTAAATGCCTATTATTAAGTGGAAAGAGCCAATCTGAAAAGGTTACATACTGTTTATTTCACCGGTATGACACTCGGGAAGAAGCAAATCTCTGGAGACAGTACAAAGATCAGTGGCTGGCAGGGATTAAGAGGGAGGGAGGGATGAATAGGCAGGGCACAGAGGATTTTTAGGGCAATGAAACTATTCTGTACAATATTACCATGGCACCATGGCACACACATGCCATCATATATTTGTCAAAACCCATAGAATGTACAAGACCAGGAGTGAACCCTAGTAAACTATGGACCTCAGGTGGTAACAATGTCTCAATGTAGGTCCATTGACTGTAACAAATGTATTTCTGTGGTGCAGGGCATCAATAGAGGAAGAGACTATGTACAACTGTTGTTAGGTGATATATGGGAAATCACTGTACCTTCTGCTCAGTTTTGCTGTGAACCTAAAAATTCTCTAAAAGTAAAGTTTACTAATTTTTAGAAAGTCAAATCATTTTGAACCTTTGAATATTTGTTAAGCAAGTGGATGAAGAAATCAGCAGATTTAAGGGATGAAAAGTAAACGTAAATTGCAGTAGAGATAAGTTATAGGTATCAGTGGACTGTGAGAAAGTAAATTTAGTGACTAGAGACATTAGATCAGAAGGAAAAGGGTATCAAATGAAAAATACGGAGACGAATGAATTAGGAAGAAACAGCCCAAGTGCCCAATATCAGCAATGGGCGGCAGTTTGAATGATTAAAGCACACAGTGGAAGGCGCCGCCTCTATTTACCTCTTTGTGTAACAGCCATGAGATTCACATTACCTAGAATATTACCTAGTGTGGAAACGTGCCTGTTTTCAGAACGCTTCCACCACAGCGCCACCAGCAGGATAATCAACTTGTATAATTCCAAAGGCAACATGAATAATGGTAAGATGTTCATTCTTGAAGTGATTAACAGGTGCAGACTGCTATGGAGAAGAGTCAATAAGGAGGCAGAGAGAAGTTCCCTTGTGATATGGTTTGGCTGGGTGCCCAACAAAATCTCACCTTGAATTTTAATAATCTTCACGTGTCAAAGATGGGGTCAGGTGGAGATAACTGAATCACTGGAGCACTTACCCCCATACGGTTCTTGTGGTAGTGAATAAATCTCACGAGATCTGATGATTTTATAAATGGGAGCTCCCCTGCACAAGCTCTCTTGCGTGCCACCATGTAAGATGTGACTTTGCTCCTCATTTGCCTTCCACCTGATTGTGAGGCCTCCCCAGTCATGTGGAACTGTGAATCCATTAAACCTCTTTCCCTTATAAATGATCCAGTCTCAGGTATGTCTTTATTAGCAGCGTGAGAACAGACTAATACACCTTGCTCCTGCTGAAAGGTAGGAAAACTCAGGAAGAGGAGTCCTCAGCTTTAAAAATAGGCATAAAACTCAGAATTCTGAGTGTGAGCTGACTCTCAAGTCAGAGCAAGGACTAATGCTTGGAGGGGTTCAGCTTGTAAACTGTCTACTGAAGGTAGAGGAACATTCAGCTTCTGGCTGGATGCCATCTTAAGGCTGGAAAGAGAATCAGAAATTACTATATTAAATCTTGTAATGGGAACACATGATAAACTGTTAGGCCCTTGCCCTGAATTGTGTGTGTAACTCAAGTTTCAAGAGAGAGATGGATAGTAAACCAAATGTACTGTATGCTATTCTATACTGGGTGCTATGTGGTAAAGAAATGAACAATAAGCAATGGTAACATAGAAAAGCATTTAATTTGAAAAGTGTCAAAATCTGGGCATGCCATTTTGACTCACAAGAGAAATGACTTTTGCTGACTTCTAGGCTTTCCATGCCAACGAGCGCAGTGGGATTTAACAATCTCACTGTCCAATGGAGCCAATACCATACTCTGATTCAAGTTGAATGGATTCATGTTTAAGCTGGACCACTTATTAGCATAACTTTGGGCACATCATCTGACCTCTCAGAAACTCATTTTAAAAAATGTTATCTGTAAAATGGAACTAGTAATAGTTTCTACTTCATTAGTCATATCTTAGCAGAGTAGTGTTGACTTAAATCCTGCTTAACAGTGTTGGTGTGAGGATCACTTGAAATGGTGGCTATAAATACACTTTGAAAACGGTAAAGCATGATACAAATATAAATCATTGATGCTATTATTTTTATTTATTATTTAATTTTCAACATAACTGATTAGAATTTCTGATCTTTAAAAGCAAGAAGAGCAAAGTTTTATTTCTGCCATTTCTCTCTCTTTTAAAAATAAAATTATGATATATACTACCATGCCCTGGATGTGGAGTCTTTTTAGTAAAAGTCTTAGAATGAGGGATGACTTCTCTTTTCTCCATCACCTCTCTGAGATCAACACGGCTTAACAGACTGAGGACGGTTTTCGGACAGGAGCTACTTCCATGTCACACTTTAATATACAGATGCATCTAATGTTCCTGGTCAAGAGGGTAAACATTGCTGCTATATATATATATATATATATATATATATATATAGCTTCTCTTCAAATATATATGTGTGTGTATATATATATCTGTATATACACAATGTGTGTATATATGTGTGTATAAAATCCTGATGTCTTCTCTACAGTGCTAGCTAGTTGCTAAAACTGATCCAAGTTACATTAAACTAGATGTAGTCTCAAACAGAGCCAAGTTGTATAGCTCTGCAACTAGATCTAGCTGTACATTTTTGGTATAAACCTCTTTTTATAATATTTATTTTTGTGAACATATTTCTCCATATTATATGCAGGAAATGTATTAATTTCCCAGTCAATTAAAATGTGCTTTGATAAAGAGTAAAAAAGACTGAACATTATCTCTGAGGACAAATGTGCATTCCTTAATGTAACAGTATATTTAAAATGTGGTTTGATTAATGCCAAATCCTCAGAAGGTACATTTAAGGGAAAAACAGCCAGGGTTATCAAACTGAAATTCTTGTCAAAAAAGATCAGTTCCCATTTCATTTCAACCATTTATCTTTGTAGTTGGTAATGTTTTCATACCTTTACAAGATTTTATAAATGAAGTTCTTTTGATATCCTTTCAAAAAATGCTTAATAAAGTAATGGAGCCAATTTTTTTTTTCACTGACTGTTCATGGTAACTGGGAATAGTTTGCAGAGAATAGGAAAATTTCTTTTCTTCAAACTTGCTCAGTAGGGATGAACAGTTAAATTCATTTTTTTTCATACCTGCATTTCATTTAAACACAAATCTCTCCTTTCCCTCACACTTGCCTTTCACAAACTTAAGCCGAGTCTACAAAGAGCAGTAAACCAAAGAAAGAACAATGAGACATTATTTTAGGTTGTAGGGAATCTATTACAGTGGG
This sequence comes from Macaca mulatta, assembly GCF_049350105.2. Taxonomy (NCBI): domain Eukaryota; kingdom Metazoa; phylum Chordata; class Mammalia; order Primates; family Cercopithecidae; genus Macaca; species Macaca mulatta. Next base: position 80,452,506 of record NC_133419.1, read on the forward strand.
AAAATGCTGAATTCTGAATCTGAAAACCTGGGATAAAATTTCTACCTTCAAGTTGTAATTGGGTCTTCGGGAAAGTTACTTAAGCACTAGAAGTTTAATGGTAACAGTCTCAATTTCTCTATCCACTAAATGGAGGATAATAAAATCTCCTCTTATTTCACAGACTTGTATGTGAAATTCAAAAAAGGTGATTATCCACATTATCATTAACATTTTTAATTGCTTCCTGTGCTTCCTGTGAATCAAAAATAAATGCAACATATGTAGTGTGTATTAGAGATCTACTCATAAACACAACTTCCTGTTGCTTCCTGTGAATCAAAAATAAATGCAACATATGTAGTGTGTATTAGAGACCCACTCATAAACACAACAGCCCCATAAGGAATGTTCTATCTCTATTTTGTGGTCAAGGAAACAGAGTTTCCGGGAAGTTAATAGACTTGCCCAAGGTTAAAAATCAATGAATGATACAGCCAGGATTAGAATTCAAGGAAAGTTGAAGTCTGTGCAGTTAACCATTATACAATACTAATTTCAATGATCACAGAATATACATGCACTTAGGAAACCATAAAACACTAGGCAAATTCACACGAATTACTATTTACAATTTAAGTAGTGGCTTAGAATGAGATAAACTAACTGGCAATGTGACTGTTATTTCATAAGAGGTTGATAGATGATATTTAGGACAATGTCAGTGTTGATCTTGATTTTTACCATATGTTAAAACTTCAGGGCTAGGCATGGTGACTCACACCTGTATCCCAGCACTTTGGGAGGCTGAGGCAGTTGGATCACCTTAGGTCAGGAATTCAAGACCAGCCTCACCAACATGGTGAAACCCCGCCTCTACTGAAAATACAAAAATTAGCCAGGCATGGTGGCGGGCACCTGTAATCCCAAATACTCAAGAGGCTGAGGCAGCATTGCTTGAACCTGGGAGGCAGAGGTTGCAGTGAGCTGAGATCACGCCACTGACTCTAGCCTGGGCAACAGAGCAAGACTCCGTCTTAAATAAAACTTCAAAGAAGAAAGTCTCCACCCCATGAAGTTAGAGAGAGGTATGTAGTCAATCTTCTTACCTCAGCCATATCTTTCCTATCCTTTCCCCATCCCAGTACCCACAAATTACGCTAATTCATGCCCCAGATTGGTATATAACTTAAAAAAAAAAAACTGTCTTAATGTATTTTACAAATATTTGTTTGATATCTCTTATGTTGAATATTTGTCCAATATCTATTTGTTGAATATTTATTGATATCTATTTGTTATATTTGTTGAATATCTATTATGATTCATTTCCTTAACCACTGTGTACATTCAGCCATGTAAAAACTCTACATAGGAAGACATAACAAGCAAAATCTATTATAAAGCTATAAACTGAGTGTCTTATGGGAGGTCAGAGGAAGAACCAAGAGTCTCAAAGGAAGTGAGAGATATCCCTAGGGAAAAAAGATGGTGAGAATATTCTAAATTATAAACTAGTACATGTAAAGGTAGGAAGACCAAAGAAAAAGGGTGTATATGAGCTGAGGGTATATGTATTAGATGGGCTTGGGTTTTAGGATATTAGGTGTGCACCAGCGTAACTGGGAAGTGGGCTACATGGAAGGATGTGATAGAAGAGGTAAGTACCTTCACTAAAGATGCTGGTCTAAAAGAAATCAGTAAGACCAGGCCATGCAGCTCAAAATGCTAGTGCCCTCATCTATGTACTTAAAGTGTCCTATCAAGTACCATCAGGAGACTACCTGATATGACCTTGAAATAAGTCTAATCACAAAAGGACAATAGAATCCATTAGTGTTCTGAAATTGCAGTACTCTCTTTAACCTGTACTCTTCTACTCTCCACTCAGGATCACAGTCAAAAGGTATTCCCGGTGCATCCGGAATCCACAGAGCCAGTAGGACCATAACCACTTCCTCAGTGTCTAAGGGCTGCTTTGTGTTTAAGCCAAACTCCAAAAAGAGAAAGATCTCTGTGCCAATGGAGGACTATTTTAACAAAGGGAAAAATGAGTCTAAGGACAGTAAGCTTCAATTTGGAACTTAGTTGATATGGCAGCAAATGAAATGTGAAAATGAGCCACTACAAGAAGAATTAAATAAAAACTTGTTTGACAATCTAATTGAATTTCTGCAAAAATCTCATTCTGGATTCCAGAAGAATTCAAGAGACTTGGGCTGTCAAATAAAACTCAGAGAAATTCCAACTGCTGCTCTTGTTCTTGGTGTGAATGTCACAGATCATGATTTAACATTCAGAAGTCTAACAGAGGCCCTTCAGAATAAAGTCGCACCATATGTAGTCTCATTGCAAACTAAAGACTGTCCAGATATGAAACATTCTTTTTGCAAAAGTTGATCTCACAATTGTTGAACTGCTGTGTAGATATAAAATCCAAAGAGGGGGAAAGTGTTCAGCTCACCCAGAGAAAGATACATTATTCAATGGACTCACTTTCCAGTTGGTATATGACTGTCACACAGAAGACAGACCCAAAAATGCCAAGCAAAAAGAGGACTACTTCTAGCCAATGGCAGTCTCCTCCTGTTGTGGTTATCTTAAAGGATATGGAAAGCTTTGCCACAAAAGTACTGCAAGACTTCATAATTATCAACAGTCAACATCTGCATGAATTTTCACTAATATTCATTTTTTGAATTGCCATATCTATTATCATCCGCCGATTGTTTCCTCATGCATTATCATCTCTATTGTGCATAGAACTGTTCCAAGTTTTGTCTTGCAAGGAGCACCTGACTATGGTACTCAATAAGCTACTTCTTACAACTCAGTTTCCCTTTAAAATAAATGAAAAAGCATTGCAGGTTCTGACGAACATCTTTTTGTATCATGATTTCTAAATTCAAAACTTTATAAAAGGACCAGCTTTCTCTATTAGAGCATTTCTATTCCCAGCCCTTAAGTGTCCTGTGCTGTAATCTTCCAGAAGCCAAAAGAAGAATAAATTTTTTATCAAACAATCAATGGGAAAACATCAGACGTCTTCCATCTTTTAGGAGGTACATAGAAAAGCAAGTTGCGCTCTTGACCAATGAGAGATGTTTGAAGGAGGAAACACAATTATTACTAGAAAACCTTCATGTGTATCATAGGAATTACTTCCCGGTTTTGAGATGTCTTCATAAGTTCACCTCTTCTCTTCCCAAGTATCCACAAGGTTGACAGATCAGAGAGTTGTACCGCACATGTTTAGAAAAGAACATACGGAATTCAGAGGAGTATGCATCAGTCTTATAGCTGCTGAAGATGTTGGCAAACGATGAACTGATGACCATACTTGAGGAATGTTTCAAGGTTTTTAAATCTTCTTGTGAAAATCACCTTGGCAGCACAGCTAAGAGAATAGAGAAGTTCCTGGCCCAGTTTCAGAGCTTCGATGAAACCAAAGAGGAAGAAGATGCTTCTGGGTCAGTCAAAGAGGCTTCAGAAGACAGACCTCTATCATCTTCAGAAGTCTTTACAGGAAATGAAGGAGTCAAGTGGAAGTAAGAAGCAAACCAAATTTGAAGTACTCAGAGAAAATATTGTGAACTTCATGACTGTCTAGTGAGAGAACAGCTTCTGCCTCCTGAGACACAGCCTCTCCATGAGGTGGTCCGCTTCAGTGCTGCCCATGCCCTTCGTGAGCATTTAGATGCTGCTCCATGAATTGCCCTCCATACTGCACTCAACAATCCTTACTATTATCTAAAGAATGAAGCACTGAAAAGCAAAGAAGGGTGCATTCCAAATATCACCCCAGACATCTGCATAGCATATAAATTGCACCTAGAGTGTTGCAGGCTAATCAACCTTGTGTACTGTTCATAGGCTTTTGCAACAGTTTTGACAGCTGCTGAAAAAATGGATGCAAATTCTGCAACCTCAGAAGAAATGAATGAAATTATCCATGCTTGGTTTATTAGAACTTTTTTTGAACTAGAACTTTTAGGATTTATAAAACCTACCAAATAGAAGACTGACCTTGTGGCAAGGCTAACACGGGGAGGCTGCTAGAAAGTGAAAGCAAATGAGTGAAGTCAGAACTATCACATTTAGCTTAAGCGAAAAAGGTGACCAGTGATATTTACATACACTAGAGGACTAGAGGAGCCTGTTTTGGTGAGAAGATAAATGTGTAATCCTTATGTGATGTTTATCCTGAAAAGTACATTGCTAACCCCAAACAGGCATATATCAAAACACCTGTAGAATACTTTAGAGTCCAACAAATAATATATATAACTAAAACTGCTCACACATTTTACTGTACTTTTCACAAAGTTATTACTAAATTGTGAGTAAATCATTCTTGAACTTATAGTATAAAAGTATAATAAATTCCTTTATCCAGGAGTATAAATTTTTAAAAAATGTATTCCCTTTGACTTATCAGTACCTGAAGAATATTTTCAGAATGAACTTGGTTAAGGTTCCTTTGCTGATTATAAAATAGCCAGTTCTTTATCAGAGATGGATTCTTCTCTTAGTCAGTGGCTTAGGTTGGATAACTGCATATTATTTTAACTTAATCTTTTATTTCAGTGATGGTCCTGCCAAATCTCATATTGGCATGACCAAAGCTTCAGGCTAGGGCTCAAGATTAATGCTGTGCTTGTGAGCTCCCATAGTCAGAAACTCTATAGTTTGTGAAGGAAACCCAGGATGCACTCAGCTGGCAGAGCTTTTAACAACACTCAGAGTGAGTCCAGCTTGCTCTAGCATGGTGGCAACAGCTCAGCAGTGCTAATAGGAGTAATAACTCACATTTGTCTGTAAGGAAATAGAACTAGAAGTCACAGACAGAAAATAAATAAAGGTGGAAGGCGCTAACTTCAGCCTCACTCTTTTTTTTAAAATCTCATGAGTATTCCACATTTTAAGGAAAGCTACTCCTTCAGATAAAGGGAAGAAGAGAGTGTCCCAATCCCTCTGTGCCAAGCATTGTGCAGAAACTTTCCCATGAAAGTTCCCATTTAATCTTCATATCTCGGTGAGTTATTTTAATCCCATTTCACAGATTTACATTATATGAGGCTAAAAGACTTGTCCCCGGTCACGTGGTTAGTAGGTGACAGAGTAAGCTTCCAAATCCAACATATGTCATAGTACATACTGACTGTGTTCACTGACCTGCAAAGTACCAAGTCACTGCCTTGAACATAATGATTTCAAAACATCTTTCTGAGATGTGGCTTCAGATACATTTACCATGCCTTCTCAGCCCCTTACCATTTAAGTGTGGATAATTCTATTCAATAAGATATTGAGTAGCTTTTATGTGGCAGGCATGCTGGATAACAGAGGTATAATGTTGTATGATGTTATGGACTGATGCTATATGCTCCCAAAACTCACATGTTAAAATCCTAACCCCCAATGTGACAGTATAGGAAGCTGAGACCTCTGGGTGGTGATTAGGTCATGAGAGTGGAGACTATATAAATGGGATTGGTTCCCTTACAAAGGAGACCCCAAAGAGTTTCCTTATTTCTTCTGACACATGAGGACACAGAGAAAAGATTGCCATCAATGAACCGGGAAGTTGGTCCTCACCAGAAGCTGAATCTCTAGTGCCTTGATCTTAGACCTCTCAGCCTCTAGAACTGTGATAAATAAATGTTTGCTACATGCTTGTTGTTTAAGCTACCCAGTCTATGGTATTTTTGTTATAGCAACTTGAATGGACTAAGGACAGATGAGGACCAGTTTTTGTCCCCACTTATTTTGTTATTTCTTCAACATATATTGAGTGCTTGTATGTGCCAAGCACTGAACTAGGTTCTCAGAGCACAACAGTGAGTGAAACAGCTATAATTGCTGAAATGGCTTATAGTTCACTGAGGCTCATTGTCTTTGGAGGTGGTGATCACAGCCTCTGGCTGGTGATACATACTCTTCACTTCTAGCTGAGGTGATGGATTTTTACTTACTGACATAATTTTTCATTTTTTTAATCACACATTTATAAGACATCTGTAATGAAATTAAAGATAAAGAAATAAAATGAAATTGAATATTTCAGAATTTCGTTGATCCTCTGATCAAATATCTTTCAAAATCTGTTTTCATTTGAACTAATGCTCAAGAGTCATGCTTAAGAAACAATTTAATAATTTTCAGTAAGAATGCATTCACTGATTCTATTTCTTAAGGAGATTTTCCTATGAAGAAAACCTATCTCAAAGTGGTAGTCATTTATTGACCAAAGAATACATTTATCCACCCTTTCTGCTAGAAGTTTTCTAAAAACATCATTGAGAAATAGGATCTGAGCAATAAAGAGTTAACCCCAAATCAAATTAATAATAATTTTAAAAAATTTAACAAAGCCATCAGTGGCAGACAAATACAACATATAATTCACTATATATTTACAAAGTAAGAGTCAGTGTTAAAGGTGGATAAGATAGTTAAATAGCATGTTTATTTAATAAGCATGTACAATGAGTGTCTGTCCTATGAAACCATACTACATATTTTCAATTAAGGCATTATACTTAGCAGAGTAGGAAAATGATTATGGGAAGGAGTACTATTTTAAAAATAAATAGATTCTGGTAACTTACCTAAGAGAAAAATATTTGGGTGTGGTTTACAGATTACTTTTAGAAACTGATGATGAATTTCCTGGAGTTGTCTACCTGCTATGAACAATAATAAAAAAATGTTATCTTGGCTGTTTAGAAGTACCCAGTCATTAAGAGGAAAGCCATTGGAGGTGGCAGTGTTGACTGTGAAGGGTCACAAGGAGACTTTCTGACTTGATAGAAATGTCCTGTGTCTTGATAGGGCTGGAGGTTATGCGTATAAATTGATTTGTCAAAAATGATGGGACTATGTTTTTAAGTTCTGTGCCTTTCACTCTAGGCAAATTATAACTCAATAAAAGTACAAGTAAAATTTTAAAAATGTAAACTGTGGTAAAGGAAAAGACTTCTTGCTTATTTCTCAAAATCCTGGCTTGTGCCTTGTTTAAACCCTCCATTTCACATTATGCAAAGGCATCTCAGGAAACTGAACACCAGCCTGTGGCTTGCTCTGGACAGTGGCCCGTGTCTTATGCCACGGCCATATTTGCTGTTGAGATGGCAGAATAATGGACTTACTGTGTGCAAGTGTACTCATACGCACACACGTATGTGTGTTCACATTGTGTATATGCACCTGAATATGTTCCAATCCTTTTTTGAGCTCCATTTTCTCCTTCTACCTAAAGGGAATTGTACTACTGGCTGTGTCTTACTAAGAAAACCTGTGATTTGGTTCATTGAGATCACAGATTTGAAACAGCTTCTAAAATTCTTAACATTGATGATCATGTTCAAATTATTTTTTTCTGATTCAAAAACGGATGTGTTGCGGGGAGGGTGTAAATAAGTAGTTACACGTACCTAAATTACCTGTTAACTTTCTTCCCCTCAAAATTCCCAGGGTTTATCTTTCTCAGCAAATGCTTCAGCACATAACACCATTTATGGCTGCTGCTTTTTTCTTCATAGTCACAAAAGGTGTCCTGGAGTTCAAGACCAGCATGATCAATGTGGTGAAACCCTGTTTCTACCAAAAATTCAAATATTAGCTGGGCATGGTGGTGGGCTCCTGTAATCCCAGTAATCCCAGCTACTTGGGAGGCTGAGGCAGAAGAATTGCTTGAATCCGGGAGGTGGAGGTTGCAGTGGGCTGAGATGGCGCCACTGCGCTCCAGCCTGGGTGACAAGAGCGAAAACTCCATCTCAAAAAAAAAAAAAAAAAAAAAAAAGATGTCCTATTATCTCCTGAGCAGCACATAGTAACTGACTGCTTACAATATGCTATTTTTACAGAGACTCTAGAGACATGTTTTTTGTTTGTTTATGTTTGTTTGTTTGTTTTTCTGGGTCAGTGGTACAGTTTAGTTCCTAAGCAAACTAGGCCAAAGATCAACCCTACTGAGGTTAGTTGTGTGGACCCTTTCCCCTGACCCCAAGTGTCTTTTTTGTACCAAGCATGTGTCTTCAAACTGGACAAGTTCCTCACCTATGGAAATTGAAATAATTTCCAAGACTTTTGTCTTCTAAGCTTGATCTCAGTCTGCTGAAAGGAATGGAGTGGATGCTTTTCAAGCAAATCATGCATTGGGGCTCTTATTCCAGTGCCTCAGTAATATTTGAGTTGCTGGGATATGGGGAGTTATGACTGGAATATCTGTTCCAGTGACAACTTTCCTTCCATGAAAATTTTCTGTAAAGAATTTGCTTTTGTATACCTTTACAACAACTATAAAAGTTTGAGTTGAGTACTTGGAAATTTAGTGAATCTACTCTCAAGGGTAATTAGAGGAGAATAAAATAAGGATCGGGAATATCAAGAGTCAACACACAGGTGGAACTGAAGTGTTTTTGTTTGCTTGTTTTTTGTAATAAAGCCTGGGGCAAGATTTAAAAAAAAAAAAAGGGTAGAGACCTCTGTGTGCTGGGAGAGAGAGCCCTAAGGCTAAGTATGAAAACTTTGACCTGAACTTCTCAGTAGCCAAGCTCAGAATACAACCTTGGTGTCTGAAGTATGCCCAGCTACTTACTAGTCACCCAGAACTTTTTCCATCTCAAATAGTCATAGTTCCTATGTGTTTTTGAAATTTTGAAATACTGTAATCATAAAAACAGAAAGATATTACCATTCATGTGAAGGAAAGACACAAAACCAAAAGCCTCTTGCCCTTCATCATGCCCATGAAACAAATGTACAAGGCTATCCTAGAGGCTGCAAGGGAGCTGAAACCCTGAAACTTCCAAAAGGTAGTAAATAAAAATTAATGGCACAGAGGCCAATCTAATTTAGCATGCATAAAATATCATTAGTGCTATCTATATTGAGTGTTCTGTTTTTACTGTTATATGTTAGTAAACATAAAAATTAAACCTTTCCTAGGTTTTACCCCTGATCTCCTTGCTACTAAGTCTTTATTTTCCATAATGTCTTAATTCTGGAAATACAAACCATTCTTCCATGACGTTTTTCAGAAACTAATCCTAATTGTTAGAAAGTAAAGACTATAATGTATTATAAAATAGGTTATTATTGCTGTTATGTGGGCAGAAATGAGAATTACATATTGTGATAAATATGAAAGCAACTATAGCTTATACACTTCCTGAGCCTCAGTTTCCTTATCAGTGAAATCTGTGCATATGAGCGAAGGTGATGGACTTAGTAGTAGTTAGAGCCTCTTCCACCCCTAACGTCTCAGTCTATTCACATTTCTCACAACTCTAAGTGCAAGAAACCAGCTTCAGAGACAAGACTGCTAGTTCTTTCTCATTAAAATCGAATTTGCATTTAGAAAGTGTGAAATTTAGGAAAAAATAATTGCTAGAAAAACAGAAAAAGCAATGATATTTTTATGTCACTCCATTTACTTCCTTTTTATGAAATCAAATAGTTCTAAATTCGTTAGCAAGACATCCACAATTTCCATGATATTTCTTTAAATTCCCTTTCTAATCCCATTTGTCCACTCATCCTGCAACAGGCAACCAGCTCACTAGTTCAGGTAATATGCTGGGGATTGCCCCAACCAGTTACTTGTATATTTTCTCCTCCCATCCTGGAAAGCCCTTTCTTCTATCTGCTTATCAAAATTGTACCCATTCTTTATGGTCAAAGCTCACTTTTTAAAATTGGATCTTTCTAATTAGACTAATCTTCCTTCTGTTTCAATCTCTAAGCATCTTAGAGGCACAGCCTATTAATGTTGAAGGGTTTATTTTATTATTTTTATATTAAAGTTAAAATATCATATATAGTAGTCCCTGCTTATTCCCCCAGGGGATATGTTCTAAGAACCCCAGGAAATGCATGAAACCATCAATAGTACTAAATCCTATTTATACATTTTCCCCATATATACACACCTATGATAAAGTTTAATTTATAAATTAGGAACAGTAAGAAATTAACAAAAATAGCTAACAATAAGGTAGAACAAATACAACAATATACTGTAATAAAAGTTATGTGAATGTGGTCTCTCACACTCTATCAAAGTATCTTACTGTACTGTACTCAGCTATTTTTGGACCATGGCTGACCATGGGTAACTGAAACCACTGTAAGTGAAATTATAGATAAGATAAGGGGGATACTATACTTTTCTTCTTACATTAAGAGCTTTTTGAGGGCAAAATTTTGGTCTTCGTGTTTGTACATTTTTATGCTTACATTTCATGCAAGTATTTATCAAAATGCTTTTATAATGTCTTAAAAATAGTACCAGAGTAAGATCAGGAATTTTGAGTTCCAGTTTTACGCCCTTTATCAACTAATTACGCAGCCATACACATATTATTTAAACTCTATTAACCTCAATTATCTCATGTAATATAAGGATAAAAACATCCACTCCACATGGAGGATTAAATGCCAAAGAGCTTTTAAAATTCTAAAACACTATATTACTTTAAGAACGAAAGTTATTAATGTTGTTCTTATAATTTTATTATGGTAGTCACTCAATGACTACTAAATGTGTCTTTAAAAATGAAAAAGCAAAAATAAGTAGATAATAAATGTCATATTTGAATTTGGTTATAACAGAATGGGAATGACTATACTCATTTATTTTTTCTCTCTCCCCAAACTCTATTAAAATAAAATTAAAGGAAATTTTTAGTAGCTAAAAAAGCAACATTACAAAGAGAAAAATGAGGAGACAAGAGCAGACAAGGGATTTCTATGAACTTTTACAAATTTGAAAGTGGATGAAGGAGTAATAACTGGCATAGCAGAGCAGGGGTCATTATACCCTCTAAACCTGGAGAAGGATACTTCAAGGATAAACCAGAGGATCCTCCCTAGGAGCCCAGGAAAGACTTGCAGCTTACAGCACCTGGGAAGGTGTCAATGAAGGAGGGATGGAAATGAAACTACTGTGTGTAGAGTAGTTTTTCTTCATATCCCCTCTCTCTTCTGTATTCCTGTGGTCAGACATTATTTCATTCCTATTCTCTTCTCCTTCCATTCCTCCAATCCCAGGAGAACAGAGGTTTATATGCTAAGGAACTGAACCTTACAAGTTCTGGACTTGAGTGCACCAGGCACAGGGGAGGATGGAGGTCAGATGTGGGACCAAAAATACAGGGAGATGAAGTGAATGTCTGCATTTTGAATGGTAATGATAGCGCTCCCAGCTTCCTTTCTCTCCCTGCTCCTAAATGCAAGGAATAAGATAGTTATCGTCAAAGCTAGAGACTGGAAGATTCCTCTCTGGATAAAATAGAGAGTTCGGGGATATGACACACAGATAATGACATATGGAGGTTTTCCAATTGGATTGGGGGCAGATAATCGGTAAAAAACAGGCAAAAAGCAAAACAAAACACAAAAAACTGTTTGTCATCTCATTTCTCTAAAGTGAAGTGGAGAAGTTAAGGCCAACTCTTCCCCACTTGCCATCCTCCCACACAGGGAATCTCTAATTTGCTTTTTACTGACTCGTATTTAAATATGAAGTAGCATTTAATGAAGGAATATCTTTAATTTGAGGAGTAAGGTGAGGAGGGAGAGACAGCAGGAGACAGAGAGAGAGAGGAAAGGGAAAGGAAATCTAAAAAAATAGAATTGAAAATTTCAAATAAAACTATAATATATTTAGAGAGAGAAAAGATAAGGCTGAATTCTTGAAATAAGTACATGATATGATTTTAAAAAGGTGTAACTGGAGAAATTTTTAAAAATCAGTAAATTAAAATTATGATTGCTTATATGAAAAAATATTTTAAAATAAGATTCCAATTGTTTTTTTCCAAAGTTTGAACTAAAAAGCAAATGTGGAAAGACAGCATAGGAAACAAGAAAGTGAGATAATCTGAGGAGCTCTAACATCCAACAAATATACATATTACAGAGAGAAGTTTGTTTTTTTGCAACTAACTAGACACAGAGATAAATATTTATAGTTTGACTGACTGACTGTGTCTTCTGCTGATTGCAAAAACACCACCAGCTATAAATCATCTCATCTATAGCTTGTCTATTCCTCACTATATAAGTAGAAGGCAAGAACACCCTGCCAAGACTCTCTGATCTTGGGATCTAGGGTACTGTTCCTATTGCTGTAATGTGAATACAATAAATGTCCTTACTTCTTTATTTTTCTCTCTGTCAATGGAGACAAATACATTAGAAAAGAAGTAATAGAATACATTGTCAAAAAAGTAAAACATCGAAGTCTCCAGACTGTGGGCCCAGAGGGCCCATCTCAATAGGTGGAGAAATATTCATGTGAAGGTCATTGGGAATAAAAAGAAGAGCCTTAAAGGCTTCCATCTACTGTCTTCTTTCATTTTGTGCTGCTATAATAAAACACTCAAAACTGGGTAATTTATGAAGCACAGACATTTATTTCTCACAGTTCTTGAGGCTGGGAAGTTCAAGACCAAGACACCAGCAGATTCTTCATCCGGTGAGGGCCTAGTCTCTGCTTTCAAAATGGTGCCTTGAACACTGCATCTTCTGGCAGAGAGGGACATTGTGTCTTCACATGGCAGAAGGCAGAAGGACAAAACTGGCTGAACTATCTCCATCAGACTCTTTTATTAAAGCATCTGATCTCTTTCATGAAAGAGGCGCTCTGGTGGCCTAATTATTTCTTATAGGCCCCAATTCTTAATACTATCACATTTTCAATACCTGAATTTTGAAGGTGATATATTCAAACCATAGCACCTACTGAGGACCAGGAATGAGAATGGAATTGGATTTTCAACAGCAATAATAAACTCTAAAAATTAATAGAGAAATATTTTCAAACTTCTGAAGAAACATTATTTTTAACCTGGATATCTAGTATCGGAAAAACTTTCAGTCAGACGCAAGAATAGAATTAAAATAAATCAAGCTATTTAATAACTACAAGCATCCTCTAGCAATTAGAGGATGTACTTCAGAAAAATACAGAACTAAACAAAGAAGCATGTGTATGATTCAGGAAATAAGGTATCTCCCCCAGAAGTAGAGTAATAAGAAGATTTAAGATGATGGGAATATGATCAGTTATACTGAATCAGGAAAACAGAGAGCTCTAAAGAAGGGCAATCATATAGGAAAAGAAAAATCATAGGTTATTTATATTTGAAAAAACATGGTAATGTAAAAAAATTGTTGAAGTACTTCTGAAGAATTGGTGATAAATGTATAGAAAACCCATAAATAAAAATAATTTATACTCAAAGGATTATAAATTATTCTACTATAAAGACACATGCACATGTATGTTTATTACAGCACTATTTATGATAGCAAAGACTTGGAACCAACCCAAATGGCCATCAGTGATAGACTGGATAAAGAAAATGTGGCACAAATACACCATGGAATACTATACAGCCATAAAAAAGAATGAGTTCTGTAATCCCAGCATTTTGGGAGGCCAAGGTGGGTAGATCACCTGAAGTCAGGAGTTCAAGACCAGCCTGGCCAACATGGTGAAACCTTGTCTCTACTAAAAATACAAAAATTAGCCAGGCTTGGTGTTTGGTGCCTGTAATCCCAGCTACTCGGGAGGCTGAGGCAGGAGAATCACTTGAATCCCGGTGGCGTTTGCAGTGAGCTGAGATCGTGCCACTGCACTCCAGCCTGGGTGAAAGAGTGAGACTCCGTCTCAAAAAAACAAACAAACAAAAAAATGAGTTCTTATCCTTTGCAGGGACATGGATGAAGCTGGAAAGCATCATCCTCAGCAAACTGACACAGGAACAGAAAACCAAACACTGCACGTTCTCATTCATAAGTGGGAGATGAACAATGAGAACACATGCACACAGGGATGGGAACATCACACACCAGGGTCTGTCCAGGGGTTGGGGGAAAGGGTGGGGGAGAGCATTAGGACAAATCTAGCTTAAAACCTAGATGACGGGTTGATAGGGTCAGCAAACCACCATGGGACATGTATACCTCTGTAACAAACCTGCACATTCAGCACATGTACTTCAGAACTTAAAGTAACATAAAAATAAAAAATATATAATATATAATTTGAAATAGAAGTGAACAGCATCTATTTTTCTACTCATTGTATTTTTATCAAATCTTTGACTTGATTTAACCAAAAACTGTGACAATTTGGAAGATGGAAAAGGAAAAATGTATATGGATGAGGGTCAAAACCTCATCTACCAAAAGAGAAGTAAAAAGGTGTCTAAAATGGAAAAAAAAATCAAGAAATGGTAGTATTAGTAATTTGCTTATATACTGGTCATTACCAGTGGAAACACACAAACGGGTGCATAGTTCAAATATATGCAAGTCTAAAAGTTGGGGGAGAGGTGAAGCAAGGTATAATTTTCCCCCCACCTTTCATCCTCCCAGTAGTATTTAACTTCTTAAATCATGTTCATGTAGTAATTTTATAATAATAAAAGCGAATTCAGAAAAATTAAAGTAAAAATGTTCCATATTCAAGAAGCAAAAAATATATCATCATAAAACTTGGCCATTAAACTAGAGTCTCCTTCAGCCTGTTCACATTACACGAGCCGTGGATTATGTGCACAGAAGCAATGATAGCATAGGTCATTGAACATTTTTGAGTTTAAATAAATCTTCCACAATTGGAAGCTCTGTGCAACGGGAAGTAAGTTGGTAAGGTTATTGAATTGAAAAACCTGAAATTTCTAATTGTTACAGCTCATCCTGGGTATGTGCCAGAATAGTTTCTCCTTTTTGGATGATTTAATTTTTAGAATATCAGAAGACAATTGAAGGCTCAAAAATAATAATACTGCTATAAATCAAAATAAAGTGAGAGCTTGAAAGTGGTCCAAGAAAATATCTGGCCATGTTTATATCTGGGAGAGAAGAACGGTGAAGAAAACTGCCATTTACTGAGCACTTACTATGCACCAGCTTTAATCACCTCAACTCATTCTCTTCTTACAACAGCTTTGTGAGACAAATTACCACTTTCTTTTTAGAGATGAAGAAACGGAGCACCAGAGAGGTTAATAACCTGTTTCAGTTCACACAACTGTAAGAGGTAGAGCTGATACTGTTTTCCAGACTTGAAACTGCTCTCAACCACCTGGTTATGCCATCCCTTAGGACTGTGTTTCTTCCTCCTATCATCCTTAAACCCAATATTCTCCAACTGGGGTCCAGCAGCCACGAGGCTATGGCCCAAATGAGCAACTGATGTGCCAAGATACTGATCTCCTGAGTCCTTTAAGCATGCCAGGGAGGTAAAGCCTGGCCCCTTACTCAAGTGTCCCAAGCTGGTATCGTCATCTATGCATCATGATATGAATGAGGTTGGAAACTTTACTTTAGGCACCAATAAATCAGCCCCCTACACTTTTTTTTTTTTTTTTTTTTTTTTTTTTTTTTTTTTTTGAGACAGGGTCTCGTTCTGTTGCCCAGGCTGGAGTGCAGTGGTTTGATCTTGGCTCACTGCAACCTTCATCTCCTGTGCTCAAGCAGTCTTCCCACTTTAGCCTCCCCAGTGGCTGGGACTACAGGCTGCCAGCTGCAGCTCTGACCAGATAGCACTGCAGCAGCTGGTTGCTGGCCCATCTTTTCTTTTAGAGAG
This sequence comes from Macaca mulatta, assembly GCF_049350105.2. Lineage (NCBI taxonomy): Eukaryota > Metazoa > Chordata > Mammalia > Primates > Cercopithecidae > Macaca > Macaca mulatta. Next base: position 80,468,092 of record NC_133419.1, read on the forward strand.
GGAACTCCACAGGAAGAAGCACCAAGTCCTACATATCTGTATGCGTCCAGCACTAGAACAGTGGCTGGCACATAGCAAGCACTCAATATTGGGTAAATAAAGGGATGACTAAATAAATATGCTCATGGGATCGAAACTCAAACTTTATTTCCCCAACTTGCTAGCTGTCAGATCTCAGACAAGTCATTTATATTGGCAAACGGGGATAAAGGAACTATGTCTTAGGTACTCACTAATTAAATGAAATCATGATGATAATAAAATAACAGCAATTAATATTTTGTGTGCATTTACTATGTGACAGGGAAAGTTACAGTGTTTTGTAAATATTAATTCATTTAATTTTAAGTGTATGTACATGAATACATTCATATAAATAGTCTACGTATGAGACTGGTTAGAACTCCCTATCTAATATATTTCTCACTGCATTCAAACTCAGTTTGGGGCGTATTTGATTTCAATTTCTGGTACTCCCTTGAGAGCAGATAGAACGGTGCAGATGACTTAGACTGAGACTAAGTGTTAGAACGCTTATCCTGCTGTTCTGTGAAAATGGCACTGGGGGATAGAGAAAGTGATGCAGGATCACATTTCTTATAATGGGTGGCTCTATCTGTCTTAAGAAAGAGAGAAAATTAGTATTCTCCTAATAGACAGAATGTCACAGAAAAGTTCAACCTTCTTCATAATACTGTAATTAGTATTTCATATACTATAATTTTACTCTTGATGAGATAAGCACTTTCTGAAGAAATTTCAATATCTATATTGCTAGTGCTAGCAAAAAAAAGCAATTTAAAATGACACATTTTAATACATAATAGCTGCCCCAACCTTTTGATGTAGCAGCATGAATATCAAATTCTCTGGGAGAGAATGAGGTTTGAGGTGCCTTCAAGGGGTTGGTGTCTTTATAAAGAACGCAACACATATCTGCTGAATGGAGCCAACCTCAGCCCCCTGGGTCTTTTAGTGATCAGACTGGTGAGAAAATTCCCTTCAGCTAATCTTGTCATAATTCAAGCAGACTTACCCACAGGACATGCTAAGAACCTAGTGGCATTGCTTATAGATAAGCAGGAAGAAGGGTTATAATAATTTTGAGTCACCTACCATGTACTAGGTATCATGCTTTATAAACAGTATGTCATTAATCCTCATAGTATAGATAAGAAAAATCAATGCTCAAAAGAGTGAACTTACTACCGAACATGTAAGACCAATAAGTATTAACCCACATCTACCAAATTAGAAAATCCATTCTCTGAACACTGCAATAGGCTGCCCCCTGAAACAGGTTGTTTACAACAGAATTGCCTCATGAGTGAATCTGATCCCTTAGCTACATTCACCAAGGATAAGTCACTGAAAAGAAAAATCATGGACACCAAAAATTTCCAATGTATTTAAATAGCACTGATAGGGATACATAGGCTCTGAAAATATCCTAGCTGATAAGACAGCCAGGGGTTGGAATAAAGAAATGTTATCTGTGGCTCGTTGTATTTTCTATGGCTTTCAAGTTAAGACTGCCTGCAGTGACCACAACAGAAATGGCTGGTGATTACAAATGCTCATAAACATCCTCAACACATACATTTTTCTGAAAAGAAGCATAATAATATTGCTTTGGCATTGTACTGTCTTCCTGTGAGTTGTTATTTCAACAGATAACTTTGATCATTTTCCAAAACAGCTATCAGAAATGTACAGATTGAGGCAGCTACTGGGCACTGCAGGTTGGAGGTAATTAAACCAGGTTTCCTCCACTTGGTCCTCCTGACCAGTGCTAATGATTACCATCACTGCAGGGACAGCATAAATACTAGTGCTATTATCACTGATAGTGTGAGGAGGAAGAAGAGGAATGAAACGAGAAAGGAGAGCTGGAAAAATGACAAGGAAGGAAGTGGAGATTATTTATATGTTATTTACTATGTCTTTTTCATTTATGTGCTCAGCATGTAGCACGTTTGCTGGTAAATAATTGATTTCAATTAAGAATTATGGAAGGCATGGAAGTGTTTAAAAATGGATGAATGGCTAAACATTAAGAACTACCCTCATGTTTTACTTTGTTGGGGTTGCCACAACAAAATACCAGTTACTAGGTATCTTAAACCAAAGAAATTAATTTTCTCAGTTCTGGAGGCTACAAGCCCAAGATCATGCCACCAATCTGGTTGGTTTCTTCTGAGGCCAGTCTCTCGACTTGTATACACCTGCCTTCTCACTGTGTACTCAAATGAATTTTTCTCCATATGCAACATGTCCCTGGTATCTCTTCCTCTGTTTTTTAAGGACATCAATCCTACTGAATTAGAGCCCGACCCTTATGATCTCATTTAACCTTATTTACCTACTTAAAGTCACTATATTCAAGTCCAATCACACTGGGGGTTAAGAATTCAATTTATTAATTTTGGAGACACTATTTAGTCCATAACACCACAAAATTCAATTGTGACTTGAATGTTATCTTTATCATGAATTACTTCCTGATTCTTTCAGTTAGGATTACTATCCCTACCTTTTCTATGCTAGAACTTTATCAGTTTGCCTTTTGTTTGAATATGGCAGAAACCTCCTAGATAGCCTCTTTGTCTTTGGTCTTACTCTCCTTTTTCCTCTCTCATTCTGCATAGCTGTCAAAGCGAACTCACTAGAATGCTCGTGAGATTGTGCTATTTCTCAGCTTTAAACCCATCAATGAGTTTATGAATATAAGTATAACTCCTTAAGATGAGGTTAAAATATCTGCACAATCTGAAACACCATTTGTGTAATAAAACTTGTCTTCCAAACCTCTCTACATCACATTTCAGCCACTCTGTACCAAAGGAACCTCTGCTGTTCCAGATGTCTTGGCTGTAATCATGTTGTCCTTGCTTCCCATGGATTCCTAGTTCAGATTTCTCCCACTTCATTGCAGTGGCCTATGGCCATACACATGCACATACTCTTCCACCTCACCAAGATTAAAAACATCCCCTTCTCCTCCATTCAGACTCTTCTTGTTCTTTCCTTTGTGCTTTCAAATGTTCATTCCACTGTAAAGTGTGCCCTAGATGGGAGTCACAATAAGATATAAGCAGGAATAAGTATACATATTAAAATACTGGCAGGAGCAGTTCTGACTGATGATAACCATTAGACCAATGTTATTAGATAACAACTCTGGAACTCTGGAAAATAAACTCTGGAAAAGAAAGACCTGAAGGCACGTGACAACAACTAACGGGAGTCAGAAATGGGGAGGGAGGTATTTATTCTTGAGCCATCTTTGATGGTTTTTGTCTAAGAACAGGCCCCAGTGGGCATCACACCGAGTAGGTAAAACTCAGTTGGAACACATATCATTTTAGTTACTTGAAGAACCAGAAGAGAAGGGTTATTGTGATAACAATAGTGTAAAAGTGAAGGAGAAAATCCAAGAAAGGAGAAAGTCAGTGAACAGGAAGGCTAGGTTCTATATATAAAATGTGCCCAAATCTCTGTTTAACCTTTGAACTATGCAGGTACAAGGTAGATCCAAGCAAACACCCCAATTAGTAAAAGAAGCAAACAGAGATTTCAGTTGATGCATATTAGAGGTAGGCCAAAGTTTGGAGTTTAAGTTCAGTCACGTTAATTGTCAAAGAAATAAATGAACTTCAAGTAAATATATTCAAAGGCACATAACAGAACTCAGAGTCTGTACAATATATGAACCATAGTGTTTGAAGCACAATGCTGGAGGTTAAGGGAGACCAAAAAGCAGTATCTAGCAAACAACGACAACTATGGCCTCTTCAAAAGCAGGCTGAGAATAAAGATGTATTAGATAAATGGAAACGGACAGGATTTGCCTCCAGCAGACCTATACCACAGAAAATGTCGGAGGGAGTTTATTAAGACAGAAGTAAAATTACAACACATGGAAAATCCAAGAACGAATAAAAAACACTGGAAATGGTAAAATGTGGGTAAATATAAAAGACTATATTTCCTCTAAAATATATATGACTGTTTAAAAAATGATGTAAATTGGGTTGTGAAGTTTACAATATACATAGATTCAATACATATGACAACTCTAGCACAGGGAAAGTGGAGGTGGTAAGTAGAATTACGAGGTTCTTAAATAATGTGGTATAATTTTAGCTCTAAGTAGACTGTATAAGGTTAAGGATGTATACTTTAATCCCTAGAACAACCACTAAAAATAAATAGGTAATAAGTCAATAAATTAATTAAAATAAAATCCTAAAACAATATTTGATTAATACAATAAAAGACAGAAGATAGAAAAAAAGAAAAACTAAATGGAAATAAATAAATAAAATGGTAGACATAAACCCAGCCATATTAGTGTTATATTAAAAATTAAAAACATATCATATTAAAACTAGGTAAACAACAGGTTTGCATTTTGAGTATTTGTTCAACACCAGTGTGGTGTTAATGGGGCACAAGCCCAGGCCTAACCATTTAAGTAACAGTGTTCCTCTGACACATAATAGTTATTCCATAAACAAGAGAATCTATGGCTCAATCATATAATGGTTTCTTTATTTGAAAAGGTCTTCAGTTCATTTTCTAATGCTTCATATATATTTTTCAAGATGTTGCAAAATGAACTTAAAATACAAACATATTTGAAAAGCTATATATATTTCAAATATATATAAATATATTTGTGGTTTTAAATGTGCAACTATACATATTGATGAAGTAAACATTTTGCCACCAACCCTTTATATTTTTGTTTAACTTAATATTAATAGAACATTTGACAAGCCTAGTGTCCTCCAGATCACACTTTGGGAAATAGTGTCTGAGACTCCTCACCCTCTGTCTGTTCTGTGGAGGCCTGTACCAACTGAAAGTTGGCAAGCAACGCGCTGAAGAAAGAAAAGACCTTATCCAGCTATTTAGAGGAGATGTGACAAATTACAGTGACAGAATATCTTACATTGTATAGATTTTACTGTCTCTGGAACCCTCCTGGTTATTCTTTTCATGTTTCATCTTCATGGGGACCTGATGAAGACAACAAGGAAGGTCTCTCTACTGCTTTTGCCACTACTAACAACTACCATCAAGTGGAATTTCAAGAGGTGGGGCTGCAGGAATTATGTGGGCACAGGAATTCGGTGACTCAACATGTTTACCCAGACAGGGATTGCACAAAAATTACTAGCCCGAAGCTCTTACCCACCCTAGGAATGTCCCTGTCTAAACTATAAAAAGAGATTTGATTATCCAGGCTTGGGAAACTTAGTTAAATGTCCCGAGGAAACCTGGTTTCTTCTTTCATAAATGGTGTTAAAATTATCCTGGTATTTCATTGAGAAATAAATTACATCCATAAAGAAATGAATAGAATATATATTTATTGGTCTTTTTCAAATGTTTCTTATATATTTTGTTTTCCAAGACATGTTGCAAAATAAACTTAAAATATGAATATATTTTAATACAGTAAAACTAACACAAACTTTAAATATCTGGACCAAGGATATTGGGAACAGCTGTAGCTAGCATTTGAGTTTGGGTCTGGCGAATGCCAAAGCCCACACAGCTTGATGCATAGCAGATGAGGAACCGTTCAGGTTTTCTTTCCCCTTTCTCCTTTCCTTAGGAAAACTTATTTTCAAACACCCTTTATATGGCTCTGACTCTGCATGTAGGAACTTTCACCCCTGTGTCTATGCACAATCAAAGCATATGTGCATCTGCCTTTCTAGAAAGAGGGGTAGGAGCCCTAAAACCAAAATTATGTCAAGGCGTCTTTCCGGGCACACAGTGAAGAGCTTCAACCAGCCTGTTGAGACTTTCACAACTACCCCATAATTCAATGTTAAATACTTTCAGGAGCCTGGGAATCACATTGAATATGCAAATTAAAAGTCCCATGAAAAATCACACTGCCCACCATTGTAATGGTTTAATTACTGATGATAATAGCAGTTGTATGTCTATGAGCTCCAGTTAAACCTTCCAGCAGCTTGTAGAAATATGTGCCTTCTAGTCTAAGATGGGATGGAGTCTAAGATAGACATAACATTTGCTATCCCTTTCTTTTCCCTTTCTCCTTCTTTATGAACCTGGAAAATACTGTAAATTTATTTCAGAGAATCAACATAATTTACTTAATCACTTTTGCCTTTGTTTAACTTCCCCTTTACTTTGTTGTTTCTGCTTGACACACGAAATTAATAATTAGGGTGAAAAATTATAATCATACCCAATAAAAGGCATCAGTTGACTGAGTTATCAGAGGTATTCCCTGGCACCAGGATTCCATGTGGTGAGGGCTTTCAGGTGCTGGTTTTGACTTTTCCCAGTGTGCATTTTGCTCCCACAGAGCTCTCTTAGAAGCCTACAGAAAAATGGGGAATGCAGACAGAATTGCATGTTGAGCGAATTACACTTCTATACTCAATTCTTTTGTCGGAGTGGAGTAGTTTTGGAGCGGAAGAGCAAAGCACATATTTACTCCAACACCTCATTGCTTCCCTATGCCAAGTAATATTGGAACGTCACTCTCTGCAGCATTGGCCTATTGGTCATCATGGTGGGGTGCTAATTCTTTAAGCCTGAAGCATATGGGAATGAGCTTGCACTCTGGAGTTTATATTAAGAAATTAGACTTGGCTAAAGTTAATTGGATTTAAGTTATAGAGTGTTACGTACAAAGTACAGGCCTTGCAGTCTCCCAGACCACTAGCTCTGTTACCTACTAGCTGTGTGGCATTAGGCAACTCTTTCCACTTTTCTTGATAGTAGTTTATGCATTTATTTGTCAAATGAGTATGTGTAATGTACTCTTTGAAGTATACTCAGTATTAAATAAGGAAATGTAGGTAAAGTACTTGCACCTGGTACCTTGTAGTTGCTTAGGGCACAATAATTCCCTTTCATTGCATACAAACATTGGAAAATGCTCCTTTAGCTCTCTTTTAATTTTTCTTCCAATTTAGGAGCATCTATGATCCTATAAGTGGGATTCAATTTGTGGGGAACAGAGGCCAGGGCTTCCTGCATGTGGAGACTGCCATGTTTGTGCAAGACTGCAATCACCCCAGAAGCTATATTTACAGGAAACACAGAGTTAAGTTTGATGGAAACAAGCCATAATGTTATCTTTTGGAGAAAAGCAATATTAATACAGGAAGATCCTGATATAACATGATGTGAAATTGCTAACATAATAAAGCTATATGACATTTCTGCCTCAGTGTGAGTTCTTTCTAGAAGTGAACCTAAGAAAAAGAATCCAGGTAAGTGAATAAATGAGGTTTCTCTCTCCATCTCAGAGTGGTCCATGATGTTCAATATAAAGGATGACAATGTTTTCCCCTGTGAAAGTGGCCTGACAAATTCTTGCTTCTCCCCTGATCAGCCCAGCGACTGGCCAAGACAGGGGAAAATAATACCTACACACTTGGGATGTTGCTTAGCACATACATGAGAAGCAGTGGGGTAAAGTGGCTAATACTGCAGTTTCTGGAGCAAAATTGCCAAGGTTCTATTCCTGGCTCTGCCACTTAGAGGCCATGTGACTTTGCACAAGTCACTTAACGTCTCCCAGGTTTGGCATCATCATTTGTAAATATGGAAATAACAGTACCCATCATTAGGCTTGCTGCAGAGTTAACACTATAAAGTGCTTTGAACAGATCTTGGCACAATGCAAGCGCTCAATAAATATAAGCAATTGTGTCTCAGACATGTTAGACTTTGCTATTCTTACATTTAATAATACATTCTTGCTTGCCAAACTGGGAATAACTATTTTTGAGTTACCCCAAATACGAATATCTGATCAGTGTATTGAAAATGTAAAGCAATGCTCTTCCAAATATAGCACTTAATTGTGGTTAGTTTTTCTCCACATGCTTCTTTATTACAAGACTGAATTCTTTGAGAACAGGGACTGTCTGGTTTTCTTCTGTACTCAGAGTGCCTAACAGTATGTTTGGCACAGAGTGGGTAGTCAATAAAACTTGGCTGAAAGGTTGAATAATAAATTGACCAGGTAATTTATGAATGAAGCAAAGAATGATTGAAAGATCTACACCATTTGCGTTCACACCCTCCCTCTTTCCTTATGTCTCCATGATTGTGTGTCTCTCAGAGCTAATTCATTCTGCATTGGGGCTAATGATAAAAGAGGCCATTGTGAGAAGAGGCCAACTCTTAAGCCCAGTCACTCCCTCCCTCATTGCGTCTGCTTGTGTTTATGTAAGCAGAAAAAAAAAAAAAAGCATGCATTATGTTTTTATGAGCCTTGCGATTTATTCTGTTTTGTTGTCAGACCTTTGGGAATGCATTCTATAAACTTTATTGAGACAAGATATCTAGAGACGTTTGCATATGTCTGAGCTCAGCACAATATTACTTTTTAATGCACTTTTGACTTTGCAGGCAGAGGATACGGTAAAAAAATGTAAAACAGCAGTTGTTGGGGTTTTTTTATTACCTGCATTTTGCCTTCCTGGTTTCAAAACAAACAAGCATCTCACTCTAATGAAATAAACAAATAAGCATTAGTTCAGCCCAGTTATAAATGGGATATTTCTGTCATTGGGTTAGAAACAGACCTTTACTCCATGACAACAGGTACAGGGCATAGGGTGGATGGCATTCTTGTCAGTTGGGATCGGTGCCAGCTCTCCATTCTCTATATATTAGAAAAACAACCATATAGTGTCTGGCAACAAGGAAGATGATTGCAAACTCAGACTCACAGAGTCTCAGATAAAGAAGCTGCTTAACTTCCACCTTGGGGAGAAAAAAGTCTCAGGGAGGTTTGGGGATATACCATGGTCACACATTCAGTGCCTTGTCTTTATCATACAGTGGGAAAGAGGTGAAGGTAGTCAGGGCTGAAATTGAAGTATGAAATCCCAATCATGAGGTCAGGACTAGAGTATGAAACTGGGCAGCAAGGAGGCTAGATGTTGCCAAGCACAAAGGAAAAGTACTGAAATGATGATAAATTCCAGCAATACTGGTATAAGAATCAAAGCCTGCTTGTCAATCTGATGTCAAGCAAGACAGGTGTTGATAAGGAGGCAAGATGTGGAGAAGAAATGCTGGGAAGAAAGTGGGTGAGGAGCAGTTCTGAGGCACGGGGTCTGCTCTGCTGAGCCCTCTTCCCTTGGTAAAGGTGGCTGTTGCAGAGAACAGAAGGCAGCTAACAAATTCAGGCACGGTGCTCCAACACTCATCTGCCATCTGCAGCACTTGGCCTTTCCTCTTAGACCAGACCACCCAACCACAATATGTGTGTGTGTGTGTGTGTGTGTGTGTGTGTGTGTGTGTTTCTGGAATTTACCCATAGGTGAGCAGCTACTTGCAGCTTAATTGAGCAAATCTTTTCAAGAAAACTGACCCTTGGAAACATCACTTCAGGAAAGTTACAGTAGAATTTTTCACTTTAAAATTTCTAATCACAGACAAATCCTAGGTCTCAACGAATCAAATGATCGATGTTTAGGGCTCAGGTGGTTTTGTGGTAAAATAAAAGGAATTGAGACATTAAAATTTGGACCTTTTAGGAATTTCAAGTAAAAGGGAAAAATCCTTCAATATTAATTTTTTATCTCTACATATAATAAACTTTGAAGGTTACAGAGTGCTTTCTCATCCTTTACAATAACCTTTGATAAGAACAGGGAGGTTAATTGATTTGTCTGTGATTATAAAGCTAGGAAGTGGCATGGCTAGGATTTGAACCCATGTCCTTTAGATAACTTGGTGGCATTTCCTTCCCACTGCATGCCCCCTAAAAACATTTGTGCTCATATTAGTGGGGATATGGGAAAATTTTAGGGTTCATAAAAATGAGCGGATGTGACTTTCCCTTACATTAGATGCCGATTTTATACCTCATGTAGAAAGTCATTTGTTCCACAAATGTAGTTGTGTCTATGTGTATTTTGTGCACATTATCTATTAGCCCAGATTGCTGAGGAAGAAGGTGGGGTGGGAGGGAGAAAGTGGGGTGGGAGGGAGAAAGTGGGGTGGGAGGGAGGGGAAGAAATTACAGTGATGAATATAACCCTGGTTTTAGAATTACATTTCCTGGTTTAGTATTTGGGCTCCACTGATTATTGACTGTATGTTTTCATAGAGTTGACATCTGAAAGCATTCCCTGACCTTTCCTATCCCTCCTCTGCCCTTGTTATCGCTGGGCTAGAGGCCCTCCTTCTGCTTATAAAGCATCCTCTGTTACCTTTGTCATATGATTTATCATTCTACAAAAATGTTTGTTGAGGACACGGGCTGGGAAGTCTTATTGTCTCACCAAGGCCTAGCCCTGTGCTTGATATATGGTGTGTTCTTAATAAATATTGGTTTATATGCCAGATACCTTCCATTTGCCTCTCCATGTCTGCCATCCATCCTTTCCCACTCTGCTTTCTGCTGTAGGAGGAGGCCCCTAAGGGCTATATTAATAGAGCTCCTATGCCCTCTGGTTCCACTGAGATCAGCTAAAGGGCAGCCTGAAGAAGGGACCAGTGGAAGAGAAAAGAGTAAGGTCAGAATATTTCCCCAGAAAAAAACCACCAGGGATGGCCATGTCCCATGATCAAGGGCTACTGTTTCTTCCAAGATGGGCTCTACGTGCCTTTCTCTCATTCCAGGCTCTAGTAACCTCCCATCCATTCCCTCCAGCTTTCAGAACTAGAGTGATAACAGCTCTCTTCTGCTACCCCTCAGGTTTGTACCACTGTCTTTAGTAGTCCCCCTATATTCTGTCTATTCTTTCATAATTAGTCCCCTTAAAGAAAACTCTCTTTTTAATTAAAATATTCACTAATTTACTGATTAATACATTTGACTGAATACATTTTTGCTCTTAACTTATCCTTAGCTATGGTTTCCTCATCTGTAAAATGGGGATAAAATGTCTTAAAACATAGCTTTTGGGTGATTAAACCAAATAATATATATGCTATGCTTGGTTCAGTGCCTCACATAAAATCAACACCTAATGCGTTCAATTATAATAGTGGTAATGATAGTAATAATAAGATAGCTGCTGAGGTCAGGAGTTCAAGACAAGCCTGGTCAACTTGGCAAAACCCCATCTCTACTCTCTACTAAAAGTACAAAAATTAGCCAGACGCGGGTGTGGTGGTAGGCGCCTGTAATCCCAGCTACTCAGGAGGCTGAGGCAGAAGAATCACTTGAACCTGGGAGGTGGAGGTTGCAGTGAGCCGAGATCACACCACCGCACTCCAGCCTGGGCAACAAGAGTGAGGCTTTGTCAAAAAAAAAAAAAAAAAAAAAAAGATAGCTGATTTGATATGGTCAACCAGCCTAATTATAAAGATACATGGTGAGATGAGAGCCAACAGGCTTAATGAGACCTTAAAATGCATCATGAACTTATTTATTTATGTACCAAACACTTACAGAGCATGTTGGCAATGTTAGCTGCTAAGAATACAGCGGCAAACAAGACAGACCTGCCCATTGTTTTTACCATTGCATTAGTAGAGGCCGCTATCATCTCACCTGAACCATAGAGTCACCCTCCTAATTTGCTTCCCTGCCTCCACTTTGCCGGTCCCCAGACCCCATCTGTCTTCAATACAGTGGTCTTTCAAAAACATAGATCATGTCCATCTTTGTTTAAAATATAATGATGGCTCCTGAAAGGTGCTGGGATTAAATCCACTCTCCTAGAGCCTGACATGGGCTGGCCTTGCCTAGCTCCTGTCTAATCTTGAGACACTCTTAAGTTAGCTTGCTGAACTCCAGCCAGTTCATTAAGAATTGGTCTTGCTCAGTTCTTAAAACCACCCATTTCTCACCTCATCTATTGTCCCTATGTTTGAGCACTTACTTCCATGAATCCATCTATGTCTCTGGCCCTTCCATCTCATCAGGATTCCTGCGTTATAGTACTTATTCCTTTTTGCAATTTTTTATTTTTTTTATTTATTTATTTATTTTTTTTTTTACTTTAAGTTTTGGGATACATGCAGGTTTGCTACGTAGGTATACATGTGCCATGGTGGTTTGCTACACCTATCAACCCGTCATTTAGGTTTTAAGCCCTGCACACATTACATTTGTCAATTAATACATCTCCCCAACTGGAGAGTAAGACTAAGGATGGCAGGGATGTGGACTTTTTGCTCAGTGTCATATCCTCTATCACCACATAGTAAGTGCTCAGTGACCAAGACACGATCCTCACCTCAGCAAAGCTCATCATTTTGTTCCAGTGGCTCCTATTAGCAATGGAAAGATATAAGACCTTTACTCTATTTATAGCCTCTAAGTGGGAAGACCTCATAAAATATAAAGAAGCTAAGAGACAATTGTGGGGATAATGGAGAAACTTGACACTTGGAATTAGATCAAATAGATTAAACCCCACTGATGGTTTAAGACCAAAGCAGCATACACAAGTAACTTAACTTTTCAGAACTTCAGATTTTGTCATTAAAATGAGAATAATAATTACCACTTCACAAGGTTTCTAGCAATTGAGTGACATAAAATATTAAGTGCACCTAGTGCAGTGCCTGGCACAGAGTAAAAGTTCAATAACTTTTATCTTTTTACTTGTTATGATCACTAGTATTATAATTTTTACCGCAATATTCACCTTATTCCGTGAAATGTAAGACCTATAGAAATGTGTATAAAAATAAGTGGATGAGGTTGTTACATATACAGCAACCACCCACTATCTATCTTAATGAAATGTCAAAAACAGAACTTAAGAAGTTTATATATAGTATAGTTAGAAGCCAGCTTTTCAGAAATTTCTCAGTCCTTCAGCATGAATTTAAGGAATAAGTTTAGAATTAGGTATAGAGTTATTAACTAAAAGATTGGAAATGGATATAATGGGAGTGCTGGAGTCTCAGAGCTGGAAGGAGGCTAGAGACAGGAGTTATAGACCTTTGAGGTGGAGGGGCTCCCCATGATCCCAAAACCCACAGGATGGCCTAGAACAGACAGTTAAAGAAAGTCCTGAAGCTAAGAGGAAAAATGTGTGTGTGTGTTTGTGTGTGTATAAAGTTTTACATATGCATGTGTATATATACGTACATATATATGTTTATATATAATATTTTATACATTACATAAGGCTGTCATTGCCAAGACTTTAGTTGGGAGGTGGTTCTTTGGACTTGACAAAGATACTCAGGCGAAAAAGCAGCAGCATTGAGACCATTGGTAGAAGCCAGGAACCTCTCAGTGGCCTCTGACCCATTCACCAAGATACAACGGTAATTATGTAATGCTTACAGAATGGCGAATTATTTGGTTACACTGGAGGATTGAAATGGGGCTCAGCGTGTGACTTCTCCCATTGGATTGATGCTCTAACATTCCTTATTGTGATAACCTATCCACATGTGAATCAAACCAAGTCCTAGATTATTGAAAATCATTTAAATACCCAAGAAGGTATCAACAATACCAGAAACCACCCCCTCCCAGCGTCCTCTTTTTATGCTTTCATTCTGTCATCATGCCATCACCACTGTGGGACTCTGTTGTTTATATTGTTCCCCAGGACAAAGTGTGGTGCTGGGTAAAGAACAGGGCCTTCAGGTCTGCCAGAGGTGGATAGGAAGCCCAGGCTGGTTTCTAACTAAAAAGACACCTCCCTCGTCCCAGCATTTATACACACACAGGCACACAGGCACACAGACACACACACACACACACACACACACATAAAACTAAGTTTTGGGGATACATGTGCAGAATGTGCAGGTTTGTTACATAGGCATACATGTGCAATGATGGACTGGATAAAGAAAATGTGGTACATATACACCATGGAATACTATGTAGCCATTAATTAATATTTATGGTACTTTTTATTTAGTTATACATTGTCTAAAATCTGTAGTGGACTGACACAGAAAAAACAGTGCCTATTTCCTGACCTTAATTTCTCAGAGCCTCAGTTTTCTCATCTGCAAAGTGAAGATAATGGTACATACCCTAGTGGAATATATATTAATATTCTGCCTTATCATAGAAAGAATTCAGGAAATAGAGGTACTTTGGGGAGGATTAAATGAGGCCAAAAAAAAAAAAAAAAGTAAACTGCCTATCAAAGTGTTTGGAACAAGATGCACAATCATTTTCTATTAATCCTCTTTCTCTGCTTACATATTTTCCTCTTGTAGTGGCAAAGAGAAAAATTAGCTTAACTTCCTCCTTCCATCTCTTCTCACTTCCCTGCCTCTTTCTACTTTTTACTGAAACAAATTAATAAGCTTTTACTGAAACTACAATGGACAAAGCATGGTGCTAGACACCAAGGACGTAAACATAAAGAAGGAAAGATCTCTAACTTAAAGAAACTCATCTTAGTGGGGAAGAACACAAACAGGCAGTTATGTTTTGAGATGTATTATATTGGGGATATTACAAAGTACTACACAACCACAAAGGAAGGCTTGCTTGGGAGTGGACTCATGAAGTTGGCTCTTACGCATTGAACCTGATGTCAATTCTGTTCCTAAAGAGTGTTTGTTACCCGTGACCACTTTTTTCAGTCTCGGCGGATCTGTATTTGTGTGTTAGAGGAATGACCTTTCTAAGGTTGGTTGGATTCTAGACACAAACCATCTTCCTAATAAATGACAAAATCCACTTACGGCGTAAGTGTTTGGGGATTTGTCCTCAGTTTGGCAAAAGGAAGACTTGAGTGGCCCTCCAAGGAAACTGGATTACTTGGCTCTTTGATTCCATCTCATGTCCCCACCAGCCTGCCTGATGCTATGAGAATCAGAGATTGCTAGGAAACAATTCTTCCTTCTCCTCATTCTTCTCTTTTGTTAGGTTCAGTGCTTTCTTTGTGAGCAGAGAGGAAGTTAGCTCTGAAGATACTGCAATCTGTAATATTTGGAAAAAAGATCACATCGCTGTTATTTATTGGAACCACTCTTTCCTCCCACGCAAGTCCTTGTGATATAATCTGGATAATGAAAGTTTTACTGCTTGCATTTACACATCTATTCAAAAGAGTTCTTGCCAGCCACTGGCCCTTTTGAAAAGATGGCTTATAATAGATTCTAACATCTTTATTGACACAGGTATTGAGTGGCTTCTAGAAATGTATATTCAATAAGTCCATATTTTGGCTTCACTATTTTCCATTTTTTGCAAGCAAAAGTCTTAATAACAGATGTAGCTGATATCATTTACATGGACATTATTGATATAGATATCTGTGTCTATATCTGCTTCAATTACATACCTCTCTCTAGATAACAGCACCCTACTTCTTGGGAAAAGTTTTCTTCTGTTTACTAAAACCATGAGGTCCTAGTGGAAATAGTGCATCTCAGAATGCTGCCTCTTTGATACACATGTGAATGACTGATCTAGGATGGGCCAATCACAAACCTTCCCCAAGGATTTTCATGTTGGAAATAAGAAAAAAGCCTCTGTCTTCATGGTGATTTAACGTGGTGGGATGTTGCTGTCCCTCAGTTGGTCTGAGAGATAAAGGCAACCTGCTGAAGAAAGTAGAGATGGGTGATAAAGAGAGCAACTTGGTGGAGTTCCAGAGCCAGGTCCCTGTCATCTTGGAATTATTCCTACATTCCTACTCTTCTTCCATTTGGTGATGAGCCAGTAAATTCTCCCTTCTATATATTCTAGCTTAAGTTGAATGTTGCAGCTTGCAACAAAAATCATACTGAAATACTTCCCTCTGTCATTGCTACCTTCTTTTATTATTCAGGAAGCAGTTGGTGGGGTGGGGTGGCATTGTTGCAAGTTCTAAGTGAAAGGTTAAAGATAACTCTAAAGTCCTAGGGCAAATTAGAGTCCTAAAGTGAAAAGAAGTGTAAATAAAAGGAAGATAGTTTTAAGGCTATATTAGTTTACTAGGACTACCCTAACAAAATATCACAAATTGGGTGGCTCTAAGCAACAGAAATTTGTTCTCTCACCATATTGGAAGCCAGAAATATGAAATCAAGGTGCCCTCAGGGTCATAATCCTTCTGAAGTCTCTAGAGGAAAATGATTTCTTGTCGTTTTCAGCTTCTGGCGGCTCCTGGAGTTCCCTGGGTTATGGCAGCACAACGCCAGTCTCTATCTTCATCTTCACATGGCCTCTTTCCTCTGTTTCTTTTTGTGTGCCCTTTTCAGACCCTTATAAGGAAATTCTCACTGGATTTTCAACTTATCCTAAACCAGTATGATTTTATCTTAATTTTCTTCCTAATTGCATCTGCAAATAAGGTCATGTTCTAAGTTTCTGAGAGAACATGAATGTTTGGGGGGCAACTATTCAATGTGCTACAAGGGCCAAACTGAACTGAGTTTGAAATGTGGATCCTATAATCAATTGCTAACTCTGTAATTCTAGGAACAATCATTTAAACTCTCTGAACCTCATTTTCTTTATCTGCAAAATGGGTGTAATACTACCCATCTCTGAGAGAAATGTATGATCTTCACTTTCCTCAGTGCGTGACACATAGCAGATGCTTAAAAATTATAGTTTTACAACCCCTTTACTTTATTAATGATTGACACTGGTTATATAAAAAGGGATAATTGAATACATGCCAAACAGAAATATAAACAATCTATTGTGGGAGTTTGAGGAGGATCAAGGAAGGCTTTGTGGAGGAGGTGTCATGTTTAGATGGACCTTAAAGAATTAATAATTTTATCAAGTGGAGAAGCTACAAATGTTCAACTTAAGTGCAGTTCAGGAGAGGGTCTAGTCTGATATGGTCAAAAAAAAGTATAGGCTTCTAGTGGTTCAATTCCCTCCACATGAATCCTTTAGGGGTGGAGAAATACCATACGCTTTAGACAAATCACTAGTTTGCTAATTTGACTTTTTATAAATGTCAGTAAAAAAGTAATTTCAAGGTTGCAATCTATACAGAGAATCTGGAGAGCACATATCCAATATTGTGAAAAAGCATGGATTTTTATATTTTGGAAAAAGAGTGATAATCAGGTTGAAATTTTACAAGGAACATTGAGAAACCAAAAATGTGATGAACACTACACCATTTACAAAGTATGCTGTAATTTGCAAGTTATTTGTCTCTTTCCCCCATAGATGGCAAGTTTCTTTAAGATAGGGGCTCTATCTGCCAGTTGGTGTCCACAGTGCCTAGCACATAACAGGTGTTCATAAAATATTTGGTGAACAAGTGAATGAAATTGTATCACATATTGTATCCCACACAAAAAAATCAGTGAAATGTAATCATGAGCTAAGTGCTATCAGTCATATTACTCTTTTTTCTTTTTCTCCATAACTGCTAATGAGAGTCAAGAGATCTAAAACTTGGAAGTAAATTAGGATTAAGGGTGGACAATTGATATTTCTGTTTTCACCTTTGCACCCTTCTTTCCCCAGTTGATTATATTCATGGTGTCAGAGTGATGCTTTTAAAACGTGAGACAACATCACTCCTCTGCTTATAACCTCTAAAGGTATCTGTGGTAGATTAGAGAAGACTCTAAATTCTTGCTATTCATCATTTTAAAAGGTGGAGTCCAAATGTATTTATCCTCCCCTTGAATCTTCTCTGGCCTTAATAACTTGCTTGACCAAACAATTTTGACATAAATCTCTGCGGGACTTCTGAACTTAAATTTTATTTCTTCTAAGAGGTATCACTACTGAAATTTTATGTATGCATTTGTTTAATGTCTGTTCTCTAAACTATATTACCAGCTTCATGAAGATAGAAACTATGCCTAACTACTCATGGCTGCATTCCCAGGGCCTAGAACAGTTTCTCCTGCATAGTTAGCACTTAATAAATATCTGTTGAATGAATGAATTGAATGGGACTTACAAAATTGGATTGTTAACACCATACTGGTGAAAAGGTAGTATTTTCAAAATGTTCCCTTTCTCTGACAGAAGATAGGCTGATCAGCTTAATTGTTATTTCCTCTGCTTGAATTTCTGTGATTTAATTTAATCTTCCATCTTTGCCCTTCAAACCTATGTGCTCTTGATTTAATCAGCAGGATCAAAACTATTGCACTTCCTTTTGCCCCTGAGCCACTAACAGAAAAATGATTGACAGTTAATCATGTCTGAAGAGGATCTCTTTCTCCCTTTTTCCTTTCTTTAAAGTAGAGTTGAACTAGGTTATCTACTTGAATAAATCTTGTTAATACATATTTTTAACTTATTTCTCACAGTGCTTGTGTATGGGTGTTCTAATTTTTCTGTTTTAAATAGAATGGCGGTCCTCATAAGTTTATATGGGAAAAAATGCAACAGACGATAAAAGGAGGTAAACTGACATTGAATGTCTACTATATATGTTGGCCATGTGCTTAAATTTTCAGTTTACAAAATATCTAGCCCTTATTTCTGGTCTTTCAGGACATAAGTCATTTCTGAAATTTAAATCTCTAGCACTCCTATGTCACACAGAATTGCAGACATTGGTCAATAGATATCATTGTCAATATTAAACAAAAACATTGTCAAATGTTTAATATTTAGTAGTGCAAATATATAATAATATGCTTTATTTCTTCATGTGTAAGTCAGGTAGCCTAGGAGCTTCATATTTTCAACAAACCAAACATATCCCTAGAATAGAAACTCCATAAGGACAGGAGACTTTCCTTTTGTGCATAACGTTACCCCCTGTGCCAAAGCTAGTGCCAAGTCCATAGTGAATACTCAATAAATGTTGCTGCTGAATGAACACTATTAATTTACTGGAGGAAACACCTATCATCACTGGTCTAATACAATTTTCAAACAACTACACAGCATAATTCTTATTATCATAAAAGAAAAATTATACCCCAATATTTTGAGATGTCTAACCCAGTGATTAAACTCTATGTGGCCTCCCTTATCTACACTTGATATAAATACTTCTACATTAAATTCAAAGTACATTTTTAATTTTCAACCCAGTATCAGCTACTCAAGCAGGATTTCTCTATTCCCTAGGTTTCTTTCTCCCAATCTGTTAACGAACTGCCTTCTCATTTTTTTTTTCCTGATGTTTTCTCTCCCAGTCTCAGCTTATTTGTCTATTAAGGCATAATAGACCAAGAAAAATTCTATACAATTTTGTTATACAATGTGATATTTTGATGCATGTATGTATTATGAAATGATCAAATTGAGCTAGTTAACATATTCATCACCTTACATATGTATTTTTTGTGGTGAGAACATTTAAGATCTACTTTCTTAGCAATTTTTAAATATACATTATTATTATTATTAATTACAGTTACGATGTTGTATAATAGATATCCAGGACTAATTTATTCTAACTGAAACTTTTTACTTTTTGACCAACATTTTACTAGACCATCATTCCACTTTCTGCTTCTGAGTTCAACTTTTTAAAAATTCCAGCTATAAGTGAGATAATGCAGTATTTGTCTTTCTGTGCCTGGCTTATTTCACTTAGCTAGATTCTAATGATGTTCTCCAGGTTTATTCATATTGTTGCAAATGACAGAATTCCCTTTTGTTAAGGCAGACTAGTATTTCATTATATATAAATATGCCACATTTCCTTTATCCATTCATCCATTATTGGAAACTTCTATTTGGAAATATACTACGAGGCTATAATAATTAAAACAGCATATTATTGGCATAAAATCAGACATATGGGCCAAATAAACAGAATAGAGAGCTCAGAAATAAATGTACACATTCATGGTCAATCAATCTTTTTCAAAGGTACCAAGAACACACAAAAGGAAAAGGATAGTCTCTTCAACACAAGTGCTGGGAAAAGTGAATATCCACATACAAAAGGATGAAATTGGATCCTTATCTCACACCATATACACAGATCAACTCAAAATTGAGTAAAGATTTAAAGATAAGAACTGAAAATGTAAAAGTACTAGAAGAAAACATAAGGGAAAAGTTCTATAATATTGGTCTAGGCAATGATTGATTGATTGGTTGATTGATTTAGAGAAGGAGTCTCGCTCTGTCACCCAGGTGGAGTGCAGTGGTGTGATCTCGGCTTACTGAAACCTCTGCCTCCCCAATTCAAGTGACTCTCCTCTCTCAGCCTCCCAAGTAGCTGGGACTAGAGGTGTGTACCACCACACCCAGCTAATTTTTGTATCTTTAGTAGAGTCGAGGTTTCGCCATGTTGGTCAGACTGGTCTTGAACTCCTGACCTCAGGTGATCCACCCATTTTGGACTCCCAAAGTGCTGAGATTACAGGTGTGAGTCACCACATGCAGCCTGGACAACGATTTCTTGCATACGAACCCCCAAAAAACAGGTAACAACAGCAAAATTAGACAAATGGGATTGCATGAAACTAAAAAGCTTCTGCACAGCAAAGGAAATAATCAACCAAGTGAAGAGACAACCTACAGATTGGGGGAGACAATCTACAGATTGGGGGAGAATATCTGTAAGCCATACATCTGATAAAAGATTAATATCCAAAATTTATAAGGAACTCAAACAACTGAATAGCAAGAAAACAAATAATCTGAACAAAAAATGGGCAAAGCACATGAATAGAATTTTTCAAAAGTGGTCAACAGGTATATGAAAAATGCTCAATATTATCAATCATTAGGAAAATAAAATTAAACCACAACGAAATATCATGCCACAGAAGAGAGAATAGCTATTATTTAAAAAGACAAAAAATAACAAGTACTGATGATGATATGGAGAAAAAGGAAACTTTGTGCACCAGTAGTGGTAATGTAAATTAGTACAGCCACTGTAGAAAACAATACAGAAGCTCCTTAAAAAATGAAAAATAGAACCACCATAAGATCCAGAAATCTCACTTCTCGATATGTATGTATTCAAAGGAAGTGAAATTAGTATGTTGAAAAAATACTAACACTTCCATGTTATTGCAGCATTATTAACAATAGCCAAGAAGTGGAACCAATCTGCTTCCTTATTCTTGGCTGTGATAGTACCTTCTGTTCCCTTTGATTTGCTGCCACCCTCCTCCCGCTCACACACATGCACACAGTCCCACACAAATATACCTGGATTCTCAGCTCTACATTCTCTCTCACTGCTAGCAGGACCGGAAGAGACTGTCTCTTCATTCATTTTTATGAGACTGTCTCTTCATTCATTTACTTAGAAATACTTATTATGCAATTGCTATTAGTTGAGCTTTGTAGTAGGGGCAGAGACAGGGATAGACCTTAGCCTTAATTCCTTAGACATTAAATTACCTGAGTAGCCTACTTTCTATGCCATATACCAGTATCCTGGATTTCCTGCCAGAAGGAATGATCAATCATTCAACAATTATAACCTTCAAAGGGATTAAGATGTTTATAAAGTGCCTGTTTTTAAAAATATTTATTTAATAATCCTATATAAATAAATGGAGTGAATTATCAGTAGTAGGTCTAGACATATTCAAAGAATACACTATTTTGTAAGGTCAAATAGTGTTAACATATAGATAAGTCATACATTATAATTACATTTTTTAGATAATTCAAGTAGAAAACATGGAAAACAGTATGAATGACTATAGTATTGTTAAGGGGATGGATCTTTTTAAATTTATAGCTCACACTTTGTTTAGATTTCGTCAGACATTACCTTTATCTCTTTTTAAGTTAATGCGTGAGGTGGAGGTAGGAGATGTGTGAGTCAAAAGCATAAATCCTTTAATGACTCGACAAGTACTTATTTAGCACCTACCCAGTTGTTTGCTGTGTCAGGTGCTATGTAGACTAAAGAGATTAAATAAGGTTGTCCTGAAGATGCTAATACATAAAGAGTAGTAAATTACACTACACGGGAAATAACATGGTATTGCATCATGGGGACTGTTTTGCAGCTAGAACCTCAATGGAGTTGTTCTTCCCACAAAGAGGAGTGTGCCATGCCCACTCCCATAGGAAAGCATGGAAACTCAGTCAGGAGAACTTGGAAGAAATGGCAACTGCGCACAGAACATTTACATCAGGACAGAGAGTAGGGTCAGGGAGGATTTCAATGCTAGGCAAACAAAGAGCTAGAAAGCCCTTTGATAGTTTTGAGTAATTACTATCAGGCATTTAGAGGCTCTTGTAGGCACAGATATTTATAGACATTAATTAATAAAGACTTGCAATTGAAGTAAACCTGAGTGCTTACCTCAACAGAGAGAAAGAACAAACCACCAAAGTGACATCATGACATAGATGTGCCTGCCATCCTATTCTCTGACTACCACCTGAACTTTTAGGTTCCATTCTCAAATATTATCACTCCAACAATGTGGGGGCTCACTGCAGCCTCTAATCTTTCTGTCCTATAATTTTTCTAAATTGTTCAACACCATTCTCATGTCCTTTTCCTCCCTAGCCAGCTCTTATTCCTTCATGTGTTACTGTTGATCAGTGGTTCTCTACTTTCTGTTGTGAACCTTTGGCATCTGGATCACCCATTAAGTTGTCTTCCACATCTGCTTAAGTCACCTGCTTAGAGAAGAGGCTGAAATAGTCACCAGGGTATTTACTCCATTTGATATTGTGAGAATGAGTCTAGGCCTTCTTTACCTCATTCTCTAAATAATCCCATTTGGTTCCATGATTTTAAGTACCATCTACAGGTTTAGGAATCACACATGCATATATAACTGAATCCCAGATCTCTTTCTCTTCCAGGCTTTTATGTTCAAGGCCTATAGACCATCTTCATTTAAATATCTGATAGTCCCTAAAATCCCAAATGTTAAAACAGAGCTCTTCACTTCCTCATACAAAATGACTGTTCCTTCAGTCTTGTCTGATAAACAAGATTATAATTTACTAGGTTGTTCAGGCCAAAAACTAATGGATAACTCTTAGTTACTCTCTTTCTTTCCTCTCCGTCTCCACTCAGTCCATCATGAGGTCCTGTTGTCGTCGTGAAATAGACACCAAGCCACTCCAATCCTCTTTGTCTTCCTTTTAGCCACTTTTCTAGTCATGCTGTCCTCCTCTCTTGCTGAATTACTTTAAGAGCTTCCTAACTTGTTTTCCTATTTTCACTCTTGCTCACCTTCCATGTGCTATGTACAAAGTACCTGATTTATTTTATTTATCTTCTTACAAAGTAGCTAGTGTTTTGAAACCATAATTTATATCTAATCACTGTGCCACATGAAACCCTTCAAGGTGACATTTAGAATAAAGTTCAACTTAATAGTGTGATTTATACACCAACATAATCTATACTCTGCCTATTGCCTACTCTGAGCTACTCTTCATCTCACTCACTGAGGACCCCCATTCATGGACCTCTTTTCTGTATATTCCTTCAGCATATGATGGAGTAACACTTCTGTGACAGACACTCTTCTCCAGCAGTGAACAAAAATGTCCCTGCCTAAAGGCACTTACACTTCAGTGAGGAAAATGGATAATAAACAAATAAATACATAATGCCAGATGGGATAACAGTTATAAATTAACAATAACACCAAAGAAGAGAATAAATAGTCAAATCAATCCTGAGCAAAATGAACACAGCTGGATACATCACACACCTGACTTCAAAATATTCTACAAAGCTATAGTAACCAAATCAGCATGGTACTGGCATAAAAGCAGACACATAGACCATTGGAACAGAAGAAAACTCTGATCCATACATTTACAGAACTCTCAGTTTTGATAAGGCACCAAGAACATACATTGAGAAAAGAACAGTCTTCAATAAATGTTGCTAGGAAAACTGAATAACCATATGCATAAGAATGAAACAACTTGCCTATCTCTCACTATACACAAAAATAAAAACAAAATGATAAAAAAACTTAAGTCTAAGACCTGAAACTATAAAACTATGAAAAGAAAACATTGAGGAAATGCTACAAGAAACTAGTTTGGACAAAGATATTTGTGTAAAACCTCAAAAACACAGGCAATCAAAGCAAAAATAGACAAATGAAATTTTATCAAGCTAAAAAGCAAAAGAAACAACCAACGAAGTGAGAGAACAATGCATAGAACAGGAGAAAATACTTGCAAACTGTCTGACAAGGGATTAATATCTTGAATATATAAAGAGCTCACACTACTTACTAGCAATAAATAAATAAATAAAACAAATAATCAGATTAAAAATGGGCAAAAGATCTCAATAGACATTTCTCAAAAGAAGATATACAAGTGGCCAACATATATTATACATTAAAAATGGTCAGGCTGGGCACAGTGGCTCACACCTGTAATCCCAGCACTTTGGGAGGCCAAGGTTGGTGAATCACCTGAGGTCAGGTATTCAAGACCAGCCTGGCCAACATGGCAAAACCCCATCTCTACTAAAACTAAAAAATTAGCTGGGTGTGGTGGCATATGCCTGTAGTCCCACCTACTTGGGAAGCTGAGGCAGGAGGATAGCGTGAGTCTGAGGGGTAGAGGTTGTAGTGAGCTGAGATCACACCACTGCACTCTAACCCCACAACCTTTGGGCAACAGAGCAAGGCTTCATCTCGGAAAAAAAAAAAAAAAGTCAACATCACTGATCATCAGAGTAATGCAAATCAAAACCGCAGTGAGGTATCAGCTCACCCCAGTTAGAATGACTTTTATGAAAAAGACAGGAAATAATGGATGTTGCCAAGAATGTAGAGAAAGGAGAACTCTTCTGCATTGTTGGTGGAAACACAGATTAGCAAAGCCACTGTGAAGAACTGTATGGAGGTCCTTCAAAAAGCTAACAACGGAATCATCATATGTTCCAGTCATTCCACCACTGGATATATATCCAAAAGAAAAGAAGTCAATACATGGAAGAGATACTTGCACCCTCATGCAGCACTAATCATAAGAACCAAAATATGAATTCAACCCTAAATGCTCATCGATGAATAAATGGATTAATAAAATGTGGTATATGTACACAATGGAACGTTTTTCAGCCATCATAAAGGATGAAATCCTGCCATTTGCAGTAAAATGATGGAACTGGAGCTCATTATATTAAGTTAAATAAGCCAAGAACAGCAAGAAAATTATCGAATATTCTCACTCACATGTGAGAACTAAAAAAGTGGGCCTCCTGAAGACAGTGGATTCATGGTTACCAGAGGCGGGGAAGGGGAAATAAAAACAAATCAGACTAATTGGTACAAATGTACAGTGTGATAGAAGAAATGAGACCTAGTGTTTGATAGATCAATAGGGTGAGTATAGTTTATTTCAAAATAGCTAGGAGAGAATCATTCAAATATTTCTAGCATAAAGAAAAGACAAATATTTATGATGATAGATATCCTGATTACACTGATTGGATTTTATAAATTATATGAATGTATTAAATTATCATATATACCCCCAAAATCTACATATATACTATGAATCAATAAGAAGATAAAATTTTTTTTAAAGAGTAGGGATACAAAGTGTGTACTCTGGGTACACTCGCAGGCCACATTTCTTTCTTTTCTCAAGGTATTTGCACATGTTTTTCATGTCTGCAGTCCTTTCTCCAGGCTCTCCAAAGGGACAGTTTGTTCTTATTTCTCAGGACTTTTCTTAAATAGAATCTCCTCAGAGAGGCCATCTCTTAGCATCCTCATAAAGTATTTGCTTCTCACCTTCAGTTTCTGTCTGTTATGATACTCTCTTCTTTTTTTTTTATAACATGTATCATATTATTTACCTTTAATAATGTGGTTGCTGGTCTATTACCTGTTACACCACTAAACAGTAAGATCCATGAGAGCAGAGGGCCTTGTTCATCTTATTGCATATTTAGTCACTACTGCTTAGAATTGTGCCTGAAAAGATGCTCACAAATTCTTGTTGGATGAATGAACAAATCTCTTTGTCAAAGTTCTGGGTGAAGGAACTCTGCAAGTATTGGAATATATATTTCTACATGGTAAACACTCTCTGAAGTGCAGGTCAGTCATGTGCACTTACAAGCAACTTACTTTACACAACTCTGTTACAGTAAGTTTACTTGTTGGGATGAATATAACACATTACCCTAAGGATGTGAAACTTATTAAGTAACTTCCAGGTTTCTATTGTAATTCTGTTAGTCAAAAAAGAGAACTCTCAGTGCATTTAACATCAAATATTATAGTCAAAAGTCCAAATGGCTTGGTGTTTTGGGGTCACAAAAACCATAATTTAGTCCCAAAGATACCCCTTTTTAACACTGTGACCTTTGACAAAGTCACTTAATATTTCACAGCAGACATTTCTCCTCTGTGAGATAAAAATAGCAATAACTAACACCATAGGGAGTTACTAGGATTAAGTGAGATAGGGAGTGGAAAGTGACTGTGTGTACGAGTTAATCAACATGTGATCATTTGCATTGTTGAATTGGCTCTTACCCTGTTGCCTGTCAAGTGTTCTGCAGGATGAAGACTCTGAGATGGATATTAGCCTGCAGGAGGTGTTTTAAGGAATACCCTGGGGATCCATATTCATGAAAAGGAAAGGAAGGGAGCCCTATCAAGGAGAGGGAGAAGCCTGCCATGCTTCAAAACAAAGGCGTACCTTCTCCACCAAGAGATGTGAAGCTGGGACAGTCATTCAGAATTGCCACTATTAAGGCAGGAGAGCCAGATTGTTGTACCCATATGTGGACCAATCACTGGATATGGCTGCCCAGGAAAGGGGTCAGGGCCTTTGGAGAGGTGACTCTCTTGAACCCAGCCAATCCCTGTGGGAAGTTGGAATCTGGGGCCATCTGCCAGCTACATTCCCAGTATTCTGAGGGAATAAGTCCCTCAGTCCTGAAGAGGAGTCGGGATAAGAACAGCAGTGTCTTCAGTGTCCTGGATTTTAATATAGGTCCATCAACATATCATTTTTTTTTTCAATAAATAGTTATCGAATACCTGTTGTATGCCAGGCATAGTGTCAAACACTGGATACACAATGATGATTTAAATTCTGTTTCTGCCTCTAAGGTGTTCACAGGAAAGCATGAGAAACAGACATATACAATGAATGTGTCTTCCACAAATCCATAGCTGAATACAAGTCAAGGAGGGCATGGCAGTAATAACTCCAGTCTTAGGGAGAAACCTTGGAGTCATTTCCAAACTTAATCTCACCAAACACCTTTGTGTTCTGTGGCAGTTTGAATTCTCATCACTTCTTTTAATTTTCTAAAATAGCTGTAAATCAGGAATATCATTATTTAGTGACCACATCAATGAGATATCATTTTCCATTTTAAAATAAGTCACCACTCCAATGTTAGTTCATTAATTTTTATAAGGAATTGAAACTACAGGCTAAGAATACATTGATCTAAATATCTATTCAGTTGCTAAAAAGGAACACAAATAGATTCATAAGTAATGAGATAACTGACCTTGTGTCACTAATGGTTAATACCTTCAAGTAGTTATTTTCCTGTAATTGCTGCAATTAAAGACACCTTTCTGGGCCTATACTTTCTGGGTTGTGAAAGTCACATATGTACCATAAACCTAGATCAATGGACATTCGCCAAGCTCTATCATCACAGCCTTTCTGGGCTTCTTTTCCCAAGCACAACAGATATCGCCAACTTAAAAAAAAAAAAAGAGTGCTTTTGAAATATGAGTGGATATAAAAGACAGCAGGTGGCTGAAACTGGATGGAATGTTCAAATTTTAATTAAACCATCAGTGCAATTGCTAATGGTAACAGTTTGTTGAAGGAATAAATGACTGAGGTCAGTGAGAAAGTAGAATAAGTGAAGAGATTTTTTAAGACTATATTCAATGACTCACTTAGAATCAAAAAAAAATTAAGCTCAAGCATGTTTGCCTTGTGCAAGTCTTTCTCCTACTCTTAGTAAGGTTATGTGCCCCTTTGGGGTGCTAATGTAATACTCTGTGCATGCCTCTATTGCACGTTGTCATCTTGAAGAGAGCATCCCTGAGTCTTTATGGGGACTTAATACGCGCAGTGAGTAGGGCAATTTTATTAAAGGTCTCAGTGATCTTTTCATTTTATATAATTATTATAAAGACACAGTAATTGTATTTGTCAGAAACCTGCTATGTATCAGATACTTTTAGGGCTATACATACATTATTTCATTCAATCTGTGTAACAGACCTCCAAGGTAGGTATTATCATTAAAAAAAAAGTGTTTAAATCATTTTGCAAGTGAGAAAACTGAGGATCAGACAAGTGAAGTACCTATCCAAGGTCACATAGCTAAAATATGGCGGCACTAGCATTCAAACTTAGTCCTCTATGTACTAAAAAAAATTAAACATCAGTCATTGGCTCCTTGTGGTTACAAAATAAATTGGTGGAGGATTGACAACAGTTTTCTTCAGAAGTGGCCCATACATAGCCTTAGAAGCAGCGTCATTGATAAAACACTTTCTCTTTAGTCTATACCAGTTTTTCTCAACGTTAGCACTATAGACAAATGGGGCTGAATAGCACTCTGTTGTAAAGGACATTCCTATGCATTGGAGGGTTTTTAGCACCATCATTGACCTTTACCCACTGTATTCCAGTAGCACTCTCTGAATTGTAACAGCCAAAGATGTCCAGACATCACAAAATGTCCCTGGGGTTGAGGAAAGGAAAATTTCCCTGTTTTGAGAACCAGTAGTCTACACACAGAATACAAACTCTATCTCATGCTTCTTGCAAGGAGAGAGAGAGAGAGAGAGAGAGAGAGAGAGAGAGAGTGTGTGTGTGTGTGTGTGTGTGTGTTTAGTATAAGACTCCCTTTAGTTTGATTATAATGAACTCCACCTGCAAGTGAAGTGAGAAAGAGAGATTTAATTAGTTGCTAAAATGTTCTAAAGTTAATATTTAAGTTAAATGGGATCAGCACTTTCTTGGAGCAAAATGTGAAACTGAAAGACAAAAACAAGTCTTTGCAAAGGGGTTTCTGTGTTGTGTGAATCAGGCCCTGGAGTCTCACTACACTAAACTTTACAGTGTACGTTTTCTTAATGGCAACCAGGGAAAATAGACACTAATACTGCCCCGCCTGTACACAAAATTCAAGATCTTTTAACAATGCAAAAAGGAGCTATTGTGTGCCTCACACCACTGTGAGTTATACCATAAATATTCATTAACACAGAAGTCTGGAAGCATATGCTACTTTTACAAATAATGAGGCAGAAAGCAATCAGAGGGCTGCTTAGATGAGGTCACAGGGAGCATACTACACTGGGGAGGCAGAAGAGACAGGTCTTCCAAGGTATCCTAAGGGAGTGAGTATTAGCCCCTTATTAGATGTATGGCTTACAAAATTTTTCTCCCATTCTGTAGGGTGCCTCTTCATTTTATGATCATTTTCTTTGCTGTGCAGAAACTACTTAGTTTGATATAATACCAGTTGCTTATTTTTTGCTTTTGTTGCCTGTGCTATTGGTGCCATATTTTTAAAAAAGCATTTCTGGGACCAATATTAAGGGTATTTTCCCCTATGTTTACTTCCAGAAGTTTTATGATTTCAGGTTTTACATTTAAGTCTGTAATACGTTTTGAGTTGATTTTTTGTGTATGGTATAAGTAAAAGGCCTAATTTTATTCTTTTACAGGTGGATGTGCACTTTTCTTGACACCGTTTATTGAAGACACTCTCTTCTCCTATTGCGTATTCTTGACACTCTTTTTCTGAAAATTAGTTGACTGTATCTACATGGGCTTATTTCAGGGTTTTCTTTTCTATTCCATTAGTCTATGTGTCTGTTTTTATACTAGTAGCTTACAGTTTTGATTACTATACCTTTGTAGTATATTTTGAAATCAGGTAGTGTGATGCTTTCATCTTTGTTCTTCTTGCTGAAGACTGCTTTGGCTGTTCAGAGTCTTTTGTGGTCAATATTAATTTCTTTCTACTCCTGTAAAAAATGCCATTGAAATTCTGATGATGATTCCCTTTAATCTGTGGATTGCTTTGGGTAGTATGGACATTTTAACAATATGGAATCTTCTAATTCATTAATATGGGATATATTTCCATTTATTTCTGTCTGATTTATTTTTGTCATCAATGCTTTAAAATCCAAAATATACAAGAAACTCATAGAACTGAACAGCAAAACATGTACACACGAACATGCACACACACACACACACACACACACCACAAACATTAAATCACTCAATTAAAAAATGGACTATGGACCTAAACAGAAATTTCTCAAAAGATGATGTACAAATGGTCAACAGACATAGAAGGAAATGTTCAACATTACTAATCATTAGAGGAATACAAATCAAAACCATAATGAGATGTCACCTCATACATGCTAAGACGGCTATTACTAAAAAAATGAAAGATAATACGTGTTGGTGAAGATGTGGAGAAAAGAGAACCTTTGTACACTGTTGGTAGGAATGTAAATTGGTACAGTCATATTGGAAAATAGTATGGAGGTTCCTCAAAAAATTAAACAGAACTATCGTATGATCCAGCAGTCTCATCTCTGGGTATATGTACAAAGAAATTAAAATTAGGATATTAAAGAGGTATATGCACGTCCATGTTCATTGCAGCATTATTCACAATAGACAAGATATGAAAATAACCTAAATATCCACTGATGGCTGAATGGATAAAAAAATTGTGGTATAAACACACAATGAAATACTAACCAGACTTAAAATAGAAGAAAATTCCTCCATTTGCTACAACATGGTTGAACCTGGAGGGCATAATGTAAAATAATACCAGAAAAAAACAGATACATAAATTTATATAGAATCTAAAATAGTCAAATTCATAGAGGCAGAGAGTAGAATACCATTGTCAGTGGTTGGGGAGAGGAGGATGTGGGGAAGTAATGTTTAAAGGGTATAAAGTTTCAGTTATGCAAGATATAAATTCCGGAGGTCTAGTATACAGTAAAGTGTCTATAGCTAACAATATTGTATTGCGTCCTTAAAATATGCTAAGAGGGTCTTATGTTAAAGTGTTCTTACCACAAAAACAAACAACAAAAACAACAGTAAAGCAGACAAGAGGAAACTTGTGGAGGTAATGGATATATTTATGCCCTAATGATGGTAATGATTTCACATGCCAATATATTTATCTCTAAACTTTTCCAGATGTATACATTATATATGTACAGCTTTTTATATGTCAATCATATATAAATAAAGTGGTTTAAAAAAGAAGTGGGGAGTCGAAATGTAAGGGAGCCATATTTATTGAGATTTTCTATATGAGATGTGCACCTAGTAGGTACTCAAGAAATATTAGTCACAGTCCTGTTACTTTAACAACAATAACAACAACAACAAAAAAAACTAAAGCATTCACTGATTAATCAATCATTGGCACTGACCATCAAACTACTCCATATAAAAAGAGATGGCATTTAGTTCTTGCCTACCCTATATGTGCTTAGCAATGTTTTTTGGCTTATTACACATTTTAAATTCATTTACGATTATCGTAACCCCAAAAGTCATATAATTTTTCTTATTTTACAGATGAGAAAGGCAATGCAGAATGACTTGCCCAAGGCCGTAAGACTAATAAAAAGGGCCAACATTTGAATATCTGTGAGCTCCCAACTCAACGTTCTTTTAGTTATATTACAGTATAGAGAATGTAAAATGTAATATATTTTATAGTAGTTCACATTAACTTAATTGATGTTCAAAATAATTCTTTTTGATAGGGAGGATAAGTGTTATGATCTCTAATTGTAGATGAGCAAATTGAACCTTATTCCTATTTCAAAATCAGTACTTTTTTTTTTTGATAGATATTATTAAGTTTCAAACTGGAAGAAGAGAGGCTGGACAGAATTTCCAAGTCCCATTTCTTCTGGTTCCCAGTAGCTGGGGTCAACTCCTGGCCTCACTAGTTTTTAGCAGTGTAAATATGTAAGTGACTTACCTGTATCTAATTTCTTTTATCTGCAAAATGGGAATAATAAAGCTGCCTACCTCACAGTGTGAATGTAAAAACTAAATGAGATTATACACATAAAGAGCTTAGAAGAGGAAACTACACATAATAAAAGCTTGATAAGTGTTAGTTACAGCTATTATTATTCTTTGATTCTGCAACATTCATTGAAGACCTACTGTATGAGTACTGTATGCGAGATGGCACATTAGTTAGCATTGGGGAATTCAGAAAATATTGAGCACTAATTTGTGCTAGACACTCTTTCAGATGGTTGGGTTATATTAGGAAACAGACAAAGGTGACATCATTATTGTCCTTACTGAACACCTTACAGTACAACTCATATAGTAATACTGGAGTCTTGCCTAACTAATCCTCAGTTGGTTGTCACTGCTGAACCCTTCCCTAACCCTTTTACATTCTTTCACTCCTTCTAAGTGTGCCAGGTCTCCAAGCAAGGGCAGATCCACAGACGGTGGTAAATATACATACATACCTACATACTCACTCTCTCTCTCTCTCTCTTTCTCTCTCTCTCTCTCTCAATATTTAATCTACACAGGTACTGAGTTAATAAGCTCATGCATAACCTCCCATTTAATCCTCATAAGAGCCCTGCCCTGTGCAATACATTCTTTTATAATGCTTACTTAACAGATGAGAAAAACGAGTCTCAGAGAGGCTAAGTACCTTGTCTGAAGTCATATAGCCAGTGAGTAACCTGTCCGTCACTGGAAAGAAGTCATCTGACTTCAGGCCTTTTCAGATAACCCTCTGGTATTAAACTTTCTTGTTCTGGTCAGGCACTCCTGTCAGTATTCCATCCATACTCTTTTCTTTGGAAACAGTAATCCTTCAGGGAATGAAAACGTAACTCTATCTTTTCAAAAGTAAGAGAGCCCTCTTTGGAAGTGAAAGCTCAATGCTCACCTAAAGACATAAAACTAAGAAGTCAAAGAGCCATGATTTGAATCCAGATTTGATACAAAATGTTTTCACATGTATTTTCCTCCCTGATCTTTATTAGCAGCAGTGAGTTAGGGTCATGAGGAAAATCCGGTGTGCGTTGTTCTTCTACAAATGATCTCAAAATGAAGGCTTTTTGATGTTCTCTCTAAATGAGGTTAGACATTGAGACACAGGGACGTACAGTACACCAGATGTTTTTTTTTTTTAAAACTGACATTCTGACATTTCAGTTTTTTTTAAAAAACGAATTCATCGTGTGTGCTACTGTCAGAACATACTGCAGGAATGAAGATTTTTATGAATTCTACAATCATCCTTGGAACCCATTTACATTTCCATCTTAAATGGGTTCATTCATAAAATGTAAACATTCAAAATATGTCATAAATTTTACCACCATATTTGGACATTTTAAAAAATTTGAAATTATAAAAAAGCCTCAAAAATGAAAAGTCTCAGAGGACTATCTCTTTGTGAAAAATCAGGCACAGGGAGAATTATTATTTTGTCCAAAATCACAGACCAAAGTACGGAATAGAGACCACAGAGGTACTGGCTCAATTTTTGCAAAGACAACAGAGGGCAAGGATGACATCTGTCATCTTAAATTTGAGAGGAGCAAAGGAACAGAGAGAGAACCAGTGGTAGCAAAAAAAAAAAAAAAAAAAAAAAAAAAAAAAAAAAAAAAAAAAAAAAAAAAAAACAGGAGGAAAGGAAAGAAAAGAGATGGCCCCAGTTGGTTAGGGTGCCAGGAAAAGCAGAGGATGGGGAGAAAAAAAGGCTTAGATGGCAGCAAGTATAGTGAGAAAGGAGAAGAAAATCTGCAAGTCATGCCATTGGTTCAACTGAATTTCATTTACTGTCTTTTGTAGATGTTAGTAAAATTAGAATGAGTTTTGCTTTTGGTTGGGGGACTTCTTGCTTTCTTTTTCTTTTAATAATGTATTGCTACAATCAGTCTGAACCACATAAATTCATAAATCATTCTAAATTCATAAGCATTACATAAATAATCCTTGAATGGATATTAATTATGGGTAACCAAGCCAAAGAAGAAATAGATAGTCTAAATATAGTCAGTACTCGCTCAATTCAACTGTATTCAACAAGCATTTATTAAGCATGTACTATAGTCAGTAGACATTGTATCTTGGGATACAAAGATAGGACTCATTTCCTGCCTTCAAGAAACTCATAGACAGGTTGGTAGAAAGAAAAGTAACACTCACATAACAAAACAAAAAGATAGTAGAAATATTAAAAGTATGGAAAAATGCAGAGGATGGGGTATTAAATTGTCTTTTGGTATTAGAAAACTACTCAGAAAAGTTGTTAGATATCAGGAAAATATTAGGTATTTGCCAGGCAAACATTCAATAGAAACATATTCACAAAGAGCATGAAAAAATATGTCCAGAAGTATGAAATAGCATGGAACATTAGGTGGCATTTTAGCATGGAATATGTGGGGACATTCTAGAGCATTCTTTCTTATCTGGCAATGTCCATTAAAATTACCTGTGTATATGTTTCAAAATAGAGACTCTAAGTGCCCACCTCAATTTACTGCATCAGGATTTGAGTGTGTGTAGTTTGAAAAAAAATCTTCCAAATGAATCTGATATATACTTTCTTAAGAGCCAATTGTTTGAGTTTTCTAATAGAATTTAAACTGTGGAATAGGCACAAGATTTAGAACTCTTTGAAGAACAGCAAAGTAAACACAGACATTAAATACAAAGATCTATAAACTTTTCTGCTTTGAAATGATGCAGTTACATTTCCATGTGTAGTACATGTCCTATAGTAAATTCACCTAGAGTTTTAAAGCTTCTAATATAGAGAGATTCCACTAGTAAATGGAGCTTTACATTTTGTATTTGATTAAGTTCTGCAATCATTTTGTGTGTGTGTGTGTGTGTTTCTTCACAGGCTCTTCTTACCTTAGAAATTGTATAGTAGTTTGGAAATAAGAGAGTCAGATATATGAATGTACTCCACATAAACTTACTAACTTAATTTTTCTCCCTACGTATGAATCTTCTCTTTTCTTGTTTTTCCCTTTAGCACTATTTGGAAAATTAGCCTTCAGCCTTGTATATTCTTCTTTCAAGTATGGTTCTCTAGGAAAATGGGAGTAAGAACAAATCAACATGAAAACTGTTTTCAAAGTCATTTTGTTAAACTGGCTTTAAGAAATGTGGAGAAAGAAGGACAGAAATGCGTTTTTCATTTCTGGTGTTTTGGGTGTT
The DNA here is from genome assembly GCF_049350105.2 of Macaca mulatta. NCBI lineage: Eukaryota > Metazoa > Chordata > Mammalia > Primates > Cercopithecidae > Macaca > Macaca mulatta. The sequence continues at coordinate 80,503,118 of NC_133419.1, forward strand.
TAGCATTCTCCAGTTGACAGTGTGAAGAAACTGAAAATAAGGGCCCCTGGCTGATGGAGGTGACATCATTTTAATAGATATTAAATGTCATATACAAAAAGTTGACACATCTAATTGAGTTTTCTCTGATATTAATCAAATTAACTGACATGGAAAGTTTCTAAGCCTAATGAACATAGGCTGCTGTCCAAACCAGTTACCACTGAAACACATGCAGAGATGGACAGATCTAATTGTGCTTTATGAGCTGGGTGTTCAGATACTTGGGAAGAAGTTTCAGTTGAAACAAAGATCTAGGGGATTTGTGTATTGTAGTTCACTACTGGCATACGTTTTGATGGAATCAAATTGAGTAAGGATTGTGCCTTATTACACATTCCCACTGTCCAGGGTTCTTAAGGCTCAAGTCTGCTTGTCAAAGAGGAGGCCCTCAGAAAGGGCTGAGCTGATGAGGGAACATAAAAATGGAAATAAATTCCTACCAACATTCTCAGGGTTGGGAACCCCTTTACAGCTTACTTTTCTTAAAACTCTTCATTGAAACTCCCTCTAGAGTGGAAACAATTTCATTTCTTTGTGTTTCCAGCATAAATGTCTGTCCCAGATGTCCTTTGCTTGTCCTTGCAGACTCACTCTATCCCTTTCCACTTTGCTTTCCGCCCCAGGTGACTGACCTTTGTTGGCTACCCCACCAGTCTCCATTATGCCCTGGTTTCTGGTTAGTTTTGCCCATGGATGCCCTGGCAGGAAATAAGAGAGAGGAAGAGGAGAGAGAGAAGTTGTGTTACTTATTCTTAGGCTCTCTTCCTACAGGCCATCTTGGACAGGCCGTATCCTTCTACCAACATCACTGATCCTTCTAATAGGATCTTTGCACCAACTCTACATTGCTTTCTCCTCCCTGGTTCCAGTAATGCTTCTCTTCCTCCTTACTCCAGGATTAAGGATAGTAACATTGTGGCTGTCCTTAGCCTGGGTTGCTGCACAGTCTTCCTCCCCATAATTTTAAATAGTTTCCTTATTAAACTCGCCTTGAATTATCGAATTTTGACATGGCAGTTGTTTCCTGTTGGAAATGCTACTGATACAAAACAATGATCTGACCTTTTGGCCAAGGCAGGATATGCATTGGAAGGGATGCCCAGGGATGGGCTGTTATACCAGTTTCAAAAAGAGAAACAGATTGCTTAGAGTAGTGCAGGACTTATTTTATTTTTGGAGCCACTTATTTTATTTTATTTTCAGCAACTATGTTGTCTTCTCCAATCTGTGAGCAACTACTTACAAGTTAAGAACTTTATCTTACGTACTTCAGCCCTACCTCATTCTCTTTCTCCCTCCATTTTTCCCTATCTTTCCACTTCTCCAGCCCCATCTATCCAGATTAGGGCTCAGCTGACACAGAGTGTGACCAGGAGAACAATGACATGCTTTGATAAAGCAAATCTGGAGCTAACATGATTAACCATTCCATTCACTTCTATCCTCTGGAGCCCACCCACCCTAGCCCTATAATTAACCTCGTTAATAATACAGCTCTGCATTTTGTGAGGTAGATTTAGGGTGGAAGGAACAAAGGAATGAGTGAATATTGGGGATTGGGTAGAGGTAGTCTGACTTTTAAAAATGTACATCAAACTATCAGCTGGAAAGAGAAGGAACTTAATGATTTTTATGAAAAACTATCTTTCACCAATGGAGAGGTAAACTGATTTAGAGAATAAGGCTCATTTTTTCAGTGGCCATGACTTGGGCCACTGAGAACTGCAATGTAATCGCTCCATAAATTCCCTTCACTTTTTAGTTTACAACGTACTTTTTATATTCTTTATCTTATCCATTCCAAATTTTAGATTTGAATTCTTTAGAAGAGGAATTAGGACTCAGAGCCTGGTCTTCCGACTATCTATCTTTCTAGAACTCCCAGAAGGTCTCTCATTCCAAACCACCTTGGCTCTAAACATTACATTCAGCTTGACTACTCTCATATACTCTAGAAATAGCTGCTTTTTGGCTGATTGATAAACTTAGTCCTCAACAGGAAGCAACTTGAATTAGTGCCATCATCAAACCATTATGAGAAACGACATATTAACATAACATCAATACCTCATTTTAAAAAGCTTGTATTAATAGTCTTGCATTTAAAAAGCCTCACTTACTCAAATTCAGTCTTTTTCTTTTCCAGTTATAGAAAGTGAGAAGCTATCTTTGGCAAACTGAAAAATGTGCTCTCTGTGGAGAGGAGTAGAAGGGTTGGGAGAGACAGAGAGACAGAGACAACAGAGACCATAGTGAAGTGAATTTTATCCTGACAGCCCAAACTAGGGCCCAGTGCAGCTGAAAAACAGCTCTCTGTGGGAAGCACCTACTCCACATCTGAAAACCTTTGGTCGTTTTTAGGGGGTTTAGCCCTCTCAAAGCTAGGAGTCTTAGTTTTATCGGTTTACTTATTTGTTGTTTTAGGACAACGAGGATATAGGTAGGGCACAGATGGGACCATATTCTTGCTTTATTGTGTACAAGCTGGTGACGTCTCTCAGACTCAACTTCCTTATTTGTAAAATGAAAATAATAATGCACCTTTCATAGGAATGTTGTAAGGATTAAAGAAAACAGCATTCAAAACATTTTAATTCAGTGCCCTGTTTGTTGTGTGTGTTCCAGCTTGTACCTTAAAGTACCCCTCCAAAGGCCTCGTATATTATACTCCCTCAATACACACACAAACTTCCATCAAGGTGGGTGAGTTGGGGAAACTCTTCCATCATTACCGGTGAACACTGAGGACCTTCTTTGCCCTGGTCCCACCCCAGTCTTTACTTAGTGTCTTGGCAATTAACCTTGTCTTTTATTGATGAACATACATCTGCATTTAGAATATGTTCTTGGCATTTCATTTCCCTGGATGGGACCCATGGAGCTCAGTAAGACTGAGGTTTTCACTCTTCCTGCCTCTAGCTGTTTCAGGTCAGCAAATATGACCCCATTGTCAGCCATTTGAAACCCAATTCTCTATGGCAATTTTGTTTTTATGCTGGACCATTCCCTGAAGGTAAGAGAACATTCAGATTTATAATGGATACTTTGTGATGGGTGAATTTGAGAAAAGATGTATATTTTAAATTATGGTGAACCCTTTCTAAATTTACTTGATGCCTTTATCAATAACATCCCCATTTTACTGTCTGTGTGGTCTCCGATCATATACTGCTCCTCAGGGTTCTCTGAGTGTTCAGAGCTCAGAAAACTTATGGTACAATTCAATCATGGAGGAGAGATAGGGCTGCAGCCTTCTAGCTATGTATCTAATCCACCTTAAAAGTATTTTTTCACCTCAGCACAAAGATAAATATAACACTGTTGGGAGATGGTCTTAGTTCCACTGAAATGTGACTATTAAATGTGTGACTTTAGTTGAGTTTCTTAACCCACCTGGAACTCTGTTTCTTTATACATAAGTATGCAAAATAAAACCTACCTTCTGGGGTCATCATAAAGATTAAATAAGTAATTCATTTGCGTAATAAAGTTTATCACACTCCTTACCTATGACTTACTCTGAGCTCAGTGCTGGAAAAACAAGGATGAATGAAATCTGATTCTAGCCTAGCAGGATCTCAAAACTTGGAGAAGGAAAGTCAAATAAAGGGACAATTAAGAGCCCTGGAATTAGTGCTGTAATGAAGGGAAGAATTGTGTTCTGGAGGTCCAACTCACCTAGGTCTAAGCAGCTTAGGGAATGCTTCCTGGATGAAAAGCCTCCTAGATGACCCAACACATAGACACATGGAAGTTCTTCAGGCATAGGCAGCTGGACTCAGGATGCAATGAACGTGACTTGGGATGAAGACTATAGGCTCAGCCGGGCACAGTGGCTCATGCCTGTAATCCCAGCACTTTGGGAGGCCAAGGCAGGAGGATCACCTGATGTCAGGAGTTTGAGACCAGCCTGGTCAACATGGTGAAACCCTGTCTCTACTAAAAATACAAAAATTATCCGCGTGTGGTGGCGGGTGCCTGTAATCCCAGCTACTCAGGAGGCTGATACAGGAGAATCGCTTGAACCCAGGAGGTGGAGGTTGCAGTGACCCGAGATCGCTCCACTGCACTGTAGCCTGGGAGACAGAGCAAAACTCCATCTCAAAAGAAAAGAAAAACAAACAAACAAACAAAGAACAAAAAACATTGTAGACTCTGGGGGGAGGTAGAGGCTATGAATGCAGCAAATGGCTGACATTTTATCCCATCTCCACCTTGCTCCACCGATACGCATAGATTCTGGTGTTAGTCTGCTAGCTAGGATTGGGATTCATGTGCTACCGGTGTGCCTCTGCACAGTTATTTACCTCCTAAGCCTTGTTTCCTCAGCCGTAAACATGATATAACAATAATTCCTGCCTCAAGGGCTACCGAGGGGATTAAACACAAAATGCTTGCATATTAGAAGGCACATGGTAAGTACTCTACTTATATAACTATTATTTATAATGATCACTAATCTTTCATGAATAATAAAGTTAATAATAAGTAACAGTAATATAGTGCTTACTATGTGTCAGGCACTATACTAAGCATTTTACATATATTCATTCATTTAATCTTCACTACAATACTATGAAGTCAGTACTACTATCATCCTCACGTACAGGTGAAGATGTAATTTCACAAGTCATACAACTAGTAAGAAGTGGAGCCAGGATATGATTCTCACAAGTTGGACTCCAACATCTGTATTCTTAATTACTACCCTCAACCATAATAAGCAAAATAATAAAAGATATATTTAACTAAAAACTTTGGAAGTGGTTTGGGAGGAACACAGAAGAAGTCTTGTTTCAGACTCTTGCTTATAGAAGAGAACAGAAAGGGAAAAAAGAAACAAGTTCCCTTACTCTGCCAGATGCTCCTGTACAGTTGTGCACATTGGTGTCAACACTCAAGCAAAGAATTGCAGTGGCTACCAGATTCCAACTGCTAAACAGCACAAGGGAGTACAGCCTGGAGTTTCCCAGAAATACTTGCAGAGGCTTTGTAGAAAGTGGGAGGCTCTGTGCCAGCAGATTGACAAATACCAATGGCACTCAAGCTACTGCAGATACTGTAACCCTACTTGTATCCATGAGTCAATGGTCTGGGCATGCCCTGGGGTTCCTAGTTCTGTGGACGCCCTCTTGATTTGCTAGTGTTTCTCTCCTGGGTGAGTGCTCTAAGAGAATACATACTGAGTGGATTCTTTCATTCGCACCCTCATGTCTTACTGTTTTCTGCCCTAATCAGTAGGGCTGTTTAATAAATACATTCTGAATTAATTAAATTGGAAAAACAAAGTTCAAGTTTATAACTACGAAGTGTTCATAACAAGATAGTATGGGGTCCCTGTTTGATCTTTTAAAAAGCTGTCATGGAATAACTGTCATTTATCATTTGTTCCCAAAATAATTTTATGTAGTTTGGAAATGGCACAAGCCAATTTGCAATGGATAAGGAGTTTGAAACTAAAGTTCATCTTTCAGCCTTTCATTAAGTTGCTTAAAAACCATTCTAATTCTCCACCCCCACCCCTCCAAAAAATTTTTAAAATACTGCTTTCTTCTCTTCAAAACTGACAGAAATGGTGAAATCACTGGATCTTCTGGAAAGTGGCAAAAGCCAAGTGCTGGGCCTTTCAGGCTTGGAGAAAATGGAAGTAACAACTTTATTTTGTACAGGACTTGGTGCTGAAACATTTCTGCTAAGTTCTCTCTGATGTATGACTTGATTTGGTTTAGGAAAGCGGTCAAGCGCAGGGAAGAGCTTTACCCTGATGATGAAATTTTGAATGCTACCTTCCTGCCATTTACCCAACAAAAACTTTCCATGTCCCCACTACGTGCAGTCACCATGATCTTTATACTGTGAATGCAGCAGTGCACGATGCTAACTGGTCTGGTTCCTGTCCTCGTGAAGTTCGCTGTCTTACATACTGTAAGACAATTGATCTCTCTAAAGCTCCAGGAAATGAGTATAACCCTACTTTTGGAGACTGCTTAAAGGACCTAGCACAATCCGTGTCCCACTATATGTGAACTCTGCTTCAATCTTCCTTTGCCATGCATTCCTCCACGCCTTTGGCCCTATGTCTGGAAACCTGTTTATTCCTCCTCTCCAGATCACTAGGTCCTGGTTTGCCTCCATGCTTGGTGCATTTCAGGCACCCAGGCCCTGATTTTAAATCCATCCCTGGGCCTACATTTCTCCTGATCTGTTTCTCCCTGGCACCTGCCTCCCCTCAGTTGCCCACTGTGTTCACATGTTCCCCTTTTTCTGACTCACCGTGGGCTCCCGGTTTTAGTTCCTGACAAGCCCCAGTGGCTTTTGCCACCTTGGACCCACACTGTCCCTGATCCCTTCCTCAATCAGCAGTCCAAACATGAGGACTGCCATGTTTTTCATCCTCCTCCTTTTGTTGGAGGCTAGACTATCTTGAGCCTCAGGTGTCTAACTCTTATGCTTGATTCTCAGAGGGACCTTAATTCTTCAAGGTACTTGACTCTAAAATTTTCAGCCCATGGAAGCAAGAAGCACCTGTAGCTGTTTAAGTATTCAGTCCTGAATCATGCATGATGAGAATCCTAGGAAAAAGTTAAGTGGTTAGTTAGGAAAACCACAGAGTAGCATTGAGGCTTAATGAAACTATTCGGATCTGTGAAATAGCCTAGAAAATTTTAGAGCATAAAGAATTCCAGACCGAATGTGTGGTGTTTAATGTCCTATAGCCAGGGCAGGCTCTCAAAGTCCACAGCACACTGTGAGAAAGAGACAGAGAGATGCGGTCTCTGCATTAAGTTATAAGGGAGATGTGACTTGTTTTAACTCTCCACCCTATGTTTCTTCATTCATTCATTCATTCATTCATTCATTCACTGTCAACAAATCTTTTTGTTTTTCTTCATTTAAGATGGAGTCTCGCTTTTTCGCCAGAATGGAGTGCAGTGGCATGATCTCGGCTCACTGCAACCTCTGCCTCCCAGGTTCAAGCGATTCTCCTGCCTCAGCCTCCTGAATAGCTGGGACTACAGGCGCCTGCCACCAGGTCCAGCTATTTTTTTTATATTTTTAGTAGAGACGGGGTTTCACCATGTTAGCCAGGGTGGTCTCGATCTCCTGACCTCAAGATCCCCCGCCTTGGCCTACCAAAGTGCTGGGATTACAGGCGTGAGCCACCACACCCAACCTGAGGCTATCTTTTTTTTTTTCTGTATGTCATTCCAAACGTGAAACACCAAATTCAGAAGGATAATGTCCTTTTATTTCAATCATCATAATAATGAAATTCCAGTGAGTCTGCTCTGAGAAGAGAAAAAGCTAAAAGACTAAGCTATAGTATACCAGAGAGAAGGCAGATTTGGATCCCTACTCTTATGTATCAGAAAGAAGGAAGAACAGAATAATTGGATGATAATGGGCTTCAGACAAGGGGAAAAAATGACAACTTCCCTCACGAACTTTGTGACTTTTAGCAAGATCCTAAGCTTTGCTGCTTCTTAGTTTTCTCATTTGTAAATGAGTCTTATAATATTCACCTCACAGGTCACAACTGCAGAAACCTTCACAACTGCAGAAACTTAAATAATATGACATATGTAAAGTACCTGGATCATAGTAGGAGCTGAACACATAACAGTTTTGGTAATGGCTTTTGTCACTTTGATCAATAACTTGGGGCTTATATTTAAATCTGCTCTGTAGTTTGAGTTCAGTCTGAGAGCTATCAGATTTCTGGAATTATTAAAATGAAGTTCTTTAATTGTTTTCATTTAAAATGTAAAGTTTCTTTTTTCTCAGCTAGCTTAAAGTCTCCTATAATTGTTAGAACCCAAAACTTGTGTGGAAAGGACTCAATTTTTTCCCACCTCTGTTCATTGTGGGCACTAATGGCTCTTTGGAACCTGTGACTCAGGGAACACTACTGGTTCACATTAGAGATGGAGCTGGGTGGATTCCAGTGAAGTAAACTGACCTCGGGGAGCTGTCTGCAACGTTGGACTTTCAGTCTAAGCAGAGTGAAGTGAAACACAAGTATAGCGTTAGGGAGTAGTCCTGGGTTTAGCCCAGAAAGCCCTGGGCTCAGATCCTGACACTGCTGCTTACTCCCCAGGTAGTCCTGTGCAAGTCACTTTACCTCCAGGTCTCAGTGTTCTTGTCAGTAGAATGGGGATAATGGTAATGAGTGTCAGGCTTTGAACTTGATAAAATGCAGTAACTAATATAACAGTGCTCCTGGAATATTTCATACCTTCATTAGCTGTAGTGCCTCTGGGACTTTATTGTACAAAAATATCTTATAAACCAAAGCATGAGTGAAAGGAAAGGATACAGGACACGGAAAATCATCTGTCAAACTCTGATGACCTTAGTTCCAGTCTAAGAATTCAGTTGACTCTCAAGAAGGGGTCTGGAGGAAGAGAGGTAGCCCAGTTGCCAGAGGAAATGTTACGTATTTGATAAAAATCACTCCTTACACAGCCTTCATAAAATGTAAAAAAAAAAAAAATTAAGCTAGAATCCTAGCAATGCCTCAAGTGTGTCCTTATACATTACCCATCTTTTAAATTTGTAAATGCTTTTAACTGTGGAGCTTTTTACCTACAACACATTTTTACTTGAAACCTCCATATGTAAATGTGAGAGCGAGGCAAAGGACGGGAGGCGCCAATCAGTCAAAGAAAGGAGGATCTAAGCAATTGGTGGGTTAAGTCAAAGGCTAGGCACAAGCTAATAACTGCTCTGTCCTCGCAACTAATTTCTACGCACCAGGCTGCGTCCTATGGCCTTAAAATGTGTGATTTTGCTTCTCAGGGGGATTAATTCTCACTAAAATACTTTTGCGAGTAGCAAATACTACCATTATCATCTTTGCAGAAGGATAGTAGATTGGCGAGAGTCTTAAGTGAATTCTTTTTACACGCCTTACTTCACTTCACCATATCTCACTTTGTGTAAGCAGGAGAAAGGCTTCTCAATTTCTTGAAGTAGCCTCTTTATGTACAAATGCCCCTCCCATTCACCAAGGCACTTGAGCTTTGAGAAAATGAAAAAAACAAACAAACAAACAAAAAACTATAGAACTGCTTTCTCACACCCATCTCCTCTGTCAACCATCTTTCTCCACTTAAAAATTTTTCTATGAGACTCAGAGATGTTTTTCTCCGTAAAGTACCCAGCAATGGTCCCTGAAACAAAGCCTAAGCATTTGCTAGCTCCCATCACACTGCAAGTGTTTCCTCTTCCCTGAATTCTGAATGCTGTTGGAAAATGCTTGCTAAATAAGTGTGAATAAGATAATTACCTACTTCTACTTCGAAAAAGGCTTTATGGCAGGTAGAGTTAGTCAGACAGAGATCTCACATTTAATAATAGCTGTGTAAATATTGTTTCCTTCTGTTTGGATGGAATAACAAATAATTTCCAGTTTTTAGATAAATGCTATCAAAAGGATGTTAATTGGCATGAGAATGTCTTATCATTTACTATTCTGATAGTAAATTTTTAAAAATAGCCTATTCAAGCATGAATCATTTCAAGAAGAAAAGAGTCCCCCTAATGGTGCCATTCTGAATTTGGGGTTTACAGAAACTGAGATGTAGGCCAGATACTCACAAACAAGAAGAGATATCACATTTGTGAAGATAATGATGCTGTCTGATCCCCGTCTAACTTGTCTCCTTCTCTGAATCAGGGTGACATCTCTCTGCTGCCTTTCTAATCCTGCCTCAGCAGACACTGCCAGCTGAGCTGTAATTCAAAGTTGTCCCAGAGGTGAGGGTGGGTTGCAAACCTGGTTATCCAATTGAAGAATTCTGCAATTTCTCTCTTCGAACTCTTGATTCTTTGTTAAAGGAAGGGGTTTAGAATACTTTTCTGCATCATTCCCTTGAGTCTTTTCCCCTTGAACTCCTCGCTGACTCTACATTTCAGAGCGTCATAATGTCACAATGAAATCTAATCCACCTCCTCCTGTTAATGACAGGAAAAGTGAGGCCAATTTCGGGTGTATGTCTTGTACCTCATCAGACAATCAGTTAGTGGTGAGAGCAGGAATGAAAGCTGGTCTTGATCTTCTCTGTCCAGTGCTCCTTTAGCTAGAGTGCATGGATGGCTTCCCTGTGGTCTCTTCATTCTCTGGGATGCTCACAAATAACCTCTCATATTCTCTGACTTACTACAGAGAAGTGAGTCTTGCAGTGAGGCTGAGATCCATGGTCATTACCCCTGTACCCCAAAACAAAGACTAATGTGAGTAAGACGAGTATCCAGCAGACAGGTCATAGTGGCTACTCTAGACAATTATTCCACTTTTAAAAAATATATTATCAGTTCCAGAAATAAAATACATTTATATTCTCTTATCAGTTGAATTATTTAGAAACAATAGTAAGTTTCTCATTTGATATACTAGATGACTCATACGGCCCCTACACCAAAAAGGTTTCAATTATATATAGTCATTTTGCTCCACCCCAATTTGAAATACATCAGTTTTCCTGTTTGGTTGTTCATTTGTTTGTACGCTTGTTTTATTTTGTTTTATTCCAGACATGCCTGTCTGGAACACAGCAGGGCCTAGTGAATATTTGAAGAGTCAATCAATCAATGGATGGCATATATGGCAATCTTTGCAATGTGCATGAGCCTGAGATGGCAAAGAAAATAGATAAGGAGAGGAGAGTTAATTGAAATTGGACATGGAAGAAGGGGAGTAATAGTTTATATTGGAAAGATAATATAGCTGGAAGTTAAGGAGTGAGGCTCTAGATTCCAATTGCATTGCCTCAAATTCTGGACTAACTCGCTCTTAGTTATGTGAATCTGGGAAAGTCATTTAATACCATTGAGCTTGTTTACTCATCTGGAAAAGGCAGATAATCATATCTTATAGGGTTGTGTGAAGATTTCAACAGAATGACATGCGGAAAACACTTATTACAGTGCCAGATACATAGTGTCAATATATATATAGTCATTTATTAATCATTATTAATCAAAATCAGCAGAAAATATCCCAATTTTGCTTTCCTTCTTCCCAAACAAAATAACCCAAAGACTGATGACCTTGCTTAGAACAAGACCTAACAAAATAATTTTGGAGGACGGGGTAAGTCACACATAGATGAAGGGCATGTAGATATGTGTGTGCATATAAAAGGATGGTTGGTGAATGACTATTTTTATTAATAACTACAGTCCAGTGGACTCATATATATTATGCTTTTTGAGAAAAGAAGGGTTAATCTCCTCATTTTAAAGAAGAAAATACCAAAGCTCAACTTTACATGGGCAGTGTGGACTGTAACAGAAATTTTATGCAGTGTCTGCATGTCTCCATAATCCTGCACTCTATTCACTGTCTTCTCAGACATAAGGGAAGGAGAAGAGATGAGGCATGGGTGTGATGTGGCTCAAAGATGGGAATAAAGGAAACTGAGGAAAAAGGACATGGAGATCCCTTATCTTCTCAGGAAGCAAGAGAAAGCCATTTTTTATTTTATTTTATTTTATTTTTGAGTGCAAAATAAAGGATCAACTGGTCAGGGAGGGCTACAGAGGAAAGTTTTGGAATTTAGAATAGCTGTGGGGGAAAATCTGAGAGACAGGGGATGGACAGTGTTGTCTGGAACTTTCTTTGGGATCTCTTCAGAGACATCTTCTTTTCCTTTTTTTCTGAAATAAACCCACTTCTCATGAGAAGGACACATTTCCCAATAGTGCTCCCCCATGTCATTCTAAGTGGAGTAAGTGAAAGGCCCTGACTTAGTAGTGGGTGAGCTAGCTCTCTAGTTCTCAGAGCCAGAGGTGCCAGATGTTTTCACAACATCCTAGGACAAGCTGTTGTTTTGTGATCTTGGCCTCTTGACTGTGGGACTTTTATCTGCAAGTCAGCATTTCTCTCCCATTGAACCAAAAATACTACAGATACTACATTGTTGGGTAAAAATGGCAGCAACAGACACTGGGGCCTATTGGAGTAGGGAAGAAGGGTGGGGGACGAGGTTGAAAAACCTTGGGTTTATGCTTGGTACCCGGGTGATGAGATCAATCGTACCCCAAACCTCAGCATCATGCAATATACCCATTTAGCAAAACTGTACATATACCCCCTGCAACTGGAATAAAATTTGAAATTATTTTAAAAAATACTGCATGCTTGAGAAATAAGAAGGCAAGACTGAAAATAATGGCCTGCTTCAATTCATCTTTTCTAAGTCTATTGATTTTTCCTCTACTGAATTTAGAGCTACCTCAAAAACTCCTATTATTTAAGTTTTGGCTACTTAATACATAATAATACTTATTAAGTATTAAGAACGGCATGGAAAAGTACTGTGAGGGCCTTAAAGAACCTCCCTGACTGCAGACTTCCCTGCACTACTGTATGTCCCACAGTGATCTTTTCTAAAATACAAAGGTGACATGCCACATTTCTTCCCTGCTTTTGTGGCTCTCCATTGGCCACTGGTAAAAGTCTAGACTCCTACACAAGAGATAAGGCCCTTTCAATCCTGAAACTTCTAGCTGTTGACCCCTCCTACCCTACCTCTGGCCGTTTCTATCCCCCCTATCCCCCACTCTATCCTCTTCCACATCCAAGGGCCTGCACTCTTCTCAGGAAAGGCTTCCATGGCCATGCACTCTGGAGGACACTTCCTCTCCCCTCATCTGCTGGGCAAGCTTTGCTGCAGCCCTCAAGCCTCCTTTCAAACACTGTTCCCTCAGAAGACTCCCTTGCCTTCTCCAGGCAGATGTTGACCTTCTTCCTCTTAAAAAATCATCGCATTATGTATACATCATCGTGCTGGCAAGATCTTCATGAACATAAGCTTCACCTGCTCGCATTTCTGTTTCCCCCACTGGGCTGTGAACTACAGAAAGTAGGATGTTTTTATCTATTGATACATTTATTTTGTGCCACCAGCCTTAGGATAGTGTCTAGAATTTAAAAAGGCATCCATTAACTTTTCAATGATGAGTGGAAGGGAGAGAGGAAGGAAGGATAAGAGAAAGGAAGGAGAGAAGTAAGGAATAGACGGATGAGTGAGAGGCAGATTTTCAGAAGCACCCAGGGCCTCTGTGTCAGGCAGCATTCTAGGGGCACTAGAATGATGTCTTCTTCAGTCCTGACAATAACCGTGCAAGGTGTTTGTTGTTATTTCCCATCTCAGATGAAGAAAGGGATGCTCACATTGGTGGAGTACATTATCCATTGCCATGATTGGAAACTTCAGAGTTGGAATTAGTACCCAAATCTATCTGGATCTGAGGTGTTACTTAGTCCTATTGATCCAACTGGTCTCTCAGATTCATTCTCCTTTCCCAGATTTCACCACCCAGTCCCTATTTTGTCAGAGTTTGTTCTCATAGGACTCTGAAACCAACAAAATTATTCTCCTGACCACACTGTTAACACTGTAACTTGAATATTTATAGTTGGAATTAAAAAAAAAAACAGGCTTTACTCTCCTCTTGCTGACAATGATAACAATAAAAGCTAAGAACGATTGAGCACTGGGATGGTTGATTTATGTGTCAATGTGACTGGGCCATGGTGCACAGATATTTGGTCAAATATTATTCTAGATGTTTTTTGAAAGTGTTCTTTGCCCCCTTCCCGAGTCCACACCCAGGCCTATCATGGGGAGCGGGGAGTGGGGAGGGATTGCATTGGGAGTCATACCTGATGTAAATGACGAGTTGATGGGTGCTGACGAGTTGATGGGTGCATCACAGCAACATGGCACAAGTATACATATGTAACAAACCTGCACGTTATGCACATGTACCCTAGAACTTAAAGTATAATAATAATTTAAAAAAAAAAGTATTAGTAATAAAATCTAAACAACAAAACAGAAAAAAAAAAGTGTTCTTTGCATTAAATTAACATTTAAATCAGTGAACTTTGAATAAAGTTTCTTTTGAATGTGGGTGGCTACATCTAATCAGTGGAAGGCCTGATTAGAATAAAGACTAACCTCCCTCAAACAAGAAATTCTGGTAACAGACTGCATTTACTCTCTGATTGTATCTCTTCCCTGGGTTTCCAGTAGCCTATCTACAGATTTTGGACTTGTGCCTTCACAATTTCCACAACTGTGTGAGCAAATACCTTACAAAAAATCTCTCTACCTCTTTCTCTTCCTCTCTCTCTGTACACACACACACACACCCCATTGGTTCTGTTTCTCTGAAGCACCTACCATGTTCCAGAAGCTGTGCAATGATTTTTTTGATTTGTTCGTTTGTTTTGAGACAGAGTTTCGCTCTTGTTGCCCAGGCTGCAGTGCAATGGCACCGTCTTGGCTCACCGCAACCTCCGCCTCCCAGGTGCAAGCGATTCTCCTGCCTCAGCCTCCCGAATAGCTGGGATTACAGGCACGTGCCACCATGCCCAGCTAATTTTGTATTTTTAGTAGAGACGGGTTTCTCCATGTTGGTCAGACTGGTCTTGAACTCCTGACCTCAGGTGATCTGCGCACCTTGGCCTCCCAAAGTGCTGGAATTACAGGTGTGAGCCACAGCACCCAACTTTAATGTACCCCTGAATTGCTTGGACCTTGTTAAAATAAAGGTTCTCATTCAGTGTGTCTGGGGTGGGGCCTAAGGGTCTTCATTTCCTGCAAGCTCCCAGGTGACCCTGGGACTGCTTAGGGGACCCTACTTTGCATAGTATGGGTTTAGAGCATTGTGGGGACAGATGATCTGAGTTCACCCCTGACATCAATAAAGTTAACTTCATTTTGCCTCAGAACCCACTTCTATAAAACCAAAATGGCAAGAGTACCCATCTTATCTAGCTCTGTCCCAGGGCTGTTGTGAAGATGAAATGATAGGGTGTGTGTAAAGCCCTCAGGACAGTGTCCAGCACAATGAGAAAAATCTATTATTATTTTCTATTATTATTGTTGTCTTAAACAAAACAACCAAGTGGTTCTTCTCAAAGGGATGTTGAGGCAAAGGGGTGGTATAATTTTGTCCCCCAGGGGATATTTGGCAATGTCTAGACATTTTGTTATTATCTCCATTGGTTGGTGGAGGGTGCTCCTGGTATCTAGTGAGAACAAGGACACTGCTATACATCCTACAATGCAAAGAATATCCCCCTACAACAAGTAATTATCTGCCCCAAAATATCAATTGTACCTGCAATAACCCCACAAGTTAAGTATTATTACTCTCAGTTTCCACATGAAGGTACAGATCCAGATATATGGCCTAGTCCACACAGTTAGTAACATGGAACCATTTTATGTGAAATTGCAGACCCAAGGTAGATGCTATTGAAGCCTCCTGAGGCAGTGCATACGAGGGCAACACACTTGTCTCTTCATGTGGTTGGACTTTCTTTTTAACTTCTAGAGCTGTAAGCGAGCTTTGAGCCAATGTTCTTGAATTTTAATCAGAAGCAGAGTCCCAGAGGAGGCCATTTAGTCATGAACTATCCTTCACAGAACCAGTGTAGTCACACAGCACTTGTGGCCTTCAAATCCCCTCCAACAAAGCCAAGACGATTATTGTTTATTGAGAAAATGGAAATCCATATGGACTAGAGTATGGTCTTCAATGCGTGTTTCAACCTTCGCACAAATTAACAACAGGAGTTTATTTTTACTATTTTTTCGATCACAGCATGGTACACATAACACCCTCTGGAACCAATTTTTCCCTTCTCTTTTTATTTTATAAATACTTCTAAAGTGTCACTATCTCTCTGAAAAAGTTAGCTGGTTAGAAAATTTATACGGATAAAAACCAGACAGTTCACTCAGTTCAACCTAGCCAGCCAACAAAACGAAAACATAAATAAAAACCAACGTGTAATAAAATAACATCCTGTGAAATTTTTTTTAGCATGATGAAATAGGTTGGGCTTTTTGTTAAGGCAGGGTTGGCTCTACCACTAGCAGCCTGTGTGACTTCCTCTTCAGAGCCAAGCATTGCTTTATATCAATATAAAATATCAATCGATGCTAGAACTGTCATGGTAAACTGTGAAGGAAAGGGTCAAAAGAGAAGTGAGCATGCTAGAATATGTTTACTATCTCAGATCAGAAATCCTTTCATCTACTTATGTTCCTCATTAACTAAAGTGAAAATGAATACTCTGGTTATGGGGAGCATTGTTGAGAAGCTTAGTAACAGCTGTTCTCTGAAAACTTGCCTGGTGGTAGTAGATGCTGTTACAGAACTGGACTGCCTAGCAAGAATTGATATAATAAAATCACTCAATAGTAGAAGTCAGATGGAACTTGTAACTTCCAGAAGCAAGTGAGTATATTACCCCTTATAAGGGGAAGCAAAATCAGAATGGCTGCCAAGGGAGCCTCACCTGTAGAGACCTACAGAGGAGACTTATGGGAAACCACTAGGAGCACTGCTTAATACATACAACCAAGATCAGGAATGAATGAGCAGAAGGCTGAGGTCTACTGAACCAATGAGCAGTGATGATGTCTTGCCAAATTTCTAGATGTGCTCCAGCTCTTGTACCCAGATTTCAACAACTGAATAAGACTCTATGTAGAAGGATCCTGAAGCATCATGGCAAATATATAGTGACTCCCAGTCCTTCCCCAAAGCGACTTACAGCCATTTATTGGGTAACTTTATTATTTCTACTATTATTAATTCATTTTTTTGAGACAGGATCTCACACTGTCTCAAATTCTGTCTGTAATCCTCCTAAAGTGCTAAGATTACAGTTGTGAACCACTGCACCCAGACTATTGGGTAACTTTAAGCTGAGAAAGATGAATTATCAGGTCTATTTTTAAAAAAAGTTTTCTGTGAACTTGTGTAGAGAAGTACTCCAGATCTTTTGAGGATACAGGGTCCACGCTGATGCTGACATCTGGGGTCTCAAATGCTGTCATGGCTCCTGCTAGAGGAGGGGCATAGTGGAGTCAAAAAATAAACAGTGTCCTAACGTGGAGAGATTTCACAGGGGGTCCATTCATCTAGTGGAGTAGTTGGGAGATTGTTCTATAAATGCCAATTTGGTTAAAGGGGTTAATCTTCTGTTTTGTCGAATTCTCCTATTAATTACTTAGAGGAAGATATTTTAAAACTCCAAACATGATTGTAGATTTGTTTATATGCCCCTTTAGTTATATAAGTTTTAATGTATTACATTTTGAAGTTCTGCTATTATATGTATGTGTATATATAATATATAAATAATAAATTATTTTTATATATATTATTTTTATATTATATTTTGTTATACCTTTTATCATTACGAGGTTTTCATTCTTGCCTCTAATGAAACTCTGACTCTTCCACTTGCTATTTTGTCTAATGTTAATAAAGAAACTCTGATTATCTTATGTTTATTGTTTATATGATACATTTTAATTGGTCTTTTATTTTTAGTCTATTTGCCTTTGTATTTAATGTCTGTCTTTTATAGACATGATATAGTTGGTTCTTGCTCTTTTATCCTACCTGACAATCTTTCTTTGGAATGGAGAGTTTAGTCCATTTTCATACAATGTAATTTTCATATGGTTTTATTTGGCCTGCCATTTTCTCCTTTTTAAAAATTTGTCTAATCTATGTATGTTTCTTGATTCCTCTTTTCTGCCTTCTTTTTGTATTAATTGAATATTTTTAGTATTCCATTTTAGTTGCTCTATTGGCTTTCTAGCTACATCTCTTTCATATTTTTACTGCTTGCTTTTGGGATTACATATAAATCTTAAACTTACACCAATCTAGTTAGTTAATATTTAATGTCTTAAGTTAAAATATAAAAAGTTTGCATAAGTGCATTCCCTTTATTTCCCCCATTCCTAGTACAATTATTAGTTTTCTCCCTTTAAACAGTCATATGTACATTAAGGAATTTAAGAGAGAGAGGGAAGGAGAGAGAGATAAGTGGGTGTGGAGAGAGGGAATTTGTCTACAGCAAGGGAGTTGGGATGAAGCCATGTTGGCACCAGCAGCATTTTAGGTAGAAAGCCTAGCCCTGGGCACACCCTGGGTCTTCTAACCACCACAGCCTCAATTCTCCTCCCTTGTAATTTATCCTTCAGAATGTTTTTCCAGTCCTTTTTATTGCCTGTGGGTTATCTGCTCACAGAGATCCTTCTCTGTGCCCACACGCAATACCCCAGAAAAGTCTAAACAAAGCTTGTGCCACACTGAACAACTGAAGAAACAAAGGAATAGAAAGGTGAAGTAACTTGTGTAATGTCACAGACAGCATGTAGTGAAACCAGGACTTTAACCTAAGTCTGTCACTAAAACCAATATATATTTAGAATGAGCCAGTAGGTATATAATGATAATAAGCACAAGACTATGAGCTCTTCGAGGGCAGGAATTTTTGTATTTTTGTAATGATATGATTCAAGGTGTCTGGAACAACGCTAGTTATATAGTAGGTACTCAATAAATATTCACTAAATTTGGATTATCTTCCATAATACTATGTTATAGCCATACTATGATACTCACTGCTGAATTTGATGGGTATGATAGTGTGCCATGACTAACTGATGTTACCTAATAACTTAGCATAAGATCTGGCTTTACCACTGGTGTATTCTAGGACCTGTTAGAGTTTTACATTAACGATAATATATAAGATGTAAATAATAAACCCTACTCTCTAAAAGGATGTGAGGTTATGTTGAAGTACATGAATGTGGCAGCATGCCATTGGCACTTGATAAAACTTTCACTCTTCTCTAGATCCTTTTCTAGCAACGGAACTGTCATGTACAGGTATACAGGTTGTATGCACATAACTCCGGGAGATACCATTTACATTGTAATCTCTGTAAATAGTGACTCTTGAAATTCAAGGAATCTCAATGGCTTCATACAGCAGTTCTGAATCTAGCATAGTAACTACAGCAACTAGACCACAATGAGAACATGGTCATTTTCAAGTGAACCATTCATCATTCAGTGAAATAATGACCTATAGATCAAGGTGGATTTGTTTTACCCTAAAATTTGACCCATTCCAGAAACAGTTTTTAAATGTAACAAGTGCTGATTAAGAGCAATTCAACAAATTCATCATTAAATATATGACCAGTTCTGTGCTAGTCATCAAAGGGAGAAGAAAACTGAGTTAAAAACATGGTTCACATTCACTCCTCTATAGAAACTTCGACTTTACTGTCCCCCAGGGACTTCCATGTCAACTCAGACATTAATCACTTCTTCATTCTTATTTTATTTGGCCTCTCAGCAGCACTGAATAGTCTTTCCTTATTAAAACCCACGTTTCCCCCTTTTGAATTCTGTGTTTTTCATCCCACCTTAGAGACGGCTTTTTTTCAGTCTTCCTTTGTTGGCTCTTCCTTCCCTGATGGATTCTAGATGTTGGGAGTAGCCCAGACTTCAGTCCTTGAATATCTTCTCTCTGTGCTTTCTCCCTAAGTCAGTGGTTCACAGCCTTGGCTGGATATTAGAAATATGCAAGAAACTTTTAATAACACCAATGTTCAGGCCTCACCTGAGACCAATTACACAAAAATCTCTGAGGGTAGGACTGAAACATTATTATGTTTTCAAAGATTCCCAGGTGTTTCCCATGTGTAGCCAGGCTTGAGAACCATTTCCTGGGTGATCCCATGCATTCCACGGCTTTAAATGCCATCTATCTGTTGTTGATTTCCAAATTGATGATTCCAGCCCTAGAATTCCTAATTCTGACTCCAGCCCTAACATCTGTCCCTGGCTCGCTTCATACACTCCTGGCTTGTTTCAGGTTTTCCATGTGCACAAGGATTTCAATGCTGGATAAGAACGATCCCACAGACCACCACCTAGGAGCTGATTCAGTTTCTCATTGCCATCCACTTCCTACAAGCACATCCCAACCCCAACCAGGAGAGACATTCAGATAGGTTATTAACATTATAATAGAGGCTCCCTTGTATTACACATCCACCATGTGACTGGTATTGTGTATGAGGTTTTATATATTTTGTTTCATTTAATCCTCATGACAACATTTTGAAGGAAGTATTATACACAAACTCACAGGTGAGAAAACAAGGTCTTAAAAGCGTGAACAAATTTATCCCAAATCACATGATCAATAAAATGGAAGGACCAGGACTCAAGCCCAGGTCAGTTTTACTCCAAAGTTCATGCATCATCATTGAGCATGCTGCTGCTTGAGTCCCTTGGCTTTCAACCAAATGAACCACACTCCCCTCTGATAACATATTCTTGTTTCCAAAATTATGGGACATGAAATCTTTGAGATTCTAGAAAGCTAGGTTCAGATGAGGCCGGTGAGTTCTTAGAATTCAATTTTCTAATTGTACAGATTAGGATATCAAGGTCTTGAGAAGAAAAGTTACTTTCCCAAGGTCAAACAATTAATTATTGGCCAGGCAAGGATTTAAATCAGGTCTCTTATGAATCCAATGCTCTTCTCAGAATATAATGTCTCCCCACATTAAAATGAAGTGTTTCTAATAATTTATTTTTCTCTTCAACTTGCACAAGAGTCCTTCATAAAACAGGCTGTGTGTTGTTCAGTTGCATAAAATAACTATTTGTTACATTTGTTGCATTCCTTTTACCTTTAATTTCAGTCCATTGAAATGGCCATTGCTCACCAAGCTACTTTAACCACAGAGCCGTTATGAGGTTTATTTGTCGCTGAAGTCTTATTTTCTGCAGTAAATTAATGACGTGTTATTCCCAGAGACTTTATGGTGCTTGTCACTATATTAACTTACATCAAAAAAATCACAGGGAGCTATTTTTCAAACCCTGACAAAAACAGCCTAGAGAAATCCTACTGAATTGGGGGCTTTGAAATATAAATGCACATATGGATTGCATATTTCTCATAAAGAAAATGTTTTCATTTCACATTAGGTAAAAGCTTTCTTAAAAAAGTTGTCACTTAGTACACGGAAAGATTCATTCCTTCTCAACCTGGTTTCCAAGAGCAGAAGCAAAGGTTGCTCCTTTGCAAACAAGATTTATGAATTGTAGGTCATGACGTGGTGTGCAGTTAGAGAGAGACCTTGATTTGAATTTCTGATGTGCTGATTACTGGCTCTGGTCTGTTACATGTGTGACTTGAATTCTCAGTGCCTCAGTTCTCTATCTGTAAAATGGGGATGAAAATACTGCATCCAAGTTGACAGGACTCTGTGAAATAATGTGAATGAAATACCCTCAGTGTTCCTAGACTATAATAGAGGTTAAATAAATGTCATTTTTCTTGCCAAAGATTTATTTTTTTCCTATTCTAGCTTAATGGCCCTCAGTCACTTTTGTCAACCATTCTAGGCAAGTTCCAGCCTTCTCCTTTTATGCCACTCATTTACTCATGAAACACTCTTAATTCTATGCCAGCTATGCCAAACACTGAAAGAAGTTCAGCATCCTACCCTATTCTAGAAGCTTGGGATCCAGTGTGGAGAACAGACTAGGAAATAGGAAATTGTACTAGAATTCACAGAGCTCTGATGGGTAAGTACAAGCTATGTACAAATCCAGCAACAGTTCGAACTAGTTCTTCTTATTCACACAGACCTCCTGGAGGAACTCATATCTAGGCTGAATGTCCAGTAGGACTCTTCCAGCTCTGAGACACCCTGACCCAAGTGGTTCCTACATGGCTTGCACAGATGGACAGAGCAGTTCTTATTAAAACTAACAGTTATAATGAAGAGATATTCTTCATATAAGACATAACATTGTGTGTGTTCAAGAAAGTTCTTTTAACTACATAGCATCAGCTGAGGAAGCAGAAAGAAGGTCTACCCTCCTTATGGAGGGATGTGGGAAAGCGAAATGGAGACCATGAACTCTTCTTTGGCATCCACAAAGTGTCAGGAACTCTGCTTGGCATTTTCCTCTCTCTTTCTTACATTCTTTCTCACTCTTCCTCTTACTCTCTTTCTATGTTATTCTTTTTTTAAAAAAAATTCAGTCATCATCATAAATGATGAAGACTGTCTTATCCTTATTATTATGTAGGAAAAACAAGGTGAACTAAGTGCCAGAACGTTCATGCTATCTTGCCCAAGACCACACGAGTAAAGGGCTACAGAAGGGATGTGAACCCAATCAGGCTGGCTGTCCAAACTTTATCCATCTGCCTAGACTAAGTTGGGGTGTCAGGGCTCAAGGAAGCAGGTTACAGAACCCAGAATCCTAAGGGTGAAAGACTGTCACATTTGGCAGGGGTGCACAAACCTATTCTTTGCCCACAGCACACCACAAATTATTCAAGTAGCAAGACTAACTGAGGACTCTACCTTCTGCTTAGTGATGGGTCCTTCACAAAGGGTCAGGCAGGTCATAATTGGCTTAGGAAGAGGTGGGACTTTGGCTAGGCAGGGGCATAACATGTCCCATTTTGGGGATGCTAAGAATCACTGCAGTGGGTCTGGTCTGACATCCCAGGTTCATTAGGGCAACCTTACTCAAATTGGCAGCAAGTCACTGGTGGTAAAAGAGATTAAAAGGGCTCTTCCTTATTTAAAAGGGGGAGGATAAAGTTGCTGACTGAGATATGTTGTGGATAATGAGAAAAGTGCCTGAAATAAAGAAAAAAAACAAATGAAGTTGGGATGGAGAAGGTGATGAGCTGCTGAATCAGCTCTCTGGCAGAAAATGGAATTCAGAGGTTTTCTTTCTGTTTCTGACAAAATGGATGTTCAGGCCTTTTTCTTTTTCCTTTTTTTCTTATTCATCTAAAAGGTTCTCTTTAGAAGCAAAGTAAAATGGAAATGCAAACCAGGAAATCCTGACACTAACTCTTTTGACAAGATGGAAAATAAGAAGAAAGTAATTGCTGATACTGAACATGGTCCAGAGAGAAGCACTGTCCTTCTCCCACCAGGAAAAGGAGACATTTTCCCAACTTTGTGCGAAGTATGATCCTAAGATGTCTTAGTTTTTTCTGTAAAATGAAAAGGTAGGGAAAGAAGGAAGAAACACATTAATATGCATTGAGCACTAATGTAGAGGACTAGGTGCTCACAAACAAGGTGTTCCCCATAAGTCCTGCTCTCACAAACGAAGCAGGGCGTTCCCGATAAGTCTTGCTCTTGCAAACGAAGCAGGGCGTTGGGGGCTTGTTTATGTGTAAACATCTTGAAAATCCAGAAAGTCAGGAAAAGGTCAGAAAAAAAACAACATGTCTTGTGACTTGGCAACATTCCACAAACGACTATAAAATAAAGCAGAGCGTGCCATTTGAGGCGGCCGCCATGTTTGTCTTGTTTTGTGTTGTTTTGTGTGTTCATCCCTTTGTTTAGGAAACACGCAGACCCCAGCACACTAAGCACGGGCCAGCAAGGTACTCAGTAATATAACATATTATGTCAATTAATCCTTACAAAAGCCCTGCTGGATATATAGTATTGTACCCATTTTAAAGAGAAGAAATGTCCTGGGTTAAAAGGTTATCCAAGGTCACTCAGCTAACAAGTAGCAAACCTGGAATCCAGAACCGGGGCCATCCAGCTCCAAAGTTCAGGCTCCTGTCACTGTGCCTTATCAACAGGGTGCAATCCCTTTCCTCTCTGCCCTCACAAAGCCTTTCAGGTAGATGACCATTTAGAAAGCAGGTGACCTTCAGTTCTTTATCTGATCCAGAAAGTCACTAACTTTAGTATTGCTTGTGATTTATCAAGAAGAAATTTGGAGGATAGGAGAACAGTCCTGAAATGGATTTTTGATTGATGTCACCTAAGCTCCATAGGTTTGAAGCTTTCTCTATTTCTGGAGTCACGAATCTCTATTTCTCCTTCAAACCAAGCCTGAAGATGATGGGTCCTTCTTCATCCATTCATTTACCCATTCAGCCATCCATCTATCTGACAAATATTAGGCATCTGCTGTGTGACTGACCTCATCTTAATGGTGGGTAGATGTTCCTTCTCTTGTGGGTCCTCCCTATAAAGCAGGAGGATCAGAAAAAGGCACACCTCACATTATAATGAAGTATAAAGAGATGAGCTATATATATTATATAATGGAAGATTATAAAAGAGCTGTTGAACCAAAGGAAGAAGTGACTCACACAGTCTGGGGCCATGATAGCCTGTTGGGAGAAACCTGTGTACAGTGACATTTGATTATAGTTAAAGGTCTACCTGGAGTTGGCCAGGCAGGAAAAGAGGTCAGTGAGAGTAGCGTAGACAGATGTGCAAAAGGAAAGATGTGGTATGTTATGAGGACTATGAGTGGGTAATGTGGGGAGGGGCACATATATGAACAAAATCAGGAGGGGAAGACAGTGGGCACACCAGGGAGACCCCATGGGGCTTTCTAAGGAGTCTTAACTTTTCTATTTGTGATGAGGAGCCACTAAGGAATCCAATTTAGGGAATAACCTGTTTAGATTTGTATTTTAGGAAGTTCTCACAAATATAGGCGAAGATGAAAAGCTCATAAATTAAGTAGCCAAGTTTTCAAATAAAAATTCTAAGTGACTTTCACATATTTATTTCTTTATTTTGACATTTATTTATTAAATACTTATCATCAGGTACTGAGCTAGACTCAGGGCATAGAAAGGTGAATAAAAACATGTAATTCCTGCCTACATATAACATTGAGTCTAGTTGAAAAAACAAATTATTTAAATAATTATGTAAATGACATTGCAGCTGTGACAAGAAATTTAGAGGTGAGTATTCGGTATCAGGAGACCCTGTTAGAGAGTTATTTGTCCTGGTTAACTTCTATGAGGAAGCGACACACTGCCTGTGATTTGCAGAAGCAGTGGCAATGAACCAAGAACTGTGAGCTGAGAAGAGTGTTCCAGACAGGTTGACAATGTGCAGAAGCCCAGTTTGGGAGGCAAGGGAATGTGGAGAGGGAGGATGGGGTGACAACAACCAAGGAGACGAAGGATTCAGGGTGTAGCATGAAGCAGGAGGTCAGGAGCAGATGCTGAGTTTTCGACTCAGGTTTTGAGCTTTTCACTCTGAGCTTGAGCTTCTGAGAATGGGCAATGCAAAGCAAAGCAAAGTCACCCTGGCTATCCCAACCAAAGCCATTCTATATTAGCTAACAACCAGATGACCTGAAGACATGTGAATGAACCCAGACAACATCTGATGAGCCACCCAGCCAAACAAAGCCTTAAATGACCAATCTTCAGACTCAGGTGTGAAATAAATGGTCATTGTGTTAAGTCACTGGACTTTAGGGTTGTTTGCTATGTAAGCACATGCAATGGGGAGTTTGATGAAGTGTGAGTGAACAGGCAACCTACAGAATGGGAGAAAATTTTTGCAATCTATCCATCTAACAAAGGGCTAATTTCCAGAATCTGCAACGAACTTAAACAAATTTGCAAGGGAAAAACAAACAACCCCATCAAAAAGTGGGTGAAGGATATGAACAGCCACTTTTCAAAAGAAGACATTTATGCAGCCAACAAACATATGAAAAAAAGCTCATCATCACTGGTCATTAGCAATATGCAAATCAAAACCATAATGAGATACCATCTCATGCCAGTTAGAATGGTGATCATTAAAAAGTCAGGAAACAACAGATGCTGGAGAGGATGTGGAGAAATAAGAATGCTTTTATACTGTTGCTGGGAGTGTAAATTAGTTCAAACATTGTGGAAGACAGCGTGGCTATTCCTCAAGGATCTAGAACCATAAATACCATTTGACCCAGCAATCCCATTACTGCGTATATACCCAAAGCTATTATAAATCATTCTACTATAAAGACACATGCACATATATGTTTTTTGCAGCAATATTCACAAGAGCAAAGACGTAGAACCAACCCAAATGCCCATCAGTGATAGACTGGATAATGTGACCTATATATACCACGGAATACTAGGCAGAGAGAAGAACGGATGAGTTCAAGTCCTTTGCAGGGACATGAATGAAGCTGGAAACCACCATTCTCAGCAAACTAACACAAGAACAGAAAACCAAACACTGCTTGTTCTCACTCATAAGTGGGAGTTGAACAATGAGAACACATGGACACAGGGAGGGGAACATCACACACTGGGGCCTGTCAGGGGGTGGGGGGCAAGGGGAGGGATAGCATTAGGAGAATTACCTAATGTAGCTGACAGCTTGATGGGTGCAGCAAACCACCATGGCACATGTATACCTATGTAACAAACCTGCACGTCTGCACATGTACCCTAGCATTTAAAGTATCATTAACAACAACAACAACAACAACAACAACAACGACAACGATTCTCAGGTTGCTGGTTTGCACATCTGGATGACTACTGAATTCATTCTCTGAAATCGGATCAAGATTTAAATTATTGAGTAAGATAGCCCTATAATAAAGACAGGGGAGAATCAGTTTAATTATGACTAGGAAAACCAGAAGGGTACTTTGCTATGAGGATGAAGATCCACTTTGAAGCATCAGTTCAACCAGTTTATGTTGTATGTAATTCTTGGGTCATTCTTTTGATCTTGAGTATAATTGATGTGGGTACAAATTCTATCTCTAACACTCAATTTTGGTGTGACTGTGGAAAGTTGGTTTACTTTCCTGAATTTAAACTGGAAAATAAAAACAATAATATCTATTTGCAAAGTTTTTGTAAGGATTACATAAATGGCAGCTGAAACATAAACCACATCGCCTGGCCTTTATTTCATACCCAAAGCATAGTTGCTATTATAATTATACAAATTTTTGTTCAGCTGTTCTCCATCTGCTTAAATACATTTTTTTTTCTTCTACAGGTTCTTTTTATGCTTTAAACTTGGCTCTAGATTCACCAAATCATTGAAGCCCCCCCCCCCCAAACTAATTTAACACAGCATTGACTTCACTTTTCTAAAATGTTTGTATCTCTGTATTTTTGCAAACTTTCATCCATCATATATTTATTTAGCACCAACTATGCACTCATCACAAAGGGAAATAATAATAATACACTGCTTTTCCTACTCATAGGTGGCAAACAGCACATGGTGTCATATTTTCATTTAAAATTGAGTATTCATTTCACCTTTTACAAATTTCTTTGGTAAGCATAATTTCATCTGATGTTCACAAAAGCCCTGTGGAAAAGCATAACAAGTGTTAACATCCTTATCTCCCATCAAAGACGAGTCTAAGCTCCCTGGGTCATGGTCTTCAACCCCTTGTCACTTGGTAGGCAACTTCGGTATAGACTTACGTGGTTTTACTTACAGTGAAATGTATTTATCTTCCCTACCTGTATGGTGGTTCCTGAGCTCAGGGACCAGGGCTTCTTTATCTCTACATCTCTAGTGTCTAGCTAAATGCCTGGTAAAGGACAGGTATTTAACACATATTTGCTGCATGAATTAGAGTCAGGAAGTTTGAGGGACTTGCTCAAATACACATGAGAAATCAACAGCAGGCCTGGGGTTAGAATATAGCTTTTCTTTATTTCTCCTAATTCAATGCTCTCTACGTTACAAGTTGTCTTCTACTAATTTGATATTTCTGTGGTTGGTTTTATAAAACAGAATAAAAGTGTCTCAAAAAGAAGACAGTATGTTAAGAGCATGGAAATTTGTAACCTAGAAAGTGAAATGAATACTTACTTTTAAATGAAAATATGCGACCATGTGCCGTTTGCCACCTAAGAGTAGGACAAAGCAATGTAGTATTATTATTATTAGTGTTCTCCAGAGAAACAGAACTAATAGAAGATTATATGTAAATCCCCATAGATATATACATACATATTTTGAGATTTCTAAGAGAAATTTGGTTCATGCAATTGTGGACGTCAAAGAGCCCCACAGTCTATTGTCTGCAAAGTCAAGAACCAAGAAACCAGGTGGTATAATTCAATCTAAATCTGAAGTCCTGAGATCCAGGGCTTGGGGGTAGGGAGGGGACACTGGTATAAGTCTCAGGCCAGAGTCTGGAGAACCTTGAGCACAGATATTTGAGGGCAGAAGAAGACGGATGCTCAAGCTCAAACACAGAGAGCAAATTTGTCTTTTCTCTGCTTTTCTATTCCATTCGGGCCTTCCGTTGATTGGATGATGCCCACGGCCATCAGTGAGGGGGATGCCCTTTATTCAGTCTACCGAATCAAAAGGTAATATCTTGCAAAAAAACACCTTACAGACACACCGAGAAATAATGCTTTACCATCTTCCTGGATATACCTTACCCCAATCAAATTGACAGATAAAATTAACCATCGCAGTGAAGTGTTCATTCAAACAATCTGTTAATGAATGAAAGGAGGCAGAGGCCAAGGAAGCGATATTTATGAGCATCTACTCTTCATATAAAACGTAATATTATTTAGTATTCATAGTAACTTTATGAGTTCAACATTATATCTGTTTACAGATGAGAAAACTGAATCTCACAGAGGTAAAGTCACTTATGTGTGTAGGTAACTTGTGGGGTTGGTTTTATAAACCAAGTTGGTCTAAATTCAGTGCCTGATCACTTTTCATTATATCCCGGAGAAAAAAGACTGTGAACTAAAAAACTCCAGGCTGTGTGGACACACTGATGAACACAGGCATGGGAGAATACTGTATTATTTTTTTTTCACTGCCTTTCAGTTGAAAGAATGGGCCTGAACATGACAGCTTTTCAAATTCAGAGACTTAGTCTCCTAATCCTCAGACTGTAATTTTCACTCTTGTGGCTTTGTAAATAATGTTTTTTTTTGTCATTTCATAAAATGCCTCTGATTAGGAAGGGATTGATCATTTCCTAAGACTGTTTTGTAAGAAATGCCCAAAGCCACTTGGCGTCCCCTGTTGGTGCTTATTTCTCTGTGTTTTTGATAAAATATAATTGTCTTAAGTCTCTCAGGATTGATTAAATGGAATGTTCAAAAGGAAAGCTGTCTTATTACTGACCCTGCATCCTTTAGTTAATAAGTTTTTTTTCCTAATTTTACTTCAAAGATGAAAGTTTCTTAATTAACCATCAGAGGTTCTCTGAAGCAAAGTATATTAAAATCATATTATGCCTTCCTGAGGCTATAAAAAATCTCTTTAGATTTTTTATTAAGCAAAGCTATTGGAAGTAAAGATATGAGGGTAATTGTATCTATATATAATAAAGAAAGATACACTTATGAGTTTTCTATTCTAATCAACATCACTGCCACACTGAAAAAGTCAATTATTTTGTAATATTTAAGAATGCTAATAAAAATGAATGTTATTTAGCCAAATCTTGTTAGCTCTGGAAATGAGAAACAAGAATATCAAGGATTAAAAAAATCACAGCTTAATTCCAAATACAATTTAGCAAATGTGTGTCAGAGCAACTTGATCTATTTCAACAGTTATTTATTGATTACCTGCCATATGCCAAGTAGTCTTCCTACATTCTGAGAGATAGGAAAATTAAGACATTGACCCTGCCCTCAGTGAGCTCACAAACTTCATAGGAGACATTGTTTCTTTGCTTGTAAAACAGGTGAAATTGGACATGCTCTATAATAAAAGTATGTTCAAGGCAATGATGTGCTGGGAAACTGTTCTGAGGTGGAATTGTCTTGTTTGCCAATTTTCATGGTATAAATATTTCCACTGCAGTTAGCTTCACGTTGCGAATTTAACAACTCCCAATAATTTATAAATTGGCTTGGAAAATTCTTGAATATTTAACAACCAGCTCTCATAAGAAGGTATTATCCAACTTCAACACATCACTGGAAACATGGTAGAAGCACAAAAAGCAGCAGTGAATTTTGCCTGGAATGGGGCTACAAGAGGATTCAGAGCCAAGGGAATTGGAGCTAGGCCTTGAGGATGAACAAGATAGTAGGGCAGAGAACAGGGAAGAAGAATGTTCCAGGCAGAGGGAATATCACATGTAAAAGTAAGAAGGGTGAGAATTCATTGTGTGCTGGGACATATGTAATCAGACAGAGCTGATTTTGGGACTCTCGAAGCTGAGGGTTACACTGGGGCCAGATTGTTAAAAATCTTAGGAGTCTCTGGAGGGGGCTCACAAAACCCATTTGAAGAACAACTACAGAAATAACCCAAGCACAGATGGATTCTGCCAAATGGCCAGGCATTCTGCAAACATGGTTATTTTCAAAATGACTGATTTCTTGGCTGAATTTTATTGTTTTTCAAAGAATCTGGCTTATTTAAAAGCATGGTCATATGAGGGGGGAGAAAGTGAAGGAAAGAAATACGAAGATAAATTGTAATGTGTCTGTATTGTAATTTAGGAGTATTTAAAAATGTATTACATACTCATTACAAAAAATATAGGTATGAAAAAGAAGAAAATAAGAATTACCTGTCATCCTATCACCCATATATAGCAGCCTCTATCATTTTGATGTTCCTCTTTCTAGTATTTTTATGTATGTTTTTATTATGCATATTTTTTAAATTGAAAATTAGTTTATATTATACATGTTTTATTAAAAGGATGTCTCAAGAACACCACCACAGGTCAATATGTGTTTGTCTCTACATTCCTAATGATTGTGTAGTTTTCTATTGAATGGAGGTTAACTTGTTTCTGAAATCTACCATTTGTGGAAATTAAGATTGGTTATAATTTTTTACTATCTCAACTGGTGCTCCAAATAAAGACATTTTTACTCTTAGCATACATTTTCTCAGGACAAAAAAAAAATATATCAATTTTTACATTTTGCTTTTTAAAAGCAAATTTCAAGGAAACAAAATAAGATGTCACTTTGGAGTTATTTCACTAATCATCTCATTGTCCTTAGCACTCCCTTACCCTCTAATGGAATTAATTTTTGAGACGTCTATATTGTACTTGTGAGACCAAGTTCTCACAGGTTTCAGGACACACATAATCTTTCTGTGATGGCAGCCGAACAGTTTGTCTGCTGCTTATCTCTTCTTTTACACCATACCGGTAGCACAGTGTTTTATGTGACAAATACCTGGATAGCCAAATATCCTCCACTAAGAATTAAATTCATATTTGTACTAGTCATGGTGTCACATGTGTGAGAAGACTGTCTTATAGCTATTTATATGGTGTACTCTCTAGAGATTACCAATGTAAGAAGCGGTGGTTTACTTAAACTGATAGCCAAAGATTCCTTTAGAGGCATTCCTTCATGGGAAATAATGGTCATACAACATGTTCTTATTAAAATTTTATTTTGTGCCAAGCACAGGGCTTGAGATGCTGAAAATTCTTTTGAGACCTGATTATAGATCACATTGAACTTCAGCTTGGGTATCTGAATTTTATCCTACAGCTTATATTAGTTATGAAAAGGTCTTCAATAGCAAAAACAGTATGTAAATCTAGGCACAATAGAGAAGTCATCTCTTAGGAATGGCCACTGCTTGAATAATTTGGGAGCGAAAATGCTTTTCTTTCCTTCAACTGATGTATCGTATTACTGAACTAATGCTGTAAATTTGGGAAATCTCTGTAAGGCTGCTATATGCCAGACACTTCACTAGAAAAAGAAGGGATGGAAAATAAAATAACTGCCTTTCCTGAAAGAAACACATTTGAGAGTAAAGTATATGAGCATGTAGTCACAAAGCAACACAGTCAGTCCCATAATAAAAAAACACATAAAATAAATAGCTATGATAGTTCAGAGCCTGACTAACTCTTTGGGAGTGGTGGCAGAGAGTAGTCAAGAACTTCATTCAGTGATGATGCTGTGAATAAAAACTTCTTTTTACGCTTTGCATATATTTTGTCAGGACAATTAAATAAATGTAAATATATATATGTATATATATATATCATTTTGCTTAGAGTGGATTTTCATGTATAAATAGAAACTGTTTAGGCAAACAGAAGGGAGGGCATTTCAGAGACAGCAAACAGTATGTGCAAAGACAGGTTGACTTGAAACAGTATATACATATTTATCATAATGTACATTATATATCATCCCCAAACCAGATTTTAAAGTAGATTTGAACCTGACAAATTATATACAGAGGCAAGATCTGTGCTGTAGTCAAAAACTTAGACAGCACTGTAAGAGACAGGTTATAAGGTGACAAGACCCCAAACAGAAAAAACACAAATCCAGGTGGAAAGAAAATGGTGGGCAGGACAAAGATAAGAGCAGTGGGGGTACAGCAGACAAGACAGATATGAGAGGTATTTAGGAGATAAAAGTGGAAAGGGCCTGGTGACGAGCTAAATGTAGGGATGGTAGGTGGGCAGTATATGGCTCCCTAATTTCTGGCTGGGATGGCTTACTGGATGATGGAGATATTGAAAAGGCAGAAAATAGGAGAAGCGAGCCTCATGAGTTCAGTTCTGGGCATAATGCTTTTGAGATGCTGTGAGAAATCCAAGTGAGAATGTCTGGGTAGCAGTGGCATATGTTACTAGGTCTTGTAGAAGATGATTGGGATACTGTGAATTTTCAGACAGTAAAAGGTTAACATTTTTTAATGCTCCAGTTTTTTATCAAGGTCACAGCTTGTGTCTTCTATCATGTACAAACCAGAGGCTAAAGGACTTTGTGGTTTCACAGTTGGAATCTGTGGCTTTTCTTATGTGCAGCAGAGACTCATAGCGTATTTAGAGTAACTGCTGAGAAGTCAATGTATGACATCTCCTAATTAAAGATCACCACCAAGTTAGGGATCACTGGAAGCAGGTAAGAGGGAAAGTGCATTTATTATAAAAAACAAAAAGCAAAAACCCGTATCAATTCTAGTAACGATTTTTATTGAAGTGGTAGCATTTAATATGATTGGCTTTCATTTTCCTTTTGAGAACTAGAGTTTGCAGAAAAATATCAGTAGTTTTTTATAGCTCAGTTGTTCAGATGTAATAAATTTACACGATAAATTCATCCATTCATTCATTCAACTGTCTTTTTTTGAGTTCCCATTACCTACTTTTTTTTTTAAGAGAATCAAAGATGAATAAGATTTAGTGCCAAGTGAGACATGGTCCTGACTCTTCAGAAACACACAGCAGATTTCTTTCTTTATAATTACTGGTGTAGCTATCATGATTATAATCAATTAATAAAGATAATAGATATAATTTGTTTATGGTTTTGATGAGTAAACTCTCGGTCTCTTTCATCTCCCAGTAAGAGACATACACTGCTAGGCTAAATTATCTTCTCTTTGGTGTTCAGCCATGAGGAAATGCAATATAATAAAAGGTCTCCTTCTGATCATATGTACAACTGAGCCTGGGGACTTGTTTTTATGCAGATTCCCAGACTCAAGCTCTGGAAATTTGGATTCCTTAGGTCTGAGATATAAAATTGGCAATTTTCTATTGCTGTAATAACCCATAGGAAATTCTGAAGTACATGGTTTATCAGGCACACTTTGAGAAATCCTGTTGTGTTAGACACAATAAGGGCTGGTAGGTCTAGCTGACCAGAATGCCAATTCCAACTTTATCAGTGGCAAGCAGAGTGACCTTGGGCAAAGTTTTATAAAAAGTGTTTAAATCGTCTCAGAAAAAGTGACTCTGGGACATTTTTGTAGAACAAAATGAAATTTTATATGTGAAATAGTTGATATTTAATTAATGCTTAATTTTACCTTTTTTCCCCCTTGTTTTCCTTTTTAAACCCCAATTTGTATTTGTTATGATTGGCTTTCAATTTCCTTTGGAGAACTACCAGTTTGCAGGAAAACATCAGTAGTTGTCTTTTTAGCTCGGATGTTCAGATGTAATAAATTTACATGATAAATTCATTAATTTATTCAACTACCTTTTTTGAGTGCTCATTATTTTTTGTGCCTCTAATCTATCGTTCATCCTTTCTTTCTTTAGAATTCCTGTGTATCCTTTTTATTTCTCATTGGACTCTGCACTGCTTGAGAACAGAAGTTTGTCCTCACTTTATTTCTGTATCTTCAAAATCTGCATGCAGCATGTATATACTAAAGTGTTTTCCTAGAAAGTTATCCCTATACCTTGATATCTACCTTTATTTTATGCTCTTGTATCAAAATGATTATTAATTTGTTTACAAGATTGACACTTCCAAAAACTCATTAATGCTTCTTTGTCTTTTTATAGCATAACATATTTGGCAAGAAATAGGATTATGCTTTCTTTAATTCCCTACTTAAGAAAAAGTCCCTGGCCAGGCATGGTGGCTCACACCTGTAATTCCAGCACTTTGGGAGGCCAAGGCAGGACCATTACTTGAGCCCATGAGTTTGAGGTCAGCCTGGGAAGTATAGGGAGACTCCATCTCTATGAAAAATAAAAAGTTATCCCTGCATGGTGATGCACCAGCACTGCCTGAGTCTGGAAGGTTGAGGCCACAGTGAGTTATGATTGTGCCACTGCACTCAGCCTGGGCAACTGAGGGGCTTTGCCTGAAACAGAAAAAAGAAGAGAAGGCACCTGATTTAATTCAGGAAATGAGAGCATCAAATGCTTATTTTGACAATTCACACAGACTCATGAGTGTGTTGGCAAAGGAATGACTTGGTGGCTTAGGTGACAGCATGTTAGTTGGCAAAAGCATTTACTATGTTAGTTTTATTAGTTCAGTGAATATTTATTGAGCTCACACTGTGTGCCAGACATTGTGCTGGGTGGTGAGGGAATGCAATCAACAAAATGGTTCTTATGTTCAAGGAACACATGGGTTTATAATGAAGGCAAACCAATAAATATGTAATTTCAACACATTACAGTACATACTATACTAGAGAAAGGCATGGGATGTTTTGAGACTCCCAACTTACTGTACAGGTAAGGGGGAAAGTTTTCTGAAGGGGATTATACCCACGTTGAAAGATGGAGGACTAAAGAGTGGTTCTATGGTCTGCATGTTGGTGTAAACCATCCCCAAGTTCATATGTTAAAATCCTAATCCCTAAGGTGATGATATGAGGAGTTAAAGCCTTTGGAAGTGATTAGGTCATGGAGGCAGACCCGTCTTGAGTGGAATTAGGGATAGAGGAGGTCCTTGCTCCTTCTGCCATGCGAAAATGCAGCGAAAAGATTCCATCTATGAACCAGAAAGAAGGGCCTCACCAGACACCAAATCTGCTGGTGCCTTGATCTTGGATTTCCCAGCCTCCAGGACTGTAAGAAATAAATGTCTGTTATTGATATTCCACCTAGTCAATGGTTTTGTAATAGCAGCCCACATGAACTAAGACAAGGGACAAGGCAAAGGAATTAAAATGTGCTCCAGAGAAAAGCAACAGCATGTGTCAAGATAGGAGATGGGCAAGCACTTCATACTCATGATTCACAAGTAGTCCCATCCGGTTGTGAGAGAAGAGGTTGGAGCAAGAAGTGTGGAACCTTATCATGGAGAGACTTATTTTACTCAGGCTAAGTAATTAGCTTTGTCAGGAGTATAAAGAAAAGCCATTAAAAAATTGTAAGTATAGATGTGGCATCATTATTATAACTGTAATTCTAAGTTCACGTTTGTAGTCCATCACAAATCTTGCCTTTACTGGACAGATCGTTTTTAAAAATATTCATTAAATGCATTTATATTTCCTAAGAAATTTGAGTTTAACTTTCACAATCACTTGAGTTAAATGACTAATAAGAGCTCATAATACTGAATAATTAAACATAATAAAATGTCATCTCAGAATAGAGGGCTCTATTTATTTTAAACATACCACATTATCTTTAAGATCACATTAGGAACTTCTAGTGTAAGTTGCTTCTGGCTGGAATTACTTCACTCAGTCTCTGAATTGTTCAATTTTATCAGTCAGGATGAGCTAGGATATATTGCAGTAACAACTTCCAACTTACAGTGGTTTTAAAATAAACCAAATATTAATAGTATTAATTCTATAAGTCCATTATGGGGGATATGTGGGAAAATGTGCTGATTTCAGTGACTCAGGCCCCCAGGTTAATGAAAAAATCAGCTTCTAAATTGCTAACCAGGGGACCAAAGAGAAGAGTGCAGCTTTCAACACATCATCTATCCACAGTTGTCATCACTCAAATATAAAGAAGCCAGAAAAATCAAGATTATTATGGACCCTGAAGAGGCGGAGACTGAAAATATTTGACAAACATCATTAATTACTATCACACCAATAAAATAACTATCAAATCCAGAAAAATTTAAAAAGCACACAAGATAAAACCACCACCTAAATTCAAGAATGACCAACATTGCCTTGCTAGAATCTTGGAGAAGATTTTACCACCTAGAAGGCCACTGGTAGTTCTATACATCTTGGTTGGGGGCAGGGGGATGGGTGGTTTTTACAGTGTGAGGTTCATAAAAAAAATCCCATCTGCCTAAAGTCACCTGAGGCCTCTTCCTCATTCCCACACTGTGTTCCCCTTGGCTCATAGCCCCAGGGTCTGTAGCAAATTTAAACTCAATAACTGTCCATCTACCTGAAGGTACTTTTGTTTTGTACATATACTTGCTTTTGTTTTATTAGAGGTAGGGTCTTGCTCTGTCACCCAGGCTAGAGTACAGTAACACAATCATAGCACACTGTAACCTCAAACTCTTGGGCTCAAGCTGTCTTCCCATCTCAGCAGCCCAAGTGGCTAGTTCAACCATAGCAGCCACCATGCCAAGCTAATTAAGATTGTTTGTATCTATCTATCTATCTATCTATCTATCTATCTATCTATCTATCTATCTATCCATCCATCCATCCATCTATCTTTAAGGGAGAAGGGGTCTCATTATAATTGACCAGGCTGTTCTCCAACTCCTGGCCTCAAGTAACCCTCCTGCCTTGGCCTCCCAAAGCACTGAGATTACAGGTGTGAGCTACTATGCCCAACCAATCAAGGGTACTTCTTTTTGCAGTGTCTAAAATGTTCTTTCCTCCCACATCCCCAATTGTTCAATAATAATTAGAGGCTGCAATCACCAGAAAAAAAAAAAGGGCAAAGAATGTTATGCTATGTGAGATACAAGATAATCTTTTCTTTTTTTGCTTTGGCCTTCCTCTGATGAAATTAAATAACTGGCAGCATTCACTAGTCTCTCAATCCTTTTGTCATGGCCCCAGAATGTGGTCCTGGAATGCATAGCATAAAGGCAAAGCCGTGGCTTTGTGATTTCTGCCTATTCTCCCAGAAACAATTTCTTCTATGTGGCAAAAATAAAGAGAGGACCTTGAAGTGGGGCACTGGGAAGGCTGTGGAAACAGTAATGTATAGATGTGAATCTAAATCCCAGCTCTACTGCTTACTAGCTGTGTGGACTTGAAAATGCTGACTTCTAGTGCCTCAGTTTCTTCATCTTATTGAATGAAAATAATAATAGACACACACTGTGAGGTGATTGTGACAACATTCTGTATGTAAAATATATAGAAAATACCTGGCTAGAATTTTCAGTGGTATTATTCTAGTTCACAGGCGGCCAGAGATGCATTTCCTAAGCTATAGTCTATTAGTATGTGAATTCTGGGTAAAAACCAAAATTCTTCCTGCAAAATCACATTTCTTGGTCATCTGTGGAAGCCACATGTTCTCTCTCTGACAACCCTGTGTAAAAGAGGTCTTTGTTGCCCCATGAACTTCATTCCACTTAAGACTATTTCCAGTTACTGCTGCAACAATTAGCAGCTCAAAGACACAAAACTCAAAATAATAAAACAACAAAAAGGTATATAGTGATTTTTTTGTTTTCCTAGGCCCAAAAGTTCAGGGAGCTAATGGCCAATGAACATGTACCACGTACCATGTCATTTCTGGGCTTTTCTCCTGCTAGACTGAATTCCAGAAATTCAGATTTTATGTCTATCTTATAAAGTCAGGAACTAAAAGTGGCACTGGCACGTAATTGGTGCAAAAAACCACATTTAAATAAATGCTTTATTGAGTCATCCCAACCCATTCTGGGTATATGGTTGACCTGAGATAGGTGGCAACATTAAATTTTCTGAACTTCGGGTTTCTCATCTGCCACACAAATAAATGAGTTTCAGGACTTGCAAACTGAAATCCTTTGAGTGGCACAGTAATGTTGTTAACAAGCATGTAAAGGTACCTGGCATAAAGCAGGAAAAGTGGTGGGGCCTTGGTTAACTAGAGAGTCATGCCAAGGGATTTATATACAACTTTTTGTTTTGACACAGAGCATACCAAAGACAATCTATCCCCTGAAAACTAACTCATCATGCAGGCTACTTGTTTGTGAACCTGGTAGTGATAATTTAAGTCCTTTCTTTCACTAACACTGTGGTTGTCTGAGTCAAGGTACTCTTGGAGTATTGCTGTCTGTCCACAGCTTGGCTGCTGCCAGCCTTGTTAATGCCTGATTTTTGTTTTTTTTAATGAGATGCTCAAAATGGTCTGCATGTAATTTCAGATGACATTGCCACCTTATGTATCCAAGGATGCCTGTTTCACTAGTAACTGATTTTGAATTCCAGATAATACTATTATGTCCATTCCTGGATATTAGGTCAAACAGCTAAACTATTGCTTATTCACTTATGTCCCAGACATGAGGTATCACTAGATCCAGAAATGAATTATCCCTGGTGGCCTCTCTTTGACACATGGCTCCAGGAACTCATCATTTAGACGTCAATCATTCCCTCCTCCTGGCTCTGATGTCTCACAGGTTTCCTGACAACAATTAGGGGGACTAAAATCACTCATAATCACAATCACACCTGCCTTCCTTATTGGCTCACAGGCAATTTACTTCTCTCAGCTCTTCTATCACATAGCAGATCTGGGTGTTACTTTTCCAAGCTTCAATTATAGACATTCAATCTGACAGCTTCCCTGAAGTTATTATTCTGTCCTGTATTTTCTGATATTGATCCCAAATGTTTGGGTAAAAGTATAAAAACTGCAGTCAGCCATTCAGATGTTTAGGAATATCCAGATGTATAGTGTACATATAGACATGCCTCTGGGTGATGGTTGTGATTCTGTAAGCTTTGAAGTTATATTGAATCAAAACGGAAATTTTCTACTGCCTCTTTTTGTGTATCCAAAACATCTCTGCTAACAGAAAGGACCATCTACACCTGGGCACCCTTCAGCCACTCACAAAACATAACGAGTTTGAAATTTCAGGCTTCTTTCTTCCTCCATCGTTTTCTGGAAGAAGACAGGAATAGCTTTGAGATTTATTTTACCACTGATGTGACTCACCCTACCACTCCTCTTAGAAAGCAAAAACAGTTGCTGTCAGTATTGTTTGAAACAACAAATTTCTTTCCCAAATACAGTAACAACTATCACCATCAATTTTTTAAAATTAAGATGTTTATCTTTTGTCCCCATTTTGTAGATTTCAAAAACCTAACCTGGATCAAAGCTCACTTTCCTAAGATCATGCATGAATGACACATGGAATTTAAACACAGTTCTGTCTGATTACAAACAAAAATATCAAGAACAGTAACTGAATTCGTTACTTTGCTATAGGTCAGGCCATTAGCACACCCTACTTCATTTAACTCTTGCAACAACCTGAGTTAGAAATTGCTCTCCCCACTTTGCCGATAAAGTAACTATTATTCATATTTTTTTTTAATTTTAGTTTCTTCCAAATCTTTGCGAGATTTTCTCAATATTCAGAGTTCTTTCTTAATTTCTCCCAATTTAAGCACTGGTTTTGTTGGTGTCTCTTTATATTTTTTTTAAATTTTATTTATTTATTTATTTTTAGAGTCTTGCTCTGTCACCCAGGCTGGGGTACAGTGGCACTATCTTGCCTCACTTACAATCTTTGCCTCCCTGGTTTAAGCAATTCTCATGCCTTAGGCTCCCAAGTAGCTGGGATTACAGGGTACACCACCATACCCAGCTAATTTTTGTATGTTTTTTTTTTTTTAGTAGAGACAGGGTTTCACCATGTTGGTCACACTGACCTCTAATTCCTGGTCTCAAGTGATCCACCTGCCTCAGCCTCTCAAAGTGCTGGGATTACAGGTGTGAGCCCCTGCGCTGGCTTTATATTTTTTAATTTAGTGATGTATTTAATGCATACAATATATTTCTTGGGGTTATATGATAGGTTAAAGGGACCAAATCTCTTGCTCATCTTTATGCTTCATATCTTTCCCTATTTAGCGTTCTTATAAATGTCCAGTTTTTGTATAAGAATTTCTCCTTTCTAAGGCTTCTAATTCCCATGTTGTAACAGAAAGGTGTGATAGAAAGAACAGACCGGCCAGGCGCAGTGGTTCACGCCTGTAATCCCAGCACTTTGGGAGGCTGAGGCAGGCGGATCACAAGGTCAGGAGTTTGAGATCAGCCTGGCCAATATGGTGAAACCCCGTCACTACTAAAAATACAAAAAGTAGCCGGGCGTGGTGGTGCAAATTTATAATCCCAGCTACTAAGGAGGCTGAGGCAGAATTGCTTGAATCTGGGAGGTGGAGGTTTCGGTAAGCTGAGATCATGCCATTGTACTCCAGCCTGGGCAACAGAGACAGACTCCTTCTCAAAAAAAAAAAAAAAAAAAAAAAAAAAAAAAAAAAAAAAAGAACAGACCATTGGGAATCTCAATCCCAGTTCATCTCCTTATTAGGAAATTTAAAAAATATACTGCAATATTTAAAAATTTTAAAAACGTATTGCAATATTTATTTTGATTACTGAGTTTTTTGGCAGCCTCTTAAACTTGTCAACAAAGGTCTCACTCACCTCACCCTGGTCCTGATTCTTTACCACATTTCTCTTATCAATTGCCAACTATCATGTTGTCACATATGGTCCTATTCAGTCATTCAGAAAACTGCATGCAAATCCATATTTCTACATAGTCTGGGCTGTTGATCTCCTTGTAACCTTGTTATAAACAAGTTCTCACTGTGATGCAGCCTAGGGCAGGTCCAGGAGCCCACACTCGAATATTAATGAGTGGGAAATGGATGATTTTATGATTCCTGACCTTTCCGCTTTAATCCATTAGGGAGTATAGATTGGTTAGTAGTTACTACAACTGGACAAAAGCTGTCTAAGTGGAAAATTGATCCTGGTAAGTGCATGCATGGTGGTTCCACTCATTAATACTTCCCATTTTAGCATTGTAAACTTTCACTCACAGATATCTCAAGTTCATGCCCCAGCGCACCAAGCTGAAGATGCAAAAGACTTGGCACAAGCTGACAGAGCTGTCTTTTTTTT
Source organism: Macaca mulatta (assembly GCF_049350105.2). Classification (NCBI taxonomy): domain Eukaryota; kingdom Metazoa; phylum Chordata; class Mammalia; order Primates; family Cercopithecidae; genus Macaca; species Macaca mulatta. Next base: position 80,544,140 of record NC_133419.1, read on the forward strand.
TTTTACACATTAATTAAAAGAAATGGTATAAAAATCAGCAGATCAGCACCAGGCTCTAGGAAGCAGCCCCAAAGGCCTTCTCACCCCAAGCTCAATTGGCCTCCTCACACCCAGGAAGGTTTTGCAGATACTTGCAGACATCAGTGCAGGCTCATTTTCTCTGACTCTATCAGAAGCTCACTTCACTGTAGAGGACATTTCATGAAGAGAGAACTGTGATGTGGTGGAAAGGGCATGGGGAACTGGAGTTCTTGATCTAATTCTCTTTTGCTACTGGTTTCTGGACTTTAGTTTCCCCCTTTTGAAAAATGAGAGGGTTGGATTGGACACTCTTTAAGGACTGACCCTGGAACTCTACGATCCCCTTGCGTACCCACTCTCACTCATATATGCCTCCCTGTCTGCCATTTTACTAGATTATAGCAGAAAAAGGTTCCATTTCAACTGCTGAATCCAATTAATTAGTAGCGTATAACTGGAGCTCCATGTTGAAAGATTTCTGAAGCTGTACCTGACCTCAGAAAGACAAGTTTGCATGTCCCCATGGGGTGGACTGGGACTGGAGATGGGGTCATGCTGGTTCCTGTATTCTATTTGTTCCATGCATTGCAATTCCCTTCCTTGTACTAGATTAGGAGCTCATTGAGATATGAATTCTGTTCTTTCATCTTTATATCCCTGGCATCCAACTTGCGGCCTTTAAAATAATAGATGTTCAAAAATGTTGAAGGATCCAATGGAGGAATGAAAGAACACCCATCATGTAGCTCTAAAACTCCACGTATCTTCAGGATATAGGGTGTTTCTTTGAATGCCTGCATTTTCTCTGTATAATGCAACACTTGGCCTCCTACAGTTCTCAGTAACAGTAATGTGAATGTTTGGGTGACTGGAAGAATTCTATAGCAAAAAGGTATAAAGACGGGGTAATTACATGGTTTCTGGAATCAAAGTGTTTGTGTTCAAATCCCAAACCTGCTGTTTGAAGTTATCTTTGGGCAGGTTTCTTCATATTACTAACCAACAATTCCCCCATCTGTAAGATGGGGATAATAATTGTACATAAATCATTGGTTGTTAAAAGGCCTAAATTAACATGGGAGTCCACAGTGGAGTGCCTGGCACATATGAAGCACTCAGTATATATTAGTTATTATCATAATTATTAGAGAAGTACGAAAATGTATTACATACCATACTGGAGCCAAGGCTATTTCATGGTTTCATAGTATGTCTCAATAAATCAAGGCTATTTTGAGGGAGACAAGCCAAAAAATATCTATCCTTTTGAGAGGGTGCAGAGTGCTGGGGGATTGTGTGTGGGAGAAGGAAGAACACAGAAAAGTTGAAATTAAGAACCCAGAACCTTCCCACCATCTCCAGATAATTTTCCAAAGCCCCTTATCCCGAAGTCTTATGAACATTTTCCGTCTTCACAACCAAGTTCAAAGTGGCTTTGTTCTATCCTTAGATCTCTTCAAGATTCAGATATAATGTCAGTGCATAGGTTTCAGCTCACAGTTAAATGGCTTTAGTGTCTGCTTTGAATTATTTTACCAGATTTCTCTGAGATTCACATTAACATGAAGCTAGAAGGATGTCCCAGTCTCCCACCAGTCCAGTTAGCCTAGTCTGACACATTAAACCTACATTTCTGAGAGTGACAGACAATGTCATTTTGTTTGTTCTTGGGTAAAGCCCTGTCACTTTCTCTGCTTAGAGAGGTCTGTTCAGTGTATTGATGGCCCCAATCAGGAAAATCCACTCTAGTCTGGATAAGGCCAGAATGTTTAGGGAAAATACTTTTTGTCTGGAGATAAGGCTGGTGCCTCAGTTGGTAAGACTGGGGAGTGAGAAGACAGAAGCCTCTATACTTGATTCACCTGCCTAGGAACAAGGAGCATGGGATGTGGAGCAAGGTAAACTGGGCTAGGATTAAATCTCTGTTCTATATTTTACCAACTGAATCAATTTAGGTTACTCAAAATTTTTGAGTACAGTTTTCTGAACTGTAAAATTATCATAACATTAAGCATTATTAAATTAAATAATGTATAGAAAGTGCTTAGCATATTTACTGGCACAGAATAGATATTAAAATATGGTAAATATAAGGATTATTAGAGTCATTACCATTATCATCTTCATCATCAGCCTCCTTATCATTAATAACATAGAGTATAAGCCAAGATTCCTATATGCCCCTTCAGGATATGAGAATCTACCACCATTGGATAATTTGGTCAAAGACTTCTTGTAAGTTGCAGAAAAGATCCTCTTTCTCCAGTTCAAATATTTGCTCATCTGGAGGCAAAGGAGAGCTTGCTTTAAAGATTAATATGAGATGCAATTTTAAATTTCCCATGTTGGAATTGGGTATTCTAAATAATGACCTGGAGATTTGAATATTAACATTCCCTAAAGAGGAAGTAGCCAAATGGCATTCTCTATTGCTTTCCACAAATCCAATTAGTGAAAGCTCAATTTACAATGAATCATGGGAGGGGTGCATGGAAAGAACGCTATCTAGGAATAAAGAGGGATATGATCTAGTTGAAATAACACTCATAATTAATATTTGCACTACTCTCTGCAGTTTAAAACACAATTGCATAAAAATGACCTTTCCAACAACCCTATGGGTGCATGTTATTATTATTTTTCCATAATCCAATCCCTCACTAAACCCTGCTGACTGTATGCCTAATTGTACCTGGATTCCAATCTTTCCTCTCCATAACAACAAATACAAATCTACACTAGGGCTCATCACCTCTTACCTGAAGTCTATCAATAGCCTCCTCACTGATTTTCCTTTCTCAGTTTCACTCCCTTTACTTTATCTTCTATTCTTATGCCAGAAGGCTTTCCCTAAATTACATACAAGATAATTTTACTCCCCAGTATAAGACTTTTCAAATTCCATACCTGCGAATTACCATGAGATCCTTCTTTCTCCCTCCCTCTCTTTTCCTCCCTTCCCTTTTTCCTTTCTTCCTTCCTTTCTTCCTTCCTTCCTCCCTCCCTCCCTCCCTCCCTCCGTCCCTCCGTCCGTCTCTCCCTCCTTCTCTCCCTCCCTTCCTCCTCTCTCTCCCTCCCTTCTTCCCTCCTTCCCTCCTTCTTCCTCCCTTCTTTCCTTCCTTCTAGTGGTATTTGTTGGGCAAATTCTTCCTCATAAATTTCATGTTAAAGCACCAGTAAGCACAGCTACTTCAGCAGAGGCAGAGTGGGAGAATACATTTAGCACTTGCTTGCACTCTGCTCCCTGATTCATTGCCCCACTCTAATCCAAGCAGTTTATGGAACACAGTTTGACATGTAACCGGCCTGTAGAATCAAGTTCAGTTATCGTACCTGGCAAAAGAGTCCAAGTTTAACTCACCAGGCTCCTCAGTGAGGAATTAGCCCGAGTTACAAAGGCAATTCAGAGAAGTGGGCCTCCCAAGGCACAGGGTTGAACTGACGCTGGTGGAGGGAGTGCAAGAGGAGTCGAAATGGGGAATGATCAGCACACCCACCTGCCACTCTACTTTTTGATTCAATGGAACCTTTTGCAATTACCTGAAAGAAATATTCATGCTCACACCTTAAGACTTTTCACAAGCTGGATTGTTTTTCCAACCCAATACCACAGATATTACGTCCCTGTGTAACCTCTCTGACTTCCTTTCCTTGCTTTAGGCTGTTTTGTCTTGTACATCCTTTACATATGACTCATACTTAACTCTTTGATACTGCATATCACCAGGTGCTGACATCACAGTTTTATTTTTTATTTTTATTATTTGAGATGGAGTTTTGCTCTTGTTGACCAGGCTGGAGCGCAATGGCACAATCTTGGCTCACTGCAATCTCTGCCTCCCAGGTTAGAGCGATTCTCCTGCTTCAGCTTCCAGAGTAGCTGGGATTACAGGCGTGTACCACTACATCTGGCTAATTTTGTATTTTCAGTAGAGATGGGGCTTCTCCATGTTGGTCAGGCTGGTCTTGAACTCCTGACCTCAGGGGATCCGCCCGCCTTGGCCTCCCAAAGTGCTGGGATTATAGGCATGAGCCACCACGCCTGGCCACATTTTTATGTGTTTCTCCCACCAGACTTTAAAAACAGGGAACATGTCCTATTCACGTCTTGGTCATAACCACAGTGACTGGTACATAGTAGGTGCTCAATATACATGTGTTGACCTGGACATAGGCTTCATTTCACAAGTAAACAAATGTACAGATGGCATACAAGCACTGGCTAAATGGTCTGACTGAGACGATGACCTGTAGGACATGATTATTTGCTTTACAAAAAGATTTGATTAACAAGAACTGAATTAACAAATGCCTATTCTCAAGACACAGCTATCACATTGTGAGAGAGACACCATTATCTCACCAATAAAATGGATTAACTAAATTTGGGGCTGCAACCTAATTCTGAAGCCTGCATGGAATAAGATGATGAGTATGATGGGAGGAAGAGAATAGAAGAGAAGAAATACATGGGCAGGATACAGGGCTTTCTGGCAACCATAAATAGTGCCCTCAGTAATCTGAGCTTCTGACAAGAAAATCAATGAATAACAGCTGACAGCTGATATATGGGCAATCACCATAGAAACAGCATGGCTCCCAGGATAGGTCAAGACTTGACTGTAGCCAAATCAGCATATTATCATATCTCCAGAAAGAATATAGAGCACCAAAGCAGAGGGGTTCCTTTACCATGGGAAGCATAAAGAGAAAGAAAATTGACAAAGCAGTGCAATGCTCCCCAAGAAGAGAGACACTGAACCCAGAAAGCATGAACACCCCAGTTGCTAGAAAAGCATTTTCTCTTTGGGGACAGAAAAAGCTTCATCAGACCTAATCTTAGCTCTCGTGAAAGGTTCTTCCTGATAATCTTTTTTCTTCACTTTGTTTCTTTTCCTTCTTTTTATTCATTTCCTTAACTTATGGGGATGAAAATAGTAATTAAACACGTGTACTCTGGAGTCAAACAGTCTCAGGTTCCCATCCCAGTGCTGTCCCTGATTAAAAATGGAACTTGAGTGTGTAACCTGGGCAGCTGCTATCTTCCTACATGTCTTAGTTCTTCTTACAGAAGGGCGCTACTCCTGCTTTCCAACTCCTCCAGTGCTCTCTCTGATGGCTGGAGCCTGTTGTGCCTGCATGCACACAGCGGGCTGGAGGGCTGGGGAATAATGCCTTGAAACTTATGCTTAGCAGACCTCAACCAATGACTGATGGAAGGTGGTACATAGATACCCCATCTCCCTTGCTCTTCTGATGGGATAACTCTTATGTAAGTGTTCTGCGCTGGCTGCTGGCATTTCCCCGTGGGATTGAGTTCCAGTTGCCCACAGTGGTATCTGACTAGATGATGCACCCTTTGTTGGCTGTTTTCCTTTTCCTGTCTCACTCCTCTACTCCCCCATGGACGTTTCCTGAGATCATCTCTCAAACTACTTGCACTTGAATCCTATTTTCAGAATTTGTTTCTGAGGGACCCAAACTAAGAAAGTGACTTCATCTTTGCAGTTTTCATTTTCCTTTTTTGAAAATGCTGACCATGGTACATAAATGCAAGTTGTGAAGATTATATAATACATGCAAAGTTCTTAGGCTAGTGCCTGGCATATCTGAATGCTTTAAACATGTTATCTATAATTCGTATTCTTGCTGTTAATAGCTCAACATATACTAGATATGCCAGGTACCGTGTTAGATGCTATGGAGAGGATGATGAACCAGAAGCTACTAATCTCTGCCCAAATGGAACTTACAATCTCATGGAAAATAAAAGTTAACTAAAATGCCACATAACAAATGCTACAAAAGAGAGAAATGTGTGGTGCTGTGGGAATACATAATAGAACTTAACCTGGTATGAGGGCCTCAGATATTATTTAATACGAAGCTGACATTTAAGTAATGATAGGTGTTGGCCAGACAAAATGTGTGTGTGTGTGTGTGTGTATGTGTGTGCATACATGTATTTACAAGTGTGTGTGCACGTGCATGTGCAGACACATGCACATATGTAAGCAAAGGCAGTGTTATAGGTGGAGAAAATTGCCTATCAAAAGACCTATGGATATGAGAAACAAAAACGGAGAGTAAAGAGGAAGTAGGGAAGAAAAGAGGGAGAATAACTATTTCTAATTGTCTTCAAGGAACAGAAAAAAAGTGGTCTTTAATCTGATTTCATATTCCTCAATCACTATGTTAGTTCCTAAGTTTTTTGCTTTTTGTTTTGTTTTGTTTGTTTTTTGGTACAGGGAAACCAGACACATGTCTCGTGAGCAAACATTGCCCTTTAGTCACTCAAAGAAATATCTGTGCATTGCAGACAAACACATTGATAGGTAGTCTGATTTCATTTGAATTTGTGTATTACGAGTTAGGTTATGATCAGGCAATTTCCTTGAGTTATGTCAACTCTAGGCTATTAACAAGGTGGAGTTTATGGAGCTGTGAGGCTAAGAATGCCAACCCATGGCTGTGTTATTGCAGGGTGATGCCTCCCATGAGTCTTCTTGGTGAGCTCTCTACTTCTGGGGCAGTCCTCTCTTGACAATGTGCCTGATTCTATACCAGCACAAACATTCATCCCTTCCCTTATTCTAGATTCTAGATCCCTCTCTTGTAATGCCAGTAAATGTATATCCTTGGCAATTTAAGCAGCCAAGACCATTGCTGACTGCCTAAGTAATCTTCTTTACTCAAGTCCTGGGCCCTGGAGAAGTTATAAATCAGATGGCTGTGGTGGAGGTGAATTAAATATTAGTTGGTGCAGCTCTTTGAACAGTTAGAAGGGAAAGTGCTCACTAAATGCATGTTATTATTATTGCTTCTGGCTATAGACACTCAGTCATCAGATACCCCTTACTTTATACATGTTTCTTTTTTTTTCATTTAGTGGTTGTAATGAAACGTGTCTGCTTGCAGGTATACCCTGGTAGTCTATCTTGGCTTTAATGCTGAGTAACTTCAAGAGACAATGACCACTGGAATTGCTACCACTCAGACATCATCAAGAAGACATATGTTTTATTCTTAATTGAGTAGTATGGATTATTTTTCTTTTCAGTATTACTGGAAAGGGGTACGAGTGGATTCCAGAATGGTGCAGTAAAAATGAAATTTGATTGATTAATTCAATAGCTATGGCTAAGAAGCATCTTGTGCAACAGTGGAGAGGAAATGCACCGTGCCCTACAGATAGAAGCTGCATAACTCACATTTGTTTGAGAGAGAGGCTCCTGAGCTAGATTCCGGCTTCTTGGAGAATAGCTCACTCTTGGAAGTATAAGTCAAGTTAGACGACTTATTTTCCTCATGAGCTTCATCTAGTCAGTTATAACTTTGAGACATTAGAGTACAGAAGGCAAATCATATGATAAAGCTCTTTAACAAGTCACCATTTATTTTTGCCATGGTTCTTATGGCAGAAAACACTTAGCACCTGCCTGTGGGTGGGATTCAGAGGAGTCCTGACTCCACAAAGAGGCCTGTCGAAGGGGTCAGTAGCTGATTCTACATGGCAGGGAATTTTAATTTGGGATATTAGAACTCATGACATTGTATGAGAAATTCTGTAGGTGAACACATTTTTCTGGGGAAAGGGCTATACTATTTCTGCAAGATGTCTATGAATTCCAGTAAGTAAAGAAACACTGTAGTGAAAACTAAACTCACGGACAAGTGGCATTGGAAGGTATGTTATGTTTCTAATATATCTGTGAGTCTAACAACCATTTGGCCTGAGATTTCTTTTCCCTAGAGATACCCTCTAAAGCTTTCAGCAAATTTCCAGAAAATGTGAAAGAGGCTTATTTAAAAGGAAATCTGCATGATCAAATTAAAGACAGTATGGATCCCTACTTATTCTTCAGGTCTCATTGCAAATATAATGTCCTCTTTTCTGGTTTCCCATAACACTTTGCATATTTATAACATGCATATATCTCTTTTAAATGTCTGATATCTGATTAATATTGGACTTTTTGGAAGCAGAAACTCAGTGTTTTTCAACATTACACTCCTAGACATTAGAGTCAGGTATACTCTTGATAAAAGGGCTCCTCATATGGTGAGAACTGTATCAGCAAGACTCCATGGAGGTCAATGCAGGGCTCTGTGTTAGTTATGAGGCTTTCAGTTGTGAACAGCAGCTACATGGCTAGTTTAAGTCAAAGAGGAAAATTTACTATTTACCAGTGGTGGAGGGGGAAGAATGAGAGCTGGCTTCAGGAATGATTGGATGCAGAGGAGACTCAACCAGCATCAAGACCTTCTCATCATCTGTCTTCTCTGCTTCTCTTTCATATTAGCTCAATGTGTTCTCACTGCAGATCAATTTTTCTCCCTGTCATGGTGAACACAGTGAACCTCCATGTTCAGTGTTTCACATTCATTACTTCCTCCAAATTGGAAGCAACTTTTTGGAATAAGCAGACTAAATCTGCTTCTTTCATATTACAAATGATGAAACAAAATCAAGGGTGCCAACTAATTTGAATAATATCACACATCTAGAAAGCAGTGGAGCTATAAATAAAACCTTTCAAAATGTGTACATAAATGTGGAAAAGCCTGAACTTTGGTATTATTTACACCCTTATTTAAATACACAGGTAACCTCATCTTTCTGAGTTTTGGTCTTTCTAGCTGATAAATAAAGAGGGGAGAATGACATCAACCCGTCAGGGTTGACCAGAATTGATTTGTATATATTAAACACACACACACACACACACACATATATATAGACATACATATATAGAGAGAGACTATATATATAATAATGTGCAGACTATACTTTCTGTGTGACTGTGCACATGCACATGTGTACAATTACATGTTTAAAAATTCCTGGCACATAGTAGGTTGTCAATAAATATTGACAAAGTCAAGTATCTGACTCATCTACCAAGTGTATAAAACATTGCTATAAAATGAACTTCATGGAAAACCCTCCCCACAGCTTAATTTTTATTTGCCAACATTTATTTTCTCTTATCCGTCACACTTTCATCTGCTTACTTTATTGGAGTTTACTGTGTTGTATTTGGCATGCTATTTCAAATACAAACCTACATTCTTGGAATTTTTGTTTTAATTCATTCAAAACTATTTGTTGAGTTCCCTACTTTATGCCACTATTCTGATCCCTGGAGGATACAACTGTAAATGAGATAGCTCAAGTCTGCCCTCAAGTAGTTTACATTCTCTAAGAGAGAGAGGCTACAAACTAGAAACTACATAAATTTCTAATAAATTCCCAAGGTGAAAAGACATACACTGGGAAGAAAACAGGAAGCAGCAAAGGGATAGAGAATGCAGAGACGGTAGAATTTTGGATGAGGCCTCAGAGTAATCTTCTCTAAGAAGCTTCTGTTTGAATAAAATCTTGAAGACTGTAACAGTCCGGACTATGGGACAATATGGTACACAAACACACCTGGCAGAGGAAACAGCTAGTGCAAAACGCCTGGAGTAGGAACTAGTTTGGCTTTCTTTAAGAGCTACAAGAAAACTAGAGTGAATAAGAGAAGGTGGTAGGAGATGAAGTTAGAAAGGTGGCCAGGAGTGAGATCATGAGAGAGCCTTCAGGTCACAGTACAAGTACGTGAAAGCTTCTCCATGCCCTGGGCAGCCATGGGAGAACATGTGAGCCAGCATCTTGAACTGATTTTCTGGGTGACGGATGCACTGCAGCAGCCAGTGGTGGAAAAAGGGACATTGATTTTGAAGAGATGATGATAATTTGGACAAGGAATTCTGGAAGAAGAAAGAATTGATCAGATTTGGAAAATAATTTGAAGGTATTATCTGACAGGATTTGATGATGAAAAAGAAGAGACTGTATGGGTTTTTGAGCTTCAAAGCAAGCTTGTCCAACCTGTGACCCAGGACAGCTTTGAATATGCCTCAACATAAATTCATAAACTTGTTTAAAACATTATGAGATTTTTTATTATTTTCTTTTTTCTTTTTTAGCCTATCAGCTATTGTTAGTGTTAGTGTATTTTATGTATGGCCCAAGACAATTCTTCCTCTTTCAATGTGGCCCATGGAAGCCAATACATTGTACACCCAGCTTTAAAGGAAGAGATGGACATTTAAAAATCTGTTCTAATAATAGCCAGCATTTCCTGAGCAGTCTATCAGGTCCTGTCCTAAGTGCTTTACACTCACTATGTAATTTTACACAGATCTCTCACCTATTAAGTTTCTATATTGTTCGTTTTGTTTTTTAACTGACTCTGCTTCTGTAGATATCATTGGCTTTGTTTCCCATTTCCTATGCTGGGTGCAGCACTTAGAACTAATGGCAAATCAAACTTAAAAACTTAAATCCCTTCCACTTTCCTGGGGAGGGCTTCCTTACACCACCTACTGGTTCTTTGCTCTTGTATCCTCCAGATAATCACTCTGCCCTTTCAAGTCTCGGCCTACCTAATTGTGCCACCTCAGACCCCCAGGACAGGGGATCAGCACCTCTGTTCCTGGCATTCCTGTTCTTCAGCATCATGTATTTAATTATTTTGTGTTTATTTGTTATGCATGAGGGACCAGACAAAACAATCTGTACTCCCAGAAAAACTTATAGTACAAAAGTTTTCTAATCAGGTCTTAAATGGATGCTATGAAAATAATACAAGCTTCAGTAAGTCCAGCTCTCGGAGAAAGAATCAGATGAACTCACTGAATGATTTTCTAGGCCTGGTATTCACACAGTTAAGTGCCTTCCCTGTCATGTTTATTCATAAAAGCGAGGGTAAATCTCAAAACCCACATTTGCTTTCACCATAACATGATGTCATGGTTAGTCTACAGGATGGCAGGCGCTGAACATCCAGTGTAACAAAAACAGGCATCCTCAAAATCAATTAGATCAATCTTTACCTAGGCATAATACAGTTCTCACTCCTTTAAGTCAAAGCTTTATTATTAGGTATTTTGGTAATTTTAATTATGAATAATAAAATTAATAGGTAAAACCCCCAACTAGGTTTTAGGCAATGCTTCACAATGAGCAAGCGCAGACATAAACTGGAGGAAGAATGAAAGTCACTGATAGTTCCTGGGACTTGCTCTTGTCTTTCCTTCTATAGCCTGCTGGCATTGAAGAAATTTATTGATTTGATGACATACCCTGGAGCTGAAAGACTGGCAGCCACATCCATTAGGTTTCTGGACACCATCATGTACTACGCACCAACTCACATGCAGTACACAATACTTGGGAGTCAAGAGTAGGCAAAGTTCTCAGGACAGCAAGGAAGAGAAATATACGTATGCTGTTTCAGAGCTGTGCTTATTTTAAAATCACATTCCATTAGCCAGGCTAAGCTTGATTTTGTTCCTGACACTGTAAAATGTAAATTATTTCACCAGCTGAGACCTCAGTTTCACCATTTCTAGCATCAGTAGACTATACCAAATGATGTCTCAAGTTCTTTTAAGATGTGATTTTCTCAGAATCTAGTTGTTCTTTAAGACATCATTTCAAAGACAGCAAAGTGAAAGATAAACTGATGAACATTTGTGCCCCAAATCAAATCTCTTATAATGAAGCCCCAAGTTGAAAAAAAAAGATAATTAGAAGAGCAAATAAAAACTGTTATAAATTCAGTGATGCAAAGACATATGCATTCACAGTTGGGCAGGTTAAAAACACCTCCTCCTTTAACTTCTAATCTTCCCAATCTAATAACAGAATCTAGTTTTGAAAGTTACAGAAGAAACAGAAAATGAGAACAGACCAATAACTGAGGAAGAATTGTAGAAAGCTCTTAAAGAACTGCCTGAAAGATCATAGATCTTGAGAGATTTTACAGTGATTAAACTCAAGCATTCAAGAAATACATACACATATTTATTATAATATGTTCTGGAGAGAAGAAGATGGGAAAACTATCCAATTTGTTTCACAAGACAGATTTGATCCAGATCCCCAAAGGTGATAAAATATTATGCAAAAAAGAAAACAAATAACCTAAACTATAAATATAGATTCAAAACCTTCAGCTAACTACTTCAGATTAGAGTTTAACAAGCTAATATTATTGATTCAATAATCCAACAGGAACATATCCAGTTTCAATATAAGGAAATTGAATAATGTAATAGAAGTTTATCAGCAGGCTAGTAATAAAAAAAGTAGATGATTATTTCAATATTCCCTAAATGCATTTGATAAAATTTAATAATTTTCCTTTTTCGAGTTGGAATAAAATAATTCTTTCTTAATATGATGAATATTCCTATTCTAAACCTCAAACCAAATGACTTTTTATTAGGGGACACGAGATGCAGATCTGTAAATTAGGGATAAAACAAGTTTGCCTACTCTGCCCACCATTGTTTTTTTTATATTTTTTTATTATTATTATACTTTAAGTTCTAGGGTACACGTGCATAACGTACAGGTTTGTTACATATGTATACTTGTGCCATGTTGGTGTGCTGCACCCATCAACTCGTCAGCATCCATCAACTCGTCATTTACATCAGGTATAACTCCCAATGCAATCCCTGCCTCCTCCCCCCTCCCCATGATAGGCCCCGGTGTGTGATGTTCCCCTTCCCGAGAACAACTGATCTCATTGTTCAGTTCCCACCTATCAGTGAGAACATGCGGTGTTTGGTTTTCTGTTCTTGTGATAGTTTGCTAAGAATGATGGTTTCCAGCTGCATCCAGGTCCCTATAAAGGACACAAACTCATCCTTTTTTATGGCTGCATAGTATTCCATGGTATATATGTGCCACATTTTCTTAATCCAGTCTGTCACTAACGGACATTTGGGTTGATTCCAAGTCTTTGCTATTGTGAATAGTGCTGCAATAAACATACGTGTGCATGTGTCTTTATAGCAGCATGATTTATAATCCTTTGGGTATATACCCAGTAATGGGATGGCTGGGTCATATGGTACATCTAGTTCTAGATCCTTGAGGAATCGTCATATGTTTTCCATAATGGTTGAACTAATTTACAATCCCACCAACAGTGTAAAAGTGTTCCTATTTCTCCACATCCTCTCCAGCACCTGTTTTTTCCTGACTTTTTAATGATTGTCATTCTAACCGGTGTGAGATGGTATCTCATTGTGGTTTTGATTTGCATTTCTCTGATGGCCAGTGATGATGAGCATTTTTTCATGTCTCTGTTGGCTGTATGCATGTCTTCTTTTGAGAAATGTCTGTTCATATCCTTTGCCCACTTTTTGATGGAGTTGTTTGGTTTTTTCTTGTACATTTGTTTGAGTTCTTTGTAGGTTCTGGATATTAGCCCTTTGTCAGATGAGTAGATTGCAAAAATTTTCTCCCATTCTGTAGGTTGCCTGTTCACTCTGATGGTAGTTTCTTTTGCTGTGCAGAAGCTCTTTAGTTTAATTAGACCCCATTTGTCAATTTTGGCTTTTGCTGCCATTGCTTTTGGTGTTTTAGACATGAAGTCTCTGCCCATGCCTATGTCCTGAATGGTACTATCCAGGTTTTCTTCTAGGGTTTTTATAATATTAGGTCTAACATTTAAGTCTCTAATCCATCTTGAATTAATTTTTGTATAAGGAGTAAGGAAAGGATCCAGTTTCAGCTTTCTACTTATGGCTAGCCAATTTTCCCAGCACCATTTATTAAATAGGGAATCCTTTCCCCATTTCTTGTTTCTCTCAGGTTTGTCAAAGATCAAATGGCTGTAGATGTGTGGTATTATTTCTGAGGACTCTGTTCTGTTCCATTGGTCTATATCTCTGTTTTGGTACCAGTACCATGCTGTTTTGGTTACTGTAGCCTTGTAGTATAGTTTGAAGTCACGTAGCATGATGCCTCCAGCTTTGTTCTTTCTCCTTAGGATTGTCTTGGCAATGCGGGCTCTTTTTTGGTTCCATATGAACTTTAAAGCAGTTTTTTCCAATTCTGTGAAGAAACTCATTGGTAGCTTGATGGGGATGGCATTTAATCTATAAATAACCTTGGGCAGTTTGGCCATTTTCATGATATTGATTCTTCCTATCCATGAGCATGGTATGTTCTTCCATTTGTTTGTGTCCTCTTTGATTTCACTGAGCAGTGGTTTGTAGTTCTCCTTGAAGAGGTCCTTTACATCCCTTGTAAGTTGGATTCCTAGGTAGTTTATTCTCTTTGAAGCAATTGTGAATGGAAGTTCATTCATGATTTGGCTCTCTGTTTGTCTGTTACTGGTTTATACGAACGCTTGTGATTTCTGCACATTAATTTTGTATCCTGAGACATTGCTGAAGTTGCTTATCAGCTTAAGGAGATTTTGGGCAGAGACAATAGGGTTTTCTAAATATACAATCATGTCAGCTGCAAACAGGGACAATTTGACTTCTTCTTTTCCTAACTGAATACCCTTGATTTCTTTCTCTTGCCTGATTGCCCTAGCCAGAACTTCCAACACTATGTTGAATAGGAGTGGTGAGAGAGGGCATCCCTGTCTTGTGCCAGTTTTCAAAGGGAATGTTTCCAGTTTTTGCCCATTCAGTATGATATTGGCTGTGGGTTTGTCATAAATAGCTCTTATTATTTTGAGGTACATTCCATCAATACCGAATTTATTGAGCGTTTTTAGCACGAAGGGCTGTTGAATTTTGTCAAAAGCCTTTTCTGCATCTATTGAGATAATCATGTGGTTCTTGTCTTTGGTTCTGTTTATATGCTGGATTATGTTTATTGATTTGCGAATGTTGAACCAGCCTTGCATCCCAGGGATGAAGCCCACTTGATCATGGTGGATAAGCTTTTTGATGTGCTGCTGAATCCAGTTTGCCACTATTTTATTGTGGATTTTTGCATCAATGTTCATCAGGGATATTGGTCTAAAATTCTTTTTGTTGTGTCTCTGCCAGGCTTGGTATCAGGATGATGTTGGCCTCATAAAATGAGTTAGGGAGGATTCTCTCTTTTTCTATTGATTGGAATAATTTCAGGAGGAATGGTACCAGCTCCTCCTTGTACCTCTCGTAGAATTCAGCTGTGAATCCATCTGGTCCCGGACTTTTTTTCATTGGTAGGCTATTAATTATTGCCTCAATTTCAGAGCCTGCTATTGGTCTATTCAGGGATTCAACTTCTTCCTGGTTTATTCTTGGAAGAGTGTAAGTGTCCAGGAAATTATCCATTTCTTTTGATTTTCTGGATTATTTGCATAGAGGTGTTTATAGTATTCTCTGATATTAGTTTGTATTTCTCTGGGGTCGGTGGTGATATCCCCTTTATCATTTTTTATTGCATCTATTTGATTCTTCTCTCTTTTCTTCTTTATTAGTCTTGCTAGCGGTCTGTCAATTTTGTTGATCTTTTTCAAAAACCAACTCCTGGATTCATTGATTTTTTGGAGGGTTTTTTGTGTCTCTATCTCCTTCAGTTCTGCTCTGATCTTAGTTATTTCTTGCCTTCTGCTAGCTTTTGAATGTGTTTGCTCTTGCTTCTCTAGTTCTTTTAATTGTGATGTTAGAGTGTCAATTTTAGATCTTTCCAGCTTTCTCTTGTGGGCATTTAGTGCTATAAATTTCCCTCTACACACTGCTTTAAATGTGTCCCAGAAATTCTGGTATGTTGTATCTTTGTTCTCATTGGTTTCAAAGAACATCTTTATTTCTGCCTTCATTTCGTTATGTACCCAGTAGTCATTCAGGAGCAGGTTGTTCAGTTTCCATGTAGATGAGCGGTTTTGATTTGAGTTTCTTAGTCCTGAGTTCTAGTTTGATTGCACTGTGGTCTGAGAGACAGTTTGTTATAATTTCTGTTCTTGTACATTTGCTGAGGAGTGCTTTACTTCCAATTATGTGGTCAATTTTGCAATAAGAGCGATGTGGTGCTGAGAAGAATGTATATTCTGTTGATTTGGAGTGGAGAGTTCTATAGATGTCTATTAGGTCTGCTTGCTGCAGAGATGAGTTCAATTCCTGGATATCCTTGTTAACTTTCTGTCTCGTTGATCTGTCTAATGTTGACAGTGGAGTGTTGAAGTCTCCCATTATTATTGTATGCGAGTCTAAGTCTCTTTGTAAGTCTCTAAGGACTTGCTTGATGAATCTGGGTGCTCCTATATTGGGTGCATATATATTTAGGATAGTTAGCTCTTCCTGTTGAATTGATCCCTTTACCATTATGTAATGGCCTTCTTTGTCTCTTTTGATCTTTGATGGTTTAAAGTCTGTTTTATCATAGACTAGGATTGCAACCCCTGCTTTTTCATGTTCTCCATTTGCTTGGTAGATCTTCCTCCATCCCTTTATTTTGGGCCTATGTATGTCTCTGCATGTGAGATGGGTCTCCTGAATACAGCAGACTGATGGGTCTTGATTCTTTATCCAGTTTGCTAGTCTGTGTCTTTTAATTGGAGCATTTAGTCCATTTACATTTAAGGTTAATATTGTTATGTGTGAACTTGATCCTGCCATTATGATATTAAGTGGTTATTTTGCTCGTTAGTTGATGCAGTTTCTTCCTAGCCTCGATGGTCTTTACATTTTGGCATGTTTTTGCAATGGCTGGTACCAGTTGTTCCTTTCCATGTTTAGTGCTTCCTTCAGGGTCTCTTGTAAGGCAGGCCTGGTGGTGACAAAATCTCTAAGCATTTGCTTATCTGTAAAGGATTTTATTTCTCCTTCACTTATGAAACTTAGTTTGGCTGCATATGAAATTCTCGGTTGAAAATTCTTTTCTTTAAGAATGTTGAACATTGGCCCCCACTCTCTTCTGGCTTGGAGAGTTTCTGCCGAGAGATCTGCTGTTAGTCTGATGGGCTTCCCTTTGTGGGTAACCCGACCTTTCTCTCTGGCTGCCCTTAAGATTTTTTCCTTCATTTCAACTTTGGTGAATCTGGCAATTATGTGTCTTGGAGTTGCTCTTCTCGAGGAGTATCTTTGTGGCGTTCTCTGTATTTCCTGGATTTGAATGTTGGCCTGCCCTACTAGGTTGGGGAAGTTCTCCTGGATGATATCCTGAAGAGTGTTTTCCAACTTGGTTCCAATTTCCCCCTCACTTTCAGGCACCCCAATCAGACGTAGATTTGGTCTTTTTACATAATCCCATACTTCTTGCAGGCTTTGTTCATTTCTTTTTCTTCTTCTCGCTTTAGGTTTCTCTTCTCGCTTCATTTCATTCATTTGATCCTCAATCGCTGATACTCTTTCTTCCAGTTGATCGAGTCGGTTACTGAAGCTTGTGCATTTGTCACGTATGTCTCCTGTCATGGTTTTCATCTCTGTCATTTTGTTTATGACTTTCTCTGCATTAATTACTCTAGCTATCAATTCTTCCACTCTTTTTTCAAGATTTTTAGTTTCTTTGCACTGTGTACGTAATTCCTCCTTTAGCTCTGAGAAGTTTGATGGACTGAAGCCTTCTTCTCTCGTCTCGTGAAAGCCATTCTCTGTCCAGCTTTGATCTGTTGCTGGCGATGAGCTGCGCTCCTTTGCGGGGGGAGATGCGCTCTTATTTTTTGAATTTCCAGCTTTTCTGCCCTGCTTTTTCCCCATCTTTGTGGTTTTATCTGCCTCTGGTCTTTGATGATGGTGACGTACTGATGGGGTTTTGGTGTCAGTGTCCTTCTGTTTGATAGTTTTCCTTCTAACAGTCAGGACCCTCAGCTGTAGGTCTGTTGGAGATTGCTTGAGGTCCACTCCAGACCCTGTTTGCCTGGGTATCAGCAGCAGTGGCTGCAGAAGATAGAATATTGCTGAACAGCGAGTGTACCTGTCTGATTCTTACTTTGGAAGCTTCCTCTCAGGGGTGTACTCCACCCTGTGAGGTGTGGGGTGTCAGACTGCCCCTAGTGGGGGATGTCTCCCAGTTAGGCTACTCAGGGGTCAGGGACCCAGTTGAGCAGGCAGTCTGTCTGTTCTCCCATCTCAACCTCCGTGTTGGGAGATCCACTACTCTCTTCAAAGCTGTCAGACAGAGTCATTTGCGTCTGCAGAGGTTTCTGCTGCTTTTGTTGTTGTTGTTGTTGTTGTTTAGCTGTGCCCTGTCCCCAGAGGTGGAGTCTACAGAGACAGGCAGGTTTCCTTGAGCTGCTGTGAGCTCCACCCAGTTCGAGCTTCCCAGCAGCTTTGTTTACCTACTTAAGCCTCAGCAAAGGCCGGCGCCCCTCCCCCAGCCTCGCTGCTGCCTTGGCCTGAGATCAAAGACTGCTGTGCTAGCAATGAGGAAGGCTCCGTGGGCGTGGGACCCTCCCGGCCAGGTGTGGGATATAATCTCCTGGTGTGCCCGTTTGCTTAAAGCACAGTATTGGGGTGGGAGTTACCCGATTTTCCAGGTGTTGTGTGTCTCAGTTCCCCTGGCTAGGAAAAGGGATTCCCTTCCCCTTTGCGCTTCCCAGGTGAGGCGATGCCTCACCCTGCTTCAGCTCTGGCTGGTTGGGCTGCAGCAGATGACCAGCACCGATATTCCGGCACTCCCTAGTGAGATGAACCCAGTACCTCAGTTGAAAATGCAGAAATCACCGGTCTTCTGTGTCGCTCGCGCTGGGAGTTGGAGACTGGAGCTGTTCCTATTCGGCCATCTTGCTCCACCCCCACCATTGTTTAACATTATTTAAGTAGGTCTAGCTGCTGCAATAAGGCAGATGAACAAATGAAATTGATACATATTAAAATTTTTTAAATCATAGATCCATAAGACTTGTCTGTAATTCTGAAATCCAAAATATTCTGAAAGCTGATTGTTTTGCCTTACTCATTTGGTGCAAAAACAGATCTGAATGTGAATGTTTAGACTGCTGCAGGCATTTTAATATGCTTGATTATGGGTTTTTCCCCAGACCCTGCTGAAGTTGTTATGTAATATATGGAATATGCACCATATTACCATTCAAATTCCGAATTACAAGAAATATCTAGCCCCAAGGGTTTCAGATATAAAATGTTGTGACTCTCTGTCATGTTCAGATGTCATGATTAGTCACAGAGAGCATTTTATAAATCAGATAATGTTTGTTACAATTAGTAAAAATGGTTACTATAACTGGCTGTAGTAAACAAAGCAAATGTTAAAATTATTTATTTATATATCTGTCTACCCCCTGCATTGGTAATGTGCTTAAGGGCACGGGTTACATTCTGCTCACTTTTCTCACATTTGTGCTCCACATATTGTTTGGAATAGAAAAAGTAAACACAAACATTATTTTATTTATTTTATTTTTATGTATTTATTTCTTTGAGACAGGGTCTCTGGCACCCAGGCTGGAGTGTGGTGGCGTGATGTTGGTTCACTGCAACCCCTGTCTCTTGAGTTCAAGGGATTCTCCTGCCTCAGCCTCCCAAGTAGCTGAGATTACAGGCATGTGCCACCACACCTGGCTAATTTTTGCATTTTTAGTAGAGACGGGGTTTCACCATGTTGGCCAGGCTGGTCTCGAACTCCTTGTGATCTGCCCACCTCAGCCTCCCTAAGTGCTGGGATTACAAGTGTGAGCCACCACACCCGGCCACAAACATTATTTTAAAGAATAACAGATGAGCGTACAAGTAAGAAAATCTTTATTAAATTTTCCAATTTTTAATTTTAATGTCTACATTTTATAATTTCAATTAATATTTTGAGAATTTAAATTTTGTTTTGCTTTGTTTTACTTTCAAAATCTAAGAAGAGTTTAATGCAAAATACATTTGGAAAAGCAAAATAAGCAGAAATAACAAAGAACAATTTTTAAATTTTAATTTAAATTAATTTTAAGTTTGGGATACATGTGCAGGACATGCAGGTTTGTTAATAGGCAAACGTGTGCCATGGTGGTTTGATGCACCTATTAACCCAACACTTAGGTATTAAGCCCCATAAGCATTAGCTATTTATCCTGATGCTCTCCCTCCCCTACTGCCACTCCTAACAGGCCCTAGTGTGGGTCGTTCCCCTCCCGTCCCACGTGTTCTAATTGCTCAGCTCCCACTTACACATTTTTTAAAAGACAAGCAATTGAAAGAGAAACCAGGTTCATGCTGGGTTCTTCTACCTACTCTTACAGTGACTTTTGGAAAGTTACTTCCCTCTTCTAAGTATCAACTTCCTTACATAGAAAATAATAATAATAACAGTAAGTGAGGCTGAAAAGCCTTTGATAATCTTACTGGCCATATTGTTCCCCCAATGAATTGCTTGTTAAATGCCCCTTTTGGCCACTTTTTTTCATCAAAGTGTTGCTCTGTCTTTTGTAAATTGATTGGTTTATTTTAAATGTCATGCATGTCATATGTGTTAAATCACTGGCCTTTAGATCCTGTTACAGATTTTAGGTCTATTTTGGGGTAGTCCCTTCTATCGCATTGATATTTGTAGTTTTTCATTCCCTAATAACAAGACATTTTTATATGGCAACTTAATAATATATTTCAATGTATGATAAAGGTTTGAGATAATATTATTGACATAAGCATAGTTTTCGGAAAGAGGTAACAGAATAAAATGTAGTATTTTGTCTACTCCTTCCAGAAACTCCATGAAGGAGGTATTGCTTTTTCCATTTCATACCTAAGAAATCTGAGTGCACAGAGAATTACCTAGAGTCTCATAGTTTGTGAATGGTAAGGCCAGGGGTTGTGTCTAGGGTCCATTTCCCTACCTGGGCAGTATAGAAGTGTTTTTCATCAATTGTCAATATTAATTGCTTAGACAAAATAGACATAGCAACACACTATGTATAGGGCCTTATATATAGGAAGCTCTTGACACTTTTGCAACTATTAACTTCAGAATAGAGAGACTTAGATTGCAAATTTGAAAAGGTAGGTATAGAGAATGACCCCAAAGGAAGGAGGGACTGAAGAAGCCAGCCTTGGACTCAGAGGGTAGAATTCACGTAGGAGGTGAAGTAGTATCTCTCCCTTTCTCTTTTTCTTAATTCAAGTTTTCCATCACTGGGTGGAACTCAAGTTTATTTTTTCCTGTCACATTTGTCAAGTAGGATTTCAATAATTCAGTATTGGCCTTAGCTACTTCAGATGTTTCCCTAAACGGGAATGAGACCTGGAGGACAGACAGGGGAGCCTATTTCTGCAAAGAACCTGAAAGGTTAAAATGGGCTCAACAGTAGTATATATGAAAAGCACTTCAGAAAATCACAGAGCATCACTCTACTCTACTCAGTGATAAGTTAATCCACAAGGCTGGGGTCCCTTCTCATCTAGGATGCCTGCAACCTGCATTCAACAGTCTGCATGCAAATTTACTCTGCTGAGCACAACAATCCCTTCTTTCAGATGAAAGCCCTCCCTGGTTTACTCCTCCAACTTTTTGGTTAAAGCCCCCTATGTTCACAGGTTCTTTCCTAGAGCAGGTTGTAATCATCCCCATCCTGTTTCCTCCAACCAATTTTCTGTTCAATTTAACTATAATTTACTGAATGGCTGGGGTTGTCCAGCACTGTGCTAGGTCCTAGGAAGACACAGACAATTAAACAAGGACCCCACTCCCAAGAAACTCACAGATTATGGCAGCAGGGTGGAGAGAAGATAGACAGCCCTGGAGTCTGTCAATCCTCAGAAATATGGCTAGAGACTTTAGTATACATATAAGCTATGAATGTTTAACTTTCATAGAGAAGTTGGTTTTTAAAAATAAATTTGAAAGGTGAATAGGAGCTTGTTAGGTAGGCAAGGCAGCCGAGTGCAAAGACCATTCCAAGCAGAAGAATCAGCACATGCAAAGACATGGCCAACTGCAGAAAAAAATATAACACACAGGGAGAGAGTGTGTGGAGAAACAGGATCATGATGGGTATGGTAGTTATGCTGAGGAGTTTGAACTTTAACGCAAGGTCAGTCAAGAGCCACTGAGGTTTCAGACGTGGGATGATTACCCAGGGCCTCCTGCTTCGAGGTCATTTCAAGACTGGTTATCATCCACAATCTTGCCTCAAAAATGGAATGGAATTTCCTTTGCCACAGGAATCTGCCCACCCCACACCTGATTCATCTGGATATAACCTTGGACACTGTTCCTTTAACTGTCCAGATTCCCTTGCAAGGACTTTTCCTCCTGCCAGCTCCATCCTTGGTTGGTTCTTACTACTAAAGTGCAGTCCATGGATCAGCAACATCCATATCACCTGAGAGCAAGTTAAAAATGCAGAATCTCAGGTCCTACTCAAGATGTACTAAATAAGAATCTAAATTTTAACAGAATTCCCCAGGAAGTCATGTACATACCACAGTATACTTTCATGCACTGAGACAGGTTTCATTACTAAGCCTGTTTGCACTGTAACAAAACTGCTATCTCTCATGCACCCAGTCTTTATGGAGGAGAGAACAGGGTTGTGGAAGGAAGCCGACATCCTTGAGGGCCATGCCCACCTGAAACTGGGCTAACCACACGCCATGTTGTTTCATTTTATCTTATAACAACTTTGCAAGGTGAGTAGCCAAATGCTCATCTGACAGAGGAACTGAAGCACAGAGAGCTGTCACACAGCCAGGAGTATTTAACCTCATTATGTGTCCTCTTCTCCAGCTCTTTATGAATCCCCAAAATAATAAACCCACCATCTCTACCTATCCGAAAAACAAGGCGCCAACCCAGAAGGGAAAGACACTTGCCAATTTGTCCATCACCTACCAGCCTTGAATGACTACCTTCCCGCCTCAGCCAGTTCATCATTCAGCTCCTCAGCCAGTTCATCATTCAGCTCAAATGCAAATATTCCCATATACAGTTAGGGTTCTCCCAGTGTCCTTCTTCACCTTCCAGCTTGCCTTTTCCTCCTGTGCACATACTGCAATTAGATTTCACATTCCTGTCTCACACCTGAGTTCCAGATTCTCTGTCAGCACAGTCCTATCTCAGGGAGAGAAATCAAACAGCTGAAAGGCAGCCTGCTCTCAGAGAGGGGAAGAGAAGGGAGGTCAATTCGACATAACTGCCTAACAAAGTATATTTATGAACATCATTGGAACAAATGTCTCCGGTAACTGCAGCCATCACCTCCTAATGTCACATCATGGAGATACTGGAAAACAAATAGGGCTTATCACCTGATTTCCTATCATCTGGTAACAGCATCACTACCTCCAGCCTTCCCAGCTAGGCAGCATATGACTCACACTTCCCTTCTAACTTCCAAGGCACTTTGGGACAAAAAGGAAAAGAAAAGAAATAAAACAATATTTAAAAATATCAATTTCATCAGTAGCTTGTTTCTTAATGCATCCAGGCAATTGATCATCACAAATGGTCTGAAAGGTGCTAACACGAATTACTAGGGACTCAAACTCCCTGAAAATTGTAATTGCTCTAGCACGGGGAGAAATGCAATCGTTTTAATTTGGAAGATTCAAGCTATTTTCTTAGAGCCTTGATTTCTTTGAGATTCTTGGCTGTCCCCTTACCTATACTTTCCCTGTGTTCCTAACTCACATATGTCCTCTCTCTGTCCCTTTCTCTGTGTTTCGGTCACCACTGTCCTTGTTGAGTGTCCTGCTCTCTCCTCGTCCTCTCATTTGGAATGTGCAGAAGCAATCTGCTGGTCTCCTGACTCCAAGCTCCTTTCTCTCCAACCTGCCTTCTGCTCTGGGTTACCATTGTGTACATTGTCTTTTCTCATCCAGGCTGTGAACTCTTTGGGGTCAGGAACCAACCATATCTCTTTTATTTTTCTGTCTGCAGAACCTAGCATAGAACCCATAGCACAATACTGTGGAAGGAAATTCCATTTCTCTTAGCATACTCTTGTTACAACAAAGTAAAACAAATATACAAGCTGAAAGTTTCTCCTGGGCAAGGGATGTTAACTGGAACTGACTTGTTCAATCCTCTTATTTTAAACTGGAGATGTATACGATGTCATTGGCATTCTCTCGATTTGTTATACCACTTTTATTGAATATGAAAATGCTTTGAAAATGCTTTCTGATGGTCACTGCAACCTCAGTCCTCTAAGGACTTAAAACTTATTTTATATCATTTATGCTTTTTTTCTTAAGATATTTCTTAAGATCTTTAACCTTCATTAAATAAGAAGACAAGAATGGCCACAGACATTTCCTGGAAACTAACCCGATAGGTAGGGACAGTCTGCTGCCCTTACACATATTTTGATCAAGAAATATGCCCTAAAATGCTTTGAATGCTGTGCAGGTCCTCAGCAGAGGAGTCTTAAACCCAGCTCCAGGCAAGCTAGACCACACCCCTGCTATGCCCTGTCAAGCTGCATCTATCGAATTAGGTTAGGAGTTAAGATGTTACACAATGTGACCAATGGGATCAGAAGCAATAACATGACCTGTCAGCCAGTGCTTTCCTGACAATTCTGCGGTAAAGGGATTGCCTGCTAGAGAGCTGCAGGGGCCAGGAGGAGGGGAGGAAGAGCTGGTGTGGGAGATCTGGGGAAAGGGCTATTTTATTCCTTACTTACAAAAGTGGTGCTTAGTGGGGAAGAGAGTGGTAAATTGGCTTTATTTCCATAGTCTTATTTTGGAGTTTTGCTTGCAGGTTGCAAAACCAAAAGCCTTTTCTTAGAGGGCAAGAGTTGCAAAACTTTAAATGCAGCATTTCAGGAGCTTGAAGGTCTCTTGGGAGCAGGGTCAGAAAGAAAGTTCTGTAAGGCCCCCTGTTTTCTCAGGGTGAGGAAGGTTCACCTCAGTCAATGCTGTGCACAGATAAGGCCAAGAAATGCAACTGAAGGTTGGGGACACCTGGCGCCAGCTGAGAGATGACTGAATCCTGGCTTGTGTTTGTTGGCATTGGGGCCCAGGGCTGGCCTCAGCTTGTAGTAGAAGAATTCCCTAATTTTGTTGATCGGGAAGAGATGCAGCTCAGTTCCTGTCTGAACTGTGCAGAAGCTACCCGTAAGTGTGTCAGCTAGGACTGATTTACAGAACCACAACGAACAGCTATTTCAGGGGTAGAAAATTTAAAAAAGGAAGGGTTCTACGAAGAGCAACCTCACTCGCTCAAAACTCTACGTTCCACATTTGCAACACATCATTAGCTGAAATTCGTAAGCACTAACTTCCTAGAGCCCTCTGTCCCATTGCTATAAATTTAAACCTTTATGACAACACTGACCACATATATAGGACCAAAATGGAAACTGAAGGTCTTTCTTTAATAGAATTTATATTTGGCTTCTATGTTGCTTGATACCTGGACCACTCTCAAGGACTTTGGCTTGGAGCTCCATGATTTGGTTACCTGATGAAATTTCTCTCTCTCTAGCCTCTTAAAACCTGATTTCTGCCTTTTCCTTCTAGGCAAACTGGATCCCTGAATTCAGATGTGTATTTTACCACCCAGATCTCTGTGATGGAAAACTCTTACCTAAGTCCATTACCTCACCTTGGAGGCTTCTCACTATGATCCACATATTGAATCCCTCCTTCCATAACTGGCTCTTCTGATTTGAAAGATCAGTTCTGAGGCTCTCTGCCTTAGCTTATCTTATTCCTAAAGCATACAATAATTGCTCTCTCTCTCTCCATGTATATATATAAAATTTTCAGTCTCTTTTCTAGACCTAGTCAAGTGGTCATGAAGTAGTTTTAGCCTCCTGGTTTTATAAGAGGAGGACCAGGTCATCCATTTGCCCTTTTACTGACGACAGTTTCCCCAGAACGGAAAGAGACTTCTGGAGCATTCTGGCAAATTCATCAAGCTTATAATGACTTGAGTTTACCATGTGCCTAATTAGGCTTGAATTATCTATAGGTTATCATGTTGCAAGCCTCATCTCTCCATCTGGTAAACTTGGGCAATGTGCCTTCTTACATGTAAGAACCCTTAATAAAGAGCTTCTAAGAAATACAATCAACAATAATAAATACTTTATCCACATGTTGGAATCACAAATGGAAATTATGACGACCCTTAAATGTGGTTCTGCACGTCATCCAGGTGGCAGAACACCTGGAAATCATAGAACATCATGCTCCTTAGAACACCATGATCATTGCAAAGTTCCACTAAAAACGACACAGTTAATCCCAATCTCTGAACTAGTTATAATTTTTATGAACAGAAAATATGACTAGATTGCTGCATACGAATGCAACCGAAAACCAAAGTACTCAAATCTATTTAAATATATATATATATATATATCATGACCTAAGCATGACCAGTTATTTCTGAGTCTTTCCAATAACATCATTTGCTATCTTTTTATTAATTTGGCCATTGGCAGGTGCATGTGGGAGGCCAAATAACAGCCAGTCTCAAAGGCTCAAGAGAAAACTGGAGAAAGAAAGTTGTAAAATGAGAAAATTTTATCCATTAACTTACTTTTTCTGTCAAAGAAGCATTTTTATATTATTTGATTTTTTACAAAGGAATGTTTCAGAAAAAGTGGAGAAATAGCCTTAGATTAAGGAAGTCCCTCACAAAGAACAAAACCAATCCACTTAAACCAAAGCAATCAGTGTGCTTAATGCTGGTCATCTCTACCAACTTTGACAAAGCCTACTGTCAGAGATCTGTTGAGAATGCTGCTTTCAAACCCTTCAAACAGGACTTTTCTCAAGACAAAAGACAAAAGGACACTAATTTCTCAGTCATTGCTCTTCCACTCCCACTTTACACATAGACATGTTTCTGCAAACCACAACACTTGAGCATAGAAAAAAGTATAAGAAAATTGTATTGTGTGTGTGCATGTGTGCATGCATGCATATATACATATATATACACATATATATTTTTTCTTTTTACCTTAATTAGACATGCCCATCAATGTCCAAGAACAATGTTACTCAAGCTGTCTTGGGAGCAGCAATACTGTTTATCCTGAAAATAAGAAAACACAGAAAAATATATAAATTCCAAGATTGCCTGCTTTTAAATCTGGTGATTCACAGTCTACAGAAGGGAAGAAGGGTATCGAAAAATGAATGAGGGCTCTTCACAATAGTTTACCTGAAAACCAAGAAAACCAGTAATAGACATTTTTTTCTGATCTTTGTTTTAAAGATTTCTAAGAATATAGACTGGTGCTTTCAGAATTAGACTTATATCCAAAGCACTCCTCCTGGTCAGGGGCTGTATCATGGAAGAAACAGAAAAGAGGCTCTTGGGTCAAAAATGCCTTGGCTAAATTATTTAGTTGCTCAGAGTTTAATTTTCCTCAGTAGTAAAATGAGACCACTAATACTCCATAGCCCTTTGACAAGAATTAAGTAGAAGAAGATATACAAAGCTTCCCACAGAATGTCCCACACATAGTAGGCACTACGTACATTTCAGTGTTGGTTCCTTTCCAGTACCCACTCCCACAAGCCCTTTCCTTCTTTCGTTATTACTTCCAATACCTATCACAGTGTTAGCACCATGGTGTTTCGGAAAACATAAAATATCACAATGACTTCAAAACAACTATTTTAAAAATGGAAAAAAGAAATGATAACCATATTCACATTTAATAAGAACACCACCTAAATTTATTGAATATTTCCTATGTGCTACACCAAGTACTAATACTTGCCTACGTACTAATAATTTTATACCAGTCATTTCTTTTCTTCCTTTTTTTTTTTTTTTTTTTTTTGAGATGAAGTCTCGATCTGTTACCCAGGCTGGAGTACAATTGCATGATCTTGGCTCAATGCAACCTCTGCCTCCTGGGTTCAAGGGATTCTCCTGTCTCAGCCTCCTGAGTAGCTGGGATTATAGGCGTGCGCCACCACACCCGGCTAATTTTTTTGTATCTTTGTAGAGACGGGGTTTCTCCATGTTGGCCAGGCTGGTCTCGAACTCCAGACCTCAAGTGATCCACCCACCTCAGCCTCCCAAAATGCTGGGATTATAGGAGTGAGCCACCGCGCCTGGCCACCAGTCATTTCTTTAGTCCTCACAACCACCATACAGAGAAGGTGATATTAGAAAACTGAAGGTGGAGAAGTTAGGTTCCTTTGTTCAGATCACACAGCTCCTGGGAGGTGGAGCTGGGATTTGTGTCTCTGCAGCCTCACCTCCTGTCCTGTTCTCTTTAGCACCCATCCTGCTGGCCTCACCATACTCCAAGCCACGGGACCAGCATGGGCTCCAGATGATGCCACACACTCCATTAGATTTTCCTTCCCTTTTTTCTCTTTTCCTTCCTTCCCTCCTTCCTTTTTTCCCCCTTCCTTTTCTTCAACCTTTATTTTAAATTTGAATTCACCATTTTACTTATTTTCTTTTTGTTTTGCTTTGCTAGACTATTGGTCATTTCAGTATAACTGGGTTCTTCTTTTGAGTGAAGATTTTTTCTAGCTGTGTTGTCTTAGATGACTCACTGAATTCCTTTGAACCTTGTTTTTTTCTCTCTCTGTAAAATGAATGCATTAGACAGGATGATGTTCAAAGGCCCTTCCCAGTTTATTGGTCCTATGACTGGCTACTTTGGAAGCAGTTTTAGATCATGCTGGTATTGAGATCTTTATGGATGTGTGAGAGTTATGTGTGAGAGTCTAACAGCAATTTTGCTTGCTTTAGCTAAGTCTAAAATTTCAAATTTCTGTGAGGAGACATTTATATTTACATACATTCTTTAAAGAGCTTACTAATGGGGAAACTGAAGTTCAAAGACATTGAGTAATTCACCCAAGGTCACTCAGAAGTGGCAGAGCCAAAATTCATATCATACAAGTTTCTGTATCTTCGAAGTCCATATTATTCACGGTATCTGAAGCCTACCAGAAAGTACTCTACAGAAAGTTAGCTGACCAGAATTACTCTTGTTTCTGAAATCTGACTCAAAATTTAGGGTGATAATAGTAACTATCATGTGTTATAAGCTCATTATGTGCCAGTCAATATCAGAGCCTTACATATATCTCATTTAGTCCTCCTACCAAATCAAATGTCAGGTACTATAATCACCCTCTTTTGATACATGAAGAAACTGAGGCACTAGGACTAATATTACTTGCCCAAGTCATAGAACTAATAAGTAAAAGTTCTAGGAGTTGAACTAGGAACAACCAAAATTTAGCAAAGTTCATGGTTTATTATCTTCACTGGCATATGGCAGTCATGATGTGATTTACAGTTAATAAGCTACAGTTGTGAGTACTGGAAGAAAAAAGTCGGAGAAGGTTAGTGTATGTGAGCGTGAACCGCAAGACAGCCTTGTCACTTAATAATTCACAGACTCCAATAAAGAAGAAGGAGAAGGATATTTTTTAAAAGATTGTTCAGGGATTGTTGAGAACCTGCCTCCTGATCTGTTTCCCCATTAAAATTGCCAGCTTTTGTCATTCAGTCTGACAATGAGAAAAGAAATGACAAAATGAATTTCAAGGGACAGTGTTTGTCAGTGAGGTTTGCAACGTTCTTCACACATTAGGGAGTCTGGCTGATGTGCCGTCCCATTTTGGGCAGAGGGAACCTGAGCTCCAGGGAGAAAGCAGGTAAAGCAAACAGCAAATGAAGAAAAGCAGCTCTGTTTATTTAGTTGGGTCTAGATTCACTGAGAAAAATGACTTCCAGATGCATTCCAAACACGGTAACATGATTGGGATGGAGAAGGCAGTCAAGTCTATTTGGCTTCTGCAGGGGATTTGTTTGTATATTCTAATTGCATCATCGTTTAGCTTTATTTCAGCTGGAACCTGGCTGCCAAATGAGCGTATTGATTACCTGTCACGGATGCATATTTCTCAATTAAAAGCCATCAAGGCTTGTAAAATCTCAACCATGTCAAGACCAACGAGTGGATTTTAGTACTGCTGTTAGTAGTCACATTAGCCCCCTTCTACTGAACAGTAGCTACAAGCTTGGCACCTTACATATGCTGGCTCATTTAAACGTCACAACCCCCTTCAAAGTAGATGTCGTTATTTTCCATCTTTCTAATGAGGAAGCAGAGGCTCAGAAAGATTAAAAACTTTGTCCAAGGCCACAGAACTAGTAAGCAGTGGAAGAAGGATATGAACCTATGTATGTCATATTCCCATTCCACAGGGCTTTCTGACACACACAGGCAGCACAGAGTGCATTTTAAGTACTGCCATTGATATACTGCTTGCCTTGAACAGTCAGCTCTGTCATTTACTAGCTCTGTGATGTTGAACAATTTTCTTAACATCTCCGTGTCTCAGTGTCCTCATCTGTAGAATCAAGAAAATAACACTTCGTGGAGTTGTTAGGATTAAATGAGCTACTATATGTATAGCATGTAGGCTAGTGCCTGAAATAAGGAGTAACCATTATTTTTACATCCTCTGGATACTGTGAAAGACAAACTGTAAATTTTGACCTTCAAAACTTGCTGTAGGCACTTTGTACTTCCAAAGACTTTGCAACAATTCAATTTTCCTCACAGCAGCTCAGTGTTTCAGGTCAGACCACTGTCACTCTCAGACTGAGACGTGAGGAGCAACTGTGCTGAAATATTTCCAATGCACTCAATTTCTGATTCTCCTGATTACGTCTGAATAAACACATAATGATATTATTTATTTTGTATTCTGCATACCTTGAAATCTTAGGTCTACTCCTCGCAACAGCCCCACAATTAGGTGCTATTGCCTCCATTTCACAAAGAAAGATGATGTGGACCATAAAATCAAGATGATCTTCCCAAGTACATATAGCTGGTAAATAGCAAGGCTTAGATTTGAACCCAAATAGGACTGTGTTTCAAATGTGTGTGCTTGCATTCAAATTGTGACACTTAAACCATTAATTTCTCCTTGTCTCCCTGGTGAACTCTTCCTCATCTGTTCAGATTAACCCAGACATCTGTGACATTCCTTGATGTTTATCTATTGCACACGTATTTTATGGAGCCCTATCTTCCAGATACTTGAGGTGTTGTATGAACAGTGATGAACACAAGACATGAAATCTGCTTTCATGAAGCTTACAGCTTAAAGATGGTAATATACAAGTACACACTTGAAGGACCTTGAGAAGAAAAATTGAGGGTGACAGGGTGGCGAAAATTGAGGGCAACAGACCAGTGGATGGTATAGGTGCTCTCTGAGGAAATGGCATTCAAGCTAAGATGAAGGATGAGAAGATGGCAATACGTGAGAATGAGGGAGGGGTTCCCGGCAGCAACAGGAGCATGTGCCCAGAGCTGGAAACACAACAGGAGCATGGGAACCAGAAGAAAGGGGACCAGAAGAAAGCTTGTATAGCTGGGGAAGAATAAGAAAGAGGAGGTGAAGTTGGGGTGGGGCTCAGTGAAAGCAGTTGGAGAAATGGTCTGGGGCAAGAATATTCATGATCTAGTGGACCACAGTGAGACATTTGGGTTCTGAGTCCTACAGAGCCTCGTGTAGCCCTTGTTGGTAGTCATTATAACATTGCATTGTCATCCTATGCTTAGCTGTGTTTCTCCCTCCAGACCATAAGCTTCCTACGTGCCTAGGATAGTGTTCAAGACAAAGTGGGCATTCAGCAAATTAGACAAATTAATGGAAACATTAACACTTATAGAACACTGTGATTCTATAAGACACTTATTGAAAGATAAACATAAAAAGGCTAGAGTAAAAAATGAAACTAGTGTTTTTGTTCCCGGATGAGAAAAAAAATCCTGGCTAAGAATAAATTATACACATATATTTACATTTATGTAAAAGTTGATAGGTATTATACATTAATAGTGATAACCAACATTAGTAGCTTGGCACTAGGCTCCCTGCTTTATATGGATTTCATTTAATTTTCATGACAATAAACATGAAGCAGTTACTGCTAATCTCCATTTAGCAGGAAAAACCCCAAAAAACAAAATTGAGACAGAGTTAAAATAAACTACATAGGGAGACAAAGATAATACTTACAGTGCTGCAATTCAAATCTAGGCATTTTATTCAAAGTTCATATATGTAACAAGTTTGCAACTTTAAATTATCTCTCAAGATAGCTTATCCTTGAATTTTTTAATTTAAAAAATGGAAACACAATATGTAAAAATAATAGTTACTGAAGTGAAATGAGTAGCAGTAAGCATTAAAAAAGAAAAATTAAATTTTTAACAACAGTAACTGGGTAACAGAAAGATAAAGTTTGATGGAATTTTAATAATGATTAAAAAAGAAAAAGGAAAGCACTCAATGCATT
Organism: Macaca mulatta; assembly: GCF_049350105.2. Taxonomy (NCBI): domain Eukaryota; kingdom Metazoa; phylum Chordata; class Mammalia; order Primates; family Cercopithecidae; genus Macaca; species Macaca mulatta. The sequence goes on from NC_133419.1 coordinate 80,576,157, forward strand.
AGGATGGTGTTTTGCAGAGGTATTTGTTTCAATTGTTTTGTTTTCATCACGTTGCTGGTATATGAAACAAAAATTAGTAGAAAAAAAGAAGTGATGGGAGCTTTTGTGTCCGGAATTGGTGGGTTCTTGGTCTCGCTGACTTCAAGAAGGAAGCTGCGGACCCTTGCAGTGAGTGTTACACTTCTTAAAGATGGCGTCCAGAGTTTGTTCCTTCAGACGTTCAGATGTGTCCAGACTTTTTTCCTTCTGGTGGGTTCCCAGTCTCCCTGGCTTGATCAGTGAAGCTGCAGACCTTCACAGTGAGTGTTACAGCTCATAAAGGCAACACAGACCCAAAGAGTGAAGAGCAGCAAGATTTATTGCCAAGAGCAAAAATACAAAGCTTCTACAAAACAGAAGAGGACAGGAGCAGTTTGCCTCTGCAGCTCCTGTGGCCTGCTTTTATTCCCTTATCTGACATCCTGCTGATTGGTCCATTTTACAGAGAGCTGACTGGTCCATTTTACAGAGAGCTGATTGGTCTGTTTTGACAGGGTACTGAATGGTGCATTTACAATCCTTTAGCTAGACAGAAAGTTCTGCAAGTCTCCACTAGATTAGCTAGACACAGAGCGCTGATTGGTGCATTTACAAACCTTTAGCTAGACATAAAAGTTCTCCAAGTCCCTACCCAACTCAGGAGTCCAGCTGGCTTTGCGTAGTGGATCCCCTGGTGAGGCTACCAGCAGAGCTGCCCACCAGTCCCCAGCCACACCTCTCCCCTCCTCAGCTCTTGGGCGGTCCATGGGACCGGCCGCTGCTGAGCAGAGGGTAGCACCCGGCAGGGAGGCTCCGACCAAGGCTCGGACTGCAGGGGAGCCCACTGAGGGGCAGGGGACCTCGGGCATGGCGGGGGACCTCCGGCATGGCGGGGGACGTCGGGGCATGGCGGGCTACAGGTCCCGAACCCTACCCTGCGTGGAGGCGGCTGAGGCCCAGTGAGAATTCCAGCATGGCGCAGGCGGGTCGGCAATGCTGGGGGACCTGGCGTACCCTCCGCAGCTGCTGGCCCGGGTGCTAAGCCCATTGCTGCCCAGGGCAGGGGTGCCCGCCGGCTGCTCCCAGTGCAGGGTCCACGCAGAGCCCGCGCCCACTGGGAACTCACGCTGGCCCGCCAGCGCAGCACACAGCCCCAGTTGCCGTCCAGGCCTCTCCCTCCACACCTCCTGGCAAGCAGAGGGGGCTGGCTCCTGCCTCAGCCAGCCCAGAGAGGGGCTCCCACAGTGCAGCGGCAGGCTGAAGGGCTCCTCAAGCACGGCCAGAGTGGACACCGAGGCCGAGGAGGCGCTGAGAGTAAGCGAAGACTGCTAGCACGTTGTCACCTCTCAGTTTAATTTTTCTAAGAGAAACAGAGGAACAAGATGGATAAACAAGCCAATATCTGTATTCTTCACTTTTTCTATTACTATTCCCAGGTGACTATGTCTAGGTCTTCTTCCACCCCCTGCTGTGTGAATAACTCCTATTCATTCTTCAACACCCAGATAAAATTCCTCTCAGTCTTGGAAGCCCTACCTGGCCTCCCAGACTTCCACCACAACACATCCATTTCCTTTGTACAGTTTATACAATGTCATAGTACAATCTAATTATGCTGCTAATTCTCTCTTAATGCAGTGAGGGAAGGGAACAGAAATATGTAATTATTCAAATATGTAAATACTGATTTAGACACTTTGATTGAATCACGCTAAGTTTTCATAACAGCCGTGTTGCATATACACTTTTATCTCCATTCTACAGATGGGAAAACAGGCTCAAAAAAGGCAATTTGCTCATGTTAGTGGGAACTGATTAAGTATGCTGTGTTTGTTTGTTTGTTTGTTTTGAGAGGGAGTGGCACTCTGTAGCCCAAGCTGGAGTGCAGTGGTGCTATCTCAACTCACTGCAAACCCCATTTCCTGGGCTCAAGTGATTCTCGCTCCTCAGCCTTCTGAGTAGCTGGGACTACAGGCCCACGCCACCACGCCCAGCTAATTTTTTGTATTTTAGTAGAAACGGGGTTTTGCCATGTTGCCCAGGGTGGTCTCCAACTCCTGAGTTTAGGTGATCCACCTGACTCAGCCTCTCAAAGTGCTGGGATTACAGGTGTGAACCATCACAGCCTGGCCTGATTTAGTATTCTTGAGCAAGATAGGTCAAATCATGAAAAACACAGAGTAATGGAGATTTGGGGAAGATAAAAAATATAATAGGAAATAATGATGAGCCACATTTAGAATGAGAGTCCAAGGTGAGTCTTCTGCTCTCATAGCCCTAGGTTACTCTGTAAGGCTTTGCAACCTGTGGGTTAAGACTATCACTGCTGGAGCCATCCTGCCTGGGTACAAATCCCAGCTCTAATCTTACCTACCTATGTGACCTTGAATACATTACAAAACCCTTCTGAGACTCAGTTTCCTCATCTGTAAAACAGAGATGATAATGATAGCATTCATCTCATAGAAATATTATGAGGATGAGAAAAGATAATATATGTGATGAGTTTAAACTGTCCTTAGCACTTAGAAGACTTAAAACTGTGAGTTGTTATTATTCGATGCACTCAAATAAAAAAGTTACATGTTAAATAATAAGCATCACCTTGTAGAACACAGACAAACTTAGGCCTGATCAGAGTAGGGTGACCAGAAAAGAGGAAGACTTGCCATGCTATTGAAGGGGTCCCTATATACATCTTGTACCCTGGAGAAGAAAATACTCAGGAGTGACAGGACAGGTATAGTTACATAGCAATTATTCTCTAAAAGGCCGAGCTCTCAAGCATGTTGAGTTCTCATCAGCATCATCTGTTTATCCTCATAGCAAATGCCACTAGGAGGGAGAGCCTCCATTCACATTTTTAATTTATGTTGTTCATTTTACACCCAAGGGGGGAAAAAAGATGAGAAACTGATAGGACCTGACCATGATTACAAAGAGTACAAGACATGGGATTTAAACCCAGCTTTATCTTATGCCAAAATGTGTGTCCACAGCCACATGCTGTGCTGTCTCCACAGGTCCACTTCTTCTTTATGAGAGTTTGGCAGCTGCTACATTATCCTGACTATGACTAATGCCCTCCAACAGCTAAAGGCAGGGGAAGAGAAAGTCCATTTATTCTGTGCTGTTCCAGAGGGCAGAATGAACATAGTATATAAGAAAGAAACTTTGGTTAAACCTCAGAAAAGATCTTTAGCTATAATGAAGCACCTATGGGCCCAGGACCCTGGGTTTCAAGCAAAAAACTGGGCAACTGTTTGGGCAGGCACTGAGCTGCAAGGTTTGTTTGTTTGTTTGTTTGTTTTCATACTCTAGCAGTGCCTGGAACTCCAATGAGATAGGAGAACCATTCACTCCCCTGGAAAGGGGGCTGAAACCAGAGAGCCAAGCAGTCTCACTCAGCAGGTCCCACTCCCATGGAGCCCAACAAGCCAAGAACTATTGGCTTGAAATTCTCACTGCCAGCACAGCAGTCTGGAGTCAATCTGGGATGATTGAGCTTGGAAGGGGGTGGGGTGACTGCCATTACTGTGGCTTTAGTAGGCAGTTTTCCCCTGACAGTGCTAAGGAGACTGGGAGGTTTGGACTTTGCAGTGCAGCAAAGCAGCTGTGGCTAGATTTCTTCTTTAGATTCCTCCACTGGGCAGAGTATCTCTGCAGGAAATCCAGCAGCTCCAGTCAGGGACTTACAGACAAAACTCACATCTCCCTGGGACAGAGCACCTGGTTCAGGGGAGGGGCAGCTGGGGTCCCAGCTTCAGCAGACTTAATCTTTCGTGGCCGCTGGCTCTGAAGAGAGTGGCTGATCCTGACAAGGGGGATTCTCCCAGCACACCACACCAGCTCTGCTAAGGGACAGACTGCCTCCTTAAGTGGGTCTCTGACCCCCATGCCTCCTGACTGGGAAAGACCTCCCAACAGGGGTTGACAGACACCTCATAGAGGAGAGCTCTGGTTGCCATCAGGCCAGTGACCCTCTGGGACAAAGCTTCCAGAGGAAGGAACAGCAGCAATCTTTGCTATTCTGCAGCCTCCACTGGTGATACCCAGGCAAACAGGGTCTGGAGTGAATCTCCAGGAAACTGCAACAGACCATCAGAAGAGGGACTGACGATCAGAGGAAAAACTAACAAACAGAAAGCAACAACAACAACAACAACAAAAAGGCACCCCACCGCACCAACAAAAACCCAATCCAAAGGTCATTAGCCTCAAAGATCAAAGGTAGATAAATCCAAAAAGATGAGCAAAAACCAGCACAAAAAAGACTGAAAATTCCAAAAGCCAGAATGCCTCTTCTTCTCCAAATGATAGCAACACCTCTCCAACAAGGGCACAAACCTGGACGGAGAATGAGAGGGATAAATTGACAGAAGTATGCTTCAGAAGGTGGGTAATAACAAACTCCTCTCAGCTAAAGGAGCATGTTCTAACCCAATGCAAAGAAGCTAAGAGTCTGGATAAAATGTTAGAGGAACTGCTAACTAGAATGACCAATTTAGAGAGGAACATAAATTATCTGATGGAGCTGAAAGACTTCATGCAGCATACACAAATATCAATAGCCACATTGATCAAGCAGAGGTAAGGCTATCAGAGTCTGAAGACCACCTTGCTGAAATAAGGCATGCAGACAAGATTAGAGAAAAAATAATGAAAAGGAATGAACAAAGCCTCCTAGAAATATGGGACTATGTGAAAAGACTGGACCTATGATTGATTGGAGTACCTGAAAGTGACAGGGAGAATGAAATCAAGTTGGAAAACACACTTCAGGATATTATCCAGAAGAACATCCCCAACCTAGTAAAACAGGCCAACATTCAAATTCAGGAAATACAGAGAGCATCACTAAGATACTTCATGAGAAAATCAACCCCAAGACACATAATCATCAGATTACTCAAACTTGAAATGAAGGAAAAAATCTTAAGGGCAGCCAGAGAGAAAGGTCAGGACACCTACCAACGGAAGCCCATCAGACTAACAGGAGATCTCTCAGCAGGGACCCTACAAGCCAGAAGAGAGTTGGGGTCAATATTCAACATTCTTAAAGCAAATAATTTTCCACCCAGAATTTCATATCCAACCAAACTAAGCTTCATAAGCAAAGGAGAAATAAAATCCTTTACAGATGAGCAAATGTTAAGGGATTTTGTCACCACCAGGCCTGCCTTGCAAGAGCTCTTAAAGGAAGCACTAAATATGGAAAGGAAAAACTGGTACTAGTCACTGCAAAAACACACCAAAATATAAAGACCAATGACACTGTGAAGAAATTGCATCAACTAGTGTGCAAAATAACCAGCTAATATCATAATGACAGAATCAAATTCACATATAACAATATTAGCTTCAAATGTAAATGGGCTAAAAGCCCCAATTAAAAGACATAGAATGGCAAATTGGATAAAGAGTCAAGACCCATCAGTGTGCTGTATTCAGGAGACCCAACTCACATGCAAAGACACATATAGGCTCAAAATAAAGGGAAGGAGGAATATTTACCAAGCTAATGGAAAGGAAAAAAAAATAGGGGTTGCAATCCTAGTCTCTGATAAAACAGACTTTAAACCAACAAAGATCAAAAAAGACAAAGAAGGGCATTACACAATGGTAAAGGGATCAATGCAACAAGAAGAGCTAACTATACTAAATATATATGCACCCAATACAGGAACACCTAGATTCATAAAGCAAGTTCTTAGAGACCGAGAAACCGACTGAGACTCCCACATAATAATAGTGGGAGACTTTAAAACCCCACTGTCAATATTAGACAGGTCAACGAGACAGAAAATTAACAAGGATATTCAAGATTTGAACTCGGCTCTAGATCAAGGGGACCTAATAGACATCTACAGAACCCTGCACCACAGATCAACAGAATATACATTCTTCTCAGCACCACATCACATTTATTATAAAATTGACCACATATTTGGAAGTAAAACACTCCTTAGCAAATGTAAAAAAACTGAAATCATAACAGTCTCTCAGACCACAGTGCAATCAAATTTGAACTCAGGATTAAGAAACTCACTCAAAAATCACACAACTACATGGAAATTGATCAACCTGCTCCTGAATGACTACTGGGAAAATAACGAAATTAAGGCAGAAATAAATAAGTTCTTTGTAACCAATAAGAACAAAGAGACATTGTACCAGAATCTCTGGGACACAGCTAAAGTGGTGTTAAGAGGGAAATTTATAGCACTAAATGCCCATATCAGAAAGCTGGAAAGACCTCAGATCAACACCCTAACATCACAAAAGAACTAGGGAAGCAAGAGCAAACAAATTCAAAAGCAAGTGGAAGACAAGAAGTAACTAAGATCAGACAAGAACTGAAGGAGGTAGAGGCACGAAATTCCCTTCAAAAATTCAATGAATCCAGGAGCTGTTGTTTTGAAAAAATTAACAAAATAGAGAGATAGACCACTAGCTCGAGTAATAAAGAGTAAAAGACAGAAGAATCAAATAGACACAATAAAAATGAGAAAGGGGATATCACCAATGGCCCCACAGAAATACAAGCTACTATCAGAGAATATTATAAACACCTCTATGCAAAGACACTAGAAAATCTAGAAGAAATGGATAAATCCCTGGATACATACACCCTCCCAAGACTAAACCAAGAAGAAGTCGAATCTCTGAATAAATCAATGAAAAGTACTGAAATTTAGGCAGTAATCAATAGCCTACCAACCAAAACAAAACAAAACAAAAATCGTAGGACCAGATGGATTCACAGCCGAATTCTACCAGAGGTACAAACAGGAGCTGGTACCCTCTGAGTCATTCCAAATAATCAAGAAAGAGGAACTCCTCCCTAACTGATTTCATGTGGCCAGCATCATTCTGATACCAAAACCTGACAGAGACAAAACAAAATAGAAAACTTAGGGTCAATACCCCTTGATGCAAAAATCCTCTATAATAAGAACAAAGCTGGAGGCATCACGCTACCTGACTTCAAACTATACTACAAGGCTACAGTAACCAAAACAGCATGGTACTGGTACCAAAACAGAGATCAGGCCATAAAGCAGGATTCCACCAACTGTATCTATGGCCTCTGGGTCAAATATGATCCGCAGCCTGTTTTTGTACAACTACCAGGGAAAAATGGTTTACACAGTATTACAGGCTGTAGAAATTTTTTGAAAAGAAGAAAGTGTGTTCTGCAAAGCCTAAATAGGACTGTATCTGCAGAGGAGACAGCTTCTCTCTCCCATGTCTGGTTTATGTCCCCGCTCTTTGACATGTCTTATAATCATACTTCTCCAGTGTGTCCAGTGTCACCCCTTGCTCTTGAAAGACCAAATGGTCTGAAGTTCTTCATCCAGGGTGTGCTGTTTCAGTCTCCTCAGTCTTTGCTGATGCTATTGCCCACTAAAATTCATCAGCCTTTGGCATTTCAGCTTTCCCCAAAACTCCTCACTGAACCCTCCTCCTCCTTTGTGCTCCATAGTGCACATTCTAACATTCTTCACTTTTAACAGACTGGACCTAACTGAATGCATCTGCTTCTTTATGGATTCTGGAGTCTAGATGTAGACTCCTTTAAAATAGCCATAAGTTACTCATTTGTCTCTTTAGTACCTAACACTGTACCTGGTACTAGTAGGCTCTTAGTAAATGTTTTCTAGAGTTAATATATTTAACTGTTAGCAGAGCTGCTGGTGCAGGAGGGAGTAAGCTGTTTTGGGAAGATTTTAGATAGCAAAACTGAGAACAAAGAGGGGAAGTTACAGTTGGGAAGAAGGTGACTTGTCCAAACTGCCACAGAGAGCCAGGAACAGATAAAAGAATAGATTTCAGTATTAAGAAAACCAGTTTTGGCAGACGCCTGTAATCCCAGACTCCATCTCAACAACAACAACAACAACAACAGCAACAACACAAGAAAACCAGGGTTTGAATGCTGGCAACATGTATTAATTTCACTCTGAGAATTTAAGCGAAATAATTCATCTTTAAAGCTAGTGTTTACATCTCTATCCTGTTCACCTGATGACCTGCTTCACAGGGTCATCAGGAAGGTTAAGACCATGTGTGCTAGAAAGACCAACACAGTGTCTTGCACACGGTAGGCGATCCATATCCTTTTGCCCCTCCCTAATTTCTCATGCCCCTCAAGCTCCTCTCCAATGCCACATCTCTTCTTATTGCACCTGAAAAAAACAAGTGAATTACAACTAAACTGCTCTAAACATTTCATCAAAGTTTCCCCCTCATTTAATATACCACCTCTAGAAGATAAACACTATGGTTCTGTCAACAAAGGCAGGCTATGCATCCAGAGAAGACAGTTCATAGTAATGTTGTCAGCAAAATTGTAACAATAAAGGCCCAAACAACACTTCATCTCTCTGTCAGTCGTCTTGAAAGGGCAGATTACTTTTTCCTCAATCTTGGCACATCCAATTAAGGTAGACGTACAAGCCAGGCAGGTGTAAAGTGCAAGCCAGCACTTGTTCACATTAGCAATTATCAATGGAAAACTACATGAATGCAAAGTCTTGGCACGGCTGTTGCCCTGGCAACCATTAGCCTGTGAAAGCAAGGCAGACACTACCATGACAGTTTGACATCTTTGCCCAGAAAAAAGATGGCTTCTCTTTCTCCATTTTCCCCAGTTATTTTTGTGATTGTCATTGTAAGCCCCAAAAGAAAACAATTCTTCTTACCTACTTTACACTTGGGAAGTTATCCAAGTCTAAAATTGATAATTACATGTCTTTGATGAATAGGTATTGAACACCTACTATGTGCCAGACACTGTGCAAGGTATGTAATTTTCAATCATTTTCATGTCCTCTCTTCCTTCTTTTCTTCCTTCTTTTTTCCTTCTTTCCTTCCTTGCTTCCTTCATCCATTGACTCAACAAGCATTATTGAGGAAATCTTGTATGCAAGGCACTGTACTTGACACAGCTGATTCAGAGATAAATAGTCTTTGTCTTTACAAAGTTCTCAGTCACATTGATAAGCCATAAGAACACCAGAACCATAGATAAAAACAAATGTGCTCATAAGAAAGGTTAAAAATAACATAAGGATGTTGTGAAGCCAAAATAAGAAAGTGTTAGAGAGATTCAAAAAGGCAGAAATAGAAAAGCAAAATAAAAAATGTGAGGTATTATATTTATAGCTCACATTGCTAGTTCATTCCTTAATTCATCCATTTATTTCTACATTTGTTTTTGAATAAGGTAGAACAAAAATTATTCAACAAAGAATAATTTCCACTTGCTTTTGGGTGGAAATTAATCTTTATTGAATTTATTTTACCCTACCTCATTCAAAAATAAATGTAGAAGTAAATGGATGAATGGATAGAAGAGTGAATTAGCAATGTGAAATCTGTACAACAAACCCCTATGATAAAAGTTTATCTGTATAAGAAACCCCTGAACTTAAAACAAAAATTATTTTTTTAGAAAAATAATAATTTGGAAAGAAAGAGAGGATAAAAAATAAATAAAGGGTGACTAAGGATAGGCTGGGGAAGAAATTGACATTTACTAAACCCAACAACAAACCAGACAGTATATCTGTTCTCATTTGAGTTTCACAAGACTTAGGAAGACAATTTTGTTCTCTTTCTTCTCCTTCTCTACCTCCTCCTCATTTTTCTCCCTTTCCTCTTCCTTCACCTCCTTCTTATTATGAATAATTTTACTTTATAGCTTATTAGATTGAAAAAATTTTGTCTCAGTGAAGCTAAGTCAGTTGGAATCAACAATGCCTATACTCAACCAAATGTCTGACTTCAGAACCTGTGTTTCTATGCCATGAGGGAGAGAGAGAATGCAAATTTATAACATAGAAAGAAATGTACCAAAAGAAAGGTGCTTGAGAAAAAGACAATAATAATCAGTGGCACTTAGGCATATTTATTTCCTTTGTAAGGTCTTGATTCTGGAATATTTTACCTTTAATTTAGCAGAGCCTCTGATAACCAAAAAATACCGATTGCCTCTTGACACTGCTTTTAGTTCATTAACAATCTCCATAGAAAAAGCTTTCAAAGAGACTCAGCAATGAAAGGAAAAGTAAAATCAGTGAAAAGAAAATAATTATTTTACAAAAGGGTTGCATGGTAGTTAGACACGTGGTATGCTGAAACTACTTATGGTGACACTGTGAAGGAAGCAATGTAGGAACGGGCACAGTGCTTGTTTTATAAGAAACTAGGCTCAAGGAGGCTAAGTGACTTGTCTATGCTCACATGTCTCTTACTGGGTTAAAACCACCACACCCTTCTCTCGTTGTGTGTATCGGTGGAGAAGAGTTTGCCAGTAAATTTTGATTTCAGAAATGTGGTTGTGCATCCTTGACAATGAATACTATGGGCTCAGAATTAGCTGAATTACCTTGCTGCTCAAAGTGTGATCCAAATACTAGCAGCATCAGCATCAACTAGAATCTTATTTGAAATGTAGATTCTTAGAATCTGCATTTTAGCAAAATCTCAGGTGATCTGTACATTTCTTAAAGTTTGAGAAGTGTTGAGAAGAAGTGCCATATATTATTTAAAAAAAAAAAAAAAAGATGAGCTTTGGGGCTAAGTCTGCCTGGGGTTTATATTCAATACAAATATTTGAGCCATGGGCATAGCTTGGACAGTTAGGAAAGAAAAGGAAAGCATTCAGGAAGAAACAGCAGCATGGGTGAAAGTGCAGAGGTATGACTGGGCTGGGCATGTACCAGGCACAGCAAGTGTCTTTATGTGGCTGAAATGTAACGACAGGCTAGAGACGGGACTCGAGTGCCAGGATGAGTATTCAACTGTTATTCTGTGGTGAATGGGCAACAACTGATGGCCAATATCACAACCAGAACAAAAACAGTAATTCTTTTGTATATTATTTTAGAGTTTCACTGTGTCTGGCACATAGGTACTCAATAAATACTTGCTGACTTCCTGAATCAAGATAAAACCTTTTCATGCCATCATATCATGGGGTATTTCCAACAACTATGAGAAATAAAATAATCAAAAACCAACAACAAACATAAATTGTGTTCTACATTTTTATTATTGCCATCTTCCTTCATTTAATAGAAAATGGAAATTCAGATGAGGAAATGATTTGCATAAAGTGATACTGCTAGTAATTGCTTAATTCAGATCTCAAATTCAAATTTTTTGACTCTAAAACATATGCTCTTTTTCCTCAATAAGGTCTCAATTATTTGGCTTCCTACTTTTGTAAGTTCTCAACTGAGACCTCATATTGGGAACTAAGGAAGCACAGAGAATGAGGTAATTAAAAGATGCCTAGTGTGTCACGGTAACCAGTCATTTCCTTAGCAGAAGTCTACCACAAAGCTCTCCGTGTCATCAATCCTCATTGTCTCCCAAAGGCAGGCTAGTGGCCTCTGCTATTTGCAGCCAACAAGCTTCATTTCCACACTTTTCTCTGCTGTCACGGTGAGCACCTTGCCTCCTGATAATTCAAGAACTAGTTTTCTTTCCCTGGTTCTAACCAATACTTATTGTATTGATTTTACACTCAGAGAGAACAGCATATATTACATTTGTAGAACTTAAAACAATTCAACCTATAGAGGGGAAAAATTATTAAAGCAAATAATGTGGCAAAGATTTAATATATTAATATAAGGCCATATATCATCTTTCCAAGTCTATTTCAGATTACTGATGATTAGAAATTGCCTCCATCAAGTTTATAAGTAGTGCATGAAAAAAAAGAATTATCAGGATGAGAAACAATTGTTTTAGGAGACCGTCTGGGGTCATGAAAGAGTTAGACTTGGGAATCAAATTAAAATAAATCCTGGTTCTGGCATTAATGCCAGCCTACTCCCATGAACTGACTAGTTAATGCTTACTAGACACTTACAATGTGCCAGGGAAAGTAAGTGCTTTCCATAGGTATTATTTTATTTAATCCTCACAATTACCCTGTTATTATTCCCACTTTGTTCCTGAAGTTGTAAAGTCAAGAGGCTTCAGAACTTGCTCCAGGCACACAGTTGAAAAGAGGTAGAATACTGTTTCCAACCAGTCCTGTCCAACTCTGGAGTAACAACCAGAACCCACTCACTTGACCATTACATTATGTGGTTCCTGTGTGACCTCTCACTTCCAACCAGTTTCTAGACCTCTCAAACACATAGTTACCCCAATTTTAAAAAACCAAAGCGATAATAAATGTATGCAAAGATCAATAGCTACTGCATATAAAATTGCCAGAGGAATACATGGTACACAGTAAATACTCAATAAATATCAATATTCATGTATTTCTTCTTCCCTTAGAAATCCTAGGAGGAAAAAGAAATATATGTCATCTAAATATTATCTTTGCAAGACTTGAAATGGTTTTGACCACAAATAACATCATTTTTACTGGAGCTAATCAATCACATCTTGAGTTCCCATAGCAGCTTTGTAGGCAGCTCTGATGGGACCGTGGGATCTGTTTCAGAACACAGGCTTTCTTTTTTTTCCCCAGAGTTCGAGTCAATAGTGGTTAGTACTTGAAAGTCTCTGTGGTGCCACATGCCTGCTAAGTGACACCAAAAATACTAGCGACAGGGTTGGCAAAGCAACTTTGATTTGGAGTGCCTCTGATGTTTATTCTTGGCTCTCTATTTGGGTAATCTGTGGCAAAGGTTTCTGTTTCTTCATGACTCTTTTCCCTTCAATTTACTTCACTTTGGGAGAGAGATGTAACACAAATGAACCTCTGCCAGAGGTTTTTTGATTTTCAGCAGTAAAATGGAAGGAACACCACCTATTTTTCAGCTTTGCTGTGAGAAGCTAATGAGATAAATGCTATCACAGGCTTAATTCATTGTAGGTGGTAACTGGTTCTTAGTTTCTGCTTTCAAAGGTTTTTAATCATAAGAGGGCTGCAAGCCAGCTTTTTTTTTTGCCTCTAGAAAAGTTTAGCAAATGATCATTTCAAATAAAAATATTATGTAAATTATTTTCTTGAGAATGCATTTTCTTCTGTGCAAATGAAGAGGTCCAAAGACAATTTTTCTATTTGAATATAAGTGCTTATAGATGAATTGATGGCAATCTCATATTGAGAAAGTTAATGAAAGATTCTTTTAAGGGCCAGAATTCATAAATAGAATTCAATGGGAAGGAGAGTTTCAAGCAATGAGAAGCATTAAGTCCAGAGAAGACATATCAGGGATTTGTTTGCTATCACTAAATAAATGGGCAGTTATTCTTAGGAGTAGCCAAATTTGGAATGAGGTTCTCTACAGGAGGTACATGTACAGAGAAATGAGACAACAAAACTTGACAGGGTCCTAGGGAATGAGACAAGATGAAAAGATGCTCTAAGTAATATGATCATATCCTAACATAATTTAACAGGAAAGATCAAAGACCATGTACTCCTGAAATTCAGCTGTGACCTACTAGGAAATAGTAGAACATTTTAAGATGTTTGGTTAACCCCCAGCTATGGTATTTCAGAACTATATGACCTCTTCATCACCATGGAACTCAGCTTATTTTTCATTTATTAAGTGGGGATAATGCCGAATATGACATTTTATTTGGCACTTATGGTGACTTTTCAAGAATTTTTTAGATATGATTTTAGTGACTTTTATAACAAATGTTTGAGACAGCTGTTTCTATGTTGATATTTTATATGAGGAAGCAAGCTCACTTAATCAAGTGTATTAGGCCATGCTTGCCTGGCTATAAAGATACCTGAAAATGTGGAAGTGACTTTGGAACTGGGTAATGGGCAGAGGTTAGAAAAGTTTGGAGGGCTCAGAGGGAGACACGATGATGAAGGAAAGTTTGAAATTTCTTAGACACTGGTTAAATGATTTTCATCAAAATTCTGATAGTAATACGGACAGTGAAGTCTAGGCTGTTGATGTTTCAGATGGAAATGAGGCACTTACTAAGAACTGAAGCAAAGGTCATGCACGTTATACCTTAGCAAAGAACTTGGTTACTTTCTGTTCATGCCCAAGGGATCTATGGAAGAGTGAAATTAAGAGTAATGATTTAGGATATGTGGCCAAAGAAATTTCTGAGCAGCAAAGTGTTCAAGGTGTGGCCTGGTTGCTTCTAACAACCTGCAGTAGATGTGGGAGCAAAAAAATGACTTAAGGCTGGAACTTATATTTAAAAGGGAAGCAGAGTGTAAAAGTTTGAAAAATTTGCAGCCTGACTATGTGGCAAAGAAAGAAAAATCTTTTTCAGGAGAGGAATTCAAGCAGGCTATGGAACAATTTGATAGAGATATTTGCATAACTACAAAGAAGCCAGTTGTTAAGAGTCAACACAATGGGAAAAAATACCTCAAAGACATTTCAGAGATTGAAAAAGCAGTCTTTTCCATCACAGGACCTGAGACCTAGGAGGATGGAATGGTTTCCTGGACTGGGCCCAGGGCTCTGCCTGAGGACACTGCTTGCTACATCCCAGCTGCTCTGGCTCCAGTCTCAACTCAAAATGCCCCCAATACAGCTCTAGCCACTGCTTCAGAAGGTGCAAGCCATAAGCCTTGGCAATTTTTATGTGGTGTTAAGCCTACAGGTACACAGACTGCAAGAGTTGTAGGGGTTTGGCAACCTCTGCATAGATTTCAGATGATGTATGTGAAAGCCTGGATATCCAGGCAGAAGACTGCTGGAGGGGCAGAGCCCTCACAAATAACCTCTACTAGAACAGTGCCAAGTAGAAATGTGGAGTTGGAGGTCTCACACAGAATCCCCAATGGGATACTGCCTACTGGAGCTGTGGGATGGGGCTCTCCATCCTCTAGACCCCAGAATGGTAGATCCACTGGCAGCTTGCACTCTCAGCATGAAAAAGCCACAGGCACTCAACCCCAGCCTGTGAGAGTAGCCTTGAGAGCTTAATCTTACAAAGCCACAGGGATAGAGCTACCTAAAGCCTAGGGAGAACTGGAAGTTCTCCCATACACCCCATTCAGCAGTATGCCCTGGATATGGGACATGGAGTCAAGGGAGATTATTTTGGGTCTTTAAGGTTTAATGACTGCCTACTGAGTTTCCAACTTTCATGGAATCTGTAGCTCCTTTCTTCAGTTGTTTTCTCCGTTTAGAATGGAAATATTTATTGAATGTTTACATCCCCTTTGTATATTGGAAGTAAATAACTCATTTTTGATTTTACAGGCCCATAAGTGGAAGAGACTAGCTTTGTCTCAGATGAACTTCAGACTTTGGAATTTTGAGCTAACACTGGAATAAATTAAGACTTTGAGGGAATGATGGGGAAGTCATGACTGTATTTTACAATGTGAGAAGAACATGAGATTTGAGAAGTCAGGGGCAGAATAATATAGTTTGTATACAGGTCCCTACCAAATCTCATTTTGAATTGTAATTCCCAATGTTGGAGATGGGGCCTGGTGGGAGGTGTTTGGGTCGTGGAGGTGAATCCCTCATGGTTTGGTGCTGTCCTCATGATAGTGAATGAGTTCTTGGGAAATCTTATTTTAAAAGCGCGTGGCACCTCCTCCCCAACTCTGCCTCTTGCTCCCTCCCTTACTATGTGATGTACCTGTTTCTGCTTCACCTTCTGCCATGAATAAAAGTTCCCTGAGGCCTTCCCAGGAGCTAAGCAGATGTTGGCACCATGCTTCCTCTATATCCTGCAAAAGCATAAGCCAATTAAACCTCTTTTATTTATAAATACCTATTTATAGGAATTTCATTATGGTAATGCAAGAATGACCAAATACATCAAGTAACTTGTGAATCCCTACAGTTAACAGGTGGCAGAGTCTAGACTAACAACCACAGATTTGTGTGATTCTAAAACTTGTCCTCTTCATACTGTATGACACTGAGCCACTCAGAGAGGTGCATTAAGATAGGGAGCATGGGAGCGAGTGGCAGCATGTCTAGTACCTAACTGACACTCAAAAATGCTTGCTGAATCTTAGACTTGAATGACAAAGAACAACCAATCTTGTATTACATATCATATATAATTGACTTTAAAGTGACATAAGGGGTGGTTTGGTAAGCATACTATGTACTATGAATGAAAAGTAGTCACTATGAAGGACTGCCCTTGTTTAAGTTATTTTTAAACTCTCCACGGTGAATCAAAGTTGTAGTTTCGAATGCAGACCACTATTTATTTACATTGTACATGTATTATTTATAATATAATTATATTATTTATAACATACATAAAAATAAAAATTTGTTATTATTAAATAATTTACTCCAATTGTTACTTTTTAGAAGGGAGCTTGGAAGTTTAAAATGGTCATTTTGGGAATTAAGGTGGATAACTTAGGGGTGGGTTGTAGAGTGAATGGAGAGAATGAGGGAAGGAGAAGCTCAAATAAAAACATCCATATACCATAAAATTCTGCTCTACTGTCGCCAAAGAGGCTGTTTTATGTATTAGATTTCTTCTTCAAACTTTGACATCAAAAAGATTCTACTTTTAAGCAGACATTTAAAGGCCATTTGCATAGCAAAAACAAACAAACAAACTTGGGCTTATGTATTAGGAAGGTCTGGAGATGAAACTCATCTTCACCTCCACATTGTGTTGTGTGAGCTTGCTTACCCTCTGAGTCAATTACTGTCAAGGGGGACATGAGTTTTTTCCTTTTTGAACTTTTCTTGTGAATGTTAAATGAGGTGATGGACATGAAAGCACCCCTAACACAGTGTCTGCATGGTAATGACGCAAACAATATCTACACCCTGACTTATTCTTAGGTTTTCTGATTCTTGCTTGTAAAAACAATGGCTCAGAGGTTGTAACAGATGTTATGACCTTTCTACCACTGCTTCTTTTTGTGATATGAATCACTCATCATTTTGGAACGTAATTTAATTTTAAAAGTATGATAGTGTGAGGACTTGAGACCCAGCTGAAGGCATTCAATCAGAAAAAGGTCATGTTAACACATAAATATTGAAAAGAATGATAATTAGGCAGGGAAAATAGCAAAACATATTAAAAAGGCAAGGAACAATTTTTAAATGTTAATATCCCAATTTAGTAATATTTACACTATATTTAATAATTGTATTTCAAGCCAGAATTCTGGTGCAAAAAGGAAGAAAAGGATCCACTCAGCAGCAACTCCAGAAACACACACATATGCACACACACAATCATACATGCATAGGTACACAAACGAATGGCTGCTATTTTAAGATGTGGTTATTACTAATTATTTTCACACTCCTCAGAACCATTTCCACAATAAATGTCTAACAAGTTAAAAAAAAAGTCAGCACCGAGAAGAAAACAAGATACCATAATAGGCAGGATTTAATTTGTTGTTTGACAAATCTCAGGGGTTCAGCAATCTGATCTAGATGTGTATATAAAGCCCTTCATTCTGAAAAAGATATCTGTGGAAAACAAGTTTAAAGCATGGGCTTTGGAATCAACATACAGGGCTTTGAATCCATTGTTCGTTGGCTGTTCAAGTGATTTAACCCCTCTGAGCCTATGTTTTCTCATCTGCAAAGTGGGAATGAAATTAACATGAGGCGTAAAGAGTAGCTCAAGTTAATAAAGCCACAAGGGTAACACGTGACACATAGTAATTAATTATAAATGTTATTTCTCTTCTCCTATCTCCTCTTCTGAGGTGCCAGGAAGTATTCATTTCATCAGGTATGCTGACTAATACTTTTAATTATCATGCTTAAGGAATAATATTCATGTTTGATGTTATATAATTTTTATATAATACATGTTTAAGTTGCAAAACACTTCCATAACTATTATCTGAATTGGGCTTCACCAAGATTCTATGAGTAAGTTAAATGATGATGCCAATACCAATGGGGCAAATATACAAAGGCACAGGATACAAATTAGAGTTGATCTGTAACTAGACCCTAAGTTATCCAGTTCTTAGAAACACAGTGTTCTGCTTTTAGACACAACAAAGTAACTAGTACTAAACTTGCCTTCCCACTGAAACTCAAAAACAAAAACTATACAACTTAACAAAATCCATGAAGAAAATGTTTTTTAGACACTGAAAAATAGGCAATGAAGGACAGTATTCCTTGAGAGATGATCACCAAATCATGATAAGCTAAATATTTGCTCCAGCTTTCTGCTTAGGGCCATTTTCTGGACTGCAGCACAGAAAGTAGACCCCGAAATATAGCATTGCTAAGGAGGGAAAAACTAGATTTGGGGCTACTGATGTGGATGATATTTGAGGGACAGAGTGCTAGAGAAAATGACAGTGTTCAGAAGGTGACCATAAAAGTATGAGTGAGAGTTTTTTATGGGGCTATTATCAAGTGTTAGGCTAGTCACAATCAAGGCAAGTGTACAGTAAGCCTGGAAGAGAGTAGCTGCCACAAGGCTGAGCACTAAGCAGAAGTACTAATGATTGCATAGGACAGTGGATGTTCAAGTTTTGTCCTATCCAGAGTGTAAGAATTCTTGCTGAGGATCTCCAGCACCCAGTTAAGACCCTAAATATGGAGAAGCAAGGAAAAGTATAGAGTAAAAATGAACAAAAACAACAATAATAGATCAATTAACTAAGCCAAAATTTAGTTCCTTGCAAACATTAAAAATAAAAACAAACAAACAAACTGATAACCCCCAAGCAAGATTGTAAAGAAAAAATATTGTAAAGTAAGTCTGTGAGTCAGTTTTATCCTTCCTAATCTTTCAACTACACTATTCTCTCTCATTAACAGGGATGGGGACCTAGAGGCAGTCCCTTCCTTTATAGTTTATGACTTCCCTTCTCCAATAGACTAATAGTTTCTAAATTAGAAAAAATACCAGTAAAGCCACATATTTCTATGGCATTGTACATCTTAAAGCATACCCTTCTACATCATCTTTTCTCATATAACTCATATAACTGCGATGGAAAAGACAAAGCAGGTTTCCATGAAACAAAGCTAGTAGAAGCTCAGAGCATGGCCAGGTTCACACAGCTAGTAAGTAACTGAGGCAAAACAAGAGCCAATATTTTAGCTCTAGTCCTGTTTTCATATTGAAAATAAAAAAATCAGAAAGGTGTTTAGTTCTGAGGACTTTTTCCCAACCATCTATCAAGAATCATACTTGGCCAAGAATGATTTCGGTTCCTTGATGTTAATTTGTTTAATACTAAGGGAAGAAATTTTTCTTTATTATTACTACATTATTTTTAAGTTTTTCTTGCTCTGCCACCCAGGCTGGAGTACAGTGGTGAGATCTTGGCTCACTGCAAGCTCCACCCCCTGGGTTCACGCCATTCTCCTGCCTCAGCCTCCCTAGGAGCTAGGATTACAGGCAACTGCCACCATGCCCAGATAATTATTTTTTTTTGTATTTTTAGTAGAGATGGGGTTTCACCATGTTATCCAAGATGGTCTCCGTCTTCTGACCTCATGATCCACCCAACTCGGCCTCCGAAAGTGCTGGGATTACAAGTGTGAGCCACCGCACCCAGCCTTTTTCATTATTATAAACAGTCAACATGCACCAACAAACAAGACCCTATGTCTCAGCCAGATTGCAAGTTCTTTTCTTCTCATTGTCTTTTTAGTTTCAAATTAAATAGAACATAGTGGTAAACTTTACTGGTTGGCTTAACAACTAAAATGAAATTTAAACATATATGAAATGCTAAAGAAAATTAAGATTTCATCTAAATTCATCTCTTTATTTCAGTGAGCTCATTAGTCAACAAGAAATGAATGAAACTGTAACAAGGTAACATGAGTCACTAACAAAATAACATATCAATCATTTTTAATTAGCATATTTGTATAATCTAAAATAGTTTTCTTTCCATTTTAAAGAAGTCCTTTCAGCTGCTTTTTAATTTTTGTTCTGAATTCAAAAGATAAGAATCCTAATTATAGTTTGTTTTTTAGTTTAGCTTTTTTTTTTTTTTTCCTGTTTTAAGAGTGAGGAAAATGAGGAAGGGAGAATCATATTGCTGCCTGAAGAGAGACTCACAGTAGAAAGGGTAGAGTTCTATAGTTATCATTCCCGGAAGACTTTAGCTCATCTAGACGATATCACAGTCTCATCATCTTCACTTCCCCCTTTCTTTAGCTTTATTTTCAAAACACATGCTGGAGCCACACAGCTCGGGTTCAAATCCTTACCAAGTGCATGCCCTTGGGCAAATGATTTAACCTAACAGAGCTTCAGTTTCCTCACTTGTAAAACAGGGTGGTTGTAGAGTATATGGCTCTACAAGTGTATTGGTATTATTATTATCCAGTTTCTTTCCAGTTATCCCCTCCTCTCCATTCCTTGATACCACCTTAATTCAGAGAAGCCACTGGCAAAATTTTTAAGACCTTGAGTTTTGGCATCAGGAAATTTAGGTTTGATGTGTGGCCACACAACTTGTCTGCTGTATGATTTTTTGCAATTTACTCTATCTTTCTGAACTTCAATTTCATTATCTGTAAATTGAGGATAATATTTGTTTCCACCTCTGAGGGATGTTCTTCCACTTTGCCCAGGCTATTCTTTCTCTGACCATACCCTCATTCTATGCACTCACTCAGCTGCCCTGATTCAAAAGCTAACTCCAGTCTGCAATTGTCTCAACTTGCCCCTTTTGCGAATAATCGTAGCCCTATTTCAGTGTATATCTTCTCTTTTTATCTTGGATTATGGCTGTTTATAAAGATCATATGTCTTTCCTCTTAGTCTACAAGCTGCTGAAAGGAACAAGTCTTGATTGTTAACCAAATGCATTTGGCTCCAAAAGATATGGGCTCCAATGAAGAAGCTTATGCCATAGAAATGAAGTGACCATAAGGTAATTCCCAAAATGAAGGGATACAACACTGCATCTCATATCAGGATTACACACATTACCTCCCTAACTTCTTTTCTGATCTTAACTGTATCTGATGGCAAAAATAGCCTTCTAATGTTATTTCACTTAGTCAGTGAATTGCAAAATCCTTTCCCATTGTTAGTATCTCCTTTGATTTTTTTTCTTCATATTTCTGCCTCCACCTTCAAATCCCTTGGGAACACTTTGCTAATTCTTTCCTGGACCTTCTCATCCATCCATCCTTTCATCCATCCGTCCGTCCATCCATCCATCCATCCATCCATTCAACCATCCAATAGAAAATGGACAAGCTGGCCAGGTGCGGTGGCTCACACCTGTAATCCCAGCACTTTGGGAGGCCAAGGTGGGTAGATCAATTCAGGTCAGGAGCTCAAGACCAGCCTGGCCAACATGCCAAAACCCTGTCTCTACTGAAAATACAAAAATTAGCTGGGTGTCATGGTGGGCGCCTGTAATCCCAGCTACTTGGGAGGTGAGGCAGGAGAATTGCTTGAACCCTGGAGACAGAGGTTGCAGTGAGCTGAGATTATGCCACTACACACCAGCCTGAGTAACAGAGTGAGACTCCATCTCAAAAAAAAGAAAAAGAAAAGGAAAAGTAAATGGACCAGCTTTAAGGTTTTTAAAAGCAGTAGTAAGATAAATACATATTTCTGTCCCCATTCCTAAATCAGAGAACAGGGATCCAGAGCTATTTCTCCAAGCAGGGTTTATGAACCAGCATCAACTGGAGCTACTTAGCAATGTAGAATGTCCGGTCCAGCTCAGATCTACTGAACCAGGATCTGTATATAATCCCCAGTGAGCATATGGCACATATGCACATTACAGTCTCAGAAGCACTTGTCTAACAATTTAAGAAACTTACTCATGGTCACAGAGCTGATCAATAATCAAACCAGAATTCCTGGGTTCCTACCTTGATGCTCTTTTCACTTCCATCCTCATTCTTCAGTTAATTCTATGGCACCCTTACCATGGTGGGATGGGGCAGGAGATTCTTGTTTCCAGTCACCCATGCTTGAGTAGAGAGAACAGGCCCCTCTGGAAAGTAAGGGACTAAAGATAGGATCTCTATTTTGCCTCAAAGAGTGTTGGCAAAAATATTTAGTATAGTCAGACTCTATCATATGAATGATTATTATATTTTCAAGCCATGCATTATCTCAGAAGACATTTTGTGCTAAAAACAAAACAAAAAACTATCCTTAAACTAAATAATAAAAAATGCAATTTTCATTTTGATGGAATTTAAATTGCCCTAATGAGCAAACATTTATTTCCAGAAGAACAACTCTAGGATGCTGTGTGTGGCAGGAAAGCACAATGCTAGTACCTGGAGGGTGGCGTATTGCAACAAGATGGCTGTGACAGGGGTACTGGATGGTGCTGATGAGAGAGAGGATGTTTTTGGCAAAAGAAGGTGAGGCTCTCTCAGGAGTCTCAGGATGGAACAGAAGATTTTTTTTTTAATTTCTATGGATTATATTTTATGGCCCCTTTAAATGTTTGAAAGATGCTTAACTAAAGAATGGAATTCTGTTCTAAATGAGCTTCTTCACATATGTTGAAACTCTAGCACTGGACCAGGTCGTTTTCTCCTAAGGCAGTTATTTGAATTGGAGCTAGTTCCTAAGGATGCCCATCTCCTCAATAAACCATGTTTCCTAGTACTCATGACCCCATGTAGTTCCCTACCTTTAAATCTAGGCTGGCCTTATGACTGGTCTTTGGTTAGTAGACTCTCAGAGGAGTGTTGCTCTTTGGATTCTAAGACTAGAGTGTAAGAAGGCTTAGCTTCATCCATGAGTTTTTGAAATGCTTGTTCTTATAAAGCTTTATACAACCTCTATTCAGTCCTTATCAAATCCTTATGAATCAGCTAATCAAGTATGAAACAGACAATGTCCTAGAAATAACGTATACAATGAGAAACAAAAAATTACGATTGCTGCCCTCAGAGAGCTCATAACTGACTCCATCTACACCACCTTTCCTAGGCATCCTTATTTGCTTCCCTATTTTATTGTTTCTTCTAGGTCTAGGCAGGACCTTACCAACTCATATCTCCACCTGCCTACACCCAGCCAGTGTTCTCCCTAACTCTGGACTCTGCTTTCTAGTCCAGCATGTTACCATTCATCCACCAAATTCATCACCTTAAAACACCATTACATCTTATCCCTTTTTTATTAAGATACCAAAGTAATACTTCAAATGAATCTATAGGCATCACAAGAAATAGGTGAAGTTGGTGGTGAGTGGAGAGTTGACTGATTAAGAACCACTGAAATGGCTTAAGGTTGTCAATGAAGTTAGAATAGTAGTAAATATTCAACACAATAATTGAATGATTGGAAAAGAATACAATGTCTAAACTTGATATAGCCAAGTAGAGAAGTCCCAGTAATGACCAGGTCTAGAGGGTTGCCAAGTAGTATGTGGCTAAAGTTGAATGTGACCAAAGTCACTGAAATTTGGAAGTTTCAGGAGATAACAGGATGGTGTATGAGTCATCCACAATGACATGTCTTTAGTAAAACAAAACAAAACCAAACAAATGAAAAAACACCTTATATGATAACAAGTCTTGAGGTGTAGAATAAGATTATGAATCAAATAATCAAATCCAGGCATCTCTGACTAATATAGAGAAATGACCAGGAAGGTAGTGCATGACCCTGAATAATAGCCAAAATAGCAGAGAATAATTGTTTGTAAAGGATGGTGGAGATGTAATAATTTAGAAGGAGCTCTGTAGAATTAGAAGAATTTGAACCTCTTTACCACCAGGCCTGTACTTAGTAGGATGTTCATTCATTCATTCCACATTTGTATGTAAGCTCACTATGTGCAAATAACTGAATTGGGATGTTAGAGGAAAAATCAGCCTTCACTTAATGTTGTCCCTGGAACTCCCTGAGGGGACACAATAATTCCTCAGAATGAGACCCTACAGAGCAGTGCTTATAGTACATGGATATATATTTTTTCCACGCAAAACAATTTTTCACTGCCCTTATAGAAATTCATACTTATCAAAATTCAATTTCACAATCACTGTTTACATGGGAAAAAATCAAGAACCATTTAAGAAAAACAAAGTAATTATTATTGTCAAGCCATTGATTCTAGGTATTTTTAGTAGGTAGTTATTAAGGTGGCCACCTTAAGATTTTGCTCTTTGTCTTACCTCCTGTCAACTTTGTTGACATTTCACTCTTCAATATTTTTTCTCCCAGAGGGCAATAACAGAAAAGAGAGTGAAAAAGCAATACTGCTATGCTTTGCCTATTGTTTGCCATAATCCCTTCAGATGTGTTGTCTCATTTGTTTCTTATCTGTGGTTTAATTTATTTCATTTGCCTGAAAGTTCATGAGCATCAGCATCACTGGGTGAGATGGGTGAAGCACAGACTGCTCTGCTTCAGCCTGAGATTTTGCTCCAGTAGGTCTGGAGTGGAGCTGAATTTTTGCATTTCTAACAAGTTACCTGGTAGCATTGATGCTGGGGGTCCAGGAACCCTACTTTGAAAATCACCGGTATAAGGAAAATTCAGAGGATAAAGGTTTGATTTCTGCAACAGATCTAATTATGTAGGCTTATGTACTTATTATTATGTACTTGGACTCTTTGACTCAGTTTGTCAGTAAAAGAGAAATAAAAACAAAACCTTCCTCTGGAGATAGTTGTAGTAATTTAAGAAATTAATGCACATTAAGTATCTTTATAAATCCAAAAGGCTATAATCTAGTAGTTTAAATATTCCTTCATTTTAAAGTGGGAAATCCAAGACAGAAGAAAATTCAATTAATTTTTAAATGTGAATTATGTGTTAATCAAGAGGAGTGGGAAGTGAGCACTGAAATTAGATCCCATTTTTCTGACTATAAATTAATTATTTTCCCCCAACAGTCCCTCAATAACCATGACCAAATATAAGTGGCTCATGTGAAGATTTGATTCTATTACTACTCTACCATTTATTTACTTACTCCATATACTCCACCCATTGGTGAAAGACATCCACGTTTTTAATTTCGAAGCTATTTTCCTTATGGAGGCTCAAGATTCTTATAATCAACTCCCATATTTGATTCAACTGCCTAATCTTAAGTATTTCCCACACATCTGAAAGTAATTTGAAAATTTTAAATTATTGATTCCCTTCCTCACTTCTAGATTTCCCCATCGCAGTAATACCAGCCTCTTCTTAATTGTGCAAGCCAAACAACTTTCCTTCACCTTTCACATTTATCCATTAATCAGCAAGCACATGCCACCAAGCATCATTCCTCCCCTGAAATACTGCAGTAGCCTCCAAATGGGACCCATGCTTCTCTTTGTTGTCCACAGAGCAACCATAGTTATCTTTTGAAAGGGCATGTTGTGTAATGTTCCTCTCTTTAACCTTCTTCAAAGACTTCCCACTGAAGTTAGAATACAATCCAAACTCTTTCTCATGGTCATAAGTCCCTGCCTGCTTACCAATTCTTTGTTGTACCTCTCTTTTCTGTGATAACAACAATGCAGTCATATTGCCTTTCTCTCTCTCTTGTTTTCTTTTCTCTTAAAATATTATTGGCCAGGTGCGGTGGCTCACACCTGTAATCCCAGCACTTTGGGAGTCCGAGGTGGGCGGATCACCTGAGGTCAAGAGTTCAAGACCAGCCTGGCCAACATGGTGAAATCCCGCCTCTACTAAAAATACAAAAAAAAAAAAAAAAAAAAAAAAAGAAAGAAAGAAAGAAAGAAAGAAAAAAGAAAAAAGAATAAAAGAAGAAAATTAGCCGGGCATCATATTGGCACATGCCTGTAATCCCAGCTACCTAGGAGGCTGAGACAGGAGAATCCCTGGAACCCAGGAGGTGGAGGTTGCAGTGAGCCAGGATCCCGCCACTGCACCCCAGTCATCTGGGTGACAGAGCAAGACACCATCTCAAAAAAAAAAAACCACCTTATTTTTACTAATTTTTTGAAAGCTTAATAATTTATAAATACGAAAGTAAAAATATGACAAGTGTGTAAGTCATAAAGTAATAAAAACCAATGAACCCACCACGCTATTTAAACCTATTTAAGAAGTAGAACCTTTGCTCTATCTATATTCTTCTCCCATCCAAATTGCTGATCCCCATATTACTACTTACAGGTAAACATTTTTCTAATTTCTAAAAATAATCCCATTGCTTAAAAATGTTTTTATTATATATATATAATGAAAAGCTATAATGATATATATAATGAACATATATTTATAGTTTGCTCAATTCTAAGCTTTATGAAAATGATATAGTAAGTAATCTCCAATAATTTGCTTTTTATCTTCAGCATGCTTCTAAGGAATATCCATTTTGTAGCTGTAAATCTCTCATGTCTTCTGATGAATATCATTTCATTGTGTGACTATAGTATAGTTTATTATATAACTCATTCTCTAGTTGATAGACACTTAGGTTGTTTCTATGTTATTATTATCAACAGTGCTGCTATAATCTTTTTTATTTGTATATATCTCCTGGTGCATATGGACAAGAATATATGTCTAGAATTATAATTACTGAATTATAGAGAATGCAGATGTTCTCTACACAATGATGCCAAGTTGCTTTCCAAATGTTTGAACCAATGTACACTTTCCCGGCAGCATATGAGCCCCCTTTGAACCCCATCTACTCCAAACCTTGGTATATCAGACTTCCCAATTTTTGCCAATTTGGTAAGTATAAATTAATATCTCACTGAGGTCTTAATTTGTATTTTTCTATTACTAATCAGAATGAGCATCTTTTTTGTGGAAAATAACATGTGACATAGGTTCTGCCCTCTTACAAATTTTTAAATACGTAGTACAATGTTGTTAACTACATGTATGTTGTTGTTCAGCAGATTTCTAGAAATTTTTTCATTTAACATGCCTGAAACTCTATAGCCATGGACAGCAACTCTTTATTTCCCCCTCCCCCAAAGCCCTGGCAACCTTCATGCAAGTATCTACTTCTATGAGTCGGACTATTGTAGATTCATCATATAAATTGAATCATGCAGTATTTGTCCTTCTGTGACTGGTTAATTTCACTTAATCTCTTCAAGGTTTCTCCATGTTATCATACAGTGTGCAGAAGTTTTTCTTTTTTTCTTTCTCTTGTTTTTTTTTTTTTTTTTTCAGACAGAGTCTCCGTTGCCCAGGCTGGAGTGCAGTGGCACAATCTTGGCTCACTGCAACCTCCACCTCTCAGGTTCAAGCAATTCTCTTGCCTCAGCCTCCCAAGTAGCTGGGATTACAGGTATGGGCCACCACGCCTGGCTAATTTTTGTATTTTTAGTAAAGATGGGGTTTCGCCATGTTGGCCAATTTGGTCTGGAACTCCTGACCTCAGGTGATCAGGTGATCTGCCCACCTTGGCCTCCCAAAGTGTTGGGATTACAGGCGTGAGCCACCGTGCCCGGCCAGAATTTTTTCTTTTTTAAGAATAAATAATATTCCATTATATGCATTTACACATTTTTTAAAACAACTCATCTGTTGATGAACTTTTAGGTTGTTTCCACATCTTTGCTATTATAAATAATGCTGTGATTAACATTAAAGCTAATATCTTTTTCAGGATTCTGATTTTGATTCTCTGGGTAAATACCAGAAGCAGAATTGTTGGACCAAATGGTAGTTCTATATTTAATATTTGGAGGAAACTTTACTTGGTTTTTCTATAGTAATTACACCATTTGGCATTCCCACCAACAGTGTGGGAGGGTTCTAATTTCACCACATCCTTGCCAATGCTTGTCTTTCATTTTTTAGATAGTAGACATTTTAAGAAGTGTGCAGTGATATCTCATTGTCTCACTGTGGCTTTGATTTGCATTTCTCTGATAACTGGTGACATTGAGCATATTTTCATACACCTGGGAACCATTTGCATGTCTTCTTTGAAGAAATGTCTCTTCTTTAGCCTATTTTTAAAGCATGTTACTCATTTTTTAATTAAATAGTATGAGTAACATGTATTTTTAAAATTAACCTTTTATCAGATATCTAGTTTGCAAACATTTTCTCACATTCTATACGTTGTCTTTTTACCCTATGGACTGGATATCCAGTTTTCCCACCATTTATTTGTTGAAGAGACTATTCTTTCCATAATATGTCATTTTGGCACCCTTGTTAAAGATCATTTTATTATATATGCAAAGGTTTATGTATCTATGTGTCTGCCTTTATGCCAGTATCATACTGTTCTGATTTCTGTAGCTTTTTGTAATATGTTTTAAAGTCAGGAAGTATAAACCAGTCAGCTTTGTTCTTCTTTTTCAAGATTGTTTTGGCTATTCAGAGTGCTTTGTGGTTTCATACAAAGTTTTTTCCTGTATCTGCAATAAATGTCATTGGGATTTTGATAGGGATTGTATTGAATTTGTAGATCATTTTGAATACATGGACATTTTAGTAATATTAAATCTTCTAATCCATGAACATGAGATATCTTTCCATTTATATGTATCTTCTTAAATTTCTTTCATCAATGTTTTAGAGTTTTCATTGTATGTCTTTTACCTTCTAGTTGCATTTATTCCTAAGTATTTTGTTTTGTTTGTATTCTACAGGAAATGGCATCATTTTCTTAATTTCTTTTTTGGATTGTTTATTTTAATGCATATAAATGAAACTGATTTTGGATTTTGATTTTGTATCCTGCAACTTCATCAGTTTTTTTTTAAATTAGTTTTAACTAATGTTTGTGGAACATTTAGGGTTTTCTACATAAAAGGTTATGTCATTTGCAAACAGAGATAATTTTACTTCCTTTCTGATTTGGCCTTTCATTTGTTTTTCCTTGCTCTGGGTAGGAATTCCAGCATTATCTTTTATAGAAACGGTGAAGGTGGGTATTTTTGCTGTGTTCCTGATCTTAGAGGAAAACTTTCCAGTTTTGTAATCATTGAGTATAATGCTAGCTGTGGACTTTTCATATATGGGCTTTATTATGTTATTTTTCTGCTCTCATTTTTATTATTATAGTGTATTAGTTTATTCTTTTTTGTTACTCGAATAAAACTAGTTTATTTGTAATCATTTTTTCCCTTTTAATGTAGGCATTTACTACTATAAATGTCCCACTTAGTCTTGCTTTTGCAGCGTCCCATAAATTTTGATATGCTGAACTTTCATTTCATTTGTCCAAAGATTTTTAAATTCCTTTTTCTTTCTTCATTGATTCCCAGGTTGTTCAACAAAATTGTTTAATTTTCATATATTTGTGAATTTTCCAATTTTCCTTGTGTTATTAATTTACAATTTAATTCATTGTGGTCAGAAAAGATACTTGGTAAGAGGTTAATCTTCTGAAAGTCTTTGTTAAAACTTTTTTTGTAACCTAACATGTGATCTATTCTAGAGAATGTTCTGTCCACGCTTAAGATGAATATGTATTCTACTGCTGTTGAGTGAAATGTTCTGTATATGTCTGTTAGGTCCATTTGGTCTTTATCATAAAGTCCTCCATTTGTTTATTGATCTTCTGTGTGAATGTTCTATCCATTATTGAAAGTGAAATCTGCTATTATTATTGTGTTGCTATCTATTTTTCTCTTATTGCTGTCAATGTTTGCTTTATGTATTTGCTTGATCTGATGTTGAGTGTGTGTGTGTGTGTGTGTGTGTGTATATATATATATACACGTGCATGTTTATATTATCATCTTCCTGGTGAATTGAGACTTTTGTCATTAGTTAATGTCTTTTCTTGTCTCTTGTGATCATCTTTGACCTAAAGTGTATTTTGTCTTATATAAATGTAGCCACCCCATTATCTTTTGTTTAATATTTTTAAGGATATATTTTTCCATTTTTTTTCACTTTTAGCCTGTGTGTCCTTCAAAGTGACTCTCTTGTAGACAGCATATAGTTGGATATATGTATTTTAAATTTATGCAGTCACTGTATATCTTTTGATTGGGGAGCTTAATCTATTTACATTTAAAGTAATTGCAAATACAAAATACAGAAGGGCTTATTATTGCCATTTTAAAAATTATTTTGTCTGTCTTATAGCTATTCTGTCCTTTTATTCTCTTGCTATATTCCTTTGTGTTTTGTGTTTTTTGTTGTTGTTGTAATTTTTTGTAGTGCCTTGTTTTGATTCCTTTCTCATTTTCTTTTGTGTATCTTCTTTGTCTTATTTGGGTAGTTTTTGTGGTTGCTATGGGGCTTGAATAAAACATTTTGTAGTTATAACAATCTATTTTAAGCTGATAAGAACTTTACTTCAATCTCATACAAAAAACTCTACTTTTTTACCTCTTCACCCCAACACTTTATGCTACTGATACAATAAATTACGTATTTTCATATTGTATGATCATTAACATATTTTATAATTATAAATATTTTTATACTTTTGCCTTTTATCTTCTATGCCAATATTAAAATTGATTTATACACCACCATTATGGTATTACAGTATTTTATAGTCTTCTATAAATTTACCTTAATTAGCAAGCTTTATATTTTCATATGCTTTTGTGTTGTTATGTACTATGCTAGTGTGCTTTCGTTTTAACTTATCGGATATTCTTCAGTAATTCTTATAAGGCAGGTATAGTGGTAATAAATCCCCCAACTTTTGTTTATCTGGAAAAGTCTTTATTTCATTTTCATTTTTAAAAGACAATTTTGCCAGATACAGTATTTTCGATGGGCATTCTTTTTCAGCACTTCGAATATATTTTCCCGTTTCATTATGGTCTGAAATGTTTCTTCTAAGAAATCTGTTATTTGTCTTATGGGGGCTCCCTGTGCATGATGAGTTGCTTTTCCCTTGTTGTTTTCAAAATTCTCTCTTTGTTTTTAACAACTGACAATTTGATTATACTGTGTCTCTATATAGACTTCTTTCAGTTCACCCTTGTCAGAATCCTTTGGGCCTCTTGTATCTGGGTGTTTACTTCCTTTTCCAGATTTGGAAAGTTTTGGGCCATTATTTTTCAACTAAGCTTTCTGCTACTTTCTCTCTGGCTTCTTCTGATGCTCCCAAAACGTGTGTATTGGTTTGCCTGATGGTCTCCCAGGAGTTTCATAGGCTTTCTTCACTCTCTATTATTATTATTATTCTCCTCTGGATGGTTTCAAATGACCTGCTTTTTAGTTAGTAGGTTCTTCATTCTGCTTGATGAAGTCTGTGGTCAAACCCCTCTAATGAATATTTCATGTCAGTTGTTGTATTCTTAAGCTCCCAAATTTCTGTTTGGTTTATGTTTTCTGTTTCTTTGTTGATATTCTTATTTTGTTCATGCATCATTTTCCTGACTTCATTGAGTACATTTTTGATGGTTATTTTGAATTCTTTGTCAACCAATTTATATACCTCAATTTCTTTAGGGCAAGTTTCTAGAGATTTATTTTGTTACTTTCATTCAGCCATGTTTTCCTGTTTCTTAATGAGCATTGTAACTTTGTGTTGGAATCCACATATTTGGAAAATGTCAACTTGTCCAGTCTACGGACTGGTTTAGGACAAAAATAGACCTTCACTAGTCAAGCAGGCTGGAAATTCTTGGGGCCTCTCAAACCTTTCCTATAGATGCAAATCCTTTCTAGGCATGTGTGTATAGATTCCCAATTATAGAGAATTGCTTATGTCATTTTACAAGCATTTATAATTTTTTCCTCTTTCTGATGTCTGCTGTGGTACTACAGTTCTCTTGTTCTCAGAGGCTCTCAGGCTTTTAAAGTATACTGGCCCAGAGAGAAATCTGTTCCTTAGGCAATCCCCTGAAAAGTCAGAATGTGGAACACACATACCATTCTTATCTCCCCCGACCACCCCTACCAAAGGGGAAGATGTTAAACTGTGTTGGTTTCTGTCTACTGTACCATGAATCATCTGTTGCAGCAGTGGGCCACCCAGCTTTCTTTCATTCTCAATGGCTCCTAGGCATCTAAAGTAGGCTGGGTCCCCTCACTGCACGGGAACAGATAAGACACAAACCAGCTTCTCAGGCAAACCTCCCAAAGCCCAAACGTTGGATGCACACTACTTCAGCACTTTCCCTACTTGTTGTCAAGTTAGAGTTGGAGTTTTCTCCCACTTGTTCCATGCTTAGATGGGGAGAGGAGCTATAGCAAGTGAGCATGTACTTGCCCAAACCTCTGCCTTTGTTCTTAGCAACCCTCAACCTGGTGCCCCTTTTTGTTAATGTTTAGACTGAGACAAAAAAAAACCAGTCCCTTGGTCCAGATACCCCAAAAGTCTGTACGTTAAATGTATGTTTCAGTATTCTCTTTTCCTCACTGAGAAGAAGCTGGGAGCTGAGAGTTTTCTCTCGGTTGTGCCATGATGAACCAAGTGGAGGGACTACGATGAATGAGTGCCACAAATTTTCCTACAAGGTTTGATGCATCTGGTTTCATGCTCACATGAAGTATAAGAATCTCCTGTTTTCTGGGTTTATCACAAAGGAAATTGGTTCACGTGTTGTCATTGATTCAGTTTCTCCATGGCGGAACGAGGGTCTGGGGCTTCCTATTCCTCATCTTACTAACACCCAGGAATGAGTATCTTTTAATATATTTATTCAGCCTTAATATTCCCACTTCTGCAAAATGTTTATTTTTTTCAAACTGATGTAGCAGTTTGGAACCTCCATTTTCTCATTTATTAAATGCAGATAAACCTTTTATTTTCCTTATGATAATTTTATATTACAAAAATGTACTTTAAAACAGCAGTTCCTGAGTACCAGTTCTTGGACAAGTGTTTAGTTAGCAGAGCCAAAATTGAGTGAAAGTAGCAAAAGAGAAGGTGATAAAATTCAAATTAGCCAGCCCTCTCACCTAAATGCCCATCCAACAGGTCTGGGGTTGAAGTGAAGACTAATATGACAATAATTTATCTACATTTCAAAGCTCCTTATATTATTTTCTTATAGCCAGCAAAGTTTGAGCCTCACAGTTCTATATGGGTGCAAATTATATTTGAGGCTACTACCAGTACTATTAAGAATAAAGAATTAATTTCGGTGCCTGTGGAAATCAGTGTGGAGGGGCTATTCAAGATTTGTTCTAAGGACCCTACGTATTTCTGCACAGGTGATATTAAAATTTCAAATAAAAAAGATATTTTATGAACTTGTAGGATCAATGAATATATATTAAAATGTGGACACAATTATCTGAGATTAGCTCTCAAAGTGATATTACTGGAATGTAGCAATTTGTTCACTCTTTCAATTAAGCAATACTTCCTGAATGCCCAGATGTATGAGGCATTCTTTTGGCCTCTTGTTGGGAAGTAAGTCTTGAAGGCATGCATCTAGCCTTCCAATTCATGAAGGCATGCGTCTAGTTAATTACAGAAGATAATATGTGTGTCAAACAAAAAGTCATCCGAAGTAGAAATAAGCATCATTACAAAGGTTGAGTAAAGAGCTGTGGGAGTCTAGAGAAAGGCAAGATTGCTTCTGGCTGGTAGATCTGGCAGAGTTTCCTATAGGAGATAGCACTGAAGGCAAAGATTCCTGTAGGATATGAAAGGGTTTTGAATAATGAGGAATTTAGACAGAGATGGAAGCTCAGAGGACATTCCAGGAGTGAACATTAGCAAAGATGCATAGGTAGCAAGGAAAGGAGAGGACAGATCTGTCCACAGACATGCCTGACTTCAGATAAGCAGAATAAATACCATGATTAGGTATTGCAAGTTGAACACGAACTTGGCTGAGGGTGTTAGTGTACTGGCAGGACGTAGATTGTCTTTCAAATTTGGGACTGAGGAGAGTTTAATAAAGCCACAGATTACAAAAACTTTTGAGAGGTGAGGCCAACTGGGCTTCTAGGTTGGGTGGGGACTTGGAGAACTTTTGTGCCTAGCTAAAGGATTGTAAATGCACCAATCAGTGCTCTGTGTCTAGCTAAAGGATTGTAAATGCACCAATCAGAACTCTGTAAAACTGCACCAATCAGCACTCTGTAAAATGGACCAATCGGTGCTCTGTAAAATGGACCAATTAGCAGGATGTGGGCAGGGCCAAATAAGGGAATAAAAGCTGGCCACCCCAGCCCCCAGGGCACCCCGGTGGGTCCCCTTGCTTAGTGTGGGAGTTTTGTTCTTTTGCTCTTCACAACAAATCATGCTGCAGCTCACTTTTTGGGTCCACACTACTTTTATGAGTTATAACACTCACTGCAAGGGTCTGTGGCTTCATTCCTGAAGTCAGAGAGACTGTGAACCCACTGGGAGGAACAAACAACTCCAGATGCGCCAACTTTAAGAGCTGTAACACTCACTGCCAAGGTCTGCGGCATCACTCCTGAAGTCAGCAAGACCATAAACCCACCAGAGGGAAGAAACTCCAGACACATCTGAACATCTGAAGGAACAAACTCTGTACACACCATCTTTAAGAGCTGTAACACTCACCACGAGGGTCCGTGGCTTCATTCTTGAAGTCAGCGAGACCATGAACCCCCCAGAAGGAATAAATTCCGGACACACTTGGACAGGCGACAGGACCAACATTCAGGGGCTCATAACATCTGGGAATCATCACCACCACCCCTGGGACTAAAAGGGCATGAGGCGACAATTATTTTCCCAACACAGAGAGAGAAGAAGAAATGAGAGAGTACTTCAAAGAGACACGCAGAAAATCTGAGGTGCCGCTGTAGGAACCTAGATGGGTAAATAAATACTCAAATCTCATTCTCTTTCCTCACCCAATGTCCTGCCAGTTGTTTATTTTGGCTGAAGCCAGAGGACATGTGCACACTGATGCAGCCCATCCTTAGGGACAGATGGTCACGTGCTAAATGAAGTGACCAAACTGAATGGAGAGGCCCCTAATTCTTATCATCTCATTATAAGACTATGCCTATTTCCTCCAAAATACCTACAACAATCCCCTCACTATATCATGCATTTTTGTGTTTCTCTCTTAAATTACTTTTCAATTGAAATTATTGTTATTACAGATAATCATGCTTTAGATTAACTTGTGCATTATTGGATACTTTATGTATACAAGTGGCCTAGTCTTCAGTTGTTTGAAATCTCATAGCATTTCCTTATGACAGGAAAGTGGAGGTAATAATAGCATACCACTCAGCATCATAAACATGAAGCATTTTAAATTATGGGATCATTATATGCAGATGACAATGAACAGAATTCCCTCTGTACAGAGGAGGAAAACCACAAAACATCTTTTGGGAATCGATCAGAAAAGAGAATCATCAAATTAACTAGGATATGAAAGATTTCTGCTGGCATAGAAGGATGCAGTCTCCACTTTTGACATTTACAGAACTGCTTGTTTAGGGCAAGTCATTTACTTTGCACAAGACTTTTGGTGGCTATGTTTTTTGTGATCTCAGCTCCTTTTCTACCTCATTTCGATGACAGATTTTACTAACCAAATCACAGAGCTAGGACCATGATCCAGGCTGAGCCAATCATATCATGTGCCATTCTATAGCCATAATGACCTTTGTACCTGGGTATTTTCCATGCAAAAGCGGGCAGGGAAAAACATACTTATCACCCTCCTTTGGCTATAATAAATGTTACTACAGAGCTCCTGAGATGGTTACCTTCCTGAATCACATTGTCAGATTCTATGAACACTAAGTCTTCTTCCCGTAAATTGTTTTTACTTAACCTGTTTTGAGTTGAGTTCCTGTTACTTTCAACTGAAAGACTTGCCTAATACCAAGCAAATACTGTCAGGTCCATGCCAGTCTTTGGCTTTTGTACTTGCTGTTCTTTCTGCTTAAAATGCTCCTCAGAAACTTCATGGCTACTTCTCTCATTTCTTTCAGGTTTGAACTCAAATATTGACTTCTCACTGAGTGTTCCCTGGGATTTCCTCTAAACCACCCACAGAATCCTTTACCACCTTCCCTTATCAATATGTAATATCTCATATATTTCATTCAATGGTCCTATACATCGTCTCTCTCCTCAACTAAAATGTAGGTATGAGATTTTTACTTCTTTGTCCATTGCATAATTGGCATATCTAGAAAACGCATAGACGCATAGGCATAGATAGAATCAATTGATAAATGTTTGCTAAATAAGTGGGCAAATGAATATTAAACACATTCTGTGTGCCAGACACTGCACTCAGAGCTTAACACATGGCATTTCATATACCTCGTAGGTTTTTTTTTTTTTTTGCATTTCTTGGTAAAGATGAAATCATGGAATTGATACATCTTATTAATGTGTTCTCTTTATGAAGACTGTCACCTCTGTGAGGGGAGGGGTTAGGCCTGCATTTTTCTACATAGATCTCCATTACCTAGTGAAGTAACTGGAACTTGGAACCTGTATCTTGGATATGGAAATATGAAATGGACTCTATATGTTAAACATAGCCATGCTCCCCTTTTAGTCATGGCTTTGTTATAACCTAATAAATATGACAACCAACATATCTGCCAAAGTTTCCCTACTGGGGTTGGGTGTTGGACAGCTTTGAGCAAAACAGGTCATTTATTCTTAGCCATTGCACTGGACTGACTCCTCTTTCTGCCTGTCTTGTTCTTATTTCTTTTCTTCTCTATTATTAAATTATATTATTGTGTCCTTGTAAGCCACCTTGAATCCTTTCTGGAACAAGGCGGAGAACAAATTAATTAATTCACAGATTCATTTAATTCTCACAGCAACTCAGTGAGGTAGGTATTAGTTCCCTCATTACATGGAAGAGGAAACTGAGCCTTAGAGATATTAAGCAATTTGTCCAAGGTCACATAACTGATAAATGTCAGAGTCGGGATTTAGATCCAAGACAATCTGTCTCCGTAGCTGGTGCTCCCCCACTCCCCTCATGATCTGCAATGTCTCAGGGATGCTTTGAGCTGAGGACTAGTGGAAATGATGATATTGGACAAAATGACAACAGTCTGGGGTCAACTCCAGGCTTTTCTGTTTTTAGGCTACTAGACCCTGGAGTGATACATATCTTCTGAGTCTGTTTCCCCACTATTCAATGGGAGTGGTAATATATCTCCCTTCTGTCCTGTGAGTTCCATTGAGGCACC
This sequence comes from Macaca mulatta, assembly GCF_049350105.2. NCBI lineage: Eukaryota > Metazoa > Chordata > Mammalia > Primates > Cercopithecidae > Macaca > Macaca mulatta. The sequence goes on from NC_133419.1 coordinate 80,613,045, forward strand.
TCCACTGAAGAATGAGCCTGGTCTGAGACACAGTGGTCAAAGGTCCAGAATAAGGATCCAATTCAGAACTGGCAAGCCATGGCCAAAGAACAGCACTTTCATATCCACTATCATCTAATATTAACAACAAATGAAGCTGGATGTGCTCAGGATCCTTGTTTGACATGACTCTAGCTTACTTTCTGTACCAAGAGCATAAAAAGACTTGTGTCTCATAAAGTTAGAGACTTTGGACATAATAAAGAGAAAAGGGGCTCTGAACTTAGACACACTTATAAAACTCTAACCTGTCTGCTGTGCCCTGTAATTTTGAACTACTTAACCTCTCTGAATTGTACCTCTTCTATAAATCAAGACGTACAGGAAAACCAGTCACAATATAGACTATCACATTTTGAATGCATTTGAAAGTGATGACTGTTAAGAATGGCCTAGTTTTTTTGGCCATGTGCTTTTTCTCCCCAAATTGCTTTTGCAAATGTTATCTTATTCTTAGGATCCCTTCAAAGTTGGCCATGTTTTTACAGAAGCAAATATTCTTCAGGATGCTTAATTTCAAAATGGTGTTCCAAATATTTTCCCCTAAAACATGCATCTCTGTGAGAGAGCTTATATGGAACTAGGGCCAAGGCTCACATCTTCTATTTCATTTATTCATTCATGCATTCATTCCACAAACATTTTTCTGCTCTGGGCCAATCACTATGCCTGACATGAATAAAGTTTTGCTCTAGCGCAGTTACATTCTTATGGGGAACAAAGACAGATAAGTAACTGTGTGACTTGTGGCATAATGAAAGGATAGAGAAGGTCTTACAGGAGCACAGAGAAGACCCAGCTGTAGATACATCACCTGAGGCATCTTTGACATCACAGTGCCTTCATGCACGGGCCTCGTTCTGGCTTTCAGACTCTAGAGAGCATCTAGTGTCTGCGTGGGGGAAGATCTCTTGATCTCAAGCCTGAGCTTGGATGCTGGGCTCCTGTCATCTGGAAGGTTCTGCTCATGGACTTTCCCATTCTCTTGTAAAAACCCTCTGAACCAGGCCATGTAATCCATCAGGACTTGGTGCCTTGTCATTTTTAATGGCCCTAATTGTCTTGTTATCTACTTCTTAGCAATAGTAAAGCCTCTTAATATTTCATTTTCCCTCCACAGGGAAAGAAAACCCTTTTTTTTCACAGAAGCATTACACTCTGTCTCATTTGCATTAAAAAAGGAAATACAGAAATTGTTGCATTCCATGGAGGTCCTCAATATACTTGCTATATATACTGTGTACCAGTTACTGGTACTCCAGTACTGGATTACAAGTCCCAGGGATGCTTTAGTCCAACACCTCAGCTTTGACGCAGGAAACCTAAGATCTACAGAAGAGAGTCAGTCAGTTGGAATCTCCTGACTTCTGCCTCCCACCCTACTAGAGCACTTTCTTGAAAACCTCCAGGCTCAGCACAACTACTCTCACCAGTCACTGTGTCTGCTGTGATCAATGGTTCCTATCTTGCCGAATTCACTCTTTTCTTGGTAATTCTTGCTAAGCATGTAGGGGATGCTAGGCATTATGATAACTGCTTTAAATCATTTCCCTTTAGATCACAAAGGTACCTTTGGGGCTTATTGGGACAATGCAATTGTAATGGACTAATTTAAAGGAACCACATTGTAAAGCCCAGTGATATCTCCTTGGATGAATGAATAAATTTGGTCATTCAAGAGAAGGCAGCACATCATTTGCAGAATGCTGATACCATGGAACCTACAACTCTTCCTCACTCCCTTCTGAGTCTTAGATTTACCAGACCAAATGCCACTGGGCAACCCCATGTTTTATTTTTCTACCAAAAAAAGCATGATCTGCACATGTGACCAAATCAGAAGACAAATGTGTAGATACTTGCCTTATCCTAATATTAAACTTGTTTTGAAGTGTGGGTGATATAAATTTTACTCCTCTCTATCCTAAATGGTAAGTATACCTACTTCAAAAAGGTATATGGTATACCTGGGCCTACACAGAAGCTAAGAAGGACAGTGAGAATTCCACACCAGGCATTTAGCTTATTTTTCTATCACTATGTCATGCAGAAAAAGAAAGAAGAGGACATAGCAGGATGCCAGTGTCCTTCTTTTTATAATTCATTTAATCTTCCTGACAGTATCCCTCTAAACTTCAGATTCCTCATCTATTAAAAAAAAAAAGAAGGATAATATCTTCTCTGCTTACTTTACACTAAAAATAAAATCAGAGACTAAATGGAAAGAATAACTTGTATATTTTAAAAATAAGTTTTCTCTCTTAATTCTAAGTTAACATTCACTTATTTTTTCATTAGAAAAGAAAGGCAGGATCTAATATTTTAAATCAAGCATTGAACCTCAAAATGCTGACAGCTGGCACTTTGGGAACAAATTAGAGCCCAGAAGCAAAGATAAATGGAAAGCATTTACAAGCTATATGATCTGGAAAATGGGAAGAGAGTCAATTTTTGAAAAGAGGGGAAGAAACAATCGTCTGAATAATTAGAAAACAGAAATGATACATTAACAGTCTTAGCACACCACAGAGAATAGGGACACAGATGGATTCATTAGAGGGCTGTTTTTTCTTTTAACACAGCCTCAGTGGCTTTAACACAGACAGATGTAAAGGGGAAAGGTCAGACTGTTACGAAAGGCAGCAGAGCTACTGAAGAGGAAGAACACAAACAAAAACAAAATTACATTGTTTTCCATTGCAAATTCATAGTCACAGGATTCCAGATGCAGGCTCCAACTGATTGTGGCAGAATGGACTTGCTGGGAAGGAAAAAGACTAAGAAGAGTGAAAAAGGAAGCAGGAGGTACAATGATTAAAAGCATAGATTCTGTTGCGGGACTGCCTGGGTTTGAATACTAGCTTTACTAACTGTGTGACCTTCAATAGGTGACATAATTTCTCTGGCCTCAGTGTCTTCATCTCTAAATTGAGAATAATTATAGTACATTTCTTATTGAGTTATAGAAAATAACTGAGTAAATACAGTTAAATACAGACTGAATGATAATGAGAAAACAGAAATAATACATTAACAGTCTCAGCATACCACAGAGACTGGTCGATTCATCAGAGAGTTACTTTTTCAACACAGCCTCAGTGGACAGATGAGAAGGGAAGAGTTAGACTGTTAAGAAAGACAGCAGGGCTACTGAATAGTAAAATCATAAACAGAAACCAAATTACATTATTTTGCATTGCAAATTCACTCATATGATTACAAGTAAATTGCTTAGAACAATGCCTGATACTTCTTCAAAATATGTGTGTTAATTCTTATTGTCCATATATGAAAGAAATTTAAAGGTATTAAAAGCCTGTCAAACATGAGATGGTGAAGAAAAAAATCCTCAGATTAGTAACCTCTGATATATGGTGGCATCACTGATGAAGCCACACAGAGTTCCTAGCTATCAACAGGTGATCAAGGAAGAAATTTCAGAGACAGGAAAGATGAAAAAAACAAAGACAGATAATACTAGAGAAAAAAGAAAAAGTTACCTGAAAACTATTAAGTAAAAATTTACACCTGGCAGATTATTTTGTTTCCTAAACCCAGCTGGATATCACTTTCTAAAGGAAGTATATGATAAAAAAAGAAAGAAAGGAAAAAGAAAGGAGGGAAGGAGGGAAAGGGGGGGGAAGGAAGGAAGGAAGGAAGGAAGGAAGGAAGGAAGGAAGGAAGGAAGGAAGGAAGGAAGGAAGGAAGAGAGGGAGGGAGGGAGGGAGGGAAAGGAAAGGGAAGGGAAGGGAAGGAAAGGAAGGAAAGGAGGGAGGGAGGGAAAGAAGAGGAGGGGAAAAAGATAATGAAGCTGTAACATGAGACTGCCTGGGTTTATATCCTTGGCTATGTCATTTACAGGTTGTGAGGCCTTAGATGAGTTATGTAATCTTTCTGAGTCTACTCTTCCATAATGATAACAAACAGTTAGCTTATAGGATTTTGTGAGGAGTCAATGAAATTACTTAAGGCCATTTAGAACACTGCCGAGCACTTATTAACACACAGCAACTGTCCAGTAGATATTATTCCTGACCCCTGAAATATGCTAAGTATTGTTCCTGGTATTGTACAGGTAAAATGTTAAAAGTCTCAGAACAACCAACTGAAGAGAGCAGACCTCAAGGGTACTAGTGATTTCCTCAGCACCTGTCAGCTAATGAGTAGCAAAAGTAGGATTCTAATCCAGCCCTTTCTGGATCCCATGTCCCATGATCCGCTGCCTCCCAAATGAGTCACCAAGTGTAAATCACATCCATTACACTGCATAGCACATCACTTAACACCCCAAAATAGAACTTGTGTATACATTAAAGAAATGCAGCATTTTACATAAACCCAGGTTTTTATTTTAAAGCCAAATGTGAACAGCTAATAAAAATTATAGCAACTATGATTTATTATATATGAAGGGTTTTACATACATCACATCATCATTGTCATTGTCATCATTATTACTTGAGTGACTGCCTGTTATGCATCTGGTGCTGTTTCATATTTTATATCTGTATTTCTCAAACTTTAAAGTGAATAAGAATCACCTGGGGATCTTGTTAAAGTGCTGATTCTGATTCAGTAGTTCTGGGGATAGCCTGAGAGTCTGCATATTTAGCCAGGTGATACTAATGCTGCTATTTTTGTAAAGCTTAGAGTAGCAACATTTTACAGGCTATTTTTCCTCTACATTAATGCTGTTATAAGAATTTTACAGGAACGATTATGCCCATTTTAATGAAGAAGGAACTGAGGCTCAGAGAGGTTATGAGCTCTACCTCTGGATACAGTAAGTAGAAGACAGAGCCAGAATTCAAGCTGCCATACTCCTGGGTCCAATGTCCCTCAATATCTCCCTCAAATACATTATAGACCATATTTAATCTAATTCACATTCCAGTATTTTAAAATATTCACCTTTATTTCAGAAACATTAGCTAAGGATTCATATATATTTAAAAAACCTAATTGGATATCAAAATATAATAAATACACATTCTTGCCCTTTATAATAACAGTCTAGTAGGAAGGCAGAGAAATAAACAAGCACTAAAACATAATATGAAGATAATCAGTACTGGCAAGAGTACAAGAAATTAAGGACTTTCATACAATCTTATGGGAATTTCAGCTGGAACAACTTTTCTGGTGGGTAATGTGGTTTTATGTCAAAATGCAAAATATGTGTAGTGATTGACACAGAAATTTTGTTTCTATACATTTATCCTAGAAAAAAATAGATGGTGAAGATGTGAGATAGGAAGATAGGTAGGTAGGTAGGTAGATAGACAGACAGACAGACAGACAGATAGATAGATAGATAGATAGATAGATAGATAGATAGATAGATAGATATTCATTGGATGTTCATTGTAGTATTATTTAAGAACAGTGAAAGAATTGAAACAACTGAATAACTGAATTCAATATCCACTGGAAGAAAATTGACTAAATTATCTGTGCACTCAGACTGTGAACTACCATAGATCTATTTAGAAGGATAAACCATAGCTGTATGAATTGACATGGGTAATTATTCACAGCATATTTTATAGGCAAAAAAAATTATTAAATAGTATGTTTGGTAAGACTTTTCATGTAATGAATGTTTATATAACTGATAAAACTAGCATATGTAAAGTATGTTGATATCCATGGTGTTTATCTTGGGAGAGGGGATAAACAAAAGGGCTTTCACTTTCTCCTTTACCTGGTTCTATTCAATATTTTTACCAGGTTGACAAACTGTTTTGTAATTGGCAATAACTGCAAGGATATTGCCATTGTAGAATTAAACATCCACTGTCAAAAACAAAGTGTGGGCAGAGTGTTACTGCCAGTGAGAGGCAGGAGCTCCTCTCACTGGCTGACCAGTTTTGGGAAACTCCACAGAGAGGTGACATGCCAAATGAAGGTGGATGGTTGAGTAGGATTTCTTTAGGATGGGAGGACAGGAAAAAGCACTGGAGCTTGAAGAGAAGTTAGGCAAGTCACTGTCACTTGATGACAGTGGAATGAAGAGATCAGGGTGCTGTTTGCTTTTTCAGAGGTCACAAGCAATATCAGAAGACAATGCATATATGTATAAGACAATTCGAGATTCAAAGCAAGGCAATGTAGAAATTTAGAGAGAAGATGCAGATTTGGACAAGAACTTTTCAGGACAGGAGGATTTAGTTATTTCTACAGGGGTTCTCAATTTTATCCCAGCCTCTGAACACCTGAATGACAGGACAAATTTCATTATAATGGTGGCACAGAAGGCTAGCAATTCTCAAGAAATAGGAGGATAGGGGTGTCAGTTTCCCTTTGATGACTCCTAGCACAGAAAGTCACTGTGAGAGGGAACTGTTGAGAGACAATGAGTAAAAGGTTGGCTGGAAAAGCTACTTGGTTTGTAGAAGCTTAGAGCATCTTTGCTACCTAAAAAGTAGTATCAGGTCTTTCTCCAAGACTAGATTCCTCTCCAAGAGCAAGGTTGCTACAACTCATCCATGTGACATCCTCTTTTGGATTCCCCATATTGTTTACCAATTTTGGGGTCATATGCAAATAATGTTATAACATGACAGTAATTTGAAAATTAGACCATTAAAAATCATCCATCTTTCACTCATTTATAATTTTATATATTTTATATTGATTGCTCAGTCTTCATCCATAAGCATATATCATTTTAATAGTAATAGTAATACATTTCTTACTCTCTTCATTGATTTTTATTACTTAACATTATAGGTGCATATTTCCTCATGTAAATACATAGTCCATAACTGAAATTTTAATGACTGCATTATATTCCATTGAATTGGTGTGCCATATTTCCTTACCCAGTTGTCAGACATTTAAGCTGTAATGAGTAATATGGTTTATACCTTCTTTTTATATTAAAAACTATTTATTCACAATAAATTCCTTGGAGATAAATTATTCAGTCAAAAATTATAAATTTCTTGTCTCTAAAAAAGGTCAAATCTCTATGACCACTTGCCTCATATGTATATGCGGTTTTATCACAATGCCACTAGTACTTTATATTATTATTTTTAAAGAAGACATTTTCTAATTTTCAAGGTGCAAAATTGAGACTTGCTATTGTGTAGGGTTTTTTTTTAAGATTTTCAATGGCCAGTGCTAATAAGTCTTTTATTTGATGTGAATGTCAAGCTTATAAGTACTTGTTTGGTTATGAGGTCCAGACTGCTTGTGCACTCAGGCAAGTTGTTTAATCCATTTGTCCTTCTGTTTCCTAGCTATAGAATGGGAATAATCAAATGTTTATCTGACTGGATTGTTGTGAGGATTAAATGAGTTAATAGATAAAAAGCAACTAAAATGGTGTCTGGTACACAAAAATCACCCAATTTATATTAGATGTTATTTTTATTGTTGTCATTATCAGTAGGACAAGCAGTGACATTAATTTGATAACAACAAAGGATTAAAATTTATGTTTCCTATTGTGAGAATTGATAGTTCAAATCACTTGGGATATAAATATTTTGTCTAAGTTATTCACGTATCTACTGCCTTGATCATTAGGCCCACATAACCACAATTGATGGATAATTTTGTGGAGGTTCTTCATCTCCCTTGTCTCCATTTCTTCATCTACTAAACATGAGAATGGACATACCCTTCAAGATGTTTGTGAGGATTTGAAATAATATGCATAATTAAATGGAGATAATTAATCTTCTGAAAGGCTAATATAAGAATTATCTTAGGAAGAGGGCTTTCTTTTTTCAGAAATTGCCACATTAGCCATCTTGAGGTGGTCTTCAAGGCTTTAAAGAAGTAAGGGAAACCACTTTTCATGAGAAAGAGAAGCAATTTGTTACTGAGAAGAGAGGAGAGGAGAGTGATAGAAGTGGTGAAGCCAAAAGATAGCCAGGGCTTTGCAGTGACATTCTGTATTACCCTGGAACACTCCAAAACTTTCCATGTAGTTCCTATTTCCACAATGTATGTAGAGTGAATTTATTTTATGGATGAGTTTGATGTGGGACCGTACAAAGAGAGCCTCCAGGGAAATTCAGGGACCCAGAGATTAGTAAAAGGGGTATGTAGAGACAGATAACCAAAGGTTGGTTGATGGGATTTTCCCCATGAAGACTTTGGTTGTCCCAAAGCCACAGATTCGGGAGATCTTAAGGTACAGGGAGGCTCCAGTTAGCATCAGGAGTATATCTATGTAAAACCCAGAACAGTACCAGGTGTATGAGAATTAGTTGCTCAATAAATTGTAGCACAATATTTAACATAAACATTCTTTCTTACATTTGACAGGCAACTATGCATTTTCACATATATTATTTAGCCTCATTTAATCTTCACAATAATTTTGGCATATTTGGGGCAAATATTTTTCTCAATCTGTTGTTTTCCTTTTTATTTCACTTATGATATCTTTTCATTGTGCCCATATTTGAAAATTGTATATAATTGAATATGTCAATCTTTTTCTTTGTGATTTCTTTTGTTGCTTCAAACCTTAGAGGGCCATCATTCCTCCAAGAAATCAGTAAGCACTCAATTGTATTTTTCACTAGTCATTTGATGATTTTATTTTTAAATTTTTTTTGAAAAGTTTAACTCTACACAGTGTCTTCATAAAAGCAGATATAGTGAAACAGGGATAAATTACATTTAGTGAACTAAGAAATTTTACATTAGCTAGTTGTTAGTGGACTTATATGTCACAGATATGTGTGTCTGCATGTACATGTGTAACCACAATGACCTTGTGAGATATGTTTTATTGTACCCATTTTACAGAAAATAACATTTGCTGAGTCCTTACCTCCTGCAAGGCTCTCTTTTAAGCACTTTGCAGTTTGTCTTTACAGCAATTCTATCACAGAGGTAGGGTTATTACTTTCATTTCACATGTGAAGAAACCAAGGCATCGAGCAGCTAAATCACTTAGTCAAGGTCACAGTCCTGGAAGAGGACAGTGTGAAGATTTATGCCCTGTCAGTCTGACTCTGAAGCTACTTGCTTAGCTATTCCCACACACAGAAACACTGTAGATCCAAGGGGCTGAGCCAGTCACTTGTTAGGTGGGTCTGATGACACAGTCCAGTATTTTCTTTTCTTTCTTTCTTTTTTTTTTTTTTTTTACAACTATACTCTCTGCATCAGTCCCCAACTCCCTCCAGATTGGGCAGTCGAGATGGCAATATCATTAACACAGAGACATCCTGCTAATTGCACTCAACATTTTGAGATACAGATATAAACCAATCTATAAGGCAAGAGAGAGCAAAATACTCAGAAAAGAAGAAGCTGCAGCGAGTGCAAATGTGCTTCTCAATGCTGTTTCCACTCAGGGGTTTATGTGCCTGGTAAAAGTTAAATGGCTATGTGATAAATTGACCATGAGAGAAAGCAATTTTCAAGGGAATAGTGAAGGGAGGAACAAAAATGATTAAGAAAATGGGACTAACTGGGTGAGAAAAGATTAAAGGAGTTAACTGTGTATAGCTGAGCTTGGTAAAGGCAGAAAGGGAAGTGAAACACCAACAAATATTCAAGCCAAAGAAGACTGAAGGTGAGTTCCGTAGGGTAGGAGGACAAGAATTATTTCATATGGTCTAGTCATTGCTCAAATTAAATACAAATTAATAGGAAAAGAGAAGCAAAATTAGTAGCCAGATACTTTACAAAGTATTCACACAACAATCTGGTCATATAGTCAACAGCAAGAGCAGCTGAAGATCGGGTGGGAGAAATGGGAGCTGCTGGCTCCTAGGTGGTCATTTTGTTTTGCTAGGCAGCTTCCAAAAAGCCCCTGCTTTCTTACATGGGGGACCAAATGATCTCTCCTTCCATTCTCATACCATGCACCCCCTTGCTCTGCATGTTCTGACCACCTTGTTCTCCACTCAGCTTCCTGACCAAGCCTATCATATGTCTCCTTGAGGACTTTCTTGACTGTTATTCTCTCTTCCTAGAACCACAGTTGGTGGAGTCATTGTCATACCAGGTCCTCTTCTAACTTCTTTTCCTCATTTATTTTCCATAACTCTATATGATAGCCTTTATTATTGCTCCCTTTTATAGATGTGGAAACTAAAGTGCAGAGAGTTTAATAGTGTGCCCCCTCCTAAACAGCTGGATTATTTTTTTTCATCTTCTTTTCATCTTTTCAACTTTTATTCATTCTTTGAGTCTCACCTTAAGGTGACTTCTTTAAGGAAGATTTACCTGAACACCACATCTAAACTATTTCATCCTCTCAAAGTAGCCTTCGCAAAATTTTCACTGCATAACACTTCCATTTGCTTAGCAAGTTGCTTTCCTTCAGCTTCTAAGCTCCATGGGAGAAGAGACCATTTCTGCTTGGAGTGCCTGCCACATAGTAGATACTGAACAAACATGTGTTGAATAATTGAATGTGTATAAATTAATACTAATAGTAACTGGAATAATAAAGGGGATGGCCCTGTTCTCTTCTGTGGCCAATCTACATCTGACATTTTTAGACCAGATCTGTATTTTATACAGTAAAAGTCTACCAGCACGCCAAATATACCAATAGAAATGTGCTCAGAGGAGAGTAATAAGTATCTAATGATGGCTCTGAGGGTTTCAGCTCAAAGCTATATCTTTTAAGAAACAGTTGATGAATGAAAAGTGTTCACTCTGGGGAAAATGGGCTATGGAAATATGCATAATTATTTAAAATATCTGAAGAACTCTATGTGTTGAGTAAATAAAATGACCAACTATCCTCGTTCATTTAATCTGCTTACCAATACCTAATACCTTCCCACCATCCTCCAAAAATATTGAATAGAAAAAACAATTTCATAAACAAACAATTACTTTTTAGACCAAGTATATGGAATAATCCAAAGGAAAAAATGTTTCTGACAACTGGGAACATAAAGTTTACCTTGACTTTGAGGGATACCAACCTGGGCGCAACACAAGTTGACATCTCATAAAAACAGGCATATTTTTGAACAGTCGAGATTCAGCTGAATTGTACCTCATCAAAACGTAAATTCAAAACAGTTGCCCTGAGTTTTCCTGTGGATGTCTTCTACACACTGATCATATTTGATTACCTGGACTTTCAATTATTTGCAGAGCCCAAGGAGCAGCCCCAGGGTATTTAGGAATCAGCAATTAGTTCAGTAGGTAAGTGCTGTGCCTAGAGGGTCATCAGGTATGAGGAACTACTCAATTTAACCTGAATTTTACACAAAAGTTACATTTATATAAAGAGTAGCAATTCCTTAGCCTTGTGCTCAAGGCTTCGTATTCTGACTTCTGGTGCTTACACTACACAACAAACTCTTTCATTAGATTAGTAGGTTGTTCCCTAGGTATCTAGGTTCTCACTTCTCTTCTTACCATTCCTTTGCCTGATTGCTTATCTAAATCCTCATGAGCCTCAGATCCTACTTAAGCCATCTTTCCCTGGAAGGCACTCTAGATCTCTCCAGCCCAACTATCTAAGTCTTTTATGATATCCTTACCTTAGCTGTAAATTGTGATAAACTCATTTTAGCACTAAATTAGATAATACCATGCAAAGTGATTTACCAATGTATGATCTGTTTTACCTTTCTGAAAACGTTACTTTATTATTATTATCTTTTTGAGATGGAATTTAACTCTTGTTGCTCAGGCTGGAGTGCAATGGCATGATCTCGGCTCACCGAAACTTCTGCCCCCCAGGTTCAAGTGATTCTCCTACCTCAGCTTACTGAGTAGTTGGGATTACAGGCATGTGCCACCACGCCTGGCTAATTTTGTATTTTTAGTAGAGATGGGCTTTCTCCATGTTGGTCAAACTGGTGTCTTAACTCCTAACCTCAGGTGATCTGCCCGCCTCGGCCTCCCAAAGTGCTGGGATGACAGGCGGGAGCCACCGCGCCTGGCTGAAAACATTAGTTTCTAATTGAAGGCTATGTGAATCTTTTGTTTACAAACCCCAGTAGGGTACTGTGCAAAAAGAAAAAAAAAAATCAATGAATCTATAGCAACTTTGAATCAACAAATAAAGGTATTTTTTATACATTTTAAATATTTTATCAGATTGTACTTATTAATATTCCAATTCACTTCAAAAGGATTTGCAGTAGAGCACCAAAACAGCAAACACACATTACAGTTTCTGGAAAGAAATAGACTCAAGTCGTAAAAAGAAGAAACATCAGGATATGTTAGCCATAAGAGTTAATATTGGGATGAACATTAAACTTTGTTCTGAGTCTCTTGATAGCCAAGGAGCTACATGATATGTTTCATTATCTGTTTTGATCTGATAAAATGGAGTAGACCGATTCTTTTATCATTTTTCTTATATAAATTCCAATGCAAACTTATCTCTGGAGATGTTACATAAGGGATCACTAGGTAAAACAATGAATAATATTTTCAACACTTTTTACAACAAATACATAAGTGATCTTCTCATAGGTTTTTCTTCTGATGTTTGGTAAAGACCAGAGGTATAATTGAGACTATGTAGAGATACAAACATATAACACAATATTTAGATAAAATCCTATTATATATATGTATATGCACTTTATATATAATATATGTATATGCACTTTATCTAGGATTTTATCTAAATATCCTAGGTATCTAGGTTCTCACTTCTCTTCTTACTTCTCACTTCTCACTTCTCCTTTGCCTGATTGCTTATCTAAATCCTCATGAGCCTCAGATCCTACTTAAGCCATCTTTCCCTGGAAGGCACTGTAGATCTCTCCAATGTGATCTCTTATATATATATATATATCCATGTATACATATATCTCCATATTATATATATATATCTCCATATTATATACATATCTCTCTCCACTCTAGATCTCATATATATATGTATATGCATATATATGTGTATATATGTATATGCATATATATGTGTGCATATATATACACACACACACAAAGAAAGAGAGAGTTTTGTTCTCAATTGGGCTTTTGAGATAAATAGTTTAGGGAATTTTCTAATATCTTCATTCTTTGTCATTGGTTTTTCATTTTATGACTAACTTATAAAGCTTAGCTGTTGGAATCATGATCAGCTACTTCTCTGTTCTTATTAACTTTATACTCATAAGATTTACCTTTGTTGGTAATAATTAGACAAACTAATATTTATTCTTAGAATCTACAGGATACCTTACTGTCCATTATTGAACATGATCCTCACAAGAACATTAAATAAGTGCTATCACTATCTCCATTTCTTATATAAGAAAATCTACTGGATGTGAAATGAACAGATACCTGAGTTCAGTCTGCATGCGTAGTGTATACATTAACACGATGGAGGGTGGGGATGGTGGTGATGGTGCTTCCATTTTTTCCCAAGACAATCCATTTTGAAATAGCAGTGCCATCTAGCGGTTCTTTTAGACATCAAAGGAATGAGGATGTTTCAAGATGGCCCCTGGATAGTGCAATCAACATTTTATGCTACCCTACCATGTATTATCTGAGCTAAGAGCATTTACTGCTAGTTGACAGATTTTTGACCTTTCAAATGGAAAGTGTACCACATCTACCGAAAGTCATTCAAAGCTATTGATCCTAATAAATAATCTGACCTCAACCAGTGGTTCTCTTCCAGTTATTTAATGCTTAAGAAAGCCAACAATGTAACCTGAAGAGGTCAAATGTGATTAGGAAGGACCCATAGACATGATATTATCAGAAAGTGGCTGACTTGTGTGGGCATGTGTCAAAGAAAAACAAGACATGTTTTTTCCGTATGTTTCCTAAGAAAAGGAACACTGAAATATTGTTCCACAAACAAGATGAAGACTGTAGATAACAACAATAATAATAAATAAATAATGTGGTGTTTCACATTTTAAAGGATACAAAACTATTTCACATACATTATTTCATGGCTCTCCTATTCGCATTTATAGGTAGTGCCTATTTTTCTTGGTTCATTCATATCATTAGCTTTATTTAGAATACTCTCTCCTATTCACGTTTACAGTAAAGTCAACTAAAGTGCCACTTTCTCCCTTAAGTGTTTATTTGCCTCCCTCTTCAGCTTATCACCATGAAGTGCTAGTTTTATTTTTACCCAGGTCGTACTATACCTTGTTGTTACCTGTCTTAGAACACTTATCTTTTTTGGTCTTGTGGGTGTAACTTTTGCATATGTTCTATATCCTCTATTTCATCAAAAAGACTGGGTATCTTAAGTCTTGGTATCTTAAGTTATGGTTACTCTCTAAAAGATATAATCTAACTGGCCTAAGGCCTATTATCATGATGTCCAGAGACTCCTATGTAGCTGATCCTTGTTCTAGTTCGGCAGCTCAAAGATTAGGAACACATTTAGATCAGCGTTGCCAGGCTGGGAAGTCTGAGGGTAATAAATGAGAATTATTTTCAATGCTGAGGGTTGTAGTTCTGTGCTGTACTCTGTAGTCATGTTGCATATTGCACAACTCAAAATTTGATAAAATACACCTGACTGGTAGGAGGCAATGCCAGCACTGACTAGACCCCTGCCCTATTCTTATATACATAAGACTGAACTTGGAATATGAGTGGGGCAGAATTGAATTTTCTATAGCTTTGATCTGATCTTCACTCACACAAATAGTATCGTTTGCAACTATGCATCCCCCAAGTGAGGATTTATAAGTCCCAAAACTCACATCTCTGCCTGTCTTGAGTGATGCTGCTGATTCTTCTACCATCTTTACTACACTAACTTTCTTCTTTATACTACAGATAACTCAAGCTTAATTGATCAACCTAAGTGATGTATAGAGTTTTCATCACATTAATCCTTTAGTAGTGGCTGTACCCTTAGATTAATATTTGGTCCAGGGCATGAATTTAATAGATGATTATTTAATAAATGCAAGTATAAATGAATGAATAAACATACAAAATTACCAAATGAATGGGGGAAGAAATGTATGCAAGCAGGGTATGAGATGATACTGCGTTTTTATTTTCCTTGACCCATTTATTCAATAGACATTTAGAGGTTCTTCTGAAGCACAAAATTCTATAAAGTATTGGGAGAATATGTTTGAACACATGGTCAAATGTAACAAAGTGGTGTAAGTCGGAAACCTGATTAAGATGGTATGTTTTCCTTCAACTTCATAGGACACAGCTCAGCCACCTAATAAATACAACATGCACTGATAACTGTACCAGGTAGTTGGAAAGTAGCCTCGGACATAGACAACTGTGACATTTAAAGCACAGAAAAACAGAGAGAGAAAATAGCAAATAGACATGGTCCCACCCCCAAGTTAAACACTGTTGATGTTTTGGTCTATGACATTTCAAGCATATTAATGAACCAGAAGCACACACATGCTAATGTTAATGGAGCTCTGAATATGTGCCGGTGCTAGGTACAGTTTCTCTTTGCCAGTGTTATCTTATTTAGCTACTGTCTTGGATGTTGCCCCTTCCAGGGCTCCCCTTTAGGACTGAAGCACATATTTCCCAACTGCTAGGAAGGTTAGGAATGTTATCTTGCTGAGAGTGCTCAGTTGTCAGCCCTCACCAATAATTATCTCAGTCATAAAGAACTGCCTCTCAAATTCTTGCCTCCTTCCAGAGCCAGTCTGTATAAGATAACTCACTCATATGAGAGAATAAAGGGCTGCCCACCCACCTGCAACTTGGGACCCCACTGAAGGGCAATCCCAGTTTCAGAGATTCTCGTGGGAGTGATTATGTTGTAACTGCTTTGCAGCCCAACTTTTCCTTCTGCTCAGTGCAGCTGCTTTCTTTCCTCCGCAGGCATTGGCTCTAAAGGCCACTTTCAATAAAGCTTCCAAACACTAACCTTTGTCTGACAGCTATTTGAGAAGTATTATTACATATTATTAGGTCATATTTTAAATTCCCATTTTATAGATGATGAAACTGAAGGAGAACGATGGAAGCATGTGGCTCTAGGTCCTGCTGAAAGGAAAAGCCTGAGCAAGATCTAAAGGTCATTTGACTATTGAGATCCAGTGTAGAATAAGCTGATGAAACAGAGTTATTAGCAAAAGAACTGATTTCATCATCTATTTTCTCAATCCAAAAAAGAACGGCAGCATTGGGTCCCTTCAGGTATGAATTTCTTTCTCCTACCTTTTCTACTTTATCTCATTCCACAACTCCCAACAAATAGGAATTTTGTTTTGTAGCTTTGGTATTTTTGACTCAATGAAGAAGGCTCTACTAGGCAGGCTTAAACTTGAAAGTTGCAGAGGCTGGTGCTTGGAATTGAGATGTACAGAGGTCCCTACCTGGGAGGACCAAGTGAGATGCCCTGAGGATAAGGAGGAGACTTTGGGCCCTTAGTGCCAGATTTGTGTCCTGTTTCCATGGAGCCACTGGTGGCTGTGGCAAGGCCCCTGGGAGAGTAGTGCAGCAGTGCAAGAGGGAGTTCACACTAAGAGTCATGGTTTTTGAAGCTGCAGCAAAATATCCTCATGTTTGGTGAATGAAGCTACTGGCATTAGAATGGAAAATATTGGCTTGGATGGTGAGCGTCTCTAAAATGGTACAAAAAGCCAGTAACTCCCCCAGATTATGGCAACACATAAGCCTGGGGTTTCTGTAGGATCCCGTGGATACCACCCACTAATGTCTGAGAATGAATTTAGCACCAGCCATGTAGGTGGATGTTGGAGCAGAATTAATTTTATTTAGAGACATACAGAAGCATAACATGCCCTTCTGTTAAATGTGGGAGAACAAAATATAATTTCTTCCAAGATGAGTATAGATAGATAGATACAGCTAAAATAAATCGTGTACTTTTAAATTGATCATATTTTGATGATAACATTTTCAATATTTGTGTAGACATCCATTATGTGGGGTTTTAATAATCTAACAATTAATGTAATTAATTAATATAACATTTACTCCTAACCATTTAAATTGATTTAAATTTTTCTTTTTATAAACAAAATTGTAATAAACATCCTTGCATGATTTTTTGCTTACATCTGATGTTATTTCTTTAGGATCAACTCTTAAAAATGGAATTGCTGAGTCTTATAGAATGTATGCATCGTGATGGCTTTGATACACATTCCCTATTTGCTGCCCTGAAAATTCAATCTAATTTAAGCACCCACCAGCCCATGTTCCCATACCTTCATCAACATTGGGTGTTCTTTTTCTTTAAGAATTGCCAATTTTATGTGCAAGATGTGGCCTTTAGTTACTTTTAGGTACCAACATTCATTGTTTTCTTGGAACACTTTGATATTTATAAGGCGACCAGTATAGACTCCAGGGTAGAAGTATTTAAAAGGCCCACATTTGCAAAGATCTAGAGTTCTTCATAAATGCTTTATTTCACCTGTCAACTATGAAAGTCTTATCTAGGATTTCTCAGGTGGAACAAACAAGTTGGATGGAAATGATAAATACAACTGCATTAGATAATGGAACTCAGTCTCTCTCTCTTCCTAAATCAAAGCTGCCTTTCCATGCATGATATCCTTAAAATACAAAGGCAACAAAAAATAATATCACAAACGTTGATATTGGAGTGTGGACAGTTCAAAACAGCACAGAAAAGCAGATATCAAACTTTCTTAGCCACTAGGGATAGACTCTGGGCTTTATAATAATTGGCATATTTCTCCTTAAGGTCAACATCTCCATTTCTCCAATAATTGTGCAAACACAATGGAAACACCAAATATATTAAATACATAAATAAAATTTTGTGTATTATTAAACGCATAAACAAATGAATGTTTACGTATTTGTATAGTATGAAATTCTTTCTCCTACCTTTTCTACTTTATCTCATCCCACAACTCCCAACAAATAGGGATTTAATTCAATCTAACATGGGCTTGTGGGTGTTTAAATTAGATTGAAATTAGATTGTTTATGTACTTATTCAAGATGTTTATACTGAACAGTTACTTTGTGCCAGACTTTATACTAAGTGTTTTATTTTCATGGTTATCTCTTTCAAATCTTACAAAACAATAAAAAATCAGGCCAATGAACTTGATACTAGTATCCATATTAGTTTCCTAGGACTGCTGTAGAAAAGCACCACAAACTGAGTGGCTTAACTGACAGAAATCTATTGGCTCACAGTTCTGAAGGTTCAAAGTCCAGGATTAAGGTTTCTGCAGGATTGCTTCTTTCTGAGGGTTGGAAGCATCGGCTCCTTGCCTCTCCCTTAGCTTCTGGTGGATTGTTTGCAATCTTTGGTGTTCCTTGGCTTGTAGAAGCATCACCCCCTCCTCTGCCTTCATCATCACATGGTGTTCTCCCTTCCATGTCTTTATCTAAATTTCCCCCTTTTATAAGAACACCAGACATATTGGAGTAGGGGCCTATCCTACTACACTATGACCGTACCTTAACATGAACAGTTTCATATGCAAAGAACCTATTTCCAATGAAGTTCACATTCTGTGGTAGTGGGGTTAAGATTTCAATATATGAATTTGGGGGAACACAATTCATCCCATATAAGATCCCATTTACAACCATGAAAACTGAGACTCAGAATATATTATATCTATGAGGGACACACATGGAGTATTAATTGTACGTAGGCCACCACTTTTACTTGAGCGAACCAGGATATGAAGCCATTATATTTTCTATCAAATCAGGAGGTCCTACAACTTGAAAATCCTAGACATGTGATAGAGCTAAAAAGGCACATAAAAGCTAAAATGACAGGGGAATTTGAAGGCCAAATTGAGTGGTTTTTATTAATTCTGAAGAGAGTCATAAAACATTTATGAGCAAGTGAGTAAAATGATCAAAGTTATGTAACTCTGGTGGTGAAATGTTGAATAAGGTCTGTATTTCCCAGAAAAAAAAACGTAGTTTCATGGTAAGCACGTTATCTCCCTAATATATACTCATTGTTATCATGTTTTAGCTTATATTGAAGTGTAATTCCTTCAGTGACAAGTGTCACAACTAAGGTTAGTGGCAAAGCTAGAGGAAGCACCTAAGACTTTGACTCCTAAGAAGTTCATCTGTCTCCTATGCTTCATTGCAGCTCTTTGATTCTCCAGCACTTACCGGGTGTGCAACAGTTCCCTCTGATTCTGACACTAGCTACCCGGAGTCAGCATCATTTAAGTCAGCAGATTTAAGGATTCAGTCTCACAAGACTGCCCTTACTCCAGATCTCAGCAGCAAGTCCCAGGTCCCCAGGCTACCTGTATTTCTCTCCAACTTGGCTGCAAATTACAGGGTTCCCTTGATCCTCTCTCAGTTTAAATAATTTGCTGGAAGGACTCACAGAACTCTTGAAAACACTATATAAACTAACTTACATTTACTGGTTTATTATAAAAGATAGGATGCAGGAAGAGTCAAATGTGAGTGATATGAAGGGCAGTGTTGGGGGTGCAGGGCAAGCTTCCACACCACCCTCCCAGCACCTCTAGGTATTCACCAGCCCAGAAGCTCTCTGAACCACCTTATTCAAGACTTTACATAACAGTCTGCAGCCCCTCCTCCATCCCTGTGGTGGGGAGGAAGAAGAGGCTGAGAGTTTCCACGTTTTAAATCATGTGTTGGTTTTCTGGTGACCAGCTCCCATCCTGAGGCTATCTAGGGGCCCAGCCTCAGTCACCATATGAGCATAGACATAGGCTTGTTCCAAAGGGGCTCATTATGAAAAATCAAACACTCTCTTATCACTCAGGAAATTGTAAGTTTTAGGAACTCTCTGCCAAGAATCAGGGACAAAGACCAAAATACGTATTTTTTATTACACCAAAGCAGCCCTAGCATGATAGAGTGATTGAGAGATAATATATTAATATTTTTTGATCCTAAGAAATTTCACCTTACAGTTATTCTTTGACTCATGCTGGGCATATTCACATCTCCAAATTAAGAAAAAAACTAGGAGTTCCTTAAAAGAAATTGCTTATTAAATAGCTTTTATGTACCAGGAAATATGCAGTGTTGGAAAAACTAAATAGCATGTTATGAGAATGGCCATTAGTAATTCCAGGCATTTTAGTTTCTCAGATACTTTTCCTGGGCTTCATTCTCATGATAGTAAAATCAGCTTAGATTTGTCTAGCACTTTACAGTTTACATGTCTTGACCTTTATCCCATTTGAACAACTAGCCTGACTGATATCCTTTCTGAAATTGACAGCTTATTTTTTTGTCTCTCTAGGATCTGTTGTCCTCAGTTGGATTGGTGGAACCTAGACTCCTGTCGTTAGCTCTCTCACCATTCAAAAACAAAAACAAATAAAAAGAGGGAAAAAAAAGTCTGTCCTTCAAAATGTGGATGACTCCGTTGGATCTCCCTCTGCCTAATCCACCTGCCATACTGAATTTTTAAGTGGTCATCATTCTCACTGCACTCCTAATATTCTAGCCACACTTCCAGCCTGGCTTTGTTCTGGCCAGCCATCATGGTATTGTGCAATAGTAACAGTTAAAGGATGAGCAAAATCCTGCAACAGCTGTTATTATAATTAGAAACAATAAAACTATCTTCATCATATGACTGGCAGCCTATAGTTAAAGGCAAGCCAAAGAAACAAACTAAGAGCTCCATGGGAAAAAAAGAATGCTATGCATGATTGGCACATTTAAGCCACAGCGATTCTGACAGATCTTTACCTGGCTTCTGGTGAGACAAGTAAAAGCAGTGAGATGTCAGAGCACTTCATGATGGTGGGGATTCTAACCTTCAGGGCCAGCAGCAATACACTGAGAGGGGGTGAACTGGGTCTTGAAGGGAACCAAAACCACACCACATAAGAAATGTTTAGCTTACAGAAAATAAATGGAGGACACTGACCTCTCCCTTTGATTCTCAAGAGCCTGCATTTCTTGCATGCTCTCAACCTACCTCCAGTCCTGGATATGTATGTATACAAAACACTCTAAAAATAAAAAGTCACCTGGAGAACAGTATGCCTCTGAATTCTATGTGACATTGATAGGCTCACCCTTTTCAACCTGCTGTCTCTCTCTGGTCTCACCAGGCTCCATATCTCCAAGGCAATAGGCCCCAAAGAATGCTGAGTGTGGTTTACTTGGCACACGCTCTGTACTAGGAGTCTCTGAGTTAAGTGACATACAGGATTCCTGCCTCCTTGCCCCATCCATTACCAGCTTCTTCATTGAGGAAAAGTACACTAGAGAAGTGACAAGGGAAACACAAAGTGAAAACACAGAGGAACACAAATTTTCCATCGCTTGGAACATTTCAGCCTCTCTGGAAGGCAAGATTAAAGGTGACTACAGAAGACTCTTTCCTGAGAAGGGCAGGAGTTATTTCACTAAGCTAAATTCAGGACAGGAGATGTACCTGTTTTTGAGAGAATATAATAATCACTCAAACCATTCTTTTGTGGAAAAGGAATCAGCATTATAAAATTCTCCAAAGTCAATGGGTCCATCTGGAGTAATTCGAGGTTGTCTGTGACATGTTGGAAACAAAGAAATGACCAACAAAACCCAGCTTTCCTGTATGATTAATGACCTGAAATATGCCTGGCTGTTCTTGCAGGTTCTGGTCCCACTCAGTGTCTCAGTCAGAGATAAAGTGCTAACCTCTGTAGTCTTGGTTGCTTCAATGCCAGTTCTCTCTAGTATTGGAAAGTACAGATAACAGGTTTCTGTTCATCAAAGATGTCCATAAATGACTCTGGGTACATTGTTGGCCAGAGAGCTCCCTGTCTTGGACAAATTTAGGGAGATACTGGGAGAACTTTTGAAAGAAACATTGTTGAGGAGATCCAAAAGGAGGGACTTTGGTTAGACTAGGCTTTCGCCTCTTCTTCACTTCTGGCCTGAGTTTTCATAGGATTCCTTGGTGAACTTAGAGTTCAATAGACTTTGTAACCAAATGACCAAGTGCTAACTCTAGGCCCTGTGCTAGGGCCATGGGATTATGAAGATTAACGAGACAAAATGCTTTCCCTCAAGAAGATGAATGCAATTAAAAAGAAAGACATGAAGACAGACTATTCTAATGTAACGGAGTGATGTGGTTGCCATCACACTTCCAGATGATGGAAGATTGCCATTCCAATCATCTTCTTCCCTAACCTTAACATTGATTTTGTGTGTGTGTGTGTGTGTGTGTGTGTGTGTGTGTGTGTGTGTGTGTGTAACATATTTGATTGATGAGGAAATTAATCAATGGCCTTCAATGACTTGCTCATTACAACACCGGGGCTAGGACTTAAGTCTAAAACATCTGATAGATACTAAAAATGCGAGTCTACATCAAAAGCATCAATGGGCTATGTACTTGTTTGTGTTTCATTGTCTTTTCAGAAATGATTGTTATACCTTCTGCAATTTAAAGGTTTTTCATCTTAACTACAAAGAAGGAAACAGCTTCTTCTGTAAAACTATCATGGGAAATGTGTTAGAGCACTGATTCCAGGACCCCCTGTGTGGCTTGAAAACAAAAACCCAATAATCAGCCCCTCCTATTCTGTTCTACTACTTCTACATTTGTGAAATGTAAATCACTTAACTGGATTCAGTTCTCATCACTCTCCAACTTCACTGCTCAGGGAAAGAGATCTCCAGTCCTTCACAGCTGCAGTGCCTTCTCCATTCTACACAGCTGCTTTAGCTGTCTGTCTTGTTTCTTCTTTCCTTTCCCTTGGGAAGAGTTAGCCATTGCTCCAGAGTGCAGTATCTTTCCAGTCAACCTTATAATATTTGTCTACATCCTCCATTAGATGGGACCATATCTTCCATATTCACCCTGTATTTCTGGTGGATAGCCCTGTGCCTGACATGTGGAGGTTGATAGTTTACTGAGTAGTTCTGTGTTAAGAAAACAGAGTTATGTATTTTAAGGTAAAGTTGCTGAACTGATGTGAACATTCACATTTGTAATTCATTTCATATCGACACATTTTATCTTAGTGGGCACTGCACACTTTCGGATTGAAACTTTGTTCTCTGACTGGGATCCACATGGCTCTTTCCTTTGGCCTGTACCTGGCTTGTCTTTTCTATCACTTCTGTTTTCATTCTCTGAGCACCCTCTTTCCTATTTCATCTTCTGATCTTGAGAGATGTGCCATTTCTGTCAAATTTCTCCAACTACAAATAGTTTTTCTATGATTTTCAGAGCATAACAGGTATTTTGGATGGAGATGTCAAATACAAGTACATAGCAAAAGCCAGTCTTCCTTTCTCTCCCAAACCCGGACCCTGAATGATGCTCTCACATAAAAGGACCAACTCTGGAAAAACAGGCACTCTCAGACTTTTCTTACCATTTCAACTGTTCAATTGGACCAGCCTCACATCAAAAAAGTCTTCCCTCATTGATAAGAGCTAGGGCTTCACAACCATGTGGACCTGGGGTTTAATCCTGGCTGTACCACATTCTAGCTCTATGACTTACTAAAAGGTTAAAAACAGGAGATATGTATATATAGCTAGATAGATCTAAATATATATTTGCTTCTAAGCTTGACACATACGCATATTATATAACAAGCTCAAACAGTGTTTACTCTTGATTTGTTTCTCAGTCCATCACCCTCACATGTTTCACGCAGAAAATCCCTGTGATAGATGGCAGTTGTATACACAGAAAACTATTCACTCCCCTGGAGGTAGGAAGGTATATTGATATCCTTTTCAGAGACCCTGACTTATACCTCTTTATAGATAATTTCACAAAAAGATGTGTAGTTTGGCATTGATATCCCTATCTTTTGGCACATTCTTCTTTCTTCTCCATCTGCCTCACCCTAGGGTCCAAGAAGCAATGAACATTTACTGAGCACTTACTGCATGCCAGCACCCATGCCCTGGGATATGTGATGGCTAGGAAGACATCATCAAATGACTCAGAGTCTACTAGCTGAAACAGTCATGCACGCAAACTTCATGGAACACTGTGATAGAAATGGAATACTGGAGTGGGGAAAGCCTGGAGTCAGGGAGACCAATGAGCAGGCTTTCGTGAAAGTTGGGGTAAGAGATGAGATGGTCTGAGCAAAGACAGTTACACTGGAAAAGGAGATCTGTGTCTGAGAGTGATTCCTGGGATGGGAGTCTGAGGAAAAACAGGATGTACACCTTATTCTTTAGATGCTAGCTTAGATGGAACTGTGGTTGGTGATATGTCCAACGAAGACTAGAAACATGAAAAGAGAAACAGCTTTGGAATGATTGTGATGAAGCCAGGTTTAGATACATGGTGTTGATGACTCTTGAAACTCAATTGGAGCTGTTCAGTGGGCAGTTGGAGATTATAGTTTTGAACTCTAGGAAGCTCAATGCCTGGGGTTAAAGTGAGCATTAGCATTCACAAAGTGTGTGATGAATGAATGATTGGATAATAAAAAACGGTATTTCCATTTTGGAATACATAACTTCCATCTCCTGTAATGAATATACAGTATGTTCAGTCCTAAATAATGTATCTAAATTAACTGTTTCTAGGTATACTGATGATTAATGTTCCATCTAGAGTATGCAGGGCTCACGCAATTAATAGAAATAAGTGAGATATTTCTACTATCATCAAGGAAACAAATTAGAAGAAGCATTTTAAATTATAATGGAAATGAATAGCATAGAATCATAGAGGTGAGAGGATTCTTACATTATTGTATTTAATTCAGGACTTTCTGGCAAAACTTTCAAACTTGGCTCAGTCATCACCTCCACTGTGAGGTCTTCTCTTATGTGACTTTCCTTTCTTCAGTTCCTATCCAAACCATGCCCACTCCTAAAAGAAACAAACACTCCTTCTTCTATGTGACTCCTGTTCTTGGCATGAGCTTAAAACCAGATATATTCTGGGCCTGCCACATTTTAATTGTATAACTAAAGGCACTTAAAATCTCTGGGCAATGATACTTATTAGTAATGCCATGTACATGATACCTACTGGCCATTAAATACATGTAGTCAGAATAAATACATTTAATTTCATGGGGATTTTATAAGAAAGAGAGACAGTACTCAGAAAGTCCTTGATGCAAAGCAGGGGCTCAATGACATCTAAGAGTACTGTAGAAGATGTGTCTATTACTGTATTCATCCCACTCTTTTACAGTTATTTTGCATTACTTTGCAGTCTCACCCTCATGGATAATATTGTTTATTCATCTCTATGCTTATAGTCCTCAGTATTTACCAGGTACTCAGCAATTATTGGCTACAATGGGCCATTGAAGAATGGTCAGAAGTCTTTACCTTTAAGATCCACAGCACTGGGTGAGAAAGGATGAGTCAATGCTAGACAAGCTGAAGGAGTGAGAGGGAGAAAAAGAGGGAGAAAGAATCCTTAACACCTATAATGGAACTCATCAAAAAAGAGACTATTCCAAGGGCATCCTCATCCAGGAACTCTGTGGCTCCTGCATCCTCAGTCTTTCCCCCTGCCCAGCTATCCAGCTAAGATTGCTTATCTAATCGCTGTGTGTGTCCTAATTTCACAATTTAATGATCCGTCTCAGTGGCCCTGTCTTTCTTCCTCTGGTGCTCTCTTGCCTTGCTGCCTTTGCCTTTGAGCTCGTGGTCACACTTTATATAACATAATTACAGATCCTGAGCTCCCAGAATGCAAGAGGTTACTCTTTTAATTGCAGTGAGTTCTTTTAAGTTTCTGCTTATTTTTAATTATGAATGCCTGAAGCTGACTGGCCATGGTATTACTTTCAGCTCTGAAGAAAGAAATAAGCCCAAGAAGCAGAGAAGAAGTAATAGAAATCCCATTTTCATGCAAATTGCCCTGGTGACAAAGAAATGTGGAGAACAGAGATTCATTCCTGCATTCCTGAGAGGTGACACTCGCCTTTGAAAATGTCCAGCTCCACGTTTAGAAGAGACTTAGAAAAAACTGGCTCATTACACAATAGTTACAGGCCCAAAAAACCAGTAACTCAACTCCCTTTCCTATGTTTGTTTCATTTCTGATATTTTGATTGGCAGGATGGGCCTTAAGCAACACTTCTATGTTTTAAAAAATTCTGCCTTCAGGAAATGAAACTCCTCGGCCTTGCACCTAAGACTTTTTTCAATAAAGAGCTCCAGTAGCTACTATCCATAAGTGAGAATCTTCTTTTCTCACATTGCCCCTATAGATGCTACAGGCAAACATTAAATTTTTTTTCCTATTTGCCTGGTACAGCATTGAACACCACAATTATGACCTTATCATCGTTATTATTATCATCTAATAATCTTAAAGTATTATTAATTTAAGTTTATTACATTAAACTGTTTATTATTAGAAACCAACTTTTAATTGCCACAAGCCTGCCGAGTCCCTAAGTGTATTCCTGCCAAAGCCCCCGTTACTGCCAAGTTCCTCATTACTAAAATCCAGACCAGCTTGGGGCACCTTCAAGACAGGTGAAGTTATCTTCAGCAGAATCAGTCTTTGTATATTAGATGGTCTCTCCTGCTCAGCCATTGTCTGTCTCTGCTCTGAGGCATCTGCAGAATTAGAAGGGTGAGGAAAGGGGAAGAATATTTTCCACCGACCTAGTGCCTACCTGTTCCAAGGAATATACAAGGTGGTTTATTCATAGTCTTTAATTTAAATCTGAAATGACCTTGTAGGGAAAAGAAAAGTATAACTAGCCCTAGTTTTCAGATGAGAAAACTGAGGCTCAAAGAATTTATGCAATTTACAAATCTGTTGCCTTGGTTTGAGTTCCCCAGAGGCAGGTACTGAGACAATATACAAATAGATTATTTGGCAGAACACACCTGTAGAAGTCAGGCAGTGAGATAAGTAAGGCAACGTATGTGATGAGGAGTGCTTTATCAAGCCACAGTCACCAAACTGGGACCCACTGGAGTACAGTCCTACGGTAAGACTTGAGTTTTAATGGATTGTCCCAAGTGAGAGACAATGAAATTGAAATGTCATTCACAAACTTTTGTCAGCCATTGCTTAATGACTGTCACAAGGATGTTAGTTCCCTGACCCATCCAGTCTTCTAGGCAGAGTGGTCCTTTCCCTATTTCAGAGAAAGTGCTCATTCAAAGAAATGCAGATACAGGTAAGTGTTATTGGTTACTCACTGAAGAGGTAGGGCCTAATAGATATAAGGAAAGCAGGGATCAACAATATCTGCTATAGCCACCTAATTAATAAAGGTCAGAAGAGGAATTTAAACCCAGGGTCACCTGACTCTAAAGCCTATGATTATTCTACTATAGTATACTGCATCACATGCCTATAGAAAAATTAAGATTAAATATAACTGGAAGTATGTTTGTCAGTCTGTATTCAGGATCTATACCATGCACACAGAACAGAGAATTAAAGCTGTTACTAGCAAATACTCAGTACGCAACTGAAGTTACAGCCTGACAAAAATGGGCATGCTTTCTCCTCTCATACTGCCACTTCCTTCAGGAAAGAATATTCTATGTCAATGCCCTGTTTAGTACACTACCTTCACCCAACCCCAAGGTCCTACCATATCCCCTGTAGAACTAGCACACCCTTTTGTGGCCAGAAGGGAGGAAAGCCCCCAAATGGCTAGTTCTCCCAGCTTCCTAAGAAAGTAATATCACTGAGAGACCTTCTGTCATGCTCTGGGCCATCACACCTCCAAGAGCTGCTGGAGGGAAGATTTGCCCCATACCATCTATATTAAACAATTATCCATCTTCTTCTAGAAGACTACCAAGACCAAGGACAGAAGCTACTCAGCCTACATTGGCTAGTGCCAGTTTCCCCCAGTCTTCTACCATCATCCTGGTCTTGCACTGTGCATCCTGGAACTCAGTCACCTATCAGCACACTCCTCTAACTTTTTAGCTGCTGTCTCAAAGTTCTTGCCTTCCATCTCTTGTCTTACCTGGCCAACACTTACACCTTATTTCCCTGTAACTATCTTTAGTGTGGCTAGTTTTGCTTTTATTCCCACATCAGAGACTGGGTGTGAGGTGAGGTGGTTGTTTCCTTCTCCCTTCTTTCAAACATTTTCATCTTCCTCCTCCTTCAAAAACATAACTTGTTTGAAATAGACAACAGTAGACTTGATCACACAATCACCTTTCTAGTTGCTGTCAACTACCTGCCTCCTCATCAATCTCCTCATTCACTGATGATTTTAGCACCTGGTTGGCTATTTCTTCTTCATCTCTATTCATTCAAAAATTCTTAGTGATTTTTAAGATTCATTTAGATGATCCATTCAACACCTTTTTCACTCTGTTCTTTAAATTCAGCTCCATTGAATTTTCCTCCATCTCACCTGTTATGAACTGAATGTTTGCTCCTCACACCCAACAACAACAAAACTTATATTTGGAAGTCTAACTCCCAATATAGTGGTATTTGGAGATGTGGTCCTTGGAAAGTAACTGGGGTTAGTTAGGTCCTGAGGGTGGGGCCCTCATGATGGGATTAGTGACTTTATAAAATAAAGAACATTCTCTTTCTCTCTTTCTGTCTCTCTCTGTCTCCAAATCTCTCTCCATGTTCACAGTGAGGAAAGTCCATGTAAGAAGACAGCCACCATAGGTCAGGAAGAGAGCTCTCATCAGCATCCAATCATGCTGGTGCTCTGAACTTGAAGTTCCAGTCTCTGGTACTGTGACAAAATATACTTCAGTTTTTAAGTAGCCAGTTTATAGTGCTTTGTTATGGCAGCCTGAGCTATTACCTCCCCACCATCCACAATTATTTTACCACTTCCTCCATGTCCGGGTCACTTACTTTTATACCCCCATACTGGCCCCCTAATCTTAATTAAAATCATTTGTTCTTCTCCTTTTGTTTTCTATCTATTCCATTTCTTCTTTTTCTTACTTCCCTCATTATTCACCTGAGACCATGTGGCTCAACACTATAACCACTCCTTTGCAAACATAGTTAATTATTTTCCCTTCATCCTTCTTTCTTGGGAGAGCTCTAAACCTATGTAAACCTATTTAAGTATAATTATCCCACCAACTCTGTTTCTTCACATGACAACTAAACATTCTAGGAGATACGCATAGCTTTGTTGACTGGTCTCACTTTAGGAGTATGACCAAAAATCCTAAGAGGTATACCAGAATTCCTGGTGATCCTACAATCCTTCCTTAAAGCCTACTTGATATATCCCCTGGAATGTCTAAGATGCATCTCAGACATCATATTATCACTAACAACTCTTGCCCATGCCCTGAGTGTCTCCCAAATTCTTAGTAAATGCCACAATCATCTCTCTAGTTGATAAAACCAAAATCCAAGTCATTCTTGATAATACAGTTCTTCTTTATTCCACTTCCAATTAATCTATTCCTTCACCTAATAAATATTGAGTACTTACTGTGTGCTAGTTATTGTTCTAGGCATTAAGGATATAGATATTAATAAAACCAATAAACATTCTTACCCGCATGGAACTCACATATTTATCCTTTGACTCTATCTTGAAAATGCATTTCACATCTGTTCACTATTCTCCATCTCTACTCTAAGCCAGCACCCTCTCTCATTGGAAAAACTATAGTGGCCTCCTTACTCTTCCTCTTACTTCCACGCTTGTTCCTTTACAGTCTATTCTGTACACAACAGTAGAGTGAGCTTGTGAAAACACTGTATATATGGTCCCAGGGACTCTCCATTGTGCTTGCAACAAAATCTAAGATTTTACCCTGACCCACATGTCTGACTTCACTGCTCCAGGTCTCTCCATTGCTCCCTGGGCTCAGGCATACTTACCTTTTTTCCATTTTGCTTTGCAACTATTGCATCAGCTTTCTGCCCTGGCATTCAGTACCCAGTTTAAATGTCACCCCCTCCAGGAGGCCCTCCTTGATCATCAAATATAACATGGTCCCCAGTCACTTTCTTAAGAGTCACCCTGTTACGCTTCCACTGGTTTCTCCCCTAAACACCCCTTTGCACCTTTCTCTGGGCTCTTAGTACGTTGCATCTTTTCTTTTTCTCATTTATGCGATTGATGTACTTCCCCAACTTTACCTTCACTAAAGCCATGGATTCTGTTAGACTTTTCACTATTGTATCTTCCCCTGCCTTAAACAGTACCTTAAACAGTACCTTATACATAGTAGAGACAAAGTCTTATGTAGAATTTTTGGTTTTTTGAGCTGGAATGTTGCTCTATCACCCAGGTGGCAGTGCAGTGGCACCATTATGGCTTACTGCAGCCCCAGTCTCCCAAGCTCAAGCCATCTTCCTGCTTCACCCTCCTGAATAGCTGGAATGATAGGCACATACCACCACGCCCTGCTAATTTTCAAAATTTTGTAGAGACAGAGTCTTGCTATGTTGCCTAGGCTGGCCTCAAAGTCCAGAGCTCATGCGATCCTCCCACCTAGGCCTCTCAAAGTGCTAAGATTATAGGTGTGAGACACTGCACATAGCTGTAAATTTTTTTACTGAAAAGAAGGTAGGCCTATATGAAAACAAATTATTTTGGACAAGGGGTCAAACATTCAGTGTTTGAATGCTAGTTTTTTCCCCAAACTACTGGGTATGGCCTTAGGTATAACATTGTCCTTGGACTTAGTTTCCTCATTTACAAAATGATTATTATGTGAATGCTGGAGCTAGAAATGCCCAGTTTTTAAATTCTGGCTCAAGCTACCCCTGGATATATGACTTCAGAGAAACTACTTAACCCTACCTTATCCATCCAGAGAATTGTTGTGAGAATTAAATAAATGATGAAAAAAACCTAGCACAGAGCCTAGTACATGTGAGAACTCTAAAAATCCACATTTTTTTTCTTTTTTAATGAGATATAATAAGCAATGGTCTTAGCTAAAAATATATAGAATGAGTGAAGTGCACATAAACTTAGAGTGCAGAAATTCATTTTTACCTTGTTCTTATTTCAAGGCATAGATAGGAACAAAAAGACATTCCCAGCTTTGCTCAGTCCCAGGCTTGAATATATTAAGCTAATTAAAATAAATAAATAATTTCACCAAGTAGTCACATAGAGTGGGCACATAATATTTACACTCAGAAGAAAAAGGTTTATACTAAACTTCGCATAACATGAGCCAGACTTCCCTCACAGCTTAGGTTGTGCTAGGTGGATTGAATCTAAAAGAGAGCAAGCAGGAGCAGCAAGAGTGCCAGGAGCCTCTTCCACTCTTGCAGTCTTCAGGCGTGACAGCACCTGGGGCAACACCTGGGTACTTTTGGAGGCACCTGGTGCCTCAGAGAGTCTCATACATGGCACAGCTGCTCTGAGAGCCCCTGCCTCCCTCCTTGACATTGCCTTCCTAGGGGAGAAAGGGAACCTCCATTTAGTGAGTCCCAACATCTGTCAGCCACAATCCTAGGTGATATATAAGCTTCACAACAAACCTTAGAGTAGGTAGCATTTTTGACATTTTGCATTTGTTGAGTTTCTACTACGTGCCAAGCCCTCTGACAGGCATGTCTCATACTTCATCTCAGCCTTCAGAGTAATCCTGGAAGAAGACATAATTGTGCACTTTGTGTTGATGAGGAAATTAAGGTTTAGAGAGGTTGAATAGCTGCTAGGAGTCCTTCAAGCAGGGAGTGGAAGAGCTGAAATTAAAAAGTAGTTCTAGCTAACTCCTGGACCCTAAATATGAATCAGGTTTATTAAATTAGAAGAATTTACAGAACCCAGAATAGAGCCTATGTATGTATATATGTGTGTGTATATATATGTGTGTGTGTGTGTGTGTATATATGTGTGTGTGTATATATATATATGCCTACGTGATTTATTTTCTAGTTATTTTAATTAAAGATTATATGATTTTCTGTTATGCTACAAACCTTTTCTCTTTGGAGCCTCAATTCCCATTATTTGATTTACTGAAATGCCTTTTTCTTTCATTCTCAAATGTGCATATTGTACCTCATTGTGTCAAAGCCCAGAGGGATGCTGGCAGGTAAGAGACTAGGTTTTTGTGTTAAATAATCAAGGAAGGCTGGAGGATTAAATGAAATAATGTATGTAACATGCCTGGTACATTACAGCCTGCAAAAGGTCAGTTGTTATTATTATCAATTACTTAAATTCTACCTTCCCTTGGAAATAGAGGAACAGCTCCCTTTGTCTTTTAAAGTGAGCTGTTTCACCTATGGCATTCTAAAGAAATTTAGCTGGACTTTTCCTCTGATACTTAGCATTTTCTCCCTTGTTTATAATATATTTCTTCTTCCTTCTTATTTTCTGTTAAAACTGCATTTTCCTTAAGGATGGGATCTGTCTGGCCTGTCTTTTATATCACATATCTAGAATACAGCTGTGTGCATCATTTATGATCATGGCATATTTGTGGAACGAAGCAAGAAAAAGTAAAAGAAAGAAAAAATGAAGAAAGGAGAGATTCAGAAAGAGGCAGGAAGGAGAAAAGGAAGAAATAGAGGAAAAAAGAAAAAAACAGCAAGAGAATAAAGGAGATAAAAATTCAAAGCACAAAGACTGCACACATTAGAAAATTATGCCTAAATCAGTGAGTTCTGGTAAATAATAATAACAAAAATAATTATCATTTAAATCAGTATATCAGCATGCATCTGTGATACAACAACATACATTTGTGAATACCTATCATCTGCTGGATACTACTCTAATTGCTTTCCTCACATTATCTCAGGTAGGTATTACTGAGATCCAAACTTTGTAAATGAGAAAACTGAGGCACGGGAGCCTTAGTATTATATCTGGACTCCCATAATTAGCCTGAGTACTCCTCCTACTCTCTACCCTCTGAAGACCCCACTGTGTGTCATTCCTCTCTATGTGTCCATGTGTTTTCATCACTTTCCCACTTATAAGTGAGAACATATAGTATTTGGTTTTCTGTTCCTGCATTAGTTTGCTAAGGATAATGTCCTCCAGCTCCATCCATGTTCCTGCAAAGGACATGATCTCATTATTTTTATGGCTGCACAGTATTCCACAGTGTATATGTTCCACATTTCCTTTATCTATTCTACCATTTATGGGCATTTAGGTTGATTTCATGTATTTGCTATCATAAATAGTACTGCAGTGAACATACATGCACATGTGTCTTTACGATAGAATGATTTATATTCGTTTGGGAATATACCCAGTAATGGGATTGTTGGCTAAAATGGTAGTTATGTTTTTAGGCCTTTGAGGAATCGCCATACTGTTTTCCACAATGGTTAAACTAATTTACACTTCCGCCATCAATGTATAAGTGTTTCTTTTTCTTTTCAGCTTTGCCAGCATCTGTTATTTTTTGACTTTTTAATAATAGCCACTCTGATGTGAGATGGTATCTCATTGTGTATTGATTTGCATTTCTCTAATAATCAATGATGATGAGCTGTTTTTTATATGATTGTAGGCCACATGTATGTCTTGTTTTGAAAAGTGTTCATGTCCTTTGCCTGCTTCTTAATGGGGTTTTTTCTTGTAAATTTGCAAGTTCCTTATCGATGCTGGATATTAGACCTTTGTCATATGCATAGTTCACAAAACTTTTCTCCCATTCTGTAGGTTGTCTGCTCACTCTGTTGATAGTTTCTTTCGCTGTGCAGAAGCTCTTTAGTTAGATTCCATTTGTTAATTTTTGCTGTTGTTGTCTTCATCATGCAATCTTTGCCCATTCCTGTGCCCAGAAGGGTATTACCTAGGTTGTCTTCCAAGGTTTTTATAGTTTTGGGTTTTACATTTAAGTCTTTTATCCATCTTAATTTTTATATATGGTGTAAGGAAGGGGCTCATTTTCCTTCTTTTGCATATGGCTAGACAGTTGTTCCAGCACCACTTATTAAGTAGGGGATCTGTCCCTGATTGCTTGTTTTTGTCAGGTTTGTCAAAGATTAGAGAATTGTAGGTGTATGGTCTTATTTCTGGGTACTCTATTCTGTTTGCTTGGTCTATGTGTCTGTTTCTGTACCAGCACCATACTGTTTTGGTTACTTTAGCCCTGTGATGTAGTTTGAGGTCAGAGAGTATGCTGCTTTCAGCTGTGTTCTTTTTACTTAGGACTGCCTTGGCTATTCAGGCTTTTTTGTTCCATATATATTTTAAAATAGTTTTATTTTCTAGTTCTGTGAGGAATCTCAATGGTAGTTTGATAGGAATAGCATTTAACCTATAAATTACTTTGGGCAGTATGACCATTTTAGCAATATTGATTCTTCCTATCCACAAGCATAGAAGGTTTTACCATTTGTTTGTGTCATCTCTAATTTCTTTGATGAGTGTTTTGTAGCTCTCCTTGTAGAGATACTCAGCTCCCTGGTTGGCTGTATTGCTAGGTATTTAATTCTTTTGGTGGCAGTTGTGAATGGAATTGTGTTCCTAATTTGGCTCTTGGCTTGACTGTTCTTGGTATATAGGACTGTTAATGATTTTTGAACATTGATTTTGTATCCTGAGACTTTGCTGAAGATGTTTATCAGCTTAAGGAACTTTTGGGCTGAGACTATGGGGTTTTCTAGATATAGGATCATGTCATCTGCAAACAAGGATAGTTGACTCCTTCTTTTCCTATGTGGATGCCCTATATTTCTTTCTCTTGCCTGATTCCTCTGACAAGGACTTGCAATACTATGTCGAATAGGAGTGGTGAGAGAGGGCATCTTTGTCTTGTGCTGGTTTTCAAGAGGAATGCTTTCAGCTTTTGTCCATTCAGTATGATGTTGGTGGTGGGTTTGTCAGAGATAGCTCGTATTATTTTGAGGTATGTTCCTTCAATACCTAGTTTATTGATAATTTTTAACATGAATGTGGTGTTGGATTTTATCAAAAGCCTTTTCTTTATCTACTGAGATAATCATGTGTTTTTTTGTGTTTAGTTCTGTTTATGTGATGAATCACATTTATTGATTTGTTAATAAATCAATATGTTGAACCAACCTTACATCCCAGGGATAAAGCCTACTTGATTGTGGTGCATAAGCTTTTTGATGTGCTGCTGGATTTAGTTTGCCAGTATTCTGTTGAGAATTTTTGCATCAAAGTTTATCAAGGATATCGGCCTAAAGTTTTCTTTTTGTTGTTGTTGTCTCTCTGCCAGGTTTTGCCATTAGGATGATGTTTGTCTCCTAGAATGAGTTACAGAGGAGTTCCTCCTGCTGAACATCCTTGAAATAATTTCAGCAGAAATGGTACCAGCTCTTCTTTGTACACCTGGTAGAATTCAGCTGTGAATCTGTCTGGTCCTGGGCTTCCTTTTTGTTTCTGGTAGGCTATTTATTACTAACTCAATTTCAGAGTCATTATTGGTCTTTTTAGGGATTCAATTTCTTCCTGGTTTAGTCTTGGGAAGGTGTCTTAGTCTGTTCTCACACTGCTATAAAGAAATACCCAGCTTCTGTTGCCATTGTTTTTGGTGTTTTAGACATGAAGTCCTTGCCCTTGCCTATGTCCTGAATGGTATTACCTAGGTTTTCTTCTAGAGTATTTATGGTATTAGGTCTAACATTTAAGTCTCTAATCCATCTTGAATTAATTTTCATATAAGGAGTAAGGAAAGGATACAGTTTCACCTTTCTACTTATGGCTAGCCAGTTTTCCCAGCACCATTTATTAAATAGGGAATCCTTTCCCCATTTCTTGTTTTTCACAGGTTTGTCAAAGATCAGATGGCTGTAGATGTGTGGTATTATTTCTGAGGACTCTGTTCCATTCCATTGGTCAATATCTCTGTTTGGGTACCAGTACCATGCTGTTTTGGTTACTGTAGCCTTGTACTATAGTTTGAAGTCAGGTAGCGTGATGCCTCCAGCTTTGTTCTTTTGACTTAGGATTGTCTTGGCAATGCGGGCTCTTTTTTGGTTCCATATGAACTTTAAAGCAGTTTTTTCCAATTCTGTGAAGAAACTCATTGGTAGCTTGAAGGGGATGGCATTTAATCTATAAATTACCTTGGGCAATATGGCCATTTTCACGATATTGATTCTTCCTATCCATGAGCATGGTATGTTCTTCCATTTGTTTGTGTCCTCTTTGATTTCACTGAGCAGTGGTTTGTAGTTCTCCTTGAAGAGGTCCTTTACATCCCTTGTAAGTTAGATTCCTAGGTAGTTTATTCTCTTTGAAGCAATTGTGAATGGATGTTCATTCATGACTTGGCTCTCTGTTTGTCTGTTACTGGTGTATAAGAATGCTTGTGTTTTTTGCACATTAATTTTGTATCCTGAGACTTTGCTGAAGTTGCTTATCAGCTTAAGGAGATTTTGGGCTGAGACAATGGGGTTTTCTAAATATACAATCATGTCAGCTGCAAACAGGGACAATTTGACTTCTTCTTTTCCTAACTGAATACCCTTGATTTCTTTCTCTTGCCTGATTGCCCTAGCCAGAACTTCCAACACTATGTTGAATAGGAGTGGTGACAGAGGGCATCCCTGTCTTGTGCCAGTTTTCAAAGGGAATGTTTCCAGTTTTTGCCCATTCAGTATGATATTGGCTGTGGGTTTGTCATAAATAGCTCTTATTATTTTGAGATACATTCCATCAATACCGAATTTATTGAGAGTTTTTAGCATGAAGGGCTGTTGAATTTTGTCAAAGACCTTTTCTGCATCTATTGAGATAATCATGGGACCTAATTAAACTAAAGAGCTTCTGCACAGCAAAAGAAACTACCATCAGAGTGAACAGGCAACCTACAGAATGGGAGAAAATTTTTTGCAATCTACTCATCTGACAAAGGGCTAATATCCAGAACCTACAAAGAACTCAAACAAATATACAAGAAAAAAACAAACAACCCCATCAAAAAGTGGGCAAAGGATATGAACAGACATTTCTCAAAAGAAGACATGCATACAGCCAACAGACACATGAAAAAATGCTCATCATCACTGGCCATCAGAGAAATGCAAATCAAAACCACATGAGATACCATCTCACACCAGTTAGAATGGGGATCATTAAAAAGTCAGGAAACAACAGGTGCTGGAGAGGATGTGGAGAAATAGGAACACTTTTACACTGTTGGTGGGATTGTAAACTAGTTCAACCATTATGGAAAACACTATGGCAATTCCTCAAGGATCTAGAACTAGAAGTACCATATGACCCAGCCATCCCATTACTGGGTATATACCCAAAGGATTATAAATCATGCTGCTATAAAGACACATGCACACGTATGTTCATTGTGACACTATTCACAATAGCAAAGACTTGGAATCAACCCAAATGTCCATCAGTGACAGATTGGATTAAGAAAATGTGGCACATATACACCATGGAATACTATGCAGCCATCAAAAAGGATGAGTTTGTGTCCTTTGTAGGGACATGGATGCAGCTGGAAACCATCATTCTCAGCAAACTGTCACAAGAACAGAAAACCAAACACTGCATGTTCTCACTCATAGGTGGGAACTGAACAATGAGATCACTTGGACTCGGGAAGAGGAACATCACACACCAGGGCCTATTATGGGGGGGAGGGAGGAGGGAGGGATTGCATTGGGAGTTATACCTGATATAAATGATGAATTGATGGGTGCTGACGAGTTGATGGGGGCAGCACACCAACATGGCACAAGTACACATATGTAACAAAACTGCACGTTATGCACATGTACCCTAGAACTTAAAGTATAATAATAAAAAAAAAGAAAAAAAAAAGAGAAAAAAAATAAATAAATACCCGGGACTGGGTAATTTATCAATGTAATAGGTTTAATTGACTAACAGTTCCACATGGCTGGAGAGACCTCTTGAAACTTACAATCATGGCAGAAGGGGAAGCAAACACATTCTTCTTCACATGGCAGCAGCGAGAGAAATGCTGTGCAAAGGGGGAAAATCCTCTTATAAAACCACCAGATCTTGTGAGAACTCACTAATATGTGAACAGCATGAGGGTAACCACCCGATGATTCAATTACCTTCCACTGGGTCCCTCCCAGGACATGTGGGAATTATGAAAACTACAATTCAAAATGAGATTTGGGTGGGGATGCAGCCAAACCATATCAGAAGGTGTATGTGTCCAAGAATTTATCAATTTCTTCTACATTTTTTTTGTTTATATGTATAGAGGTATTCATAATATTCTCTGATGGTTGTTTATATTTCCATAGGGTCAGTGGTAATATCATTCTCTTTGTTTCTGATTATGTTCATTTAAATCTTCTCTCTTTTCTTTCTTATTAGTCTAGCTAGCAGTCTATCAATTTTATTAACTTTTTCAAAATACCAACTCCTGAATTTGTTTACTTTTGAGTAGTTTTTCACGTATCAGTCTCCTTCAGTTCAGCTCTAATTTTGGTTATTTCTTGTCTTCTGGTAGCTTTTAGGTTGTTTTCTTCTGGGTTCTCTAGTTCTTTTAGTTGTGATTTTAGGTTGTTAACTTGAGATCTTTCTAACTCTTTTTTTTTTTTTTCCGAGACAGAGTCTCGCTCTGTTGTCCAGGCTGGAGTGCAGTGGTGCAATCTTTGCTCACTGAAACCTCTGCCTCCCGGGTTCATGCAATTCTCGTGCCTCAGCCTCCCAAGTAGCTGGGATTACAGACATGCACCAGCACACCTGGCTAACTTTCATATTTTTAGTAGAGACAGAGTTTCACCATGTTGGCCAGGCTGGTCTCAAACTCCTGACCTCAGGTAATCCCCCTGTCTTGGCCTCCCGAGTCTTGGGATTACAGATGTGAGCCACCATGCCCAGCCTCTTTCTAACTTTCTGACATAGGCATTTAGTGCTACAGATTTCCCTCTTAATACTGCCTTAGCTGTGTTCCAGAGATCCTGGTATGTTGTATCTTTGTTCTCGTTACTTTTAAATAATTTCTTGATTTCTGGCTTACTTTTGTTATTTACCCAAAAGTCATTCACAAGCAGGTTATTCAACTTTCATTTAATTGTGTGGTGTTGAGTGAATTTCTTAGTCTTCATTTCTAATTTGATTGTGCTGTGGTCCAAAAGACGGTTATGATTTCAATTATTTTGTATTTACTGAGAAGTGTTTTACTTCTCATTACGTGATTGATTTTAGAGTATGTGACATGGGGCAATGAGAAGAATGTTGTCTCTGTTGTTTTGGGATGGAGAGTTCTATAGATGTCTATCAGGTCCATTTGATCCAGTGCTGAGTTTAGGTTCTGAATATCTTTAATTATTTATCTCAATAATATGTCTCATATTGTCAGTTGAATGTTAAAGCTTCCCACTACTATTTTGTGAGAATCTAAGTCTCTTTGCAGGTCCCAAACAATGTGCTTTTTGAATCTGAGTGCTCCTGTCTTGGGTGCATATGTATTTAGGAGAGTTAGATCTTGCTGAGTTGAATCTTTTGCAACTATGTAATGCCCTCCTTTGTCTATTTTGATCTTTGTTGTTTAAAGTCTGTGTTGCTTCAGAAACTAGGATTTCAACCCCCTGTTTTTTCTGTCTTCCATTTTCTGGGTAGATTTTTCTCCACCTCTTTATTTTGAGCCTGTATGTGTCATTGCATGTGAAACAGGTCTCTGGAAGACAGCATACCAATGGGTGTTAGTTTTTTCTCCTGCTTGCCACTCTGTGTCTTTTAACTGGGGCATTTAGCCCATTTACATGCAAGGTTAGTATTGATATGCATGGATTTAATCCTGTCATCATGATGTTAGCTGGTTATTTTGACGAGCTGTTTATGTGGTTGCTTTATAGTGTCACTGGTCTAGGTATTTCAGTGTGTTTTCGTGGTGGCTGGTAATAGTTTTTTCCTTCCACATTTAGTGCTTCCATCAGGAGGTCTTTTAAGGCAGGTCTAGTGGTAACAAAATCCCTCAGCATTTGCTTGTCCGAAAAAGATCTAATTTCTCTTTTGCTTGTGAATCTTAGTTTGGCAGAATATTAAGCTCTACATTGGAATTCCTTTTCTTTAATAACGTTGAATATTGGCCCCCCAATCTCTTCTGGCTTGTAGGGCTTTTGCAGAGAGGCTTGCTCTTAGTCTGATGGGCATCCCTTTGTAGATGACCTAACCTTTCTCTCTAGCTGCCTTTCACATTTTTTCTTTCATTTTGACCTTGGAGAATCTATTTTTTATATGTATTGGGGATAATCTTCTTGTGAAGTATCTTACTTGGGTTCTCTGCATTTCCTGAATTTGAATCTTGGCCTGTGTAGCTAGGTTGGGGAAGTTCTCATTGTTGCTATTCTGAAATATGTATTCCAAGTTGGTTCCATTCTCTCTATCTCTTTCAGGGACACTAATGAGACATAGATTTAGTTTCTTTACAAAATCCCATATTTCTCTGAGGTTTTTTTTTTTTTTTCATTATTTTTCTCTATTCTTATCTAACTCTCTTATTTCAAATAGCCAGTCATTAGGCTCTGAGATTCTTTCCTCTGCTTGGTCTATTCTCCTATTAACACTTGTGATAGCATTATAAAATTCTTGTAGTGTGTTTTTCAGCTTTATCAGGTTGGTTATGTTCTTTTCTATGCTACATGTTATGTCAGCTCCTACATTGTTTTATCATGATTTTTAACTTTCTTGGATTGGGTTTCAACATACTCTTGTAGCTCAGTGATCTTCATTCCTGTCCATATTCTGAATTCTATATCTGTCAGTTAAGTCATCTCAGCCTGGTTCAGAACTCTTGCTGGGGAGGTGGTGCAGTCACTTGGGGGAAAAAAAGGCACTCTGGTGTTTTGAGTTGTCAGGGTTCTTGCACTGATTCTTTGTCATTTTTGTGGGCATATCTGCCTTCAATCTGTGTGGCTGCTGTCCTTTGGATTTTTTTTCTTTCATCTTACTTGATGACCTTGAGGGTTTGATTGTGGTATAAGGTGAATTCATTCAATTGGCTTCATTTCTGGAAGATTTTAAGGGGTCAATGCTCTGCTCTCAACTCTTGGACTGCATGCTGTAACTCTGGGGGTCTTGTATTAGGCCCTAACTTTGGCTCCTCAGGGTTAGGAATCTACTGCACTGTAGGGTTCAAGTTGCTCCTGGACCGCTGGTCACTACACTCCTATGGGTGGTGACAGCCAAAGTGTTTCACAGTGCAGTGACAGTGGAATTTGTCCTCATAGTGGCAGCTATGACAGAATGTTAGTGGGTACTGGGTAGCCTGCCTCTCTTTGGACGTTCACCACAGTGGCAGAGGCAACACAGCTGGGGGGTGCAGTGGGCCCCTGCTGGGAACTGTGTGCCTGGCCATGCTGGAAGTAGTGTTGGTTCAGGGGCGAAGTACTGGTGGAACCAGGTCTAGGTGCCTTCTCTGTGCCCTGTAAACAGGAGTGATTGTTCAGGATGGAGGATAATCTGCTGTTCTCTCTGCAGTGTTAGTACAAGGGCAGGGTGCTAGTGGAGGCAGCACTGGCTGGCTCTGTACCCACCAAGGCTCTATCTGCAATGGTTGTCAGCAGAGGGAGGGGTGCGGACCGCACTCCCACAAGGGCAGGGGCAAGGAAAGCAAAACCTGCCCACATAGACACGCACCAGCAAAATGATGTGGGTTGTTCCTGTGGGACTGGGGGAAGCTGCAGTACGGGGAGGGAGTGGGCAGGCTGGTGCATGGCCATAGGAGCTGCCCTGCTGGAGTTTTCCACTGGTCAGGTGTCTGCCAGTATAGAAGCTATGGTGCAGGCCCCCAGGGCACCCAAGACTGCCCTGCAAGCTGGTATGGCCAGGCTGGGGCCACAGGAGAGGCCTGCAAACCAAGGGGTACTCAGGTGGAACTGGCCTCATCTGATGGACAAGACTGCCCTGCAGGGTTCAGGACTGACAGTTCCCTAGAGCTAAAGTGTCCTATGGGAACAAGTCAAGCCTAGGGGTATGGCCGTCCCTGGCTGTGCCCCACTATAGATGCTCCTGCACCAAACCCTGTGGGCTCCACATCAGTTGGTTTGCTGCCCGCTACCACTTCTCTAAGTAGTTGTCCTTCTCAACTCCAGTGTTCATGATGGTTGAGGTGTTTCCTTCTGCCATGGTTCCAGCAGTCTGTAGTAGAGCTGATTGCTCCTTGCCAGTTCAACTCACCCATTTCCCCAGTGCTGTGGGGTGCTGGGTATGAGACCTGGTGTGCAGTAGCTCCATGCATGGTTCCCTGATTTCTTCCTCTTCAGCCCAGCTTCTGTGCCTCATCTTCATCTTCTCTCGGTGCCTTTCCTCTCAAGATCTGTTAGGAGCACGCCAGTTATCTTACTCCCTCAGTGAGAACTGTTACACCTGGCTACATCTAGTGGGCCATCTTGCCCTCCCTCCATCCTGAGTCTTTATGAACAAGAGACCACGTAAGTACCTGCCTTGAATGTCAGTTGATTCATGTAAGAGTTGCTGTTAAAAAAAAAAAATTAAAGCAGTCATTTGTAGCTTTGTATGGAAATGCAGTGAAGGTTTTTTCCATCACATTTGTTCCTTCTGTATACCTGCAACAAAAACAAAAAAAAATGTATTCTGCTGTCCTGGGGTAGTGCAAGATTGAACAAGAAGCATACTTCAGAAGTCAGTGCCAGAAAAATAGCAACTGAATATTGGACTGTGTCAAAGATCCAAGAGGAGGGTGTGTTCAGGGCTGTTGCTGGAAGCTGCCGCAAAGTAGACGGAGAAGAGACACTATCAAGACCAATTTGAAAACAGGGATTTTTGCATTGGCGTTTGAAGAGAAGGGACAAAGTAATAAGAGTAG
Organism: Macaca mulatta; assembly: GCF_049350105.2. Classification (NCBI taxonomy): domain Eukaryota; kingdom Metazoa; phylum Chordata; class Mammalia; order Primates; family Cercopithecidae; genus Macaca; species Macaca mulatta. Next base: position 80,655,588 of record NC_133419.1, read on the forward strand.
ACATTTTGGAAACCATCCCCCAAATGATCCTACTGTCCAGATGGAGTCAGCTCAGTCTTGATGGATTCTCTCTAGTTCAGTGCCATTTTGAGCATACTAGTTATGCTTTCCTGTGCTGCCGCTCCAAGACTCTGCTGCCCAGCTGTCAACATGTACTATTTAGCAGTCACCAAGTTCTTGTTTTACAAAATGAAAAATGGAACCTGTTTTGGGCCACTCTTAGTGTTCCAGAAATTGTATTCATACAGGTGGTGAGCACGCAGCTAACACGTGAAAAATCAATCAGTCGTTGTACCTTGTCCGAGTTGGGCTATGAGTTATGAAGGGAATACTGGGGCACATTTTCTCCCTAGTTCCTCTGTAAATCAGTTGCACACTTAGACATTGCTGTATTTTGAATGTGTCATGCAAAGCTGATGTGTTGGATACTTAATCCCCAATGCAGCAGTGTTGAGGCAGGACTTCTAAGAGGTGATTAGGTCTTGAGGGCTCTGGCCTCATACGTGGATTAACATCCTGTTGACTACACTGGGTTACTAAGCACCAGTGTATGTTCCTGGTAAAAGGAAGAATTCAGCTTCCTTCCCATCTTGTGCTCACCCTTTCCTGCCCTTCCACCTTCCACCATGCAATGACTCAGCAAAAGGACCTTCACCAGATATGGGACCCTCAACCCTGGATTTCTCAGTCTGCTGAACTGTAAAAAATAAATTCATTTTCTTTATAAGTTACCCAGTCTATGACATTTGGTTATAGCAACACAAAATGGACTAAGATACGTAAACTTTTTCTGCTTTGAATGTGACTGTAAATACATTTGTCATAACACAGTGGAAGTAGGATTACCTTGGAGCCAGAGCACGGCATTCAAATTCTAGAATTGCCACTTATTCAATATATATTCTTAATCAAATTACTTAACCTCTTTTAGTTTTCTCATCTGAAAAATTGGGATGATTACATAATAAATTGATTGTTAAGAGGATTATTATTAATATTATTAAATTAAATACTAAGTAAAAAATGCCTAATATTATTATTGGTTCACAGTAAGGACCCAATAACTAGAGATTTATATTATTTTTACTATTAAACCTCAAGTTTCCATAAAACCTAGACTGAAATAAGAAGCCTCACCTCTTGCTTTCAATTGGAGTTGAACATTTCTTTATTCTCTTCTCTTTCTCCCTCCTTCCCTTCCTTTTTTCCTTCCTTCCTTCCTTCCTTCCTTCCTTCCTTCCTTCCTTCCCTCCCTCCTCCTTCCCCTTCTCCTTCCCGTTCCCCTCCCTTCCCTCCTTCCCTCCCCCTTCCCTTCCTTTCCCTTCACTTTCCTTCCTTCCTTCCCCTTCACTTTCCTTTCTTCCTTCCTTCCTTCCTTCCTTCCTTCCTTCCTTCCTTCCTTCCTTCCTTCCTTCCTTCCTTCCTTCCTTCATTTTATCCTTTCTTCCTCTCTCTATGCCAAGGCTTAAAGAAAAGAGTAGACTTTGATTGTTTAGACAATTGTAGCATTACCAAAAATAATGTGCTAAATTAAATATTATGAAGAATGAACTGAAGCAGAAAAAGACTACAGACAATGAGACTCATTAAGAGTCTATAATTATCACCATTATCAGTGGAATTTCCTAACATGGTTGATGACTCTTTTATCTAACTGGTCTTCACAGTTAGATGTCTTAGTGTCATGAGTCATCATAAACTTAATCCCTTTTTCCACTCCAACCATCTAGGTATTTATTGAGTCCTGACCACTTAACTTCTTTTTTTCTTACTTTGAGACAGAGTCTCACTCACTCAAGTTGGAATACTGTGGCATGACCATAGTTCACTGCAGCCTCAACATCCCAGGATCAAGCTATCCTCCCACCTCAACCTCCTGAGTAGCTGGGACCACAGGTGTGTACACTACCACACCTGGCTAATTTTATTATCTTTTGCAGAGATGGAGCCTCACTATGTTGCCCAGGCTGATCTCAAACTCCTGGACTCAAGTGATCCTACTGCCTCAGCCCCGCAAAGCACTGAGATTACAGGAATGAGCCACTGTGCTTAGCCCCTTTAACTTCTTAAACGTCTCTAAAGTCTCTCCCCTTATCTCCATCCCACTGACCTTGTGCACCCCTTGCATGGAGTTCTGTAAGAGCTTCCTAAGTATCTCCTGCTGTTTCTCTCAAGTCTTCCCATCCAGTTTGTACACTGTAGTCAAAGTGATTTTTAGGAAGGAAAAACATAATCAGGGCCATTCTCTGTTAACTTGATGACTCCTATTGCCCTCAGAGTTAAGGCTAAATTGTAACCTGGCATAGAAATTGCTTTGCGAAGGACCTTGTATGTCTCCATTGTTTAGTCTAACACTTTGCCATACACTGCTTATGCTCACAGTTGCTGTCCTCACATTCCTACTCTTCAGCTTACATTCTGTGTTCATGCCAACGTTGGCAACTCTACCTGATTAGAATACGCCTTCTTCCCTCTCTGCTTCATTATTACTTTTTGGTGAAGACCTGTCTCCTTTGTGACTCCTCTCTCATGTAGAGATAGGGAGGACTTCCTCTGTGTTCCCTCAGAATCTTATATATCACTTCATCATGACATTAATTGTGCTGCATCTCAGTACATGCACATATTAGTTCAAAGAGCAGAAATACAGACTTCTTTGACACTTGAATAGCTGCGTAACCTTGATTTCTTTGTCTCTTAAATTGAGATAATACTTAAGTAAAACAATTCAGAAACAGAAGTCAAATACTGCATGTTCAAACTTATAAGCAGAAGATAGTGTGTATGCATGGACATAAAGTGTGGAATAATAGACACTGGAAACTTGGAAGGATGGGAGGGTGGAGGGGAATGAGGTATGAAAAGTTACTCAATGGATACCATGTACACTATTTGGGAGATGGTTACACTAAAAGCCCAGACATCACCAGCACTCCATATATATCCATGTAGTGAAATTGCACTTGTACTCCCTTAAATTTATACAAATTTTTAAAAATTGAGATAATACTGTCTATTTCCTAGGGTCATTGTGAAGACTAGAGCAAATACACAGTAAATGCTTAAAATGACCGATAATGGTAAAAAAATAAAATTAAATTAAAAAGTTTATTATTATGCCCTCTAGTTCCTTCAATTCCAGTATAGGCATGACCTAGAGTTGGGTGTCTTAAGATTTTCATCCCAGCTACTGTAGCCTTGTAGTATAGTTTGAAGTCAGGTAGCATGATGTCTCCAGCTTTGTTCTTTTGACTTAGGATTGTGTTGGAGATGCGGGCTCTTTTTTGGTTCCATATGAACTTTAAAGCAGTTTTTTCCAATTCTGTGAAGAAACTCGTTGGTAGCTTGATGGGGATGGCATTGAATCTATAAATTACCTTGGGCAGTATGGCCATTTTCATGATATTGATTCTTCCTATCCATGAGCATGGTATGTTCTTCCATTTGTTTGTGTCCTCTTTGATTTCACTGAGCAGTGGTTTGTAGTTCTCCTTGAAGAGGTCCTTTACATCCCTTGTAAGTTGGATTCCTAGGTAGTTTATTCTCTTTGAAGCAATTGTGAATGGAAGTTCATTCATGACTTGGCTCTCTGTTTGACTGTTACTGGTGTATAAGAATGCTTGTGATTTTTGCACATTAATTTTGTATCCTGAGACTTTGCTGAAGTTGCTTATCAGCTTAAGGAGATTTTGGGCTGAGACAATGGGGTTTTCTAAATATACAATCATGTCATCTGCAAAGAGGGACAATTTGACTTCTTCTTTTCCTAACTGAATACCCTTGATTTCTTTCTCTTGCCTGATTGCCCTAGCCAGAACTTCCAACACTATGTTGAATAGGAGTGGTGACAGAGGGCATCCCTGTCTTGTGCCAGTTTTCAAAGGGAATGTTTCCAGTTTTTGCCCATTCAGTATGATATTGGCTGTGGGTTTGTCATAAATAGCTCTTATTATTTTGAGATGCGTTCCATCAATATTGAATTTATTGAGAGTTTTTAGCATGAAGTGCTGTTGAATTTTGTCAAAGGCCTTTTCTGCATCTATTGAGATACTCATGGGGTTTTTGTCTTTGGTTCTGTTTATATGCTGGTTCACGTTTATTGATTTGCGTATGATGAACCAGCCTTGCATCCCAGGGATGAAGCCCACTTGATCATGGTAGATAAGCTTTTTGATGTGCTGCTGGATCTGGTTTGCCAGTATTTTATTGAGGATTTTTGCATCGATGTTCATCAGGGATATTGGTCTAAAATTCTCTTTTTTTGTTGTATCTCTCCCAGGCTTTGGTATCAGGATGATGTTGGCCTCATAAAATGAGTTAGGGAGGATTCCCTTTTTCTATTGATTGGAATAGTTTCAGAAGAAATGGTACCAGCTCCTCCTTGTACCTCTGGTAGAATTCAGCTGTGAATCCATCTGGTCCCGAACTTTTTTTCGTTCGTAAGCTATTAACTATTGCCTCAATTTTAGAGCCTGCTATTGGTTTATTCAGGAATTCAGCTTCTTCCTGGTTTAGTCTTGGGAGAGTGTAAGTGTCCAGGAAATTATCCATTTCTTCTAGATTTTCTAGTTTATTTGCATAGAGGTTTTTATAGTATTCTCTGATGGTAGTTTGTATTTCTGTGGCGTCAGTGGTGATATCCCCTTTATCATTTTTTATTGCATCTATTTGATTCTTCTCTCTTTTCTTCTTTATTAGTCTTGCTAGCAGTCTATCAATTTTGTTGATCTTTTCAAAAAACCAACTCCTGGATTCGTTGATTTTTTGGAGGGTTTTGTGTGTCTCCATCTCCTTCAGTTCTGCTCTGATCTTAATTATTTCTTGCCTTCTGCTAGCTTTTGAATGTGTTTGCTCTGGCTTCGCTAGTTCTTTTAATAGTGATATTAGAGTATCAATTTTAGATCTTTCCAGCTTTCTCTTGTGGGCATTTAGTGCTATAAATTTCCCTCTACACACTGCTTTAAATGTGTCCCAGAGATTCTGGTATGTTGTATCTTTGTTCTCATTGGTTTCAAAGAACATCTTTATTTCTGCCTTCATTTCGTTATGTACCCAGTAGTCATTCAGGAGCAGGTTATTCAGTTTCCATGTAGTTGAGCGGTTTCGATTGAGTTTCTTAGTCCTGAGTTCTAGTTTGATTGCACTGTGGTCTGAGAGACAGTTTTTTATAATTTCTGTTCTTGTACATTTGCTGAGGAGTGCTTTACTTCCAATTATGTGGTCAATTTTGGAATAAGTGTGATGTGGTGTTGAGTAGAATGTATAATCTGTTGATTTGGGGTGGAGAGTTCTGTAGATGTCTATTAGGTCTGCTTGCTGCAGAGATGAGTTCAATTCCTGGATATCCTTGTTAACTTTCTGTCTTGTTGATCTGTCTAATGTTGACAGTGGAGTGTTGAAGTCTCCCATTATTATTATATGGGAGTCTAAGTCTCTTTGTAAGTCTCTAAGGACTTGCTTTATGAATCCGGGTGCTCCTGTATTGGGTGCATATATATTTAGGATAGTTATCTCTTCCTGTTGAATTGATCCCTTTACCATTATGTAATGTCCTTCTTTGTCTCTTTTTATCTTTGATGGTTTAAAGTCTGTTGTATCAGAGACTAGGATTGCAACCCCTGCTTTTTTTGTTCTCCATTTGCTTGGTAGATCTTCCTCCATCCCTTTATTTTGAGCCTATGTATGTCTCTGCATGTGAGATAGGTCTCCTGAATACAGCAAACTGATGGGTCATGACTCTTTATCCAGTTTGCCAGTCTGTGTCTTTTAATTGGAGCATTTAGTCCATTTACATTTAAGGTTAATATTGTTATGTGTGAACTTGATCCTGCCATTATGATATTAAGTGGTTATTTTGCTTGTTAGTTGATGCAGTTTCTTCCTAGCCTCGATGGTCTTTACATTTTGGCATGTTTTTGCAATGGCGGGTACCGGTTGTTCCTTTCCATGTTTAGTGCTTCCTTCAGGGTCTCTTGTAAGGCAGGCCTGGTGGTGACAAAATCTCTAAGCATTTGCTTATCTGTAAAGGATTTTATTTCTCCTTCACTTATGAAACTTAGTTTGGCTGGATATGAAATTCTAGGTTGAAAATTCTTTTCTTTAAGAATGTTGAATATTGGCCCCCACTCTCTTCTGGCTTGTAGAGTTTCTGCTGAGAGATCTGCTATTAGTCTGATGGGCTTCCCTTTGTGGGTAACCCGACCTTTCTCTCTGGCTGCCCTTAAGATTTTTTCCTTCATTTCAACTTTGATGAATCTGGCAATTATGTGTCTTGGAGTTGCTCTTCTCGAGGAGTACCTTTGTGGCGTTCTCTGTATTTCCTGAATTTGAATGTTGGCCTGCCCTCCTAGGTTGGGGAAGTTCTCCTGGATGATATCCTGAAGAGTGTTTTCCAACTTGGTTCCATTTTCCCCCTCACAGTCAGGCAACCCAATCAGATGTAGATTTGGTCTTTTTACATAATCCCATACTTCTTGCAGGCTTTGTTCATTTCTTTTTCTTCTTTTTTCTTTTGGTTTCTCTTCTCACTTCATTTCATTCATTTGATCCTCAATCGCTGATACTCTTTCTTCCAGTTGATCGAGTCGGTTACTGAAGCTTGTGCATTTGTCACGTATTTCTCGTGTCATGGTTTTCATCTCTGTCAATTCGTTTATGGCCTTCTCTGCATTAATTATTCTAGCCATCAATTCTTCCATTCTTTTTTCAGGATTTTTAGTTTCTTTGCGCTGGGTATGTAATTCCTCCTTTAGCTCTGAGAAGTTTTATGGACTGGAGCCTTCTTCTCTCATCTCGTCAAAGTCATTCTCCATCCAGCTTTGATCCGTTGCTGGCAATGAGCTGCGTTCCTTTGCAGGGGGCGATGCACTCTTATTCTTTGAATTTCCAGCTTTTCTGTCCTGCTTTTTCCCCATCTTTGTGGTTTTATCTGCCTCTGGTCTTTGATGATGGTGACGTACTAATGGGGTTTTGGTGTGGGTGTCCTTCCTGTTTGATAGTTTTCCTTCTAACAGTCAGGACCCTCAGCTATAGGTCTGTTGGAGATTGCTTGTGGTCCACTCCAGACCCTGTTTGCCTGGGTATCAGCAGCAGAGGCTGCAGAAGATAGAATATTGCTGAACAGCGAATGTACCTGTCTGATTCTTGCTTTGGAAGCTTCCTCTCAGGGGTGCACTCCACCGTGTGAAGTGTGGGGTGTTGGTCTGCCCCTAGTGGGGGATGTCTCCCAGTTAGGCTACTCAGGGGTCAGGGACCCACTTGAGCAGGCAGTCTGTCCGTTCTCAGATCTCAACCTCCATGTTGGGAGATCCACTGCTCTCTTCAAAGCTGTCAGACAGAGTCATTTGCGTCTGCAGAGGTTTCAGCTGCTTTGTTGTTGTTGTTGTTTAGCTGTGCCCTGTCCCCAGAGGTGGAGACTACAGAGACAGGCAGGACTCCTTGAGCTGCTGTGAGCTCCACCAGTTCGAGCTTCCCAGTCCCTTAATCTACTTAAGCCTCAGCAATGAAGGGTGCCCCTCCCCCAGTCTCGCTGCTGCCTTGCCATGAGATCGCAGACTGCTGTGCTAGCAATGAGGGAGGCTCCCTGGGCGTGGGACCCTCCCAGCCAGGTGTGGGATGTAATCTCCTGGTGTGCCTGTTTGCTAAGATCCTTGGTAGAGCGCAGTATTGGGGTACGAGTTACCTGATTTTCCAGGTGTTGTGTGTCTCATTTCCCCTGGCTAGGAAAAGGGATTCCCTTCCCCCTTGTCCTTCCCAGGTGAGGCGATGCCTCGCCCTGCTTCAGCTCTCGCTGGTCGGGCTGCAGCAGCTGACTATCACCCACTGTCCCGCACTCCCTAGTGAGATGAACCCAGTACCTCAGTTGAAAATGCAGAAATCACCTGTCTTCTGTGTCCCTGGCACTGAGAGTTGGAGACTGGAGCTGTTCCTATTCAGCCATCTTGCTCCGCCATCTCTCCATTTTTTAATATATTTTCTCTGCCTATCTTTATTTTTTAATTTTATAATGTATATAAATTTATCTTTATAAAGTAACAGGGGTAAAGAATATATAATAAGTAAATGGAATGCATTATTATTATGTAAAAACATTTGCCCAATAAAATATTATTCACTATATAGTGGTTTTAGATATGCTGGCAATTTTATTAAAAATTTGAACCAAGCTCATTAACTATAGAGAATACTCTATGCTTTTTATAATACAATCAAAACCTGCTACGTGTTTGTGTTTCTGCAATCCTACAGGGGTTGTTGAAAGATATTATTTAGATATTTCCTTTGTTTCATCCATGCCAGTGGCTATTCCTTCTACTCACAGCTGCTTGTGTCCACACTGAGTCTCCTGTGATTTCAAAATCCCTTGTTCCTAACCAATAACCTCATTAAAAACAGATTCCCTCTAATCATTCTTCTTCTCATTATAGGGTACCTCCAAGTCACCTCCTAGGATAGAAAATATAATTTCCTTATGGTCATGACCTGAGCTGCCTGAGAAGGTTTATGTTAAGTCTCACCCAATGGGTTACCTTTCCTTTTCTTCTATGATGCAGAAACTCTATCAAAAATTTAGGTTTGTGAAAGAGCCATACTGCCTGCAGATAGTTTGAATAATTGGATTGATATGGTTTGGCTGTGTCCCCACCCAAATCTCATCTTGAATTGTAGTTTCCATAATCCCTACATGCCATGGGAGGGACCGGTGGGCGGTAATTGAATCATGGGGGCAGTTACCTCCATGCTGCTGTTCTCATTATAGTGAGTGAGTTCTCAGGAGACCTGATGGTTTTATAAGGTGCCTTTCCCCCTTTTGCTCGGCACTCCACCTTGCTGCCACCATGTGAAGAAGGACGTGCTTGCTTCACCTTCTACCATGATTATAAGTTTCCTGAGGGCTCCCCAGCTATGCTGAACTGTGAGTCAACTAAATTTCTTTCCTTTATATATTACCCAGTCTCAGATATGTCTTTATTAGCAGTGTAAGAACAGACTAATACGTGGGTTAATGTGTTTTAGAATATGTGGATAACGCAGAGATTTGCATTAAGCATTTGATATTTACTCAACTTGTTTTTTGAGCAATATGTATTAAGGACAATTTTGGGTCAGCCCATAGAGGGCAGGTGGTTGACATGGGCCATTGTTCAGAGTGGTATGAGTACGGAGTCCAAGTAAAAAGTGATTATGGCAAAGGATAAAGGAAAAATAAAGGCATTTTGGTTGAGTGCCTACTGTGTGCCACAACCTACTTATATTCCTTCATGAAGTGCTTTGAACATCCCTACAAGGTAGGCATTCCTTCAAAATGGAGGTTCAAAAAAGCAAAATATCTTTCCCAAAGCCATACAACTAGGCAGTAAGAGAAGCAAAATTCAAAGTCAAATAAAATCCATTTGAAAGTGTTGGTTCCATTTGGTATGAAGGAGAATTTTCAAGAGATTTTCAAATGTCTGAATGAACAGTAATAAACCCAACAGGGCCAAGGTGGGGTGTCCAGTTGGACAAGTGGCATAAAAGCCATCTTTGGAAACTCATCATCCACAATAGTACATTCTGTCCCCATTAATTTCCCTAAAAATCTAATAGGTACTATCAGTTTACAGTCATTGAAACACACACACGTGAGTGCACACACTCACACTCCACACATGAATATTTGCGTAGAGGTGTTCTAAAGAATTTTACTTTCCTCTATTTAACTTATTTTGTAGAGATCAATTCAATTCAACCAACTTTTACAAAGCACCCATATGCTTACAGACAGTAACCCAGTTATTCGTGTATCTATTCATGCACCCATCTATTTGCCCACCAGTTATCAATTTAGCAGGCAAGTATCTGTGAATAGTCACTGAATAGTAATATTTTTATATGCAGCAGACCCCTAGTGCAGATGACAAGTTGTAGTCTCTGCCAGGAGGGCTTGCAGTTGACTTTTGGAGTCATTTGCATGATCAGAACCTTCAAAGAAATGTGACAAGGACAGTAATTGAGGTTTGACCAGAGAGTGAAATAAGGTGGGATGGAGGGGTGGCTAGATTAGGCAAAAAGCATGAATTGTAAGAAAGAATTCACAGAGGAAATGTGAGGCTGAGGTTATGAGGTGTAGGGAGAATAAACTGGAAAGAAAAAAGCCTTAAATAAAAGCTTTAGAAACATTAAAATGAAAAGATGATATGGATAGATGATATGGATAGATTAGACATGGTATTTGATAACATATAGTCAAAGAAAATGTCTTTTCTTCTCCCAGGCAAGAATATAGATTGTCATTTGATTGTCCAATGGAAGTAATTTAGAAGAATATACTAGGATATGCTGTTTATCCACTGGACAGCTTTTTGAGATCTGATGTATACGTTCTGACTTTTTTTCTTTCTCCTTCTTTTGTCTGAAACATTACTGACAGTTACTGCTATAGTCCAGCACTCTCAAAGTTGACATATGCTGAGTGACAGATCTAAGATAAGAGTAAAATACATTTGAATGTGCCGATAAAAGAAAAATGGGAAAGGGATGAAATTACAGATATATGAAGGTGTATCTTTAAAGCTCTTAGGGGGACAAATTGCTAATCAGGAATTGAACTATATAGAGGCTTGATAAGTTGTAATGCAGAAACCCTTCTGGGATGAAAACTCTTTCTAGTGCATAGCGGTTTAATAAGAAGTCAAATAAAATCCATTTGAAAGTGTTGGTTCCATTTGGTATGAAGGAGAATTTTCAAGAGATTTTCAAATGTCTGAATGAACAGTAATAAACCCAAGGGCCAAGGTGGGGTGTCCAGTTGGACAAGTGGCATAAAAGCCATCTTTGGAAACTCATCATCCACAATAGTACATTCTGTCCCCATTAATTTCTGACAAATGGAAGCTATCTGCAAGGAAATTATGCTGACATGAATCAAGTCAATCATAGTGTGCGTTTACTTATAACCTAAAAATCTAATAGGGACTATCACTTTACAGTCATTGAAACACACACACGTGAGTGCACATACTCACACTCCACACATGAATATTTATAAAGCATACACAACTTCAATTCTTATTTTATCAACTTCCCAAGTAATATTAATTTATTCTAATAAAATTAATTTGTTCAATTATTTAATTGTTTTAGAAGCCATTGTAACTACCACATATAGTATTTGTTGGGCCTAAATATTGTCCTGTTCTCCAGAATTATTAGACTCTTAGTGTATAGGAATGATAAATTGCTAAGAATTTGCCTCTGCATTCCTGGTCATAGCTGATTGATTTTGGGGTAGATGCCTGACCTTAACTAGGCCAGCAAGAGGGTCTCTACTTGGAAGTGGGAGAGTGGTAGGGGGAGACCCAGAGGACAAGCTCATTCAAGCATTCAAGTTGCTCAGAATGCCTGTTTCAGAATCCTGGAACCCCAACCCTTTGATTGCTCACTCTGCAGAACAGTCTGCAAATTGCAATTTGCTAAAAGCAGAAACTACAGTTGCCCTGACACTTCTAAAGGTAGCAACACATCCCTACTGAACGTGCAGGCACCCAGACTACTCCATAAAGATAATTAAAACATTTTTTTTTTTATAGAAAGCTAACATCATTTTCCTTGCATCAAAACTGCCTTTCCACATCTTTTACCATCTTCAGAATTTACCTGTCACATGTTCCGTTCTTGAGGACCTATAATAAACACTGTGGTATCATAAGAACTATATTTGGTCTTTGTTCTCAGGTGCTGGCACTGAGAGGTTAAAACCCTTGGAATTTCCTGATAGGAGTGTATTTTTGTTATTCATAAAGAGCCTCTTTTTAATCACACCTGGGATTATTCTAATGAGGTGACTTAGGGTGGGGCACCTAGATAGTCTCAGGATGGAGGTTGGGCACTTAAAAGACTAAGCATATGATTAGAAGGTGGGAAGTTTCAGCCCTGCATCCTTACTTCCGGGAGCAGAATGGATCTGGAGATAGGGGTGTATAAACCCTTGACCAAAGATGTTTGGAGAGCATTCAGGTTGGTGAACACATAGAGTACTGGAAGGGTGGTGTACCCAGGGAGGGCATGGCAACTGTGCAGCCCCTCACCCCCATAGCTCACCCCATGCATCCCTTTCATGTGGCTACTGCTGAGTTGTATCCTTTATCATAAACCAGTACATGTAAGTAAAGTGTTGCACTAAGTTATGTGAGCCCACTGGCAAATATGGAAACTGAAGAGGGGTTTGTAGAAACTTCTGATTTATATCTGGCTGGTCAGCAATACAGGTGGCCTGGGACTTGTGACTAGTATCCAAAGTGAGGACAGGCTTGTGGAATGGAGCCCTTTAATTTGTGGAACTTGTTACTTCAGGGAGATAGTCTCAGAATTGAATTGAATGTTAAACACCTAGGTGGTATTTGAGAATTGGAGAGTTGAGTGGTATCAGCGAAAACAGCTCAGAAACACTGATACAAGATAAAGAGTTGATCGATTTGGATTGTGATTAAGCTAACATTTTTCTGGTGATAAAAATTCCTGAAAATTTGCTAAATACTTTTCATTACTTTTGTAGGTTTGGTCCTCATAACTAGCTATCGCTGAGGTATAGTATCCTCATTACATCATTGAGGACACTGAGTCTCAAAAAGTAAGAAGTATAGAAGTGAGGCAGCGTAGGTTGTCATTGACCACATCCTTGGGACATAGCAACAGTGCCGACCATACAATCAACTCAATAAGCGTCAGCATTTGCAGTGTTGTGAAGTTCATTCAAGCAAAGTTATCTTCAGTAGGGAATTTCCCCCATAAACAGCATGCACACTTTCATTTTACCTGTCCTCAAACTGACCCTTTGTTCAGTATAATAGTAAAAAACACGCTCTTGGGTGGATGTTACAGGCCAAAAGAGTGAGAGTGATGATCAACTCAGTATACCACTGGAGGCTAGATGAGCAAACCGCAAACTGTTCTCATAAAGGCAGAATGTTGGCAAACAGACAAACTGCATGTCACCCAGGAGGAATGCTGAGGGCATTCATGCCCCAAGTGCAGTGCTGCTTGTGATTAGGTAAATCTGAAACCTGTTAGTAATAATATGAATCTGTGATCAATTAAGCAGCTGACCAATTGTTACCTCTTCCTCCCTGCTCTTGTTACCCAATAAATACGAAGGGCTGTGGAAGCTCAGTGGCTGCCTTTGCTCACTAGAAGCAGGGAGCGCTCTTCTTCTTCCCCAGTTCCCCTTCCTTTAAGACGGTTTCTTTTGTCTTAAGTTTTCATTTCTGCATTCGTCCCTTCTTTCAGTCTCATGACAATGGTCTCAAGTAGTAACAGTAGTAACTGTCATAGTGACAGTCTCAAGTAGTAATTGTACAAGTCTGCCACAGGTGGAGATTTAAGATACTAATGAGACATACGATGTATGAACAAGCATGTGCAGTTACTGTGCTTGTGCATCCAGAAGACCACCCAGAACATGCTTACGAGGAATGCCTCTTCCCATCCCCTTATGAATAGTTATTTAAGACTCCCATAAAGGTAGTCTCCCTAGTGCCAGTCTTGGCTGGCTCCTCCTTATGACCAGCCCACCCTGAATCCTCTTTCTAAGGGTGGACTATCTATTCTGTACTTAACTTTCAGAGTATTTTTTCTCTTTTGCAATAAATTATCTTGCATCTCCTTTCCTGTGTGTCTCTCGTTCGAATTCTTTTAAACTAAGAAGACAAGAACCAAGGTGTTACAATGACCATCAATAGACGGACAACCTACCACCATGACAGGAACACTGTAACTTTTCCAGTTTCTGAGGTTACTTAAAAATACAGGCATACTTCATTATATTATATCTCATTTTGTTGTTCTTCACAGATAATGCGTTTTTTACAAATTGGTTTGTGGCAACCCTGCATCAAACAAGTCTATAAGTGCCATTTTTTCAATAGTACGTGCCCACTTTGTGTCTCTTTGTCACATTTTGGTAACACTAACAGCATTCCAGACTTTTTCATGGTAATTATATCTGTTATAGTGATCCGTGATCAGTGAACATGATTTTTTTTTATTATACTTTAAGTTCTAGCGTACATGTGCACAACATTCAGGTTTGTTACATATGTATGCATGAGCCATGTTGGTGTGTTGCACCCATTAACTCATCGTTTACATTAGGTATAATGATCTTGATGTTACTATTGTCATTGTTTTTCAGCACCACAAACCACACCAATATAAGATGGCTAATTTAATAAATGTGTGTGTTTGGACTGTTCCACCGACAAGCCATTCCCTCATCTCTCCCTCTGCATAGGCTTCCCTATTCCCTGAGGTGCAAGAATTGAAATTAGGACAATTAATAACCCTACAACAGTTTCTAAGTATTCATGTGAAAGGAGGAATCTTTCATCTCTCATGTTAAATTAAAAGCTAGAAATGATTATGCTTACTGAGGAAGGTAGGTTGAAAGCTGAGATAGGTTGAAAGCCAGGCCTCTCATGAAAGTTAGTAAAGTTGTGACTATAAAGGAAAAGTTCTTAAAGGAAATTATAAATGCTACTCCACTGAACACACAAATGACAGAAAGTAAAATCATCTTATTGCTGATATGGAGAAAGTATTAGTGGTCTGAATAAAAGATCAGGCCAGCCATAGTATTGCCTAATCCAGGGCAAGGCCTTAACTCTCTTCAATTCTATGAAGTCTGAGAGAAGTGAGAAAGCTACAGAAGAAAAGTTTGAAGTTAGCAGAGTTTATTTCACAAGGTTTAAAAAAAAAAAAGCCATTTCCATAACCTAAAAGTGCAAGGTGAAACATTAAGTCTTGATAAAGAAGCTCTAATTATCCAGAAGATCTAGCTAAGATCTACATAAGATTGGTAAAGATGACAACATTAAACAACAAATTTTCCTCTAGGCCATGTAGAAAGAACTTTTATAGCTAGAGAGGAAAAGTCAATGCCTGGCTTCAAAGGATAGGCTGACCCTCTTGTTAGGAGTTAATGAAGCTGGTGGCTTAAATTTGAAACCAATGCTCAATCTACCATTATGAAAATTTTGGGATATGTAAGAATTATGCTAGATATACTCTACCTGTGCTCTACAAATAAACAACAAAACCTGAAAGACAGAACATCTGTTTACAGCATAATTTACTGAATATTTGATACGCCGTGTTTCATATACGGCTTAGAAAGACTCCTTTCAAAATGTTACTTGCCATTGACAATGTATCTGGTCACCCAACAGTTCCGATGGAGATGTACAAGGAGATTAATGTTGTTTTCATGCCTACTAACACAATATTCAATCTTCAGCTCATGGATCAAAGAGTAATTTTAACTTTCAAGTCTCATTATTTAAGAAATACATTTAATAAGGCTATAGCTGCCATAGATTGTGATCCTTCTAATGGATCTGGGCAAAGTCAATTGAAAATCTTCTGGAAAGGATTTACCATTTTAGATGCCATTAAGAACATTTGTGATTCATAGGAGAAGGTCAAAATATCAACATTAATAGAAGTTTGGAAGAAGTTGATACCAACCTTCATGGATGAGTTTAAGGGGTTCAAGACGTCAGTGGAGGAAGTAACTGCAGATGTGGTAGAAACAGCAAAACAACTAGAATTAGAAGTGAAGCCTGAGAATGGAACCAAATTGCCGCAATCTCATAATAAAACTTTAAAGAATAAGGAGTTGCTTTATATGGATGAGCAAAGTAAGCGGCTTCTTCAGATGGAATCTACTCTCGGTGAGGATGTTGTGAACATTGTTGAAATGACAACCAAGTAGAATATTACATAACCTAGTTGATAAAGCCACAGTAGAGCTGCAGAGGATTGACTCTGATTTTGAAAGTTCTATCATAGGTAAAATGCTATCAAACGGCATTGCATTCTACAGAGAAATCTTTAGTGAAAGGAGTCAATTGATGTGGCAAATTTCATTGTCTTATTTTTAAAAAGTGCCATAGCCACCTCAGCCTTCAGCAACCACCATCTTGATGGGTCAGCTGCCATCAACAGTGAGGTAAGACCCTCCACCAGCAAAATGATTATGACTCGCTGAAGGCTCAGGTGATTGTTAGCATTTTTAGAAATATTTTAAAATTAAGGCATACCTTTTTTTTTTTTTTAACATAAAGCACACTAATAGACTACAGTGTAGTGTAAACATAACTTGTATAGGCACTGGGAAACAAAAAAGTTTGTATGACTCTACTTATTGCAATATTCACTTTATTACAATAGTCTGTAACAAAACCTATCATATTTCAAGATATATCTACATATGTATACGTTTGTGTATAGATTTTTATTATACATATCTCATATGACATTTTCTCAGCTTTTATATATTTTATTATCTTTGCAAATATTATTATTATTTTATACTGTACCAAAGTTGTTTCTACCCATTACTTTGCATGATTTTCTCCATACCCTCCCCCATCCTCACACATGTGCATTAGGCAGTAATTAAGATTATTTTTGCTGTACTTAATAGATAAGAAACTAGAGCTCGGAAAATACGGTTGACTCTCAAAATTATAAAATTGAAAGGGCTAGAGTTGAAACTTGCATTTGGAACTTCTTTTTCTCAAGCATGGTCCTTCCTCTGACATAATCTATATATTTTCTTCTAGATCATCTGTTCTCTATACTCACAATCTATTATGGGAATATGACTTGAACAGAGTGACTATTAATGACATAATGAACATGTACATTAAGGGAGGTTTGGAAGAGAGTCTTTTCTTGGTAGAAAGAGTACAGATCTGGAGCCAGGATGCTGGACTAATTAAGGGTCCCTGGTTGTGGAGTCAGATGGACTGGGATTAAATCTTGACTCGTCCACCAACTATCAACTTAAGTTTATTATCTTCTTTAAATCTTAGTTTCCTTATCAAGAAAATCATAATAGATATAACTTGCAGGACTGCTGCAGTGATTATATCATGTTATGAATGTGAAGCATTTATGACACTGCTGAATACAAGAGTTTCTACTATTTCTTAGCTATAATTATTATATTTTGATTATACTGGAATATGGAAAGCATGATCAGGTAATAGCCTTTGAAATCAGCTTGAAGGCAAATAGAATTTGTACATATATAATAATGGTAATCGCTACCATTTACTAAGTGTTAATTAAGTGTGAGCATGTTAATACACGATCATATTTAACCCCAAAACAATTATTTGATTAACTCACAACAATAAGTTATTGTTCCATTTTAAAGGTTAGAAATTTGAAGTACAGAGATATTAAATAATTTTTCTAAGGAAAAGAAAATGATTCAATTTAACTGGAGGGTGAATGTATTAAAATGTTATTGATTCTTCCAATAATATATACACCTTAAGTAGGGATCTCAGGAAATATAAGGTATTAATCCAAAGAAATATGTTTTTAATGATGGAATTTATGACCCCTAAAAGATTGTGAGGAAGAAATATGAAGGTGGGTATGAGGAATATGGCTGAAATGTTTATGCATTCATTCATTCCACATGTTACTAAACTTCCTATTATGTGCCAAATTTCATAGGTTTTCCATGCTGGTTTAGAGTATTAAGACTTATTCTCTCTTTTCCCCTATTTATTTTAAATAATTTCAAATGTAAGCAAATGTTACAAAAATAGTACAATAAGCACCCATATTCTTTTCATCTAGATTAATATATTAACATTTCACTGCATTTGTTTTTTCTCTCTTTCCCTCTGCGTACATATGTGCATATATATACACACACATACATTTCATTTTTGGCTGAACCATTTTAGAGTTAGTTACAGGTATCGACACACTCTACCTCTAAATACTTCTGCACATATTATCTTAGAACAAGAAGGGACTACATTACCACAATAAAATGATCACATATAGGAAACTGATCATCAATGATATTTTGTTATCTAATGTACTTTCAATATTCAAATTTATCCACTTGTCTCAATAATATTACTTAAAGCTTTTTTCCTAGTCCTATATCTAATCAAGAAGTACATTGCAGTTAGTCATCATGTCTCTTTAATTCAGAAAAGTCAACCAATCCCTTTTTTTTTTTTTTAAACTCTTAAGACATTGATAGTTATGAAGAGTCCAGGTGATTTATTTTGCAGAATATCCCACAATTTGACCTGCTTGCTTTCTCATTTTTTTTTCCATTTCTGAACATTACATAGGTGATATTGTCTCCTCATTGCATCACATTGAGAAGCTCATGGCATCAACTTGTTTAATCTCTTTATCTATAAGGAAGAAATTGGACTTTGTTTTTTTTTTTTTCTGAGGCAGAGTCTTGCTCTGTCACCCAGGCTACAGTGCAGTGGTGCAATCATAGCTCACTGCAAGCTTGAATTCCTGCACTCAAGTGATCCCCCTGCCTCAGCCTCCCAAGTTGCAGGGACTTCTAGTTTGTGCCACCATGCCTGGCTAATGTATTTTTATTTTTATTTTTTTTTTTTAATTTTTAGTCAAAATGAAGTCTCAGTATGTTGCCCAGGCTGGTCTTGAACTTCTGGGCTTAAGTGATCCTCCTGCCTTGGCCTCCCAAAGTGTGGGACTACAGGCATGAGCCACTGTGTATGGCTGAGATTGGAATTCTGAAGAATCAAATTTTGCCCCAATTTGCTGTGCTGCCTATGCTTGGAATAAACATTTTGCAGCCATCTATACAGTAGAAATCAGAAGGTAGATATGATGATGATTCTATTCTTTATTTATGTAACTGAAGTTATGTTCATTGCATCATTCATTCATGAATGGATGGCTCTTTCATGAAACAGCTTCTGTTCATGATGGTGCAAAATTATTTTTTGTAAGTTAAGGATTTTTACATACAAGGATGGTATTTATATGGGAAGTCTGACTTATTACTCAAGCATATTATTCCCAAAGTAGGGTGGGGGGACATCTTTGAAAATTAAAAATGGTAAGTTTAGGATGAAAAGAAGGAAATCTTGCTTTCTGTAGCAGCTATAAAGTTTATTACTTTACTTGAGTGACTGTGAACCAAGTTACTTGACTTTTCCAGCCCAGGTTGACTTATTTCAAAATGAAAGGGATAGATAGGTGATTTCTAAGTTCTCTTTCCTTTTGACATTGGGTTTCTGTCTAAATTTGTTAACATTTTAAAATACAATTTCAATGAATTCAGTGCAGACAAATGTACAAGAAGTTATTAGGCAAAACTAGCATGCTTGGAAACTTCCCCAATGTCTTAAGCAGACATCACAGAAAAATCACAATAGGTTCAATGGTACCACTAATTCTTACGTGCTTCTGTTTATTTCGCAGTCTACTATGTATCTTTATGATTCAAATGCCTGACTCATTTTTCTAGATATGGTTACAGTTTATCCTTCTTTTCATTACTTTATCAACTTATTCTTTGGCTTTTGATCCCTACCATGTTTCAGATTTGCTCTTTGACTTTGCTGTTGTTGGCTGATAAAAGTTAAACATTTCACTACATTATTCTGACCCAGAGTCATGCAGAATCTCAGAAGTTACGGTTTTTCTTGGCAATAGCATGAGTTCTAGGCCACGAAAGCAGTCTGATCTAATATGCCAGTCTGTATATTCTTAATTGTTAAACTCAGAGAGGTAAAAAGCACATTAACCTTTTCAGTCCTAGCATCACATTCCATATGATTCATTTCCACTTCATTTTATATTTGTGGGGAAATTGAAAGTAGAAGCAATTCAAAAGGTTGCTCAAAAAGAGAGAAAGACATATAGTGAGATTGATAATTTAAAATAACACTGGACTTGAGAACAGATTATAGATCCATTTTCTGAATGTGTTTAACTGATGAGATTTATTCAATCACTTAGTCATTCATGATTCTATAATACTATAAGGATAATGGCAAAGAGAACAGATTCTGTAGTTTAACTGCTTAAGTTTAAATCAGACCTCTGCTATTTGCCAATAGGGTAAGTCATTTAAACTCCATGTATTTCAGTTTCTTTTTTTTTTTTTTTTTTGAGGTGGAGTCTCACTCTGTCGCCCAGGCTGGAGTACAGCAGTGGCACAATCTCGGCTCACTGCAACCTCCACCTCCCAGGTTCAAGTGATTCTTCTGCCTCATCCTCCTGAGCAGCTGGCACTACAGCCATGCGCCACCACGCTCAGCTAATTTTTGTACTTTTAGTAGAGACGGGGTTTCACCATGTTGGCCAGACTGGTCTCGAAATCCTGACCTCATGATCCACCTGCCTCAGGCTCCCAAAGTGCTGGGATTACAGGCGTGAACTGTGCCCGGTGCTTCAGTTTGTTTATTTAGAAAAATGAGAAAAATAATAGTAACTATTTCAAAGTATTGATAAGAACTAATCAGTTAATGTATGTGAAATCATTTAAAACATTGCTTAGCACATAGTAAGTGCTACATAGACATTAGCTGTTACTATTAACAGCTATTGATAACCTATTACATGTCTGACATAAGGAATTCTGTACACATTCTTGAAGTCAAATAATAAATCAGAGTAATATTTGATGTTCAGTAGTTAGCAGAGAATATTCGTATCCACAGGATTTCTTCCTCAAAGAATAATAATGACTAAATTTATTAAATGTTTGCTTTTTGCCTAGCACTCTTTTAGATGTCTTTTATAATTTTTCTTTAGTTTTTATTTAGTTTTCATTGTACAGAAAGGTTAACTCTTTGCCAAAAGTCGTATAACTTGAAAACGGTAAAACCAGGATCAGCCTTAGGCAGCCTGATGCCATGATTCTTTGTTCTAAATAACACTGGATATATATAAATTTTTTGAGATGTGGCATACAGTCTCTTCTTTCAATCCACACACATTTATTGGGAATATGGTACATGCTTCTAGTGGGAAGAGAGGAATCAGACATAACTCTTGCCATCAAGGAGATCAGAGTTTTGTGATGAAGATACAAAAATGAAAATGACTATGTGTGGAATGTGCTAATAGTGATATGAGCAGGGTAAGCTCAAGGCACTAGGGAGGGTCAAAGGAAGCTTATGAAAGGAAGAGACTCTTCGGCAGTGTTAAGGTAAGTAGATGTGGAGCGGCATTTGAGGCAGAAAAACAACATGTAAGAAAATGCATGATGCATTTGAGAAGTTACAGGATTTGGGGGCTGGTGTTTATCTGAGAGCATGTAGGAGACATGAACTAGAAGGACAAAAGGGGGTCATAAACTCACATTGTATGCTAAAGTGAGGAGTTTGACATTTATCAAGAAGGCAAAGAGCATCTTTCAAAATATTTAGCTAGGACAACGACCAGAGAAAATTTTCTTGGCAAAGATCATTATATAAAACATATTAAGAAATATTTTTATCATGTCTTTGAATTAATCATATATTTTAGGGAAACTATGTGTATTAAATCCTCATTTTTGGAATTTTGCATTTCAGTAGGGAGTATTATTAACACTACTTACCACTACTGACAACAACCACTATTTTTTTTTTAAGTTTACACCATGATTGTGAGGAAGACCTCACAATCATGGTGGAAGGTAAAAGGCATGTCTTACATGGCAGAAGCCAAGAGAGAAAGAGAGTCAAGCAAAAGGAGTTTACCCTGATAAAACCATCAGATCTTGTGAGACTTATTCATGACCACGAGAACAGCATGAGGGAGACTGCTTCCATGATTCAATTATCTGTCACCAGGTCCCTCCCACAACACATGGGAATTATGGGAGTTGTAATTCAAGATGAGATTTGGGTGGGGACACAGCCAAACTACATCAACTATGCTTTCCTCATCACTGTGTCTCCCTCCAGGTTTAAAACAGTAAATTAAATCTAATAGGCACCCAATAAATGTATATTACATGAATGAATAAAACCTATACTAATTTAAATGACTCATATTCATGGCCACATCCTGCTGCACTGAACTATTTTTGCAGAGCTAAACTTTGTACATGGTTAATTTTCTAAATCACACATTTCAGAAAATGCACTAAGCAAACTGGAAAGGATCACATGCCATACCTAATTTTTTCAAACAATGTGGCCAGTCTCAAATTGAAAGTTAGCATTTAGATCTTTAAAAAACATTCTATTGATGGTACAAGATGACATATCTCAAAACATTGGGTCCTGAGAAATAGTAAACCTACACCAAGCTTTACTCTCTAGAACCTAGTTCCCTCAGAACAAAGTTCATAAATTATTATTTTTTCTTTACACAGCTGCAGAGGTAAAACAAAACAAAATGCACTTACAACAAAATAAACAAAAAGTCCCAAGTTCAAATCCTACTGCGGGTACTTACTAGAGCTTCACCTTGGGCGTGAAGTTCTTCTATTATTAAATGGGAAAAATCAAGTGTTCTAAGAATGCTTCTTAATTCCTTTTAAAGCTGTGATTCAGGCATTTATTCCCAAATTTTGTATGCTTATTTTCTGTTTATGATACCACGTGCTAAATTTGTTCTATAATATTTTACCAAGGAATCATTTTTTTTCTCTCTTTATTTACATTCTCCTGTTCATTGCTAAGAATTGCTTATTTGCCTGGCCCACTCAGAAATGAAGAGGTAGGTTAACACTTAGATCTTCTTATTAAAATATTTTCCTTCTCTTTCATAGATAATATCTTCTACTTCTCTTATATTAACTGCACTTTGTAACTGTGTTTTACTGCAAACAAGGTCTTCTAGGAAGTACATAGCATTTACATTTTTATGTAAAATTTAATGTATGCAATATTAAAAGGAACTTTACCATTTATTGATTATCTTCTATGAACACAGTACTTCCAAATCTTTAATCTTCAAAGAAATGTGACAAGGTAAAGAATTTGTCATCTTCCAGATGAGGAAAGTTAGGTTTGGGACAATTAAATAACATGCCCAAGGCAACTCAGTTAAGTGAGTGGCGTATTGAGGATTAGAAGTCAAAACTCCATGACCCCCAAAGTTGTATTGTTTGCTATACACCAGAGGTAAAAGAAATAGATAGGCAAACAGCAGCTTCCAAGGACATAGATAACCCTTTGCAATTCCTTGCCAAGAGGTAAGAGAGAGATAACTATTTTTATGAAAATCAAGACTTACATGGAGCTTAATTAACACAATGTTACATTTTAGAAATTATTTGACAAAATCCTAATGAAAGAATAAGGACCATTTTTTTTTGCATCTATATTTTTGTTTTCTTCTTTCTTTTTTTTTTTTTTTTTTGAGATGGAGTTTGCTCTTGTCGCCTTGTTGCCCGTGCTGGAGTGCAAGGGCATGATCTCGGCGCACCGCAACCTCTGCCTCCCTGGTTCAAGTGATTCTCCCACCTCAGCCGCCAAAGTAGCTGGGACTACAGGTGTGCACCACCATGCTCGGCTAATTTTTGTACTTTTTTTTTTTGTGTGTGTGTGTGTGTTCAAAAATTTTATTTATAGACTCTGAAAGATGAATTTTTTTTAAAATTTATTTATTATTATTATACTTTAAGTTGTAGGGTACATGTGCATAACGTGCAGGTTTGTTACATATGTATACTTGTGCCATGTTGGTGTGCTGCACCCATCAACTCGTCATTTACATCAGGTATAACTCCCAATGCAATCCCTCCCCCCTGCCCCCTCCCCATGATAGGCCCCGGTGTGTGATGTTCCCCTTCCTGAGTCCAAGTGATCTCATTGTTCAGTTCCCACCTATGAGTGAGAACATGCGGTGTTTGGTTTTCTGTTCTTGTGATAGTTTGCTAAGAATGATGGTTTCCAGCTGCATCCATGTCCCTACAAAGGACACAAACTCATCCTTTTTGATGGCTGCATAGTATTCCATGGTGTATATGTGCCACATTTTCTTAATCCAATCTGTCACTGATGGACATTTGGGTTGATTCCAAGTCTTTGCTATTGTGAATAGTGTTGCAATAAACATACGTGTGCATGTGTCTTTATAGCAGCATAATTTATAATCCTTTGGGTATATACCCAGTAATGGGATGGCTGGGTCATATGGTACATCTAGTTCTAGATCCTTGAGGAATCGCCATACTGTTTTCCATAATGGTTGAACTAGTTTACAATCCCACCAACAGTGTAAAAGTGTTCCTATTTCTCCACATCCTCTCCAGCACCTGTTGTTTCCTGACTTTTTAATGATCGCCAATCTAACTGGTGTGAGATGGTATCTCATTGTGGTTTTGATTTGCATTTCTCTGATGGCCAGTGATGATGAGCAGTTTTTCATGTGTCTGTTGGCTGTATGAATGTCTTCTTTTGAGAAATGTCTGTTCATATCCTTTGCCCACTTTTTGATGGGGTTGTTTGTTTTTTTCTTGTAAATTTGTTTGAGTTCTTTGTAGGTTCTGGATATTAGCCCTTTGTCAGATGAGTAGATTGCAAAAATTTTCTCCCATTCTATAGGTTGCCTGTTCACTCTGATGGTAGTTTCTTTTGCTGTGCAGAAGCTCTTTAATTTAATGAGATCCCATTTGTCAATTTTGGCTTTTGCTGCCGTTGCTTTTGGTGTTTTAGACATGAAGTCTTTGCCCATGCCTATGTCCTGAATGGTACTACCTAGGTTTTCCTCTAGGATTTTTATGGTATTAGGTCTAACATTTAAGGCTCTAATCCATCTTGAATTAATTTTCGTATAAGGAGTAAGGAAAGGATCCAGTTTCAGCTTTCTACTTATGGCTAGCCAATTTTCCCAGCACCATTTATTAAATAGGGAATCCTTTCCCCATTTCTTGTTTCTCTCAGGTTTGTCAAAGATCAGATGGCTGTAGATGTGTGGTATTATTTCTGAGGACTCTGTTCTGTTCCATTGGTCTATATCTCTGTTTTGGTACCAGTACCATGCTGTTTTGGTTACTGTAGCCTTGTAGTAGAGTTTGAAGTCAGGTAGCGTGATGCCTCCAGCTTTGTTCTTTTGACTTAGGATTGTCTTAGCAATGTGGGCTCTTTTTTGGTTCCATATGAACTTTAAAGCAGTTTTTTCCAATTCTGTGAAGAAAGTCATTGGTAGCTTGATGGGGATGGCATTGAATCTATAAATTACCTTGGGCAGTATGGCCATTTTCACGATATTGATTCTTCCTATCCATGAGCATGGTATGTTCTTCCATTTGTTTGTGTCCTCTTTTATTTCACTGAGCAGTGGTTTGTAGTTCTCCTTGAAGAGGTCCTTTACATCCCTTGTAAGTTGGATTCCTAGGTATTTTATTCTCTTTGAAGCGATTGTGAATGGAAGTTCATTCCTGATTTGGCTGTCTGTTTGACTGTTACTGGTGTATAAGAATGCTTGTGATGTTTGCACATTAATTTTGTACCCTGAGACTTTGCTGAAGTTGCTTATCAGCTTAAGGAGATTTTGGGCTGAGACAATGGGGTTTTCTAAATATACAATCATGTCATCTGCAAACAGGGACAATTTGACTTCTTCTTTTCCTAACTGAATACCCTTGATTTCTTTCTCTTGCCTGATTGCCCTAGCCTGAACTTCCAACACTATGTTGAATAGGAGTGGTGAGAGAGGGCATCCCTGCCTTGTGCCAGTTATCAAAGGGAATTTTTCCAGTTTTTGCCCATTCAGTATGATATTGGCTGTGGGTTTGTCATAAATAGCTCTTATTATTTTGAGGTACGTTCCATCAATACCGAATTTATTGAGCGTTTTTAGCATGAAGGGCTATTGAATTTTGTCAAAAGACTTTTCTGCATCTATTGAGATAATCATGTGGTTCTTGTCTTTGGTTCTGTTTATATGCTGGATTATGTTTATTGATTTGCGAATGTTGAACCAGCCTTGCATCCCAGGGATGAAGCCCACTTGATCATGGTGGATAAGCTTTTTGATGTGTGGCTGAATCCGGTTTGCCAGTATTTTATTGAGGATTTTTGCATCGATGTTCATCAGGGATATTGGTCTAAAATTCTCTTTTTTTGTTGTGTCTCTGACAGGCTTTGGTATCAGGATGATGTTGGCCTCATAAAATGAGTTAGGGAGGATTCCCTCTTTTTCTATTGATTGGAATAGTTTCAGAAGGGATGGTTCCAACTCCTCCTTGTACCTCTGGTAGA
Organism: Macaca mulatta; assembly: GCF_049350105.2. Classification (NCBI taxonomy): domain Eukaryota; kingdom Metazoa; phylum Chordata; class Mammalia; order Primates; family Cercopithecidae; genus Macaca; species Macaca mulatta. The sequence continues at coordinate 80,681,573 of NC_133419.1, forward strand.
ATTCAGCTGTGAATCCATCTGGTCCTGGACTTTTTTTGGTTGGCAGGCTATTAATTATTGCCTCAATTTCAGAGCCTGCTATTGGTCTATTCAGGGATTCAACTTCTTCCTGGTTTAGTCTTGGAAGAGTGTAAGTGTCCAGGAAATTATCCATTTCTTCTAGATTTTCCAGTTTATTTGCATAGAGGTGTTTATAGTATTCTCTGATGGTAGTTTGTATTTCTGTGGGGTCGGTGGTGATATCCCCTTTATCATTTTTAATTGCGTCGATTTGACTCCTCTCTCTTTTCTTCTTTATTAGTCTTGCTAGTGGTCTGTCAATTTTGTTGATCTTTTCAAAAAACCAACTCCTGGATTCATTGATTTTTTGGAGAGTTTTTTGTGTCTCTATCTCCTTCAGTTCTGCTCTGATCTTAGTTATTTCTTGCCTTCTGCTAGCTTTCGAATGTGTTTGCTCTTGCTTCTCTAGTTCTTTTAATTGCGATGTTAGAGTGTCAATTTTAGATCTTTCCTGCTTTCTCTTGTGGGCATTTAGTGCTATAAATTTCCCTCTACACACTGCTTTAAATGTGTCCCAGAGATTCTGGTATGTTGTATCTTTGTTCTCATTGGTTTCAAAGAATATCTTTATTTCTGCCTTCATTTCGTTATGTACCCAGTAGTCATTCAGGAGCAGGTTGTTCAGTTTCCATGTAGTTGAGCGGTTTTGATTGAGTTTCTTAGTCCTGAGTTCTAGTTTGATTGCACTGTGGTCTGAGAGACAGTTTGTTATAATTTCTGTTCTTGTACATTTGCTGAGGAGTGCTTTACTTCCAATTACGTGGTCGATTTTGGAGTAAGTACGATATGGTGCTGAGAAGAATGTATATTCTGTTGATTTGGGGTGGAGAGTTCTATAGATGTCTATTAGGTCTGCTTGCTGCAGAGATGAGTTCAATTCCTGGATATCCTTGTTAACTTTCTGTCTCGTTGATCTGTCTAATGTTGACAGTGGAGTGTTGAAGTCTCCCATTATTATTGTATGGGAGTCTAAGTCTCTTTGTAAGTCTCTAAGGACTTGCTTTATGAATCTGGGTGCTCCTGTATTGGGTGCATATATATTTAGGATAGTTATCTCTTCCTGTTGAATTGATCCCTTTACCATTATGTAATGGCCTTCTTTGCCTCTTTTGATCCTTGATGGTTTAAAGTCTGTTTTATCATAGACTAGGATTGCAACCCCCGCTTTTTTTTGTTCTCCATTTGCTTGGTAAATCTTCCTCCATCCCTTTATTTTGAGCCTATGTATGTCTCTGCGTGTGAGATGGGTCTCCTGAATACAGCAGACTGATGGGTCTTGACTCTTTATCCAGTTTGCCAGTCTGTGTCTTTTAATTGGAGCATTTAGTCCATTTACATTTAAGGTTAAGATTGTTATGTGTGAACTTGATCCTGCCATTATGATATTAACTGGTTATTTTGCTCGTTAGTTGATGCAGTTTCTTCCTAGCCTCGATGGTCTTTACATTTTGGCATGTTTTTGCAATGGCGGGTAACGGTTGTTCCTTTCCATGTTTAGTGCTTCCTTCAGGGTCTCTTGTAAGGCAGGCCTAGTGGTGACAAAATCTCTAAGCATTTGCTTATCTGTAAAGGATTTTATTTCTCCTTCACTTATGAAACTTAGTTTGGCTGGATATGAAATTCTGGGTTTAAAATTCTTTTCTTTAAGAATGTTGAATATTGGCCCCCACTCTCTTCTGGCTTGGAGAGTTTCTGCCAAGAGATCTGCTGTTAGTCTGATGGGCTTCCCTTTGTGGGTAACCCGACCTTTCTCTCTGGCTGCCCTTAAGATTTTTTCCTTCATTTCAACTTTGGTGAATCTGGCAATTATGTGTCTTGGAGTTGCTCTTCTCGAGGAGTATCTTTGTGGCGTTCTCTGTATTTCCTGGATTTGAATGTTGGCCTGCCCTACTAGGTTGGGGAAGTTCTCCTGGATGATATCCTGAAGAGTGTTTTCCAACTTGGTTCCATTTTCCCCCTCACTCAGGCACCCCAATCAGACGTAGATTTGGTCTTTTTACATAATCCCATACTTCTTGCAGGCTTTGTTCATTTCTTTTTCTTCTTCTCTCTTTAGGTTTCTCTTCTCGCTTCATTTCATTCATTTGATCCTCAATCGCTGATACTCTTACTTCCAGTTGATCGAGTCGGTTACTGAAGCTTGTGCATTTGTCACGTATTTCTCGTGTCATGGTTTTCATCTCTTTCATTTCGTTTAGGACCTTCTCTGCATTAATTACTCTAGCCATCAATTCTTCCACTTTTTTTTCAAGATTTTTAGTTTCTTTGCGCTGGGTACGTAATTCCTCCTTTAGCTCTGAGAAATTTGATGGACTGAAGCCTTCTTCTCTCATCCCGTCAAAGTCATTCTCCGTCCAGCTTTGATCCATTGCTGGCGATGAGCTGCACTACTTTGCGGGGGGAGATGCGCTCTTATTTTTTGAATTTCCAGCTTTTCTGCCCTGCTTTTTCCCCATCTCTGTGGTTTTATCTGCCTCTGGTCTTTGATGATGGTGACGTACTGATGGGGTTTTGGTGTAGGTGTCCTTCCTCTTTGATAGTTTTCCTTCTAACAGTCAGGACCCTCAGCTGTAGGTCTGTTGGAGATTGCTTGAGGTCCACTCCAGACCCTGTTTGCCTGGGTATCAGCAGCAGAGGCTGCAGAAGATAGAATATTTCTGAACAGCGAGTGTACCTGTCTGATTCTTGCTTTGGAAGCTTCCTCTCAGGGGTGTACTCCACCGTGTGAGGTGTGGGGTGTCAGACTGCCCCTAGTGGGGGATGTCTCCCAGTTAGGCTACTCAGGGGTCAGGGACCCATTTGAGCAGGGAGTCTGTCCCTTCTCAGATCTCAACCTCCGTGTTGGGAGATCCACTGCTCTCTTCAAAGCTGTCAGACAGAGTCGTTTGCATCTGCAGAGGTTTCGGCTGCGTTTGTTATTGCCCTGTCCCCAGAGATGGAGTCTACAGAGACAGGCAGGTTTCCTTGAGCTGCTGTGAGCTCCACCCAGTTCGAGCTTCCCAGCAGCTTTGTTTACCTACTTAAGCCTCAGCAATGGCGGGCGCCCCTCCCCCAGCCTCGCTGCTGCCTTGCCAGTAGATCACAGACTGCTGTGCTAGCAATGAGGGAGGCTCCGTGGGTGTGGGACCCTCCCGGCCAGGTGTGGGATTTGATCTCCTGGTGTGCTTGTTTGCTTAAAGCGCAGTATTGGGGTGGGAGTTACCCGATTTTCCAGGTGTTGTGTGTCTCAGTTCCCCTGGCTAGGAAAAGGGATTCCCTTCCCCCTTGAGCTTCCCAGGTGAGCCAATGCCTCTCCCTGCTTCAGCTCTCGCTGGTCGGGCTGCAGCAGCTGACCAGCACCGATCGTCCGGCACTCCCCAGTGAGATGAACCCAGTACCTCAGTTGAAAATGTAGAAATCACCGGTCTTCTGTGTCGCTCACGCTGGGAGTTGGAGACTGGAGCTGTTCCTATTCGGCCATCTTGCTCCGCCCCCTCTAATTTTCATATTTTTAGTAGAGACGGGGCTTCACCAACTTGGCCAGGCTTGTCTCAAACTCCTGACCTTGTGATCCACCTGCCTCGGCCTCCCAGAGTGCTGAGATTACAGGCATGAGCCACTGTACCTGTACCTATATTTTTCTTTTTTAAGAAATTATTCATCCCAGTGATGATCTTAAGGAACAATTAGTAAATAAGCATTACTTGATAAGTTAAGCTTAGAGAAAGCTTAGAATGAGTAAACATTTAAAAACTTGGCTAGTTTTATTCTTTGTAAGGTGTCAGAACTTGAGAGGAGATGCAGAAATACATAATTTAATTTTTCCCAATTTATTAATCAAATAATATATTAGCTACATGGAGGGCATTTTAAAATAAATAAAATGATCTACTTGGTCATTACTATAACACAATAGTTGTTTCCATTTCTTTTTCTTGTATTTCTTTTAAGCCTCTCTCAATATGAGGTTGTGAAATCTTTATATTTGAAATATTTGTTAAGAATAGCATACTGATGGGAACACAAGATCTTAATAAATATGATTTGATGAAAAGAAACCAAAGTTCAGCTTTTGCTCCAGAGAATACAATGTAACCAGCTTTATTTGATATAGAATCATTTACACAGACTATGGTCTCTAGTTAGAACTCATAGTGGCAGAAAGAAATATTGAATATGAAGAAAAAGGCATTTTCCAATGAGATATTAAAAGATGACATAGGTTGAGAGATTGGGTGGGGGAGGGGGGCGGCGATTTGAAAGGGGAAAGAGGAAGGATAGTTTCTAGCATGCAGAGAGCTAATATCACTGTTTTTTTTTTTTCTTAGAATATCTTTTCAACCAAAAAAGGGACATTCTGTTCACTGAATAAAGGAGTAGATAAATGAATAAAATCAGCTTTTTTTCCCCCCTACACAGCTGCAATGGCAAAACAAAATGCACTTACAAAAAAATAAATAAATAAATAAAAACAAGAAGTCCCAGGTCCAAATCCTACTAAGCAGGGTCACCAGTCAGCAGGCTACTGTAGCCACCTAGGTGATGGCAGACAACTGTTGTGGACTAGGGTGATAGCAGGGGAGATGAAGAGAAGCTTGAGAAACAGAACTTACTTGAGATTAGGAAGTTTGTGCTGGGGAAATCAACAAATTATCTCCCCAGATTGAAGCTACATGGAAAACAAAATCAAAACCAGAGACCATGTCCAAGTTTTCCACGAATGATTACTTTGATCGGATCTAAAATGTTTGTGACCCGAACACTATTTCCTGAAGGCAAATCTGATGAGCCAAGAGACAATCAAGAAGATGACTTTGTAGGCATAGAATTTGAATAAGGGAGCTAGATGACTTGGAAGCTGACTAGCACTAGCAAACATAGCCAGATTCAGCATTCTCACAGTAAGAATGGTCTGGCCAGCAAGGTCAGAAATACTTGAAGTGCAGTGACCATACTCCTGTGCCTCTTCCTCCAGGAATCATTTCACCTTTGAGATGGGCAAGGCTGCTGCCTGAACACTCATATTCCTCCTCCTCAGTCCCTGCTGACTACCCCTGCTCTGTTTGCTTCTAAAATGTTTTTTGCTACATTCCTAGGGCTAGCAACCTTCTGTTTTTATAGTTCATTTATTATAATATAATTGTCTGGTGGAGATTAAAATTTGCCCATTATTTCCAAGGTATATAAAAGAATATAGCTATTTTTTTTTCTACAAATGATCAAAATATTCTCACAAGCCTTTCTTCCCAGAGGTAGAGGGGGTCAAAAGGTGAGATTAACAATTACCACATTTTTCTTCAAATTATTTTGGGTTATTTCTCTTATCTTTCCCTTTGGAGAGACTGTGTCTTACTTTGTTTGAGCTACTATATCAAAATATCTTAGATGAGGTAATCAATAAACAACAGAAATGTACTGCTCTCAGTTCTAGAAGGCTGGAAAGTCTAAACTCAAGGTGCAACAGATACCGTGTGTGGTGAGGGCTTCATCTTCACAGACGGTGGCTTCTTACTGTGTCCTCACGTGATGGAATAAAGGAACAGGTGTCCTCAAGCCTCTTCTCTAATGGCACAAATCCATTTTGTGGCCCTTATGACCTAATCACCTCCTGAAGGCCCCACTTCTGAATACTATTGCATTGGAGATTACATTCAACATACATATTTTGGGGGACACAAATATCCAGAACATCGCAGACTGCATGATCAAATTCAAGACTGAAATAGTCTAATGGTGGTGTTTCTCTCCTCTAAAGTGTCTCCTTGTCTCCTTTTCTCCTCTTTCTCCCAAATATGGCTTTTTTATTTTTATTTTTATTTTTTTTTTGAGTCTTGCACTGTCACTCAGGCTGGAGTGCAGTGGCATGATCTCAGCTCACTGCAACCTCCGCCTCCCAGGTTCAAATGATTCTCCTGCCTCAGCCTCCCAAGTAGCTGGGATTACAGGCGCCCACCACCATGCCCAGCTAATTTTTTTGTATTTTTCGTAGAGATGGGGTTGCACTATGTTGGTCAAGCTGGTCTCGAACTCCTGACCTCATGATCCGCCTGCCTCAACTTCCCAAAGTGCTGGGATTACAGGCATGAGCCACCATGCCTGGCCCTTCTTGATAAATAAGGAAGTTCATGTAACCTCATGTCAGCAAGAAAAGGAGTCTAGCTGGTGCCCTGTGTCCTTACTAGTTTCTAGCAAGTGGGGTTGGCCTGATCTCTGTGCACATATTTTTCTTTTTGATTCAAAAATTGTTTTAAAAATGTATATGTGGGTATTTCATTTTGGTGTTCCCTGCCCCAGATCAAGTGTGAATCCCTGGGTCTTCTGCATTTTTTAGAGATTCATCTTTCAATACATCTCTCCTTGCTGATCTTCACTTCCTAGGTCATTCCAATGAAGCAAGGACTATGAACAGCTGCCTGCATCTTTTTCTATCTTTCCAGCCTCTCTGGGGCTCCTCTGCTATCTCCTCACCCCAGTCTCTCCTCTGGGCAGGAGAGGAGGGAGTTTGAGGGAGTCAGGCAGTATTCTTAACTTAACTGAATCTCTTTTACATCTTTCTTCTTTTGGCATTACACCTACAACTGAAAGGTCTCTCAACATCTTTCTTTCTAGCTTCCATTTCTTCTCCCTTGTGGCCTCAGTCCTTTGCCTTTTTTTTATTTGTGATTTTTTTTTTTTAAGGTCAGAGGTATTTGTGGAAAGCCTGCTTACTGATAAAATACATAAGGGGTACTCTTTAGATACTATCACCTTTAAACTGGCCAGTCAAGGAGCTAAGATAGTACTATTGTTTATCTCTTCTCTGACCTTTTATGTGTATGTGGCTGATCTTAGGGATTTACTCCCAGGAGGCAATCTCCCTTTTGTCAAAATTCTTAGGGATACAGACAGTCTCTAAAGATAAATATAAATTTATAAAAAAAAACAGAACACACACACACACATATATGAAGGAGAAGAAAGATAATCAATATTTTAGAAGAGTTGATGTGCTAGACACCGCTGGAAGATTCACACACATTTTCAAAATCAATAACTCACAAGAACTAAATGCAGTCCCTCTATTACAAATCTAAAAATGGAGACTGCCAAAATCTCAGGTTAATATAATTATGTATTTACTGATGTCCCACAAGTACTCTAAACCCAAAATGTCTGCTTATCTCTGTATCGAGGCTCCTCATTCCTCATCTCCCATTACAGTGAATGTCGCTAACATCCAAACAAACTCTAGGGTCAGAAAGTTTGTCATCATGCTGTACCACTTTCTTTAAGCCATTCTCTTCTCTAAGCAAATACAAAGATTTTAAATTTCTACCAACTTAACATCTTCTTCTTTTTTGTCCTATTTTCTCCATCTACTCTGTGACTGGCTCGACACAGACATTTATCACTGCTCACTTCCACAATGTAATAGAATCCTAATTGGCCTGTTCTATTTCATGTTCCCTGTATTATTTCTAAAATGTAGATTTGGTCATGTCATATCATATGGTTTGAATCTGTGTCTTAACCCAAATTTCATGTCGAAATGTAATCCCCAGTGTTGGGGTTGGGGCCTGGCGGGAAGTAATTGGATCGCAGCATTCTCATGAATGGTTTAGTACCATCCCTCTTGGTACTGTATAGTGAGTGAGTTCTTACGAGATCTGGTTGTTTAAAAGCGTGTAGCACCTCTACCCTTGCTGTCTTGGTCCTACTCCTGCTACGTAATACACTTGCTCCGTTTGCCTTCTACCATGAGTAAAAGTTGCCTGAAGCCTTCCAAGAAGCAGATGTTGCCATGCTTCCTGTACACCCTGCAGAATCATGAGCCAATTAAACTTCTTTTCTTTATAAATTACCCAGTCTCAAGTATTTATTTATAGCAATGAGAGAATGAACTAATACATCAGGTCTTCACTTAAAATTCTTTAGTGGCTCTCCGTTTCCTCCTTAAGAAAGTCCAGCCTCCTCAGCATGATTTGAAAATCTCCTTGACTTGCCCATTTGCAGCCTTATTTCTGTGGGTCGTGGTATTTCACACTTCTATGCCTTTGCTCTGCTCTTCTCTTGGCTTTAAACATATTTTACTTATTTACCTGACTCTATCAGTTTACTTAACAAAATTAACCCAAGAGTAAAGATTTTCTGATGCCCCAAGTAAGATCAACCCATTTTCCTTTGTGCTTCTACAAAGTCATATACGATAGGATGCTTTCTTCTTTATGTGTCTCTAGTTATCCAGTGATATTAGTGTTTGTATATCTTATGCCCAGAAAACTCTCCACCTCTTAGTAAGCACCTAATAAGTATTCAAAGCCATGATGAAAGAGAAATAAAGAGGAAAATAAAAGTAAGAAAATATAGATCATAAAGAGGAAATAAAAACAACTGGCTAAGATCAGCTCAGAGCTAACAGGGGCTCCCCATTGTAGGGAAAGGTAAAAGAGAGATCCACAATGCTCCACATTCAAACTACAGATGTCTGCAATACTGACTACAGGAGAGTCCCTTGGCCCTTGAGAGTTCCTGAGTCTAGTACAGGGATCTGCCTGGAGTCCACATGACTACATTGTCCCAGAGAGGAAATTCATGCAGGGTCTCACCCACTCCCGGGTCACAAGATGCTGTAGCAAAGTGCTGTTTTGAGAGCTGAGCCAATATCAAACTACATCTTTTCCTAGGTCTCAATAACCCCTGAATTTCCAAATCCCTGGGGTCCTACCAACATCCTTCATATCTACTCACAGGCATGCAGCATTGAGACATCACCTTCACTCAGTGGATCAGCTGTGTCCCTAGTACCTGAGCCCAGGAAGAACCTTATAACTTGAGAAATAGGTAATCAGCACACCAGGGAGGCTACTTCTGGAATACACGTAGCCAAAATATGTGCTCCAAGAAGCCTGAGAGCCACTCACCCAAGGCCTCTGTCATTAACAGCGACTCAGTCCCCTCCAGCACTGGGATTGCCACACACCTGATTGTTTTGCCTAGGGAACCAAAACTTGGCCCATTTATGCTGCTAATGCCACTGCAGGTGCTAGCACACACTGCCCAGGGACGCAAGGAGACCAGCCAGCCCAAGACTGCTGCTGCCATTGCTAATGCCTGTGTATGTCATCTGGATTCCTGAGGACCAGCCTGTCCAGGCTGTCACCACCAGTAATCTCACATACTTCCATGCGATTCAAAGAACATTCGCACAAGGGTCTGCTGCAGCTGGTGCCCATGCATGGCTCTCAGGGGCCTAAGACCTGGCCTTCCTGGCAACCTAGTTCGCAGATAAGCATCAACACAGCCTTCACAAGTAACTGCAACCAAAGTCACTGAGGAACTCACACATACCATTGAGATTAATTACAGCTTAAGAAATCATATGAAGACTCTATGTTACCCACCCAGAAACAAAGGCAAAGTTCTCTAATCAACTGACACTATAGATTCCTCTACAGAAAAAAGCCTTTCCTTATAAAAGCTACCCCACAAAATTGGAAGAACCAACTGTTGCACAAGATGTGCATATGTCAATGTAAGAACACAAGAAACATGAAAAAGCAAGAAAACATAGCACCTGCAAAGGAATACAATGATTCTCCAATAAAAGACTCCAAAGGAAAGAAAATTTATAACATTCTTAAAAAGGAATTCAAAATAATTGTCTTAGGAAAACTCAGTAAGATACAAGAGAACACAGACAATACAAATAAATCAAGAAAACAATTCCTCACCTGAATGAGAAACTAATAAAGAGATAGCTACTATAAAAAAAGAGGCCAAGCACAGTGGCTTACGCCTGTAATCCCAGCATTTTGGCAAGGTGAGGCAGGTGGATCATGAAGTCAGGAGATCGAGACCATCCTGGCTAACATGCTGAAACCCTGTCTCTACTAAAAATACAAAAACAAAATTAGCCAGGCGTGGTGGCGGGCGCCTGTAGTCCTAGCTACTGGGGAGGCTGAGGTGGGAGAATGGCATGAACCCACGAGGCGGAGCTTGCAGTGAGCCGCGATCACACCACTGCACTCCAGCCTGGGGACAGAGCGAGACTCCGTCTGGAAAAAAAAAAAAAAAAAAAAGAACAGAATATGACTGGGCGTGGTGGCTTACGCCTGTATTCCCAGCACTTTGGGAGAGTAAGGCAGGTGGATCACTTGAGGTAAGGAATTCAAGACCAACCTGGCCGACATGGCAAAGTCCCGTCTCTACTAAAAATACAAAAATTAGCCAGGCGGGGTGGTGCGCGCCTGTAATCCCAGTTACTTGGGCGGATGAGGCATGAGAATCACTTGAACCTGGGAGAAGGAGATTGCAGTAAGCCAAGACTGTGCCACTGCACTCCAGCTTGGGCAACAGAGTGAGACTCTGCAAGAAAAAAAAAAAAAAAAAAAAAAAGGAAAGAACAAAACATAAATCTAGGAAGTGGAAAATTTAATAAATGATAAAAATATAATCCAGAGCTTTAATAAAAGACTAGATAAAGTAGAAGAAAGAATTTGTGCATTTGAAGATAGATCTTTTGTAATAAGTCAGTCATACAAAAAAAAAGAAGAAAGAAAAAGAATGAAGAAAGCCTATGTAACATATGGGATGCCATCAAATGAACAATTATTTAAATTCCAGAAGGAAAATAAATGGAAAAATACCTAGAAAACATGTTTAATAAAATAATAGCTGAAAACTCCCCAAGTCTTGAAAGAAGTATAGTCCTCCAGATACATAAAACTTAACATTTCCAAATAAATTCCATCCCCCAAAAAACCCTCTCTGAGGTACATTATAGTCAAACTGTCATTCTACAAACAGCAAAGAATGTGTCAAGTCACATGTAAGATAATCACTTTTAGACTTACAGCAGATTTATCAGCAGAAACCTTCCAGGCCAGGAGAGAATGGGATGATATATTTAAAGTACTGAAAGAAAGAGAGAGCTGGGCATGGTGGCTCACGCCTCTAATCCCAGCACTTTGGGAGGCTGAGGCGGGTGGATCACGAGGTCAGGAGATCGAGACCATCCTGGCTAACACAGTGAAACCCCGTCTGTACTAAAAATACAAAAATTTAGCCAGGCTTAGTGGCGGGCGCCTGTAGTCCCAGCTACTCGGGAGGCTGAGACAGGAGAATCGCGTGAATCCAGGAGGCGGAGCTTGCGGTGAGCCGAGATCGCGCCACTGGACTCCAGCCTGAGCGACTAGACCCAGGAAAACTATTCCCCAGAAATGAAGGATAAATAGTATTTTCCAGGTAAGCAAAAATGGAGGAAATTCATCACCACTGGAGTGGTCCAACATGAAATCAGTAAGAGAGTTTTACATCTGGAAGCCAAAGGACAATATCTACCATCATGCAAAAACACAAAAGTATAAAACTCCGTGGTAGAGTGGGTACACAAAAGAGAAAGAGAAAATAATCTAATGTTATCATTACAGAAAATTAACAAATCTCAAAGATTAAAAAATAAATAAAAGAGGAGGAAGGGAACCAAGGATATACAAAACAATCAGAAACCAGTTAACAAATGACAGCATCAAGTCTTCATCTGTCTGTAACAATCAGAATGTAAATGGTTTAAATTCCCAAATTAAAAGATACAGACTGGTTGATTGGATTAAGCAAACCTAGATCCAAACATATGCTACTCAAAAGAAACTCAGTTCACCTGTAATGACACACATAGACCCAAAGTGAAAGGTTGGAAAAAGATATTTTGTACAAATGAAAACAAAAAGTTTATAGGAATGGCAATACTTATGTCAGAAAGAATAGACTTTCAGCCAAAGAATAATCAAAAGAGAAAAAGAACATAATTATATAATGATTAAGGTATCAGTTCACCAAGAGGATATAACAATTATATATGCAATCAACACCAGAATATCTATGTATACAAACCAAATATTATTAGAAATAAAGAGAATGATGGATTCCAATATAATAATAGTCATGACTTCAACACCTGTATTTCAGCATTGGATAGATCATGTAGACAAAATCAACAAAGCAACATTGGAGTTAAACTGCACTCTAGACCAAAAGGACCTAACAGACATTTACAGAGCATTCCATTCAAAGCTGCGGAATACACATTATTCTCAATTGGGTATAAAATATTCTCCAGAATAGACTACAGATTCGAGTACAAAGCAAGTCTAAACAAATTTTTAAAAATCTAAATCATAACAAGTATCCATTCTGACTACAATAAAGTAAACCTAGAAATTAATAACAAGAGTAATTTTGGAAACTACAAACATATAGAAATTGAACAATATGCTCCTGAATAACCAATAGGTCAATATAAAATTTAAAATAAAAATTTAAAAAATTCTTGAGACAACTAAAAATGGAAACATAACATACCAAGCCCTGTGTTATACAGCAAAACCAGCATCGAAAGGAAAGTTTACAGCAATAAATGCTTACATCATAAAAGTAGAAAGATTTTAAATAAAAAGCCTAACAATGGATATCACATGGAACTAGAAAAGCAAGAACAAACCAACCTAAATTAATTGTAGAAAATAAATAATAATATGAGAACATAACTAAACAAAATAGACACAAAAATAACAATGATCAATGAAATAAAAATTTATTCTCTTAAAAGAATAAGCAAGATTGACAAATGGTTATCTAGGCTAAGAAAAATGAGAGAAAACTCAAACAAAAATATTGGAAATGAAAGATGAGACATTACAAATAGTACAGAAATACAAAGGATAATTAGAAACTATTATGAACAACTGTATGTTAACAAATTAGAAAACTTATAAAAAATTGAAAAATTCCTAGACACAAATAACCTTCTAATATTTAACTTTGAAGAAATAGAAAACATGAACAGACTAAAAACAAATAGCAAGTTTGAATCAGCAATAAAAAGTCTCCCAATAAAGAAAAGCTTAGGATCAGATGACTTTACTGCTGAATGCTATGGAACTTCCAAAAAAAGAACATGAATTCTTCTCAAAATATTCAAAAAATTGAAGAGAAGGAAATTCTTAACCCATTCTACAAGTCCAGCTTTACTCTGATAGCAAAACCAGACAGGGACATGACAAAAAAAAAAAAAAAAGGAATTCAGGCCAATATCACTGAAAAACAAGGATGCAAAAATCCTCAAAAAATATTGGCAAACTGAATCCAACAGCACATCAAAAAGATAATACATCATGATCAAGTGGGATTTATCCCATGAATGTAAGAATAATCAACATATGCTAATCGATAAATGTGATACATCACATCAACACAATGAAGCTGAAAAACTACAAGTTCATTTCAATAAATGCAAAAAAAAGTAGACTGGATAAAATTCATTATCCATTTGTTTAAAAAAAACTTTCAACAAATTTTGTATATAAGAAACATACCTCAACACAATAAAAACACACATATGTAAAAACACATATATAACAGACACATATATAAAAACACACAGCTAATATCATACTGAATGGGAAAATCCTGAAAACATTTCCTCTAAGAAATAGAACAAGACAATGATGTCTACTTTTACCACTCTTATTCAACAGAATCCTGGAAGTTCCAGCCAGAGAAATTAGGCAATATAAAGATATATAGGACATTGAAATTCGAAAAGAGGAAGTCAAATTTTCCCTTTCTGCAAATGACATGCTTTTATATAGAGAAAACCCTAATGGCTTCTCTACAAACCCTTAAGCTGATAAACAAATTAAGTGAATTTGCAGGATACAAAATTGACATACAAAAATCAGTAACATTACCATACACTGATAATGACTTAGCTGAAAAAGAAATCAAGAAAGCAATCCCATTTTACAATAGATAAAAAAATTTAAAATATCTAAGAATAAATTTAACCAAGGAGGTAAAAATATCTACAATGAAATTATGAAACACTGGTGAAAGAAACTGAAGGAACACAAAAAGTGAAAAGACATCTCATGCTCATGTATTGGAAGAAATCATACTGTTAAAATGATCATACTATGTAAGATGATCTACAGATTTAACACAATTTCTATAAAAATACCAATGGTATTCTTCACATAAATAGAAAAGGAACAATTCTAAAATTTTCATGGAACCACAAAAGATCTCAAAGACATAAAACAATCCTGATTACAGAGAGAAAAGCTAGAGGGATCACATTACCTGATTTCAAAAATACTACAAACAACCAGGCACTATGGCTCACACCTGTAATCCCAACACTTTGGGAAGCCAAGGCAGGTGGATCACCTGAGGTCAAGAGTTTGAGACCAGCCTGGCCATCATGGTGAAACCCCATCTCTAATAAAAATGCAAAAAAAGAATTAGCCAAGCATGGTGGCATGTGCTTGTAATCCCAGCTACTCGGGAGGCTGAGGCAGGAAAATCGCTTGTACCTAGGAGGCAGAGGTTGCAGTGAGCCAAGATTGCACCCCTGCACTCCAGCTTGGGCAACAGAGGGAGACTCAGAAGAAAAAAAATAATAAAATAAACACTTCAAATATCTTGTAACTAAAACAGGATGGTACTGGCATAAAAGCAGACACGTAGACCAGTGGAACAGAGAATGCAGAAATACATTTACATATTTATGGCCAACTGATTTTTAACTAAGGTTCCAAGAACGTACACTGGGGAAAAGACATCTTCAATAAATGGTGCTGGGAAAAGTGAACATCCATGCAGAAGACTGAAACTAGACTCTTATCTTTCACCACATAAAAAATAAATCAACTCAAAATAGATTAGAGACTTAAACCTATGACCCAAAACTACAAAACAACTAGAAGAAAATATGGGGGAAACACTTCAGGACTTTGATCTAGGCAAATATTTTACAGTAAGACTTCAAAACCACAGGCCGTAAAAAGAGAAATAGGCAAATGAGATTCTAGTATATGAAACAGATTCTGCATAGCAAAGGAAACTCAGTGGAGTGAAGAGGCAATCTGTAAAGTGGGAGAAAAATATTTGCAAACTATCCAACAAGGGACTAATATCCACATTATAAAAGGAACTAAAATCAAATAATCTAATTTAAAAATAAGCAAAGGATCTGAATAATCATTTCTCAAAAAAGGAGATGCAAAGGGCCAATAAGTACATGCAAAACTGCTCAACATCATTAATTATCAAAGAAATGCAAATAACCACAATGAGATATCATCTTATCCAAATTAAAATGGCTATCATCAAAAAGTCAAAAAATAACAATTGCTGACAAGGAAGTGGAAAAATTTAAACTCTTATAAACTGTTGGTTGGAATGTAAGTTAGTACAGCTTTGTGGAAAACAATATGGCATTTTCTCAAAAAACTGAAAATAGGAGTACCATACAATTGAGCAATCTCGCTATTGGGTATTTACCCAAAGAAAAGGAGAGTATTGAAGAAATACCTGCATTCCCAAGTTTATTGCAGCACTATTCACAATAGTCAAGATACAGAATCAACCTAAATGTCCATAGACAGATAAACAGATAAAGAAAATGTGGTATATATTCACGATGGAATACTGTACAGCTGTAAAAAGCAATGGAATCCTGTAATTTGAGGCAGCATCAATGAGCTCGGAGGACATTAAGTGAAATGAATCAGGCACAGAAAGATAAAGTTACCACATGGTCCCATTCATATATAGGATTGAAAAAAATTGAGCTCACAGGGATAGAGAGTAGAATTGTGATTTTCTAGAGGCTGGGACGGGTGAGGAGAAAGGAGGAGAAGTTGTTTAATGGGTGCAAAGTTGTAGCTAGAAGGAAAGACTAAGTTCTAATGGTCTGTAGCACTGTAAGGTGAATATCATTAAAAATAATTTTGTGTATATATTCACAAGCTAGAGGAGAATATTTTGAATAGTCACAAAGCAAAGAAATGATAAATGTGTGAGATGATGGAATTACCCTTATTTGATTATTTAACATTATATCTGTGTATCAAAATTTTACTGTCTTCCATAAATATGTACAATTATTATTTGTCAACTAAAAATAAAAGAAAAATACAGAAAGTAATGGAAAAGAAGGGAGCAAGAAAGGAAGGGAGGGTTAGTCAGAAATGAAGGAAGAGAGAATGGAAATTAGAGAAACAGGAAAGACAGGAGGATGGTAAGATTATTAACCACAGCGTCAGCGTCAAGATTGCTATGTCCACATTTTCAGATGCTTAAGCATTTGTCCTCAGAGTAAGATGAAGGAAAATACGGCCTCTAAAAAGTACATTTGGGCAATTATCCTACCTGGAACACTCCCAGCTTACTTCTCTTGGTTTCCTACAGAAAATGCTGGGTTAAAATAACTGTTATCAGTTAAAATAGCTGTTATCCACATCCAAGACTAAGTTCTCAGCCTTGGCATCTTCCAGAAGGGCTGTCTGACCTCCTGGATTGTGATCTGGGTGCTTGGCACATACTCTGACAGGAAGGCTCCCTGCCTGACTCTTGGATTCACGGGCCAGTACCTTATATGGTCAGAGGCCACGGTGTCCCATTATTAGAAGTAAAAAGAAACGTGTGGACAAAAAATGATAAGGCTTATTTGACACCTGGAAATAAAATACTATTTTGTGGTACTGGATCTGCTTTTGTGCAACATCTGCCTGTCTCTTCTGCTGTTCCTTCTTCTTCCCCTTAGTCATTTCTGTCTTAACTTAGATGGGATAATAATAATGACAATGACAGTGTCAACAACAACAGCAACACCACCACAATCAGTAATACATAGCATATCTGTCAGGCGTCAGATACTAAATATATTACATAGAATAGTAAATGTAATTCTCAGAATAATTTTTCAAGGTGGGTATCATGTCCACTTTATAGAATAAGAAGCAAACTTGGAGAGCTGAAATAACTTGCTCAAATTTACATAGTCAGGTACAGAGTTGGGTTCAACACCCCCACCCCCAATGGTTTTCCATTGTCCTAGAGAACATTTCTAACTCTCTACCATCATTTTTCATGAATGGCCTACATACCTTGATGATATAATCTCCAAATTCTTTCTTCCTTACACACTTTGCTCTGATTATACCAGTCAAGAGGATTTAATTTTTTCATTTATGCCTTACTCATAAGTGGCTTGGGGCCTTTGTACTGGCTGGTTCCCTTACTTGCAATATCTATGCTCAGTCCTTTACATGGCTGGCTTCTTCTCCTATTCAGAATTCTGTTCAAACAGGACCTCCTTGGAAAGGTCTTTCTGGGCACACAATCCAAGGTAGTTCATGATACTCTGCCACACCCCTCTCCCAATTCAAGTGGCCAATAATGCCATTGGCTTCTGAGTTTTTGAGACCATATTTCCAAACATACACTAGATCATGAGTTTTATATAATCACTGTAATATAAGTAGGAGAAATAGACATTATGGCCCAGTGCAGTGGCTCATGCCTGTAATCACAGCACTTGGGGAGGCCGAGGCGGGCAGATCATGAGGTCAGGAGTTCAAGACCTGCCTGATCAACACGGTGAAACCCCATCTCTACTTTAAAAAATACAAAAATTAGCCAGGCATGGTGGCAGGTACCTGTAATCCCAGCCACTCATGAGGCTGAGGCAGGAGAATCGCTTGAACCCAGGAGGCAAAGGTTGCAGTGAGCTGAGATCACACCACTGCACTCCAGCCTGGGTGACAGAACGAGACTTCATCTCAAAAAAAAAAAAAAAAAAAAAATAGACATTATCTCCATTTTATTGATGATGAAGGTGAGGCTAAGAAGAAATATTAGCAATGAATGTAGAAAATTAGCAGATATAGATCCATTGCCATGGGCCCAAGATCATAATGGGCACTTTCACCTCATTACTGCCAACAGTATGTTATCTCTATCACAAAGACTCAGACACAGGTTTTGAATTTCAAATCTAGCAGTTAATCCACCCTATCTTCCTCTAATAACTATAGCATACATAATAGTTATACAAAATATTAAGCTTTTCAAAAAAGTTTTAGTTTGCCTGTACACAATCGATAAAGAAAATTTGGTGATTAAATAAATATATATGGTGTAGATAAATCAAAGTTTGGGTTGAGAGTAACAGAACAGCAAAAAGAGAAGAGAAAAATGCCCAATTTATTTGTGTTATCCTGTTACTTCCTCAGGAAGTGCTCCATTGACTTGGTTTTAATTAAGCTTTCCTTAAGCCTAAGATTTCTGGTAATCTAAGTGAGTGTGGGTGCCAGGTGGAAATATGCCAAGTACTCCTAGATCTAATTTTAAAAATTCTTCTTCTTAGCAAACATCCATGACATGGATTCTGCTGAAAAGTGACCTGCATCCAGCTGAGGAGCATTGGTTGTACATTTGTGTTTGGTGCTGACAAAAGAGTCTATGCTACTAGGGATATTAAGTTATCATCTTGCCTCTGGATTGAGGAGGTAGCATTATGTAAGGAAAACAGCTAGGTTAAGCATTAGTAAACTAGTTTTGCTACTAACAATCCATGTGACCTTGGGGACACTAGGGCACTTCTCTGAATTTCATTTCTATCAGTTGTCTGAATTAAGTAGACCGTGCTATGGACAAAAACACCTCCTGGAATTGAAAAGTCATACTTTCTGCTTTTTATTTAAAATAGGTAAAAAGCTTTATGCATTTCTTTAAACAAGGCAAAATTTAAAAAGAATTTGTAGTGAATGCACCATTCTTCCTCA
Organism: Macaca mulatta; assembly: GCF_049350105.2. Taxonomy (NCBI): domain Eukaryota; kingdom Metazoa; phylum Chordata; class Mammalia; order Primates; family Cercopithecidae; genus Macaca; species Macaca mulatta. The sequence goes on from NC_133419.1 coordinate 80,700,220, forward strand.
GCCTTGAATTATTTTACCCTTATTTGTCTGCCTAATTTCTACTCATTTCTTAAGAGTCACTTCAGATACCTCCTTTTATTTTTTTCTTTTATTCTTTCCTTTTTCTTTTTCTTTTTCTTTTTTTTTTTTTTTTTTTTTTTTGAGACAAGGTCTGGCTCTGTTGCCCAGACTGGAGTGCAGTGGCACAATCTTGATTCACTGCATCCTCCACCTACTGGGCTCAAGCTACCCTTCCACCTCAGTCTCCTAAGAAGTTGGGATTACAGGTGTGCACCACCATGCCCAGCTAATTTTTGTATTTTTGGGAGAGAGAGGGTTTCACCATGTTGTCCAGGCTGATCTCAAATTCCTGAGCTCAAGCGATCCATCTGCCTCAGCCTGCCAAAGTGCTGGGGTTTTAGGCATGAGCTGCTGTGCCCAGCAAGATACCCCTTCTTTTAGTAAGTATTTACTGACTACTTCAGGTTACCCTATTACTGAATACTTCAGGTTGCCCTAGTTGGCCTCTTCTTGGTGCTCACAGTCTTCTCTTTAATGTCATTGAGTTCATGGACTGTGTATTTCATCATTTCTCTAACTCTGGCACATTATATAGCATAATCCCCATAACAGTTGGGCAACAAGCATGTTTGAATCAATAAATAAAAGATAATAAAGAATAGAAATATATAATATCTTACACTTTCATAAAGCTTTAAGTTTTACACATTGTTAAAGAGGCTTTTTGTTTATATGTGTGTGTTTGGTTTATTTTATAGATAAGTAAATGGAGGGTCAGAGACACTATTGTTTACCCAAGATCGTATTCCAGATCACTGGTGAAGCTTGTTAGCAACTCCAGGCATTTGAGCTAGGATCTGCTATTTCTCAACACCAGGCTACAGGCATTCTCAGCAGTTCTCATCTTACTGGACTTAATAATAATGTACAAGTAACATAACTGCAAAGTAGGATATTGTGTCTCACAAGATAAGAGCAAAGGAAGTGCTAGAAGAGTTTCAAGCCTGGCTGTAGACAGCTGGAAAGATGAGAGTCTACTTGGGAAGATGATACAAAATGTCTGAAAATTTAAGCAACTGCTCAAGACTCCTGTCTTATGAGGGAAAGGAGGAGGGCTCCCTCACAAGACATTAAGGCTGCCTGTGAGGGTTGCCACCAGTAGTGCTACTAAGGTAAGATCCTAATGTACAGTGTGGACATATGAGTGTATCTTTTTCTTTTACAAAGGCTGCTAAAGAACATGCCCATAGAGGACATTTACAATACCTTATAAACTAAGACTGACAATAAGAAAGACCATACAAAAAGTATGTACCTTTTAATTTTTTTCCCTTAAGAAAGAAGTTCTAGGCAAGGTAATCAGGTAAGAAATTATTCAAATAAAATTAGAAAAATCAAATATTGCTCTGATTATACATGTAAAATAATTGTAGTTATTCATTAAAATAATGCATTGTATATATTGATCCATCTATAATTTATGAGGCACTGGACAACCTAATCATGAATTCACTCAGTCTTTTATTATGTCTGTTATTTCAACCCACATTATTGAACTTCTGTTATGCGCAAAGCTGTGGCCAGGGTGTGGATTTCTCCATGGATAAGACATATTCTGTCCTAGAGAGGAGGCTAGAAAAACTATGATTTAATGAGCAGATATTAGATGTTCTGTATTGTGCTAAGAATTTTATACATGGTATTTCATATAAAAATTGTAATAACCCTGTTAGGCAAGGTTTACTGTAATATTCTTAGAGATGGTGTATTAGTCTGTTTTCACACTGATAATAAAGATAATGAGACTGGGTAATTTATAAAGAAAAAGAGGCATAATGGACTCACAGTTCCACGTGGCTGGGGAGGCCTCACAATCATAGTGGAAGGTGAAGGAGGAGCAAAGTCATATCTTACATGGTGGCAGTCAAGAGTGTGTGCACGGAAACTGCCATTTACAAAGCCATCAGATCTCATGAGACTTATTCATTATCACAAGAACAGCGTGGGAAAAACCCACCCCCCATGACTCAATTACCTCTCACTGGGTCCTTCCCATGACACATCGGGATTATGGGAGCTACAATTCAAGATGAGATTTGGATGGCGACACAGCCAAGCCATATCAGATGGGAAAATGAAAACTTAGAGAGCTGAAGTAAGTTGCATAATTCACTTAGAGTTAGTTAGTGGCACACCCAGACTGGAAATCCAGGTCTCTCAAACTGCAAGTCTTTAAGCCAAACCATGGGGTAAACAGTTGAAGATTCTGTTAAGTTGCGAATTATGATTCAGTTTATCTGATATAGGGCCTAAGATTCAGCTTTTCTAGTAAGTTACCACATGATAACCATGCTTGTGGTCTATGAACCAAACTTTGAGCAGCAAGGATATACAAGAACTACATATTCAACTCTTCCTTCCAAAAAAGGACCTACATTTTACTCAGAGTTCTCTCGTCTCCCTCACTACAGCCCATGTGACTCAATGGAGTTGGATTCTATGTCCATCTCCAGCCTGAATCTTGGTCACTTTATTACTCTAATATTTTATTTATTTTTAATTAATTTAATTTAAATAGCACTGTGGTTAGTTAATTTAAATAGCCACAGTGGCCACTGGCCAGTGGCTATTATATTGGCCAGTGGAGAATGCAGCATTTCTTTTTTGCAGAAAGTTCTATTATGCAGCACTGAAAGTTTAGAGTAAACATAGTAATTCAACTTCCACTATTTCAAAATCCTCTTTTTAAGAGCATGATACTCCCCTAGGAACTACTATCAGCCAACACATGTATAGTTCAGCTAGACTGGCACAGTGTTATTGAAAGACAGGACAAAAATCCTTGTTAGGGGAGAGGTTTCCTCTCTCTTTCTGTGCACACTAAATTAAACAAGGAAATGTGTATCTCCACTTGTTGTTGGCAGCCTCTGCGGACTTCAGGGGAGAGCAGGACTTTTGGAGGGCAAAACGGAACCCCTGGTGGACTTGCAGTAGAACCCCACCTTCCTTTTTATTTATAGCTTCGGTGGTTATGAGCTCTGACAACAGTTAGTCTACTTAGATTACTAAACAGACGCATTGTAGTAGAACAGAAAAAACAAAGCTAGATTGCAAAGACTGGAATAAGTAACTAATTCTTTAATGTGTAGACACTGACATACATTCACAAGCATCAAGAACAATCGGAAAATTATGACCTAATTAAAAGGACACAACAAGATTCCTGTGACAGGCTCTGAAGAGATGGAGATGTATGATCGGTTACACAAGGGATTCAAAATAACTGTAAAGGAAGCTCAGTGAACTTCATGAAAACATCAAGAAACAATTTAAAAAACATCAGAGAAATTTAGCAGAGAGACTAAAATAATAATAAAGAAATCAAACAGAAATTCTAGAGCTGAAAAATATACTGAATGAAGTAAGAAATGCAATAGGTAAAGACCTTATCAGGCAGAAGAATCAGTGAACTTGAATACAAGCTATTTGAAAATTCAGTCAGAAGGAAAAAAAGAAAAAAGAATGAAAAGGACTCATGAAGGCATATAAGAAAAATGCAGTAGTATCAAAAGAGCAAATTTTGGGGTTATTGGAGTTCAAGAGGGAGTAGAAACAAAAATAAGTAGAATATTTATTCAAAGAAACAATGAGGGAAAATTTTCAATCTTAGAAAAAGATATAAATATTCAGGTAGAGGAAAGTTAAAGGTCATCAATCAGATTCAACCCAAATAAGCCTACTCCAAGACATATTATAACCAAATTTTCAAAGGCCAGACACAAAGAATAGCTTCTGAAAGCAGCAAAAGTAGCAAATTACATAGTTTAAAAATTCCAAAATAGCTGACAACAGCCTTCTCAGAAGAAATCTTCCAGGCCAAAAGGTAGTGAAAGATATATTCAGAGTGCTAAAGAAGATAAAAAAGCTGCCAACCAAGAATACTGTACCCAGCAAAGGTATCCTCCTGAAAAGAAGCAAAAATAAGGACTTTCCCAGACAAACAAAAGCTGAGGAAATTCATCACCATTAGATCTTTCTTACAAGAAATGCTAGAGAGAATTCTTCAAACTGAAAGCAAAGGGTGCTAACTTATGATAAGAAAATATCTGATGGTATAAAACTCACTAGTAAAAGTAAACACATAGACAAATTCAGAATGCTTTAATACTGTAATCCTGGTGTGTAAACAACTTGTATCTTCAGTGTGAAGGCTAGAAGACAAAAATGACAACAATAAATTGTTGAGATAAGCAATATAAGATACAAAATTTGATATCAATAATTCAAAATATGGAGGGAAAATGGAGCTAAAGAGAACAGGTTTTTTGTTTATTTTCCTTTTATTGAAATTAAAGTTGTTATCATTCTAGTACAACTTGCTAAACTATAAGATTTCTTTATATGCCTCATGGTAACCAAAAATGAAAAATGTACAATAGATATACTAAAAATAAAAAACAAAGACTCAAACATACTATAAAATATATTTAACCATTAAAGAATACAGTAAGAAAGTAAGAAAGAAAAGGTCTAGAAAACTAACAATGAAATAGCAGTAGTAAGCCCTTACTTATTAATAATTACTTTCATTGCAAATAGAATAAGTTCTCTAATTAGAAAACACAGTGTAGCTAAATGGGTAATGCAAAAAGAGCTAACTATATTCTGTCTACAAGAGACTCACTCAACCTGTTAGGGTATGCATAAAGTGAAGGGTGAAAAAGATATTTAATACAAATGGAAACAAAACAAGAGCAGGAGTAGCAACAATACTTTTAACAGATAAAATAGACATTAAGCCAAAAACTGTAAAAAGATGGTAAAAAGCCCATTATATAGTGATAAAGTTCTTGATACAACAGGAGAATATAAGAAGTGTAAATATATGTGTACCTAATGTGGGAACAATTTAATATAGAAAACAAATATTAATATACCTACAGGAAGATACAGACTTCAATATAATAATAGTGGGGAACACTCCACTTTCAGCAGTGAGTAGATTACCCAGATGGAAAATCAAAGAAACACTAGACTTGAACTGCAGTCTAGAATAAATAAACCTAAGAAATATTTACAGAAAATTCTATCCAAAACTACAGAATATACATTCATCTGAATTGCATATAAAATATTCTCAAGAATAAATCATCTGTTAGGGCAAAAAACAAGCCTTAACAAATTTTTAAAAATCAAAATTATATCAAGTATCCTTTCTGACTGCAATAAAACTAGAAATTAATAACAGGAGTAATTTTAGAAACTATACAAACACATGGAAGTCAAATAACATGCTTTTGAATGACCAATAGGTCAATAAGGAAATGTAAAGTAAAGTTTAAAAAATTTTTTGAGACAAATAAAAATGGAAATAGAACATTTTGAACCCTATGGAATACATCAAAAGCAGTGCTTAGAGGGAAGTTTACAATAATAAACAGTGACATCAAGAAAATACAATAATTTCATAAAAACAATCTAATAGTGTACCTCAAGGAAGCAGAAAAGCAAGAATGAAACAACCCCAAAATCAATAGAGGAAAAGAATGAATAAAGAAAAATATGAAATAGAAACTAAAGAAGATCAGTAATAAATTTAAAAAAATCAATGAGTTGGTTTTTTGAAAAGATATACAAAATCAACAAAACTTTAACAAGACTAAGAAAAAGAGAAGATCTAAATAAATAAATTAGAAGTAAAAAAGGAGTCAGTAAGAATTGATACTATAAAAATACATAGGTTCATAATTATGAACAACTACATCCCAAATTGAAAAATAAAAAAAAATTTGATAAATTTCTAGACATACAACCTAACAAGAGGTGATTACAGAGAAATAGAAAATCTAAAGAGACCAATGAATAATAACATTGAATCATTAATAAAAAGGGTTTCATCAAAGAAATCCAATGGTTTCATTGCTGAATTCTAACAAACATTTAAAGAAGAAATAATACCAATGATTCTCAAACTATTCCAAAACACTGAAGGGAAGGCAATTATTCCAAACTCAATCTCTAAGGCCAGCAGTACCTTGTAATATGGTTTGGCTGAGTCCCTACCCAAATCTCATCCTGAATTGTAGTTCACATAATTCCTATGTATTGTGGGAGGGACCGGGTGTGAGGTGATTGAATCATGGGGGCAGGTCTTTTCCTGTGCTATTCTAGTGATAGTAAAAAAGTCTCACAAGATCTGATAATTTTATAGAGGGCAGTTTTCCTGCACATGCTCTCTGGCCTGCTACCTTGTAAGACTGACATTGTTCCACCTTCACCCTCTGACATGAATGTGAGGTTTCCCCAGTCATGTGAAACTGTGAGACCATTAAACCTCTTTTTCTTTATAAATTACCTAGTCTTCGGTATTTCTTCATAGCACTATGAGAACATAATAATACACCCAGATACCAAAAGCAAAGAAGAACACAATGAAAAGAAAACAAACAAGAACAGAAAACCACAGGCCAATATTCCTCATGAAGATAGATGCAAAAATTCTCAACATAATATTCACAAACCAAATTTAGTAGCAAATTAAAAAGATCATTCACCATGATCAAGTGGGGTTTATTCTAGCAATGAAAGAGTGGTTGAACATATGCAAATCAATGTACATCATACATTATATTAATACAATTAAGAACAAGAATCTTATGATTATTTTATTATACACAGAAATTCAACATCCCTTTATGCTAAAAACTCTCAGCAAATTTGGTACGGCAGGAATGTACCTCAACACAATTAATACCATATACCACATCCAAAGCTAACATCATATAAGTAAGGGCAAGTAAAAAGCATTTCCTATAAGATCTGGAAGAAGGCAAGGAAGCCCAATTTCATAATTTCTATTCAACCTAGTTCTGGAAGTACAAGTCAGGGCAATTTGTCAAGAGAAAGAAAAAATGGTCATCCAAATTTGAAAGGAGGAAGTCAGGTTATTCCTGTTTTCAGATAACATAATCTTATACCTAGAAAACACTAAAGACTTCACCCAAAAACTACTATAATTAATAAATAAATTTAGTAAAGTTGCAAAATACAAAATCAACATACAAAAGTATTTCTATATACTAACAGTGAACCACGTTAGAATGAAATAAAGAAGACAATCCCATTTGCAATAGTCACCAAAAATTTCTTAGGAATAAATTTAACCAAAAAAGTGAAAAATTTATGTGATAAAATTATAAAACATTGATAAAATAAAGAGGACATGAATGAAGAGAAAATATCTCACTTTCATGGATTGGGAGAATTAATATTGTTAAAATGTACATATAACAAAAAGCAATCTATATATTTAATGTAATCCCTGTGAAAATACCAATGATACTATTTATAAAAGTACAAAAAAATCCTAAATTTTGTATGGAATCACAAAAGATCCTAAATAGTCAAAGTAATAATCTTGAGCAATAGAACAAAGCTGGAGGCATCATACTGCCTGATTTCAAAATATACTACAAAGCTATAATAATCAAGAGAGCATTCTACTGGCGTAAAAACAGAAACATGAACAAATGGAGCAGAATAGAGTATCCAGAAATAAATTTACACATTTACAGTAAACAGATTTTCTATAAAGGTGCCAACAATACGCATTGGAAAAAAAGACAGTCTCTCTAGTATGGTGCTGGGATAACTGGATATCAACATGCAGAAAAATAAAACTAGACCTCTATCTATCACTATATACAAAAATCAAATCAAAATCAATATCAAATTTGAATGTAAGAACTGAAGCTATAAAATTGCTAGAAGAAAACAGGACACTTTATAACATTTGTTGGGGAAATGCTTTTTTTTTTAGAATAAGACCTCAAAAGCACAGGTAACAACAACAACAATAATGAAGTGGGAATGCATCAAACTAAAAAGTTTATGCAAAAGAAAGGAAACAATCAACAGAGTGAAGACACAACCTATAGAATGGAAGAAAATAGCTACAAACTTACAAGGGGCTTATATATAGAATACACAAAGAAGTCAAACAATTCAACATAGTTACAAAATCTGATTAAAAATGGGCAAAAGATCTGAACAGGCATTTTTCAAATGAAGTTATACAAATGACCAACAGGTATATGGAAAAATGTTTAACATTACTAATCAACAGAGAAGCGTAAATTAAAACCAGGATGATATTAGCTCGTGCCAATTAGATTGGATATTACCAAAAGAATAAAAAGCAACAAATGCTGGTGTAGATGTGGAGAACAGGGAATTTGTACACTATTGTTGAGAATGTAAATTAATACAGCCATTGTGGACAACAGTATGGAGCTTTCTCAAAAAAACAAAAACAGAACTACCATATGGTCAAACAATCCCAGTACTGGGAATTCAAAGGAAATAAAATCAGTATGTCAGAGACATCTACAATCCCATGTTTTTGTAGCACTATTCACAAGAGCCAAAGTATGGAATGAACATAAGTGTCTATCAAAAAGTAAATATATTTTTAAAATGTTGTATATATACACAATTTAATACTAATCAGTCATTAAAAAAAAACGAAATTTTGTCATTCACTACAAACCAGATAAACCTAGAGGGCATTATGTTAAGTGAATTAAGCCAAGCATGGAAGAAAAAATACTTAATGATCTCACCCATTTGTGTTATCTAACAAAGTTGATTTTATAGACATATAGAATGGAACAGGGAGGTAGCTCAGCAAGATAGCTGACCAGATGCAGCCAGGTAGAACAGCTGCTATGGAGGGACAAGGACAACAGGTGTGTTCCTAACAGATCTTCCAAGAGAAGTGACTGGGAGTAGATGAAGGGAAGACACAGAATCCGGGCTGAACGAGAAGGAAGCTGGAAATCCTTCACGGGGCTACCTCAAAGTAGGACTCATTCTTAGCCCCCAGTGACTCCAGAAATATGAGTAAGTTATACTGGAAAAGGAGCAAACCTGCTCAATTCAACAAGAAGATGTAACTATCCTAAATATATGTGCACCCAACACAGAAGCACTTAGACTAATAAAGCAAGTTCTTAGAGACTTACAAAGAGATTTTGACTCCCACACAGTGTTAGTTGGAGACTTTGACACCCCAAATATTAGACAGATTATCAAGGCAAAAAACTTAACAAAGATATATGGGACCTGAACTCAGCACTGTATCAAATGGACCTGACAGACATCTGCAGAACTCTCCACCTAAAAACAACAGAATATACACTCTTTTTATTGCCATATGGCACATATTTTAAAACCAACTACATAATCAGAGATGAAACACTCCTCAGCAAACACCAAAAAAGTAAAATCATAACAACCTCTCTCTCTCTGACCATAGCACAATCAAGTTAGAAATCAAGACTAAGAAATTCACTCAAAAGCATGTAATTATATGGGAATTGAATAACCTTCTCCTGAATGATTTCTGAGTAAACAATGGATGAAGGCAGAAATCAATAAGTTTTATGAAACTAACAAGAACAAAGATACAACATACCAGAACCTCTGGGACACAGCTAAGGCAGTGTTAAGAGGGAAATTTATAGTACTAGATGCTCACATCAAAAAGTTAGAAAATTTTCAATTTAATAATCTAACATCACAACTAAAAGAACTAGAGAACCAACAGGAAACTAACTCCAAAGCTAGACGAGGACAAGAAATAACCAAAATTAGTGATGAACTGAAAAAGAATGAGACATAAGAAACCATTTAAAAGATCAACCAATACAGAAGTTAGTATTTTGAAAAATTTCACAAAATAGACTGCCAGCTAGACTAATAAAGAAGAAAATAGAGAAGATTCAAATAAACAGAACCAGAAACAACATGGGAATATTACTACTGAATCCACAGAATAAAACAACCATCAGAGAATATTATGAATAACTCTATGTACATAAACTAAAAAATCTAGAAGAAATGGATAAATTCATGGACACATTTACCCTCCCAAAACTGGACCAATAAGAAACCGAATCTCTAAATAGACTAATAACAACTCTGAAATTGAGTCAGTAATAAATAGCCTATTGACAACAAAAATTTAAAAGGCCAGGATTAGACAGATTCACAGCTGAATTCTACCAGATATGCAAAAAAGAGCTCACATCATTCCTATTGAAATTATTCCAAAAAATGGAGGAGGAAGGACTCCTTTGTAACTCAGTCTATTAGACCAGCATCATCCTGATACCAAAACCTGGAAGAAATACGACAACAAAAAAATAAAACTTTGGGCCAATATCCTTGATGAACTTTGATGCAAAAATCCTGGACAGTATATTGGCATATCAAATTCTGTGGCACATTATAAAGCTTATTCACCACTATCAAGTAAGATTTTCCCGGGGAAGCAAGGTTAGTTTGATATATATAAATCAATAAATGTGATTCATCATATAAACAGAACTAAATACAAAAACCACATGATTATCTTAACAGATGCAGAAAAGGCCTTCAATAAATTTCAATACTCCTTCATGTTAAAAACTCTCAGTAAATTAGGTATTGAAGAAACATATATCAAAATAATAACAGCCAACTATGACAAACACACAGCCAACATCATATTGAATGACAAAAATCTGGAAGCATTCCCCTTGAAAACTGGTACAAAACAAAGATGTCATCTCTCACTACTCCTATTCAACATAATATTGGAAGTCCTAGCCAGAACAATCGGGCAAGGGAAAGAAATAAAGAGCATCCAAATAGGAAGAGAGGAAGTCAAACTATCCCTGTTTGCAGAAGACATGATTCTGTAGCTAGAAAACTCTATAATTTTGGCCCCAAATCTCCTTAAGCTGATAAACAAAATTTCAAAGTCTCAAAATTAATGTACAAAGAATGCTTGTGATTTTTGCACACTGATTTTGTATCCTGAGACTTTGCTGAAATTGCTTATCAGCTTAAGGAGATTTTGGGCTGAGACGATGGAGTTTTCTAAATATATAATTGTGTCATCTGCAAACAGGGACAATTTGAGTTCCTCTTTTCCTAACTGAATACCCTTTATTTCTTTCTCCTGCCTGATTGCCCTGGCCAGAACTTCAAAAACTATGCTGAATAGGAGTGGTGAGAGAGGGCATCCCTGTCTTGTGTCAGTTTTCAAAGGGAATGTTTCCAGGTTTTGCCCATTCAGTATGGTATTGGCTGTGGGATTGTCATAAATAGCTCTCATTATTTTGAGATACGTCCTATGAACTCCCATTCACAATTGCTTCAAAAAGAATAAAATACTTTATTCTAGGAATCCAACTTACAAGGAATGTGAAGGACCTCTTCAAGGAGAACTACAAACCACTGATCAATGAAATAAAAGAGGACACAAACAAATGGAAGAACATTCCATGCTCATGGATAGGAAGAATCAATATTGTGAAAATGGCCATACTGTCCAAGGTAATTTATAGATTCAATGCCATCCCCATCAAGCTACCAATGACTTTCTTCACAGAATTGGAAAAAACTACTTTAAAGTTCATATGGAACCAAAAAAGAACTCGCATTGCCAAGACAAACCTACACCAAAAGAACAAAACCGGAGACATCATGCTACCTGACTTCAAACTATACTACAAAGCTACAGTAACCAAAACAGCATGGTAATGGTATCAAAACAGACATATAGACCAATGGAAGAGAACAGAGCCCTCAGGAATAATATCACACATCTACAACCATCTGATCTTTGACAAACCTGAGAAAAACAAGAAACGGTGAAAGGATTCCCTATTTAATAAATGCTGCTGGGAAAACTGGCTAACTATATGTAGAAAGCGGAAACTGGATCCCTTCCTTACACCTTGTACAAAAATTAATTCAAGATGGATTAAAGACTTAAATGTTAGACCTAAAACCATAAAATCCCTAGAAGAAAACCTAGGCAATACCATTCAGGACATAGGCATGGGCAAGGACTTCACGTCTAAAACACCAAAAGCAATGGCAACAAAAGCCAACATTGACGAATGGAATCTAATTAAACTAAAGAGTTTGTGCACACCAAAGGAAACTACCATCAGAGTGAACAGGCAACCTACAGAATGGGAGAAAATTTTTGCAATCTACTTATCTGAAAAATGGCTAATATCCAGAACCTACAAAGAACACAAACAAATTTACAAGAAAAAAACAAACAACCCCATCAAAAAGTGAGCAAAAGATATGAACAGACACTTCTCAAAAGAAGACATTTACGCAGCCAAAAGACACATGAAAAAATGCTCATCATCACTGGCCATCAGAGAAATGCAAATCAAAACCACAATGAGAAACCATCTCACACCAGTTAGAATGGGGGTCATTAAAAAGTCAGGAAACAGAATAGGAACAGCTCCAGTCGCCAACTCCCAGCGCGAGTGACACAGAAGACCGATGATTTCTGCATTTTCAACTGAGGTACTGGGTTCATCTCACTGGGGAGTGCCGGACGATCGGTGCTGGTCAGCTGCTGCAGCCCGACCAGTGAGAGCTGAAGCAGGGAGAGGCATTGCCTCACCTGGGAAGCGCAAGGGGGAAGGGAATCCCTTTTCCTAGCCAGGGGAACTGAGACACACAACACCTGGAAAATCGGGTAACTCCCACCCCAATACTGCACTTTAAGCAAACAGGCACACCAGGAGATCATATCCCACACCTGGCCGGGAGGGTCCCACACCCACGGAGCCTCCCTCATTGCTAGCACAGCAGTCTGTGATCTACCGGCAAGGCAGCAGCGAGGCTGGGGGAGGGGCGCCCGCCATTGCTGAGGCTTAAGTAGGTAAACAAAGCTGCTGGGAAGCTCGAACTGGGTGGAGCTCACAGCAGCTCAAGGAAACCTGCCTGTCTCTGTAGACTCCACCTCTGGGGACAGGGCACAGTAAACAATAACAAACGCAGCAGAAAACTCTGCAGACGCAAACGACTCTGTCTGACAGCTTTGAAGAGAGCAGTGGATCTCCCAACACGGAGGCTGAGATCTGAGAAGGGACAGACTCCCTGCTCAAGTGCGTCCCTGACCCCTGAGCAGCCTAACTGGGAGACATCCCCCACCAGGGGGAGTCTGACACCCCACACCTCACACGGTGGAGTACACCCCTGAGAGGAAGCTTCCAAAGCAAGAATCAGACAGGTACACTCGCTGTTCAGAAATATTCTATCTTCTGCAGCCTCTGCTGCTGATACCCAGGCAAACAGGGTCTGGAGTGGACCTCAAGCAATCTCCAATAGACCTACAGCTGAGGGTCCTGACTGTTAGAAGGAAAACTATCAAACAGGAAGGACACCTACACCAAAACCCCATCAGTACGTCACCATCATCAAAGACCAGAGGCAGATAAAACCACAGAGATGGGGAAAAAGCAGGGTAGAAAAGCTGGAAATTCAAAAAATAAGAGCGCATCTCCCCCCGCAAAGTAGCGCAGCTCATCGCCAGCAACGGATCAAAGCTGGACGGAGAATGACTTTGACGAGATGAGAGAAGAAGGCTTCAGTCCATCAAATTTCTCAGAGCTAAAGGAGGAATTACGTACCCAGCACAAAGAAACTAAAAATCTTGAAAAAAAAGTGGAAGAATTGATGGCTAGAGTAATTAATGCAGAGAAGGTCCTAAACGAAATGAAAGAGATGAAAACAATGACACGAGAAATACGTGACAAATGCACAAGCTTCAGTAACCGACTCGATCAACTGGAAGAAAGAGTATCAGCGATTGAGGATCAAATGAATGAAATGAAGCAAGAAGAGAAACCAAAAGAAAAAAGAAGAAAAAGAAATGAACAAAGCCTGCAAGAAGTATGGGATTATGTAAACAGACCAAATCTACGTCTGATTGGGGTGCCTGAAAGTGAGGGGGAAAATGGAACCAAGTTGGAAAACACTCTTCAGGATATCATCCAGGAGAACTTCCCCAACCTAGTAGGGCAGGCCAATGTTCAAATCCAGGAAATACAGAGAACGCCACAAAGATACTCCTCGAGAAGAGCAACTCCAAGACACATAATTGCCAGATTCACCAAAGTTGAAATGAAGGAAAAAATCTTAAGGGCAGCCAGAGAGAAAGGTCGGGTTACCCACAAAGGGAAGCCCATCAGAATAACAGCAGATCTCTCAGCAGAAACTCTCCAAGCCAGAAGAGAGTGGGGGCCAATATTCAACATTCTTAAAGAAAATAATTTTAAACCCAGAGCTTCATATCCAGCCAAACTAAGTTTCATAAGTGAAGGAGAAATAAAATCCTTTACAGATAAGCAAATGCTTAGAGATTTTCTCACCACTAGGCCTGCCTTACAAGAGACCCTGAAGGAAGCACTTAAAATGGAAAGGAACAACCGGTTCCAGCCATTGCAAAAACATGCCAAAATGTAAAGACCATCGAGGCTAGGAAGAAACTGCATCAACTAACGAGCAAAATAACCAGTTAATATCATAATGGCAGGATCAAGTTCACACATAACAATCTTAACCTTAAATGTAAATGGACTAAATGCTCCAATTAAAAGACACAGACTGGCAAACTGGATAAAGAGTCAAGACCCATCAGTCTGCTGTATTCAGGAGACCCATCTCACACGCAGAGACATACATAGGCTCAAAATAAAGGGATGGAGGAAGATTTACCAAGCAAATGGAGAACAAAAAAGGCAGGGGTTGCAATACTAGTCTCTGATAAAACAGACTTTAAACCATCAAAGATCAAAAGAGACAAAGAAGGCCATTACATAATGGTAAAGGGATCAATTCAACAGGAAGAGCTAACTATCCTAAATATATATGCACCCAATACAGGAGCACCCAGATTCATAAAGCAAGTCCTTAGAGACTTACAAAGAGACTTAGACTCCCATACAATAATAATGGGAGACTTCAACACTCCACTGTCAACATTAGACAGATCAACGAGACAGAAAGTTAACAAGGATATCTAGGAATTGAACTCATCTCTGCAGCAAGCAGACCTAATAGACATCTATAGAACTCTCCACCCCAAATCAACAGAATATACATTCTTCTCAGCACCACATCGTACTTACTCCAAAATGGACCACGTAATTGGAAGTAAAGCACTCCTCAGCAAATGTACAAGAACAGAAATTATAACAAACTGTCTCTCAGACCACAGTGCAATCAAACTAGAACTCAGGACTAAGAAACTCAATCAAAACCGCTCAACTACATGGAAACTGAACAACCTGCTCCTGAGTGACTACTGGGTACATAACGAAATGAAGGCAGAAATAAAGATGTTCTTTGAAACCAATGAGAACAAAGATACAACATACCAGAATCTCTGGGACACATTTAAAGCAGTGTGTAGAGGGAAATTTATAGCACTAAATGGTTGCAAGAGAAAGCAGGAAAGATCTAAAATTGACACTCTAACATCGCAATTAAAAGAACTAGAGAAGCAAGAGCAAACACATTCGAAAGCTAGCAGAAGGCAAGAAATAACTAAGATCAGAGTAGAACTGAAGGAGATAGAGACACAAAAAACTCTCCAAAAAATCAATGAATCCAGGAGTTGGTTTTTTGAAAAGATCAACAAAATTGACAGACCGCTAGCAAGACTAATAAAGAAGAAAAGAGAGAAGAATCAAATCGACGCAATTAAAAATGATAAAGGGGATATCACCACCGACCCCACAGAAATACAAACTACCATCAGAGAATACTATAAACACCTCTACGCAAATAAACTGGAAAATCTAGAAGAAATGGATAATTTCCTGGACACTTACACTCTTCCAAGACTAAACCAGGAAGAAGTTGAATCCCTGAATAGACCAATAGCAGGCTCTGAAATTGAGGCAATAATTAATAGCCTACCAACCAAAAAAAGTCCAGGACCAGATGGATTCACAGCTGAATTCTACCAGAGGTACAAGGAGGAGTTGGAACCATTCCTTCTGAAACTATTCCAATCAATAGAAAAAGAGGGAATCCTCCCTAACTCATTTTATGAGGCCAACATCATCCTGATACCAAAGCCTGTCAGAGACACAACAAAAAGAAGAGAATTTTAGACCAATATCCCTGATGAACATCGATGCAAAAATCCTCAATAAAATACTGGCAAACCGGATTCAGCAACACATCAAAAAGCTTATCCACCATGATCAAGTGGCCTTCATCCCTGGGATGCAAGGCTGGTTCAACATTCGCAAATCAATAAACATAATCCAGCATATAAACAGAACCAAAGACAAGAACCACATGATTATCTCAATAGATGCAGAAAAGGCTTTTGACAAAATTCAACAGCCCTTCATGCTAAAAACGCTCAATAAATTCAGTATTGATGGAACGTACCTCAAAATAATAAGAGCTATCTATGACAAACCCACAGCCAATATCATACTGAATGGGCAAAAACTGGAAAAATTCCCTTTGAAAACTGGCACAAGACAGGGATGCCCTCTGTCACCACTCCTATTCAACATAGTGTTGGAAGTTCTGGCTAGGGCAATTAGGCAAGAGAAAGAAATCAAGGGTATTCAGTTAGGAAAAGAAGAAGTCAAATTGTCCCTGTTTGCAGATGACATGATTGTATATTTAGAAAACCCCATTGTCTCAGCCCAAAATCTCCTGAAGCTGATAAGCAACCTCAGCAAAGTCTCAGGATACAAAATTAATGTGCAAAAATCACAAGCATTCTTATACACCAGTAACAGACAAACAGAGAGCCAAATCAGGAATGAACTTCCATTCACAATTGCTTCAAAGAGAATCAAATACCTAGGAATCCAACTTACAAGGGATGTAAAGGACCTCTTCAAGGAGAACTACAAACCACTGCTCAGTGAAATCAAAGAGGACACAAACAAATGGAAGAACATACCATGCTCATGGATAGGAAGAATCAATATCGTGTAAATGGCCATACTGCCCAAGGTAATTTATAGATTCAGTGCCATCCCCATCAAGCTACCAATGAGTTTCTTCACAGAATTGGAAAAAACTGCTTTAAAGTTCATATGGAACCAAAAAAGAGCCCGCATCTCCAGGACAATCCTAAGTCAAAAGAACAAAGCTGGAGGCATCACGCTACCTGACTTCAAACTATACTACAAGGCTACAGTAACCAAAACAGCATGGTACTGGTACCAAAACAGAGATATAGACCAATGGAACAGAACAGAGTCCTCAGAAATAATACCACACATCTACAGCCATCTGATCTTTGACAAACCTGAGAGAAACAAGAAATGGGGAAAGGATTCCCTATTTAATAAATGGTGCTGGGAAAATTGGCTAGCCATAAGTAGAAAGCTGAAACTGGATCCTTTCCTTACTCCTTATACGAAAATTAATTCAAGATGGATTAGAGCCTTAAATGTTAGACCTAATACCATAAAAATCCTAGAGGAAAACCTAGGTAGTATCATTAAGGACATAGGCATGGGCAAAGACTTCATGTCTAAAACATCAAAAGCAACGGCAGCAAAAGCCAAAATTGACAAATGGGATCTCATTAAACTAAAGAGCTTCTGCATAGCAAAAGAAACTACCATCAGAGTGAACAGGCAACCTACAGAATGGGAGAAAATTTTTGCAATCTACTCATCTGACAAAGGGCTAATATCCAGAACCTACAAAGAACTCAAACAAATTGACAAGAAAAAAACAAACAACCCCATCAAAAAGTGGGCAAAGGATATGAACAGACATTTCTCAAAAGAAGACATTCATACAGCCAACAGACACATGAAAAACTGCTCATCATCACTGGCCATCAGAGAAATGCAAATCAAAACCACAATGAGATACCATCTCACACCAGTTAGAATGGCGATCATTAAAAAGTCAGGAAACAACAGGTGCTGGAGAGGATGTGGAGAAATAGGAACACTTTTACACTGCTGGTGGGATCGTAAACTAGTTCAACCATTATGGAAAACAGTATGGCGATTCCTCAAGGATCTAGAACTAGATGTACCATATGACCCAGCCATCCCATTACTGGGTATATACCCAAAGGATTATAAATTATGCTGCTATAAAGACACATGCACACGTATGTTTATTGCGGCACTATTCACAATAGCAAAGACTTGGAATCAACCCAAATGTCCATCAGTGACAGATTGGATTAAGAAAATGTGGCACATATACACCATGGAATACTATGCAGCCATCAAAAAGGATGAGTTTGTGTCCTTTGTAGGGACATGGATGCAGCTGGAAACCATCATTCTTAGCAAACTATCACAAGAACAGAAAACCAAAACCGCATGTTCTCACTCATAGGTGGCAACTGAACAATGAGATCACTTGGACTCAGGAAGGGGAACATCACACACCGGGGCCTATCATGGGGAGGGGGGAGGGGGGAGGGGAGAGGGATTGCATTGGGAGTTATACCTGATGTAAATGACCAGTTGATGGGTGCAGCACACCAACAAGGCACAAGTATACATATGTAACAAACCTGCACGTTATGCACATGTACCCTACAACTTAAAGTATAATAATAATAAATTTAAAAAAAAATAATTAAAAAAAATAGTCAGGAAACAACAGGTGCTGGAGAGGATATGGAGAAATAGGAACACTTTTACACTGTCGGTGGGACTATAAACTGGTTCAACCGTTGTGGAAGACAGTGTGGCAATTCCTCAAGGATCTAGAACAAGAAATACCATTTGACCTAGTCATCCCATTATTGTACCCAAACAATTATAAATCATTCTGCTATAAAGATACATGCACACATATGTTTATTGCGGCACTATTCACAATAGCAAAGAATTGGAACTAACCCAAATGTTCACCAATGATAGACTGGATTAAGAAAATGTGGCACATATACACTATGGAATACTATGCAGCCATAAAAAAGGATGAGTTCATGTCCTTTGTGGGGAAATAGATGAAGCTGGAAACCATCATTCTCAGCAAACTATCGCAAGGACAGAAAACCAAACACCGCATGTCCTCAATCATAGGTGGGAACTGAACAATGAGAACACTTGGACACAGGAAGGGGAACATCACACACCGGGGCCTGTTGTAAGGTGGGGGGAGGGAGGAAGGATAGCATTAGGAGATATACCTAATGCAAATGACGAGTTAATGGGTACAGCACACCAACATGGCACGTGTATACATATGTAACAAACCGGCACATTGTACACATGTACCCTAGAACTTAAAGATAATAAAAAATAAATAATAAAAAAAGCCTTCAAGGATTCACCTTTTTTTTTTTTTTTAATCAAATACTACCTTAACTCCATATCCTGGCATTCAAGGCCATTCAGAAGTTGATGTACTTGACAATGACGTGCTTGATAATCTCCAGCCAATCCAGATGGCTATGCTTCATGCCATCATCCCAGTCTCCCTATCTCTACCTAGGAACATCCTATTGACCATGAAGAGCTCAGATCAAGACTCATCTTCTTGATAAAGCCTTTCCTGGCACTCTTTAGTAATCTCCTTAGCCACAGCTACACATTCTTGCCATGTTCTCAGCAGCAGATGGAGATGTCTTATTCAGTTTACAATACTCCTCAATACCTGTACAGTCTCTACAACTTGATTTGTCCATTCAACTGTGAGTTATTTGAGGACAAGGGGCCATGCACCAGTCGCCAGGCCTGATGCTATCACAGGATTGCACAACTTCAAGGGGCACCATGCCCTTCTATGTAACAATACTTGCATTTATCATTCATGCGATTTTTCATCCTGAATGAATGACAGAACTGCCAGTAAAGAAGTGATTACATATAAAAACATGAATTCCTCCCCAACCCCTAAGTTAAAAAATGGTTCCTTCACATGGACACAGAGAGGGGAACAACACACACCAGGGCCTGTTGAGGGGTGGAGGATGAGGGGAGGAAACTTAGATGGGTCAATAGGTGCAGCAAACCACCATGGTACACGTATACCCATGTAACAAACCTGTGCGTTCTGCACATCATTTATCACTTTTTTTAGAAGAAATAAAGACAGACAAACAAGCAAAAAACCAAATGTTTCCTTTTACATCTGTGATTTTTATTCACGAATGCAAACTTGAACTTGTAAATAGTAATAAGAAAATTATTTGATTTTAAGATGATGGAATAAAGAAAGCCTCATTTGAAGACAGAAAAAAAAAATAATGTACAAAAATCATTAGCATTCCTATACACTAACAACAGTCAAGTCAACAGCCAAATCAGGAACACAATTCCATTCACAATTGCCACCAAAAGAACAAAATACCTAGCAATACAGGTAACTAGGGAACTGAAAAACCTTTACAAGGAGTTACAAAATACTGCTCAAAGAAATCAGAGATGACACAAAAAAAGGAGAAAACATTCCCTGTTCATGAATAGGAAGAATCAATATTGCTAAAATGGCCATACTGCCCAAAGCTATTTATAGATTCAGTGCTTTTCTTATCAAACTGCCTTTGAGATTCTTCACAGAACTACAAAAAATTATTTTAAAATTCATATGGAATCAAAAAACAGCCAAAATAGCAAAGGCAATCCTAAGCAAAAAGACCAAAGCTGGAGGCATCATGCTACCCAACTTCAAACTATACTGCAGGACTACAGTAACCAAAACAGCATGGTACTGGTACAAAAACAGACACAGACCAATGGAACAGAATAAAGAGCACAGAAATAAGGCCACACATCTGCAACCCTCTGATGTTTGACAAACCTGACAAAAACAAGCAATGGGGAAAAGATTCCCTATTTAATAAATGGTGCTGGGATAACTGGCTAGCCATAGGAAGCAGATTGAAACTGGACTTCCTCTGTACACTATATACAAAAATCAACTTAAGATGAATTAAAGACTTACATGTAAAACCCCAAACTATAAAAACCCTGGAAGACATCCTAGGCAAAACCATTCTAGCCATAGGAATGAGCAAAGTTTTTGTGACAAAGATGCCAAAAGCAATTACAACAAAAGCAAAAATTGACAAATGAAATCTAATTAAACTAAAGAGTGTCTGCACAGCAAAAGAAACTATCAATGCAGTACGCAGGCAATGTACAGAATGGGAGAAATATTTGCTAACTATGTATCTATCAAAAGTCTAATATCCAGCATCTGTAAGAAATTTAAATTTATGAGAAAAAACAAACAACCCCATTAAAAAGTGAGTAAAGGGCATGAACAGACACCTTTCAAAAGAAGATATACATGTGACCAACAGGTATATGAAATAATGCTAAACACATTGATTATTACAGAAATGCAAATCAAAACCACAATGAAATATCTCACGCCAGTCAGAACAGCTATTTTAAAAAAAAGAAAAAGAAAAAAGGTGCTGGCAAGGCTGTGGATACAAAGGAATGCTTATACACTGTTGGTAGCAGTGTAAATTAGTTTAACCATTGTGGAAAACAGTGTGGTGACTCCTCAAAGGCCTAAAAACAGAACTACCATTTGACCCAGCAATCTCATACTGAGTATATACTCCAAATAATATAAATAGTTTTATCATAAAGACACACGCATGCGTAGGTTTATTGCAGCACTATTCACAATAGCAAAAATACAGAATCAACCTAAATGCCCATCAATGGTAGACTTGATATAGGAAATGTGGTACATATATACTTTGGAATACTATACAGCTATAAAAACCAATGAGATCATGTCACTTGTAGAAATGGATGGAGCTGCAGGCCATTATCCTTAACAAACTAATTCATGAATAGAAAACCAAATACTGTATGTTCTCACTTATAATTGGGAGCTAAGTGATGAGAACACATGGACACATAGAGGAAAAGAGCAGACAATAGGGCCTATCAGAGAGAGGATCTGGGACGAGAAAGAGAGGATCAGGAAAAATAACTAGTGAGTTCCAAGCTTAATACCTGGGTGACAAAATTATCTGTACAACAAACCCCCATGACAGATTTACCTATATAAGAAACCTGCACATATACCCCTGAAATTAAAATAAAAATGAAAAACAAGAGAATAGAACAATGGGTTATCAGAGGCTAGAGAGGGTAGAAAGGATCAGGGGATTGTGAGATGGTGGTCAATTAGTACAAAGTTAGAAGAGTTACATAGGAAAAACAAGTCCAAGTGTTCCATTGCACTGTACAATGACTAAAGTTAATAATAATTATTTTATATTTCAAAATAGTAATAGCTAGAAAAGAGGATTCTGAGGTTTCTCGACAAAGAATAAATGTTTGAGGTGATGGATATGCTAATTACTCTGATTTGATCATTACACAATGTATACATGTGTCAAAATATCACACTGTACCCCATAAGTATGTACAATTATTATATCTCAATTAAAATATAATAACACTTAAAAAACTAAGATTTTCTGGTGAGGGTAGAAAATTATACGGTTGCCTTACCATCAATTCTGCAGACATGACTTGTGTGACTTCCTCTCGGCCGTTAGCGATGTTGTGGGAGTTCAGACTGACCTAGAGGCACAGACCTCAAGCTCCAGAAAGCAGTTTCCAGCCACTCTCCATGGGGTGGGCAGTCTATTGACCAGGAGAAAATTTTCATATTAGGTTGGGAAAATAATTTTGTTTTAGTAGCCAACAATTTATTTCAGTACAGAGGAAAGGCTTCTGAGGAGAAGATTAACCTGCTTCTGAGCCCTGAAACTTATTTCAATTTATTCAATTATTAAGATTTTCTCCTCGCCAATAGACTGCCCACCCCATGGCAAGTGGCTGGCAACTGCTTTCTGGAGCTTGAGGTCTGTGCCTCTAGGTCAGTCTGAACTCCCACAACATTGCTAAAGGCTGAGGGGAAGTCACACAAGTCATGTCTGCAGAAATGATAATAGGGCAACCATATAATTTGCCACCCACACCAGGAAATTTTAATTTTTTAAAAGTTGTATTGTATTTGAATTGAGATATAATAATAGTACATATTTATGGGGTACAGTGTGATATTTTGATACATGTATACATTGTGTAATGATCAAATCAGAGTAATAGCATATCCATCACCTCATTCATTAATTTAATTCACACTTAATTAATTTAGTTCACAAAAACAGTAACAGATGTATATATCTCTCTCTCCTTTCCTCTCTCTCTCTCTCTCTCTCTGTCTCTGTGTGTGTGTGTGTGGTGTGTGTGTGTGTGTGTGTGTGTGGTGAGAAGAGAGGGAAAGAGTCAGAGACAGAGACAAAAGAAAGATTTATAAAGCAAATATGTCAAAATGATTAACAATTAATGAAGTATTATTTTTCAACTATTTTTGTAGATTTGAATACTTTCAAAATATAAAACAAAAAGTAAGCAACTAAAAACATAATTGGGATAACATTCCTTGTGTCTGGGCAGCGAAGTCAGTGGGGTGCTACCATTCGAATGAAGATGGTTAGAAGTTAATGAAATTGCACTTTATGATGACAGCCTAGTAAACCCGTGTGCCCATCACATCTGTAAAGCACTGACCCATAAAGAGCTACACAAGGAACACTAACTTTTTAGGAGCTTGCCTGTTCTTTAACACCCAAATGGCTGCTAAAGCGTCATGGACGGCCATCTCCACATCTGCAGGCTTGAATCCAACTCTCTATTTTCTCAACCTGCTCTACCTAACATATGAAACATTGAAACTCATTTTTATCTGACTCCTCAAAGCCTATTGTACATCATCAGGTTAGACTTCCTGTTAAGGACATACTAGCCATAATTATACTTAAGTCTGATATATATTTTTTAAAAAGTTAAATGATACAGAATATAGATTCAGGCATTTCCACTAGAGTTTGAGAGGTCTGGGAGGAGATTTAGGTTTCCTGTGCTTTGTGCTTCGGGATTTAAAAGAGTGCTCAAAACTTGTCCTTGCAGTCCTTCACTATAGGACTGATTGCTAGGATAAGAGTCAGGAAGTCATATAGGAAAATCATTTAAGCTTGGAACCTCAGATGAGTCTGTTCTGGCTCACAAGAAGGAGTAAGGCTGAGTCCTCTTTTGGCTAGGGATACATGAGGAACAAAAGGGTTCAGGATCACCATGGGCCCCACCAGAGGAATGTAGAGGAGAGGGATGGAACTATGGTGCATGCTAGCTTCATGGACTACAGAAAGCATCCTAAATGAGGCATTGAAATTTATTAGCAAAGACCATTTGGTTTGAAACTCCTCACTCCTTCCTATCTTACTCCATTATGAGGCAATGGAACACAGAGTAATATAGAGCAGAAAACAGCCAACTTATCTAAATGTTAATGACAATAATCACTGACCTGGAGAAAATCTTTTAGTTCAACTGAAATATATCACAAACATCATTGGGAGGATCTGTTGGGGTTAGTGGTTATCCTAGCAATGAGGGGCCTTTATCAGGACTAGCATGACTTTCCAGAAGAGAATTAACACTCAGCTGGGCTGGTGATGAGTTGGTAGCATGGGACTGCTTAACTAGGTGGTGAGGGAGAGAGGGAGGGATGCACTGTGAAGGTCATGATGACAAAATCTGAAAAAAAAAAAAAGCAAGGCTCTGTAAACTATGAGTATTATGATGAGTCCAGACTATGTCCTTGACTGTCATTGGCCCATTTCCCATTTATTGTGCAAGACCTACCCAGCTGACAAACAGTGAACTTGTTTGAGATGTTTTTATTGATTGTAAAAAGGTGAGAGTACAAAGAGAAAACAATGGACCCTGTGAGGAGAAAGACAGATGTACAGCTAGCCATCCTGAGATCAAGAAAATACCCTGGGATCTAATGTGACAGGAACCTTTACAGGCGATCCCTACAAAAAAAGATCCTCAAAGTGTGCTCTCTGGACTAGCAGCGCCAGTATCACCTG
Source organism: Macaca mulatta (assembly GCF_049350105.2). Classification (NCBI taxonomy): domain Eukaryota; kingdom Metazoa; phylum Chordata; class Mammalia; order Primates; family Cercopithecidae; genus Macaca; species Macaca mulatta. Next base: position 80,724,959 of record NC_133419.1, read on the forward strand.
CAAACTTGTCAGAAATGCATTGTCTCAGTCCTGGACTTTGAGAGTAGGGTCCAGCCATTTATGCTTAATAGGCCTTCCACATGATTTGGATGTACTCTAGAGTCTGAGAACCATGAGTTAGATGCAACTTCTTCTAACTTCCTATTAAGAGCCAAAGGTGATATCAAATCCTGAGGTTTAGAGAGATCAAAAGAGAACACAGGGACTAATACAAAAATAGATCTTACTCCCAAGGATCTTTCAGGAAGGAGTCAGAGGTACAAGAAAGGATAAGGAAAACATAAAGTAAATGAGTGCTGAACAGAAGGCAATGCACCTGTTTCAGAAGAAAAAAAGCTCCTCTGGCAGGAGGACAATTCTACCTTTTGGTCCACAGTTCTTAGCAGCAGCTTCTGTCCTCAGAGATACAAAATGACTGATGGAGCTCCAACCATCACAACCATATGGTGATTGATTTAAAGCTAGATCAACCCTAATCAGAGTTGCAAAAGGTAAAGGTCAATGTGGCAGAAACTGCTCTACTCTATGTATTTTCTTCTTCTTCCTTGAAAAATTAAAAACCCAAATTAAAAAAAAAAACGCACACACACACACCCTCTTTCACTTTTTTTCCTCCCCAAGTAGCAATGTATTGCAGGAAAAGACCGCATTTTATTTCCCAGTCCCCTTACATGTAGGGATAGCCAATAACATGTAAACATGAGTGGTTAGGTAGAACATTGTAATAGCTTCTTAAAAGGAAACAGATAATATGTAGATTATTTCTGCTTCTTTCATACTTCTGTTTGAAATGTGCTTATGATGATTGGAGCTCCATCAGTCATTTTGTATCTCTGAGGATAGAACTGCTGCTAAGAACTGTGGACCAAAAGGTAGAAAAGTTGGTGTGAAGTCAAAACAAGTTCTGGACTGTTTATCATCTGAACTTTTTGTTTTCATACTAGTACACTATAAATTTAAACCATTATAGTTAGATGTCTATTGCTATGAGCTAAAGACAATTTCCAACACATATATTCAGGAAGGTCATTCTGGAATGACAGAACAATGGAGTCAATGCACATAGCTGTGAATGTGCATGGCATGTCTGGAGAATGGTCATGAACTAAGGAGAGCTGGAGAATGAGGTTTTGGAGAATAATTCACAGGAAGATAAAGCAGATTGGGATTTCTGGGACTGGCAGAAGAAGAAAACAGAAGAAATGATTTATCAGAAAGATGGAGGGTTCTCTATTTCTTAATGTATCTTTTCTACAGGTACCTAAACTCAAAGTAAATTTTTCATCCACCAACGTCTTCCTTCCCATGTGTGGTGCTCATTCTGTGAGGGGTCCCATCATTCATCCAGTTGCACAATGCAGAAAATGAGTAGTACACAAGATCCCACTCTTGTTCCCCAAAGCCCATGAGTCACCTGACCTCAACAAGTCATATTCTTAAAAAAGCTTGCTCATACCCCTCCCCTTTACCCATTTCTGTCATCAGCACCCAATTCCCATTTCATCTTCTCTCTTGCACATGCATCTGCTTTCTCTCTCTCTCTCTCTCTCTCTCTCTCTCTCTCTCTCTCTGCAGAGAAAGTGCAGCAACAGCTTATTTCATCTCTTTGTTTCCAAATTAATGGTTTCCACTCCATACCACACACTGTAACAAGGTAACATTTTAAAAGGTAAAATGATCACACTGGTTCGTTCTTTAAACTCTTCAATTCCAAGGTATTCTCTGCAGTGATGTTCCATAGGATTCAAATAGATGTTGAAAAGAAAAAAATAAATGTTTTTCTGTTTTAGAGACTTTTGAAAAATGTTGGACTTTAAGTTAAACAGCTTATTTACTCTTTAGCAGCTTTAATAAGCCAATGTGCAATGTGTACCTCCAAAAAATATACCAGGCATATTTGTCTTTGTAAGCGGTTGTAGAAGAGCACCTTGGGAAATTGACAACCAACAGTGTGAAGATAAAGCTCCTTAGCCTGAAAGTTAGATTGCCACCATCTAACCCCAGCTGGCATTGCCAGGCTTCTCCAACCCACCCCTGCCATGTTCCTAATACTGCAGCCACCTGTAGCCATTTCATTGCCTATAAAGCATTCTTGAAAATATCACTGTCCTTTTATTCGGCTGTCCCTGTTCTTGAAATGTCCTTCTCCAATCTGCATATATTGAAATTCTTCAACTGAAAAACAGCCCAAAAGTCAATTTCTCTTTGAAGAATTCCTAGATCCATTCCTAACAGTTCGAAGCAGAACTGTCACCTCCCTCCTTTTTCCTCAGATTTCTCTGTTTATGTTTCTCAGATAACTACTACATTATAAGAGAGTTAGTCATAGACAAGTATACTTAGTTTGCTTCTATAACTAGTCTAAAGCCATCTTGAAGTTGAGGAATTCACATTATCTATCTATCCACCCATGCATCCATTCATCCACAATGATGATTAATGTAGTACTCAAAACAAACATTCTGAATTTTGAAAAGGGCTATACGTAATAACCTGGAAAACTCTTATTTTATTACAAATCCAATTTAGGATAGACTTGTAAAAAGGTTCAGCAGATCTTTATTACTATATCTATTACAAAAATATAAGGCTAAATACTTAAGAAAATTTAACAAAGTTTCTATGGAATTAAAATACATCATTTCATCTTTTCTCTAATGTCTCATCTTCTCTCTAATGTCTCAGTCATATCACTCAACTGATTATTTAGCAAGATGCTCCCTCCACATGTAAGACTTCTTGAGAATACGGACCATAAGTCATTCGTGTTTCCATCATTAATGTCCCTCACTGTCTCTGTAACTAGCAGCCACTCATGTAATGTTGTTCTCTGGTCCTCAAACCTTAATTTGTCTTCCGTTTCTAAGTTAGGCTTATAACTCAATAACTTCAGAATCCATTTTGAGTAGCTACTACACCCAATACCCTGTTTTACCATGTTTACATTATACCTTTGCAATCTGATAAAGATAAAAAGGAAGAGATTGGCAAAGGCTTTGCTATGGACTGAATGTTTCTGCCACTGCCCCCACCTCCTCCAAATATATATATATGTCGAAGCTAATCTGACTGTGATAGTACTTGGTGGTAGGCCTTTGGGGGAGTAGTTAGGTTGAGATGATGTTGTAAGGGTGAAGATCTGATGACGGGATTAATGCCTTTATAAAAGGAGAGATAGGAAGTTTCTTTCAGGGAAAAGGCATATGAGGGCATAAACGGGAAGAGAGCCCTCATCAAGAACCCAGTTAGACAGTCACATTCACATTAGAATTTCCAGTTTTCAGAACCATGAGAAAGAAGCCACTCAGTTTGGTTATAATGGCTACACACATCACAGTCTGTTTTAGTCAGTTGGGGCTACTGTAACAAATTACCATATGGTAATGGTAAGGAACCATTGCCTCCATGACTTAAACACCTCCCACCAGTGCCCCCACCCCCCACATCCAACATTGGGGATTACATTTCAACATCAGATTTGGAGGGGACAAATATCCATCACCATGCCACTCACACATGCTGATATGGTTAGGCTTTGTGTACCCATTAAAATTCCATCTTGAATTATAGTCCCTATTATCCCCACATGTTGCGGGACAGACCCAGTGGGAGGTAATTTAATCGTGGGGGCAGTTACCCTCATAGCGTTCTCATGATAGTGACTTCTCATGAAACCTGATGGTTTTATAAGGGGCTTTTCCCCCTTTTGCTTGGCACGTCTCCTTGCTGCCTCCATGTGAAGAAGGATGTGTTTGCTTTCCCTTCCACCATGATTGTAAGTTTCCTAAGGCCTCCCCAGCCCTGTGGAACTGTGAATCAATTAGACCTCTTTCATCTACAAATTACCCAGTCTCGGTATGTCTTTATTAGCAGCATGAGAAGAAACTAATACAGTAAATTGGTACCAGGTAGTGGGGTGTTGCCATAAAAATACCCGAAAATGTGGAAGTGACTTTGGAATTGGGTAAGAGGTAGAGGTTGGAACAATTTGGAGGGCTCAGAAGAGGACAGGAAGATGTGGGAAAGTTTGGAATTTCCTAGAGACTTGTTGAATGGCTTTGACCAAAGTGCTGATAGTGATATGGATGGACAATGAAGTCCAGGCTGAGGTGGTCTTAGATAGAGATGAGGAACTTTGTTGGGAACTGGAGCAAAGGCCACCCTTGCTATGCAAAGAGACTGGTGGCATTTTGCCCCTGTCCTAGAGATCTGTAGAACTCTGAGCTTGAGAGAGATGATTTAGGGTATCTGGTGGAAGAAATTTCAAAGCGGCAAAGCATTCAAGAAGAAGCACAGCATAAAAGTTTAGAAAGTTTTCAGCCTGACTATGTCATAGAAAAGAAAACCTCATTTTCTGAGGAGACATTCAAGCTGGTTACAGAAATTTACGTAAGTAATGAGGAGCCAAATGTTAATCACCAACACATTGGGGAAAATGTCTCCAGGCCATTTTTCCCTAAGAGGGAAAAATCCTTTCATGGGCCAGACCCAGGACCCTCCTGCAGTCTCAGGACTTGGTGCCCCGTGTACCATCTGCTTCAGCTCCAGCCATGGCTAAAAGGGGCCAACATTCAGCTCAGCCCATTGCTTCAGAGAATACAAGCCCCAAGCCTTGGCCGCCTACACGTTGTGTTGAGCCTGCGGGTGCACAGAAGTCAAGAACTGAGGTTTGGGAACCTCCACCGAGATTTCAGAGGATGTATAGAAACACCTGGATGCCCAGACAGAAGTTTGATGCAGGGATGGAACCCTCGTGGAGAACCTCTGCTAGGTCAGTGAAGAAAGGAAGTTGTAGGGTCGAAGACCCCACACTGAGTCCCTACTGGGGCACTGCCTAGTGGAGGTGTGAGAAAAGGGCCACCATCCTCCAGACCCCAGAATGGTAGATCCACCAACAGCTTGCAATGTGTGCCTGGAAAGGATGCAGACATTCAACACCAGCCTGTGAAAGCAGCCAGGAGTGGGGGGCTGTACCCTGCAAAACCTCAGGGGTGGAGCTGCCCAAGGCTGTGGGAGTTCTCTTGCATCAGCATGATCTGGATGTGAGACATGGAGTCAAAGGAGATAATTTTGGAACTTTAAGGTTTAATGACTCCCCTATTGGATTTTGGTCTTGCATGGGGCCTGCAGCCCCTATGTTTTGGCCAATTTCTCTCATTTGGAATGGACATATTTACCCAATGGCTGTATGCCCATTGTATCAGAAGTAACTACCTTGCTTTTGCTTTTATAGGCTCACAGATGGAAGGGACTTGCCTCGTCCCAGGTGAGACTTTGGACTTAGACCTTTGGGTTAATGCTGGAATGAGTTAAGACTCAGGGACTGTTGGAAGGGCATGATTGGGTTTAGAAATGTAAGGATATGAGATTTGGGATGGGCTGGGGCAGAATGATATGGTTGGACATTGTGTCCCTACTCAAGTCTCATCTTGAATTATAGTTCCCATAATCCCCACATGCCATGGGGAGGACCCAGTGGGAGGTAATTTAATAATGGGGGCAGTTACCCTCATGGTGGTCTCCTGATAGTCAGTGAGTTGTTGTGATATCTGATGGTGTTATAAGGGGCTTTCCCCTGTTTTGCTCAGCACTTCCCCTTGCTGCTGCCATGTAAAAAAGGATGTGTTTGCTTCTCCTATGCCATAATTGTAAGTTTCCCAAGGCCTCCCTGTGCAACTGTGAATCAATTGAAACTTTTTCCTTTATAAATTATCCAGTCTTGGGTGTTTTTATTAGCAGCATGGGAATTGACTGATACACACGCACACCCTGGAAGCATGAGGGAGTTAACCTGCCATGGAATAACCTTCAACCAGTGGGAGAAGGGGAACTGGTAGATGATGTATACTCTTCCTTTACTTCCCAGTTCATCATTCTGAGATGCTTTCTACACCATTTCTCAGAGGGCCAGAGTGGACTTCAGCTCAATTTTCCCACAGGTCAATCAGCTTAACACTACACACTCCTATTAGCTTTTGTTTCTCCCTCTTTCATTTCCCAGTACTCTACCCCTGTTCTCTGGGTCACTTCATAAAATAAGTGCTATGTGCAAGCCATTTCTCAGGCCCTGCATTTTTGGTGCTGTTAGTATAAGAATGAACACCTAGGCCAACATCGTTATCCATCTCATCCAGCAAGCTGTCAGTTCCCAGAGGGAAAAATGCACATTTCCTTTATTTACACATCCCCAGCTCCAAGAACAAGACCTGGCATGGATTAAGTGCTCAAATATTGATTGAACTTATTGAACAAAACCCGTGAGGTCTATAAGAGCAGGAATCACATTTTTAATTCATTTATTCATTCAACAAATATTTGTTTATGTGCTTTCCATGTATCAGGCATTGACCTACTGGCTACAGGCAGAGGTAGTGAACCAAGTCTCAGCCCTCATGAACCTTATATCCTAGTAATGGAAGAAACACATCAATGTCTATGCAATACCTGGAATGCTAAAAATATACTGTGGAGAAAATAAACGCAGGAGGGGCATCTAGGTTAGGGAGAATGCATTATTTTATTTAGGGTAGTTAGAGCAGGCCATACTTAGGGATTTAGGAATCTACAGCTAAGGTGACAGTAAGTCATATGAAGGGCTTGGGGAAAATTCAAGCAGAAAGAACTCAGAGCCTTGAGGCATTGGTAGCCCAAAGAAACCAGTAGGGTTGGAGCAGGATGAGCAGGAAAGGATAAGGAAGAGATTCAGAGGGGTGAGAAGTAGAAATGCTGAAGCACAGAGTGCTCTTCTGATAAGGTCTCATAAGAAGCAAATGCTGATACTATACTTCTTTTACGGTCTTGGACAACTATAAACACAGAAGTTACCTTAGACTTCTACTGTAAGTGAAATGAATGGATATTAGAGAAACCTGAGGAGAGGACTTCACATTTGAAGGGATTATTCTGTTGTGTTGAAGGTAGAAGGAGGGAAAGTGGAAATAAGGAGACAGGTTAAGAGACTCTTCAACTGATCAAGGGAAAAATTCACATTGGCTTGATCCAGAATAGCGGAGGTAAACTTGATGAGAAGCAGATATATTTTACAGCAAGAAATACCAGGATTGACTGATGGATAGAATAAGAGAGAAAGAGAAGAACTGAGGATAATTCCAAAGAAACTGCATGAACTACTGGAATGATAAAGTTGGCATTTTCTAAGAGTGAATAGACAGTAGCATAGGTTAGGTTATGAGGTGGTAGGAGTAGGAAGTTCAATCCTTGGACTCCTAATTTTGAGAAGTCTATCAGACAGCCAATTGTAAAAGTGGTGATGTCAAATAAGCAGTTGAATGCACAAGTCTAGACTGCAGATGAGAGACCTCACTTAGAGATATAAAACCACTTAGTGTTATAAATCCTATTTAAAACCGTGTAATGGGATGACATCAGCTAGGGGAAACCACAGATGGAAAGTGGAATAAAATTGAGAAGTATGCCCTGAAACATTCCCATTTTTTGAGGTCTGGGGGATGATGATGAGGAGCAAGTGAAGGAGAAAGTGAATGAAGAAAAGAGCAGAGAGAAGGTTGAACTAGAAGACTAACAGAGGAAATGTTTCAAGGAGGAGAGAGGAATGGCCTGTGTCACCTGCTGCTGAGGATAAAGTAAGATGAGGACCAAGGAATGACCTTGGGGTTTATCAATATTGCAGTTATTGGCGACACTGGCAGGAACTATTTTGATGGAAAGGTGGAGACGGATATCTGATTGAAATGAGTCAAGAGAGAAAGGGAAGAGGGGGAATGTTTGGCCACGTCTTAATTATCTTTTTCCTTAGAGATATGGTATTTTTTATGTAGTGAATTATATGGATTATGAATTCTGTGTGACTCATGAATTCATCTAAGAGACAGGAGCTCATCTCTAACATATCACATTACCCTCCATCATTTCCTGAGCTGTGAAATAATCAGTAGTTTAAAAATAATACTCTCCCCATGTCAACAATTATTCATTTGGTGCCCATTATATTTTTAACATAACCCTATAAGGAAAGTATATTTTTATCCCCATTCTATAGATGAGGAAACTAAGGCACCTAGAGCTTAAGTACTTTGCTCAAAGTCACATAACCAATATATACCACTGCCTTCCAAGGGAAGAGTAAGCATTAGGGATATTCAAGATTTCCATTTCTTGGTCTCTCGGGGCTACAATTTCATCTTTGCCAGCTTTCCTCTAATAGTGGGTTCAGGAGTAGGATAGCTTTCATTAAAGATCAAGGGATTTTCTGAACAGACCCCTGCAGAGATGAAAACCTTGGCTATTGCTACAAAATAAAAGATACAGCACATGCTCCTGCATCTGCCTTCACCTGGGTTTTCTGTAGGCTGGTGAATAATTTTTTTTCTCAGTGTTTCATCTGCACCTTTTTCTTAAAAGCTAAAAAGAAAGTTCTCTTTGAGTAGAAAAAACAGTGGTATCTCTTTTATAAAGAATCTGTGTGTATACATAATGTTTCATGGCAAAGTAAAGAAAGCAGCAAAGAAGAGAATATTGAAGTAATGCAAAATACTTTGTCTTTTGAATTTGAATTCAACATTTCTGTCCCAGGAGATAATTTTTCTTTACTTCCTGATTCACTATTATTATACATTGTGCTGCTATATTATTTGCCTTTCCACTAGCTCCACATCATCCTATAAAAATAAATAATAAAACAGATATTATCTCAAACATGTCCTGGCCACATAAGATGGAGTAACATTTGGATTTAGGCAAACTGGATTTAATTTTCACCTTAATCATTGCTGTTGTATCTGAGTGGCTTTTGCTTGGTCTATCATAATAAACTAATTTCACAAAGAAAAACTGGAATAGAGAAGATCTATGGTATTCTGACCCCCTATTACTCATTTCCATCATCCTAGATCCCATTCTCTTTTTTTCTGGGCCACTGAAACAGTCTCTGAATTATTTTCTCCACATCAATTACTGTCTTCCTTTAATTCATTTCCTACACTATAGTCCAAGTGATATTTTTAAAACACAAAATTTGACCATGTTACTCTTCTCATCTCACACCAGTCAGAATGGCGATCATTAAAAAGTCAGGAAACAACAGGTGCTGGAGAGGATGTGGACAAATAGAAACACTTTTACACTGTTGGTGGGACTGTAAACTAGTTCAACCATTGTGGAAGACAGAGTGGCAATTCCTCAACGATCTAGAACTAGAAATACCATTTGACCCAGCCATCCCATTAATGGGTGTATACCCAAACGATTATAAATCATGCTGCTATAAAGACACATGCACATGTATGTTTATTGTGATACTATTCACAACAGCAAAGACTTGGAACTAACCCAAATGTTCACCAGTGATAGACTGGATTAAGAAAATGTGGCACATATACACCACGGAATACTATGAAGCCATAAAAAAGGTTGATTTCGTGTCCTTTGTAGGGATATGGATGCAGCTGGAAAACATCATTCTCAGCAAACTATCGCAAGAAAAGAAAACCAAACATCGCATGTTCTCACTCATAGGTGGGAATTGAACAATGAAAACACTTGGACACAGGAAGGAGAACATCACACACTGGGGCCTGTCATGGGGTGGGGGAGAGCGGGGAGGGATAGCATTAGGAGATATACCTAATGTAACTAATGAGTTAATGAGTGCAGCACACCAGCATGGCACATGTATACATCTGTAACAAACCTGCACATTGTGCACATGTACCTAGAACTTAAAGTATAATAAAAAATAAAAATAAAATAAAATAAAAATTTAAAGACTTTAAAGATAGGTATGCATTGCACTCAAGACAAAGAACAAATTCTTTAAATTACTCATAATCCCATCAGATCTAGTCCCTGACTACTTCAACTGTTAATTATATACCATTCTCTCTATCTCCTTTTTAGGACTCTGTCCATACTGGCCATGTGTCTTTTCCAGCTTTTCATGCCGTTTGTTATATCTGGAGAGCTTCCTGACACATTCCTCAGCCATTGATTAATTGCTACTCATCTTTTATGTAGAACTCAACTCAAATTCACTCCCAAAGGGTAATATTTTCTCATGCTCCCACAATCCCTCTAGAATAGGTCCATTTCCCTTGTGATAGGTTCTCATATAGTCTGTCCTTCTTTATAGAACTCATAAAAAGTGAAATTAAATATTTGCTATGTGATAATTTATCTGATGACTGTAATCTCTAATAGAAAGCAATCTTTGTAATGTAAAAACTGTCATTTCTCATCACATAATTCTCTGTCTTGTATATCGTTCGCACTCAATAATTATTTAATGGATAAATTCAAGACTTTTCATTTTCTTTATCTGTGAAATGGAAGTGGTTCCTCTATTTCTACCTTGCAGGGGTCTTCTAGGGCCTAGAGATACTATACACCCTTTGCATGCATATTAGTCTGTTCTCATACTGCTATAAAGATCTTCTTTGACTGGGTAACTTATAAAGGAAAGAGGTTTAATTGATTCACAGTTCTGCATTGCTGGGGAGGCCTCGGGTAACTTACAACCATAGCAGAAGGCAAAGGAGAAGCAGACATCTTCTTCGCAGGGTGACAGGACAGAGTGAGTGCAAGCAGGGAAAATGCCAGACATTTATAAAACCTTCAGATCTCATGAGACTCACTCATTATCACCAGAACAGCATGGGGGAAACTGCCCCCATGATCCAATTACCTTCACCTGGTCCTGTCCTTGATACATGGGGATTATGGGGATTACAATTCAAGATGAGATTTGGGGTGGGGACACATCCAAACCATAACAGAAGATGTATGCTTAGTTCATAATGATGCATCCTTCTTTTAAAATTGTTTTCTCTTTCTCTTTATGAAATAGCTTTTCATGGAGGTAGATTTTCTGTAGCCTATGTGTACTGAGAATACAGCTGAGTGGACCTTAAACTGGGCCACTCAGGAGTCATTCATTAGGAGTTTTGAATTGAGCCTGTTACATGTCAATTTATTCTGGACTCATCTTTGAATGGAGGGATACACAAAACAAACAAAACCAAAAGCAAAGCAAAAGAAAACAAAAACCCACACAGACACAACAATAATAGCATCAACAGAAACCTAAACTAAAATTAGAGCAGTAAATGGTGGATATTTTCTACTCTTTGGTCAAATGTATAAGAATTTGGACCAGGTGGCAGATAAAGTTAACATGAAACAAATAAATAAATAAGTAAAAACAATGGCACAGATGTGCAGAGAGATAATGAGACAGAATTGGAGAAAAAAAGACTGCGTTCCATATACTTTCCCCGCTCCTGATTCTGCTGCTTTTGTGAGACTTGGCTGCCTGGTGCCCTTGAGCTGGTTTCACAAGATAGCTCTGTATCCTTTATAATGAATTCTTCCCTTCCCTGCATAAGTCAACTTCTCAGTGTCTACTGCTGTAATTAAAGATTTCTAACTAAAATAATATTTGAAAATACAGAATCTAGTAGGTACTCTATAAATGATAATTGGTATAAGTATACTTACCTCAAATGCTGCTATTAAATGACACTTGTACTGGCTGAAATTTATTAAATATATTCTACTTGATTGGTACAAGGACTCTTTCATATAACTCAAATCTTTACAAAATTTTTGTTAAATAGACTGCTAGGTGCTTTTCATATTGCATTTAAATTTGTTCTATATGTACCTGGGTTCTTTACCATATGCAAACACGGCAATGGGTGAGCCTCTGCTATTATTTATTTTTTATCACTAGCACAACAGCTCCTGGCATATTAATGTGCCTGAAGACATGTTTGTTGACTGAATAACTGATTGGCCTGTAAGTTTCTAAATCTCTCCGAGTCATGGTTTTCTTACTTTAAACTAGGATATTTACACCTATCACAAAGAATTAGAGCAAAAATTAGATGATAGATGTATAAGTCATTAGAAAACATCAAAATAAAATATGAATTGCCATTAGTACTCTTGTAGTTTGGCAGGGTACTGCCATCAACACTATCTTGCACATTAGAATCCTGAGGCTAGAATGGTCATATGGTATGCCCAAAGTTAACAAGTGTTAAATAGTAAATAGATCGTTAAAAAAACAAACAAACAAACAAAACCCATATCCTCATATATCAGGTATGGTTTATGCAAAATAGACCTGAAGCAAAATCTATTTTTGAGGAGGAAACAGATTGTATTAGTTAATGAAAGCAGAATGTATTAATCAGTGACATTGAAAAAAAAAAAAACAGACAAAATAAAATGGCCAAGGATCTTACAGAATGAGATGAGCAAATAACAGACAAGCCATTCAACTAAAAGGAAAAAAATCTCCAAATGAGGCTGAGTTGTATCACCAGCACTCCCAGATGCCTCAGTTATGGGATTCCACCTCATCATGACACTATCACAAGATAAGCCTCTGGGTGACATGTGGTCTCAGTATGTACACCTAGAGGGACAGTCTGGACATGAACTGGGATAAATTTTACACAAAAGTAAAATGATGTTTTGATAAAAAGGAGAGGAACTGAGTTGCTGAGCCTATGATATGAAGAACCTTCTAGCTCTTAAGACTCGTTCAGTGGCTCATTAATATATTCTTAGTCAATATAAATAAAGTAAATTATTTGAGTACTTGTGGCCTCACTTCATCTACCTCGTGGCCACCCACTGGTTAATTATTATATCTTCTTGAGTGTATAAAATAATATCTCAAAATTAGCCTGCCAAAAACTTATTTCTTGATCATTACCACTTTCCACCAAAACACAACAAAACAAAACTATACATCCTACCTTCCCTGCAGGCTTCCCCGTGTCAGCACTGATATCCTTATCTTTCTGGTGAATAAAATCAAGATCTTCCTTGATGTTTCTATTCCTCTAATACACATAGTCAATCTATCATCAAATTTTGTTGGCTTAATCTTTAAAATATGACCACTTCTCAATAATTTACCGTTACCACCTTGGCCTAAGTTGCTATCATCTTTTTGGCTGGAGGAGGCAGTAGACTTTTACTGGTCTTTTGGCTTCTTCCTTACCTCAGTTCAGTCTGTTTTAAATATAACAGCCAGACTGACCTTAAAAACTTTACTGGACACTCACTTTTTACAGTATTTTTCCTCTGTATTAGAGTTCTCCTGAGAGACAGAATTAACAGGAAAGGAGACTAGATAGATGATAAACAGACAGACAGACAGACAGAGAGATGGGAAGGGATTTATTAGGGGAATTGGCTTATGTGATTATAGAGGCTGAAAAATCCCATGATAGGTTGTCTTCAAGTGAGAAATATTGGGATGTCAGTAGTGTGAGTCAATCCAAATCCAAAAACCTCAGAATCAGGGAGGCCAAGGTGTATAATCCTCAGTCCAAGGCCAAGGGCCTAAAAACTCAGGGGAAAGGGGTTGCTGATATAAATTTTGGTGTCCCAAGACTGGAGAGCTTGGGATCCTAGTATTCAAGGGTGGAGGAGAAGAGTATGTTTCAGCTCCACAAGAGAGAAAGCAATTCACCTTTCCTCTGCTTGTTCTATCCAAGCCCCTCAGCCCATCTGATGGTCCTTGTCAATATGGAGGGCAGACATTTCCCACTTAGTCCACTCAGACTCTCACACCAATCTCCTCTGGAAATACCCTCACTGATACACCAGAAAATAATACTTTACTCATTATCTAGGTATTCCTTAATCCAATCAAGTGGATATCTAAAATGAACCATCACATCAACTCTTTTAGGAAAAAATTCCAAAATTATGACAATGATCTACAAGATGTAACAAAATCTACTCAAACACAGCCTACACATAAATATTGAAATAATATGATGGGTCTCCATCTCTATTCATTATCTTATAAGAATATCTTCAACATACTTATTTTTATTTAAGAAATAACACATAAAGTGAATTATACATAAGTGCTGTATTCTAGTTAATAAAGTTATTTCACTTGGGATCCACCGTTCTAAAATCACTGTGCCTGTATACTGGAATTAAACATTTAAGTAAATGGATTCCAAAGAGTGGGAGCTGGGTTTCTCACTGTTAGAGTGGGGGGCCACAAATAAGCAAAAGTAGGAGGCTAAAATGATATATGTGGCAATGCATTAGAGTTCGAGGCATCAGTATAAACTTACGTTTAGCTATGGATAATATAAGTAGTTACATATGGAAATATTTACAGATACATAGCTCAATAGACACACATATATTTATATATTCGCTCTGTTAGCTGGAAAAGTCTAGAAGCAATGACATCTCAGTAACAAGCATACCAAGTGCTCAGATCCCAGTTTATAAAACTATTTCTCCAATAAAAGGAATCAGGACCCTTTGGAGGAATAACCAACTCTATGCCTGTGGCTGGAAATATACAAAATGAGCTTAGGGCATCTTGTAGAACCAGAAAGGAAGTGCTCAAACACCCACACACACACACACACGCACACACACACCCTGCACTCTGCACTGGCAGGATATGTCAAAGGACACAAGAGTCAATTCACAGGTCTCTCAATGGCCTAAGTGAGAACAATCTGAGCAAGAAAACAAATATAAAGTAGTGTTGGATAATCCAGAGTTTAAAATAAATATCCATAATCCTATAACACTATAAATAAGTGATTTGTAAGGAAGAAGAAATATGCCCCTCTTATATAGAACTTCATATAATTTATGCAAATGTTAGACCCTAAAGGAGGTGGAACAAAACCCCCAATTCCTTAGTGTGGGCTGTGTATACAATTTCCTTCCAATAAGTATAATATGAAAAGGGGTGGGGAAGAATAACTTGATGATAGAGAAACCTAACAATTCTATTTCATCTGGGTGATCAAGGTTAGCATCAACAGTAATAAGTTATGTTGATATTATATGCTCTGGGCATAATATGGTGAAAATAGCACTTTACCTCTGTGCTTCCTTCTCCAAACCCAAAACCTCAATCTAATTATGAGAAAACATCAGACAAATGCTGACTGAGGGATATTCTACAAAACATCTGACCAGAATTTCTCAAACCTGTCAAGATTTCCCAAGTTTGAGAAACTGTCTTAGCCAAGAGGAAACTAAAGAAACATGATGAGTAAATGTGCTGCTGGATGAGATTCTAGAACAGAAAAAGGACATTAAGTAAACAAACTCACTCTCACACTAAGTTAACCTGAATAAAGTATGGACTTTATTTAACACTAATATATTAATATTGGTTCATTAATTGTGACAAATGTACCATACTAAAAATCAGATTTTAATAATAGAGGGAACTAGGTGCGGGGTGTATAGGAACTCTCTGTACTTTTCAGCAAATACAAAATTATTATAAAACAACAAAGTTTAAAAAAAAACAGCATGCAAAGTGGTTCTACTTACTAAAATTCTCTATCATTGTTTATACATACATAGATATCTTAAAAGATGTTCTTGAAAATATTAACAATGATGTGAATTGGTAAACTGTTTCCTTAAATGATTTATCTGTTCTGTTTTTATTTTCACTTTTATTTTTATTTTATAGAGATGAGGTCTCACTTTGTTGCCCAGGCTGGTCTTGAACTTCTGGGCTCAAGCAATCCTCCCACCTTATCCTCCCCCTAATGCTGGTATTATAGATGTGAGCCACCACACCTTTTAATTAATAAATAATAATAAATAAACACTTTTTAAGTGTTATTAATACATGTATTATTTTATTTAAAAGCTATATATTATCTATCTATCTATCTATCTATCTATCTATCTATCTATCTATCTATCTATGAAAAGAAGGGCCATGTCCTTGGGGCCTCCTACCACTTTACTCCTACAAAGTATATTTTTCTTTCTTATTAATAAGAATAAGCCCCTACTTTCCTTGCAGAAGGCTGTAGAAACATCTCCAGCAAGCAGCACATTTTGGTCTGATAACAAACCCCCAGTTTTAATTTTTTTTTCTTTCCTTTGGGGCAGTTTCTAACAGTTTGAGAGAGCTAATCAAATTAATTGTTGAATCTTGATGACCAGAGCTTCACATGCCAAGCATTTTCTCCCAAACTGGTAATTTAGAGTCCAATGAAGCTGGGAATAAATATATAAAGCTAAGTAACTTAGGGAGATTGAAGAATTTTCAGAAAATTTCTTTCACTTGGAAGCATGAAATTACATGCACTATAGTGGAATGAAATCAAATCAATCAGCAGCTCAGAATCTCCCAGCTCTACAATCAGCAGGAGCTCAGAAGCTGCTCACTGGGAGGGAAGCTGAGGTTTGGTGGAATACAAAGAGACTGAGACCTTGTTACCTGGGAGATCTAGCTTTTGTTACTGATGAGAGGTGTGCGTAGGAGAATGCAGGTTGATCAGAGGAAAGGTGGAGATGCAGGATGATTGCCCTAACACCTAACTAACCAGAACGACTTCCCGCCAGAGTCATTATTCATTTCCTTAGATAAAGTCCAAACTCCTTAGAATAGAATATAATTTTCTTGGGGACCTAATCCTTACCTCCTTCTTAAGCCTATTTTAATCACTTCCTCCCTTACACCCGCATTTAGCCATATCAGCCAGATCCTTCTTACAGACTTGTGAATGACCAAGCTCTTTTGGGCCTCCCTGCCTTTGCACCAGCATGCCCAGAACACCCACAATGCCTGTTCTCGTCCTCATCACCTGGCACATTCTGAGATTTTACCTCCTCCAAAGCAATCTCTCCAATGCCCTCATTTTAAGAAAGTATCCAGGTCTGCCCTCACGAAACATAGTGCATTAAGATCTGTTATAGCACATACCATATCAGATTTCCTGGTCTTTTCACAGGCCTGAGAACTTTTTGAAAATACAGACTTTACCCTCTACTAGGGTATCCTGAGTATGTAACATAGTATCCAACACTTAAGTAGGTGCTTAAAAACTGTTTGTGAATGAGGAATGAACAAATGAATTTGGCAGCTTATGAAAAAATGTTAGAATTTGGAGTAAGTTACTTAAAATGCGCGTGTACACACACACACACACACACACACACACACACACACACACACACACGGTGAGGATTTCAAACATTCAGAAAACCTTGCTGAAAGGCATCCACAAAAGCAGAACACTGCAGCCTGAAATGAATACAAAACTTAACCCGAAAGGAAACATAAGAAATCTTTCTAAAGTGAACCTATTACAAATGCCAGGTTTTCTAATATTGTTTTCTATGATTTGCAAACAAACAAACAAACAAAAAACCAGAAAAAAAGTCCCCTCTGTACCAGGGTAGAAACAGAGGCAGAGGACATTCACAAACACCATAAATCAGCCGAAGTCTCTCATAATCAGGTGGGTGTCTGTCTAAGAGAATGTCTCCTGGAGTGCATCAGTAATTAGGGAGCTAATGGAAAATTACCAACCAACAAAATCTATGACCGTTCCGAGGACAATGGAATCACAGGCTTACAGTACCACAAGTTTATTAAGAACAAATCATGCCCGAACATTTTGATAGCTTTTTTGATAGTGGCTGGCCAATTCCTGCCACACTTGCTCCATTGCCTCTACATTGCCTTCTAAATCAATTTAAAATGCCTTCTTTTGAGTTGACCTTCAAGGCTCTCCAATATTTGGTTTATTGCTTTGCTTTTCTCTCCCCTCTCTCTAATTCTCACATTGGCATCCCTCCTGGCTTTTGTCTTTGATCGCCTGCTCTGACTTTGTGTTGACTGTCACATAACTGTGGCTTTGCACATGTTATCTGTTCTACTCCAAAAGTCTGTCCCTTCTTTAGCCTACCTAGTAAAGTTCTACACATCCCTCAAAGATACTGTCAGGAACCTATGCTGTCCAGGCCAGCTTCCAACATCAGAGGTGGTAAATCATTCCTTCATATTCCCTTGTACATGCATCTGTTGCTATATGTAATTTATGTTTTACTTGTGTATTTTCCCTATTATGTTGTGAACAGAGGCACCGGAATGAAAATTTCTCTAGGGCAGCAATTTCTGTCTGTTATATTCACTGATGTTGCTTAAGCACTGAGAACACACACACCTTTCTTCCCCGGGCCCTTGACAGTCACATGCACACACACTTTGATAAATAAATAAGTTCCCCAATAGTAAGACTGTATCTTATGTAAAATCATAACAGATGGCCTAACATATAATAGCTGCTCAGTGAATGACCCTTTATTGATGGAACGGTGAAGAATGGAAAGAAACAAATATAAATAAACTCACTCAGTTCTCTAACAGCGTTTACCAACTCTTGTTATGATACAAATCCCCTATCTTACTAAAACTCCATTTGAATAATCATCATTTCTAGAAAATACTTCTGGATACTCTTAGCTTTATTCCATTTTTCCATTTGTTGATATAGTAAACAAAGTGAAAATTAAAATAGCTTAGAGTTATTTAGACCTATGTAATCAGTACTGTGACTTTATAAGAATAATTAATTTAATCTTTATAATCATAACCTTGAGGTGGGTAATTTTGTTAAATTTAACTTTATTTTTAGATAATTACATATTCATATTCAGTTGTAAGACATAATTCTGAGATTCCTGTATCTCTCATCCAATTTTCTTCAATGGCAGCATCTTGCAAAACTGTAATACAAAGTCTCAACCAGGATATTGACATTGATACAGCCCAAATATAGGACATCTCTATCATCACAAGGATCTCTCATGTTGTCCTTTTATAACCGTACCAAATTCCTTCCTGCCAGCCTCTTCCTAGCCACTGGAAAACACTAATACTAACTTTTCCTTCATTTCTGTTGTTTTCCATCAGAATATGATGTGAATGGAATCATAAGGTGTGTGATGTTTGTGACTGGCTATTTTCACTCAGCACATTCTCTAGAACTTCATGCAGATTGTTGTGTGCCTCTCTCACAGTTTCTTCTTTTTAATAGCTGAGTATTATGTCATAGTACAGATGTTCCACAGTCTGTTTAACCATTTAACCGTTGAAGGACATCCAGTTTTTGACTGTTAGGAACAATGCTGCTATATGTACAGGTTTTTGTGTGAATATAAGTTTTTATTCCTCTTGGATAAGCCTCCAGGAGTGTAATTGCTGGGCTAAATTATGTTGAGTTTCTTTTTTAAAGAAATAGTTCTCCTGAGTGACTGTGCATTTCCCATTTCTACCAGTAATGTGTCAGTAATCCAGTTTCTTCACATCTTCTTCAGAATTTGGAGTTGTCACTTAAAAAAAAAAATTAGCCATTCTGATAGGTGTGTAGTAATATCTCATTATGGTTTAATTTGCATTTCCCTAATGACTAATGATTTTGAACATCCTCTTATGTGTTTATTTGTCATCTGTATATCCTCCTTGGTGACATGTTTCTTCATGTATTTTGCCTATTTTACAATTGCATTGCTTAGTTTTTAACTATTGGGTTTTAAGAGTTCCTCATACTAGTTTTAGGGCCAGGCACGGTGACTCACGCCTGTAATCCCAGCACTTTAGGAGGCTGAGGCGGGCGGATCACAAAGTCAGGAGATCGAGACCATCCTACGAACACGGTGAAAACCCATCTCTACTAAAAATACAAAAAATTAACTGGGCATGGTGGCAGGCACCTGTAGTCCCAGCTACTCGGGTGGCTGAGGCAGGAGAATGGCGTGAACCCGGGAGGCAGAGCTTGCAGTGAGCCAAGAGCACGCCACTGCACTCCAGCCTGGGTGACATAGCAAGACTCCATCTCAAAGAAAAAAAAAAAGAGGTCTTCTTACTAGTTTTAGAAAGTAGTTCTCTGTTGGATTGTCATTTACAAATATTTTCTCCTACTATGTAGCTTGTTATTATCCTCTTAACATGGTATTTTCCAGGGCAAAAGTTTTTAATGTTGATAAAATCTAATGTATCAATTTCTCCTTTTATGGATCATGTTTTGGTGGTAAGTCTGAAACTTTCCTTGACTGACCCTAGACCTTAGAGACTTTCTTCTGCTTTTTTGTTTTCTAATAGTTTTTATAGTTTTATTTTTTACATTTAGGTCTAGGACCCCTTTTGAATAAATTTTTGTATGTGACACGAGACTTAGGCCAATGTTCTCTAAATAGAAAGAAAACTTTGGAACATCAAAAATGAACAAAGGACACTGTAAAGTAAAAATATAAATAAATACAATACGCTTTCCTTTTTCTCTTGAGTTTTCTAAATCACAGTTGAGTGTTGAAGCAGAAGTTGCAACACTCTCTGATGTGGTTCCACATGTATATAGTAGAAATATTTAAGACTATTGTATTATAAATGAGAGATGGCAGGGTCTTACAGAGAGAGAAGGTTTCTCTACTTCAGTTGAATTGCTGAAATGATGATACCAGATGAGCGCAGTGTCTGCCCATTCATCTCTATCTGTTCTTTCTCTCTTTCTCTCTCTCTCTCTCCCTCGCCCTCTCTCATATCTATGTATCTATTATGTAATACCTAAAGGAACTATTTTAAAAACTAAAAAATTCTCTTAGTTTTTTTTCATCTGAAGATGTTTTGATTTCCTTTTCATTCCTGGAAGATATTTTTGAAGGGCACAGGATTCTGGCTTGACAGTTATCTCCTTTCAGTACTTGAAAAATATTGTGCTCTTTTCTTCTTGCCTCTTTGGTTTCTGATGAGAAATTCTCTGTCACTTGAAACCCTGCCCCCATATGTAAGGTATCCTTTTTCTCTGCTTTAAATATGTTTTTTCTTTGTCTTTAGTTTCCTGAAATTTAATTATGATATGTCATGGCATAGGTTTCTTTGGGTTTAGCCTGTGTGATTTTCACTTTTTTTTTTTAACTGTAGGTTAATGCCTTTTGCCAAATTTGGTAATTTTTCAGCAATTATTTCATCAAGTATTTTCATACCTGCCTTCTTTTTCATCTCCTTCCTGCACTCTGATAACACAGATGTTAGACCTCTTCTTAGTCTCATGCTCTGGATTTCTGCTCCTTCCTTTCAGTTTGTTTGTTCTCTGTTTTCAGATTGTAAAATTTCTGTTGTTCTGTCTTCCTGGTCACTTATGTTTTCTTCTGTCTCCTCTACTCTGTTGTCAAGCCAATATTCTGAGGTTTTAATTTTAGTTATTATATTTTTAAGTTCTACAGTTTCCAATGGGTTCTTTTTAATGTTTTTGATTTATTTGCTCAGTTTCTATTTCTTTTCTATTTTCTTCATTTGTTTCGAGTGCATTCATAATTACTTTTTGAAGCATTTTAATTATGGCTGCCTTAAAATCTCTGTCTGATAATTCTAACATATTTGTTATCTTGGTATTGGCATCTATAGATTGTCATTTTTAATTCCGTTTTGAAATATTGCTGATTCTTGATATCACAAGTGATTTTTGATGAGAACTTGGATATTTTTGTAATATTTTCTGGAACCCTGGATCTTATTTAAACCTTCTGCTATACCTGGCTTTTTCTGACATTGCTTCAGCAGATGAAGGTGGAGGCAATTCTTCAATACTTCTGGGTGGAAAAAAAAGTCTACATTCACTACTTGGCCTCTATTGTCACCTGAGGCAGGGGTGGGTTTCCACCTTATCATGTGGTTTTCAAAGACCATGGTGGAATGGGGGCGGCCTTGTAACCATGGGGCAATAGTGAAAGATCTGACTCTTCAGTAGGCCCTCTGATTCTCCTTCCTTCTAGCAGAGAGGGGGGAAAATGCTTTGTTTATGTCCAGTTGCAGTGGAAGTGCAGGCTGCTCTCAGGGCCTCTGCTGACACTACGTGGAATAGTGGAGGCTTGTTACTTGCCAGCCGGGATGAAAGGTCCAGGTCCCTACTCAGTCTTCTCTGGCATCATTTCAGCGGCAGTGTTTCTGTGCTTCATCACACCCTCAAGAGGATGAAAATGCTGACTCCCTGCTTTGCCTTTGCTGGCATGGGCAAGTAAACAAGGCCACTGTTTATTCTGTGGCTTTTGGTTGGGGTAGAGCAGTTATTGCCTAAAAGCATTCTGTCTTTCTAGGCTGCCCCTCTCCTTGTCCTTTGCCTAGAGAGAGTGGCTTCTTGTTTTTTTATTTTTATTTTTATTTTTTCGGTCTGCACTTGTTGGCATTTTGAGGTTGCCAACTCTTTCAGTTCTAAGTCTTAGCGATATGAGGCAAAAATAAAATCCTGGGAATTCACCACTGTGTTATTTTCAGGTCGCAAGTTCCCTTGGCAGTCTGCCTTCTTCTCTCCATCTTTCAGAACCTCCTTATGTTTGCTTTACGTGTAACAGCCAGGGCTTTTAGTTGTTCTTAGTGGGAAGAATCAGGTAAAGTACATCTATGCCATCTTCCTAGAAGCAGAAATCACCCCGACTTATTTTTATTATTAATCCCATTTTACAGATGAGGAAACCAAAGTATAGAATGGGTGAGTATCTTGTTCATGGTCAGACAGTTACTCAGTGGTAGAATCAAAATTTGAACTCAGGCCTTTCAGTGCCAGAGTCTAGATTTAGAATTTCAGTTGAAAGCATAGGTGAAGTTAACTGTTCCAATCTAATTAAGACCATAAAACAGTACTCAGCCGGGCGCGGTGGCTCAAGCCTGTAATCCCAGCACTTTGGGAGGCTGAGACGGGCGGATCACTAGGTCAGGAGATCGAGACCATCCTGGCTAACATGGTGAAACCCCGTCTCTACTAAAAAAATACAAAAAACTAGCCGGGCGAGGTGGCGGGCGCCTGTGGTCCCAGCTACTCCGGAGGCTGAGGCAGGAGAATGGCGTAAACCCGGGAGGCGGAGCTTGCAGTGAGCTGAGATCTGGCCACTGCACTCCAGCCTGGGCGACAGAGCAAGACTCCGTCTCAAAAAAAAAAAAAAAAAAACAAAACAAACAAACAAAAAAAAACAGTACTCATCCAGGTAGGGGGATAGATAGGTTTTCAGTCCTACCAGCCTGACATTCCTTGCTTATTGGTGTTTATAAGCTATACAGGGCTGTCCACAGATTCCACTAAATAGTGTTATGCTGGCTTTTCTAGAAATTAGCCTTACATCTTTGTTCCTAATTGTTTTTTCAGTTATTCTACTAGTACCGGCACTTCATGGGAACTCCTTATAATTATTAATAGCTCACTTTTGGAAGTTTTTATTCTCCATGGATTAAACCCTATTAACTGAACCATCGCCTTATAACTGCCTGTGATCCAGCCCCCAGCCAGAGAGGTTTCCAGAGGTTACCCGGTATCTCCAATTGATTCCACCATATTGGAGATCAAGATGGGGTTTTCTTGGGAATGGGGATTGACCTAGCTCAAGTCCCTGTTTAATAAGCCCTTTGCACACAGGCATTTGGCCTGCTGCCCCATTACAGTTCCCCTGAGTACTTCAGCTTGCACTCCGTTTGATCCTGGTTCTTACTCCAAAACTCCTGTAAATAGGGGCCAAAGGGACTATATAGACTTCATCCCACTGTAGTAAATATCTTTATACCAACTATTTCAAACCATGTATTTATATTATTGTTGGATTTTTTGAAAAAATCATAGATTGTCAGTTCTGGAAGTAAAACCCTTTCATTTTGCAGAAAGGAAACCAAGTTGGTGGGGTTAGGGAGGGGAGTCTTATTTCACAAAATAACATAACCAAGTTATTCAGGAAATTAGTTGTGATTAGAGCTAGAAATTAAGGTTCTTGATGCCCAGTAGCCTTTGATTTTGCAGAGAGGTCTCATTAGCATACTAATTCTGCTTTTAAATATTTAAAATTTTTATAGATACATAATAGTTGTACATGTTTACGGGGTACATGTGAAATTTTGATATATGCATACAAAGTGTAATGATCAAATCATGGTAATTGGGATATTCATCACCTTAAGCATTTATCATTTCTTTGTGTTAGGAACATTCCAATTTCATTATTCTAGTTGTTTTGAATTATAAAATTAACTATAACTAATTATAGTCACCCTATTGTGCTACAGAACACAAGGTAAGATTTCTTCTATCTAACTGTATTTTTGTTCTCAATCCTCTATACACATTCAGCTTAAAGAACCTTCAACATTAAGACCCAAGAGTACCATGTCACTTTTGTGCAGTTAGGTTAATATCCCTTATTCTGAAATGATTTTCTTCTATAAATCAGCATAATCTAGGGGTCAAGAGCACAAGATGGTATTAGACAGCCTTAAGTTCAAAGCTTGGTTCTCTCACTAATCTCAAGTACTTACCCTCTAAACTGTAGTTTCCTCATCCAATAAATGGAAGTGGTCACAGCACCTACTGAAATGTAGGTTGTAAGATGTAAAAGACACATTCTAAAGTATTTGGAGTAACACCTGCCACTTATTAGATATTAAATATAAAAAATTTAGTGGTAATATTGTCACATATTTTTTTATTCCAACCTCAACTATGAGGTAGCTTGGGAAAATAAATTTATCTCCATATTACAGACAAGAAAACACATATATTACACTTGCACACCACTTTGCAAGTATATAGGCAGCCTTTACATCTGCTTGTTCTTAATTACTATCCAAAGGACCCATGCAGTCAATTGTACTATTCCCATTTTAAGGATGTTGAGAACAGGTGAAGTGACAAAGCTAGTTAGTAACCATTGAGACGTAAACTCCATGAAGACAGGAGCTTTGAGTGTTTGCGTATCATCATTACATAGAACACTGCCTAGCATGTAGTAAGCAGTAACAAATATTTATTGAGTAAAAAAAACAAAGTAATAAAATTATTCTCAAACAATATTTAATACTGCATGAACACAAAGATTTCTCACTGTCTGTAGTCTGCCATCATTGCTCTTCATCTGACAGTTTTCTCCTTGTGATATTTCATATTATTGAGGGATTACTTTACCAAAGGGAATGTCTATAATTTCTAATTTGCTCTAATAAATTTTTGGCCTTTAACAGATGCATGACAACTGTACTATACTGTGTTTTGAATTCCAATTATTATAAGACAGATGTCTGCCCTTTTCTACAAAGCTCAAAGCTTTGTGAACTTTCACTGTTAATTGCATTTCATATTCATAAATGGACATTTTTACTAAGTGTGTGAGCATGTGCTAAGTGTGTATTTAAATCACCCAGTGAGTTACATATCACTTAGTTGGAGTAGATGGGGAAATACATACATATTAAAATATATTTAATATAATTTTATAACTCTATAATATGGTCATCACCAATAAAACAGCACAACAGTAATAAAACTTGGATTTTAGTACCATTTTTTTACCACCCAAGAAGTGAGTTCTTTATGATGAAGCTCTGTTTAAAGATCATTTAACACTATGACTAGCTAGAGACAGGTTCAAGTACTGACTCTATCATCATCATAGGTTGTGTGATCTTGAGCAAGTTACTATGCTCATCTTCTTTTGTTCATATGAAAATTTGGAATAATGATGATGATGATAAATATCAACAAGCATGCTCATAGTATTTACTCTCTAAGGCAATGCTCACAAAAACTCATATATTATTAACAATGACCCTCTGAATGGACACTGTTTCCTCTCCAATTTACAAATATTTGGCTCACAGGTAGAATTAAATGATTAAGTATATATGGAAAAGACTATATTATCAGTGAAGTGCTATATATTATTAGTTACAATAACTTCTTTCCATCACATTTCCATGGACTATCACAATTTTTATACAAAATCATACAGACAGACTTGGTTTTAAGGTAAGGTGCCACTTCTTTTTGTTTGTTTGTTTTTGTTTTTTTGAGACGGAGTCTCACTCTGTCGCCTAGGCTGGAGTGCAGTGGCACAATCTCCACTCACTGCAACCTCCGCTGCTCAGGTTCTAGCTATTCTCCTGCCTCATCCTCCTGAGTAGCTAGGATTACAGGCGCCCACCACCACGCCCAGCTAATTTTTTGTATTTTTAGTAGAGATGGGATTTCACTATGTTGTCCAGGTTGGTCTTGTACTCCTGACCTCGTGATCTGCCCACCTCGGCCTCCCAAAGTGCTGGGATTATAGGCATGAGCCACTGTGCCCAGCTAACGTGCCACTTCTTATTATCTTCTGACCTTATACAATATATTTAAATATTCCAAGATTCAATTTCTCACCTGCAAAATGGGCATGATATAGAATCTAACTCATAAGACTGTTCTGAGGATTTACTGAGATGATGTTTAGTGCCTGGCATAATTGCTCAGTAATTACTGGTTATAATGATGATAGAGATAATGGTGAAGATAAATGTATTTATTGGAAAAGTGGAGTGGAATGTTTGAAATGGTGCTAGCTCCTTACGTTACTTGATGATACCAGTTATTTCAATGCAAAACAGTTATTGGGTACATAACCTACTACTTTTAACTATAGTGATAGTACATGACTAAACTGTATCCTACACTCATTCTAGCTACAAGTCAACTCTGTTTTATTTTGTTTTTCATTAGATCCCCATAGCCTAGCAAACGTAAATGTTCTTTCAGAGTAATATGTGTGAATCTGTTTAAATTATAATGCTCTAAATTCCAAGATAGCCTAAATGTTTACTAGAGATCCCAGCAACTAAGAAAATCACCAAAAACTCATACACTGATGATGTCAGTTTATGCATAGAGGATGATTTATTCCAGATACAAGGCAACTACATCACCAACATAAGAAAATTGTAAAAAAGTATAACTAGTAGAAGGAACTGAAGATATTTAATCTATCTCCTTTTGGAGGTCTTTCATGAGTCATAAAACAGAGCTTATTATTTTTCTACCCAAACTCACCTCTCCTCCTATGTTCTATACTTCAGTAAGTGATTTCTGTGGCTCCAACCAAAAATGTTGATGCCATGCTTGATTCCTACCTCTCTCTTGCCATCTTTCTAAACAGTTTTCATGAGCTCCTCTCCCTCAGACTTATTTACTTTTCTCTATTCTTGCCACCATGCTCCCTGTCTTGGCCTTCATTTTTTCCCACTTGTACTACTGCAGCAGACTGTTTATTGAACATTATACCTTCCAGTCCATTTGACATCCTATAACTAATAGGATCTTAATTTTAAAATAAGCACATCTTATCAATTTCCTTCTTTAAAATCTTCAATAATTTCCTCTGTCCCTGCAATAATGTCAAATTTTCTAATATGTTACATGGTCTACCCTTTTCCTATATCTCAAACCATCTGAAACTTCTTTCTTTGCCTTACTTAATTCTCCCTTAAAACACAACATGAGCACACAATGAGCTTCCTTCACTTCTTCAACAGTGTCAGTGTTTTCTTTCCTCATCTGAATCTTTAAACTTCCCTCTGTCTAGGGCTCCTTTATTGCCTCTATAGCACTCCTTGTCTATCCTTGTCATAGCATTCAAATCACTAAATCATAATTACCTTTCCTTTTTTGTGTTCTCTACTAGACTCAGTTCTTTGAGGGCACATCCTGTGTCTGATACATTTGTAATTGCATCCTTAGGACCCATATTAAAACAAGGCACAAATTAGAAGCTCAACACAGATTTTTTTAAATGTGTGCCTACATGAAAACATCAAGTCAGAAGAGAAAGGATTCATAAATAAAAACAAGGCAGTGTAAAGGGGTAAAACAGGGAACAATTTTAGATAAGGTAGTCAGAGAAGAAAACTTTAAGGTGTTATTTAAGCAAAAAGACTTCAAAGGGAAAAATGAGCCAAGTAGATACTGAAGAACAGAGCCTTTCGGGCAGAGAGAATTAGGCAGAGCTTTGGAGGTTCAAGGGAACGATAAGGAGGCTAGTGTAACTGGAGAACACTGAGCAGAGGGAAGAGTGGTAGGAGTTAGGTTTAGATTACATAGTAATTTGTAGGCCAAAATAGACTTGATTTTTATTCTGAGTGTAAATGAAATGATTGAAGGATTTTAAGAATACATGTACAGAACCTAACATTTATTTCTTAACTATTAATCATAACAAAGGACATTGAAATACTATTCTGAGATTTTTAAGAGAATTCACCTGGAGGAATGAAGTTTATAGACATTAAAGATGTAAAGTCACATACTGTTTTACAGATAGAGAATTTAATCCCAGGCAGGCTGATTACTTTGCTAAAAAATATGCTGAAAATATGTGGCCAACAGAGATGAGAAGCCATGACTTTTGACTCCCTGCCTAGTTTACTTTTAAAAGGATGAAGAAATACATGTGTTACTCGGGACCATATGCATACAAACTCCTAAATGGCTATCGTAGGTATGATAAGTAACTTCAGATGTTGTTAGACTTTATCACATTTTAAATATCTATTCATAAGAATTTTCAAGGCAATGACAGAGTTGTACTTATTATTTCTGTTTCTCATAGCATGTGTCACAGACCACCAATACCAAATGTCAAAGTGCAATGAATGTGTAGTTCACTTCCTCTGAATTCTTTCTAAAGTGATCCAAAAATCATTAATTTTTCTATCAGGTATTTCTGAACCTCTATTTTATGCAAGGTATCATGTTGGGTACTGGCATGGCAAAGATGAATATGCCATGGCATCTGTCCTCAAGGAACTTGCATCTTAGGGAGGATGACAGAAATAGAGGATAGTCATCACTAAACACAATGTGAAAAGGAGAATAATGAAACAGGACATTTTATAGTTTATCTAATGCTTTATAGTTTAACAAATATAAGTATTATAATAATTTTTATTTTTACTTTTCACTTTCTCTACAATTGCTGTTATGCATGCTCTTATTTAATTATCTTATGATCCTCTTATTATCCTATGGGCCATAAAATTTGCCCTTTTTTTTTTTCATGAGAAAACTGACTACAAGAATGTTCAGTAGCTTTGTCAAGGTCAATCAGTTGGTCAGTAGTAAAGCTTAGAGTCAAACACTAGCAGTTTGACTTTAGAAGCTATACTTTCAACAACTCACATATTTTTTGAGAGACATTGGTTTATTTTTAATTTAAAATCTATGAGTAATGATTTATTTTCTCACCATTTCATAGGCAAAAATGTTGGCTCAAAGGGTTTCACAAACTTTTCAAGGTCACCGTCGAGCCCACATTAAACTCCATGTCTTTTGATTCCAAGTATCGTCTTATTCCACTAAAAAACGCTTCCTCTATACACATTTTTGTGTATGTTAGAGAACTGGATGAACATATTAATTTTGATTTGACTGGAGGTGAGGGACTTAATTAAGGAGGTGATACATCCTAAGTAGGACTACCTACTCTATTTTAAAATGTCACTGAAGAGGAATATTTTTCCACTATGAAATAGCAAGCTGCTCTTCCAGGTTAATTCTATTTCTAGAGAATGCAAATTTAGCTTTTTGTTGAAGCTACTACATTCCAGATAGTACATGCCAATTTATTTTATTTGATCATTATTTTCCCTATCATTGCCAGGCTAACCTTCTCAAACAAAAATCTACTCCAATTCTCGTGCAAGCATAATTTTCTGACATTTACCTGAAAATCTAACTAAATATTGAATGAATGCAATTCTAGCTGAAACAGGCAAATGAAATTTCAATAAACTTACAGTAGTGTTTATTGTTAAAAATAATAATAACAATATTATTAAATACATGCTCATTACCGCTGTATTTATTTTATGCACATTAAAAATGCTAATCTTCACAAAACTCAGGAGATAGGTATCCCCATTTTGCACAGGGCCTTCATGATTCCAGAAGTTAGATCACAGAGATAAAAAGTGAATAGTGCAGAATAAATGGCAAGCAACATGGCAAAATAAAAAGTTTTAAGCCCTCTTCTCCCCACAGAAACACCAATTTAACAGCCACCCACAGACTAAAATAACTTTATGAGAGCTCCAGAATCCAAGTGAAAGTCACAGCATACCATTAAAGCACAGAAAAAGAAAAGACACATTGAAAAGAGTAAGAACACTTTACCCATAACACCCCTTCCACAAGCTGGCATGGCAGAAGGCTAAGACAGATTCCCTTGGTTTGTGAATAATCTAATGGTGAATAACGAGAATGAAGTATTTGACTTCCTAACTTTTCAGGGCACTATCTGAGAGGCCTGTGTCTGTTGCACTTCATCTAGAAAACTGAAGAAATCTGCATGGCTACATCACCTAGAGGTAGCTAAGAACAAAAATAAAGGGTACAGGGGCTCTCAACAACCAGCACACAGATCTCAGAAGGAATCCCACAGACCCCAGCAGCAGACCCCCCAAGTATCTTACCAGCTGGCCTGCCCAGAATCCTTGACTGGGCTGACTGATGGAGAACTTTTCCTCCAAAAGCCTCCAAAGACAAGAAGAAACCATTTCTTCTTCAAATGTGCAGACAATAATGCAAGGCCACAAAGATTTTTAAAAATCAGGAAAATATGACACCACCAAAGGAAAAAATGAAGTTCTAATAACTGACCCTAAAGAAATGTAGTAAATGATCCTATGAAATGCCTTAAAAATAATTCAAGTTTTTTTAATAGATCAAGGAACATAAATAGAAAAATGCATGAAATCAGGAAAACAATACAGGAAACAAATGAGAAATCAAAAAAATGTACAGAGACAATAAGAAAAAGCAGCAAACAAAGTTCTGAAGCAGAAGAATACAATATTTGAATAGAAAAATTTAATAGAGAGCTTAATCAGTAGATTGGATCAAGTAGAAGAAAGAAGCAGCAATCTCAGTGACAGGTCAATTGAAAATATCCAGTCAAAGGAAAGCAAAGAAATAAAAATGAAAAAGACTAAAGAAAGCCTATGAGACTTATGAGATACTATCAAGCAAACCAATTTATGCATTACAAAACTTTAAGACGGAAAAAATAAAGTGAGAGAAAATTTATTTAAAGAAATAATTGCTGAAATCTTCCCAAATCTGGAGAGGGAAATAAATATTCAGGTTCATGAAGCTAAACATCACAAATAGATTGAATCTAAAGAGGTATGTACTGAAACGCTTGATAATTAAATTGTCAAAAGTCAACAGTCAACAAAGAAGATAATAATGAAAGCAGCAAGATAAAAGTGACCCATAACATAGAAGAGAATCTCAATAAAATTATCAGCAGATTTCTCAGAAGAAACCTTGTAGAGTAGGAAAGATTGAGATATATTTAATTGCTGAAAACATGCCAACCAAAAACACTATCATTGGCAAAACTGTCATTTAAAAATAGAGAAAAGATAAAAACTTTCCTAAGCAAACACAAACTGAGCGAGTTTGTAACCACTAGACCTGCCTTACAAGAAGTGCAAAGGGAAATTGTTCAAGTTGAAGTGAAAACACACTAAACAGCAACACAAAAGCATGTGAAAATATAAATATCACTGGTAAAGGTAAATACAAAAAAAAACAGAATAATATAATACTGTAATGGTAGTGCATAAATCATTTTAAACCTAGTATAAAAGTTAAAAGACGAGAGTATTAAGGATATCTCTAACTATACAAGTTTGTTAATGGATTCACAACATAAAATGAAATACATTCTGAAATGAATAATATAAAGTGTGGGAAGGAGAAGTAAAGTTATAGTTTTTATATATGACTGAAGCTACTATAGTAAGTTACCATCCTACAAAATAGAATATCATAACTCTAAGAAGGTTTTAGCAATCATAACGCTAAGAAAGTTTTATCATGATAACCACAAAAATAGAAACTGCAATAGATATTTAAAAAGATAAAGGAATCAAAGTATATAATTACAAAATTAATCTAATCATAAAAGAAGATACAAGAGGAAGAGAGAAACAAAAGAACTACAAAACATTCAGAAAACACTTTTAAACTATGCTACTAGTGAGACCTTACCTATCAATGGTTATTTTATTTTATTTTTATTATACTTTAAGTTCTAGGGTACGTGTCCACAACGTATAGGTTTGTTGCATATGTATGTGGGCCACGTTGGTTTGCTGCACCCATTAACTCGTCATTGACATTAGGTATTTCTCCTAACGCTATCCCTCCCCCAGGCCCCCACCATGACAGGCCCCAGTGGGTGATGTTTCCCGCCCTGTGTCCAGGTGTTCTCATTGTTCAATTCACACCTATGAGTGAGAACATGCAGTATTTGGTTGTTTGTCTCTGCGATATTTTGCTCAGAATGATGGTTTCCAGCTTCATCCATGTCCCTACAAAGGACACGAACTCATCCTTTTTTATGGCTGCATAGTCTGCACTGCAAAAGAAACTACCATCAGAGGGAACAGGCAACATACAGAATGGGAGAAAATTGTTGCAATCTACCCATCTGACAGAGGGCTAATATCCAGAATCTACAAAGATCTTAAACAAATTTGCGAGAAAAAAATCAAACAACCCCATCAAAAAGTGGGCAAAAGATATGAGCAGACACTTCTCAAAAGAAGACATTTATGCAGCCAACAGACACGTGAAAAAAAAATGCTCATCATCACTGGTCACCAGAGAAGTGCAAATCAAAACCACAATGAGATACCACCTCACACCAGTTAGAATGGCGATCATTAAAAAGTCAGGAAACCATGTTGGTGTGCTGCTGGATTCGGTTTGCCAGTATTTTATTGAGGATTTTTGCATCGATGTTCATCAGGGATATTGGTCTAAAATTCTCTTCTTTTTGTTTTGTCTCTGCCAGGCTTTAGTATGAGGATGATGTTGGCCTCATAAAATGAGTTAGGGAGGATTCCCTCTTTTTCTATTGATTGGAATAGTTTCAGAAGGAATGGTACCAGTTCCTCCATGTACCTCTGGAAGAATTCAGCTGTGAATCCATCTGGTCCTGGACTTTTTTTGATTGGTAGGCTATTAATTATTGCCTCAATTTCAGAGCCTGCTATTGGTCTATTCAGGGATTCAACTTCTTCCTGGTTTAGTCTTGGACACCAACATGGCACAAGTATACATATGTAACAAACCTGCACGTTATGCACATGTACCCTAGAACTTAAAGTATAAAAAAAAAAAACACGTCAATGCATAAACAAATTGAAGTATATCTGTATACTGGAATACTACTCAGCAAGAAAAAAGAATGAACTATTAAATGCCATGAATAAATCCTAAAATTAAAAAAAATAAAAAGAAAATGTGTTAAATATGCACCATGGAATACTACTCAGCTGTAAAACAGAATGAAATAATGTATTTTGCAGCAACTTGGATGGAGTTGGAGGCCATTATTCTAAGTGAAGTAACTCAGGAATGGAAAACCAAATACCATATATTGTCACTTATAAGTGGGAGCTAAGCTATGAGTATGCAAAGGCATACAAGTGATACAATGGGCCGTGGGGACCAGAAGGGAGGTGGTAAGGTATCAAAAAACTATACATTGGATACCATGTATACTACTTGGGTGATGGGTACACTAAAATCTCAGACTTCACCACTATACAATTCATCCATGTAACCAAAAACCAATTGTACCCCAAAAGCTATTGAAAAAAAAAGTCATGAAAAAACAGGTGCTGGAGAGGATGTGGAGAAATAGGAACACTTTTACACTGTTGGTGGGACTGTAAACTAGTTCAACCATTATGGAAGACAGTGTGGTGTTTTCTCAAGGATCTAGAACTAGAAATACCATTTTACCCAGCAATCCCATTACTGGGTATATACCCAAAGGATTATAAATCATGCTACTATAAAGACATGCACACGTATGTTTATTGTGGCACTATTCACAATAGCAAAGACTTGGAACCAACTCAAATGTCCATCAATGACAGAGTGGATTAAGAACATGTGGCACATATACACCAATAATTATTTTAAATATAAACTGATTAATGTCCCTAGTCAAAATATATAGAATAGCTGAATGGATAAAACATATGAACCACCTATGCGCTATCCATGAAATTCACTCTGGATATAAAGACACACTTAGGCTGAAAGTGAAGTGATGAACAAAGATATTCCACATAAAGAGTAACAAAAAGAAGCTGCGGCTATGCTTATATCAGACAAAATACAATTTAAGTCAAAACTATCACACAAGAACAATAAAAGTCCTTATATAATAATTAAAGGGTCAATCCAATTGGAAGATAAAACAGTTATAAATACACTTTCTTTTTTGTAGTATTGTGCATCGGAACACCTAAATATTCTAAGCAAACAATGGCAGATCAGAAGGGAGCAATGGACAGCAATACAATAATAGTAGGAAACCTCAATATCTCACTATCAATAAACAATAGACCATCCAGAAAGAAAATCAATATAAGAACAGCACATGAACAACACCATGGGCCAAATGGACCTAACATACATATACAGAACATTCTACCCAACAGCAGCAGTATATATATATGTGTGTGTGTGTGTGTGTGTGTGTGTATACACTTTTTTTTTTCCCTCAAGTGTATATAGAACATTCTCTCATTCTCTAGAATAGATTACATGCTAGGTTACAAAAAACAAAAGTCTTAACAAACTGAAGTAGACTGAAATCATTCCAAATATCTTTTTTAAACAAAATAAAATAAACTAGAAATCAATAACAAAAGAAAAATGGGAAAATTTACAAACACGTGAAAACTGAAAAATATACTCTTGAACAAAGAAGCCTGTATTTCAAAAGAAATGAAAATGAAAATGAAGCATACCAAAATTTATGGGATGCAGTAAAAGCAGTTCTAAGTGGAATATTATAGTAATAAATACCTATACATAGCAAAAAGAAAAATCATAAGTATACAAATGAACTTTGCAGTTCTAGAAAGTAGAGAAAACAAACTAAGCCTAAAGTTAGCAGAAAAAATAATAAAGATTATGGAAGAAATAAATAAAATAGAATTTAAGAATGATAGAAAAAATGGCAAAGCTAAGAGATTCTTAATATAAATAAAATTGATAAGCCCTTGGATAGGATAACTGAAAAAAGAGAGAGAAAGAAGACTCAAATAAAATTAGAAACATGAGGGAGACATTATAACTAATGCCATAGAAATATAACGATAATAAAGCATTACTATGAACAATTATATGCCAATAAATTGGGCAATCTGGAAGAAATAGATAAATTCTTAGAAACATACAATCTATCAAGACAGAATCTAGAAGAAATAGGAAAAACAATAACAAATAAGGAGATTGAATCAGTAATCCAAAAACTTTCAACAAAGTAAACATCAGGACAAGATGTCTTCACAGGTAAATTCTAAAAAACTTTTAAAAATTAAAACACATTCTTCTTAAACTCTTCTAAATGATAGAAGAAAGAACACTTCCAAACTTATTTTATGAAGGTAGCATCACTCTGATACCAAAGTCAAAGACTACACACACACACACACACACACACACAAAACAAGCCAATCAATGTCCCTGATGAACATACACGTAAAAATTTTCAACAAAATTTTATCAAAATTTCACAGCACATTAAAAGTATTATACAAGGATTATATACTATTACCAAGTGGAATTTACCACTGGAATGCAAAGATGGTTGAACATACGCAAATCATATCAGTGTCATACAGAACATTAACAGAATGAAGAAAAAAAATCATGAGATTATCTCAAAAGATGTGGGAAAAACATTAGCCAAAATTCAGTACTCCTTATTAATAAGAACCCTCAATAAATCATATGTAGAAAAAACTTACCTCAACACAATAAAAATCGTATAGAAAAGGCCCACAGCCTACAATTATAATCAATGATGAAAAACTGAAATATTTTCCACTAAGTTCTGGAAAAAGGCAAGGATGTCCACTTTTACCACTTCTATTAAACACAATACTGGAAGTCCTAACTAGATCATTTAGGCAAGAAAAAGAAATAAAAGTCATCTAAATTGAAAAGGGAAGAAATAACAAGAGATACATTTATGATTGACATAATCGTTTAGGTAAAAAACCCTGCAGACACCACCAAAAAACTGTTAAGATTTAAGAAACAAATTCAGTAAAGGTGCAGAATCAACATAGAAAAATCAAATGTGTTTTTTATAAACTAACAATAAACTGAGAGAAAAAGAAATTTTAGAACAAATCCCATTTACAATAGTATAAAAATACTTAGGAATAAGTTTAAGCAAGGAGCTAAAATATTTATATAGTAAAAACTATAAAATATTGATGAAAAATTTGAGGAAGACACAAATGAAAATATAGTCCATGTTCATAGATTAGAACTGATATTGTAAAATTTTCATACCACCAAAAGCAATTTACACTCTCAATACAATGCCTATGAAAATGTCAAAATGTTTTTCACAAATAGCAGTAACAGTTGTTAAAATAGTCAAACTACCCAAAGCAATCTACATTTTCAATATAATACGTATCAAAATTTAAAAAGCATTTTTTACAGAAATAGAAAAAACAATTTTAAAAATCCTAAAATTTATATGGAATCATAAAAATAAAAAAATAAAAAAACTCTGAGTAGCTAAGCAATCTTTAGCGAAAACAAAGCTGGCGACATTACTACCTGACTTCAAAATATACTACACAGCTATACTAACCAAAACAGCATGGTCCTGGCATAAAAACAGAACATACAGACCAATGGAACAGATAATCCAGAAATATACCCATGCATTTAGAATCAAGCTATCCCTGACAAAGGTGTCAAGAGCACACAATAGAAGAAAATTATCCTCATCAATAAATGGAGTTAGAAAAACTATATATTCACATGCACAGCAACAAAATTGGACCCCTATCTCACACTATATACAAAAAATAATTAAAGTAGATTAAAGACTTAAACTTAAGAACCAAAACAATATAACTGGAAAAAAAACTTCTTGACATTGGTCTAGGCAATGATTTTTTGTAAATAATCCCAAAATTACTCTTAACAAAAGCAAAAATGTACAAGTAGGATTGTAACAAGCTCAAAAGCTTCTGCACAACAATGGAAAGAATCAAAATGAAATGGTAACCTATGGAATGGGGGAGAATATTCATAAGTCATGTATCTAACAAAAGGCTAAGATTTAAAATATATAAGGAGCCCATACAACCCCAAAGCAAAAACAAAACAAAATCAATCAACCAAAAACAAAAACAAATAACCTGATTTTAAAAGGAGCAAAGGATTTGAATAGACATTTTTCCAAAGAACATATATAACTGGTCTACAGGTGTAAAAAAAAAAAAAAAAAAAAAAAAAAAGCTCAACATCACTATTCATCAGGGAAATGTAAATCAAATCCACAATAACATATCACCTCACACCTGTTATGATGGCTACTATAAAAAATATATATATGTATATTTTTTAAAAAGCAGAAGATAACAAATGTTGGCCAGGATGTGGAGTAAAGAGAACCCTGTTGCACCGTTTGTGGTAATGTTAATTGGTGTAGCCACTATGGAAAACAGTTTGAAGGTTCCTCAAAAAACTGAAAAGAGAATTGCTGTATTGTTTGCCAACCCCACTTCTGGATGCGTAATTTTTTTTTATAAAAAAGAAATCAGAATCTCAAATAAATATCTATACTCTCATAATCATTACAGCATTTTTGCAACAGTCAAGACATGGAAGCAATCTAAATAGTCATTGACAGAAGAGTGGATAACGAAATATGGTATATACATACAATAAAGTATTATTCAGCTTAAAAGGAAGGCAATCCTGACATTTGTGACAATGTGGATGAATCCATAAGACATTATGCAAAGTGAAATAAGCCAGATACAGAAGGACAATAGTGCATGTTTCCATATTTATGAGGAACCTTAGATAGTCAAATTGGTAGAAGCAGAGAGTAGAGTGGTGGTTGCCCAGGGGCTGGGAAATAGTGAAAGTGGGTAGGTACTAGTCTAAATGCAAAAAGTTTTATTTATACAAGATGAATAAGTCCTAGAGAGCTACTATACAGCATAATGTTTATAGTTAATAATACTGTATTATATGCTTAAAATTTTTCTAAGAGGATAGGAAATATATCCTAATATGTTATCACTAATATATTATTGTTAAAAACACGATATATATGTGTATTCATACATATATTGTATATATAATAATTAATAAAGAATCCAGGAGGGAAGTTTTTGAGGTGATGGATATATTTATGGCATAGACTGTGGTGATGATTACATGGGTGCATACATACCTCCAGACTCATCAAGTTGTTGAATGTGTATTAGTGGCTGAACATATGGTTAAATGAACATAGGGATTCATTCAACCTCTAAACATAATTCTTTTCTTGAGAGGGTTTTGAAAGTTAAACTAAAAACTACTTTTCTAAACTTCTTGGTAACTAGAGTTCTAAATGTAAAGTAGGTTTTATCCATCAGATGCATTTGCCTGAAATCTGAAATCAAAGTTGAGACAGAAAGCATTTTTCTACTCTCTTTTGGCTGTGTCTGCATAGGTAGATGCGAAAAGCAGGTTCTCTGCAGAGGTACTCCTTGCCCAGCTTCCTGGATGGCTGGGAGATGCCGCTTGACCTAATTTCTCTTCTCCTGGTCTGCAGATAAGGGTTTATGTGTTCTATAGTTTGGGTGTCTGCAATGGGGGAAGCAATGGTGGCAGGTTTTGGGTATGGTACAGCTCCAGAGATAGCCCAGGATTGGTAGCTCCCATATGGTTCAGCTGGATTGTTTGAAAGTCTTTCCTGGAGACCGAGGTTAGACTCCATTGCTATGTAATAAATTTTAAACCCCCGATTCCCTATGTTAAATCAATTCTTGCTTCAAATATCTAGAGTGTCACCTATTTTCTATATTTAATCTTGAGTGACAGTTTGAGTAATGGTCTCTACTTGTAAATCATATTTCTAAGAATCCATCTTGTAGTTCTCTTTCAATGAGAGAGGGGAGTGTTATCAAAATCATACCCCATTCATCCACAACAAAGATATGGGCCTGGGGTACGGGGACAGATCTGTGGGAAGAATCCCACTACCACTGCACGTAGTAGTCAGTGAACAAATTAGCAAATGAAAGACTGGTGACCAACAGTGCTTTTAGATTATTTTTTGGCTTCTTTGGGTTTCCTTCTCACTTTAATTAATCATGTAAAAAGCTCCTACTTTTGGAGTACCTATTATATACCAGAAATGGTGATAGAAACTTTGATGATTTTTTTCCAATCCTCATGAGATCTTTGTAAGTCTTTGTATCCCTGTTTTAGTCATTTGTTTATTCAGATGAAGAATCCCAGGTTCAGAGAGGTAAGTCTTACTTCATTTAACTCATTTTCATTCTCCTTTGTCTTTTATCATAGAAAGGCTTTGAAGGTTCCATCACCTTTACTGGCAGAAAAAAATGCACTTGAAATAAGAAGTCTTGGGGCACGTACTGTTCCAAGATTTCCTAGCAGTGGGATGTGGCACAATCACTCACATTTTCTTAATCTCAGTTCACTCACCAGTAAAATGGGCACACCAGCATCTTACCTGACTGTTGCACAGGTTCCTACACAACTCCATAGCTCTTTAAATGTCCACTAGAATGTTGGAAAGATTTTAAAATATGTACATTGTCCAAGAGTAAACATGATGGCAAGTCATTTAACCCCTTACATCTATTTTCTCATCTAAATAATAGGTATGATGAGTGTAGCTCCCTCATTGTTGTGAGTGTTAAACAGGATAACATAATTGAAGTGATTATCAGTTGCCAAATGCTAAATACCAAATCATTTTAGTTTTATTTTTATTATGAATAACAAATTATAAGTTTGTATGAGGCATTTTATCCAACTAGCTTCCTCTACATCCCTGTTCAACAGTTCAAGAGTATTTTAAAAGAAAAAAAAAAAATGTATTAGCTTTAGCAGTGCCCTGAGTGTACTCACCTGCCAGGTATAACTTGTATCCTGAAGTGGAGATGCAAAGCCTCCTGCCAATTGGCCCTATGCTCTGTTTGGAAAGCTGCTTTCTCCCTGTCCTCTTGGCTCCTAAGGTGGATAAGTAGATTTTCCATCCTTTGGTCAGTGCCAATGACTCAGGCCAAAGGAACAGATGTGAAGTGCAGCCCTCCAAGAGGGAAGTCTAATCAGATGAAAACTTTTCCTAGGACAGCTTTTTTCATGCCTGGCCTCACTGGCAAGCAGGAGAATGGATGAGAGACAGCAGCCATATGCCAGACCCATGGCAGACACTCAGCAATTACAAATGCTCTGCAAGGTAACTTTTTGTTTGCCTGTTTCTTTTAAGCCAGTAGGGAATCTGAAGG
This sequence comes from Macaca mulatta, assembly GCF_049350105.2. Lineage (NCBI taxonomy): Eukaryota > Metazoa > Chordata > Mammalia > Primates > Cercopithecidae > Macaca > Macaca mulatta. Next base: position 80,764,911 of record NC_133419.1, read on the forward strand.
CTATATCGAATCATAGTAAAACCCATGCCTAAGTGGGCATGAAATAGATCCCTGAGTGGGTATTTGGGAAGAATGTCTGATTGACTAATCTAGCAACCTAGCCTGAGAACCAGTCACTTATTTACAATGGAACAGGCTTTTGGAGGTAGCACTTGGCATAGAACTCATATTTTTTTTTCATGCCAACATCTCTCCCATCAACCAAACTACTGAGAAGAGACAGGTCTGTTCTAGGAAGAGGCATTAGGCATGTTTGTGGGATACAAAAAGGATCCTCCTTGAGGCCAAGGGTTGCACAAGAAGTAGGAACGAGTAAGCCACAGAAACAGCTAACGCTATAGAAATATGATCACTAAGGACTTTGTATTTCAAGTCCAAAGCACAAGCAATTGTCGATAGAGAAATTCAGATCTTTTTTTCAATGTTTGTCAACTTTAGTAAAGAAAGTCCACTGAGAGGTAATACAGAATACAGTCAATGATCAGAGACTTTTAAGAAATAGTGCAATAAAAGAAGGGCTTCTGTGCTGGAACAAGACAGTAATGTTTCCCTTAGATTATCTGGGCTATGGAATGCTCCAGTTCCCTTATGAGGGGATAGTGGAGTGAGGATACAAATCATAGTATTTGGTGGTAGTCGTTTTTTAAATTTTTCTTTTTATGTATGTATATGTATAGATGCTAAATTTGCTGTAAAATGCATCTAGTTATTCAGTACCATTATTATTGGGCCTTTGGAGGCTTTTAACAAAGTCCTAATGATGCCAGACAGGTGAGCCCCAAAGTGGGGCTTAGCCCACGATGGTTCTTGGCTTTGCCCAGGAAGGAATTCAAGGTCAAGGCAGAGGAAGGAGAAACAGCTTTATTGAAGAGGCAGTGTTACAGCTTTGTGACTGCTCCTGTAGAGCAGGGCTACCCCACAGACAGAAGGAAGCATCTCAGGGAAGTTTTGTAGTCATATATATAACTACTCTTAATTACATGTAGATAGAGGGGGTGGTTTACAAAGAAATTTCTAGGAAAGGGGTAGCAACTTTTGGACCATTTGGTTGTTGTCATGGAAAGGGGCAGGTGTTGCCTGCCAGCTCCCAGGTGTTGCTGTGGCAATGGTAAACTGACATGGCAAAATGGTGGGTGTGTCTTATGGAAAGGTGCTTCTGCTCCATCCCTGTTTTAGCTAGTTCTCAATCTGGTCTGGTGGCCAAGCCCCACCTCCAGGTTCTAGTCCCACCTCCACCTCCCACCTCAGTAACATAAAATAATTCCTCCCAGATTTCTCAAAAATGTGCATGAACCAGTTATACCCAAAGTGCAGTTTAGAATCAGGATTCTTAGGCCCAGAGTGCAAGACCTTGCAGAACAAGCTTTTTTCTTTTCTTTTCTTTTTTTTTTTTTTTTGAGACGGAGTCTCGCTCTGTGGCCCAGGCTGGAGTGCAGTGGCCCGTCTTAGCTCACTGCAAGCTCCGCCTCCCGGGTTCACGCCGTTCTCCTGCCTCAGCCTCCCAAGTAGCTGGGACTACAGGCGCCCGCCACCTCGCCTGGCTAGTTTTTTGTATTTTTTAGTAGAGACGGGGTTTCACAGTTTCACCGTGTTAGCCAGGATGGTCTCGATCTCCTGACCTCGTGATCCACCCGTTTCGGCCTCCCAAAGTGCTGGGATTACAGGCTTGAGCCGCCGCGCCCGGCCCCCCAGAACAAGCTTTTAAATTAGGCTCATTTTCTACTTGAGTGGAATACAAGTTACAGAAATTTTCTGATGTCTAATTTTCCCTTGGGTTTCCTGGGTTCTTGACCTTCTGTGTATACTTTTCTATGACATTCTCCAAAGCCCCAGCTAAACATGATTTTTATCAGCTTATTAAGTATATACGTAGTTCTGGGTATTTTTAAAGAAACATTGAACTTAGTCATTCCAAAAAGCAAGTCATTCCTTGTTGAGATGAAGTTAGTTCAAATCCAGCCTCAGTTCCCTGCTGCCCTCTGTTGATAAGGCAAAGAGCAAGTAGATCACAGCTGAACGATATAGGGGTCTAGCATTTCCCACGGAAGCAAATGAGGTAGGGAAAGAAAATGATATCCTTCTCCAAGGAGCACTCTGTTGGATGTGAAGGAGGAAACTGGGAATTAACATTTTTTGAGAGACTACACTATAAAAGACTATTTTAGTTAAACATGCCATCTCATTGAATTGTCAAAACAACACTGGAGCTACATATTTTTATTCTCATTTGACACAGGGAGGAGCTAGCACTCAAAGTGTGTAGTAAGTTTCCCAGAGTCACATGGGCAGCAAATGGAAGAATAAGAACTTGATTCTTCCTGGATTCAGAGTTCTCTAACTACTATGTCCTCCCCGATCTGAAGTCAGATTTGTCTCTTCCATTTCTTGACCGTCTGTCTAATCAGTAACTCCAACAACCAACAGAGTTGTATATGTTGGGATCTCTCCTGCTAACCTCTCATAATTGCTCCTATCTAGGTTTCCTTCCCCACTTCCATCACTGTAGATCACCGACCATATCCTGAACTACTTGAGTCACCTCCTGCTCCCTCTTTCCACGGCTGGTTTTCACTAACAGCTACTATACATGATGCTGCAAGATAAATCTTCCTAAGGTCAATTTTATACTTTCACTCCATAATTTAAAAAAGAAATCAGTGGTTCTTCATTATATTTTTAATCGTGATTATACTCTATAACCTGATATTTAAGGTCATCTATAATATGGCCACAATATATGCTCCAGGTCTAATCTCCAGCCAAGAGCTTACACCAAAGTGTGCATTGTTCAAATAAGAGATGAATACTCATTAAATAATCCTTGCATTTGGATTTTTCTCATGCTGTTATCTCCATAAGGCTTACTTTCCCCTATTTTCACCCATGTAAATAAAATAGTGCTCCTTTGAGGTCCATCTCAAATGCTACTTTCTCTGTAAGCAATTCTTGATACTCCCAATCAAATAATACTTTGCTTTTATGGACCTATCCTCCTCTGTGCTGGACAGTGAAAGAGAAAACAAATTGAAGTTAACTGTGCACTAAATTTGTATTTGCAACTTTACACATCTAATCTCATTTAATCATATACATTAACTTAATAGGATCTGTAATAGACTCTCTACATTCTACAGATGAGGAAACTAGTACCCAGAGACACTAACATTTTTCCCAGTTTCCTAAAGTTAATAAGCAATGGAGTGAGAATAAAATCCAGGGCAACTAATTTCAAGGGTGTAATCTTTTCTCTACTCTACATGTGTTTACTAGAGGACCAAATGCTTAATCTGTTTTCAGATATATTTAGTTTGACCTATATGGTCTTTTGATATATCTGTATTTGTATCTACATCTATCTATTGATTGAGCTATATAATTACTTTTCAACTTGAAAAAAGTTACATAAAACCTAGATTTTAGCTTCTCTTGAAAAAAGTTGGAAACTAGAGATACTTTGGGTTTACATTCCCCCATGAATTGGTTGGTTTACTCTGTGCATTGATAACTCTCTTTATACTGGTTAATGTCCTCCAGTTTGTGATGGTTCCCACTCTGCCTCACTCCAAGTTGTAGCATTCTGATGCCTGTACATTTGTTATAATTTCCCAAAGAGTTTATTATTTTAGGATTAGAACGTCTCTTTTGTTCAATTTCGCATTCTTTATCAGTACCTGGCACGGTGCCTCTATCAGGTAACAGTGAGAATTAAAAAATAAATAAATAAAAGTAACATTTTAAAGCACAATTGTTTGGTTTCAGAGAGACTTTAGTTTGAGCCTCAACTTTATTCTACTAAATGTTGGTCCAATTCCTTAAAATCCCTTTATCTTAGTTGCCTCCCAGAGTTAGTGTGTGAATTAGATAATGTGCACAAAATAGTAATGTGGCTGGCACATAATAGGTATTCAATAAACATTAACTCTTATTATGATGACTATTATTTCTGAAACATAAGCAAAATGAAATTCTTTTCATTAGCATTAATAGAAGTAGCAAAATGAGAAAAAAAAAAAAACAATTAATGGTTTGCCCTCTTATTGAATGACTCATACAGAGCAATCTTTTTCTCTCCTTTTCCTCATTTTTCACAGGAGAAAAAGTCAATCAGAAGCTGCTAGAGCAGAGAAAAGCAAATCACTTTGGCACCTGAACAACAAAGCAATGTTAGTTTATTTTCTTTGTAAAAAGTCATCTGTTTGCAAACCTCTTTTATGAAATACCTGTCATAGTCCATTTTATTGAACGTTACTCACTCTACATTTTTTTTTTTTTGGCCTCAAGGTCATTCCATTATCAGTTCCTACTTCACCTTCAGTATTGGAAATGGACTGGGGGAGATGGAAAGGAAAACACACACACAAATACACAACACACTCGCAAGATGGACAGCTCAGATAATAAAGGTGATTTCAATTCATGGCAGGCGGAACTCAGATCTGTCCCTACTACAGATGAAACCAGCACCAGTGACAGTTACTGATAGATCTGGAAAGACAGCTTGCTAGCTTCCTATCAAAGGTGCCTGAAGCCAGGAGCAGCTTTCAAACTGATCACCAGGTCTACATGAGATAACAAAAATATGTTTTATGTTCTGTTTCTTTTTTTAACCCATTTGTTCACTTCCTTTAAAAAAAAGAGAGAGAGACAGAAATCAAACAACAGAAACCACAAAAATACTCAAATACTTCTCCACATCTTGAAGGATGACTCAAGATTCCCAGCACATTGTCCAAGGTTCCTGCCAAATTTTTGCTACATTCTGCAATGGTCTTAATGGGGCTGGCCTGATTAACTTCTGTGATACACTGATCATCACGTGGGACTGTCTAAAGATAAATTTGGAGATAGATGGGTTTTATGATCTCCCTCTGTTTCTTCACACTTCTTTTTCCCTCTTGCAGAACAACTAAGAAGTCTCCTTTCAAAGCATGCCCAAAGAACTAGTAGTTTGTTACAAATCAAATCTCTCGTTCTGGCCTTCAAAATAAAGAAAAGGGTGCCAGCCAGCCTTCTGCATTTTAGGCATCAAATTTATACCGTGCACATGTTCTTTCACTGAATTTGTAAGAAATCTTGTGATGTACAAATGATGATGATGGCAATGACAGAGATGATGATGAAGATGATGAGAGGATCATGAAGGTGATGACGATGGACTTTTTATAAATTGGGAAATTAGAGCTCACGAAGAATAAATAACTTCAGTCAAGATTATGCAGCTAGCAATTAGAGCTTCTGCACAATCACAGAGCTCCATTCATTGGTCTCCCAGCAACGTTCTTACTTTTCTATTTCTGCCTACCAAGCATCTCTGTTAGTTGAGATTTTTATCATAATTGTTTTTGGTCTTGTTTTTGTTTTTTAGTGGTAAAGGGACTGTAATTGGTACATACAAGTATAATTAAATTAAATTCAGAGGATAGGGAAGAGATTGACTTTCCAAGATCTTTGACTATCTTAGATATATGAAAGGACTATGCTTCAAGCTGCTCAAAATGAGCCAGGTTATGGATACAGAATCTGAAACTTAAGGTTCCAGTTAGGTCTGGGATCTATAGGAATGATATTCTGAAAAAGTAGATTCACAGACTAAGACAGGTGTTATGTTTAGTTACTCCTTTCTTTTAAAGTTGTCATATTGACTGGATATCATAATTCTAAATGACTGAAATACATGCCCTCAGTTATAGAGAACCCTGAGTGATACTCTTTCATGTTGAAGACATGCATTTATTGTTGCAAAATGAGTATCCTTCATATACAACTGATCCTGCTCCCTAATTAGTGCCAAAAAGAAGGGCTTTAGACTAACCATTCTGCAGTGAAAAGCTTCAGTTTTGGAAGGTATCTTAACTAGTAGGCTTGGATATTAATCCTAACAACAAATCAACTGTTTTAGTTACCTGTGAGTACATTTTACAATGAAGGTGTCCAAGAATATGAATATCTTCTATTCAATTACCAATTTCGTTACTGATTAAGAGAAAGCAAATTCCAGTTCTCTTATCATGTAACTATAAAACTATAGTCATTTTAAAAATAAGAGATGTCTGACTATGCCTGCAATGTTTGTTTCACTTAAATAATAATACAACTTACTAATTTAATTTTTAAAATATTTTGTCTACTTTGTCCTTGTTTGGCTGTAAAAACTGCTACAGTAACCCAAAGTAATATTATTTTCATAAAGTTCCCAGCAATCCTCAGTGGGACACTGAGACTTGAGCAGGCACTTAGAAGGTTATCTCTCACCAACTGCTAATGACAATGAAACTAATGTTATTTTATTTAAGTAACACTTCAAAGTTTACATATTATTTTCACACTCATTATGTAATTGGAATCTTACCAAAATTGTTTTGGCAAGTTAAGTCATGCTATTTTTCTCATTTAAAAGATGAAGTAATTAGTGTTCAGAAGGGTTGTTTTACTGAAATGCATACAACTAGAGTTCATTATATACATATTCTTTAATTTTTGGCATAATATATTTTTGAAGTAGCTTTAATAATCTAAATAAGGATAACTTCCAACTCTGTAATTCTAGCCCAGATGTCTCTCTTAAGATTGAGATCTGATCCAATTGCCTTTCAAACATTTCCATCTGGACATGCCACAGCTTCCCACTCAGCCTGTCCATAATGAACTTATCACCCTCAAATCTTCTGGTCCTCTTAGGTGGCCAGTTTCAGGGATAGGTACCTCCAAACACAAAGGTATTCAAGCCACTGTCTCTTCCCATGCACTCTCTACCATTCTCATTTCTAATCAATCATCAAATTCAGGCAATTTTATATTCCAAATGTCTTTTGAATCTTTTCTCCTTCCCCTGCTTTTCTAGTTTACATCACAATTTTCTCTTACCTGGACTAATATAATTACCTTCCAACTGGTTCCTGACTTCCAACCATGCTGCAATTCACAAGTGCCTTACAAATAAAGTGTAAATATTTTATTCTTTATTTATTTTATAAAATGAAAATAATAGGGTCTGTATCTCAGGGTTATTGTAAGGAAGTAATTAGATTATAGTTGTAAAAGTGGAAGGCATTTTAATCATTATTTGAGGAAAGGATTGTCTGGACCAACTGAATCACTAACACCCTCCAACTTAGATGATACTGTGTTCACTTTAAGTGTTGGAAAACTGAAATTAAGAACAGTGATAAGATCTGCTCAAGGTCAGTTGATAAGTGACACTCCAGAATTTTTTTCATATAACTGTTTGACCCCACACCTGTGAACTTTCCTTTACCATAACTTGAACTCAATTCTGCGTGAACTTGGGAACCACGGATGATTTTTGAGGATGACCCCAATACACAGAAGAGGATTTGATATATATATATTTCCCAGTAATACAATACTTCTTGCTTTGTGGGAATGCTTTCTTGAAGCCTAGGATAGGTAGAGAGACCGTGAAGCCATAAGCAGAATGAGGTGAATGGGATATTTGACCTACTGTGTAAAAAATAAAGAAAATGGCATCTCAGGGCTGATGTGGGGGAGCATATCAGTTCCATCTTTGGCTCATATGGGTCATTCTGACTCCAGACATGCATCCATAGATTGACATAGGTGACATATTGCTTGTGTCTCTCACCCTTCAAGCTACATGGAACATTTTCTCATCATGGCGATGGCAGAGGCATATAAGAGTACAAACCTAACCACACAAGTTGTTCTTTTTTTTTTTTTAAAGTCTTTGATGAAATCATGTCTGCTAATACCTCATTGGCCAAAGTATGTCACATGAAACAGTCCAAACTGAAGGAGCAAGGAAGTGCGCTGTGACCATGGAGTTGGTCAGAATTGCTGAGTCACATGGTAAAGGCTGTGGACACAAGACGGGATAAAGAATTGGCACCTTTAATGCGAATTACCAAATGGCTGTGACGATTTTACACAGTTTGTAAAGAAGCTGTAGAAAATTACACTCCCACCAGCACTGTATAACGGTGGTTCTATATCTTTGTCAACACTTGATACTATTTGCCTTATTCATTTTAGCCATTTAATCATTACAAATGGTATTGCATTGCTGTTCTTTGCATTTCTCTAATGAACTAATAATGATATCTTTTGTAAAGTGACTATTCCTGTCCTTTTCTTTAAGTTTGTTGGTATTTTTCTGAATGATTTATAAGAATAATTTATATGTTTTAGATACAAGTTCTTTTTTCAGATCTACATATTGCAAATGCTCCTCATACTCTGGGGCATGTCTGTCTAGTCTCTAGAGCTAAAGTTCTTAATCCAAATAGAATCCAATTTGTCAATGTATTCCTTATGGTTAGTTTTTTTTTAATGTTCTATTCAAAAATGCTTTGACTATTCCAAAGTTATGAAGATTTTTTTCTCATTTTTTTTCTAGCTGCTTTTTTTTTGGTGAGTGGTTATTGGTTTATTATTCCTATTTAGATCTATTATCCATTTAGAGTTGATTTTTATGTGGTTAGAGGTAGAGGGTTGAAATTTGTTTTTCCATATGTATACAAAATACACAATACCACTTACAGAAAACACTGTGCTTATTCCACTGCACTAAAATGCTACTTATGTCATAAACCTAGTGATTTTAAATGCGTAGATTTGATTCCAGGCTCTCTAATCCTACTATTGATCTGTTTGCTTATCCTTGCAATAATATTGTACTCTCTTAATTACTCTAGCTTTATAGTAGGCCTTCATATCTAGTAGTATGGGTCCTTCAGTCTCATTTTACTTCAAGATTTTCTTGGCTATGTAAATTTTTGAAACACATAGTTGATTACATTAAATGTGATTAAACATTTAGATGATTTCCTATTGCACTTTGTGTAGAGGCTGAAATTCTTACAGGGACCTAGGAAGTCCTATCTGAACTGACCCTATCAACCTCTTAAACCTTATTTTGAACCCCTGTTCATCCTTGATCTCTATTGCCTGACACTGTGCCTTTGGAGTCTTCTAACATCAGTAATCTCTCCTGCCACGGTGACTTTGTACATGCTGTTCCCTTTCCCTGGAATGATTTTATGTTAACCTTTCCCCTTGCCTTTTGATCCTGCAGCTATCAGTCTAGTTTTTATTTCTTCAAGAACGTCTTCCCTGACCAGTCTGATTAATTTTTCTCTATTACATGCTTCCACAGCTGAATGGACCTTCTCTTGCTACTGGTGAGTGAATTATGTGGGTGATTAATTGGCTAATCTCTATCTTCTCCCTTGGCTTGAAATCTATTTTGATCATTATTTTATACCTAGCATCTAGCATAGTACCTGTTGTGTAGCAGGTACTCAATAAATATTTTGCTGAAATAGGGAAACTGTGTAGTGTATCAAAGGCTATATGGAAGGGGGTGGGAAAGCAACACAGTCTTTTGATGTTAAACAGACAGGTGTTTGAAGCAAAGTAGGAATATGACCAGCAACATGACCTTGAACAGGTACTCTGAATACTCTTTCTGTACCTCAGTTTTCCTCTGTAAATATAGGACAGACATCTTTTAGAACCTGGCGTAATATGTATAGTAAATCCGTGACAATTTTAGAGGGCAGAGTGTGGGCCTTATCACTGACCTCCTGATCCCTGGTTCATTGCTCTGACTATCCATGTTCTGATGATTATTCACATCAAGTTCTGTTACGTGAAAACAAGGCCTGGAAAATTTCAGATGTGGAAACTCCCATTTGGAGGAAATTGATCACTAAATTCATGTTTGCATCCACTTCTCTTCGGCTATTTTATTTTAAACCTGAAACAAAGGAGAACCACCTTCCTGGAGAACAGAAGCATCCTGAACTAGAAAAGGCTCAAAGTCTATCTTATTAGATTTGGGGTATTAGTGAGAACAGGGGCTAAGCCTAGCAATCATGGTGGAGGAAAATTTCATAAGAAATTGTTAACTTTGGCACCTCCCAAGTTTATATCCTATAAAAGTGTTTGTTTCAATGAAGTAATAAGAGATGGGTTAAAATAAGAAGAATTTATGGGCTGTCTTTAGAAGCAGCAAGGAGATTCATAGCCCTGAAAAGGTTAGCTTGGGATGACAGATACACAAGGTTAGACTGAATGGTGACAATGTTTACTCAGATTGTCAAACTGAGATGACCCAGAGGATGTGAGCCCAGTGTGGAAGGCAACACAGCCTTGGATGGAGCCTACGCAATTCGTTGAACATGACTTTATGTAATAATATCACTTTCAGGCACAAAAGTCTACTCTGCCCCATTATTATATCATTTAGTCTTCAAGTGTGTAAAAAATGGCATTAGGGTAAGCAATGCGTGTTATCCTCCCTCTTTAAAGGTTCTGGACTCTAAAGCTAGGATTAAGTCATGAATACTTTTTAAATCACATGAATTATTTTATTTTATTTCTCTGCGGGTCTTGTATAGCAAAACTCCAAGTAAGTGAACCAATTGTGGAATGTTTTAGGGAGATCATAGTGAGAGAAAATCCCATCCTGTATGAAAATTCTCTCACCTCATACAAGAGCGTCACTTCCTCTGTAGAAAGCTCATGTGGTCCTGTGTTAGAGAGACCCATAAACAAAATCCTGACTTCTCTAGTAAAAGATATATAGGTAAAGCTTATCATTGACCGGTGATGCTGCTCAGTGAATATCAGGGCCAAGGCTAAAATCCTGCTCTGTAGACTACTAGTTCAATATTCTTAGTAGACCATGCTGCCTGTAATTAAAATCTGAAAACTCTAATAATTGGACCAGAAAATTTACGGGAGACAGTATTGGTTAAGCTCTCTTGCTCAAATCAGATTGTCTGTATTTGAATCCTGGCTTCATCATTTATAATCAAGTAATGTTGGACCTCTCATATAGTATATATGTGCCTCAGTTTGCTGAACTATAACTCTATCTATCTATCTATCTATCTATCTATCTATCTATCTATCTATCTGGCTATCTATCTCTTGTCAGCTAAAGGACTTGAGAAAATGATGACCCAAGAGTAAATACCTCACATACATAAAGTTAACTATATTGTACCACATATGACAATAACATAGATGTCCTCAAATCATCTATTTTTCTAGGGTCAGCTTGTTCTATCTGAATTACTTATAAAATAAATAAAATGCCTTGAGAACCTTACCTTTACTGATAGAAAATAGTGAATAGCTCTTTTGGGTTACTGAATGGGAAAATGGAAAAAGAAAATCTTCTAGTTGCTGAAAATATTTTATATATTCACCTGGGGGATGGTCGTATGAGCATGTAAAAATTCACCAAACTGTATATTTTAATTGTTCACTTGACTCTACATATGTTATACATCTGGTAAAATAAAATTAAACTTCCTTGAGGCTCCATCTCTAGCTCAGTGGGAAATGCAGACTTCCCCAGTCCACTGACTCCATGATTTTCAGAAAACTCATGTTTTTTGAGTCACCTCTTTTTTCATATTTATGCTCCTGTTGAAATCCCTGACTTTATCAATTATCCCTTCAAGATGGTATCTGTATCTCTCCACTCAATGTTTTTTCTGTCACTCAAACAAAAAACACAATGACTTTTCCTTAATTATTCCAAAGCAATGCTCACAAATGATGAGGGGCCCAAAACAGGGAAGTATGAGGGTTATAATGCATGACAGCACACAATTTAAAATTGCATAGTAGGTGTTTATGCTTACGAAGTCCCTTGTGCACATTCATCCCACACCTTGCTTCCCTTTTTTCTATCTAAACCTCACTTTTCTTTACATTTCCTGGACTTCTCACCTCTGTGTGGCCTGACTGCAGAACTGAAAACTTGTCATAATTTATCCTTAATTAACCCTCTTTGTTTTTGCCTAACTGCAGGTCTTGTGCTTAAGGACTGTTTATCCCGAAAACATTATGTCAGGTGTTTTGTCAGGAAAGCAACAGATATATATTTTTAGAAACAAATTTAATCATTCTCCACTCACTTAGAATGCTCTTATTATGACTGTGCTACTTTTTAGGGAATGATTTCATACTCTTGATCTACAATGACATTAATGATACACAACCCCAAACACACTCATCTGATCACTGTTTATGCCACATCTAATATCAGCTATACAGACTATGTAGGCTACATATTTGTTGTGTGTATGTGTGTATATACATATATAGTATACATATATGTTATGTGTGTATGTTTACATAAATGTGTATATATAGACAGACACACATAGAATACATATATGTATTCTTGTATATATATTATATAGCTCCTTGATTTAAAAACACATATTTTTTACATTTTAAGGTATTTGATATTGGAATATGTTTTATAATTTTTGTAAAAAAGAAAAATGCAGCCATTAAGCAGGAGAATGTGTGGCAACATAACTTCTTTTTGTCTGTGGACATACATGTGCTCATATCTGTGTTCATACCTATGTTCATACTACTGTTACCTGATTTGGATTACTTTGTTAACATGACACAAAATTAAAGTTTGACTTAAATTTTGATTCCCAACTGTCATTTAAAATGTCTTCAGAAAGATTCTACAGTGCTAAAAAGTCCATTGAAATGAACAGTTATTGTGTATGCCAAAGATTGTCTATCATGCAGCAGGCATTACAATTAGAGTCAGGAGAAACTGTGACATTTCTGGGAATAGATAATGGTATTTTCAGCCCTAGGAGAGGTTAGTATGACCAATTTATACATCATGAAGGACTAACACTCAGGAACATAACATCTATCTGTCAAAAGCCTTTGGCTGACTTGCAAACTGAGCTATTTCACTTTCCGTAATATGTACTCCAGTTACAGAAAATTTCAAAATGCTAAGTTCATCCAAATGTGAAAAAATCCAGGTTTCCTTTATTTGTCTCAAAATTATTATATCAGCCTAAAATATGGCAAAGCAGCCTTGATGACAAGCAGAGATTATCAGAAACAGAAAGTTGTCACTGTGATATTGTGCACACTAATTGATGGCTAAAAGAGATTCATGCATAAGACTTTCTAGGCTTAAAAAGGTTTAGTCTAAAATGTTGATGGTCATACTAAAGAAAAGTATTGCTTACAATCATGCAGATAAATGTATGCTACTGATGCTCCATTGTATAAGAATCGTGTTTATTATCTATTCAATGTTTTTCCCTATACCTCTTTTCTAAGCTGTGATTACATTGATGATGAATTATATTGTCACTGACATCTTAGAATTAAGTAAATGAAGTTTTCCATATTAATGTTGAATACATGTTACATGAATTGGCAGGTTGTTGAATGGGTGGATGGAAGGAAGGGGACGAGGGAAGAGTGCAAAGCTGCTCTTTTATCTCTCAAGTTTTGATCAAGATTGTTTTTAACCAGTCATAGCTCTACTGAAAGAATTCATATTATCAGTGGCTTCAGCTAAATTCACAGATTTGATTAAGTGCCTACACTGCCATAAAAAGTATTGGAAAACAAACAATGTGTGACACATGACATTTGCCCATAGGGGCTAGCACACTGCTTATCGCTTGTTTAATGGGTGGAAATGCAAGATTATTACATGGAAATCATCTATAGGAGAGAAGAGATTCACTGTTGGCTATTGAGGTAAAATCTCTAGGAAGAAGCTCTCTATCTGGAGACTGAATTGAATTTGGACACAAAAGGAGCAGTGAAATGATTATGGAAAATGTAGAGTAGGTACTATTAGCATGTCTAGGGCAGGAGGCAACCATCATTTTGCTTTAAATGATTTGAACAGACAATAATAGTAATAAACTTCACTGTAATTAATCTGGGTCTATGTTTTGTTATTCCTGGCCTTGGTTCAGAATAATAGCAGTTAACACTTATTATATGACAATAAGCCATTTAAGTGGCAAAACAGCCCTATGGATATTTAATATACCCATTTTATTGGTAGAGACACGGAGACATATTAACTCAGCCTCGGAAACAGTCAACCGATAGTAGAGCTGTTTTGTATATAGCCTTCAACCCTATTCTGCATTTTCTTCCCAGGTTCTGTAGACTAGTTCTCAAAGTTTGTGGTCTCAGGATACTTTTACACTTTTAAAGATAACTGAGGACTCCAGAAAGCTATAGTTTTTGTAGGTTATATCTTTTGATATTTGCTATGTTAGAAATTAAAGCTTAGAATTTAAAAAAAAGTGTTTATTAATGTGTTATAAAATAATAAATGTCAAAATTACACAATTTTATGAGAAATAACTATGTTTTTCAAATCAAAACAAACTAATGAATAAGGTTGCCTTTAACATTTTCATTTTTTTATTGTTAGGCTTAATAGAAGACAATTGAATTCTCAAATCTGCTTCTGCATTCAATCTGTATCGATATGTTGTTTTCATTGAAGTATACAAAGACAATACAGCCTCACAAATATATGTAGTTGGAAAATTGAGGGATATTTTAATAGTTTTTACAGATAATTGGTACTGTGCCAAATCTTGACAAGTAGCGTTTCTTAAATAATATTTGCATTGTGGAATCTGAAAACATGTCAATGAAAGTTTTTTGTGTTAAAATCCACTGGTCTATTTTACACTTTGATGAATCTTTTACCCATGCATGGTTTTATGTTATGCATTAGACATTTAGAAAAAAAATTGATTCATTGAGTTATTCAGATCTTGCAAATGTTGACCAATTTTTTAATAAAACATCACAAAATTACATTTGCTAGTATCACCACTGATCTCATAAGAAAAGTCTTCTAGTATTGGGAAGCTGTTAAGCTTAGAGTAGTGAATACAAGTTTCCCAAAATTCAAATTTTCACTTGGTAGCTTGAATTTTATCACTGGCAGCAAATATTGTCATTGTTTCCCTTGAAATAACAGGTTCACTTCCTTTATTTTCAAGAAAACCTCTACTACATAACCAAGTCCAAATAACCATAATTTTGTTTGTCAATTATTCTTTCAAGTAAAAATGATTCCCCTTGAAAAAGTGGCTAGTTCAGCTCATAACTCAATCATACCAGTGCTTTTGTTACTGAGTCAACCATCATATTTCAATATGCAGCAGAATTGCTTTATGTGAATATCCATTTCATCATACAGAATAATAAAAACATGTGTCTTCTATTTAAGAATTTAATAAAATTGATAATTTCTACTACTTTATCAATGATATTCTTAAATAAAATTGGCTTTTTAAAAGGTGGTGCTGAAGAATGCAATGAAACTCATATAAATTGGTGCCTTTGCCCTAATTTATGCAAAAGGTCAACAATTTTACCCACCATCGATTTTGCACCATCAGTGCAAATGTCAACACAGCTTAAAAGGGAAATATTTTCTTAGTACTATTATGGAAATAGTCTTGACATCATGAACCTCCTGAGAAGGTCACAGGGACTCCCATGTGTCTGCAGACCACACTTTGCGATGTTCTGCCTTAGTGTAAATGCATCCTGGATAGCTCTGCTTATAAATGTTTCTGTTTCAAAAACCTTAAAGGGAAAAAAACCAACAAATTATTTTTAAAGGATCATTAAATGGCAGAAGTGTGAACCAAGAGACAACTAATGTGTTATATATATACTTTTTAAAACATTAATTAAAAGTAAATTTTATGAGAAAAAAGACTTCAAAGATTTGAAGTGAGCCATTAGTTAGAATATCCTACGAAATAGCACATTTATAATTTAAGCGGTTTTCCTTTTTACCTATGGAGCAAACTATACTTTGAATTCATCAATATGGATTTCATATCTGGTATATAATTTTACATAGTTCAGAAAACACTGTGAGAAGATGTTAAATATCTGAACTATGTTCTGAAAACACTGAGAAAACATTGGGTGAAGTATTTCTGGTAGCAAAAGAAATTAGTTTCTGTAATATATAAATAATAAATGATATCAACAATGCTAATAGCTATTGTTTTCAATATATTATGTACTTTAATACTGCAGCATGCTTGTGATTCAAGAACAGAAGTGAAAGGAAGTATTGGTCTTCTGCACTCTGCCAGAGCAAGAAAAATATGAGCCCAAATCCACCAAGTCCCCCTGACTCAAAGCCTAACCCGAAACACAAAGAAATCACGTACACTCATGCCTTCTTTAAATTTCACTTTTCAGATCTGGAAGATGAAAGACACAGAACAATCACTACATGAAAACTGCTTAAGACCTTTCTTAAAATAGGCAGTGAACTCGTTCTTCTTTGTAATAAGAGGATGAAGCAGATTATTCCATATTTAATTAGCAATCTTAAGAAAGTGAATTAACACCTTCCTTCTGAGGTGTTGCCAGCCAAACATGATTGGATTCCCAGTTTTTGGAGGCTTGGAAGCCTGTTTGGGAGAGGTCAGGGACAGTAAATTGCTAGGACACATGATACAAGGCATCACACAAGGAACTGTGACGGAAGCTAACATTTTTCCACAAAACACAAGAGAGAAAACAGAAACACATTGAATATTAACGGTACTTAGTGTTAGCCCTAGCTTATAAATTCCTTTTGGGCAGGAGTGCTAAATACTTCATTTTTGAATTCCCATAATGGCAGAATGCTCAGGCACATCAAAAGCATTCAATATATATGTTTGTTATTTTTTAACAAAATTGAATGGGGATTGAAATTTAGTGTTATAAGAAAAGATAACTCATGTATTTGAGTGTTTATATTTTGTAAACCTTGCTCTAATCGTGAATCAAGCTGTTAGTAATTAGTAAATGCTCAAAGAACTATTTGTTGTGAAATTAGTAAAATTATTCTCTGAAACAGCATCTGATACCATAAATACCTCTTAAGACTTTTCATCAGTGTGCTAAGCTATGCTTTTATGCTTGTAGATTGTAAAAAAAAAAAAAAAAAAAAAAAAAATTCTGCTTCTGAAGGCTTTTTGAATTCTTTCTTCACATCAGAGGTAATGTAATATATTTTCAAGGTTACATTAGTTACTATATTTATATATGAATTTGTGTGTAGAGTTATATGTGTATATATACTCATATATTATATAGCATATATTTATGTATAACTGTCATATATACAAACTTTTTAAATACAAAAGCATAATCTATATGTAATACTTCCTCACTAACACTAACACACATACCAATATAAAAAGTCATTTTACCCATTACTAAACAAACAAAAAATAGTTCTTGAAACCAAAACCCATAATGTATACTTTGTGTTCCCTTGGTTATCCTCATCTAGAAAAATCTCTCTGAGTGACTCACACAGCCACAAGGAATCATTGCCATTAAATTGGCAGCAGTTTTCTGAAATGTGGCATCGTGATGACAAGAGAATGAATATTTTATCTAAGTCCTGCCTAACAAACATAAACTCTCAAATTAATTGAAGACATAAAAGAAAACACTCTGGGCACTATTTTATAAACTGAATACTTCCTTTAATTACCTCAGCAATTCCCTGAGTAGTGACCTGGGGACCTTAGCTGCTCCCATCCTATTAATAAGCCATTTTTATTGTGCCTTCCAAGGTTAACACAAAAAGTATAAATATCTGAAGAATTTCATGGAGTTTTTCTAAGACTTCCTGGATTTTTTCTGAATCTATCCCACTCATATTCCATCAGACAGATGTCACATAGCTATATGCAAGGGAAGCTGGGAAATGGAGTCTTCCTATGTGTGCCCCAGGAATGAGGCCACATGGTAAGCCAGATTTTATCAGACTTAAAGTCAGCACTGTCCCTGCCATAGTTACTATTATCATTACCCTTAGGGTTACACCACATCAACATTATCTTTTATGTTTTAGCCAAATGATGAACTCTACAATGAAACCTTCCAATAATGTGAACCACAGAATAAAAACCCAGGCAGAAGTCAGTCATTCATAGCAACTGGCTGACTGTGGTCACCTCAAAAACTTCACAACAGTACAACCCTATATTTTACGTGATTAATTGTTTTGGACCCATGCTATAATGCTATGGCTAGTTTCCACTATATTTGTAATAACTTTTTGAATGTGTTAATAGTTCCCAAGAAGTACAGTCAAATCTGTCCTCTAGCATGAGTCACTAAAAGTGATTATTGATGAACTTTACGTTGCTGGATAAGCTGAATTATAGTGTATCAGTCTGTGATGATATATAAAGAATGAGAATGAGATGAAGTAAAAATACAGAAATAACATTCTGATTCCACCCCTTATTAACTTTATAAGTCTCAGTGTCTCAGTTTCCTTATCTATAATTTATATCTGTATAAAATTTTAAAATAGGGCAAATAATGCTAATATTTTATCTAGTATTAAGGAACATATATAATCATATTTAATTATTAAAATGACTCTATAAAATAAACACAATTTCTATTCTTATTTTATGTAAAAGGAAGCTAAAGTTATATAACTTGTTCAAGGTCACACAGCTAGGAAGTGTTAGAAATAGGATTCAAACTCAGATCTATATGATTTCAAAGTCCAGAATTCATCATGCTACTGCTTGAAGAACTCTGCCATTTTTGAAATCAGCAGCAATGTTGATATGGTTTGGCTCTGTGTCTTCATCCACATCTCATGTGGAATTGTAATTCCCAGTGTTGAAAGAGGGCCCTCATTGGGGGTGATTGAATCATGGGGGCAGACTTCCCTCTTGCTGTTCTCGTGATAGAGTGACCACAAGATCTGATTATTGGAAAGCGTGTGACAATTCTCCCTTAGATCTCTCTCTCCGCCATGTGAAGAAGGAGTTTGCCTTCACTTCGTCCTTCGGCCATAATTGTAAGTTTCCTGAGGCTTCCTCAACGATATTTTCTGTACAGCCTATAAAGCTGAGTCAAGTAAATCTCTTTTCTTCATAAGTTAACAAGTCTCAGGTAGTTCTTCATAGCAATGTGAGAATGGACTAATACAGATGTTGTTGTTGTTAT
The DNA here is from genome assembly GCF_049350105.2 of Macaca mulatta. Classification (NCBI taxonomy): domain Eukaryota; kingdom Metazoa; phylum Chordata; class Mammalia; order Primates; family Cercopithecidae; genus Macaca; species Macaca mulatta. The sequence goes on from NC_133419.1 coordinate 80,783,721, forward strand.
GGTTGTCATTATACCATCAATCTTAGCTCTTTTCTATTTTGTCCTAGGAAAACTTTCTTCTTTAATCATTTAAACAAAGTTTTGTTATAAACCACTTGGAAAATAAAAAAGCAGATAGCTCAAAACATTGACAGAGTTTAAAGAATCATCAGAGATATAGACAGCATTTAATTTGCAATTCAAATGGCACTTCTGGTGCTACATATGTGAGATACTAATAAATAGTGAGTGCAGGTAGGCCTCTGCCTTGATTCCACAAGTCTTAAGTTTCAGGTGGTCCACAATTCAAGGCGAGATCATTTTCCTTAGAATGTTAAGTAGGTTTATACTGTTTCCTTTTCTCTATGAATTTGTTTTTGAAAGCCCCAGTTTTTAAATCTTACTTTTTATTATTTTTACCAACATTTTCCCTCTTATACAATACTCAGTTTACTGAGTGGTGTGAGAATGTGTTATACAAAGCCGCTGTTTGAAAACATCTAGTTCTATGATATTCTACGTCAGCTCATTTTTTATTATATAAACATAGTTTTAAGGGAGAGAGAATAAAGTGAGAGTGAAAGAGATGCAAGAGAGAGAGAGAGAGAAAGAGAGAGAGAGAGAGATCAAAGTGCCCCGCTCTTTCCCCTCAATCTTACCAGTTCATCATTTTTGTCTGCCTCACTCTAGGTGACATATGACAGGGCAGCAGATGGTCCTCAAATCCAAAAATTGACTATTTCTAGGAGTAGAAATTGGTATAATGTATATCACAGTCTGTTAAGATATTAAACAGCTGAACTCTGACATTCCTAATAAAGATTATTATATAAAATACTCAGGGAATCATGCAGACACAACTTTTTGACAATGATTTTGGGTACTGGTACATGATATCTAATCCTCAATGAAGGGATACATTTAGAAATTTAGAAATTTCACTAGTCTATAGAACAAAAAGGCAGAGAGAAGCAGTTTAAGAAAATCTTTTACATGTTAAAAATATGGGACTTTGAGAGCTAATGGAAATAGAACTTGCTTTACATAATAGCACAGGAAAATGGGAATCTCAATGTATCGGCTTCTCAGGTGATTAACTGAGACTCAGAGAAGTTAAGTGCCCTCCTCAGGAGGGAATAGAATTCCCACTCCCGACTCCCCACCCACAGGCCCAGCACTTCTCCCACCCAGCTTTCAGAGCAGCCTGATCCAGCCCTACTGCTGCAGCAAGCCCGAAAAGTCCCCATCTTGAAAAGTTATTTCTCATTTCTCATTTATATTACTAATATTTTCAGCTTCCTCATCCTCACTTCTCATTATTCAAAATGTTTTACCAAATACAATTTTAAGTGTGTATGCACATATCTAAACATATACAAAATTTTGTCCATCAGAAAATGTGTTTATGTAATAAGCTGCAGAGGATGACTAACTGTGTGGGATTTCATTCAGAAAAAAAAAAAAAAATAGTGGGGAAAGAGGAGTTAATCCGAACTGCATAGGATTTCATTTGGAAAAAAAAGTGGAAAAATGAGAGAATCCTATGGATTAAAAAAAAGTTGAAAAACAATATAGGCAACCCATCATCCCTTATTTTATTACAACATATTAAAAACTAAAGAAAGCTGCATTTATGGAATATAGCCCATGTGTAAGCACTGTGCACAGCACTTTGCAGACCTCTGTCATTATGTCTTGGCAACAAGCCTGTAAGCAAGTATTTATCATGCCCCTCTTTGTAAATAAGGACACTGTCAGTTGTACACTTAAGCAATAGTTACTTGGTAGAGGTGGGATTGAAACCCAGGTAGGTCTGATGCTTTCCAGCATATTGTGCTGTCTCTTCTTTCCTACATTTTTAAATTGGTAACCTTGTGGGCATTAATGAGCTCCTTGACCTTATAACATGCTAGGTGAAGCAGCACATTCATTTAACTACCCTCAACCCACTGCTTTTGTGTGGTATTTAGAATTCTCTCTTTGAAGCAAAAAGGTAGTATTTATTTCATCTATTTACTTCATGCATTTATTAATTTCAACCTGCAAATATCTGTAGTACCTTGATTTGAACTTGAAATAAAACTGAGTGTTTAAATATAATGTGTGAAGAATATATGGGATTTGTATTTCTATGAGATGAACCTTGATTTCATGGGCTAATATTGTCTAGTCTTGATAATCTATGGTTCCAGCAAACAATAAAAAACTATAAATTAGATCAATAAATGCCATGAGTTTCTGTGAAACATCCTGGTTTAGGGCACTTGAGAAATAGGATATTGTGAACAGTACAGTGAACTAATTATTTCTGTATTTTATGAATGAAGTTTATGTTTGTAATTTTCTCATTTTTATTAAAGAGACAGATTGCTTTTCATAATTTTTTGTTGCATCTACTGCTCACCTACTGAGCTGTGGAACACAGTTAAGTTGAACCAAGAATTTGCTACTGAGAGACTCAGGGGAGGTATCACTGGTTTTCAGCTGTTTTATAACAATGTATAAAGAAGTCAGAATTAGGGGGAAAGAAGTAACTTTAAGTCGGCCCCTATTGTGGACCAGATACATGGAGTTTACCAAAGTCATTTATTTAATCCTTATAATATTTGTGTTGAAATTATTATTCCCACTTAATGGGTTGGTTCACAGCTATCAAATGATATGTTCAAGATCATTCACTTTGTAAATATACTTGATTCCAAATTCAAGAGAACCTATGCCTTTAACCCAGAGCATCTCAAATGCCTCCATGAAAGCTTCCCGTGTTGGAGAAGCACAGATGTCTATAGCTGAGGTTCTGCAGTCACAGCCCAAAGAGGTAAACTAAAAATTCAATATGACTTTATGGCTTTAGTACTTTTCAGAAGTTCATTCCATGTATATGGTTTGACTGTGTCCCCACTCAAATCTCATCTTGAATTCCCATGTGTTGTGGGAGGGACCTGGTGGGAGGTAACTAAATCACAGGGGCAGGTCTTTATCATGCTATTCTCATGATAGTGAATAAGTCTCATGAGATCTGAGGGGTTTTAAAAAAGGGAGTTTCCCTGCAAAACTCTTTCTTTGCTACTGCCATCCATGTAAGATGTAACTTGCTCCTCCTTGCCTTTCACAATGATTGTGAGGCCTCCCCAGCCACATGGAACTATGAGTTCATTAAACATCTCTTTCTTTTATAAATTGTCCAGTCTTGGGTATGTCTTTATCAGCAGCATGAGAACGGACTAATACAGTAAATTGGTACCAGTAGAGTGGGTTGCTGCTGAAGATACCCAAAAATTTGAAAGTGACTTTGGAACTGGGTAACAGGCAGAGGCTGGAACAATTTGGAGGGCTCAGAAGAAGACAGAAAAATGTGAGAAAGTTTGGAACTCCCTCAAGACTTGTTGAATGGCTTTGGCCAAAATTCTGACAATGATATGGACAATGAAATTCAGGCTGAGGAGGTCACAGATGGTGATGAGAAACTTGTTGGGAACTTTAGCAAAGGTGACTCTTGTTACCTGTATTAACAAGGAGACTGGTGACATTTTGTCCTTGCCCTAGAGATTTGTGAAACTTTGAGCTTGAGAGAGATGATTTACGGTATCTGAAGAAGAAATTTCTAAGCAGCAAAGCATTCGAGAGGTGACTTGGGTGTTATTAAAGGCATTCAGTTTTAAAAGGGAAACGGAGCATAAAACTGTTAAAAATTTGCCACCTGACAATGCAATAGAAAAGAAAATCACATTTTCCATGGAGAAATTCAAGCTGGCTGCAGAAATTTGCATAAGGAAGGAGGAGCCAAATGTTAATCTCCAAGAAAATGGGGAAAATGTCTCCTGAACATGTTAGAAGTCTTCATGGCAGTCCATCCCACAAACCCTGAGGTGTAGAAGCAAAATATGGTTTCATAGGCCAAACCCAGTGTCCCCATGCTGTGTACAACCTAGGGAGTTGGTGCCCTGTGTCACAGCCACTCCAGCAATGGCTGAAAGGGGCCAACATAGAGCTTGAGCCGAGGCTTCAGGGGCTGTAAGTGCCAAGCCTTGGCAATTTCCGTGTGGTGGTAAGCCTGCAAGTGCACAGACATCAATAATTGAGGTTTGGGAACCTCTGCCTAGATTTCAAAAGATGTATGAAGACACCTGGATGCCCAGGCAGAAGTGTGCTGCAGGGGCGGGGCCCTCATGGAGAATCTCTGGTAGGGCAGTGTGGAAGGGAAATGTAGGGTCAGAGCCCCCACACAAAGTCCCTACTGGGGCACTGCCTAGTGAAGTTGTAAGAAGAGGGCCACTGTCCTCCAGACCCTGAGTGATAGATTCACTGACAGCTTGCACATGCACCTGGAAAGGCTGCAGACACTCAACACCAGCCTGTGAAAGCAGCCAGGAGGAATGCTGTACCCTGCAAAGACACGGGGGTTAAACTGCAAAATTCCATGGGAATCCACCTCTTGCATCAGTGTGACCCAGATGTGAGACATGGAGTCAAAAGAGGTCATTTTGGAGCTTTAAGATTTGACTTCTCTGCTGAATTTCGAACTTGCATGGTGCCTGTAGTCCCTTTACTTTGACCAATTTCTCCCATTTGGAATGGCTGTATTTACTCAATACCTGTACTCTCACTGTATCTAGGAAGTAACTAGCTTGCTTTTTATTTTACAGGCTCATAGGCGGAAGGGATTTGCCTTGTCTCAGATGAAACTCTGGACTGTGAACTTTTGAGTTAAGGCTAAAAAGAGTTAAGACTTTGGGGGACTGCTGAGAGGGCATAATTTATTTTGAAATGTGAGAACATGAGGTTTGGGAGGGAACAGGGGTGGAATGATATGGTTTGGCTGTGTGCCCCCCGACATTTAATCTTGAATTCCTACATGTTGTGATAAGGACATGATGGGAAGTAATTGAATCATGGGGCAGGTCTTTCCTGTGCTGTTTTTTTTATGATAATGAATAAGTCTCATGAGATCTGATGGTTTTAAAAATGGGAGTTTCCCTGTACAACAAGCTCTCTCTTTGCCTGCTGCCATTCAGGTTAGATGCGACTTGCTCCTCCTTGCCTTCCACCATGATTATGAGGCCTCCCCAGCCACTTGGAACTGTAAGTCCATTAAACCTCTCTTTCTTTTGTAAATTGCCCAGTCTTGGGTATGTCTTTATCAGCAGCATAAGAAGAAACTAATACACCAGGTTTATTTTAATGTACAAAATGTTTTAAATTAAATTACTTTTTCTCAGTAGACTCCACAGGAACAAACATCTTGTTTTTTTAATGAATTTTTAAACCTTCCTTCCACAGGCAATCTCCTTATCCTGGCTCTTTTCTCTTCTCTATGAAGCTGTTATATCTGTAGAAAATTGCCTAAAACAGAAGCTTTCCTTCTGGTGACTTCCTGTTTTGCTCTTCTCACAACTTTGGATGTTACAAAAATTCCTCAGTGTCAGTCTCCATCATGTTATTATTCTTTTAGGTTCCAGCTGAGGCTGCTTCATGGCTATCTCAGTCCTTTCAAAATCACCATGCCCCTCTTTCTGTTTAAAGTCATTAAGTCAGGTGTAACTCCAGGGCACTTAGCATTAGGTCAAACTTATGTCTGGTTCAACTCTGGCCTGGAAAACTATATTCTTCTTATTAAAAACAACTATAACTGTGGCAGCTTTTAGACTGCTAAACACACTGAAGGGATTTTAATGTGTATTATTCACAAGAACTCTAAAAGTGTCATCATTATCTCCATTTTCATATTAGAAATCAAATAAGAAACAAAAGCTGTCACTTAGTAAGATTTATCACTTCCCAAGTTTACAGTCTAGTAAATGAAACAAAACAAAACAAAACAAAACAAAAAAACAGTAACAAGTAGTTCTTTATAAACACATGCACACATACCTATCTGGATTTATATCCTGATACCCTGGCCAATAGCCACTGCTCATGCTAATCTCCATAAGTATGGAAGGAATTCTTAACTTGAACCCAAGCTAATAATTGAGCTTTCTTCTCTCCCTTTATCCATCCCCTCTTTACCTCTCCCTTCTTAACCACAACTCAGACATCCGGGAGGCACCCTTAGATTTCTTCGGTCCCAGAGGCTATTAGTGGTCTTGAATTCTGAGTTCTGGTTGCATAAAAATCAATGGATATGATGGTAATAACTAACAGGAACTCCTTTCAGATTTCAATACAGAGGACTTTCACTCTTTTTTTTTTTTTGAGTAATTTTCAATACCTATTATTCAGTAGTCATTCACTAATTCAATACACATTTGTAAAGCACCTACAATATATTAGACTAAACTAGTGCCATCATATTCTACTTTCAACCTGTTTTTTCTCCAGTAGATATTCCTAGGTATCCCCTTCTACCTTGCTTTCTTTAGACAGCCTTCAATCCAACAAGGTGCGAAAGGTTTTGACCTCTGTCTTTGAAAACACACCTTGCCCACTAACTGGAAGTAAAAATATCACCACCAAGAGGCTGATGTGGTGGCTCATGCCTGTAATCCCAGCACTTTGGGAGGCTAAGGCAGGAGGATGACTTGAGCCCAGGGGCTTGAAACTAGCATGCACAATATGGCAAGACTCTGTTTCTACAAAACATAAATAAATAAAATTAAAATAAAAAAAATTAGTCAGGTGGTGGTAAACCTGTAGTCTCAGCTACTCAGGAGGTTAAGGTGAGAGGATCCCTTGAGCCCAGGAGATCAAGGTTGCAATGAGTTATGGTCATGCCACTGTACTCCAGCCTGAGTGACAGAGCAAGACATTTTCTCAAAAAAAAAAAAAAAAAGAATATCAACAGCATCCCTCTCATTGACATCGTTCAAAATATCATAATGTTTTTAAAAAAAGAATATCAACAGCATCCCTCTCATTGACGTCATTCAAAATACCATAATTTTTTAAAAAAATACACTTGTGATTCCATTTTAAATTTAAGTGATTTAACACAAATTGGGTTAATTCAGACATTAATCTCATTTCACAAATGAAAAGAAAGCTTAACTTTAACTCTGTAAATTTGTACTGAAACAGAGTTCCTACTCCAATTCTAGTATTTTTCACTTGCACCAAGCTGTTATAAATAACATATAAACCAATTTTCCTTAAAAAGCACATGAAATATATTACACATATATATACACACACACAAACACACAATGCATGCTAAAATGGTAATAAAAATAAATAGTAGAAGCTAATAAAAATATTCTAAAAACAAATAGAATTACTGTAATTGATAATAAATTTTGCTCTGAGTTTTCTAGCAGCCAAGATAAACACAATTAGAATTTAATGAAAAAATATATAGTTTTAATTAATTATTTAAAATTGACAAATAAAAATTGTATATATTTATCATGTACAACACGTTGTTTTGAAATATGTATTCATTGTGGAATGGATACATCAAGCTAATTAATACGCATCACCTCACATACCTATTGAAAATATATATATTTTAAGTCATTTAGGGAGTGCTGATATTTCTAAAAAACATCAGATAAAATCTGTGAAGTGATATTCTAGGAACGTATCAACAGTAAATCACATTTTCCAAGCTGTGGTCCCAGTCTCAGGCACTGAGAACTTTTCATGAGATACCTGAGTGGGACTCCCATTCAGAGCCCCAGTGAGAGGCACTCATTTCAGGGGACAGCTCACCCACAGCTTGAGAGAGAGAATATATCAGACAAACAGCTAGAATACAGCAGTTAAAATTTCACTCAGAAAGATTTAAGGCAAGACAATTTAATGAAGAGAGCTCATAAAAATAGTCAAGGTTCAAAAGGAAGCAATGGGGAAAAGACTCCCTATTCAGTTAACGGTGCTAGGATACTGGCTAGCCATAAACAGAAGATTGAAGCTGGACCCCTTTTTAACACCATAAACAAAAATCAAGTGAAGATGGATTAAAGACTTAAATGTAAAACCCAAAAGTATAAAAACCCTCGAAGACAACCTGGGCAATACCATCCTGGACCTAAGAATGGGCAAAGATTTCATGACAAAGACACCAAAAGGAATCACAACAAAAGCAAAAATTGACAAATGGGATCTAATTAAACTTAAGAGCTCCTGCACAGCAAAAGAAACTATCAACAGAGTAAACAGACAACCTACAGAATGGGAGAAAATATTTGCAAACTATCCATCTGAAAATGGTCTAATATCTAGCTTCTATAAGGAACTTAAATTTACAAGAGTAAAACAACTGCATTAAAAAGTGGGCAAAGGGCATAAACTGACACTTCTCAAAAAAAAGACATATATGTGGCCAACAAGCATATAAAAAAAGCTCAATAACACTGATCATGAGAGAAATGAAAATCAAAACCACAATGACATATCATCTCACACCAGTCAGAATGGCTATGATCAAAAAAGCAAATTCTGGTGAGGTTGCAGAGAAAAGGGAGTTGGTGGGAGTGTAAATTAGTGCAATCATGTGGAAAGCAGTATGGTTATTCCTCAGAGAGCTAAAAGAGGAACTACCATTTGACCCAGCAATCCCATTGTTGAGTATATACCCAGAGGAATATAAAACATTCTATCATAAAGACACATACAAATGTTCATTGCAGCACTGTACACAATAGCAAAGATATGGAATCAACCAAAATGCCCATCAATGACAGACTGCATAAAGAAAATGTGGTACATACCTATTGTGGAATATTATGCAGCCATAAAAAAAGAATGAGATCATGTCTTTTGTGGGAACGTGGATGGAGCTGGAGGCTATCATTCTTAGCAAACGAACACAGGAACAGAAAACCAAATACTGCACATTCTCACTTTTAAGTGGAAGCTAAATGATAAGAACTCATAAACACAAAGAAAGAAACAACAGACGTTGAGGTCTACTTGAGAGAGGAGGGTGAGAGGAGGGAGAGGAGCAGAAAAGATAACTATTGGGTACTCAGCTTAATACTTGGGTGATATAATAATATGTATAATAAACCCCCGTGACACATGTTTATATATGTAACAAATCATCACATGTACCCCCATACCTAATATAAAAATAAAAATAAAAACTGTCGAAGTTAAAGAGAACAATACAAAATATTGAGGTACTCAAGGATGGGCAAGCAACAGCAAGAAAACTTCACTACAATTATGCCTGAAAAGTCACAGGGAAAAAGGGGGTCCTTAGGACCTGTGAGAGCCAGGGTCATGAAGGAAGTTGCACCCACCAGCAGCTATAGTCACAGAGAAATAAGCTATTACCGAAAACCAGCAGGAAGGGGAGAGACATACTCCAACTTTTCTCTCCCTTTACCAGCATGTTTCTTCTTGTCACCTCCCATCAGCCAAACCCTACCAGAGAGCAGAGGGCAAGGAATCCCTGAAGACATCAGGAGGGCCAGCCTTCAGGTCACAGGACTGAACACTGAAGCAGGAGAAAGGTGGTAAAAGACTTCAACCAGCACACCAGTGTTTTCGAGTCTTGGCTTCTGTACTCACTATGTGAAACCGGGCAAGTTACTTCCCCTCTTGGAGTCTTCCTCTCCTTAGTGGGCTAAGTGAAATAATAGATAAGGATTTAACATCACCACTATAAACATAACGGACGTTCTGTAAACATTTGCTGAATATAAACCTGAATTAAAATGGTAGTGCCTTGTGGCACTGGGTAGAAAGAATTTGATTTACAGTTTTGTAGGCAAGGTGAGGGCCATGAATGAAGCCCAATTTCCTAAAGAGCTAAGCTAAATACAGTTACATTCCTTAGAAGCTAAATGATGGCTTCCGATCTAAAGATCAAGTCAAACCTCAACGTCTCTACAGCCTTAAGTGGTTATTTAGTTGGAATCTCAAACAACAATAAGGGTTTTAAAATATATTAACAGTTATATATTTAATCTTTGGTGCTGAAAAGCCAAAGAAGGTATTGAAGTGACATATTGCTTACTGACTCATGTCAGGAGACTACAGGTTTGTGCTAGGCTGATCCTGGGGAAGCTGCCTTTTGTAGAAATGGTCTCTAGCACAAATAAGTGAGTCATACTCTACCAAGTATCCAGGCACAGTAGCCTGATCCAACCAGAATTAATCTAACTTCTTTTTTTCCTAGAGAGAGAACTGAATTCTCTAGGCACTGAGTGAACCATGTTCATAGCAGCTTTCCAGAGAAGGAAGCCCAGACATTTCTGTTACTGAGACTCCTAAACAGCCATCCTGAGTTTTGAGTTGTTTACTTCTCTTTTCATGACACAAGATACTTCAATACTTTCAAATAACTTAGTTTTTTAAAAAGTTTAAAGTAGTTACTATCAGTTTTTATTGCTAGCAACAACAAGAACTTAAGCTAATATGATATTTTTTATCTTCATTTATTTAAGGTTTCTCCCTTGGAGCTATTCACATTTTGGACAATTCTGTGTTGTGAGGGCCTGCCCTGTGTGTTGTAGGGGGATTGGCAACATCCCTACCCTCTACCCATTAGATGCTAGTGGCAACCCCCAACTGTCACAATCAAAAATGTTCCAAGGCAATGCTAAATATCTTCTGGAGGGACATGATTGCCCCCAGTTGAGAGCCACTGATGTAGACTAACAGGAAGCTACAAATGGACAAGTAACATTACTTATCCTTGTATACTGTTTTCAGGTAGGAAGGTCCTAGGTTTAAAATAGTGTTTTAAAGTTGATTCAAATCAATCTATGGCTTAAATCCTAGCTCTACCACTTTTTTTTTTTTTTTTTTTGAGAAGGAGTCTCGCTCTGTTGCCCAGGCTGGAGTGCAGTGGCCGGATCTCAGCTCACTGCAAGCTCCGCCTCCCAGGTTTAGGCCATTCTCCTGCCTCAGCCTCCCGAGTAGCTGGGACTACAGGCGCCCGCCATCTCGCCCGGCTAGTTTTTTTGTATTTTTTTAGTAGAGACGGGGTTTCACCGTGTTAGCCAGGATGGTCTCGATCTCCTGACCTCGTGATCCGCCCGTCTCGGCCTCCCAAAGTGCTGGGATTACAGGCTTGAGCCACCGCGCCCGGCCTGCTCTACCACTTTCTATGTGACCTTAGATAAATTATTTAACCTCTCTGAGTCGCTGATTCCCCACTTTTAAAATGGAGATGATAATTAAACTGTGATAATAATTATGCAGAATTAACAGGATAGTATATGAGTACAAAGTGTCAAACACATAGTAGGACTTCAACTAGAGCTAGTATAGGCCCGCTTTCCTCAACATTAGTGCATTCCACTTAGAAATAATTCGGTCGTTCTTTATGAAATAAATAAATGGTTTAAAAGCCTGTAGCCGTGTATATGCATACATATGTGGTCATTTCCAATACTTCTGCTTGCTTATAATAAAATTTCAATTAAGTAAGAGAGACAAAACTCTTGTTTGCTCACAAATATCAGGGTAATTAATAATGATGGGAAACAAATGCCCTGGTGTTTAATAGGGAATTTAGCAAAATATTATATTTTCCCTGTTTGCTATATCTACACGTGGTCTTCTAGGCAAACACAAAGTTGCATGTAAATCACTTATGTGCCAAGTTCTTAAAATAACAAAGTCATAATTTTCCGAAAGCCTGTGCAACTCCCAACTAGTAGATTGCATACAGTGATGACTTTCAGGCTCCTTAGATAGTAGAGATTCTACTGAATTGTTCTCCTAAAACAGACTTTTTTCCCCAATTTTACCAACAAATAAATTTATTAGCACCAAAAGGGTACCAAAGGATAACATTGGTGGGAGGCAATTGGCATGTTGATGGGATGAATTTTAGTCAAACTTTGCTCCAGCCTGGGTGACAGAGCAAGAATCCGTCTCCAAAAAAAAAAAAAAAAAAAAAAAAAAAAAATAGCCCAGAGTGGGGGGTTTTGCTGGATTGTTAACCTGAAAAGGATGCAGAAAATACTATAATTTCCTTGTCTTTCTACTTTGCTCCCTCCGTTTTTCTTGAATCTTTTGACAAGAAAGGGAAACCATGATTGATATTTTGAAAAGAGGAGGAAAAAGTCGTTGCTCCATTGATTCAACATTGATTGTGCACCTGCTTTATCCTGGTCATTCTTTAGGTTTTAGGAATATAACAATCCTATCAGCTCTGAAATCCCAAAATCACATTACTATTAAACAAATGCTACATGAATTTCTCCGGTAGTTGTATATTTCTCTGTCTCTTTCTCTAGGCATATAAATTTCTCTTTTCTCTATTTTAAAGTTTTCAGGGTAAGGAAGAGGTCTAATTTATAATGGTATGCCTACATCTGAGCACAGCCTAGCACAGACCTGTGCTAGGATTTAAGGCATATTAAGGCTATTCTCTTTAAATAAATGAATACATATTTGATACTATTTCTGACATGTGTATTTTAAACCCTTGCATATTAAGTAATCATTAGATAATTTTAAATTAATGCAGTAAATATATGTTGCCCACTATTCTTCTCTATGTAGTATGAGGTAGGAAACAAAGATAAATTTAACAACTACCTTGACCTCAGAGTACCTTGACAACAACAAAAGACTCTGAAAAGAAAGAACAGGCAGCAAAGCAGCTTTCTGAAAGCTTAAGGTTCCTGCAGGGATTCAAAGCCATGAAATGGGCATTTAATTTACGCTAATTTGGCTAGTTCTGCAGTATAATAGTATCTCTTAATTTTGGACAAAGCTGTCTTTGATATCAATAGCCATACCAGGGGAGACTTCTATACAGCCTTCAGTATCAACTCACAATATTGGGGCTATTGATTATGTCTTCCATTTTAAAAGCTATGAGGGAGAGAGATGTCTCATCTCTGCAAGTATCAGCATAGTCAAAGGAACTTGCATCTTTTGACTTATCCCTTTGGGATAACTACTTGCTTTAAAGATAGTCTGTAACCCACTTTGAGCAGCTCGATGTTAGAGCTGAGCTTGGCAAAGTGCTTCACTCATATAGACGAAAGTGCCACCCTCTTGCTTCTGCTCATTTTCATTTCACAGGCCCGTTTCTAATCTGGTAGGAGAAGCGGACACAATTGCTCAGTCGGGTTTCTTTCTCCCTCTAGAGAAGCATTTTACTTTGTATTTAAGCAAAAATAGATACCATATATGTCCTCCACAAGCTCTCTTTCTGCAAATATAATTGCTGGCTTTTTAAAAAAAAAGTCCATTGTAGGGTAGATTTATTCATTAAACTCCTTTATTAAGTAATTTGTTCACTAAGTAATTTATTTATTCAGTCCAGTTTCTATGCTAGCCCTTGTGTTAAGCATTAAACCTCACGGAATAGAGGTGATGGTGGAGAGGGGGCTGGTGGGAAAGGGTCTGTGAAGAGAGCACCATATAAGAAGGAGAAATGGCAATGCAGAGTATAGAATGATCCCAGTGCTCTGGAGTTTATAGAAGTAATGTGAGCAATGACAATAGAGATATAAACTGGGAACTGTTCATCAAGGAATGAAGGTCATGTGAAAGAGTTTGGATTTTGCATGGAAAATGGTGGAAAGCTAAGTGTTTTTAAATGATTAGCCTATCAGCACTATAGCACTACACTATGTAATATGGCAGCCAATAAGTGGAACCACGGGGGTCTACCAAGCACTTAAAAGGTGGGTAGTCTGAATGACTATATGCTGCTAAGTGTAAAATACCCACTGGATTTCAAATACTGAAATACAAAGGAATATAAAATATATTGCTATTACGTTTTATATATGTAAGAAAGATATTTTGTATATTGTGCATTAAGTATGTTATATACAATTAATAGCACTTATTTTTTCTTGTTTTTTACTTCTTTAATGTGGCTATGAGAAAATTTAAAATTAAATATGTGGCTCACATTCTATTTCTCACAATGTATTTTAAAAATTCCTGGTCTAGATGAGAGATGACAGACACCTAGACAGAGCAAATGATATAAAAATGAAGGCAGAGGCAGGGCGCAGTGACTCATGCCTGCAATCCTAGCACTTTGGGAGGCCGAGGCGGGTGGATCACCTGAGGTCAGGAGTTTGAGACCAGCGTGGCCAACATGGCAAAACCCTGTCTCTACTAAAAATACAAACAAAATTAGCTGGGCGTAGTGGCGAGCGCCTGTAATCCCAGCCACTGTGGAGGCTGAGGCAGGAGAATCACTTGAACCCTAGGGGCGGAGGTTGCAGAGAGCCGAGATCACAAGCCTGGGCAACAGAGAGAGACTCTGCCTCAAAAAATAAAATAAAAATAACAATAATGATAAGAAAGGGAAAGTAGATTATTTTACATTTATTTGGAATTGTGGACCTAAAGTTAAAATATATATAAGTGTGTACATCTATACACACTTAGGCAGCCAAATACATCTTCAAGAGGCACCAAGGTAATGCAGATATTTTTGCCACAGCTTACATGTAGATCTTTCCTAAACCTCAGCTGCTTATAGCAGCTTTTAAGGTTGAGGGAAACATGAAATAAGTTTTCCTTTTCTCATTTTCCTTGAGAAAACATACTTTTCTACCAAAGAAAGAAAGACATCTTACCCACCCTAGCTTCCATAGGGGGCATTGCTCCAGCAGGAAGAAACCTCATGGGCTCCAAACAAAGGACAACTCAAAAGATTACTGAAGATACGTGAAATTGAAGGGCCAGAGTCTGGGTAATAAATCCTTTGGCAATGTGGTTGTCTATTCTTTGTTTTCAAAGACATTGAAGAAGGACCTAATAAAACTGTCAACTGATGAATCATTAACAATTTTTTTAATGAAAGATCACATTATGATCTTTGGGATATTATTCAGAAAAAGATTAAAAAGTTGAAGAAATTTTCTGTGACAAACTCTACCCATTCTAATTCATTTATAGATGTGAAAAAATTGTTTAGTGTTTATATTTAGAATACACAGAAAAATAAGGATAGAATTATTATTGAATCTTGTTTCATTCTGTCCATAGGTAATAGTCATCCATGAATACATCAACTAATTTAAAAAATCATTTCTCTGATTGAGATACATTTCCAGTAAAATTTTCCTTTTTTATGTAAATATTTACTTTTATATTTCTTTACTTTTCTATTTAATTATTTGCTTTTATATTTAAGTATTTACTAAAGTTAAAAATATAGGTATGTGGTTTTGATTAATGTATACATAATAAATATAACAATAACTCCATCTAGAAGAAAAAAATTAACACTTAGGGTTTTATGTTCCAAGAAAAGGAAAATATCTAATATTCATATATATATATATATATATATATATATATATGTTTTAGAGACATTTGATAGGTTAATCAACAAAAGAATTTCAAGCATAACAAATAAATTACATTACGATAAAATTCTGTAGGGGAAGTGAATTGGAAATGCAAGTTTGAGGATAAAAAGTAGGAAGTAAGACTTCTTATTATTAAAGAAGAGCTTGTTCATGTATTTTTAAAACGGGTGATGGTGGGTATGAAAATCACCCTAGTGTTTAGGTTCCATTGAATACATTTAGAAGAGTGATGTAACAGTTTTACATTTAAATGCTAGTTTTTACAATGTGCTGTAAAGTGCTTCCCCCGCAACCATTTACATTTATCATGAAAAATTGTAGATACTGACTAAAAAGTATATGAGGGGTTGTGTAGTTATTTTTTCGTAATTCTACTGTAGGCTGTGTGAACCCAATAGTTTGAAGACCACTGATTTAGACAACAGATTCAAAGTGGGTTTGGTGACCTATTTAGCATGTGGTGAAGAAAAAAACACCTTTCATGAAGGAGACGGGACCTTGGGCATTGCTGGGCATTCCCCGGAAGATTAGACCTGATCGAAGCCACATTGGTGATTTCCTGTGGTGCACTTCTTCACTGCAAGAAACTGTGCTATATACCCTCCTGACTTCCTGGCACTAAATACCAGTAGCAATTTCTTTTTCTCATCAAGACACCTCAAAGTGTCTCACACATTTCTAAGCAGTGCCTTCTAAGATGGCAATCTTTGCCCTGGCTAATAACCACCACAGGAAGCATTTCCACTCCTGTTTCAGCAGAAGCATTGCAGAGTCCTTCAAGGAAGATGTTGGTACTGTTTTTGGCACCAGCTTGGTTTGTCAGGGGGTCTTTCAAGAACCAGTATGTGTGCATCACTCTGCCACACCAGAACCCTAATAGCACATGAGAAAGATGGCTCTAAGTTTCCATGCAGATAATAGTGGAATTATGCTCCTAAAAGGGACTTAGAGCTCAGACCATCATTTTGTCTGCACCTCAGGAAGCACACCTGCTCCACCCATCAATATTTGATGGTATTGAAGGGAGGACAGAACAGACATGCTGTCAGAACTTATCAAGGAGAGAGCAAGAAGCAAGCTTGAACTTGCATTGGAGTTCCCCAGGGGGAGTCTGAGTAATTGGGAGATTGCTCCCTCTTCGTCTAGCAGAATTTGATGTAAGCAGCCAGTGGTGGGTGAGGGAGATCTATGGATGAGCGGGGGAGGTTGGAAGATGGGGAGAGGGTGATTCCATGTGCTGTAAAATCAGGCACAGGGAAAACATGTCTAAAACAATATGCCACACATAAAATAATATGTGTGACTTCTCTGTCTCAAGTTTCAGCAGCTACAGCTCATTTTATATGTTAGAATTAATAGAAATTTTTGGCCCTTCCTCTGGGTTACTTTTCCTGACACCCCTATTCACCCGAAGCTGGTTTAGGTGGCCTTCTCCTACTCCTACTTTAGATCACTCTCTGATTCCTTTCATAACATCCCTGTTTACACTCTTGGTGTGTGGCCAGTCTGCATAAAAGAAAAAGGTAAAGAAAGAGGTGCTGTAAGATCAGATGTAAAAGTTGGAATAGAATTCAAAGCCTCTAACTCTGTCATGTGCTTTTTTTCTGTGACTTTCTCATCAGCTTTCTCTGAACTTATGTTCTCTTGTTTTTGGTTATTTCTTGATACATGTCCCATCTTCACATATAATTCACATGAGTCTGTACTTGTACTGTAGTGAATCCAGCTGAGTATTTTAAAATCAAGGAGTTTGTGGCAGTGAACATCTATGTTGGGCCCAGTGCTCTCTAGAGACCTGTGTGGAAAGGAGGGAGTCATGAAACCAGCCATCAACGTTCCCATGACACAAACTGTGTGCCAGGCTAAGCCTGTGCTAAATACAGGACATTAACAAAGAAAAGACACACGCTCTTCAGACAGAAGCTCATAACAGGGATGGACAACATAATGAAGAGCTCTGTAAAATAACACGTCTGGAAGTACCTACAAATGAAATAGAAACTTACCATAAACCTACAGAGAGGCTTAAAGAGGCAAAGAATCAGACACATTTAGAAAATAAAGTAGCATTAAAGGCATTTTATGAGATATTTAAGAAGCATGCCTGGCCCACATCTCCTTCAAAGGAAGGAAGGGTCTCCTTTGTTCATTTGTGACATGCTTATGTCCAGTGATATTTTCACCACCAAGCCACAGATTTGTGGGTACCTGATTCAAGCTAAGCCAATTAGAATTTCTCCCTTCTCAGCACTGGAATTAAAATACAAAATGTAAATGAAAGATTCTGGGAACTGGAGCCATAAGGCCAGGGCAGATCCAGAGGTGGTAGATATTTTCTGTCACTGATCATTAGGAGGTAAAACCAATCTGCATAGAGAAGGCATAAATGAAAGAGAGACAAAGAATGGCAGAGATGAGAGACAATGTGGCCCCAGACACACACACACACACACACACACACACACCCCTACACACAAAAGTTTAAGATCTGAGGTTCAGCTATGTTGCCAGCTATTGGGGTCTACACATAGGATCCCTGGCTAAGACAGTCATCCCAACCCCTTATCTTCAGAGGGGAAACAGTCCTACAGAAAAAAAGATGATACATTTACACTCTAATTAATGATTCAGGCCAGGCATACAGATCTGGGTTGTCTATGCTACTAGCTGGGTTTTATAGTAACGGAACAACAAGTTTCAAAACAGGTTGCTGATGTTTCTCCTGATTCCTTATTCCAGGTCCAGGAAAGCACATCCCAGTCAAAGAAACTTAAAGAAGACCACTGTAGTCCAAGATTCTGAATGGATGCCGAGTCACCAAGTAATTGGGGAAAAAATGTGTGTGTGTATGTGTGCGTGTCTATACTTTCAGCTACTTGATTTTACAATTTGGCATTTAAACACTGTATCTACAGGTCAAATATGATTGCCTTTGGTCATTTGGTCATAGGTCATAAAGTTTAACATACAAAGACCACTTTTTCATTGCAAATGCTCTGTTTAATTCCTGGCCCAATATCTGATCTATTAGAAACCCAGCTTCATGACAATCTACCCAGGAGAGTCTTTTTTCCCCCGACACTCACTAGATCTCCTAGATCTCCTACTGCCTGTATTTAATCCAATCTGTCTCACTGGCCCCAAACTGAAATAGGGTCCTGAAATGCTCTCTACAGAAATAAGAGGAGTCTTTATCCTAACTAGACCTTTGACTGCTCTGAACAACCACCTCCTCCCAGGGGGTCTGCAAACCAGGTAATTTTCCTTGCTCAACCAGAGTTTCCAGGATCTCCTGGCAAATCTTTGTTCCTCTCTGCTGGACTTTTAATCACCTCTGGGCCTTCCTTTCTCCCTTGCCAAGTCTGAGTCCTGTAGTTGATCATCTAAACTCCCCTCCCTCCAGCATCTTCAACACTCTTGTTCCTGTTCTTCTGCCACTCCTCACTCATAAAACCCCAACCCTAGTGTGTGTTGTTTTCTCCATGCCTTCACCTCAGCAGCTGAGTCCAGGTGTTTGCACTGGCACTAATGCACACTTAAGGTGATGATCTCAGCTGGCTGTTTGGCAATGTCCCTTGGTCCTTTTCCCTGTGCTTTTCAGCAGCTGCTATTATTACATCCAATTGAACCTACTTTCAGAACATGACTGAACTCCCTATATTATCAGGGATACCCGATGACCTCACATTCCATTTACCTCAATTATCTACTAATTCCTCACTCCTACCACACTATCTAGATCCATACTGTGTGATATGTCTTCCAGTCGAGAGAGAAAGTGATTCTTTTTCTGCTCAAGGATAGCCCATTCATCTGGGTTCCCTGTTAAACCCTTAACCACAGGAGAACCACAATATTTCAGTTATCTCAAGATCTGGGGTAGTTTTACCCTCTTCTTTCCTTTTGATTCACTGCCTTGAGCCTAAAAACAAACTCAAGTCTCCTGTAGCTGACCTCAAGCAATTTCTGAGAGAATAAAGTTCAATGCCTCAAAGCATCAACTGTATCTAGTGAACTAACTTTGCACCTCTGCATCTAAATGGAAACTGCTTGCTAGATTACCCACAACCAGAAACCCATTAATAGATGACTCTCCAAGAACAAAAGCATTTACCAATACCCATGGTATAAATACTCCCACCATGGTTGATTTCAAGCCACCAATATGATGGTACGAAATACAGAATTGGGAAGAGATGTGGACACTATTATATAATATTTCCACCATCAGATATAAAAGACATAAATGATATTGAGATCATACATAGTAACAAAATGTATGACAATAATTCAGAAGTGATGAGTTTTGAGGATTTATTACCTCTTTTTAAATGATTAATTTTATTGTAAGTTTATATCATTAGATTATTAATCATAGCTTCCCTTAACAATTGACTTACAAAATTCTAAAAATTTAACAAGCAGCTCTAACAAGCCAGTAGCAAAACCTCTAACATACCATTGGGTCAGGCTGTTAATGAACTCCCTTCTTGAAACCTGATTGCTTCTATGCATCCTGCAATTCTACTTTGTCTGCAGCCTCTTCATGTCTTTTTAGTGGTGTCTTTTTTGTTCTCTGTGAGCTCTTTCTCTGCTCTCTGCCTAAGAAAATTGGTGCTACCAAAAGTTCTGTATTCAATCAACTGATCTCACTTTGTATACACTCTTTGATATTCCTCCTTTATTCCTATTTTAATTTTGGCTAATAGTACCATTATTCACCCAGACGATTAAGACAGACCACTGCAAGTCATCGTTGAACATTTCCAGCTCTTTCATATCCCACAATCGTATCTTATTTTACATCCTAAATATACCATATAGCCTTTCCTCTGCTTCATTCCTGTGACAGTTGTTCTAATGCAGGCCCTTATCTTACTAAAACAGTTTTCAAATGAATCTAGATTTCTCCATTCTTGTCCATTCTCCTCAGCAGCTACCATAGTGATTTAGTAAAATTTATATATAATTATGACATTCCTTGATTAAATCCTTTCAATGGCTCCCCATTACCTACTGGATAATTACATTATAACATAAATCCATTCTTTATTTGGCCTCTGCCTAACCTCAGCAGCCTCATCTTTCACTACTTCCTGCTTTATTTATATTTTATGCTTTACCAATATCAAAATGCTAATAATTGCCTCCATAACCAGCTCCTGCCCACCTCTATGATTTAACTCAAACTATAAAATTCTCGTTCCTGGAATACCTTGCCCCATCAGTTTTCATCTGCCCATATCTTTATCCAATTTTAAGTCTTAGATCAGACACCACAAAACCACATCTCTTCCAGGCAGACATTCCTAATCCCCTATTATGGACTGAGTGCCTGGGGCAGCATGTCACATCATCTCCTCCTCTAGGGTGTATGATGGACTGATGGCCCCAGATCCTACCCCTTTGGACTCGCCAGTATATTCCTGTTGAGGTCATGTTATGTGCAGGTTGCTACAGGCCAGTTACAGAGTACACTGGAGAAACTAAGACACTCCCATTCTTATGGGAAGCAGTATTCCTCCAGTGAATGACTGATTTGCACTGGCTGAACCTTTCTAGAATTACAGTGCTGTCTAAGTTACTTTACTTTCCAAGTCTCCTTCCTTCCCACTCCTTCCACAGGTGTAAGACCTGTATCCTCATCTAAAGACTTATCTCAGTCTTCTCCTAATCTCCTACATTTCCCGCGTGCCTAATGCTGTCTTGATGCCCCACTTATCTGAGGCCTCTAATTGAGGCAGTGTCCTACCTTCCTACCAATTTGTATCAATTTTTTTACAAACCGTATTTTAATTTTCTGTATAAGTATGTATATATGCACATGTATATATATATATATATATATATATATATATGTCTGTGTCAACATGTCTGTGGGTGTCAATGCATGTCTGTGTGTGTGTGTGTGTGTGTTTTGAGACTGAAATCTTGAAGGCAGCAGCTCTGTTATTCATCTTTGCATTATAGCATCTACATACATCCTAGTTGATCAGTAAATGTACATAGAATGAATAAATTTAATGAAAATTTCCACTCTGCAAAGATATAGGTGCACTGTGATTCTCAGAGTAATTTACTATGCTAGGGCTTTTCAGAGCATGAAAAGATGTGATATGTCAGAAATATGGCAATTTCATAAAAGGTATTAAACCACTATATCACCATTTCCACTTAATTGCAGTATATAAAACAACTTTAGCTCTGAATGTGGAAGCAGCCAATATAAAAACAGTGACTTAAGATATTTTTCACAATGCTGTGTCTTATAGTAATTTATTTCCTCTAAAATTGATCTTGAATCAATGCTAGTTAGAATTATCCCCAGGAACTTTTGGAAAGAATAAACAAAAATAGAAAACACTCTCACTCAGAAACTTCACAAATACACATGAATTTAGAAAGCAGCATACAGCTGAGGGAAATCTCCCTCCATAACTTCCAGTGTACCTGTTTTACTTCACATATTTTCAGAGGGTATGCACTGACTGTTTCTGTAACAGGCATTGTTTGAAACATGAAAAGAATGAGCATATACATCCATACAGTTTGTTAAAATTCTTGAGAGTCTCTGAAATAAAATGTTGTAGAAAATATTGGTCATTTTTGGTGACTGCATGTTTCCATTCCCTGAATATTATTTTTAAATATCTAAATGTCTTTGAGGACTTATATTTAAAACATATTCTTACAAACTAAAAAACAAGTGGATAAACTGTTTCTTTGTTCATGAAAGAATGGGCCTCTACAAAAAAGTCAAAGGATAAAAAACCTTCTAGCACATTTTTATTATTAAATGCATTTCAAGTTTGACATATAGATATATTGCTGTTACTGCTATTATTTTAGCTTTTTCTTTCCTTAATAATTGAGAAGTCGAAGAGAGGCTCTTGAAAGTTTGTATTACTGTTGTGTGGGACAGAATGTTGAGCCTAAAATGAAATTCTGAACCCATATAACTTGAAAAAATATAAAACAGGTCCAGGAAAACTAAGTCACCCAAGTATACTTAGGGAAGTTAATAATAGAGCTAAGATTTCAAAGTATGCATTAATTGATTCATTCATTCATCCATTTGTGTTTTCTTGCACTGAAGAAAATATCTGTGGACCACTTGGGATGTCCCAGGAACTCTGCTAATTCCGAGGACATAGAGGCTACAGCAAGGACCCAGATTTCAAGGGGCTTACAGTCCGATAATAGATAAAACGTAAATGTGTAAAGGAATTGTTATACAATGGCCAGAGTGAATAAGCTTGAAGCAAGAACAAAGTGTTTTGGGGACACCCAGAGGACAACGACTTACTTTTAGGAGACTTTAGAAAGTGTGTGCCTTTTTGGCTGGGTGCCGTGGCTCATGCCTGTAATCCCAGCACTTCGGGAGGCCGCAGCGGGTGGACCACCTGGGGTCAGGAGTTTGAGGCCACTCTGGCCAACATGGTGAAACGCCGTCTCTACTAAAACTACAAAAATTAGCTGGGCATGGTGGCACGCACTTATAATTCTAGCTACTTGGGAGGCTGAGGCGGGAGGAGGTGGAGGTTGCAGTGAGCTGAGATCATGCCATTGCACTCCAGCCTAACCAATGAGCGAAACTCCGTCCAAAAAAGAAAGAAGGAAGGAAGGAAGGAAGGAAGGAAGGAAGGAAGGAAGGAAGGAAGGAAGGAAGGAAGGAAGGAAGGAAGGAAGGAAGGAAAGACAAAAGAAAGTGTGTGCCTTTTTTTCTACTGTTTTCTCTCCAGAAATCTTTCTGGTTCTCCAATTAGTCCTGTCTTCCTGGAGGATACTCTAGGACCACAATCTTACCCAAATCCCTTTTTTTGGATGGGTGTTGGGGGCAGGGTGGTGGTAGGAAGGGCTTGTCTGTCCAATCTCAAAATCTCAAGTTTAGAAGAAACTTAGCATTCCTCCCACTGGAGTAAAATGGGTGTACTCAGACCATGATTAATTTGAAAGTAGAGCATTCAAATGGAAGACAATGGAGAAACATCCAGAGTTATAGACAATATCTACTCTAGCATCTATACACATCTGAATTTTAGAAGTTGTTTGTTTTTGCCTAAGAAAAAAATGTATTTTTCCTTGAGTCACTTAGAGAACCTAGTTTTAGGAAAACTAGGTTCAAGAATTGTCTTTGACAAAAGGCAGAGGATGTGTACACAAGTCAAAAATTTTAACCTTTGTAGTCACTAATAATCTTGTTTAAAGTTCTTTACTGAGTTCAGGGTTGACTGTGATTAAAGGGCCACTATTTAGCAAAAGGATAAAGTTCCCTTATGCAGATATATTTGGAATGTGTTTTGTTCAAGATCCTCAGTGCTGAACACCTCCCAGTCTTTCGTAATGAATATTCTTTTATAATCCTAGAGGCATTTGCCACTTCAGTCTTCCCACTCTTTGCACTGTACTGAATTTCTTGATGTTCCCTGAAAGTGCTCAACTAGTTCTTACCTCTGGAGTAAAACATTTTACTTTCTGCTCCTGAAATATCTTTTCTTCTTTTTATCTGTCTAATAACTACTCATCTGTAGCTCTTACTTCTCTCAGGAAACCTTCATGATTCTTTAGGCCTTTCCTTGTGTTTATGTCTTTTGAAATTCTAATCAAACTACATCAAAATTGCCTATTTACTTCTCTTTTAGACCAGCCCTGTCAACTCCAAAGATAACATAAGCCATATCTGTGATTTAAAATTTTCCTGTAGCCACATTAAAAACAAAAGATGGAATTAATCTTAGTAATATATCATATTTAACAAATATATCCAAAATATCACAATTTCAGTATGTAATCAAAATAAAAATTATGAGTTATATTGCATGTTTTTGTACCGAGTCTTTGAAACTGAATGTGCATTTTATACCTACTAAATATCTGAATTTGCATTGGAAATATTTTGATTACTCAATGTGCTACCATATTGGAAAGCACAGTTGTAGATTGTAAGTTCATCGAGGATAAGAATTTTGTCTTTTTAGGTGGTATAGCCTCAGGACCTAACAAACTTTATCACAGGATTATTGCAATAGAAGGGGACACTGTTTTACATAGCAGTTAAGAGTTCTAGATCCAAACAGACCAGAGAAAATGGCTCTGGCCACTTACTATCTTTTTAACTTTGAGTAAGTTCCTTAATCTTTCTAACCTTTCTTCATCAATATAACCACAACCTAAAGCATAGATCCTATCATGGTGATTAATGTCAAAATGCATGAAAAGTACTTAGCTTATGAAGAGAATCAGTATATGTCATGTGTTATAATTATTGACTGCTGAATTAATATCATTCAACTATTGTTTTTCCAAGTTCGAAAACCTTCTTTAGCACTTGAAAGTTAAATCAATTATTAAATTTGTCAATAATTAAATGAGTCATGTGCATTTATATAAACTGGAAAAATAGCCATCACATCAAGAAAACATCGCTAAATATATTTTCAACAAACTTGGGGTATGTCTCTTGTTTGGTATGGTTTACAGGGCAGCTATAAAATAAAGCTAAAGTTTATTTGGTTTCTTAAGGAGGACTCCTCATAAAAGCCCTTCATATTCCAGAATAGCTGAAATTGAGATATTAGAGTGAAAAGTAATGTTATCGATTATCTGGCCAGACATTTAATATTTATTTATGCGTCTATTGATTTGAAAACAACAATTATCATTTCAAATATGAGATACCTAGGAGAAGTTACAAAATCAAATATTGTTAATTACTCCATGTGTTGAATCTCAGTTGAATCCTTCTCACTTAGGCAACTCTGTAAGGACATTGTAGGGTCAGTAGGTATCAAGCTTATCCCCAGCCCACTACCACCACCACCAATACAAACACAGTGTCCGTAGGAGTAGACATCATTCAATGCAGTGGCTAGATGGGTACCTGACCCTCTTTGGGACAACTAGTACCATTTGCTGAGATTCTAAATAGAGGAAGAAGGTCTTTAGTGATTGAGTCTAAAAGGGGCAAAACTTAGGAATACACATATTCTAACATGTAAAGTAAATCTGCGGCATAAGAAAATAATTGAACCAATTATCAAGGGGAAAAAAAAGCTGAAATGAGAAAATCAGGATGTTGTTTGAGCCCTAAGTTCAGGTTCTCATGATGTGATTGCTCTATGAGCATCTGTACTATTCTTCTAATAAACCTCTTTTTGTTCAAGCTAGATTTAGTTGGATGTTTTTCACTGAATCATATAGTTTTAGTTACTATAAATGAACACTTCAATTATAAAATTAAAGGAACAGAAAGACTATAAAGAAGAAAAAAGAGGAAGAGGAAGGAGAAGAGAGGGGAGAAGGAGGTGGGAATAACTTTTTGTAGGCTCTATATTTGGTACCTGCTGTAAGTCTAAGAATGGAGATACAATAACTTATTTGGTGACCTGGGTAAAAACATTTAATAAGGCTAAAGTGTAAGATTAGGGTCCTTGAAAGATACCTCCACATACTATACACACACACCCAAGGATACAATCATACACATAATTTTGAATTATGTATTGAATTTTGACTCTTTTCAGGCATTGAGTTATTTTTGAGATAGATGATTTTTCTGAAATGGAGTCTAATGTTCTGATTTTGCAGATGGAGAGACTGATGCTTCAACAGATCAGGTATTCTACTGAAAGCCACAAAACTGATGACAGAGCAAGAGCTTTACACTCAGGTGCTTTGAACATTTACCCCAAGGTCTCTTGTGCATTTTGGGGTCACCAATTCCCAGATATCATTCAAGTAGAAACTGGATGACTTCCTGGCAGAAGTGTTGCTGAGGAGATTTATTCTAGGGGTGAAAGTGGGACTGAATGCCATGTGGCCCCTCTTCTCAGTCTATCTCTCTAGGAGACAGTTAGCCCTTGCTTCTGTACTGAAACCTACAATGGAATTCAATCCCCGGCTGCAGACTCTGAATAGTAATTGGTATTATAGGCAGGAAACATAACAATGAAAAACACTTAAACCTCCTGTTGTTAAGAATCTTTAGGTCAATAGCAGTATTTTAAAATCAATTTGAGGGTTGGCTGGAAGATACAGAAGAGAAACTACAATCAACATAATAAGGTTAGATAACCCTAGTCATGTTAACAGCTACCTAAAACTTGACATCAATTCCTTACATTGATTCTCACTTACAGTTTACCAAAAAAAAAAAAAAAACAGAAAAGAAAAATTTAGAAAGGACAAGCATAATACATAATCTCACTGAAGCATCAAATTAGTATAAATAATGATGAAGAGTAATTGCTGCTGTTACTGGAGAACATGTTGTAAATGAGGTTTCCAAGATATATGCTGATGATGAGAGGCTTTTGCAGTTTTGAAATTCAGAGAAGGAAAAGGGAAACTGGAATTCACGGCGCTAGATACAGGGTCAGACTTGTCCTCCCCCAGGAGTAGCTGCTTCATCAGATTTGGGGGGACTAGCGCCACCTGGTGACTGGCACTGTGCTAGCCATGGCAGGGGTTACAAAGATGGGCGGTATTAAGTTGGTGTAAAAGTAATTGTGATTGACTTTTGCAATTACTGCAATTAGTTTTCCGCAATTACTTTTGCACCAAACTAATAGAAAACTGAGCCCAAAGTCACAATCTTGTGTTTGCAGCCTGCCTCCACCAGTATTAAGATTATCTGACATTGTATGTATATCTATCTTCTAGCTATCTATCGATAGATATACATATGTAAAACATGTATATATATATATGAAATATATAGCATATAATCACCTGACATTATGTATACATAAATGCATTATATATAATGTATATTTTACTTACTGATTTATATTCTATCTTCTTACACCAGAGAGTAAGTTCCAAGAGGGGCAGGAGTATTGATAAGCTAACATACTCCTAGCTTCTAGAATAATAGAAAAGTATCTAGTACATAGTAGGCACTTGATAAATATTCATGGAATCAATTTCTTACCTGTTAAACGTTCCTTATGTAGTTTCCCCACCTTTAATTACCCCTTGATACTTTACCAACATCTGTTCCTTGCATTGTTACCAGAGTCACTGTTTAAGAAATAAATCAATTGCCTTTTATTTATAATAAAAAGAGGAAAGAGATGTGGTAGGAAGTGAATGAGAAAGAAATTTTTCTGAAAATGGAAATCCGATGGTATCACCCCTCTGCTGAAAACAATGTAGTGTTTTCCCATTGCTCTTAGGATTAATTCCAACTTCTCTAACATAGCTTGCAATGTTCCCCAGCTAATATTTCTCCTTGCATCTCGTTTTTCTTTTTGGACGTTTGTTTGTTTGTTTTTTGTTTTGTTTTGTTTTGGTTTGGTTTTGTTTTGCCTTTTTGGCTTCATGTGGATAGTAGTCTTTCTGTAATACCCATTTTCAATCTTCAGGTCACTGATGGAGTACTTTAAGTTCCAAGTTAAAAGCTTCCAAGTCTGTGGAAATTTGCCAAATTCCCTTCAGGGCTATTTAATCCCTTCCTTCTCCTCCCCAGTGCTTCATGGCTATATTTTTGTTGGAGAACTTAAATTATAATATAATCTGGCACAAGACTCTGAAGTCATCACATCATCACCTAGTCATCAATACATCATCATCCAAGAAGGAGCACCAGTTCCTAGCAAAACAGAAGGTGCTCTGTAAAGGTTTCTTGAATAAATGGCTAAATTTATAAGAACTCAGATGTATGAGAACAAAACTATATACTAATATCCCAAATAGACTGATAGTTATAAAAGTGTAAACCTGAATATGACTGATTTCAGTGATTTTTGCAAATAACTGCCCTCAATAATGAAATCTGCTGTTATGTTTTATTTTTGTTATGAAGAAAAACAACTCAAAATATCCAGAGGTCCTTGGTAAGGCAGAATGCAGCCAGATGGCGCAGGTAAAATAAAGACAAGCAGAAGAGAGAGTCTGTTCGGGCTTGCGTTTAGTGCCTCTGAAATAAATTTGTCAATGTTCTAACTGACAATAAGGGTCATAAGCTTTCCCCAACTTAATTTTACTTCCTGCTGTTTACACCAGAGTGGAGTTATGGTGTAAATTTCTGTTTTAATTATCATCTTGGTCATAAGAAATCATTCAGCCCAGAACTCCTAAGCATAAGTGGTGTTTTAAAAAGAGTCTGGATCTGGTGTCAAGAGATATGGGTTTAAATCCCATCTCTGCCACCTAGTGTGAACTTGAATAATTCATTTCTATAAGCCTCAGTTTTCATATCTGTAATAATTTCAGAGTTTCAGCTAGAATTCAGATGTTTGTATGTAAGTGACAATCTGGGGTCTGGGGTCTGAGTCTACTTGGGGTTGAGTTCATTAAGCTGATTAGCAGAGAAGCTTCTAAACCCACTCCATATCTACCTCTTTGGGCACAGAGAAAGGGCAGAAGAAGCAATATTACAAAACCTGTATCCCAAGTCAGTGATCCACCATTGGTGTCTTCTGAGGGCTTGTTGGAAATGCAAATCCCCAGACCCCATCCAAGACCAACCCCATTATGACTTCTAAGGGATGAAGATCTGGACCTATGTCTTTAGGAAGCCCTCCATATGATTCTGATGTACACTGAACTAGGAGAAACACAGTCCTGGAAGAAAGGTGGAAGCTAGTTTTTGCTGTCTGAGTTTGGCTTCCTTGCCTACTCTCTTGGCCTCACGCTGAAGCCTAGTAGAGAGGGTGCAGGCAGAAACTGGAGGAGTGTTCACTCCGGCATTTCCCAACTACTGCTCCCTCTTTTTATACCTAAAAAATGTAATCCCCACATTTAGTGTTTTATAAATATGCACTAAGTTGCACCATAAAGCAAATCAATGCGACAGTCCACAGCACTGCTTTGCTTTCTTCCTTCTCATGACCTCCTGGAGATTCTTACGTGCCCCATCCTAGGGAACCTAAACTTTCTCCCCATCCTCAACCACAGAAACTCATTTATGTATCCTGAATACCTGCTCTATGCCGACACATTCTTTCTCATTTCATATTTACCATCACCTGTCACAATACTACCACCAGCTGGCCCAGTTCCATCCCAAAGGCCTAAAAAAATTACCAGACACTTGTAGTCTTTGTTCTCTAGAAACAATGCAGTTTCATCCTGGGGAAATTTTAGGAGCATCTTCTTTACCTGGAAGGGTGGTTTGGCAATAACTATCTACTTTCTAAGGGTCAGAGCATACAGAAGATAATAATACTATTTTCTGCACATTTGTTTAGATTGGCCATGTAGTTAGTTATCACAAATAGCTTCAAATACACTCTAGTTATTAGTTTCATATGCCATATATAATAGCTCATTTGTGGTAGAGTCTGTCTCACCTGACTGCATTTCTTTTCTGGGTGGAAGGTGCTGATGATAGTAAGGTATAAAACAAAAGGTATGGCCCAAACTTGATACTCATACAACCTAAATAAGAAGCAACTCATAGAGTACAAAATCATATAATTATACCAATATCAATTCTGAATTAATGCCAGGCTTGGCATTATAGAAAGGGACTGTGTGAAAAGAAAGGAAGCTGATGTTTTAAGTGATCAATTTATACTGTTTTTGGTTCTGTGTACTAAATATTAAACTGTAATCTTGTTTCTAAGTAATAAGTGCACACCACCAAATAGAGACAATTTTGCCTAAATAATTCATTGTGGACGAATTGGTCACTGAGGGGAGCAACAAAAATACCTGGGACTGTGAGGTGGAAAATATAATCACCAATACCAGTTTACAAAAGAGGACATTAGGGAACAAAGAAAATGGACTTGCCCAATACCACCAAATTCCTAAGAGAAGTATGTTAATAGCTTCAAACCTCCCCCCAAAAAATGGGATTTGGAATTAGTTTTCCATACTATGATCAATACAGAAATCTGAGATAAGCTTAGGAAACCTGTCTCCCAAACATTCTCCCAGTTCCCACCTTGTTGTTCACACCATATATCTGAGCTTTCTCCTGGGTGTCCTACTTTTGCTCCTGTTCCCATCTCTAGCATCAGAGCCCTTCACTGAGGCTTGACCTACTCCACTGGGGCTCACACTTTCCAGTCCTCAACTTCCAACTGGAAGGAGCAGCAGTAAAACAGATGCTGCCACAATAAGCAATGCCACTTTAAAAAAGATGAAGAGGAAAATAAAAAGAAACACCTACATCCCCAAATAAGACCCGCCCTTGGATGTCAAAGCTTGTTCAGCTCAAACACAAGGCGCTAAGTCACATAGGATTGGGACTGGTTTCCTTTAGACTCCACGTACCAAGTTGTGCACCAAACGCTTCCCCTTGACTGAGCGCACCATAGGTTTCCTTCTGAAGCCCAGCAAAAGTTCAACTCAAAGAGCATAATTCCCAGTGACCAGTGCTGTTGTTCAAAGAAAGAGATTCCATTTCCTTCTTCTGAAACTTATTTTCTTTTAAAACACAGGAATACACCAGAATCTTAAAGTTTTTTGATGATTTCTGAGATGCCTATTACAGTATTTTCTAATAAAATGTGTAGAAATAAATTTAAAAGAAGTGACCAAAAATTCACTTGCAATATTGCCCTTACCTTTTAATGAAAGAAAAGATCAAGTGTTACAACCACATCTCCTCACTCCTTTAGCAAAACAGCTTCTGCCAAGAAAATGATTAATTGGCTGTTACTTATTTGACTCTAATGACTGAGTTTCAAGGCAATCATAAGCATTTTGAATCATCGGCTTATTTCTTAGTACAACCAGTTTCAAACTCAATATTGCGCTTTCTGAAACGCTGGGCAGAATGGCGCAGGTTGAAGGAGACCAAAAAATTCACCCAAAAATATACTTTCATTGACATTTTGAGATGGCTGTTCAGAGGGCCTGCAGGCAGAAATAGTTCTACAAAGCTGTCTTTTGTAGGGGAGATGTGAATTTGTAGAGAAAATCTGTATTGATACAGCCGGCCTCTCTCTGAGGCCCTCCCTTGTCCAGATCTAAGAAAGATTAACTGAGAGTCTCACACCTTTAGAGGTCCGAAAAAGAACAACAACAACAATAACAACAGCAACAAACATTTACCATCTATTCTCTTGAGGGCTGCTACCTATGAGATTTCATCTATCAAACAAGACCCCTTTGTTAGGCCTCCTCTTCTTTCCCTTCCATAGCCTGTCTTGACGCTATAACCTGATTTCCTGCCGTAACCTGTTTCTGACCGTACTTCAAGCCCCTATTCTTTCAGTAACCTCAAATTGTACAAGCTTCTGTATCCCATCACGGGGTGGGGTTATCACTCTGTGGTTCTCCCCTAGGCATGCTAATACATTTTAATGCCATTTCTCCTATTAATCTGCCTTTTGTCAGTTTATTTTTAAGCAGACCTTCAGAGGCGAGGAGGAAATTTTCCCTTGGTCCCTACAAGGCACTGTCTCAGTAGCTGAGAGCTCTGGGTGCTTGTGCTTGCTCTGTTCCACACTCTGTATCACTTCTTCACTTTGGAACTAAAAATGAAGATGCAGTTGAAAACATAAACAGATTTAAACTCCACTGATGGTGGACTGGGTGCTGTCGCTCACGCTTGTAATCCCAGCGCTTTGGGAGGCTGATGCGGGCAGATAGCTTGAGGTGAGGAGTTCAAGACCAGCCTGGCCAACATGGTGAAACGCTGTCTCTACTAAAAATTCAAAAATTAGCCAGGCGTGGTGGTGGGTGCCTCTAATCCCAGGTACTCGGGAGACTGAGGAAGGAGAATCGCTTGAACCCCAGAGGTGGAGGGTGCACTGAGCTGAGATCACACCACTGCACTCCCTGCTGGGTGATGGAGCAAGACTCCATCTAAAAAATAAATTAAATAAATAAATAAACAAACTACATTGATGGTGGTAGGGGTGGCATTGGGCAATATATAAAAATAAATGCTCAGTAAATAGCTGTGAAATGAAAGAAGGGAAGGGAAGGGAGGAAGAAGGAAAGAAAGAAGGGAGGAAGGAAACAAAGGAAATGAGGGAGGGAGGGAAGAATGGGAGGAAGAAAGGAAGGAAGGAAGGAAGTGGGAGGAGGGGGGAAGGAAAAGAGGGAGGGAGGAAGGAAGGAAGGGAGAGGGAAGGAAAAAGCAGGGAGCTAGATTAGTAGAATAGCTGAAACCCCTTGAAGTTCTCCCAGGTAGTGAAAACAGCATAGACCATATATCATCTTTAACACCTCATTCCACAGCAGTAGTTCTCAACCAGCTGCACATTAGAATCACTTGAGTAACCTACACAATCTTGATGCCATGACTGTACCTTAAACCAATTAAATCAGAAACTCCAGGGATAGACCCCAGGCCAGAGTATTTTTTAAAAACTACCCAAGGGTTCCAATGTGCAGCCAGGGTTGAGAATCAGGGCTCTCTAGACAGCATGCCTCTGGAATCAATCTCTGACTAATAACTGGTTACCATGGAAATTTATCCACCAGCTGGGTGAGCATTGTCCAACCTCCAGGTTACTTTCAAAACTAAAAATAACTGATACTTTCAATCACTAGAATAATAAAGCCTTTTATGATCCACAGAAAAATTTAAAGTATTGCAATACGACCCGTTCTTTATACACATCCTTTTTCTTCTCAGTGGATCCCTCAGTTGGTCCTAGTTCTAGCTATAAACTAAACGGCATGAGAAAAAAACACTAGACATTTGTTTCTCATTTGCTGAATAGGATCACCTGTAAGGGTGTATCCAGCTGTTACATATTTATGTCAGGCATGGTACAGTGGAGGATTTGTGGACCACAGACTTATCAGGTCTCTGTTTCAGTCTTGTCTCTGTCACTTATTAGTTTGTGACATTGGGCAAATCACTTAACCTGTAATGGGTTCACTTTCTTTATCTATACAACAGGGATATTAATACAATGGAAATCTTATTTTTGTTTTCCTTTTTTGCAGAAAGAATGAGCCATGTGTTACTTTCTAAACTTCAACTATCATGTCGTATCATATCTATAATAATATATATTTCTTCCCTCTGTTGTCATCAACATAGATGATAGAAAAATCCATGTGTTACATTATTCTAGGGGTTGAAAGCAATTTTCATCTTGTGCCTTGCTAAATGCTAAGTGCCTTTATAGTAAGTTCAAGTCCCTCAGAGATCCTCCTTATGAACAAATGATACAGTCTACCCACTGGGGTTTGGCAACTGAAATGGTTGGAATCCCCTTATTCTGGTAGGGAGCATAACCATATCATGAAATCACTCACTTGCTAAACACTTCCTACATATGATCCTGCAATTGACAAGTGCACCTCAGTGTTGTTACAGATGCTCTATTACCTAAAAAGAAAACTTAAAGAGAGGAAAGAAAAGAGCAAAACAATTCATTTTCTATCTAATTAAAGTCATTATAAACAGCCTTCTGGTGCTTAACCTTTTTCCTCCAAAATCCCAATGTTTCAGTTGGTTGCTCAGATGTGGAGTTTCATTGAGGTTTTTCTTAATTGCCTTTCCATCACTAATGGGATTCACTTCATTATTACCTCTGCCAAAAGCTGCCTCCAACTTTCAGCCCCCATGCTGGGCTATTTACATGCGTATTTATAGTGCACATTTTCACTGAATGCTGAAGTCATGCCACATCAGAGTTTACCAAGCTAAATTGGAGCGTGCCCCTTCTAGGTCGGAACAAGTTACTTAAATAGTACTTTCTTACATATCTGTCAACTCTCTCCAAACCCCTCCCACTCTGTTCATTCACGACCCTTATTTCCCCTTCTCACTTTCTTCCTGGATTTCTCCCTTCCTTCCTTCCTTCCTTCCTTCCTTCCTTCCTTCCTTCCTTCCTTCCTTCCTTCCTTCCTTCCTTTCTTCCTTCCTTCCTTCCCTCCCTCCCTCCCTCCCTCCTTCCCTCCTTCCTTCCTTCCTTCCTTCCTTCCTTCCTTCCTTCCTTCCTTCCTTCCTTGATTCCTTTCTCCCCACTGTGTCCCCACTTGGTATCCATTTACTTCCTACACTCATCCTCACATCATCACAGAGCCATCCTACTCTTTTAACCACATTGATAACCTCCCCACCCCTGTCTTCAGTGAGCAGCTATTTTCTATTTTATTTTATTTAACCCTAAGAAAATTCTGTGAATGAGGTCTAATGAATCCCAATTTAAAGGTGAGGGAACTGAAGGTTATGAAAGAAAACAGGGTGATGAAGATCATGCAGTTTACAATGACCAAGGTAGAATGGGACGCAGTTCATAACCTTTGGAAAAAGAACAAGACTACAGAAATCACATGTCATATCACAGAAGGAGAACCATCCAGAGAGAAGCAGTGCTCAGCTGGAGTCTCTGTGAAGCAGAGGAGGAAAAACAGCAGGAATCCAAATCTACAATTCCCCATACCTTGTTCTTTCGACCCCTCTCTAACCAAACCTCTTCAAACAGCACAGTAAGTTAGAATTATTGGAGTCTCCTCAAAGAGAATGAGTGAGTAGGTTCTCAGAAGAAGAGAGACAGTCCATAACACATGAATATGCATGGCCAGACAGAAGATCTGTTATGAGATGAACCTGCGGGATTGGGCAGTGCTCATCCCAGTGCAAGGCAGGAAGATGAGATTCCAACCAAAGGACATTGCCTGTAAGCACCCCACTTGCAACAAAAGCAATAACAGCAACAATAAGAATACAAGAATTCCATATATTAAATGTTTGTTACCGTTACTCCTTTATTTTTAAAAAATCACATTGCTTTTTGTTTTGGATAAAACAAAACAGATACCTTATGATCAATGTGCACACTCAATTTAGCTAAGTTTCTTTGTGTCTGAAAAATTGCTACTAAATTTGACAATGCTCCTTATAATCAGTGACATTGAAGAATCAAGAGATGCTAATATGCCCAAAACTGTGCTAAGGCCTTCAGGTATGGCACTTCTTTGTATTCCTACAACTCTATGAGGTAGGTCATACTAATATTTTTAGTTTACCAGTTGGAAAACTGAGGCTGAGTAAGGATCAAATATTGGCTAAATATAACAAGGCTAGAAGTGGCAGAGATGAGAGTCCAACCCTGGTTTATCTAATTCTACTATCTATATTTTAACGACTTTTCTCCCTTAACTAAAGTGGGATAGACAGCCTTAGGCAAGAACATAACTTAATCTCACGGTTTTAATTGTCCTTGTTCTTTTCTCTTTTCAACAATTATCCTTTTATTAAATATTTTATAGGGTGTCTCATAAAAAGACATGAGTTTGTGGGATGATTTATGCTGACTTGAACTTCCTGTAGTTGTGTCTGTCATCGTGGATTAATACATCGGCATTCTAATCTTATACATCAATCTCCATGAGTTTTGTCCATGTAAATCTCTCTGAGAGAAGGAACCATCTTCCTAGACAATGAAGCCAGCTAGGTGCCTCTAGGAACTCCTTCTCGCCTCTCCTCTAGTTTTGGGCATCTGTTTTGAGTTCTGCAGTTCCAATCCACTGTGCCTGGGACTTCGCCTGACCAAGTGGGAAGCACATCCATGTGTAAGGGTGGACACAGGAACCACACTGATTTGTAAGCATGCTGAGAAATGTCAGCACAAATAGAATCTCCTAGCTTTTAGAAAAAGACCCATTTTCTGATAAAGAAAAAATCCAGAAGGAAACTCTCATTAGTGTGGACATCTATACGAGGCAGGGATCAAGAAGTCAGTGTTCAAACTAGAGCCTCAGGTGCTAGCCCCTTATAGTAGCAGTCTGGGTTTATGCTGCAGCAGAGAGGGCAAAGTCTTTGATGACCCTGTCAGGCTGCTAGGAACTCACCCTGCCATTTGTCTTCCTGTGCATTCTCTTGTCTTCTGCCAAGGCTCTGCCTATGTGACCAAATCTAGCTGGTGGACACAAGCAGCCCCTAATAGCCAAAGAGCCACATACAAAAAATACAACGTACACTGATGATGTGCCACAGGGGTCACTTCTCAGTAATATGACTGTGGCAATCATATGCTGCAGGAAGGAGTTACAGCTTATGGGGAAATGTAGTGGATCAAGAGTTCTAAGAAGCAGTATGACTCAGCCAGGCTTATGAGTCAGGCTTATTGGGGTTCAACTCAGCTGTATCATTCATTCTTTGTGTGACCTTGGACATATTCTACATGTTTTTATTCTATCATCTGCAAAAGTGGACGAAATAAAGCCTAGTTGTTCAGGTTAATTTGACTGCTAGATGATTAAAATGCATAAGCATCTGGGTTAGGCATATGTAAGCAAAAAATGTTACTTTCTTTCTAAAATCTCTACTCAACACCATCTCATTTCTTACATGAGAAAACCAATGCTCAGAGAGGGGAACAGCTTTCTAAAAGTCACACAGTCGATTCCTGCTAAAGACTGGTGCACCAGATAGTGCATTGGATTTGGAATCAGGATAAATAAGTTTGAATCCCAATTTTACTGTTTCATGTAACACTGAGAAAGTTACTTAACTTCTCTAAGCCTCAGTTTCCTGGTGTATATAAAGGGGAGTAGTAATGCTGCTCTTCCTGATTCACTGGTATATTTTCACCTTATATGCCTTTTAGAACGAAAAATGTACAAGCTAAGAAGTCTAATGGAAAGCACTCACATAAGTCTGGAATACT
Source organism: Macaca mulatta (assembly GCF_049350105.2). Taxonomy (NCBI): domain Eukaryota; kingdom Metazoa; phylum Chordata; class Mammalia; order Primates; family Cercopithecidae; genus Macaca; species Macaca mulatta. Next base: position 80,820,424 of record NC_133419.1, read on the forward strand.
AAAGGGCTATGCCCTCGGTGTAAAGGAAACAATGAGAGACATCCAGGAAATGTGCTTGTCTCAGTGTTGGTAGTGATGTATGAAGGTGGTCTCTCTTAAGAATTAACCGCAGTTACTCTGGAGGCAGATGTCAGGATTGCTTGAGCCCATAAGCTATGATTGTGCCACTGCATACCAGCCTGGGTGATAGAGCAAGATCCTGTCTTAAAAAAAACAAAACAAAACAAAACAAAAAAAACATTGAACTGTAAGTTTTCAGGCTGGCTTTGCCTTCCGTATTTACCCTGTCAGTAGGTACCACCCTCCCAACTCCTGTCACAAAAAAAAAAAAAAAAAAAAAAAAAAAATTCTCTCAAGTAGATAATTTAAAGTGGGCTCAGGTTGATAGTGCCCCCATGTGACTGGAAAGAAACTTCTCTAGAAGAAATTTAATAGCAGCACACGGATTTAGGAATTTGTAAGATTCATTCCCAATTTAATGATGTTAAAAAGTATAAAAAGATGTGCAGCAGCCAGGCACGGTGGCTTACACCTGTAATCTCAGCACTTTGGGAGGCCCAGTCGGGAGGATCACTTGAGCTCAAGAGTTCAAGACCAGCCTAGGCAACATAGTGCGACCCCATCGCTATAGAAAATTTAAAAATTAGCCAGATGTGGTGTTACACACCTGTAGTCTCAGCTACTTGGGAGGCTGAGATAGGAGGATTGCTGAATCTGGGAAAGATGTACATCTTAGAGTTAAGGAAATATGGTAGATGTGGTTGTACCTCTTTCATATTATTTTAAGGAATCATGACAGCATATATGTAACACAGTGCCAGACAATAAATATCGGCTTTGGTAGCCAGCTCTGCCTCTTATGACCTTGAGTGGGTCACTTAAACAGGAGGATGAGATCTGTGGTTCCTACAGTCCTCTCTACTATTGCTTTAATGATTCATCTTAAAATAGTCCACATGCCTTTATTTATTCACAATTATTTATTTCTGTCAGGCTTCATGTTTAAATTAAGGCACATTTAATTGTACTTGAAGGGTCCCACAACAGTTTAATAGCTCACCTTTCAACGAGTTACATTACTTGATGAAGTCAAAGTTTCCATGAAATTCCTCTTTATCAGCGAACATTTTGTTCTAATCATCTGATATTGTTCATTATCTCCTTTAACATTGAAATGTATGACTATGCCAACATTCTCCTGCTTTGGAATGTCGTCCTAGACAAAGAAGGCAAAGGTATCCCAGAGGAAGCCATTTTTCCATGCCCAAATTCTAATCGTGAAGATGGTAATCAGTTTGCCATCTTTTGTCTCATACCTCAGTAAGAGATTTCTTGAGGGTTTCATTTATTAATGATGACAAAAGGGGAATATCCACTTTTCCTCACTAATTATCCATGACTATTTAGGGAAAGACAAGAGGGTGTTTTTGATGAGGGGAGGAGAGCAGAGTGCTAAGGAAGAACGAGGACTCGGACAGTCTGCAGAAGAACAAGATGCCCTCCCATTCTTTCAGCACACCAGTGCTTCCTTAGGAGGCTATCTGCTTTCCTATTCCTTTTGCCAGGGTGGGTTGGCAGGACTAAGAGCAACACGTGAAAGTATGATTAGAGTTCACATGGAAGTCACATTCAGAGAAACTAATCTCAAAAACATTCAACCAACCACACATGACCAAATATGGAAGGTTTTTCTGAAAGGAAGGACCCTGGACAGGAAGCAGATGAATAAAGTATAACGGTGTAGAAATTCACATTTAGCCATTTACTCATCCAGAATATGAGTCCACTGTTTGGAATTCTCCTATTACAGACCTTGACGATGGTTTCATCATTCAGCTTCCTTCTACTAGACTGTAAATACTCTTGGTTGGTTACACCATGTGATATAAACAGAAGGGACTCAATTCACCTTCATCTGAACCCCAGCTGTCCTACTGACCATCCCTGGGGTCATAAAAAAATTGCTTAGCTTTTCTGAGTAGAGAATCATCAGCAGGGAAAACAATTACCTAAAACAATGCAATATACAACAATGGAACATACAAGGTAAATGGACAAATTATATTTCCAAATCTTCTATCACGTTGAGGCCAGAAAAATATAAAATGTTATTTTTTTAAATTTCTCTCAGGAAGGAACAGCGGCCATTAAGAAAGATGTAGTAGAACAGAAAAAGGTAGATAGAGGTGCACTGTGACTGTGTTACCTGGGTTTGGCTGCTTATTCTTTCTGAAACATGTAAACACAGGTAATTAAAATACCAGCACACTCACTGAATTTGGGACATGCTGCTATAAACATTTCTGGATAGCTTATTCAATATCCATTTTCTTCTTCTTCCTTGCTAACAAACCCCTAATTAATTTCAGGGTGGCCATATGCCCAGCTTGAACAACAAAATTCCCTAGCCACCTTTTCAGTTTGTGACACAATTCTTAACTAAATTCTAAATGAAAGTCACTTCTTGGAGCTTTGGAGAAAATTTTTCAAATGCAGACCAACTCAGTTGGCATCCACCCCTTGTTCTTTGATCTTCTCTTCCTTCTTGTCTGGAATGTGGAGGCAATGATGGAGACTGAGAGCCATACTGCAGTTCCAGTGAATCCCAGAGCCAGCATATCAGCCCTGGAATGCTCCCAGTTGCAGGATAAAATTGAAACTGCAACTTGGTTAAGTAGCAGTTACAGTGGTTAAAACATTGTAGTTGAACTTCCATTGCAAAAAACTAAATGCACATCGTAAGTGACATAAGGTCTTCATGAAATAGTAACGTTCTTCTACAGAATCTGACATTCAGCATCAGACCTTAATAAATGTTACTTCCTTCTGTTTTTCTTGCCAGTACAGAGAACACACATAAGGATTCAGGACAGAAGTTCTACTCAGGAGTAAGGTTGCTCTGCAACTATCTTAATTATGAATAGAGCAATAGCCAATCAGGGTGCAAAGCAGGAGATAAGAAGTGGAGGCCTCAACATCAGGGGCGTGGCAATGGTATGTATCATGTCCTCCATTTTACAAATGAGGAAACTGAAATTCAGCAAGGATAAGTAACTTACTAAGATGAGATGGCCTGAAAATAGCAATCATCTAAGATTTAAGATTTAACCCTAGGTCATACTGATTCTGATGACCTGTGCCCTTTTCACTGAGTCCCTCAGGAAAGGTACAGGCCCAGAAGAGACATATATATTTTGTTTCTCATCATACGCTTTGGGTTTTTTTAGAATATTCATCTCTTAGTGAAATATGAAAAAAGAGACAGAGAATCTTTGTCTTCTTCATTATGTCTCTTCTGAAAATTTTCAGGCACACAGGAAAAACATGCTCACAGTTGTCAAAGAGAAAATTAGATGCAGACAGTTTTTGCTAGGCCATGGGTCACCACGGCTGTTTGGGTGCCCAAGAACCTGCAGGGGATGGTGCCAACAGCACACATCTCGGGAAAGTATTCTGGCCTGGGCTCTCAAGGTGGACCACTCAGGCTCAAAAACAGCTCTCCCTTTTTTTTTTTTTTTTTTTTTAACCAGCTGTTTGATTAACCTTGGGTACATATTACTGCGCCTCTCAGTGCCTCATTTTTCTTGAATGTAAAATAGAAATAATAATACCTAATTCATAAAGATGGCGTAAATAGTAAACAGATTAATGTGATGAACATGTTCAGTCTAGGCCAGGCATGGTAGCTCCGGCCTGTAATCCTGTGGGAGGCTGAGGCATGAAGATCGCTTGAGCCCAGAAGTTCAAGACTAGCCTGGGCAATGCAGTGAGACCATGTCTCTACAAGAAGTAAAATAAAATAAAATTAGCTAGGTATGGTGTCACACGTCCATGGTCCTAGCTACTTGGGAGGCTGAGGTAAGAGGACTGCTTGATCCCTGGACATTGAGATTACAGTGAACCATGATTGTGCCACTGCATTCCAGCCTAGAAGACTGGGTAGAACCTTGTCAAAAAAAAAAAAAAAAAAAGGAAGAAAGAAAAGAAAAGAGAATGCTTAGTCTAGTTCATATAGTAGGTACTCAATGAACCATAGCATTATTTTTAGCCTTTACTTTTCTAGTCTGCCACAAGAAGTATCAACAGATTTTCAATCAGAAAAAATAAAACCATATTATAAATATTCAGGAGAAAATCAAAACTATGTGTCCACATGTTTATGGAAAAAGAATGCTGTTGAAAACTAAGCATCTCAGCTGTTTCTGAGTTTTTCTCATTAACATTTGTTTGCTCTTTTTGATTCCCTTTGTTTCAGGCTATCACACAAGTGGTTGCAGGTGCCAAAGTCTAAGGGGAAAATATGGGAGAAAAATTTAAATGGAATTACAAATATCTATTCATTAACGCTTTCTCTCACTGAAAATTATGAGGGAGTGTAAATGAGAAGAACATAATTTAGGAAACCAATGCTCATATGCAGAAGAGTCCTGCGATGGCTCCTGGAAGGTTGGGTTGAAGTTGCCTGGCTGAGGCAGACAAAGAGCTTACAAAGGGGCCTGTAGCACCAAGTTATAGGTCCTAACACTCTGCGCTAGGTGTATGGTGACCAACCAGTTGTCCTAGTTGGGTTAGGACTTTTTAGCATTGAAAGCACCACATTCCGGCTGGGCACAGTGGCTTATGCCTGTAATCCCAGCACTTTGGAAGGCTGAGGAGGGCAGATCACGAGGTCAGGAGATCGAGACCATCCTGGACAACATGGTGAAACTCCATCTCTACTAAAACACAATAAATTAGCCAGGCGTGGTGGCACACACCTCTAATCCCAGCTACTCAGGAAGCTGAGGGAGGGGAATTGCTTGAACCCGGGAGTCAGAGATTGCAGTGAGCCGAGATCACACCACTGCACTCCAGCCTGGTGACAGAGTGAGACTCCGTCTCAAAAAAAAAAAAAAAAAAAAAAAAAGAAAAGAAAGAGAAAAGAAAGTACCACATTCTCTCAGTGTGGGAAAACCAGGACTTTTGGTCACCCTAGTGGGAATTAGATTCAGCAGAGAGTGAAATACTAAACCTAAATAGATATATAGATTTGTAGTACACACTCAGCCCTCACCCCACTTTCTCTCTTGTGCCTTTGTTGACTGCTTAGGGAATTAGCCCCAATCCCTCAATCGGTTTAAACTACCAGGTCAGATGGAGCAAAATGCCGGAAGAGCAGTAACTGCTTCTCTTGGGCTGACTCTCCCTTCCTCTTCATTGTTTGTGTATCTGCAGAACACATTTATGGGTGCATTTTTCTCTCTGTAAGGGAAAGAGTTGAACTGCTCTAGTGATGGTGTCAGCAGCAGGGCAACACAACCCTGAAACAAAGATTAACTGATGTGTATACTGCGAGTGCAGGCAGGAGTGTTCATCCTTGTACACCCAGTATGTCACGTACAAACTAAGTGTGGTACCTTGGAAGTCACTGTCTACATAGATCAAGTAAATGAGATAGAAGTATTTCTCATTAGTTCTTTAATACATATATTTATTATTACTTTTAAATAACCACTTTCTCGAGCGCTCACAATGTACCAAGCATTTATGTGTGCTCTGATTTAATCCTTCAACAACTATGTAAGGCAGTACAGACATGAGAAGACGGAGGCTCAGGGACAAGTTTGTGGAAGGAGAATGCGGTTTTCAGTTGGAACTCTGTTAATAACTACGTGACTCGCCCTAGAATATATCTTTTAGCCATCCTTATGTTTCAGGGTAATTTTCAGGATTAGATAAAATAATAAATGTGAAATTACTTTGTAAAATGTCAGCCAGATAGAATTATGTCTCCCCCTACACACACAATACAAACACACACAGAGAAACACATTTAGTAACACTTGGGGCAATTTGTTCAATCTTTCTAACAGTAGCTAACCAAGAAATAATTTGCAAGAGGGGAGCATGGCTTTAGCCTTTGTCAGACTTCTACCATTCCTTCTTCAAGCCACACCAAAGAAACATGCCAAGAACTCTGCCTTCTGTACGCACTTCCCTACGTGTCCCATCCAATTAGAAATCCCATACTCTATCCTTGCTCTAAGCCCCAGATTCTTATCTATATTCTAAATTTTTGATTGTTTACCTATCTATTGCAAATAGATACAACTAAAGTACTTGTGCCTAGACTACAAATTAAATTCCAAGTATTCGTGAGAGTGAACTAGGATATTTTATCTAAAAGAGGGAAATAAAGTGATAATTAGTAGATCGGCATTTTGTGGGATTTTCTTCTTAGTCTTTTCAACTTCATACAGTCATTTCATAGTGATTTTCTTTTGTATAAAACTGGTAAATAAATGGCTTGTTTTATCTCTTGCTAATCTCTCATTTATTTCATATATGATGAGGTTTTTTTGTGTCACAGTAAGGCAAACATGGTAAATTCTATAGAATTTGTTGTTTGAAGAAAAACCTCAATTCTTCATTTTAAAAGTTTTGCATATGAAGCAAACTGAAATGCTCTTTGATACAGACCCATGGCAGTAAGTACTATATCCATGTGTACTTCAAAAGAAAAAAAAATGCCAAGTTTTAATTTATTTATATTAAATGTAAAAATATTAGTTTTAAAAATATACTAGTTTTCTAAAAAGGTCATCTGAAGTTCCCAGCACCCATTTAACAATCAAAGTAGTGTTTTGCCAATGGAAAACAAACCCAAATATCAAAGGTTTGATAATGTTGAAAACTAAAATCCCAAGAGGTCTGAGAGATTTTTGAGTTAGATGCACATATTTTCCTATCTTTTCAAGGCCTGCGATATGCACCCAAAATTAGAAAATCTATCTTATTCCAGAAGCTTCCTAATGTTCCTAATGCATTGATTAACAGAAATTAAGAGTCAAGCTACTCACGAGACAAGCATTGAAAAGAAGAACAGTTGCTCCTTTACAGGCATTTACAAAATCAGGGAGGGCTTATGAAAGCACAGAATCCAGTGCTTTCCATCACCTCTGCATATAGATTGTTGCCTTGGAATTAATATGCCCTCCCACACCCACCCACCCCCAGTCCTTATCATTTTGGATTCTGTATCAGGAAATGATGGACTCTCACGGTTGAAAAGGACCTTAAAAGTTATCTGCTGTAGTTTATTTTTCAGAATTTTAATTCCTTTGATAGCCTATGGGTCACATGTTATCTGGCTAGTAATTAAAGACCTTCCACAATGAGGAATCTATTACCTGCAGGGCAGCTTAGTTCTTTAAATTGTTATCACTCAGAGAATTCTTCATCATATTGAATTAGCATTTGTTGTTTTCCAGATTCCTTTCTTGATCCCCTCCTTTCTTCTTTCTTCCCTACTCATTATATCCCTCCCTGTTCTTTCTTTCCATCTGTCTTTACAAAAATAACTACTAAGACCCACCATGTGCCAAGTACTCTGTGCTACAATCTGGAAAGACAAGAGTTAGGGTTAGCATTCAGGTTAGTTTTTCTGCAGTCAAGTCATCTCTTCTGTGGAAACAGTTTAGGAACCAGGAAGCACAACACTGTGGTCTGAATGTGTTTACACTAAGAAGAACTAAGGTACTATGGAAATAGGAAAGCAGGGCATCCAATCCATTCTTTCATGAGGCGGTGTCTCCAAAACAAGATATTCATTAATAAATAGGAGGTAAGCAAGGACTGACATGGGAAACTGCAGTGAGTATTTCTTATTTGGGAAGTTACCAGAATTCATTCCTTCTTCTAAAAGGTTGCATTTTCTGCCAGCGTGGTGGCTCATGCCTGTAATCCCAGCACTTTGGGAAGCCGAGGCGGGCAGATCATGAGGTCAGGAGATGGAGACTATCCTGGCCAACATGGTGAGACTCCGTCTCTACTAAAAATACAAAAATTAGCTCGGTGTGTGGCACATGCCTATAGTCCTAGCTACTCGGGAGGCTGAGGCAGGAGAATCACTTGAACTTAGGAGGTAGAGGTTGCAGTGAGTTGAGATTGTGTCACTGCACTCCAGCCTGATGACAGAGCAAGACTCCATTTCAAAAACAAAAACAAACAAACAAAAAAAAGTTGTATTTTCCTCTAGTTAATGACCTCTATACCTCTGTAATTGGTCTTCATGGAATAATAAGTCAAGATGTCCTGACCTCATCAAGAGGTGGCGAACAACATGATAGGCCTACAACAATCCTTCTCTAGGGATTTTGAATCTTAAGTTGATGCTTTAGTCCATCTGAGCTGCCATAACAAAATATCTTAGGCTGAGTAATTTCTAAGCAACAGAAATTTATTGCTTATAGTTCTGGAGGTTGTGAAGTGCAAGATCAAGGCATCAGCAAATTTGATGTCTGGTGGGGGACCATTTCTCATAGATGGCAAATTTTATGTGTCCTCACACAGTAGAAGGGAAAGGGCTCCCTCAATCCCTTTCATAAGGGCACTAATCTCTCATATCTTAATGATCTTCTAAATGCCCCCACTTCTTTCTTTCTTTCTTTTTTTTTTTTTTTTTTTTTGTTGTTGTTGAGATGGAGTTTTGCTCTTGTTGCCCAAACTGGAGTGCCATGGCACGATCTCGACTCACTGCAACCTCTGCCTCCTGGGTTCAAGCAATTCTCCTGCCTCAGTCTCCCGAGTAGTTGGGTTTACAATCATAAACCACCATGCCCATAAATGCCCCACTTCTTGATACTATTGCACTGGAGATAGGTTTCAACATGTGCATTTTTGGTGACCACATTCAGACCACAGCAGCTGAAGAACAAAGTGATTTGAAGCTCACTTGGGAGTAGATTTGTTATATAACTCCTGGACGGGATGATCAAGGTGTTCCTGCTGCCCAAACTCATAGTGCTACTATGGTTTTTCTCTGTCTGTTCTATGAGTTATCTGATAATTTTTAAATAAAGTTCAATTTTCCTGTTCTAGCAATATTTTAAACAATTAATCAACCAACTCTCACTTAAGCAGGAAGATTGTCCTAAACAGAAGATAGAGTACATGCAAAAACCTGGAAGCATGACAAAAACCAGACAGTGTATCTCCAAGATGAGGTTTGAGAAAAGAGGTGAGGATGCAGGAATAGGACTCACTGGGAAGCGAAGACAGAGAGAAAAGAAACTCTGATTGAATATCTTGTGTAAGCTTCTCAAGAGCTGACAAGGCAAGACATCACAGAATTTTATTCCTGACTCTGATCTCTATCTTTGTAGAAGAGGATATTAATTTCCAAAGATCTTAAACTGCTCACTCAAGCATGTGGCTGTTGATGCTGGAGCTGAGCCCAAAGTGTGAGTGACAGAAGATTAGACCCAAGTAACCATGATGGCTCTCCTCCCCTTTTGATGGAAATAAAAATGAGGGCAAAAAATTTCAGTCTTCTGAAATAGACATTATAAAAACAGAAACAAAAACAAAATGAAATAGTGTCCAAGCACAATTAAGGCTCAGTAATAATAGTTCAATGTGAGAAAAATTATTGATATTATTACATGAAAATACACAAATACCTCAATAGATTTGAAAGGGAATAAAAATAAATTTGATAAAATTTAACATCTCTATCTGATTCAATGTGAAGCACCTCTGGGAAAACTGAATGGGGGACATCGTTTATTTGCTAACGGCTGTCTACTAATGACAAACAAAAATCATGACACTCAAATCAAAAAATGTAGGACATTTCTTTTAAGGTTATAAACAGGAGATCTCAGCTGTCATTAACACCATTTGGTGTACAACGAACAGTGCACAATGCAGTAAGAAAAGCAAATGAAGCAAAAAATTTAAAAATTAGAAAGGAGGAGTCAACACTATAATTACATACAGATCAACAGTATGATGTGCATAGAGTATCAAAGAGAATCAGCAGAAAAACTGTTGAAACTAATTAGAAAATGTAAATAAAATTTCTAGCTACATACTCAGGGTATGCAATCAAGAAGGTCCCCCTACACCAATAACCAACCATAAAATGAAAAGGAAAATTAGACTATTTACAACAGTACCCAAACTATCTAAATTATCTAATGATTATACTATTAAAGAAGAGACATTTTAAGAAGACAAAAAAAAGTAAAGCTCTATTAAATGACTTAAATGCTAAATAAACTTTCTTACTAAATTCATGGGTATAATTAACTTTGTAAGGAGGATAACATCTCAATTTAATTAATTCAATGTAATTTTATTCAAAATTCCAGTGAAATTTTGGGGGGAACTTGGAAAAATGTCTTAAAAGTATAGCAAAAACAGAGATTGTATTTAAAAAGAACAAAGTTGAGGACTCGGCCGTCAGATCTTGGCCATCAAGAAGTGAAGGGCCATGATCTCTCAGAGTTTGGAAACACAGTGAACCCTGTGGCTGCCTCTCTACTTTGCCTGGAGAGCTTCCAGACCATAGCTCTAAGAAGGGGAACCTAGGTGGACCATCGTAGGCTTCCCAGTTTGAGAAGCCAGAGCTGGGAATCTGGACTGCCAAAGTAGCTAGAGTTTGTAGTTCACACTGCTGAGAGGAGACAGCTGCTTAAAGAGAGCATTAGAGATCTGTAGAGGGTTCTGCACAATCTTCCACTGAGGTCTGATAAACATATGCCTGCAAGGAAGCTATAAAAGGCTTAGGAAAGAAATACCTGAAAGGACTAGACCATTCTAGGGCTTAATGGTGATGATGATGGATGAACCATGAATTAACCACCATCTTGGGGCTCACACAGGACCAAGAACAGGCATCACATATCAACAGGTCAATAACTGATTGCTTAGAAAAATGTGTTAGGATAAATGAAGTTGGAACCTTTTGTAAAACCATATGTGGTCCTAACTTTCAAATGGATTCCAAGGTAATATAAAGTTTATGAATGAAAATGCCTGATTGTCTTTCTGGAATTGGGGTTTAGAAGGAGTTCTTAAGGCTGGGCGCGGTGGCTCAAGCCTGTAATCCCAGCACTTTGGGAGGCCGAGACGGGCGGATCATGAGGTCAGCAGATCGAAACCATCCTGGCTAATATGGTGAAACCCCGTCTCTACTAAAAAATACGAAAAACTAGCCAGGCGAGGTGGCGGGCGCCTGTAGTCCCAGCTACTCGGGAGGCTGAGGCAGGAGAATGGCGTGAACCCGGGAGGTGGGGCTTGCAGTAAGCCGAGATCGCGCCGCTGCACTCCAGCCTGGGCAACAGAGCGAGACTCCATCTCAAAAAAAAAAAAAAAAAAAAAAGAGGAGTTCTTAAAACACAATTTAAAAAGAAAACACAAAGTACAAAGTATAAAGAAAATTGTTATGAATTTGATTATAAGTTAAGGTTTCTATTTGACAAAGAATATCATAGACAGTTAAGAGGCTAAAGAAAATATTTTAGTGACTTAATAGAAATAATACTCAAAATACAAAATTGTCTCCTATGAATCAGGACAAATAATGGCCAAAAAGTGTAAGTTGAGATTTCAATACCATTTTTTTTTTTTTTTTTTTTGGTGGAGTCTCACGGTGCCCCCAGTCTGGAGTGCGGTGGCTAATCTTAGCTCACTGCAGCCTTCGCCTCTCAGATTCAAGCGATTCTCCTGCCTCAGCCAACCAAGTGGCTGGGACTACAGGCATGTGCCACCATGCCCAGCTAATTTGTGCATTTTTAGTAGAGATGGGGTTTCACCATGTTGGCCAGGATGGTCTCAACCTCCTGGCCTGAGGTGATCCATCTGCCTTGTCCTCCCAAAGTGTGGGATTACAGCCGTGAGTCACCGTGCCTGGCCACATAATATTGAGATTTCAGCAACAATAAAACAAATACATAGCTTTTACAATGTAACCACAATAATACACATTTTAAAGGAATATGTATTTTAAAATATCATAAATTTGTAAAAGATAATTATAGTGAAAATTCTTCCTCTGCTTCCTGTCCCACAGCTACCCAGACCTCATGCCTCCACCTCCTTAGACAGCAGCAGTTAATTTCTGCTACATCCTTCCAGAAATATTTTATGCATTATACAAGCAAATACAAATATTGTTTCCCCTAATAATGATTTGACATGCCTCTTGGAGATCTTCCTATTTCAGTACTTGTAAAACTTCCTCATCTTATGTTTAAAAATTTGTTTTAGTTTTTACTTGTTGAGATGGCCGAGGAATAATTAAATATTTCCCGAACAGGATGTATTTTTCTCAATAAAGAAATGGCTAATTAAAGTATGGTGTAGTCACATAATAAAAAAGCCACAAATCTGTTAAAAAGGGTTAGACATCTTTCCTCATAGAAGCTTACCCTTTAGCAAGTAGCTTCACGTTTTATATATGAGTGGTGGTTTCTTTCACTGATATGATTTAATGCCTCCCTGTTACCTAAAATTCTGCACTGAAATATAACCTTCAGGAGGGCAGAGATATTTCTATTCTTTGTTTCTGATATTTGTCCAGTACATCTGGAGGATTAATTGCTACAATTACAATGCCTGGGTCAAAGGATACACAACATTAAAATATTGAAAGGCTTTTTTCCTCAATTCTTTCCCAAATTGTGCTAATGTAACTACCACAAACAATGCATGAGACAGTTCTTTCCCCATAGTTTCACCAATACAGTATTTTAAAACTTCACTAATTTTTGTGGATCTGATAGAAATGTGTGTGTGTGTGCGTGTGTGTGTATAAAACATCTAACAAGTTACCACTTTGTAATCACTGGATGTGTAAGAATTTGTTAAAAATATATATGTGAATGTGAGAAAAAAGCCTCATATTCTGCCAGAAAAATGTGTAATCTTCTAGAAAAAGTTACAAGCATTTCGGAGAGCAAAGCTGCATAACTTTTTGAAATCAAGTGTGTATATACCCTAAGACAAGTATTTGCCATGCCAGTAATCAGTTTCCAAATAGCATGTGATTTAATTCTGCTAAGTGAGACCTGAGATAAAATCTACTAAGTGGTATCCAGGAAAATTTTCCTTTCTTTAAGAAGAGACTCACGCCGGGCGCGGTGGCTCACGCCTACAATCCCAGCACTTTGGGAGGCCGAGGCAGGCGGATCACGAGGTCAGGAGATCGAGACCATCCTGGCTAACACGGTGAAACCCCGTCTCTACTAAAAATACAAAAACCTAGCCGGCCGAGGTGGCAGGCGCCTGTAGTCCCAGCTACTCGGAGGCTGAGGCAGGAGAATGGCGTGAACCCGGGAGGCGGAGCTTGCAGTGAGCCGAGATTGCGTCACTGCACTCCAGCCTGGGCGACAGAGCGAGACTCCGTTTCAAAAAAAAAAAAAGAGACTCACAAAAATGATAGTTGTACTTTTGCCAATGGCTGGCCTGTCTTGATGTGATTCTTGGAACCAAGGCAGATATTGTGAGATCATGAGGTGTATTATAAAAGTTTGGCAGAGCAGAAATGTCAAAGGGTCTCTGAGGGCACAGTTGAGCCTTCAAACGACATCCAGACTATTGTGAGGAGAAAATAAATATCTTTATTGGTTAAACTACTGCAGTTGCTTTTAAAAAAATGCATGTAGCCAAAGACATTCAAAATGACAGAGGACTCAGTTAGTTTACATTTATTTTCTAGATGTTTAAATTGAGACCAAGAGAGGAAGGGCATGTTCCCAAGTTTACACACCTGGAACTAAGTGTATAAACAAATCATTTGCTCAGTATCAGGTAGAGTTTGCTTGCTGAATTGGTGGAAATAGATATTCAATCAGACATAAACTCCCAAATTCTGAACCTAGCCATAAGGTTTCTTGTTGCTTCCACATAGTTTATCCACGAGGCTGGATGAGACAGGTGAGATGATAAAGGAGAGACACCTGGGAGTTGTAGTCACACGACCAATATTTATATCCCAGTTTTCCTCCCTGTTGGCTATATAATATAGGATAAGTCATTGAATCTCTTTGGGGTTTGGTTTACTCCTTGATTCCATAGAAGTAACAGGACTTCTCCCAATGGCCTTGGAGTTAGCAAACCCAACCATTTTACAGCTGAAAGCACACAGGATACATGATATACAAATTACAGAATGCTAGACTCCATTCAGAGGCAGTTCTACTGTTACTTTTTTGCCCTTGAGAGCTAAGGTAAATCATCTAAGCTCTCTAAGGCCAGGTGTTCTCATAAAGAATGGAAGCAAAAATAGATATTCTTTATGTTTGGAGGGTCAGTTGCTTTTCATAGTGTATATATTTCCCCCTAATTTTCTATGTAGAAGTGTACTATTTTTGTAATCATAAAGAAACTGTAAGTATTATTAAAAATAATTAACAAAGCCCTTCCCAATGCAGGTGATTTGTACTCCCATTTCGGTGGCCTGGTATGTTTAGGTTTGATAAGGAAATGTTTCTGTAAAGGGTGCTTTCATTTATATGTTTCAATGATCTACGTGAAAGGCAAGAGGTTACCATTTAACGCAAGTTTTTTTGTTTATCCACACTCTGGTTTTAGCAACCTAGCAGCCCTGAGCCATGAAAAATTGAAAAAAGTAAATGTGAGGGATTTCTGTGCATATTTTTTAACTAGTTGCATATGTATAACAATTTATCTGTACAAAAGCAATCTCATATCCATTAACTTATTTCATATTTGTTGTTGTTTTTATTGTAATTAGGGCAGGTATTATTATTGTTGTTTTTGTTATTTTTGTTGTTTTACTCAGGCAAAAGGGCTCAGAAAAATTAAATTGTCCAAAATCACAAATCTGTAAAAATGTAAAAATAATTTCAAACTCAGACTGATTCTAAGTAAAGTAAACTGTTCACGAAAATAATTAAGAGGGTCAGGCACAGTGCCTCATGCCTGTAGTCCCAGCACTTTGGGAGTCCACAGCAGGTGAATCACTTGAGTCCAGGAGTTTGAGACCAGCCTGGGCAACATGGCGAGACCCCATCTCTGCAAAAAAATTTAAACAATTAGGCAGGCATGGTGACGTGTGTCTGTAGTCCCAGGTACCTGGAAGGCTGAGACAGGAAGGCTGCTTGAGCCCAGGTGATCAAGGCTTCAATGAGTCATGATTGTGTCACTGCACTCCATCCTAGGCAACAGAGCGAGACCCTGTTTCGAAAAAAAAAATATATATATATATATAGTAATAAGAACAATAACTAAAAATTATTGATCCCCTACTATGGCCATCTACTCTCTATATTATCTAATTTAAGTGCACAATAAGCCAATCAAATAGGTACCATTATTCTCATTTTGCATTTGGTTAAATAAACTAAACCTGAGAAAGGGAGGAGATTCACTCAAGATCAGACAACAAATGCATACCATGAATTCGAACACAGATCTACCTGACAGCAAAGCAGGTACTTTGTATACTTGTGTCCTTGGTACCCAGTTAACTGGCCATACTATTGTCATAATGTAAAGTGAGCAACTCATCTGCCTTTTCCCTTTTCACTTCAAAATGGATGTCTGTTTTTCTGAATCCCTTCTGTGATAACTATTGCATTATGTTATTTTCAATTTTGTTCAGAGACATCTATTCAGTCCCCGAGACTATAGAGTAATGCAACAAAAAAGACATTAAACATACTTGTGTGGCTTAGGCTGAAGTTCTTGTTCTGTTGCTTATTGTCTGTGTGCAAAAATCACTTAAGAAAGTCAATTTACTCTAAGCCTCAGTTTCCCAGTGTGAAAGAGTTGGATCAGTATATTCTCCACCCACTCATAGATTCATACTGAGGACAAAAGTAGGAGACAAATGCACATGCCTGTAAAGTATAATTTTTATTAAAATAGATATTAAATTCATTTACTGTAATAGTGCCTTATTAACAACACATTTATTTACTGAAAGAATAACACTACATTCAGGGCATTGAATTTGGTTGGTTTACATACATTATCTTCTGTACAACAACACTGAAAAGGAAATAAAATATTTCCCACATGGCATAGGAGGAAACTGAGACTTGAATTGGTTAAATAATTTGTCCAGATCATACCTTTGTCAACAAAATATTTTCTTTCTCTGTGATAAATTAATTTATATTAACTAATTACATAGACACTAACTCCATTGGGGGAGAAAAAAAGTACAGCAACAAATGGCATATTCTATCCTGAAAAATTTCAGAAAAACTGAAGCAAGATATTTCCCTGACACCTTCATAGGACTTGTGACGGGATACCTTGTGTACTCAGCCTGCCACTCTCAGCTCCTCACAGGAGGGAGCACACGAGCAAATGAGGCAGGAACTAGAACGCACGAGCACTGGAACCAGCTGGCTGTCTGGCTGTTTTGGTGCCAGCAGGATCAAACTCTACTCACTCAGACCCACTGTGTTCCACCCCTCATGGGAGGGAGCCCACAGGTGAGGGGGCGCAGGAGCTGGAGTGAACACTTTTGGGCATCTTCAGGAGTGAACTTCATGCAGACCCCAAGGCAATACCCAGGCAGGGGGTGACTCCTGAAGTCCCAGAGTGTGTGTTACAGTGCTCTTTTAGCTCTTCCGTCCATTGACAGCTTAAGTGTTAACAGCTCTGTGGGCCCTCTGCCTTTTGGCATGAGGCAGATGCCCTCCGCCAGCAAGGGCACAGATCCAGTGTGACAGCCTTTTGTATCCGCATTTGTGGCTCCTGAGCTCTTGTCCAGCATCCAGGAAAAATGAGGTCACACAAATAAATTTGAAGGATGGTAAATGCAGAGGATTTTATTGCCAATGAAAATGGCTCTCAATGGGAAGGGGAGCTGAAAAGAGG
The DNA here is from genome assembly GCF_049350105.2 of Macaca mulatta. Classification (NCBI taxonomy): domain Eukaryota; kingdom Metazoa; phylum Chordata; class Mammalia; order Primates; family Cercopithecidae; genus Macaca; species Macaca mulatta. The sequence continues at coordinate 80,837,044 of NC_133419.1, forward strand.
AAGAGGTGGGTATGTAATCCTCTCCTAAAGTCCATCTCCAGCTGGATTCTTATCTGAAGTTACGCCATCTAGCTGTCCCTCTGACGTCAAGCTGCTTCTCTCTGACATACAGCCATAGTCCCCAGTGTCCAGCTGCTTGTCCTCTCTGCTGGCTGAGCCTGGGGTCTGAGTCTGTAAAAGGCATAGGATGGGGGGTTGGGTAGGCCACAGGTGGTTTAGGAAAAGGCTACATTAGAGCAGGAAAACAGGGATATAAGTTCTCCCTTTGAGCTGTGAGTTTCAGGCTTTTCAGCTTGAAGGTGGGGTTTTGTCTGGGATATGCCCTTTTCTGCCTAGAATTTCTCTGCCCCCTGTCCCTGTGAACGTCATGTGATTTAATTGCAGTGCTGTAACACCATGCTAGCATACTGGTTTTCTCTGATATGGGACAGAGATAAAACACCAACAGTCTCTGAAGCCAAGACTGGACAACTTGATCAAGCTGAAGAATTAGTTACTTGCTGGAGGCATCAACAAAGGATTTTCATCAGTGCTGCTCAACATTTTGTATCCAGTATTCATTATCTCAAACATAAGCCACAAATGTTTATGCTGTTTATTCATTAATTCATCTGCATATGAAATCTCTCCTTTAGGAGGTACTTTTCAAGGACATACTAATTTTAATCATAACATTAATATAACTTGGATTTTGTTTTTCTTCACTTGTCATTCATTTATTCATTTATTGAATAAATGTTTATTGAGAATCAATTAATTAATGCAAAATACTTAATTCAAAGACCATAAATAAAGATATGAAACACTAAGGGGTGGTTTATAGACAAGAATTAATACCCTCTTTTTTTTCCATCTGGTATTTAAGAATCAAAATCACCTTATCCAAGACTCGTGAAGAAGTAAATAATGCCAACAATCCCAGCTTCTGAACACAGATCTCAAATCTTATCATCTTGGCTATGATTTGTTTTCTGCGGTCCTTCAATCCCTGGTCCATGAATCAGTGACAACTGGGCAGAATCTCCTGGGCAGTTTTAAAATTATAAATTGTTGTTCCACATTTATACAAAAATATTTTAAATCAGTAAGTCTGGAATGGGAATAAAGAATGTATATTTTTTTAAATTGCAAGTAATCCTGATGTGTACTAAGTTTAGGATCCATTGACTATATTAACACATATTACTTTTTAAAAAATGATAAAAGTTTTGAATCCACCCCCGCCTATTGACGCATATATACTAGTATAAAATAAAAACTGTGCATATAATTTCCAGGAGTTCATAGAGGTTCTATAGCCCATTTAGTTATCCTTTGTGGCTGTGAACAAAATTAAGACTTCCTGACCTGGAAACATTCCCTCATTATGAAGCCCTTAGAAGACAATCTGGGTGGCTGGGCATAGTGGCTCAAGCCTGTAATCCCAGCACTTTGGGAGGCTGAGGCAGGAGGATCACCTGGAGGCCAGGAGTTCGAGACCAGCCTGACCAACATGGTGAAACCCTGTCTCTCCTAAAAAATACAAAAATTATCCAGGCCTAGTGGTGGGCGCCTATAGTCCCAGCTACTTGGGAGGCTGAGGCAGGAGAATCGCTTGAACCCAGGAGGCAGTGATTGCAGTGAGCCGAGATCATGCCATTGTACTCCAGTCTCGGTGACAGAGAGAGACTCCATCTCAAAAAAAAGAAGACAATCTGGGCTCAGGATAGACATCATTACTGTCTGAGGATGCAAGGGAAGCTGAGGCCTAGAGAAGAAGCCTAGACCCTCAATGCAATTTAACCATTGCATATCAAGAGTTGTTCTTTCTAGGGAAAAACCATTCCTTTACCATTCCTTTTGCTCACTGCATTGAGCAAAAACAGCATTGGGTATGTTTGGTTAAGGTGATAATGTTAAAGAAAATGAAAAGATTCAGGAAGATTTAAAGGGGGCAGACTCAAAACTTTCTGGGTGTTGGAAGTATGGTTTATCAACACTCTTGTCTTACTATCCTGTGCTGGAAAATTTGGGATTAAAGCTAGGAGACAGGAATGCAGACATTAATCAGGCATTGGTGAATGTTCTAGAGAGTGAAAGGAAGCTACAGAGAGGGATTTCTGTGACTTTGTGTTGGTTACATTGTTTCAGTTTTAGTTTCAATTCAGAGATATACAAAGAGGACAAGACAAAGAGAATGTCCCTTGTGTAACAATTTAAGACCTGATACATGAGAATTAAATATTTTGGCAGGCCAGGCCTGTGGTTCACACCTCTAATCCCAGCACTTTGGGAGGCCCAGGCAGGCGCATCATGAGATCAGGAGTTTGAGACCAGTCTGACCAACATGGCAAAACACTGTCTCTACTAAAAATACAAAAATTAGCTGGGCATAGTGGCATGCACCTGTAATCCCAGCTACTCAGGAGGCTGAGGCAGAAGAATCCCGTGAACCCAGGAGGCAAAGGTTGCAGTGAGCTGAGATCGTGCCACTGCACTCCAGTCCGGGTGACAGAGTGAGACTCTGTCTCAAAAAAAAAAAAAAAAAGAAAAAAAAAGAAAAAGATTTTGGTAACTGAACTGGTCAGTCTCTGCTATGTTCTGACGTCTTAAGATTCAAAATAGTCAAAATGCACCTCCCCACAGATGTACACACAGACATATACACAGAGAGGGAGAGAAGTATTGGGAAAGGGGTATGTTCCTTTTATATGATGGACAAGTTCAGATAAAATAAATCATTAGAGTTAGTTTATAAATAATCATACTGAGATGGTGGATATTGTTGGTAGACATGGCAGAGGCATTCTTGTTTTGATTATATTTGGGTTTAGTAAGTAGCTTTCAAGTACTTGTCTATGGAAACCTAAATATTCTGAGGAAGTATATGGGAAGGAGCTAGGCTTGGAGTTGAGGGGTCCTGGGAGCAGCGAGAGCACCTTGCACCCACAGAGAAGCTTCCCCTTGTTTAGTGAATATTAAGAATGTGCACAGCATTCTGTTTACAAAGAAAAGTTCTATTTTTTAAGTATGAAAATCACTGCTTACAAGAAATATTTACTTTCCTAAAACTTTCTTAGTAAAGTAGTGTTCAAAATACCCTGTGCAAATCTGATATAAAGCTGTAACTCATTTATACTGTGTTAAGGAAGTCTAAATACCTCAGCTATGAACTCTGGATGGGCCACCTCTGTCACCTGGAGCCAAAGTTCAAAGAGAAAGTTTCATACAGGCGTGTCTCCAAACACAACCCCTATATCATGGTATATTTAGTATTGTACTCCTCAAAGCCCATTCTGGAGGAAATTACCCAGGGGACTTCCCTGTTATGAAGAAACTGACCAACGCACTTCAAGGAATTGTTTCCCTACAAGCAGCATGTAGAAATGAAAATAATAGGCTGGAATCAGACAGACTCAGTTGCTAATGACAGTTCTACCATGAGCTAGCTCTTGTGAAAGTCTTGGACAAGACAGTTAAACCTGAGAGCATCGTTTTTCTAATCTGTATGATAAGGATAATATTCTCCATTTTGTAAAGTGGATGTGAGAATTAAACGTACTAGCACAGTTAACTGGAGGTACAATAATCTGGAGCCCTTTTGAGAACTTTGTGGAGAAGTGAGAAAGATGGGTAAAAGACTTCTAGCGTTAACAATTTTCCTTTAAAAGAATCCTTTCTGGCCAGTTTGAATGGCAGGAAAAGGGAGGGACCCAATGGCTTTGGGAAGGTGTGTGGGCAAACACATGAGGAAATTCTACGTTTCCTTTTGAGGGCCATGACCAAACATTCCTGAGTATTGAGGACAACATTCAGCAAGTCTCTAGCCTTTGTAAACCCTGAAACACATTTTCTTAGTAAGTAGATATTTTTCCTTAAAAAAGGTTAAATTCAAATTTGATCCAAATAAATTAATTTAAAATATCATAAAGTATAAAAGGAAGGGGGATAATTTTCTCTATTCTCTATACAACGCTTTTTACCTAAATCATATCAGAGTTCATATCATGATCAATATGGATTCTAAGAAGAACATGAAACAAGTTGAGATTCAAAAGAGACCCAGATACATGGTAGAATTCCCAGGGAAGCATGACTGCAAGCTAGTTACCGAGATGGGACTACTGTAATTATCTTGCCATTTCATTTCCTTGAGCATATTTTGCAACAGTAGGTAAGTTTTTTTTGTTTTTTTTTTGGTTTTTGTTTTTTTTTTTTTAAGTCTGGTAGAGGGCTAAAATTAGGAGGGCTCTCTTCAACTGGAATAATACTAGACAATTGCATATGAATTTTAATGGTCTCCGAATTCCAAGGTAGCATTTGTGCAAAAACAGTTTTTTGTTTTCTGCTTTGGATCCCCTTTTGGGACAACTGTCTAACCTGTACCATAATTGTCTACCATGCAGTTCTCTAGCCAAGAAAAATAATGTCTTTGCTATCCATAGCTGTGGTGACTTCCCCATCATAAACCTGATTGCACAGTATTTTTAGTGCCTTTATATTTTATTTTCCTTTTATAATTTTTTTTTTTTTTTTTTTTTTTGTAGAGATTGGGGGTGGTCTCACTTGATTGCCCAGGCTGGTCTTGAAGTCCTGGCTTCAAGCAATCCTCCTGCTTGAGCCTCCAAAAGTGCTAGAATTAGAGGTGTGAGCCACCAAACCCAGCCTGCTTTTATATTTTCTGAATCACTCTATTTACTTTAGGCACCAGGTAGGCAGGAATTGCATCTTTATTATTTACTATTATAGTCCTAGTGCTTGGTATTTTCTATCAATGTTAGTCATTCTAGTAGTGTTTACTTTGAATTTCCTTGATGAATGACGACGTTGAGCACCATTTCACTTGGATATCCAGTTTGTGAAGCATCTGTTCAATCCTCTTGCCCATTTTTTAATTGAGCTGTTTTATATATATATAAAATATATAATATATAAATTTTGTTTTTGTGTATTAAACATATATATGTAAATATGTATATACATTATGCATATATATAAAATACATATAATACATGAAAAATACAAACAAAACGTTCATATAAATTATATATAACAGTTTGTACCCATTCAACTTTTAAAAAATTCATTAAATGAAAAATTACTTACTACATATCTAACATGTACATGCCAAAGACAATGCTAATGCTAGGGATAAAGAAGGGTTATTTTACAAATTGCTGAAATATGTTTATAGGAAAAAATGTTGGTAAATTTGGGGATAATAATAGCAACCTGGGAAGAAGTAGTTTTTTATTTCCAAATAACCTACAATCTCTCACCTAGACATTATAAATATCAAACTTATTTTATAATACGAATTGTACCAATGGAATATTCATCATTATAGGTACCAGGAAATAAAGATTTTCACATTTCCTTGAATGTTAAGTAGTTCTAAAAGTATACGTTGTAAATACATCTTTTAGGTATGTATTGGAGAATACATATTTTCTAGGTAACTGATAAATAATAAACTCTTTCAAAATAAAATTTATGATAGGCAGCTTTTGACACTCAAATAGTCTTTTCATTAAAGATATTTCAAAGCATTTTTCCACAAATTTTCTTTAATACCACTTTTTATGTTTAGTTAATTTTTGATTTATCTTGTAAAGTTTAAATGAAATTTAGCCTGTTTGTTTGAGAGATTAACCATATAATGATTACATGGGTACCACATTAATGGGAATAAATGAATAATTATTAAGTGATGAATCTGTTTCCTTCTAGATAAAAGAGGGGAATCTAGGAATAGTAGTACTAGGGGTTGAATTTTCTTTCATTGAATACATTAATTAATACCAAAGTATTTTATTTAACCAGTCAATCAATAAAATATTCAGTCTATTGATATTATTTATTACCTCAAACTTTGGAGATTCCTGTACTGTGCACTGAGAAGGTACAGAAATATAGAAAATAGAGTCTCTCCCCACTGATTCCATATAGTCTAGCATTGGAGATAAGCAACGTAACTATAATTAAATGTAGAAAAGTATATGTCATAAGCAGTTAATAGATAAAGGGCTATCGCCATTGAAAAAGTGACTCCAACTCATTGGAAGATGGTGTTTTTTGGTGAAGTTATGGAGGATTGGGACAAATAGAGAGGCAGGGTATGGAATAATCTATACTGAAGCTGATCAATATGGTAGTGGACTTAAAGAAGATAATGTTAAAAATCCAGTTTCTCCCTTGAGCTAGCCTCATTTCTTATGCTCAGTCAACAGCCACATGAAGCCCATGACTATCACACTGAGTGACACAGATGGAGTACATTTTCTTTATCACAGAATGTTCAATTAAACTAAGCTGCTGTAGACAAAAGAGCTTGAACAACACAGGTATAAGACACTGTATGGAACATCTAGAAAAGAATAAATATTTCCGTCTATCTGATGTTAGGTAAATTGAAAAGAAATGACCAGAGGCAGCCTAGGAAAAATGTTGAGATAAGACCATGAAGGCACTTGAAAATAAGTTTTACTATGATAAAAAATTAAATCAAAAGTAGCAAACTGTTCAGAAATATGCATAAACAATGTTGATGTGATAGCAATCAAGAACAGTTTAAAGACAGAAGGCCACTTGGGGCTAGTTCAAGAGAGAATTGCTCCATATTTGACCTAGACCAATGGCAATGGAAATACAGTGAATTCAGGGCTTCTGTGCCTGTCGTCACACATTCATTGAAGAAATAGGTATAGAATATATATTTTAGGCCAGTATCCTCTAGACTAGGGATATAAAATAAATTTTAAAAACATACAAAACATTCTTCTTCATGAAGTCTACATTTTAGGAGAATGAGCAGGCTAGATTTTAAATTCATTCACTACTTTCACGTATTTCTTATAACAAACCTGGGAGGTGGATATATTGGCTCTCACTTTATAGATGAGATTAATTACCGTATGTTCCAAACCCACATAATAGCTATAATAATAAAGTGATACAGCACGGTTGTATCTAGATTATATATTTATATATAGTTATGTGTCACTTAACAACAGGGATACATCCCAAAATGCACTGTTAGGTGATTTTGTTGTGTGAACATAGAGTGTACTTACACACACCTAGAGGATATAGCCTATTATATATACTTCTTGCTCTATGGGATACCCTATATCTCCTAGGCTATAAACCATGTTACTGTACTGAATATTATAGGCAACTGAAACACAATGGCATTTGTATATCTAAACATATCTAAACATAGAAAAGGTACAATAAAAATATAGTGTAAAAGATTAAAAATTGGCATACTTGTGTAGGGCAGCTTACCATGAATGAAGCTTGTAGGACTGGAAGTTGCTCTGGTTGAAGCAGTGAGTGAGTGGTAAGTGAATGGAAAAGTCTAGGACACTGCTATAGACTTTATTAATATGGCACACTTAGGCTGCACTAAGTGTATTTTACAAATTTTTTCTTGGCCAGGCTCCAGGGCTTACAACTGTAACCTAGCACTTTGGGAGGCCAAGACAGGAGAATCACTTGAAGCCAGAGTTCAAGACTACCTGCGCAACATAGAAAGACCCCATCTCTAAAAATAATAATAATAATAATAATAACAACAACAATAACAATAAAATTAGTCAGGGATCATGTCACTGCACTCTAGCCTGGGCAATACAGCAAGACCCTGTCTCTAAAACAAAACAAAATTTTTTCTTTAATAATCAACCTTAGCTTACTGTAACTTTTTTGCTTTATGAGCTTTTTAGTATTTTTAACTTTTTTTATTCATTTGTAATATTTAATTTGAAATACAAACACACTGTATACCTATAAAACAGTATTTTCCTTCTTTATATCTTTATAGGCCTTTTTATATTTTTTTAAATTTTGTATTTTTTATTTTTACTTTTTAAACTCTATTGTGAAAAACTAAGATACACACATTAGCCTAGGTGTACGCAGGGTCAGGATCATCGGTATTTTACTGTCTTCCACCTCTACAACTTGTCCCACTGGAAGATCTGTAGGGGCAATTACATGCATGGAGCTGCCATCTCCTGCAATAACAATGTCTTCTTCTGGAATACCCCCTGAACCACGTGCCTGAGGCTGTTTTAGAGTTAACATCCTTTATAATAAGTAAAAGAAGTATACTCTAAAACAATGACAAAAAGTACATATATAAACCAGCAACAGTCATTTGTAATCATCATCAAGTACTATATATAATTATGTGTGCTATACTTTTATACAGCTGAAGTACAGGGGGTTTACACCAGCATCACCACAAACACATGAACAATACATTGTGCTGTGATGTTATGATGACTACAATGTCACTAGGCAATAGGAATTCTTTATCTTCATTATAACCTTACGGAACCACTGTCATATATGTGGTCCATAGTTGACAGAAACACAGTTATGGGATGCAGTGACTGTAATGTGGTTGACATTGTTCTAAGTGTTTTGTGAACCTCATTTAGTGTTTAATATTCATTTAATATTCCTAAAAATCTTATGAAAAAGAGATTTGTGTTTCCATCTTCTAATAAATGAGAAAACTGAAGTTTTACATTTTTACATAATTTGTCTAAGTTCACTGAATAATTATGTAGTGGAACTAGGATGTGAAACTATACAGTTGAAGTCCAAAAGTCATACTCTAATTTACAACACAATGCATATAGGCCTTTTTGGTTCCAAAGCTCATACTCGTATTTAGATAGGAGTAATCATATTTAGTGACTTGACTGGCTGTAGAATGTGAGCAAAAGGGAGGAATTAAACTCCTATATATTGGTGTCATTCATCTAGGGATGTACAATAATTATATCCTAAATTCTTACTGTTCCCTGAATAAACCTTGAATTTACGTTATCGTTGCCCTGACCAAATTAATATAATGAAAAAGTCTGATGTCTTCCATGTGAATTAACCCTAAAATTAGAGCACAGAGGGGGAACAAGAGTGGCAACACTTATTAAAGATCATATACATGAATGGTCTTTGAGAATGAACGTCTTTCTGCCTGCATTGATTGGAATGGGGGTGTACAATAACACATGTAGATAATCTCAGCAAGCTCAGGGCCTTGTAGCTTCCCACTGTCATGCCTAGAATCAACACTTTTCAATTTGCAGTCAAAGGAGACTTTTACCTGAGGAAGTGGATTGGCAGTTTGCTTCTTTGGTCAATGAGTGACTTTTCTAATCAAGTCCAAGTGGCTTAAAATTCGAGACTTTCCACTCTGACTCCTGAGGCTTCCCAAGCAGCTAATGTGTGGTGCATGCACATGGGGTTCCTTGCTCAGCTAAGTCCCTGCTGATCATAGTGCAGCCCTTTGCTATTTGACATAAGCTGATACATTTCCCAAGCCTGAAGTCTCCACGTCAGCCTCTGTCTTTTCTTCTCTTTGAAGCTATACATTATCAAACCCCATTCACTTAACACCCTAAAGGTAATTAGTCTTCTACTTGCCAGCCTCACTACCTTACCTTTACACTCTTTCTTTATTGTTTTTTGCCTGGATTACTCCAAAGGCTTTCTAATCTGGTCTCCAAATCCCCTTGTCCCTGCTATGTTGCAATTCATTCTCCACATAGCTCCTGATTAGTCTTTGTAAAATGAAGATCTGATCATGTAAATCCCTTGATTAAAACCCTTTATTAATTCACATTGATCTTTGATGCTGTTCAAGCTTCTTAACACGAATCTACAAGGACCCCATGATATGATTCTTTTTTCAACTATTGACACTCTACCCCTCCTCTGTGTCCTCTCCTGAACTCTGATAAAGTTGTTCTTCAACTTCATTTTAAATTTTATTCTCACATATTAATTTGCTATTCATTTTTATAATATCAAGAGGTATCTAATGTAGAGCCATAGGCACCAAACCAATCCTTGACATCATGAAAGATGCTTTCAGCCAGGCCAAGGGCAGACGGGGATTCTGAAGCAAAATTTTAAACATACCTCTAAGCCTGTGACCTGAGATGGAGCTCCTTGCAGTCAGGACTTCTTTGTTGCTTAAGAGTTTATAGGTATTGCTCATCTATTCATTCCTTCTTGCTAAACATCCTTGATGCTAATCAGCTGCCCCTTCTGAAGATGAGCACCTGACACCATATTTAACAGACAGAGTCTGTTGGCCATGCCTCCTCCCCTCTTTACTCTCCTTTGAGGAAGTCACCATCAGCCACTGTGAAAGTGGTATCCCTGCCAGTGATGGCAGAAGTCAAGCTCTTTAAAGACCAAAACAGGGTCACACATTAAGTGCAGAGCCAGCAGTAGGAACAGGTAGGGAGTCAGTTGTCTCTTCTAATGGGTTCACTTACTTTCTTCTTGTGCCATCAGAAGAAAAAAAGATCAGAAAGACTGAGTGTGCCCAAGTAAAAGAAATGCTACAAGGAAAAAAGAGAAACTGGCTAATCAGATTGGGTCTAATGTGGCTTTTAAAAAGGGCATTGAGTTGTAAGGGAAGTCTGCAAGCAGTCATAAAACTGAACCAATCCTGGGAGTGCAGTACACCCAGTCCCATCAATGTGCGGAGATTTTTATAGATGTCCTTAGTGAGATACTTCAGGCCAAAGAGAATGCCAAAAGAAATGAATTTTTGTCATTTAGTTTTGGATACCCTGAAGACAGCAAAGTCATTATATACACCTCATAGCAAGGCGTCATGAGTAGTATTTACAAGGATGACATTTTCTGGAGCCCATTGCCTCCTATCTATCCTCTTGCCCAGTGAGAGTGAAGCATGAATGGTGATTTTCTCCCTTTGGTCTCAGTATTCTTACCCTTGACTTTTAGGAGACAGAAGCAGTATTGAATAGCCCATGGTCCATTCTTCCTGCCCAGAGGCTAACCAAAGAGAAGCCCTCTTTCCTGGGTTGGCTACTCCTTACCAGACAAAAATTACCCACTTATAGGTGGAAGCATCGAGGGGAGAGCAAGGCTTTCTTTGTTATTCATATTGATGACCCAGCTGTCACTTAACATTACCACCTCATTTAGGAAGAGTCCATTATATTGACTGGATGATTTACTTTTTCCTTCAGTTGAGCCCCTTGAGTCTTTTGATAGATTTGGGCTTACAAGTAAAGAACAGAGGAGAGCAGAACTGTTCTGCATGCTACAGGGAGAAAGGAAATTGGTGCCTGAGGGCAAAGCAGATAGGAAAGGTAGGAAAGAACAGAAAAAGAGAATGGAGGAAGCAGCAATACACAGTAAGCTTCAGGTGCAGGAATGTGACTCTGCCCCATGACTTCTCAGAACTTTGGAGACAATTAAACCCACAAGGTGTTTGGCATGTGTAGAGTCCTTAGAGAAATCAGTGAATGCGCTAATATCTGCATAGATTGATACCAAGCAAAATGCAGACACCTTCAATGGGCAAAAATGACTGTGATAAAGAGAATCATAAAGATATAAGCTCCTACAGGGGAGTAAAAGTTGTGAGAGGGATTTGGGCTTTCATCAGCCTTGGTGTTGCTGATCACTGAACAAATTATACCCAGATCTTTAATATGCTAATATCTCCCAGCTTTCTTCTGGATAACATCAGTTATTTCCACATGCTTAAGTTTTGCTGTAGTCAAAACTGCTTCTACGAGACAGGAAGGGATTTCAGGCCAATGTTCTAGACTGGCCTGAAGACCAAATAGTGAGTGTGCAAGTAGCAATGCCCATGTGTCATTGCTTGCAAAACATCTAAAAAGAACACTAGTAAGAAGTGGCTACTAAGCTGTGTCTTAGTCTATTAGGGCTACTATAGCAAAATACCATAACTTTAGGGGCTTATAAATAACATTTATTTCTTACAGCTCTGGGACTGAATATCCAAGATCTAGGTGATGGAAAATTTTGTGTCTGGTGAGGACCCATTCCTCATAAATAGTGCCATCGTGCTGGGTCCTCATATGATGGAAGGGGTGGATGAGCTCCACTGGGCCTATTTAAAAGGATACTCATCCAATTTATGAAGTCTCTGCCCTCAGGAACTAATTATCTCCCAAAAAGCCTCACCTGCTAAAACTATCCAATGGCTAATTACAGTTGACCCTTGAATGACATGGAGGTTACGAGTGCCAACCTCCCACACAGTTGTGTAACTTTTAATTGCCCAATATCATAACTACTAATGTCCTACTGCTGACTGGAAGACTTACTGATAACATAAAGTCAATCGACACACATTTTGTATGATATGTATACATACCATATATATATCATTTTGTATGATATAATCATATTTTTATCTAGCTTACCATAAAGCAAGCTAGAGAAAAATAAAAATGGTAAAAATCATAAGGAAAATATCTTTACTATTCATTAAATGGAAGTGGATCATGTATTATATATATAAACATCATTTTGTATTATATGTATCATATTTTCTCTAGATTACCATAAAGCAAGCTAGAGAAAAATATGGTTATTAAGAAGATCATAAGGAAGAGAAAATATATTTACTATTCATTAAATGGAAGTGGATCATCATAAGAGTCTTATCTGCATCTTCATGTTGAGTAAGGCTGAGGAGGAGGAAAAAGAGAAGGGGTTGTTCTTGTTGTCTCAGAAGTAGCAGAGGCCTATGAGGTGGAGGAGGTGGAAGGGGAGTCAGGAGAAGCAGAAAAGGCAGGCACACTCCATGTAAGTTTTGCAGAAATATATATTATTTTGTCTTTTTTTCTTTTTTTTTTTTGCTTTTTCATTTCATGAAAAGTGTTTGTATGTGGTACCAATTCTTTATTCATGATTTGCTTTAATTTTAGTGCCAGTCTCATAGAATGATCCAAGTCATAAAATAAGTAAAAAATCAGTGTTAAATAATTGGAACCCTTCTGCCAGACTGTCTATTATCAATATGTTTTCTGGCACTGCTTCTTCTGTGTCTTCTTCCTCACCATCTGGCACTGGTTCAGAAGCATTCATCTCCATCAAGTTGTCCTCTGTTAATTCCTCTGGTGTGGTATCTATTCACTCTTGAATTTCTCCAAGATCCATATCTTGAAACTCTTTACTTTCCAACTTTTTGCCGTATCCACAGGCTCTGTCATGATTTTTTCAATTGGCTTGGTCATAAATCCTGTGAAGTCATGCATAACATCTGGACACAGTTTTCTCCAGCAGAAATTTATTGTTTGGGGCTTGATGGCTCTCATGGCTTTCTCTAATAACAATGATGACATCTTGAATGGTGTAATTCTTCCAGACTTTCATGATGTGCTTTCTATCAGTGTTCTCTTCTCTAGTGTTGGCAATCCTTTCAATAGAGTAACTTATATAATGAGCCTTAAAGGTTCTCGTGATCCCCAGATCTAGAGGCTAAATTGAAGGCCTTGTGTTTACAGGCAAGTAGACCACGTTCATGCCTTTGCTGTTGAACTCATGAGGTTCTTGGTGGTCAGGGGCATGTCCAGTATTAAAAGAACTGTATTGGCAAAGTATCTCACTGGCAAGGTAGTTCCTTACTTCAGGGACAAAGTGTTCAAGTAAACAATTCAGAAAAAAAAGATTCTTATTGTTCAGGCCTTGTTGTACAACAAAAAGTCTGCAAGTTAGTGTTTATCTTTTCCGTGAAAGGCTCAGGGGTAGCAGCTTTATAGATAAGGGAAGTCCTGCTCATGAACCCAGCTGCATTGGCACAAAAGAATACTGTTAGCCAATCCATTCCTGTTTTAAATACTGCTGCTTGCAACTTTTTTTCTTTCCTAATGAATGTCATTTGTGGCATTTTTTTTTTTCCCAGATCGGGCACTTTTTCCACATTAAAACCCTGTTCAGGCAGATATCTTTTCTCCTCAGTGATTTTCTTCATGGTGTCTGAAAACTCTTCTGCTGCCTCTTGATCAGCAGAAGCTGCTTCTCCTGTTGCCTTGACATTTTTTTTTAAAGGCAAATCTCTTTCTGAAATTATCAAACCATCATTTGCTGGCATTAAATTCTCTAGCTTTAGATTCTCATCTTCATTTTGCTTGAAGTTGTCATAAAATGACTTCACTTTTTCTCAAATCATATTAGAATCTACAGGTATGCCTTTCGTAGAGCAATATTGCACCTATATAAAAGCTGCATTTTCAACATGAAATAAAAAGTTATTTCACAAAAATTGCAAGGTCTCTGTTACCTTCTGATGTAGCCGCAGTGACAGCTTCCTTCCTTCCTTCCTTCCTTCCTTCCTTCCTTCCTTCCTTCCTTCCTTCTTTCCTTCTTTCCTTCCTTCCTTCCTTCCTCTCTCTCTCTCTTTCTTTCTTTTCACAGTTATTCTTATGCCTGATTCATTTATCTATTTATCTTGAAATGGTGGGACCACAGCTGCAGATCTCAGTCTCTAGTATACATGGAGCTGTTTAACTTTTTTGATAATATTATAACTTCTCTCTGCCTCTTGAGAGCACTTCCAGCATTACTAACAACAGTTTGTATGGGTCCCATGGTGTTCTTCAAGACTTACAGTATTGCACCAAACAGAATGAAAGCATGCAAAACCTTAAGAGATCACCTTTTACTGTAATACACAATTTACTAAGGAGAGAAACAGCTCCTGCAGAGACGAATAGCCTCTCATGGCATTTTTAGCTCATCCTTGGAACACTTGAACTCATCATAATACCAACAAGAGGGAGCTCCAAAATTATTACAGTGGTACAGCATGTACTGCAATTTAATTTATGTAGTTATGATTTGATACTGAATCTTTGTTTACATTCATGATTGCCAATGACACTATCTACAGTCTGTGTTTGCCTGCATAAGTTTTGATACATTTTAAATTTTGATAATAGATTTGTATATATATTATAGTAGTAACTGATAGAATAGTATCTATGTATATTTTATGCACTCACGGCATATCTTTTTCTTATTTTTGTGATATTTCTAGACTCTGCAGTTAATCTGTGAATTTTTTTTTTTTTTTTTTACACAGAGTCTCGCTCTGTTGCCCAGGCTAGAGTGCAGTGTCAAGATCTCAGCTCACTGCAAGCTCCACCTCCCGGGTTCACACCATTCTCCTGCCTCAGCCTCCCGAGTAGCTGGGATTACAGGTGCATGCCTCCATGCCCAGCTAATTTTTTGTATTTTTGGTAGAGATGGAGTTTCACCATGTTAGCCAGGATGGTCTCGATCTCCTGACCTCATGATCTGCCTGCCTGGGCTTCCCAAAGTGCTGGGATTACAGGAGTGAGCCACCACACCAGCTGAATTTTTTCAAATTGTCACAAATCTCCAAAAATTTTTTCCCATACATTTATTGAAAAGATCTGTGTGTAAGTGAACTCACATAGTTCAAACCCGTGTTGTTCAAGGGTCAACTGTAATTTTAACACGTGAATTTAGGGGGAGGGAGAGACACAAACATTTTATGAAAGCAAGTCTTAATCTCTTAGTTCTTGAGAAATATAAAAAGTAGTGCATTTTGCCATTCTGACTTTCCAAGGATGTTGAAAAAGTTGTCATATAGGGTCAAGTGAGATACTACATTTTAACCAAAAATAAAGCAAATGGGAGCCAGAGTTTTCCCATATGGAGAGGCAGTGTTGTGTAACGGAAAGAACCTAAGCATCAGATCATGAGTCATCCCATTCCTCACTCTGCACAGAGCCTTTTGGCTGCAAGGGAGATGGATGAAGATTCAGGACCACACCCTGTTCCTTTTGTCTTGCCTTCCCTCCCATGCTCTACTCCCACTGGCATGATTCTATATTTCCATCTGTTCACTGTTGTTATCAAAATTTCCAATTATAGCTTTGTTGGAGTACCTGAATTCTCCTCTCCTACTGATATAAATCTAGCTGTGGAACTGGAGAAGTCGCTTTGCCTTTCAGGCCTCAGATTTCTCATTTATGAAATAGAGGTTTTAGAACAGATGGTTCTTTCTAGCCTTATGATGTTATGAATAAAGATTCCTATTCCTCAAAATCCATTCCCTTTAGAGCTTTGATTTTCGAGGATTTCAGTATGAGAAGGTTTTGCACCATAATCAGCACGCCATGGGCTCAAATTTCTCCTATGTAGTTTTCAAATGGTCGGAATGAGAAATGCTGTGGTGTATTTATAAACTAATGATGAATGTGACATTAAACACTAAAAATGCAATGCCGTGCTACATGTGATGGCTGAATATTCATTAGGCAGAACATTTTTATGTCAAAATTAAACCAGTAAAGATGTTCAAAATGCTTTAATTTGTGGCTGATTTTAACCACAAATTATTGTTGCAAAATTTGGTTGAACAATTCCCAAGTCCTTTCTCTGACATGTATTTTTTTATAATATTAAACATATATACACACAATCTGAAGTTAATAGACCTCTTTTTGAAGAGGAGAACTTTCAAAGTACTACTCTCCGCTTCACACAAGTTTGCTCATCAAAATCTGTTTTTCTTTGATCTTAGACTTTGGCAATTCAGCAACAAACTGAGTACTATGGTCTTTATGACATGAAGAAATTCTTGTCAATCTATGACAACTTTCTAGGACAGATGTCCAAAAGGAAAGAGCAATTATTAATCATTCAATATGTGCTTAGGACAGCAACAGGCTCACAGGCATTCACTGAAAGAAAGCTTGTGAAGGGGATGCATGAATGAACGAATGGATACACAATAAGGGTAACTGCAGATCTTCTCCCATTTAATGCTCAACGCAGTCCTCCAGGACAGCCACTGCAGGACCCACACTCTGATTAAGTTTTTAGAAAAAGTACCTGATATAGTTTGGTTATTTGTTCCCAAATCCCATGTGGAAATGTAATTCCCAATGTTGGAGGTGGGGCCTGGTGGGAGGTGTTTGGATCGTGGCCGTGGGTCTCTCATGAATGGCTTGAGCCATCACACTGGTGGTAAGTGAGCCCTTGCTCTGAGTTCACACGAGATCTGGTCCTTTAAAAGTATGTGGAACCTCCCTACCATTCTCTTTCTCTTTCCCTTTCCTGTTCCCGCTCTGCCATGTAAGATGCCTCTTCCCACTTTGCCTTCCGCAGTGAATAAAAACTCTCAGAGACCTCCCCAGAAGCTGAGGAAATGCCAGTGGCATGCCTGTATAGCCTGCATAACCGTGAGCCAATTAAACTTCTTTTCTTTCTAAATCACCCAGTCTCAAGTATTTATTTACAGAAGTACAAAAGGCCTAACACAGTTTCCAAGGTCCCAGAGTTTATAAGTGGTGGAGTAAAAATTTAAATGGACGGGGCCGGGGACACAGTGGCTCACACCTGGAATCCCAGCGCTTTGGAAGGCCAAGGCGGGTGGATCATGAGGTCAGGAGTTTGAGACCAGCCTGGCCAATATGATGAAACCCTGTCTCTACTAAAAATACAAAAATTAGCCAGGCGTGGTGGTGCATGTCTGTAGCCCCAGCTACTCGGGCGGCTGAGGCAGAAGAATTGCTTGAACATGGGAGGTAGAGGTTGCAGTGAGCCAAGATCATGCCACTGTACTCCAGCCTGTGTTACAGGGAAAATGAATGTAATTTTAAAATGTTTTCTCATGACCTAAGTATATTACTGGATTTTCACTTACTCAACTGGGGGAATTATATGCCTATAGATAATACGATAGCATATAAAAGATGCAGTGTTTAGAATTAGAGAGGTAAATTTAGCTTCTGCTATTTAGTAGTCGTGTAACTGTAGGTGAGTTCATTAACACCAAGGCTTAGTTTCTTTATATACAATATAATGACCATATTACCTAGAAGGGTTGTTCTACGGATTAGAAAGAATATGTACCGAGTGTCCTCATATATCATATGTGTCTTAATGTTCAACAAATGGCAGATATTATTACTATTATAGGTGCTGATTAAATATTTCATGAATAGTAGCATTGATTATAAAAACATTTGAACAGCTCAGTACCTTTTCAACTTCAAAAAAAAGTGAAAAAACACACAAAGCATTTTGAAATCTCTAATGAGCAAATGGAAATGGGAAGTTTTGGCACTAAAAAGTCATTATTGTAAGAGGTAATTACTAGTGTGAGCTGTCTGTAGTATTACTGGCTTGACTCCTAATTTTGTTTGAGACAAAGGTCTTAGCAATGCCTAATCAGTTAAACTCCTAAAAGAAAAGAGATTTTGCTTGAGCTGTACTCATTCATCCTGTTCTTACCACTGAAGTGAAGTTCCTTGTTGTAGCTCTAAAGAACTAAACACACAGTTTCTGAACCTCCCAGGTGACCCTTGTTTTGTGCTTAGCAGTCACTAAGTGAATAACATAACTCACCTTTTTGGTTTCCGTATCGGCAGCTCTTTCAATTACAACACTAAGGTGCTAGGCCTGCCTGTATGACTATATGTTGTTGCTAATGGAGTTTTCCTCTGCTTACTTTGCAGAAATGGAAAGCTGTTTTGGTTTCATTTCTTATGCAGTGTAGCCAGTTAGCCTTCAGTCTTTCTTTATACATATAAACACCAAAATATGACTGCTTGATGGTGTTGCCAATCCAAATGTTGTAACTGGTATGAACGTGCAGACTGATTCCATTTAAAAGTAGATAGAAGTAAAAGTTAAACTCTTTTGCCTGATACCTGAGGGTGACAGATGCTGAGGCAGGGAGGGGAAAGCAACATGTTTATGGAGAGTATAATGGAGAGTAGCAGACACATTTTTCCCAGGACCAAAATCCTCAGTAAAAATTTTAGTTAAGTATGCTGCCATCATCTTCCTTGTCCTCATCATAACAATAACACTAATAAATACAATAAGAAACAAAGTAACAGCTATCCCCTTTGCATAGGTACTGTACTAGCCATTTTAGCGTTTTGTATCACCTGAAATTTACAACAATATTATGAGGAACATATTACTGTCTTCTTTGGGGATCAAACATTGAGTGTTGGATGACTGTATTATGATGTAGTTCTCTCAAGCTGCAAGTTGAAGAACTGTGATTCACACATAGGAGGTTTAACCCCAAATTCGTGTTCTTTTTACCATGTCACTGTACATTCCCACTCAGACCCTGCACTGTAATCATGTTCAGGTCACATAAACTTCACGGACCTCTGTTTCCTTATCTGTATAGTGGTCATAATCATGATAACCAGGCCACATTATTTGAAGATCAACTATAATAATACATAAAGATATGCATTATCTTTATATGTATGCTATGTAATGGTTGGATTATTCTCTCTCCTTGCAATACCACTACTATCATTTCCACAGCGACAATAGCAAAAGTAATGTCCCCTTCACTGAGACACAAAAAGTAAAAGCAGTTCAAACTGAGTCTATCTGCAAGATAGGCGACCTCTTTTCTACAACAGGATCCATCAAGTTTGCCCTCAGTGTTCCTTTACTTTCCTCCTGTTACTTAATACAAGCCCCAGACTGGTGCTGCCCCACGGAAGACACCTAAGGACAAAAAGTCCTTAATGTCAAGACTGCCATAGATGGAAACACACTAGGGAGTAAGTCTTAGAAATTGAGCATTTTTCCTGATTTTATGCTATGCTTCTCAGCAAAGCGATCTTGGAAGCATCTCTGTAACATGTGTTGGGAGGAGTAGAAGATTCAGTTTAGAAAAGATGGGATTAAACTCATTGCAAGGACATCTGAAGCAGACAAAGAGTGATCCTCTTGCATATGCTCCCTTTCCCGCAGTCTTCTCTGCAAGTTTTATTTTTTTTTAATTTCCAAGTTTATTTTATTTTATTACTTTATTGGAGAACAGGTGGTGTTTGGTTATGAGTCAGTTCTTTAGTGGTGGCTTGAAGTCACTGTTTCTCAATTCTAATCCGACCATTGTGTACCCTACCTGGTGATGCTGAGACCAGCTCTCTTCAAACAATTTTATTTTTTGCCCTGTTAAGCTGTGCCAGCCGGAGGTGCTAGGAGGAGACCACAATATTAGAGGGGAAGAAAAGAGACTAGGAGAGATTTCTTCATGCCTCCTCCCTGCTCCCGCACAAACTCTAGATACTTTTCACATCTTCGGCAGCAGTTTCTCCCAGAACAGCAGCTAAATCCAGTCTGCAGTTTTTTCAACACTTGCAGAAATGGCTTTGTCCTGCTCCCTTCGTATATCCCAGCATTAGCCAACCGGAATGTTTTCCTCATGATTCAGGGTTTCAGCCCCACCGGGGTCTTGCTTTGAGCTCAGAGACCTCAACCCCAGCAAAGCAGTGCTCCTTCCTCTAAGGTCTGAGTTTCAGCTCCATACTGCCCCTCCTCTGAGCTTTTAAGGATTCATTATTCCAAATTCCTCCCTTCCCTTTCTGTAGTTGCCACCTCCATAATACCTTAGGGTTTTCCTCCTACCTTTTCAGTTATCTCATTAACAATTGTATATCTAGTTAACTATTTTTAAATACGGAGTATTCTCTGCTCCAATAACTGGTGTGGGTTTATCTCCTGCCAGTGCCCTGTGTATATACCCTCCCACCTGGCATTTAAGTCAGATAACAAGACTGACAGGTGTGACCTTTGGCAGAAAGGGAGTGAGAACATTAAATTCTGATGGCTGAAAAGATTGTGAGTCTTTGGGAAATGGGAGAAGACTGTCATTTATTGAGAAGTTACTATGTGCAAGCACTGTCTAATCATGTTATCTCTAAAACACATTATCTCTAAAACCTCACAATCAAATTAATAATATTAAAAGACTCATAATCTTTTTATAAATGAGGTTCGAAGAGGTTGAATTATTTACTGAAAGCTATACCAGGGGCAGAATTGAGATCCAGATTTAGGTTTTATCGATGATGCCATCTAGTCTCAATCAAGAAAGGTACAGGTAAACCTCCAAGGTTCATTCTGTTTTGTTGCTATTCTTCAGAGGAGAGAGGGAGACAGGCAAAATATATATATATTTTTTAATTTAGGAGCAAAGATTGTTTCTGTACATTGGTCTGTTTGCTCAGAAACAATCCAAAAAGATAAAGTTCTAGGCTAGGATTTCCAATGAGCCCTGCTGTAATTATTCCCTTAACAGGAATTGGTCATAATACAGGAAATACCAATTATCCAACTCCCTATCACCTACTACCATAACCCCCTAGGAAAACAAAACAAAACAAAACAAACTAGTATTTTTTAAAAGAAGGCATGTACCTACAATGTCTGCCTACTTCTGGACTGTCCTGTGCCCAAAATCTATGGCCCTGGAATTTCTAAGGGTCTCACGTTCATTTTGATTAAAACTCAGGAGTGAAGGTCATGATTATTACAAACGAGATAAGTTTGTGGGGTTTTTTTTTCACCAATGCAGTCATCCACTTAGTCAACCTATTTTCAGGGAAAACCCTTCTAGGGATCAGACATTTTTCTATCATTGGGCATCAGAGATGATTGGAATATGGCCAGTGTCCACAAGGAACGCCTAGTTTATTGGCAGGGATACATCTAAAGACAGATAATTACAGTGCAGAATAAGAAGTATAACATTAGAGGGAACTAGTGAAAACAATGGAGGCATAGTGCCGAGCTTCCTAGATGATGGGGTGCACTACACAGGTAGGAGGCAGCTGCATGACAGTGGGCTCAGCTACTAATCCTCTTAGCTCTTGAGGTGCGTAGCTAGTACTTGGAATGGTCAGAGCTGCAGCTGGTCACCCCTAGCTAGAAGCTGCATTCTATTTGCACTATGTATTGTAATAACACTTCACAGGTGTGTCACAATGAAGACAATGTTAGAAGGCATTGATAAACCAAAGGAAATGACCAACCCCAGGGCCAGTAAGAGGGAATTTATAGAAAATGTGATATGTGGGCCAGGCACGGTGGCTCACACCTGTAATCCCAGCACTTTGGGAGGCCGAGGTGAGTGGGTCACCAGGTGAGGAGATCGAGACCATGTTGGCTAACACGGTGAAACCCCGTCTCTACTAAAAACACAAAAAAGTAGCCGGGCATGGGGGCAGGCACCTGTAGTCCCAGCTACTGGACTGAGGCTGTAGGCAGGAGGCTGAGGCAGGAGAATGGTGTGAAACTGGGAGACGGAGCTTGCAGTGAGCTGAGATTGCGCCACTACACTCCAGCCTGGGCAACCAAACAAGACTCTGTCTCAAAAAAAAAAAAAAAAAAAGGGAAGAAAGAAAATGTGATAATGTGATATGTGGCTTGATGTTAGCATCTGATTAGAGGTTATGTACTGGGGCATTCAACACAGAGAGTACACTTCATATAAAACATACACATATGAAAGCAAGAGTTGTGTTCTAGAAACTGTGGTAAGTCTGTACAATAGGGAAAAGGTGGAGAAGAGGTGTACAACAAACCCAAAGAGGTAGGAAAGAACTAGATCCTGATACAAAGTTCAGATTTATGTTCTCTGTCATAAGATTATTAGACAATGTTGAGTATATTAATCTTTTTAAAAAAAATATTTCAAACTAATTTTGGACCTACATAAAAGTTACAAAAATATTACCGCATGTTCTTGTTTTTCTCTATTTCTCCTGATGTTAATATCTTATATAACCATAGTAAAATAATCAAGAATGAGATACTATAATTGATATGATATTTTTAAAATACAGACCTTTTCCACAATTCACTGGTTTTTCCAGTAATGCCTTTTTCTCTGTTATAGGATTTTATTAAAGATCTCATATTGTATTTAGTTGTCATTTTTCCTTTATTTCTTCCAATCTATAATAGACTCTTAGTCTTTCATTGTCTTTTGTAATCTTGACACTTTTGAAAAATACTGATAAGTTATTTTATGGAATGATTCTCAGTTGGATTTGTCTGATGTTTTCTGAAGTGAGGCTGTAATTGTCAAAAATAATGCTATGCCCTTTTCATATTAGGAGTTTCATGATATTGTTGTATTTTATTACTGGAGATATTAACCTTGAACACCTGGTTAAATTGGTATCTGAATTTCTCCACTGTAAAGTCACTGTTTTTGTTATGTTTGTTTTGTTTTTGTTGTTATTTTGTAAGTTGGTAACTATCATAGAGAGATACTTTGGGATGATGAAAATTCTATTTCTATTCAAACTTTCACCCAAGAATTTTATTATTCATTGGTAGAGTTTTCTACATTTGTTAGAGATGTTCACCTAATGCTGATGATCTTCTCTTCTTTCCTTTTTTCCTACATTTTAAATAAGAATTATATTGTGAAGAAAAGCTGAGTAAGACAATAATGTTATCTTATAAAATAATAACATCTTATAGACAAATAACACATCAGGGGCTGGATTGGAAGTGGTGATGGTGGAGGTGTACTTTAGTGACCGACTTTGGAGCAAAGGAAGAGAAAAAGCAAGGCATTAGGAAGCCTCTTGCTCTGTGTAACTGAGGCTGTGGGAAACTCAAACAGAGGTTCAGGAAAGGAGACAAGTCTGGGGAAGTATACCCTGATCTTCAAGAGGCAGATGCATTCAAAGCTCTAAACTCTTTTTTTTTTTTTTTTTTTTGAGACGGAGTCTCGCACTGTCACCCCAGGCTGAAGTGCAATGGCGTGATCTCGGCTCATGGCAACCTCCACCTCCCAGGTTCAAGCGAGTCTCCTTGCTTCAGCCTCCCATGTGGCTGGCATTACAGGCACCCACCAACTCACCTGGCTATTTGGTTTTTTTTGTTTTTTTTTTTTTTTGTATTTTGTTTTCTAAATTTTTTTAGTAGAGACGGGGTTTTACCATATTGGCCAGGCTGGTCTTGAACTTCTAACCTCATGATCCACCTGCCTCAGCCTCCCAAAGTGCTGGGATTACAGGCGTGAGTCACCACGCCTGGCCCTGGGTTTTTTTTCATAAATGTTCTTACCAATGAAAAAATGAGATCAAAATGTCTGTTGTAGTTATCTTGAGAAGCAGACCAAAGAAAGAACAGATGAGTGAATGGTCTCAAGTGTAGAATCCATATAAAGACACAGTATTGTACTCTTTGTCAGTTTCATCCTGCAGACTGCCCATAGTGTACAGGATAAAATAGAAATACATGCAGGCAGGACCCTTCTCATCTGACTCTTGCCCACCCTTTCAGCCTCATCTCTTGTCAGGCTTTGTCATTTTAGATCCCATGCTTGAAGCCATATCAAACAACTGATAGTCCCCTCGATATGCTGTGACTTTTCACACTTCATGACTTCACAAAATTTGTCTTTTGGGACCGTCTCTTCCCATCCTCCCACCAACCTAACCACATCCTCTGGTTGACTCCTACACATTCTTTGAGATCCAAAGCACGTGTCTCCTCCAAAGCTCTCCTGAAACCCTCAGGCAACCATGAATGGAACCTGTATGTACTTCTGTTATTGTGTTAAATACTCTGCATTACAATCATAAGTTTGTATTTCATATAATTTAATATCAATATTAAAAATGGCTTAGGCATAATACCAATTAGTTGCTAATTACATGCCAGCATTTTACCTGTGTTATTTCTGTCTCCTATGAGGTGGCTACTACTGTTTTTACTCACTTTACAGAGTAGAAAACAAGCTTAGAAATAAGAGGGAACTCGCCTAGGGTTACCCAGGTGGCAAGTGGTGTCCCAGGCATCTGGGTAGACACACCCAGTATCAAACCACTATATTCTCTTACTCCTTTCTCTGACTCTTAAACTTCTGAAGGCACAGATAATTTTTTGTTTTGTTTTGTTTTGTGTCTTAATCCTCAGTTCACTGCATTAAATGAGGAGCTGACAAGTAATAAAAGAGATGGGCATTTCTGGTTTGGCCTTTAAGGAGCTGAGTATGGGAGCAGGCACTTGGCCTTGCCATCTACCCTTACTACACAACCCCCTGCTCCTCACCAGTGTCTCAAGCCATCTTAAAACCCCCTCTAAGAAAGATGCAGGGAATATGTGTTTAGAGTCCCTCAGTTCACTTTCTCCACATATTGTCTTCAGGTCCATCCTGCCTGGCTTTGTTTTGTGCACACAGCTGAGCAGGCCACATGTGTGGAAAAGGCTTATGATTGGAATGAGCAAGGTGTCAGAACAAGATGAGCTTTGTGATTGCTCAGCTCTAGGGAGCGATTGTTGTTTTCAAGCCTTCACCCCCCTCACACTTTGCACTCACTTTAATTGTGACCAATTTGGAAGTGCTATTTGCATCCGTTGGAATAAAATATGTACAGCTGTGGAAATAACAAAAAATGAAAACTCACTCTGAGTGCAGGTGGGGGGACCTTCATCAATTGCTACTAAGTACTGAAAATGAAAATGTTGCCTTTCCTATCAAATAGCACTGAGATTTCCCAGAGTGCAGTTTCCTCTGCTTGTGCATATGTATGCAATAGATATCTTCAGATATACTTCTCCTCACACTTTGGTTGGGGTTACAAACACAGAAGTGGGCCTTCAAGATAGCCTTTTATTAGATCTAAAACCTAGTAGCACATCTTAAGTCATCATAAGATATAATTATTACTGAATTGAAAAGACACAAAACACCAAAAAAAATTCTTCTTAGAGTTGAGGATCAACCTAAATATTACTTCTTACTTCTCCTAATCCCTATTGTGCCAGATCAGTGCTTGGTATCTGGTAGATATTCAAGCACTATTTCCTGAGTCAATTGTACGATACCCCAAAAAGTAAAATGTGAGAAAACAGAAGGGAAGGGGAGGAAAAGGCACAGGACATGTATTCAGCCTCTACTACTTGCTGGATAATGTGCTTAAACCTCATAAAAACCTAAAGTGACATTTTGTTTTCATGTTATCAATAATGAGAACTCAAATTGAAAGAAATTAGTCTGTAAAGTTTTTAGAATTTTCACTCCTTGTTAAATCAAGGTCAGAAAACAGACTACATCCCACCATCCCTGTTCTCATGTGGGTCACATGGATGCTGCCTCAAGTTGTCATTAAGGATTTTAGAGTTGGGCCACCTGGGCCTGAATTCTGATTCTACCATTTGCTAGCCATATAACTCTAGGCAAGTTAAGTAAATTCTCTGGGCCTCAGTTTCCCCAGGTGAAAAACTGGATTAATAATAATATGCATTTCATAGGGCTCTTGTGAGAAAAAAATGAAGTAACAATCAAGTCTTTAGAATAGTGTCTGGACATAGGCAGTACTTAATAACACTACTAACAGCCATAGTTTGGTAAAAAAAAAAAAAAAAAAAAAGAAGACACTAAGATTGGAATTTGTGTCTGGTCCACATCAAATTCCTCTTTTCCTCAGTTCCTCAAGTAGCTCCCCTCAAAATCGAACCTTTAGGTTTTCACACTATCTTAAATTGTCTGTCCTTCTTTCCTTCCCTCCATCCTTCCTATCTCTTTTTTTTTCCTTCTCTCCTTCCCAAACACATGGATAGGTGCTCTTTTATGTACATATTGAGTTACTTCCATTTTCAGAAACATTTTTAGAAGCCAGTGATCCCTTCTGATTTCAGTACTTTGCAAACACTCCCGCTTCTGACTTAGTTTTCCTGCATCACGGGTCCAATTTTGGGGTCACCTGTCTTCCTCCTGCATTCATCTTAGCCTCAATGTCACTTTTTCCAGGAAGCCTTGCTTGATGCTATTGTTACCAGTATCAATTCGTTCCACTCTCATATCTTTCAAGACTTGAATGATTTGTGCTCCCTTGACCTTAATGGTTTTGAGTATTAGTTTTTCAATGGGCTTGTTTAGCATGTCTAGTCCTGCTCAGTAGAGACCTCAGCTTGTTCTTTTTCATTTCTCTGAATTTTCTCGCTTGCCTCTGGGAAAGACCTGCATTCCGTTTTGTTTCAATGACAGACCCTCAAAATTCAACTACAGATGTTAGACTATATCATGACTTGAATTCATCAACACCAATAAATATAAAATCTTCAAAAATATAAATAAAGGGTATAAACAGACAAAGCTACAAAAGGGTCCCATTTGTCTCTCCTTTGACCTTTAGGTGGATTATTTGAATGGTTTTCTGTTCTATGTGTCTGTGTGAGGGTAGGTATTACATATATATTTTTCACCCTTGTATTACCCAGCTTGGAGGTCAATGCCTACTATTAGGTTGTAATTAATAAGTATTTGCTAAATAAATAAATTCAATAAGTTAAATAAGAATTAGTATTAAATGAAAAAAGTTGTTTTCCTCATTCCAGTCTTGCTTTTTTTCTAATTTTATTGTTTATAATGTCTGCTGAAATGATCCCTCAACTTACACTACATTTTCTTTCAAAAATTTCATTTCTTTTTCAGGGCCTTCAAGGTGAAGTCAGAGCATTCAACCAACTAGGATCATCATGATCTGTCCCCTGAATCCATTTTTTTTATCTTCCTTTGTTCTGTTCTTCAAATATTACGCTCCAGCTATAATGAAATATTTTCATTTTTAGGAGTGTTTTCAGAAATTAATGCTTTCTTCTCACTCGGGTACTTCACAAATGCTATTACTTCTAACTTAGTCATACTGCTACCATATGCCAAAATTTGTCTGGATATGTCTTCATCCTTTAGGTCTTGGCCTAGGTGTTACCTCTTCCAAGAGGCCCTGTTGACTTTCCCAAAAACTTGTTGAGAAACAAGTGGTTTTCATAGACTGCATTATAAAGGTATCTTTGAGTATTTGTCTCTCCAACTTAATAGATAAATAAATGAATAAAATGATTATATTTATTCCCTTCTTTAGAAAATTGTTGGATTATTGTTTTGTGACTACATTTATTTTCTTCTACTAAACTAAACATTTAACGAGGACAGGATTTTTATTTTTTTAACCCTCTCATGACTAGTTAGCCATGATTTAATTAGTCATAATTTCATAGTTGTAGTGTAATAAATATCTCAGTTTTTTTAATGTATGTAAAGGATGGTTATTAGTAGTGTGTTCAACAATCAGAATGACTCTTCATTCAGTCTTTATCCAGGGACTGTTGTGTGCCAAGCACTGTGCTAGCTGAGAACAATATAATAGATCGGCAAGTACTCTATCCCATAGAATACTACATTCTAGTGAAGGAGAGACACACTAGCCAATACATATAACACATTATAATTAAAAGTTGTGATTGGAACTATAAAATAAAATCATCAATTTGGAGAATCAGAAGACAGAAGCAGAGGCTATGAGGAGAAAAGTTAGTTGAAAGGTTAGTGCTGAAGTGCAGGTGAGAGTGGGAAACAATTGACATAGCCTCTGTTAGTAAAAATGAAATGAAGTGGAAGGACTGAAGTGGTGGTTCATAGGGAAATTATTTGGATTTGGTTATAGATTGCATGTGAGGTGGTAAAGCTAAAGGGATCATCAGCACTGACTCCTTGATTTCTGGACTGTCTGGTTGCAGAGATGGTTGACCCTTTCACTGGGCTAGAAAAATGACGAGCTCATGTTTGAACATTTTAAGCCTGAGATTTCTCTGAAGAATCCAAAGAGTAAAACAAGGTGATTGGATTTATAAGACTAAATGTCAGAAGAGAAAAGACTGGGTTTCATATACACATTTGAGAATTGTTGGCATATAGATGATAACTGAAGCTATTGTCTGAATAAAATTGTGAAAGAAAAGAGCAAAGAGAGGGAAGACAAAGGAGCTTAAAAATGAGAGTAAGGGAGTAATAGCTGCTTAAGACAAAACTCTTAGGGATCATCTTTGATTTCTCCATCAGGAAGTCCTCTCTGTTCTAACTCTAAAACATGCTGACTAGCATTACTTCTCACCATTTTCTCATCTGCCTTCATCATCTAATTGATCTCTCCACTTCCATGAAATCACTAGTAGTTCATTCCTTACAAAGAAGCCAGAATCATCTTTTTCAAAAAATATATATATAGATATGATCAAGTCATTTTCCTTTTGAAATTTTTCAATTGCTTCCCAATCCCTTAGCCTGAATGTAAACTTCTCACTGTGGCCTTCAAGGCTTACTTGATTTGCCTCTGCGATATTTCATATTGATCTCATCCTTATCCACAATGGTCCAATGATACTGGCCTCCTTGGTTTAAGTCAAATACAACGACTTGTATTTTCTAATTCCATTTTCCAAATTCCCATTTGCCATTCTCTCTGCTGGAAATTGTCTTCCCCCATCCTCTCATTGGACAGCTTCTTTTGGTGTCTGCTCAAATGTCACCTGAGAGAGGCTTTTTATTGACCCTTTATCTAAAATAGCAACACACACCCTTCAGTCAATTTATTCACTTTAGTTTCTGCATAGCATTCTATTTTACTCTCAATAATTACATTAACTTTTACAATTCATTTTCATAGTTTGTGTCCTCCACTAGATTGTAAGCAAATGAGAACATATGCTCATTGCAACTGCTTCCTTCTTTATTGTTTCCCTAGCATCAAAAACAGTGGCTGGAGTAAATTATCTTTCAAAAGTGAATGACTGAAGGAGTGAATAAGATCAAATTTGACAATATGTGGGAGTACAGGACCAAAACAGAGGGTATTCGGAGGACTAGGATTATTCCTAAATTCACCACTGTTCCTCTGAGTGATGCTAAGGGTGTCACTCTATCCTCTTGAGATTTCATTTTCTTATCTCTAAAATAAAGGCTTAACTTGTTTAACCTCTGAATTTGTGAGTGCCATTTTCTCAGTACTCAATATCCAAATTGCCTTCGTTCATTTGAAGAGAAGGCTGAAAAGCCGAAGAGCCATTGACTGGTGTATAAAATGGAAGATACTTTTCATCACTGCTTATCCCTTTGTTATAAATAATACAGCTCTTAAGTAAGGCCAGATCCCACAGCCTGTGAACCACTCACCTCTCTTCTGCTCTTTAAAGTACATTTACGCCACCATTACAGTCCTAGGTCATTTTTTTTATGGCTCTGTATTGCTTATACAATTGAGTTTGGTGCTTTTGTATATTTTATGTTATTAATTAGTGGCCTTTTGTTTCAGCTTAAAACAACTCCTTTTAGCAGTTCCTGTAAAGTAGGCCTAGTGGAAATGAACTCCCTTAGCTTTTGTTTGTCACTTATATGTGAAATCAAAACAAACTCATAGATGCAGAGAGTAGAATGGTGGCAACCAGAGGCTGGAGATTGCAGGGAATGGGGACATGTTGGTCAAAAGGTAACAAAAACTCAGACAGAAGAAATATATATTTTTTTTCTGAGATCTATTGCACAGCATGGTGAATATAGTTAATAATAGTGTATTGTACATTTCAAAATTTCTAAGGAGTAAATTTCAATGTTCTCATCACAAAAAGTGATAAATATTTGAGGTGCTAGATATGTTAATTAGCTTGATTTAATTATCCCACATTGCATCATAAATCATAGTATCACTTGTACTGCATAAATATATAGAATGATAATCTGTCAATTTATAATCACATTATTTTAAAAGTATATTTATTTTCAGGATTATAAATATTTCCTTCTCTTTCTCCATCATCAACATCATCATCACAGAAATTAATATTCTGTGAAGGCTTCTTACATGCCAACCATCCTACTTAATGTTTTATAAATGTAATAGAATATTATCCTTTTCTCAAATCCATGGGGAAATTCATAAACCACATCTCATGAGAGATTCCTGAAGCTCAGTAAGTTTTAGTGACTTGCGTAATGTCACACAGCATGTGTATAGTGAAGTAAGTATTCAAACCCAGATCTGCCTGAATCTGAAGCCTTTGCTCTTAATCGATATTCATGTTGCCTTTGCTTAAGGACATTGGAAATTTCATAGTAGAAATTTAAAAAAAAAGAAACATGAAAATATGCTTCTTGGGTAGCCTTCTTTACAACAAAAAGACAAGCTCAGATCGATGCTAAAATAATTAAATATTTTACTTCTGTTACTTATGCTGTTTGCCATCATACCATTTGTTAGTGAGGAGCTCATGAAGGTAAACAGTACATGCTGTTAACAATTCCATTAGCTCCTATTAAGAATGTCTACATAACACATTTAAATAACCCATCATTTTAGAAAGGCCCGTAAGAGCTAAGCAACAGACTAAATCTATCAGAATTATCAGAACATGAAATTATTTTTAATCACCAAAATGGTCCTATTAATTTTCTGAAAGTTTTTTATAATGCATAATTAAATAAACTGCAATATTTTCCTGATGCCTATATCATCATTTTTTCTTATTATGACTATCAGAATGAATGTTTGCTAAGAGCAAATAGGAGTAAAATATAATAATTTCCAATAGAAATGATAACTGAGTACTTGTATAACAGAATTGTTTGTTTAAGCCATAGGACTAGTGTTGTATCCCAGGAATTCCAATTCTGCCATTTCATTCTGCATTTGTTCCCAAAACAATAATTAAGGACACATATTCAGCTACATGGAAGAACTAAGGAAATTTGAGCGCTTTCATATGTCAGAAATCTAAACATAATTCACTACAAGTCTCAACATTCTTTAAAGAAACCATGATTTCTTATAACTACAAGACTTTGATCCTGGTGTTTCTCTGGGCTGAGTTGGTTTGGTGGAGATCTTTGAAGAAAGGTTTCTCCACTTGACAAATTCCTACTCTCTAATGAAAAGTAAATAGATGTTTTCCAATGATCTCTTTTTACATTTTAATATTATTTAGAGATGGGGTCCACCATGTTACTCAGGCTGACCTCAAACTCTTGAGCTAAAATGCCTTCTGCCTCAGGCTCCTGAGTAGCTGGGACTATAGGCTTGTGCCACAGTGCCAGGCTTCACAGAGTATGTTTATTAAATGAACACATGACAATCAGGAAGAGGGATGCTTTTACCTGAGTCAAATTAACTACAGGAGAACAGTCTTCAGTAATGGGAATCTCTGAGGAATTACAAACATGCCCATAAAGAAAAGCCACACTTGTGAATCTCTGCAAGTCTTAAGAGTATAAAGTCAATTTAAGAAATCATGAGTCAAAGTAAAACTCCTCTCTATCACCCTTGCTAGTCAGAAACCGGCAGACAAGTTGGGGTGGTGAAATAGGAAAGCCAGCCATGTCTTCTACCATAACTGCAGGCTTCTTCCATCTGAAGTAAACTCAAGATGAAATTTAATGCTTAATTAAGTGTGAGTTTAGTTAAAAATCTTGGACTGGACTTATTGACACTGTGTTTTTAATTTAAAGTAACTTCATGACTTTCTGACTTTACAACTTTCTGACTTTCTAACTTTCTGACTGTGAGCAGAAGAGTCATGGGACCTGCTGAGTTTTTAACTAGCAGTGGGAGAACAGATAATCTCTTCCAAGTAACTTTCATAGTAATGGTGGATATCTTAGCTCAGGCTGTTATAACAAAATACCATATACTGGGTGGCTTAAACGACATTTATTTCTAAAATCTCTGAAGTCTAAGAATTCCAAGATGAAGGTGCTGATGGATGTGACTGCTGGAGAAAGCCCACTTCCTGGTTTGTAGACAGCTGTGGTCTTGCTGTGTCCTCTCATGGCTTGTCCTCAGTGCCAAGTGTGTGGGAAGACAGATCTGTCTTCCTCTTCTTTTACAGGCACTAATCCCATCATGAGGGCCCCACCCTCATGACCACACCTAAACCCAGTTATCTCCCAAAGACCCTGCCTCCAAATTCTGTTCTCTTAAGCTCTGCAGTGTCCTGATCTGGAATTATTTTACAAACACATGGAGGAAAAAAAGGGCAATTGTGTGGAGTCAGTATGTAAGAGCCAGGAGGAACCTTTGAGCTAGTCTCATGCAGATTCTGTAAAACAGTTATTGAGGCCTGGTGAATTTACATAGGGGAATGGCTTAAAAACCAACAACAGAGGTGAATGACAAAGGCAGGTGTAGCACAAAAAATAACATAATTACTGAGTACAAAGGCAGGAGTAGCACAAAAAATAACATAATTACTGAGTTCTTACTGTTTGTCAGACACTGAGTATTTCATTTAATCCTTAAATAAACTCTATTAAACACGTATATTTCCTCATTCTTCAGATAAGGATACTGACACACAGAAGGGAAGTCAAGCAACTTTCTCAAGGTAACACAACAAGTGAAAGAACAGGGCTGTGAATCTACCTCTGTTTAATTAGTCTCCAGTTCCTCCAACTTCCAGATGTGGCTGGGCCTCATTACCTGGAAGATCAGCTACTCTTTCTTCCTCAGGTGACTAATTCAAGACCATTGCATTGTAATTAATTATAACAGTTCATAAGTGTTTATAGATGTAAAGAATAAAGCACATTTTTAGCTTCTTATTTTTATATTAAAAATAACTATAAAAAGGGATAACGGTAATAACAATGTCATCATCATAATGATTTCTCTTATGAAAGAGATTTTTTTGTTCTGAATAAATGAGATACTTTAAACTAACAGAGGTCATGAGTGGTCCAAAGTCACACATCTATTATTTAGTACACTATAATATTACTTAATGTATCCATTCAATAAGCATTTGTTATGAACCCACTATTTTCAAAACAATGTATGAGATGACTTGGAGATATAAAATAAGATATAAAAGTAAAAGAAATCAGGAAATAAAAGCAAAATAAAATAAAGATAAACCAGGATAAAAATGAGTAACCAACATATATTCATTACATTGTAAATAATTTCTAGTGGAGATTTGAAGAAAAGGTTAACACAGGAGGCCTGACATCCTTAGAATACTTGCAAAGTTGAGATTTAGCTGGGTTCTAGGAACTTAGACTTCTGGAGGGTTTCCAAACTAAGAGTAGTTTGCTACACCTAAATTACTTGTACAGACAAGGTGGCTTATGCTGAATACTTCTTTCCTTTTGGGCATCTGGAATTCGAGTGCGTGCTAGGTAGTGAGTGCCTACATGACCAGCCCCCAATCATAACATTGGGGCATTGAATCTCTAATGAGCTTCCCTGATCAGTATTGTGTATTTGTCACAACTCATGGCTGGAGAAATTAAGTATGTCTTGTATGATTCCACTGGTAGAATAATAATATGGCTGTTATTTGTGGTATGGCTACTCCATATGAGGGACTGCATTAAATACCACATAATAACACCATCTCATTCATTCTCCATAACAATGCTGTGTCACTATTAGTATGCTCATTCTAGGAAGAGAAAATTGGGGTTAGAATGTTTACATAACTTGTCCAGGGTAAAATTTGCCTAATGCCTGTGCTTTTAGATAGCCACTTGAAATCATTATCATGTTTTTGGTTTTTTTTTTTTTTTTTTTTTTTTTCTATTTGGACCAAGAGAGAAATTTCCTAAATGAGACACTGATGTTGCAAACTCTATTTGATCATATTCCAGCAGTAAATTCTGTATCAAGCTTCATATGACTCTTTCTCATAATATGCTTCTATGCAATCAAAGCAAAGTAAGCCACTTGTCACACAGCTCAGATTGGATGAGAGGAAACTTGAATCCAGCTCTCCTAAGTCCAAATCCTCTACCACTACCTTCTCATTTAAGAGCGTTCCTGCATATGGTGACTTCAAACCTCCTGATGAAGTCTCAATTTGCTCTGCACAATAATCTTTTAGACACGCTAATTATATTCCTAGGAACATAACTACAGGGAGAAGGGGCAACATCAATCACACCCTTTTTTAAAGCACATATTAAAAAGCTTGAAATGGAAATTTCTCCCTGGGGCTCCTTTCACCAACTGGAATTGGGGAGGTACTATTATTTAATCCATTTGTGCTTGACTATGCCAGTGCCCCTCTTTCCTCTCTCACATGCCAGACAAATATTATAAAGAATTTCAGATAAATGAAACATACTTTCCATAGAATGTTTCCAGAAGCTTATCCTTCTGATACCTTAGAACCCTCATTCTTGCTCCCGTCCCACCAATTGTTTGGATTTCACATCTCTCTCACCTCTTCTGTTAACATTATTATGACAATCAACATAAGATGCCCTTTTCTTTCTAGGTCTTAAAAATAGGTTATTTTGTAGACAAAACAATCAGAAAAAGATAAAGCATAGTTTAAGTCTAGAAACCACGGGCAATTTTCTTGCCCCAATAATTATTTAAGAATCACCTTCATTGGCAAGCTCTGACTTTTCATTTTTTTTTAAATAACTTTTTCAATTCAAAGTACTTCCTCTCTTCTTTTGTTTATATCAGTGGCTCTTCATCTCACACAGATGATCGATCTATTTTCATTAGGTATTTCAACTATAGTGTGTTAGTTTCTTGCAACCTGGGGGGTTTCCAGGTCAGCATGCTTTAGAAACAGGTGGATTAGGGACTTGGCTATTACACTGCTGACCATCATTATGTACTTTAAGATTCATAACAAATAGAAACATGCTAGGATCAAAGAAAGTTTGTTTACGGCTTTATTTAAGCCTTCCTTGGCATTTGAATAGAAGTTTCTCACCCAGGGCCTGGCAATGGGCTAACAAGTCACAGTTACATACAGTAAGTTCTCACTTAATGGCATCCATAGGTTCTTGGAAACTGCTCCTTTTAGGAAAATGACATATAGACTAATTGATATGAGTTAAATAGCTACGGCATATTTCTTGTCACAAATACGTTACCAGGCTTCTAAATAAAGACCAAAATACTTCTAACATTAAACATTGAAATAAATGAGAGCAATACATACACATAAGAAAGATTAATACAAACGAGTAAGATATTATTTACTGAATTTTTCCAGTTCAGGGTCTCAGGAGGCTGGGATCTACTCTAGCAGCTCAGGAATGGTGCTGGAAACCCACCCTGACCAGGATGCCATTCTATTGTTGGGCATACTTATACCCACACCCACACTCACTCAGACTGGAACAATGTAAACACATCAATTAGCCTG
The DNA here is from genome assembly GCF_049350105.2 of Macaca mulatta. Classification (NCBI taxonomy): domain Eukaryota; kingdom Metazoa; phylum Chordata; class Mammalia; order Primates; family Cercopithecidae; genus Macaca; species Macaca mulatta. The sequence continues at coordinate 80,872,591 of NC_133419.1, forward strand.
ACCGGCATATCATTGGGAAGTGGTTGGAAACTAGAGTACCCTGAGAAAACCCACGCAAATACAGGGGGGACGGCCACTACACACAGACAGTGCCCTGACCACCCCCTAGCTGGAGAAGTGATTTTTTTTTCTCATTAATGTTGTAACAAAATTACATTGAATGAAATGACATTATTTGAGGACCTGGCTATAGACTGTCCCCTAGTGATTGATATTTATCAAAAGTCTGTCCCTTAATATCACGTAGATCCTCAGAGAAACAAGGAATTTTTGGAGGATCAGGTAACTTTTGTTGTTGTTGTTGTTGTTTGTTTTTGTTTTTCTTTTCTTTTTTGTTTTTTTTTTTGAAAAGGAGCCTTGTTCTGTAGCCCAGGTGGTTCAGGGCAATGCCTCTGGCCATCCTGTGAAATGCGCCTAGGCCACATGTAGCAGTTCACAGTGTGAGGCAGGTGCTACATTGTTATGCTGTGAGTGAGTGCCCTAGAAAACAGCTGATATGGTTTGGCTGTGTCCCCACCCAAATCTCATTGTAAATTATAGCTCCCATAATTCCCACGTGTCATGGGAGGGAATCAGTGGGAGGCAATTCAATCATGGGAGCGGGTCTTTCTTGTGATAGTGAATAAGTCTCACGAGATCTATCGGTTTTATAAAGGAGAGTTTCTCTGCACACACTCTCACATAAGACATCCTTTTGCTCTTCCTTCATCTTCTGCCATGATTGTGAAGCCTCCCCAGCCATGTGGAACTCTGAGTCCATTAAACCTCTTTCCTTTATAAATTATTACTCTTGAGTTATGTTTTTATTAGCAGCATGAAAACGAAGTAATACCACAGCAGAAAACCAGACTGAGCTTTATCAATAAACAGGCTGCAACTGAGTGTCAGTTCTTCAAGGAAGTTTTACAGTAATACTGGGAACACCAGCTGCCAGCACCTGTTGGCCTTGTGGGAGGCTGCTATTTGATTAGCCCCTCCCAGTGTGCAAGCTCGAACTACCAGTCCAGGCTAGCACATTGCCAGACACCTCCAGCAGGGGGGACCCAGGCCAGCAGGAGACATTCCTCTTATCTTTTTACCCTCATCAACTACAAGAGATTTTTCTCCAGAAAGAATGACTACAGATCAGCAATCAAGAGTCAGAAGCCCCGTTTACGTGGACATCTTCCAACATATAAAGGGTTTATATTTCATGATTCTATTCAGAAATGTCACTGATTTGATCATCTTGCTGTATGTTTCACAACCCCTCTACTTGAGGACATACTAGGATAGTCTATCCTTTAAGTTAATCATTCTAAGGGTACATAGACTAGCCTTGGGAGAGGGGAATGCTTAGTTATACCTGATTTAAAGATCTTAGATGCTAAAAGCACATCTGTATAATGACTAAGTGAACGAATGAATAATAAAAAAAAAAAAACTCTGGAATTATTTTGACTACAGTGAAGATTTGGAATTATCTGAGTTCTCAGTTGTCCATTTGCCTGAACACTGCAATCGGCCCAACACTAAATATTGAGAAAAATGTTGACCATCTTGACTTTGCCTTGGATACTGCTTGATAGCCTCCTAAAATTAGAAGTAAGAAGTCTGTATATTATATTTAGGCTATGATTTTCTCAATGTCCTCCTTTTTCATGAGATGTGATTCCTGGCTCCAGTTCAGATAGCTATTAAAGAATATGGCTCTGGCCAGGCACAGTGGCTCACGCCTGTAATTCCAGCACTTTGGGAGGCTAAGGAAGGCAGATCACCTGAGGTTGAGAGTTTGAGATCAGCCTTACCAACATGGAGAAACCCCATCTCTACTAAAAATACAAAATTAGCTGGGCCTGATGGCACATGCCTGTAATCCCAGTTACTTGGGAGACTGAGGCAGAAGAACCGCTTGAACCTGGGCAGTGGAATTTGCAGTGAGCCAAGATCACATCACTGCACTCCAGACTGGGCAACAAGAGCAAAACTCCAACTCAAAAAAAAAAAAAAAAAAAGAAGAAGATAGCTCTGAACTCACCCTAAAACATAAAACAGATGTGTGCAGGTAGTTATTTCATGGAATGTAACCTCACATACATTGCCCATCAATTTTTACCCAAATCTTAAGAAAATTGTGCTTATCAAGAATCACCTGAAGATTATTCCAGTCCTTCAGTTCCATTGGACACTGAAGTCCATTACTAGATCACTTCAAAGGAGCCTAGAATATGTACAGTAGGGACTGTCCCATTACATACTAGTCTGTTCTCACACTGCTATCAAGAACTGCTTGAAATGGGTAATTAATTAAAAGAGTTTTAATGGACTCAGTTCCACATGGCTAGGAAAGCCTCAAAACCATGGTGTAAGGTAAAGGAGAAACAAGAACATGTCCTACATGGTGGCAGGCAAGAGAGCATGTGCAGGGGTATTACCCCTTATAAAACCACCAGATAGGCCGGCATGGTGGCTTACACCTGTAATCTCAGCACTTTGGGAGGTGGGCAGATCACGAGGTCAGGAGTTCGAGACCAGCCCGACCAACATGGTGAAAACCCATCTCCACTAAAAATAAAAAAAAATAGCTGGGCATGGTGTGTGTGCCTGTAGTCTCAGCTATGCAGGAGGTTGAGGCAGGAAAATTGCTTGAATCCAGGAGGCGGAAGATTGCAGTGAGCTGAGACTGTGCCACTGCACTCCAGCCTGGGCAACAGAGGGAGGCTCTGTCTCAATCAATCAATCAATCCACCAGATCTTTGGAGACTTACTCACTGTCATGAGAACAATACCGGCAAAACCTGCCTCCCATCAGTTCCCTCCCAGGACATGTGGGGATTATGGAAACTACAATTCAAGATGAGGTTTGGGTGGGGACACAGCCAAACCATATCACATCATATCTCTCAACAGATTTGTATCTACCGATCTGTGCCTTAGTTTGATGGGGTCAATCTCTAGTGACGAATAATATAAAAATACAACTTCAAAAACCTAATCAGAATATCTGACATATGAATATTGTTGAAAATGTTGCTTATCATACTATGTATTAGCTTGAAATTTTTCTGGTCACATCATACAATGCATAAATAGTGACACTGCTTCTGAGTATCTCTTCTATTTTTATTTTATAGGCACTAGAAACTCTGTGGTTCCCTTTTTGTACCAGCTGCTGAAAACTTACAATCAAACTTGTGGCCCAATTAAAGAAATTACACAGGACTAAAATAGAATTTTTATATCATAATATTATACATGGCTTCACAGTTTCATTCTAATCCTTATTTTTCTTTGCCCCCCACCCTGTCTATTTTTCAGTATAAATATTTTAAATTGTTGTATATTTTTAGGAAAGATGGCTTGCATGATGGCTGGAACAAGCTGGGGAATAAATATTATATAAATAGTATGCTAGTTACTTATGAATGTGCTTGAATAAAGTCATATTGGCAGTCTTCATTCCGTCCCCTACAATTAATGGCTCATGCACACACACACACACAGTACACACACACACACACACACACATTGCTGAGTCCCAAGCAAAAGGCAGTCCGTGGATTTCCTATGACATCTCTAAGGGAACTAACCACTGTAAAGAGGCTTGGCGCCCAAAACCCTCGCTGGTATTTCTGCCTAAATTGCTCCTCTAAACCATCACTGCAGGAAACACTTTTTGACCAACACATTCCTTCTTCCTGCTACAGATAAAGTTGAATTTCCTTTGAGATAGCTTTCTACCCTACAAAAAGGCTCTAGATTGCTTTTTTTTTTTTTTTTTTTTTTTTTTTTGAGATGGAGTCTGGCTCTGTTACCCTGGCTGGAGTGCAGTGGCACTATCTCGGCTCACTGCAAGCTCTGCCTCCTGGGTTCATGCCATTCTCCTCCCTCAGCCTCCCGAGTAGCTGGGACTACAGGCACCCACTACCCCGCCTGGTTAATTTTTTTGTATTTTTAGTACAGAAGGGGTTTCACAGTGTTAGCCAGGATGGTCTTGATCTCCTGACCTCATGATACACCCACCTTGGCTTCCCAAAGTGCTGGGATTACAGGCTTCAGCCACCGCACCTAGCCTAGATTGCATTTAAACTGTTACTGGATTCTGTTTATATGTTTATCTCCACTACTAGACTATGGAATCCCTTCGACTGGTCTTATTCTTTTCATATCCACAATACCTCAAACATAACAGGTATTCCATAAGTGAAATTTGGAATCAGAAATTATTAATTTAAATTAGGTAGAAAAACTAAAGTCCTGAAAGGATTTAAAATTAGAAATGTCATTTCTAGTATCCTAATATAAGTAAATTATTTCAATGGATTAAAACAAATTTTTCTACAATCTGTTTTTTTAGATATAGAGATGAAAGCATCACTAATCAACAGTGTTCCTATTATAAGAGCATTCCCAGATATGTCCAACATTTTGCTGATGGGACAGACATTTAGAACTTTGGATTTAGAATATAAGTTTTTCGTACTCAAACATTAACTTAGAGGCAGCCTGAAATAGAGGTTAAGCTGGGGTTTGATCTCTGCCTTTATTTTTTGTAATCTCTTTGCCTTGAGGAAAATTGCTCGAGCTCTCTGATCTTCGGTTTCTCAGATGTAAAACACAGCCATACTACCTGCCTCATGGGGTTGTAAGGATCAAAAGAAATCATGCTACATAAAGCCTTCCACTCAATGCAGAGGCAAAATAAGGGCTCAATAAATGGTAGCAATTATAGTATCTGTGCACACAAAGCACTGTTCTAGGCACGAGGATACAAAAATGAGTAAGACATGCTCCCTTGTCCTCGAAGAAATTACAGGTTATTGGCAAAAACTGCATAAGTAGGCTTTCACTGGATCACGATAAGTGAATTGCAGAACTGTGGATATGGTATTGTGAGAACGGAGAGTAGTGGCACGTAGTCCCTTAACCCTGCATCGCGCTGTGTGCTTTAATAATGGCAGAATAATAATTGGAGACATTAAAGAATGTATTCTTCTTCCCTGTAACAATGTATAATCCTGATGTGACAATGAGGCTACCATTAAGCTAAACAATAATTAAAAAGAGAAATTATCAGAGGACTTCTAAAATTGAAAGCCTTTATACGGATACAAGAGGAGGGGGGAAGATCTCAAAGGGAGATGCACCAGCAAAGTTATGTCTTTCCTTTCCTCCCCAGTTTCAGATGGAAAAACCCTTCCAAGTTAGCTTAAGGGAACAGAGTTGAAGGGGACACAAGAGAGTTGCTTAGTTGATCTGTCTGTGTGCCTCAACCACTGTGAGCTCAAGGACAGATGGTGAGGGAAGGGTGAAGGTATGCCAGAGGATTTCATATGGCATTTTGGGGATCAGAAAGAAGAGAGGACATGGGCCTCTTTTAGTCTTTTTTGGACCTCTAAGGGGTGAATGGCAGTGAGGAGGCTTAGAATGATGAGTCACTGCTTATAGCCTGGACTTTCCTGTAGCAAGTGTGCGACTGAATGACACAGAGAGATTAACTTTGATAATCATGGCAAGACAGGGGCAAGGAAATGTATATCAAAAAGACAAAGTGTGGTTAATTCCCACTAGGGCTTAGGGGAGGCACCAAGACATCTCCATGTGGGACCAGTGACAGGGGACCTCATGGGTGCCTGAAGCTTGCCCAGTTGTTATTTCAGCATGCTCCTTACATGACTATGCAGTGGATTGCATTGGCAGTGAAGACCAGTATGACATCAAGGCAGACGAAGTTCCTGCATAGAGGGGCTCCTCCTCAAGGAAACTGTGCTGGCAGGAGAGTACGCTCTCTGGAGCTTGCAGTCAACCCCAGGGAGAAGCAAGAGGTAAACTCTCCAGGAGAGGAATCTAAATAGAACGTGATCGAATTACACATCTTATAGACAAAGAACCAGCGCATTGCGCTGAAGCTGATTCTATCTGAAAGTGACCAGATTTAGTTTCTGCAGATTTAGTATCAAAACGCTGCAATGCACTTTAGAAAAATAGTTACATTTTCACATTATGGGAATCTATGTTTGTGAAATTTATACCCGCTATTTAGCATCTGCCTCTTTTGTGATTTTCTGGCAGGTCAAGAGCCAAAGGGAAAAAATAAAAAGCATAATAAGGTCCATGTAGACCCATACATGCTGTCTTGTTCAGGTATCTTGATGCCACGCATAGGGCCCACAGCGGTGTGGCTGCTGCATTTCTGATAGATTTGTGACATGTATTTGTGACTGAAATGACTAATGATTATAAAGATCATAAACATACACTACGGAGACGAATTCTGTTTTTGTCATCCTGGACTGTTTCAGAAAACATTCACCAGGCTATGGTTTCCAGTTTTGATGTACAGAATAAATTATGTTCATAGGATCAAGATACTTCTGTGGCCTTGCCCTGGACAGTCCATGCACAATTTCTGGCCCAGAAGCTGTAGCCTTATATTTACATCAATGCAAAAGCATGTTGGAAGACTAAGTGAGAATGTGGAGAGGGTAAAGAGACACTTGGGTGCCCTTAAAATAGGAACATGTAAATCTTTCTGAAACTCTAGCACTTTATAAACTACCTTAAGTTAACAATTACTTGTTTAAAACAAAAACAAAAACCTCACAGCATGTGTGTGCACAGAACATATGCTCCAGCCTGTGACATCCTGTGAGGTAAGAGTTCCTGCCTCATCCAGTTTTGTATCCACAGTGCCCCCCAAAATGCTGGTGTATATAGAAGAGATTCAGTAAACATTTAATTCAAGTCCATTTGCAATATTAGAACCCTTGGAAACTTTTTTTAATTTAAAAAAAAAATTCTTCTGAAATTCTATGCCCAGAATGTGTGAGTGCTAAAATAATTGAAAAGTTTGTCAGGAGGATTGGAAGAGAATGCATTTTATAACAGACTAGTCTGTCACAATAAAGTTTTACATATTCACATGCATATACATTTACAAGCATCTATTTTCATATGACACATTTTATTTTCCCTTTTGTGCCTACCAGTAAACTTTTTTGTCCCAATATAATGTTATTAAATGTTTTATTTTGTCAATAATGACTTCTTGCGATTCTTTCAATAATTATAATACTTACAGATTTCAATATAATAAAATCCCTTATCCACAGATAAGGATGCTGAGATTCACAGGAATTAAGAGACTTTCTCAAGGCATCATCTGTCACAGACACTTTGCGGAGGATTGTCAGATCATCAATTATAAATACTGCTTAAAGATCAGCCAAAGAAATTTCAATGGGAGATAGTAACAAATATTGCTCTGTCATGCATTGAATCAGGAGTCACTAATCATACTAAACTATATATATAAATAGATTATATTACTAGAACACAAAGGAGTTCTGCAAACTCCTTTGCAGTTTCTCCAAATAATTTGGAGAAATATTAAAAGAAAAATAAATAGATTTGAAAAAGAGGATTTAGTCTTATTTAAGCCAAAAAAAAAAGCTTAAATCCATCTACCACATAAGCAAATCCCTACACATTAAAGTCACACTATCATAGCTTTCTACAACAAGAATATATGAGTCAAAGGAGAGAGGTGTCATATGTTCAAATATGTTTGCCTTTTTCTCTAAGTAGAGACATTCCCTTCTATGTGCTTATCACTTTTCTGTGCCTTTGACACTGCATAAAATATTTGGTTAATAGTTCCTTCACAATCTGTTAGGTTCCTCTCTTAATCAGCTGCATTATAGTGTAGCCAAGTTTCTGTCTATATATATATATAGTCAGAAACTTGGCTACACTATAATGTATTGCATGTTGTATTGGATGCCAATCAAGTGTCAAGAATATATTCTTGACACTTGATTGGCATCCAATACAATTTTTTTTCTGGCTTATCTGCCATTACTTGTGTCCCTGAGATCTGTCACGTTTCAACCCTAGCATATCACATAACACACTGTATTATAAGCATTTAGTTATTTTTATGTTTATCTACTACAATGTAAGTTCCCTGATGGCAAAAACTCTATCAAACTGGCTTCTTAAGGTGCCTCATATACACGGTAGGTATTCAAGTATATGTTGATCAAGTCAATGAGCAAGAGAAACAACGTTAAGTGCTTGATATTGAGTGAGAAAACTTTATTATAGGGCCTAGGAAGCTAATCTACGCAGATTTAATCAACTGTTAATCCCCATGAGAGGGAGCATGAACTATAGTCAGTATCATGATCCACATCAGATTTGCCCCACATGCACCATCTCCATCTGCTCCCCAGTATACCTGCTCCAAAAGAGAGAGAATATAATAGGCAAAATTCCCCTACCCCTACCAAGACATTTACAACCTAATTACTAGAACTCGTGAATATTTTATGTTACATGACAAAAAGGGACTTTACAAATCTAATTATGGTTATGGTAGACCTAAAAATGGGGAGAACATCCTGGATTACTCAAGTGGTCCCAAAGGAAACAAATGAGCCTCAAAAGGAGAGAATTATCTCTGGCTGGAAGCATAAGAGATGTGGCAGAATGAATATCAGACAGTCTTCAAGTATGAGAAAAATCAGACATACCGTTGCGGAGTCTGAGATGCAGAGGCCGATGGACGAGAACCAGAGGGTGGTTTCTAGAAGCTAAGATCAGCCCCTAGCTGATAGCAAGGAAGGGGAAACCTCAGTCCTACACCAGAAAGCAAGTAGATTCTGCCAAAATCCTGCATGATCCTGAGAGAAGATGCTCTCGTAGGGCCATCAGATAATACCCCAGGGCCAGTCAACACCTTGATTTTGGCTTTTAGAGACCTAGAGCAGAAAAACCAGCTAAGCCCATCTGGAATCCTGACCCATGAAAACTATGAAAAAATAAATATTAGCTGTTTAAATCACTATGTATATAGTGATTCATTATTGCCACAATAGAAAACCAATACTGAGGGTTCCCGAAAGTGATTCCTACAAAGGATTTAGGAATCTATAGCACGGTCACATCTATGCAGGGGAGAGGTTCGTGTCCACAAAGGTTGAAAAACACTTATTTTGATGACATTTATCTCCACGAAGAAAGCAAAACGTTTATTTGAAGATTTTTCAGTGTTGTAGGTATTAAGGGATCCTGGGTAGACACAATAGCCCTTTCCCCACATTAGGTAAAATAAGAGATGAAAAAGACCTTTTAAGGTCAAGTGGGCTGTTTCTTAAGAATGGAGTTATTAGGTAGTCTTGAACAGTGATGTTTTTAAGGAGAAATACATTTCAGAAGGTTTGAGTCAGAGAAACTCCCATCTCGGACTCATCCTGGTCCTCTCTTCTGACTGTAGCTTTTTCATGTATGCATTGATTCAGAAATGCATGAAATCATGCATTAAGACTTTCATTTATTCATTTGTCCATTAATGCAAGGTACTACGCTTAGTAAGGGAGAGACAAGATTAAATTACATGTAGTCTTAACCCTCCATAAGCTTACAATGAGGAGAGAGAGATATATATAAAATGATAACAAGCAGATATAAAGTGATAATCCTTACATACCATAAGCTTGCCACTTTACCAAAAATGATCCACCCCATGCCTAGCAGAGGTCTCTGTTTTAAACTCACCCTATCCCCTGCCATTCCATTCTGTATCTGCTGAGTCACTGAAATTGCAATCTCTCCCTCTCATCTTATGTTTATTATTGAAATCAGGACCCACTTAAATACACATCTCTGTCTTGTCCTCATTCTATGAAGAGCACTTTTGTTTTCTGGTCTGTCTGCCTAACTTGGGTCTCAGGATCTTACATGGAGAGCCAAAGTGCTTGAAAAATGAAATTACATATGGTAGGCAGAATCATAAAATGACCTCCTCACCTTAATTGCTAGTACAGAATATCATGAAATACTATATCCTGATTATAAGTGCCTTTATCCTCTCATAGACAACTTTTGTTTGAACTAGCCAAATTGATCTTCTAAGCCCCATTACCCAGAGCAGCTCCCTCCTGACAGTCCCATTTTCCCCAGTGGTGCCCTGTGTGGTCAACTTGACACTAGGGAATCAGAACAAAGTCAGAAAATCAGACAAGGAACTCAAATTAGCACTACTATGGAGGGATGAAAGTTGAGTGCTAAACATTCTAGGACTGGCTCTAATACCAGACCGCTCACAGTGTAGGGTGACCAATCATCATGATTACCTGGGACCATTCTGGTTTTTGCACTGAAAATCCTACATCTCAAGAAACTCATTCCCAGGATGTTAGAAGCCACAGCATTCATAGATGGACGTAGAAGGGCAGCGGAAAAGCATAAAACACATATGGTAGCAAAAAGGAGGTGGAGGGAGCTGAAAGCAACACACTTTTTGGTGTCAAATGGATATGGCATAGATTATCTTTCATATTTTTCCCTCTGACCATTGATAGTGGCAACCATAATTTGCAGTTGACATTATTGCATTGCTCTGGGTATGTGACTTTAGTGTGCAATGAAAGTGCATCATAATCATCAATGACAGTCCGTCTCTGATTGGCTGAAAGAATGACTCATAGCTGAGCATCAAGATAGTGTTAGTTTAATGTTTAGATCATGTTTTCTAAGTATTCAAATAATAAAAATAAAAATGATTACAATACTAGCACCAGAACATTCAGATACCAATAAAAAAGAAAATTAAACCAAAGTGATCTTTTTATGATTGGAGGAAGGACATATACAACCAAATTAGGGAGGTAAATTATCTAAAGAGAGCATACAGCCAGGCATGGTGGCTCATGCTTGTAATTCCAACACTTTGGGAGACTGAGGCAGGTAGATCATTTGAGGTCAGGAGTTTGAGACCAGCCTGGCCAATGCGATGAAAAATGCAAAAAGTATCTGAGTGTGGTGGCACACACCTGTAATCCCAGCTACTCAGGAGGCTGAGGCGGAAGAATTGCTTGAACCTGGGAGGCAGGGGTGGCAGTAAGCCAAGGTCATGTTACTACACTCCAGCCTGGGTGACAGTGTAAGACTCAATCTCAAAAAAAAAAATAAAAAAATAAAAAAATAAGGGAGTGTTCTGTATATACACAATATACAGAAAGGAAAAAAACCAAAACAAAAACAAAAAACACTGGAATTGGGAACGGAAAGAAAGATATGTGAATTTGTGAGACTGAAATTCACAAGCCCAGAATGAGACAGCTAAGTACATCTAAAATAATAAAAAGTTTTAAAATCTCCCCCAAAGACACCAGTGCCCAGTAGAAAACAGCAGTTGTTGAAATAGTCTGGGAATACCATATGAACGGACACACATTATCTTCTGGTTCTCTTGATTGCTTTAGTAAAGTTACAGTTCTTGATTTCAGAGACTGCAACTAAATTGACTTGTGGCAAACAAACCAGGACATTTTGACAACAGTACAGACTGCTTCTCACATAATAGTGCTGTTTTTGTTCCGTCTTACCAATGTAATTTTCTATACTAAAAAAAAAAGGTGATACAGTAAACCACAGAAACAAGTTGAAGTACGTTGATTTGAAAACTGTAGTTTCAAACTGTTTTCTTAATTTGTATGAACATTTTAATAAAACTGCAGAATAAATAATATGATTAATACCTTGTTTAAATACAAACTAGACTTTGCTGATCCATCGGCATTTTTGGCAAACAATACGATTATAAATTTTGGAAGATTTCTTCAGCCTGGAAATTTCTTACCAAAGAAAATGAAAAGGTCCACTAAAAGCCTGGCACACCTTATGTCCATGTAGAAGAAGTGTTATGATGTGTTTTCCTGACAAACTGACACTTTCATAAGGAAAGTTTTTGACTTCTCAGTTCCCTCAAGATGTGCAGAAGCACTTAGTGAAATTTTTTACTTTGTAAAATGGAAAGACAAACTCTCTTTAGACAGGGGCCTACAAGATGGCTATCATTGTTACCTGCCAAAGAAAAGATGTTAAATGTTGATCTGCCACTATTTTCAAACTTTGGAATAAAAGGAACATTCTTCTCTAATACGGAAATACATCGAGGATAAAAATGGAGAAAGAGGCCGGGCACGGTGACTCACATCTGTAATCCCAGCACTTTGGGAGGCCGAGGTGGGTGGTTCACCTGAAGTCAGGAATTTGAGACCATCCTGGCCAACATGGTGAAAGTCTATCTCTACTAAAAATACAAAAACTAGCTGGGTGTGGTGGCACGCAGCTATAATCCTAGCTACTTGGGAGGCTGAGGCACGAGAATCACTTGAACCCGGGAGGCAGAGGTTGCAGTGAGCTGAGATCATGCCACTGCACTCCAGTCTGGGTGACAGAGTGAGACTTTTTCTTTAAAAAAAAAAAAAAAAAAAAAAAAGAGAAAAGGATTGTAGTAAAACAGAAATTTACCTATTGTTTCTCCAAAGCTATTTGATGATCTTTGAAGAAGTGGTAAAGAACATGGAGAAGGATGGACTGGCTGGACCTGAGCTATTTAATGTTATATTAAATTGCAACAAAAATTCATACAGTAAAAAATAAACTCACAGTTTGGAAATAAGATTGCTTTACAAATTAAAAGAAAAAAAAAAAAAAGAAGAAGAAGAAAAGGAAAGAAAAGATAGAAAGTCACCAGAAAAGGGAAGCCAAGTTAAACAGGAGTTTCTTAGTTTAACTGAAACTGTAACTTATTTAAAATTCAGCCCACTTTCACAAATTCAAATTACCTCAGTGCTTAAAACCATTTTCCCTGAGAAAGAGAGGTTTACCTTAGGATGACAACCAGTGTGCTTCAGAGTGCTTTAAAATGATGAATATCTTTAGGTGTGGATTGCCTGTATAGTGAATGTATAGATACTAAAGGATCTGATTAATAAACAAGTGATCTATTAAAACATACCTGCAGATATAAAGTGGATTTATTTTTTTTTTTTTTTGGAAAGCAGGAAACAAATTCCTGTAAGTCTACAAGTCCACTGTTGGTAGTAAGTAAGAATCCTAACTATCCCATGCTCAAATACTTTTTTAGAGAGTATATTTAGCTTGATATCATCACAATAGAATGGCACCAGGTATCACTGAAATGTGGGCTTTATATAAAAGCAGATCTGTAGGATAAAGTAAATTTTACATGGCTACATTTAGTTTTCCACCACATGAAATAAACGTAAGGTGTCCTGAAGGCTGCAGGCAGTTAAGAGAAGTATTATTAGAAAAAGAAACAAAAAGAATAAAAATATCCTACTGTAATATGGGACAGGTAGAAATACGTCATTGTTATTTTTTTCTTGAATATAGGTCGTATCTGTTTTAATTAGTGCTATTGTTCCTATGAGTTCTATTAATAATATCTACTTCACAGGACTCTTGAATGCTCTCATATAAAGAATTATTACATTTTTGTACATTTGTGTAATTTTTGTATGTATTAATGTAGACAATAAATTATAAAATTCTGATACAGTTTAAAAGTGTTAAATTTCTGTACCAAACAGAGAGAAACATTATAAAAAATTGCTATAGTTTTCTAGGCAGAGTATTTGGTTAATTAGTCATACTATTAATTACTGCTAATTGCTACTATTAAGTATTTTCATTGCTGTTTTGTTTAAACAATAGCAGTTATGTAACAGAAAAATTGATATAAAGAGTACACAATTTTAGATGAAAACTTTACTTTTTCATATTTTTATGTGAAAGTAAGAACACGCACTGTATACATACAATTATGTTTTTAAAATTATCAATATCATTATCATTATGATTTATTTTTTGTCTGATATTACTGTGTCCTTGATTGGCTCTCTAAAAAGTTGGTCACAGTACAGAAAAGTCATCTGTGCAGCTTTTAAAAATAAAGATTCTCAGGCCCCACACCTAGTGTAACGGATGGGTAATAAAGGGTACGGATTTGTATTTTAAAAAGCACCCAAGTAATTCCAATGTATAGCCTAGTTTGGGAAGCACTGTAGTATTTCCCTGGAGGCTGAAGAATTCTTAGAGTTTTATCTCAGATTCAGTAAGTATTTTACTCAAATGACAAAATGGCAGCACTATATATGAAAATATGAAAATATTAACAATTTGCATTTTACGCCAACTTCCTCAGGGTTAGGGTTTTACCTTTATCTTTGTCTGTCTGGTGACAAGGCAGACAAAGGCTAGATACCATCTTTGGTGAGAAGTAGCTGGCAGGAGGGAGATGGTGGAGGGAGTGGTAGGAACACAGGTGGCCAGCTGCCTGTATGTGGATCCAGACTTTACTATTCACCAGTAGCAGGGCTGTGGGCAAGTGAATTTTTGTTAACCTTATTTTTCTTAACTATATGATGAAGATAACAGATTGTACTCAAAATGTTACAGTGCCTGGAACTTTATAACTGTTCCATAAATATAAACTAAATAAAGGAAAAGGACAATTGGAATTCATTCTCTTTATTGTTCAGATTCCAGTCTCCAGATGGAAACCCAGTAGAACTAGGAGTTACCTTTTTAGTGGAAAAATATCTAGATCTGGGATATATAGTGTAGGAAAACAGAAAATATAGCCATTGTATGGCTTCACATTTCTCATTTCTTATTTCACCTTGAACCATCTGAGCCCTGGTTTCAATCACTTTACAATGAAATTTTAATATCTTTTTTTCACAGGACTCCTCTGAATAAAAAAAAAATGAAAAAGATTTGAAAAAAGTGCTAATGAATATTAAAATGTTAGGTAAATAGAAAATATTACCTTCTTCATGTGTGAGTTCAAAACGATTCCTTGTATTTGTAGCGCTAACATATGAATTAGAAATAAAATATAAAGTTGCAAATATGGACTGAAAACAAAGTTTTGCTAGAGGTTGGATACTTTTATGAATTTGTTTTATTTTTTGTACAGTGTTTACACTCAGGAAAGAAGAATAGCAGTTGTGATTTTCATATTATTGATATGCTTGATGAAGTCTGATGGAAAAAGAAAGAATTCTGTCAATCTCCTGAGGTCGATGATGTTTTTCTTTCATATTGTAATTCTTGTTTCCCTTCTGTATTTGATTGATAATGTACATTGTACCTTGTACCTCGATAAATATTCCATGCTGACTGAACACTAATGAATCGAGATTGTGAACAGGAACTCACAAATTATAGAACTATCATTTAAGCTCATTCAAATTTCTAAACTTGACAGCAAATACTCACAACTGGGTGAGCAGGGAAACAGTCCAAATTTTACACTACTAGAAAGATAATTAAACTGAGAATCAACATTTGAGGATATTTCTCCCAAACACTCACAGGTCCTTAATTCTGGAGCCCAAGGGAGAAACAGTGGATAGCAGTAGATGTCTTCTTATAAGGGTTGGCAGCCTATTTTCCAAGCCTTACAAAGGTTGAACACTATAATCAAAATGCCTAATGTTATCATCAAAAAACATTTTTTGACCACAGAGTTGATGTTTCTTTACTAAGAAATCTACTAAGGACCTCAGTAAAAGTCCAATTGTAAGGCTAGTTGTGCCACATCAGAACACAATCATGCTAGAGAAATCCAACACTCTCCCGGATCTTTGACACATTATATGAGTGGTCTTGGGCTAAAAGCTTATAGGTTTAAAATCTTTTTATACTGTAGAATTATGAAAGAGAAAAATTATTATTATTTTGTAAAATAAAGTTCTTCTGGAAGGCAGCTCCACATAGATGAGATATTTTTATTACATACCTGTTAAATTTCTATAATTGGTGGGTTTTGATGAAGAAACAGCTTAACCTCCATGATGACATTTACTGTGTTTTGCCTCAGAGAAATTGCTACCATTTTTTTCCAAAGTAAATGTGTATGTGTGTGTGTATATACCACATCTGTACTTTTCACAATAAACCTGCATGAGAGATACAATTACCTTTAGAATACAGATAAGAAAACTGATATTCAGGTCATGTGACTATGTGACTTATTCCAGTGCAAATGCAAGTAATATGTGATAAAAACAGAAGTTAAATTCAAGTCTGTGTGAACTTCTGGCTAAAATGCTATATAAGCAGTTTTACTTTACTCTCCATCAAAACTCTCCAGGAACATAAAAAGAATAAAATAGAACAGATGCAGTGGCTCACACCTGTAATCCCAACACTTTTGTAGGCCAAGCAGGGAGGACTGCTTGAGGCCAGGAGTTACAGACTAGCCTGGGCAATACATTGAGACCCTGTGTCTACAAAGAATTTAAAAATTAGCTGGACATGGTAGCACTGTAGTCCCAGCTTCCAGGGAGGCAGAGCCAGGAAGATGGCTTGAACCTAGGAGTTTGAGGCTGAAGTGCACTATAATTGCACTACTGCACTCCAGCCTGGGCAAAAGAGCAAGACCTTATCTCAAAAACAAATAAACAAATAAATAAAAACATCAAAAAGATGAAACACAGAGGAAAATACAGCAACACTACTTTGAATAGAAGAAACCACACAATGTCAAATCACAAACATAAAAAGCATTACCTTTCAAATGTCTTGAAATTTGGGCCAATAAGAGGGGGCATCAAACCCTGAAGCATACCTTCTCAGAACTTCAGCAAGACATAGTTTTTTTATATAATAGGTGCTGCTGTCCTAAAATGCCCATTCAAAAATTATCTGATAAAAGTGGTGAGCTCTAGGGACATGGACACACCACAGAAAAACACAAACAATGCATCTCTAGAGACCGAATTTCATCTAGAACGTCAGGGAGGTAAAGCTGAAGGAAGAGGGCAGTGCCGAGCCTTTTTCTGTGGACAATGTAGCCTCCTGGCTGAGGGAAATGTGGAGGGGAGGCACAGCCACCATTAAGATGGCAACTCACCAGGTTGTTCAGGGAGTTGGTTTATGAGGTGAATACTTGAAGATGGTCTAGAGTTTGTTACTGTTTTGAGTCACTTTTGGCCTATAGGACTCCTCCTTGTAGACAAGTGTAGGTATAAACACCATGACTCTCCAGAACTTAGGAGCATTGATGTGTGTCTGAGAAACAGATGGTTTCACTCTCAGTCTCTTTACTAGTACACTTTAGGCTTCATAGACATAAGGAATGAGTGCCCAGCACTAGAGCCATACCCAATACTTAACTGGTATTGAATAAGCATTTGTAAAACTAAACTGAAAACAAACAACAGAACTCTTCCATTTTAACTGAGAATCCTCAGTGATGAAACTGTGAGTTGGCAGTGACTATCAATATACATTTTTGGAAACTTAATACTTATTAGCATTAAACTGGCCCATCATGAGTACTTAATTTACATATTAATGACTGAATAAGGACACTTTGGAAACGCTTAGACATTGTTTTATTCGGATTTCATGTTAACTTTGTTGGATCCTTTCACACTGTACTAAGAATGCCTTTTTTCTCTTATTTAAATGATTTTTATCGTAAGCAAGGTAAACCGAATCAGTGGACTCCAAGCACTAACTGCTTAGTCAAGAGTTATGAAAAAGACCAGAGCATATATACACTAGTTAGTGACAGGCTGAGTACTTACTCTGAGCCTACTACTTGCTGATATAATCTCATGTATTCCTCAAAACAACCTTGCATTGTCAGGCTTATTTATCTGTCTTACAAACTGAAAATCTCATATGCCGAGTGGCTTGTTTGAGATCACCTAGTTAGTAAATGGCAGTGTTGAGAGTGCTTGGATCACTGAATTCAAAGCCTGAGTTCCATACAGGTTAGTGCTTTCCACAATGAGTTATCTATAAAAGGATAGATACATTTGAATTAATTAAAATGTGGGATGAAGTCAGAAAATAAATACATAAAGTGTAGCAATTATGTTCATTCCTCATGGGTCATTTTCCAAAGAAGAAAATGTCATGAAATTATTTTAAAGCAGAGATCAATAAAATAAGACATTGAAAAAGAAATACCCTTCTTGGATTTTATGTTGCAATCACATTAATATTCTCCCATGAAGAGGAATAAGGAAGATAACAGCTATATCTATTTAAGTTGTAAAAAATTATGTAGTATCCATAAATAATGAAATTGCTTAATAAATCTCCACATTTAATTATCTTTCTCCATTGTATTCAGTTTTCATTTTTGAACTATATTTCATGAAGCATATAAACATTGGACTTCATCCGAAAGGTCTCTTAAATTAAGCACCAATATCTTGACTCTATCTGAAGACTTAAATGCCACAATCTAAAAGAGAAATACAATAATACGAAATAAACTCTCTTTGCATAGTCATTGAATCATGCTGGAAAAGTAAACAATGCATTTTGATACTTTTTCCCTCAAATATAACTTCAGTCACAGCAGTGACAGGAGAGACAGGACATTTCAATACAATTCCAGATGAGGAGCACCACCCCTTTCCAAATATTCACCTCTAATAGTCATTTTTATTATCCAATATGACAGCACAGGCACACGAAGTTCAGAAATTTCTTATTCACAGCTAGTTTAATCTAACCTTTGATATGACTGAATGAGCTGTGTAACAATATTGAACAAGAAGAAAAATCAACGAAAAGCAGAGACCTAAAGTTTATTTAGACCATATGTCTTTTCTGTTGATAAATAGTTTGTTTCCATATGGCACTATTAATCATTTATTGATTCATGTAGAAAATATCTATTGAATGTCCAGTGCATTCAGATACTAGAAAAACAATAAAAACACAAGTTGCCTCCCTTCATTTAGCATACAGTTGTAGTGGAAAAATAATTGTCAAATACAAATTTTTATACTGATAATTTCTTCCCCTTTTCATCACCATCCTCAATGTAAGTGGTTAGCACACTCTGGGTTTATTACACATGTAGAAGCATATCACCAGGCCAAAAACTGGCTATCCATGGGTTTCAAAAAAAAATTTTTTTTTTTTTGAGATGTAGTTTCACTCTTCTTGCCCAGGCTGGAGTGCAATGGCACCATCTCGGCTTTCTGCAAGCTCCACCTCCCAGGTTCAAGAGATTCTCCTGCCTCAGCCTCCCAAGTAGCTGGGATTACAGGCACCTGCCACCATATCCAGCTAATTTTGTATTTTTAGTAGAGAAGGGGTTTTGCCATCCTGGTCAGACTGATGTCTAACTCCTGACCTCAGGTGATCCACCCACCTCGGCCTCCCAAAATGCTGGGATTATAGCATGAGCCACTGCGTCCGGCGAGGTTTCAAAACTTCTAAATCCCAGAGAGGAAGATGAAGGCTTACCTCTTGCTGTCCCCACTCCTCCTCCTGTAGAATCTGGCAAGACACCACTATCTTTTGCCCAGAGCCTCCCTAACTAGTATCCCTGTCTCTATCCTTGTTGCTTAAAAGTCTGTTCTCCATATGTGGGTAATCCTTATAAAACTTAAACCATACAATGCCACGCCTTTGTTCAAACCCCTCCAGTTTCTTCCCATCAACACGGAGTAAAATCCAAAGAACTTGTAATGGCTGACAATGATCTCTAAACTCGTCCTCTTCCCTCTTCCCTCTCTGAACTCATGTGCATTTCTTCACTGCCTCTGGGTTACTGAAAGAAGGTTACAATATGACAAGCCATTTTCAGAAAAAGTAAAGATCAAGGAGGAAACACTTTTCTCTGTGGCCATAGTCTATAAAACACCTTCTTCAGTGGCTGATAAGCAATTTTAAGTATCTTGGCAAGAAAGAAGACAAGAGGATATTTTTAGCTTTTCCTAATTCTAATCTGTGAATATTGTCTCTGACACACAAGGCAAAGAAAACTGAACTTTTAGGATGAGAATGCATTCCTTGATTTAGAGATTAGTTAAGATTTAGGTTCTGCATGGACTGTTCCCAACCCTTGTTTTTTATATGGTATTTGTGAAATGTGCTTTTCTTCTTAGCCCTAAGTAATAAAAGATAGTCCTAGTGTCATACTGGCCCTGATATGTTCTTTCTCAATTATCATTCAAGCTACCCTAACATGTATTGGCTGATACACACCATATGTTAAGTAGAATTCTAGACACTGGGTATAGAAAAATGAATAAGGGAAAACCTCTACCTCTAACGGGCACATGCATTCTACTGGCAGAGATAGAGCCTGTGGCATCACCACTGCCTTTGGTTACAAAGAAAATACCAGGGCCTAGAAATTAAACTTAAGCATGTGTATTCTTAAACAAGTCACTTGACTTCTCTTAGCTTTAGTTTCATCATTCACCAAAGGCTATGTGAGGATTTTATGATTAGTTTTACATAGTGATCCTAGTTTACTGGTTGCACATCATACGTACTCAAGAAGAGGTAGTAATTTTTCAAACAGATGAGAAGTGTTTCATAGTATTTCTATGACTTCAGACTCCTACGCAGAGCCAGCCTACACATGGATAATTTACTCAGAAATGATCAGTTTAGAAGCAAATTAAGGCTGAGGTGGGGCTATGGCAGTGGTTGGAGTCAGAAAGTAAACAGGAAGAGCACATGTCCATACAAATTCTAGATCAACTTTTGTGTTTTTGGAGAATGGCTTTATTTTCATCTTTTTAATGGTCTTTTAATATGTATGAAGATTAGTAAGCAAATCAATTGATCTTAGCCATTATGACAGAACCAAGTGATATGGTTTGGCTGTGTCCCCACCCAAATCTCATCTTGAATTGTAGCTCCCATAATCCCCACATGTGGTAGGAGGGACCTAGTGGGAGGGAATGAAATCATGGGGGTGGGTTTTCTGTACTGTTCTCATGATACTGAGTGTGTACCAAGAGATTTGATGGTTTTATAAAGGGGAGTTTCCCTGCACAGGCTCTCTTGCTTGCCACCATGAAAGATGTTTCTTGCTTCTCCTTTGCCTTCTGCCATGATTGCGAGGCCTCCCCAGCCATGTGGGACTGTGAGTCCATTAAACTCTCTTTCCTTTATAAATTACCCAGTCTCAAGCATGTCTTTATTAGCAGCATGAGAAAAGACTAATATAGTACATTGGTACTGGGTAGTAGGGTGCCACTGTAAAGATATCCAAAATTGTGTAAGTGACTTTGGAACTGGGTAACAGGCAGAGGTTGGAACAGTTTGGAGGGCTTGGAAAAAGACAGGAAGATGTGGGAAAGTCTGGAACTTCCTAGAGACTTGTTGAATGGCGTTGACCAAAATCCTAATAGTGATATGAACAATAAAGTCCAGGCTGAGGTGGTATCAGAAGGAGATGATGAACTTTTGGGGAACTGGAGTAAAGGTCACTCTTGCTATGCAAAGAGACTGGTGGCATTTTGCCCCTGCCCTAGAGATCTGTGGAACTTTGAACTTGAAAGAGATAATTTAGGGTATCTAGTGGAAGAAATTTCTAAGCAGCAAAGCATTCAAGAAGAAGCAGAGCATAAAAGTTTGGAAAACTTGCAGACTGAGATGTGATAGAAAAGGAAACCTCATTTTCTGGAGAGAAATTCAAGCTGGCTGCAGTAATTTGCATAATTAAAGAGGAGCCAAATGTTAATCACCAAGACAAAGGGGAATATGTCTCTGGGGCATGCCAGAGACCTTCATGGCAGCCCCTCCCAACACAGGTCTGGAAGTCTAGGAGGAAAAAATGGTTTCCTGGGCCAGGTCCAGGCCCCCCACTTCTCTATACGGCTTTGGTACATGGTGCCCTACATCCCAGCTGCTTCAGCTCCAGCCATGGCTAAAAGGGTCCAACATACAGCTCAGGCTGTTGCTTCAGAGGCTGTAAGCCTAAAACCTTGGTGGCTTACACATGGTGTTGGGTCTGTGAGTTTACAGAAGTCAAGAACTGAGGTTTGGGAACCTCCACCTAGATTTCAGAGGATGTAAGGAAATACCTGGATGTCCAGGCAGAAGTTTGTGGCAGGGGTGGGGCCCTGGTGGAGAACCTCTGCTAGGCCAGTGTGGAAGGTAAATGTGGGGTTGGAGCCCCCACACAGAGTCTCCAGTAGAGCATTGCCTAATGGAGCTGTGAGAGGATGGTCACCATCCTCCAGACCCCAGAATTGTAGATCCACCAATAGCTTGCACCATGAACATGGAAAAGCCACAGACACTCAACACCAGCCTGTGAAAGCAGCCAGGAGCGGGGCTGTACCCTGCAAAGCCACAAGGGCAGGGTTGCTCAAGACCATGGGAGCCCACCTCTTGCATCAGCATGCCATGGATATGAGACATGGAGTCAAAGGAGATAGTTTTGGAACTTTAAGATTTAATGACTGCTCTATTAGATTTTGTACTTGCATGGGATCTGCAGCCCTTTGTTTTGACCAATTTCTTCTATTTGGAATAGATGTATTTGCCTAATGCCTGTACCTCCACTGTATCCAGGAAGTAACTGACTTGCTTTTGATTTTGCAGGCTCATGGGCAGAAGGGACTTGCCTTGTGTCAGAAGACACCTTGAACTTGGATTTTTGAGTTAATGCAGGAGTGAGTTAAGACTCGGGGACTGTTGGGATGGCATAATTGCTTTTGAAATGTGAGGACATGAGATTTGGGTGGGGCCAGGGGTGAAATGATATGGTTTGGCTCTGTGTCCCCAACCAAATCTTTTCTTGAATTTTACCTTCCATAATTTCTATGTGTCATGGGAGGGACTGGGTGGGAGGTAACTGAATCATGGGGGAGGGTTTTCCCATGCTGTTCTCATGATAGTGAATAAGTCTCCCAACATCTGATGGTTATATAAAGGGGAGTTACCCTGCACACACTCTCTTGCCTGGAACTATGTAAGACATTTCTTGCTTCCCCTTTGCCTTTCTTCATGATTGTGAGGCCTCCCCTACTATGTGGAACTGTGAGTCAATTGAGCCTCTTTCCTTTATAAATTACTCAGTTGCAGGTATGTCTTTATTAGCAGTGTCAGAACAGACTAATACACCAAGTGTAAAGTCAACCATTTTAAAATCCAACCACTCTTTGTATACAAACACAATACAGGTGGCATGTTCCTCTGCTTCTAGTTACTTTACTTGAATTTTATTCAGAAATATCCCTCAGTAGGAAAGGGAAGGAAAGTAAAATTATCTGCACAGCATATCTTGGTGCAGTGGCACTCTTCACTTGACATCAGACATATCTTGAGGTGTGTGGGGCACTCACTCTTCTAGATTAGGTGTTTAGGCTTCTCTCCTTCCCAGCGCAGAGAACTTGGGGCAGAGGAAGTTTTTAGCTCCATGCCTAAGCACAACTCTGAGTGCTTGGTGGCCACCCACTGAACACCCCTACCCAGAGAGTTGGTGCTTGTGGTTGCCATCAGGGGACCTGTTAAGCCAGCCTGCGCTGTCTGACACACCCATCTTTGTTCTCCCCCTGGGACTGAGCAGGGAGCCCAAACCACTGTGCATGGATCTGACCAATGCCCGAGACAATAGGGAGCTTCTCCCAGTAAATAATGATCAAGTGCATACTCATCCACATTGGCCACAGCCTACTCTTACCCATAACAATCTGGAGACTGAATGGTGCAACACAACAGGAAATCTGCTGATATAAGCACACAGCTCTGGGGAATGAGATAAACTTCCTGAGACCACTGACACTTCAGCCCCACAGGAGGCAATGAGCCTCCCCCCTATGCCCAGTACATTGCTACTACAACCAGCATTTGGGAAAGCCACCATAGAAAGGCTATCTATAACCACGGAACTTATACAGACTCTTTTACATTGAAAATGCCTAGAACTGGAGATCTAACCTCCCTAAGGGGAGGGAGAGCACAGCCCACAAAAGCCTCCCTGAGGTCAAAGGAAAATAAGCACAGAACCAGCTGCTGAAGGCAGCACCACCAAAGTCCATAAACGGATATGGAGAGGGGGTCATCTCCCATCTCCCTACTCCCTACCTCAGTGCAATGTTGCAGACTCAGCAACGGCTCTTCCTGTCAGGGCCTGAGGAGTGTGAAATGGAAAATGCCACTCCCTGGGCTTCTAGAGCAGTTCCATCCCCACTGAAGGCAAACGTGCAGGGAGAAGGCCCTTTTCACAGTTCTCCTTTACTTCTTCCCCTACCCGTAACCATTTTTATTCTTAAATACCATCTTCTGGAATGTAGCCTGAATTACACCATCAAACAAAATTCCTACTATAAGCAAAGTCCCAGAAAGACACTGAATAAAACTATTTGCAACCCAGGAACACTTATAGAATACCCAGAAGCAAAGCCAATTGATTTTACAAAGTATGTTCCACAGTCATACCTCTAAGGAAAAAAATAATAAAATATGAAGAAGCCGCATCCAAATGATAACAAATTCAAAAAAAAAAAAAAAAAAAAAGACAGTTTTCTCAGATGAGATGAAACCAGGGCAAGAACTCTAATAAAACAAAAAACCAGAGTGTTTCATCAACTCCAAAGGATCCCACTGTCTCCCAGGCAATAAATCCTAACCAGAAAATAATGTTCAAAATAACAGATACAGAATTCAGAATGTGGAGAGCAAAGAAACCAACAAGATCCAAGAGAAAGTTGAAATCCAGCACGAGGAAGCCAGCAAAATGATCCAAGATTTGAAAGATGACATAGCTGTATTAAGAAAGAACCAAACAGAACCTCTGGAATTAAAAAATTTACTACAGGAATCTCAAAATACAATTGGAAGCCTTAACAACAGACTAGACCAAGAAAAGGAAGAATTTTAAAACTCGAAGACCAGTCCTTCAAATCAATGCAGTCAGATAAAAATAAAAATAAAAATAAATTAAATGAACAAAGCCTTTGAGAAATAGGGGATTATGTAAAGCAGTAAAATGTATGACTTATTGCCATTCCTGAGTGAGAAGGAGAGAAAGCAAGCAACTTGAAAAACATATTTAAGGATATAATTCTGAAAAATTTTCCCAATCTTGTTAAATAGGTCAACATGCAGAGATAGGAAATCAAGAGAACTACTGCAAGATACTATACAAGAGGACCTTACCCAAAGCATAGTCATCAGACTCTCCAAGGTCAACACAAAAGAAAAACATCTTACAGGCAGCTAGAGAAAAAGGTCTTATTACCCATAAAGAGAAACCTATCAGATGAGCAGTCACCTCTTAGAAGAAACCTTAAATGCCAGAAGAGACTGGGGGCTCATTTTTAATATTGTTTAAAAAAAAGGCCATCCAAGAATTTTATATCCTACAAAAACTAAACTTCATAAATGAAAGAGAATTATAGTCTTTCCCAGAAAAACAATTGCTAAAGGAATTTATCAATACCAGATTTGTCCTACAAAAGATGCTTTAACGAGTTCTAAACATGGAAATGAAATAATGATACGTGCAAAACGACATGCAATGTATAACCCATGAACCCTATAAAGCAACTACACAATCAGGATTATAAAACAACCAGCTAACACAAGGACAGGAATAAAACTTCACATATTAATATTAACCTTGAACATAAATGGCCTAAATGCCCCCACTTAAAACACATAGAATGGCAAATTGTATTTTAAAAAAGACCCATCCTACTCACTGTAGGAGACCCATCTCACATGTAACAACACTCACAGGCTCAAAGTAAGAGGATGGAGAAAAATCCATTACACAAATGGAAAACAAAAAAGAGTCGGGGTCACTACTCTTGTATCAGATAAAATAGACCTTAAACAACAAAAGTTAAAAACAATACCAAAAATACATTACACAATGATAAAGGGTTCAATTCAACAAGAAGATTTAACTAATCTAATTATACATGCAGCCAACATTGGAGCACCCAGATTACAAAGAAACTACTTCTAGATCTAAGGAAAGACTTTGAAAGCCACACAAAAGGGACTTCAACGCCCCTCTGACAGCATTAGACAGAACATCAAGGAAGAACCAAACAAAATTATAGACTGAAATTGACACTTGACCAATTGGACCTAACAGATATCTACAGAATACTCCCTCCAACAACCAAAGAATATACAGTCTTCTCATCTGCACACAAAACATATTTTAAGATTGACCACATGCATGGTCTTAAAGCAAGTCTCAGTAAATTTTTTTACAAATCAAAATTATATTAAGTATTTCCTCAGACCACAGTGAAATAAAAATAGAAATCAATACAAAGAGAAAATTTCAGAATCAAGAAAATACAGGGAAACTAAACAACTGATTCCGTAATCAGTTTTGGGCAAACAACAAAATTAAGGCAGAACTAGAAAAGCTCTTTGAAACAAGAGATAATAGAGACACAACATACCAGTACCTCTGGGATATGGCAAAAGCAGTGTCAATAAGAAAGTTTATAGCACTAAATTCCTACATCAAAAAGATACAAAGATCTCAAATTAACATTCTATCCTTGCACCTGAAACAACCAGGAAAACAAGAACTCCAAAGCTAGCAGAAGAAAAGAAATAATGAAAATCAGAGCAAAACTAAATGAAATTGAAACTTCAAAAAATATATAAAGATCAATGAAATGAAAAGATTTTTTAAAAGGACAAACAAGATTGATAGATGACTAACTAGATTAACAAAAAAAGAGGGAATATCTAAATAATCAGAATTAACAAAGGTGACATCACAACTCATTCCACAGATTACAAAAGATCCTAGGAGACTGCTATGAACACATCTATGTACACAAACTAGAAAATCCAGGAAAAATGTATAAATCCCTGGAAACACACAAACTCCTGATATTGAACAAGAAAGAGACAGAAATCCTGAACAGACCAATAAAGAGTAATACAATTGAATTAGTAATAAACAACTACTAACCAAAAAAAGTCCTGGACCAGGTGGATTCATAACCACATTCCACCAGAAATACAAAGAAGAGCTGGTACAATCATTCTGAAACTATTCCAAAAAATTGAGGACAAGGGACTTCTCACTAATTCCTTTTCTGAAATAAGTACTACCCTGACACCAAAATTCAGCAAAAATACAAGAAAAAAAGAAAACTACAGGTCAGTATCCCTGTTGAATATAGACGCAAAAGTCCTCAGCAAAATACCAGCAAACTGAATCCAGCGGTACATCAAAAAGTTAATTCAAAATAATCAAGTGAACTTTATTCCTGGGATGCAAGAATGGTTCAATGTATGCAAATCAGTAAATGTGACTTACCACATCAATAGAATTGGTAATAAAATTATATGATCATCTCAATAGATGCAGAAAAAGAATTTGATTAAATCCAACATCCTTTTATGATAAAAACTCTCAAGAAACTAGGCATCGAAGAGACATTCCTCAAAATAACGAGAACCATCTCTGTCAAATCCATAGCCAACGTCATACTGAACAGGAAAAAGCTGGAAGCATTCCCTCTAAGAACTGAAACAAGAGACAAAGATGTCCACTCTCACCACACCTATCCAACATAGTACTGGAAATCATAGCCAGAGAAATCAGGAAAGAGAAAGAAAGGCATCCAAATGAAAGAGAAGAAGTCAAATTATCTCTCCTTACTGGTGATATGATTCTACACCTAGGAAACCCTAAAGATTCTGCCAACGGACTCCTAGACCTCACAAACAATTCAGCAGGGTCCCAGGATGCAAAATCAATGTACAAAAATTAGTAGCATTTCTATATGTCAATTACCTTCAAGCTGAGAACTCAATTAAGAACACAATTTCAAGCACCCAGACGGCGGAGCAAGATGGCCGAATAGGAACACCTCCAGTCTCCAACTCCCAGTGTGAGCGACACAGAAGACAGGTGATTTCTGCATTTTCAACTGAGGTACTGGGTTTACCTCACTAGGGAGTGCCTGACAATCAGTGCTGGTCAGCTGCTGCAGCCCGACCAGTGAAAGTGGAAGCAGGGCGAGGCATCGCCTCACCTAGGAAGTGCAAGGGGGAAGGGAATCCCTTTTCCTAGCCAGGGGAACTGAGACACACAACACCTGGAAAATCGGGTAACTCCCACCCAATACTTTGCTCTACCAAGGATCTTAGCAAACGGGCACACCAGGAGACTATATCCTACACCTGGCCGGGAGGGTCCTACACCCAGGGAGCCTCCCTCATTGCTAGCACAGCCATCTTTGATCTCGGGGCAAGGCAGCAGCTAGGCTGGGGGAGGGGCGCCCACCATTGCTGAGGCTTAAGTAGATAAACAAAGCGGCTGGGAAGCTCGAACTGGGTGGAGCTCACAGCAGCACAAGGAGTCCTGCCTGTCTCTGTAGACTCCACCTCTGGGGACAGGGCACAGCTAAACAACAACAACAACAACAACAACAACAACAAAAAGCAGCTGAAACCTCTGCAGACACAAACGACTCTGTCTGACAGCTTTGAAGTGAGCAGTGGATCTCCCAACACGGAGGCTGAGATCTGAGAACGGACAGACTACCTGCTCAAGTGGGTCCCTGACCCCTGAGCAGCCTAATTGGGAGACATCCCCCACTAGGGGCAGACCAACACCCCACACCTCACACGGTGGGGTACACTCCTGAGACGAAGCTTCCAAAGCAAGAATCAGACAGGTACACTCGCTTTTCAGCAATATTCTACCTTCTGCAACCTCTGCTGCTGATACCCAGGCAAACAGGGTCTGGAGTGGACCAACAGACCTACAGCTGAGGGTCCTGACTGTTAGAAGGAAAACTATCAAACAGGAAGGACACCCACACCAAAATCCCATCAGTACGTCACCATCATCAAAAACCAGAGGCAGATAAAACCACAAAGATGGGAAAAACCAGGGCAGAAAAGCTGGAAATTCAAAAAATAAGAGCACATCGCCCCCTGCAAAGGAATGCAGCTCATCGCCAGCAATGGATCAAAGCTGGACGGAGAATGACTTTGACGAGATGAGAGAAGAAGGCTCCAGTCCATCAAACTTCTCAGAGCTAAAGGAGGAATTACATACCCAGCACGAAGAAACTAAAAATCTTGAAAAAAAAGTGGAAGAATTGATAACTAGAATAATTAATGCAGAGAAGGCCATAAACGAACGGACAGAGGTGAAAACCATGACATGAGAAATACATGACAAATGCACAAGCTTCGATCAACTGGAAGAAATAGTATCAGCGATTGAGGATCAAATGAATGAAATGAAGTGAGAAGATAAACCTAAAGAAAAAAGAAGAAAAATAAATGAACAAAGCCTGCAAGAAGTATGGGATTATGTAAAAAGACCAAATCTACGTCTGATTGGGGTGCCTGAAAGTGAGGGGGAAAATGGAACCAAGTTGGAAAACACTCTTCAGGATATCATCCAGGAGAACTTCCCCAACCTAGTAGGGCAGGCCAACATTCAAATCCAGGAAATACAGAGAACGCCACAAAGATACTCCTCGAGAAGAGCAACTCCAAGACACATAATTGCCAGATTCACCAAAGTTGAAATGAACGAAAAAATCTTAAGGGCAGCCAGAGAGAAAGGTAGGGTTACCCACAAAGGGAAGCCCATCAGACTAACAGCAGATCTCTTGGCAGAAACTCTACAAGCCAGAAGAGAGTGGGGGCCAATATTCAACATTCTTAAAGAAAAGAATTTTCAACCCAGAATTTCATATCCAGCCAAACTAAGTTTCATAAGTGAAGGAGAAATAAAATCCTTTACAGATAAGCAAATGCTTAGAGATTTTGTCACCACCAGGCCTGCCTTACAAGAGACCCTGAAGGAAGCACTAAACATGGAAAGGAACAACCGGTACCAGCCATTGCAAAAACATGCCAAAATGTAAAGACCATCGAGGCTAGGAAGAAACTGCATCAACTAACAAGCAAAATAACCAGTTAATATCATAATGGCAGGATCAAGTTCACACATAACGATATTAACCTTAAATGTAAATGGACTAAATGCTCCAATTAAAAGACACAGACTGGCAAACTGGATAAAGAGTCAAGACCCATCAGTTTGCTGTATTCAGGAGACCCATCTCACATGCAGAGACATACATAGACTCAAAATAAAGGGATGGAGGAAGATTTACCAAGCAAATGGAGAACAAAAAAAAGCAGGGGTTGTAATATTAGTCTCTGATACAACAGACTTTAAACCATCAAAAATCAAAAGAGACAAAGAAGGCCATTACATAATGGTAAAGGGATCAATTCAACAGGAAGAGCTAACTATCCTAAATATATATGCACCCAATACAGGAGCACCCAGATTCATAAAAGCAAGTCCTTAAAGACTTACAAAGAGACTTAGACTCCCACACAATAATAATGGGAGATTCAACACCCCACTGTCAACATTAGACAGATCAACGAGACAGAAAGTTAACAAGGATATCCAGGAATTGAACTCATCTCTGCAGCAAGCAGACCTAATAGACATCTACAGAACTCTCCACCCCAAATCAATAGACCTAATAGACATCTACAGAACTCTCCACCCCAAATCAACAGAATATACATTCTACTCAGCACCACATCACATTTATTCCAAAATTGACCACATAATTGGAAGTAAAGCACTCCTCAGCAAATGTACAAGAACAGAAATTATAACAAACTGTCTCTCAGACCATAGTGCAATCAAACTAGAACTCAGGACTAAGAAACTCAATCAAAACTGCTCAACTACATGGAAACTGAATAACCTGCTCCTGAATGACTACTGGGTACATAACGAAATGAAGGCAGAAATAAAGAAGTTCTTTGAAACCAATGAGAACTAAGATACGACATACCAGAATCTCTGGGACACATTTAAAGCAGTGTATAAAGGGAAATTGATAGCACTAAATGCACACAAGAGAAAGCAGGAAAGATCTAAAATTGACACTCTAACATCACAATTAAAAGAACTAAAGAAGCAAAAACAAACACATTCAAAAGCTAGCAGAAGGCAAGAAATAACTAAGATCAGAGCAGAACTGAAGGAGATAGAGACACAAAAACCCTCCAAAAAAATCAATGAATGCAGGAGTTGGTTTTTTGAAAAGATCAACAAAATTGATAGACCGCTAGCAAGACTAATAAAGAAGAAAAGAGAGAAGAATCAAATAGACGCAATAAAAAATGATAGAGGGGATATCACTACCTACCCCACAGAAATACAAACTACCATCAGAGAATACTATAAACACCTCTACGCAAATAAACTAGAAAATCTAGGAGAAATGGATAATTTCCTGGACACTTACACTCTCCCAAGACTAAACCAGGAAGAAGCTGAATTCCTGAATAGACCAATAGTAGGCTCTGAAATTGAGGCAATAATTAATAGCCTACCAACCAAAAAAGTCCAGGACCAGATGGATTCACAGCTGAATTCTACCAGAGGTACAAGGAGGAGCTGGTACCATTCCTTCTGAAACTATTCCAATCAATAGAAAAAGAGGGAATCCTCCCTAACTCATTTTATGAGGCCAACATCATCCTGATACCAAAGCCTGGCAGAGACACAACCAAAAAAGAGAATTTTAGACCAATATCCCTGATGAACATCGATGCAAAAATCCTCAATAAAATACTGGCAAACCGGATCCAGCAGCACATCAAAAAGCTTATCCACCATGATCAAGTGGGCTTCATCCCTGGGATGCAAGGCTGGTTCAACATTCGCAAATCAATAAACATAATCCAGCATATAAACAGAACCAAAAACAAAAACCACATGATTATCTCAATAGATGCAGAAAAGGCCTTTGACAAAATTCAACAGCCCTTCATCCTAAAAACGCTCAATAAATTAGGTATTGATGGAATGTATCTCAAAATCATAAGAGCTATTTATGACAAACCCACAGCCAATCATAATATGGCAAAAACTGGAAAAATTCCCTTTGAAAACTGGCACAAGACAGGGATGCCCTCTCTCACCACTCCTATTCAACATAGTGTTACCAGTTCTGGCTAGGGCAATCAGGCAAGAGAAAGAAATAAAGGGAATTCAGATAGGAAAAGAAGAATTCAAATTGTCCCTGTTTGCAGATGACATGATTGTATATTTAGAAAACCCCATTGTCTCAGCCCAAAATCTCCTTAAGCTGATAAGCAACTTCAGCAAAGTCTCAGGATACAAAATTAATGTGCAAAAATCACAAGCATTCTTATACACCAGTAACAGACAAACAGAGAGCCAAATCAGGAATGAACTTCCATTCACAATTGCTTCAAAGAGAATAAAATACCTAGGAATCCAACTTACAAGGCATGTAAAGGACCTCTTCAAGGAGAACTACAAACCACTGCTCAGTGAAATAAAAGAGGACACAAACAAGTGGAAGAACATTCCATGCTCATGGATAGGAAGAATCAATATCATGAAAATGGCCATACTGCCCAAGGTTATTTATAGATTCAATGCCATCCCCATCAAGCTACCAATGACTTTCTTCACAGAATTGGAAAAAACTGCTTTAAAGTTCATATGAAACCAAAAAAGAGCCTGCATTGCTAAGACAATCCTAAGTCAAAAGAACAAAGCTGGAGGCATCACGCTACCTGACTTCAAACTATACTACAAGGCTACAGTAACCAAAACAGC
Source organism: Macaca mulatta (assembly GCF_049350105.2). Lineage (NCBI taxonomy): Eukaryota > Metazoa > Chordata > Mammalia > Primates > Cercopithecidae > Macaca > Macaca mulatta. The sequence goes on from NC_133419.1 coordinate 80,904,803, forward strand.
ATGGTACTGGTACCAAAACAGAGATATAGACCAATGGAACAGAACAGAGTCCTCAGAAATAATACCACACATCTACAGCCATCTGATCTTTGACAAACCTGAGAGAAACAAGAAATGGGGAAAGGATTCCCTATTTAATAAATGGTGCTGGGAAAATTGGCTAGCCATAAGTAGAAAGCTGAAACTGGATCCTTTCCTTACTCCTTATACGAAAATTAATTCAAGATGGATTAGAGACTCAAATGTTAGACCTAATACCATAAAAACCCTAGAAGAAAACCGAAGTAATACCATTCAGGACATTGGCATGGGCAAGGACTTCATGTCTAAAACACCAAAAGCAACGGCAACAAAAGCCAAAATTGACAAATGGGATCTAATTAAACTAAAGAGCTTCTGCACAGCAAAAGAAACTACCATCAGAGTGAACAGGCAACCTACAGAATGGGAGAAAATTTTTGCAATCTACTCATCTGACAAAGAGCTAATATCCAGAAGCTACAAAGAACTCAAACAAATTTACAAGAAAAAAACAAACAATCCCATCAAAAAGTGGGCAAAGGATATGAACAGACATTTCTCAAAAGAAGACATTCATACAGCAAACAGACACATGAAAAAATGCTCATCATCACTGGCCATCAGAGAAATGCAAATCAAATCCACAATGAGATACCATCTCATACCAGTTAGAATGGCAATCATTAAAAAGTCAGGAAACAAGAGGTGCTGGAGAGGATGTGGAGAAATAGGAACACTTTTACACTGTTGGTGGGATTGTAAACTAGTTCAACCATTATGGAAAACAGTATGGCGATTCCTCAAGGATCTAGAACTAGAAGTACCATATGACCCAGCCATCCCATTACTGGGTATATACCCAAAGGATTATAAATCATGCTGCTATAAAGACACATGTACACGTATGTTTATTGCAGCACTATTCACAATAGCAAAGACTTGGAATCAACCCAGATGTCCATCAGTGACAGACTGGATTAAGAAAATGTGGCACATATACACCATGGAATACTATGCAGCCATAAAAAAGGATGAGTTTGTGTCCTGTGTAGGGACATGGGTGCAGCTGGAAACCATCATTCTCAGGAAACTATCGCAAGAACAGAAAACCAAACAACCACATGTTCTCTCTCATAGGGGGGAACTAAACAATGAGATCACTTGGACTCGGGAAGGGGAACATCACACACCGGGGCCTATCATGGGGAGGGGGGAGTGGGGAGGGATTGCATTGGGAGTTATACCTGATGTAAATGACCTGATGTAAATGATGGGTGCTGATGAGTTGATGGGCGCAGCACACCAACATGGCACAGGTATACATATGTAACAAACCTGCACTTTATCCACATGTACCTTGGAACTTAAAGTATAATAATAATTTAAAAAAAAGAACACAATTTCATTTCCAATAGCCACAAAAAAAAAATTAAATGCTTAGGAATATGCTTAACCAAGAAGGTGAAAGATCTCTATGAGGAGAACTACCAAACACTGCTGAAAAAAGTGGCAGATGACACAAACAAATGGAAAAGCATTTACTGTTCATGGTTTGGAAGAATCAGTATTATTAAAATGTTCCTACTGTACAAAGAAATCTACAAAATCAATGCTATTCTCATCAAATAACAACATCATTTTTCACTGAATTAGGAAAAATTATTCTAAAATTAATATAGATCTACAAAAGAACCTCAATAGCCCAAGCAATCCTAAGCAAAATGTACAAAGCTGTAGGCCAATTCAAACTATACCATAAGGTTACGATGACCAAAACAGCATGGCACTGGTAGAAAAACAGACACACAGATCTATGGAATAGAGAACCCAGAAATAAAGCTGCACACTTATAGCCATCTGATCTTTGACAAAGTCAACAAAATTATGCAATGAGGAAAAAATCTTCTATTCAATAAATGGTGCTGGGAAAACTAGCTCAGCATATATAGAAGAATGAAACTGGACTCCCACCTCTCACTGTATACAAAAATTTACTTGAGATGGACTAAAGACTTAAATATAAAACCTCAAAATGTAAAACTTCTAGAAGAAAACCTAAGAAGTACTTTTCTAGACATTGGCCTAGGCAAATAATTTATGGCTAAGTCCCCAAAAGCACTTGCAACAAAATCAAAAATAGAAAAATGGGACTAAATTAAAGTGTTTCTGCACAGTAGTGAAAGAAACTCTCAAGAGAGCAAACCGACAATCCATAGAACAGGAGAAAATATTTGCAAACTATGCATCTCACAGAGGACTGATATAAAAAATCTATCAGAAACCTAAATGAGTCAACATGTTAAAAAAAAAAAAACTTCATTAAAAAGTGGGCAAAAATGAAAACAGCAATTAAAAATATAAATTTCAAAATAAAATAAATCACATAAAATTATTTGCATAGCTTGTCATGTGTCCAATATGTACAAAGAACATTTTTCATAGTCTCCATTAACCCTCAAACGAACATTGTATAATGCCACAATTACAGACAAATATTCAGGTACAAAGTGGTGAATATGTTGCCACAGGTACAGAGGTAAAATGACCAGACCCAGGGGGTCAGGCCAAGTGTTCTTTCTTTACAGAGAACTGCCACTTCTCAAGGCCAGACAGAGCTCAAGTCAGGTGTTCTGCAGGAGATCCAACATCATTCTTATCACCTACTCTTCAGGAAACTACCTGACTTTCAACTTAGTTTCCTGAGTGAGTACTGTACCAAAAATAAACACTGGGAATTCTGGATTGGCCCTTAGTCTCCAAACAGCAGTACCTCCCAGTGAAAAGGCATAGTAGCACCTTGGAAGAGAGATAAATCTATTGATTTAGGTGGTCGAGAGTTGTTTCGGGAACTGATAACATTCAAGTTATCAGCATCTTCTAAGCTGATGATGTCACATAGGTACCTTCACACTTAAAACTCTGGCTTGAACAATTTAAATGGCGTTTCTCCTTACAAGACTTCAGAGCTTTTAATATGTTAAAGTACATTTCACAAAGTTTTTTGTATTCTTTATCTGAAGAGATTAGCATTCCACTGAAGATACTTTAGAAGCAATTTTAATAATAATGATAATCAATATAAAAGTAACAAAATAAGTTCTAGTCAAAGTTTTCTTATTCATTAGTAGTTACATATGTATAATAAATGTGTATATAAAATATAATGTACATATTTTATAAAATATACATATATATTCAAGTGTCAATATAAAGATGAGGACAGCAACACCCATAACAGTTAACTTATTGAACCTTATCTACTTGACAGAATCCATGTTAACTCCTCATCCTCATGAAAATTTTGTGCTGGGTATCATCAAATACTAAGAAACAATATTATTGATAGGAGCAAGGACTCTGAAACTGAGCTCATGCATTTAAATTCCGACTCTGTATCTAACCTTGCACAAGGTATTGGTCTCTACATGCTTCAATCTCTTCATCCACACAGTTGGCATAATAATGCTTACAGAAATTATACCTATTCATCCCATTTTGCAAATAAAGAAACAGACAGAATAAACTTGTCATTAAATGGAGAAAAGAGGCAATTGCCCTTCAAGAAAAAGTCTGGATCTTAGAACCAGAAGCCCTAGAACTCAGCTTTGCCAAGCACTAGCTACATGTTCCTTGGCATACAAGGCTCCTGTCTAAGGTTCCCTTACAGGTAAAATCGAGCACACACACACTATATGCCATAAGTGTGGATTCAGTGAGAGAATGAATTGGAAAGGACCCAGCACCAACATTCAGTAAATGTCTGTAGAATCTAAATGTCCCTTTTGTAACATTCTCTCCCTATTAAACTCCAATTGAGAAAATAGTGTTTTAAGATAATAATGACAAAAACTGAGTCAGCAAATGATTGTGTAAGTCACATATGCTTGTTTGTTTTCTTTTTCTTTACCCACCAGGAGACACATCTTCTTCGAAACTGCAAATGCACAGCCTCCCTATGAAGACTTCCTAAGAGAATTTCATCTTCCATTTCTTTTTCTCCTAGGGTCTCTATTTGAATGGAACTTGCATGTACTTGCCTTCCACATTTTACCTTTCTCATCCTACTTAACACATACTTTTTTGACTACCATTACTTCTCCTGCTCAATGCATTTTTATTTCTGTATAGACTTGATTTTAAATTATTTTCATCTCTAGAGACAAGGGGACATTTTTCAATATAAAATAAAAATTAAACGGAGCTCACTCATGCTTAAATACCTCCCCTGGTCTCAGACTCTACCACTGATCATTTATTAAATAAAGACTTTGCAACCTGAACATGAAAGAGAAACAACTCTCTGCTCAGTTGCTCAAGACATCATAAATGATTGGTGTGATGTCTGAGTTTACTACTGTCGGTTGTGAGTGCTGACCTCATACTGAGACTTACACTTGATTGGTGTCTTCACCTTATCACATTTCTTGTTTCTCTTATTTCATTCTTTTATACTGAGTAGGAAGTAACAAACATTTGCCATAGTTGTCCATGAATCAGTATTTGGGAAACAAAATCACTATACAACCCTGGTTTAAACACTGCTGTAAAATATTTGCTTTTTACGTTTGCATTTAATTGCCAATGTTCTGATTTTAGTGGTTATAACTCTTCTATATCTGGCTCTCATTCCTCATTAAAAGGACCCTCTTGCACACCAGTAGAAATTTAGAATTCAGTTAATGTAGCCACACTTAACAAACAATGGTGATATGATCTGAGGAAATTGGTCCACATGCCAAGAATTAACGAAAAACATTAGAAACTCAGAGGAAGGAAGAGAAGAAAGAATGGGCTCCTTTCCATTGGTTTGATGGATTTCTCACAATCCGTATTTCATTGGGAACTGGTAGTATTTATGTTTATTTTAAAAATCAGATTACATCATGATATTATTGTGAAATCAGAACCATGATGTAGCTAGCAACAAATGTACTTTGACAGGACACAGAAGAATCTTCTTTCCTTGGCCCTGCCTTGTGACAGTGAACAAAGCAAAGAAAATGAAAGTGGTGAAGCAAAATGTCAGAGTGAGAACAGGGTGCAAAGCCATTTTACTTGATTTGAATACTTTGAAAATGGGATACTCATTGACTTTATGGTCAAATTTTTAGGTCTGATTTCCTTGGCTTAGCTCTTTGTTTGTCATGTTGTTTTGCCTTCTAACAAAGAAGTCATATCCAAGCTTCCCATCTAAAATATAGCCAGTATCCTAATTCTTGTGTCAAGGCTGAGTGTTGAGCTTGCACTAATTTATAAGATTTTTAAAGGATTGAAAATGAGATTCAACATGCACTTGTTCCTTGTCAGTCAAACGGGCACAGTGTCAGGAAGAAGCCCATACCCTCTGGATCTCTTTCTCTCTGACTTTTTCTCCCTGTGAGGAAGTCCATTAGGGGTGTAACTGTTTTGAAATCTAGGAAGCATCTTAACCATGGTTTAACCTGGAGGGAGTCTCGGAGAGTGTTGAGAATCATAACTGCAGACTTGTTTCTAGACTACTGAGCCCTTGGACTGAGAGGCACAATTGAGAACTGGAAAGGAAAAAAATGATAAATATTAGCTATGAAGTCATTAGATGGCAGATTGAAATAAAATTTAGAAATGGCAAATGGGAGGTAGCTAATAAGGGAAAGGACAGGAAATTCCTAGTGATATAAATGAAGATCAGAAAAACAGTGCAAGTAAAGTATTATCTGGTCCTTAGGAGTCTGACTTTAGGGGAGTGTCTATGCTGCCACTTCCAGCACATTGTGAACAGATGTTTTCCCGTAGATTTTTAGAATGAGATTTTGAAGAGCTGTGGACCAGAGTAAAAGGACTGATGTAGTGTGAAATTAGAGTTGTAAGTGATTAACAAAATGGAAAGTTTCTGCCCTGTAACTGTTAAATGACCTTGCTAGAGTCTATATTCCATGGTGATATGCAAATATTAACAGCTTACAAGTAGTTAAGCATATCAGATAGACTCTCCATATAAACCATGAAAATTCGATTTCATGCAGGGACATATAAGGTGGCCTAGCATTACTAATGTTGCTATTTACCATCTTACTCTTACTTCTTTCCTCCTCTAGAATTCATTTTATGTACTCAGTCTACTTTAGAAGATTATACCCCCAACTCCTAACATTTGAGTATCTAGAAGAGTGGCATTAATGTTAAAGGTAAAGAAGTTTCTTCAGAGGCTAACAATTTTGAATCAGAACATTCTTGGTAGAAAGAAAGCATTAGGGTCTTCTAATCCTACCATTTATCTCTTGCTTAAATTCCTTCTAGAAAAGTTTTTTTCAACTGAATTGTGCCAGAAACAGGACCACAAGTATTTACATTCAACAAGTGTTTACTGAGAATCTATCATAAGCTAGGCACTGTGCTGGGAATACAGTGGGAAACAAGACAGATACCATACCTGCCTTCATGGAGCTTGCAATGGAAGACAAATAACTAACATATAAGCCAATAAAGAAATACAGGGATTTCAGGGAATCACAAGCACTATGAAAAAGTAAAGCAGATTGAAGTATACTTAAAACTAATGCTCTAAAATGTTTGCAAACGCCCCAGACTATCTCGCCCATGCCACAGCAAGATGCAAACATCATTAATGAAATTGGATCATCTGGGTCTCCCTTGTTCTACGAGGGCAAAATATTTGGATAAAGAAAGAAACCTGACAATGCATACTTGTTTATCACATGTTATTGAATACCTTCTATGTGCCAGGCACTGCAGGAATATTAGTTCATGAGCATAGACATGTTTCACTGTTCACAACTGTATCCTCTAGAAAAGTCCCTGGAACAAGGTAGGTACTCACTATGTTATTAATTGAGTGAATACAGAAACACAAGGCACTGGAAAAACAATACATAAGTTCATTACTATAGTACTTCTAAGAAGTAGAAGATTTTCACATTTTACAGATGAGGGAATAAGGTCTTAAAAAGCTAAGGTAGTGGATTAAGACTGCGCAGTAGTGAGAAATGGAGCTAGCACTCAAGGGCAGGTCTACTTTTTAAGCTGTTGTGCACATTCACAAGGCCACTAGTCATGGCAGTGGGGTCTGGAGAAGCACATTTCCAAGGCAAATCATGAACATGCACTCTTCAGTGTAATTATTTTTTTTCAATGATTTTTTATACCTTTCAAATTTAGGTTTAAAACCTTAGATTTGAACAGAGAGTCCTCCAGGATCCAGTCCCTATGAAAGCCTAGTCTCCTCTGTAATTGTTTGTGTCAGTCTCTCCTCTTGAGATTTCCTCACTCTCCCATATAATTCAATTTGCCTTCAGAGTATTACATTTCTCACCACCTCCATGTTTTCCACATACTACCCCACTGCATGAAGTGTCCTTCATCTTTTATTTGGCTTTTAAAATTCCTGCTAATCCACCAAAACCTAGCTCAAGAGCTATCCTCTACAGTAAGCCTTCTGTGAACCCCAAACCAGCATAAGGCACCCTTCCCTTATCATCCTGTAACTCTCTACATACTCCTCCACCATATAGCTTATTAAATTCCTAAGTTGCTTATTGTACTGATCTATCTGCCACCACGACTTTGTGCTTTACAAGACTGGCTGTGTATTTAAGTCGTTCCTGCACTTTCCTTACTTAGTGAAATGTCTGCTATAGTAGGCATCTAATTAATGTTTAACGAATGGATAATGGAAAAACAAATGAATCCTGGAATGAATAATCAAGGCAGTAGTACCTGTGAGGGTGACTCTTAGCAGCAAAGTTTAGGAGAGTATGAAATAGTTGACAAAAAGAGGTCAGGCATCACCGATGAACAGAACAAGGGGACACACGAAGGAGTGACTCACCAGATGGATGGATGAGACACCGTAGAGTCCCCATGCTGTAATACAACTTGGTTAAATCCCAGCTACCAAGCTTGAGGTTGTTGTGGGAATAGAAGGAGAAATTGTTTGTATTTAGCAGGATACAAATCAGTTGTTTCAACTCTGGAGGGAAAAAGGGATTGAGAATTTGCCTATGATAAAGCGGTGACTTATAAATTGTTTTTTCCCCCCCTCTAAGTTTCTCTTGAAACCCTGTACTCTTTTGAAAAGGTTTTGCCACAAGCTGAATTGCTAAAAGCTGCACTCAGACTGTTTCACTGTCACTGGAATGAATTACTCCTTCACGGATTCTGTACCCAAAGAATCTCTCTTTCTCTTTGGAGCTCTTCTGGGTATTGATTTTGACTCAAATGTATCTTACCAAAATAAAAACGAAAGAAAGCTCCCAATCAATTTTTGTTTTAGTTGAAAGCATATAGCTTTTCAAAATAGACTTTTTTCCCAGTGGTGCAAAATACAGAAGGTAAAGAAGGCCTGGGATTGAGAATTTTGATTCTTCTGAAATTTATCCATTTGTTTATATATCCATCTTTCCCAAGTCTTTAAGTAGTACTGTTATTTTTCTCTATTCTGGTGTGGTTGGCTATACTTTCCTCCTAGAAGATGCCCAGTAAATAATAGTCAAACAGAGTTAAAATAATGACAGCTATAACAATGCAGTAGAACTAAGTTTTAGAGATAATTAAGAAAAGCATAACCTACTTTCCTTAAAAATTGGCACATTTAGAACATAAACTCTGCAGCTTCACTGTCTAGGTTCAGGTTCCAGCTCAACCACTTACCAGCTTTATGATCTTGGACAAGGTACTTATATCTCTCTCCGTAGCCTTGTCTGTAAAATGGGATGGGAAACAGTGTCTACCTCAGAATGCTCTTGTGAGAATTAAATGAATTAATACATGTAAAATGCTTAGAACAGAGTGAGTATATATTAAGACCAATGTAGATGCTAGGTATTTTTGTTATTATGTAACTCTCTCCCCACTTTTATGTACTATTTTCTCTCTAGAAATTGTAGCTAAAATGAGAATGTTGAATATCTAGATTTATGTACTAATAAGTTTATTAAATAGAACTTATAAACTAAGTATGTATTACATCCTCTTTGGATTGGTGAAATAATAAATGGGTTTATGTACAAGACAGTCACATAAAATAACGATGGCTCAAAGATTGTAAGTGATCAAAGAGATAACCACATTGAAGCTATTTGAATTGAAATTGGGATCAGTGAAATTTAAATTAGTTTAGGCTATCCATTAACCTTTTCTTTTCTTCATTCTGCGTTGAATCTTGTAGTCTGCAAATACACCATCTGAGTCATTGCCTCGTAGTAAAGAAAGCAAAGGCCATGAAACTTACATAAACCTGGCCTGGAATTTTGCCTCCGCAAGTTTTTATGAACGTAGGCAGAGCATGAATTTTCTCTGTACCTCATTTTTCTCAATTATATTAATAATAAGGTCATTATAGTAATATGATTAACTACAATTTAAGCAATGATTTCAAGCCCATACACACTATATACGTACAGTTATGTACCACATAATGTTTCAATCGATGGTGGAACACAGATATGATGGTGGTCCCATAAGATCATAATGGAGCAGAAAAACTCCTATGGCCTATAGACATGGTAGCCATAATAATATCATAGCACAACACATTACTTGCATGTTTGTGGTGATGCTGGTGTAAAAGTATAGTACACACAATTATGTATAGTGCATAGTGATAATAATGACAAACCACCATGCTACTGGTTTATGTATTTACTATTTATATTTTATTACTGTTTTAGAGTATACTCAATTTATTTATTTTTTTAAAGTTAACCATAAAACAGCCTCAGGCTCTTCCAGAAGAAGGCATTGTTATTATAGGAGATGACAGTTAAATATGCATTATCGATCCTGAAGGCCTTCTAGTGGGATGAGACGTAAAGGTGGAAGACAATGATATTGATTATCCTACTCTGTGTATTGCTAGGCTAATGTATGTGTGTCTTAATTTTTAATAAAAAAGTTTAAAATGTAAAAGAAAAACAAAAAATTTAAAAATAGAAAAAGTTTATAAAACTATAAAGAAAGAAAATATTTTTGTACAACTGTACAAAGTATTTGTGTTTAAGCTAAGTGTTATTACAAAGGAGTCAAAGAGTTAAAAATATTAAAAAGTTTATAAAGTAAAAAAGTTATGTAAGCTAACATTAATTTATTATTGAAGAAAGAAAATTATTTTCATAAACATAGCGTAGCCTAAGTATAAGTGTTTATGAAGTCTACAGTATTGTATAGTTACGTCTTAAGCCTTCACATTCACTCACCACTCACTCACTGACCCTCCCAGAGCAATTTCCAGTTCTGCCAGCTCCATTCATATGAATGCCCTATACAGGTTTACCATTTTAAAACCTTTTATGTTGTATTTTTACTGTATCTTTCCTACACTTAGATATATTTAGATGCACAAATACTTACTATTGTGTTACAACTGCCATAGGTATTTGGTACAGTAACATGCTATACAGATTTTTAACCAGGAGCCATAGGCTATGTGATATACCACATAGCCTAGGTGTGTACCACGCTATACCATCTGTGTGTGTCAGTACACTTTATGATGTTTGCACAACAGTGAAATGGCCCAATGCAGCATTTCTCACAATGTATTCCCATCATTAAGTAATGCATGACTGTATTTTCATACATGCACATATTTATAGACACTTGCATCAATCAATACATCATCATAACAAGTTAATTGTTATTATTTCAGTTTTACAGGTTCTTTTGCCAACGTGTCACTGTAAGCAATTTGTCAAAATCACACAGTTTAGAATAAATGGCAGATCTAGAATCTGAACCCCAATATTTTGGCTATAAAGCCATGATCTTCTGCTTTATCATGCTGCCTCTTATTACAGAATTGATTTGAGTATTAAGTGCAGTAATATGCAAAATATCTAGTATGAGGTCCAGCATATAAATTCCCGATAAATATTACTTACTAGATTTCCTTGTAAAAATGACAGTGATAATGGTAATAATGATAATAAAAATAATTTTATGAAGCATTTATCATCTATATTTTGTGTGGTTTACATTTATTAACTCACCTAATTTTCACCACAATCCTAGGAAGGCAACATTGTTGTTATTAGCCTCATTTTAACGATTAAAGAGAGAAAAAGAGGTTGGCGGGAGAGAGAGAGAGATGGTGTTGGGGTGCAGGGGAGGTTGAAACTTTTCCAGGACCACCCAAGACTTAATTCTAAGAATATATGTTTATCCATATTCAGCAACCATCTGGTTTATAAATGTTTCAAAAAACACCTCGCCTCTTGAAGAGTGATTCTATTTTTCCTGTTTTCTAATACTTTATTCTGAAACAATTGACTACTTATACCATGTATATATTGCTTAAAAGTATCAGTCATACTGCTCTTTTTTAAAATCCTAGCAAAGGAGTTTTATCCCAGTCTCTATTTAAAAAGGAAATATTAGATAAGAAATTTCAACAACAGGACTAAAGTTTATTCTTCTATAATGTAGTTATCTCTAGAAAAGAAATAATGTAAGCACTGGGTCTAGGATGGAGCAACAGGTTAGTTTTTGAATCCTTGAACTACAGGGTACTTCATAATTAGTTTAACTTGTCAGACATTCTGAAGACACATCTCTCCCACTTTTAAAGTAGATAATCTTGCCCTTTCCTCTTGTTCATTTAATTTTCCCTTCTATTTGTGTGTGGTGGATTGGAAAGAGGTGTTATGTTCTACATGGCAAAATTATTTGCAAGATGCTATGTGAATGTGATACTAATGCTGACTGAGCTCATACCAATGGTCAGCTGGGGGAAAAAACAGCTTTCTTCCTTTCTCATTTATTGCAAGGAACACTTCTCTCTGCTGGTGCTAAGCTGTTCACTCTCACTGAAATGTAACAAGTGGACCATTGAATACGCTTCTTGAATCTTCACTTGGAAAAAAAAAATCAATGGTTGTCATTTTGCAATGGGGATTAAGACCTAATTCATGTCTAATGTCTGTTGCTTGACTAGCTGCCTGGATGTATGAGAGTTGAATTACTGATATATTTCAAGTAAACGGAATACCAAATTTCCTGACTTCTTGAGAATATTTACACACCTAAATAATGTTTTCTATACAAATTTCCTTGGAAAGTTGTACACAAATCCAAATCTGGAAACAAATAAGATGATAATAATTAAGGCTAGGTAGGTATATATTTACTCAACATAAAGCAATTTCACTCTTGCTATTCAATGGACCCTGTGTAGATAGTATAGAGAATTCCTGTGCTTCTAGTTTTTATCTATTCAAAATAAAAGGAAGAGGATTGTCTTAGTTTCTATGGGCTGCTCTAACTGAATACCTTAGACTGGATAATTCACAAATAGCATAAATTCATTGTTCACACTTCTGCAGGTTTGGAAGTCCATAATCAAGGCACCAGCAGATTCAGGGTCTGGTGTGGAATCGCTCTCTGCTTCAAAGGTAGCACCTTCACGATGATTCCTTGCAGGATGAAAGGGGCAAACAGGTTCCCTGGGACTTCTTTTCTAAGGGCACTATTCCCATTGGTGCAGAAAGGGCTTTCATGATCTAATTACCTTCCAAAAGCCTGATCTCTTAATATCATCACCTTGGAGCTTAGGTTTCAACATATGCATTTATTTATTTATTTATTTTGGTGGGAGCACAAATATTCAGACTATAGCAAGAATTATAACACTGAATTTCAATAACAATACATGGGGATAATATGAAAAAAGAAAAAGAAATATATATGCAAATATATATATATATATATATATATACATATATATATATATTCCTAATCAATTCCTGGTACTCATTTCATGCTTAGTAAAGAGAGGGCTAAGTAGGCAAATACTAAATTAAACGAGAAATAGATCCTGTCCTTGAGTTAACAGTCTAGAAGGCCATCCAGACATCTCAAGGAGAGGTGATTAATCTATGACTGAAAATTATTAAACACATTTCCCAAATATATCCATCTCATCAGTGTCCTGACGTCAAACTTGGAACCCCTTCTTAGCCCTCAAGCTGCTTCCCTCTATATATTCTCCACAAATTGATAAAAAAGCTTCTTTTCATCCCATATATCACTTAAAACATTTCATTGAAGCTTTTTCCTCTGAAGTTTGTGCATACCTATTAATGTAATACATTTTTCTCCTCCTGTTCCCCTTACAGTTCTTACCACAGAGGGAAAAACGAGTATTCTTTCTAACATTGCTGATGAAGTTCTACGAAGCTAGTCACTCTTTATAGCTCACTCTGGTAGTTATTTGCTAAATGGTTTGAGGCTGGCACCCTTTTCAGATCTGCAGACTTAGAAAAGTCCCTTAGCTGCCCACAAAAGACTCAGCTTCATAAAATACAAAGTATAATATATATTTTAAGAGTATCTTGAAGACAATATGAACTAATGAAGGGAAAAGTTCCTAGATGTAGTGTCTGGCTCAAGTCATTTGGATAGTCAGAGTATATATTAATTAATTGAATTTATAAATTTTAATCAAGAAATTGTTATGAGGTATAAACATGTACCAGAATGTAAAAATAAATACATTGAGAGAAATGATACTTGTAAATTAATTTGTGGTGTATTAAAATAAAGTTAAATATATTTTCAAAACTTTAAACTTCATTTAGAAAGAAACATCACATTGTTTCAGGAGGGTATATCAAGGTATCAGCTGTATCAGCCAGGGTCCTGGCAGGAGGAATATGGTGCCTTCAAACCGTATAATTTAAGGAGAGTTTAAATAAAGGGCTATTTAATAGTTTTAAGGAAACTAACCAGAGACAGTGCAGTTTATCAATGCTAGTAACCCTGAGAAGTCTTTACCACTCATGAATAGACAAGTGGAAGGACCATCCCTAGGCCCTGGAGAGGGTAGCTATGTGGGGAGGACTGCGCAATAGACAGTGGCCTACAGAATGGGATGTAGATAACCATGGTGATGTGACCTCACTCTTCACCTGCTCTCCCACCTCCTGCCAGTGCTGACCATTGGCTGAACCCAAACGAAAGACAAGGAAAATGCATACATGCCCGTCTCCTGGGAGACAGAGCAGGGTGGAGAAAGGTGAACATTGGGTCTGGAGGGGCAAATGAAAGATAACCAGGACAAAATAGGAAGGTCAGCAACACAAATAAAGAAATGGCCATAATGCATTGGAATGTATGTGAAAGTAGGGGATATTTTAAATGTTATAAGGACACGGATAAAGACTACTTAAACATGTGTTTCTCAAGATTATCTTCTGCTCATTGTTCATGGTTTCATGTCCTTGGGGCTTTCGAGCTGTTTACTTCTGAAATGTTAAAACAGCCCTTGATTGGGATTAAAAAAAAAAATCTTTACTTCTGGTCCTATAACTCATGATTTGCCTACAATTTAAAGACCCAAAGACCAAGCTATTATCCCAACCTGAATGATCCCATGAGATGTCTGAGAAGTTACTTTTTCTGGAACTCAGGTGTGATCACCTATAAAACAATTGACCGGAACACATTGGTCTCTAAGACAGATTCAACTTCTAGGATTCTGTGCTCAAATGAATGGCTGAGACAGCTGCAGGCAGGAAAGGTTCTAAACTCTAGGGTCAATATGATAAAATTTGCTCAACTGGACTACTAATGTTAGATAGAGGTGGTGAAAAGGAAAGTTCTGCCTGTTAGCATCCTTCATATAGGTTTGGTGATTTTAAGAGACCAAAATTTTGTCTGCACTGTCATCGATGCAGATAATTTCTAAGGATAATGAGTACAATAAAAAATCATTGTAGTCCTCCATTTAGACACCTTTCTACAGTTAACATATTGCTGTTGTGAGTTTTCCTATATTGCTCTCCTCAGGCCACCTTTCAATTTATGTAGGAGACAATTAGAATTAAGTCTCCAATTAAATTTTTAAAAGATACCACATCAAATGCTTTGGTAAAATCAACACTTACATCATTAACACAACCTCAATTATGCTATCCCCTAACAGAAGGTTAGTATATCCTACAGGCTCTTGTGTAATCTTTCACGGATATGCTTTTGGCTTTTGTTCTGAACATAGTTTCAATGAGTGATTTCAAAGGCAGGCACTGGGACATGAGCTCTTACCCACTTGATCTCACTGATTCAGAACAGCTCAGTGAGAAAATATATAAACTTTTCCATTTATAGATGAGCACGCTGAGTCCTTCTTTCTTTTGGACATGCTGTTGTTTTTGTCCAGAGATGCCCTTCTCTCCAATTTCTTCAGCTGATCGGCTCCCTATTCATCTTTCAAAACTTAACACAAGTATCACCATCTTAGCAGATCTAGAGGACAGGTAGTGTGGGCTGGTGCTTTAGAGAGGGGGATTTGGAGCTAAGAATTATTGCATGTGAACATGAACCCTGCCTTTTACTAGTTGTGTGTCCTTGGTCACATTATTTAACTTTTATACTCTCCAAGGATCCCATCTAAAATGTGGGAATATTTCAAATACATACTGCATTTATCCTCCTTTGTACATAGATGAGCTATTTATGAAAAAAGCCTTTTAAAAGAGGTGAAATGTTCTTCTTTCCATTTTTTTTCCTGCTGACTGGAATGTTGAAGTAATGACTAGATCTATAATCACTATGTTACATAATGAATCATCTGCCCAAAAAACAAAACACCCAAATAATACAGAAGACAAGATGGAACTATTCCAGGCCTTCGTCATTGTGGACAATCTATCTCTGGACATCTATGTAAATGACAGAGAAAACAAATTAAATGTCTACCTTATTTAAGCCACTTAATTTGTGTTTGTTTAATCACAGGAAAATATATTCATATAATTAAGAAAGGAGAAAGATAATCAGGGCTAAACGTACATCCAGGAATGAAGAATGTTCATTTGTCCTGGGTTCACTTCTGTTGAATTATTGAGGATCAGGAACACACTCACATGCCTCGATGAAGCTTATACACCCATGCACTTGGGTCTCAGCATTGCCTAGAAGGCCCAGCATACTGGGATACTTATTTTCCTACTCAACCTTCTTTCTTTTCTTCAGACTAAGCTTAGCTGATTCCACCGTATTCCTGAGCAGAACAGGTTATCTACCCCCTTGCAAACTATCAGAGCACCTATCCATTTTCTTGCAGCTCTTATCAATTTAGAATTAACATGTGTTTACATCTGTGTCTTCTACCAGAGCATGAACACTATGGACACAGGGCCCACTGTCTGTCTCCACCGATGAACACCCAAAACTCTGCAAGATGTCTGGTGCATGGAGAACATTCACCATTTGTCTCTATACTCATGTATCTTTTGGGAAACTTTTTAGAATAGCCTATTCAAACTAGAGAAAAAGCCATTAAAACATGTTTTAAATAAACGAATAAAAGACACTATGCTAAATACTTTACTAGACACAGTGATAACATTTTCTCTTTTAACCCTCATGACAATCCTGTGAGGCAGACATTGTAATATAACAAAAAGAAACCCCGAGCAGGTTGTTGAGAGGCTAACAAGTCATTGAAAATGGATTAGACTACAGGTTGGTCTATCTAATGCCCTATTTTATTGTTCTCAAGTTCTCCAGAAGGGTCACAAGAATGAGAAATTTCAAGAAGCTACAAAATATCCCTCTCTACGCATCATCCACCATCCAAGCACAGTATCAACAGCAGAGTTACATTTGCTTCTTCTCTTCAAAAGAATCAGATCAAGGGGCCGCCTTAGAATCAGAGCCAAAATGGATTAACCAGTCCATGGCTTTGAGTCTATTGGATACAACATGCTATGGAAATTCTAATTCACTCTCTCTATACAAAACTCGAATTTAGGGAAAATATATCTATTTTCCCCAAGAGATAGCATATCCTACTCTAGTAGCTATATTTGCATCTTGCAGAGCAGATGGAAACAAAGGATAGTGAAAAGCTTAACTGGCTACTTCTGTACACCAGAAATAAAGGCATATGTTCTTTATGGCAAGAAAGTGAATTTGTCTCAGCACTCGTTCACCAAAAGATGCCGGGCTGGGTTCAGGTTTCTTGGTTTCTTAGTCCAAATGGCATTTTACTTTCCTTTTGTATTGTCATTTAGGATGGTGCTATGACCTAATGGAGTTGGGTCATTGGGTTTGCAGTTGAGTTTTACCCTTTACTAGCCATAATGACCATGTGAAGATTAAACTTTTGAAACTTTAATTTTCTCATCTGTGAAAATAGAGATCATAAGATCACCCACTTCTCAGGTGATTATAATAATTAAATTGGATAATGCAGGAAAGATCTTGAGTCATTTTAGGTTATCAAAATGTACTAGCTCTCCCCACATTTTTACATTCTTATTCCAAAGAAAATCGGAAATCAAGAACTTCGATGAAGCAGGCTGGAGAGGTAAATGCATGTTATTTCCATGACTACAGTAGAGGCAATATCCACAGTATCTAGCAAAGAACCTGGTGCATAGTAGGTGCTTCCTCTACTATTTCCACTAGAAAATGAATCCTAGAATGTAGACTGGAAGCCTTTAGTTAATTAGGATGCAGGCTGTGAGCAGATACATTGAAGCCAATCCTGATCACGACAAGGAATACGTCACCGGGGTATAGAAGGTCTTCAAATCTTGTACGACGATTGAATGAAGCTTTAAAAAACCAGTGTCCCTTGCTTCCTACAGTGCTGGTCAAATCTACTATTGGGTTTAGATTTTGCCTGTGCATGGTGGGTATTGAGATTATAGATAAAGCTGATTTCATATCATTGACCATTTTTCTTTCAGGACTGTTGACTAACACCCAACCTTGCCTGAGGGTACTCTCTGAGTTACAGGGCATCTCAGTGAAAATGGGAATGTTTACACACATCTAGCTGTCAACATATCCATACAGGCTTGGACTCCTGCTGGAAGACAGAGGTGTTCTCCTCATCCTGGTACCAACATTTTTTTTCTGAAGGTATTTCCATTTAACAAGAATCTGATGTCTGACTAAAGAATTAGCCTTACCTGTCCTAAGAACTCATCTCTATTGCACCCTAGCTGTGTCATGACAGTCACTTTAGCTCCTATGAGCTTCTGTGCATGCAAAGTGGTGGTATTGATCTTTATTTTATGTCTATCACAAAGTTGTAATGACAAGAAAGTGAAATTGAAAATGCCTAGGTTATAAATTAGAGACATTAAGCAAACATTACTCATGAATATGGTTATTCAAATTCTATTTATCTTTTTGAGGTTAGCTCAAAAATCCTGTTCTTTTTGAAACCTTCCTTGATGACTTTAAGTCACGATGATACTGCCCTTTTTGGAATTCCTACTGCACAACACACACTTTGCAGCAATTAACTTTTTCTCTAAGTATTTGACATTCATTATTTGGTCCCCCCTAAACTGCACCTCAGTTCATTCCAGGTTCAGATATGTCATTTTCTCCCTGGTTGAATTCTTCCTCATTTCTCAGCAATGCTCAGCTCTCTCAGAAGTTCAATAAGTAAGAAGCTGATACAGAGTTTAAGATTTAAATTGGCTTTGATGTCCAAACCCTCATCATAGGGTACAAGGCCCAGCATAACTTTCTAGATATATTATTTACCATTCTTAACAGCCAGTGTTCTAGTCACAATTAAAGAATCACCAACCCCTGGACACCTTATCCTTTATGCCAGCTGCCTTTGTTCAATGCTTTTTCTTTTACCAGGAAGATTCCTCCTACTCTTTCCACTTGGAAACTCATATTTCATCTTTTTCTGAAACTCAGGCAGCATCAGTAGCTACCAGTGCATGCTGTCAGGATGCACACTGATGTTTCCATCAATTAAAATAAGTCATATATCACAACATATTTACTTCATGTTTACCTTTTCTACTAAGCTCTGACCTTTATGAGGACAGAGACTACAGCTTTTTCATTTTTTTTTTTAAATATCTAGCACATCACATATCAAACTATGAAGATTAAACTTTTGAATATCTAGCTATGTGATGTACTAGATGTTTATTTTATCACATACCAATTTTATTTTTTAACTAGTTTGATTTGATTTTTCATTCTGGACTTTAAAAAAGTCTACAATAAACATTTTGCACCAATGCATTCGCATTTGGGTACTGACGTCTTATTTGTTCTGACTGCTAAGTGTCTGTTACTGTCCCAGATTTAGGGTAACATCTGTCTTATCTTTAGGTTGATTTATAAGATTGTCAGATATGTGGCAACCAGCTGGCAAACCCTATCAGTCTGACTACTCCTGGTTCCATCTAACCCTGTTGGCTCAGTTGCCTTTAGGATAACAAATACTAAACTCGATCCTGCTTGAGAATCTCGGAGTATGGTCAAAGCTATTAAACTCATAAGTTTGAGAAGTGCTAAAACTCTTATTTTTGATTTTATTATGGATGCAGTTGTCCTACTCAGAAATTGAGCTAAAAAACAAACAAAAAAACAAACAAAAAAACAAAAAAGAAATGGCTGAATGAATGATCTTTGGAATCAGAAGTACCTTGGTGCTTGTGTTTGTTAGGTTTTTGAGACTGTGCAAGTCACTTAATCCAATGAACTTTGGCTTTCTTCTCTGTAAATGGAGGATAAAAAATTGGGTTGTTTTGAGGATTACAGATAATGTTTATAAAGCACTTAAGCTACTATTCAGTACATAATAAACTCTCAATACATGGTAAACCTTATGGCAATGTTTGACCTACGTAGACATTATTGAAGACTGCTGTTTTCTAGGATTGTGTTAAGGAATGGCATAGACCTATCAAAACAGAGATGGATAAAGGGAAATTCTTACCCTTCAGGACTTTAGTCATGTTGGAGCAACCATGAGATTAAATTAAAAAAGAAAAATTTTTATGAGGTGATTTGAGAGCAATGCTGAGGGATGAGGAACACAAATGACAAGGAAATAATCCAAATGAATGAGATAAGGAAGGATCTCCAGAGGATGAAGTGAGGTATGGGCCAGGAGTACCCACCCAATCTGAGCAATTCTGACCTCCCCAGATATCTCAACTCCATCAATGGGAGTCAGAGGGCCCCCACACACTGGAAGTGAGCACATTTATCCTGTCAGGGGTCAGGGTAAAACCCATTCACACACCTCAGAGCCCAACTCACTAATACAGCCTCTCTCTCATTGCAGGTTTCAGTCCACTAATGAGGCTTTCCATTGCTGTTTTCATCCTTAACTGTAAGAAGGCCCAGATGCAAGGGTCACCTCTCATCTCCCAAACTCTTATCTCCATATAGCAGAATCTCTTAGTCCTATCTTTAAATCCCTCCACTAAACCCTCTGGAATTCAGGATCTATCATCATCAAAATTGCTTATATCCTCAAACACTTCTCTAAATGTACACTCACTTGTTTTGCTCTTACAAAAAACTGTTCCCATTCCTCTAAGGACTCTGCTTCCCATTCAGCCCCACTCAAGTGAAGATCTTTTTATTCTCCTATAAGCCTTGTACCACTAGGATGAGAGCTGGGTTTTGTCTTCTTACTCTTCATGGCCACTTGTAGACTATTCTCACACCCTACTTCAATGGTATGCAACAGCTGGCTTGAATCTACACATGAGAGGTGATTGTGCATATCTCTTCCCAGCTCTGTCTTTAATGATATTCTGTTACTACCTTGGAGGAACCAGGGTATCATTTACATCATGGAAATTGGCAGACAAAGTATCAGGGCTGTTTTGTCCTCCAGAGGGAGCTGGTTGTTATTAGGTTGGTGCAAAAGTAATTGCGGTTTTTGCCATTACTTTGAATGGCAAAAACCGCAATTACTTTTGCACCAACCTAACACATATTGATGGGCGCATCACTACCCCACTCTCTGAAAATTCCTAGTTTTAGATTTCACCACCCATCATTCCTAGCTTACTGTTATTTTCTGCAATATTACTCTGTCTTAGCACTTGTGCTGTACACACACATATATTCACATACATGTAGATATGAAAATGCAGCCAACAGACACATGAAAAAATCCTCATCATCACTCGCCATCAAAGAAATGCAACTCAAAACCACAATGAGATACCGTCTCACACCAGTTAGAATGGCAATCATTAAAAAGTCAGGAAACAACAGGTGCTGGAGAGGATGTGGAGACATAGGAACACTTTTACACTGTTGGTTTGACGTAAACTAGTTCAACCATTGTGAAAAACAGTGTGGTGATTCCTCAAGGATCTAGAACTAGAAATATCATTTGACCCAGCCATCCCATTACTGGGTATATACCCAAAGGATTATAAATCATGCTGCTATAAAGACACATGCGCACATATGTTTATTGCAGCACTATTCACAATAGCAAAGACTTGGAATCAACCCAAATGTCCATCAGTGACAGACTGGATTAAGAAAATGTGGCACATATACACCATGGAATACTATGCAGCCATAAAAAAGGATGAGTTTGTGTCCTTTGTAGGGACATGGATGCAACTGGAAACCATTATTCTCAGCAAACTATCGCAAGAACAGAAAACCAAACACCGCATGTTCTCACTCATAGGTGGGAATTGAACAATGAGATCACTTGGACACAGAAAGGGGAACATCACACACTGGGGCCTATTGTGGGGAGGGGGTGGGGTAGGGATCCCATTAGGAGATATACCTAATGTAAATGACGAGTTAATGGGTGCAGCACACCAACATGGCACATGTATACATATGTAACAAACCTGCACGTTGTGCACATGTACCCTAGAACTTAAAGTATCATTTTTAAAAATGCATATATATGCACATGCATATGTAAAATGCATATATAGAATCTATATATAGATAATCTTCCAAACACTGACCTATCATCTCTGTGACCTCAATCCTCTCTCCAAATGATTTTGTCTTCCACTCTACCTTATCCGCTTTCTACCTGGATCTCCATAGATCTTATTTTTTTGTAACTGCCATATTTCTATGACCTCAAATCTCTCTCTGACCATGATATCTTAACTTTCCTGTTCACTCCCTCCAGCACTCCCAATACCAAAAATCCTTTGACCTCACCAACTCTTCCTATTCCTTTATCTAAGCACTTCATTTCTGTTCCTCACCATTTGAAGTCCTGTGTTGCCTTTTTACATGGCTTAAATTCCACAGCAAACATATTAATCCCTTCTTTGCATGCCAGCTTAACTTCCTGACCCCTCTCATTGTTTGCAGAATTCACGTGTCAAAACTCTTGTTTAATCCAACTCTGGACCTACTCCATTCATGTATGCAGCAGCTGACTGTGGATAGAGAAAAAAACAATATACAATTTGACTGATTAGTCTCCCTCTAAATCATGAGTATGGACTCCAGGTTAGACTTTATGATTGTCAGACATATTTACACATCTGCAGTCCATTTACTTTCTGACTAACCTAGCAATTCTTCTCCCTCCTACATCATCAATTTTTCTTCTTTTATATTAAACTTCTCTTATTGGTATAACTTCTTATTTCTATTTCTTTCATAATAAAACAAAAACTCTTTGGAACTTAACTTCATCTTACAGCTAGCACTCTAGTTCTTAGCTCCCTTTGCATTTAAATTCTTTTAAATAATTATCTGGGCCTGGTGTGGTGGCTCATACCTGGAATCCCAGCACTTTGGGAGACTGAGGCAGGTGGATTATCTAAGGTCAGGAGTTTGAAACCAGCCTAGCTGATGTGGTGAAACCCCATCTATACTAAAAATACAAAAATTAGCTGGGCGCAGTGGCAGGTGCCTGTAATCCCAGCTACTGGGAAGGCTGAGACAGGAGAATCGCTTGAATACAGGAGACAGAGTTTGCAGTGAGCCAAGATCATGCCATTGCACTACAGCCTGGATGACAAGAGCGAAACTCTGTCTCAAAAAAAAAAAAAAAAAAAAGAAAAGAGAAAAGAAAAGAAAAGTAATTATCTGTATTTCTCTCTGGAATTTTCCCTCATTTTTAAACTACTCTAAATAGACTTCTAGTCTCAATGTGTTCTCAGAGCTGCTTAAATAAAGGTCATGTATGACATCCTTGTTGCCAGATCAAATGGGCAGTTCTCAGTACTGTTACCTTCCATGAGCTATCAGGAACATTTAAACAGTGAATCCCTGCCTCCTCCATAATAAGTCTATGCATTCTTAGTTTTCCTCCCTACTTAGTTTTGCTCTTCCTCAGTTCCCTTTACTAAGTAATGCACTTCTCCCTGACTTTATAATTCTGGATACCCCTGGGGCTGAATCCTTGGTCTTCTTCCTTCTCTACCTGCCTATACTTTCTTGGGCGACTTGTCTAGGTTCATGGATTTAAAGACCATGTATGTGGCAATGACTTTCCAATTTATAATTTCTGCCCAGTGCCCTCTGCTGAACTCCAAACTCACATATAAACCACTTATTAAACAGATTGAATATTTGATCTCAAAGCTAGCATGCTGCAAATTGAACTTCTGCTCTTGATTGGAAGTTTCTCAGACCAAAAATTTAGACTTATTCTTGCCCTTTGATTTCATTCTTACTCTATTTCAATCCATCATGAAATGCAGTAGACTCTATCTCCAAAATATATCCAGAACCTGACCATTTTTCTTGTTTCCACTAGACTCACTGCCACTTTTTGCCTGGAATACTACAATAGCACCTCAGTGTTCTCCCTGATTTCATCCTTGACCCTTGCAGCTCATTATTAAGTTAGTAGCCGGAATAACAAATGCTGGTGAGGTCGTGAAGGAAAGGGAATGCTTATACACTGTTGGTGGGAATGTAAATTAGTTCAGCCATTCTTGAAAGCAGTTTGGTGATTTTTCAAAAACAGAACTACCATTTGACCCAGCAATCCCATTATTGCTTATATATCCAAAGGAATATAAATCATTCTACCATAAAGGCACATACATATATATGTTCATTATAGCACTATTCACAATAGCAAAGTCATACAATCTACAAAAATACCCATCAATTGTAGACTGGATAAAGAAAATGTGGCAGATATATACCATGAAATACTACACAGTCATAAAGAAGAATGAGATCATGTCCTTTGCAGCAACATGGATAGCGCTGGAGGCCATTATCCCAAGCAAACTAATGCAGGACGAGAAAACCAAATACCACATATTCTGCCTTGAAAGTGGGAGCTAAACACTGATTACACATAACCACAGAGAAGGAAACAACAGACACCAAGGCCTATTTGTGGGTGGGGGATGGGAGAAAGGTGAGGATCTTAAAACCACTTATTGGGTACCATACTTACCAGGTCTGGGTGATTAAATAGTCTGTACACCAAACCAGTGTGACATGCAATTTACTTATATAACAAATCTACATATGTAACCCTGAACCTAAAATAAAAGTCAAAATGCAATTAGTAGTCTTTTAAAATATAAATCAGATCTTGCCACATCTCTTCAGTGGCTCCCTATTTCCAAACTACAAGAAAGATTCCTTCCCTTGGCCTGTAAGTTCCTTCTCAATTTGCCTGCATTTATCTCTCTGACCTCATGTTTACTATGCTTCCTTTAATTTCCCGGGGTCTCCTTGCTTACTAAAAGATACTGGGCATGAGCCCAACTTGGAACTTTTGTGGTGGATGTTCTCTCTGCCTGGAACGCTGTTCCTACAATATCCTCCATGCTACCATTTTCTTCTGAAAGTCTATGCTCAAGTGTTGAGTTCTCAATAGGGTCTACTCACTCATCCTTCTCACAATGACTACCCGGCCCTCCCCAAGCCTGTCTCAGGCAAGTTCATTGCGCATACCCTGCCCTCTCTCTTGTTTTTCTTTTTCACCATGGTACTTATAATATTCTATTAATCTAGGTAATTACCTTATTTATTACATTTATTGTCTGTGTCTCCCTGCTACAATGTTATCTCCAAAAGGACAGGAAATTGTATGTGTGTGAGTGTGTGTGTGTGTGTGTGGTGTGCGCATGTGTGTATGTGTTTTCACTCTAACTTGTGTCTGATGTATTCCGCATATCTTCTGGAAATTGTTTAGCATATGGTAGACTCTCAAAAATATTTTCTGAATGAATAAATGGCTCAAAAGAAAATTTTTAGAAATACATAGAGGTTAGGAAAAGCTATCCCTTTCTTTAAATCTCAATATTTTTTTCTGTCCTTCAGCTATTTTATTATTTAGAAATGCCACTGCCTTTCCTTATGCCACAATAAAATCCGTATTAGGAGCTACATCTCAGGCCATTTTAAAAAATTTTTCTATTTGTTCAAATTGCTGTTATCAATTTTCCCATTTTCTCAGAATGAAAATGATTTTTTAAAATACTGCCAGCATCTACTGGATACTAGTGACTTTCAATTATATGTTAGAGAAACTAAACTTCACCGAAAATCAGTTTACTCAGTTGTAAACCAGGCATAATATCTACTCAACATTTTTTTTTGAAAAATTAAAAGAAAAACAAATTGTGACATAAATTAGGCACTATATAGAAGTTAATAAACAGTTACATATTAAGTGAGTGAATAAATGGGTGAACACATTGTTTAGTCAGCACAACTAAAATATGCCCTTGTTTATAAACCTTTATGAAAATTTCATTGGAAAATAAATTAAGTATTTAAAAAGCATTTTTATTAAAATTGTTTTTTATTTTAAATAAAGTAAAAGTCAAGAAGTATTTCTCACTATGTTTACATAACATAAACCAGATACTTACACATTAGATGACAATATCTTGGTGAAATATGAAAAATGTGTTCATATTTCTGACAGAAAACGTCCGGTTTGGTAGACACACAAGAAAAACTATGCACATGTTCAATGACTGCATGTTTTGTTGATTTTATCCATACAAAATAGGTGCAGTGATATGAGAGATGAAAGAGAGTCACACACTTTTCCTGGATGGCTTTTATTCTCATCAATGTTTTGTTCTATAGCCCAGATGGTTTGCTTTTTACTCTGCTTAATGCATGCCATAAAAGAGGAATTCTATAATATTCTAGAAAATTGAATTATATGACATTGACTAGTACATAAAATGGTATTAAGATGGTTAGACGGCATTGCTAGGTGCTCACCTCTTACACCCAGTTCAACGATGTAGACCTTGACACTATAGAGGTGAAGTGTCTGATAATCACATGTCAGGTGAAACTGGAATCTTCTCTACTATTCAGTCCATCTAGTTTATTAGGTCCCATCTCAAACATGCACAATGAGGTTAAGATCTAAAAATAGCAGCCTTTTGATCCTCATGACAGCTCCTGAAGAGTTAGATCCAAAGAATGTTTTAATTACTTTCACATCACATTTACTTGCTTTATTTGGGTGCATCCTGATATTCAGACTTTTCCATTATGAGGTCAAGGATGTCCGACAAACAACAGTGTGTAAACGCAGGAGGTTGTCATGGAATACCAAGGAAGCAAAGAGTCTATAATAACGATAAAGCCATGATAAGCCCATCATCAAAAAGACTGTGAAAGTCCTAACAGGTGCCCAAGCAGGCTCAACTGAAAGCAACTCAAGGAAAGGAAAAGAGCTAAATCTTGATTCCTTCATTTCACCACATATAAAAAGGCAATAATAATATATATGCTGCTTGGGAAGCAAATTGGATAGGAAGTGTGAAAGAATTTAGATAAACATCTGTTATATAAACATCCAGAGCACGAATTATGGCAACAATACATAGCAGTTTTTCTATGTACATATGTGCCAGCTCTCATCATGGAAGATTAAACAATTAAATTAGTTTGACCTCTCTAACTTGACAGGTAGGGTAGTGTGGTAAAGAAAATAATGAATTTGCAGTTAGACTAACCTGTTTAGAATCCTTGTCCTAACATTTCCTATGTGTGTGCTTTTGTGAAAGTGGCTTAATTTCTTCCTTTTCAAGAAAACAAAGATTATGTAGCATAGAAATAAATACATATACATCCATCACTGTGTGGTTGTGGGGTTAAATGATATAAGGCACGTAAATACACCCAACATAGTCAGTGCTCACTAAGTGCCACTAATCTTTCTTACTTGGAGAAGTATGGGAAAGCACCTTAGGCACTGGTGTAAGAACTATATTTCATAGTCAACAATTCTGCCTTCACAGATCTTCTCAGTAAGGACTGCAGCAGCTTGCCATTTTGTCATTTATAACCAACTCAAGATGCTAGAATAATAATACCCATGGAGCACTTATTACTCGCCAGGCTACTGTTCAAAGTAGTTTTCAGGTAGTAACTCATTTTATTCTCACCACAACATCACAGGGTAGATTATATAATGATCCCTATTTTACAGATGGGAAAAATGAGGCAGAGAGATCACAGAACATTCCCAAGTTCACACAGTTAAGCCATGATGTGAACCCAGGCAGCAAATATCCAAAATCTATGTCCTGTTTTTTTTGTTTTGCTTTCTGTTTGTTTGTCTCGCTCTGTCATCCAGGCTGGAGTGCAGTGGCACGATCTCACTGCAAGCTCCGCCTCCTGGGTTCACACCATTCTCCTGCCTCAGCCTCCTGAGTAGCTGGGACTACAGGCACCCACCACCACGCCTGACTAACTTTTTGTATATTTAGTAGAGACGGGGTTTCACCATTTTAGCCAGGATGGTCTCGATCTCCTGACCACATGATCCATACGCCTTGGGGGCCTCCCAAAGTGCTGGGATAACAGGCGTGAACCACCGCGTTCAGTCGCCTAGGTTCTTAAAATTGATATCACCTTCCCTTTCTTTCAGCTTATCCCTTAGCAAGTATGATAGTCTAGATTGGAGCAAAGGCAAGGAAACAGCAAGACGCAAACTTTTATGGATTTACAGCAAGACGCAAACTTTTATGGAAGGCTTTCCTGCTCTGCTGAAAATGTTGGTATCTTTTGTATAGTGCAAATCGAACAGGAAAGATCCTCGGTGGAAACACAGATGGAAAAAGCCTGGATGAGGTGTGATGTGGGGAGAGGGGGCATGTTTTCTTAGCTTCCTGTAGCTTATGATCCCATGTTCCTGTGTTGGAACAGGAGTTTCTCACTTATCTTTATATATTTTTTCAGTGGTTCCCTTTGCTTTATAAACCTCCAAAGGCTACCTACTACATTCAAGATGAAGTCCAAGCTTTGTATTGTGTCAAGGCAGGAGGTACCCTGGAACTGCCAGTGTTGTCAGTTATATTCACTACATCCCCTCTATTTCCTCCCACACACACAATTTGCCCACCTTAGGGGCAGCGATGTTTCATAAACACTGCTGACACTTCAGACAGCCACAGCTTGCTGCTGTAAAACCACTTAGTATATGCAAGGCACCTGAAAAGCTAGTAAACTCAATGCTCATTTCAGATATCATCTACTCTAATGAAGGCTTTTCCTGCTCCTCCTGGAAGAACTAATTCTTCTCTTTTCCTACACTGAAGAGTCTTTATTTCTACGATTGCATGGATCATTGTAATTAGTTGTTTTCTCTCCCAGTAGAATGCAAGCTATTCCAGAGGAAGGACCATGTCTCATCCATCTAAATATCTCCATTGCTCAGTGATTTATTTGCATCATAATCAGTTCTCAACAAATGTTTACAGAATAGAATGAGATTAATTATATCATAAGTATATCTAGGGGGGATGATATATCCTTCATAACTTTCTGAAGAGCAAGCAGTAAAGATGTTGAAAAAATTATTTTAAAAAAGTACACTGGACAAGTATCCAAAGACAAGAGCAGGCACTGGGAATTTGGCCAGATAACTTTTCAATGTGTAATTTAATTAGGGCTAGTTATGAAAGTATAGTGATTAAAATCAAAGGTGGGCTTTGTGAGTCTCAGACACAGGCTGGAATTATACCTTCACTGACTTAATAGTTGTGAGAGTTTTGGCTGGATGTATAAGTTTTCTACTCTCTTTGGTCAGCTCTAAAGTGGGCAAAGTGATACTTAATGGAAGGCTGGGGCAGGGATAAAGGACTATCTGATAATGAATTATTAAATTCTTAATGTAGACCTTGGCCCCAATAGGAACTTTATGTAATAATTTCACATATTATCTTTCCTCAAAAAAAAGTAACAAAAAAAGATAGTGATAGGATATAGAATCCTACTGTGTAGCATAATATGAAGGAAAAAACATCTGTTTTGGTTTCAGGTGAATCTGTCTTCTCTAGGGGTAGGGCTTTGAGCACAGAGACTTGGAGCAAAATAATCGCTCAAATCAGAATATGGAATGAGGCAGAGCTGCAGCAGCTACCACCATTCCCAGGATAATAAGCTAAGGGGGCATCCGATGCCTTGAAGTGCTAGTGTGGGTGAGCAAAGACTCCTGAGCTTGGCACTTGAAAGATCTTTGAGTGAACACATAATTAGACACTTTGCATAAACAGCAATAGGAGTCTATATAGCACTCCAGTGAGGACTAATGTGAGAGAGGAACATGCACTACGTAGAGAGAATCTGAGGTCTTGGCCCTCACCAAGAATAAGAAGAGGAAGACAGAAGACTGTTTGAGGATAAGTTATTTCATTATTTCTGTAAGAAAGTAAAAGAAATGCTTTCACCAGGTCCCTAAGTGAGGAAAAATGTAACACAAATTGAAATTCAATCTTCTTCACATAGGATTTACCTATATAACTAAGTCTCTTCTAAGTATCCTTCCCCAAGCCTCATATGGGCTAGGTATGCCTCTTACAGGCACCATCGTATCTTCTCCATTTGGCCTGTTTATTCAATAACTTTTTCATATATCATTTATTCATTAAGAAGTAAATTCTTATGTGTGCATCTCTGATGTACAAGGCAATGCTGCTAGGCAGTAGGGATATACAGGTGAACAAAACAGACATCGTTTCTGTCTTCAGGCCTCTTTTTTGCAGGGGAGGAGAAATACAATGAATCAATACAACTTGTTGATTTGAATCAACAAATCAATAAATAAAAGACATATAGATTGTGATGAGTGCAATGAAGGAAATGCAGTGGTGGGTGGGATAGAAGCTAACTGAGGTGGGCAACTTCAGATAGAGTAGTAAAAGAAGACCTTTGTACAGAGATGCCAGGTGAGCTGAGATCTCAAGGAATGGGAACAGGTCAGCTATTTGCAGAGCTGGAAGGGCATTCCCGATGATGGAAAGCAGGGTCAAGGGACTGAGTGCAAAATAGCTGACTGCATATAAAACAATGAGAGGTTGGTGAGGCTAGAACAGATTGATTGAAGAGCATAGTCCCAATTGTCTTCTTTACTTCTCCCTAGAATCCTGCCTTAGGCTTATTTATATTTTTGGTAGGTTATATGTCATATGCCAACAGAGAACAGTGAGACTGCAAAAGAGGGAATGTCTTTTGGAGGAGTTGAGAAAGACTTCAGAGGGGAGTCAAGTCTTAGGTAGATGAGGAGTCAGTCACAAAGTTTGGCAGAGCAGAAAGAAAAAGAAGGAAAATAAGTGATATGATTAGAAGAAACAGCCTGTAAAAGATCCCAAGATTGGTCACCACAGGAAAGGGAGAGATGCTCAGAGTGGCTGAAGTGTGGGAATACAGAGCTCACAAGGAACAAGAGGAGTGGCAAGAGAAAGAACTGGTTGAGGTCAGATAATGACATATTACTCACCCTAGTAAGAAAAATTGTTTCATCCTTCATTGTACCAGGGAGTTGGTTATAGGTTATAGTACATACTATTTAAAACTTGATTTCTCACTAAAATAACCATGAAAAAGAAACATATTAGGTTTCAGGACAGCTAATAGGGAGTCGTCCTCCGTTTTTGTAGATCTGTGTCATTGGCCATGTACTTGCATATGTTACTGTAGTGGGGTTCCTCAATCCTGTTACTACTACTCAATATTTCTAGAGCTCAGCACATCAGAGAGATTATGGATTTGGTCCAGAGCTTCTGTGGCTCTCTGCTCTTTATCAGACACCAAGTCATTATAAATTGTCCATGCAGAAGGAAGAATTGTGCCCACTGTCTCCCTTCCTTTGATCACTTTTAGTAACACACATACACACTGCTCTGCGTTTCTGCCAACTCACTGCACAACAGAGGAATAAATACATCACGGAATATGCAAAGTCTGCTTGCTTCTTTGGTGAACACAAAACAAATACTGATGACTCTTCTCCATTATTTCTTTTATTCTGTGTGTTTGTTTGACTGCCAAGGAAGGGAATAAGCCACATGAGACCCACAGATGAACTCTGCCCACACTAAAACTACAGATGTTCTAGAAAGACATGGATGGGATACTGGAAAAATTCTTAAATTAAAAGAATAAAAAAAAAAAATAAGGCTCTGGCAGATGTTAGACTTGGGGGTTGGAGTTCACAGTTCTTTTAAAAGCAAATTTAACATTAATGTAGCTAGAATAAAAATAGACTAACATTGCATTTAATGTAGTATTTAGTATTTTTAATAAAATCATCTACTCTGCCCTGGGAGCAATATAGCGTGCTGGTTAATAACATGTGTCTTGGAGTAATCCAACCATGAATAGACTTCAGGCTTGGTTTCCCATTTACTAGTTGTAAGACCTTGAACAAATTTCTGAAGATCCCTTAACTTCAATTTCTCCATCTGTAAAATAGTGTATGATAATAACACCTACCTCAAGAGTTGTACCAAGGGTTAACCAAGATGATGTGTCTCATGCAGTCCTTGTAACAGGATGGCGATCAACACTCTCCTTTCTCTGCTCTCTCTAATCCTCTCATTGAGGGCTCCACCTGGTAGCACAGCAATGAAGGATCCTAGGCCCATATGTTACGGCGCTCTCCTTGCATCCTATCCAGGCATTTCATATCAGATGGGAATTTCAATGGGAGAAGTGAAAAGGGATATGGGGAAACTATATTTTTTCTTTCTATTCTGCTTTCTTATGGCATTTTGATTGGTAGATCTTGGGAGTTTCATTTGAGAGCAGAAAATGCCTTCTCTCTAGAGTGTCTTGAACCCTGGACAGGAAAAGGATATCTGAGCCATGAGATGATTCAAGATTCACGGTTTCAGGGGAAAAATAACATGGGATTTCTTTTGGTTTCTTTCAATCCATGTAAGTAGGTGTTGGAAACACATAAGGTTTACAAGTAAAAGAATTAATTGAGAGTGGTAGATGAACCCTTTGCAGGAAGAACCCTTTGTTTTGCATCTCTGAAGTTCAAGGATTGGCAGATCCACAAATCAAGCACAGAGTTGAGAACCCACATCACTGTATCAGATACTTTACTTTCCCATACATGTTCCTGGCCATGCGGTTATTCAGCCCATGTTTAATTACTTCATTCACTCAAGTCATAATCATGTATTGAGCTATATATTAGCCCTAGGGATAAAGAAATTTTAAAACCTCAATCTTTGCCCTCAGCATGCTCAGTCTTCATGAAGGAAAAGAACATAAACAGATTTTTATAAGCAAAGTACATGACATTATGAAAACGCAGAGAGAAACAAAAAGAAGGAACACATCCACTGATATGAAATATACTATGGTACTGAGAGAGAACTCACCTGTCCCACACAGAACCTCAACTTCATGAATGACACAGTGAGATTGTTTCTTGTTCACACTGAGGCCAGCTTGACCCTGTGACACTGAAGCTATAGAATGAGTGATAGCAAAGGAATATGCTGGGCCAGAAAGCCTAGAGGGAGGGATGCTAAAAATTCCAGCCTCTGTCATCTCACCAAAGCTCTTCTGTCCAGTTGGCATTATTCTGCTATCTCTAATTGACCAATGTAAAGGAGGAATTTAAAGTTAATTAGCATGCAATAACTTTCCTACTTGCTCTTTTAAAATCTAAATTAAATACTCATGAGGGGGTCTGTTCTGAAGAAGCTAACAAGAGCACCATGGTAATAATTAATACTGCATTCACTGATATATGTCATTGTTGTGTATTTCTATTAACTGGGTATTTTTTAATTGAAAAGGCATTAAGCTAGGTCTATGCAGGGTGTGTGTGTGTGTGTGTGTGTGTGTGTGTGTGTGTGTGTGTGTAGATAGGTAGAAAAAAAAAAAAACACCATCAGCACCACAGTTAGCTCTCATTACTATCACTCATTGAAATAGATTTTATTATGGGACCACTAACATCAATAGCAAGTTTTCCATGGGCCAGGCACTTTGGTAGACACTGAGGATACAGGAAAAAAACATGGTTCCTGACCTCTAAATCAAACTATAAATACATAACTTTAAGGTAAGAACAAGGTGCTGAGAGAACACAAAAGATCAAGATGTGGGAGCAAGTCAGGGCTAATAGGGTGTATAGGAAATAATCTATTAAAGGAGGAAGGAAGTGGGATGATTACGACCTCCAAATATGAGAAATCGCTAAAGCAAAGGCATAAAATTATGAAGCAATGTGATGAAATCACTTGTAACCCTTTTGCTAATAATAAAGCGTCAAGCATAAGTCTACAAGTGGAAGAAAATGGGGCTGGAGATATGGGCTTGCCATTCACTTCTTCACATTAGCCTCAGAGTATACCTGGGAGCTAAGAACCCTTCTTCTCTTACAGGTGAGGAAACTAGGGTCAGAAAAAATAAGTGACTTGACTTAGATTTCACCTATTAAATGAGGGAGTCAGAATTAGGTACAGGTTCTTCCCAACCCCAAATCCTTTCCTCTTTTCATAGCTCATGATACCTGGATGTAAAGCAGCCAGTCTGACTCTGAAACATGAGGTGTTTATGTTGCAATGCTGAAGCAAAACATCAAAGTTTTAGCCTGAATAAAAATGCGATCATTCTTTTCTCCAACACTGAGGGTTATCACTAAAAAGACACTTTATATTTCTGCAGGATGGGATCATTTTAATCCTTGAAATGGCTCTGAATGGATTTAGCAGTGGATACACAGAATCATAAAATTAAGAATTATAACAGCCCCCCAAATTTATTTCCCTTTATAGTCCTGCACTTTTTTTTAAAGAACCTAGGGTAATTTAAAATAATAAAGACACAAGAAGTTAAAATGAGTATGTAATTAATCAGCTGTGATAAGTAGTAAATATGCCAAACCAAATCTGACTCAGAGAGAGAAACATTTCCAGTTATTTTAGGCAAACTTCTCCATCAGTTCTGTTCTATGTATTCTATTATCCTGTCAACTTAGTCATCAACATGTCAAAAGTGGGGAAGGAAGGAGAACATTTTCAGTTGAAAGTGAGCATATTGACTGTCTACCTTCTCCACTTACCTAGGTAGGTAAATACTCTGTAAAAATTCTGAGAAGACATCTTTTTTTTTTTTTTTTTTTTTTTTTTGAGATGGAGTCTTGCTCTGTTGCCCAGGCTGGAGTGCAGTGGTGCGATCTCGGCTCACTGCAGCCTCCACCTCCCGGTTCCAAGTGATTCTCCTGCCTCAGCCTCCTGAGTAGCTGGGACTATAGGCACGTGCTGCCATGCCCAGATAATTTTTTGTATTTTTAGTAGAGACGGGGTTTCACCATATTAGCCAGGATGATCTCAATCTCCTGACTTCATGATCCACCCACGTAGGCCTCCCAAAGTGCTGGGATTACAGAGAGGACTTCTTAGAACTCCACCCTGAACTTCCAAAATCCTAAACTCAAAAGTTTATATGACTAATAAAACTAGTAAAACTTCCTACTAGTAAAACTGAGTAGGAATCCCATGATGGAGAAGGTTGGCCTTCCAGTTGCATTGCTTGGGAGCTTAGGTAGAGAATAGAAGATGAGAGGTGAAGTTTTCTGTCTTTGTTCATTGGGCTTGGACAATTTTCATGTTCTCAATATTTCTAAAGTTAAGTTGCACCTTTAAATTGGTAACGCCTTAGCTTCATTTCTCCCCCAAAAAATATTTTTGAGGAGTCTCAAAGTTGACAGAATCTCAGGATCCCAGAAATACGATCATATATGTCTCATACGTATATGTATTCTAGGAAATGTTGATCTAAACCAGCCTCCTTTGTTTTACTTTTCTGCCAATCAATCTAAAACTTATAAAACTTCCAAAATAAAGTCCACTCAATCTTACCTTTTTCATCAACATTGCTAAAAATCAAAGAGAACCAATCTCTCTTTGATTCAGTAGATCTCAGTATACTTGAATTTATTTTCTTCCTTATGTTTCTTAGACCACTGCATTTTTAGCCCATTAGATTTCTCCTCTTCCTTATTCCTTCATTATAAATAGTCTTAAAGTCTCAGTCATAATGTTAAGCATTCTCAGAGAAATCATGATTTCTCTGGAATTTTACAGTCAAGAGTCAGGCATCCTTGTTACTTTTTAATTACTGCTATTCTATCATCTATTGGCTTTAATTGTTAAGATGTGTATCTATCTCTTACTCCATACTACAAGCTTTTTGAGGACTGGGTCTTTCATATTTCAACTCTATATGTGCTGTGTAAATATTCACAGAATTGTTGGGTAGAGTAATAAGTGAATACATGATTGAATCAATGAATGAGTGAATTAAATCTCTAAAATTTACTTTCAGTGTGATATCTCCCCTTAGTCCACCTGATAAACTCTCATCACCAAAATATTCTTTACTTGTCACTCCCACAGGCTTTTTGTTTATTCTTGCCAAATCACAGCCCTGCTGGTGCTCTGTGCTTTCTTGGCATTTTTTAACCATATCTCTACTGTGTTGTAATTGTTTATGAACATGTCACTCACATACATTATGAGCTACCACCTAGTAGGTTCGCTATAAATCTAAGCTGAAAGAGCCTGAAATCATACTCCTCCCTCACTTTCATATTGCCTTTGGAGGGGTTGAAAAAAAATATCCAAAGAGATCTTGTGTTCTTGTTATCACTGCCACTCCCTACACCTTTTACAGGAATAGAGAAGAACCACCCTCCTGGTTCTGAAAGATCACAGTCACTCACTCTCACTGCCTCTGCCCCTGCTCTCCACTGCTCCACATGCTTGCTTCTAGGAAATCTCACCAAGTCTTTAGGAGGCACATCACACTATCCTGTGGTGATGGCTTCGGCCATTTGTACCTCCAGCCACAGTCTCTTCTAAAAATTCCAATTATATCCAACTGTTAGCGTAGTTGCACTAGAATGCAAATAGGCACCTGAAAGTTAACTAATAGTATCACCAGAGTGAGAATGGCTCCTCATTTTTTTAAGTGAAAGCTGCGAATGCATAGGTCCCCTGGGTTAGGTAAGTAATACAACTGCATGAAGCAGCATTCAGGAAAAGATAAAAGAAAGTTGTAAAACTGTGGCACATTGGAGAGCAGGTAACCCATTTAAAGGGGAATCCACCACCCAACTCCAGTTGATTGTTGCCATTTGGGAATGTGATGCCAAGATGCCACATCTTCTAATTTTCAGGAGATGCAAAAATAAAAATCTTGTTTTTTAAAACAATAGTTTCTTATTAAAATCAAGCCAAAAACAAAACACTTAAAACAGGCCAAAGAGAAAGTAGAGAATGGGAGAGATAATAGAAAAGAAAATAAAAGGAAAATACATCTATAGAGCTGTAGACCCTGAATAAAACTAGCATGCATTCTCAAGCCTATAGAACAAATTAGCACAACATAATACATTTTCATAAACCCTTCTAGCTGTGTGTATTTGAAAGTAGTCTGACAGGAGAGAAGGTTTAATCATAGTAATCATAAAGCTGGTTAGATTCCTGAATCAGATTCAGCTAACACTTATTGAGAGTTGATATATGCCATGTAACATGCTAAACTCTTTTATTAATGTTTTAAATTTTTCATCAAAGTAATACACGCACATAATTAAAGTCAAACTGCTTTATAAGACTTATTATGGCAAACGGCAGTACTCTGAATTCCCCTTCCTCACAATTCATATTCCACCCAGGCAAACACACTGCACTTTTACCTCCATATCTCCAAATGAGATTAGTATCCTGCTATTTATTGACTGTTAGTTTCTGGCATTATATATTTAATTCCAACTATTAAAGATTGGACTATAGTTTTTACATATATTCTTTCTACCTCTAAATATAGAAACACACAATTTCCATTGCCCCATCCTCCCAATATAATTTTATTTTAAATATTATTCAGTATTCAGAGTTTACATTATTTGGCTGTCTGAAATCTGTTTACTGCTATGCCAGGAATTCTATTATAATTACTTTATTTCTGTTTTTACCAAATTGTTTTTGCCTGAAGTTAATCCAGTTAATGTCTCTCTAGTTATTTAGTTTTCTAAGAACTTCTTTTAAAATTCAGTTTCAAACTCTTGCCTAGTTGATTACAGTTTGTCTCAACATACATCTGTTTCAGTGTTTTGAGAACATCTCTCCAAAAGACCTTGCACCTGCTCCAAACATACTTGTTGTTCCTATATTTATTGGACAGCTGTCATTCTGTAATCTGTCATCATTTTTATAGTAGTATCTCCCTCCCTGCACATTCCCCCTCTCCCTCTCCTTTTCCTTTCCTTCCTTTGAATTGGGTCATGGAATTTCAGAATCCCATCTCCCCTTTCTTAAGTTTTGGTGGAATAACTCCTTTAGGAATTTCCTGAAAAAGGGTGTTTAAAGGGTTTTGACTCCTAGCGTGTAAGATATATTAAAATATCCTTATTTGACCCACATTGCCAGATAAATTTGACTGTGTACAGAATTCTAAGTTAGTAATCATTTTCCCTCAAAATTTTGAAGATATCAAAACCACCTTTGCAAAAATTATAACAAAATTATGATGGCAAAGAGATTTGATTAACTGAGTCCATCTTGCTTCTAACTTCCAAACTGTCCTTGTTCATTCCTTGGTGTAGGCCAAACAAACTTTGGGGAAAACTTAATTTACATTTTGACTCTGAAACAAAGACGATAACAGCCCTTTCCCAAAACAAACCCCCTTCCTGCCTGGGGACTAGACTGCCTTTGCTGACCAGCAAATTAGCCACAAGACTAGAAATTACTGTTTAGGGGTCATTCAGCTGGAGGCTGCAAGATTCTGAACCTTCTCAAATTGCTCCTGGGGATAACATCACTATTGTAAAACCTGAGATCAGTGCTTGAGAGATTTTGCAGACTGTGCATTCTGATGCACCAGCTGACATCACCTAGATCCATAAACTGGCTCCAGTCGTCTTGTGGCCTCCACCCAGGAGCTCACTCAGCATAAGAAGACAGCTTTGATTCCCTAGGATTTCATCCTCCACCCAACCAATCAGCACTCTCCAGTTTCCAACACCCTATGCACCAAATTATTCTTAAAAACTTCCATCTCTGAATTTTTGGGAAGAATGATTTGAGTAATAGTAAAACTCCTGGTCTCCCGTACAGACAGCTTTGTGTGAATTAAACTCTTTTTTACAATTCCCCTGTCTTGATAAATCAGCTCTGTGTAGGCCACAGGCAAGGAGAATCCATCGGGTAGTTACAACATTGTCTTATTCTCTTCTAATTCCAGTGTTGCTATTGAGAAATCCATGCAAAACCCTTTGGATTTCTGAACTTTATGTTACCTATTTTTTTTTTTTGTTCTTTTTTGGAATACTTTAGAATTCTCTTTCTTAGTATTCTAAAATATTATAACAGTGTACATTGACATAGGTCAATTTTATCCACTATGCTGCTGTAGAAACAGAGAATTTTAATCAGAAAAAGCATGTCCTTCAATTCTGAGTATCGTCTTTGAATTATCTTAGATAATTTCTTTTCTTTCTGATTCCATCTCTGGGCATAGTTTTAATTTGGTTTAGGAACTCCTAGACAAAGCTTATCTTTTCCTTTCTCATTTGTATTTTTCTGCTATTCTCCGTGAAACTGCCTTCCACTGAACTGTTTACGTTTTTTGATTTCTGAAGGCTCTTGTTTGTTCCTAGTTGTTGCTTTTCTTCAGCACTTCCCACAGAACTCTCTTCTGCAATGCAAATGTTCTACAATATGTTCTATTCAGGAGGTAGCCATTTGCTACAAAATGTTTAATTTTATTTAATTTTACTTAATTTACATTTAAATAGCCATTTGTGGCTAGTGGCTACTGTGTTAATGTATGTTATATCTTACATACATGAGAAATATTGATAATTTATACTGCATTTCTTATTTTCTTGCCATAGTCTCTGTTCTTCAATTTGCGTGTTCTTGTTCATTTTGGTCTTTCATATAAAAAAAGGTTTTCATATGTTTGGTGACTCTTGGCTGTCTGTTTGTGTATAAGCATAGGGCATTAAGATGATTGCCAGTTCTGTGTAAATGAAATTTTTCACCATCAGATGCGTGCAATGGAATCTGGCTGAGTGTTTGGGGAATTATTCTCAGCGTCAGTATCTTTAGGTGTTTCTCTTGATCTAGTACATTTCACTTGAGAAAAAAGTTCCAAAGTCTGCCTAGACACATAAGCTGGCTGTTTGAATTCTAAAAATCAATTATGGAAGGAAAGCAGAGTTTCAATTCCATTTCATGATGCAAAATTTCATTGAATTTTATTATTTTAATACGTACCATCACCCTCAGTTGTGCTTGGTGTCCCCAAGTGTAGACAGAAATATTTTGTTTTACCTGATTTAAAGCAATCATCTAAACTTCTGATTTGATGGGAGGAAGGGAGAGGTACAGTGAGTCTCAGGAACATGGGCTGGAGGAGAGGATAAGGAGATCTAGCCTTAGATCTTCTTAAAGACACTTTTGACCAATCCCATCCTCACCACCTATCTCACTCCACTTTCAGAGATCTTTCATGCTTGAGAATTCTTGAGAGATTTGAGGTCTCTGGCACAAACTTGCTTTTCAGTTTCCTCACTGATGGCTTTGGATCCCATTTTTCTCAGCTAAATCAATGACTATTCAGCTTCCATTTTCAGCTACCTTTTTGTTTTTTCTGCCTTCTGTTATCTTTCTCCTTGTAAGTTTATGCGGTATTTTAGTTTCAATGCCTCTTAGCGATCATTTCAGTTGTCTTTCAGAAGTAAAAGCAATATTTTTTTAAATAATATACTGCCTTTAACTAGGACATTCTAGACTTGTTGAATATGTTATTCCGGGAAGTTTTTTCAGGAAATTTTAGAGTACTATACAATCCCTATTAAATAAAGTAGAGGCTCAAAAATGTATGCAATTTCTAGAAAGCCACGTGGATTTCTAGATCTAACTCTCATTCATCTGCATCATGGTCTCTGCCCACTATTCCGGCAGATAAGGTCACACGAGAGAGTAAAAATGCCAGACAGTCTCCAATGCTGACATGTGCATTTGGAAATATGCATTTCAAAAAATACTGTGATTAGGATGCTGCCAAAATTAGCAATTCAGTAACTAGACCCTGAAGGTGATTCCATGAGGATGGAGAGTCCTTATTGCACTGTACTAGATGTGCCATT
The DNA here is from genome assembly GCF_049350105.2 of Macaca mulatta. NCBI lineage: Eukaryota > Metazoa > Chordata > Mammalia > Primates > Cercopithecidae > Macaca > Macaca mulatta. The sequence continues at coordinate 80,944,959 of NC_133419.1, forward strand.
GAGCTCTTGCACGAACCCTTTACCCTTCACCTACAGCAGTGGAACACTGAGCCCAAGAGGGTTCTTTATTTGTTGTTACCATTACTTGTTTGATGCTGATAAACAGGCCTGTGATTTTGTTCTCTTACCCCACTTTGCTGACAGTCTTGTGGAAGGAAGTAAAACACTGTGAATGACATGTTTATTTATGTACCTCATCTGGGACGACACCGTGACTAACAGCAGGGATGTATTTTTTCAAGCAGACTTTCTGTGTCGCTTGTCAGCTCCTTATTATGAGGGGGTTGAGTTTACTGCATTTTTAGTTATATCTGAGCGCCTAATAATCCTACAGCACATTAACTATAATTTGTGAATTATATCCGTCTTCTGCAAGTGCATCACTTTATATCTCTTAGTAAAACGATTCATGTGAATCTACCTACATCAGAAGGTTTCTGAGATTTTACTACCAGCCAGATGATTATATTCATCATCACTTGGCTTTTTGAACCTCCTCTGGAAATATCTTACCATTTCTTTTACCCCTTTTTATCTCAACACTTTGGCCTTCTGGGATAGCCCTTGTGACTTCTTCTCAAAATCATGACCGCTTGGCTGTCACCTCAAGTTCTGTGTGTCTAATGCTCAGCTCATTATCTTTAGCCTCCTTGACCCCAGCTTAAATCTGTTTCTCCTGGGACCTCTTTCTCAGTTAGCAGGACCTCTACGCTTACTGTTACCTCGGTAAGGAATCTTTGCGTTGTGTTTAGCTCTACCTCTCTAACATCTTTCCCCAGTGACTCACTGCTAAATCCTACCAATTCTACCTTGGAAATGTATCTCATCCTTGTCTCCTGCTCAGCCAAAGCAAAGGGCATTCGTGTTTTTGTCCTGGTTTATTACTGGGGTTCTCCTCACTGGTCTTTGTTCTCAGCTTCACTTTTGCCATGCTACCAACATGAAGAACAGGTCATTACTGAAAAGTTAAAAAACATATAAAGGAAAAGACAAAAAGTGAAGGTATATTTTATCTAATCACAGTTCTAATTTTGGTACAAATCCTTACAGATCAGGATAAAGTATCAATACAGCATATGATACCTGTGATATATATGTGTTATATATTGTTTCAGTCAGTTTGAACTACTATATCAAATTATCATAGGCTGGGCAACTTAAACATTTATGTCTCACAGTTCTGGACACTGGGAAGTCTAAGATTAATGTGCTGGAAGATGTGGTGTGTGGTGCCGACACCTAATGAGGTTGGCCGAACCACATTTGTGGTTGGCCATCTATGTGTTATATTCTCATAATGGTAGAAAGAAGAGAGAGAGAGAGGTGGGGAAGTGGTGATTATAGAGACAGAGAAAAGGGGTAGGAGGATAGAAAGAGTGCAAGTTCTCATGTGTCCTCTTATAAGGGCACTAATTCCAAGTATTCCACCTTCATGACCTAATTTCCTACCAAAGACCGCACATCTTAACACATTGGAGATTAGAATTTTACCATATGAGTTTGGAGGGGTGGTCACAAACATTCAGTCCACAAAACATATCATATATTACTGAGACTATGATAAACTGTTTATACTTTGAATTAACTGAATTTGAATTATTGAATTATGTTTCCAAAACTAATGTCTTTTGCTACTCTCTCACTTAAAAACCAAAAATGATGGCTAACTAACAAGAATAAATTTGAAACTCAGCAAGTAATGAGGTCCTGCAAAATTTGCTTGACTTCCTTCTCTGGTCTCATTCTCTACCACATTTATTTAATTCCACGGGTCTATTTGCTGTTCCTTTGAACAAGTCAGCTACTCAGGGGCCTCGACATCTTTGACAGTTTTGGCTCCTGCTGGCCCTGATGGGCCTCCAGAGTCCCTGATCTAGTATCTGCCACCTGACATTTCACCCATCAAAATTTTGCTTGGACTGTAAGTAGCCACTCTAAGTCCTTTATTTATTTATTTATTCATTCATTCATTTGTTCATTCATTCATTCATTCACTTATTAAAAGTTCCACTGATTTTTCTGTCAGAATGAACTTTCTTTCCTTGAGTTTCCACAGATCTTTTGAGCATGTGTTCATTATTTATGCATTACCTTTAGAATGAGTTACAAGCTTTAGAGTCACAAAGATGAAGGCTCAACACTTGATTATGTGTCCTACCAGTTGTGTTATCCCAAAGGACTTAATCTCTCAGATTTCTCAGAGAAATCTTACAGTACTTAATCTCTTTATGTCTAAAAAGAAAAGACCCTTTTTAGTACCATTATATAGATGAGGGAAGAGAAAAATAAATGTTTTGCTAATGTCACTCAACATATTAGAGGTAGAATTAGAAATCTTTGTTTGACATCAAAGCCTATATTCCTAATAGGCCATGTTATACTAATTGTTTGGTTTTTCTCTCTTAAGAGAAACTGGTGTAGATGCCCAGTTCAGATGTGCTCACGGGTGTCACTTCTCATCCTAACAGACTTTCAAGTGATCATGAACACCACTGTGGCTGCCATAACAAATTAGCACAAACTGGATGGTTTAAAACAATAAAAATGTATTCTTTCATAGTTCTGGAAACTAGAAGTAAAAATAAAGGTGTCATAAAAGCCATGCTTCCTCTGAAGACTCCAGGGAGGTGTCTTTCCTTGCCTCTTCCTAACTTCTGTTGGTAGCTGGCATTCCTTCACATGTTCTTCCAATCCTGCCTCTGTCATCACATTACCTTCTTCCCTGTGTGTCTCTGTGCCTTATAAGGAAAAGAGTCATTGGATTTAGGGGCTACCCTAATCCATAGTACCTCATCTTAACTTGAATGAATCTGCAAAGATCTTTTTTCACATAAGGTTATATTCATGGGTACAAAGGGATAGGACTTGAACATACCTTTTTGGGAGACACAACTCAACCCAGCACAACTTTCTCTCCCACCTCCAAAAAGTCATGTCCTGCCTATGTACAAAACAAATTTCCCCCATCCCAGCATCTTCAAAAGTCTTCACTCATTCCAACATGAACTTTAAAGCCAAATCTTACCTCAATATTACAACTTGAAAAGTTCCAAATCTCACTACTTACATCATCTCAGTCAGCTTTGGGTAAGACTCTGGGCATTATTCATTCTAGGGCAGAATTCTTTTCCATTTCTGGATCTATAATACTAAAAAACAAGCTATCTGCTTCCAAATACAATGCTGGGGCAGATGTAAGTTAGACATTTTCACTCCAAATGAGGATAAAAAATGGAAAGAATAAAAGAGTCACTGGACTAAAGTTAATTCAAAACTCAGTAAATCCTATTAGATTTTAAAATGTGCAAATAATCCTCTATAGATGGTTGCCCTATCCTCTGAGCCCTCTCTGGGTAGCCCTATCTTCTGTCTATCTCCTAATTGTAGAATTTTGGAAATCTAATAGCCTTTTTTCATTCTGTCTCCTCTGTACCCTCTAGTCAGACTGGCTGTGTTCTTTTATATACATTATTCATTCTCAAAAGCCCTGTTAGTTCTCTATGGATGTCAAGGGGCATCCATGTCATGAGACATGAGGGTTCTCCACAGGTCCTTCCTAGATAACCCCTTCTCTATTCCTGGCCTCTGCCAAGACGCTTGATTGATTTCATAAGTCACACCTAATTTTGTCAGCAGAGGTTTGTCTAATCACAGCTTTGAGCATACTATCTGAATAGGCTAAGGATTTTCCAAGGCATCAGGCACTGGCTTATTTTTCTTAGCAGTTTTTTCTCCAGAAAAAAACAACAAACAAACAAACAAACAAAAAAACAGGACACACCTTCCCTACTTTCTGTGACCCAGAAAAATCAGGCCATATCTTCCATAATTTGCTTAGAAATCTCCTCAGGTAAATATTGAAGTCATTACTTATAAATTTTACTTTCCACCTAGCACTAACACACAATTCAGTTATGTTTCCTGTCACTTTGTAGCAAGTGCCCCCTTTCCTCCAGTGTCCAATAATGTGCTCCACATTTCCCTCTGAGACTTCACCGGAAGCACCCTTAGTGTTCAAATTTCTAAAGACATCCTGCTGTTCATAATGATATATGTATTCTCCAAGATGAGAAAAACTTTACCTGCCATCCTCTTCCCTTCCTTCTGAGTCCTTACCAGAATCAACTTTAACATCCCTATTATTACCAACAATCTCCTCCGGGCAATCTAAGCTTTTACTATAATTTGTATCAAAACTCTGCTAGCTACTACCCATTACATAACTCTACCATTACTTCCACATTTTTAGATTCTTGTTACAGCAGCACTCTAATCCATGGTGCCAAAATCCATATTAATTTCTTAGGATAACTATAACTAAGTACCATAAATTGGGTGGCTTAAAACAATATAAATTTATTCTTTCCTAGTTTTTGAGGCTAGAAGTCCAAAATGTACATGTTGGAAGAGACATAATTGCTCCGAAGACTCTCAGGAAAATCCTTCCTTGCCTCTTTCTAGTTTCTGGGGGTTGCTGGCAATCCTTGGCATTCTGTGGCTTGTTCCTTTCAATCTCTATCTCTGTTGTCACATAATCTTCTCTCTGCATGTCTTCACATGGCCTTCTTATAAGGACACAAGTCATTGGTTTCAGGGCCCACTCTAATCTAGTAGGACCTCATATTAACTTGATTATATCTGCAAAGACACTATTCCAAACAAGGTCATATTCACAGGTACTGGGGGTTAGGACCTGAATAATTCAAATTTGGAGGAACATAATTCAGAGTAGAACACACACATCATTATTAAACCTCAGTACTTGAGAGAGACAAGTTGAATAGAATGAGATATTTCGAAATTTATTTGAATTAAGACCAATAAGTTCTTTATAGTTTTTTAAAATAGAATTTTCAGCAAAATGAGTTTTGAAAAGATGATGAGTCATCTTGTTTTTAGAATAAGAGACACTTACAGTGTGCAGGTACTTTGTATTTTTCAGCAATGGTGACCATCTTTTTTTAAAACTTTAAGTATCTCCATTTTTCTCATAGGGACAAATCCAGGGCCACCTGGAAATATGTGGCCAGCCTCTGTCTCAGATATGGAAATGAAGCTCTACAATAGAGACTCTGCTGCTGTTAATTTTCAAAAACAAAGGGCTAATGTTGACTATTTTTGAGCTTTATTTTATAACAATTATTTTTCATCCATAAGAATAGAATTCAGATAGTCATTTTTTGTCCCTAAAATCTGTATCAATTGGAAACTGAGATGTGTACTTGACACTAAGTAAAATAAAAAATTTTAATGTGATCACTAATAGAATTTCAGAACTTGAAAATACCTTTTAGATTATCTAATAAAACAACTCTTGTTTTATAAATAGAGAACTTGTTGATATAAAGAGGGCAAATGACTTACTCAATGCCAAATAATGTATTCACATCAGTGTGTATAAACATCATAAGAATTTTTATAATTAATGTGATGAACAGGAGAAGCATAAGAGCACATGTCTGTGGATGTCAGTGCGTACATGCACATCTGTATTTTATATTGTGTATTATGTTTTTCTTGTGATAGTAGATTAGTGAAAGGTGCTATCATATGCACATGTATATAAATTAATGTTTATATTGTTATTGATCCATTTGGCAAGATCAAGTTCCCAGGTAACACTTCTACTAGATAATAGAACAAATATTAGCATGCTGTGGTTGTTGTCAACTAATAGGCATTGGATCACAGACAGATTTGTTTGTTTCTAGTTTTTCATAGAAACATTCACTGACTATATCTGACATTATTTGTAATAGATATGTGCACAAAGATCACCATGACAGAAATAGACACACACATACACACACACACACACACACACACGACAGTAATTGTTTAAATTTTTCAAAGCACACATACTGAAATTTTAATTATAATATATTTATATTCACAAAATATACTAGTGATAAATATATATTTTCTTTAAGGTTTATAATAGTTTTCTTCCATCACTTCCCCCTCCTCACTTTACCAGCAACAACAAAAATCTACCACTTGTTACATAGGTAGGTTTTAAAGTTACCAGAGATGATTTTTCCTGATAATTTTACCTTGTATCTGATAACCTGGTTTTAAAATATTCACAATAAATTTATAAATATTCATCATTTATAAACACATGCACTAAGTTAATGTGTTGTATAACGTCACTTACATAGCAATTTGAATAATTCCTTGTCATACAGATATTCAACATTTGTAGCTGACTCCTTATCCATCGAATTCCACACAGTTCGAGTAAACATCTTAGTCTTGCTTCCCTCTGTTCCCATAGTCACCATCGAGAATGTACCATACCTGACCCTGACCTCAACTTGACCTGTATTTTCCTGCTTCTTGGCCTTTACTCTATCTTTTTCACACCATCTTTTCTGCCTATCAGAATCATACGTATTTTTAGGGCAGAGAGAAAATGACAACTTCCTATAAAGAACTTTATGAAAATCTACCATTCTATTTGTCTTCTACTAGATGATTCTATTTACACATGTATTGAATAATTATTTTATTCTGCATTAGTCACAAAGAACTCGCCATAGGACTTGTAAATCTAAGTACTTTATTAGAATGGAGCTCAGCACATATTTATTTTCTTCCCTCTCTCCTCGACTTCTGCCCAAGGGAGAGTTATGATTTTGTTGGGTAATAAAAAAGGAAATTGGACCAGGGACAGGGGGAAAGTGGACTGGTGGGTTTGAATGTCCCCCATATTCTAGGCATAGTACAAGGAAATGGGAACATAGACAGATGAGTAGGACAATGTTCCTGACGTCAAAGAGGTCATAGTCATATATCAGACTAGTAAGGTAACTGGCAACTGTAAGAGAAAGTAATAGCAGCTCCAGTGCCTGCACACATAGTGTTCTTTGGAAATAACATGAGAAGCACAGATGTAGGGAGCGTATGTTAGCCTGAGGCAAGCACATATTGCAAGAGAATTGTGAACAATAGTTAAGACATAAGCCCTGGACAGTGGAGGAAATAGGGCTAAAGGATATTCCAATCATACATAAGAAGCCAAAGCAAGACAGGGAGACAAGATAGATCACTGAGTGCTTAAAAACTACAAGCACACTGCAAAACAGACCTGGTGACCTGAAAGGGTTTTGTTTTGTTTTGTTTTGCTTTAAATACAAAGGAATACAGAAATGGTTACATGCTCTGATTCTCCTTCCCTGTGTGTGTGTCGGGGCGGGTGGGCAGGGGGGCATGTAAATATGTAACGGGCTTCCTGATGACTGTGCATTTAAACTGAAATTTCACAGAAAAATAATCGGAAGGGCCAAAAGTTCATTATGGTTGATTTTTGCTTCTCTCTTGTTCTTTAAGCACAAAAACAGTGAAATAGAAAGACTTTTGGTCAGACATCTGCCACCTCTAGTAACTTTTTGGAATGATTACAAAAATGCATATCCCAGTCATAAAGATTTAACAAAATATTCTCCTGCCATTTATAGTAATGCTACCAAATGACAAGTTCAAATTACTTGTTGTGATTACTCTTCATCTGGGCAAAACACATGTTGTAACGTATTCACAAGATGCAATTACATCAACTGCTGTGACATGGAATAACAACACCGGAAAAAAGCTAATCACACACAATACACATACTGTTTAGATTTTTCCTAACCATATTTTTTTTTTTCTGTATTGCAATCTGTTCAACATTTGGACTAATCACTTACTTTTTTTTTGTTTCATAATATGCAAGGTATCAGTGGAGTTAGACAAGTGTCAAAAAAAGTCAATAAAATAAATATCAATGTATATTTATTCAATCCATATTTGTGCATTTCAACGATATCTAAAAGAGACAGTGGCCTTGTCATATTCACAGGTAATATTATTAGACTACTTAAAGAATTTGGTTTTGTGACAATTATAAAGGAGAAATCATTCTGTAAGACAAAATATATGTTTTAAAATATATTCTTCAAGAATAGTTTTAGTAACTCTATCCTGGATATTTTAATTAGTGGCTTGTAATTTTTCTGCATTAATAAAAGAACATGGCATACTATGTTTAAAATATTCTACATTCATTGACACTTATGTTTACTTTATTGACCTTCCTAAATCATCCTTTTCTTCTGACTTCACTCTGTCTCCTTGGGGATATCTCATCTACTGTAACTTTAATTCCCATCTCTATTTCTAAACTGTACCTCTCTTCTAACCACCATGGCTATATGTCTGGGCATATAGACAATAGGCATTTTAACCTGTATGTCTTCAAAATCAGTATGTACAAGTTAAATTCACCCTGAACTGATCACTTCACTTCTTCTGTATCAAAACATGCCCTTTCATTAGTGTTCTCAGTCTCAATTAATAGCATCACTATCCAAACAAGTACATCTGAGTAATATTTGAATCATCATTCTCTCTTTTGCCCACTCCTAATAGGACACCAAATATTGTTAATGATCTCTGATAAATGTGTCTCATGTTTATCATCTTTTTCTGGCTTCATTTTTATTGTTAATTTTCAGGTCCTGATAGTTCATCAGATGATTGCAAAATGAAATGCATGTTTAAGTAAAGTCATTATTCCATTTACACACATTCCTCTTTTTTTTTTTTTTTTTTTTTTTTTTGAGACGGAGTCTAATTGTTGTTGCCCGGGCTGGAGTGCAATGGTGAAATCTCGGCTCATTGCAACCTCCATCTCTCGAGTTCCAGCAATTCTCCTGCTTCAGCCTCCCAAGTAGCTGAGATTACAGGCACCCACCACCATGCCTGGCTAATTTTTGTATTTTTAGTAGAGATGGGGTTTCTCCATGTTGGCCAGGCTGGTCTCGAACTCCTGACCTCAGGTGATCCACCCGCCTCAGCCTCCCAAAGTGTTGGGATTACAGGCATGAGCCTCCATGCCCGGCCGCACCTTCCTACTTCTTTAGTGGCATTATTATCAAACCCATCCTGGAGCTATTAAACTAATGCATTAGATACTTCCCCTTCTTTTATCTTTTCTCACTAATCTGTGAAAAAAAAGGCAACTTTTAAAATATCTCTAATATCTATTTATGTCTTTTCATTTTATTTCTACTGCCCTAGTTCAGGTTTTCATCATTTATTACATAAAGTATTTCAACTGAATAGTAACTAGTCCTCCTACCCTTACTCACAAACTTTGCTTCCATTTTTTTAAAGTTAAAAATAAAACTATGTAGTTCCTCTGCTCAAAATATTTTCAACAAATCTAAGCAGGTGAGTACTGTGGAGTTTCGAAACCCTTAAAAATTACAGTCTAGTAGATATAAGCTGGAGCCCTGCATCAGTGTTTTTCTTAACTTCTTCAAAAGATAACGGAGTACTTAGGGCAGAAATAATAACAAGTTATCATGCAGCAGAAACATACATAAAACTAAGCACAGTATCAACAGCATGAAGAACAGGAAAAGAGTAAATTGAAGTGTATTGTGATAATCTTCATATATATGAAATGGCATAATATTAATATGTGGTCAACTACAGTAAATTAAAAATGTACATTGCAAAGTCTAGAGTAATCACTAGAAATATAAATATATAAAGATGCATACTTAAGAGCCAATATTTTAAATAAAATGGAATAACAATTTACTCAACTTTTTTTAAAAGACAGGAAAATGGAACAAAAACAAATGGCACAAATAGATACAAACTGATTAAACATAAAAGAATGGACAAAATTGCTACACCAACATAAGTCCCAAGAATGCCAGAATGGCTGCTTTAATATTAAACAAAGTAGGCTTCTGAGCAAAAAATATTATTAGCCATTTAAAGAAAGCTATAATGATAAAAAGCTCAATTTATCAAGAGGATGTGTATAAATGTGTATGTACCTAAAATGGAATGCCAAAATATGTAAAGCAGAAATGGACAAATCTGAAGAAAACATACACAAATTGACAAAATTATAGTTGGAGACATTAAAAATCCCTCTTTTATTGAGTAAATAGCCCCAAAATTTCAGTATATATAGAGAAGAGTTGAACACTATCAACAAACTTGTTGTAATTCAGATTTATAGAAGATTCTACTCAAATAGCAGCAAATGTGTATTATCTCCAAGAGCATATGAAACATTGAAATATGAACCAAGAAAGATCATGTGCTATACCAAGAAACAGTTCTAAATAAGGTTTAAAGGATTGAAATAACATTCTTGATCATGAGAAAATTAAATTTTGAAATTCTGCAATTATGTGGAAGTAAAGCAACACATTTCTAAATATCCATAGGTTACAGAAGATATCACAAGTAAATCAGAAAACATTTTTAACTAAATGAAAATAAAAATACAACATACCAAATTTTGTGGAATCCATTTATTAAAATATTGATATTAAAATTTGCTTATACGACAAAAAAGAAAGATTTCAAATCAATGAAATAAGCTTCTATTAAAATATAGATGAATAAAACAAATGAAGTACAAAATAAACAGAAGAAATAACAATAAACAAATATTTAGAAGTCAATGAATAGAAAATTGAAACAATTGAAAAATGAACAACAAAATCAAGGACCGTTTTTGGAAAATATCTATAAAATGAAAATTTTTAAAAAGACCAAGAACAGTTGAATTAGTCAATAAAAACAAAGAAAGTACAAGTTACCACTGCCAAAAATGAAAAGGGGGCATTACCATTTGCTTTAGAGGGATACTAAAAAAATAATAAGGGATTGTTATGATCAAATTTATGACAATAGTTTTTGTTATAAACTTAAGAGATGGGCAGTTTATTGAAAAATAAAATTTGCTAAGACAGACATAAGAAGAAACAAAACCATTGTAGCATATTAAATTAAAATGTTAATAAAAATTTTACAATTAAACTATGCTCTAAAAAAGAGAACTGTAAGCCCAATGGCTTTAATAGTAAATTTTATCATACATTTAAGGAAGAAATGTAACCAAGCTTTCCAAATATTTCAGAAAACGGAGGAAGAGTGGGTGGCAGCCAAGACGGCTGACTACAAGTAGCCAGAGTGTGCTGCTCTCACCGAGAGAAATGGAAGGAGCAAGTAAATACAGTACCTTCAACTGAAACATCCAGGTACATGCATTTGGACTAATCAAGGAAACAACTCAACCCATGGAGAACAGAGAAAAGCAAGGCAGTACAACAGCCCACCCAGGGGCAAGAGGGACAGGGAGCCAGGGGAACCTCCCTCAACTCAGGAAAGGTGAGTGGATAAGCAACGCTGGGAATCCACGCTTCTTCCAGGGATCTTTGCAACTCTTGAGTCAGGGGATCCTCTCATGAACCCACTCCACTAGGGCCTTCAGTCTGACTCACAGAATTATGTGCTGCTCAGGCACACATAGAGACCGGGAACCTTAGATACCCGGGCTTTCCCAGCTTCAAGGCAAAAGCAGCTGCAATTCCAGCAAAGCGGGAAGTTAGGCCTCTGTACATATCCCTAGGAAAGGAGCTGAATCCAGGAGGCTGAAAAGCAACAGTCTGCAGGCCCTGCTTCCATAGTACCTCATACAATAAATCCACTAGCCTGGAACTTCAGCCAGCCACCAGCAGCAGCAGTATACCTCCCTGAGATGGAGCTCCCAGGGAGAGACCACCATTTTTGTTGTTTGGATGACTTAGCCAATCTTGCCTTTGGGCTTTGGAGAGTCCAAGGCAACTGGGGACTGGTGCACCCTCAGCACAGTACAGCTGCTCTACAAAAACATGGCTAGATACTGCTTTTTAAAGCAGGTCCGCAACCCTGTTTCTCCTCATTAGGTGGGTGTTCCCAACTGTGGTCTCTGGCGACCCCTGTTGGTGTTTCCAGCTCACAGAGGTTTCAAACCTCCCTGGGACAGAGCTCCCAGAGGCAAGATTGGGTTGCCATCTATGTTGTTTGAGTGACTTAGTTGTTCTGGCCTTCTGACTCTGGAGAGTATGAGGTCACCAGGGCCTAGAGCAGACCCATAGCACAGCAACCTACTTTATGAAAATGTGGTCAGACTACTTTTTAAAGCGGGTTCCTGATCCTGTTCCTCCCTACTGGGCAGGACCTCCAAACTGGGGTCTCCAGCCACCTCCTACAGGTGCATTTGGGCTGGCAATAGGCCCATATCTCCCTGGGATGGAGCTCCCAGAGAGGGTCAGGCCATCATCTTTGCTGTTTTGGAGACTTCACTGTTGATATCTTCAGATACCTGAAAATCTGAGGTGACTAAGGACTGGAGTGGAACCCTAGCATACAGCAGCAGCCCTACAGAAGAGTGGCCAGGCAGTTACGTGGGTGCCCATTCCCATATTTCCTCACTGGGCAGGTCCTCCAGGCCTGGGCTTTCTGCCACCTCCTGTGGGGGCTATTGAGCCAGTAGCAGCTCTGCAACTTCCTGGACAGACCTCCCAGTGGGAGGGGTGGGTTGCATTCTTCCCTGTCTTACAGCTGTTGCTCATGCTGTCTCCAGGTTTGGGATAGTCTGTGGGGACCAGGGACTGATCTGGACCGCCAGCACAGAGCAACCAATTCACAGAAAAGTAACTAGACTGTTCTCCATGCAGATCCTGATCCTCACTTCTCTTCACTGGGCAGGGCCACCTGCCCTGGAACTCTAGGACAACCAATCCTGCTCTTGCATGATCACCACAAACAGGCTGTCCAGCATTTATCCCAGGAGGAAATCCCAGTGTCAACCCACAACCCCTCTGTCACTACAGTTGAAGTGATACAGTCCCAACAGCCCTTGGACTCAGAAGGAACAAAAGGCCTAGTCATCACGCTGGCACCTCCAGCATACTACAGCCACCATACCGAGAGGGGTACAGCTACTCTTTCCTGGGAACCCCCATTCTACTCTTCACCAGGCAGGGCCCCTGGATCATGAATGTAGAACAGTTGCCACACCCATGGCTAACCATACCCACTGGTAGCGGCCTGGAGTTTCTCCAGGGAGAGGCTCCCAGAGGCATACAACAGTCTGTCTGCCACTGCCACCATAACAGTTCTATCCCTGCTGCCTTTGGTCTGGCGAAAAAACTAAGAGGCTGCTACACCAGTGTATAGCATACCACAGGCACCATACAGAGAGTAGACCTCTCTCTCCTCCCTGTGAGCCTTTGACCCCCTACTGTACAACACATGGAGACCCAAGCTCATGCCAGTAATGCAGCTGCCTCCACCTCTCTGACTGAACATCCCCAGTAACAGTGGCTCTGCATTTCTTGGAGGTAGAGGCCCCAGGAGCAACTGAAAGCCTCTGTGCCATTGCCTCTGCAGTGGAAGTACCCTTGCTACCCTCAGACTAACGAACGAGCAAGGACCCTAAGTGCCTTAACCAGATCTCTAACAAACTGCAGTTGATCCAAGGAGAAGGCGGCCAGTTTGTCTCCCGTGGGTCCCACCCTGCTCATCACAACAGGGAACCCTGAGCTTGGGCCCACAGCACAGACTGCCCATCCAAGGCTGATTGCACTGAGCAATTACTGACCTGCATCTCTCTGGAGTGGAATCCCCAGGAGAAGACAAGCAAAAGACCTCGGCCACAACCACTACGAAGGTCCTTCCCTCTTCTGCCTCCAAGTTGGTGAAGGAACATAAACCCGGAGATCACCCCAGAGCTGCAGTGGGCAGCCCAGGAGTCAAGCTGCAATCTAAAGCCAGTAGATCATCATGATTCAGGAGAACAGCAAAACTCAACCCAAGCAAACTAAGAATCACAATCAAATGACACTGAGGCTGAAGGACAAAATACCCAGTATAAAAAAAGAACCTAATGGATCTGACAGAACTGAAGAACACAATGCAAGAATTTTATGATGCAGTCACAGGTACTAACAGCAGAATAGACCAAGCTGAGGAAAGAATCTCAGAACTTGAAGACTGGTTCTCTGAAATAAGACACTCAGACAAAAATTGAAGAAAAAACATAAAAAGGAATGAACATAATCTCCAGGAGATATGGGATTTTGTAAATAGGCCAACTACAAATCATTGGCATTTCTGAATGGGATGAGGAAAAGGTAAACTTGGAAAACATATTTCAGGATATCACCCATGAAGACTTTCCTAACCTTGCTGGGGAGGCCAACAGTCAAATTCTCGAAATAAAGAGGACCCCTGCAAGATTCTACACAAGAGGATCATCTCCAAGACACATAATCATCAGATTTTCCAAGTCTGAAATGAAAGAAAGATTGTTAAAGGCTGCTAAAGAAAAAGGGCAGAAAATGTACAAAGGGGACCCCATCAGGCTAACAGAGGCCCTCTTAGCTGAGAGCCTACAAGCCAGAAGAGACTGGGGGCCTATATTCAACAATCTTGAGGAAAAAAATCTTCAACCAAGAACTTCATATCCAGCCAAACTAAGCTGATAAGCAGAGAAATAAGAACCATTTCAGATAAGCAAATATCGAGGGAGTTTGTTACCACCAGACCTGCCTTACAAGAAATATTGAAAGGGGTACTAAATAGACAAAGGAAAGACCTCTACCAGCTAATACAAAAACACACTTACATTCACAGGCAAGTGACACTATAAAGCAACCACACAAACAAGCCAGCATCATAACCAGCTAATAACACAATGACAGGATCAAATCCACACATATCAATACTAACCCTGAATGTAAATGGGCTAAATGCTCCATTTAAAAGGCACAGAGTGGCAAACTAAATAAAAAGGCAAGATATACTGTTTTCCAGAGGCCCATCTCACAACTAGCGACACCCATGGGCTCAAAATAAAGAGATGGAGGAAAATCTACCAACCAAATGGAAAGCAGAAAAAAGCAACAGAGGTTATAATCCTAATTTCAGGCAAAGCAGACTTCATACCAACAAAGATTAAAAAAAAAAAAAAGACAAAGAAGGGCATTACATAATGGTAAAGATTTCAGTTCAACAAGAAAACGTAACTATCCTAAATATATATCCAGCCAATACAGAAGCACCCAGAATCATAAAGCAAGTTCTTTTTTTTTTCTTTTTTTCTTTCTTTCTTTCTTTTTTTTTTTTTTTGAGACTGGGTTTCACTCTTGTTTCCCAGGCTGGAGTACAATGGCACCATCTCGGCTCACTGCAACCTCTGCCTCCTGGGTTCAAGTGATTCTCCTGCCTCAGTCTCCCGAGTAGCTGGGATTACAGGCATGCACCACCATGTCTGGCTAATTTTGTATTTTTAGTAGAGATGGGGTTTCTCCATGTTGGTCAGGCTGGTCTCAAACTTCTGACCTCAGGTGATCCACCTGCCTCAGCCTCCCAAAGTGCTGGGATTACAGGTGTGAGCCACTGCACCCGGCAAAACAAGTTCTTAGACACCTACAAAGAGATGTAGACTCCCACACAATAATAGTGGGAAACTTCAACACCATACTGACAGTATTAAACAGATTATCAAGGCAGAAAATTTACAAAGATATTCAGGCCCTGAACTCCACAGTGGACCACATGGATCTGATAGACTTCTACAGAACTCTTCATCCAAAAATAGCAGAATGCATATTCTTCTCATTGCCACATGGCACATACTCTAAAATCAACCACACGCTTGGACATAATCCTCAGCAAATACAAAAGAACTGAAATTATGACAAACACACTCTTGGACCATAGCAAAAATAAAATAGAAGTCAAGACTAAGAAAATAACTTAAAATCACAATTAGATATCACCTCACACTAGTCAGAATGGCTATTATAAAAAGTCAAAATGTCAATCTCTCCAGCATGTGGCCAGGTTGCACAGAAAAGGGAACACTTGTATACTGTTCGTGTGAGTGTAAATTAGTTTAACCGTTGT
The DNA here is from genome assembly GCF_049350105.2 of Macaca mulatta. Lineage (NCBI taxonomy): Eukaryota > Metazoa > Chordata > Mammalia > Primates > Cercopithecidae > Macaca > Macaca mulatta. The sequence continues at coordinate 80,960,709 of NC_133419.1, forward strand.
GGAAAGCAGTATGGTGATTCTTCAAAGAGCTGAAAACCAAACTACCATTTGACCCAGAAATATCATTACTGAATATATACCCAGAAAAATATAAATTATGTTGCCATAAACATACACATGAATGTTCATTGCAGTACTGTTCAAATTACCAAAGACATGGAATCACCCTAAATGCTCATCAATGATAGATTAAAGAAAATGTGGTACATATACACCATGGAATACTATGCAGCCATAAAAAAAGAATGAGATCATGTTTTTTGCAGGAACATGGATAGAGCTGGAGGCTATTATACTTAGCAAACTAACATAGGAAGAGAAAACCAAATGCAGCATGTTCTCAGTCGGAGCTGAATGATGAGAACTCATGAACACACAGAAGGGAACAACAGACACTGGGGTCTACTTGAGGGTGGTAGGTGGGAAGAGGGAGAGGAATAGAATAAATAACTATTGGGTACTAGACTTTGTACCTGGTTGGTAAAATAATATGTCCAACAAACCCCCATGATAATGAGTTTACCTATGTAACAAATCTGCACATGTACCCTCAAACCTGAAATAAATGTTTAAAACAGAGATCTGAGCAGGCTAACAGAACTAACAATAAACTTATGTTTCACAGAAAAAAAGAAAGAAAATAGAGAAAGAACTTGTCAACTCAATTTATGAGGCCAGTGGTACCCTGATATCAAAATATCTGAAAAAGATATATATAAAAATATATATTTTATAAGACATATATATCTCTTACATATAAATATAAATACTTTAAATTTTTATATAAATATATGTAAATATAAAGAGGACCAGAGAACAATATCCATCATGAACATAGGCAAAATATCTTTGGAATAATAGTAATGTATCAAATCTAGATCACAGAATGAGTAGATAAGAATGTTATAATAGTTATTGTAAATACATATGTTAATGAAGATAGAGGAGAGCATGAACATGATGAAAATAGAAAGAAAGTGTATTTTTTTAAAAAGGCCCAAAGAAAATTTCTAGAAATAAAAAACTCTAGTATCTCAAAAGAAAAAATTCATTAGATTTCAAAAAACAGGCTAATCAGATAATGCAAAAGAAAGCAATGACACTTAATAGAAAATTTCAACAATGAAGCACACACATGTGCACACGCATGCACACATACAAAATCACTGAAATAAAGTTAACAGGGGATCAGTGAGCTGTGGGACAATATTAAGTGACCACATTTACATATAATTGAAGTTCCAGAGAAGAAAGAAAAAGAGGAGTTGAACAGGAAAACAGTTGTCAAAATTCAAAATCTATTCATAATAAAACTTGTTGGAAAACTAGGGTTGGAAAGGAATTTCCTCAACCTGATAATAGGCATATATAATAATTATACAAATAATATTATATGTAATGGTAACAGAATGACTGATTTTGCATTAAATGTGCTTTCGCTATTTCTATTTAAAATTATACTAAAATTTTAAGATAGTACAATAAAGTAAGAAAATTAAAGGCATAAAAAGTATAAATATTCACAGAAGACATTACTATGTAAATAGAAATTGATTTTTTAAATCTAACAAAAATAACCTTATTCAGCAAGATTATAAATTACTTGGGTAAATTTACAAAAACCTACTGTATACCTATAAGCAAATGGGAACATAGAAAACTACATCCTGAAAATAGATATCTTAAAAGACCTGAATAAACAATGACATATATTTATAAATTATATTGTTAAGATTGCATTATATTATTATCATCATACCAATTATTTCTGACTTGATCTCTCTCTCTCTCTCTCTCGCTATACAATACCAATCCAATTCCCAGCAAGCATTCTTGTAGAAATCGACAATCAATTATAAAATTTATATATAAAAAACATAGAATGATAAATATATATTTTTTAATGTCAAAAATAAAGTTAGAAGACTCATGGGACTAACTTCTAAACTTATTACAGTAATCAACACAATGAGGTATTAGCAGAAAGAGAGACAAATCAATACACAGAACTGAATAAATAGACCATAAATTGACTAACACTTACACAATTGATTAATATTCTACAAAGTCACCAAAACAAAGGGTAAAAAATTTTTTTCAACAAATGGTGCTGGTGCTGGAACAATTGGGCATCCACATTAAGTACAGGGGTAATCTTGATATTTACCTCAATAGTGCATGGAGAAGATATTTTCAGATCAAATATGCACCTAAATATAAATGCTAAAATTCTAGAAAAACATATGGAAAAATATCTCTGTGAGGTAGGGACAGGCAAAAAAGAAAAAGAAAAAGAGTTTAGGCAAGTATAAATAATACCAATAAATTGACATAATAGAATTTATCAAAGTTAAACCTGTTGCTTATCAAAAAGTTCTGAAATAAAATCCATATATAAGTCATAAACTGGGGACATATTCACAAAACATACTTGACAAAGGACTCTTAACTGCAATATATTAAAAACATTTACAACTAAGTTACAAATAGAAAAACAATCTAAAACTGGTCGAAACACTTGAATAGATCAATAGGAAAGACAAAGAAATGGCCAATAAACACATTAAAAGGTGCATAACATGATTAATACAGAAATGCAAATTAAAATCAAAACAAGATATTACTACACATTGCTTGGAATGGTAAATTTTTTAAAGTAAAATAACCTCAAATCTTCATAAGAATGTGATTTGCTGGTGAAAATGTAAGTTACATCTATTTAGAACATTATATCTAGCTGTATGCTCCAGTAATACCAATCTTAAGTATTTGTCCAAAAGAAATGAAGACATTTACTTAGGCAAATCTGAGCTCACTAAAACTTCTATTGAACATCAATCAGATCTGTTACAGTTCTTAAAATTCACTGTTTAATGATCGTTTTATGAGTTGGACTTTGGCAATATAGCTGTAATGCATTTTATTCAAGTGATTTCCCTGAATGAGTTTATCCAATTATCCAATCACCACCCCCGTTTAATTAGGAGCTGGCATGTGTTAAGAAATTGGGCTACAGTCGAGTCATTGCTGTTTTTATAGACATCTGACTTTTATTATATAATAGACTCTATAATGCACACAAAGAGCTAGAAGAAATGTTCTCAATCTGTAAAAGGTAGTCATTTGCACCCTATTTCCAAGTAGGAGTGGATATGAAATAAGATGCTACACTATCTGCAGAGAAGTAGGAATATTTTCCTCTGCACATGGAAATACTTTAACTCCTCCCTGCCCATATACACAAGAGGTTCATTGGTTGTCTTCTCAGCAACTATTCTACTCCAAACATTTTGACTAAGCTTTTCATAGGAATCCAAATATCCTTGCTAGTGATTGTTTCGAAAGTGGCATATACATCCATCTTAATCAATGAGGTATTAAAAATACCTACTCGGGCTTCTGGGGAAAGAGCCATCATTTCTAAGAAAGAGATACAGGAAGAAGCATCCATATGTGACATCTGGACATACAGAGACTATCTTACTATAGCCTGAACATGAAACTTAACCAAGCACTCAGAGAGGAGAAATGGAAAGAATCTTGGCCCTTGAAGATACTGTTGCACTGCTAATTGTATTAAGATTAGCACTCCTCCTACCCTTAGTCTTGTAGGTGAGATAATTAATTTCCCTATTTGGTAAACATTTATGAATCAGGTTTTCTATTGATTGTAACCAAAGGCATCCAAAGAGATATGTAAACACAAAGACACCATGTTCTAATTATTAGCTACACGTGGAATTTGGTGGGCTTTTGTTAGTTAGCCTGGTGTCTGAGCCATCCTTTACCTGATTGTTACTTTTGTTTTCATACTACTGAAAAGCAAAAAGGTGCAGTGAAAAAGGACAGGGACTTTAAGTTACAACATTCTGGATTGGGTTTAGTTTGTTCACAAACTACTGTGTGGCCTTGGAAAATAACCTTGTTGAATCTTGGATGCTCCTTTTGGAAACTTTTGTGGAGCTTCTGTATAAATTGAATAGCACAATACATGTAATACATTTTACACAGGCCCTGCCAAAGAAGAGGTGCTTGAAATGAATTGGCTGTTATTAGTATGGGAAAAAAATAACCAAACAGCTGACCCATAAATGGTATTCAAATAAACAGCATATTTATAAGCTGTGATGTATATGCTCATTTTGTGGGCAAGAATAGAATACTTGATGGAGCAGATGAGGTTAGAACTAGATAGCAGGCAAGCAAGTAGAAGTAAAATAAAATAAAATAATAATAGCCTCCCATATATTGAATATCTGAGTTTTGCACTAGTGCTACTTTTACTTTACAGGTGAGAAAATTAATGCCTCGAGTAGTCAACAGAGTTTAGTCAATATCGCATAGCAGTAAATGGCAGAATCTTTATTCATCCCAAGGTTCTCTAGCTCTAAACGCCTTGTTCAAAACCTAATCTAGGTTTCTAAATTTGTTTTGTTGTTGTTTTCTCTGATGCTGATTCTGGTCAAAGTGCTCTGCAATGAGAAACTCTCTTAACTACTCTTTTTTTTTGAGTGTGTGGAGAGGGGAGGTCTCACTATGTTGCCCAGGCTGGTCTTGAACTCCTGGCCTCAAGTGATCCTCCCACCTCAGCCTCCCAAAGTGCTAGGATTATAGGCATGAGCCACCACAACTGGCTCTCAGCTACTCTTGACATAATTATTCAAACCCTTCTCCCATAAAGATAGCTTAAGCAAATAAATATAGCAGAACAGTTTTACCACCTGAACGCAATTGAATATAGCTACTCAGCAGGTAGCCATTAAGGTAGCTACTATTCTAGAACAACGTCTATTGATACCTTAAAATACTGAAATAAAAGCTATTCCTTTTCTCCCAAGCTATGCATATATATTCAGGCGAGCATAGGTTTCCTTGCACTCATGCATACATGAATGCACTTATTAGTCAAAACAAAATTGCAAAAATGGCAATCTCTTTAGATTCTATGTGGAGTATATAGTTCACATTTCTACTTCCATAAAAAATGCAGCACATCATATTATTACATTTTATAAGTCTATATTGTTAAAGAGAGAGCAGGAAGACCAACCGTCGGAGCATACAGTGGAGAGGTGCAATTTAGTATCAAAGAAGGAATTATAATTGAGAGAGTTTAGCAGTAGAAGGTCTTTCACTAGAGATATATTTTGCTCCGCTATTGGTAAGAGTCTTCTGATCACAAAGATATCCTAATATAGGCACAAAAAACTTATTTTTCTCAAATTTTTCCTGAGGGAGAAAAAAATGAACTCCCATTGACCCTGTTAATCAGTTGGATCAAATCAGACCTATTGTTAAAGTGGCTTCAAGCCTTCATTATTTCAAAAATGTACACCAGAGAAGAAACTTGAAGTTTCCAATCATCAGACCCTGTTACAGATTTTCCCTGGCAAATTTTCACCAGAATAGAATGATCTATTCTATTCACCAGAATAGAATGATCGGAGAGCTATCTTTGTAGAGTATGTGATTAAAAATCATGATACGGGATTAAATGGTGGGATTTAACTACTTTCTTAAATACATTGTGTGCTCGAAACTCCTGGTTGTGGTAAAATTGAAACCCTCCTCCTTCCTCTTAGACTGCAGAAAACAGAATCCATTCATTCTCTGGCCCTGCATGCTACAGAAATATGAGTTAAATTAATCTTTTAGACAGGAAAATTTAATTCATTCATTCAATCATTCATTCACATGAACCAGTTAGGAATCAAACACAAAGTAGTTTAGCCCTCTTACTATAAATAGAAAAGAGAATTTTAGAGAGCTGAAAGAGGCCCTGCTTTTGGTCAGTGACAGAATGTGAGTGGCAATAATTTCACATTAATCACATTCAATCTGTTATTGGCAAGAAAACTAATGCTTTACTGGTAGTCATGAACATAGCTACTATTCCAGAACAGCCTTTATTGATACCTAAAAATACTAACATGAAGATTGCTTCTTTCCTCTAAAGCTGTGTGTGTGTGCGTGTGTGTGTGTGTGTGCGTGTGTGTGCGTGTGTGTGTGCGTGTGTGTGTGCGTGTGTGTGTGTGTGTGTGTGTACGCGCGCACAAAAATGCACAGGGGTTGTCTTGTACTTGCACACACATTAATGTCTGTAACAGTAACAGTGACATTTAATAAATATTTTTGTCCTTGCATTCCTCCCTATTTTATCTCCTTTCATCCATTCCTATCCTTTACTGACATTTTTTTCTTTGTCCTTGGTTTATGTATGGTCAATTTCAAAACAAAAGAGAACCTTCCTCTCTGACCTGAAGCCCAAACTGCCATTTACTCTCGGGCTTTCCAGGCAGCACTTCTGGTACATGAGGGCCTTGCTCTAATTTCCCATTTTTGCAGTTTTTATATGAACATCATATATATTTTTTACTCTTTTGTTACCTTCCATTTTCCTATAAAGGAGGAACTGTTTTGAGCATTTAATTCCCAGGAAATGGCATGTAGATCTTTCTAACAGTTATGCTGAGAACATAGTTTTGGGGGTTTCCTTTAATATTTCAAGTCACCTCAAAAAGTTAGATTTGTGGTATAGAACAAAAACCTTCATTTTCTTCAGCTTTTAGGAACTTGAGATGTAGTGAGGTTTCAGGGCAGGATGAAATACAGTAAGATGGTTCCAAGGTCCCAGCCATCATGTGAGTCGCAGTTCACGGAGTGATAGAAACAGCAATGTTGGGTCCTGACCAGAAAGACCTGAGGACAGGAAGTAGGAATGGTATGCAAATTGCAAAGGGAAATATGCATGCAAATGTGCTAAGGCTGAGTTTCTCAAAATGTGAATGGCAGGCCACCTACAGCAAACTCACCCAGGAGTGCTTGTTAAAAATGCAAATTGTTTGGGCCCACATCAAACCTAAAAGGATCTAGGTAACTGGGGAGTGAGGCCTGCGAATCTATATTTTATCCATATTCCCCAAGAGATTTTTCTGTAATCACAGGAAAAATCACAAGAGCTGGAGATCATCAGGAAGATGAAAGAGAAACAGGAAGAAGTGAAAGAAATTTAGACTGGTTGAAGTCTAGGGAAGCTTGGGGGAATAGGCAAAGGCAAAGTGAGAGAAGTTGTGTAGACATTTGGGAGCCCACCTTACTATTTCTCCAAGAATTTGGACATTATCCTAAAAGCAGGGGGAGATGTGTGGAAGCTATAAAATCTTGGCAGAAACTAGCATGGACAGAAATTTTACTAAGTAACTGGCAGTGGGCTAAGGGTTTCAGGATACTTTGTTATTGAATCAGTGCCATATCCCTATGGCATAATTACATACATCCCCACTTTTGACAGGGACATTGACTCACAGAGAAACTAAGAAATTTGCTAAAAGTCAGAAAGTAAGTTTTCTAGTGGCAGGGGTAGGATTTGAATCCAGGTACCAAAGCTTGTTTTTCTAACCACTTCACAAACTGCCTCTTAGACACAGATACAAGTTATACATTGTTATTGTATAAGCACCAGGTGTTAAGGCTCCAGGAGTGATGTTTTGTTTTGCTTTGTGTTTTGTTTTATTTTGGAGTTGTGCAGGGCAGTAAGGATAACAATATCAGTAAAGAAAAACCCTAGAGGTATAATCCAATGTAGTAACTAATATGTACAATAGGAGCTTCATTGCTATCATAAATAAGATGCTTTATAATCAAAATAAATTATCTAGTGAGTTTTATTTATTTATTTTTAGCTTTCAACTACTGATACTAATAAGATGGGTTGAGGTTCCAGTTTCGTAAAATAAGAAATAGAAAAGTATTACAAAATCTTTCATTACTAGTGCTTGATGAACACTGTAGTGATAAACCTACTAGACATTGGAGTTAGGTCCGTTGGGTTCCAATCTCAATATCATTAAACTGTTATGCATTGGGCCAATTCACTTAACATCCTTGTAAGACAGATAGGTTGCCCAATTTCCTGTTTTGATGTGGTCTTGTGAAAAAGGAAAAAAAAAAAAAAAACTTTTCACTCAATCTGTAGCTTATCAGTCAATCAGCAATAAATAAATAAATAAATAAGTAAATAATGACGCAAGAAGCTCTTAACCACAAGTTCCTGCTTCATGGGGACAGGGACTTCTCGGGCACCATATGCACAGCTATAAATGTCAACTTACAGTTAACCCTTCCTCATTTTAATGCTAAAAATCATGCATGGACAGGGGTGGAGATTTAAAATGTTACTCTTATATGCAATAGATAAAGAAGCATGTAAAGCCACCACAGAAGCACTGGAGAAATCCCTCCTATAGATGTGCTGATGAAACCCATCTCTGTAGAAAGGGCCTATAAAACTAATGCACATACTATCCTAAGGGAGAAGTCTGCCCTTTTACTTTTGCGGTACTGACTTCCTTGTGCACAAGCTAAATAAAATCCTTCTCTTTCTCTTTGCTGCAATGTCTGGTGATCTCTCTTCATTTCTATCCTGGGAGATTACAAGGACCCAGGAAAACGATGACAATTGAATTTCCATTTGTTTAATTTGTAAAATGAAAAAGATTTACAATACCTACCTAGCCTAGCTCATCAGACTGTTACAAATAACATGTTCTGATGCACATAAAAATAACAATAACAACAACCTTTACAAACTACAGAGTTTGGTATTACTAGATACCACAGAGTTGGTATTACTAGAAGACAAACTCCCTTGGGAATGAGGACTAAGACTCATATAAGATTTTACTCAGCACAACACTTAATGCTTGGAAGTATTCATCAGATATTTGATAAAAAATGACTTAATCATCTAAGTTACTTTATTTTAATAGATGAATAACCCAACATACAAGGAATAAAATAAATCCATAAACATTTTTGTTTAAGAAGTGTTCCTTACCCACCTCACAAAGAAAGCTGCCAGAGCTATTTAGAGAGTATTTGCTTTCTTACCATGAAAATCAAAATTGCTTTGTTACCCCATTTTTCTATATACTGTAGATGAATTCAAAAATAATCACACACCCTGTAGTTAAGCCCATTTCCCAGAGTCCCATGAAATGGTTGAACTTTTGGCCCAACTTTAAATTAATGTTGTTTAGAGTAAACCATGGAAGGGGCATTTAAAGCATTCTTACCAGTGCCTGGCATATATGAAGAGCATAATAAATGTTGATTTTCTCCTTTAAAAGAATGAGCATAAAGGAATCGGGTTCTTTCTTAAGACATTAATCATTATTACCCTTCTGAACCTGAAATGGTTAAACAGGGTGTGATGCCTTTTTTCTTTTCTCTTACTCCTTCCTTTGCTCATATCTATATTTCTTGAGGCTGAAGCACCATAAGGAGGCTTTTTTAACAGGGCCAGAAATATTCTAAGCACTTTACATATTTTGTTATCTAATCTTTAAAAGAAAAATCTTTGTCTTATGAGATAGAAAATTATCCCAATTTTTCCTTTGAAAAAAGTGAGTCTCAGAAAACTTAAGAAATCGCTTAACATGACATAGCCATCAGGTGATCAAATTGAGATTCAAATTCAGGTTGCCTGGCTCCAGAGTCTGTTCCCTTAATCACTGTACATGATGCATATCTATGATATAATGTGTCTACTATATATTATGAAAATCCACCAACGATCACAAGAATAAAAACAGAAGTCCAAGAACAGAACCCTAGGAACACCAACACTGAAGAATCGGTGAAAGTAGAAACGCCCATAGGGGACTGATTAGGTACTAGCAGAGTTTGTTACCTTGCATAAAGGACACTGTTGGTTGCCTGTGCAGGATGCATTACATTTTCTTGCTTCCCAACAGGACACTAATGATGTTCAGGTATCCACTCTGCCCTTCTCACATGAAGTAGAGGAACCTTAATCTACTCACAGTTTCAAAAGTGAATTCCAATTATTCTAGATCATTCCAAATCAGCAGAGACATTTCTCTAGACACTCTTATTAGTCCAGTGACCTAGGATGGTCCTATAAAACCAAAACTAAGAACTCATGGCATGCATTGGTAATTTTCCTCTTCTTCACCCTGTATATGAACCAAGAAACATATTGTCCCAGTTACGATTGGTAGCCGTTTTGTGGCCATCTGAGCTGTTCTGAAGAAAAAGTTGACGTTGAGAAGAACAGAACAAAGAGAATCCAGGGAAACAGAGCCAGACATCTGATGTAATTGCCACTGGTTGTGTTCCTACCTTTACACTTCTCATAACCAGAGAATTATATGACAATGTTCTCATTATTTGAGTCAGTTTGACTTTTCTATTACATGAGACAAAAGAAAAGCAAATTGATATATTTTGAGAAACAATGAAAAAAGTCTAAAAAGAGAATGCTTAGTAGTATTAGATATTTCAGAGAAGGGAATTTACAATTTTGGAAAATATCAATGCGTCTAAAAATTTCTGACATGCAAATAATTTGACCAACTGGTCCATGGTAAATCTAAGACATATAGTACTTATTTTTATATGCCCACATTTTTGGGGGAAAGAATAGAAGGTAGGGATGGAAGGACCAAGTAAGTAGACTTTGCCATTCAGCCTTTTGGAAGTTTATTCATTTATATGGATTCATGCCTGCAAACAATGCTGCACATTTGTATGTAGTCAGTCTTGTATACTGCATCCCAAAAAAAGACTCTGTCTCTGAGCATTTGTATAATAAAGCTAGAAAGATTCTGTAATTAATCCCAGACTAATTACCTTCACACCAAGAAAAGCACTCTGGAGTTGGCAGGTAGCTTAGCTGCCAAGAAAGATATTAAAATAAGGCTGGAGGGAGCACTTTCGAACATTTTGTCCATGGTGTATATACCCTCACTGGATCCAAACACCAGTCATTTTACAGAGCTATACAGAGAGAATCAAGGTAGATGAAAACCTCCCAAACTGTATTTTCAGCACCAATTTTCATCTTAAGCCTCATCTATTATATGTATGTCATTCAGTTGCATCATAAATTTAAAGAAACAGAAATTGGAGACTAAGATGTCACAAAGACCAACCTGCTTCCCAATGTAAGGCCCTTTCCAACTCATCCCTGACAACTAACTGAATAATTTCTACTTAAATATATTTTGGGAGCTAATGCTTAGAAATCAAGAATATAAGCATGGAGCCACACAGACCTGTTCATGTTCATGTTAATGTTCATCTCTGATACTGTCTATACTCTAAAATAAAACTGAGCATTAATTTCCCCTATTGAGATGGATATGACCTGATTTTTGTTTTCACAAGACTGTTTTAATATAACACTTTGTTTTGAAAAAGATAATGTTAGGTTTTTTTTTTTTTTCCTCTTTCTCCTTTTCCCTTTCATTGTCTGATATTTAGAGGAATTTTTTTTTTTTTTTTTTGAGATGGAGTCTTGCTCTGTTGCCCAGGCTGGAGTGCAATGGCGCGATCTCAGCTCACTACAAACTCTGCCTCCTGGGTTCAAGCAATTCTGCATCAACCTCCCTAGTAGTGGGGATTGCAGGCGCCCACCACCATGCCCAACTAAGTTTTTGTATTTTTAGTAGAGGTGGGTTTCACCATGTTCGCCAGGCTAGTCTTCAACTCCTGATCTCAAGTGATCCGTACGCCTCAGCCTCCAAAAGTGCTGGGATTACAAGCATGAGCCACCGCGCCCGGCTGATATTTAGATTTTTTATAAAATTCTAGCAGATGTAAATCTGTAATTAGCCTCCCTGCAACAACTTCTCACTAGTCCCCATGCCTTCCTCCTGGACTTAATAGAAGATGGTTGTTTCCTCCAGAATCATCTTCCTCTACCTCAGGAAAGACACTAAAGAAACACTGGAAGCAAGACTTTTGACTTAAAATGTGTCTGAGTTTGCAAGCTGCAATGGTTTAAATGTCTGCCAATGATCATGCATTGGAAACTTAATCCCCAATGCAAGTGTTGAGAGGTGGGCCTTTTAAGAAGTGAATAGGTCATGAGGGCTCTTCCCTCATGAATAAATTATTGCCATTATTGTGGGAGTGGGTTCCTAACAAAAGGATATGTTCTAGTCTCCTTTCTTCTCTCTCTCAGGCACCTGTGCTATTTTGCCTTTCTGCTTTTCACCATGGGATCACAGCAAGAAGGCCCTTTCTAGATATCATCCCCTTAATGATGGACTTCTCAGCCTCCTGGATTATAAAAAATAAATATCTTTGCTATATAAATTACCCAGTCTCTGGTATTCTGTGAATGGACTAAGGCATAACCCTTTATTAGAAAATTCTTCCTAAGATTGTTTCAATACCTTGACTTGATATAGAGGTATTGAAGGTGTTTGAGCATTTTTCTCTGTATACTCATATTCTATACATATTTCATAAATATAGCTACTCAAGTTAAATTCATCATTTCAGATGTGATCTTATCAAAATTAAAAATATGATATATAGTATTCTGTCATCTGGATGCTGTACATCTATTAGAATAGGTAACAGTTGTGTGAATTTGCTGAACCACTACATCACACAGCCCGTTAATTTAATGTTTTCATTTTATAAAAATTCCTATATGTCTTTGTTTTTTCCATCTGAGTCCTAAGTTAAAATTGCAGCTCCATTGGCCTTTTGATCTGGGATATACTGTTCAACTTTCAAGGTCCCAGTTTTCTATCACATACCAGGAAGTTAACAAGTATCACTTCCCTTACATTTCTCAACTACGTTCTCCATTCTCAACTACCTTCTCCATTCTCAACCATTCAACTGGATGCTTAAGTGACTGATGCAAAGGTAGGTACCTGGTGGCTTACAAGAGAAACAGACCAAGATTGTGAAGAATTTGCCATTTTATGATCTCTATCAGTAACTGTACTGTGGTGTCTTGTATCTGCTGACAGTAATTCACAGGTGAGCATGGGGATTCCAGATAGCAACAGGTGAATAGAACTCATTGGATCATTACAATATATCATCAGTATGTGAAAGTCCAAAGTAAGGTATATACACACATACATACACACACACACAATGTGCATGTACGCATACACACACATAACTTACACCATGCTCCAAATCCTGGAAGCATTTGTGTCCGTGAGTGTGTAAAATAGAAGCTGGCTCATCTTCCAATGGGAATTGAAAGTATTTTGCTTGGTGATCGTGGCTCCCTGAGTTTTTGTGTTTAATCCCAAATTTTTCATAACAAGGTTGGAAAGATGGAAAGGGTTTTTAATAATTCCATGCCTTACAGTCTTTGTGCCTAATGAGAAAGGTCAGTCATGGTCACCTTTCTTTCATTATATTTCTACTCTGCTAATAAACTCCATCTGAAAAAGCCAGATTGAAAAAAGTGACTTTCCTGTGGAGAAGGTTTTTCTTTTCTTCCTACTTAATTAGCTACACTTTAGGTAGGGTGACTTGGGGGGAGCCAGGAACATTATCTAAAGCTCCAGAGAGGGCCAGACTTTGTACTATTATTACAAACCAAACCAAATCAAATGAATCAATTTAAGCTGAACAGACCATATTCTGCTAAATGTACCTTAATTGTAGAGAATGTATGGTGCACTTTTAAAATCACATTTTAATGATCCTGGGGAATAAAAACATGCATTTGAGCTTAAAATTTTTTCATTCACTGATTCAAACCATTTATTGAGTAGCTACTATTCTGGGCAATTTAGCTCAGTAGAATGTTATGGGTGTTGGAGATAAACTTAGATTTGACTTTCATTTTCACCCATTTCTAGTGAGTTTTTTTTGTTGTTGTTTTAATTTACTTACATTCCCTGAGTCATTCTCTGCAAAATGCATATAATAATGTTGTTTTCACAGAGCTAATTATGATAAGAAATTATATGACAAGTAGTGTGTATTCAATAAATGGGATATATTTTATTGTTAATATTAAAACACTAAAAACACTTTGGGATCTTCCCCCTAAAACTTTGCTCTTTGACATTTGAGAGCTTACATTAAAATCAATCAACTAAATGCTACCAGAAGTTAATTGCTGAAAAGTCAACCTATTATGGATCTTTAAAGTTCTGTGTAAATTTAATCCCAAATACACAATTTACTGACCTTTGTTTGGGGGTTAACTAAAATACCAATATGATATTTTAAATAATAAAATAATCTCCTTAGTATTCAATTTATAGAAAACTGATTCTTTCAGTATTACTAAACCTGCTTTACAGGATAATGCCACCCACCCACTCTAGTTGCCCGGTGATCACTAATGCACAAATTAAGGAAGTTAGAAGATACTGCATCTCACATTTATTTTACAAGTCTATCCAAATGAAATAAAGAATTAGGGGAAATATTAGTAAATCATGATATATGGACATGTTTTGTATTGTTATTAAAATAGTAATTTTTAAGATGCAGAAAAGCCGTTTCTCCAAAAGTAAAAAAAAATAAAAATAAAAAAGTCATGAGCCCTGTACTGTACACCACCCAGCATCCATTTTTGCTTTCAGACTTATCTTATTTTGTTGGCTATCTTCCTGCCTTATCTTGTAGGCATCAAACTTCTGAATTTGTTTGCTTGCTTTACAGAAATGCTATTCTCACTGCCAGTGATTGGTTTAGGAAAATGTATGTGACCAGGTTCTAGAAAAAATGGCATCATGACAATTTCATGGGGGATTTTATGGAAAATGACCTTGATCTTAAGAAAGACCTGTAAGAAGAGGTAGGCTCTCTCTGCTTCCTTGAGAGACCACCTTGTCTGTATGTGATACCTAGACACACTACAGCCATCTTGCAGCCAGAGAACGAAAACAACATTCAGCATGCTTGTTTGCAGTAGTGAAAAACACCTGAGGCCCTGACCTCTATGATCACTTTGTTTACCTTTTTGGTGAAATATTCTTATGCTTCTATCATCTTGTTTTATTGAATAAGCTGACATTAAATAAACCCACTCTGCCTCTGGACTTTCTGATAGGAGATGATTGGCCTTATAGTATAAATCAGTTTGTGTTAGGATTGATGTTTCTTTTAGCTGAAAGAATTCTCACTAAGATGGTAATTGTCTAAAATACAAATATATATGGACAAAAATTGGAGTAAATATATATACATGAAAAATGGTTTTAATTGTTCAAATATTTTGTGTGTTGTCAAATCATATTTTCGAAGAAGAGAAAAAAATCAATTCATTCTGGTTATACAGGCAAATGCTCTGTTAGTGGCTCAATATTTCTATTTGTGAATATGGTATAAAACCTGTATCTATTGTTCATCTTCTCAGACTGTTTATTCAGCAGATTCCCAAAAACAAACAAAAAAAGCAGTTACCAAAAACAAAAGAGTAACTATCTGGACTCTTATCTTTCTGTAATATATACAGTGAAATCCAAAACCGTTCCTTCAAGCTAAACATAGTATGCCTAGAAAATGAAGAAACAGGGCTGGGTGCAGTGGCTTACACCTGTAATCCCAGCACTTTGGGAGGCCGAGGTGGGCAGATCATAAGGTCAGGAGTTTGAGCCAGCCTGGCCAACATAGTGAAACCCCATCTCTACTAAAAATTATTAAAAAATTAGCCGGGCATGGTGGTGGGCACCTGTAGTCCCAGATATCAAGAGGCTGAGGCAGAAGAATCACTTGAACCCGGGAGGCAGAGGTTGCAGCGAGCCGAGATTGTGCCACTGCATTCCAGCCTGGGCAACAGAGTGAGACTCCATCTCAAATAAATAAATAAATAAATAAATAAATAAATAAATAAATTTTTAAAAAAGGAAAGAAAAGAAAATGAAGAAACAGAAAATGTGGAATTGCAAATTTTTGTGTCAACTCACAGTTCAGGTGACCCTGTCTCAGGCACATTTTTTCAATCTAAACTACATCTCACTTCTGGCTTGACCTGAGATTCTTCTCTGGAAAATGTGCCTTTTCTCGTTATTCTGGCACCCATGGTACTTGGGCAGTCTTGGGTCCAATATCCCCTTCTCAATAGTCACTCTTTCTTCTTTCAGTTTCACACAGCAGGGCCTGTATTAGTTTATAGTTGCTGCTTTCTGTGGGTCAGGAGTCCGGGCAAGCCTTAACTGGGTCCTCTAGGAAGGATCTCACAAGATGGCAATCAAGGAGTTGGCAGGCTACATTCTTTTCTGGATCTCGGAATCTCCCCTAATATCAAGTAGCTGTTAACAGAATTTAGTTTTTTGAGGTCATAAGGCTGAGGCACCTGTTGTTTGCCAGCTGTTGGCCAGGCATCACTCTTAGTAACTAGAGGCTAGCTACAATTCTTTGACACAAAACATTGTCATAACATGGCTTCTTATTTCTTTGAATCCAGCAAGAGAATCTCTTGCTCTAGTCTGCTAAAGCAAAGTCTTTTATATATAATTCTGCTGACTAGAGGCAAGGTACAGGTACTGTCTATATTCAAGGAGAGGAGATATACAATGGTATGCCTTCCTGCAGGTGACAATAAAGTGTGTCTGCCAGTGACCCTGTACTCCTGGTGCCCTCTGTTTACCTTCTACACAACTGTCATTCAAGACCTTTACAGAGGCAACTAGTTCAGAGACTCTACTTGCCAGATAGTGGTGGCAAGAAGACTTAAAGTCAGATAAATCTGGATACAAATTCTATTGCCCCTTTTTATTAGTGTGTTTAGTCTGTTCTCACACTACTGTAAAGAAATACCTGAGACTGGGTAATTTATAAAGAAAAGAGGTTTAACTGGTTCACAGTTCCACAGGCTGAACAGGAAACATGCTGGTATCTGCTAGGCTTCTTGGGAAGCCTCAGGAAACTTACAAACATTGTGGAAAGCAAAGGGGGAACGAGCACTTCACATGACCACAGCAGGCAGAATAGAGATGACAGGGAGGTGCCACACACTTTTAAACAACCAGATCTTGTAAGCACTCCCAATCACTATCCCAAGTATAGCACTGAGGAGGAAATCTGCCCTACTCCTGGTATCAAAATCTGTATTAGTCAGGGCTCTCCAGAGGGACACAACCAATAGGATATATGTATATATGAAAGGGGGTTTATTAGGCAGAATTGACTCCCATGATTACAAGATAAAGTTCCACAATAGGCCATCTGCAAACTAGGGAAGATAGGAGTCAGTAGTGGCTCAGCCTCTGAAAGTCTCAAAATCAGGGAAGCTGACAGTGCAGCAAACCACTGGTGTTAGTTCCAAAGGCCAAAGGCCAAAGAACCTAATTCTGATGTCCAAGGGCAGGAGGAGCAGAAGAAAGCATCCAGCATGGGAAAAATAAGGAAGCCAGAAGCCTCAGCAAGCAAGCTTATTCCATCGTCTTCCACCTGCTTTGTTCTAGCCATGCTGACAGGCAATTGGACGGTGCCCAACCATACTGAGGGTAAATCTTCCTCTCTCAGTACACTGACTCAAAGTGTCAATCTCTTCTGGCAACACCCTCACAGACACACCCAGAAACAATACTTCACCAGCCATCTAGGCATCCTTCAATCCAATCAAGTTGATACCTAAAATTAACCATCACAATTACTTAACTTCCTCATTTGTAGAATGTAAAATATTTTAGGTTAAAATTTTCACAGGACTGTTGTGAAAACTAAATTAGGTAACATAAGAGAAAAAATGTTAATGCAGTACTTGATACTTGGTAGAAACTCAAAATGGGCATTTATTGAAAGTAAAAGTTTACGGTTTTTGTGTACATACTTTCAAAAAAAGAATTAAAGAAAAAATACAAACACATTTGAGCACGCCACTTCCTCCTTTAAAATCCTCCAAAGCTCCTATTGCTCTCAAAATAAAACTTCACAATGGCCTATCAGGTTCTGCAATGACATGGTCTTTGTGACATGGTCTCTCCCCACACTCCTCCCCTTGATGTGGGCTTGCTTTAAGTCTCTTAAAGACTGTGCTTCTCACCATGGCTCTTTGCAGGAGCTCATCTCTCTACCTAGCTCTCTTCTGTAACATTTATCTTATATGATCTCATTTGTTTTTGTTGCAACTCTAGTATGTACATGTTATTAATTTCAGTTTATGGAAGAGACTAGAAGTTGAGTTGTTCTTCTAAAGTTGTTCTTCTAAGAATATACACAATTAAAAAGAGTGACCTAGGATTGGAATTCTAGGGCTGTCTGATTCTATGCCCCATTCTCTTTCTTAATCAGATTGCTTCTCTAAATATGAACCTGCAAACACACTTGTTTCCTCTATTAACTTTTAAGGGAAATATTTGGGGCAGCATTAATGAGTCTCTACATTTAAAATCTATAAATGTAATTTGCCTATCTCTAGTTCCCCTACTGGTACCCACCCCAATAGAAATATAATTTGTCTATCTCTAGTTCCCCTACTCGTACCCACCCCAATAGAAATATAAAATATTCTATAATGACACTATATTATGGAGATAGAGTTTTCCCTGAGTATTTTTATTACCATTCCCTGTGTGAGTGGGAGAGGAAGCATAATGAAGATGGTTGATATTTACCTCAAAGATCAATGGATATGAATCACATTAAATAGTGCCTAAAATATAGCAGTTGCTCAATAAATTTTATGTATTATCTTATTTACTCAAAGAAGTCTTTTTTCCTTTTGGCCCATTCTGGTGATATACCAATGATAACACTAAATTTGGCTGGTATACTTTGGAGTTATGGGCCTGGGTTAGAATCCTAGCTTCTTCATTTATTACCTAGGTGGCCTTGGGCAAGTTACTTAACCTCTCTGTGCCCCAGTTTTGTCATCTGTAGTAAGAGGATAATAGTGATACCTTCCTCACAGGGTTGTGACGAGATTAAATGAGTTACTTTTAGAGAGCGCTTACAATTGTGTTGGATACACCAGTCAGTACTACGTAAGTGCTTGATAAATAAAACATTTATTGGAAACCAATTATAGAGCACAGTAATTTAATACACATGCACGCACGCATGCGTGCGCACACACACACATCCCCCCCACCCGAGAGACAGAGAGAGAGAGAGAGAGAGAGAGAGAGAGAGAGGGAATTTTCAACCAGATTATGAAGAGACTTTTAAGGAATTTAGAATCTTGTTAGGGGAAATAATACATTCAAGGAAAATAATTCTAGGAAAATATAAAGTTATATGTTTCAGACAAGTAAGTAAAAGGCTTTATTGTACTTGAGGTTCCTAAAGAACACTTTATATGTTATTTAATTTTGAGAGTCATATATTATTATTGTTGTTGAAGCAACTAAGTTTGGAAGATGGTAGATGCTAAAACACTACAGACTATAAGTAGTCAAATGGCAACCTAGAACTTTGATTGCAAATTGCAATTCATTCATTTATTCATTCGTCCACTTATTTATTCACCCATTTATTAACTAAAACTTACTGTGTTTCATGTGTATTTCATGTAGTAGCCAGATTATCTGAAATACTTACGGTAGCTTCTAAGTCATTGAGACAGTGCTAAAATCAGTACTCTCGAAAGTGATTGTTTCAGTAAGGTGGAAAAGAATATTTACGTGGGATTTGTATTACTAAGCAGCTGGCTTGAGTAGGGAACAATCAGACCCCCTTTAGCATATCTGTTGTTTTGTTGTTGTTGTTTTGTTTTTAACCAACATTCCTCCTCTTTTCCCTTCTGCGCCACCTTGGCTAAGATGCTGTGGAAGCAATTAGACAGAATGTATGCTCCAACTGGAGGAAAGGAAGGACATCTGATTGCCAAATAACCACAGTGGGCATTCTCTCCAGGTCACTTTGAGTAAGCCCATCCAATTCACATAAAGATACTACAGGTGCCTAGAAAAATAGTGGCCCAGACATGTCCCAGAAACACTCATTTGCTTTCAGATATTTTCACTTTATTATCATCATCATCATCATCATCATCATCATCATCATCAAGGTATATAACTAATTCAAATTTTATTTTAGATTCAGGAGGTACATATGCAAATGTGTTACATGGGTATACTGAGGCTTGAGGTAAAATTGATCCTGTCATACAGGTAGTGAACATAGTGCCTAATAGGTAGTTTTTAACCCTTGCTCCTCTCCCTCTCTCATTCTTCCCTCTAGTAGTCCCCATAGTCTATTTAGTTCCTATCTTTATGTCCTTGTTTACACATATTTTATAAAAACAATCAATATGGTACTAGAATGCTGTTGTTAACTTGTTGTCATTTATCACATCATGAACATCTTTTCATGCTAAAGCATAATGCATATTCAGCACTATGTTTATAGTTGCATAGTAGTCCATGGAATAGAAGACGTATCTAACAGATTCTTCCTGGAAGACATTTCCTATTGGCTCTTTGATTCTGCTCTTTGTCTCTGTTCTTCATCCCTCCTTCTCTTCCTTTCTTTCTTTTCCTTTAACAGATATCAATTGATTGCCTTCCCAGTATCAAGCTTATGCACAGATGTACCAGAAACCCTTGAAGCGGGGTGGGTAAGGGCACAGGCCCCAGAACCAGATGGATCATCTACATCACAACTCCCACACTTAGATCTTGGGAGATGAGGCCTATGCTTCTCTTTCCCGCTATTGACACATGATTTCAGACTAACTAACTTGGCTTTCCTCAGCATTTTTCTCCAAAATGTAACCTTTAGATTAACTCCTTAATCCCCCACACAACTACCTCCTAGAGGGCCCTCCTGTCTTTTTTTTTTATTCCCCCAAATCTTCTCATCTAGGCATCCTCCTCATTCACATTCTTTGTCACTCTCCATAGATATGTGATAACATTTTTTATTTTCTATGAGGAAATCCATATATTCTATCAGAAAGATTTAAGAAAACAGGAATTTATAACTAATTGATCTCTACATCTGCTCTTTTGAATGATGTGTTTCCAACGTTTGAATTTTGCACATTATTTTCATCCAAAATATATGGCTTATCATCATCTAGGGCGAATCATACGCCTCCCTTTTAACCACCCTCCCCCCAAGTTAATAGCCCTTTTGCTTCTTCTAACATATTTTGATGTAGTAGAGAGGCAGGCACAGGTACATACACAGCATAGCATGTTAAACTACCCAATATATGATGCATATGCCAAGGATTTTTTTTGTGTTTTACAGTGGTATAAAATCTACATAATTCTGTCATGTCCAAAACTGAAAAAGAGAAAACACTGCAAGTTCACTGTCATCTCAGGTTTTGCATCCTCTGTTTTACTCATTTGTACCCAATAGAGTGGCTATTCTTGAAATCATAAATCCTGTCTTATTTCTCTAGATTTTCTGTACAATTTTCTCATTTATACATGAAAAGAGAAAGAAAGAAAGAAAGAAAGAAAGAAAGAAAGAAAGAAAGAAAGAAAGAAAGAAAGAAAGAAAGAAAGGAAGGAAGGAAGGAAGGAAGGAAGGAAGGAAGGAAGGAAGGAAGGAAGGAAGGAAGGAAGGAAGGAAGGAAGGAAGAACAGAAGGAAGGAAGGAAAAAAAGGAAAGAAAGACAGAAAGAAAGAGAGAAAGAAAGAAGGGAGGGAGGGAAGGAAGGAAGCAAGGAAGGAAGCAAGGAAGGAAGAAAGAAAGGAAGGAAGAAAGAAAGGAAGGAAGGAAGGGAGGAAAAAGAAAAGAGAAGAGAAGAGAAAAAGGAAAGAAGAAAAGAAGGAAGGAGAGAAGAGAGGGGGATGAGGAGAAAGGGTAGGGGAAGGAAGAGGAGAGGAACAAAAGGAAAGGAAGGAAAGAAAGAATATAATTGGCACAGTTAGAGAGTTGAACCAAGTAATTAGATCAGGAAGCCAAAAGTTTGGTCTCTAGCCCCAGGTACATCCCTATCTCCTCTGTATTCTGAAAGATTGTGAATAGGGAGGAAGCCCAAATAGGAAGATGCAGAAAAAGGAAGCGGGAAGAAAGGACAGGATGGTCAGCGGCACCACTGATAGGTTCTTGTGTGGGTAGTTGAAGATTTAAACTAAAAGTCCCATCTTGGAGAAAACTGCAAAAGAAAGCCAAGTTGGTCAATCCAAAAGTGTGGGTCAGCCATGGGAAAGAGAAGCGTAAGCCTCCTCTCACAAGGCCTAAGTGTAGGGGCTGAGATTCAGGTGATGTGTCTGGTTTGGAAGCCCTTGCCCTTTTCTATCTCTCTTCAAGGTTTCTAGTCAGTATCCCATTGCACATTGTGTAGTCAAATATTTTGCACAATATCCCTCAATACCCATCTTAGACTTTATCTCTTTCTCATCTATGCATTGGGATGTATACTAATTTTTGACAAAGAGAGGAGAGGGATTGTACGATTTATAAGGAGGGGTGTAGAAAATTGGTAAGCATTGCTAACACTGATTCACACTTTTGCTAAAAGCCTGTTTAAATTTCTTTTTAAAGTTTCATTGCTTGAGATAAATTAAAGCAATTAAGGGAAAGCAGTAAAACTGAAGCCAGCTAGTTCAATTCATCATTTTCAACTCCCTGAGAGTATATATATATATATATCTCCACATATATATATATATGTAATTTTTAACATCAAGATTCATGACCTTTTAACTGTAAAATATCATAATTACAAATAAGTATTGCTCAGACAGACCCCAGAGGCTAGGGAATTCTAAATGATTGTTATTCTTAGATATTTCTTGTGCATTCACAACACAACAGGTGCATTGCAGGATGTAACAAAGAACTCTCCCTACCTTCAAAGACCTTGCAGATATCACCAGGGAACATTCATGGATTTATTGGTATAGGTTTTTCTACAAATTGTATGTGTGGGGTTTTTAAAAATTATTCTAATTGAGAAAATGATTCATCTTAAGTCTGCACATTAAGGTAGAACAAAGTTAGTATTTGAAATCAAGCCTCCCTAAAACTGAATTCCAGTGGCAACTCATTAACTATAGAATGTTAATTCCTCTGAACCAGAATTATTATGTCAATTATATGAGATACTACATATGAAAGGACCTAGCAGAGTGCTGGGCATGTAGGCATTCAATGAATACTAGTTTTTCTTTTCTTAACTATCAATTTTTTCCAATAGTGGGATATCAGACATCACAACAGGTTGCTAAAAATGGTCTGTTATTGGAGGCAGTATGATTCAGAGGAAAGATCATGGACACTGGAGCCATATAAATGTGGGTCTAAATGTTGGCTGCTGGCTTGTAAGTAGCAGTAAAAGATTTGAATCTTCCTATGTCTGACACTGAAGCTATGCCTTTCTCACCATTCCACACTTCCAAGTCAAAATAAAATGTAATCCCAAAGAATATCAAAAAGGCTTGGTAATTCATTTATGAAGTGAAGAAGCTCTGGTTGTCTTCCTGCTTAGTTGAAGTTTTAGTGGTCTCAGATAATGGCTACACAATGTTCCCAGGGGTCAGTTCATTTATCATCAATTCCCATCTAGTTTTTCTTCATGCTATTCAAGTATTGGTTTGCAGACTGGCTCAAAGGTGTCTGGAGACTGTAAAATCAAGAATGCTCTTCCTTTAGGGATCAGTGAATCAATTATCCTTAAAAGCAATAGCTTTTTCCTTAGGACAGTCCTTTCTAGATTTAATCATTTACAACTCCAATGACTCATCCACCTTTTTAGAAGGCATAGAATTTTAACTAGTTTGAATTGAATGCATCTATAGGCATTCTGCCCTCTACCCCTAATCTGTCTAATTTTCTTTTTATATCCAGTTATTTCTGTCTTTCCTTATTATACGTAACCCCCTTGGGCTTGTATATATTTGAAACAACATGCTATTTGTCTCATGAGAAAAGGAAGGGTACAGGGAGGCCTGTTTTCTTTTACGGCAAAAACATTAGAGGTTCCACAGTGCCCCTGGGATTGGCGGGGCCTTCTTAGCACATAATGGGAAGGGGCATGGAAGGAAGGAGTGTCAACCTGAAAAATCATGTATTTTCCCCTTAGGAGGAAGAAGGCTTCAGAGAAAAGAGTACATTATTCTTCAAGTCACATAAATCAAATTTTCTGTGTAAACTCTGTTTCTCTTTATCCCTGGGTCTGCTTGGGAATGGCACTTATCCTCTATATCTGAATTTTCTCATTTGTAAAATCAGGATGATACATGGTAATCTCATATGAGGACTAAACAAAACAGCCTATGCATGTGGTAGTTAGCACAGAACAGCCACTGGGCAACTGTTAGTTTTGTATTCTAAGTCTTTATTTAAGGTTCACAGAGGACTCACAATATGAGTAACACTTGCTGTTTTAAAGGGGGAAACACAGTGGTTTCTGTGTACAGTTGCTTTATAATTTTTTTTTTGATGAGTTGTACTTGTTTTGAGTTGATTCTGCATTACATATGAGGGATAAAGAAGACTAGTAGAGGCTGGGCGTGGTGGCTCACACCTGTAATCCCGGCACTTTGTGAGACTGAGAGGGGTGGATAATGAGGTCAGGAGATTGAGACCATCCTGGCTAATGCGGTGAAACCCCATCTCTACTAAAAATACAAAAAAATTAGCTGGGCATGGTGGTGGGAGCCTGTAGTCCCAGCTACTCGGGAGGCTGAAGCAAGGGACTGGCATGAACCCCAGAGGCATAGCTTGCAGTGAGCCAAGTTTAAGCCACTGCACTCCAGCCTGGGCAATAGAGCGGGACTCCATCTAAAAAAAAAAAAAAAAAAAAGGGAAGACGACTTGTAGAATTAAAATGTTGTCACTATTTACATGATTGTGTTTTTAACAAAAATGACAAATCCTTGTTGAATAGTGTAAGCCCAGCCTCATGCATTTAATGTGTTTTGTGTTTTGGAGCCTAGGTTTCCTCATTTGTAAAATGGGTAAAATAATACTAGCTTTGCTTATGTCTTTAGAAGAAAACCTGAAAAATAAAAATTGTATATATTTAGCATGGATGACATGTTTTGAAATACATATACATTGTTGAACTCTAAATCAAGCTAATTAACATATGCATTGCCTCACATACTTATTTTTGTATTGAGGACACAAAATCAGTTGCAATGATTTTCAGAGTACATTGTTATGAACTATAGTTACCCCATTGTACAAAAAATTGCTTGAAGTTATTCTTCCTGTTTAATTGAAACTTTTATCCTTTGACATTTGTGCCTCTGAAAGTTAAACTTTTTGATTCCACACATAAGTGAGATTATGTGGGATTTGTCTGTGTCTGGCTTATTTCAGTTAACATAATGTCCTCCAGGTTCATCCATGTTGTCACAAATGACAGGATTTCTTTTTTTAAAGCCTGAATAGTATCCCATTGAGTATATATACACATTTTCTTTATCCAGTGATCTGTTGATGTACAATTAGGTTGATTCTATGTCTTGGCTATTGTGAATAATGCTGCAATGAACACGGGAGTTTAGAGATGTCTTTAGCATACTGACTTTATTTCCTTCGAATATATACCCAGTAGTGGGATTACTAGATCACGTACTCATTTAATTTTTTGAGGAAACTCTATACTGTTTTACATAATGGCTAATTTATTTTTAAAAAGTTTACACAAATGTATGTACATTTACGAAAACATTGTACGAAAAAATATACTAGTTTACATTCCCACCCACAGTGTGCAAGTGTTTCCTTTTTCCCACATGCTAAGACTTGTTATCTTTCTTCTTTTTGATAGTAGCCATTCTAACAGTTATGGGGTGATATCTCATTGTGGTTTTAATTTGCATTTCTCTGATGATTAATGATATTGAGTATTTTTAATGTCCATATTGGTCATTTATATGTCTTCTTTGGAGAAATGTCTATTCAGATGTTTTTTTTGTTTTTTGTTTTTTTGTTTTTTTTTTTTTTTTTTTGAGGCCGAGTCTCGCTCTGTCGCCCAGGCTGGAGTGCAGTGGTGCGATCTCGGCTCACTGCAAGCTCCGCCTCCCGGGTTCCCGCCATTCTCCTGCCTCAGCCTCCCGAGTAGCTGGGACTACAGGCGCCGCCACCACGCCCGGCTAATTTTTTTGTATTTTTAGTAGAGACGGGGTTTCATTGTGTTAGCCAGGATGGTCTCGATCTCCTGACCTCGTGATCCGCCCGTCTCGGCCTCCCAAAGTGCTGGGATTACAGGCTTGAGCCACCGCGCCCGGCCTTATTCAGATGTTTTACCTATTTTTAACCATGTTATTTGTCATCTTGCTATTTAGTTGAATTTCTTGCATCTTTTAGATATTAGCCCCTTACCAGATATATGGTTTGCAAATGCTTTCTCCCATTCTGTAGGTTGTATCTTCACTCTGTAGACAGTTCCCTTTGCTATAGCTTTTTAGTTTAATGTAATTCCATTAGTCTATTATCACTTTTCTTGCTAGTGCTTTTGGTGTTGTATCCAAAAATCAATGCCTACTGCAATGTCATGAAGCTTTTATTTTTTTCCTGTAGTTTTACAGCTTCTGATCTTACATTTATATTTTTAATTGAGTATATTTTTATATGTGGTATGAGATAAGGATTTAATTTTATCCTTCTGTGTGTCAATACCCAGGTTTCTCAACACCACTTTTGAAAGAGAATGCCCTTTCCTCATTGTGTAATCTTCTTATCTTTGTCAAAAATCAATGACAGTAAATGTGTGGGTTTATTTCTGGGCTCTCCTGTATATTCCATTGGTCTATGTGTCTAAAGATGCAAGTAATTTATGCACCACCTTTGTAATATTAGAGCATTCTGAATTTGTGCATTTACTTTTACCAATAAGTTTTATACTTTAAGATGTATTTATGTTACTCATTTGTATCCTTTTCTTTCAGCTTGAAGACCTCCCTTCAGCACTCCTGAAAAGGCAGGTCTAGTGGTAATGAACTCTCTCAATTTTGTCAGAGAAAGACCGTATCTCTGATTTCTGAAGAACAGATTTTCTGGGTAAAGTATTACTAGTTGGCAGATTTTTTTTTTTCCTCAGCACTTTGAATATATTATCCCAATTTCTTCTAGCTTGTAAGATTTCTGCTGATAAATCTATTGCCAGCCTTATATAAATTCCCACATATGTGATTTGCTTTTTTCTTCTTGCTGCTTTCAGAATCCTATCTTTATCTTTGTTTTTTGACCATTTGATTATATGTCTTGGTGTAATTTTGTTCAGATTGAATTAATAGGAGGCTTCTGACCTTCCTCTAGCTGGTTATGTATATCTTTTCCTGGATTTGAAAACTTTTCTGCTCTTTTTAAAAGAAGCTTTCTACTCCCTCTAAATCTCTCTTACTTTTCTTGAACTTTGGTAACTCTGACATTTGGTCTTTTGATGCTATCTCATCAATTTCATTAGCTTTTCCATTATTTCTTCTTACATGTTTTTTCCTCCTCTGACTGTATATTTTCAAATAATCTGTCTGAATTCACTGATTTTTTTCTGCTTAATCAATTCACTACTGATGTTATATATTGAAATTTTTATTTTATTCATTATATTTTTCAGTTCCAGAGTTTGATTTTTTAAAAATAATTTTAATCTGTTAAATTTTTAATTTTGGCCATTTATTGTTTTTTTGATTTCATGGAATTATTTCCCTATATTTTCTTGAAGTTTGCTGAGCTTCCTTAAAATAAGTATTTTGAATTCTTTTTTTGTGTGTACCTCTACAGCAGTCTTCCCTTATTCATAGGGGATATATTCCAAGATACTGAGAGAATATTTGAAACCATGGATAGTATCGCACCCTATATACACTGGTTTTTCCTATACATACATAACTCTGATAAAGTTAAATTTATAAATTTGGCATAGTTAAAAGAAAACACAATGAAAACTAATAATTATGGAATAGAATAATTATAGCAATATACTGTTTACAATTTCACAGATAGAATATTTGTTCATACTATAGACCTTAATACCCTCAGCATATGATTTTTTTTCTTTCTTTACTAAGTCAAGAACTTCAACCTTTTCACTTAAAGAAAGCACTTTACAGCTTCTCTTTGCCATATCCAAATTGCTAGCATGACTACTCTTGTACTTTGAAGCCATTATTAAGGAAAATAAAGACTACCTGAACATAAGCACTGCAGTATCATGACAATCAATCTGATATTTGAGACAACTACTAAGTGACTAATGGGAAGGTGGTATATACAGCACAGACACACTGGACAAAAGGATGATTCACATACTGGGGAGGAAGAAGCAGAATGCCAAAGATTTCTTTACCTTACTCAGAATGGCACACAATTTAAAACAGAGGAATTGTTTATTCCTGAAATTTTACATTTAATACTTTCAAACCACAGTTGACTGTGAGTAACTGAAACTGTAAATAGTGAAACTGCAAATAAGAAAGGACTACTGTATTTCTTTAAGATCAGCTAATAGAAGATTACTGTGATATTTGGGTGGTTTTATATATTCTTGGTTTTTCATATTTCTTATTGCCTTACATTGATGTGTGCACATTTGAAGAAGGAGTAAGTTATTCCATTCTTTTTTTGTTTTTGTTTTTTTGTTTTTTGTTTTTTGTGAGATGGAGTCTCACTCTGTCACCCAGGCTGGAGTGCAGTGGCACGATCTTGGCTCACTGCAACCTCCGCCTCTCAGGGTCAAGACATTCTCCTGTCTCAGCCTCCTGAGTAGCTGGGACTACAGGCACACACCACCATGCCTGGCTAATTTTTTGTATTTTTACTAGAGATAGGATTTTCCCATGTTGGCCAGGCTGGTCTCAAACTCCTGACTTCAAGTGATCCTCCAGTCTTGGCCTCCTAAAGTGCTATGATTACAGGCATCAGCCACCGCACCCGGCCTTATTCCATTCTTTACAGACTGGCCTTGTGTGAGAAATCCCTCACTGGTCAGCCTGTCCAGAAATTCTGGATAGGCCATCTGGTATAGATGATCGGAGAGCTTGCTGCTAGATTCCTTGGGCAGATGGGCCTGTTGCCTGAGTCAGCAGGTAGGTGGACCTGGCACTTGTGTCCAGAGGGTTGTGTTTGAAGCCTGGATCCATTAGGGTAAATCTATTAATTAGGTCCACAAGGGTGTGAGTAGAGCCTGGATCAGTGAGGGCAAGCCTGCAGCCTTTATCTGGAGGGACTGTCCTGAGGTCTCAACACGTAGTGGGACCTAGGTGCTGGGGTGGAGCTAGGGTCTGAGTCTGTGTGGGTAGGCTTTGGTACTAGGTCTGTAGGAGTAAACTTGGAACCTTGGTCATGAGAGCTGGCCTCACACCAGGGACTACTGGGATAAGCCCGGACACCCAGTCTACTGGAGCAGGCCTGGAACATGAAACCCTAGGGGCTGGCCTGGAGAGTGGGGTCACACAGATTGGTCTGATAATGGGAAGAAGTGAAGCCTGTGACCGTGAGTGCTGGCATCCTGCCTGAGTGCAGGGGTGCTGACCTAGTGCTAGGGTGGGCCAAAAGTCTGGGGCTGTATGGGCACCAGGGCAGGCGTGGAGGCTTAGTCCATGAGTACCAGCCTGCAGTCTCAGGCCTTGGGGACCTGCCCAGTGCTGGATTTTACTGGGGCAGAACTGGTATTGTGAACAAAGGCAAAGTCTAGTATTCACTTCTCTCTCCTTCCCGCAAGCAGAGGGTATCTGTCTCCACGCTGTGCAGCCTAGGGTTGGGGGAGGGGTGAGGTGGGTAAGGTATTGCTACCACTAGGTACTAGGATCTCTGACATGACTTTCATAACTCTTCTGAAGGTGTTTTTGTGCGTGAATAGTTGTTCAAATTGATGTTTCTGTAGGAGGATGAGTGCTGGAAAGTCCTATCCTCTGACATCTTGCTGATGTCAGTGTCCATTATGTCTTAAAATGATTAATCTGCATGAAATGTGAGAAGATTGTTTGGATGTGGAACATGCTGTTCAAATATTCAAAAAATGGCATTACTGTTGCTTTATTTATATTTGAACAGCATTAGCTATTACCTTGTAACAATTTTGCTATTATTTCACTAATGTGAGTATTTTATTATAAATAATTTTTAAATTATTCCATAAAAATGGTTCATTCTAATGAGGAAACCTTGTTCAATTTTGGAACTTAAACATAACTAAAGAGAAATATTTATGTTTTTTAATTTATCTACATATCAAAGACAAGGAAGAAAACTCTAGGAAAGAAAGGTAATATCTTGGAAATATTTAATAGTACCTTAAGTTTCTTGGAGCTTGCTGTCTTCCACTTTCTGCATTATTCAAAATCCTTGCACAGTCAGATTCTTCAAAATTAAGAGAGCTGTAACCTCGAGCTTTACAAATAACATTAAAATTTTCAAATTCATGCTAACAAGGAAGAGTTGAACAGATAGAGGAATTAAAAAGAACTTGGAACTTTAATCTGCAGAGATGCCGGCAATGAATGCATTCTCACTGGTTTGGACATTTTCTGAGCACCACCCACATGTTAACAGGTCATGCTTCCACACATGATTTCTTTTAATGCTTACAAAACTATTTAGAACAACATTATGGTCCTAGTTTTCAGATACTAATGAAGATATTGATGTTCACTAGTAAGTAGTGAAGTTCACAGAGCTGAAATAATCAGTCTTTGCCCCTGGTTATTAGATGGCATAGAATTTAAACTGGAAACTGCAGGGAAGGCATTTCTGACTTCACATCCAAGTCTGTCATCATTAGCTTCAATAATGGAACAGTTTTCAACCATGAACAAGCAAATGTAGAATCTAGTAACTATTGCGGCATTTCAGAGTCTAATACTTTAACAAAGTTAAAATAAGTCTCCCCGGATTCTTATTAATTTACAAAATTTGAATTAGAAGGTACACATTATATTTTACAAACGCAATATGAAGTGATGGTCGGTAACAATGGTTGTCAAACATTTTTATTCACTGGTATCAGCAACACCTAGGATCTTGTTAGAAATGCTGATTCTGGGGCTGGACGTAGTGGCTCGTGCCTGTAATCCCAGCACTTTGGGAGGGCAAGGTGGGCAGATCATGAGGTCAGGAGTTCGAGACCAGCCTGACAACATGGTGAAACCCTGTCTCTACTAAAAATACAAAAATTAGCCAGGCGTGGTGGTGCGTGCCTGTAATCCCAGCTACTCAGGAGGCTGAGTCAGGAGAATCACTTGAACCTGGGAGGCAGAGGTTGCAGTGAACTGAGATCATGCTACTGTGCTCCACCCTGAGTGACAGAGCGAGACTTGGTCTGAAAAAAGAAAAAAAAAAAAAACGGAAAAAGAAATGCTGATTTCTGGGCTGTTTCTCGGATCTATTGAATTAGAAATTTTGGAGGTGGAATCCAGCAATCTGTATTAAAATCTTCGAGGTGATTATAATACATGCAGAAAGGCAAAGCAGCAAAGGGAACTAAATGTGCCCTTTCATAGTCCATGAGGGTGATGCCCTCATGGCTCTTTCACCTTACCAAAGCTCTCACCTACAAAAACCACCAAGAGGGCAAACAAATTTCAACATAGTTTGGGATGGAAGAAACACATAACGAGAGTAGTCTAAATGTTTGTGTTCCTCCAGAATTCATCTGTTGAAATCTAATCCCCGATGTGTTGATATTAAGAGGTGAGGGCTTTGGAAGGTGACTAGGTCCTTAGGGCAGAGTCTTCATGAATGAAATTAGTGCCTGTAGAAAAGAGGACTGAAGGAGCTTATTTTCTCCTTTTTACCCTTCCACCATAGAAGGACACAGCTATAAGGTGACATCGATGAGGCAGAGAGCTAGCCCTCACCAGACATCAAACTGCTGACACCTGGATAATGGGCTTTCCAGACTCCAAAATTGTGAGCAAGAATTTTTTTGTATTTATAAATTACCTAGTCTAAGGTGTTTTATTATAGCAACTCAAATGGACTAAAACAGAAATTGGTACTTAGAACTGGGGTGCTGGTATAATAAACTAAAAATGTAGAAACACCTTTGAAACTGGGTAATGGGTAAAGGCTCAAATAATTTGGAGGTACATGCTAGAAAAACCTATATAGCTGTGAATAAAACATTAAAGGCAATTTTGGTGAGAGCTTAGAAAGAGGAGAGCTGTAGAGAAAGTTTCAACCTTCTTAGAGATTACTTAAGAGGGTATAAACAGAATGTTGGTAGAAATGCACATGGTAAAGGTCATTCTGATGCCATCTCAGATGGAAATGGGAAACGTGGAGGAAAGGTGATCCTTGTTACAAAGTGGCAAATAACTTGGCTGAATTATGTCCATGTCCTAGTGCCTTGTGAAGGTGGAAATTATGAATGATGAAATACTACATTTGCCAGAAGAAATATGTAAGCAAAGTGTTGAGGGCATGGCATGGCTTCTCTTGTCTGCTTATAATAAAATGCAAGAAGAGAGAAATGAACTAAAAATAGAATTTGTAATCAAAAGGAAAGCAGAGCTTAAAGATTTGAAAAATTCTCATTCTGTGAAGAAGGAGAAAACGGGTTCAGGGGAGAACACTGAGGGTGTGGCCAAACAATCATTTGATGAAGAGATGAGTATGGATAGAAGAAAGCCAGATGGTATTCATCAGGACAGTGGGAGAATGACTGCGGATTATTTCAGAGATCTTCATGATTGCCCTGTCAATGGCTTGGAATACCAGGGTGTTGGGGTAGAACAATCTCAACTCTGAAATCCATGGCTGCACTCTTTGTCTGCCCCAACTGTGGCTGAAGTGGGCTCAGGTGCAACTCAGACCAACGCTCTGGGGGACATAGGTTGTAAATCTTGGCAGTGTCGATGTGAAGCTCACTATGCAGGTGCATATAGTTCCGGGAGGGTCACTGCCTTCACCTAGATTTCAAAGGATGGAGCTGCCTGAAGCCTCATACAAATGGCCCATGAAGAGAACTGACACAAGGGTAGAATCACACAGAGGTCCTAATAGGGCAGTTTCCAGTGGAACTGTAGGGGCAGGGCTGCCCCTGAGACCTAAGGCCAGCAAAGCCACTAGAGAGTGATTCTATTATGGGAGAGCCATGGGCACATAACTCCAACCTACGAAAACTGCCATGTGGGCTGCACTCAGCAACGGGACTACCCACAGCCCTGGGTGCCCAGGCCCCACTCCAATGTGTTTGGAAAGTAGGATATATTAAACCAAAAAAGATCATTCATAAGCTTTCAGATTTAATGTTGTATGCAGTGTTGGGCTTTGGACTGACTTAAGACCAGTTGCTCCTTTCTTCCTTCCTATTGTTCCTGTTTGGAATGAAAATATCTATCCTATGCCTGTCCTACTATTGTCGTTTGGAAGCATATAACTTGTTTGATTTCATAGGCTCACAGCTGGAGAGAAATTTGCTTCCAGATAAACCATACCTTGAGTCTTACTCATATCTGACTTAGATGACATTTAGATGAGACTTTGAACTTAGACTAAAGTTGATGCTGAAATGTGCTAAGGCTGGGGATTATTAGGGTGGAATGAATGTATTTTGCATGTAAAAAGAGCATGAATTTGGAGGCCCATGGGTAGAAGGCTATGATCTAAATGTAAGTGTTCCTCCAAAATCTGTATGTTGAAACCTAATCTCCTATTAATAGGTGAAGCCTTTGGAAGATGACTAGGTCATGAAAGCAGAGCCTTTGTTAATGAGATTAGTGCCCTTATAAAGAGGCCTTAGGGAACTAGTTTGACCCTTTTTGTCCTTTCTCCATGGAAGAACACAGCTAGAAGGCACCATCCATGAGGCGGAGAGGTAGCCCTCATCAGACACCAAAACTGACGACACCTTAGTTGTGCACTTCTCACTCTCTAGAATTGTGAGCAATAAATTTCTGTTGCTTAGAAATTGCCCAGTCTGAGGCATTTTGTTCTAGCTGCCCGAATGGACTAAGTCAGGGAGATAAGACTAATATGTTACAAACCCACATGAATTAAATACAAGTATGTAATATGGCCAGTGCTTAATATCACATTAAGAAGGTGAGAAGCGTCCAGAGAAGGGAGGTACAACTCTATGGGATGTAGTTATCAGACAACCCTTAATGAAACAAGAAAACAAATAGAACTGGAAATTTAAAAATGTGGAGTCATAGCCTATGGCTGCCACTCAGCTGCCAAGTAAACCTGAATATGTTAAATCTTCTTCTTGCTCCCCAGATCACTCATGGAATATAGAGATTACATAGTGAGAGTAGTGAGGATGATGATGGTATGAAGACCATAAATGACAATAATATCATTTCATGATATTTTCAGACGTTATAAGGTTATGAAAGGTTTTGGAGGGGGGTCTGACTTAAAGACTGTGCTTCAATGTATTCAAATTATTTACACTTCCTCTGTACCATAATCACTTCCACTTATTTTGCAATTATTCCTGTCATGAACTGTTGAAAAGGACTTCTCACATTATCTCAAGCAATCCTCACAACTTCCATGAAGTAGATAGGTCATCCTAATTTTAACATGAACTGTTCATAAAAGAAAGAAATTTAAAATGGGCAATGCAAAAATGTTTTCTATGTATAATAATGTTATCATGTAAAGTTATACATATGTATATCATGTAAAGTTAGACATAATACATGTAATGTCGTTGCTGCTACTGCCAATGACTAGTTCCTCTGTCTGCAAAAGTCAGAATCTTACCTAGCTTGGAATAGACTTTCAGTATGCATCTTTATATAGAAAAGACAAATGCATGGATAAATAAAAATGTATATATATTATTGCACCTGAGTTTTTTTTTGTTTGTTTTTTTGAGACGGAGTCTCGCTCTGTCGCCCAGGCTGGAGTGCAGTGGCGCGATCTCGGCTCACTGCAAGCTCCGCCTCCCGGGTTCACGCCATTCTCCTGCCTCAGCCTCCCGAGTAGCTGGGACTACAGGCGCCCACAACCGCGCCCGGCTAATTTTTTGTATTTTTAGTAGAGACGGGGTTTCACCGTGGTCTCGATCTCCTGACCTTGTGATCCGCCCGCCTCGGCCTCCCAAAGTGCTGGGATTACAGGCGTGAGCCACCGTGCCCGGCGCACCTGAGTTTTTAGAGTGGAAAAAAATACAGACTTAACAGAGTGTGGAATAGCAAGTTAAGGACCTATAAGGAGAGTGTGCTAAAAAATCAGTTAGTTCATTCTTGCAAAGCACTGTGAACCATACCCGAAAAGTAGTGAGCCTCTAGTATAGACAAACCATTCTGAGCAGTCTGTGCTTTAGCAAGCTGTATTTGAAAAATGGTTTAAGGTAAAGGGAATACAGATGCCACTAAAAAAATTTGCATAGAATTTTATTGTGATTTAAACAATTTTGGATGTGTTAATTCATATAATCCTTATTCTGTCCTTTGAAATAAAGAGATGTTCTCTGTTTAAATGAGAAGCATGGAGGTTAAAAAGCTCTCATTCTCATAGCAGTGAAAGAGGGCTCCAGCCACACTTGCAGTGCTGTGATCTTTCCTCTATAGTCTGTCATCCCTGACCTTTAAGTTACTTGGTCACAGTGTATTTGCTTCATATTCTTCTTTCTTATTTCTGAGTATCCTGAGGGGCTTGGTCAATTGCATGTTAAATTCTAGCTTCCCTGATCTGCCATTCCCTATTTATTCCACCACACAGGGAACCCTATCAAACAACAACAAGCACAAAACACTGATCCTTTTGCCCTTTCCTCCTCTGCTAGAGTGAAAGGATTAGAAAGTAAAGGAAAGGAGGAATTAAGAGGTGACCCTTAGGTAATACGGAACAGGGAGAAGGGAGGAAACAGAGATATGACTGTATGGAAATCTTTTACAGATTTATTCATTTTGTTGAGTGTTGTTTCTATTTTTTTCTGGTGGATAAATTGATCTGAATATTCATAAAAACTTTTTAAGAGAAAATTGTTTTTCTTTTATCAAAGGATTTTTCCCAGTATTGTTTTGTTAATGATAATGATGATGATAATGATAATACAATTTCATATGTATGGTGCTTTAGATCTCATTTGATCTTTGTAACAACATAAAATAAAAAAGGTACACAAGGTTCAGAGTGAAGAAATAACTTCTTTAAGGTCATAGAGCTCAAAAGAGAAAGCACAACTGGATCCTGAAGCCCCATACTCTTTTCATTGTCTATATTTAGGATGCAGGAACTCTGTTATTATAATGACTTTGGAAACAATCCATCTTGAGTTGGAAATAATTTATATAAATACACGAGGATGCCACAAAGCAAGTCCTTCCATTTCATATTTAGTTGAATAGGTACACAAACATGGGACTTCACACAATGGAAGGACAAATTTTTTTTTTACCACTAATGAAGTTGACATCAATTTCAAAGAAACAAAATCTAGGGAGAAAAAAAATCAGGTTAGCCTGATGGTTTACTAGATGAGAATTAGAACCACAACCACATGTCTGCAGACTGTTTTTTTTTTTTTTGTCAGAAGACACTGTTTGGTTTGCAGCATTTCTTCAAGCTTGCCTTCAATAGTGAATGATAATGACTTCTACTTGGAAATTGTTTTTTATTTTCAAGCATATTTTGCCTCAAAGACATACTCAAGTTCCCCAAAAGTGTCTTGTTAATAAAAGACTTCCCCTGCTTCATCTTCAGGGAGGCAGAGTAATGTCATGAAATGGTCTTTGGAGTTGGAGAGAACTCGTTTCAAATTCTGGCTCTGATACTTTCTATCTGTGTTACCTTGGGCAAATTGCAGAAAATGAACATAATAATACTGGCTCTGCAGAGTTTTATAAGTTTAAATGAAAACTTTTCTCCCAATGCTTGAAATTATATTAAAATTCAATGAATACTACTTATATTTATGCTTTATATATTTACAAAGTAAAATGTGAGTGAACACCCTACCTCATAAATGGTGCTCAGTAAATATCTGTAGAATTATAGAAATTGCAGCTGTTATCTTAAATTATATAAGTCAAATACAACTCTTGACTATCTGTATCAAGAAATGATGTTGGACTGAATAACTGAGATTGGCAGGGTCCAGTCCGAGATGGAAGAGTCACGACTTACTCTTTTTATCTTTGCTATTGAGTGCTGTAGCTAGCTGATATTCACACATTTGTGATCCCAAGGAAAGCTCTCAGCATTTGTTCTGCCATCTGGAAGATGGGGATAAGATAACAACAGAGCCTTTCCACCATACAGGATTTTGATGAGGATTAACACAGATACTGTATTTGAAAATGTATGTAAACTGTAAAGTGCCATACCAATATAAAGAAGCATCATCATTACTGTCACGTCTTGTCCTGATTGTTGATGATGTTTGTGTACCACAGATCAGCTGTTTCTTCAGGAATGCAGATTTCACAACAATATTTTTATAGCTTAAAATAAAGCATAGAATCAAATTGGAATGCTTAAGATCAGCATGGAAAGATCACCTAAGGGATTTTGTTGTTGTTATCTGTGTTTTGTTTTTGTTTTTTACCCCATGAAAAGTGCATTTGTTAACTCTCCAAGTGTGCATTATTTTCTTTGTTCTAGTTCAGAAATGACATAGTAAGAAAAAAATCCGGCTCTCGTATTTCCAACTTGTTCAAACATAAACAAATTGTGGTCCAACTTGTTCTTATGAGATTTTAGCACTGTTTCTTAATTGAAAGAGGGCAATAAATAAATTTATAGGTTGGAATTTACCGTTAAACTTTTTATATTACTGAATTGAAGGAAAACATCCTGGACGAGAGTCCCCATCATTAATCATATTTCCACTGAGGCACAGCATAGCAGGGCAGCAGAGAACAGAAGATGGTCACCTAGGCTGAGGAGGCAAGACAGCCAGGGAAGGCTTCCTGAATGAAGTTGTACACTTACATGTCACTAAATTTAAAAACATGAAAACATTTTTAAAAGCACTAGCCAGGTTTATTTCAGAAAATGCTATTCTAGAAAAGAATTCTATCCATCAGAGAGATGAATGTGACCAGGGAGGCAGGTCAGAGAGACGGCAGTGTGACCTGCCATGGCCAGCTTTGAAGGAAGAAGTTATGAGCCAAGAAGTGTAGGCAGTCCCTAGAAGCCGAAAAAAGCCAAGAAAATCCTTCCATAGAGTTTCCAGAAAGGAACGCAGTCTACTGGCACCTTGTCTTTAGTCCAGTGACACCTATCTAGAATCTGAACTACAAAACCATGAGATGGCCAAATAGGAACAGCTCCAGTCTGCAGCTCCCAGCAAGATCAGCACAGAAGGCAGGTGATTTCTGCATTTCCAACTGAGGTACATGGCTCATCTTATCGAGACTGGTTAGACAGTGGGTGCATCCCATGGAGGATGAGCCAAAGCAGGGTGGGGCATTGCCTCACTGGGGAAATGCAAGAGGTAGGGGTACTCCCTTCCCTAGCCAAGGGAAGCTGTGAGGGACTATGCCACTGTACCATGAGGAACGGTGCATTCCAGCCCAGATACTATGTTTTTCCCATGATCCTTGCAACCCACAGACCAGGAGATTCCCTTGGGTGCCTACACCACCAGAACCTTGGGTTTCAGGCACAAAACTGGGTGGCCACTTGGGCAGACAGAAAGCTAGCTGCAGGAGTTTTTTGTCTTTTTTTTTTTTTCATACCCCAGTGGCACCTGGAACACCAGCAAGACAGAACCATTCACTTTCCTGGAAAGGAGGCTGAAGCCAGGGAGCCAAGTGGTCTAGCTCAGCAGATCCCACTCCCTCAGAGCCCAGCAAGCTAAGATCCACTGGCTTGAAATTCTCACTGCCAGCACAGCAGTCTGCAGTCTGCCTGGGATGCTCCAGCTTGGTGTGGGGAGGGGTGTCCACCATTACGGAGGCTTGAGTCGCAGTTTCCCCTCACAGTGTAAACTAAGCCACAGGGGAAGTTCCAACTGGGCAGGGCCCTCCACAGCTCAGCAAAGCCACTGTAGCCAGACTGTCTCTCTCGATTCCTCCTCTCTGGGCAGGGCATCACTGGGAAAAAGGCAGCAGCCCCAGTCAGGGTATTATAGATAAAACACTCATGTCCCTGGGACAGTGTACCTAGGGGAAGAG
Source organism: Macaca mulatta (assembly GCF_049350105.2). Taxonomy (NCBI): domain Eukaryota; kingdom Metazoa; phylum Chordata; class Mammalia; order Primates; family Cercopithecidae; genus Macaca; species Macaca mulatta. The sequence goes on from NC_133419.1 coordinate 80,999,384, forward strand.
GTGCCTGTGGGCACACCTTCAGCAGACTTAAACATTCCTACCTGCTGACTCTGAAGAGAGCAGCAGGTCTCCCAGCACAGTGCTCAAGCTCTGCTAAGGGACAGACTCCCTCCTCAAGTGGGTCCCCGAACCCTGTGTCTCCTGAAAGGAAGATAGATACCTCCCAGGAGGGTTTGACAGACACCTCATACAGGAGAGCTCTGACTGGCATCTGGTGGGTGCTCCTCTGGGACGAAGCATCCAGAGGAAGGAACAGGCAACAATCTTTGCTGTTCTGCAGCCTCTGCTGATGATACCCAGGAAAACAGAGTCTGGAGTGGACCTCCAGCAAACTCCAATGGACCTGCAGCAGAGTGGCCTGACTCTTAGAAGGAAAACTAAAAGAAAGGAAGAAAATCAACATTAACAAAAAATGTTTCCATGCAGAAACTTCATCTGAAGGTCACCAACATCAAGGTCCAAAGGTAGGTAAATCCACAAAGATGGGGAGAAACCAGCACAAAAAGGCTGAAAATTCCAAAACCCAGAATGCCTCTTCTTTTCCAGAGGACTACAATTCCTCACCAGCAATGGAACAAAACTGGATGGAGAATGAATTTGATGAATTGACAGAAACAGGCTTCAGAAGGTGGGTAATAACAAACTCCTCTGAGCTAAAGGAGCCTGTACTAACCCAATGCAAGGAAACTAAGAACCTTGAAAAAAGGTTAGAGGAATTGCTAACTAGAGTTACCCACAAAGGGAAGCCCATTAGACCAACAGCGGATCTCTCTGCAGAAACCCTACAAGCCAGAAGAGAGAGGGGGCCAACATTCAATATTCTTAAAGAGAACAATTTTCAACCCAGAATTTCATATCCAACCAAACTAAACTTCATAAGTGAAGGAGAAATAAAATCCTTCACAGACAAGCAAATGCTGACGGATTTTGTCACTACTAGGCCTGCCTTACAAGAGCTCCTGAAGAAAGCACTAAACGTGGAAAGGAACAACCGATACCAGCCAATGCAAAAACATACCAAATTGTAAAAACCATCGACACTATGAAGAAACTGCATCAACTAACAGGCAAAATAACCAGCTAGCAACATGATGACAGGATTGAATTTACACATAACAATATTACCCTTAAGTGTAAATAGGTTAAATGACTCAATTAAAAGACACAGACTGGTAAATTGGATAAAGAGTCAAGATCCATCGGTGTGCCAAATTCAGGAGACCCACACACGTGCAAAGACACACATAGGCTCAGAATAAAGGGATGGAGGAAGATTTACCAAGGAAATGGAAAGAAAAAAATAAAAACAAAAAAACAGGAGTTGCAATCCTAGTCTCTGATAAAACAGACTTTAAACCAGCAAAGATCAAAAGAGACAAAGAAGCGCATTACATAATGGTAAAGGGATCAATGCAACAAGAAGACCTAACTATCCTATATATATGCACGCAATACAGGAGCACCCAGATTCACAAAGCAAATTCTTAGAGACCCACAAAGAGATTTTGACTCCCTCATAATAATAGTGAGAGACTTTAACACCCCACTGTCAATATTAGACAGATCAATGAGACAGAAAATCAACAAGGATATTCAGGACTTGAACTCAGCTCTGGACCAAGCAGACCTAAATGACATCTACAGAACTCTCTCCCCAAAATCAACAGAATATACATTCTTTTCAGCACCACATTGCACTTTTTCTAAAATCAACCACATAATTGAAAGTAAAACAGTCCTCAGCAAATGCAAAGGAACAGAAATCATAACAAACAATCTCTCAGACCACAGTGCAATCAAATTAGGATTCATGATTAAGAAACTCACTCAAAACCACACAACTACAAGGAAAATGAACAACCTGCTCCTAAATGACTACTGGGTAAATAATGAAATGAAGGCAGAAATAAATAAGTTATTTGAAACCAATGAGAACAAAGACACAGTATAACAGAATCTCTGGGACACAGCTAAAGCAGTGTTCAGAGGGAAATTTATAGCACTAAGTGCCCACAAGAGAAAGCAGAAAAGATCTAAAATCGATACCCTAACATCACAATTAAAATTAACTAGAGAAGCAAGAGCAAACAAATTCAAAAGCTAGCAGAAGACAAAACTTCACTAAGATCAGAGAAGAACTGAAGGAGATAAACACAAAAATCCCTTCAAAAAAAAATCAATGAAGCGAGGAGCTGGTTTTTTGAAAAGACCACTAGCCAGACTAGTAAAGAAGAAAACAGAGAAAAATCAAATAGATGCAATAAAAAATGATAAAGGGTATATCACCACTGATCTCACAGTAATACAAACTACCATCAGAGAATACTATAAACACCTCTACACAAATAAACTAGAAAATCTAGAAGAAATGGATGAATTCCTGGATGCATACACCCTCTCAAGTCTAAACCAGGAAGAAGTCAAATCCCTGAATAGACCAATAACAAGATCTGAAATTGAGGCAGTAATTAATAGCCTACCAACCAAAAAATGTCCAGGACTGGACGGATTCACAGGCAAATTCTACCAGAGGTACAAAGAGGAGCTAGTACCATTCCTTCTGAAACTATTCCAAATAATAGAAAACAGGGACTCCTCCCTAACTCATTTTATGAGGCCAGAATCATTCTGATACCAAAACCTGGCAGAGACACAACAAAAAAAAAAAAAAAAAAAGAAAAAGAAAGAAAATTTCAGGCCAATATCCCTGATGAACATTGATGCAAAAATCTTCCATAAAATACTGGTAAACCTAATCCAGCTGCACATCAAAAAGCTTATCCACCATGATCAAGTTGGCTTCATCCCTGGGATGGAAGGCTGGTTCAACATATGCAAATCAATAAATGTAATCCATCACATAAACAGAACCAATGACAAAAACCACATGATTATCTCAATAGATGCAGAAAAGGCCTTTGATAAAAATTCAACACCCCTTCCTGCTAAAAACGCTCAGTAAACTGGGTATTGATAGAACCTATCTCAAAATAGTAAGAGCTATTTATGACAAACCCACAGCCAGTATCATACTGAATGGGCAAAACTGGAAGCATTCTATTTGAAAACCGGCACAAGACAAGGATGCCCTCTCTCACCACTCCTATTCAACATAGTATTGGAAGTTCTGGCCAGGGCAATCAGGTAAGAGAAGGAAATAAAGGGTATTCAAATAGGAAGAGAAGAAGTAAAACTGTCTCTGCAGATGACATGATTGTATATTTAGAAAATTCCATCGTCTCAGCCCCAAATATCCTTAAGTCAGTAAGTAACTTCAGCAAAGTCTCAGGATACAAAATCAATGTGCAAAAATCACAAGCATTCCTATACATCAATAGACAAACAGACAGCCAGATCATGAGTGAACTTTCATTCACAAATGCTACAAAGAGAATAAAATATCTAGGCATAAAACTTACAAAGGATGTGAAAGACCTCTTCAAGGAGAACTACAACCAATGCTCAAGGAAATAAGAGAGGACACAAACAAATGGAAAAACATTCCATGCTCATGGATAGGAATAATCAATATCATGAAAATGACTATACTGCCCAAAGTAATTTATAGATTCAATGCTATCCCCATCAAGCTACCATTGACTTTCTTCACACAATTAGAAAAAACTACTTTAAATTTTATATGGAACCAAAAAAGAGTCCACATAGCCAAGACAACTCTAACCAAAAAGAACAAAGCTGGAGGCATCATGCTACCTGACTTCAAACTGTACTACAAGGCTACAGTAACCAAAACAGATATATAAACCAATGGAAGACAACAAGGGCCTTGGAAATAACACCGCACATCTACAATCATCTGATCTTTGACAAACCTGACAAAAACAACCAATGGGGAAAGGATTCCCTATTTAATAAATGGTGTTGGGAAAACTGGCTAGTCATATGCAGAAAACTGAAAATGGACCCCTTCTTTACACCATATACAAAAATTAACTCAAGATGGATTAAAGACTTAAATGTAAGACCTAAAAGCATAAAAACCTTAGAAGAAAACCTAAGTAATACCATTCAGGACATAGGCATGGGCAAAGATTTTATGACTAAAACACCAAAAGCAATGGTAACAAAAGCCAAAATTGACAACTGGTATCTAATTAAACTAAAGAGCTTCTGCACAGCAAAAGAAACTTTCATCAGAGTGAACAGGCAAACTACAGAATGGGAGAAAAATTTTGCAATCTATCCATCTGAAAAAGGGCTACTATCCAGAATCTACAATGAACTTAAACAAATTTACAATAAAAAAACAACCCCACCAAAAAATGAGTGAAGGATATGAACAGACACTTCTCAAAAGAAGACATCTGTGCAGCCAACAAACATATAAAGAAAAGCTCATCATCACAAGTTGTTAGAGAAATGCAAACCAAAACTACAATGAGATACCATCTCACACCAGATAGAATGGTGATCATTAAAAATTCAGGAAAGAACAATTGCTGGAGAGGATGTGGAGAAATAGGAAAGCTTGTACACTGTTGGTGAGAATGTAAATCACTTCCACTGTGGAAGACAATGTGGCAATTCCTCAAGAATCTAGAGCTAGAAATACCATTTGACCTAGCAATCCCATTACTGGGTATATACCCAAAGGATTATAAATTATTCTACTATAAAGACACATGCACACATATGTTTATTGTGGCACTGTTCACAATAGCAAAGACTTGAAACCAACTTAAATGCCCATCAATGATAGACTGGATAAAGAAAATGTGGCATATATACACCATGGAATACTATGCAGCCATAAAAAATGATGAGTTCATGTCCTTTGCAGGGACATGGATGCAGCTAGGAACAATCATTCTCAGCAAACTAACACAAGAACAGAAAATCAAACACCGCGTGTTCTCACTCATAAGTGGGAGTTGAACAATGAGAACACATGGACACAAGGAGGGGAATATCACACACTGGGGCCTGCTGGGGAGTGGGTGGCTAGGGGAGGGATAGCATTAGGAGAAATACCTAATGTAGATCATGGGTTGATGGGCACAGTCAGCCACCATGGCATGTGTATACCTGTGTAACAAACCTGCATGTTCTGCACGTGTACCCAGAACTTAAAGTATAATAATAACAAAAAAAGAATTCCATCTTTACCTTCTCCCTTGTATTACATACACCTGGATTGATTTGTTACTAATTATCTTTTCATTTGTTTTAAAGTCTAAAAGTAATTATTTACCTGTTGATCTACTAGAAAACCTCAAGAGGCAAAACTGAGAGTTGGATTTCGTAAAGAAGCTGATTATTAATTCTTAAGGCGATTGAAAGCAGTTTGGAGATGTTGTTTTGTTTCACTACATTAAAAAAAAAATGTTTGAAAATCATCTAAAGTGTAGCATCTTCCTCAAGGTATCCTGTGCCATATGCCAAATAAAAATATTGACTTGGTCTGCTGCACTATTCCACTGACATTTATTTTGAAGTCATACATTTTCCCCTTATCTTAGAGAAAAAAACCCTTCCAACTGCCTAATTTATAATTTAAGAAGTTTTGTTAGATCAAAAGGAAAGAAAGAATGAACAGAAGCAAAGAGCGTAAAAAGCTTTAATATTTGAGTAATCGCACCATACTTGGCGTGGCCTCTCTCCCTGCTGCTGTATAGCAGAAGCAGAAAAAAGAAACCAGAGAGCGTGATTTGTTCAAGGTTGTTCAATGTGAGTCAGAAAAGACTGAGTATTTGAATGCGAGGCAGAGCCGACATCTTTCTCCCCTAGAACGTATTTTTGTATGTGATTGGTTTCAATCCCAACAAGTAAACACAATCACATTTCATACATTTCAAGCAGCAAACTAGGCATAGCTGTTTTTCTTAAGGGGAGGAGTGTTGGGAGGCTTCAGGGGAGAAATATTTACTATATAACAAAATACAGAAACGTGCTACTCAATGAGAGGGTGGTAGAGATGTGTATGGGCTCCTTGGAACAAATACTGAGGGTTGGAAGAGACTGGGTGGAGGTGCATATAGAGATTATGAGGGAGCAGGAACTGGGGGGACAATTTGTGCTACTGCTCCCTGCAACTTCTTAAGGGCCTTTACACTTTCGACCTCTGTGAGGCTTTCTAATGCCTCCTCACCCTCCCCAACTGTCCCAAGTAAATCCTATCTCCACGCTTCACATCTAGTCCATGTGTAAGACAATATAACCTTCTGATTAAAAGCTCTTCTATAGAGTTAAATAGCACTGCACTCAAATCCAAAAGCAATTTGCTACCAGTTTAGGGGCTTTGGCAAGCTAATTCAGCCCTCTAAGCTTCAGGCTTTCCCATATGAAAAAAAAAATGGGAAGAACGGTGTCTGCTGCAGAGGTTCTTATAGAATTAAATGAGAGAAGCTGTGTGCTCAATACACTGCCTGACAATGATGAATAAATGGCAGAAAGTGTTATCACTTTCATGGCATATTTTGTATATATCGTTTTCATTCGCTTGTCTTCACATGAAGAATGTTGGCTCTCTCAAATACCCTGTAAGTAAAACATGAGGTTACTTTGAAGCCTATCCAGTAGACTTTGATCCTGAATTAGAGTTTCTTCTCATTAAAGAATTTAGCCATAATCCTGAGCCATCTGTGGCTGTGAGAATAAATCTGCTCTGTCCAGAAGTGACATTCCATTCCTTTGTAACTCTCTTTTCTTGTGCCCATGTTGGACTCAGAATGAGATACTCCAAAATTAAGAAAATAGCAGAAGCATCAAGGACTCTGGCTTCTCCTGGTTTCTTCCCCTGAAGATTGGCATACGATAGTTGTCCTGCCCTATATGCAGAGGGAAGTAAAGCCATGCAGTGATGCCAAGAAGAAACTGAACAAATACCCCTTGCTAAGTTCCCCCCAGGTTATTGCCATTAGACCATATGCTTTTGTCCTCCAATCATACTTCTGCATGACTGTCTGTTAAAATTTGTTCCCTGGGAACTTTGTCTTCATTTCTGAAGACTCCCATGTCATATAAAACTTATGTTAAATACATTTATTATGCTTTTCTCTTGTTGCTCTGTCTTCTGTTATAGGGTGGGGAATAAATTTTTTTTTCTCCCATACCCATCTGTCTATCCCAGGATGTATCCTCCTTACTGAAAGACCTTGTTACTAAATTCACATGTTCCTCTACGTTTGTAGACTGCTAATCTAATCCTTAGCTATTAGGAAGTCATTGTGAATTTTTTTTTTTTTTTTTTTTTTTTGAGATGGAGGAGTCTCACTCTTTTGCCCAGGCTGGAGTTTAGTGGCATCATCTTGGTTCACTGCAATTTCTGCCTCCCAGATTCAAGTGATTCTCCTGCCTCAGCCTCCCGAGTAGCTGGGATTACAGGCACCTGCCACCATGTTGTTTGGTTCACCCTATGGAGTCAACATTTTTCAATAATGGGAAGGGTTATAAAATCCCTTTGGCAGGAAAGAGCTTAGTTTGATGATGAAATTCCACTGGACAGCACCATGATACTCTCTATATAAAACCATTTAACCTCCATGGACAGGTGGACACTGGAACATTATTATTATTATTATTTTAAGTTCAACATTGTTTAAGTTATTCAGTTACTTCCGGAGAGAGGTAGAGCTGTGATATCCTGATTTTCAAGCTACTAAGTTTTCATCTTTGCCATCCAAGGTCTCTAATATGAAGAGACTGAGGACAAATTTCAGAGGAAGAGGGAATACAGTCAGGCAAATTATATTATAGTAAGGGAATCTGAAAATGCAACTGAAAATTTTTAGAGCTTGAATCTAAGGAATAGCATTTGAGTAAATTATAAAGGAATATAGGGTCAAGTCAGATGGAAGTGGTAGAGAAAAAAAATAGGGTTAGAATATAAGTCATTAAAGCCAGCATGAATAAGAAAGAACACAAAGCAGAGTAGAGGCTGGCAGATGAGACTGTTAGTTTTGTTGCTGAGCTTCTAAGTAATTGGGAATGTGAAAGGTTAGGCAGTAGACAAGAGGTGGAAGTTGCCATCATGAGGAACTCTCAGACCTCCAAGGCCCAGAGACTGCATTGGAGTCACTTAGGAAAAATCTACCTTTCTTTGGCTCCTCTTGTCTATTGCAGGATGTTTTCTTCTTAGTAGAGGACCTCATTCCTAAGCTTGAACATTTTTGTGTCTTATTCCTCACGCTTTCCACCCATCTTGGTTGGCCCAGTAAGAGCTGCTTACAGAGAAAATAACAATTCACCAAAGCTAAAGTCAGCTATGAATGCAGGGGAGTGAATTTGGTTCTGTAACAATAACAAAATTAAGGAAAAGGAATGCAAGGCATAAAGTGGAAATGATAGACCCCTAAAGAAGTTTTGGCATGAAAGTGGAAGAAGAGTATTGGAAAGGTTTCCTAGGTAGCAAAAAGCATAGGCAGGTGGATGTGAATCCAGTATGAGATGGGCCTGCCTTTGGAGGGCTGTATAGGAAGTAATGTTTTCTTGAGAAAATCACGTTCAATAAAGAAAGAAGGAGAAGAAATGAGCAGCATGAGTGTTTATTGGACATAACATTTGCTTATTAATTTGTACACATCAACTTATAAAATGTGTACCACATTCCTATGGCATTGGCATTGTTGTCTGAGAAAAAGTATCTTACAGAGTAGAACTCTAAGAACAAATTGTATTTTCTCTCCATCTAATGTCTAGGTATAAATCGAAGACATTCCCCAGTACAGATAATTCTGACTGCTGCATTCTTACTTGATATCTTGCCTCTATATTTTATATTGAGATTAAACATTTTTCACAATTATAACTTTTAACAGATGCATAATATTCCACCATGTGGTTATGCCATTATTTATTTAACAAACTCCAAATTATTAGGTAGTGGGCTTTCTCCCCAAGGTTTCATTATTTTAAATAATTCCACAGTAAAAAATGGCATACAAATTTTAGAATTAGTTTTTAATTATTTCCTTAAATAAACAACTCTAAATGGAATAAGTAAATCAACAGGCATAAATATTTTTAAGACTTTACTTAGGTACTTTCTTGCTTCAAAGAGAAGTCATTTAGTTTACACTAGGAAAGCAATTTAAAACCCAGAAACAATAAGACTGAGAAGCCAGCACCTAAAAGCTCTTCTGAGAATTCAGATTGCACCAGAGAAGTCAACACTCACTGGAGCTACACCTTATTCCGGCCCTGACCAAGCCATTCTCACGTCCCCTGATGCAGAATCAGTTTCAAAGCATGTGTTATATGTAGATTGTTTCTATTCAGCTAGCTGAAAAGAATGCCACAACACACCTTTCCCCTAAAATGAGTAGGAACAGTCTTACTATATCATAGCCCCTTAAGTTCCCTCTCAAGCCGGCAGACAAATTCCTGAGTGATAATTCCAGTCTAGCTATCTTATCTCACAACCTCACCTTTACCAACAGCATCCCAACCAACACAAAAGAACTGTCCATACATTTTCTGTACATATAAGCATGCCACACACTTCACTAATTTCAGGCCAAATGATCAAAATAATAATTGTTTTACCCACCTGCATGTTTGCTGTATTTAACTCAGACCTTTGCAAGAATCTGACCAAACAAGGTGCAATCAGACAAAACTAGAAAGCCAGCTTGGTTAAATTTATGTTCACCAAAGGATTGCTGAATATGTGCATGTTCACAGCAGCTCCTAAATGGCTTACCTCATTCAATCTTGCCTTTTCAGTCCAATTGGTCCAGTGAAAATGTTGACTTATCTGGAAAAGGAGAAATACAGGAGCATAATAAGTATGACATAAAATAGAAAGATGCATAATTGTATGCATGAGGTATATTTTTTCAGTACAAGTAATAGAATCTCACTTCATATTTTGGGAAAATAACGAAAAGGCAATAAGAGAAAATCGTGTTCTTATCAAGTGACTCAAACACCCCCTACAGATTTCAGACCCACGTTCAATCTAGCCTTCAGAAATGACCTGGCAAAATGAAACAAGAGTCATTTTAGAGTCGTTTAATCTCTAACTTCAATTTTCTTAATAAAAAGAGCCACAGCAGTACCTTAGCTCGTTAGCTCAGGGAGGGGTCTGGCAAATGAATCCAGCCTAATTACAGAATGCCTCTGAGATAGCAAGTGCAACATGTGTATGATCTTCCACGATCTGACTTCTTCAAAGTTATAACCCACATGTTAATAAGCAACTGAAATTCATGCTGGCATGGAAGCAACGAGTCTAATCCTAAATCTGTAATCAGATACTTAGGCATGAGCAAGTTCCATAGCATGAAAGAATACTGAAAATATTTGGATGTATTAAAACTTACATATTTGAAAGATGAAAATAAAGTTTTATTTATATAAAATTATGATTTAAATCCTTTATTTATAAAATAATTAAGAGTATAACTAATTTTCACCAAAACCTTGTGATTCCTCTAAGATTTTAGAGCTCTATACCTCCAAATTATTTTAACTATTATGATTTAGTATGATGACTGTTTCATTTTAATATCACAAGAATGTCAGACATTAGGATACAAATTCACATTCATAAAGGTCAAACTAAAAAATCTTCTTTTCTATGTGTTTTCATTAACAGGATAAACATTTTTAATCAAATACACACAGTCCTAACATTACATTTCTGTCTTCAGTATCAATGTTTTTCCACGTTTTATTTAACAGTTCAAAGAAGACATTTTATGCTGTGCTAGTTATAAGACATACGAGACAGTACTATTAGAAATCAATCTTCATTAGGACCATGTGAAAAGAAAATTGGCACAGGAACTTCCACTAGAAAGAGAAAGGGAATTCTTGGATTTGCAAAGGACATTATTTTAGTCATGATCCACCTAGGTTGGCTTTTTCTCAATACCCTAATGTAATAATCCTAACTAAAAATGTTGATCACTAATCAGTGTATTTGATGGTGAGTCCTGAATTTATTAAATTAATCATCTAATTTCTTTTCCAGGTCCCAATTCACATTTACATGTAATCAAAAAGCAGACTTAAAGATATCATTTTAATTATTCATCTGATACGGTTTGGATCTGTGCTCCCACCTAAATCTCATGTTGAAATGTAATCCTCAATGCTGAAGGTGGGGCTTGGTGGGAGGTGTTTGGATCATGGGGCTGGTTTCTCACGGTTTAACACCATCCACCCCGGTGCTGTCACTGTGATAGTGAGTGCTCATGAGATCTGGTTGTTTAAAAGTGTGTAGCACCTCCCCGCTCTCCCTCTTCTGGGAGACAAGGTGAAGTGATGGCTCCTCCTTTGCCTTCTGTCACTATTATAAGTTTCCGGAGGCTTCCCTGAAGCTGATGCTGCCATGATTCCTGTACAGCCCGCAGAACTGTGAGCCAATAAAATCTCCTTTCTTTGTAAATTAGTCCCCCGTATTACTTTATAGCAGTGTGAGAAAAGAACAAATACAGAAAATTGGTACCAGGAGTTGTATATTGCTATAAAGACACCTGAAAATGTGGAAACACCTTTGGAATTGGGTAATGAACAGAGGTTGGAAGAGTGTGGAGGGCTCAGAAGGTGACAGGAAGATGAGGGAAAATTTGGAACTTCTAGAGATTTGTGGAATGGTTATAATGCAAATGCTAACAATTAGTGAAGGCCAGGCTGAGGAGGTCTCAGATGGAGATGAGGAACTTATTGGCAATGGAGCAAAGGTCACATTTGGCAAAGAGCTTGTTTGGATTATGCCCCTGCCCTACAGATCTCTGAAACTTTGAACTTGAGAGTGATAATTTAGAGCAGGAGTCCCCGACCCCTGAGCCACAGACAATTGTTAGTCTGTGGCCTGTTAAGAACCAGGCTGGGCTAGGCTCGGTGGCTCACACTGTAATCCCAGCACTTTGGGAGGCCGAGGTGGGCGGATCACAAGGTCAGGAGATGGAGACCAACCTGGCTAACACAGTGAAACCCCGTCTCTACTAAAAATACAAATACAAAAAAAATTAGCCAGGCGTGGTGGCGGGCACCTGTAGTCCCAGCTACTCAGGAGGCTGAGGCAGGAGAATGGCGTGAACCTGGGAGGTGGAGCTTGCAGTGAGCCGAGATCATGCCACTGCACTCCAGCCTGAGCGACAGAGCAAGACTCTGTCTCAAAAAAAATAAAAATAAAAATAAAAATAAAAAAGAACCAGGCTACACAGCAAGAGGTGAGCAGCAGGCAAGGAAGTGAAGCTTTATCTGTATGTACAGCCACTCCCCATTGCTCACATTACTGCCTGAGCTGGGCCTCCTGTCAGATCAGCAGCGGCATTCAATTCTCACAGGAGTGTGAACCCTATTGTGAACTGCACCTGTGAGAGATCTAGGTTGTCTGCTCCTTATGAGAATCTAATGCATGATGATCTGTCACTGTCTCCAATTGCCCACGGATGGGACTAGCTAGCTGCAGGAAAACAAGTTCAGGGCTCCCATTGATTCTATATTATGGTGAGTTGTATAATTCTTTCATTGTACCTTACAATGTAATAATAATGGGAATAAAGTTCACAATAAATGTAATGTACTTGAATCACCCTGAAACCATCCCACCCACCCCCAGTATGTGGAAAAATTGTCATCCATAAAACCAGTCCCTGGTGCCAAAAAGGTTGGGGACTGCTGATTTGGGGTATCTGGTGGAAGAAATGTCCAAGCAGCAAAGCATTCAATTCTTGACTTGGCTGCTTCTGATAGCCTATTTCACATGCATGAGCAAAGAAATTATGTAAAACTGGAACTTATATTTAATACGAGGCCAGGCGCGGTGGCTCACACATGTGATCCTAGCCCTTTGGGAGGCTGAGGCGGTCAGATCACCTGAGGTCAGGAGTTTAAGACTAGCCTGGTCAACGTGGTAAAATCCTGTCTCTACTAAAATACAAAAATTAGCTGGGCATGATGGCAGCTACTATAATTCCAGCTACTCAGGAGGCTGAGATGGGGAAATCATTTGAACTTGGGAGACAGTAGTTGCAGTGAGCTGAGATCATGCCCTTGCCCTCCAGTCTGGGTGGCTGAGTGAGACTCTATCTCCAAAAAAAAAAAAAAAAAAAAAAAGTGAAAGTGCTTCTGAATTATAAAATATGATATAAATATTTGTTTCAAAACTACCTATTTTGAGTTAATATAAATGTGCCTGCCCGCATGTTTTCCTCCCTTCCAAGCTTCTTATTGGCATTAAGATACTATTAGCATTTATTCAGCATTTACTTCAATGAGCATTACTAGGAAATGAGAGCATCAAATTCCTGAGGGAAGATAGCAATTAATTCTAACTTCAGGAACTGAAGACAGCTTCATGGAAAAGGCTACAATAAAGTTGGAAAGATGAGTAGATTTTTAGCAACAGAAACACTGCTGTGAATACAGACTTTTAGTTAACGTCTATGCAATGAAAATCACCTTCAACGAGTCTGCATTTTACCAGGTGAATAGAATCCCTAGAATTTCTATGTTTGTACTTAAAGATTTTTTGTAAAAGGTTGCATTGGACATACATATTCTTTGTTCTATGAGCTTTGTACATAAATTATGACTCAAAGTAATGAAAAATATAATCCAAACTGATGCAAATGCAAATGCCCTAGTTTTAGACAGCTGCAATGGTTATTTCTGTATATCTGGGAAACAGCTATCAGGCCTCATCTATACACTGGTTTTTGTTCAACTTCAAATGGGTGTCAAGAATAAGGTGGCATCCATTTCAGGAATACATAAGAGTTTCTAAGCCTTTCCTCTGTGAGCAGCTTCTAAATCACCCTCATCTTATGGCACTGGCATGATGGAACATTCTCACAGATTGCCTTTCCCCATCCAAGCTCTGAGGACGCCCAGGCTGGTTGGAAGGTGTAGCTTGTGTAATGATTCCAAAAGCACTCCTCTCCCATGATTACACAGAACAAGTAATGGAATAGTCATTTTCAAGGCCAGGCATAAGTGATTACTCACCAGGGTACAGAGGTTATGATAGGAAGGGCCCACGCTGATGCTGACAGTCAGAAGCAAGATGCAGGGCTTGATCTTTTACTGCAAGAAGCTGCAGAGACCATGCATCTGAGCTAGACAGCTGATGAGATGCCTTCTCCTTGGGATTCACACCACAACAATAGGCTAATAGATTTATGCCATAAAAGCAGTGACCTTTGTGGTCAGAAACATTTTCTCACGGAGAGAAAAAGGTGCTATACGCCCCTGTGTGCTACAGTTTTGACAGTGACTGACAGCATGGGCTGGCCCTAGTCTCCAGGAAGCCGTATGCACAGACTTTTGCATTGTTACCCTTTGATTAACTTCTGACAGACTTTGCAACATAAAACTCTTACAAAGAAATTGCTCTGTAATGCTAGCTGTAACATCTAGAAACTTTGCCAAGGAGAGCTAAAATGTACCCCAAAGCATGTGGCCTGAAATAATATCCATGTGCGTGTATGTGTGTGGGGAACACACTTTGGGCTTTAAATTTTCAGACTCATAATGCTATTACTTAAGTGCAATATTTAGAAAAAGAGTCTCACATGTTATAAGCATATTGCGCATGAAGAGACTTAAGCAATGCCAAGATGAAAATAAATAATGTATGAAGTCAGAGGCCTGAAGCAAATGTTAACTAATTTCAAAATGGGTCAAAATCACAACAATTAAGTCCCTGACATGTGAAGTCATTTTTTTTCTTCCTAAAATATTAACCAACTTGCTTCACTTCTTCTAGATTGATTTGTAGAGCATGAAAGGTCATTTTGGAGGCAGAGGGGGAATTTGGCTTCTACAAGCCATCCATAATGAGAGCCAATAAATTAGGTAAAGCTCCTGTTTACCTAAGCTGAAATATTGATGTCCAAGACCACATCGAATGCAAATCTCTACATTAATCATTTTTTCTCCAGTTGGGAAATTCAGACCATGGTAACACATGCTTTGATAGACCCATACATCATAGTTACAGCAACATTAGACAGTGCCTCAGTGACAGAATACAAATATATTGCATTGGATTTCCTTCATTTTCCCCAGCCTGACTTTTATTTGTAACTGCAAAGTCTGCTCTGGGTGTGTGAGGTTTTGACACGGGTTTGGGTGATACTTTTGGTCTAGGAAATAAGTGAAAATTGATAACAAGAATTTTCTTCGCTTGGTTACCTGCCAAGCATATCTAGGGGAGGCTCACATCTAGTTCATTAAGCATAGCACCTAGATGAGCACATACCTTGTGTTCAGTCTTCTCCCACTCCAACAGTAATATGGTCTGTGTTTCCCAGAGTGGGATTCATGAACCATCTGTGTCAGATTACCTGGGTGCTTGCTGGGAAATGCAGTTTCCTAGGCTTCATCATAATCAATCAGATTTTCTTAGCGGCGGGGGGAGGGGTGGCGCAGGGAATCTTGTACAAGATCCTCAGCTGTTTATTATACACACTGTTGTTTGATAACTGATATAGGCAGCCATCACCCTTGGGCTTCTAAAAACTACCTTGTCTTGCCACTTTTCTGCTGAAAGTCTTTCCTCTCCCAAATATGGTCCAAACCTCTACGTAGCCCTCTTCTTCTCTAGAGGCATTTCTCACACAGTCTTATCTACTTTTAAGGTTATTCTCTCTATATGCAGAAGACTCTCAAATCACTATTTCCAACAGTGATGTTCTATCTCGGCTTCCAATTCATATGTGAAAATGCCTGTTGAAACTGTCTACCTGGCATTAGAAAGACAGTGTGGCCAAACTGAACTCATTCCTCTTTCATTGCTATCACACAGCCAGACAGAAATCCTGATGCTCTCATTTATTCTTCTGTCTCCCTTCTATTTTCAACACGTACATCATTAAATAAATAGCCTGTATCATCTATTCATAGTCTCTACGATGGCTCATTCTTTTCTTTCTTTTCTACCCCTGTGCAAAATC
The DNA here is from genome assembly GCF_049350105.2 of Macaca mulatta. Lineage (NCBI taxonomy): Eukaryota > Metazoa > Chordata > Mammalia > Primates > Cercopithecidae > Macaca > Macaca mulatta. The sequence continues at coordinate 81,015,253 of NC_133419.1, forward strand.
CAGGTCTTCCTTGTTTCTCAGCTGTACCATTGTAACAGACCTCTAACTAGTGTTCCCGTCTTTTGTCTTCAACTTCTCAAATCAATCTTCTACATGGTGGCTGAATAGGTTTTCTAAAATACATCTGACTGAGTCACTTGTTTCCTTAACACTCTGAGAACATTCCTCCTGCAGGACAAAATCTAGGTTTTCTGGCCTCACTTTCCTGCCCATTTCTAGTTTATGCATACTCAATTTTTATCAATCCTTACTTTGATTCCACTTCAGTACAACCGTTTACAGTAACGTTATACCATGCCTTTCCTCCCATTTCCCTCTGCCTGGAGTACCCTTTTCTTGACTATTTTCATTCATATTATGACTCAATAATTATAATGATGCTTATAAATGTTATTTTATGACACAATTATCTAATATGAATACTTACTCTATGCCAACTATTGAGTTAAATTTTTGATTCTCACAAGGATAAAAATGTGATAACCTACATTAGTACGCTTTTTAAGAGGCCTTCTTTCATTACCTTTTTAAGACTTTCCTTAATCTCTAGTCTGACTACTTCTTACCTTATTACCACCAACACGCTATGTGCTTACTTCAGCTAAAACATTTAGCCTAATATACTAAAATAGTATGTTTATATTCTCCACTGTCTTTTCATCACTAAATTACATGATTCACAAGGGCACAGCATGTATCTTATTCAGATCTATTTTCAAACCATGTAGTCCCAGCTGCCCAAGTAACGTTTTTTTTAACTCAAGAGATCTGATTCATGGCCATAGAGAATATCACTGTGTGAGTGGCTCTTCTCAGCATATTAACTAAGAGACTTTTGATCTGAGACCTCGAACTTCAAGCAGAGAGGCAGGACCATGTTCATGTTTGTATCTCCCCTATAGTGCCTAGTCCTGCATATTTTATATCATCACTGCTCAAAAGTGTTGGTACAAATTTAACTGCTACTATGTAGATTTCAGGAATATTAAAATGAAGATAAGCTCTGCTAAATTTTAGAAATATGGAGTACACAAAGTCACTGTTAAAAGCAAAATCATTAGGCACTCTAGCCTCATTTAAGCAGCATGATGTCAGAAGGAATATTCATTAAACATAATGGATTTGTGAGTGTCGGACAGAATAAATGTATGAACTTACAAAAAGTGCAAAGGGGAATGGATCACTGTTGTGAGAAAAGGGCAAACGACACCTTGCAGAGTCGGAAACCCCAAGAATAAAGGGGATCAATGGGATGGGTTTCTTTTAACAACTGTTTAAATTTTTTTTCAGTAATGGCATACTTTTGGTACATTTAATTACATCAAATATGGTCATAAAAATAATATAATAATAATGAAATATTGCTCAACTTATTGAGTGAATACTCTGACCCAAGTGTTCTACAGAGCTCAATGTATCTTCTAGGTATGCATTTTCTCCTGTTTTATAGATGAGGAAGCTGAAGTTCAGAAGGGTTTAGTAACTTTCTCAAGGTCATATTGCAATGTATTCACATGACAGTCTGTGTTCACTCATTTAAAAAGCACATGCTGAGCAATAACTGTGCCAGAAATTGAACTAGGAACTAAACATACAGGGATAAGTCAGAAGTTCAGAGTTCTCAGTACTGTGAGAGAATCATAAAAAGTAACACGATACAATGTGGCACGTACCCTGAGACAGTTAGCCTATGAGGTCAATACAGAGGGTCATGAGAACCTGGGAGAGAGGCATCTAATCTAGCTTGGGATAAAAAACAAACAAACCTGTAAAGCATCAGGGAACACTTCCCAAAAAGACATGAAAAGTCTGACTGTATGAGGTAACAATCATAATTTAGATAGAGGGAATGATACATGCCAATGACTCAGAATTCTTCTGTGTCCTATATTTCTCATCACTGCTATCACCAGAATGTGTTTGAGAAGGTAATGGCAGATCATCCTGATTTTACACTCTCAAAGTGGACACCTTGAGAGATAGTGTTCAATGAGGATGAAAAGTATGAGTATGCTATGGAAGAGTGCTTACAATTTGTCCTACAGATGCAAATGGTGCCCTTTAGTGATTGTGCAGGGCACAACCCGTACACTGTAAATGATAGCCCTGTTCCTAGCATTGTGCTTGGTTGGTCCTTAACATATCTAATCTGATTTATTCTTCATGATGACTCTAAAAGTTGGTTTGCTTGCCTTCATTGTATGGATAAGGAGACTAATACCCCAGGAGTTTAAATAACTGTCCAAACATCATACATAGAACAAATAAAGGAGCCAGAATCTTAATCAAGATGTTTATGCCTCCAAAGTCCTTGATCTATCTGCTAGAAAATCAGGAATAAGGAAGAAATTCTATTTTACCTCTTTGGTGAGCTCTTCTCTGGCATCATAGATGGGTACTTCCCCCTGAATTCCCAGTCTAGTTCTCAGAAGAGACAAGATAAACTGCTGCTTCTATATTAGCTTCTCTAAGAGCACCAGCCTGTCTGGGCCCTGTTTTCATTAATCTTTATACTTTTCCCTGATTTGATTCTCTTTCTTTTACCCTAATTTCCTCCCCAGTCTAGCTAAAAAAAAAGACCATTCCGTTTGATCACATATGTTAGTAGGCTTGTTTTCATTATGATTGTGTCTATTAAACTGTTCCAATATTAATCTAGGTTATAGAAGACTAATAGAAATCCCCCATTAATGTAATATTTCTTTTTTTTTATTTATTATTATTATACTTTAAGTTGTAGGGTACATGTGCATAACGTGCAGGTTTGTTACATATGTATACTTGTGCCATGTTGCTGTGCTGCACCCATCAACTCGTCATTTACATCAGGTATAACGCCCAATGCAATCCCTCCCCCCTCCCCCCTCCCCATGATAGGCCCCGGTGTGTGATGTTCCTCTTCCTGAGTCTGAGTGATCTCATTGTTCAGTTCCCACCTATGAGTGAGAACATGCGGTGTTTGGTTTTCTGTTCTTGTGATAGTTTGCTAAGAATGATGGATTCCAGCTGCATCCAAGTCCCTACAAAGGAATCAAACTCATCCTTTTTTATGGCTGCATAGTATTCCATGGTGTATATTTGCAACATTTTCTTAATCCAATCTGTCACTGATGGACATTTGGGTTGATTCCAAGTCTTTGCTATTGTGAATAGTGCTGCAATAAACATACGTGTGCATGTGTCTTTATAGCAGCATAATTTATAATCCTTTGGGTATATACCCAGTAATGGGATGGCTGGGTCATACGGTACATCTAGTTCTAGAACCTTGAGGAATCGCCATACTGTTTTCCATAATGGTTGAACTAGTTTACAATCCCACCAACAGTGTAAAACTGTTCCTATTTCTCCACATCCTCTCCAGCACCTGTTGTTTCCTGACTTTTTAATGATTGCCATTCTAACTGGTGTGAGATGGTATCTCATTGTGGTTTTGATTTGCATTTCTCTGATGGCCAGTGATGATGAGCATTTTTTCATGTGTCTGTTGGCTGTATGAATGTCCTCTTTTGAGAAATGTCTGTTCATATCCTTTGCCCACTTTTTGATGGGGTTGTTTGTTTTTTTCTTGTAAATTTGTTTGAGTTCTTTGTAGGTTCTGGATATTAGCCCTTTGTCAGATGAGTAGATTGCAAAAATTTTCTCCCATTCTGTAGGTTGCCTGTTCACTCTGATGGTAGTGTCTTTTGCTGTGCAGAAGCTCTTTAGTTTAATGAGATCCCATTTGTCAATTTTGGCTTTTGCTGCCATTGCTTTTGGTGTTTTAGACATGAAATCTTTGCCCATCCCTATGTCCTGAATGGTACTACCTAGGTTTCCCTCTAGGATTTTTATGGTATTAGGTCTAACATTTAAGTCTCTAATCCATCTTGAATTAATTTTCGTATAAGGAGTAAGGAAAGGATCCAGTTTCAGCTTTCTACTTATGGCTAGCCAATTTTCCCAGCACCATTTATTAAATAGGGAATCCTTTCCCCATTTCTTGTTTCTCTCAGGTTTGTCAAAGATCAGATGGCTGTAGATGTGTGGTATTATTTCTGAGGACTCTGTTCTGTTCCATTGGTCTATATCTCTGTTTTGGTACCAGTACCATGCTGTTTTGGTTACTGTAGCCTTGTAGTAGAGTTTGAAGTCAGGTAGCATGATGCCTCCAGCTTTGTTCTTTTGACTTAGGATTGTCTTGGAGATGCGGGCTCTTTTTTGGTTCCATATGAACTTTAAAGCAGTTTTTTCCAATTCTGTGAAGAAAGTCATTGGTAGCTTGATGGGGATGGCATTGAATCTATAAATTACCTTGGGCAGTATGGCCATTTTCATGATATTGATTCTTCCTATCCATGAGCATGGTATGTTCTTCCATTTGTTTGTGTCCTCTTTTATTTCACTGAGCAGTGGTTTGTAGTTCTCCTTGAAGAGGTCCTTTACATCCCTTGAAAGTTGGATTCCTAGGTATTTTATTCTCTTTGAAGCAATTGTGAATGGAAGTTCATTCATGATTTGGCTCTCTGTTTGTCTGTTACTGGTGTATAAGAATGCTTGTGATTTTTGCACATTAATTTTGTATCCTGAGACTTTGCTGAAGTTGCTTATCAGCTTAAGGAGATTTTGGGCTGAGACAATGGGGTTTTCTAAATATACAATCATGTCATCTGCAAACAGGGACAATTTGACTTCTTCTTTTCCTAACTGAATACCCTTGATTTCTTTCTCTTGCCTGATTGCCCTAGCCAGAACTTCCAACACTATGTTGAATAGGAGTGGTGACAGAAGGCATCCCTGTCTTGTGCCAGTTTTCAAAGGGAATTTTTCCAGTTTTTGTCCATTCAGTATGATATTGGCTGTGGGTTTGCCATAAATAGCTCTTATTATTTTGAGGTATGTTCCATCAATACCGAATTTATTAAGCGTTTTTAGCATGAAGGGCTGTTGAATTTTGTCAAAAGCCTTTTCTGCATCAATTGAGATAATCATGTGGTTCTTGTCTTTGGTTCTGTTTATATGCTGGATTATGTTCATTGATTTGCGAATGTTGAACCAGCCTTGCATCCCAGGGATGAAGCCCACTTGATCATGGTGGATAAGCTTTTTGATGTGTTGCTGAATCCGGTTTGCCAGTATTTTATTGAGGATATTTGCATCAATGTTCATCAGGGATATTGGTCTAAAATTCTCTTTTTTTGTTGTGTCCTTGCCAGGCTTTGGTATCAGGATGATATTGGCCTCATAAAATGAGTTAGGGAGGATTCCCTCTTTTTCTATTCATTGGAATAGTTTCAGAAGGAATGGTACCAACTCCTCCTTGTACCTCTGGTAGAATTCAGCTGTGAATCCATCTGGTCCTGGACTTTTTTTGGTTGGTAGGCTATTAATTGTTGCCTCAATTTCAGAGCCTGCTATTGGTCTATTCAGGGATTCAACTTCTTCCTGGTTTAGTCTTGGAAGAGTGTAAGTGTCCAGGAAATTATCCATTTCTTCTAGATTTTCCAGTTTATTTGCGTAGAGGTGTTTATAGTATTCTCTGATGGTAGTTTGTATTTCTGTGGGGTCGGTGGTGATATCCCCTTTATCATTTTTAATTGCGTCGATTTGATTCTTCTCTCTTTTCTTCTTTATTAGTCTGGCTAGTGGTCTGTCAATTTTGTTGATCTTTTCAAAAAACCAACTCCTGGATTCATTGATTTTTTAGAGGGTTTTTTGTGTCTCTATCTCCTTCAGTTCTGCTCTGATCTTAGTTATTTCTTGCCTTCTGCTAGCTTTCGAACGTGTTTGCCCTTGCTTCTCTAGTTCTTTTAATTGCGATGTTAGAGTGTCAATTTTAGATCTTTCCTGCTTTCTCTTGTGGGCATTTAGTGCTATAAATTTCCCTCTACACACTGCTTTAAATGTGTCCCAGAGATTCTGGTATGTTGTATCTTTGTTCTCATTGGTTTCAAAGAACATCTTGATTTCTGCCTTCATTTCGTTATGTACCCAGTAGTCATTCAGGAGCAGGTTGTTCAGTTTCCATGTAGTTGAGCGGTTTTGAGTGAGTTTCTTAGTCCTGAGTTCTAGTTTGATTGCACTGTGGTCTGAGAGACAGTTTGTTATAATTTCTGTTCTTGTACATTTGCTGAGGAGTGCTTTACTTCCAATTATGTGGTCAATTTTGGAGTAAGTATGATGTGGTGCTGAGAAGAATGTATATTCTGTTGATTTGGGGTGGAGAGTTCTATAGATGTCTATTAGGTCTGCTTGCTGCAGAGATGAGTTCAATTCCTGGATATCCTTGTTAACTTTCTGTCTCGTTGATCTGTCTAATGTTGACAGTGGAGTGTTGAAGTCTCCCATTATTATTGTATGGGAGTCTAAGTCTCTTTGTAGGTCTCTAAGGACTTGCTTTATGAATCTGGGTGCTCCTGTATTGGGTGCATATATATTTGGGATAGTTAGCTCTTCCTGTTGAATTGATCCCTTTACCATTATGTAATGGCCTTCTTTGTCTCTTTTGATCTTTGATGGTTTAAAGTCTGTTTTATCAGAGACTAGTATTGCAACCCCTGCTTTTTTTTGTTCTCCATTTGCTTGGTAAATCTTCCTCCATCCCTTTAATTTGAGCCTATGTATGTCTCTGCATGTGAGATGGGTCTCCTGAATACAGCAGACTGATGGGTCTTGACTCTTTATTCAGTTTGCCAGTCTGTGTCTTTTAATTGGAGCATTTAGTCCATTTACATTTAAGGTTAACATTGTTATGTGTGAACTTGATCCTGCCATATGATATTAACTGGTTATTTTGCTCATTAGTTGATGCAGTTTCTTCCTAGCCTCAATGATCTTTACATTTTTGCATGTTTTTGCAATGGCTGGTACCGGTTGTTCCTTTCCATGTTTAGTGCTTCCTTCAGGGTCTCTTGTAAGGCAGGCCTAGTGGTGACAAAATCTCTAAGCATTTGCTTATCTGTAAAGGATTTTATTTCTCCTTCACTTATCAAACTTAGTTTGGCTGGATATGAAATTCTGGGTTGAAAATTCTTTTCTTTAAGAATGTTGAATATTGGCCCCCACTCTCTTCTGGCTTGGAGAGTTTCTGCTGAGAGATCTGCTGTTAGTCTGATGGGCTTCCCTTTGTGGGTAACCCGACCTTTCTCTCTGGCTGCCCTTAAGATTTTTTCCTTCATTTCAACTTTGGTGAATCTGGCAATTATGTGTCTTGGAGTTGCTCTTCTCGAGGAGTATCTTTGTGGCGTTCTCTGTATTTCCTGGATTTGAATGTTGGCCTGCCCTACTAGGTTGGGGAAGTTCTCCTGGATGATATCCTGAAGAGTGTTTTCCAACTTGGTTCCATTTTCCCCCTCACTTTCAGGCACCCCAATCAGACGTAGATTTGGTCTTTTTACATAATCCCATACTTCTTGCAGGCTTTGTTCATTTCTTTTTCTTCTTTTTTCTTTTGGTTTCTCTTCTCGCTTCATTTCATTGATTTGATCCTCAATCGCTGATACTCTTTCTTCCAGTTGATCGAGTCGGTTACTGAAGCTTGTGCATTTGTCACGTATTTCTCGTGTCATGGTTTTCATCTCTTTCATTTCGTTTATGACCTTCTCTGCATTAATTACTCTAGCCATCAATTCTTCCACTTTTTTTTCAAGATTTTTAGTTTCTTTGCGCTGGGTACGTAATTCCTCCTTTAGCTCTGAGAAATTTGATGGACTGAAGCCTTCTTCTCTCATCTCGTCAAAGTCATTCTCCGTCCAGCTTTGATCTGTTGCTGGCGATGAGCTGCGCTCCTTTGCCGGGGGAGATGCGCTCTTATTTTTTGAATTTCCAGCTTTTCTGCCCTGCTTTTTCCCCATCTTTGTGGTTTTATCTGCCTCTGGTCTTTGATGATGGTGATGTACTGATGGGGTTTTGGTGTAGGTGTCCTTCCTGTTTGATAGTTTTCCTTCTAACAGTCAGGACACTCAGCTGTAGGTCTGTTGGAGATTGCTTGAGGTCCACTCCAGACCCTGTTTGCCTGGGTATCAGCAGCAGAGGCAGCAGAAGATAGAATATTTCTGAACAGCGAGTGTACCTGTCTGATTCTTGCTTTGGAAGCTTCCTCTCAGGGGTGTACTCCTCCCTGTGAGGTGTGGGGTGTCAGACTGCCTCTAGTGGGGGATGTCTCCCAGTTAGGCTACTCAGGTGTCAGGGACCCACTTGAGCATGGAGTCTGTCCCTTCTCAGATCTCAACCTCCGTGTTGGGAGATCCACTGCTCTCTTCAAAGCTGTCAGACAGAGTCGTTTGCGTCTGCAGAGGTGTCTGCTGCGTTTGTTTAATTTACTGTGCCCTGTCCCCAGAGGTGGAGTCTACAGAGACAGGCAGGTTTCCTTGAGCTGCTGTGAGCTCCACCCAGTTCGAGCTTCCCAGCAGCTTTGTTTACCTACTGAAGCCTCAGCAATGGCGGGCGCCCCTCCCCCAGCCTCGCTGCTGCCTTGCCAGTAGATCACAGACTGCTGCGCTAGCAATGAGGGAGGCTCCGTGGGTGTGGGACCCTCCCGGCCAGGTGTGGGATATGATCTCCTGGTGTGCCTGTTTGCTTAAAGCGCAGTATTGGGGTGGGAGTTACCAGATTTTCCAGGTGTTGTGTGTCTCAGTTCCCCTGGCTAGGAAAAGGGATTCCCTTCCCCCTTGCGCTTCCCAGGTGAGGCAATGCCTCGCCCTGCTTCAGCTCTCGCTGGTCGGGCTGCAGCAGCTGACCAGCACCGATCGTCCGGCACTCTCCAGTGAGATGAACCCAGTACCTCAGTTGACAATGCAGAAATCACCGGTCTTCTGTGTCGCTCGCGCTGGGAGTTGGAGACTGGAGCTGCTCCTATTCGGCCATCTTGCTCCGCCCCCCCCCCCCCGTAATATTTCTTAAGTACTATATGTTACCTTATTTATAAGAACTCAGGCAGAGCCACCAATGGGAACTGTAGGCTCATACTAATAAAATAAATAGGAGGGATGAAGCATATCAGAAGCACAGGTTTCCTTTGAACACCTTTCTATCTCACTTTCAGGACTGTGGGGTTGTTAAGTCTAATTTTATGACTACTATCATGTTGTAAAACTTGTCAGTCTTCGCTGTATCCTCAGACGTGAGGCCTCACCCATCCCTCTCTTTTCATGTTATTCGAATTCTAGATGTGGGTTAAAATCCCAAAAGTGGTAAGCTTTCTGTTCGAGCATACCATGCATTAATCTAATACACAACAAAGTCTATTAATTTTGAATAGCGCTATCAATTATACTGCATGACAGAGAGATAACTATGCAATCACCTGTGAAGAAGTGTCTTTCTTAGGAAACCTATATAGCCTTATCAAGACTCTAATGCTGATGGATAACTCCATTCTCAAAAATCACAATTTGACGGCATTTTCTTTTATGGGATCTTAAAAATGCAAGCCAATAGAATACTTCTGAGGCTTGTATCACCTATCCACTTAGACAATTAATGAGCTTATCATTACTCTTCTAATAAAAATAAGACCATTCCAATTACTCTGGGCCTGTTAAATATACCTACTTTCCAGGTATGAAAGTGTATAGAAAGGCAATGTTAGCACCTATACATGGCCTTGTGAGTTTCCCAAGATTTATTTAACTATCAGGTGCCACTGAGAAATGACTCTTCATTTTTTAAAAAAAAATCCCATTTGACTCTGTCTCATCCTCCCATTCTCTGTCTAGCCCAATTATATTGACAATCTGGTCTTTTCTTCCTAGCCTTCCTTCAGGACAACTTCTGGTTTTTGTTCTTCCCACAAAAACTCCAGTATAAAAGAATAAATCCACTTTTATGTTAAGCTTCAGGTCTCTTAAATAATCTCTCTTAGATCAATGATAAAGAAAGACTAGGAAACAGCTCAAAACCCTCCCCTGACTTCCCAACTTACTAAAAATAAAGTGGAATCTTTTTGCCAGGCATGCCTTACAAGCTACTCACTCATTCATTCAGGTAATAAGCATATGTTGGGTACACACTCTATGCCAAGCACTATTCCAGGTGACTACTGATAAGACAGAAGCATTGTAATTCCTCTGTATTTAATAAATGAGAAGGAAAATACCAAGGAACAAATACTTACATGATATGATTGTAGATAATGAAGTGGGATACAGAAACATAAAGCAGGGTGAAGGCAGGGGGATGGAAAAGAAGAAAGGACGGACAGGGTTTCTGGTGTTAAGCAAGTCAGGAAAGACCCCTTTCAGGAGGTGATGTTGAAACAGAGATCCAAATGAATATCTAGGGAAAGCTTTTCAAGTCATGTGAATGCCATGTGTTCAGATCTAGGCCTGTAATACATTTGGCAAGTTCAAGAGAGAGAATGAGGCCAAAGTGCTTAGAGAGGAGTAGGTGAGTGAGGTTAATATTGGAAAGGGGCTAGATCAAGCAGGCATGAGTGTGATGGGAAACCCGTAGCTACTTTCAGTTACTCCTAAACTGTCTTCAGTCCTGAGGACAGATGAAGAAAAAAATCCTTTTACTGACCACAAGTCTCAATATTTCAGGGAAATAATTCTACTAGCATGTCAATAAAAATGGATTTTTATGTCTTCTCAATATATCTTTAGGCTGAAGCAAATAAAGTTTATGCTTTAGAAAAACATTTAGTGATATTACATCAGAGAAATGCAAATTAAAACCACAATAAGACATGATCTTACCACAGCTAGAATGCCCGTTATTAAAAAGTCAAAAAATAGATGTTGGTGCAGATGTGATGAAAAGAGAATACTTATACACTGTTCCTGGGAATGTAAATAAGTACAACCTCTCTGGAAAACAGCAGGAATACTTCTCAAAGAACTGAAAGTACATCTACTATGTTATCCTGCAATCTCACTACTAAGTATGTAAAGGAAAAGAATTCAGTATGTAAAAAGAACACTGGCATGTGTGTATACATCACAGCACAATTCATGATAGCAAAGATATGGAATTAACCGAAGTGCCCATCAATTGATGAGTAGATTATATACCTCATTTTTTAGTCTATTATCACTAATTTTTTAAAAAATTATTGCTCTAACCATAGTACCATATACATGGAATACTATTAAATACATACAAATGAATGAAAAATGTCTTTTGCAGCAACTTGGATGGAACTGGAGGTCATAATCCTAAGTAAAGTAACCTAAGAATGGGAAAAAAATACCACATGCTCTCACTTAGAAGTGGGAGCTAAGCTATGGGTACACAAAGGCATACAGAGTGGTACAAGGGACACTGGAGATCCAGAAGAGGGGAGGGTTGGATGGGGGTGAGGGATGAAAAAATACCTATTGGATACAATGTATACTACTCTAGTGACAGGTACATTAAAATCCCAGACTTCACCACTGTACAATGCATCCATGTAGCCAAGACCCACTTGTACCCCTAAAGCTATTAAAAGTTAAAACAAACAAGACAAAAAGATTTTTAAAAAGGAAAATTAAAGGACATATATGTTTTACGGAATAGTCTCAGGGCCTTCTTGTATCATGAAAACAGTACCAAAAAGTGCTTTATAAAATACAATATTCGGTTGATGTGTTGAGAAAATAAAAATGTACGTGCACACAGTACAGTTAGAACAATAATTTTAAAAAAGAAAAATGTTTAGTGATATTAAAATATACCCACAAAATTATATTTCCCATCAAAAGCAAAGAACAACACAGAGTTGGTTCCGTTTATCCTAAAAATTATATATTTATAGGCCAGGCACGGTGGCTCACACCTGTAATCCCAGCACTTTGGGAGGCCTAGGCGGGCAGATCACAAAGTCAGGAGATCAAGGGCATCCTGGCTAACACAGTGAAACCCCATCTCTACTAAAAATACAAAATATTAGTCAGGCGTGGTGGCAGGCACCTGTAGTCCCAGCTGCTCGGGAGGCTGAGGCAGGAAAACAGCATGAACCCGGGAGGTGGAGCCTGCAGTGAGCTGAGATCATACCACTACATCCAGCCTGGGTGACAGAGCGAGACTCTGTCTCAAAAAAAAGAAAAATATATATATTTATATATTTGCATGTGTGTATATTTATATGAAATATTTATTTTGATCATATATTTATATATTTCATGAAATATATGTATGAAAAACCTCACAAAATTAGGCACTATAATAGTTGAAGTAATTTTACAGATGGTAGAGTTATAGAGGATATTATTCCATTTTTTATTATTATTTTGAATTTTACTTTATTTTCCAAATTTCCACAACATGCCTTTTTCATTATAAAAGTCATAATAAACTATGGCTTCCATTTGTTTAAAAAGCTACAAAACTGAAGATCTTTTTAAAATTACTCTAATTTGTAGATCTTCATGAAAATGTGGAGGAAGACGCATTGTTTAGAATTGTTAATCAATTACGTTTGCATCATAGTACTACTACCAATTAACAGTGTGATGTTGGATACATTGCTTAACTTCTCTGGGTTAGTTTTGCCATCTAGTAATGTGAAAAAGTAATGCCTATGTCTCAGACTCACTATGAGAAATAGTGCTCACTTCAGCAGCACATATACTGAAATTGGAACGGTACAGAGAAGATTAGCATGATCCCCGCGCAAGGATGATATGCAAATTCAAGAAGCATTAAAAAAAATTAAATAAAAAAAGAAGAGAAAGAATTCTTATGATAAATAAATTAAAATGATTGAAAGCAAGAAACTTGCAGACATATCTTTGTTATGCTATCTTAGATGGCAGGGATTCTACAAGTATTTATAAAATGTCCAGCAGATTTTTAATGGAGTAGCTTCAGCTAAATTAGAGAAGGTTTTGACTGCAAACTCTAAAGAAGTCTCTATCAATATACAATCAGAGAATAATAAAATTACTATTTTGAAACTGACCTTGAGGTATCTCTTCTATCATTAATTCCAGTCTTCCTTTTCCGTCAGTGAAAGTCCAACTTATCCCTGCACACCTTTAACAATGGGACTCTCATTCATTTGGCAGTACTAGGATAGAACTCACTATTAGTATTTTTTTTTCCTCTGTTAAGCCAAAATCCATTTATCTGTTCCTTTCACTCTACATCTTGCTTCTTTATTCAGGATCTAGATAAAATAGGCCTAATCCAACAGTCACACGATAGCCTTTTCCGTTTCTAAAAACAGCTATCATTTCCCCTCTCTACTGATCCAGATTATTATTCACTTTTCCCCCAGCTAATCCTTGGAAAATAAGGTTGCTAGGCCCCTCACTTTCCACTGGAGCACACACACTATATATTTATGAAATTGTGGAATCTAAGCCTGAATACAATTTCAACCAAGTTTCACTAGCACAAAACACAGGATTCTGCCTGCCTATCTTGTTTTTAAAATCATATAATATTGTAGGATTCCTATCATTGGTTGTCTTAAATGAACTTTGAACATGGTACACTGAAAAGGTATTGGCCTTGAAACTCAGAGATGTAGCATCTAGTACAGTGCCTGGCACATAGTAAGCACAGTAGTCCCCACTTATTCATGTGGGATGCATTGCAAGACTCCCAGTGGATGCTTGAAACCATGGATAGTACAGAAGCCTAGATACGCTGTTTCTTCCTATACATACATACCCATGATAATCTTTAACTTGTAAACTAGGCACAGTGAGAGATTAATAACAGTAGGAATACAATAGAACAACTATAATAATATACTGTCATAATAGTTAAGTGAAATTGGTCTTTCTCTCTCTTGAAATATACTCACACTTCTTGTGCCTACATGTTGAGTTGAAGGGAGATGAATGACATAGGCACTGTGATGTAGCTACAGGCTACTATTGACCTTCTGACAACACATCAGAAGGAAAATAGTCTGCTTGGGGTGATTCTGGGTCCTCAATCCATGTAGGTGTCGATAGTTGAATGTCAGGAGCAGACAACATTGATGACTAATGGGTGAATGGGTAGCATACATATGGATATGTTGAACAAAGGGATGATCTGTGTCCAGGGTGGGATGGAACAGGACAGTGGGAGATTTCATCATGCTACTAAGAATGGCTGACAATCTAAGACTTGTACATTGTAGATTTCTGGAATTTTTCATTTATTATTTTTGGACTGCAGGTGACCTCAGGTAACTAAAACCACAAAAAGCAGAAACACAGATAAGGGGGATCAACTATTTTCAACAAATGATGGCTGTTATTGTCATAATTACCACTATAGTTATTTAAAAATGCTTAAGACATTTTAGATTTGTAATCACTAAGCCCTATTTTCCTGAACCTGTGTAACACATTTGGTTTTTAGAAATCTGGGTAGAACATTCATCTTTGTTAACTGTATTTTATGAGAATTAAATTGTCTTATCATAGTAACCCTGTTAAAATCTTTTTGGATTGTGATTCAGTGTGAAACCATATGTGCTTTCCCTTCCAGATCTCTGTCAACTGTGCATGCGATGAGCTGTCCACTATATCTTCGGTCAAGCCACAGATAAAAATGTTGACTGAAGCAAGTTCAAAGTCTGAGGCACATGTGCTGTGTATCACTCAACATGAGGAAGAAAGGAACTGCTTATAGCAGTGTATACCTACGTCCTTTGAGAAATGGCAGACTAAGCCATTTTAATCATTTAATTTTAACCCTCTGGGTCACTACATTTATCTGAAGTGCACTTAACGTAGAATCTAAGACCATTTGAAAATTGTCATTGGCATTAGTTCTTGTTTTTTTACAAATATAGACGGAATCGCAACTCAAACTTGTGAGCTCTATTGGTATATCTGAGCAGTACAATTAATGAATTTCAGTTAATTTTTAAAAACTTACTCTGTTCTAGTTCCTAAGCCAGAGCCTGAAGAAGTTCACGGTCTAGTCAAACACACAAATATATAGATATATCATCGTATGTATGTTGTCAAGTACTAAAACAGAGGCATTCATGACTGTTTATAAAGAGTCATAACCAAATTCCTGGCCACATAATTAAAAATATTTTAGAGCTGGCAAATATTTTATAGATTACCAAATCCAATCTTTTAATTATATCCAGAAACTGGCTCGGAAAAGGGAACAAACTTGGCCGGGCACGGTGGCTCATGCCTGTAATCCCGGCCCTTTGGGAGGCCGAGGCGGGTGAATCACAAGGTCAGGAGATGGAGACCATCCTGGCTAACACAGTGAAACCCCCTCTCTACTAAAAATACAAAAAATTAGCCAGGCATGGCAGCTGGCGCCTGTAGTCCCAGCTACTCGGGAAGCTGAGGCAGGAGAATGGCATGAACCCGGGAGGCAGAGCTTGCAATGAGCCGAGATCACGCCACTGCACTCCAGCCTGGATGACAGAGCGAGACTCCGTCCAAAAAAAAAAAAAAAAAAAACAAAACAAAGAAAAGAAAAATAAGGGGGAGAAAAAAGAAAAGGGAACCAACTTGCCCAAGTTCATATAGTTAACTGATGGACAAGAACTCAGATGTTTGAGTGCCTACAGAAATGTCCTTCCCCTATCCTCCCCTCGACAATGTCCTCCTGCACCAATAAATATGTACGTTTGTTTATATGTAATGGTAGACTCTCCTGTCTAAGAGTCATCTTTCTGAAGAATCTTATAATCCAAGATTGAAGGTATTGATACAGAATAAATAAGAAAAGTGTATTCTATTGAGTCTTTATCCTTGAATATACCTAAGGAATTAAATGTGCACGCTCATGAACAATTAAATTCCCTTACATTCCAATATTAGCTTGTCATTATTTGTTTTTTTCCCCTCCTCCATGGAATATAGGGAAATATAATAACACCTTACTACTGATTAATGCTCATTCGTTTTAATTCATTCCACAAATATTTATTGACTTTCCACTATGTGAAAGGTCCTTTTGAAACCAGAAAAATTCCCTTGTCCCCTTTTCAGGGCATGTGATGAGGGTGTGGCGCGCTTCTTCAGTGCCCCACTGTTCAAACCTCTAGGGGAACATACAGACGGGCAGGCCGTGGAGCTCCCACCCCAGGGCATTGTCTGGAGGTGAATGTTTACAGCCCATGCACCAGTGGGCGTGGGTTACAGGGTGCTCGCTTAGTTTAGCCATCTATAGGCAGCTTGTGCTAACCAGCTCAATTAGACCCTCTATATTACCACAAAGACAGAGGATTTTCTGTATCTTGGGTTCTTGTCTTGGTGTTCCAGAAGAATCAGATCATACCTGGGCTTAGAGAATGAGTTCAAGGTTTTATTGAGTGGAGGTAGCTCTCAGCAGATGGGGGAAGCCAGAAGGGGATGGAGTGGGTCAGGCCGCTCAGCAGCCTGGGCTCTTCTCCGACTCCCCCCGGCCAAACTCTGCCTCATTCCACCGGTCGATGGGCTGCCTGTGTGCTGGCATCTGTCCTGTGCTCTTCTGCCAGCATGCTCCCCTCAGCATCCTCTAGATGTCCAGCCACTTGTGTCTTCTTCAGCCGGTGTGTTCCTCTCAACATCCAGCCCCTTGTGTCTCTGCCTGCTAGGGTCTTGGGGTCTTTATAGGCACAGGATGGGGGCATGGCAAGCCAGGATGGTCTTGGGAAATGCCACATTTGGCCAGGAAAACAAAAGTGCCTGTCTTCACCTAGATCCGTGGGCACAGGCCCAGGGGTGGAGCCCTAGCCAGGGACCATGCCCTTCCCCACTTCCCTATCATTTAAAGGCAGCACACCCTTTCAGTACTTCCCCTTTTCCCCTTTGGTATCACTTTGTAAGATAAAATATAGAGTAACTATGGTAGCAGCCCTTAAGGAAGTCTATTTGTCTTGGTAATACTCTGCTCTTTGTGTTACAATGAAATGTATCATAAAGTCTAATAACAGATGGATATTCTGGATACTTACTCTTACCAAGAACACACAGACTACTGTTCTAGGGTATCTGTGCCACAATAAAGTATTAGTGAAGCAAATATTTATTGGATCTTACTGTCTGAAGGAAACAGAGGTATGTGGTTTTAGTAACATTTTCTGATTTGGCACTCCCAGCTCCTCTGAGAAGTTGATATTCTAATTGCCCACTAGTGATTATAGCTGAAAACCTGAGGTTACTAGATGCTGAGTAATTTATCTCAGGTCCTAAAAGTAAATGAAGGAGCTAGCATTTGAATGCAAGTCCATGTGACTTCAAAGCCTATGCTGTTTCCACAGAACTTTCACAAGGTTCTGGAATCAAAGGGTGGTGACAGCCATCAGTGTCTAAAATGGGTAAGAGAAGCTTGGAAGGAGTGAGTCCGTCACTGAACTCAATAGTTTGCATTTGTTTAAGTTTAACCGGTATGATAAAAACAGATTTTTTTAAATAAATTGGAATATAAACACGTACACTTTCCTCAAGTATCTCTAAGTGCACGATTCTGCACTAAAGCTGTGAAATTCTGCAATTGATCATTTTAAAAAGCTGTTATTCACTATTGCTGTTAATGAGAATGATATTTTACTTCCTTTTCTGAAGCTTCTCTTTCTGTATTTTCAACATGGGCAGTTATACATAAAGTCATTTACTACACATTTTGAGTTTTTTTTTTTTTTTTTTTTTTAATGTGGATGGTTCTGGCACTGAGCTTATCTCCTGTTAAGCACATTTCTTCTTGGCCATGAAGATGAGCCAAATTACCTTAGCTATTTGGTCTTACCCATGGTGTAACACTTGCCAGAAGTTTCTCTGGGGAAATTATGCAGCTCTAAGCAGCTCCGGATCTTTCAGCCCCAAGTTTCCTCAAAATAACCTGGACCTTTTCCACACTCTTCAGTTCCACCTCACTGGTCCCTGGACGAGTTGTGTAAGGTTTTTGAATGACCTTGATCCACCCTAATTTGAAATCACCACAGGTATCAGAAGGAAAAGCTGAGGGGGATTATTCCCAAGTAGGACGGATCAACTCTAAACTGACACAGGCTCTGTAGGAAGGGCTCAATCTTCTGTTTTTCTTACTGGGTAGCTTTTTCACTTATGATGAAGAAGGGAGTTCTATCGAGAATAGTCATCCCCCTGGCTTTTCTTTAGAAGAGGTCAGAGATGAAAAAGCAGGTGAGACTCCTAATCTTTTATTTACTTTCCCAAAAGCGAATTTACAGTACAGACAGGAGACTAAATGGCAAGGACTTCAGTTAACAGTGCAGCGCCAGGCCATGGGGATAAAATAATAAATAGGATACACAGAGTCCTTCACTCCCAAAGCCTGTAGTTAAGCACCATTTCAATAAACTTATTTGTCTAAAGTAGTACACATACCAGGAAAGGGGAAAGGAGTACTAGGGAGCTGAGAATGGGACTCAAACCCAAACCCACCGAGCTGGGCAAAGTTCTGACCTCAAATACCTATGTCTAGTTGTCCTCAGAGATTATACATTTTATTTTTAATCTAATGGTCATTTATGTAATACTTGCTATATGCCATGCACTATTATAAATGCTTTAGAAACATTTGGCTGGGTACGGTGGCTCACGCCTGTAATCCCAGCACTTTGGGAAGCCGAGGTGAGCATATCATGAGGTCAAGAGTTCAAGAACAGCCTGGCTAACATAGTGAAAGCCCGTTTCTACTAAAAATACAAAAAATTAGTTGGGGATGGTGATGGGTGCCTGTAATCCCAGCTACTCGGGAGGCTAAGGCAGGAGAATCACTTGAACCCAGGAGGTGGAGGTTGCAGCGAGCCAAGATGGCGCCACTGCACACCAGTCTGGGTGAGAGTATGAGACTCTGTCTCAAAAGAAACATTCATTTAATCTTCATATTAAACCTACAAAATAGATGCTATAATCACGGGTCCCATTATATGGATGAACAAACTGAGGCACAGGTAATTTGAGTAACCAGCTCAAGGTCACACAACTAGGAAGTAGCAGAGCTGGGTTTTGAACCCAGAGGCCATGCTCTTATTCCTAAAATAGGAACCTATCAATAAATCCTTTAAAAGGAAAAGTTCCTGTGACCTGCTCAGGGGTGGCGTGGGAAAGCAAGACTTGGAAAGACTATTTGCATTCTGCAGTGCTGAAGAAGTACAACAGGAGGGCATCACTCATTCCCTGGTCTTGGTCTGTAGGAAAAGGAGGACCCCCAATAAACTGCTGGAGCCACAAATATGGCCTGGGCCATGTGATGCAAAAGCCTGTGTGAGGCTCCTGCCAAGACACCAAAATAGCTTATTCATATAGAACTTTTTAGTGTAATCCAGGCCCATCATAGACCTCGGATAGTGGCAATTTCTAAGGAAGAGAACATATAAATAGTCCTCTCCCATCTTAAAAGTAATTTTTGCAGATAGTAGCTTCTCTTGCCACACTTCTCTACATGCAGAGAGAGGACTGATGACAAAGACCCCTCTCTGACAGAAAAGTCCCAAAGTACCCTCACACTGCCAGCCTTTCAGAGGAAATGAGAGAGAGAGCAGCTGGTTAAACCAGAGACAGAATATCCTTTTTATTACCTACCTTCCATGATCCAAAAATAACTAGACCCCCAGTAGCCAGGAAACTTGAAGAACAGAGAGAGGAAAAGAGGAAAATGCGTCAATTTCATCAACTAGAAAACACTAAAAATTCAGGCAGGGATCTGTGTGCTTTCAGAGCAAACTACCACACTGAAATTAAATCTCCATGGCCCCTCAATCACCAAACCATCTCTACAGCAGACTGCCCTTTCAAATATTTGCTTTGTATTTTTCTTTCATTTTCCTTGCCTCCATTACCCAGAAAATGGAAATACGTGAACTACTACTTGCTTGACCTTGAAAAAGTGTCCCACTCTTTTTGAGTCTCAGTCTCCTTGTCTGTAAATGTGAACTAATCTAACCCCACAGGGTAGCGCTAACTGATGCAAGAAACTGGCACAGGGCCTGTTTCATAAGGAACACTCAATATAGGCTTCTCTTTCTTTTTTTTTTTTTCTTTGAGGCGCAGTCTTGCTCTGTCACCAGGTTGGAGTGCAATGGTGCAATCTTGGCTCACTGCAACCTCCATCTCCTGGGTTCGAGTGATTCTCCTGCCTCAGCCTCCCAAGTAGCTGAGACTACAGGCACCCCCCCACCACGCCCAGCTAATTTTTTTGTATTTTTAGTGGAGACAGGGTTTCATCATGTTGGTCAGGATGGTCTCGATCTCTTGACCTCATGATCCACCTGCCTTGGCCTCCCAAAGTGCTGGGATTACAGGCATGAGCCACCACACCCGGACAGCTTCTCCTTTTTATTAACAAAATTAGCTTTTGAGTGCTTGCTCATCTTTCTAGCTAGCTTTGTGATCTTGCATATGTCATTTAACTTAGCTGAACCTTCACTGCCATCCATAAAAATCAGTGTAAATAAATGAAAGTATTTATCATTTTGACAACTAGAATTTCTATGAGGAAGGAGGCTGTGTTTGCATTTAAAAAAAAAAACCCTTTGATGATTTCTGGTGTTAGCTAATTGGCATCATGGCTTCCAAAATGAGGGACAAAATGCTCTCTATGGGACAACTAAACTTGAAATAGAGAAATAAAGAAAATACCTGATGAGAAAAGAGGAGTACGAGGGGCAAGAAAAGATAGCCTAATAGGGTTAAAGGTTTGTGAAGCTCTGCAGTGGTGGGGTAGCTGAGGATATTGTAAGAGCAAGGTTTCTTACTATTCTGTTTAAAGTTGTTTATGTTGCTTGGACTTAAAGCTTTCTCTGTTTCACCACCACATCTTACAGATAGTCTAATAGGGATATTTGTTAGGAGTGTTAATCTTATGGAATTTGAAGAACCTGAGTTCCAAGTGTAGGTCAACAAAGATGACCCAGGACAGAGCAGGTGCCCAGACATGAAAGCAGAACCTTCGACACATCCAGGGAAGTCCTGGCTGTCTGCAGGCCCAGGGAAGTGAGAAGGGAATCTAAAGCCCATGTTACCTAGATTTTTCAGAGGCAAGGAAGATTTCAGCTGAGAGTACAGTTACCGAAGGACAATCACATGAGCTTAGCAGGTAAATAACTCACGTCCATCTCAAGTTATATGGCCTTATAAGTGCTCTCCCTCTCTCTATTCCCTCCTTCCAGTCTTTGTTTCTTGCTGTCTTTATATCTTGCTTTTAGTAAAAATGCTGTAGTTTTACTTTGGAGTGCATATTTCTATGTCGTAGTTCAACCCAAATTATTCCAAAGGGGAAATATTAGGTAATCTGTTCCAACTGCAGTATCTTTCAATCTCCAGAAAGCATATATATTTTTTTCTTTTAAACCACATCATCCCGGTGAATATTCATCTATGTAAAAGTGATTCATTATCACCTTTCATTTTTACTATCCACTGTCTTATTGTTCATTACTATCTAGAGGCTGGTTTCTCACTTTTGTCCTTGGATTTGCAATTTTTATTGCCACTGCAGACTACTTTTTCATATCTCCTTTTACAGTTTCTGTGTTTCTCCATAACCATCCCTCTGTGTTCCATGATCAAGTAAAGTGGCAGTCACTAAATTATTGGATATTCTCTACAGTTTCCCATCATTGGTGATGTTGGCCATATAATCTGCTCTCTCTTTTCAGTGAACCATATATTGAAAAGGATATATGGGTATTAACACTCAGAAAGCTCAAAATTCCAAGGAGCTTACCCAGACCAGTGTCTGGCTGATTTAGAGATCAACTTCCTGTTTATTATCAACTATTATCTGCACTGATTTTTTTAATTCTCTTTTTCTTTCTGTCTCTAGTTCTGTTGCTTAGTTTCTTGTGCCATTGAAAAGCTGTTCCTTCATCTCGATTGTCAATGCCTAGATTTCAGGTCCTCTGCAAACCTCTCTTCTTTCGTTTAATAAACTCATTTGGTTAGTTCCCACTACACAAGAAAACAAATTTCAGGCACCCAGGATTTCTCATGGACTCTTCTCTAAAATACTCACCTTGGGCTGGGCGTGGTGGGTCATGCCTGTAATCCCAGCACTTTGGGAGGCCGAGGCCGGCGGATCACGAGGTCAGGAGATTGAGACCATCCTGGCTAACATGGGGAAACCCGGTCTCTACTAAAAGTACAAAAAATTAGCTGGGTTTGGTGGTGGGCGCCCATAGTCCCAGCTACTTGGGAGGCTGAGGCAGGAGAATGGTGTGAACCCGGGAGGCTGAGCTTGCAGTGAGCCGAGATCACACCACTGCACTCTAGCCTGGGCAACAGTGAAAGACTCGATCTCAAAAAAATAAAATAAAATAAAACAAAGTAAAATAAAATAAAATAAAATAAAATAAAATAAAATAAAATAAAATAAAAATAAAATACAGTTCTCACCTTGGCCAAATTCTCTGCCACCAGTCCCTACTTTTTTCCCACTCTGCATCAAAGTTGTAAGTAGTTGATTAATGATACTCTTCAGTTTGGGAACATTATCAGTTATTATCACTGGTTCACAAAAGGTCCTTCCTTTATTTTATATATTTATGTACTTTATCTTTTCACAATGTGTTATTACCACTTGTTTGCATGTGTCCATACAGTCGTTTCTGCCGTAATGCTCATTATGCAACTGTGAATTTGTTTTCATGTCATTGACAGAGCAAAAAGTTTGAGTATAATATAAAATTTATGTTGTGGGGAGTTCTGTCCAGGAGAAACACTAGGTGAATTCAGAAAACGGTACCCCAGTGATTGGAGCACCAAAGGAACATACAAAAAGCATACGTATACACACTCCTCAAACGTGTACTAGCTACCTCGATTCCCTGTCTGTGTTAGGAGCCATACAGATATACATCTGGCACTACAACTGTCTGTCTGATTAAAATAAGCTTTGTTTCACCACTTCACAATAACTCACAAGTTCCCACCCTCCCCATGTCCACTTTTACAAGAACACTTCTGATCTTTTTAAAAATGAAACTTTTTATATGTACATATTGTAACATGTATGTACTTTAACCACTTAACGTATATAATTGTGCTGCAGTTTTTATTAGATTTCAAACTTTTTAATGTCACTGGAAAATATTTTTTGTTCCCAAACACATTGTTTTCACAAGTACAGTGTTTTCCTACTGCATGCTTTTGCATACCAAGGTGATTTTTAGAAAAGAATAGGTTGCTTCATGAAGAAATGACTATTGGTTTATACACACATATATTTAATTTATGAAAATTAAATTATGTATAAATGTCATTCTGTTTCCTGCTGTTTTTTTTTTAATCTAAGTGCTATGCTTTCAGATCCTTCAATGCTGTTATTTATGGTTTCTAACCACTACCTATCACTCTTCTATATTTTACCCATCTACTCTCCCATGGGTAGATACCCACTCAAGGTATTTTCAAATTTCTGCTACTAAATAACATTCAAATAAAATTTTAAAGAAAACCTTGTGCAAACCTTCTTCTGGCTCTATATAATACCTTTCTTTGGAATAAATACTCAGAAGCAGAATTGTCAGATCATAAAGTAAGGAAACTTTTACTGTTCTTAAAGAGTGCCAGCATGGTCTCAAAAAGGTATATGCTATCAAAATACCAATAGTATTCTTCCCAGCAGTAGTAAAAAAAAGTCTTAAAATTTGTATGAAACCATGAAGGACCCCAAATAGCCAAAGCAATAGTGAGCAAAAAGAACAAAGCTATAGGCATCAGATTGCCTGACTTCAAAATATACTACAAAGCTATAGTAACCCAAACTACATGATATTGGCATGAAAACAGATACATAGACCAATTAAATGGAATAGGGAGTCCAGAAATAAATTCATGTATTTACAGCCAAATGATTTTTGACAAAGACACCAAGGACATACACTTGGGAAAAGACACCCTTATTAATAAATGGTGCTGGGAATACTAGATATACATATGCGGAAGAATGAAACTAGACCACTATCTCTTACCATATACAAAAGTCAACTCAAGATGGATTAAAACTTAAACATAATACTTGAAACTATAAAATTACTAGAAGAAAAGAGAGAGGAAATTGTCCAGAACATTGGTCTAGGCAGAGATTTTATGGTCCAGTCTTGAAAAGCACAGGCAACAAAACCAAAAAAAGACAAATGGAACTACATCAAACTAAAAACAGCTTCTGCACAACAAAGGAAACAATCAACAGTGTTAAGATACAATCTGTAGAATGGAAAAAAATGTTGGCAAAGTATTCATCCAACGAGGTACTAATATCTAGACTACACAAAAAACACAACTCAACAGCAAAAAAGTCATTTAAAAATGGGCAAAGAATATGAATAGATATTTCTCAAAAGAAGAAATGCAAATAGCCAGCAGGTATATGAAAAATGTTCAAATTCACTGATCATCAAGAAAATGCAAATCAAAAACACAATGAAATATCATCTCACTGCATTTAGAATAGTTATTATCAAAAAGACAAAAAATAAATGCTGGCAAGGAAGCAAAGAAAATGGAACTCTTATACACTGTTAGTGGGAATGTGGATTCATATATCCATTTTGAAAAATAGTATGGAGCTTTCTTTAAAAACTAAAATTAAAACTACCATATGATTCAGCAATCCTGCTACTAAGTCTTTATCCAAAGGGAAATCAGTGTATCAAAGGGACATTTGCACCCCCATGTTTATTGCAGCACTATTCACAATAGCCAATATATGGAACCACCCTAAGTGTCCAACAATGGATAAATAAGAAAATGTGTTATATAAACACAATGGAATACTATCCAGTTATTTAAAAAGAACAAAATCCTGTCATTTGCACCAATGTGGTTAGGAGTAGAGCTCAATAAGTTAAGTGGAATAAGCCAGACAAAGACAAATATCATATGCTCCTATTTATACGTGGGAGCTAAGAAAGTTGACCTCAGGCTAGCACCCTAGCTCACGCCTATAATCCCAACACTTTGGGAGGCCAAGGCAGGTGGATCACCTACGGTTAGGAGTTCTAGACTAGCCTGGCCAACTTGGCGAAACCCTGTCTCTACAAAAAATTAAAAATTTAGCCAGGCATGGTGGCATGCGCCTGTAGTCCCAGCTACTCGGGAGGCTGAGGCAGGACAATCGCTCAAACCTGGGAGGCGGAGGTTGTGGTGAACCGAGATCATGCCACAGCACTCCAGTCTGAGCAACAGAGTGAGACTCTATACCAAAAACAAACAAACAAACAAACAAACAAACCATTGATCTTATGGAGATAGAGAGTACAATGACAGTTCCTAGAGCCTGGGAAGCAGTGGGGGTGAAGAGAGATTGCTTAATGGATGAAAACATACAATTACATAGAAGGAATGAGTCTAGTGCTGAGTAGTATAGCAGGATGACTACAGTTAGCAATAATTTATTGTATATTTCTAAATAGCTGGAATATCTGAAATGTTCTCAATATTAACAATGATAAATGTTTGAGGCAAAGGATATCTTAACTGTTCTATCCGACACTCAAGATTCTTAGCATTCTAATTTTTGCCCACCTAATGTACATTCCCTTCTGCGATTTCTTCTTGTTTTCATATCCAGTTTCAGATCACCTGTGATTCTTTTGACTCTGCCTTACTCCTGAGGCTCAGTTCACAGTGATATTTCTTCAGCTCTGACATTCACATTTTTTTTCTGCATGTTCCACACCCATCCTATGGTTACACTATATTCCTCAATAAATATCCCATCAGTTCTATCAAGCCCCAGCTGCCTGTCCACTCATTCAGCATAGACTCTCATATCTAATTCTGCCATCTTATTTATTCTTTCTGCTCTAAGCAAAACTTGGATACTACCACATGCCTGTCCAAGCTCCCTGGCCTTTCCTAACTATTTAATATAAAGTATAAATAATTCCCTTCTTCCACAAAACCTGACATACATTCATTACGTTTATTCCCCCTTGTTTCCTTATTAATAGTATTTGTTTACTTATTTCTTTTGCTAAGGGGATTCTGAGCTACTCGAGTGTAGGGTATTTGTCTTTGATTCATCCTTATTTCTTCCACATTTAGTACACTCTCAAAAACTCTCCCCTGAGTGATGGAATGAGTAAAAGTGAGTAAATCAAATGTCATTTTGTATCAAGTGCCCTTAAGTAATCAAAGTTTGCAACACCCAATATATTAGTCACAATTTAAAACTCTTTATTGACATAGAACAAAAAATGAGATCATTTTTAATTAAAAACTGTATCTTTAAACCAATTCATAAAGGAGATGGACTGATTATTTGTCACCTTTTTATTCTAAGAGAGTGATGTTTTATTAATTAGCCTCTCTTGTCTATAACCCTTTTCTATAGTTATCATTCTGCATATCAGTAATGCTGGGATTTGCTAAAAATGAAATATAATTGATAATAAATTCAGAAGCTAATTCTCATATCATTCTCAAGTGAATTCCATTTGACTCAATTTATCCTTTTCTTCCTCAGAGTCTCTGAGATAACTTTATTAAATATTAATATAGAAGTGAGGAAGGATTATGGCTATGCATTATATGTTACTCTAAAAGTGTTTGTATAATTGGGGGCAGGGTGCTAAAACTGGGACTGTTCTGGTTTTAGCGCTAAAAGTCCTGTATCCCAGAAATCTTTTCAGTCCTGGGAAGATTGATGGTCATATTAAGTCTCAACCCTCTTCATTTATTGCGATTTCCTAAGCAGGCATTCAAGATCTCCTCTGCTTTAACTATGACTTTCTTCTCTGTTGTATTTTCAGCAACTCTTCTTGTAATCTACTTTCTAGGCAACCCAAACCATAGCCTGATCTTTACACACGCAGTGGTTCCCTTGCCTGCTGTAGTACAAGGTCAAATTATATGGATTTGGATAAAATGTTATTTTCCCCACCACATATATTGTTCTACCTATAGATTTGTCATACTATGAGTTTGGCTTATTTTGTTAATTTGTTCTACCTTGCATGACAGTATCTTTCATGTGTGTTATCACTTTGTTTCAAAGAAGAAAGTGAAATTAAACATGTAATTGAAAAATGTTAGTTCAGGCTCTGCTCATGTTTGTGTTATATCATTTATTTTATATATAAATAAACAAATGTCCAAGTAAATGCATTGAGGCCATTCATGCATGAGTTTACACTCTATTTCTTCCTTTTACGATCTTGGATGAGTCATCTAAACTCAGGAGCATGAATTTCTCCATCTTTGAAATGGACATAAAACATTTTGCTTATAGACACATTAAATAGCTTAATATATGTTGCATATCAGCAAACTTTTCTATAAAGGGACAGATGGTAAATATTTTTGACTTTGTCACCTACATTGTTTGACTAAAAAATATTCATTATCCCTAGTAGTGTAAAAGTAGCAATAGATAATACATAAGCAAAGGAGGTTAGTGTATTGCAATACATTTTTATTTATAAAAAACAGCCTGTGGGACAGATTTGGCTTATGGGCCACAGTTTATCAATTCCTGATGTATATTAAGTACTTAATAAATGAGAAGCACTACTATCAGGACCTAATGTGTCTTTCCTTACTGAGTATTTTAGTTTTGTAATCTTAGTACAAATTAAGCTCAAACTAATGTAATATTTGGCAATTATATTTTGAGGTTTAATTTATGTTCTTCCCATAAGTTCTCCCATACAAGTAGTACAGGAAAAGTGTATGAACCAATATAGTGAATCTATTCCTGGCAGGGCTAGGATGCTGAAGTTTGAGAATTTTAATATCTCAGTCTCTTTTTCCTGCTTAACTGTAATGAGTGAAGCCCCCAATATTTTAACTTCTACCTTATCTAGTATCTAAAACAATTATAATCTAGTCATGAAGCATGCTAGAGACTCTAAGTGGGTCCAAAATTTAAAAGTCCCCATCAACTCACTGTCCTGAGGCAAAGCCTGAGAACTCAGGTCTTTCAAGACTTTCTCTAAGATACACTAATTTCTCCAAAATTCACTTTCTTTGTGTTTTGATGATCTCTTGCCAGATAATTTCACCAATTCCTATAATCCAGTAGGTTTCCCTTTTGGCTGTGAGTTAGAATCACCTGGAAAGATTTAAGAAAGGAATTTGTCTTAAACCAGCCTCAAAAGACAGTGAACATAAGAAAAGGACAAACTAGACTTTAGCAAAATTGAAAACTTCTTTCATTAAAAAATATTATGAATAAAATAATTAAAAAGTCATAGATTGGGAGCAAATGTTTACAAAACATACATCTGACTAAGAACTGGTGACCAGAATATGTATAAAAATTTGACAAAAATAACCTTATATGACTTAATAGTAAAAAGATAAGCAACCCAATCAAAAGTGAGCAAACATTTTAAAAGTTACTTCACAGAAGAAGATATGTAAATGATCCATAAGTATATTAAAAAGTACCTAAATAACTGTAGAGTGGCCTGCTCTTGCCATGGTCATCTGGGATTCTAGCTGCAGGAAACCCCATGAACCCAGTGGACATTTGTGTTGGCAGGGGGATCTTCCCAGAGAGTTGGCAGACAGAACCCAAACCTGCACAGAGCCCAGGTTTGGCGCAGGGGCAGCTGCAGGGAAAAACAGCCATGGGCGCTCATCCCCTAAGGCTCTCTGTACTCCTCTAGGATGTCTTTAAACTTTGTTATTGACTAGACCTGGAGAGACGAGGATATTTTTCCCTTGTAAAATGAATGAGTCTAATCTGCATGTCCTCTTGTCTGTGGGCCCCTTCCGGGGTACCATCCTGGCCATCCAGCTCATAATGCAGTTTCAGCTGTCCCTCAGAGTGTTTTTGCTGATGACACCTGCCAGAGTGATTTTGCCAGTGGGCCCCCCTCACCATCCTTCTGGGGTGAATTTGTCCAGAGCCCCACCTCACCCTACTAAAGTGCTTTTGCCAATGGCCCCCAGTGGAATGCTATTGCCAGCAGACTGGGAGCACCTTGCTTGGCCCCTCCAGCACAGCCAGTGCTTGACTTCAAGGGACCAGAGAACAAAGCCATGGGTCCCAGCCCCCCAGGGTAAGACTATGCAGCACAGGAGTGCCAAACTGAGCCTTTGCCCTCTGAAAGCATCTGGAAATGAAGCCAATCAACTAAACCGAACGTATATCACAGTCAAACCCTCAAGGGCATTAAAGAATATAAAAACAAAAATCCTCATTCACAGGACAGCAATGCCAAAAGGTAAAGGAACATTAGCCCACATAGATTTAAACAAACAAATAAACAACAAAAAAGCAAGAATTCTAGCAACTCTAAAATCTTACCTCCAAAGAATCAAACTAGCTCCTCAGTAATTGTTCTTAACCAAATTGAAATGGCCAAAAAGACAGACATAGAATTCAGAAACTGCATAGCAATGAAGCTCAGCAAGATACAGAAGAAGTCTGAAACTCAATCTAAGGAAAATAGTAAAACAATTGTTGAAAGAGTTGAAAGACAATATAAAAGGAAAATATCTTGAGCCCCCAAAATGCTAAGCTAATGGGAAAATTTAAGCTGAGAATTGCCTAGAACAAACCTGCCTCCCATATTATTTAATAAAGTCATCCCATATACAATCAAGTCTACATAACAACCACCTAGCAATGCCACAACCCAGACAAATACTCACATATCAATATTTCCCTTGAATGTATATGGACTAAACACCCTACTTAAAAGGCATACAGTGGCAAGAGGAACACAAAAGCAAGACCCAACTGTTTATTGTCTTAAAGAGACTTGTCTCACATGCAATGACACCCATAGGCTCAAAGTGAAGGGTTAGAGAAAGATTAGGCAACAGAAGACAAAAAGAGCAAGGATTGCTGGTCTTAGACAAAACAGACTTTAAACCAACAACAATAAAAAAAATAAAAAATGAAGGGTATTGTGTAATGATAAATGCTGCAATTCAACAAGAAGACCTAGCTATCCTAATTATATAAGCACCCAGATTCATAAAACAAGTTCTTAGAGACCTATGAAGAGACTTTGATAACCACAAAACAATAGTGGGAGACTTTAACACCACACACTGATAGAGTTAGATCATCAAGGCATATAACTAACAAAGACTTTCATTTCTTAAACTCAGCAATTGACTAAATATACCTAATAGTCACGTATAGAATAAGAATACTACACTCAACAACAGCAGAATACCCATTCTTCGCATCTACACATACTCTAAAATTGACCACATTCTCAGCTATGAAGCAAGTCACAATAGATTTTAAAAAATAAAAATCATACCAACCACATTCTCAGACCACAGCGCGATAAAAACAGAAATCAATTCTAAGAATATCTCTCCAAACCATACAATTACATAAAAAGTAAACCACCTGCTCCCAAATGACTTTTGGGTAAATAATGAAATTAAGACAGAAATTTAAAAACTCCTCTGAAACTAATGAAAACACAGACAACACAGTAAAGCAGATCTCTGGGATACAGCTAAAGCAGTGTAAAGAGGAAAGTATGTAGTACTAAATACATCAAGAAGTCAAAAAATCTCAAATTGAAAACCTAAAATTACACCTAGAGGAACTAGAAAAACAAAAACACATCAAATCAAAAGCTAGCAAAAATATACATATAAAATAAAATCAGAGCTGCACTGAACAAAACTGCAATGCAAAAAGTCCATATAAAAACTCAACAAAACCAACAGTTGGTTATTCAAAAGAATGAACAAGATTAATAGCGAGATTAATAAAGGAGAAAAGAAAGAAGATCCAAATAAGCACAATCAGAAATGAAAAAGGTGGCATTAATACACAAAAACACACACAAAATCCTCAGAGACTTTCACAAACATCTATATGCACACAAATGAGGAAACCTGGAAAAACATGGATAAATTCCTGGAAATATACTACCTCTCAAGATTGAACCAAGAAGAAAACGAAATCCTGAACAGACTAATAACAAGTTGCAAAATGGAAGCAGTAATAAAAAACCTACCAACCAGAAGAAGCCCTGGATGAGACAGATTCACAGCCAAATTCTACCAGATATACAAAGTAGTACTTATCCTACTAAAATCATTGCAAAAAAATTAAGGGGAGGAACTCTTCCCAACTGATTCTACAAAGCCAGCACCGTATGATGACAAAACTTGGAAGAGACACAATGAAAAAAGAAAAATTCATACCAATATCCCTGAACATAGATGCAAAAATCCTTAACAAAATAGTAGGAAATCATATCCAGCAGCACATCAAAAAACCCACCATGAACAAGTAAGGTTTATTCCTGGAATACAAGGTTGCTTCAATATATGTAAGCCAATACACAGAATTAAAAACAAAACCACATGATTCAATCAATAGATGCAGAAATGGTTTTTGATGAAATGTAATGTCCCTTCACGTTAAAAACCCTCAAACTAGGCATTGAAGAAACATACCTCAAAATAATAAGAGCCATCAGGCCAGGTGTGGTGGCTCATGCTTGTAATCCCAGCACTTTGGGAGGCTGAGGTGGGTGGATCACGAGGTCAGGAGTCGGAGACCAGCCTGGCACACATGGTGAAAACCTGTCTCTACTAAAAATACAAAAATTAGCCAGGTCTGATGGCACATGCTTGTAATCCCAGCTACTAAGGAGGCTGAGGCAGAAGAATCACTTGAACCTGGGAGGCGGAGGTTGCAGTGAGCCAAGATCTCACTGTTGCACTCCAGCCTGGAAAACAGAGCCAGATTCCATCTCAAAAAGAAAATAATAATAATAAGAGCCATGTATGATGAACACACAACCAACATCATACTGACTGAGCAAAAACTGAAAGTGTTCCCCTTGAGAACTGGAGCAGTATAAGGATGCGCACTCTCATTAGCCGTATTCAACATAGTACTGGTAGTCATAGCCAGAGCAAACAGGCAAAATAAAGAAAGACATCCAAAGAGGAAGAGAGGAAGGCAATCTATCTCTCTGATAGGATTTTACACCTAGAAAACTCCATAGATTCTGCCTAAAGTCTCCTAGCACTGATAAATAACTTCAGCAAAGTCCCAGGATACAAAATCAGTTTACAAAAATTATCATCATTTTTATACACCAATAATGTCTAGGTTGAGTGTCAAATCAAGAACACAATTATATTTACAATAGCCACAAAAAGAATAAAAGACCCAGCAATATAGCTAATCAAGGAGGTAAAATACCTCTACAGCAAAAACCACAAAACACTGCTGAAAGAAATCAGAGATGACACAAACAAATGGGAAAACATCCTATGTTCATGGATTGAAATAATCAATATTGTTAAAATGACTATATTGCCCAAAGCAATTTATGTATTCAATGCTATTCGTATGGAACTACCAATGTTATTCTTCACAAAATTGGAAACAACTATTTTAAAATTCATATGAAATAAAAAAGAGTCTAAATAGCCAAACCAATTCTAAGAAGAGAGAACAAATCCAGAAGCATCACACTACATGAATAAAACTACTCCAAACCTACAGTAACCAAAACAGCGTGATACTGGTACACAAACAGACACACAGACCAATGTAACAGAATAGAGAATCCAGAAATAAAGCCACACACCTACAACTAACTGATCTTCGACAAAGTCGACAATAACAGGCAATGGGGAAAGAACTTCATAGTCAATAAATGGTGCTGGGATAACTGGCTAGTCATTTGCATAAAATTGAAACTGGACCTTTTCCTTTCATCATATAAAAAATAAACTCAAGATGGATTAAGGACTTAAATGTAAGACCTAAAACTATAAAAACCGTAGACAAAAAACTAGGAAATACCATTCTGGACACCCGTCTTGGCAAATAATTTACAACTTAGTCACCAAAAGCAATCACAACAAAAACAAAAATTGACAAGTGGGACTTAATTAAACAAAGATCATCATCACAGCAAAAGGAACTATCAAAAGAGTAAATAGACAACCTACAGAATGGGGGAAAATATTCCCAAACTATGCATCTGACAAAGGTCGAATATCCAGAATCTATAAAGAACTTCAGTAATTCAGGGAGCAAAAATCAAACAACCCAGTTTAAAATAAAATGGGCAATGGACACAAACAGACACTTCTCCAAAGAAGACATAAATGCAGCCAACAAATATATGAAAAACTGCCCAATATCAATAATCATTAGAAAAATGCAAATCAAAACCACAATGAGAAACCATCTCACACTGGTCAGAATGGCTATCATTAAAAAGTCAGAAAGTAACAGATGTTGGCAAAGTTGTGGAGGAAAGGGAATGCCCTATATACTACTGGTGGGAATGTAAATTAGTTTAAACACTGTGGAAAACAGTTTGGAGATTTCTCAAAGGACTTAAAACCAATATCTCGTTTGACCCAGCAATCCCGCTGCTGGTTATATACTTGAAGGAAAATAAATCATTCTACCAAAAAGATACATGCACACATATGTCCATCACAGTACTATTCACAATAGCAAACATACGGAATGTACCTAGATATCCATCAATGGTGGAATGGATAAAGAAAATGTGGTACACATATACCATGGAATACTAGGCAGCCATTAAAAGGAGAAATCATATTCTTTCTTTGAAGCAATATAGATGCAGCTAGAGGCCACTATCCTAGGTGAATTCATGCAAAAAAAAATCAAATACTGAATGTTCTCATTTATAAATGGGAGTTAAACATTAAGTACTTATGGACACAAAGATGGGAAGAACAGACTGAATATAAACCTGTCCCATGATTAGCAATCTATCCCTAGAAAAATGAAAACATGACCACAAAATAGTGACTCTAGTAGGTTTAGTTATAATAATCAAACACCAGAAACAGTCAAGATGCCCATTAAAAAGAGAATTGATAAATTCTCCTTTTATGTAATAAAATCCTACTCAGAAATAAAAAGGAAAAATACTATTATAAGCAACAAGATGGATACATTTCAAAAACATTATGCAAAATGCAAAGTGTCTTGCATAAAAGAGTACAGAACATTTGATCCCAGGTGTATAAAGTTTTCAAAAAGGCAACAACTAATCTGTGGTGCAAAAAAAAAAAAAAAAAAAAAGAATAATGATTGCCTCCAGGGAGTAGAGGCAGGGAATTGACTTGAGGAGGGCAAGAGGAGACTTTCTGAAGTCATGGTAATATTCTATTTTTTTGCTAGATGTTTGAATTACAGAGATAAATTCATTTTTTAAAACTCAGCAAATTAACACTTATAATTTGTGTGTTTCATTGTATGTAAATTTTATATCAAAAGGAAAAATCCTGTACATAAGATTGAACAATTGTCAATGATATACAAGCTGATTATTCATGGGGAACTACTCCAGTGGCTTAGGTTTATATTAAAATGCACCAAAGACAGAATGAATTACTAGATGGATGGAGAGATGACTAGATGGATAGATGTGACAACAAAAGTATAGCAAACTTTTAAATATATAGAGGAGAAATATATAGATATCACATTAATAGTCTTTTAACTTTGCTGTTTAATTTTTTTCATAATAAAATGGCTCCACCCAAGGATTGTGATTTGTTTTGAGGATAGGGACCAAACTTTTTTTTAAAAAGCTTTTCATGTGTAGTCAGATTTAAGAACCATTGCCATGATATTTTCCAATTCTACCCCAGGAAATAGGAACCATTTCCTGCATATATTAACACAGAATTCAGAGGATTTTTCTCTAAACTTGACAAGCCATTTATAAACACAATGTTGCCACGCCTCTGACATTCAGTTTTGCTGCTGCACATGGACCATACCAATCTGCCTAATATGCATCATTATACCACCTATTACTAGCCCCATAGGAATTAAGCTCAAACTAACTAAGCCCCCTAATATCTCCTTAGGAATCAACACTACTGCTGTACCCTTCCACTTTGCCTTCCTATTTTTAAAATTCTTTATTTTATTTTATTTTATTTTTTACTTATCCTAGCCTCTTTTCTACTGCTTGTTGCACCAAGTCCCTAGGATAATGACAGCATCTTCTCTCTGAGTTACAGAAGATAAACTGAAGGCATCAGGTCACAAGATTAGATGAGCAAATATACAAGTAATATCTTACTTATGTCTAAGTTGTTCCTCAAAGAAATTATCATTTTAAAACTCCATACAAGATTTTTAAAATGTCAACTTTTCTTTTTATCATAATTGAGACAGAGTATTGGTTAGGACGTTATGGCAGCTACCCTACAGAGCAGGCATGTTTATCTGGAGCATGGAAGGCAAAACAAAAGACCCCCAAATAATTGTTTGTGGACGAGAATCTGAATGTGATGGTTTATTTAATGTACCAACTTGACTGGGCCACAAAGTGGCCCGATAAATGATAAAATGTGATTCTGGGTGTGTCTGTGGGGATTTCTCTAGGTGAAATTAACATTTCAGCAGGTCGACTGAGTGAAGCAGGTTGTACTTCCCAGTGTGAATGGGCATAATCCCATCCGTTGAAAGCCTGAATGGGACCAAAAAAAGCTGAGTAAGGAGAACTCCTCTTGCCTGACTACCTGAGCTGGGATATGGGTTTTCTCTGCTGTTGGTCTAAAACTGAAACACTGGTTCTTCCTGGGTCTGGACCTGCTGGCCTTTGGACTAGAACTTGTACTACAACTTGCTATTCTGGGTTTCCAGCTTGTCAGCTCCACATCTTAGAACTTGCAAGCTCCTAAAATTTTGTGAGTTTATTTTATTTTATTTTATTTTTATTTTTGAGATGGAGTTTCACTCTGTCGCCAGGCCAGAGTGCAGTGGCGTGATCTTGGCTCACTGCAACCTCTGCCTCCCAGGTTCAAGCGATTCTTCTGCCTCAGCCTCCCGAGTAGCTGGGACTACAGGTGTACACCACCATGCCCAGCTAATTTTTGTATTTTTAGTAGAGACAGGGTTTTACCATGTTGGCCAGGATGCTCTCCATCTCTACACCTCGTGATCTGCCTGCCTCAGCCTCCCAAAGTGCTGGGATTACAGGCGTGAGCCACCGTGCCCGGGAAGAGCCATTTTTCTAATAATAAAAAATATATTTATATATTTTATTGGTTCTATTCCTCTGAAAAATTCTAACAAGTACACTGAATAAGAATCCTCCATTATAAGGATTCTTTGTGATGTCTTTTGAAAGACACATGTTTATCAGAAGAGATATATGCACTTCTGCACTATGTTGCTTTTCTCTTTCCCAAATTCAACTGTAAGCTCCTCATATGCAAGGATCATTTTCTACTTGTCTTTGATTTCCCATTATCAACAAAGGCCTGGCACATGGACGTTTCTCAATACGCAATGGAGACTAATGTGAGAGTAATTTAATCAGAAATTCCTGTGTTCTTGTAACACCATTAGCTCATGAGCATCTGTGTAACTGTAAATATTCTATAATTCCATTGTTATTTTACACAATAACCTTGAATGCTAGTTACTAAGATTGATTTTTATCATTGAGAAAATTGAGGCTTATAAAGATAAAATAGCTTGCTAGATGTGGCACAGTTAGAAAGTAGCAGAGGCAATATTTTAGCCCAGGTCTTTCTAACCCCAAAGATTATGTTCATTCTATGTCATCATTCTGCCTGCAATAGAGCCCAACAGAAGCAAGCATCTGTGAGCCTATCCTTCACATGTCACAGATCAATAAGAATTCCTTCACTTCTCTCAAAAGCTTGAACAGAGTTCATTACCACCGTTGTAGAGTACATAATGTTTCCCATAAAATTTTTCCTATTTTTTATTTGTCTGGCAAGCAAAGACCATACACTCCTCTTTGCCCTCTTGTATAAATCATAAGACGATTCTGACGCTTGAGTGGAAGGGATCTGTCATAGTTGTTAATCATTTTCCTTCAAAAGAAAGATCTGTGCAAGGTACACTACAGAATTGTATAAATCACACACCCAGCATTGATGCCATACTTAGTCTGATGAGTGAAAGAAAAATAAACCTCTGACAAACTATCAGAACAAACCAATGGTAATTTTTTCTCTCTCAGATGTGTCAGCCTGCCTATACAACCAACTGTCATGGCATTATTTATCTTTATTAGCAACACCCTGGGTTAAGCAAGAATGAGGTACAGAAAAGGGCTGCCAGGTGAATTATTTCAGAAAGCTGTAAATACTTTCTTGGGACCACTTATGTATTTTCTTGTGATGCTTGCAGGTTATCGTATCCCCTGTTTTGTCAGGAGCAGAGGCACCACAAAGCTTGCAGGTTTTGTAGAACTTAGTGTACATCAACTATCAGTGTTTTCAAATACGTATACTAAATGGCTGCCTGGTAGGTTTTCTCCATACATGGTGGGTAAAATCATACTCTAGAGAAGAAAAGACTTGCTTCACAGAGCTTGCTATCATATAAATCATCAGATAATTCTGACGCTTGATTAGGTACTGAAGATGGATATAGTCTGTCTTCTCAAAGTCTAAGGTCGTGAGGAATTTGAAAGAGAACACAGCTCCCAATGAATGTGATACTTCAGCAGAGGCCTAATGGATGTGTGAGAGTTAGCCTGGTTAGTAAATGGCTAGGGCATTTTTTAGAAGAAAGGTTGTTTCAGGCAGAAGAAAGAACCTGTGATAAGAGTCAGAGGTAATGGGAGGCTATTAAATTGTATATGGACTGATTATGGAGTGCAGACTAGGTTTGGGGAAGTGTTGAGGGGGTAAAGAAGACTGATGAGACACCATGCTAGAAAGAAGGCATCAGGTACCAGTCTTTCAGTACTGCCTAAATCATGTTGAGGCATTTGGACATCATGAAAGGGCAATGAGAAATCGTGAGCAATTGATTAGGAAATTTACATAATCAGATTGAATGGCAGCAGAGAAGAGTCAGGAATGTCAACCACAAGTCTGCTGTATTTATTCAGCTGAGGGAGTGGCAACTCTGAGGAGTGGCAGAGGGCAAGGAAAACTTTGAAGGATCCCAGAGACTTTCAGGAGATATATTTGATAGGCATTTGTGAAAGATTTGAAGCAGAAGACAGGGAAAAGTCAGAGTCAAGAATGACATTCAAGTTTCTGCCTTTAAGCAGTTGGACAGTTACTAATGGCAACTACTAAAAAATGACAAAAGAAAAATATCAAGACTTTATTTAATGGTTCCATAGAAATCCTAGAATTAGAACATGAATTTCTACTGCCAGGGACAGAACTGTGAAATTTCACTGTTCCATGGGATATCTGAACATATGAAAACTTTATTAAAAGTATTGCTAAAATGTAATCTCCATTAAAGACCTCAAGAATCTCTTGGCTTTCATGTCTTTTCATAATTAAAGATAACACCTACATAATTAAGATTCCCCTTCCCTCTGCCTTGATTAGAATTAACATCTTCATCCCTTATGTGATTGTACATTGTTTCTGCCTTTATTGTAACAGCATAGTTTTCCTTATTTCAAGGACATCAAAGTTGATTCTCTCTCTCCCAAGCAACTTTGTGGTTAAGGTCTTGGACTCTGTGACCAGATTCCTCTCATTTGAATTCCAGTCACTAACTTTGACTGACCTTGCATAGGTCACTTAACCTTTCAGAGTTTCAACTTCTATGTCTGTCAAATAAGAATAATTATATAACTGACCACATGGGATCAGTGTAAGGATTAAAGAGGACACTTGTAAAGGACTGAGGACAATATTTTATATTACTATCATGAGCTCTTAGAGAAAATACACTTTGTTCCTTTGTCCCTGTCTCCTACAATGCATAGAACAGTGTTTTACTCATCATAAGCATTCTATGCATGATTATTAAATGAATTTACTTTTATTTCTTATTCTATTTCTTCTCAAATAAAAATGGTTGGAGACTTTTGAATACCACATACTATATTTCTCTCTAAAGATTTAGCTAACCCTCATAGTTGACAAACAGTAGAATGGTGCTGCTTCAGGCCAGAAAGCTCCTTAATAAACTCAAGTGTTTAAATACCTTGGGTGAAGGTTGGTCTAAATGAACCGTAAAATCCCTAACACCAAGATAAGTGATAGGTCTTTATTTGAAGATAACCTTGTCAATAAACCAGCAGTCTTTCTTTTTCTTATATGAACAAATTATTAATGATATGTAAGCCAACTTCAATGTATACTACCATTCAAATAGTTATTAGAAAGGTGAAACCTTTTATAGTGTAAAATATAAATGATAGTAATAATAATTATTATAAATAATTGATAAACAATATATAAAGAATTATATACTGGTAATGGAAATCCAGAATATAAGATACTAAATCATCTGAATTGAATCAGACAGGCTTGAAAATCCTGGTCTTGTTGAATTCCTTACCATTGCTTAAACAGTTGCAACCCCTAGGTGTAGCAGGCTTGGTAAGCACTCTACTAAAGAAATGAAGAAGGTATCTGGACAGACTTCCTGGGTTTAAGTTCTAGAAAATGTATTTCCTAGCTGTATATGCCTGACCCAGTTACATACAAATCAGGAATCAAGGAAGCCTACATGCCCATTGGATCCCACTTGCCCCAAGGAGAGCACCACCTGGCGTGATCCCAAAGCACTGCCTCTTCCATCATCTCAGCTATCTCAGTCTCCTAGGAAGGAGACAAATGGGCCAAATTGGGTTAGCTCAAGACTAAACTCATAGTCTTCCTGTGACCATAGGTCTCAAATTGTTTCAGTTTCTTACCATCTTCTCAATCAAGTACAAAATCTTCTTGGTGTGACACTAATTATAGTCTGGCAACTATTTACTTCTCCAGTCTCATCTTCTACACTGACCTCCTTCATAGACAATGCGTTATCCCTCATTAGGGATACGCACAACATGATAACAACATTAAAATAATTACAACTAATATTTCTTGAGCACTTACTATAAGCTAAGTGAGGCACTATTCTAAATATTCAATGGGTTATATCTTTTTCTGCTTAAAGTCTTGCAAGGATATTTAGGTACACTGAAATTTGAAGTCCTCACAAGACCCCTAAAGCCATACATGAACTGGATCCCCTCTGACCCCTCTTCTTTGAATTATTTTTTCTTGGTTTTTCCATTTTAACCACTCTGGCCCACTTACCTCTCCTTGGATAGTACAGGTATTACCTCGGGCATGGCCTAGACTTTTGCTGCTCCCCTCAACCACCTCATGCTGGGAGTGCTCTCAGCCAGATATACACATGGCCAACTCTCTCACCTCCTCTGAGTCTTTACTCCTAACTCAC
Source organism: Macaca mulatta (assembly GCF_049350105.2). Classification (NCBI taxonomy): domain Eukaryota; kingdom Metazoa; phylum Chordata; class Mammalia; order Primates; family Cercopithecidae; genus Macaca; species Macaca mulatta. The sequence goes on from NC_133419.1 coordinate 81,055,219, forward strand.
CTTCTCAAGGAGGCTCTCCCTGATGGCTTTATTTAATTTGCAGTTCCCCTTCCCCAATGCCCCATGTTGCTGATCTCCATACTCTCTTATACTTAGTTTTCATCTCTTTTCAATAGTGATCATTTTCTTCTAATATTTTATATAGTTAACTTATTAACAATACTTACTGTTTACTGTTTCTCTTCCCCAGCAATCACACATTTTACAAAGCAGTGCTGGTTTGTCCAATGAGATATTTCAAATGCCTCAGACAATATCAGTATCTAGTAGATGCTCAGTAGTATGCATTGAATAAAATAATTTCTAATTATTCAATTAGAATAATGCATTATTCCTTACAATCTTCATAAGATAAGTAACTATCATCTTTTCCTAATGGGCATGAAAATTGCATGACAGAAAGATTCCATAACTAGATTTGTTGCCCAGCTTACCTGTAGTAGATCCAGGACTTCAAGACAGGCAGGCTCTTAACTTCTACACTTGATTACCCTATATGGCCTGTCTTTGTTCATGCTTTGCCATGTTTGTCTGGTTCTCTGCTTCTTTCACTAGATTTTAGTTTCTTGAAGTTAAGTTACCTCTGTAGAACCTACCTCAGTGACCTACCAAGTACTGGGGAAGTAAATATTCAATGTTTACTAAATTAAATAGCAAGTTACAATTGGGAAAATCTGATGAAGTAGAAAGACTTTGAAGCTAGTTAGACGTAAGTCAAAATCATACTTTGGATATTTATTTGTTATACTCTGCTCAAAATATTACTTAACCTCTCTGAGCCTCACCTTCCTCATCTACACCATGGGACTGATATTACCTCCTATGAAGACTATGCACATAAAATGGGATTCATGTATTATGTTTATTTTCATGTCAATTACTTAGAATACATTTTGTTCCATTTGCCCTGGGTTCTAAGTCAAGGGCTGGGAAACTTTTTCTGTAAAAAGCCAGATAGCAGGCCAGGCGTGGTGACTCACGCCTGTAATCCCAGCACTTTGGAAGGCCAAGCCAGGTGGATCACGAGGTCAGGAGTTTGAGACCAGCCTGGCCAACATGGTGAAACCCCTTCTCTACTAAAAATACAAAAATTAGCCGGGCATGGTGGCAGGTGCCTATAATCCCAGCTACTCTGGAGGCTGAGGCAGGAGAACTGCTTAAACCTAGGAGGCAGAGGTTGCAGTGAGCAGAGATCACACCACTGAACTCCAGCATGGGTGACAAAGGAAGATCTTTAGGGGAAGAAAAAAAAAAAAAAAAAAAAACAGATGGCAAATATTTTAGGCTTTACAGACCGTACAATTTCTGTTGCAATGATTCAGCCCTGCTGTTGTAGTGTGAAAGTAGTGATAAACAATACATAAATAAGTGGGTATGGCTATATTCCAACAGACCTTCTCAAAAATGGTGCATGCCTGATTTTGCCTGGGAGCCATAGTTTGCAAACCCCTGTTCTAAAGCATGACACCTGGGGTCGTTAGCTAGAAGAAATTCTCATCTAAAATTACTGGATTAAACATTTTAATATTGTTTATCATGAATTTATCCCTGGACACTGATTTCTTGTGTTGTAATTATAAATACTAATAATAGAAACGGGACAATTACAATTATCTTTGCCAAGAGTTTTACATACTCAAAATGTGCATCCAGTTCAGCCTTCCATGTCAGGTGCTAAGGAGCACTTTAAAGATGTTGACCAGTATGAGCAGAATGGTTCATATTGAGTCCTTGTAAAATAGCCTCATGAGGGCAAGATGCTGACTTCTGGAGCTGAACCAGCCTAACCTGCCTTTCCCGTTCTTGTTTCTGTGCGCTGCTACCTCCCGTGACTTGTGTGTGTACTGAATTTAAATCTTGTTTCCAATACTCCTATAATCCTCTCTTGACTTGACTTGGTATTGTTCATGCCAACATCTTGTTGCTGACCTTGGCTTCACTGTTTCTCTAGTCATTGAGTCCCAGATATCCCAAGGCCTTTTTCATAAATAGCTACCCCCGTCCAGCATATTTTGTCACTTATCAAGCTTGACAGCACTACTCCCGGGCTGTGAATTCCTTTTAGATCCTTATTCGTCTTAGGGTTAATTGAACTCCTTTGCCTTGTGTATGAGATTCTGTGGGACTTGGCTCTAGTCATATTCTCAAAACTCCAAAATACAGTCAGACCTTTTTCACATGCCTTGTTGCTTTATACTTCTATGCCTGCTGTTTTCTCTGTGACGCACTTCGCTTATTTGGATATTTGGCAAACTTCTACTAGTCCTTCAAAATCAGAGATCACCGAATCCTCCCTTGATTTGTCCCCATAAAGGTTCCCCTTTTCAACCAATATCACCCCTGTACTCTGATATCTAATCTCAGCAGCAATCAGCCTCAGGAAATCAAACCAAAAGTTCTGCAGCAATTGACCCAGAACAGATAGGATTTGTTCAATGACTACAGCTTCCCTTATTTTTGCTTCCACCTCAGGACCAACCAGAAAAAGCCACTATGTTCCCCAAAGCAGTTACAGGGGATGGCCTGCAACTGCAGCTTCTTCATGCCAACCACCTCCAATCAAAGCATATGTGAACCCTTCTCCTCTGTTCATTATGACGTTTTCCACTCCCCTGCCTACCTTTGAGTTTCCGGCTAACACAGTGATGATGGCTGAATCCCTTGCTTTACGAAGCTCTGATAATATAAGTGACAAAACAAGCTCTGCCTCTTCTCATGTAGGTATCTTCTTTTATTCCCACAATCCATAGCACCAAGCATTATTAATATGTTCAGTCTGCCCACACTGATGGGAAAAACATCAGGATAGGCAGTCAGACTAAGTCTAGAAACATTCTGTGGTGAAGCCCTTCTCTAAAACTTTCACTACTCTTAACCTAGGGACCAGTCAGATAATAGGACAGGTAGGATGTCTCATGAGCTAAATGGGAACAGTGGACCAACGGAAATGGATATGTAGAAAAGCAAAGAATAAGAGATACACAGAAGAGAGCTGGAAAGTTACTGGGAAAGTCTTAAACATCCCTGTACTTTTGCTACTATCACTGACCTTTTGATCTGCAAGGATGAATCAACTTACACAAAGGGCCTAGAGTGGGAGAGATGTTTTAATGTTTTTTAAATAGAAGAATAAATCCTCAAACATGAAAAAGAATATGCATATTTGCACTTACTCTCATCTGACTTTTTTCCCCTTATTCTGCAATACAAAGCAATTTCACTTTAAGTTCTCTGTAATATATTTTATAAGACAATACCAAAGAAGCTTAATCTATTTTACACATGGAAGGGCAACAGAAAAGACTGATCGTGATATGAGGAATAGGTGCGCCTCCAGGAGCATTCGATCCAGCCATCAGTGCACACCAGCACACCTCTGATACCTGAAATTAATCTCACAGCAGTGGGAAAGCTTCATCATGCAGGCTGTGCTTCCTGCTGAAAGTAAAACCAACAAACTCAACACACATGCAGGAGGCTGCCTTTGAATCTTAAGGACCATTATTGTTAAAACCAACAAACTCAACACACATGCAGGAGGCTGCCTTTGAATCTTAAAGACCATTATTGTTATCTGCCATAACTATGCCATAAGATTATTGCCTCTCTCATTTAATGCACTGAAAAACCTAAATGTTTTTCCTCATTTCTAGTGTGTAATCAAATATCAATTGTACCTGTTTTGGCAGTGGATCGTATTAGTTTAGGGAATGTGCTATGGAGCTGGAAACATGAGTTCAATGCCTCGTTCTAACCCTCAAATAAAGGACATATTACTTATCAAAACTTTAGTTTCCTAATCTGTATAATGGGTATACTGATATCAATCTCTTGGGGAATATTGTGAGAATAATATTAGATAATGTGTGAAAAATATTTAGTGTGCTATAAGATAAATAGGATTCTTATTTCATTACTATATACTCTATGCATCTGACCATACATATATGAGCATGTATACATTTACTATGTATATGTGATACATATTTTAACACATAGATTAGGCTTCTTCAAATCAACAGTTATGCTGTAAGATGTTCAAGAATCTCAAAGGTACCTACATACAATATACAACATATCAGATGTAGTAAACTGAAATATGAATGTGTGTGTGGCAATACTTTTTTAATTATTATACTGTAAGTTCTAGGGTACATGTGCACAACATGCAGGTTTGTTACATATGTATACATGTGCCATCTTGGTGTGCTGCACCCATTAACTCATCATTTACATTAGGTATATCTCCTAACATTATCCCTCCCCACTCCCCCCACCCACGACAGGCCCTGGTGTGTGATGTTCTCCACCCTGTGTCCAAGCATTGTCATTGTTCAGTTCCCACCTATGAGTGAGAATATGCAGTGTTTGGTTTTCTGTCCTTGAGATAGTTTGCTCAGAATGATGGTTTCTAGCTTCATCCACGTCCCTACAAAGGACATAAACTCATCCATTTTTATAGGTGCATAGTATTCCATGGTGTATATGTGCCACATTTTCTTAATCCAGTCTATCATTGATGGATATTTGAGTTGGTTTCAAGTCTCTGCTATTGTGAATAGTGCTGCAATAAACATACATGTGAAACTGTCTTTATAGCAGCATGATTTATAATTCTTTGGGCATATACCCAGTAATGGGATGGCTGGGTCAGATGGTATTTCTAGTTCTAGATCCTTGAGGAATCACCACACTGTCTTCCACAATGGCTGAACAAGTTTACAGTCTCACCAACAGTGTAGAAGTGTTCCTATTTCTCCACATCCTCTCCAGCACCTGTTGTTTCCTGACTTTTTAATGATCACCATTCTAACTGGTGTGAGATAGTATCTCATTGTGGTTTTGATTTGCATTTCTCTGACAGCCAGTAATGGTGAGCATTTTTTCATGTGTCTGTTGGCTGCATAAATATCTTCTTTTGAGAAGTGTCTGTTTATATGCTTTGGCCACTTTTTGATGGGGCTTTTTCTTGTAAATTTGTTTGACTTCTTTGTAGATTCTGGATATTAGCCCTTTGTCAGATGAGTAGATTGCAAAATTTTTCTCCCATTCTGAAGGTTGCCTGGTCACTCGGATGGCAGTTTCTTTTGCTGTGTAGAAGCTCTTTAGTTTAATTAGATACCATTTGTCAATTTTGGGTTTTGTTGCCATTGCTTTTGGTGTTTTAGTCATGAAGTCCTTGCCCATGCCTATGTCCTGAATGGTATTACCTAGGTTTTCTTCTAGGGTTTTTATGGTTTTAGGTCTAACATTTAAGTCTTTAATCCATCTTTAATTAATTTTTGTATGAGGTGTAAGGAAGTGATCCAGTGTCAGCTTTCTACATATGGCTAGCCAGTTTTCCCAGCACCATTTATTAAATAGGGAATCCTTTCCCAATTTCTCATTTTTGTCAGGTTTGTCAATGATCAGATGGTTGTAGATGTGTCGTATTATTTCTGAGGGCTCTGTTCTGTTCCATTGGTCTATATCTCTTTTTGATACATGTACCATGCTGTTGTGGTTACTGTAGACTTGTAGTATAGTTTGAAGTCAGGTAGTGTGATGCCTCCAGCTTTGTTCTTTTGGCTTAGGATTGTCTTGGCAATGCAGGCTTTTTTGTGGTTCCATATGAACTTTAGTTTTTTCCAATTCCGTGAAGAAAGTCATTGGTAGCTTCATGGGGATGGCAATGAATCCATAAATTACCTTGGGCAGTATGGCCATTTTCACGATATTGATTCTTCCTATCCATGAGCATGGAATGTTCTTCCATTTGTTTGCATCCTCTTTTATTTCATTGAGCAGTGGTTTGTAGTTCTCCTTGAAGAGGTCCTTCACATCCCTTGTAAGTTGGATTCCTAGGTATTTTATTCTCTTTGAAGCAACTGTGAATGGGAGTTCACTTGTGATTTGGCTCTGTTTGTCTGTTACTGGTGTATAAGAATGCTTGTGATTTTTGCACATTGATTTTCGTATCCTGAGACTTTGCTAAAGTTATTTATCAGCATAAGGAGATTTCAGTTCGAGATGATGGGGTTTTCTAAATATATAATCATGTCATCTGCAAACAGGGACAATTTGACTTCCTCTTTTCCTAACTGAATACCTTTTATGTCTTTCTCCTGCCTGATTGCCCTGGTCAGAACTTCCAACACTATGTTGAATAGGAGTGGTAAGAGAGGGCATCCCTGTCTTGTGCCAGTTTTCAAAGGGAATGCTTCCAGTTTTTGCCCATTCAGTATGATATTGGCTGTGGGTTTGTCATAAATAGCTCTTATTATTTTGAGATACATTCCATCAATACCTAATTTGTTGAGACTTTTTGGCATGAAGGGCTGTTGAATTTTGTCAAAGCCCTTTTCTGCATCTATTGATACAATCATGTAGTTTTTGTCTTCGGTTCTGTTTATATGCTGGATTCCATTTATTGATTTGTGTATGTTGAACCAGCCTTGCATCCCAGGGGTGAAGCCCACTTGATCATGGTGGATAAGCTTTTTGATGTGATGCTGGATTTGGTTTGCCAGTATTTTATTGAGGATTTTTGCATTGATGTTCATCAGGGATATTGGTCTAAAATTCTCTCTTTTTGTTATGTCTCTGCCAGGTTTTGGTATCAAGATGACACTGGCCTCATAAAATGAGTTTGGGAGGATTCCCTCTTTTTCTAGTGATTGCAATAGTTTCAGAAGGAATGGTACCCACTCCTCCTTGTACCTCTGGTAGAATTCGGCTGTGAATCCATCTGGTCCTGGACTTTTTTTGGTTGGTAGGCTATTAATTACTGATTCAATCTCAGAAGTTGTTTTTGGTCTATTCAGGGATTCGACTTCTTCCTGGTTTAGTCTTGGGAGAGTGTATGTGTCCAGGAATTTATCCATTTCTTCTAGATTTTCTTGTTTATTTGCATAGAGGTGTTTATAGTATTCTCTGATGGTAGTTTGTATTTCTGTGGGATTGGTGGTGATATCCCCTTTATCATTTTTTATTGCATCTATTTGATTCTTCTCTCTTCTCTCCTTTATTAGTCTTGCTAGCAGTGTATCCATTTTGTTGATCTTTTCCAAAAACCAGCTCCTGGATTAATTTTTTGAAGAGATTTTTGTGTCTCTATCTCCTTCAGTTCTGCTCTGATCTTAGTTATTTCTTGCCTTCTACTAGCTTTTGAATGTGTTTTCTCTTGCTTCTCTAGATCTTTTGATTGTGATGTTAGGGTGTCAGTTTTAGATCTTTCCAGCTTTCTCTTGTGGGCATTTAGTGCTATAAATTTCCCTCTATACACTGCTTTAAATGTGTCCCAGAGATTCTGGTATGTTGTGTCTTTGTTCTCACTGGTTTCAAAGAACATCTTTATTTCTGCCTTCATTTCATTATATACCCAGTAGTCATTCAGGAGCAGGTTGTTCAGTTTCCATGTAGTTGAGTGGTTTTGAGTGAGTTTCTTAATCCTGAGTTCTAGTTTGATTGCACTGTGGTCTGAGAGACAGTTTGTTATAATTTCTGTTTTACATTTGCTGATGAGTGCTTTATTTCCAAGTATGTAGTCAATTTTGGAATAAGTGTGATGTGGTGCTGAGAAGAATGTATATTGTGTTGATTTGGGGTGGAGAGTTCTGTAGATGTCTGTTAGGTTCACTTGGTGCAAAGCTGAGTTCAATTCCTGGATATCCTTGTTAACTTTCTGTCTCAGTGATCTAATGTTGACAGTGTTTACATAGAGGTGTTAAAGTCTTCTACTATTATTGTGTGGGAGTCTAAGTCTCTTTGTGGGTCTCTAAGGACTTGTTTTATGAATCTGGTGCTCCTGTATGGGGTGCATATATATTTAGGAAAGTTAGCCCTTCTTGTTGAATTGATCCCCTACCATTATGTAATGGTCTTCTTTGTCTCTTTTGATCTTTGATGGTTTAAAGTCTGTTTTATCAGAGACTAGGATTGCAGCCCTCACCTTTTACTGTTTTCCATTTGCTTGGTAGATCTTCCTCCATCCCGTTATTTTGAGCCTATGTGTATCTCTGCACGTGAGATGGGTCTCCTGAATACAGCACACTGCTGGGTCTTGACTCTTTATCCAGTTTGCCAGTCTGTGTCTTTTAATTGGACCATTTAGTCCATTTACATTTAAGGTTAAGATTGTTATGTGTGAACTTGATCCTGTCATTATGATATTAGCTGGTTATTTTGCTCGTTAGTTGATGCAGTTTCTTCCTAGCATCGATGGTCTTTACATTTTGGCATGTTTTTGCAATGGCTGGTACCAGTTGTTCCTTTCCATGTTTAGTGCTTCCTTCAGGAGCTCTTGTAGGGCAGGCCTGGTGGTGACACAATCTCAGCATTTGCTTGTCTGTAAAGGATTTCATCTCTCCTTCACTTATGAAGTTTAGTTTGGCTGGATATGAAATCCTGGGTTGAAAATTCTTTTCTTTGAGAATGTTGAATATTGGCCCCCACTCTCTTCTGGCTTGTAGAGTTTCTGTTGAGAGATCTACTGTTAGTCTGATGGGCTTCCCTTTGTGGGTAACCCGACGTTTCTCTCTGGCTGCCCTTAACATTTTTCCTTCATTTCACCTTTGATGAATCTGACAATTATGTGTCTTGGAGCTGCTCTTCTCGAGGAGTATCTTTGTGGCGTTCTCTGTATTTCCTGAATTTGAATGTTGGCCTGCCTTGCTAGGTTGGGGAAGTTTTCCTGGATAATATCCTTCAGAGTGTTTCCAACTTGGTTCCATTCTCCCTGTCACTTTCAGGTACACCAGTCAAACATAGATTTGGTCTTTTCACATAGTCCTATATTTCTTGGAGGCTTTGTTCATTTCTTTTTACTCTTTTTTTCTCTAAACTACTCTTCTCACTTCATTTCATTCATTTGATCTTCAATCACTGATACCCTTTCTTCCACTTGATCAAATTGGCTACCGAAGCTTGTGCATGTGTCATGTAGTTCTCATACCATGGTTTTCGGCTCCATCAGGTCATTTAAGGACTTCTCTACACTGGTTATTCTAGTTAGCCCTTCGTCAAATCTTTCTTCAAGGTTTTTAGCTTCTTAGCAATGGGTTCGAACTTCCTCCTTTAGCTCAGAGTAGTTTGATCGCCTGAAGCCTTCTTCTCTCAACTCATCCAAGTCCTTCTCCATCCAGCTTTGTTCCATTGCTGCTGAGGAGCTGTGTTCCTTTGGATGGGGAGAGGCACTCTGATTTTTAGAATTTTCAGCTTTTCTGTTCTGTTTTTTCCCCATCTTTGTGGTTTGTATCTACCTTTTGTCTTTCATGATGATGACGTACAGATGAGGTTTTGGCATGAATGTCCTTTCTGTTTGTTAGTTTTCCTTTTTTTTTTTTTTTAACAGTGAGGACCCTCAGCTGCAGGTCTGTTGGAGTTTGCTGGAGGTCCGCTCCAGACCCTGTTTGCCTGGGTATCGGCAGCGGAGGCTGCAGAACAGCGAATATTGCTGAACAGCAAATGTTTCTGCCTGATCGTTCCTCTGGAAACTTTGTGTCAGAAGGGTGCCTGTCTGTGTGAGGTGTCAGTCTGCCCCTATGGGACGATGCCTCCCAGTTAGGCTACTCAGGGGTCAGGGACCTACTTGAGGGGGCAGTCTGTTGGTTCTCAGATCTCAAACTCCGTGCTGGGAGAACCACAACTCTCTTCAAAGTTGTCAGACAGGGACATTTAAGTCTGCAGAGGTTTCTGCTGCCTTTTTTCTGGCTATGCCCTGCCCTCAGAGGTGGAGTCTATAGAGGCAGGCAGGCCTCCCTGAGCTGCAGTGGACTCCACCCAGTTCAAGCTTCCTGGCCACTTTGTTTACCTACTCTAGCCTCAGCAATGGCGGGTGCCCCTCCCCCAGCCGCACTGCCACCTTGCAGTTGGATCTCAGACTGCTGTGCTAGCAATGAGCAAGGTTCTGTGGGCGTGGGACTCTCCGAGCCAGGTGCTGGATATAATCTCCTGGTGTACCGTTTGCTAAGACTGTTGGAAAAGGGTGGTATTAGGGTGGGAGTGACCCGATTTTCCAGGTTCCGTCCATCACCACTTCCCTTGGCTAGGAACGGGAATTCCCTGACCCCTTGCACTTCGTGTGTGAGGCAATGCCTCACCCTGTTTTGGTGAGTGCACCCACTGTCCTGCCCCCACTGTCTGACAAGTCCCCATGAGATGAGCCTGGTACCTCAGTTGGAAATGCAGAAATCACCTATCTTCTACATTGCTCATGCTGGAAGCTGCAGACTGGAGCTGTTCCTATTTGGCCATCTTGGAACTACGCCTTGGCAATACATTTTAAAACCATGATACCATTAATCAATAAGGATGTTTGACAGACAATTGGGCTCACTAACTACCAAAGTAACCACTCTGCATACCAGCTTCACAGCATGGACAATTCACACTTCTACTTCAGGGAAATAAAACCTACTACTGTTCTCAGTGCTTTTTGATGTCACTATCAAATATTCAAATGTGTAATTATTGGGTCCATGAACAGTAATGATTCATGATTTATTTTATATTGCACGCATCCTTGCCTCCTTTCTTTTCCTGAGGTTCTGACACCCTGACTACAGCGTCTTCAATGCTTCCTCTCTGAACTAATTCAAATTTCACCTCTGCCGCAAGGACTTTTCTTTATTCACTCTTTCCTCTGTGTTATCATGGCCCCTGCTTGTTCCTACAAAGGAGGATAAAACATCAATTTATGTTTTCTTCATTATTCTCTCACCTGCTAGATTGTGAGTTCTCTGAGGACAAGAGATGTTTTCTGTGGCTTTGTAGTAATAACAGCACAGTGACACCAAGTCACTTTATTTGTTTAGTCAGCATGTTTGTTTGATAGAAGCTCATTAAATATCCACAACACGACAGGTGCTATACTAGAAACATGGTTTTGCCAGCAAATAAGACATGGTCCCTGCATATTTTCAGTTGAGCCAGGAAGATAAGCATTGGGTAGGTACTGCAGGCATGATGAGGGGTAGGGAAAAAGCAGTCTGAAGCTGAAGGGAAAGCAGGGTTGATGTTGCCAGGTGATGTTGGGAAGAGGTGTTCCAATCAGGAGGAATAGCACCTAGACAGAATTAATATTGTTGGAGCCAAGGGCTGAGCAAAGTGTAACAGGGCTGGAGTTTGGGAAGCCAGGGGGTCAGTGGTACAGAGTAGACCTGAAGAGGTAGAATGTATCCAGATTTCTCTGGGCCTTGTAGGTTATTTTGCAGTTTTAAGTGTTAGAAGGCAATGAATGGTTTTAAACAAAGGAGTGACATGATCATATCTGTGGTTTAAACAGACCTTTAGGTGTTGTATAGATTGGATCTGGGGATAAAGGGTTTCTTAAGATGCAAGTCAGAAAACCAGTTAAAACATCCAAGTGACATGTGATGGTGGCTCAGATCAGGATTGTGTCAGAAGGGATAGAGAGGAAGAGGCAGATTCAAAATATATTTAATGAGTAAAATGAACAGATTGTTGTGTTCATTTGTTATGGGAGGTTGTAAGGGGTGGAAAGGAGTCAAGAATGAAACTGGGCTTTGATTTTGAGCACCTCTACCCTGATCCCAATATTCTTTAAGTCTAGGCCAGATCCTGGCATTCCTATGATTACAGCTCTCCAAAGGCTCTCCTTGTTTTGAGGAAGGAGTCCAGCTCCTTTCCATAGAAGGTAGACCACAATCAGAACCCAGCCTTGATGTAGAATTTTGGTCTTTTTATTTTACCAGTGTCAAATTCTGTGAAGTTTTCCAAACATGCTACATGGCTTATGCCTTCTATTATCTGCCCATAATTTTCTCTCTTTCCTAAATTTATACTTTTTCATATAAACTCCTGAAAATTCCAAAATTCCTTCAAAGCTCTCATCAGGTAACATTGCTTAAAACTTCTGTCAGCGTATTCCTTTCTATTGTTTTGTCTTTTTTTTTTTTTTTTTTTTTTTTTTACCTGTAATAACTTTATTTTACACTTATTACATTTCATTAGAATATTGTGGTTATTGCTGTTTTTGTTTATGTATTTTTAGCACAGATACTTTAATCTTTTAACTTCAGCAGATTTGAAAGTTTTTTTTATTCTTTCCAGGCCTAGATGAAATTAGATGTTAGGGTATAGAAAACCGAAATTAGAAAATTTTATACTTTTCCTTTTAGTGTAGAGAGCCAAAGTTGCAAACACACAAACACACACACATACACACTCACATACACACACATATTTTCTTTCAAAATTCAAAGGTATTTTTCTAGCCTGAAGTAATCAACCTGGAAACAGAAAAAAAGATAGAAAGAAAAAAATAAGAATATATTAAGTTCATGTCACTATGCTAGATCTCATTACTCGAATGATCTCATTTTATCTTTAGAATGATCCTTTGAGGCTAGTTACACTAGTTCTGGGCAATACTCAATCTCTTCCCTTTGGAAACCCTAGGGATAAATTTAGGCACCTCTGCAGTGGTGCTCACAAGAAACTAAAAGACATTGCTCATTGTTTTCCCCAGTGCAGACCCCAAATGACTTCTTCCTTGTTTGATATTCTACATTATAGGGAATGACATCATTAAGCTGGCACTCGATTTACACTGGGTAAAGGGGAAACCGTGTCAGAGATAAATTAGATTGCTGTCCTGTCACAATAAAGATCTCATCTTTCATTGTAAAAACTCCAAATTATTTCCAAAGCATCAGCAAAATGCACACAATGACAATAAACAAAAGGACAGCAAGAAAAATTCTTGGGATTCTCGGAGCCAGTTCTCAATGACCCTCTGCTTGCACAATGACGAATGTTCAAGCCTTCCTAGAGTATTATTTATACATTATGTTTTGCATTTTTTTTAAAGTTTTGGACTAGGGAATTATGACTTATTTGTCACTTCTGGAGAAAGACCTACCTTTCAGGCACCCATTTTCTGCATCTACATTATTAAAGATAACAATACTAATTGAAAAGTATGATTGAGAAGCTTAAATGAGTTTAGGAATATAAAACTCTAGCATAATACATGACACAATTATTTTTATTTATTTAATGTTGGATTATTTGGGGTCTGAATTTTAAAAAGACTTGATATGCATACACATAACTAAATTTTAAAAAAGTATGCTAATTTTCACTACACTTTGGATGGTATTGGCTGCTAAACTGCAGCATTAACCTTTCACAGGACACGCTAGATTTATGGAGAAAGACCATCAGCAGCAGAGGCCATATCAACAATAAAAGACTTCTTTGCCAAGAACAAGCTAACTCAGTTTAGCTCAAATCCTAATAAAAAGTGTTTTTCCTTTTTTTTCCCCCAAGCAAGCTTTTATGGAAAATTAGTAGCTGGAGAATATGACCAGCAAAATCAGTTTCATTATAAATGCTTTACAGTGAATTGTTCTTTACTTGAAGAAAATAAAAATGCCAAGGAAAATTATATGACATTTATAACCCTTTCACTTCAAAATGCATGAGAATTCTATATGGAAACATTAAAGGAACATGCTAATTCGCCCTCTAAAGAACAAAAGAAAACCTTAATAAAAGGACAATGGCCTTCAGGCTTAGTGATAAGAAAAGTTAACAGTGACCTGAATGTCAATTTGTTGGCCTATTTGTTCTTTGAAGTTTTTATTTTTTTCTTTGTAGTTGGTTAGAAACTGAATTATAGCTATGCCAATGACTTCCAAATTTATAATTTCACTCAAACAACAAGTTTCCTTGAGTTTTAGACTCATTTCTGTCTTTTTCAAAACTCCACTTGGGCATCACATAGCATTATCAAAAGTTTAATACAGCACTTTTTCCCCAAACTCTCCATTATTTTATTTCATTTAAAGTTACCACAAAGCCATATTCTGTCAGTGACGCTTGAATTTCTTCACTCAGCCATCCACATTCAATCACTACTCAAACCCACTTGATTCTTCTTCCTGAATATTGTCGAGTGGACCCACTTTCCTGCAACACCATGTCTGCTAGTCTTCCAACATGCTGCCTCTCACCTTGACTACTGAAATAGTCTCTAACCTGCTCTCCTTGACTCCCCCTCAATTCACTCCATTCCATTTGTCACACTTGAGCCAAGGCTCTTTCTAGAGTGTAAACTCAAATCTGTCCATAACCTCTCACTGCTTAAGTCCCTTCCAAATGTTCAAGGGAAAAATTTCAAACTCTTCTACATGGATACATAATCTGTCCCTGCCAGTCTTTCAACCTCAGTTACTCTTTCCATCAACCTTTTTACTTTTACCGCCATTGCCATTTCCTTTAACTGCCATATTAACTCTCATATTTCAGCCTTTCCATTCACTATTCCTTCTATCTGAAGTGACCTTCACAGCCCCTCTACCATTATTCAGTAGTTACATTTCAACTTAGAGATTACTTTGTGAGCGAAGATTTCTCTAGTGCCACCCATGGCCAAGTGAATTAAATGCCCTTTTTGTGTACTTCATGAGAAATCTGACATTTCTCATAACATTTACAATTTGTTTTTGATTTAATTGTACATCTTCATTAGAGTGCAGATTTTCTGAGGGCAAGAACATCTGATGACATAATCACCTCAAGGCCTAGGATAGTATCCAGAACACATTTAAACATGCTCATTGTGTTAAATGTATATGTGTACATACAGTCTGAAATTTAGTCTCCTTCTGCACTGAGAAAATAGAAACAGAACAGAACTGCCACCCATCCCAATACTATCTATAAGAATCTACATTAATCTGTGCCTCTCTACTTGGACTCGCCTCAGTTAAGCACTAGGACACTCATTCAAGGACTTTGCCCCATGTTCTTTTTCCCCTTTACTATTTTGTTTTCACTATTAGATCATTCCCAAGAGCAAACATATACGTTATCATTTCTTCTCAGAACAAGCAAACAAGAGCCTTCTTCCTTTTCTTACACTTTCTGTTCTACTTACTGGCACATTTCTTACCTATTTATAATTCTTTGAAGGAGTTTTCTGTATTTGCTGTTTCTAATTCATCTCCCTCTTATTTTATATCAAACAGGTCCCCTTTGGCACATTTCATCATTCTCTCTTCCTTCAGAGATTTTCATTTCTAGTTTTAAATACTCCTCCTACCCTCTGGTTAGTTCTTCTCAGTTCCCTTTGCTGATTTTACTGCATCGAACTGAACTCTAAAAGCTGGTATGCCTTACGCCTAAGTCCTGACATCTGTCCACAAAATTTTAGAATGCTATATATGCCAACAATTCCCAAAATTGCATTTCTAGCCCA
Organism: Macaca mulatta; assembly: GCF_049350105.2. Classification (NCBI taxonomy): domain Eukaryota; kingdom Metazoa; phylum Chordata; class Mammalia; order Primates; family Cercopithecidae; genus Macaca; species Macaca mulatta. The sequence goes on from NC_133419.1 coordinate 81,070,424, forward strand.
AAAGTCTTTTTCTTCCAAAATCCAGACTTGTGTACCCAGTGCTGACTCACTATTTCCCACGGAATATTTAAAACTCATGTCGATCTGCATGTACCAGAATTTCCTGTGCTTTACAAAAATGTATTATACACATGCTCTCCTCTGTCTCAAGTAATGACAACTCTATCTGTCCAGATGCTGAGGTTAAAATCTTTGGAGTCATTCTTAAGGTCTCTCCAACTCCACAGACAAAAAATGCTTTTGGCTCTATCTTTAAAATATATACAGAATCTTACCACTTCTCACTGCTTCTACTGCTAGCAACCCTGACCAAGGTATCCTCCTCTCTTACCTGGGTTACTGCATTAGATTCTTACCTAGTCTTCCTGCTGGTATATTTGTCCTACTACAATCTGTTCTCCACACAGCAACTGCTTGATACTTTAAAATGTTAAGCTAGATTACCTCACTCCTCCTACCAAAATAAAAGTTAAAGTTTTTACTGTAACCTTCAAGGCCATGGTATCTGGTCCCTGATTACCTCTGACCTCATCACCTATTATTTGTCCTCCTTGCTCATTTTGTTTTAGGAACACTGACCTCCTTGTTCTTGCTTGCTCATGACAGGCACATTCCTGCCTCAGAGTCGTCACACAAGCTGTTCCATATGCTTGGAACACTCTTCTGCCAGATTGCTATACGTGTTCGATGTTCACCTCAAGTTCTTGTTCAAATATTATCTCTTTAAGGAATCTCCACACTGTTTTCCATAGTGCTTGTAGTAGTTTACATTTCCAACAACCATGTGTTCGCTTTTCACCACATCCATGCCAACACTTATTTTTTTAAAAATGTTTTTTGATTAGGGCCATTCTTGCAGGAGTAAGGTGGTATTGCATTGTGGTTTTGATTTGCATTTCCCTGATAATTAGTGATGTTGAGCATTTTTCCATACTTGTTGGCCATTTCTTCTTTTGAGAATTGTCTATTCATGTCCTTAGCCCACTTTTTGATGGGATTGTTTGCTTTGTTCTTGCTGATTTGAGTTCTTTGTAAATTATGAATATTAGTCCTTTGTTGGATGTATAGATTGTGAAGATTTCCCCCTACTCTGTGAGTTGTCTGTTAACTCTGCTGATGGTTTATTTTGCTGTGCAGAAGCTTTTTAATTAAGTCCCATCTATTTATCTTTGTTTTTGTTGCATTTGCCTTTTGGTTCTTGGTTATGAAGTATTTGCCTACACCATTGTCTACAAGGATTTTTCCAATGTTATCTTCTAGAATTTTTATGGTTTCAGGTCTTTAAAACTTTATCTATCTTGAGTTGATTTTTGTGTAAGGTGAGAGATGCAGATCCAGTTTCATTCTTCTACATGTGGCTTGCTAATTATCCCAGCATCATTTATTGAATAGGGTGTCCTTTCCCCACATTGTTTCTGTTTGCTTTGTTGAAGATCAGTTGGCTATATTTGATTCAACAATCCCACTACTAGTTACCTACTTAGAGGAAAAGAAGTCATTATATGAACAGAACACTTGCACATGCATGTTTACAGGAGCACAATTTACAATTGCAAAAGTATGGAACCAGTTCAAATACCCATCTGTCGATGAGGTGATAAAGAAAATCTGGTGTATATATACATGTACGCCATGGAATACTACTCAGCTATAAAAAGGAAGGAAATAATGCCATTCGCAGCAACCTGGATGGAATTGGAGACTATTATTCTAAGTGAAATAACTCAGGAATGGAAAACTAAATATCATATATTCTTACTCATAAGTTGGAGCTAAGCAATGAGGATACAAAGGCACAAGAATAATACAATGGACTTTGGGGACTTGGGGAAAAGCATGGGAGCAGAGTAAGTGATAAAAAATTACACATTGGGTAGAGTGCACACTGCTTGGGTGACAGGTGCACCAAACTGTCACAAATCACCACTAAAGAATTTATTTATGTAACCAAACACCACTTGTTCCCCAAAAACCTATTGAAATCATAAATAAATTTTTAAAAAGAGTGAGTTTCAATAGGAGGAAAAACATTGAGAATATAAACATAGAATTAAAAAAGTGATTAGATTGGCATTTAGAAAATCGTCATATGTAGTCAGATATCTGCCTATGAGCTCGCATTTATAGTATTCCAGGTTTTAAAAAGTAAGTGCAATTTTAGAGTTTTGTGATGCTAAATAAACTGAAACATGCCATATATTTTGATATATTGTCCTTGAGAGCAGGCTGAGTGGTACTGAGCGCAATTTTACATTATGATACGACATGGTTTGGCTGTGTCTCCACCCAAATCTCAACTTGAATTGTGTCTCCCAGAATTTCCACTTGTAGTGGGAGGGATCCAAAGGGAGGTAATTGAATCAGGAGGGCTGGTCTTTCCCATGTTATTCTTGTTATAGTGAATAAGTCTCACAAGAGACCTGATGGGTTTATCAGGGGTTTCTGCTTTTGCTTCTGCCTCATTTTCTCTTGCCACTGCCATCTAAGAAGTGCCTCTTGCCTCCCGCCATGATTCTGAGGCCTCCCCAGCCATGTGGAACTGTAAGTCTAATTAAACCTCTTTTTCTTCGCAATCTCGAATATGTCTTTATCAGCAGTGTGAATTGGGACTAATACATGATATGATGGCAGAGTCAGTCTGCCAAACAGAAAAAATACATTATTTTTAATATACATACATGTATATTTTTTCAAAATCCAGTTGTATCATCCAATTAAATTATGATTTAAAGGTACTTGACAATGGAGAAAAAAATTAAAACAGCATTTAAAATATTACAATAATTTTGATATTATTGTGAATATCAAAACATGTAGTACTTAGGCATAAACCTGAAAAAAGCAAAACATCTGAAAACCACAAAATATTGCTGATAAATAACAAATAAATGGAATAAATAAATGGAGTTCACAAGTCATAAAGCTCAATATTGTTCAGATGTCTACTCTTCCCACACTGATCTATAACCGTCCCAATCAAATCATAGCTAGATTTCTTCCTTTAGAAATTGACAAACTAAAATTCTGAAATTTACATAGATGTGCAGAGGACCTACAATGGCAAGTTACTTTCAAAGGCAACAAATTTGGAGAACAGCACCTGGTCTCAATACTTATAAAGTTATAGTAATTAAGACAATGTAATACTAATATAGTTATATACACGTGTATCAGCTAAGTTTTAATAAAGTTCTGAGATAATTCATAGACATAAGGATAACATTTTGAACAAATGCTCCTGAAACAATGATACAGCCCAGTGTGTGTTTGTGTGTATGTGTGTGGCTCAGTACTTCACACCTCAGAGGTATGAGTGTGCACTACAAAGAGGAACTGGAAAGCTCTGGGCCTGTTGGATATGTTCACGATCTCCTACACGGTGATTGTTTAATGGGAACATGTGTATGTTCAGTTCATTTCATTTACACTTTAAATATTGACAGTATGTTTGATATTCACTAAACATAAAGCTGTAAAAATGTTATCAAAAAAGAAAAAACAAATATCATCTCAATAAAGCTTACCCTGACTAGCTACTAGCCATTTTTAAATTTCACTCCTTTTCTAAATTCATTTTCTGTACTCAGTTTTATTTTTTGTAATCTCCATAGCATGGAGATTACATCTTCTAGCATAATATGCAGTTGGTGCTCTAACGTCTTCTCTTCCCATTAGAATGTAAGCTTTTTAAGGAAGTTGTTTTGGTTGTGTTTTTTACTGCTGCATTCCCTGTTTCACCTAGAATAATTCATTGCACATGCTATGTTCTCAATATACATATGTAGAATAGATACTCATGCCTTTCACAATAAATACCCTCTTTCTTTTTAGTTTGTTGAATTGAGGGCAAAGTGAGCAAAGGGCAATGATTTTATTTGCTTTTTATGAACATGGGACATGCCCTGTGTTTTTCATATAAATGAAATAAACAGATTGATGCAAGTTAAAACGAAAACAACACTTAGCTCTGATTGGGTCAAGACCCACTCCTTTGTTACATGGGAAAAATGAGCCTGCACCTCAAACAAACTTATCATCATAGCTGATTTTTAAAAGTAATTCTTCCTGCTTATCCAATGTTTTGTGAATCTGAAGTGTACAAAGAAAAAAAATACCGTAATTCCACAATCCAGAAATACTATTAATATGGATGTATTTACCTGTAGTGTTTTTCCCCAAATACACATACAAGTATAAATGTCTCAATGTATAATCACATGGTATGTATGATTTTTAATTATGTGTAGTTTATTTTAGTCCACACAACATATAGATAAAATTTGTATACAAATTAGAAAAATACAACTTAAGCAAAATCTCCCTCGACCACTAGCATGATTACTTTGCTTCATTCTGTTTTTCACGTTTTAGAATGCATCCTGTAAACCAGTTTACACAAGGTACGAACGTAAATCTTCTCCATTTTAATAATTTAAAGCTATGCTCACATTCTGTCTCATTGTTTAATGTAGAACATCCAATAAACTAGACAGACACCATTCATTTTGGTGGCATTAAGAATGAAATGCCCATGGCTATTTGTCAGATTTGAAGTTTATTACCTGGGAAGCAGGCAACCTTGGTAACTGGCCTGATCACTCTACTATCCTTATTTAGAGCAATCCTACACACTGGAGGAAAGTAATTGATTGGGACAATTATCTAGCCAGCTTTCCCACCTGCTCCCTCATAACAGTCAACCAACCAACTAAACAACAAATAAATAGAAATGAACTCACTATTCTCCTGAAAATAAAAACCATTGTTTTGTAAGTATCCCGATAATGGTAACAAAACCAATTTTACGTGAATGAGATAGATAATTTTACACACAGGAAGGTACAAAGAATTGCTTTTGCCTCAAGTATCTGGTTACTTAAAACAATACATTTATTTTTGGTCTGATTGTCTATGTGTCCTTTCACACTTCTGTTGTGAAGTGAGAAAAAATTGCCTTATTTCTCCATTTATGTTTCATTAACCTTACCATCAAGAATAGAATACTCATTTTTTCTCCTTCAGTGTGAAAACTGTCCCCCTTTGACCCATTCCACAGACCACACCAAACAGTGACCAACATTCACAAAGTTTCTATTTGACCCACGAATTATTTTAAAACAGCACCTCCCTGTGTTGTTGTTGTTGTTAAGGAATGCATGGGAAGGAAGTTTCCAAACTTTTTTTTCTTGGAATTATGCCATCCTTTCTGAGTTTAATTTTAGAGGTAAAAGTACAGCACCAATTTAAATTTTAATATTCAGATTACATTCCACCTTTGACTATATACAGAGTTTTATATACCATCTCCTTGAATAATGCAGTGGAAGCATATTTTCATCAGATTTCTGTCTTAGATCTATGCACAGCCTCCTCCCAACCACATCCTGATGTGGAGCTGGCCCATTTCAGTATTGAAGCACCGTCAGGCAACAGAAAACTTAGGGAAACTTAGTATTTGTTAGTTTGCAGTTTGTCTGAATATTAACTTGGCTGCATTGCGTTCCAATGGGTCCTAGACACAAAAAAAGAGATACAAATGGCTTCTGGCCACAGAACTGGAAATAAATTCCATTCCTTCCTTATTAAGCACATATTCTTTTTGCGTTATTTATTTAGTTATAGAACACACATAATGTGCCAGGCATTGTTGTAGGCTCCGGAGGTACAGAAGCTTGAGATAATGAATCAAAGTGCTTATCACACTTTCATGTGGGATAAGGTAGTTAAAGGTAAGAAAGATTTTAACAAAATTACCTATGAAAATAACAAAAGCTCAGAAAGATCAAGAGTATTGTTCATGGTTACTAGCTAACTAATCAGATAATTAATGAATAAATGGCATGTTTCTAGAGTTACACTACCTGGGTTTAAATCCTAGATGCACTATATTCAGGAAATTTATTAAAACACCTCATGCCTCAGTTTGCTTATTGATGCATGACAAAATGATAGTTATCATACAGAATTGTGGTGAGGAACAAATGAGCTAACATGTGTAAAACAGTAGAGTGCCAAGCACAAAAGTGCCCAACATGTGAACTATTTTTAATATCTACAGTACATGCTATCTCATTCAACAATAACCCATGCTATTTTTAAGGTAGAGAAGTAAGTTAACAAACTAATTTGATTTTTAAAATAAAATGCTAAAGAGAGTTTTTAGACCATTTGCAGGAAATAAATGAAATATCAGTTTACTGGGTTTTAGTGTGCTAAGTTGATTTATGTTGTTGAATCAGGGGAGGGTGCTAGACAGGCAAAGATGTTAAGTTTTTAAAATTGTGGTAAAATATATACAACAAAATTTACCATTTTAATCATTTTTAAGTGTGTCATTCAGTAGCATCAAGTACTTTGACACTGTTGTGCAGACATCACCACCATTCTTCTCTAGAACTTTTTCATCTTTCCAAACAGAAACTCTATACCCATTAAACCATCTCTCTTCATTCTCCCCTCTTTCAAGCCCCTGACAACCATCATTCTATTTTCTGTTACTATAAATTTGACCACTGTAGGTACTTCACATAAATGGAATTATACAGTATTTGTCTTTCTGCAGCTGGCTGATTTCACTTTGCATAATGCCTTCAAGTTTCATCCATGTCATTGAGTACATCAGAATTTCATCTTTTTAAGGCCACATAATATTCCCTTGTGGGTACACAGCATTTTTTTTTTTCCTGTTCATCTGTTGATGGACCCTTGGGTTGATTCCACCTTTTGACTATTGTGTATAATGCTGCTAAGAATAACAGTGCACAAGTATCTGTTCAAGACCTAGCTTTTGATTCTCTTGGGTATATACACAGTAGTGAAATTTCTGATCATATGATAATTTTATGTTAGATTTGCTGGGGAACTGCCAGATTATTTTCCACAGTGGCTACATCATTTTCCATTTTTACTAGCAATGCACAATGGTCTCAATCTCTTTACAACTCTTGTCAACATTGGTTATCTTCTGGGGTTTTGTTGATGACAGTCATCTGATGGGTATGAAATGGTATATCATTGTTCTGATTTGCATTTAACTAATAATTAGTGCATTAGTCTATTTTCATGCTGCTGATAAAGACACACCCAAGACTGGGAAGAGAAAGAGGTTTAATTGGACTTACAGTTCCACATGGTTGGGGAGGCCTCAGAATCATGGCAGGAGGCAAAAGGCACTTCTTGCATGGTGGCAGCAAGAGAAAATGAGGAAGAAGCAAAAATGGAAACCCCTGATAAACCTATCAGGTCTTGTGAGACTTATTCACTATAACAAGAATGACATGGGAAAGACCAGCCCTCATGATTCAATTACCTCCCCCTGGGCCCCTCCCACAACTCATGGGAATTCTGGGAAACACAATTCAAGTCGAGATTTGGCAGGGACCCAGCCAAACAACATCACTCTGCCCCTGGCCCTTCCAAATCTCATGTCCTCACACTTCAAAACAAATCATGCCTTCCCAATAGTCCCTCAAAGTCTTAACTCATTTCAGTGTGAACCCAATAATCCAATTTAACAAGGCAAGTCCCTTCTACCTATAGACCTGTACAGTCAAAAGCAAGCTAGCTACTTCCTAAATACAATGGGGGTACAGGTATTGGGTAAATACAACCACTCTAAATGAAAGAAATTGGCCCAAATCAAACAGGTTACAGGGCCCATGCAAGTCTGAAATCCAGCGGGGAAGTCAAATTTTTATTAAAGCTCCAAAATAATCTCCTTTGACTCCAGGTCTTGCATCCAGGTTACGCTGATACAAGAGGTGGATTCTCATGGTCTTGGGCAGCTCTGCCCCTGTGACTTTGCAGGGTACAGCATCCTTCCTGACTGCTTTCATGGGTCAGCATTGTGTCTGCGGCTTTTCCAGGTGCATGGTGCAAGCTGTTGGTGGATCTAGCATTCTGGGGTCTGGAGACAATGGCCCTCTTCTCACAGCTCCACTAGGCAGTAGGAACTCTGTGTGGGGGCTCCAACCCCACATTTCCCTTATGCACTGCCCTAGCAGAGGCTCTCCATGAGGGCCCCATCCCTGCAGCAAACTTTTGCCTGGGCATCCAGGTGTTTCCATACATCCGAAATCTAAGTGGAGGTTCCCAAACCTAAATTCTTAACTTCTGTGCACCTGCAGGCTCAACACCATGTGGAAGCTGCCAAGGCTTGAGGCTTCCACCCTCTGAAACCACAGGCCAAGCTGTACATTCACCCCTTCCGGCCAAGGCTGGAAGGGCTGCGACATAGGGCCCCAAGGACCTATGCTACACATATGCCTTTACCAATACAACAAGTCACCTCTTGAATACTTGAATACTTCGCTACCTAGAAATTTCTTCTGCCAGATACCTTGAATAATCTCTCTCAAGTTCAAAGTTCCATAAAACTCTAGGGCAAGGGCAAAATGCCACCAGTCTTCTTGCTAAAATGGAACAAGAGTCACCTTTGTTCCAGTTCCCAAAAAGGTCCTCATCTCCATCTGAGACCACCTCAGCCTGGACCTTATTGTCCATATTGCTATCAGCATTTTGGGCAAAGCCATCCAACAAGTCTGTAGGAAGTTCCAAACTGTCCGACATTTCCTCTTTCTCTGAGCCCTTCAAATTGTTCCAACCTCTGCCTGTTACCGAGTTCCAAAGTTGCTTCCACATTTTCAGGTATCTTTTCAGCAATGATCCCACTCTACTGGTATCAATTTACTGTATTGGTCCGTTTTCATGCTGCTGATAAAGACATACCCGAGACTGGGAGGAAAAAGAGGTTTAATTTGACTTACAGATCCACATGGCTGGAGAGGCCTCAGAATAATGGTGGGAGGCAAAAGGCACTTCTTACATGGCAGCAACAAGAGAAAATGAGGGAGATGCAAAAGCGGAAGTCCCTGATAAAACCATGAGATCTCATGAGACCTATTCACTACCACGAGAACAGTATGGGGGAACCACCCCCATGATCCAAATTATCTCCCACCAGGTCCCTCCCACAACACGTGGGAATTATGGGAGATACAATTCAAGTTGAGATTTGGTGGGGACATAGCTAAACCATAGCAATTAGTGATGCCAGGCACCTTTTCATGTGCTTATTGACCATCTGTATATCTTCTTTGGAGAAATGTCTATTCAACTCCTTTGCCCATTTTAAAATTAGGTTGTCTTTATGAGTGAATTGTAAGTTCTGTGCACTTAACATAGATTAATCAATTGATTGCACTTCCTGGTAAAAGCTGTAGAATAATTTTTTTCTTTTTACATCTTAGCATGAATGAAAGAAGGAAAATGTATAACTTGTTTCGTTTTAAGGCAGATAAAATGAAGCGGTATACATTTTGGTAGACCCCGAATATAATTACATACACAAATCCTTCACTTCATTTTCTACTGGGCTCTACTGATGATCTTAATCAGATCTTAATCTCCAAATTTTGTCTAGATATGTCCTTGATTATGCCCATTGCCTATGACTCTGTGTGTGTGTAATTTGTGGTTTAAACAGTACATACATGCTAGTAATATTTCACAACTATAAAACGGATTGTTTTGGACACGGTCAACTCCCTCTCCTGAGGTAATGTAGCTTAACTATTACTTCATTGATTCTTATGGCTGCACAAAAGACATTTAACAAATCTATTTTTTTCCTAAAACAATGTAAATATATTTGTTATTTTCCTTCATCAAAATAACTACATATATGAATCCAACATCACCATATCTCATCATAATTTAATATATACCAGGGCCTTTCTAGAAACTGAAAGTGATTACAGTTTGTGATTACATTATCAGAGCACCCTCCTCTGTACGTAATGACAGCTGGCACATGTTGATGCAAATAGCTTGCACTGCAAAGCTTTTTAGTAGGATGGAGTTAGGCATCTAACTTTCACCTCACATCCTATCTCTACCATTTGCTATATGTCATATAAGAGACTTAGCCTCTCCAAGCTTTAATTTCCTTTTTTACAAAATGTAGATTTTGATACTTATCTCATAATATTGTTATTAGGAATAAATTATAGATTTAAACATATTCAACAACAGAGGCACAATAAACATTAGCTACCAATTCTGACTTTTCATCTATACCTGAAACCTTAATACAAGAGTTAGTATATATCTCCTGGTACCAAAACAACAATGCAGACCAAACTTGACTGTGTTAGAGTGACAGGACTACGCAACTTCACAGGATAACAATTAGTGCTCTTTGTGATTAGTAATGAGGGATTTCACTCAAGAAGTGAAAGGGCCAGGACTGACCAGATATCCTGGTCCAGGATCCTTGTGATACACAGGGAAGTGGCCATGGATTTAATTCCTACAGTCCCAATGCTTAAGGTCATCACTACGGTGACAACCCTCTCCAATTTGCCTGATAATCCCAGTAGACACCTGCTCTCCCAGGGCATTTATTCATAGAAACACCTGTAACTCTCAAGACTGTCCTGCTTATCTCAAGAAAGTAGATAAAGAAAAGTGTGTAAACCCAACATAAGCAGAAGAAAATAGTAAAAATAAAATTGAGAATAGGAAAACAACTTAAAAACAACAAAACCAAATAAGTTTCTTTAAAAATATCAGTGATACTGCTAAACCTCTAGCAAGACTGATGGAGAAGACAAAAGACACAAATCACTAATAGCAGTAATAAACTGGATATACACTACAGATTCTGCAGTCACTAAAAACAAATTAATGCTCATAAATTCAACAACTCAGAATAAATTGACCAATTCCATGAAACATAATCAAAATTCAATCAAGATGAAATACATAGCCTGTTCTATGATGGTACCATAACCATTAAATAAATGTGTAAATAAAAAGCTCCCCAAAAAGAAATCTCCAGGCTGAAATGGCATCACTCAGAAATTTTACCAAATATTCAAAGAAGAATTAAAACCAATTTTTATCAGTTGTTTTTAGAACTAGAGGAGGAAGAAACAGTTCCTGTTATCTTGACATCAAAACTAGAAAAAGTTCAAAAAAAAGAAAGCTACAAAATGAAATCTTATATGAACATAGAAAGCAAAATTCCAATAAAATATCAGCCAATCAAGGTCAGCAAATCATGTATAAAAATGATTACACACCATGACCAAAAGAGATTTATTTCATTGGTTCTTCATCTTATGGCTGCACAAAAGACATTTAGAAATACCTCATCTTATCCTAAAACAATTTAAATGTATTTATTGATTTATTATTATAGTCTGCAAGGCTTGTCCCACATTCAAAAAGCAATCAATGGAATTCATTGTATTGATGGGCTAAAAAAACAAGAAAAATATTCACATTATGTCAGTTAACACCAAAAAAGCATTTGGCAAAATCCAACACCCATTTATTATAAAAATTCTCAGCACACTGGGAATAGAGAACTTCCTAAACTTGAGTTTTAAAAAATCCACAACATATCTAGAAGCTAATAGGATACTTAATATTGACAGACAATGTTTCTCCTTTGAGATAGGGAACAATGCAAACCTATTCACTCTCACTACTATTATTCTACATAGTGTAGAAAATTCTAGGCAACACAATAGGCAAAAAAAAAAAAAAAAGAAATGAAGACTTGAAAAAAATAAAACTGTTCTTGTTTGCAGATGACATGATTATTTACATAGAAAAACCCCAGGGATACACAAAAAATACTCTAATAATGAGTACAGCAAGGTTCTGGGATCCTACAAGATCAATACACAAAACCTAATTGGATTTCTATATACGAAAATTGAACATGTAGAAACTGAAATTAAAAACACAATACCATTTACAAGCACATAAAAAATTAAATACTTAGATTTAAATCTAACTAAACACATATAGGATCTGTATGCTGCAAATTTTAAAATGCTGACAGAAATCAGAAAAGAAATGCATTGTGTTTGTGAATAGGAAAACTCAGCATAGTAAGGATATCAATTCTCCTCAAATTATTTATAGTTATAATATGACTCATCAAAATATCAGTATGTTTTCTTGCAGACATAGGGAAGTTATCATAAAATTCATGTGGAAAGGCACAGGCCCCACAATAGCTAAAAGCATCTTGAAAAAGAAGAATGAAGTGAAAGAAGTAATTCTACCGCGTATTCAGAACTACTATATAGCTACAGTTATTAAGACAATGTGGTTAAGAAGGAGGGGTAAATCCATAGGTCAATATAGTAGAATAGAGAACCCAGAAATAGACTCACCAAAATATACACAATTGTATTTTGACAAAACTGCATAAGCACTTCAATGAAGAAAGGACAGCCTTTTAAACAACTGGTGCCGAAGGAGTTAAATTATAGAAACTGGGAACAATTAGTGGGTGACAGGAATCAGGAACAGAGAGATGGAGTCAGGGTGGATGAGAGTGACTATAAAAGGCAACATGAGGGGTCTTTGTAATGACAGAACTGCATCGTAACCGTTATCAATGTCAACGACATGCTTGTCATATTGTACTATGATTTTACAAGATGTTACTGCTGGGGGAAATAGGTAAAGAATGTAGATTCTCTCTCTGCATGATTTCTTCCAACTTCATGTGAATCTAAATGTATCTCAAAATAAAAATTTTAGTTAAAAACTGTCGTGTGACTGATAAAATAAGAACTGTCTAGCTATCATCAGGAGGAACTCTAGAAATATCAGAATCTATGTTCTTTTGAGATGGAGTCTCACTCTGTCATCAGGCTGGAGTGCAGTGGTGCGATCTCGGCTCACTGCAACCTCTGCCTCCTGGGTTCAAGCGATTCTCCTGCTTCAGCCTCCCGAACAGCTGGGACGACAAGCATGTGCCACCATGCCCAGCTAATTTTTATATTTTTAGATGAGACGGGGGGTTTCACCATGTTGGCCAGGATGATCTCAATCTCCTGACCTCGTGAACCTCCCAACTTAGCCTCCCAAAGTGCTGGGATTACAGGCATGAGCCACTGCGCCGAGCCCAGAATCTATATTCTTTATAAAAATCAATGTAAAAATATATGACTAATAATGATAGCTAAATTTATTGAGTATCTACTAGGCACTAATCACTTTTTTAGGTACCTTGCATGTGGTATTTTCTCTTTACAAGTCTGTGATGTAAACATCATGAATACCTTTACCTAATATGAGAGAATGTTAAAACATAATGAGGTGGCTGGGCACAGTGGCTCACACCTGTAATCCCAGAACTTTGGGAGGCCGAGGTGGGCGGATCACTTGAGGTCAGGAGTTCGAGACCAGCCTGGCCAACATAGCGAAACCACATCTCTACTAAAAAAAAAAAAAAAAAAAGTACAAAAATTAGCAGGGCATGGTGGTGCATGCCTGTAGTCCCAGGTACTCGGGAGGCTGAGACAGGAGAATCACTTGAAACTGGGAGAGGAAGGCTGCAGTGAGCTGCTGAGATCACACCTGCACGCCAGCCTGAGGGACAGAGTGAAACTCCATCTCACACAAAAAAAATACATAGTGAGGCTTGGCACTTTGTTCAAGGTCATATGGATATTGTTAAGGTTAAACCCAGGACGGCTGATAACAGTATCTATGCTCCTAACACTTTGCATACTGCCTCCCAGTACAGAAGGCAATAAGCTATATTGAGCATGGTTTACCTTACTGAAAACGGATTTTCAATCAACATATGGCCCTCCTCATGAAGTTCCAAGATAAAACAACAAAAAAACCAACTCACTCGATCATTAGTTGGCTAGCTATGTAGTAGACCTAGTAGAGTATCTGAACAACAATTAAGATTTTAGTGCTACAAAAGGTAAAGAATAAATAAATGTATCATTTGGCTTCAGGATTCACATTTCTGCCTTGGAAAACTACCAGCTGTAAATGTGTGGTTTATCTTTTTCTTAATGGTTCGACAGAATAGTTGCATCTTATGTTGGTCAGTGCATTAATAACAGAAAACTAGCTAAAGTAGCCATAGAGTTTTAGAGATTGTGACAGGTGCCTTGTCAACACCTAGCATAGGGATTCATATATAATCGGTTCCCATTTAATATATATATAAGTATATGCATTTATAAGTGAATTAATTTTATGAAGCATCTAATATGTTCCAACTATTGTATAAGCACTGATACAAAAATGAATGAGACATGGTTTCTGGTAAAACAGACATGTACATGGTTAATTGAGATAAAATGTGAAGTGTAGAAAGACTTCTTTAAAAAATAAGTGTGTTAGTACAGTCACATAGGAAAGCAGATTTGGAACATCCAGGGTTTGTAGTGGATGGTAGTGGTAGAAGAAAATCTAAACAATTTTTGAAAAGGCCTAACAATTTCTCAGAAAGGCAATAAAATAATCTTTCATTTATTCATTCATAACATTCAGCAAATTTAGTGAATGAATGTCATGAACCAACTATTACTTTTAGGTATTTGTTTTCCCTATCAATTTCAGTGCACTTTAAATGGGAATAAGCATGACACTGACACCAAATAAATCATTACTGGTTGGTTGATTTATGTGATATAATGAGAGTCACGGAATGGAGAAAGCCTGCAATCATAGCTTGTACACTCTGTGCAGACTTTGATCCTAACCTCAGCCAAAGATTGTTCTCCATTCTTTTGTTCAGTGCTTACTGCCCTATGGATATTATAATTTTTACAATGACTTATTATTAAAGAGTCCACCAATACTTCAGGCAAGCAGGAGTGCTGAAGAGTTATCTACCCATCTTCTACTCACCTAGCCTACAGTGTATCATAAAAAAGCATAGAATCTTCCATTTGTTCTACTCAGGGTTCATACCTAAACCATGTATGTGTTTCATGGACGATTTTTTTCCTGATTATATTCAAAATTTGACCTAATATATTGTCTTTAGTGTCATGCCACAATATAATGAGTAATTCCACTGTATTATACCCAGAGAAACTCTTTCTTTTCCTGCTTAGAAATGGTTTTGTTCTGATTTGTTATTGGTCTGATTTACCATGAGATTTATTATTTCCTTATCAGACACTTTAGTAATTAAGATATGTTCCTTATGACAATGCTTTTTTGGAATTATCAATTGCTTTTAAATGCACAATTTAATGAAGTAATTCACAGAGTAGAGTCAACATCCCAAAAAAGGTATTAGATCCCCAGATTCATAGCTTCCTTATATTCTTGTGAAGAAAGTGAAGCAAAGCCAGGGACCCAGCTGTTTTTTGTTGTTGTTGTTGTTTGGTTTGTTTTGTTGTTCTTGTTGTTGTTTTTACTGACATGATTCCAAGAAATTGTGAAGAAAAAGAAAGTTAAATTGTACCATACAAAATGATGGTAAGATGGGGTGGAGACTCTGGTATTTCATCCTTTTGCATCTTGCCAATTCACTCGCCTACTACACATAGACATATAAATCATCCAATTCCTTCATTTCCCTTTCTAGTTCATCAGCAGGCTGCATCTTCATTTGAAAAGCACTTTGTAGTTCTCAAAGGATAATTCTACCAGTGCAAGATGATGTTTCATTCCAACAATAACAACAACAAAATTGAATTTTGGATGGCCTTTAGCATTCCACAAAACAGCCTCTAAGGAGCCCCTGTAATTATGGTATCTGTCTAAAGAAGAGACAGAAGAAATTCAAATCAAGAATTTAGAAGTGAAACATGTTTGCTAGGCTTTCTCTCTCCTGACTTAGAACGTTGTTTCCAAAAGGTTTAGTATTTTGCAGTCATGTGATATGCAGTCATTCAAAAAACACAGGACTAGAAGACTGGGTGGATTCAAACAAGAATAACATAAATAGTCTCACGAAACCAACAGTCTGGTATATGTGTAAACAGGGAGGAAATTTTTTGAGTTCTTAGTATATAGCTCTGGCTTTGGCCTATGTTTGCACACATCTTATTCAATCTTTACAACAACCCCATAATATAGCTTATGTTACCTTCTTTTCAGAGAATAGGTTTTCATCTGGTTCATCAAATTTGCTACTGATGCAGATGTAAGCCAACCTCATTACCACTGACCTGGTCAAAGCCCCATCACCTGTGGCCTTGTCCATTCAAATAGCTTCCTAATTCGTCTCCACATTTATTTTTGCCCCTTTCCAACCTGTTCTGCACTAAAAAGCCAGGGCAAGCCTTTGAAAACGTAAATAAGACCCTACTACTTCCCTGCATGAAATGCTTCATTGGTTTCTCTCTTCATTTAGACCAAATTTCTAACTCATCAATGGCTTACAGTGTAGCACTGCATGACAAGGTCCTTACCTACCTCCAACCTCATCTCTTCTTTACCCCACACCCCACCTTCCCACTCAACACACACACTTTTGCTCCTTAAGCTGTACTCATGGTGGGCTCCTTTCAGTTCCTCACAAAAACTGAACTTATTCCAGTCATTCTAACCTCAGGACCTTTGTACAGATGTTTTTCCTTTGAACTCTCCCCAGTCCCAGCCCCCTCCCTACCCAACCTAGCCTGTCATATTCACTATTCTGTAGTGCTTGGTCTCAAGTGTCCCTCCTTAGGCCTTTTTTGCTCATCCTATCTCAATTAGAGCCCATTCGGTATGCTTCCATATACCAAAACCAAAAAATCGTAACATGATTTTCATGGTATGTTTCACAATTTAAAAAACATATTTGCATGATTAAGTCTACTAGACTATAAACTTCTGATAGTAAAGTCCAGGTTGCTTGGCAACGCTGTTATGTCCAAGTTACCTAGCAGTACTTTGCCCATGGTAGACACTCAGAATTTTACTGTTTACCTAATGAATTCACTAATTTAAAGGGTTCTTTAAATTAGCTGCCACACTGGAAAAGCCTCCAGAGCGTCAATAACAAATAGCATCATCATAGTCAATGTTAACCAAACCTTTATATTTCTAATGTTGTACTTAGTTACACATGTTTCTCCCGACTCTTAGGAGAACCCAATGAGGAATGCATTATAATCCATTTTCATTGATGAAACAGATTCATAATGTTTAATTATCTAATCTTACATAATTAGTAAGTAATTGAAATGGATTCAATATAAGTACGTTTTGCTTTTAAATCAGGACTTTTCCATGTCCAGTGATTGGTGGCTTTGTGATATTCGACTATGTCGGTTCTTCTCCTTTGGTTCTGCTTATCTTTCTCAGTATGTCCTGGAAGGCTGATCTCTATGGGTTATATTCCCAGGTTCCTTTGATTCTCTTTCTCCTGTTGAGAAGACACGTCAAAGCATTTATTCCCACCCCTGCTGCTTCTCTTGTCAGTTTTTATTGGGTGGCTTTCTTCTATGGCTACAGAGATCACTGGTAATATATTTTCTTCCCTCTGCCCCTTCATGACTGTTTTACTCATGGTTCTCCAGAAAGACAGAAGTGATAGGAGATACATATATATATAGTCTGTGTCAACAATCAAAATGGATAGCATATTCCTCATTAGGTTCTTCTAAGAGTTAGAAGAAATATGTAAGCACAATATCAGAAATATAGAGGTTTGATTAACATGGGCTAGGATGATACTTGTTACTGAGACTCGAGGTTTTTCTAGCGCTTGCAGCTAATTTAAAAAGACCTTCAAATTAGTGTATTTTTAAAATATTTTTAATACTCAATTCCTTCATTGTATTTGAAAGTGATTAACACATATTTGTATTTAAAAGTGATTAAAACAATCACAATAGATACTTTTGGGAGCCTCACCTGTTATGTAAAACCAAGGACTTTTCAAACAACCTGGAAGGTTTTAACAAATAACCCAGTAGGTTTGCCTGCCAAGGAGCCTAATATTCAACTGTATCACAGAAAGAAGTGCAGTGGTTATGTAAACTGTCATAACCACTAACTTAACACATGGAGTTACTTCGTTTACTTTTAGCAGATGATTTAACTACCGTTGTTCCTCCTAGAGATAACGATACTAACTCCCCACCTTCCTAAGTTGCTTAACTACCCTCCCATTCTACCTCTAAAAATACATCAAAAACAGAAGTGGTTTAGAAAGTAAATTACATATGAGAGTTTCTGGGATTCTGAGGTTTTATAATTGCAGAGACATGGAGTTCCTTTCGTTCTGCATGAGTATACAGGAGAGGCAGTATGTGTGAGATATTAATAAATTAGTATATTAGGTAAACAAATACTGTCTACCACAGGTAAAGCACCGCTAGATACCTGGGGATGGGGAGTGTGTATATACATATGAGAGGAGGGGGTAGGGAGGGAGGGGGAGAAAGACAGCAAGAGAGAGATGTGAGAGGGATTTATTAGGAAAACTGGCTCACATGATTATGGAGGTTGAGATGTTCCAAAAAGGGTCGTCTGAACTGGAGACTCTGGAAAGCTGACGATGTGGCACAGTTCAAGTCCCAGGGCCTTAGAAATAAATAAGCTGATGGCATAACTCATTTCAAGGCTGAAAGCCTGAGAACCTGGAGCGGTCAGGGTTGTGGGGGACGGGCTCTGGTGCAAATCCCAGAGTCCAAAACCTGGAGAAGCTAGCTTTCTGACATCCAAGGGCAGGAGAAGAACATCCTGGCTCCAAAAGAGAGAGAAAAAGAAGGTGCCCTTCCCCCTTCCTCTGCCTTTTTGTTCGCTCCAGGCCAGCTGGATTAAACCATGCCTGCCTGCATTGAGGGTGGAGCTTCTCCACTCAGCTCACCGACTCACAGGCCAATCTCTTCTGAGAAATACTCTCACAGATACACCTGGGGCAGCCCAAGCATTAAAATCAAAAGCAAGACCACCTGGGTTTCCCTTTTAGCAGAAAAAGAACGGGCTGTGTGTGGTCTGAACGGCTGAGAATAAATAATGCTCTACCAGCTATTGCAGTGTCCCTGAATGAAGTCAAGCTGAGGCCTCAAGTCAGCCATCACAGGCCTGGGGGTGGCAATGGCTTCCCATGGCTGCTCTCCTGGAGCTGCCGCTTTGCCCCCCATGGCCCCCTTAACTCTGAGCACCTGCCTCAAAATAGCATCTTTATTGAACCATCGAACTCTGTTCCACTAAACCCTCTGGATGGGCCATTCATTTCTACCTGAGACCATATAATTCCTAGTTGGTAGAAAACTTGTGTCTATTATTTCATGAATATTGGAAGGAAAAAAATAAGTGTTCCAGAATTTCCACTCAGACTTTTATCTCCCTGACAATAATGACAATGAAGATAATATTTAACAAGCTTTTATACTTTTATGTGTAGCAAGCCTTGTGACAAGTGCTATTTTTCCATTATTTAATTAAATCTTCACAAGTATTCTATGGCACAGGTAGTATTATCCCAACTTTATATATGAGGGGATAGGCACAAAGAGGTTATGTCATTTACCTGAACTCAAAAGTAGCAAGTGGTGAAGCCAAGATCTGAGCCTGGTCAGCTGAATCCAAATCTGATCCTCATTCCCAATGCCACAGTTACAAGGATTTTATAAAAATAGCTCTCAGAGGCCAGGTGCGGTGGCTCATACTGTAATCCCAGCACACTGGGAGGCCTAGGCGGGTGGATGACCTGAGGTCGAAAGTTCAAGACCAGCCTGACCAACATGGAGAAACCCCATCTCTAATAACATACAAAAGTAGCTGGTTGTGGTGGAACATGCCTATAATCCCAGCTACTGGGGAGGCTGAGGTAGGAGAATCGCTTGAACCCAGGAGCCAAGATTGCACCATTGCATTCCAGCCTGGGCAACAAGAGTGAAACTCCATCTCAAAAAAAAAAAAAAAAAAAAAAAACCTCTCAGGATAGAAGAAAGTCAAGAACCCCAGGATAACTTTGTAGCAAAAAAGCCATTCATCACAATCTCATTTCTTTGCAGGTTCACGTTATCTCTCAAAAATCCCTCTAAATATAGATTTCTACTTCATAACATATATTTCCTAGTTTTAGTACTGAAATGTTTCCACTTAAATATTTGAGTAAAACTGAAAATTCAAGAAAATTTGCCAAGTTCTTTTTATAACATATTGTGCTCCCTGACATAATGGCCCTCATATTCAAAAAGCCTAGATGGATGTGGGACAATTTCAGATAAAGTTATTTTGGTAGTTTTCAATACTAGAACCCTGGTCACATCATATATTTGTTTTGTTGTTTATTTGTTTGGATTGTAACAAATACTGCCTTTCATTTAATGTGAGGATATGTTAAATATGCACCACATGGTCTAATTTTATGTGGAGATGTGAAATATTTGACACCTTATGTCCTTTGCAAAAAACAATTTCCAAATTCCATGGGGGAAATAATCACTTTTAAGTCCTAGTGATCAACTAGATTTAGTAACACATTCATTACTTACTTTGATCTCCATAAAAACCTATGAGATATGATCTTCATTTAAGAGTGGAGGCCTGACTTAGTCACATTGCTGGTTAGGGCAAAACAAAACTGCAGCCCAGGCCTCTTAAATGCTAGCCTGGCTTCTTATGTTGCATCTTGCTCTGGCTGCCGGCATGAAATACGCATGAATCACGTGGAAATAAATCCTAATGCCTAAAGATTCCTAACAAGAGAGGAATGAGCTCCCGTTCAATGAATGTGACCTTTGCTGGACCTCAAACATTTGAAACCAAGTGGATGCTTTTGGGTTGAGTCTTGGGCCACCAGACCTACAAGACCTTTCTGGGTGGATTGCAGTGCCCCTAAGGCAGCTACAGTTGAAGAGTGCTATCCATTTGCCAGTACCTTTGGGAAAATCTGCTTTTCTTTGCTTCCTTTTAAATCTACGATTTTAAGCAATTAATCACCTGTACAGTCTTTTAGTTCCCAGGAGAGATTTCCAGTGCTTTTGCTACATTTCAAATCCCTTCAATTAAATCTATTTGCAAACCAAATGACTCATTTTATTATTATTTAATTTAGGACATTTAAAAATTGTCTTATTTCCAGATAACACTTTAAGTGACTTATTGTAAAAGCACAAGGGAAAGAGGCCAAAGACATTTGGCATAATCAAATAATAATACTCGCTGGTATTTATTTAATGCTTATGATGTGCCAGCCACCATGCTGGCTGTTTACATACATTATCATATTTGCCCTAATCTACAAAGCAGATATTCTCATATGAGAAACTCAGATTTCAAAACTAAAATATCTTGTCTACACAAATAAAATATAATGGAGCCAGGACTAAAACTCAAGTGTATCTCACTTCATACTCCTAACTTTATAAGCACTACAATATATTGTTTTTCTGAAAGCCTTCCCCGTGACCATGCCTACCAAAGAGAAACAAGGCATGACAGGACAGTGGGGAGGGACAGAATTATAATTTTAAAAATTTGGCAGAGGAAAGTTTTAGTATCTGACCATACAACCTAGCTAAAAATTTTGCAGCAGATAGGACAAAGGAAAAAAAAATGCAGAAAGGTCCAGGGGAATAGTAAGTGACCAAGTTCAGAGTTAGTAAATCCTGATTTTAAATTCTAGCTCGGCTACCAACTAGCTGTGTAACTTCAGACAGGTTACTTCTATTCTCTGAGCCTTAATTTAGTCATCTATAAAATAGAGATAGTGAAATTACCTTGTGTTACTGAGAAGTTTAAAGATAATATGTGCAAGGGAACTGACGGTTTCTGACACATGGCAGAGACTTTAAAAAGCCAGCAATTGTTGCAAAACTCTTCAGTTAGCCAATCGCAGTGTTTGTGTCTCAGAACACTCCTGAAATTTAGGCCTCAGAGTCTGCATTTTACAGAGGAGAAACCCAAGGCTTATAAAATGTTAATAATTTTGTTAAGATCATGAAGAGCTGGGATGAAAACATATAGATATCAACTAACAAGTCAATATTTTTTTTTCCAACACACATTGTTTTAATTGTCCAACCAAAGGAGGAAGACCTGTTTATCAGAAAAACCATATCTTTTCCTAGCTTGGAGCCTGAGACGTATTGTCTGTGAGAGCTGTTAAATGACAGCAGTAAGCAAAGTAACTATTAATGTCCTAGATGACAGTTTCATGAGAAAGACGAAGGCCTTCCTTGTATGACTGGTTCTTAAATCACAGGTTCATAGTAAAAACCAAGGGTATGGTGGAAAATAAAGTTATTTAAGCTAATTTTGGCAGGGGGGTGGGAGTGGAGTAGATGATGTGAACCAGACATGTAGCCTTCCTGTGGTGTCACTTAATACAATGTTAAAGCTGGGAACCTCTTGAGGAGTGAATTCCTATAAACTATCCACTATGGCTTCAGTTTTCTAGTGGGACTTTTAACTAGAGTATAACAAATAGTGGATAGTTTCGATGCATATTTCTTTAATTCCAAGACAATGAACAGTTTACAGAGATTTTAATATACGAATCTGGCCTCTTATGTGGGATATGACACATATTTTTCTAGGTATTTGGCAAGAATTTGGAGAAATAACAAGAAACTTCATCAGACTTTGGGATAAGTAAATAGCCCGAAAGCATGTCCTATCAGTCATGACCTGTAACTGATAGAATCATTCCCAATTTCATGACTGCCAATCAGTTTCATCCAAACGTTAAACATGGAATTAATTCTTCCTTCACTTCCTTCATCTGGGGTCTTTGTATATGGTTTCTCCCTTGCTCACTTAGCTTGGTACTATGTTGCTCCCTTAACCTTTATTTTTCATTTCTGTATAATGGAGACAATACTAACCCTCCCTTAGTCATGGTGAATATCAAATGGGATGGCTTATATAAAGTTCTTTGAAGCATGCAAAAGGTAAAGACCTGAATTATATTAAGTTGATAGGAATTTTCTAAATGAGAGTCAAAATTTGTAAAGTGTTTTCACAATCTATTGCTGTTTTAAGTGATAAATGGCAGAATGCCACACCCTAAATGTGTGCATATATTTATACACATACACCTTACTGGGTAATGTTTGCCGATACCTATCATGAACTAGGCTTTTTAAAATTCTCTATCTCATTTAATCTTCACAACAATCCTCCAAGAGATCAGTGCCTTCCTTCCTCTGTTAAGAGGCCCTATCACATTCCTAGGATGGGGCAGCTGGCATTTCTAAACAAGTCCTTTAAAGAAATGATATGGGAACTCAGACTACTTGGTACCTGAGTACTCTCTTCATCCATCCATTGATGAGGCTACTTTCTCATATTTATAGAATAAAAAAGTATATAGTTAGAGGGGATCCAGGTCCCTCTTGTGGAATGCATACATATGGCAGCAGAGGCCTATGGTCCCAATTTATCTTGTCATGTGGATAAAGACAGATTTGGAAACCTAGGTCTTGTCTTCTTAGTGAACATTGTTTTGTAAGCATCCTGAATGAAGCCTGTTCCTCAAACTGTGTTGTGATGTATTATGGAATTTATCCTGAACATTAATGCAAACCAGGTGGTGACTGTGAAGCCACCTACCTAGCCCAGTTTAGTGTTAGGCAAATGGCATTGCTCAGTGGCACTAGTGGCTGAATTAAACAGATTGAAAATATATTGTAAAGCATAGGAAAGGGGTTCTTAAATGACAATGATACGATAGGGTGAATATTATACTGAATTAAAAAAGAATCCAAGAAGTAGGATTACAAAATAGCATAATGGAGTTATTAGATTAATGCTGCTTCATCTTTCAAACTTCCAAATTAATAAGCACAACACAGACCAAGAGGCCATGCTTGGTGATGAATAAAACAACATGAATGCAAAGAAGAAATTTTAAAGTGGCTCACAATATTCTCAAAATTAACAGAAATTAATGTTCTTATATTGGGAATCATAAAAGGAGGATAAAATAGGATGACATAAGATATATCAAATATAATGATGGTAAAATGTTAACTGCACCAGTAATAATAATTTGATTATACTTACCAAAGACATTAACAATCTGGAAATAATTTGATAAATTGAATATATATTTGAAGCTAGGTAGTAATTATAACATAATTACTATACTATACATTCTCACCAGGTTAGTAATTACTTAGGCCTGGCAATGCCCAGCATTGGCAAGATTATAAAGCAACAATAACTTATACTAGTAGAAGTAAAATGAATAGAACTATTTTAGAAAATCACTTTCTATCATCACATAAGTTTGAGGATCCACATACCCTACAATCAGCAATTTAACCTCTATGGAGTTACAGCATTGACAATATATTGCTTATGTATACCAGAGACAAATATGCAAATGTTCATACAGCAGCATTGTTATTAAGAAGAGTGAGGATAAATAATCCAAATGCCTGTCAACAGTAAAATGGTTACAAAACATATAGTTTATTCTTATACTAATACACTATTACAGAATTAATAATGAGTGAACTATAGCCATATGCTTCAGCATACATGAATGTCATATACCTAATGCTGGATGAAAAAAAGTGGAGACAAATAATTTTGGTGGACACATTTATAAAAAGTTTCTTATGGATACATACATATGTAGTAAATCTAAAATAAAATGTAACTAAATGACAATTCAGAAGAACACCTTTATGCACACAAATGAGAAAACCTAGAGGAAATGGATATATTCCTGGAAGCATAAAATTTCCCAAGACTGAAACAGGAAGAACTGGAAATCATGAACAAACCAATAACCTGAGTAATGGACTTCAAATTATACTACAAGGCTATCGAAACTAAAAGAGCACGGTCCTGGTACAAAAATAGAAAGGGATCAATAGAACATAACAGAGAAACCAGAAATAAGGCCACATACCTACAACCAACTAACTTTTAATAAAGTTGACAAAAATAAACAATGGGGAAAGGACCCCCATTCAATAAACAGTGCTGGGATAATTAGCTAGCTATGTGCAGAGAAATGGAACTGGACCTCTATCTCTAACCATATGCAAAATTTAACTTTAGATAGATTAAAGACTTAAATGTAAGATCTGCAAATGTACATGATGTAAATTATAAAAGTCTTATTAATAGGAGAAAACCTAGGAAAATTTTTTCTGGACATCAGCCTAGGCAAATAATTTATGACAGAGACACTAAAAACAAATGCAATAGAAACAACAATAGACAAATGGGACTTGATTAAACTAAAAGTCCTCTTCACAGCAATAGAAATAATCAGAAAGTAAATAGAAAGCCTACAGAATGAGAGAAAACAAATTATGCCTCTGACAAAGGGCTACTATCTGCAATCTACAGGAAACTCAAAGAACTCAACTCAATGAAAAACAATCCCATTAAAAACTGGTCTAAGGACAAGAACAGGTATTTCTCAAGAAAAGAAATACAGGAGGCCAGGAAACACATGAAAAAATTCTCAACATCAGTAATTACCAGAGACATGCAAATTAAAAGCACACTGAGATATTTTACACCAGTCCTAATGGCTATTACTAAAAGCGAAAAATAACAGATGTTGGTGTGGATGTGGAGAAATGGGAATGCTTGTGTACTGTTGGTGGAAATGTAGATTGGTTCAACTGCTATGGAGAACAATATGGAGATATTTTAAGAAACTGAAAATAGAGCTACCATTTGACCCAGTAATCCCACTGCTGGGTATCTACCCAAAGAAAAAATAAATCATTACATAAAAAACACACCTGCACTCGCATGCTTATGGCAGCATTATTCATCAAGGCAATCATGGAACTAATCCTAGTGTCCATCAACAGTTGATTGGATAAAGAAAATGTGTTATATAGACACCATGGAATACTATGCAGACATAAAAAATAATGAATTCCTGTCCTTTGCAGCAACATGGATGGAGCTGGAGGCCATTATCCAAAGTACACTAACTCAGAAGCAGAAAATCAAATATTGCATGTTCTCACATATAAATGAGGACTAAGCTATGGGGACACAAAAGTATACAGAGTAGTATAAGGGATATTGGAGACTCAGAAGTGGGGAGGTAGGAAGGTGAGAAAGGTTGAAAGATTATCTTCTGGATTCAGTGTTCAATATTTGAGTGTCAGAGACACTAAAAGCCAAATCCCCACCATTAGGCAATATACCCATGTAACACACATTCACATATGTCCCTTAAATCTAACACTAAAAAATAAAAATTAAATAAAAAAGAAGTGTCAGTCAATAGTACTGATAATGTTTTACTTACTAAAGTATGTGACATGTAAACAGAAAAGTTCTTCTGGACATGTGAAGATATTTTATATGAAAATATTATAAAACCTCATAGTTTCAAAGTATATGGTTCAGAATAAAGGTATATGTATGCATAGATGGATGCAGATAGACTAACGCTGGAAGGAACAATGCAAAACAAATCATGAGGAAGTAATTGCTGATACATACACAAACACTTCTTTTTTTAAAAAATAAGCTTCCTTGGCCATCAGTAATATTTATTTATTTATTTATTTATTTATTTTTTATGTATACGTGTGTGTGTGTGTGTATGTGTGTATATATATATATATATATTTGAGATGGAGTCTTGTTCTGTCACCCAGGCTGGAGTGCAGTGGTGCAATCTTGGCTCACTACACTCTCCGCCTCCCAGGTTTAAGTGATTCTCCTGCCTCAACCTCCTGAGTAGCAGGGATTACAGGCGCATGCCACCATGCCTGGCTAATTTTTGTATATTTTAGTAGAGACAGGGTTTCACCATGTTGGCCAGGATGGTCTCGATCTCCTGACCTCATGATCCATCCTCAGTCTCCCAAAGTGCTGGGATTACAGGTGTAAGCCACCACACCTAGTCCATTAATAATATTTAAAAAATAAAAATGTGGGCCGGGCGCGGTGGCTCAAGCCTGTAATCCCAGCACTTTGGGAGGCCGAGACGGGCGGATCAGGAGGTCAGGAGATCGAGACCATCCTGGCTAATACAATGAAACCCCGTCTCCACTAAAAATACAAAAAAATTAGCCGGGCGTGGTGGTGGCGCCTGTAGTTCCAGCTACTCGGGAGGCTGAGGCAGGAGAATGGCGGGAACCCGGGAGGCGGAGCTTGCAGTGAGCCGAGATCACACCACTGCACTCCAGCCTGGGCGACAGAGCGAGACTCCGCCTCAAAAAAAAAATAAATAAATAAATAAATAAAAATAAAAATGTGATTAGGGAAACTAATAATATGCTCTTAATTATTTATATCTTGTAGGCAAGCATTCTTTTACTCCTCATTTAAAAATTAAAAAATAATAGTCTGTTGTATAGTCAAGTTGATAACTAAAATGAAACTAACAAGTAAAATTGATTTTGAACCTATTAGCTTTCAATGACACTTCTTAGCAATAATTATTCATTTGAACAATATAGCATGTGTTCAACTTCAATGCATAGATGACTGCATGGAATTCCCAAGAACCTAAACAAGGGCATTTCTAGGAAAATTGTTTCTTAAACTAAATCTTAAGATTATGCTGTTTATTGAAGGCTCATTCTTGAGTATGAATGAGAAATAATTTTAATGAACAATTTTCACAAATTGGAAAGTCGAGCTCAATCACATTTGTATAAAGTCATTTGTAATACAGCACACACAACAGATAAAGCTAACTCTCAGTAAATGGTGTATTGATTTTACAGCTGTGAATGCACATTGTACTATTTAGAGAAAATGTCTGTTCCAGTGTCTGCCTATTCCATGGGAATATGTGTCTACGAACTAAATGCTAAGATAAGAGCTCCTCTAATTTGTTTACATTATGTGGCATTTACCCTGGAGTGTGGTAACTGTTAGAGAAAACAAAATCCACATGACATGGAACAACTTCCTTATTAAATGAAAGTGTGTATGTGCATGCACATGCATACACACACATATACACACAGAAAGATAAGGAAAGGGAGAAAAAGAGATTCAGGTTGAGAGTGGGAACCTAGTACCACCAGGTACTGTGCTAGACACTGGGAATATGAAAGCTACAAAGTGTAGCCCCTGCATTATAAGATGAGAGAATAATGAGGTGGTCTATCAAGTTCAGTGTGATAGGAATAGCGCTCTAATGTTGATATGCAAATGGTGCAGAGAGGAAAACAAATCTTCAGATGGTGACCAATTACAGTCAAGGAAGGAGTCACAGGAGAGGAGGTGCTGACCCTTGAAGAAAGTTGTTGAGAGAATGAGAGGAGGAAACACATTCAAAGCCAACTATGCATTACCACTGAAGTCTAAAAGAAGAAGACTTTAGAGAAACAGGTGTGATTTACTGAGCATGGAGCAGGGGTACATAAGATGCAGGCAATGAGATTGGAGAAGCAAAAAGGGACAGGATCAAAAATAGCCTTGAATCCAGGAAGTTTTGATTAGAGAACTAGCGTATGCATTTTTAATTATAGATGTATTTCTCTGGCAAGATTAAATGGGTCACAGTTTTAAGAGCATCACAAAATGTCCAAAAGACTGTTAAAGATCACTGAATAGGAATGGCAATATATGTATGTTATTATAGATGCTTGAAGGTGAAAAAAATGACATAAAAACAAAGAAATACCAGAATCTCTTTAAGGAAATAGTCATCAGATGATTGAGGGTCCAGAGATCTAGATGTGGGGTATGATAAGCAATCCCTCCTGAATATGACAATAACCACATTTATTATGTGCTCCCTATGTACTAGGCAGTCTGCTGAATATTTTATACTCATTATTTTGTTTAATCTTTCCAACACGTCTAAGAGTACGTCTTTTGAGTTCTGTTTTAGAGATGAGAAATCTGAGAATTAAAGAGGTTAAATAACTCACCCCAAGTCATACAATTAGTAAATGGAACAGTGTTTTACTTCAAAGCCTGAGCGTCTGCATATAAAAAAGGACACAAAGCCCACATCACTGGTCTAAAGATGAGCAGGTCACCTCGCAGCATTAAGCCAAGAGACCATAGAAACACTACTGCTATCATAAAATTAACAAAGCAAATAAAAAAGTAACTACTGCTATCATATCAAAGTAAAACTGCTATCATATCAAGGTAAAAAAAAAAAAAGTAATACTGCTATCATAAAATTAAGCCAGAGAATAAAATTAGACCTAAAGATCTAGAAGAATGACTACTCCAGAGAAACAGGAAGTGCCAAAGAGCTGTAGAATATGCCTTTATCTTCTCCTGCCTAGGGTTGGCCACTGACTCATCCAGGAAATGAATGGCAGGCTCACTGAAAGAGTATGAACAATAGCAATGCCACCAGTGACAATCCCAACAACAGCCTGTTTATTGGATACAAACTATGTGCAGGGTCTATGCCAAGCTTTTCATACATGAGCTAACTGGTGCCTAAACAAGCTAAGTGACTTGTCACTGTTCTTTCAAGTCCAAAACTCATTATTCTTTTATGCAGAGCTGCTTTCCACATCTGACTGAGTGAAGGAAATATCTGAATGACCACATAGAGTTGGTGTTTAAATTGCTATATCAATCTACTCTAACAACTTTTCTGCCTCAATCATGTCTTTCTGCCTTGTAGCAGTAATTCGGAGGATGAATTTGAGGTGGGGTTTGACTCTCAACTAGTCACAGTTTTGCTGAAGAGTTAGGTAAGAGTACCCATAATCACTTCAATAATAAGTGGGATGTTTTCAAGTTGAAAAATTCTCATGTAGTTTGTGGGTGTGTGAGGTATTCAGAAAAATCCTATTACTAAATTGATGTAAATGCATTTTTTCCCAGGTGCCCTAAGGTACGCAGATGAGCACAGCTACATGAAGCTTATTGCACAAAAATTTAAATTCACAAAATAGATACGTTAAGGAGTACTTATTCTCAAGAGAAAAAGCAATTTTCACACTATACAACGATTTCTTGAACTAGCAAATTCCTCCCTAGTGTATTTCAATTAGATTTCCATTTACAATAGAAAAAAAATCAATTTGCAGGCAATTTTGCAGTG
The DNA here is from genome assembly GCF_049350105.2 of Macaca mulatta. Taxonomy (NCBI): domain Eukaryota; kingdom Metazoa; phylum Chordata; class Mammalia; order Primates; family Cercopithecidae; genus Macaca; species Macaca mulatta. Next base: position 81,100,122 of record NC_133419.1, read on the forward strand.
ACACATCTATTGCATAAAGCAAAATATAGTCGTATCACTTTTTAGAGTTTTGAACAAACTCCTGTATAGAAAACACTTTGAAAAACACACACAAATAATGCTTCCTGGTGGATGACACACAAAGCATCCTTAAAGTCTCTAGTTCGTTCCGTCAATAATAAAGTCACCAGTACTGAGAGTTCAGCGTGTGCCAGCAAAATTCCCAAATTAATTCCTCCTGATGAACTCCCTCTTTTCTAATACATTTTTTTTCTCACTGCTATTATGTGGAAACAAGTTGACACTGGCTTCTTACACATAGGACTTATCTAGACTTCCAGCTGTTTGACTGATAAGGAGATTACTAAGTAAACTTCTAACTCAGCCAGATGGTACGTGGCCATGTTTGACTTGAAATACTTTCAGGTTTTTGGATTAACAAAGAGCTGAAAATTTTCAGGATAAGAAGAACTTTCCCCTCCCTACTTTTCAAGGTAGTGTTTATTCAGAGAAACAAACTTTCGGACTTTTGATTGGCATCCCTGAAGAAAGCAGCATCTGATCAACTGCATGGAGAACATGAAATTTATTGAAAGTATAAACAATAACTATGGCTGCAAAAGAAATTGGCTTTTGTCCTTGCAAGGATGAGTAAACTGGAAAAGATTTTCACATAAACTAAATCTCTTACATAGTTGTTCCTTCCCTGAAAACCTTTAGCACCAAGATAATGACCACCTTGTAAGTGATGGTTAGATGTAAGTCACTCTAAATAGCCTCTTAAACACCAAAGGAATACAGGGACAGAGGTTAACACTTAGAGTAAAATTTTTAAAATCTGTGTTTTTGAGTCTTGAATTCTCTCAAAATGGCCACTTGCATGACCTTGGGCTTCTCTTTAACCTCCCAGAGACTCTTGTTATATTCAAAATAAAACCCAAAATATCTACCTCCTGTGGCATATAATCAATAAGGTATTAGCTATTGTATAATCAATGATAACATCTCTTGTTATTCAACTCGTTCATAAAACAGCTATCTAACTATAAGTAACCCTGCAAATATTTCCTTTGCTTTTAGAAAATTTTAGCAATTACAGATTACATTCTAATAGCTACTACAAATCAGCCAGATTACACCATTAATTGGCAATTCACTGTTCTGCACCAGTATGTCCTGAATTCTCAGGAAAGAAGCATGACAATGTTTTGGTTTACTCAAGAGATATAATAGACTGGTTACCAAAATAGCCCCAATTCTTCACCTGTTCTTGTAGCTATGGCCTTTGCCATGTGTCCTTGTATCTCTTTCTATCAAGAAGTAGAACGTAGTTTCCCAATTCTTTTAATTGGGTTGACCTTCTGACCTTCTGAGCTAATAATTATCAGACAGCAATGGAAATTATGATTGGCCAAGCTCTAAGCTTAGGCCTCAAGAGACTTTGAACATTTCTGTTCCTTTGTTGCCCAGACACTGTCACTAAGGATATGCCTGGACTAACCTACTGAAGATACCACATGAGGGAGAGCCCACTTGCATTAGTCAAAGCCCTTCTAGACAAGCTATACTAGTTGAGCTCCAAACATCTGAGAGAATCTGGATAGATCAGCATATCTGCCTATCCAACCCACGTCTGACTAAAGATGCACAAGTGAGCTTAGCTGATTACAGAAAGAATTGATTCATTTCACATGAACCATATGGGTCACAAGGCTCAAGGAGATCATAGCGTGGAAGGACAAAAAAGCAAACAAGTAAATTGCTGAGGTCAGAATAATGATTCATATGATTGAGGCAAAATACAAACTGTAATAGGCCATAGAGGAGAAAGAAGTCAAGGCATCAGAGACTTTTTCATGTGGTACTTTTGGAACCAAGTCTGGAAAGGAAGAAAAATGCTGGGAAATGTGCCCATTTCCAAATTCAAGGACATATTCCAACACTAAAATAAACACACACACACACACACACACACACACACACACATATATATATATATATATATTTTGAGATGGAATCTCACTCTGTTGCCCAGGCTGGAATGCAGTGGTGCAATCTCGGCTCACTGCAACCTCCACCTCCTGGGTTCAAGCGATTCTCCTGCCTCAGCCTCCTGAGTAGCTGAGATTACAGGTATATGCCAGCATGCCTGTCTAATTTTTATACTTTTAGTAGAGACAGGGTTTCACATGTTGGTCAGGCTGGTCTCAAACTCCTGACCTCATGATCCGCCCGCCTCAGCTTCCCAAAGTGCTGGGATTACAGGTGTGAGCCACTGCACTCGGCCATCATTTTTACTTTATACTATGTGGAAGATCAGTGGTTAGAAGAGCTGTAAACAAATTTGCATTTTAGAAAGAATACTCGTGATGAGGTGGGGGCATACTTAGGGAAGAAGCGGGGAGGCCTGCTGAAATCTATTCTAACAAGCATTGTCTAAAAATATTGAAGTTCTCACCAAGAGAAACATTCAATAGGAATGAAGAGGAAGAGATGGATTTGAGAAATATCAGAAAGTAGTGCAATTGTTGCTTTTGGTTGCAGTGTAGAAGCACCCAGCAGAAAAGTGGCATATTGCAGAACTGATAAATCTCTTACTCCAACTGCTTTTTAGAAACCCACTGTGTGATTTTGATGGAAGGATTTAGCCCCTGAACTTCTAGAGGATGCTGGTGTTTGAAAAGGAGAAAACACAGGAGTTCCTGTGGATCCGGGTGATTGGGTTTAGCTCTGTTTTGTAGCCTGCATTTAGACCCTTTGTAGATAAAATTGGGACAGATGCTAGAAGCTACACACACTCACAGGTGGCTTCCTAGGACACTGCCTGAATCTGGGTCTAAAGTTATAGCAACTTTTCAGGACATGTATGCTTTCCTGAAATCAGTGACGGAGTGACCATTTAATACTTTCTCTTTTGTCATTCTACCTTTCTTTTTTCCCCATTAGGCTCTAACTGAACCTTGTTTCAGAGTAGTGGGCTGTGAAAGTGGGCTAAGAAGATTAAAGAGCTCTATAAAGAAGGTATAAAATACGACTCTGACAATTTGATGCTGATCGTTTGTGATGTGTGAAATTAAATCCTTATCCAATGTGCCTAGACAATGCAATTAGTCTTGGGTGTCTATATTAAGAAATCTTTTTTGTTAAATCAATGCAGGAGCTCAGCTCAGAAATAGACCACCCTGGAGAAAAGTTTTGAGATGTAAGTCATTCAGTGCCCCAGGTTTCCAAGAAAAAAGTAAAAATGTATGATGACAAAGAATAAGGGGAAGCTAAACGACTTGTCTGTTAAAGTATATACACTGATTAGTTATCTGTTTATTCCACTCATGCATTTATATATTCATCTTTTAGCATATATTTTTGAGAACTACTATATAAAAGATACTTGCATTAAGGATAGCTCTGAACAAAACAGAGTAGGTCCTGTGTCACGGTATTTGCAATCTCCAGAGGAGTGAGGAGACAGATATTAAACAAATGCAAATAGTTGCATAATTTTAAGGTGTAGCAAATGTTATGCAAAAGAAGCAACACAAATAGTCAACAGGAGAGCGAGGACTTTGTCTTTCTTTGTCGCAGTTTTATGTGCCAGGCACTGCCCCAAGACATTAACATGTAGCAATTCATTTAATTTAATCCTTAAAATGGAGGCACTCTTATTACTCCCATTTGAAGGATGAGAAAAATGAGATAAAAAGAAGTAAAGACTGGCCGGGCGCGGTGGCTTACGCCTGTAATCCCAGCACTTTGGGAAGCCAAGGCAGGCGGATCACGAGGTCAGGAGTTTGAGACCAGCCTGACCAACATGGTGAAACCTCATCTCTACTAAAAATACAAAAATTAATCAGGTGTGGTGGCATGTGCCTGTAATCCCAGCTATTCAGGAGGCTGAGGCAGGAGAATTGCTTAAACCTGGGAGGCAGAGGTTGCAGTGAGCCAAGATCATGCCACTGTATTCCAGTCTGGGTGACAGAGTGAGATTCCATCTCAAAAATATAATAATAATAATAATAATAATAAAAGAGGTTAAGGTTAACCAAGATCACCTACCAGCAAGTGGCCAAATAAGGAGTAGAAACCAGAGAGTGGGGCTTATCGGGGGGATATTCTCATCCACTGTGCTACCTGCCTATACCCACATCGAAGACCTCATCTCCATCTACTAACCCAACCCTCTCCTCTATTGCAACACATCTTATTCATCCTTTGTAATACAGCCTATGGCAAGCCTTCTGTGACACGTCATCAAATCCCACATAGATAGTTCATGTGTCTCCTGCATGTTTCCAAATACAAAAATAGTGTGATGGGGTTATGAGCACACACTCTCATGCCAGCCTACCTGACTTCAGTTTCCTGCCTCTGATGCTTAATGGGCGCAAAAGATTAAGCACAGTAGTTAACCTCTGTGTGCCTCCATTACACGTTACCCCGCACCACCTCCTAAACCACTGGTAGATTGCCACCATTCTGAAACAATGGGGAACTTAGAAAGGAACCCCATTACCATATTACAATGGTTTGATATGCTCACAACTAGATCCTCAACCTCTAAAAGAACACTTGTAATACAGAAAAATCTCGAAAAATACTGTTCACTGAAGGAATGAAATCCTTTGATGATCTTTGCCATCCTAGTCATCCACTAATCTTTCCAGTAACACTGGATGATTTGATATTATTTTAACATACTCTAGATTTTCGTATATCTACATCATTGTTTGTATTATTATTTCTGCCTATTGTAAAGAACCACAATAAATCCCTTATTTAAAACCTCTATGGCCACATCTATGGAAGAATTCATGGGAGCATGAGAGATATACAGTGTCCTCAGCAGGGCCTAAGACAACATTCTTTTGCCAAAATATATTAATATTTCTGGAGCACAACATATAAATAATCACACTAAGTAAAATTAGTGAAGGCTCTAGCATGTATTTTAGGTTTTGCTACCATTGGAGCTATGAAAATGCTTTTAGTTTTAAGAGGTTTTTGGACTTTGTAATTGCATACCGAGGGCCTGTATTATTGCTACCCATGGTCTCTATTGGTCTAAATTGTACCCATACCTCAAAAGTAAGACCTGATAACTCTTCCCCAGTGAATCTGTCCTGTCTTCTGCAGCTGAAATGAACTTTCCTCTCCTCTACCCCCACCATTCTCAATCCCTTAACAGAGTGATGACGTTTTCAGCCTTGTGCTTAATGTAGATGTCCATACACTTGTTCTCTTTTCTACATGGAAAGACCCTTGAAGGTCAGAAAAATGGTTATTCATATTTTATCCTTTTCTCTATCTACGACAGATATTATCCTTATCGTGAGTAGGACTTAACTGAACCTAAAGAATGGCTTGAACTAGGAGTGAAAGGGGAAGGATATTCCTGAAGAATATGAGAACTAGAGGGTAAGAAGACAATTTCATATATTGATTAGACCTACATATATGGGCACTTACTAGCATGTTGCGTATGTTATCATTTAGGACCAATGATCTTAAATAAGAACATTGAGACTTAGAGGGGCTGAGTGACTTGTAGTTAAATAGTGGCAACATTTCAATTCAAACTTAAGATTGCTTGAGTTTAAACTCTGTGGCTTTCCCACTGTATTTTCCACTTAGCAGAGTTGCTATGGTCTAAAGGAATTGAGGAATCTTAACGAATCTTGAAAGCTATCTGTAACTGTTGTTCAGTTACAGACATGTATCTGGAAAAGGAGAGTTAAATAAAGAAACAATATTTTCCTTAGATGCAGTTGGGATTTGAGGGCCAAATAAGTCCTCTCACAAGGTTAGGAGTGTCAGAGGAATTTATCAGCCTTATTGTTGCAAGGAAACTAAAGAGAATGAAGATAATATTTAGAAGGAGTCACTAGGTACAACAAGATTGCAAACTTAATTGCAATGCTGATCCCCTCTGTGCCATCTTATTAAACAGCTAGGAAAATCCTTTATCACAAAAGATTTCCAAGGATGTGACCTTTTCCTCTCTCTATTTCTATTTCACTTAAATTATCACCCTGAAGATTTCAAAGGGGTGCTCTCAGCAGTCTGATAGATTGAAGCCCCTCTCCAACTAAAGGAAACATTGATTGCGTCAAAAGGAAAAATATCAGAGATGTCCCCGGTAGATCTCTGTGAAACCATGTACTCATATGAGACTTCTTTTTTTTTTGTATTTGTTATCACTTTGAAAATGACAAAGGAGCAATAAAATAATTAATTAAGTTCTGGAGTAACATCTTGCGGTATGATTATAATCAGGAAAGCAATTGTGAAAATGGCATTGTAAGTCTCAATTCCCATTCTCTTGTGTGACTTGGCCCTGAAATGTACTTAGGACACAAAGGAGAGCTGATATTTTTGTCTGAGCGAAGTTGAGAACTCAACCTAGGCTGTGAAAATTAAAGCTGCTTGTTGCTTTCTCTAAAATTCATAATAAAATCTTGCAATTAGGATCCGCAAGTACTGAATCCTTTAGATAATGTTACATACCTTTATGTGTAAATATGTGTGTGTGTGTGTGTATATATATATATATACATACACACATAAATGCATTTTTAATGGCATGTAGAACAGGCAGGTAAATAGAGTTGATTTTTCTATGGTTTTGGTAGCTCTGAAAGGTTAGGTTGGCTCAAGATGTATTTGAATCAGTTTATCTATACCTTTTGGTAGAGTCCAAACTGTTTAACCTTGTGGCAAGGGGCTCTGCCTCCTGCTTACCCTTTAATGCCTCTTCCCCTCATACAAGACACTTTTTAATATTCTTTTATTTCCTATAATGTGGTATTTTCCCTCCCACTGCAGTAGGCTTGCATCTTCTTCCCTTTCTGCCTTCAATGCTCTTCTCAATCCCCCCATGCACTCTAGGTCTTAGCAGCTTCCACAGTCCTTCTGTACAGACACCTTCCCTGGCACCCCTTCCAGGCTGAAGCCATTGCAGTGCATCTCTGTATAGTCCCTTTTCTAACTCTGCTCATATCTACAATCACTTGGTTCCTGATTGTCTTCCAATTGAACTGTGAGTTCTGGGAGGGTTGAGCTGAGGCTTGGTTTGTTAAAGCATAGTGTCTGATGTATACTAAGATCTTAGAAAATATTTGTTGAAAAACATCAATGGATAAAAAAAAATCAGTATATCCAAAGGAAGTCATGATTGAAAATGGTTGACCATTTTAAATGAGCAACTTTTCAATTACCTGTTTCCAAAACTCCAAGGGCAAAGCAAATGGACAATTTTTCATCTGCTTGATCTTAACTCTGAGCACCACATGGGGCATATAAGTAGTTGCTAAGCTGGTGTTGTTTAAATGAATGGGGCAACAGGGCTGAGTGGGAAGGGCTAAACTTTAGAGGCAGGCTCATCTAGCTCAATTCCTGAGTGCCTCATTTAGTAGCTTAGGGACTTTATTTCTCAGATTCCTGTCTTATAAAATTAGTAATAGTTAACAATTATAAGTTAAATAGATCTATTTTCTGCATGATGCTTTATTTCAAAGAAAAAGGTAAATGAAAAATTGATAGTACATTATTAGTACTTCATAGCTATTCAGTATTGTGACTTTTACCATTATGCTATATGAAGCAAGACAAAGAAGAATTAAATCAGATGTAACTCTTAGCCATAAGAAACTTCCAATCCAGGGACTAAAACTAACACATAAAGACCAGGTTGGAGAAAGATTTGTAAAGAATACTGTTGAGGTTCACACTGTATATGAAAGTTCTTTTGAGAGGACACAGTTTCTATTGGGGGTAACAAGGGATCACAACAGAGTTAGAACCTTAATTTTATTAGTGACTATGAGATATTGGGAAAAAAATTCAACTTTTTTTTCTCTTTTTTTCTTTTGAGATGGAGTCTCCCTCTGTTGCCAGGCTGGAGTGCAGTGGCACAATCTTGGCTCACTGCAATCTGCACCTCCCAGGTTCAAGCGATTCTCCTGCCTCAGCCTCCCAAGTAGCTGGGACTACAGATGAGCACCACCACACCCAGCTAATTTTTGTATTTTTAGTAGAAACGGGGTTTCACCATGTTGACCAGGATGGTCTCGATCTCCTGACCTCGTGATCTGCCCGCCTCAGCCTCCCAAAGTGCTGGGATTACAGGTGTGAGTCACTGTGCCTGGCCTTCATTCAACTTTTATAAAGATCAGTTTCCTCAGCTGAGAACTTGGAACATAATTACTCCACAGGCTTATACATGGCTGAAATACAATAATGCAAGTGAGGACATCTAACATAAGTGTACGAATATTCCAGCACCTGTTAGATGCCAGGTGCCCTGAATTTGATATTCAGTTCTGGAATGGGATTAATGCTTAACAGAGTTTTGCATGAATAAACAAAAAGCAATGTGTAAAAAGAGATTTTCAGCTTGGACTTGAAGGATAAGGTGATTTAGATTGGAGAGTTGTGGGGCAGGATGGAGGTGCTATCATATTCCAAAGAGGACAAGGTGTCAGTAAAGGGGCAGAGGCAGGAAATCTCATGGCATGGCGGGAGGTGATGAAATGACTTGTCCAAGGGCACATAGCTCGTCAGTGGTAGATCAGGGTCTTTTCCATTTTACCACATGATCTCATAAATAGGGCCACAGATGATGTTTGAGATGGTTTGAGTTTCAGGAAGATTATTTAGTGGCTGTTTGTAAGGAATGCTGGAAAGTGAACTTGAGTTCCTGCCACATGCCAGGTGCTGAGCTGGGATGCCAAGCACATGGCCATAGGTCATTCTTGCAGACAGCTAGGGTGCTGTCCCATGGCTGAGGCAATAAAATAATTTAGGTCTTTGCAGAAGGTAAGAAGACTGTAATCCTGTTGGTAATCATGGCAAACAATCATATAGTGCTTAGTATTAAAACTTACCAATATTTAACCTATAAACAATGGCAATTTTCTATAGCTCCAGCTGAAATATGCCAGGAATTATTATCTATGCTTTTAAAAAGCACTCATTAAATCCTCACAGCAACTTAGTCAGAGAGGCAGTATTATTATTATTATTAATTATTATTATTATACTTTAAGTTCTAGGGTACATGTGCACAATGTGCAGGTTTGTTACATGTGTATTCATGTGCCATGTTGGTGTGCTGCACCCATTAACTCGTCATTTACATTAGGTATATCTCCTAATGCTATCCCTCCCCCCTCCCCCCTCCCCACAATAGGACCCGGTGTGTGATGTTCCCCTTCCTGTGTCCAAGTGATCTCATTGTTCAATTCACACCTATAAGTGAGAACATGCAGTATTTGGTTTTCTGTTCTTGTGATAGTTTGCCGAGAATGATGGTTTCCAGCTGCATCCATGTCCCTACAAAGAACACGAACTCATCCTTGTTTATGACTGCATAGTATTCCATGGTGTGTATGTGCCACATTTCCTTAATCCAACCTGTCATTGATGAACATTTGGGTTGATTCCAAGTCTTTGCTATTGTGAATAGTGAGAGGCAGTATTATTATTATCATTTTGTGGCAAAGAAATTAAAGGACATTTCAAAAGATAGTTGGGACTATTTAACCAGAGCTCAAGAAAGACGTTCCATCTACAGATAAAATTTAAAATGTCATGGGTATCAATGAAAGAGCTGAAGCATGAGGACAGATGAGATTACAATGGGTCTCAAAAAGAGCCTGGACAGGATGGGTTTAGAAATGTCAGGGAAGGTTGCACTTTATTAGATAGGACATACTTATTCTAAAAAGTATCCAATATTGATTTGAAATTTATGTATGCTCTATATTTTAGTTTGCTAAGTATGGTAATCCTCTCTATGTGATTAAACAGCAATTTGTCACTTGATAAAAATATAGAATCATCCCTATGATGGGTGACTTGCCCAAGATTTACAGATATTCATTTGTTGTCAGAAGGTCTGGATTTTACCTCTTGCTCTGTCCCTTTCCATACAACATTTTTAAGTACCTTTTATCACACATGTGTTGAAAGCGACCTTGAAAATATGTCTGTAAGATAAAAGAAACTAATGCACTCATGCACATATACTATGCTGCACACTTGAAAGCATAGCGAATTGGTGAAGCCTGATTTGCGTCTAAGCCAAACAATTATTTTATGTCTTTGGTGTTCAGTCTTTCACAACATTATAAACATCAGACGGGATGATATTCTGAGATTTTAAAGGGAAGAGATTTGTCATACAAGCTGTCAGATGTGGCTGCTAAGAAATCTAAGTCTCCCAAACCTCCATTCCTATCTCTATCAATGTGGGTGCGGGGGAATCACTCTTTCAGTTGCTCGATCTACATACCTGTATTAGTCCATTCTCATGCTGCTATGAGGAAATAGCCATGAATGGGTAATTTATGAAGAAAAGAGGTTTAACTGATTGACAGTTCCTCATGGCTTGGGAGGTCTCAGGAAGCTTACAATCATGATGGAAGGCATCTCTTCACAGGGTGGCAGGAGAAAGAATGAGTGTTGAGTGAAGTGGGAAACTCCTTTTAAAACCACCAGATCTTGTTAGAACTCATTTACTATCACAAGAACAGCAAGAGGAAAACAGCCCCCATGATTCAATTATCTTTACCTGGTCCCCCCTTGACAGGTGGGGATTATGGGAACTACAATTCAAGATGAGATTTGGGTGGGAGCACAGCCAAACCATCAATACCCTTTACATTTATTCCGTTCTAGCTCTATAAACCACTCGAGAGTCAGGGATAGGCAAACTAAAGATTTTAAGAGCTAACAATCTGATAGGGATAGATAAGCCTTACAAGGTTGCATGAAAAACAATTACAATTATGAATACATTTTGTCAAATGTAAGAGACTGCACAAGTATAATTAGTTTGTAACTTTGTAATACCTGCCTATATGATCTTATTTTTTACAAATTTCTCCTTATCCTACCTTTTGTATAGGACAACCTTCTATAGCATAGGTGTATCCAGAGTACCTTGGATCCTTGATGTTATTACTCATATGGAATAAAATTTAAACTTTCCTACGTGGCAGAAAAAGCCACTTACAAACTAAACTAATCTTTATTTTTAGACTCATCTGCTATCCTGCCTTTGAACTGGCTTCTGCCTTTCCCTCCTATTCCATTCTTAACGAGATCCTTTTCATTCTTTAAAGCCCCTTTCAATTGCCTTCTAACCTATAAACCCCTTCCTCAGTCCTTCTAAGAAAAAGTAATTGATTCTCTCACGCTTCTTCCATATACCATGCTATTGCATTTTATACAGCATTATAATAATATATTTATGTATCTTTCTTCCTCAGTACACGAAAAACACTTTATAAGTGTAGCACATATTTTAATACCCAAGGAGCTATTATAGAGGCTGGTTCAAAATATTTTTCAATTAATGTTTCCTGAATTTACTAGTGTTAGATCTACATATGTATACTACTACAAACATATGCATATAATAAGTTCAAATAGGTTGGCAAATTATACTTAATAAATTCTATACATATTTGTGTGCAAGTATCTGTAAATATTTTATAAGCATATGTGATATATATTCTATAACATAATATATGCTGGGTAAATACACGTTGAATTGCATGCATGAGAATAACCTGATCACAGTTAACATTTTTTGACTGTGCCCTATGTGCCAAATCCTTTGCTAAGTGCTTCACATGAACTCTCGTTTCCTTGGCATACCAGTGAATACTAAGATAGGTACTCTCATTATCCTGTGTTTGCAAAGAAGGAAACCTAGACTTAAAATCGTGAAGTAAATTGCCCATAATTCTGTATTTATTGAGTCAAAGATTTGAATTTTAAATCTAAATGTTTCTGACTCCAAAGTCTGTGTTCTTTCTAGTAACATTCTGTGGATAGATTCATATATACATATATACACACACAGATATGTACATAGAGCAAGCTATGGAGACATGTCCATATGCCATATACAATAGAGTTATGGGTCTGTATACATATACTATCAACTCCTGTATCTTGAATATGAGCATAATGAGAGCATATATAATTATATAAAATATACATATGTGGTATATGTTATACATTTATATAGAATAAACATTTCTTTTTCTCTGACAAGTACATGCTTTGTTTACAGACCTAATATTTTGCTATGATAAAATAAACTTTGGGTGAATCAAGCAGCAAATATGTATATGCACTTTCTAATATAAGTATATTTTCTACATATATATATATATAAAACTTTATTTATATTTTTAAGGGCTGCACATAGAAGATATAAAATGGATTTTCCAGGTTAAAAAATCTATAGCAACTCCATCAGTATGCTTGCTAACCACAGCTGCCATCCCCATGTGGTGGAGAGGTGTGGACCACCATCAGCAAGTGTTAATTTGTCAGTCTAGTTGGGACAAGGATACTATTACAAAACTTTGTTCTCTGGAAATATATACAATCACAGCTGGAATTCAGGCACTTGCTGTCACTACAAAAGAAAGGATTTGCAACAAAAGTGTCTTTGTGTTTTTGGTTCTTTTTTATGCTGCCCCTTCCTTTTTTCCTCAGCCTGTGAGTCAGTTTACATTTGTATCTATTCTTTCAGATCTGCTTCCTTAGCAAGGTGTATGTGCAACATAGCACTGTCTACTCCTCAATCTCCTTTGCCCTCTTTGCATTTAAGTAAGACTTTAAAATTCCAGGATCCCCTGAAGCAAGCAAAAATCACTGCTGCCCTTTCCCACAAGGGTTGCCAAGTCCAAAGAACATGAAGTGTAATCAGGATTTTGTTACTTGCTATTGGGTGACCTGGGCAAAGTCCTTTGCTCCCTCCCTCCCTTCCTCTCTGTTTCTTTTATTTTCTCTCTCTCTCTTTTCTTTCTCTCTCTTTCTTTCTTTCTTTCTTTCTTTCTTTCTTTCTTTCTTTCTTTCTTTCTTTCTTTTCTTTTCTTTTCTTTCTTTCTTTCTTTTTTTTCTTTCTTTCTTTTCTTTCTTTCTTTTTCTTTCTTCCTTTCTTTCTCTTTTCTTTCTTTCTTCTTCTTTTTTTTCTTTTTCTTTTTCTCTCTCTTTCTTCCTTCTTGCTTCTTTCTTTCCTTCTTTCTCTTCCTTCCTTCTCTTCTTTCTTTCTCTTCTTTCTTTCTCTTCTTTCTTTCTCTTTCTTTCTTTCTTTATTTCTCTTTCTTTCTTTTGTTCATTCTTTTTTTCTCTCTCTCTTTATATCTCCCTCTTTCTTTCTCTTTCCTTTCTTTTCCTTTTTTCTTTTCATTTACAACAGCCTTGACTCCCTCAGGCTCAAGCGACCTTCTTGCCTCAGTCTCCCAAGTAAATGGGACTACAGGCACACATCTCCATGCCTGGCTAATTCTTTAAAAAAATTTTGTAGAGATGGAGTCTCACTGTGTTGCCCAGGCTTATCTCAAACACCTGGGCTCAAGTGGTCCTCCTGCCTTAGCCTTCTGAAGTGCTGGTATTATAAGTATGGGCCACCACTCCCCACCTAAGCAAGTTTCTGAATCCCTATGTGCCTCAGTTTTCCATCTCCAAAACAGAAATCATAGCACTTACATGTTGGGCTTTCTGTGAGGATTAAAGGAGATTGTTTACATCTGAATCACGAATCAAGTACAAGGTGCTCAAGATACACTCGGTAAAGTGAAAGGAATAAATTAAAGCAGCAACAGTGGAGAGACTAGAAAGGACTGTCAGTGGATAGATTCCACAAACTGTAGGATCAGGGAGCATGGGTGAACACCTGCTGATGTACATAACAAACTAGGGGGGAGAACAAAGTACTGGGAAGTGGACCACTATAAAAGAGTGGATTGCCTGGAAGAGCTTAAAAAGGAAGTTGTAAAGCATGTAGAACAGCAGTAGTTTAAATTAGAATTAGAAATCCAAAAATATGTTTTCAAAAAGTTGAAACAAGTAGAGTCCAAGCAACACAATGACTAAAGAGTTAGACAATGTAAGTGACATGGTAAATTAGGCAAATGCTCCCTCCACTGAAAAATCAGGTAATTAAAAACTTCTATACAATGTTATAATAAAACATTTTGCAGTGTTTACTATGTGTCCAACTGTATTGGTGCTACTCTTGCCCACATTTAAAAGATGAAGAAACTGAAACACAGAGAGCTCCTCAAGGGCACAAAGTTAACCTCACGGTCAGGACAAAAACCCCTTGTAATTCACCCCAGAGCCCGCAGTCTACATCCCAATGGTGTGTTTCTGTCACAAACGACATGAGTCACAGCTGAAGCAGATGCAGTATGTCATGATTTTTAGCTATTGGTGTAGGGTAATAAAAGATAAACCTTTGACCGGGATGGGAAGAACTTTTTTAAGTGGCAAAAGCATAGTAATAGTCAACGGAAAAAGAAGAAAATAAAATGAAAGCACAACTACTTGGCTTGACAGTGAGGGACTTTTATGTTGTCAAATAAGAAATGTTTACTGGCTTTTATTTTTTATGTCAATATAAGAACACAAGATAGAAAATACAAATGTGTTTACCAAGATATAGATGTCATCAGCCTTGATGGCTTAAAAGAGAAGGCACTGCTCCCAGAAGACTGGAAGAAGCTAGGAGGTGAGAAGGAGGGATGAGGTACATACATCGATGGAGATTCATGAGACGCTATTTAAAGAAACAAGAAGGAAAGTTGAATTGTTCTATTTATCTAAAGACAAACACTATGCAAAAAATTTATCTTGTAAAAATTAAGTGGTATAATAGAGTTTTGAAAATTTGGCTAGTCTTTTCACAGAAAAAAAAAAAACCTGAGAGATGCAATTAAATTAATTAAATCAAGAAAAGTCTGTATAATCATATAAATTTAGATTTAGAATTGTAATTAGCAGACTTCTTGAAGTGAATGAGGGTCAGGGAGAAAGTACAGACAGCAGTGGGGCCAGAGCACTCTTACTTTCCTGTATAAGCTTCACAGCATCCGTGTATGTGTTTGTGTAAGAGAGTGAGTGTATGTGTATATCCACAGTTATACGCATAGATATACATATCCCACAGCTATATTTCTCCTTGTAACGGCAGCCAGGAATGAGAGTCCCTTAAGCAAACTGGACATTCCATGCAAGGAAAAAAAAATCCCTAGGTGAAAATTATCATCATCATAGGCTATGGATCCTTCCTAGGAGCTGACATCAACATACTAGTGGATTAAAAGAATTAACAAGTGCCTTGCCTCCAATTAACACTGGATCCTATTTCTCTGTGAAGTCCCCTCCCCTCCCCTCCCCTCCCCTCCCCTCCCCACCCCACACTTCCCTTCCCTTCCCTTCCCTCCTTCCTTTTTCTTTTCCCTCTCCTTCCCTTTCTCCCTCTGTTTTTGTCTCTCTCTTCTTTCAACTTCATTGTATTCCTATATATCCTACCAAAGCTTCTTCCATTTTAGCATCGCGAGTATTTATAGTCCAAATTAGAAAAACAAACAGCTTCACTTTGCCAAAAGGAAACCTCAAAGTCTAAGATGTTAGGAGCTACCACCCTTGACAAAATGAGAGTTTACCAGCCATCTTTCATAGTTGGGTTCAAAACCTATTCTTCCACTTCCTCCTTTTGTGTAGGCTTACGTGAATACATCTCATTGTCTCAGTTTCCACGTCTGTAAAATGGAAGTATTAATACCTCAAACTATTATTGAGTGATTAAATGTGTCAATACAATCCACCACAGGACACTTACATGGTGCTAGACATAATGCCGTATGTGCAATATCTTCCCACAGCCATCACAATAGCCTCACAAAGACCCCTGTGTGATGCATATTACCATCCATTCTATGGATGAGTCTGTGGAAGCTCATAATAGTTAAGAAACAGTTCTAAGTAGCCAAATCTGAATTTGAACCCAGGCCTTTTTGAGTGATTCCTCCCACCACACTTGTTATGCTATTTCACTTTGCAGAGGAGACATCCAGGTGTAATGCCATGATACCACCTCCCTCCACTGAACCCAAGCTCAGTTCTGCCCCCTGGAAAGTGATGGAGTGACTATTCAGAATCTCATAGTTATGGCCTGTGGATAGCGAAGTTCATTCAGAAAACATAATAAAACTCCACCAATGGGGCTCTTCTGACTGAAGACGGGAAGTTAACCAGAAAGTAGTGGCTTCGACACAACTCTTCTCAGTTGTGGCAAATTATGAACTGAACTAGATTTTATTTATTGTATTTAAAATTCTCATTTCCACTGAAAGGATTTTTCCTAAGGCCACGATATTTTTATCTCTAGCCAAACAACACAGAAGAAAGAAAATATATGGCAGGGAAATTACAGGCTTTTAACTTTGTCAGGAGATTCCTGAGTTATTCACAAATCCTCACCCTTTCTCCACTCATCCACTCAGCCTTAAAAGTTGCTCCTCCTTTGTTCTGAACCTTTCCAGAATCTATGATCTTCTCACACACGCACAGTAATTGTTCAGTTCTCCAAACAAACTGCAACTACTATGTGCCTCTTCCTGTCTCTCACTAAAGACTCTTCAGTTCATTTGTTATGGAAACACAAGTGAGTTTTCTAAAAGGCAAATCTGACCAGATCACTCCTCTGCCTGCAAGCTCTTGAGAGGTCCAGTTTCTGATACCATCTAAAGCAAATTTCTTAGAATGGCAGAAGAGAACTCCGGGTTTTGTCCTCAACATATTTTTTTCTGCCTACTTCACACCTCTAACCTTAATGTACAACATATAAACAGTATTCAACTACGTGTGGTTCCCAGTACATGTGAGGTGGTTGCACATCTTCATGACTGGGCACATACTCCAATTTCCCTGGAATATACAGTTCACTTTGCTCTGCTCTGCATACTGTTATTCATGTTTCATGACCTGTCTTAAATACCGCTCATGTAACTTTCCCAGAAGGATCACACAATATTTCCTTTCTGTGAGTATCTCACTTGGTATTATAGCACTTACAGTAATTACTCATTGTAATTATTTGCTTGCACATTTATTACTCCAAGGAGAGTAAACTCCTTGGGGCAGAGATAATATCTTAGGTATTTTTGTACCCTTGACACCCAGGACAGGGTCAAGCACAGACTAGATCTCACCAGTAAATATCTTGGGCATGAATAAATATTTAGGAGTGGAAAATTATTTCTGACATATGGTTGAATCATTGATTGTGTGTGTGTAATGTATTAGATTATGTGGTAAGCATTGGGATAGAACTTTGAACCAGACAGCCATAATCTCAAATTTCACTGAGCTCACTTATATGCTAAAACACTCATGAAAGTGCACGCATCAAGAATTACTCTTTAGATGATAGTTTAGGTGAATTTATAGAAGCAACAGATCAGAAGTAAATATATAACAGAACAAATTTTACCCTGTGTTACAATATCTTCCCCTACATATAAAGAAGTACAGACAGCATATAAACAACCTACATATCTGCTGCTCTCTAGAAGATCTGGAGTGACTTCAAAGGTTTTATTTCGGCCAGGCGTGGTGGCTCACACCTGTAATCCCAGCACTTTGGGAGGCCGAGGTGGGTGGATCACGAGGTCAAGAGTTCAAGATCAGCCTGGCCAAGATGGTGAAAACCCATCTCTACTAAAAATACAAAAAAAAAAAAAAAAATTAGCCAGGCATGGTGGCGCATGCCTGTAATCCCAGCTACTCGAGAGGCTGAGGCAGAGAAGCTCTTGAACCCGAGAGTAGATCTCAGTGTAGCTGAGATCACGCCACTGCACTCCAGCCTGGGCGACAGAGGGAGAGTCAGTCTCAAAATAATAATAATAATAATAATAATAATAATAATAATAAATAAGAAACAAAAGTTTTATTTCTTAACCTGGGTAGTGGTTACAAGGATATTCACCTTGTGATAATTCATTAAGCTGTACCTTAGGTCTGCTTTTTAAAAATATCTGTGATATCTATTTACACTAAGGTATTAGAAAATGAAAGGGAAAATTTTTTAAAAGCACAAACAAACAAAAAAAATCCCCAAATTGTGAGTGGTTAATTACATTAAATATTTAAGAGAGGACAAATAATAGAAAATAAATCAAAATATAAAAACAAACTTACAGAGGTGCCTCCAACCATTTTCACGTCTGGAGGCACATGATAACCTTTATGAGCACACGGAGATGAAAAGATAGAACTATAGTCTGGAGTTCCAGTCACCCATGCTGTCCAGCTGACCAAGGACAGAGGGCTAATTCCTTACACCACCTTTGAAACATTGGTGACACAGCAGTTAAAACTATTTCTTCATGAGACCAAGGGCCAGGCAAGAAATGAAGTCTGGGATTGCAGGCTGGGGGGAACTTTCGCTAATTGTGTGACTTTTCTAACCTTTTTTTTTTTTCTGTACAGGCAAGTGTAGAAATAATTTTCTCATTCAGAACTACAAGGCATATTCTTCTGCTGAGCAATCAAAACTCAGGCTCATTTCCATTTCAAACTGTTTCTTTATTCCTTGAATTTGCCCCGTCTGATTTTCTAAGAGTCTTGTATTTCTTATTATTCAAATAACTTGGCAGCAGATACAAGTAGAATTCTGCGAGAGTTGCTAGTAAGGAACTAGAATTGAAAAGAGAGTCTGTGGAAATAGGATAAAGAAGCATCAACAAATGGGCTCATGAGTAAAAGATTTCAGAGAAGATGGAGTTAAGAGACCAGATGAAGATGTTTAAGAAATAAATAAAGAAGAATAGAGAGTAACAGAGAGTGAAGAAAGGAGAGAGGAAGAGGGAGAGAGAACAGGAGAGGGAAGAAAGAAAAGAAATGAAAAAGTTAAGAAAAGAGGGCAAAGACTGTTTCTCTACAACTGCAGAAATGTTGATAGTCCAGCTCTAGAGGATGATACAGATTTAGGTTCACACTCCAGTTTTTCCATTTGCTGCTTCTGTTACCCTGGAAAAATTACTCAATCTCTCTAAACCTTAGTTTCCATCCGAAGATTGGACATAGCTATAATATTTTACTATATTTTTGTTGATACTAAAAGCAATGGCAGCCAGTCACCATGGCTCAAACCTGTAATCCCAGCAATTTGGAAGGTTCAGACGGGACGGGTGCTTCACTTGAGGCCAGGATTTCGAGACCAGCCTGGCCAACATGGTGAAACTGCATCTCTACTAAAAATACAAAACTCTTTGGACTACAAAACCCAGCTACTTGGGAGACCGAGGCAGGAAAATCACTTGAAGCTGGGAGGCAGAGGGTGCAGTGAGCAGAGATTGTGCCACTGCACTGTAGCCTGAGTGACTGAGCAAGAATCTGTCTCTAAAAAAATAAATAAATAAATAAATAAATAAATAAAAGTAATTCCATGTGTACAAGGCTTAATCCAGTACATTTAAGGCATCTCAGTTCCTTTCAGTTTATTTCCTCATTTAAAAAATTGACAAGAACTTAACTTATAGCAATTACTCAAAAAATGTTGTATAAATAATGAGATAAGTGAATGAATAAAAAAGATGAATGTATATGCGGAATCCAAAAGTGTATTTTAGTTGACTATTCGGCTCATTTAAAGGAAAGAGAAGAGGATGGAAAACCCCAACGTCTAGACGTCTTTCTTTTTCAGGCCTGTACAAAGGACAGGGACAGCATGGACTAATACATCTCAGCTATAGTTGAGTTTAGCCTGATGTACCAGCTGTCTTTTCTCATCTTCTCCTGGGGCTACAGCTTTTATCGAGTGATTGGAGTTTGACTGAGTTCGTTTATTTCAAGTCATGGATAAGAAAGCCAGGGTTTTGAGAGGTGATGGATAAGAAGGCCTTTATGGTAAGTTGCACTGGGTTCCAAAAACACTCCCCTTGAAGTGTGGAGCGTTTCCTCTCATACCAGTGGATGAAGCCAAATAGTGTCGTTTTCTAAAAGCGTTGGTATCTATAGAATTATATTTAGAAGAAACCATATAAGTTATCTAGATTTTCAGGCAGGTATTTAATCTTGATATCCTGTAAGAACCACCTGAGTAACTTTCTCAAAGATACTTATACTTAAGTCTTCTTACCTCCAATAATTGAATTAAAATTTCTGAGGGTGTGGCTTAAGCATAAGTATCTTAATAGATTACTAAGTGATTTTTGAAACTTTTTACATAAAACTTTTTACATAAACCACACACAAAAGTGGATTGAATAGTAGAATATCTCTTTACTTAGCTTCAACAGTTGTTGACATTTTACCAGTCTTGTTCATCTGTCATTATAACACTTAAAAAAAATGCTAGAGTATTTTAAACCAAATCTAAGGAATGATATAAGTGAACACACGAGTATTTCAGTATGTGTCACTTACTGAAAATGAATTCTTTTTTTTTTTTTGCTTCTTAAGTCTCTTTTATTTATTTTTTCTCTTCAGTTTTTATGTTCAAGGGGTGCTTGTGCAAGGTTGTTGCATGAGTAAATTGCACTTCGTGAGGGTTTGGTATACAGATAATTTTGGTACCCAGTTAATGAGCATAATACCCAATAGTTAGTTTTTCAATCCTTACCCTCCTCCCATCCTCCACCCTTAAGGCGGCCCTGGTGTTTGTTTTTCCTTTCTTTGTATCCATGTGTACTCAATGCTTAGCTCGCACTTATAAATGAGAACATGCAGTATTTGGTTTTCTGTTTCTCCTTAATTCGCTTAGGAAAACGACCTTCAGCTTCATACATGTTGTTGTAAAGGACATAATCTCATTCCTTTTTATGGCTGCATAGTATTCCGTGGTATATATGTACCACATTTTTAAAGGTGTAGTAATCATGCCATGGACAATTTTACAAAATTAACAATAGTAATGAGGTGATCCTAACATGCAGCCAACTTTGAGATACACAGCTTGAGCCTAGCCTTCCCATTTTATTGATGAAGTGACTGAGACCCTGAGAAGTCAGTCAAGTGATATGATGTAGGTGATACATCTAGAATTAGCATTTAGGTTTCCCAACTCATATTTCATTGTTGAAAAAATAGCAGCAATGCAAGGAGGAAAAAAGTGCTCAAATGATTTTAAAGTTAGAACAAAGGCATCAAGAATATCCTAACAAGGGGCATGCCAAAGAAAATGGCAAGGATGGGAATATCATAAAATGTGTATCGGGGCAGGGTCATAAGGTGTAAATGAGACTTCCATTTGAATCCCGTCCTAACCTCTATCTCAAATCATATAATCTTACCATGTTTTCTTAACTACCCGGATCATCAGTTTCCTTATCTGTGTAGTGGAGATAATAATATTTGGCTTCATTTCACGGCTTTGAAGATAACACGTGATTAGTGGAATATGACATGCACTTAATAACATTTAGGATGTGTGCTGTGGCTCCAAGCAGGGCAATGTACCTGGATGAAAATCTAGGCCTCTGTTGAATACTTCCAGTCTCTTTTTTACCACTGCCCAATAAGTTGTTTGTTGCTCCCAGGACAAAATAAAAATTAGATAGCAGAATATTTGCCAAAAGTGCTTTTCTAAAATGCACCTTTGATCTAAAAATAAACTACAAAGAACTGTGAAGATACCTTGGAGAAGATGGAGTATTGAGGGATTTTTTTTTGTCATGGAGTCAGTAACTGAGGCAAAATAGACTCCAAAAATGAAAGAAGATTCCAGAATTTCTAGTTGAAATAACCAAACACAAATATTGCTAATAGCTATGTATTAGCACACATATTAAAAAGTTAGTTGGATTTGGCCACTGAAGGCAACCATTTGCTTACTGAAGATCAATCTTTAGTCTTAGCTTTATTACGAGTCTTGGTGTAGTAATTGTATTAGGAAAATTATATAACCTCGAAAATTATATAACCTCTCTCCAAATTTCAGTTTTCTCATATGCGATTAGAACAGTGATAACTATCACACAACTATTTCTAAGATTTTTTAAAGACCATGCATATTAAGTGCTTAGCACAGTACCTTCTCTTTTGTAAGCATCTAGTAATCAGTAATTAGTACTAGTATTTAGAAAGCCTTTATGGACACAGTGACTTATAATTTGAGTACCTGACATAACTCAAAGTCTGGTGGAAAGATCATAGCACTGGGAGCTCATATTCTTATCTCTGCCACTAGCTTGCCTATGTTGGTAGTGGCACCACTTACTTCTAACACAGTTTCAGCATCTCTCAGGATAGAAAGATTGTTTTTGCTTTGCAGACCTCACTGGACAAGACAGAGAACAGTTGTAAAGCACGATTCAAATACAAGATATAATCAACAACAGAGCATATGCAAGTAAATGATTTAGAGCTGTAGAATTAGAAGAAAATTTCAAAATCATTTTCACAGATCTTTTCTCTTGTCCAAGAGGGCCCATCCCTCTTGTCTTTTCATAGTTCAAGGCTCATAAGGATAGGTGCTGCTTCTGCTAGGTGCCCTCCTGGCTATTTTTCTCTTTTCACTATATCCAGCCTCTGCCAGGTTCTATTAGGGGTTTCTTCTTTATCAGGATCATTCCACAATGGTCTGTGCAAATTACATGTAATACATTAGTGACGTGACATAATTGATTTATGTGTACATCTGTCTTGTCTAACAGGTACAAGCCCTTAGAGGGTAGGAATTGTAATATGAAGATATGATGTCGTGTAGCGTTTAACAACTCGAGCTCTGTAGCCAGATTGTTTAGGTTCAAATCCTAGCTCCACCATCTTATATTCTCTAGGCCTTAGTTTCCTCACCTGAAAATAGGGGTAATAAGAGTCCTACTCCATAGGGTTATTGTGAGAATTTGATAGTTTGATATGAATGTAAAGCACGTGAAACAGTGGCTGATGTAGTAGACTGCTTTACAAAGATTAGCTTTTTATTTTTAATTGTGTTATTATTAATATTCTTTTTGACAAATCATAATTATACATGTTTATGGGATACAATGTGAGGTTTTGATACATGTATACAAGGCAGAATAAACTAATTAACATATTTATCACCTTGTTTATCTGTCATTTTTATGGTGAGACATTTGAAATTTACTTAGTTATTTTGAAATATATAATACTTTATTATTGATTGTGCCAATTCTGTTGTGCAATAAATCTCAAAGTTTATTCCTCTTGTCTATTTGAAACTTTGCTTCCTTAGATCAAAACTCTTCATTACCTTTCTTCCTAAAGCTGCAGACTCTGGTAACCACCATTCTACTCTCTACTTCTATGATTCAACTTTATTAGATTTCCCATATAATTGAGATTATGCAGTATTTGTTTTTCTGTACCTGGTTTATTTCAGTTAGCATAATGTCCTCCAGATTCATCCATGTTGTCATAAATTGCAGTATTGTCATCTTTTTTAGACTAAATTGTATTATGTTGTGTATGTATGCCACATTTTCTTTTTTCTTTTTCTTTTTTTTTTTTTTTTTGAGATGAAGTCTCACTCTGTTGTCCAGGCTGGAGTGCGGTGGCACGATCTTGGCTCACTGCAACCTCTGTCTCCTGGGTTCAAGCAATTCTCCTGCCTCAGCCTCCCAAGTAGCTGGAACTACGGGTGCGCGCCACGATGCCCACCTACTTTTTTAAGCTTTTTAGTAAAGACAGGGTTTCACCACGTTGGCCAGGCTGGTCTCGAACCCCTGACCTCGTGATCCACTTGCCTTAGCCTCTCAAAGTGCTGGGATTACAGGCATGAGCCACTGCGTCTGGCCTACATGCCACATTTTCTTTGTCAATTCATCTGTTGATAGACAGGCAAATTTTATATCTTGGCTATTGTGAGTAATGCTGCAATGAACAGGGGCTTGCAGATATCCCTTTGACATATTGATTTAAGTTTCTTTGGATATACAGTCAGCATGGAACCCCAAAAGTATAGCCAAGAAAAGCATAAATAGACAAATGAAATAGCATCAAATTAAAAGGCTTCTGCACAGAAAAAAAAAAAAAAAAAGTAAAAAGACAACTCAGAGAATGGGAGAAAGTATTTGTAAATCATACATCTGATAAGGGGTTAATAGCCAAAACATATAAAGAACTCAAACAACTCAATAGCAAGAAAACATATAACCTAATTAAAATATGGGCGAAGGACCTGTACAGACACTTCTCAAATGAAAGTTAGCTTTTAGAATAGCATATACTAAATATCCAGGTGTTCACCATACCCCTTAAAGGATCTGACAAATGGAGAAACTTGGCAAATGTTAACTCCTTCTCCCAAAAAGTAGAAAGTCTCTTCAGCTCAATCACTAACAATGACAAAAATCTCCAAGCTATCTATGAGCTTAAGACCAGATATCAAAAGGAATCCTCTGTATTACTATCTTTCCTGAGAACCAAGAAAAAATAGCTTTACTTACATGTACTTTCTGAGTACGGTGCTCAGAAAGAAACAAAGATCTTGGAGTTGGGAGGTTTTACGCAAATACCTAGACCCTCTGAGCTTTTAGATTTTCAGCATGAAGCAAAGAGAGAAATTCTACCTTCCATGCAGTGTAGTTTTTAGGACTCTAGAAAATACAAATAAATTGCTGGCACTTTTACTACACTGCACTTTCTAAGCAATAACTATTATTGGTAATATTAGTATGATGATGATGATGATGACTGGATACTATAAATGGAATAGAGAAAGTACAGTAGAAAGTCACTCTCTCTTTGGACATTTTTCCATGAAATTGAGGACGTTGAACATGCTGTTTTGAATGAACTGGCAAACCCTTGCAAAGCATCAAACTGAGTACTGTGAAATAATGTATCAGCCACATGAAGGCCAGAGCACAGTACCAGTATGATTAAAGGGAAAACAAAGGAGAGAGGCCCTGTACACACTCAATTTAAATTGGCTTGATTTTCAGGTACAGCATCAAATTTTGTTTTTTTTTCCACAGAAGAAGGATGAAGCCTGTGGTATTAGATTTTGATTATTTTCTCTTTAAAACATAAACATTAAACAAATTCTAAGAAACATAATCTTTTCTTCTAGTTAATATGATCATATTAATACACCAAACTTCTAAAGATTAAAAGAAAAAAGTTAAATATACAGGGTTAAGAGGAGGTGAAAGTGAATTAGTGCTAAATCAGATAGGCATTATCTCTGAAAGGTTGGTACAGTTATTACAGACAATGTTTCAATAACACTGATGAACAAGATGGACTTTATTTAAAACAAAATATAATCTTATTTTAAGAAGAGGCAATAATAGATTATAGGACAGAATCAATTACCAATTTCTGTCAGATTCTTCATGACTTTTATTTGTCAGGCTTGTTAAATGAGCATTACTTTACATTCCTCATTCAGCAAGTCTTTTGAAAGTGAAACTTTTATTACATTTCCCAGGGAGCAGAATGAAATATAATATCTGAATGTTTAAACTTACATAATAGGTCAGTTTCACTAACTTTGAACTCTCCTTGCTCTAATAAATCCTGCCTACCTTTTTGTAGGAATGGCCAGACCAAAATATACAAAGTTCCCAGAGATATTTTATAAATTCCCAGAATATGAAGTAACCCTGGATTATCCTAGGAGAGCCAATCACCATGATTTCGAGGGTTTGCTCATTCATAAATACAAATGAGCAGGACTGATTCAATTAATAAATTAGTTAATATGAATAATATTACTAGGAGAAATAATTCACACAAAGGAAATTTGACATTTGCTAAAAATGCGTAAGTAAAGTTTAGACTTAGCAACATTGACACAGGAAAACTACATGGTAGCAATAATGTCCACAGAGAAAACTCACAATGATGGATGACAGCAATGATAAGATAAGGGTGAGAAAACAGAAGAAATCAATGTGTTGATTCCATTGGAAATAATGTAAGGAATGCTCAGATACATTATATGTATTATGCTGAGGTATGGTGATTGGGTTGACTCCACATAATAGGAAGGCAGATAAATCCCCCACATACTCAGAAAGAATCATCACACCCACACCCTCCGACGTTAAGTAAATAAATGAGTATCTGCACATAAAGAGGTCATCCTATAGTTTGTAATGTTTGTATCGGATGTCCCAAAGTAGCAGATTTTATGCAAAATCTGATTTTAAGTATTGTGTGGTCAGCACAGTGTTTAGCAAAAAATTAAAATCCAAAACCATGAGTCATCACTTAAAAAATTATGTTTTCATGGAAAAGTCTGGGTTTGTAACCTTTTTTGAAACACCTGTTCTGGAACTTCTGAGCTCCTATTTCTACAGGTGACAACTGGATGGTGTAGAGCACTGTCTGAGTCCTTTAGGTAGAGCATGGACCTCATAGAAATCACTCTGTTATGCAACATACATGGCCCCGTAAGTATTTGTGTTTAAAACCCCTCCTGAA
The DNA here is from genome assembly GCF_049350105.2 of Macaca mulatta. Taxonomy (NCBI): domain Eukaryota; kingdom Metazoa; phylum Chordata; class Mammalia; order Primates; family Cercopithecidae; genus Macaca; species Macaca mulatta. Next base: position 81,126,303 of record NC_133419.1, read on the forward strand.
AGCCCCTGAGATGCGAGAATGCCAAGAGGCATCCTGGGATACTCTAAGAAACTTCTTCCTTTTCCAAGAAATTGGCTGGGTGGACATAGGCAAGACATGCACATTTTCAGATCTCCAGCTTCCCTGGCTGCAGCAGCTTAATTCATGGTATCGTGAAGAAGATTAAAAAAATAATAATGTATGAAAATATCAAGCACAGTGTTTGGCTCGTAATAGATGCTTGGGAAAAAGATAGCCATGATAATCACCATTAACTGAAGAACTGTATTTAGTCAATAGTTCTCTGATGTTTAAAAGGAAAAAGAAAGAGAAACAAAATACATCTTACTTGTGGATTGTGGGATGATGTTGCTGTGCTGTTACACATCTGTAAGGCTAATGTTAGAGATTGCTATGAAATATTACCACCTGGTCAGTCAAGGCTCTGTTCTCAGGCATGGTGGGTGGAAAATATCACTGTCTAGGGGGCACTTGACTGTGGGGGAGGTAGCGGAAGGAAACTTCACTTGTATCTTCCTGTGCCCATTTAAACTATCAATGTCCCCAGAGAGATTTCTCATTACGAAAGCTGAGGTAGCTCAGTGGTTATTAAATACCACGTCACATTTCATATCCCCATTTTAGTTGGTAAGGCATACATTTTCTCACTCACATACAGTATGTGAGAATTTAACCTACTAAAAAGAAACTTTTGGTTCTCAGTAATTCCCCAATAATGATAACATGGTAACTATAGTCCTTGCAATCACCATCATTTATAAGTTGGAACTTCATGACAAAATTTATTCTGAGAAAGAATCAAAATTATAAAAGATAGGTAGAATTCATAAAACAAAGCTGTAAGCAAAATTTAAGAGTTGTTATATGTAAACTTTATTGTGATGGCAGAACTTTAGAGTTCTGATTTATAACATAAATCATTTATACCTCAAGTGTAAAATAAGGTTGGGAAAAATCAAATCCCTTTATTTCAGATTTATTGCATGATTTGTAAACCTGTCCCTCTTTTTATATATTTTTTCCTGTCCTGTGTACATAAATTTTGAATGTTTCAGGATTTTCATGTATGTTTTATAATCAATCACATACTTTCAAAAACTGTTACTAACTGTGATCCCTATAGAATGCATACAAATCCTAGTCTAGTTCTTCCATTTAACAGGAAAAGATTTATGTGTGGTAAGTATATTCTCTAGTCTGGCTTGATTCAAGTATAACTTTATAAATAAGAAAACCAATAACATTTCTTTAATCCACATTCAGCTTCTGAGTCTGAATCCTATCTGGGAGTATAGCATGCTCATTAAAAAGGAGCCATCTCTTTAGAAAGCCTGAATCTCCTTGGCTAATAGTACTTTATGTCTCTAAGAGGCTGCAATAAAAAATAACAATAATTGTCGTGATAGTTGGAACTATTTTATAGAATAGATATAACCCAAAGTGCACTACACAGGTGATTGTCTTGAGAACTAGGTTTGACTAGTTCTGTCACATATTAACTGTGCAGCTCTCTGCATGTCACTGCCTCTTGTTTATCTTCATCTGTAAATCAAGAAGGCTAGAATCTTGAGGACATTTCCAGGATGAATTGTGTGTGAATCAGTGTTTCTACCATCTATACCAGATTCTCACAATGACTCAATCATTCTAGAGTTGTTTCAGGTGACTAATTTTATTGATCTTCCTCAATAACAGAGATTATGCATTTTACTTCCTTTGTAATCTATTTTTGGCATAGCTGCACATTCTGCATGAAGTAGTTAGCCATTTTTTGGCTAGTCAGGCAGCCACCCAGCAACTCGTCCATTCTTCCATTTATCCATGCCCCAATTCATTCCCTTATTCAGTCATTCATTCTACAAAGATTAACTGAACAAACACCACTTACAAGGTTGTTAGTGAGGCTTTCTTGGAAGAATTGTGTTAAGATACAAACTTACAGGGAATTTCTTTCTCGTTTTTGTAGAACATGGGGGAACGTGTGTGGTTGCTTAGTAGATGTTTTGGAGCCAGATACCATCTGGGTTCAAACTCCAACTCAATTCCAGTCCTATCAAGGTGAGATAGTGCTGATAACTCTGATTTTACGTCCACCTAAATCCTCCTCATAAACGGGTTACCTCTCCATCCAGACCTCTCCCTGTGTAGCACAAGTCACTAGTTTCCTATCTCCTGCATTATTATTTACAGTTTCTTTCTGGCTGCAGTGCACACCAACAATCTGTTTTTGCTTCTCAGTACAGAGGATTCTTTATGTTGGCTCTCTCTCTCTCTCTCTCTCTCTCATATGACCTTGTATTTTGAAATATTATATTAAACTTGCATTTATCAATGAATGGGAGGGAATGAAATTTAGAGACAATTTGTCATGTCATTTTGCTAGGCATTTTATATAGACTATCTCACTGTATCCTGACGAGAATCTTTCACAGTAGATATTACTGTCCCCATTTTATAGATGCAGAAAGGTTAGATCACCTTTTCATGGATACACTCTGAGATACTAACTTACTTCTATTTTCTGGCTCCAAAATCTAGCCTTATTCTAAAATACTTCATTTCCTAGTCTTTATTGATCAAAGCTAGAAAGAACTGCTGATCTGTAATCCCAGTATAGATATGACAACCAATATTTTCTAATGTAAAACATTTCCAGAATTTTTTTTTTATTTTAGAGACATGCCTAATTTCTGCTAGACTTCTAAGCTACTAAATAGTGATAGTAGCTTAGAGGTATTCAATTATTACCTTTTCCTTCCAATTATATCCCTAGAGATCTAGGAATTGAAAATTGTGAACCATCCTCTATGCCTCCCAGGGTTATCTTTTACCAAGGCTTAAACCAATTTACAACTCAATGGCTTTACTTGCCAAAGCAAACTACCAGCAACCACATACATATATGCTTTGTAACTGCAATTAATTCATTAAGTCCTCACGAATATCCTATTTGGTCAGGACTATTTCCCCTGTTTAAGTGAATTTCCCAGGTCACACAGCTAGTAAATTTTACAGCTAATATAGTAGAATAGTAGTCTTGTTCCTCCAACAGATTCGGACTTTAAATTTTAAGGCCCAGTATGTTTTGAGGTTCCTTGACCTTTTTCTTCTCACTGTTTCCCAACATGAGTCAGTCGCCTCTCAGTAATGGGTCACACCAAAACCCACTCTCAACTCTCTCCTTGTCCATTTATTTCTCCCACTTAGAATATTTTCCTGATATCAACAAACCACTAAAATTTTTCTGAGAAATTGCTATAGGCAGCAATTTATAGGCATTATCTTATCTAATGCTCACTACTGTTCTTTCTGTCAAGTATTATTATCTCCATTTGTCAAATGGGAAGACTGAGGAAATGGAGAGAGGTTAAATGTATTGTCCAGGGTAAAAATTATAGAACTGGGGTTGGTTTCGGGTCTGAATTCACCAGCCATATGGTAAATACCATCATACTGTCTTAACAAGGGAAAGTCCAAATCCCTTGGGCTTTAAATTTAAAAATGGGGTGTAACAGAAATAGTGCAGTTTTGGTGTTAACGTATATTTTCAGTGGAAGTAGTATGTCTCCCATTGGGGCAAAAATTGTTTTTTTTTTTTTTTGAGTCTGTAAATAAATCTTAGACATTGCAATGGTTTGTACCTTCCAACAGGCCCCCAATACATAAACAAATACACAGGAGAACTGTAGTATCAAAATGTCATGGCAGAAGTGGAGAGGTGAATAGGAAAAACAATGCCTAACACAACTACTGGAAGAAAAGTGATCATTTAAAAAAGGCCAAGGGCCTTGCACTCAAATCTCTAGACAGAAGATTTTGTTGGTTGACTATGGAAATAAACTCCAGGTGGGTTATATATCTTAATTTTTGCACAGAAAAATATATAGAAGAAGTGGTGAATTGCATGCCCCTTGGTTACTTTAACTACATGTTAGTTGTTTCAGTCAGATTTTTAGCAAGAAGAGAGTTCAAGGTTGAATGTGGTATGATACCTAGATCCAGATACTATGATTTCCTTTTAAGTCAGAAAGGGTATTTGAGTGTCCAGATGAAAGTACTAACACATTCAATAAGCAGTTATAAAAGTTCTACTATAGTGTGCTGTCACTGTCCAACATATTAGAAACACAAAGACAAAAAGAATACAGTCTCTGTCGAGAAACTCAGTCTAGTTGATCACTTCTAAAATGCTAGTGATGGAACTTCATAACAGGGCTTTCAAATGTACCATTGCCCCAAAAGCTATTTCCACACCTAATAACCTAACCGAATGTAAGATCCTCAGCTTTAACTCCTTTTCATCATTCAAGATTACATTTCAAAACTGTCTCCATAGGAAACCATTGCCTGGTTGCCTGCAATCAAATCTAAGGTAAATGTTCATGCAAGTCTTCATGTAACCCATATCACATTTGTACTCATTTGTTCAATATCAATTGATTTGATGGTTTATAGGCTGTGAGGACAGAGTCTACTTTTATTTACCTAGGAATTTGTGCAGTGACTGGTTTATAACAAGAATTAAATAATTACTTGGTGTTTATGCCATTGAATGGTTGACAGCAATCCAGAATCAATTTAATGAGAACTTTTTGAACACTATTCATGCATCAGATACTGTGTTAGGCACTTAAGATATAAAAGACTGGTGTTTTGCTTTCAGGGACTTTATAGATTAGTTAGGATTAGAGCCAGATTAAAAAAACAAACAAACAAACAAAAGAAGATAATCTCTTCCTCAGAAAGTAGACTATTTGCGTGATAATTCAAATTTACAAAGTGTTTTCACAATTAATATCACATATGGGTCAAATAATAAACTGTTACACAATGTAATCCCTTATTTCCATTTTACAAATGGACAATTCTAGGCTGAGCGAGGTTTTGTGTCCTGCCCTAATCGCATGGGTTGAGAAAGCATGCAGGGACTCAGTCTCACTCTATCGCTTTCAGCTCCATGATTCCCTGGGAAGTGTTTTGACTCAAAGCCAAAAAGTCAAGGTTCCTGTGCAGTTAAGAGTGTTTTTGAACTTGGAAAGAAAGTGTATCTATCACTGGATTTGTGGGGTTCTCCTGCACGAAAGACATTCATTTTAAATGTTTCCTAGAGGGTCAACAGGTAGTATATAATTGATCAAGCATTTTGGGAGTGAAGTGACTAAACATCATCCCAAAGGAAGGCTTAGCATCGAGAATTATCGTTCTTTGGCTTCCCTTGACAAGGGATATAAATCAGCAGGTGGATGTACCTGTCTTGCTTGGAGAAATTGCAGCTTTATAAATAAAAACACTAATCCATGCTGCTGCTGACCAGCCTCTGCTGCCAGCTCACAATTTCAGTCTCTCACCAGCCTGCCCTGGGGAGCGTTCCTGTTGCCAGTGTTGAGTATTTTGCATTGTTTTAAATACAATTTTGTTAAATAATAAGTAACAAAGAAAAATACAAACTCATTTAGAACACTTGGACAATGTAGGATAATATTTTAAAAATAAAAATCATTCATAATCTCACTACCCAGAGACAAGATCCATTGATACTTTGGAATATTTCCTCCAGTTTATTTCTTCTATAATAACAGGGATTTTTTCCTCCATAATCGAGTTAAATGTATAAGTTTGCTTTTCTTTAAACTTGATAACAGATTATATCATTTTCATTTGCTATATAAAATCTTTGTATATAAAATGCACTGGCTTTAGATTTTATCACATGGAAAATCACTGTTTAACCCATTCTCTATTTGGAAAATTTTGTGATATTTTGTTTGTTCTAATTTTTTACTCTTTTAATTAACACAGTGGTGAGTGCCTTAGTGGCAAAAGCTCCTTTCTTCTTGTTTTGTATTTATTTCCTATATTCCTTCAATAAACAAGCATGGGCCATCTATTATACTCATGGATATTTTAGGTGTTGGAGATACAATGAAAAGCAAAAGAGCCGTCATCTTCCCGTTCACGTGGAGCTTACATGCTGTGTTGGACACGAACGAATGAACAGTCTCTGGGTGAAAATGTCCAATTAGAAACACAGAGGAGTCTTTAGGAGTACAAAGGAGGGCAGACAACCCCGATGTAAAGTTAATGATAAGGCTTCCTGGAGTAAGTGATTTTAAAGGATAAAAAGAAAATGGAGGTAAAAAAGAAAAGGAAAAATTAATTTATATAGTTAGAATAGTGTGTGTATGATTCCTTTGGGGATCTCAAAGATATTTATGATGTTGAGATACTCAAAATGAGAAATGAGAATGATGATGTTGAAAATTAACAAGCACAAAGATCATAAAGGATAACTTTAAGATTTTATTTGAGATACTGACTTTCACCCCAAGGGTAATATAGAACTATTAAGGTATTTTATCTAGGAAAGTAATACGGTGAGATTTCTATAAAGTAAGATTCCTGGAAACTGAATTACTGGGATATAGAAGACGTCTTTTAGGGTCCTGAAATATGATGCAAAACCATTTTCCAAAAGCGTTACCATAATGCTTGCCTTCCCATTGGCCTCGTACAAGAAAGCCCATTTGTTACTGGGCGTAACAATGTCTCACATTTACTGGAACATATTTGTGTTCTTGGTACTATACTAACTGGTACTTTACATTCATTTGCTTAGTGAGGCCTTACAGCAATCTGTTAGGATTGAAAATATTGCTTCTATTTAACAAAATTTCTTAAAAGTTACAAAGAAAGAATAATTTCCCCACAGCCATGGAAGAAGTAAATAGCTCGACTTAGGGTCAAATCTAAGCATGCTTGAGTCTTAGAGTCCATTCTCCCTCTTAATAAACTTCGACACCTTTCAACTCATTATCGACATACATAATTCCTATAGAATGTAAAGACAACATTCATTATCTTGCCTAGGTTTTATTTCTATAAGAATTTTATAAAATTTGTATAGACTTTTCTGGCATTTGACTTCTCTTAGGAAAACCATTTATGAAAGAAAGAAGAACAGCAAAGGTTAGGTGATGGGAGACAGGTTTAGTTACAGGCAGGTGGCATGTTTATACAGTACCCTTTATCTTCCCTGTTACTACTACAGAACAGCTGTTAATCTGTTTCCCCCAGATTAATGTTAGCAGTGGATCAGATGCAGTTGCCCTGCAAAGTGCCAGACCTCGGGATGTAATAAAAGTAAATACCTTAAGTTTAGAAGGAGGCTTGCTTCTCAATGATATCAGGCTGGAATGATAGAGAGCCCTTTGCCTCTCTAGGCCTTACTCTGGCTACATTCATGACTGTGAATTATTCCATGTTTGTAGACTCCTCACAGCACAACATGGAGTTGCCCATCATTGCTAACTGTCAGTGAAGAGAAAGGCTTAGGCAGCCTTAAAGTGTGAACCAAACTGTGGGTCCAATATTTGCAATCAATTCCCTTCTCTTCAGTTTTATGGCAGTTATATTCATTGAATACAGTCCACCAAAGATTTGAGAATAAATTGTGTATGGAAATTTGGAAGATCTTGCAAAATGTATAGAAATATTACCTTGCTCTCAGCTCACTGCAAGCTCCGCCTCCCGGGTTTACGCCATTCTCCTGCCTCAGCTTCCCGAATAGCTGGGACTACAGGTGCCCGCCACCTCATCTGGCTAGTTTTTTTTTTTTTTTTTTTTTTTTTGTATTTTTTAGTAGAGACGGGGTTTCACCATGCTAGCCAGGATGGTCTTGATCTCCTGACCTCGTGATCCTCCCGTCTCAGTCTCCCAAAGTGCTGGGATTACAGGCTTGAGCCACCGCGCCCTATCCTGGGGAGGGGGGAGGGGGGAGGGATTGCATTGGGAGTTATACCTGATGTAAATGACGAGTTGATGGGTGCTGATGAGTTGATGGGTGCAGCACAGCAACATGGCAAAGTATACATATGTAACAAACCTGCACGTTATGCACATGTACCCTAGAACTTAAAGTATAATAATAATAATAAATAAAATTTAAAAAAAAAAGAAAGAAATATTACCTAAGACAGATATTGGAAAAGAGCAATGATATAGACCCATTGAATGAGGCAAAATGGTTTGCCCTCTTACCAGCTATGGTAACTTAGTCTCTTTAAATGTCAGTTTCCTTCTTTTTCCAATGATGACAATCATGATACCTAGTGTGATAGTGAACAGTAAATGCTATAAATTATCAAATATATCTAACACTGTATCTGAAACAGTAAAAGGAAGTCCTCCTTAAAAATAGATTATCAAAACTATTAAATAAAATTATTTAAATATATCATATATGGTTTGTTGCTATTTATCATTTTTAAAATACTTATTCAGTTATTTAAAATATAGTTTTAAATTTTATTGCACAGAATTGAGAAAACCATCCTGATGGAATAGTGTGATAAAATCCACTACATTTGCTAGCAACAAAAGCCCTAAATTTGAGTCCCAGGTTTACCACTGTGGTTCCTTATGAAAGTCATGTACCCTCTTGTGCTTCCATTCTATCATCTTATCTTGGGTATCTTAGGATCTGCCATATGCTTCATAGTGTTATTATGAAAATTACTTGGCACTTTCCAAGCAGATTATTCTGCAATGTATTCAATCGCAGGCTTTTCTGAATAGACTGGAAGTCCAAGGTGGCCTGAGAGAAGAAACACGGCTATATCTTTAACTCTAAGATAAAAAAGAGGGTAAAAGCTCAGACAACAGGGGAATTCTCCCTGGCCCATTAAAGAAGGCAAGTCCTTCAGTCTGGCAATTCAGAGTAAGGCCCTGGGGTTGATTTCTTTTCCTCTTGGAGCACGTTAACAATAGCCACAGATGGAGTTCATGGACCAAAAGGCAGCTCACAGAAGCATGGAGGTGACCATGTCTGTTCAGAGTGTGGCTGGCTGTGAGGAACCAGGCTTCCTCCTGAGATGATGGCCAAGGATAGTCATCACAGCTGCAGACTTCACAGAACATTAGCTTCAGAAGTCACTTTTTAGGTCACACACAAAACCCATCTCTCTTATGGTCACACAGCACAGGCTGGCTCCCAAGCTCCCACTTTTAGGCTCAGAAGAGTACCTGCAACCATGCCCTCTTAGGCAGTAGCTCTGCAGCCCTTCAGGTGAGACCTTCTAGGACAGGTATAACTTTGGCCACCTGCCTTGCATAAATGTCCCCTTTGCTTGACCTTGTTTCTTCATGAACCTCTTTCCTCTCATTTTGACCTTCACCCTCAGGTTTGATGATTCCTGCTATTTAGGGCACTGCATATATTCTTATCTTGTCTTTGGGTCACACTAAGTTTCTAGAGTTTTCAGAGCTGCTATTTCTGTATCAGTACTGAAAACTAGAATGTATCATCTCCTATGTGTTACATATGATTCAACACACAAGAGGCAACTGGAATCCCAAAAAGTTAAAGAAAATGTCTCATTAAGGCTCTGGACATAAAATATAGGCTATATTTTCCTGTTAAAATAATTGGAGAGAACACAATTATGTACATCAGGGCTCTTTTAAGGTGAAGTTTCCTTGGCATGTGCATTATCACATATATTCTCTAAGAAAGCTGGGGATAAAGAACAAATTTAACTTACAAAATGATGGCAAATGATATTCAGATGGCTTAAACATCCTTAAATACATTACTGTAGTTGATGACTACATCTACTATTACGTAATCAAAAGAGTCAAGATTTTTTATACCATTATGGCAGAGATCAGTAAACTATGATTCATGAGCCAAATTTTGATTGCCACCTATTTTTGCAAATAAAGTTTTGTTAGAACATGGCCATAATCATTTGTTTTCATATTGTCTGTGGTGCGTTTGCATTGCAATAACAGAGTTGAGTAACTGTCACAGAGACCATATGTCTTTGAAAGCCAAACTATCTAGACTTTTACAAAGTTTGCTGAATCCTGCCTTATGGCAAAGAGAACATATAGGATCCAAACTATGTAAATGTGTCCAACTATGACCTGTTAAAATGACTTTTTTTCTGTTAACTATCTGAGACATAAAGGAGCTCAGTGTGTTTATTAAAAACAATATGAGACATTTTTTGTTCTAGATAATTGACTTACTACAATTCTTCTACCTGATTTAAACATTTCCCAAGACACGAAATACAATTAAACAAACAAATCTCAACTTGGAAACAGAACTGAATCCTTGATCATTCAGAGAATGTTTCACAGTCATCATGGTAAAGGTAGATTCTCATCATCCTGCTCACTCTTGGAAGGAACTAGCAGTATGATGCAGGTGAACAGCGCAGAACGACCTTGGTTACACCAAAATAACCTTTGAAAGTGGTTCATCTAGAGTGCAGAATTGTGGCCCTGTGAATATTTCCCTCAGTAGAGTTTAACTATGTTGTTATTTCTCTCTCTTTCTCATATGACTAAGTTCTTGAAGAAGAGGGACTATATTTTGTTTTGGTTTTATTCTCAGTTGCCTCAACACCTAGTACAATGTCTGACACTTAGTAGAGCCACAGTTAATGTTCATTGAACTGAACTGAATAAGTAGCGATTTCCAAATATATATGACACTACTCATTGGCTATGGTTACAGGCATTCTGAATCACTTATCCCTTGCCAGCTTACACTTCAGAGGCTGAAAAATCTCACTACTGCTTTATCAACATCTCCTGCAGCTAGAGAGGGCCAGATGACAGTTTAGTTAATGATACATAGGCAGTTATTGATTATGGAGTTTCTGGAAGTCTCCTGTTTCTGATAACAGGGACAGACACAAATGGCAGTGTCTCTTTCCATCTTTTTCTTGCCTTAAACATGGAAGTGATGCCTGGTGCTAGGAAAACTAATTTGTGAATATAAGACAATTAGCTAATATATTGTGAATAGTGGAGTAGAAAGGTAAACAGAGTTTGGGTGTTTATAAGGAGTCCCTGCTCTAACCCCAGACTGTTCATATCCAGATTTCTTGTTTCATTAGAAATGTAAATCCCTATTTGTTTAAGCCTTTGTTAGTTTGAATATCTGTTACTTCTGGCTAAAAATATACCTAATTGCCTCAACAATATTTGCGGAAAGAACATCAACCTGGAGATCAATTAAAATAACAATTCTCACGAACTATTCCTATAAGAAATCTTGGGGCTGGGCATGGTGGCTCATGCCTGTAATCCCAACACTTTGGGAGGCCAAGGCGGGTGGATCACCTGAGGTCAGGAGTTTGGGACCAGCCTGGCCAACATAATGAAACCTCATCTCTACTAAAAATACAAAAATTAACCAGGCATGGTGACAAGCACCTGTAATCCCAGCTACTTGGGAGGTTGAGGCAGGAGAATCAGTTGAACCCAAGAGGCAGAGGTTGCAGTGAGTCAAGATCGCGCCATTGCACTCCAACCTGGGTGACAAGAGTGAAACTTCGTCATTAACTAGAAAAGCCTCATTCTAGAAGGGCATCTTTGCAGGAAGATAGTGGAGAAGAGAAATTAAATTGTTAATCATCTACTATATTCCAGGGACTCTGCTTAGTCTTTTGTATCTCTAATGTCATTAAATCCACGCAATGATACTCTTAGGTGGTATCATTAACACACAGATGATACGATGTGTTAAGAGAGGTTAAGAACTTTGTTTAAAAGGCATAAATTAGGAAGCAACAAAGGTGCAATTCAGAGCAAGCTCTTTATAACTCTAGAATCTATATTGATTCTAAAATACTGTACTACTTTTTAAAGAAATGAACTTTGGCTAATTTTTAGACTGTCCATGAACTACTAAAGAAGCAAACTCAAATAAACATTCCCTGGAAAGAAAAATAAATCCCCTCTCCAAAAATCAGATATGGGCTTTTCAATCCAAGGCACTCAAACTTCCACCTCTCAGATTTGACTGTTATTATTAAATAAAGGCATCTTCAATTTTTTTTTTCCAATAGGACTCTCAAAACCCAGTGAGTCACCAAGACTTGATGTACAATATAGAATTCAGAAGCTAGAAAGCCTTATATATATATATATATATGTCTCTTTGTCATATACTAAGAGAGTGAAACCATAAGCTGCACATTCTCATTCAGGAATGATGCTACTGTGTACTCAATTGTGTCCCTCCTAAATTTATATGCTGAAGCCCTAACTCCTATTGTGATGGTATTTGGAGATAGGGCCTTTGGGTAGTAATTAGGTTTAGTTGAGGTCATAAGGGTGGGAACCCATGATGGGATTAGTGCCATTATAAAAAGAGACACCGGAGAGCTTACTCTCTTACTCTCCTTACCAACTGAAGACAGAGAGAGAAAGGGGCCATCTATAAGACAGGATGACAGCCCTCACAGGGGTTCGATGGTGCTGGCAGTCTGATCTGCTACCTCTAACCTCCAGAACTGTAAGCAAATAAACTGTTTTTTAAGCCAGATAGACTATGGTATTTTGTTATGGCAGCCTGAAATGATTCAGAAAGATTTTCTGCAGGACTAACAAGTATATCTTTTGTACTTCCCTTTTTTAGTCAACAGAACAGATGAAGAGAACTCAGAATTACAAAATTTGTTTCCAACTCCACTACACCCATTTTGGGAAGACCTGTTTTGAATCCACATTTCCAAGGATGATTTAGAAAAAGACAGCAAACTGAACAAAGCCCTGAGGAAATATTGACAAGTACAACCTTTCCCCAGAAGCAATACACATTTTCCTGGTGCCTGTTTATTGTCACCTTTATCTCCTTACTTGGGCTTGTCAGCAGGCGGTGAACCAGGATTTATCTTGCTGAGGCTCAAAGCTTTAGTGGTGTTGCCATTTGCCAGCAGTTCTAGGTTCCCCTCAGCAAAAACAGTGGAAAGCACTTTTAATTGTGGAATATATTATGTTTAACTTCCACTAAAAAAAAGATGGTGAAGGAAAAAAAAAATAAAGTGTTTTTATTTTGTAAATCAAAACCTAGTATTTATTTTGGAAAGATAGATAGTTTTTTTTTTCTCATGTTTGCTCTATTCCCTTTAGGCTTCTAAAGGAAAAAACAAAAAATAGCTTAACTGAAATTTAAAAAGGATGATAAAACATTTTTAAGCCTTCAAAAGGATAATATTGGATACTTGCAATTGCTAGCAATATTTGGAATTAAGGGATAATGTTTAAAACTCAACTGAACTTTCTTTACAGTGGTGAGGATTTCTAAGAGTGAGATTCTAGGCCCTAGAACATTACCTTGGTTAGATAGACACCATTGTCACCTACATTTTACAAACAGAAAAAGTGAAGCTGAAGAAATTTGTGTTACTTGGGCCTGGTCACATTCCTAGCACCTGATGTGTTCAGGCTACAACCAAAGACCTTGGGTTCCAATTCTAATGTTCCTTTCAATGTACTACATTGTCTAGTAATAGTGACTTTGCTGGTGGTCATAGAGGTAAGAATAATGACAAGCATGTTTTGAGCACTTATACAATGAACAGCGTCTCTATTAGACTCTAGGAGTAAAAACAAGAAATGAAGACTGTTCTGTTCAAGCAGATCCAAGTACATATTTAGTAAAAATGAAAGAGCATGACTATGGTTCAGTCCAGTATTATTTTTGACCATCTAATCTGGCAAAGCTGATTTACTCTTGGAGTTGCTTATATAGAATGGAAACATGTCAGGATCAGAGAGAGTCCTAGGGGTTATCTTTCTCAAATACTCACCCAGTACCTGCATGCCCTTCATCAAGTATTCAACCTCGCTTCCGTCTGAAAATGTTAGGTGCAAATAACTCTCTCTTTGTTCAAGAAGCGGATTTAACCCCTGGCAAACTCTGCCTGAAATAATTTTTTTATTAGTGTGCGTTCCACAGTCAGATTGTCTAGAATGAAATACTAGGCCCATCAATTACTTATTGTGTGGCTTGGGGCAAAATTACTTGACCTGTTTATTCCTCAGTTTTCTCACAGGCAAAACAGAGATGATAATAATATTTCATTTATAGTATTGTTTTGTTGATTAAATTATTAAATGTATGAATAGCATTTAGAATACTGTGCATTATATAGTAAGTGTGCATCATGGCACTTACACATATATATATATGTACATATATATATATATATATGTACATATATATATATATATATATGTACATATATATATATATATACCTTTTTTTTTTTTTTTTTGAGATGCAGTCTTGCACTGGCACCTAGGCTGGAGTGCAGTAGCACGATCTTGACTCACTGCAACCTTCATCTCCCAGATTCAAGTGATTCTCCTTGCCTCAGCCTCCCAAGTAGCTGGGATTACAGGTGATACTTATATACTGGCTAATTTTGTATTTTTAGTAGAGAAAGGGTTTCACTATGTTGGCCAGGCTGCTCTGGAACTCCTGACCTCGTGATCCTCCTGCCTCAGCCTCCCAAAGTGCTAGGATTACAGACGTGAGCCACCATGCCTAGCCTATAATCTTTACTATAATAAAATAATAAAATTTGTCTATTAGTTATAGTAATAATCATTATAATACTTCTATTAGTAATTGAAGATTTTTTTTCACTACAGCTACAAGTCTGGTTTTTGTCAGTCTTACTGTACTGTACCTACATAGAGCAAGGTTAATAATTCTTTTATTTGACAGTTTCTTTTTTTTTTTTCAATATCTGATCCTAGAAGATAAGCTTTCTTTTATTGGAGGTCAGTATTTTCCTCTCTCAATCAGTTTTCTAACATCACAACCTAAGTAAGTTTAATACTGAAATAAGAACCAAATCCTGACTTTCAGTTCCGGGTTTCTCCCCATGAAACTAGTTTCTCGAAAAGTAAAACTTGCACCTTCCTCAATTCTTTTCAGATCATGAAATCGAATTTCTTTCTAGGTAATGTTTTTAATACTCAAAATTGTAATTAAAATGAACCTATTTTGTAACATTATAAACTCAAATTTTGTGCTTTCTTCATATTATGAGACCTTTCATTTCAACCTAAGAATATTAATTTCCTAGTGGCTCAAAGAAAGAGAAAAATACTCTATTATTAAAGATTATATGCCACACTTTTCTGTTATTTGAATGACTAGGTAAACATACTAAATATAATACTAATGCCATATTAACACATGAGTGTATATTGAAGGTCTTTTTCACTTGTGAACATGGCAAATTAATGACAATTTTGTAACACAGTCTGAGCACAACCAGAACATCCTTCTCAAAGCCATAAATAAACAGAACACTTGAACCTGATTAAAGAATAGAGGGTATTTCCCCTTTGCAGAGACACATCATGCCTCCCATGAGCTGTACATGAGACACTACATGTACAAGATTCATCTTGCATGTTGACCTCCATTGAGCACAGAGTCTTGGGTATCTTGTTCACTGCCATTTTTCCGGGAGCGAGAGCGGTAGTTGGCACGTGATAGGTAGATCAATAAATATAGAGTTAATGTATTAAGAAATGAATATCAGTTCCTTTCTCCTCTCATAGATCTTTTCTTCTTCTTGGTAGTGCACCTTACAGCCTCAACACGTCAAATGATTTTGTCTCCCCCTGGGATCCTTTATAAAAATTTGCTGTCAGAATTTTCATTTACAATGAAGTAGAAAAGTAGGATAAAAGTTTAATTTATCCCTCATGTGTTTGATGATTCAAAAATCATTCTTGATCATTAAACACCTTGAATACAAAGAGGGATGAGAACATGTACTACTGCACCATTCCTTATTTCTCTACATACATTTCCTCTTTTTTTTTTATTTGTACAATCTGTTCCAGTCAAACAAAATTTGTTTCAGCTTCTAGAATGTAAATTATTCTCTTTCTCATCTTCAGGCCTTTGGACAACCTTAGACATCTCTTCTCCTTTTCTCCTGTTCTCTACCTTTTAAAGGAAGTCTCTGATAGTTCCAAAACAGGTTAAGTGTTTCTCCCTGTACATTTAAGTACTTATTGTACTTTACTTTAATTGCTTACCTTTTTTCCACCTGTATCTCTTCCTAGACTCCTTGGATGTTAAATTCCATGAAGGCATTGACTATGTCTGTTTCCAAGTACCCACAGTAAATAAACGAGAATAGTTACTTAGAACATCAGCAAATCAGTATATGTTGGAATTAAGGTATTAACACAAAAATACACAGACCACCCAATTGAGAATGCCAGTGTTACAGATGAGCAAATCACAGCTCACGGTGATACAGTGACCTCAAAACCAGCTGGTGGCAGAACTAGAGTAACCACTCAGGGGACATCACTGCCCATCCAAGTGTTCTTCCTTTCACACCATAATACCCTTTTCCCAGTATAGCTCTCTTTTAACAAGGGCCAAGGACTTGAACTATAATCCTTTTTATTTATTTATTTATTTATTTATTTATTTATTTATTTGTTTATTTCTGTATTTGTTCGAGATGGAGTCTTGCTCTGTTGCTCAGGCTGGAGTGCAGTGGCACGAACTCAGCTCACTGCAACTTCCATCTCCCGTGTTCATGCCATTCTCCTGCCTCAGCCTCCCGAGTAGCTGGGACTACAGGCACCCACCACCACTCCCGGCTAATTTTTTGTATTTTTAGTAGAGACTAGTTTCACCATGTTAGCAAGGATGGTCTTGATCACCTGACCTCGTGATATGCCCGCCTTGGCCTCCCAAAGTGCTGGAATTACCGGCGTAGCCACCACACCTGGCCTTGAACTACAGTCTTAAAGCTCTAATTGTGGCAAAAATTTAATCACCAGTCAAAATATAGAAGCCCCAGGTCTTTCCCAGTGCCCTCCCCACAAAGGCTATCATATAAGAAATTTGACTGAAATTCCTGTTTGTATGTCTGATCTTGAATTTATTTCTATGTATATACTTTAAAATATCCTGAGAACCTACTCAAAAATTTATACGTTAGAATATCCTATATGCCCTTCTGCCCTTTATGCACTTTACATACATTAACTTACATGATTATCACACAACTCAGGAGAAATTTATTATTCTCATTTTACAGATGATGAAACTGAAATTAAGCTGAGTAATTTACCCAAGTCCACTCATCGAGTAAATGGAGGATGAGTAATAGAAATCTGGGTCTGTCTTTCATGAAGCGCATGCTTTCACCTGTTTTGTTTTTGTATTTGTTTCTCATTTATGTCATTGTAAGTCTGGAGTATCCAACACAAAAGAGAGCCCTTTATCATTCAACTGAATAACAGCTCTTATTGTAGAGGCTGGGCTTCATTTGCACCTTTGACATTTTAAAGGGCTGTGAAGAAAAAAGAAACTTGGAGAACTCTTCTCTTGCTACTTCTAAAACTCAGTGGGTATGTGTATGTTGGTGGGGAAAGCCACGTTTATATATTGCATTTATTTTTGAATTTTTAATTGGCATAATAATGTATCATCATTTAAGTTTTAACCTAGACTGCTGTGAGCAAGAATATTGCCCACTCAAATTAGGCTGCAAAATCCCACACAGTTTGATTAACAAATAGCTTTCTTTCTTCAGCTTTGGTTTGTGGCCTATATAAAACAAGGTGACCCTCATACACTGAAACCATGAACTCAGCCATCCTTTAACATTATTTCCTTCATTGCCTTGTGTATATACACAGGAAAAGAAAAATGTCTCAATACAAAGTTAAACTTCCCTTGGCCTGGATGTCAGCAGAGCCCCTAAAATTTTTGAAGAGTAAATCAATGTTCCCTAAGATTAAAGCTTTGAGGCACAGTAAATCCTCAGTAGAGTGATAACTAAGACTGCACGCATGTCTGCGGACAGAAAATGTTGCCAATCCTCAAAGCATATCTCTCTTGTTCTTAAAGAGATAAGAATATACTATCCCGATGGCTTCAAAAGATTATGTTATGCCTTCATGAAACTTCTTGAATTTTACCAATCTACTTCTCAAAGCTAGCAATATATCTATCATTCACACACAGTACACACACATGGTTATCTGCCCTCACATACTCTTTAAATGTTGCTCCTGCTTTAACTTTTATCTCTGTACCTATGTGGTCTCTTCAGAATCATTACACGCGCTATGGCAAACACATGGCAGGAAACTTAGTTTGAGCTCCTTAAGAAACAAAGTCTGAGATGGGAATTTGTGTGCAAGAAGTTTATTGGGAATGATCACAGCTGTGGTCAAAGTAGGGGCTAAGAGAGTAGTTGAATTGCAATGCAATTATAATAACAGCTTTAGCCTATCTTATGGGGAATTCTAAACTTGGATTAATTCTTCAGAGTTGTCCCACCTTGAGGCAAATTGGTGGATTTTAACCAACTCATTGGCCAGTCATTAATGCATGCTCTCCTCTGGGAGTGGGTAAGATCTTGAGCAAAGTGGTTCTCTGGCTGGAGGCAGTTTCTGGAGAGGGATTCATTTAAGAAACATCATCTGCCAACAGTTTCAACATCTGGAAGTATAAGCAGGTGCGCTCTGAAGGTAGGATATGGTCAGCATACCACAGTGCCCCCAGGGCACTAACAGATACTTATGGTATGAGTGAATAAATATGTGCTGGTATGTGTCAGCATACCAAACTAGAGTCATGTGACAGAGTCAGAAAAAAAAAAAAACACCATGATGTTTGGTTCATGCCTATAAGAGTTATTATAGGGGACCATTGCTTTATCCCATTTGCAAAAAGAAAAAAGGAGGAGGAGGAGAAAAAGGCAAAGGAGAAGGGCCTGAGTTTTAGCCAGTTTTATTTTTTAAGTGTTTTACGCTATCACAAAAAGTGTACGCACTTCTAAAACAAGTTGTCCAATTAGTATTGTTATTCAAACCAAGGTTAAAATCCAAGAGGTTGAAAAAAAGAACAGTAGTCTCTGAAAAACACTACGGGAAGGACAGGTGTCTCTTTAAGACCAAGAGAATTATGCTATGGGATTGGCAAGTTTTCCTAGATTTCATGCTGGTGAATCTACCTCCTTGTCCTGCTCCTCACTGACAATTTGAAAAGGATCCCCTGGCCATTCCCAGGTTGCTGTCCCCACTCCACATTGTCACCTCCTGTGGGAACTAGTTCACCCCCTCCTAGTTAGCCTCCTTCTTTATGATCTAGGGTCCCACCACCACCATCCTTCCAACTCCCAAGCCATCCTTCACATGATATAGCCAGAGCGTCTACCATTTAAGTCAAATTTGTCATTCCCCCACCTAAAACACTGTATTACTTTCCTTAAGATCCTTTGAAAGGCAATAAAACTCCTTAAGCAGCTTCTTTCTGCTTCTTCAACCTTATTCCCAACAGGTTCCTCATATTCACACATCCACACACTACATACACTGTATCTGTCAATCCTGAGTATCTTCATTTATTCAACAATTATATATTATTATATACACATATTGTGATGTTAGAGATATTATATGAGGAATGATAAATAATGTGCAGAAGTGTACAACACGTTTTCTAGGGCAGACACTCCTTTTTTTCTTCTTCCTGGAATGCCTTTTCTTTATGAATGAGGTCAACATTTATGTACTCCTCAAAAATCCAACTCAGATATAACACATTTAAAAAAAAAAGTCTCATCCGGGCCTGGTGGCTCATGCCTGTAACCTTGGAACTTTTGGAGGCCAAGGCAGGCAGATCACAAGGTCAGGAGATCGAGACCATCCTGGTCAACATAGTGAAACCCTGTTTCTACTAAAAGCACAAAATTAGCCGGGCGTGGTTGCGTGCACCTGTAGTCCCAGCTACTCGGGAGGCTGAGGTAGGGGAATCACTCGAACTCGGGAGGCAGAGATTGCGGTAAGCCAAGATCGTGCCACCGCACTCCAGCCTGGCGAGAGAGCAAGACTCTGTCTCAAAAAAAAAAAAAAAAAAAATCTTGTTTATCATCTACCTAACCAAGACAATCAACTCCTCTGTCTTCTTGGATCATTGCATTCTATGCATATATGTCTTTATTGTTCACTATATATTCAACTTAAAAATTTTTTGGATGTTTTATTTTGTAGTATATATGATATATATATAATAAATATGTAACATTTATATGTAGATACATTTATATATAGTTCATACATATACTTATATGTCTATATACACTGAAGCATTAAAATAAATAACTATAAACCCACCACCCACGTATGAGAACTAGAACATTACCCCTATTCCAGTTTCTACCTATATGCCTCTTTCCTGGACTAATTTTTCATTTTATCCTAGAATTATCACTATCCTGAAATGCATATTTATAACTCTCTTCACTTTGTTTTCATATCAAGTGTATGTGCTCTCATTTTTTAGCACTATGTTATTTACTTTGCATTATATTGAGGTTTGAAATTGTAATATAACCACATAATGTACAATTTTTCAATAGTGAAAATGAATACATTTCAACTACACAACAGCATCAATGAATGCTAGAAATAATAATGTCGAATTAAAAAAACAAAGTAGTATCTGACCACATACATTATGGTTCCCTTTTTATTGCAATATATGTTAATTATTTTTTAACCTGTATATTTTTCCCACTAGACTATAATCAATGCGTATTTGTTGAATTGAGTTGAACTCATTAATCCACATCTATTCTGACTTCCGATCATGTCTTGGATTCTAGGCTATCTGACATTTCTTATTTTGATTTGGCTCCTGATTCTTCTCCTCCCAAACCTGGTATTACTCTATGTAATATAGTTTGACACACCACCTATATTTTTCCCTATGTCTGACCTTGGATTGGTCCTACTTACAGTTTTACTACTTCAGTGTTAGGGCCAGCAGGTAGAAGAAATTCCTGACCAATCTGTCATTTGAGGGACAGAGCTTTCATTTGTCTGTTCCCCTAATAACACACAAGGTACAAAACTAGTATATAATATATAATTGCAGCTCTGAAAGATTACATTGACTCAACTTCAATGACGTATTCATTCAAACCCTTTATTCTCACCGTGTCAGTAGCTAATATCAGGAATAGCAATGCAGTGAAATTCTCTCTGGAAACTGCTTGGTATGTACCACCTTTCCAAATTATTCATTGGTTCCTAGAATAGTTGCATTGCATTAAAAGAGACCATGAAGATCATCACTCTAAAAGCCCAGCAAATGCAAAAATTGCTTCAATAGCACCACTATAACATAGTCCCTCAGCTTCAACTTTAATGCTTCCAAAACCACAGAGCTGAGTATGTCAAAGACCATCCATTTCATTATTGAATGGTTCCGGGGAAAAAAAAAAAAAAAAATGAAGGCTTGCAAGTTGGGACTTTTGTTTGAATCCCTGTTGCATGAATGAGCTTAGCCTAGCCTCTTGAAATCTCACAGTCTTAGTTTGCTCATCTATACATTAATGTAACGTACCCACCCAAGAACTTGCCATATACAGACTGGGTCCTTAATGAGTGCTAGTCTATTTTGCCTTCCATTTATTTTTCCAAATGAAAACCATGCAGGTGTGTAATAGCTTTTGTGAGCGTTCCCTTTCATAGGCTAAACAATTTTCTTTTTCTCTCTCTCTGTTCCTCAAACTGCATGGTGCTCTCTCTTAGTGAGGCCCCAAATCATACTTTCATTTTTTAAAAAATAATGACATTAGGCCGGGCGTGGGGGCTCACGTCTGTAATCCCAGCACTTTGAGAGGCTGAGGCGGGTAAATCACGAGGTCAGGAGATCGAGACCATCCTGGCCAACATGGTGAAGCCCCGTCTCTACTAAAAATCAGTTGGGCATGGTCAACTTGAATCAGGGAGGCGGAGGTTGCAGTGAGCCGAGATCACGCTACTGCACTCCAGCCTGGCAACAGAGTAAGACTCCATCTCAGTGATAATAATAATAATAATAATAACAACAACAACAACAACAACAACAACATTGAACATACTGTGGTCACTTTTATCCACTACTCTTCTACTCTTCTCTCTCTCTCTTTCTTTTTTCTTTTTTTTTTTTTTTTTAGACAGAGTCTCGATCTGTCGCCCAGGCTGGAGTGCTGTGGCAAGATCTTGGCTCACTGCAAGCTCCGCCTCCTGGGTTCACGCCATTCTCCTGCCTCAGCCTCCCGAGTAGCTGTGACTACAGGCGCCCGCCACCGCGCCCGGCTAATTTTTTGTATTTTTAGTAGAGACGGGATTTCACTATTTTGGCCAGGATGGTCTCGATATCCTGACCTCATGATCCACCCACCTCGGCTTCCCAAAGTGCTGGGATTACCGGCGTGAGCCACCGTGCCCGGCCTCTTCCCTCTTTCTTACTCCCTCTACTTAATAACTAATAGTGTTAAAATAGGTCATTCTAGCTACACCTCTACTACCTAATCCAGGCTAGAAGCCTCCTCCATCACAGGAATCCAGAAAAGAAAAGCAGGAGGAACCCATGCACTCAGATATGCACTACATAGGAATGAAAACTATCCCTTGAGATGAGAAAACAATGCTCCTTCCTTAAGGAATATGCTCAGCTGGGGCTATCCCTTGTCACCACTCGCTTGGGCATTAGTTATCTGCACCTTAGATTATAATCTCCTGGAGAACTGAGGTTGATTTTTATTCTCTCAGCATCTGGTATCCCAGATACTATGAACCAAATTGCTGCTTAGTAAACTATATTAATTGATAATGACTAATTATAAATATTAAAATCATATTAACCTTGTTTCACTTGAATATTAAAAAAAGTTGAATTTATGATATCAACCAAAGATGGTTAGGAAAATCATTTTATAGTACCCATTAATTTTTTAAAAATGGAGTAATTAATAGAGTGTATATCTTTGAAATTCTTAATTAAAGCAGTTATGGGTCTAGAATATGAGCTACAATGATAATAATTCCTTTTACACATATGTGCATATCTATATATACCTATATGTATGCATTATGTTTGTATAATACATGCATGTATATGTATATGTGCATTCACATATATGTATTTATATTTATTAAGGCTATTTAATCCTCATTGGGAGCATAGGCATCTATGTTTTATAAATAACCAAGTGAGGACCTGAGAGGTTAAGGGCCTTGGCCAGGTTTACACAGTAAATTAGTGGCCTAGTTTAGACATCAAAATCCAGCTTCTCAGTCTGATGCTTTTATTCTAATATGATTTCCCTATTATGCTCCTTTCTGTGATCTCATGAGTTAAACTGTAATTTTCTCTAATGTAAAAGATGAGATCTTATTCAGCCTTAATTTCCTACTTGTTTTGTATTCAATATATACATTCTATTGCCAAGCTTTGCACGTTTTCCTTTCATGAGCTTTTTTATCTTCCTCTTTTTTGTTAGCCCACTCTTAGTGTCTCACTCATTTAACTACATTCAAAAATCTTTATTTAGTACCAAACACATGCCAGAGGCTAACCACAAATTGTCTTAACCTTCTTGCTTATTAAACAAAACAAAATAAAATAAACCCTTTCTTCTAGAAATTTCAAGTATTGGAAACATCGGAAGTGGTTTCTTTGCCAATTTCTGCAAATTCCAATGCCATCATGAAAACATTAAGTGTTTTCTTACTGGCTGTCCTGGTGGGAGACCCGGGGCTAGAATCGTGTTCTCTAAATTTAGCCTGGCTAAATATTGACTCTGGAAGATGCTCCTTCAAAACAAAGTGCTTCACAGATGCTGTGGTTTGAATATTTGTCCTCTCGAAAATGCAGGTTGAAATTTAGTCCCCAGTGTGGCAGTATTGAGAGGTAGGGCTTTTAAGAGGTGATTGAGTCAGAAGAGCTCTGTCCTCATGAATAGATTAATCTGTTCATGGATGAATGGACTGATGGGTTATCATGGGAGTGGGACTGGTGGTTTTATTAGAAGAAGCGAGACCTGAGCTAGCACGCTGTCCCCTCATCATAAGATGCCCTGCGCCACCTCAGGATGCTGGCGAGTGTCCCCACCGGCAAGAAGGCCCTCACCAGATGTGGCCCCTTGAGCTTGGACTTCTCAGCCTCTAAAATAGTGAGAAAGAAGCTCCTTTTTTAAAAAAATAAATTACCGCCTTTCAGGTATTCTGTTATACGCAACAAAAAATGAACTAGGATAATAGACATAAATTTAGAATTGTTATATACCATAGCTCATAAGCCCATTCCAGTCTCTGTAGTACTCTTTAAGAAAATAGCTGTTTAAGTTTGCTTAATCTTCTATTTCCTAAACAAAGCATTTGATTCAATTTGTTTTAATATGTAACTTCATCAGGAAAATACTTTGGGAACATTAAAATAGATTATGACTTGAGGAATGGTGCATTATTTTTTTTATTTCCACTGCCTAGATAGGTCTCTGGTGTGTATAAAACATTTGATATTTTTAATCTCTTTTTTTTTTGATGAATTAAGGAATATAATATGTGTTATTTATGTTTCCCTGTTTATGTTGCTGTCCTTCCTCTAACATCTTGCTCCTCGTTTCCTGTTCATACACACATCTCACCTCCAACACCAACATTCTTATTTTATAGTCCTGCTAAGTCCTCCACTTACTCTTCCAGATTTTATCATCTGTTGGGAAAAATTATTTTGTTGACTCTGATCCCCAGATGCTTTTATTCCCCATTAATCAAGCACCTCCTGGAATTCCAATTGCTTTATTTCTACCTGACTTAATCCCAAAGCCTACATAAATTCCAGCTCTTTCATAAACATCTCAGATTCAGAGCCAGGGTATCATCCCATTTCCAAATCTGCACTCTCACAGAAGTAGACCTGATACTTGTAATACTTAGCACTTTTATGTCTGTATCTACACTCAGAGCCCGTAATGTTTGGGGCCAGAGAATTATTTAATTTATTGTTATGAGAGATTGTTTTGTATATTGAGGAATGTTTAGCAGTACTCCTGTCACTAAATGCCAGTGACACACCCCCAGTTGTGATAACCAAAAATGACTCCAGAAACTGCCAGATGTCACCTGGAGAACAAAGTCTCTCTCCTCCCATCCCTGTTGAAAGCCTCTGATTTAAGGCTATATCCATATCCATATTCATAGTCATATCTGCATTTGGACTGAGAAGTAACATTGATTTATCTTGATCTACATTAGGCACCAGGTTCAATAGCATATGTTATCTGTTTTAGTTTTCATGATGATCCTCAGGGGTATTCATAGAACCAGTTTAAACATGAAGAAGACATAGCTCAGAGGGAGAAATAACTCAAAACAAAACCAACTATGGTATGCACACATTTCCCTGCACCATATTAGTTACTTGAAAACTTCTTAAGGACGGGATCCCCTCTGCTTTCACCTTGCTATCTCCCACAGGACTATTAGGTAGTAGTTGTATAATAAAAATAATAGTAAGTTGGTGAATCAAAAGCAATATTCTTAGACTTAATATATGAGCTTTAACCTCTCTCTGGGCTGCAAATTTTCTAGATTTGCCTTACCTATGAGTTGCCTACCTGTTTCTTAACCCTGATATATTTATATTAGGTATGTAAATTGAATATAATTGTATTGCTTAAGTGCATTATTTAATAATATAATTGTGTTAATCTTTCTGTCTGTCTTCAAGTTTTGGCATTGTAGTATAATGAAAAATGCATGAGCTTTCCGAATCAAAAGGATGTTAATTTTAAATTCTGACTCCATGCCTAACTGGCTCTGTGGCATTTACTTCAAAAACTAAACATTTCTGTGATCACTGCAAGGAATACAGAGATAAAAACAAAACCCCGACTATCTAGAGATTTATACTCTAGTAAGGGAAACAAAACTTGAAAAGAAATTAATTTAAATACCAAGATATAACATTAGAAGCACATGCAAAGTGCAAAGTACAGAGGTGGCACAGAGGAAGGACGATGTACCTTTATCAGGTAAAGATATGGAACACTTTCAGGACAGATTGTGCTTATGATGGGTGATAAGGAATAGACAGAGCCAGAAGATAAACCTCTTCTACTTCCTGTGTCTCAATTTCAGTATTTATAAAATAGGGATAATTATACATCTGGTGGTTATGAGTATTAAATGTGATGGGACTACAACATGTTTCACATAGTGTTGAACAGAGAGTAGACACATAATAAATATAATCTCCTTTCCATTTCCTTTAAAGGACAACAGTTACGTCATTTATAATTGTTAATAGTTAAGCTACTACAAGGCAGTAAGAGAGCTAGTGAATGACAGATTTTCATAGATTGCAAAGTTAGTATATTTCTTCTCTTGTTCAGATACTATAAGAAAATCTTCAAATTCATTCTACATTATCAACTCCCCAAGGAAGACGAGCAAGTTCTGCATTCCATCTCAAAATGTTGTAAGGCATTTTTATCAGACAAAGGCATCCTTCTCACAAGCCTTCCGCGACTTTCTTCCTGTTCTTTAAAATACACACAAACTATACAACTTGAACATTGTAACAGGTCTGCTTTCTGTTCCATTCAGTGACAGTAAGTACAAGAGCAGAATAGAAAACCCTGAAAAGTAAAATCAAATCCCAAGCGCTTTACACATCTTTCTAAGCCTCTGTGGAGGATTCTAAAGATTGACTCTTCTGTTATTCAAGCTGCTTCACCAACTGCCCTGTCAGAGCTCCAGACTCGGACCCTATTCAGGATCCTTATCCCTGAATGTCTCTTGCTATCAAGATAAGTCTTCATTTCTCTTTGTAAAGTGACAGCAGAGATCTGGGAAGGTGAAGAATCTTTTCCCACCGAGCTTCAAATAACTCACTTCTAAAGCAGTTCCATAATTCTCACTGTAGCCATGAGGTTGTGAAGTCTCATTATCTCTGACCTTGGTCTTTCTCAGCTGCCATGACCCATGAAGGAAAAAAGGTCAGTGGCTGACATTCTTTCATTCAACCAACATTTACTGAGCACTTTCCTGGTGCCAGGTATGGTGCTGGGCTGCAGGGATATGTCAAAGTTTTATTCACTAAAGATCTAATAAGATGAGGCCGGACGCTGTGGCTCATGCTTGTAATCCCAGTACTTTGGGAGGCCGAGGCGGGTGGATCACCAGGTCAGGAGTTAAAGACCGCCTGGCCAACATGGTGAAACCCCAGTCTCTACTAAAAATACAAAAATCAGCTGTGCGTGGTGGCGGATGCCTGTAATCCCAGCTACTCAGGAGGCTGAGGCAGAGAATTGCTTGAACCCGGGAGGCAGAGGTTGCAGTGAGCAGAGATTGCGCCAGTGCATTACAGCCTGGGTGACACAGCAAGACACTGTCTCAAAAATAAATAAATAAATAAATAAAAAATAACAACAACAATAATAATAAGATGAATATAATCTGGCTTTATTCATTTCAGTAGCCTTATTCCCTTCTTTTTGGAAAGTGGGGTAGTGAAAATATATATTAGGCATCTTTATGACTTCAATCTTTTTTTTTTTTTTTTTTTTTTTTTTGAGATGGAGTCACTCTGTTGCCCAGGCTGGAGTGCAGTGGCACCGTGTCGGCTCACTGCAGCCTCCAGCTCCTGGGTTCAAGCAATTCTCCTGCCTCAGCCTCCTGAGTAACTGGGATTACAGGCACCCATCACCTAAACCCAGATAATTTTTGTATTTTCAGTAGAGACAGGGTTTCACCATGTTGGTCAGGCTAATCTCAAACTCCTGACCTCAGGTGATCCACCCACCTCGGCCTCCCAAACTGCTGGGATTACATGTGTGAGCCACCATGCCCGGCCACTACTTCAACCCTTAAGGTCACTCTGGGCTTCATAATATAGAATCCAGAGCAGCTTTATAATGTGGCTCCAATCTTCATGTGTAGGAATATCTTGAGCCAAAGTTAATCATGAGGCAATTTCTATCATTAGTGAAAGGATGTGTCTATAGTTTATTGCATTTAGCTTACCCTAGAAGCATAAACTACCCACCTGAGGAGTGAATGCACCTTGTATTTAATGATTAGTGGAGATTGTTTGCAACTGATCTTGCAAATTACACTCTTCACATCTCAAAGGGACTTTATTTTGCAAGGGTATTCAATGACTCCTGTTAGATCTGTCCTAAATACATATAAACACAAACAAGATGCTACACAGTTTATAACCATCTTTCCCCTTTACATAGCACTGAAACAGTAGTGAGTACAGTGTGGTAACTGAGGGAAATTCACCAGACTAATTGTGATAAGGGAGGATCAAGCTTAAATTTTTTCACATCTCTTTTGAATCTGTCAGCTATTCGACTTGGGAGATTCAGAAGAGTTGTAGAAAAACTTAAGCTTGGCTTGAAATGTCAGCATTTAAGGCATCAGATGTAAGGAGTTAGGGCATCTGGAGTTTGGCCAACCTATAGAACTTGGAGATACTAAAGTAATATCTAGAAAGCCAAGCACAGGGCCTAGACTCCAGGAAAGGGGTTAGCAGACTTACTATGTGCCAAGTCCACAGCAGACCAGAGTCTGAGGACCAGGGTCCTCTTTCTGTGGAGACTGGAGGGAGAACCAAGGGCCCAGACAGCAGCCAATCTAGCCCCACAATCACACCTGATAGTGGACAGATCCCTGTCGCGTCCTGGGGCTCCTGAAAGTGCCCAATTTTGCTTATAAACATGCAAAGGGAGCATCTGGTGTGCGATCTGTAGGCTGTGTCTAGATGCTGTGTTTTAGTAGGAGAAAATCACCTACTTTCTACCAGGCCAGATTCTCAGTGGTCCAGGCCTAAGTCAGGGCAGAAGCAACAGAGTACATGCTATTGCTGGGGCAGGCTAAAGCCAGCATACTTTAGCATTTTATAGATGTGACGAGAGAGGCACAGAAAGCTGTGGAGCTTTCCGAGTTCATGGAACAAGGCAGAGGTCCAACCACTATTTGAAGCTTACTACCTCACTTGTTATGCAAATTTGCCTATTGTTTGTGCATACTTGTGTGCATATATTATGTGAATATACCTACTTCAGCATACAACACACATTCTTTAAATGATTCAGTGAATGAATATATGATATAAGGTAGAATTTATCCTGTTTGAATATAAAGGTATTTATTCATTCATTCAATAAAGACAGGAAAGGTACGTGCTATCATGGAGCTTACATTCTTATGAGGGGAAGAATTAATACTCAAGATTTTAAATAGTTGAACAGGACTGTTTCAAATAATATTGAGTGTTGTGAAGACATAAGATAGAATACTGAAATAAGAATTTTGCCTTTCTCTTTGTACAAAGGCAACAATGACTAAATGCAGATTAATGAAGCATGCAGGGAACTAATTCTGCCTTCTCCATGCAACAGTGCACCTACCATTTATTCCCGTTCCCCGATCATGTTTTCTGGTTTGGTGGCCACATCACGTACACTTTCTGTCATTTTCCTGAAATATATCAATAATGTTTAATTTGACAGAATCTGAACCAAACTTGTGGGGGAAGAGCAGCAGGCTGAGCTTTGGGGTCTGGGCCAAGCCTTCGTCTTCAGAGAAGCAGGTTATCCAATGGCTGAACTATGAATTGTGCATAGTCAGTGTTCAGTAAAAATTCCCTTTTCTCAGCATCAAGAGAACAAGGAAAAACAGAATATTCTCCTCTTGGATATTTCCATAGCTCTTGACTGACCTTGTACCACGCACAGACTAAGTTTTGAAATACGTCAGAATTTTAAATTCAGTTATCTTTATTAACTCCTTGCCCACATCAGCTTAAGCCCAATACGTCCCAGGAATAAATTGAAGGTTGTTATGTAGAAAGTTAAAAGGACTATTGAAAGCAGAAATATGATTTCTAGAAAAGGGGATCTTTTCTACAATATTCTACTTTCTTTTCTAATGATTGAAAGGACAGAGAAATTCAACTTTTAATTCTAGCTGGAGCATCCACATTGATGAGCTACTAATCTCACTGTGCCTCAGGCTTCCTATTTGTAAATAAAGAGATGCCTGGTTGTTTTCAGGCTTTAAAGTAATTTCATGTTCATGTGCATTCGCATATATAAAATATATAGCACAGTGCTTGGCACATAGTATACACTAAATAAATTTTTTTTCTCCTCTGTAAGGAGTTCTGGCCATAATTTCAAACAAGCCACAAACTGAAACCATAAAGATGGAAATAAAGAATATAAAATTTGAAAATGTGTAAATTACTGAAAGCACAAGAACCATTAATTGTCAAGGATGGTTCTCATTAAACTAGCAGCATATGTTGCTATTATAAGGATGTTTGTCACGAGCTCCTGAGAGGTCTATTAACAATAAAATCCTATTATTCCAGATGTTTCACATCCATGTAATACACCCACAATAATTAATTTCATATGGGCTAAATTCATAAATCTAGAAAACTAGAAAGACGTGTTATTCACCACATAAGGCATCTTATATCCTATTTAAAATCTGACTGAAATGCTAAAAAATGCCATTAATTACAGGGAAACCCACTATCATTTTTCTTTATCTCTGGAATAGACTTTGAATTTGAAAATACTCCATTACCATTATAAAGGCAGCATCTGAGCAAACAAGGAGAAGAAGAAAGTTGCTGTCACATCTGCTGTTGCCACTCAGGTCACTTCTCCTGGTTGCGTTATGGCTCAGGATTGCTGCTGCCACCCCTGGCTGGCCTTAGCTGGGCCCTGCTTTGTGCCAGAACTGTGCTAGGTGCTTCATGTGTATCATGACTTTTCTTCACAATATCCTCGTTAGATAGTCTTCCCTTTATAAAGGTAGAGGCTCAAAGAAGTGAAATAACTGATCCAACGTCACAACTCCTAAATGATAAAGCTAGGATTTGAACTCAGATCTCTAGCACCAACATCTGACCTCTCTCCATGTTACTAAGCTGCCTCTCTAAGGTAATAATAAAAGCTTTCATTTGTTGTGTGCCTGATCCAGCCTGCCAGATAACCTGAGACAGAAAAAAGAAACACACACACACACACACACACACACACACACACACACGGGATTCTCCAATATAAAGTCCGAAGGTCAACTACTGCAACTGCCACTCAATGTCAGAATACCCTTCACAGAGGCTTGACAAATAACTAAATGGTCACCCAGAGTTCATTAAACCCTGTACCTCTTGAAGGCAGAGATTCATCTTCTTTTATATTCTAGCACCTGTTGTGCGCTCTGGTATGTAGAGTCAATGTTAATTTTTTATTTTTATTTTTATTTTTTAAGATTCTAACTTTTTGAATTTTTTCCCCTTTTACACAAAACAAATTAGAAGAAATAATAAAGGATTAAAACTGAAAAAGTTATTCTGTAGAATATGTATACACAAAAAAATGTGTATACATGTAGTAGAACATGTATACATAAAAAAATCCAGATAGGAAGACAGGCTTATTTACAATGAAAGTAAGGTAAAATTAAGGTAGTTTTCTTATGAAATATTTTTTAAAAAATCAAATATATGCTATAATAGGCACCACTGTTTACAACAATATTAAAGACGAAAAAACAACACTTATTTAATAGGCACAGATATACCACAAGGTACAACATTGGTGCAATAAATTCACAAAACCGTATTACAGCCAGTTAATCAGTTTAAGAATTGTTCCCAAGTCAGTCACATTTTTGGCTTTCATTCCTACAGATTTCATTCCTACAGATTTCAAATACTCTAAATTTCTAGCTATTGAGAAGTTAAGAATGATTATAAGAAGCTTTCCAAGGAGTTACAAAATCTTTGTAGACCAAAGGCCAACTATCATCACCTCAAGTCTGCTCTCACCAGCAGCCCTTGTATTTTTCAGGGAGAAATCTAAAGTCAGACACCAGTGTAGTCACTATCTCCCATGCCAAACCCAGGGGACTAAAATGACCAGTATTACCATAAAACGAGAATTGTGAGGTTTACCTTAAAAGGCTTATTCTGGTCTCAAAAATTAGTCAGATAAGATTATCTTCTACTGAAATGAATCTTGCCTAAACACAGAAGACTGGTATTCTTTACTGCTGGTCCTAAAGTCATAGACATGAATTTTAATCTACTGTATACTATAGCTAAAATCAGCTGAAAATCTGAAAAAAATACGCTAGAAATCCTAAATCCAATCTTTTGGAAGTCTGCTATTGAAAGGCCTTTAAGGATTTACTAACTTCAAGTCTAAGTGCAAAGGGACAAAAGCTTAAGCCTGTCGGACATTCCTTTTTTTGGACAAAAAGATCAAAGTTTCCTACAAATTGCTAAGCTTTGCACAAGTGAGAAACCTACACATACTAGTGCATGGAATCAGTTTCATTTTATTCCATGGGGATTCTTCTCCCACAGGAAAGAAACAGAATGAGGAATGAATCTTAATTGGTCTCTTCATCGCAAGTGGTAAACTTGGTCTCTATATTCACAAAGTCAGAAAGTTTTTTAAGCAGATTGTGGAAGCAGACAGTAGAACCAGCTTCCTGTAGCCACATACCACTACCTTGTATCCAGCAAGAGCAAAGATGAACTTGAACAATTATCCAGAGTCACTTGAATCGTACTAAAGGGCAAGGTTCACCACTATAAAAAAGGAAGTTGTCTAAAAGCAAGAATTCAATTAACCCTGGGTAAGAAAAATCAAAACAAGTCATACATACTAATGAGTTGTCCATGAGGCCAACTGGTAAGAATGTACTCAACTATACATGACATGAAGACACTATGCACAAAGCATAACTTGGCGAGCCTGCATTTCTATTAACTACGGGCAGAGTGAGGGAGAGCAAAGAGCTACCTCTGTAACATTTTAGTATCCAGATAGTACAGCAGAAACCATTCCCAGGGGCAATGGGTGCTCCATTAATCACACTGAATAAAGCAGATGAATTATTCATTTTTCTATTCTTTTTGTTTGAGAAGTTGGGTTAGCTCCCTTTTGGCCATTCCAGTGTACTTAGAAATGATTCCATGTTGGTTTAGTCCAGGAAGCAATAGTAAAGAAGTCACTATCAGGCAGGTGAGAAGCAAGTTGTGGACTTGCTGTCCCACCTAAGCAATCTCAGTTAGGGAAATGATCATGGTCATGAAGTGCATCTTAGGTTTATCTTCCTTTAGTGTGAAGAGGCATTTCCACCAACCCACAGCTCTGCATCATTTTTAACTAGATTGCTGCAAATTTCATGAAATTGCTGTTGCTCAGTGGTCCATTTATTGGAGCCAAAAATTCTAGGCACCAGAATGGGAACAAGGTAGTCAGCCAAATGGATCTAGATAGTAGATAATCAGAAACATCAAAGAAACCACACCCATGATGGCAGGTGGAAACCAGGCTGTTTCCCATGGGAGGACTTTATCAGCATCAGCATCACTTCTCCTCATCCTTGCAGCTGTTTTTCCAGACTTGCAGTCTCTGTAGCCAGCAGGTTAGTGATGTGATTATCTCCCTCTGCCATTATCTCTGAGATGCCATCTCCATGAGTGCAGGCTGCCTTCCCAGTGAACCCTCCTACCGAGACCTGCACGGCGACCACAGCACCAGATTCAATGTTCATCGAACGGCAATTTATCACATGACAAAAACACACGAATTTGGGCTATAGAAGAATAGTCATTCAGCAGGTGAGATTTCAAGTTTATGATGTTGAGGATTAAATGTGGGTAAATATAATATCTAGAAGAAATTATATACTGTTTTCAAACTTGAGACTAGAACCTACTGAAACAGCAATGTTATCACATAAATGTGGCAGGATGAGCCACAGACAAGAACCCCTCAGACACCAAGTTGTAGAAGGAAAAGTCTTTATTCAGCTGGGAGCATAGGCAGACTCACATCTCCAAAAACCAAGCACACCGAGTGAGCAATTCCTGTCCCTTTTAAGGGTTCACAACTCTAAGGGGGTCTGTGTGAGAGGGTCGTGATCGATTGAGCAAGCAGGGAGTACATGACTGGGGGCTGCACACATCAGTAATTAGAATGGAATAGAACAGGACAGGGGTTTTCCCAATGCTTTTCCATACAATGTCTAGAATCTATACATAACATAACCAGTAAGGTCAGGGGTCAATCTTTAACCAGGCCCAGGGCGTGGTGCCGGGCTGTCTGCTTGTGGATTTCATTTCTGCCTTTTAGTTTTTACTTCTTCTTTCTCTGGAAGCAGAAATTGGGCATAAGACCATATAAGGAGTGGTATCCTCCCTTAAAAATAATAGCTATGTTAATAATGAACATTTATTGAGCACTAGCTGTGTGTTAATCACTATATCAAGAACTTTAAATTATAAACACAACTAATCCTCATAACAACTCTATGAGATGCGTAGTACTATCTCTGAACTCAGGGAATGTAAATAGAAGAGGTCGTACAGCTAGCAAGATATAGAGCCAGGATTCAAACAAAGGCTGTCTAGCCCCAGAGCCTGCTGGCAACCACCATACTAAACACTCCTTGGGAACTCAAGCTAAGCTAATGGGATACCATGGAATTGTAGGTTATTTTATCTATTTATAGTTTTCCTGTTTTTATATAGTTTAAATGTTTTTATATAGTTTAAATGTTTTTACACCATGAGAAAATTAGCTGGAAAGCTAAATGGTTTTTGTTTGTTTGTTTGTTTGTTTACCTGGCTGTAGAAATCAGGAAAAGTCAGGATGAAAAAGACATGCTCTAACAAGTTGGAGGGGCTAGATACCAAACTGCTAGAACATGTGACATGTGCTATCACCTTTCATCTTCTCTTGCACTACGGTTGGTGCCAGTGTGATGTAGTGGTTCAGAGCTCTGGCTTTCAACTCAAATAGAGCCAAGTTCAAGTCCAGCTCTGATGCTTACTAGCCGAGTGATCTGGACAGGGCAAAGACCTTCAAATCCTTCACATATAAAATGTGCCTAGTTATAATATCTCTTTACATCAGGGGACACTAGAAAATTTAAACAAGATAATACATGCAAATTTTAGTACAATGCCTGGAATATATCGAAATGTGCATATAAGTATTATTGCTATTAGTTCCTCTTTTACAGATGTAAAATAAGAAGGTCTAAGATATCAACCAGATGCTGAATAAAGTTTGTGTGCCTATAAGCCCAGCACTTTGGGAGTCTGAGGCGGGTGAATCACCTGAGGTTAGGAGTTTGAGACCAGCCTGACCAACATGGAGAAACCCTGTGTCTACTAAAAATACCAGACTTTATAAAGGTGGTGGTGCATGCCTGTAACCCCAGCTACTTGGGAGGCTGAGGCAGGAGAATCGCTTGAACCCAGGAGGCAGAGGCTGTAATGAACTGAGATCACACCATTGCACTGAAGCCTGGACAACAAGAGTGAAACTCCATCTCAAAAAAAAAAAGTAGAAAGCCACAAGCTCTCCTTTGTCTTGTTTGCAAGCAATAGCAGCAAAGAGAGAATTCCCACTCTTCTAGCAGTTTCAGAAAAACAGCCATTTTGTGATGTTACAAAGCATAAGCCCTCCCTCCCCCTGTGGTCCTATGTTCAGTACTAGCACTAACCATTTGTATGCTCTAGGTGGGGTTGCCTTCTGCTCCACCTCCAGCCAGGATTAAAGAGTGTCACAAGTAGCAGGAATCTATTCCTGCAAACTTCATGTTATATAACAGAAAGTCAACTGAATAAAATAAAGTAAGCAAATAATCAACGAGCCCATATTGTTCTTTCAGGTTGATAACATTTTGCCAACACATGCCTTCTAGTAGCTATCATTATTAAGACTTTCACTTATATGACTTTACACATGTTGGTTAAGGCTTTTCATGTGTATTACGTGATGTTTTGATTTTCACTCTCATCCTGTTGGTTGAGTTGCTGGGATATCAGCATTTCTCTTTTGTGATGTGGAAACTGGGACTTGAATCATCTGCATGAATTGATCCAAATCCCGTAATCACAAGGCCAGAGAAAGAATTTTATCAAATCTTGTTTCTTACTTAAAACTCTGCCACCAGGTCTTAACTGCTCTCAGAGTGAAATCCGATCTCCTTTCCATGAATACCTGTATGGTCTGGCTCATGCAAACTTGTCTAATCTCATTTCAGGCAGTTTCTTTCTTTCTTTCTTTCTTTCTTTCTTTCTTTCTTTCTTTCGTTCGTTCGTTCGTTCGTTCGTTCGTTCGTTCGTTCGTTCGTTCTTTCTTTCTTTCTTTCTTTATTTCTTTCTTTCTTTCTTCTTTCTTTCTTTCTTTCTTTCCTTTCTTTCTTTCCTTCTTTCCTTCTTTCTTTTTTTTTTTTTTTTGAGACACAGTCTCACTCTGTTACCCAGGCTAGAGTGCAGTCGTGCCATCTCGGCTAACTGCAACCTCCACCTCCTGGGTTCCAGCGATTCTCATCCCTCAGTCTCCCAAGTAGCTGGGATTACAGGCACCCGTTACCACACCTAGATAATTTTTAAAATACTTTTAGTAGAGATGGGGTTTCACCAGTTTGGCCAGGCTGATTTAGAACCCCTCACCTCAAGTGATCCACCTGCCTCAGCCTCCCAAAGTGCTGGGATTACAGGTGTGAGCTGCCATGCGCTGCCCTCTGTCTGTTACTCATTATGCTCCCACAACATGGACTTTCCATTAAAGGAAGGTTCTCAGCTGTTTCCTGCATTGGGCCCTGTATGTGGTCTAAGGACAGAGAGGCATCCAATCAGCAGAGCATGGGGCAGAACACACCTGGGAGGTACATCTGCAGGTGGTGGGGCACGGGCTCCATGCCTCTCGGGAGACTTCTGCTCCAGAATTCTAAGAGACTTCTTTAGATTCAAAACTTGGTGTCATTGGGGAATACTAAGCTGATCATCATCTAAGAGGTAAACACAGAACAATAAAACTTGATGAGGATTTTATTTGATAAGCGTGGTGCAAATATTGAGGGAGGGCAACTAACATGATTCAGCATTTGCTACATGATGTCTTCTTAATTTTATACAAGGATTATCATAGAGGAAAATAGATTTGGTGCGATAAAAATACCTCTTCCAAGGATACACAGTTTTTAAGTGCAAGTTGGTATTGAAACCTAAGTTTAGTTGGTTCTACTACACA
The DNA here is from genome assembly GCF_049350105.2 of Macaca mulatta. Lineage (NCBI taxonomy): Eukaryota > Metazoa > Chordata > Mammalia > Primates > Cercopithecidae > Macaca > Macaca mulatta. The sequence goes on from NC_133419.1 coordinate 81,163,028, forward strand.
TGACATTTGCCCTCTGACAGGATGACTTTATACTATGTTAAAAGAATTACTTAACTAGGGCTATTTTAATTTCCTCACAAAGGACAAGATTGGTTCAAGATACAGGAATGGTGCTAATTTTGAAAGGAGACTTGGCAGGCTCTGTGTCTGGAGAACAAAGCTGAGAGGACTGGGAGCGAGAAGGGCCCTGACAGGAAATTAGTTTGGAGAATACATTACTTATAAGATAAAATCATGGAAAAATGGCATTTGAGTCAAGTTGCATAACTCTACTGGCTCTAACTTATTATACATAAACAAAAGACATTTAATAAAAGCTTTACCTCTCTTTGATTCAACTGTTTCAATCACTGAAAACAAACAGCACAATTAAATCACATCTTAAAGACGTGTCATCCCAAGATAATTCATGATGGATTTTCAAAGGTTTTATGGTAAGAAAATCTTCCCAAGAAATATATATGGATAAAATATTCTGAAAAACAATGTGGAATAGATAATGTCTGGGCTTCAGAATCAAGAGATCTCTGTAAAGACTCATCTCATACATTTGCTAAGTAATCATAGAACATTTCACAATCTAATTTTTATTGTACTAACTGGCAAACTGGCAAATGGGTGAAATCTTAATATATGTTCACAGAGCTACTGTTAAATACATTTAAATGTTTTATATCAAAATGTTGATATTTGGCTGCTTACGCATATTATAAAATGAATAAATGAATGAATGAGCATATGAGTACTTTGAGATTATTTAAAATAATCTTACCAATGTATACTTATCGGTGTTTTTTTTTTTTTTTTTTTTTGCTGGAGTGCAGTGGTATGATCTCAGCTCACTGCAACCTCTGGCTCCCGGGTTCAAGTGATTTTCCTGCCTCAGCCTCCCGAGTGGCTGGGACTACAGGCGTACACCAATACGCCTGGCTAATTTTTGTATTTTTAGTAGAGACAGTGTTTTGCCACGTTGGCCAGGCTGGTCTCAAACTCCTGATCTCAGGTGATCCGCCTGCCCTGGACTCCCTGGGATTATAGGCATGAGTCACTGCATGCAGCAGTGTTTTTATTTCAGAACTAATTAATTTATTACTCACATTAATTCTAAGTGTACTTCAATTTGCTAGAGCATAGATCACTATTGTTTAGTACTAACAGTCTTTTAAAATTACTAGGAAACAACAACATACTAATAAACATATGCTCACAAAATCCGTCACCTGTCCTTATTTAATCTTTTTTAGTAGACACCAGTATAGTTTAAATCACCAAAACTTTTATTTTATAGTTTTATCATACAAAAAAAATTATCTTTTGCCTCATTTTTTTTTCTTTTGGAACCAACTCAAGTTTCTATTATCTTCATGATGTCTTTGGAAATGTAAAAACTTTATTTATATGCTAACTGATTTTTAAGATATCATAAAATTGTATTTCTCACTTTGCCCACATCAAATGAGATATTTTGCTTGATTGACTCAATGATTTTTTTTTAATGGCCTTTTGAATTAAAAAGCGGTCAAAGACTGAACGTGATTTTCCCAGTCTGTGACTCAGGTTCCCAAGCTGAATCTGATGATACCCAGTAACAATAAAGTCTTATGCTATAGAGTAAATATCTATAATGTGAGTGTGTTGTGGGTTTGTTTGTGGATGGGATCACAAGTATCTAGAATATGAGTCAATATTTCCCATCTCTGGCACACAGAACAGACATTGCTGGTCAATTGCCAGTATTCCCCTAACTCTACCTTTCAACTTCTTGACACAAAACTTGGATTATAAATTTGTCATCACTACCTTATGAAATAAAACATACCTGTATCTACCCAATAGGCTTATAGCTATAATACTTTATACTAGAGGAAAAGAGAAAGAATTATAAGTGGATGATGCAATTATTCTGGAACAACTGGATACCTAGATTGATGATAAGAGAATTAGCCAATGTTACTGATATAAAAGCCCATCATTATTTAATCAAAGAGCTTAATTTTGCATGAGGACCTGGTGGTAGTTTTAGAATGAATGCCTAGAATCCTTGCCTTCCAGACAGCCCTTCTTAAACTATGTCCACATGAGAATACACATACCTTGAATATATATTATGAAAAAAAAATGATACTATGATTCTGGGGATTGTTCTACTGAAGACCTGTCTTTTGAAATCCTAATTGTTTCTGGTATTAATTACTACATTCTATCCAATAAAATACTTTCTCTTATCTTATTGCGTGGTATACTGGAAAAAAGTCTCAATACCCACATAAAGCTAATATTGTTTATTTATTTATTTATTTTTGCTATATACCATTCCAGGGATGCCTTGAACTCCAGAATTACCTGAATGTAAGATTTTCATATCAAAAAGCTATGGCCAATTTTTATATTCATCTCTGTATTAGGAGATCCTAAATTAGGAACCAGGCTGCCCAGCAGGAGGTGAGTGGTAGGCAGTGAGCATTACCATGCTATATGGAGGGGACAGTAGCATCCCAAACCTAGTTGAGAAAGAAGATGAAAAAAATATTCAGTAAGAACTTAGGCAAACTTACAAATATAGATGACATACTTTCCATTTAATGACCTGGATAGCGCCTGTTCTCATTTCTTCCCCCCAACTTTCTGAGGCCATTTGACTATGCCCAGAATCTAGAGCAATCCTTCACAGTACAGATCATGTTTGCAAAGAGTTAGTTGGGGTAGGACAGCTAAAAATCACATCCAAATATTATTAAATCTTATTTGATGGATATCTTAATAAAAAGACTGAGAGCATAACTGGTTCTATCCTGTCTGAAAACACTATCCAATGCCCCAATTTTCCAAAGATTGGTACTAAATCAGACCTTCTGTGACTTAATTCCTGCTGTGATGTTATGCCCTAGTTTTGATAATTGCACACTCTTCCAAGTTTCTGTTCATTCGCTTAATAATGACTTATTGAATACCTAATATATTTCCAGAATAATTTTTAGATATTTTGATACAGAGATAAATAAAAATAGCCATGGTGCTTGTGACCTAGTTGAGAAAAACCTATATTTACACTCTATATTTAAAGAGAGTACTGTTGGAGCACAGATAAGGGGCCAGTTAAGCCTGGCTCAAGGAGTCAGGAATGGTTTCTCAAGCAAGAGAAACCTGGGTTATGTCTTGAAATGAGAAGCCATGGTTTGATGTGCTTACAAAGACAAGAGAGGAGGCCGGGCATGGTGGTTCACACCTGTAATCGCAGCACTTTGGGAGGCTGAGGGGGATGGATCAGGAGATTGAGACCATCCTGGCCAACATGGTGAAACCCTGTTTCTATTAAAATACAAAATAATTAGCTGGGCATGGTGGCGGGTGCCTGTAGTCCCAGCTACTCAGGAGGCTGAGGCAGGAGAATCGCTTGAACCCAGGAGGTGGAGGTTTCAGTGAGCTGAGATCAGGCCACTACTCTCCAGCCTGGCAACACAGTGAGACTCTGTCTCAAAAAAAAGAAAAACAACAACAGAAAAAAGAAAGATAAGAGAGGAAATGGCATGTGTATAAGCATTGGAAAGCAAAAGTTAGTCTGGAGTGTATGCTGTTTATGATTGCTGGGGTGGGATTGTGGCATGGTAATGACAAGCAAGCTCAAGATCTCTGGAGATAGGCTGGGGCCAGACTGTGAAGGGTCTTTAATGACATGCCAGAGTTCAGTGTTAGGACTGAAGGTTGGTGACACCAAGCAAGCAGTATATCAGAATTACCTCGGGAAATGTGTTCAAATACAGATTCCTGACCTCACCACAGATACTGAGTTAGTATTTCTGGGGATGTACCCAGAAACACTATTTTTAAGGAGCTCCCTGGTGATACTAACCTGCAGCTGGGTTTTGGAACCACTTGGGGAGGCAAGGTTGTATCCATATCCTAGCTCTGTCAAGGCTGAGCTCTTGGCTTGCTGTCAGCAGTTCCCTCCAGAGAATGATGCTCTGCTCTGAACACCAGCCCTAAAGACACTAAAGTGCTGTCTATCCAAGTTGCCCTCCAAGGCCACACAGGTATGTAGAAAACAAGTGGAAAGCAGAATCCAGCACTCCTGGAATCCAGTCTGTATTTTTCTCTTTTCTTCTTCCTTGTGTAGATAGTGTGAGCAACAAATAGTTTGCCAAAGAGTACAGTAATCAGATCATTTTAATGTATATAGGCAATTTATTGCCCCAGAGACAAGATGGATCCAGGGACAAGATGGATCTGTCAGTAACAGATATCCTAGAACATGAAACATTCATTCCTTCCTAATATGTTTCTTTTTGTAATCTCATTGTTTATCTCAGCATGGTTTTTTCACTGAGAGCTGTAAGTCCCTTGAGAGCACAAATGTTACATTTATTATTTTTGTATATCAGCTTTCAACACATAGCCAAACACATAGTATATGCTGAGAAAATACTTATTGATTTAATGAATGAACCAGTTCCAATAATTGTAGTTACTTATTAACACTATTTAATAGTTTGTTTTCCATCACTTGCCTGCCTACCCTATCCCCACCTGGCTTGTGAGATCCTCAAGGGAAGGAGCTAGTTTCCAGCCCAGAGTCTGAGATAGAGTAGGCACATGGTAGATGCATGTTAAACGAATCAATAACATAATGCAAAGAGCTCTTTCATCTTTGTTTAAATTAAAAGTTAAATTAAGTCAGGGATTCTTCCTTGTTCAATTCTTCCCTCCTCACCTAGAGAGACTGTATGCAGAAACATGATTTAAACACCAGAAGACTTCGACTTTTTCTTCACAACCTTTCCTCTAATTGAGAAGTTGACGTTTTTAATAGCTAGTCTTGTCCTATGGGAATCCTGAACAGGCCTAGATGGAGTGCTAAGTGAATAGGTAGGTGTCTTCTTTGAGAGATGTGTGGAACAAGAAGAGGTAAGGAGTGACGCAGAAGTCATGATGAACATAGAACTTTCCTGGGCTAAAGCGGGCACTCATCTCCAGCATCTTCAGTATAGATTATTTCAAATAACATTGACAGCCTCAGCCATCTGGGAATAATTTGGTCATGCCTTACTTCTCTGACCTTTTTAAGCTCCAGGTACTCCTTTGACTGCAACTGTCAAATTTTGACAGCTTGACTCAGGGTGAGCAAATGGTTCCTCTTAAAGAATATAACAGCATCCTTTTAACAACAGCCTCATCTATTCACATGCATTCCCCCAGCTTTGGAGGCCTTTATTCTCACAGATGTATAGAGACTCTAAGAGTGGTATTAGGGTCATCGGATGGTGTCTCAGTCAGCTCATGCTGCTGTAACAAAATATCAAAGACTGAGTGGCTTAAACAGTAGATATTTACTTCTCATAGTTCTGAAGCCTGGATGCTCAAGATGAAGGTGCCAGCAGATTTGGTTATTGGTGAGGGCCGTCTTTCTGGCTTGCTGATGGACACATTCTTGCTGTACCCTCACATAGTGGAGAGGGAGTGACAGAGAACTCTCATATTTCCTCCCCTTTACAAAAAACTAATCCTGTCTTGGAGCCCCATTCTCATAATCTCATCTAAACCTAATTATTTTCCCAGAGCCTCAGCTCCAAATATCATCACATCGGGGGGTTAGGGTTTCAACATATAAAGTAAAGGATTGAATGACATTCAGTACTGAACAGATGGAATTGAGAAGGAGGAGACAATAAAGAATAGCTAGGGAGATCTAGTTAAAAGAATATGTGTATGGGATATCTTTCTGTCCAAAGTATAGAATTATATTCATATTAAGGTGTATGTCTTATCTGGTATATTTCTAGCATCAAACATTATTTGCCTGAGAAATGCTACTTATCTATTCATTCATTCACTCATCCATGAAATATTTATTCAGTAGCTTCTAGATGATACAGTGAAAAAGACAACAAACCATATCTCTAAAATTTTGACTATTATATTCTAAATTAGGGGTCCCCAAGCCCCCTGTTAGGAACCAGGCAGCCCAGCAGGAGGTGGGTGGTAGGCAAGCGAGCATTACCACCTGAGTTCTGCCTGCTGTTAGATCAACAGCAGCATTAGATTCTCATAGGAGCATGAACCCTATTGTGAACCGAGCACACAAGGGATCTAGGTTGTGTGCTCCTTCTGAGAATCTTATGCCTGATGATCTGAAGTGGAACAGTTTCATCCCGAAATCATCCCCATCCCAGTCCGTGGAAAAATTATCTTCCATGAACCTGGTTCCTGGTGCCAAAAAGTTTGATCTAAATGACAGGTGATTGTGGCAAGGACCAACCAACCAGGTAGTAAGTGAGATTGTATGGGACAGCATAGGAGGACACTCAGATAATGAAATGCTTCAAGATGTAGCAAGAGCCATGGTTGGGGTGAGTACTCAGAGAATCTTCATAGATGAAATTACCCCTCTGCTAAAACATGAATAACAGGTGCAACTTTCACAGCTGGACAATTTTTTTGTTTGTTTGTTTGAGATGGAGTCTCACTCTGTCACCCAGGCTGGAGTACAGTGGTGCAATCTCAGCTCACTGCAACCTCTGCCTCCTGGGTTCAAGCAATTATCTGTCTCAGCCTCCCGAGTAGCTGGGATTACAAGTGCCTGCCACCACGTCCAGCTAATTTTTGTATTTTTAGTAGAGGTGGGGGTTTCACCATCTTGGCCAGGCTGGTCTTGAACTCCTGACCTCATGATCCACCTGCCTCAGCCTCCCAAAGTGCTGGGATTACAGGCGTGAGCCACTGCGCCTGGCCTATAAACATTTTATGAATCAGTATATATGAAAGTCTAGAGATTTGGGAGCCCATAGTCTTCCTTGAATTGAAAATAACTCAGTATTGCTATAGCAATGAGTGGTAGAATATGTGTTTGACAGGAAGGAGTGGAAAGAAGACAGGATAGAGAGGATGGAGAAGAGGGAGTTGGGACTAGAGCCAGAACACAAAGGGACCTGCATATATTATGGAATAAGGACTTTATCTTGAGAGCACTGGGACTTATTGGATGATTGTAGTCACCTGAGTGATGTGATCATATTTGAGCTTTATAGGCACTCTGATAGCACTGTAGAGGGTAGATGACAAATAGGAGGTCTAGAGATAAGTTTCATTGTCCCAAATGAGAAACAGTGGCTTGAATGGCATTGGTTCAGAGTGATGGGCAGAACTGGTGCACTTGACTCACATTCAGGCAGTAGAATCCATAGGACTGAATGATTGATGTTAGAATGCAAATGAGAGAAATCTAGGATGCTTCTCAGGATAATGGCTTCTTTTATACTCAGGAAATTTGTTGAATCAGCACAGAAAGTCTCCCATTCACTTCTAGATTAGGGCTTCATGCACCGTGGGTAGGGATCAATAGATAATGTCCAAACCACACTTCAAGTATACCTACATATTGATTTTCAAAATTATTTTACATATCAAGATGAGAGGTACAAAAATATGTCAATTTTACAGTTATTTTACTGACTTTAAAAACTCCCCCCCCAAAATAATTACTTCAAGTATTATTCAGGAATTAATAATATTAAAGAGAGTTATATACACAAAGGGAACAAAACTTATTTTTGCAAACATCATTATCCTGAATGAACTAGTGAGAAGTATATCACTCCTTCAAGAAGATATACTTTTTAAGAATCTATTCTTCTTGGGATGCGTTTTCTCTTGAAAGAGCTCTACATACCTAGAATACATCTCAGAAACACCAAAGGGGATAACAAACACAGTTTGCAGACTCCATAGTTTTACCAAGCTTTTGTTTTCTTTTGTTTTGCATAGACACAACCAAAGTATATGTTAAACTTATTTTGGTTAAAACTGAGGATTTTTTTTTTTTTTAAGGGCTGAAATAGCCTTACAATGCTATGAATTCAATCCTGACTCTCATCATATGTGATTTTGCACGAAGTCATTTTCATTGTGGGATGCTCTTCCTTCTCTGAAACGTGAGTATTGCAGGTTGTACTGGGCATTGGATAAAACGAACTACATGAAAATAATTTACACTACAATCAAAATGTATAGTGTTCCTATTTTCCATTGTGATTAGAGATCAGAATTGAAACATTTGAAACGCAACGAAAATGAGTAAAAAATTAACTGTGGACACGGAGGAATAGATAAGAAGCCACAGTATTTCTTTTCTCTTCCAAGTTAGGAAGGCTGCCCATTGCCACCAAGGTCCTGAGCATATCGAGGTCATCTGCTTGGGAAGAGCAGCGGTATAAAATTTTTGAAACATCTGTTTTGATGCAGAGTATTTCACTGTAAAAAGCAGCATGAGCTATCTTAAGAAAAGCTTCTTTTTTAAATGTGTTTAAAGTCTCCTAAATTTCCTGCATATAAATGTTGAATACCTCCAACATGTCAATCAATCTTGTTTTCCAGTTAACTTAGAATAAAATGATAATGAACTTGCATTTAGCCAGCGCCTTTCACAGAGTGAGCATAATTAGACTTGGAAAAGATCTATTAGGATATCCAATTTCATCTCTCTGCCCAGAGAGAACTATTCCTCCTGAGAGTTCCCTATTACTGTGTTCTGACTTGTTTTAAGAGTCTCAAGGGAAGAAATATTTACTACATTCTTGGATTATTTAATTATAGGCTTAAAGGGAAGTAACACCAGTCTAAGAATCAGGAAACATGGATTTGATTCTTGATTTTGTCATGCATTTGTTGTTTGTGACTTTGACCCAGATGCTAATCTCTCTAAGTCTTAATGTACAAAATGGTGTCAAAATTTTCTATTTCACAGGGTTGTGGTAAAATCAAGAGAGAAAATACATATAAAAGGACAGATACAGAGCTTGGAACATTAGAGTCACCTGATAAACATGATTTCTCTCTTTGGCAATTTCCTCTACTAACCATTCCCACACTTATTCCTCCCATATCCTCTCCTCCCTCCTACACTTTTCCTGAGTTGAGTATACTCTGTGAATTTGGTGAAAGATCTTGTTGCTTTTCTTCTTTCTAGTTTCCATGTATTTTCTAGGGCTGCCATAACAAAGTACCACAAACAGGGTGGGTTAAAACAAGAGATATTCCATCCATTACCATTCTGTAGGCTGGAAGTCTGAAATTAAGGTTTTAGTGGGGCAATGCTCCTTCTGAAGGCTCTGGTGGGAAATCTGCCCTTGGCACTTCCTAGCTTCTGATGACTCTCCGAAATCTTTTGCATCCCTTGTCTTGTGTCTTGTTCCCTCCCATCTCCAGCTCCATCTTCACATGTCCCTCTTCCCTGTGTGTGTGTGTATGTGTGTATGTGCATGTATATGTGTCTCCATGTGTTCTCCCCTTTCCTTACAAGGACACTAGTCAATAGATTTCATCCTCATCCAAAACCGGTATGACCTCATCTTACCTAATTACATCTGCAAACATCCTATTCTCAGATAAGGCCCTGTTATGAGGTTCTGGGTGGACATGAACTTTGGGAACAACACCATTTATCCTGTGTATCCTCAGCAGACCTCCCAATATCCTTGCCCATTGCAAGATGTAAAGCAGACTCTAAAAAGACCTACCTCTGCTGCTGTGGATATGATCAATAATCAAAATTTCTCTTTTTACTCAACTTTCATTGTTTTCCCAAATATTTTTGCATTAGTTTCATCAGTGGAAAAAAAAATATTACCACTCTGCCCCAGTTGTCTTTATGTTTCTCTGAAGATTCTGAAGATCCTGCATGCTTGGAGACAGAAGAAAGGAAAGATGAAAGATTTCAAAGATAGAGGGAAGGCTCTGAGTGTATGTACATTCCAAATATGTTAAATTCCTCTATACCATTTATAACCTTTGGAATGCAAAGAGGGGAAAAGTCCCTGTTCTCTCCTGTGGTTCTGCTGAGTGACCTAAGCCCCTCATGTAATATCTCTCAAGATTCCCATCCCCTTCTCATACATAAACTGGGGGAAAAACATAAATAGTGTCCTGCCTGTCACTCATGGTTTTTGATAGTGCAGCATGGCATGGCAAGATAATTTTAAAAGGTTAAGTGATACATATGTTTGAATTATTGAGAAGAGTATTATTGTTCCCCTGCTAGATTATAAATGACTTGGGAATTAGTATCATTTCTTTCTCATTCTTGTTCTTTCTCCTTTACTCTTTTTTCCCTTTTCCCAGAGCAACCTATTAACATCAATATTAAAGGTTTACCTATTTGGGGAATTCAACTTACGTAAAATTAAATTAAATTCCTACTTTCCCAAATTTTGTACTTTAACTCTGTCAATACGTATGTATAGAAATATTTTCCACAAGTTTTAGAATTTGTTCTCATTCTTTTTTAAAAAATTCTTTATGTGCCAAATGTCCTTTTACCCTTTTTCAACATGAATAGCCAAAATCATTATTTATTTGCAATGAAAACTGCCCTAAATAAATTGCTTTCTGTGAGTTTCTTATGAAACAACTATGAGAAATAACTATTGTATATATAGCTCTTGTTTTGTAATGATAGATAAATATAAAATACCCCACTGATCCCATTCCCACCTCCCAATCTCAAAGAAAAGTTGCATTTTTCTTTTTTCTTTTTTTGAGACGAAGTCTTGTTGTTGTTGACCCAGGCTGGAGGGCAATGGTGCAATTTCAGCTCACTGCAACCTCCACCTCCCAGGTTCAAGCAATTATCCTGCCTCAGCCTCCCGAGTAACTGAGATTACAGGCACTCGACAGGGTTTCACCATGTTGGCCAGGCAGGTCTCGAACTCCTGACCTCAGGTGATCCACCTGCCTCAGCTTCCCAAAGTGCTGTGATTACAGGCATGAGCCACCCCGCTCGGCCATTAGCATTTCAAGCCAGTCATTTGGTGGGATCCACAAGGTCTTAAGTAAATGCAAATAAAAACACAAAAAGGTAATGTAAAAACCAGAGAAAAGAAAAACATGCTGATTTTCTTATTATTTGTTAGCATGAAATATTGTGGTAAGCTTAATATTTTCAATACTTAATTCATATGGATGAATACATTCATGAGCATGTGATTTTGTTATTCTCAAGTAGTCAAGATGATATGGTCATTTAGACAACATGGGGAATCAACCTCACTTTGTCATTGTTTGATTTGACAACATTTGGACCTATCCCCTCTTTTGCTTTTCCTTTTTCTTTGAGTAAACTAAACAATTCATTTATTTGTGATAATCCAAACTTTCTCCCCTGCTGCCTTCTTTCTTTCAATCGTTCATTAAATTTGATATAATCCTGGGTCCCTGCATGGGACAGCATTCTTTGAAAATTTTCATATATTTTGAATTATTTTTTAAATTTGAAACACACATGGACATTTTCCTTCAGGTATACTTTAATAAAGGTTACTAACACTTATCGTTTAAAAAAAAATGTAGGGGGATGGTTCATGGGGTTACTGGTATGTAACTCCATCTCTCTACCACTAGTTTTCTAGTCTGTAAACGGGGCTTAATACCAAGTTCATATGGACTTTAGGAGGATTAAAGAGTGGCACTTGGGTACTGGAGAGACACAAAGATTGAAATGCTTTCTTCACTTAATAGTTCTTTGCTGCCAGAAAAATTCATTCACTTTCCTGAGCCTCAGTTTCCTTTTACATAAAGTGAAAATAACAACACACATTTTATAGATGAGAAGATTCAATAGGATGACAAATAATACACTTAAATGTTTTCTGAGAATGCAGAATTATTTAGATACTAGATAAAGAACAGTGTTTAAAAACATAAATTCAATTTCTTCAATAAGGTCTACTTATCTTGGGAGGTGTCTGTTGGAGGGTGTGGAATTGTGTTTCCTCTCTCAACAACTTCTACTATGCCGAACATTTTAAATTTCTAGATGCAATTGCTATGATGCTGTCTAAACAAAACTATTTTTAGAAAGAATAGTACTTTTAAAATACATTCTTTAAATCAAGCAACAATACAAATCAATACAAATTTAAATCTAGAAATTTTATCCCAAGGAAATGTTAAATTTGAAACAGTATTCTATTATCTCTATGACCCCTGGTAGTTTCTGTAGCAGGGAAGACAACAGAAGAATAGAATCATAAAAAAGAAAAAAAGATGAATACACAAAAGACAGTAGAGAAAGCCTGAGTTATAATGTGATATAAAGTCATAAAATGAAAGGAATAGGTTGCTGCTAATATTAACTCAGCTAATACATACCAGGCTGACTCCTAAGGTTCATGGCTATTACCATATAACTACAGATTAAAAAACATTTTGCCCAAAACTCATTTCCTGCAAACTCTCTCAAAACATCTATGAAGATCCTATCTAGTGAGCGAAACTCTTTCTATCACGGTTGTGAATATATAAGCCCGGGAGCTTTATGCTTATCATGAACAAATTTGATGCATTAAGTGATCTCAGATCATTCAATTTGTGACCCACACAGAGGTTTGAAAAGCAACTGAGTACAAAATTGCTAAATACATTTCAATTTAGGCTAAGTAAGAGCTTGTAAAAAGAAAAATGGCTAAAAAAATTATGTAATTAGTGCAGCTCTCCTAAGGAGAGATATAATTATAATAATCATAAATCATTTTTCCCTCATAACTGTAAATAGAGAACAAAGGGAAACTGACAGACTCTCTTTAACAGTTTTCGTTCTGGTGATAAAAGGTTTTTTGACATGGGTTACTGTCACCCATGACTGTCAGTTTGGAGAAAGTGGGGGAAGAAAAAATATCTTGTTTTAATTTCTGAGGAAAAAATCATTTTTTAGTAATTGTCACTAATATTATTTGATAAGAGTGAACTTTTCACACTTCTGATCACTCCCAGTCTGCTGTTGAAGATGGGTGAATGAAGAAGAAATGTCTTTGAACTCTGTGTAGCCCATATTCTAATCCTAACAATGAGCTGTTTTAGGAACAGACTTTGACAAACTTAGGTTTGATTGATTGACTGATTGATTGATTGGTTGATTGATTTTCTCCTTCTACTGTAGGGATCTGCAAGGAAAAAAAGCCATTGGTACAACTGATCCTACATCATGTTGAGCCACTTTTTGATTTCATTGTAAAACAAGAAACATTTTAGAAACTTTGTTTGGCTTATAAATATATCTGTGTATAGGCACAGTTACTTGAAAGCAGATGCTTCATATTTGGGGAGAATTTGGTCTTTTGGAGCCATCTACAAAACTGTAATTTTTAATATTTTTCTTTCAAATATTTTCAGGTTGCTTACATTGATGATACAATTTTTGTTTATTAGAGGAGTTGCAGATCCAAGCCACAGTTCTGTGGAGCCATGGAAGAAACTAAACAATGAGATGCCCTGGTTTTAGTAGTAAAGGTGGGCAAGCAAGCAGCAAGTGGACCACGGCCACTGTGCCAGGGACTAGGGGGCCTTGCCTGGGAACCCTGAGACTCCCCTCCCCCACGAATTCACAGAAGCCCCACAGTTTTTCCCTCATGTTGTCTGCACCCTCCCCAACTTCTTTTTTTCAGATAGAAATGGATCCAGCTTAAGGTCATGAACTATGATGGTATTCTCTAGACAATCTTTTGCTTTTTCTAATACAAGAGACAGATGCTTCTGGTTCTATCTTACTACATTCTTATTCTTCCTGTTTTGGATATGTGCCCAGCCTTCCTGTTACCATGAACCCAGGGCCAAAAGAAATTCAGAAGCACTGACCGTGACATTATTTGAGGACTTATGAAATGCCAAAAGGTGCCAACCTCCTAACTTCATGTTAATATTTATTTAATTTCATGATAATTGAACACTTGGAGCTGAAGGCTTTCTAAACTGAACATATGGATATTGGATTAGGGAGAAAACAGGAGGAGAGAAAATCAATTGGAGATTTTTTTTTTTTTTTTTTTTTTTTTACCGAGACAATTCCTTAAAATTATGTGAAATCATTGTTTAACTTACCATATTGAATTAAGTTTAATCTGAATTATAATTTTCTTAGTTGCTCTTTTTGTTTAATTTTTTTTCTGACAAAATATTTGGTGGAGACTTGTGAAGAAAACCAGATCAGATATTCCTTTATTTATATTATTTTTATTTTTTGTAGATCCATAATAGTTGTACATATTTAGGGGTAAATGTGACATTTTGATACAAGTATATAATGTGTAATGATCAAATCTGGGTAATTGGGATATCCATCAGCTCAACCATTTATCATTTCTTTGTGCTGGAAACATTCAGATCTCCTCTTTTAGTTATTTTGAAATATACAATAAATTACTACTAACTATAGTTACCCTATTGTGCTACTTAACATTAGATCTTATTCCTTCTGTCTAACTGTATTTTTGTACCCGTTAATCAATCCTTCCTTGTCCCCCGCTCCACATTACCCTTTTCAGCCTCTGGTAGCCACCATTCTATTCACTACCTTCATGAGATCAATTTTTTATTTCCCACATGAGTGGAATAAGCAACACTTGTCTTTCTGTGCCTGGCTTATTTCACTTAAAGTCATGTCTTCTAGTTCCATCCATGTTGTTGCAAATGAAGGATTTCATTCATTTGTATGGCAGAATATCATTCCACTGTGTATATGTACCACATTTTCTTTTCATTTATCTGTTGATGGACTCTTGGGTTGATTCCATATCTTGACTATTGTGAATAGTGCTGTGATAAACATGGGCATGCAGATACCTTTTTGACATGCTGATTTCCTTTTTTTTTTTTTCCTTTGGACATATACCCAGCAGTGGAATGGATGATTCTATTTTTAGTTTTTTGAGAAATCGCCATAGTCTTCCATAGTGGCTGATTAATTTATAGCCACCAACAGTATATGAGCATTTCCCTCTCTCTGCATCCATAGCAGCATTTATTTTCTGTCTTTTTGATAATAGCCATTTAACTGGGGTGAGGTGGTATATCATTGTGGTTTATATTTGCATTCCCCTGATGATTTGTGATGTTGAGAATGTTTTCATATACTTGTTTGTCATTTGTATATCTTCTTCTTAGAAATATCTATTCAGATCTTTTGCCTGTTCTTTAATTGAATTATTGTTTTATTGCTATTGAGTTGTTTTAGTTCCTTATATATTCTAGTTATTAAGCCCTCGTCAGATGGATAGTTTGCAAATATTATATCCCATTTTGTGGGTTGTCTCTTCACTTTGTTGATTGTTTCCTTTGCTGTACAGAAGCTATTTAGCTTGATGAAATCCTATTTGTCAATTTTTGCTTTCTTTGCCTTTGCTTTTGAGGTATTAATCAAGAAATTTCCTTGCTGAGACTAATGTCCTGAAGCATTTCCCCAATGTCTTCTTCTAGATGTGTCATAGTTTCAGGTCTTACATTTAAGCCTTTAATCCATTTCGATTTGATTTTTGTATATGGTGAGAGATAAGGGTCTAGTTTCATTCTACTATATGTGGATATTGAGTTTTCCCAGAACTATTTATTGAAGAGACTGTTCATTTCCCAATACTTATTTCTGGTACTTTTGTCCAAAATGAGTTGACTGTAAATGCATGGGTTAACTTCTGGGTTTCCTATTCTGTTCCATTGGTCTATGTGTCAGTTTTTCTGCCAGTACTGTGCTCTTTTGGCTACTATAGCTTCATAGTATAATTTGAAATCAGGTAGTGAAATGCCTACAACTTTTCTGTTTGTTTTGTTTTGTTGTATTTAGGATTGTTTTGGCTATTCTGGGTCTTTTTAGGTCCCATATAAATTTTATAATTTTTTTTGAGAATGTCATTGGCTTTTTGGTAGGGATTGCATTGAATCCGTAGATTGATTTGGGTACTATGAACATTTTAACAATATTGATTCTTCTAATTTGTGAACATGGAATATCTTTCTATTTTTTGTGTGTCTTCAATTTCTTTCATCATTGGTATATGGTTTTGATTGTAGATATCTTTCACCTCTTTGGTTAAATTTATTCCTAGGTATTTTTTTCTTTTGTAGCTATTATGAATGGGATTGCTTTCTTGATTTCTTTTTCAGATTGTTCACTGTTGGCATGTAGAAATGCTTCTAATTTTTGCATATTGATTTTATAGCCTGTAAACTCACTGAATTTGTTTATCAATTCTAATAGTTTTTTGATGAATTATTTAGGCTTTTCTACATTTAAGATCAATTGTCTATAAACAAGGACAATTTGACCTCTGCATTTCCAAATTGGATGGACTTTATTTCTATCTCTTTTCTTACTGCTCTGGCTAGAACTTTCAGTACTATATTAAATGAAAGTGGTAAAAGTGAACATCATTGTCACACAATGAAATATCAATGACATTCTTCACACATTTATTATTGTACAGTTCTGAAGGCCAGGAGTCTGAAATGGTTATTATGGGGTAAAAATAAAGGTGTTGGCTGCATTCCTTCTGAAGGCTCTAGAGAATACATTTCCTAGCCTTTTCTAGCTTCTGGAATTTGCCTGCATTATTTGGCTCATGGCCACTTCTTCTATCTCCAAAGTCAGCAGTGTAGCACCTTCAAATCTCCTTCTTTTTCTTTGAATCTGGGTCTGTCATTATATCTTCTCCCCTTCCTCTGAGTTTCCTGCCTCCCTATTTTATTCATTTAGACTTTTGTCCTTGTAATCCCCTCATCTCAGATTTTTAACTTAAGCAGATATGAAATGGTTTTTTTTTTTTTTTTTTTTTTGCCATGGTAAGTAACATATTCACAGGTGCTGGGGATTAGGATGTGGACATCTTTCGGAGCCATTATTCTGTGTACCATGGTATAAATAGCACTAAAAGGTACATTTATTTTCCCTACAGTAGAAAGCAGAAGTAGTTTTAGTTGAACAACAGTTAGGGTTCCACCACATATGTATTCTATATTTTCAAGCAATTTAATGGACTTTTTATATCTTAAAGATAAATAGTCATAGTTTTTATAGGTTTGTCCTAAAGTCTGAAGAATTTCTAATATAATGAAATCATATTACATGAAGGTTGAGTTCTAAATTCATACATAATGTCAAATCATTGCATAATCAAAATTATTCTTTGAAAGATTGAAATATTCCTGAAAATGTAGTATTTTTATTTTTAATTGCATTTTGGCTACAGTTTCTTCCCCTCTCTCCACCACACACAGTAGGAGCCAAAGCCTAGAAGAATAATAGAATAAATTAAGAAATTCTAACACTTCATGTTTGTTTTATTTGTATGATTATTGGGTTTTCTGAGTATTTGACATGAATTTACATAAGTTAAAGATGCCTATAACGGATTCCACTTTTGTTTACAGAATCTGGAATTTGAATCCAGCACACTAAATGTGAGTCCTTGTCCTGTCACTGATTATCTGCAAAATCTAGACTATTAAAATAGATGTATATATACACACACACATATACGCATAAAGTTTATTGAGAAATAATTTATATTCCATATTTACTCATTTTTAACTGAATTATAAAATTCAATTATCTTTTGATATTAAATACAGTTTTGCCACCATTAACACAATGTAATTTTAAATATTTTTATTAACATCCAAAATTCTTTCTTGCAATTTGCAGCCACTTCTTTTCTCATCCCCAGTCTCAGGAGATCACTAACTTACTTTTAATCATTATAGATTTGATCCTTTTATATGAATGGAGTCTTGTAGTATGTGGTCTTGTATGTCTAGCTTCTATCACTTAGCACAGATATATTTTAGATGCATTCCTGTTTTAGCTGTATCATTAATTTATTTTACTTGAATAGTATTCCATTTTATGATATATCAAATTTTGTTTATCTAACTACTAAGAAATAGAAATTTGAGTTGTTTTCAACTTTTGACTATTATGAATAATGTTTCTGTAGACATTTATATGCAAGCCTTTGTCTGGACATGTTTTCACTTTCTTGGGTAGATTTCTAGGAGTGGAAATAAAGGGTCATGATACAATTATATTTAACTTTTTAAAGACATTGCCAAAATATTTTTTTAAAACACTTGTACCATTTTATATTTCTACCAGCAGTGTTATAAAGGGTATCAATTTATCCACATCATTGACAACATTGTTACTGTCTTTTTTTATTATAGTAATTCTAGTGGATGTTAAATGGTATATTATTGTGGTCTTAGTTTGCGTTTCCTAGATGACTAATAATGTTGAGGTCTTTTCATGTGTTTATGAGCCCTTCCTATATCTTTTTTAGTGAAGTACCTATTTGAATATTTTCACCATTTTAAATTGGGTACTTTTTAATAATAATTATAAATTATTGCATCATCTTAGCAAGTGGTAGGATCTAATATTAGTCTTACTAATAAGATGTAGCACCTAACTTTTAACTTGAGACCTGATACCTGACCTGCAATTAAGCTGATTTTTCCCATTATATTTTAGTCTTCTTGTTTTGTTTTGTTTGTTGAGATGGAGTCTCACTCTGTCATCCAGGCTAGAGTGCAGTGGTGCCATTTTGGATCACTGAAACTCCGCCTCCCAGGTTCAAGCGATTCTCCTGCCTCAGCCTCCCAAGTAGCTGAAATTACAGGTGCATGCCACCATGCCTGGCTAATGTTTGTATTTTTAGTAGAGATGGGGTTTCACCATGTTGACCAGGCTGGTCTTGAACTCCTGACCTCCAGTGATCCTCCTGCCCCAGTCTCTCAGAGTGCTGGGATTATAGGCGTGAGTCACTATGCCTGGCCGGCGTTATATTCCAGTCTTGTCCAGTTCTTGTTTCCTGAGTGTTAATTCCCTGGTTCTCTTATGTTATTGGAGCACTACTCACACTTGTTTAACTGGGACCCTGAAAACTTTCATGGCATTTTAATGACATACTTAGTGACATTCTTAGTGACAGACAGATACATGATCCCGAACCAGAGCAACCTACCCTCCTAACTCCAGTTACCTTGGGTTGGCAAGACTATATTTATTTCTAACCACTTGAGAAGTTAGAAGCATCCTCCTGGTTCTCACCCCTCTGTGAATCACGTTTGTGTAATCCTCCCCTCTCTAGCCACTGTGCCTCTGGGCTGCCATGCTGCTTTCAGTTTCTTTTTTCTTCTCCACAAAGGAATGTTATACTTTGGCCATAAGAACTGTATGAAACTACAAAGGGTGTTCAAAGGAAGAAAAATTCGTATTCTGTTCAGGGGATCAAGCATAACTTCATGGATTTAATAAAGTTTAAAAACAAGACTGAAGACTAAATACTGTGCATTCTACAAGGCCCCGTAAGCTCTCTGACTCTCCTCTAGAGTTTATACAAAACTAGCCCTCCAGTTTTCTACCTCCACCACAGAGTAAGTAATGAACCATGTTCCATGATGTAGTTCACATTTTGTAATCCCAAATGTTCCCGCTTGCCCAGCACTCGACCTTTCTTGTGCTTCTGTGTTCAACTTAAATGGGAGGCAATATACAATAGTGATCATGAGCGTGAATTCTGGGTCCAGTTTGCCTGGGATCAAACACTGGGAAAATTACTACATCTTTCTTTGTCTCTGAATCTTTATCTATACAATGGGAATAATAATAGCATGCATTTCATAAGTTAGTTTTGAGGATTATGAATTAATACATGCAAAGTATAAGAACAGCTCCTGGCACATAATGAGACCTGTGAAGATGTTAAGCCATTTTTTTCTTCTTACTGATCCTCACACCTAATATCTGGTACTGTTTGCCTGGTAATAAATTTTGCTTCATTCTCTGTTGCTGAGAATTTCTATCATTAACTGAACTGCCTCTGGCCATGCTGAATAGATAGCCTATGTAATATCACCTGGCCCCTGGGATTACAAAGGGAAACATCATACAGTTGTTAACTGAAGTGAAGCACTGAAATAAACAGGCTTGAACCTCTGCAAAATACTATTCCTTTTTTTTTTTTTTAACCTTGAGCAACTAACTCAACCTCTCTAGTTTTATACCTTATGGAGTGATTATAGATATAAACAGATGTCTCATATAGAATATGAACATAGCAATGTGCTCAACACAAGTTATCTGTGGCTACTATTATCATCACCACTATTACCAAACCACCACTTTGGTGCCACTTCCAATATAAGCAGCAATCAGATGGCGAGCCCTAGTCTCATAGGGCTCTAGACATGTAGAACAACTACAAACACAGAAGTTCATTTATACAGGAGGAAGAAATTAAATGAGAAAAGGAATAAGGTTGGTAATAAGACCAAAAGGTAACTGTTGATCCAATTTGATAAGTCCAATTTAGCTAGACATAGGGACCTGTGGGAGAAATGTATCAAATAAACCTTAATACATTTTTTTAGTCTGAAAACTAAAATGATAGAACTTATGCTTTAGGAATATAAACGTGGCAGTAAAGAAAAAAATGTCATGTTGAGGGGAGGCAAGGGAATAAGATGTAGACAGCAGTTGGAAGCTATTGGAGTGGGAAGGCAAGGTGAAACTAGATCATTCACTAGGTGCTTGACTGTCAAGAGAGAAAGTACGGAGATACATGTACCTGTAGAAGCGATATTGCAGAGGAAACATGACTGGTCTAATAAATGAATATTTGTGTCATAGGGGGAAAAAAAATAAAAAGCAAACATGACCATGAGTTTTTGAGTTAAATACTGGAAAGACAGAAACAGGACAGTTAAATTGAGGAGTAATTGTGAATAGATACACTATAAGTGAGGTTCCTAGGCATAAATAAAAGAACATAGACTTTGAATATTTTTTGGTAGGGTAATAAGTTGCTTAAAATATCTCAGCTTCAAGATTCCTTGGATGTCAAATGGGACCAATGACAATTGCCTTGCCAGATAATATAGGAAACTAAATTAAGAAGGAAAGAACATATTTAGGTACAGCACCTACTACAGAATTCAAAACAAAGTAGAGATACCATAAATGGTAACCATTTCAAGCTTCATTCTTGTCATGATAACTTCTGTGCAATTTTAACTAAAAGGGGTATCTAAATGCAAAGGTTGAGCATGCATTGTAGTAGCATGGGAGACAGGTTGGAACTAGATCTGTGGATCTTCAGTTGATGGCATAAAGCCATGATAGCTGAGGAGCTATCCACTCACACAAGAAGGAAGTGTGGCACAGCATTCTGGAGCACAAGTTCTATAATCAAACTCCTGGATTAGAACTTCGTGTTTCCAGTTATTAACTCGGACTTTGGACAAGTTATGCAATCTCTCTGCCTCTGTTTTTTTTCATCAGGTAAATGAAATTAGTGACAGACTCTATAAAATATAAAATTATTGCATGTATGAAATATTATTATGAATGTAAAACATTCAGAAAATAGTGCCTGATCCTCATTAGATGTTTAATAAATTAGTTATTATTGTCATCTTAGTTGTCAAATATCTATTATAACTCTCTTTATAACTCATTGATAGAGAAAATTTTATGAAGATGAACTTTTACTATAGTAGAGAAAGGGAAGAAAATTGCAAAGGAATGTGAAGAAACAATCTGCTAAGTGGATCCAGGATATGTCACAGAGGTCAGAGGAAGAGTGAATCTAATAAAGTAGGGAGTGAAGTTTTCTGACTAAACATTTCAGTGTAATTAAAGCCTGATGATACATTGTGAGACATATGTGACAGGCAGAATAATGGCTCTTCAAAGATGTCCACATTCTAATCCCTAGCATCTGGAAGTATTTTACCTTACATGGTTACAGGGACTTCGTAGATATGAATTAACTAAGTATCTTGAGATGGGGAAATTATCCTGGATTATCTGGGTGGAAGCAGGGTTCTTATAAAGGAGATGTAAGAGGATTAAAGACAGGGGAGAAGATGATATGACAAGAAAAACAAAGGGAGAAAAGGTGATGTTATGTGGGGCCATGAGCCAAGAAATGCAGGCAGCCCCTAGAAACCAGAAAAGGCAAGACAATGGATTCTCCCCTAGAGTCTCCAGAAGGAATCAATCCTGCTAACTCTATTCTAACTTTGTAAAACTCATTTTGGACTTCTTTTCTCCCAAGCTGTAAGATAATAAATTTATGTGCTTGAAGTCACTAAGTTTATGATAATTTGTGACAGTAGCAACAGGAAACTAGTACAAAATACAAATTATGAGATCAGTAGTGATTTTAAAAGTAGTAGATTTGGAGAAGTCATGACTACAAAAGCCAAGAGATAAAAGGTTAAGAACATAATAGTATGTGAGAGAATGGTGCAAAGGAATCATTTGGAGACAGTCTATGACAGCTTTCCTTCTTTTGAGCACCAAGTTTAATTCATTGTATAACTCTCATGTGCTCATGTTCTCATATGCAAAGCACTCCATTGCAAAGCTGTAGGATATAATTTTGTCTTTAAGAAGTTCACACTCCCAGGTAGAAGTGATTAAAATGTAGTGAAGCCATTCTTTTTGTCATAATAAAAAGACAAAAGAAAAACACACTGGTTCTTTCTGACTGGGGAAAGGAGAGGTTTGGAAAGACTTCACAATAGAAATATCTTACAATTTGTGACTTAAAAGTAGAAGTATCTGAGAATAAGCTCTGGAAGCAGAGTACTGGAGGCTTTACAAACAAACGAGTTGTGAACAGCACAAGAATATTGTGGAGTTGGCGAATTACATTGCATAAGTGTAAATTAGAGTGCATGAAGGGTAAACACTAAAATTAGGATAACACACTGACTTTAATAGAGAATTTCCAAAGTCTATTCTTGATATATCTACTGCTCTTCATCTCTACTGCTCCCTTCCACCCCTATTTCAAGCATCATTATCAGTCATAACACTTGTTCAGTAGAAACTAGTGCCCATCCTGTGCTAATTCCACCCTTCTATTTTATTTCCTTTTTCACTTAACATTCCCACCTTTTTTTTTTCCTTATACTCATTTTACTTACCATCCCTTGTACCTAGAACATCTAGGACCCTGATGCCTGCATGGTTTGGCCTACTTGTCAATTATGTCTCAGTTTATAAGAGGGGTCTTCCTTGGCTACTGTTTCCAAAGTAGCCTCCTCAGACACACCATATCTTATTTACATCTTGGCATTCATGATGATCTGAAATTATCTTGTTCATTTACTTACTAGATTGTCTATATCATCTCACTTCCAACTCCTGCTAAAATCTAAGCTTCTTGAATGTGTGTGTCCTTAACCTTGTTCACTGTTCTACCTCTAGTGACTGGGTTGGTGCCTGAGACATATTGTGAACTCAGAGCATATTTACTGAATGTGTTACGGAGGCTCTTGAATGCCCTGGAATGTGGTATAAAAGTTGCAGTTTCAAATATTGTCAGTCATTCACTATATGGACCACCTTTGGAAAGTTAATGTCCTTGAGTCATGTTTTCTTGATACATAAAATGAAAACTCTAATACCTACTTTGTAGGGCTCTAATGAAGATCAGTAAGGATGCAGCCAAAGCATCTAACATAGTGACTAATCCATACTAAGCACTTGATAATGTATGCTATTATTATTATTATTTCTGTTAGACAATGGGAGATGTTCATAGAAGAAGGCCATGAAGTAGTTAAATTTTCAAAGATCAAAGAGTCAGTAAATGACAAGATGAATCAAAGAGAGGTGTAGCTCAGAAAGAAAGATGATTCTGTATGTGTACTTTTGTGTGACCCTAGAAATACCTTGACCTATTACATATAATGTAAATTTCGACTAAAGAGAGGAATTAAGTTCTTATGGCTTGTTATTATTTGTAGATTTCTGATGGCCACTGTTATGAACAAGGAACAGAATTTATACCACTTGTTCTAGTCTCTTTTGTGCTACTATAACATAATACCTGACACTGGGTAACTTATAATAAACAGAAATTTACTTGGTTCATGATTCTGGAAGCTGGGAAGTCCAAGATTGTAGGGATAGCATCTGGTGAGGGCCTTGATGCTGCATAATCCAATACTGGATTGTAGAAGGGCAAGAGAGGGTGCAAAGGAACAAAGGATTGAACTCATAGCCTCAAATCCTTTATAATCAGCATTGATTCATTCATGAAGGTGGCATCCTTATGACATAAACACCTCCAATTAGGTCAGTTGTCAAAACACAGTTGCATTGGGATTCAGTTTTTAACATTTTTTTTAGGGGATAAATTCAAACCATAGTACCACCATCCCTAACCAAATCTTGAAATAATATTTGTCATAATACAAGATTCTAGGGAAATAGTACATAGTGAAGTAGACTTGCCAATATAGAACAAATAAGTATAGTAGAATAAGCAGCTGCTAAAGTTGATGGTTTCTAAAATTTTTAAAGTAAATACAAAGTTAGTGAATGCCATTCCAAATAAAATTATAAATTATATCAATAATAATTTGCTTACATTTATGTAATTAAAACACTCCTATGGCATTACAAAAACTGGCGGACTGAACATAGCATATTAACAAAAGTCTTATTTTCTTCATACTCATTTCACTCTGTGCCTGCCATGGAGAAAGTGTGGCACACAATAATTAATATTTAAAATGAAAGCAAGACAGGTTTTCTTCAATTTAAGTAAAATTAATATATGAAAGAATATTAATTTATGAAATTTATATATTCGAGGGGCTTCCAAAGAAAACTTTGGCTGTACTAAATGACTCATTGCCATATTTCTGTTTATTCAGAATTTGATTCTAAAACACAATGTTCAGACCTAAGGGAGTTGTTACTCTTACTTCACTTGATATTGATTAGAAACCAATTTAATGATTGTATTCAGTTTGGGGAGTCATATTTAACCTGATCCCGTATTATTACATGTTACTAATATCCTGAAAAGCATTCAAAGAAAGAAAAAGGGCATAGTAATAGAAATCTTGAAACTATGTGTAATAACTAAATTGAGAAACTATGGATTTTTAATATAAAGTAAGAAAAATGCAGATGTGGTGGAAGTTACTAGGTTTAGGGGGTTAAGATGGTTGGTTGGTTTGTGAGATGGCAGCAGTTTCCAAATGGTTGTACTGTGAAAGGAATTATGTGTCATGCATGCAGTTCTACAGGACAGAATTAGGATGACCCACAGGGCACCTATGTGGGTCAATGTATGAATAGACATTGCAAAAACTAAGACCAAATCCTTCTTAAACAATGACGTCCATCTTAAACTGATGTTGAGGTGACAGTGGAATTGCTTATATCATCTACAGAGTTCCTTCAGTATATGGAGATAAGAAAAAGATGAATAGAAAAAAAAAAAGATAAAGATAAAGTAACTTCCATTCAGTACATATGGGGGACAGAAGTTTGTCAACATAAAGAACAAGACAAACATTTTGATTATAAAATCCTTTGCAAATTTCTGTGTCTTCCTGGTAAGTTCCTGATAAGTTAATATTATTCATTTATACTGATGTCATTCTCAACAAGTTGTTCAGGTAAAACTTTAATCTTGCTTTCATTGCATTGGGTGTTTACTGCTGTCATATCTTACTTCCTGCTGTAGAAAAATTAGCTGATTTTTTCTCTCTTTTATCCACTATACTGTAAAATCTGTGTGGATTGAGGAAGTGTTTCCTTTGTCTCTGAATCTCCTATCCCAAGCACAGTGACTGTAACATAGACAATGCTTAATAGATCCTTGTTGGTTTTAATCAAATCCTCAAATTCTCCCTATGTTATTATTCAGATGCCTGAAACTACACTATGGAAATGTATGCTTCATATTTTTAGTTGCTGTCTGCAGATGTTGATATCTGAAAAAAATGCAAATTCTTATGATAATTTGTAAATTTTTTCATTGTAATAAGAGCCATTGCTTATTGAATGTCAACTATGTGTCAGGTAATCTCTTTATATATTTATTACATTGAATTCCCACAAAAACAAAGTACATATTAACTGGCAGACAAGAGAAGTGGAGATGCTAAGAAGTTAAGTGACTTATCTGAAGTCATCCATCTGAAAGTGGCACCTGACCCAAGTTATTTCTGATTCCAAAAACATGAGCATTTGAATATAACACAATTTTAAAATGTTTTAATAATTTATTATGAAAGAATTCAAATGCACAGAGAAGTTGCGAGTATAGTATAGTGACCTCCGATATCCTTGAATCCAGTTTCCCTGTTAACATCTCAATGCATTGGCTCCATGGTATTTCCTTTTTTTCCTCCCCTTTTCTTCCCTCCCCTCCCTTCCTTTCTATACTTCTCTCTTCTTCACACACACATATATACATACACACACACACACATGTGTGTGTATGTTATTTATATACACATATATACCCATTATTAGTAGTCTTTTTCTGGACAATTTGAGTGAGGAATGAAAATCTTCTAATAATTTCATTCCACCTAGAATAAAATCTAATATCCTCATCATGGAGATGGAATAAGTATGGGATGGTGCTCATGAAATTTTATAACAATCAGCTACAAATTACTGTTCTAATCACTTTTTCCTTTGCTAAATCTACTCTGGCCATCCTTGCTGTTCCTCCCACCTCCAGGCCTCTATATTTGTTCTGCCTGACTGTAATATTTTCCCCTAAATATCCTTGGGATTCACTTGAGCATTTTATTCAGGTTTCTTTCTTGTCCACCTTATTTAAAACAGCAATCCACTATATTTCTTCACATTACTTTGTCACTTTCTGACCCTAGGATATATATCTATTGATTCTTTTTTCATTTTACTTTAAGTTCTGGGATACATGTGCAGAATGTGCAGGTTTGTTACATAGGTGTATATGTGCCATGGTGATTTGCTGCTCCTATCAACCCATCATCTAGGCTTTAAGCCCTGCATGAACTAGGTATTTGTCCTAATGCTCTCCCTCCCCTTGTCCCCTACCCCAGACAGGCCCTGGTGTGTTATGTTCCACTCCCTATGTCCATGTGTTCTCATTGTCCAACTGCCACTTATGAGTGAAAACATGTGGTGTTTGTTTTTCTGTTCCCATGTTAGTCTGTTGAGGATGATGGTTTCCAGCTTCAACCATGACCCTGCAAAGGACATGAACTCATTCTGTTTTATGGCTGCATAGTATTCCATAATGTATATGTGCCACATTTTCTTTTCCAGTCTATCATTGATGGACATTTGGGTTGGTTCCAAGTCTTTGCTATTGTAAATAGTGCTGCAATAAACATATGTGTACATGTGTCTTTATAGTAGAATGATTTATAATCCTTTGGTTATATACCCAGCAAAAAGTCAGAAAACACCAGATGCTGGTGAGGCTATGGAGAAATAGGAACACTTTTACTCTGTTGGTGGGAGTGTAAATTAGATCAACCATCGTGGAAGACAGTGTGGTGATTCTTCAAGAATTCTTTATTTCTTTATTTATTGAAATTTATGGCTGGGTGGGGCAGCTCATGCCTGTAATCCCAGCACTTTGGGAGGCCGAGGCAGGCAGATCACGAGGTCAAGAGATCGAGACTAACCCTGTCTCTACTAAAAATATAAAAATTAGCTGGGTGTGGTGGCACGTGCCTGTAGTCCCAGCTACTCAGAAGACTGAGGCAGATGTATCGCTTGAACCCAGGAGGCAGAGCATGCCATGAGCCGAGATTGTGCCACTGCACTCCAGCCTGGGGACAGAGTGAGGTTCCATCTCAAAAAAAAAAAAAAAAAAAAAAAAAAAATCATTACGTTTAATGTGGGCAAGTCATTTTCTCTATTAGATACCATTGTATTCCCAGTGCCTAGAACAGTGTCTGAGCCATAGTTGGTGCTCAATAAATATTTGTTCAATTAAAAAAGGAATGAAGTGATACACAGATTATTTCATTGTATTAATGGCCTTATAGCCCATATTAGATTGTAAAACCTTGTAGATTATCTATGTCTTTTATCTTTTCGTTATTGCAGGACTTGCTACAGTGCCTAGCATATGAAAGGTACTGAAGAAGTAAGATGATGAATAAACAAATGAGTAAGAACAAAATAGGAGCTTACACAGTCCTACAGCTCTAAGTTACTGACTCTCATTCCAGTGCTCTTCCTGGTAGCCAGCACGATTTTCTTTCCTGTGTAATTATGTACCTTCATTTTTCGAAAGCTAGCCTAAATTTATTTGCAAAATCGATTTGCTACTGAAATAATAAGTCAAACTTTTCTTTTCTGCAAGCCTACCACATTTCATCTATGTAGGCTAAAAAAAGTTTTGATTTGAAAACAGTAATAGTACCTTGAAACACTTATAAAGACTAAATAGTACCTTCATTTTAGTATTTAATAAGGAACAAAAATAAATATTAAGTATTAAATAAGTATTAAGTATTAATACAAATTAATAAGTATGAAATAAGCAACAAAAATAACCTCTGTAGCATTTGTTTTACAGTGATGACAATGAGGAATAATATCCAAATACCTGTGAGGTCTGATACCACTAACATGTTAATTTGTTGCCAATGAGTATTTAAAATGTCATACAAGGGAGAGAGGATAATCATAGGGCGCCTAGAAATCAGTTTGAGATTCTTGATCTGATGCTTTTTTTACTCTTGGGCAAATCATCTTGATGTCTTTCTGTCTGGTACCACAAATGCTTCCTCTCCTTCTACCTGGCCTATACTCAAGTCTCAATCATATCTCTTCTTTTGGGACACAGGACGAGATTTTCTCTGGTCTTCTGTTTCCCCATTTCTAAAATAATAACATATTACCACTTCAGAAGTTCCTAATGGGGACAAAATGAGAGGTCATATGCCAAGTGTATCAAGCACACAGTAAGTATTGTATTATGTTTGTTTCTGTTCCCTCTTCTCCTCTAGGACACAGTAGAACGAAAGCAGTAGTATTGAAAGCCACTGGAAATAATATTTAAATAAAAAATGGCCTGGTTTCCAGCTGTAATACTCTCAAGAATTCTCATCCTCTATGTAAAATAGATAACAAAATGATAAGAATATCAGAATAGCCAACTCCAACTTTTTCCAATGCACCCCGAACCTGCCCCCTTCTTACTCCTTATATTACCTATCCAGTTACTAAGACCACGAGTTGCTTAAACTAGAAATCTAAGAGGCATTTGACTTCTGAGCCTTCTTCATCAATGAGATTGTTAGTTAACAAATTCTGTCTATTTTACCCAGAAATGTCTCTGTAATTCATCTCCCTTCCTAAGCCCACACTGCTCTTTCCTCAGTTGAACAAATCAGCATGCTTACTTACCAGCTTGGCCTTCCTCCTTCTAATCTTAACTCCTCCAATTCATTTGTTTCAACTGTAAATGCTTTTCAAGATCTGACTGTGTTTTTGCTTGTAGTAATGGATTCTTGCTGAATAGTGGATAAATTTTAAAATAAAATAAAATGCAAACTTTTAACCTATAATTTTCAATTCTTAAAGATCTGGTCTTAACCTGTGTATGTGGTCCTGTTTTCCACCGCCCCTCTCTATGTTCCATATACCATATTCCAATTACAACTGATTTCTCTGAACCCACTGCACGCCCTCACATGCTCTTCACCTCTGTCTTTACATCTTACTTCCTGTCTGATCAGTCTCAAGTAGCATTTCAGACATTATCACATCACTCTATTTCCTTCATCTCACGTATCTCTAACTGATGTTTTCTTATTTGCTTGACTTATCCCCTTCTGCCATAGTATAAACCCCATAAGAGCCATGATCTTGTCTTGTTCGATCATTTAATCCTAGTGTAATATTATGGAATATATATTTGACTTTCATCCCCCATTTTCTGGCACACAGCTCCTAAAACCCTTGAAATCTCCTGAATGATAAGTGTCCTTTATATGCTAATGAGAGGACTTTTGGCTGGCAGTCTCTAGACAGCCTCAGGATAGGAGCTGGTAACCAGAAATATCAAGGCATAGAGAATTGGGTTGTTCAACACAATCCCCCACCTTCCAGGAGCAGAGAGGGCCTGAAAGTTGAGTTAGATCACCTATGGCCCATAATTTAAGCAATCTCGTGAATGTAAGGAAACCTCCATAAAAATATACCACGACAGAGCTTCTGGATTTCTGAACCTGTAGAGGTGCCTGGACTGTGGCATGCCCAGAGAGGGCATGAAAGTTCCTCGTCCCTTCCCACATGTCTTACTCTATGCATCTCTTCTATCTGGTAGTTCATCTGCATCCTTGGTAACACTCTTTATAACAAGTGGGTAAACATAAGTGTTTTCCTGAGTTCTGGGGGCCTCTCTAGCAAGTTAATTGAATTATGGGAACCCTTGATTTATAGCCAGTTGGTCAAAGTATAGGTGACAACCAACTATTTGCAATTAGCATCTGAAGTGGGTTTCAGTCTTATGGAACTGTGCCTTCAACCTGTGAGATCTGTTGCTATCTCAGGTACACAGTGTCAGAATTTAATTGAACTAGAGGACATCCAGTTAGTATCTACTGGAAAATTGCTCAGTGTGTGGGAAACACAGACACATACAGACACACACACACCATACATATCTGGTGTCAGAAGTGTTGTATTGAGTGAAAGTATAAAAAAAAAAAAACAAAAAAAAAAAACCCCAAAAAACAGCTTTATGTCCTATTTTTAGGCCAGCTGTCTACAAAATTACTAGAAAATAAAATGCTTTGAATTGTGTGTGTAACAAATGACTGAAGAACAGCCCCTCTGGCTAACTACCTTTATTTCCTCATATTGGTCAACTAATATCCATATTTTATTTCTCACTGTAATTGATTATGGAAGGGTATGGCAGAGATTACTGGTGCTCACCAATATTCATGTCCGTTTTTTCTTGGACATATAGCTAGACTAATATATCCCAGCCTCCTTCACAGTTAGAATGCTCATGTGACAATATGTGACTGGAGAACAATCATGAAGATCTGTGTAGGGTAGAACCACAAGATAAAAGAAGTCTGGGCCCCTGAATGACTGATGAGGGTAAAGCCTCTATTCCCTATCCAGCACTCATGTTAGACTGTGATTTGAGTGGGAAACTTTTATTTCATTAAGTTGTTGAGGTTGAGGAGTTATTTGTAATAGCAGTTAGCCTATCCTGACTAACACAAATAGTTTAGTGAAAGCACATGACACCTCTTACCCCTCCCCCACCAAACTATGAGCTCCTAAAGGCAAGGGACATGGCTGATTCAAATTTTGCATCCTCAGTTTCTAGTGTAATCCCTGATACATATGGTGTGCCGTGAATTAATTATTAATTTCAATGATATACTTTTCCAAATTCTAAGGTATCATTTACTCTCAAATGACACCAAAGATCCTCTATCCGCTAAACAGTTTTTTCTTAACCAAACTGAAATAAAAAGGAAATTTCTAGTATCTGTGTGATGCAATGGAAAAGAACGACAGCATGGAGACCAGATAGTCCCAGTCTCAAAGGCTGGCTCTAGGACTTTATCGGTCATTTTGAGCAAGTAATTTTACCTCTGTGAATCTCAATTTCTTCCTCTGTACATGGGGATAGTAATTATTATGAAGGCTAGAAATAACATACGGAAATCACATACAAGTGTCTGAGAAGCATGCTTATCACAAATGGTATGGATAATTAATATTTTCATAATTACAAGGCAAAAGTCTATATTTCTCCACAGAAACTGTGGAACAACGTGTGGCAGCCTTCTTTAGTAGAATACTTGAGAAGGTAGTTAGTACTGATAACATTTCTTGCATGGGAGGGAAGCATTGGCCATGGTCTTATGCTTGTGAGGACTTGGGTGGCATATGCCTTGATTGAAGGAACCTGACAGTGCTCAAAATCATCGCAGACACCCGAGGGCTTTGCCAAGAGCTTAGACCATTTGCAAGCGGCAGAGACTGACCCAGGTACTGAGAATAAAACAGACAGCAAACCAGAGACTTGAGAATCATAAGAACTAAGAAGTAACAGCAGCAATTCCCCAGTTATTCTTTAAAATTATCTGGTATTGCATTTGTTATTTGTAAGTGGATATTTTGCAGGAAACTAACAGCAAATCCAGCCCTTGGTGGTATGATTTTTAAGCTGGAGCTTTCTCTAGAGAGATTTATTTAGAGCAAGCCTTTGAATCATTTAAAAGCAAACCAGGCAAATCCTCACGTATTTTCCCCCAGGAAATTACCTCATTTCTAAAGGGAAGATCGGATGATACTCCACAGCCAATATTGACTTACTGAAGATGTTATCAAATCCTCTGCCTTTCCTCATAATGATATGAGAAGATAAAGACATGTTTCACTATTGAGTCTTCAAAGGAAGCAGAAAAAGTATAATTCATAATTTTAACTTAAGGTAGGAAATCGGAAGCTGACCTAGAATTGGCTTCAGTGTACTACGATAATCTATGGCCCAGCCCTCAGGAAAGTATGAACATTGGTTCCTACCTGGAGTGTGAGCCCTTAATTTTAAGACAGCCCCAGAAAAATTCTGGATGAAGCAATGACTGTAACAATGGTACTAATTGCTTGATCATCACTTGCTTATGGTAAATAACTTCCCAGTTTAAAAAGCATTTGCACAGACATTATTTATTTTAATCTTCTCAGAGGAATACTGCTGGACATCATGGGAATTTCATACAATGACTGTCACATCCATCAGAGTACTGAGGGTATGAAGTCTAAAGAAGTAGAAGATGGTGGTGAACAAGGACCACCTCTCTGCCTGATTTGTATTCTGCCTAGGATGTGCCTTTATAATTGTATGTGTGAAATCCAGAGTCAAGAGAGATAAAGATACATACTTCTAAGTCCCAGGCAATGTCTAGTCTTTTGTCGATCTGAACTAAGTGAGAGGACTTGGATTTGGGAAGAGTATACATAATTCGACACTCCTTCTAGAATCTGAGGTTTCTAGATTCTGGGAAATACAACTTAGTATAGTATTAGTTTCATTTTATTATTAAGAAAACAGAAAATAAAGAAATTTAAAACATGATTAAGAATTAAAAAGAAAAAGTTACAAAGGAGGCCTAAATGACCTTGTTCCACAAGGGAATCCTGTTAATCTTGGGAGATAGGGGTAGTATAAGTGTAATCAGTCCTCACCTTTCATAGTACAATTTAATAAAAATGTCTGAAATTTGTAACTGAAGAATTACCAGTATGCTTATTTTACCTGGTGATGTGGAATTAATGACAAGAAGTAATAAGAGAAATTATTAATACAGTTAAAGCGGTCCCTTCTAAGCAGTAGGACTAGGTATGGGGAGACAGTTTTTAAAAATTATTTAAAATTTAAAAACTTAAAAAAAATGAATGATAAAAATATGAAGTTAAATCACAATGTATTAGAAAGAGCCTTGGGTGTGGTATCCTGTGCTTATCAAAATGACTTCAGGAACATAATCTATGCTCTCCAAAATTCACATTAAAAAATCTGTAACACATTGAATATTCTTATCTGTATAATAGTCGTACCATTTTTTTACCCTTTCTATTTCATAGGGTCGAACTTTACTGTAAAAATTTATACAGGGAACATGGACAATTTCTTTCGGCATTATAAGGCACTCGAGATATAATCATAGCCCTACTAATATACTTATCATGATTATTAGATCATGTGGTACAATATACAAGATAAATGTCTGCATCTATTGTATTAGCTAGAATTGAAAGGCATCTTGTCTGTCGACCTCAAAAAGGCACTAGAATAGAAGGATATATTGCTGTGTCATGTTCCCCTGGCAATTGCGATCTATAGTTTTTCTACTGCTCTGAGGAGCAAAAGATACACATATTTCATCGTCTTTTTACCATAAGAACTTGTGATGAAAACTATGCCCCAAGCATACGGGTTAATGTGGGGAAAATCACATCCATATATGGCACCTTTGAATTTATATCCTAACATTAAAATATTGGCTGTGTGAACCTGTGTGGAAGACTTGGGTGTGAAGAGGTGATCCATTTCCAGCAGAACGTCTATGTGACTTTAAAGAATAACAGGTTGACCTTTAGTGGCATGCAGTTTTATATTCACTTCAGTTAAAAATAAAAATTTGTACATTTATAGGTAAAAGATTTCATCATGCTAATGGTCCTCAGGGAAGCCATGAGATGACTAAAACCTTTTTTCTTTCTTTTTTCTGTTTCAGGGTAACTGCTAAAAGAGATCTTACTAGGGATCAGGACCTTATGTGTTAAAATTTCTAACATTGTCTTTGCCATAATTTGGCATCCCTTATGTGGTAAGTTGGGGTTACAAGAAACTTGAACACATACACTAAATGTACTGCTGGGCCCATGTTTTTACCTACATTTCTGCCTCTAGTTTGCTCACTTCCCAACCATCTTCGACTGAATTGGCAGAGTCCGTCTTAAACAAATATCTGACCCTGTCTCTTTACTACTTCAGTTTGTTAGATGGAGTCATGCAGCTTTCAGGATGAATGTATAATCCTCAGCAAGTTACACAAAATCTGCCATGACCCAGCTTTTCTCTGACTGTCCAGACCAACATCTTCTTACAACTACTTTTAATGTGCCAGACACTATGCTAAGCTCTTTATGTTGTTCTCTTCTCAACTACCACTTGTCCTTGAAGGTAACCTAGATGTTACCCAAACTTCTCTCCTGCAACCTCACATATTCTGGATCAGGTTTTCTTCCTCTAAGCTTTGATGGGACCTTGGGCATTTATCTATGATGGCATTTCCACATTGGCCAGAAATCGTCTGTGTTCCAGTGTGGGAAACCTGCCTTCTTCTAGGAGAGTTAATGTGACATAAAGAAGGAATATTTGAACCTAGTCTAACTAGGTTCAAATCATGACTCCACCTTCTGCCATCTAAGAGGCCTTGTGCATGTTGCTCAACTTTTCTGTGCCTCAGTGTTCTTATCTGTAAAATAAGAATAATCAAAGTACCTACCTAAGTAGTGCAAGTACTACTTAGTTATGTTAATTTTTGTTAAATAATTACAAAGACATCTGGGCACATAGAAGTTTCTCAGTGTGAGTTGGGCTAACGAATTTGACTGCCTATGACAGGGAAGCCTGATTAACAGAATAAATTAATTCATTTAGATCTTATTTTCTGCACTGATAACAAAAAATGAGGGTAATGGATTCTAAAAGAGTTGTGAATACTTCTGCGTAAGGAATAAATGGACTTCATAGTACCTCATCTAGACCTCTCACAGCACTTACTACTTTCCACCTCATAGTTTTCTAGTGTTCCTGTTTTGCACCTTCCAAGAGGAAGTTCAGCTCACGTCTTCATTTGCATCTTTCTTAGTAATTAATAGATACCTGCTGTACAGCAAAAACTGAAGTATTTGCTAAATGAAAACACACAAACAAATCTGCAAGGAATCAAAAGCAGCAGCAAGTCTGATACTATACAAGGGTTAACTGGATTTGTTCTCCTTCAAATTGGGTTCTGTGACCATGCACTACTGCTAATATCTTCAGAAATAAGAAACCTTGTAATGGTAAAATATAACTTCATAAACTTCTATTACAATCCTAGATACTATAAAAATCAAAATATATTCCCACTCTCTAAAATCTTAATTTAACAGAACAGTTAAGCACTCAGCGAGTATTTATAGACTTCATTGCCTTATGGTAGAGATTTGGTGGTAAATATTCAGAATTAGACATTTGCTCTCAAGGAATTTACAAGTGTTTAATGTCATTCTTCTCCCTTAACCACACTTTAAATATATTTTTATGATCCATCAAAAAAACCCTGTTCTAATATCAAATGATACATTCCACTTGTCTGTATACAATATATTTTGTGCAATTCATCTCACAGAGAAGAGCTTACTTTTTTATTAAATTTTTACAGTTCACTAAATATCAGAAACCTTATATGTAATCAGATATTTTAAAAGCATGCACTGACAAGCTTGTACATAAAATTAAAAAAATTAAACCAACTAAAATGTCTAATTATATTTAATATTTTCTTACTTCATTTAGCAAATCAGAAAACTCATTGCTTGGAATAAAAGTTTATTCCCCTTTTAATTATAATGACCATTGATTTATGTAAGTTAGTGTTTAACCCTGTGACGCTCTTCTAGAGATCACTTGGACTCAGTCAGAACCTTGTTAAGTCCCTATTTCTAAGTGCAAGCCCTGTCTCTCCCTCTCGACTATGCTTTTCAGATACTTGCTTTCCTTACTCTTCCACAAACGACTTTGAAAAACGAAAGCCAAAATGGCAATAGAATTTTGTACCCAAGCCTCTAGACTCCTCAATGCCTTTACCAATACTCTTTCATCTCCTGCAAATGACTTCCTGGTTTGCTCCCTGGAAAATAAATTCTACTCACTTTTAAGATACAGTTGTAAAGGTCCATTCTGGAGAATGTCTCTAATGTCACTACACCCAAGTCAAGTTCCCTACTCCTCTGGACTATGTATAACCCAACATAATTATGACATTCCAAGTATTGGCCCAAGTTTCTCATGGATTATCTTATTTTATCTGCACAGCAGTCGTGTGAATAATCCTTACTGTTTATAGTTCTTATTTTCTGGTGAAATGAAAGGTAGCTAAGAAAGGTTAGTTAATGTGCTTGAATTTACTACGTGGAGGAGCTATGATTCAAATCTTGGTCTTCAGGACTGCAAACCCTGAGTTCATAGCCACCAAGTTATGCAACATGTTATTAAAACAAACTAACTCATTTTTCTAGAATTATTTATCCCATGGTCATTCTGTATCTAGGTAGTGAGTTCCTTGCAGAAATTAACCTATCATTGTATTCTTAGTGTCTGGAACCTAACAGGAGTTTAGTAAGTATTTGATGGATGGGCTGATGAGTTGGTGAAGAGAGGGAGATGACTAAATGAATGACCAAAATAAACAAAAAACCTAATACCTGTAGATTGACTTGTGATCTAACACGGAGATAAGATTGAATGACTAGGTTGGCTTCACCATCCTCAGCCCTGCCTTGTTCAACCTTTGCTACCACTCAGGAATATGAATATATTCTGATTGCTTTTCACCCACTGTTATTAATATACCAATTTTTATCACTGGGAGTGCTTATATAATGCATCACTGACAGTAGTACTTTAATTTCTCATATATTATTCCAGATAATGCATGTGACATTGTGAGGTTTGTATTTCCTGAAAAGTAGATTTACTTCCCACAGAGTAGGAACCCAATAACTGTTAAAAGAATTAATGAATCAATAAAAAATGAATACATGAAGGACACTTGGTCAATCAATCAACTAATCAATGCTCAAATATAGAAACTGTAGGCATTAACTTACTAGCTCATGTTTATTTCGGACTATGACTAACAGCGTTCATACCCACTGCCCAAATGTGCCTCTGTGACAGATACAATGGTAAGCTTCTATTCACACCAAATTGTAAAATCCTTATAATAGTCTTGGAAGGTAGGTGTTTGTAATGCCATCTCAGACATATGCAAATAAAGAATCAGTGAGCTTAAGTTCAATGGATAAAGAAACTAATAATCTGTGAAACAGCATAGCTCGGATTGAAACCATGCCATTCTTATTCTTCATTGTCTGCTCTTTCCTTTGTCTGCTCTTTCCTTTGTATATGGATTGTAGAATCCCTGTGCTATATGTAAACCACTAATTCCTACTTTCCTAATGACACTGAGGTTTACTAATCAGACATATTACTGGAGTGACCATACCTCATCTGAGAAAAACATTTAAAAGTATGGAAAAAACTGAATCTTCAATTACATATAACTTGCTTCATTAAACTGGCTTCAGTTGCTTTCTGAAGATCTGTGGTGAAATAGAGCCAAGTGCTTCCCCTAAATAACTCAGTGCAATCTATCATCTGCTCCTTGCCTCCCACCTCCTTCTCCATACATAGAAAGATAATCATGTATTTATGTAGGGCCTTTTATAGCTCAACATATTTTTCAGTGGGTGATTCATTTTGGGGAGGCTTTCTTGTGTTTACCAACTTGGCATATTCTCCAAAGGTAAAACTGCAGCTGGCATATGTACATTTTCTCAGGACAAATTCTATACACCTCTTTTATCCCAAATTGAGAACTTACTGGTTTTAGATCCATGCTAGACTTACAGAAAGATTGAAAGAAAAAAAGGAACTTAATGGATTCTGCCTTTAAGGTAATAGGTTATATCTTTAAAGAAAATTTAATGGTTCTAAATTATTTGTTTTCTCATGTAAAATATCTAATTCACTACTCATAAGAAAATCTTTTAGATCATTTGCAATATTAGACTATATGTGAAATAATATTTTTGCAATGAATCAATTCCTAAGGTGAGAAATCAGAAATCACTTCAAGAGAAAATACAGGGATTAAATGTTTATGATAAGTTAATTGCTATAAAGGAATATTTACATTAGAATGAATTTTTCTGGTGGCAAAGTTAAAAAAGAAAGACACTTGGTGGCTTCACTGATAAATGAAAATAAGATGATCATCAGGGCCGGGCCCGGTGGCTCACGCCTGTAATCCCAGCACTTTGGGAGGCCGAGGCGGGTGAATCACAAGGTCAGGAGATCGAGACCACGGTGAAACCCCGTATCTACTAAAAATACAAAAAATTAGCCAGGCACTGTGGTGGGCGCCTGTAGTCCCAGCTAGTCGGGAGGCTGAGGCAGGAGAATGGCATGAACCCGGGAGGCGGAGCTTGCAGTGAGCCGAGATCGCACCACTGCACTCCAGCCTGGGCGACAGAGCGAGACTCTGTCTCAAAAAAAACCAAAAAAAAAAAAAAACAAAAAAAAACAGATGATCATCAGAAGAGGCAATTTCTCCCTGTGTCCCACACCACGAGAATTTCACCTTGGGCAGAACTAAAAATGAAATGGAGGAGCATGGCCTCTGGATTACACAGTCCTGGATAGGGCCTTTTCCATGCATAAACTTAGATTATTCTACCATTCTAAGGTTTACCTCAGTAAAATTAGTTTGGGTTTAACAACTAATTCAAAAGAGCATATGTAATGCAGTTGAAAGAAAAAATAAAAATGCCAACATAAGTCCAGATTTACCTACCTTTAGAAACAAAACGTGACCAATACCATTGGAGACCCTGGATGTCTCCTGCAGGTCCCAGCCCCTCTGCTCCTCCCACTTTCAGAAATAATCAAGCTTCTGAATTTTTAGAGTAGCCATTCCCTTACTGTACAGATTTCCCCTGAACTGTGTATCCTAAGCAAGATATGGTTTAAGTGTTCGTGTTTATGAAATTTACATACATATAATCATACAAAACACATTTTTCTACAAATTTTTTTTTACACCCAATTTTGAGTTTGAGATTTATCCCATTAGATACATTTAACTGTAGTTCAGTAATTTTCACTATTGTGTAGCATTCTGTATATATCTATAATAAGACACTTTACTTCACCATTTGACTGCAATAATCATTTGGGTTTTTTTCTCCAGTTTTGTTTTGTTTTGCTATTTTCAAAAAATGCTTCTATGAACATTCTTCTCTACCTCTCGTGGCACACATGTGTGAAAGCATCTACAGGGTACATTCTTAGGAGAGCTGTTGCTAGGTCAAAAGTATATAAATCCCGTCCCCACCAATCAGGCCTGATGGACAACATGACAGATACTCATATTGGATTAATCACAATGAAACACTGATAAAAAAAACTATCCCTGCAAGCATCCACAATTTTTTACTTTTCTAGATAATACCAAACTGTTTTCTAGAATGTTAATGCCAATTTACATTTTTACCAGCAGTCTCTATTGCTCCACATTCTAGACAACAGTTGGATATTTTAATTTCTTTAAATCTGATGGATAAAATGTTCTTTGTCATTGTAATATGAATTTACCTTTTTTCTAATGAAGTTGAGCATATTTTTATATGCTTATTGACTACTCATTTCTTAACTTCATCTCTAAAGCTCAAACAGTAACATATTTCATACATGCTTATTAAAAAAATGAAAATATATATGAACCTAAAGTACCCAGCACAAGTCTTGGTACAGAACTGGTGTTTAATACTTATCAATACCTACCACTAGTCCCCATTCTCCTTATAATTGAAAACTATTTGATAAAATGAGGAATAACATCTACCTTTAATGCTTTTAACAATAAAAGCACCAAAATGTTATCCAAATAAATGCTTCTAGAGTGCACGTATGGCACACACACACATACACACATCAAAACCCATTTGTCCAATATTTAAAGTCATTTTTGTAAGAAGCTAAAGTTAAGTTGTCGTATTATATTCATGTTTTGCAATCTGATTTTACACAGAGAAAGAACTTAAAAGTAAACAAGAATTTGGCAAATGAGGAAAGTATTCCAAAAAGAAATGCCATAAACTCTAGGGGCTTTGTTTATTTATTTATTTTTTTAACATTTTTGGTGGGGGGAGAGGCTCTGAGTCCAAAATCACAGTGGAGATACACTTTAAATGAGAGTAAGGGTAGTGAAGTCCAATTTTGTGTAAATTTTAAAGTAACAAATATTTATGGTAGCAGTAAACCAATAAGCTTTGGTTAAAAAAAAAAATACTAATGCTGTACAACTTTCTAGATTCTATGGGTGTAGCAACTACTATTTTTTTTTCTTTTTTAATTTTTTTTGAGACGGAGTCTCGCAGTCTCTCTCTGTCCCCCAGGCTGGAGCGCAGTGGCGCGATCTCAGCTCACTGCAACCTCCACCTCCCAGGTTCAAGCGATTCTCCTGCCTCAGCCTCCCGAGTAGCAGGGACTACAGGCTCCCACCACCGTGCCCACTAATTTTTGTATTCTTAGTCGAAACAGGGTTTCACCATGTTGGCCAGGATGGCCTCTATCTCCTGACCTCGTGATCCAACCGCCTTGGCCTCTCAAAGTGCTGGTGTTACAGGCATGAGCCACCGCGCCTGGCCTAGCAACTACATTTGTAAGGGATAATACACAAAACAGTCTCCCAGGAAATCATCAGGAACTCTTTTCATCAGTTCCCCAAATTTTGGAGAAATTCCAAGAGCAATTCAGCCACTTTTAGGGATATGACACTAAATCTTAAAAGTGCAGATGGGGCTGCACTGTCTATAGAGTAGTCATTCTTTTATTCCTTTACTTTCTTAATAAACTGACTGTCACTTCCAGAAAAAAAAAAAAAAAATTGCAGATGTGCCGGCGCCAGCCCACGCCTGTAATCCCAGTGCTTTGGAAGGCCCAGGCCTGCGGATCACCTGAGGTCAGAGTTGGACACCACCCTGGCCAACATGACAAAACCCTGTCTCTACTAAAAATACAAAAATTAGCTGGGCGTGGTGGTGGGGACCTGTAATCCCAGCTACTTGGGAGGCTGAGGCAGGAGAATCGCTTGAACCCAGGGGCAGAGGTTGCAGTGAGCTGAGATTGCGCCACATCACTCCAGCCTGGGCGAAAGAGCAGAACTCTGTCTAAAAAAAAAAAAAGGCAGATGATATGACCTTCTTTGACTGATTATTTTTAAATTTAGGGAGTAAATATATAAATTGGCTAAAGAGTAGTAGACAATAATAATAATTTATCCAATAACGCTTTATTTATTCAAGAAATATATATAAAGGGCCTGATATGTGTTGCATACTGTGCTAGGCACTATACTATATGTATTCCAAAAGAAAAAAATTAATAAAACAAACTGAAGCAGAAGCCACCCATACTAGATATATATGTGTATATATCAGCTTCCACATAAATCTTTTCAACAGAGGCTGATTTGAATATTGGCATAATGCTCTACTTATCATAAAATACACATTAACAGAATAAAACTTTCTTTTACCTTTTCTTTCACTAATTATATATTTCAGACTGGTGAGTCTTTTTTGTGGAGACTGTCCTGTGCATTATTGCATGTTTGGCTGCATTCTTGGCTTCCATTGCTCAATTACTCGATGCAAATGGCACCTCCACCCCACACGGTGTTGTGATCACAAGAATATTACCAGACATTGCCAAATGTGCCCTGGGGGGCAAAATCACACCCAGTTGAGAGCCACTGGGATAGAATGAATTGTAGAGCTGAAAGAGCCGTAGATGGAGAAAGAAGACCTAGTACGGAAACTAGCTTTATCCACTGACTATTTCTGCCTTTATATAACTAGGGATAGAATTTAGAAACCAGAGCATGTAGCAGTAGAGCCATGCTACTAGGATTTTCAGAAATTTTAGAAGTTCCATTATGCCCATGAAACAAGGTCTAAGCTTTCAAGCACCAGGGTAAAAGTAACTTAGAATGAGTAACAAACCCCAATTCCCAGCTGTAACATCTATATAAATTATGGTCCAGTAGCATAAATACCAGATATTGTTACCAGCAGGTCTTTGTTCTTAGCGCTCCCAAGATGGGGGTGGGCCACTCCCAAGATGGGGGCGCCTTTTGTTCTCTGACCTGGGGTTCTTGGCCTCACGGATTTCAAGGAATGGAACCTTGAGCCATGCAGTGAGTGTTATGGCTCTATTAGAAGCCGTGGGTCACGGAAGGGAACTGTGGAACCCAGCGACTAGTGTTCAGCTCGATTAGGACGAACCCGGGCACTTAGCCACACAGGAACAATGGTGAGCCTTTAGCCCGATCGGGAGCAGCAGTGGGCACCTTGCTGGATCAGAAGTGCAGTGGACACCCTGCCGAATCCGGAGTGTGGAAGTCAATGGCGGGTCTGTGACGACGACATTCAGCAATGGTGGACAGCGAGCAAAAGCTCAGCTAGAGCCTGAACAAACAGGGACCAGAAGAGTGTGCAATTGCAAGATTTAATAGAGTGAAAACACAGCTCCCAAACAACATGAGGGGACCAAAAGGGGTTGCCACTGCAGGCTGGAAATGCCTGGGTTTACATCCCAATCACTGTCCCTCCCCCGTGCTCTCAGGCGATAGATGATTTGACTATTTCTTTACCTCCTGCTTTTAGTCTAATTGGTATTTTAGTGAACCCTCTTTACTACCTGATAGATGGGGTGTGAGCTGAGTTACAAGCCCCGTGTTTAAAGGTGGGTGAGGTCTCCTTCCCCAGCTAGGCTTAGGAATTCTTAGTCAGCCTAGGAAATCCAGCTAGTCCTGTCTCTCAATATCTTATGTTGGTGTACTCTCTGTGTCGTTTGTTTTCTAAAACACAGTGTCCTTGTCTGTAAAAGGAGGGGTGTGTCAGGCCTCTGAGCCCAAGCCTGCATGTATATATTCAGATGGCCTGAGGCAACTGAAGAACCATAAAAGAAGTGAAACTGATCGGTTCTTGTCTTAACTGATGATATTGCCTTGTGAAATTCCTTCTCCTGGACAATGAGTCTCAGAAGCTGCCCCACCCAGCACCTTGTGACCCTGGCCCCTGCCCGCAAGAGAACAACCCCCTTTGATTGTAGTTTTCCGCTACCCACCCAAATCCTATAAAACTGCCCCACCCCTATCTCCCTTTGCTGACTCCTTTTTCGGACTCAATCCGCCTGCACCCAGGTGATTAAAAAGCTTGATTGCTCACACAAAGCCTATTTGGTGGTCTCTTCACGAGGACTCCTGTGACAGGGCAATTTCTCAGTTCCCAAGTTTGGGTTGAACACCCAGCTAAGGATATCTATGAGTCCATACACTTACTTCTTTGTCATCCTTCACCACACATTGTTATAATTTATTATTTGTTTGTATTTCCCTCTGGAGTGTAAGGAAAGACAATGTCTTATTAACCACTGTATCACCAGTCCCTAGCCCAATTTTTGACACGTGATAAACATTAATCAAGTGAATGACTTTATGAATCTGTTTTCAAGTTTGTTGATTCAGCTTTCTCTCTTTCTCTCTCTCTCTCTCTTTGCCTTTCTT
The DNA here is from genome assembly GCF_049350105.2 of Macaca mulatta. Taxonomy (NCBI): domain Eukaryota; kingdom Metazoa; phylum Chordata; class Mammalia; order Primates; family Cercopithecidae; genus Macaca; species Macaca mulatta. The sequence goes on from NC_133419.1 coordinate 81,206,552, forward strand.
GCTTCAACATTTGCTTTCATTTTACTACCAATATTACCAGAATCCATAATGACAGACAGGTTATATAAACAGTCACAATTTGTTATGATTTTAAGGGCTTCTGCACTTAACCTAGTCATTTCTACAGATGCTCACCAGTAAATGGAATTCACAGAACAGGAGACAGAGACTTTCATCTGAATGTTAGGAAGCTTATTTAAAATAAAAATAACTCTGAGAAAGGAAACTCAGTTTGCTCATTTAAAAATTGTACTGAATTGTACCTACTTCATAGAATTGCTGTGCCAATAAAATGAATCCTTTCCAAACTAAAATCTCTATGAAAATGGAAGAGATTTATTTTGTTTTGGCTTAAATTAAGTGGAAGTGACTGATATCTTGTATTTCCTCAATAAACAAACTGGCCTAGGAAATCATGGAATCTTCTTCAGGCCACTTACTGAGAGCAAAACACCCCCTGAAGAACATTCTTGATAGATGGTCATTTAAGTACTATTATCAACAATTCTTATGTCAGGTTCAAGAAAAATCTAAAGCTCATAAGTAGAGCAGCAGGGAGAAACCAGGGATATCCCAAGACCAACTCTGACCTTCTTGGTATTGTTCTTATCTTGGTTGTAATATAAAAATGTAGAAGGATTAAGGCTTCTTAATGAGGCTTCTAAATGAGATGATCTTAACACAGACGCAGAAAACTAGAGAGAGCTTGAGACTAGAAATCAGAGGAATTGTTTGGAAACCTAGCACTACCACTTACTAGCTATGCGATTCTGAACACATGGTACAACTCTCTGAATCTCACTTTCCTCAACTGTAAAATGAGCATAATAAAACATACCTTAAAGAGATGGGATGAGGCTAATATAAATGAAAATTTAAAGTGACTAGAATGTTAAGAGAAATGCCATCACAGAAAATAAATGGATCAAGTAATGTCTTAGTTTCTTTGGGCAACTATAACAAAATACCTTAGACTGGGTGGCTTATAAACAACAGAAGTTTATTTCTCACAATTCTAGAGGCTGGGAAGTCCAAGATCAGAGTGCCAGCATAGTCTGATTTTGGTGAGGACCCTCTTTGCAGACCACTGACTTCTTGCTGAGTCTTCACATAGTAAAGAGGGCACAGGAACTCCTCTGGGCCTTTTTTGTAAACTACTCAACCCATTCATGAGAGTTTAGCCCTCATGATCTAATCACATCCCTAAATGCCTAACCTCCTAATATCATCATTTTGGGGGATAGGATTTTAACACATAAATTTGGGCAGGAGGGGACACAAATATTCAGACTACAGCAAAGGGGAAATAATTGAAAATATTTTAACCTAAGGTGGCTTATTTGATCTGTTGGCTTGTTTTGAGAATCTTTTTCTTCAGGATGAAAAGAACACTGCAAGACTGACTCAATTTCTATACTTCTGTTTAAGAGAGAGGAGGAGAGCAGAAGAAAGGAAGGGAGAGAAGAGAGAAATTACAGGCTGCTGCTAAGTCTCATGGTTTAGCAAACAGTCTGGGGAAGGAAGAGCTTCTTTTTGTGAGGAAAGGAAAAAGACATTTCCTAAAAATAGTTTTACCTATCTTGAGATAATTACAACCCTCGAGAATTAGAAGTATTAAGAAGTACATACAGCCATACACAACCTCCAGAGTATGAGTCAGCTCTAACTCACCCCATCTCTCTCCTAGTTTGTATAGTTAATTACAAACTTTCTCATCCTAGCAAAATCATTAAGAGTCAGACACAGAGGACAGAGCATGGGAAATTAATTCCATTAATTTCATTTAGAAAAGTAGGATATTTGTGGAAGACGGTCTCTGTCTTTCAAATTGCTAAAGCAAACAGGTTGGCAGGTTTTAGTTACTAAATCAAATGTATGAATCATCTAAGAGAGAGTGTGCTCCAAGGAAATAGGGATTTATAGTCTCAGCTCTGACACTAAGAAAAGTGACTAGGCATACCGTTTTAGCCCTGTAGAGTGGGTTGAATACTGTACCCATAAATTTATGTCTACTTAGAACCTAAAAATGTGAACTTTTTGGGAAATAAGGTCTTTGTTGATATAATTAATTAGTTAAGGATCTCGACGTTAAGTCACTCTTGATTTAGAGTTGGCCCTAAATTCAATGACTAGTCTTTTATTAGAAAAGGATAGGACACAGAGAGACATGGAGAGGAGAAGGTCATGTAAAGACATAGATAGACATTGAAGCAATGTACCTAGAAGTCAAGCAACACCGGGTATTGCTGGCAATCACCAGAAGCAAGGAGAGAGGCATGAGGCATTTCTCTCTTAGAGCCTTCATAAGGAACAACTCCTGCCAATAACTTGATTTCAGGCTTCTGGCCTCCTGAATTGTGAACAAATGCATTTCTGTTGCTTTAGGCAACCAAGTTTGTTCTCTTTTGGTATGGCAGCCATAGAAGAAACTAATATACTTTACCTGTCGTTTAACTGTCTAATTTGTGATACACTGGAATCGAGTTATACATTTATCAACTATTGATTCAGTAATTACATTGCATTTGGGCTGGGATAACAATAATAGAAAGACATAGATCTGCCATCAGAGAGTTGACATAGAAGTTGGGAACTGAGACATTAATGAGAAAATAAAAAACAGCCCTATGGGGCTATCATAGTAATCAGTAGAAGGTGTTAGGGGAAAATGGGGTAAGATGGAGGTGGGTAGAGATGGAGTCCTGGGAAAGACAAGGAAAGCCTTCAAAGAGAGGGACTACTGGGATAACCGCTGGGACAGAAGAGGGGGTGTCAGTCTGGTGGACTCTTATGGAGTAAGGACTTTATGCAGTTTGATATTTCACAAGAATTAAGTGGTAGGAATGGGAAAGTAGGGAGACAAGAATAGAAGATAAGGTCAAATCATGAGAGAGGTACTGAAAAGCCTACAATTTTACTGCAAGAATGTTGTTATTGATTGAATGTTTGTGTTTTCCCAAAATTCATATGTTGAAATCCTGGCCCCCAAGTTTACGGTGTTTGGAAATAAGGCCTTTGAGAGGTCATTAGATCATGAGAGTGGAGCCCTCATAAATGGGATTAATGCCTTTTTAAGAAGACACAAGGAAGCTTCCATTCTCTCTCTTTTTTTCTGCTTTCCACCATGTGCGAATACAATAAGAAGATGGCCAGCTACAGGTAGGAAGGGAGCCCTCATTAGATACCAGATATTCTGGCTCCTTTATCTTGGACTTCTCAGCCTCCAGAATTTTGAGAAATAAATAAATAAATATAAATAAACAATAAATCTCTGTTGTTCATGCCACTCAGACTTTGGTATTTTTGTTTTGGCAACCCAAGCAGACTAAGACAGGAGTGTACTTCAGTTTACTCATCTGTAAAATGTGTGAAGTGGACAAAGTCATAATTTTACCCCCAATTTCAAGATTCTGAAGATCTAGGAAGGTTAAAATTCTTCAAAGTTGTTGTAATTTTGGCTCTGACACCAGGATAACTAAGCATCAGGTCTGTTCAATCAGAAATAACTATCACATGAGTAATATAAAAAAGGTATATGTAGTTAAGTGGCTGATTAACTAAAATGCATTTCTGTGAAGTTCTATACCAAAATGTAAATTTAAGGAAACCAACACCTCCATTCTATCCCTGAACCTGAGTTTGTAACTTAGTGAAAGATACACCGATCTTTGGCAATGCATCATCCAACTAAGAAGTGGTTTTGATTTTTGTTTAGGAACGTACAGTAGGTTTCAGTCCCATTCTGACATAACAGTATTAGAGTACTGAACATGTAATCAATATGCAGTGAAGGATTTAAAAGACCATTGAGGTAACCAAGATGAAATCAAGCCCCCTACCTAAACACACACATACACACACACACATTTTGTGGGACAAACCTTTGGAGCTTAAAATCCTGCATTCTGATCCAGGTTCTGCAATTTACTGATATGTTTCCTTGGAGGAAATATTTAACTTCTCTGAACATCAGTATCTCAGCTATAAAATGAAATAGTATATACCACAATGAACAGTGAGTATGAAAATTTATGAAATTATATCTTTTATCCCTCAACTACAGTGATAGATTACACATTTTTAGTGTTCAATAAATGATACCCTTTAAATTAGCTTTATAGATACAACATACCAGAATCTCTGGGATAGCTAACGTAGTATTAAGATAAAAGTTTATAGCACTAAATACCCACATAAAAAGGTTAGAAAGATCTCAAATGAACAACCTAACCTCATACTTAGAGGAAGTAGAAAAACAATAGCAAACCAACTGCAAAACTAGCAACAGAAGAAAAGTAACCAAAATTGGAGCTTGAACTGAATAAAATGGAGATGCGAAAAACCATAAAAAGATTGATGAAACCAAAAGCTGGTGTTTTTGAAAGAATAAATAAGATTGATAGACCACTAGTTGGACCAATAAAGAAAAAAAGAGAGAAGATCCAAATAAACACAATCAGAAATGACAAAGGAACAGCACCACTGATTCTGCAGAAATACAAAAAACCCTCAGAGACTATTAGAAACACCTCTATGCACACAAACTAGAAAACCTAGAAGAAATGAATAAATTCCTGGAAACAAACAAACTCCTAAGACTGAGCTAAGAAGAAATTGAAACCCTGAACACAGCAATAATGAGTTCCAAAATGGAGTCAGTAATAAAAAACCTATCATTCAGAAAAAGCTCTGGACCAGATAGATAGATTCACAGTCAAATTTTACCAGACGTATAAAGAAGAGCTGGTACCAATCCTACTGAAACTATTCCAAAAAATCGAGGTGGAGAGATTCTTCCCTAACCTATCACATGAGTCTAGCATCATTCTGATACCAAAACCTGGTAGACACACAATAAATAAAAGTTTAGGCCAGCATTCGTGATGAACGTAGATGCAAAAATTCTCAACAAAATCCCAGCAAACAGAATCCAGCAGCACATCAAAAAGTTAATTCACCATGACGAAACTGGCTTTATTCTTGGGATGCAAGGTTGGTTCAACATAGAAAAATCAATAAATGTGATTCATCACATAAACAGAACTAAAAATAAAAACCACATGACCATGTCAATACATGCAGAAAAGGCTTTAGATAAAAATCAACATTTTTTCATGTTTAAAACCCTCAACAAACTAGCCATTTAAGGAAAATATATCAGAATAATAAGAGCCATCTATGACAAACTCATAGTCAACATCATACTGAATGGGAAAAAGCTGAAAGGATTCCTTTTGAGAGAATAAGACAAGGATGCCCGCTCTCAGTATGCCTATTCAACATAATACTGTAAGCTCTAGCCAGAGCAATCAGGCAAGAGGAAGAAGTAAAAGGCATGTAAATAGGAAGAGGGAAGTCAAACTATCTCTCTTTGAATGTAATATGATTTTATACCTAGAAAACTTGATAGTCTCTGCCCAAAAGCTTCTAGATCTAATCAACAACTTCAGCAAAGTCTCAGGATTCAAAACCAATGTACAAGCCATCAGTCACTGTGGGAAGCAGCTTGGAGATTTCTCAAAGAACTTAAGACAGAACTACCATTTGACCCAGCAATGCCAATATTGGGTATGCACCCAAAAGGAATATAAATTGTTCTACCATAAAGATGCACATATGCATATGTTCATCACAGCACTATTCACAATAGCAAAGACATGGAACCCACCTAAATGTCGATGATGAACTGAATAAAGAAAATGTGGTACGTATACACCATGGAATAATATGTGGGCATAAAAAAGATTAAAGTCACATCCTTTGCAACAACATTAATGGAGGTGGAGGCCATTATCCTAAATGATCTGACTCAAGAACAAAAAAAACAAATGCAACTAAACATTGAGTATACATGGATACAAAGAAAGGAACAATAGACATCAAGGCCTACTTGACAGTGGAGTTAGAGGGAGGGAAAGGATCAAAAAACCACTTATTGGGTACTATGCTTATTACCTAGATGACAAAATGATTTGTTCACCAAACTCCCATGACACACAATTTTTCCATGCAACAAACCTGCACGTGTACCCACTGAGCTTAAAAGTTGGAAAGAAAAAATAGACTTATTAATGAAGTTCAGAATTTCAAAAATCCCTAAATCTTAGATACTTTTTTAAAAAGGAACTATATTAAAGAAAACATTTAAAGATCCTGAATATAATCTTGAACCACTCCATATACTGAAATTGCTCAATTAATGCTAGCTCTTATAGAAACTTGTAAAAATTATTTATAATTCTTTTCTACCAAGGAGCATATGAGGGTTGTGTTAGAATTTTCCCAGTAATTTAGGGCTGTGTAAAACATCCAACATACTAATAATGTTACCCAACTACAACTGCCTTATTATCTTCTGTCCCCTACACCTGCAGAGAGAGAGAGAAAAAAAGACAGTACCATTTAGGAATTACATTTGTATCTGAAAAGGGATGACCCTTCATGTTTTAGAATAACAACAACTTCACATCAGCAGTCAGCAATGTAACAATTAGGGCTTTTCGAATGGCAGGTTCAGGTGCAGAACAGGGGACTTGTCTTTGAATCAGGTAAACTTAATTTCCCATCTGATAAGATTTGGCTGTGTCCCCACCCAAATCTCATCTTGAATTGCAGCTCCCATAATCCCCATGTGTCATAGGAGGGACCTGGCAGAATGTAACTGAATCATGGGGACAGGTTTGGCCTTTGCTATTCTTGTGATAGTGAATAAGTCTCAAGAGACCTGATGGTTTAATAAAGGGCAGTTCCCCTGCACATGCTGTTTTGCCTACTGCCATGTAAGATGTGCTTTTGCTCCTCCTTCGCCTTCCACCATGATTATAAGGCTTTTCCAGCCAGGTGAAACTGTAAGCCCACTAAACCTCTTTTTTTTTTTTTTTTTTTTTTTGAGGGGGAGTCTCGCTCTTGTTGCCTAGGCTGGAGTGCAATAGCATGATCTCAGTTCACTGCAACCTCTGCCTCCCAGGTTCAAATGATTCTCCCACCTCAGCCTCCCAAGTAGCTGGAATTACAGGAGCCTGCCACCATGCCTGTTTAATTTTTTTTTTGTAATTTTAGCGGAGACAGGGTTCCACCATGTTAGCCAGGCTAGTCTTGAACTCCTGACCTCAGATGATCTGCCCACCTTGGCCTTCCAAAGTGTTGGGATTACAGGCATGAGCCACCATGCCCAGCAAAGTCTCTTTTTTTTTTTTTTTTTTAAATAAATTACCCCGTCTCAGGTATATCTTCATAGCAGTATGAAAATGGAGTTATACAACATCCTAATTCTGCCACAAGTCATTGGAAGAGTAAGTTAACTCCTTGGTAATGTGAGAATAATAATGATCACTTCATGAAGTTAATATTGTCATCACATGAGATAATGCATATGGCAACACCCAATTTAATGCCTTAGATACAGTAGGTAACAGAGTAATAAATGTTTTAAATAGCACATGCATAAATACTACCACCTTTATCCTTTTTGTGGATGTAGACTTGTGTATTTAAATAGTAAAGAAAAAAATGAAGAGAGTTTGAACACTAGATTGTTGACCTATTTACACAGATGTAATGCCTAGCACAACTGCTTGTACTCAGCTTCACATTCTAATATACACAATTGGGCAGTTTGTTGTAATTTTATGTTTTTTAAAGGGTCGAGTACTCTGTTGATGGTAAACAATAAATACAATAGAGCACATTTTATGGTATTTATAGGTCTAAAATACCTTATTTTAAAAATTGGTCAAACAGGCTACAATTTATAGTGGCATATGTTAAGTTACCTATAGCCTAAGGTTCAGAACATTTTTTCCTGGTGAAACAACACTATTTTTACCACCCATCTACTGTTTTTTAGAATTTTATACATTTTGCATAATACAAAACACAGGCATCTAATACAAAGCCAGAATGTCTGTTGGTATTATACGCATATACCCGTGAACACACACACCTATTAACAAGCCCTTGAAAAATTGACATAGTAACATTGGTTATCTGGAGAAAATCTGTATCACTGTATATGGCTTATATGTAATGAATAGAATTATATAATATATGTGGCTTTTTAAAAAGTATTCATATGCTGTAAATAAATGATATTATTGCAGTTGCCCAAGGATTTTGCCTCAGTCTCACTCAGCCTGGTCCTTAAAAATCAGGAGAGCACAGATAAAATGTACTATCTTTAGTCATAGAAGTCCTAATTCTGGACCACAAATATTTTCCTAATTCCGTGTAGATCCAATGTGACTACAATGTGAGTATGGATGGTACTCTGTCTCATCAATAGTACTATTATTGTTCCTACGGCACCAAGTGGCAATCAGTCAGAGAAAATCTCCATCTCTGTTGCATGTATGTTTCTGAAATCTTCATTTCCCAGAAAGAGGTAAAAAGGTAAATAATTATAAAAAGGCTGGCCTCAGAAGGTGATTTTTAAATAACTATTATAAATGACACATAATGTTCAGACCCAAATTTAATATATTATAATAAAAAGAATGTAGGATTTGGCACACAGTAGGCTTAGTTCTTGCCTTTACCTTGGTAGGAAAAGTTGAGCATGTGTAGACTTTGATTTCAAAGTCTTATTCTGTAATATGAATAGAATAGTACTTCCCACATAGATCATCCTGACAGTGACCTTGGTTGAGTTCACTGAAAAGTTTCTCATTCAGAACCTTTCCTCCTTTCCCTTGAGTGTTGTCAAGTTAACTGTGGCAATTACTATAGGAATGGGAAGGGCAATGGGCTTGGGATAGGATGAACTGCATACAACTTTGTTTCTTATCAGCTAATGTTTGTTTCACCTGGACAAGTCACTTAATCCCCCAAAACTATAGTTTATTCATTATAAGACTTAAAAAAGAAAGAAAGAAAGAAAGAAAGAAAGAAAGAAAGAAAGAAAGAGAAAGAAAGAAAGAAAGAAAGAAAGAAAGAAAGAAAGAAAGAAAGAAAGAAAGAAAGAAAGAAAGAAAGAAACAACAGTATCTAGTTTCCTCCACTGAAGTCTTGAATCCCTCCACGCGATCCATGAGGTTTGGAATTAACTCTTTCCAAATTCTTGCCAATATTGTTATTTTTACCTTCCCCACTGAATTACAAATATTCTTAGTGTCATCTAGAATGGTGAATTCTTTCCAGCAGGAAGAATTCTGTTAAATTAGTCTGCTGACATTAAATTAAAAACTAGATTTCAAAGTGCTTTGTAAACTGTATCAAAAAGTCTTTAAACAACATAGCTCAGCAGTTAACTGGAAGGGACTTTCAGGTTGTTTTGTTAAATAAAAAATGTTGATATGCTGCGAAACATGTAAAAAATGTTTGTTTTTAAACAAATAATGATAAAACTATACATATACCCATATACAAAATATATTTATATAGTATATTTGTATCTATATATTTATATCTATATATATCTGTAGATATGTATTGGTGTACGTCCATCAGCATGGATAAATACCAGCATTGCTTACATGGGCCAGGTAAACTAGGGATGGTGGAAGAAGAGAAAAGATTAGCATTGGAACAGCAAACAAACCAAAAAACTTACAAAACAATTTCCAGAAAATAAAAACTATCTATATCCAAGATAAGTATATGTGTGTGATATAATCTATGTTAATCTGAGGTGTATAAATACTGCTTGCATGTTTATGTTTATAGACATAAACTATATAAGGATAATCAGCAAACATTAATGGTAGGCATCTCAGAGTGAAATGTGGTGGAGGAATATGTTTCCATTTTATTCTTAAACATAGTATTTTATATTGTTGTTCAATGAGCACGTATTATTTAGAAAATTTAAAATATTCATATGTTTTTATTGTGAAAACCAAAATAAAATTACTAACAAATCAAAAGAATTATTATCCACTATACCAGGCATTTTTTTAACCTATATTCCGTTATTTCTCCTACTTTTCCCATTGCAGATATTACTAGTTGATTATAACCTCCTTTCTTATTAGGACTAAACACAGCCTCATAATTCTTCCTCACACAATGCAACAGGGGCTACTATAAGTGATGAGAGATGGTCACGATAAATGAAATAATGCCTTGCTATCAAGGCATTAATTTACTTCCTTGAAGGGATAATCCTGGATTTACATTTCTGCAACTGCATTGCATCAGCAAAATTTTAGCCAAATGTATGCAGAACAAATGAGTATTTTATTAAGATAATAATCACAATTTAAACAATGGTTATTTTCAATAATGATATTAGACAGTAATTAATACAAAATTAATTGTTCACATATGTCAATCTTCAACAGAGGAAAGGTCAATGAAAATAAAATGGTATTTAAAAAGAAAGCTTCTAACAGAAAAATCGGCCACATATATCAAAATTGTGTGGTTATGCTCCCATTACTCTTGAAGAAACAGTAAGATATTAACTTATTGGTGAAACAGATTATGATCTCAGCAAGATTATTTAAAGAAAGATTTCCAGCGTGATATTGCTCTCTAAATTCATAGAAATTTTCTGTAAATAACTGTACCGCAGACTCGTTTGCCTTATTTATAAAATGGAACTAAAGCAATCCCTCTCCTCCTTCAAAAGATTGAAAATGTGTAAATGCTCTGCTAACAACTAAGCAGGAATTGTGATAAGAGATGGTTATTACTGCATGTCATTTATATGAGAAAAATGGCATGCTAGTCATGAAAAAACTTGGTAGAATTCGGTAAAGGTGATCCACTTGGGATAAAAAATGATTTCTGTACTAATAACTTAGTTTTGTCATTTGATTAAGCATCTTCAATTTGTTTAAAATTATAATTAACTATGGATGATGACAATTGCATCCTGTAACTGTGCAATAAATGCTTGTGGTGTTGAATTGTGTAGGGGAGGGCCAGGAGTATGTATCTTCAGATTCTTTCTTTATTACAATTCAAAATTCAAATGTTTTGAAGCCTTCTATTACTATTTGTAAAATGGGAAAAAAAAAAAAAAAACACATCAAGACACATGGAATAAAATGGTTAAGAATACAATTTGTTTAGGTAGTTTGAAGAAGTGACTCATTTGATTATAGCTCCCTAGATTCCTTTCCATAAGTAAACATTGTCTGATCAGCCATAGTATATAAACCTTGTGTTGGGTAGTTTAGGAAATGCTGTGGGAGAAACAAAATACTCAAAAGAAGTTAAATTTGAGGTGGTTCATAAGTGTCTCTATAAAGATAAAATGCATTGTGGGGGCTCAGAATTTAGTTATGTCTAACATATATTGATTCAATACTTAACTTGCACTAGGAACTGTGAGAGTTTAGGCTACAGTTCTTCTAATCAGATAGATTTTAGAGAAAAGAAATAATACGCTATTAGGACCACACAAGATGATACTTCAGAAGGAATCCTCGGGCATAAAGCTGTACAGAGAAGACCCTCCCTCTGCTCTCTACACACACTAATTCTATTAGTTCAGCTAGGAAAGATTTTTTGAATGAGGTGATCCTTGAGTTGTGTTTTAAAAGAGAAGAGAATGGCTGATTCAGAGAAACAGAGCCAAATGAAAGAGTGAATCAAAGAAAAGGTAAAAGTAAAAGTAAAAGTAAAATTTCATTCAGCTCAAATTTTGAAGTCAGTGCCTTTTAAATATATTAGGTTATGTAAAGGTTGATTATCCAGTGAGATACATATTATTTTGTCCCACTCTTATTTTATTTTCATTTTTATGTATGCTTTATAGAGGCCCAATATTATTAAATGGTAATGTCAGGATTGGAATTCAATTGCATCCTGATCTCTCTTTCTTTCATTTTCTTAATATTAACACTTCTTTCTTTTTCAGCTCCTTTCTTCTTCCAGATATGGAAGAAGAAATAAGCATAAAAGCCTTAAATTTTCTTTCTAGCAGTAAGAATGAGATTAGAATTTTTCATACTGATTTTTCTTTTTTTCCTAAGACCAAGATAGAGACTTACATAAGGGTTAGTCATGCCTAAGGAAAAAGTTAATAAAATGCTGATCACTGACCATTGTTTGTCAAGTTGAGGTCCTAACCAGTCCACACTTTCTTTCAGAAAATATTACCTAGTAGATAGAATACTGTCAAACATCATGCCAGAATGTCTTGTAGAAGAGGGGCAAGTAAGGAAATATTTTCAGTGACTGTAATAAATACTACAATGGAGACCAGTACAAAGTGCTAAGAAAATGACCAGCACTATGAGAATGCTGGGGAGGATGTCATGGGAAGATCATATTTAAGAGAGGTTTTAAGGGATCAACAGGCATTTCTTTTTCAATGTAGAGGGGAAATAGGACACATTCTATTTTGAGTGAACCTCTTAAATGAAGACACCACAATGTGTCTGAGTGAAGTTTTGTGGGAAGAATGATCAACCTGAAGTCTACCATTAATGGACATTTAGATTGATTCCATGTCTTTGCTATTGTGGATAGTGCTGCAATAAACATACTCATGCATGTGTCTTTATGACAGAAGGATTTGTATTCCTTTGGGTATATATCCAGTAATGGGATTGCTAAGTCGAATGGTAATTTTGTTCTTAGGTCTTTGAGGAACTGCCACACCGTTTTCCACAATGGTTTAACTAATTTACGCACCACCAACAGTGTATAAGTGTTCCCTTTTCTCCACAACTTCGCTAGCACCAGTTATTTTTTGACTTTTTAATAATAGCCATTCTGACTGGTGTGAGATGGTATCCTTAGCAAACGGACGAATAGTTAACAGGAACAGAAAACTAAGTACCCCGTGTTCTCACTTTTAAGTGGAGCTAAATGATGAGAACACATAGACCCATAGTGGGGGACAACAGAAAATGGGGCCAATTGGAGGGTGAAGGGAGAGGATCAGAAAAAAAATAACTAACGGATACTACGCTTAATACCTGGGTGACAAAATAATCTGTACAACAAATCTTCATAACACAAATTCACCTATATAACAAACCTGTACAGGTAGCCCTGAATTTAAAATTTTAAAAAGACATGAATTTATGGGATGGTCTAAACTGCTAGGTAGCATCTGATTGTGTCCTCCCTAGTATTCCAGAAGTTGAGCAGAGGAAGATTGCTTCAGGGCTGTTTGGAAAGACATGATGATGTCCTCATTTCTCTTAGAGCATGATGGATCAGTATCAGTACAGGATGCACTGGTTGACTGACCATCGATGGAACAAAATCACTTAAAGGACCTTCATAAAGGATAACTGCTCTCTCTAACTCTATCTCTTTCTCTCTCTCTCAACACACCACATACACACACACAATCTCTCTGTCACACACACACACGGACACACACACACTCACGCAATCCTGGTGGTTTCTATGACTATGTTGCCACATAGTCTGAAAACTGCATGTGACATATATCTTGATTCTGCCATTTAAGAATTTAAAGGTCAAGGGTAAGTTAATCCATCTTTCTAAGCATTAATTTTTCCTCATTTGCTAACTGGAGTGATAATACCTCCCTGCCAAGGTTGCTGCAAGAATTTAATATAAAATATATATTTGATAACCCCTGGCATAATCTGACAGTAAGTGCTCAGCATTTTTTTCTTCCTTTCACTTTCTTGAGGGAAAATTTTTGTAGCTACAGATTCTTGGTCACCAATACCAGGAAAATAAATTACTTCTATGTATGACAGAAAGAGGTAAAAATACAGATGATGTGTACAGTATTCTTACTGTGCATGAATACCGCTGACACTTAGTAGGTCCACCCCAGGTGCCAGACACTTTGGTTAATCTTGGAGACACAGGAACAGTGAAGGAAAAGACCCCTTCCTCAAACAACTCGCAACCAATTAAAAGCAAGAAATACATGAATCACAAAAAGTTAGGTAACAAAATGGAATTAAAACTCAGAATAAGACTTGCTTACAAAATCTATAATGGGTTCAACACCCATTAATATGTCTAGAACCCCTATTGCTAGATGATATTTAAGTAGTGAATGATTTTAGACTAAATACTTGATACAGTTCTGCATCACTCAGGAATTCAGTTTGTGTGGGAATCTTTTCAGACCAAAGAGCATGAATTAATTGCACTAACCCCAAATAAAAATGCATTTGAGAAAACAGGAAAGTATTGTCATCTGAAAGACAGTTATTTTTTTAACTTAATTTTGTTTCTTATTTTGTCTGTCTTTTCTGAAGATTAAGACTAACTCCTTTTTTTTCCCACTTAGCTTTGATGTATGTGTGCAGGGGCTGTAGATGGAATAAAAATAACGTTTTCAATAATATATGCTCTTTCAGATAGACAGAACTCTTTCAGTAAAATATATATGAGAACATTCCTTCTAGCCACCAGCTATGATTCATTTATTACCCAGTTGACCAGAGTTCTTGGGAAAAGAGAATGGTCATTTCTTTCAACATCCACCACCACAATTCTCCAACTTTTACCCCTTTTCTAGTAATAATGCCAATCATACCTTATTAGATATTTTCTTACCCCCACCCCCCCAACTAAAGTGTTTTCCTGCTCCACTTGCTCTTCAGACTCAGCGATTATTTTCTGGTGTTATAAATGCAGACCAAATTTTGCTTAGAAAATTTAAAGTAAAATCTTTAAAAGGGGACTGAATGTTGGTGCTTACTGATAGCTACTATCATTTTTCTCAGGCAACATTCCTTTGATGTGGCAGAAATTATTTCGGAGGATTTTAGAAACATTCAGATGTTCAACTGACCTTATGTATTGACACAGTACAATCAAGAATTCCACTGTGAGCCTTCCATTTGCCATAAATAATACAGTGTGCAGTCAATGGAGGACAGACAACAAAAAGGGGGACTATTAGAAGGGGTCTGCAGTAATTTTTAATGTCACAGTATGTTTCTGATGCTGCCAAAGACTAAACCAAGAAAATGTTCAGATAAGAATTAGAATTTAGTAAGTCAGTTTGTTTTGATTTAATTAGAATTATAATTAATGATAGAGCTGAAACAAACAGAGGTAGGAACTTGGCAATAATGTCTACACTCCAACTTTAGAAAGGTACGATTCAACAATCATAATAATCAGAAATATGCTAATGGAAGTTTAAGAATAAATGCAAATGGCTCTTCTGGGATGGATATTTTGAATGTCAGTACTACTTTGGATTAATACTATTAAGACAAAATGTGCAGTCCATAGTTGCAAGTACAGTAGGGTCTTGTGTTCTGAATGAGAAATGTTAGGAATTAGAAAAGTTTCTTCCCTTTAAATATGTTCTTTTTGATCACATTTCTTTCTAAACCAGTTTTCAGGGATACTTATAGAAGCCTCAAAGAAAATATGCTATGTTTAAATTATATGAGCATAAAGCTGAAGGGACCTTTGTAGTGTAATATTTTACAGATAATGGGAGTGAGAGAGAGAAATGAGGGAACCCTACTACAGTCATAACCAATAGTTGGTCGCAACACCAGAATAGAAATAGACCTCATTCCACTACTGCAAAAATATATTGGCAGCTTAGAGTTCCTATTTCTACACATCCAACCTGCCCCTGTGCTAGAGATCGTATCCTCACCTCTTCCTTCATCACCACCATAAATTGCAGTTGGAGGCAGTCACTGACAAATAAAAGTAAGGACGATAAATTAATAGTCAAATATTGCTGTTACTTTCTGATGCTCAGTTTTACTTAACTCATTTCCCAGGTGAAACTTTAAGGAAAAATTTATCTTTTTAGTTAACATAAAACACTTGTTTGAAATCTGAATTCACAGCAAAATATGATGTTTATAAAACAAGTTTCATATGTCACTGAAAAAAGAAGTCTCCAAGGATCCTTTGCCTGTAGAAATATTCTTCTTGTTCTTGTTTCTTCCCTAGACTTTATAGTACATCTGTTTCTCTGTATTAGTGGGCAGTTGGGTTCAGGATCTCCCATGAACACTCAAATCCACAGATGTTCCACGTCCTTGATATAAAATGGCAGAGTATTTGCATATAACCTATGTACATCTTCCCCTATACTGTAAATCATCTCTAGGTTACCTATAATACTTAATAGGATATAATCATACATGTTCAATACAGAGGCAAATTTTCTAAATATTTTTGATCCATGGTTCATTAAATCCACAGATATGGAATCCATGAATACAGAGGGCCTACTCTATGTAGAAATTGTTTTCAAGATCATTGTATAAGAAAAATTTTAGTAGAACATGAACATATGGAGATAATATGCTTTAAACCATATAAAATGAGTTTTATATCGCACCTAGCCTTTTATTCTGCTTTTTGGAGCGAGTGGTTAAGTGATGTATTAGCTCTTTTTTCCCTCTTGCACATGTGGAATGGGAGGTAAGTCTGATAAAGCACCTGTATAAGGGAACAGCTAGACACACTACGTCATAAATGCCCAGTGTAAAACAGGTAGACTCCTTAATCAGAATCCTGAATACTCTGCAAAAATCACAAAGTAGTTTAGACTCCTGCCTTTATAACTCCAGAAAATATCATCTACTACCATAGTTTTCACTTCTACCTACACCTCTTCAGAATGCCAGGATGTCCCACTGAACATGCATACCCAAGGCTCCTCAAATTCAATGTGTCCAAGTGCACACATTATCTTTTCCTCTATTTTCCTTCTGGTCCTCTTAGTTCCTATATAGTTCAACCTTACCAGAAGTTCTGAAAATCAACCAGCTCTCTACGTATTCTCTTCTCTTTCAACTATCACTACCTCAGTGAAGAATTTTCTTGTTCCTTATTTGAACTAATGTTTAGATACTTCAACTACTCTCCTCCCTATCTGCTCTTATTTATAACAATTATTCTGCCATTGGTGTAAGAGTATTTTGCTAAAATTTAAATCTGTGCATGATTTACCCTGGTTTCTAATCACCCAATGACTTCCTATCATCTGCAATTTAATTTCCACATAATTCCTAGTCACTGCTCCATGATAAACAAAAGTAAACTTAAAACAAACTAAATTCCCATTGTTCAGTAAGCTTGGAAATGTGTATTTAGCTTCCTTTAAACAATTGGTATGTCAAAATATTTGCAAAACTGAGCCATATGAAAACCTGCTTGACTCAGTTTGGGCCAAGTGTTTTATAATTAATTCTATATACACATGTTCAGCCTCTTCTCTTGTTACCCACTCTTACATTCTTTACAACATAGTACGCCTTACCACATATTTGTTGTTTGGTCTCTGTAAGAGCATATGCAAAAAAATGTTACCCTTGAAATATCTCAAATTATACCCTTTAAAACAGGTACTATGCTTTCTGTATCTCTATATCCCCATTACATACAATGTCTGTCAAACAGTAGATTCTCAGTGAATACGTGATGACAGAATAGGTGGAGGGATGGGTGATGGTAAACTAACAGGCTGCAGTCATGCATTATTCTAGACAATGAGGCAGAAAAGCTCTACGGCAAGCTTGTCCAACCTGCGGCACATGGCCGCATGTGGCCAAGGACAGCTTTGAATGCAGCACAACAAAAATTCTTAAACTTTCTTAAAACATTATACGATTTTATTTTACAATTTTTTAAAGCTCATCAGCTATCATTAGTGTTAGTGTATTTTATGTGTGGCCCAAGGCAATTCTTATTCTTCTGGTGTGGTTCAGAGAAGCCAAATGATTGGACACCCCTGCTTTACAGAGTAAGGTATGCTTAACAAAACAGTTTGTGTAGAGAGACAATGGCAGGCGTCTGTGGCTTTCTGTTCTGTTTCCATTCCTTGCCTGAGGGAATATTCACCCTTCACATTTTAGGCTTCTAGTAATGAAAGGACACACAAGCCTTGAGGAGGTCATCAATGAGACCCTTCTTTTGGAGAAAAAGGAAGATTTCAACTCAGCCTTGGTTTAACCTTTTTCTCTGGAGAGCTTGCCGGGTTTTTTTTGTTTGTTGTTGTTTTGTTTTGTTTTGTTTTGTTTTTTTTTTTTTTTAACAGAGAAGGGAATTCTCAGTCGAGAATACTTCATATTTCTCAACATCCTAAATGAATATCAACCTCAAGGGACTGTTCTTGTTGTTGCTGTTTTTCATATAGGTTTTTGGGTTTTTAAAATTTGTTTATAGCTTGTGGACTCAAAAATGTCAAAGATGACTATTGGTCAGTTAAAATCTGCGGAACAATTAATTGAATTAGAACTCCGCAGTCTGGGCAAGGGCATTTAAAATTTCACTTTATAACCCTCATTTGATAAGTCAGTCTCATATTAATTAACACATTACGGCCCATGTATTGAGACTGAGTCTTACATAAATCAATTGCCTTTTCTTATTGTTCTGCTTTATAATATTCACTTTTTAAAATGTTGGGGAATAGAGTATACATTTGATGCCATAGGAAATAAAACTGCTTTACTGCTAATATATTCATGATAGCATCCCCTAAGGCTTCCATGAGACTGCATAAAGAATATTGAATATCATCTCTAAATAAGGAAACAAAGATTCTGTTAAGCAAGAAATAAGACATTAGGGAAGTTACAAACACATGTCAATTAAAAAAAAAACATAAACTGCCAAAGACTAAAATACCAGAATAGCCACATTGGTTAAGGGCTATTATATGTATTTGCTAAGCATTGATGTCAAAGGAGGAGGGGAAAGATATTTAGGCTGATTCAATAAGTATCACAAGTGAAATGTGATGGGGTTATTAAGTGGAGACTTTTCAGCAGGTGATCAGTAGTGACCTAACCTGCTCATGACGATTATAGTATAGATTACACCTTGAAAACTGCTGTGAGACATGTCGCTAAGATTTTTGGCTTTTTTGTTTCAAGTAATTTACGATTTGGCTCAATATTTTGTTGACTTTTTATGAAAGGAGACTCTAATCTTGGAGGAAATAATCATTTCCCATGTGAATCAGTGACTCCTTTGTTTCTTTTTTTTACAAAGTTACAAATTTAGAATTGAAAGTGACTGTAATGATAATAATAATGACATATATAATGCAAAACTTATTTAGGTTTACAGAATGTTTACAGTTTGCAAAGCAATTGCATTTGTGTTATCTTTTTGATGCACATGAAAACAACACAGAGCAGGTGACATTATCACTATCTCAATCACGAGGATCCCAGAGGTAGTGATTTTCTGAAGACACAACTCATTGCAGGAATTTTATTTTGTTTTGAGACACAGTCTTGCTCTGTCACCAGGCTGGAGTGCAGTGGCACGATCTCGGATCACTGCAACCTCTGCCTCCTGGGTTCAAGCGATTCTCCCGCCTCAGCCCCCGAGTAGCTGGGACTACAGGTGTCCACCACCATGCCTGGCTAATTTTTGTATTTTTAGTATAGACGGGGTTTCATCCTGTTGGCCAGGATGGTCTCAACCTTCTGACCTTGTGATCGACCCACCTAAGCCTCCCAAAGTTCTGCGGTTACAGGCGTGAGCCACTGAACCCGGCCGGAATTTCTTTTTAATAATAACTACTGCTACCATATTTTACTGCCTGCTATATTACACAAATTGCCTAGGTACCTTATAGATATTTCTATTCCTTATAACAATCTTCTGTGGTAAGGATTACAAGTGTGACTTATTGATAATAAAACTAAAAGTCAAAGTGGTTAAGTGACTTTCACAAGGTCACACAATTAGTTTTAGAACAGCCTTGCCACAAGGTGAAGTCCTATCTTTTAACTGTGACGTCTCCATTTTTACCCTAAGAAACTGTCATCCAGGTCCTATTTATACACTTCTAGGATTAGAAGGCTTTCTGTGTAGTTAGTATGATTTATTATGAGATATTCTGTAAAACACATTCTTCAATGTGAATTAAAATTACAGCTTGTTGTAAGATTGAATTAATATAGTCTCAGTGACTCCCTCTTCCACAGACAACCTTTAATTCTGTAAGAAGAGTTCAAGTATTCCAATATTAAATATAGCAAATAAGAAAATAATTGTTTTTGCTTGCACTGTGGACTTGAACCAGGCCATGATGAATCATGGCCCTCGCCCATTGCCTCTTTAGTTATAGGCATGTGATTTCAATGTCACTCACAATCTGAAAACTCTGGCAAGATCAACATTGCAGGTTTCTCTCATACTTGGTCTACTTCTATGAAATTTATCAAAAGCCCATCAGGCCCTCAAATTTGTAAGGGATTTTAATAGGTCATTTCATCAGAGATTTTATCAGATACTTAAGAACCCTCTAGAAATGCCTTACAAGTGAATGTAAGTGTGGCAAAAACCACAATTACTTTTGTACCAACCCAATACCTAGAGTACAGAATGTAATGTACTCACAGGGATGGCAAACTCAATGCGGCCTATCCTATGTTGAACTGAGAAAAGAGGAAATTAGCACATTTAATAATTACCCAAAACATATGGTTTTAATTTTCTTACTTTATAGGAAAGAGAGTCCAAACAAATTGATCCAAGTAGCACATCCCCAGTAGGTTTTGTGCAAGTTTTTGAACCTAGATCTAACTGGCTCTTTCTTTCATATTACATTATCTAACAAGAGGAAAATGTAAGCAAATCATTTGCTGATTACTTCTGTAACACAGACTGAATGAGGTGAGGCTTTTGTTTTTTAAGTTCTTGGTGTGTGTGTGTGTGTTTTAATCTATATACTGGTGAGCTGGCGTGAATCGTTGGCTGAATAATGCCTGAATGTCTCTGGAGAACACAGAATGTTTGACTGATAAAATCAACATATAATGGATGGGTTTAGAAATATGAAGAGTCTCTTCAAAGAGAATGAATAGTTCCCAAGCCAGAACAAGACTTGACTCATTGGTATTAGCTGAGCTAAAGAAGAAAAATATGTTAAGAGAAAATAGGTTGTCAGCAATGGCAGCTGAGAAAAATGCAGAGAGAGGAAAACCAATGTTTGCAATGCGTATCTGGACAGTGTCTAAGGAAAGAAAAATTGAATCTGGGTGATGTGAGCATTGTCTCAGAGGAGTTAGTGTCCCTCTGCAGTCCAATTCTCTTATTTTACATATGCCCCCTTTGAGGAAGAGGCCTGCTACTAGAAGCAGTCACATTTGATAATGTTGAATTGACTTGATTTTCTAGGAGATAGAGCGTTAACAGATTTAGTTTAAGAGTAAGTCTTTATCAGTGTTCTACTATTCCTTGAAATAATTCATTTGCACAAAGTTAGTAAGACAATCTTGGGTCAGGTGTTGCTAATTCTACATGGATGAGTGCCAAAATTCAGATATTTCTAGGATTTAGGGCAAACTATCTCCTTCACTATGAATGGAATGTTCAGAGTGGGCCATAATTTGAAACTGAAATAATACAATCCAACATTCGGCAAGGGCTTAATTAAAATACTCAGCCTGCTATGACACTAGTGTTATATCAAACTGAATTTGTCCTGAGGATATCTCCATACTCTAGTACTGACATACCAAACTGCAACCTAACTTAATACATAAACTGAAAGCCTAAATTAGGGGCATGCTTTTATAACAAACAGCTGAGGGTCAGCCAACCACAGCAGTTGAGCTTCAGTCAATTGCAGGCAGCCAACTGTTCAAACTATGTTCCAATAAGGCAAACGCTGAAATATAATCAATCGAGCTGTCTCTGTACCTCACTTTCATTTTCTGTACCTCATTTCCATTTCCTATCTGTAAATATTGTCTGACCACATTGCAGACCAGAGTTCTATGAACCTGTTTAGGTTCTGAGGGCTGCCTGGTTTGTGAACTGTTCCTTGATCCATTAAATTTTATCAAATTTAACTTGCTTAAGGTTTTCTTCTGTTAATACTAGGACTTGGACTGCCTCTAACCTATTTATATTAGTCAGGGTAGGCTAGATTATGGTGACAAATAGATCTAATTAAATGTGGTTAGCTCAGCACAATAGAAGTTTGTTTATTGCTCATATTAATGACTGGTCCTAGTCTGACAGGAATAAGTTGGTGGTAGTGTTTGTGTGAGTTTTGTTTTGCTGGGAGAAGCTCTTTTCCACACAGCCAGTCTTGAACCAAGACTGTGACAGCTCTGGTATCTTCAGTTCATAGTTTCTGAGGTTGCCGTTGAGATCATCTCCTTTCCCAAGCTGAAAGGAGAAAAACTCATAGAGGAACATGTGGAAGGGTTTTATGTTCATGCCTATAAGTTGTATATATCACTTCTGATCATATTTCATTCGTTATAATTCAGTCATATGACCAATCTAACCATAAGGGACATTGGAAAATGTAGCCTGGCTGTGCTTCTGGGAAACAGGAGAAAGGATTTGCCAACATCATTCATTATCAACTTAGGCAAAAGAAATTCTACTTGTAGATCAGCTAATGTTACAGAAGGAATTAGGGGTCAAATAGGGTTTTGTAAGTTATCCCTAAAGCGTTCCGTGTGTGTATGTGTGTATTTCTTGTTATAGCACTTTTCATCTTTTTCTTCCTGTCCTTTCTTCTCTAGTAAGATTTATAGGAAGAGACAGGTTTTGGAGTGAGAGGACTTGTTATAGCACTTTTCATCTTTTTCTTCCTGTCCTTTCTTCTCTAGTAAGATTTATAGGAAGAGACAGGTTTTGGAGTGAGAGGAACTGGGATCACAATCCAGCCAGCTCTTCTACATGTCAGCTACATAGCCTCATCAAGTTTTAGTCTCCTCATCAGTCAAATTAGGGCAGTAAAATGTAGGCACTAGAAGGCCAGTCTGGCATGAGATATGATGTCAGAGAGATTCTGTGTTTTGGCCACATCTGCTCATATTAGAACAATCTGGTCACTAGAAAAATAGGAAATAAAATACCTTTGAGCTTGACTTTAAAAAGTCACTTAAAATTTTTATTCTTTTTTTTACATTAACTTTATTAAGATATGCTTTATAGACAACATTCAATGATTTTAAGTGTACAATTTGATAAGTTTTAACAAGTGTATATAGTAGTGTAATGGTAGTCATAATAGATAATGTTAATATGTATTTCCAATACCCCAAACCTTCCCTCATGTTTCTTTGCAGTCAATATATTCCCATTCCACCCCTGGCCCTGCTAACCATTGGTATTATTTCTGTCAATGTAGCTTTTCCTTTTCTAGAGCTTCATATAAATGAAATCATAAAGCTTTTTTTATGTGGGGCCTCTTCCATTTAGTGTGATGTTTTGAGTTTTATCCATGCTTTGTGTATATCAATAGTTAATTTATTTTCAATGAATATTATTCTATTGTATACATATACCAAATTTATTTATAAATTCTATGCCTCAGTTCATAGACATTTGTATTGTTTTTGGCTTGGTTAATGTGAATACATCTGTCACAAAAATTTGAGCACAAGTCTTTGTGTGGACACATATTTTTATTTCTCTTGAGTAAATACCTAGGAACTGGACTTCAATGTCTGTCTTGCTTTAATGCTTAATAATTTATATGTGTCTGCTAACCTGGCTTATATCTCTACATTGGGGAGGAAAACATTTTGCATAAAAGAAAATAAATTTTGTTTACATGAATGGAATATGCCCCTATTTAATACCTTGACGGCTTTATATAGTAATCTTTCAAGCTTGGCCAGTGTGAATTTGACAGACAAATAGCAATATAAGAGCTATAGTTAAGTTTCTTCCATGTATTACGTTTCTTCCAAGTATGAAGCACTGAACTTGGTAAGGTCTTAACAACAGCAACAACAAGTATTTAAACCTCAACAACTCTGCCACTGAGAAATTTTTATATCATTTTTAAAATGCAGAAACTTAGGCATAGAGATTATTATACTTGCCCAAAGTAACTAATTTCCTGAAACAACCTTAAATTCTGATGCAACACAAAACTTAAATTGCTATAAATGTTTCCTCGCACAGCTTAAAAAAATCAAAGTTCATGAGATCCAACAAAAATAAATAAGGAAAGTGGAATAAATTTTCTAGAATTGTAGTAGATTGAATGGTGGCATTCCAAAAGATATGCCAACATAGAACCTGTGAATGTGACCTTATTTGGAAAAGGAGTGTTTATAAATCTAATTCATTTAAGGATTCAAGACCAGATCATCTTGGATTAACGGGATAGGCCCTAAGTCAAATAAGTGTTTTTATAAGAAAAGAAGACAGACAAAAGAGAAGAAGCAGCAGAGAAGGCCATGTAAAGAGAGGCAAAGATTGGCGTGATGCTGCCAGAAGCCAAGGGACACCTGGAGTCACCAGAAGCTCAAAGAAGTGAGGAAGGATTCTCCCATGAGCCTTCAGAGGGAGAAAGCCCTGCTGACACACTGATTTCAGAATTCTGGCCCCCAGAACTGTAAGAGAATAAATTTCTGTTTCAAGCCAAAAAAAAAAAGAAAAAGAAACGGGTACAGAATGAAGTCCAAACCCTGATCTATCTGACTCTCAATCCCATACATTTTCCATTGATCTATATTTTTGAACCTTCAAAGTTGCAGAAAATTTTCTGGCAATGGAGATCTCATGCATGGTTTTGTCTGTAGGAAGAACCATCTTAGTGTCTTGCAGCTCCTCTCCCTTTACTAGGCAGATTATGCAGAGCAAATGTTGCCCATTACTTTCTGCATTACATAAAGTCAATTTGGATCTTGAAGAGTTATTTCCATCAGACTCTCAATACAAAGTTTATGAAAATAGATATACTTAATATTTTAAATAATGAACATTATAGCAATCCTAGATAATAGCGAAGTCTTCAAAAAATGAATCACCACCTCAAAAAGGCAAGATAATCTCTTACAGTTGACAAAATCCTTAGCAACACAAACAAAGCCCTATAAATCCTCCTAACATTTTCCTCCTTTAAGTGTACCATGTTAGGCTGACTCTAGATCATCTAACCTTAACATGATTCATGATCTAGACAATGACAAAAAGAGGATAATAGGAGTTCTATGTACTTTTAAACTGCCTTATCTTTATAAATAATATTGAAATCTCTTAGCTATTTTATCTGTGCCTTGCATATAAGGCAAGAATGGTGTTTTACTCATAGAAAGTTCTCAAATAAGTACTTATTTGAGTACAAAGTCAATTTGTCACTTCCTCTTTCTATTAGTTTTGATTACACTATCCTAGAATTATGAAATTATTTTCTATTAATAACGACTTGTTTCAGCAATGGCTGAAGCAGAGAGTACTTGCAGATGTAATCTCAAAAGGTATGTCATGTGATTGAATAAAATAAAATAACCAAGTATTTTCAATTTCATTATATCATTAAATGTATGCTATTTATTTAGCAGGGTGGGTGATCCTAGGAAAAGAAATAGGTTCATTTGAGTGATACTAGAAGCAATAGATAGAGGATGTTAATTGCTCCACTGATGAACAAATACATTTTTCCTTCTTCCTCTCTATTCTTCCCTTTCTAGTAAAGCTTACTGGAAGAGACACAGTTTCGGAGTAGGATGATCTGGGATTGAAGGCAGGCTCTTCTGCTTTACATCTAACTGATATCTTCAAGTTTTAGGTTTCTACTCAGCAAAAATAAAGATAATAATATCTACTTGTATGACTGCTGTGAGAATTAAGCGGCTGTTTATGCTACTCTCTAAGGTAGAAAATATAGAAAGAGAATGAAGTTAGGTGGGTAATATAAACTTTATTCCTGTGATGAACTCAGGTGCCTATGGGACATTTGTGAAATATTTAAAAGGTGATGGGTAGGTAGGGTAAATTTGGACAGCCAGATAAGAAGTGTAGAGATTTGTGAGGTGTCAGATGGAGCGACTGTTGTTTGTCCAAGGAGAGAATGTAGAGTCAGCAAGACTCTGGGCACATAGGGCAGAGACCCTGGGCACATCAGCGTGTCAGGAGTGGGCAGCAGTGCCTCAAAAGCAATGTAGAAGCTTCCAGAGAGGAAATGCATAGCCACGTTCTTCTGCATCTTTGTGGGCTAGAGTTGCAGCACTCTGCTATTTTTGTGAGGCTTTTGTTCAGTTGATTAAAAAAATAGTATCCTTGAAAAGAGCATTAGAGAACACCATGGGAAACTTATAATTGCCTAAACATTTAAGTTTTCTAAGTTGTTGACGACAGCTGGTCGAGCAGTCTTTTCTTCTACTCTCCAATTTAAAGGGAAATGCTGCCAACAATCTCTCACCAGCAGAGGGACCAACCTGGATGCTTTCCTTGTAGCAGAGGCTGCTTTGGGGGTGAAAGTGAAACGAGAGCACCCAGGCTGTCTGATGGTGAAGTCTGCATCCTTGGCTTGATCTGACCTCACTTGTGGCTCCATTTAGCAAACATCCTACTTATTGAGCATCTATCGCATATTGGGTTGGGCAATTGGGACAAAATGTGACGGAAAAGCAGTCTCTGCCAATGGAAATTTTACAATCTAATGCAAGATTGAGCCATACCAATTTATGGAGACAAACATAAAAAGGAATGCCTAACACCACGCCTGGCCCCAATTTTAAAATATTTTCTTTAACTGGAAGAGAGTTTTCCATTGTGTACCTTCTCTCTATCTCAGGCAATATTAGATTTGTATCTGTATTATGGAAAATGTATTATTACCTCCATTTTTAAAAAGGGCAAACTAAGTCTAAGAGACTTCAATTTGCCTAGGATTACAAAGTCAACAAAAGGTAAAGATAAAATATTACCTGGTCATATTTGGACTGCAAAGCCCAGTTCATTATATAACACTATTTAGAAATGCAGAAACCCAATTTTGAAATTTTAAATGAGAATACACTGTTTACCTGCTAAATTCAAGAGAGGAAGAGAGGACAGGGAGAAAAAAGGGATGATGGTGAAGAGGAAAGAAAAAAAAGAGACAGGAAAAGGTAAGAAGAAAGAGAATGCAAAGAAGTAGAAAGAATGAGGAAAGAAAGTTAACAGAACTAAGAGATACAAGTGATAACGCTTTCCTGATAAACGTCCCTTCCAGCCAATAATATTTATAAAAATTTCTTCTCCAGCATTCAGAAGGTGAAAGAAGATCATTACTCAGTAGGACCTCTTCAAAGGGTGACTAAAAGCTGTAGAGTTAATAATGTTAAAAAATCACTCCCCAAAATCAAGAAAAGCAGGAGAAATAAAATAAAGCTCAAAGGGAAAATAGAACCAAAGATAAAAATCAGACCATGCTATTACTAACTCAAAGACTTGAAATGAGCAGAATAATATTTATAGACCTGTGGGCTGTGAAATGAAGGGATCTGTTTCTCTGGCATGCATATGTAAAATATAAATCCATGTGTATATGGACTTCATAACTTGCCTCTTACTTTTATTTGAGGATCTACAAAATGTGATAGAGAAATGTAAAACTTGGAGTTAGAAACCTTTGAGTATGGATCTCACCTTTTACCCAATTATTTGGGAAAATAATTTATATCAACCTCAGGGTCTTCCACTGTAAAATGGAAACAACACACAAGCCATATCCATGAAACTTGTTATGATCAATTATCTTGAATCAAATGAAATGAGGTAGTAGTGGCATCATGATTAAGATCACTGGCTGTTTGGTAAGTGCTGGGTTTGAATTAAGGACCTGCTGTTTAACACTAAGCAAACTGTTTTACTTTGGTAAGCATCATTCTCTTCTCTATAGAATGGGGATAATAACAGCACCTAAGTCATGAGGAGGTTATGGGAATTGTTTGGGATCATGCATATTATTGCCTGGCACAGTACCTGGTAAGCAGTAAGTTGTCAAAAAATGCTATTTGATGATTGTTAGGATGACGACAATGCATGACAGTGACAAAGATAATCATGATGGTTATGCTGGGGAGAATATAATATCCTCTGGGAAGCCTTCCCTTACCTCATTCTTACCTCTGCAGGAGATACAAATGTCCACCTCTATGTGACTGCATGATTTTGAACATACTTCCACTATAGATCTTTGTTAAATAATGGTACTGACAGGATGGAGGGAGTGATGATGCTCTAAGATTTGTTAGGCACAGTATAGGTAGATAGCATATTATCTATCTGCTTCTGGTGAAGTACCTCAATCCTGAACTGAGTCATATCAATACAATCTTTAAAAAGGTACTCTGAATGGCTGCTTTCTCACATGGCTTTCTTCACCTTCAAACCCGCAATAGCAAGCATTTTTCATTCTTTGGATCTCTCTGATTTCCTCTTCTGCTACCAGTTAGACACTTCTGTGCTTTTAAAGAGTAATGTGATTAGATTTGGCTGATTTAATGAAGTAATCTCCCTTTCCATGAACTAAAGGTCAATTGATTAGTAGCCTAATCATTGATTAATAAGCCTACTGATTAGTAGTATGATTTTGACTATATGACTACTTTAGATCCTATTAAATAATCCTGTTGTCACTAAATTTCCTGTTCTTTTTTCCTGCCAATATATGAGCATCATGAAGTTCTGCTCCCTCATTGCCTTGACCTAGTAGACTCTCAAAGAATATCTGCCATAATATTCTGGGATTGCACACTGTAAACTCTACAGCAGCAGAGGCATGCCCACTACTGTAACTGTAATTGTTTATATAGGTTTTTTCTCCTGTTCAATTTTTTTTTTTAATAATAAGCATTCAGTGTGTTGGGAAGGTGTCCAATATCACTACCACCTGTGACTGTGAAAACAGCTGTTTTTTTGTTTGGTGTAAAAGCAAGCAGGAAGAAATTGACTTGGAACTGGAGGTACTTAATAACAGCACAAAAGATAAACAATACAAACACTGTTGATGAAAATGTAGTCACAGAAGACCAGCATAACTATCTCCTGGGATCTCATTAGACAAGCCAAATCTCAGGCCCCACCCAAAACCTACTGAACTGGAATTTGCATTTAACAAAATCCTCAAGTGATTCCTGAATTTGAGATGCTCTGCTCTAAAACCCTTGGCATAGTCACTGAAGTAGGCAGGGAGCTCTTTTTCTGAATTATCTTCAGGAAAGGGCACTTAGAAGGAAGCAAACGTCTACAGATCAACTACTATGTACCAAGCCCAGGGTAGGTGCTTTAATACGCATTTTACTTTAATCTACCCAGTGTTCTTATAAAGTGTATGCTGTTGTCATTCTTCTTTTTTTTTCTTTGAGACCTCTGTCACCCAGGCTGGAGTGCAGTGGCACGATCTCGGCTCACTGCAACCTCCGCCTCCAAGTATCAAGCAATTTTCCTGCCTCAGCCTCCCAAGTAGCTGGGATTACAGGTGCACACCACCACACTTGGCTAATTTTTGCATTTTTAGTAGAGATGGGGTTTCACCATATTGGCCAGGCTGGTCTTGAACTCCTGACCTCAAATGACCCACCCGCTTCAGCCTCCCAAAATGCTGAGTTTATAGGTGTGAGCCAGAACGCCTGGCCATTATCGTTCTTTTATAGACAAAACCGTGATTCTCAGAGACAACGAATAATGTAGCCAAGGTCACACAGTAAGCAAGTCGCAAAGTTTGAATATGATCTGATGATGCTGCTTCAAAGTCAATATTTGCAGGAATCCTAAGCAGTCACATGAAGCCCTAATTTAGTGAACCTCCTCTTAGCCTCCAAACCTTCCATTCAGAACCATTACAGAGGAAACTCTACCTCTATCTGAAGTTGCACATTGGAACACTTTGTTTAAAGGCCAAACTTCAACTTCAGGCAGGTATGTGTTGAAATCTCAGCCTCTCTATGTATTTGCTATGAAACGTTAATATTCCTGCACCCAAACAGCAAAAGCACTCCCTCCACAGGGCTGCTACAATTACTTAATATCATATGTGCATAAAGCACTTGACACAGTCCTTAATGGACGTTAAGTGTTCAACAAATACTAGATGCTACTCCAATTAAACTGTTTCTTTCTAAAAACCTTCTCAATTTTATAAAAGTAACACTCCCCAAAATGTCTTAATGAAAGTATTGCTTATTCCTGTGTTTTAGTCAATGGCTGTTTGTTTAATACACTTAGTTATTTCAAAAGAACCCAAACCAAAATATCTAATTCCAAACTCATGATTTCCTCTATATATTTCACTATAGCTTAAGCTATCTTTGGCATATCAATTACTATATTATACTGTAATTAATTTTTATTACCACTGCAGTATGATTTATTTAATATCAGGCACAATCTTTTATTCATATTTTGAATCTGCAGTCCATAGGACAGTGCCTTGCACATCAAAAACATTAAGTGATTTTATATGTTATTGGTCTAGATATGCTCATACTTTGGTATGACCATAGAAATAGCATTTTTAATGGTCTCAGAGGGAAATGCCATATTTTCTTTAGATCACACACTTAGTAAGTATAAACTATTCCATTTGGGAAAGTAAACTATTCACTTAAGAGTCTAGAGTTATTATTAAAATAGTGCTATATTCATAAAATTCTCTTTTAAGACCTGAAAAGAAAATTCCCACTTGTAAAATATTACCAGTTTGTCAGGGAACAAACAAATAAAGAGATCCACTGCAATTCTGGCTCTTCGGTGTAAAGAACAGTTGATATAAAGCATAGGAGAGTTGCCATTATGTTAACGGAAACATCAATTCTTTTACAACAAAGTCATATTCAATGATTATTTGACAAGAATTATATTTCCTGTTTCTTTGTTGCCACTAGTTGGTTCGTAATATTATGAAAATTGTCAAGGGTATGAGTTTGGCCAGTCTCTCAGTAGAGCTTACATTGTAAGGGTTGTGGAGCTGGACCTCAGATCCAAATCCATAATACAGCCCAATAGTATTCTATTTCACAGCAGTGACACGGCAACTTATGCAAGGTTTCAACATAACTTGATATCAAACTGAAATGAAGCCTCACTGGACTCTATTGTTAAAAATGAGGACCCTTTATTAACTATGCACATCAAAGCTTAATGGTTGTATTTTCTAAGAAGTGGAGTATCGATCTCCTGACCTCGTGATCCGCCCGTCAACATGGGCTAACATGGTGAAACCCCGTCTCCACTAAAAAATACAAAAAACTAGCCGGGCGAGGTGGCGGGCGCCTGTAGTCCCAGCTACTCGGGAGGCTGAGGCAGGAGAATGGCGTGAACCCGGGAGGCGGAGCTTGCAGTGAGCAGAGATGCGGAGATGCGTCACTGCACTCCAGCCTGGGCGACAGAGCGAGACTCCGTCTCAAAAAAAAAAAAAAAAAAAAGGAATGGAGTATCATGAACAGAGTAAGCATTACAATGCATCTTTTCTAGGGTTTGAATCCCAGTTTAAAATACTCTAATTGTATGAAGTTACAAATTTAATTAACTTTGCTTTTTCTCATTTTTACATTTGTACAACTGAAATAGTCTTTTAGGGCTATTGTGAAGATTAAAATGAGGTAGCATGTATAGCAGGCAGGAGTGTACGTAAACAGTAGTTATTCTACTCTTTCCAAAGTGAATGAATGTCTAGATTTGGTCAAATTTGATCTACCATAAAGGAATGTGAATATAAGCAGCATAAGCTTCCATTATAAGACTCGGTTTCTCTCTCTCTCTCCTTACATAGACTGACATATGTGTGTCTAATTACATTAAGGTTTCCTATAACTAGGTGATGCATTTCCCTCTGAGAGTTAGGTTTGTAAAGTCTACATACAATGCTTTAGATTAGCAGAAGTTGCCTTAAGGGATAGAATGTCTCCCAAATTAGAATAGGAAGGTAGAATCTAAAAATCTAACAAAGATATGTCTAAAATTAGACTAAAGCTTTTAAGATGATGATGAAGACAGGGGTGATAAAGATAGCCATCATTTATTGAATACTTATTATGTGCTGGGATCTGTAGTAGATGTTTTATAAACATTATCTGCACAGCTTTGAAAATACATACAAAGATATTGTTTCCATTTGAGTTCTCCAGAAACTAAAGTTCAAGTAGTTTGAATCGCTTGGAGTGAAACAACTAATAACTGGAAGAATAGGAATTAGAATTTAGATATTTTTTGATTCCACAGTCAGTGGATGTAATAGACTACCACCGTACCCAGTGGAAGAAATGTCACAAAAGTATTCTGCCAAGAAACTACCAAAAGGAAACTTAAACATCAAATAAAAAATGGTGTTGCATCTTAAGCATTATTTGGAGGAGCTGTCATTGCTCTGACTAGCGGTATGAATTCTGGTCACTTTACAGTTTCAGCCCTGTGTGGATATAGGTATAGCTGGTTAACCACATTATTTACTTTGTAAGAAATAAGCTTGGTTTCTGTGACTCAAATATTCATTAACATAATGATCACTGGATATACTGACCATGTTTCTGGATCCTCAGCGTTCAATCTAGCCTCTGAAGAGTGTTGTCCCATAAGGCCTGGACTACAGCGCACCCACTTATCAATAAGTACAGGTTAGAACACTTAGTCAAACTTCTGCTGTGACATTGCTGCTTTTTGTTGTTGTTAATTACATGTACCATCTTAAAACCAAATGGCTGTCAAATGAACATTTTTAAACAGATTTCATGACATTTGGTATGTAAGTAATATATTCAAAATAACAATCTAACCACAGAAAGTATTCACACCCTCTTTTAATTTTTCTATTTTTTTCTTTTACTTTAGTTTCCTCCCTATTTCAATAAAGGTAAAAAATGTTTCCTAGATCACAAATATCATATGCATAAAGATAAAGTAGTTTCTGTAAACCATTTATACATGCCAGTATTTCATGAACTCATATGGAGAAAACACAGCCACTTCTCCAGAAGGTGACTCCACTCCCAAATGCCAATGCCATCTACCTCCTGACAGGCTCT
The DNA here is from genome assembly GCF_049350105.2 of Macaca mulatta. Taxonomy (NCBI): domain Eukaryota; kingdom Metazoa; phylum Chordata; class Mammalia; order Primates; family Cercopithecidae; genus Macaca; species Macaca mulatta. Next base: position 81,239,152 of record NC_133419.1, read on the forward strand.
ACCAAGCAGCTGCTACCTAAGAGAGGCCAGCCCTTGCATGTCTGAACTGGTTGCCAGTTTGTCTTTTCATTGAAATTAAGTGCTACTGTATTATGAGGCTGGATCTGTCAAGCCCCATGCGCAGACACTGGACCAATTATCAAGTGGCAGGCGGCACATGGTTGGCTACAGCGGCCGAGAGACTCAAGGCATCATACACAGCACAGCTTAACATGATTGCTTTGAGGGAGCTCAAAAAGAAGTAGATCAAAAGCAACAGAACGAGTTAACCAGTCAGGGCCTTAGCATGGTAGAGTTTTATATTATCCTCTGTGCTCTCCTCTTGTCTATTAGTTTAATGAAAGCAAATCAAGTTAACTATTTAATAAAACAATTTTCTTTTTAATAAAATTCAATGCTGATCAAATTAAATGATGAATGTGAAAGCAGTTTCAAAGCATAATGTGCAATGCACACTGATTTGTAAGCCTTGGATTAGGCTTGTCTCTGGAATTGGGACAGGTGCCCTTTGACAATCTTCATCTATAGGCTCTTCTCTGATGATAGGCCTGGAGTCTTGGCAAGACAATTGCAAAAGAGTTACTATCTAGTTACCATGGATTTATATACCAAATCTCACACACCTCTGTGGTGAAGAAAAGTCAGAGTTCTTGCAGGAACTGAGTCTGTCCTGGGCAAAGTCAATTACTAGTTTTATGCCAAGGCACTTCTTTCTCTGAACCCTGGATTCCTCATCTATGTAATAGGTACAAATGTCTATCTCACATAGTTACAGAAGAAATCATAGTCAGGCCTAGCACTTTAGAATTGCTCAGTCTGTGTTAGTTCTGATCCTAGCTTCCCAAACTCTACACTATTACACCAATGTTCTAAGCCATTTGATAACCAGAAGATGGGAAGGCAGCACTAGTCAAGATCACAGCTGTAAAAATGCAGAGACCCCCAGTTTCAACTTTTTAGATATAGTGTCATAAAATGTATGTGCCCAATTCTTAGCTCATTTACACCTTTCATAAAGAGAATTTCTATCATGTAAATTACCAAGATAAATCCTACTAACACACAGCTGCTTTATAATCCATGTATCTTATTTAGGAGGTTTCTTCTTTCTGAATACAGTCATGTGTTGCACAATGATGGGATATAGTCTAAGCAAGGTGTCATTAGGCAATTTCATCATGGTTGCAAACCTCATAGAGTGTACGTACACAAACTTCGATAGTGTAGCCTACTACACACACAGGTTATATGGTCTGGTCTATTGCTCCTAGGTTATAAACATGTGCAGCATGCTACTGTATTGAGTACTGTAGGCAACTGTAACACAGTGGTAAGTATTCGTGCATCTAAACATAGAAAAGGTACAGTAAAATACAGTGTTATCATTTTATGGTACTACTATCATACATGTGGCTCATAGTTGACCAAAACATTGTTATACAGTACATGACTGTACAGTTTAAGAAAGATACAGAAAGACATCAGTGAGCATTTTTTCCCTCATCTTTTTGGAGAAGGATGAGTTTGACTGCAATGTTTCTATTTATTTATGAAAATTATGGATAAGATCTTCAACTCATATAGAAATATCAATATTTTCCTATTAAGTCAGACACAATAGTCTGAAAGCCATATATTTTAATTGATCTTTAATAAAAATACAAGGTGATGGTAAATTGTTTTCTAGAATACTTATATATTTCCCTAGAATGTGAGCTCCTTGAAAGCACAATCTATAGCACAAAGTCACTTCATGGAATAAACTGCACATTAATTACCATAATAATGAGCTAATTATCAAATTAATGTATAAATTAAATTACAAATTGACTAGCTCTTTTTTTTAAAAAAAAAGCTTTTTCCTTTTTCAAAAATAAGTCAGCATTTTGATATAAGAATAATATAACGTGGACTAGAGGAAGAGGGCACTTAAGTTCAAATCCATTTAACTGGATAGATACAAAAATAAGAGAGAAGATAGAGATATAAAAGAAAAGGGAAGACTTTTGCTTACAGTAGAAAGCTGAGTGCCAACTAATGTATATGGATAAAGTGCTAGCATTTCAAAATCACCATTTTACACCCATCATTGGGAGAAAAAAAAAACTGTATCAAGCAAGAATCATCAAAGGATGCTAAATCTATGTGAAAATTCTCATAATAAACAGGGTATTTTTATAATCCTAAAGAATGTCCTCACCAGCTATTTATTAGTTGCAAAGGAAGAAATTAGCAATCATACAATGGGAGAAACTGGAAAATACCTTGAATAGGTAATCAAAATTAATATGACTAAGGAGAATTTAGACATTATATGCCTCTAGATATGATACCCTGAGAAGGAAGAAACATCGCATAATCTGAATCTAATCATGAGAAAACATTAGATAAATAACAAATAGGGATCATTCTATTTAATAGAGGGGAGTATCCTCTATTAAAAGATACTCCCCTCTATTAAAAGAAAGGTATTAAAAGAGAGGTAAGGAGGCATGATAGCTAAATGTAATATCCAACTCAAGACTGAAAATTGTATTGATGGGGAAAAAAACACTATCAAAGCCGAACCTGGACCATTTGAAAAAAAGGGAATATAGAAAGTAAAATTAAATAAGAATATTGTCATCATTATTAATTTTATAGAAGTTAATAACGGTATTGTCATTACTTAAGAGAATCTTCTTATTCTTCAAAAACTATATTGATATCATTAGGTTTAAAGGTCCATAAATTGTATAATTTATCTATAAGTGTCCAGAAAGTATACAGAAGTTATAAATCAAATATAGTAACATGTTGACAATAGCTTAGCCTGGGTAAAGGGTATTGAGTTTTTTGTGTTACTTTTTTTTTTTTTACACCCTTTCTGTAAGTTTAAAATTATTTACAAACCGAAAAGTAAAATTTTTTTTTTTTAAAAAAAGCATTGGGTTATATATAAGAAACACGTGATTTATAATATGGATCACAGACTTTTATGGATGGACCTGCTCTATGGGGGATAAGTTGGGGGTAGGATAAAAAATGCCAGTGTCCTAATTTTTTAAGACTTCATAAGCTGGTCATATTTTTATCTCCCACAAATCTTGTCTCATACTTTCAGAACATGATTATCATGAGTTCTCTAACTGTTCTTAGAGTTATAGGTTTGTCACACAAGCCTCATAACTCATGCTCTTTCTCTGACATCTGACCCCTTGGACATCTTTTGAAGCTGGGGTAATAGAAGGCAGATGTTCTTCCAACTCAGACCAGAACCTTCTAGTATCTCAAACCACCTGGGCCTGGTGATATGAAAGAGGGTATCGAGGCCAACCTCAGAAGACCTGATAGGAAAGATCTTGGAGTCCGGGTTAGATTGCTCTACCCTAAAAGTTATAGACATCTTATGCAAAACTGCAATAATAAACTTTATGTCTGAAACTTAAATAATAATATAGCCTTTGATTCTTTCTGGTATATAATAGGAGCAGGTTGTTCAATAGGACAAGCAGAGGAGGATTTTTTTGTTTGTTTCTCTTTTTGCTCCTATTTTGGGAACACAGAAAAGAGTTATTCTAAATCACTCAGGCGTGAAACAAATGACTGCATGAAAATTGTGAAATATCTTCAATTAAAAGAATAACAAAACCTGTGGGCTCCTGCTGGGGTAGGGATTCTATTGTAAGAATCCCTCTATAGGTTAGTGTTTAGCATTCAGACCCTCAGTCAGGTGATACAGATGAAATTGCTCAAGAACTTATCTCACAATAATGTCAACCTTTTCTATATAACATAGAATGTCCAAGCTGGAAGCCACAAAAAGAGATGGCCAGCTCCTAAATCTGCAGAGGTGGAGACTAGAATTTAGAGATTTCTTGGTCCAGCTAGAACAGATAGTTAATCTCCTTGTTCTGATTTGATAGCTCTGTCCTTTATGCCACTCAAACTGAATTTTGATACCTATGACAATTCTAACGCCATGAGGAAACACAGATACAAAAGAAGGAGACAGTACCCATTAACTTGTCTTGGGGTGGTTGGACTGAGTATTACGAGAGATAAGGGCAGGTAAACGATGAGTTGCTTTTTCTCCTCCATTATTATGCTGCCTAGTAAGGAGTTGGTGTTCAATATGTGCTTACTGAATGAAGCATTAAGTGAACGCAGTGTTGTGACCCCACTAAGCACTACTATGCACCGATTGTGTGTTGCATACTGCCTTAAGTGCTCTGCAATCTATAAAGCACAGTTCCTGATATAGTTTGGATATTTGTCCCTGCCCAAATCTCATGTTGAAATGTAATCTCCAATATTGGAGGTGGGGCCTGGTGGGAGGTGACTGCATCATGAGGGTAGATTTCTCGTGAATAGTTTAGCAGCATGCCCTTGGTGGTGCTGTCCTTGTGAGAGTGAGGAAGTTCTTCTGAGATCTGGTTGTTTAAGTGTGTGGCACCTTCCCTCGCCACCTCTTCTCTCTCTCTCTCTCTCGCTGTTGCTTTCACCGTGTGATGTGCCTGCTCCCCTTTTGCCTTTTGCATGATTGTAAGCTTCCCAAGGCTTCCCTTGAAGCTGAGCAGATGCTGGCACCATGTTGCCTATAAAGTCTGCAGAACTGTGAGCCAATTAAACCTCGTTTCTTTATAAATTACCAAATCTCTGGTAGTTCTTTACATAAATGCAAGAATGGCCTAATACAGTCTCACTAAAGGAATTCACAGTTCACTTAAGAAAACACGAAAGTAAACAGATACTTACAATATTACATGATAAGTGCAATGGTGAAGAGGTGAACCAGAGATGCTACAAAACTTTGAAACTGAGAATCTAGAAAGAAACAGGCCTTCATGTGTTGTAGTATAGCCAAAATAAGCAATTCATAGCAAAATGTGTTATCAGTTAAGACTGGAAGCTTTGGATAACATACTTATGTCTGACTATCATGTGGCTATTTTTTTTTTTATTTGAAACTACAGGGCTATAGCATACTCATATACATGAGGATAAGGTCAACTCTGAAGGGAATGGCTATTCCTATTAATACTATCAGACATCCTAGTAAAAACTATCCTGTCACAGAATATGAACACTCAGAAGAAAGGTGTTACATACTGAATTATGTCCCCACATATATGTGACTGTATACGAAGACCGAGCCTTTAAGAAGTAATTAAAGTAAAATTACATCATTAGGATGAGCCCTAATCCAATATAACTGGTGTCCCTTAAGATGAGGCCGTTAGGACACAGAAAACAGAATGGGGGATGACCAGTGGGGACACAGTGAGGAAGCCATCTGAAAACCAAGAAGAGAGGCCTCAAAAGAAACCAATCCATTGATCTCAGACTTCCAGCCTCCAGAACTGAGAGAAAATACATTTCTGTTGTTTTGACCACCTGGTCTGTGATCTTATATTATGATGGCCCTAACAAGCTGATAAAGAAGGCTCCAGATTAAAATGAAGAAAAGTCACCTTTTCCTTCTGCATCCAGGAGTTAGTTTGACTTTCACTCTGAGCTATTGAGATTTCTAAGGCATTTTCAGAAAAAGCTGGTAAACTAGGCCCAGTCACTGGAAGCAGGTCAGGGGTGAGGCAGAAAATCTGAGTGGGGAAGGCAGGTCAAGCTGTGTCCTGGCTTGGGTCTGAGCTATAACTTATTCCCTGCATTGCACTTCTTTTCTGTTATGGTCAGACTTTCAATAAAATAATTATTAATATTATAACCTGACCATTGGTTCTTTGGGGTGGTTTGCATCCTTTCATTGGAATAAGTGAAGAAGAAATCCTTCTGTGTACACTGGAGTTTCATTTTCATAAAGGAGGGTCATCAAGAAGCAGAGAGCAAGGACAGCAAACCTGAGCAACTGCTGTTGAGCACACGTGAGGCCCAAGGTGCACCTATTAGATAGGAATACCTTAGAGGGAGAGGGGCCTAATTTTAGGCAGACTAGAAGATCTCCTTGAAATTAAGTTAAATATAACACTATTTTCTATGACAGTTTAATAAATTCTGAAGTATGCAGTTGGCATGAGGAAAATGAGAGACATATTTTGACAGTCTATACAGAATTCAATTTGGAAAGGTAATTATGGGTTGGATTTTCAAACTACTGGTAAAGGTGTCTGTGAGACAGATGTTGAAATCTAGAAGGTCTCCTCTTATATCTCTATGACATTTTACAATTTGTAAACTCCTTACATAGGTTTTCAAATTATTTGCCTCAAACACTCTCTGTAAATAGGCATAGTGTTTCTAAGGTCTACTTTTTGACATGAGATCACTTTCAGATGGACAGAGAATTTCTCATCCCTATAGTACAGATAAACCATAAACTAAGCTTTCTCAAGGCCACACAGTGAAAGATCTGGGACTCCTGGTCTAGTGCCCATTTCACACAAAGTATATGCTCTGAGAAAAGCCCCAAGCATCCAAAATTTTAAAAATTTATTTCAGGAAACAAGACACATTCTAATACCATATTCTACAGCCATATTTCATAATGCTAATTTTATTTTTCTTGATAATAATTTCTATTCTCTCAACTATTAATGGATCACTAAATGGCATTTAGAGTTTTGGTGAAGCAAGTCCAAGTGCAACTCTCTTTTTCAAAACAAAAGTTTAGAATAGCCTTAGACTTACAGAATTTGCAAAGATAGTACAGAGTTCACATATACCCCAGACTCAGTTTCCTCTACTATTAAAATCTTACAATAGTATGGTACATTTGTTAGAACCAATGAACCAATATCTATATTTTAATATTAACTAAAGTCTATGTTTTACTCATATTGTCTTCATTTTACCTAATGATCTTTTTCTGTTCCAAGATCCCATCCAGAATGTAACATTATAACTAGTTGTCATGTCTCCTTAGGATCCCGTTGGCTGTGCCAATTTCTCAGACTTTATCTGTTTTTGATGACCTTAGCAGTTTTAAGGAGGACTGTCAGATACTTCATCAAATGTCCTCTAATTTGGATTTTTTGCTGTTTTTCATAGTTAGATATGGGGTTGTGGCTTTGGGAGAGGAAGAACACAGAGATAAAGTACCATTCTCATTACATCATATCAAAGGTATATGTTTATTGAATGACTTATCATTGTTAATGATCACCTAGACTACCTGGTTGAGGTAGCATTTGTCAGATTTCTTCACTGTAAAGTGACTCTCTCCTTCCCCTCCTTTCCATACTGTACTCTTTGAAAAGAAGTTACTATGTGTAGCCTACGTTTAAGAAATGGGGAGTTCTATACCACCTCCATGAGGGCAGAGTATCTACATAAATTAGGCAGAATTCTTCTTATGAATTCTTATGAACTAGATCATAAGAATTCTTCTGCATGGGAGATTTCTATAACTCTTCTTATTCCTAAATATGAATATATTAAAATGTTTTCACATGTATTCAAAACATTCAAAAAATTTTTAATTTTGAATACAGAACTATAAAACATTCCTTTTACCTAATAATGGGGCGAGTGGGGGGAGACTTTTCAGACATAGACATAACCATAGACATAACCATTCTTTTGTAGTTCTTGTTTTGAAACACCAGATAAGGTTACTTTCCTGCTTAAAATCTTTCAATATCTTATAATCATGGAGATAGAATCCAATACCTTTGGCTATATAAAGGGCTTAGAATTTTCTTTGTAATATAACTTTATCTCCGGTTATACTGCTATACCATCCCATGATTCTTCCATCCAAAATAATCAAATTGTTTTATGTCTCCTGAACTTACAATTGTCTCATACTTCCAGTTTTTTGTAGGTATTCTCCCAGAATGCCATTTTCTTCTTTACCTATCCAGCGAACTTTTATTTATCTTCTAAGCTCTGTACAACATTCCAGTTGGAACTTTTCAAATTCATTGTCTTCTGATACCTGGTTTATAAAGGCCTTAGACATCCCCATATAATCCCAGAAGACTACGTGCATAAAATGTTTCTGGGAATTATCACACTGGACTGCAACCTTAGCTTTATTTTCCCTCTCTCATTAGATAGCATGCAATGAATAAATAATGAAGTTATGTTATTAGAGTATACCTTCTCTTATTAGCCAATGATAAAGAATATTATTAAAATTTCCTACATATAGGCATTGACTATTGCATATGCTCTTCTACATTGCTGATTTAGAAATACAGTTTTCCAATCTATACTTTCGTTGTTCTGTAAAATTTGAACTCAACCCTAGGTCATGTGACTCTCAGCCTACGACTGTCTACATCACTGTAGTGTTTCTCAGTTCGTAGCACTAGGAAGAATATCTAACACAAATAATGAACATGTAATTTCCTGGAATGAAAGGAGGAAAATTTAAAAATCCAAAAGAATAAAAATGTTCTACCAGAAAAAGAACACGCAAGATTGTCTAATTCATTCCTTTGAATTATTGATAAGAAAGATGCTGAGGCTAAAATTGGTAGTGTTCATCTGACAATTATACTGTTTATTAATGAAAAAGCTATGAACTAGATCATAAGGATTCTAACTTCCAACCACAGATCTTGGAGTAGAATATGGAAAAGGTGCCAGTAAAAAGATTTGCCTGATTCCATGAAAAACATGTAAGACAAACAACTGTCTCATGATTAAGCTATTTTTTCTCTTATGGTGAGTAGCTTAAAATTTATGAGTTCTATAGGGATAATAAATTTTGCACAACAGTGTAGGTGTACAACTTTGAATATGTGAAGCAATTTTTTATTCTTTATTACCTTCTCTTCTTTTTCTTAAAAAAAAAAAAAAAAAAAAAAACACAGTACCAATCTCTTACATCAAGTCGGGTTAAATGTTGCCATAGTTGTCCTCAGGATTTTTGAATTATCAGATTCTTACTATTCTTTAAGCCTTTGATTTGAAGAGTTCTTTTTTGAGTACAATATGTTTGTGCTGTTTTGTTTGGTTTTTCCCCAAGATAGCTTAGAGAATAAAAGTTGTTGAAAGACATGTGCAAATCTAGATATTGACTGCTTTCAAATGACTACCACTCAGAAGTTGGGGGTAGCCTAATTACTGATGGAGTTAAGGACACACTATACCAAAATTTGGCACCTTGGCATTTGAGGAAACGGCAGAAGCAAGAAAATTGCTCTCATTTTCTCCTCAGAGGCAGGTCCTAAAAGAATTTTCTGAATTTTCTCTGAAGACAAGCTTCATGCCATAGATTCCCTTCCTATATCTGGAGGAAAATAACATTGTTATTGTCAAAGACTTGAAGACCCCAAGAGAAATCTGAATAGGCCTTACCAATTTCCTCCCAGCTTATTACATGATCTTTTGTCCTCCAATTATCATCAATATGATCATTTACTCTTCATCAAACTTAATATAAAAATATACAGTTTTTTTATTTCTTTAGGTCTTCATTTGTGAAGGCTCCTGTCTTATGTAAAATTAATTGTATTAGTCTGTTTTCATGCTGCTGATAAAGACATACTCAAGACTGGGTAATTTATAAAGAGAAAAGAGGTTTAATGGACTCAGTTTCACGTGGCTGGGGAGGCCTCACAATCATGGCAGAAGGCAAAAAGCACCTCTTACATAGCAACAAGCAAGACAGAATCAGAGCCAAGCAAAAGGGGAAGCCCCTGATAAAACCATCAGATCTCATGAGACTTATTTACCACCATGAGAACAGCAAGGGGGAAACTGCCCCCATGATTCAATTATCTCCCACTGCGTCCCTACAACATGCGGGAATTATGGGAGCTACAATTCAAGATGAGACTTGGGTGAAAACACAGCCAAACCGTATTACTAATATTTAACAAATGTATCTGCTTTCCTCTTGTTAATCTGCCTTTTTTCTTGGTGCCTCAGCTACGAAAGCTAGATGAGGAAAGAAATCTCTTTTCCTCTATATTACTTAAAAGTTATTTGCATCTTATTTTTTTTTCTCTTAACCATAACTGATATTTAGCAGAACACACACATATGGTCTAAATATTGTAGGTTGGTAAATAGCTCTTGCTTCAAGACCTTTGAGTGGGCTATGCCAACCCTGGTTGCCTTGCCTAACCCTCTCTCAATGCCTCATACCTCCTCATAATATAAGGTTAGCTCTAGGACCCTGAGATAGGCAGCATTCTATTGTAATTTGTTGATATCTCTACCATACCAATTGTTAGTACTTTTATTAACAGTTATTCTCACAACTGAATTCAATACTGAATTCTTTCAGAGGTGTTTTGACACTTCAGATTCTGAAATTATTTAATGTCTCTTAGCCAGGATTTCTTAACCTCCAAAATGATACTTGCCTTGCAGTGTTGTGAAAACTAGTAATTTATGCAAAATACTCAGCACATAGTAGGTGCTTCCAAAAACACAATTCTCAAATACTAAAAAAAGAAGAAAAATGAATATTTATATCTTTCTTCATATATATGCATTATGTGAGAATATAATTCACTTACCAACTGAAATAGAGAGGTAGGAGTTTCAGAAAATCAGGAAAGAGAAAGTTCTTTTATAGTATTAATAATATTTCATAGATGTTATAGTTATATATAGTACAGGGAGGACCTTTCTTTTCTTAAAAAATTAATAATAGCAATTTAATGCTGAATATGATATGATCCACATTTCCAAGGAATTTAAAATTTATTATATAGTGTTTTCTTATAACCAGCCAAATACATAATTCAGAAGAAGGTCAGAAACTTTATGATGGTTGAGTTACTTCCAATCATTAAAACCATGGTTGGGCTTTGTAACTTCAATATTTATTGAGCATATTCCATAGAGCAGGCAATATACCAGACACTGGGGAACATAAGGATGGATAAGACTATGTCCCTGACTTTGAGTAGCTCATCAGTTAATATAAAGTATAGACCTATAAGTTATTGTAGCAAAATGAGATAGATGCAAAATAATAGAAGTACTGTCTGAGAGAACATGAGGAAAGCTTCACAGAATAGTTGTGCCTTGAGGAATAGGTAGAAGGGGAATTAGCCAAGCCTTTAGAGGAAAGGAAGACATTCTAAACATACTGGACTGTTTTTCGCACCAATGTGTATCAGAGAGCAATCAATGCCACATCCAGCCCCTGTTCCCAATGTCATTACTCCCTTCTTTGTGTACTTTTAGTTCCAGAGCTGGGAAAATTTTTGGCATTTGATTTTCTCTGCTATATATTTAATCCTACCTCAGTATATTCATGTTTTTGTTAAATACAGTTTAATGGAATAGAAAAATATTTTCTGTAAAAATATCATCCCACCAAGAAAGCATACTCAAATAATGAATTAAGCATTTCAGTTCTTTTAGTTGAATTTTTCTATTCAGATTTCGTAATATACAGGTGACTATTAAAGCAATAACAATTATGGCCATTTAATCGTATTTTCTCCTTCTATTTCCTAGGGAAGGCAATTTATTTTCAAATTCATAAGCTGCAAATGGAGAGTTATTATTATGGTAATGGACTAAAATGTAAAACAAATGTGGTCATGACACGTGGAAAAACATTCCCACAATGCTACCCAGCAAAGATTTGCACTTCTATGGATATTAAAAATATATCTCCTTTATAGCATGCTCAGTTATTTATTCCACATATAGTTCCCAGTGCTTCTTGTGTGCTAGACATTCTGATACAAGGATGGAAGTGCACGGTTCTGGACTTCAAGATTCTAGTTGAGGGCATGGGGTCATTTTTTTAACCTGAGTTCTGCACAAAGGGGATGGTCAGAGGGCTCATTTATATTTGCCTAGTGATGTCAGGGAAGGTCTCGGAGGAGGTGAGAGCTGAAGCTGATGGAATAAGTGGAGTTTTCCAGATTAATATATAGGGAAAGGGCATCCTAGACAAAGGGAACAGCACCTGTAAAGGCACAAAGCAGAGAGGTATGCAAGTGCAGACGGAGGGAAGAGAAGGAGAGAAGGGTTCAGAGAACTAAAACTGAATCCGAAGGTGGAGAAGGATGGGCTGTGTTTCAAGTTCTGAGGTCACAGAGTCACAGCTGTAACAATGGTTCTTTTAGAAAGATAGTTCTTTGAAAACATCCTCTCCCCACGCTACATTTTAATCACATACCTTCAGTTTCAAACTGTCTTGTGTGAATAATAAAGAGGTAGCTACTGCATTTACCCTCTGGTGGTCCCCTAAGACTAACTTATTAGGAGGACAAAGATGATTTCTACCTCGTTAACCACTGTACTTCTAGGGCTCAGGACAGCATGTGGCTCACAATTGGTACTCATTGAAAATTTGTGGATTAAATAAATAAGAGGAAAAATTGATTACTGACCTAATATCATTATGGCTCTGGTGACTATTAGCTGTATCTCCTTGGGAAAGTGCTTGACATCACAGCATATCATTTTCAACTGTAACATGTGTGTGCTACACTCCTCTTGATACTGTCAGGATTAAATTGGGTTGTTTATGTGAGTCAGTACAAATGCCTAACTGATAAAACATCTTTAATGTGTAATACATGTTGCTTCCAATTCCTTTTTTTAAAAAGAAATCATTCTCTTTCTCCTATATACAAATTTCAATATCCTATTAAAGAGCCAAACAAAGGAAGCAATCAAAATAGCAACCAAATCTGCCCTGCAATCCCTCACCTCCCGCATGCCTCACCTGCACTGGCCTATCGCTTCCATGTCACTGTCGAACATCTGGTAAAAATGATCTAAGCTCACCACCAACTTTCTAAAGGACATGCTTCAAATCTTAACATGCAGGCCCTTACTTCCAAAATTCCCTTTATAATGATTTATTTTTAAACATTTTATGATAAGTGGTCTTCTAATTGCCAAATCTATTCTTCTGGTAAGAGTTCTCTTACCAGAACTCTTAGCAAGAAGTTCTTTCTCTTTCCATGATTTTCATGGCACGTCAGTCTTTGGTCTCTTCCCTAACTCTTTTTTTTTTTTTTCTTTCTTTCTTTTTATTATTATTATTATTATACTTTAAGTTCTAGGGTACATGTGCATAATGTGCAGGTTTGTTACATATGTATACTTGTGCCATGTTGCTGTGCTGCACCCATCAACTCGTCAGCACCCATCAACTTGTCATTTACATCAGGTATAACTCCCAATGCAATCCCTCCCCCCTCCCCCCTCCCCATGATAGGCCCCGGTGTGTGATGTTCCCCTTCCCGAGTCCAAGTGATCTCATTGTTCAGTTCCCACCTATGAGTGAGAACATGCGGTGTTTGGTTTTCTGTTCTTGTGATAGTTTGCTAAGAATGATGGTTTCCAGCTGCATCTATGTCCCTACAAAGGACACAAACTCATCCTTTTTTATGGCTGCATAGTATTCCATGGTGTATATGTGCCACATTTTCTTAATCCAGTCTGTCACTGATGGACATTTGGGTTGATTCCAAGTCTTTGCTATTGTGAATAGTGCTGCAATAAACATACGTGTGCATGTGTCTTTATAGCAGCATGATTTATAATCCTTTGGGTATATACCCAGTAATGGGATGGCTGGGTCATATGGTACATCTAGTTCTAGATCCTTGAGGAATCGCCATACTGTTTTCCATAATGGTTGAACTAGTTTACAATCCCACCAACAGTGTAAAAGTGTTCCTATTTCTCCACATCCTCTCCAGCACCTGTTGTTTCCTGACTTTTTAATGATTGGCATTCTAACTGGTGTGAAATGGTATCTCATTGTGGTTTTGATTTGCATTTCTCTGATGGCCAGTGATGATGAGCATTTTTTCATGTGTCTGTTGGCTGTATGAATGTCTTCTTTTGAGAAATGTCTGTTCATATCCTTTGCCCACTTTTTGATGGGGTTGTTTGTTTTTTTCTTGTAAATTTGTTTGAGTTCTTTGTAGGTTCTGGATATTAGCCCTTTGTCAGATGAGTAGATTGCAAAAATGTTCTCCCATTCTGTAGGTTGCCTGTTCACTCTGATGGTAGTTTCTTTTGCTGTGCAGAAGCTCTTTAGTTTAATGAGATCCCATTTGTCAATTTTGGCTTTTGCTGCCGTTGCTTTTGGTGTTTTAGACATGAAGTCTTTGCCCATGCCTATGTCCTGAATGGTACTACCTAGGTTTTCCTCTAGGATTTTTATGGTATTAGGTCTAACATTTAAGTCTCTAATCCATCTTGAATTAATTTTCGTATAAGGAGTAATGAAATGATCCAGTTTCAGCTTTCTACTTATGGCTAGCCAATTTTCCCAGCACCATTTATTAAATAGGGAATCCTTTCCCCATTTCTTGTTTCTCTCAGGTTTGTCAAAGATAAGAAAATGAAAGCTTGTTGTTCCCTGCCTCTTCTTCTGTCGGTCCCTTACATTTAGACATTTCTCAAAGCAACATACTTTTTTCTCCTTTTTTTCTCCATAATTCTACATAGACTTGGTTTCACAGCTTTGTTCTAGTCTCCCAGTAGTCACTGACAACTAGCCCTGTTTTCTTCATAATAACTAACACCACCCGCCCAGCGTCCTCTGACATCTCTGCATGAGAGTGGGAACATTCTTCCACATCACTGTAGTAAAGACAAATCCTCTTACTGCCCCCTTTTTCAACCTGGTTCTCCTCTTAGGTACATAAGAAAGACTATTACCTTCCTCTTTGAAATGATAATCATTTTCTGGTTCCAAAAATTCTTCCATTCCCGCAGTCTATTCACTCAATTTTGAGAATTTTAACTTTACGGCATAGTACAGACTCTTCCGCGTAGCCTCTCACCTCTCTCAGATAATTGCAACCGTTTCCTCCCCACTCCAATTTTTATCTTCTCTATGCTATACTCTATAGCCAAAGCAGCTCTGTATAAAGCACAGAGCTATTCATATTATTCTCCAGTTGGGCCACATTTAATTGTTCTTATTACTAAGAAAGAAAAAAAAAAAATACCACCCAAGGCCTTTCAGCCCTGCAGCCACATCTTTGAAACACCTCAGGCAACCTTCTAAAAGTGGAGAAAATGAGAAGGCTTGCCTTCACCTCAATTCATTTTCCTTTCAGATATCTGAGTCCTGTGAGACTCATTACCATTCCTGTGTGGCCTTCACCTTGCCGACTTGGCCTCTGCCATCTCTTCTGCCTGGAATACCATCAGTCTCAGCCAGATGAACTTCTTCACTTACCACAGCCCAGATTCTCCCTCTCCAAGGTTGGTCTGGGGCTTTGAGTGACATTTTCTAACACTCAACACGTTAAACAAATTATTTTTTCTAACGTTTAGAGTTAGAAACAGTCTCCCTCATAAGTGTGTTTTATACCCACCCACAGAAGTAAGTTCCAGTGATGGTTATCTTTCGTTCATTCGGTCTGTTATTTTAGGCTGCTGCGTTATCATCATTAGAGTGGGATCATTGACTTTAGGTATAAGATTAGCAAGAAGGTTTATTACTTCAAATTAGACCTTCTGATGAGATTCAAATTCTCCCATATAATTATTGCCAGCAAGAAATGATCCACCACCATACATTTAATTGCGGTCTTACTTTTTTAAAGGGGGCTGCAGGGAGGGGGAGAGTTACATGGGGAGATTGATTCATTGAAGTGAGTCAGGTAAACAGCGTTTAATGCTGAGAGATTTAAAGGTTCATCCGTTTCTATTTATTCCTGTAACTTAAGAGCCCAATTAAGTATAATGGGTTAAAGTATTAAAAATCGGTTTGATTATCTCTACTTACTCAGTGAGACACTGATTAAAGCTTAGGAAAAAGACAATTCTATTCATAGAACTGAGAGAGGGAGAAAGATCAGAAATGGTTTATGAGCACTTTTTACCTTATATTTTCAAGGCCTTTAATGAGGGGAAAATAAGGAAAATTGAAAATTTGTTCTTCAAAGGCTGACCTAATAAGTGGAGGAGGCAGTGACAATGCTGTGTTACTTTTAGGGTGTGACAACATGTACATTCCAGTTGCCAAACATATGCCTCATACCAGCTTGCCCCATCTGTGCTCCCTGAAAGATAATATCTTTTACTGAAATAAAAATGTGCTTTATTCTTTTCCTTGTCCCTCCTACCACCACTGAGTTGTGTCACTTCAAATTATTTTAAGCTACAAATTCTTTGGTGACGTTAGTTTAACCAAGATGTCAAGGTGACAAAACAGCGTATTGGAAAGAGCACTGAATATGAAGTCACAGGGAATTGATCTCAAGTCCTAATTGTGCCTTATTCTTTCTTTCCTTCATTCATGCAAGAAATGTTTTATAAGCCAGCTATGGGACCTTGGCCAAGTTAATTAACCACACTAAGATTTAGTTTCCTCTTTGTGTAATATAGATATAATCACTATGACTTGCCTGGCAGGATTGTTGTGAGGATAGCATCAAATTATTAAAGTGAAATCATGTGTACACTCTAAAACACTATGTGAATCCTCAAGTTTTGATGCTGAGAGGATAGTGAAATGGGAAACCTTAAGATCTTAAAATCCTGTCTTGCTTATGTAGCGTTTTACACAGTTCCACCCAGTGAGCAT
Source organism: Macaca mulatta (assembly GCF_049350105.2). Taxonomy (NCBI): domain Eukaryota; kingdom Metazoa; phylum Chordata; class Mammalia; order Primates; family Cercopithecidae; genus Macaca; species Macaca mulatta. The sequence continues at coordinate 81,255,575 of NC_133419.1, forward strand.
TTACTACATGGAGTATATATACTAGAAGCCTCAGGAATGCATAGGAATACATAACGATACATAACAATATATGTAATATGCCATGATTCTCTCCCTAAGGGAAAGGGAGGGGAGAGGGAGAAGTATTTACCCAGTGCAATAGTAATACAAGACAGCAGAAGTCAAGAGTTAAACAGTCGATGCAGACAGTTAACACATGAGTTTACAGGGAAGATGGTGTGAGGAAGGCTGTAATACTGCCTTATTGGATACTCATGTCATTGAAGGGGACACAGTGTCCAAATGACTCTCATGGCTAGTTAGGACACAGTCACAGAGCCAGCAGCTGTTCTCCCTGATAAGTACCCCCAAGGTAAGACCCTGGAAATAATCACAGAAAAGAAGGAGTGATGAGTTCTGGACTGATGAGTTGGTGGAAAACACAGCCCTCTAAGAGGGTGGGATAAGAAGGAGGCTCTGGCTTCCCTTGCAAATACACTATTTGTTCTTCCTCTCCACCTTAAGTCACTCCTTGTCCTGTTTCCTCTCTTTCATTCTTCTTCTTATGACTTCTATGCTCTCATGTACTCTATGCTCTGTGGTAGAAAAGGCGTGTTGTGTACACACAAAATAAAAGTACCTGTGGGTTCCACAGGAAGATCTAGCTTACTCCACAGCTTATCCTTTAAAGCTTACGACAACACACTGAGCGATCCCTTTAAACTCTCTGTACCTCCATTTCCTCTGCATAAGGGGAATAATGCTTACCTCGTAAGGAAGGCAATGCTTAACAAATTCACATTTTTTTTTTGGCTTATAATAGGTACTTAATATATACCTCAATAATATTACTATTTATTGTTAGTTGTACCAAAAAAATACCCACTACGGGGTTGGGGGTTATCCTAAAAGCCTTTAAAATAGCATTCTTTTTAACACAAAATTATAGCAAATATTTCCCCTTACCTCATTTCAGAATGTGTACTTTGTATGAAATATCCAAAGTTGATCGGAATACTTAATAATTTTTAAACAAATTCTACAGCATTTATATTGAATAAATCATAAAATTGAATCATTTCTACATTACTAATATTTTGATATTATTAGTTTTGTGGACAAAAAAGAGAAGTTGTTTGAAGTGATAGATTCAAAGTAGTTACTTATTCTTTAAATGAATTTTTGCTAATAAAAGATATATATTTTTTTTCTCTCTCTCTTTAGCTGCTAGGAAGCTCAGAGTCAAACCAAACTCTCAAATCCACCAGGTATTACCAGATCCCAGTTTTCTTCTTTGTCTGGTTTTACAAACCTTATTGAAAATTATTCTTTTTATAAGTTGCCTCACACACTAGCCTAATATCTTTAAGAGACCAACCATAGATAACTGCTTATTATCCTCCATCCATACATGAACTGTATTAGGCTGTATTCATGCTGCTAATAGAGACGTACCTGAGACTGGGTAATTTAAAAGGAAGGAGGTTTAATGGACTCACAATTCCATGTGGCTGGGGAAGGCTTACAATCATGGCAAAAGATAATGGAAGAACAAAGGAACATCTTACATGGCAGCAGGCAAGAGTGCTTGTGCAGGGGAACTCACATTTATAAAACCATCAGATCTTGTGAGACTTCTTCACTACCATGAGTACAGTATGGGCAAAACTGCCCCCATGATTCAATTATCTCCACCTGGTCTCACCCTTGACACGTGAGAATTATTATAATTCAAGTTGAGATTTGGGTGGAGACACAGTCAAATCATATCAATGACCTAGCACTGAAAAGTCCAATTTAACTGAGAAGCCATGTGCTATAATTGCAGAAGGAGTACACCCCAATGAAGTCTAAATCCAAGTAACATGTACATATTCAAAAGACTCATTGCTTGCAAAGAAACAGATGCTTCTGAATTGATTTAACCTGAATATCATTTAGCTACTCCTCAGTTATTATTTTCACCATTTGATTATTTCTCAAGACTATGACAGCTCTGGCATCCTCAGTTCATAGTTCCCAAGGTTGCCCTTGAGATCATCTCCTTTCCCAAGTTGAAAGAAGCAAAACCCATAGAGGAACATATGGAAATGTTTTATGTTTATGCCTATAAGTTTTGTATATCACTTCTGATCATATTCTATTAGCTACAATTCAGTCATATGACCAATCTAACCACAAAGGAACTACCTCTCTAGCTCATAGTAGTAGTCTAGCCCATACTGCTAAAACTACAAGGTCTACATCAAAATTTATTTCTGTTTACAAACAGTTTATTGATAGAAAGCATCACAATGGAAAAATGCACTGCCATGCACCCGTCCATTTCATCTTGTGAACCATGGTGTAGTAGCTAATTTAAGGACTTTGGATTCAGAGTTTTCATTTCCCCATGGGAAATTACTTAAACCTGCTATATTTCTCCTTAGGTCTGTTTATAATCTTTGTAAAATGACTTATTTGGCATCAAATAAGCCTGCAGTTAAATCCTGGCTGTGGCATTGACTGCCAGGAGGTTTGGGAGATGTAGTACTTTTAAAAAATACTCCCAAAGTGTTCAAGTGAAATTTTTTTCTATCAAAAGGTAGGGTTTATGTTTTTCTCCTTGAATCTAGGCCCTGTGATTGATTGACTGAAAGAGTGTGGAGGAAGTGATGCTATACCAGTTTCTGGCACAGGCTTTATTGAACTGGCAGCCTCCATTTTTTGTCTCTTAAGATGCTTACTCACAAAATCCAGCTGGCATGCTATGAAGAAGCCCAATAAGTCCTTGAAGAAACCCATGTGGAGAGAAACAGCTGGTCGTGGTCTGCATTGCTGGCCATGTGGGTGAGCCACATTGAAAGTGATTCCTGCAAGTCCCTGTTGTATGCCTCCCTGGATATCTGGTGGATCCAAGAAGGGCTGTCTCAGCCAAACTCTATTTGTGAGCAGATAAATGACAGGTATTGTTTAAAGCAAGTAAGTTTTGAGATGGTTTGCTTCAGAGCAATAGATTACTAGAACAATACAACAGAGTTTTGTTTATTCTGTAGGAAGAGCTACCACTAGATTGTTGGCCAATTTCAGAAGAATTTCTATGCCTTATATGAATGTTACAAAATTATTTTGCTTAAAATTCAGCCTATTCAAAATTTTATAAATTTCAATCAGCTTCCTCACTAGACTTCATTAATAAAATAAATTATAATATTTATTGTTTATTGAATTAATCTGTACTATACACCTCATGGGAGCATTTCTGGTTTTCTAATTTGATTTTATAATAATTATATTAATATATTATTATATCTTTTTAAATTACTGATAAGAAAACTTAGGCTTAGGGAACCTACCTAGCAGTTAGCATCACCTGGATAGGCACACTGATGAGTGAACGCTTAAGCCAATCAATATCCTCCCTCCTGTTTCATGCTACTTTTTATGTACATTATCTGATAAATAATAATTAAAAATCAATCATGACAGCAATGACTGAATAGGCTAAGAAAAGGAAATAGCTTGAATAAGACTTTATTGACAAAGTTAGCCAAGTAGTGGAGTGGGCAGAGCTTTCTAGACAGACAAAACAGTATAAGCAAAGGCTCTGAGGCATGCCATTTGCTTTGCCAGGGAGCTGCATGTATTTTAGTATTATTGGGATTTTGAGTTTCTAGAAGAGAAAATGTGCAAATGTCTCAGGATCCTCAGAGAGTATGTGAAGGGTGGACTGGACTACCTAAGAGTGCTGGGACTACTATAGTGATAGTTAACGAAAGAGTACTTGGAAAGCTGCAGCGTTTGACGTCATGCAGGTGACATGATTATCTCTTTTACGTGTTTCTCCATTCCTCCAACTATAAACTCCTCAAGGATAACAAACCAAACTGATGGTTCTGTGTACAGGTCCCATTTGTAATGAATTTTTTAATACAGAAAGATGTTCAAATATATTCTCTCAATGAGTGAATTTTCACTTAAACATTCTAATTTTAATAAAATGTTTTCCAGGATTACTTTAATATATATCTCCCATTCTCTTGGAATTTTTGTGAGACAATGGATTATTTCAGGACCAGTTGAATTTAATAGGCTTATTATACTTTGACCAGTTTTTTTACGAGTAAACAATCTGTCAGTATAGGAGTAATTCATATTAAATCCCGTGTAATTTATGTATAGATGGTTTGGGTTTTGTTCATTTGTTTGACCTTTTACTTGTTGATAGGTAGGTAGGTAGGTAGGTAGATAGATAGATAGATAGATAGATAGATAGATAGATAGATAGATTTAATGTAAGATGCAGGCTCATGAGATTATGGAGGCTGAGAAGTTCTACAGTCTGTAGGCTGGAGAAGCAGAAAAGCTAGCAGTATAATTAAAAGCCCTAAGAGTTGGCCGGGCACAGTGGCTTACGCCTGTAATCCCAGCACTTTGGGAGGCCAAGGCGGGAGGATCACGAGGTCAGGAGATCGAGATCATCATGGCTAACATGGTGAAATCCCGTCTCTACTAAAAAATACAAAAAAAAATTAGCCAGACCTGGTGGCAGGTGCTTGTAGTCCCAGCTACTCGGGAGGCTGAGGCAGGAGAATGGCCTGAACCCGGGAGACAGAGCTTTCAGTGAGCCGAGATTGTGCCACTGCACTCCAGCCCGGGTAACACAGCGAGACTCCATCTCAAAAAAAAAAAAAAAAATCCCTAAGAGTTAGAGAGCTAGTGGTATAGATTTCAGTTTGTTCAGTTTGTCTGAGGACCTGAGAACAAGACCACTATAGATCACTTCAGATTGATGTCACAGCTCAAGCACTCAAGAGAGTTAATTCAACCTTCTATAATTCTGTTCTATGCAGGCACTCAAGGGGTTGGATAACACCCACCCACATTAGGGAGGGCTACTGACTTTACTCAGTCTATCAATTGAAATGCTAACCTCTTCCAGAAACCTTCACAGACACACCCAGAAATAATGTTTAACCAGAAATCTGGCATCCAGATATAGCCCAGAGATAGACCAGTCAAGTTGACACATAAAATTAACTGTTATATCCATATATGCTAGATCTATGATAATAAGTAGATCAAGAGCTGAATTAGGATGAAGAAGACCTGAGTCACAGCTATGACCTCTGTTCCTCTGATAAGTTTTTCATCATGAAAATGATCATCATTTTCTCAGCCCTGGCTATATCAGGATTTTATTGTGAGAATCAATACTATCACTTTACTATTTCAGTAATAACTATAGAAGTAGCAGCAGTAGCAAAAACATTAATATTCATGACCAACATAACAACTCCACTATATCCAATATCATCTTTTACTGGGGACTTGCCAGATGCCAGACACTACAGCCAGACTTTAGTTACATTACATCATTTAATTTAGAGTAACCAATGAGACATGCTCTATTATCTTCGTTCCATTATCTTTCTTATTTACACACTTTTCTTGGCATAAGAGTAGCTTTTGATATAATAATGAAATCAGGCAGGCAACAATACATGGTGCAACATGATCTTTACTGCATAAATGTAAAATGCAACCAAGGAATAAAACCAGAAAAAAAAATATGACTCTCAAATCAAAGTGGCTTAAACATTTTATCTCTATATTCGGTCTCTCCCATGCCATGGCCAGACTTCTTTTTAATTCAAGTAAGGTTGCCAGATTCAGCGAATAAAACTAGAGACTACACAATTAAATTTAAGTTTCAGCAAAACATCAAATATTTAAAAATATAAACATATACCACCTATTGCATGGAACATACATAAGCTAAAAATTATTTGCTGTTTATCTGCATTTAATTTAGTTTGATATGCTGTATTTTCTCTGGCAACGCAATTTCCAACAGCATCTTAAGGGTATGGTATATATGGAATTTAAAAGTACAGACTTTGAAGCTGGGCTCAAACTTCACCTCTGACATTGTGTTGCTTATACAAAATCTGATTCCCTTCTCTGTTTGAATTTCTTATCTTAAACTAGGGGAAACATAGTACCTACCCAATAAAGTTTTGGGAAAAATTAAATGGGTTAAAACAGAAGCTTTACTATAGTACCTAAGGTAATGTAAAAAGAATGGTATTTTAGTAATTTTCTGTAGCAGCGGACTTCTCACAATGATTTGTAATTGTTCATTTATCTTTGTTTCCTACATACCAAGAGATATTTGAGAATGCAGCATATCTTTTTTTAATACTATAACTAAATTTATAGCATTATTCTTGATACATGACATATATTCAACAGCTATGACCTCTGTTCCTCTGATAAGTCAGAATCTATTCCTCTGATACTTGAATACAACAAATATCTGTTGAATAAATATATCTTTAGTAGATTTCTAAGTTACATCTGATACCTTATTCTGTTTCATAGTGCACTGTTCATTCGTCTAAAATGTAAACTTATAGTCCCTACCTGAAACCATCTTATGGATATCCTATTAGGAGAGATTAGATGATCTGTACTAACAAAATGAAGCTCTATTTCCTTTCTTATAAAATTTAGGGGGCAGAAGGCCAGAATACCTACTTCATAGAGAAGACCAAAGAGCCTTAAGTGCCAGGGTAAGACACAGAGTGGGATGGCTCTTCCATGAACATACTTCTCTGAATATTATCTCCTGTTTTAGTTGCCACTTTGTCTTTCATGGTTAGGGTTGCTCTGGGTCACCCTTCCTAAGACGGCCACTTCACAGGCAGCCTCACATATCTGAATCCCAATGCTCTTGGACTCACGCTAATGTTCTGCTCTGGATGAAGCTTTTTTTAAAAAATTATTATTTATTTATTTAATTTTCCCAAACATTATCTGTCAACCAACTACTTAAAGTTTAATTGGAATGAAACTAAAGTGGGGATTTTCAGTCTTAGTTGTAATTTATAACTGCTTCAACTATTCTTCCAATATACCTGGAGAGCTTTCTAAGGTTGCTGATGCTTCACAGAAGACTTGACAGTCACTCTAGTTACAAGCAATTCTGTTTGTTCACTCAGAGTTTCTCATTCTCATTTCAATGTTTCCAAAAAAAAAAAAAAAAGAAAAGAAAATCACTGGAAACAAGGCTGTGGTTTCTATTTCTTATATTGTTATGTAATACAAAGGTAAGACTGAATGCAACTACCATTTATTGTTTGCCAGGAGGGGTCAAGCATATGCTAACATACACCTTTTATTTCAATTCCCGCTTCATGCCTGCAGTATAGATATTATTTTCCCATTTTATGTACCAGGAAAGGTAAAGTGGCTTACCCAAAGACACAGTCCTGCTAAGTGGCAGAGGTAAAATCAAAATCCACATCTGTTTTCTTTGCACAGTATGAGGTTTTAAGGACAGTGTGCTTTAGGAGAATGAGTTCAACTCTAGGTTCTGCTTTTAAATAACTGTGAACACTGGATCAATGCAATCAATTTAATTCATTTTAGTTCAATTCTACATTTACTGAATACCTGCTTTATATAAGACTGTGCAAGACACCACAAGAAATAAAAGTTGAAAAGGAAATGGTGTAAGTTTTCATCAAATTAAGAACACAGTAAAAAAGATTAGCTATACATGCAAAAGCTGCACTAAAAAACAAGATATGACAAGTCCTGTAAAATAGCATAAATTGGTTACAGACAGAAAAAAAGAAAAGTTGCCAGAGAAGATCAAGAAAAGGAAAATTTGAGCAAGTCACTCAAGGCAAGGGAGTATTAATAGTCAATTTTGAATGTCAACTTGACTGGGCTAAAGAATGTCCAGATAGCTACTAAAACATTATTTCCGGGTGTGTCTATGAGGGTGTTTGTGGAAGAGATTAAAATTTGAATTGGTAAACAAGTAAAGAAGATCTCCCTCACCAATGAGGTTGGGAAGCATCCAATTCTTTGAGGGTCTAAATAGAACAGAAAGGCAGAGGAAGAGCAAATTTCCTTTCTGTTTGAGTGGGTGCATCCATCTTCTCCTATCCTGGAACACTGTTCTTCTTTGTTCTTGGGCCTTTGAACTAGAACTAAATTACCCCACTAGCTTTCCTGGTTCTCCAGTTTAAAGATGTCAGATCATGAGACTTCTCAGCCTCTGTAATCACGTGAGCCAACTGTTGTAGTTCCAAAAATAACTATTTCTCTCTCTCTCTCTCTCTCTCTCTGTGTGTGTGTGTGTGTGTGTCTCATACTGGTTCTGTTTCTCTAGAGAATCCTGAGCAATACAGCAGTTTCTCTTAGAGCTTGGGAGACAGCACTCTTGAATTAGAATGTCCTGAACTCATCCTAGCTTTACAGCTATTATGAATGTTAGCAAAGTGCTTAACCTCTTGCAGCCTTGATTTCTTCACTGTCAAAAAGGGATAAAAATATTTTCACCTAATAAGTTTTCTGTGGTTGTGAGAAGTAGATACGCTAGACAGCATTTGTCAAAGTACCTAGCATACCTGCTGACACAAAGTAAGCAAACACTCAAAAAAGATTAAAATTTAAGACAAAAGAATTAATATTTTTATAAGCAGCATGGAGGATGGGAGGCCACAATCAAAATCTCCAGGGACAAAATGAGTACAAACATAGAAGGCAAAAAAAAAAAAAAAGGAAGAAATATGTTTGTGAAACAGAATATAATTGATGGTAGGATGTAAGCTGATTTGAAAGGGAGGGAGTAGAATGCAGAGTGTCAGGCTGATGGTGTGAGAATAATCGAAGTGAGGTATGACAGGTGGCCCTGATATGGTACTGCTCACGGAGGCTGGATTAACTGGGCGGGAGCAGAGTTGGCCAAAGGAGAACTGGCAGATCTTGGCAACTCTTGAGTTATGGTCTGGAAAGGGATGGGCTAACTCTAATCTTATGTTTTTGCCTTCTGTGTAATAGCATCCTTCAAAGAGAAAGAAAAAACAAACAAACAAAAAGATAAAGGTTTTTATTTTAAAAAATATATGTATATATACATATATATCTTCGGTTTGGTGCAAAGTAAACTTCAGTTGATGAATGTGGAGCTTGAGAAGGAGTTTTGTTATAGCAAATCTAACAGTGGGTTGAGTGTTCAACTTGTTCTGAATTCTATAATTATATGTTCTTTATAATCCTCACAACATACTCTAAAATAGAAATCATAAGGATTATTATTTTGGAAATGAAAAAACTGAAGTTTCAGGGGTTTTAGTAACTTATCTAAAGTCATGAAGCTACAGTGTGGCTAAGCAAGAATTCACACATAGGCCTAATTTCAGCATCCATGCTTTTATCTAGTATACAAGTACTGTCTCTCTTGAAAACAATCAATCCAAATAAGTTAAATCCATTGTAACATCTTAGTGTATGATGGTAAAAACAATCTAGATAATGATACAAAGTGATATCTTCAGTAAATTATTAATTACTGTAAAATGTCTTTGTTTTACTAGTAGTAGTTTTGCTAATAAGTATTAATCTCTAACAGACAGTTCACACTTAACCAATCCATTTGATAATCAGTTCATTTATTATAGAGCCTTAACACAGTTATTATGTAGCTCTTTAAGGGTCTGAACTAAGAGAACAGCATTTTCAAAGCTGGGGTTTATAACAAGAGAAGATCATAGAATTGAGGACAGTTGATCTCTACACATAAGGGAATAATGAGTTTTTTTTAATCTAAGAGAACTGGAAAGTCTGCTTTTTGAAAGGGTTCCTTGGCAATATAGATATTACCTCAGTTTTACAGATGAGGAGAAGGTTCTGTGGTCCTTTTCAAAAGCACATAGAATAAGTGTTGGAACCGAGATTTAAATTTGGAAGTGTTTTATTTCCATCCTAGAACTAGAGACGGATCATGAAGAATTGACAAGAATTGACAAGATGGAACAATTGAGCTCATTTGGGTAAAACTATTATATAAGCTCGAGTAAGAAAGCTCAGTAGGATTTTAGTCAGACAAAAGAAGGGAGTAGAAGGAATTTCAGACCAAAATGACCAGTTATCAAGGCATGCTGGTACTAAATGGTGTGTATTGAGAACAGGGGGCATTCCATTTGTCTGTAGCATGGGATTTGAGGAGATGGAGGGCAGAAGAAGGGCTACATTGTGAATAAGCTGAAATTTCAAACTAAAGGTTTTGAATTTTATTTTGGTGATGAGTAGGAAAAAGTTAAGTGACAGAAGTAGATGAATTCTAAAATTCTTAAACTGTATGTCTATAAAGGAGGCATAGTGTAAAAGTTGACAGGCATATGATATATACAGAAATATGCTGATTCTCCTTTTCTATTTCCAAGACTGACACAAGTAAAAGTAAAGCCATCATACAAGAGTGCATTAGTGAAAACATCACTGCCTGTCAAAACATTTAGAAGAAGGAAAGAAGATATTTTTAGTCTGTGATTGTAATAGAATAGCTGTGAAACAGTTTGATATTCTAGTCTAACAACTTTATAAAGCCACAACAATGACTACTTTTATCTTCCTCATCAAAGATGACGCACTTTTAATGCTCAAACTATGGCCAAGAACTTGGTCGGTTTCCAAGTTAGCAAACAGAACTAATGGATTTGAGCCCATAGAGTGGCTATCCTAAGAAACTTTCCAAGGTGAAGTGATATTTATTATAATAAAAAGGAAACTATGGTAACTAGGCATAAAAAATTAAAATAAGTAAGCAGTAATCTAAAAGGCACTTATATTGATAACGGTTGATATATAAATGTAGCATTCTTGGGGTAGCTCCTGGAACAGATTCAAACACTCTAAAATATGTGTGTCCTCTGGTGTGAAAGAGCTCTTGTACACACTGCAGCATTATCACATGAGCACTAATAGGACTGGAAATTACACAGTATGTCCTAGAAAGATTGCCTACTAATCCAGTGACTTTCAGTTGAAAGTATGGAGGTAGGAAAAAAAATAGAGAACAATTCAGAGAGCTAATGCCATGAAACTAGAGAACCAGTAAATAGTAATGTTAAACAGATAATAGATTTCCTGGATTGAAGACTCTTCAGGTTAGAATATTTTAATTTTCAAATTAGTAATCAACACACATTAAAGGTAGAATACTGATTTCATTTGTTTAATACGATAGAAGCAATGAATGCAGAAATCATAAAGAAATTTTTATACTCTATATAGAACCATCATTTTTTATCTTTGCTGCATCAAACTCTACCCATCTTTTTTTTTTTCCAAGAAGATAAAGTATAATTAATGTATCCAAGAGTTATTCCCTGGTATAAAGCCCTGTCTTCAATGCCATCCAATCCAAGTGAGGAAAACAAGGAGAGGTGGGTTAGAGGAAAGAATGTCGGTAAGGAGAAAACCAGCAATTCCTGCCACACTTTGTATAACCTGATATTGGTCAGCCTTTGGAAATGACATCTTAAAGTTGTGGATTCTGGCAGTCACCCTGTTCTTGATTAAAATATAACATCTCAATTATCTAACTGTCTTTTCACCAACTGCACTAAGTTCTGCAATAATAGGGACACTATTTAACCACCTCAGCACTTCTGGTAAGAAAGCAGCTACTGGCTGGTCTCTTATTGGGAGACTGTTTTTTTTTTTTTTTTTTCCTTCTGAATCTCAACACAATTTCCTTCACTCTTCTACCTTAAATTTGCTAGCATTAAAATAATGTATAGCATCTCTGCAAAATGGATATTTATAAGATTCATACCCCTCTCCTTAATGTCACTTCACTGAATATAACAATAAGCCTCTGTTTCTTTTTTAAAAATATGTTAACAATAGTAATAGCAGCAGACCATGTTCTGAGTGCTTACCTTGAGCCAAGTATTATGCCGAGAGCTTTTGCATATCCATTTAATCCTCACAAAAGTTCTCTGGGGTATCATGGTCATTCTAACAGCTGGGGAATCAGGTAAAGATATGAGTAACTGTCCCATGATTTTATAGTTATTCCTAATGGGTTGGGATTTAGCCTAATATCATTAGATATCAAAGACCTTTCTTTTAACCAGTGATTTCCAAATTTCTGTCTCTTTGAACATTGATTCCTTAGGTTGCTCCACAAAAATAAATAAATAAATAAATAAGTGATCTGAGATCAAATAAATTTAATAAACACTGCATATTATGTTTTTCCCTTGGAGACTTAAAATGCATATTAGGGCAATAAAAGTTCTAAAAAGGCATACAGTCAAGAAACCAGTTTAATTTTGATTATCTATAAATTTTCCTAATTTATTTGAGCATGGAAAAGCATGTATTCTCTATAAATTATCTTATACATCACCCACTTTGGAAAATATTGCCATGCTTTTTTCTCTTGAGTCAATAATTATAAGTCTCTTTCACTTCCCATTGTCTACTTTTTTACCTGTATATAAGACTTGCTTAATTACTCTACCTTCTAAAGCCTATCTTAATGGAAGTGGTGCCACCCTTTTTTGACCAGAAAGCTCCTATTGATAGATGAGTAAAGCTGTAACTAAACAATAATCTTATCTCCTTACACTCCTCCCTTTCTTTATCATCTTCTCTCCATCCCCTGTCTTGGACCCTACTAATTTTGACTGGATCTTGAAGTTATAGCTAAGACATGGTCTGCACTAGAAGGTCTCCCAGAAACACACTACCCATCAGGTTGAATGAGAATCTTATCTCCTATGGTACTATGGTACATAGTTCTGAATGGTATGTGGCTTTTAATTCAGTTCTTGAACACATCAGTATCTGCTACAAAGAAATGTGTAGAATAAGGAGCATGGAATCACAAAATTCATAGACTTCATGGAGGCAATGAATCTAACATAAATTTTACACTCTCAAATAACTACTCTGGCAGATCAAACCCCTTTATTTCTTGAAAAGGTATTTACAAATTAAAATTAAAGCTCTTCACATTGGCCTTTGAGACTGTTAGCAATATGTATCCTATCAACTGTTGTGGCTTTACTTAGATTTGTAATTCTTTTTTTTCCAGCTCAAGTCTTTTCATTCTTTTTCTACACATGCAGCACAAATATTAGAATGAACATAGGGACAGGAAGAATACCATTAAGCAAAAAAGCGAACACTACCAAGTTAATTTGCTATCTTATGCCTCATTTTCCCCATCTATAGCCTAAACAAAAAGTAACATTCACAATTGTTATTGTTGTGAAATCACCTGGCACCTAATTAGTGTTTAGTCAACGTTAGCATTCTTTTCAATGTCAAAACCTTTATTCATGCCCTTCTTGCCATCTGAACCATAATTTGCTAAGACTCTGAAAGTTTAAGGTTGTTATGAGCTTATTTATAAAGCTTGCCTTTAAAGCCAAACAGAGTGAAACGATAGAAAGGATATAGTATTTGCAATCCGACAAACCTAGACCTGAACTCTTGCCATCTCCACTTCTTGACTATGTGACTGTAAGTTATTTAACCTCCCAAAAGTTCAGTTTTCCTATCTCTAAAGTCAGGGGTACAACATCTACCTCATGAGGTTACATCAGGCATTAACTGGAATAGCAAAAAAGAAATGTCTAGTATTGTGCTACTGTTAATCTCTATCATTTCATGCAGCATTTAACCATAGCATTATTTCTTGACAAATGTAGTGACTGGGTAAGAACATGTTTCTTCCAGTTAATGCTAGATATTAAACTGAAGGAAATCTACCAGGGTGTGCTAGAAGCTGCTAAGATTTACCAGAATTGATTTTAGCTCTTCCATGTAGGTTTGGGGAGTGCTGCAGTCAGGAGGGACAGAAGAATGTGCAAATGGAAACAGATGAATATTCCAGGCTTCCAGGGTTCATGCAACCCAATCATCAAACTCATATTCCCAGAGCAAGGCTACTTATCCCTGTTAAGCTTGGCAGAGGAACAAAGAATACATGAGCTATCTGTGCCACAGAATTAGAGACTGAAGCCTGGAATTAAATCAAAGATGGCATTTTGCCCTTCCCCTTGGTAGTGAAGCTATGTACTTGTGTAATGTCTTGTTTCTTCCAAATTTCAGAATGCATTTCTGAGAGTAGGGACATGGGAAGAACCTTTTCACTCAATGGATAAGTTACTGTACCTGATGCTTCAGTTTTTCTACTTGCTGCTAAAGCTTCACTTTTTCAATCCATCCAGCAAGTATCATTCTAGATTGACCTTCTTCAGTTTCCTTTATCATGATGTTCACGAACTGATTTATATCACACCAATACTGATTGGCCCAGATTCCAAAACCATATATAATGACCCTGATATTTTTATTAGCATATTTTCTAATTTCCAGACTTCTTATTTATATCAATACTCAGAAGAACTGTAAATTGTTCCTCTTGTAATAAGTTTCTGTTCTAAAAATAATAAAAGAGCTTACCGATGCCATGAACAACTGCTTCAAGTAAAAACAACATAAGCCATAGGCACAATTCCTGTATAATCTATTGGTTTTTTGTTTGTTTGTTTTGTTTTGTTTTTTGTTTTCTGAGATGGAGCCTTGCTCTGTTACCCGAGCTGGAATACAGTGGCATGATCTTGGCTCACTGCAACCTCCACCTCCCTGATTCAAGTGATTCTTCTGCCTCAGCCTCCTGAGTAGCTGGGGTTACAGGCACGTACCACCACACCAGGCTAATTTTTGTATTATTAGTAGAGACATGGTTTCATCATGTTGGTCAGGCTGGTCTTGAACTCCTGACCTTGTGACCCACCTGCCTCGGCCTCCCAAAGTGCTGGGATTACAGACGTGAGCCACTGCGCCTGGTCAAATACATTATTTTCTAATACCTTACTTTTAAAAATAGCTTTATTGAGATATAGTTAACATATCTTACAATTCATCTCTTTAAAATGTACAATTAGTTTTAGTGTATTTGTAGAATTGTGCAGCCACCACCAGAGTTCATTTTAGATTTGTATCACCTCAAAAAGAAACTCTCTACCCATTAGCAGTTACTCTGTCATCCCCCTCCCAACTAGACAACCACTAACCTACTTTAATTCTCTATGGCTTTGCATATTCTGAATATTTCATATAAATGGAAACACACAATTTGTGATCTTTTAGAACTGGCTTCTTTCACTAAACAAAATGTTTATCCATGTTTTACCATGTATCCATACTACATTCTTTTTTGCTATCAAATAGTTTCCTATTGTATAGATATACCACACTTTACTTTTCCATTCATCCGTCCATGTATATTTGTTTCCATTTTTTGAAATAATGAATAACATGTACAAGTTTTTGAGTGGATATATGTTTAATATTTGGAGGAACTGCCAAACAATTTCGGAATTGGCTTTTGCAAGCCAATGCCTCATTTGAAGTAGAAAAGAAAGTTAATTTTATGAGCTTAATAAATTGTGGTTTTTATTATTATTAGAAAAAGATGAACCAGAGGGATTGACAACAGGTTACAGGAACAGTGAGAAGTCCAGTGTTAAAATTTATTTTTTTAACCTCTAGTCCTGTGTTCTTCCACCTATGACTTTCTGAACCAAGCATATTGCAATGTATGATGATGTTGCTCAGGTCATTTCACCTTATTTTGTTCCAAGCCTCATTTAAATTGTGTAAAAGGACCCAGTATGATACACAAAGCCATTTGTAAGAGAGAGGACAGAATAGGAAAGTTTCAAGTTGTGCAATAATAAACTAAAATGGTATTTCTCCAATTTCTAAAGAAAAAAATCCTCTCAGATATAGTGATTAAAGCCAAATTAGTAAGTCTTTGTGATGAATTGAAATGCTTAGCTGTGGTGAGTCTTATAGAATTTTGAGATTTTGAGAGAGAGCAAGAATACTCAAGGTGAGGTGAAATTATTATCAAGCTTTAGTGTATATGAATACTACCTGGACTTACTTGTTAGAACTGTATATTCCTGGAACCTGTGACATGCATCCTGCAGAGATTCTGACCCAGTATGTGTGGGGTGGGGCCAACCAAGGAAGCGCACTTTCAACAGGTACATGGGGATTGTTTAAATCAGATATTCTATGAATAGTATTTTTTGGTAATACTGGTAAGATAGACTGAGTTTTGAAATTAAATAGGTGAAATGTAAATTCTTGCTTACCCATTGGCTTGGTAACACTGGACAGTTTCATAGAACAGATGCACAAATTTTCAGTTTCATTAACAATAGTCACTTTACAGAGCTTCCGTGAAGATTCACTGATAAAACCCATTACATACCATTACATACATGTAAAGGATCTGGCTTTAGCTAATGTTGGCTCCCTTCCTGCTTCCATAAGCCAGAGTCATAAAGGATTGATAGAAATAGGGCTTATATGACTGTGCAAAATGATTGTTGCTTTGTTTTACCTTTTTTCCTTGAGGCCGACCTCACCTCTTCTCTTGATTTCTTCATTGTGAGCATCCTGCCTCAGCCCATGAGAAATTTAAAAACACTCTCATTTAGGTGAACTAGCTGCAGCTGCAAACCTGATGGCAGGAACAAGGTACTATATATGCCCAATGTTGATTAGCATCACTGCAACTCATTATTCTGATCAGCCAGAAGCAATTTACAATCATCTTTAAGCAAGTGCACATCATTTTCATAATTGACTTGCAGGAGCTTTGACACAACAACTTGTTGTAGCTGTCAATCACTGTCAAAAGATGGAGGAGGAGGCCCTTCTGGAGAGAAAAGCAAAGGCACAGTGCCTGTGCACAGTGGACTGACTGTGGCCAGACAGGAGCTCAATGCGCAACAGTCTGTCTATACATCCTTTTCTAAGTTGCTGTTTTTCAGACCTTAGAGAATAATCTCTTCTAGATGGAGAAAAGGACCAGAGAGAAGGCAGGACTCAGTGATGCTATTACCTAGTTTAAAGAAACATGCAATAAGAATGACAGGTTTGAGCCATACCTTTCTGACCCTCAGATTTTAATATTTGTTCATATTTCCCCTTCTATAACATCTCTTATTTTTCTAGCTATAATACAAAAAATACTTGGCGGGCAAAATCATTCATTCTTTGAAAGAATTATACATTTTTGGATGACTCCAGAGATATTATATAGCAGATAGATAGATAGATAGATAGATAGATAGATAGATAGATAGATAGGGCTTAAATATTTTCTGAAACAAATAGGAATAAGAATGTTTAAAACGTGTGTATTTCATATAATATTTATATGAATAACTGTGAAAGAGAACATGGTCTAATTTTTGTATCCATAATACCTAAGAAAGTGAGGAGTGTGAGAATATAGTAAATGACCTTGAAACAAAAATATAGCAACAACCAAACAAAAGCAAAATGTTGAACAACTGGTATTAAATAAATGTTACTTCCCAAATGTATTATTAGATTTGTCTTAGTAAAATGACATGAACAATATCAACCATAAAAGATTTTCATGCAAATTATAAGAACCAATTATTTTAAAAGCACTTTGAAAAGTACAAAGTTGGGAGCACAGAGCAATGTAAAAAAGAAAAAAAGCAAAGGGGTCTTCATGATGAAGTTGGCTTGGGTTCTAGTTTTGCCAAAAATGGGCGGTGTAACTTAAATACATTATTTTTATTTCTCAAATAAATAAACCTAACATTAGGAGTCGTGATAACTAAATAATATAATGCATATAATATGTAAACAAGATTCTCTGTATGCAATGGGTGCTCGATAAATGGTACTTGTAATGTTTATTGAAGATTCATATAAATGTAAGGGGAAATACACTGGGGAAATACACTATTTGTCGTCTATTAGGTAAAAGTTTTAAATATCAGTTATTTGAAATAAACAACTTCAATGAACTGTTCAATGCATCTGTGTTTTTAGTCATGTGATTGCGGTTTTTTGAATACTGCCCTGTGCTAGACCCATGTAAATAAACACACAATCATCTGAGATAGCCTCAGCACATCTGGAAAGGCGCACTTAACATAAGAAAGCGGGAAAGTGAAACACAGATGTTCAGAATGCCAGGTTGCATGGTCCAAACTCAGTGTGTGAGCATTTCGAGATGGTAGTGACAAAAGCTGAGCTACTTTCTCTTTTACCTGGTTGTAAATACTAAAAGGTGGCTTTGTTTTCTATACAGTAGTCATTAACCACGTTTTTTGAAGAGATCCTATAGCAGGCTAGGTTGTGTACAACGAACACATGCTAGATATTATTTCCAGGAGAGCAGAAAATATCATTCTTTATTTTTGTTATTTACCCTGAGGATCAAGAGCAGTTCTTTGGAGATAAAAAGGTTTTCATAACTATTTGTTAATGTGTGAATAAAATCAACTTTCTAAAATTTAGAGCACTGAAAAAATTGCACTTGTATATCCTGGGTTTGCATCTTTCTACCCTCATTTATCACAGATTAACATGCTGCTGTTTTATGAATGTCAGTACCTCTTAGTATCTAGTAAAGGCCAAAAGGATAGGTACCTTCTTTTACTCTTCTCTTAGAACCCAGATCCATGACAAATGCCTACAATTTGTATTCATTTGTTGTATGTCTGTCTTCTCCTTTTGTGCATTTTTAGAGTTTCCTAAATGCCCTGAATTGTGAACATTCACTGTCGTGTGTGCATGTGTGTACATGCACATGCATACGGACTTGTTCAGCACTATTTGAACTGTTGGAGTGTTTAAATCTGTAGGTTCATGTCTTTTAATGTTCTGGAACATTCTCAGCCATTATTTCTTTAAATATTGATTCTCCTTCATTTTTTTTTGTTTGTTTGTTTCCTTTTTTGTGGAACTTAAAATAGATGGATATAGAAATTCTGGATCTGTCCTCCGTAGTGTTTAACTTTTCTTTCATAATTTCCATTTTTCTCTTTGCACTGTTATCTGGGAGAATTGTTAATTCAATCTTTCAGAGCATTAGTTCACTATTTAACTGGATCAAGTCCACTTTTCAGTTATCTATTTTGCTGTAGCTGTGATTTTTTAATTTACATTATCTCTAATTGTTTTTGTTTTATAACTGTCTAATTTTTCTGTATATCTTCTGTTCTGAAATTATATAAGTGAATTCCTCATTCCTCATTATGTATCAGATGATATAAAATATTATCCTTCCGTTTATATTTTAAGGAGCTATTTCTTCTACTTATATTTTAGATTTTAGATCTTGTTATATTTGCCTTCTCTGAATTTTATATTATTGTTTTGTTATATTCAACCCTTACCTTTCTCCCTTTATTCTTCTCATCACAATTTAAAGATGCTCATTTTTCCACTTAACAAATAAATCTCATAGTTTCTGTACATTATATTTTTGTTGGATGCACAGTTTGCAAATATTTTCTGTCACTCTATAGGTGGTCTGTTTACTTTGTGATAATTTCTTTTGCTGTGCAGAAGCTCTTCAGTTTAATTAGGTCCTGTTAGTCAATTTTTGTTTTTGTGGCAATTGCTTTTGGAGTCTTTGTTATAAAATCTTTGCCAGGGCCAATGTCCAGAATGGTATTTTCTAGGTTTTATTCTAGGGCTTTTATAGTTTTAGATTTTACATTTAAGTATTTAACCCTCCTTGGTTGAGTTTTTGTATGGCAAAATAAAGTGCCTAGTTTCAATCTTCTATATAGAGCTAGCAGGTTATCCCAACACCATTTATTGAACATGAAGTACTTTCTCTGTTGCTTGCTCTTGCAGAGTTTGTCAAAGACCAAGTGGTTGTAGGTGTGCAACTTTGTTTCTGTGTTCTCTAACTTGTTCCATTGGTCTATGTGTCTGTTTTTGTACCAGTACCATGATGTTTTGGTTATGATAGCCTTGCAGTATAGTTTGAAATTGGGTAGTGTGATGCCTATAGCTTTGTACTTTTTGCTTAGAATTATTTTTGGCTATTCAGGCTCTTGTTTGGTTCCATATGATGTTTCGAATGGTGTTTCCTAATTCTTTAAAAAATGTCATTGGTACCTCAATAGAAATAGCATTGAATCTGTGAATCACTTCAGGCAGTATGACCATTTTAACAATATTGATTCTTATGAAATCTATAAGGAATTTAAGTTAACAAACAAAAAACAAACAACTGTTAGAAAATGGTCAAAGGACATGAATAGACACTTCTCAAAAGAAGACATACATGTGGACAACAAGCATATGAAGAAATGCTCAACATTGCTAATAATTAGAGAAATGCAAATCAAAATCACGGTGAGATACCATCTCATTCTCACACCAGTCAGACTGGGTATTATTAAAAAGTCAAAAAATAACAGATGCCGGTGAGGTTATAAAGAAAAGGAAACACTTATACACTGCTGGTGGGAATGTAAATTAGTTCAGCCACTGTGAAAAGCAGTTTGGAGATTTCTTAAAGTACTTAAAATGAACTACCATTCAACCCAGCAATTCCATTACTGGGTATATACCCAAAGGAATATACATTGTTCTACCATAAAGACACATGCACACCTATGTTCATTCCAACACTATATTCACAATAGCAAAAGCATGGAATCAACCTAAGTGCCCATCAGAGGTGGACTGGATAAAGAATACATGGTACAAATACACTGTGGAATACTGTGCAGCCATTAAAAAATATTATGTTCCTTGCAGTAACATGGCTGGAGCTAGAGGCCATTATCCTAAGAGAATTAACACAGGAACAAAAACCAAATACTGCATAATCTCACTTATGAGTGGGAGCTATACACTGAGTACACACAGACACAAAGAAAGGAACAGTAGACACCAGGCCCACTTGAAGGTAGGTGAGAGCAGGGTGAGGATTGAAAAACGACCTATCGGGTACTATGCTCATTACCTTGGTGTTGAAATAATCTGTACACCAAACTCCTGCAACACACAATTCACCCATGGAACAAATCTGCACACATACCCACTGAACTTAAAAGTTGGAAAAAAAAATAAAAAAATTATCGTCCTTCAATGACACATTACTTATGCAACCCTCATCTCTCTCTTCAATATCTAAAGCCATTGAACAAATGTTATATATATATATATATATATATATATATATATATATATATGAGATCTACTTTTCCATCCTTCATTAATTTCAAACTGGTTTCAGCTCCCTTATTGATACGGTTTGGCTGTGTCCCTACCTGAATTTCAACTTGAATCATAGTTTCCATAATCCCCACCTTGTCATGGGAGGGACCCAGTGGGCGGTACTTGAATCATCCGGTCAGTTACCTCTGTGCTGTTCTCCTGATAGTGAGTTAGTTGTCATGTGATCGGATGATTTTATAAGAGGCTTTCCCCTCCTTCACTCTGCACTTCTTGCTGCTGCCATGTGAAGAATGATGTGTTTGCTTCCCCTTCTGATATGATTGTAAGTTTCCTGAGACTTCCCCAGGCCTGTGGAACTGTGAATCAATTAAATCTCTTTCCTTTATAAATTACCCAGTCTTGGGTATGTGTTTATTAGCAGCATGAGAATGAATAATACTCTTATCAACTACCCAATATTGGTAAGTAGAATAAAATGTTTGTTGTTGTTCCATTTTACTTGTTTTCTTGCATATTAATTATTGTTGACACTCTCTTTTCTTCGCTTCCATGATGTTACTGTTGGTTTCTCTCCTACCTCTCTGGATTCTCCTTTTCAGTCTTATTTGCATGCTCATATTCATTTACTCTGTCACCATACGTTGTGACACCACAGAGAGTTTTGTCCTCTTCTAACTCTCTATTTTTCCTATAGGATCAAAATTATATACCTGGGCCCGATAGATTCCTCCATACAGATGAGTTTGCATATCCAATACAGAATTCTCCTAAGAGCTCTAGGCCTCCATCTAGTTTCTATAACTTGGCACAACCATCCCTTCTAGCTTAGCCAATCACACACTTAAGGACATTTCATGGCATTTTTCTATCTTTCACCTCTCTAAATCTAATCAATCATTGCTATGATCTAAATGATTATACATCCCAAAATTCATATGTTGAAGCCCTAACCCCCAAGGTGATAGAATTAGGAGGTGAGGCCTTTTGGGTGATTATTAGGTACCCTTATAAAAGAAGCCCCAAAGAGCTGCCTTGCCCTTTCCATCATGTGAGCACACAACTACAAGTTTCTTTCTACAAACCAGGAAGCACACCCTTACCAGACACTGAATCTGTCGTCTCTCTAATTTGAACTTCTTAGCCTCCGACCTGTCAGAGATAATTTTTTTGCATTTATCAGCCATCCAGTCTATGGTATTTTGTTACAGCAGTCCAATGGACTAAGACAATTACCAATACCTATCATCTTTACCTCTAAATACCTCTCAAATCTATCATCTTTCTTCTACCTTTTCTACTGTTTCTCTAGTTCAAGCTGTTAGCATTTCTCATTTTGGCCTCTGGGCTAGATTCCTAATTAATGCTCCTGTCCACTTTGCCATATTTCAACCTGTTTCCACATTTTAGCCAGAACAACCTTCTAAAGATTAAAAACCATATCATTCTTTTATTTAAGCATAAGACTTTCTGCTGTTGTTTGCATACAAACCAAAATCCTCAATATGATTAACAAGGTCCTCTATGATCTGGTCCTGACTCCATTAGCCTTGTTCAACACTATGATTTCACTTGCTCTCTGAACTCTGACCATACTAACCTTTCAATCCTTAGACTGTGACCTCTTCACCTCTAAAATCATATCTTTGCACCCCTTTTTCCTGCCTGGAATTTCCTTTCTAGTCCTCCACATGTAGTTAATGACTACAATCCATCAAATCTCCTCTAAAATACAAGCTGTGCAGGCTTACCTTCCCTCACCCTTAGACTGCCATGGCACATCTTCTCTGTGTGACATTTAACATGGTATATTGATAAATGGTATATATTTCTTTGTGTGGTTAACTGGTTGATGACTACCTACACATCTGGACTATGAACTGCTTTCACAGATCCTATTTAGCTCAGCCTGTTGAGCAAATAGGAGACACTTAAAAATATTTTTTGGTAAATGATTGAAAATCTTTAAATAAAATGTTTCATGGATTTGATGTTTGCTATAGTGGTTGATTCCCTTATAGTTTCTGTCTGCTGTCACAAATTACTTTTAGTTTTTGGATGGACTAGAAGATATTTTAGGAACTCTATGCACATCAGCAGAAAAGAGATGACATATTAAAACTGGGTAAATTTGAAGAAAGTTTAATAAGAAAGGATTTACACAGGAGTGAGATGGGTATAGAGAAATCACAAGAGACAGTAATAGCAGTCAGAGTGGACGGGAGATCACTGTCTTCCCTCCCGTCAGTTTGCTAACTGTGATCTTCATTTACTAAACCCAATCAGAAGACAGAAAAAGAGAGCCTGCTGTTACAGCCTGTACAGAGCAGTTTCCCTGGGCAAAAAGAAGGATGGAAAGAATGGATTTTAAGGAACAAATGAAAATTTCCAGTACATTGTACAAAACTGATGACACGTAGAACAGTCATTTGTTTGCTTCTTCATTAATTTTTATTTACTTATTTCCGAAAAGCCTGAAGTTGCCTTTAGTAGGTAATGCTTTCCTGTGTGGACTCTGGCCTCCAAAAAGCACATGCAAAAAACTGAAAAAAACTGAAAAAAAAAAGTTAAGAAATCTGCCTTTCAAAGTAGGTACAGCTATCTGAATAAGATATCTGTCTGGCCTTGTTTTCTCTATTCTTCCATATTCATTATAGGACTGAAAGATTCAGATGTTTCTTTGTAATCACCTTGCTTGTCAGGGAACTTCTTTCCTCATCTCAGCAATGAGGGAACAATTCCAGCAAGGAGAATGAGAAAAAAATTTTTCTCTCTCTTATACTCTCATATCATGGATAAAGTTGTTTTTCTTATGTGTACCAGTTATTTTTCATAATATTTCTGTTCTTGGTTTTTTTATCCTTTCTTATTTCTTCTTGAAATTTAAAAGGCAAAACAAGTAATATAAACCAAAAGCACTTAATACAACACTTCATTTTCTTTAGAGGCCAACTGGCTTACTACCACCCTTAGGAAAAGTTCACATGGTTCTGCATGATCCTACTCTAAACTTCATTTTTAAGACTGGCAATAAAATCCACACATATTTCTTCACACAGTTTGCCTTAAATTGTACCCCATTGATACTGATCTCCATATAACAAGAAAAAGCTCCAATTAAGAATTTTGAAGGAAAAGCTCCACAACGTTTGTCTGGGCAATAATTTTTTGGATTTGACTCCAAAAGCTCAGGCAACAAAAGTAAAAATAGATAAATAGTATTACATAAAACTGAAGTTTCTGCATAACAAAGAAAACAATTAACAGAGTCAACATACAGATTGAGAGAAAATATTTGCAAGCCATACATTTGACATTAATATCCAAAATATATAAGAAACTAACACAACTTAATAGAATAAATACAAATAACAGAATTTTTAAATGGGGAAATGGACTTGAATGGACATTTCTCAAAAGAAGACATGCAAATGACCAAAAGATACATGACAAAATGTTCAACATCACTAATCATTAGAGAAATGCAAATTAAATGAGATACTGCCTCACACCTATCAGAATGGCTATTATCAAAAAGATAAAACATAGATGTTGGAGAGTATATGGAGAAAAAGGAATCTTTGCACACTATTAGTGGGAATATAAATTGCTACAGCCCTTATGGAAAACTGTATATAGGTTCCTCAAATAACTAAAAATAGAACTGCCATTGTATCCAGTAATCCTACTACTGGCTGTATATCCAAAGCATCTGATGTGGTTTGGCTGTGTCCCCAACCAAATCTCATATTGTGTCTCCCATATGTTGTGGAAGGGACCCAGTGGGAGATGATTGAATCATAGGGGAGGGTCTTTCCCACATTGTTCTTCTGATGGTGAGTGGGTCTTGTGAGATCTGATGGTTTTGAAGCAAGGGTTTCTCTGCATAAGTTCTCTCTCTGCCTGCTGCCATCTATGTAAGATGTGACTTGCTTCTTGCCTTCCACCACAATTGTGAGGCCTCCCCACACACATGAACAGTGAGTTCTCCATTAAACCTCTTTCCTTTGTAAATTTCCCAGTCTCAGGTCTGTCTTTATCAGCAGTGTGAAAACAGATTAATACAGTGAATTCATACTGGGAGTTGGGCATTGCTAAAAAGATATCTGAAAATAGAGCAGTGACTTTGGAATTGGACAACAGGCAGAGGTTGGAACAGTATGGAGGGCTCAGAAGAAGACAGGAAAATGTGGGAAAGGATGGAACTTCCTAGAGTCTTACTGAATGGCTTTGACAAAAATGCTAATAGTGATATGAACAATAAGGTCCAGGCTGAGGTGGTCTCAGATGGAGTTGAGGAACTTGCTGGAAACTGGAGCAAAGGTGACTTGCTACGTTTTAGCAAAGACACTGGCAGCATTTTGCCCCTGCCCTAGAGATTTGGTACTTTGAACTTGAGAGAGATGATTTAGGGTATCTGGTGGAAGAAATTTCTAAGCATCAAAGCATTCAAGAGGTGCTTGGGCACTGTTAAAGGCATTCAGTTTTAAAAATGAAACCGAGCATAAAAGTTTGGAAAATTTGCAGCCAGCCTAACAAGCAATAGAAAAGAAAATCCGATTTTCTGAGGAGAAATTCAAGCCATCTGCAGAAATTTGCAGAAGTAATGAGGAGCCTAATGGTAATCACCAAGATTTGGGGTAAAATGTCTCCAGAGCATGTCAGAGTCATTTGTGGCAGCCCCTCCCATTACAGGCACGGAGGCCTAGGAGGAAAAATTGGTTTTGTGGGCCAGACCCAGGGTCCCCATGCTGTGTGCAGCCTAGGGATTTTGTGCCCTGCATCCCAGTCACTCCAGTCATGGCTGAAAGGGGCTGATGCAGAGTGCAAGCCGTGGCTTTGGAGGGTGCAAGCCTCAAACCTTGGCAGCATCCACATGGTGTTGAGTCTGTCAGTGTACAGAAGTCAAGAATTGAGGTTTGGGAACCTCTGCTTAGACTTCAGAAGATGTATGGAAACGCCTAGATGCCCAGGCAAAAGTTTGCTGCAGGGGAGGGACCCTCATGGAGAATCTCTGCTAGGGAAGTGCAGAAGGGAAATATGGGGTCAGAGCACACAATACAGAGTCCCTACTGGGGCACTGCTTAGTGGAGCTGTGAAAAGAATGCCACCATCCTCCAGACCCCAGAATGGTAGGTACACCGACAGCTTGCACTGTGCACCTGGAAAAGTCACAGACACTCAATGCCAGCCGGTGAAGGCAGCTGAAAAGGAGGCTGTACCCGGCAAATCCACCGGAATGGCACTGCCCAAGATGATAGGAACTTACCTCTTGCATCAGTGTGACCTGAATGTGAGACATGAAGTCGAAGGAGATCATTTTGGAGCTTTAATATTTGACTGGCCTGCTGAATTTTGGACTTGCATGGGGCCTGTAGCCCCTTTGTTTTGGCTAATTTCTCCCGTTTGGAATGGCTGTATTTACCCAATGTCTGTACCATCATTGTATCTGGAAGTAACTAACTTGATTTTGATATTACAGGCTCATAGGTGGAAGGGACTTGCCTTGACTCAGATGAAAGTTTGGACTGCGGACTTTTGAGTTAATGCTAAAATGAGTTGAGACATTAGGGGGCTATTGGAAATGCATGATTGGTTTTGAAATGTGAAGATATGAGATTTGGGAGGAGGCAGGGATAGAATGATGTGGTTTGGTTTTGTGTCCCCACCCAAATCTCATCTTGTGGCTCCATGGTTCCCATGTGTTGTGGGAGGGACTGGGTGCGAGATGATTGAATCATGGGGTGGGTCTTTCCCATGCTGTTCTCCTGATGGTGAATGGGTCTCACGACAACTGATGGTTTTGAAAATGGGAGTTTCTCTGCACACGCTCTCTCTTTGCCTGCCTCCACCACATAAGATGTGACTTGCTCCTCCTTGCCTTCTGCCATTATTGTGAGGGTTCCCCAGCCACATGTAACTGTGAGTTCTCCATTAGACGTCTTTCCTTTGTAAATTGCCCAGTCTCATGTATGTCTTTATCAGCAGCATGAAAATGGACTAACGCAGCATCTGAAATCAGTATGTCAAAGATATATCTGTAGTCTCATGATTATTTCAGCATTATTTACAATAGCCAAGATATGGAATCAATCTAATGGCCATCAATGGATGAATGGATAAAGAAAACGTGGCATATACATAATGAAATATTATTCAGTCTTCAAAAAGCTCTGTCATTTGTGATAATATGGATTAACCTGGAGAACATTATGTTAAGCAAAATAAGCCAGGCATGGAACTACAAATACAACATGATCTCACTTATATGTGGAATCTAAAAAGGTTGGATTCACAGAAGCAGAGAGCTGAATGGTGGTTACCAAGGGATGGGGGCCAGAAGAAATGAAAAAATGTTATCAAAGGACATAAAGTTTCAGGTAGACAGGGGGAACACATGACACATATTTGAGGTGAGATATATATATATATATATATATATAAAATATATAATATAATATATATATAAATATATAATATATATATAATATATATATAAATATATAAATTGGCTTGATTCAATTATTCCACATTGTATACATATATCATAGTATCACTTTGTATCCCATAAATATACATAATTATAATTTGTCAACATTTAATAAAAAATTTAAAAAATTAATTTTAAGTACTTCATCTTGGATATTCCCTTATCTAGCTGCACATCCAGCTCTGAGTTCTCATCTTTAATCCAACCAGTCTCAATACCTGCCATGATGGCAAAAGTACTATATCCTTATGCAGCTCATTCCAAAGGGGGTCATCTCTAACTCTATTCTTTATTCCCTGATTTATCTAAAAATCTATCTGATCCAGAATGCTATAGCCACCATTTATCAAAGGATTACTGTGGTTTGGGGAGTATGTTAAGTCTTTACAAATTATCCTTTTCAACCCTCACAACACTGCGGTATGTAGGTGTATATTGTTTCATGACCATATTTAATGACTAATCCCTCTGGCCATACCCCTTTGCTGTTTGGCTTTTCTGTTCCTCCTATTCAGATATAGGGACTTCTTTTCCTATGTACTTTTACTGGGACTAATCTCATATCTTGAGAAATAGAATGTGGCAGAAGTAACAATGAGCGTGGTCTATATCCTTAGGCTTCTAAGGTCCCTAAAATATCTTTCTCTGCTTTCTCGGAATGCTGCCCTGAGGCCACCAAATAAGGAAGTCAACCTAGGCTTACTGAGAGATAAGAGGTGAAGTGGAAAAAATGTAGGGCACCTCACCTTATAGCGAACACCAATTATCAGACATATGGATCAATGCAGCTTGGATGTTCCAGCCCAGCTAACACTCCAGGCAAATGTCACACCAGGAGTTAGACCAGGCAAAGACACCAGAAAAACTGCCCAGATTATCCATAGAACTTAGAGAAATAATAAATTATTGTTTTAAGCCACCAAGTTTTGGAGTGTTTTTTATATAACAAAGGCTAATTCAAACAGTAGGTATTATAGTTTTATTTATATTATAACTGAGGAGAATAAGACAGGGAAATATTTAGTATATTGTCCAAAAGAGCATACATATTCTATGGCAGAGCTAGAATTTGAATCCAGGCCTCTGAATCCAAATTTCATGCCGAAAGATACAGTGATACACTGCTTCTTTAAATTATTTCACAGTTTCTATAACTACTTTCAAGTATTTAAAGGTGACCACCATGTGGTTCAAATTTCTTTATCTTCCATACTAGACATCCCATTTTCTTTTTAGTTTTCTTCATGTAATGTGCCTTCTGTTCTTACCCACATGGTATTCTCTCCATTTGAAGACCTAACAATATATCCACCACTATGTAAGTGTTAGGTGTCAGAACTAAATGCTAGGTGGAATCAGACTACAATAGAATAGAGCAGGGGTTTACAAACTTTGACCTGTGTGCTAACTTTGATCTGCCACCTGTTTTTGTATGAATCACGAACTAAACAAGATTTTTAGATTTTTTAAATAGTTGAATAGAAAATCGAGAAAAGTTAATATTTCATGACACATAAAACTTACATAAAACTGCCGGGCGTGGTGGCTCACACCTGTAATCCCAGCACTTTGGGAGGCTGAGGCGGGTGGATCACCTGAGGTCAGGAGTTCAAGACCAGCCTGGCCAACATGGTGAAACCCCGTCTCTACTAAAAATACAAAAAAAAGTAACTGGGCGTGGTGGCGGGAGCCTGTAATCCCAGCTACTTGGGAGTCTGAGACAGGAGAATCACTTGAACCTTGGAGGCAGAGGTTGTAGTGAGCTGAGATCACGCCATTGCACCCCAGCCTGGGTGACAAGAGCGAAACTCCGTCTCAAAAAAAAAAAAAAAAAATATAAAATTAAAATTTCAATGTCTATAAGCAAAGTTTATTGAAACACAGCCACCCTCATTTGTTTATGTATAACCTATGGCCATTTTCCCGCTACAACCACAGACATGAGTAGTTTCGACAGAGAAGACCTTAGCGTCCACAGAGCTGAGAGTATTTACTAGTTGGTCCTTTTCAGAGGCGTTTCACTGAGCCTTGAAATAAGGCAACCGAAATCTCCTTCGCTTTGGATGGTCTACGTTTCTTATTTCATCCTTTTCTTATATAATCTTTATAGGTAGTAACATCACACTTTTGAATAATATCCACTACACAAAGTTACCTTTTCACTCATTCTCATAAGCCACAAGTTGTCTATTTCAGTGATTCAGGCCATCTTTCCAATCTTTAAAATACCTTATCGGGCTTTTTTTTTTTTTTGGGGGGGGGGGAGGGGGACAGAGTCTCGCTCTGTCACCCAGGCTGGAGTGCAGTGACCGGATCTCGGCTCACTGCAAGCCCCGCCTCCCGGGTTCACGCCATTCTCCTGCCTCAGCCTCCCGAGGAGCTGGGACTACAGGCGCCCGCCACCTCGCCCGGCTAGTTTTTTTGTACTTTTTAGTAGAGACGGGGTTTCACCGTGTTCGCCAGGATGGTCTCGATCTCCTGACCTCGTGATCCGCCCGTCTCGGCCTCCCAAAGTGCTGGGATTACAGGCTTGAGCCACCGCGCCCGGCCCTTATTGGGTTTTTATTCTGCCCTCCAACATGTTAAACTTTTCCCCCATGTTGGTATAATCCAAGAACTTAAGAAATGTGATTACAATGTGCTTGATGAAGTGATTAAATAAATATGGGGCAGAGGAGAGTCCTCTCACTGAACACTAAAAATTATTCTCAGATTTGAATACCCATTCATTAGTTAAAATATTTTTATCAGCACACCCATATTTTGAGCAAATTTTGTTCCCAAGATCACCACCTATAATTGATTAATTTATTCAGCACCTCTATATTCCTACCATGTCCTGGGTACTGTGCACTGTGCTGGGGAATTATAATGAACACAGCACACAGGTTTCCTGCCCATTCAAACTTCCAGCCTAGTTAGTAAACATGTGATTACAGACAGTAATGACTATTATAAAAATGGGTTTAATTATTAGAATCTGCTACTAGATATTTATGCAATTCATTGCTAAAATCCTCATTGTCTCCTTGAACATGCCTTTGACAATTCTATGAAGAAAAGGAGCTAAGTTAACATGACTTGTTCTGGGTAAATCAATGATAGCATCCAATGATCAGTGTTTTCTTGACATGTGAGCCTGCACCTTCAATGTATTCACAAGTCACCTGGGGATCTTGCCACCATGTAGACTCTGGTTCAGTAGGTCTGGGTTGGAGCCTGAGATTCTGCATCACTAACAAGCTCTGAGAAGCTGTCTACCTACCTCTCCTCTACCCACCTAATTATGAATTACAAAACCTCCCTAGCTGCTCACGACTTAGCTCTTTCATAATCAGTTCCTGTCCTAAAAGAACATGTCATTTTAGAGAGACATTATAGAAGTGTTTCAGGAGAGAAAGGCAAGTAGCACAGTGAAAACCGCAGGCTCTGGTGTCAGACAGATCGGAATACACAGTCCCATACCTAGAGAACTGTGAGCTTAACCTGTGCCCTCACCTCACTGCACCTCAACTTCCTCATCAGTGAAAATGGAAATGACAGTTTGTTGTGGGATTATTGAGAATAATTACCTTGAAACACGGTAGGCTCTCAACAAATGGTAGCTGTTAATGTGTTTATTAAAGGAGTAACATGAACAGAATTGTGCTTTGAGAAAGCTAATCCGACAGCAAAATCCAGTGTGGTTTCAAATGGAGAAAGACCAGGGGCACTTGGATAAATCAGATGTCTCGTCATTTTTTTCTCATCAGCCAACATTTAATGAGCATGTACTATGTGTTAGAACCTGTGCTAGATGCTGGGATATAAAACTGAATCTGGCAATTTTCAGAATTCAGTTGTGGAGATACATTGGCAAACAGCCACTAGACTTTGAGGCATTCTGATACACCTCGACCTATCGATTCATTTTACAACATGCCAGGAAAGTAGCAGCTGCGATGAGAAACTGAAAATAGATCTGTGATCTGCATTATAGTGGTGAAGGTGCTAGTATAAGATATGGATTATGAGGAAAAAAGTGTCAGTGATAACTCTGTGGTCTCAAGACCTGGGAATCTGGTGGTTTCATGAATCAAAATAAGCAATGTAAAAGAAAAATAAGGTAAGGGTGGGGAAACATTGAGTTTCCTTTTGCACATAATGAACTAAGGAGACATTGGGTCATCTCAATGGAGATGAATTCAAAGTCATTTTGAAATAGAATCATCTTGGGCAACAATATGTGTAACCGAAGCTCATTTACAGAATTCAGGGAAAACTAATATGTATTTTCTGGTTATTTTGGTAATAATTATAATTCGGATTACATATTTGGGTGTATACTACACGTTTGCAGACACAGAGAAAGGCACGTGTGTTTATGTTTGGTGTTTACTCTAGATCAGCAGTTTAAAAAATTACTACCCTGTTTTTACTCTATTAATGACAGTCTGAATTTGGAAGGCTTGATAAGTTGTTTACGAGGAAGTTCAGAAGGAGAAATCAGTGCATGTTAGCTGAATATTGTGAAAACATTTTTCTCAGGATGTGTCGCTAGAAATGGCAATTAGTCAATGTAGGGAAACTAATATATCTTCAGACATTAAGTCACACTAAAACAAACATCCAGACCAAAGCAGTTTAGCTTCTGAGAGAAATAAGTGCAATTGTGTTGATATATAAAGAGTTTCACATAATTTACATTTGTTACCCATGAATTCTCATTAGAGTTCTCAGAATCATCCAAAAGAGAAGCTTTCATATTTATATTTTAGAGACAAATATAGTGAGGAATGGTGAAACGAGGAACTTATAGGCTCACAGACACACAGAATAAATGAGTGCCTGAAACGTTTATATAAACGCCTGCTGTAAATTACACACTGCGCCGGGAACTTTCACATGTGCTTCTTGTTTCTCTCTCACGGTAACGCTGTGCAGTGAGTATCACCTTTTCTTTGTTATTTTGCAAATGAGATAATGCAGTGAAACAGAGTTTAAATAATTCGATCAAGATCATTTGTGAGTTGCCTTCACATCAACCACTTCTCTCTTTCCCTTTCTTAACAGCTACAATTTCTGTTTAGGGATTGATGTGATTTCAGAGAAACTGAACATATCCCTGGCTCCCTAGGTGAAACATATGAACTAAACTAAGCCAATCGGGGTATCACATTACTCACGGGGTTTGGTTTAGGCATGGGCCTGCCATCTTAGCTGCTCCATTCACGGAGAATCTAAGAACTTGCGGTAAGAAGGCTGAAGCAATGACAGTCTCTTAAACCGGTTGTGCACAAGGAGTGCTGCTGGCAGCCATGTGAGGTTCGCCTAGCCTGTAAATGAAGGAATTAGGCAGATATGGAGATGGAGTCCTTGGTTAATCTACTGGATCAAGTTGATGATTTTGGCAGTGGAGGGTTCTGGACTTTCCGGATACTTGAGCCCATAAATAACCTCCAGTATTTAATCAAATTTGACTCTTCCACTTGCAACAATAAACATTCTAACTGCTGCAGAAGTCACCCAGGCTTCTTATGCTACAGACCAGGTTATGAGGCTGAAAGAAAGAAAGCACTTGGCCAAGATGGCATAGCTGGCTCATGACAAGGTCAAGCCTAGAGTCCAGGATTCTGCCTACCCAGTCTAACTGATCTTGGCCATGCAACATGCTGGCATTCCAAGGTCCCACAGTAATTAAAGTGAAGCTCTAAGATTTCCAAAATATTTAGAATATATTCTTTCTAGAAGAATTGTAGTTAAGTACAAACTTTTAAATATTCAGAAAGAAAAATAGCAAGAGTGAAAAAACACACTGTGGAATAAACGTTTCCACACTGTATTAGAAAATACATTTGGCTATTTTGAAAAAACTTTGAAGCTGCATGCTTTGGCTTAGATACTTCTTTATACCTCACTATGCCAGCATCACATTGGTCATATTAGGTACTCAAATAATTCTTTGTTTAATATGTCTTTCTTACTAGGTTTTACATTGTGCACGCAGGAACATTTCCAGCACTCTGCACAGTGTTTGGTGCATGGCAGATTCTAAATAAACATGCATTAATGAAATTTAAGTACCGCCACCCTCTGTGCTTGGTACCCAAGGTTCAAGGGCAATTCACTATGTAGCCATATAACTTGGCCCACTTACATAGTCTGTCTAGAGCAGCACTGTCCAAAAGAAATACATGAGTGTTAAATTTGAGCAGTGCGTGTAATTCAAAATTTTCTAGTAGACATGTTAAGAAAAATAAAAATAAACCAGTGAAATTAATTTGTATGCATCCCAATATGCCCCCCAAAAATCATTTAACATATAATCGATATAAAAATATTAATGAAAGATTACCTTTACAACACACCTTAATTCAGACTAGCCACATATTATGTGGCCACATTTCACCAGTGGCTATTATACTGGACAGCTCAGAGTTGGGCATAATCTATGTCTACATGACAATGTGTAAAAATAATTCTCCACAAGCTAAGTTGTGATAGAATTTCATGTGAAAACCAGTCTTTCAGAAATTTATATTAAAAGCTCACAGTACTATCACTACACGTAAAAGAGTGCTGGTATTACTTTAAATTCTCCAGAAGTACTACTTGTCACACTAAAAGCTATGCATTCAGAATGCCCAAAGATGAAGATGTTAGTATCATTATGGTACAAGATCCCGCTAGCACTCAATACGATTGCCTTTCCATTCAGGATGTTTTTATTTTTGTTTTTTATTATGTAAATTTAACTTTTATGGCATAATGAGTCTAGTGGAACAGCCAGCCAGGTGGACTTATGAAGTAATAGGGATTTTTCTGACTGAAGTTAGCATAGGACTCATTGGAGGCACACAGGGGTCAATGGGAATTTTAGCTGGAGGTGGGGAAAGCGAGTAGGAAAGACTTCTCATGGAGGAGAAGAACTTAAAATGATGTTGGAAAATGAGCGGAGAGCCAGTAGGACTAAGTCCACTCTATTCTACTGCTCTGAACTGTAGTGAGGGATAGCAAGTGGGGCAGCAGGGAAGGGGTGGCCTGGGTCCCGTTGGGGCAGCAGCATGAGAAACCATGCTGCAAAAGGCACAGAGGGAAGCTCTGTGCTTGGGGGATACTCAGCCAAATGCAAAAGGCCAAAGTGATTGCAATTTACATATTTCCATTTTGAGACTCCCCCCACAACACCTTTTAACCCATATGGTTTTGATAATTATTTTTAAATGGAAATTCAGAGAGCAGCAGGCAGTAAGTACTTTGAATTAGGACTTCACATTGAGAGGCTCCATGGGGCACATGGCAAGTTTTATTTCTTCCTCCCAGTAAACCATAGGGGAAAGCTGGCATTTCTAATCCTAATTGTAGGAGTTCTGTTCCCTTTTACTCTGAGCATCAGTTCTTAAGGAGGAGAAAAAGAGGGCTGGCTGCTTACTGCCTCCTTCAGGATTGCCACTCCCCTGCTATGCACACAACACACACTTGTCAGAGAGACAGAGTTGGCTTATCTGTAAATAACATGGAGTCCGGGGACATCCGAACACAGGGCCCCTGGGGGGTCTGCCATTTGGGCTAGCACATTGACACCCTCTAAGGGGTGGCTGTCTTCTAACAAAATAAGTGTTCTGAGTTTGTATGTAACACTAGTCTACTGCAGTGATTCCCAAATGCTGATCCACAAAATAGCTCTCAGGTCTGAAGAAAATGAATTTTAGAATACTGTAGTGTTTAAGTATGTATGAGAGAAAGGTTGCCAACTATCCTTTCTGGAAAGGATTGTGTTCTTGTTCTATACAGGTCTGTGCTAATTTAAAAGAAAACCTTTTTGCTAAATGGGATTTCTAATAGATAATGGTTATTTTTAACATGATTATTTTCTAAAATACGATGCTAGAAACCCTATAATAAATTTCCATTTTTAGAAACTTTACTTGTTCAGGAAATTAAAAAAACTAGGAACCATTGGAACAGCAAAAAAAGTGGCTTGAGACTCAAACCAATGATATAAAACTATATCATTGCTTGACCACTTACAAAGTGATGGCTTTGGGCAAGTTACAGTACTTAGCTTCTCTGAGCTTGGTTTTTTTGTTTAGAGTTGTAATAATTGATGTTTAATTAATAGGGTCTGTGTGAAAATTAAATAATATCACATACGTAAAATGTTTCAGAATTAATTTTCTCCCTCTCTTGCCCTTTTCCACCTAGTTAATGACTATATCCTTTAATGATCAGGAAGGATCTGAAACTTTGGCTTAGCAGCCTCCCAAACTCTCTGACATGCACTACACTCCTCATAAACAGAGAGACGAGTTAGTCCCCACTTGACCTGTGTAATCACAAAAGGACAAATGTAAATGATTTTAGTACTGGTTATGCTTTAATGAATTTCTATTTATATTACCTTCCACATTGTCTGTGATGGCAAAAGTGAGCCTTTATCTTCTCTTTATCTTCAGCACAAAGTATGGTGCATGTGTCAGAGCAGCTGGCATTTAAATAACTGTAAATGGTACAGGAGGAAGGAACACATGCACATTATTACAGTCATACTGCCATTTCCTGCTCTCATGCAGAAAAGGCTCAAGACTGAACCTCCAGCTTGGTTATGCTATAATTCTGATTGAATACAAACACATATAAGGACCATGTTAAGTAATAACATGGACTCCTTTGAAAGAAATAAAGGTCTCTTGAAGTCAATGACAATGAAAGTAGAGGGAAAGGAATATACTGAACAAACACTGAGGATATAGGGAAACAAAAAACAATTTTTGCTAAAACATCATCTTGCATGTCCATTGTTAGCAGCTGGGAATTCCTTAGTCTGGAATTGAATTGATTCTACTATCTCCCACCATGTGATTATTGACAGTTTATTTCTCCTACTGGCATTATTCAAAAGGTGATAGCTGAGTAAAGGGAAGATGAGTCACTTAAAAAATCTTGCTTTAGGTAAAGGAATAAATAAAGAAAATATACAATTTTCTTTACTGAGACATTAGATACAAGTAGTATAAGGAATGGAAATTAGAATCAATATAGGGTTTTTAAAGAGAGTTAAAAAAAACCTATGTAATTAGGACAATTAATGACATTGTCTAAAAAGAACCTGAAAAGGTCAACTAAATAATTTGTCTTAATGTTCACAATAATGAGTAAGCCCAAGATTTCAAATGCATTTGATTAAGCACAATCTTCAAGAGTATATCGTTCTGTGATCAACCTAAGTGCCACCCACACAACACAAATTGACATTAGTGCAAGCACTTAATGATTCAAAAAAAAAAAAAAAAAGAAAAAAAGCAAACCAAATAGCCTATAACATAAAAATAGAAATTCTAGGTTGCTATTGAGCAAACGACATTTTAAATCATCTTACGAAAGAGTCTGACCCAATTCCCAGTAAATGTACATGTACCCGCATCGCCAAAGTTTTGAGTAGAGGGAGAAGGATAGTAGGAAGTGTTTGGAAGTTTGCACTATGAATCTGAATCCTAGTTTTGGCTTTTATTAGCTGATTTGCTTTGTAAATGTAACAATATCTCTGAATCTCTGCTTTCTGAAGTGTAGAGATAGAAATGACTTCACAATGTGTTTTTTTAAATAACATAGAGATAAACATGAAAAACTCTAATTTTGTTTTAGGTACCTATTGAGTTTTATGAAATATTTTCTCCCCTCCCATACATGAGTTAGTAAGATGAAGTGGAAAGCATGGCCTTTGAAACTGGAAAACACCACCCTGCCATCTATTGTAACTTTAGCTTAGCTTCAGTCCATGTAAAATGTAAATAATATCAATCATACAGTATTATAAAGTTAGAGTTCGTGTTTAACAAATAGTCTTACTTATCTTATGATTTGATTTCTATTCCTTTTTTATTTTCGAAGGGAAAACTAAAAAGTTTTTGTTTGCAGCATCCTAAGCGACAGTCAACTCACATTTTGGCCCTTTTGAATGCCACAATGAAGGGCGAGTTTTCTGACACACAGCCACAAGCCTCCCCTGGTATGTACATGTGTCAGTCTTATCCATCACGCCTCCTCCTATGTCCAGGGATGAATGTTTTTCAAGCAATCTGTAGCTTAATTGATGTCAAAGTAATAGAGTGCCAGCAGGATTGTTTTAATGAATTTGGTTTGGATAGACTTTGCCTGCTCAGTAAATCCAGCAAAACCTCACAGCATAGTTCACAGCCAGGAAGGATTCTGAGCTTGGCCCTTGTTCCCTCCCTTCCCAACATACTCTTTGCTAAGTTTTTACAATGCTCTCTTACAATAGGCTCATGTACCAAGGCCAAAATTTGCATTATATTCTTATGCATAACCAGCTAAATAATCAGAATGCTATGCTGATTCATTTAAGTAAAATATTTAAATAAAAATTAATCTTTTCGATGATGATGATAACAATGGATTGATGATGTTGAGAATGATAACTGGCAGTAGCTGGATTGGGGTGGTGATGGTGGTAGAGATAAAGGCAGTGATGGAGATGCTGATAGTGATGGTGGTGGTTTCAGTAATGGTAGTGAGTTAAGTAGTGTTGGTTGTGGACATTCTTGGTGTGCTTGAGCATTAAGATCCCTGGTTTGTAGCATTTGCCTATTTTTCAAGCAGTGAACACCCCTACCATGGCCTATTTTTGAGCTGCCAGTATGTCAGTGAATGCTGAATTGGGAAGAGATGTTAACAATCGTATCTCTTGAGCTGGTATAAGCCAGTTTCAGCAACCCACGAAGAAATAGTGGCATTAGAAGCTGTGGTGTGGTAGTGATGATGGTAGTAATAGTGGTAATGGTACTAATGGCAGCAGTAATGGTGATGGCAGATGACACAAACAGTGATGATGATGATGATGGAGATGGTGGTGATGGTGATAACAGTAGTAGATGGTGATGGTGATGGTAGTGGTGATGTTAGTACTAATGGTGATGATAGTGGAGTAGTTGTGGTGAGGGTAGTGATAGTGATATTGATAATGGTTATGGATATAACAGCGGTCACTTTAGCATAATGCTTTATAATATACAAGGTACTTTTGCTTTGCCTTATTTAAATTACTTTATTTAACTCTGAGGTTTAAATATTTGGTTAACAATACTTTAATCTCTTTTTACAGACTAGGAAACTGAACCTGAAGGCACAGTAAATCTTAGTGATAAGACAAGGCCTTGGAAGTATCTCTGCTTTAGAATTCTAGCTTTGCCTCTTCCTATCTATACAACCTTGCCCATCGTATCATCTTTCAAACAGTTAAATTAACACATTCATTTTAGAATTTGCATGAGAATATTAATATATTGAAATTATTTTTAAATTGCAATGAGGTATGAGATAATAGAAGATATAATTACTTGTAATGAAAGGAAAATAAATTTTAACTTGGTAGGGATTATGGTTCTGTTAAATAAAAGGTTTTTGTTTATTTATTGTTTTTGTATTATAACAGTTTGTTTGTTTTGTTTTTGTCCATTGACTATCGTGAATACTCAGTAGATGAGCATTTGATCCTAAGGACTGGGGAGAATTTACTTGTTTTGTATAATAGGTAGAAAAGGATTTAGCTCTCCTCAAATAGTTCTTGAGAGAAGCTGCTAAGAAAAGAGAAGAGGGGTAAGAGCAAGAACAGTAAACAACAAAGTAGAAATGGGCTGGAATTATGAGAGAACAGTATAGTAGGCTGAATAATTTCCATTCAAAGATGTCTTGTCCTAATACCTAGAACCTATAAATGCTACCTTAAAAGTAAAAAGAGGGGAAGAATGGGGAGGGTTCTCTGCATATGTGATTATGAATCTCAGCATAGGAAGATTGCCCTGGATTATCTAGGTAGGTCCTGAGGTAATCACAAATGTCCTTATAAGAAAAGGGCAAATGGTATTGAGCAAACATGAAGAAGAGAAAGTGATGTAATGATAAAGGTAGAGATTGGAGTGATGTTACGACAAGCAAAGGAATGCCAGAAGCCACCAGAAGCTACAAGAGGCAGGGAATGGATTCCCCTCCGAACTTGTGGAGAGATTTTGGCCTTGCCAACACATTGATTTTTATCCTAATGATACTAGTTTAGGATTTCCAGCCTCTAGAAATATAAGATAATAAATATCTGTTGTTTGTTGTTTTAAGCTAAAATGTTTGTAGTATTTTGTTATAATAGTCACAGAAAACTAATACAAATGGTGAAATTTCTTACCGTTTCACAAAAAGATTTTAGAAATAGGATGTTTAATATGGATTTTAACATTGTTTGCATTGCTTCACTATTAATCTCATTTTGACATTCTCCTTCTTAAAGAAAATGAACGAACCAAGAAACAAAACTTCACCAAAGTGAATTATACCTACAAATGCTTCACTCAATGGGTTTGAATTTGTTTTATACTCAAAGGAATACAAAGATTCATATACGGGACAAGGAACAGCATTACAGACATGGAGCCAAGAAAACATGGATGCCATGACAATGTGAGAAAGATCATTTGAGAAAACTTGGGAGAGATAAATTATTTTTTCACAGTCCATAGAATAGGAGAAGGTTCAGATTAAGAACTTGAGTGGTGGGGGTCACAGGGAAGGCAGTTTCTATAGTGTGATAGATCCCCTACCAGGTTTCTTAAGGGTGTATGTCTGCCGCCTGAACCCCGAAGGCTGGGCCATGCTGCCCAGTTGAGGAACAAACAGAAAGCATTTGAGAACCTACTAGGATAAACAGTCTCATTGTTCAAACACAGTTGGAAAAGAGCCAGAAAATTAGCTTTAAAGCAGTTTAGAGATGGGACGCAGAACAGATCTTTAGAGATATCTTACTTGCTGTCCAGGTGTGCCCTGTATGTAAGTCCTAATAAACTCATCTACTCATCATGCTGGACTTGTCCAAGTCATTCTTTGGTCTTTCAACTCCTTTCCAGTTTTGGGGTGGGGGAAAATGTTGCAGTCCCATGTTTTTCTTGCAACAGTCTATAATGATATGTGAGATACATTAGTTATTATTGTGTTTCATTATTATAATTGTTGTTTGTCTTAGTCAGTTTGGATTGTCATAACAAAATACCACAGACTGGGTATCTTAAATAACAAATGTTTATTTTTTACAGTTCTAGAGACTGGGAAGTTCAAGATCAAGGTGCCAGCACATTTGGTTCTTGGTAAGGGCTCTCTTCCCAGTTTGCCGACAGCCACTTTCTTTCTCTATCCT
This sequence comes from Macaca mulatta, assembly GCF_049350105.2. Lineage (NCBI taxonomy): Eukaryota > Metazoa > Chordata > Mammalia > Primates > Cercopithecidae > Macaca > Macaca mulatta. The sequence goes on from NC_133419.1 coordinate 81,296,059, forward strand.
CACACGGCCATGATAGGAAGCTCTGGTATCTCTTCTTCTTAATGTAAGAGTGTTAATTCCAACTTGGGGAGTCCACCCTCATGTCCTCATAAAATCTAATTATGTTTCCAAGCCCCTGCTTCCTAATATCATCACCTTGGGAGTTAGGACTTCAACACATGAATTTTGGAGAGCTGTAAACATTCAGTCCATAACACTGTTTTTATTATTTGTTTAAGGCTATGACAGTTGTTAATCGTGGAGTCAGGGCAAGGAAGTATAGTGATAATGAGTACACAGACTAGAACGAGGTAGAAGATAGTTTGAGTCTGTGCTTTACTTAATAGAAACCATGTCCTTGGATCAATCATTTACTTTTATACTTTAATGTCCTCACACATGAAATAAAATAGTATCTTCCCTCCTAAGGTTATAGTGAAGACTAAAGTAAATAAAGTATATAAAATGCTTAGCATCAATACTGGCACATAATGAATGTTCAGCAAAATCTAACTATTATGATTCTTGTTATTTACTTAGATCTTCTCAATATAAATCTAATCTTCACTCAAATCTACTTGATTTGCCACTTTTCTTTGTCTTAATAGTATCTTAATTGGAATCTGCTCAGGTACTGTCTTGAGGATGAGATTTAAATAGCCAAATTGTATTGTTCCCGTGGTCTGCACTTAAGCCTGGGAGGCCTGAGGCAGCAGTGTTGAGGAAGCTTTTAAGTCACAGAGAAGAAAAAAGTTTGGCTTACTTTTGTACCGGTAAAACTAAACGCTTGAAGAAAAATAATGAAGTCAGAACTTTAGAATTCATGGAGCTGGTCCAAATAGATAATGAAAATGTTGTAGGCAAATTTAGGATAGATGCTATAAATTGTGTGTGTATGTATATTAGTTATCTACTATCATGTAACAAATTACACAATAATTTGTGGCTTAAAACAACAAACTGTTATCTCATAATTTTTATGTGTCAGAAATTCAGGAAGAGTTTATCTGGGTGGTTTAGGCTCAGCGTCTCTCATGAAGTTGCAGTCAAGCTGATGGCTAGGGCTATAGAATTCATTTCTAATCACATGACTGTGGGCAGGAGGCCTCAGTTCCTCATCATATGGGCCTCTTCACAGAGCTACTTGAGTCTTTCCATGACATGGCAACTGGCTTCCCAAGAGCAAGTGATAAAAGAGAACCAGCAAGGTAGAAGGTGTGATGCCTTTTATTATCCGGTATTGGAAATGACACACAATAATGTCCACTATATTTGTTAGAACTGAGTCATTATGTCTGACCCCCACTCCATGGGAGGAAAATTAGACTCTACTCCTTCAGGGGAAGAGTATCAGCTTTTTGGACATATTTTAAAGCCACCACAGTGCCAATGGTATAGCCATCCAAGATTAAACAAGCCACACTGCAATGGACCATGTCAAGAAAATTGCGTGACCAAACTAATAGTTATTTCTAATATTTTCTTCTTCTCCTTACATTCCTTCTTCTTTCCCTACTTTTTTATTTCTTTTTCTTTTTGCTTAATAAAGGAGAACTAAATTTCTACTAGCATAAAGGGGATAGAAAAGAGACAAAATTGCAAAAAATAAAGCATTCACACTGGGAAAATACAGGGACAATTCACCTAGTTTAGAAAGACAGATGTTGTGTTCATAAAACTTTCCTAGAATTAATAAGCATAATTAGTTATAAGTGATAGCAATACCCTAACACAGAAACACACAGAAAAGGATTCTGTCTGTCCAGATAGGGGTTGTTTTCTTAGTTACACCAACCAGAATTATAGACTGTATTGGTCTGAGTTTTCCAGAGAAATGGAATCAATAGGGTATATATACCTAAGGACAGGTATTATGGGAATTGCTTTATGCCATTATGGAGGCCTAAAAGTGCCATGATATGTCATATGCCAGCTGAAGACTCAGAAAAGCCAGTGATATAATTCAATCCAAACCTAAAGACCTGCTCACACTTACTCCATTGTTCTATTCAGGTGATACTTCAAAGGATTGGATAATGCACACCCACATTGGCAAGGGGATCTTCTTTACTAGTTCTATTGATTCAAATGCTAATCTCTTCCAGAAACACTTTCACAGGGACATTCAGAAATAATGTTTTTACCAGCTATCTCAGTACCCCTTAACCCAGATAAGTTGATACATATAATTAAACATCATAATCCTTTTATTTGATTGAACAGTAATGCCCATTCTTTAGAAAGAGAAACTGCAGCCTGTTGTTAAGAGTGCACTGTAGAGGCTTCAGTGACAAGTATGGTTACTCTGTCCCTTTAGAATTACGTAACACCCACCACAGCGCTGCAAAGAGCTTAACCCCATCCTGAGAAGGCTGCATATGTCTATTTAGTTTCACAGGCTTTATAGTTCTGTAGTCGCTTCCAGCATTTGAATCCCCTTGAAATCTCCATCAAACTTGTATCTTAAACCACAGGAGAATTATTTTCTCTCTGTTTCACGCTAGGTCATGTTTCTATATTAAATTGGGATGGTCTTACTCTTCTTACATACTCAGAACAGTCTAAAATCAAATGTTTTGTGCCAAGGGGAAATAACTGGGTAATCCATAAATTCAGTCTATTGGGAGTACTTGGAGAAGGAACAAAAGAAGCATAGAAAATCCCACTGACTAAGTAAAAGCCAAGGAGAATTCACATCCTCAAAAGAGTATAGGGTTCAGACAACACCAGTAATTATGGATTCTAGTCAATTTGGAAAATTTGAGTGAGCTGACTTCCTGATGACTCTCACAGAAGGCAGCCATCACATTAAGAGGAAACTTGAACTGCAATCCCTCATTTTCTTTTCATTTTCATGAGGAAAAAAAAAAAAAAGTCAGCATAATGGGAACTGATAAGAGAGCCAAATCACTGAAATATGAAAATCACAGAATTAGCATTTATCCAAATTCTTCAGCTGAGCCTATCATGGAAAGAGCTTGTTTTAATCACATCAACTTGCTGCTTCGTGACTGTGGAGTTTCTTATGAGCTAAAACACCCCTTATTCTTATGGGCAAAAATTAATGACTCAACCAAAGAATTAGATTAGTGAAGCAAAGAGCCTTTGAAGATCTCCAGGAAAAACCTCCTCAACATTTTCAAGTTGTCATTCCATGAAACAAACTTCAGTATTAAATCCTTTGGAATTAGTCAGTCTAATGTTCGCCTCCATGTCTCCCGTTCTCAGACACAAAATCCTGCTCTCTTAAAATGGTTTTGCATGAGGTCCTGGTCAGTTTGCATGGCCACTATTCTCTCTCCCAACTAACTTTATGGAAGATAAATGAGATCCACTGACTTTATAAGAAATACCTTAAGTGAAGTACATCTATGGTTTTGTCTTTCAAGGCTGCTGTTACGGTGGGTTTCTCTCTGCCATTGTGGAGTCCAAAAGTTTTCTGGCATTTAGCGGGTCTGTCTCACTGAAGAATTATTTAATGTTAATTCTCAGTTTTCTATGTGAAGATAAAATATTTTCATGAGAAGTAAATTCTAATTGCACTGATTAGGTGTTTTATTCTCAAACTACTGTGCAGTTTTTGAATTATCATGTAAATTCTCTTTGTCTTATTGAAAATTACTTGTTTACCCTGATCTTAGAAAAGATAGCTAGGATAGTTAAGATGGTAAAAGCTTTAGGGAGCCTGTATGAAATATTCATTTGGCAGAACCGAAGGGGAAATTTCAGTGTGCAATGAACAGCTATAGATAGTAAAACTCTGTTGTGATTAATACATGCCAGGGTAGGTCACAACATAGCAGAGTTCTGTGATCTCTTTCCATCACACCATGTTAAAACGTCCAGCTCCTTCTTCATCAACAGACTCAGAGATGTCACTCAACAATTCCAGATGTGATTTATCTCAGCCTACTCTATTTCACTCAAAGATGCATAGAAAATTTATCTGTTGTTCTATCTATTTTTCCCCCTTCTTTGACCTAACCCAATATTTATAATTATTTTCAAAGGTCAATTTTTATGTTCTAAATTTATCTGTGTATAAATATATTCATATATAAATGCACATACTGTAAAAGCAATCTTCATTATTCATGGATACCATATTTGAAAATTTGCCTACTTGCTAACATTTATTTGTAAGTCCAAAATCAATATTTGTGCTTTCAAGGTCATTCACATACATGTATAGAGCATGGAAAAGATTGTTATGCAATATGCAAGTTCCCAGCTTAAAAAATTTGAGTCATATGATGTGTAAGTTCCCAGATTGAACAAGGTGTTGCCCTGCTTTCTTGTTTTAGCCCTCATACTGTAAATAAATGTCTTTTCTCACAGTACACTTATTTAATGGCATAGTTTTGGAACTTTTGTGCCTTCTTTATTGGTGATTTTCCTGTTTAAATTGGGCCCAAGCTATAGTGGAGAAGTGCCGTCTAGTGTTCCTAAGTGCAAGAAGGCTATAATGTGCCTATGAAGAGAATACATGTGTTAGATGGTGTTCGTCAGGCAGGAGTTACAGTGCTGTTGGTCATGAGGTCAATATTAATGAATCAAAAATATATATTAAATAAGATATCTCTAAACAAAAACACACCTAAGACAAGGTCAAATATTGATCAGTAGACAGTATATAACCAGAGTCTCATAAGAACCTAACTCTGTATTTCCCTTAGGAACAATGGTTCCTAGCCTTCAGTAATTCAATATTCTTGGCTAATTTATAGAACATAACTACTTCAAATAACATTAATTGACTGTACAGGAAGTTTATAATTACTTAAGTTTATAAATACTTAAAATACAGGTATTAATGTGGAGTAGAGGAGGGAGACTGACCTAAGAGTCAAGAAGTGAGTATTTTACCTACAGGCTCATAATTGACCTAATTATTTGTCTACTCAGACTCAAATACTACATTTCACTCAAAACCTAATAAAACACAGAGAAAAAATAAATACACATAAATCAAAAAGAAATAGAGATTTATATTTAATGATCAACTTTCCTTTCTTCTGCTTATGCTGCTTCTCCTCTAGTGTAGAGATTTAATTTCTAATAAACTATTATTAATTGGCAAGATGGCCAAATAGAAACAGCTCCCATCTGCAGCTCCCAGTGAGACAAAATGCAGACGGATGGTTTCTGCATTTCTGACTAAAGTACTCAGTTCATCTCATTGGGACTGGTTAGGCAGTGGGTGCAACCCATGGAGAGTGAGCAGAAGCAGGGTGGGGCGTCGCTTCGCCTGGGACGTGCACGGTGCCAGGGACCTCCCTCCCCCAGCCAAGGGAAGTGGCAAGGGACTGTGCTACCCACCCCGGGTACTATACTTTTCCCATGGATTTATGAAATCCATGGATTGGGAGATTGCCTCATGAGCCTACACCATCAGGGCCCTGGGTTTCAAGCACAAAACTGGGTGGCTGTTTGGGCAGGCGCTGAGTTGCAGGAGTTTTTTCATACTCCAGCTGCATCTGGAGCTCCAGAGAGACAGGAGAACTGTCCAGGCCCCTGGAAAGGGGGCTGAAGCCAAGGAGCCAAGTAGTCTCGCTCAGCATGCACCACTCCCACGGAACCCAGCAAGCTAAGAACCACTTGCTTGAAATTCTCACTGCCAACACAGCAGTCTGGAGTTGACCTGAGACTATTGGCTTGGTCAGGGGAGGGATGACCATCATTACTGTGGCTTTAGTAGACAGTTTTCCCCTGACAGTGCTAAGGCGACTGAGAGGTTTGGACTTTGCAGTGCAGCAAAGAGGCTGTGGTCAGACTGCTTCTTTAGGTTCCTCCTCGCTGGGCAGAGTATATCTGCAGGAAATCCAGCAGCTCCAGTCAGGGGCTTACAGCCAAAACTCTCATCTCCCTGGGACAGAGCATCTGGCTTGGGGCAGGGGCTGTTGGGATCACAGCTTCCGCAGAGTTAATCTTTCCTGCCTGCCGGCTCTGAAAAGAGCGGCTGATTCTGACAGAGGGGATTCTCCCAGCACAGTACACCAGCTCTGCTAAGGGACAGACTGCCTTCTTAAGTGGGTTCCTGACCCCTGTGCCTCCTGACTGGGAGAGAACTCCCAACAGGGGTTGACAGACACCTCATACAGTAGAGCTCCAGCTGGCATCAGGCTGGTGCCCCTCTGGGATGAGGCTTCTAGAGGAAGGAGCATGCAGCAATCTTTGCTGATCTGCAGCCTCCACTGGTGATATCCAGGCAAACAGAGTCTGGAGTGGGCATCCAGCAAACTGCAGTAGACCTGCAGAAGAGGGGCCTGTTAGAAGAAAAACTAACAAACAGAAAGCAACAATAACGACATCAACAAAAAAGACCTCCCCACACAAACCCCATCCAAAGGTCATCAGCCTCAAAGATCAAAGGTAGATACATTCATGAAGGTGAGGAAAAACCAGTGCAAAAACACTGAAAATTCCAAAAGCCAGATGCCTCTTCTTCTCCAAATGATCACAACACCTCTTCTGGGAGGGTGCAAAGCTGGACAGAGAACGAGATTGACAAATTGACAGAAGTAGGCTTCAGAAGGTGGGTAATAACAAACTCCTCTGAGCTAAAGGAGCGTGTTCTAACCCAATACAAAGGAACTAAGAACATGGATAAAAGGTTACAGCAACTGCTAACTAGAACAACCAGTTTAGAGAGAAACATAAATGACCTGATGGAGCTGAAAAACATAGCACGAGAACTTTGTGAAGCATACATATGTATCAATAGCCAAATCAATCAAGTGGAAGAAAGGGTATCAGAGTTAGAAGACTACCTTGCTGAAATAAGGCATGCAGACAAGATTAGGGAAAAAAGAATGAAAAGGAATGAACAAAGCCTCCAAGAAATATGGGACTATTTGAAAAGACCAAACCTATGGTTGATCGGAGTACCTGAAAGAGATGAGGAGAATGGACCCAAGTTGGAAAACACAGTTCAGGATATTATCCATGAGAATTTCGCCAACCTAGTAAGACAGGCCAACATTCAAGTTCAGGAAATAAAGAGAACACCACTACGATACTCCATGAGAAGATCAACCCCAAGAAACATAATCATCAGATTCTCTAAGGGTAATAGGAAGGAAAAAATGATAAAGGCAGCCAGAGAGAAAGGTCAGATCACCTACAAAGGGAAGCCCATTAGACTATCAGTGGATCTCTCAGCAGAAACCCTACAAGAGTCTGGGGGCCGATATTCAACATTCTTAAAGAAAAGAGTTTTCATCCCAAATTTCATATCCAGCCAAACTAAGCTTCATAAGCAAAGGAGAAATGAAATCCTCTCCAGACAAGCAAATGCTAAGGGATTTTGTCATCATCAGGCCTGTCTTGTAGGAGCTCCTGAAGGAAGCACTAAATATGGAAAGGAAAAACTGGTACCAGCCACTGCAAAAACACACCAAAATATAAAGACCAATGACACTATGAAAAAACTGCATCAACTAGTGTGCAAAATAAGCAGGAAACATTTTGATGACAGGATCAAATTCACACATAAGAATACTAACCTTAAGTGCAAATGGGCTAAATGCCCCACTTAAAAGACACAGACTGGCAGATTGGATAAAAAGTCAAGATCCATTGGTGTCTGTATTCAGGAGATCCATCTCACATGCAAAGACACACGTAGGGTCAAAATAAACGGATGGAGGAAGATCTACCAAGCAAATGGAAAGCAAAAAATAAAAATAAAAAACAAAAAATCAGGGGTTGCAATCCTAGTCTCTGATAAAACAGACTTTAAACCAACAAAAATCAAAAAAGACAAAGAAGGGCATTACATAATGGAAAAGGGATCAATGCAACAAGAAGAGCTAACTATCCTAAATATGTATGCACTCAATATAGGAGCACCCAGATTCATAAAACAAGTTCTTAGAGACCTATAAAGATACTTAGACTCCCACACAATAATAGTGGGAGATTGTAACAGCCCACTGTCAATATTAGACAGATCAATGAGACAGAAAATTTACAAGGCTATTCAGGACTTGAACTGTGCTCTGGATCAAGTGGACCTAATAGACATCTACAGAACTCCACACCCCAAATCAACTGAATATACATTCTTCTCAGTGCCACATGGCACTTTTTCTAACATTGACCATATCATTGGAAGTAAAACACTCCTCAGCAAATGGAAAAGAATGGAAATCATAACAAACAGTGTCTCAGTCCACAGTGCAATCAAATTAGAACTCAGGATTAAGAAACTCACTCAAAATCACACACTTGCATGGAAATTGAACAACTTGCTCCTGAATGACTCCTAGGTAAATAACAAAATTAAGGCAGAAATGAATTAATTCTTTGAAACTAATGAGAACAAAAAACAACTTACCAGAATCTCTGGGACACAGCTAAAGCAGTGTTAAGAGGGAAATATATAGCACTAAATGCCCACATCAGAAAGTGGGAAAGATCTCAAATCAACACCCTAACACCACAATTAAAAGAACTAGAGAAGCAAGAGCAAACAAATTCAAAAGCTAGCAGAAGACAAGAAATAACTAAGATCAGAGCAGAACTGAAGGAGATAGAGACATGAGGAACCCTTCAAAAAATCAATAAATCCAGGAGCTGGTTTTTTGAAAAAAATTACAAAATTGATATACTATCACTTAGACTACTAAAGAAAAAAGGACAGGAGAATCAAATAGACACAATAAAATATGATAAAGGGTATGTCACTACTGACCCCACATAAATAGAAACTACAATGAGAGAATGCTATAAACACCTATATTGAAAGAAACTAGAAAATCTAGAAGAAATGGTTAAATTCCTGGACACATACACCCTCCCAAGACTAAACAGGAAGAAATAGAATCCCTGAATAGACTAATAACAAGTTTTGAAATTTAGGCAGTAATTAGTAGCCTACCTACCAAAAAAAGGCCAGGACCAGAGGGATTCACAACTTAATTCTACCAGAAGTACAAAGAGGAGCTGGTACCGTTCCTTCTAAAAGTATTCCAAACTATTGAAAAGGAGGAACTCCTCCCTAACTCCTTTTATGAGGCCAGCATCATCCCAATACCAAAACCTGGCAGAGACACAGTAAAAAAGAAAACTTCAGGCCAATATCCCTGATGAATATCAGTGCGAAAATCCTTAATAAGCTACTGGCAAACTGAATCCAGCAGCACATCAAAAAGCTTATCCACCATAATCAAGTCAGCTTCACCCCTGGGATGCAAGGTTGGTTCAACATACGCAAATCAATAAACATAATCCATCACATAAACAGAACCAATGACAAAAATCTCATGATTATCTCAACAGTTGCAGAAAAGGCCTTCGATAAAATTCAACACTGTTTTGTGTTAAAAACTCTCAATAAACTAGGTGTTGATGGAACATATATCAAAGTAATAAAAGCTATTTATGACAAACCCATAGCCAATATCAAACTGAATGGGCAAAGGCTGGAAGCATTTTCTTTGAAAACTAGCACAAGACAAGGAGGCCCTCTCTCACCATTCCTATTCAACATAGTATTGGAAGTTCTGGCCAGGGCAAGCAGGCAAGAGAAAGAAATAAAGCCTATTCAAATAGGAAGAGAAGAAATAAAATTGTCTCTGTTTGCAGATGACATGATTCTATATTTAGAAAACCTCATTGTCTCAGCCCCCAAACTCTGTAAGCTGATAAGCAACTTCAGCAAAGTCTCAGAATACAAAATCAATGTTCAAAAATCACAAGCACTCCGATATACCAACAATAGACAAGCAGAAAGTCAAATCATGAATGAAATCCCATTCACAATTGCTACAAAGAGAGTAAAATATCTAGGAATACAACTTACAAGTGACATGAAGAACCTCTTCAAGGAGAACTACAAACCACTTCTCAAGGAAATAAGAGAAGACACAAACAATGGAAAACATCCCATGCTCATGAATAGCAAGAATCAATATCATGAAAATGACCTTACAGTCCAAAGTAATTTATAGATTCAATGCTATTCCCATCAAACTACCATTGATTTTCTTTACAGAATTAGAAAAATCTACTTTAAATTTCACATGGAACCAAAAAAGAGCCCATATAGCCAAGACAATCCTAAGCAAAAAGAACAAAGCTGGAGGCGTCACACTACCTGACTTCAAACTATACTATAAGACTACAGTAACCAAAACAGCATGTACCAAAACAGACATACAGACCAATGGAACAAAACAGAGACCTCCAAAATGACACCACACATCTACAACCATCTGATATTTGATAAAACTGACAAAAAAAAAAAAAAAAAAAAAAAAGCCGTGGGGAAAGGATTCTCTGTTCAATAAATGGTGCTGGGAAAACTGGCTAGCCATATGCAGAAAACTGAAACTTACACCTTATACAAAAATTAACTCAAGATGTATTAAAGACTTAAATGTGAAATCTAAAACCATAAAAACCCTAGAAGAAAACCTAGGCAATACCATTCAGGACATAGGCATGGGCAAAGGCTTCATGACTAAAACACCAAAAGCAATTGCCACAAAAGCCAAAATTGACAAATGGCATTTAACTAAACTAAGGAGCTTCTGCACAGCAAAAGAAACTAGCATCAGAATGAATAGGCAACCTACAAAATAGGAGAAAATTTTTGAAATCTGCCCATGTGAGAAAGGTCTAATATCCAGAATCTACAAGGAACTTAAACAGATTTACAAGAAAAAAACAAACAACTCTATCAAAAAGTGGGCAAAGGATATGAACAGACACTTCTCAAAAGAAGACATTTATGTGGCCAACAAATATATGAAAAAGAAGCCCATCATCACTGATCATTTGAGAAACGCAAATCAAAACCACAATGTGATACCATCTCATGCCAGTCAGAATGATGATTATTAAAAAGTCAAGAAACAATAGAAGCTGGCGAGGCTGTGGAGATATAGGAACACTTTTCCACTGTTGGTGGGTTTGTAAATTAGTTCAACCATTGTAGAAGACAGTGTGTTGATTCCTCAAGGATCTAGAACCATAAATACCATTTGATCCAGCAATCCCATTACTGGGTATATACCCAAAGGAATATAAATCCTTCCACTATAAAGACACGTGCACACTAAATACTTATTGCAGCACTATTTACAATAGCAAAGACTTGGAACCAACCCAAATGTCCATCAATGATAGACTGTCTAAAGAAAATGTGGTACATATACATCATGGAATACTATGCAGCCATAAAAAGAATGCGACCTTGTCCCTTCCAGGGACATGGAAGAAACTGGAAGCCATCAACCTCAGCAAGCTAACACAGAAACAGAAAACCAAACACCACGTGTTCTCACTCATAAGTGAGAGCTGAACAATGAGAACACATGAACAGAGGGAGGGTAACAACACACACCAGGGGATGGGGAGCTAAGGGAGGGACAGCATTAGGACAAATACCTAATGCATATGGGGCTTAAAACCTACATGTCAGGTTGATAGGTGTGGCAAACCACCATGGCACAATGGCACATGTATACCGATGTAACAAACCAGCATGTTCTGCACATGTGTCCCGGAAATTAAAGTAAAATCTTTTTAAAAAGCCAAAAAGTATTATTAATTGGATGTGATTTTGTTTGGGGGTTGTTTTTGTGGAAAAGGGACTTATTCAGAGATAAATACTAAAATGTTTATATACAAATTGCTTTGATGTTTGGGATTTGCTTTAAAATGATTCAAAACGGTTAAGAAATGAAATGACCTGATATGTGTTGTAGCTGGACGATGGATACCTTAGGTTCTTTATTCTCTTATCTCTATTTTGAAATTTTTCACAGTAAAAAGTTGTAAAAATGAGGAATAAAGTAAGAATTACCATTCTTCTGTGCCAAAATCCATACTTGGAGCCTTATATATGTTGTGTTTTAAATATATATATATATTCTTTTAAATTTTTCTATCTTCTATTACATATGTACCTTGTAACTACCATGAATAAATGTTTCCCATTTATTATATGTTAACTATTTCTTCTATTCTTATGATGTGTTCCATATACATTTTAAATATGTATTTTCAGGATTCCTTTGATGGTTAATTTTATCTGTCAACATGACTGGGGTTAAAAATGCACAGGTGGCTGGTACAACATTATTTCTGGGTATGTCTGTGAGAGTGTTTTAGAATATATTAGAATTTAAGTCATTCAATTAATAACAAAGGTTCCCTTCATCAAATGTGATCCCAGTGGTTGGGACTTTTGGTGATGAGGCACAAATGAACACATTTCTGGAGTTAACATCTGAAAAGGAAAATGTCCACAATCACATTTGGGTAAGACTCTAGAACTCAGATCTAGATATGGAAGACATAACCATTCATAATGTAACAATGATTTCTTCCTGAAATAAATTTTATCATTTTTAAACTTAGAATTATGATATATTTGAGTCTGAAAAGGCCCTAGATATCCAGTTTTCCTATATTTTAAGAAAATTAATCCCAGAGAGAAAATAGATAAATAATGGAGACCACATCTCCTAATTTACAAACATAATCTCTTTCTCTTCCTCACATAGATTTATTTACACCATGTTGAAGAATATATTAGAACTTCTAGGCAACTAGGATGAAAGAATAAATGAATGTGCATAAACACGTACATGAATGAAGACACACTATGCACACAAACACAGATTAATATAAGACATTTAAATTAACTAAAATGTTCCTCAACTTAAACCCCAAATAGGCATAGGTCAGCTGGAGATGGTTTTATCTAAATCTGTTTGCAAATCCATAATTATTAAATCCATGCACACTGGCAGCAACACAAAATATCACCCTGTGGTATAACACTTGGTTAAGGATTAATTAGATTAAAAGCTTCTAAGACTAATTCATTGAGATAAGAAATGATAATTTGGGAGTCTACAAAACAGTATTCTTCTTACCATATTGCTTTTCTAAAGAAAGTTTTAATTACTCTTTTTAGCCAAATATAGAAGTATCTTTTCAGCTTAAAATATCTACTGAGGGAAGAAAAAATTCTGTTGAGATTCAATATCTACTTAACACAGAAAAGTATTCTACCATGCAATTAAAACATTAAATATGAATAAGTGAAAGGCATACCATGATAGATGCTATAAGTCAATGTAATAGCCCTGTCTATTTTTCCAAAACTCAATCATCATTTGCTAACTTAGACGAGTATTTCTTTTCAGGGGGAGAAAAAAAGAAAATCAACACCAGAAATAAAAACCGAAATACCTTAACAAACAAGTCTGCTTGTATTAAAATGAAGTGCTTCAGTGTTATCCAGTAATGAACTGCATTGTGCTTCAGCCTTTAGAGTTTGCTTGTATTGCCATGTACTTAAGTTACAAAGGCCTCATAAACAGAGCAAAGTTAGGGAGAACTAGGATGGCACTGGCAGAGTAATAGAACTCAATAGAAAGTTACCAAAATATTATAATGAAAACTCTAATACATAATAACTGATATTTCAAACTAATCAAAAATAAAATTGTAGGTGTATGGATTTATGAAATTTTGAAAACACAGTAAGTCAAATTTTGTACCACATGTCATAATAATTTTAAGATAAAATGTACATTTGAAAAAATAAAGCCCCAGTACTTTAGAATATATAGAGATTTTATTTTTATAATTTTTGGGGTAAGAAAGTCATTACAAACATTATATAAAGGAAGAAACAAGTAAAATACGGATTGATTTGACTGTTCAATGTGACTGCTTCATGTTCATAAGTAATAAATAAAATCAAAACTCAAATAACAAGAAATGTAACCAATCAAATTTTTTATGTGAATAACAGATGAAAAGTTTCTAAAATTATATAAACTTTTTAAATTTTCATACCTATATGGGCAAAGATATGGAACAGCAATTTATAAGTAAATAATTATTTAAGTAACTAACATTAACAAGGGACTGATTGCAATGGCTCATGCTTGTAATCTCAACACATTAGGAGTTCAAGGGAGGAGACTCACTTGAGGCTAGGAGTTTGAGACCAGCCTGTACAAAACAGGCAGACCCACCTTTCTAAAAAAAAAAAACTTTTTTTTTAATTAGCCAGGCATGGTAGCACACATCTACCATGTGCCTCAGACAGGAGGATTGTTCGAGCCCAGGAATTGGAGGTTACAATGCTATGATCACACCACTGCACTCCAGGCTGAGTGACAGAGTGAGATCCTGTCTCAATTAAGAAAACAAATAAACAATATATCAACCTTGATAAGTAATCAGAAGATATAAATTAGGCAATCAAATATGATTTTTCACCTATAAAATTGAACAAAGAAAACTCAGAATGTGAAAGGGAGTATAACTTACTAAACATTCTCATACACAGCTTATGGAAGTTGAAATTGATCCAACATTATGGGGAGAGTGCTGTCAAAATATACACAAAAGACAGTGTAAAGCTATTTTACTTGGGGATTTTTTTTTCAATAAAACAACCAAAATTATAATACATCAGAGCAAACACTAATTTACTTATAATACTCTGACTGTGTGTCATGTGCCATTCTTTGTACTTCACCTACATTAAATCCTTAACCACAAGCCTAAGTTAGGTCCCATTATTATCACCCCATTTTATAGGTAAGAAAATAGAGACAGTGTGAGAAACAAGATACTGGTCTGCTGTTCCTTTTCTATTTATTTTCCACTTCTAACTCCAATTTAATTTTCCTGTTGTTCTAATTGTCCATAATGGATGATATTCAGCTATTCTCAAAACAACTTTGTAAAAATGTAGAACTATATATATGTATATATATACACACACACACACTATGTGTATGTATAAATATATGTGTCTGTGTATAACATATATATTTATACACCAATTGTTTGAATATCTCTGATTTTTACAATGTTCTTATAGCCAAGGAAACAAAGTATAGACTAGTTGTAAATTTTTTTGCCTAAGTTTTGACTGGTGAATCTGTTTGTTTTCTGCTAGACCCAGTTTTGTGTTAGAGACAGCCAGTACCAATTCATGAGAGTCAGCAGTTAAATTTTCTTCAAAATTGTGAGACATTATTTAAAATTAAGTTATATTAATTTAAAAATAAATACAAGTGATAAATACTCAAAATTTGTTATTTTATAATAATTTTACTATAATGTGATGAAGATTATTTACATCTATTATCCCTGTATAGTAGAAATACTTTATAAGTGTGTCCCACTGCTCATCTTTTCTTAATTCTGAAGTCAGCTATGTCGTGTTGAGAGCTTGAAAATTGGTGTGGCAGTAGCATTTTCATCAAAGTCATCAGTGAAGACTACAAATCAGTGTGTGATTTACTGTTTTGTTAATTGTGTAGCTTTTAAAAAGTGCTAAAGAATATATTAATAAAGCAGAATACATTTTAAAATGCACAATGTCTGTAGCCTTTACATCATGAATAGCAAAAATAAATGGAGGAAATACTCCTCCGGCAGTTGAATTGTATTAATAAATTAGCAAAGAAGTCCCTCACTGTCATTGAAAAATGAGCAAAATTCCTACCTAGGTCTTCATTGTTTAATTTCTGCATTACCCATTAACATAAGCAAGATATCAGCTAAAATTGATGGAATTTTGCTCATTTTTCAGTTTCCATTTTCTGTATTTTTAAATGTCTTTTGGAGTTTTAAATCGTATTGAAGTGTAAGTTGTTCTTGTGGTAAATTTGACAAATATGGAACAGTACAAACAAAATAAAAATAACTTATAATATTTTATTATTTGTAATATTTAATTTTATACATATATTACTTCAAAATAAAGATCCAATGCTAGTTTTGCAACTCAACCTTTGAGTTGCAAACCTTTGAGTTGCAAACCTTTACAACTCAAAACTAACATTGGATTTTTATTTTGAAGTAATACTTTATGGCATAAGAAAATATGTAATATGCCATGAAACATTACTTCAAAATAAAGATCCAATGTTAGTTTTGCAATAAATATATTAAAAATACAATAAATAAATATACAAAGTAATATTTAAAAATATTTAAAAATAAATGTAGTAATATTTTCATATGCTATGAAATATTCCTTTGAAAATGCTTTAATGGAGCACTATTCTTCCCTCATAAGGTTTATTCCATAATTTATTTTACCAATTCCAAATCCATATTGTTGAATAGATGACCCACTAAGTGGGAAATTAGTGGTAACATTTATAATCCTTCTTATAAAGCAAAGGGATAACCATTTAGGTCAAAGATGTTTGAAATCCATAAATAAAAGTTTGTTGATTTTTCAAAATAACAGTAAGTACAACCTATTTTAGAAATTTAACTGCTTTTGTATTAGTTTGTACCTTATCTCATATTTTTTGTACCTACAATTCACTTTTATTTTTTTCTCATTTAAAGACACCAAAAAAACAATTCATTTTAGTTTGGCACAATTATTTAAAGAATAACGATACAAATGGCAGTAATGTGATTACTTTCAACACACAGAGCTTCATTATCAGCATGATGCAAGCATTGTTATTTCTGATTCTCAGCACTTGAGACAGAGTATCAAAGGCCTCTCATTAGGATGTGAGGTTTATAAGATTTTATGCTAAAGCATCATCAAAAATTTCACATAAAGACTGATAGATGTGAAAAACCTAAACATATAATTACGGACAAGATGATCAGCTGAGAAAATTAACACAAAAAGAGAATATGGCTTCCTTCTTTTGATGCCATGGTAACCTCTTGGGCTAAAGCTCATTATCCACAATAATATTCACAGAAATTTACAGCTTTCCAGGTGCTTCCCTTAGCCAGCAATGCCTGCCCCACTTTTCACTATTTCCTGGAAAAACTTCACTTATATTTCAAATCTCAGCTAAGCTTCACCTTCCTTAGAAAGTCATCTCCACTTCCCCCCCAACCCTCACACACACACATTGGGAGCTCTTATCTTCTATTCAGACTTTGTCATAGACCCTGTTGCAGGATGAATTGTGTCCCCAAAAAAGATACATTCAAGATCTGACACCTGGTACCTGTGAATGTGGAGACAGGATTTTCACAGGTGTAATCAAGGTTAGATGAAGGCATGCTAGATTAGAGTGGGCCTAATCTAATGACTAGTATCTTTTTTTTTTTTTTTGAAACGGAGTTTCACTCTTGTTGACCAGGCAGGAGTGCAGTGGCACAATCTCGGCTCACTGCAACCTCTGCCTCCCAGGTTCAAGTGATTCTCCTGCCTCAGCCTGTCAAGTAGCTGGGATTACAGGCACTTGCCACCACGCCCACCTAATTTTTGCATTTTTAGTAGAGACCAGGTTTCACCATGTTGGCCAGGCTGGTCAAGAACTCCTGACCTCAGGTGATCCACCTGCGTTGGCCTCCCAAAGTCCTGAGATTACAGATGTGAGCCACCACGCCCGGCCGAAGAGTATCTTTGTGAGGAAAATCTGAACACAGACAGACATACAGGGAGATTGCTAGATGATGATGGAGGCAGAGATTGGAATGAGGCATCTACAAACTAACAAATGACAAAGACAGTCAGAAACCATCAGAAGCTAGGAAGAGACAAAAAATGATCCTTCCCTAGAGCCTTTGGAGGGATCCCGGTCTTGGCTATACCTAGATTTCATGATTCTAGTCTCCAGAACCGTAAGAAAGTACTTTTCTTTTGTTTTAAGCCACCTAGTTTGCAGCACTTTGATCCAGCAGCTCTAAGAAACTCACACACCCTCTCACACCCTCTTCCTTATTCAATCATTCAACAAATTTCATTAAATGGTGACTATGTGCCAAGCAGTATACTTTCTTGCTTTCCTCTTGTTCCACTACTAATCAATATGAGCCTTCAGGTCAGGAACTTTATCATTACATTTCATAGCCTACACAATTGCCTACACAGAAGAGGGTGCTAATAAATAATAGGTGATTAAATCATTAAGTGCCACTATTGATTTTTCATAGTGAGGTTATTTTTAAGTGCTTTTGTCTTCTAGTGAAGAGTGATATTCAAAGAGGTTTTGAAGGCTGAGAATAAAAGAAAGCAGTAATTCAATGATAATCACAAATGTACCTAAAGTAAACAACAGAATATGTGCATTTTAAACAAACAGGTCTTAGATTTCTGTTGTTGTTTTTCTCATCAACTATGCAAATAAAATGCCATTTCTCTTTGAATGTATGAATCTTCTTTACTTTGTCAACATAAAAACAGCCAAATGGACTTTCAATGAACTTGAACAATGTTTGGAAAGGCCTGAGGCACAGTATAGCATAATGAATAAATTCCGAAGTCAAAATGCCTGAGTTTGAATTTCTGCTTCACTACCCGTTTGGTATAAACTTTAGCAAGCATTTAATCTCTCAAGACCTATAGTTCCTCATCTATAAATTAGGATTAATAAGTATATATTACATATAAAGCATATAGGAGGATTCAAATAGATACTGTATCTTTAATATGGTGTCTTGGTTATAGTAAATGTTTGATAAAGGTTAATTTGATTTATTTCTATTATATTACTCTCGTTAGTAATAAAATGACTTCTATAATGGTTACAAAATCTGGTATGAAACTGTCTTAGTCCATCTGTGCCACTATAACAAAAGACCTGAGACTGTAACTTGTAAACAACAGAAATTTATCTCTCACAATTTTAGAAACTGGGAAGTCCAAGATCAAGGCAATGGCATCTAGTGAGGACCTTCCTGCTCTATTCTTACTTGTCTTAAGGTGTAAGGACAAAAGGCAGACAAATGCTGTGACATCACATAGCAGAAGAGCAGAAGAGTGAACCCACCCCTGCAAGTCCTTTTTATAAAGGCAGAGTCCTCATGACCTAAACACCTCTCACCAGGCCCACCTCCCAACACTGCCTCACTGGAGAGCAAGTTTCTAATGCATGAATTTTGGGGAACATATTCAGAATTATGGCAGAATCTATTAGAAATTCTTATTAACTGAGAAAGATTAAATATTTAAGATTCTAGAAAACAGGTGAGATCATTCATTCATTCATTAACATCTACTGAATATGGGGCAATTACAAAAATAAGAGTCAAAGGAAAGATTGCTTTTGTCTTCAAGAGGCAATCAATCTACTCTTGATCAGCATTTCTAAGATGGGCTTCATTTTAAGTCTCTTGCAGCACTGAGATATATCACCATAGCAAGGGGTTGTCCATGTTGAGACATGGATGAATCAGAAAGAACTGCCTGTAAATAACTCAAGGTAGTATAGGCAGATAGAGTTATAGTTGCAGGATTCACTGGCTCCCTACTTTCCCGGAAAAAAATGCTTATAACTCCTTAGTTAAACACAAGACACTTCATGTTCTCAGTTCTTCTTATCAGTAGACATATATTAATATTTACACCTCAACATTATATTTATCTTTTTATTGGCTCTCCTATCTCTTTTTTTTCTCCTTGGAAAATTGTAAAAATTGAAAGATGTTAGAAGACTTTAATTATTACTACCTATTATTTTACCCATTCTTGTTTTCCTATACGGTGGTTATAAGTACCCAATGAAGTATTATTTTATACATTCATTTCATCTAATTAATTTTTTATCTGCTTTCTTTTTGCTCTCCATGCCTACTTGCATCTCATGTCTTTTTCTGGAAACATTCCTTAGGAATACTTTTATTAAATTTTACTCAAAAATACATCCTTTAGAAATGCATTTATTAAAGTGCTATAAGTGGCAAATGCTGTTTTCCTATATTTCAATTTGATCCTTATTCTTGAATAATAGTTGAGCTGGTAGTCATTTGTTTCTTGGAGCACTTTGAAGATCTCTCTTTTCCATTATTGCTAATGCAAAGCCAAATTTAAGACTCTCATTTTATCCTAATTAATTCCATTTTTCTCTTGACTGCATTTCAGATTTTTTGTGTGTGTTTGGTGTATTTTAGTTTATCTATGATATGCCCTGCTGTATATTTCTCTATATTCTAATTGTGATCTATTGGGCTTCCCTAAAGTCAGAAATTGTGTCTTTGATCAATTTTGAAAATCATCCTCCATTACATTTTTGTTAGTGTTCATTGTAAAATTATTATTAGCTTTATTATTAAGGTGTTAAAAATAAAGTGATTATTAGAGTGTTATTACCTCTCCCTCTTTCATTTTATTCTCCACTTCTGAAACTCTGATAATATAGATGTTGGAGCTTTTCCTTCTGTCCACTGTCACTTAAACATTCTTGCTAACTTTCTACACATTTACTCTCTGTGCTGTAATCTGTGTAATTCTCTTCAATCTATAGTTTATATTTCCCAATTATCATTTTAGCATTTTCTATTCTAGTGTTTTACCAATCCATCAGATTAGTGATCTCTTCTTTTCTTGGTTGTTTATGCTGACTCTTTCTTTCCTCATGTGTTTTGTAACTTTTACTGTGAATTTATATTCACATCTGTGTTTTATTTATTTAAAAAACTGTAGAAATAAAAATATAAAATTATCTTCTTCTTGATAAATTTTGCTTTTGCTTTTCCAATTGCACTCATGGACTTCCAATCTGGAAAGCTTGTATTTGCTTTCATTGGCTTATAATTCGAACACTTCAGAAGTGGTGCAAATTCGAACCCTAAATCTGACTCAGGTCACAATTTCTTATGGGAGTTGTTTTCTTCATTTTTATTTTTTTATGTAACACTCAAGTTAAGACATAATCAAAATGTTTTTTTCATTTGTTTTACTGATTAACATATATTTTCTTTCCCCATCTTTCAATGCAGTGTAGAACATAAATGTGACAATACTTGGGAGTCCCATTTCCATCTTCCCAATATTGTAAATGGAATAAAGGCATACATAAATAAACAAATTTATGAATAAGTGAATCATTAAATTGAGGTGTTAATGCACAGAGTTTGGTGTTAGGAAGTACCGGGTTAGAATTCTGGCTTTTTAATTTTGTAAATATGTGACCCCAAAATGGCTTTTTGTTTCAAGGCTTATTTTCACTATTTGTAAAATAGCAATGAAAATTTCCATTTTTAGCTATCATGGTTATTTTAGTTGCAAATAACAGAGACTAAACACAAACTGATACAATAAAAACATAACTTTATTGGTGCGTAATTGGAACAGCCAGTGAAAAGGTGTAAGTATTTCATGGACTTCAACGATTGATATATTCCCTTTATTTCTCTATCTCTATCTCTACCTCTCTTTTTCTTTTCTTTTCTTTTCTTTCTTTTTTTTTTTTTTTTTGAGACGGAGTCTCGCTGTGTCTCCCAGGCTGGAGTGCAGTGGCCTGATCTCGGCTCACTGCAAGCTCCGCCTCCCGGGTTCACGCCATTCTCCCGCCTCAGCCTCCCAAGTAGCTGAGACTACAGGCGCCCGCCACCACGCCCGGCTAGTTTTTTGTATTTTTAGTAGAGACGGGGTTTCACCATGTTAGCCAGGATAGTCTCGATCTCCTGACACCCCCCTCGGCTTCCCAAAGTGCTGGGATTACAGGCTTGAGCCACCGCGCCCGGCCTCTTTTTCTTTTCTTACAAATGTATTTTCCTTTTGCATGGTTCTGTTATCAGAATGTTCCAACAATGGCTATCACCAGTTCTGAGCTTACCTTCTATCAGTTTGGCAATCCAAATGAAAAAGAGTCCCTATTTCCTATTTATGCCAAAGCCCCAAGACTTACTATTCACTGGATATGATTTATTATGCTTCAATCAGATATCTATCCTTCAGTCAAAGGATAAAACTAGTGAGGTCCAAGTCATATGGTCTGAGCAGAGAAAGATGCTTTTCCAAAGCACCTTTTACTCAAAGCATTCAGGACCCTGATATAAGGATAAATAAATAGCAATAAAAAAATTCATCAATACATAGGATTGCAAGGATAAAATGATGTAATGATAAGAAATTAGCATAATACTACTAGTAGTACTATAGTACAGTAGTAGTTGTAATAGTATGGTTGTCTTTCTGTATCCACGGAGAATTTGTTCCAGGACCTCCTATGGATGCCAAAATCCATGGATGCTTAAGTTTCTGAGATAACATGGCATAGCACTTGCATATAATCTATGCACAGCCTCTCATATACATTAAATCATCTCTAGATTACTTACAAAATCTAAAACAATGTAAATCCTTTGTAAATATTTGTTATACTATATGGTTTATAGAATAACGACAAGAAAAAAGTCTTCATGTTCAGTACAGGAGCATTTTCAAAAAAATATTTTTGATCTGTGGTTGGTTCAATGCATGGATGCAGAACCCATGGATACTGAAGGTGGGCTGTGTTTCAACTTGTACTTGTAACAGCAATAGCAGCAATAATAGTTGTGGGTTTTGATGTCAATGATTAAATCAGAAAAGTGGATAGTTTTTGTTTATTGTATCATATGTAAATACAACATCTGGTACATATTAGATATGACAAAGACTTTTGTTGAAACAATAAGTAAACAAATTAATAAATTTTAAAATACCCTAATATTCTTAATGTAGTGGCTTTTAAATATTTCTAGCAGGAGAAGTGTTTTTGTGTGTGTGCATTTGTTTGTGTTCCAAAAAATGATGATTTGATAATCCCAGCCTTTTATATCCCCAAGGTAAAAAAGTATTCTTTTGTACTCCTGAAGCAGGCCACTGTATTTATGGTACACCAGGAGAAGTAGGGAGGCAATTATATCTGAGAAAGCAAGGTTTTGAATTGAAGAGACTAAATTTTACACTGAGGAGTAGGTGGGTGCCAAACATTTGCATTTTAATGGGGAGAGAGCTATATGAATCAGAACCTTCTTTTACCTTAATCAGAGAAGCTTATTTAGATGAAATGCATGTGGTTTTAGTCATTCTAAAACTCTTTTCCTACCAATTACCAACTTGCTTTTAGGAAAGATAGACTAGCTTGGTGCTGATTAAACTGTTGGGTTGTATTCTGTGAATGTCTACTATTTTAGAGTTGTGAATAATAATTTTAAAACCTTATTTTCACATTTGTTTGCAACATAAAAGACTCAGGGAATGAAAGCCTTTGAGACTCACATATATCTAACAAATTAGCACTATCCCTAAAGAACTAGTACTAAATTTGAAGTAACATATCTCCATTATAAATAAATTTCCATGGACTGGATAGTAGAACTATGTAACTGGGACAGAAACTACAAGTTTTACAGAAAGTATGGCTATCAAATATGAAGGTTTTCTTATCTTTCCTGAAAGATAAACGTAACTACCTCATTGATGTAATACTTTTCATCATTTCACTGATTATTTTTTTAACTTCACTACGTTTACATGCATATCAATGATTAGATGAATGTAGTTGTAATTGGCATAATAAATTTTCCTCGTTTGATTTTTCTTATTTATTACTCTAGAGAAGGAAATGTCATTAACCCACCTTACATTCAGCAGACAGGTTCAAATCTGTTTTTTCAGACGTTGTTTGATGTGTTTTCCTTATTCCCACTTTAACATATCCTTTACCATGAGCATACAGTTACCTTACTTGTTGCCAAATTCGTCCATCAATGCTGTATGCATTTGCAGGCAAGTTTTGCTTCACTAGCAGTCCTTGATTCTCAGTGGATAGGCACGAGGCTATCTATTGAATCGAAGGAAATTCCCCTGCATAGTCAGCCCTGGGACTTCCTGTTTTTAGTCTAGTGATTCTTTAAATGTGTCATGACTGAATAAGTAATGAGTTACCTAGCACAAACTTGAATTTTACCTCATATTAAGTAATGAGTTTACATTAACCGGGTTTAAATTGATGAACACTTGGTGATGCTACCTCCAATGCTCCACTTCCATTTCAATTTTAATGTTGCTATTGGTTTCTCTTTTGAAAATACAGGTCTAATTACAATACCTACTTGCTCTCAAATCTCTCATAGTTTCCTGTTCCTGAGAGAATCAGATACTCAAAACACACTCTACCATCCTCAAACCTCCTCGGCAGGTGGACTTCACTTAAATTCTGTACAGGGAAATAAAGGTTATGAAAACCTTTTGACAAGTCATAAAGATAAGATCCTATGCACTTCCCTTTCTTTTTTCTTTCACTTCTCACATTTACATATATATAACCTATAAAATAATTCTAGAAACCGAAATTTTATTGATTCCAATGGTCTCATTTCTCCCTCCTGTTTGAAATTCCACTGTTATTGTACTAATTTAGGGCCTCATCATACCTCATTTGGGCTATTTCAGGATTTCCTTTCACTTATCTGAATCTTACTGCTCTAGCTTCAGTCTATCTCTCCCTCTATAGCCAGAGGGATCTTTTTAGCAGAAAAATTTGATCATGTCACTTGCTTCTGTGGTGACCCATTTGGAAC
Source organism: Macaca mulatta (assembly GCF_049350105.2). NCBI lineage: Eukaryota > Metazoa > Chordata > Mammalia > Primates > Cercopithecidae > Macaca > Macaca mulatta. The sequence goes on from NC_133419.1 coordinate 81,320,302, forward strand.
CCCAGAGTTGTTAAGAGTTGTTATGAAGACTATGTTACGCTGAAGACATTTGAGATGTATCAGACGCATGAAGAGACATTCTTAGAGCTCTGTTATCTGACTAAAAACAGGAACTTCTCAAAAATAAATGAAGCAACCATAAATTCCCTCTTTGGGGCAGGTCCTCTTCCAAGAGGAAAACCAAGAATGAACTTGTCATAAATTCCCTCTAAGGGGATTTTTTTTTCTTTTTCTTTTTCTTTTTTGGCCATGAGGAAGGTGGTAAGACCACCTGTATCTGCATACAAAAACATTTTCACCAACTTTCATAACTTCAATTTGTTCTCCTAAAACCCTTGCCTTTCCTATGGACACCTATTTGTTTCCCCTATAGAAACCTTTTATTCTCTCTCTCTTATATGTGTTAGCTTGATATGCACACAAACAACTCTTTCACTTCCTTACCCTGGCTGTTAGTCTTTCTAAGACGTGGCACCTTCCTGTGTCACCAGTCCTTGTTCTGCTCCTCTTTTAATCCTGTTTCTGCTGTGCCAAATCCTATCAGGCAACCTGTTCACTGGCCTCACACTCATTCATGTGTGTAGAACAATCTGCTTGTCAATTGGGAAAACTATTGTTCAAAGTCTTATTCTGATCATCATGTAATCATCCTGAATGTAATTTTCCCTTTGCCCCTATTTAACAGTTACTTGTGGCATTAGGGTTATTAATAATTATTAGTTTAAGTTTTAACTCTTTAAGGAAAAAACATCAAAATATTTTTCTGATTATTTCTACATACCAGGAATTGTAATGTGGAGATAGCATAACTAGATAGACTAAATTTCTCTTGACCTGTATAGGCTAGTGACTGTTTTCCTCATATTTGTTACTCTGAGGAGAGAAAGCACTGACATATATCTATTAAATGAGCATTTAAGTAAACCATCTTTAAATAATTGGATATGGTATGAACTATGAAGAGAATTCAGTCTCATTTAAAAAACACTTTTAATTGGTTTTGACCAATATTTTCAGAAGCTACATAATAAAAGCATGTCGATCCCATCTCCAAACCAAACTACTAAAGAAGAGATAATCACCCATCCGAAAGATTGTAATGTGCTCTTGCATCTGAAAGGCAGACCGGCAAACATGCTCAGGGAGTCCCACCCATCCTAGATGGAGCTCTCCAAAGGTGCATTCACATAATTCTATTGACTCTATTATAGCCATGTTTAGGCTTGCCTTCAGCAGCTCTGATAATAGCAAACCCCTCACCTCCCATCACTACTTGTTCTATTAACAATCACAAACTTTTTTAGCAGCTGAGGAAAAAAACTGTGTGTGTGTGTGTGTGTGTGTGTGTCTATAGACTTTCAATAACTTGCTGCTACACTTTTACAGATAAAATTAAGACTACTCTTTGAAAAAAAATGAGAAGCGAATTTTTAATATACTAAATGACAAGGAAAAAAAGGCATTTCTTCTCTTTCTGATAGAATAACAATATTGTGAAGAAACTAGAGTCCTTCTAGTTCAACATCACTGTTTTACAGGTGGGGTACTGAAGTCCAGGAGACGACTACACAGACAAGCAGGCTATTTGGTGGACAAGCCAGGACAAGAACATCGATCTGCCTAATCTTCCAGATCTCCTTCCACCATACCACCTCCTCTTTATCTGGGAAAGACTTTATTGAGTGTTTTATTTTTTGTCTCTCCCGCCTTTAGAGAGAGAGAGAGAGAGAGAGAGGGAGATTATGGAAGATGGAAGAGACAAAACAATTTATTACTTATATAACATATATAATAAAAACAATGATAACATTATATATAATTTGTAATATATATAAATTCATAATTACTTTAGTGATAAAATTCTGACATTACTGTATTCACCACATGTCCTCAGTCTCCTGCCCCATTCACCCTCCAGCCTGACTACACACACAGAAAGCAATCATTTAGCCCTTCCCATTACCCTGAGTAGACCTTTTCTCTTTCCAACTGGCTCCTAAGGTCTTTGTCACAGATCTATACGATTGGCTTGAAAGGACAGAATCTGAGTAGAGGAGGGGAGAAAGAGCTAAGGAATGCTATTAGAGTCATGTCACTTAAAAATGAGGACACATTCTGAATCTATATCATTAGGTGATTTTGTCATTCTGCAAATGTCAGAGTGTACTTACACAAACCTTAATGGTATAGCCTACTATATACCTAGGCTATATGGTACAGCTTCTTGCTCCTAGGCTGCAAACTTGTAGCATGCTACTGTGGGCAATTGTAACACACAGTAAGTATTTGTGTATTTAAACATATTAAAACATAAAGTATGTACAGCAAAAACACAGCAGAGAAGATAACAAATGGTATACCTGTATAGGGCACTTACCATGAATGGAGCTTGCAGGAATAGAAGTTGCTCTGAGTGAGTCAGTGAGTGAGTGGTGAGTGAATGTGAAGGTCTAGGACATTATGTACACTACTGTAGACTTTATAAACACTGTACACTTAGGCTACACTAAATTTATAAAAAATAAAGTGATTATGCTACAAGGTTATAACCACTAAGACGTCACTAGGTGATAGAAATTTTTCAGCTCCATTGTAATCTTATGGGACCACCTTCACATACGTGGTTTGTCTTTGACCAAAACATTGTTATGTGACATGTGACAGTATACCAAATCTACAAGAATCCAGAGAGGGGAAAGGCAGAAGCTATGAGATCATTTTTGGCTGGCAGAAGACAGACTTTTAGTGGTGGAGGGTGCAGATGGAGAGATGTCAATTGAAGCTCCAGAGGATGCTGACTACAAGACTACACAGGAAGGGACACTTAGGGTTAAATCTCCTTTATAATCAGTAAAGAGTAAAACTTTGTTATTATTATTGTTGTTATTACTGGTAGACCTGTTTGAACAGTTTCAATAAACATGGCCTTGCTATAAAAGCTTTGGCTTTACTTGAGCTAAAGTAGATAAACAAATTAAAATTCTTGAACAACTAGGTTTAAATGCATTTAAGAATATTATATTCTAGACTAGGATTTGTCAAACTAGGGCATTTTTTTTGTGTGTGTGGCTCATGCTGTACATGATTAAAAGGTTATACAAACAACAACAGTCAAAGCATAACTGGCAGGCAAATCCTAAAGTATTTATTATCTGGTCCTTTACAGAAGACATTTGCTGACCCCTGTTCTAGACGAAGGGCAAAGAAGCCCTTTTTACATTTCCTAAATCTTTGAGTTTGAGCTTTCCTTAAAACTGAGTTGGAAAATTGGCCAGATGTAGAAATTGAGACTTGGGGAACCAAAGTGTGACTCTATCCAAAGTGAGACAGACAATCAGGAGTGGTTACAGCTGGGAGCCCAGTGCTGTGTGAAGAGATTAGAATGCAGAGATTCTGAGGACTCTGTGGCTGCTCTCAAGAGGCTTACAGGCTAGGGACAGCAGATCCAACAATGGAAGCTTTCCAAAGTTTGAGAGCCATTTCTTGAAAAGGGATCTGTTAATTTTAACATAACGGCCAACAAAGTTTTGGAGTTAAAGTTAATCTCTTTGAACAAGTCACATGACTCCAACAGTTTCTTTCTTCACAGAATGGCAACAAAATTGACAACTTTTTAAATACCACTGTTGTGAAAATTAAAGTACTGACCTTTCATATTACCTGGCACAGACAAGTGATAAGTAGAAATTATAAATTGTAGATGTTTAATTCTTTGTGACTTAAAAACAACAATCTCCAGTTCATACAACCAGTTGTGGAGCAATTGACAGCTTTGAGACAGCTCAGTAAGGCAGCTGAGAGGCAATGATAGAGCTCTTTCAGTGGATAAGAGACATGGGATGCTTAGTTTCTTCCTCAGGTAGTTTTAGATCCTCAGGTGGAGTGGAATTATCATTTCCATTATCATCAGTGTAACTACTGAAAGGATATGTACATAATTTTCTCAAACACCTTGCTCTTCATTTCTTACAGTTGAATCCCCAGTGTTGAGCCAAGATCTTAACTGCAGAGAGTCCCCAAAGGACAATGGGTCCCAAGAAGTATATAAGGGTAAAGATGTCCGTAGTGTTTAATACTTGGCTAAAACAAGCAAACATACAAAAACACGTAACACACCAAACACAAAACTGAAAAATTAATCATTTGTTACAAGCTTTATCAAAACCTCCCTCTGCCCTTCAAAATGTCCATGATTCCCTATGCCATATAGCCAAGGGTTATTTTTAATAATTTAATGAATGGCCAAATAAATCTTACGCTAGGCACATGGGAAAGATGATCTGGATAACTTAGCATCATTTCATTTTATTAATACCTATATTTGAGTAAAAGCTGAAATAGGATTTGTTACGCCAGACTCTCTAACAGCATAACATTATTTATACTGGTAGGTATGGGTAAGTAAGTGAGTTAATGTTGCAGCATTTTTTAAAGCCTGCTATTCCCCAAGCAAGGAAATATCTGGCTGTCATAAATGATCAATTGTATAAAAAGGTCCAAGCTCTGCAAATTTCTGAACAAGATACTCAGTGAAGTTCTCCACCCACCTAAACAAGCTTATTCTAGCAACCAAGTTGTGAGACTAAGAGCTTCAGTTTCATGCTTATAGATATGTTTTCCTTACCCAGAGTGTCAGTAAATTGAAAATGTCACAACCCTTGGGGCACATGAAAAATGCATATTATTTCACATCTGTTTTTCACTTGATCCCAATGGGCCTGATATTTCTCCAAATTGCTATGTGGGAAAACCAATTTAATTTGATTGAGGTATCAACAGAAACTTAAAGCAAAGTAGAATACTTGCTTTAAGGTTAAAATGGGAAACTTTGCTTTGTATTGTCATTGCTGAGAAATGCTTCTAGGAGAATTGTTCTAATTTTTAAAATTTATTTTCTTTGCTACTGATACAACTCTGACTCGTCTCTTTAACATGTAGTTCAAGAAGCCTTCCAAAATTTCATCAAAAAATATTTTTTGTCTTTTCTAAAAACTGTAAAGGCATATAATGGAACGATGAAAGCTTAGAAATGGATAGACTGAGTTGAAGGCACAACCCTGTTTTGTAGTAGCTGTGTAACTTTGGTGAAGTTATTTAACCTGAGACTCATTTCCTCTTATACAAAATTAGATATGGGATACAAACACCTTAGTGAATACAAATGCCCAAGCAGAACCTAAGCAATAATAATCCTGTTCAGTTTTGAAAACAAATGGACAACTCTAATCAATTGAATGAAGCCTTAGATGATAGAAAACATGACTGATCCTGGTTCCTGCCTGTTTGGTCACAGCGTGATTTCATTTTTATAAACTTTTCCTGTGTATCATGATTCTTGTCTTCACATATTCTACAGTTATCTGCAAAGCACGGTTTTGACTATCAAAACATCAAAAATCACTCCAAATGCAGGGAATGTAAAAATATAAGCACTATATTGAAGGGAAATGTTGGTGATCTGAAGGAGGATGGAATATACCCCAATCCATCAACCTCTGATCATCTCTATACTCTCGCCAATCTCCTCAGGGGGAGGCGTCAGATTCGATTAAGCACAATCCATTTTGCAGAAGGGCTGTGTGTTCCCTGATAAGCATGCTCAGCGGTGGGCAGGGCATTGTCTGCAGCTTCTCCCTAGAGCACTCACTGGCTATTTATTTCACTTTCCCCTATCAAGCAAAGACATTTACTAAATTTTGCTTTATGTTGTCACAGGATTCCTTTGAAAAGCACCCTGTTTGGAACCAGCTGAAAAGGTTGGCAAAGGAAGATGCCTTGTGACACGCTCACAGGGCTGCACTGGCATGCATGGCATTTCTTGGGGAAAATTATCCCTTCACTGGGCAATTAAAATCCATCTGGTTACTCTGCCAGCTGAAGAATTCAGCGAATTCAGTGCCAGCAACTATCACGTGTGGATGTCTCAAATTTCCTTTGAATGAGATGTTGGGAATATTCATCCCTCAATGATGTATCCCTTGTGAAATATTGTTAAAAATACAAAATAGGAAAAGGGAGTCATACAATCACAGAATTGTTTATCAGGAGTTCTTTACCATTTTTTGTAATGTCAACCACTTTGGCCATCTGGTAAAGCCCATGGACACCTTCTCAAAATAATATAAAATACATTTATAGAATTGCAAAGAACCAATTATATTGAATTAAATTATAAATATTTATTGGCAATTCAAATAATAAGTTCAAGCAGCAGGTCTAATAGCTAATACAATTTCAAAATAGTAGTAAGTATAAATGTTATCTCAATATACATGCAGCATCTTTAATATGATACAAAATTATTTTTATTTCTATTGATAAAGTGAGAGGAATAGCTCACACTATTGAATTCATTACCTACATTTATAAAACAATGGATATTTACATTTCAATTACTAAATAGATAATGATAAAGGCATTATTTCTCCATTCATGTATATGGTGCTCCATTTATGAACATCTAATGGGAAAAGCACTGGTCTCAGAGTAGAAAGACTTGGGTTGGCAATCTAATGCCACCACATTCTAAAGACATGATTCAGGCAAGAAAGTGTAAGAACTCTTTCTCAACTTTATTTCATAGGGAGTTTTGTAAAAATTGAGTGATATAATAACACCAATAATAATATTTATTGAGAGCTTACCCTGTGGCAAGTACTATGCTCATTGCCTTTAAGGCATTAACTCGGGACATATAGGAGAGAATTCTTGATATAATCCAAAACTGTATCCAAATGTATATACAAGGTTCTTACACGAAACAAGATATCTTAGAAAATCCATTTTAGCCTAGACTTTTCATGGCAAAAACTTTAAAGCCTGAAGGAATTCCAGAAGAAATTATATACTGAAGTTATATTGGTATTATTTTAGCAGAAGAAAAGGAACTTTAAGAGATCTATGGCAAAATCCTCATTTTGTTGGGTGTCACCCTGAGGAACAGAGGGATTGTACACCAGAAAATTCCACACTGACACTTATCAGGCTCTGGCCTGTACTACTGCTCCTGCTCAAAGCTCTTTTATCAGTACATTTTTGGGGTGATGGTGGTTGGGGTAATCATAAAAATATCCAAGTATATAGGCGCAGACTAGCCAGAAAGGACTCCTTACCATTTGGGAAAAAAATGCCAGTATTAAGCAAAAGGCTTAATACCTTAAAAATTCATCCCGGGCTGGGAGCGGTGGCCACGCCTGTAATCCCAGCACTTTAGGAGGCCGAGGCAGGCGGATCACGAGCTCAGGAGATCGAGACCATCCTGGCTAACACGGTGAAACCCCGTCTCTACTAAAAATACAAAAAATTAGCCGGGCGAGGTGGCGGGCGCCTGTAGTCTCAGATACTCGGGAGGCTGAGGCAGGAGAATGACGTGAATCCGGGAGGCGGAGCTTGCAGTGAGCCGAGATCGCACCACTGCACTCCAGCCTGGGTGACAGAGCTAGATTCTGTCTCAAAAAAAGAAAAAAAATTCATCCCATTATCATTAAAAAAAACCGTAAAGTATAGAAACAGAAACAAAGTCCCACATTATTTTAATGAGGTAAGCATACATATGATACCAAACCTAATAATTACTGGTTTTAAAAATATATATATATAGCTCTCCCATAAACAAGAAATGTTATTCCAGGAACATAGATATTCATCAATATTAAAAATATATCTTTCTAATTTATCATATTAATAAAACAGAACATAAATTATATGAGCATTTCTCTGAATGCTTATAAGTCCATTTGAATTTTTTGATTAAAAATTAATAAATATCAAATATATATTTCACTAACATTATAAAGCATATCTATCTCAAAATCAAAGTCAATATCATACTTAAAAAATACAATTAATGAATATTGTGATATCTATAATCACAATTAGTATTAATCCTTTTTGGAAATACCAGCCAACAATTTTGAGAAATGAAATGAGTTGTATAAAATTTAGAAGGACCTAATAAATATGATTGTAAACGTGGAAATTCAAGGAAGTGATTGTAAAAACTATTAGCACTAATGAAAGAATTTTGTGAGGGCCTGAGCACAAAATATTAACACATAAAATAACAGTGTTTATATATGCAAACTAAATCCACTTAAAGGACATAATAAAATAAAAGACATTCATTCAGAACAGCAATTAAATAGATAAAATACTTAATAACACATCTAACAAGAAATGTCAAGATTTATACAAAGACACATTTTAAATGTTCTGCAGTACCCAAGGATGATTTGAAGAAACAAAAAGTCATCCTGAGTGTTTGAATAGGAGGATTCAATTTCATAGCAATGCCGGCACTCCCTAAGGTATCCCACCAACTTATGGTACAAATACAGTAGAAACCCAACTTTCCCTCAGGTTGAAAGTAAATCGTTGATTAACAATTTTGTATTAAAAAACAAGCAATAATCATTTAAAAACTTAGAAAATAGATCGGTGTTTAAGTGTAGAAAAGCTACCAAATATGGAAGGATACTCTATAGCTCTGATAAAGAAGTATGATAATGGCAAATAAATAGAGAGTCAGTGTCTCAGATTAGACAGTCTAAAAATAGACTAAAATATGTATTGGAGTCTTCTGTCTAATAAAGATGGCATTACAAATAAGTAATGAAAATATGAACTATTCAGTGAAAACTTCTATATAAACTTGATGGCCAGTTGGGGAAAAATTGGTTCAATTTATACCTTACTCACAGTAGTAGGACAAATCTAAATGAAGCAAACATTTTAAATATTTTTGGAAAATAAAATCATAAAATTATTGATGGAAAGCTTGAGGTGTTTAAAAATATTATCAGATTGGAAAAGGCATTTATAAGTATAATCCGAGACTCAGAAGTCATTAAAACAATGTTTAAATCATCTACATAACTGGATGACAAAAAGCACCACAAACAAAATGAATAAATGAAGAGAAAACTATTTTCAACTCATCGCATGAAAAAATAGAAAATTGGCTTCAATAAAGCTTAAAGTTTTTAAAAGATAAGAAATAAAAAATCCACTATCTAGGAGAATAATGGGAAAAGGAAAGTAAGCAGACAGTTCACATAAAAGAAAAGGCAAATGACTCTCACACACATGAAAATATGTTCAGCTTCATTCAAAAACAACAACAAAAAAAACAAATTAAATTAAACTATTATGCCACCTTTATCCCACTGAATTGCCAAAAATAGAAAAGTTGGATGATTCACAGTGTTGAGGAGCTCATAGGGAAAAAGGTATTCATATTACTGGTTAGGATAAAATCCGCACATCTATAGAATACAATTTTACAATGTTTGGCAAAATACGTATCTATATTACTTGAATATACATCAAATGACTGATATATAAAGTTGTTTGTTGCAGAAAAATTTATTAATGTCCATCAATAGAAGGCTGGCTAAACAAATTGTGGTACTTTCATATAATGTATCTCTTCCATGTTTACTAAGAGTTTTTATACACAGGTAAGTTACATTTATATATCTTCACAGTTTTACATGTTTGCTTAAGAAATAAGCTCACAATATTTATAAGGCTTTTAAGTTAAACTATAAGTAACATAATATTCTATATAGTTTATTGCATTCTATAAGTTTAAAATAGTACATTTCATGTAACAAATTGTAGAAAATCGTGAACTTAATTTTTAAAACTGCAAAAAATCTTACAGACTGTCATTATTCACCTGTTATCTGTCACTATCAGCATTTATACATTAACAGGTGAACTTTTCATCTCACCGGAAGCCTGTATGGTTGCTGACTGCAGGGAACTCATAAAAAGCATTCTGAGAGAGATGTTAAGAAAACATATATGAGTATTGTACTCATATAGGCAGGTACGTGAGTAGGTTTAGATAAACGAAGATAGATAGGTAGACGGAAGGACAGATGGATAGATAGAGTCAGTGTGTAATTTATTTGTTTCTTCATCAATGTTACTCCCCGATCGCATGCATACACACACACTTCTGCCTCTCTTTTAGACCCTGACTCTCTTTTAGACTCTTTTAGACCATCTTTTAACTCAGATAGTCTTACTATAATATAACATGAAAGAGTTCAAGTCAATGATCCTTTCCCCTAGGGCAGTATTTTCAAAGTACGGGTTTCAAATAAAATGTGGATCTTAAATGCAATTTGGTGGGTCATAAACAGCATTTTATTTGAATAGAAAAAAAGAACTGAATAGAGAAGATAAAAACACGCATAATAAATAGGTTCAGGTATTGTTTCACAACAACTTTCTTTGAATTTTAGTTGCAATTTCATTTATGATGTGTGGACTGGTTTTGACAAAAAACGTATTTCTTAAAGTGGGGCAAGATAAAAAGCCAAAAATATTTGAAAATCACTGCCAGATTTTAGGTACCAAAAACCAGATGGGAGGATTTAATCTAAGATCAAGATAAGAAATCATTTTCCAGGGCTTTGCAAATTAAATCACAGCTAAAGCAATTAATATTTACATTGAATTTACTAAATGTTTTTACATTCATCTTCCAATTGATCTTCGAAATTATTCCCTTTATGCAGATAAGGCAACTGAGATTTAGTAGAGTGTCTTTTCCAAGTTCATTTAGCTAAGAAGCTATAATGGAGAATTGGAAATCCAGTCCAGGCTGAATCCTATACCTTCTTGATTGACAGAGATGGCAAACCAATTTATTCATTTATTTATTCACCCATTCAAAAATGCTTATTGCATACTCCTTGTTCACTATAAACAACAAAAAATGTCTACTATATATATTCCAGCCACAGTGCTGAGAATAGGGAGGAAACTGAGGGCAAAACAGACATGGTCCTTGTTTTCATGGGGCTCACAGTGTAACATCAATAAGACTGGCAAGTAGCAGCATGTGAGTGGACCTCAAGAAAATTCACCTTCTCTCCGAACACTGATCTCACTGATACCTGAGACTCATGATGCAAATTAAAAAGCAGAGATTTGTCATTACACCAACCCACATCCAAATCCTCACTTCTTTCTCTACCTTGCTTGCATGCTTTTGACGTTGGCAAGTTACTTCTCAGCCTCAGCTTCCTCATTCTAAAATGGAGATTAGAACACCTAAATTGCAGGGCTGTTGGGAGGGGGATTATAAATAATAACAGTAAAAATTCAGGGGCCCTTGTTTTGTACCTGGCAGCTATTATTAGTAGCTATTGTGCCAGTGAATCCACACAAATTCCGCAGGATACTCGTTTAAAACACAGGGGCTCAGACGACCCTACATAAATTTTAACAGTGATAGATATGAAAACATCCTAATAAATGCCTGTCAAGTCTCTTGCATGTATAAATGCCAATTTGTAGGCCCTGACAAATATAAATATAAAAGCTGTCTACAAATAATGTGTTTAATGAGGACAATAAAAACACAACACAGCATCGAGAAAATTGAGAGCTCAACATTCCCATCAGTGCCAAAGTATTTCATTTGTGTCATCTACATAAGTCTACAAAGCCAAGCTTGCTTACTATTGAAAATGATCTTGATTCAGTAGTAACTGGTTCTGCTTAAGGCACCCAGGCCTATCTAAATGTAAAATACTCCCCCTCAGGACACTTAGGAAGGCTGAAGCTATTCGGCAACAATCTTTTTTTTTGAAGTTCCCTGTAAACATTTATCCTGACCCTTGATACCATCCCATTCTCTGGAGTTTAGCATCCCTAGGGTAAACACCACAAATTATGTGAAATTAGGTGGTGGTTAGAGGATGTAGCTTAACTAAAAAGAGTGAAAACTAATAGAAACTCTTATGAATTTGTCTATGGTAAAAACCTATTGTTAGTTTAGGAAAGGTTTGTTTAAGCTCTGACATTTCAAAATAAAGCATCAAATATTCTTGGCTGCTTAATTTTTGCAAGCTGGGAAACTTGTGCTTTTGAAAAGGAAAAAAAGAAAAACAAAAATGAATGAAGAACATTTAAAGAATCTTTTCTTCTTCCTCAGTTCTGTCAGCCCCAAACAGACTGAAAAGAGTTCCCTGAGCTAAAGCTTTTTATAAGGTTAAAGTAAAGGATTTAAAGCAAATAGAAAAGATTACTTTATTCCCATTAAACAAACTAGTCTTGAGAAAGAAGTAAATAATTCACATTGGGGAAAGATATGGATTCTTCTAGTCGACTGAACTAGAAGAGGTAATTTACTAGATACTATACAAATGGCCAAAAAAATTACATTTTATGCACATTCACTTGTTCTCTCTCCCTTCCCAATCCCAGCCCAAACCACTAACTTCATTCAAAGACTGAGATGAGGAATGCTCAGGCATCCTGGTTTCCCACTTACAGATAGTTAAATAACAAGCATGGTTAGCATGGATGATTTTATACTACTGGCCAAGGAGCTTCCCATTCTCAGAACCTCAACCTAACTCTAAACTAGAGCTGCCTGCTTCTCTTCTCTCCTGTAGAGTCTAACTTTTCTTAGTACAGAAGGTTTCCTCCAGACTTGAACCCCATGTAATCCAAAGATCCCTCCATCTGCACAATGCATTCAGAGAAAAAAAAATACTTAGCAACCTAGACATTGGAAGAGAACAAATTGGCACATAATGCATCACATACATGACACTAGAATAGACTATTTTTAAGGAGAGAGATATTCTCTGGTGAAATAATATCTAAAATCTTTGTTTGCAGAAGAAATGTAAACATAATTACTATGCACAGATAGGCCTGATTATTTGTAGTATGTTGACCTTCACACTGCTAGTTATCTACCAGACATTTCTAGGGAAGAACACAAAATTCAGGAAGAGGAAAGCCAAATGAGTTGTCATCAGTGTCTCTTCTGAGCTAATGGTGTCATTTTGCAAAGAAAATCCTCCTCTACCCCATCAACTCCAAGATTTTTTGATTAACTGGAGAAAAAACATCCCCTTGCCCAGGGCTGCACCCATACAACCTTCACACATCACTTGGTTCTCACAGATAGGATATTCTCCATCCCCAGATCTTTCAGGCAGTACTCAACTGTTCAATCCTACTTGACTTCCATCCAAGGTTAAGGCCACTGCTAGGTCCTTTCTACATCTTCCACTCTTAGAGTCAGCATTTCTGCCTTTCTCTCCCAGGTAGTTGAAACAGTCAAGGAGAAAATAATTGTTTCCCATACCCACAGTCTATACTGAAGACCTGAGGATATCCGGGAAGAAAAAGGAAGAGGACAGAGGAAAGTTAAGAACTTAGAGATGGCAGGATGGTGGAGGAAAGCGAAGAGTTAAAGTCACTCAGTTCCCTGGAGAGGGGGAGTAAAGGGAATCGTGTAGGGCAGTATGCACTGGGCCACATGGCCAGACTTTGAAGAGCAGAGAAATGAAGTTCCACATTGGTAGGTGCTGTGTAAACTTGAGTTAGCTGGACATGTGGTCTTTGCACAACATTTTTCGTTCCTCCTTACTGCCAATCCCTTCCATCCTCCCTCTCCCAACTAAGTAATTTAGATGCTATTTCAGTAAACCTAAGATAAGTAAGTTAATATATATACACATACCTGCATATATAAATAATTTATCTTATTTTGGGGTTTCCATGGTTATATGTGCTGGTGATGACTATACTACTCTATGGTCATCAGCAGGCATCTGACATCCCTTAGCATAAGTGATGAGTAAGGTAAACTGATCAGGTAATTTATCTAAAATTCCTGACACATCTCTATGCTGTTAGCCCTAACTCCCAAGGTAAGGAGCCTAGTGCCTGGCTTCACAGATTGCAATCACAGAAACTGTGAAAAACCAGTTCACTTTAATAGACTAGTGCTTTTCAGTCTTAGCTGTTCATTAGTAAACCGGAGGGCTTAGAAAAAACAAAAAACAAAACACAGCAATGGAAGCTGCACTCTCTATCAATAAGATCAAGATTGCTAGAGATAGGACCCAGAAATCCATTCTAATTGACATTAATATTCTCCAGCTGATTTCAATATGGCTAAAGATTGAGAACTACTCCTCGAGATCAGTGGCTCTTAAATGTTAGCAGCATCAGAATCAGTTGGGGGGCTCGTTAAACAGGCATGTCTGGGCTGCACTTCCAGAATGTCTTATTTAGAAGGTCTGGGACAAAGATTGGATGTTTATATTTCTCAGAAATATCCCAGTAAGACTGATGCCGTTGGTCTGGCACCACACTTCAAAATTTTAGACAAATATCCTGGTGGTGATGGGGGAAGTTGGCAACCCAATCTTGGTCAATGGAGTAGATGAGAGCTACATCCCAAAGGCTGAGTGGAGGTCTTGGTCTTAGACAAAGGAAGAATGGAATGACTCCAGAATATAATTTTAAAAATCTCAGTAAAAGGTTTTCTAACAAAGTAAAACTGCATAAGAATAGGGGTACCACTCTAAATTGAAGGTACCTGATTTCAATAAACTGTGTCTGACATAAGGAATCTCAATACAGTGATTATTTCTAAGAAAGCTGTACTGCATCATATTTATCCCTTGGTACAGTAGGGTGACCACAATTGCATCCTATATAACATGAAACAATATTTGATTTGGAAATTTTAAGTGAGTTTTAGGGAAATAGCAAAGGTAGAGACCTTTTAAATATAGTGAGAAGAAACTGCTGGTTAGAGGAAATAAAAATATATTCTTAGGGAAAAGAACATTTATTAAAAGACTTCTACAATTAATACAAAGGTTATAGGATAATATTAGGCTGAACCTTTTTAAATTGCCAATACCTGAATGTATTTGACCTACAAAACGACAGCTTATTGTGGTTCAACTGTAATCTCAGTTACAAAGTACGGTGTAGTTCATTGAAAGCAGGTGAAAATCATTAGTTTGAAGATGCACAAGCAAAGATATTACATCTATTTTCTTCACTGCTCTACCTGGTGAATTTCTATGCCTGGCATATGGTAATCACTTAATAAATGTTGGTTGCATAAATAAATGGTCTATGTGGAATTAGGTGTTTTCAGAACAATGAAATTCCCTATATAGTTATGGCTGGAGACTGAGTTTGTTTCGATCTTGTGTGTTTTGTGCTGAGTTATTAATCTTGTTTATTTCCATGAACTAATTTTCTTTTCCTATTTTTAATTTTACTCCTATGAGGTCACCCATTGGGCCATAGCATGTACATAACTGTTGTCTAGGCCGTGAACCAAGATGTATCTTGCCCTCTCAACCTCTTCTATCTTGCAGAACTGAATCATTTCATTGCTATACTTGCAATCCCTGTTTTCTAAAGCTTCCACTGGACCCCCTTTAACCTTGGCCAGATTTCTACTTTCTTATTTCAATGTCCTTCGTCTTTTCCAATTGTCCTTCGGCTGCATTCAATGCTTAAGTGACTGTTACTTTGCAATGCACACGCTGTAACCCCAATTTTCCACTCATTGGTGTTTATTTTCTGAGGAAAATTGCACTTCATTATAGATCTATTCATCTGTGAGTTGGGGGGAATATAGTATTATTCCAGGAATAAATGGGCCACATTTTCCTCCTTTGGCTTGGGTAGCGAATGGGAAAATAAGTTTGGATTCCTTTGTAGTTGATTTGCAGGGATACTTAATCAGAATTATTAGAGCCATGGCAATTCCTCAATGTCAAGACAGAATATAATATTACTTATGAAATGTAAACAAAAGGGCTATACTTGAAAATTCCAGTGCACTGTAAACCCACGGCAGGTAAAAATCACATGTGATTCAAAGAACTCCCAGCTGTGTAACACTGTCTAGCTCAATATGCTAGCACCTCTCTTCACATAACAAAGGTGCTTTGAAAAATAGCTTGTCTATTAAATTTTCATGGACTGACTCATATTTTCAGTGTCATAGAAAACACATAGCTAAAAATTAAATAATGCACTTAAAAAGCATTTTAGATTTTACAAGGATTTTTATATAAAATATGACACTTGGTTGTCATCACGAAGAGAACTGTCAGGGCAATAAAACCAAGAGCAGTATGACCCCCTTTCACTGGTCATGTCGGATCATATGACTCACCTGTGTTCACACAGTAAGTGGCAGAATTCAGTTACTAAGGAAAGATTTTGTCTTAAGACTCATTTTTTCCCCTCTATTTTAGGTTGCAGGCATCTATAGTCTAACTTTCGATTTTAGGTATCAGTCTGGTTTTAACTCGGTGCTCTTTATTTGGACCTCTTTCCTGTAGATTTGGTGACATTTCCTATAAATTATGCCTATATGATCTATATCAAGATCTGAATTATTGATAGGCATAATTCTCTTTGATATTTTAGTTTTCTAGAAGAGTTCACACAGGACTGTGGTTAAATGTAAAGAAGCTGTGTCTTAGACTGTTCCAGTTGCTATAAAAAATGCCATAGACTGGGTAGCTTCTGAACAACAGAAGTTTATTTCTTACAGTTCTGGAAACTGGGAAGTCCAAGAGCAAGGTAAAGGGATATTTGGAATCTGGCGAGGGACCATTCCTCATAGACAAGCACCTGTTTCTGTCCTCACATGGTAGAAGGGTCAAACAAGCTCCCCAGGGACTCTTTCGTAATGGCACCAATAACATTCATAAGGACTCTGTTCTCATGACTTAATCACCTCCCCAAAAGCCACAGGTCTTAATACGATCATGTCAGGAACAAAATTTCAACATGTGGATTTGGGGGGAACATAAGCAGTCATACCATAGCTGGTTGCCTCTGTATTTTTGGTATGAAACTATATTTTTGGCACGGAACTACTGGGGGGAAATAGGGAGACACAGATTTTTAGGTCCCTATGATGTGACCCTGGCTTTATTTTTCTGACATTCCAATGAAGATTACCTACTCTAGAGACTATAGATTTATAATGGGGAATCTTCTATAATTTTTTTTTGTTTGTTTGACCTGAACATCTTCAGTAGATTGGAACATAGCTTGAATATTTGATAACAAAGTCAAACTTAGGATAGAAAATTAACAGCAAAAGCAACAGGCGAGATAAGAGTGAATGTGTCACTTCTCAATGTTTAACATGATGTACAAAGTTCTCTGTGATCTAGCTCTTGCCTCCATTTTTCTTCTGCTATCTTCTAGTCTCACTGGAAGCAAAGGAGAAAGAATAATATATTATTTCAAAGGGGAAATAATCTATTCCACCACAGGGGGCCATGGTTTGAGCCACAATGTCCTTAACCATGTTTCCAGAGAGTTACTTAAATAGTACAAAAAAGCACAAACTTCAACAAACTTGAACATCCCAAACTTCTTTTTCAAAGTACATCTCAAGTATCACCTCTTTTATGTCGTAATCCTTACTCTTTCCTGAAAAAAACTGACTTACTCCATTTATGTGTTGCTCAGGAGTTCAGTTTGGCTTGTTATACTTATTTTGAGACACTACTATAAGCTCTGAGCACTATACTCAATGCTAGTACTTTACTAATGTGTTTATGTTTATCATAGTTTGTTTTTCAGATCATCTACCTTTCTCCATAGCTAAACTGTGATTCAATTGAGACAGACCCCGTGTCTTATAAATCTATTCCACCACAAGGGCCTATCATCGTTCTCAGCAAAAAGAATCCTCTGTGTCAACCACAGCAGAAATAAAGCCGAAAAAGACATAGGGTCTTCATATATATGATCAAAGTATTTACAAGCTTGCCATGGAGGTAAAGTATAAAATTTTCAAGCATTGATCACCAGGAGAAGTCTGGTGAATATGGCTGCAAAAAAAAAAAAAAAGCCTACGCATGTTATGAAGTATGAAGCAGGGTGATTTGCTTGGTAGATGCCAATTAGCATCATCGTTTGTATTCTGAGAGCATTTTATATAAACTAATTGGGAAATGAGTGGCTTGCGAGACCCATTAATATTATTTCAGATAAAGTTAAATGTCAGTATCCATTGTAGAACAGCAGAGACCTGACTCAATTGGGGAATGTCCCTGCAGGAAGCAGTAAAGCAAGGTAAAACATAAAATGTGTGGCCAGGAAAAAGTAAAATTCAAACTACAGAAACTGCACCGTTTCCCCATATCAGGGTCCCAGTAATGAACAAGGGGCTTAGAACAAGAAGTGACTGACAGATGTTAGATTTATCCACCACCGCTACACCAAGCATATAGGAATATCTGCAAAATGGTTCATGATTATTCTGTAAAAAGAGACTGGTATGTCTGGAATTCTTCACTCTCTGTTCTGGCCTCGGGATCTCCTGAAGGAGAGAGTAGCTTGGGTTATAGACAAATGCTACAATTACATAAGATTAAAAACTCCTTGTCACTGCCATACTGGCCCTAAGATCTTTTCCATTTACTGGGAGGGTATCTGAAATTTCAACAATTCTACATTTTTTTTTTCAAGTAGGAACACTGGTAGCGTCTTTTGGAATAGTGTTACAGGAAAACATAAAGAGTAGAATGTGAGAGTAATAAATATAAGAAATACTCTCACCTAAAAGCTCACTTTAGACATGGAAACATCAAGAAATGAAGAGTGAAATGGGTGTCCAAGGAACAGAGGTTATAACATTATAGCGGTTGAAATTGATTTATTACCAACTCAACAACAGCTATGGTGTTAGGCAAAGGCATAGTTGTTATCTCATTTAATCCTCAGCGTGACTCTGCAGATAGGCTTCTATATCTTCATTTCACAAATGTGGAAGGTGACATTCAGGGGTATTAATGAGTTTTCTTCAGATGGTAGAGTTACTGAGGGACAGGAGAGCCAGAATTCATAGTCCACCCTAAGTGAAAGCAAAGCCAATAATATGAATCTAATTTATCAAAGATTTTGGTCAGCACATTTTCGTCACGTTATTTCCCAGACTCTTAAATGACAATCTAGATTGGCTAAAAAGCAAAATTTTATTATCGGATGTTGAAATTTATTTTTCCTATTCTTTTATTTATTTATTTTTTTTCTTGAGGTGAGGTCTCACTCCATCACCCAGGCTGGAATGCTGTGACACAATCACAGTTCACTGCAGCCTCCACCCCTGGGGCTCAAGTGATCCTCCCACCTCAGCCTCCCAAGTAGCTGGGACTAGAGGAACATGCCACCACACCCAGTTAATTTTTGTATTTTTTTGTAGAGACAGGGTTTCGCCACGTTGTCTAGGCTGGTCTCTAATGCCTGGGCTTGAGCCTCCGCCTCCCAAAGTGCTGGGATTACAGGCATGAGCCACTGCACCTGGCCTATTTTTTCTTCTAATCTTAAAGTATGTAAGTATGTTTTTTTTTTTTTTCCTCCACAAAGAGAGTTTCCATCTTTCCTTGTGTATGTTGAGTTTTCATCCATGTCTAGCAGGGGCTCTGGCCATTGCAAAAAATCTGCTTATGCACCAGATGAGAACATTGCACGCTAACTGGAAAATCATTGAAAGAAGCACTTCCACCTGTGTACTTTAAAATTAATGTCTCTGTCCTCATTTATGGACCAGAGAGGCTATCAAGTATATTTTGCCATTTCTGTCTTCCTCTATAAAGCTCTTCCCCTCACAACCCTTCTAACCCTGCCCCTCACTATGCTTAACATAATCTGCAATCTTCAGACTCACTCATCTGTCCATTACTGAGGCCGAGCCACTTGTGGTGAACAAAAGGATCAGGTCCTACAGGAAGGTATCCATAAAGCATAGCCAAATGGCATTGATATGTTCAAGTTAGAAGGGTCTATAAGTGAATGGAACTAGGAGTTTCAAGGATTCAGTACATTCCCAAGCACTGCGTTATGCAGTTTACAAACTAAATTGGGTTTATACATAATTTAACAACTCTATCAGGAATATAATTATAATTGGGCTCTTAGTATGTACGAAGCACTATTAGAAATGTTAAATAGGCATTGATTTAATTTTAAATAGCATTTAAAAACTTTAAAAATTAGGGCAGTAACCCTCTATGTTGTCCAAATTCCAAAGTCACTTAACTTGTAGTAGCAGCTCATTTTTCCCTGGTGCTTTGTTTTTAAGTGAAAGTGTATTTCAGAATTCTGTTTTATTATACTTTGGGTTTTTAATTTCCTGGGATTAATATCAGT
Organism: Macaca mulatta; assembly: GCF_049350105.2. Taxonomy (NCBI): domain Eukaryota; kingdom Metazoa; phylum Chordata; class Mammalia; order Primates; family Cercopithecidae; genus Macaca; species Macaca mulatta. Next base: position 81,340,273 of record NC_133419.1, read on the forward strand.
CTGGATTATCTTCTAAAAGACAAAAGGCATGAGTTGTCCATGATTGTCACAAAAATCATAAAAGGTGACCATTCTAAGAAGCTTTAACATTACCTATTCTAACAGCCCTCTACCTCCCATTTTGCAGATAGGGAGGCAGAAATCCTGACAGGTGATATGGCTCAAGCCATGCAGCTAGTTAATGATAAGGTCAGTGTTCAAATTCAGTTCTTCTATGATCCATTTCCACAGTCCTTCAAGGATAACGCAGAATTTGGTCCTCTGCCTTTGTCCATTAGAGAAAACAAACTAAATAGAAACCCAAGCATGCAAAATCTATGAAGCCTAAAGAGACCCCCATTTAACTACATAAAGTTCTACTTTGATCATGGCCAAACTCTTCAATGACAATATCCTAAGTGAAAAGCCTGCTCTGTTGCCTACAGAAAAATGTCCAAATTCCATATTATTTTTAGATAGCCCTTAAATATGTTTGATCTGTGCTTACCTCTTGGCTCCATACTTCTGTGGCTATTTACCTCAAAATAAATATTTTGGTATCACTTGAAATAATCCAACCCAATCCTCAACTGCTCTTCTTCTTACATATTCCTCCCCTCCTCCGTATATGCATTGCAATTTTATATCCAAATGACTCATTGTCACTTTTGTATATATAATGTATGTGTGTGTGTATATATATATTTAAATATGTGTGCATGTGTGTATATATACATATATATGTATGTATTTTCTAGGTATCCCATGTATCCTCCAACAGGCTGTTTTAGGATAGTATTCACACAATGTTTATTTAGTGAAGAGAGGAATTTGGTATTATGCCACACAGTACAAAAAACACAATGAGATTCACCCACTTAACTATAATTCTTTATCCCATTATGTAGCATCTTAACACTATATAGAAATGTATTCTCCCTGATGGACACAGAAAAAAAAAAATCTTGAAATTCAGAAATGCGCACATCACCAAAAAGAATATCTATATCCTTTCAATTTCTTCCTATCCTAAATGATACTAAAGTGACAGAAAATACATGCCACAGTCTCCCAAAGTAAGTGCAGGCTTCTTCTGAGAAAGCTCTATGTCTTAGGAGTACTCACTATCTGCTTTGTTTTCTGAGACGGAGTTTCCCTCTGTGACCAGGCTGGAGTGCAGTGGCGTGATCTCGGCTCACGGCAACCTCTGCCCCCTGGGTTCAAACAATTCTCCTGCCTCAGCCTCCTAGAGTAGGTAAGACTACAGGCCATGCCACCACACCCAGCTAATTTTTGTAGTTTTAGTAGAGATGGGGTTTCACCATGTTGGCCAGGATGGTCTTGATCTCTTGACCTCATGATCCGCCCACCTCTGCCTCCCAAAGTGCTGGGATTACAGGCGTGAGCCACTGTGCCCGGGCCTCAGTATCTATTTTTTATACAAGCAAAGAAAAACTACAGTTCTTGTCACTAAAATTCAAAGTGCTATACACACTGCACAGTGAAACTCAGGAAGATTCAGAGAGAATCTAACCTAGCGCAGTGTAGCTGGTAGACAATGATATTTCCAACAAATTAATTTAATTGGTTTTACAATAGCAAAAGGAAGTAACTGTGTGCATCTTGAAGTTCCCTTGGGAGCAAAGCTGAAAGTGGCTCAGAGAATACACGGGAAATCTACTGCAGATCAAATGTTCTTACAGAACAGAGGCCTTACTGTGCTACCTAATTGCAATGTAATTTTATATCCAAATCACTTGTATTGTCTTATTATTTCTTTAAAACAAAATACTTGTAGAATGCATTTAATTAAATATACTCTATTATAAAGTGTTAAGAGAATTCATGTTAATAGGACACGCTATCAACTGATTAACATGATCAAACATTCTTACCTACATAATTTATAACTGCCAGGTACATTTATCCAAACTACAGCAATCTTTGCAATTTAAAGGATTTGGAAGAGCTTCAGAGGTTACATAATCATGAAAGTTCATGATTGCAGTAGGGACTAAGGTCTTTGTTTTACTCGGCAGTAATTTTTGGTATTTTTCTATAATGAACATATCATACTTTTGAACTAAGATAAGGACTTATTATTTTTAAATGTTTTAAGTGCTTTGAAAAGAGGAAAGTGTAAGTTACACCAGGAACTGGAAGATAACTGTCAGATGCAATCAGGAAAGGTTTTATGGATTAGAAGGTGTACCAGCTAGAGTTCTAGATCTAGGGAAAAATATTTCAAGAAGCAATAGTGTTAGCCAACCTCCAAAAGTATATATTTGAGTGACTAAATTAGCAAACAAAGCTGTGAAGAGGAATTGTGTTTTAGTGGAAGCAGGTAGTCTAGGAAAAAAGAATTACATAAAAATGTTTTAAAAATTGGATATTTTTAAAGTAAGCATTCTGCTCTCTACTTTCATATGTGCTAATAAATCCAAGTAATCTTAGAAGGAGATAATATTTTGTCCATTTTACAGTAGAATAAATGAATAATATACAGGTTGTAATTACTTATTCTCTCATTCATACAAATATTTAAATGAAGAACCTACACTATGCCAGCACTGTTTTAAATGTGGGAGAATCAGAAAGAAACACAACTGATAGTATCTCTCTTTATGGGCGAGCCCTTGTCCAATGAGAGGGAGTTTCTGTGGTAGGACATGAGAATCTTCATTTCTCACCAGTTTCTGGGTTATACATTTCTGCTGCTCTCAAAATCACACTTAGGCCAACAAAGGGAAATTCCACATGGGTGGAGCCTAATGAATGATGGGCTTGTAGAGGTGGATGAGGTGAGAGAAGAAGGCAAGAGTTCCTCTGGATTTATAGGTCTTGATAATTTGATACTTTCTCTGTGAGGACAGTCATTAAAAGATGTTAAGGGAGATATAGGTAGAGGAGATAGAATACTATTAGCATTTTTCAAAATGATAATTGTTGTTGTGGTTTAGAGAGTGGACTGGAGAGAGGCAAGGTCAGATGCAGAGAAAACAATTAAGTTATGCCTAAGGTGAGAAATGATGGCAGCTTGAACTAGGACCATAGCAAATAGAGATGGAGAAAAGTGGATGAGTGTGACTTAGCCTAGTTTTTACAGCTAGTTAATTGTATATGTCTTGTTTGAATTCATAAGTTTTTTACTGTATTATCAGCACTCTATTCAATTGCTATTACAGTTGAGGATCAGCAGCAGCAACATCACCTGAGAATGTATTGGAAATGCAGAATCTTAGGCTCCACCTCGGACCTACAGAATTAGAATCTGCCCTTTCACAAGATTCCCGGGTGATTCATATTCACACTAAAGTATGTAAAGCACTACTCCACTATAAAACAGCTACATTGTGTCTTACAAATTTAAATAATGTATGCTTTTGAATGGCAAAGTCTATGAAGGAAACAATTTTTCTCCTGAGACAGTCTAAAACCATTTATTAAGATGTGCCTATTAATAAAAAAGGTGTTGCAAAAATACAGTTATAAATTCAATAATAATCATATAGATTAAAATAAAATTCAAGAGATTTAATGACTGTATATTAAAAGCTTCAATTTAATGACCAGTATGTCAAAAGTTTCTGGGTCTTATTTATTTTTTATCTATAACTGAGATATATTTGGAAGAGAGAAAAGCGGTTTATTTAAGTGTTTCACTAACTCTACACATTTATTTATGATATCAGTAAAGGTGACACTTAACATAAAAATAACATTGTCCAGGGGAGAAAAACTTTTGAATGCAAGGTAATCTATATACTTTTAAATACTGGCAATTTAGTATTTATATCAATTCAATATGTTGTTTTATATAAAGGATGGAATCATTAGACAATTTCCAACTTTCACATTATGATAAATATTCACAAGCCACACAAAAGATGTACCGATTCTATTAGATGTTCCATTCCTAGTTTGCTGAAACCTATTGTGACATCCCTAATGACAGTTCCTCATTTAGACTTGTGCTAAAGGATATCTTTCTAACATTTTTCATTTCAGGTTTATTCTTTTCCTTCATAACTGAACACAAAGTGTATTGGGCTTAAGGCCATTTAGGACCTGATAAGAGGTTAAAGTTGAGGCAAACTTAATGATCTTCAACTTTCCATAATTTTACTGAATTTATGAAACCTATGTCTCTTCTCCCCAGTCTTTGCAATTTCATTTTTCCCTTTTCCACCTACTTGTATAAAATAATAAAAGCAAAGTGAACAAAATATTAAAATAATTTCACAAATGGATATTGCCTTACAAGCAGAAGGGTCAACGTAAATAACACTGAATTGCTGGCTTGTAAGTAGAATCACTGTTGGGTAGATTGAAGTGTCCTTACTAAACTGACATAGTTTGAAGTTGTTATAGGAAAATAGTTTTGGGGGTATCAATGTATAATGCATGAAAATGCAAGTCCTTAAATAATGTCATTTCATTCAGTGTCTTTTTGTTATAACATCGATGAGGAAAAAAATATTTATAGATTCCCAGCCAGGGCCACTGTCTGTGTGGAGTCTGCATGTTTTCTTCACATCTGCATGGGTTTTCTCTGGGTACTCAGTTTTCCTCCACAAAGATGTGCCTGTTAGGTGAAACGGTGTGTCTCAGTTGTTCCCAGTCTGAGCGCATGGGTGTGTGTGACTGGCCCTGCAATGGAATAGTGTCCTGTCCAGGGTTGGTTCCTGCCTTGCTTCCTTAGATACCAGCATACGCGCTGCCACTCATGCCCGTGAGCTGCAATAAGCAGAGTGGAAAATTAATGATTGAATAAATAAAAAATATTTTAAAACAAAACTTTTAAAGTATGCTATAATCATACAAATGCATGACAATAAACAATATGCAGCAAAAGAACTCAGGGAGCCCTCCGTATTTGTGATTGATTTTAAGCCATGTGGTGATAGGAGGTGCCCCATTAAAATTTTCATTGTGCGGTTGGGAGAGGTGGCTCACGCCTGTAATCCCAGCACTTTGGAAGGCCGAGGTGGGCGAATCGCCTGAGATCAGGAGTTCAAAACCAGCCTGGCCAACATAGTGAAACCCCATCACTACTAAAAATACAAAAATTAGCTGGGCATGGTGGTGGGTGCCTATAATCCCAGCTACTTGGGAAGCTGAGGTAGGAGAGTCGCATGAGTTCGGGAGACAGAAGTTGCAGTGAGCCGAGATCGTGCCACTGCTCTCTAGCCTGGGCGACGGAACAAGACTGCATGTCAAAAAAAAAAAAAAAAAATTTTCATTGTACAACATTTAATACTTGATGTTAACCCCCCACCACTACAACCACCATCACTTACTGATTTATCAAAAATTGGGTAAATAATTATTTGCATTAATCTTTCTTAAATGTATGCATACCTCACATGTATTACAATGTTTAATATTAGTAGTATTTGGGGTCTTTATTTAGAAGTTTGGTGATGTTTTGTGACCAGAAATATGCCTTAGGAACTTAAGTCTTGTTTATATCTATTTTATACAGCCTAGGGTAAAGTTGGTTTCATTTCACTTAAAGCCCCAGTTTCCAAGAACCTATCCTCAGCATTGAGTGAGGAGCAGCTACACAAAATTTGCAAGAATGAAACTTAGTGACTATCTGTCTATGACTAAATTTATTTCAACAAATTAATATTGAGGATTTGCTTTTCAACTAATTTGTATTGAGGTACTATGTTGACTAATAAGATGCACCCTTGTCCTCAATATATACTGTATTGAAAAGGAAAAAAGAGTAACATAGTCACAAGTGACTGTATTACATTAATGCATTTGAAAGGTAACATTTTAAGACCTTGAATTTCAATGAGTGCAAACAAGAAAGTATGTGTATTTCAAATGAGGAAAATATAATGAACAATAAAAGTAGAAAAATACAGTGTATTCATGATAAAATACAAGGTAAACAAATTATGGATCATAAAATAAATAATTATAGCTAGTAATTTTTTTGGTCGTTGACTTCTTTTCATCGCTGACTTTTTATTGCCATTTAATTTTTACAATAACCCTACATAGTATTTTATCTTCTCTGTTTTATATATAAGGAAACTATACCTAAATACAATAATTGAACAAGGACATACAACTAGTATGTGGGTAGGTAGAATTGGACCACTGTCTGTTTAAGCTGAAAGTCTGTGTTTACCCATACCCGTACTAAACAACATGCACAGTGTGCATACCAGGAAGTAATAGGAAGTAAGGGTAGAAAAATTCATCTTAGTTCTGGAATTCTTAATATCTGTGAGTTATTGATGAGTGTTATTACAGGACTTATGCCACGACATTATCATCTGTACTTTTCCTGACTATGTGTGGTCCCTGAAACTGTTTCTGTTCTCTAGTACACCACTTATCCCAATGTAGTATAGTTATGAAATAAATATATAATTCACTCAAACCAGTCTGTGAATATAAACAATTTCTTTCTTTCTTTCTTTCTTTCTTTCTTTCTTTCTTTCTTTCTTTCTTTCTTTCTTTCTTTCTTTTTTCTTTTTTTTTTTTTTTGAGACAGAGTTTTGCTCTTGTCATCCAGGCTGGGTGCAATGGCATGATCTCAGCTCACTGCAACCTCTGCCTCCTGGGTTCAAGTGATTCTCCTGCCTCAGCCTCCCGAGTAGCTAGGATTACAGGCGTGCCCCACCATGCCTGGCTAATTTTTGTATAATTAGTAGAGACTGGGTTTCACCATGTTGACTAAGCTGCTCACAAACCCCTGACCTCAGGTGATCTGCCCGCCTTGACCTCCCAAAGCGCTGGGATTACAGGCGTGAGCCACCATGCCAGGCCATATATAAACAATTTCATCTATGTCCATAGCTCTAATATTTAGCCTAGATTAGGTTATCATTCAATAAACAAATGTTGAATGGAATCTGAAGAGGTTTCACATAAGAAAACCAAATCATAGAAAGTATTAAAAAATTGGCCCGAAGATATAGCTAGGAAATTAGTGGCACTGGAATTCAAATTCAGGTAGTATCACACCACAGGTAACAGCTCAAATACATTACACACTGCTTCTCTTACCTGGACCACAACTACCACCATCACCGTTTCTTTCAGGACCACTATTAATATCACAATTGACTTTACAACTGTCTTGTCATTTTCACAAAGAGAGAGAATACTGACTTTTTCTCCTACAAGAGAAAATACTGACTTGATGTTAAAGAAAATTCCCTGCCTTCTGGGGCACCACATCTCTATCTGTTAGCAATTACATTTTTCTGCAAAGCAACATAATATGGTGATCATCAACAAAACATTTATGAGTAAGTGTTGCAAATTCAATATGAAAAAATCAGATAACCTAAATGCTCATTTGAAAAGTCAACTCCCAGTTGTCTTTTTAAATTCAGATTGAATCACAAGGTTTGAGGATTAGATAGAAAATCAAAATACAACATCAACTCTTTATAATCAGGTGGCCAAATTAGCAGATAATTACCATTCATTATCATGATTTACATACTTTTATAATACCTGAGGTGGTTAATATTACAAACATTTTGATAATTTCTTTATAGATAAAAATGTAAGTATCTGTAGGTGTGTTAAAGGTAAACTATTAACAGCTTCATTCCTTCCCTTTAGAATTTCACACATACCTTCTCCGTAGCCTTCATGTTGTTGGACCACATTTTAGAGAAGTTCTTATTATAATCATAGCTATTTGGTATTTTGAGAACTAATTACTTTGGCTAGAACCAAGAGCATATCTAAGCACTAAATTATCCTTCAAGTGAAGAGAGTCTGAGCCAGATCTAATTACCAGAGAAAACAATAGCATCTTCATATCTTCCCTTAGAAATTGACTAGTTAACTGCCTTACTGGGGAGCTAGCAGAACAAAAAGTATAATTGAAGCTAATGTGGCTCACAATTTGAGAAACAGAAAGTCAAATGATTCATTCCTTTCCTTTTGTGTCCAGTCAATTTTCAGGCATCTTTAAACTTGATTCACTTTGTAGGATTTATACTCATTCATTTTTTTACAACAAACAATTGAGGTATGCTCAATTACTGTCACCATTTTACATAAGAAAACCAAATCATAGAGAGTATTAACAATTTGGCCCAAAGACAGCTAGGAAACTAGTGGCACTGAAATTCAAATTCAGGTAGTATCACACACTTTACCCACTGCTTCTCTTTCCTGGACCACAACTACCACCAGCCCTGTTTCTTCCAGGACCACTATTAATATCACAGTTGACTGTACTAGTTACCCTTTTATCAAGCATTTCTTCCACATGAAGCACAGTGATAAGGACTTTACTGATATTAACTTACAAAGCCTCTGAGAAAGCATTATTATCCCCATTTTGCAGGCTCAGAGAAGTTAAAACTCAGCCTGCTAAACTAAACCTCTCTGAGCCTAGAACTGAGGCTCAGAAAGATTAAGTAATTAAGATTATGGAGCTAATAAATTCATATGGCCAACAGTCAAATCCAAATCCCTCTGATTCCAAAAACTGGCTCTCAATGTCCAGCCTTTCCTTGTTTTATCTCAGTGGTTCTCAAACAGGGGCGGTAACACTCCCTAGAGGACATTTGGAATTGAGAGGTATGTTTTATGATTGCCTAAGGCATTGAAAACAGTATTAGAATTTAGTGATGGTGACCGTGAATGCTAAACATCCTTCATTGTGCTGGTATGTCCTCCAAATGAAGGACTGTCCCACCCCCCTCAAAAACCTCCCACCCAAATGTCAGTAGCGCCCCCTTTGAGCAGCACTAAACAATCACTCTTCTCCCGTCACAGAAGTGTTTCTCATTTTGTGCATTAGCTAAAGTATTTCCACAAACTGCAGCCATATTTCCTATCTAGAGGGGCTGGGAAATGGTGAAGTTACTTTAATGTGGGGTTACATGTAGTAGTGACTTTTCTGAGGCTCTAAGCCAGTTATCACTTAGGTTCCTCCAGGGACGGGGATCATTTTTAATTTTAAAAAGCAAATGAGGGCAGCTGACATGTAAATAATGCAACTCAGCTTCTTTGATCGTCTCTGGAGTAATGTAAACTAATTCTGATGATGCCTAAGTCAAATATTCAGTGAAGGAAATATGAGGTCGCTGTGTTGCATGATGCAGGAATTGTTTGCTGCTGCTGTTTTTCTTGTTGGTGGTGGTTTATCTGTTTGTTCACTTATATTCCACTTGACAGTCTATTTATCTACCTGTACCTATCGCAGCTACCTAAGATGTTCACACAAAACAACAGTTTGAATCTGTGATTACATTCCTTTTAATTTTACAACCCCCGCTTCCAACCATGACAAGTGTTATATTGTTCTCTCATATGTTGTTAATATATGCTAACGAGCTATGGTTTGAGAAAGAGAGAAATGTCAAGATGACAACTAAGAGGACAAAGGATAATTTATCTACCTCACAGGTGAGAAATATACTAAAATCTCTTTAGGTTGGTTATTGTAAATCAAAGGTAGAATTTACCTTGCTTTTGTGTGGAAAAAATAGAAAAAGCAACAACAGTGTCATGTGCCATAGGGCCGTGGATTAAATTACAAAGGGTCTCTTTTGGTTGCCACATTAATCACCCTTAGGGGATTGAAGTATATTTCTCACAGACATTATTCTCCCAATGGTCCTGTGAGGTCAAAGTGGCTATTTCACAGATGAAGAAAGTAAGGCTTAGAAAGTTAAGTGACTTACCTAAGTCATGAACCTAGCAAATGTCAATGCCAGAGTCTAAATCATGATAACTTATATCTAACATCCACGTTCATCTGACCAGGCCACATTGAGTTAACCAGGCTCATTATTAATTAAAGGAGTGGTAAGGACACCTTACGTTTTGTATGCTATCTAAGAATTTTCAACAAACATTTGCATACCATGTGCATTTGCTCTTCATAACACTACCAAGAAGTAGTTAGGGAATCAAGACTTGTTTTTTTATTTTTTTCAGAGGAGGACTGTGAGGACCAGAGACATGCAGGAAATTTTCCAAGATCAAACACAGCTAGTAATTGGTAACATCATGATTAGAGTATCAGGCACCAACATCAAATAATGCTTTCCAGTACAACAAATATCATCTCTTTGAGAAATAAAGTTCATACTTATAGCCTCAAAAATGCACTTGCCTTTATAAATCAGTTCATTTTCACTAGCCAAAGAATAAGAAGGTTATATTTTTAAAGCAAGTCTTGTGAATATCTACAAATTGGCACTTAGCCATATCAATTGATGATTAGTAATTAATTTTTCCTACAGATGTGTTACATTAGCTGCAGTGACATTCATTGCTCAACTAAAAACTGTGTTCTTCCATGAAAAACACTTACATTCTCAAGACTTTAGTTTTGTCATATGCAAAAGATAGAGATTTTAAAGCAGTTATGTTCAAAATATAACATTAAGATTTTTAAAACAATTGTAAAATATTTTACAAATTTGAAATTATTGTACCCAGACTTGTTTATACTTCTGTTTCCCTTGGTTTCTGCGAAAACTTTTAAAATAGTAGACTAGCACAAAAATTGCATAAACACAAACACAAGTTTATTAGTGACCTCATTTATAAAATATATGAATACCATGTTTTTCCACTTTGATATTAAAATTTATAATTCAGGGCCGGGCACAGTGGCTAATGCCTGTAATCCCAGCACTTTGGGAGGCTGAGGCGGGCGGATTACGATGTCAGGAGATCGAGACCATCCTGGCTAACAAGGTGAAAGACTGTCTCTACTAAAAAAAATGCAAAAAAATTAGCCGGGCGTGGTGGCAGGCGCCTACAGTCCCAGCTACTCAGGAGGCTGAGGCAGGAGAATGGCGTGAACCCGGGAGGCGGAGCTTGCAGTGAGCAGAGATGCAGAAATGCGTCACTGCACTCCAGCCTGGGCGACAGAGCGAGACTCCATCTCAAACAAACAAACAAACAAACACAAACAAACAAAAAATTTATAATTCAGGCTATGATTAACATTTTAGTAAATATTTCTTTTTTTTTTTTTTGGACATGATCTTTTATTTAAAAAGGACTCAGAAGGTACATGTTGTATGTTTCCATTTATTTTATTTTATTTTATTTATTTATTTATTTATTATTATTATACTTTAAGTTCTAGGGCATGTAAATATTTCTTAAACTTTAGTTTCTTATTGACTAACTTTTGAGAGGAGCAGACAGTCAATGTGGGCGATAATCTTGCTCTGGCTTTGGTCTTCCCTTTGGAAAATCCAAGCTAGAATGCAAATATTGCTTTGTTGTTGCTCAAAAGCTGCAACAAATAAAATGGTAAATTATATCCGTCAATACTACCCATTGAGAATAATTTTCTGATTTCCTTAGCATGGCTTTTAAAGAAAGAAAAACTTTTGAAGCAATTCTACTCAAAATTTTCCATCCCATCTCTGACTGGGTTTTAAATAGGAAATACACTCTTTCAGGATAAACACCCTGATTCTAAGATAACAGCTTTGAGGAGAGAAGTGGTAGGAAGCTGGCCCTTCCCAGATAGCTAGTATAGAGAGTCACTGTGAGTCCCAGGCTTTAACCACAGAGATGCTACCGCAGTAGGCATTGTATATACCCCATTAGGAAGAAACCCAAGAACCACCCACAGTCCTCCAGCATTTCTAGAATTAAAGCAAGTAGGCTCAAGCATTTAGCCTGGTACTAAGAAAAACTATGTGGTACTTGTAAAAATCTCTTTCCCCAGGGAAGAAGACAATAGAGGGTGGAAGGGCTGTAGTTTCCTTGCCTTTTTTTTTTTTTTTTTTTTAAGAGCTCAATGCTACAGAGTGCAAATTCATCTGTAAGTAGACTATTGGGATTTTTTAAAGGTTATACATTATTCTAATTAACCTGCAGGTTTATTCTTCAGGAACTCTAATGTTTTTGCAAACATAATAAATGCATCAACATGTGTGAGACCCGTAACAATTTTTATCAAATCAGGGAGAGTGAGTGACTGAATAACTCAGTTTCACTGTGATTGGTATAGCACTGAGGTGTGAGAAAGCATGATACATTTATGGAAATGGATCCATTGTAGCCAAAGAGCATAGGAGGTCAGCGGAACAGAAAGTGTGAGAGGCAGGATGATGTCATATCCTGAAGGGCCTGTGGATGATAACAAAGATCTATCGGAAGGTGTGGGGCCATTGTATGGAATAGTAAACTAAGGGTTCTGTGTCAAGAATAGTACACTCAATCTCTATTAAAGTCCACACACAAGAAAATGAGATTTAGTTTTAATTTGAAGAACTTCTACTTATGGAGCAAGTGCCACATGCCAGGGGATTCATACAGAACTCATCACCATGAGTGATGAGCATCATTCTCCCCATTTTACAAATGAGAAAACTGAGGCTCAGACATGTTAAGTAACTTGTTCAATGACTCACACAATAAGTGGTGGAGCAGAGTTTTATGGAAACCTGAGTCTTCAAACCTAGGGTATTGATCTCCATGCAGCACTGAGTCAGAGAAAAGGTCAGCTGTATGGAATAAATGACAGTGTTGATGTTTATAATGAGAAAGCCTCATGTTTTCCTGCCTGAGATGGTTTATTAGTAGTTCTACCTAGAACTCTTCACATCTGTGCTGTCCATAAAGGTAGCTACTAGTGTCCCTGTGGCTACCGAGATATGAAATGTGGCTGGTCTGGATGTGCTACAAGTATAAAATAAACATCAGAGTTTGAAAATTTAGAATGAAATAGAATGTACTTTAATATTGTTATATAGTTTATATGTTGAAATGATCATGTTGGGGATATATTTGGGGGTTAAAGAAACTGTTTTTAAAATTAATTTTACCTATTCCTTTCTAGTTTTTTAAACATAGCTAATTTTAAAATGTAATTTACATGTGTGGGTCACTTTATTGGTCAGTACTGGTTCAGATCCTAAGAGAATAGAGATGATAAGATACTCTTTGCCTTTGAAGGCCTTGCCTTTTTTCATAGGATGAAAAAGATTCCAGGGTATGTGGCTGTTGCTGAACTTCTCTTTTAAAAATGAGAGTTTCTTTTGGTTGCCTGAGGCATGATGAGGCCATCACCTTGGGCCCTGGGCTAGGAAAATGTTAGTTATAATTCCAATTTCTCTTGTATTAACTAGGAGGAGTCCTACAAAAAATTAATTGCCTTCCAGTATTACAGTATTTTCATTCGAAAAATGGGAATAGGAATATTAACCCCAAGTTATTGTATGGAAATTAAATGAATTAATGCATTCAAAGTGCCCATCTCAGGGACTGGCTTGTGATAAACGCTCAATAAATGTAAATTTGCTTCCTCTGGTTCCCTTTCATCTTTCTGTGTCCTGTCACTAAAGGCTACCAAGTCAGTCTTCCTAAAAACGTCATCTTTTTTATTGTGCCATGGATGATATTTGTTTCTAACCTCAAATTTTCTCCTGCATCTCATCACCCAGTAAATGATAAGAGTGTTGCTATTTTTAAAGGTCAGCAACTTGGGACTGAATTTATATCAAAGATGAAAAATATCCCAAAGTAAATTCAATTTACAAATATTTACTTGTTTGTATAATTTTTTCAATTTAGTGAACGAAATGCTAAAATTTTATGAGCAAACTAAGTTGTGCATGGCATTATTTTTGTTTTTAAGGTAGCACAATTTTTAGAAAAGTCAATATTGTTTTTTCTATCCTTTTCTCACTTAATTTCTTTTATTGAAGTTTCTTCCAAAGTTTCCTCTTTCTTCAGCTTAAAAACTTGAAGAGCTTCCTATTTCCGAATGGATCCTAAAAGGCTGATGACAAGTTTTTCTGGTTGTGGTCTTTGATTTCTAACTAAATACAATACTCATTGAGTCACTTGATAAATATTCATTGAACACCTGTTACGTGCCACGAACTGCCAGAAGTGAAGGGAATATAGTGTTTAACAAATCAGATTTAGTACCTGTACTCTCAAAGCTTATACATTAGAGAAACAGAGCCATGTTCTATAGGTAACAAAGCATAACAACAGACAATGCGGGAGAAGACACAAGAACTAAGGGAATATAAAAAGGGAGTTGACCCTGGCTGTGGGTGGTGATACACACCTATATTGCCAGGACTTTGGGAGGCAGAGGCAGGAGGATCTCTTGAGGCCATAAATTTCAGACCAGCCTGGGGAAACATAATGAGATCATGTCCTTAAAGTAATTAAAATAAATAAATAAATAACCAGGCATGGTAGCACACTCTGGTAGTCCCTGCTACGCTGAAGGCTGAAGTGGGAAGATCAGTCAAGCCCAGGAGTTTGAGGTTACAGTGAGCTATGATTGTACCACAGCACACTAGTCTGAGCAACAGAGCATGACCTCGTCCCAAAAACAAACAAAAAAAAGAGAGATTGTAAGGTAAGGGAAGTTGTTCCTGAAGTAGTAATGTTTATAGCAAGACTATTAGAAGAAACAGGAGTAGGCTAGACAGATATTGTCGCAAACCACATCCATAGCTCCACACTCCAAGAACATTACCCACTGTTGTATCATGAAAAATAAATTAAAATTGAGCATTCTGGAAAGTCACTTTTGTCCAAGAGATGTCAATATGAAGACCAGAGTGATACGTATATTCATATGTAATTAATTTCTCAAAACTTCATCCAGGATCGTGCTACACCTGAATAGTATCTTGTGGAAGTTATGGTCCTGATATCTTTTAAAAGGAGTAGTTCATCTCTGAATATTAAGTAAATATTGGAGTATCTCAGAAGGGATATAAAATAAGCTTTCAATGACCTGTAAAATTACTCTCTTAATGGAATTCCAGATATTATTTAGTTTTTTATTAAGTGAATTAATTCAGAAACATTCTACATTTAGAAGGAAAAATCCTCTGAGAGTCATTCTCCAAAGACTACATCATCAAGAATACCTGAGAGCAGATATAGACAGTCTCTCATTAAAAATGGTAGAAGTTTTTTTTTTTTTTTTAATTTATTTATTATTATACTTTAAGTTGTAGGGTACATGTGCATAACGTGCAGGTTTGTTACATATGTATACTTGTGCCATGTTGCTGTGCTGCACCCATCAACTCGTCATTTACATCATGTATAACTCCCTTTGAGTGCATAATCATTTCCAACTTATTAAACACTTTTCTTGCTTGTTTGCTTTTTTTTTTTTTAATTTTTATTTTTTGGAGGCTGAGTCTTGCTGTGATGCTCAGGCTGGAGGTGCAGTGGCTACTCACAGGCACAATCATAGTCTACTACAGCCTTGAACTCCTGGTCTCAAGCAATCCTCTCACTTCGGCCTCCAGAGTAGCTGGGACTACAGATGCTTGCCACTATGCCAGATTTGAATACCTACTCGATACTGGGTGCTTCGTTGTACCAAATCTTTTTATTAGATGCTTTTATTCTCAAACTACCCTCCAAAGGAGAACTTCTTACCTAGATTTTAAATTGAAGAAAACTTAGAAGATGAATTTGATTTTTCCAGCCCAAAGAGAAAATAAAATAGTAGTAAATGTGTACATCAGTCTGGATTTCTGACTCTTGATTAAGCCTAGATTGATTAAACAAACATTGATTAAGTTATTAATGGCTTGATGGAGAAAGAACTACATGTGGTCTAAGTTGTGTTGGTATTTAGAATGGAACCCCAGATACCATACATTATAGTAAGGAACCTTCACTAAGTACCCTTATATTCTGAAACTGCTCCTTGAAAACAACCTTTAGAGAATTAAGGACCTCTGCATTAGAGGGAAAGAAACAGCTATAGAAGACACGTAACAGAATATGGTTTCTATGACTGAAGTCTTGGCATTCCTCAATAATGCTTCTCAGGAATCACTTTGTAAAATGTATGCAAATCTGACCATATGTCACCCCACCCCATCCATTACTTTGTTTGTTTGTTTGTTTTTTGAGAAGGAGTTGTGCTCTGTCGCCCAGGCTGGAGTGCAATGGTGTGATCTCAGCTCACCACAACCTCCGCCTCCTGGGTTCAAGCAATTCTAATACTTTGGCCTCCTGGTAGCTGACATTACAGGCACCCACCACCATGCCCGGCTAATTTTTGTAATTTTAGTAGAGATGGGGTTTCGCCACGTTGGCCAGTCTGGTCTTGAACTCCTGACCTCAAGTGATCCACCTGCCTCAGACTCCCATAATGTTGGGATTACAGGCGTGAGCCACCGCGCCCGGTCCCACATACTTTTAAAATCTTTATGTCTAAGGGTAAAGGAAAATATCCTTAATTACCCGCTTGCAAATGTATTCCCTTCTCCCCTAATCCCAATACAGAATCTATAGACACACAGAGACCTATACAGTTTAGCCTGGCCAACTCGTGCTCACCACAACATCTCAGCTTTGACACCACTCCCTCCAAGAAACCTGTTCTCCTCTCCCAAGTAAGAATTATATTCCTGGCCTGTGTTATCCTCTAGTACTTGAGGTTCTCGTCTTTTAGCCTTAATAACTTTGTATCTTAATTGTATGTTTACTAGCCTGTCTCCTCCACTGAACTATTAACGTGTAAACAGAGGTAGATCCTAGTTTTGTGGAGCCTCAGGTACACAGACATTGTGGGTAGAGATCTCTTTCATGAAAATAATTCAAAATTACAAATATAAATTTAGGTTAACATGTGAGTATTTATTTATCAGGAGAAAAGAAATCCCATCAAATTAGAAATTTAAAAATTTGACGAATATAAACATCCCCACGTACAGACTATTTAAATGCCTTTATACACTCTTACACAGACAAACTTCTGGGCTTGAACATTTCGAACTTAGTGTTTTTTTCCATTATCTATATCCTCCCAGTGTCCAGCACCAACAGACATATTTATATTTTATATTGTTGAAATGTTTATATATTTATATTGTACAATGTTTGTATTATATAACAGTTTATAAACTTGCATCTTTTGATCAGAGGCCTGGCAAGTTTGCACACTGGACAGTAGGATTTCTAGATAGTATTTATATCCTGAGGTAGCTAGTTGATATGGTTTGGATGTCTCCCCTCCAAATCTCATGTTGAAATGTGAACCTTCAGTGTTGGAGGTGGGCCTAGTGAGAGTTATTTGTGCCACTGGGCTGGATCCCTCACGAGTGACTTGTGCTGTCCTTGCAGTAAGAGTGAGTTCTTGGTCTATTAGTGCACATGAGAGTGGGTTGTTTAAAGCAAGCTGGCACCTTCTCTCTCTCTTGTCTGCTCTGTCTGTTCCCTTTTTGCCTTCCACCATGATTGCAAGCTTCCTGAGGCCCTTTACCAGAAGCAGATGCTGGCGCTGTGGCTCTTGTATAGTCTGCAAGACTGAGAGCCAAATACACCTCTTTTCTTTACATATTACCCAGCCTCATTTATTTCTTTATAGCAATGCCAAACAAACTAACACACTGGTCTTCAGTTAACATACAGAGAAGTCACTATGAACCAACCACATGCATTTATCCTACTAATTTCAAATCATATCTTTGTATGTAAGAATTAAATTTCTGTATATGTATGTATGTATGTATGTATGTATCTCTTGAACTCCAGTTTCCCTTTGGATCTCTAAAATTCTCCCGGGAACTCCAATGCGATTTTTTTTTTTTTTGAAAAAAGTGTAAGGTAGGAGAAAAGCTGGAGTACCCAGGGACACAGGTTCAGATCAATTACATTTAAAATACATTAATCTTTCAAATCCTACAAAATGTATGACCGTATGAATGCATTGTTAAGTCTAGCACTTTGAGCGGGCCTCTACATATAAAGAACCACAAAGCTTAAGCTAGACACTAGCTTTATAATAAATCTACTTTTGGATACAAAAGAACAAATATATATATTTTAAAATCCTTTATTCCTAGTTCTGTGCCTGACATATAGTAAGCCTACAAAACATAGTTATTAAGTGACTCATTCAAATTCAGTCATGTTTGAGTTTTGGTCACATCTTTATAACCCATGACTCACTTAGTAATAATAATACAAGAGAAAAAAATAAAGAAATAGTTGCCCACATTATGAGTGATATGTCCAGATTAAAACAAAAGGATACAACTTCAATTGGTGCTATGCACATCATCAGACTATTACTATGGTTATAAATATTCTAATTCTGTCCCTGAGTATTCTTGAGAGGTCATTTTCCTCTCTATGATCTGGAAAGAATAGAGAATTTAGCTTTTGAAATACCTTTTTCAGAAAGGAGTTTTTAATATCGGGATTATGAGATCAAAGGTTATGAAAGATAATGAAAATTAAGGGATCCATGCCTACCAACAGGTAGACGGATAAACAAACTCTGGTATCCACACAATGGAATACTACTCCAGAAATAAAAAGGAATATACCGCTGATTCACGCTGCAATACAGATGAGCCTTCAAATAATCACGCTGAGTTAAATAAGCCAGACAACATAACACATTATTCCATTTTTATAAAATCATAAAAATTGCAAACAAATTTATGACAGAACGCAAATTAGGAGTTTCAAGAAGGGGGCACCATCGGATAGGAGCTAGATTACAACAGGACAACAGGGAATTTTGGGATGATGAGTGTGTTTATTATCTTCATTATGGTGATGCATTCATGAGTATAAATCTATGTCACAACTGTCAAATCACATATTTTAAATATGTCCAGTTTATTGTCTATCAATTAAACCTTAGTAAATTTGTTTAAAATATCAAAGAGGCATGTATTTATTGTTGTGTTACCAAAATAAAAGTAATTAATCAGCATTTTATACCACAGGCCCCTGAAATCGTAGATCCAGATATGTCCTGGATGTGTCTTCACGTGCCCAGATTTGTTAGTCTGCTTATGTAAGATCTTACAGTGCTACACTAACTCCTGAGTATCCTCTTAGATTTTTAAAGGGCACTATTAGCAGAACATCCTCCTCAGCATCTCTAAAGAATCCCTATTTCTAAAGTGTGCTCACAGCCAAGAGGGATTTGACAAAGCAAATAATAGCCTATGTAATGAAAGAACAATCCTTATTCTACAACCAACTCATGGAATTCTAAGACAAATTGATGGGATGAAACCCCATTGCATTAGATCAACCTTTGAACACATAGGACGCAAATTCATTTCAAGTGAAAGAACACACGCTTTTTCAAAAGAAAACCAAACTAATTATTAGATTCGTCTTAAGGAAATTCCAACTCTTTATCAAATACCATGATATTTGCATTGGTGAGACCTCTGCAAAATTGACTTCAGCACTTAAGATCTGGGGAGGGCTTTTCTATGAATGATCTGCACCAGATACTGGGGTCGCTTTGCCTCAGTTTTATGCCATGTGGGATATTTGTTGAATGATTGCATGAAGAAATATTACGAAGAAATAGTATTAAAATAAATATAGCTTGACTTCTTTTAATTCATATTCTTTTGGGAAAAAATATTTACATATATTTACAAATATTTACAAATATTTACAATTTCAAAACAACAGGAGATGGTCACGACCAGGGTAGTTCAGTTGCATATCCTAACGATAACTCTCATCTGTGTAATGCTCGTCTCAGTCAAGCATTATTCATTATAAAATCAAGCATATTTATTGTAAAATAATGCTAGGTGATAAGTAAGGCAGGTATTAATCTTCACATTTTATTTTAAAAATAAATGACCCTCATATATTCACTACAGTTTCATATTCGTGAAATTTTGTTACAAATTGAGAAGTGAAATTTGTCCTTTATAGTCTTCCTTGGTATATCATCCTCTGATAGCAACAACCTGGTACTTCTACACTTTTGTCTTTATCCTGTTCTTACATAAACAGGTTTAGACATTGGAGTGTTCTTTTTTCTTATGCTGCCCTTGACTTTTTGGATTCCCCCAGCATTCTGTGTTCTTGCAAGGCTCAGTCTGAGCCTTTGTTTCAAGGACTGTATGGCATGTAATATGTTTTCACTGATGCGTTACCTCCTTATTGATTTTATGACCCCTCCTTTTGTAAGTTTAATTACTTCCCCTAAAGAAAATATAAGCAGTACTTAGTACATATCACTTCTCTTGCCCTTTAAACATACAAATATTCTAATGAAAACATTATTATATAATACATATATTTTCCCCCAACTAGACTCTGAGTTTCTCTACATTGGACTAAAATAATTTGCAATTGTTAGGAATTTCCTGGAGTTAGGCTGACCTCAGTTTGAATGTTATGTTATCTCTAACACTTATTAGGAATCTGGTTTTTAAAAAGTTGCTTAATCCTTTACTGTCTCCTTGTTTTTTCACGGATAAAACAGAAATTATGATACCTGGTTTTCTGGGATATGGTAAAGACTATATCCTAAAATAATGTCTGTAAGGCATACCTGGCACATAATATATGCTCAATAAATGATAACTAATTTTAATGTTGTTTTGCTATTATTGCTTTCACAGTGACAGCTGATACCCAGGAAATCAAAATGTATTTTTTAAAAGCTTCTGGTTACTCCACAAGTGGTAACTCCTTGCAGATTTTCAGGCAGAAGAATATATCAGAGATCATGGAACAATATTTCTGAAAGCAAACTGACCCTCACAAACATATTGGCTTGATCTGACAGACCTAGCCATAGTGCAAATGAAGAGAACTGAAGCCAGAATTAGCTATCTGGAGTCCTCTGAGGCATCAAGTCCATAGGAGATAATGAAAACATACATCACTTGTAACCTTTTAGGCCAACTGGGCTATTGAACATAACAGGAGCATAATGGCTTTCCTGGTGTCAGAAATTCTCCACCCCTGCCTACAGGTAGTTCATCAAATTGCTCCGTGCTTATTGCTTCAATCTGCATTGAGCTTTAATATGCCCTAAAAGCCTGAATCCCTTCCCTCGGAACTTTCAAGCCTCAGAAAATTGTTATGCCTGACTGCCGTACTCACTAAGTGACAAAGACCCTGAAAGTTGAAAAAGCCGCCATACTATAGAAGGAAAAAAAAAAAAAAAAAAAAAGGACAGAAGGGAAAGCATGTTAAAAATAAACAGTTTCAAAGATTTCATGAAAAAAAGAAAAGTCAATGCAATTTGCAACTTCATTTGTTCCAGTGACAAGCTGATAAAATGTTGGTGGTACAAATGCATCAGACAATTTGACACAAATTGAAAGTGACTACACATTCCATTATCCCAAATTCCCTTGATAATGGAAAATGATTGTTAAAGACAGTTTCTAATATGTCTTAGAAGCATGAGGCTGTCTATGGAAAATAACACCCTCGATTATCAGGAAAGATAAGCATTCTAAAGGAAGCAAGGCCTACAGTAATTCTATGATCCAAACCTCACTATTCTGACTACTGGCTGTGCAAACACTTTCATTAAGCAATATTAAAATAAGCAAAGAAAACTGCTACCAGTGGAACATATTTAAAAATTGGGTATAGAAGTGACTCATGGGGCAGTGAGTCATTAACAAAAAAGGCAATGTGGTCAGTCAATAATTAAAGCTTGCCAAGATATTTATTGCGGTTTTCCTAAAGAGTCTTTCCATATATTTATATGGTATTCTATTCATGGAAAGCAATTATTTAAAATAAAATTTAAAATATGACATATCAAATCATTTTTTTTCTAGAAAGTTTTGAAAGAAACGGGAATATAATTAGAATCCATTATGTGGTCTTTTGAATTAATTTCATTATTTTATAATGCAGCTTTGTGACATTAATATTGTATGTCTCATGCAAAGAATAGTTATACAATGTAACAATCAAAGCACCTAGAAGCTTAATAATTGGAAAAGGTAAAAGGATACAAAATGCTTATGATAATACTTAAAACAAAAATCATGTGAGAGTGCTTCTTTTCTTTATTTTACAGTTGGAAAAAGTGATCTCAGAGAAATTAAAGCTACTTCCCAAGGCCATCCAACCGATAGGTGTTAAAGGTGGAATGTGAATTTAAGTCAACCTCACTTGAAAGAATTAATTATTTCTTCTGTGCTATCTCTTTCTATAGATTTCCGGTCCTGTGTTTTATTCAATTCTGAGTATATCTGCTTTATAGCATTCTTCATAATCATATAGTAATTCAAAGAATATCTTCAGATTCATTGATTTGAAAAGTTCACTCACTCAAGTCATTCAAAAACATTTACTGAGAACTTACTAGTGCTTAAGTGTCATTCTTGGACATTCACCAATCATCATAATAACAATAATAACAGGATTAGAACTCTTTCAATTGCAAGTAGGAGAAACCCAATCTGGACTAACTTCAGCAACACAAAGAGATGTATTGATAAGATACTGGAGATGTTCCCATGAGGAAAGAAAGTGCCACAGGAGTCAGGGCAGCTTTAGGGCTCTAAGAGATTTGTTTTTGTGCTTTTTCTAACCATGACTCTTAGTCTTTATCTCTCCTTTTCACTTCTGTTTGGGAGTACTGCTATAACAGAATATCACAGACTGAGTAATTTATAATGAAAATAAGTTTATTAGCTCATGGTTCTGGAGGCTGGGAAGTTTCAGATTAAGGGGCTGGCATCTTGCAAGGACCTTCTTGCTGCATCCTTCCATGGCTGAAGGGCAAAAATAGGACAAGAGGAAGACAGAAAAGGAGACCAGGCTTGCCCTTTTATAATGAGCCTACACCTGTGGTAACAGCATTAATCTATTCACTCCACCCTCCTACCCTAATCACCTCTCATTAGGCCCCACCTCCCAACACTGTCTCATTGAAGATTAAGTTTCCAATGCATGCCTTTATAGGGTACATATTCAAATCATAGAACTATATAACAGGCATTATTCTGGACATTTTATGTATGTTATATTACTAAATCTTCACAATAATTATATGAAATAGGTTACATTTTTGTCCCCATTAAACATTAGCTAATTAAGGTTTAGAGATGGTAAATTGCTCAAGGAAATATAGTCAGCAACCAGGTAAGGCTGGATTGACATAATGTATGTCTGATCTAGGTCTTACAACCATTCTATGCTGCCTCCAGGTTGGGAAACTTAGTACTTTTGGGCTACTATAACAAAATATCACAAATTGAGTAGTTTAAAAAAAACACTTACTTCTCATAGCTCTGGAGGTGAGAAAGTTCAAGATCAAGCCAGCAGATTCAGTGTCTAGTCGGGCCTACTTTGTTCATAGATGGCTGTCTTCATGTCAGAAGGGCTGTGTCCTCATGTGACAGAAGGGTTGTGGGTGTTCTCTGGGCTCTTTTTTATTTAACTTAATTTAATTAACTTTTTTCTTTTTTTTTTTTTTGGAGACTGAGACTTGCTGTATTGTTCAGGCTGGATTGCAGCGGCTATTCATAGGGGCAATTATAGCACACTGTGGTCTGGAACTCCTGGGCTCCAGTGATCCTCCCACCTTACCATCCTAAGTAGCTCAGACTACTACAGGCACAAGCCACTGTTTTCAAACTCTAGGGTCTTCTCTATAGGGTCACTAATTTCATTTATGAGGCAGCACCATTAACCTCCTAAAGGCCCCATTGGGAATTAGAATATCAGTATGTGATTTTGGGCATATTCAATCTGCAACAGAGTCATTTTTATTTTGTTAACCATTACTATACATGATGTGGTTTGTAGGTCCAGGGTGCCCTATTTTGTGAATATTTTACTTTTTAATGTCCTTAAAATACAGGATTTTAAAGCAAATGTCCATATCAGATGTATCTGGGTAAAGCAGGGAGTAGTAGTATCATGCCTATAATTTAGGCCCTTAATCATTTAATGAAGCCACTGAGATAATTTAAAACAAATACTAGCATCAACATAGTAAATCCTGTTATGCTTTGGGTCAAATATAATACTCAAACCTTTCCTTATAGCCTGATGCCAAAGCAGGGGTTTATCTCTTTTTGGATTAAACAGCTGATACTTTCTACCTTTATCCCCTATACTGAGTTTTATATCTATTTATTCCTAGCTTAGTTTTATTATTGATTTTGATAATCAGTCTCTTTGGCAAATATGTTGAAACATGATCCCTTCATTTATTGTATGTAATATCATCAAATTGCTTACCACATTAGAGACCATGTATTACTTATTTAATTTTTTTTTGTTTTTTAATGTTTGTTTCACCATTAAATAATAAATTTTCCAAACATAGGGACCATGTCCACTTCATTCCCCAATGAATCCTCAGTGACTAGCTAAGTGTTTGGTAGAATAGTCAACCAATAAGTAATTTGATTAAATAGATGAATTGACTGATATTTTAATATATAAAGCATACTTTTATATAATTTGAAATCAAATTTTGTTGTTATTACAACAAAACAAAATACTTTTGTTCTGTGTTTAAGATACAACTCCACAGCAGGCGATATTTGATGTTTCCCCACCTTGAGCTCATATGTCAAGTGGAAACATGTTCAGATTTGCTCCTATCACCCTGCATTTGTTCAGTGTGGGTTTATATTGCCCAAACTTCTCCTTTTATACTGGGCAAACTCCTAGTCTCTCATTTCAAATTTTTTCTATTATCAACCATATGTAAATCTATTTTGCCCTCTTCAAGGTGGATTCTTCTCCACTTGTATTTCTATGGTGCAATTCAATTATTGTTCTTATCATTTTTCAGTTATTCTTTGTTTAAATGCTTATAACTTGGAAGATGAAATCTATCTCTAAATATCTCTTTGTATTCCTTGAAACTAATTTATTTATTTATTTATTATTTATTTATTTATTTATTTATTTATTTATTTATTTTTGAGACAGAGTTTCGCTCTTGTGGCCCAGACTGCAGCACAATGGCGCGATCTCGGCTCACTGCAACCTCTGCCTCCTGGGTTCAAGTTATTCTCCTGCCTCAGCTTCCCAAGTAGCTGAGATTGAAACTAACATCATTAGAGAACCTGGAACACAGTAGCTATTATCATGTCCATCATTATTATAATCATGAGAAACCTATGTTCTATTGAAATTTATCTGTAAACTCTGTACCCGAGGTCCTACCACGGAACCACATTCTGAGGATGGCAATGATTCTGATGCTGGTGGTGTTTAAGTTGGTTGGGAGCTGACAAAACACAATTCCTAAGAAAAAGTCAGTATACTAAAGCAAAGACAGAATTGTACAAAAATTAAGAAATTTGGAGTGGGGGGAGCAGAGAGGAGGACTATTGAGGAAATAAAGAAATAACAGGATAATATATTTTTCAACATGTACAAGTGTTTCCATTCAAAACTTACATTTTAGTGTGAGTTTCCCTGGCAGATCAAGTGCTCATCTTATATATATATATATATATATGTATACATTTTTTTCATTTTCTCTTTCAGATTACTTCCCAGATTTTCAACATCATCTATCCTCCTCTCTGTCTGCCCAGCCTTTTATTTGATATTTAGCATATGACATTAACTCTATGACTAATTGACTTCATAAGACATAACCACAATGAGGTGTAGTTTTCTAATGAAAGACCACATTTGAAAATGCAAAATAAGATAACCTATAATAACAATGACTCATATCTGGGGAAGCAGCTAGGGCTCTGAAATTATAATAAATTTGGCTCAAATTCTGCCTGTTACTCACTTTTGAGCTTCAGTTTCTCATCTATATGACTGAATAATACCCACTTCACATGGTGATTGAGAAAAAGAAATAAAATAACATATACAGAGTGTCTGGCCAATACGTGCTCAATAAATAGGTATTAAATTCAGTTGAATTAAAAGAAAATTGTATGTTCTTTAGTTATTTAATTCACTCTATTCAAGTATACCCCATTTTGTAATTTTAAGGAACTTAATCAATTTAAAGAAGTAGATTAATCTGTCCAAGGTTGTCAAGTTAGTAACTGGAACAATCAAAATTAGAATGCACAAAGAACAAAGGAAAAGATATTTAAAGGGAGATACTGTAACAACTACTAAGTCAGAAAGATTCTTGAGAATGTAGATAATATAATGTATTTCTGTCCCTGTAAATAGTGAATAACAACAAATTAATAAACATTTGACAAATAATGAATCATACTTGATTTCAAGCAGGGCATGACCAACTCTTATCTCCTTAATCACCTGTATTAAAACAAATGCATGGCTTTGCTTAGTTGACATGCTCACTGATATAAATGAAGATCTGAGAGCTCTTGCTTAATGCTGGAAGGCATTATTAATCTCTTTGGAACTTCGGGGGATTTTTGGAATAGAAATTTGATGGAGTTTTGTGAACTACTGTGAATAATCCTAGATTTCAGAGAAAAAATAATGAAAAGCAAAATGATCTCAGACTAGTGAGACAGTGGCTTCATAATTCCATCCCACTCAATAACATTCTTTTTTCTAACATTCATTAAAAATCTGAAGATTTCAGAGGAGTTTACGCTTTATTCTGGACAATTAAGCCCACGTGCTACAGGTATTTATTGAAGAAGGATTAACAGAAGCCTAGGTATTTATAGAGCTGTGATCCTGGAAGCAAGTGCAGAGAGAGGGAAGTTATTTTTTTCCCTCCTTATTTTTACAGTAAGGAAAGCCTGAGGCACTTTTCAATGAAGCTGCTCTAGGCAGAGCCTAAGGGCCTGCCTTACTGCTGAGCATACTCAGCCAAGGAAGATGAGTAGGAGGCGATGAAACTGGAGAAGATTAAAAGCATCACAACTGCAGGTCTGCTTTAACCCTCATCCAAACAAGGAGCATCTAGTAAACAAGATTCGGAACACACAGGCCCTCACGTCAGACCCTTTGATCATCTGGCCAAACACACAGGCCCGCAACTGTACTTAGCAGCCTGGAAAATCACACCTGAGGCAGGGTCACCCACCTTTGTCAAAGGAGGAAAGGCTTTTTCTGCTCTGGAGCCTACAGAGCTGTTTCAGGAATTATGTCCTGAGACCTCGGGACACAGTGATAATCATCTCATGCATTTGGAGATTTGATCTGGAAAGGGCTTTGGGGATTATCTGTACGCTCTGCTTCTTGTGCAAATGGGAGGGACCTTTGTGAGGTGTCTAAGTTACAGTTTCGAGAGTCAGGACTATAAGCACATCTCCTAATCTTTGATATATATTGCTGCCTCTCAGAACAAAATTAAATAAATGCTCTTTGGGACAAGTTGTTGATTCCCAATCACCTATGATACTTTTCAGTATCTCTTATAGATAAAGTTAAACTCCAGTTTTCACAAATAGCCAACTGAGTACTTGCGTGGATAAGTGGGGTACCCATAAAAAACACAGGTTCTTCAGAGATTGTGCTCTTGGTGCCTATGTTAATCTGAGAATTATAATACTTTATTACTAAAAAGTAAAAGACAACATATCAGAAGTACTTAACTAAAAGGACAACATCTGACACATCTTGGTATTTAATAATAATAATAGTTAGGATGTTTATCATATTCCCTTTGCAACAGCATTAGTTCCTTTGCTCATTTTTGTGCCTTATCCTTTCGCTGTCCACACAGAAGACCCCATTGCTCCTTTCAGATTTAACTATTACAAATTTGCTCTTGGTTCAGCCACTCTGCAGATATTTAGCTGTCCAGAAACCTAGCTTCCAGGGATGTCCCTTCATCTCTGGTACTGTTTATCTTCCATTCACCCTGACTCTTCTCCTTCTACATGGATGCATGTGTGTTTTTCTCTGCATCCTATTTTGAAACTGAGTAGCCTTTTCGTTTTAGGGATCTGAAGATGTTCGGACAGAAACCATTACTATTAATACGTAATGAGATGATTCCTGTTTGATCATGAAACATAATCATCTTAAATTTGAAGCCAAAAGTCTAATAAATTCTAAAAATATGTATTACAAGAAAAAGAAAAAAAATGTATTTTCAAGACTGGCAAACAAATAAACAAATCTCCTCAGCTTAAAAAAAGAGGTTACCAAAATTTATGTCAGAAGAAGGAATGCTCTTACTGAATCCCTGAATTAGAGTCCTGGCTCTCAGTTTCTTATGGAAACAGGAGGGCAGAACAGGACAATTCACTTCACCCAGCCAATGTTCCTTCACCTGTGAAATGAAACTAATCAATGTCCCCTGCCAGGCCTGAGGTAAGGAGTCATTAATAAAGGCACACAGCAACAAACATTCACATTCCTGAATCGTTAGTTTGTCCAGTATCTTAAAGTCTTTGGATGATATTTTGTTCAAGCTTCAATATCCCACATGAGAGAGAAATCTTTTTATCTCTTTTTTTTTTTTTTTTCCTGAGGTGGAGTCTTACTCTGTTGCTGAGGCTGGAGTGCAGTGTAACTGTGTCGGCTCACTGCAACCTCCGTCTGTCTCCTGGATTAAAGCAATTCTCCTGCCTCAGCCTCCTGAGTAGCTGGGATTACAGGTACCCACCACCACCCCTGACTAGGCGTGAGCCATCATGCCCAGCCTAGAGAGAAATCTTATACCCATTTTACATAGGCTAAGCCAAAGTTCGGATGCAATGCTATATGTGCTGATTACTTTTTGATCAAATAATGCCATGGAATGTCATTTATTTGTTATTATTATTATTATCCCTTTAAAAAGTAAGTGAATACAAGATTGGCAAAGAGCTATATTTGGCTTTCATCAAGGAAATGAAGCTGCCCTTCTGTGCCCATCTCTTTTCTTGGATTGCCAGGCTTTGCAAGTGTACCGTCTACACCTGCAGACTCCATTCGTGCATGCCTCTTTCCCTACTTAGGCAATCTTTATCTTATCCCCAAAACTCTTCAAAAAAGAAGGATAAAATAAATAATGTTTCTGTTCAAACAACAAGGAGGCCAGAAATTGCATCGCTATCTAATTCATTGGAAACTATCTCTCCCTCTCTCCCTACTCCCCTAATTTCATACCTCATTTTCATTTCCTATTCTGTGATGAGAACCTTCTTAGACAAAATCAATATAAAATTTGAGTGAATAGGTATCAACTTCACTCTGGGGGAAAACGGCATTAGTTCACTATACCAACTCAAAAAAGAACCTAAGGGTTTTGAGGATTGAGTTCCCTTAACCTTGAATTTATCCCACACATCTTTATTGAGCCCTGCTAAAGTCCTGAGCATAAATTAGTCAATAAGAAAGATGCATTTTCTATTCTTATGGGGTCACACATTAGTAGACAAGACAGCTTGTCTGTCATTTAAGAGTGGGGATGGAAAGTATCACCTTGTGTCTTGCTTCACTTACTTGATAGTAGAAACAGCAGCCGTAGTCATGGTTGTTATACTAATAACTAATCTTTATTGATGTTTTCTATAGGTCAGGCATTGTTCTACCCACCCTGAAGGTATGAACTCATTTAATTACTATTCTAAATTCCAAAATTTGCCACATACTGTTTTAACTGTTCAGTATTTTTTGTGTATCCATATTAATGGGTAAGACAGCTGGGCATTCAAAGAATATTAGAATATCCAGAATCAAAAAGGAACTTAAACAAATTTGCAATAAAAAAAAACAACATCATTAAAAAGTGGGCAAAGGATATGAACAGATGCTTTTCAAAAGAAGACCTACATGCAGCCAACAAGCATATGAAAAAATTTTCAACACCACTAATCATTAGAGAAATGCAAATTAAAACCACAGTGAGATACCAGCTCATATCAGTCAGAATGGTTATTATTAAAAAGTCAAAAATAACAGATGCTGATGAGATTGTGGAGAAAAGGTAACATGTAAACACTGCTAGTGTGAATATGAATTAATTCAGTCATTGTGGAAAGCAGTTTGGTGACTCCTCAAAGTCCTGAAGACAGAAATACCATTCAACCCAGCAATTTCATTACTGGGTATATAGCCAAAGAAATATAAATCATTCTACCATAAAGAAACATGCACACATATGTTCATTGCAGCACTGTTCACAGCAGCAAAGACATGAAATCAACCTAAATGCCCATCAATGGTAGAGTAGATAAAGAAAATGTGGTACATATATGCCATGGGATACTATGCAGCCATAAAAAAGAATGAAAACATGTCCTTCACAACTACATGGATGCAGCTGGAGGCCATTATCCTAAGCAAACTAACATGGGAAGAGAAAACCAAATACCATATGTTCTCACTTATAAGTGGTAGCTAAATATTGAGTACATATGAATGCAAAGAAAAAAACAGAAAACACTGGGGCCTACTTGAGGGTGGAAGGTGGGAGGGGGGTGGGAGGAAGGTGAGAATCAAAAAGCTACCTATTGGGTACTATGCTTACTACGTGGGTGACTAAACAATCTGTACACCAAACCCCTACGATATGCAACTTAGTTATATAACAAACCTGCACATTGTACCCCTGAACCTAAGATAAAGTTATAAAAAATAATATCATAGAGCACTAAAACATCACTGGAAATAAAACTTAATGGAGCAAAGCGTACTGGACAGAAATCTTGTCAGGGAGAAGAAAACAAGTAGTTGAAAAATATTTTCTAACTGCTGGGCATGAGGCTGATAAACCTCAGGAGGATGGTTGAGTCACAAGAGTTTCTCTCTAGAGTGCCTTTAGGAGCAGATGGGTCCTGTTGCTTTCCATCTTTGTTTGTTTTTGTCAGATGGGGTGGGTATGATGGAACCAAAAGTGGATTGCTCTCCGTACCAGCCGAGAGATTGAGCATCGGCGTCCATGTCCCCTGCCAGTCCTTCATTCCATTCTCAGAGCATCCTCTAAACACGCATTGGAGAAAGCTCAAAAACTATGATTCAAACAAGCATCAAATTATTAACCTCCTAGGTTATCTTTGTTATTTAGGCATTTGAACTTCAGAATTACGTTAAGCAATTGCCTAGTTTACAAATCCTTCCTATTTGGGTACCTATCTTTCTTTTCTTAGCTGCCCCTCTTCTGTCTCTGCACATGCATGCATTTCACCACCACTACCTCCCTGATTCCTTTTCTAAATATTTGTTTATCTTATTTCTCTACCAAGTTTGAGTTCCATTAACACAGTAATTTGTCTTATTTATCTCTGTACTCCATTGCTGGTGTCCTGCATAATGCATAATATGGGTGTAATAAATATTTGCTAGATAATTTTCTACTGAAAGAAAAAATCATAGTGACTTGTTTAGTAATTCACACCTACTACATCTAAGAAAACCTAATGCACAGATCAGACATCAAATAAATATTTGTTGAATGTCTATATCATCATCTAATCCCTTGTTCCTTTGAATAATTTTCATTTCCTCTAACAAGAGCAAATCATTTTCTTCCCTTTTCTTTGAATAGTCTCTTTTGCTATTCTTGTCTTTCAGAACATCCAGAAGTGCCTTCGTTTTTTAAAGCTCTGAATTGTATTCAAAACTGTGTTATTTATAGACTAATTGGCAAAGCCATATAAGTGCAATGATGGCAGCTCAATTTCTGGGTACAGTCTTATTTGGTTCATCATAATTTGACAAGTTGGCATGTTTGAGGTTAATGAGAAAATTCATTTTAAGTGACATACTAGACATTTAGGGGAGCAACAGTCACACTAATGAGGAATTACATGTTATACACACTGCATAGTCTTTGCAACTTTTCTTTAAAAAATGTCATGAATGATTAACTCTGCTTAACTCCAGACAATAAGAGAAAGAAAGGGCAAAACCCAGACTTCTAAAGAGAAACAGGATGTATCTTTTTGTTATAAATATTTTATTGTATATAATTATTCATATAATTGTTCACAAGTGAATACACTAGGATATTTAACAAATTGTCAGATGTGGCCTGTATCATAGGCCTATGAAAAGGACAGCTACAAATAAAGACTGATCTGAGTATCTTAGCGTGATGTATCTTACTAACTTAATGTGGGAGGTAGAAGCTTGAGGTGATAGCCTAGGTGGGCAAACATGGCCATTGTCCCCTGCCTTGTGTGGAAGAACAAAACAGAATTAAAGTATTTGCCTGCATTATGCTGAATACAATTGTTTATAATAATACCAGGGAAATGTCACTGGTCCTCATAAATATCCTTTTAAAATGAGCTAACCTCTCTGAATATCGAGAAGCAACCCTTTTACAAAGGCATTCAGTTAGAGAGCCAAATGGCATTCAAGTTAGGCCCATGGGAAGAAACAATTCAACAAAATATAATTTACTAAATAAATATTTACTGGCACCTACTACATGACAAGCACTTTTCCAGGTGCTAGAGAAACAACAATGAATGGCAGACTTACTGTCACTGTCCTCAAGGAGCACATAATTTAGTGGGAAGAACTTGCAGCTCTGGTAAGTTCAAGGTTAACGTATTAGTGGGTAAGAAACTCTACAGATGAAACTATAGCAAGTGAATGTTGTCAAAAAGAGACAAATCTGGTTCTTTTTGGGTAACTGGAGCCTACTGATAATTAGTTTTATGAAGATCTTTGTGTTAATATTGGGTATTTTTAAAGAAACAGAACAGAGATATATAGCCTGTGTTTGAAGCACAAGTTCAGTCATTTTTCCAACTTGGTAAAAGCTTTATTACAGGCCCAACTTCTTGTGCTTGTAATTAATGATCTTGCTTGCCACTTATTCCACTGGTATGTGGACATACTTGACAAAGTATATATGTAAAGAGAGGTCTTTGAGATCATCATATTTAAGTATACATATGGAAAGCAGTAATAAGGGTACCTAGCATTTGTATTGTGACTTACTATTGACAATGTGTTCTGAATATGCATTATTGCAGTGGCTTTTGACCCTAGCTGGGTATCAGAATTCTGTGTGCAGGTTGTTAAAATCACCTATACCTAGACCCCAGCCCTGCAGATTGTGTTTCAGTAGGTCAGAAGATGGTATTTTTAAGCAGCCTCATGGATGATTTTGAATTGTTGTCAGGGTTGAGAACCATTGTTTTTTGTAATTTCTTTTTCTGCTATGCCCCTGAGAAATAGGCTTTATTAATGTGCCATGAACTTTCATGCTTTGGTATTTAGAATGGTTCTCCTGAGGCACCTCCTCGGGGAAGCCTTCCCTAACCACATCTTCCACTAACACCATCACCACCCAGGCAGATCCAAATCACAAACATGTACCTTCAACATACCTTTGCTTTGTCATCTTATTGTGCTGTAATTTTTATCGTGGTTGCTTATATGTCTCTCCTACTTAGGTTTGAGCCCTTTAGGGACATGGACTATTATCTTTTTATCTTTGTATCTTAAGAATGCAGTACATTACGTGGACATGATAGAAATAAAATTAACCATGATAATAACAATATACTGTGCTTATTATGTGCCAGAAACTATTTATATAGCATTATACATGCATAAAATGATTTAATATTCATGCCAACCATGTGATATAAGTGAGATAAGTACTGTTATATCCCCACTTACAGATGAGGAAATTGGGGTACAAAAAGCAACCTAATGACACACTGCCTGTTTAATGAAGGTGCTAATATCATGTCCATATCACAGAATGAAAAAAAATACTTTTCATTTTACAAATGAGGAAACAGAAACTCTTTGAAACACCAGTCCTTGAATTGTTGGCCATTTATATCATGGTTTAGATACTTGCTCTTACAATAATTAGAAATACAATCAACAGAGCTGGTTTTGGGGGGATTCTCCCAATTCAGTATATCCTGTGTCTGGTGCTTCTTCTACATTGTGCTCTTCCCTCTGTTAAATGAGGGAGGCAGAAGATACCAGCTGAGCCACTGCAGTGCATGTGCCTCCAGTTGAAAACAGATGATGGTAATGAGCAGTGCCAACCATCTGTTGACATACTGATGAGCCACTGAAAAAAATGGAGTGCATTTGTTCACATTTCCAGATTATTTAAAAATAAGGAGCAATGGGAGTTATTAAATTGGGCAATCTGGGTTCTAAGTAGCATTTATATACTTTTTTTTTCCTGGATGCCTTCTTTAAAATTAAATTTTTAATAACCTTTAAGCCTTGCAGCCTTGAGGGAATAATTTCTTTCACAGTAGTTCAAAGGTTTAATTTCACAGTAAAGCTTTTGAAATATGGTATTATCCCTTTTGTTCTAGAAAATTACTGTTTAAAAAAATCATATTTCAAAGTAATGATTGTAATGAGAAAAAGATATGAAGCCCAACTTCAAAAGGGAAGAACGATAACCTCGCCTGTGATGTCCTCTAGTGAGCCTTTCCCTCATGGATTCTAATTTGTAACAGTTCGAAAAATCTTTGGAATTGTGCAGTCTCTGCCCAGTTATACAGCCTGGGCTGCAGTCTAGGAAAGGGGGGTTTATATAGACACAATGGAAGCTATTAGCTTTCTTATATAAATAAAATGCAGCATGTCTTCAGTCCTGCTGTGTGTGTGCTTTCTACAATGCTATTTCCAAACAATGTTATCTGTGCAGTTCTAAAGCCATTTTCTTGAGCGTTAAAGTTGTGTATGTAGTTGCAGAAGAGACAGTGGAAATTTTCAATTGTAGGAGAGCCTGATAGGGAAGGGGAAGAGAACTAATAAATATTGAGCATCCAGCTTGTCCTAGACACTGTATGCTGGGCTTCACATATACATTGTCTTTTATCATCTTCACAGCAGCCCTCTGAGATAAATGTACTATTAGTCTCATTGTACTGATGGTAAAGCCTCATTCTACAAGGCAAGATACTCACCTTCTTACTTTAAAAATAAAAATCCTCACTGTAACTTTTAGTTCAAAGTCCCATGGCCCAGGCCTCACTTTATAAGAATACTTAAAGGGATTTATTAATTTTCTCTTCTCTTCTCTTCTCTTTTCTTCTCTTCCCTTGTCTTCTTTTTTCTTTCTTTCTCTCTTTCTTTCTTTCTTTCTTTCTTTCTTTTCTTTCTTTTCTTTCTTTCTTTCTTTCTTTCTTTCTTTCTTTCTTTCTTTCTTTCTTTCTTTCTTTCTTTCTTTCTTTCTCTATCTCTTTCTTTCTTTCTTTCTTTTTCTGTTTTTGATAGTCTCACTCTGTTGTTCAGGCTGGTGTGCAGTGGCACGATCTCAGCTCACTGCAACCTCTGCCTCCCAGGTTCAAATGATTCTCGTGCCTCAACCTCCTGATTACCTGGGACTATAGATGCATGCCATCATGCCCAATTAATTTTTGTGATTTTAGTAGAGACAGGGTTTTGCCAGGTTGGCCAGGGTGGTCTTGAACTTCTGACGTTAAGTGATCCACCCACCTCTGCCTTCCAAAATGCTGGGATTACAGGTGTGAGCCACCATGCCTGGCCTGGGATTTATTAACTTTCCAATTAATCCTGATTATTACACATTGTATGCCTGTATCAAAATATCCCATATACCCCATAAATATATACACCTACTCTGCACCCACACAAATTTTTAAAAAGACATAAAATGAACCAAAGAAGAAAGGCTAATGGAATGAGAATTGTATATACATAGCAGAAATAGAGCCATATACATTTAGTAAAAATCGTACTACTGTTAACTGCTAAAGGATCAAAATGAAGGGGGATGTGTGTAATAGACAGGGACACCAGACAAAGACTCAGAATGAATGGACACCATTTCTCAGGCTGCAAAATCTTGGACAAATCACTGAAATTATCTTTGCTTCAATTCATGCACCCAAGCAATGGATGCAGAAAGATGTGCAATGTTACACTCAAATAATAAAGGGAATTAGAATGAGAAGAGGTTTTCTGAACTATGACCTACCATGCTAAAGATACCCATGGCAGTTCACCCTGGCTCTATGTATATGGTTGGGTGATCATTGATTGTTAAATGTTTTCAACACAGTATTTATCATTCTTCATTGCAAAGATTAATTTAGACATTTTTCCGACAAACACACTCCAAAATCCTTAGTGCAGAGATTATCTTTCGTTCATCATTATATTCATCATGTATTATATGCTCAGAACCTGTTTGTTGAAATTCAATATTGCATTTCTATTTATACATTCATGAACTCAATTAGCATGAATATCTACTAAGAAGTGCAAGATAATCATTAGAATGGAGGAAATTTAATCTAGAAGCTTTAATGAAATAACATCTTGAATGGTTTATAGAAATATGGACTATAGGTTTTAATGTCATAAACTTTATTTTTGTTCTTCTGTACCATTTAAACTTTGGCTTACACAATAATAATAAGAGCTAACTTTGAATACATACTATTTGCCATGTTCTATGATAAACAGACTGTATGCACTGTCTTATTAAAATCTCCAAATAACCCAAAGAAGTTAATAATACTATTATAAATATTTAGGAAACTGAGGCTTGGAGAGGTTAAGCAGTTCAATGTCACAGTAAATATAGAGGTTAAGATTCAAAACTATGTCTATCTGATTCATTTATTTATTCATTCAACAAACCTTTATTAAGTTCTTGCTGTGTGTCAGATGCCATGGTAGGTATTGGGAATACAGTAGCAAATAATTTAGGAACAGTCTTCACACTTGTGAATTTACTGCCTAGCAGTAAAAGAAATCTATTAAGCATACAAGCATATTATGCATTGATTAATTAATTATAATTTTATAACGGATTTTTTTAGATGTCTAAACTGGTAGCTACAGGAACCAAGCTCGGAATGTTCTTGTTATATTTGAAACATATATAAAAATTTTTCTCCTTTCTGATAGCTTCCTTATGGAGATAGCATGGGGCTGTACTCTTGTGTTCTTTCATCTTCAAGGAGTCATTTATCTCAACTAATTTACTGCTTAGCTTCAACATTCTCAGCCACTAATTTAGACCTTAATGTTTAAAATGATACCTATCTGTATTCAATTTTAAATATCATGAAACTGCAATACACCATCTAAAAACAACAGACTGGCTATCAGATGCATGTGCTCTCCTGACCCTAGATTGGTCTCCAACAGGCATATCTCAGAAAGGAGTGTCTTTGCTGGTGGAAGGACTGGGTTCCCTAGATTGATAAATTTCAATCTTGTAACATGTCAACTTTGTTAGATAATTTCTTGTCTCTGAACCAAGAAGCCCTGTTTGGTAAATTTAAACATACGAAATTTAGATAGAAAGAGCTCCTACTGTGATCTATATTATGGGTGGTTGTGGTATATAATTAAATGTATAAATTTGGTCTTTGTTCCTGGTTCCTGGAGGAGAGTTCCTAAAAACCTTGGAATTTCCTGAGTGACAACAGTGACTTTTGTTACTAATAATGAGTTACTAATAGTGAGCTAATGATATCTCAGTTCATGTTAATAAGGTAACTCTTAGCAGGCCCCTAGATAGGTTCAGGATAGAGGCTGGTCACCAGAGAAGCCAATAATGTGATTAGCGGTTTAAAGCTATCAGCTGCACTCCAACCTCCCTCTGTGGAATGGGAAGGACTGAACATTGAGTTCAGTGGCCGATGTCCAATGATGCAGTCAATCTTGTCTGTGTAATGAAACTTTGATGAGAACTCTGAAACAAAGATTTGAGAGAGCTTCCCTACTGGTGATGTGCAAGTGGGTAGCATTCTCAGAGAGGGCCTCACAGCTGTGTACACCTGCTCCTCCATGTCTTGCCATATGCATCTCTTTCATTAACTGTTCCTGAGTTGTATCCTTTATAATAAACCTGTAAGTACAGTATAGCACTTTCCTAAATTCTGTGAGTTGTTTTAGCAAATTATCAAAACTTATTTACCTATCATATGAAGGGAGCCCTGAATTTGTAGTTGGCCAGGCAAATGGGCAGGTAGCCTGGGCACTCCATTTGCAGTGGACATGTAAAGTGGTGACAGTCTTCTGGAATATCTGTGGGGCCTGCCACTCTGGGTAGCTTGTGTCAAAATCAAATTGAATTAGGACAATTTGTGTCTGAGAATTGGTTGGTGTTGGAATGATGTGTTTGAATTATTTGGAAAAACCACAGAGTGTTAGAAGTTTAACTTGGTTTTACCAAAGGGTCATGACCAGGCTTAAATTCTGATACTGTCATTTAGAATTTGTGTGACCTTGAACAGTTACTTAATTTCTTGGATTCTCTGTTTCCATAAAACTGAAATGTTCAAAAGAGGATTGTTAGAAAGATTAAATTAGTTATTGTAAATATAGGGTTTTTCTCAATAGCTGACACCTAGTGTTTAGTAATTTTTAATTTTACTTCTCTTTTTTTCCCCCAATGT
Organism: Macaca mulatta; assembly: GCF_049350105.2. Lineage (NCBI taxonomy): Eukaryota > Metazoa > Chordata > Mammalia > Primates > Cercopithecidae > Macaca > Macaca mulatta. Next base: position 81,378,195 of record NC_133419.1, read on the forward strand.
AAGTTCTAGAACAGGCTACTTAGTAATAGCTCAGAAACCCTGTAAGTTTCTAATTATACATATTATATTAGAGATACTTCAATATTTCTCTATGAACTGATATCTTTCAGAATGTCACATACATCTAGAAATGGAATAGAAAAATTAAAATTTTATTTCAATCTCACGTGTCACGCATATTTTCCTGATTTTCTAGATGAGGATGTTGCCTGAGGAATGAAGAGACTTGGTTGATGTTATCAGGTTTTTCAGTGATTGTAAAGTCCTTGGTTTTCAGCCTGTGACTCAGCCTGTATATTTCTCCTGGCACAGTTTATAGCCTAGTGTCAAACCATGTGTTCTCGTTTGGGGTTTGGAAAAAATAGTCACCAGTTTAAACTATATGACAATTAAAATGCAAAAGATAGTGCAAGAAATGGCACTGAATTAATTAACATTTACAACATATTAGCTATGGGATATTTTTTGCCAGGGGCAAGAAGTAGAAATAAAGGGGTAGAGTGCTTCCAATAAAGAGGCAGATGTGCCTTTAAGGTTTAACCACTTACGTTCTTACAAAACCAGCTTCTCTGATAAGACAGACCAGCCAGCTCTGCGTGTTTTGCAATTTTCAATACACAGTTCCGCTTTCACACTTCAATAATTCATTTTCCAGCACTTAGAATCCAGAAACCTGCTTTCACTGATGTAGCTAAAATGCAAGGAACATAGTTTAATAACAAACATCTCCACTTATCTCATCTCATTCCCCAGTAAATTGTGTTGGAAAACATGTGTAAACAGTACCGAGCAAACAGAGCATTTGTGGTCTCCTTTAGAATGTGTTCTATTTGAATTCTAGATGTAGTGACTTTTAGAGGGTAGCCACTTTCCATAATAAAAATGCAAAGCTTTCTAAAATGAAGTTTCTAATACTATCATAGAATCTTCAAACTTAGATTCAAATAGAACTAACATACATGGAGCATCCAATCTGTTCGTGGACTGCTCTGAATGGTTTCAATCTCTGTGTAGCAGGTACTATTGGTATTATTGCCTTCATTTCATAGACAAGGTGCCTAAAACTGGTAGAAGCTACATTATTTTTCTAAGGTTGGAGTTGAAATAGAGCTTAGAGGTTGCCTATTCTCAGGTTTGTCCCATGGAAAAATAATTGCTACAATATTTTTGAAAGGACAAATCCTAACAGGCTTGGATGTTTCCTACAATGAGGAATTAATTACTAACTTTACTCTTTAGGAAACACATATGAAAGTTAAAATTATCATTACACATTCCAGAAGTTGCTTCTACTCTGAAAAGTCATTAATTCTATCAGAGATACCTTCCAAGAACATGGTGACAGTACCTATTTAGCATATTTTCTTATGTTCAAATATTGAACAATAACTGGATATGTCAGATAAGCAAAACAATCCCAACGAGGTCTTCTTTCAATGATGTTAAGCATTAGGAAAATAAAACAAATGTCTGAGAGCGTATGAGGTGTCCTTTAAGTTCATACATGCCATACAGATGATCACAGATATTTTGTTTCTCAAAGAGACTGAAAATGATTTACTCAATAATGTATTTAGTGATAGTTAGATAGTATAAGTAATGAAGAAAATTAAGTTTAATTGTTTGTCAACATAGCTCTAAAGTAATCCAGGTGGAACTACTGCTGAGTAAAAAAATTAAGATCATCATCTATGTAAATTATCAATGTTAAACAGGCTGTGACAAACCATCAAGGTGTCCCCAATGATTTAAAAGTGACGTTATGGTTTATCAGCTGTCTTGTTAATATCAAGAATGTTATCCATGATGTAGCCTTTGCAAGTCATTACTTACTTAGTATTAATGTGGATAATTGCAATAAGGCAGCTAATAATAAGCATCCATTTTTACTAGACACTTGGATGGCTAATATGCACATTTTACATATTTTACCTCCAGATCTTATAAAACATTGGTAAGATCTTTACTATCCTCACAATTTCATAGACAGATCAAAAGAGCTCAGAAAAGTCAAATAAATCTTAAGCAACATTGGCAAGATCTGTCATACTCTCACAATTTCACATCTGGTAAGAACCTGATGAGTCAAACTCATCTCTTTGGCACTAAATAAAGGGAGGGCTTAATTCTTCTTTGCCACTTTTCAGTACTTGAGATGATGAGAGCAAATCTCAGTATAACAAAGGAGTGCATTCATCCTTAAGCAAACAGAGCTCTTCACTGGATGTTCAGCACATTAAAAACATTAATGTCCATCAGATTAACATGTCCTATATGGACTGTGACATCAGTGGCAATCTGACCACTGAAGCTCCCTATTTGTGGTGTGGAACTGTAAATCAGCCAGACTATATTTCTGGAGCCCCTCTAATCTAGATAGAACTGAGTTCTGGACAAGTGATATGAATGAAAGAGATGAACAACACATTCAGGTCTGGACCATAAAAACCCCCTGACAACTGCTTCATTGTCTCCTATTTATTTATGCTAGCTGGCTGTCAAAAATCCAGGGTGATCTTAAAACCCAAATATTGAAAAAGATGCAATCTCTATCAACTGGGTTCTTCAAGCACAGCAAACCTCCTCTATCTCCGCCTTCTGCAGCTTGATCTCTGAGAAAGAACTTCTCTTGTATCAAAACACCAAGACTTGAGAATTTATCTCTTAGAGTAGTTAGTGATATCTAATAGACATTACAAGACATGCATAATATTTTCAGAATATAGTCCAGAATCTACACAGGTCAAACTAATTTTCTGGAAGAGCAAAATATTGTAATAGCATTAATTTTCTAAATTTTCTAAAATTTTCTTTTAGAATTTTTAACTTTAGTCAACAGACTAAAGAAAAAAAATATTACTTTGAAATGATGAATGACTGTAACTTTGGCTGGCACTTAGCAGAACCATTAATAAGAAAGCCAGTAGTTTTCAGTGTCCTTGGAAACAGAAAGCAGAATTAGTCTGTTTCAGGGATTGGAGATAAAGCAAAATGTCAAAAGAAAACGATAATATACCACAGCGAGATTATTGTGTGTTCAGCAACACCACCACCAACACCACCACAACCAGATTTTGAGTAAGACTTAAAAAGTTAAAGTTAATTATACAGTTGAATCAGCCTCTTTTTTTTTCTCTCCTTCTCTCTTTTTATTTCTTTCTTACTATCTTAAATGTAGATTAAAAATGTTGACCATGCTAAAAACAACACAACCATCTATTGAGAACCTTTGATGTTATAAAAAATATTGTCTCATCCTTTACATGTTATTGCAATAGTAATACTTAAAACAGCACCATAAAGAAAGTATTAATTTAGCCACTTTATAATTAGGCAAACAGAAAGATTAAAGGAGATGCCTATAGTCAAATGGCAGGAATGGGTGAGAACCATGATATATTTGCCTAAATATCCTCCTCCACCGAAGACACCGCAGGCTTCCATCTCCGGCAACATGAGGACTCTGCTCTCTGTATTTTCCCTTGTGCCTGTCTAAATGGTGAAACTCGTGGTGTTTAAGGAGCTGCCTACTACTTAGCCACTTTGAAGAATCTGCATTTGTTGGTCACTCTTCTTTAGGCAGGCCTCATACCACCATCTTCTTGATCTCTTCCTAACTGTACCTACTTCTGTGCCTCCTTCACCTTTTTCTTTCCCAAAAGACTTGACCCACTGCTCTTCTTTCTAGGAAAATTGCAGTTTCTCAGGACCCCACACAATTTGTCAGCAATACTTGGAATACTTTTCCCTCAGTGGAGTGTCATTATTGAATTTATGTTTGAAGCTCATATATTCGAAGATAAAAAATGCATTTTATTCTTTATATACAATCAGTATTTTATGTTGCACGCTTATGCAAAGGACATGTTCTATATAAATCTTACAAATGAAAATGTGAATGTGAACATGCAAATCTGGTAACACTGTGAATTGAAATATAAATAGAGGAGTCAAACTCATGAAACATTTTCTTCAAGGCAGGAAAAATAGATCAAGGGAGACAGAAAAAGATTTGCTTCAGTGCTTGGGACCTTGTTTTTTGCCAAACTCAAGAAATGCAAACAACAATATTGACTTTGTAAGGTCAAAGTTACTGAGTTTTATACAAAATGACTGGAGTGGAAGGAATATTTTTTGATGTACATCAAAAAAGGAAAAACATATCCTTAGAAGAAAAGCTACAGCTTGCAAGTCATTAGCATTTTAATCCTTAGACAAATAAAAATATTTTTGAAACTATTCTGTAGCATTACAAGAAAAGAAAACTAAAATTTTTAAGAGCCTACAATGTTTCAGAAAATTTACTAAATTATTTAATCATGAAAGACCTTTGAGAATAATTAATATATTTATATTTTATACATAATATTTATATTACATTATATTTATATATTAAATATATTTTATATATGATTATATTTTATATGTCTTATATAAATATACATATATATATATATTAATTTTAAAGAGCAGAAATTTGAGTTTATGGCTGAGAAGTTAGGTGATTTTCCCCAAGCCTTAAAACTGGTGATAGGCAGGACTGTGATTGGAAATTAAGTCTGACTAATATGGGCAAACATTATAACTTTAAATAAAATCAGTTAAAAATCACTCTTCAATATTCAACCTCCAAAAACTGCATTTATGATCTTGATAATCTGCAAATTTTATAGTGTACAACTCTACAATCCTTCTGTGGACCCTATAAACACTTAGATATATTTTGAATTTACTCTTTGCTATGATATTTCTGTTCCCAAACCAACCTTTGATATCTTTATTATATATCCCTTATGATATAATAATTTGATTTATACTACCAACATGCATGCGATATGAGGTATGATTTCCAGTGGTACCATAGTATCTTCAAAACAATGAGAGAGTGGAAAATAGGAGTAGAACATGGCATGTAGGGCCAGATGCCTTGGTTAAAACTCTGGCTTAGTCACTTGCTCTCAGTGTGATCTTGGACAAGTTGCTTCATCTTTTAGTGTCTCAGTTTTAAATCCTGTAAAGTAGGCATAATTATAGTTTTTAAGTCATAGAATCGTGAGAATCTAGTAACTTCATATAAGCAACATGCTTGTGACAGTGTTCCGCTTATAGCAGATATTTAATAAAGGTTAATTATTATTCTCAAATTATTTTTCAAAAATTGACACATTGTAATTGAATATATTTATGGGGTACAATTTGATATTTCAATACATAATACGTTGCATAATAATCAAATCAGAGTATTTAGTGTGTCTATCACCTTATGCATTTATCATTCCTTTGTGATGAGAACATTCAACAGCCTTTCTTTTTATTTTTCTTTTTTTTTTTTGAGACGGAGTTTTTCTTTTGTGGCCCAGGCTGGAGGGCAATGTCACAATGTCGGCTCACTGGAACCTCCGCCTCCAGGGTTCAAGTAATTCTCCTGCTTCAGCCTCCTGAGTAGCTGGGATTACAGGTGCCCACCACCACACCCACCTAATTTTTTTTGTATTTTTAGTAGAGATGGGATTTCACCATGTTAGCCAGGCTGGTCTTGAACTCCTGACCTCAGGTGATCTGCCCACCTCAGCCTCCCAAAGTGCTGGGATTACAGGCATGGGATTACACTACACCCAGTCAAAAGCCTTTCATCTAGCTATTTTCTAATATATGATAACTTATTGTTACCACCTTTGCAAAGGTTATATTGTCATATTTCCTCTTCTAGCCCTTTCCAATACCTATCTTACACACAAACGTTATCTCTAAGTCTAGAAAATTATTCTCCACACCCTGGAAGCCTTAGATGACTCTTACTTTTCCATTAGAACCAAGATCTGTCCTTGCCTTATCTTGGAAGATTTCCTTGATTGTTCTAGGCATGGTTAATTGCTATTTCTCTAAACTCGCACAATATTCAGGTATCTATCAGGGTATATGACTTATTAGACAATTCTTACATATCCAATTTTTACTTTTAAGCATAGTTTATTTGTAGACAAGAACAATATTATATTAATTTCTATACTTCAAACAAGTTGTGTGCTCATAGAAGACACCCCAAACATAAATATATGTTGGACAAATGGATGAATGAATTGGGATGACAATTTGTTTCAAAACAATATAAGTGCAGCATCCATGTAAACTGGATCTTCACTATAATGTTTTCTGGAGTTTCTTGCAGTAAGTTTGCCTTTTATGTGATGCAATATGGTTAATGAGTTTCCTTTAATATTAACACTTTCGATGTAGTCTGCATTCTATTCTATAGTTACATATGCTGTAAGGAACTTTCAGGATATTTGAAACAGAGTTGTGAAGGGTAAATCACAGTTTTTTGAAAACTAAGATTCTCATTTGTGAGGAAGAGTGAGGGAAGAGAAAGAAAAGAAATAACAAGATTGGCTGCTTCTCATGTTATTGAGCATCAGACCTGTTTAAGGCCTTTCATATTGACTTTCCCATTCAATTATTAGGTGAGGCTACGTTATCGCCAACATCACAAAGCAAAGCTGGAAGTATTCCCCTTGAAAACCAGCACAAGGCAAAGATGCCTTCTGTTGCCACTCTTATTCAGCATGGCATTGAAAGTTCTGGCAAAGGCAATCGAGCAAGAGAAAAAAATAAACGGCACCCAAATCAGAAGAAAGGAAGTTCACCTATCTTTGTTTGCAGATGACATGATCCCATATCTAGAAAACCCCACTGTCTCAGCCTAAACACTTCTTAAAATGATAAGTAACTTCAGAAAAATCTCAGGATACAAAATCAGTGTGCAAAAATCACTAGAATTCATATATACCAACAACAGTCAAACCTAGAGCCAAATCAGGAACAAACTGCCATTCACAATTGCAATAAAAAGATTAAAATACCTGGGAATACAGCTAACCCAGACTTCTAAAAGAACTACCCAAACCACTGCTTGAAGAAATCAGAAATGACACAAACAAATGGAAAAACATTTCATGCTCCTGGATAAGAAGAATCAATATTGTTAAAATGGCTATACCACCCAAAGTACTTTATAGATTCAATGCTATTTCTATTAAAAAACCACCATTGAGATTCTTCACAGAACTGGAAAAAAAAATAAAAATTAATATGGAACTAAAAACGAACCTGAATAACTAAGGCAATGCTAAGCAGAAAGAAGAAAGCTGGAGGCATCACACCACGTGACTTTGTACTACAGAGTTACAGTAACCAAAACAGCATGGTACTGGTACAGAAACAGACACATGGCCCAAAAGAACAGAACAGAGAATCCAAAAATAAAACTGCACACCTACAACAATCTGATCTTTGGCAACCCTGACAAAAACAAGCAATGGGGAAAGGATTTCCTATTCAATAAATAGTGCCGTGATAACTGGCTAGCCATAAGCAGAAGATTAAAACTGGACCCCTTCCTAACACCATATACAAAAATTAACTCAAGATGGATTAGAGACTCAAATGTAAAATCTGAAACTACAGAAACCCTGGAAGACAACCTAAGTAATACCATCCTGAACATAGAAATGAGCAAAAATATCATGATGATGATGTCAAAAGCAATTATAACAAAAGGAAAAATTGACAAGTGGGATCTAATTAAACTAAAGAGTTTCTGCACAGCAAAAGAAATATCAACAGAGTAAACAGACAACCTACAGAATGTGAGAAGATGTTTGGAAACTATGCATCTGACAAAGGTCTAATATCCAGCATCTCTAAGGAACTTAAACAAATTTACAAGAAAAATTTTAAAAACATGAAAAAGTGGGTAAAGGACAAGAACAGACACTTTTCAAAAGACATTCATGTGGCCAATAATCACATTCTTAAAAGAGCTCAATATCACTGATTATTAGAGAAATGCAAACCAAAACCACAATGAGATACCATCTCACACCAGTCAGATCGGCTATTACTTAAAAGTCAGAAAATAAAAGATGCTGGTGAGGTTGTGAAGAAAAAGGAATGCTTATACACTATTGGTGGGAGTGTAAATTAGTTCAACCATTGTGGAAGACAGTGGCAATTCCTCAAAGATTTAAAAACAGAAATTCCATTTGGCCTAGCAATCTCATTACTGGCTACATACCCAAAGGAATAAAAATCATTCTATTATAAAAGCACATGCACACATATGTTTATTGCAACCATATTCACAAGAGCAAAGACATGGAATCAACCTAAATGCCCATCAGTCATAGACTGGATAAGAACACGTGCTATTATACACCATGGAAGTCTATGCAGCCATAAAAAAAGAATGAGATCACGTCCTTTGCAGGGACATGGATAGAGGTGGAAGCCATTATCCTCAGCAAACTAATGCAGGAACAGAATACCAGATACCACATGTTCTCACTTATAAGTGGGAGCTAAATGATGGAATCTAAAAGAGGGGAGCAACACATAACTGGTGCCTATCAGAGGGTAGAGGGTGGGAGGAGGGAGAGAATCAGGAAAATTAACTAATGGGTACTAGGCTTAATACCTGGATGATAAAATAATCTTTACAACAAACGCCCATGACACAAGTTTACCTATGTAATGAACCTTCACTTGTACCCCTGAACTTAAAAGTTAAAATTAGCACTATTGCTTGCAGATTTTGTTTACTGTTGCTGTTGTCATTTTTTAATAGACTGTTTTAAGGATCCTGTATCATCAAGACTCCTGATGGCACGCAGGGCAGTATTGTGTAGGAAAAGCTCAGAAATTGATTATCTGAGTTAAAAAAAAATCAATCTCAGAATACCAAGATGCTTTAGGAAAATTTTATTAATTTACTAGTTTCATATTTTCCTTTTATGATTTCCTAAGAACTTAAATGAAAAATTAAGTCTAAGTCCCATTCAAAATTAAAAAACTAAAATTCATAAAATTATAATATATCATGTTGTCAAATATTAACTAACAGTGTTATTTTTCTAAAATATATAAAATAATGGTACATCTTAAAATAATGGTTTATTTATTTGGATTTATGGAAATGTGGTATTTTGGTCATTTTATTTACTCCTTTACTTCTCAACTGGGTCAAACATTAAGTAGTAAAGAAGAATACTATCTTTCAATGGCCCCAACAGCATTTTTGAGCGGGAAAAAAAGAAACAGAATCCTAAGACTTAGCTTTTACCTAAAATTGATTGTTTTAAATGAAAGGAAACTCTTTAAACCTGAAAAAAATCAGGTATGTTTCATTAGCAAGCTTAAGCTGACATACCACCTAATAGGTTCAAGATGTTCACTTAAGAAACATTATACCCATTGCAAGAAATAAAAAAGCTACACTTAATTCATGAATTTTAGTTAATACTCAGTAAATATACAGCCTGGTTACACCCATTATTGGAGATGAGGACAAAGCATCTTAGAGGTGTGAGTAACCTGCCCAAGGTCACACAGTTAGTGTGAAGAAGCTGAGTTGAACACAGGTCCCCTCATTTCAAAGCCTTTGGTCTTCCCACACTGTCTTTTTTTCCTACACATTCCATTTTTGTTACATGGAGTTTAATTCTATCTCAACTTGGCAGTCTTTACTTTGGGGCTACCTGAAGTAGGGAAAAGACCAATAAACTCATAACGCTTAAATTAATTTTTTTATTATTATTAAATAATTTTAACTTTTAGAGTATAAGTGAGTGTATACTTCTGCAACTGTAAGGGGAACTTAAAAGGGAAGGTTCTTCAATACACACTTGAAATGAATCCATGGTTAATAAGGCTCAGTTTTGAAACTAATGAATATTTAATTAAATGTTTGACTTCATCAAGGAGACTTAGTAAATTGCTGTCAAAAGCGTTATGCCTATTAACATCCTTTCAGGGTTATAGATGTACCTAGAGCTAAAGCACAGACAAGATGATCAAGATTCAGAGGATGTCAAGCTGGCAAGGTCTGTAGAGATCACCTCATCTGGGGCTTCCCAACATGTGTTCTGTTCAACACAGTTCCAGATACTAAGAACAGGGATCTTTTTGTCAAATGAGCAGACAGGGCAATCACTGCAAGACTCACATGGCCTGTCGGCCTCACAAAAGCTCAAAAGTATATATTAAATCTATTTAACTCAGTCTTTTGTAAAACTGATTTTGCCATTTAAAACTGGTCCCTGTGTGTTTCACCACATACCAACAGCCAAAGGAGCAGGTGGTTCTTGCAATATGTTTTGGAAAATGTTGATTTAATATGAATAGCACATCATTTTTTGGTAAAAATGAGGAAAATGAAGCCCAAAGATGTTAGGTTACCTAGCCTGGACCATCTAGCAAACTAGTGACAGAGTGGCTGGGTCCACTGACCCAACCCTACTGCTTTTCTGGATTACAAAGATTTCAGAATCTTATATTTAATGAGGCTTCTGATGTGTTGAATTTGATTGAATGGTCTTTAGTGAACTCACGAGTTTTATCTTTTTCCTTCTTGTTTTAACATATACCTGAGGAACTGGGTTCTCCTGCAATTATGCAAAGTTTCAGCTTCACTTAATTTCAACATTTAATCAAACGTTGCTTAGTATCTCTCCCCCCAATCATTCCCCAGAGATACTGATTGCTTTACATACATCTCTACCGTGAATATTCTTAATTGTGAAAGAGTTTGAATGGATACAGGTTTTTAATTCGATTTACAAAAATCTCTTAAGTGGTCTTCATTGCCTTTAGTGGGAAGTATCTTTATTTCTTTTCTGTTTGAAGAGATGTTAATTAAATACTTTGAGTTAATTTAAAATTAACAGTGGATATAATTTGATGTCTTTCTATTGAATCAGCAAGTTCTAAATGAAAACTCTCAGGTCAAGAAGGTTCCTGTTTTAGGTGTTGTTAATCTAAGTTAATAGAGTCTAAGAATGAATCATCTGCTATTCTATAATTATATTATATACAAAGGAAACATCAAAACAGAATCAAAAATATCAAAACAAAATGAAATTGAAAGAGAACTGGCTTTCTCGATTCATTAAGTCGTTCAAAAAGTCCAGGGGTACCATTGGCATTCATGGAACTTGTCGTCTGATAGCACTAGACCCATAGAACTGTCAGAGCTGAAAAGATCCTTGGAGATAACATCTTTCCATTTCAAAACACTGAATCCCATAAAAGGGAGTCATGAGTTCTTTGCGGCCCTCTGTCCAGGGTCTCACAGAGCTGCAATCAAGATGTCAGCCTGGCTGTGGTGCTTTCTGGAGCTTGGGGTCCCATTCCAAGTTCACATAGTTGTTAGCAGAATTCCACTTGTTGCCATCATAGAACTGAGGTCCCTGGGTTATTTTGTTGGTTGTTTTGTTTTATGTGGTTGTTGTTTGTTTGTTTCTTGTTTTTTTGCTGCCCATCAGCTTTTTGTTTCTCACAGCCATTCATGATTCCTTGCCTCGTGGCCCTTGAATGACATAACCGCTTCTTCAAGGGCAGTAGGAGAACTTTTCCCACTCTTCCTTTAATTGCCCACTTGATTCAGGTCTAACCAGAATCATCTTCCTTTTAGATTAATTCCCTATCAACTGATTAGGGGTCTTAGTTATAACTGCAAACCCCCTTTACCTTTGCCATATAATGTAACCTAATCAGACAGTGACATCTACTACATTTATAAGTCCCAGCACAGTCAAGGGGAGAAGATTACACAGGATGTGTTAACTAGGCAGGTGGGGATCCTGGGGCTGTCTTCAAATTCTAACTCTCCACCACACTGGACTAGCTTTCATCTCCTTTCAGAGGAAGACATATGAAGTTTATGTTGCTTAAATTTCAGGTCTTCTTACTTGCATGGGCCACTGTAGTGCTGGAAATGACTGGGAGTTAGACAGTGTTCTAGGTAGATAGGAGTTAAGTTTTTGGTTTATGTTTGAGACGGAGTCTCTCTGTCTTGCCCACGCTGGAGGGCAGTGGTGCAATCTTGGCTCACTGCAATCCCCGGCACCCAGGTTCAAGCAATTCTCCTGCCTCAGCCTCCTGAATAGCTAGGACTACAGGAATGTGCCAGCATGCCCGGCTAATTTTTGTGTGTGAGATGTTTTTTTGTTTTTGGTTTTGTTTTGAGACAGAGTCTCACTCTGTCACCCAGGCTGGAGTGCAGTGATACAATCTTGGCTCACTGCAGTCTCTGCCTCCCAGGTTCAAGCAATTCTCCTGCCTCAGCCTCCTGAGTACAGGCACATGCCAGCATGCCCGGCTAATTTTTGTGTGTGAGAGGTTTTTTTTTGTTTTTGTTTTTGCTTTTTTGAGACAGAGTTTCACTCTGTTGCCCAGGCTGGAGTGCAGTGGCGAGGCTGGAGATCTTGGCTCACTGCAATCTCTGCTCCTGGTTCAAGCTATTCTCCTGCTTCAGCCTCCCAAGTAAGGACCACTGGCGTGCGCCACCATGCCTGGCTAATTTTTTGTATTTTTAGTAGAGACGGGGTTTCACTGTGTTAGCCAGGATAGTCTCAATCTCCTAATCTTGTGATCCACCCACCTCGGCCTCCCAAAGTGCTGGGATTACAGGTGTGAGCCACTGTGCCCAGCTGGAGTTAAGTTCTTATAAGAAGACATGTTCATATAGGTGTGTCTATGTGAGCATGTCTTGTTCAAGAAGAAAAGGACCTAAAATCTCCGTTATTTGTTTCAATATTTTAAAATTCCAAATAAATATACACTTCCTTACCTACTGGTGTATGCGTGTGTCTTCCTAAAGAAAGGCTCTTTTTTGTTAGCTTGTGGTCTCAAAATTCTGGCTCTGCTGCTGCCTCCTGCCACTCACCATGGTTGTTAGTCCAAACACTTGGAACTCTTTCCCATCTTAGAATTCACCAGCATTTGTCAGGTTTATATAACATAGCATAAGTGCTCAAAAGTGCCAATACATAAAGGAAAGCAAGAAAAAGAAGCAAAAAGGTAAAAGAGAAAACTATTTGTTTTATGTTTGCTTGCTGTTTGTTCGTTTTGAGACAGGTTGTCTTCTTCTGTTGCCAGGCTGGAATGCACTGGCACAGTCAGAGCTCAGTGAAGCCTCAACCTCTCTGGCTCAAGAGATCCTCCCACCTCTTCCTTCCTAGTAGCTGGGACTACAAGCGTGCACCAATGTGCCCAGATAAAATTTTGTTGTTGTTGTTGTAGAGATGGGGTCATGCCATGTTGCGCAGGCTGGTCTCAAAATCCTGGGCTCAAAAGATCTTTGTACCTAAGCCACCTGAAGTGCTGGGATTATAGGCATGAACCACCATGCCCAGTTTACAATTTGCAAATCAGAAATTATTCTTCCTGTCTTGCAGCTACAAAAGCTTAAGCGCAGAAAATACAGGTATTATGTGTAGAATCACATAACATGATAACATTTGATGATAACAAAATGGAACCAAATTCAAATTTCTTTACAGGAAGTCTAGTTTCTTTCTGCTGTTGAGTTTATGTGACTCCTCACTAAACACACAACCCATGAGGTATTAATTCCTAATTGCTTGCAGAGGGTATATCAGCATAATGAGAAAATCTGTATTGTAGGTACACAGAGTAACATGGTACACAAATCTCATATTGTAATTCTAACTCCAGTGGAATCTGGGTTGTGCAGAGATGCCCATAAGTCACCACCAGTCAATAATTGCCCTAAAAATATTCCCCTAAAGAACAGGGAATCTAAGGTAAAAGAGATAATAAGAAAATTAGACTGCGGCATGGCAGCTAAGCAGTCAGGTTTAGAAGTGAGACTGACAGGCAGGAGTGTGAATCTACTATTATCTTGGGCAAATCGAGCATATTTCTTTTCTGTAAAATGGAGATAATATTTCCTACCATTCGAAACTGTTGTGCAGATTAATTTGCATAACGCATGTGAAGTTCTCAGTATCTGAGTTCTAAAGTACCAGGAATAGCTCTCCATCAATCTTAACTACAAATTGGCCCAAGCACACCTGTATAAACCCAAACCCTAACCCTAAACTTTAACCCTAAACCTAACTCTAACTCTAACCGTAACCCTAACCCTAAGCCTAACCCTAAACTTTAACCATATTTCCAACCTTAACCCTAACCCTAACCCTAACCATAATCCTAACCTTAACCCTAACCCTAACCAATACTATTGTTGGATCTGTATAAAGGTTTCATTCTCATGCAACCTTCTATGAGTACTTTCCGGATGGTTTAGCTCTCTAGTTTGTCCCAGTGCCTAAAATGGACAAAAATTTGCATTGTAGCATTGAATGTGTAATTATTTTATTGGAATTTGCTTACGTTTCAAGAATGGATAGTTTAATAAAATTTTACAACTAAAAACATACACATAACTAGCACCCTAGACAGCTCTGGTGTTCCCATGCAGTCTCTATTCCCAACCCTCACCCAGGGTTAACTTCTGTTCTGACTTCCAACAACATAAATTAGGTTAGCTTGTTTTAAATTTAATACAAAATTGATTCTTATTATATGTTCTCTATTTTGTCTGAATTTCCCCCAATATTAATTTTGTGAGATTGATGTACATTTGCAATTGTAATTGGTGATCACCTTGCCCTCATTGCTTTATAGTGTTATGTTGTTTGAATATACAACTAATTTATTCATTTACTATTGGACATTCATATAGTTTTTGATTTGTGGCACTTATGAACAGGATTTCAAAAAACATTCTAGGATATGAATTTTGGCAAATACACATATACATTCTGTTGAGTATATCTAAAATGGATTGCTGAGGTTATATACAGGTTCACGTATAGTATATATTGTCAAATAGTTCTCAAGATGGCTGTACCAAATTACACCCCCACCATTAAAGTAGGAGAGTTCTGGTTCATCCAGTTGCCAACACTTGATATTTTCCATCTTGTTCATCTTAGTGATATTCTGTTACGTATTGGTATAGGATTATTTTTTGTAATTTACATTACCTGATGACTAATGAACTTGAGTACTTTTTCATGTGTTTTAATATCTATTTGGATATCCTTGTTTTTGAAGTACCCAAGTCCTTTGCTCATTTTTTCCATTGCCTTATCTGCCATTTTCCTACTGATTTACAGAAGTTCTTTATATAGTTTAGATATAAGTTATTTATCAGATATATGTATTAAATATCTTCTTCTAGTCTTTTTTTGCTTTCCTGATAAGTAGGTGTTCTTAATTATAATATATTGTGACATTTATCAAATTTAAAAAAAAAATTTTTGGGTTCCATTAGCTCTACTAAAAGTAACTTCTTCTTTCCTCTTTTAAATAGTAGGAGTGCACCAAAGTTCAAACAGTACAATTATGGAATGTAACTTCATGGCTTCCATCCCAGGCCTGTGTTCACCTTTGGTCTACTGGAGGCCTGAACTAATTTATCTTCCCTTAAGTTACCCAAAGCCTCTCTTATTTTACCACTTTTTTTCAAAATTAATTCTAACCATTAACATGTATAGGAGAATCATCACCTTTAGAAGAGTAAAACAGCATCACTTAGTAATTTAGACAGAGACTGGGGTAGACGATAAGGCAGATCATAGGGAGAAGCAGTATATTTTGAAAGAGCTGGGAAGTTGCAAATCATAATTGTATAAATGTTATTGGAGTTAAGTAGTTAAGTAGCATATTAAGAAACTTGACCTATGCATACATACAGGACTGACATTGCAACCTATATATTCATTTATTAGCTACCTATTATTTTATATTATTCTGATGGTTTTGCCTATATTTATTTGAGTCTTCATTGGATTTATGTTTGTCCAAATCAAGAACTGAAACTTATTTCAGCCAAAAAAAATTCTTATCCACATCATTCTACTATAGAAGGCATACAGTCACTTCTGCCAGTGATCTTAAAATGGAGTGGGTAAAACAAATAAACAAAAAAACAAATAAACAAAATAAAACAAACCTGACAAGAACATGTTGCAGTGTTGTAAAAGACAGTGTTTTTTTCACCCAGTATTCTCAGAACATAGGGACATTGAGCCTTAGGAGAAGAACATCTTGACAATAAGAGGTGCCCGGAGCTAGGTCTCAAAGAATGAGAACTTCTCCAGGTAGAAAAAATATGGTAGCTTGTTTGTTTTAAAAAAAAAAAAAAAAAGTCACCTCACCAAAAATAACCCAGAAGACAGCTTAAATAAAGTCCTACGCTTACTTAAACCACGATGTCAGGCAATGGGGTTTGTGAGTTTTGGACATAATCACACATAATGCATGGAAAAACCTGCGGTTTTAGACAAAAGGAGAGAAAGAATGTCTTGCTGTCTTGTCTGTCTTTGGTATACACAGACCACAAGATATCTCAGAGAATCCTTGGGGGAAAATCATGCACAGGGTAATCTTAGCAGCACAGCTGATGGGCCCTCCAGGCAATATCTGAGGTGAGAAGTTAGACTCCAAGACCATGCATCAGACTCTTCACAGGACATAGTTCGGTCTTAGATGCTATCTTGGGCAAATGAATAACTATATGTAAAATCTTCCCCAGGCTGGGCGTGGTGGCTCAAGCTTGTAATCCCAGTACTTTGGGAGGCCGAGACGGGTGGATCACGAGGTCAGGAGATCGAGACCATCCTGGCTAACCCCGTGAAACCCCGTCTCTACTAAAAAATACAAAAAACTAGCCGGGCGAGGTGGCGGGCGCCTGTAGTCCCAGCTAGTCGGGAGGCTGAGGCAGGAGAATGGCCTAAACCCGGGAGGCGGAGCTTGCAGTGAGCTGAGATCTGGCCACTGCACTCCAGCCTGGGCGACAGAGCGAGACTCCATCTCAAAAAAAAAAAAAAAAAAAAAAAAATCTGCCCCAAAGGCTGAAACTTTTCATTTATATATCTGGTCCCTTTAAAATACTCAAACATGCCCTTGTTAATAGCTAAGAGCATGCTGTCCAATCTAACATAATGCAAGCCACATATAAAATTGTAAATGTTTTAGTAGCCATATTAAAAAAAAAATAAAAAGAAACAGGGAAAATCAATTTTAATAAGACATTTTATTTAACCCAATATGACTGAAATATCATTTCAATATGAAAGTTACTAATGAGAATATTTTACATTATATTTTTAAATATGGAGTAAGACTTCTAAATTAGATATGTATTTTACACTTTAAAGCACATCTCATTTTGGGATAGACACATTTCATATGCTCAATAACCACATGTATTTAGTAGCTACTATATTGAACAATGAGAATGATTTTAAAAAGAGAGTATTAAAAATTGAGTTTGAAGCTATTTACATCATTTAAGGAATACCTTAGATATTGCCTGCTTTATTTCAGAATAACTTTAGTTTTACAGAATTTGCAAAATTAGTACAGAGTATAACCTGCACCCAGTTTTATCTTGTTAACTTCATCTATTAATATAGCACATTTGCCACAAGTAACAGGCCCATATTAATATTACTGCTAACTAAACTCCATTATTTATTCAGACTTTTATTCATTTTTCCTAAATGTTCTTTTCTTGTTCCAGGATTTTCTTCAGGACAACACAATCCATTTAGTTATCATGTCTCCTTAGGCTTCTCTGGGATACAACAACTTCTCAGATTTCCCTCGATGATTTTGACAGTTTTAAAGGCTATTAGTCAAGCATTTTATAGAATGTTCACTGATTTAGGTTTGTCTGATGTTTTTTTCTTAAGGTTAGGCTGGGGTTATGGGTTCTGGAAAAGAAGACCACTCCCCAAAGCTGAATATCATTCTCAACATATATCAAAGGCAAAAGCTATTAATGTGGCATCATTAACATTGCTAGCCTTACTCAACTCTCTATTGCAAGACTCTCTACTGTTAAATTATCCTCCTCCCTGCTCCGCCTGCCACACCGCTTTCCCTGTTGTTTTCTCTGTAAGCAAGTCACTTAGCGTAACTCATCATTAAGGGGTAGAGAAAAAGTAATTATATAAATTACGTTAAATTCTTCTGTATGAGAGAATTGTCTCTTCTCCCCCAGTTATTTTTATTAGTGTAGACTTTATACTCTGGTATAGACCCCTTCAATATTATTTGTTTTGTTGCTCAAATTGTTCTAGTTTGGGCCACTGGGAGCTCTTTCAGCTGGTGTCTGTGTATATATACTCATAATTTTGTTTTTTGACTAATTCCTTAGTTTCTGACACTAGAAGATGCTCCAGGTATCTCTTGTAAATCCCATGCCCTGTCTCTAAAATCAGCTATTTCTTTAAGGAGATTTGGTTCCTTTTATTGGAGAATGGTGTTAAAAACTAACATCTAGGTGGTAGGTCACATTATCATTCATTCACTCACTCATTCATTAATTCATTCATTCAGAGACAGGGTCTATATCTGTTGCCCAGGCTGAAGTACAGTGGAGTGATCTCAGCTCGCTGCAACCTCTACCTCCTGGGCTCAAGCCAACCTCTCACTTCAGCCTCATGAGTAGCTGGGACTACTATTGGCACATGCAACCAAGCCCAGCTAATTGTTGTATTTTTAGTAGAGACAGGGTTTTGCCATGTTGCCCAGGCTGGTCTTGAACTCCTGAGTTCAAGACATCCCCCACATCTCGGCCTCCCAAAGTGAGCCACCATGCTCAGCCCATATTATCTTTTGATGAAAGAGTTCTGCCTTCTATAAATATATAGAATAGGAAACAATTTGATGAGTTCAGTATCTTAGGTCTAGTTTTGGTTTGATACTCCTTAGGCCTATACCTTTCAGTCTCCATCTCTCATTCCCACAGCAGCTGCCGTCTGACAGAGACTAGCTCTAGGTTAGTCTTTCACATTGAACTCCTTTGTTAATATGAAGATTGCCAGGTGTTTTCATGCATTAATGCCTAATTGAGAACCTTCTCTGAAGCATTCAGAAAAAAATGAAAGAGAATTGAAAATGTTGAGCTTTCTAGGGAAATTTTACATCAAGAAATCATCTCATAGGTGTATCAATCCCTGTGGAATGTTTCTTTTTGATTTGAAAAGAAGAGCTAGATGTGGAGACCTATACAAGCACATGGCATCAAGAACCACACCCACAGTTTATTCTAAATAGTGTTACTTGCCAGGTACTAGATAAGTGATTTGCACCATGATCTCATTTAATCCTTAAAATAAAATCCCCATACACAGGTGCTGGTACTATTGTTTCTACTCAACAGTTTAGGAAACTGAACCTGAAAGACTAGCTTGCCCATAGCCAGCCAGCTAGAGACTGAATGAGGTGAAGCCCTGGGTCCTAATCTTTCTGACCTTGGTTAAGCTCACTTATCTGATTTCACTCTAACCACTGTACAAAATAGGTTGTAATAAAGCCAGTCCTCTCAGACTATTCTGCTTCACAGCCTTTTAAAGGGAATTCTGTTTGTGCTTGGTATACAAGGTTTTACATGTAATTTTAAAAAGAAGCAACATTTGTTTTCAGAACACTCTTAAATTTTGGCTCAGCAGTGCAATCATCATGAACATGGCTGGAAATTTTAACTACACTTACCTGTCTCAGGCCCAGCTTTATTCTCTTTTCTTCCTTGCTGGCCTTCATGAGAAGGCCTGGTGCTGTGGCTCACGCCTATAATCCTAGCACTTTGGGAAGCAAAAGGTGGGTGGATCGCTTTGAGCTCAGGAGTTTGAGACCAGCCTGGCCAACATGGTGAAACCCCACCTCTATCAAAAACACAAAAATTAGCTGGGCATGGTGGTGCATGCCTGTAGTCCCAACTACTTGGAAGGCTGAGGCACAAGAATTGCTTGAACCCAGGAGGCGTAGGTGACAGATCACACCACTACACTCCAGCAAGGGCAAGAGAGCAAGACCCTGTCTCAAAAAAAATTTAAAAAATCATGAGAAGAGAGGGCATGAGAGCATACTCAATGGAAAATTCTCTGGGAAACTGTGTTATTGAATAATGAAATATGTATTTGGTTTTGCAATTTGATTTTATATTTGGATCCTGATATAACTATGCAGATTTGGTTAGTAATAGAACTGTAGTGAAAAATTTCCACTAACAATTTTTTTTTTTACTTTTTAAAAATTTTAACTTAGAAAGCAACATTGTATAATGGAAAACACATAGGTTTTAGAATGAGAGTGAATATGAATCAAATCCAGATTCTACCACTTATTAACTGAATGACTTAAGAAAGCTTCTTAAATATTTTGTGCCCCAGTTACCTCCTTGATAAAATGAGAACAATAGAGGATTGTTAAAAAGAGCATAATACAGGATTGTTATGAAGGCCAGACAAAATAGCACACACGAAGTACATGGCCCACAGTTAATCTCACTATGTCACAATACGTCCAGCTATGCCATAGTGATAACTTATGATATACACAGTGATAATGCACACAGTAGAGATTACTGAGTTAATGGTGATTTGGAGGCATGATGTCACGTGATCCTCACTGAAATTATTTGAGGAGTGTATTGCTATTATGTTCCTGTTACTATATTATAGTTGCTGTTATCTTGTTGCTAATTACAAATAAGAAAAACAGACAGGAATGAAAAGAAGATTGTCAAAAGAGGTCCAGTCAGGGAAGTCAGTATTTGAATCTAGTATTATCTGAGAGCAATGTATGCATTTTAATTCTCTACTACTTATTTTTACCTGTGAGTTCACTGAACAATAAGACAGGGTCTAACCTATTCCTATTGTAACCTAACGTCCTGCTTAATGCATGATAATACTCAGTAGGCTCAATAAATAACTGGTAAACTAGTGAATGAGAACTTCTCTCTCTATGACTAATAAAATTTAGCCAAATTAGAGAGAAATTTCCTTCTTCTTCTTCTTTTTTTTTTTTTTTTTTTTTTTTGAGACAGAATCGCACTCTGTCACCCAGGCTAGAGTGCAAAGGCGTGATCTCAGCTCACTGCAACCTCTGCCTTTCAGGTTCAAGTGATTCTCCTGCCTCAGCCTCCTGAGTAGCTGGGATTACAGGTGAGCACCACCACACCTGGCTAATTTTTGTATTTTTAGTAGAGATGGGGTTTCACCATATTGGTCAAGCTGGTCTTGAACTCCTGACCTCATGATCTGCCCATCTTGCCCTCCCAAAGTGCTGGGATTACAGGCATGAGCCATCATACCCAGCCGAAATTTCTTAATTCTCAGGCCCAGCTTTATTCTCTTTTCTTCCTTGCTGGCAAAAATGATTTTTTAACAGGACTAAAATACTCATTGCTCACTCTTTTGTATAAAAACTACATAAGCAGCCTCCAGACCCATCCAACTTAGAATAAAAAGAGTAAATGACAAGTGTATTATTAAAGCTTTGATTAGTACTATTAGCCAAGGTCCAAAGAGGGTTTTTTGTTTGATAGTTTCAAAAAATCAAAAAGGCACATTTAATGTAGGTTCCTATGCATTTGCCACAAACTGAATGACTGACACTTCATATTGTCAAAGTGTCAAATTCCTGTAAAGGCTTCCAAACCGAATGGTGTAGAGGTAACTGCTTTTTATGTTTCCAGACAGACTGCTAATTTTGGAGTTTAACCTATTCTTTGCTGAATTAATTTAGGTTTAGCGTTCTTGCTTTGTACTCTCTCTACTCTTAGAAACAGTCTAATCAGGGTTCGATTAGCGATGTTGTTTGTGAACCAATATGGAACACTATGGCCAGATGTGGCATCATGGCCTGTCAAATTCATTGTCCTCAAGCAAGAAAGAGAAATGCCATTCTCATCACTTTCTGACACAGTTTGGGAGGTGATTTCACAATTTGACTCATGTTTTCAAATAAAGAGGTGTCAACTTGATCCATGAGTGGTACTGCATGGTTCAGCCATGTGAAGGTAGAACCCGTTCTGTTTCCATTCAGAACAGTCACAGTAGGCCCTGGCATTAGGTAACACCTGGCCCACATTCTCATTTGAGGAAAATTCAGAAAATTCTTATTTATGAGTCTTCATCACCACTAAGCTTTGGAATGAGATTTGCATCCAGGTGGGATAGGGGAAGAGTATGTAAAAGAAAAATGGCTCATGCCTGTAATCCCACCACTTTGGGAGACCAAGGCGGGTGGATCACAAGGTCAGGAGATCGAGACCATCCTGGCAAGCACGGCGAAACCCCATCTCTACCAAAAATACGAAAAATTAGCCAGGCGTTGTGGCGGGCGCCTTTAGTCCCAGCTACTCGGGACGCTGAGGCAGGAGAATGGCGTGAACCCGGGAGGCGGAGCTTGCAGTGAGCCGAGATGGCGCCACTGCACTGCAGCCGGGGCGACACAGTGAGATTCTATCTCAAAAGAAAAAGGGAAGGGGAGGGGGAGGGGAGGTGGAGAGGAGGGGGGAGGGGCAGGGGAAGGGGAAGGGGAGGGGGAAGGGGGAGGGGAAGGGGGAGGGAGAGGGGAGGGGAGGGAAGATGGGCTTTGAAATCAAATAGATTTGTGTTAAGTCACTGCTCTGTCACTTAGAAGCTTGTACGCCAATGAGGACCAATTCATTTTAATGGCCATAAAATAAGTTGCTAACACCAACAGTTTTCCAAATGTATGTTAGTTGGTTTTACTAGAAATCCTGCAAAAGTTATTTTAAACATTTGTTGCAATTTCATTACCATATTAAAATATGTGTGTGTGTGCATGAGAGAGAGAGAGGCAGGGAGAGAGAGAGAGAGAGTCAAGAAGAGAGAGAGAGAGGCAGGGAGAGAGAGTTGCCAGTGGTTCCCCTTCATGGCTGTCATTTATGTTGCTAAAATGCAAATCATGTCACTACCCTGCCACAGCAGTCCACTTTTATATGTGGATTTTCTTTCTGGGGTTTCAATCATCTGAGGTCAACTGAGGTTCAAACATATTACATAAAAAAATTCCAGAAATAAGCAATTCATAAGTTTTAAATTGCACACCGTTCTGAGTAGCATGATGAAATCTCTCACCATCTCACTTTGCCATCCCACCCAGGATGTGAATCAACCCTTTCTCCAGCATATTCAGGCCATTGACTCTGCCTGCCTATTATTAATAGTCACTTAGTAGCCATCTGCGTTATCAGATCAACTGTTATGGTATCGCAGTGCTTGTGTTCAAGAAACCCTTGCTTTACTTCATAACGGCACCAAAGTGCAAGAATAGTGATGCTGGTAATTCAGATATGCCAAAGAGAAGCCAAAGAGTGCTTCCTTTCACAGAAATGATGAAAGTTCTTGACTTAATAATGAGAAAAAAATCGTATTTTGAGGTTGTTTTATATACGTATATAACAATGATAACAGTATATGTAATTATAATTGTTCTATTTTATTATTAGTGTTAATCTCTTACTGTGCTTAATTTATAAATTAAACTCTCTCACAGGTATGTAGATATAGGAAAAAACATAGTATATGTAGGGTTCGGTACTATCTGTGGCTTCAGGCATCCACTGGGAGTCTTGGAATATAACCTTGGCAAATAAGGGGCAAAGACTTAACAGCCAGCCTTCAAAGGCACTTCCTTGCCAGAGGATTATAGTTCAAGGCCCTGAGGAGGCTGGGGAAAAGCATTATATGCCACTCTCACTCTGGCTTCTATCACTGCCCATTTCAGTCTCGCATACACACACTCACACTATGCACCATGAAACTATCACCAATATTAAGACAATGAATATATCCATCATTTCCAAAAGTTTCTCCTTTACTTTCTTTTTCCTGCCCGACCCTGATTCCCTAGGTAACTATTGTTTTGTTTTCTGTCACTAGAGATTAGTTTGCATTTTCTAGTGTTGTATGGAAATGGAAATCATACAGTTGTCGTTTCTTTGAAAGCTGGCTTCTTTATATCAGTGTAATTATTATGAGATTATCCTATATTGTTGCATGTATCAGTAGTTCATTCATTTTTATTGTATGATTCTATTGTATGGCTTTACCACTGTTTATAGATTCAATTTACCTATTAATGGATATTTGGGTTGTTTCCAATTGGGGAGCATTACAAATAATGGTTCTATAAAGAATCATCTGTAAGTCTTCTATACCTGTATAATTTAATTCACTTGAATAAATTCTTAAGACTGGAAGAACTGGGTCATATGGAAGGTGTGTTTAACTTTTTAAAAAATTGCCAAAATATTTTCCCAATAATTTGTACTATTTTACATGCTAACAAGCAGTATATGAGAATTTCAAACACTCCACATCCTTGCTGACACATGGTATGGTCATTCCTTTTAATTTTAGACATTGCGATAGGTGTGTTCAGGCCACTGTTGTGGTTTCAATTTAAATTTCTCTAATGATTATAAGGAAATGCTTATTTGCCATTCATACGTATTCTTTGGTGAAGTATCCATAAGAAATCGTTTGTCTAATTATTATTATTATTATTATTTCTTAACATCATATTGAAGAGTTATTTTATGTAGTCCAAAAAAAAAGTCTGTTACCAGATAATTGATTTGCACACAGTTTTTTCAAATCTATGGTTTTTAAATATTCTCTTAGTAGTTTATTTTAAAGAGTAAAAATAATTATTTGTGATGAAGCCTAATTTATCAGTATTTTCTTATGCAGATTATGTTTTCAGTGTTGTGTCTAAGAAACTGTTGCCTAATTCAAGGGCATAAAGGCTTTTTTCTATGTTTTCTTCTAGATGTTTTATAGTTTTACATTTTACATTTATATAAATGATCTATCTTGAGTTAATTTTTATATAGAGTGAGAGGTATGGATTCACATTCACGTTTGTTGCATACAAATATCCAGTTGTTTCAAAAACATTTGTTGAAAAGGCTATCTTTTTTTCACTGAATTGCTTATGCCAAAAATCAATTGTTCATTAATGTATGGATCTACTTCTCTGGATTTCTATTCTGTTCCCTTGAACTTTATGTCTATCTTTATGCCAACACCACACTGTTACGTTCCTCTAACATATAATAGGACATGAAGTCAGTCAGTGTAATTCCTCCAAGTTTCCACTTCTTTCTTTTTTGTTTCAGCTACTCTAGGTACCTCATATTGCCATATGAGTCTTAGGATCAGCTTGATAATTTTTACCAGAAAAAAAAAATCAAATGGGATTTTTATTGAAATTTCATTGCATCTGTAGATACGTTTCAGAAGGATTAAAATCTTAATATTGAGTCTTACAATTCATAACCACAGATTATCGCTCAAGTTTTTTTAAAAAAATCTTCCAACAATGCTTTTTGTTCTCAGTACACAAGTCTTAACACACCTTCCATCATATTTTTCCCTAAGTTTTTCAGATTTTAATACACTTTTAAATACTATTTTAAAAAATCAATTTCAGTTTTCAGTTGTATCCTGACACCTTGCTGAACTTATGGATTAGCTCTAATAGCTATTTTGTAGCCTCCATAAAATTCTCTGCACAGTCAATCATGTCATATGCAATTTTAACTTTTCCATTTTAATCTGGATTCTCTCTCATGCACTCTGTCTCCTCCCTCCCACTCATGCACTGTCTCTTCTCTCCCGACCTTTCTCCTTTTTCTTCCTTCTCCTCCCTTCCCTTTTCTTCCACTCCACTCTCCTTCTTCATCTTCCATCTCTTCTCCCCACTTCCCTCCCTCTATTCCTTCTGTATGTTCTCTCCTTGTTTTGATTTAAAAACTTTAGCAAAAGTTTGAATACAAGTGGTGAAGGCAGCTATCCTTACCTTGTTCTTGATCTCAGTCTTTCATTCAGTCTTTCACCATTTTCTGACCTTTAAAGTTCGCTTCTAGTGTCAATTTAGTAAGAGTTTTTATCAGGAAAGTAAGTTGAATTTTTAAAATTTTTTCTTTCTCTATTTAGATGATGATATGGGTTACTTTTTCATCAGTTAATATAATGAGCTACATTTAATGATTTTCATATGTTAAGTCCACCATGCATTCCCACAATAAATCTTAATTGTATAGCCTGTGTTACTCATTTTATATACTGTTGAATGAAATGTACTAAAATTTTATTCAGATTTTTTGCATGTAAGTTCATGAAGAATATTAGCTTACTGTAGCAATGTTTTTGTCCGGTTTAGGTGTCAAGGTAATGCTGGTCAGAAATAATTAGTTGGGAAATGTAGCTTTTCTTCAATTTTCTACAATAATTTGCATGGAAATGATACTATTTCTCTTTTAACTTTTCAGTGAAATTCATGAGTAAAGTCATCTTGACCTAGGAATGTCTTTATGGGAAACTTATTAACTATAAATTCAATTTATTTAATAGTTATAGGGCCACTCAATTTATCTATTTTTTCTTGAGTGAGTATTTTAGTTCTCTATGGCTACCGTAACAAATTATCACAAACTTGGTGGTAATTTATGAAAATGACAAAAATTATTTTCTCGCAGCCCTTGCAACCAGAAGTCCAAAATCAAAATATCTGCAGGACCAGGCTCCCTCCACCAGCTCCTAGGAAGAATCCTGCCTTGCCTTGTGCAGCTTCCACTGGCTCCTGGCATTCACTGGCTTGTGGCAGTATAACCCCTGTCTTTGTCTCATTCTCACTTGACCTCCAGTGCTGTGTCTCTGTGTGTGGAAATCTCTCTCTCCCTTCTCTTATGAGACACCAGTCATTGGATTTAGGACTCAATGAGAATTTCATCTTGAGATCCTTAATAGTTACATCTGCAAAGACTAACGTGGGAGACACTCTCCACACTACAGCAAGCTATGATACTTGGCGTCTTTCCAGAGATTTGTCCATTTCATCTAAGTTGTCAAAATTATTGGGATGAGGTTTTTTTTTTTTAATAATAATTGGCCCTCTCACTTTCTTGATCTTGGTAATGTGTGTCTATTCTATTTTTAATCTATATCAGTCTAACTAGAGGTTTATCAATTGTACTGACCTTTTCAAATAATAAGGTTTATGTTTCATTGGTTTTCTCTATTGTTTTTCTGTCTTCTATTTCATCAAAGGAGAGTGCATGAAATCTTTATTTCTTCTCTTTTGCTTACTTCACATTGAATTTTTTTTTTCCCCTAAATAGGGTCTCACTTTGATGCCCAGGCTGGATGACAATGGCATGATCACAGCTCACTGCAGCCTCGATCTCCTGGGCTCAAGCAATCTTCTCACCTCAGCCTCCCAAATAGCTGGGACTGCAGGTATGCACCACCATGTTCAGCTAATTTTTTGTATTTTTTGTAGAGATGAGGTTGCACTACCTTGTCCAGGCTGTTCTCGTACTCCTGAACTCAAGCAGATTGCCAGCCTCGGCCTCCCAAAGTGCTGGGATTACAGAAGGCAGAGCCTGACCTTCTTTCAACTGCTTAAGGCAGAAGCTGAGGTAATCTGTTTGACTTTGCTTATTTTTAAAAGTAGGGATTTAGTGTTATTACACTTCCTCTAAGTTCTATTTTAGCAAAATCCCACAAATTCTGATATGATGAATTTCACTTTTATCCAGTTAATGATACTTCCTGACATCCCTCTTATTATTATTATTTTTAGACCATGGGTTATTGAGAAGGGTGTTATTTCATTTCCAAAGATTTGAGTATTTTCCAGACATCTTTTCTTATTGATTTCCAATTTAATTCCATTGTAGACATAGAAGATATCTGTGTGACTTAAATTATTTTAAAGTTATTAAAACATATCTTATGGCCCAGAATATAGTCTATCTTGATAAATGTTCCATGTGTACTTGAAAAGAATGTATTTCCTGCTCTGATTAGGTGGCATATTCTATAAATGTCAGGTTAAGATGGCTTTTAGTGTGGTTTAAATAATCAATAACCTTACTGATTTTCTGGTTTTTTTGTCCCATCTGTTATGAAAGAGGGATTACAATCTCAAATTATGACTGTAGATTCATAGATATCTACTTGCTGATCTGATAGTTTTTGTTTTATATATTTCAAAGCTCTGTTATTAGGTGCATAACGGTTTAGAGTTGTTACTTCCACTTCCTGAGTTGACTTCCTTTATAACAATTATAAAACAATAATGACCCTCTTTATTCCTGGTAATAGTCTTTGTCTAAAATCCACTTTGATATTACTATGGCTACTTCAGCTTTCTTTAGCTTAGTGTTAGCATGACTTATTTTTCCTTCTTCTTTACTTTTAACGTTTTTGAATTTCTATGTTTAATATGTGTTACTTATAGTTGGAATACATTTTTTCAATCTCATAATTTTTCAGTTTTAATTGACGTGGTTAGACTATTTATATGTAATGTTATTATGTAAATATCGAGCTTTAAATCTATCTTCATGCTTTATTTTTAACATTATTTGTCCTATATTCTTTTTAGCCTTTTCCTGTTTATTCTGCCTTATTTTAGATTAACAATATATTTTTCCATGGTGTATATGCGCCACATTTTCTTAATCCAGTCTTAATTCAGTCTGTCATTGATGGACATTTGGGTGGATTCCAAGTCTTTGCTATTGTGAATAGTGCCGCAATAAACATACGTGTGCATGTGTCTTTATAGCAGTATGATTTATAATCTTTGGGTATATACCAGTAATGAAATGGCTGGGTCAAATGGTATTTCTAGTTCTAGATCCTTGAGGAATCGCCACACTGTTTTCCACAATTGTTGAACTCGTTTACAGTCCCAACAGTGTAAAAGTGTTCCTATTTCTCCACATCCTTTCCAGCACCTGTTGTTTCCTGACTTTTTAATGATTGCCATTCTAACTGGTGTGAGATGGTATCTCATTGTGGTTTTGATTTGCATTTCTCTGAAGGCCAGTGATGATGAGCATTTTTTCCTGTGTCTGTTGGCTGCATAAATGTCTTCTTTTGAGAAGTGTCTGTTCATATCCTTTGCCCACTTTTTGATGGGGTTGTTTGTTTTTTTCTTGTAAATTTGTTTGAGTTCTTTGTAGGTTCTGGATATTAGCCCTTTGTCAGATGGGTAGATTGCAAAAATTTTCTCTCATTCTGTAGGTTGCCTGTTCACTCTGATGGTAGCAGCCATAAAAAAGGATGAGTTTGTGTCCTCTGTAGGGACATGGATGCAGCTGGAAACTGTCATTCTCAGCAAACTATCACAAGAACAGAAAACCAAACACCGCATGTTCTCACTCATAGGTGGGAAGTGAACAATGAGATCACCTGGACACAGGAAGGGGAACATCACACACCAGAGCCTATTGTGGGGTGGGAGGCATTGGGAGGGATAGCATTAGGAGATATACTTAATGTAAATGACGAGTTAATGGGTGCAGCACACCAACATGGCACATGTATACTTATGTAACAAACCTGCACATTGTGCACATGTACCCTAGAACATAAAGTATAATTAAAAAAAAAAACTATATTTTTTTCAAATTCCTTTTTACCTTTTTTTTAAGTTATACCTCTTTGTTTTATTATTCCAGTAATTGTTTTAAGCTTTATAGTATACATCTTTAATTTATTACAGTCTACTTTCAAGTGCTATAATAACATTTCCTATATGCTATATGAATCTTACAATAATATACTTTAATTTCTCACCTCCTGGACTTTTGTTATTACTGTTAAACATGTTAGTTCTACATATACTATAAAACTCAAACTACTTACTTAATTTGTTAATATTTTTGCTTTAAGCAATCAATTATCTTTTAAATATATTTTACTTAAAGACTATTTTAATATTCAGCCATGTATTTACCATTTCTGGTGTTCTGTATTACTTTCTGTGGATGTGTGTGCTAACAATTTTTTATTTTTACATACAAACACTGTACCCACAAGTTAAATATAAGAAACTAATCTTTCCATGTCATGACTTAAAGTTTTAGGGTTTTTTACAATTGATTTATTGAAATGTAATTCGCATGTGATACAATTCACCTATTTAAAGCACATAATTTGAATTTTTAGTATATTCACAGAGTTGTGCAACCATCACCACAATCTCAATATAGGATATATTTAGCACCAAAAAAGAAGCCCTGTACCCTTTATCAGTCATTCCTTCTTTTCTCTCAGTTCTCCTTTTACCTGCTTCTAGGCAAACACTAATCTACTTTCTGTCTCTATAGATTCATCTATTCTGGATATTTTATTAAATTGAATATGACCATAATTGGTGTTTTGTTATCTTTTCTGACTGGCTTCTTTTACTTAGCATGTTTTCAAGATTCCTCCATGTTGAAGCATGTATCAATACTTTATTCTGTTGTATCAATGGATAATATACTATTGTATAAATATACTATATTTTGTTTATACATTCATCAGTTGATAAACATTTGAGTTGTTTCCACATTTTGGCTATTGTGAGTACTGCTGTAATGAACATTTATGTGCAGGTTTTGGAATAAAGTTATGTTTTCATTTCTCTTGAGTATACAACCAGGAGTAAATTTGCTGAGTCATATCTCATAATTCTGTTTATCATTTTGAGGAGCTGCCAAAGTGCTTTCCAAAGTGGCTGCATCATTCTACATTCCCTGCTAGCAGTACATCGTGATTCCAATTTGTACATATACTTGCCAATACTTGTTTTTTATTACAGCCATCCTAGTGAGTGTGATGTAAAATCACAGTGTCGTTTTGATTTGTATTTCCCTGGTAGGTAATGATGTGTGATTTTTTCACATGTTTATTGAACATGCATGTACCATCTTTGGAGAATATCAGGTTTTTTACCCATTTAAAAAAAATTGGTGATTCATCTTTTTTATTGTTGAGATATAACAATTATTTATACATTCTTAATACAAGTCCCTTATCAGATATGTGATTTATAAATATTTTCTCTTATCCAGTGGGTTTTAACTTTATTGATAACATGAATTATAGCATTTCTTTTATTTTGTGACGTCCTATTTACCTACTTTTTCGTTTGTCACTTATACTTCTGGTATCGTATCTACTTAGTAAATACTTTATACGAGTCAATGACCTAAGCCCTAAGGTATATATACAATCATATAAGAAATGTATGTGGTTCCTGCTTTTATGTAGATTAAATTTAGTGGGAGACCCCGGCATTTATTTAAAATAACACATAAACATACAATTGTAAACTTATTAGTTCTATGAAGGAGAAAGCAGAGAGCTATGAGGAAGTATAACAAGAACTAAATCTAAACAGTGTGTATATGTGTGCATTTGTGTGTGTGTGTGTGTGTGTTTCAGTAGAGAGTTGTCAAGAAAGTGTTTCTTGATGAAGCAATGTTTTAATTGAGATCTGTAAGACTAGAAGAGGAGAGGGCAATGGAGAAAGTTTTCTAGGAAAAAAGGACCTGAGCAGACATGTCGTCTATAGAAACTGAAACGAAAAGTGTGGAGTTACAGAGAGAGCAAGGGTGAGAGAAGATCAGATGAGGCTATAGAAGTAAGTAGGGATAACAGCATGGAGCGTCTTGTAAACCATGCTAAGGATTTTAATATTTTCCCTAAGAGCAAGGGAAAGTGATTGGAGGGTTAATTGCTTTGGCTACAGTCTAGAAAACAGATTGTGGGGAGAATAAGTGTTAGTAAGCTGGCCAGTTAGGAGGCAATCATTCAGGCAATGGTGATGATGGTGGCATGGAGTATGGTAATATTAGTACAGGTGAAGCAAAGGAAAGAAACTGGAGGGATACTTGCTTAGAAGAATGAACAAGCCTAGACTTTGAGTAAGATATGGGACTTTGCACACTGGATTGATTGCCACATTTGTCCTAGAAGGAAGAAGGTGTACTCTGTGCCTCAAGTCTTAAAATTATCTGATCTAGTTCTCAAACAAACACTTCGCTGTCCCTCAATAAGACTGAGTACTTGAATTTCTTGCTTTCTTTGGCTTCCAGATCTGATAATATTAACTTATTTTTATTTTTTCTCCTATATAGAGGCTCTATATCATGCTTCAGATGTAATATTTGATATAAATCTTCAAGTGCTGATATTACAATCACTTCTCTGCTAAATTCTGTGCATTTATCTCCTTATATATATACATTTTTCATCTGGCAGCCAATAGTACAACCTGTCTAGTCAAGTTCAGTCTTCTAGAACTAAACCATGTGACTGACTTTCTTACAAGCAATACCCTAGAATGTGGAGTGGGCAAGGAGAATTTGCCCTCTCTGACCATTCACTGCAAACCAATCTCTAGTACAGATAAGCCAGGTCTATAACTGACATGTAATCTTAAAAGCTTGGGAACTGAGATGCTTCAACAACAAGAACAATCTTAATGTTCACAGTATCTCCTTATCCTGAGTTTCCCTAATCAGACCACCTATTCACCACACCCTCTGCAGAACACAATAAGAAATTTACTGTTTCTTTCAAACATAAAAATTGATAAACTTCTTCCTAGATGCTTAATTACCTTCTCCTCCTGTGATTCCCTATATTATGGCTCCAACATTTACAGTGCATATTCTTGTAATTGCTCCTATATGTAATTACATTTACATAAGACTTACATAATTTTGCCTGCATTATAAGGTGATGATTCATTTTTCAGAAACTTTTTTGATGTCCCAAACAGGATACACTGGAGCTATATTTATTTCTTACAAGAAATGTTAAAGTAAGTAAAAACATATACATGTGTATTATTAGCCTGTCACAGGCTAGTATTCAGAAATTTGGAAATTAATATTCAAATAGGTGTAAGTAGAATGGAAATGAGTAGAAAAGGCATACTCATGTAAGAGTGTCAAATTATTATTTCCTTGTAACATCAAGAAAGGTATAACATCAAAAGATATATATTATATACCAAGTATAATAAAAATAGAAGCACTCCATAATGACAATAAAAATCTAAAGAAATAATTTTTCCCTAAAGTTGCAAATATTCCACTCCATTTGTGTATGAAACCCACTGGGCTTCAATACAGTAAGGCTTTGGATTCAACTGTATCTGAATCCAAATCCTAGACCTGCAGCTTTTAGCTGAATGATTTTGGACAAGTTATTTAGTTTCTCTGAGTTGAATTTTCCCATCAGTAAAGTTGGGATAATAATGCATACTTCAGAATATTGCTATAGGATTAAGTAAGATAGCTAAGAGAAATTAAAGAGTGCTTGCTCTACAGTAGGTGATCAGCTAATTTTAGTTTCATTCTCTACCAGTTCTTTTCTTTATAGAATTTTATGTTTCTTACTAGTGTGTTTTGGTTGTTGGTAGGCAAGACAAGTAACTAAAATTATTTTATATGTGGAGCTAATTTAAAAAAAAATTGCAGTGGTTTCCAGATGTTTGTGAAATGTCAGAATCACCTGCAGATTTTGTTAAAGCATACGTTGCTGGGTACCACCATTAGCGTTTTTGATTCAGTAGGTCTGAGGTCAGCCCAAGAATCTGTAGTTCTAAAAAGTGATGCATTGCTAGTTGCATGCATTCTCCAACCACAGTTGGAGAACTGTTGCAGTAATACATGTGCAACAACCAAAACAAGATAATGGGGGCGGGGAGGATTGGGCAGATCATGGCAGACAGGAGGCAGAACTAGATTGCAACTCTGACTGGGACAGAGCAGCGTGTGGAGGCTCGCATCATGAATCTTTGCTTCAAAACGACTGCAGGTATAAATCAGGAAACCCAAGAGAACCCACAGAGCCTCTGAAGGAAGCAGACTGCTCCTACAGGACAAAGGAGACACCCCAAGTACTGTGAGTGCCCAAACTGTGGAAATGGGAAAGAGAGATCATCTGCCCCCAAACACACACCCTCACTGGGGAAACTGAAGGTCTAGATTACGACACAAGATTCTAACCTTACCTGGAGCTGAGTCAATTGAGAGAGCCAAGTAAAATGCAGGGGTAGACGAAGCAGTGGGAAAAGTTCTGTGAGCTTGATGGGTCCTCTACCAAACCATTTCTGCCTGGCCTCATAGGTGTCCTTTGGGAGGGTGGACAGAGGCGTTGGGAAAAGGCCACAGGGAGAAGGAAATCTCCAACTGAACTTTGTAACAACTTGAACTGATCAAGAAGTCTCCTGGCCAGAACTCAGGGAAGGGCATGAATCTGGTATGCAGACTCCACAGGCAGGGGAAAAAGGAAAGGCATACTTGCTTTTCAACTGGGAGGCAGGTAGCTTGGGGCAAGTTCTCAGTCCTGCTTGCCCACTGCCTGGAAACAGACTTGGTGCTGTTGGGGATGGGGACATGGTAGGAGTGAGACTGGCCCTTTGGATTCTGTGGGAGCTGGGTGAGGCTTCTGACTGCTGGCTTTTCCCCACCTCGCTGACAACCTGCATGGCAGAGTGAAGATAACAATAATCCTCCTAGGAACATAACTCCACTGACCTGGGGACATCATCTCCATCACCCACAGCAGTCGCAGCAAGACCCACCCAAGGAAAGTCTGAGCTCAGACATGCCTAGCCCTGCCTCAACCCAATGGTTCTTCCCTACTCACCCTGGTAACTGAAGACAAAGTGTGTATGCTCTTGAAAGTTTTAGGGCCCCAACCACCTCCTCTTCGTCCTCATACTACCATAGCTGATGCTCTCTGGAAAGTGTCACCTCCTGGCAGGATGCCAACCAGCACAGAAATAGTGCATTAAACCACCAAAGCTAAGAAATCTAAGAGTCCATTTCACCACCCCTGCCACCTCCACCAGAACAGGTGCTGGTATCCATGGCTGAGAGACCTACAGATGGTTCACATCACAGGACTGTCTGCAGACAACCTCCAGTACCAGCCTGGAGCCTGGTAGACTTGCTGGGTGGCTAGACTCAGCAGAGAGATAACAATCACTACAGCTCTGCTCTCAGGAAGCCACATCCATAAAAGGGGGAGAGTACTACATCAAGGGAACACCCCATGGGACAAAATAATCTGAACAACAGCCTTCAGCCCCAGACCTTGCCTCTGTCAGAGTCTACCCAAACGAGAAGGAACCAGAAAATCAACTCTGATAATATGACAAAACAAGGTTCTTTAACACCTCCCCAGAAAATCACACTAGCTCACCAGCAATGGATCCAAACCAAGAAGAAATCCCTGATTTACCTAAAAAAGAATTCAGGAGTTTGGTTATTAAGCTAACCAGGGAGGCACGAGAGAAAGGTGAAGCCCAATGTAAGGAAATTAAAAAAAAAAAAAAAATGACACAAGAAGTGAAGGGAGAAATATTCAATGAAATAGATAGCATAAATAAAAAACAATAAAAACTTCAGGAAACAATGGTTACTCATAGAAATGCAAAGTGCTGAGCAATAACATCGAACAAGTAGAAGAAAGAAATTCAGAGCTCAAAGAAAAGGTTCTTGAATTAACCAAATCCAAAAAGACAAAGAAAAAAGATATAGAAAATATGAACAAAGCCTCCAAGAAGTCTGGGACTATGTTAAATGACCAAATCTAAGAATAATCGTCATTCCTGAAGAAGAAAATAAATCTAAAAGTTTGGAAAACATATTTGGGGGAATAAACGAGGGAAACTTCCCCAGCCTTGCTGGAGACCTAGCCATCCAAACACAAGAAACACAAAGAACACCTGGGAAATTCATTACAAAAAGATCTTCACCTAGGCACATTGTCATCAGGTTATCTAAAGTTAAGACGAAGGAAAGAATCTTAAGAGCTGTGAGACAAAAGTACCAGGTAACCTATAAAGGAAAACCTATCAGATTAACAGCAGATTTCTCAGCAGAAACCCTATAAGCAAGAAGGAATTGGGGTCCTATCTTCAGCCTCCTCAAACAAAACAATTATCAGCCAAGAATTTTGCATCCATCGAAGCTAAGCTTCATATATGAAGAAAATATATAGTCTTTTTCAGACAAACAAGTGCTGAGAAAAGTCACCGTTACCAAGCCACCACTACAAGAACTGTTAAAAGGAGCACTAAATCTTCAAACAAATCCTGGAAACACATCAAAACAGAACCTCTTTAAAGCATAAATCTCATAGGACCTATAAAACAAAAATACAATAAAAATAAACAAGGTATACAGGCAACAAATATCACGATAAATAGAATGGTAACTCAGATCTCAATACTAACATTGCATGTAAATGGCCTAAATGCTCCACTTCAAAGATACAGAATTGCAGAATGGATGAGAATTCACCAGCCAACTATCTGCTGCCTTCAAGAGATTCGCCTAACACGTAAGGATTCAGATAAACTTAAGGTAAAGGGGTGGGAAAATAAATTTTATGCAAATAGACAAGAAAAGCAAGCGGGAGTAACTATTCTTATATTAGACAAAACAAACCTTCAATCAACAGAAGTTAAAAAAGACAAAAAGTGACATTACATAATGTCTCTATTTATATAATGATAAAAGGCCTTGTCCAACAGGAAAATATTACAATTCTAAACATATATGCATCTAACACCGTAACTCTCAAATTCATAAAACAATTACTAGTAGACCTTAGAAATGAGATAGACAGCAACACAATAATAGTGGGAGACTTCAATACTCCACTGACAGCACTAGACAGGTCATCAAGACAGAAAATCAACAAAGAAACAATGGATTTAAACTATACCCTGGAACACATGGACTTAACAGATATATACAGAATTATTCCATGCAACAACCACAGAATATACATTCTATTTAACTGTGTATGGAACTTTCTCCAAGATATACCATATGATAGGCCACAAAATGAGCCTCAATAAATTTAAGAAAATTGAAATTATATCAAGTACTCACTCAGACCATAGTGGAATAAAACTGTAAATGAACTCCAAAAGGAAATTTCAAAACCATGCAAATACATGGAAATTAAATAACCTGCTCTGGAATGATCGTTGGGTCAAAAATTAAATCAAGATGGAAATTTAAAAATTATTTGAACTGAACAACAATAGTGACACAACCTATCAAAACCTCTGGGTTACAGCAAAAGTGGTGCTAAGAGGAAAGTTCATAGCCCTAAACTCCTACATCAAAAAGTCTGAAAGAGCACAGACAGTCTAAGGTAACACCTCAACGAACTAGAGAAACAAGAACAAACCAAACTCAATCTCAGCAGAAGAAAGGAAACAACCAAGATCAGTGCAGAACTAAATGAAATTGAAGCAAAAAATTACAAAAGATAAATGAAACAAAGAGCTTGTTCTTTGAAAAGATAAATAAAATTCATAGACCATTAGCAAGATTAGCCAAGAAAAGAAGAGAGAAAATCTAGATAAGTTCAATAAGAAATGAAACAGGAGATATTACAACAGACACTACAGAAATACAAAAGATCATTCAAGGTTACTATGAACACCTTTATACAAATAAACTAGAAAATCTAGAAGAGATGGATAAATTCCTGGAAATATACAACCCTCCTAGCTTAAATCAGAAAGAATTAGATACCCCAAACACCAATAAGAAGCAGTGAGATTTAAATGGTAATTTAAAAATTACCAACAAAAAAAAGTCCAGGACCAGACAGATTCACAGCAGAATTCTACCACACATTCAAACAAGGATTGGTACCAATTCTATTGACACTATTCCACAAGATAGAGAAATAGGGAACCCTCCCTAAATTATTATAAAGCCCAGGAAAGGATATAACCAAAAAAGAAAACTATAGACCAATATCCCTGATGAATATAGATGCTAAAATCCTAAGAAAATACAAGTTAACAAAATCCAACAATATATCAAAAAGAGAATTCACCATGATCAAGTGGGTTTCGTATCAGGGATGCAGGGATGGTTTAACATATACAAGTCAATAAATGGGATACACCACATAAATAATTAAAAATAACAATCACATGATCATCTCAGTAGATGCAGAGAAAGCATTTGGCAAAATCCAGCATCATTTGTGATTATAACTCTCAGCAAAATCAGCATACAAGGGACATACCTCAATGTGATAAAAGTCATCTATGACAAACCCACAGCCAACATAATACTAAAGGGGGAAAAGTTTAAAGGATTTCCTGTTAGAACTGGAACAATACAAGGATGCCCACCCTCACCACTCCTCTTCAACATAGTACTGGAAGTCCTAGACAGAGCAGTCAGACAAGAGAAAGAAATAAAAGGCATCCAAATTGGTAAAGAGGAAGTCAAAGTGTCACTGTTCGCTGATGATATGATCATTTACCTAGAAAACCCTAGAGACTCCTCCAGAATGCTCAAAGAACTGAGAAAATAATTCAGAAAAGTTTCCAGATATAAAATTAAAGTACACAAATCAGTAGCTCTTCTATACACCAACAGCAACCAAGCTGAGAATAAAATCAAGAACTCAATCCCTTTTACAATAGCTAAACAAAACAAAACAAAACAAAACATAGTAATATACCTCACCAAGGAGGTGAAAGACCTTTACAAGGAAAACTACAAAATACTGATGAAAGAAATCATAGACAACACAAGCAAATGGAAACACATCCCATGCTCATGGATGGGTAGAATCAATATTGTGAAAATCACCATACTGCCAAAAGCAATCTACAAATTCAATGCAAGTCCCATCAAAATACCACCATCATTCTTCACAGAATTAGAAAAAAAGAATCATAAATTTATATGGAACAAGAAAAGAGCCCACATAGCCAGAGCAAGACTAAGCAAAAAGAACAAATCTGGAGGCATCACACTACCTGATTTCAAACTATACTATAAGGCCATGGTCACCAAAACAGTGTGGTACTGGTATAAAAACAGGCCGATCTTCGACAAAGCATACCAAAACATAAAGTGGGGAAAGGACAACCTTTTCACCAAATGGTGCTGAGATAATTGGCTAGCCATATGTAGGAAAATGAAACTGGATTCTCATCTCTCGCCTTATACAAAAATCAACTCAAAATAGATTAAGGACTTAAATCTAAGACCTGAAACTATAAAAATTCTAGAAGATAATGTTGAACAAAACCTTCTAGACATTGACTTAAGCAAGGATTTCATGACCAAGAACCCAAAACCAAATGCAATAAGAATGAAAATAAACAGCTAGGATTTAATTAAACTAAGGAGCTTTTGCACAGCAAAAGGAGCAGTCAGCAGAGCAAACAGACAACCCACAGAGTGGCAGAAAATCTTCACAATCTATACGTCTGACAAAGGACTAATATCCAGAATCTACAACGAATTCGAACAAATCAGCAAGGAAAAAAAAAAAACAATCCTATCAAAAAGCGGGAAAAGGACATGAATAGACAGTTCTCAAAAGAAGATATACAGATGGCCCATAAACATATGAAAAAATGCTCAACATCACTAATGATCAGAGAAATGCAAATCAAAACCACAGTGCAATACCACCTTACTCCTGCAAGAATGACCATAATAAAAAAAAAAAATAGATGCCAACAGGGAACACTGCTACACTGCTGGTGGGAATGCAGACTACTACAACCACTATGCAAAACAGTGTGAAGTTTCCTTAAAGAACTACCATTTGATTCAGCAATCCCACTACTGGGTGTCTACCTGGAGGAAAAGAAGTTATCATACAAAAATGATACTTGCACATGCATGTTTATAGCAGCACAATTCATAATGGCAAAAACGTGAAACAAATCCATCAATCCATGAGTGGATAAAGAAACTGTCATATATATGTGAATGACATGTATGTGTGTGTGTGTGTGTGTGTGTGTGTGTGTGTGTGTGTGTATAAAATTAAATACTACTCAGCCATAAAAAAGAATGAATTAATAGCATTCACAGCGACCTGGATGATATTGTAGACCATTATTCCAAGTGAAGTACCTCAGAAATGAAAAACCAAACATCTTATGTTCTCTCTCATAAGTGGGAGCTAAGCTATGAGGATGCAAATGCATAAGAATGACACAATGGACTCTGGGGACTCAGGAGTAAAGTGTGGGTGGGAACGGGGTGAGAGATAAGAGACTTCAAATAGGGTTCAGTGTATACTGCTAGGGTGATGAGTGTACCAAAACCTCACAGATTACCACTAAAGAACTTACCCACGTAAGCAAACACCAGCTGTTCCCCAATAGCCTATGGAGATAAAAAATTCTTTTTAAATAAATAAAAAATAAAGTTAAAAAGATTTTTTTAAAAGATAATTGGTAAAAAGGGAGAGAAAACCACATTTTTCAAAGTCATATTTACTGTTCTAAATTTTCACTATAATCTACTGAAGAGTTAGAACAATCCCACAGATAGGACTCAGCATACCCAGACTTGGCCTCTTTTG
The DNA here is from genome assembly GCF_049350105.2 of Macaca mulatta. NCBI lineage: Eukaryota > Metazoa > Chordata > Mammalia > Primates > Cercopithecidae > Macaca > Macaca mulatta. The sequence continues at coordinate 81,418,067 of NC_133419.1, forward strand.
GTGTGGCCTTGGGCATGTCACTTCGCTATTCTTAGCTTTGGTTTCTCCATCCTAAAAATTACGGGACTGAAATAGGTCAGTGTTCTTAAAACTGTGCTTTCTAAGCACTGGGAGATCAGAGCAAACTGAAGGATGGTCTTCACGGGGGAATTGAACAGACAAGAATTGAACAGACAAGAATCGCATTCCCACACAGATCAGCTCTCCTTATAGAACTCTTAATATAATATAGTTCTACAGAAGAAGCCAAACCAAATCAAAATAAATAAACACAATCCAGTCTGAAACATCTTTAGGCTAGATGATATCTGTGGTCACTTTTACCATGGCTTTCTCAAATATTGAGCTCCATATATGGAGCTTTCTGTGATTATAATGATAAGCAATAGCAATAAAGACCTTACACACTACAAATTTCAAACTTCAAGCTATATTCAGTGCACTTTTGGTATTAAGAAGTTTTCAGTTCCAATGATTTGAAAGCAGATAAGCCATTCTTATTGCCTATGCTAACTCTGTGTGTGTGTGTGCGCGTGTATCTCACTCTAATAATTTGAGCAGCTTCATAATACAGCTAGCATTTTTGAGTGCTTGTTCTGCGTCACCTAGTATACTAAGAACTTAAAATGTATTTTTAGTTCAATCCTTAGAAAAACTCTTTTAGGTAATATTATTATTCCCAACCCAGAAATGCATAAACTCTAGCACAAATAATTTAACTAGCTTGCTCATGAGCCACAGGTAGTAAAAGGCAATGATGGGACTTGAACCTAAGTCTACTTGTCTATAACTTTATGTCGTACTTATTCTATGAGGAGATTCAAATAATCAGAGAGTTATCAAATGGAGCAATTAAAATATATAGATCTCTTTGTCTGATATATAAAAAAAAAATTAAAAAAAACAAGGATATTAAATCCCCCTGTGAGAGGAGCTAGGCTTTCTCCAGCAGGAAAGTTTCATCCAATGACTAGGAAGAAGGAGAGTTTAAGGTTTGCCCAGAGTCATGGAGGTGATGGTATGCACTATTAAACACTATTACTTTATTTCTTTATTTGATTTTTCAAATGTGAGCTTGGCTGAAAGTCTTTAGCTAAGTTTATGGCATTAAAACAAACAACAGTATATGCTAAGTGAACTGCTGTAGTCAAAAGCAGTGACAACTGTGTATGTTTTGGGGAGGTGGTAAGATATGAAATAGGGAAAGTATGATGAGACAGATATCCCACTGTAATGCCACCACCTCGACCAAGAAGACTGATAACTATGTAATGGGTGTTGACTCCAAAGATGCTTCATTTTAATCTTCTAATTGCATATGAATAAAGCTTTAATGGAGCAGATTAGACTCACGGCCCAATAATCTAAAGAGAACTGGATAGTGTTTTTCTACAAACTCTGAGCAGGTCAGTAGCTGGATGACTCCTTATAATTCAAAGATACTCATCCCTTTTATTAATAATTGTTTAAGCAATTCAGTCAAAAAATAAAGGATCATCATACAATGAGCCCTATGATTGAGACTTACATTCAGAAAATCTTGTTATAACTCTTGAAGTGATGGTAACTTACATCCTAAATTGGGTTTTAGAGCTGCTCTGCCTTAATACAGGCTTTCACAGGTGAAACAGTTTCTTGGGATATTAGCTAACTAAGAGCCTAACCCCAGTCTGAGCTGCTCATTTTTATTTTGCAGCTTTATTCATTATCTATTCTCAACAAGTATCTGTAAAGGTTGAAGAAAAATAATTATCACAAAATTTATGTAAATAAAGTTTTTACAGACAAAAAGAGAGAGAGCAGAAAAGGGAATCACCTTCGCCTCAACTTTTTCCTTAACTATGAATCATTGACACATACATTGTATTTTTAAATTTTTCTCATAAGGTATAATTAGAAATTTCAATGAAAAATACTAAGGAATAAACATAGAAACAGAACATAAACATAACCAATATGAAAGAAATTAGTTAACTATTGTAAGATATTTACCTTTTTGATAACTAAATGTCATGAACAACTGATTTTTATAGCATTCTCAGCCAATAAGCACAGGAAACATAAAGTATTAATAAAAATAATACTATACAAATGAATAGTGTTAATCCCATTCATAGGCTCTTCTAATCCTTCTATTATATACTAATGCATCTGGCATGAAATTCCATTTGTTCTGTTTCTTTTTTCAATGTTTCTCCCAATTTCTTTGTCAAATTCAACATCTTTAAAGGTAAATATTTCATTTTACCAACATACTACAGTTGTTTGTTCATTTTTCAGAGTAGGTAGTTGAGCTACTTCAAAATGACATTATTTTGCAGGTTACAGATCTTTACAACTTTGACGAGCTCCTGATTTTCACATGACAACAATTTTTATCTCACTTCTTGAAAAATGCATGCAAAGACTGTGAGCTTTGGGGTTAATTTGTGGTTTTAGCCCCTACATTTTCACATTTAAGGGAAACATCTGTCCTACTAATCATTGTTGTTTTTATGTCAACTGACAATGCATTCAAATACTGATTAAAATAAGAAGACACCATGGGCTTCCAGTGCATATCAAACAGAAGAACAATGAACACCCAGATTACGTTAGAAGGACTGTGACTGAAGACATTTAGACAGAATATGTGTTGATAGGGTAATTATTAGGTGGAGTAAATTGCAATGTAGAAGCCTCAAAAAGTACTTGTATAAATAGTTTCTTTTCCACAAAAGAGGTCTTGTGTTTGAAAAAAAAAAAAAAAAAGTCTTAAATTCTGGTAACTTCCAAAATCAATTGCCCCAAGTTCAACTGTAAGAATATTTTTAGTGTTCCTCTCTGAAATGCAGAATACATATTAATTTTGAGTGAATAATTTTTAGTACTGGAAACCATACCTGATCTGGTGGTTTCTTCTTCACTCCATGCAGTGAGAATCAATAGATTGATGTGGTGAGACAGTTACTTCGGGTGATCTAAAATGAAAAAGGCATTTTAAAATTAGGAAAAGAAACCTGAAAACTTCAATAATAATGGCCTCATAATTTTTTTTTCCAGTCAATCAGCAACATTTACTGTGTATCCACTGTGTACTGAGCCCAGTTTTATGTGGGCATGGAGATGTAAAAGAAAGAGTAGAGAGAATCTAGCTTAATGCTGATAAAGACTTGTGAAATAAATGAATAGTAAATTAAAATAGAAAAAATATCATCATCATTTTTCTGGATGACTAGTTTACAAATTATTTGGGAAGGAAAGATACCACATATTTGATATATATATTTATGTAATCATTCAAAAATATTTTAATTTGTATCACTTTTTATATGCTGAGCAAAGAGACATAGTACCTCCAAGCTTAAAGCTTTGGTTTCAAGGTGCATATACACTGTGGATACATAAAGAAACTAAAATTTCTGAGATCTCACTGTGTTCTGTGTTTGTCTTTATGAGGTTTATTGGCGAAATCACCTTTTCCTCAGAAATATCTTATTTCCACATGGTTATTTACATGGCAACTGAGATTAAGGTAATGAACACCATTTATAGTAGTGTCAAACTCAAGCCTGCTACTAATATCAATTTACTTTGACCACGACCCCAGGGGTAGTTACTAGACAATTACCTAAAGGCTATAGGCAAACCAAAGATATGGATGGCAAATTGGTAAACAAGATCAATAAAAATGATATAGGCCAATGAAATAAGACTTCATGTTTTATTTCTCATTATTGTATTTACAGTTAGAAAGTGTCTGGCATACTTAACAAAAGCAAGCTAAATTAGTAAGTGAGGAATGCCAGGAAGATATTACTCAAATATCTATATCAAATATGTACCCAAATAATATAAATGCTTAGTACCATCTTTGAATTATCTATGATTACAATCTCTATTTAAAATAAATTATGGCATTGTATTTATAATTGGAGGAAAACATTATTTTGCCAGCTACAGCCACAGCAGTTTTAAATACACACAGAAACTTCTTAAATAGAGGTCCCTTGTTTTAATGTAATTTGATGTAGTTTTTCAAGTCTTTAATTGGTGTTTTTTAAAGATATACTGCTTTCTCTAAGAGAAAAAGAAGAATTTGGAGATCCCAGGTACTCTGAAAGGTAGAAGGGATAAGATGAAGGGAGGAGAACAGAGGAGGAAGAAGAGGAAAGAAGGAATCAATGAAATAGATGGCCATCCCCAAAGACTTCCAAATTTTCAGTGACGTAGACAAAATTCATGCATAATGTGATATAGACATACTTTTGTATATATTGGAAAATCAGATGGAATTTACACAGCTTGGAAAAATATAAACTCCCTAGGTAATTAACACACATTTTAAGAAGAGCTATTTAAATTTCATATGCTATGAAATTCAGAGAGGTATTCAAAAAATTTCATGTAGATTAAAGATCTTGAAGAACTTAAATACCACAATAATATTATTTATGCAATATAAAATATAAATATTAATCTCAGTGTAGTAGGCTGAATAACCACTCCCCACCTCCAAGATGTGCACGTTCTGATCCCTTGAACCTGTGAATGTTCCCATGTATGGTAAAAGGGACTGTGCAGATGTGATTGAATTAAGGATCTTGAGATAGAGACATTATTCTGAATTATCTGGGTAGGCCCAAATATAACCAGAAAGGTTCGTGTAAGTAAGAGATGGAGGTAAGAGGGACCGTCACAGAGAGATTTAAAGATGCTATGCTGCTGGATTTGAGATGATAGAAGGGACCATATAAGCAAAGGATGCAGGGACCTGCGAAACTGAAAAAGGCCAGGAAACAAATTCTCCCCTAAAGAAAGACTCTAAATTTATGCTAAATTGTTAGAGCAACAATAAGAAACTAACACACTAAGTAAAATCTTGATTAACGAGGAGTCAGATTTGGATTGAAACTATCAAAAGTTTTCAACACATGGTCAAATAATAATAAAACAATCAGATTGTTTAGGTATATGTAGAGGGGGAGGATACACACCACTGAAGTGAAGCCCTTAATATGGTACATTTTATTTTATGTAAAATTGTATATTATGCAAATTATATCTAAAAAAATCAATAAATCACCTGATGAATAAAGACTGCACAATAATAAGCAAGTTTTATTTTAATCTATTGTTTGAACCATTTCAACGCAACACTAATCTATTTTCTTTTGTTTTCTGAAAATATGGTGATAATGATAATGATGATGATAATCATAACAATTTTGATGAAGACAATAACCATGTTGCTTTTTGTCCAGGCTGATTCTTTTAGAGTCTGTTCCTAGCCTAAAGAAATATAATACATTAAAGAAAAAAAGAAAAGAAAAAACGCTTTCTAATTATAATACTCACCATTTAATTACTCGATTCTGATCCACTAGGGAGTCTGATCCACTCCCTAACATTGTTCCTTACTTCTTTTGGACCACCTTATTTTTTTATTGATTTCTACCCAACTTAACCTCAGCCCCAGATTCTTTTTGTCAACCTGATTCTACTCTGGATACCGCTTTCACCTCTGCTCCAGAGTGACTCTGTGATCTGCTTTTCAAGAGGAACCTAGTGCCTCGACTTGGTCTTCCTCTACACTGAGATACAGCTAGACAGTCCATCCCCAAATCCAGAGCAGATAATGGAAAGTATCTTTCTCTACATCATCGTCAATAGGATATTGATCAATATCATAACAAAAAGAAAAATGGAATTATGAAAAAAGGAATTAGTCAAGACAGTGCCCAGAAGGAAGGCTTTTTTTGTGGTGGAGCCTTGATGATAGTAAGGAGCTTGGTACATATGATGGGGGGATATGAGCTCAGATGTGGAGAGAGAGAGCAAATGAAGATGGTCCAGAAAATCCAGCTCCATCCTACTATAGCCCACAGCTAATAGTACTGTTGTAGACATTAGAGAAGATGGGAGAAAAAAATAAAACCTAATTGAGCTTAGCAGTTTTTCAGTTAACAATATTGAACACTGTATCAATAAAATATAACTCCAAGCATCCATCACAAGGATCATAATGAAATAAAGAGATTTGAGTGTTCAGTAAGATCTACTCTGAAGATTTTTATAACATTCACTTCTTGGATTCACATTTAAGAGGACTATGTCAATAGAAATCTTAGGAATATATTTTATGAAATAGCACTTTTATGTTTAAGCTGGTATTTAGTGACTGTGATGGGCCAAGAATTGTAATAATTACTTTTTGTGTATCATATTATTTAGTCATGATGATAAATAGAAAACTTGGTACTATCTTTTTTATTTTATAAACTATAAAACTAAAGATCAAAGAAATTAAATAACTTTACCCGATTGGTAAACACTGATACAGATTCAATTTTATGTCTGTCCTACTACAAACTTGTGCTTTAAACTCTTTTGGGATATAACATAAATTTATATACAAATAGTGTAGTGTGTTGCCACTACTAAAGCCAAAATTTCAGCTTTAAAAAAAAGATCATTTGGGTCTTCTATAAAACGTAGATGATGTTATTCACAAGACAAAGTGTCTTTGTGCTGTATTTATTGCCCTTTTCTCTCATTTGAGGATATATGACTGATAGAAAAGAGCTGAATAGTCTCAGAGAGAGAGCCCTTTCCTTCTTTCAGCATTTTGGCACTATTGCAAAAAGACTGTCCCAATTTCAAAGGACAGATGCAACGACTAATGGCAAATAAGTAATGGAAGCTTTTATGGGTGACTCAGTAAGTTATCAAAACTGAAAATATATAGAAAAGTGTCACTCTGGAAAAGAGAATTATTTAAAGCCACTCCTAATAAAGTGATGCCAGAAATTAACAAAACACATCAGTTTCAGAGATCTATAATTAATCTTATCAGTGGATGTGGCAGGATAGATTCCTATTTAAACTTGCATCTTGATGAGACTTCTCGCTCATGTGCTGTATCAGTACAGAACTCACTAGGGACTCAGGGATCTAAATCCATCACAGTGATTTTATAGTCCAGTTCATGCTCGTTGCATGCCCTGACTTGTGCTTGGTGGCATTAAATAGCTAACTAACTGTGACCATGGTGTTGTTGAAAAAGCAGCAGCTTTTAGGGCATTTTTTATACACACTGTTGAAGAACAAATATAAAATTAAAAAGTCTCTGTCCAAGACTTGAGATAGAATTAATGGTCGGGGGAAAATGCAATCTGTGCTTAGTTCCTGTAATTGAATTATATTACAAAGCTTTCTAAATATAGGTATGCATCATAGTCTGTAATGGTTAGAGTGAAATGTGAAGGATCATAAGCAATAATTCTGTCATTAAATTTTTATGTGTAAGCACAACTTGGATAGGAAAGCATGCTTCTAAACCTTACAATACTAGAGAAGGCAAATTATTTTGAAACCTGAGACATGAGTTAAGTTATTATCTTTCGGTACCACTTAAAACAGACAAAACAATTGCAGTTATGAGAAAAATGAAGATCTCTTAGTAAACAAATGGGTAAATTATAGAGTTTTATTTTGATCAGACTTATTCCCTGTTATTAAATTTGCTCTAGAAAAACATTTAAAAAGAAAAAGACTAAAGGAAAGGAGTTAATTGTTAGTTTTGCTCAGATGCTTTCTATTTGCCATTGTTCTTACTTTTTAAGTTTCTGTTGTTAATCAATAAAGCACAGCATGACACTAGGCTGTAATATGACACACCTTTCCTTTATCCATTTATTTAATTAACATTACAATAAAGTTAATAAAATAGAGAAGTGCTTCTATTATCAGAATAACAAAAATGACAAAAGAACAGTAGTTTAAATTCTCAAATTTAAGTCCAAGTAATTTGTAATCTGCATAGTGTCGGAGAGGTAGGATATGATCTATTCTGCGATGTGCATTAGAATAGTGGATAGTAAAACAGAAATAAGTATATATATTATATACATAGCAGGTAAAAGTCTAGGACTTACTGGATCGAGTTATAGTGATTTCTTGATATTCTGTGTGGGAACCTCCTTGCTTTAATGTGAGTCAGAGTAATTTTAGATAGCTGCTATTCTGTGGGCCCATTTTAGGCCATTTGCCTTGAATTGGCACCAAACATTAATTTTCTTAGTATTTTATTGAATAGGAACACTATATTATATGTTTATTTTGTCTATTTGTTGATTTTGTCTATCTGTCGCTGCGATGGAGGTTTTATGGTGATAATGATTGTCTCTCTTTCAGCCTTTTTACCCAAAGACTTTTGAAGATTGATTTACTTTGATGGTTTGTGAGGACCCAAAGACCATCTGATATCTAACATGCAGACATCAGATTGTAATTGTTTTTCTCTAGGTGCTTCCATCCAGGTTTGTCAAGGGTTCAGACCCATGGGGATAAAGGAAGTAGTGATCATTTATCATCATAAAGGTTTGAAAAGTTTTCCCAGAGCAGCCGTATTCACAATTTTGTGTATTTTCTCATGCAAAGTTACTCTGGAATCTGTTTCTTTCTTTATCTTTATTTCTTTGTAATGTTTTGTTCACTTGCTAATGTTTACTGTACTCATACTGAATTTCTTCCACTTTCTAGAATGCATCCCATGCCTCACTGTCTCTGGTCCTTCAGTCCATCTGTCTGGAATAGTCTTTTCCTTCGATCCCACTGCTGTGTTCAGCTGGTGGACTTTTACTCATCCTTAAGGTCAGTCCAGGTGTCACTTCTCTCAAGAAATATTTCCTGACTCTCTGAATCTAGGTTTGGTGTCCCTGTTACACGATCTCATATTATCACTGATGTTCCTATCACAAGGTTTACCATTCCCATCACCACCTCCATTATAATTATTTGACTGTTTGACTGCTTCCAATGGAGAAGAAGCTCCCTGAAGGCCTAATCTATGACATGCTTATTCATCTTTCTGTCTCCACATATTTATTAGTCCCTAATATAGGCATAAATATAAATATATATATAAACATATGTATATGTATAGTGGTAAAGAATTTGGACTTTATCCAGTGATGAGTAGAAATATCACTATGTCATGAAAATATATGATCACTAACGTTCTCTGAAAAACTGGAAAATGCCAAATTCTTTAACATATTTTGTTTATAAAGAAAAGAAAGATTCAAAATATGAAAACAACCTTCCATTTAATATATTCTTGGAATATCTCTCTCAGGTCTGGGTCTTGAGATTCCAAATTTTTGTCATCTAGAGAACTCAGATATGCAGTTCAGCCCTTCACTGATCACACTGGATTCATAAGTGAGCTAATCTGTAGGCTTTTATGACACTTGCTCTGTGGTATGAGTGCTGGAGGCTGTCACAACTTTTCATTAAAAGGAGATAAGATGTGGACCACGATTAGAATGATCTGCAATGCTATTAGCAAGATTATGACATGCATTTTACCATATTATAATGTAAGATGCAATATTTTTCTAGGTGATTATTTTTTCACAGTTACTTATTTAATTATTCTATAAAACACCCTTCCACCACTACTACAATTTTGTTTTTTGCTTCTCAAGATTTGTATACCTTTCTGAGGCACTCAGCAAGGTGTGCCTCATGAGGTGCTATTAGTCTGTGTTGCTGTTTAACTCTAAGCTCCTCAGTCTCTTCTATTTTTTAAAAACATCCGAGGGGCAAACATGCCCTTGTGTCACATATCCATCTCATGCTGGTTTCTGTAATGCCTGGGATCTGAATCACAATGTCACCAATTAAATTATGACTGGGATTAGATTAGTGGCAGGTACAATATGAGACATATGAATTGATACATATAAATTATGATATAGAGACTAGGCACACGAACCAAGGTTTTTGGATTTGATTACCACTAATGTGTTCATGTTTCAACTCCTTATATCACTCCTATCTGTGACTGGTGTCTGAAAGCACAGGATTCTAATGTGATTTAATCAATCGATAAGCTGTGATTTAGCTTCTTTGATGATGAGACTAGCATCTTGCTGGTCTCTGAGACAGTCATCACTGTGGGAGGAACCCTGAATGGGGGAAAAACCACTACTTTTAAACGGCTACTAAGTACCAACCATTGTGAGAACGTCTTCGACATACATTATTGAGACAAGTCAGAGAGGTAGGGATTACTGCTTCAGTTTTACACATGTGGAAACCGAGGTTCAAGTTAAGTTTTAGAGCAACCAGGGAAGGCATTTGGGGTTTGAATCCAGGTATGTCCAAAGCCCAGGCAGCCAAGGAACAGTAGTGCTGCTGAAGCTTTAATTAGGAGCAGGTTACATACATCTTTTCTCTATGTTGCAATCACTTAGGGAGACTAGGAAGAGGTAGACAGATGCTTCCCCAGGAAACATAAAAATAGTTATTATTCTTTTATATAATTCACGGAATCTCTGAAACTCATCCACAGATGCCTGGATCTCAGAGTAAGGACTCTCAACCTACAAGGCAGAAACCCAGTCTCATAAACTTTTGTTTCCAAATTGGTGTCTAGGATCCCTGCCAGGCACAGACTTGGGTCAACAATATAAAGACTGTTGAATAGAAAAAAGAAATTAATGAATGAAAGACTAAATAAAGTATTTCTTCACTCTTCATTGTTAAACCAAATTATGCCTACTCAGGTGCTTGTCTTACTTATATATCACTGAGTCTCACAATTTAAAATTTATTGATTATCTCCTAAATGCCATGTTCTTGTTAGTCTATATGCATTATTTAATTTAATCCTTACCATAGCTTTCAGTCATATGAATCTTAAAGTCAACATTAGAATAGTACCTGACACAGAGTGGGAAAAATTAAGTTATAGAAAAAATATAATGTGTTCAGTAATACTAGCATTGATTATACACTTATATGTAATACACAAATTTAAATGCCTTACATATATTATCCTAGCTTAACTCTCACAACCCTATGAAGCATGTGTTCATACTAATTCTGTTTTACTAAAGATATAGTTGAGATTTAGAGCAAACAAAATGTCTTGTCCGTGGTCAAAAAGCTATTAAAGAACAGAACCAAGATTTGAATCTGGTGATTTCTGACCTTAAATCTCATGGAACGTGAGACACAGAGAGAAAATAATGTGTCTACAGCCACACAGCTACTAGGTCAAAGTTGGGAGATTATGCTCACTGTTCTTTTCACTGCATTTTCATTCTACATTCCACCATTGTTGTGGACTAAATATTGTGCCTCTGCCAAAATAAAATTCATATGTTGAAATTTTATTCTCTGACATGATGATACTAGGTGGAGGGACCTTTTGAAGGTAATTAGATCTTGAGGGTGGAGCCTCAAGAATAGAATTAGTGCTCTTATAAGGAGAAACACAAGAGCGTGCTTTTTCTTTCTCTCTACTCCCTGCCATGTGAGGCTACAAAAAGAAGACAGCTATCTATAAACCAGGAAATTAGCCTTCACCAGCTACCAGATCTCCCAGCATAATGTCTTGGACTTCACAGTCTCTAGAACTATGAGAATAAAGGTCTGTTGTTTCAGCCCTGTCTACAGTAATTTGTTATAGCAGCTGAAATGAACCAAAACAATCCATTAACATTACAAAATTGATAGGCATCACTTTCCCAATAGCCCTGATTTACAATGTGTTGGCACTAAAGTTATGGTCTTTGTAGTTCAAGAAAAGACAGAGACTAAGTTGACTTACAAAACTTAGGAGTTTCATTAACCTTATGATGCTCCCAACATTTTTGGAATAGAGACATCAAATATACTGCAAATGCTTAAACTTGACCTAAAGCTTATTTAGGCTAGAGAACTTTCCATATTTATCCGTTTTCATTTCAATTTGTTTCTGTACTGAAACTACAGCAATTGCATTCCATAATAACTAGTCAAAAGAATTATGAAAAGAGGCAAAACATACCTCTTGGCGTTTTATTTTATGAGATTTGATTAATTATAACACTATTTGTTAGAATGTATGTCAAAAGTAAAGTAGAGGATCCTCTTCAAAGACTTTCCTCCCCATCTAATTAGGAATAAATAGTAACTTCTCTCAGAAGCAAAATTTACTCAAAGACCTGTGCTAACATTCTTAAATATCTACTAGCCATAATAAAGAAATCAATGTACTTTATGTTCTTAGCTCCCACAATTTAGTCTAAATATTTGCCCTGGCATGCTTATGCTGGTCCAAGCAAGCATTAGGCCATGGCCTGTTCCTCTTCTTTATTTGAAGGTGTTTTTACCTTTCTCAGCATTCCACAATTTACTTCCTCCTTCCTTTGTTCTCCTCTGCCTTTGCCTCTTTTAAAAAGTTCTAAGTTGCCAGCCAATCAGGAAAAATACAGGATGTGAGGTCCCGTTCTAGTCAGTGGAAACCGGACACAGCAGTAGGGTGGATGCATCAGGTTATAAATGACCTCGTCTCCTTCGTTCGGTGTATTCTCGTGGCAAAACTGCTGGCGAGTGTACCCCTTCTACAGAAAGTAAAAAAATGGCCTTTCCAAGGAAATTAAATTTATGTTCAAGTGCTATTTCTTTATGGCAGCAGGGAATAAACATTTCTAACAATGTAGAATTTGTAGCTACTTCTAGGCATCTGACATTATGATACTTAATTATATGCTTTAAGTCTATGTGTGCTTTCCCCATACATTAATTACAGAGTTACATACATTCCCCTTAACAAATAAGAGTAAATTTTAAACTACAGGAAAATATAAAGTGTGGGTTTTTACATCAAAAAGACAAGTATTTAAATCTTGTCTTCATTCATTGATAGTTGTGAAAACTTTGGCAACATATCTGTCTCATCTAAATCACAGTTATATCCCCAGTAAAACAGAGATAGTAGGATAGGTTTCTCATAGTTATAGATATTAATGTAAGATAATATAAATAAAGCACTGGGAATAGTTCCTGCACACAAAAAGTACTTAATACATATTAATTTTATTAAATAAGTATCTTATATTCTTCCTAAGACTTAGACTCGCTTGCTTTGTGGTAGTCTCAGATCTCTCTCTCTCTCTATTTCTCTTCCTACCTATTTCTACCTATTTATCCATCTAGCCATCCATGTAACCTTTTATCTAAATTAGTCTCATTTAGTCTTCACTCTGATATTTCATTGTTATCCCCATTTCATGAAACAGAAAACTAAAGCTCAGAGAGGTTAAGTAAATTGTTAAAAATTACACATTTGGTAAAACTGAATTTCCTTGCATACATCTTTTTCTGTCTGTGACAGCTGTGATCATAAAGGAATCATAGACAGTTCCAATATGAACAGAAAACAAAATATGCACAATGGCCTTGCCCCTGATGCTACTTAAAGCTTCTGTAGCAGGTCTTATGCAAAGAATATAGAGCTTAAAATTTGAGCTAAGTTTAAATCCTGGGTAACTATGGTCAATTAAATCACTCGACCTCTCAGAGACTCATTTTTGTCTCATCTACCAAATGGGAATAAAAATAATATAGGTATCCTTGCTATTTTTGTATCTTTTGTGATAACGAAGCTTCTTCATGCAGTATATAAATGGCCTAAGTGCTGTAAACAGATGGCTTTGTACTCCAGGTGAAATGCCTACTGCAGGACTATGTATTTTAGGTTATCAAAAACCCCTGTAAGCAGCAAGCATTCAATAGATGCTTGTTGATTAGTTTAATAAAACATTTTGGAAACAATTTACAGAATAACAAGTATATGCATAGATTTGGATCTTTAAAGCTTAAAGTCTATTACATATGCAGCTCCTGCCTGGCAATGAATTTTTCTTTCACTACCCTGTAGTCCCAGGTTCAATACTTTGTTCATTTAACTCTATTTAGCTAAATATTGACTCGTTCATAAGGTTATTTGAAGGAAATACTATGGTCAATTTGTGTAGCTTGGCAACAACTAAAATTACAATGGAGATTCCATAATCACTACTATTTAAGTTTATGAACATTTTTGAGAAAGTAACACAAAGTAAGTTTCATAAGAATTTAAGGGAGTTTGTTTTTTTTTTGTTTTTGTTTTTTTGTTTTTTGAGACGGAGTCTCGCTCTGTCGCCCAGGCTGGAGTGCAGTGGCGCGATCTCGGCTCACTGCAAGCTCCGCCTCCTGGGTTTACGCCATTCTCCTGCCTCAGCCTCCTGAGTAGCTGGGACTACAGGCGCCCGCCACCGCGCCCGGCTAATTTTTTGTATTTTTAGTAGAGACGGGGTTTCACCGTGGTCTCGATCTCCTGACCTTGTGATCCGCCCGCCTCGGCCTCCCAAAGTGCTGGGATTACAGGCGTGAGCCACCGCGCCCGGGAGTTTGATTAGCATTATAAATTATGTTTTTGTGACTTTTTCAGTGTTTTTCCACTTCAGTGCAAATGTGATTGAGAAGGCAGCTGTCATCTCTTATCATATGACAGACAAAAATTGTTATTATGATTAACTTTATGAATTTATCAAATTATTAGTTGCAAGTTCCAAATGCATTTTTATAAAGGACTGAAGTATACAGAATAGAAAATATAGCTTTATGAATTATCTTGCAGTTTACATTTCTACTGACAATTCTAATCATTTGTTTAAAAACAAAACCTTGTATTTATTGAACAAATTAGGGCTTAGTTAAGAAACTCAAATAAAAGTTCCTTAGTTCCTTTTCATTTCACATTATCATGCCATCTGTCACTAAAGTACACAAATTATCTGCTTCACTCACTTTCTATATTCAATGTCCACTGGCTTCCTAAATCTGCATTCAAATGTTTCCTCCTCCTCCTCTTCTACTACCTCTGAGGGCGGGCCTAAGGAAGGGCCTTGTCATCTGCACAGTTATTCCAGGTTCCTACTCAGTCTCCCATCTGTTTTCAGCCTTTCTCATTCCTGACCTAGCATGACTGGTGATTCATAAAATCCCATCCTGGGCATCTGCCTTCTGAAAAGTTGATAGAATTCAGGTTGACCCTTCTGTACTCCTAGATACAGGCTTGTTGTAAGCCTCAAGGTTTTTATCCTCTGCAGATGACCACTGAGCCTGCTAAAGCTCCAACTTCTGAAGCCTCACCCCAGTGGGGGCAGCTATGCCCCTACTCTATCCTCAGAAAGAGTGTAAACTATTATCAATATTTTTCCCACATCATTCCCAGTTCTCTTGCTAAACATATCTGACTCTTGCATAGCTCATTAATGATGCTTTTTTGCTGTATGGTGTAGCATGTAACAATGTGGCGGCAAATACATACTTTCATTTCCTATCACATGCATTGTTTTATGATAGTTTTGCACATGCTGTTGCCTTTCTTAGAATTATCATTTGCCTGTCTCTCGCCTAGAAAATATCAGCTCATGCTTCAAAGCCCATTTTCTGTATGAATCCTTCCTTCATGCAACTCTCCTGCTCCTTAACACGTTGGCAGCTCCATCCTCTGCACTTTATAGCACTTTGATTTTAAGAATATCTCCCATCTAAAACTCATGCTGTATTTGAGTTGGATATGTATGCTCCTGTCTCCCTGACAAGATGACAAATTCCCTGAGGGAAGGAATCATGATATGCTCATTTCTATATCTCTAAGGCATGCCACAGTATTTGCACATAAGTATGACACAATAAAAATCTTGTTTGAATTTTTGAATTCCTATTTAAAGGATGTCCTTTCTAGAAAATGAAACATGGAAGAGATGCTGGAATTGGAAGTGATACACAGCAATGGGAGAGAAACTAGCACTTGGTGTCCTGTCCTAAATTAATAATGTTCAAGTCAAAAATCTGAAATAAGATGCTAGTCATGAATGCAACAAGTGGTTCATACAGTGCTACGATACATTAAGAAGCAAGGGAGGAAAACAATCATTTATTAAGCACTTAGCATATACCAGCATGCTAGGCATTTTAATAGTCTTAACTCACTTAATGTACACGACCTCGTGAATGATATATAATTCCTACAGCATTGGCAGGAGTTGTCGTTCAGTGAGATGAAGTGGTTTGCCTGCAATGTCATTGCTGGGAATTTGAGAGCTAAGTTTTCAAACCAAGTTTGTGCACGTCAAGAATTAAACTTTTTCACTTATAAATGCCCACTTCAAAGTCACATACATAGTAGGAACTCGATGGGTATTGACAATAATAGTTTTAGTAATGAACATTTCCAACATTTGGAAATGCTGTACTGAGTGCTTATTTTGAGACAGGGACTCCGCTGAGCACCAGGGACATAGAGGTGAATTAGACACACCTTTAAAGGCTTTCAAATGTATTTGAATTGAATTGAACTTAAAGCTTAGTCTATTCAACCTTAAAGTAATTCTGTGGTTTATCAAACAAACAGAAAGTGCTTAGTGTTGTTTGGCTTTGTTTTGCTTCTGTGACTATAGGAGGAAGGGGAAGACTCTCTTTATCAAACAGTGTGGAGGCCAGAGGCTCTCTTCCATGCCAGGCGAGTGGCTACGATAATTACCAAAGGAGCTGAAGACACCGGTTCCTTCCAATTAGCTTCTGTTACTGAGTGCTTCTGACTGCTTGCCTGACAGCCACAAGCAGATGGAGGGAGAGGAGTGCACACAAGATTTCTTTCCATTTCGTAGTTCACAGATTAAAGGCACTGTCAAGAGCAAGTCGGAGTTGAGGAATTGATTTATTTGGCGCTGAGTGTGTGGGGAAGGGTTGCTTCTGAGTCATTACAAACAAGACTGAGGAAATTTAATATTATGCTCTACCTCTTTGTACACAAACTAAACATTCCTTTTTTTGTTTGTTTTTTTCTTTTCAGATGCATTTACTCTGAAGGTCTCACTACCCCAAAATATGACTAGGTCCAGCTTCTTTAAATTCCAGCCCTTAACAACTTTAGGGGTAGCTATTGAAACTGTGATGACCCTGGCTCAAATGCTTTCTGGGGGCTATAGATGAAGAATGAGAGTGAGTGACCATTAGACAACGTAGAGAGGACCTCAGAGAAACTGATCTAGGCCAGAGAGAAAGTGGTCTAGGTTACCAGGCCCAAAGGAACATCATTATAATAACATCGTCACAATAATAGAAATGCAATCATAGCGGCCACTCGAACAGCATCTACCTGTGCTAGGCCTTTCTAGAGCTTTATGTGTTTGTAAGTGTTCAGTTTAACATTCACTACATTTTAACCTTACTACACGAGGTAAGGACTATTCTGTTCACTTAACAAATGAGGAAACCAAGAAAGAGAAAGGTTAGGTAATTTGCTCAAGAATAAGGAGCTTGTAAATAGAGGGATTGGATAGTGAAATCTAGCCCAGCTTGTGTTGGTTTAAAAGCCAAAACGATTTGCAAGAGACATGATACCACATTGACAGTCTATATAAAATATCAGCAAAGTGCTGTGTATACGTATAAATGTATGTGTGGATGGTTATGAATACATGCACACATGTCCACACATATGTGTATAGGGGTGTATGTGTGTACTATGTGTGTGTGTAGAAAGAGCTAGACCGTGCAAAATTTCTTCCTGGATTAGCATCCATTGATGATTCTTTACTAATATAGTTTTTACTATGACAATGCAAAAAATTAATTTTCTAACTTATATACTCCTTCCACCTTAACCAGTGGGCACTTGGCATTTTATTATAATCCTTCTCCTCTCTTTCATTGATTGATGTATTAATTTATGTATTATTTAGTATGGCCAAATAAATTCCTATTTTTTCAATGGTTTATAATTCTATATTGTACTTAAATATTTTGGTGTTCAAGTTGTCCCAGGTTTGGGCAGTGGAAGTCCTATCAATCTAAATTCTATGTTCTTATGACATACTTCTATTACTTTTTGAAGTATTTCCTAACTTTCTAGCATAAGAAGATATTCCAGGCTCATCTTGTACCTACCCTGCCTAGTCCTGAAGTCAGCCTCTTCTCTCAGGTCTCTGCTTCATGATAGTATGAAATAGTGTTAAGTAACAAGATTTGGGAGTGAGGTTTACTCATTACTGTCAGGGTATCTTTGGATCTTGGCCCTGTCAGCAAACGGAGCTAGAAAACATATGCAGGTGTATGTACATAAATACATCCAATTATACATACATACATACAAATGCATTCACAAATGTACAATGCACAGAAACAGGCATACACACAAATACATATTTTAGAAATCATGAATTCACACAGATTCCTCAAATTCCAATCCAGCACCCAAAAAAAGTTTTGTTAGTTTGTTTTTTTTTTGCCTCCTATCATTCTATGTCTGTATTATTCTATGTCTGCTGTATCATTCTATGTCTGCTTTCAGATTTTCTTTGACAATACCGCTACCAAAAAACTAAACAAGATCCCGAACTTCCTCAAAAGACTTTGGTGTTTGTTGACGTTTCTTCCTCATACTCACACTGCCCATAACTGAGGGTATATAGTCAAACACTATGAAAATGTTACCTTGCATTAAACCTTCTTTTTCTTCTTACTGTGTTTCCTTTCAATTCAGTTTTATGTTATTTCCTTCTAATTCTTACCAATTTTAGTTTTGAATATCTAGAACATTAATATATTTTCAAAGGTCAAAACTATACAAAAAGGGACACAAAAATTATTATTTCCTCCTTATCTCTTTCATCCCATTTTCTGCCTACCTCATCCCTTAAAAATAAGCAATTCCCATTGTTTTCTGGCTTATCATTCGTGTGTTACTTTTTGCATACACAGTCAGATATATTTATGTTTTCTTATTTTTGCTTCTTTCTTATGCTATATGTAGCACATTATATATGCTTTTTTGTACTTTTTTTCACTTATCTCTTGGAAATCATATTAGTACAGACATATTTCTCATTCTTTTGAATAACTACTTAGTACTCAATTGTGTATACATACCATAGTTTATTTAACCAATACCCTATGATTAAATATTTTGACAGCCTCCAATATTTTGCAAATATAAATGATGTAATAAATAAATTTGTGCATATGTGATTTCACATTTGTGGTGGTGTATTTTTAGTGTAAATCCCTAAAAACGAGTGTTTTGGGTCAAAAGGTAAATACATATGTATATGTACAACCTTTATGGGGGTTATACTATTCTATATTCTCACCAGCAAAGTATGAAAGTGCCTATTTTCCCACAACCTAAGCAATGGACTGTATTACAAAGTTTTTCAATTTTTGGCAATCTACAACATGATAAATAGTTCCTTGCTGTAGTATTAATTTGCATTTCTCTTGTCATGCAGAAAGAGTAAAGCTGAACAACTTTTAGAAAGTTTAAAGATCACCTTTATTTCTCTTTTTGGGAATTATCTGTTAAAGACTGTTTGCTAATTTTTCTATAGGATTTTTGCCCTTTTTAAAAATATTTAAAAGTCCTTTATAAATAGGGAATATTAATTTTTTTCTCTTCAATGTGTATTGGGAATATTTATTCCTAATTGGTTATATTTGTTTTTAATTTTTCATATTAAAATTTTGTTTCTTTTTTAAAATTTCAACTTTTATTTTCAATTCATGGGGTATTTGCACAGGTTTGTAACATGGGTGTATTGTGTGACACAGAGGTTTGGGGTACAATTCATCCCATCACCCAGGAAGTGAGCATGGTATAATTTTCTTTTCTTTTCTTTTTTTTTTCAACTATTATTTTAGGTTTGGGAGTATATGTGCAGGTTTACTACATGGGTAGATTTTGTGTCACTGAGGTTTGGTGTACACAAGTTTTCACCACTCAGGTGGTGAGCATAGTACTAGGTATATAGTTTTTTAGCTCTCACCCTCCTCCTACCTTCCCTCCACAAGGAGGCCCCCATGTCTGTTTCCTTCTTTGTGTCCATGTGTACTCAATGTTTAGCTCTTGCTTATAAGAAAGAACATGCAGTAGTTTCCTGTTCCTGCATTAATTTGCTGAAGATAATGACCTCCTGCTGTTTCTTATTTTTATGTAATCATATATATATATGATTATATAAATATATATATTTAATTGTATATGAACTTTTACTCATAGTTAAAATATTTTTTTCTATACATCTGTTTATGAAATAATTTACCCATGCTTTCTTTTTTCTGTTAATAACATGTATATTTTCACAGCCAGCATTCTTTACTTGCTCTGGGTTATCTATAGCTGTGGTTTCCAAACAGTTCTATGGCACCTTATGGTTCCACAAAAGTGAGTCAGGAAGACTGAAAATGACTAACTTAAAACATATTTTGTCAGTTAAAACTTTTAATTAAAAACAACATGTCCACTTAAATATGTCTGTCAAGTCAAATATTCAACATATTGAAGATCATTAATACATTGAAATTTGCTGCCAACCAAAATCATTTGGATAAAGCTATCATAATATAGCTTCTCCTTCCATGACTTGACACAAAACTGAATCTTTGGGAATATGTTTTTGATTAAAAAGGGTGTAGTTCTTCCCTGATCTATTTTTAAATTTGATCCTATGTATGTTTGCCAAAAGCAAAACAAAACAAACAAAATTCTACAAACCAGTACATCAGATGTGCCACGCTTAATTATGACTATGCGAAGCACAAGTATATCTTATCAGATGAGGAGCAAGTTAAATTTTAAAACATTACAGTGCAAGATGTCAGAGTATTGGTATTTGTGGAACTTAATGTGAGTTCTGAGTTCTTTTTGTCTGACTTCTATATTAAACCATGCTACAAACATTGGTTAAAAACCTATTGTGCATCAGATACTGCACTGGATCTCAGATATAAAGCAAGAAAGAAAGCCTTCATGATTTGTACACTTCAGGACTCCAGGAAAGACTCATTAAACAATTAATTATAATAAAAGGTGATGAGAATTATGATAGAAGAAAAATTATAAGTTATGGGATTATATCATAGATGCATAACCCATAAGACGTGGAAGGTTTCCCTCAAAAAAAAAAAAAAAAAACTGGGGAAAAATACTGAGACCTGAAAAATGACTATGAATAAGTAAAATGCCCTTAAATTGTTTTTCATATTGGGGTTTCTTATAGATTTTGGTCAAAATATAAAAGGAAGTTTCTATTCTTGATTAACAAGGTGCTTGAAGGTTAGAAATCTAGGCCCCTTAAGATAACAAATAGAATCCCATAATCTTGAAGGCTTCCAGATGAACGACTCTGTTATTCATCAACATCACCCACTCCTATATATGGCTAACTTATTGCATAAGACTTGTAAAGCCACTGAGATGAGACATTATTCCAGATTATCCAGGTGGGCCCTCCATGTGATTACATGAATTCTTATAAAAAGGAAGCAGAGGGAGATTGGACACATACACACACACACACACACACACACACACACACACACAGAAGGTGATGTGAAAATGGAACAGAGAAAGATTTGAAGCTGTTGGCCTTGAAAATTGGAGTGAAGGGGCCACAAGTTAAGGAATGCCAGCAAGCACCAGAAGTTGAAAGACAGAACATATGCACCCATAAAATTTCAAAAGAGTATGAGGCTGGCAACACCTTGAATTCAAACCAGTGAAACTGATTAAGGACTTCTGGTTTCTAGCCACCGTGTTTACAGCAACTTGTTGCAGTAGCCACAGGAAACTAGGAGAAGTAGAAAGTTCTTCATTTGTAACAGGAAAAATCTGACATTAGTGAAGAAGGAAGCCTGGGGAGGGAACTGAAGGAATAGGGCAGAAAGCTAATTGGTATTAAGTAAATGAGTCAATCGACAGATCCTAAAATAATGTGACAGCATTGGGAATGGTGGAAAGCAAATGAAAATTCACTTGTAAAGTATCCCCAGCTACAATTATTGATGTGGGTGGTAAAGACAATTTTACAAAATTTAGATGAGAGTAAATACAGTTTCATAGTTTTGTGGTAATTTAAAAAGGGGAACATCTAACATTTGTCTATTTTAATCTTGCGTATGGGACAAAAATTGCTGCAATAGTAACTACTGGGCTGCATCAGAGTTGAACTTTCAGAGAGGAAAGCAAAGGCATTTTTTGCATACAGAAACAATCCCAATCTCTCTGGTTCATAACAAACCAGTGCTAAAGGGGAACTCAGAGGATCTGGCCGAGCCTTCTGGAGTCTTTTATCCAGCACTCTTGGTAACTGTTCATTTGACTTCTGCTTGTTTGACAAGCAACTTACTACCACCGCAGGCAGCAGGCAGTCCTGACACACAGTGCTGCCTGTTACACACTCATACAAAAAGTATTTGTCAAGCGCCTCTCTATATGCACTGGGTACTCTTTTGGTCCTAGGATTCAGGAATCTATAGGAAAGACTCACAGAGTGTTCCTTCTGGTGAAAGATAAATAATGACCAAGAAATCCAATACATTAGCAAAATAAAAATCAGATATTGACAATAAGTATTAGAAAGAAGTTTAAATACAGTATTTATTATGTATAGTACAGAATATTGAATATTAAAACTCTGTGCTCAGGAAAGGCATCTCTGAGGAGGCAACATTTTTGAGCTGAGACCTAAATGACAAGTAAGAACCAGCTGCACAAAGGTCTGGGCCAAAGCACTCCAGGCAGACAGGTAACAGACCTGCAAGTGCTCAAAGCTGAGAATGAGCTTGGTGTGTTTAGGGAGCACACGAGAGTTCAGTATTGCTGCCACATAGTAAAGCGTAGAATATCTGAAACTTATAATTCTGTCTTGCCCCAGGACATACAACTCACAACCTGAGTAGGGTGGCTGTGTGTTAGAAAGAAAAAAGCACTCGTTCGGAGTTGAATGACCTGAGTTTTAATTCTTGCTCTTCATCTGACCCGGTGTGTGCTCTTAGATTGCTCTTTGCCACTTTATATTTCCATCTTCTGATATTTAAAGTGATGGGGTCAGACAAAATCACTGATTTTCAAACTGTATTTTGTGGGGCTCACTAAGGAGCCTTGCTGACGCGGCTCAAATCTCACTATCAGCTTCATTCAGAGCAACAGTGTCCTTGTTTGTATTTTCAAAATAATTTTCTTTCAAAAAAGGACTCTGCAGGCCAGTCTAGTGTGATGGCTCATACCTGTAATCCCAGCAGTTTGGGAGGCTGAGGCAGGGGAATTGCTTGAGCCCAGGAAGCTGGGACTGCAGCAAGCTGTGACTGCACCACTGTACTCCAGCCTGGGTGTCAGAGAAAGACCCTGTTTCAACAATAACAACAACAACAACAACAACAACAACAAAGGACTCTGCAGGTCAAGAAAACTTATAAACCATTACCCAAAATTATCTATTTAATTATTCCAAACTTCAGAATCCAGTCATTCTAAGATGCTTTGGACTCAACAGAAAAGGGTGGTCTAAATACAAAATGGGATCTCTTATGAAGGAATCTTCTTCTCATCAAAGGAGTTTGGCAAAAAGAAAAACAAAACAAACAGGTAAAACATACATTTAAGAAATGTATGTTCTGGGCCATGCATGGTGGCTCAGGCCTGTAATCCCAACACTTTGGCAGGCCAAGGTGGGAAGACAGCTTGAGCCCAGGAGTTCCAGAACAGCCTGGGAAACACAGGGAGATCGTATTTCTAAAAAAATGTTTAAAAATCAGCTAGGCATGATAATACATGTCTGTGGTTCCAGCTACTTGGGAGGCTGAGGTGGGAGAATCACTTGAGCCTAGAAAGTTGAGGCTGCAGTGAGGCATGATTGCACTATTGTACTCCAGCCTGAGCAATAGAGCAAGATCCTGTCTCAAAAAAAAAATTCTGGGTTACATAAAAGTAAATAATATCTTTGTTGCAGACATTTTCAGAGCTCTAAATGAGCTAACTTTTTAAATGATTTTCCATGAGAGAAATATAATATGCAGCATTGCTCAGATATCTTAGAGCATTTGCTTTTGGAATATGATATAAGATTAGTGTTTCATGGAACTCTTTATTAAAATTGTTTTCTTGTGATTCTGAGATATTAGGACTGTATGCCTTTATTATAAGCTCTAAGAGAAATAGGGTCAACTTTGTTCTGCTCACAGATATATTTGCAATGTTTTGTGTACTTTTGGGAAGGCAATATTCGATTAATGAACAGTTGTGGAATGGCTGACTGAGTAAACGAGTGGGAAAGACGTATTTGTTCCTGAGGAAGGTATAGTACTGTAGCTCCTCTCTATTGTCAACAAAATTACATTAAAACCCATGACATATCCAAGGACCCCATATTCTGACACTATAACCCTAAGCTTCCTCCATGAGATTCTAATTTCTTTCAGGCTGCCAACTTATCTTGCAGGAATCATTCATGTATTCAAAAATACTGTTTGAATATCTTATATTCTAGATACTTTAGCAGCTTTTGAGAAGAAATTATGAGCTTACAGTCTAAGAGGAGATATAGCTGCTAGTCAGATAATCAAAAATGTTCTTAGAAACTTGATAAAAACTATGTAGGAAACATGTAGATAGTTGTGATCTGATGTAGTGTTGAGGATCATGGAAGAGGTCCTCTTCCATGAGAAACAACATGTGAGATTTAAGAGCTGAAGACAAGGAAATATTAACTACACACAGTAGTTGGAGGAGGAGAGTGATTATTGGCAAAAGAGAAGCATGCCCAAGACCCTGGAGTTGAGCACAGGCAAAACAGGCAAAGACAAGACCACAGAAGTTCGAGGAAGCAAATGAAATGAAGTTGTTCCTAAGGCTGGGAACCTGGGCAATCCATCCAAGTTTTGTGGCATATTAAAGATTTTGCTTTTTATTCTAAAAGTAATGGAAAAAATAAAAGAGATAGGGAAGGAAGCATTATTATTATATTATATAAACCTTTTTCTTTCAAAGAAGACTTCGCTATATGAAACAGATGGGAAGGGATAATTTTAAGGTGTTAAGACAATGATGAGGCTTAACCTGGGGTGATAGCAGTGTGAACAGTGAGAATAAGTTCTAATGACATTTAGCAACTAAGATCTGTACTACATGGTACCATGTCACATGAGAAATATGAGGAAAACGATGGCTCCTAAGTTTTGAACCTGTGCCATTGTGCTAATGATAATGCCATTCAAAGGAAAACTAGGGGGAAAAAAACTATTTTGTTAGGGAAAAAAAAAAAATGTAAGTGTTGTTTTAGACCTGCTGAGTTTGTGGTTTCTTTGAGAGATCCAATTAGAAATGTTAAAATAAGACTGGAGCTCAAAAGAGAGGTCTATACTAGAGATGTAAAATTACACATTTCAAGAATTAAAATAGTACCTAAAACCTCAGGCATGAATAAAACATTTTGAGACAGAAAATACAGCATGAAAAGAAAGGCATGATATGCTTTGAAGAATAGAAATAAAAAAAGAATAACTACTATTTACTGAGCCTTTTCTATGTCTCAGGCACTGTCTTACACCATTAAATGAGTTATTTCTTTTACAAGAACACTTTGATGAAGTTAATAGTACTATCAGCATTTTTACAGAGTTGTTACATGTGCTGACTTTTATGAGTAATACGAGTTGGATCCAGGATTTGAGCTTTAATAGGCCTAATCCAGAGCCTATACTCATCATTGTTTATATTCAAATTATAGGATGAGCCATTGGAGAATTACAGGAAACAAGAAAGGAGAAGGATACCCAGGACCAAGGGTGCTCCCAAAAGTTGGGGAAGAAAGTTTTAAGAAAGAAATAGGAATCAAGATTAAGGCTGACAGGTAATAGAAAAAAAATGAATAGTAAAAGTTGCCTACTGCATTTAGCAATGTGGTGATCCCTGGAGATCTATCTTGATAGAGGGATGGAAGCAGAAGAGAGTTTGAAGTAGGAAGATAAAAGAGCAGAAAGGAAAGGAAGAGGACCTCTCATAATCTTGGTTATAAGAGGAGAAGGCAAATAAGGCAGTAACTAGTGGGAGAATAGAAGCCAAAAAGAGTTGTTTTGCTTTGTTTAAGGAAAAGAGTGGTTGGGCATGCTCTAGGGCTGTTGGGAAGAATAGAGTAGAAAGAGGTTGAAGACACAGGAGAGGTTAATCAGCACTGGTAATCAATGTTTGCTAGGGTCAAGAGACAGCAAGAGAGATCAGGATACAGGACAACAATGTAAAGCTATTTGGGATATTGAGAAAGAGCGCAGGTAATTAAACTGGCAGAAATAAGGAGAATAAATGGACACAGTGGTCATGAAAATCAAAGATGAAAGAGCCTGACGGCTTTTATTGTTTGTTTGCTTGTTTGTGAAATTGGGATGCAAGAGTCAGTCATTTGTTTAGTGTAAGAGGAGGGATTAATTGGTGGGGGAAGACTCAGAAATCTGTAGGCCAAGAGGAAGTTTGACGTAGTCATTGCAAGAAATGCAAGAGGAAGTAGACCATGGTAACAGAGTAAGACTGCGGGGCCGTGATCAGGGCCAGTTGGTCGCAACCTTGATGCATTTATGGTGATGAATTTACCCTACATGCTATTTTCTTTAGTAGTACTAAGCTGTCCAAGTACATGTACTAAGAATATGAATATTTGCTTAGGGAATAGATGCCAGACTCAGAAAAATAGAGCTTTAAACAGCAATGGTGTACGTATGGGGATTTCACGTAAAAAAGATGTCCTAAGGATGAAGGGAGATATATATATATGTTCAGAGTGTTCAGTATGAATTACTTTTGTTTAGATTAAACATCTTCCTTCTTAAGTATTTTGTTCCCACTAACTTGTGATCCTTCTAATCAAGCCATTTTCTCAGCTTCTCACATAGAATTATCTACTCTCCATTCTTTTCCATTCTTTTTTCTTTCCTCACTTCTTTTTCTTCCTCCCTTTTTCTCCTCCCACCTCCCACCTTTTGTTTCCTTCTTTCCCTCCCTGCTCCTTCCTCTTCTCTATCTTTCCTCCTCTCCCCTCTGCTCCCTTCCTTCCCTTTCCCTTCCCTTGTTTCCCCCTCTTTCTTTCTCACAACACCCTTTCTGCCTCCTTTTGTCTTTTCTCCTTTCCCTCTTTCTTCCTTCTCCTAGCCTCCCTTTTTTCCCTTCATACTTACAAATCTGGAATTTTCAAGACTAGCTATAAATTTAAGTTACCTGAGAAGCTTCAACAAATACCTATCCCTGGATTATGTAATAGTTGCAATTAATTCAGAATATCTGGGGCTAGGGTGAGGGTATCAATATTACATTTGTTATACAAACAAGTATCATTCAAAATCAAAACCCAAAGAAAACAATTTCTCCTATAGAGATTTACCATTCCTTAATATGATATCATGAATACAAATAGCAGAACTCAGGGAAACAAATCCCAAAACAAAACCAGATGTTCCTTAACTCCTCATCATGTGTCCTCAGCCAGTCCAGTAGCTCACTGTGATGAGCAGTCATTCAATTTGACAGTGTTCCCTTCTGTGGCTCTGTAAACTCTGATCAAACTTGGGGGATATTAGAATATGCTTTTTTGTGAAATTAATGTGCTGAAAGGGTTAAACAGGTCAGGGTTCTCACTCTACCTTTTCCTTTCATGTGAAAATTTAAGCCACTGATCTTATCTCTTTGTATTTCAGTTCTGTCATTTATAAGACGGAATGTTAGCACGCTCTCTGTCAAGGTTGCAGAGGGAACATATAGTCCCCAGAACCCACCTAGTAGAACATTGGTTTCATAACTGCATTACAATAGCAATTTATCAAATGCCTTTCAATTCCAAAGCGCCTGGCATGTCAGCAGCACATGGTAAGTTGTGTTGAATGATCTGAATTGACCATTGTTTTAGTAAATGGATTGTGAATATTTGATGCCTTCTTTAAAACGTACAAGTTGTTTTAGTGAATATTAAAATGCGAATCAACACCATAATGAGATATCATTTATACCAGTTAAGATGGCTATCATCAGAAATGTAAAAAATAATAAATGCTGGAGAGGATGAGGAGAAAAGGGAGCTCATATACCATTGATGTTAACGTAACTAGTAGAGCCACTATGGAGAACAGTGTGGAGGTTCCTCACAAAACTACAAATAGAACTACCATATGATCCAGCAAACCCACTACTGGGTATTTTTTCAAAGGAAAGGAAACCAGTATATCAAAAAGACATCTGCATGTCCATGTTTATCACAGCACTCCACAATAGTCAAGGTAGGGACTCAACCTATATGTTAATCAATAGATGAATGAATAAAGACAATGTAGTATATATAAACAATGGAATACTATTCTGCCACGAAACAGAATGAAATTCTGTCATTCACGGCAATACAGGTGAACCTGGAGGACAGTAGGTTATGCATATGAATGTTCTCACTCATATGCATAAGCTAAAATATTTGATCTCACAAGAAGTTAGTGGAACAGAGGTTACTAGAGGGTGAGAAGTTGGGGGCCAAGGGAGGATAGAAAGAAGTTTGTTAAAGGATACAAAGTTAAAGCTAGATAGAAGGAATAAGCTCTAGTGTTCTACAGCACTGTTGGATTGCTACAGTTAACAAAAAGATATATTTTTAAATAGCTCCAGAAGAGGATATTGAATGTTCTCAACATGAAGAAATAAATGTTTGAGATTATTCATACACTATTTGCTCTGATTTGCTTGCTAAACATTGTATGTACCAAAACATCATTGTGTACCCTATAAATATGTACAATTATTGGCAATTTATCCATTCTTTTTATTATTATTTTTTTTTAAAGAAGGAGTCTCCCTCTGTTGCCCAGGCTGGAGTGCAGTGGTACAATCTCTGCTCACTGCAACCTCCACCTCCTAGGTTCAAGCGATTCTCCTGCCTTAGCCTCCTGAGTAGCTTGGATTACAGGCATGTGCCACCATGACCCCACCTTGTCCGGCTAATGTGTTTTGTATTTTTAGTAGAGACAGGATTTCACCTTGTTGGTCAGGCTGGTCTTGAACTCCTGACCTCATGATCTGCCCACCTTGGCTTCCCAAAGTGCTGGGATTACAGGCGTGAGCCACCGAGTCTGGCCAATTTATCCATTCTTCCACCCACGTTTAGTGTGCCAAGTACAGTCATCCTTCAGTATCCCCAAGGCTTTTTCCAGGACCAATTGGTATTGGTCATTTTGGTATCTGCAGATGCTCAAGTCCCTTAAATAACCTATGCACACCACACCACATCCTCCTTATATATTTGGTACCCAGCATCCATAGGTTCCACATCCCTGAATTCAACTAATATTGAAAATATATGAGCAAAAAATTCACAGATTTCAAGAAAACAAAACTTGAATTTGCCTTGAGCCAAGTATTTCATAGAATTCACTCTCTATGTAACCTTGGGTAAATTATTTAACCTTTCTGAATCTTAATTTTCTCACCTGTAAAAGTGAAATCTGTTACATCTACCTAATACTATGCATAGTACATGGTAATGACTCAGGAAGAAACATCTTTTAGAACATTTAATAATATTACAAGTACATAAATCACCATCTAAAATTATTAATGATTTTGTGTTTTGTATAATATGTTGATATAAGAGAGATTTTTTTTTTCTTTAAAAAAGAGATATTTAAGAGACAGTATTCTTCAGCCTATTTATTGACTTTCAAATTGTCATTTGCTTTCTGTTATCAGATAGCTTTGATCCTTCAACCAAAATAGAGTGGTAACAGTCCTGCTAATTAGAGACTCTAATTATTTTACTAATATTGGAGCTAAAGTTCAGAGCAGTTAGGGAGCTTACTTATGATCACATTGCTTGTAAACTAAGTGATCCCATGTGGTTCCAAAGTTTGTGTTCTCTTAATAATACATTATGTAGCATATGATGGCCTGGTCACCCGATTAAAAATAATTCATGATTGTATGTGTATTATTCAACAACAACAATAACACAAATCCTAAGTTGTGAAGGAAAACACATCTTAAAGTGGGCAATGCCTAACTGTGGGTGAATATGCAAGATAATTGAGAGTTAGATAAAAAATAAAAATCAGATCTGAAATTACTGGCTAATTAGTCAATGTCATCCTAGAAGACAAAAGATTTCAAGGGAATGCTGCAAATGTATTCATTCATTGAAGAACTGATAAAAAGATCAAGGAAAATAAAAACTAAAATATAAAAAGCCATCATATGAGATAGCTCCTCTTTGTTGGAGGTAAGCAAAAACAAGATGAATAAAAATTAGTCATATTATTATAATGTCTTACAGAGGAAATTTACCTAGAAGCATCCTAAAGTATCCTCTGCACTCTCAGGTTAAATCTTTCTCTGTAATTCTGAGGCCAAATTTAAGTTATATGTAAATAAAATAGAGATTATTTTAGTGACTATTATGTGTTGTCTTAGACTGGAATCTTTTGAGTACACTCAAAGTAGTTTAATCCAAAAGGAGAACTGGATATAGGATACAGAATTGGGAGCATATAGATATTTCATGGGCTAGGATTCATGAAGCCTAGAATCAGGAACTGTAAAGCAGGAACTCAGATTTCTCCTGCTGCTCATCATCTGTTTCTCTCCCATCACTTCATCCATTCTCTCCTTCTGAAGACGCTTTCTCCCCATTGGCACATGCACATCCACCATAGCTCTGGCTTCTCACAGCCTCAATATTCAACTCATTGGAAACAAATTGGAGTCCCAATTAGCAGAAAAGATAATTTGGCGGGCTTTCTCACTTCAGGTTTTTTTTTTTTTTTTTTTTCCAACCACACTGTCTATTGGGAGGTGGTGTCATTGAATCGTAGTCCAGTTGACAACGGAAACAGGCTAAGATGGAGCCATAAACAGATGCTATTAGAAGGAATAGAGTAAAAAAGGAAAAGATTCGTGAAGGAAAGGAATGGAGTTTGGCACATTTATACATAGTAGCATAGGCATATATAAACAGCCTGGAAATTGTTTTAAAAGGCTTACAGTCCTCTGAATTTATTCCAGAATATCAACATTTCTTTTAAACATTTTTAATACTATATACCATGCAATTGCTTTATCATTTTCTATCTAGCCCTCTGTAATAAGCATGGTTTCTAACCAAGTACAGTTTGGTAAAAGTAATTAATGCCATTAGGTTGGTGAGAAAATAACTGTGGTTTTTGCCATTACTTTCAATGGCATTTGAAATGGCCATTACTTTCAGTGGCAAATACTGCAATTATTTTCACACCAACCTAATACTTGTAGAAAATTAAGGGGAAAAGTCTAATGAAGCAAGTCAAAATTCCTACAGTAACAACACATGTTAATATTTTGGTATATGGTCTTTGAATTTAACTCTACATACAAACCCATTCATATAGTTGACCTTATACCCTGCATATTATTTTAAGGGTTTTTTCACAAATTAACAATTTTTAACAATTATTATTTACACTTGATTTTCTTTTATATTATGTTTTGTAATGTCTATTCACAATTTCATAAATCTGTGAACAAAAAGCATTTGGTTATTCTAATTTGGCACTATCAGTAATGTTTGACTATAGGTTAGATAGAGATTTAGATACACCTTTAAATTTTTATGTACATATCTGATTTTTTGGATTAAATTTCTGGGAACAATTACTTGGTGAAAAAGTGAGACTGAAATATACCATATGGTTCTTGATAGCAATTACAATCCAAAAAAGTTATGTGAATTGATATTCTCCCTAAATATCAATCTTTAAAATGCTCCCAATCTTTAAAAATCTCCCTAAATATCTCCCTTTAAAATTTCTGTGTTTAAGAGGTCAAAAGGCAAAAGCATCACTACCAACAACAAAACCAGCCAACTGAAAATGACAAAATATCTTATTGTTTTATGTTTCTCACAGTTACCAAGAATGAATAATTTAAAATCATTATAGTTCATTAGCTGTGTTATAATTCATGCTTTTTAATGAAATCTTTTGGAGGTTTTTTTTCCCCAACCTTTAGCAACTGCTTATTCCTATAACCTAGGTTTTACTTTCCTACAATATTTCTCAAAAGGAAAGAAACTCTGCTATGATACTCAATTTAGATGATGACTATGGAGTTGTAGGAAGTACAGCCAGTGGAATTATAAAAACTGGGTTCAGATGCAGGCTGAGATTTGTTCAGTGAGGTTCTTATTTACACTCTCGTGGATTTCATTTAATTACATACAATATGGAGGCAAGACATCTCACCCTTACATAATAGGAATCATTTCTTCTAAAAGCACATTATACAGTGACATCTCTGTCTCACGATTTACACTTTTTCTTGTTCTCTATATTCCAGAAATGCTGGATTTGTTTACTATTTTTAAATTTGCATTGCTGTTTCCCACTCTCAGGAATTTTGACATGATATTTCCTTTGCCTGAAATAATCATCCCCCAACAATCTTCTTGACTCCAACACATCTACGTTATTTAAATTTTATGTCCACAGCAAAAACTTTCTTGAACCCTACACCTGCTACTTTAGGTATATTTGATTACATGCACCAAACCTCCTGTATAATAATCACTGCATCTACTATTTTTCATTTTATTTATTTATTTATTTATTTATTTATTTATTTGAGATGGAGTCTTGCTTTGTCATCCAGGCTGTGCAGTGACACGATCTCGTCTCACTGCCACCTCCGCTGCCTGAGTTCAAGTAATTCTCCTGCCTCTGCCTCCTGCCTCAGTTACTCAGCTACCTGAGTAGCTGGGATTACAGGCACCCACCACCATACCCAGCTAATTTTTGTATTTTTAGTAGAGATGGGGTTTTGCCATGTTGGCCAGGCCCATCTTGAACTCCTGACCTCAGGTGATCCATGAGTCTTGACCTCCCAAAGTGCTGGGATTACAGGCATGAGCCACTGCGGCTGGCCTATTTTTCCTTATAATGTCTGTGTTTCTTGCTAAGCAGTCAAGTTTTTTGAAGGGATGGACCATTTCTTTCTATTGTATCCTCAGCACCTACAGTAGTACTTAACAGCTAAAAAATATTTGTGTAAGTTTATAAGCAAATGAACTATTTTCTTCTTCTCAATAACATTCCCTCTTCATCCAAATTCTCTTCTTTTATTTTTACTTGTTAGAATAGTTTGTTTTATTTGGAGGTAACCAATAAAAGACTCTCCTTAATGATTGGATTTCATTTCTCTAAGGCAGCATTTAAACCTCTGGTGATAATTTAAACGAATTTAGATAGAAAAAATATTGTAACAGCTATATATGATTTTGTTTTTGTTATAACCTTTAAAGAAAGTTTTGTTGGCTTCACATTTTGTTTGAGACTTATAATACCCACTCCTTATGCTTTTCTCCTCTTCTTTTAGAGGCCTTTATCCCCCACCTCCTAGCCCACCAATCTTTGTAATTTGTCAGAACTATGTGACTACTTCTCACCAAGGAGCTGAGACATTATGTGAGTCATTCTTAGGATAAAGCCAGTAATTGCCTTCATGAGACATTTCAGAAATATCTTTTTTTTTTTTTTGCTATAACAACTGAGAAGTTCTCTTGTTCTTTGTGTTGCTAAGAATATTGGAGTCTCTGTCAGCCTGGATCCTTGACTGACTTCATAGAGTAGAATTCCCCCTCCTCTCACTGATTCCCCTGGGATATCAGAATAAGCACAATATATACAATTTTATTCTAGACATTTTGTTTAAACAGCAGGGTCTACATCATAGCTCACTATAGCCTCAAACTCCTCAGCTCATGCAATCCTCCTGCCTCAGCCTCCCAAATAGACGGGACTACAGATATGTGTTGTCATACCCAGCTAACTTTAAATTTTTTTATAAACATGGTGTCTTGCTATGTTACCCAGGCTGGTCTCGAACTTCTGGCCTAAAGCAATCCTTCCACCTTGACCTCCCAAAGCACACAGGTGTGAGCCACCATGCCCAGCCTGGAATTATTTATTACTGCAGTATAACCAAGACTATTCTGACCATATCAATGATAATAAACTGTCCTTTAAAATTACTTCTTTAATTTATATGAGGTGACTTTTAGAAATATTTTAAGCAAATAATAGTTTGATTTACTATATGATTCAGAAATTCCACTTTTTGGAATACACCCCAAAACATTGAAATCGGGGATTTAAACAGATATATGTACAATCATGTTCATAGAGCAACATTTATATTAGCCAAAGGTAGCAATTACCCAGACATCCATTGATGGATGAATGGATAAACAAAATGTGGCATATACATAACAACAAAATAGTATTCAGCCTTTAAAAGGAATGAAATTCTGATACATGCTACCATATAAATGAAACTTGAAATAAGCCAGACACAAAAGAACAAATTGTGTTGTATGATGCTGCTTATATGAGATACCAAGAATAGTCTAATTAATAGAGACAAAAAGTAAAATAGTGGTTACTAGAGCCTGGCGAGTGGAGGTACTTGGGAGTTACTGTTTATCGGATTTGCAGTTTCAGTTCAGGTTGATGAAAAAGTCCAGAAGATGGATGACGATGGTTGCACAACAACGTGAATGCACTTAATGCCATTGAATTGAATACTTTCAAAAGGTTAAAATAGTAAATTCTATGTTATGTACACTTTATCACAATTACAAAAAACAGTTCAGGTGATATCTAGCTACAGTATAACTCATTAAGATGATAATTAAATGTTGAGAAATATTTATTGGGAATAAGCATGAGTTTGGGGATCCGGCAGACCCTGGATTTGAAAAAGACACTGCTCCATACTTGCTGAGAACCTCTGGCATTTGTTGACCTTTCTTGGCCTCACTTTCATTGTGTACAAAATAGGGTCATTGTAAAGATTAACAAGGTAACATGCAAAACACTTAGAAGAAAATGGACACATTGCAGAAACCCAAATAATGGTTGCAGTTGTGCTGCCATTGTTTTTGTTATTATTAATATGTTTCAAAATGAAATAGGAGACTGAAGTGTTTTCTATGCAGTTTTTTTTCACGTAACATAAATTTGGTTAGAAATCAAGTTATGAAAAACAAGATTTTCGTCCCAGTAGAGTTATTGAATATTTTATCATTTTAGAAGTCCAATTTTCTTCACTCATTCTGTGTCTTCTGCCTTTATAAGGGACAGATTCAATTTATACTGTCAAATACTAGCTACCTAGCCATCTAGAAAACTACTCCTTTTAACCTTCTTTTATGTTTACCTTGCTGAAATATAGTTAAATGCTTTCAATAAAATATAAAACCAACAGACAAAACCTACCAAAGACTTCTGTTCTTCTGGATATGAGCAGACCTTTTGAGACAAATGAACTATTTAACTTAATAAAATGTTACACACTTGACTTTGTAGACAACCTGTAAGTAAGCAGGGCCATTTCGTTTTGTTCAATGCATTTCTGTTGAAGGCTTATTATGAGACCATAATATGTTTAAGATTGTGGGGAAGAAAACAAATAAAGAGGATATTTCTACACACCCAGATCTCAAGAGGTTATAAGCTTTGTGGGCTAACTGATGTTAATTTTCTCTTCTAAACATAGCCTTCATTGGCGAAGTTTAAAAGTAGGCAATTACTGACTGAATTAATAAGTTAAGCCTTATGCAACACTCCCTAGAACAAAACTTGTGCTCTGTAGTAAAGTTCTCATACAATATTAGTGCAGACGTGTTACTGCTTGGCTTCTTGCCTGTGTTCCCATTGTGCCACTGTCTGGAGGGTTCATCTCTCTTAAACACACACACTTATATGTAACGTCATCTCTAAAGTTCTCCTCTCTGAAGTCAGTGCTACCCATAGCACTCTACACTATCACCGTTACCATACAATTTTAACAATAGATTGCATATTGTTCTCTGTGTTGTTTTTTACCAACGCCTAGAGAGAAGACATTCCCTTTTATCTAAATTTAAAACATCTGGAAGAAGAGACATGCCCTGTCTTCTATATTTGCATCCTTCATAGCCTCAGAACATTGATTTTCACAAATTAGGCATTCAATAAATACTGGCCAATATGACTCAGTTTAGATAACTGGATTCAGCAAGCTTTATTGAGTCTTTCTGGTTACAAAGTATAATGACAATGCACTTTATTACTGACTTAGCAGAAATTCCACAAATGTTTAAGTTGCATTGGTAGTCTTTACAGAAAATTAGTTTTCAATGTTTCTCATTTACCTAGGGCATTTTTGCCTTATTCTCCCTATTCCATGGGAAGAGTTTACCGTTAAAGTTAAATACATCCTAGGATACAAAGTTAAGAAAAGAAATTAAATTGGTTAAACTAATAATATATTTATAGCATAGAATAACTATATTACAGTGCTAAATTAACATTATAATTTAGGAAAATGCCCTTGTGCAATGAGAAATAAACTACACATTTTCAACGCAGCAGCCCTGCCATGAGAAGTTTTCAGATTCCTAAATATTTAATTTGATTACTTTACTATAGAATATTACTGTTAGATAATCCTTTGTCCATATTATTATACTCTTTTTAAAACCCCTAGTTAATGACTACATGTGTTTTGATGTAATACATAAAGTAAATTGATAAAGAAAATTTAGACCTAGTTTAGCAAATGAGAAAAAGTAAATGAACAGTCTTCTCAAATCCACTCTTTTCAAATATCTACTTAATGTAGATTCTCAAAGGAGAAAACCCAGGAGGAAAATAATCTAAATGTGTGTTTGCTCACTTGATTTATTTTACACCATTCAAGAAAGACCTTATCTAATTAATAACTCAACTATCAGAATTTTTATGTTTAGATAACTGTGTTTAAAATTACACCAGAGAAAAAGGAATTATTTCTTGAACTATATACAATTAAGAAGCCACCAATACACACCTTCAGCTTTAATGTCTCTATAGCTTGAGTATCTTTTTTATTACACAAAGGAAAGGTAATTATCCTATTATCTGTGTTTTCCTACCTTTGTTTGATTTCTTACCTTTGTTCACATTTCAAAATTTTATTATGCTGTAATTTATGTATCCACCTTACCTGATTGTTTTGCTGTAGAAATATATGTGTGTGTGTTTACGTGTGTCTGTGTGTGTAAGTTTTCTATGAATAAACTGCAACTGTTTACATTATGGATTGGGTTATGCATTCAGATAATTTTATGGCAAACTAACTGAACTTAGAGAGTTCAAATATCTGCTAAATGACTAAAATATATCAAATGATGTTTTGATAACTAATATTAGTATTAATAATTATAATAATCATAGTAACAATAATAAATTATAGTACCATATAATAAATGACCAGCATACTAGGCATTTTACATTTATTATCTTATTGAACTCTCAAATAAATCTGAAATTAGCTATCATTCTTTACATTTCAAAGGTGAGGCCACCATAGCTTAAAATATTAGGTAAATAGCTCACACAAGGCCACATAACTGAGAAGTGGCAAAGCTGAGGTCTATGCTCAGATGTGTCTATATGCCTCCCAAGCACAATCCTGTCAGAATGAGTCCTGATCAGGGCATGTTTCTAGTAGGGAATGAACTTTTTCAACAGCTGAGTTGCATCATATTGGCTGCCCGTGCTTTTCTTTCTATGTGGTGCCGTCATTTCACTGTTGTGCATTGCTTATACTGTAAAAACTGACACTTTCACTATAATCCACGATGGTTGGACCTGGCTCTGTTTATCTGATTGAAAACATGTGCTTAAAAAAAATGGCTCAACATACAAGTCATTGACTAGTCTTTAAAATACTCATTTGATGCACAAGTCTTAGTTAGTCCTCTACACAGTCCCTTCATTAGAAAAGATGTGGATCAGAGATGATGGAACATAGGGTATCAATTAAAAGACCAACAGGCAAATTTACAAATGGACAGATACAACAACCAGTCACATAGCTAGCACTCAGAACCACACTGCTGTCCCCATGTCTATGTATTTCTGGTGAGTCAGTAATTCCTCTTGTCCATGGGGATTATCCATCTGTCCTTTTTTGAAGTTGATCAAGTGTTTAAAGAAAATCAGAGGAAATCTTTTCATCTCTCTGGCATGAGAAAATTGAAATAAGCTCTGTCAGTAAACATTTTTGGACTTCACAATTTTCATCTCACTTGATTATTCATGTCTCCTCAAACCTCAAACATGCAAATTACCACAAGTACCTATGGAGAATTCAGCTCAACTTGGAGATTACCCCTAATTTTTCTTTGATCTAAGTTGTAGCTTGTGGATCTTTCTGGACCTCTTTAAACAACCGCTTTGGAAAGATTTCATATGTGTGTCTGTGTGCTCTAACCTCTGATCATGTACATTTGAGTTGGTCCAACTAAACAGTATCTTGAAATCATTTCCTAGACTTTCTTAATTAACAAGAAACTGAAATTGACAATCCCATGAGAAAACTAGAACTCGCTAATTTAGAAAAGCCATTCAATTTGTTGGAAGTAAATACTAAACTCAAATTATAATTCTACCTTTAAAGATCTTGTAACATTTGTACCACTTTGGAAAATGTTATATGTAATATTCTCTTTCAGGAAGACTTGTTTCTACGTGACATACACTTTGCAAAGAAGCCATGGGAATAAAGGTAATGGGAATCTCAAGAATACAATAGCAAGATAAAAATAACACCTTTTCTTCAACAATTTCTTAGTCTCTGCGATGTGTCAGTATCTGGATATGGATATGGGCTAGCGATAAAAATCCCTTGACTTCGATTTCAAAGGTTTTCACCTCACACAGTTCTTTCTCCACTGCTCTCCCACCTCCAATCTTCAACAGGATTTTCTTCCAGTTTCTTGAACATACTATGCCTGCTCTTGCCTCCAAGCCTTTGCACATGCAGATTCTTCTGCTAAGAACTCTCCTCTGTTCTTATCTTTCTCTTTTGGTTGACTGAGTTCTACTTAGGCTTAGATCTTTCTTAAATGTCTTTCCTCACTATGACTTCCTTGATTTTCTAATGTTGTATTAGTGTCCCATCTATATATTCCCATGGTGCTCTGTTCTTACTCCATCAAAGCCTTTTTCACATTCTGTAGAAATAGCCTATTTGTCTGTATTCCTCATTAGATTGTGGATTTCTTGAAAGCAAGGATAGTTTCTTCTTCTATTTACTATTTTATGTTCAACATCTAGCACAGCAACCGATCCATAGTAGGTACTTAACAGATATTTCTTTATTGAATAATGGTGACCACAATTTATTGTATTTATTGTTTGTTCAGAAACTGTTAGACAATTTGCCTATATCTATTGCTCATATAAGTTATAGAATGTGTATATATTATTTATTTCATTTTAGATATGAGAAAATAAAAGCTTAAACAGTCTATCCAGGATTCATGAATTCTGAGCAACAATAACTGTGCTAGTTATTTTATCACAGCACCTCTAAGAATATAGTGATACTGTTTATATTTCAACCTCAATTAAGCAAATAAGCAAACAAACAAAACTCCTTCTGTGAGGCACAGAAAGATTCTCAACTATTAATAATTTGCTTTGAAAGCTTTTAAATGAGATACTTATGAAGACATAACCATAGATTTTTGCAGGCCCTTCCTAAGCATAATTATTTCTGTCCTATCATTATTGCTCTTTGATGGAGTATTTTGTTTCTCAAGACTTGCATTCTAGGGCAAACCACCTTGAAAGAGAGAGTCAAGAAGAAGTCAGAAACAGGTTCAATAAAAGGTCTTCAGGTTAATCTTCTGGGCAAGCAGTGGCCAAGTGCAGATACTGCATTGTGGAGATTGTTGTTTTCCCAGTTCCGTACATCAACTGAGCTTTTGGGATACTTCTCATAACAATAAGAACACCAATTCTAGATTGGTATAGAATCTTGACTTTTACAAAGTGCTTTTATCCATATCATTTTATTTCTCAAATATATCTATGAAGAGGAAGGGCAGTGTGATTAAACTTGTTTCATAGCAGAAACATATTCAGAAAAGTCAAGGCAATAATTAGAATGGGCCAAGAAGGCTTTCTGCTATAAGGAGGAAGAAGCGTGACAGACTTCAGGTCCTACTACTGGCTTTGGAATTTCTGTTTGTACTAAGAATATGCCTCCCATTCAGCTGTTCCCAGCCAGAGGCTGAGTAAAGTGGAGCTACTAAGGCAGATCTATTTCTGGGAAATATCTGATCTATCTGATGAGGACTTTGGCTCAAGAACTCCCCAAAGGCTTTGCAGAACCTAACTCAGCCTGCATAGGAGTCTAAGACACTTTTACCTAAATTTTACTCCCACTCTCCTTCACTCAAACTCAGACTTGTATCTCAGTCTGATGGCTCTCTGACTCTTCTCCAGCTCCCTCACACTTCCAGTCACACAATCCTTTCCCCTAACAATCCTTTCCCCTAAAACATGTGATCACATGTTTAATCATGTCATGGCATCTGATTCTTCGAAGAGTCAGACTGACAACTTACTCATTTTATATAACACATTAGATTTCAGGCTTCATGTCTCCTGGCCCAGTCTGTTGCTTGATAAAAGCCTGAGAATGTGCTTCTGCTCCGCAATGTATTTGGTTTATTAAGCAACTTCCATAAGAAAATAGCATAAAAGAATGAGTATTTAATATCACTCATCATGCATGTCTCTTTAGTCAAAAGTGTTATCATATTTCATATATTTTGGATTGTTTCTGGTTATATGAGAGATTATCTCAGCTCTTAGGAAATACATATTGAAGCACAAATGATAAAGCAAATTGAGTAAAATGTTAACAGATTAAGAAAAAGATATTAGGTGTTGTTTGTACTGTTGTTATTCTTGCAACTTCTCTGTAAGTTTGAAATTATTTCTAAATAAAATACAAAAAAAATTGATTTTCCAAAAACTTTAGGCTAAAAAAGAAAAAAAATACAGAGAGGTACATATGTGTCTATGTTTTTATGTTTTTCAGCTGTGAAGATGTAACTTGCATTCCAGGACTCACCTAACCCTTTCTGTATGCATGGCGCTCTATGAAATGTTAGCCTAGATTATTTCATTCCTAGCCTTGTAGACATCCACTGTATGAAGGCCATCTTTAAGTTCAACATTTAGAATGTTCATAGGCTCATCAATGTGACCAGACCTAGATCTGACTTTATGACATATTGTCTATTAGGGAAAATCTGATGTCAGTTTGTGGTCAGAGACATAGAGTAACTTTTGGCAACTTTTCTCTTCATTCCTTCTTTCCATCCTTCCTTCCTTTTTTCCTTCCTCTCTCCATGTTTTCCTGAGTGAATTTAAGGATTTTTATTTAACTTATTTATACAAGTTATTATCAAGTTTCTATTTTGTGGTAAGATAGTCTATACTCCTCAGTTCTTGTCAGTCTAGCATCATGATTGGTAGTGCAGGCTTTAGAACTAGATTGCTTGGGTTCAAATTCCGAGTCCTTAATCAATATAACCTTGGACAAGTTGCTTAATATCTTTGGCTTGTTTCCTTACCTGTTAAGTACGGATACAAATAACAGCACCTACAACAAAGAGCTCTTTTGAAGGTTAAAAACTGATGGCTGCCACTTAATAAGTTTACAACAAGTATTCCAACAATTATTTTTATTATCAGAATTGTTATTATTAGTCATAGTACTCAGTGCCTCCTCATATCAAACTCTAAGTCTGTTCCCAGGATTTGATGTAACATATACAAAGCACCCAACACATTCTAGAACATGAAAATAGCTCAACAAAGGTAGTTATTATTCTTTAAATGGAAAGAGAGAGCTGGTTAAGTTGGGTGGTCTAATATAACTCTTAAGTCAACCCTTAGAGACAAACTCTCAGTATCCTATCAAAGCAATCAGTCTCTGTGTGTGTTCTAAATTTCACTGCAAAAGCAATTTTCAAAACACTTAATCAGATTAGGCTTTTTCATATAGCTTGGGATTCACACGTAGCCAATGGTTTCCCCTAATTTAGGTCTGACTCTCTTAACATTTCCATCTGGTCTAGAAGTTATTTTCTTTAATGATCTTGCTGGAGACAATGATTCCACATAAATGAGTTTGCTCTTTGGCCATATAAGTTGAGCAATGTTCTGCCTGTGGAAAGTAATACCCATTTTCTACCACTTTGCCTTTTTTGTATGTACTTTAAGCTGCCAGCAAAATAGTTACAATAACTGTCCCTAGACACTATCATGTTTCTTCCTGCTTCTTTGATTATTGTCTAAAAGTGAACTGGGAAAAATATAACTAAGTTCCCTTCAATAATTAGTTCATTGGCCAAGGAATAAAAATTGGCTAAGGAAAAGAATGAGCAATTCCGATCTGTCTTTAAAGCCTTGTTATTTGGGGATCCAGTTAACACCATTTTATAAATTAGAAGCCAGAACAGCTGGTGGATAAGTTGAATGATACCAAGTGCCTTTGATTTTTTCTACATTTTGCTTCTCCTATTATTTTTTCAAGATGAAATTTTACTGTTATAAATGGTAATAGCAAAAGTGGTGGCAAAGTTGGAATCTGGATGCATAGGTATCACATAATAAAATAATACTGAATTAGGGCATTGTAAATCTGAGTTTTGTTATCACTTCTGTTATTGATTAACTGTGGACAAATTGCTTACCCTTTCACATATTCAGCTTCCTCATCACTTACGTTGGAGTAGTAATATATCTTAACCCTATCACAGGTTACTTATGATTATTAAATTGTATAAATTTGTGTGAAACTATTTTGAACAGTATAAAAGATTACAGAAATGTTTCATTTTTATGTTAATCACTCACTATTTATAAAATCTTCTAACCGTAGTATTGCATTAAAGCCATGTAGAGTTTCTGCAATGACATAAAGGCCATCATTATATTTCAATAAATTTATATTTTTCAGAAATCTTAATAAGCATTTTTCGCATAACAACTGATTGAAGGTTAGAAAATTAAAAAAATCTGCATTAATCAGGTAAACTTGGAAATTATTATCAAAGAGGTAGATTTGAAGGGACAGAAATAGATTCTTGCTTGATATAAAGTGATGGTAATGGTAATGATGATGATAAGATTATAATTATGACAATGGAAATAATAATAATAGTTATGTATCTATAGTACCAGACAATTTTCAAAAAGCAGAAGTATATCTTAATAGTATTTTGGATTTATAAAACTTCTGAGAATAAATAAATGTGGATAAATTTTATCGCCACAGTGTGATGAGGAAACTCATGGTCAGATAGGTGAAATGCCTTGACTGAGGTCAAAACTCAAGTCTTCACTTATTCATTAGCTTATTAATTTGGTCATTCAGTCAACAAACTGAGTATCTGCTATATACTCTCCAGTGTGCAGGACACTAGTAACTCAAAAATGAATATGACATGCAGATCGAGATGATCAT
The DNA here is from genome assembly GCF_049350105.2 of Macaca mulatta. Taxonomy (NCBI): domain Eukaryota; kingdom Metazoa; phylum Chordata; class Mammalia; order Primates; family Cercopithecidae; genus Macaca; species Macaca mulatta. The sequence goes on from NC_133419.1 coordinate 81,461,052, forward strand.
AATTTTAAAAAATGGGAATATAAGTAATTAAATAAATAATTATAACATAGAAGTTGAGGACAATAATAGAAATAATTATAAGATATTATCAGGGGAGTGACATCAACAAGATGGTGGAATAGTAAGTCCCAGGCTTCATTCACCCAAAGAAATGCTGATTTAACAATGATATAGGGACCAAAATACCTTCATGAGAACTCTAGAATCCAGTTAAGAAGTTGTAGGACCCCAAAAAAGCACAAAGCCCAGAAGAGCTACATGAAAATGGGTAAGAATAATAATTCCACTTTACTTGTGACAGCCCCTCCCTGAAGCCAGCTTAGCTAGGCACCAAGAGAAAATACCCAACTCATGACTTCTTCCTCAGGGAGAAAAATAAGTAGAGTGTGTATCTGATGTTCTAGCTTTTTGGAGCCAGAACTGTTTCGGTCTTGTCTCACTTACAGTATAAATGGTAAGCGTACAGCTTCAATGTCTGGAGGCTGCTAAGAACAAAGCAAAGTGCTAAGTGGTTTGCTGTGGCTGGCATGGCTTTGTGTGACTAGGAAAGGGTGCAACAGGAGGCTTCTCCACAGAGGGGATGAAGAGTAGTGGAGCATCCCTCCAACATTCCAGCTTTCCAAGAGGCTGCCCAACGGACTGGCTTCTGTCTTGTTTGTCGTGGAGCACTGACAATATCCAACAAACTCTGGATGCCTGACAGTCACTTAAACCAAAAGAAAAGGCTTTAATTAGTATGTATTCACTTGCCAGAAATCCTCACCCCAGCTTAGCATGGCACAATTAGGAAAGCTCAGAGCCCATAGATCATCCCTGGGGAAAGAAAGAGAAGGCTGAAACATATGTCCAATCGAAACATATGTCTAATGTATGCATAACAAACTGGTTTATGTCTTGCCTGCCTTGAGTGCTAACTAGACATGGCATACTCTAGATGCTTGGATGTTACTGAGAACGGTGACAACAAAAACCAGCTTGGATGGTGTGCTGCTGCTTCAGAGAACCTGCGACACAGCAGACAGATGCCACAGAGAGTAAGAAATTATGAACTCCTGGAACACTAAATCAGCAAATTTCTCTAAGTAGGAATTTAAATGCATATGTCCAGATAAGATACAGTCACAGAAAGGCTTGAGAAGCACCTGTGATCTCTAGTTGGACTAATCAGTGAAGATCAATTCACTAATTCATTCATGTATGAAGCTAGTCCATAAAGGCTGGGAGAGGTGGCGGTTTTTTTTTAAAATGCACAGACATTAACCTAAATTCTCAGGGTATACCTAGAAACAGGGAAACATGGCCCAAATAAAGAAGCAAAATAAATCTGCAGAAACTTAGAATAAACAGAGGCATATGAATTACCTGACAAAAAATATCAAAATAACCATCATAAAGATGTTCAACAAACTCATGGAAACCATACATTTAAAAATAATGCCAACAAATAAATAGAAAACAAACAGAAATGTTGGAGCTGAGGAATATGATAATTGAACTAAAAAGTTAACTAACAATTCAACAGCAGACTTGGTCAAGCAGAAGAAAAAAAATCAGTGAACTCAAAAATAGTCATTTAAATTACACAGAAGAGTAAAAAAATATATATACTCATTATACTCATTATGGATGCTCCAGAAGGAGAAGAGAGAGAAAGTGTCACAAAGTGTCACATGAATATTTAAAGAAATAATGGGCCAGCCATGGTGGCTCACACCTATAACCTCACAGCTTTGTGAGGGTGAGGCAGGAGGATCACTTGAGCCCAGGAGTTTGAGATTAGCCCTTACAAAAAAGAAAAAAAAAAAAGGAAAAAAATTGAAAAATTAGCCAGGTGTGGTAGCATATGCCTGCAGTCCTACCTACTTTAGAGGCTGAAACTGGAGGATGACTTGAGCCCAGAGGGTTGAGGCTGCAGTCAACCACATTCACACCACTACACTCCAGCCTAGGTGACAGAGTAAAACCCTGTCTCAAATAAATAAATTAATTAATTAAATACATAAATAAATAAAGGAAAAAAGAAAAAATGGCTAAAACTTCCCAAATATAGAAATGGAATTAGGCATCCTGATTCAAGAATCTCAAAAACTTCAAATGGGAAAGATACACTGTAAAGTAGTTCCCCCTTAATTAGGGTTTTGATTTCTGAAGCTTTAGTTACTCATGTTCAATCATGGTTCAAAAGTATGAAATGGAAAATTACAAAAATAAATACTTTATGTTTTCATTGTGTGCCATTTTGAGCAGTATGATAGAATCTCATGCCATCTAGCTGCTTCCCACCAGTGTATCCACACTCTTTGCAGTACCCATCTATAAGTCACCTAGTAGCCAATTTGGTTATAAGATTGACTGTTATGGTATCATGATGCTTGTGTTCAAGTAATCCTTATTTAAGCCACAAGAGCAGTGATGCTGGTAATTCAGATATGCCAAAGAGAAGTCATGAAATACTTCCTTTAAATAAAAAGGTGAAAGTTCTCAATTTAAGGAAAGAAAAAAAAAGTATACTGAGGTTGCCAAGATCTACTGTAAGAACAAGTCTTCTATCTAAGAAACTGCAGGGAAAAAAAAAAATTGTGTTAGTTTTACTGTCCCAACTCAAACTGCAAAAATTACAACATAGTGCATGGTAAGTGCTTAGTTAAGATGGAAAAGACATGAAATTTGTAGGTAGAAGACATGAACAGAAATGTGTTCTAACTGATGGAAAATGGGTTCAGTTTCAGGCATCCACTGGGGGTCTTGGAATGGAACATATCTTCCACAGATTAAAGAGAACTACTGTAATCTGTAATCAAATTTCAAAAGGCAAAGACAAAGAGATAATTTTGAAAGTAGCAAGAACAAAGTAATTTGCCATTTATGAAGAAACTTCTTTAACACTAAAAGTGGATTTCTCAGCAGGAAACTTGCAGGCCACACTAGAATGGAATGATATATTAAAAGTGCTGAAAGAAAAATATCACCAACAAAGAATACTATCCCTGGCAAAACTATCCACTTGAAATGAGGAAGAAATAACAGACTATAAAATATTAGCAAAAGGAATTTAAAAAGACACAAATAAATGTAAAGACAGCCAGTGTTCATGTATTGTAAAACTTAACATTGCTAAAATGTTCATACTACCTAAAGGAATCTACAGATTTGATGCAATTTCCACCAAAATCACAATGTCCCATTTTACAGACATAGAATTAAAAAAATCTTAGAATTTATGTTGAACCACAAAAGAACCCAGATAGCCAATCTTGAAAACTAAGAGCAAAACTAGAGGAATTATATTACTAATTTCAAAATATATTACAAAGCTACTGAAAATGAAACAGTATGGTACCAGCATAAAAATACATATAGACCAATGGAACTGAACAGAGAACCCAGAAATAAACCCCTGCATATACAGTCAACTGATCCTCAACAAGGGTGCTAGGAATACACAATAGGAAAAGGATAGTCTATTCAACAAGCAGTCCTAGAAAAAATAAATATCTACATGCAAAAGAATAAAACTGAATCCTTGTCTTAGCCCAAACACAAAAATATATTCAAAATGGATTTAAACTTAAATGTAAGACCTAAAACTGTAAGACTCCTATAAGACAACGTAAGGAAAAACATTATTGATGTTGATCTTAGAAATGATTTCTTATCTATGACACTGATAGCATAGGCAACAACAACAATAAAAGCAAAACGAGAAGTGAACCATATAAAAACACAAAGCTACTAAGGAAACGACAGAGTGAAAAGGCAAACCATGAATGGGAAAAATGGTTTTGCAAATTACATATTTGATAAGGGGTTAGTATCCAAAATATAGGGAACTCAACTCATACAACTCAATAGAAAACAACAACAACAACAATGAAACCCAAAAATGAATAAATAACCTAATTAAAAATTGGACAAAGGATATGAATAGGCATTTCTCCAAAGAAGATATGCAAATTACTAGCAGGTATAGAAAAAGACTCCCAACATCACTAATTATCAGGAAAATACAAATCAAAACTTCAGTGAGATATTGCCTCATAACTGTTAGAATGGCCATAATAGTAATTGCAATAAATAAATTAATTAATAAGAAGTATTGGCAAAGATACAGATAAACTAGGACCCTTGCTCACTGTGGTGGGAATGTAAAATGGTGCAGTCAATGTAAAAAATAGAAGTGCCTCCAAAAATTAAAAATTAAGTTACTTTATTATCCAACAATCCCCCTTCTGAATATTTACCAGAAGAATAAAAATCAGGATCTTGAAGAGATATTTACATTCTTGTGTTTATTGTAACATTATTCACAAAATTCAAGATGTGAAAACAAACTAAATGTTCATCAATGAATGAATGGTTAACGAAAATGTGGCACATACATACATACGAATAGAACAAAATATTACTCAGCCTTAAAAGAACAAAATTTTGCCTTATGTGACAACATAGATGAACCTTGAGGACATTACGCTAAGTAAAATAAGTTATTCACAGAAAGACAAATACTGCATGATTCTATGCTTATAAGGTATCTAAAGTAGTTAAACACATAGGTGCATAAGGTAGAATAAAGGGGCTGTGGGAGATAGAAATGAAGAGTTGCTATTCACTGGGTATAAAATTTCAGTTATGCAAGATAAAAAGTTATAGAGATCTTCTCTGTAACACTGTATTTGTAGTTAATAAGACACTTAAAAATTGTTTAGAGGTTGGGCCTCAGGTTGTGTTTTTTTACTACAATAAAAAAAGAATAGAATAAAAAATATCAGAAGAGAATAATTCAGTTATCTCAACTTTTTTCAGTGCAATATTTTCACAATTAGACTATGGACTCACGGGCTTCTCTGCACCAATGTAGATATACATGTGTTACAAATTTAATTTGATGCTGTTCTTACTCAATATTTTCAACTATTTTTATTTTCTATAGATTAATAATATAGTTTCTTTAGATTAGTCAGCAGAGCTACGAACTTATGGAACACCTTCAATTACGTTAGTCATAGCAACATCTTTTCGAAAGACACCTCTAAAACTAGAAAACAAGGAATAAAATTCTTTTCTTTAAGAATGTTGAATGGCTACAGTAACCAAAACAGCATGGTACTGGTACCAAAACAGAGATATAGACCAATGGAACAGAACAGACTCCTCAGAAATAATACCACACATCTACAGCCATCTGATCTTTGACAAACCTCAGAAAAACAAGAAATGGGGGAAGGATTCCCTATTTAATAAATGGTGCTGGGAAAATTGGCTAGCCATAAGTAGAAAGCTAAAACTGGATCATTTCATTACTCCTTATACGAAAATTAATTCAAGATGGATTAGAGACTTAAATGTTAGACCTAATACCATAAAAACCCTAGAAGAAAACCTAGGTAATACCATTCAGGACATAGGCATGGGCAAGGACTTCATGTCTAAAACACCAAAAGCAACAGCAACAAAAGCCAAAATTGACAAATGGGATCTAATTAAACTAAAGAGCTTCTGCACAGCAAAAGAAACTACCATCAGAGTGAACAGGCAACCTACAGAATGGGAGAAAATTTTTGCAATCTACTCATCTGACAAAGGGCTAATATCCAGAACCTACAAAGAACTCAAACAAATTTACAAGAAAAAAACAAACAGCCCCATCAAAAAGTGGGCAAAGGATATGAACAGACATTTCTCAAAAGAAGACATTCATACAGCCAACAGACACATGAAAAAATGCTCATCATCACTGGCCATCAGAGAAATGCAAATCAAAACCACAATGAGATACCATCTCACACCAGTTAGAATGGCGATCATTAAAAAGTCAGGAAACAACAGGTGCTGGAGAGGATGTGGAGAAATAGGAACACTTTTACACTGTTGGTGGGATTGTAAACTAGTTCAACCATTATGGAAAACAGTATAGCGATTCCTCAAGGATCTAGAACTAGAAGTACCATATGACCCAGCCATCCCATTACTGGGTATATACCCAAAGGATTATAAATCATGCTGCTATAAAGACACATGCACACGTATGTTTATCTCCATGCAGCACTATTCACAATAGCAAAGACTTGGCATCAACCCAAATGTCCATCAGTGACAGACTGGATTAAGAAAATGTGGCACATATACACCATGGAATACTATGCAGCCATAAAAAAGGATGAGTTTGTGTCCTTTGTAGGGACATGGATGCTGCTGGAAACCATCATTCTCAGCAAACTATCGCAAGAACAGAAAACCAAACACCGCATGTTCTCACTCATAGGTGGGAACTGAACAATGGGATCACCTGGACTCGGGAAGGGGAACATCATACACCGGGGCCTATCATGGGGAGGGGGGAGGGAGGAGGGATTGCACTGGGAGTTATACCTGATGTAGATGACGAGTTGATGGGTGCTGACGAGTTGATGGGTGCAGCACGCCAACATGGCACAAGTATACATATGTAACAAACCTGCACGTTATGCACATATACCCTAGAACTTAAAGTATAATAATAATAATAAATAATAATAATAATAATAAAACAAGGAATAATCCTGACTAAGCATTTTTTTTCTCCCAGGACATCTAGTTAGCTATCCCTCTCCTATTTCCCTGAATAATGATCTGTTCCTTTGAAAAATGCATCTCTGGGAATTATACAAACCTGAGTCTGAGAGGATCAATGTAGCTGGAAAGCAGCCTTAATCATCTAACAGCAATGGAAACCATACAATTAATTGTGAACAGAGAACCCAGAGTCATCATGTTTATGAGACAATTTAGTACCGTAGAAAATGACCAAAAAATCCGAAACAGGATTAAAAAATATTTAAATATTTAAATATTAAATATTTAAAACAGGGTAAAAAATATTTACCCTGAGGAAAAAAGCAGAGATTATTTAAGAAACACAGAACAGTTTAAAAGAACCTTATAATTAATATATGTAGAGGAATTTGAGAGGATATTAAAACCATAAAGTGAGAACTGATGTGAGGAGGGGAAGAAAGTACAAGAAATCACTATCAGAGATTAAAAATATGATTATAGACATTTAAAAAGAAATATCAATAGAAGATCTTAAAGATCAGAACATCTCTGAAATATATAATAACAGCAATAAAAATAGATAGAAACAAAATAAGAGGATGTATAAGAGACAGTGAGTCTTAATTCAAGATGTCCAACATGATATCAATAGGATTCTTTGGAAGAAGCAAAAGTGAACATAGAGAGAAAATGATCAAATAGGTAAAAGAAGACAATTTATTGTAGATGAAAAGATATAAATCATAAGACTGGTAGGGCCACTGAGAATTTCATACATGAAAATAATAAAAATAATGAAAAACAAAATTCCAACCTTCAGTGCATCCTTGTGAATTTCAAAGCACAGATACTAAATGCTTCCAGAGAGAGAGAAAGCAGGAGAAACAGTGACATATAAAGGAATAAAAATGAGATTTTATCAGCTTCTGTTAATAATTAATGACACTAGATGCTAGAAAACAATGGGAACAACATCTTTAATATTTTTAGGGAAATTGATTTTTGCATAGTGTTGGATACATGGCTAAAATATCAATAAAGTATGATGATTGATCAATATTATTTTCAAACACAAAAGTACTCAGAAAGTTTATGTTCCAAATACACTTCCTTACAAAGTTCCTTTAGGATATAATCTAGTAACTATACAAACAAGAAAAGGTAAATAAAACACAGAATCTGAATACAGCCTAGAAGAATCATGAAGAGAAGTCCTCAGATTAAGCCTGAGTTAAGACTAACAATCACTAGTCCTTATTGGTGCAGGAGTACAAAAACCTTCAACAGACAGAGACGCAGGGGACAGAGAAAGGTACTATGGAGGTAGGAGGAGTCACTTGATAGAATAGAAAACATAATTGGGATCTCAGGTGAAATTATAATATTTTAAAAACAAATGATGCAAAAGAAACATAAAAATAATTGGAAACTGGCCAGGCGCGGTGGCTCATGCCTGTAATCCCAGCACTTTGGGAGGCCGAGACAGGCAGATCACGAGGTCAGGAGATCGAGACCATCCTGGCTAACACGGTGAAACCCCGTCTCTACTAAAAATACCAAAAAAAAAAAAAAAAAATAGCCTGGCGTGGTGAAGGGCGCCTGTAGTCCCAGCTACTCAGGAGGCTGAGGCAGGAGAATCGCGGGAACCCGGGGGGCGGAGCTTGCAGTGAGCAGAGATCGCGCCACGTCACTGCACTCCAGCTTGGCCGACAGAGCGAGAGTCTGTATCAAAAAAAAAAAAAAAAAAAAGAAAAGAAAAGAAAAAAAATAGAAACTCTGAAAAAAAAACCACACGATGATTACTATGAAAACAGGTAATGACCCGAATATGAAGTTATTTAAAATATCAATAGATTTGAGGCTACTGACAGAGTGCAAAGAAAAAGAAAGAGAATTAATTTAAATGTATTTCTGGGAACATTTTCCTTTAGGTGGCCCAAAGTGTCTTGACATTGGATTCCCACAGAAGGAAATTTATCTTTGTGCCAACACTGAAGGATACTTATTTAGTCATACTAATGCAAATGCTCTTAACTGATTTTCAACTTTGTGGCTTTTTGTATTCAAGCAATGCACAAAGTCACAAAGAATTGACTGTGGTTACAGAAGATAAACATGAAGAATTTTGATCATGCAAAAATAAAAATGGAGCTATCAGATGATAAGTCTCAGAAAGCAGAAGGAAAAACAGTATTAACAGATAATATCAAAACTTTATAGAATAGAATTAGATATAAAATTATTATATTAGATTGCAATGGTAATCAATAGAAAAGATAAAACAGTAATTTAAATATCAAACCTTGCTATTAGTAGAAAGGAAGGACAGCGATCAGGCATGTGAACTGAATACTTATCTTCATATTATGGAGTCAATAGATATTATCTAAAGTTGATGAATTAAGTTAGTAAGATATATTATCTAGAGTTGCAGAAAATGTCACTAGAATAATTAAAAACAGCAACAAGAGAGACTGCCTCTGGGTCTAGGTCTGGGAATAAAAATACTTTTCATCATAAAGTCTTCTTAACCTGTTAATTTTTTAATCACCATATACACAATTTAAAAGCAAAAACAAAACCAAGCAAAGAAACAAACCTCAACAATACAGCATTCCCTAAAGTCTGCAGTTTAGAGTATTACATCTGCAATGATGAAGGTGGGTAAAATGAGGGTAGATTCCATTGTTAAACAATCTTGGTCAAAGGGTATAACCTTTCAGTTATGAGATGCATAAATCCTGGGCATCTAATATATAGCATGTTGACTATAGATAACAATACTGTATTGTACATTTAAAAATTGCTAAGAGAGTAGATCTTAAATGTTCTCACCAAGAAAAAAAAAATGATAATGAGGTGATAGTGTTATGTTTTGTGTCCCCACCCAAATCTCATCTTGGATTGTAATCCCCAGGTGTTTAGGGAGAGACCTGGTGGGAGTGTTTGGATTATGGAGGAAGTTTCCCCCATGCTGTTCTCATGATAGTGAGTTCTTACAAGATCTGATTGTTCTATTAGCATCTGCCATTTCCCCTGCTTGTTCTCATGCCACATGTGCTCATGCCGCCACATGAAAAGGTCCAAGTTTGCTTCCTCTTCACCTTCTACCATGACTGTAAGTTTCCTGAGGCTTCCCCAGCCATGTGGAATTAAACCACATTAAACCAGAGTCAATTAAACCTCCTTTATTAAAAAATTACCCAGTCTCAAGGAAGTTCTTTTTAGCAGTGTGAGAATGGACTAAGATACTAGGTGAGCTGATACATGTGTTAACTAACTTGATTGTGGTAACCATTTCAAAACTTATGTGTATATCAAATTATCACACTGTACATCTAAAATTTATATAATTCTATTTGTCAGTCATACTTAAATAAAGCTAAGAAAATTGAGTTTGAGAAATATTTTCTATTTGAAGATTCAGAATGCACAATAGTATACTAAAACTCATAGAAGATTGTATGTAAGAGATCTAGTAATTCCCAAACTTCTCTGACCAACGAACCGTTTTGTTGCTTTTAATAAAATACCTACTTTCAACTCAAGGAACAACTGTTTTGCAAAACTCACTTTCAGAAACACTTTTTAAGAAACATCTACTCAAAGAGGAGGAATTACCATGAAACTAAAATTTTCCTACTTGTAGTTTAGTTTCAAAATGTAAAAAAAGTATTTGTAAATGATAAGCAACAGATCATCACTGAAATTTTTTTTTTCATTTTAATTCACCTAAGCAAGTCTTCTACTTTTAAGCATATTGTTTGATTTTCTCTCTCTTATCCCAAAATACCGTATTTAAAGGTAAATGAAACATGGATCTGTCAATTTTGATTACATTAAAATTATATCCCTAAACTTCTAGTAAATTCTACAGTAGACTTCTTAACACTACCCCTTGTCCTCACACCCCAAACTCAATCCTTCTGAAAATATAACCTTGTTAATGTTTATCTCTCTTCACTTTATCCTTATTATTCCTATATATTATTCCCCTATTCCCCACACTCAACATGAAAAGATCTAGGAACAACTTCTACCACCCTCCTTCCTGCCCCAACCTCTAACCCAGTCACCACATTAATGAAAACATAATCTTAGGAATATGTATTAAGAATGCCCTCATTTACTCTGTGGCTCCTGAGGTGGGAGTGAGCTTGCTCAATGTGTTCCTGAAGTCACACCACAGAGAGGATGAGAGGCCCGAGTTCATCGAGTTCATTGCCTATTCCCATCTCCCCGTCGGGTTCAAGTCCTTTCCCTGCAGAGATGGTAACCAGACTTTATTCCATAACCTTCATATGAATCAGCCTCCAGCTAGCTATGAAAGCGAATAAAGAGAATCTGGATCACTACCCTGGCACTGGGGACCACAGCACTGGTCTGGACCATTACTCTGCACACAGACCAGAAAAAGCATGGGGAACCTTAAGCTCACCTCCTTCACTTGTATCAAATGATGTCTACTATGCTGATCTTCCATCCCTTAGATTTTGGTGGGAGATGGCTTAAATAAGTAACTTAAACTTAACAAACAAACAAAAAAACACTGTCAAGCTATATTTCAGAAGACAAGCCGGAGGAATTAAGCAAATTGCCCCAAATCACATAATTTATAAATGGCTGAGTGGGAATTCTGCCTGGTTTTAAAGCCCGTTGTGTTCTACTTCTGTTTCCATACCCTCTTTGTACACACTAAGCATAGCTGTCAGCATACCAAATTATATTTGTTTATGTGTGTTTGTCACCTATTAGGATCCCCATATTCTAGAGGTCAGGGATCCTAATTCCATTTCTGTATTCCTACAATGCAGTGTTTGGTTTATAGAAGGGATTTAATAAATTATTGTTAAATGAATGAATAGATGAATCAAGATAAAAAATAAGAAATTTTCAGAATCAGAAAATGCTATTTATCAAAATTGGACTTTTTTCTACTCTCCTGGTAAGTTGTGATGACGTATTAAAGACAAGAAACACAGCAGCATTTGTATTTGTCTTCCACTTGATTTCTTTTTTACTCAGTTGATGTTCCTGAAATTACTGGCATGAGTTAATCCATATGAAAATTTAGACAGAGCTCCCAGAAACCTAATGGATTATTTAAGATAACTCATTATTTTATTGAAATAAGGTTCATAAAAGGAAACAACTTTTCAGTCACAGAGCTAGCAAAATATAAGACTGGGACTTGAACCAAAGCACTTATTTTGCTAAGCCATGTTTACTTTCCTTGCCAATATAAACAGAGAGTTTCATAATACTTTGAGACAAGTATAGAGAAATAGGTTCAACCAGATTTTAGCACAGCTCAGACCAAATGGAACTGTTCATGGCTATGTGCCATCAGATTGCAAAACAGAAGGAATCTATTCTTACTATTAAATGGCCAACTCCCACCAGAATCCATATTTAATATGTCCATGTAACATTCTATGCTTGGCTGATTATTTCTCTTCACACATAAGAAAGCATAATTGGTGATAGGTAAGAGAGGGAGAATGTGGTTCAGATTCAGAAAAAATAAAATTGGTATTTAAGTGTTAATTGGGTGCTTAGCACTCTGCTAAGCATTTTGCAATGTAAAATCATGTACTATTTCTCAACCCGTTAAGGTAAGTGCTTTGATTATATCTATATTACAAATTAAAAAAAAGAAGGCTCAGAAAAGTTAAGTAAGTTACACAAGACTCATGATATGTAGGAGGTGGGTCCTCGCATCAACCCAGTCAGGGACACTGCAGTGCCATCTCTCAATCATTACTCCTCTTTAAAATAATCACTCATCTTCCCTTGTGTCGAATAAAACTTGGCTGCCCTCAAAAGGCAAGAGTTACTGAGGCATCCGAGATGGTCGGCTAATGCAATAATCTACAATATTGTCCCTTAGGCGAGGCCTCTGAGAGCAGCCCCAGAGCTGAGAGGCAGAAAATGCACAGAAGATGAACCTTGAGAACCATCTGAGTTCTCATCCCCAAGAAGATAGTTATATTATGGAAAAGATAAAACTGACTGTTATGCTCACATAAAATTAATTCCACAGTTGTTCCTTAACAATGAATGCATTTGAAGTCTAAAAATAGCCATTGTAAATGAAAACAGTTGCTTTATTAGAGAAGTGGGATTCTAGATTTTTCCCTGCTCTATCTCTCCTTTTTTTTTTTTTTTTTGTATGTTGGCTTTCTGTTATTCTTGCAATGATATTGTTTATTAGATTTTCCCCTAAAATTATTGTAAATATTAGTAATACTTAAGAAATAAAAGCTTCTATTTTGTGTCCCCAAAACTCCAAGAGGAGGAAATTACTAAGATAAAAGAATGATGGTTAATAGAGTTTCAGAAGAGTCTTAAAATGCAAATAAAACATTTACATGGGGAAAAGCAATGTCTTTTTAGTACACTAAGCAATTTGCATTACAACTTGGAGCAACTCATCTTCTACATAGTCTTGCTTACAAAAGCTGAGTACATATACAGCAATGGCAGGAATCTAGTTTTCATTATGAAAACTATAAAAAATAAATGTGTGAATATAAATGATCTATTCATTGGCAGACTTCAGGAGTCCTGAAATAAAAGCCAAAAAGCAAGATGGTGTACGATAATATTGCTTTTAAGCATTGATTTATGAGATATTCTGGTGCTGGCAGGAGTTCCTAGTTATTATTGCAGCTTAACAAACATACAGCAAAGAGAAAATTTGGCAGTTACTGTTCACTTAGAAGAAAGCTTATTTCTTATTTTTACAATATGTAGCAGTTGACAAAGCTGTAGTACCATTTGTACATTTTTCCAGCAGATAGTGAACAGGTACCCACTAGGTATGAGACATTGCACAAAGGGTTGGGAGTAGGATAGGGGAGTGAGTTGAAAGAATTGTCAGAAGACTGTGTGTGTGTGTTTGTGTGTGTGTGTTTGTGTTTCATGTCTTGCCCTTTAATGACCTTCAAAATGTTAGAGAGAAACAAACACAACAGACGTCCAAAACTCTATTCATGATGGCTTCTCTGCTATGGTTTTATAGTTCTCTCACTATCTTAGTTGAATCTCTATTTTCCAACAACATAGAGAGCTTCACTTCCTTTCTGATGGCTTTTCTTGACAATTTTCAGGTAGAATTTGTCAGAGGCATTTGAACCATAGTAACTCCATCTTGAGTGGAGTAAAATAAGGCTGACACCTACTGGGCTGCATTCCCAGAAGGTCAGGCCATTCTTAGTCACAGGATGAGGCAGGAGGTCTGCATAAGATACAGGTCATAAAGACCTTACTGATAAAACAGTTTTCAGTAAAGAAGCCAGCTAAAACCCACCAAAACCAAGATAGCGAAGAGAGTGACCTATGGTCTTCCTTGCTGCTCATTGTATGTTAATTATAATGCAGTAGCATGCTAAAAGACACTCTCACCAGGACCATGACAGTTTATAGATGCCGTGGCAATGTTAGGAGTTACCCTATATGTTCTAAAAAAGGGAGGAACCCTCTGTTCGGGGAAGTGGCCACTTTTTTACTGGAAAACTCATGAATAATCCATCCCTTGTCTAGCATATATTCAATAAATCACCATAAAAATGGGCAACCAGCAGCCCTCAGGGCTGTTCTGCCTATGGAGTAGCCATTCTTTTATTCCTTTGTTTTCTTAATAAACTTGCTTTCACTTTACTCTAGGGACTCCCCTGGAATTCTTTCCTGCACAAGACCCAAGAACCCTATCTTGGGGTCAGGACCAGGACCCCTTTCCAGTAACAAATGTATCACTGTCTCCTTTATGTTTCTTTATTTAATAGGGACTTTTTGCCACCATATATTTAATATATTTATTTGCAAATATCTCAATCTGCTACCTTTGGATTATAACCTCCTTGGTGGCATTTCTGTACCACTAGACCTCAACAAAATGTCAGGCTCATGGTGGGTGCTCAATAATATTTGATGGTTACAAGAATGAAATATTTATAATAGAAGGCAGATGATAATTTAGATTAAAGTAAGAGCCAGCATGATGGGAATATGGAGATGGAAATGAATTCTAAAATCGTTGTCAGGAGAAAAATAAGTTTTGATGGTATGACAGACAAAGAAATCACTCTACAAGAAGAAAAAATTACAGAAGCTATTATTAGTGAAAAATGGTCATGCCAAGCTTATGGTAAACATTTTCTTACAGGACCAAAGAGTGAGGGACGGGCACGGGCTGTTTTCATCTTGTATATACTACTTTGCATATTATCTTTCTCCTCTTTCAAGAATTGAGTAATTCTGATTAATTTACATTATCTGATCTTTTAACTGAATCTTCAATTTTGTTTTAATGAGTATTCACTGCTCTTTCTCACATCATCGTTTCTTTTCAGGAATCTCTTTTTTATTTTCCTGTCTTTCCTTTCTCTCTTTTTGGTCCTACTTGGAAAATCTAATTTCTGCATTCACATTAATTCCCATCTACATTAATAACTCGCAAGTGGAACTCTCCACGTGAATCCTCTCTCTTCTGTACTTGTTTATTTCCAGCTGTCTCCATTATCTTTTCCTCTCTGTATTACTTCAAGTGTTAACTGAACATAACAAAATATAGTAACATTATTATTATTATTATTTTGAGATGGAGTCTCACCCTGTCGCCCAGGCTGGAGTGCAGTAGCATAATCTTGGCTCACTGCAACCTCTTCCTTCCAGGTTCAAGTGATCCTCCTGCCTCAGCCTCCTGAGTAGGTGGGACTACAAGCACATGCCACCACACCTGGCTAACTTTTGTATTTTTAGTAAAGACAGGGTTTCACCATGTTCTCCAGGCCTGGCCCACTTCTTATTTTTTTACTCTTAACTTTCATTTTTCTTTCTTTTCTCTGCCTCTGTCAGTGACTATATCACCTCCATTTCCAATGCTTGTAATTTGTGTCATATTTGATCCTTAGCTCTCATTTATATTATTCATTTGGGTTTCAATTCTATAACAATTATAAATTTTAATTTAGGTAACTTTATACAAAATCTATTCTCTATTAGTGTAACCATCAGCATAGATGCACATATACTAAACACCCTCAATTTTGTAGATATCATACTTGACTTTTTAATAAGGTATTTTAATAGCTTATATTTATTGTATTCCTTCTCTCTCTATCAACTGTCTGTCTGTCTATCTGTCTGTTGTATATCTATATCATCCATGATTATGAAGTCATTATTTTGGCAACAAGAAAAGCTTGACTTAAAACTAGCAGCTAGCTGTCACAAAACCCATGCAATTATTCCATAGCAGGAAATAGTCCTCATTTAAACAAGTGAATAAGAAATGCACTAGAAAACCATAGATCTGTGATTTTTAATTTATTGTTTTGTTGTCTGGTTTTGCTTTGTTATTTTCTACTTCTTAAAAGTGCTTCAGGTTGACATTACAAATGGCATAAGTTTTATCAGGACTGTTAGAGTGGTTGTATTTATTTTAGGAGCCTATCCCAGAGACAAAGAACAGGAATGCCTATTTCCAGACGTTTATGAAATAAAGGAGAGAGCCATTGATGTGTGCAATTGCTTCTCATTGTTTCTTTGCAAGGAACAAGGTAGTATGCAGATAATTGTGGGCTCATTAGGATCAACTAGAATGGAGAAGGATTGATGACTGTCATGATTTTTAGTGAGTTCTGTACCAGAAATGAAAATGAAATTTTCAAAAAATGCCACTTTGCCCTGTTTTCAACAGAACTAAGTATTTCACACACCACAGACAAGGGGAAGAAAAACACAAACAAAAGACAGATAAAATAACACTTTGCAACCTGAGATAAAATGAAAAGAACAGCATCATCTGGCTAATTCTGACCCCCAAGCTAATAAAACTTTGGAGATTTCCCATAAACCTGTACTACCATAAAGCAGTTTTATCTCCGAATTTGCTGTGGTGATGTCTGAATACATGGCATGGCATGAGTTTTTTTTGTTTTTTTGAGATGGAGACTCGCTCTGTTGCCTAGGCTGGAGTGTAGTGGCACAATCTCGGCTCACTGCAACCTCTGTCTTCCGGGTTCAAGTCATTCTCCTGCCTCAGCCTCCTGAGGAGCTGGAACTACAGGCACCCGCTACCACGCCTGGCTAATTTTTGTATTTTTAGTGAAGATCGTGTTTCACCGTGTTAGCCAGGCTGTTCTCAATCTCCTGACCTTGTGATCTGCCCACCTCAGCCTCCCAAAGTGCTGGGATTACAGGCGTGAGCCACCGCGTTCGGCTGGCATGACCTTTATGAATAGGAAAATCATGTGAGAACGTTTCTGAAAGTCTACCACAACCAGACTAACAGACGTTTTGGTAAGCTTCATTATTTTGTGGTGTAACCTTTAAATATTTGTGTATTTTATTCAGCCGGCCGGTCGGCCAGCCTTTCTAAGTGCCTTACACCATCTGCCGGTCAACTCTTTCATTCTTTTTCTGAATGCTCTTTTAGACGTTGTTAACAAATTATACAATATGAATTGGACATCACCCACACTGTTGGTCTGCCTTGAAAATCTTAATTTAACTTTCCTTGTCTCTGATCACCAATTTCGGAGTTCAGATTTCTCATGAAATTCTTTAGTATCTCTGGACCTTCAACCTTATGTAGACGTCCTGTCAAATAGCCCTACAATTAGGTCTCAGTCTGCCTTTCTGTTTTGTTTTCTCCCTTAGATGAGACAGGAAGACTACAGCAGGCTGATACCTGGTATTTGCCTTCCCCCAGGTCCCTTAGACTGTGGGAAAAACCAGTGTGTTAGGTTCTGGCAAACTAGTTTCCCTTGAGGACAAGTCTTGTTAAGAATGGAATGTTCTGGGAATATTTCAAAATGGCTACTCCTCTTGTTATCCCACCCTGTTTTATGAAGCCTGTGAGAACATGCCTGGCTTAGCTGTTGAAGGTAAAACTCACTAGAAGGTGGGGGTACCCCTAAGACTGTCCCCCACCCCAGAGTTTTGAACCCTTCAACTTAATCACACTGAATCTCTAGCCATTCATCCACTACAATTCAGATTTTCCTACCCTGGCACTCTCATTCCTGCCAAGATTTCTGGTTCTGTACTTCTGTTCTGGTAAGTTGTGATTCTCTGTATCTGCTTGCCTGTTTCTTCAATTCTGAGGGTGGTGGTATACCCTGTAACCTCAGTTCTCTGATGGACTTATGAAGAATTGTTGAATTCCATTTTGTTCAGCTTTTTTCTTGTGTGGTCAATAATAATGACTTCCAAACTCCAAATTCCTCATAGCCAAACCAGAAACTGAAAGTCTGACACCTGGTCTCTAGAGCTACCTGTGTCTGCTTCCTATTCATTATCTCTTTTCTGTTTTCTCTTTCTTCTCTATCCAACTTAGTCTTTATGCAATGCCATTCCAACCACTCACCTGTACAATGAACCCCGAATTCTGAATCAGTCCCCCTCTTTGACATCTCTGCCACAGGACTACTGAGGAACTTTAAGGAAAATTGCAAGGCTTTCAAGACCTGATGCACACCCCTTCCTCCGTATTTCCATACATTGTTCCTATCTCTATCAGTCTCTTGACATCTTAAGGGACAAATCTGCCTCAGCCCCTTCTACAGAAGTGAATTTGTTGATTCTGCTTCTTAAGAACATCTCTTCTCTTCCCATTTACATTTACCATTATGAAGCTATTGTAGGCATATTGTTCTCTGCTCTGACTCTAGTAATAGCCTTCTCCATGGCTTTAGTCTTGACCTTTCCAATCTATTGCTCCACAATGTGGCTAGACAGATGATTCCAGTACATCAATTTAATTGTAGTGTTTCTCCCAAAAAGCTCTTTATTCTTCACTGTCTTCAGAATTTGGTCCGTACTTGAAATGAACTCAATATGGTTTCCCAAGCCCCTCATGATGTGGAGTCTTCCGAGCTCTTTAACCATGGCTCTTGTCATTTAGCCCTTTATTCTATTGAACCATGTTGTTCACAAGCTCAGTTTCCAGAGGGAATGATGACTTCCCACATCTTGGGAAGTTCATATGAGCTGAACTCATTTACATAATATCCCAACTTAGATTTCAATTGTTCCAATAAGAATCACCCTCTAAGACTTGGTTACTTCTTTGCTCTGCCTTAGAATCTTGTTTTTGGTGTATGTGTGTGTGTTTTTTTTTTTTTTTCACTATAGAATGTATATTTTACTAAATTTTATTTGCTGTCTTATCTTGTCTCTTTCCCATGAGGAAAAGACCTTATCTCTTATTTATTACTGTATCCTCAATATCTAGCATAGTGCCAGTTACATAAAATGCATACTATGAATATTTATAATGAGTGACAAGAGACTGACATATGGAATTACATAAAACATGAAACTAGGTTTTTGTCTCTATATTCTTAACCTGCTTGCTGAACTTATACATTTATGTTCTTACTATAAACTGTAAGCTATTAGACTCAGCAGAAGTCACAAACAGCCAGACTACAGGCTAAATGTTACCCACAAAACTGTTTGTTTTGGTATTGTCCATGCTTGGGAGAATATAAAACCAATATTTAAAGAGGAAGAGATTAAAATCCTAATGTGCAATTGATCCTAAAAAATAGAAAACCTATAAACACAGATCCTAAAAAAAGCTTTGGTGTCAGTCAGATGAGAGCATGCATCAGTGGATGTTTGTGTTGTCATTTACAAACTCGATGTTATTGGGGAAGTTGAAAAACTTCCCCCAATTCTCTAAGCCTTAATGCACTTCTTATTCAATAGGTCTCATCCAGTAAAATTCAATATAGTTCTCACATTCTTTCTCTCCCATAGGTTTACCACTTGAGATAGAAAAACACTTCAGCTTCTCTTCTTTCCTCTTCACCTGCACTCTTCTTATTCTCAAAAGTAAAGGAGCTAGGTATGGTGGCTCACACCTGTAATCACAGCAATTTGGGAGGCCAAGGTGGGCAGGTCATTTGAGATCGGGAGTTTGAGGTCAGTCGGGCCAACATGGCAAAACCCCATCTCTACTGAAAATACAAAAAATTAGCTGGGTGTGGTGTCATGCACCTGTAATCCCAGCTACTCAGGAGGCTGAGGCAGGAGAATCGCTTGAACCCAGGAGGCAGAGGTTGCAGTGAGCTGAGATTGCGACACGGCACTCCAGCCTGTGTGACAGAGTGAGACTCCACCTCAAAAAAAAAAAAAAAAAAAAAAAAAAAAAAGCGAGCGAGAGAGAGATAAAGGAAATTCCAAAGTGGATTTTCAAAGTCCATGGAATTTGCTGGGAAATCTTCATTATTAGGTGTGACCAACCCTCTATGCAAAGTTTCTTATTTCTTCCTTCTTTACTCGAAAGGATCAACAGATCCCAGCAAACCATGAATTTAGTGCACATTGTCATATACCTTTTCTAGTCTTCTCTTTCTCTCTATAGAGATAGATGGATGTATACATTGAACAAGAGCTTGCTCCTTAGGCCAAGTCGGATTTTTTTTTTTTTTCTGGCTTTCATCTTTTTTTTTTACCCCACTACTAACGTACCTTGTCTTAAGCTATTGGCCTGGTGTCAGTTTGTATCCTAAGCCAGTTTGATCCTAAGTATGAAGGAAAAACACATTTTTCCTTTCTATTTATCTGTTTCATTGCTGGGAGCAATGGTAGGAATACTTTGAACAGGTCTTTCCTCACATTATAGTGACCTTGATATATAGAAAGGTGAAGTAGACAGAAGCTTGCAAATATATATCTAAAATACAGGTATAGCTTTCAGGGGCATTTAGAAAAACGATGACACTGAGACGCTAGATTCCTATATTTAGGAAGGCTGAACAGAATTGGTAGTTTAGAGGAACAAAGGGAAAGTAGGGCAGTTTTCCTTACAGACTTTGGACAAGGGCAGCTGTTCTTCTTGTGGAGGTAAATTAGATGCCTAGGGGAGAATTCACACCTCACCCAGAAGCATTGGTCACAGGATTTTCAACCACTGGTTCTTAGAAGAACTTTATTGTCCTATCTTGTCATTCCATTCTCTATTCTGTTTTGAATCTACTCTTGCAGGCTGGACCTTCAGCTATAGCTATGGAAGGCAGTAAACCATACTGTGTGAGACTTATGGTCCTTGAGTTTATTCTGAATAAGAGGAGATTTCACAGATTGATTGCTCAGTTTGTTTGTTTCTTTGTTTGTTTTACTTTTTCTTCTAGATGTCTCTCACACAACCCCATGTCCATCATGTTTGTCAACTAGATCTAAGAGAATCGTATAGGGTAAGTAGGGTCCAGGTTTAGCAGATGCAGTGGAATTTTTGTGCTACCATTGAAGTGTGCAGGTTAATCAAAGCCTTGGAAATTAATAAGCACAAACTAATAGAATGCAAGGACTTGGGGAGGAATTACAGTCAATAATAAATATGTTATTGGACTTTTGAACGCATAGACCTGGGAACAATTGCAGAAATACTGCGGAGCTAAAAGGCTCTTTTGAACTATCTGAGAAAAGCCCATGTGATCATAATGACTATTCTGAAGATCAGACAACATTGTGACCTCATCTTGGGCAACATAGCAATACTTTGTCTCTACAAAAAAAAAATTAAAAATTAGCTAAGCATGGTGGTGCATTTCTGTAGTCCCAGCTACTCAGCAGGGAGCTGAGGTGTGAGGATCAGTTGAACCCAGGAGATCGAGGCTACACTGAGTTGTGATAGCACCACTGTACTCTGGCAGGCTGGGTGACAGAGTGAGACCCTGTCTCAAAAACAAACAAACAAACAAACAAAAAACCCACTTTGGCCTTAGGAAACTGGCATGTATTCAATGACATTTTAATAAAGTGAAACTTAAAGTAACTACTTTTTTCCTCTCATAGTCTCTATGTTTTATTTTGCTAGATAAGAGTATATTTAGATGAAAACAAGAGAGAAGCATCACCTTTGGTTGGGAAAGTCTATTACTGCAATAATTACATATCATTCTAAACTTTGTTGGCATGGGACTGGGGTTCCTCTACACTTACGTGTCTGTGGAATCACTGAACTCTGGAAAAATGAACATAGGAGAAACTAGGGGTTTTAGTCTTTCAGCATTAGAGGTATTCAGAAGATAGGCCTGTTCTAAGGGAAAATGACCCATGACGTAACTGCTGAAGACATGGCCCATGCTGCCTGGAATGAGACTGCTTCTAGAGGAATAATCAAGGACAGATTTTGGTTTTCCTAATACTTCAAGGATGAGGAGGAAGCTTTATTTAAATCTAGATTTGTGAAAGTTTTTTGGGGGAATTTACGAAAGGACATGGGATGGTTTATATTAGAGCATTTCTCAGTGGAATATGGCAAGACATAATTTAAGAAGTAGAATTAGAATCAAGGAATATGAAGTTCTGGCTTATTTTACAGTGTGGATTTGAAGTTAATTATTGTCCTTACTCATTTAAGGGACTTCTGCAATCTTTGGTTAAACTTTCCATCTCACTGGTCATAGGAAGTTACAGGAATATAAGACAATGACAAGATCTTACTTGCAACCAGTAGAAGTGGAGGCAAATGTTTCCTAAAACTCTAATAGTATCCACATCTAAGGAAAATATTTATATCTCTGAATTATTGATCGCAAGAGTGGCTGCTAAACTGAGTTGGGTTAACAGATGGAAACCACGTTGCGGGAATAAGGGCAGTGGGCACTGGCCTCACTCTGTGTGCTGCCTCTCTGCTCCTTCAGTTCCTGAGAGAAGGGAAAAAATTGCTAATCTGACACATTCTAGAATCCAGTACATTGACTGGGAGTCACACATGGCTTAAAAAGTTGATCACTCTCCTGTGGCTCTATCTGTGGCTCTCTTTTAGTTCCTGTGCTTGCTAAATGCCTGAGTTGATAAGTTGATCCAAAGCCTCTCTTCCTTCTCTGTGTGTAACTCAATGCTGGTTATTGCATTGAGTTCCTGAACCACATAGAAGCTCAAATACAAAAAAAACAAAACAAAACAAAACAAAAAAAAAAAACCCAGTCATTTTTCTTTAGCAGGGGACAAAGAGGCCCATTAGATCTTAGATCCTAAGTCATATGCTCCAATCCAGCTGCAACCCACATGATGGCATTGGGAAGGAGCCTAATGAGTTAGCACAGGAGACTTTTCTTTCCCATGCAGCTATTCTTTCATGCATGCCTCACTCCTTTTAGGATCTTTTTTTTTCAAGGAAGCTAACTGGAGAGACAGTATTTCTCAGTCCTAATCAATTGTCCTCAAGACCCCAATTATACCACAGACTCCTTATACTCTTCATACATTTATTCTTTATGGGCCTAGACTTTGCTTTACCTATTCTTCAGCATAGTGTTTTTCAAAAATTCCCTCAGAAGTATTTCTGCTGGTTGGGATGATGAATACATACCCTATGTCTGAAAGTAAAAGACAAAGCAAGCTATCGCTGAAACAGAAGATTGTCGGAAGTTCCATTTAAAAACAAGACAAAACCATGATTTTTTGAAGCTACAAGATACATCCTATTTGTTTCAATAAATTATGTTTTAAACTACTTATTGCTGAGTAAAACTGATTCTGCAGGGGAGGTAAGGAATCAGGCGTTGAAATGAGGCAGCCTGAGTTTGAATCCCAAATTTCTGTTTACTGGCTATGTGACCTTGGGAAAGTGAGACTACCTTGAGCATTGATTCCTTTAGGTATAGAAAAGATAAGAAAAACAAAAACCCCACCTTATTGGTATAATGTGAGACTAAGTTATTGGATATATTTATAATGTTACAATGTGTGTAAATATACATGTTATCATTACTTTAGATATGTGTGTGTATGAATATTTTTTGGATATCATATACCTCTAGTTATCTGCCTTCAGTTCCCAGGAACAGGCTTGTTTTAGTTAGAGAAGCATGATCCTAGTGATGAGGACCATTTCTGGAAGATGCGTTCTGTCTCCCAGGTCCTTGCTCCTCATGCAGGGACACAATGATTTATTCCAAATTTGCTTGAAAGAATGAAGCAGAAAGGCATTTTCCCAAGTTGCCTCACCCTAGGGAAATGACTTCACAGTTTGTTTTTGGTTTAACTAATCCCTTCTTCCTCTGGGCTGTTCATTTTTGTTTCTCTTTTTAAAAATCTTCCAGCTTAGTCCATGCCTTCCAGCTAGTTCTGCTGTCCAGGACACAATGATGGATTCTAATACAGCAGCGACAGCTGGAGAGTTTCATGTTTTCCTTTGGGAGATCCCATTGGTGTGTGAAACTAAAAATGAAGACATTTTAGGCATTTCCCTAAAGTGCTTCTCTACCATCCTTAGGGCTAGTTTGTTTGCCCACGCTGCTTGAGCAGAGGTCTGTTAACACAATGATTGCAAAACATCTGGGGGAGATATTTGGATATAAGGGGTTGCAGGAGTAGCTTTTATTGCTATTAATGAAAACAACTCACCATTTGGCACAATAACCCATGCCTTCTGAGTGTTGTTTATAGCAATGCCTGATTGCCTGAGATATGCTTTGTCCCAGGATTCACTGTCAATTAAAATAATAAATAAGTAACACAAGCCATAGAGATCAGAGGGAAGGATAATTGTCCTACCTAGTCAAATAAATGAGGGACTGGCTGGGACAAAGAAGAGGAAAACGACAGAGGTATATGTTTTCCTCCCCAATGGTGCCATTTTCATTGTTATTTCATCTATACTACAATGGGTAAAAAGGAGTGTCTAGTCACAACACAGTCATAACAAACAACTAAAGTGTTTCCATCCTCATGGGCCATAGACAGTTTCCTTTCAGTGCTTCTGACTATGTTCCCCTCGCTACTCCTGTAGGAGGCTTTGGATGAAATTACTTCACTGGGAGAGAGAAGAGTACGTTAGTTTCATCCTATGGGGAGAATCAAAGAACTACCAAATCAGTTCAACATGTAAATAGAGAAATAAAAACTGCAGGAATATTCCATTTCAGGCTAAGAATAAGGATAATGCATTTTGCTAATCTAAAAATCATATCAACAATATTAATGGTTCTATTGTATTAAGTGCTTACTGTGTGCTATTCACCATACTAAGAAATAACCTGTTTTATTTAATCTTTTAACATAGTTATTTTTAGTAGGTACTACTATTTTTATCAAAATTAGAGAATTCAGTTAATTTGCCTAATGTCACAAAAGATTCCATGACAATTCTTCATAAGTAAGTTTGAAACAGGTCTGATGTCAGTTATTCATTTAATTACTTTTGATGTGGCAGATTTTGATAAGCAGATGTGTAATAGTACACAAAAAATACAATCAGGAGCTTTCCCGTAAAGTGTTACCACTTCTACCCTGACTTAATCACAACACTCAGGAGACCTTGAAAGGAAGGGAGTTGGAAATCGAATTGAACACATAAAATTTTGTATCACACTGCATTGAATTATTTATTTACATGCTACCCCCTCCACACAAACACACACAGGCACAAGCCCACTTAGCAATGAGTTGCTAAACCAAGGACCTACTTTTATTCATCTCTGTCTGTCCATATCTGTCTGCCTTATTATAAGCTAAAATGAGATCATGTTAAAAAAAATATAAAAGAGAAAGGAGGGGGAATGAGAGTGATATAATATTTCTTTGAAGGATTATACAATGCTGGCAGAATTACAGGTCTATGTATCATCTCACATTTACTGTCATTTTGAAGAAGGTAGGATTATCCCAGTTAAAGAGACAAAAGAATAAAGGTTTAGAGAAGTTACATAATTGAAGAAGGTCACTTAGTCACTGTGTGATAGAACTGGGACAGGAATCTACTTTTGCCAAAGGCTTGGTCTATTCTTTTTTTTTTTTTTTTTTTTTTTGAGACAGCATCTTGCTCTGTTGTCCAGGCTGGAGGGCAGTGGTGTGATCATAGCTCACTGCAGCCTTGAACTCCTGGGCTCAAGTGATTCTCCCACCTCAGCTTCCCAAGTAGCTAGGACTTTAGGTGCACACCACTGTGCCTGGCCTTTTTTTTTTTTTTTTTTTTTTTTTTAAACAGTTTGTAGAGATGGGATCTTGCTATGTTGTCTAGTCTGGTCTCAAACCTCAAACTCTTGTCCTCAAGTGGTCCTCCCACCTCGGCTTCCCAAAGTGCTGGGATTACAGGCATGTACCACTGTGCCTGGCTGTCTATGATTTTTCTACAACATAAGGTTGAACATGTAAATTTTTACCACCATTAGTCTTACATAATTATGGTTAACTTACTTTCAACTTTGCTAAGGGTTAGGAGATAACTATTAGGGCCAGTTGATTGGTGAACTATTCATTGCAAAAGATAATACAGAACAAGAAACAATATTGAGATATAGGGTGCAGTGATATATTAGTTTTGGCCTGCTGAGTTTTAGGCTACTATGGGGAATGCAAAAGGAAGTTTTTGTAAGAGCTGAAAATATGAATTCAAAATTCAGGAGGTAAATTTGTACTAAAGATGGAGGCTTGAGAAGGGATTATAATTGTGGCAGTTAAAGCCTTGGGAGACAATGAGTCCCTGAAGGAGAAAATATAGGCTGAGAATAGTGCTGAAGGCTAGTCTGTAAGAAATGAGAAGAGAAAAAAATTAAAAAGTCTAAAAAAGAAATTTTGAGAAGAGCTATATCTAGAATGGAGAAGAACCAAGACACAAGTGCAAAGAAGATAAAAGAAAAAAGAGTTTCAAGAAAAAAAAAAAGCCACAATATGTAAAAGTGAATTAAGAACCAAAATACGTTCATTGGATGTATCACTTAGGAATTCTGCTCTATCAACTATTGGATATTTTGAAGTTTTACGGTTATATCAGAATAACTAAGGGACATGTGAATTGAAAATGTTTTATTTAAACACGTCAATAGAAGAACCCCAGTTTCTACTTAGAAACAATACTTAATATTAATGGAGTACAATTAATATCACCAAAGAAGAGTCATGATTGACTCCCTTATTCTGACATTTCGCTTTAATGCATTTATCATCACCTGATATAACATATATGTATCTGTCATCTACCTCCTGACAGTGGATGTAAGCTCATAAAAAGAGGCACTTTATTTCATTACTACTGCATCGTCAGTGTCTACGACAAGAGTTGGTCAAATATAGCCCACCTCTTGTTATTATAAATAAAGTTTTATTGGACTACAGCCATGCCTGTTTATATTGCCTATGACTGTTTGGGCAGAGCTGAATCAATATGACAGAGACCATATGGCTCACAGGCCTAAAGTATTTACTATTTGGCCCTTTACAGCAAAAAAGTTTGCCAACTCCTGGTCTAGAACAATACTTGGCTATAATGAGTGCTCAATAATATAACTGATAAATGACAGAATTAATAAGGACATTGTTCTTAATTATTGAACATATGTTGACAAAATTACTTAACCTTTGTAAGCTTTGTTTCCTCATTTCTAAGAATGGAATAACAATAATAGTAATATATCTTAAAAGACAGAAGTGATCATTACATGAGATATACATAATTAACAAATGGTAAAATTAAAAAAAAAAATACTTGTTCCCTTCCCTGTCATTCCTTAAAATGCTGTCTGTGAAGGTAATTTCATGGTCTGCTGACTGGCTACTTGTGTGTTCAGGACTTGCCTGAATCATTCTGCTTGGAGTCCCTCTGGTCAGCAAAATGAAGACAAAGTAATATTATTGATTCACCCAAATAAGATGTTCTTCTGTCCCTAGTAGTTGTGAGACTTGGACTGCTCTAGTATGACAAAAATGGTAGAGTCTAAGGAAAGTCACAGGCCCCCAACTTCCAAGTCATCCCATTCCTTTAAAGTTATTATTTCATTATTAACATGATGTTGATTGTAACAGAAAGAGAAGTAGATAATAAAAAGAGACATTTGGGATTGATAAAAAACACTGGCAATGATTTTCCAGGACACAGACTTTCACCTCTCTAATTGTTCCAGGACAGTCCTTCATTATTCATGGCATTCTCTGCAGTGTAGTACACTGTTCAATGCACTTGTCAAGACCATTCAGTCTCTTAATTATTAAACAAAAAATTTGCTAGTTTATTTTTAATGATTATTGGATATCCAATGAGAAAGGTTATTTTTAATGTCACCTAGCTTTCAAAAAGTGCTAGTAATGAAAGCTATTACAAGCTTTTGTTCTTAAACATATACGCACTCAACCAAGAGAGATATTTTCAATTTTATTTTAAAAAGGGACTTGAACATTAAAATTGAAGCCATTAAAATTGGCAGGAACAAAGTAAGAGAAAGGAGAAAATACAAACATTTCAATTTTCAAAAGGATTTTAATAGTTATAAAATAGAAAAGACAGTATAAGAACAGGAAAAAGTTAGAAAAATAACATTGCTATTAAATACATGTGTCCAACTCTTTATCATTTAGGTTCCAAATGTCCATATTGTCTGAGGCAACCTGAAGTCCCATCATGAATTTCACAATCCCTATATTCTGTGGATATCAAAACATTTCCCTACTTGAGTAAACAAATAATGTAGTGAGATTCTGTGTTTTGTGACACATTTACCCTCTGTATGTTAGGCAATACAAACGTGGCTGGGAAGACCATAATACCACCTCAAACAAAGCTTAATATAATTTATTTCTTTAGAATAGCATTAGAAATGTTTTCAAAGTTTGACCTTTGTCCAGTTAATGATAAACACATTTTAATCAAATTTAAATGAGATGTAAACAGAAGAATGGCTTGCCAATACATTTTAAAGATAATTTATTTTACCTTTTTGTGTTTCAATATAAACTGTTTTACCATCTGAAGTTTAAAATTTGTAATTTAAAAAAATCGACGTAACTGATCATTCTCTTGTTTCTAAATGGTAAGACAAGATTGTCTTCAGGGTGCTATTTGCAAACATTTTTCTCCAAATAAAATATTTAGGGTGTGGATAGACTTTGTTCATAAGAAATGAAAAGATAAATTGTATATAAATACACTTATTTTTCCCTTTAACAGTGACTTTGAAGTGTTAGACATCTTGATGTGTTACATAGTCTTGATCAAATAACCATAATTTACAAACCTAGTAAATGCTAGATCACTGTGAATTTGCAGAATGATTTTCACTTTTGTGATCATGATTATCTGGTTTTTAATTTGTTTACATAGTAGAGATGTTACCAAACAGTCTTTTCAGTCAGGCTGCCTTGGTTCAAATTCTACTTCTTCCTGACCTTGGAAAATAATCTAGCCTCTTCAAAGTGCAGTTTTTTTATCTTTAAAATGAGTATAATAGTACCGCATAGCTCTGAGAATTGTGAAAATTACATGAATTAGTTAATGTAAAATAAGCAGGGCATTTTAATACTTACTTACCAGTTCTTTATGGTATTATGGAAAATCACTGAACACCACCTAATAAGAAGTTGGTATAATTTCCACTTTTAAGACTCTTCACCGCATAAATCAGTAAACTTACCAGCATCTAAGTTTTTTACTTTTAATACTGAAAATATCTACAAAAGAGGTTATGCACAAAGATTAAACTGTATGATGAACGTGAATTAGCATCCTTATTGGCCCATTGTAGTGGGCCAGTGAATAAACATATAATGTTTAAACAATGAATTTAAACATGTAGTAAGTTCATGTTTTAAAAAGTATAGCCAAATTTATGGGGAAATATAAAACAAGCACACTTAAAAAGCAAATGGCAAAGTGGAGATAAGTTTCGCTATAAATATAGCAGACAGGTTTATAATTCTTCTATTACAAAGAGCTCTAAGAAATTAATTGAAAACTCCCCTGAGACTGCAATAGAAAAATGGGCAAAGCAGCCAAGAAGGTAATTGTTTGAGGAGAAAAAATCAAAGGGCAAATAAATATACAAATATCAACCTCATTAAGAAGAAAAATGATGAGTTTTGGGGGGATTTTTCTTGTCACTTATTACATAGCGCTTTTTATGGTGTAGTGGTTCTCTCATATATTCCTGATGGGATCTCCATAACCTGATGAGACTTTCAGCATCGTAACCTTTAGAGAGAAAAGGCTGACAATGTGTGTCCAGGTCTTTAAAAATGGCTACAGCTTTGGGCCTGGTAAACCATGCAACTGAAGTATCCAGAGATGCTGAATAATTGTCATGAATAAAGTTGTTCATGCATTCATTTGTAACAGGAAAAAAGAACACTCAGTGTGCCACAAGATGAAATTGCTTTTAAAAATAAAGAATATTTAGTGAGAGAAAATGCTCACTAATAATGTCATGTGAAAACAGCAATTTGAGTTCAGCTTTGTATGTATATGTGATTGATTATATAACTAGTTTATTAATGAGCTGGACATCTAGAGGCTCAATCAAAAAGAGCTTTACTTTTCCCCATTACTATATTCAATCTGCTATGCCAGCTCTCCTTTCCACACAACTGAACAATATTTTCAGCATGTCACATAGCTCTTCAGCAATTCTTATTTTCAGGAATTGAGAAGTCCTGTTCACAATGGTAGAGTTAGGAAAAACATTATTATGACTTCTGCTTCTGTGAAATTCTGTCAGTAAATTTTTTTCTCTTTTTTATTACAATTTTTAGCTATGCTGTACATAGCTTGGACGTGTGTGATGGATGGGTTAGCTAGGGATCCTGGAATGATTTTAGATACCTCTCAGCAAGCTTGGAGGTGATACATAAAGCACGTCTCAGAATATGTGGACACCTATTGTACTGAGCTATGGTGATGAATTCAGCTCCTCTCTTTAGAATATGTGGGCACTTCTCACCTATGGTACTTACCTTTGGGACATTTGTTAACAAATCTAAAATGAGAAATGCCTTCTAATATTCTTTTAATTTTGGAGTTGCAGATGATTTCTGTTGTCTTCTTGATATTGTACTTCATGAATTTTCTATAGTCATTCAGTTTTATATTCATAATTATGAGAACAAAGCAAGAAATACTCAGTAATTCCATTCTTCTAGTACCAATGTATATTATTCACATCACCTAAAGTGCATTATAATCTGCTTGAGGGCAATGGTCATTTGTACTTTCTATACTCATCATGGGTACTGAATAAAATCACCGTTTAGAGAAAGGTCAAGAGAGGTAGATAATAGATTAATCAATATTAATCATAGAAAGAAAGAAGGAAGAAAAATTAGATTTAGGATGGGATTTTATTTACCCAAATAGTAAAGTGATATAACTATACTTTTACTACTACTGCTGTTTCTTTGTTTTTCATTTCAACTTTTAGACTTGGGGGTACATATGCAGATTTGGATATGGATATATTGCATGATGCTGAGATTCAGGGTATGACTGATTCCATCACCCAGATAATGAGCATAGTACCAGGTCTTTTTTCAGTTCTTACTTCCTTCCATCCCCACTCCAGACTACTATTTTGCTTAGTAACACTGCACTACTGCTTCTCCCTGTGGGATAAACACCACTCTGCTAAACGTGACAGAAGAAGTTTGCTAATTTTGTTCCACGATCACTCTAAAAAAAGAATTGGCCATTTTCAGTTGAGGCTTAGAGAAGTGGTATATTTTCACTCAATAAGAAAGTTGGTGCTGGGTGTGGTGGCTTATGCCTGTAATCTCAGCACTTTGGGGGGGCCAAGGTGGGAAGATCACTTGGAGCCAGGAGTTCAAGACCAGATTAGACAACAAAGCAAGACTTCATCTCTACAGAACAAAACAAAACAGAAACAAAAACAACAAAAATGAACAAACCAAAAGGAAAGATGGTACAACAGTATTCAAACTGTGTTTGACATAATTAGAAAATCATGCTCTTTCTACTGCCCAGACTACAGAAAGCTTTCATAAGGAGAACTATGGAACATGGTGTTGTCCTTATATTCAAAATTCCCCTTTTTGCCAAGGTAAAAAAATAATTAGGCATGTGGGGGCATTGTGTATATGAGAAAACTCTGTAATTTCTACTAAATTTTGCTATGAGCTTAACACTGCTTTAAAAAAACTAAAGTTTGGTTTTAAAGACAGAAACACTATAGACAGTTGGCCCTGAATAATCAAGATACATTGGATTATTGGTATCTGGGATTTTTGGATAATGAAGATGACTAATGTACATAGGGATATATTCTATATATAAAATCAGACACAATGTAGCATAACATGTTCCCATGCAGAATTTATTTTGTTTTGTAAAGGGCGATTTAATTATTACAGCTTGCAAAGTCCGCCTTTTATTGAGATTAACAAGGTAGAATTCTGTAGCCACATGCTGAATCCCACGGCTGGCTCAGATCTAACAAGAACCCGTTGCTTCATTCAATTTCTTTCTTCTTCCAAAATGCAATTAACAGACTATGATTAGTTGAACAAATTCCAAATCGTATTCAAATGAAAGCAATTTACCCAGAGTCTGGGTCCAACAGGTGATCATTTTCAAAGCTCCTGGAAGAATTGGATGGTTTCATCTAATTGTTCTCAGGAAGAAATGGATTTAAATGCTTGGTTCCAATAGGCCCCACCATGCGCAGCCCATATGGTGGTTCAGAGTTCCTCTTTCAGCTTCACTAGCCCAAAGGGCAGCCTGGGTAATTACATCTTGCTTCCAAAATATTTTTATGATGGACTAAAATGTTTCAATCTAGCACAAAATAGTAGCTAAAACTTCCTAACTACTAGGCAAAGAAAGTTGCAAGGGTATATATATGGGCAAGTGGGGCGGGTAATATTTGTAAGGTTGAATTGTAGTTCAGAGGATGGCGAGGTGAGAGTAGAGTCGCAAAGCACTAATATTAAAGGTTGTTTGTGTGCTAGATGTAAAGCACTGAAAGTTCACTCCTTTTTTATTGTGAGATGTAGATGGCTCATTTAAGCCTCACATTAAAATGTGAGGAGTGCATTATTGTTTTCGTTATTCCAAGGAAGAAACTGAAACTTCGAAAGTATTAATTAAATTCCCATAAATCACATGTGGTTTGAACATGAATCTGGGGATTCAAAACCAAGTATAAATATATGACACCGTAGGCCTCTTTCTTGTCCAGCGGGTTGCCTTTATATTTTAAGAACCACAGAAATTTGGCTGAAACATTTTGTTTTCAGTTCACCTAAGAAAATGTCTAATTAAATATATTTACAATATGGCATTTCACAAATACATCCAAATTATTAGAGATAATGCTCACCATGACACATCATATCCAAATAGAATTCTAACATTGAAATTACAGCTTATCTTGAAGAACTGATCTGAAATTTACTCACATTAAAAAAAAAAACACAAAAAAACTTCCAGTATTTATATTCTTACAGGGAGGGAATTTTGACAATAGGGTGCTACAGAAATTCACCTAGACCTAAAAACCACACCCATTTACACTACTTAGTGACCATGAAGGCATAGATATTTATGCCAATTTTCTAGATTTGTAACAAAAGATTTTTAAGAAGATATCCTCAGCATGTAATACCTATGGTGACAAACTATTATTTTATAACTTCTAAGAAATAAAATAGGCATGTAACAACAGCATAGGGAATCAAAGAAAATAAATACGTGAAGACTCTTCTGGGATCCCATTGTAGTTTGGCCTATAGCTTACAGTGCATTATCCTTATCTCTTGGTGTATCTCTATCATTGTACCCTGTGATTCTCAAAGGGCCAGGTCCTATCTTATTGCAGTTGTCAACACCTAGCATAAGGTAGCTTCTCAATAACTGTTTCCAGCTATAATCAACACACTGAAGGGATCTCATATCTAGAACCTACACACCAGCTCTCCCTGAGGTTCTATTCTTTCACATCAGTGCCATAGGTAATTTTCTTCTTCATCAACATGGTTTGAGAGCAGAGCACCTGTTTATTTCTCCTAGAAAAAAAAAATCACTACCAATAAAGTGTGTGTGAGTGTCAGGGATTGAATTGTGTTCCCTAAAATCCATATATTGAATTCCTAAACCCCACCATCACAGTGTAACTTTATTTGGAAATAAGGTCATTCAGATTAAACTAGTTATGATGAGGTTGTATTGTTATATGAGGGGCTCTCATTAGACAAAATGACTAGTGTCTTTATAAAAAAGAGGTAATTTGGACACACACATACACATACACACACACAAATAATGCCATGTGAAGACTCCCACAAACCCAGGGAACTAGCAGAAGCCAGGAGAGAAGCCTGGAACAGGTCCTTCTCCAGCAGCACCAGAGAAAGTATGGCCCTGCCAACACCTTGATTTCATACTTCTAACTTACACAACTGTGAGACAATAAATGTCTGTTGCTCATCCAGCTTGTGATGCTTTGTTTCAGTAGCCTTAGCAAACTACCACAGTGAGTCATAAATACTGTGCATTATCCTGCTTCCCTTGTTCAAGAAAACCCCTTAAATGTCAATTGATACATTTTCTCCTGAGTCTTTTCTTGGCATCACCAGAGATTTTTCTTCTCTTTGTTTCTTGCCCCAAATCGAGATTATCCCCTTCCTCACCCCACAATGTCAAATTTTTATCCTATGGTTATACAGACCAATTCATTTCTCCTCCCCAACCCCATTCTACTGCAAGTAATAGCAAAGTACGTTGCATTTACTTATGTTTTTCCATTAATTTTTCTAAATTCTTATACTATAGGTATTATCATAGTCAGTGGACAGTTAAGAAAAATGAGACTCCAAATATTAAGTGACTTGAGAACACACAGCAAGTAAATGGGACAGCCAGGGTTCCAGCTGAGCTTGACACTTTCATAGACAAAAGCACATAACATTTATTTGCTTATGTCCACACACATAGGTGGACTTAAGGTAATTTGACTACAATTGTCAGTTTAAAAATTATTCATATTGAAAAGGAAAATTAACTGAACTTGTCAGAGGCATCCTAACCAGAGTGACTTCATCGTGAATAAAGTGGTGGATAAGGCCAAACCTGCTGGATTATATTCCCCGAGGCTTGGGAACACTTGGTCACAATATATTTATGGTTGAGGGAATGAGTTAATGATGTTAACCAGCTAAATAAAGACCCAGTGCTAATGTAAATATTCTGATATCTTGAAAACAAAAAAATTCTTTAAGAATTGGTTTCACTTTAAAAATTACGCATAAATTTTTGCTGAAATCAGTAGTTACACAAGAGAACAACAATACTAATAGCCTGTCACAAGCAGATCACAGCCTTTGTAATAAAGCATGTAAGGCCATTATTCTTAGCTCTGTTATCCTATATAAGCAAGCACTGTATTCGAGGTGGGTGCATTCCTCATGTTGCTTTCTGAGGATGCCTGACTCTAATAGAGTAGTCTCTTATAAGTTATCTTAACTTCTCTATACTCTGCGACTCACTCTGAATTCTTCCCTGTATGAGTTCCAAGAACCCACTCTTGGGGTCTGGGACAAGACCCCTCTTCCATTAACAAATTGAAGACCCATTTGCCTGATGGTGATATGAACAGGAGACAGGAAAATACTGGGTAGAAGAGGGCGGTTCCCCAGCACAGGCCCCATCCTCAAACCATGGCCCTAAATGAGAACAGTTATCCCTGTTTTCCCACCCAGGGTTATCTTTTTGGCCCATCCTGCCCCTACTATCCTGTGCCCATATAAATCCCAGACCTCAGCTGGCAAAGAGACAAGTGGCTGAATGTTCAGAGGAGAAGTAGCAATCAAGCATTGGATACTATGAATAGACATGGCTTAACGTCAGATGGCATGACTTCAGGGAGCAGTCCAGTGGGAGATGGTCAGGTTTCAGGGAAAGATCACCTTCTTCCTGTTCCATTCCCTTTCCAGCTCCCCTTCTGCTGAGAAAGCCACTTCCACTGCTTAAAAGAATCTTCCATATCCATCACCTTTCAAACCATGCATGTGACCTGATTCTTTCTGGATGCTGGACAAGAGTTCAGATTGCACTGGGTGCGGGAACCCAAAAAGCCTGTCACACTGACTCTTCACTGAGCTGTTTAACACTGAAGCCATCCATGTATGGCAAAGCTAACAGAGAATTAATTGTAACACACCCCTAGATGTTGCTGTGGGGCTGGAGTCCAAAAGCAGTTGCTCTGGCCCCCGCACCTGCTTGCCTGCGTCATCCCTCCCACGAAAGGTTGAGCCCAGTGGGTTTGAGTGAGTGAAGTTCATCCACGCCTGTGCCAAAGTGGCCGGCTAGACCCAGGGCTGGTGCACTCCAGTACTCACCTGTAAAAGGGTCAAGGGAACTATCCCATGTCAATGGCTCCATCCAATCTAGTGTAACAAACTGAAATGGCAGGGTGTGCACACAGTCCAGGACTTAACTTTGTTGAATAAATCACTTGAGTGTTTCCCTGTGGAATCATACTCAGGTTTTCTCTCTATAGACGACTTTGGGTTCTAATATATATCTGGCAATTATGTACAGATTCTACTGACACATTCACATCAGATAATCAGTTGCCTAATTATTTGTATAGAAACCATCGGATAGTCATCACTCTCCCAACCCCTCAATGTATTACTCTTCACATATCAAATATCTCTTCCCTTTTCTCCACTCCTACTCTTTGTCATGAGTCATACTTTGTAATTCACACAGACATACCTGATAAAGGCCCATCAAAACCGCTGAAATTCATCCTTTGTCTTTCCAGTTCTCATCACTCATTAGTGACACATACAGATAAAAGTCTTTGACTATTTTGCTCTCTTTTTTTAATTCCTCATATTTCACTGTGCACAAAGAGATCAGAGACAAAGGCTCATCAAAGCTATCATTAGGCTACATTTATCTGCTTTGAACTGTCTTTGTCTTCTATGAGTTTTTAAACTGGTCCCAGTCTTTGTGTACCTAGCTGGAATCTCTCATTACATTTGCTCTATTTTTTTTTCATCTGCTACTGAAACAGCCGTGCTACTTGATGATTTGTTTTGTCTTGCATTTCCAGTGATGAGAGTATCTCCAGGCAATCTTCTGGAAGTTCGAATTCAAAAGAAAAGTTGTTTTTTTAATTAAAATATTAAATGTGCTGCCTGCACTTATGTTTATCATCTGTGAAACATTCATTTTTCATACTCATTCTTTTGCAGTTTTTGAGAGTATTGTTATGCAATGATTATTCCCAATGCCAAGCTATCAACAGGAGTATTTTGAGATAAACAATGTGTTTACAATAGGAACTGTAGTGGTGTCTTTTGTTTTGGAAGATGTTGGCATTTATGCTATTATTCTGCTCAGGAATGAGCCTGTCTTTCTAAGCCTATTGGAGAATTGCAGTAATTTTCTCAGTGATTGCACACAGAATTGGCCCTCTCCTCAGTGTCATCACCAGCTGAGGAAAGGTCTTCTAGTATTTTGGAGACCCTAGCTATTTTATTCATTCATTTGTCCATGAATTCATTCACTCACTCATGTGGCAACCACTAACAATACATCTTTAAATGATGTCTAATAAACAGCCTTTACGACATCCTCTCTATCAAAATATAAAATATCTACGAATTTGTAGAAAAATAAAGTTTGCAGTTACATGGGAAACTAAAACTGTCAGATAAAATCTAGAAGGGATTTCCTCTAACTTCCAGGACTGGGTGATTTAGATTAAGAAATACAGGCCAGGAGCAGCAGCTCATGTTTGTAATCTCAACACTTTGGGAGGCCAAGACAGGCAGATCACTTGAGGTCAGGAGTTTGAGATCAGTCTGGCCAACATGGTGAAACCCTGTCTCTACTAAAATACAAAAATCACCCAGGAGTGGTGGCGGGTGCCTGTAATCCCAGCTACTTGGGAAGCCGAGGCACAAAAATCTCTCGAACCTGGGAGATGGAGGTTGCAGTGAGCTGAGATCATGCCACTGAACTCCAGCCTGCGAGGTTCTATCTTAAAAAAGTAAATAAATAAAAAATAAAAATAAATGGTAACCTACAAACACTTGCCCTCATGGAACAGACAGTGGATAGAAAGATATTTGTCTCTTTTATTTTACTTGATAGTGGAGTAAGATGTTCCTAGCCTTAAAACAAACAAACAAAAAAAAACTATGTTCTTTTGGAAAGATCATCTCAGGAATAGTGGATAAAAAGTTAGGGGAATGATAATGTGAGGAGATGGGGGAGGTAGTTTGGAGCAAAATGATGGTACACCATGTAATAATAAAAAGTACATTTTTAATATTTAGGTCCTTAAAAGATACCCAGGTAGGGGTGGAAGTCAGACTGGTGTTGGTAGAAATACATTCTGGCAATAGGACTCATTTATTTGTAGCTTATTTTTTCACCTGGAATCTCAGGAAACATAGCAATAGGAGTGGGAGACAATCCTGCCTCTGAATAGTATTTGCACTTGAGCAGGGTCTATTTAATCCAGAAAATTGGGCTAGCTGTGAATATCAAGTTACCTCTCAGCTCAGAGAGCTATTCCATCAGCTTGCAAATGTACATAATGAGTAGAGCCAACTAAAATACTATACCATGTCCTTCTGTTATCAAATGGCAAACCAAAACAGTTTAATAGCCTATCACTGTCTCTTTATGAGTTTTGTAACTGAGTCACAGATTTGTGATAAATCCTCTATTCTAGATATGCTTTCCTAAATGCTGTATTTTGAAAGGCATTATTGTTCAAAATTGGTAATGAGTATCAGTCCTAATTCTGCCTTGTGTGATCTGTAAGTCCTTGAATATATAAAGGAATAACTCATGGAAGTTTAAGGTACCTCTCAATATTCAGGTGGATACTCTCTTTCCCGTAATATATGGCATTTAAAAGTATACTTCATGTAGGTTTTCTTTAATTTTTTAGTTTTTCAAATAAAAATACTTAACCAATATAGTGATATGGGTGCAGGGAGCAGGAGGGGATGATAGTGACTTGAAGTTTCCTTGCACTTAATTATAGAAAATTGAGAGTTCTTATTCTAAACTGAGTATTTGAGGACAGTTACACCATAGGTCCATGTGCTATTGTTCTTTTAATAGATGAGAATTTTTGTGACTACATTGTTTGAGGGGCTAGTGTAAGATGTTAGAGCTTCTTTAAGAGGTAAGAGTGAAACAAGGGTTCAATTTTCATATAACAAAGCTCCCTGGTATTCCTTCTTTTGCAAAAAAGTAAACTTAATACATAAAATTAATTTAGTTTCATTACAGCCTCTCATTGAATCTGCTAGGTGTGGTAGAAAGAACATAAACTTTGCACAGAATGATCTGGATTTATATCCAGGCATTATTAATTATATCTCTGTGATATTGATTAATTCTGTTAACTTCTCTGAGCTTCATCAGTAAAATGAGAATAATGATAGTTTTTTAAAAATTATTAAATACATTTACCTACATAATGCACCTGGGAATAAATGGAATAAATGCTTAATAAAAGATTTTTCTTGGCCAGGCACAGTGGCCCACGCCTGTAATCCCAGCACTTTGGGAGGCCGAGTCGGGCAGATCACGAAGTCAAAAGATCAAGACCATCCTGGCCAACATGGTGAGACCTTGTCTCTACTAAAAATACAAAAATTAGCTGAGCATGGTGGCGTGTACCTGTAGTCCCAGCTACTTGGGAGGCAGAGGCAGAAGAATCACTTGAACCCGGGATGCGGAGGTTGCAGTGAGCCGAGAGATCGCGCCACTGCACTCTAGCCTGGCAACAGAGTGACACTTCGTCCAAAGAAAAAATTCTTATCCTACTGCTTTTGCCTCGTGTGTATATATGTATATTATATATATGAAATACAAAATATATATATTATATATAAAATATATATATACACACACACACACACACACACACATACACACACACACGCACACAGAAATACCCCGATTTTCAACTCAAAGTCTTATGGGCACAAGTTGATTACCATCTTAAACATATTTTGCAAGCGTTCTCACTTTTCTCCGTTTTTGTTCTATGGGCTTTGGGAAAGTAGCATAACAGATGATTAGTCTTCACAAAATTAAAGTTTTACTTTTTAGACTCGTTTTCTGGAGAGGGTGATTTGATTGATATTAGCTGGTAGTATTATGGCATTCATACTTCTGATTCATTTTATTGTAAATTTACTTGGGCTCCTTGACAGACTACAATTTCAGCTTCCTTAGCAATTAGATGTTTTCATACCACAAAATTCTCGCCAATGAAATGCAAGGCCACTCTCAACCCTGGTCCATAAAAGTTTCTCTTCTATAATCCTCTCTGCTCTTTTCCCATTTCTGCTGGCCGCAATAAGACCTCTAGGGAAATCTTGCAAATTACAAAGCGAAGATGGCATCTTCAAATTACAAATTGAAAAATGGCCCAAGGTCCTAGGAGTTTGGGTCACTGAACACTGCTGGGAGGAGAATGATCCAACTAAGAATACCCACTACCTGAACAAGAGACAGACATTCCTTGTATTAAACTTACATTGCCTTAATTAATACAAATATTTAGTAGAGTACTTAGCATGGTAATGATTCCATAGTTGTTCTCCTTTTCCACAGGCAAAGCGTTGTTTCAACACATCGTCTAAAACCTAGAAAGACTCTGACAACAATCCTGGAAACTGCCAATTTGTATTTATACCTCTCACTTGTTTACATGTGTATCTCTTCCTATCACCCTGGTAACCCAAGAGCAGCTTACAGATAGACAGCCTTATTCGTTACTCTATCTCTACTGCTTTGCATTAGATGCATAATACATGTTTCTTGAATAAAGGAAAGGAAACCACTGGGCAGGCCAAATTGGAGCCAGAAAAGAAAGTACATTTCAGGCAGGGCAGACCAGGACACATAAAGCCTAGTGGTTACAACCTGAGATTCTTTTAGTCAGAGCTCAAATTTTGTTATTAGAGTCCCTAGTCAACCCTTACTAACTGCGGTTACTTAACCTCGCTGAATTTAATTTCCCCAGATGTAAACTGAGCAAAATAATAATACTCATAGAATTAGCTATTGCTATTGTGTTTTTGTTGTTATTATTATCATGAGGAAGGGAATTCATGGCTTTATGAAGCCACTAGGAAAGGTATGTGTACTCGGCCGGGCGCGGTGGCTTACGCCTGTAATCCCAGCACTTTGGGAGGCCGAGGTGGGTGGATCACGAGGTCAGGGAGGTCAGGAGATCAAGACCATCCTGGCTAACACGGAGAAACCCCATCTCTACTAAAAATACAAAAAAATTAGCTGGGCGTGGTGGCGGGCGCCTGTAGTCCCAGCTACTCGGGAGGCTGAGCCAGGAGAATGGTGGGAACCCGGGAGGCGGAGCTTGCAGTGAGCCGAGATGGCGCCACTGCACTCCAGCCTGGGCGACAGAGCGAGACTTCCTCTCAAAAACAACAACAACAACAACAACAACAACAACAAAGAAAAAAAAGAAAGAAAAGGTATGTGTACTCTTCTAAAGTTTCTGGGATGATAAGAATCTGTCTCTCATGGTCTCCCAGGGAACTGCATTTGCTTGAAAAGATAAGGCTCTCCTGAAATCAAGTAGGGCGTTACTAAACAATTACTCACCCATAGACCCAAATAGCTCTTGCTAATGTCACAATGACTCTTACGCGTTTAGGAAACAGCTTTGCTTTTGAAACTTTAAACTAATGAAACTCATGCCTGGAACTTAAAAGAACAACAATCAATTAAAAACAAAAAACAGAAAAAACAGCAAGTGGAATAAGTGAGAGGTTTTTCACTGAATCAAAAGTGCAGAATAATAATGCAGAATAATAATATGGGTATATGTGGTATAATCACTGCTTGCTGCTGAATTAACATTGGCAATGCTAGCATAATTTGACATCTAAATAAAGATTGGACTTGGAAAAGAAGGTGATGTTTCGAAAGAGTGAACTATACGATTAGGCAGTGTTAGAGCTGTTTAAATATCAACCTTACAAATCATTTAGAAAGGATTTAACACACAAAACAGGAGACTGAAAAAAAAAAACCAAAATGAGTAGATAAAGAGAAATTGGGCTATTTTAAAAGAGTATAAATCCTCAGGGATAATGGAAAAGACAATTCTGTAGATATTACCTCTGCTTATTACTTTCATTTCTTTTTTCTTTAAAAAAACAAAAACAAGAAAAATAAAGCTACTTAGTTTCATGGCTCTTACAGTTACAATTTCCACTCAATGTGTAGCCTCCTCTCCTCCTTTCTACAAAGTGGAAAAATGTTCAGGATAAAAACAATGATAGTCGTCTGATTAAGGAAAATTCTGTCCTATAGAAGGTTAGAGGAGATAATGGCATTTCAAGATGGCTGAATGTCAGAACTGGAAGAGACGGTTAGGCCGAACACAGGTGCTTTCCCCAGCTCTACCACAAACAAATCATAGATGACTTAACCTGAGTTTTCTCACTGCTGCCTTAGTTTCCTTGTCCACAAAAGTCACATAATAACATATAACAGATTTGGTATGTAGAAGTATTCATAAGTATTCTTGCTTTTTCACTCTGAAAGGCATTCCTTGCCTTTCCCCAAGGTCAAGCAGCAAATTAGTTGCAGAAGGAAGATTAAAACGCCAGTATTTCAAAGGCAACATGAGTGCTCTTTTCTCTTCACCAAGTTGCCTTTCTGCGCCACTATTTGTCAACTGGATCTCAAACTTTCTGGTTATTTCTCAGATGAGCTGTTGAACATTGACAGATACCCCCAATATGTCCTAATCTCTTATGAATTCATTTATTAACAAGTAATTGTAAAGCATCTGTTATGTGTCAGACACTATTTTAATTACCAGGGATAGACTGGTGATCAGTGGAGACAAGCTGCCTGACCTTGAGCAGCCCATGGCCTGTCCAGGGGAAGGAGTGGGAGGGAGGATGACAGATAATAAACAAGTAAACAAGAAATCTATCGGACGGTGATAAGTGTCAGATAGAGAATGAAAATAGGGTGCTTTGATAGAAAGTGACCTGGTGGCAGTGTTAGATTGGATTATCAAGGAACGCCTCTCTGGGGGGATAACATTTAATCTGTGATCTGGACTAAACGAAGAGGCCAGCCATACAGAGGGAACTAGTGTGGAACCGGTACAGCAGCAAGGAGCTTCACATGTTCAAGAAACAGTGGGAGGTCAGAGTCAAGGCCACTGAAGCAGAGTGGATAGAGGGAGGGTGGTATCAGAGAAATGTAGGGAGGTGGGCAGTTATCACACATTATAATATGGGATTTCTAAACCATGGGAAGGACTTTGGATTTCATTCTAAGAAAGCATTGGAAGATCTTAGCTGGAAAAAGGGTAATAATCAGATTTATTTACAGATAAGACAGAGAGAGAAAGCCTGAAAATGAGGTTTTAGGGCAGGGAGAGGAAGAGGAGATAGATAGAATAGATAGATGATAGATAGAGATAGAGATAGACGATAGATGATAGGTAGGTAGGTAGGTAGGTAGGTAGGTAGATAGATAGATAGATAGATAGATAGAGATACATGATAGATGATTGATAGGTAGGTAGGTAGATAGATAGATAGATAGATAGATAGATA
This sequence comes from Macaca mulatta, assembly GCF_049350105.2. Classification (NCBI taxonomy): domain Eukaryota; kingdom Metazoa; phylum Chordata; class Mammalia; order Primates; family Cercopithecidae; genus Macaca; species Macaca mulatta. Next base: position 81,503,916 of record NC_133419.1, read on the forward strand.
GATAGATAGATAGATAGATAGAGTAAATAGAAAGAAACGTGGTATTTAACATATTTAACAATGTCTTTCACTGGTCATGATCTCTCCTAGTGTCAAACTTGAAGCCAGTTTTAGACATTGCTTCAAGAAAACAAAGCAAAATAACAATAAATAAAAGCCTATACATAAGTTCAATTCCAATACAAGGAAAAACAGGGCAAATTTTACTAAATATAAACTTCAGGCAGAGAAGTGGGAGGAGGTTGCTTTGTGAAACACAAAGCAAAGTAGCCTCAGAAATCCCCTTTCAACATTTCTCCTCTTCCAACGCTCTTCATCCTGCACAGCTGTCTCATTTCTCCTTTTCTCTTACCTCTCAGTGTAACTGAACAGCTTAGCAGCTTAGCCTCAAATCATGTTTTAATTTTTTTTTTGCTCTCCCCTGTCCTCCTTCCCTCACCTCTAATCTCATGATATAGCTTTGAGACAAACTGCATATGTGTCACCTTTCATCTTCAAATGTAGCCTTGAATGTGCTGTGACTCTCCACTCCCTTTCTTTTCCCATACTATGCTCCCACACCTTATGCATCTTATTTACCTAGATGAGGGTTAAGCCTACACCATCCTCACTTATCTGGTCATATATTTCCTTAGAAGTTTCAGGAGCTGTATCCTGATATAGACCAGACACTTCCAGCCGCAGTGGTGCTAGCTCCTTCGCCACATAAAACAATAATTCAAGACAAGCCATCAGAGTGGTCAGGCCACCTGATATCTCCTAACCCCCTGCCTCTTTTGAATTCCAAACCCTTTCCTTAAAAAACTCTGCATTCCTTCCATAAATTGATGAGTGAAAAATTTTGGAAAGAATTACACCCACTCTTCCCCTTGCTACCATGGATAATAAAATATACTCTCTTTTTATCAACCTCAATCTTGTTATATTAGCTTCTTTTTTTATTTTTTGAGATGGAATCTCGCTCTGTTGCCCAGGCTGGAGTGCAGTGGCCCAATCTTGGCTCACTGCAAACTCCACCTCCTGGGTTCAAGCAATTCTCCTGCCCCAGCCTCCCGAGTAGCTGAGATTACAGGTGTGTATCACCACACCCAGCTAATTTTTTCATATTTTTAGTAGAGATTGGGTTTCACCATATTGCTCAGGCTGGTCTCAAACTCCTGACCTTGTGATCCACCTGCCTCGGCCTCCCAAAGTACTGGGATTGCAGGTGTGAGCCACCATGCCCTGACAACTTCTTTTTATAAGTGGCACACAGTCAGATTCTTTTGCTTATCATCAGCAAACCTCTACTTTGCCCCTTCTCATAGCACTGATGAAACGCTCTCTTTCTCTCTCTGCTTGGAACATCTCTTTAGAGCCTTGTCTTCCTTTCTTATGCAAATCAGTTTAGCCCTAAATTGAATCCCAAACTGAGCCCCAACCATGTTGCAGCTCATGGATACAAAGCAAAGTTTCTTCCCTGGGGTCTCCTCCACATTAACAAGGGTAAAAATGGAACTGGTGACACTGGGGAAGTTATAACTGACTAGTAATTAAATACAAAAAAATGGCAGCAAGATCTCATATATCAACTCAATAAGCTTTGATGGAAGGCAGCATTTCAAGATGGGCCCCAAGATTTCTGCCTCCAATATAACCCCTTTTTCTTAAAATAGGATTTATGATTGTGATGGGATGCCACTCTTGTGGTTAAGTTACATTATATGGCAAAGGTTAAATAATTTTGTCAAGGTAATTATGATTCCTAATCAGTTGACTTTGAGATAATAAACAGGGATCATTCTGGGTGGGCCTGACCTAATCAGGGGAACCCCCTAAAAGGTCCTATTTAGATCTTGCTTAAAGGGAGAAATTTGAAGCAAGAGATGTTCCAGCTGGCCTTGAGGAAGTGAGAAAAGGTCCTGTGAGAGGGACATGTGGGCAGAATCTAGGGACTGAGAGCAGCCCCAAGCCTACAGCAAGAAAATGAGTTCCTCAGTTCTACAAGTTGGAGAAACTAAAGTCTGCCAATACCCACGTGATCTTGGAAGACAACTTTGAGCTCCAGAAGTGAATGCAGCCCAGTTAACACCTTGTTTGTAGCTTAGTGAGACCCTGCATAGAGAACTCAGCTTTAGTGTCTTTCTGGATTCCTGACCCATGGAGACTATGAGACAATAAACATATGTTGTTCTAAGCTGCTCAATGTGTGGTAATTCGTTATGCAACAAGAGAAAACTAATACAAACTGTGGAAAACATTCCTAGATCTATTTCATTAGTATTATTGTGTGGTTACTTTTATTTTTTTCTGTAACCTCCCTTCCTCTGCCTCCAGCACAATATTTTTTGCCTTACTTTAACATTTTTTATACTTACTCTTGCTGGGGCAGTTTGTCCTCCTAATGGTCTATTTCAACAATTTTCTAATTTGCTTTTCTAAGTGTCTTATTCCATTTACAGAATACCATAAACTGAGTATCCAATAAACAACAGATTAATTTCTCACAGTTCTAGAGGCTGGGAGATCAAGATACCAACATATTTAGTATCTGTTGAAGACCTGTTTCCTGGTTCATAGACAACCTTCTTTTCTCTATGTCCTCATATCATGGAAGGGATGAGGGATCTCTCTGGATTCTCTTTTATGAGGGCACTAATCCCACCTAGGAGAGCTTCACCATCACCTAATTATCTCCCAAAGGCCCCACTTCGTATACCAACCTCTTGGGCGTTAAGATTTCAATATATGCATTTTGGAGAGACATAAACATTCAGACCATAGATTTAAGTGTTATAAAACATTTGCTCATTTCACAAAGATATTTCTCTCTATCCAGATTTTTCTTCTCTCTTATCTCTCTTTTAAAATCCTACTTATCATTTTAAGTATGGTCTCGGGCCACATCCACCATGAAGCCTCATCTGATTACAGTTGTGACCACTCGTTCCAAACTCCTTTGCCACTTCCTTCATGTATCCTCACGTTGCTTATTGCCTTGTTTTAAAGTCATTTGATTGTCGTTTCGCATCCTCAGTTGGACTATAATCTCTTTGATTACAGAGACCACATTTTTTCACTAGGACCAAATACAATGAATCTTCATTATTTGTTGTTTCCATATTTGCAACTCTGTTAATTGCTAAAGTTTATTTGTAACTTTAAAAGCATGCCTGTAGTCCCAGCTACCAGGGAAGCTGAGGTGAAAGAATCACCTGGGCCTAAATAATGAATCTTCATTATTTGTTGTTTCCATATTTGCAATTTTGTTGATTGCTAAAGTTTATTTTAACTTTAAAAGTGTGCCTGTAGTCCCAGCTACCAGGGAAGCTGGGGTGGGAGAATCATTGAGCCCAAGGAGGTCAAGTCAGCTGTGATTGTGCCACTGCAGTCCAGTCTGGACAAGTGAGACCCCGCCTCAAAAAAATAAAATCAAATCAATATTCATGACACTTTCACAGTCATTCATGAACATGTACATATGCAAAGTGGAAAAAAACATGAGTTGCCTGATATGCACACACCCAACTAAGATGGAACATGGCAACCCCTTTCTTCTTGTTTCAGCTGTCATACTAGAAACAAGTTCCCTTTTTTAAGTCTATTGAGTGGCAATTTTTTTTTCATTTTTGTGCTTTTTCTTGGTGATTTTTTTTTTGTCTAAAACAATCTCCAGGCATTGTGCTAAAGTGCTATCTATTATACCTACACACAAGAAGGCTGTGTTGTGCCTTATGGAGAAAATACATGTTAGATAATCTTTATTCCAGCATGAGTTTTACTGCTGTTGCCACGAACCTAATGTGAAGGAATTAGTAATACATAAGAAATAAAGTGTCTTTAAATGGAAACACAGAGAAAATAAAGTTATATGTTGATCTGTTGACAAAATATTGTGACCAGATGCTCATAGGAACCAAACTGTTTAATTACCCTAAGAACAATGGTTCAGTGTTTGCTAATTCAGCATTTGTGGTAGCTTTATAGAACACAAGAATCAACTATACTGAGTATATTTTGTCCTTGCCTCCTAATAATTCCTAACTTTTTTCATATTATTGCTTTATCTTTCCATCCATTAATCATCTGACCATCCACTGAATATTTATTTCTTCCTTTATCTCTGCCAGACACTGCTTGGGACTGAAGGTACAAAGGCAAACAAGAGAGACATTATCTTTATTCTCTGGAATCTCACAGTGCAGCACTGAATAATATAGAATGGTACATACTACAGTACAAAGGATAAACCATTTATTAAAGTTCACAGGATGAAAACCACATGTACAGTTTAATATCAGAGTTGATCTTCTGAAGAAATAATTATCAGGGGAACCCACCCCCGATAATTCAACGCAAGTCCTTTTCGATTTTCCCTAAGTGTCAACCAGTCTGAGAAATAAAGGGAAAGAGTACAAAAGAGAGAAATTTTAAAGTTGGGTGTCCGGGGGAGACATCACATGTCGGCGAGTTCCGTGAATGCCCCACAAGCCACAAAGCCATCAAGTTTTTATTAGTGATTTTCAAAAGGGGAGGGAGTGTATGAATAGGGTGTGGGTCATAGAGATCACATGATTTAAGGGCAACACAAAATCACAAGGCAGGAGGTCAGGGCAAGATCACAAGTTCAGGGTGAAACTAGAATCACTAATGAATTTCCATGTCCCACTGTGCATGCATTGTCATTGATAAACATCTTAACAGGGTTCAAGAGCAGAGAACTGGTCTGACTAGAATTCACCAGGCTGGAATTTCCCAATCCTAGCAAGCCTGGGGGTGCTGCAGGAGACTAGGGTGTGTTTCATTCCTATCTACATCTGCATAAGGCAGACACTCCTAGGGTGGCCATTTTAGAGGCCCTGCCCTGGGAATGCATTCTTTTCCCAGGGCTGTTGATTATTAATATTCCTTAGTGGGAAAATAATTCAGCAATGTTTCTCTTGCCCGTTTTTGGAAATAAGAGAAATATGGCTCTGTCCTGCCCCACCCACACACAGCCAGACTTTAAGGTTATTTCCCTTGTTCCCTGAAAATTGCTATTATCCTGTTCTTAAGGTGCCCAGATTTGATATTGTTCAAACACATATGCTCTACAAACAATTTGTGCAGTTAACACAATCATCACAGGGTCCTGAGGCAATATACATCCTCAGCTTACGAAGATGATGGGATTAAGAGATTAAAGTAAAGACAGGCATAGGAAGTCACAAGAGTATTGACTGGGGAAGTAATAAATGTCCATGAAATCTTCACAATTTATGTTCTTCTGCCATGGCTTCAGCTGGTCCCTCCGTTCAGGGTCCCTGACTTCCCGCAACAAATAATATATAGAAAATAGCCTGATGAAGGATAGTGGCAGAAGGAAGTTGAGTAAAAGATCCTGAAGTGAGAGAAGCTGGCATCAGTAAAGAATGAAAAGAATGCTACTACAGCTACAGGATGCAATTCAGAAAGAGTGGAATGGTGTAAGGCCAGAGATTTTGAAAACAACATGCTATTTCTCTGCATAGAAAATGTTCATGAAAAGTTATTGTCAAAAACAATTAAAAACAACAAATGATGGGGTATATATTTATATTAGTTAAATTAGATGTTCAAATGGTGAACTTAAAATTCTTGGAAGTTTAAAAATCAAAATAAAATAAACAAGTAACATGACAACCTGACATAACATTTATAAAGCATTTTATGTAAAAGAATAACTCAATTTAAAGACTATCTGGCCAACACTCAATTTTCTATCAATGAAACAAATTATTTCACTATCAACACAGGTTTCAAGGCACATAATTCTCCAGCGGTATATAAAACATTAATATATATGGGCAAGTTCATCGTATTATGAAATAATCATTCTCACTTAAGATTCCAGAATTGAAGAATTTTGATTCCTGCTGCTTCTACAAAAGTGATCACAATCAGTTAATCCTTTCCCTGGAATAATTATAAAATAAATATTGTTTATCCTGTTACTTTCAGTGTTAATGGTGTGGTTTTAAATTTTTATTTTTTAAAAAAACAGTTATTTTTATCCATATGCTAATTACTTTTATTCAGATTAAATATCTCTCAAAGTGAATATATTAGTCTTATTTCTAAACACATGGGACATTAACCATTTGCTTCCATACTTTGATAAGCCTTTGTGTATCGAGAAACTTTACTATTGACACCTGTATTACCTAGCCTATGACCATAGTTCTTTGTGAAATTAAATTACCATTACAATGTTCATCACTGATATTAAACTTGCTATTAACTACTTCCTTTTGTTCTACTTAGAATATCAATGCATGAATCCTATTAGAGGGGAAAAATATATTTATAACTACAAACACACACACATGTATACATAGATACACACATATATATACACATGTATATACATGCATATATATGTGTGTGTATCTACATACCTATATAGATGGAAGGAAGTTATTTTATTCAGAGACTACTAGTCCTTGATTTTTCCTGAATCTCCAAGGAAACATAATCATGTTTTATGATCTAAAAAATTGAAATGCATGAAAGAAAGTATATATAATTAAATTAATTTTTAAATATATTTACAATTATACTACTTTATTTGGCAGAGTATGAAGGAAAGAATATGGGCCCAGTAAGAGTTTTTATTTTGTGTTCCACGTCATAATAATTTCAAATGGTTAATAGACTATGCTTAAGAAAAGGGATAAAGGGCTCTTTAAAGAACCAGACAATCACTCAGAGAAATGCTGAGCCGGAGAGGAAAGTTTGGCCTTTACAGGAGATTGACTATACCTGAAATATAAATGAAAACAATAATAAAGAGTTAGCTTTCACTTACATGACACAAATCAAAAATAACACAATTCAGAATTGCATGAGAGAGACACGAGTTTTAAAAAAATAGTGAATCAAGCAAAAATAAACAGGCATTGATGTTTACCATTGCATTTTTATTATAATGTGTTTCATAATAGAATTAAGAAATATCAGCATTAAGCATTTGTCAATTTCATACATTGAGATATATTAAAGTAGAAAAGCATAGAGGTGATAAAATGATTATGGAAGATATTCATTATAAAATACATTATTAAATGTAAAAAGTTTGTCACAGTGTTATGTATACATATATATTTTATAAATATGTTAATAAGATTGGAAAGATAAGGACAAAATATTAACAGTAGTATTTTTGGATGGATAAATGGTCTATTAATGATTCTATTTTACATTTATTTTAACTTACATGATTTAAAATTTTTTCTGCAAAGATGAAATGTTATTGCATCATATTAAAATATAATGAAATGTTATTGCATCATATGTAAAATATAGATTTGAGTGAATATTGATAACTTTTGACTTTCTCACATTCACCTTTTTCAGTTCCTCAAGTGACTTTTGTTTTGCTGAGAAGTCATTGGAATAGAGAGGTGTTCTTTTTTTGAAGCTGGGGATGAGCTTTTATAGACTGTTTCAGCATAAGAAAAAATTTAGAAGGTCTTCCACAAATTCAACCTTCAAAATCAGCTTCTAAGCTCCTTGTGGAAGGGTTCACTTAGGCATGCAATTACCCATCGCAGGTCTAATTGCCCATTTGCATGCACAATTTAGAAAGGCACAGTTGAAATTTAGTCCCAGGCTCTCCAACACTAATTTTCTCCCTTGAAATTGACATTTCAAAGAACATCAGGTGGCTAAACCTCCAGATTTGTTATTTATTTCAACAAAAAGGGAACTTTTCTCCTTTCCAAGTTGAAGGTTTGGTTGAAAAAATTGAATTAAATGATGAAAGAGAAAAGACAAGTACACAAAGGAATATGCCTCCCCTTTACACTATCAAGAATAGACTCTTATTTGCCTTGAAAAGAGTTATAATGTGATCGGTTATCCAATTAGCAAGACTGTCTCTACTTCTGCCTAGAGAGAAAAAGATATTTAACCATCTTGTAGTTTCATGCCTCCATTTATAAATAACTCTATCCTCCTCTGTAAAAGTGGGGATAATAATACATATTTCTTGGTACAGGTTTGAAAATTAGAACTGATAATACATATAAACAAATTTATGTGGTGAGCTCTCAATATTAGTCTCCTTTCTCCATTCCCCTCTTATTTTCTGTACATGCAGTCCTTCACTTTCACAGGTAGCAAGACATAGAATTGATTTGTGCCAGCTAACAACTAAAAATATTAAGTGGCAAAACAGGGTTCTCTCTTCCTTACCATGTCAGTTTTGTGAACCCTAATCATAGAGACCGAAAAGAGATGCATTTATGAACTTGATGGTTAGGTTTACTGTGTTATTTAAAACAATGGTTATCAATAACTCTATCAATGGAAAAGAAAAAAATGAAGTCTACCAACTGCTAGGTATTGTGAAAAACTAGCAATCAATCTTGCCTCCATTACTGCACATTAAAAACAAAACAAACAAACAAACAAAATAATAACTATGTAGGCCCTTGTGAGTGAGTTGTACACATAAAAGGTGTCTGACTTCTGCCTAAATCATGGAGAGGTGAGTGGTGGTCTGGTTAACAGCTTTAGCAGTAAAAAGGAATTCCTGCTGCATTGGGTTAGTGTGATCCCAGGGCAAAAGGACACATGGATTTCTCAGGAGCAGCTGTAGGTATACAAGAAAGAGTTAGAGCAGATGATCTTCCGAGTTGTCCAAGAAGGCCACCACAGGAACGAACTAATCTCAGCAAAGAGAAATTGCCAGCCAGTCATATGCCTCTTTCCGCCTACCCCGCCTACAGGTTTCCTCTCTAATGTAGGTTGGGGAAAGACATTACAACTCCCAATCAAGTAGGATTTTCATTATTTTATGAGCTTAAGCATGTGTGAGCATACCAACTCAAAACATTAGCCCTGGCAATACTCGGCATATCACAATTAATCAGTAAATTGGAAGGAAAGAAGGAAGGCAGGAAAGAGTTCATTTGTTTTTACAAATACAGGGGAATACATTTACATGAGTTTACATACTCACTGGGCAACAGCAGGGCAAATTCAAGAATAGGCAAAATTTCTCTTTCACATCTAACTCTCCTGCCTTCTTTTCAGATGCTTTTGTGTCTTGCTGCTTTGATCTTTTTTCTTCCCTTGTGCAGTCCTGGATGCACAGGCCTCATAATACATTTTTGCTAACAAACTCCCTTTATAAGGAGTCCTTACAATCTGACTTAAATAAAGGAAGCAAGATCAAATTTCCAAAGAGGAATCCTACTACCCTCTCTGCCACCAATGTGCAATGCTGCTTCTGTTTCTATTAGTCAATCTATGGGTTAAGAGCTGCAAACCCCACTCCACACCTTACCTAAATAGGTGTTGGCATTGCATTTGGTAGAACAAGCAATTTCTGCTGAAGTTGTTAAATAGCTCCCCATTTAACTCTGACATTGGTGTGGGTTGCTATGGTTAAAAAAAAAATACATTAATCAATTAGTATTAGGTTGAGAGATGGTGAACATAATACCTGAACAAGTTATTTAAGGAATTAAAAAATAAATGGACATCACATGTTATAGGCTTAGAGACCAACAAGTATCTTTTGAATTACTCCAGTGATGTTATTTCTGGATGCAATCAATTTCTACATTAATTGCTCCTGCTCTATAATTCTTAAAAAGTGGATATGTGCTTTTATTTTTGCCTCATATAGTTTGAAAATATGTGAAGAACATTGCAGGGAAAGAAAAAAATGTATGCACTTGGCCAGCCTGGGGGTGGAATGCGCAGGATAGGTTGTCCTCAGAATACTGCCACACTCTCAACCCTGTCTACAGGGTTATTTCACTGACATGGGGCAGTAGGCCTTCTTTATGCATTTGTGATCACATTCTTCATGTTTTTGGTTTTGGTTTTCGAGACAGGGTCTCACTCTGTCGCCCAGGTTAGAGTGCAGTGGCGTGATTATGGATCACTGCAGTCCAAACTCTCCAGACTCAGGCAATTATCTTGCCTCAGCCTCCTGAGTAGTTGGGACAATAGGTGCATGCCACCACACCCAGCTAAGTTTTGTAGAGATGGAGTCTACCATGTTGCCCAGGCTGGTCTCCAACTCCTGAGCTCAAACAATCCACCTACCTTGGCAGTCCAAAGTGCTGGGATTACAGGCATGAATCCCTATATCTGACTTAGATTTTTTGTTTTTAATCCTCCTTCATTGACCTACCATCATCTCCAGTCTTTGTTCCTTCTCTTCTGCTTGATTTACGAATATTGAAAGACCTCTGAGCCTGAACCTGGGCATAATTCTTACTCAAATTCCACCTACTCCATAGGTTATCTCTTCCAGTGACTATGAGTGTCATACTTAATAACATTGTATGATTATATATATGTACTATATATGTATATTTTTTCCTCCATTTCTAATGTCACAAGGTTCAGTTATATTCCAATGTTCAACATCCTCCCTAATATCTCCCTTTTGGTATATCTAATAGCCATTTCAAATTAATATAGCTAAATAATACTTTTGAATCCCTACCTCCTGGTGTCCCTACTGTAAATTTCTTCCCCTCTAATATTTTCATTTCATTAAATGGCACAACATACATTTAGTTTCTTAAACCAAATACCTATGTATCATCATTTCTTCTTTCTCTCTTTCTCTTATCCCCATAACTAGTCTAAGAAAATCCTATGCAGTTCAAAATACACTGAACATGCTTCCATTTCTCTTTTATTTTCACTTTTCTCCATTAACCTTTCATAAAAAAAAAAAATCATCTTTATCCCTGATTGCTGCAATACCTAACTATTTTTGATCTACACTTTAGCAACTAGATCTTTTAAAGACATAAATCACAGGATCTCACCACCTAGGACCTTTTGTAACAAATACAAATTGTATCCTACACTATTTCTAATAGGTTATCGTTTGTATTTGTAACAAAAGCAAATTTCTTAAAATGTCTATAAGACTCTACATTATTGGGCCTATGTATCCTTCTCACTTTATCCCTCACCACTTTGCTCCCTGCTAGCTGTGCTCCCGGCATGTGACTTTCTTTCCTTTCCTGCTTTAGCAACTACAATCTTGCACCACACAATGACATTTTGGTTAATGACCAACCACATGGTCTTATAAGACTATAAAATGGAGCTGAAAAGTTCCTGTGGCCTAGTGACATTGTTTCCATCATAGAGTCCTAGCATTACTCATGTGTTTGTGGTGATGCTGGTGTAAACAAACCTATTGCACTGACAGTCATATAGAAGTCTAGCATATACAATTATGTATAGTACATAATACTTGATAATGATAATAAATGACTACATTAGTTACTTATGCATTTATAATATTATACTATTTATCTTTATTTTGGAGTGTAATCCTTCTAGTTATTTTATAAAAAAGTTAACTGTAAAACAGCCTCAGGCAGTTTATGCAGGAGGTATTCCCAAACAAGGCATTGTTATTATAGGAGATGGCATCTCCATACATGTTATTGGCCCTAAAGACCTTCCAGTGGGACAAGACATGGAAGTAGAATACAATGATATTGATGATCCTGACCCTTTGTCGGCCTAGGTAATGTGTAGATGTGTGTCTTAATTTTTAATAAAAAACTTTAAAGAGTAAAAAAAAAAAATTACAAATGACAAAAGCATATTGAATGTTATAAAAAAGTATTTTTGTACAGCCGTACAATGTTTTTGTGTTTCAAGCTAAGTGTCATTTAAAAAGAATCAGAACAACTAAAAATAATTCAAAAGCTTATAAAGTAAAAAAGTTACAGTAAGCTAAGTTTAATTAATTATTGAAGCACATTTTTGTTTCTAAATTTAGTGTAACGCAAGTGTACAGTGTTTATAAATTCTTTAATGGTATACAATGATGTTCTAGGACTTCACATTCACTTACCACTCACTGTCTCACCCAGATCAACTTCTAGTCCTGTAAGCTCCATTGTGGTAAGTGACTTACACGGATACGTCATTAAAAAAAATCTTTTTAGATCTGATTTTTACTATACCATTTCTTTATTTGGATATGTTTAGATACACCAAACTTACCATTGTGTCACACTTGCCTACAGTATTCAGTACAGTAACATGCTGTACAGGTTTTGGCTTAGGAGCAACAGGCCATACCTCATAGCCTAGGTGTGTAGTAGGCTATGCCATCTAGGTTTGTGTAAGTACACTCTATGATGTTTGTACAATGAGGAAATTGTTTAATAATGCATTTCTCAGAACATATCCCCATCATTAAGCAACACACATCTATATTTCTTCTACTTAAAAGGTTGGCCTTCCATGCCAACTGTCTGACATCAAGTTTCTCCTGTCATTTAGGTCTCAACTCAGATGTTTTATCCTCAATTACCTCCTGCCACTCTTATCACTAAAGCAACAATCTTCCTCCTTCTTTCCTTCATTGTGCTTATCACTCTCTCAAATTACTTTGCTCATATATGATCTTACTTGCTTTTATTTTGTATTCCCCTATCAGTATGAAAGCTTTATCACCATTCTTGGCACACAGTAGATACTCATTCATGTGAATTAGGAAGTAATGTTCTGCATATTGTGATTATCTAGTAACCTGAGAAAGACTGCTACAAAAGTGTTACTTTACTACCTAACATTTATTTAGGGCCCACTATGAGTCACAGATATTTTTCTAGGCACTTAACATATATCAACTTTTCAACAATCCTATGAGATTGATACCATTTTATAGATGAAGAAACTGGAGCACAGAACTTTACATAAGTTGCCATTACCTAGTATTCTGTAGATGGAATTGGGCTGTGTATCAGGCAATGGGGTGCCAGAATCTGCACTTCTAAACATCACACTCAGTTGGTGGCAGAAAGCACCTTTAGTAGCCAGGCCACTCAAAATGCACTCTCAAAATATGAACTGAGGAGGCAGAGAGTCAGTCATACTTTGAAATTAGCAGGCAGTAGAGACAATGCAATAGTAGACACCATAAGACACATTATATTCAAAATACAGAACGGTGCAAAAACCAAAAATAATATAACCAGAAGACCAAGTAGTTGCGAGGGAGCTTGCAGAAACAGAGAAGCACAACGTTAAAAAATACTCTGACCACTTGCTTGCTTTGTTGCAGAATTACAGCTTAAATTTCATGGAGGCTCCATTTCAAGCTATGGAGCTATTTTGATTACCCATGACATTCCTGTTTTTATTCTTCTCCTTGTTGTTCTTATTTCTGTGTTTATCTCTATAATAAATCCCCAGTACTTGAGGTGATTTGATTGAACTCTGTTCCTTGAAAACAAAATTGCACAGTATAGCCAGAAGTTATTACCTCCCTATTTTCTATTCAAAGACTTCTTTCTACTCTCAATTAGGTGTCAATGAATTTCTGCAAAGGTGTTACTTGCTAATTATGGTTCTGGCTTACAATGGTTTACAGCAATCCTTCTCTACTGAAGTGCTTTTTGGGCATGAGAATGAATAGGTTCCTCTGAGATTTTAGGGTCAGAATCTGCAGTGACCACTGCAGGGGAGAAAAATCTTTGAAGTCTTGTATCTTACATTTACACATGCATATGACTTTTGCATTCTTTCATAATATGACCATGCTAGTTTTATAATAACAATGTTTTTTTCCATGGTTTTGAGGACTATCTAATATGTCACCATGTACACTATTTTGAAAAGTACAACATTAAAATATAAACACTTTAAAAAATGTATGCAGTTTTAAGGTAGTCATCACAAGATAGAAAGAAAAAACAGAGTCTTCAATATCTGAAAGCATTTTGCTATAATGATGGAAATCCAAATAATGAAAATTGCTATTTCCTAGCATGAAGCCCTGTTTTGGACCCCTCTCAAACAAATTTACAGATCACATTTTCTTTAGAGGCTTCCACAAGATTATACTATGAGTTATTTCTAGATCTGGGTTGACACCAATGGCTTCCAAACATTTTATCACTGACTCACAATAAGAATAAATTTTACATTGCAACCTAGTACACACAACCACATACCTAAAGCCAAAGTTTCATGAAATAATAGAGTATCTTATTACATGTGGTACACTCTATTCTATTCCATTTGAATATCCATCCATCCATTTCTATTACATCCATCCTAATTTTATTTTCTAACACATGTTGATCAAGAATCACTAAACTGATTATAAAATCTAGGAACATGTGAAGACTCTTGCTTTGAAATACACTGTAATAAGACAGTATCTCTATCATGCTTCATGCAAAGGCAACAGGTTTACAAATGGGAAGGATACAGATGTGAATTAGACGTTATGGAAATCAAGCTGAAAAGAAATGTGCTACATCCCGCAGATGTCAACTAGGATAATACTTAAAGAACTGTACTTATTTTTCTTCAGAATAGTAGAATAGTCAACAAAGTTGACTTCAAGTAGAACTTGAAAGTTCTACTTGAAGACTTACTTCTCCCTTGAACCGACTCATTCATTGTACCTCCCCTAACTGACCCTCACAGTTTGGGTCTCGTCTCCCCATTAGAACACATAAGCACCATGACTTACTTTTTTAAATATTTCTTTTTAAAAACTGGAGAGAAAACAAATTTCAAATGACTGGTTATCTGTCTTTTTTTTTTTTTTTTTTTTGAGGTAAAGTCAAAAGTGAAACTCTCCCTTCCCTTTATCTCTCCTTCCAATCACAACTTTCAGAAATGTTCGTTAACTGTTTGATACATAAATTTGAAGCTTTCATTATTCAAGGATATATTAACGTATATGTGCTATACAGAGATTCATAATTTCATATACAATTGTATACACTTTTAAGTGCAATTTTATCTAATACATATATTTCCAACTTGATTTTTCCACAACAAAATGTATTATGTATCTTTTGACTTTAGTTTACCTGCATGTACTCCATATTTTGTAATGACCATGGTACTCTTCCATTGGATGAACACCACACACAGTATTTAACTATTTGTCAGTTGACTGGCGTTTAAGTTCCTCACTATTTCTAACACTACCACAATGCTGCAGTGATTCTCATACCCATATATACTTTTAATCCAAACATTTTACTGTGGTAGATTTCTGAAAATGAGCATTGGTAATTTAATTTTTCATTGAGGCTCCAAATTGCTCTCCAGAATATTTTGACCAATCTATATTTTCACTAATACCATCTGAGAATGCCCATTTCACAGATCCCTGTCAATATTGATATTATCAACCCCTAAAACTTATTGTAAGTTTTGTGAGGAAAAAATGCATGTTTCATTACTATTGAATTTTTTATTTCCCTGAGGTGTAAAGTAAGTTTAAGCATCTTTTCATGTCATGTGAATTTCAATTCTTTTTCCTGAATTGCTTGTTCATATGTTGCCCATTTTTCTATTTGACTGTTTACCTTTCTTAAAATTTTGTTTATAGAAAAAAAAGTGTCATAAAGCCCTATGTCTATTATATATGCTACATTTTCCCTTCAGCATGTCATTGTTTTTTAACTTTATGCATAGTGTTAGCCACATAAGAAGTGTTTTATATTTAAATTTGCTTGTTAATAGATATGCAGTTACATTTGTTGCTATTTTACTTATGACAACTATGTTTTGCCGTGCTAAAACTGGTTTCACCACTTCAAAGTTAAAAAATTGCCTTCCATACTTTCATACCACTGTATTTTTAAATGTAATATTATTGATAATTATTTTTGTGTAATTGAGACAACTTCGATAATTTATGTCTTGCTAGAAAATAATCCATTTTATGTATTTCTAATTTATTTGTATATTTATGCAAATAAAATCTCATTATTTTGTTTAATCTCACTTGTATCTGTAATTATACCTTACGCTTTTCATTCCTATTTTTTTTTTAAACTTAAAAAATTTTCTGTGTCAGTCCTGCTAGGTTATTGTCTTTTTTTTTTTTATGGAAATACATTTTATCTTTTTCATTCTTACCTTTTATTTTAGTTTTATAAAATATTAATTTTTAACTTTAGTAAGCTTTTTTCTATCATAATTTTTTTGTTTTGTGTTCTAGTTTCTAAAGTTGAATTAGTTGACTTATTTGTAATATTTTTTTAAGGCACATAAAATTATATATTTTACTCTGAGTACAGTTACAGCTGCATCTCCTAATTTTAAAAACCATATTTGCATTTCTTTAATTTCTAAATAGTTTATATTTTTCATTTTGATTTGCTTTTTGAATATCTATTTGCAGCAGCAGAGAAGATTTGAATGTACTTAGGGAATTAAATATATCTGGGCATATCTACTAAACCTGTACGAGCTGTGTAAGTAAATTCTGTCTTTTCCTCTCCATATGGAGAATATTAGTAGAGTTGGGGGGAGAAAGCACCAATTCTAGAATGGAAAGTGAAAGAAAAGAATGGCAGTGTTTTCCTCAGACGTTGGCCTAAAAGCCACCGTAAGGAATAGCATACTTGCCATCAGCCTTTTTGAAGAAGGGCCTGAAGAAGCTGAAGGAGCTGTTTTACAAAGAAACCTCCTGACAAGGTAGCATATGCCATCCAACTTTTGAAACCCAGATGAAAATTAGGACAGTGAAGGAAAAGGAGGGCCACACTTTTTCTTTTTCTGCTGAACACAATGTAGCTCCAATATATTAAAGTTTCTAGGAAAGGCTTTGGTCCCTCTCATTTATTCTATATGTACATATTTTTAAGAACCTGTTTCATACTAAGCACTGTGCTTAGCCTTGAAGAAAGAGTAAGGAACAGTGTTGACTTCATCATAGGCTGAATCCTCAGCATGGGCACGTGCCCTATCAAACTGAACACTGGTAACCAAGGGCAGTGGGAGGTTAGCATGGGGATGTGGGAATCACTCCCCTGCCAAGTGACCTCAGAAGTGGAGGCCCACCAAAAAGGGAGACTGAGGAGAACATCAGAAAGTTGACATAAGCATATCTAAAACTTCTGGCTAGAACCTCATGAATACTTGGGTAAAATTTGAGTGGGATTTGCAAAGGTTCTACAATCATAGATTAGAAAAAGACCTAGAATTATGTAGATTATTACAATGTATATGTCCCTTGTAATTGTTTTCTAAGACCAGTGATGCCATTGCATAAGTATTTGCTTAGTACTGACAATTCACCAAAAATTGGTAGAGGGAAAATGAGGTAAAGGGACTTTACCTTTGTTACTGTTATATACTGATTCATCCTCTGTGTCTTCTTCGTTCTAAGAAAAAGATTTCAGCATCACCCACATAATATATGTGCCAGACTTCTATGTTCCTGGGACTGTGTACATAGCATATTATTTAGTCAGTAAAATACTAATAACTCTGAGCAGTAATTATCATCATCGTGGCTACTGGGGAGGAGACAAGCTGAAGGAGATTGACTCACTAAAGTCACATAACTAACATAGGATAGAGTCCTTTCCAGGGAAGAGTATATTTTCAGCCAATGTCTTTTGAGCCAAAGATGGTGTAAACCATAACTTTATTACTCATTCAGTTGCAACAATTTAAATTGGGGTCTGGTGAGTGATAACCACAGAGCAATCACAAAGAGCTTGTAATCATTACCCATTTCAGAATAACCTACAATAAAACCTACTTAAAAATGATCACTTTTCACCACAGATGGATTTGTAGAGGTGTAAAACAATATTATCATATGTAATTATCTAAAGTAAAGTACTCAGTGGGCACAAATAAATATGGAAGAAGTATTAATTTTATTAAAATTGACATTAGAGTTAATCATCTGTTTATTCAAATGTATGCCCTAAGCACCTCCACATTACCAAATACTATGCTAGACAGTATGAGAGAAAAGACACAAACTATTTTCTAGAAGGAATGGACAGTTTAGCCCAGTAGATTAGATTCATACTCCTGATGGAAAGCACTGTCTATCATCTGAAACATACAATAGCACATGGTAGAGAGAACACTGGGACTGGATTTCTTCACCCAATGCTGATCAGAGGTGGAGCTTCTTGTCTTCATATTTCCTTGCTGGAGCACAGTTTTATTACCACTAAAATAAAAAAGTATGGTCTAGGGGATTGCTAAGATCTACAACGCTTTTAAGTACAATAATTTTATAAATTATTTAGGAGAGACTTTCTTGCAGGATCAGGAAAAACACTAAAGGAGAAGAATTGTATTTGAATTCGGTCATGAAAGATTTAATTTGAGAATCTTCATAACAAAGGGGAAAAAGTCAGATTTTAGGAAAAAAATGTTTACTGTAAGAGTAATATTATATTAAAAATATTGTTGATTTAGCCACAAAACAGTTCTTGGTCTTCAGTATGTGTGAAGAGTGTTTTAGGAAGTGGTAGCAAGAGATTGGAAAATTTCAACAAAATTGTTCTAGAGATTATAATTTAAATTCTTTGCATTATCTACACCTTTCCAGTTTAAAAAAATTTTTGTCTTTAATGTCATTTGAAAATGTCTTCATACCAACATGCATTCTTTTTAATTTAATAGCAAGCTGAGTTATGTAATTTGTTCACATTTCAATACCTTTCCTTACATGCTATAAAATTAATAGATCTTGTTTAGGAGTTCCTGTTTATGTTGAAATCATACCAATATCAATCTTGATCTTGTAT
Source organism: Macaca mulatta (assembly GCF_049350105.2). NCBI lineage: Eukaryota > Metazoa > Chordata > Mammalia > Primates > Cercopithecidae > Macaca > Macaca mulatta. The sequence continues at coordinate 81,522,446 of NC_133419.1, forward strand.
ATATTTTTGCAAATATGTCTTGATTGTGTACCTTAACACTGAAATATTCTCATGAAAATTTAAACAAAATCAATCATCTTGATGTCAAGCAAACATTTGGTTGACTGAATTGTTGAGCATTCATCCAGATGTTAACAATAACCAAGACTCTGTGTGCGTGTGTGTGTATGTGTGTGGTGTGTATGTGGTGTGTGTGTGGTGTGTGTGTGTGTGTGTGTTATACAGTGCCTTCATATATTTAGATTTATTCCTTGGATATACAGATCTTGAAATTCGCCTAGTTTTATCTGTGTATTAAATTAAAATCACTACTAATAGTGCCACCTTGTGTCTAAAATTTAAAATCATGGATATGTTTATATATTACAGAACTTTCAAGATAAAAATAATTATAGAAATTAATCTATGTCAAATTTCTCTTTTCAAAATTCAGCAGTTGGAAGTCTAGTCAGGCAAGTGACATGTTTAAAGCTACTCAGTCAGTGAGTGGTACAGCTGAGGCTAAAACCCAAGAATCATAATACTTGGTCTGGTACTTTTAAAAAATATATCACATTTTTTGGAGTAGTCACTTTTTATGACAAAAGAAAAGTAATCAATTTTAGTTTTAATAAAGCCAGGTGTAGATTTAATATTCATTTAATTTAAATTTATTGTCACAGTAGGATTCAGTTTTGATATTTAACTACTGTAAAATCCTAATAGTTAATGAATGTGTACTGTATTAATGTAGGCACCTATTATTAATGGGTATCAGGGACAATTAACTTGAAGAATATTATCTTTTTAATTGTTTTTTAAACATATTAATTTAAAAGAAGTCACCCAAGATTTCTTCTTCCACATTATCTGATTTTATATTGCATTTAAGGCATGAATCCACACCAGTCTTCAGAAGGAATTTTTAAGAGAAGATTGAGAGTAAATGGCACAATGATCGTACAGCAATGAATGGTCCAAAGCAGTTTTGATAGACTTATTAGTCTATAGTAGACTTTTTGATAGACCTTTCATCCAAATATTAGCAAACTGTTGTATCGTGTACTTTAATAGAATCTTTGTATTTTCAGACCTGCTTCAACAGACTTTATATCAGATTTTCAATCAACAAATATCTATTAAGGATAGCACTGAGCTGCTCATAATAAAGTGTAAAAAAAAAAAAAAAGGTGAAGTGCATTGTCTTCACCCTAAGAGTACATAAGCATTTTTTAGTAAACTTTCAAAATTAAGGATATAGCTGGGCACAGTAGCACGCACCTATAGTCCCAGCTACTCAGGAGGTGGAGGCAGAAGGATTACTTGAGCCCAGGAGTTTTCATCTAGCCTGGGTAACATAGTGAACCTCTAACTGTAAAAAAAAAAAAAAAAAAAAAAAAAAAAAAATTAAGAATGATTTACTAACACACCATCAAACATTCACATTACTTCTATTTTTTAATGGTGGAGAAATGGAAAGATTTTAAATGATGGGAAACAGAAGGAAAACGAAACAATCAATATTTGTTGGCCACCTGTGATATGCTAGGAACTTCACAATCACTTTAATCCACTAATTTGAGAAAGGGCTTCAGAAATTTTTACCCACAGCCCCCACTTGAATCCCCCATAGTCGTATTACTTCCAGATTCTAACTTGTTGTTCTGCTTGGTTTACTCTTCCAAAAGTATGAAGCTTCATATTATGGCTGAAAATTTGCCTTTAAACAACAAAAACAAAAAACTCACTTTATTGCACACACTTCTAGATTTTGGAATTAATAAACTTACTATACTCGAGTTAGTTTACTTGTTTACTAAATGTCTAGAATAACTTTACAAGATGGACTATGTTTTTTGGTCAATATTTCCAGACAGGAGCAAGTTAAGCTAATAGGACTTTTCCAGGGTGAAAATATGAAGACTTTCAAATGTATCCAGTTGTCTGATAGAAATCATTCCACCGTAGCAAAAGCAACAAAGCAGAAACTAGGAGTCATTTTCCTTAGGTGCTTCCATTATAGAAATATCATCATAGAATCTGAATAAAAAATGTGGTCATAGAGTGCACAAAGTAACAATAATAATAATGACGTGGCCCATTTTACTTGGATGGCTTTACATAAATTTGATTGTGTCAGTTTGATTGCCTTAATAGTAATGCTAATATTAAGACAAGGGCCCCTTGTACTATGCTTTAGAAAAGTATAGAAAGAGGCCGGGTGCAGTGGCTCACGCCTGTAATCTCAGCACTTTGGGAGGACGAGGTGAGCGGATTACGAGGTCAGGAGATCGAGACCATCCTGGCTAACACAGTGAAACCCCGTCTCTACTAAAAACACGGAAAAAAATTAGCCGGGTGCGGTGGCGGGCGCCGGTAGTCCCAGCTACTCCGGAGGTTGAGGCGGGAGAATCGCTTGAGTCCGGGAGGTGGTGGTTGCAGTGAGCTGAGATCGCGCCACTGCACTCCAGCCTGGGCGACAGACGAGACTCCGTTTCGAAAAAAACAAAAGTATAGAAAGAAAAATCAAAGCATGGTAAAACACATGGAAAAGAAGAAGATGAGGAAGAGGGGAAATTCTCAAAGCCATAGCTAGGTTTCTAAGATGCCAGGCAACCCAATGATTGAAATCAAAGGAAAAAAACAATAAATAACAACAATTTGACCTCATAAAAAATTAGATGACTTGATACGTCATTCGGAATTCATACATTTAAAAAATTATAGGTTCTTTTGCTTCTGTAAGTTGCCTATTTAGGGAGGAGAGCAGAATACTAATCTCCAATGAGAAAAAAATGTAGACCTAAATATCAGTGAAGTACATAGTTTAACTTACTAGCTACTTTCTAGCACTCGTGTCGATTTATTAGGTAAGAATTTTCTGAGTTTTGAAAGACTAGGCTTTCTGAAGGTTGCAAAATTTCCCATAGTGACTGTTAAGACTTCACTACACAACACTGTATTTTTTAAGAAACTACCACTCACAGTATTTCAGATAAAATATAAATATGATCTACAAATGTGACATCTTCTGGGGTAAAGAATAAAATAAAGGCTGTGTCAGGAACCAAAGAGATTAGTTTAATAGTGTTTCAGGACTGTTAGTTAACTCCTGGCATTTATGAAATATTAAGAGAAGGATTTATCTGCTGACCTGAAAGGAAAATGAGAAAGCTATGTACTGAGAGGTACTAAAATATTTGTCTCAGCTTAGAGACTTTATAAATTAACATGCTTAAGAATCAGGCTTCAAATCATTTTTAAACATTTGAAAAGCTTGGTGTCCAGAAATATAAAGTAGATAAAGAGAAAAGAAGTGGCTGGGTTACTCAACATAACATCAACAGTGGGTTAGGGTAGCAAAGAATAACTGCACAAGCATTTCTCCAAACCCAGTTTGGTGCTATCAGTTCAAAGAAAACCATGAACATGCACATACACGTGCACATGTCCAAATGCACATACATCCACTGCTATAATTGGCTCGCCAAATCACAATGTCGTTAGGAAATCCAAACATATATGGGTACTACTTTTTAAAGAAACTTGAGCATCTTAGAATCATCAGTGAATATTTGCTTCAAGGAAATCTTTAGAAAGCTATATGAGGGATCATCCCATTAAAATAATGAGTAAAATTTCTAGAAAAAACAAGTACTAAAAGTGGGCTTTTTTTTAGGTGTTCATTTAAATAAGGTTATGAAATATAATTCTTTCAGCTTTTCTTTATTTTGCTATATTTTATGATAAATATTATTTTCATAATAAGAAAAATGGTTTATTCTAAACCAACTAAGCCAAGAAAAGAAGATAATAAATATAAAATTTTAGGATAAAGTTTTTTGAAGAATGATGGAACATTTTCTGTGAGTCAGAACTCAGAACTGTGGACCTTAGATTGCTCACAGTGTTGGTCAATCGGAAAGCAGATGAAATATTAACTTACATCCATGTAATTAATTCCACAGAAAGTACATCTATTTGGGGCCATCTAATAACCAGGCAATTTGAAATAGCAAGGAAAGAAATAAAAGGAAGAAATAATAAAATAAAAGGAAGAAAAGGAAAGTAAGGAAAGATGGAAGGTAGGGAGAATAAAAAGTAAAAGATGAGAAAAATGTGTATAAGATATGTAATAAATCATATAATTTATTTATTAAATCTCATATTGTATACTTTACCTTTCCTACATATAATACTATTTATTCTCACAGCAACTGTTTTTAAGATAGGTAAAAAAATAATTTATTTCTATAAAGATTAAATCTGAAAAATTAAAGAAAGACTAGCATATAGTTGATTCTATGACTAGCATACAGAAAAGCTATATATGCCTTGCATATAGTTAATAAGCATTGTACTTGTTGGATATTCTAATGAGCTTAGGAATGTGATTTACTTTATGAGGCACTGAGAAATAGAAGCTGAAAATAAAGCTGGCAGCTGTATAAAAGTAAGAATAGATAATTGGGAAAAGACAGAATAATTATATAAAATTGATAAAAATGCTAAACATGTAATAAAGGTGAGCATTTAATGTCAAACGTTTATACACTCCTTGGAAAGGTATTTCTCTATTATAGCTTGCTGTAATATTAGGAATTCCAAATGATGAGGAAGGTGATTATGAAAATGTTATGTACCATATCCTTTGCTTCAGAAGTCAGGTGTGCATCCTATTAAGTTAAATAATTTATGTTTAAAAATACAAGCATTAATTTAAGCATTACCTAGGGTTGAAGGATACTAAAAGTTTCACATATTGTTGGTGGTAAATCACATTGTACATTATTTGAGAGAAGTAATTTGTCTTTGTTTATTGTAAGCCATAAAGTTATTTGAACAATTTAATACAGTAAGGCCAAGAAATTTAAATATGAAAACATATGTAAATGTATATATATGAATAGACATATATGTTTACCACAGGCTTATGTTTTATGTTTAACATTAAGTTAATGTTACCTCAACGCTTAACAATATGGCAATAGTTAAGTAAATTATACTCTATCTACTTTATTGAATATGATACATACATTAAAATGTTTATCATAAATTGCCTGTCACTATAAAAATAGCTATGATACTAAGAAAGTCAGAATACACAACAAGTACAAATTATGATTACAACTATATGGAATTTGCATCAAATACAGATTGGAAAATAAGAATCTAAAAGATTCAGAGACTCTACCATTGCATTTATCCAGAAACAGGGTTACCACATCCTTCCCAATCAGTACACTAATACTCAAATGAAGGCAAATATCTGTCTCTACAAAAGGTACTCTAGAAAGTCTGAAAGAGGTGATTGTTTCACCAGATGCAGAGATATCAATGCAGGAATATTCAAGGTACTGAAAGGAAAAAAAAAAAAAAAAAAGTCAGGCATAAACAGTATACCCAGCAAAGCTATTATTTTGAAATGAGTGAAAAATAAAGTATTTCTCAAACAAGCAAAAACTGAGGAATTTGTCACCACGAGGCCAGTATTATAAGAAATGGTCAAAGGAATTCAATATCTTGAAGTAAAAAGATGATAACGACCATCATGACAAATACAAAAGTATAAAACTTTGAGAAATTTAAAAATTTCTCAAAACAATAAACATGGAAATGCAATATATAATACCAAAACATATGTACTACAGCAAAAGCAGTATTAAGAGAGAAGTTTATAAATATAAACACTTACATCAAAAAGCAGAAATATTTCAGATAATCTAATGGTGATCTCAAAGAACTAGAAAAGTATGAACAAACCAAACCCCAAATGAGTAGAATAAATAAAATTATAAAAACACAGAAATAAAATTGTGACTAAAAAATTACAAAAGAAAATAAAAAGTTGATTTTTTAAAAATATAAACAAAATTGACAATTAGACTAGCCAAGAAAAAACTCAAATAAAATAAAACATGAATAAAAAGACATTACAACTGATGCCACAGAATCTAAGAGGCAATATGGGTTACACCTAGATTGTGATATAGGCACATTTTGTCATCTAAAAATTTTTTTTAGATTATTCTGTATTACCTTAATTTTAAAAATCTGTGTAGTAGAATAAATGTTACAAGTTATACAACTGGGTATAAATGTGTACATATGTATATTCATGTAAATGTGCACATATGTAAATAAATTCACGTGAAGTTTATTGGAGTTTATGTAAATAAAATAATCTGGAGAACATTTCATCAAAAAAGATGTTTAAAATATTTAAAGCAGTAGGGGCCTTTAAATAAACTTTCTGATAGTAGGATTTACTATGTCTAATCTCACAGAAAGGTTTCGTTTTTTCATTATTTATTTAATTGTTAATTTTGCTGAGTAATATGTTGTTTGCTGATATACAAAATATGTGTCTAGAGAATGGAAGCTGTGTGAGAATGATGAATGCTGAATAAACATATTAGGGTGGCAGGAAATAAAGACTGAAATAAGAATTTTACTCTTAATCTTGTTTGTTATGTGAAAACTTTAATGTATTTTACCTAGAGGCATATTGTGATTCCTAAAAGTTTTTTTCTCACTTGAGGTCTTGATTCTAAACCAATTTAGCCTACAGTGAGTGTTTGCATGGCTGGCCTTCTTCATGTCCTGGGAGTGTGGCTTCTAGTTGAGGCTGACCTGGCATACCTACCTCAGGCTGCAGCTGCCTTAGCCACTGTGTTTCAGTGCTGTCCTTGCGGGGCACTGGGATTTCAGAGACATGCCCACAGAGGATGGTTGGAACTTGAAGGAGCCGAGATGGGAAGAATATGCAGAGGCTGCTCTGATGAAGTAGTAAAACCAGTTATAGCAATGAGAGGGTGGGGCTTGAGATGACAGGACAGGTTTTAGAAGTGTTTAAGAGGTAAACTGGCAATCTGAGAAGCATCAGTTTACATGCTATCTTTCATCAAAATGGAAGCATAGTTTATATACACATTTAATCTTCCTAAGAAGATTTTAAAGTCCTTACATATAAGCTATATCTTTTGAACCTTTGGTGTCCACCTCTCTGATTAGACTGTGAAGTTTAAAGATTTTATTTTGTTTGTACTGAAAATATAGATTATATTGTGAAAATGACTAAAATAACAGGAATAAATAGCACTAATCCCTTGATATCTTAAAGTTTTTCTCAAGAAAATTAAAATATAAAATTAAGAAATGCATTTCTATAGACTACCTGCAATGATCGTGTCAATTATGGCACACTAACAAAACTATGGAAATTTAAGGTATATAATTCAGACATATAATCCATTTTGGAGTTTGATCTATCCAGGTAATTATAATAAACAATGGAAAATTGCCTTACTACCTTCCAAAATGCCACTTAAAGTTTCGTAATGCATATCAAGCTAATTTCTTTAACATCTTTGAACCTTGGCTAAGGCAAGAAATGTTCATGTGCCAGCCTTTACATTTTTAAAAGTGCTAAAGTATCCATTATGTCATCATGCTCTCAAATTCTTTCTACTACCAAGTGAATTTGGTGATTTTACCCTCCTGCCCTCACCCACGCTACTGATCCTGAGCTGAGAATTAGATAATGTAAATGCTTTGTGAAGGTGATTACGGTAATACTCTGTGGTCTGATATAAAATAGGCATATGCCTTTAACATTAAGAAACTTAATGCTGTTTTGAGAGTTCAATAAAATGTTATATTTTTTCCCATGTGCCATACTTCCATTCTTTATGACTTGTTTTTAGAAGAATCATCACATATTATACATGTTTTCAAAGAAAATAAGAATACAAACTTTTTCTAAAATTTATTTCTAGTGTGTCATTCTTATTCTGCATCTAAGTATATGTGGAAGATTTTGACTGTAAAATTTGAACTGAGACCTCCCTTTACTACATATTAAGATTTATTTCAAGTTTAGTCACATGAAAAAGAATCCTACGAGTTAAAGTAAGAGTTAAGTATTACTTAGCATGCTGAAAGCTTTCATAATTTCACTGAGGGTCTGTGACACTAGGATTTTAGAAGTGAAGATCTATGACCAACTACAACTGGGAAGTGGCTGCTCCAAAGCATCAAAACAACTGATTAACAACGAACCACATCTGGTTAGGTTAGTCTGAATACATTCAGGCCTTTACCCCGTGTCTCTGGTCCGCTCTCCATTCAGATATCCTCATAGCTCTCATCGTCACCTCCTTAGGTCTTCACTCAAATGTCATCATAGAAAACATAATGTCCCCAGTTACTCTCACTCTCACATGCTATATTCCTGTTTTCCAATTTATTTTTATCCAAAAGCCCTTATTGGCATTTGATATGTCACATATTCTTCTACCCTATTAGTTGTTATCTGTACATACCTATGCCTAATATCTGCCTCTCTTCACTAGACTCAAGCTCCGTGAGAGACAGTGTTTTTTAGCATTTTGTTTAGGAGAGTATCCCAGTGTCCAGCTGGGTATTGAGAGTAGACACTCAATAAATAATTCTAATTGTTGAGTGAATTGAACCAATGGAAACAAAGATGTGGGTTCTACCAAACTTAAGTCACAGCCGAGGCCTGCCTCCAATCCATAGGTAATTATTGGAAAAAGTTGTCCTGCATGGTAGGGGTGTCCCAGAAAGAGGAAACCTGTAAGAAGAGGGTGTTTGAGGCCTAGCACCTGAAAGATACTTTGAAGAGAAAGAATGGAGTGCAAAACATAACATCTAGATGTTCTTCCCAGCCAGATGAATGAAATTCGAGCCCTGCTCAGGTGGAAGCAGACTCAGGCCACTGAGAACTTAAAGTTTTAACTCAGTAGTGTACAGAGGGTCATGCAATCTTTACGTATGCTTTATGTATGTATGTATGTGTGAATGTATGTCATATGTATGTATTATGTATGTGCCTATTTTCTGTCTATATATTTAGAAATGAGTGCAAAGAGAATGGAGCATGTCCTAGGACCCACCCTCCATAAGAAAAAAGGGAAAGAATGAAAGTGGCAAATGCCTACCAGAAGTTTAGAATGAAAACATTACATCTAGCAGGATCTGATGAGAAACCTAGTAAAGTCTTCCAAAATAACTGGCAGTGGGAAACTTTGTAGGGGTCTGAAGCTCTGTGTGAGACATATGTCAAAACATGTTGAAAATGTGGGAATAAAAAGAAAGTATGGCCACATTTGAACTCACAGCCTTATGAGGCATAGGATGTAATAAGGGACACATAAACAACTGTAGAGGAATAATTGGAACAAAAGTGAAAATCATTTACAATTATTTAGAAATCATTTTCAAATTATTAACTCTTCAGATACATAAAGATGAACACAAAATATTTTCATTTTACCAGACATTTAATGAGCACCTACTACAAACTAGGCAGTGAATTAGGCACCAGTAATATGAAGATAAATGAAACGAATTCCTGCCCTCTACACATTCAGGAACTCAGGGGTGTTGAAGATAATAAATAATTATTCCAGTGTGGCAACTTTTATAATAGAGTCAAATGTAAGTTCCTCAATTATGTAGATTATGATGAATAGTTGCAAGTATACAGATATTAATTGTTTTAATTTATAAATCAACAGAAGGAAAAACGTTTATACTTATATAAAGAATGGGCTTGGAAATATAAAAATTAAAAATAATTTATAAAATATACTCATTCATTAATGATTTATTCACAATCCCCAAATTAATGACACTCACTTATTCATTTATCTATTAGATAAACTCACAGTTTCCACATACCACCAGTAGAATATGTGAATATGTACAGAAAATTTCTTATGGCATGCCATGATTAAATGAAGTGAAATTCCATTCAATATTGACAAGGGCAAGCAAACACTAATGTTAGGTGTAGGCAGTTTGTGTAATTAAATCACAATATTAGCAATTCAAAAATGTCTGATTTAGCTACCTAAAATTTTAGACAAAAAGATGACCAAGTGAAACCAGAGACCAGTACTATTACTCCGAGAAATCTAAAAGAACTAAGAACTCTACTATTCCTAGAACTGTAGTAAGCAAATGTATGCAAGAACTTCCTTCTAATCTTGGATAATCCATAGAATCAAGTCACAGAGCCTGGACTTTGGTCTCTCTACATCGCAGTGACACAAGATCTCATTATAGGAGAATCCTCAACATCTGTTATTACCTGCTGGTAATTGTGACAGCTTCTAGTTATGACAACTGAATACTGATACAGCAGTACAAGTAATAATGATGACTACAGTTCTCTAAAAGTACTGGAGGAAATAAAAGGGAAATAAGAAATGAAGGGAGAAAAAGAGGAAGACACACCACCAGCTAATAAAGCTTGAAGTTTTTGACTACTAAATCAGTGTACAGTGATCAAGACCATCTTAAGTAATCCTGAGATATCTGACATGAAATATAATAAAGCAAGGGCCATCCTTTCCTCAAAACTTTGTTAAGCTTCGCATTTCCTCCCTATTAGCCAATCGCTTAGCTTTCTCTAGGCTCCTTTTTCCTATATCACATATATATTTTCCTATATTCTAGTGATCATGCAATCTCATACTTTTAACTCTCTAGTGACTCTGCAAACCTTACTACAATGCTTCCTCACTCCTAGACCCAATTAGAATTTGTTGATGCAAAAAAAAAAAAAAAATCAATATATTAACCAACCCTAAGGAGATATTTTAAAACCCAGGCAAGTACAAGAAACACAGCTTTACTCTGCGGGTTAGAAGGTCATCTTGCAAGTTATCTAGAAATTCCTATTCAGATTTACCACTTGAATTTCACCTTGAAAGATGCCTTCCATAAACTGTACTATTAGGAGAGCCCTCATCTTCATACATTTAAATGATCATATGAGTTATGTAGGTCTGAAGAGCATGGCAGGAAACTGCAGCTGAATTTGTCCACACAGCAATTCTCTACAAAGGAAGCTTCTGTTCTCTACCTGAAGAAAATGTCTGTTTGCATCATGGATTTCAGAAGATTATTAAATTTCTTGCTAGATGCATTCATTGGGATCATCTAATGTATCTTTTGAGAATTGTGTATCAACAACAACAAAGAATAGTCACATTTCCCTTTTGCATTATTTTTCCAATTGGGATAGTTGTCTCAGGGGAAAAATTCAAGACCTAAAATACATGAGAAAAAATAAGATTTTTATGTGATTATGGGCCTCATCACCTTAAGATATCTATGAAGAAAAGGCATGGCAAATACAGAGATTTTGATCAGGTGTGTTCACTAATGATTACAAAGGCATCTCACTTAGAACAGTTCTTTACCCATTGTACCAGCTTAATAATTATTTGTTGAAGAAAGGAATTAAAGAAGGAACGAAGGGATAAAGAGGAACTCTCTGGACAAACTTCTTTTACATGGGAAGGACATGTTGAAGAACTCCTCCATCTGTCCCATAAGCCAATGTGGCAAAATGTTAACAACTAGTGAATCTAAATAATACATATACAGGTGTTTATTCTACTATTATTTCAATTTTTTGAAAGATTTAAAAGTTACACAAATAAAGGGTTGGGAGAAAACAAAATAGCATAATTGATATATTGAGACCTCATACTCCCACACCTATTTCTGTTGATCTCATTCCATTTTCTTCCACAGATAATCATTTTAATTAGTGTCTTGTGTATCTTTTCATTTAAAATATTTAGGTAGATAGAAGTAAATATGAATATTTATTCTCACTTTTTTTCTTATATAAAAGACATCATATCTGCTATGATTTGAGTGCTTATCTCTTTCAAAATTCATGTTGATATTTAATTGACATTGTAACAATATTAAGAAGTGGGACATTTGAGAGGTGAATAGATCATGAAGGCTCCACCCTCATGGGTAGGGTTAATGTCATTATTAAAGGGTAAGTTTGGCCCTTTTTTGCCTCTTTGCCCTTCTGCCATGTGATGATGTGGCAAGAAGGCCCTCACCAGATGCCTGCACCTTGATTTTGGACTTCCCAGACTCCACAACTGTGAGAAAAAATATTTCGTTCATTATAAATTATCCAGTCTATGGTACCCTGTTACAGTAGCACAAAATAGACCAAATCAATACCACACACAGTATTTGTTCCTTGCTCCCCTCCTTCCTTCTTCCTCTCCCTCTTTCTCTCCTTGTTCCCCTCTTTCTTCCTTTCTCTTAGTTCAACAGTAAATTTTGGAAAATGTTTCATGTCAGTTCAAGGAGAGTCTTATTATTTTTTATAACAAAATATTTTATAGAGTGATTAGACCATTGTATATTTAACTGGTGATTAGTTTTAAAATGCTGAAATTTACAACTTAAATATATGTTATTTCATATACATGCAAGTGTGTCACTAAGGTAAATTCACAGAGGTTGGATTATCATGTATACAGGTAAATGCATTCATATTTTTAGAAGATATCTACAATTACTCTGTGTTCTGTACCATCTGTACCATTTTGTGCTCCTACTGGCCACGTTTCCAGAGTACTAGTTTTCCCACAATCTCATCAATAGATTGTATTGCTCAACTTTTGTGTTTTTGCCACTTTCATAGTTGTGTCATCTCGGTATGGTTTTAATTTTACTTTTTCAGATAATGATTTATGTTTAGCATCATTTTCCATGATTATAAGCCATTTATATATTTTTCTGTACATTATTTATAGTTTTAGATATTTTTCAATTGTCTTTTGTGAATTTCTATAATTTTCTGTTTTTCATCTGAAATGAAAATTACCACTTAATCTATATTTTGAGTAATATATCTTTCCCTGGTTTTCATTTGACTTTGACTATGGTGTTTTTATCTTATCAGTCTTTTATGGATTCCTGATTTTAAAAGATAGAAAAATGTTCCTAACTACAGAATTATATAGGAATTAGCCTCTTTTTTCCTTCTAATATTTATAAGATTTTGTGTTCATATTTAAATTTTTCATTCAGTTGGATTTTCCTTGGTTCTCCATATTAGGGATGGATCCAACTGTAGCTGTTTCTAAAAGGCTACCCAGTTGTCCAACTGCATTTATTTAAAAGTTCATTTTTCCACTTGACTTGAGATGCTATCTTCACCATATATATTTGTATCTCTTTCTGTAATTAAATTTGTCCATTGATCTGCCTATTTTTGTGCCAATATGCAATTCTTTTGATAATAAGATTTTATATAATATGTCTTAATATCTAGTAGGGTTAATTCTTTATTGTTTTTCTCTTTCTAGAGTTTTTCTTAATATTATTTTCATATCAATTTTAGAATAAATCTGGTTTGGAGGGCTACATAGTAATAGGTAAATTGATTAAAAAGTGATTTGGGGAAGGTTACAATACATTCATGAATAAACTTTGGGAGAGTGGTTACACTTATGTTTAGTCATTATATTTTAAAATGTGACATACCTTTCCATTTGATCAAGCATTAGTTGCCTCCTCTGAGAATCTATAACTAAATTCAAGATAAAATAATTTTTTTCCAAGTATTGACCCATTTTTAGTTTATAATTTGTTTTTTACCCTTGTAAGTATTATGTTATGGTAAATTATTTTTTATTAATATCTCCCTTACAGATATTATACATCATAAGGAAAGAAGTCACAGATAGGTTTCTTAGTAGAGACTCAATACATGTTTGTTGGAATGATGAAAGCATTATCAGGCATATTTTCTTACTATCCTCACCTAATTATCTTAAAGTTATCAAGTTATTAAGTAGAGCCCATTTTCAAGTCCAGATCTTTTGATTTTAAATCCTGTATTTTTCCATTTTTTAATATTTAATAGGGAAGCAACATGCTAAAATGCTATAGCTTTGCAATTTTATATCTTTCTTCCTCTAAGTAAATTAGCATTGTTATAATTAATTATTGTGACTATGTAAAATCTAATATTAGTTACTATGGTATCAGGGGAAATGTTGTGTTTGGCCATCCGACTTTTTCTTACTAAGTCCAAATCAGATCTTCCTCATGAACATAATTATCATCTTTAAAACAATAGATTATGTATCAGGCACTGAACCCATGTTCCAACATTATTTCATTAAACTTGTGAACATTTTGATATAGATATTATTATATTACTTTTACAGATGAAGAAACTGAGGCTTATAGAATTTAAGCCAGGTGCACTGGCTCATGCCTATAATCCCAGCACTTTGGGAGGCTAATGAGGGAGGATCACTTGAGGCCAAGAGTTGGACATCAGCCTGGCCAATGTGATGAAACCTCATCTCTACGAAAAAAAACAAAAAACAAAAAACAAAAAAACAAACAAAAAAACCCCCCAAAAAACCCAGGTGTGGTGGTGGATGCCTATAATCCCAGCTAGTTGGGTGGCTGAGGCAGGATAATTGCTTGAACCTAGGAGGCAGAGGTTGCAGTGAGCCAAGATGGTGCCACTGCACTCCAGCCTGGGCAAGAGAGCGAGACTATGTCTCAAAACAAAAAACAAAAAACATTAAATTAGAATTTAAGCAACTTGCCCAAGGTCCTAGAATTAATCAGGGTCAGGGGTGAAGCAGGAAGCAGGAATCAAATCCAAATGTGCTTGGTATCAAACTCAAGTTCTCTGTGCTGAGCTGCTTTTTACAAAGATGACCACATATTCTGCCTTCATGTAAGGCCAACTGTGCATTCCAAGGGTATTTTCTTAAAATTTCCAATTTTTATTAAATGAGGATAGTTTTATTAAACATCAAAAATTAGCAGGTCAATGTAAAGTAGTGCTGCATTCTGTTAGTAAAGCATTCAATGTCATTATTTATTTTTAACCAAATGGCCCTTAGAGATTTTAGTATTTCTTCTCTATGAAAATATATTTGCATGTCCTGTGGCTGAAAGAGGGTAATTAGTAATTCATGAATAATTTAGGAAACACTGGCTATAAGTTATAGATATTTACATAGTTCCCATAAATTACAGTCAAAACTATAATTTGTTCAATTGAAATTCTGTTAAAAGCTTGCATTTACATAGAATATCCAAATGCTAAATGTTGACATGCATTTTTAAAACCAACATATCAAGGCTATTTCTTCATTTAATTTAAATTAAATTCATATTCCATATCAGAAGCAATAAGGTTCCTTTGCTTTCATCAAAGGGCAAAAAGACAAAACTATTTATGCACAGTTAGAGACAAACACATGGAGATAACTACAAACTTACCAAACATGACAGTAGAAAGAACTATTTAGCAAAAATAAAATGTCTGAATAACATATACAATACACATATCTATTACAGAAATAAAATGTATAGTGTCCTTTACAGAATTAACTATTAGAATAAAATTATAAGCAGAAATTGAAAAACTGAAGAGAAAATGTGGTAGTCAGGATAAGTATTAGATCTTCCTATGAAATATTACAAGTACTTGAAGCAGAAATTCATAAAACTGATTTTTAAAACTGTACCCATAAAAATCATTTTAAATGCCTGAACTAAATTTTAATCCATATTATCATATTCAATATTATTCATTCATTTATTTGCTTAACAAAAATATATATAACAAGTGCCTGTCATTCTTGAGCATCCTGTTAGATAATAAATCAAGTAATGGTCTGCCCTTTATAAGTTTGGTAATGCTTCACTTCCTCCCTCCCTCCATTTCTTCCTTCCTTCCTTCCTTCCTTCCTTCCTTCCTTCCTTCCTTCCTTCCTTCTTTTCTTCCTTTCTTCCTTCCTGTCTTTTCTTGGCTTTTATATTTCATTAAATAATTCCTTTATTTATTCAAAAATGATTTACTGATTACCTACCTGCTACGTCCTAGGCTATGTTCTTGGCTTTGAGGATAAAGCAGCTACCAAAACAAAGTTTCTGCTTTCGTTGACCTTAGTGTCTACTGGAATACAGAATTCATTAAAGCATGTCATGACTTAGATGAGTATGCCTAGAATAAACAACGCAATGCTAAGTCGCAGAAACTTGTCCTTATAATAAAATATTAAACTCATAACTTTCATTCAAAAATGATTTTGAGGATGATTTTGAATCAAAGAACTGAAATAAACTGAAATTGGGTGGTTAAAATATGACAGTAAAGGTTCCTTTCTTAATTTATTCAACAAATCCCTATTGAAAGGATGCAAAGGTGGATCAAATATAGTTCTTGCTCTCAAGGGTCTTGTAAGGAGAATGAAGTGAATTAGCAATTGTAGTATACTGTGATTAGTGAAATGACTGAAAAAACCGGATACACATGGGACTATGGAGGCACAGAAGGGAGTTACATCATTGGTAAGAGAGAGCAGGATAAGTAAAGTCCTCCTGTACACAGATGTTTAGCTGGAACTTTAAGGGATCATCTGATAACAAGATTAAATGTGGAGAGTAGAGACAGAACAGTCTAGAAACAGGAAGCAGCACAAAGGTGAAGCTGACCTTGAGGGCATCAGGCCAAAGGATCAGAAGACTGCTGTGTGCCACACAAGTCCCCTGCTCATGTGAGTTGGTACAATTATAAGTACTGTGGTACAGCTCTACCTACTCTCCCATGTACAGATTTAATACTGTGACTTTATTGTAACTATATGTGCAAACTGTGAATTATTCACATTCCATTAATTATTATATTATAAGGCAGAACACATACTATAAACCATAAAATCTGTTTGAAAAAAATTCCCTTTTAATTTCAAAATATTTCTTACATACGCATTATTAGGAATACTTCAATGCTTATCCCTGATTTTCTTTCAAAAAATAATTTCGTATTTTAGTGACTCCAGATAGGCTCTATTCAGTTTGACACATATTTTAACTGTTAAATGTTATTTTTCTATTAAAATTCATAAAGTCAAGGAAGACTTCAATTCAATGCAAGCTAAATGTCTTACCTCCCACCTGTCATCTGCACAAAGCATATAATTTCCCTAAAGTTATGCAGAAATTAGCTAATTAAGATTTAATTTGCTAATCCTTGCTCAGTTAAACTAGTGACATATGCAAATTGCCTGCTGAGCCCTTTTACATTTTTGAAACAAACGATAAACAAAATTTCTTTTCAGTTTAAAAAAATGTAAAGAATCCGGTGATTGACACAACATAGTGGTAGATAGTTGGATAAATACTCGCTATAGTTTATTAGGAGCAAATTTGTCAGACTCATAAAAAGCTGATGAAATGCATCCATAGGTATGTTAACTACAATGTTTCAAAGATGATAAAGGTATTAGGACAAGAGAAAATTAATAGTGGACCTCTTAAAGGGGAATATATTCTGATTCTTATTTATAAAATTATAAGAATTTCTATAGGTTTTCTAAAACATTGACTCATTGCTTTTTGCCTAAAACAAAATCCTAATCAATGAAAAACAGAAGATTATCTCCCTTTAAGCAAGGTCCTAGTTTTCAGAGATCTTACTTAAATATCCACACAATTCCTTAAGTCAATACGGTCTGTGAATGTTTTCTGGACCCAAATTATTCTTGTTGTTTTACTGAATTACTCAGTGTTAAGGCAGTTGTGTTGGTATTGCGTAAAAGTGGATTAACCAAGGGAAAGATATATTTTGTGTGCATGCATGTGGTGGAGAGGGGATAAAGAAGTCTCATATATGAGTTCCTATAAATATAATGATTGATTTTTTTAAAATACTGTAATTAAACACACAGGACAACTAAAGGGAATTGAATCTTAAGTTTTGTTAAGATTCACCTGTTGACAAACACAAGATACAATATTAGTTTAAATAGTTGAATATCGTACTCTGAGGATCCCAAAAATGATATGAAAAGTTCTCCTTTGTTTAGCATGTAAGATAGAACAAACTCTATTAGGCCTTTTACGTATGTTATTTAGAAACAACTTTGGATTTCTGGTCTCCAGAACTATAAATCTGTGTTGCTTTTTAAGTAATTAAGATTGTAGCAATTTGTTACAGTAGCAATAGATAAGTAATACAGCTACTTATTATTATCATTACTGCTACTATTTTTAAAGAACAGAGTTATTTTACAACTGGACTGGGTAAACTCTGTGCTTATCTTGTGTAATGTCTGGATGTGTGGTTTTGACTATTGGTCAAATAAAGGGCAGTGTAATTGATCATGTTCTTGTTAAAATCTGAAATTCCACCAAGATGGGGCATGGTCAGTCTGTTTACTGATGGCTTCATATGGTACAACAGAACAGACAGCCTGGCTTGTCTCTGTGACAGGAGGCGGGAAAACTCACTAGAAATTTCTACTTTGAGTTCTTTTGAAGCCAAGATTTCACAGCACAGTTCTTGGCAGTTCAGTCTGTAGACAAAAAGTTTCCATGTATATATAAGGACCCTAGAAAGCTTAAGCTTTTAAGAATGTTTTTCTACCAATGATATCTGACTATACTATCTTTCTATTGCCATATATATCCTTTGCCTTTAAATAAAAGCCTTACGTGTGTATGCTTGGTGGAATCTTGCAAGTTCCTTCAAATATTCAAATTTAATAAATTTTTGCCTTATGATAATACCCTGTGAACGTTCTAACTTTCTAAATTTGGTTGTAGAGATTGACCCAGCGATACCATTACCTCTCATTATAGGAGTTCTCGGATACTTTAAGGAACTTTGCTATTCAACATCCTATTTGTTACATTGGGATATCACTTGTCACAATTTTATTTCCTAAATTTTTACATCCCCCAAAAGGTTTATCTGAATGCACCGTATACTGAATATTGTGTCCAGCAACCTGCAAGAGTATTGATTGAATTTATCCTGTAAACACACACACACACAAATATACATAATCTCACAAAATACCATTTTTAACATTATTTGCATCATTGGCTTATATTTCATAAATATACTTTCTTTTAAATGCTCATTAGAATTCTTCAGAGGATCCTGAAAACAATTGCCAATGTGGCAGATTAGCAAACATGCAAAGAGCCCACTTGCTATGAATTGCATTTCATGTTATAGCAGCAGAGGGTAATCAACCAGAAATTAATCCCTTTCATGTTGTGATCCATATAACTGTGAAGTGAAATGTGATCTTGACATTGGAAATTAGAGTTGCTTGCAATCAGGCAGGAGTAATGCGATTCAAGTGACACCATTTTGTAAGGTTTCAATTAATTCACACAATAGGAGGCTTCATGATGGCAGGAGCACGAGTCAAACCAACATCAAGGGGTTATCAAAACAGAATTGTTTCAAGGAATCAATCAACTCCTCTCTCTCTGCTCATCATTGAGTTTAGATATTGCTCTCCAGAGTTGATTAATATGGAGTCTTGTGAATGTTTGGGTCTCAGATGTTGAAGTCTGGTGATCTTTCATTTTTTATGCTTCCTCCTGTAACATAGGCATCTCTTATTAAACTATAATGATCAAGGCATAAAGAATCCCTGCAGGATTAATGATCAGAGGAAGGAGTTGAGTGCACAAGAAGTTGCTAGTTATTAGTCCTCATTGACTGACCATTAATTCTTGAAAAATATGCCCAAAGTCTTATTGCTTTCTGAATTAAATAGATGCTAAAAACAAAACAAAACTAAAAATCATTCCACATTCATTTTAAAAATTCACATACATTAAATGGTCGGCATATTTGGTTACAATATAGATATTAAATAGGCTATGCCAATTATATTAATCCATTTATTAATTCACATGGCAGAAATGTAACCAAGTATTTGCAATATGCCAAGCATTGTGTTGAATGATACTAACACAACATAGATAATAATTCTAGCATTTACAAAGATTTTACATATGCTAAGTCTCAAGACTATGATACAAGTAGAGATTTAGAATTCTACCAAGAATTTGAATTGTCATTTCGCTGAGTTTACATCCTTCTTTAAAAACAAATGTTGGCCTGGTGCGGTGGCTCATGCCTGTATTCCCAGCACTTTGGGAGGCCGAGGCAGGCAGATCACTAGGTCAGGAGATCTCTACTAAAAAATACAAAAAATTAGTGGGGCATGGTGGTGGGTGCCTGTAATCCCAGCTACTCAGGAAGCTGAGACAGAAGAACCACTTGAACCCGGGAGGCAGAGGGTGCAGTGAGCCGAGATTGCCCCATTGCACTCCAGCCTGGGCAACAAGAGCGAAACTCCATCTCAAAAAACAAAAATAAAAACATATGTAATGGAGTAATTAATTTAGTTGTGACTTTTAATGGAAATCTTGCTAAGCTTGTATTTAAGAGAACTTGAGATTTCTCATATTTGTGAATGTAACTCATTAAATTTAAGTACTTACAAAGTCTTTTTTTGTTAAGTTGAAAAATTAAAGTACTTAAAAATGAAAATCAAGTACATTAAATTCATAAATTCAATGTAAAGTAATTGAAGGATCTTGAAAGCCTTTGTTACTGGGACTAATATTATCAAAGACAATTTAGAAATAACTTTTAAAAATATGCCAGATTATAAATTTATTAAATGTTAGCAAAATGAATTTAAAACACAATGAAGAGCTAGATTTCTAATTGTAATACTGACAGTAAATAATAATTTAAGAAATACACCTCTGAATGACCATCTTTCCTAGGCCCCCCAAAATTCTGTTGAGAATATTAAACAACTTATATTAACAATATAATATGGGTATTAATAACAAATCTGAAATATAATATACCAAGTGTTTACAGTTTAGTCTTGACTTAATGGCTTTATATATTTTTGTACTTTCTCAATTTTCTACAGTCAATATATGTAATTTTTATGTGAAAAATATCAAAGATTAGTCTTTTTATAAGATTAGACTGTGATTTACCTATTTCTCCTAAAAATAGGTATAGCACCTAACCTGTAAAACACGCAAAGACAGAAACTATTTTATATTTTGTAACTGTGTCAAGTATTTTGCTGGTTCAAATAATATTCTACAATTGAGTATTTGTCGAACAATCACAATAAAATGTGTTTTGATTTAAATACACTCATAATTTATAATGATATAAGACCATTTGGTCACACTTGCTGGCCTTTTCAATAAATACATAATTGAAAACAAATTCTTTGTTCACAGGAGGTAGGCCCTGGGCTGGATTAAGAAAATTTAATTTTAAGTTACCAATTCTGAAATCACATTCGCATTTGGCCAAATGTGAGTCTGGACAAGTGATGGAGCTCTGCTTCCCCAGGAGCAAAATAGGATAACATCACCGGATTACTACAAATGCTTAAAGTCAAATAGAAGGGCAGTAATTAAACCATAAACTGCTACATAAATTGAAGAGTTTTTTCTCTCCTTTAGATTCTTCATAGAAATGCCATAATGTTAGAAAATACACTCTTTTATTTTCAGGAAACTTAAAATTTAGACAGAGAAGCAAAGGATGCATTAAGAAAATAAAGAATAAAAAGTGGAAACGAATGGATAGTAGAAACAGGCAAAGAAAGAAAAAAAAATGTTAAGCTGACTTTCAGGAAAAGAAAGAGAATTCTTTTGTGTAATATACCATAGACCAAGAACTGTGGTAAACTTGAAATATAACACTGGCGATAGCATATCACTTAGTCTGAGATGTGCCACAATAAAGATGAATATATGTTGATTGCTAATGGGGTGGGCATGTGGTTTCGAGGGGTTATAAAGACCTTCACGGGGATGTGTGTTGAGTTTTGAAGAATGAACAGAAGTTCATCAGTCAGGGAAGAGGAGAAAGCTTATCGCAGGTAAAAGACAAGTAAGACATTACTTGGCATTTGAGTATCGCTTTGATCCATTTCCCCAGTATTGCATGTTGAGCAAAGTTTGAAGATGAAGGATTCTGCAACACTGAAGGGTGAATAAATTCCAGGAAATACAGAGAAAAGCATTGGGTTGGTGCTATGCACCTTGATAGCTCCTTTTTGTGGTTATGCTTTTATCCTGTTGGGTACCAATGCATTTCTCTATACAATGAAATGTTAACTAAAAATCAGCATATTTAAGGCAGGGGTGCTATGAAGTTTCAGTTGGTTTTCAGTCAAATAATTTTCACTTTAAGTGATGCTGCTTGAAGGAAACACAATGCTTTTAATAAAATAACTATTACAAGTTAATGACTCAGTTATAAGGGATCTCAAAATGACAGGAAACTTTTCTGTATCAAAGCTAATGACCACATAGTCCCAGATAGCAAATTATCGGGTTACACTGCTTTCTTTGCCTTTTGCGGTAGTTTGCTTGTTTTACCATTGGTGTTTTTCTTAACAGCAGAACTATGTAATAGTGCAAAGAATTCACTGGAGATCAATTAGAAGAAATAGAATCATCGTTCCTGACAGGTGTATAATTGTTCTGACAGTAAAAATCACTTACTAACTCATCTGGGGAAAAAAATAGCCAAAACTAACCTTTGGGAAGAAGTCAACCAAGATTTGCTGTTTTAAATTCTATTGCCAATAACGCAATTTTATTTCTTTATGCATAATGAAATAATTATTTGTTCATATACAGACTCTTACATTTCCCTTGGGAATATCTACAGAAAGGAAAGATACACAAATTATTTAAATAGGACTTTAAAAATTGCCTTGGGAAGATTAAACAGCACCAAATAATAATTTCACCTCGAAGAAAAGGATAGTTTTAGGAAAGAGTAGGAAGAGAGACTATTTGAGTACTGAATAGCATCAACCTTCGGCATCCATGGGATAAACTCTAAGGGTGTGTGTGTGTGTGTGTGTGTGTGTGTGTGTGTGTTTGATATATTTCCCCAAGTCTACTGAGATATAACCCACATACCATACAATTCACACATTTAAAGTGTACAATTCAATACCTCTTTTGCATATTCACAGTGTGGTACTACCATCAATTTTAGAGCATTTTATTACCCCTAAAAGAAACCCCATGCCCATAAATAGTCACTCGCATCCTGCTTACCCTCTTGCCAGCCTTAAGCAACCACTCATTTACTTCCTGTAGATTAAAAATTTTTTCAAATGTAAACATGTAAAGAAAATAATTAATTTTTATAAAGATTAAGAGATATGGATTCAACTTCATTCTCATGCATATGGTTACCCAGGTGTCTCAGTATCATTTGTTGAAAAAAACCACCTTTTCCAATTGAATAATCATAGCACCTTGTCTAAGAATAATGAATCATAGATACATGGGTTTATTTCTGGATCCAATTCTATACTATTGATCCATGTATCTCTCCTTATATTAACATCATATTGTGTGTGGGTTTGTTGTTTTTCTTTTTAATTGAGACAGAGTCTTGCTTTGTTACCCAGGCTAGAGTGCAATGGTGTGATCATGACTCACTGCAGCGTCAACCTCCTGACTCAAGTGATCCTCTCTTCTTAGCTTCCTAAGGACCTGGGACTACAGACATATGCTGTCATGCCTGGCGACTTTTTTTTTTTTTTTTTTAATGTTTTATAGATTCAAGCTCTCACTATGTTGCCCAGGCTGGTCTCCAACTCCTGGGCTCAAGCAATAATCCTGCCTCAGCCTTCCAAAGTTCTGTGGTTACAGGTATGAGTCACCCCACCCAGACCATACTGACATTATTACTGTAGAATGATAACAAGTTTTGAAATCAGAAACTGTGAGCCCTCTTTGTTCTTCTTTATCAAGATCTTTTTACTATTCTTGATCACTTCAATTTCTATATAAAATTTAGGATCACTTTGTCAATTTCTTCAAAAAAAGTTCTAATAAGGACTAGGTTGATAGGTTAATTTGGGGAATATTGACTCCTTACAAGATTAAACCTCCAGACTCACGAACATGGAGAAAATAAATATATTTTCATTTATTTTGATCTACTTTCTTTAAACAATGTTTTACAGTTTTCAGTAAATAAATCTTGTGTTTATCTTGATATACTTATATGTAAGTATTTTTAGGTTTTCATATCAGGGTTATACTGATCTCTTGGAATGACTTGGAAGATGTTCGCTTCTCTTGTATTTTATGGAAGAGTTTGTGAAGAATTGCTATTAATTATTTTTTAAATGTTTTCTAGATTTCACCAGTGAAGCTACCTGGGCCTGAGATTTTCTTTATCAAAGATTTTTTTTTGCTTAAAAATTCAATATATTTACCTGTTTTAACTCAACTTAGATTTTCTATTTTTCTTGCTTTGGTTTCAGTAGTTTATATTTTTCTAGGAATTTTTCCATTTCATATATTATCTAATAAGTTGACATACAGTCATTAAGGGCTCCCTTATACTATAAATAAATAACTGAGTAAATAAGGAACATACTTCAAAATAATAAAGGTCATATACAACAAAGTCACAGTTAACAACTTACTGAACAGGGAAAAATTGAAGGCCTTTCTTCTAAGATGTGGAACAAGAAAAGGATGCCTACTTTCACCACTTTTATTCAACATACTAGAAGAATTTCTGGCTAAAGCAATCAGGCAAGAAAAAGAAATAAAAGGCATAAAATAGGGAAAGAAGTCAAATTAGCTTCATTCACAGATAATCTCATGCCTAGAGAAACCTAAAGACTGTACCAAAAAAAAAAAAAATCTGTTAGAATCGATAAACAAATTCAGTAAAGATATAAAAAATCAACACACAAAAGTCAGTAGCATTTATACATGCTAACAGCATACAATCTGAAGAAGAAATCAGAAAAGCAATTCCATTTACAATAGCTGTAAGAAATATAAAATATCAAGACTCAATCTAACCAAATAAGTGAAAGATCTATATGAAGAAAATTATAAAATTCTGATGAGAAAAATTGAACAGGTAACAAAAAAATGGAAATACATTGCATCCTCATGGATTGGAAGAATTAACATTGTTTAATGATAATACTACTCAAAGCAATTTACAGATTCAGTGCAATCCCTGTCAAAATACGAACAGCATTCTTCAAAAGAATAGAAAAAAATATCCTAAAGTTTGTGAGAGCCACAAAACATCTCAAATAGCTAAAGCTGACGTCTGCCCCTTTTGTTACTGTACCCAGCTGTTGGGCCTCCCTATTGTTATCGCATTGCTCTTTTGATTTCTACATTGTCCTGTGACATAATCATTCCACAGTTTTAGCCAATTAAAGCTGTGCCCCTTTGCAGAGATAGTTTTTGAGATCAATTTGATTTGACCCCAGGAAGACTTTTCACCATTCTTTCCCTGATTTGTTCTGGTAAATTTGCTGACACGTGGTTTAAGATTTTGCTCTTGTACCAGCATATTTAAATTGATCATCCCCAAAATTTCCAGACTTGAATTTTCCCACACACAGTTTCAAATGAAGTTAGTTCCTTTGGGGCAAGCTTCAGAACTCTCTATTCTTAGGACTGCCTTTCCCCACTGGGCAAAATCTTGAAGTCACTGATGAGAAGCTAGGAGTTGGAATAGTGGCTTCTCTCAAAATGCCACAGCTGCCTTATGAGAACAGTCCTGGGCAGTGACAATAATCTCTAGGCTGTTTGGCTCACCTCTCCAGGTGTGGAATCTTGGCTTTATAAGCGAGTTAGAGACAGGATAGAGCCACAGAATTCTTAGCTTTCTGCATCTGGAGTAGAGATTCTACTTTGTGACTTGGTCCTTTGGTGGTTGGGGGAAGGAGGACCCAGTTCAATAGGTTGCACCTGCTCTGTAGGAGATTGGTCAGGGTGGTGGGAAAAATTATAGGAAAGATGCAAACCTTTTTGGAAGGCTGAGAGGTTTTGCAAAAGCTTTGGGAGAGAATTATAGCTGAAGGTAGTTAAATTCTCTTATCCAGAGACTGAGAACAAAGGGTACATAACAAGGGAATATAAAGGAACATATCTAGATAAATCTGTTTACTTATGTCTCCAGAAACCAACCTTTGATTATTTGCATGCAGGACTGCTCTCTACTTGGGGGTTGACAATGTTAATTACCCACAAATTGTGTTTGCTCCAAGCTTTTCTCATTAAATTTGTACTAAAATAAATGTGAGCATGGCTGGCTTATGGGGGCTGCACTCCTGTCAGTGGTGTGAAGCGGTGCAGTCCCCTAGCTGGGCTGTCAAGCAAAATACCTGTGTCAGCATACTTCTTTCATCTGTCACTTGGCCAGAGTCTGCAGGACAGACTTGGTGGCAGGTGGTGCCCCATGTGAGGAACACTGCAATGGATCGTGATAGAACCCTCAAAAAGGAAGATGAAGAGATTGCACATTCAGTAAGTCATTGGTGCCTGCTTGGGATTTCCAAGTTTGAGGGAATTGTTCAGGCTAGGGTTTCATCATAGGACAACAGTTATCAGCTCAACAGCAACAGTATATAAAAGTATTGAAACAGCTGCTTAAAGGTAGCAGAGTCTCAGTTTCTCAGGCTCAATTAAGAGACCTAATGCAAACTGTTATTTTCTATAACTCATGGTTCCCACAAGAAGGCACACGAGATGTAGAACTCTGGGAACAAGTGGGGAAAAATCTTAAACAACATCAAGCACATGGGCAATGAATGGGTGCCAGTAACATTTCGAATGTTATGGGCCTTAGTTAGGGCTGCTTTGGTCCCACTGTACACAGAAGAGCCTAAAAAAGGAAGGGAGGAGGAACTGTCACCTACCTTACTGCCTCCTCCTCCTCCTGGCCTCGCCATTACCGGGCAAAAATACCACAGAGGAAACTGAGGTTTTGCCTGAGCCCCCTCCTCCAATAAATTGGAAAAAGGACAAGGGATATGCTACAGCTATAGGACTTTGTCTTAGGCAAGCAGTATTAGAAGGAGAGCTCTTGGTCTGCCCCGTAATGCAAGATCGACAAGGCAATCAGGTGTATGAACCCATATCTTTTGACACTTATAAAGAGATAAGAAAAAGCTTGAGAGACAACAGCTGCTAGTCCATTTATGAAAGGGTTAATTGAAGCCATAGCAGACAACTTCCCTATGTCCCCATGGGACTGGTTGGTGCTAGCTAAAACAACTTTAGAGCCCAGTCAATAGCTCCTCTGGAAAGCAGAATATGATGAGTTGTGCAAACAACAAGCCAACCAGAATCAAGTGGCCGGGCAAGACATAACAGCTGCTATGCTCCGGGGGAGGGGTCCCAATGTACAATAACAATTAAGTTTTGTTCCCCAAGCCTAGGCACAAGTGTCTTTGTGCGCTCTCAGGGCTTGGGACTGAATTCCTAAAAGTGGAGTTCAACAGGGATCTTTTATAAATGTTCAACAAAGGCCTCAGGAACCATGTGTTGAATTTATCAATCAGTTAAACCAAGCAGTTAAGAGACAAGTTAGTCATGCCCTGGCCACTGATATCTTATTGTTGCAGGTGGTTTATGAAGATGTTAATGTCAACTGCCAACAAGCAATGCTGGCAATCAGAGGAAAGGCAGCCACAGTCAGGGGACTTATACAAGCATGTCAACTGGTGGGGACTGAGACACACAAACACACAAAGTCAAAATATTAGCTATGGCATTACAGCCTCCTAAAGTGAAAAGGGAGAAAAACCCAAATTGTTTTCTATGTGACGAGCCAAGTTATATGAATAAGGAATGCCCCAATAGTAGAGACCAAGGTAACTCAGGAAAAGAACCACCTTCTATATGTCCCCATTGTGAAAAGGGGAAACATTGAGCAAATCAATGCAAGTCCAAATTTGATAAACATGGCAACCCCGTAAGTAATCAGGCAGGAAACTCCATAAGGGGCCAGCCCCAGGCCCTGCTTCAAACTGGGGCAATGCCAGTGGCCTTCCTCAGTCAGATGGAAAGCCCACAGTTCTCTGTCTGAGCGGCCAGCTCTGAGAGCACAGGACTGGACTTACTTGGCCCCAGTGAATTAGCGCTAAAAGAAGGAGAAGACCCTAAAAGAGTTGCAACTGGGATCTGGGGCCCACTGCCTCCAGAAATAGTGGGATTAGTCCTAGGGTGATCAAGCCTATCCAGTAAAGGAATTAATGTGCTCACTGGGGTAATTTATAGTAATTATCAAGGTGAGATATTAGTTATGATGGAATGTAAAGGGCTGCATATTCTTCCCCCTAGATCAAAGATAGCTCAGTTACTACTTTTATCATACTGGGTCCCCAACGCCCAGGGAAAGGAAAGGGGAAAGGGAAGTTTTGGAAGCATGGGAGCCACAGAATATTGGAATCAATTAATCACTGATCAAAGACCCATGAGTACCTTAAAAATTGGAAATAAAAATTTTACTGGCTTATTGAACACAGGGCAGATATTTCAATCATTAGTGACCAAAATTGGCCAGAAACTTGGCCTTGGGTCACTCAAAAACAACAAAAAAAAAATTGTCAGCATCGGGGAAGCACTCACAGTCAAGCAGAGCATGCATCCCCTAACATGTTGTGATTCGGAAGGAAGAAAAGCAGTTATACAACCTCTAATCATGCCCATCCCTGTTAATCTTTGAGGACAGTACCTATTAGCCCAATGGAGGTCACTCTGCAGACCCCTCTCTAATAATGGCCACTGTTATTATTCCTCCCCTACCCTTAATGTGACTCTCTCAAGATCCAATTTGGGTAGACCAGTAGCCTTTAAAGGGAGAGAAATTACAAAGAGCCTATAACTTAGTTGAGAAGCAACAAAAAACTGGCCATATAGAACCATCAAACAGCCCTTGGAATTCACCCATTTTCGTCATTCCCAAGAAGTCTGGCAAATGGAGACTTTTGCATGACTTACGGGCTATTAATGCTAGGTTGCAACCTATGGAGCCCCTTCAACAGGAGCTCCCTTCCCCCACAGTGATTCCTCAAGATTGGCCTATAGTCGTTATTGACTTAAAGGAATACTTGTATACTATTCCCCTTGCAGAACAAGACAGAGAAAAATTCGCATTTACCATACCAGCTATCAATAATGAAAGACGAGCTTGCCGATTTCATTGGAAAGTACTTCATCAAGGGATGCTAAACAGTCCTACCATGTGTCAGTATCATGTAAATCAGGCTTTGCTCCCGTAGGCTTGTTTTTTAGTTAAACTAATAGACTTGAAAGTAAACCTGAAAAAAAAAATTTCCTAATTGCAAGATTATTCATTTTATGGATAATATTTTACTAGCAGCACCAACAGAGTCAGTACTTTTAAGTTTATATGCCTCTGTCATAAAGAATACACAGTTGAGAAGTTTAATCATTGTACCCGAAAAAGTACAAATATCCTCTCCTTGGAAATATCTTGGATACATACTAACTTTCAGGTCAGTAAGACCTCAAAAGGTTAAATGAAATACTAGCAACTTACACACCTTAAATGATTATCAAAAATTACTAGGCAATATTAACTGACTTTGACCCACCTTAGGCATAACTACTGATAAGTTACAAAACCTCTTTTCTATCCTAAAGGGCAATACAGTCCTAGACTCCCTCAGGTATTTAACCCCTGCAGCAAAAAAGGAAACTGAGAAAATAGAACAAGCTATTTCTCAGAGGCAATTAGATTGCATAGACCCACAATACTCAGTTCAATTGTTTGTTTTACCTGATAAACCTTCCCCAACAGGATTAATAGGACAGATGGCCTCAGGGCTGTGCTTTCTGGAATGGATTTTTTGCTCATATACTGGGACTAAAACACTATCTCCCTATATCAAGCTAGTTAGGAAAGCTATTTATTCAGGCTGCAGATGATGCAAGCAGTTGCTATATCATGACCCTGATGTCATAAGAATTCCCTTGAGTAAAAAGCAATTTGAAGCAGGACTGCCCCTATCTCTAGATCTTCAGATAGCACTCTTGGACTATGCAGGTCATACAGAGCATGCCCTTCCTGCTGACAAACTACTTCAGTCCTTATCTTGTACTCCTGTAGTTGTGTATCTTGTACTTTTGTAGTTAAACTACAAAAGTAGTTCACTCCCCCATACCTAACACTTTAATGCTTTTTACTGATGGTTCTGGTAAGGATGGAAAAGTGGCTATTTGGTGGAAACCATGTAATTCCCTCACTCGTTCTGGATTTACTAGCACTCAAAGAGTTGAGGTTGGAACTTTAATATTGGCTCTGGAAACCTTTTCCACTCAGCCTGTCAATATTGTTAGTGACTCTGCTTACTCTATTCATTGCAGAACATTGAGATAGTCCTCATTAAGTCCACTCTTGAGCCCACCCTGTGTGCACTTTTTCTTTGACTTCAGCAATTGCTAGATCAACATACACATCCTATTTTTATCACACATATTCAAGCACACAACTCACTGCCTGGCCCACTAGCTTATAGCAATGATCAAGCAGAACTGAAGGTTATGACATCACTGCTTGACCAAGCAACCCAATCAAATCAATTTTTCCACCAAAATTGGAGAAACTTAACTAAACAATTTCAACTTACCCAAAGACTAGCCAAACAAATTATCCTGCAATGCCCGGATTGCCAGCTCACAGGCATGTCCCCTCCTTCAACAGGTGTTAACCCAAGTGCACTGGAACCTAATTAGTTATGGCAAACAGAGGTTACTCACATGCCTGAATTTAAAAAACTTAGATAGGTACACATATCCGTTGATACCAATTCTCACTTAATTAGTGCTCACACTCTTCCTGGATAGTCTGCCCAATATGTTATTAAACATCTTCTCTTAACTTTTGGGTTTATGGGGAGGCCAACAAAAATTAAAATTGATAATGGTCCAACTTACATCAGCTCACACTTTCAACAATTTTGTCACCAAAGAACATCCAACATTCCACAGGCATCCCATATAACCCCCAAGGCCATAGTAGAATGTATCCATTCCACTCTTAAAAATATGCTGAGAAAACAAAGAAGGGGGAATATGAGTAAGGACACTGCAACACTACTAGCACAAGCCTTATTTACCCTTAATTTTTTTTAATCTAGATGATAAATTTTAATCAACTATCGAAAAGCACTTTGCTAAAACCTCTCAAGGCATAAAACCCATGGTTTTATGGAAAGATGTAAATAGTAATGTATGGTATGGTCCACATGATTTGCTAACATGGGGAAGAGGATATATTTGTGTTCACACTCCCTCAGATCCTCTTTGGATTCCAGCATAACACATCTAACAATACCATGACATGGCTTGGACCCAACCCGGTAGCAGAAATGAAGGAAATGACCCTGGAGGAACTGTAGCCCTGGACGATGCAGCTTCCTTGGACAACACAAGCCCCGAACATCACCTGGGGGATGCTGAAGACAACGCAGCAGGCTGAACGAATCCTGCTCCAGACACATACACCATTTACTCCAGATAATGTGTTCCTTGCTATGCTCTCTGTTGTACATTGCAACTCACATAGGGTATTGGTCTTTTTATGCTCTCACTTTGTCTGCAACCTGTATCTGCTACACTCTATTGGGATCATCTCTTAGATCCGCCTTTCTTCTGCCCTGTTACCTGGGCAGACACCCTCTTCCCAGCCTCTAATAACATAACTGCTTGGCTAGGAGGGACTGACTTACTCCCAGGGGGATCCCTCATTAATGGCACACATTGGACTAAGGTGCCAGGTAACACTACATATCACTCCACTATCCTCCCAGTGTGTGTAAGTGATAAAAGTTCTAACCCTTACTGTGTACTTGTCCAAACACAATTATGTCTACATCATGGCACAGGAAATTCCTTAACAGTCTTGGTTGCAGGTAGCCTCAAACTGGG
This sequence comes from Macaca mulatta, assembly GCF_049350105.2. NCBI lineage: Eukaryota > Metazoa > Chordata > Mammalia > Primates > Cercopithecidae > Macaca > Macaca mulatta. Next base: position 81,553,853 of record NC_133419.1, read on the forward strand.
CAATGCAACAAATGCCACTTTCCCCAACATTCCTTCCTGTGCTAAAGAATGTAGATGGGAAAGTAATGGATTCCACTTTGGCTGGGAGGTCTGTCATGGGGGACAAGCCCATAGCCTCTAGTTAGGCAATTATAACATTTTAGACTGAAGGCCCTACTGCCATTTGCAGAGCGACCACACTGATGTCCGCATCCATTGTGGCATCAATTACAGTTTCGTAGCCACATCCCATTCCCCTATAATTTGAGCCAATGGGGGTATGGGATATCTCAGACCCCAAGTAGAGTCCATGCCACCTCAAGATAGTTTATGGTGCCTGGGACATCTTAGCACCTCCCTTGACACCTGGCATGGGACATATCATAATTCCAGTAACAATTATAGCATGACCTTTATTCATAATCACACAGATCAGTGACAAAATTGAACTACCCATCCATATGTTTTCCTTATGGGAACTAATATTTCCATTACACCCCAAAACTCCACATTTGTGACCCAAGTGCAAGGACAGGCTTGGTTTGCCTCATGTATCACTAATTACAATATATCTAATTTAAATATTACTAGTGTCATGGTATTAAGGAGACAATCTGAGGCATTCCTAGCAGTCAATTTGATGTGCGATTGGCAAGGTTCCTCTGCCCTTGCCACCTTAGAACGTGCCCTGTCCCAGGTCAGACATGGAAGATTCATAGGCACACTTACAGCCTCTATAGTCTCAATAGTCATCTTGGCAACTGCTAGTATTGCTGTGGCCTCTATTACTGAATCAGTACAAACAGCTACCTTTGTAAATAACTTGGCCAGGAATGTGTCTAACGAGCTTCTCTTACAGCAGGGTATAGATCAAAAGAATCTTGCATGTCTGCAAGCCCTCAAGGCTGCCTTGGAATATGTAGGGGAGTAGCAAGACGCACTGGCATTCCAGTAGCAATTAAACTGTGACTGGGAGCAAAAGCATACCTGTGTCACCTCTCTACCTTGGAATCAATCGATACATAGTTGGGATGAAGTAAAACAACACCTCTGGGGAACCTTACATGATAATTTAACAGCAGACATAAGGCAACTTAAAACTAAAATTCTAGAATCCCTAAACACCATGGATCTACACACCCAACAAACAGCCATATGGAAGGACGTGTGAGAACATCTCTCCTGGATAGACCCCCACTCCTGGGGGTCACTCCTTCATTGGAAAGGATGTTACTGATTATACTCAGGTTTGTCATATGTTATTTACTAATTCTAGGATGCATAACTGGAAAATGAGTTATAACCACTGCACCTGACAAATCTGTTGCTGCACACATCTATATTCTTCAATCAATAAAACCTGATGCAAAAAAAAAATGGAAAAGGGGGAGATGTAGGAGATCTGTCAGGGTGGTGGGAAAAATTATAGGAAAGATGCAAACCTTGGAAGGCTGGGAGGTTTTGCAATAGATTCGGGAGAAGATTATAGCTGAAGGCAGTTAAATTCTCTTATCTGGAGGCTGAGAGCAAAGGGTAGATAACAAGGGAATGTAAAGGAACTTATCTAGATAAATCTGTTTACTTATGTCTCCAGAAACCAACTTTTGATCATTTGCATGCAGGACTGTTCTCTACTCAGGGGATCAACAATGTTAATTACCCACAAATTGTGTTTGCTCCAAGCTTTTGTCATTAAATCTGTACTAAAATAAATGTGAGCATGGCTGGCTTATGGGGGCTGCACTCTCGTCAGAGGTGCTAAGTGGTGCGGTCCCCTAGCTGGGCTGTCAAACAAAATGCCTGTGTCAGCATGCTTCATTCATCTGTTGCTTAGCCAGAGTCTGCAGGACAGACTTGGCAGCACTGCTCTATCCCAGAGATTCTGCAATCTAAGGACAGATTGAATGAGAAATGCAAGCAGCATGCCCCTCTTAGGGTAAAATGATAGCCTCAGACTGGGATCTTGCAGGAGAAGAAACTCCACAGATAATGGATGATGCAATGGTAATAGAGTGGGTTGTGCCGTAAACAATTGCTGTTCTTAGCAAGATTTAGTAAATGTTCTTGAATGAATATTTCTTTATTGGTTGTATGCCTTTAGTACAGATTCTGGTGACTTTAAATTAGTTTTTAGAATAATTTATATAAGTTAAAATTCTTATTTTCCTGGAAAGAGGATTTGTTACACTCCTTACTCCACCATTCTGGACATCCTACCTCTTTTAGATGATTTCTTTTAAGGAAATCAGCTTATATGTACCTCCTGGGACATTACTAGTAGAAATGATGTAACCCTAGAAATACTTACTTTTCAAGGTTGGGAGACAAGAATGACATTTCCTCATTATACTGCACCAGATATGGTTCTAAATAACTGACATTCAAGCTTTCATATTTACTCCTTGAAATAAAGTTTACATCACTATATCATTGCCTTTTTTAGTAGCCACTGAAGGTGGCTTCAATAACTCGGAACAGTTAACAGTCATTGTTTAAATTCTAAGCTAAGCATTGTAGCTACAAAGCCTTCTATTAACATGAGAAAAAATTTCACTTACAGCTCTGGCAGCCATATCAGACATTGCTAACAGTTCCAACTTGGGAGCTTACCTCCCTGCATCAGAATCTGGGAGAAGTTACTTGACATTCTGACCGTATTTCCTTATTTGGCATCTACCCACCTTTCTATTCTCAAGTATTATCATGCTTCCCCCTGGTACCTAAGTTCCTATTACAGGTGAACAGTTTACAGATCTTTTAATGAGTATATTGTTTCATATTATATTTAATTTTTATATACCTCTTTGTTCTGGCTTTATTAAGTTGTCTTTCCTCTTTGTTAGAATTTGAAGATACCCTTCAGCATCCAAATTAAGCATCAACTCTTCAACCTAGTAATCATGATAACTTTCTTTCCTTTTTCTCACCATAATACCTTATATAGATCTCTTGTTACAAATAATAATTTAAGATTCCATTTCCTTGCCACATAGGAATTTAATAAAAAATAGGAACTTTCCTCTTCCTAACTGCATGCCTGTTGCATGCAAGTATTGAACACATTTGTTGCATTGGATAGAACTGAACCAAGAGTTGCAAAATCACATTCAGAAACAAAGGTCAAATGAAGTTTTTCTTCTTCATAATGAGTATATATATATATATATATATATATATATATATATATATATATATGCATTCTCTGCTTAGAAAACACAAGTCTAGGTTGGCAAGTCAGAATGATTGTGTCTTTTCTAGGTTATTGGATTAGGATGGAAAAGAACACGTGGTCTTCAGCAAGGGCCCTTTTTTTTTTTTTTTTTTTTTTATTGTTAAATCAAATCCCCTGCTTCTGGGCCTGAATATATGCTGGTCCTCTACCTTAAAAGATTATTGTGCTCTGTCCCAGGTGCATGGCTTCATCTGTTGTTCCTGCCTCCATGATGTCATGTTTTAGCAATACCAAATTCACTCACACAAATTCTCTCATACTTTCTTGAATCTCTGTATAGGCTGTTACTTCTATCATGACAACTTCCATCTCTATTCTCAGCTTACCCACATGGCAAACTGTAATTTGTTATTTAGAGCTCAGTTTAATCTGTTTAATCTGTGATGTAGTTCCTCACTTACTTACACAAGCCAGTTTAGAAATTTTTTCCCTTTTGTTTCCACTGAAATGTGTAGAAATGACATGATGATACCGTAATTGTTGTGCATTTATATAAGTTATTTGAGGCCATAGAATGGTTATTTCATTTTTGAATTCTAAGACCATAGCATGGTTCCTGAGATATGTTGGGAGTTCAATAAATATTTGTTAAATTAATGAATTGTAAATTCATTGTCAGCTTAAGATTTTCTTACCCTTGCCTTTCCTACAAAATAAATATTAATCTAATCATAAACAATTACCTCTTCCTTTCAGGTGAATGTTAAATGTTTGATAGTATAAAAAATGTAAAAAAGAAAATATAAAAACAATTATTTTAAAATAAAATAATAGCATTTAGAAGAATATTCCAGACTTGAGTACTGAAGATTACAATTACATTAAGAAGCTTAAATTATAGAATTTCTACAAAGAAGGGGTTGGGAAGGGTTTTTATTTGCTTAGTGGTTCCTACATTGGCATATGAAAAGTCAAATGCTGTAATATTAAGGAACGCTTTTATTAGCACATGTTAACAACTATTTTACAAATACCCACTGAATGGAAAGTACCGGCATTATTAGCAGTAAGTCAACTTTAATACTAACTGATGGAAGTGAGATGGGGAAAGATGTGGGTAGGTTATTGTCTTGAAATAAATTTAAAAATAATTTTCCTTATGTTTGCATAAAATTAAAAAGTAAAATTTTATTTCAAAATCCATATTATTTAATACAGTATTTAATTTGGGCAGTCTAATGCAGTAGCAGAATAGTATATCACATTAAATATAGATTTACTATATTTTATGTAGCCATTCTTCTATGGTTGGATACTTAGAACATTTTTTCTTTGTCTATAAAGCTTTTTTTGCTCTATTATTTTTAATATTCTGGATGCATTTTTTGTTAGAAGTTGTATTTGAGAGGTGATATGGAGGCATATTTTAAAATAATGAGACATTATCAAGACATTACATATCTGATAAGAGTGTAGTATTCAAAACATACAGACCTAGTTCAGAGATATTCCAGGTTTGGTTCCAGACCACCACAATAAAGTGAGTATCACAATAAAGCAAATGTTAAATGTTTTGGTTTCCTAGTTCACACAAAAGTTCTGTTTATACTATACTGTAATCTATTAAGTACGAACTAGCATTATGTCTAAGCAAACAATGCATATATCTTAATTTAAAACCACTTCATTGCTAAAAAATGTGAAAAATCATTTGAGCCTTCAGGGAGTCATAATCTTTTTTCTGGTGGAAGGCCTTGCCTCAATGTTGATGGCTGCTGACTGATCAGGGTGGCAGTTGCTGAGGGTCAGGGTGGCTGTGGCAATTTCTAAAATAGAACAACAATGAAGTTTGTTGCATCAATTCACTCTTTCTTTCATGAAAGATTTCTCTGTAGAATGTGATGCTGTTTGGTCATATTTACCCACAGTAGAACTTCTTTCAAAATTTGAGTGAATTCTCTCATACCCTGACATTGCTTTATCAATTTAGTTTATGTAATATTTTAAATATTTTGTTGTCATTTCAACAATGTTCACAGCATCCTCATCGAGAGTATATCCCATTTCAATGAGCCACTCTGTTCAGTCATAAGAAGCAATTCCTCATTCATTCAAGCTTTATTATGAGATTGCAGCACAAATCATTGGGCTCCATTTCTAAACCTAGTTATTTTGCTATTTATTTCTACCACATCTGCAGTTACTTACTTCAATGAAGTCTTGAACCCCTCAAAGTCATTTATAAAAATTGCAATAAACTTCTGTACTCCTATTAATGTTAATATTTTTACCTCCTCTCATGAATCATGAAAGTTCTTACTGGTGTTGAAATGATAAATCTTTTTCAGAAAGTTTTCAATTTACTTTGCCCAGAGCCATCAGAGGAATCACCACAACAGCTGTAGCCTTATGAAATGTATTTCGTAAATTAAAAAAAAAAAAAAAAAAAAAACTGAAAGTCAAAATTACTCCTTGATTCATGGACTGCAGAATGAATGTTGTGTTAGCAGGCATAAAAACAATTTTAACCTTCTTATACATTTCCATAAGAGCTCTTGAGTGACCATATTATTATAATGAGCAATAATATTTTGAAAGAAATATTTTTTTTTCCTGCACAATAGATCTCAACAGTGGGCTTAAAATATTCATGAAACCATCCTATAAACAGATGGGCTATCATCCAGGCTTTGTTCCATTTATAGAATACAGGCAGAGTAGATTTAACATAATTCTCAAGGGCCTCAGAATTTTCAGAATGGTAAATGATCAATAATTTTAATGTAAAATGATCAGCTCCTAACAAAAACTCAGCCTGTCCTTTGAAGCTTTGAAGCCAGTCCTTGACTTCTCCTCTCTAGCTATGAGAAGTCCTAGATATTATCTTCTTCCAAAAGAAGACTATTCGGTCTACATTTAAAATCAGTTGTTTAGTGTAGATATTATCTTAACAACATACCACTTCACAATCTCCAGGAAGGCTATGGTTTTCAAAGTTGTTGGATATTGAGCAGGGCTTGTCTTGGTAAATTTAGTGCATGAAATAAGTTCACATGGAATGAGTATCCAGATGCTTTTGATCAGAAAACCATAAATTATCATCTGGAGCAAGGATTGTTGTGCGCCATAAAAATATAAACATACATATATATATATATATCTATTTATAGGTAGCAAATATATATTATATATTTGCTTGCATAGAAAGAACATGGACTTCAGAGTTAGCCTTGAAAGCAATTGATGGCTCCCCCATGATAGATTTGGGACAAATCAGTTAACCTCGCTGATCTGTTTCTTCCCTCTAAGAAATAAAAATAATGCTTGCATGGCAGTGGCGCTATTAGGGTTGTATCTAATACACTATGTGAAGTGCCTAGCAAAGTGTCTGACATCATCACTGCTAAGTAAGTGTTAATTTTATTATATCGTATTTTCATTATTATGGTCTATTCACTGGTACCTTGAGAGCTGAGGGCTGCAGTTTTGGCATGGGAGCTGAGTCTCAGCTAAGACAGCAGTGAGATCCAGCATAGAAGCTGCGAGGCTCAAGTATCGAGGCTGCCCTCAGTCCATCCATATCTCAACTCTCAGAAACCTGGTAACCATGGCTCACCCATCCCAGAAAGGAGTCTAGAGGATTTCCCTTTGAGTAAACTGAATATACCAACACACACTCACTCACACTTTGGTAAGTTTATATATGTACCACATGATTTTTGAGTTTACTTTCACATACTATACCAATAAAGTTTAAACAATCACTTGTTTTCTCTACCAGCACTGAGTAAGGTTACTTTGAATTTCTGTTTTTAATGCTATCAGGTATTAACTTCTTAATTAAATGCCCATATTTTTTTTAAATGAAGGTACCAAGGTAACAGATACTGTATATGTTTGAGATCAAATATCACTGAGCTCAACTATTGATAAACACTGGTGCAGATTCAACTACCCAACATATATTGATGCTTACTTTGTTAAGACCCTTCTGCAATCAGATTGTAGCAGTCTTAGAAAACAGATTGTGCTACATGATGCATAAAAGTTCTTATTACATGGAGGGATGGGTCATTTTAATCCAGGATGAAGTATATATTAGCAGTTTTCCCATTTTATAGTAATGAAAAGAGACAACGAATGTATAGATATGTGATAATTATTCTTACATGTTTTAAGTTAAGATTGCACGATTTTTTTGGAAGGAGAGCTTGTTTTGAATTACAGTATTTAAGATAGGTTAAATTTTAATGTGCAAAATAACATGAGACAAAGAAATATTGACGTCACTTTCCATGAAAACATGGAATTCATCTATGTCAGGCAGTTGCTGAACTCTATGAGAATAGAAGGAGGGCAAAATTGTTATATTATTTGAATGCACCTAAGGCATTTTAACTCTGGAAAAATTGTTGTGAAGAAGAAATCTCTGATTATATGACTGTCAAATGGAGACCAATCACAGTCCACTTGGGCCCACCTTGTGGTCACTGTTAGCTTTTTATGTTTGCCATCCAAAAGCACCATGGTAAGCACTGAATCTAATACTATGGGACAGTGGGGACAGGCATAAACTTATACATCAAAACACATGAGTGTGAATCCCAGTTTAATCACTTAAAAATTGTACAAATTTAAGGCTTTTGCCACATGCTGAACTTCAGCTTTCTTAACTTTCAGTTGGGGATAATGTCACGTTGCTCTGCAATAACTATGAGAACTAAATGAGACTGCATACTTAACAGCTATAATAATGACCAGTACACATGAGCATTCATGTAACATATCATTATATTAGTTCCCTGTCCACTGGAGGAATAATAAAGATAGGTTTGAACCCTGAGGAAACTTTTAAAGATATATAAATAAGTGTAACTTCTATCTCAAATGGGTTTGAATGGTGACAATCAAATTCTCTCTACAAAAGAAAAACATTAGGCCAGAAGGCAAAGCTTTTATAATGAAATAACCTACTGACAGTTACATTATAAGTGAGGTAAGTACTGCAGAAGAGAAGAAGGGATTGGGTCTGGAACGTGGTAGGAAGAAGGGCATCTTGAGATAGAGTGGTACCCTAAGATCCCTGTCTCACAAATAGGGAAACTGAGATTCAGAGTCACCAAGTGGTGTCTCTAAGGTCACAAGGATATACATGTTCCACTCAGGACTGGAGCTCAGGACGGCTGGTGGTGTAATTGGTGCTCTTTCTAATGGGTCTCTTATTATTTCTGGGCTTTTGTTTTCTTGTCCATGAAGTGAATGAATTGATCTTTAAATCCGAATACATATTTATCTTTGGACTCTGAGACTTGTGATGGTCACTATCTGGGCCAACGCAGATTTACTGGATAAGAAAGTGGTTTGCAGTTGGAAAGCTATATTTAAACCCTGGCTTTTTCTGTCTTTTGGGTTTGGGAAACTTACTTGGCTTTTTTTAAAGTTCAATGATCTCACTTAAAAAATAAAAATAGGAAATATGGCAGTTAATACTCAGGGTTTTGGGGCAAGTACCTCTATAAAATATGTAATACTGTGCCAGGCATATAGTAAAGCACTGAAAAGTAGTACCTGTAATTTTTTTTCGTTGACATGTTTCAATATTCTTATTGATCCTTATATCTTTTAATGGAGGTGGGGGATCATGTCTTTAATTGCTTAGAAAAGTACTAAGTGAAGCTTTTACTTCAGGTCAATAAAATCAAGCTCTGGGCTGGTGTTGTCACTTCACACTTAACTGAATTTTCTCTGTTCCAGAGAGCCTTTAAGTGTGGTTCTGGGGACTGAAATGGCAATGACTAAACATAATGGGAGGGTAGCCTTTCACCATTCCAATCTTCATATATATATATATTATATATATATATATGAATCTTCATATATATCCAATCTTCATATATATAGACTCATATATATAGTCATATATATATGAATCTTTATATATATGAATCTATACATATATGTATGTATGTATATAGAGAGAAAGAGAAGGTAGGGACCTGGTGGCTGAGGAGCTTCCAGCACAACCTCCTTGTCTCACTATCTTCAAAAGTCCTTGACACAGACACCCAGGAGCATTAAAAATAAATGGAAAATGATGCCCATGCCTGTTTAAAGTAACTAAGTATAAGCACCTTTGAGGATTTCTGTGAGCCACTGAAATGGGTTTGAGAGGGCTACATTTGTATTTGTCTTTATATTGTATTGCATTTTCATCTGACCGCAGCCCCTATAGATGCTGCTTCATGCTCCAAGTAGTTCAGCTAGTGAATTTGAAGAAGGCTTTTGAGATAGGCATCTTTTAACACTCAACCACTTTTTTTTTTCACACCCTTTTTCTCTGGCCTCTCAAGGAATCATTTTCTTTTGCACTTGAAGGAGCTTTTGTTAAGTGGCCTGGAAGTGAGATTGCTGTGCATCCGTCATGGCAAAATTAATCCAGGAGTGAAAATGCCAAAAAGGAACCAGTTGTTTCTATTCTGAACACTTCCTTCAGTGGTCTGAATGAGAAAGCAAAGTACTTCCTGCAGGCTTCCCTGTAGTTCCTTTGAGAGTTATCAATGCCTCCTTCTTCCAATCAAGGCCATCATCAAAGCTGAAGGGCGGCAAGTCCTTAACAAGCAGGAGACTGAATCTTACAAAAAAAAAAAAAAAAAATGGTAGCTGATCTCATCAGTTTCCAGAGAAACTGCAATTGAATTCTTCAGAAATTATACAAGAGAATCAATGATGCAGAGGAAAAATAATTCATAAACTGTCGAAAATGCACACACTCACAAAGCTTGCATTAGGGATAAAAGCATTAACTTTGGGGTCAGGTAATGGGGCCTCAAAGACTACTTCTCTATTACACATTCATGATGCTTGGGCCACTCAGTCTCTGAGCTTCAGTTTCCTCATATATAAATGGGAATAATAGTAACATGTTATGTATAAAGCTCACAAGAGTAATGATAAGTGGGGAATGTTTAGCATGAAGGGCAACAGATTAAAGACAACAATGGAAAATAGAAGAAAACTTATTTTAGTTGGACTTGTGCTGTAACAAATTTTGACCTTGATATAAAGCCTCCTCTGTGTCCCCATCTCTCCTCTCTTTGTATACTTTAGCATTGCACTTCCACTGCGCTGAGAGCAATACTTGCCTTGCTTACCTCCTTGCAATGGACTATAAGGTCTTTGAGGACAATGACCATGACTACCAATGCCTTTTTCAGCTTTCCATTAATGGTAGCTGCATAGGGCCTGACATTGAGCAGCACTTAACAAAAACTAATTTGATAGATTCATTAAGCACTTTATGAATGGACATATCCTGTTTTGTGAACATAACAGAATATTTGAATTGCAAGGGCTCATCTATTTGATGCTTCTTGTACACATGTAATTTCTACGACACAGGAAGACTAATTATTTGGTCACATAGTAACTTGGAGGTGGACCCAGATTTACAAAGTCTATCTCCAGTATCCTGAACATGGTGCTTTTTCTGCTGCATCACACTGCCTCCCTTCATTATGCTTCTTTTTATTTAGATGTCAGAAAATAAGAAATTAGGGTCTGTGTGGTTTCTTATAAAGAGCTGTTATGACTGATCTTTCTGTGTTTACATTTTTAGCATAAATCTTACAAAACAACTGCAATCTTTGCAGACAACTTGAACTAGGTGAAGTGTATTCTGGGAATGCTTGAATTCATTGTCAGAGTATTTTCTGACAAAGCACATGGACCAAAGATCTGACAAAATGCTAATCAAAGGCAAGGAGATGCTGGTACCTTCTAATGAAATCTATAAATGCATAGAGAAAAGTACAGTGTTATACTTAGGACTTGGATGGATTCTTTCATATGAATGCATATCAGAAGTTGCTATTGGTTAGTAAAAAATAATTTCATAGCTGATCTTAAAATATGTATGCAATTAAAAATGTATGAACCCCTATTTTCATAGTACCAAATATAAATCATAAACTTAGATACCACTGATTCAGGATTTGTGATATGACAGAGAAAAGCTGATGTTTATGTATAAATTATCCTAGACAAAGAGCTGTTAGCAGGTTTGTTAATATTGTTACAGCAGTGATTAAATTGCTTAGTTTAAGGTTTGAACTGTCCACTTAGTTAAATGTCAGTTTTGAAGAAAGAGCTACTTATGTTTGAGTTCAGGTCTGTCCCTTGGTAACTGTATCTTGTGATAACCTTGTGGGTTTAATTGAGTATTAACATACTTCTCTGTAAAATGGGAATGATACTAGTGACTTTGCATGCCTGAGAGGATGGTTGTGAAACACGAATTGGGTAATGTCAGTGCATTGTCAATGAAAAGATACCTATTCACATCACAGGATCAGTTCCAATTATCAGCAATAATAATGAGATAATGATTACAAATGATTATCTCTCACTAAGCATCTAGCCATGCCGTATGTTTTTGCTTGTTTTATGCTCTTGATATACATGAAAATATCAAATCTAAATTATGTATAATTGTCAACAAAATGCTTAACTCAGAGTTGTCTGATTTATACTAGCCTATTTTCTCATGAGTAGTGAGGTTTCCCCATATTCAGAATATGCCCCAGGATGGCCTGTGCTCATGGCATTTGCTGCCTTTCCCCAGTGTCTTTGTCCCTGCACAAGGATTATACAACTGTGTTCTCATAGATGTGAAAGTGGCCACATGATTTGCTTCAACCAGTAAAATGTGGATGAAAGTAACCTATTGTCATTTCAAGAGTAGAAGCTCAGAGTTTCCAATGTCTCTTTTTCATTCTCTGCCTCTGAACTACTAGTGCCCCTGAGAGAGGCTGGTTTGTCAGTTTTGGTCTCAGAGAAAGGATAGACAGAGCTGTACACGCCCCCAAATGAGCTTGATATAAAGCATAAATGATTTAAAAATATTAAGTCATTCAGATCCTGGGGTTGTTGTCACAGCATAATTCAGCCTAAGGTGACTGAAACAGCTTTAAAAGATACAGAACTATTTATGCTACCTCCTCCTTAAAATACTGTTATCTATGGTATAATGTCCAAATTCCATAGCACAGCACTTAAAAATTCTCATGCCCTGATTCCTGCCAAGGCTTCCCCAGCCTCACTGCCTGTGACTGCTCTCTCTCACACTACACCGTCCAGCAGTTTCAGACTGCGGCTAGTACTCAGAAAGCTTCATGCTGAAACATGCTTCCATGTACGCACCTTGCTTTAAGTAATCTTAGAAGATCCCTGAAAGGAGTTTTCCTAAAAAACCCGGCTCAAATCATTCTTTTTCAGGAAGTTGATGCTGTATTTCTTGATCTTGATAGAGATCAACAGTCCATTTTCTATATTCTTACTGCCTCTGTGTTTTCTTCTATAAATACACTTAGCACAAAATTGCAAAAGTGTAATGATTTAAATTCTTGAGAGCAGACTTAGGGTCACATTTCTTTCTCTGTTCCTGACAATGCCTAATACAATGTGAACAGTCAAGAAATATTGATTTACACTTCCTTCATTTATCTTAAGGTGAGATAAAAAACACAAATTATATGTTTGAAATTAACGGATCCTTCTTCATGGCCTGAGGATGTTCCCATGTCTTTCTATGTCTCAGTTTCTGTCTCAGTAACAGCAATTTCTTGTACCAGAAAGCCATTTGAAATCATCAAATGAAGCATTAAAAGTAGGAGCTATTAATCACCTTCCACATGATTTACAAACATATTTTATTAGCTCTCCTTAAGTCCCACTGGGCAAGTATTAATAGGAGTTTATTGACAGAAATCTTTTAAAACATAGTTTTCTCATTTGAAAATAAAATTAATGTGTCAGAATGTAGTTGAAATGTTCTGACCTTTTCTATTTAATCTATGTTAGTTCAGTGACATCCTCTCACCCTTATAATTCCCCCCTGAACCCTGTGCTCATGGGAACAACACTCCAGAGTTGCATTAGTCATACATTTGGGGAGAAAAATAAGAACTTTCCAAGTCACGCTCTTGTAGGGACCTTGAAGCCAAGGATTACTTTTCAGCCTTCATTGAGAATCCCTCCTTAACGTGTAACTGCCAGCACTGCACATTCCTAAAACATTCCTATCAAACACAGGCATTATGAGGCCCACTTTTTAGATGAAAATTATGAGGCCCAGTTGCTCTTTCTTGGTACCCAACCTGGCAAGCCAGGTGTATGACAGGACAAGTTTGGTGACAGACACAAGGGATTAACAGAGTGGCACTGGACTTAAAGCTCTGCCCTCAGAAACATCCAGACCAATAGGAAGAGTGCCTCAAAGAGTGAGAAAACAATTGTTCTTCCCAGTGTTATAACAAACTGTCCAAATCAAGTGTGGGGGACAGAGCACGGAGAGCAAACTATTGTGGCTGCCATTAGGGTAGAGAAAGGGAGAGAAGTGGATGAGGGAAAGGGAAAGTCATGTGATACCGAACTGGATTTTGATGGATTAATAGTACCATGGGGATGTGACAGAAGATACCACGTGTGCAAAGGCATGAGAATATATAAAGGACAGTATGTTTGTGAACAATGCATGGCTTATCTCTAAATCAAACAGAAGGAGGGTATAATAATGTAGATGAGGATTCAAGAACATAGTCTCTCACCATGCTTGCTGCTGTTGGAATCCTGCCTACACAACCCTTCGACTAAAAGCACTGTCACAATGGATGGATTGTAGATTTCAGCAGAATTTGTAAACTTGAGAAAAAGACAGCTCAATCTTAAGAGAGAAGAGAAATATTCCAAAATTCTACAAAAGCAGGCCCCATCTTTCTATCCAAATTAGTTAGCACTGTCATCAAAATTTTTTGCTTAAAAGACGCAGACCAGCACAACACACATACACACACACACACATACCCACACACAGACTACTACAATGTTTCCAATTAAGGAATGGTTAATCAGATAATAGTACTCTCACAAGATGGGACATTATGTGACAATTTTAATGACATAGACATATTTACAATGTAATATTTAAAACATATAGAAATAAAACTGTAAACAGTGGGATTCCATCCTATAAAAAAGCAGGCATAAACATAAATTGTTTTAAAAATTAGAAGGGAGCATACTAAAATTGCACAATAGATCTTTCTGGGTAGGACATCTCTGAGTGTTTTTTTTGTTTTGTTTTGTTTTGTTTTGAGATGGAGTCTTGCTCTGTTGCCCAAGCTGGAGTGCAGTGGAGCAATCTCAGCTCACTGCAACCTCTACTTCCTGGATTAAAGTGCTTCTCCTACCTTAGCCTCCTGAGTAGCTGGGACTACAGGCACATGCCACCATGCCCAGCTAATTTTTGTATTTTTAGTAGAGACGGGTTTCACCATGTTGACCAGGATAGTCTCAGTCTCTTGACCTCGTGATCCACCCGCATTGGCCTCCCAAAGTGCTGGGATTACAGGAATGAGTCACCACGCCCAGCCTTGAGTGATTTTTTAAATTTATTTTTTCATAGGCTCTGTGTTCACCATTTTTTTTCTGAAATAAGCATGTATGTTTATAATCACACACATAGAAAATACACATTGCTAAAAATTAACTATAAAATACAGAGATGAGTGTCATAGTTTGACCTTGATAAGATTCATTTTTCTTACAGTAGGCAAGGCAGTCCACTCACCAGAGTTAAAACATTCTCATTGGAAATAATTGAATCTTATTATCGAGAGTGCTTCATGAAATGCTTATGATTTACCCTGATCAACCGTTCAAATGTGTTTCTACTTCAAGAATTGCCTTAACGCCTTACACAGTGCAGGACTTGGTTGACCTTTTATAGGATTAAAGGACCATATAATTAACGTTTTTCATATACAGAGTTAAAACTTCATGAAAACGTGAGGTGAAATGCCAAGACTTAATTTGCAGAATCCTTTCCTACTTCTCATCATGAACTACTAAGGCATAGTTTCTTGCTCTCTTCCTCTCAGGCACATTGCTTCTGACCAGAACATGATTTGCTCAGTGCATCCAGGTAGCTCATTCAGAAGGCAAGCACAGCAAGAATTTTAGAAGCGTGGAGCCAAAGGAGAATGGGTCAGGTTCGAGCTCCTGGGCGTGACAAGCTCCTCGGCTCTCTGACTCTGGAGTCAGACAAACCTAAACTCAAATCTCAGCTCTGTACTTACTAGCACCATAAGTTTAGGCAAACTATTAAATTTCTAAGCCTCAGTTACCTTACATTTAAAATGGAAATAATAGGCCAGGCGCGGTGGCTTACGCCTGTAATCCCAGCACTTTGGGAGGCCGAGGCAGGTGAATCACGAGGTCAGGAGATGGAGACCATCCTGGCTAACACGGTGAAACCCCCATCTCTACTAAAAATACAAAAAAATTAGCTGGGCTTGGTGGCGGGCGCCAGCTAATCGGGAGGCTGAAGCAGGAGAATGGCGTGAACCCGGGGAGGTTGAGCTTGCAGTGAGCCCAGATCGCACCACTGCACTCCAGCCAGGGTGACAGAGCAAGACTCTGTCTCAAAAATAAATAAATACATACATAAAATAAAAAAAATAAAATGGAAATAATAATGATTGTACATCGTAGGGTCATTCAGAAGCTTGATTAAGACTGTGCCCATAAATCATCCTGGAATATTTTTAAGGGCATAGTAAATATTTGTTGACTTATTAAACACTCTTCCTATGTAGTCCATGTTTATGCCTCCATCTTTGGGTCATGCCATTCTCCCCGCTGCCCCTGTCCTTTTTCCCACCTCCTGTTCCCTCAGTCTAAGCCATGTGGAAATACTGGACACTTCTTCAACATCCTACTATTTACTGCTTACAGTCAAAGCTATTGGTATTTTCCAAAATCCTGTCTCCTCATCTTCCACAATAATAGAATTTTCACTATACAAATGGCCTCCAGGAGCATACACCACAAATCCCAGCCTTCTTTGTTGCTAAATGCCCCTAGGTTTTGGGAGATGTGATATAAAAGAAAGCTTAGTGGGATGACTTCCCAAAGTGATCTTTAAGAGAGAGCTAGGGTACATACTTCAACCCATCCCTTTTCCCTCCTTTTCTTTAAACTGCTGCCTAAATACAGATAACAATTTGCACCAAGGAAATGAGGGTCACACCCAAAGATAGTAGAGAGGTGAGTTGGAAAAACACCTGAGGACTGTACCAGCTTGAACTTTATGTGAGACAGAAATGAATGTCTCTCTTGTGTAAACCACTATTACTTGCTATTTTTCTGCTAGTTACAGCTAAGCCTAGTCCTGCTTGACAGAGTGCCAAGCTCTTTACCCATGCCGATATATTTCTGCCTAGAATGCTATTCCTTGGATCTATATTTCACAGAAGATTTCTACCATTTTCTATGAGGATGCAGTTCAAGTATTGCTTCCTGTGGATTCCTTCCTGGGTTCCAGAGGCCAGGCAAGACTCGGCAGGCACATCATCTCTGTGATGGTAATTATCACCTTGCATTTTAACGATTACTTTTCTTGTTTGTCTCCCTCTCTACGCTGTGAGATCCTTAGGGCTAGGTGTTGTGCCTCATTTATTTTGTGATTACACATGCCCTTAGAGAGGCTGGTCCGTGGTAGGCATGCAGTAAACATCTGAATTAATGAAGTGGTTAAATAAACGACTGGCAAAAAAAAAAAAAAAAAAAAAAAGTAAAAGAAAAAGAATTACTGAGAATTTCTCTATTACTATTCAGCTACGGTCCTCATATCACTCTTTTTTTTTTTTTTTTTTTTTTTTTTTTTTATCCACCCATCCCCTCCCGCAGCAATAGAAAGGAGTTGTTTCTGCACTGAGGAACAATTGCCTTCAGAGTTCCTTAGTCACATCAGAATGCCCTCCTCCAAGCTTTGCTGTAAATTCTTATTGATTTTTCTAACCAGAAATCTCAGCTCCACTGATGTGCCTGCAAAGGAAGGTAAGAGGAACAGTGTGAAATCTATCCCCTACCTAAATCTTCATTACCTTCTGCTGTTCTTGTTCCAAGATGATTCAATTACATATTATGTTCTCAGGTTGTTTGTTTTTTTTTTTAACTTTAGGGTTGCTTATGAAAAATTAAACTAGTTACATGAAAGAGATTATATTGCTGTTCTTCTACATCTCTCAAAAAAAATGAATAATCAGACACCAGAATAGACCAATACAAGTTATTTTTATTTAAACTTCAGATTAGTTTATTGGTGGGGCTTATGTACTTGTACATTGCTAAAACAAGTTTTTCTAAAATATCAATACAAAAATGTAATTAGATCTTCTTTCGAGGTCTTATTTCCTCCAATCTACAGATATAAATTGCTTTCTAAAGACTCTCTTTACATTACCAAATAATCCATATTGCTTAAATTTTTGTATGTGGTAAACACAACCCTGTCTGTATTACTACACTCAGGCATGTTTAAATTCAGATTCAATTGGCTTCAATTGTGGTGGCTTCAGTCAACTGAAAAGGGATTTTAATCTCAAATATATGCTTTCAATGGTTCAAAGGATTTTAGAATTTAACTCCTTTTTCAGTTGGCTCTTCAAGTGATATGGGGGTGGGTGAGGAGAACATAGGCTCATCTTAATTATAACATAATTCAAAATGAACCATTTGTAGCCATGATTCTCAAAGCCCCTAAGCAGTGCAAACTGGTTAGCATCAACTCTTTATAGACTAGTGGCTGTCTATTTATACAGTGTTTGTATTTTGAGTCTTAAAGTCATTAAGTTCAATTTAATACATTTTTTGAGCACCTACTTGATGTCAGTGCTTGCCAGGTAGTGGGGGAACTCTCTGAGATAAACACAGTACAGTTTAGTTAGATACAACACAGTCTGGCCAATTATAAGGGGAAAGGCAAAGTTCAATGAGCAACATGGAAGGAGCACCTAACTCAGTGGTGGCTGATTAAAGACACACTTTCCAGAAGACCTACTATTTTCCTTGAAATTGTGAAGGCACAATGCACATGCAAAGCAGTAAAGAGGAAGAGTGCTCCAGACAGAAGAGGATTTGAGGGGAAAGAGATGAGGCTGGAAATATAGGAACCTTCTAAGTTATTTAGCATCAAGTCCATTTTGTAGCTTTGTACCTGGATCAGTTTAGTCTGCAGGTCTCCTGCTACGTGGTAAGTAGGCATGTAGACTCTAGAGTCAGGCCACTTAGGTTGGAAACCCAGCTCTACTACTTCAATGATTCATTTACCTGTTCATTAATCAGCAATCATTTATTGATTGTCCACTATGTTCCAGGGATTGTTCAAACACAAGATACAACAGTGAACAAAACTGATGAAACCCTTGTCATCATGTAGCTTATAATCTAGTAGGAGGAGGTAAACAACTTGAATAACCACAATATTTGGTACTTTAGGGCAGGATGTAACTGGGAGTAGAGTGGAAGAGAGCCCTGGTGTTACGATTTTAAGTAGAGTGGTTAGGATAGTCATCAATGAGAAGGTGACATTTGAGCAAAGACTAGAAAGAAGTGATAGAATTCATTGTGCAAATGTGTTTTTTTTTCTTTCTTTCTTTGTATTTTGAGACAGAGTCTTGCTCTGTCTCCCATGCTGGAGTGCAGTGGCCTGATCTCAGCTCACTGCAACCTCCGCCTCCTGGGTTCAAATGATTCTCCTGCTTCAGCCTCCCGAGTAGCTGGGACTACAGGCGTCTGCCACCACGCCCGGCTAATTTTTATGTTTTTAGCAGAGACAGGGTTTCACCAGGCTGGTCTCGAACTCCTGACCTTGTGATCCGCCCGCCTTGGCCTCCCAAAGTGCTGGGATTACAGGTGTGAGCCACCGCACCCAGCCTGATTGTGCAAAGATCTTAAGGTAAAATTGTGACCAGCTCTATAACCTTGGGCAAGTTAACATGTCTCTGATTCAGTTTCCTCTGTTAAATGCAAACAGTAATAATAATAATAATAATAATAATGTCATAGGGTTGCTGTGATAATTAAATGAGTTAGTGTATGTATCTATTCCTAGAACAGTGTCTGACACAGAGTAAGCATTATCTAAGTACTTGCTACTATAACTGTTATTTTCATGCTATTTTTAAACTGGGTCTCTGGTGCTGCTTCTTTCCTTGTAAAATGTCTGCACAGTTGTCCCTGTTTCCTTTCTTTGCCTCACTGTTAGAGAGCTGCTTCAACAGCAAGACTTATCACTCAGTGTCCAGTGTATGTCCCTAATCTGTTATCTTCACACGGTCTCCACTGCCATTGGCCTAATCTAAGGTGTTCTGTATTACCCAAAAGCCTCACAGTTTGTCTCCTTGCCTCCTTTCTTGTTCTACTACAGACAGCTCTTCATGCAGTGTTATCTTTTAAATGCGAAGCAAATCATGTTTCTTTCCTGCTTAAAACATTCAAGCTTCCCCTTGCATTAAAGATAAAATTCAAACTTATTCTTTCATTCTGCAAAGCCCTATGTGGTCTGGTCCCTACCTCCCTCTGCTCCAGCCAAACTGACCTTGTCCTGGTTACTTGAAAGGGCTGTGCTTGTTCCTTCCGTGCGGCATTTCCTCTTGCTGTTCCCTCAAACTAGAATGGTCTCACTTATATTTGCATAGCTGGTGCTTCCCTGCTATTCAAGCATTAGCTTAAAAGTCATCTCTTCAGAGAGTCTTTCAGTGACCACTCAATCTAGAGGCAATCTCCAGTCACTCTCCATTACATTAGCCTGAATTGTTTTCTTCGTGGGGTTCTCTTTCTATTTGTTTATCTGGTTCTTCACCTCTAGATTGCAAGAACATGAATTTTCTCTGACTTGCTCATGATCATTTTCCTAGGACCCAGCACTGTAACTGGCCCTATTGAATGAATGAATGAATTAATTAATTAATTAATCAAAGGCATTGTCTTAGCTGAAGACTCAGAGATGGGTAGGACACTGAGGCTTCTCTCAGATCAGATTATGCATACAAACTGATGCTGGCAATCATTATAGCGACAAGGAGGGCACCCTCATCTATCAGGTATTTAAGTTTCACAGTCACAACAGACGGCTTTGGGTTCTGCTATTCCTTACCAGTGCATATATTTAAAAATATATTTCGTTTCCTGAATGTGTTCCGTTGATTCTACCTCACTATCTTTGTACATGTTTGGAATACATTTTCCTACTTTGTCCACCTGGAAAATTCCAAGTATTACTAAAGAACTAACTTAAATATCACCTGCTATAAAATTATTTTTCTGAACTACCTGCTTTATGGAACCACTGGAATTCCTGCAAACCTCAACTTCGGTGCTTCTCATGCCACGCTACGATTATTTATCTACAGACATTTCTTTCTGTTCCAACCTATGAATGCTCTTAGAGTAGGGAACATATGTTAAAAATCCTTGTATACATAATGCTTCAGGTCATAGGTGCTCAGTGCTTGGTTAATGGGTTAATGAAAGGACAGAATTTTTTGCTATTCGTCTCATGTACTACAATAGCATTAAAACAAGTGTGCTGATATGATCGAGTCTAGACCCAGAACCTGGGGTTTGAACAGGTACGCTGTTTTTAAAACAAAAGACTACATATCTTTGTAATTGGAGTAGACTGGCGCTGAATAAAACTATGACACAGAAGTGGGCTTGATAGAATAGAGCTTTAAAGATTGAACTCATGTTTCATTTTAGAATGGGGTACTGTCGTCTCAATTACTTAATCAATAGATGAACTGACAGGCTTCAGGACAATTACAATTTATCCTAAAGCTAAAATTAAATATTATGGAATAAAATGTAGTCTTGTGTCACAACTGTCTATATGTGATGTAAATAAAGACATATAAATCTCTCTCTCAATCTTTAAAATGGGTCATAAAAATATGCAGTTCAAACCTAGGTAACAAAAATGGAACAAAATTTATGGCATAACTAGTTTATAATATAATCTTTAAAAATTTAAGATATTTATAGGCACAAATGAAGTCAAATTTATACCAAAAATGTGAAGCATAAATTATGGCAATACTTATCAATTTTAGTCATGTTGTAAACACTCTCATTTAATTATATCAAATGTCTTTCAGAAAAATAATTTAAGGTGATTTACAAAAGTCATAATACCCCCCCCAAAAAAACAGATAAGTTAGAAAAATTAGAATTATAGACTTTTTCTAAAAAATATATTTTTAGTTATTTTGGAATTATTACTGGCACTATGAGGTAAAAGTAAAATTTGACTGTTTCCTGTTAGCAATGGCAAAAATAGTAACATAATAATGTATGTATCTCTATCAGAAAAAAGAATGCTTGCTTCAAGAACAGAAAAAGTTTTCCTAACATTAATTCTAAAGTAAGCTTGTCACCTATAAGAGTTGATATAAGGTAGATCATGTGGCCTAAAGAATAATATTCCAGGAATTAATGAAGAAAAATCTCAACAACAACAACAGTAATAAAGACAGCAAGGATGCCGTTTCTAGGATACTCATGTGATACCTAGCCTATGCCTGGCTGTATTCTAGGGACTTTATAAGATAGTATTTGCCTTTATTCTCTATTATCTTTCAAAGTCACCGTTTTTAAGGGAGAAAAGTGTTCAAAAAAATGACACAATAACATTTTGAATACTTTTCTGACTCTAAGGTTTATGCATTTGCCACCATAACATGGTGGTAATAAATGTAGAGGTGGTTCATAGTGAAGCAGGAAAAGGGTCTGGAGGCAGGGAACCTAAGGAACTCCTAGAACTCAATTAAGGAAAAACCCGAACCACCTTCTTCTTCTTCTTTTTTTTTTTTTTTTTGAGACAGAGTCTGGTTCTGTCATCTAGCCTGGAGTGCAGTGGTGTGATCTAGGCTCACTGCAACCTCTGCTTCCTGGGTTCAAGCAATTCTCCTTGTCTCAGCCTCCCAAGTAGCTGGGATTACAGGTGTGCACCACCACGCCCAGCTAATATTTGTATCTTTAGTAGAGACAAGGTTTCACCATGTTGACCAGGCTGGTCTTGAACTCTTGACCTCAAGTGATCCAACTGCCTTGGCCTCCCTAAGTGCTGGGATTATAGGTGTGAGTCACCAGGCCCAGCTGGAAAAACCCAAACCTTCTAAGCCCACATAAATAAATTTGTAACTTCATATCATCTATTGCAGGAAACATAATCTTCACATGCATAGGGTGTACACCAAGTAAATAACTTTGTAACTGTACTTCATCCTCTTCATTTACATAGGGGATACACAAAGAAACCAATGGGAAACTTCTAGAGGGATTTAAACCCCAGAAAATTCTGTAAGCAGCACTCTTGAGCTGCTTGCTTGGGCCCCTTCTCACCCTGTGGAGTGTACTTTCGTTTTCAATAAATCTCTGCTTTTGTTGCTTCATTATTTCCTTGCTTTGTTTGTGCGTTTTGTCCGATTCTTTGTTCAAAATGCCAAGAACCTGGACGCCCTCCACCAGTAACAGTAGTTCAGATTATAAAATTAAAGCAAAAGTCATCAAGTACAACTTACAGGGAATTATGCTAATCTATTTTAAAATGTTGCTTTCTTCTGCTTGTAAGTTGCTACCTGGATAATACTTAGATATCCTGTAGTATATGGATACCATTCACCACCCTTCTTCCTTCCTTTCATGAGCAGCTGGACAACCACACACTTTGCACTTGTACTCTGACAGCGTCATGAACTGCCAATATGCAAACTGAAGCTCAGTACTGCTGCACAATCACTATGCTAGGTATTCATATCTCATTTAACCTCACTATGAAGGGCCATTATTCTGTTACTATTATTGTTTCAACAAATACTGAGTGCATATTTACAGTATTCTGGAAACCATACTATGTATGTAACCACATGTTTTACAAAAATGAAAGTGGAAGTGTCAACAGTTATTACATGAGTTGAAAATCCTACCCAACAATTTAGCCATACACCTCAATTACTTGTATGAACAGTGGGCAGTTTAATCTCTATGGGAAATATTCAATAATGTTTTTGACATTTATAAACTTTTGCATAAAGTACACAGAAATGGATAGAGTAATGAATTTATAATATGTATACTCAAACTTCCATCATTTATGCTTTCCCCAAACCACTAATTATCACAATTGCCAAGCCAGACCCAGCCATTTTACACACACTGAGACAGGACAAGTAAAAACTATCATTTATTTGGGGAAGATGACTTGGTGACATTAATGCACCGATTAACATATTTTCTAAAAATAAAAGAGTGTAAAAGGGCATGAGTAATTTTCTGGTTTGCTTCATGGAAGAATTAATGCTTATCTATAACAGAAGATCAACATTTTTTAACCAAGAAATCTTAAATTGCATGGAAATTGTACTTCAAATATCATCTATCCTGGAACGTTGCAATTTGTGAAACTTGCTTTGGCGTTTTCACCACTGGGTTTGTGAAGGAAATGTCTTATAATCAGCGGTAGAAATGTGCTTCTAAAAAGCCTTACAGAAAATACATTCTCAGGAAGATCTTAGAACAGGTAATGTAAGCTCCCCAATTGCAATTTCCAGCATTAAAGAGCATTGTTATTGATGTTTTATACTTCACCTGACTAACCACAAAAGGTGAGAACCCTTCCACCTAAAATACTCAGAGTCGCTGCTCCTTGGCTCTTCTCTTTCACTTACCTGATGTGTGGCTTTGGAATTTAAGTCTAATTGTCCTCAGTTGGAAGTAAATAGCAAATTCTTTCAAGGAGGAAGTAATACACAAAGTTATAAATGCCTGAATCTTGCACTCTCCAGCACCTGCTGCTACCTACAGCAACTCCACCCTGGTTGTAATGGGCAGTTTCTTCAGAGGGCTAGTATGCTTGTTGCATTCTTGAAACCATATTTTTAATATATTTATCCAAAAAAGACTAGGTGGCACTGAGTTACCATTACACATAGATCACCAAAGAGGTTATTTCATAGCAGGGATTTATTTTATGTTGTCAAAATGAGAGAATACTCTAAATAAATTGAAACTGGACTTTATTGGTTTCTCTCTTCCAAGAAAAGGAAATTATTTTGCTGGAGTGATGTAGGATCATGAAGGCAGTGTTATTACTCCTCTGGATGTTTTGTTTAGTAGTCAGGGAAAGGAATGAAATTAACATTTATTGAGCTCTGTATAGAAGCTGGGTACTGTAGTAGGCATCTATATGGATTATATTTAATTGAATTTCTATAACAATCCTGAGAGGTTTGTGTCATAATTCTTATTCTTTACTCTCTCTCTCTCTCTCTCTCTCTCTATATATATATACACACACACACACACACACACACACACACACACACACATATATATATATATATATATTTTTTTTTTTTTTTTTTGAGACGGAGTGTTTGCTCTTGCCCCCCAGGCTGGAGTTTTGCAAAGGCACAATCTCGGCTCACTGCAACATCTGCCTCCCGGGTTCAAGCAATTCTCCTGCCTAAGCCTCCCAAGTAGCTGGGATTACAGATGCATACCACCATATCCGGCTAATTTTTGTGTTATTAGTAGAGACAGTGTTTCACTATGTTGGCCAGGCTGCTCTCGAACTCCTGACTTCAGGTAATCCACCCACCTCGGCCTCCCAAAGTGCTGGGATTATAGGCGTGAACCACCGTGCCCGGCCTCTTATTCTCTACTATAAAATATTAGTAGCATCTCATATCTGCTATGCACAGATCAGCCATGTCGGTCAATATGTTATTTATATGCGTAATACATTTAATTACTGTAATGGTCTGATTTGTTGAGAGTGTCTATGTAAGAGAAAAAAGGGGTGATCACTCTTAGTTCCAACAAAAATAATTTAGCAGTCATTTCTAGGACCTAGGTAAGTGACAATTTTAATTTAGCAAGCAGAAACCAAATCAAGTACATTATCACCTGCATAGATAACACCTATATGGGCAAGCATACATTGGTTAACTTAGGGCAAATTATATGTAAGGTAGAACAAACATAATAAGGAACTAATATAATTCTGCTGTTTGGCAGAATAGTCTAACTTGTATTCCAGTAGACAGCAAGTTTTCCAGAGCAGATGTAAAAAATCAATGAACTTGAGATTTAAATAAATATAAGAAAAACTGCCATGGGCTTTCACTATTCAAGGAATATTGATACAAACATTTCTACCTCCATGACAAGTCTACTCTTTGAAGGCTTGGGTATCCTCAATGATATCTTCAAAATACCTTAGGGAGAGAAAACAAGAAACTTCCTTAAGATTAAATAATAACCCTGAGTCCTGAATTCTGGTTTGCCAAATAACATTCTGAAAATAAAATCCTGGGGCCAGGATCAACACAATGGCCTATAAAAGCAGCATTTCTGTCCGCAGGACAGGACACCCTGGGTGAGACAGGAAAACACTCTCTCTCTCTCACACACACACACACACACACACACACACATACACTACACAACCTCTGTCTCCTAGAAAGATGGAAAGACTGTCAATCTGAAATCTGTGTCAACAGTAACACTGTCACCAGAACTCAGATGATAATGAACTCCTCAGAGGTGTTTCCTTGCATTCCTACCAAATAGCTCACATCATCCTTGCCAACAGGATCTTAATTATTTTTCTGCTATGAATAAGTGTGTCTGAAAGGGGATGACAGGCCAATGAGCTCCTCCCCAGACCCATATTGTGGATCTTGGTTAGGGGAAACCAGCCATAGTAACTCCCTTCCCCTTGTCTAGTGATTTCCTTAGACCTGGCAGGATGATGCAAAACTGGCCAATATATTGTGGGAATCCCGGTGGAAGGTTTCTTGGAAGTTCTACCTGCTTTGCTAAAAAGGTACACAAAACAGATGTGTATTTTCTGTCTCTGGTCAATGCCATGTGCTCATAATGTTGGGAACAGTCACCTTGAAGCCATGCAGCGAACCACAGTGAAAGGACAATCAAATAAGCTGAGAAACGTACAGAGAGACAGGGAGAACCTGCTTAGTGACTGATCCTTGTAGCAGTCCTACCAGCAATCCCTTGTTATGTGAGCTAATAAATTTCTGTTATTTTGGTTGGAGTGTGTGTCATCTGAAGTTTATTGAGAACTACTTGACAGAGGGTCCTGCTAGCCTTCCTTAGGCAGCCACCCTCTTTATCACATATGATGCTGTCCACAATTCATGTTATCTTCATTTCTCAGATGCCTAAATTGAAGAACCAATGTAAAAGGGTGTTGTTAACATTTGCCAAGGGAGGTTGCAGAACTAATAATCTAACTGAAATGGCACTGACTCCAAGGCAATACTTTACTACTACATCATGCTTGCATATACAATAAAAGGGTTGGTGACTATTTGAGGAAACTAGATATAAGAAGTCCCAGAGTTCATAAAATGGATATAAATGTATATATTTTTTGGAACCAAATCATGAAGTCAAAGAAATTCTAGGAGCCTCCAAATAATGGACAGATATTGTGAATGTAACAATCCCTTGGAAATTGTGCTGTAGTAGAGATAATGTTATCTGTGAAACTTACCATGTTTTCTTCCAACATAGAAGAGGACTGCATATCTCAGTCTTCCTCTTTCCTCACTTGAGCCATGTGTTTAAAATGGAAGAAGCCTAAAATATAACAATCTGTGAAAAGGCCAATTGCTTTGGAGTTATTGATTTCTGTGTGTGCAAAGGAAATGTCTTATAATAAGTACAAGAAATGTGCTCTTTGCAGGATTACAGGTCTTATACTCTCAAAACAGGTAACATCTCAGAACAAGTAAGGCAAACATCCTAAATACAATTATCTAGCATTAAAGAAATTTAAAATTGATACTTTATTACCTAATCATCCACATCAAATTCATTGTCAAAATTAATTTTATTCAAATAATACCAAGCTGGTTACCTTCATAGAACTTCTATTCTAATATGGTACACAAGTAAGGAAGAAATAAAAAAAGGTAGAATAAATTAGCTAGTATTAATTTGTAAAGAAAGAAATTAATGGATGCAAAGGGGTATCACTTGCAGAATGGCAGATACTGAAAATTTGTGATAGGGCTGACTTGGAAATCTGTACACTGAAACTGACTTTTTTTTTTTTTTTTTTTTTTGACACAGAGTTTTGCTCTTGTCTCTCAGGCTGCAGTGCAGACGTTGCACTGCAACCTCTGGCTCCTGGGTTCAAGCGATTCTCCTGCCTCAGCCTCCCGAGTAGCTGAGATTACAGGCACATGACACCACTCCCAGCTAATTTTTGTATTTTTAGTAGAGACGGGGTTTCACCACTTTGGCCAGGTTGGTCTCGAACTCCTGACCTCAGGTGATCTGCTTTGTTTGATATCACACAAAGTTCATTTTGTTTGATATTAATATAGGGACAATATCAACTCCAGATTTCTCTTAGTTAGAGATTACATGTTATGTGTTTTTTTCCCCTTTCAATAATTTTTAACTTAACTGTGTCTTTATAGTTAAAGTGAGTTTCTTATAACAAGAGTGCGGTTTGGTCTTGCTTTTTAATCCAGTGTGACTATCTTCCCTTTTTTATTAGCGTGTTTAGACCATTTAGACATAATTATTTATATGGCTGGACTTATATCTTACTAATGATTACTGTAATCCCATCGGCTCTTCGTTCCTTTTCTTTCCTGTTTCCTTGTCATCTTGTTGATTCACAAATTCATTTCGCCTTTAAGATTTTATTTTAATGACTTGTTCATTAATTACAACTTTGTTGTTATTATTTTAAATAGTTGCTCTAAAATTTGTCATATATATATTTAAATTATCATAGTTTATTTTTAAATAATACATACCACTTTATGTGTAATGGGAGGTGCTTCAGATATTTGACTTTCATTTCCTTATGTTTGATTTATCAACCTATATAGCATTTCTGGTGCTCCTGTTTCCTTTGTGCATTTCCTACCTTCTATTTAATACAATTTTCCTCTGGTCAAAAACTTCCTGTATAGTCCTCATATTGTTGTTGTTGGTAAATAATTCTCTCAACTTTTCTTTTCCTTAAAATACATTTATTTTGCTTAAATTATGAAAAGATATTTATCTAGATACTGAATTCTAGGTTGATTTTTTTTTTTTTTAATTCAGTGCTTTAGTTCTATTGCACAGTTTCAGGCAATGTCAGCATTAACTATTTGATTTGTTTCTGTGTCCATTTTGTGTCTTTTTTTTTCCTCTGGTTATTTTATTTTTTTCCTATCATCCAACTTGCAGCAATTTGATTACTAAATGTTTTGGTCTGGTTATTTTTGTGATCATTGTGTTCCTTGAACTTTTTGTACCCATGGGCTTATTTGAAAAGATGTCAATCACATCTTTTCAAATATTCACTCAGCCTCAACCTCTAAACAGTTCTTCTGAGACTCCAATGTTACATTGCTTAATATTGTCCCATAGATCACTGAAACTCTATATATTCTTTCAATCTTTTTTAATGGATGTGCTAAATTTGGATAGTTTCCATTGTTATGCCTTCAAGAAGTACGCTGATCTTTTCTTCAGCTGTGTCTTATTTGATATTAAACCAAACAGTGCTTTTTTTTTTTTTTTTTTCTTCAGATACTGTACTACCAGAACCAGCCATTTCATTGGGTCTCTATATATAGCATTTTATTTTTTTCCTCATTATATACATGTTTCTTTTAAACTCTTTAGCATAATTATAATAGCCATTAAAACATTTTTTGCATTAATCATCATCTTTGTCCTTTATGAATCTTTTATATGGCCTACATTTTCTCCTAAGGGTCATATTTGTCTGCATCTTTACATGTTTGCTAACTTCTCAATAAATGTTGGTTATATTCACATGCTGAATTTTGTTGTCTTCCTATAAAGAGTACTAGACTTTCTTTTGACAGGAGTTACTTGCTGTGGATCAGTCTAACTTTTTAGACTTGTTATCACATAGATAGAGTAGTCTTCAGTCTAGGGCTACTTTATCACTATTAAGGCAGGACCCTCTGGTGTCTCTACTGAATCATCCAGGAATTTAACAAGGACTTTCGTCTCTGTTCTGTCAGAACTTGAACACCTCCTACCTGTGTTCAGTTTGCAGCTCCATGTTTGTTCTTTGCTATCCTGATGGCATTTTACTCTACATATGCCTGGTGTGATATGCCAGAGTTAAAGGACACTCTAAGTGGAGGTTCAGTGCTCTTTCTTGGACAATTCCCTTCCTTCTGGCACTCTGCCTTTCATATTGCAGTTGCGTTAGCTTCTTCAACTTCTGATCTCTGTCTCCTCAACTTATCTAGATCACTGTGTTTTGCTTGGAATTCCTATTTTTGCATGTGAATGTATAAAGCGTCTCAGGCAGAAAACCAAGGTAATTATACAGCTTGCCTTTCCTGTTTCTTTTCTCTCAGGGATTACTGTCCTCTTCCTGTTTATCATGTCTGAAAACACTCTAAAAATATGGCCTAGTTTTCATTTCTTGTTTGTGGGACAGTAAGTCTGGTCCCAGATGCTCTATAACTACCTAAAGCAGAAGTCTGAAAAAGTTGACTTTTGAGTGGTGTCATGGAGGGAATGAGTGAGCTAACTATGTGGATATCTGGAGAAAGAGCTTTCTAGTAATAATAACAGCAACAAGTACAAAGTACCTAAGGCATCTGTGTGCCTGGCAGATTTAAGGTAATGTGGATAGAGCAGGAACAAGTAAGGGAGAAGAGCAAGAGTTGAGATCAGAGATTGAATTGGAGCCAAATCATACAGGAATTTGTAAGTTACTCTAGGGACTTTGGCTTTTACTTTGAGTGGCATGAGAAAACTTATGAGGGTTTTCAGCAGGAGAGTGACCATGATCTGACTTTATTTTAACAAAATCATTTTGCCATTGTGTAAATGTTAGACTAAAATGAGGCAAGGGTAGAAGCAGAAACACCAGTCAGGAAGCTGCTGCAATTACCTGGAAAATACACGACGGTGGCCTGGACATGACTGTCATTTATTGGTTATGAAAGTTGGTATAATTTAAAAGATTTAGGAGATTTTTGAGATTCATTTGTAGTGCTATTCTGTGCCCTTCTCCTTGCAAACATAACAAAACAAAGAAAAAGATATGCTTTCATTTCTCTATAACAGAAGGGATTTAATTCCCTATTTAACTGTAAGATAATAAAAAATAAAACAAATCTAGATAGAGTATGACATATAGGATCCTCTCTCATTGACTTGTCTTTACACTGCTTTTCCCACTATCAAACCATTGTAGCTGTAGGGACTAATGTTTTGCTGTTAAAAGTTCTTTCTGTTCAATTTCCACTTGGGTTACACTTAAAAAAAAAAAATAAATGGACTGGGCGAGGTGGCTCAAGCCTGCAATCCCAGCACTTTAGGAGGCCAAGGCAGGAGGATCATGAGGTCAAGAGACGGAGACCATGCTGGCCACCAAGGTAAAACCCCGTCTCTACTAAAAATACAAAAATTGGCTGAGTGTGGTGGTGAGTGCCTGTAGTCCCAGCTACTCAGGAAGTTTAGGCAGGAGAATCGCTTGAACCCAGGAGGCAGAGGTTGGAGTGAGCCAAGATCACGCCACTGCACTCCAGCATGGTGACAGAGTGAGACTCTGTCTCTAAAATGAAATGAAATGAAATGAAATGAAATGAAATGAAATGAAATGAAATGAAATAAAATAAAATAAAATAAAAGCCGGGCATAGGGACTCATGCCTGTAATCCCAACACTTTGGGAGGCCGAGGGGGGTGGATCACAATGTCAGGAGCTCAAGACCAGCCTGGTCAAGACTGTGAAACCCCATCTCTACTAAAAAAAAAAATACAAAAATTAGCCGGGCGTGGTGGTCGGCGCCTGTAATCCCAGCTACTTGGGAGGCTGAGGCAGAGAATAGCTGGAACCCGGTAGGCAGAGGTTGCAGTGAGCAGAGATCACACCACTACACTCCAGCCTGGGCTACTGAGTGAGACTCTGTCTCAAAAAATAAATAATAAAATAAATAAATAAATGTACATGATCAGTGCTTAAAACAAATTATATGCTCAACTCACCTTTACCTTTGAGCTTGTAATATTTAAATTACTAGCCAAAGGGTCACTGTTGAGACCTAGGTTCTCATGGAATAGAACTAGGGCAGAAACTTCTATCATAAGCGGCAAGGACTTCATTTATACGGAAGAATGAGACAATTGGAAATCCACTACAGAGAATTAAGGGTTAAATGCCAGGGGGAACAAATGTAAAAGCAACGCCCAAAGGTCCAGTGTGGACGATTAATTTCTGAGAACAGCGAGAGTTGGGAGGGCATCTTAATGGGAGAAAGAGGAAGTTGTAGCTAGCAAACAAGTTCAATCTGAGGTCATGGAAGTAGTTGCTAAGAATAACCTCTGGCCTGACATTGTTTCAGTGGATATACTATGCTTTGTGGTTGTTTGTGTGTATGTGTGTGTGTCTGCATGGATATAAGTTTTTCTGGCTTAAAGTGCCAGTAGCAAGCCTCAAGCCTCAGATTAGAGATCAAACAGATAAAACTGCATGCCTGGTTGTTAATGCATTAATGAGTGTTTAAATAGAATGCACCCCAAGGGGCAAAATCATGCACTTTACAATGTATAATGTGGTTAGATGTGTTTCCACATTAGAGTTATACACATCTAATATAGCATACAGACAAAATATCAGTGTAAATGGGTAGTTCACTCATGCAAACATCTAAAACAGACATTTTATGAAACCAAGGTGGGGGTGGGTGTTGGAATCCACTGCCTGCTGTTTTTCTGATTTGTTCCTAAAGCTCATTAGATGCTCTGCATCTCCTCCAGGGGATGAATCTCATCTTCAGACAATGTTAAACTCATTCTTTTGAGCAGAGGTGAAAAAGCTATTTCCCCACTGGAGTTTTCAAAGGCAAACATTTCCTGCAGGAAATCAAACATTTCTAGACTTGACAAGGAAGCTAAGTATATTCAGTTTAGCAAGTAGCTGCCCATGGGAAACCTTGTACACCTTCATACACAGCTTCAGGCCTCTCCTGGGGATGACAAAGCTATTAGTTTTAAAAAGGACAAGGTCTTGACAAACCAACTTGCTTGCTGCAAATGCTGGCATTGTCAAAACAGGAAGGGATAATCTTGGATGATGAAGATTGGAGCCTAGAGCAGCTTGATTTCCTGATTAGCACATATATGAATATGTCTATTTTTCCCTTCTTCTGAAACGAACATATCTGATAACATAAGGCTCTGAATTCTGAGTTTCTGATTTTGGCGATTTGTATTTTGTGATTATTGGTTTTTTCTTTCAAATTTTCTCAGCCATTTATTTAACAAATATTATTTGAATACCAAGCATCAGTCACACTTGATGGGCATTAACTATATTCTATGGGACAAGAAGTCACAAACCATTTGCTCTTAAATCCTAGTGCTAACGGTAGGTAATAAATCAGTAAACAAACGCAACACAAACCATGCTAAGAGCTATGAAGGAAATGAGAAGGGAGATGAATGAAAAAAGGGAAGATTCCTTTAAGTAGGAAGGTCAGGAACAGTTTTTGAGGATGTCACTACTAAATTTTGATCTATATGCTGAAAAGAACACAACCATTTGCAGAGCAGCAGGGAGACTATGTGAGCCGAGGGAACAAATGAAAAGGCTCACAGGCCGGAAGCTGAAACAAAGTCTGTGTGGTGGCCGTTGAGCAAGGAAGAAGAAGAGTGGCCTAAGAGGAGGTTGGATCAAGTCCAGGGTCAGATGACATTAGACCCTGCAGAGAGTGGTAAGATGTTGAGATAGTATGCACAGAACAATAAGCAGACAAATCGTTGCTAGCAGGTAGCATGCTTTCTGTTTATTCACAGAAGCCTTGTTTTGTCAAAAATCCTTTCTCTGTTATTTTCCTTTCTTCAGCCTGACCAGTCTTGCATTCCCTCCTTAGAATAGTGATTCGCTGAGAGAGAGAGAGGGAAAGAGGGTTGGTTTTTACAATAATCATGGCTTAAGAGGATGAAAATGCCTTTTCCAGAAATGATGACTGAAAATGTGAATCAAGAAACAACAGGAGTTTTGTAAACGTTCCATCAAAATATGATTTTCAAAAAAATAAAAAAACACGTTTTGCAAGGAGGCTCTTCTAACAGAACATCTTCCATTCCACCCCTTTCTGAACTCTCCAAAGATTATGTGGTTTGCTGTAAATTTCCCCTTGCTCAGAAATTCCCACACTTGGCAGATCATCAGAATTTCTTGGGTACCTTAAACATATATTTTACTCCCTCTCTCTCTCTCTCTGACACACAAACACACAAACATACAAAAAAGAGATTATTCCTGGCCTCCTAAAAATTCTACTCCTGAGGTATTGCTCACCTTGGCCTCTGTTGTTTCTGAGGCATACTCAAGGGGGATTCACGTCCTCTCACAGTCTATCTGCCTCTAATCTGTTTCACCTCAATCTGACCTCCACTCTGCCAACAGACTAGCTTATAAATGAGAAATCTAATAATATTACTCATCTATTCAAAAACAGTATTTTATTCCATACAACATCAATTCAAAACCACTTGAGATGTCATTCTGCATAGCTCCATCTTCCACATCATCTTCATCATAGTTCACGATTATAATAAAAAAGTGTAAGAGAAAGTCTAACAGACAGGTATGTGTTTTATTCTATTTTTATTTTTTCTGTTTGTTTAAACAGAAAAGCACAGCAGTTAATGATACTACATTGAGCAGTGATTAGGTGACCTGAAGCTCACACATAAAGGAATAATCTAGAAAGAATATTTGTTGATCTGAATCTGCACTTGCTTACTTGAAAAGTTTACTGGCCCAGTGTCAAACATCCGATAATTGCCTACCATTTAGATAATGACGTAACTTCATATATGTTTTAATTATATAAAGGGTACTCTATATATTTTTGTTATATTTTAATACATCCTCAATATTGAAAATTCAAGCAATGCAGAAGTCTATAGAGCCAAGAGTAGAAGGGTACCTTATAGTCTTGCCAATTATCTCACTTTTCTTAGAAGAAATAACAAGTAAGACTTCGCTTACATCTTTCCAGATTTTTCAAAATTTATGTAAATAAATATATACAATACAAATATAAGTGGTCATGTTGTTTTGCTGTTTCTTTTTCCAGTGTGTGTGTGTGTGTGATATATTTCATAAGGTAATATATTTCAGTCTTTTTAACTTTTTAACTTTTATATTTTTAACTTTTATATTTCTTTTTTTTTTTTTTTTTTTTTTGAGACCGAGTCTCGCTCTGTCGCCCAGGCTGGAGTGCAGTGGCTGGATCTCAGCTCACTGCAAGCTCTGCCTCCCGGGTTCACGCCATTCTCCTGCCTCAGCCTCCCGAGTAGCTGGGACTACAGGCGCCCGCCACCACGCCCGGCTAGTTTTTTGTATTTTTTAGTAGGGACGGGGTTTCACTGGGTTAGCCAGGATGGTCTCGATCTCCTGACCTCGTGATCCGCCCGACTTGGCCTCCCAAAGTGCTGGGATTACAGGCTTGAGCCACCGGGCCCGGCAACTTTTATATTTCATAATACGGAATACCAAAATCCATTTAGTCTTTTACTGATAGATATTAAAGTTGGTTCTAATTACTCAGTATCATGAATGAACATGAATCCTTTCACATTTATTTTTATTTACACTAAAAAACAAATATTTGATTTCTTACATATCTGTTGTTATATCCACTTTCTTATTCCTAGTTTTACTATTTGAATTATCTGTCTCTCACTACTTCCCTCTACCTCCTTCTTTTCCATTTGCTCTTTCTCATTAGTTAGACTTATGAAAAATTATCTTTAATAATTTCTTTTGAAACACTTCAAATTCTCTTTTACAATTTTTTTCAAAACACTAATAAAAGTTATTTTATTAATCAAATATTGACTTCTGTTTTATTTTTGTATGTTCTTTTTTCTAATACTTGGAGCTTGTTGTGTAGATATCATTTACTCTTTTGCTTTCTAATAATTTTATTCATCTATATTTTCTCTTATTAATCAAATAATACAGTGAGCTGATTGCTTTCTATTCCTAAATAGTTGGCTATCTTTTAAATTTTGTTTTGAACCTAATTATTGTGGTGGTCCTGAAAGAAAAAGTATATTTGTTACATTTGAGGGCTTTTTTTTTTTTTTTTTTTTTTTGCCTTTTTTGGTCCATTTCTAATTTTTTCAGTTTTACTAAAGTGTAATTGACAAATGAACATGTGTATTTCAAAATATACAATGTGAAGATTTGACTTACATATACATAGTGAAATGATTATCACAATCAAATTAATTAACACATCCATCATCACTCTTAGTTACTATTTGTGTGTGTGAGAGAGATGAGGACACTTAAGATCTACATTCTTAGCAAATTTCAAGTAGACTATGTAGCATTACTAATTATTGTCAGCATGCTATGTATAAGATTCCCAAGACTTATTCATATTATAACTGAAAAAGTTTGCACCTTGTGACCATCTCCAACTCTCCAGCCCCTTGCAAACTCCATTCTACTCTCTGCTTCTGAGTTTGACTTGTTTTAGATTCCACATCTAAGTAAGATCATACGGTATTTGTTTTTCTGTGTCTGGCTTATTTCACTCAGCACAGTGTCCTACAAATTCATGCATATTGTCACAAAAGATAAGATTTTCTTTTTTATATGGCTGAATAATATTCCTGTGTGTGTGTGTGTGTGTGTGTGTGTGTTTAAAATTTTCTTCCATTCATCCACTGATGGACAGTTAGGTTGCTTCCATATGTTGGCTATTGTGGATAATGTTGCAATGAATATGAGGTTGCATTTATCTCTTTAATTTGGGGAACCTCTATATTGTTTTCCATAATGACTTTATCAATTTATATTCACACCAAAAGTGTAGAGGGTTCATTTTTCTCCACAACGTTGATAACACTTTTTATGTCTTGTCTTTTTCACATCCTAACAGCTGTGTGGTCATACTTCATTGTGATTTTTTATTTTCATTTCCCTGATTTTTATTAATGTTAGGCATCTTTTCATATGCCTATTGGCCATTTGTATGTTTTCTTTGGAAAAATGTGTACTCAGGTCCTTTGCATATTTTAAAAACTAGATCATTATTATTTGCTATTGAATTTTTTGAGCTTCTTATGTATTTGGGATATTAATCCCTTAGCAGGCAAAGCATTTACAAATATTTTCGCCCATTCTGTAAGTTGCTCTTTCATTTTGTTGATTATATTATTTGCTGCACAGAAGCTTTTAATTGGATGTATCCCACTTCTTTATTTTTGCTTTTGTTTCCTGTCCTTCTGGTGTCATATCCAAAATAATATTGCCAAGACCAATGTCAAAAACTTTTTCCCAAACAACACCATTTATTGAAGAAAATGTCTTTTCCCCATTGTGTATTTTTAGTGCCTTATCACTGTATCTGCATGGGTTTATTTCTGGGTTCTCTATTTTGTTCCATTGGTTGGTGTACCGATTTCTAATTTTTAAAAACAAGAATTCTTACATGAAATAGGCCAAATCTCCAATTTGTGACAACTTCCTCCCCCCCAAAAAAAGCAAAAGCAAAAAGCAAAACGTGACTGAAGATAAAGAATGCTCACTTCACTAAGATCTGATTAATTCTGTAGACATTGATAGAATAGATCTTTACCCTTACCCTGACATCAGCTTTCTCTATGGGTTTAAGAGCAACTTTTTATTTCATTCTGAGCAGAACAATGAATGAGGATCAGCCTAAAATCTTGGAAGGAGATAGGAGAATATACATTCATTTGTGGAACATCATATATGAATAAATGTTGTCATTCTTTCAACAAATATTT
The DNA here is from genome assembly GCF_049350105.2 of Macaca mulatta. Classification (NCBI taxonomy): domain Eukaryota; kingdom Metazoa; phylum Chordata; class Mammalia; order Primates; family Cercopithecidae; genus Macaca; species Macaca mulatta. The sequence goes on from NC_133419.1 coordinate 81,590,708, forward strand.
ATTGAGCAGTATGTTTCTAGACACTTGGGATTTATTAGCACAAATGGACAGAAAAATAATTCCTGTCCATGTAGAGTACTGGCTTTATTAGAAAATCCGTATAATAAATAATGATCAGAATACATCAATTATAAGGTATTTTGAAAGGTGATATGTGCTATGGATTAAGGAAAGAGGGTATTAGTGTTCCTAAATGCAATTTTAAAATAAAGCAGCCAGGATAGCACTAAGCATTTGCATTGAGCTCTGAGGGAACAAATATCTGGAGAAAGAGAATCCTGGGCAGAGGAAGAAGAAAGTTCCTAGGCTTTGTGGTAGGGGGCATTTTGGAGGACCCGAGAGGAGACCAGAGTGTGAGAAGAACTGAGCAGGGCAGGACACACTGGGAGAAGAGATCAGAGAGTTTGACAGGAGATAGGAAGCTATGTGAGGACTTGCATGTAATGAAAACTTGTGATCCATAAATATTTTTAAAACTAAAAATTTTTCTGAAGGTATTTTGGCTCAAGCATCCGTACTTGGATTTAAATAGTAAAAATGTCTTCCTTTCTTAAATTAATAATTCAACAACGTTCATGCTCTGACACAATCCTCCACTGAAGCCTGAGTTTTCCTACTTTCCCTTGAGCACCTTGGAGATAGGAAAAATGTGAAGATCTGCAGATTCTCAAGCTACTGGTATAGCAAAAATGCCAAGGGGTTTAGATAACAGGACAACTTTGGCCATAAACAGTTCCAAGGGTTTCTGGTACTATTTTTGCCTTCTTCTCTGTCTTCCCACTGTTGGCAGCTTCTCCTGTAATGTAATAATCCAAAGCTGTCATACACTTCTGAAGTAGTGCCAGACATCAATATGGCCTTTTAATTAAGTATGGACAATGACTTGTTTCCAGCAGTCCCACTGCAGACAACTTATTGATTTGCTTTTTAGTGTAGCATTTATAAAATGTACTAGATTGATAGCCAAACAGATTTAAGTCTTTTTTTTTCCATGACTTTCTACTGTGGAATCTACCTAGCTAGAGCCTCAGCAAATCCTTCGACTTTTCCTCAATCCAGAATATATAGTATCCACATTAAATAAAATTAGTTGTTCACAAATACAAAATTAAAAAATAATCAGTTAAGATCAGATGTCAGGTACAGTGTAGACAGGAGACTAATAGTCTCATGATGTCAGGAATTATGACTGTTTATTTCACCACAACATACAGGTGCCTACATTGGAACTGATTAAATAGTTCTGGAATAAATGAATAGATAAAAAGTAGATATGTTTTTGCAATAAGACAAGTGATAATTTGAGTATTGTTTTCTACCTAATTAATTCTGTGACATTGGCCATTGCATGTAACTTCTCTTTGCCTCAGTCTCCATCTGTAAAATGGGCATGACAGTACCACTTCATTGACTTATTGTGATAATTAAATATATCGAATACTTTGATCCATGCAGAAAACAGCCTATGCATTTACTCTTGCCACTTCTATGCTCCATCCTTGTTTCCTTGAAGACATACCCACATATGTCTTTTCACACAATTCTGCATGTAAAGTATCTTCCTGAGTGCCTCAGTGTGTTTGTTGACATCCTGTCTATTGTTCAAGTCCTGTCTCCTATGAGTGGCCTCCCCAAACCTCTCAGTGTGCCCAGAACTTCATTTGCAGCTGCCCACACTGCCTCTTGCCAGCTAGAGTCTCCTGCAGATGAAAATCCCTGAAGTCAAGGTATTCTGTTGGCAGGGTTTTCCATTGGGACTTCTTTTCCTTACTCAGTATGCAGTAAAAGAAAAACAAAGTGTTAAATTAAATTAAAATAATTGTGTAAAATTATGTGTATACATCTGGTTTTTAGACTCCAAGTTAATATACATTGCCCATTGATATGCAGCTTTCCTGTATCATAATCAGACTTCCATGAATCAGATGAAAAACAAGTATTTCTAGAACATGGCAGAGTATCCTCCTATCACTTGAACATTTACTTTTGGAAGTGTCACTAGCGGGCAAGCTTTTTCAATCCAATATTCCTTAGAGTCTCATCCTTCAAAATGAGTTAAAAATTGTACTTAATTCATACAGTTTCTGTGAGAACTATATAAGTTTAATACTTCCAAAGAACTTGGAATGATTCCCGGCCCATAGTGAATACTCATATATAATTGTTGTGATTATTATTATTCTCTTTATTTGCTATTATCTTCATTTTGAGGTGAGCCTATTAAGCATTTGATTGTACTATAGCATTATAATTAAGATGAAAGTGACTCTAACTTGTGGTTCTCTATAAATAGAAATTATTTAGTAACTGGCCAAGATGGAAAAATTGGGAAAAACTTCTTTAACAGATGAATGTCCGGCCTGATGTTGCCTGGCTTCCTACCCTCGATTCTGTGCCCACTTTCTGCCCTTCTCCATATGTACCCTACTCCCCAGGCATGCTGCTTCCTAAGGAAGACTCTCATCATTTCCACCATCCATTTATTCCATCTGATCACTCCTTACCTGTACTACAAAATACAGTTGAAATCATCCTCCAATGAGCCTTCTGTGGCCATCTCTATTTATCCCAGTCTCATTGTAGTGGAAGTGTATGGGTGAGAGCTCAGAGTCTGGCATTAATTGGAACAGGCCTCCATCCTACTTCTGCCATTTATCGGCCACATGCTGTAGAGTAAGTTAGTTAACATCTCCAAGTCTTACATCTCAATGTCTCTTTATATGAAATGCACATACTTCTTAGAGTTGGTGTGAAGATACAGTGAGAGAATATATGTAAGTGCTTAATAAGATGTCTGCATAGAGAAGAGTGCTTTATAAATACTAGCCATTTAGTGGTCACTTCATTTGCCTTACTTCTTGACTTTCATAACTATTTACCACTTTGCAAACATTATAGTCATCTATGAGTATATCAATAGATATGCCCATCTCTAATACTATCTGATATACAAGAGGCCGTTAGTAAAGATTTTTGTATGAGGAAATGAATGAATGAGCTCCCTGTCTCAATTCTGGAAAGCATTGCGGTTTGGCAGTGTCAAACCTCAGGCTGGCAATGTCAAGCACTGAGACTCCTGAAGTAGAGTTGCTAGACCTAGCAAATAAAAATACAGGGACTTAGCTAAATTTGAACCTCATATGAAAAGTAAACTATTTTTAGTAAAAGTATGACCCATACAACATTCAAGATATGCTTACACAAAAATTTATTTGTCGTTAGCAGAGATTCCAATGCAACTATCTCACACTTTAATTGGCAACCCTTAACTGAAGCGAGTTTCAAATCCATATGTCTTTCTGTTCCCATACCATGAATGAGAATGGGATTCAAGTCCATCTATGTGACACCCAGTCAAGGTCATGATAAACAAAAACAGGACTTAATAATATATTATTCATCTACTAGATTTAACTGTCAGCAAAACTCATTTATTTTTTGGGTTGTATTTAAAAAATTTTTACTTTGTATTCAGGGGGTAAATGTTCAGGTTTGTTACATGAGTGCATGGGTACACTGCATGAGGCTGAGGTTTGGGGAATGGAGGGTCCCATCACCCAGATGGTGAGCATAATACCCAATAGGTGGCTTTTCAGACCACACCCTCTTCCTCCTCCCCCTAGTTGTTCCCAGAGTCTATTGTTCCCATCTTTATATCCATATGTACACATTATTTAGCTTCTACTTATAAATGAGACTATATGGTATTTGATTCTCTGTGTCTGAATTAATTTACTTAGGATAATGGTCTCCAGCTGCATCTATGTTGCTGCAAAGGACATAATTTTCTTCTTTTTTTATGACTGCATAGTATTCCATGGTATACATGCAGCACATTTTCTTTATCAAATCCACCATTAATGGGTACCTACATTGATTCTATATCTTTACTATGGTGAATATGGCTGCAATGAACTTACAAGTGCAGGTTTTTTTGGGTAGAATAATATAATTTTTAATAATTTATACCCAGTAATGGGATTGCTGGATCAAATGGTTGTTCTAAGTTCTTTGAGAAATTTCCAAATTGCTTTCCACAGTGTCCGAACTAATTTGCATGACCATGAACAGTGAATAAGTGTTCCCTTTTCTCTCATCCTCTCACCAGCATTTGTGTTTTTTTGACTTTTTAATTATAGCCATTCTGACTGGTATGCGATGGTATCTCATTGTGGTTTATATTTGAATTTCTCTGATGATTAAGTATGTTGAGCATTTTTTCATATTTTTGTTGGCCTCTTTTACATTTTCTTTGAGACATGTCTGTTCAAGTTCTTTGCCCATTTTAAAATTACATTATTTGTTTTTTTGCTTGAGCATTAGTTTAAATTCCCTGTGGATTCTGGAGATTAGACATTTGTCTGATGCATTGTTTGTAGATATTGTCACCTATTCTGTAGGCTATTTACTCTCCTGATAGTTTCCTTTGCTGTGCAGAAGCTGTTTAGTTTGGTTAGGTACCACTTGTCAATTTTTGTTTTTGTTACAATTGGTTTTGGGGATTTAGCCATAAATTATTTACTAAATCTTATGTAAAGAATGGTATTTCTTATGTTTTCTTCTAGAATTTTTGTAGTTTGAGGTCTTATATTTAAGCCTTTAATGTACCTTGAGTTAATTTTGTATGTAGTAAAATGTAGGGTTCCAGTTTAATTCTTTTTCATATGAATGCAAAAGTTAGCTAGCTAGCTCTCCCAGCACCATTTATTAAATAAGGAATCCTTTCTCCATTGCTTATGTTTGTGGACTTTGTCAAAGATCAGATGGTTGTAGCTGTGCAGCTTTAATTCTGGGCTCCCTACTCTATTTCACTGATCGATGTGTCTGTTTTTGTACCAGTACCATGCTGTTTGATTACTAGAGCCTTACAGTATAGTCTGAATTCTGGTAATGGGATGCCTAAGAGTTTGTTCTTACTGCTTAGGTTTGCTGTGGTTACTCAGGCTCTTTTTTGGTTCCATATAAATTTCAGAATAGTTTTTCCTACTTCTGTGATGTTGGTAATTTGACAGGGATAGCATTGAATCTTTAAATTGCTTTGGGCAGTTATGGCCATTTTAACAATATTGATTCTTTCAATCCATGAGCATGAAATATTTTCCCATTTATTTCTGTCATCTCTGATTTACTTCCCCAGAGTTTTGTAGTTCTCTTTGTAGAGATTTTTACCTCCTTGGTTAGATGTATTCCTAGGTATTTCATTTTTGTATGACAAATTGTTCATAATTGTCTCTGAACAATCATAAAAGGGATTGTGATCTTGATTTGACACTTAACTAGAACATTATTAGTGCATGGAAATGCTACTAATTTTTAGACATTGATTTTGTATCCTGAAACTTTACAGAAGTCATTTATCCCTTTTGGGATCACTTTAATGGAGTTTTTGGGGTGTTCTATGTATAGAATCATATCGTCTGCTAACAGATAGTTTGAGTTCTTTTTTTCATATTTGAATGCCTTTTATTTCTTTCTCTTGCCTGATTGCTCTGGCTAGGACTTCCAATACTATGTTGAATAGGAGTAGTGAGAGTGGATATTCTTGTCTTGTTCCAGTTTTCAAGAGGAATGGTTCCAATTTTTGCTCATTCAGTATGATGTTGGCTGTGGATTTTCATAGATGGCTCTTATTATATTGAGGTACAATCCTTCAATGCCTAGCCTGTTGAGGGTTTTTATCATGAAATAATGTTGTGTCTTATCAAAGGCTTTTTCTGCAACTACTGAGATGATTATTTTTTGTTTGTTTGTTTTTGATTCTGCTTATGTGGTGAATTGCATTTATTTATTTGCATATTTTGAACCAACCTTGAATCTCGGAAATAAAGCTTTACTTGATCATGGTGAATTAACTTTCTGATGTGCTGCTGAAATCAGTTTGCTAGTATTCAGATGACAATTTTGTGTCAATGTTCATCAGAGATATTGGCCTGAAGCTTTCTTTTTTCATTGTGTATCTGCCAGATTTTAGTATCAGGATGATACTGGTGTTATAAAATAAGTTAGGGAAGAGCCTCTCCTCCTTGATTTCTGGGAATATTTTCAGCGGAATTGGTTCCAGTTCTTTGTATGTCTGGTAAAATTCAACTTGAATCTACCTGGTCTAGGGCTTTTATTGGTTGGTAGGTTTTTTAGTGAGGATTCAATTTGGGAGCTTGTTATTGGTCTGTTATGCTTTTCACTTTTCTTCCTGGTTCAGTCTTGGGATGTTGTGCTTCCAGGAATTTTGCTATTTCCTTTATATTTCCAATTTGTGTGCATACAGGTATTCATAACTGTCTTTGAGGACCATTTGTATTTCTGTGGGATCAGTTTTAATGTCATCTCTGTCATTTCTGGTTGCCCTTACTGGGATCTTCTTTTTTTTTCCTTTATTAATCTAGCTAGTGGCCTATTAATCTTATTTATTATTTCAAAAAAACAAACTCTTGGTTTCATTGATAGTTTTCTGTGGATTTACATCTCAATTTTATTGAATTCTTCCCTGATTATAGCTATTTCTATTTCTTCTGCTTAGTTTTTCTAGGTGTGATGTTGATCATTAATTTGATATATTTCTTTCTTTCTTTTCTTTTTTTTTTTTTTTTTTTTGAGAGGGAGTCTCACTCTGTTGCCCAGGCTGGAGTGCAGTGGCATGATCTCAGCTCACTGCAACCTCCACCTCCTGAATTCAAGCAATTCTCCTGCCTCAGCCTCCTGAGTAACTGGGACTATAGGTGCACGCCCCCATGCCCGACTAATTTTTTGTGTTTTAGTAGAAACAGGGTTTCACTGTGTTGCCCAGGCTGGTCTCGAACTCCTGAACTCAGGCAATCTACCCGCCTCGGCCTCCCAAAGTGCTGGGATTACAGGTGTGAGCCACCGTGCTCAGCCCATTAATTTGATATATTTCTAACTTCTTCATGAATGTGTGTAGCACTATAAACTTTCCTCTTAACACTGGTAAAGCTGCATACCACAGATTTTGGTAAGTTGTGCCTCTATTTTAATTAATTTCATTTTTTAAAAAATTGACCTTAATTGTATTGCTCACCCAAGAGTTATTCAGAAGCAAGTAGTTTAATTTTCATGTTTTTGAATAGTTTTGAGATATCTTCTTGGTATTGAATTCTATTTGCATTGCACTGTGGTTGAAGGGTGTGTTTGGTATGATTTTGATTGTCTGAATTTATTGACACTTGATTTATGATCAAGCACATGGTCAATCTTACAATATGTCCCATGTGCAGAAGAAAAGAATGTATATTCTGTGGTTGTTGGATGGAGTATTTTGTAGATGTCTATTAGGTCCAGTTGGTCGAGTGCCAAGCTTAACTGCAGAATTTCTTTGTTATTAATAGTTTTCTGCCTCGATTATTTGTCTAACACTTTCATTTAGGTGGTGAAATTTCCCACTATTATTGTGTATCTGTCTCAGTGTGTTTGTAGGTCAAAAAGAACTTGTTTATGAATCTGGGTGCTCCAGTGTTGGATAAGTATATATTTAAGATAGTTAAGTCCACTAGTTGAATTTAACTCTTTATAATTACATAATGCCCTTTTTTTGTCCTTTTACACTGTTGGTTTAAAGTCTGTTGTATCTAATATAAGAATAGTAATTCCTGCTCTTTCTTTGTTTTCTGTTTGCATGGTAAATATTTCCTATCCCTTTACTTTGTGCCTGTGGGTGTTGTGATATGTGAGATGGGTCTCTTGAAGACAGCAGATGGTTGGGTCTTGTCTTTTTATCCAGCTTGCCACTCTAGGCCTTTTAAGTGGGGCATTTAGACCATTTATATTCAAGGTTAGTATTAAGATTTCATCCCTGCCATTGTGTTTCTAGTTGGTTGTTTTGTAGACTTGATTGTGTAATTGCATTATATTGTGTGTGGGCTATTTGCCTGAGTCTGTTTTTGAGGTAGCAAGTATCTATCTTTCATTTCCATGTTTAGCACTACCTTAAGCACTACTGACTCTTATAAAGTCAGTCTGGTGGTAATGAATTCATTGAGTGTTTGTTTCCTGAGAAGGATTTTATATCTCCTTCACTTATGGAGCTTAGTTTGGAAATACATGGAATTCTTTACTGGAATTTCTTTTCTCTGAGGGTGTTGAAAATAGGCCCCCAATCTTGTCTGGCTTGTAAGGTTTCTGCTGAGATATCTCTTGCTAGTCTGATGGGGTTTCCTTTGTAAGTAATTTGACCTTTCTCTCTAAGTGCCTTTTATTTCACATTGACTTTGGTGAATCTAATGCTTATGTGCATTGAGAATGGTAGTATTATATAGTATCTCACATGGCTTCTTTGTATTTCTTGAATTTGTATGTCTACCTCTCCAACAAGATTGGGAAAATGTTCATAAACTATATTATCAAATATGATTTTCAAGTTGCTTACTCTCTCTTCTCTCTCATGAATGCCAATGAGTCTTAGATTTGGTCTTTTTACATAAGTACATATTTTTCAGAGGTTTTGTTCTCTTTAAAAAAAACACTTTTTTTCTTTGTTTTAGTCTGTCTGGGTGTATTTGAAGAACCAGTCTTTGAGCTCTGAGATACTTTCCTCAACCTGGTCTATTCTGCTGTTAATGCTTCTGACTGTATTTTGATATTTTTGTAGAGAAGTCTTCAATTCCAGAAGTTCAGTTTGGTTGTTCCTTAAAATGACTATTTTATCTTTCAGCTCTTGGGTTGTTTTACTGCATTCCTTGGATTGGGTTTCAACTTTCTCCTGGATCTTGATGAGCTTCCTTGCCATCTAGATTCCAAATTCTGTCTCCCATCCATTGCTGTCATTTCAATAATAGTTAAGAACCATTGCTGGAGGTTAGTGTGTTTGTTTGGAGGTAAGGGGACACTTTGGCTTTCTGAATTGCCAAAATTCTTGTGCTAATTATTTCTCACCTGAGATGGTTAGTTTTCCTTTAACTATGACGTAGGATGAGTATAGTCAGTTGGTTTCATTTCTGGGTGCTTTCAGACGGCGAAGGCTCTGGGTAGGATCTTTATTTTTGGCTGAATATTTGCCTTAGGTTTCACAGGTAGTGTACACTGGCAAAATACTTTTGTTGTTGTAATTTTTTGTATGATCCAGTAGATGGTGCTTAACAGTAATGGCTGGCAGATAGACTCTTATTGAGCTACATGGCTGTCTTCTATTTCAATGCATTCACAGTAGTGCTCTGTGGCAGTCAGGGAGAGAGATGACCCACTCACCAAGCCCATTGTTGGGCCTTGTAGGAGCCCCATCCTATCACTAGCACTGTACCAGAGTTTTCTTTGTTAGGTGTTTTAGGCTGCAGGGCTCCCTCAGGGAGAGGCTAGGTCTGGCAGACAGGTCACATCCCTCCCTGACCAGCCCTATGGAAGGAAGCATGCTCCACTTTCCTGTTGGCCCGTAAGTCTGTGAGTCTCACCTCTCTCAGTGTTGTAAAGCTGGAGGCTCCTCCCTTGCTTGGGTTCCACCCAAGTTGGTGAATCTTGCCTAGCTAGGAACAGTGAGCAAAATATAGAAGTTGCATAGTCTGCAAATCTGGGTGTTTTCTGGGAGAACATAGAGAAGTGCCCATCTGCAGAGTTCAGGCTGTGGTGGAGCTGCTGCACTAGAAGTCCAAGTCTGTGGGTCCTGCTGCTGGCAGCAGCAGAGGTGGATATATAGGCACTGACCACCATCCTGGTGCTTCCTCAAGGAACATAAAGTTCTGGCAAGGTTGGGGCCACTGTCCTAGAAGCCCCAGCTGGGATTCTCACCCAACTAGGAGCAGTGGGGGTGGGTGGAGTAGCAGATTGCTGTCGAGGTGTTTTCTAGGGGGAACACAGAGCTGTGTCAGCATGCAGAGTTCTGGTTGTGGTGACACCTCTGCATTGGAAGCCCAAGTCATCATGTCCCACCTGGCTAGGAGCAGCAGGGGTTGGTGGAGTTACCAGGTTCAATGTCTAGGTGTTTCTAGGGGAATAAAAGAGCTGTGTCCATAGTCAGAGAAACTCATTTATTTCAAAGTGGTCATTATTATCAAATCAACCTTCATTTTTTACAATATACTGAGGTGGACTGTGGGGTTCTTTTCTTTCTATTGAGGCAGTAATCAAGTGCTGCATAAAAGCTTCCAAAATTACAAGTGCAAGAGTACACTAGTTCCAGGGCAGTGGTAACTCTGATCTTCATTTCTCCCTTTTATTTGATCTGTCCTAGGGAAGAAGCACAGTCTATGGACCAGTTCTGCTTACCTCAAGCCACTTCATGTGGGAAGCTAATTAGCTGATGGGTTTATTACTCATATCTCTGACATCATGACATATTCTTTGATATAATTTAGTACTCACATGTTTTCAATCTGTAAATATCCAGCATAAGTTATTGCAGCATGCAATATATAGGTTCTCTATGTGTCTAGCTCCTAGCAAAGTTTTGAGGTCAATAAATAAACAATGGTTAAGATCTCAGACTTGGAACAGAAAAAAAAAAAAAAAAAAAACAGATTTTAAATTTAATTCTGACTGTCATATATTAGCTAATTGTGTGATTTTCCAGGTTACAGAGCCTCTCAATACTTAATTTCCTTGTCTAGAAAATGGGGGTAAAAACAGTACCTGAGATGCAGTTATGCTTTGAAAATTAAATAAAATCTTGTGCTTAAGCTGCTTAGCAGAGGGACTGACATTGTAGCAAATGTCTTAAAATGTTAGTTCAGGTTATGTTATATTTTTGAATGCTACTGTAGGCAAAGTGTTAACAAAATACCATCTCTGATGCATGATAACATGACCTTGAGTTAATTATCCAGCTCTCTTCCTTTGAAAAACCTGATAATGCTAAGAATGTCAACATGTTTCTAGGCAACAGCTAAGAGTAAAATATATCCCTGAGCAGTAAACTACAGCTGGATTGGAAAGAATTATAAACTATAAACACGTGATGAGTATGCCATGTTTTGGGGTTCTCTAAGTGCTGTGTCACAGGTATCCCTCATGGTGACTTCAGAAGCTATTCCTATTGAGTGTTAAAAGTGATATTGTACCTTCTGGGATATAGAAGTACTAAGTCAGGGCAGCCCTATACCCACCAACGTGGAGCTTGCTTCTTTGGACCAGAAGTTATCTTCTGGGAAAAAGACAGCTTCTGGATGGCTAAAGTGCTGCCTTGACTGCCACAGAGAGAAAGGCTTGACATGGTCCTGCTAGCAAGCCATAGCTTTTCTTCTGTTTTCTTCTTAGTAAACTCCCAGCATGCACTATGATTGTCATGAGGGTCTCTAACGTTCACATAAGCCCAAGAAGACAGCTGGTGAGTATCCAGCACTGTCCATTGAAAAGTTAATTCTGTTGTGTATCCTTAATACATTTCTCAATGATCTTGGAATCTTAGGATTAGAAGCAATCAACCGTGCCACAACCTTTGACAACTTTCCTAGTGTAGAAAGTTCTGCAATCTTTGCAATTGCTGGCCAGCTGTCCCCGTCTCCAATACTTTCAGCACAGGAAAAGATTTCCCCTTTAGGAGTCCAGTGGATTGTCAGGAACTCCTCATCATTGTAAATTGCTTTGTCCTGGGCAGGAATCTGTCTACCTGTAGTATTTAAGAATTAGGTGTTTTGTTTTATTTTTTCTCTGTCTTGAGAGTTACACAAAATAAGTTTACATTCTTCTCCATGATCAATATTCACACAATTAAAGACAACAGTTTTGTCCTTAATTAATCCCATCTTTTGTTTGTGTGTTTTCCTTTTGAGATGGAGTCTTGTTCTGTCACCCAGGCTAGAGTACAGTGGTGTGATCTCAGCTCACTGCAACCTCTGCCTCCCAGGTTCAGGTGATTCTCCTGCTTCAGCCTCCCCCGTAGCTGGGACTACAGATGTACACCACCATATCTGGCTAATTTTTGTACTTTTAGTAGAGACAGGGTTTTGCCATGTTGACCAGGCTGGTCTCGAACTCCTGACCTCCAGTGATCCCGGGCCTTGGCCTCCCAAACTATTGGGATTACAGGTGTGAGCCACCACACCCGAACTAATCTCATCTTTCCTCAACTATCCTTTATTGCCTTTTTCACCTTTCTGCCTTTCTTCTTATACTAAGAAACTACATTCATCTTTCAATTGTTTTCAGTATAGGTAGTACTACCTCAAATTCAGAGTAAAGCTGTACTACTTTAAGTAAATTTATTTTACATCATAGGAATACACAATTATTATTTTATACCTTGGGATAAGCAGATAATATAGAGAAGAAAACTAAAATGCTAAAACTCATCACAAAAATATTGTTATAATATATGAATAATGATAAAGATCATCAGTGAAATGGCATGATTGAATGTATGCTTTGGACGAATACAATCTGTATTCAAATATTGACATCACAAATTGTTAGGCATGCCAATGTGGGTAAGCTATTTAATTTAGCTAAGCCTCAGTTTTCTCACCTGTAAAATAGGAATGGCAATCCTATAGATCTCAGTAGGTCATTAGAAAAAGCAAAGAGATAATTCATGTAAAATATCTGTCTGCCCTTGTCTGAAAGTTGCAGTATGAAAACCAGAATTACATGTTGATAAAAACTGTAAGCTTCACTTTCTATTCCATCATTTACTAACTGTGAAATCTTGGGCGAATTGTTTAACCTCACTCCATCTTTATTTTCTCAGCTGAAAAATTGAGATGGTAACAGACTATATTTTTAAAGATGGGTGCAAAAATATTTTTAGTTTGCCATCTCTTCTCATAACTTGCCAATTCTCTCAGCAAGAGGTGGATTCTCTAACCCTCCCTTTCAACCTGGGTAGGCCTTTGTAAGGACATGTAAATTCCAAGGCTTGGTCATAAAAGTTGACAAAAGTTCCATTTCTCTCTCTCTTTTTCCTTCCTTCCTTCCTTCCTTCCTTCCTTCCTTCCTTCCTTCCTTCCTTCCTTCCTTCCTTCCTTCCTTCCCTCTTTGTTTCCTTTCTTCCCTTCCCTTCCCTCCTTCCTTCCTTTCCTTCCTTCCTTCCTTCCCTCTTTCCTTTCTTCCCTTCCCTTCCCTCCTTCTCCCCTTCCCTCCCCTTCCTTCCTTCTTCCTTCCTTCCTTCCTTCCTTCCTTCCTTGCATCCTTCCTTCCTTCCTTGTTTCCTTCCCCGCTTCTCTCTCTCCCTTTCTTTTCTCTCTAGACTCTTATTTTGAAATGCCATAAAATTCTAGCTATCCTGAAGCTGCTGTAATGGAGAGACTATATTGAAAATATAGATGCCTAAATAGTTGCAGCTCTTTTAGCTTTCAGCTACTTAATTCTTCCCAGCCCAGACACAGACTCGGTGAGCAAGCCCTCCGATCATTCCAGTCCCAACTATCAACTGACTGTGATCATATTAGAGATGCTGGATGAGAATATACCACAAGGTTACTTGACGCCAAGAATCATGAAGGATAATGACAAAATAATTTTGTTGTTGTTTCAAGTCACTAGGTTTTGGGGTGATGAGTTAAGCAGCAATTGACAACTAATACAAAAATAGAGTAGTGTTTGACGTATACGGTTTGTAAGAGTCAAATTAAATAACATATAACAATTATTTAACATTAAGAAGTGCTTCTCAAACTTTAGTGTCTAATAGAGTCAACTGAGGTCTCGTAAAAAAACAAACAAACAAACAAACAAAACAAAACAAACAAACAAAAAACCTGTGAGGCCCCACTCCCAGAATTTCTGATTTAGTGAGTATGGAATGAAGCCTGAAGACTTGTATTTCTAATATGTTCCTAGATATTGCTGACACTACTTGTCAGGGACAACATTTTGAAAACCATCATATCAAATACTTAATTTGTGAACTTTATTCTTAGTGCCATTTTTGGTACCTACTGTTTTCATTTCATGAAATTTAATTAAGCACTGCCAGTTCCTTTGGGTAGAGAGGAAATTTACACCCAGTTTCTCTCCATAACTCAAAGTCTAGTTCATCTTCTCTATTTCAAGTGTTGATCACAATAACTTTCACGTAACAAGTGCTTAACAATTGCTTCTTAGAGGATATATGAACCACTGACACTCCCACTTATGGGTTATGATATATTGAAGGGGGACATAGTTTAAGAACAGGAATGAGAGAAAGAGAGAGGAATAGAGAGGGAGACAGAGAGAGAATTTAATGCTCCTTGCACTAAAACCATTTTGCTCCATGTAAGGCAAGTTTTCATACTGTTTTTTTCTAATTTTAAGGTGTGCACCTCAAAACAGGAACATCTTGACTCCAAATATTTTTTTTTTAATTTGTTTCAGTCTCTTTAAAATGGAACAGTAAAAATAGATGGAAAGAGTTGGTAACAGAACTAGTAAAAACAAAACAAACAAACAAACAAAAATTGTTACTATACTGGTGTCTTGATTCTATTTTATGGATATTATTTAGTTAGATGAAAAATGCATCAACAATTGTTCAGGAGTTAGAGCACTCTTTAGTTCAGGATGTTGGTACATCAGCATTCATCTTAGAAAAAGATCTTGTGGGTATAAACATAGAAAAATATGACTGGACAGAGCCAGACTTGAGGATACCCAGGAGGCCTCTGGATTCCATATAGCTCAACTTTTAAGGGTACTTACAAGGTTAGTCACGTCTATAAAGCCTATCAAGATTTCAAAGTACATATTTAATGTTTGCCTCCCTCCTTTCCCGTTCCATTTAGAGGAATATCATGAGAACAAATGGCGGAATCTATATAAAAGTTCTCCAGACCCGGAGAGCTCTACTTACCTGTACTTTAAGTAACTAATACCTTGTTTTCTTATATCTAATAACTTATGTCATATTGGGAATTCAAATGTTAGTTTGCCTACTGTGTAACTGATGTTTAATGTGTTGAGGATTATTCCGTACCTGTCATTCTTAAATGTTTAGGGAGATGCACAGGAAAAAAAAAAGTGTTCTTTGTGCTTATGGAAGACACAATTTTGAGAGGAAGCCAACATTTGTGAGACAAACTTTGCCTTTATCAAACATGCTTGGGAACATGTCATTTTTTTTTTTTTTTTTTTTTTTTTTGCTACAAGTTTTCTGACATCAGCATATTGCTTTAGGAAAAAAATTGAACACTTATAGAGTGAATGGCAAAGTTTCCATTGGGTAGTTCATCCATCCATTTCTGGTCAGCCTCAGTTCCTTCAACTCTTCCATAGACAACAGATATTTGAAATATATCAGTTTGTTAAATGTCATTTTGTTATAACATTGATGGGAAAAAAAATCAATTCCTGGCCGGGGTCACTGTCTGTGTAGAGCTGGCATGTTTTCCACATCTCTTTGTGGGTTTTCCCCAGGTACTCTATGGTTTCCTTCCAAATCCACAAAGATGTGCATGTTAGTAGGTGAACTGGCATGTCTAAATTGTCCCGGTCTGACTGTGAGTGTGTGTATGCTACCTGAGATAGAATGGCATCCTGTCCAGGGTCAGTTCCTGCCTTGTATCTTGGGCTACAGGGGTGGGTTCTAGCCACCTGTCACACTGAACTGAAGCAGGCATATAATTATCTTCCTTCTTTTGATTAATCTTTCCCAAATGTATGTATAGTTCACATTTATTTCCATACTTAAAATTACAAGTGTTTTTTAGCTTTATTTAGAAGTTTGGTGACTTTTGTGACTGTAGGAATTTAGTTATTCTTTGTATATCAATTAGCCTATGTAAAATTGGTTTCTTTATACATTGTTTCCTTACAAATAACAGTTTCCAAGAAGCTATGAAGGACCTTAAGTGAGGACTTACTGTACCCACAATCCTCCAGCCCCCTGGGCACAGCAGCTACCACAGCACATGCCATCCCCTTGCACTTTAACATGACTTTGCATTTGCATTTTTCTTTTCTCCCAGCGGTGCTTGCACAGTGTCTGATATACAGTAACCTTGCCTCACAAAGGATTTCTATAATTATGTATTCACGTTTTCTCATCACTGTATTTTTTTTTTTATTTCACCGTTGCCTCTGCCAGTAGACTGTTAGATTAATCATAGTGTCCACCTCACCTTTGAATCACCCCAGAAAGCCTAGTAGAGTGTCAGGTACTTCATAGATTTTAAATAGTTGTTCATTAAACAAAAAAAGGAAAGTACACATATTCTAAACAATTAGAATAAAATGAAAACTAGAATTAAATAAAATACGAAACCATGTGGTTCTAACAAAAGAGCCCATGGGCAGTGATTAAACTAACAATCACTTTTAGCTAGGGATGACTTCAAAGAGGAGGTAAAACTTTGATTACCTCCCATCCATTTGAGCATCTGAAAGCCAGCTCTGGTGGCAGCAAGGGCACCTCCAGTTCAAACACCTACATATCTACCAAACTTATTTGTGAGGAAGAAGACATGGGCATTGAGTTTGGGAGCTGACACTTGCTAACTGTACATGATTTGTTGGTATTTCACTAAGAGTTGGAACATAAATGTGAGATATAAATGTATATCCATTTTAATGGAGGAGTAATCAGAGGCTCCAAGAGTAAATAAGTTACACAAAATCAAACATTAAGTCGCAGAGCTAAGATTCAAACCTGGAAGCATGCCAAAGTTCATGGCCTTTTAAATATATCACAAGGTTATTCAGTTACTGAGAGAAAGGGAAGAAGCAAAGCTTTCCTGTGGTAGAATGTTTCCAAGGAAAGAGAGAAAACATTATTGCATATCTACTATTCATTCACTTACGCTTTTAGTAAAGCTACATCCTAGGGATGCAATGGTAAGTATGAAAATAACACAAATATGTAGTCTGTTTTTGAGGAGCTTACGTAAAGTAAGCATAGTTAAAAATCTACATAAACAAATGAGAACTTACCACTGTGTTATGTACGATTTTTGAAGAGTTATCTAGTGCTTTAAATTTCCTGTAATGGAAAAAACTGATGTAGTCAGGTCTTTTCATCCTGATGAAAGGTAAAAATGGAGATGTAAAAGAGTATCTGGGAAGTATCTGTTTGTGTCTTTTGTCCACTTTTTAATGAGGTTATTTGTTTTTGTTTGTTCAGTTGTTGAAGTTCCTTACAGATTCTGAATATTAGACCTTGGTCAGATGCATAGTGTGTAAATATCCTCTCCCATTCTGTAGGTTGTCACTCTTGTGAGACAGTCTCTTGCTGTGCAGAAGCTCTTTAATTTAATTAGGTCCTACTTGTCAATTTTCGTTTTCAGAGCAATGGCTTTTGAGAACCTACGAATAAATTCCTTCCCAAGGCCAATGCCCAGAATGGTGTTTCCTAGATTTTCTTTTAGGCTTCCTATAGTTTGACACCTTGCCAGTGGCCAGCAAAGATGAAAAAAATGCCCACATCACTAATTATCAGAGAAATGCAAATTAGAACTGCAATGAGATACCATCTCACACCAGTCATAATGGTTATTATAAAAAAGTCAAAAAAAGAACAGCTGCAGGTGAGGGTGCGGAAACACTTATACACTGGTGTTGGGAATGTAAATAAGTTCAGCCAATGTGGAAAACAGTTTGCGGATTTTTCAAAGAACTAAAAACAGAACAACCATTTGACCGAGCAATCCCATTAGTGGGTATAAATCCAAAAGGAAATAAGTTGTTCTACCAAAAAGACAGCTGCACTTGTATGTTTATTGCAGCACTATTCACAGTAGCAAAGACCAGGAATCAACCTAGGTGCTATCAACAGTGGATTGGGTAAAGAAAATGTGGTACATATACACCATGAAGTACTATGTAGCCATAAACTGGATTTGATACTATATTATCCATCTATTAGATTAAGCTGTAAGTAAAATGCTCTTCCCCCAGTTTCTCAAACATGAGATGTTCCCTCTTGCTCCTTTTGCTTGTGCTGTTTCCAGTGTCTGGAAAACTTCTTTCAAGTTCCTCCTCTCTGCTGACACACACACTCAGGGATTCCAGCTGTTCTTTTATTTTTAAATTGTTTTCCTTTTTTTAATTTCAACTTTTATTTTAGCTTCATCTGAGGGAAGAAACTGTGTACCAGACCCTTCCACCTAAGAGAACCTGAAATCTGGGAAAATGGGGAGGTTTTATGTCCAGGAAAGATCAACTTTGATTTCAGTGAAAGTATAAAGCTAGTCTTGTTAATTTTCTTCTCTTCTTTAACCATGATGTTTCTCACTGCATGGTAAAGATGACAGAGTAAACATTGAAGCCACAGATACTCAAGCTGCTAAGTATGATGGATTTGCTTCAGAGTGACCAATGGAAGGACTGTTATAAACAAATGGAGATTTTTGAGAAATCTGGCACATTTGAGGAGAATAAGCACAATGTTTGGATTGTGGAAGATTTGGGCTCAAACTCTAATCTTTCTTTACTAAATTTTAGGGCCAGTTTGAGCAGGCAACTTAAATCATCAGAGCCTCAGGTTTTTTATCTGTTGTAATGACCGTTGTAATGAGTAAATAGGAGAATAAATGTAAAGTGCTAAGCACATATTCAATACTGTTCCCCTGCCTTCTCCTTTCCTTCATTCATTCAATTCCATTTTATCTCCTTATACTAAGTGTATTGCTTTCTGTCTTCTGACAAAATGCTTCCTGTCCCAACTTCCTCTTTCTTGGTTTGCTATTTTTCTCTTTTATTCCTGGTGATAAATCAAAGAAGACCTTACTTTTATTACCTGCAAGCTATATCGAATTCCAAAGATTGTTATTCCATCAAAAGTCAGGGCTAATCTCTTCTAAGTTATTTTTTTCCTCATAGAAATAATACTGTATACCATACTGTATAATTGCATTGTTTTTCACAGCACAAAAATAAAATAATGCAGGCAATTGACATTTTTGTCCATTTCAAAGACAAGAGGTGCCCAGAAAACTATGCTGAATCAATGACAGTCACTGAGCTGTTTATTTCATTAAAAGTAAGTCCTTTGCAACGAAGGTGGGGTAAGGAGTCCAAGTAATGGGTATGTAAATTTGTATTTGTCACACAAAGTAATGGGTTTTTTGGAGTAATATTTCATAAACATACACCCCTTTCCTTTTCAATTTGCAACAATTCCTGTTACATGAAAGCCACCACTTAAATGCATATTTTCTTGCCATAATTTGTTCACTATTATTATTATTATTATTTTTCAGATGGAGTCTCACTCTGTCACCCAGGCTGGAGTGCAGTGGCACGACCTTGGCTCACTGCAACCTCCACCTCCCGGGTTCAAGCAATTCTCATGCCTCAGCTTCCCGAGTAGCTGGGATTACAGTCATGTGCCATCACGCCCAGCTAATTTTTTGTATTTTTAGTAGAGACGGGGTTTCACCATGTTGGCCAGGCAAGTCTTGAACTCCTGAGCTCAGGCAATCCACCTGCCTCGGCCTCCCAAACTGCTAGGATTACAGGCATGAGCCAACAAATTTGTCCATTGTTAACATCACTACAAAGACGTGTTGTGTCAGACTTGGAAATGCAAGGTGTTCTAATTGGGCGCTAGGCTTGAAGATTAGAAATATTTTGCAATTTCCCTTGGTTGAGCCTTTATATTAGTGCTGGAAGTAGCACCCTTGTTTTGGATGCAAGTCGTATACCTATAGTCAACACTGTCTTTGTGTTAATACAGGGTGGCAACATAGCTCTGCCTCTGTGTGTTGTTACTGTTTTTAAGAAACATAGCTTTGAATAAAGGAAAGCATTGTTCTACTTCATTCTTCCTATAAATGCAGTCACCATTCCATTCATCATTTATCACCATTTTTCTTGTCTGTAATACCCCAGTAGACAGTAAGCTACTTGAGTCAAGAGAGTTTATCTTGTACATCATTACACACCTAGAACACAGTAGTGTTCCATAAGTGAACTGAATTTTTAAAAATAAGAAAGATTGCCCCCATCTCAATACACCTACCATTTGTTTGCCATGGGTCCGAGAGTCTTTCTCTTCTTGCAGATTTTCTCATAGCTTCTCTCGTAAGAAGACATAGAGAAAAACAAATTGCTACATCCCTGGTATGTATTGGGTATTATGTTCTGTGTTTTCCATATATTATCTTATTTAATTTATATCATAGTTATCACATTTAAACAGGTTTTCCCTGTTTTTCAGAAGGGGAAACTATGGCTCAGAGAAATTGAGTGAACCTTCTCAATGTCACATAGAAGTAAAGTGTCAAAACCTGGATTTGGAGACCTGGGAAAGATGGGAAGAACTGTCTGTTGGGTGTAGGGGGAAGCAGGACCGAATGCTAGAAGGGAGAAGGAGAGAATCATGCTAAATGAAGAAAACTGACCACAAGAATTCCAATCCAACAGAAAATATAAGTGAATAGGATTATTACTTTGTGAGTATCACACCTATTTGAAAAAATCTAACAGCAATTTGAACTTCAAATTATTGAACCTCTAAGTATAACTTTAATTATATGTATATCAAGTTGAGAATACAGTCTACTTTCTGAATAAGAATAATCCATAGTAAACTAATAGTAAGAGTTTACTGAAAACAAAGTACATTTATTATTGATTTCTTACATATTTTATACAACTAGAGGGGAAAAATTCAGACAAATATGGTCTTGTGCCGCAATTGTTAGGTCTGTCTGGTTTTGTGAGCCAATTGGCTTAGCATAAAGGGTACAGAGTTCCTCTCAGGGCCATTTTAAGTAAAGACAATCAGGCAGTGATGCAATTATAGCACCTGCAAATATTATTGTAACCTTTTTCTACCCGCTTTCTACCACAGGTGGGGTTCCCAGGGAAGCAAACTCTGAAATGGAATTTAGCATGCAGGATATTTATTTAAGTGTGCCCTTGGGAACAGCACCTGTAGAAGAGATGGGTGGGAAGCAGAATTTGACAGAAGGAGAAGTCAAGCTGCAATGTGACTAACTACAGCCTCTGCCTACCGAATTGAGAGGTGTGGAGCTAGAGTAGCCCCTATAAATTATCTCAAGGTAAGATTTGATGACCAGGCCTTTATATTCCTGGTAGATTAGTCACTCAAATTGGGCCATGCTGGGACAAGGCTTGATTTTGAATGAGGCAACCCTCTGCAGCCCAGGCAATCCCTGAAGGAGCTGATAGCTGAAGGCTGTTGCCTGACAGCTCACCACAGCTAGAGCAACATGTTTTTAATGAAAGAGGAATCTGGGTGCCGGTGCTTCACAACATCTAACAAAAGGTCCAATTGATAATAACACCTTCCTTGAGATGTCCTTATGAAAAGCAGGATATTCAGCTATGGGAAGGCCTTCTGTTCCTGTGAACTATTGCCGTGGTTACATGGTTCTCTTAGTCTGCTTGCATTTACTTATACTTCTTATGTACAACTTACAGCATTCGTTCAGGTAAAAAAAAACAAAAAACAAAAAACAAAAAAAAAACTTTTTTTTTTTTTTTTTTTCTGGTGAATTTTTGTTTGTTATATTGCAGTTGAGCTTATAGACAGACCTTACAAAGTATATGTGTTAGGTCAGACTGCTATAACAATATCACCTTCTGGGTGGCCTTAAACACCAGAAACATTTTCTCACAGTTTTGGAGGCTGGAAGTCCCAAGTCAAAGTGTCAGCAGATTAGGTTTCTGGGGAGGAATCTATTTCTGGCTTGCAGTTAGCTGCCTTCTAGTGACGCCCTCACATAACCTTGCCCTGCTGTGCACAGAGAGAGACAGAAATCTTGGGTGCCTCCTCCTGTTTTTGTAAGGACATGAGCTCTATAGGATTAGGATATTAAGGGCCCACTTTATCACTTCATTTAATCTTAATTACCTTCCTAAAGGCCCTGTCTCCAATACAGTTACAATGGGAGTTAGAACTTCAACATATGAATTGAGGGGGTGCAAATGAGTTCATAATACAAAGTAATTAAATGAAAAATTGTGTCTAATTTCAAGTGTTGTTCAAAATGTGAATGCTTCTTTGGTTATTGATTCTACTTTGTAGAGTCTTGGTAAATGTTCTTTAACTGAGAATAACATAAATTGCCTTAATCATTTGATTTTAATTGGTTGTCCTATTTATCTTTATATGTAGGCTTCCTCTGAATTTACGCTATTATTATATATCTGGGATTCATGGTTCTAACCCAAAATCTATTTTCTATAATTGCTCATTTAACCTTCACTTTGTTCAGGACATTCTAGAAAATGTCTAATGTTTCCTTTGGTAGAGAAATTGCACATACAGCTGAGATGTGTACAATTCTGTTCTCTCACGTTAGTTGGGAAGAATAAGTTATGAGAAATTGGTGGAAAATTCTGTAATTTTGATTATAATGCATGAGCATTCCAATTATTTTATTTCAAAAAGTCTGCCTTTAGCAGGTGCCTACCTTTTGACCATTCAATTCTGTTTCTACGCTCTTACGCCAAGGAAATAACCAGAAATATATGTGTACGTAGATGCATATGTACAGGCAAATACACAGAAATAAACACACACGTACAAATATGTTTGTTAGAGCATTATTAAATTTAAAAATTCCAAGCAATCTGATGGTATAATAAGACTCTAGTAAAGTAAATTATGACACAACTCTCAATAAAATAACATATAGCCACAAAAACTGCCTGGAAAATAATATTTAGTGACAATGACTACTCATCATATTTTAAGTAAAAATACAATTTGGTTTCAAAATAGTTTAGAAAAATTTTGTTGTGTGTTTCTGAATATATCTGTGCGTAGAAAAATATTGAATGGCACATAGCAAGCTATTAATAGTTGCTATCCTTAATTGGTGGGGATATTAATAATGTTTATTTTATTCTTGTTTTACCTATTTCTATGTTTTCAAACTTCCCATAATTAAAAGGTCTTAATTAGATAATTAAAAACATAATAGTCTATATTTTATCAAAAGTAATAAAGTATTACTCAATCTAATACAAACACAAATAATAGCTAATATTGATTGCTTACCATATACCTATTGTTGCCCTAAGATCTCTACATTAACTCATATAATCCTAAAAATCTAAACCAACCCTCCATCCGTGATTTTTCTTGTTTCTTAAAAACAATAACAATGAAAGCAATAACAAAATTTTTCTACAGTTATTGTTTCTTTATTGTCAACTATACATAAGCTAGGTTGCAACAATACTGAATTATGGAACAGAAAAATACTTTTACAATCGAGGAAAACGTATTAAAGAGTGAGACATTTATTCATGATGAAGAAAGGCTGAAGGAAATGGAAATGAAAACATGAGAGCAGATGACAGATGCTTAGGCCTGGTTGTCAGGCTTTGGAGAGTTAATCTGGTCTTTTCTTATAGATGAAGAGAAGCTTCCTTGAGAGAAAAATGAATATGCTAAGGGTATCCAGATTTGGAACTAGAACTCTGGTCTCTACTCTCAGTTGACTGATTTTCCATTCTATCAAACTACTTTTAATAATAGATCTTACCCTCTTAGGATTATTCATGCATGGAACATAACACTAGTCCATCTGAATTTTAAGTTTTCTTCTAGATTACAAAATTCCGTAAGTGCTTATCATTTCAAAAGTTCTTTCACAACGTATTAGCTTACAATCTGGCCTTTTAGTCAGTATTGATTCTCCTTAACCACCATATAAAAATTTAAGCAATGCCAGATTTTCATATTTAATCCTGTAGGGTAGGTATTAATTTTTTTGATAATTAAAAAAATAAAGATTGAGGTTAATAAAAAAAAAACTTGTCTAATGGTATACACATATTAAAAACTTGCTAAGGTAAATGACGTTGGAAAGTAGAGCCACTTTACTTGAAATCTTTTTCTTTTTATTTTACAGGGAATCCTCTCTCTCTTTCTTTACTGGAATGCTTTGTCACAGAGAAAATCACATAAAGAGCTGCAAACTAAAAAATATAAAAATTTGGTCAGCTGCAGTGGCTCATACCTGTAATCTCAGCACTTTGGGAGGTCTAGGTGTGTGAATCAGTTGAGGTCAGGAGTTCAAGACAAGCCTGGCCGACATGGTGAAGCCCCATCTCTACTAAAATACAAAAATTAGCTGGGCGTGGTAGTGCATGCCTGTAATCTCAGTTACTAGGGAGGCTGAGGCAGGAGAATTGCTTGAACCCAGGTGGCAGAGGTTGCAGTGTAGCTGAGATCATGCCACTGCACTCCAGCCTGGGTGACAGAGCAAGACTCCATCTCAAAATAATAATAACAATAATAATAATTGCTAATATAGAAGTATGTTCAAATTTGTAACATTTCCTTCTAAAATATTAGTACTGTAAACGAAAAAAAGATGGGCATTTTGATGTAGACACAGATCTGAAATAGGAGCCATGAATAGCAGATGCAAATATTAGCTTCAGTATTTAATTAATTAATTAATTTACTTTGCAATACAATGTATTTAGAAGACTCAGGTTCACATTGTTGTAAACAGTACCTGCTATTTTAAAGCATTCCACCTTGTAATTTCAGGATACTTTTCAGTTAAATAAAAATGGAAGGAAAGTATATTTGAAGGGTTGCATTAAATAATAATGACAATAATAATAATAATAAAAGAATGGAAGTCTCTTTTGTCAGTGCTTTCTCATATATTTACTGTTGTATCTCCAGGGCCTAGAAAAGCATCTGGCACAAAGCAGGAGATAAAATAAACATATTGGGAATACAATAATAAAGTACCCACAGACTTGATCTTGCTCTTTGATTTCTGCACCTTCCTGTCAACCAGTGATAGGTTAATTATCAAAAATAGATTACAGAAGAATTAATCATTTTTGAATGCACTGCTTCTACTACCAGGAATGAATAAGCACATGTGAAATTTTTCTAATAAATGGGGTTAGAGAAGTAGTGTAATGCACTTTTTCCTTTCTTCCTTCCTTCCATCTGCTACTTCCTCTGTTTTAATAATCTGAGGTTGAGTGCCCAATTTGATGTTCCTTACAAGAAAGTGGGCTAGAAACTAGCACTGAAAATTCTAACTTTTCTCTCTCCTCAGTTATAACTGGGGTTAGACATTTGATTTTGTGACCATAGGCGATTTTACATATCTCTAACCCCAGTTGGACTTTTGCTTCTGGGCATTGATATATTGGGCATTCTTGTTAGATCTGTTTGTGGTTGCATGACCTACAACCAGATTTGCATATATTGGGTTTGACTATATGACCGTTGTAATGAATATTCTCCATGGACCCAAAGCTTATCCTGATAGTCACTAGAATCCTACAGGATTTTCTATCTGAAAATAGTCATTCTTCATTATTAAATTTTCTAACCTAAAGCTTTCAATTGACATTCCCTTTACACTAACCCCTCAATTTCCAATAAAATGTTAGAATAGAAAATTCCATGTTTAAAACTGCTTGCTAATAAATTACTAGTCATTAATTCTTCAGGGATTAATGTCTTGTTCTCAAATGCCAGTGAGGATATTAGACAGGAAATACACAAGTTGCTAGCTTTGCAAGAAGGCTTTGTGAGGTCACAGTGCTAGCAAGCACTGCTAGCTTACACGCTTGTCCCTATTGCAGGTGAGGGGGTCTAGGCCAGACAGAGAGCAGGAGAGAACACAAAGAGCCAACAATGTCAAGGCCTTAGCAGACATGTAAAGCTAGTCTTTCAAATTGTACCCATTGGGCAGCGGAAAACACTAAGTATCATAAAATAATAACTAGTTTTTTATTGAGCACTTAATTTGTGACATGTGAATCTGAGTGTTTCACATGTTTTAATTGTTCAATCCTAAGAGCAATTTTATACTGTAGGGTAACAATATAGAAGTCAAAAGACAGATAATTTTAATATTCTGGCTAAGGCCTCACTCCTATAAACTGGCAGTGTTGAGATTCTCATCCCAAAAGAACAGTCCTAGGCTCAGTTGCTCATTTACTTAAATATCGTGTCCCTTTAATAAAATGACGTGTGTGTGTGTGTGTGTGTGTGCACGCGCGTGTGTGTGTGTTATCCTAGCTCTACTAGTTTACTACATTTTATAATTTTGGACATGATACCCCTCTGAATTGGCTTTTGTTTTGATCTAAATGCTAATAAAAATAACAAATTTGAAGAACTGCAAACACACAAACATGTCTATTTTGACTATCCCACTGGATTAGGAACTCAATAAATGTTCATTTTAATATCTCTAGTTCAAGATTTCTAGTAAATATTGTTGAATCAATGAACACTAAATAAAATGTACAAAAGAACAAAATCATTTCTAAATTATACATATGGGATAATATTAAAAATTATATCACCTACAAATTCATTTATAGTTCTCAAAGTTTAAAATATTTGCCACCAAGTATATATTTACTATGGGTTAGGACTATACATTTAAAAATATAGCTTGTCGACAGCTCCAGTCTCCAACTCCCAGCGCGAGCGACACAGAAGACCGGTGATCTCTGCATTTTCAACTGAGGTACTGGGTTCATCTCACTGGGGAGTGCCGGACGATCGGTGCTGGTCAGCTGCTGCAGCCCAACCAGCGAGAGCTGAAGCAGGGCGAGGCATTGCCTCACCTGGGAAGCGCAAGGGGGAAGGGAATCCCTTTTCCTAGCCAGGGGAACTGAGACACACAACACCTGGAAAATCGGGTAATTCCCACCCCAATACTGCGCTTTAAGCAAACAGGCACACCAGGAGATCATATCCCACACCTGGCCGGGAGGGTCCCACACCCACGGAGCCTCCCTCATTGCTAGCACAGCAGTCTGTGATCTACCGGCAAGGCAGCAGCGAGGCTGGGGGAGGGGCGCCTGCCATTGCTGAGGCTTAAGTAGGTAAACAAAGCTGCTGGGAAGCTCGAACTGGGTGGAGCTCACAGCAGCTCAAGGAAACCTGCCTGTCTCTGTAGACTCCACCTCTGGGGACAGGGCACAGTAAACAATAACAAACGTAGCAGACACCTCTGCAGACGCAAACGACTCTGTCTGACAGCTTTGAAGAGAGCAGTGGATCTCCCAACACGGAGGTTGAGATCTGAGAAGGGACAGACTCCCTGCTCAAGTGGGTCCCTGACCCCTGAGTAGCCTAACTGGGAGACATCCCCCACTAGGGGCAGTCTGACACCCCACACCTCACAGAGTGGAGTACACCCCTGAGAGGAAGCTTCCAAAGCAAGAATCAGACAGGTACACTCGCTGTTCAGAAATATTCTATCTTCTGCAGCCTCTGCTGCTGATACCCAGGCAAACAGGGTCTGGAGTGGACCTCAAGCAATCTCCAACAGACCTATAGCTGAGGGTCCTGACTGTTAGAAGGAAAACTATCAAACAGGAAGGACACCTACACCAAAACCCCATCAGTACATCACCATCATCAAAGACCAGAGGCAGATAAAACCACAAAGATGGGGAAAAAGCAGGGCAGAAAAGCTGGAAATTCAAAAAATAAGAGCGCATCTCCCCCGGCAAAGGAGCGCAGCTCATCGCCAGCAACGGATCAAAGCTGGACGGAGAATGACTTTGACGAGATGAGAGAAGAAGGCTTCAGTCCATCAAATTTCTCAGAGCTAAAGGAGGAATTACGTACCCAGCGCAAAGAAACTAAAAATCTTGAAAAAAAAAGTGGAAGAATTGATGGCTAGAGTAATTAATGCAGAGAAGGTCCTAAACGAAATGAAAGAGATGAAAACCATGACACGAGAAATACGTGACAAATGCACAAGCTTCAGTAACCGACTCGATCAACTGGAAGAAAGAGTATCAGCGATTAAGGATCAAATGAATGAAATGAAGCGAGAAGAGAAACCAAAAGAAAAAAGAAGAAAAAGAAATGAACAAAGCCTGCAAGAAGTATGGGATTATGTAAAAAGACCAAGTCTACGTCTGATTGGGGTGCCTGAAAGTGAGGGGGAAAATGGAACCAAGTTGGAAAACACTCTTCAGGATATCATCCAGGAGAACTTCCCCAACCTAGTAGGGCAGGCCAACATTCAAATCCAGGAAATACAGAGAACGCCACAAAGATACTCCTCGAGAAGAGCAACTCCAAGACACATAATTGCCAGATTCACCAAAGTTGAAATGAAGGAAAAAATCTTAAGGGCAACCAGAGAGAAAGGTCGGGTTACCCACAAAGGGAAGCCCATCAGACTAACAGCAGATCTCTCGGCAGAAACTCTCCAAGCCAGAAGAGAGTGGGGGCCAATATTCAACATTCTTAAAGAAAAGAATTTTAAACCCAGAATTTCATATCCAGCCAAACTAAGTTTCATAAGTGAAGGAGAAATAAAATCCTTTACAGATAAGCAAATGCTTAGAGATTTTGTCACCACTAGGCCTGCCTTACAAGAGACCCTGAAGGAAGCACTAAACATGGAAAGGAACAACCGGTACCAGCCATTGCAAAAACATGCCAAAATGTAAAGACCATCGAGGCTAGGAAGAAACTGCATCAACTAACGAGCAAAATAACCAGTTAATATCATAATGGCAGGATCAAGTTCACACATAACAATCTTAACCTTAAATGTAAATGGACTAAATGCTCCAATTAAAAGACACAGACTGGCAAACTGGATAAAGAGTCAAGACCCATCAGTCTGCTGTATTCAGGAGACCCATCTCACACACAGAGACATACATAGGCTCAAAATAAAGGGATGGAGGAAGATTTACCAAGCAAATGGAGAACAACAAAAAAGCGGGGGTTGCAATACTAGTCTCTGATAAAACAGACTTTAAACCATCAAAGATCAAAAGAGACAAAGAAGGCCATTACATAATAGTAAAGGGATCAATTCAACAGGAAGAGCTAACTATCCCAAATATATATGCACCCAATACAGGAGCACCCAGATTCATAAAGCAAGTCCTTAGAGACTTACAAAGAGACTTAGACTCCCATACAATAATAATGGGAGACTTCAACACTCCACTGTCAACATTAGACAGATCAACGAGACAGAAAGTTAACAAGGATATCCAGGAATTGAACTCATCTCTGCAGCAAGCAGACCTAATAGACATCTATAGAACTCTCCACCCCAAATCAACAGACTATACATTCTTCTCAGCACCACATCGTACTTACTCCAAAATTGACCACATAATTGGAAGTAAAGCACTCCTCAGCAAATGTACAAGAACAGAAATTATAACAAACTGTCTCTCAGACCACAGTGCAATCAAAGTAGAACTCAGGACTAAGAAACTCAATCAAAACTGCTCAACTACATGGAAACTGAACAACCTGCTCCTGAATGACTACTGGGTACATAACGAAATGAAGGCAGAAATAAAGATGTTCTTTGAAACCAATGAGAACAAAGATACAACATACCAGAATCTCTGGGACACATTTAAAGCAGTGTGTAGAGGGAAATTTATAGCACTAAATGCCCACAAGAGAAAGCAGGAAAGATCTAAAATTGACACTCTAACATCACAATTAAAAGAACTAGAGAAGCAAGAGCAAACACATTCGAAAGCTAGCAGAAGGCAAGAAATAACTAAGATCAGAGCAGAACTGAAGGAGATAGAGACACAAAAAACCCTCCAAAAAATCAATGAATCCAGGAGTTGGTTTTTTGAAAAGATCAACAAAATTGACAGACCACTAGCCAGACTAATAAAGAAGAAAAGAGAGAAGAATCAAATCGACGCAATTAAAAATGATAAAGGGGATATCAACACCGACCCCACAGAAATACAAACTACCATCAGAGAATACTATAACACCTCTACGCAAATAAACTGGAAAATCTAGAAGAAATGGATAATTTCCTGGACACTTACACTCTTCCAAGACTAAACCAGGAAGAAGTTGAATCCCTGAATACACCAATTGCAGGCTCTGAAATTGAGGCAATAATTAATAGCCTACCAACCAAAAAAAGTCCAGGACCAGATGGATTCACAGCTGAATTCTACCAGAGGTACAAGGAGGACCTGGTACCATTCCTTCTGAAACTATTCCAATCAATAGAAAAAGAGGGAATCCTCCCTAACTCATTTTATGAGGCCAACATCATCCTGATACCAAAGCCTGGCAGAGACACAACAAAAAAAGAGAATTTTAGACCAATATCCCTGATGAACATTGATGCAAAAATCCTCAATAAAATACTGGCAAACCGGATTCAGCAACACATCAAAAAGCTTACCCACCATGATCAAGTGGGCTTCATCCCTGGGATGCAAGGCTGGTTCAACATTCGCAAATCAATAAACATAATCCAGCATATAAACAGAACCAAAGACAAGAACCACATGATTATCTCAATAGATGCAGAAAAGGCTTTTGACAAAATTCAACAGCCCTTCATGCTAAAAACGCTCAATAAATTCGGTATTGATGGAACGTACCTCAAAATAATAAGAGCTATTTATGACAAACCCACAGCCAATATCATACTGAATGGGCAAAAACTGGAAAAATTCCCTTTGAAAACTGGCACAAGACAGGGATGCCCTCTCTCACCACTCCTATTCAACATAGTGTTGGAAGGTCTGGCTAGGGCAATCAGGCAAGAGAAAGAAATCAAGGGTATTCAGTTAGGAAAAGAAGAAGTCAAATTGTCCCTGTTTGCAGATGACATGATTGTATATTTAGAAAATCCCATTGTCTCAGCTCAAAATCTCCTTAAGCTGATAAGCAACTTCAGCAAAGTCTCAGGATACAAAATTAATGTGCAAAAATCACAAGCATTCTTATACACCAGTAACAGACAAACAGAGAGCCAAATCAGGAATGAACTTCCATTCACAATTGCTTCAAAGAGAATAAAATACCTAGGAATCCAACTTACAAGGGATGTAAAGGACCTCTTCAAGGAGAACTACAAACCACTGCTCAGTGAAATCAAAGAGGACACAAACAAATGGAAGAACATACCATGCTCATGGATAGGAAGAATCAATATCGTGAAAATGGCCATACTGCCCAAGGTTATTTATAGATTCAATGCCATCCCCATCAAGCTACCAATGAGTTTCTTCACAGAATTGGAAAAAACTGCTTTAAAGTTCATATGGAACCAAAAAAGAGCCCGCGTCTCCAAGACAATCCTAAGTCAAAAGAACAAAGCTGGAGGCATCACACTACCTGACTTCAAACTCTACTACAAGGCTACAGTAACCAAAACAGCATGGTACTGGTACCAAAACAGAGATATAGACCAATGGAACAGAACAGAGTCCTCAGAAATAATACCACACATCTACAGCCATCTGATCTTTGACAAACCTGAGAGAAACAAGAAATGGGGAAAGGATTCCCTATTTAATAAATGGTGCTGGGAAAATTGGCTAGCCATAAGTAGAAAGCTGAAACTGGATCCTTTCCTTACTCCTTATACAAAAAATTAATTCAAGATGGATTAGAGACATTAAGAAAATGTGGCACATATACACCATGGAATACTATGCAGCCATAAAAAAGGATGAGTTTGTGTCCTTTGTAGGGACATGGATGCAGCTGGAAACCATCATTCTTAGCAAACTATCACAAGAACAGAAAAGCAAACACCGCATGTTCTCACTCATAGGTGGGAACTGAACAATGAGATCACTTGGACTCAGGAAGGGGAACATCACACACAGGGGCCTATCATGGGGAGGGGGGAGGGGGGAGGGATTGCATTGGGAGTTATACCTGATGTAAATGACGAGTTGATGGGTGCAGCACACCAACATGGCACAAGTATACATATGTAACAAATCTGCACGTTATGCACATGTACCCTACAACTTAAAGTATAATAATAATAAATAAATTTAAAAAAAAAAAAGATAGATTAGAGACTTAAATGTTAGACCTAATACCATAAAAATCCTAGAGGAAAACCTAGGTAGTACCATTCAGGACATAGGCATGGGCAAAGACTTCATGTCTAAAACAACAAAAGCAACAGCAGCAAAAGCCAAAATTGACAAATGGGATCTAATTAAACTAAAGAGCTTCTGCACAGCAAAAGAAACTACCATCAGAGTGAACAGGCAACCTACAGAATGGGAGAAAATTTTTGCAATCTACTCATCTGACAAAGGGCTAATATCCAGAACCTACAAAGAACTCAAACAAATTTACAAGAAAAAAACAAACAACCCCATCAAAAAGTGGGCAAAGCATATGAACAGACATTTCTCAAAAGAAGACATTCATACAGCCAACAGACACATGAAAAAATGCTCATCATCACTGGCCATCAGAGAAATGCAAATCAAAACCACAATGAGATACCATCTCACACCAGTTAGAATGGCAATCATTAAAAAGTCAGGAAACAACAGGTGCTGGAGAGGATGTGGAGAAATAGGAACACTTTTACACTGTTGGTGGGATTGTAAACTAGTTCAACCATTATGGAAAACAGTATGGCGATTCCTCAAGGATCTAAAACTAGATGTACCATATGACCCAGCCATCCCATTACTGGGTATATACCCAAAGGATTATAAATTATGCTGCTATAAAGACACATGCATACGTATGTTTATTGTGGCACTATTCACAATAGCAAAGACTTGGAATCAACCCAAATGTTCATCAGTGACAGATTGGATTAAGAAAATGTGGCACATATACACCATGGAATACTATGCAGCCATCAAAAAGGATGAGTTTGTGTCCTTTGTAGGGACATGGATGCAGCTGGAAACCATCATTCTCAGCAAACTATCACAAGAACAGAAAAGCAAACACCGCATGTTCTCACTCATAGGTGGGAACTGAACAATGAGATCACTTGGACTCAGGAAGTGGAACATCACACACCGGGGCCTATCATGGGGAGGGGGGAGCGGGGAGGGATTGCATTGGGAGTTATACCTGATGTAAATGACGAGTTGATGGGTGCAGCACAGCAACATGGCACAAGTATACATATGTAACAAACCTGCACGTTATGCACATGTACCGTACAACTTAAAGTATAATAATAATAAATAAATTTAAAAAAAAATGATTTCTTGGGCTGGCCCCAGATCCCCCTGCTCTTTGCAGTCCCGGGACATGGTGCCCTGTGTCCCAGCTGCTTCAGCTTCAGCTATGGCTAAAAGGGGCCAAGGTACAGCTCAGGCCAATGTTTTGGAGGGTGTAAGCACCAAGCCTTGGCATCTTCCATGTGGTGTGGAGCCTGTGGGTGCGCCGAGTCAAGATTGAGGTTTGGTAACCTTCACCTAGATTTCAGAGGAAGTATGCAAATACCTGGATGTCCAGGCAGAAGTTTGCTGCAGGGGTGAGCCCTCATGGAGAACCTTTGCTAAGGCAGTGCTGAAGGGAAATGTTGGGTTGGAGCCATGCACAGAATCCCCAATGGGACATTGTCTAGTTGAGCTGTGAGAAGAGGGCCATTGCCCTCCAGACCCTAGAATGTAGATCCACCAACAGCTTGCACCACACATCTGGAAAAGCCACAGACACCAAGAAAGAAGCTGGGAGGGGGGCTGTACCCTTCAAAGCCACCAGGGCAGAGCTGACCAATGCCATGGGAGTTCACTTCTTGTATCAGCTGACCTGGATGTGAGACATGGAGTCAAAGGAGATAATTTTGAAACTTTAAGGTTTAATGTTTGTTCTATTGAATTTTGAACTTTCATGGGGCCTGTAACCCCTTTGTTTTGGCCAATATTTATCCAATTTTGAATGGCATGTTTACCCAATGCCTGTACCCACATTGTATCTAGAAACTAATTAACTTGCTTTTACAGGCTCATAGGTGGACGAGTCTTGTCTTATCTCAGATGAAACGTTGGACTTGGACTTTTGGGTTAATGCTGAAGTGAAATAAAATTTGGGGCAACTGCTGAAAAAAAAATAAAAATAAATAAAAATATAGCTTGTCTAATTGTAAAAGCAATCTGATGTTCAGACAGAATAATTCAATCTCAAAACTTTTATTTTGTTAATAGTCTTTTTCACATTATCAAGTAGAACATTATTATAACAATAAATTCCCCCAAACAAGCAAATCAACTTCCAAAGGACTATCAAAAACATCATTTCATTGAATATTTTAAAAATTCCCATGTGTAACAAGTGAAAAGCAAGTAAAGTCACAATTAACTGAAGTATAATCCCAAACCTTCTCTTCAGCAGAATTAATCTACCCTAAATTCTCTCTAGCAAACATTAGTCCAAGATATTTTTTAAGAGTCCTGGTTTACAAGGACATATACATTTTGTCTTGCTAGATGTTACCAGAAACATGCATTTTCAATCTGCTATGCAAAAATAAATGCACATTTTTCTTCAAAGTCCAAGGAAACTGAATTTATGTGCCTTACCTTTTACTTACATAACACAGATTATTATATTCTAATGAGCTTTTCTCAATGCTACTTAAAAATGGAATTCAAATGTTTTATTTTTTTTCTCCAGTACAATGAACTCTAGCAAGAAAACACAATTTATCAAATAATTTATTGAGTAACTGTATATGACAGGAACTTTCCTAGATTCTCAGAAAAGGTGGAAAATGGGATTTTTAGATTGATAATAATAAAAATTATCATTTATCAAGCACTTTAGACAATGTTAAGTGTGATAATGGGGTATATGAAGACATGTCAAGTAAGCAGAAGAGAAAGAAAATAGCTGCCTATTTGCTGGTGATAGGGACAGGAGGTCTTGACTGGAGCAGAGCAGAGGAAATTCCCCACTGGGCCTTGCCCCACTATGTGGCCATGCTGTTTCACATTCTCAGCAGAACAGGTGAGGTCACCAGCAAACACCAAGACACAGGAAGCTCCCAAGCTGCTTTCCCACCATATATGGAACATGTGTACGGCTTGGATTGATAAACTTAACCTAAGTGAGTCTAGAAGCCAATTTAGAATCTAGGTATTTTTACCTGGGGGATTTGTTTACTCATTTACTCATTCTTGTTATTCTTGAGACACACATACACACACAATGGCTAAACTCAAAATCTTATCAGAACCTAATAACCTATTTTCTATGCTAATTCTGTTTCTGAGGAGACCAAAATAACTAGATTGACAATCAGATTTTCTCACTATAGTGATAATCAAATGGAATATTCATTTATCATCTACTTGCCGGCTCTGCAGTCAAGATTGCAACATATATTCTAACAGTACATCTGGACCTGTGATGAAATGGCCTTAATAATGACATTCATGAAGGTAGTGTAGTAGTGACACCAGTCTGAAATCTTGAAACATATTATTGAAAAAATATTCTCCCAGACTTGCACAACTTGTCTACTAACTGTATAGCATTTCTTTTATAAAAGCGACAGTGGAACAATTTATTATAATTTACCTAAAAAGAACCCTATTTAATATGCTAAACTTTCAAAGGCAGTCTCTCTTTCAAAATAAAATTTTATCTTCAAAAATAAATAATTTAGTCCAGACACAGCGGCTCACACCTGTAATCCCAGCACTTTGGGAGGCCGAGGTGGGTGAATCACGAGGTCAAGAGTTCAAGACCAGCCTGGCCAAGATGGTGAAATCCCGTCTCTATTAAAAATACGAAAATTAGCTGGGCGTGGTGGCAGGTGCCTGTAATCCCAGCTAGTCAGGAGGCTGAGGCAGGAGAATCACTTGAACCCAGGCAACAGAGGCTGCAGTGAGCTGAGATCGTGCCACTGCACTCCAGCCTGAGCGATAGAGTGAGACTCCCACTCAATAAATAAATAAATACATACATAAATACATACATAGATAAATAAATTCAGCTTACAGGCAGTCAATGATTCTAAATGGGTCACTGGATTTAGACATAAGTGACATAAAAATTGGATGTGCTAAGCTTGACAGTTTTAAGAATTATTAGGCCGGGCGCGGTGGCTCATGCCTGTAATCCCAGCACTTTGGGAGGCCGAGGCGGGCGGATCACAAGGTCAGGAGATCGAGACCACGGTGAAACCCCGTCTCTACTAAAAATACAAAAAATTAGCCGGGCGCGGTTGTGGGCGCCTGTAGTCCCAGCTACTCGGGAGGCTGAGGCAGGAGAATGGCGTGAACCCAGGAGGCGGAGCTTGCAGTGAGCCGAGATCGCGCCACTGCATTCCAGCCTGGGCGACAGAGCGAGACTCCGTCTCAAAAAAAAAAAAAAAAAAAAAAAAAAAAAGAATTATTAGTCTGACATGCAGAACCTTCTATCATCTGAATTTCACAATTCAGCATTTCAAAGTCTCCTAGTTCTAATAAATAGTAAGCTACTTTTTGGTAAGGAACAATGATAAGTTTAAAGGAAAAAAATGAATGACATCTATTATAATCAAAAACAACTGGCAGACACAGTATAGAGCAGATATTTTCTTTTTTTTTTTTTTTTTTTTTTTTTGAGACGGAGTCTCGCTGTGTCGCCCAGGCTGGAGTGCAGTGGCCGGATCTCAGCTCACTGCAAGCTCTGCCTCCCGGGTTTTTACGCCATTCTCCTGCCTCAGCCTCCCGAGTAGCCGGGACTACAGGCGCCCGCCACCTCGCCCGGCTAGTTTTTTGTATTTTTTAGTAGAGACGGGGTTTCACCGTGTTAGCCAGGATGGTCTCGAACTCCTGACCTCGTGATCCACCCGTCTCGGCCTCCCAAAGTGCTGGGATTACAGGCTTGAGCCACCGCGCCCGGCCTGATATTTTCAAATCTGTGGTCACTTTCCATATGTCTTTCCATGAGAAGTAGAAAGCATTCAGACACTTCAACAAAGTTTGTCTCTAAAAATTTTTTTTCAGTGTAGGATCAATGCAGATTTTTTTTTTAACAGTAGATACCCAGTTTTGCCAACAGAGTTTTAAAAAATGTTTAGTTTCATGTTAACATAAAAAAATAAAGTGAAAGTATTTTTAAAGTTAGGAATAAAGTAATGAAGCGATAGGGGAAAAGCTATTTATTCATAATTTTGACAAATACTGTTTGAGAGACTACTATATTCAAAGCATAGTTTTAGGCACTGGGAATTCACATGTAAGTCAAACAGAACCTGCTTTTTAATGAAGGAGATATCCACAAAACAAATAATATAACTTATAATTATAAAGCTTTTTGTTCACTTATCCCATATTTGTTGAACATCTATTATGTGTCATAGATACTAGTGGGTTCTAGGCATTTTTCAGTGAATAAAACCAACAATCCCTGCCCTCATGAGGCATGCAAATTAATTTTATGAAAAAAATAAAGCAGGATGTGGTGGTACTAACAGACTTGATTTTTTTATGATGGAGGAAATAAAGAAAGCCCAAGGGAATGATCTGTTAATAGATAATAGAATGATAGGAAAGAGTGAGACATGGAGAATTGGGAGGATACAATTCCAGGCAGATAAAACAGCAATTTAAAAGGCTTTGAAACAGACAAGAGCTTGGAGGATTCTAAGAATAACAAAAGCCTTGTTGCTGGAAGAGAGGTGGCATGGAAGTGAGCGGTATAAGGTAAGATTTCAGGGAGATAAATGGGGACCAGCAAATGTAGAGCCTTCCAGACCACAGTAAAATGTCTGGATTTTGATCCCAGGATGATGGGAAGTCAATAGCAGGTCTGAAGCTGGTGAATGATGTGATCATTTACCTTTTAAAAACACCATTCTTAGGAATATATAAGCAATAAAGGGGGCAAGCATGGAAACAGAGAGACAATTAAAAGGGCTATTGAATTAGAAAAAGAAAGAGACATCAATGGCTTCTTTAACATCATGCTTAGAAAAGAGTGCTGGTTTTGAATCTGGTTAGAAGTGGTTAGATTGATATGTATTTTAAAGTTAGAAGACAAAAATATGTGCTGATGAATTTGAGGTTGGTTGTTAGGGTCTGATCAATTGGGTAAACTAAGATGCCATTTACAGAAACATAGAACAAGAGAGGAGTGGGCTATTGATCATGGAATGGGAAATCATAAGTGTAGTGTTTTGGACATGTTAAATTAGAGATGCCTATTGTAACTGAGATGCCAAAGAGGTCATGACATGTTCAAGTCCACAGCTTGTGTAAGAGTTTGGGGCTGGAGATAAATTTGGAAATCAATGGCATTGATATGAAATTCAAAACTATAAAACGGAGAAAAATTCAGCAAAGGAGAGAAGCAGGAGGGAAAAGGTAAGAGAACCAAAGATTGAGCCATAGGCCTCCTTAGAATTTACAAGTGGAAAGAAGAAAAAGAGTTAGCATACAATTTCAGGAGGGAGCATTTAGTGATGTGTACATAGGTTCTAAAGTAGGTGTTAGCAGTGGAAGGAAAAGCAGAGGAACTGGATGGAAGCTCAGAGGGGAGAAAAAGCATGATCTAATGAAGGCAGCAAGGATTTCTCTATGGAAGGAAAACTGAATTCAAGGTGGAGAGATGCTAGAATTGACACTGGAATGGTAAGGAACAATAGTGGAAGCAAGTTGTTACAGTAATCAAAGCACACAATCGTGATGGCTTGCTCCATGATGGTGGCAGGAGGAACTTGACAGATAAATTAGAGATCTGTCTGAGGAAAGAGTGTCCAGATTTAATGATGGTTTCATATTGGGAGTGAGGAGAGGGTGGAGTCAAACGTGAATTTTGCATTTTTAGAGTAATTGTAATGTGGATTATTATGCTATCTATTGTACTACTTTTAAAATATTCTATAATAATTATTACTACGAGTGCTAGGAAAAAAATTGCCTACACCTTCAACTACCTTACCAGAAGTAATAGTATTCTTTCCACATTTTAACAGTATACTTGTATATAATTTTGCATGTGGCAATCCTAACACACATAAACATCTTTGGTTTATTTTTTCAATTTACATAAACTCATAAACATTTCTATGCTGCTTCATGCATCTATAATTATAATTTAAGTGAAAACACATTATTTCATACACTAGAAATAATATTGTTTACCACTTTTCCATTTTTGAATGCTGTGATTACCTTTAGTTTCTAAGCACCGAAGCCAGCAATGCATGCCCATGAACACGAACGGACATTTTCTATTTTTGCATTATATTTACAGAATATGTTTCAAGATGTTGTAAACAAACAAATATTACCAATTGCTCTCCAAAACTGTTTTGCCAGTAAGTAATTCTCTCAAGAATATACCAGTGTTCCAAGTTCACCACAATCACAATAACATTAAATATTTTTCTTAAAGCCATCTTCAGATATAATATGCATGAGTTTTTATTTTATTGTTATTTTAAATAGTATGTTTCACTTCTAGCATGATCATTTAGTTTATTAAATGCTCTCCTTATTTGCTAAGCATTTATTTTTTAAATTTACTTTTTACTTTTGATTTTTATGTATATATCATAGTTGTACATACTTATTGGATACATGATGTGATATTTTGATACACATGTGGAATGTGTAATGGTCAAATTGATATAATTGGAATATCCATGACCTCAAGCACTTAGAATTTCTTTGAATTAAGAACATTCCACTCTTTTAGTTATTTTGAAATAAAGAATAAATTAATGGTTATATTAAGCCCTTTAACTCATTTAAAATGTGCATTTCCTCAGCCAGTTATATGGACTCCTTATATAATAAAGTAATTAATCATAATAAGTTCCCCTGAAGAACTTTCATGTGATTAAAAAAAACAACAAAAAAATAAAACAGAAGATGGAATGATAAGATGAAAGTTTCTGTCTTGGTTCAGCATTTACTAGTTAGATTTGAATCCTGGTTCTCTGGTTAACGAATTGTGCTTTTGAGCTGACTTGGGTTTAATTCCTTCCTTTCTCTGAGTCTGGTAATGTAAATCATAATATTTTATATTATTGGCTTTTGGATTCAAATAAGTTAACACAGGTGTACATGCCTTATTAAGTTAAAACTCATATATATTTTTAGAAATATTATTAAAACTAATAGGAATTTTGAGCATTTCAGTTGAGCACTTGGGAGGCAAGCAGTGCAATTCTTACATCATGGAAGCCATAACAGGCAGAGGCTGCCCTTCTGGTATAAATACCAGGTCAGTCTTTTTTTAAGTGAAGAATAAAATTCATGAAATATTGATGCCATTAAATAAGTATACATAAATATATTTAATTTTAATTGTTGACTTAGCCACCTGAAGAAAAAATATCAAAAATAAAAATTGTGAAATTTAGAAATTAGATGAGAATTCCCTGAAATGTGTGATACATATCTTAGATTTTCATACAGTATAATGTAAGAGACAGAGGAAAATGTAAAATGTTTCTAGCACTAAGTCATCTAGTATGTAAAAGATATTTAGGATTTTTGATGAAATTTTAATAATGAAAAGTACCTACGTAGTAATTTTTTATGCTAGATTACTAACTTAATAATGAGCAAATTAGACCTTCATGACTGTTATTATTTTTTTTAATTATAATCTGAAAGATGTTGGCTTTCATAGTTACTTAAAGACTTGATTCCAGGTAATTCAATAAAATAAATTATTAATAAAAAATAAGAGTTTCTAACTCAGCTGATAATAATATAACATAACAAAATATTATATTTTATAGCAAGAATAAACATTTCTTCACTAGCAATTTTTACAATGCATGTACTCATGTTAGTTCCTAAATATTTGAAACATTTTAAAATTACAGAACATAAACTCAAAATTCAAATTAATTCATAGTGTTGTAATTATTATTTTCTCCTTTCTTAAGTGTGATAGCTCCCTATTCCCAAGTATTTGTTAAACTCAGATGCTGAATTTATCAAAACTATAAGCTAAGAAATGGCTTTAGCCAAAGCACAGAAAAATACTTTTCTGATGGTTTCACTTCCACTACTTCTCCTCTGCCTTCAAGTCTTTTATCTTTTGTTCCTCCCTTACACAAAGAATAATTCTAAACTCTGGCATGGCCAAGAAAATGTTTATAGTTACTATTGTCACCTTAAAATTTTCTAGTTACTATTATAACTTTGATAATTTAAAAACAATTAAGAAAATATAAACTATTTTCACCTCTGTTTTTCATTTAAATATAGATATTAGGTACACAATGGGACAAATAAATTCATCTAATTTATTTGATAGATGCTACTCAAGGGCTGTATTTTGCTATGATCTTGGAAATCTTATCTGACAAATTTAAACTAAGAGGCACTTTTGCAGCAGTGACTTTAATGGTTTGCACCTGTATTGAGAATATCATATTTCTTGTGGATTATCTAGAGCTTCAACTTCCTGTAAAACTTTTCCATCCTCTGAAATTTACATGATCTTTAATTTCTCTTAACTATGTGTTTCTGTCTCAGTATACGTATCACACGTGTGTGCTCCTAGAGTCTGCACTTGTAGTGGTAC
The DNA here is from genome assembly GCF_049350105.2 of Macaca mulatta. Classification (NCBI taxonomy): domain Eukaryota; kingdom Metazoa; phylum Chordata; class Mammalia; order Primates; family Cercopithecidae; genus Macaca; species Macaca mulatta. The sequence goes on from NC_133419.1 coordinate 81,631,761, forward strand.
AAAGTTAAACAGCAAAACCAAAATCACTAGATGAAATAAATGTTTCTGCTCATTGTTAATCATGAGTTCAGAATGAAAATGGTTAAAAGATAAATATATCATCTTCTTTGACAAAATCTGTTGTAAAAAAAACAAAAACAAAAACAAAAACCTATTTCAGGTAATGAAGCCCAAGATCAGGGTGTAAGCATGGTTGGGTTTTGGTGAGAGCTCTCTTCTTAGCTTGCATATGGCTGCCTTCTCACTGTGTCCTCACATGACGGAGGAGAGCGAGCGCGCACGAGAGAGAGAGCGCCCTCTGTTGTCGCTTTGAGGATTCTAATCCCATCTTGAAGGCCCTATCTTCAAGCACGCATGTAAGACCAATTGTCTCCTAAGGTTCCTGTCTTCAAATAGTATCACGTTTGTGGTTAGGACTTCAACGTACAAGCTTTGGGGTGGGTGGTAAGGACATAATTCAGTCTATAACAATTCCTATTTTAGAGAAATAGGAAACTGAGATACGGAATACTTTAGGAAAAATGATATAGACAGAGAGGTTAATTAGTCTAAAAGTAATAAATGGTAGAACTGGATTTTGAACTCAGTGACTCTAGCTCTTAAGTTTACATTCTTAGCCACCATGGTATTCCCTCGTCTAGAAAAATACAGTATTACAACTATTACCAAAGTTAAAGATTTTTTTTTTCCTTTTTCAGAGGCAAGCACTATTTTGAAGCTCATGTTCATTTTCCTGTTATTCTCATTTTATATTTATGTATACACACAGATATATATACACACATAAACATACATACATGTATATATAGTATAGATATGAATATATGTGTATATAGTATAGATATACACATACACATACGTTAAATCTATATTAATATTTTTATTACATATGTCTATAACATTTTTTCAGTATATATACTGAATATGTATTTATATATTTTGTATATATGTACAAACATATATATATTCAGTATATATCATATATTTACATATATATATTTACATATATATATATTTTTTGAGACACAGTCTCACTCTGTTGCCCAGGCTGGAGTGCAGTGGTACAATCTTGGTTCACTGAAACCTCCACCTCCCAGGTTCAAGTGATTTTCCTGCCTCAGCCTCTTGAGTAGCTAGGATTATATGGGTGCACCACCATGCCCAGCCTTTTTTTTTTTTTGTATTTTTAGTAGAGATGGGGCTTCACCATGTTGGCCAGGCTGGTTTTGAACTCCTGACCTCAAGTGAACTGCCCGCCTCGGCCTCCCAGAGTGCTAGGATTACAGGCATGAGCCACCATGCCCGAGCTATCATTTTTTAAATTGACATATGTGGAATCAAATTGTATGTATATTTACTACCCCTTTTCTCATTTAATATCTTTTTTTGAGCCTATCCTTATTGACAATTATTTACCTCATCTACTTCATCAATGTTTCTCATGCTCACCATTTTGTAATTTCCTCCATACCCAGCTTACGTTCCATGACCCAGCATTGTGATCACTCCCTCTCATATGTGCTCAACCTCCTTGCCCTTCTCCTGTCCCATCATACTTGCCTGTCATAATCACAAAACTGATTCCATCCATCTGTCAATCTATTCTGTATATATCCCTACACAAATGAACAGGGCTAGAAAAGATCATATATCTCAGTTTTTGTTATTATATTAATTTTATATGTAAACTGAGATACAACTATATCTATGACTATGTAATGTCAAGTGGACCATTACTTGTAGCTTAAGATAATGTTAGAGTTCCATACTCCATTGATTCTCCCATGTTATTCTATGACTGCTTACTATCCTCCCTCTCTTCTCAATGCTCCATTGTCCTAATTGTCAGCTAGTGATGCTGCTTCCTGTTTCTCTGAGAAAATGAAAGCAATTTACAAAAGAGGTTGCACACATTTCTCTGATAGCATCTGCCCACATACCTGCACCTGTGCCAGAAACACTACTCCACCTCCACTTCTCTTAAATAAATTAAATGTCTGTGTTTCTACCCAAGTCCAACCTCTTGCCCCATATACAAGGTTTCAAACTAGGGCATTGCTGTAGCAATTCTTCCTCTCTCTTTTGCCTTTTCAATTTTCCTTCCACTGATCATTTCTTTCATCAATACAAACATTCTGTAACTTAAAAGAAACCCCAAAATACAAACCCCTCTTGAGCCCACATTTTTTTCATTCACTACCTTATTAATATGTTTACTGTTGTAACAAAATGATCTGATTTCTTTTCACTTTTTTTTTTTTTGGACTCACACTGAACCAAGTTTTCATACATAATACTGTTGCCCAATTCAGTTCCTCTCAATGTCTACAATGACTTCACATTTATACATTCAAAGGTCAATCCTCAGGCCTCTTCTTGTTTAACTTAAGTTTTAGCACAGTTGAAGATTCTCTTCTTTTGGAAGTACTTTGATTATGTGGATTCTGGGATAGCATATTTTCCTGGTTTTATTCCCATTTTATGACTGCTCCTCAGTCTCTTGCTCATCACTTTTCATCTGATTCTGAAATGTTAGAGTGTCCCCCAGATCAATTCTCCCTATACTCATTCCTTTGGGAGACGTCTACAGTTAAAACTATATGGGTTTAAACCATATGGCTAAATATTATAGGTAGATACATGGTATATACATTGATAGCTTGAAATGTATACACTCAGTCTGGATCTATCCCTTGAGCCCAGGTTCATAGCCCCACCTAATTCAAATATCCACTTGGACTTATAATAAGCTTTATAAAGTTAACATGCCCAAATGCAGTCTGATACTTTATTTTTCACCAAAAGCTGCTACTTCAAGACTCTAGGTATGTTCCATCTTCCAATTGTTCAGGTCTCAATATCCTAAACTCTTAGACATCTGTCTTTATTTCTCCCCCAACAATCAATCCATCAGCAGATGCTGATAGCTCTAGCATCAAGCTACAATGAAATCTCCTCTAATAGGGTAAGTTGTATCCAAAAGCATAAAATGGGAGTGCCTATTATTGTGAAGCTAAGGACAATAATATGTTTTAGTCAGCCTCTATTGCCAGAAGAAACCCAAAATCAAGGAAGTGAAATTTGCACAGTCTTGAATTTACCCTGGACCACAAAAGTCACAAATGATCAGGAGGTTGTTGCTTTCTCAGTCACATCCTTCCTCCTGGCCCCAAGTGTGCCACTTTCAAATTCTAATAATTATGCTCCTGGGGTTTTATTGATATATCCAGAATCTGCCTGCTTTTTGCCTTCCCACTACCACCACCTAAGTTCAAGCCACAATCTCTCACAATCTCTCTGCCTCCTATCTCCCAAATTCCACTCTTGTCCCTCCTCCTCTATTCTCAACAGATTAGACAGAATCATCCTTTTAACTTCAAGTAACCAGATACTCTTTTCTCAAAACCTTTTCACTCTGAGAAAAGGCCAAGTCCTTGATTTAGATTACATAAAACTGTTTTGAATAATAGATGGCACAGCAATCCCACCCTGACCCTCAGTTCCCTCACCACTGTCACTTGTCCTCACTCCATTCTAGCAATATCCTAGCTCCTGTGCTATTTCTCAGACCTTATAAGGGCTCTTTGTCTCTACTAGTCCCTTGACATAGCATGATCTTTCCCCCAAATATGCACGCAACTGGTTCTTTCAATCTCCTTTAAGTTTTTTTTTAAATGTCGCCTTTTCAGTGTCCCTTTCTCTAACCACCCTCTTTAAAATTACAGTCAGCTGACCACTAGTCTCTATTGTCCTCCCTTATTTTGCCTTACTCCAAAGAACACTGTATCATCTAGTAAGGTTTATATTTTAGTAATTGATTTCCCTTTTCCCCACTAAAAGGTAAGCTCAATGAAGTGAGTAATATTTATTAATTTTCTTCACTTCATTATTCCTAGTATGTAAAACATATTTTTACATATTATATTAGAAGCTCAAGAAACTTTTATCAAATTCATTAATTTGATTGACCTGCTATGTAGTATCCTATCATATGACTATGTCCCAATATATTTATATATTTTCCCTTCTTGGACTATATCTAAGGTGTCACTTTTTTTTCCTGTGATTAACAATGGAAATGCATGTACTCCTCCTTGTATCATAGTGCTCGTGTGTGAGAATTGCTGTAGAGCATATACCAACAACTGAGACATCTGGGTATTAGAGCAAGTATATTGTTAGCTTTACTAGACATACATCCTGAAATCACATCAACAAACACTCTTCACTTATTTCTACCAATTTCCACTCATCCCTGCTGTGTATGAATATTTTGATTTCCTTGCCAACATTGGGTTGCCATCTCTTAAAATGATTGCAGGCATTATGACTATGAAATGATCTCATTTCTTTAATTTACATTTTTCTAATTATCCAACGTGGTTGATCATTTTCATATATTTTAGGGCATGCAAATTGCCTATTTTGTGTATTCTATGTTCACATCCTTGGCCCTCATTTTCACTGTTACTTTTTTACATTTTATTTTTACAGGATTTTAAAAATATAGATTGCAAATGCAACTATCCAGTGAGTTCTTTTATTCTTTTAATATTTTTAATTTTTTTAGTTTTAAATATTATACTTTGAAGTATTCTAAATTTTTGGCTATATTCTTTGTGATTTATATTTATCAAGAGCCTTGTTTGACCTTTCACTTTTCACACATCTTAAATCATTACTTGTATTTTTACACGAAAATATTACAATTTTTATGAGAAGAAAAAAAAATTTATGAAGTAAAAGACAAATTTTTTCAACATAATCTATGTCATATTTCAGCATTTTTTTGTTGACTTGTAATGCACCCTAAAACAGTTATCAAGCTTCTGTATGCAGTGGGTCTGCTGCTGAACTTTCCAGTCTTGGTCTATGTTTCTCTTTCTGTGCCAATGCCTATTTTGTTTATATTACTACTGCTTCATCATCATAATTGATACCTGGTGAAGTAATGTTAAAATGTCTGCAATTTGATGACACACACTTTTTCATATACATTTTAGTGATTCGTCAGAAAGTTACATAAATATCCTGCTGAAAATTGTCATTAGAATTGATTAAATCCAATTAAATTTTGATTATCTGCATACCTTTATGATTTTGATTTCTTCAACTGTTATCGTATGCTATTCTACTTATTCTAGTCTTCTGTTATGACTTTTAATATATTTAAATAATTTCTCCACATATGTCTTGCAAATCTTTTATTAATTTTTGTACTTTATAGTCAACAAGTTTTGTAAATACAATTCTAATTACTTATTTCTAATATATAGGATGCCTACTGATTTTTTAATGTAGTCTTATTTCAGCAATCTTGATGAACTCTCTTCTTTTATATTTTTTAGATATTGTTATATCCCCCTTGTATCCACTACTACTGATAAAATTATATTGTCTGATAACATTTTTTTCTTTTCTATCCAATTTCCTCATTTCTTGTTCTTGACTAATTTTGTTATATCATTCTTATATGCCTAGAATAACATTTTCAATATCATGACTTTTTAAATGCTGTTACATCCCATTCATTATCTTTTATTATTTTGAAAACTATGTTTGTTTAATGAAAACAGACTAAAATTTTGTTTTTGTTTCAGGAAGTTGCATAGTGTCTTTGCCCAGAGACCAAACTTACCTCTGCCATATTACTTTAAATTTAGATTTGTGTTTTTAAAGTGAATGTGTGTGTGTGTCTGTATTCAAACACAAACTACTTGATCTTTCATTTCTTCTATGGCAGACAATTAATTGACACTCAATATCCATTCTCCCTTCTTTATAGTAATAATATATATGGGTCTAGTACCATAAAATATTATATATGTGTATGAATATATATAGTAAATATTATATATATATGTACTAAAATGTTCTTACACAAAAACACACATATATATATACACACACACACACACACACTGAGATATCTAGAATAAAGAATACATATTTTTTTTTAGATTCTCTTGTAGATGAGTGTGCACAAGTGACTAAATTCTGGCCAAATGGAAGTGGAAGTAATGTGTGCACCTCCTAGGAAGTGTAGGTATGTGTCTTACCTTACCTGCCTTTCTTCTCCTTGTGAACTTCACCAGCCATTTTATCTGTTTGTCCTCTAATTACTTAGAGAGCAGTGTTGTAATTCCTAACTTATGGTATTACTTCATTTTCCCCTTAAGTACCATCAATTTCTGGGTTATATACATAATGCTTTGCTCTAGATACATACACATTTTCGAATTATTATGGTGTGATGAGTTGACACTTAACATTATGCAGTTAAGTGAAAGTTGCAAGTTGATACACTATAATGACATTTAGCATCATGAAACAACCCTCTTTATATCTGGTAATAGTCCTGTATTGAAATCTATTTGGTCTTCTATTAACATAGCTGTATTTACCTTCATATGCTCAGTATCTGCAAGGTATATCGTTTTCCATCTTTTTATTGTCCTTTGTGTGTCTTTATATAAAAAACCCACTTCATGTGAACGGCACATAGTTGGGTCTTCTCTAGATTTTTTAGATTTTTATATGCAGTGCGATCCTGCCATCCAATTTAATTATTGATTTGAGTTTTATTCTATAATATGTCTACTTGTCCCCTATTTTCTTTGTTCTTTTATTTCCCCTTTCCTGTGTTCTTCAGGTTTATAAATTATTTTTTGGGATCTCATTTTTTTTGGTCTTCCCTTTGACTTTTAGCACACATTTCCTCTCTTTACCGTGTGTGTGTGTGTGTGTGTGTGTGTGTGTGTGTGTGTGTGTGTATGTGGTATGGTCCATTTCTTAGTTAGATTGGGTCAGGCTGCTCTCCTTGGCAGCATTTGCTCTAGTGGTACCCAGGAATATGCGCTCCTTCTGTCTTGTAACATTGCTATTTTTAACATAAGATCATACAGGACATTTTATGGCCTGGCTTGGAGTTGGCAAACTCCTTCCCCATATGTCATTTCCAAAGACATATGTCCCAATATAACTGAGCAGGAGGCTAAGAAAGGCTAAGTAAAATTTAGATAAGGTAGGAAAGAAAGAAAAAACTGAAGAAAGAACAAAAGATCGAAAGAATGAAAAAACAATAGAGGAAGGAAGGGAGGAACGGAGGAAGGGAGGAAGGGAGGGAGGGAGGAAGGGAGGGAGGGAAAATATCCTAGGTAAAGACAACAGCATGAGCAATAAACAGTAGATAATAATGTGGTATTGGCTGAGCATATAGATTATTAGTGGCAACTAGTGTTGAGTTGATAGGGTATAGGCAGATTATAAAGGTTTTCAAATTCAGTCAGAAATACTGGAACTTAGCAGTATTTCTGGAATCAGGTAGATTACATAGTTCACAGCTATCTGCTCCCTTACCTGTTAACAAGATCATCTTCACACCCTGTCATAAGTGACTTGCCATGCCCTCCAGCAGGCAGAGTGTACTTCCCTGACCCCTGTATGCCATGACCATGTGATTTTCACTGGTCAACGTAATCTGAGAAATCGTAACATGTGCCACCCCCACGCAGAGGTTTAAATTTGATCGTATGACTGTGTTAGGCTTCTTGAGCCTCTAACATCTGTCATGAGTAAATCACTCTCCCATTAGACCTTCTTCCTTATTCTGAGTCCTGGAATAAGAAGCCACTGGCAGAAGGTCACCACAATCCAGGGCAGAGTTGCAGCCAGTCTTTAAAGCACATGCAATGAGGGTGATAAATAAGTGCTAATGTTTTGGGCAGAAGCTTATTGGTATAGTAAATACAAAATATAGTTTCTAACTTAGGATGGGGCAGATAGATAGCAGAACATAATTAGCAGTGGCATAGTATTGTAAATTAGTATATGGGCTTCAGAAACAGAGAGCTGTTAATACTACCATTCTATTCTCCCACTTACCATTTAGCTAATCACAGTCTTAGGTTTTGTGTGTGTAAAATTGGTGTAATAATCCATATTCCGTAGGGTTTTAGTGAAATATAAAATATATGTATGCACAGTTCTTAGTACTTAAAATGTGTATAAAAGTTGTTGCTGCTAATATATAAAAATTACAGATATGTATTAAGCCAGGTTCCTGATCCATGCCATATGCTTGAGCCTGAAATGTGGCCTGATAGAAAGCTTGCAAGTATACCCATCCTAAAGATGGGGTTTACAATGCTAACACTTTGCCATTTAGCCATTCTGGCTTCTTTTTGCAAACTGTTTAAGTCTTAGTTTCTTTGCCTCCAAAATGGAAGAAAATCATACCTACTTCTCATAACTATAAGACATAATGTGAATCACGTGCACAAAAATCCTATTTAATTCAGGGCAAGGAATACAGTAGATGCTCCAAAGTGCATTTGCCCTTATGAAGAAAGTCACAGGGGAACAAAGTATAGAAATTAAAACACCTGATGAGAGTCATTCAATCACCTTGGGATGCAGAGATCTCAACTGGAAAATTGGGATGCTACTTCAAAAATATTTTATGTATTGACTAATTTATGATCAGGAGGTACTTTAAAACACCAGGCATTCAGCTTCATAATAGCATATTAATGGCAGTAAAAACTAGCATGCTATGCAAATTCTAAATCTAAAACACATTCTATATAAACTCCCTTGGCAGATGCATTCAGTCCTCATGGAATCATTCATTTTCCATCTTAAGATGCAGTTCAGTGTCACTCTGGGTTATCACATAGCTATTTTATTCTACACCAGGGGAGAACACTTGAGTCATATGAAATGATCCCTCTGTGAGGTTACTATATGTTTCTTAGTTAAACTGGTAGGCCTGGAAAGGTTTAATTAGCAACTTCAAAGCATTTTGAAGATCTTCAGATAGACATTTATAAGAACATTAACTTGTACTATGATTTTTGAAATTTACATTTTTACTTATTAAAGGTATATGAACCTTCCCTTTTTGAGAAAATTCTGTTTTTAGTCACCTAGAGAGGAACGTGAACATGGGTATCTCCGAAGGAAAACAATATTCTAAGGTCATCATGTCCCGTTTGTTATTTTAATGTGTATATATTTTTATACAGATAAGACATAAACATGTTACAATAAACAAAACATACATGATATTATTAAAAGGTAAATATAAATGTGAAATAATATACATCTGTTTGTTAATAAAAGGCACAAAGGCTGAGAGTGAAAGTTTTGTGGACAGAAAGAGTAAGGGTGCGAAAAGAAAGAGACAACCAACATTGAAACCAAAAACTGCATTAAAAAAAAAAAAACTCTGAATGTGGGATATGATAGTTGATATATAAAATTAAATATATACTTACATATTAATAGAAACATATTAGAAAAATAGTTTTATATCTATTGATTTGTACGATCATATATCATTCAAAAAATATGAAACCAAATCAAATGTATAGAGTATATTCCACTTAGGTGTAAACAAAAGAAATAATAATAATATCTTATCTATATGAGTATATATACCGGCATACATCTGTAGGAATGAGGGAAAATATGCACACCATCCTTTGAAAAGTGGCTTGGGTATATGAGGGTGTGTAAACATAGAGGGCAAATAGGAGATAACCAGCCTTTTACATCATTTTGTTGTGTTGCTTTGTTTGTCACAAGTAGGTGCAGATTGAATTTGTGGTATGTAAAATACCAAATGATAAAATATTTAAAATATTCCAGTATTTGCCTTCTTAATAAAGCCTTCTCTTCATCAATGAGCCCTCTTCAACAACTACCCTATTCTTTAATCTTCTGCACAATCAACATTTTCAAACGGTGTTTCTGTATGTGCTGCTTCCATTCATATTCCTGATCCTTTCACTCGTTGCTCTCTCCATTCACTTTTGTAAAATTCTCTTTTCTCATGTCACCAATAATCATCATCTGCTGATTCCAGGAGGCTGTGTGCAGACCTCCTCTGTCATTTAGACAACTGGCCACTTCCATTTTTCTAGAACTTGCTCTTCTATTGGTTTCTATGGTTCCAGTAATTTTGTCTTTCTTTTATCTCTTAGCTTGGCTTTCCTTACAACCTCTTTTTCCTCCCACTTGACCCTAAGTCTGATGTTGTTCCAGGGCTTAGTCCCAGTCTCAGTTCTTTTTTGTTCTAATTCTACATTCTCTCTTTAGAGAATCCTATCCATCTTGTAAATATAATTCATATTCCAGTGATTCTAAAAATTAAATTTACAGTCCAGATTGTTTATCTGACATACATATATGTATGTATATATAAGATATAAATGTGCATATGTCTATATGTATACATATACTATACAGACATATATAGTATAAATATATGTACTCTGTGGGAGAAGATACCTGATCCATCCATCTTCCTGAGTCATTCTTGTGTCAGAAACTTGGTACCATTCTTGCTATATTTTTTTCTTATCTCTCTTATCACTCATCATCAAGGTGAAAACTTTCCAATAAATATAAAACTACATGCTATTATTATAAAATAGCTAAAATAATCATGGTATTTATGCAATAGGCATAATGCCACAAACATTCCCTGCATTATTTTGTTTGTTGCTTTTAACAATGTAATGAGATAAGCACTAATATCACCACAATTTTACAAATGAGAAAATGAAGTCTTAGAAAGATGAAGTTAGTTGACCAAGGTCAGAACCCATATTGTGTTATAATTCTATTGTCCACCTCTCTTGAGGAATTTTCTGCAGCAGTAGGAAAAATTCAAAACTTATTTCCCTGGAAAGGCTCTGCATGATCTGTTCTTTCTGTGTCCGTTTTTCCCCCTTTTCCATGATCACAATATTCTGGGTCTAGTAGAGGCAGTTCAGTTCTTTGAAAACTCCAGACCCTGTCTTCTCAGGGCCTTTGTGCACGTGATTTTCTCTGTCTGCATCACTTTCCCTCCATTCTTCATCTGGCTAACTTAAATGCAGATTATATACTTACATTATGTATGTTTTATAGGGCATAATTTATACATGTTTTTGTCTGTTCATTTTTAAATGTAATCTTAATGAGAACAAGAATCCTTTGTTTTTTTAATTTTTGAACTGCCAAGATCAAACACGTTTCTTGGCTTCTCTGCCAGCCACAATCACCTCACAGATAAAACTGTCCACCAGAATATTTCAGAACAACCAAAGCAGTATTCTTAGAACTTTTCTTTCCCTTCTGTGATACTGATTCATACACCTGAGTGTGTAAAGTTTCACTCATAGAAAGAATATAATATAAGCACATTCTTTATGGTCAGTTTATGATACTGCAGGGCCTGCCATGAATAGTTACCTGTAAAATGCTGATTCTTGAACAGGACTATTAAATGGATTCAATAAGTTGATATTTGTAAAATTCATTTCAGTATCTTTGCAATTTGTGATATTTATTCACTATTTTCCTCGAGGCCTTAGTGTCTTTATGCATGGAATAGTGGAGTTTGCAGGGGAAATCATGGCTGCACTGGTTACCAGATGTGCAATCCTGGAAAAACCATTCCCTTTTCGAAACCTTTGTTGCTCTCTTTAAAATGTTTGTGATAGTAACATCTAACTCTCCAGGCTTAAGGAACCAAGGAGACAGTTTGTGTCAAAGTGCTTCAGGAAGGCAAAAAGGTCATAAAAGAGTAAATGTTATTATTTATCTACACATCATTAGAAAAATATTATGATGTAATTAACACTAAAGAACATAAATAACTGAGAAAGTTTACGAATGTTTCCATAGGTACATGCATTTAGTAGTAATAAAAAAGAATTTTTGTTCTATTGCACACTAGGTTGAAGGGATGTTAATACTGTTAACATATTATTTGACAAGAAACTCTAAAGTTAAATATATCTGGGCTACAAATTCTGATAAAATATTTATCTTTTGCTCCCAATTATGCTTATTCTGAAGATAAAAAAATGAACAAAAATGATTATTGATCTTATAGAGCTTGCATACTCATGTAAGAGACAAAAGATTAGAAAGCCAATAAACAAAATTAATGGCAGCTTGTGATAAGAGTGCATAAATAAAGTGCTTTGGCAGCAAATAACCAAGGACAGTGGGCTACTTCAGATGAGGTAGTAGGAAAGAGGTTTCTGAGATGACAGATGAACTGAGGCCCAAAGACTGTAAAGGAAGTGGTCATATGTGGAACCAAGTGAAGCTTGTTTGAGATGGATGGAACAGCAACGACAAGTGAAAGCAACCTGAGGGAGAAAAAGCCTGAGTCTTCTAGGGGCATGAGAAGATCAATGTGGCTGAAGCGTGGTGAACCAATGGGGAGAGGAAAAGAGCTTAGGTGTAAGGGATGGATAAGGCCAAATGTATATTCTAGGCTTAGAAAATCCAGGTAAGGCACTTGAAGTTTATTAAACAATTCAATGAAAACAACTATATGGATAAATCTTAAAAAATATTGTGCCCAAAATAAAAATCCTTAAATACATAAAACATAAACACTACTATAAAAATCCTAGAACAGGCAAAACTGATGGAAAAAATATCCGATCAGAGATCACCTCTGATGGAGTAGGGATGGAATGTTTGTGAAGAGACAAAAATGACTCTTTAGAGTGATGTTCTGTTTCTTGACAGAGGATTGGGTTATATAGACCTATGCAAGTCTAACTCATTGAATGCACACTTAAAAGTTGTTCATTTCCTTACATGTAAAATGCACCTCAAGGGAGGAAAAAAAAATCCTAAGCAAATGTTGAATTGCATGCATGGTATTTGGGAATATATGTATGTATGCCTGCAACTTACTTGAAATATAAAAGAAGAAAGAAGGCCATGGAATGATGGGTAGCTAAAAGTTTGGGAAGATATATACTAAACCAACTAAGATAAAATGTTATTGGTATAATCTAGATGGTGGTTTATGGGGATTCTTTATAAAATTCTTTCAACTTTTCTGAATGTTTAACATTTTTCATTAGAAAAGGAAGAGACATGCAGAATACAGTGGAAAATAACTGAAAGTAAAAATTTCTAGACTGAAGGACTTCTAGAGCTCTTCAAAAATGAACATGAATTTTGAGTCTGTCTTGGGAGATGCAGTCATCCAATTGCTAAATATTTATTTGAACAGCAACTATAGTTTCTGTTACTAAGAAGCTTTAAATTTGTTGAAGAACTATTTATAAGAGAGATAAGCATGCTTATGAAGAATTATAGAGCACTATTATAAATTATGAAGCACTATTTATTATGTCATACAACTTTATAAGGTTATAGACCATATTATGGCACCAGATATACAACAGTTGGATACAGGCATAGTGCTCCAATCACAGTAATGTAAGGAGCCACCAGCCATGAACACAGAGGTGGTGATTTTCTCCGCTCATGCTTGTGTGTCAGACATCCCTGTTGGGGTGATTTCCTTGTTTCTCCAAAGTTGCAACAAACTAGTATCTTCGAAAAACGAATTCCCAAAGGTTGCATACGAAGTGCAATAAAGGTTATTCAGATGAAGACAGACGTAGGTGAAGTGAAAAGCAATCCGTCTTTGAAAGATGAACTGATGAAGGTTAATGTAAATGTTAATGGCAGAGCTGCTGGTGAAGGTTATCCGACAGCTTACAGATGAAAAGCCAGAGTGAGAGCATGAGAATCTGAAATTACACTTTGCATTACATGTCAGAGAATTTTAAAATTATGATTATAGGAATTAGAGATAGTTTGGGAAGCCCAAATCCTTGAAACTTCTATCCAGAATATTCTACCTTATAAAGACGGTATATGAAACATTTGGCATTAATATGAGGGCAGCTGGTGAAAATGTGGTTAGTCAACTCTACCTAATCTGAGATAGATATACATTTTTCAGAGAAATTTTTCTAATACATATTAAACTTTTAGGACTTAAAAATTGAAACCTCAATCACCTCATCTAAAAATTTAGGTTAGTATCATTCTGCCTCCCAAAGTTGATTTCAGTATCAAGTTCATGAACACATATTAGTATATTTAAAATGCAAGATATAATTTTTATAAGATGCATTAATTTCTGCCTCTTTTTACATCTTTTCACATTTGCCTACTTTTCACATCTTCATTTGGGAAGTAAAAGATTAATTCCTTTTCACATTCAATAAGAACTATTACTATATTCTAGTTCAATCTATAATTGTCATTGTAGGTGAAAGTCACTTTGAACTATATTTCCATCCTGTGCCCAGAAGTTACTTCATCTATTTTCTAAGCTCTTTATTCCTCACCCCAGCCGCTACCCCACTGGTTAGCATGAGTACCAAACAGGATAAAGGAAGCATTGCCATTTGACTTGCAGGTCTGAAAATGCAGTAACCTATACATACCATGAAAATGGTTACGGGAAGGAGATAGGAGATTTAAGCATTGCTCCAGGTTCTTCAGAGAGAACTGAGTCTCTGTTGTCTTTACGCAGGAGTTGATCTCTAGTTAGAGAACAGCATTCATTCATACTTTCATTCATTCAGTTATTCATTCCTTCAACAACTTTTAGAAGGTACTTTCTCTGTGACAAATATATCACAAACAACTGTAATATAGGCTGCAGATATGAAGACATATTTGCGGCCATGATGTAACAAAAAATCACTGCAAACATTTTAAAAGATTGGAAAATATAGCTCAGATTGAATTTTTGCCCTAAGATAAAAAAGGTCATTGGGAGATAAAAGCAATATATGAACACAGAGTTAATAGATTTTTTTCCTTTTAACATAGATAATAGTACATAGTGATTCATTTGTCCTCTGTCATTTGGTCTTGAGGAACACTAATGCCCTAATATGTGTAACATTCAGTAATGAATGCTAAATAAAAATAGATGAATAAAAATCCATTAAGCATGTATTTAATACAGTGTAACACTTACTGTATCAGGTCCTGGGAGTGCAGAGATGAAGACCCTTGGCATCAATGAAATCATGATTTTATAAAGGAGCAAGGAATGAACTATTTTTCATACAGATTTTCAGGGATTGTAGAGATTTGTGCTAGTTACAATCTTTTTATTTATTTATTATTATTATTATTATTATACTTTAAGTTCTAGGGTACATGTGCATAACGTGCAGGTTTGTTACATATGTATACTTGTGCCATGTTGCTGTGCCGCATCCATCAACTCGTCAGCACCCATCAACTTGTCATTTACATCAGGTATAACTCCCAATGCAATCCCTCCTCCCTCCCCCCTCCCCATGATAGGCCCCGGTGTGTGATGTTCCCCTTCCCGAGTCCAAGTGATCTCATTGTTCAGTTCCTACCTATGAGTGAGAACATGCGGTGTTTGGTTTTCTGTTCTTGTGATAGTTTGCTAAGAATGATGGTTTCCAGCTGCATCCATGTCCCTACAAAGGACACAAACTCATCCTTTTTTATGGCTGCATAGTATTCCATGGTGTATATGTGCCACATTTTCTTAATCCAGTCTGTCACTGATGGACATTTGGGTTGATTCCAAGTCTTTGCTATTGTGAATAGTGCCGCAATAAACATACGTGTGCATGTGTCTTTATAGCAGCATGATTTATAATCCTTTGGGTATATACCCAGTAATGGGATGGCTGGGTCATATGGTACATCTAGTTCTAGATCCTTGAGGAATCGCCATACTGTTTTCCATAATGGTTGAACTAGTTTACATTCCCACCAACAGTGTAAAAGTGTTCCTATTTCTCCACATCCTCTCCAGCACCTGTTGTTTCCTGACTTTTTAATGATCACCATTCTAACCGGCGTGAGATGGTATCTCATTGTGGTTTTGATTTGCATTTCTCTGATGGCCAGTGATGATGAGCATTTTTTCATGTGTCTGTTGGCTGTATGAATGTCTTCTTTTGAGAAATGTCTGTTCATATCCTTTGCCCACTTTTTGATGGGGTTGTTTGTTTTTTTCTTGTAAATTTGTTTGAGTTCTTTGTAGGTTCTGGATATTAGCCCTTTGTCAGATGAGTAGATTGCAAAAATTTTCTCCCATTCTGCAGGTTGCCTGTTCACTCTGATGGTAGTTTCTTTTGCTGTGCAGAAGCTCTTTAGTTTAATTAGATCCCATTTGTCAATTTTGGCTTTTGCTGCCGTTGCTTTTGGTGTTTCAGACATGAAGTACCATCAGAGAATACTATAGACACCTCTACGCAAATAAACTAGAAAATCTAGAAGAAATGGATAATTTCCTGGACACTTACACTCTTCCAAGACTAAACCAGGAAGAAGTTGAATCCCTGAATAGACCAATAGCAGGCTCTGAAATTGAGGCAATAATTAATAGCCTACCAACCAAAAAAAGTCCAGGACCAGATGGATTCACAGCTGAATTCTACCAGAGATACAAGGAGGACCTGGTACCATTCCTTCTGAAACTATTCCAATCAATAGAAAAAGAGGGAATCCTTCCTAACTCATTTTATGAGGCCAACATCATCCTGATACCAAAGCCTGGCAGAGACACAACAATGAAAGAGAATTTTAGACCAATATCCCTGATGAACATCGATGCAAAAATCCTCAATAAAATACTGGCAAACCGGATTCAGCAGCACATCAAAAAGCTTATCCACCATGATCAAGTGGGCTTCATGCCTGGGATGCAAGGCTGGTTCAACATTCGCAAATCAATAAACATAATCCAGCATATAAACAGAACCAAAGACAAGAACCACATGATTATCTCAATAGATGCAGAAAAGGCTTTTGACAAAATTCAACAGCCCTTCATGCTAAAAACGCTCAATAAATTCAGTATTGATGGAACGTACCTCAAAATAATAAGAGCTATTTATGACAAACCCACAGCCAATATCATACTGAATGGGCAAAAACTGGAAAAATTCCCTTTGAAAACTGGCACAAGACAGGGATGCCCTCTCTCACCACTCCTATTCAACATAGTGTTGGAAGTTCTGGCTAGGGCAATCAGGCAAGAGAAAGAAATCAAGGGTATTCAGTTAGGAAAAGAAGAAGTCAAATTGTCCCTCTTTGCAGATGACATGATTGTATATTTAGAAAACCCCATTGTCTCAGCCCAAAATCTCCTTAAGCTGATAAGCAACTTCAGCAAAGTCTCAGGATACAAAGTTAATGTGCAAAAATCACAAGCATTCTTATACACCAGTAACAGACAAACAGAGAGCCAAATCAGGAATGAACTTCCATTCACAATTGCTTCAAAGAGAATCAAATACCTAGGAATCCAACTTACAACGGATGTAAAGGACCTCTTCAAGGAGAACTACAAACCACTGCTCAGTGAAATCAAAGAGGACACAAACAAATGGAAGAACATGCCATGCTCATGGATAGGAAGAATCAATATCGTGAAAATGGCCATACTGCCCAAGGTTATTTATAGATTCAATGTCATCCCCATCAAGCTACCAATGAGTTTCTTCACAGAATTGGAAAAAACTGCTTTAAAGTTCATATGGAACCAAAAAAGAGCCTGCATCTCCAAGACAATCCTAAGTCAAAAGAACAAAGCTGGAGGCATCAAGCTACCTGACTTCAAACTCTACTACAAGGCTACAGTAACCAAAACAGCATGGTACTGGTACCAAAACAGAGATATAGACCAATGGAACAGAACAGAGTCCTCAGAAATAATACCACACATCTACAGCCATCTGATCTTTGACAAACCTGAGAGAAACAAGAAATGGGGAAAGGATTCCCTATTTAATAAATGGTGCTGGGAAAATTGGCTAGCCATAAGTAGAAAGCTGAAACTGGATCCTTTCCTTACTCCTTATATGAAAATTAATTCAAGATGGATTAGAGACTTAAATGTTAGACCTAATACCATAAAAACCCTAGAGGAAAACCTAGGTAGTACCATTCAGACATAGGCATGGGCAAAGACTTCATGTCTACAACACCAAAAGCAACGGCAGCAAAAGCCAAAATTAGTTACAATCTTGGGCAAAAGAAAAAAAATAATGTTGGGGTGTGATGGTCAGGAAAGGCTTCGCTTAGAAAACAGTCTAACTACATCATGAAGGATGATGACAATGATAATAGTAGCAACAAGAATTTGCTATTTGCCAGGGACAATTCTAAATGCTTTATCATAAATGACTTAATGTTCATATAGCCCTGCAAGGTAGGTACTAATTATATTTCTACTTTATAGAGAAAGAAACCAAGGCAAAGGGAGGTTAAGTAGGGTGACTAAAGGTGTACAGTAGGTGCTGGACCCAGCATAAAAACACAGGTACAGAGAAAAAAAAAATATTACTCTGGATGTTAGTATACAGACATGAATAAAGGTAGCCAAGAGCAGAAAGGTTTGTTTAACTATCGTAGTAACTTAGGCATCATAAAATACAGCTTGGACCAGAAGGAGAAAGCAACAATGTGATGTTTATTGTACCATGTAGATGCATTTTCATTTCTTTTCCTGGACATTTAGTGATCCCTGTTAATCAAAAAGCAAATATTTTTCTGAAATAAAAATATCTTAAGGAAACCTATTAAAAATCCCATCTCCCATTTCTTTTCATCTTAATTTTTCTGGTTGTGGTGTTCTGAAACTCCTAATATTTGATGCACTGTCTTCTAATTTTCACACATCTTCATTTTACTTTTCTTTCCCTTTCTTTTGTGTTCTACTTTCAGAGATTTGTTTTCCAAATTTATATTTGAACTCTTTAGTTGAATTTTGACTTTAGAAATTATAATACAATGTGTTTATATCTATATCCATGAAGATGTATGCTATTATATGAAACAAAAATCATCATGATTTATATAAATATAAAAGGCCTACATATAGTTATTGAATTCTTTGTTTCCTAAATGTAACTTTTTTTGCATCCTATTGTTTAATAGACTCAATATCTTCTCTTAGTCCTCTGAAGCTATTGATAAACATTTTTACCTTTTAAGTATTTTTCATAATTTTAATTTGGAAGTATTTTTGCTGTCTCTTTGTTCTTGATTCTTTAGTTGCTTTTGACTTTTGGTTTATCTGTTTAAGAGTTTGACATTAAAATGTATTTGGAATTTTTGAGCCAATGTGTGTGACTTGCAGGTTATAAAAGTTATTTACCTAGTTTCCTTACTTTATGACTTTCCTTATGGATTAGTCAACTTCCCCTGAGAGGGAATTTCCATATTATTTCCTGAAGCATACCTGGAAGTTACTTGAGAGAAAAGGGCTGCATGTCTCAACACTTCTTTGTGTAAACACACCCTTAATCCCTTTATTTTCAGTATGGTACCCCCTCCAATAGCTAAGGCTGTTGACCTCTGTCCAAAAAGCCCCTGCTTTTTTTCTTTAGTCTTCTTTTAGTCATAAGACAGAGTGTGGGAAGTTATATCAGGATATAACTGCTTCTCATATTGATAGTTAAGAAGTCTTTTTTTTTTTTTAACCATTTTCCGTTCCGAAAAAGCACCTAATAGCAAATTCCTATACTGTTTGTTGTTGTTGGAAAGGGTTTAATATGCATTATATATTCAATTGCTTTTCAGATTTTCTTACCACCAGTTTAGGATTCCCTTTCCTAGGCCTGTTGCCTGTCAATTTCTCAGCTCTCAATACTTATTGCTTTTATCTCCTCTCTTTATCTTATTTCCTCTGTGGCTTTGTACAATTTAACACATCTTTCATTTTCACTTTAGGAATAAAGGTAAAAGTGCTTTTACTCTACCATCTCTACCCAGACTTCATTAAAATTAGGCTAAAGTTAAGCTCAGCAAATGTAAGTAGTTGTTTTATATTCTCAAGGCTAATAATTGGCAGAGTCAGGATTCTTATCCAGTTTAGGGTGACTACAAATTTGTGGCTTTTCCTGCTGAAAGTTGCTGCCTCCATTTTCACCCTTGTTTGCAGTGGACCAAATGCAAAAGTACTGTTCTCTTGTCGGGAATGCTTAGTGGCTTATCACAGTACCTCACGTCCTGCACACATCCTATTGACTCTGTCTTCTCACCCTTACAAGCAGACAAGTCTGCAAATCTCTGCTTTCCAATTAGTCAAGTTAATGAAGCTCTTTAAAGAAATCCATAAAGCCTGCCTCCATGGTCCTGACATTTAGTAACTTCTGGATAATGCTCTCTAGGCCCTTCTCCATTAAAATATAGTATTGTGAGCCCTGAAGTGCTGACTCTGAGACTTCCTTAGAATAAAATGAAGAGGGCTTCCCTTTGAGCCTTCCAAAACCCCAGGATAAACACAGAAATGGCACTTTTAATAGTCAAGCTAATAGAAAGGCCACCTTAATGTAGTTGCCTCCTTTCAGGAAATCTATGACATTTTTAGTGAGATGGAGTGCCTGGTGGCAGGAACAAAGAGGAAAAAAAATGAGTCTGGAACTGTGGGTTTTGATAGCCAGTACAGGCCTGCACTCAAAAGATGCTTCAATATAGTAAAATGCACATGGGGTAGGAGCTGAACTCCTCAAACCCCAGGGCAGTAAAGGCTCTTGGTGCCTCAGTTTTCTTTTCTGTGTAATGAGGATAATAATGTCTTGCTCTTAATTCGGTCTCATGCTAATATCCAAACAAGAGCTAGGGTGGGAATATGCTATCCTTATGGAAGAATTAAAAATTGACCCAGTGATGTTCAACCCAGATAGTATGGATAGGTACGATGAATCTCAGGTTTCTAATATTTTCTTCACAAATTGTTCCCTCAGCCCCTAGCCCTTTCTATGATATACCCTGCCCAAAATGTACAGCTTGCAGAAAATTTGCTTTGATTTTTTATTGATTACCCATTTTGGTTACTTAACACACTTATCTATCTGGCTTGTATTATATTCACCTAAAGCTAATTAAATGGTGTATTAAGCATAAACTATGTTCAGATATCTTCTGACTACATGTATGATTTGCTTTTCTTTCCTATATCAGAAGCAATGGCAAGTCAGTGGCTATGTCACCTCCTGCCATTTAATACCAATGCTGATGCTGCATATATCCATTCATTTCTTCATGTTAATATTTTCTGATCCCTTCTAATGTTCCAGACACTGGATCAAGTGTAAGAGGAAGGAGGAAAACATGATGCTAGATTGATATATTATTGACAGGGAGAGTCTCAAATTACTTCTGTATTCCGTGACCTGTGGACATATGTACCACAGTGGGATTAGAAATAAAATATATCTCTGACCTCAAGGAACATTTTTCCTATAGAGCAGAAGCAGAGGCACATATTATCATTTGCAACATAATGTGATTTGTTGAAAGTTGGAAGTAGTCTTAGGAGACCCATGAACACAACGGAGGAGCTTCTGGGTGTGTTAGTTTCCAGCAGTAAGTCGCCTTGAGCAAATGATAGCAGCACAGGGTGGAGACGTTTAGTCAATGTTCCTGGCTGAATATGGCTGCTATCACCCCTTGTACCTTCATTGATGCTGGCATTTAAACTAATTCCTTCCGCACTTACAAGTTGCTGAATCACTATCTATGGGCTTCAGAAATCTACTCTAAAAAGTTAATTCCTTTACCTCTTCTTTGCTACTAGCACAGTGGAGCATCTGGTTTGAAGGATACAGTATTAATCTTCCTTTTAATACATATTTTATATTGTCTATTATGTGCTAGGCACTTTCCTAAGTATTTTTTTAGTGGTGAACAAGATAGACAAGCTGCACAGTCCTCACTGAATTTATATTTTAATTGGAAGTGGTATGCAAAGGGGGAAAATATTTTTAATACAAAATTTAAAAACATAAGATTAAAAAGTATATTCAGATAACTTTTTAAATGCTGATATGATCAAAAGTGAATGGGGCTAGTTTTGATTGGGTGGTCAGCAAAGCTGCACTCATCGAGAGAGTGGTTTATGAGATGTTACAGTAACAAAATCCCAGTCACATAACACTAAAGGTCTACATGTACCTCACAGGACCTATCCCCGCAAGAATAAGGGATGCAGGCAATCTGAGTCTCCTTCATTTTGTATGTCCACTGTCTGGAAGAAAAGCAGCCTCATGTTTGTCATGTCAGGGGAAGAAAGGGACCAACTGCAAACAGGCAATTATATTGCTTCAGCCTCGAAGTAATACAGATCATTCCCACTCACATTTTTTGGCCAGAAGTTGTCATCTGCCCTGGTTAACTTGAAGGACCTGGAAAAGGTGGGGAATAAACTGGAATACTGAAGCACATCTCTGTCCCTGCTATGGGAGTCCTTTCTTGCTGATGGGATGTAAACTGAGCTCTGAATAACGAGAAGGAAATCAGTCAAGTGATAATGAAGGTAAACGGTATCCCAGGCATAGAATATGGCTTTTGAAGAAAAGTCTAAGGCTGAGAAAGACCTTGATGTGTTCAGGAAAGAGAAGAGGCCAGTGTGGAAGAAGCACGAATGGATGATTTGGAAGAGGAAGAGATAGAATTAGGGAGGTCAGTAGAAACAAGGTCTCTTAGTTTTGTTTTTAATAAGCATTCTATTTTAGTTTACAGACAATTTGTGAAGATAGGATACAGAGTTTTCATAACCCACACTTAGTTTTCTATTACCATCTTACATTAATATGGTATACTTGTCACAGTTAATGAGCCACTACTGATACATTATTATTAATGGCAGTCCATGTTTTATTGAGATTTTCTTGGTTTTCACCAAGCTTCTTTTTTTTTTTTTTGCATGTTTCAGAATCACTTCCAGGATATCATATTAAATTCAGAGATAAGGCCTCCTTCTTTTGGCTGTGACAGTCTCTCTGACTTTCCTTGTTTTTGATGATTTTGACAGTTTTCAGAAGTACTAGTCAGGCAGTTTGTAGAATGTCCTCAACTGGGATTTGTCTGATATATTTCTCATGATTACATTGTGCTTATGGGTTTTAGGAAGGAAGATCACAGAGGTAAAGTGCCATTCTTATCAAGGGTATATGTTATCAACATGACTTAGGATGTTAATATTGATCACCTGTCTGGGTAGTGTTTTTCAGGACTCTCCACTGTAAAGTTCTTCGGAAGGACATCACTATGCACAAAGATCACTCAGGGAATGGGAGATTATGCTCCACCTCCTTGAGGATGGTGTATCTATCTAAATACTTGACATTCTTCTGCAAGGGAGATTTGTCTATTCTCCCTCATGTCTTTATTCAATTACCTATTTATAATAATATGATCTTATGATGTTTTATTTTATACTTTGGGTTATAATTCAGTAATGGTTTTTCCTTTCATATTTTTCTAGGTTTGGACATTAGGAGCTCTTTCATTTGGATCCTGTGTCCCTTTTATATACTCTCTCACTGTGATTTTTGAGAACCTTCTAATTTTCTGGTATCACAAGATGTTCCAGGCTCATCTTTAAAATTTCCCGTCCCAATTCCAGAATGAGCCATTTCTCTAAGCAGCCTTGGTTTGTTTCACGGGAGAACAGTGTTAGAAACCATGATCTAGATACTAGGTATGCTCATTGCCACTAGAGTGTGGTTACTTCTAGGCCCTCTCATCTTATAGAGCAAAAGACTGTATGTGTATAAACTACCCATGCAGTATGTATACACACTTCTATAAATGTTTCTATATGTTTTCATCCATGTCTATATTAAACTAAATATGAGTTCACACTGATCCATATACTTATGAGGCTTTCCAACTTTCTCCCCTTGCTTATTTGTAAGCTCTCATTCTAAAAGTGTGGTCTCTGAGTTTCAGCATCTATCACCCATTTACTTAATTATTCAATTCTAGTATAATATAGTGCTTTTAGAAAGTGGTTCGGGAAGGAGGGAGTGTCCTCTAGGTCAACTAAGGTAACACTAGAGAAGGACACATTTGAATTGGCAACATGGCAGGAGAAATCTCAGTGAAGTGTTGAGAATGGAATCCAACTGGAGTGGATTGAGAATAAAATTGGACTTGAGAAGTGAGAGATACTGAATATAGAAAACTATTTCAAAGAGATTTACTATGAAAAATGGAGCAATAAATGGAGGGGAATATGGATAAATATGGAGGAATCTGGAAGGGTATAAGGTGCTTTCTTGGCATCTTAGTGAATGTAGAAATTTCTCCTACAATATCTCTCAGAGGTATTCATCTGAAGGATCAGTTATCCTCAGTAACAAAAAGCTAACTCCCCCCCTAAGACAGAACATTCCCTGGTGTTGTAACTCTTATTAGTTGAAAATTTGTTTGAAATTTTAAACTAACATGTACTACTGTACTAGTTTAACCTATTGGCTCTTTTTGGCTTCTCAAGCAACCTAAAATGAAGTCCAATCTTTTTCCTCAAGATCTTTTTTTTTTTTCTTCTTTTTTATTATACTTTAAATTCTGGGGTACATGTGCAGAAAGTGCAGTTTTGTTACATAGGTATACACGTGCCATGGTGGTTTGCTGCACCCATTAACTCGTCACCTACATTACGTATTTCCCCTAATGTTATCCCTCTCCTAGCCCTCCACACTCCGACAGGTCCCAGTATGTCATGTTACCCTCTCTATGTCCACGTGTTGTCATTGTTCAACTACCACTTATCAGTGAGAACATGCAGTGTTTGGTTTTTTGTTCTTGTGATAGTTAAAGCACATGAGATTTGACTGGACACAGTGGCTCACGCCTGTAATCCTAGCATTTTGGGAGGCTGAGGCGAGTGGATCACTTGAGGTTAGGAATTCAAAAGCAACCTGGCCAACATGATGAAAACCCATCTCTACTAAAAATATATTTAAAAAATTAACTGGGCATGGTGATATAGGCACCTGTAATCCCAGATAATTGGGAGGCTGAGGCAGGAGAACTGCTTGAACCCGGGAGGTGGAGATTACAGTGAGCCAAGATTGTGCCACTGCATTCAGCCTGGGTGACAGAGTGAGACTCTGTCTCAAAAAACAAGCAAACAACAACAACAATAAAAGCTAAACAAAACATGAGATTTCTGGCCAAGGCTTAGGGATATAAAGGATACTTTTTCTCATTACCAATTTTGCATTACCTACTAATTTATTTCTATTGCATCACTCTTCATAAGTCTGACCCTAAGAAAAGGGGGTTGACCATAAAATTATTCTGGACCAATGAACAAAGTTGAAATGCATGGCACCAGAATTTTAAAACACAAGCTATGAAGCTTTACTCTTTGCGATGCCCAGGCTGCCATACTAGATGAAGAAGACTCACATTTACTGGGTGTACACTGATCTAGTTTCTCATATCCAGATCATATTTGACACTCATCTCAGACCTATTGAGAAACGAGTGTTATACCTATCTTTCAAATAAGTAAATTGAGGCTCAACAACATTTAATACATTCCCAAAACTTACTCAGCTCATCAGTCACAAAACTTGGATTTACACCTCTGACAAACCTTCAAGCTTATATTCTTTTTATCATATGATGCTTTTGACTTTTCTATTAAAATATACTCAGAAAAATTTATCTCCTTATTATCCACTTGAATCTTGTTATCCCCAAGGCCTCAGTCTATGATAAAAAGCTGGCTATATTTTTAACTACCTCAAAATGAATGATGACACATGCCTTTCATGTTCAATTGGAAATTCTACATACGACTGAAAACATATATGATTGAACAAGTTTGCAGATACAAAGGTGCATCTGCAAGTACTTTGTAATATTTGTGCTTGCTTCTGTCTCGATCTGCATTTAGTCTATGCTCCAATTGGTTGTCTCATTTACAATCTGACTTTTTAAATTTTCTGCATCATGATTTCAAAAGCTTCCATTACATACAGAATAAAGTCTAATTCCAATTACTATGTTATATATAACATATTGTTTCCAACTAATCATTCCAAAGCCATCCCCAGCTGCTGACACCCAACTTACTCTCATGGCAAGCTATACAATCTACACCTAGCACCTTATCATTCCTGATCTCCTATGTGGTTCCCATCAACAACTTTCTCTCTCTTGCTCATATAAGAACTGTACTTCTCCTTTTTCCACCTGTTTTAAGTATACTTATGCATTAAAGCTCAGATGGGGAGGAAACTATCTTCTTGTCTCAGGATAGAGGAAATAGCTTGGTATATGTCCACCGCACTGTGAACAGCCACTAAACTTAATTATTTTTATTCCACTAACCTGGAAGCTACTTGAGAGCAGAAACACCATCAAATATATATTTGATACTTCTGTCCATCACTCAATATAGTACTTAGCCTATAGTTGGCAATCAATAAATATGTGTCACGAAGAAGCATCTGCTAACACTCATTTCCACAGAAAACTGAAATTAAAATTTACTAGAGAATGCTGTTCTTTTGATAAGATATAATTCATATTCCCAATCCATTATTATCTACATAATCGGGTCACCAAACACTTCTGCAGTTTTATTTTTTATTTCTCTGCCTCTCATTCACTGTTTCCCAGCAACTTTGTGACATAGGTACAGTTATTTTTCTATTCTATAAACACAGGAACCGAACCTCAAGCAAAGTATTTTATTTGAATATATGCATCCATTTGGGCAGCAACAGAATGATTTGCACCCGACTTTTCTGCCTTTAAATCTGGTGAACTTCCCACTAGACTGTGGCTACTGTTGACACTTGCTATAATCTGTTAAAAACCTGTGCAGCATTTAAAAATTAATTGAGATCCCCCTTAAATCATGAAGTTTTATAACAGCACTCCAGTCACAGAGACAGCTCTGTATTCTGAAATAATCAACAATCAACTAGATCACTGTACATCACCTACTACTCTTGGAGCCTCTCCTATGTTTATATATATTTTAAAGTAAAACTATGGTTAAGTAATCTCTCATAAGGTTATATCATTTCTCTCCTACTACTTTGGTTCTAAAAATTGATAGGACTCTATGTAGAAATTAACCCATTACTTTGAATTTAGTGGGTGATGATCTGAGACTATTTCCTCAGGTACCAATCTTCTATTTACAATAGGCTTATGAGATGTAGTTGGAAT
The DNA here is from genome assembly GCF_049350105.2 of Macaca mulatta. Classification (NCBI taxonomy): domain Eukaryota; kingdom Metazoa; phylum Chordata; class Mammalia; order Primates; family Cercopithecidae; genus Macaca; species Macaca mulatta. Next base: position 81,658,566 of record NC_133419.1, read on the forward strand.
CCTGAAGACTTATGAAGTGATATCTGAATGATACATAATTAATGAGATTCAGGAAGGAGAATGGGGTGAGGTGAAAAGGCCCAGAAACAACTGATATTATCATTCTCGTGTTTATTAATGTATCTGTTTTCAGTCCAATTAATCCTCCATGCCAGAGGTTAGAGAGAAGTGTTTTCTTTTATTGAAGAATTCTGGAGTGATAATGAAACATAGACTACATTTATACTCAGGGAAAGCTCTTCCTTTGTTTCTATTCCCTTGTACTGGGCTATGCACATGGTAACAATGAGGAGTCCCTCCCTCTCATTCTTATATTCATATTATCAAAATATGTCCCGTTTATAACAACTTTTTCATTACAAAAATTAATGTTCACTGTAAATATTGAAAAACAAACAGAAGCCATAAGGTGAGAATGAAAACTGTCGCAGAGTCACACCACTCAGAAATAATCACGGTTCACATTTGATTCTAGCGGTTGTACTAAGCACATGTGTAACTCTTTTGTTTATTTTATGAAATAGTAAAGTTTATTCTATTGGGAAACAACTTGTTTCAGTTAATAATGTACCATGAACATTTTTCCATGTCATTAAGTATTCTAAAATATCATTTTAAAGATTACATGAATACTGTTACTATTGCAGGAGTATAATAAGCCAATTCATTATTATTAGATATTTAGGCTCTAATATTTTGTTTTGCCATTACAGCCAAGGTGAAACCTTTAGCAGGTTTTTTGACTTCTCTGTCTCTCAGTTTTTCCTCACTTAAAAAAATGAGAACAATAATGGTACCTACTCTGAAGATTGTATGGTGGATTAAATGAGCTAATTTACAGCAAATCACTAGAGGCCAGTGAGTATTGCCATCATTCTTACGTTGCAATAAACATCTTACAGATCATTTTGGACATTTTGTACACTCTGATATCTTTGGAATTTTAAAATTAATGATGTTATATTTGATGCCTTTTGATATACAATGGAAAACTCACTCTCCAAAAATTTTACTAATGTATATGCCTATTAACAAGGTGAAAAAGTATTCATTTCTCTACATTTTTTGGGACTTGGCTCTTATAATTATTTAGTCTTTTCTAGCATGATGGATATAAAGCTGTTATCTTTTGGCTATTTCAATTCACATTCCTTGGTACCTTAACATGTTTATCTAGGTTTATTGATCATTCCTAAGTGTTTTTTCACGAATACCAGTTACTGTCTTTTACCCCGTTTAATGAAGAGCTTTTCATCATTGTTTTTATTGAGTTGCAAAATACGTTTATATATTCAAGGTAACAACTTGGTTTTCTTACATATCATTTAAAAACTTTTATTGTGTATATTATTTTACATCCATGCAGAAGGTGTACATTTTTATTTAACTATAGTCATAAATCCTTTATCCTTCGGAGTCAAGTTTATAAAGTTCTCAAACATCCTAAGATAAGGTAAATACTCAATAATACATTTTCTTCTGGAACTTGTATTGATTCCATTTTCATTTAGCCTTTTAATCAAAGCTTATCGTACAACACAGAAATCTGTCTTTATGTATTATTTTTCACAAATGGTAAGCTAGTAAGTTTAATAGACTGGGTTCTTATTAGAAATTATGCTTTTATCATATATTTTCTGTCTGGTCATTACTGGTAATATACTCCTAAATGTTTTAAAGCTGGTAATGCGTTAATAAAATGTTTCTTTTCAATACAGTTTAAAACAATTTTCCAATTGTACTTTGAAAACTAAAATGGTATTAGTATTTTTGCACTGCTTTAAAGTTTTAATTGATAATGTAAATGTGAAGTCTTTTTGTGTCAAGTTTCCCAGTTAAAGTATGTTAAATATATCTCTTCATTGAGTCTTTCAATAATATTATAGAGTTTTTCTTGGTATTGACACTAAATATTTCACAGGTTTAGTCATATTTTATGAATTTTTAAAACTAATAGCATTTTTTTCTTCATATTGATACAAGCAATAACAAGTTACTACATAAAGGAAAGCTGTTGTTCATGTATAATCTTTCTTTTATAATCTTCTAGTTGACAGTAATTTTTTTTTCTTCAGAAACATTGGGAAAGTTTTATTGAAATGTTTTGTGTTCTTTTTTAGCCAACATCAAAAGGAGACAAATATGTTGCTGTTCCACACAAACGAGTTGTTTCATGGAGGTGCTGTGATGCATATTTGGAGCTGGGAAGTGGATACCCCACCAGACACATCTTTTCTCCTTGTTTCTTAAAACCTCCTAGTTAAATTTCTTGGCCATTTCAGGAAGAAATCATATAAATTATCATTTTTTTTTAACTTTAGCATTCATAAATTCAAATTTTTCTCATTTTATTTCATTGGATATAAAGTCCATTCTTTTTATTAATTGAAAGTTCCTGTCACCCTACATGCTGAAAATATTTATATAGTTAGGAATTCCCTGGAACTACAATACTACAGGCTCACATTTACATAGCTTCTTTCGGTTTTCAAAAATCCATTAACATTTCTTACCTCATTTTTTTTCTAACAAGTCTGTGATACAGGCAGGTTTTATTTTTTCCTCAGTTAAGATTTGGTAAAAGCAGATTTTAAATAATTCCTACAAGGTACTGAAGCTGGTAATTAAACAAACAGAACAGACTAAAATTCAGGTTTTCAGCTTCTAGGCCAGAGTTCGATACAGCAGATCAGCTAGTTTCCTCCTATTACAAAAATCTTTTGGAAAATACTCACATTTTGAGTATACTAAAATCTTGCTTATAAACAGTTGCCTTATATGAGATGTTATTAGGAAACTATTACTTGTTAAATATTATGCAAATGTGTTTCACTGGACAGTATGTAAAATAACTAAATACTGCAAGTTGACATCAATTCAGAAATTACAATTACAGACCAAAGCCTGAGGTACTGGGATATAAGAATGTGCAAGACACAAGCAATGCATTAGTGAGAATAGGTTAGATTTTGCTGCTTTTAAGACCCCAAATTCTTGTGGCTTAAAATTTTACCTCTCTATAAAACAGCATGACCCATTTGGGTGAGCGGGGGTGTGTTGTGTTCATTATAGAAACTTAGAAATCTCTGTTGATACATATATATACATATATATGTATATACATATATAAATATATATATGTATATACATATACATATATATATATTTCAACTTATATTTTAGATACAGGGGTAGATGTGCAGGTTTATTACATGAGAATATTGTGTGATGCTGGGGTTTGGAGTACAGATCCTGTCTCCCTGGTAGTGAGCACAGTTAACATTTTTACTTGTTTTTTCCACAATCTGTGTGGCAGAGGAAAGGAATATGACACACCAACCTCTGGTTCTTAAAGTCTCAGTATATAAACAGCACAGATCACAATGCTACACCTAATTTGAAAAGGGGTAGAGAAGTGCAATTCTACCATGTACTGGGGAGGAGGGGGCCAGAATATCTATGAAGAGCTCTAATGATTCTCAAAACCTTTGTCCTCAGCTATATATAATATTTTGAAGAAGCTAGAAAATGTTAAGTATATAATTGTAGTAATTATAATATAATATGATATATTGAACAAAATAAAGTTGGGGAGAAAACATTCTGGAGGAACAGAATGCAATAACTAAGTATGCTTGGAGAAGACAGAAAATACTTTTTTTAGGAGAAAATGCCATGTGACTTGACCTGTAAAGATAAATTTACCAGATAGAACAAACAGAAGAGTGGTGCCGTTACTTTCAGTGGCAAAAACCACAATTGCTTTTGCACCAGCCTAACTTACAAACCTTGTATTAAGTTCATTAGAGAAATAGTCACTTAAACAGGCATAAACGTGGGGAGTTTCAATGAGCTAATCACATTAAGTTACAAGACTTTAGATAAATTATTTTACCTCTCTAGACTTCAAGTTTCATGATAATGTAAGGGAATTGAATTAAGATTCTCTTAAGCTCTAATAGTCTATATTTGAATTATTTATTTTGGAAACTTATTGGTAATTTGCAGTTCTAATACTTTGGCAAGCATTCCATGTCAAAGAAGAGCAGATGGCAGGGATGGCAAATGGTTTTTCACTTTGCATGCCAACTCCGATTTTTTAGAAGGGCCTCTCTAGAGCAATCTGCTGAGTGAGAGACCGTCTGAGAAATAATTATTATGAAATTTGCATTTTAGATTGAAATATATAGGTATAACAAGAGTCCAGTACAAATTTTTTTTGCATCTGTCCAGTGGAAAACTCCTTTTCAGAAGTAAGCTACCTTGCAAATGTATTTTTCTGAAACATTTTTCATCTTAATGTTTATAACTATCTACTCTTACCAAGTCTTTAGAAATTCAAGACTTGTGTTGTTGATTAAAACTAATCAATTATGGGCCGGGCGCGGTGGCTCAAGCCTGTAATCCCAGCACTTTGGGAGGCCGAGACGGGTGGATCACGAGGTCAGAAGATCGAGACCATCCTGGCTAATACGGTGAAACCCCGTCTCTACTAAAAAATACAAAAAACTAGCCGGGCGAGGTGGCGGGCGCCTGTAGTCCCAGCTACTCGGGAGGCTGAGGCAGGAGAATGGCGTGAACCCGGGAGGCGGGGCTTGCAGTGAGCTGAGATCCGGCCACTGCACTCCAGCCTGGGCGACAGAGCAAGACTCCGTCTCAAAAAAAAAAAAAAAAAAAAAAAAGAAAACTAATCAATTGTGGAGGGAAATAAGTGAAAAAAAAACTGGGAAGAGATGTGAAATAGATGGCTAAAAATGGCATATAACAGTGGAGTATTGGAATATCTAGTTTTAATTGCCTCAACCTAATACTAATTATTTCAATCTAGTTTGTGACAGAAATCTAATAAGGGATACAGAATATGTTAATCTATCTGAGTAAAAACTTGCTTAAATTGTTCTTCAAGTATTGGTTATAAATAGATAATGTTTATTTATGTTGACATAGGTGAGATAACTTTATCTAGAAATGATTTAACATAATTAATAATTATATGCCATAATTATATCCAACTTGATTTTACATTTTTCAAGACTTTGCATTCTCTTCTGCTCTTTACACTTAACATAATCACCATACCTGATTCTTACACACCTTAGAAAAATTAATCAGCATACTCTATATCACCATGATTTCTTTATATGAAAGCAAAATGCATTTGGATGTTTGTTATTATTTTATTTTCTTATTGTTTACCTGGACTCTTTGTTTGTTCCACCATTTTATGATATCTACCAATACCTCCATAACCACTTGTATTTAAGGATAACCCTTCTTGACACCAATGTATTTAGATTTATGCAATAAATCACTGTGATATGTCATTTATACATATTACTTCTCCAATTCTCCTAAAATTTTTTGCTCTTATTCTGCAAGGAAGCAAAGAGATTGTTCTTATTATTATTATTGTTCTTACAAAAGTGAGAAAACTGAAGCTTAGATAAATTAAATAAATAGTTCAGTGTTATCCAGTTTATGTGATTTTCGATTTAAAACAAGGTTTACCAACGTATATGACATTCATTCTTAATATAGGAGAAAGTTATTGTAAGTATACTCACAGAGAAAAATGTGTTAGAGTAAATCATTGTAAAACTGGAGAAACTTTAAATGGCTATTGGAAATGTTTGCTATTAAATTAGGATGTCTAAACTATTCCCAATTGCCTCACGAGAAATCTACTCATTTTTAGTAGTTTTAAACTATTGCTATAGACCAGCATGATTCAATACAAAAGCCACCAGTCACATGCAGCTATTTAAATATCAATGTAAGAATTGACATAAAATAAACTTAAAAATTTATATCTCAGTTGCACTAACTACATTTCAAATGCTCACATGCTCAGTAGCTATATGTGGCTAGTGCTTGTCACATTGGACAGCACAGGTATGTCCATTATTACAAAGGTTCTTAGCATTTATCTGGACAAATATGTGAGTGAATATTTATTGGTCATCACAAATATATCTTTACGATGTTTCATAGGGATATATCTACATTTTCTACTTCTCACATATGAGATTATGGATGATTGGTGTACATTAGTCACAGGTTGTAATATTACACAGAATAGGGCACAATATAGGGAATAGACATTTGCTGCGATGTAACCAACTAAGACTCCATAAAGTAGTGGACAGCTTTTTTATTTTTAATTCATGGGACCTGGATTTAAATCCAAGCTATTGCACTTAGTATCACACAACCTTTAACGGTTATACGTGTGTGTGTGTGTGTTTAAAAGTGCTTGAGAGAGTGGCCAAGACAATAATGTTTAGAAAACAAAACATAAAAGCTAGTCATTTTGGATCAAGAGTACAATGATACTCCCTTTTTACATTATATAACTCATAACCTCATAACCCTCAATAACTTAATGAAGGGTACTTGAAACATGAATTCAAAGTTCTTCAAGTTAAAAACATAGAAATCCTAAGTTAAGGAAGATATTTACTAATATCTCTGCTAACAAATTTTTAAAATTCAACTCCTTTATTCTAGGTTTAATATTTTTCTTCCTTAAGAAATCAGTTAATGGATCTTTTTAATGTCAAAGATGAATTAACTCTGTCAATCTTTTCTAGTCTTAAAATGACCTTAAGTATTACATTATTGAATAATACCCTATTGTAACAAGCTAGTTGACCATTATTTTCCTCCAGTACTTTGAGTATATCAATCAATAGTCTTGTACCACATATTACTGCTTAAGAGAAGCCTATTATCAAATCTATTTCCTTATTATTAGTACTGTGAAATAATCTTAATAGTTAAAATTTTCTATTTTTTGATGTTATACATTTTTACTATGAGGCATTTGGTGTGAATTTGTTTTTTTTCTTCTCAGAATTCAATGTAATTCTTTTATATCAGGAATAATGTCTTCTTGAATTTTGAGAAATCCTTAGGCATTCTATATTAAAATATATGGGGACTTATCATCATATCGTTAGAGCCCCATAATTTTATTCATATTTTCCATTTTGTTTTATTTCTCTGAATTACATTCTGACGTATGTCTTCAGTTTTAACATTTGTTTCAGTTAATACTTCTAGATCTATATATGGTCCATCCTTTAAATCATTAATTTAGGCTACTATTTTTTTCAAAAACTATTCATCTTAAAGTTCTACTTGATTACTCTTCATATTTCCTGATTTTTTTCATTCTATTCTTGCTTGTTTCTATTTTTTTCTTTAGCTATTTGAGCACTTTCAACTACCGTTTACAGTATATTAGTTTTACTTATATTGTAAATTCTCCTCTTTATACAATTGACTGATTCTCTCTCATTGTGGGTTGTATTTGTAACTTTTTACTGTGGTCTCATCTTCAGAAGATTATCTTCTATTGTCATGTGTTTGTGCACACATGTATATATACTTTCTACCCGGGATTACTGAAGGAGAATTTTTTGATTTGCCTCAGTTCTGGGCCCAAAGTCTTCATTAGTTCCTGATCATTGTTTATGTTGACTTTTTATCTAGTGACTATATATAGAATGATCTAATAATTTATTAAGCAAGCAGTATACTTCTGAAAGTAAACATGGCTTTATGGCAGACCAGGACTGGCTTACATCAGCGAGGTCATATGATAATTTTATTCATGTACCATGAAAACAATTAGAGTATGAATATTATAACCATTTGTGGAACATGCATATTATAGTGATATTTTTCTCTTAGGTGATAAACTCTGGGACAATGGAAAGTTCCCATGAAGGTATCTTTAGTCACTGAGAAGTTTTCAAATCCAGTTTTATGGGCTAGCCAAGTTCCAGTCCATTGAAACGTATCGTTTGGTTTCAGGCAGGTACTTCATTTCCTATTACCAGGATTTGTTATGCATTCTGAGATTTGCATCCCTAGTTTCAGTTCTTAAAAGGCTTATGTATATTTCTTATCAATAAATGAATGATTCTACTTCACATTCAACTCATGTCTCTGCCCCTGGTTATTGTCCTTTTTTAAAAATTTTTATTATTACACTTTAAATTCTAGGGTACATGTGTACAATGTGCAGGTTCGTTACATATGTATGCATGTGCCATGCTGGTGTGCTGCACCCGCTAACTTGTCATTTATACTAGGTATATCTCCTAATGCTTTCCCTCCCCTCTCCCTGCTCCCCATGGCAGGCCCCAGTGTGTGATGTTCCCCTTCCTATGTCCAATTGTTCTCATTGTTCAATTCCCACCTATGAGTGAGAACATGCGGTGTCTGGTTTTCTGCCCTTGAGATAGTTTGCTCAGAATGAAGGTTTCCAGCTTCATCCATGTCCCTACAAAGGACATGAACTCATCCTTTTTTTATGGCTGCATAGTATTCCATGGTGTTTATGTGCCACATTTTCTTAATCCAGTCTATCATTCATGGACATTTGGGTTGGTTCCAAGTCTTTGCTATTGTGAATAGTGCCACAATAAACATACGTGTGCATGTGTTTTTATAGCAGCATAATTTATCATCCTTTGGGTATATGCCCAATATGGGATGGCTGGGTCAAATGGTATTTCTAGTTCTAGATCCTTGAGGAATTGCCACACTGTCTTCCACAATGGTTGAACTAGTTTACAGTCCCACCAACAGTGTAAGAGTGTTCCTATTTCTCTACATCCTTTCCAGCACCTGTTGTTTCCTGACTGTTAAATGATCGCCATTCTAACTGGTGTGAGATGGTATCTCATTGTGGAGGTTTTGATTTGCTTTTCTCTGACGGCTAGTGATGATGAGCATTTTTTCAAGTGTCTGTTGGCTGCATAAATGTCTTCTTTTGAGCAGCTTGTTCAGTTTCCAGGTAGTTGAGTGGTTTTTGAGTGAGTTTCTTAATCCTGAGTTCTAGTTTGATTGCTCTGTGGTCTGAGAGACAGTTTGTTATAATTTCTGTTCTTTTACATTTGCTGAGGAATGTTTTACTTCCAACTATGTGGTCAATTTTGGAATAAGTGTGATGTGGTGCTGAGAAGAATGTATATTCTGTTGATTTGGGGTGGAGAGTTCTGCAGATGTCTATTAGGTCCGCTTTATACAGAGTTGAGTTCAATTCCTGGATACCCTTGTTAACTTTCTGTCTTGTTGATCTAATGTTGACAGTGGGGTGTTAAAGTCTCCCACTACTATTGTGTGGGAGTCTAAGTCTCTTTGTAGGTCTCTAAGGACTTCCTTTATGAATCTGGGTGCTCCTGTATTGGGTGCATATATATTTAGGATAGTTAGCTCTTCTTGTTGAATGGATCTCTTTACCATTATGTAATGGCCTTCTTTGATCTCTTTTGATCTTTCTTGATTTAAAGTCTGTTTTATCAGTGACTAGGATTGCAACCCCTGCTTTTTTTGTTTGTTTGTTTTGTTTTCCATTTGCTTGGTAGATCTTCCTCCATCCCTTTATTTTGAGCCTATGTGTGTCTCTGCACATGAGATGGGTCTCCTGAATACAGCACACTGATGGGTCTTGACTCGTTATCCAATTTGCCAGTCTGTGTCTTTTAATTGGGACATTTAGCCCATTTACATTTAAGGTTAATATTGTTATGTGTGAATTTGATCCTGTCATCATGATGTTAGCTGGTTATTTTGCTCATTAGTTGATGCAGTTTCTTCCTAACATTGATGGTCTTTACTATTTGGCATGTTTTGGCAGTGGCTGGTACTGGTTGTTCCTTTCCATGTTTAGTGCTTCCTTCAGGAGCTCTTGTAAGGTAGGCCTGGTGGTGACAAAATCTCTAAGCATTTGCTTGTCTGTAAAGGATTTTATTTCTCCTTCACTTATGAAGCTTAGTTTGGCTGGATATGAAATTCTGTGTTGAAAATTCTTTTCTTTAAGAATGTTGAATGTTGGCCCCCACTCTCTTCTGGCTTGTAGAGTTTCTGCTGAGAGATCTGTTGTTAGTCTGATGGGCTTCCCTTTGTAATCTGACCTTTGTCTCTGGCTGCCCTTAATATTTTTTCCTTTATTTCAACTTTAGTGAATCTGACAATTATGTGTCTTGGAGTTGCTCTTCTCGAGGAGTATCTTTGTGGCATTTTCTGTATTTCCTGAATTTGAATGTTGGCCTGCCTTGCTCAGTTGCGGAAGTTTTCCTGGATAATATCCTGCAGAGTGTTTTCCAACTTGGTTCCATTCTCTCCGTCACTTTCAGGTACACCAATCAAATGTTGATTTGGTCTTTTCACCTAGTCCCATATTTCTCAGAGGCTTTGTTCATTTCCTTTTACTGTTTTTTCTCTAAACTTCTCTTCTTGATTCATTTCATTTGTTTGATCTTCAATCACTGATACATTTTCTTCCACTTGATCAAATCAGTTACTGAAGCTTGTGCATGTGTCATGTAGTTCTCGTGCCATGGTTTTCAGCTCCATCAGGTCATTTAAGGACTTCTCTACACTGTTTATTCTAGTTAGCCATTCGTTTAATCTTTTTTCAAGTTTTTAGCTTCTTTGCGATGGGTTCAAACATACTCCTTTAGCTCGGAGAAGTTTGTTATTACCAATGTATGAAGCCTTCTTCCCTCAACTTGTCAAACTCATTCTCCATCCAGCTGTGTTCCATTGCTGGCGAGGAGCTGTGTTCCTTTGGAGGAGAAGAGGCGCTCAGATATTTAGAATTTTCAGCTTTTCTGTTCGGGTTTCTCCCCATCTTTGCGGTTTTATCTACCTTTGGTCTTTGATAATGGTGACATACAGATGGGGTTTTGGTGTGGATGTCCTTTCTGTTTGTTAGTTTTCCTTCTAACAGTCAGGACCCTTAGCTGCAGGTCTGTTAGAGTTTGCCTGCGTATCACCAGCAGAGGCTGCAGAACAGAAAATATTGCAGAATGGCAAATGTTGCTGCCTGATCTTTCCTCTGGAAGCTTCATCTCAGAGGTGCACCCAGCTGTATGAGGTGTCAGTTGGCCCCTAATGGGAGGTGTCTCCCAGTTAGGCTACTTGGGGGTCAGGGACCCACTTGAGCAGGCAGTCTGTCTGTTATCAGATCTCAAACTCCATGCTTGGAGAACCATTACTCTGTTTAAAGCTGTCAGACAGGTAAGTTTAAGTCTGCAGAACTTTCTGCTGCCTTTTGTTCAGCTATGCCCTGCCCCCAGAGGTGGAGTCTATAGAGACAGGCAGGTCTCCTTGAGCTGCGGTGGGCTCCTCCCAGTTCAAGCTTCCTGGCATCTTTGTTTACCTACTCAAACCTCAGCAATGGCAGAAGACCCTCCCCCAGCCTCACTGCTGCCTTGCAGTTCACAATCTCAGAGCGCTGTGCTAGTAGTGACTGAGGCTCCGTGGGCGTGGGACCCTCTGAGCCAGGCACGGGATATAATCTCTTGGTGTGCCATTTGCTAAAGCCGTTGGAAAAGTGCAGTATTAGGGTGGGAATGTCCTGATTTTCCAGGTACTATCTGTCATGGCTTCCCTTTGCTAGGAAAGGGAATTCCCTGACCCCTTGTGCTTCCTGGGTGAGGCAATGCCCCATCCTGCTCTGTGGGCTGCACCCACTGTCCAACAAGCCCCTGTGAGATGAACCCGATACCTCAGTTGGAAATGCAGAAATCACCTGTCTTCTGCGTCACTCACGCTGGGAGCTGCAGCCTGGAGCTGTTCCTATTCGGCCATCTTGGACTAAACTCTAGTTATTGTCCTTATTTGGAATTTGTAGTTATATTAAACATAAAGTTCCATTTAAATTTTTTCAAAACTAATTGTTATTCAACATTATTATGTATTTGCTTGGAATAGAAGTAGGGCTGTTTTGTATCAACTTACTTCATTATATTTGTAGTATCATTTCAGGTAGATTTTTAAATCTAAAAATATAACATAAAAATCTAAATAAATGTCTAAAAACCTAAATATCTAAAATATCTAAAAATCTAAATATAACAACTATGGATAAGTATTCTCTTTTTAATACACATTTATTTCTATTTATCTTCTCTTCAAATAATTCCAATAATTTTTTGTAATGTATTAACTAGTTCTCCATCTCTTTCATCCTCTTTCATCTACATTCTTTCCCTATCTTGATTTATGCTTTTCCTTAATATGGTGCCATTTCAGATATAAACCAATAATGGCAGATTCTTTACATAAATAGAACACTATGATATTGCTAAACATCTGAAAGAGAGGTTGACTCATATCAGAAGTTAGCACACTAATGCCCACACACTAAATCCAGTTTGCTTATTTATTTTGTATACCCTGTGATCTAAGAATTATTTATAACTTTCTAAATAATTAAAAAAATCAAAAGAATAATATTTTTGTCCCATTAATATAATATGAAATTCAAATTTTGTTGTTTATTTTAAAGTTACATTAAGCTAAGTCACACACATTCATTTATGTATTGTCGGGGTTTTGTGGTTGCTGCTGTTTTTTGATAGAGACAGGGTCTCGCTATTTTACCCAGGTTGGTCTTGAACTCCTGAGATCAAGCAATTCTCCCACGTCATCCTCCCAAAGTGTTGGGATTACAGGTGTGGGCCTCATACCTAGCCAATTTATGTATTGTCTATTGCTGCTTTCACAATACAATGGCAGAGTTGAGTAGTAATAACAAACATCAGATGATCCATATGTTTGAAATAGTATCTTTACTTCACAAAAATCTTGCTGAACCCGTGGCCTCTATAATTAAATAAACAAGGTAATGACATATTCACTTTAATAATTTCAGAATTTCTGTGATTAACATCAATGGGTAGATTTTAAAGGAATTAGTAAGGTAAAACTAAGTTTACATAACATTTTGCTTTAGAGAAGGCAGGTGTTATCAGAGTGATGTTATGCAATTTATCAGAACACAAATATTGGTACTATCAAAAGGAAAAATAAAAACAGGAAGTTGCACATAATGAAAGAAAAGTAAGGATAGAAATGTTATATTATACTTGAAACTTCATGTTTATTACAGAAGAAGTTTTGTAATAAGAATCAGCCTGTTAGAGCACAGGTATAAATAACAACAACAAAAAGACTCACATTGTGAAAAAAAATTCACCATGCAAAATCTTGATACTTTTAATCTTGTGACTTCATAAAGCGCAGAAGGATGAACAAATTTGAATGTATAAAATACAGTTCAACAATAATAGTTATAACTATCTTACTAAGAGATATAAGCACCATATGCTCATCTATGGCAAAGCTAACAGCAATTACAAAATAAAGAGAAAATGGATATTAGCAAAGGCAACTAAAGGTTTTCTCTCCTAAGAGACAGATGAGTTTCTATTAACATATCAATGTTGCTTTTGTATCAGAAAACAGATAATTGAAACAACAAAAATAAGTATGATATAAAACTAATAAATATTGTACCTAATTAATATGCATACTTCTATATCATCATTTAATAGGATGCAATTTATGAGCACTAACACATTTCAAATAACGAATCTAAAATTGCTAAGGTAGTTTTTAGAACCATCTTTTATTTAAAAATCTGAAGAACAAAGCAAAGTGAAAACATATTCTTATTTTATGTGCTCTTGAATTTACAAAGATTTTTAAAAAATATTTATTTTTCTATGTTTAAATTACTGAGGAAATGTACTTATTGGCAGGTCCATGGAATCTGAGAAGAAAACTACCTTCATTGACAAATGTATAGTAAGCATCCAATGAGCAACTTGTCATAATTGGATCTACAGTTCCAGGCTGCGTTGATGGGAATGAAAGAGCCCGTAGGGAGTGATCATTATGTTGTAAACATTGTGTTAAGTGATTTACATGCATTATTTAATGTGATATTCACAAGACTTTGACAAGTTACTCTGCTTTATGCATGAGAAAATTGAGATTCACAGTCAATAAGTTATGCCTCTGTTTCCTAGTTAGTAGAAAGTTGCAGAGTGGAACTTAGGAGCGATGCTTGTTTAAATCTAAAACATGCTATTCTCAAGAAACTACTGTATATTTACGTTAGGATAATCCCAGTACAGGATACAACTTTAAAATATATCTGCAAGATAAAAAGCACAGACTTCAGACTCAGATAGATCTGGATTTCACGTTCAACCTGGATAATTTCAAGTGCTCATTGGGAAAATACAGAACCTTTTAAACACCAGTTTCCTCATATGTGAAATGGGTGTAAACATTACCTATTATGCAGAATTGTTGTGAAGGTCAAACAATGTAGGTAAGGCACCTAGCACAGTGCCGGACACTTAGAAAATGTCCCCTATACAACTGCTTTCATTATCAATGTCAACTCTGTCATCAACACCATGGTTTCTGTGAGGTACCTTATTCTTTCTACAGGTAGATTCCCTCTCTTTATGTTGTAAACATTACCATTATTACAGTATTTATCACACTGACCTTTAATATTTGTAACAAGCATAAAATGTAACATTCTAGCAGATCATAAAAGTCATCACTATAATAGTAACAAATATTATTTCATTTAACAAATATGATTTTATTTCATTTCATTAGTTTATTAACTTATTCAACAATAAATGAGGAGCCTTGGTTTGCAGCTCTAAAGGTTTCTTCCCCCATGAAGCACACAGATAACACATAATTTACAAATAAACAAAACCAAATAATTTCAGGTAATGACAAACATTATATAGAAAAATATAACAGAGTGAAGGGAGATACTTTAGATAGGCAATCTGAGCATTTGCTCTTCTGAAGGGACCTTTGAGAAAAGACTTAAATGAAGGCAAAGAATGAGCCAAGCCTATGTCCAGGAAAAGTCTACAACAGGCAGAGATAACAGGTATAAAAACCTGAGTGATGCAAGGGTAGTGAGCTAGAGGGAAGAGAGAAAGAGAATAAATTCAGAAGATGGATAGTAGAGTTCAAACTTGGAAGTTTGGATGGTAATCTAAATGTTAAGGGCATCCACTGGGGAATCTTGAGTAGTGAGGAGCACAATTCGATTTATATTTTTTAAAGACCCTTCTGGCTCTTCTTTGAGAGAGAAGAGGAAGAAAGGAGGTCAGTCATAGAGCAACACTGCTCTTGTTCAAGACACGTAAAATTATGGCTTTGACTAGGGACTATAAAGGGATGCCAAGTATTCTGATTTGGTAAATATTTTATAGGTAAACATAATAGGACTTGTTGCTGGATTGAATATGAGATTTCAAACTTATCCTATATTTCTTCATAAAAAGACTGTTGATCTCATTGTGTATACAGCAACAAATGAGAAATTTATCAAAGCAACAAACCACTATGACTAAGCAAAAGTTTGTAAACAAATGTTTTTTGTTAAAACATGACCATATAATACATGCAGAACCATATATACTTCATATAAATAGCTTAAATGATATATAAAGTTAAAATAGCATTTGTAAGTTAAGCCCAAGGGGGCCTTGGCGAGATTCATTTGGAAGTGTTTGATCAGCTACCTCCTGAATCTCTCAGCACCAACAGCCCCTCTCCTGCTATTCTTTAATACAGACAATTTATGTGATTTTCTACCTTCTGTAAAGTGTTTTACTAATACTGTTTTCAAGGCCCAGTTCTCCTTCTAATCAGATTGTCATACAACCTACATACTTTCTTCCCCCCGACCCCGGCCCCGAGACAGAGTCTTGCTCTGTCACCCTCTAGGCTGGTGTGCAGTGGAGGGATCTCGGCTCACTGCAACCTCTGCATCCTGGATTCAAATGATTCTCCTGTCTCAGCCTCCCAAGTAGCTGGGATTGCAGGCACGTGCCACCACGCCCTGCTAATTTTTATATTTTCAGTAAAGATGAGGTTTCACCATGTTGGCCAGGGTGGTCTTCAAATCCTGACCTCAAGTGATCTGCCCGCCTCAGCCTCCCAAAGTGCTGGAATTACAGGCATGACCCACCGTGCCTGGCCCAGTTTACATATTTTCTAAAAATGAACTCAAATATACATTTGCTTAAAAGACCATTTAAATATTTTTGGTACAGACCATATATTTGCTTGATATTTGGCTAAAGGGATGTTCACGTGAAATCTAGGCTTATGATTATCTTGAGAAGAGTCACTTTGTATAAGTAATTAAATAGAAAAATGGAAGATAATCATGTGATACTAGCAAGCCCTCTTCGCTTCCTAGATGTGTGCACTGGGTAGACAGGGATTCTTGGTATGTTGGGGCAGTACCTCTCAGTTCATGGGTCTGCCTTAAATACAAACTGTGGAGCTATCCCTGTGTCCCAAGGAATTCATTCCTCTATTTCAGTGTGTGTGTTCTGATCAACTCATTGTAGTTATTATTCATCTTGAGTTATCAATTGGATCACTTGAGGTCATTGCTGTATCTGGCATGGTAAGTCTGGGTAGGCTAAGTGTCTTTAAGTGAATTCTACACTCAGATATGGGTAAAATGATCTAAAGATTTCTAAGTCAGGTAGCTTCTCCCTTTAACATAGGTGTTATACAAGAAGGGTCTTGGTGGTGGTCTGACCTGTCACGGATTGTCCATCTGCCCGGACTATAGCATGGTGAATAGGCTGCCATCTTTCCCTACATGGCCCTTTCCCAAACTTTACACAGGGTACACAGCCTTGCCCATGTCCAGGGGCCTCTGAAATACTGCATTTTCCCAAAATCTATACTCTGCTGATTTCAAACATTTGTCAGAGGTAGCATACGAGAAAAAACAAACAACAAAAATCTTTTAAGTCAACCTTCCTGTATGATGGTCTCTATACTCACCAACCGATTTAATTTACCTTAGGTAAAAGACTCAACTCCTGTGATGCTCAATTTCTTTTGAAATAAGGATATTATTATTCTGAGTTCACAGAACTTTTCTAAAGAGTAAACCCACTTAAGCACATAACCCACTGAGCTCATGCCTAGCATAGTGTTACTGCTCAACAAATAGGGATTATTATTTTTTTGTTGTTCTGTATAAATGACAATCGAGAATAGTCTCCTAAGTAGATTGTGTGATCTTCATGAAATTGCTAACGTCTTCTGTGTTTATTGGTGGAGCAGACAAATGAAAAGCAAGCCCTTGGAAACCTTGGGGGAAACTGTCAATAACAACGTTTAGCTAAATCTTCAGAAAACACACCTAAGAAACATAAAAAGAAAGATATATTTACACAAATGTTTCTCCTATTGATGGGGAGCTTTATAAGCAAGGATACCATAGCTTTTTCATATTTGAATATACTGAAAACATAGAATCCACGTGAAATACCCTTCAAGGACTGCATGAGGAAATGAATAAATGCATTCTTGTTATTTAATGAACTAAGGTCCTATTGAGCAGCAAGGGTAGTTTACCAAACAGAGCTAGTGAATATAGTTTAAAATTCTATTTAGAAGTGTTGCTTGGCACACAGAGGCTCTCGATAAAGGCTCTGCCTAATGATGAATGAGTGTGGTTCCCTAGCTCTCTTTAAAACATGTCAGATTGTATGGTCACAGATCAGCAGAGAAAGTGATTTCATCTAACTAACTGTCATCAAAATCTGCCTAAAATGTTTCCAAATGTTTATTTTGGAAGATTCAACTTTACTCGAGTCACTGCAACAGTTTGACACACTGTAATTAAAATCCTGCTCTCCTTATTCACAATGTTGTTCTCAGTGCAGGGTGCTAAGTAGCACATAACTCTACTATGACTATAGAGTGGGGCAAGGAAGAGCTCAACCTTTCCTATCTTCCTTAGGCTAGAAAAAGGATGAAAGTCTGTGGTGATCACTCCACACAACTTGTTAAAAAGAGTAACAGACACACAGAATAACTCAGATGAGAACAAAGGCTGGATGCCTGTAGCTATGCTAAAAAAGCAGTTGCTTAAGGAAAGACAACCCTATATAAGGGTTGCTGCTGACCTAAAAGATACTTTTGTGCAAGTTAGAAAAAGGCATCATTTACTCAGGCAAATTTTAAGAATTTATACTCTTTTTTTTTCATTTTTTCAACAGTTCTGTTCAGGAAAATTTCAGTGTCCAGTAAGCAGCACACCGACTGTGATTTGAGTAGCTATACCCAAAATTGAGCCTTTCAACACATACCCTGGATACCACAAGGACACACATGCCATTAGTACAGAACACGTTCCATGTCCTTCCATTCATCACTCAGGTGAAGTAACTGATAGATTCAGAATTCGATGATGGGGAAGAGTCAGGCCCGAGGCCAGTGCGAAGGTAAGAGAAAGCAGCCTCCGGGTACATCTGGAGTACAGCTGTGACAAGCCCAGCTGAACATGAATGGCTACAAGGTAAGCTTCTGCAGGGATTCTCCTGCTGCTCCACAACTTGGCTTGGAAGCTCAGAAACTCCATGTCTAAGATATGAATGGCATACCCCTTAGGTGTGCCTTATTTCTATGGCATACAATTTGAAAACCCAGGCATTACAAAAATGTGTGTGAGAAAGCACAAGACATTCGCCCACTTACCTCTGATGTCCCCTAGTTTGTGACTATGCCCAGAAACCACCAATCAACATTGTTCAAGAAGGAAGAAAGGTAATCCAAGATTGTCCAATAGATGCAAAGTATGCATCTGAGAGATATATCTAGGGCCATTTATTTCTTCTGAAACTTTTAAAATTTCCATTTCTATATACTTGCTATAACTTGGCAAATTATTTTGTCACATACAATGTCGGAACCACAGAAAGATTTAGAGATAATGAATTTTTAGTTACTTCATTTAATAGGTGAGCCTGATATTCAGTATGGTTTTCAGTATGAATCTGGATTAGTCATTAAAATTGTTTATTAATTTCATGCATGAGTTAAATAAGTATTTTGCTTTTTGCTATTCATGCCTTTGGTCTTCCTTTTCCACTTTATCTTTTATACTGCTACTGTTGTGGTCATTCTAAAGTGAAAATAGCAGAAGTAGGATCATGCAAATCACTTGCCTGGAATATTAGTATGTTTCTGCTCTATATGTATTCATTTATCTATTCTTTCAAAATATATACAAGATTCTGGTTATACATAAATGAAGAAGATACACATGGTCTCAGATCTCCAGGTATATCTGGTGAGACCCGTACTTTGGCAAAAGAGCAAAATACTATAAAAATTAATACAATTTAAAATTTCATTAGTGATAAGAAAAGTAGGGGCTTCTAAAGTTGATTGTGCAAGAGAGATAGAGGGGTTAACTAAAGATACAGTCATTTAGGTGAGAAGAATGGGCGAACTGCATAGGTGACAGTGACTATGCATTCATGAGCTATGGATTCCAACTTCATATTAATTTGCACGCTTGCAATCTGATCCCCTTCCACCTTGTCAGATTCTTCTCCATCTTTTCTCCTTCTTGCTCCACAAAATGTTTATGCACACTACTTAAAATCTTTTTTTATTTTATTTTCCTGGCAATATAATTTGGCCTCTAAGATCCAGTTCAAAAATATTCCTTCTGCTCTGACAAACCTTTAGTCAGAACTCAATATAGTTTATCCAGTGGTCACACATACTTCCACAGATTTATCACTGGACACTTTGCAGACATATTTGCACTTGTTTTTATCATTAGTCTGTGAACTCAACAAGAATATTAACTATGTTTTATTAATTTTTGCATTCTTTTAGATATTTGATATATATTTGTCAAAATGAACAAATGAATTACTGAATTAAATTCCCCAAGTCATATGGTAACAAATGGGCTGATGACAGAGTCAGTACTAGATCCCAGAACTCTAAATTCCAAGCCCAGACCTACTTGGCATTCTACATATAAGAAATTGGGGTGTGACTTTACAACATTGCATGATATCAAAAAGACAAAGTCAATTTACAGTGAGTTTGAAGAGGGAGATAATATTGGTTCTGTCCATGAAAAATCTAGGAAAATGTATTTGGAAAATAACATTCAATTTAGAGCACTACCAAACTGCATAAACATGAGGATGCAGAAAAGAAAAGCAGAATGAAGGTGTTAAGTAAATGAACAAGTTGGCTTATCAAGGAATCACAAGAATTCACACCTGAATTTGTTACTTGACACAAAAGAAAGGAACAGGGTAGTATATAAATAAGAGAATAAAATACTTGATGTTTTATCAATGGATAAAGTAAATTATTAAGCCAAAGTTAATAACAATTATTATTGTAACAAATAAGTATATACAATAGACATAGTTCTCAAAGCGTTTTTATATTCACTATCCCATAACTGCATAGTAACATAAGATTAACTTGTGTCGTCATCATTTAACAGGTTGGGATAAAGGGTCTGATTCACTAATATCATGCAGCTAGAGTTAGAATTAGTACAAATCATGATGTCCTAGAAGAGTGTGCTCACTACTATATGGAATCAACAGAGTGGCAGCTTGAGTGGACTGAACATGAGAAAAATGTCCAGGAGTAAGAGGCCCTGTCTTTGGAACAGGGTGTGACACATCCATCCCACATCCTGGTGCAAAACATCGGCACGTCTTACTTTAGACAAGGGATGCGTTCTTCAACAGTTCTGAAGAAATCATATGCTTAAAACATTACATTATAAATTCACTGAGATATCTTATTATAAAAAGAAAACCTAAAATATAACCTTTTGCAATATAATGTTTAAAAACCTCTTTATTTTTATAATCCAACCTCTTTGTCACTTGTACAGTCTACAAAGCAGGTGCACCTTTGATTCATATAAATACTTACTGTTTTTTGTATAGCACCATTCTGGAGAAGGTTATTTTATCTCCCTCCTATGCTCTCTCCCTTGTACCTTCAAGCTCTCTTCCTTTTTGATCTGTTTCTAAATTTTTCCCAACTAAGAAACCACATGATGCTTATTCCGTCATTAACATACTTTCGAATTATATTTCTTTTTCAGAAAAACTTTGATAATTTAAAAAAACAGATAAGATATTATTTTATCCTCTCTGATTCATGATCTTTTGCTCCAAAACAAGATGATGGAGAATGCAGTCCTGATTATTGCAAGGAGGTAGGAAGTGGAATTGTCATGTCCAGTGCTCATGCTGATGAGTGGCATGACCTTGAGCAAATTCAATCATGTTTTGTGCCTCTTTAAAGGTGGTTTTCTTAACCTTCCAGAGCTGAAGAAGGTTGAGGTGTAGATATAAATAACCTTGAATCAGGTGGCATTTTTCTGATTGATGTTCCCCCACCAAATCCTCCCTCCAGGACAGGACCAGTTATTTTGGCACTCAGCTGAAGTGATGAACAGGAGGTAACAAAGTTGTCATTATTTTGAATTTCTATTACCAGACATAATCTTCTCTGAACCATGCAGCACAGCTGAAATCAAGAGGGTTCTGCTTATCAGAGTCTTTGATTTGCAGTGACAGTTGTCAAAGCGCTCTGTTAGGGACCAGATTTTACACTGCAGGATTGGTGAACAGTCTACCCATTCCTTGTTTGCTTCTAGTTTTATTTTATTTATTTATTTTCTGATTTTAATTTGAAAATTCTAAATTGCATTTCATGGTTCAGAGAAGATGGAAACAGAGCTCAATTATTCTATGTTTATTTATCATTTTTACCAATTGGATAAACTGGCATATTCTATACTACTAAACTGAAACAGAGATTTTAGGATATTTTGCAATGTTTAGTATACTACAGCCAAGCAATTTAACTTCAGGTCATAGGACTCTGTTGCTTTCTGGGTAGCCTGGATTCTTTAATTTCCTCATCACCTGACAAAGCTCAAGGGCTGTTTATGTATCTTTCTCACTGAAGCCTGGAGATGTGTTATTAGACTTAGAGATTGACATAGTTGGAAGAAAATTCACAGAAATGCAATAGTAAGTAATTAGAAATATGGTACTCATTATAATCCAGAAAAGGAGCCAAATATAAACTTACACAATTGTATGTACAATTATACACTAAATTAATTGATCGAAAGCATAATTAGCAAATGTAAGAACTCCTAATCAATCTAAGATTTCCCTTCAACTCCCAAATCCAGTGTTGCTTCTAAAATCTGTGCAGATTACACATCAACATGGTAATGATCCAATCTCTTTGGCGTGCCAATCTGACTAAAGTTCCAAGACATTCGATCAAACATAAGGTGAGGTGCTGCTGTGAAGACATTTGATTAAGGTCCACAATCAGTTGGA
This sequence comes from Macaca mulatta, assembly GCF_049350105.2. Lineage (NCBI taxonomy): Eukaryota > Metazoa > Chordata > Mammalia > Primates > Cercopithecidae > Macaca > Macaca mulatta. Next base: position 81,680,582 of record NC_133419.1, read on the forward strand.
TTTACATAAGCCATATTATCCCAGATAATATGGTGGACCCGATTCAATTAAAAAGCCTTAAAAGCAGAGTAGGCCTGGAAGGACAGGATTCCACCTGTGGACACCAGCTTCAGCTTGTGCCTCAGAATTCCAGCTCAGCCTTCCTGATAATCCATTTTATGGATTTTGGGTTTGCCTAGGAAGCCTCTTAAATCACATAGCCAGTTCCGTGCAGTGCACCTCTTAATATCCCCTTACTGATTATTCTCTTATGGAACTCTAACTGATACAAATATTCAAATTTGTACCTGATGCAAGGGCTATGTAGAAAGTTCATCAGGTGTCAGTGAGATACCTTCGGAAGAAATGAGTTTAAATAAATATTTAAACCGTTTTTCCTAAGGAATTTTTAAAAATATGTCTATTTTAAGTGTTATTGTTTATTTCTTCTTCAAAGACAATTTTTCCAAGCTTCCAAGGAGCCAAGCTGAAGAAAGGAGTGAAACAATGGGGGTGCCTTTCTTTCTTGATCTTGGGAGAACGTATTAAAGTAGAACTCAGAAAATCTGGGCTGTTACTTTCTAATTCATCACCTCAGGCAGGATATGTAGCTTTTGCAAATCTTGCCTTTCCCAATTTCAAATGAAGCTCATGATTTGTGTCTTGCGTACATAAGGACTTGCTATGAGCATTAACAGAGATTATGAATGCAAAGCACTCTGCTTAGCATTAATTTTTTTTTCTTTTTCTTTTTTTTGGCGGGGGGGGGAGGGACTGAGTCCCGCTCTGTCACTCAGGCTGGAGTGCAGTGGCACCATCTTGGCTCACTGCAACCTTCACCTCCAGGGTTCAAGCAATTCTCCCGCCTCAGCCTCCTGAGTAGCTGAGACTACAGGCATGCACCACCACGCCCAGCTAATTTTTGTATTTTTAGTAGAGACGTTGGCTAGGAGGGTTTTGATCTCTTAACCTTGTGATCCACCTGCCTCGGCCTCCCAAAGTGCTGTGAATACAGGAGCGAGCCACAAGCTGGCTGCTTAGCATTAATATCTTTAACAAAATAATGAGTAGAGCTACATGGCAGATTCAATTCTGATTTTGTGTTATATGCTTGATCTGTAGCTATGCCTCAGCAGCTTTGCACAGCATAGGGTCACAGATGCTTTCTTCTTATTATGACTTACATGGATGCAAATTGTAGGTAACAGAAAAATGTTGGTATTACATGTCAAACACAATAGGCAAATAGAATAAAAAGGTTATAATCAAGCTGCAAGCTGCATACTCTATTCAGCCTTCTTTGTCTCTGAAATATGTCAACTACTATTTCCTGAGATATGAGGCACTTGACTGAGATGATTAAAAAATACAACCACCAGAAATAGGCATCAATTACACAAATTTACTAATAAGAAACAAGAAATATGGCTCCACATGAGTGCACATAACACACACATACACACACAAACACAATGTTATGAATTATTTTCCAGATTTCTACTTGTCACTATTTTATTAGGTACATAAAGAATATTTTATATATCTCTTTGCTCTGGGATTGAGAAACTTTTGCTTTAGGGTTTTATTTTATTTTATGGTTAGAGAAGAAGGGTTAGAAAAGAACTATTACAGACCAGTGATGTATCTAGAGTTTTCCTCCAATTTCATCAAAGAAACAGAAACAGATATAGTGATGTAACACATAGTTTTTATAAACTGTTGTTACAGACTTAAGAGCTGAAACTTTCGCAAGTTTTTAAAACCAACAAACAAGCAGAAGAAAATATAGTCTTTTCTATACAAGGTATTCTGATGATGTAATAATTTTATATTCATTCATCTTAATAATCAAAGGTGGAAGTAAACAAAAGAGGTCATAGATGTTTTTGATAATAAAAAAGAGAAGGAGTTCCTTGCTTTCATTATTTAATTTTAATAATAATCATAATTGGGAAAAAAAACCCATGGATTAGAAGTTAAGTGGCTTGTCCAACGTCAAGTTTACCAAAATATCTTCTATTCTATATTCAAAGGTATTTCACTCAAAAAAACTCATTACCTGAAGTATTTTAATGAAAATATTATATAATTTAATATAAAAATAAACTATTAGAAGATGGAGAGACAAAGGCTTCAGGACTATTCTCAGTGACATGCAGAATAAAACTTTTCTTCTTTAGAGACAGCCTTGTAAAATGGCATTTTGTTTTACTTAAAATTTTAATTGTCTTTCCCCAAAGTAAATTGTTGAGGACAAATTATACTTATACTGAAGCTCTTAGTATAAAATACTTATTTTTTCTTTACCATAAGTTTGTTAATTTTTAAAAATTTTTATGTTAACATTTGTTATTTCTGATCATAAATGTAATACAAAAAATGTTCCCAAAAATTGAAGTATAAAATATTTGTTCCCTTAAAGGTCAGGGACAAGATAAAAATATGTGTTATCACTGCTATTGTTCAGAGAGTCCTGGCAGATATAACCAGATAAGAAAAGAACATTAATAATCTGAAGATACATGATTATCTCTAATAGAACAATTATTAGAAGTCACAGTTTCAGAAAGGTTGCCAGATATAAAGCTAATATTCAAAAAATAAATTACTGGTCCCTTTTCAAAGACTAGTTAAAAACTTAAGAGAAAATAAGATCACTTCCCTTAGCAACAAAACTATAATGTGTCTATAAACTAATGTATCAAGACCTTTATAGAGAAATTTATAAAACACTATGAAGGACATAATAGAAAATATAAACATATGGAAAATTATACCACAATCAACATTATGACTTAGTATTATAAAGGTTTCAATATATCCTAGTCAGTAATTTGAAAACAACTTTAACAAAATTAACAATAATATATTTTTAATATCAATAAGTCAATTTTACATTTTATATAATAAATAAATAATTAGAAATAGTCACATAAATATATAACCTCAAAGCATGAGGTTCAATCAAAAGTGTGAGCCTAAATAATTTTTGAACCCTCTCAACCCTGTGTTACAGGAATGCTCTCTGACATTGGGAACTTCAGCCTGTTCCATCCTGTTTGCCTCCCAGATGCATCTTCAAGACAAACTAATTATCTTGGGGAATTAGATAACAGCCTGACACTTTCATATGCCTGTTTCCAAATTCTGATCAATATGCAAAATATGTTTTTGCAACCACTTATATAAATCTTAATATTCTGGCCTAATGCAGACATGAAAGTATAATGGACTCCCGAATACGACTGCTTATATTCAAATCCTACCACCACTACTTAGTGCTTGTGCCTTGGATAAATTACCTAAGCACATCAGAACTTGATATTCTTAATTATAGTATGAAGTTAATGATAGTACCCTCATAAGGGTAGTGATGAGGAATCAATAACATGATTCATACAAGTAATTTAGTAAAGGGTCAGGCAGATGGTAAAACACTCAATACATGTTAGAAATGATGGTAAAGAGAAGGAGAATGGCAATGATGATGAAAGTGATCATAATATTCAACTACTGAGTTGAGCAAATTCTTAGTGTAGGGCTAAGTACCTCTTATATAGAGGTACGATACTTTCACAGCATAAGTCTAGCAACAAACATTACATTCATGAGCTCACATTTGAATAAGAGATGGATGTGTTTTTGGAATTTATAGTTCGTTATATAATGAATAATGTAGCAATTTTATATACTTTACACAGATACAGCAGTAGTTTGGGGTTGGAGCTGTTGCTGATATACTTACTTACTGATTAACTTACCGCTGATTTGGGAATTTTAATACTTAAAAGACACCATCAATGGTTCTTATATACATAAAGGCTGAAAAATGTGAAATCACATTTAGTGAAGGATTAGGAGAGTGAGAAATATTGTTTATTAAAAATCTACTATATGCAAGTTACTGGACTTGGACAACCTCATGTTTCAAATCACCTAATCTTCACAGTCTACTATTGTCTTTGAGGCAAATACATTTATTAACCTCACATGGATGAGAAAATTAGACTGCAGGAAAAGGTTTCAAACCTTCTGTAATATCATGTATATATTAAGGATATGGAGAAAGGATTCAACATCAGATATCCACTGGAAAGGCAGAACTGATCTCCTTCATTCCCCTAATTGAATTATTGCCTTCATCTACAGAAGACAGAAACATGAAGAGTTAATAGCAGGTAGCTTCTCTTTAAGCAAGCCACTTGTAAGTAACTTGATAATTTCCTAGTGAAAATGACATTTATCTTGGAAAAACGGGGCACAAACCCAATGACATTTTAAAGTTTTGTCATTGGGTTCAAATGTGCGCATGTACAAAACTATGCCACCACAGAAAAAGTTGTCTTCTAAGGGTGCCAAGGAAGAGATTGATTAAATTTGGGATCCATGCTTGACTGAGGCAATTTGCCTAGTCTTTCGTAGTCACAGTGTTCCCATTTACAAAATAAGGGTTATTTAATTTAACAAATGATTATTAGGCTTGAAATAAGTAATAGAGTAGAAAGTGCTGATAAACTCTTAAACATTATACAAATGAGAGCTATTATGATCATATCAGCTCAAGACTGAACTGAAAGCTAGGAAAATTCTTAGGAAGATTAAGACCTACTACATTTATCAATCCAGTGAATGCTTAAATACCATCTTTTTATTGTAAACATTGTTCAGAAATTTCTATAATATTGCTCTTTTTATCTATATATTATAAAAGCATGATCATCCTTGTGTCCCTATATTATCTGAAAAATAATTACTTGTTCATAATTATATAGTTGATCACAATACTGGTTAGTAATTATATAATATCTTCCTAAATTTTCTAAGCCTTACACAATTAAATATGCTTATTTCAAGACAGATTTGTAAAATATACTTCCCGCTGTGATACTGAAGCCCAGCAACACAAAGTAACAGTGGAAAGTGAAGAACATATAATGATTTTGGTTGCTATGAATTGGAAACAGAGATATTGTGGGGTAGGGAAGAGAAAAGGGAAGATGGATGATAGAGAAAGACTGGACATTTTTGAAAAGAAGGCTTAGAAGAGGAGAACAAAGAAGTGGGGGGAAAAAGCCCTGGGGTCTTGGAAATACATCCCTGAACATACTCAGCATTACGGAGCTGAGATGTGCATGAGAAGCTGATGAATTCTGGCCAGAATGGTCCGTTTCACCCAATTATCCTTCTGCATGGCATTATCATAGCTGCAACTAAAATTAGAAACAATGCTATGATTCATTCCGATGTAGGCAGGTAAACCAATTTTACTTTAAACTTTTTTCTTTATAGAATTCCCAAGATATTTAGTATCTGTGGAATCTCAACAATAGCAGCATATTTAAGAGTCTAAAGTTAAAAAGTATTTTAAAAAATCTTCATTCTGACCTTGAACTTGTTTTTGAAGGACAATAGAATTAACAAATTACAATAGGTGTATTTAAGAAGGTTCATTTAGAATCTTAATATATATAAAAATTTCTCAATAGATAGATTTTGGTCATGTGAAGATATGTGGTGACCACCCAGGATATGAGATGAAAGTACGAGTCAAATATAAAAGGAGCAGAAATGTTTTACCATTTCACAAAAATATATCTTCAATAATTACTCAGGATTAGCATGTTTTATTGAAATTGTACTGTATTTCACACTTGTTTCTTGTATTTCCAAATGTTTATTTTTGTCATTTAGTGTTGACCAAATGAAGAAAGAAAGTCTTAATAATCATATGTCTAAAAAAAATCTTAAATCTAAAGAAGACAAAACCAAATGTGGTTCTTTCCTTAGTCCTTGAAACAATGTATTATTTCAGTATAGTTCATTCAGCTCCTCGGATAATGCCTTTCACATAGCCGACTTTCGGTAATTGCAAAGCTCTAAGAGAAAACTTTTTCTTGATAAAAATAAAGGCTACCCACAATCAAGCACTTGTAACACCTACTTCTTTAGGACAATGGTACATGCTCATGAATATTTTTTATATGAAAATTACAATTTGAATTATTTTATACCATAGGAAGTATTCAAAAAGTCTTCATACAGTATATGGCAAAAGATATGTGAGGGATCGTCTCTGGGAGGCAATGTAGGAATGACTGACAGAAGCATATAGATGACCTGACATTGTCTTTTCTTTCATTAAAAAAAAATTACTTTTTATTTTTCTCCTAAAATCATTTGTGTCGACCTGTATAATCTGCCTCACCATACACTCTGTTTCTATATGGTTTCCTTCTTAAAACTTGTTCAATCTCTTTGAAATCCAATTTGAAATTTGAATTATAATTTCAATTTGAATTATAATTCAAAAACTATAATTGCAGTATATAAAGGAGAATGGCTTCAGGTGTAAAAAACAAAAAAAATTAAATAAAATTTGCCAAACTCCCTGAAACATAATTATCATATATCCTTATTAAGTTTATATCCTCTGTCTCACCTTCCCTCTTTTCCCATCCATACAAACACTACTCAGCCATGAAGAAATTCTTATTTGCTGCCTCCCAGTGGAAAAGGCAAGTGAAGCTTTCTTTTTGAGGTCACAGAGGTGCTAAAAGCTAAACTCAGTCTCCAAACCCAAGATTTCAGTTCTAGAGATGGGTCCTTAACCAATATACAGAGCTTACTTTTAAAAAAATGCAGATGGGGCACTTTGTTTTTCTTTTTTAAACACATTTTCTAAATGGTGATTTAGAGTAGCTTTTTATATTAATAAATCATCTAAAATGACCACTCACCCCTTCCTTTTTAATTCTGTTAATTAAAAATCTGAACTGTGTTTGCTACCACTTAAATCTAACAAGTTTTATTTCTGTCTAGTGAGGATTACAAAAGGTAATCGTGTTTCAAAACTTTCATTTTATTTTCTTTTTAAATGGTAGACTAACATTTCTTCATTGTTCCCACCCCAGGACAATGGCAAAATCTGGTAAGAGAGCGGATTTTAAGTGTCCTTACACCATCTCTCCCCACAACACACTATAACTATAGGTAGTGATGGGTGTGGGAATCAATTTGACTGACTATGGCAATCAATACACAGTGTCTACACATATCATCATGTTTTACACCCTGAATATACACAATTTTTATTTGTCAGTTAACTATTTTAAAATTAAAAGTGGACTAAACTAAATAGAGATTTATGGTGGGTTTTTTGTTTTGTTTTAAGATCCCAGGCAGTATTTACCTAATTTGGCCAAAATAAAAATAGGTATTATAAAAATGTTAATAATACTACTGCTACTACCACAGAGCATTTATGTACTATTTCATGCTATTAAAATGTCTTTGATTTGTAGCAATCCCCAGAAGACACAGATGAACTCTTAGGAATGGATAAGGAGAGTGTCATCTTCATTTTATATGGAAGGGTATCAAGCTCCTGAAATTTTCAGTGAAATAATCAAGATCACATTCCTAGTTAATGATGGGATCTACACTACAATTTATATCTTCTTAATCTCAGTCTAGTGTTCTTTCTGCTATATTATGTCACTCTGAATGCTTTCACAAAACTCAAAGGCAAAAATGGAATGAAGTAAAATGAGCCCTCTATTATACCATACCAGTTCAAAGGTGTCCCTTCAGTGATGATACTAACTGAGAAGAAACATAAATTCCAGAAATAGTTTCCATATTAATCATATGCTAATTTTTAATATTAGAAATTAAATTACAGATAGTATTACATAAACTCATAAAAATTAGATCCCTAGCAGTAGCTTACACTCTTAACAAAAATAGCTTGCACTATCCTGTACCTTTGTGAAAAAAAAAAAAAACGCAAAAATATGGGAACATTTGTACAGTAATACATGCTTAGAAAATGTTCATAAATATAGAACACACAACTCAAAAAAGACAAATAAAAGAAACCTCCTTCCTGTAACAGTAGGGCCGATAAAGAAGCACACAGAAATGTAAAAGAGCAAACCTTCTTCAGAAAATGGCAGGAATATAAATAATGTATAGGTGCTTTTCACAGATGAATGGGAACAGGAAAAAAGAATTAAAACATACTTTATGGTGGGATACATTTATTTCAGCACACAAAAATTTGGGCTTCAATGAGACATAAGGCTTTATTTTACTCTTTCAAATAGACATCGCATTTTCATAAAGGTTTGTAAAGACATGTTTAGGATTTATATACCAGAATGCCTATACATAATCAATGGAGCTAATTTGTATCATTTTAGATGGTTTCCTAGTACTTGTGTTTTAAGCATACATGTACATATCCTTTTACATTTAAATTTTATCCATTTATTGACTTCTTACTCTCATTCTTGGTCCCCTGCACTAATTTTTCCATTGGTGAAATGTGCTTATTTTGTTTGCTTTTTAGTAACATGGTAATTGAGAAAATGGATTTTGAGTAAGAAAACACAACTTATAGCCATATCTCTATTACTTATTAAGTCCATGATCTTAAATAAATTATTTAACATCTCCAAATCTGAGTTTTTACCCCTTTAGAATGCCTATAATGAAACTCACATGTCTCAGCTGTTGTAAATATTAAAATGCATACTACATATAAAAAGTACCATGCCTATTACACAGTGAGTGGTCAATACATGCTAGCTATCACTAGGAGTACTAATATTTACGTATTGTTTGTTATCATTATTGTGATCTTAAAGTCATATTATTCTTGTTAGGAATTTGTTGAGATAAATTTGTTCATGGCTCAAACCTTTGTTGAGTATCTATTCTATATCAGGCATGAATCTACACATTTTCTATAGACAGTTAAATGAAATAAATAAGAAAATGCTTAACACTAATAAGTGCTATAATAAAAATAAAGCATGTGATATGACAGAGTACCCATGGAATTTATTGATGTTGGGTGGTCTTAAATTTCTTTTTAATGATGATATTTAAGCTAGACTTAACATTAAGAAGTCACCTATATAAAGATATAGCTATTGTGCACCAGGGGCAAGGATAACAGGTCATCAAAAAGCTCCCTATTCTAGGATTGTAATGATATCAGTAAAAATAATAGTAATAATTATAGCTAACATGTATTGAATAATTTCTTTGTGACTGGTACCTTGAACTCATTTAGTCCTCACAACAAAAACTCTATGATATTGAGAGCATAATTTCATGGATAAAGAAATCAAGACCACAGAGGTTAAATATTTGCCGAAAATTACAAGAATTATGTTTTTACAGCTATGCTTTTAACCACTAAGTTATTCATTGTGCTGTCACTGATGATTTGGAGAATTGCAAAGGCTCATGTGGCAGGAGTGTACTGGGCTAGGAGAAAATGTTATACAACGAGATTAAAGAAGTAGGCAGGTACTTGTCAGGAAATTTATGATTAAAGTTAAAACTCAATTGTAATAACACTCTCATCCTAGTTTTCTCTCTCCTCCTTGGCTTATGTTTTTCCAAATGTAATTTGATTGCCTTATCTTTTCCTTTTGATTTTCATAATAATCACATAAGCTTTTTCTAATTACCAAGTTTTATAAATTTAAAAACTACTTAAGTAGATAAAAAAATTATTTGGTCATATTATCACAATGATTTTGCCTTATTATTTGTACCTTCGGGTAATATGAAGCTGGCAATTGGGCTGATGTAGAGGGTCCAAGAAAGATTGTTTAACATTTGTTGTGTCTGGGCAGAAATGGCAGGAAGGCTGAGCACAGCTGGGGCTGTCAACAGGAGTACCTTTATGTGATCTCTCCAGCATGAGGTCTCAGCGTAATTGGACTTTTTACAAGGAGGGCCATAGCTCTAAGCAAGTGTTTGGTGAACAAGTCAAAAGCTGCCTGGCTTTCTATGACCTAACCTTGGAGATGTTCTACTACACTCCTGTGGTCAAAGCAGTCACAAGCCTGCCCAGATCCAAAGGGAAGGAAGAGGCAGATTCCAACTTTTTTTTTAACCTTTTATTTTAGGTTTGGGATACATGTGAAGATTTGTTACACAGCTAAACTACTGTCACAGGGATATGTTGTACAGATTTTTTCATCACCCACCTATTAAGCCAAGCACCTAATAGTTATCTTTTCTGGTCCTCTCCCTCCTCCCACCTCCATCCTCAAGTAGACCCCAGTGTCTGTTATTTCCTTCTTTGTGTTCTCATCATTTAGCTCCTGCTTATAAGAGAGAACATGCAGTATTTTGTTTTCTGTTCCTGTGTTAGTTTGCTAAGGATATCCTCCAGCTCCATCCATGTTTCCACAAAAGACATGGTCTCATTCTTGTTTTAAGGCTGCATAGTATTCCATGGGTATATGTCCTGCATTTTCTTTATCCAGTCTGTCATTGATAGGCATTTTGGTTTATTTCGTGTCTTTGCTATTGTGAATAGTGCTTCAGTGAACATTTGCATGCATGTGTCTTTATTGTAGAATGATTTATATTCCTCTGGGTATATACCCGGTAATGGGGTTGCTGGGTTGAATGAAATTTCTGCTTTTAACTCTTTGAAGAATTGCCATACTGCTTTTCACAGTAGTTGAACTAATTTACATTTCCACCAACAGTGTATAAGTGTTACCTTTTCTCCACAACCTCACCAGTATCTGTTTTTTTTTTTTACTTTTTAATAATAGCCATTCTGACTGGTGCGAGATAGCATCTAATTGTGGTTTCATTTGCATTTCTCTAATTATCAGTGATATTGAGCTTCTTAAAATATGCTTGTTGGCCCCATGTATGTCTTCTTTTGAGAAGTGTCTGTTCGTGTCCTTTGTCTACTTTTTAATGGGGTTGTTTGCTTTTCTCTTGTAAATTTATTTAAGTTCCTTATAGATGCTAGGTATCAGAGCTTTGTCAGATAGTTTGCAAAAATTATCTCATTCTGTAGGTTGTCTGTTTATTCTGTTGATAGTTTCTTGTGCTGTGCAGAAGCTCTTAAGTTAAATCAGATCCCACTTGCCAATTTTTGCTTTTGTTGCGATTGCTTTTGGTGTCTTTGTCATGAAATCTTTGCCCACTTTCATGTCTAGGATGGCATTGCCTCAGTTGTCTTCCAGGATTTTTATATGTTTGGGTTTTAAATTAAAGTCTCTGATCCATCTTGAGTAGATTTTTGTATATGGTATAAGGAAGGAGTCCAGCTTCTTAGTAGAGGAAGTGACAAAGAATATGTGGCCATGTTTCAAAACCACTGCAATGAGTTAATTTAAATTAAAATGGGGATTTGAATAACTGTTCTGAGGATGTACTTAGAATCTTTGCAGTTAGTTGTTTGCCAGTATCAGCAGGCTAGCCAACCAACTCCATTCTCTGAACTCTCCCCTCATAAACCACGGTAAAATTAAACACTTTGAAATTATTTTAAAATATAGCTCTCAGATCAATTTATACCTGTGACCTGAATATGCATCTAATCTTTCTGAATATGACATGAAATTATCAAGTGTTCCTTCAAACACAGAAGTCAGTGTCATCATCTTTGGCACAGTTTGAAGAATGTGGCTGAAGTCCTCAACATCCATTGATTATTTGAAGACTCTATGCCTGTGCCAAGAAAATAGGCTATCTGCCATATATTGCCTGATAGAACAATACAGTTCTTACTCAGCAGCAAGAACATTCTCAGCTCCCAAAAATCTAGCCCAAAAGTCTTTGTATGGTGACATAAGTCATTCAATTCATGGGATTATCCCTTTGGTATTAAGACCAAAGGGAGGTTTATTCTTTGCTAAATGTAAAAGAAATATATCAAATAATTTTCAGACACTGGAATATTCCAGAACACAAAACAGGGAGAGTACAGCATGTATGTGAGGGGTCAAAATGAGGCTATTTTGGGCAGCCAATATATTGATATTGACTAAATAGAAGTGGTCATGGAATAAGAAACAAAAAAGGTTAAGGAACATAATAATCTTCTCAATAATAATATTAAGGGGAAGAAAAGAAAAAAAAAACTAATAGAAAGTTAGTATTTACTACACATTCCTCACATGCCAACATTCATGATTAGTTTTCTACAGACATACGGTGTATTAGTCAGGGTTCTGTAGAGGGACAGAACTAATAGGATATATATATATATATATAAAGGGGAGTTTATTAAGTATTAACTCACATAATCACAAGGTCCCACAACCGGGTGTCTGTAAGCTGAGGAGCAAGGAGAGCCAGTCCAAGTCCCAAAACTGAAGAACTTGGAGTCTGATATTCGAGGGCAGGAAGCATCCAGCATGGAAGAAAGATGTAGGCTGTTAGGCTAGGCCAGTCTCATCTTTTCACATTTTTTCTGCCTCATTTGTATTCTAGCAGTACTGGCAGCTGATTAGATGGTGCCCAACCAGATTAAGGGTGGGCCTGCCTTTTCCAGCCCACTGACTCAAATGTTAATCTCCTTTGGCAATACCCTCACAGACACATTCAGGATCAATACTTTATATCCTTCAGTCCAATCAAGTTGGCACTTAGTATTAACCATCACAAGTCTACCCCTTGTCAACTTGAACCCATACACATCTCCTGACATCATGCATAATCTTCAAATAAAGACAATAATAATTATTGTCTCTTAGGCAAAATAATAATTAGGCAAAGTAATAATTATGCCTAAGATAATACAAGTATTCTTTGTACAATCAGAAACTCACCAATCCCCAACCCAAATACTATTATATAAAGTTGATGATGCTTAAATGTTGATGTGAAGTCAATAAATCTATGTCACATGATGAAGGAAAAAGGAAATAAAATGAAGATATTTTCTTAGTATGAGTGATTACATGCAAATTTTATTAACAAAAGGAGGAGGAAATACTCATGACAGTTACAGCCTCATTTCTGCAGCTGGTCACATGGTCGTAGCTGGTGTTGATGACTACCTTCTTCTACTAACCATTCTGTATTCCCTTTGCCTTCAGCAAGTACCTCAGCAGGTGGTGGTTTTTTCCTGGTGGAGTGAGCCAAATCTTCATTCCTGAAGGGTCTGGACCATTTGGAGTCAATCCTTCCTGGATTGGGCCATTGTCATTTCCCATTGACCTTATTCATAGGGTATGGTAATACTAAGACATACTAATGAATCTCCTGTATTCCATGCATACTCTTCCTTACCTCCGTTGTGAAACAGTAGACTGATTTCATCTTGACAGTCTGGGTCAAACACTCCCGCCAACACTGTAACTCCCTTCTTAGCCTATTTACTTAACGGTAGGAGGAGCCCAAAGTGTCTAGGTGACAATTTTAACTTCCAGTTTAATGGAATCATTGTTGTTTCTCCTGGTGGCAGCCTTCCTCCCTCTGGAACTAAGACCTCTAGGCCAGTAAAGCATAATGTCAAGGGAAAGGGAGGCAAAAATTTTGTCTCTCACAAGCAGTAAGTCAGGAGTGTCAAATGCATTTATTTTGCATAACTCTCTAAACAGTTCACACCAAGGACTATCAGTGTTCTGCATAGTATTAAAAGAGGAGTCCTTAGCATTTTGGGGTTTAAGCATATTAAACAGCCAACTCTAGAAACCCCAAAGTCAACAAAAGAACTCCATCCTTAATATTCTGTTCCTCTAGAACGACTCCTGTTACCAAAATCTGTATTAGTCAGGGTTCTCTAGAGGGACAGAACTAACAGTATGGATAGATAGATAGATAGATTATTAAGTATTAACTCACACAATCACAAGGTCCCACAACAGGCTGTCTGCAAGCTGAGGAGCAAGGAGAGCCAGTCCAAGTCCCAAAACTGAAGAACTTGGAGACCGATGTTCCAAGGCAGGAAGCATCCAGCATGGGAGAAAGATGTAGGCTGGGAGGCTAAGCCAGTCTAGTCTTTCTACATTTTTTCTGCCTGCTTTATATTCTAGTGGCACTGGCAGCTGATTACATGGTGCATATGCAGATTAAGGGTGGACCTGCCTTCCCAGCCCACTGACTCAAATGTTAATCTCCTTTGTCAGTACCCTCACAGACACACCCAGGAACAATACTTTGTATTTTTAATCCAGTCAAGTTGACAGTCAGTATTAACCATCACATATGGTGACCTATTAGGTAACTTTCATCATGTATTTTAATAGAAAGTATGGAAGTGCAACCTAATTTCTTCAAGGGCTTGAAATTATAGGTGAAAGTACCAAAATTTTACCTCAGGGTTGTCTGCTTCCTTAAACACTCCACCTACTTCAAAAATCCTATGCCATTTCAAGTCTTAAAAGACTGTATAATAAACAGTTTGGGCAAAATACTCTGGTATTAGAACTTAAAGCGTATTTTTCAGAAGGTAACAATTTAAATGTTCTTTAAAGGATGCTCAAGATTTTTCTAAGTAGGGAAAGAAGGCAGACATGTAGAAAGGAATCCCTGTAAGCAAACATCAGAGGTGTAAAGTTTGGTACCTTGCAGCATATGTTGTGTATCTAAATATAGCAATAAGAAATCAGTCTGGAAAAGGCACAGGACATTTTTGGAAGTTGTTATGGTTTGGAATAAAATAGAACAAGTTGAAGTCATAGTCATATGTCATCTTAGATGTTTTATACACAATCTATGTGAAGTTAAATTTTGCCCACTTAATTATTCCTTATTTCATTATTTCAATAAATACTCATTTGAATGCTTACTATATGCCAGAAAAAGAACTAGTTATTAAGGGTATATTTGTGAGCAAAATAGACACCATCTCTGCTGATATGGAGCTAAAAGTCTGATGGAAGAAATGAAATTTATTAAAATAATCACATAAATATGTATTAAAGCAGTGTGAACTTTTATTACTAAAAATAAAACATATCGATTCATAGGATCTAGTCTGGTGAGGTTGAAGAAGAACACTTCCTTATGGAATTTACACTTTAGCTATAATCTGAAGACTAAACAGGAATTCATTAGAAGAAAGGACAAAAGGAAAGGTAGGAAATGAAACAATTTTGGAGTCAGTGTGGGTGGAGTACAGAAAGTAAGGATAAAAAAAGACATGAAAAAGTTTTTGCAAAATTAGTGCCATGTGAACACATTCACATTTCTAAAAAGACCTACAGATGCATTGGAGATGACAAAAGCAGAGCATGGAGCACCAAGGAGAATCCAGGGAATAGATGATGCTTAATTAGAAAGACAGAGTGATGAAAAAATTAAATATAAATAATAATTTCTATGTTACTTATTTATTGTGAAGATAAAAGAAAATTACTATACAAGTGAAAAGGAAGGTTTATGACACAATCTACTATATAAGAATACAATGTATTAGACTAAAATATATTAGAATGCAAAGACTTGTTCAATTGCAGAAAGTTTTATATGCAATGAAGTTTGAAACATATGTTGAAGGGAATTTGAAAGCAAAGACTCACATAGAGTAGACTGATGTACTTAGATCCGAGTGTTTTGGAAAGATATCTGTATTAAGGAGGAGTATCAATGGTGCCTAGAATAAAAGGAATAAGGACAGCTACTTGGAAATAAATGGGAACTGTGCTAGGGCAGGGTCTGTGAGAATGAAGAGGAATGAATAAATAACAGGTGTTTCATACATAGACTCATCATAGCGTGGTGACTAATTGAGTGTGGAAAGGGAGGAAGAATGATAAATGGGTTCACTTCAGTTCAGCATGTTATGAATAGTGGGATCACTATCCTAAATACTATGCTAGATTTATTTGTTGATGTAAAGATAAATAGAAGACATTCTAGATCCTTGGGTCCATAGTTCAGTAGGTGAGTATTATAAATATCTTCAGCTCTTCCCTAAGCTGAATAGTTGCTAAGAATTACACCCGCCAGACTCCTTTGCAGCTTGAGTTCCAGATAAAAATGAGATTCTACCCCTTAGTGGCACTTGCATGAGATTTAGAAAGCAGAACTGCAACAGAAACTCTTGCTGCTGCTATTGGTTCTGGCGAGCAGGGTCATGAGACTGGGTACTGGAAGTTCCTGGTGATGGCAGCCATTCTCTGATTTCTTGCATTGAGCTACCAGCTCGCATGTGTGAGAGGCAGTTGGCAAAGCAGCTGGTGGGGAATGCAGAGCTTCTTGACAACTGAATCACAGCTAGTGTGATGCATCCTGGAACTAAACAGTCCAGTGGTCATGCCCTGTGTTCTGCTGCCCCAGCTCATCCAATTATTTGGTAAGTACCTTTTATTTCCTATATTACATCTCTTTCTGTGTAAAATAACTAAATTATTCTGTTTCCTGAATTAAAGCACGGCTTTCACAGTGAGTCAGACCCATAAATAGATCACTTATACATTATTCTAAGTGCTATAACAGTCAAAAGCATAGGGACAAGACAAGTGGATTTTGCTTTTAACTGACACATGGATTGTAGCACTGAGAACTACCAGAGTGTGTGAAGAGGCAGTCAGATGAACAGGGGTGGCAACAAGAAGAGTATAGTTATTGAGACTAAGAGAGGATATGATAGTAATTGTCCTTTCTTCTAATATTACTCTGACCACCCTTGCCAAAACCACAGGTTTCTTTGGGCTTGTATTTTAGTAGATACAAAACCACGAGATTAAACTAAGTTTCCTCCCTGCTCTACAATTACATAAATCTATGAGAACAATTTATTTTAGTTTTAAGAATGTATTTTCAAACATGTCAGAATTTCATAAGATATTTTCTTTCCCAAGGAATGACATGAGTCTTGACTTGACTCTTACAAGGATAAATGTCAAATTAGTTGTATAACGGGAGGAAATCATTTAGCTACTTGGGAGTATTCAGGTTCTAATCAAATTAGGATAAAATTGATATGTCTTCTGTGTGAACAATGGTATGCAGGTGTGAGAGAGATATACCATTAGAAAATATGGAGTGAGATAACTATGTTTTAACTTTTCATCATGACACAGGCTCCCTGTTCTCATCAACAATTTATTATTTAAACCTGAGAAAATGAGCATCTCAAATTCAGGAACAATTTATATCTTTATTATGAGATAAGAAGATTGAGAACAAAAAGATACTTTTGTATTTTCCAGTCATAATTTTAAAGAAATTTTGAAGAGTATCAACATGACAGTTGTCATCATCTTCTACCTTCAATTATAAGTGATTCATAGGCAGAAATTATTATTCAATGGCAACTTCTAGAAGCACTGAAACACTGTAGCTTTTCAGTTCCAACTCGCATGTGCTAAAAGTAATCATATAACCAAAAGACATTATTTTTCTACAAAAAAAGTACCTCTAAAATTGCTGCTGGTACTGTTGATCTTTGATACTGGATTTTTCTTTTTTTAATTCTTCACTGTCCTTTGGTCTGCATGCCCTAGAATCTCTGAAACAAACCTGAAACAAGCTTAACTTTTTAGTGAGACAAGAGAAAGATCTTTCTACTTCCTGCATAAGTTTCTTTGAAAGGAATCAGTGACCTTCTGATTTAGTAGCATGGCAAGGCAACATGTGTGTTTTTGTTGATGTTTTCTTCTAAGCAGTGGTCCTCAATCTTAATGGCACAAAAGACCAATTTTGTGGAAGAAAATTTTTCCATGGCCAGGGCTGGAGTGGGGTGGATGCTTGCGAGATGAAACTATATTTCACCTCAGATCATCCAACATCCATTAGATTCTCACAAGGAGTGGGCAACCTAGATCCCTTGCATGCACAGTTCACAAAAGGGTTCATGCTCCTGTAAGAATCCAATACCACTGCTGATCTGACAGGAGGTGGAATTCAGGAGGTAATGCTCACTGGTCGCTGCTCACCTCCCACTGTGTGGCCCTGGTTCCTAAGAGGCCACGGACCAGTACTGGTCTACAGCCTGGTGGTTGGGGACCCTGTAAAGAATAGGAAAGTTGCTACATTCTGTTTAGATCAGAGTGACATTCCCCAGATCAGAAATCCTTCCCACACCCTGACTACTTTGTGTTTTGTTGTTGTTGTTGGGGTGTTGTGCTGTACTGTTCTCTTACAGCAGTAGCAGGAGAGAGAGTTCCTTAAGAGCAGGGGCAGTGTATTTCTCAGTCTCTCTAAAACCTAGCATAATGTTTGGCAATTGAACAAAATTCAATAAGTGTGGACTAAATCAACTTGAAATACATATAAGTGCAAAATTAAAAAAATTGACAAATTTAAGAAGTATAATAAACCTAAAGAAAAGAAATAAAGTCTTACCCAAAGAATTTTACATAAAGAATGAGTGGAAAACTAATTAAGTCTTAGAAAAATGATGCAATATTAAAAGAATCCTTGATTAGATGTGTAAGAAAGTGAGATTATTCTGAATAGAATATAACTAATTAAGATTATTACTTGTTTATAACAACTCTGATAAAAAAGTAAATGTGAAAAAAATCTAAATGTTTTAGTACAATACACTTATATGTAAGAGCACATAAATTTGTGTAAACTTCAAATCAAAGCCATTAGTTCTAAAGATAATGTGATAAGTAACTTTCTGTGTCAACTTGGCTAGATTATAGCGAGCAGTTGTTAGGTCAAAAGCAAGTCAAGATGTTGCTTCAAAAGTAATTGTTAAGTATCTAATAAGCAGTTGAATGTAAGTAAAGCCGATTAACTTCCATTATGTAGGTGGGCCTCACGCAGTAAGTTGAAGACTGTAAGAGCAAAGATAGAAGACCTTCCCAAAGAGTAAGGACTTCTGCCTGAAGATAGCAAATACCAATTCTGCGTGGGTTTCCTGGCTTCACACTCAAGAATGCAATATCAACTCTTACTGGAATTTCCATGCTGCCAGCTTGCCCTACAAATTTTAGACTTGCCAGCCCTTGCAATTGTGTGAGTCAATTCCTTAAAGCTTCTTTCTCTCACTCTCTGTCTCTCTGTCGATTGACACTATCATCTGTATGACCTAACTATCACTAGTTCAGTTTCTCTGGAGACCTTTCACTAATACAGGGGATAATACAGAACAGAAGCAGAGACACTTAGGGACAGTGAGGTCCCAAGCAGCCTATACACCTAGAAGTCCATCAGTTTCATCTGGTGATAACTGAAGGTTGCCATTAACACATGTTTTAGGTAACTTCTGAAATATTCCTTCTTTGGTTGTTCTTTTTTAAAATTGGAGACTGTTCTTTTGAACAGCATTAGTTCAAAGCAAAATTGAGAGGAAGGTACAGAGATTTCCCATATACTCCATACCCTACACATGCATAGTAACATCCCCTACCAGAGTGGTACATCCGTTAACAATTAGTCAACCTACATTGACACATCATAATCACTCAAATCCACACTTTACATTAGGCTTCATATTTAGTGTTGTAGATTCTGTGGGTTCAGGAAAATGGATAATATGTGTCCGCTGTTACAGTATCACATAAAGTATTTCACTACCCTAAAATTCTTCTGTGCTCTGCCTTATTCATCCTTCCTCCACCATTCCAAACCTCTTCTAACCATTGATATTTTATTGTCTTCATAAT
Organism: Macaca mulatta; assembly: GCF_049350105.2. Lineage (NCBI taxonomy): Eukaryota > Metazoa > Chordata > Mammalia > Primates > Cercopithecidae > Macaca > Macaca mulatta. The sequence goes on from NC_133419.1 coordinate 81,699,901, forward strand.
TTTGACTTTTCCAGAGTTCATATTGTTGGAATAATATAGCGTTTTCAGACTGGCTTCTTTTACTTAGTAATATGCATTTAAATTTTCTCAGTGTCTTTTCATGGCTTGATAGCTTGTATCTCCTTATCACTGAATAATACTCCATTGTCTGGATGTAACACATAAAACAGGGGTCCTCAATGCCCAGGCCGTGGACCAGTATTTGGTCTGTGGCCTCTAAGTAACCGGGCTGCACAGCAAGAGGTGAGCCACAGGTGAACGGGCACTACTGCCTGAGCTCCACTCCCTGTCAGATCAGTGGTGGCCTTAGACTCTCATAGGAGTGCAAATCCTGCTGTGTACTGTGCATGTGAGGGATCTAGATTGTGCGTTCCTTATGAGAATCGAATTGATAGTTGATGATCTGAGACTAAACAGTTTCATCCCCAAACCATCCACCCTACTGAACCTTATCAATGCAAAAACCATCTTCCATGAAACCAGTCCCTGATGCTGAAAAGGTTGGGGACTGCTGACATACAGTATATGTATCCATCACCTACTGAAGGACTTCTTGCATTCAAAACCTGACAATTATGAATACAGCTGTTATAAACATCCATGAATACATTTTTTTGTGTGAAGGTACCTCTTCATTTATTTATTTTTGAGTAAATACCAAGAAGCATGACTGCTGTAACTTATGGTATGAGAATGTTTTGTTTTATAAGAAACCACCAAATTGTATTCCAAAGTGGCTGCATCATTTGCATTCCCACAGCAATGAAGGAGTTTCTGCTGCTCCACATCCTCTCCATCATTTGGTGTTGTCATTGTTCTGGAATTTGGGCATTCTGAGGTATGTAGTAATATCTCTTTGTTGTCTTAATGTGCATTGCCCTAATGACATATGATGTGGAACATCTTTTCCTATGCTTGTTTGCTATTTGTATATCTTCTTTACTGATGTGTCTGTTAAGGTTTTTTGGCTGATTTTTTCATTAGGCTGTTTATTTTCTTATTGCGAAGGTTTAAAGAGTTCTATGTATATTTTTGAGAACAGTCTTTTATCACATGTAACATTTTTACAAATATTTTCTTCCAGTCTGTGACACCTATTCTTATTCTTTAACATTGCCTTTAACAGAGCAGAAGTTTTTAATTTTCACAAAGTCTGGCTTATAAGTTCTATCTTTCAAGAATCATGTTTGTGTGTGTGTGTGTGTGTTATCTAAAAAGGCATTGCCATAATGTCAGAGGTGTTTCAACCAGAGTGACTCCATCTTGAATGGGGACTGGGTAAAGTAAGGCTGAGACCTACTGGACTGCATTCTCAGGAGTTTAGGCATTCTAGGTCACAGGGTGAGACAGGAGGTTGGCACAAGATACCAGTCACAAAGACCTTGTTGATAAAACAGGATGTAGTAAAGAAACTGGCCAAAACCCTCCAAAACTAAGATGGTGACAAAAGTGACCTCTGGTCATCCTCACTGCTCATTATATGCTAATTATAATGCATTTGCATGCTAAAAGACACTCTCACCAATGCCATGAAAGTTTACAATGTCATGGCCATGTCAGGAAGTTATCCTACATGGTCTGAAAAGGGGAAGAACCCTCACTTCTGGAATTGCCCACCCCTTTCCCAGCAAACTAATCCTTCTACCTCTTGTTTAGCATATGATCAAGAAATAACTATAAATATATGCAGTTGATTAGCCCATGCTGCTGCTCTGCCTATGGAGAAGCCATTTTTTCATTCCCTTGCTTTCTTAATAAATGTGCTTTCACTTTACTCTATGGACTCACTCCAAATTCTTTCTTGCATGTTGTCAAGAACCCTCTCCTGGGGTCTGGATGGGGACTCCTTTCTGGTAACAATACCTAAGATCATCTATGTTACCTCTATATTGTCATCCAGATTTATAGTTTGTGTTTTGCACTTAGGTCTATTATCCATTTTGAATTGATTTTTGAAAAATGTATAAGGTCTATGTCTAGATTCATTTTTTGTTGTTGTTATTGCATGGGATGTCTAGTTTTTCCAGCACTTCTGTTGAAAGGAATATCTTTGCTCCATCGTATTGCCTTTGCTCCTTTGTGGAAAGATCATTTGAACGTACATGTCTATTTCTGAGCTTCTTATTCTATTCCTTTGATCTAATTGTCTATTATTTCACCAATACCACACTGTCTTGATTACTGTAGACATACTATAAGTCTTGAAGTTGGGTATTGTCAGTCCTCCAACTTTGCTTTTCTCCTTCAACATTGTATTAACTATTCTGGGTCTTTTTCCTCTCCTTATAAACTTTGAATTCGGTTTGTTGCTATCTAAAAAAATAACTTTCTAGGATTTTGATTGGAATTGCAATGAATCTATAGATGAAGTTTGGAAGAAATGACATCTGGACAATATTGAGCCTTCCTAACCATGAACATAGAATATCTCTATATATTTAGTAACTTTTAAAAATGAGATTCAGATATGAACAGCTTGTTATTTTTTGAAGAGGCAAGATCTCATTATGTTGTCCAGGTTGGTCTCGAACTCCTGTGATCCTTCCATCTCAGCATCCCAAGTAACTGGGATTACAAGCACACACCACTGTACCCAAACTAGTCATTTTTGAATCAGCCTTGTATACATGAAGGGACCAATCTCATCAAGTCATAGTGTATATAATTGTTTTCTATGTTGTTATATTGCCTATTAATATTTTGTTGAGAATTTTTGCATCTATGTTCATGAGAGATATTAGTGTGTAGTTTTTTCTTATAATATCTGTTTCTAGGGTAATGCTCACCTCATAGAGTAACTAATGAAGTACTTTCTCTCTGTCCTCTGAAAGAGATTGTGGAGAATTGGCATAGGTTCTTTCTTAAATGTTTGGTAGAATTCACCGGTGAACCTGTCTGGGCCTAATCTTTTCTGTTTTTGAAGGATATTAATTACTGATTCCATTTCTTTAATAGATATATGCCTCCTGAGATTGTATATTTCTTCTTTTTGCAAATTTTGGCAGATCATATTTTTTAAGGAATTGATCTGTTTCATCTAGGTTATTAATTTTGTGGGAATAGAGTTGTTCATACCACTCCATTATTATCCTTTTAATGTTCATGAGATCTGCAGTGATATCCTCCATTGTAATTCTGATATTAGTAATTCACATTCTGTCTCTTTTTTTCCTAGTTATTCTTGCTAGAAGCTTGTCAATTTTATTGATCTTTTCAAGTAACTAGCTTTTGGTTTTGTTGATTTTCTCTGTTGATTTTCTGTTTTCAAATGTGTTGATTTCTGTTCTTTTATTATTTATTTTTCTCTACTTACTTTGTATTCAATTTACTCTTTTATTCATTTCTTAAGGGCAGAAACTTAGATTATTGATTTTAAATTTTTGTTCTTCTCTAATCCATGCATTTCAAATGGTTTCTTTTCCTCTCACTCCCCTAGAAATGACAAAAAGTGAGCACATGCTGTTGGAAAAATGGTGCCAGAAGATTTGCCTGATAGAGTTACCACAAACCTTTAACTTTTAAAAAAAATGTGATAAAGCAAAGCACAATAAAATGACATATGCCTATGCTTCATGGTTGCAAGTAAAATCTACCTACAGTGTGATTCCTACTTCACTTCCTGGTAGAAATAGTTATACTTTCTTCTATGGGCCCACGTCTTTATAAAAGTATTCCATCTTCACCACAGCAGTTGTCAAAAAATACAATGATTGGCTTCTACATGTATTCCCTATTAGACTTTGTCCTCCGTGAAGACAGAATCTCTATAGTTTCTTGGATGTATTTAAAGTGCATGTCCTAGAGCATTACCTATCAATGGCACTTACTGAGTTTTTGTTAAATGAGTGATGATACAAATTTAAAGGGGTTTTGCTAGTAATTGGCTACAGTGTAATTCAGAGAATTTCTTTTTAGTTGTTTATTCAGAAGCCAAGACCATTTCCTTTATTTTCATTTTGTAATATGGACTCTGAAAACCTAACGAGTTTACTTTTCAATAGCTGAATCACATCAATTTGGTGAACTTATAATGGGTTTGTTTTATTCATCATCTTGTTTTATTCACCATTTTTAGTTGTAAATTCTTTTCATGGGGTTTCAATGGCTTCATGATAACCAGAAATGACTCATGCAGTTAAAGAATTCACTTCATTAGTGCAGAGTGTGCTAATTTGCATCACAAAACAATTCATTTAAATACAGAAAGCTTTTCTGCATATCTCTTTTCATCTCTAGTATAATTTCACCTTTATTAATGCAAAATCTCAAGGTACCCATCTTAACTAGCTTGTTCTCCAGCTATCAGGGATGGTGAAGACCTATTCTCTCTGATGCTTTTAGTGACAATAGTCCAATGATGTAAAGTAAAACTCTATGCTAATTAAGTATACAGCATTCATTTTTGCATGAAATAAAAGTTTAGCATGAATGACCCCTGACTATAGTGGCAGGACCATGGGAGGGAAGTGAATTCAAATTCTATTTGACTTGAGTTCACTGTATTTTATTTTATAAATTCACATAGCTTATCCCAATAATTTCTCAATCTCTCTTTCTCTCATTCCTCTTCTCCTGTCTCCCTCTCCTTTTCCTTTCACCCCTTCTCAGGTTATACAAGGTTTTCAAGAACAAAGATGTTGTAAAGATATATGCAATAACTATTACTAAAGCATAATATTATGACATTAGAAAAGCATGTGCTTTGAAGTCTGCAGACCTAGAATACAGTTACAGTTCTTCTCTATAAAGTATAATCTATGTATTTTAAATTTACTTCTTATTAAGTGGTTGTGAGGGTAAAATGAGATGATGAATACTGCTGTTGACTGAATGCTTATTTCCCTCAAATTCATATGTAAAAATCCCAACCCCAGTATTAGGAGGTAGGGTCTATAGAAGGTAATTAGGTCATAAAGGAGGAGCCCTCATGAGTCGTGTATTAGTTCATTCTCATGCTGTTAATAAAGACATACACAAGACTGGGTAATTTATAAAGGAAAGAAGTTTAATTGACTCACAGTTCTGCATGGCTGGGGAGGCCTCAGGAAACTTACAATCATGGTGGAAGGTACCTCCTTCATAGGGCGCCAGGAGAGAGAATCAGAAGTGCAAGCATGGGAAATGCCAGACACTTATAAAACCATTAGATCTTGTGAGACTCACTCATTATCACAAGAACAGCATGGGAGAAACCACCTCCATGATTCAATTACCTTCACCTGGTCTTACCCTTGACACATGGGGATTATGAGGATTACAATTTCAAGGTGAGATTTGGAGGGGACATAAAGGCAAGCCATATCAAATGGAATTAGAGAGCATATTAAAAAGTAAGAGAACTTACTTTTCCTCTCTCTTTGCTTTCTGCCATGTGAGAATACAATGGGAAGATGCAATGGCCATATGCAAACCAGGATATGTGCCCTTACTGAACAATGGTGCTAGTACCTTGATCTGGGACTTCTCAGCCTTGAAAATTGTGAAAAATAAATTTATTTTGTTTATAAGCTACCCAGTCTATGGTATTTGTGCTATAGCAGCCCACACAGATTAAGATGCCTTCTAAAGGGAGGTTCATGTGAAAATTCTGAAGCAATTTCTGTACCACAAGTCTTTATTTTGGATGTACTCTTACTCTTCAGAATTAACTGACATTTCTCTGATATATAATCATCTTCTCACTCTGAACAGAAAATTATCTACCACAATCATATACATTTTGATTGATATTCATTCACAGTAAAGTTAGCTTCTCTGTGTTCTTAGTGAATCTGGAAAAGACATTGGATAGAATCAAAGCTATTTTAAATAACTGCAAGAGGGATGCAATCCAGGGGATGCAGCTACCATTTCCTGAGCACTTACATGTGGCATGCTCTGTGATGAATACTGTCTGGGCATGGTCTCTAAGTTTCAGAGCTGCTATGAAGGCTAGTATTACAATATATAATTTAGATATGAGAAAATTAAGTGTCAAAGAAATAAGTTAATGGCCAGGCGCGGTGGCTCAAGCCTGTAATCCCAGCACTTTGGGAGGACGAGACGGGCGGATCACGAGGTCACAAGATCAAGACCATCCTAGCTAACATGGTGAAACCCCGACTCTACTAAAAAAATACAAAAAACTAGCCGGGCGAGGTGGCGGGCGCCTGTAGTCCCAGCTACTCCGGAGGCTGAGGCAGGAGAATGGCATGAACCTGGGAGGCGGAGCTGAGATCCGGCCACTGCACTCCAGCCTGGGCAACAGAGCAAGACTCCGTCTCAAAAAAAAAAAAAAAAAAGAAAAAAAAGAAAAGAAATAAGTTATCTGATCAAAGACATGGAATTAGAAAAGAAACAAAATCCATATTTTTCATCTGTTTCTAAAGCCAACATGTTTTCTAATGAATCATATTTGCCTGTCATATCTAACAGATGATTACAATATGTTGAAGAGAGAATCTGATCATTTTAGGAAAAATGAAGGCTGCATATTGGACTTCAACATCCATTGTTTAAAGCTTCCAGAAAAATGTTCAAGCATTGGTTTTATGTGTGGGTCTTTTCTCCCCCACTTTTTAACATTTATTCAGTCCCTCTGTGGAGCCCTGGGGAAAAGCTGGAAGCCCACATACCATATGTCTAAATATTTAAAAATTATAAATCAACCTATGACATGGCTAAAAGTATTCTAATCTTTTTGACCTGAAAGGCCAAATGAATATAGAATTATCGCACTTTTTGGAATTCTGAGCCAAATGTATTATTGAGAGGAGGGCCTGCTCCTAATCCTCAATCTCCAGTTTCAAATTTGCAACCCAACCCCTTCTCTCTTACTACTGACTCATCACAAACTAAGAAGGGCTTTGGAGAATCCCTTCTCACACATAAAGGCTCCATCCATATTCCCATAGCAAACTATCCCATGTTTGCTTGAGCCTAGGATGTGTACAGTGCTACTACATCTTCTGGGGAGACCACACAGAAAATCTCAAAGACAATTATAGAGTGGATTCTGGAGTCCCAAGTACCCAGATGATACATCTCTAAAAGGCATTTATGAGCTCCACATAGGCATATCTCTGACCCCATGGGATCGTCACATAAAGAGATGTGTGTTGGGAAGAAGGCAAGGTGCCCAGGTCAGGGGCTCCTCTTGTCCAAGACTTAAATTTGTTCTTTGTTTTGACCTAAAATACCAAGCATCCAGCACTAGTTCTAATCATAGTCTCAGCATCCCATGTGCCACCATCTCTGTTGGAAGTTCTGTCCCCTATTGTAACTTGAAAATCATTCTATTTTTTGTCCTTCCTCCTTCTTTTCCTCCCCTCGTTGCTCTCTAGTCTTTTCTTTATTTCTCTGTCTTTGTCTGTCTCTCTCTTCCTCTTCTCCTCCTACCCCTTTTAGTCTCTCCTTAGCTTCCCCTCTATTTTAGCCTCTGGAATCAGACAGCCTAAGTTCAAATACTGGTTCCTCACTTGGTCTGGATTATTCACACAGTCTTGGATTAACATTTGGTGTCTGTGTATTACCAATTCCTTATCTCTAACCTTGATAATAACAGCTCCAATCTTACCTGGCTGTGGTGAGGCTTACAGAAGTTAATGTGTGTGAAGTGCTTAGTTCAGTGCATTTTAGCAGCTCAATGATTGTTAGCTTCCTTTTCTTCCCTCCTTCCTTCCATCTCTGCCTCTTAACCTCCTTCCTTTCACTTTTTCTTGATTTTTTTCTCCCTTGTTTCCTACTTTTGTTATTTTCTCTTTGTTTCTTATTTAATCAGTGACTAATCTGTGACTGCTATAGTTCTAAGAATAACAGCAATTCTCAACTGAGGATGCTTTTTATCAATAGAGGACATTTAGCAGTGTATGGAAACAGTTTTGCTGGTCACAATTAAAAACATAATAATGGCATATAGCAGGCAGAATTAGGGATATTGCTAAACATCTTTGCTGCATAGGCTAGACTGCCTATAATGAAGAATTATCCATCCCCAAATGGCAATGGTGCTGAGTTTGAGACTCCTGTTCTAGAAGTTCAGACATAAATGAAGTATCATCCTGAGAGTCTCCAGGGATCACAGGAGAGGCAGACTAAAAGCCGATCTTAAGTAGCAGGTACGGGGTGCCGTATAAGTAAATGGAGATGCGAATTAATTAATACTACCTTAAGAGAATACAGAAAGGCTATTAAAAAACAGTATTTTAGATGAATCTTAAAGAATACTAAAAATATAACAGAGGTTTCCACTGAATGAGTGCTTTCAAGGCACCAGTCATTGAGCTAAACTTTTTCAATATATTATGAGAGAATATGTTGTTTATGAGCTTTGTAGGAGGAGGATCAAGATCTATAACTTCAACATCTATAACAATGCAAGGTACCTTTTAAGCCCTCAATAACTATATATTGGATAAACAGATGAATATAAATATCTTAGTTCTGTGTTTAGAAAATAATACTAAATAGTATTCATTGTTAATATGTCTTTTAGCATTAATATATGTTATATTAATTTTACCGGGCCATATACTCATAAGTTTTAAAACAAATTGGTTTTGATTTCAAAGTTCAAGCTCCTAACAATTAAGACTCAGAAATTTTATAAGAAACAAGCTAGGAACAGGTAAAGGAAAAAGTATTTCAAATGAAAAAAACCCACAACAACATATGGCAAGTCATGAAGATAATAAGGGCTGTTGTGAGGTAGGTAGTCATGATTAGACCGCACCAGGACAGCATACATCAAAGGGCAGAACAATAGCAACGCATCTGGAAAAGGCAGGTTTCCATCCAATTGCAGAGGCCCTTATATATACTGCTAAGGTGTGCTTGGAATCCAGGCTGTGGGAGAGTTTACAGATAGATGCATTTCTTCTGCAGTTATTCCTTCTGTCTGTAGACACCGAATAAGAAACATCTTTGTCTCTGCTTAAGGCACATTGAGCAGGTAGTAAAAGAAAGGCAAGTGAGAAAAGAGGAATAAGGGAAAATACGTGAGTTTAGACAGGACTGACACGATAGATGTCCTAATGGACAGGGAAAAGTAACCCTGTATAAAAAAGCAAACCAAGCTAATCAAACAAAAACAATGGACCCAAGAGCCTGACTATATAAAATACCAAAATTATTTGATGCCAGTCTCATTGTCTAGTATCTTTCTTGTAACCAATAAATCAGTATTCAGACTTTTCTACATTTTCTGTCATTATCACCCTTTGTGCTAACACTGCTTTTCATGAAACAGGTGCTACAGGTGCAGATATTTTGGCACCAAACAGTTAAGATGGTTGCCAGAAACTCTTGCTACACAGCAAGCCTTCTAAGCTAATCAGAGTCTAATCTTGACTTGACTTTTAGCAAGTCTCTTTTTTTTTTTTTTGTGAAACTCTTCAACTCCTCTTCACAGATGAGACCCTAAAATACATGATTTCTGCTTCACTGAATAGAGACAATGACTGGAGGATATCAGTCAAGTCCCCTTCTGATTTCTCCATCTCAATTCTATTTATTCCTCAAGGACGGACCTAGAATATTAAGTGGTTTCATGTGTTACGTAGTTACTGTGTAACAGGAACTTGATACTTGATTTAAATATATCTCAGGTAATCTCACCAATTCTATGACTAAGAATTCTTCATTTTTCAAGTAAAAAAAAACTAAGTCTTAGAAATTCATCAATAACTAAGATTTATTGCATAGAAAACATGTGGCTACAGGCATTTTGAATTTTTTAATGTCTTATTTTACTGTATTCTACACTTTGTCTGTAGATTCATCATAACTATCTTCTGACATATCTCTCCTGAAGTCTTGCACAAAACGATTCACCTTCTACCTCCATTCTCCCAGGGTCTGAGTGCCTTGTTTGTGCTCACGGAATGGTTATGAATAAACATTAGGAATTAAGAAGGAAAACATAAGAAAAGGAAGAAATTGGTTAGTAAGAAAGAATAGAAAGAAGAAGGTAATTAAGTTTATAACAATTTAGTGAAAAAGAAAAATAGGTAAAATAATACGGGAAGCTCAATGTGGTCAGCTTTACTATGGAAGTAAGTACAAAATAAATAATACAGCAAAAGTAAAAGGCACCTACATCAGTCTGGGGATTCATGGAACACTTCCATGAAAATACTTTGCCTTGACTAAGTCTTACTATGTGAAGAGTAGTTGCCTAGACAACAAAGAGGGAAGAGGTCATGGTCCACATGTTTGAATACAGTAGTAAAAATGCGAAGGTATTCATTAAATCTGAGAGAATTCCAACAACCATACCTGTTGTTCAAGTGAAGACACCATTTCTACAGACCTCGGACCCACTTCTTAATCCTAGTAACCTAATGAGTAGAACTTAATTATGAGGCACGTTCAGGAGGGGATTTAGGTGAAGATATACGAGGAAAAAAGCCCATAAATTAAGGATGGGACTTTACCCAGATATGAACACTTTAGCACTTGGCCCTTTATTTTTTCAGCATCTCAGATTACAGCCTGAAATGCTGAGTGTTAACTACAGCATGGTCCCTACCAAAAATCTCCTAGTGGACGTGTGGTTTCACTCTTGGTGGAACAGGCTGCCTTAATGAAGACACTTCTTAAAATCACCAGAAAATTCACAGAAAACTGGTTATTATGAACGGCCTAACATTGAATAGTTTACTGAAGTTATTTATAAACAGATGTTAATTCTTCAGCAAAACAATAAAGACCTTGAGGTTTGGGCCCATATTTACACATCTCTTTCCCCCATGTTGCAACATTTGGTGTCATGTCCCTGTAAAGTCTTTGAGAATAAATGCTTCCTTAATTAATTAAATAGGAAGAGGTTGATTCTTCTCTCTCCAAACCACAGTTTTCTAAAAGGGTATATTACGCTTTTGCTCACTTACTACAAAGGTTGTATAAGACATTTTAGCCAATAAATAAATCAATAAAACTAGCATAAAAATTGCTTAAGGAAAAACACATAAAGCCATTACTCAGGGAGTCACAACAATGGTAGTAAAGGCTAAATGTTGGTGGAATACGTTAATCACAGAAATGGGTATAGACAGACCAAGGATTAGAACAAAAAAACAGAAGAGCTTAGGGAGAAAAAGAAGAAGAAACAAAGAAAGCCAGTTTGTAAGAATCAGCGAAATATTATAGTACTACTGGACATTGAAATATTTACTATGGGAATCATGACCTTTCCCCTATGCAATAGACATATTTTATGCTTAGGACAAAATAAGAGACCACAGTTATATAGGAGTCTTAAGAAAAAATGCAATAGATCAAAATTTAAGTTAGCACTTCAGCAAACATTTATTATGTATCTACTCTGGACTGAGAATTGTGTTAGGTTGTAAAAATACAAAGATGAATGGGACAGAGACAAATGAGCTCATGGTTTACTGGGGTGAAATGACATGCACTATAGCTTTTTGTTAACAGTGTGATAAGTGCAATAATAGAAGTATATGTGCAGCGTTTTGGAAACAATGAGCAGAGAACAGTTTAATCTGTGTGGGGGAGTCTAGGGAACCAAAAGTTAGAAACGCAATGGCATTTGCACTTTGTCTTGAAGGTTGAGAAAACGTTTCCCCAATGGACAATGGGGATTGAAGGGCATATTTTCCAGGCAAAGTCTAGACCATATGCAAAAGCAATGAAGCATACACATGTTTGGTGTGTTGGAAAAGGCTGTTATAAATGTAGCAGAATATGGCTGAAGCATTTGCTACTTACAGTTTAAGAATAAAAAGTAAGTAAGCAATAGCTGGGTTATAAAGGCTCTAAATAACATTTAAAGAAATGTGGACTTGTTTTTTTTTCTCTAGTCAAAATATTAGAAGCTTTAAATTGAGAAGATGTGATCAGAGTATGCTTTAGAAAAAAATATTATAGTGCTTTGGTAAAAATAAAATAGGCTTGGTGATGTCTTAAGGAGATTGAGGCAGGGAGGTTTCTTAGGTAATCTTTTTTAGTAAACTCAAACCAAGAAAGAAAGGGGGATATGAATGAAAATTTCCACAGAGCCATTTATGACACTTGCTAGTGCCCCCTTAAGAAAAGTCTAGGTATTTAGTTTTGTAGATATTTGTAGACAACACTATGTAAATACACTTGTGGCCACCACTATACAAAATGCATGTAATTTGAATGTTTTATAAAATGGCTTTGCTTTCATCCCATTATTCCTACCCAGCATATAAATATCTAAGAGATAGTTGTTGTGCAAATGAATGCAAGTATCCATATGAAACTATGCCCAAAGATTCTGCTCTGCAAGCACCAATACTAGACAATATGAGGGGACCATTAGAGACACCTATGTTTGGTGGACACGCTGAGCACGTGAAATGCCAGCAATAGCTGAGGTGTCTGATTTCTGTCAATAACAATACATTCTGAGTAGAAAAACTAAGTATCACATATTATAAAGACTGGGTGAATGCAGTGCTAAGCATTATTTGTAAAAATCTATCAACTCAACAATTTGTTCCTGTGGATTAAAAATCCCATGGTTGTGAGTAGTATTACCTTAAATGAAGAACACACTGGGTGATAGATACCACCCTTTGTTGCACTTTAGCATACCCATTTATATTAGGAAAAAAATGCACTTTATTTTCATCTTAATATATAATTTACATGGCTCTTTGATGTTACACCATTTTTATACAGTGTTCTTTGTTGGCATAATATTCCCATATTTATCAACATGAGAAATATTATGAAGCCAAGTAGAACTGGTCACAAATCCCAGGGCTTCTCCTCAACAATTGTTTGACCTAGAGAGCGACTAAAGTTCTTTAACTCTAAGTTCATTTTCAACAAAGTGGGACTTACACCGCACACCCAACTTTGGAGAGAGCAAATGAGATAATGCAAGGAAAATGCCTAATACTTTTCTTGTGCACATGTAAGGGTTTAAAATTCTGCTTTCTCCCTTTTCCTCTTTCATTGCTCTTATTTCCATTCCTGTCTCTCTACATGTATATCTTTTCTAAAACAAACAGCAACTGGAAAGCAAAATTGCCATGAAGTTCAGAGAAAGTTCAAGTAATTAGATTGTGCTTATATTTGACCTCAAATTAAAAGCCCTGACTTCTTGAAAAGAGTTCCTGATATTTGGGAAATAATTCAAACACCTAAAGCTTTTTCTGGCTCAAGTAATAGATTTTACCAGATAATGATTTTGAGGAACAAAGTGCTAAGGCTTTTTATGTATCTGCCTGAGCAATATAGTTACGTTAGGACTTTGCATTTCAGAAGCAAAATAAACTTTGGAAGTTTCAGTTCAGTTCCAAACTACCCACTGACCAATAAATTTGCTTTGCCAGGTTCTAAACAAGAGAGCAAATATGTGTTCTGCTTAGCTATGAGATAACCTTCTCTCTGACCTGGAGATATCAGTGGAATTATGGTCTCCAAAAGCCTTGTTAAATACCTCCCAATCCCTCACAGCATTTGGCATGGCATGTTTGTTTAATTTGATTTTATCCCAGTGTTAATGGTTTTGTTCCAATCCTACTGGCTCAAATCCTTTAGCCTGAACTTGTTTATTGTAACGTGTCTGTGATCAATTTTGCATAGAACCACTATTTACAGTAAGAAAGAGCTGGATCCCATAATGACATTGCCAATCTACTAAACTTTCATTCAGTAATATTCAGTTGGCACTTTCCTAATGTCACCCTGACAGCTAGTCCTATACCATTGCTAGAGACCTAAAAGTCCTTGAAACTGTATTACATAATCTTTATTTCTAGAAACATTTCTGTTTTTATCTAAGAGAAAGAATAAAATTATTTCAAGAAAAGTTACAGCTGAGTTGGGAATTGAAGAAAATCTGGCTTTGATGTGTTAGTAATGATTATCAAAAGAAACTGAGGACTGGAAGGAAATAAAGTGAGAAAAGATGGTAGAAAAAAAGAATAGTTGTTTTCTGAAATTCATTCTGAGGTGAGGGGGAAAGCTGAGGAGAAATATATTTAGTTTCTGGCAGACAATTGTCAGCAGAGGGGAAGAAGCTGACTATGCCATGCAGAATGCCATTCCTCAGTTTTAATCAGAATGGACCTACAGCAGACACTGTTAGGGCTGATTACATAAAAGAATTTGCTATCTCTTCCAGGCCACTCGCTAAAAACCTGCTCCTAGTTCCACTGTCACAAGGGCATGTGGTAATGATATCCCCATAGGTTCCCAAACCAGCCATCTGGACACATTGCTGAGCTTTCTGCCTCTTCTTCTGCATCCTGTCAACATCAAGTTATGTTGAAATACTCTAGAATACTTTCTAGAATATTCTCAAAACCTATTCACTGTCTGATATCTCCACTACTACTGATCTAGACTAGTACATCATTACTTCTTGATTAAATTATTACAGAAGTCTTGTATCTTCTTGTCTATTCCAACCAGCTCTGATACAGAGCCTGCAGACAGAGTAGCCCTACTAAGTACACCTATAATTATGTCAGGTTTTTTTTTTCCATTTATGACCTGTCAACACCTTCCAATTTACCACAGAATAAAGTCTAATGTCTTTAATATGATTCTGCATTATCTGGCTAAGACTTCCCACCGTCATCATGAACCTTCACAGAAATTCACACTATACCAAATTTCTTTCACGTCTTTGACCTCTCCACAAGCTTTCCTTTCTCTATGCCTTTTTGCATGCCTTTCCCTTTGCCTGAAACAAAAATAGAAAAGAAAAAGAAAAAAACTCTTCCTTCCCCACATCCCTCAGGTCTTAGCTGAGCCATCAATCACTCAGAAAAACCTTCTTGACCACACCAGATTTAGTCAGTTGTTCTTCTGAGAGGCTCTCACATTATCCTATACTTCCCTTAATTAGTATATAACAAACTTGTTTATTCTGTTGCAAGTCTGCTCATCTGTATCTTTCATTAACTACTAAACTCTTCAAGAAAAGAAGCTAAGTCTATTTGTTATTCTACCCTCAACAATTAGAGCAGTGCCCGGCACATAATAAAGTTTCAATAATTATCAGTGAAATAAATGACTAAGCAAATCTTGTGTACTAGGCTTATGGTATGAGAAATTGTGCTTGAACTCATATGGGAATTTCTTTTGTTTATATATGGCCAGGCTAAGTAGATTATAAATAGATAACCTAAAACTTTTATTATCTCAAAAATTTGAACTTGTAGATAACTCTCCTTTTTTTCCTATCCACAAATGGGTCCAGTTTAACCATATAATTTTCCCTGATCCATAGAAGATATCTAGGCATATTATTTTTTTTAATTTATATTTTAGATTTTTTTTAACTTTTATTTTAGCTTCAGGGGTACATGAGCTGGTTTGTTATATAGGTAAACTTGTGTCACAGGCGTTTGTTATATGAATTATTGTGTCACCTGGGTACTAGGCCTAGTAGCAGATAGATAATTTTTCTGATCCTCTCTTTCTCTTTCACCCTCCACCATCAAGTAGTCCCCAGTTACTCTCACATGTAGCATTTGGTTTTCTGTTCCTGCATTAGTTTGCTAAGGATAATGGCCTACAGCTCCATCCATGTTCCTGCAAAGAACATGATCTCATTCTTTTTTATGACTCCATAGTATTCCATGGTATATATGTACCGCATTTTCTTTATCCAATCTGCTACTGATGGACATTTAGATTGATTCCATGTATTTGCTATTGTGAATACTGCAATGACCATATACCTGTGATATAGTTTGGAGCTTTTCCCCACCCAAATCTCATGTCAAATTATAATCCCTAATGTTGGAGGTGGGGTCTGGTGGGAGGTAACTAGATCATGGGGGTGGATACTTCATGAATGGTTTAGCACCAGCCACTTGGTGCTCTTCTCAAGATAGTAAATGCCCTGTCTCCTTGCTCCTGCTACAGCCATCTAATATATGCCTGCTTCCCCCTCACCTTCTGCCATGATTGTAAGTTTCCTGGGACCTCCACAGAAGAAGACACTGTGGTTCCTGTACAGCCCACAGAAACATGAGACAGTTAAACCTCTTTTCTTTATAAATTACCCAGTCTCAGCTATTTCTTTATAGCAATGTGAATATGGACTAAAAAAGCATGTATGTGTCTTTATGACAGAACAACTTATATTCCTTTGAGTATGTACCCAGTGATAAGATTTCTGGGTCGAATGGTAGTTCTGCTTTTAGCTCTAAAAAATTGCCACACTGCTTTCCACAATGGTTGAACGAATTCACACTCCCACCAACAGTGTGTAAGAGTTCCCTTTTCTCTACCACTTCACCAGCATGTTATTTTTCTGAGTTTTTAATAATACCCATTCTGACTGATGTGAGGATATCTCATTATAGTTTTGATTTGCATTTCTGTGAGGATCAGCGATATTGAGTTTTTTTTTCATATGCTTGTTGGCTTCATGTATGTCTTCTGCATATGACCCATATATATATCTTCTGCATACGGTTTCAATCTTCTGCATATGGCTAGCCAGTTATCCTAGCACCATTTATTGAATGGTCCTTTCCCCATTTCTTGTTTTTGTCAGCTTTGTCAAAGATCAGATAGTTGTAGGTTTGCAGTCTTATTTCTGGATTCTCTATTCTGTTCCATTGGTCTGTGCATCCAGTTTTGTACCAGTACCACACTGTTTTGGTTACTGTAGCCCTGTAGTATAGTTTGAATTTGGGTAACATGATGCCTCCAGCCTTGTTCTTTTGCTTAGAATTGCCTTGGCTATTCCAGCTCTTCATTCCAGCTCTTATACAGACAAATTCTGTATAAATTTAAAAATACCTTTTTCTAGTTCTTTGAATAATGTCATTGGTAGTTTGATGGGAGTATCATTGAATCTTTAAATTGCTTTGAGCATTATGGCCATTTTAGTGATACTGATTCTTTCTGTCCATGAGCATGGAATGTTTTTTCATTTGTTTGCATCATCTCTGATTTCTTTGAACAATGTTTTATAATTCTCATCGTAGAGTGTTTTCACCTCCAAGGTTAGCTGCATTCCTAAGCATTTTATTGTTTTTGTGGCAATTGTGAGTGGGATTGTGCTCCTAATTTGCTTCTCAGCTTGGCTGTTATTACTGTATAGGAATGCCAGTGATGTTTGTACATTGATTTTTGTATCCTGAGACTTTGCTAAAGTTGTTTATCAGCTTAAGGAGCTTTTGGGCCAAGACTATGGGGCTTTCTAGATATATGTAAGAAAATATTTTAAATGGTCCATTTTCAAGGCATAATAAATCTAAGCACAGGCAGCCAGCCTGTGGATATAACAAATCTCATGGCTCATGCTCCTAGAAAGTCATGATAAGTGAACAGAATATAGAGGAGGGGTCAGTCCATAAAAGGAAAGAAAGTTTTGTTATTGGGAAATCGAGACTTAAGTGGGGAAGGGGACCAGGGTATAACCTTATAAGGGGGATAATAAAACTTAGGTGATATCTGGGAAAGTTGTAACCCCATGGTACTCGGCAAATGAAGAACTGGGGGAGGGACTTGTGTGCTAGGAGATAAATTACCTGCTGTAACTGCCTTGGGTGTGCCTGACTACCAGACACCTGATCTTGCAAGGCTGCCACTGAAAGTCTCACTTTTGCTGTTCTTGGTGCCTCTGTGTCCATTCTTTGGGTTTGGACAAGTGATCATGTTTCTCACAAATCTGGAGTCCCATCCAGGATTTCAGTGAGAGGGACAACGCATCCCACCCGATTTAGGTGACCCAATCTGTCCGGGTGTCCCAGCTCCCCTCAGAGGCCGTAGACAACACTGAGACTGTTATTCAGGAGGCAACAGAGGCAATACAGGGAGAAAAGCAGGCACTACAGCAACCGGGCAACCTCATGACGAGCCAATTTAGGAAAACTGGACTAAAACTGCTGCCTTGGTGGTTGGGCATTTTTGGAGGTTGAGTGTGTGTGAGATGTATCCAAGGTATGAAGAGAGTATACAGTCCCAATCTATGGTTCGGTTCCCCTGCAAGGGAAATGGATGGAGATAGACAAAGCAATTCTTGACGTCTGCAAGAAACCGCCAGTAGCGGGGTTGAGTATACAGGGAAAAGCTCAGACACACAAAGCGATTTTTGTGCAAGAAACCTCCAGTAGCAGGTAGTTGAGTACACAGGGAAAGGCTCAGACACAGAGACTACCCACAATGGGAAATAGGAATTCTAGGCCTAAGGAACAAAGGAAAGAGGGAGCCCAAGAGAGTCCCTCTGACATTCCCGCAGGTAGTCCTTTAGGGAGAATGCTGCAGGTTTTAAATATGATAAAGTATTGCTGTTTTATCTGGCCCAAAGACCCCATTTGTTAGCCTTCAATCTTTTGGCCTAACTTTGGCTCAGATGAGGATTGGGTTTGCCAAGCTTTAATTCTCTATGTGAATGATAAAATCCCATTCCCACAAGGAGAGATAGTTATGCTCTCTGCTGGATCAAGGAATCAGCCCCCATGTTCCCCCACAAAGAAGAAGAAAAAAAGCCTAGTGAAGAGCCGTCACCTAGTGAAAAGCCCTGGGACCCCCATCATGCTTGCCCCTGCCTACAGCTCACAAAACAGGGGACAAGAAGATCAAGGGGCAGCAGGAGGGTTAGAGGAAGAAAGACTTGGTGAACATGGGGGAGCTGAACCAACTGCTTTGCTCCTTTAGATTCTTATCCAAATTTAATAAAAGAATTGGAACAGTGTAAGAGGGATATTGAGAATTTTCCTATCTCTTCCAAGCAGCAGACATCTAGCATGTTCTGCTTAGGGAAGTTCCCATGGGACCAGAAGAGACTGGCTTTGTAAATGATCCTCTTATAAATACTGAAGTTAGGAATTTAAAGAAGGAAATGAAACCACTCATAGAAGATCCCCTGTTTAGCAGACCAATTAGACCAATTCCTAGGACCCAGCTTTTACACCTGGGTTGAAATTATGTCTATCATGAATGATATGGTGTCATCATGATGTTTATCATGAATGTTCACAGGTGAAGAAAGGGGAATGATTAGGACAGCGGCCATGACCATCTGGAAGAGGCAACATCCTCCCAGGCAAGGAGTCTTTCCAGCTGAAAAAAAAATTTCTAAATGTCAATCCCAAATGGGATTATAATGGTCCTAGGGACTGGGCCCAAATGCAGGACCTCAGGGAACTAACTAAAGGGATCGAAGAGTCCACTCTTAGGACACAAAATATTTCAAAGGCATTCAAGATTCAACATGAAAAAAGGAAACTCCCTCTGCATTCCTGCAGCAGCTCAGAGATCAGATGAGAAAATACTTCAGATTAAATCCAGAGCACCCACTAGAGCAAGGCCTTTTGAAGTTTAACTTTGTAACTAAGCTGAACTTGCAGGCCAAGGAGTGCAGCTGCAGGCATGGGGGCAGCAGGAGCCACACAGCCAGAGTAGACAGCAGAGATAAACGTGAACAATGTAAGACAACTAGAGTGATTACACCCCTAATAAGAGAACTAATGCCTATATTACACAAAAGGAGTCACTGGGGACTCCAGGCTCTGTGTAATTCAATACTTAGGAATTATGGGTGTATAGGGATTTATGCCCTTGTTAAACAAGTATGGAGAAGTTGTGTAATTTGTCAAAGGATAAACAAAAAAGTGATTAGAAAACATACCATGAGAGGAAGACCTCCTGGACTAAGATCATTTCAAAGCATTCAAGTAAGTTTCACAGAAATGCCCAAAGTAGGAAGACTAAAGTATTTACTTGTAATTATAGATCATCTTTCTGGCTGGGTGAAAGCCTTTCCCCTTCCAACAGCCAAGATGAATTATGATCAAAATACTTGACCACTGTAAATATGGTCAAAATAATATTAGAACAGATTGTACCTAGATTTGGCCTGGTGGTAAGCATTGATTCAGGCAATGGGAGCCACTTTACCTCAAGGATGCTAAGGGGAATTATGGAAGGTTTACAATCTAGATGGGATTATCACACTCCTTGGGATCCCCCTTCCTCTGGAAAAGTAGAACAAATGAATCAAACTCTCAAAAAGCATATCATCAAACTAATCTTAGAAACTAAAATGCCTTGGACCAAATGTCTCCCATTAGCACTTCTTAGGATTAGGACAGTCCGAAGAAAAGACTTGGGATTGTCCCCCTATGAGTTATTATATGGACTCCCATATCTGGGCATGGCTACAGATCTTCCTAATATGGAAACCAAGTACCAATTCTTAAGAAATTATATACTGGCCACATCCTCCACCCTGTCATGCCTTAGGTTAAAAGGACTTCTGACTCAAACTCTGCCTCTCGAGCTCGCGGTTCACCGCTTCTGGCCTGGCAACTTGGTGCTGATTAAGAGTTGGAAAAAAGACAAGTTCCGCCCAAGCTGGGAAGGTCCTATCAAGTGCTCCTGACCACTGAGACAGCCATGTAAACAGTTGAACGGGGGTGGATTCACTATACTGGAGTCAAGGGGCTGGTAAAAGACACCTTGGAAGGGAGGGGTTAAAAAAAGTGAAAAGTGCACCAGTCACCTGAGGAACACTTCAAGTTAACTCAGAAAAATCTAAAAAGAAAACATGAGCTGGCCTCATTTCTGAAAGTTAATATGGCTGAGATGGGCTACTATACAAAGAGCAGAGGGTGAAAATGGAAACTGGCAGGGGACTCTTCCCTGTCCAATCAGGTTGGTAATTAATATAACCAAGATGGTGGCACCCCAAACTATAAGATTTGATGCTTGCCAAGTTTTACCTTGTGGGATTTTAGAAAATCAAAGACCACTGTCACAGGCAGATAAACATCTTTGCCCTGAACCAGATACAGATTACAGTAGGGAATTGCCCTGTCCCAGCTGGAATAATGTATGGTAGACTACCCAATTTCAGGGTTGGACAGTAAACATTGGGTGAGTAACTCCAAGCTGGAGACCCTTGAATAATAAACTACATCTGTTCAAGGGCTCCCTGCCAAATAACTGCCAGAATTTATAATGCAATCCTATACTCATCACCGTGGATAATCCAGGCGTTCTAAACCAAGAACCAAAAGTTGAGTCCCAAGTATATGGGTGAGGGGCAGACATCACAGGGAAAGACCCCTTAAGGTGATTTGTCTTCAAACTAATCAAGAACTCAACCTCCCATTTGCTTGGGACTACTCCAATCTCAGACCATAATAAACACTAAGGTAAAGGATACAAGGCAAACCTTAGAAATTTAGACAGGGTATGGGGATGTGAATGCCTGGGTCAAATGGGTCAAATTTTTGGCACAAGCCCTCAACAAGAGTAACACAGCTATGCATGTGCTCAGAGAGGACCTCAGGCGCAGGTGGTTCCATTTTCCCTAGGATGAAATACCAATCCTAAAGGAATGCATTGCATGTTGGCTCTATACCAGGACAAGAATGCATGGGGGAAATGAGACTTGTAAGAGTCTGTCATTGTTCTTTCCTGCATTGCAGAGGTCAGATCCCACAGCAATCCCCTAGTTCTCTATAGGGAATATGAACCATTCCTCTTGCCTCTCTAGGCAGCAAGCAGTGTTCAATAAGCCCATGGGAGAACTCTCGACTTACACCCACATCCTAAACATCACTGGTGAGTCAGGCAATGGCAATTACTCAGCTCTCCCTATGCCCCAGGCTGACGTCTGGTGGTATTGTGGGAAAAGGAACTTCCACATCCTGTTACCATCCAATTGGACTGGGACTTGTGCTTTAGTCCAATTGGTCACTCCCTTCATGAAGGCATTCTATAAGATACTTGAAAATACACATGACCTTGGCCGGGCGCGGTGGCTCAAGCCTGTAATCCCAGCACTTTGGGAGGCCGAGACAGGCGGATCACGAGGTCAGGAGATCGAGACCATCCTGGCTAACACGGTGAAACCCCGTCTCTACTGAAAAATACAAAAAACTAGCCGGGCGAGGTGGTGGGCGCCTGTAGTCCCAGCTACTCGGGAGCCTGAGGCAGGAGAATGGCGTGAACCCGGGAGGCGGAGCTTGCAGTGAGCTGAGATCCGGCCACTGCACTCCAGCCTGGGCAACAGAGACTCCGTCTCAAAAAAAAAAAAAAAAAAAAAAAAAAAAAGAAAATACACATGACCACCAAAACTGGAAAGATTTAACAAATTCTTTTAATCCTAACATATATGTTGACTTGATAGGAGTTCCTAGGGGGTGCCTAATAAATTTAAGGCCAGAAACCAAATAGCTGCTGAATTTGAGTCAGCACTATTCTGGTAGTCAACTATTAATAAGAATGTGGATTGGATTAACTGTCTATTATAATCAACAGAGATTCATCAGTTACCCTCGGGACGTCCTCAAAGGTGTGGCTAGCCATTTATCTGCCACGAGCTCAATGGTCTGGGAAAACACGCTTGTGCCAGATATGATGCTAGCAGAAAAAAGTGGTGTATGTGTTATGCTGGGTGCAAATGTTGTACTTTCATTCCCAACAATGGTCCCCAGATGGGACCATCACAAAAGCTCTACAAGGACAGACAATTCTACCCAATAATCTGTCAGAAAATGCTGGAATTTGTAACCCATTTATGGGTTGGCTAGGAGGTTGGTTTGGAAAATGGCAAGGCATGGTAGCTTCAATCCTTACATCTCTCATAATTGTGGCAGGAGTTCTAACAGCAGTGGGATATTGTTTTATCTCATGTGTGAGGGGACTAGCACAGAGATTAATTGAAAGAGCTATTAATAAACAAATGCCCGTGACTTACGAGCAAAATAACCTGCTACTCCTAAAAACCAAATTAAACTCACTCTCCTATGAGGAAGAAAGTAAACGACGTCTAGAGCAATTCGAGGACCAAAAGGGTTTAGATGAAAATGAGGCCAAACGAAGTAAATAGAAAAGAGGAGGGAATTTGTGAAAAAATATTTTAAATGGTCCATTTTCAAGGCATGATAAATCTAAGCACTGGCAGCCAGCCTGCGGATGTAACAAACCACACAGCTCATGCTTCTAGAAAGTCGTGATAAATGAACAGAATGTAGAGGAGGGGTCGGCCCATAAAAGGCAAGAAAGTTTCGTTATTGGGAAATCAAAATTAAAGCAGGGAAGGGGCCCAGTATATAACCTTATAAGGGAGATAATGAAATTTAGGTGATTGTAACCTATAGTACTCGACCAATAAGGAACTGGGGGAGGGACTTACGTGCTAGGAGATAAATTACCTGCTGTAGCGGCTCGGTCGTGCCTGCCCACCAGACACCCGATCTTACAAGACTGCTACTAAAAGTCTTGCTTTTGCTGTTCTTGGTGCCTCTGAGTCCATTCTTTGGGTTTGGATGGGTGAGCATGTTTCTCACATATAAGAATCACATTGTCTGCAAACAGGGATATTTTGACTTCTCCCTTCCTATTTGGATGCCTTTTATTTCTTTCTGATGCCTGATTGCTCTGGCCAGGACTTCCAATACTGTGTTGAAAAGAAGTGGTGAGAGAGGGCATCCTCATATTTGCTGTTTTTCAAGGGCAATGCCTCCAGCTTTTGCCCTTCAGTATGATGTTGGCTGTAGTTTGTCATAGATTACACTTAATATTTTGAGTTAGAAATATTTTTAAATTATCTTTTTCTGTTGTTAAGCCAGTTGCTATAGGATCACTCTTATCTCTCTTACATATTAATCTACAACCTAAATCACCACCCTAAATAGAGCAAGGGAGTATACATTTGTTATTCAGATGAAAGTCATGCATCTTGGGGATGTTTACTTTCTAAAAGCCCAAAGTTTATTCTGAGTAAAAGAACCAAGGTTAAGTCTAAGGGATTATTGTGCCTAGATAGAGGAATGATTCGTGACCAGAAGTTCATTAGGATGAATCAAATTATGCCAAAAGTCAGACATTTGAGAAGAAAAGCAAGGTAAAAAAAAAAAAAAAAAAAAAAAAAAAAAAAATTGAATTTGTAGCCTAAGCTATCAACATGACAGAAAAAATCATGTTATTTTGAGCAAGACATTTTAGCATTTGGTTTACTTCATCTGTTAAGTGGGGCAATCTGCTTCACCATGCCTAATCCACAGAGTTTTGTAAACTCTGAAGGTTGTGCTGTTTTCCTATACTATCTTATCTGGAGGTATTGTATTCTGGGAAATCTGAAAGCACTCTCCCTGGTGGCTTATAAAGTGCCTAGAAAATAATGTGTGCTCAATAAATTTCTGTTAAATTAGAAAAGAGAGAGAGAAAAGTTTAAATGTATACCTTTCCTAATACAGGGATATCTATCTATCTATCTATCTGTCTGTCTATCTATCTATCTATCTATCTATCTATCTATCTATCTATCTATATTTGGAGAGAGAATTATAAGTAGCTAAATTAAGTAGAATACATTTCAAGGAAGAGGGGAATGGATCTTCTATGTAATAGCTACCCACACAATTGCAGCTTCTATGTTAATAGCTTTAGATATTTTGTTTCATTAGATCCTTTATTTCTGAAGGGAAGTTGTCAACATTTTACTGATGAGTCAACTGAGGCTCAGAGAAGTGAAAAGAACTTTTTCAAAACTAATAAGCAGTAGAACCAGGATTGTAAACTGAGTTTACTGTTTCCAAATTCTATTTTTCTATCCCATTTTAATTACTGATCGAGGTAGGATTCCCAGGAAAGGATGAACATTTTCCATAGTTTCCTTTTAAAGTATCTATACCTACTTACTTTTCCAAAAAGCAGGTAAACCTCATAATAGCTCTTTAGAGATAATGGACGTTTTCATGATTTCCCTCTAGAATGGTGAATCACACTGTTTGGTCAAAAATCAGAGGATAAATTAGGTTCCTTGCTGCAGCACATTTCCTTGATGCATATGTAATATCAATCAAAATCTTTCTTGATGACTCAGTGGGAAAGAACAGCAGGAACATCTTCAACATTCAGCAGGAAGTTTGGTCTGTAGCCTGTTCCAAGCTTTTTCTTTTCTTTCTTTTTTTTTTTTTTTGTGAGAAGAAAGAAGTTTGCAGGAGGGCACAATATTAGTCCTGCTAAGTTGATACTAACCAAACTCTAGCTAGGCTGATATCAAACCTCCCCAACTTATTTGGATGTGTTGCATTCCCAGATTACCAATACAAATTCAGTTAAATCCATTCCAAAACATAAAAAAATACATGTTCAATATTTATGTACTGCATAAGCATCATTTTCATTGGAAGAAATTTCTTCCCATAAAAGAGGACAGCAAAAGGAAAAAGATGACATTAAAACTCCTTTCTCCCTCTAATGGCATGCAGAAATTAGTTCTGATGTTGCATATGTCAAAGTGCTCAGTGATCCAAGTGAAGTATAGCTCAATTCCTTCCCCTTGGGGTCTCTGACCTCAGTGGATTGCTGTGAGAGGATTTGCAAGACTATCTGTTGGTGAATTCTGCATCTAGTTCCAGTCCTGATATTCCTTCGCTGTGAACCCTTGGGAGTTCTCCTACAATAATAATGTAAAACAACTATCACATTCTGTATGTTTATATAGATGCTACTCATTCTTCAAGATTGGATTTAATGTTATACTCTTTATGAACATACATTCTATGAGAATAACTTTCTTATCTATTGTCAAATTGCCCAGGGCCTATTCATCATAGGACCTGAATCATACTAGGTACTTTCTATATATTTGTTAAATACATAAATGTGAAGCCATCCCTGGTTTCTCAGGGTGACAACTCCTCTGTGGCCCTTACTTTATTTTATATCTACCTCTGCTACAGCACTGAGAGTATTGAACAACTTATATTTACTTAGGTATTTGAACTCCCACTAGACTGCAAAATTTTATTTATATTTTACCACCAGTGCCTAGAATTCTACATGACTTTAAATATATTCTTGTGCATTGCATTATTTTGTGATAATTAAAGCAAGTACTTCTATTTCTGAAAGTCTTTGCTTTTACTAGAACCCATTCTGATTTTATTCTTCTCCAAACTTATCTTGCTTTTACTCAGTAGTAGCTTGTAACAAATATGTATTGAATCCCTACCATGATAAACATGATAGCAAACTCTCACATGGAGCTTATGTGCCAAATGATGTTTCTTTCTATCTATCTATCTATCTATCTATCTATCTATCTATCTATCTATCTATCTATCATCTATGTTACTTTGATTTATTGATTTGACTGGACCTGGGCTAAGAGATTCCTAGAAAGCAGATAAAATATCATTTCTGGGTATGTCTCTGAGGGTGTCTTCAAAAGAGATTAGCATTTGAATCAGTAGACTGAGTAAAGAAGATCACCCACACTGATGTGGGTGTCATCCAATCTGTTGAGGGCCTGAGTAAAACAAAAAGGGACTAGGGGTAATAGCAAATTCTTTCTCTTCTTGAGGTGAAACATCCATCTTCTGTTGATCTCAGAAATCTCTGCACTCTGGTCCTTCCATCTTTGGACTCAACAGGAATGTACCCCATCAGCTGCTTTGGTTCTCAAGCATTTGGACTAAGGCTAAATTACACCACAAGGTTCCCTGGTTCTCCAGCTTGTAGATAGCATGTAGTAGGATTTTTAAACTGTAGAATTGCATGAGCCAATTTTTATAAAATGTCTACCTATCTATCTATCTATCTATCTATCTATCTATCTATCTATCTATCTCCTATTGATTCTGTTTATCTAGAGAACCCTAATACACATCAAGTATAATCTACCTCTGTGTGTGTGTGTGTGTGTGTATTCAATATCTCAGTACCTATGGGTAACTATTATTACTATTCCCATCTTCTAAATGTAAAAAATGAGGAACACAGAGATTAAGGAACTCATCCAAAATCACACACAGTAAATTGGCAGAACCAAGATTTGAACTACATAATCTATTTCCAAAGCCTGTGTTCTTAGTCATTACTCCATATTGCCTCTCTTTGAACTAGGAATTTATGTGTATGTTTTATTAATCTTTATAATAATTTTAGGCTGGGCATGGTGGCTCACACTTGTAATCTCAGTACTTCGAATGGTGAAGGCAGGTGGATCAACTGAGGTCAGGAGCTTGAGACCAACCTGGCTAACATGGTGAAACACCGTCTCCACTAAAAATGCAAAAATTAGCCAGGCATTGTGGCACATACCTGCAGTCCCAGCTACTCAGGAGGCTGAGGCAGGATAATTGCTTGAACCTGGGAGTCGGAGGTTGCAGGTGAGCCTAGATTGTGCCACTGAACTCTAGCCTGGGTGACAGAGTGAGACTCCATCTCAAAAAAAAAAAAAAAAAAAGAAATAAAAAAAAGTATACTATTGTTATTACTATTCCCATTTAACCAATAAGAAATAGAAATTCAAAGGCATTAGGTAACCCACCCTCAAATCTCACATCTAGTAATTTTCTAGGATTAGAATTTGTGTTCTTTTAATATGTTTTAATTTCATGTCCAATACTCTTTCTATGTTACAGATTTTAGGTATTTTCTATTTCATACCTTTTCATCTGTTTCTTCCAACTAGATTTTAAATGTCTTATAGACAAATTATATATATATATACACACACACACATATACATATATATATACACACACATACATATATATAATATTGGTATACCTTTCTCAACATTAATAATAATTACTGGCATAGAAAATTTACAATAATTGGTGCCCTATTAATTAATATTAAATGGGGCTTGCAGAAGTAATTATGTTCCTATGTATGTCAAAAAGCTGGAATATGAGCAAGGTACAAAGATGAAGATATGGACTATGCCAATGGAATTTTAAGTAAGATGTAACTAAAGATATTTTTGAAAATTTATGACTTTGGGTCACTATTCACACACCATAAAATTGAGAAGTAATTTGGTCTTGTGTGTAAAACACAAGAAAGTCAAGAATTGTGGGCTCTGCTTTAAATATAATTACTATGTGACTTTCTTCACATAACTTCTTAGTCTATGGAATGGAGATAATTTAAATGTTGTCAAAAAGAAAAATCAAATTTTCCACTGAGTAGCCCGTATACAAAAGCATTAGATAAATATCCATTACTCATAAGAAGCTTAAGCCATCTAGCTCTTTGCTACTCAAAGTGTGTCCAGAAACCAGCAGCATTAGCATTATTTTGGAGCTTGTTAAAATTGCAGAATCCCAAGTCTTATCCCCCCGACCTATGGGATAAGAATCTGTAATCTGAGGAAAATCCACAGGTGATACACAGACACATAACTGATATGCAAGATTACTTATACCTCAGTTTCAATATATACCCCTTGACTTTTCCAACCTTCCAAACTCTACCACCCTCCATCAATTTGTTTCATCTTTCTTTTGTTCCTAAGCATAGGTTTGGTCTTATCAACCATTTTGTTATTGTTGTAAGAATACCCCACCACAAGACTTCCTTGAGCCTAATAGTATGTAGTGTTCTTATTTCATATTTTTCCTATTGAGATTCACATGTATAACAAGTTTTTAAAAATTAATTTTGGGTTAAAATTGTTATTTTTCTGTGCAGTATTTGGCCTTACAGTTTACTTGTTTTGAACTCAATTCGAAAATTCAATGGAGAAAGTGAACTAGAATTTCTGAGGTCCCTTCTGGTTTCTGATTATGTGGTTATCACATTTTCTATTACAAAGCCAAGCCAAGATCAGACACACATGAATACGATAGCCCCCTGAAAACCAGAACCTTTCTGGAATATCCAGGGAGGGCACAGGATGTCACAACTTTTAGAGGTAGCAGAAAATTAACTTATGTTCCAGGCCACTCTGAAACTTGACAGTGACTTACTTATATTAATAGCAATTCCGAACTGGTGTAGCAGTAATATAAGTAGGGGTACAGATTATCATGAAATATTTTATTAAAATTATACTCCTGACTTTGCATCTATTTTTTACTCTATTTTACAAATAAAACAAGCCAATTTAATGTTTCTATAAAAACATGGATTTGAAGAATCTTTGGAAACATTGAAATTTTCATGATCCCACTACATTTATAGTGAACCACATAAAAAGCTTGACTGCACATCTACCATAAGCCACACATAGGCTCTGTATAAGAGCAAATGTCCAACATAAAATGCAACCCCTATTAAAAATTACTTCTTATTTAATTTACCCCTATCACAAACATAATTTCTTTGTGTTTCTCCATGGCAAATAATTGTGTCAAACTACATCTTCTAAAATCAAACACATTATTGCTACCTCTCAAAATCTACCCTTACCACAAAATAAAAACAGAACAAAACCCAAAATATATCATGCATTTCTCTTTTATTTCTTAGACAATAATTTCATGATACATCTAGAGGCCTAAGCCAGAAGGATCAGAGTTTACAGTGGTGAGAACTGGGTAAGGACTGGCATCTATTGGGAAACTATGAACAAGCCTTCATGAGTTGGAGTTGCTTGGGCTGTACGATCTAAACCATTATTTCTGCTTAGCTAAATCTTAATCCTTTTCATAACAGCAATGCCAGTTGCCTTGTCTGCCTGACTCCAAAACATGTTATGCTTCCACTGTGCTAAACTATACTTTCTATAAATAAAACTGCCTTGAAATAATCTTTAAACAGGTCAATGTTCATTACTAGTCTTAGGTCAAGTACTCTAGTAAATAGACTTTGAGGCTCTAAGTTTTTTAATCTAGAAGATTATTGGAAAGTACTCTTAAAAAGAATTATTTATGAAGGGGTGGAGTACAGCAGTACCAAACAGAGGAACTTAAACAGGTATGCAATTGCAATAGAGGGATCAGTAGATCCTACAGGAGCTTCAGAACTGGTTTAACCCTTCAGATTAAACATGAATCAAAGCCAGAAACCTGAATCAAAGCATGCATCACAATATGGAATGTGTGTATATCCCACATTGACCAGTAATTTGATGCAGGTTGCCTCCAGGAAAGAATTATAAATTTGAGCAAGGCATCTCACCTCAACAGAAAGAAATTCCTAGACTGCCACCATCAGCCAGCAACTGGGAAAAATGAGAAACGAGTGTCTTAGTCTTAAAGCGGGGTGTAGGTGGTAGAGTACAGTGTTCACTACAGTCTACTTGTTTTCTTGCTTTGGCCCACTTTCTCTATATAGAAAATTTGTCTCATCTGGAAACAGTTTCTCCAAGGTTGCTGGTATCATTCCTTGGTTCTATCTTAGAGTTCTTTTTTTTTTGTTCTCTTCCCATTCTTATTCCTGAATAACCAGTAAAGTCACTTCTTAATGCTTAATATTCAATGCATATTCTTATCTTGGACTACTGGTCTTTTCAAACATAGTGAATGACTGGGTATAACACTAGCAGCTCTTATTTAGGGACACTGATTGCTATGTTTTAGGGACACTCTTGACTGAGGCTGTAGTGCAGCAGCAGTCCATTTGTGTTTTGAACTCACATTTTGAGATGCCTTATATGTGAAAAAGCTTGGACTTTTTCTTCCTTTGTGACTGGTCCTAAGAGAAAACTCCCCATCCACCGTGCAACCATAGGTGTGACTTGAGATAAATGTACCCACTTGCTATTGATTATTAAGGGCCATTACCTGGCTTCTATTATTTGGGGATTCTATTATTCCCATTACTATGAGGAAATTCATATCTGTAACAGAATTTCCCACTATTAGTCTTGGCTTGCATAGGAAAGCCACCAATGAGTTTCTCAATAATGCACATTCTCTTTTACCTAAAACATTATTGCTTTGGTAAAATAATTGTCTTTTAAACCTGCCTTTGTTGTCTTCTGGCCATATTTACTCTTTTCACTCTTGGATGTTCATGGCTCTAAACCATTGATCTGTGTTTTTTTTATTTATTTGTTTTTTTGGTTTTTTTTTTTTGAGACAGAGTCTCGCTCAGTCGCCCCAGCTGGAGTGCAGTGGTGCAATCTCGGCTCACTGCAAGCTCCGCCTCCCAGGTTCACGCCATTCTCCTGCCTCAGCCTCTCAAGTAGCTGGGCCTACAGGCGGCCGCCGCCACGCCCGGCTAGTTTTTTGCATTTTTTTTTTTTTTAGTAGAGACGGGGTTTCACCTTGTTAGCCAGGATGGTCTTGATCTCCTGACCTCGTGATCCGCCCGCCTCAGCCTCCCAAGGTGCTGAGATTACAGGTGTGAGCCACCGCGCCCGGCCTGTTTGTTTTTTTTTAAATTGCATCATCTTCTGTGCCAGTTATGACATTCTTACTGTACATTGCTTTTCTCTAAGTCTCCAAGACTATTCGTAGCTTCATAGACCTAAGACTAGCTTTAAATGCCCTTGTCAGTGTTAAATCTTATATCATGGAAAGGTGTTCTATATCCATAAATACAAACATTGATAAATAAGTGTTTCCTTAGCTCAATTAACCTTTCCTCCTCTCCCTTTGCATGGCATTCTCAGAACTAATAATCCATACTGTCTACTGGTTCCTGCTAGTACATGTTGGCTACACCTTTTGGCTACTTAGGTATATAATAATTTCTCCTATAGATACAGCACCTTTCTAGTAAGATTATATTAAATTCAATCCTAGGTATTGGTCTAGTAGCCAGGAAGGGAGGTAGGAATAGATCCTGAAGTGGATGTTTCTTGTCTTGCAAGGTAACAAATCTCTGCATCATCTTTAACCAGTGAGAGACCATTAGCCTTTAACCAGAGGAGTGGGCTACTTCTGCAAGCCCAGAAATTTTAGTGCAATGTGGGATTTCAAAGTTTATAAGTGCATTATCCCAGATCCTTTCATTACAAGTGTCAGAATCTCAC
This sequence comes from Macaca mulatta, assembly GCF_049350105.2. Taxonomy (NCBI): domain Eukaryota; kingdom Metazoa; phylum Chordata; class Mammalia; order Primates; family Cercopithecidae; genus Macaca; species Macaca mulatta. Next base: position 81,731,519 of record NC_133419.1, read on the forward strand.
TTCTTTCTACTCGAGATCCTAATCTTGACAAAACAGACTTGTGGGGGTTTGAGAATTTAGTCATCTTTTTAGGTTCCCATGACCTGTATAATTAAGTCCTTCACCTAATCTTCAATATTTTCTGCTCTTGAGGTGCAGGAGATGGGAGTGTTTTTATATGCTGTCAAGCAGGCCCTTTGTGGCTTTCACAGTTTGCCTTTAATTGGTGATTAAAAATTTCTAGTCTTTCATTATCTTTTCCAATTCATCAATAGCACCCAGCAACAGCTGTTCAATTGCATAGACCTTATATTTGTTATTCCTTCAAACCTCCTAAATACCCGGCATAGTATACTAGCCAGTGCATTATCTTCCGTGGTATCCCATCCCAGACCACCAAAAAGTTTTAGCAATGACAGGAGTTATAAGAACTCCATTTATCATTTCATCACCAACTGAAGAGTGACAAACTCTAAAACTCAATTTTAAAATATGATTTCTAGGACTATTTCAAGAACCAATTATCCTAAATTTCCTTTCCAAGGATACAAATTATTAAGGGAGTGTGTGTGCGCGCGCGTGTGTGTGCGCGCGCGTGTGTGTATGCATAGCAGTTACTGGAGAGTGTTTGGGAAAATAATACCTCAATGGGAGATGGAGAAGCAGGTTTGGGCAGAGAGAGAAGTTAAACTGTACTGTAGTTGCAGCAGAAGTCTCAGCTTATCCCATAGAAAACTCTTGAGCTGGAAGAGTCCTTCAAAGTTATGCTGAATTAAGGCAAGACTATCAAACCTTTGCATTTCCCGTATTAACTAATCATTGTATGTGGGCTTCCCCAGAGAGAAAGCAACTTTAGTTGTGACAACTCACTTCAGCTTAAAGCAACTCCTGTGAAGGACTCAGATATAGGAATTTAGCAACCAATACCCTTGGCAGCCCACAACTCTAAAGATGAAATATTAAATGCGTCAATAAACACCTCAATTCTTAAGAGGAGATCTGGGCAGCATACCACAGCATCAACTGCAGGAAACAATGTGAGAGAAACTAATTTATGTAGTGTGATAGAAAAACCTTAGATTTAAGTTATGCAAACATACCTAAACAGGTAGAAATCCAATTTTTTTTACTCACGAATTGACATTATTAAACTTTAGCACCAAAATGAGGAAGACATTTAAAAATAATTCCAATTCCAGTTCTTTTTCTTTATACTGCTACTCTATTCTTATAATTTTATTTATAAAGTGTATTCATACATTTTCATGCTGCTGATAAAGACATACCCAAGACTGAGGAATTTACAAATGAAAGAGGTTTATTGGACTTACAGTTCCACATGGCTGGGGAGGCCTCACAATCATAGCGAAAGGCAAGGAGGAGCAAGTCACATCTTACGTGGATGGCAGCAGGCAGAAAGAGACAGGTTGTGCAGAGAAACTCAGGTTTTAGAACCATCAGATCTCATGAGACCCACGCACTGTCATGAGAACAGCACAGGAAAGACCCGTCCCCATGATTCAATCATCTCCCACATGGGAATAGTAGCTACAAGATGAGATTTGGGTGGGGACACAGCCAAACCACATGGTTCTGCCACTGGCCCCTCCCAAATCTCAGATCCTCGCATTTCAAAACCAATCTTGCCTTCCTAAGAGTCCCCCAAAGTCTCAACTCATTTTAACATTAACTCAAAAGTCCACAGTCCAAAGTTTCATCCGAGATAAGGCAAGTCCCTTCCACCTATGAGCCTGTAAAATCAAATGCAAGTTAGTTATTTCCTAGATATAATGGGAGTACAGGCATTGGGTAAATACAGCCATTCCAAATGGAAGAAATTGTCCAAAACAAAGGGACTACAGGTCCAATGCAAGTCTGAAATCCAGTGAGGCAGTCAAATCTTAAAGCTCCAAAATGACCTCCTTTGACTCCACGTCTCACATCCAGGTCATGCTGATGCAAGAGGTGGGTTCCCATGGTCTTGAGAAGCTCCACCCCTGTGGCTTTGCAGAGTACAGCCTTCCTCCTGGCTGCCTTCATGGGCTGGTGTTGGGTGTCTGGGGTTTTTCCAGATGCATGGTGCAAGCTGTCAGTGGAGTTACCATTCTGGGGTCTGGAGGACAATGGCCTTCTTTTGACAGCTCCACTAGGTAGTGCCCCAGGAGGGACTCTGTGGGGGATCTGACCCCACATTTCCCTTTCACGTCGCCCTTGCAGAGGTTCTTCATAAGGACCCTGCCCCTGCAGCAAACTTCTGCCTGGACATCCAGGTGTTTCCATACATCTTCTGAAATCTAGGCAGTGGTTCCCAAACCTCAATTCTTGACATCTGTGCACTTGCAGGCTCAACACCACATGGACGCTGCCAAGGCTTAAGGTTTGCATCCTCTGAATCCATAGCCCAAGCTGTACCTTGGACCCTTCCAGCCACGGCTAGAGCAGCTGGGATGCAGGGCACCAAGTCCCTAGGCTGCATACAGCACAGGGAACCTGGGCCTGGCCCATGAAACCACTTTTTACTCCTAGGCCTCTGGGCCTGCAATGGGAGGGGCTGCCACAAATGTCTCTGACATGCCCTGGAGACATTTTCCCCTTTGTCTTGGCGATTAACATTGGACTCCTTGTTACTTATGCAAATTTCTGCAGCCAGCTTGAATTTCTCCTCAGAAAATGGGATTTTCTCTTCTATTGCATTGTCAAGTTGCAACTTTTCCAAACTTCTATGCTGTGTTTCCTTTTTAAAACTGAATGCCTTTAATAGCACCCAAGTCACCTCTCGAATGTTTTGCGGCTTAGAATTTTTTTCAACAGATACCCTAAACCATCTCTCTCAAGTTCAATGTTCCACAGATCTCTATGGCAGGGGCAAAATGTTGCCAGTCTCTTTGCTAAAGCATAACAAGAGTCACCTTAGCTCCAGTTCCCAACAAGTTCCTCATCTCCATCCGAGACCACCTCAGCCTGGACTCTACTGTTCATATCACTATCAGCATTTTTGTCAAAGCCACTCAACAAGTCTCCAGGAAGTTCCAAATTTTTCCACATTTTTTTTGTCTTCTTCTGAGTCCTCTAAACTGTTTCAGCCTCTGCCTGTTACTGAGTTTCAAATTTGCTTCCAAATTTTTGGGTGTCTTTTCAGCAGCACCCCACTCTACTAGTACCAGTTTGCTGTATTAGTCTGTTTTCATGCTGCTAATAAAGACTTACTTGAGACTGGGCAATTTACAAAAGAAAGAGGTTTATTGGACTTACAATTCCACATGGCTGGGGAGGCCTCACAATCATGGCAGAAGGCAAGGAGGAGGAAGTCACATCTTACGTGGATGGTGGCAGGCAAAAAGAGAGAGCTTGTGCAGAGAAACTCTTGTTTTTAAAACCATCAGATTTTGTGAGACCCATTCACTATCAGGAGAACAGCAGAGGAAAGACCTGCCCCCATAATTCAATCATTTCCCACCAGGTCTCTCCCCCAACACTTGGGAATTATGGGAGCTACATGATGAGATTTGGGTGGGGACACAATGCCAAACCATATCATCAATTATATAATAAGTATCTTCTAGGCTCTCTGTTATGTCAGGAAGATTCAGATAATTAAGAGCTGGACTTTGTTGTGAAAGAGTTTATAGTTTCATACGTACTGCCATGTAACAAAGCTCATTATATATATGCCATAGGTAAAAACTATGTCCTTATTCTGATTCTTAAAGACTTATGTTAGCTGTTGTAAATATATACCAAAGGAAATATTTTCCTTCAGAAAACATAAATAAAATTTCCCCACCATTTGTTTTCAATAAATAAAAAAAAATAAATTTGTACTTTGGAAAATGTGTGCCTTTTTAAACTCATAAATATGAAAACAAACAACAAGATTAGAAGCAAATGAGCTATTTCTTTCATATTTTCAGTTTATGGCAAAGATTATAAAGGTGAAGAAGACAAGAGCTCCTCAGAAATGGACAACAATATGCTTATGCCATGCTGGTAGTGATATGCATAAACTCCCTTTGATTATTAAATTTCTAAGGTATTAGAATAATAAGTACAGTAACTATATTTTAAGCATGAAGTCTGTGTTTGATTAGTAACCAATATGCTCATTCAATCATTCATTGTGAGACCATAAATTCATTAGGGCAAGACCATGCTTGTTTTGTTCACTACTGTGTCTCAAACATAATACCTGTCACATCGTGGGCATCCACTACACTTTTAATTATTAAAAGATTTATGGTGTATCAAAATGAAAGAGAACTATGCACCTTGTGTTCTAATACAAATTCTATTTTCATTAACCCTTTCTGTCCTACCAAAATTGTATCACATATGGATGCCCAGTATTATCTTTTAGTTACAACATTATTGTAACCCCATAGTAACACGAAATATAATATCTACAACTTAAAGTCTAAGAAAGACTTCTTGAATAGGTATGAATTTTCCCAAAATACATTATAATAAACAAATCTCTTAAGGGAAATCCTGATCAGACCGACCAGGCTTTTCTTATGTGCCTAATTTTGAATTTATACTTTGAGAATGATTCCTGCAGTGAAACAAGGAAAATTAAGATAAGAGTATAGAATAAAAAGGCCAAAGCTACTGGAGAAGAAATGAATGTGAAGATCCATAAATGTAATAATTAAATCGACCCTCATCAAGTAGACACCACAGTCTAGCGAGGGGGTATGGGGCAAGATATTCTGCCCTAAATGGGGCTATATATTCACCAACAAGAAAAAGAGTAACTAGGTTTGTCATGAAACACTAAAGAACTACACTGAAATGGTTTAGGGGAAAACTAAACCAGGAACTCATTTTTCCTTTACAAAATGGGACTATTCCAATAGAATTATCACAGTCTGTGCATCAAATAGTCATAGAAAGACAAAAGCCAAAATGTATTCCATAAATAGAACCAGCTCGAACAAAGTAAAAACATAATAATCCAAAGAAATGATGCCAGAAGGTCTTAAACTCTGGCTCCTCTATTTTCCCTACTTTCTGGTTTGTCATTTGTGGCAAGAAGAACCTTATCTCTGAGAGCTTCGCATTCCTCATCTCTAAAATAGAATAAATCATACCATAAAAGAAAACAATTATCTCAAAGAGCCAAGGAGACAATAGATGCAAAAGTGCTTTGAAAATCGCAAATCTCCCACCTATATTTACAATTATTGTTATGGTAGAGAACTTCAAATTTTCTCTAGACTGATGAGGTTACAACTCTAGTGGCAGAGGCTCAGAATTAAATATAGCCTAGCAAAGGGAAATCCAAGCATTTCAAGCAGAAAGGTGTCTATGCTACATAGACAGGACAAACAAAAGCATCCATCTTCTTTTTTTTTTTTTAATCTGTCGTGTTGTCTGGAAAATCTTTCTATGGTGCTCTTTTTTTTCCTCTGTATTTGTTATATTTACATTGATTTAAAAAATACAGAATAGTAAATATAAAGCTTTGTATAAGGAAGAATCCTATCACATTGTTACACTGCAATAGATATACTTTAGACCAAAGTAGCTGAAAGCATTAATGCAATAAAATACAATTATGCAGCTAAATTATCCCTTGAATTATTGATGCAATATTGACTCATTTAGTATCCATCATAACAAATGGACAGAATATACACTTACAGGTTAATATTCCCTACCAAGGGAAAAAATGCACAGCAGCTGAACCCATAAATTCAGTAACTTTATCACCCTATATTTTATTAAAATCCATTAGATTCCTTCAGAGGCACAAGGTCAAAGAAGAACAAAAAAAAAAAGGTGTTCCATACTAGTTTAAACAAGTTTAAACAGATATAAAAACAATGGCAATTATGTTGTCTGTCATTTTAATTACCAACATCCATTCTCTGTTAATTCTCCTTAATGCAGAGATGTGGTTAAACAATAGAAACTCTTAACAGCTCATGGAATCTTTGTCCCTGATTATCTATCTCCACATGAATTGGCATTGTTTTGCTGGAAAATTTGCTGCATTTACTATCTACCTGAGACATGCAAACAAACCAGATGTGCATTTAAATACCAATGATCCCAAAGATAATGCTGTATTTACGGAATTGGAAAATTATTTTTTTTAATACAGAAGGTTCTCATGTTCTCATTTTAAACAGTACCTAGGTCAGGCACAGTGGCTAACACCTGTAATCCTAGCACTTGGGAGGCTGAGGCAGGAGGATAGCTTAAGACTAGGAGTTCAAGACCAGTCCGGAGAATATACGGTGCCCCTGTCTACAAAATATTAAAAAATCAGCTGGGCAGGGTGGCATGCACCTGTGGTACCAGCTCTTTGAGAGGCTGAAGTGGGAGGATCATTTGAGCTGGGGAGATTAAGACTACAGCGAGCCATGGTCGTGCCACTGCACTCCAGCATGGGCAGTAGAGCAAAACCTCGTCTCAAAAAACAAAACAGTACCTGTGCTAATTTGCTTTTACACATTTTATATTTCTCCCTAGCTTGTGAGCACCTTGAGAATAGAGACCATGTTTTTAGCTCTTTGTAGATGTCTTAGAGGTCCTGCAAATTCACTGAATTCAGAGATAATATGTACAAAAATGACTTAAAACATTAAATTCTCATTTGCCTTATGAAAGCAAAAAAAAAAAACAAAAACAAACACAGTATTCCTTTCAGAATAAAAGCAGCCTAAATATCAAGTTAAACACAATTTTTACAACATATTTAATTATGATAAAATACTACCTCAAAGAGTAGTAGTGAATATCTTCAAATAAGGTCTTTTTGACCAAATATCATTCTTTGGATAAGTTGTCATGTAATGAGGTTCTGACTCTTGGTAGCTTTCCACTAAAATGTTGAACTTTACCCAGTTTCCAGATAATTACTTTGAGTAAATAAGAGCTTTCTAAGTTCTTAAACGTATGAGCGAGTGTTTGGCGTTTCTGACATTTCAAGTGAATGCCTCAAACTTTCACAGAATTTTTAGGACTTGCTCTTTACCAATTCCATTTTATTTTATATTTTGGGGGGTAAGGAGCAGGATTTGGCTGTACATTACTGACTAAATGAGTCTATACAAGGAAAGAGACAGGTAAATTGTTTCTTCCCCCCACCCCCCACCCCTTTTTCCTTCAGATTCAGTGTTTCTGCATTACACTGAATGGCACCTTAAAATAACAGAGTTGAGATATGCAATAAACTGAAAACAAGTGTGGGTTTTATTAAGGAAGATAACACAATTGTTTAAGTCATTTCATTTTACCCAGTAAGTCTCTGCTAATGTAAAAAGGGTCTTCAATAATGTCTGCTGGGGTGCATTGAGAATTTTACACTGCTCCAGTATGCGGTGTACAATATGATAGAAGAAATCTCTGTCATCCTTCATAGACTGGAGATGTTCCGGGGCTCCACATGCAAGCCGTTGCCTCTCAGAAAAGCAGATTTGTAATATACAAATGAGAATTATTTTTTTTTTCTAGCTAATTATCAGAGAAATGGGGAGCACCAAATTTGATGATTTACGTATTGCACTTTGAGAACTCTAACTACTTAGGGACTGGTTAGTACAGTGATTGATTATTACACACAGAGATATTTCAGTCAATTCTAAAGAGTTTATCATATGTTGGGCGGGGGCGGGCGGGGGGCAGGAAAATTTACCAGATGAAGGAAGATAAAAATAAGAAGGAAAAAATAGTTCAGTAAAAGAGGGCAATGTGAACATAAATGAGCACCAAAAAAGGCTTTATGTACTTGACAGAGAAGAGCTGGGCTCAGAGGTAATGCAAACGTTTTCATCATTGTTTCCTTTTACATGCCCTTTCCCCACCAACTCAACATTAGCATGAATAGATGTATTTCAATAACTAACATTTTGAAAGATATAAATTCATTTTAATTTCCAACAGTGGAGAGTAAGGTCCTTGAGAAAGGGTCTTTTATTTTTATTTTTGATGAATTTACTTGAACTGGATCAATATAGGAAAAGGGAGAGTCATCTTGCACAGAGGGCACAGTATAAGAAAAAATATTTTCAGAGGGAATGTACTTGCCTGCCTATTATGATCCCCTTTTATGCCCGGACTCATCCCAGGGAAGTTGGAAGCTGAGTGGGTATGATCCTAAAACAAAGATGCTGGGAGGGAGTGATTCACCACGAGGAAACTTGGACCTAACCTGAATAATACCTTCATGAAAGTAACCAAAAGAAAATGAAGGTAAAGTAACCATGGAGCAGAAAACAGTGGGGGAAATTACGTTTTAATACTTTGTGTTTCCGAATAATGATACTCAACATCCCTAAGCTTTCAGTTAAATTATGCTTAATATGTCTTTTCTTTTCCCAGATCACTTTGTTCATAGATCCCTCTCCCCACTTTGTCTATCTGTTGTCTCTTCCAATTTAGTTAGCACAGGGTTCATGATTAATACCCAATTTATGTCCTTCTCTGAAATGTTCATGAAGAAAACAGAGATGCTCCCCAAAATGACCTTTGTTGAATCCCTTGATACCTTTCCCCCAAATGGATGTTTTAGCATTTACAAATCACTTTCATTTTCTCTGCGCCTGCCAGATGGGTTTGAATCTCCGTGGTGGCTTTCTTCTCCAAACACAACCGTTTTCTAAAGGATCAAATAAAGTTCATCGTGGCTTATCTCAAATTTCCTGGGATAACTCACATTTCAAAATGAGAAAGTCAGAATGAATCAACAGCAGTAGCAAGCAGTTATGGAGGTCTCTATTCAGGACAGTCACCTCTTTGTCTCTACAACAAAATGCATTTGAGGTGTGGTCTCAAGGAAAGAGTTGGAGGTGGGGGGTCAGCAGCTGAAGGCTTGATGGGGATGACTAACAGATAAGTATAACACCACATCCAAGAAATGCAAGGCTGTGAAGGACTTACTAGCTTATTACATTTTCTGGTTGTGGAATTGTTATTACAGATGTTATTACAGCTGGAGTTTGGGGACTGGGAGGAGGCAGGAACTGGAACCAGAATACCTTACATAAAGACTATCTCAGAACTCAATGACTGAGCAGGAAGGAGGCACACATTGCAATTGTTTTTGTGCTATTGTTATTGTTAATTATAACAACAAAAGAGTTTGTATCACTCATTGGTGCTTCCTATTATGATATACACTTTAGATGTATATCCTACAACTCATGCAACACATACATTTTATATAATTATGATCATTTTAAAGACATGAAAACTATCCTGTTAATGGCCATACAGAACAAGGTTTCAAATTATGCCTTTAATATTAAGACATCTATTTCATAAACAACATATTTTAAACAATTGCAGCTTGCTGTATCATTGCTCTCCTACCAGTCCCTATCTAACAAATATGTATTGCTTGCTTTCTCTAAAGTTGTGCAGTGTGATGTTAGAGAACAAGACCTTAGGAAAGTCCCTTAATTTTTTGCATCCTCTATTTATTTGTCTGTTAAAGTGAGGTAATTTGAGTGCCTGTCTCATAGGCTGGATATAAGGATTTAACGAATTGATCCAGAAAAGCAGTCAGAACAGTAGCCAACACATTGAAGACATTCCGTAAATCATTACTGTCATGGAGGAGGCCCTACACCAGTGGAAGGTGCCTGGAGGTGGAGGCTGTAATAAGATAGTCTTACTGTAATAAGATAATCTTGTCTTCAATCTGTGGTTGTAGTTGGAATAAAGTCCGATATATGAACAATTTTTTTTTTTGAGATGGAGTCTTGCTCTTGCTCTGTCGGTGTGCAGTGTCACAATCTCCACTCACTGTAACCTCCGACTTCCAGGTTCAAGCAATTCTCCTGCCTCAGCTTCCCAAGGAACTGGGATTACAGGTGCGCCACCACGCCCAGCTAATTTTTGCATTTTAGTAGAGACGGGGTTTCAACATGTCAGCCAGGATGATCTCAATCTCCTGACCTTGTGATCCTCCCACCACAGCCTCCCAAAGTGCTGGGATTATAGGCGTGAGTCACCATGAACAACTATTATTTGCAATAAGAGAGTGAATGAAATAAATACTAAAGAAAGATTCAAAGAAGGATTACAGATGAGCTAATTAAAGTTGTTTTATTGCCAAGAAGGGTGAAGGAAGGGCCTACGTTGCAGCAAATGTCAACATGCTGGCTTAGATTTTTGAGAGAGAAAAAAATATTTGCTATTATGTGGTGGTCTAGCTCCTTTATTCACATAATCCTGAAAAGTAAGTATCATCATTCTTATTTTATGTGTAAGGAAACTTAAACTCAGAGGGTAAAATACCTTTCCAAGGCTTTATAACATGTAATTACATAATAACTAATCACTTTTGAATAAGGTCTGCCTCACTCCAGAGCCTATGTTTTGTCTTTTTAAAAAATTTATTTTCTATTGATACATAATAGATGTACATATATTTAGGATACCTGTGACAATTTAATATATCCATATAATTTGTAATGATCAAATCAGTGTAATTGGGATATCCATCACCTTAAGTGCTTGTCTTTATGTCAGAAACATTCAAATCATTCTCTTCTAGCTATTTTAAAATATGCACTACATCACTGTAAACTATATTCACCCTACTGATCTATCAAACACTAGGAAGTCGCCTTGTCTTGATCTGCACTCTTTTATAGTAAGTATCCTTGCAGGGGTGTGTGTGTCCTGAACTATTGAGAGGCTTCATGTGCTACTAGACTAGAGCACAACTTGGCTAGGAGTAAACAAATGTCCTGTGAAGGAGAGCCATAGGATTCAGAAGGGAGTTGAATGAAAATTCACATTCTAGATATAAAAACAAAAAGTAAATTCATTGTACAACTGAATCCAATCTCTTGATTGAAGTATCAATGGAAAATGCACAGCCTGGAGCTACAGAGATGGCTGCCGCCCTTCCCCCACCCTGGGAGCCTAGAGTGTTAGGTAGCTATGAGTCCCAGTGCTGGCTGCCGCCCCTCCCCCAAGAAGCTCCAAGGACTTAGACAGCAGACAGTTGCAGTGATGGTGCTGGCCCCCCTCAGCTCCGCAGGCTTAAGCAGATTCTAGTTGAGTGACTGTTGAGAATCTGCACAACTCCATGATTGGGACCCTAGATCCCAGTGGTGTGGACTCACGAGTGGGAACTTCTGACCTGTGGGTTGCACAGTTCTGCGGAAAAAACAGTTTCCCAGGCTGGGTAGCACGCTCACCCACTGCCTCCCTTGGTTGGGGAGTGGGGGCTCCCCTTTCCCATGTGGCTCTCAGGTGGGCCACCACACCACACTGCTCTTCCTTCCTCTCCATAGGTCACGCCAGCTACCCAGTCAGTTCTGATGACAGAACCTGGATACCTCAGTTGCTGGTGCAGGATTCACACACATCATAAGAATCTACTTATAATAGCATTAATTATACATCCAATGTTATGTATTTTTAAACTGATATAGTTAATAACTTAGCCATTCAAATATTAGAGATTTTTTTCTATTTATTTGTACTGATAGTAAGACCAACTCAATGATTATTTTTACACCCACATGGTTCTTCCTTATTTTTGAAAACATGTAGAGAGATACGATCTTGAAAGACCTTTCCCACCCCAGTTTTTATCTACCATATGATCTTGTTTCACTTCATAGTGTTTATTTCATATGGCATTTGTATTCTTGGTGTGTGTGTATGTGCGTGCATGCACATCTGGATGTATGTGCATGTGTATCAACTTTCTACCCTGACTATAATAATGCTTGCTTCTTGAGGGCAGAGATTTTGCCTGTCTTTTCACTATTATATCCTCAATCACTCTTAACAATGCCAGATATATGTTAGGTATTTATAATGTATAGTAAATTAATAAAATAATTGAATGAATAAGTAAATGGGTAGTTTTGGACAACTAATACTTCTTTATCTTTAAGGGTAATATTTGGAATTAGTGTTAATAATCTTTATACATTACAATGTATATAAAATTTTAAAGTATAATGTATTATATTATTTCTAAAAATTTGTTTAAATAATATAATATATAGAAAGATAGAAAGGGAACATTTCTCATTGCCAACATTCAAAATAAATACAAGGTTTCCATGGATTTTATTTCTGTTCTTTTTTGTTCACACAAATTTACATAAAATTGTGAGTTAATTAGCATATAATATACATACAAGCTAAATTTGTAAGCTTATTTCTCTTCATGTAGTGGATATATTCACAAAGAAGTATTTCAAAGACTGTTCTTACATTAGGTATAAATAGTATTATGTACATCTTATTGAATTTATGGTTTTTTTATGCCGCACTCAGGAAAACAAGCTGAAGGCATCTCGCTACCAACAAAGGAAGGTTAAAATGCTAAAGATGGAGAATGTTATTTACATGTATTTTAATTGTTGTAGAAAAATATAACCATATATCTGCATGCTACACTGAAAGCTTTATGAAATGAAAAGGCTTTTAAATGCCTATTTCAAGGTTGACTGTGTCATGCTATTTCAACCAAAATGTCTTTTTGTGTCCATGGTGCAATGCAAAGATGCCAATAAAATTTTTTGCTCACAAAAAACTCATGGGGAAATATAATAATATATGAGCTCTTAGAGATATACTCTAGCCTCTCTAATATTATGAACAAAAAAAATATCTCTCAATATCAATATTCCCTCTTTGCTGGAAAGTATTTTTAGAAGGGAAAGAAAAATTATTTTCAATAATTATTTAAAGAGCATAGTATGGCAGTCCCTCCTTATCCATGGTTTCAGTTTCAGCAGTTTTAGTTACTCATGGTCAACCATGGTCTGAACATATTACATGGAAAATTCCAGAGATAAACAGTTCATAAGTTTTAAATTTCACACTATTTTGAAATTTCAGGTCAGCTCACTCTGTCCTGTCCAGGGCCTGAATCATCCCTCTGTTCAACATCTTCATGCTGTAAATGCTTCCCACCCATTAGTCACTTACAACTCATCTTGGCGATCAGATTGACTGTTATAGTATCTGAGGGCTCGCATTCAAGTAACCCTTGTTTTTACTTAATAATGTCCCCAAAGCACAGGAGTGGTAATACTAGCATATTGTTATAATTGTTCTATTTTGTTTTTACTATTGTTCATCTCTTACTATGCCTGATTTATAAATTAAACTTGATCATAGGTATGTATATACAGAAAAGAAACATAGTATATGTAGGGTGTGGTACTATCTGTTGTTTCAGGAATCCACTGGGGGTCTTGGAATGTATCTCTCATAGACAAAGGGAAGGTAGTATGATTTAGCAGTGGAGAAAGAGCAGTTCTTGAAATCAGACAGACATTTAAACTCTGGCTTGAAAATCAGAGCAAGTTATTTATCTTTGCAGGCCCCAATTATCTCATTTCTAAAACAGAAAATAATGCCCATTCCTTCATGAGTTAATCATGAAGATTAAATGAAAAATATACATAAAGTGCATAGCAGACTACCTAGCACATGATAAGCACTCCATTACTGGTAATCCTAAACTGACACTCAATGATGAAGTCTCTTCATGAGGTAATAGAGACAACGCTACATAGCGCAACTGATCCCCAGGTTATCAAAAGAAGCCAAGTCACTACACATCAATATATTCATTTGGAAAGCTTCATATATTTGCAAGGCACCAACATTGTTTTTTGTATTAGGGATACTGTAATTGAAAATAACCACAAGAAGATGAAAATATTCAAGCTAAACAAGTTTAAAGCCAAAAATAGTCTTTTAAATTCAAATAATTAAAATTTCAGAGGCAGTTGTAACTTTAAATATAGCTGGATGTGTGTGTCAAAATCTAGCATCAAGAGGGAAAATGGTATGCCTTGCCCTATCTCTCCGAAAATCAGCAACTTAAGATTTTATTGATTCCTAATTGGCTTGGACTAGGATCACACCCTTTCCTAACCCAATCACTGTGACATGTGGCATAGGAGACTCTTACTGGATCACCGCACTTCACATGACACATTTGGACCTTCACGTACTGAGAGACAAATAACTTAAACCTACCATGCTTCCCCACCTCTGTCAAACTAGGGTGCAACTCTCAAGAGCAGAGTAAACAAATATTTCCGTGGCAGACAATGGATTTCTACTCTAAGGGCCTAAATAAACCTAACGTAGATAATATAGATTCTTTGTAAATTCATTATGAGATTCAGATCCATAATGGAAGACATTTCTGTTTTATTAAAAGTTCAATAATCTTTATCTGAATCCTCATCTGAATTTCATCTTTAGCATTTAGCAAAGGCTAGCTAGCATTACGCTCCCAAAGTCAAACTATAATACGAAATTACTTCTTTCTATAATACTAACCATTGACCTGCTTCTTTCCTCCTTTCACACCTCTGTTCTCTTTCATTTCATCCTCCCTTCATTCTTTCTCTCAAACATTTATTGACCATCCCATATGCACATCTCTCACACAAATTCATAAAAAGTCATTGCCTTCTTTCCCTAATGAAGTTCATGATCTTGTTGGAAAACCACAGCAAACATGAGTATGAAGTATGATAGAACCGTGCTCGTTAGAACCAGACAGGCATAATTGTGGGCTGTAGTAATAATACCATAATGGAATTAAAACAGGGCGTGGAGGCAAAAGCCCTGAATCATATTCCTAGTTCTGCCTTTTAGCAATGTGTGAATTTTGGAAAGTCATATAAGTTCTCAGAGCCTCCAGCTTTTCATCCATATAGTAGAGATGATATTGCCTGCCTCAGAGCAATGTTGTGAGAATCAAATGAACAGCATGTGAAATTGCTAACAGCACTCTTGGACACATAACTGCCATCACCACGTTTCTAAATAAAGTATTTTGGGTTTTCATAAGAGGCAGAAACATTATAAGCTAGAATCAGGGAATACTTCATGGGGATGACTTTAAAATTAATAGAATTGGATAACACTTATGGAAGGGAAAGACTTTCTGGTTATAGAGAGAAAAGAAGCAAAACAATGGAAAAGAAAATCTGCCCCTAAGAAAATACAGATCTTCAAGATGTGAAGTTTGAAAACTCTATTCTCAGTCCCCTCATTCCCTGTCAACCACTGATCTTCTTTGTCATGAGATTCTCATTTTCTACAATTCTCTGTAGAAGTAATTATATAACACTTTTGTCTGATTTTTCTTATTCAGCATAATTATTTTGAGATTCATCAATGATGTAGCAATAGCCTTTTCATTTTTCTTGCTGAGTACTATTCTATTGTATGAATGTGCTACAGTTTGTTTACCTATTAACTTTTTGATAGACATTAGGGTTATTCCTGATTGTTTGGCTTCCAAACAGAAAAGTTATGAACATTCATATATAATTATTTATAATAATACATATTTTCATTTCTCTTGAAAAAATACCAAGGAGTAAAATTGCTGGATTATACAGTAGTCATGTATTTAACTTTTTAAGAAATTATTCTCTAAAGATACTTTTTCAATTTATAATGCCTATTTATATTTATAATATAAATTTTAGCCATTCTAAGAGGAATGTAGTACAAAATTACATTTTCTTAATGACTGCTCATGTTAAATACCCTTCATGGGCTAATAAGCCATCTATTTTCCCTGGTGAAGTGTCTGTCCAAATATTTCATGCATTTTATATTGCGTTATTTGTTTTATTATTGTGTTTTGAGGCTCCTTTATGTATTCTCATATGCCTTTTTTTTTTTTTTTTTTTTTTTTTTTTGAGATGGAGTTTTGCTCTTGTCACCCAGGCTGGAGTGCCATGGCATGATCTCGGCTCACCGCAACCTCCGCCTCCCGGGTTCAAGGGATTCTCCTGCCTCAGCCTCTCAAATAACTGGGATTACAGGCATGTGCCACCATGCTCGGCTAATTTTGTATGTTTAGTAGAGACAGGGTTTCTCCATATTGGTCAGGCTGGTCTCAAACTCCCCACCTCAGGTGATCCGCCCGCCTTGGCCTCCCAAAGTGCTAGGATTACAGGCGTGAGCCACTGTGCCTGGCCATGATATGACTTCTTTATCAGGTATATGATTTGCAAATTTTTTGCTACCAGTCTTGCGACTGATGATTTTATTCTCTTAATATCTTTGAAGAGCTGAAGACTTCAATCTTTATTAAGTGCAGTTCTTCATATTATCCTTTCATGGGTCATGATTTTATCATTGTATCTGAGAAAACTTTGCCTCATCCAAGATCGCAAAGGATTTCTTCTATGTTTTATTCCAGAAGTATAACAATTCTATGTTTCACATTTAGGTCTACACTTTTACTCACATGTTATTTATAAATTTTGTATCAAGTATGAATTAAAGCATTTTTTTAAAATTGTTTTGCAAATGGATAACTAATTGTTCAAAAAATCAGTTACTCAAATATATGTAAATCTATCAGTTGCTCCAACTGTGCAAATATAGTCCGTTAATTGATCAATTTTTCTATTTTAATGCCAATATAAACTATCTTAATTAGTGTCAGTTTTTAATGAGTCTTGAAATCTGGTAGTATTATAGTTTTCTGACTTTATTCCTTTTCAAATTTGACTTACTGAAATTATAGGTCCTCTGAATTTCCATATTAAATTTAGACAAAGTTTTTAAATTCTTACTAATAACTCTAATGAAATTTTAATTAGCATTGCATTAAATTTTTGGAGCCATTAAGGGTATTAACATAGAAAATATTTAATCTTCCAACACATGAACACTGGGCTTTCCATTTCAAAGCCTGCTTTAATTTCTCTCAGTAGTATCTTGTAGTTTTCAGTGTATAGGTGTTTCACATCCTATGTCAGATTTCTAAGATTTTCATCTTTGATGCTAGTATACATAGGAAAGCAATTGATTCTTTGTTTCTGTATCAGGTATTCTGAAACTCTTAAATTTACTTAGTTTCTGAAGTTTGTTTTTGTAGATTCCATTGGATTTGCTATTATACAGACAATTCTGTTGCCTATAAATAAAAATAATTTTACTTCTTCTTTGAATTGGATTTTTAATTTTTTTTCTTGCCATATTACACTGACTAAAACCTTTAGTTAAGAAATAGAAATGCTGAGAACAAACACCCTTCTCTTGCTCATGATTTCAGGAGGAAAGCATTATGTCTCTCTGGAAGATAAATTTGGTGCCTGATCCTCCACCTTAGCCAGAAGCCAAAAACTAGGTAGCCTTCCTTATACATAACTATTCATCACCCTGCACAGTACCTAACTCTTAACAAGCACACAAGATATGCTTAATACCTTTAAAATTAATACATAAAAATCACTCTGTGAGTTGTAAAATGGATGAACTTGAGATGTTAGCAATAAGTTGGAGATTATAAAGAAAAACACAGCATATCAAACAAGCAAGACTTATTCTAATGGAGCAACACTGGAACTGGAGAAAATGGAGCAAATGTAAAAGATGTTGCATGAAAAAAAGTCTTCATAATGTATTGCCTGGGTTGACCTTCTGAAGAGAAACATTGAAACTTACTCAGTGCAGGAATGTTCTCTAACATACTCCCAATAGCTATTTATTCAAAAATTTATCGAACTGATATATTCTGGGTATGGTACTAATCATTTGTTTCACATTATATGATATCAGATATAATTATAGTTCTTTGGATGGTGGGACACAAAGACTTGAAGAGATGAAAGGCAGAACTCTTTCTTACTGACATCTCCAAATGAGATAAGGCTACCGTGAAAGACCACATGTCCAGCTGCACCCCAGTACAGGGTAATAGCAAGCTGGGATTTTGGGACATGGCTTATATATGGCAAGTAAGGTGAGATTAGCTAGTATTCATGAACTTTGTGAGGACTGAGCATTTTTAACAACCTTTCCATCAAAGACAGAAGAAGCCTTCCTTGGTGTTTGGTATCTGGGGACCTCTGGCATAGGCATGTATGTATAGTAACGCAGGAGTATGAGAGCATCTTAAGGGACATAGTTGGGGTGGAGGCTTAGCAAACTGCCCGCAAAGGGTAATTGAAGGTTTTCAGCAAAGACTTCAAAACTGGGTCCAGAGAGCACTTGTGAAATATTACATTACACCACTTAAAATGCATCTTAAATAATTCTTACATTAAGCATAAGATCTTACAATTGTTATATCCTGTAGTTGATTTGGGGTGTTCAACAATTATATCTTTCCATATTGGAGATTTCCCCATGGTATGAATGGCAGGGAGAAGTGAACCTGCCTCCTTCTACAGAAAGAAGAAAGCCAAGTACTCTTCTCCACTTTCTGGCAGCACCGACATGGGCATGTAGTTGAGGCCCAAACAATCAGACCCTCTGGCCTAGGAATTTGAATCTGGCCAGAGTGACACAAGTAAGTCTAATAAGTAATTATTTTCACTGGTAACTGCTACATCAGTTTCCAGAGTAGCAGGATCAACAGCAGGACCAGCCATGGCAATGAATATCTAGCCAGTGTCAGCACCAGATGATTCCCATGGCATGATTTTGACTATGGTTCTAGTGCCTGTTCAACCTTGGCTTTTATCTGGTCTGTTATTTATTTCTTTTTTTAGGTTACTGTTAATTCTGTGAATTATGCAATATCTTCCATAAATTCATTTTCTTCTTGAATGAACCAAAGTTCATTTCTATTGCTTGCAATAAAAAAATCTGACAGATAAACCTCCATTAAATATATTAAAAAGTTAAAGATCAGTGAACTTAATTCACTTGCCAAGGTTACATTGTCATTAGCTAGCTGATAGAACTGTGATTTGATCCCAGAAGAATCTATTCCAATGACTATCTCTTTCTGACATATCCTGCTGTTAGGCATGACTAAACTGTACTGAGAGACTGAGAAGTCACTATGACCAAATTAACCTACTTTCTTGGGACATCCTTTTGTAAACTGAAGAGAAATCTGCCTTTCTGAAATTTCTCATAGCCCATACTTCAGCTATCTGATGTTCCAAGGAATAACTAACTAATTTCCTCCATATGATGGCCTATCAAATATCTAAAGCCACATCTTATATATATTTTTTGTGTAATTCTCATATATTAAGAAAAGGTTAATTAAATATTTACTATTTTGGAGATCTGTACTATGTATGTCATTACAGAGTTTTAAAAATGTACCTAAATTACCTATATAAATGTTTACTTTAAAAAGTATTGTGCTGTACTTAGGAGAGAAAATAAAAACTAAGTTCTATCAGTTGACATGGAAAAATTTTACAGAAAATATAACAACTTTATGCACACTTTAGTAGAGATTATATATGTGGGTATTATATAATTTTTTCTTTAGGGCAAGCAGAAATGCTTCATTTCTCAGCTTCTTTTAGAGTTACTTTCTAAATGTTTGACTGAGACCTGGCCAATAAAATATGAGAAGAATATTATAATCCACATTCTAGCCTGGTTCTTAAAAACATCACATGACTTTCTCCAACTCACTTCCCCTATAGCATCCACAAATAGTATCATAAGGTTGAAGGAACTAGAAACACTCAATAACTGGAAGAGAGCCTCAACTTACAACCACCCAATTTCGCATGAGCAAGAAATAAAATCTTCTTACATCTTAGCTATTGAGATTTAAGAGTTTGTCACTGCAACAGAGCCTATCCTATCCTGACTAATAAGGACGAACTAAGAAAACTGAGTTTAATTTTCTCTTTGTTAATATCGTTTATATGCGGGCATTTTGTGGAGGCTAGGGAAACTAAAATGAACAGGATACATTTTCTTAACTACTAATAGCTCAAAGAGACTGATAATGTCAGAATAATTAAGCTGTTAGATTCCAGATTTAATATAAAATTCCAAAAGTATAAAATTTTAACTTTAAGGTTTTAAGAAAGATACTGAAGTTGTTAGAGAAATCCAATGAGCCACTCAATATAAGTAATGCTGTTAGCATCTGTATTTAGTTAGCATTGTGGAGTTCAGAGATGTTAAACAACATGCCCAAGGTTACTTGGCCCATAAATTGAAGATATTACTTTGAAATCAGTTCTGTCTGACTGTAAAGAATGCTTCAAGGCACTGTAGTCTAGTGGATATAATTATCTCCTAAAGACACAAAATTAAAAGTAGAAAGATCCAATATTTTCTATAAAAATGCACAACTAAGTACCTATTTACCCCAAGCTCCTTTAGCTATAAAATTGGCTTGTTCTCTCTGTTGAGATGTTGACATAGGGGGAATTCCTAGGTGTAAAAGAACACTCCACAAAGTTATAGCTACTTCATTTTTCTGAACTAAAATGAATTTAATTTTAAAAACTTGTACTAAATTAATTATCTTGGCAAAAATCCACTTATTCTATATATTTACATTCTTACCTTATTCATGCATGTATGTACATTCTATAATAGAATAATGAAAACTATTTTTTATTACTTTTCAATTTTATCTAGTCTATATTTATAGAAGTTTTTATACAAATGGTCGTGTTGTACCTTGTATCTATTTATGTATCTACCATTGATATTTTCATCAATTTTCTATCATCTGTTGAAACATTTAGTGTTTTAAGATTATTTTTAAAAACGAAGAGAGGCTTCAATGTATCATGGTTCTTCGTTATAAGTTTCTCAACAAAATAATTCAGCTATCATCAGTCTTGAAGGTTAATTTTTTTAGACAGTGGCCTTTATTTTATTTCAGTGTGCAATTATGATGGTGTGGTGAGGCTGGAAACACTGCTATTTGTTATTGTGATAAATCTGAAGATAAGGCTTTCAGGAAAAGTGATAGCTCATGGACAATCCAGAAAAATGTTGCTTTAAAGCAAATTCCTCTTCATGTTGCAATGTTTTACTTCTTCTGGATTCTTTCTTTACAAGCAATGATCTCTGTATGTTATCCATGTCATATTGAATATGCAGTTTATCCTTCTCCAGAAGTCAAAGAGTGATATCTATAAAACTCAAAATTATTCTTTCAATAAATTAAAAAAAACCTGCAGGTAGAAATATTAGCTATTTTAGAAATATTAGATCTATTTGGGGCCACACTTTAATTTTAATTATTATTGGATCTAGGATTAAACCTTGCTCTGTAATTGTATAGATCTGCAATTCTCGATATATCTTTAAGCATTGTCTATATTTTCTTTTAAAAATACATTTGTCTATGGATATAGAAATATATTATATAATAAATATTGTTTTCTATGTTTACCATAAAGTGTATATATAGTCTATTTGTGTATATATATTTATACTTTTATAATGTATATGTAAAATCTAATGCTTATTTTTGTGCATATATATTTATGTATATATGTGTACACATATATGCAGAGATTCATATACATATGTAAACACATATGTATTCATATATATATGTATCTTTTGGTTGAATGCCGTGCTATGGCCAAAATAGTGAAAAGATTATATACTACATTCAAGGCTTCTTAAAAACTTAGAGTCCTTTGGAAATTCAAATGCTCATAGGCTTGAGTTTAAAATACTAGAAATAAGATAATATTTTGTTTATCAAGATATCTAATGAAGTTTTAAACAAAGATCCTATTTCCGCAGCAATGCCTTTGATGATAGAGATCTGAAAAGGGTAGGGAAATCACAACAATAACAAGAAACAGCAACATGGATAAGCAAATCTCATTTAACATAAAGGCAAGATTGAACAGAGAGAAACATTGTACTGAGACACCCACAAAGGAACTGATTTCAAATTGCTCTAATGTACATTTCTGTGATTCTGTCAACAGAAATTATGATAATATGTGGCAGAACTACATTTGAGGTGTCAGTGGATATTTTTTCATTTTGGTGTCTGTCTCTGGCCTCTGCAATTGGAAAAGGCACAGGCTAGACAAAAGGAACAAGTAAAGCTCCCTTATAAATTTGCAGATTCTTTAGCTTTCCATCATTTAAGTATTAAGTTCATGCTTCGTATCATAGCCTATAGATCATTCAAATACAAATTCTTCATCTCATGTCCTGCTCTTCCCTGCTATGAAGGCCCGTCTGTAGCCACTCCAAATATGCAATGCACAAAGCACATTGTACTACCTTAGGTCTCAGTGCCTTCCTTTGTATATGCAGTTTCCAAGACTTAGAACAATGTCCCTACAAAGCTTCCACACTGCAGCTTAGAACCAGTGCAAAAGCCATGTCTATGCTTTGTGAGGACATTCTCCTTATTTCCCTAATTTCCTCTTCCCCCCTTTAAATATGTGTTTCCAAGGAGAAAGCAGAATATGTGTTTGGGAACCCAAAGCTATATATTTAAATTACAGATTTACTACTTATTGCAACAGAGAATGTAATCAAATTATTTAGTCAGAATTTCAGTTTACCTGCAAATAAAGTAGAGCATGATGAAATGTAAATTATAGGGTTTTTGTGGTCTTAATGAAATATACAGATAAAATTCTTCATAAAGAGACTAATGCACAACAGATACTCAAGAAATAATGGCTCTCTTCCTTCACCCACTTCCCCCAACCTATGAGCTTGCTACAATAGCAAGTAGCTCCTCCTGTTTCGGTATGTACATACTGACTACCTGAATTGATAAGAGGCCCAAAACATGAGGTGCTTATTATTAATAAGGAGGACTTATTTATCTTCCTACTCTAAATCTGGCAAAATACTGTATGTCTCTAATGTTTTTATTAAATATATCAAATAAACTAATGTTTTATTCACTACATAAAATAAACTAGACTTTTCCCTCAGGTTTCCTTTTGCGTTTTGCCCAAATGAATTCATATATTTAACATGAAATTAAAAAAACCCACAGTTATAATTTCAAACCATGCTTTTACTTTAACATATTTCACTGTCCTTTTTGTTTCATAATCCTCTTAATTATTGCTGTGATGAGGACTTATTATTTCATCAAGCTGATGTGTCACAGTTTCACAACTTCTCAAATATTGTTGAGTGTTCAGCCTATTTCTTATTTTTCATTATTAAATGACACTGTAATGAGCATCTTCATGCATACTATACTGTTTTTTGAAAAATATTATTCATAAGATGAATAATATTCATATTCATTATCAAGATGCATTGATGAGTCAGAGAAAGTGTGAACATCCTTTTGACTCTTGAAATAACTTTCACGTTGCTTTCAATAAGATTTGCACAGGTTCATTCTGTCACCAGTGAGGTGTGTGTGTGCCAGTTTGCCATTTTTACCAAAATCTAGTAAATTTCCATTAGATCTTGTAGTAAGTAGACACCGACTATTGCCCCCATCCTTCTATGGGGACTACGTCTACCACTACTCCTACTATGTGGCTCTAATTGGAAGTCATTTACTTACTTTAACCCTGTCTTCTTAGGCAGAGTTGATTGCTCTAAGTACAAGCAACTGGGCCAATATTCCTCACTGAGTATTTTTCAAATTGATAATGAGATAGGAACTCAATCTCTTTCTTAGACTAGAAAATAAACATAAAGTTGAAACTCTTATGTTTCTCTCCCAGATACTTAACAAACGTGGCTCTTTTTTTCCTTTCAGTCTCAAGTCAAATGCCACTTCAGAGAGGACTTCTCTATGTACCCTATCTAGGATGTCTCCCTGTCCTATCAATTTCAACTTATTCTCTGTCCTAGTCGTGTATTTTTATAGAACATAACAAAATTACTTATTGCTAAACCTTTTTTTTCCCCTCTCCTTATCTCCATATTGCCCATGCTCCTCTGTAATAGATAGAAGAGGAGCTTCATGAGAACAGGTGACTTGTTCACTGCTTCATCCTTAGCACCTGGAAAAGTATCTTGTGCACAGTAGGGTGTCAATAACTATTTGTTGAATAAATGTGTGAGATATTCAGTTCTATATCAATAAATCTGAGCTGACATTACTTCACCAAAAGAATTCTGATTCTGATTGATACGGACCTAAAATGTAGCTTTGCTCAAAGACTATATCTGACTCAGTTTCTTTATTTGTCCATGGCTTACACAGTAAAATTCAGGTAATGAAAGAATGTAACCTCTTTTTCCAGTGAGAAACTTGTGGGAACTTCTACAGAAAAAACAAACTCTCTTGTAATCAAGGCCTCTCACCAGGTTCCACCAGCCATTTGTCATGCCGTTAATTCTCTGCTCAATTTCATTTGGAGGAAAGGAGTTTTACAACAAGAGCTCATTGCAGAAATTAAAACTCAAACTGGTTGCCCCCTGTTCATTTGCCACACGACATAGGTTTCTGGTGACATTCAGCTAATGAATTTTCTTCATGATTAACTACCCGTTATACATGGCCATTATAATGGAAACACATTCAGTCTGTGCCGCAACCCTGACAAGCAAGGTGGTTGTGTAAAGGCTCATTAATATAAGTGAGCTGGGGCAATCTTCTTTTATGAAGTCAGAGTAAAATGGAGCTTGAAAAATATCACTCAGAATGAAACAAATTGCTGAAACAAAAAGCATGCTCTGCTGAACCGTAACATCTTTTTTTTTTTTTTAGGGTAGAAGGAAAAGTTACACAAAATTAGACAGTGAATGCAATATAGGCATTCTTTATTTTTTATTCTTCCAGATGCCCTGGAGGGATGGCAAAGGAAAAGAAGTTAAAACAACTGTCCAATTATTATTATTTTAAAGTTAACACCCACTTGTATTTGTTTAACTTGTCAGAAGCCTCTGCAGAGTTTACACTGTGGCAAGCCTTTCACCATTGCTTAATCTGTAGTGACATCTGGTGGCCTGAATTACTCAAGAAGAATAAACACTTCTTCATTATGTATGTCTTTAAAGACTCCTTAGTGGATATATGTCCTTATTTGGCTACCATTAAAGATGCATTAATTTTTTCTTGGATTCTAATTTTGTGTGCATGTGACATGGGAGAGAATGAAGGTATAGCAAAACTAATCTATGAAGACTATAGCAATGTTTTACTTTGGTATTAAAATAAAAATAACTTTAAGATTCTTTTCCATTTTCAAAATGATTTTGTTTTAACATTATATTGAGTTAAATTATTAAATGCACTAAATCAGTAAAATATTTAACACCTATTAATCAAGGACTGTGAATATTCCACCTCTTCGAATTATGATTAATTCACTCAACAAATATTTTGTTGAACATCTAAGCTACATTATCAAAAAAATCTACCTATATAAATTTGATTATTCTTATTTTAATCAGTGGAGGCATAAGTATGTGATCTCAATAGATTTCCTAGTATGCCGGTAAGTATTTTAACAGTCCCAAGCACATTTTTACCTTTTGCAGCCACTAACATGTCAAATATATTTTTGAGTATTTGGTAATTATTCAAATATATTTGCCAATTGAATGACTACTGGTAGTATTGTGTATTTCCCATAAATTAGTTGATTATTAATAGAATAATGAGGCAATATATTTTTCTACCATCCCCATTATCATTAAATTGATACCCTTTCCATCTAGTTAAACAAATCAATAACCTGGGACATACCTTTGATTCTTCTTTTTCCCACACTCTTAAATGCAACCCATTAATCATTTCTGTTACTTTTACTTCCTGAATAGATTTCAACCCTCTTGAAATATCTTCATTCATCATAGGTCTAGTGCCAGTTCCCATCATCTCTCAACAGGACTACCTTCAAGGCTAACTAATTTCCTCACATTTATGTTCATCCTTTCTCCAAACTTCTCCACATTGCAACTAGAGTAATCTTCAAAATAAAACCATGTTAGGTTAATATCCTGATTAAAGCCCCTCATTGACTTCCCATTTCTCTTAATAAAAGATAAAACTCTTGACCGATGCATGGTCTTATTGAATCATACACCTTCAGCCTCAATTCACACAAGGGCCTTCTTTAACTCTTTAAATACATCATGACTTTCCAAACCCCACAACCTTTGCACAGGTTTCTTCTTCTTGAAGTACTTTTTTCATCTCTCTTTACCTAAAATAACTTTAATCATTTTTCATACATATGTTTGATAGTTACTTCATTTAAACCTCTCCATGTCCAAGTTGATCTCTCCATGTGCATTTAAATTCCCCAAATGTATCAAGATGTACCTTTTCTTCTATTTGCCGAAGTTGTAACCTCATATTTTTTGTAGAATTTGATTAATATCTTCCTCCTCTCCTAGACTGTAACCCTCATAGGAAACAGAAATCTGTCTGTTTTACTAATCATTGTATCCTTAGCACCAAAATCAGGAACTGGCATATGCACTGCAGTTGCTCATGAAATACAGGCTAAAATAATAAAATATATATAGAGAGAGAGATAGATATGCATATATGTAATTAATAGGCTGGGTGTTGGAGTTGAACATGCTTGAGTTCAAATGTTGGCACTGCTTTTTTTTTAGTTCTATGAAACTTGACACATTACTTCTAAGCCACTGACTTCTCACCTGCAATTAGGTTTAATAATATTTACCTCAAGGGGCTGCAGTGAGGTTAAAACTAAGTAATGGATTTGTGGATGCAAAGTCTTTGGCAATGATAGTTACATGATAAGTGGCAATTATTATTATTATTATTATTATTAGTAGTAGTAGTAGTAGTAGTAGTAGTAGTAGTAGTAGTAGCAGTAGTTGTATTATTGATGCATATCTTAAAAAATGCCTCAAATTATAGGGTATGGGCGCTCTCAACTGCTTTTGTGATTTTGTAGGAGCTTGTCAGCAGGGCCTTAGAGGAGTTTATCTGAAAAACTCTACAGCTCACAGCAATCTTTTCTTAGGAGATGGAAAGAATGGAAGAAAGGTGGTAGAGGAACAAGAGTGGTGACCAGAAATTCTCTCTGAGAACTAGAGTATAATAGGGAGGTGCAAGAAGCAGGTGAATTATCATTTTACACACACACATATGTTTGTGTATGTACTCATCTTTAACTAACCATGATGACTTTAGGAGACATTGCTCTAGAAAAAGTATTTGTCAAAGAAGAATGGATGCTGCTTTTGCAAGGCTGAAGGCTTCAGATTACTGATAACCATGGAACAAGACCTCAGAGGTAAGAGGTTCCCAAACTAGAGTCAGGTGATAAAGGAGCAAGTTACACTTTTAGGTTTCAAACATTAGGTTGGGAACTTGGGCCAGGGAATCTCTACCTGCATCCTTACGTGTGTGTGTGTGTGTGTGTGTGTGTGTGTGAATGTGTGTCCGCACATGTGAGCATGTATACACATATATCTATACATGTCTGTTTTAATAATCATTTTGCATATATATGCAAAAGTACTACATTACAAATTATTTAGATTTAGATGTTTCCTTTGAGACTGTCTGTTTTTCTTTTTTGTATTGTGTGACACAAAACATTGTTTAAAGATATATATATAATTGGACTATTTAGAAAAACATAGTAACAATATGAAAGGGTTAGATCTACTGTGCATGCTTTAAAAGTATAAGAATATAAGAACCACAAAAAATTGTGATAAATATATTTATGCTTGACTCTATATTCTTCTTTCCACACTTCATTTTGGGATTTGTCCCGGTGTGTTCAAAGGTATATTACAAAAGCAAAAATGGGAAAAAGCCTGGCCACCCACAAAGATAAACCAGCGGAGAGATAAAACATAATATACTAACTTAAAAATCAACTAATTACTGTGGTTTTTAGTTGAGAGGGCACAATAAAAACACATGCCTAAACCCTGACTTTTACCAATGGAAATAGAGTCTCTAGAGTATAAAGCTAGGGTGAGTCTACTTTGAAGGAGTTCCTCAGTAATTTTAATGAGCATCTTTGTTTGAGAACATAAAAGTAAAGACCAGAAGAATTGAGTCTAGGGGGAGTTATTTTCCTACCAGTTTATTCAGTATTTTTCAAATACATTATGGATTTTTTATTTCTACATATTTTATTCTTGATATTCCCTCAGTTTCAGTAGCCATTCTATTTTCCTCTCACCAGGGCTTTAAAACATCATTCTCTGTAAAGATTTCCTACATTCTTTAATCAGAACGAATCCTCACCTTTCTTTGTGGCTCTTGTCTTTTGATATCATTACAGCAATCATTCCACTCTGCCTCACAATTCTTCTAAGTGTATCATTTGATTGTATGCTTATGTCAGGTATATCCCACCAGACCTCTGGCACAGGGCTTTGAGCACACAAAGTGTTCAATTAATGTTTTTTTTTTTAAAGAATGAATAAATATTTTCCATTTTCAAATTTATATTTAATGAAGTATAGCATATAAAGTATAGCATACCTTATATATAACATATACTGTCTAGATGTTGGACTCTAGATTTAGAATGACAGCAGGCTTATACCAGTTTGGCCATTTATTAAACACCTCAGTGCCTCAGTTTCCTTATGTGAAAAATAAAGACTATAATATCTCTAACTCAAAGAGCTGTTTGAAATACTAAGTGTTAACATATTTAAGATGGTTAGATGGGCCCTTGGCATGTAGAAAGCGTTCAGTCAATGTCGGCTATGTCGATTGGATCACCAATCTGCAGACACATTGCTCTGCTCTCTGTCATGATCAAAACAATTGGAGAGTACTTACAGTGTCTCTTCTTTTTCTCAGTTTATATTACATTATAATAAAGTAAAATCTTAAATTGATATGATCTCTTCTTAAGGAATATAAGTGCTTGCTAGAGATACACTAACCCTAAGAAACTCGGGCAGCATTATCCTACTTAATATTTATTAAACACCTAATGTGGAATATATAGCATACAGAAGACATGGAGAGAGTGTGAATTTGGAAGAGACCCACCTAATGTTTTCCTCCAGATGCATTGGCATTTTAATCAAGCATTTCAACAGGAAGTCCAGGGCTGATATTCTGAAACCACACAGCTTCTGTGAATAATAGCAGTCTCTCACATGTCCCATCTAAAGTAATTTGAGAGGAGGCTAAATGTAGTAAGAAAGGCTGAGTTTGAGATCAAGATCTAAAGTTGACTTTATGACTTTGAACAAGTTACATAACCACCCTAAGGTGCTAGTTATTTCACCTTTAAAACTGAGATTATAATATTCACATGGCAGGGATAGTGCATAGTAGATAGTAAAAGCCATTGTTATTATTTTTCAGTCAATTAATATGCTTTTGAAATACCATGTTTATAATTCCACTGTTCCGGGAACTCATCTTAAGTTACCAGAATTAATTTAATGTTTGCATGGGGAATTAAAGTTGCTCAGAACCACAAAATCTCATATTGGTCATAGAAATGGTTGGCAGCTATACAAAAACCAACTTCAAAGCCCTTTGCATTAATAGCACAGAGTCTGGTTATGGGGTGAGGCTGACGTATCTCCCATCCATAATAAATGACCTGCAGGGCAAAGAAGAATAATCATCCTTGCAGTCACTGGCTTTGTAAGGTGCCTCACCTTTCTGCTTGAGAGATTTCTTTGCCAATGCATATTTAGAGGAGTGAGAACTGTAAAGAAGATGAAAGCACATCAAACATTTATCTCAAGAGTTTCATTTTCTAAGGAATAGCAGGTGTGTCATACGATTTCTCAGAGGGGCAAACACTCCTCTAAAGCTTCTCCTGGTACTCACGGAGATGGACGGCATGGAGTACATAGCATGGGATGAATAGCTGAAGATAAATATTTTATTTAGAGAAATTGGGGCCAGGTAGCCCATTTCTCACTGACTAAAAGTCTCAGAAACAGTTAAATTATTGTGAACAAAACAAAAGAGAAAAATCCTATAGCAGGCAGTCTTAAAAGTGATGTAAACTCAAGCTACAATATCTTTAAATCATGCTATTGAAAATCAAGCAACAATTGCCTCCATCTGAGTGTTGTATCTTCTCTCTCCTGGATACCTCCATCCCAAAACTCATACATGCACCTCCATACATTCATAAAAATGGAAAACACTTAAGCATGCTGCTGCTGTCACTATTTTTTAATATTTATTTTTGCTACTAAATCTGCTCAGTACCCACATACATAAAAAGAATAATGTATTTAAAATGCCTCCTGTATAAAGTGTTTTTAATTATTTTGTAACAAATAAAGCATCCTTCCATATATGTAGAGTAATGGTTTTCAAATGTATTTTATCTGTGGATTCCCTTCAAATAATAATTGTAATAGGCAATGTTTTCTGTACACTTATCTACTAACTAAATGTCATTCTAATTGCTTTCCAGGAACGAAATTATCTCACCCTCAGATGTTTTATGAGATTAGACTATTAGCTGTGTTTAAAAAATTATAGATGAAGAAACTGAGGCTATGAGAGATGAAATATCCTAGAGTTAAATAGCTAGTAAGCACTGAAGCTAAGACTTGAACCCAGACCCCAAACAGTCTGTTTCTAGAAAGTTCACTCCTAACACTACCTGGCCTATAAAAGGTAAAAGCAGAGAGGTGTTGATCAATTTATTTATTCAACAAATAATTATTTAGTACCTACTGTGAATTATGCTGTTGTTAATTATTAGAAGTAGAGCAATGTGTACAACCTTGTTCTTATAAGGCTTGCATTACAAAAAAAAAAAAAAAAAAAAAATGAAACCAGCAAGAAATGGTCAAAGACAAATGCATAGTAATTTTATAATCAACTCTGAAATCTTATCTTAGACATACTTTTTCTATACCTCAGTGATTCCCAATACAACATATGAATAGTTCTATAATTCAGCAAGTTTAGTCCCCAAATGTTAGAATCATTTACAACTCAAATGCAGGAAAAAATTTTGTCAGCTGCACCTTGAAAATGTATTTTCAATCTGATGCTTTTTCAGTGCCTTTATAACACAATTCTAAAACAGGTCACAGCCACTTCTAACCTAGATCATTCTCTAATCTCCCACTGCCCTTCTTGCCTTCCTTCTTTCCCTCTTCTAACATTTCTTTCTGTATTTTATGGGACACCGAGTTCTGCTTAGTCTACATTCTGAATCACAGTCAATCTGCATTTTCCTTGTTTTTGCTCTAATTTAGGTCCACATCTTCGACTCTGTCAGAGCTAAGTCAAGGACTGTAGATCACTGAGAAGCTTAAGTGTTATTGTATTAAGTTGGTAAGAAAGTAATTGCAGTTTTTGTCATTAAACGAGTGGCAAAGCTGCAATTACTTTTGCACCAAAGCTTTCCAGAAATACATGTGCAGGTAAAAAACTGTTTGACGTTTTCATAGATACAACTACCATCAAGTGGGAATAAGAAAAAAACATATATTTAAAATGATCTTCTAACTTGAGAAGTTAGGAACCACTGACTTAGACCTCTTGACTAATGGTCGTCAGTTCTTGTTTGACCCTTTTTACATCAGTTGCGTATTTTCTTCACTCACAACACTGTTCTCTTTCAAGTGCAGAGACCTGATAAAGTCACTACTGTGCTAAAACTTTGACGTCTTTCTATTTTTTAAAGTAGAATATCATAACTCCTTAGCCTGTTGCAGTAAGTGCTTTGGGATCTCTTATTTTTACACGAGGCTGTCAGTGTTGTACCCTTCCCAAGTTCATTACTATACCTGTAAATTTGCTGCTTATTAAATATAAAATTAAATCTTCATAAGGTTTTAGTTCATTATTTGGCTCTAATATTTTTCTAATTTTTTAAGTCTTTTTGACAAAATATTTCAAGACCTGGCTCAACTACTATAATACTTATATAAAGACTTCCTCATGCCTTCTACATAGATTATTCTATCAGATATGCTTCTGTAGTACTTAGTAAGTGCTAACAAAATTAGATATATAATTATTTCCTCCTGATAGAAAAATCTAAGAGAAGGAACTTTGAAAATTGAAAGTATCTCCAGACTCTAGCATATATTCTGGTGCTTAATTGGAATGTAAATATTTGTTATATAAATAATACCTATATTTATGTTATTCAAATTCAGACTGATAAAGTATGCAAACTATGTACTTTCAAATATCATCCTCTTTTCAATTCTTGCTTACAAATTTTGAAAGCAAGTATGTTAATATTTATTAATATTAATGCCTTAACATTCATATTCATTCTTAATTAGGGTAAACAGTCTCCTATTTGTTCATCTTGCCTTAGGCTTACCCTTCCCCCTTTCAGTCTCTATTTTTATTTATTTATTTATTTATTTATTTATTTATTTATTTATTTATTTATTTTGAGACGGAGCCTCGCTCTGTCGCCCAGGCTGGAGTGCAATGGCGCGATCTCGGCTCACTGCAAGCTCCGCCTCCCGGGTTCCCGCCATTCTCCTGCCTCAGCCTCCCGAGTAGCTGGGACTGCAGGCGCCCGCCACCTCGCCCAGCTAGTTTTTTTTTCTATTTTTTAATAGAGACGGCATTTCACCGTGTTAGCCAGGATGGTCTCGATCTCCCGACCTCGTGATGCGCCCGTCTCGGCCTCCCAAAGTGCTGGGATTACAGGCTTGAGCCACCGCGCCCGGCGAGTCTCTACTTTATAGCCAAGAGCTATTCCAAAATCAAAAGTTTGATTATGTTCCTCCTTTGCTTTCCCTTGCTTAAATCTCTGTAATGACCATGCATGTCCCTGATAAAGTTCAAATTCTTTGCCATGGCTTGCCAGATCTTCCATTCTAGCCCCTACAAATCTCTTCAGTCCTATCTCTCTGCATTCTCAACTCTAGCTAACTAAAACCCCTAAAATGTCATTTTGCACTCTATGCCTATCTTCACTTGTTTTAGTTTCCTTTTTAGCATAAATCTTTTTGAATGTTGCTTATTCTATGCCTCTTTTGTAAATATCCCCTATCATCTCCTTTCAGTTCTTTGGTGTCCTTTCAGGTTGGGAATTGGCTTAAATGTCAACTAGCCCTATATGCCCTTCCTGACTGACTCTACACTCTCTCCTCCTGCAACATAAGGTTGCTGTCTTTCCTCTGGCGGCCATCACTAGTTTTGCCTCTATCATGCAACTCTCCCAAGTTCATTTTTATTTCCTATTTACCTATGTGCATATTTCATGAAACTTCAGAATCTTTAAGTTCTTAAATGATCCGATTTATCATAGTGTCTCCAGAACCTGGCATAGCAGGTATTAATAGTTGTTGAGTGAATGAATGTAAATTATTGTTCAGAATGTAGATTCACCCAGAATATTAAGATCAATGTGAAATCTTAGAAAATATAAATCTCAAGCTGGTTCCATATATTCTAAGTGAGAAAGACTCAAGTCAAAGATGATTCTGAGGATTTGGCTGGAAGAAAGGGGTTTTACTCAGAGAAAAAGGAATATTCATGGAGAATCAGACCTTAGGAAACCAAATCTGGCTTAGTAAGTCCTAATTGTTTTAGAGTGAAAACCTGATACCCCCCAGACAAGCCAAGTAAGTATGTGTTGGCTTTCTTTATTACAAAGGAAAGAAGACAGATCTGCAAAGGCGGAAACAAAGATTACATGCAACCTGAATTGAGCATATGAACTTCAACAAGTCACTCCCTGTCTTTTGTCCTGTTTCAGCCACAAAATAAAAGAGAAAGTTGAATTTTTCTCCAGGGTTTCTGATGATTGATTTGTGTTTAATGAGTAAGAGAACAGTCCTCATCTGCTATTATCTACTATTCAAAATCCCTTTCAAGGTTTGTCATTTTCCCTTCTGAGGCATTCTCTACAAAACAAAAATTTTGGTTTATAAAATGAAAAAAAGTAATCATATCACTGGTTATTTATAAATTCTAACAATGCACATATATCTCTTTGATGCTCCAGCTTAGGCATGGACCTAAATCTGATCAATCAGATAATTTGTCTTCTCCCCATCAGATTCATCCATGACTCAGGCCAGGCCAATGAGCATCAGCTTAGGACTTTGGCCAGGATGATTAGAAAATAGATGTTTTCTTCCCACCAGTCATTCCAGGCTGGTAGAATATAAGTTTCAAAGGGTAGGTTTGTGCAAATGATAAGAGCCAATCTCTAAAGAAAGATGATACAAAGGAGAGCAGGGCAAGGAGAGGGGGAGAATAAGGTCTACTCCTGATACTACTGCTTAGTCCCTGGGTTCAGTCAAGTGCTGGTGTTATCTTGTGGTTATACAGTTTTTAGTTATTGTGAGTTAGCTTACTTTGACCTTAATAGCCCTATTATATTTAATTTAGGGTTTTAGGTGAATCTCTTAACATCTATGTGAGGTTACCACGTAATAATGGAAAAAAAATGCCACTTCTTTCAAGGTTGTTAAAATAATGCATGAGAAATTGAATAGCATAATATGTTGATGTAAACCAAGCTTTTTAAAATGCTACCTTCTTTCCTTTCTTGTCTGAATATATATAATGCTGGTGGTTCTATTATCCTTCCCATGGTAAATCAAATTACTGTCTACATTATCAAATAAGTAAATTTCCAGGACAAAATATGTGGTTAAAGTGTAGGGTGAAAAGTTTATGTGAAAAAAGAAAAGTTTCACAAACTAGAGATGTGGTTTGGTCCTACAGTATTGTAATCCTGATGGTTTGTTGCTGAATGCTCTTTATATTTACTGTCATATTTAATCTTCACAATAATCCTATGAGGTCTTCTATTAAGGCTGTCTTTACATGATAAAATGACATTAATTTCCTTACCTTTTCCAGCTTTTAGATCCTGCTGGCATTCCTTGGTCTCATGGTTTTACATCAACCTGATTTCTGCTTCTGTCATTTCTCTGACACTGAGCCTTTTGCCTACCACTTATAAGGAATGTTTTGATTACATTGAGCCCACCCAGATAATCCAGGATAATCATCCCATCTTAAGACCCTTAATTCAATCACTTCTGCAATGTCCCTTTTGGCATGTAAGGCAACATATTCACAGGTTCCAGGGACTAGTATGTGGACATCTTGGATAGGAGGCATTACTGACATACTATGTAGGTCAATCCTTATAGAAATTAAAAGGCATGTTCAAAGCTACATAGATGGTTACTATGAAGGCTGGGTTTCAATTTCATTGAGGACTGTTTGATTCCAAAGTGTACATTCTTATCTACCATCTCTGTGACATGGAGACACTGCTTTATGGCATACTCCCTGATGCCATAAAAATATAGAAAACTTAATGTGGATTTACTCTATTGTCTGTCTCAGAAATAGTTTGTTTGGTCCTGCCTGAAGCCTTTTTCTCAGTCATAAGCTGCAGAAAAGTGAATCTGTTGCGTGGAAAAGTGCATCTGTGTGCTTCCTCCAGGCAGTTGCAAGACATTTGTGTCCTTATGATTTACATTGTATACAAATCTTGGCATCCAGTTGGTTTCCTGTTGGCAAAATAACTTTGCTATATACATCATTCTTATCTTAAATGTTTACAAATATCAGTCAGTCAACAAGCATTTATCGAGTGCCTAAAAAAGCACTTCATATAAATCAACGTGTTATAACTCAATAAGATAATCACTCAAATGTCACCAATGAAAGTACCATTCCTCAGACGAAAATTTTCAGAAATGTACAGATTGTGAAAGCCCAAAAGACAGAGTTACTCTATGGCCAAATTATCCTTAAGGATGTGCAACATTAAAAGAGCCTTCGATGACTCTGTCCCTATCCATCCATCCATCTATCTATCTATCCATCCATCAATCATCTGTCTACTTACCTACGTATCCATCCATCCCCAAATACACACACACACACATACACACACACACACATATATGTGTGCATATATATTTTCAGTGAATCAGCACTTTAGTTTTATTTTTAATTTTTATATAGAACACCCAGCAAAGTGATATAACCACAGTCAGTAAATAATTCAAAAAATATTTGCCCAAATAGCACCTATTATGAGTTGGACTCCAAAGTACAAAAATGCTCTCTAACATTGAAGACTTCACAGTCCTAGACTGAGATCAAAATGCTGAATTACATTACTGAAGGTATTATGCGCTTATTTAACGGCTCTTTTACACAGTATCCAATACGACGAGAGTGTTCTCTCCAACCTCTTTTTCTAGTTAACTCATATCAATGCTTCAAGTGTCACCTTCTCCAAAGCAGTCTATTTTTAATACAACATAGATGTCCTATTTACATGATTCCAGAGCACTCAATACTTGCCTTTATAGTGACACAAATGACCAAATTATTTGGCTATTGATTTGTGTTTTCTACTCTACCAGGACCTCCATGAAGTCAAAACTATGTCTTACCTACTGTTTCCCAGTCCCCAACCTGGAGGCCAACTCATATTAAAGAGAAAGTGCTATGGGAGCTAGAAGATAAAAGGTCTAATACGGAGTAGAGGCATTTGAAAAATGAGTTTCCTGCAGTGATGCAACTTTCAATGCAAGTACTACTCAGAACTATGTTCCTGCTTCCCCTAGTTGTAAAAGCTCCTCTCTGTTACTGAGATTAGTTCAGAATGAGGAAATCAATGCTTTCCTTAAATGGAAGCATATAGATTGTATGTGTAATTCCTCATGTAGAAGTGAAAACATTAAGGATCATGGCCCAGGAAGAAACTAAGCTTCTGAAATCAGCAAGACTCTACTGTATGTGGAAAATATCACTGGCAGCTGCATGGCAGCCCTCACTCCTTATGGATTTGAATTTGGAGAGCCAAGGGAATCCGCACAGGTAAGCTCCACCTATTCCAGTTCTTGGTCTCTAAATGCACTTCTAATACGATATTCTCTATCCCTGATTAAAGAAATTCAGAATTTACTATAACTGCCTTGTGGAGTGTGTGTATGTGTGTGTGTGTGTGTGCGCGTGCACGTGCAGGTGTGTGTCTGGTGAGGGAGAGAGAGGAGGCACTGTTTGGTCTCTATCTGCCAATTTGGAATGATGCAGAAAGTCAGGGGAAGTTTTACAAAGGAAATAACATTTGTACAAGAGATTCTATAGAAGGCTAGAATTTTGCCCAGTGTAGGACTAGCTATAAGAGTCTTTGAGGTGAAAGAAAAATGTATAAAACCACAGTGAGTTTGGGGAAAAGAGGACAAAAAAAATGTCTGGAGCATAAAATGAAATTGGAGCTGGTAGGTGGAAAATATTGGAAGGTAAGTTTGGAGAGGTACATTGACTCTTGACATTGAATGGCCTTGAATGCCAGTTTAAAAAGTAAATATCAGCAGGAAATGGCATAAAATCAGTTTTAATGGAGTAATTGTTTAATAAACTAATCAGTATTATCATTTAGGGGTGAATGTTGTTTTGTGGGTTCTTCACGCCCTTTTAGGTCTAGCGACTTCATCTTTGTCAGAATACGATCATTGCAAACTTCCATGCCAAAATATTCATGAGCAACTTCACAATAAGATAAAACTATTCAGGAGTAAGTTAAAGAGGTACCTCATTCATGAGATGAGTTCAAATTCTCACTTGTTAAATCTTCACTAGTCGTCTATTTCAAATTTCGGAAACATCATAATTTATATTAGAGTTAATCTTGTTTATGTCTGTCTCTCCTACTAGAATAAAAACTTCTTGATCATGAAAGATACGTCTAATTTCACACAACTCCCACAACAATGGTAATAATAATAACTGTAGCCAATAAGTATATGTTTACTATGAGATAGAAACTTCTCCAAGCGGGGGGGGCGGAGCAAGATGGCCGAATAGGAACAGCTCCAGTCTCCAACTCCCAGCGCGAGCGACACAGAAGACCGGTGATTTCTGCATTTTCAACTGAGGTACTGGGTTCATCTCACTGGGGAGTGCCGGACGACCGGTGCTGGTCAGCTGCTGCAGCCCGACCAGCGAGAGCTGAAGCAGGGCGAGGCATTGCCTCACCTGGGAAGCGCAAGGGGGAAGGGAATCCCTTTTCCTAGCCAGGGAAACTGAGACACACAACACCTGGAAAATCGGGTAACTCCCACCCCAATACTGCGCTTTAAGCAAACAGGCACACCAGGAGATCATATCCCACACCTGGCCGGGAGGGTCCCACACCCACGGAGCCTCCCTCATTGCTAGCACAGCAGTCTGTGATCTACCGGCAAGGCAGCAGCGAGGCTGGGGGAGGGGCGCCCGCCATTGCTGAGGCTTAAGTAGGTAAACAAAGCTGCTGGGAAGCTCGAACTGGGTGGAGCTCACAGCAGCTCAAGGAAACCTGCCTGTCTCTGTAGACTCCACCTCTGGGGACAGGGCAATAACAAACACAGCCGAAACCTCTGCAGACGCAAACGACTCTGTCTGACAGCTTTGAAGAGAGCAGTGGATCTCCCAACACGGAGGTTGAGATCTGAGAAGGGACAGACTCCCTGCTCAAGTGGGTCCCTGACCCCTGAGTAGCCTAACTGGGAGACATCCCCCACTAGGGGCAGTCTGACACCCCACACCTCACAGGGTGGAGTACACCCCTGAGAGGAAGCTTCCAAAGCAAGAATCAGACAGGTACACTCGCTGTTCAGAAATATTCTATCTTCTGCAGCCTCTGCTGCTGATACCCAGGCAAACAGGGTCTGGAGTGGACCTCAAGCAATCTCCAACAGACCTACAGCTGAGGGTCCTGACTGTTAGAAGGAAAACTATCAAACAGGAAGGACACCTACACCAAAACCCCATCAGAACATCACCATCATCAAAGACCAGAGGCAGATAAGACCACAAAGATGGGGAAAAAGCAGGGCAGAAAAGCTGGAAATTCAAAAAATAAGAGTGCATCTCCCCCGGCAAAGGAGCGCAGCTCATCGCCAGCAACGGATAAAAGCTGGATGGAGAATGACTTTGACGAGATGAGAGAAGAAGGCTTCAGTCCATCAAATTTCTCAGAGCTAAAGGAGGAATTACGTACCCAGCGCAAAGAAACTAAAAATCTTGAAAAAAAAGTGGAAGAATTGATGGCTAGAGTAATTAATGCAGAGAAGGTCCTAAACGAAATGAAAGAGATGAAAACCATGACACGAGAAATACGTGACAAATGCACAAGCTTCAGTAACCGGCTCGATCAACTGGAAGAAAGAGTATCTGCGACTGAGGATCAAATGAATGAAATGAAGCGAGAAGAGAAACCAAAAGAAAAAAGAAGAAAAAGAAATGAACAAAGCCTGCAAGAAGTATGGGATTATGTAAAAAGACCAAATCTACGTCTGATTGGCGTGCCTGAAAGTGAGGGGGAAAATGGAACCAAGTTGGAAAACACTCTTCAGGATATCATCCAGGGGAACTTCCCCAACCTAGTAGGGCAGGCCAACATTCAAATCCAGGAAATACAGAGAACGCCACAAAGATACTCCTCGAGAAGAGCAACTCCAAGACACATAATTGCCAGATTCACCAAAGTTGAAATGAAGGAAAAAATCTTAAGGGCAGCCAGAGAGAAAGGTCAGGTTACCCACAAAGGGAAGCCCATCAGACTAACAGCAGATCTCTCGGCAGAAACTCTCCAAGCCAGAAGAGAGTGGGGGCCAATATTCAACATTCTTAAAGAAAAGAATTTTAAACCCAGAATTTCATATCCAGCCAAACTAAGTTTCATAAGTGAAGGAGAAATAAAATCCTTTACAGATAAGCAAATGCTTAGAGATTTTGTCACCACTAGGCCTGCCTTACAAGAGACCCTGAAGGAAGCACTAAACATGGAAAGGAACAACCGGTACCAGCCATTAAAAAACATGCCAAAATGTAAAGACCACCGATGCTAGGGAGAAACTGCATCAACTAACGAGCAAAATAACCAGTTAATATCATAATGGCAGGATCAGGTTCACACATAACAATCTTAACCTTAAATGTAAATGGACTAAATGCTCCAATTAAAAGACACAGACTGGCAAACTGGATAAAGAGTCAAGACCCATCAGTCTGCTGTATTCAGGAGACCCATCTCACACGCAGAGACATACATAGGCTCAAAATAAAGGGATGGAGGAAGATTTACCAAGCAAATGGAGAACAAAAAAAAGCGGGGGTTGCAATACTAGTCTCTGATAAAACAGACTTTAAACCATCAAAGATCAAAAGAGACAAAGAAGGCCATTACATAATGGTAAAGGGATCAATTCAACAGGAAGAGCTAACTATCCTAAATATATATGCACCCAATACAGGAGCACCCAGATTCATAAAGCAAGTCCTTAGAGACTTACAAAGAGACTTAGACTCCCATACAATAATAATGGGAGACTTCAACACTCCACTGTCAACATTAGACAGATCAACGAGACAGAAAGTTAACAAGGATATACAGGAATTGAACTCATCTCTGCAGCAAGCAGACCTAATAGACATCTATAGAACTCTCCACCCCAAATCAACAGACTATACATTCTTCTCAGCACCACATCGTACTTACTCCAAAATTGACCACATAATTGGAAGTAAAGCACTCCTCAGCAAATGTACAAGAACAGAAATTATAACAAACTGTCTCTCAGACCACAGTGCAATCAAATTAGATCTCAGGACTAAGAAACTCAATCAAAACTGCTCAACTACATGGAAACTGAACAACCTGCTCCTGAATGACTACTGGGTACATAACGAAATGAAGGCAGAAATAAAGATGTTCTTTGAAACCAATGAGAACAAAGATACAACATACCAGAATCTCTGGGACACATTTAAAGCAGTGTGTAGAGGGAAATTTATAGCACTAAATGCCCACAAGAGAAAGCAGGAAAGATCTAAAATTGACACTCTAACATCACAATTAAAAGAACTAGAGAAGCAAGAGCAAACACATTCGAAAGCTAGCAGAAGGCTAGAAATAACTAAGATCAGAGCAGAACTGAAGGAGATAGAGACACAAAAAACTCTCCAAAAAATCAATGAATCCAGGAGTTGGTTTTTTGAAAAGATCAACAAAATTGACAGACCACTAGCAAGACTAATAAAGAAGAAAAGAGAGAAGAATCAAATCGACGCAATTAAAAATGATAAAGGGGATATCACCACCGACCCCACAGAAATACAAACTACCATCAGAGAATACTATAAACACCTCTACGCAAATAAACTGGAAAATCTAGAAGAAATGGATAATTTCCTGGACACATACACTCTTCCAAGACTAAACCAGGAAGAAGTTGAATCCCTGAATAGACCAATAGCAGGCTCTGAAATTGAGGCAACAATTAATAGCCTCCCAACCAAAAAAAGTCCAGGACCAGATGGATTCACAGCTGAATTCTACCAGAGGTACAAGGAGGAGTTGGTACCATTCCTTCTGAAACTATTCCAATCAATAGAAAAAGAGGGAATCCTCCCTAACTCATTTTATGAGGCCAACATCATCCTGATACCAAAGCCTGGCAGAGACACAACAAAAAAAGAGAATTTTAGACCAATATCCCTGATGAACATCGATGCAAAAATCCTCAATAAAATACTGGGAAACCAGATTCAGCAACACATCAAAAAGCTTATCCACCATGATCAAGTGGGCTTCATCCCTGGGATGCAAGGCTGGTTCAACATTCGCAAATCAATAAACATAATCCAGCATATAAACAGAACCAAAGACAAGAACCACATGATTATCTCAATAGATGCAGAAAAGGCTTTTGACAAAATTCAACAGCCCTTCATGCTAAAAACGCTCAATAAATTCGGTATTGATGGAACGTACCTCAAAATAATAAGAGCTATTTATGACAAACCCACAGCCAATATCATACTGAATGGGCAAAAACTGGAAAAATTCCCTTTGAAAACTGGCACAAGACAGGGATGCCCTCTCTCACCACTCCTATTCAACATAGTGTTGGAAGTTCTGGCTAGGGCAATTAGGCAAGAGAAAGAAATCAAGGGTATTCAGTTAGGAAAAGAAGAAGTCAAACTGTCCCTGTTTGCAGACAACATGATTGTATATTTAGAAAACCCCATTGTCTCAGCCCAAAATCTCCTTAAGCTGATAAGCAACTTCAGCAAAGTCTCAGGATACAAAATTAATGTGCAAAAATCACAAGCATTCTTATACACCAGTAACAGACAAACAGAGAGCCAAATCAGGAATGAACTTCCATTCACAATTGCTTCAAAGAGAATCAAATACCTAGGAATCCAACTTACAAGGGATGTAAAGGACCTCTTCAAGGAGAACTACAAACCACTGCTCAGTGAAATCAAAGAGGACACAAACAAATGGAAGAACATACCATGCTCATGGATAGGAAGAATCAATATCGTGAAAATGGCCATACTGCCCAAGGTAATTTATAGATTCAATGCCATCCCCATCAAGCTACCAATGAGTTTCTTCACAGAATTGGAAAAAACTGCTTTAAAGTTCATATGGAACCAAAAAAGAGCCCGCATCTCCAAGACAATCCTAAGTCAAAAGAACAAAGCTGGAGGCATCAAGCTACCTGACTTCAAACTCTACTACAAGGCTACAGTAACCAAAACAGCATGGTACTGGTTCCAAAACAGAGATATAGACCAATGGAACAGAACAGAGTCCTCAGAAATAATACCACACATCTACAGCCATCTGATCTTTGACAAACCTGAGAGAAACAAGAAATGGGGAAAGGATTCCCTATTTAATAAATGGTGCTGGGAAAATTGGCTAGCCATAAGTAGAAAG
Source organism: Macaca mulatta (assembly GCF_049350105.2). NCBI lineage: Eukaryota > Metazoa > Chordata > Mammalia > Primates > Cercopithecidae > Macaca > Macaca mulatta. Next base: position 81,773,770 of record NC_133419.1, read on the forward strand.
CTGAAACTGGATCCTTTCCTTACTCCTTATACGAAAATTAATTCAAGATGGATTAGAGACTTAAATGTTAGACCTAGTACCATAAAAATCCTAGAGGAAAACCTAGGTAGTACCATTCAGGACATAGGCATGGGCAAAGACTTCATGTCTAAAACACCAAAAGCAACGGCAGCAAAAGCCAAAATTGACAAATGGGATCTCATTAAATTAAAGAGCTTCTGCACAGCAAAAGAAACTACCATCAGAGTGAACAGGCAACCTACAGAATGGGAGAAAATTTTTGCAATCTACTCATCTGACAAAGGGCTAATATCCAGAACCTACAAAGAACTCAAACAAATTTACAAGAAAAAAACAAACAACCCCATCAAAAAGTGGGCAAAGGATATGAACAGACATTTCTCAAAAGAAGACATTCATACAGCCAACAGACACATGAAAAAATGCTCATCATCACTGGCCATCAGAGAAATGCAAATCAAAACCACAATGAGATACCATCTCACACCAGTTAGAATGGCGATCATTAAAAAGTCAGGAAACAACAGGTGCTGGAGAGGATGTGGAGAAATAGGAACACTTTTACACTGTTGGTGGGATTGTAAACTAGTTCAACCATTATGGAAAACAGTATGGCGATTCCTCAAGGATCTAGAACTAGATGTACCATATGACCCAGCCATCCCATTACTGGGTATATACCCAAAGGATTATAAATTATGCTGCTATAAAGACACATGCACACGTATGTTTATTGCAGCACTATTCACAATAGCAAAGACTTGGAATCAACCCAAATGTCCATCAGTGACAGATTGGATTAAGAAAATGTGGCACATATACACCATGGAATACTATGCAGCCATCAAAAAGGATGAGTTTGCGTCCTTTGTAGGGACATGGATGCAGCTGGAAACCATCATTCTTAGCAAACTATCACAAGAACAGAAAACCAAACACCGCATGTTCTCACTCATAGGTGGGAACTGAACAATAAGATCACTTGGACTCAGGAAGGGGAACATCACACACAGGGGCCTATCATGGGGAGGGGGGAGGGGGGAGGGATTGCATTGGGAGTTATACCTGATGTAAATGATGAGTTGATGGGTGCTGACGAGTTGATGGGTGCAGCACACCACCATGGCACAAGTATACATATGTAACAAACCTGCACGTTATGCACATGTACCCTACAACTTAAAGTATAATAATAATAAATTAATTAAAAAAAAAAAAGAAAAAAGAAACTTCTCCAAGCAGAATACAAGGATTCGGTCTTTCCATACTTTGAGATGATGAAAATTTGTCATAGGGAGAAACAAGTTTGTATGCCTTGTATGTATCAGAATTTTCAATTAGAAATTCTGGATCTGGTGTCTTTGCTCTTAAACATACGCAATACTGCTCCTTTACTGAAACTAAGTATGGCGCTTTGTGTAATTTAATTCTACTGCTACTACTATTTTCTTTTTACCCAGAGTTTTACTTCAAAAATATACTCCATTAATTTATTAAATCAACAAATATTTATTAAGGTACTTTATTTTTGCTTAGGGTTCTGCACTAAACCAGGGTATCAGTCAGAATGTCACTTATAAGTACACTTTACTCATTTATAGCAGTTATAAATCTCCAAATTATGTCTTCATAGTTTTTAATGACTGATGTAAACCTGAAGCAGCGTTGACTATTTTAGTGCATTGATTCATCCTTTTAGACTTGTTACTGACAAGCAGCATTATGAAGAAAATGAATTTTAGTAAGAGTTGAGTGGTTGGGAAATTTTAACAAATGACTTTAGACAAATGATTTCCTTGTTTATTAGAGTAGATATATCAGAATCCAAACCAGTGAGAAATTCTTACATTACAGGAGGGAATACTTTTAGGCCCAGGAGCAAGCCTTTGATGCAACAAATGTTGACATTTGAATTCATCATGGTACAACAGTTTGGAAAATAGCTGCTTACCTATAAAAGTTAAATTTACTCTTTTATCCATTCACATGAATTACTTGAGTCATGTCAATTTGTTTCTCATGTTTCCAGTGCAGTACCACAAATAAGCTCTTATTTTTTCTCCTGATTTAACATTTAGATTTGAATGTTTTATATTCATTTCTTAATATGGCATTAAATGAAATGCAGAAATACTGGTAACTAAAAACAGTTGTCCTTCTGATGTACAGAAGGTGAAGGATTCAAAACATGAGGCTGCTGCTTTGGACCCATTAAATATTCAACATTCAATAGCTGTTTAATCTCACCAATGTAGCTAGTTAATGACTAGTTCTTCCTAGACTAGCTTTCCAAAGGTCAATTACAACATTTTTTGTGGTCTTCTGTACTATGGTTCTCCCTAATATGACAGCCAATCAAATAGTGTCCAGTTAAGGCAACAAACAGATACGTTAAATATTTTCAAAAAAAGTGCAAACATGTTTTACACATTTAAAAAATAACAATATTAAAATATACTAAATAAATATATAATCACATGCCCTAACTTTCCATTTTTTAGATCGCATATTCACATAAAAGCACTAGTTTGTACAGTGAGTTGATCTCTCACTTTGCAACTCCTGTATTTTCTACTAATTGTTTTCATTTATTTATTTTTTCCCTTGCATTTATCCTAATGTTTCTCGGTTTGCATGGGACATTTTAAAAGTTCACAATACTTTTACTTCAGCCTGTTCTCAACTGATACTTAGAATGTAGATTATATTTGCTCGACATTATCATATTTGCCAGTGGTGATATGAGGTAGCATTGTCTCAATAACAAACTGAAAGCTTAAAGGAGATGCTATGGGAGAACAAACGTACTTTGTTATAAACTGGCAACAAGCAGCTAAGGTAATATATAGTAAGTGTTACATATTTTATTTAAAATCATCAGATAACATTGTCTCTGCTATTTCACATGTAAATGATAAAATGATAAAATGACAAAAAATATATAGCTAAGATGTCTGCCTAAATTAAAAATACATGTAGACATTAATGGAAATTACATTTTCTGAATCATAATTAAAATATATATATATATAATTTTATTTCCAATGACATTCCCAAGATATTATGTGATATTCAGTCAAGTTTTTTTTGTTTTTTTTTGGTTTTTTTTCTGAGACGGAGTCTCGCTCAGTCGCCCAGGCTGGAGTGCAGTGGCCGGATCTCAGCTCACTGCAAGCTCCGCCTCCCAGGTTCACGCCATTCTCCTGCCCCAGCCTCCCGAGTAGCTGGGACTACAGGCGCCCACCACCTCGCCCGGCTAGTTTTTTGTATTTTTTAGTAGAGACGGGGTTTCCCCGTGTTAGACAGAATGGTCTCGATCTCCTGACCTCGTGATCCGCCCGTCTCGGCCTCCCAAAGTGCTGGGATTACAGGCTTGAGCCACCGCACCCGGCCTCAGTCAAGTATTTTAATATTCTGTGAACAAGTGCAAACACCAACAATACCTCTTGAACAACCTGCTAGATGTTATTCATCACTTAAGTAAAGAATACTATCCTTTCTGTTGTATTGGTACTCAGCTAAGTTACACAGATCCATAGGAGCTTCCAGAGAATATATAAATTATTAAATCAGAAAAATAATCTAGATTTCCCTAGGTTTACGTCAAAACCCATAACTTTGCAATTATGGTTACTGCAACTTGAATGATACGTGAATAACAAAAGAAAATACCATCTGCCATTAACATTATTAAATTAACTCTAAAGAAACGTGTATTTTAAAATTAACTCCCAGATAAAACTAACAGGTTCTAGTAACCTTGACAATTATTAATACTTGATTTTAAAATGTATCAAAAAACATAATTGATATATGACTCATTTTTAAACGTGCATGCTGCAAATTTGGCAAACCTAACGCTTTGGTGCATAAAGGAAACAAAACGTCATCCATTCAAATTCTAGAACAAAAATAAATCATTTATTACCATATTTCTACGGAATAAGGTAGAAACCATTCCATATTTCTATGGAATAAGGTAGACAAGAATAATGAATTTCAGAGATATGTTCAATTTTTTTCATGAAGTACTAATAAGTTTAAAGAACATAAACTCCAACCAAATTACGTTGATTATAGAACTTACTGGTTGATAGTTCCTATTAGGTTAATTTCCCTATCTTTCCTCTTTCCTTTTACTCATATGAACCTTTGTTTTCCTTTCAGATTTAATTCATGACTGACACAAACATTGACTATAATCCAAATAATTTTTTTCCACTTTGCAAATTGAACTGTTTAAACTTATTGTTCAGTGAGCACAAATAAAAATAAAATCTTTATCTCAGTGCTTTATCTGTAGGAAAACAACAGAATATTCCGATCACCATAAGTCATAGTTCTTGGTTTCCAGCTTTAAGAACCAGAGTGTCAGAATAAACACAGAATCTCTGGTTTCAAAAATTACATCATTATTAAGAAATGCGGTGTCACTTACCAGTCAGTTTACATCTTAGCATCCATCTCCAAGCAAAATGGACACTGAAAAAATAAAAATATACAAACTGAGTATTTCATAGTAAACTTCAAAATCATATTATATTTTTATAGCTACATTAACTCCTCTATGATTTAAATATATGGCATTCAGACCAAATTCATTTCAATCACTCTAGGCAATTTGATTATTTGGAATGACCAAGATTCTCCATAGATAGGCAAATCTGTACAAACACATCTTCAAAATATATGACAAAGGAGTAAACTGTTTGAAGGCATCAACCAGGGTTAAAGTGCATTAAAGAGAAAAAATAGTTCTAGTTAGAGTCTCTGACTACTTAATTGTCTACTCAGATGTGATAAAAGTCTATTGTAGCCTTATGTCATGACAGGAGGATTGACACACTTCTCTCTAAAGGGGCAGATAGCAAATGTATTAGACATTACAGGCATGCAGTCTCTTTCCCAAGTACTGAACTATGGTTGTATGTAAGTAAATGGGTGTGTCTGTGTTCCAATTAAACATTCCTGACAAAAATAGAAAGCTCACTAGGATTTGGCTTCAGGCCAGTTTGCTGACTCCCAGCAAAACACATTGAGAATTTCAACTCAAAAATATCAGTCTTAATACTTGGTGGACAATAAAGTATAGAGAATCACAGGAACTGAATTATTAGAGCCCTTAGCTTCAGAATAATCTATGTGATTTAAAATATCCTAAAAATCCTGTAGAGTTCTCAGCCCAGAATGATGACATATGAGATGGCGAATAATTATTTATAAACCTTAAAAACATAAAGTACCTATGAGATATGTACCTAAAGGAAAAGATGAGACATTCTACAGTTAGAGAGTTACACTGTGGTTATGGAGGCGATTACTCTATTTACAATAACTTAAAGTGACATATGTTCATGAATATTCTATTCTTATTATTTGTAGATTTGATATTTGTAAACTTCAGATTGGCTAAAATTTATTTGTAACCACCAAATCAATACTTGTGGCACTTTTAAGGTCATTTGTGCATACATGCAGAATGGCAAAAATTCTGAATTACCCAACAATGTATCTTCCCTGAGGCTGAACAAGGCAATGGTTGACCTTCTTGTTTCAGCTCTCATACTGTACACAAGTGCCCTTTTCATGGTCTATTTAGCATCACACTTTTCTCATTTTTTGTTTTTGTTGATGATTTTACTGTTAAAAGTGGCTCACAAGTGCAGTGCCAAAATGCTTTATCCCACTCTGGGCACAAGGAGCCTGTGATGTGCCTTCTGGAGAAAATGTGTGTGGTAGGTAAGCTTTGTTCAGGCACCAGGTATAGTGCTGGGTACCATAAGTGCAATGCCCATGAATCAACAATATATACTAATTAAGATATCCTTACACATAAAACAAAATTATGTATGTCAGTTGACAACAATGTTGTAATCTCGGGCTGGCAGGAACCTAGTCCTGTATTTCCCACAGGAGCAATGGTCCAGTATGTGCTAATTCATGGTGACTTCATAGAACATAACTACTACAAATAGATTTGACTGTGGATATGTGTATGTGTGTATGTACATCTATAAATGTGTGTATATATCATATATCTCCCTTAGAATAGTATATTAACTACATTCCCTAATAGTCCCCAATTATCAATAAATTATTTGAAAAAGCCACCGCTTTTTCTAATGAAAGACTTCTATAGATGATGGATCTTTTATAAGATGATGATGGACAATGTTCTTAACTGTATTATTCCTTCACAATCACTAGAAAGCGCTGGATATTTCAGGTATTTTTAAAAGATATTTCTTCTATTATAACATTTAAATGAATTGGACTGATACCATGAAATTCAGTGTGATAAAAAAGCTGAATGAATAACTTACTTATAAAGTTATTTATTCCAAACTTGTTTATAAAGCTACCTTTTATAAATAACAGTTATAAATCAGCAAAATGCCTCTTTAAAATGAGGATTATGGACGGGTTTAATGTTTAGTGTGAGGAGCAACTGTTTATACCTAAAATGCCACTTCCTCACTAAATACCTCTTCGTTTTTTTGAACTCACAATACCTATACCTCATTACTGCAGACTCCATTGTAATAATCGTTTTACCTTTCCTTGGCTTTGACCTCTTCTTCACCCCTACTCTGGTGTCTGACGCATAAGCAATTCTCAGTGCTCTTAGTGAACTACAATTATGGAATAGTTAGGCGTCACCACATCACAGTGCAGCTTCACGGGCACTTTATGTAGACATATATATGTACACATAATTCATAATATTTAAAATGCAATATTTATCTCAGTATAAACCACCTCACACCAATTAGTTTAACTCATACTCCCTGGGGATTTCTTTTTAAAATTTCAAATCTTCACCTCAGTCTAAGCCTAGCCTAGAATTGTAGACAAAGTGTTGACTTTGGTTAAATAGCAATTCTGGCTCTGATACTTACTAATTGCATAACATCCAAAATGTTACACAACTTTTCTAATTTTCAGTTTCTTTATATTTTAAGCGTGTGTAGAATAACACCCCTCTTGAGATAGTTATGAGGAGTGTACCAGATCTTATATGTTAAAATGCCTGACATGTAGGATACACTTTGCACCTGTAAGTTTTCTTTCTTCTAAGGTTTTACTTATGTGCATATCTTGAAATAGTTCAACAATAAATTTGCGTGTTGTTTTTAATTTTCAGAAGTGTAGGAATCTGGATGCAGCTGGAAGGCTGTGAGTTATCAAAAAAAAGCCTCTGCTATCGGCAATAATTTTTAATGTTAATTAACTCCATCTGGAAGGAAAAGCAGGTGTTGAAATTGATCACTTAAGTACGGAAAGCAAGGCTGTTTACTAAACTCTCCTTAAATTAATTTGGCTGAACTTGTGGTTAAATTGCTTTCAAGTCACTTTTCTATAAATGTCTTATACCAAATGCTGAAATTGGAAAAAAGACATAGACCAAGCAGATTTTAATGAAATGTAACAAATTGGACTGAAAGGTCACCTAAAAATAAAAATTACATTTTAAAAATGAAAAAATGCAATAGTTTTGCTTCAACAGCAGATGGAATTTGAACAAAAATCTAGGGAATTTCCACATGTGGGCCACAAATCATTTGTATCAGATTAATGTGGTTTGTCCAAGAAAAGTTAAGTTTTGGGCTCTTGGCCAAACCTATTGAGTCCTATTTGCCGCCTAGAAATCAGCATTTTAACCACCACCCTGGCGATTTTTATTCTTATTGAAACATAATCCTTGTTCTAAGGACAGAGAAACATCAAATCACACTAATAGTGACACAGGGCCCTGGATCTATGACAAATAAAAATAGTAGTATTCTGAGAAGGTAAAATATAACAGAGAAACTTAGAAAATATCACTAAGAATAGGCATGCCCAAGTTAAAACTATACACACACACACACACACACACACACACATATACCATCTAATAAAATATTGACATAGTGGTAGCATTCATTTAATTGTTTTGCCTTCTGCCATTCCCTAACTCAACAACAGAAAGTCCAGGTCCCTTAAACTTTTTTTTGAAATCTCTCCATAGTCTCAAATCTCTCCATAGTCTGAGTTGATTGTCCATTCCATGTCCAGACCATGGTTTGAAAGCAGGAACCTCAGCATCATCCAGACTATCAGAATCAGAAACTCTGGGGGTGGAGCAAAGTGATCTGTGGTGTAGCAGTGCCTCCAGGTGATTGTGATGCACCCAAAAGCTTGAGAAGTATTGTGCATTCATCATGGCTCAACACAGTTTAGTCAACTGCTGTGAACAAGGCATGAGGATGAGACTGTAATGTAGGAAATATCATAATTGGGTTTCTTGTTTCCCTGTCAAATAGAAAAAGAGATTGCCAGAGCCTGCTAGTGTCTCCAACCATGAAATAAGCAACACTTATTGAATATTTACTACATGTCAGTGCTCTTCTGAGTGTTTTACATGTATTGCCCAATTAATCCGTATACAACATAATATGGGTTTAAATAGTATTATCATTTCACATAATGAAACTGAGGCACAGAGAAATAAAGTGACAACCCCAAAGCTACACAACTGCTAAGGAATAGTACCAAGAATTGAACTGGGACGGTCTGGCTCTAGAGCAAATGATTTTTATCACTCTTAGGAAATGTCATCAACTCTCAAACACCACCTGAAGAATTCTTACCCTTAATTAAGACAGACAATAATCAATTTTAGGAAATGAGTAGGATTGATTAACTCAGAATATTTCCAAGATTATGTCGATGACTTTTTCCAACATTTCTCCTTCTTTTGACCCCTTAAAGTGTGACTATCTTAGGCTTCTATTCAAACATCACTTTACTAGAAAAGCCTTTGGTTATGTGAACATGAAGCAAAACATAGTGTATCAGAGCCTAGGTTTTCTTATCTATAGACAGAAGATAACAGTAATATTATTTAACCATATGGAAATCATATGAAATAAAGCAATATATGTGAAAGTACATTTTTAAGTTTTAGAACATTAATTATATGGCTGTAATGTGGTGTTACAGTATTTTTTATATACAGGAGTTTGAGGACCTATTGATTAGACAGTGTCTACCTTAACTGATCTTGTATACCATATTTAGCACTATTTTTATAAACTATTTTCATGAAGTGCTTTTGTGTTAGCAATTCATTTATCAAACCCCAACTATCACCCTCCACTCCACAGTAAAATATTATTTTTTCAAACTTTCTTGACCAAAAAATTAGCCTGAGGTGCTTTTAAGAAAGCTATATTCTGTACTGTCTTTCTGTAAATTCTAATTATTTGGGGCTAGGGTGGGACCTAAATATAGTATCTATATATTTTAAGAAAGATACCAAGTGATTATTATGATGAACTGAGTGTGGAAAATACTACGGTAAACTCTAAAATTATTTTAGATATTTAAAAATACAAAAAAAAAAATCCTTACACTCTTATTTAGTGGTAGCATAAAGTTTATTTTTGGATGTAAGTATGCTTATTTGTTTATATACAAATGAGGATATGCATAAGAATGTTCTGTTCTAAGAAACACTGCATATTATTGTGTTAAAATTGCCTACAGTATTCAGTACGGTTAACATGTTTTACAGTTTGTAGCCTAGGAACAATAGACTACACAATATAGCCTAGGTGTGTTGTAGGCTATACCATCTAGGTTTGTGTAAGAATACTCTATGATGATAGCAAAAGGACAAAAATGCCTAAGGATTCTTTTCTCAGAACCCAACCCCGTTGTTAAGTGACATATAACTGTGTTTATCTATCAAAATACTTACAGTTAAATAAAAACCAGGTTATCAGTTCTTTACCTCAATATATTTGTCAGTAATGGTAGAGGAGTAATCATTTCCTAAAAGGAAAATATATTTAAAGAAGGTATTCATTTGGATAGACTAGGTTATGATACAGTAATAAATTAGACCCTAAATCTCAATGGCTTACTACAGCAAGTATCTCTTGCTCAATCACAGTACATGTTTACTGAGGAGTAGAAGGGATTGGAAAAATTAGAATGAAGAAGCTACTCCATGTGGTTACTAAGGGAACCAGACCAAGTTTCTACCACCTTCCAGTTACAGCACTTAGAATTTGCCGGCTCTTTGATTTTCAAGGTAGGGGAAAGGAGAGACTGAGAAACAGCACTTGAGTGTCTCACTGCCTCAAGCTGGAAATGACACATTTCAGTCCATAGTTCATTGGCGAAAACAGTCAAATGGCCCAGTCAAAATGAAACGGGGCTTGAAAGTATGGAGTGACATACGGAATATTACACAAGCCTTACTATCTCTATCTCTGTCTACTTTAAACCCAGTGAGTTTCCTAAATAATCACCTATCTTTAAACAATTTAGAGCTACCACGTAGTCTGGGGAAAAGACAGGCTTTAATTGAACTGATCTCTCTCTTTCACCCCAATAATTTGAAATTTACTTAAGGCTGTTAGTGGATAATTCATTAAATTACAATGAGTATACATTAAAGGGCTAAGTTGTGTGATACATGCTTTGATTGCAAAACGTGAACACGTTTTAGTGAGTCAGAGCTTCATGAAAGAAATTAGATAAATTAGAATCATAAGATTTAGAAAAAATCTGAAAATGTGCTGGTAGAGAAACCTTGAGAGGGCCGGGCGCGGTGGCTCACGCCTGTAATCCCAAGACTTTGGGAGGCCGAGGCGGGCAGATCACAAGGTTAGGAGATCGAGACAATCCTGGCGAACACGGAGAAACCCCGTTTCTACTAAAAATACAAAAAATTAGCCGGGCGTGGTGGCGGGCGCCTGTAGTCCCAGCTACTCGGGAGGCTGAGGCAGGAGAACGGTGTAAACCTGGGAGGCGGAGGTTGCAGTGAGCCGAGATCGCGCCACTGCACTCCAGCCTGGGTGGCAGAGCCAGACTTTGCCTTTAAAAAAAAAAAAAGAGAGAGAAACCTTGAGGGAACTATCAGAAGAAAATATAAGTCATGTTTGTGTCATTAAGATAATCATAGAAAAGAGTACATGATTTACCGACACACTATGCCTCATCATTATAGGAAAGAAAAAAAAATCATTTTTGAGATCCATTCATATGCAAAGACTCTGCTAATGCTTTACCTATGTTATCTGTATTTCTTCACAGCCGAAAATCATTAGAGGCAAACATCATTCCCATTTTACAGATGAGATAAAAAACGTGAAGCAACTAGGCCAAGAGAACACAATTAGTAAACAGCAAAACTAAGATTCAAACCTATGATTGGGGGTCCATTGTTTGTGTGTGGGAATGTTTGTGTATTTTTCCCATTAAGTGATGCTATTGCTAACCTAGACCCTCCTTCACTAACATGCTGCCTTTATGACAAAGAAAGAATCTTTCTTCTATAAAACTGTATTAGTCATTTTGAATGAAGTCATAATCTAGTCATAGCCATACTCAGTGAGCCTGTGGTAACTTTATGTATGTGTAACATCTCTGTACTACAGGACCTTGGACATGTAAAACAAATAGGCAAGATCATCGAGGCATATTCCTTTGAACAGCCTTCTCCGCCGTTTTCTTCTAAATTGTACAAGAATTGGCAGCTAATTAGCAGCTCATTAGCAACATTGATAAACCATGTGACAAAAACAAATGCTGGGCTAACAGAAGGGAGAGAACTTTTCAATGAATATGAAATAGGATATAGGGATAAAAACAATTTGCTGAAACTAGCTTCCTATGCTTCTCACTGTATTTTATGTTTTCTTAGTTCATTCATCCATTCAAATATTTATTAACTACTATGTTCAAGGCAATGTGGTAGTTTTGAGGATGAAAAAATGACACAATCCCTTCCTTTAGGGAGCTCAGGATATATATAGCGAGATGATTAAGGAGTCTGTACAGTTCCTCCTTGTAAATGACCTTCATGAAGCCACAAACAGATCTTTTTAGGTAAAACTTGGCATTATATCGGTGCTTCCCATACATGCACATCTGTGCAGCATCCGACTACACATTTGCTAGACTACTGTGAAAGTGGGCATGAAATCTATGGTTAAGAAACAAGGCAAAACATTTGATATGTATGAGAAGTGGATCTTAGACATGAGTTTGAAGTGTTTAATGGACAAGTTTTCATGTAAACCTGAACTGCTTCTTTTCCAAGTAAAAGCATTTAATTATTTTCCATTTCCAAGAAGGTTCTAACTCCTTAAACTGATATACAAGGTTGTGGCTTATCTTTCTTTTCTCTTTATGCTCTTCCCTCAATCTTTTGTGGATCTCAGAATGTGCCAGACCACATCACACTTGGGCTGCTTACTCCTTTTAGCTTGACACCCTACCAACTCACTTTATAATTCTTCCTCACACATCAAGATACAGGTAATCATTAAATGTAGAAAAAAAAAATCTTCCTTGAACTCCGGCTGAAGCTGCTTTGCTTTCTGCAGTCCCCACTATTTGCTTACATTGCACTCATCACACCATGTAAGAGATACCTTATTTGACCTCTATTTCTCCCTTTCAGTCTTTGAGATTCTCAAGAGCACAAGTTGTGTCATCTCTGTATTTTTGGTGGCTAATACTTTGCAAGGAAATAGTAGGAATTTAATAAACAGTTGATTAAGTGAACCAATAAATTTGTGTGCTATTGGGATCCAAATCTATGATGGGAATATATGAATGCTGCACTAATATGTTTCAATTACAGGAGAATCTGTTTTAAGCTATAAGCATTTTTTTAAAAAGATGTATAAATGTTTTCCTCTTAAATTCAGCAATTTTAATAAGACAGATAAGTAGACCATATAGAACGAATATTTCTATAAATGTCGATTTTTAATGATTGCTCTCAATATAGTTTGTGTATGTTATGATAATATCTTAGTGACATGATTATATCTAGGAGATTCTACTAAAATTAGAGCCTCTTTAATCCTCTTCTTCCACAGATAGCAGCTACCTGAGAGTTCTTTACCACGCGCCTTTGCAAAAAAGCTAAAACTTAAAAAAGTATAATATGCTTTGTCTGAACTTTCTTAAGTGCAGATACAAAAGAAAAAATAAAAAGAGAGAAACAACTCCTAGGTTCAGACAACTAGAAGATGAATACAGCTTAGCAATGGAGCCTAAGACACGCGTGAGGCAAATAAGGAAGTTGAGCCATAAAATGAAAGATTGCTGTGACAATTAACCTGTGAGTACCACAGTGAGTCTACAGTTCTCTTACCTCCCAGTTCGGTGTTCTTTCCAATAAACCTCCTTTCTCATTTATATTTCTTATCTCAGGAGTAACTGTCTTCCCAGAACTGAGAGATAACTGTGGCTATAGGAGACAGGCCAACTGATAGAAAAGCAGTTGTTTTGAATCTGATTTAAAGTGGCATCTAACTAGTAACCTTTGACACATCTTTTAACTCCCTCCTAATTTTTAAAATAATGACAGCTGAAAAGACAAAGGGTGAAAACTTTTGAGATTGCCAAAATGAGGAATCAGGTGGTCTTAATTTGATAGAGGATGGTGGTTAACTTGCACCTTGCCTCATGAAGGAGATTGATTTCTCTTGCAAAAAGAAGGAAGATTCTTCGTATTGATATTACATTAACTCAGAGACTCAGGGTCCATTAAATGAATAGAAAAACCAACTTTGGTTGTTTTGGTGGTGGTAGTTTCGGGTGACAGAAAGTAAAGCAGTAAAGAATGAGATATGATTCTATTTCAGTTTAGGAGAGCCATGCCAGATGAATTTCTATGCACATATGCACTTGCCTTCCAGATGTTAAACTGAGAAAAGATTCCATAAGAATTAAAATATTCAGGCAGAAGATTTAAGAGCAATCTCCAGACCCTATCTGTTGGAAAATCGCATATCTATATCTCTATCATTGGTTCTATTTGGAAGAAAAAAACAAAAGCTTAACAAAAAAGTATAATAAATTTTAAATATTCAAAAGATACATATTCTATGAAAACTAACAAATTTTAACAAAAAAGGGAACTTTTATTAAAAGTCAAAATTACACTACCTCTTTCACATAGGATCAGAAAAATAAAAGTTTTTAAAAGTTAAAAGAAGAATGTTTTTTACTTTAAAAAAAAACTCCTAAAACAATAGTCAAAAGTGTCAAACTCATTTAAAAAGAATGCATAAGACATAAAATTACCAGTCTCAAGGAGCCAGTGTGAAGATACAAGTCTAATCAATAATTTAGAGTACTGTCTAAGAAATGTTCTAATATAGAAGAAAAGTAAAAATGTGGCAAAGATTAAAATAAGAGAAAGATAACAGAAGACAGAAAAATGACAGAAAATGTCAGTCTTAAAATTTCAGGAGAAATAAATAAAATTTATGAAATATTTAACAATGATGAAATTGAAGCCATTTCTCAGGCAGCAAAACTATGAATACGTCTTTAAACATTTTGGCCTAAATTACATAGAAATGTTCCATACCAGGATGAGTTTTAAAGAAACAAAAATGTTGAATTTCAACGATAAAGATTTAAAAACACCCAAGCATTAAAATGGTATCTTGAAAAAATATGGAATTAGTTTGCTTTATGCTCTTGTGCATAATTTCCAAAATATGAATTTGTCACCATCCCCTGTGACAACAAATTTCAAAAATAATGGAACAAAATTTCAAGGGTTTTGGTCTTTGCATGTATGTTCTTCCAAAGTTAATGAATACGGTGCAAACATATACTAACCTATATCAAGTAGTTAGGCTCCGAAAATGTATTTTTTTAAAGATAATTTAAAAATAGTTTTTATCTAAGATAAAATCAAGGAGAAAAATGAGTGGGAAATTATGTTATAAAAAGGCAAATGAAAAGAAAGATACAAAATGAGTTTAACTTTTAAGTAAGTCTAAATTTTTAAATATGGGTATGTGATTATGAAACAAATTTAAATTTGTGTAATGTGTTTATAAAACACATTTAATATTAGAAATACTGAAAGATAAGCAATTTATTTAAATATATTTTATTAACATTGACAGTTGGGCAGTTGATTAAAAACTAGAAATTCACTTTCATTTGGACATTTGAAGTGGGTTTTAACTTATAGAGTTATTTAATTATTAATATACACCACTATTGTAAAAAACAGAAGTAGAAGGAAACACACACGCCTATGTTTTTGTGCCTGTGTGTGTATATGACATTATATACACATGGTCCTGACTTACCATAATTTGACTTATAGATTTCTTGACTTTTTGATGGTATGAAAGTGATAAGTATTCACCAGAAACGGTGCTTCCTGTTTTGAAATTTGTTCTTTTTCTGAAATTGTGATATCCAGAATTATACTCTCTCATGATGCTGGGCAGCGACAGTAAACCTCAGCTCCTAGTCAACCATGTGATCATGAGGGTAAAACACTAATACCGTACTGTACAGTGTAATGTATTCAATAAGTTACATGAGATATTCAATACTTTATTATAATATGGCTTTGTGTTAAATGATTTTGACCAACTGTAGGATGCTGTAAGTGTTCTGAGCACGTTTAAGATAGGACAGGCTAAACTATGATGTTTGGTAAGTTAGGTGTATTAAACTCATTCCCAATTTATGATATTTTCAAATTACGATGGGTTTATTGGGACTTAAGCCCACTAGAAGTTCAGGAGCCTCTGTATAAGTGCTTATGAAATGTGATGTTTTATTTACTCATAAATGTTAGGAATTTACAATACAGACTATTCTCAGGATAGTAACACATGTCCAATTCTGGTTGATAATAATCAGAGAAGGTTTACTTAAAAAGAAGAAATTTCAGCTGATATTTGAAGGATTAGTACAAACTAAGATTGTACAGTGCAAGAAAAGTATCACAAGCTTCATGATATAAGTAACTTTGTAACAAACGGGCATTTATAGATCCATTTGATTTTCTTACTCCTAACATCCTTAAGCAAGTCATGCTGCCTCAGCCTTTAGAACATATTCCATCCATACATTCTTTGCTAACTCTAGTGCTACCTCTCTCTTCTAGTCTAAAACATCTTTTGCATGTACTATTGCAAATTAAAAAAAAAAAAAAACTGTTTTACCTGTACACATCTAACCTCAGACTCATTGTGTCTGTATCTCTCTGTGTGTTTATTCCTGCAAATTTTTAAACAATTTACAGGCAAGTTACATGTTTCATAGCCCTTTATTTCTAAATACTTCATATTTTTCCTAAGAATAATGATATTCTCCAACATAATAACCACACCACAACTTCAGTTAATTTTATATAGATACAACACTTTTGTCTAATTTATTGTTTGCATTCTAATGTTGTGATTATTCCCAGTAATGTTCTCTGTAAGCACTATTTCTCCTCCAGTATAGGGCCAGAAGGAACATTACTTCTCACGTCTTTTTAGTCTCCTTAAATCAGAAATGTTACCACAACCTTCATTGACTTTTATGTTACTTATATCTTTAAATAATTCAGCCCTCCATCCCCTCTCTTTTTTTAAAAAATAAAACATTCCTTCTTTAGGGTTTGTCTGAGAATTTTTTTCATGATGAGTTTCAGGTTTTGTATCAATGGCCAGGACACTATATAGGTGATATGCCCTTCTTAGGTTTGGCTGCACACAATGTCCATTGACTCTTCACTTGTAATTTTGGCTTTATAATATGGTAAAGGTTGTGGCTGCTTAATAGATATTTGCTTACTGATTATGCATAACCAAATATATATTTTACAGTTATGCAATTCAGATTATCAGGTTTTTTGTGGTCATATAAATTTCTACCATTGAATGCTGTTGTGTTTGTTGTGTTAGAGTATGGGTAGTTACTATGATTGAGGTATTTTATTAACATTATTAACCCTGTTGTACTCTATTGTAGATACTGTGGTGTGGTATCCAGAGCTGCCTTTTGGGACTATGGCTCTTGTTGCCCCACCTGCTGGGGTGGGTGGCTGCTGATGGCTCAAAGCAATTCCTCCTTGGGAATTGCTCTTGGGGAGATAGATGTACCTAAATCAAGATTATGCTCCCTCTTGATGTATGTGATGGTGGGGTGGGGCAGGGCAGCCTCAAACTAATACTGGTGGATGAAGTGTTATACCAGTGAAATATTAACAAAATCCAGGTCTCTCTGTCTTAATTTCAGTTACTCTTAAGGACTACACCAGCTCTAGAATTCTACCCATAACTTGGTGAGGCATCTGCAACAACTTCTCCCTCCACCCAGTCCCACTTCCCTTACTTACCTTACATTCCTTCAAGGTGCTATTCCTAAAAAGCACCTTTCCACCCACTTTGTGAACCCCCCTCCATGAAAACCAACTTTGTGCTACAAGTAAATCTCTAGACAACTGAGCATCCGTTTTCTGAGCGAACTCAATCTAAGGCAGAAAGGAAGCATTCTATATGTGTGCATGTGCTTATTGATGAAACTAATATTGCAAGGAATAAATAAAGCAGGATGTTCACATTCTTTCTTGAAAATAAGTTCCTGTTGATAAGGTATTATCTATACTATTTTCGAGATCAACAGAGTAGAGTTTTACCTTCCTTGATAGGTTTGAATAATAAAGGCAAATCTAATTTATCTAGGAAAATGAATAGATAGATAGATAGATAGATAGATAGATAGATAGATAGATAGATAGATAGAAAGACAAGGAAATGGTAGGTATTAAAGTTTCAAAGTATAAGCTTTCACTCCTATTTTATAACACTGCATGTGGAAACTGCATTGAATAAACCCCTTTCAACCTCTAAATGAGTAGAGTGATACAAAGTTTTCTCATAAGCATATTTATGTATTTTCTCATCATCAAACAAGACTCAGATAGGTATCATACTTACCAAAGGGGGATATAAAGCTTGATGAGGTTAAACAACTGGTTCAAAGCTATGTGGCAGCAAGTTGTAGAACTAGGATTTGAACTGGTATAGTTGGCTTCAAAAATCTTAATCATTTACAATGTCACTACTTCAAAATATAATTTGCTAACTTCTTAAATTGCTGGAAGGAGGGGAGAGTTCAAATCTCATCAATAGTATTTCAATTCATAAATGATTACTTCCTCTGAAGAATCCAGATAAATATTCAATGTAGTATGAGAACTCTGTAACCAGAGATAACTTGGTTCAAACTTGAACTTTGCCTAAGTAGCTGAATGAGTTTGGATAAATTACTAGCCCTATCTAAATCCGTAATTCTTCATCTAAAAATCAGAATGATAATAATCTAGAATTTTCTTCATCTAAAAATCAGAATAATCATCTAGACTTTTTGTGGGAATAAAACATGTTGATGAATTAAAATGCTTATTAGCATAGTACTTGGCACATAGTAAGCACTCAATAAATGTTAGCTGTTATCACCATACCTACCTAATCTAGGTAAAATTTGGAAAAATGTTATCGAAAGATTGTTTGATTCTCTGTTCTCTCTTTGTATTAATATGATATTTACACATCTCAACAAATGACAAGGTATTTCAAGGTCAACCATTTAACAACAACTCATTAATTATATTATCCTTTTAGTAAATCATTATTGGAACAAATCATTAGGTGACCTTTTCAGGTTACCGCAATCCAATAAAACTTACATTAGCCAGTGTTTCAGGAACATTAGTCTAATGTACTTTCAGAGATCACCTTCTCTGAGCAGTATAATAAGTTTGTGTAAAAAGCATAAAGCATGTAATACATAATAAAATTTGGACTTTAATGAACCATCTTGGCAAACTGACTAGTACTATAATTCAATAGTGAGTATTCCTTAATTAATGAATTAAAAAAGTCAACAGCATGCCCTAAATGCTACAATTGATTGCAGTTTCACTTATTTTCTATTTTTACTATATTCTCCTGATTTGTTGAGCAATAGACAGTGAATCTTAAGTGACCTTGGTAATGAAAATAAAGAATGGGTGCAACTGAAAAAGACAGCACAATTAGCAAGTTGTGTAGCTTTCAATGGATACTTTTTTCCTGACAATATTAGTGATTTTGATTTAAATGTGAACGTAAATTGACTCAGGTGTTTTTCTTAACTATATCTCTACTGGGTGTATAATATATATATATATATATATATATATTATATATATATATATATTTTTTTTTTTTTAAATCACTAACCCTCTGGATTACACTCAACTACATACCAAAGCTGAAACATTTCAGGAACATTAAGTCAGTAGATCATTTCAAAGAATAACTTCACCACTTCTCTTCCTATAGCCTTTGAAACTAGTTTATTACAATGTATTGTAATTATGTGTTTAACTCTCCTTCAAGGCCCCGTAAGTCTCTAAGGAGAAGAACTTTCCATAAATGTGTGTGTATTTTTCTTGATAGTGACTTAGAAGATATTGAATGTATGAATGCAGATGAAATGAACATACGACAGACCATACGATAAATAGCAAGTAAAAGTTCTTCATTTGGGTTAAAATATTTTCCTAACAATGTATTCTAATTTTCTGAACTATCCCCAGAAATGTTAGCTGTTAGCATATTTCAACTACTTTTAGATGTCCTAAAAGGAACCATTATTTGTTGCAATAATAAGAAACTTTTTATAAAACACTGTCAATTTAACTATGACGTGCCTTCATTACTAAGACAAATTCAAATTTTAGTAATGTAAAATTTGGGAATAAATGCATCTTCGTATTAGTACTGCTTTTTTGGCTTTTATACTTTTATGTGAATACACTTCATGTAAAATTTTTCTTTTGCTAGAAGAAAATTTAAAAAGAATATAACAAAAAGTTTACAAACCCTTAATAAAAAAAAGACTTAGAAAGAGGCCACTAAGGAGATTACAGATAAGTCTCTACTCTTTATTTATTTCTTTTTTTAAAGCTAGTTCTGGCAAGCAAAAATTGTCAGGAACATTTGTGGAAGAAATTGAACTTTCTATTTCAGTTAGACTCAGCCACTGCTAGAGGAAATATTTTTTCCTCCAGGGTTGGTATAAGGAGCAACAGCATGGAAACAACATTAGTAATAACTATTTCAAATCCCAGATGTTGTAGGTATTGTATAAGGGAAACAATTTCTTGCAGGAAAAAATAATTTTTAGGCAAATTTATTTAAGTTCATTTACATTGGTTATAACTAACAATAGCTACAACTTGTGAACTGTCGCTATTTTCTAAGCTAGCTATATATCAATGCTTTCTACAACAAAAGAAATCATGTAAGCATAGATAATTCATAGAGACTTACAGTTTGTTATTTATATTTTAAAGTAAATATAGAGAGATCTGCATATATTTAGAAGAGTTAGTATCTTTTCTGTACTTTCGGTATCAGGAAACCAATTAATGGTGAATTTTGAAGGAAAGAATCACCTTTGGAAAATCCAATTTGCCTTGACTTTAGTCCTTAGCTTAACACAATTATGTTATAACCCACCAGCTGTTTTAGAAATTTTGGAGGTAATTTAGTGCATTACATTGAGATAAATAAATGTCTGAGCCACTGCTTCATTTTCTTTTACATAAAGTGGGCCTTATTTTAAAGGGCAGCATTCTGGTTTCATCCGTTTCCTTCTTGAAGAGAAGAGTTACTTTATCTAATTCCATGCTTTGTCATGATAAACCTTTGATAGCCAGGGCTTAAGTTAATAGTTGTGCAGCCTTCTCCAGAGTCATGTTTCTCATCTATAAAAAAAGGAGACTTTCTCGTCTCCAAGCAATATGATGGAAATGAAACAAAGTTATGAGGTTCACTAGGACCTTGCTCCTATCTCTAACCATCTTCTCTGTTAGCTGATCACAACGGCTAGTAGTCATGTAACTGAACCCTCAAAACTTTATCATTATCACGTTTTTTTTTTTCTTTTTTTCCTAGGAGTACCCACTAAATTGCCTAATTGTAAACATCATAAGTTTTTAATGGAGGGATCTTTTTATTTTAATATTTGCTAATATTTGCCTTCTCGACAGTCCTTTGCAGTGGGCCTCTCCTGACTCTTGTCTTGCTACTTCATGTCTGTCCAGCAACCTCAAGTGAAAGTGTTGCTATCTATATTTGTCAGAAATTGAAATATCATGAGTCTCCTTTTATTAGCAGAGCCGATTATGTTGCCTCACAAGGACTTGACAATACTTTATAACTCTCACTCTGCATCCAGACATAGTGGGCTTTCTTATACCTTTTCTCTCCCCTGTGATAAACAAACCCAAGACGGGACTTGCCTTCTTGTTGTATGACCACACTAATGCTCACCAATTTCTTCAATTTGCAAATAGGTAAGCTTAATAGCCTGGCGGTACCAGTCCCAATTTTGACTACCTGGCAGTGTAGATTAAATGAGATAATAAATACAAAGTGATATGAACAGTGTCTGGTCCATAGAGTGCTCTCAGTAAATGTTTGCCAATATAATTATCACTGGCAAGAGGATTTGAGTGTATACCATATCTCAGACCTATTAGATTCAAGGAAGTAAGATGAGAAAGGGCTACTTAGCCTTCCAAATATAAACCTTATGCAGTTGCAAACCTTACTAATGTCACTAACACTTCATTTCTCATCTGGCTTTTGTCTTTTTTTTTTTTTTTTTTGAGACCGAGTCTGGCTCTGTCGCCCAGGCTGTAGTACAGTGGCCGGATCTCAGCTCACTGCAAGCTCCGCCTCCCGGGTTTACACCATTCTCCTGCCTCAGCCTCCTGAGTAGCTGGTACTACAGGCGCCCGCCACATCGCCCGGCTAGTTTTTTGTATTTTTTTGAGTAGAGACAGGGTTTCAACGTGTTAGCCAGGATGGTCTCGATCTCCTGACCTCGTGATCCGCCCATCTCGGCCTCCCAAAGTGCTGGGATTACAGGCTTGAGCCACCGTGCCCGGCCGTTGGCTTTTGTCTTTAAGAAGATAGTCCTGAAAAACATAGTCTTCTTAGCCTGGAACCTAAAAATAGGTAGATGGTAGAAATTTCAGACACCAAAAATTCTAAGAAGTCTTAACTATAGTGATTATTGTGGAATTCCAAACAAATATTTGGAAAAAGTATCCCTAGATTTTATTAGCAAATAAAGATTGCTATGATCCATGGTAACTACTCAAAAGTTGCCAGACCACAGCTTAGTTTTCATAGTTAAGTTTTGATAAGAAAAAGAGGAAGGATTGATTAGGCATAACTTCAGGTGATGGTTCAAAAAGAAGTCACAACCAACCGGAACAAAAAATAAGACTTTGGCCAAACTCAGACCATATGTCTCTTGGTAGTGGAGAGACAATCTAAGAAACTGTAACAAGAGGTAAAGAAAGATGCCTAGAAAACATACAGATTACATTTTTGCCTACAAACAATACTTGTTTCACCCCACATACACTTCCATACAGTCATGATACAGTGAATCATCTGGTTGCCTCACTCCAGTATGAAAAACAGCCAAACTGAAGAGCTTCATCTCTGCTTAGGAAGACGAGTAATAAACACAGACATGTCAGCTACCTATTTTTCACTGAAAGAGGCCCTGACCTGAACTGAGACAGAATTAAACAATGAAATAAAATACTATGAGACTGGATGGTATCCATTTTTGGGGTTCTATGTATTACATATAGTTTTATATATGGAGAGATAATCTATATATGTATATCTGAAGTTGGGAGTCAGGAGAAAAGTGTATTTCATGTGAAATAATATTCTAGAATAAAGGTTCCACTACTTACTAGCAATGCTGCCTTAAGCAGACCATTTAATGTTGCTGAGTTCCAGTTTACCTACCTGGAAAGTGAAATTGTTATCAGTCATTCTTCTTACATTTAAATTGTTCTTTCAATTTGATACTTCAAATAGGGTAATGCATAAGAAAGACCTGTGTATGCTGAAACACAGCATGTGTACGGAAGGGCTTATTAACTGTAAAGTCATATGACAAACAGCAAAGTTAAACTTTCTAGATGGTGCTGCACCAAAGGTGCAGGCATCTATCTCTTCCCCAAACACTAATCTCATTTGTAGTACATAATTGCACAACTCGGAAAGAAACATGTTATGAAAATCCCAGGTGGTTTCTACTCACCTTCATGAGTTATTTCTACAGTTGCAACAGAAAATGAATTGTTAATGTGTGTACTGTAAATAATTGCATAAATAATGACTGTGCCAAAGAAACAACCACTATCCATGCACATTTTACAACAGTCAA
The DNA here is from genome assembly GCF_049350105.2 of Macaca mulatta. NCBI lineage: Eukaryota > Metazoa > Chordata > Mammalia > Primates > Cercopithecidae > Macaca > Macaca mulatta. Next base: position 81,796,864 of record NC_133419.1, read on the forward strand.
TTCCAAGTGTAAAATGTTTGGCAACTTAAAGGAGGAAGTTGAACTTGTTAATTTTCTACCAAGAAGGTTAAATAGAAAGGAAGCAATTCAAACATATGTCAGCAACAGGGCTTCCTGGAATTTAAAATCCCCAAACAGCTGGTGGAGAGAGAGCCTACTGTTGGAGAAGCATCAGGGCTGGGGAGGAAGGGAAGAAAAGAAATGGGCAAGAGAAGGAACTACAGATGTTTTCCTAGAGACTTGTTCAATTTTTCTGTCAAAAACTTTTTCAATTAAGATTGGAACTTCTGCTACAATGCTACAGCTAACATTTTCTGAAGACCAATTTTATGTTAGACATGGGTAGAAATTTTATATGTGATTGTCTCATTTAATCTCCACAAACTGTGAAGTTAGTGCTATGATTCCCATTTTGTAATTAAATAAACTGAGTTTAGGGGCATTAAACGATTTGACCAAGGTAGTTTATAGAATCACGATTCAAATCTATTGCCTGTCTGACTTTGAAGCTGGAATTCTTTGCATCACTTCAGAGCATACAAATACAGAAGAGTCAAAAGAGACCTTTCAATGTGTAAGAACTCTACACTTCTTGTGACACACATTCATGGCAAACCAATCGGGATGTATGTTATATTTTACATGAGGTTGAACCATATGAAATTACCAAAATTAGACCATCTTTGTCCACCACAATGACCGTTTTCTATAGTTCACCTTAATATATGCACTAAATCATTCTGCTTCTATGCTCCAATCCAAAACGTGTTCTCTCCACTTTTACCACCTAGCCACTCCTTAGTCTCTTACTCTATTCTTCACCTGTCAAAAATTATCTCAACCTTTTCAGACTGAACTCAAATATCATTTCTTTCTTTAAGTCATCCCTCAACTTCTTTAATGAGAAGATAATCTCAATGATCCTAAATAGGAAATGTTTTCTGCCTCCTTTTAAGGTTCTTGATCTGAACTCTTCTTAAAATATTTTTCTCTTTTGACTTAGAATTGTCAATATTTTGGGCTTATATTTAATTATTTCAACAATTCCTTGAGTTGGAAATTACAATCTCCTTGAGAGGAAAGACCAAAATGTTCATCATATTTCAATTACTTAATACTGGAACCATAGTATAATAAAGATATATATTATCAATGACATCAAGTTTAAACTATGTTTACCTGAATCTTATCACTTTTTGCATAGCTTTGAAATTATTTATTTATAAATTGCACATTGAACTTTAGAACCCTAAATGCAGGAATTTTGTGTTGCATATCTTTGAAGCATCTAAACCTATCCCAAGGTCAAGTATATAATTTGTGTTCAGAGAATACACATTCCATATACAAGGCGCTTCCTTGTCCCAGTCCTAACTGCACCCATTAACTAGGATAAAGTTAGCTTTGGTTCCTGTTTACTGACTTTGCATATACTCTGGTGCTATACACAACCTCCCTTGATGTCTCCTACGGTGCTATGTGTTTTACCAGTTAACTATCTAAGAAAGTCTTATAAACAGATAGCAATGGTCTTTATTCAATCTTTAAACTTTGGAGGCATAATTTTTCAAATAATACATTTTAGCCCATCATTATTAACCTGTCCACCTACTTATCTGTGAGTGAGGACTCCATATCTTAATTCATGGCTTCTCAATTTTAAGAGCAATAATTAAATTGCCAGTATGTTAATCCTACAGATGTATAACATTTTAAAAATAGGAAAAGACAATAGTACCCACAATGTTCCATGTATTTAATTAGATGTTTTGCATCTTAATTCACATAATACTTAAAATCATTCTATATGTGCCACACTGTTAAGCCATGTTAACCATGGAATATTGGCATACAAGAAGGTAATAATGTAGTCAAGGCCATATAGTGAGCAGTTGGTAGAGCTGAAATCCACAGCATTTTTTTATTGACTTTATAGTTCATTTTTCATTTACTTCATAATATTTTCTGAGATAATACAACAAATTCCATGAAAAAGGCTGACTCTAAACACTTTGGGTATTTTGATATCATTGTTTACTCTTTCAGTCATGTGTTCTCACACCACAGTCATTAAATAATCAGTATAATTATTAAGAATCAAAACACTGTGATAGAAGGGAAGTAACCAACATTTTCTCTTTCCAGAAGGTGTCATAATTGCTACAAGAGTTTGCTTATACATTGTTTGCTATAATCGTCAAAATAATCCTTGGAAGTAAATACATACAACTGTCTCCATCTGAATCTCAAATAAGCAAAGAAGAGCTCAGAACTTAATAACTCCCTTAGGTCAACAGCCAGTAAGTGAGAGAGTCTGCACACAGCTCCAGGTCTAAGTGACTTCAAATCCATGCTCTACCCCAGGAGGCCACGTGCTTGCTCTCTAAGAGCAATGAAAATTCTTCACTATGGACAAGTGCACATTAGAAATTATTATGCAGCACAGTGAACCATCGGATATTCTATTCCCAATTCCAGGAATCTGCACATCATAGGGAAGGGTTTTAAAAATTATTTTGTATATTTACTTGCTTTGATTTTTTTAAATCAAAGCCATTGCCTGCCTAACACAGCCAAATATTTTGCATAGAGATGTTAAGAACATTGACTGACTTGTAAAGATCCTGAGCAGTAAAAATTCTGAGCATCAGAAACAGTGAACATTTATAATATATTTATTTTGTTACTTATTTCTCAGAATGCCTATATATCCAGGCAAAATGCTAAGTACTGATGCAATGGGCAGCTTTAATGTATGGAGTATGGATTCTCAAGGTCACCCTATGTAGCTCTGGATCTCAAATCTGGATTAGCATGAGGACCATTAGAGATTTTTGTAAAAATACAGCTTTTCAGGTCCTATGATTGATTTGGAATCTTTGGAATACAATACAGTTATAATAAATAATGGCTATAAAAAGGATTTTGCCATTAACAATGGCATGGAGGATTCATATTATGTCATTTTTGCTGAGCTAGAACTGTACTTCCCAGAATTTTATCCTTCCATGCATGGTTCCTGCTTAGTTTGGACACATTTTACAGGTGACTGGGAAGAAAGGAGAGAAGCAGCAAGCATCTTAGTTTTACCCTTAAAAGGTCAGTACAGGACACAAGGTCCTGGTGAAGCTCACATATCTATGAGCTATATGCTAGAGATTTAACCTTGGTGTTGTGAGGCAACAGCTAGGCCTAATGAAACTCAACTTTCTATTGCATTTCTTCATTCAGCCTCTTTGATTCCTGGACCAGGTGCATATTATGCTCTGTGATGAAGGACATCGACAAGTTTCTTTTGCAGAATACCCCCAGCATTAAAATTGGAGTTTGGAGGTGGTAAGAAATCTAGAAGTTCCAGTTCAACTTTGAAGTTTCCAGTTGCTTCTGCTTCCAACACTTCATGTGCATATTCTATTCTGAATTGTCTACCATATCGACTTTAAATGGCAACAAAAAGACAGTGGTATTGCATACATTGTGTAGCCAACTTCCACAAGCGCATATTTCAAACACCTATAATGTATCTGTTATATGTATTAGTATGTGTGTATCTGTGTGTGAATGTATATATACATAATCATGCATGCATACATACATAGAGATGAGGATAGAGCTATGTATGAGTATATATACACAGATATAGATATACAGTCATTCACTCTATAATGACGTTTTGGTCAAAGATAGATTTGATATAAGATGGTGGCCCATAAGATTATAAAGCATTTTTACTGTAATTTTCTGTGTTTACATACACAAATACTTACCATTGTACTGTAATTGCTACAGTATTCAGTAGAGTAACATGCTTTATACCTTTGTAGCCTAGGAGCAACAGGCTATATCATAAGCCTAGGTGTGTAGTAGGCTAAACCTAACCATCTAGGTTTGTGTATGTATACACCGTGATATTTGTAGCCCAATGAAATCACCAAATAATACATTTCCCATAGTCAAATCTTTAAGTGATTCATGATTGTATATACAAATATATAAACATACATCCACCTATCCATCCATCCATCCAGAAGCATCTTAATGTCTCTACTATTCTGATGCAAACTTGAATGTCCATGAGAAATCTGGGTCAATGGGGTAAGTTCAGTGACACTGCTATTAAAGGAGTACATTAAAAAATCTTGAAACCATCTTTGCTTCACTTGTTCGGCTACTTATACATAAGAACTGTTAAATGTGGCATATTTCCCAAATACCTACTGTCAGTGCCTATTACAAATTCTCTCTTTTTTTTTTTTTTTTTTTTTTCTTTTGAGACAAAGTCTCACTCTATTGTCCAGGCTGGAGTGCAGTGGTGCAATCTCGGCTCACTGCAACCTCCGCCTCCTGGGTTCAAACAACTCTCTTGCCTTAGCCTCCCAAGGAGCTGGGATTACAGGCATGTGCCACTATGCTCAGCTAATTTTTGCATTTTTAGTAGAGATGAGGTTTCACCATGTTGGCCAGGCTAGTCTTGAACTCCTGACCTCAGGTGATCCACCCATCTCTGCCTCCCAAAGTCTTGGGATTGCAGTTGCCTATTACAAATTCTTATAGGAAAGAAATAATTCAAAAGTAAGAAATCTGTGAATGGTAGAGGTACTCCCAGGCCCAGCACCCGCAGCTAGTTTCCTCTCATATTTCTGTAGTCTTGAGCAACCAAAACAAAATGCAAGACCTACGCTGAAACCTGAGTTCTGCTACCTGAGTTAGCTTGGTGACTTATGGCAAAACACTCAGCTTCTCTAAATCTGTTTGTTTTTGATCTTTAGAACCACATGTTCTTGGAACCTCAAGAAGAGAGTTTACCCAACTCACAGGTATTTCAGGGTACAAACCTATGGCTGGGTTAAGCTTTAAAAGATCTTATCTGAGATTCCTTGTAGAACAAAGTTCCATGAAAGCCAATCTAAAAGTCCTATGTAGAAAGAATTATTCTTGCTGCACTTTAAGCAAATAATCAAGCCAAGTATAAGACTAAAGTCTATTTTGTAAAGAACACAGCCCTATCATGATTTATTTTTAACAGAAATTAGGACTAGAGAGAGAGAAATTAGGTTTTAAAACTTATCATTAGATTCTAGACTCATTAGGTGTTTTTAAGTTTTCGTCTACATTTTAGACTAACCTTGCTTATTCCTGTGAACCAACCAGCAATCTCCAGCTGCGGCAAAGACAAAACAAAACGCGATGGGTAATGTAAAACTCTAGATCAATATTCTAGTTCTGAGCAATGATCCTGCAAATCTTGCCAGGTGATGAGAATAAATAGGATGTCCATCACCCAGAGGTTTCCTTTTTGGGAGAGTAAGACAACAGGGACTAACCAAAGCCAAGCCCCATGCACTCAAATCTTAGCAAGTATAACTATAGGCACCAGTTACCTGGGCATGTCACAAGACATTCTTTTCTCTCTCTTGTTGAAGGAGGACTCAATTCTACAGCTTCATCTTAGCATTCAGCTTATGATAAGGGGTCCATGAAACACCCCAACCCTGTCTGCCCGGCAAGACACATTTTTGTCACAAACTCAATTCCAAGCTTCATGTCAAACCCCTAGGAAAGAAAACTGGATGTGAGGGATGCAGAGGCAGACGATAATGAAAGTTAAAAGGCACAGCACATTTGAGCATGACTAATTCCTGCCGATTAAGCCAAGTTTCCCATTTCATGGATAAAGGTCATGCTAGTATCCATGGCATAAATGAGGTCTAGGAAATTCAAAGGCTACTGACAGCAGGGGAGATAGGGTGTATGTGGGTAAGAATGGATATTCCCACCCCCTATGCCCCCATGTTAACATGGGTGAAAGCTGGGACTCAGGGATACAGGACGGACGAAAGAAAGAGGAATGCCTCACTTTCCCTCCCTCTCATACCCTGGATATTTGCTAGGAAGAGAAAGGAACCAGGGATGTCTGCTCCCCTGTTTCAAGATGAGTAACCATTCGTCTTGTCCGTACCCCTTTGAATGCATCCTGAACCCCTGGGACTCCTCTGGAAAAAAAAAAAAAAGAAAGAAAGAAAGACTTCTTTTTTCCTTTTTCCTCCTCTGTCCTCTCTTCACCGATAGGTAATTCTGTCTCCATACTATGGGACACTTCTGTCAGATGCATCCTCCAAAATGGGAAGAGTTAATTTCCCAAACCTTAGACTAGTTGGCTTAGGATTGGACTCAGTGGAAGGGAACCCAGACGCCTGACATGCCAGCAAAAGGGTAAAAGTATTTTTTATCAGTTCGAGGTTTTTGGCCTCCCTCTCTCTGTGCAAACTGGTAAAAGGCCTTGGGATTTTTGAGCTGTCCTTACCCTCCACTTCTTTCGTTTTGATACATGATTTCTAATAACTTGATTTCTCTCTTCGTGCCTTTAGGCCATGAAACTCCGAATGGTCATATAACTGGAGCCTTAGACAATGGCCCCTTTTGCCCGGGACCCTTAGATAGGCCTCTTAGGGAGATCTGACTTCTGTTTTCCCAAAACAGGACCTCTTGTCGGCAGGAAGGTGTTAAAAGTGGTCTTCATACTTATCCTTACCTTTTTCTTAATGGCAGCTAAATGTACTTCTTTAAAGAAAGGAATGAGACAGCCAAATGCCTAGGCAGATAAAAACGGGTCCCTGGAGAATCTCTTGACCTGACTCACAAGTGTCTACATCAGACGCTTTTGTGCAGATGAGGGAACCTGTCCAGGGCTTTGTCTGAGCATGCCCACACGTGCACGGCGGGCGGAGGGGGGCGGGGTGCACGACGAAGGGGAGGAGCCTGGCCTATTCAGTTCCTGTGTGGTGGCCTGGGATTTAATCTGTGAGGTGGGAGGCCTGTTAGCAGGACCCACCTCACTTTGCTGAGTTTTTTGTTTTGTTTTGTTTTGTTTTTTCTCTTTTCACCCAGTAGAATCCTGCTATACTCACCCTTCAATGTGTCCATGTACCTGTTTTCCTGGTTGTGTAACAAGAACCCTGTTTTAGCTGAACTAAGGAGCAAAATGCTACAATATTGATCTCTTGCAATGTATTTACGAGAACTACATGAGAGAATATTGTAAAGTCCCATTCTAAAACACAGCTTGGCACATATTAAGTACTGAATAAATGGTAGCTATAATTATTTTATAAGACATCCAGATTTACAAAATAAACACTGCCATGATTTGTTATAGTTTGAAAAAAAAAAAAAACTAATTACACGTGAACATTTTTTTAACCTGTAAACAAAAGTAGACAAGTGACAAGTAGCTGTTAGAAACTGTGCAGATAAGGTTCACGAGTTCTTCACAATAATTATTTGCCTCTTTCAAGTTGAAAGAAAGGAAATCTGTTTCCCAAGTGTTTCACCCCCTTCCCCCATCCCCCATCTCTAACAATGCCTTATTTACTTGTTTTCTAATGACTTCCTGCTGCGTTTTTCATCAAGTTGTCTCATCTGGAACAGAACATATGTACTGCAGGCCCTAATTAAGGCTAACTAAAGTACCTCTTGCTTTCAGTTTAATCCAGTCTGCCAGCAATCAAGAAAAATGACCCTGCAATGGCAGGCTGGGCCTCCACTTAAGCTGCTTTGCAGAAATGGGACAAAGTGCCCCACGTCAAGTGGGAGTCCAAAATGATACCTGATGAAAATAAAAAATGACAGACTCTCTCACATGAAAAAGTAAAGCTTCTTAATGGCAAATGGACGCTGACAAAGCTCAGGAAAGCCACAGAAACAGTATTTGGTGGGAATTGGAAAAAGAGAGTCCTTTGAAAGTAAGAAAACATATAACTTCCTGTTATCTAATTTTCTGTTCTGTACTCTGTACAGCTCTAAAATTAAATCAAATTGAAGACATATTATTTAATTTTGATTTACTTATGCCCCAACTTCACAACAAAATCAGTTAATATGGTTAATTAATATGTCTTTTGTGACCCTTGTTTAAGCTCTAAGGAAATTTTGAGTCATTGCTTGGACACGCTCTGAGTGCTTTCTTCTTCTGGATAATGAGAACTATTTATTCAATTGCATGCTTCTCATAACTAACAATGAGACTCAGATACAGCAACCTACTTGGTCTGCGCCATTCTGCTCCCCTTAAAATCAATCATTATATATTTATCTTTCCTTGGTGAGTCTGTGAGATGGTGTCTGGCAAGCAATCTCTGCAACAAACAGTCACAGTGTACCTGAAGACTGCTACAGGGACAGTTTCTTTTTTTCTCCTCTCTTTCTCTCTCTCTTTAGTTTGCCTTACTTATTTTTTTTCCTTCAACTTTTAAGTTCTAGGGTACATGTGCAGGATGTGCAGACTTGTTGCATAGGTAAAAATGTGCCATGGTGGTTTGCTGCACAGATCAACCCATCACCTTTGTATTAAGCCCAGCATGCATTAGCTATTCTTCCCGATACTCTCCCTCTGCTGCCCCCCAACAGACCACAGTGTGTGGTGCTCCCCCCATCCATGTGTCCATGTGTTCTCATCGTTCAGCTCCCACTTACAAGTGAGAACATGCAGTGTTTTGTTTTTGTTTTTGTTGTTGTTCCTGTGTTAGTTTGCTGAAGATAACAACTTCCAGCTCCATCCATGTCCCTGCAAAGGACAATGATCTACTTCCTTTTCATGGCTGCATAATATTCCATGGTGTGCATTTATACTTTCTTTATCTAGTCTATTATTGATGGTCATTTGGGTTGATATTGTGTCTTTGCTATTGTGAATAGTGCTGCAATGAACATACACATGCATATATCTTTATAACAGAATGATTTATATTCCTTTGGGTATATATCCAGTAATGGGATTGCTGGGCCAAATGATATTTCTGCCTCCAGATCTTAGAGGAATCACCACACTGTCTTCCACAATGGTTGAACTAATTCTACCTCTTCAGAGTCATGTGTCTTCATCCATACCTCTTTGCCACACTATTTTCTTCTTCAGTCTTTATCAACTTTTTCCCTAAAATCGGAGGAATTTCCAGTGGCAAGATAACAAGGGTATTTGCTGGGAATGTTCATGTCATTTGTTATGGAGAGGTTTTGTGGTGGAAAGGAAGAGGATGAATATTGGATCCAGACAGGCCTCTGTTTACCTGTGGTTTCCCTTTCTGTTGTCTGTGTGGTCCTGGGCAAATACCAATTTTTCAGTTTGCTTGCTATCATCAGAGTCTTTTTTTTTTTTTTTTTTTTTTTTTTGAGACGGAGTCTCGCTCTGTCACCCAGGCTAGAGTGCAGTGGCCGGATCTCAGCTCACTGCAAGCTCCGCCTCCCAGGTTTACGCCATTCTCCTGCCTCAGCCTCCTGAGTAGCTGGGACTACAGGCGCCCGCCACCTCGCCCGGCTAGTTTTTTGTATTTTTTAGTAGAGACGGGGTTTCACGGTGTTAGCCAGGATGGTCTCGATCTCCTGACCTCGTGATCCGCCCGTCTCGGCCTCCCAAAGTGCTGGGATTACAGGCTTGAGCCACCGCGCCCGGCCTCATCAGAGTCTTTAAGACAACTTTTTATAACACTCTAAGGGTGATTGGGGATTAAGTGATAAAAATAAGTATAAAGTACTTATAATGCCTTGTATATAGTAGGCACTTAACATATAACTTTCCTTCACTTCTTTCCAATTACATTTTATTTTGTGATATGGAAATTGTTCAGATGTCTCCCAAGTTTTGAACCAATCGTAACCCCTTATGTATAGCATAGGGAACGAGTTACTAATTTCTGTTGAGCTATTCCTGACTCTCAGCTTCAACAGGCTGTCTCTGTTGCTCTCTCAAAGACTAAGTAGCTACTGCCATGATGATAGCTTTCCAAGCTGAAGGAAAAAAAGGAATGTGTTCTAATATTCTTCTAAGGGTTTAGAAGAATAATTCTAAGAAGGGTTTGGAAGAATATTAGAGCACATTTCTTTGAAATGAGACAAATCCCTAAGTCATGCGTATCTTTGAGGGGCTCTCCTTTGTTTTAGAATAAAGCTCATCTTCCCTGGCATCTTATCAACCTTTTAAGTATCTGGTTCCACAACTCTCTGTCTGCTTATCTTTAGCAAGTCCCACCACTCTGGGTTCCTTGTATTCACCACAGTCATTCAGTCTTTGAATTTTTACTTTTTTCTCTTTATCTAGAGCTCACTTCGCATCCTCTTTACAGACTACAAATTTCTCAAGATTTAGATCAAAGATTCCTACCACCGGGAAGCCTTTCCTTATTGGTTCACGTCCTAAGGCCTTTCTTTTTCTGTATTCTCAAAACTGGGCCTCATTCCGGCCTAGAATCACACTTGCCAGAAAGCTGTCACTCAATAAATGCTTCTTAAATGAACGAATAAATGATAGTTGTTTCAATATATTATCATGACTTGACTATTTCCTTTTGTTTACTAGAAATTTCTTAAGAACAGAAGATAACTTTCTAGCTGGGCAACAACCTTGTACCACAGTGGGTAGTCAGTGCCTGCACCTGGGAAAACTAGGTAGATAATTACATAGATAAATATTTAACTTCCTCTTATATACAGTTGTACTCCGCTTTTATTCTTCTTTTTTTTTTTTCTTTCTTCTTTTTTTTTTTTTTTTTTTTTTTGAGACAAGCCTTACTCTGTTGCCCAGGCTGGAGTGCAGTGGCGTGATCTTGGCTCACTGCAACCTCCATCTCCCAGATTCAAGCAATTCTCCTGCCTCAGCCTCCCAAGTAGCTGGGATTACAGGCATCTACCAAAAATACCAAAAATTTGGCTATTTTTAAAATATTTTTAGTAGAGATGGGGTTTCACCATGTTGGTCAGGCTAGTCTTGAACTCCTGACCTCAAGTTATCCGCCCATCTAGGCCTCCCAAAGTGCTGTGATTACAGGCATGAGCCAACACACCCAGCCAGTTGTACTCTTATATAAGTCAAAAAGATAGAACTATATAAGGTGATGCACAAATTAACTGGGTTATCTTCATAAGAAAGGTAACGACTTTTTATTTTATTGACAATAATTATTAAAATTGTTTAATATTACATGCATGACAATGTACTAAAAGCTGTACATTCATTGTCTTATGCAATCATTATGACTACTCTATAAAGTAATTACTATCATTATTCTCATCTTAAAGGTAAGGAAATAAAATTTTAGAGAGGTTAGTGGGTTGTCAAATATTACAACTCTAAAAAGCAATGAGAACTCAAGTGTATATGGAGTTGAAAACCAAGCTGTCAAAGATCAAAGATATGCTATACAGTGACCACTCCATTTATGTTCAATACCACCAGATTGTCACTGGTACCGTAACAATATTAATGCTCTAAAAGAAACACCCTAGAAACTTAGAGAAATTAGGCAGCAAATGATTAAAACTGAGTCCTAGGAAGAACTACAAGCTTCAGGGACCTTGATCTTATTAATTGATGTTTGATGAACATGGCAAGTATCTGGTACAACGCATACAAATGCAGTGTGGCGAGGGTTGCAGCATGGTCAAACACATATTGTACAAAATTAGAATGCCATATACTCTGCTACAGGCTTTGAAAAGGTGAAAAGAGAATATATGTATTATATTTAACCCTCATGATAACTTTATTATGTGGGGCATTTCATTTCAATTTCATAGATTAACAAATTAGCTCATTTATCCTTGGCAAAATAATTTTTTGAAATTTAAATTTTGTTTCCTTCTCATTGTTATAATTCTAAGAAAAAGTTATCTCCCCACATTTCCTCCTTTTGCCCCAATGACCCTCTGGCTTCTCTTATCAGGGTGAGGGTAAAATATGAATAAATATCTTTGTATGTCATGAACCATTCTAAAGGCAATTATCCCTATGTCCCACCTGTTCTTGTATTGCTGGATATGGCAATTTGAGAAGAAAGAGTTGCCTCCCAACTAGTAGGGAGATGGCTGGTTTCCTATAAGCTGAGAATACTGAGTGTGATGGGTTCCTAGAGGAGCTCTCTGTGCATCACTGGTATACAGCACCCCAGGGGAAGTAGGAACTTGAGGAAAATTGATACCATGGGAGTTTTTAGACACTGAGACTCAGAGATTATTCATGTTTCCAGCATGAGGAGAGTGGAACAGAACATCTTTCAATGGCCTATGTCAGTGAAACAGCATCTCTGATAGTGGCCTCTCTGATAAATTTAAAAGAAATGGGAGCTGCTTTGGTTTGTCAGGACTATGAGAGCACAGAGTTTTCTGCATGAAAGGATTTCTTGATCCTTCCCTCATCTTTGAAGAACTGAGGTCAGATTTCCAGACAAACCTAGAATATGGAAAAGACTATATGGATATAGGGAGGAAATGAAGAAATTAGTAATTTCCTGTCACTTGAGTGTTTTGGTACATACTCATGTTGACTACACACTTGTTTAACAAACCTATATTGATCACCAAAATTTTTTCGTTATTTTGCAAGGCACAAGGGGTAAGATCATGACCAAGATATAGCTCCTAATTTTAAAGGGTCCACACTATTGGTGATACAGACAGAAGGCAGGAAAATACTAGATAGAAAAGTGTGGGCTCCACCTTCAAGCCTGGACCCATACCCTAAGTAAGAATATGCATTCTTGTTTTCCTGCCCAAATGTTGCCTTTTCCAAAACCACCCTGGCCTGCCATGCTCCCCATCCTATACCCATAAAAACCACAGCTTCCACTGGCAGAGGGACAGAATAGTGGAGCAGTGCAGCAGAGGAGAGAAGAGAAGCAGCATCTGAACATCGAGAGGAGAAGCAGCAGTGGACATCAGAGACTATGGTTGGAGAGGAGTTCAGCCATCTATCTTCCCACTCCACCCCCTTTCCAGCTTCCCATCCTGAGAGAGCCACTTCCACCACTCATTAAAATCTTCCACATTCAGCACTCTTCAATTCATTTGTGCAACACGATTCTTCTTATATGCTGGACAAGAATGTGGTACCAAGAGGGTGGGTGCAAAAGGCTGTCACCCTGACCCTCTACTGATTTGGTTAACACTTAGCCACCCACTGATGGCAAAGCTAACAGAGCCCACTATAACACATGCCTTCTGGGGCTCCAGGGGCTGTGGGCAACCCCTAGACACTGCCACAGGTTTGGTACAGGGTTTATTCCTGCCAGCATCCAAAAACACTCTCACCCTGACTCCTGCACCTACCTGCTAACCTCCCTGCTCCTCCTCCCACAGGGGGTTTTAGAACTGCTACTTTAGAAAGTGAACCACCCCTTCACAAGTCCTGCAAAGGGGTCAAGGGCACCATCCCATCTCACTGGTAAGACAAAAAAAGTAACTAGCAAATATAATGTAGTATGGAATAATCACGATTGTGAAAGTAAGCATAAGCAACCAATTTTAAAGCACCATAAAGGAGGGTATGCTGATTTGATGTTTCAGGATTAGGGAAGGCATCCTGGAAAATAAAACAACAGCAAAGCAGAGATCTAAAGGACAATGAAAAGATGGGCATATCAACAAAGCTCGAGGAGTATGGGCTCACATCGGTTAAGCAACTTGCGTATCTAGAAAATGACAGACTTGCAATCTAAAGTTTATGATATTTCCGCTAATGTACACTGTTAAAAGAAGGTCTTTGTCTAATGAAAACAGGAGTGGGTCAACCAAACAAAAGTGCAAAGAAAAGCAGATTTTAGCCAGTCCAACCCATGTGGAACTCTATGTTGAGGTTCCTTTTAAGTCTCAATTTCCAGAAACAGATGAACAGACCAGATGTACACAGCTAGCCTGCTACCTTGCTGGTTCAATAATTCTCATTATAGTGATTGGAATCTAATGTTGGTAAGAGCTGAGGCTCAGAGAGCCTTCATTTCCCCCCTTTAATTCCACCACATGGAAAAGAGCTGCAATTTAATCTCTGGACTAAACAGGAATGGTGACTTCCTCTCTGGATGGACTCCTGCAGATACCATTGACTACAAGATGCTAAAATGTAAAAAAAAAAAAAAAAGTGTTAGCAAGTCCCTAGGCTCGTCATATCTATTATACAAAGCACGCAAGAATTCCATAGACAGGAGGCTAATACATGCTGTGTGGCAGCAGCAGCAGTAAGAGCAGCAGCCATATACAGCTGCAACACAGGCGCCATGAATCTGCATGAGATGTAACTTTATTAGATAGATGGCCCTATTTGATTAATCATAGCAACTACCGGAAAACACTATTTGCATAGAGCATATCTTTTCTGTCCTAGCATCCATTTGTGGGTAAGACACATTTGACAAAAAGCAGTTAGGAAATGGGCATCAGGCGCATAAAAGGTTTATGTTGTTTTTAAGAACAAAATTGCTGTTTACAAATATCACACAGCAGGTTCTCTGTTTTATGGACAGAAATAATTCACTCTTAAGCTATAAAGGTCCCCGGGAAATGGATTTGCTTATCTCCATCTCATTTTAAATTATGAGGAGCCCATGCCACCATCCCAGAGGTTTCTACCTTTCCTGGTCATGCTTTGAATATTCACACACACCAGCCAAATGATGAATACTAGCTGGGGAGGCTTGCCGGCCACAGTTCATTTACAACACGTTCGCTAAATGTCATTATTCTTTGCAAAGTGTAGGCAAACACAGAGGTTTCTATAGCAAAATAAAATAAAATAAATAAAAATAAAAGCCATACTCTTTATTTTTATTTTTCCAAGAGGGGTATGTTTTAGGTTATTTCAAGAGAACAGGAGAGCAAAGATTGCAGGTAAATAAAAAGTAATTCCAATTATAAAGCAGTATTGAAACAATCTTCCCAGGCACAGTTTAATATAAAAAAAAAAGAATTTAAAGCATTCATTTTTTGGATGGCCTATTTTAAGTGTTCTTTATTCTTTTTGACTTAAAAGAACCAACTACCTCATTTGGAAAATGAGATTGGCTCTTAAATTTATTATTGATATCATACATTTAGTAAGAGAGGAAGGACCTTTTCCCTCTGCTTGATTATTAGAGTTATTTATAGGACTTCCGGTTTTAAATGGCAACTAGCACACACTTTGGCTATCAGTAGTAGCATCTTAGTAACCATAAGAAAACATAATTTTACCAAAAACAGAAAAGTATAAAATCCTAGCAAGATTAAAGGAGAAAAAGACAAAAGCCTTTATTTAAAACTTTTAGAATTAACTATGCAAATGAAACCTAATTATAATTACAGAATGAATTATGAACATTCTATTATTATACATTTTTAATGAGCTAGAGGGAAGAGAAAGAGTAAAAAAGAGGGTAAATGTTAACTTTGTAAAATTGAATCATCAAAAACTAGGCTATATTGCTATAATATTAATCATTCAACTAACAAGAAAACTAAACAATAAGAATATTACATTCTATTTGTTGATATTGTTTTAAAGGTCATGTTTTATGTGCACATATTTCCCCTTTAAATTAAAAGATAAGATATCTAGCTAGACAACCTTTGATAAATAATAAATAATATCCACAACACATTATTAAATAATAAAAGCTGGTCATAAAACAGTGTACATATGATTCCAACTATGTTAATAAAGAAAATATACTTTAATTTGCATGCAATAGTGTTGAACTGAGACTAATACCTATAACAGGGAGAGGGAGTGATGGAATGAGAAGAGCAGTGAGGAGAGGTGGCTATTGTTCTCTCGTTTTACCTATCCCTTTTTGAAAATTTGAAGACAATGTATATTTTTAAAAAGACATATTTTCAGCTCTCAATTCTTGAGATTGGATTAAGAGATCTAGGACTAGAGTTTGTGGGTAGTTTTCATTAAAAATTCCCTCAGTGGGATTCAGTTGCACGGCAGATTTTAGAACTAGTAATCTAACAACTGGTGTTTCTGAGTGAAGAACACTGATCACTCCAACAACCAGAGCAGAGCCAGGGCCTATGCCCCTCCTGGTAACATCTTGAGGTGTCTGAAAGCAATTCCACATCACCTTGTGATAACAGATACTGACAATTTTCCTCCAGTCTTTTTCTATTCATAGAGACACCTTTTTTACACAACTGGAGTTACAAAATACTCTTTTTAAACAAGAATACATAGTCATTTCCCTGACCTTAAATATTCCTCTAAAACATAATTTTAATTTTTGTGGACTACTCTATATGAATGCATTAGGATACATTGAATAATTTCTTATTTCTGAAGATGTGGGTATATTTGACTTTTTTCTCTCTTGTAATGTCATTTGTGACTATCCACATTCTTAATTCTGCATAGGTCACCAATTCTTTACTTATGGTAATATTTATAAGTAGAATTTTGAATATCTAAATCTATTCAAAAGTATGAATATTTTTAATTAATTAATTATCCATGGAGGTTGTATCATTGCAATCTCCTTGAAGTATGAATTCCTATCTTCCCATAAACTTATCAACATTGAGAATTATAAATTTTTAAAGCACTGTCTACATTGATATGTGAGAATTTAAAGTTCATTAATTT
The DNA here is from genome assembly GCF_049350105.2 of Macaca mulatta. Classification (NCBI taxonomy): domain Eukaryota; kingdom Metazoa; phylum Chordata; class Mammalia; order Primates; family Cercopithecidae; genus Macaca; species Macaca mulatta. The sequence goes on from NC_133419.1 coordinate 81,813,245, forward strand.
TTCATTAATTTGAAAACAAGTAGAGTTGATTTTTCAATTGGATTTTTAAAATGTGAGTTGTGTATTTATCCCCTTTGCCCTTTCTGAGAGAATAACTTTTTAAATCTCAACTCTTCTACAATATGTTAGCCTAATCTAGATCAACTAGATACTTATCTCTACTACTTCTGCCAATAATTGTCATTTATTGAGCGTTGACTAGATGCCAGGTAATTTACAAATCTTTTTTATTCTTACAGCTCTGCTATAAGAGTCATATTTTATCATATTATATAAGAAAGAAAATTGAGACTCAGGAAGTTTAAGTTATTCCAGTATTGCATAGCTGAAATATTGTGGATCAGGTCTTTGAAGCCCATTTTTTTTTTTTTACAACTTTCTAAGGTCTTTATTTGTTTTATGACAACATAAGGTTAGTTCAATAATAATTTTACAATTCTCTGAGAGAATGCTAATTTTTGGAAAACAATAGCAACCAAAAGGAGCCCAGTAAAATGTGTGGAATCATAGTGGATATTCAGAATTATTAGTTCCCTTTCATTTCACTTGTGCAACACATTATTTGAACATAATTAAAAAACTGTAACATCATTCTGGTGTTCAAAACAATGTAGGATCTCATTTTTTGTGTGTGCATAAAGAGGTTCTTCGTTGGGGTAAGAGCATTTTTCTGTTAGTAATCCGTCCCAGGAAATTTACCAACACCAATTTAATGTTATGTATTTGGCTAGATTCTTAAAGTTGAAAAACAAATCCAACTCATTATTGCTTTCAGTTTCATCAGAAGGATAAATATAAGCAGATAATTGAAAAGCAATATGCCTCGAGAAGGCCAAAGTACCTTGGATTAGAGGCTTTAGGAATCAGGGGAGGAAAGGATTCATAGAGGTGATGACACCTGAGTTGTGGGGTGGTCACTATCTAGCCTCCAGATACCCCTTCTCCAGCTGCAGTAGTGTATTTGACTAAGGAAACAGAAAATAATTCATTTCTCTCACTTAATTAGATGAGGTAGAAGCACCCTTGCTTGGTTTATTGTCTCTGGTACTCTGATAAAACTGACAAATATCCTTATTTTCTGGGTGATAAGTAAATAGTTTTGGCTTTCCTGAGGAATTCATATGTAAGATTTTTGAAAGAGCCTGCAGAGTCTCACCAATGTGTAGTTACATGGCAGAAGAGATCCACCTGTCACATTCCAGTGTCCCCAAGAGCCTCCATCCTGCAGCCCCTTGCTTCTGAGGATGCCTCATTCCAGACACCACACCCAGTGTCTACTAGAAGAGAATCAAGAGAAACTCATTTCTTTGTCCTTGTCAAGTCAAATGGTGGGAGCTCAGCAGGCTCCAATGAGGCCTCTTCTTTCCCTGCTGCATTATTCCAGTTTCGTATGCTCATCTTCCACTACCTCCACACAGGTACCCATCTCAGATTAGCAAAAACACACATGAAGCAGGCACGATCCTAGAATTCTGATAGCAGTGTGCTCCTTATGGACATCTTCAGTCACATGGTTTATTCTTTTGAGACAACGTCACTTGGATTTAGGGAGGGGAGAGCCTTTTACAAGGAAGGATGAATTTTGAAAAAATACCGACAACCCCCTCTTCTATCCTATATCCTACCACAGTTCTTTTCTCACAATTTAGAAGAGGAAATGGCAGTGTTTTGTGATAGAACCGGTTCTGTTTCTTGCAAAAAGCTGGAATTAGTGAATGGCCCCGATTACAAGTGGTTTTTTGACTTTGTAATATGGAATGCCCTTTGACTTCGGCTCTGGGCCTGAGAGAACAAGAAAAGTCCTTTTCTACATCTGGCTACAACAAAAGATCAGTGCAGCAGCTATCATAGTATTCAAATGAAGAGACGATGAGGCTGAGTTAAGGCACTAGAGATTATTAACAGGATGAAGGTTATGGAAGAAAGTCAAGTGGTTATTTACAAGACCATGTGAATAATTAAAATGCAAGAGAAAGACAGTGAATGAGAAAGATAAAAAAGGGTCAAGATCATCTCTAAGGTTTTTGACTTCAGTAGTTTCATGAATCACACACTGAGAAGACAGATACAGGAGTACAGATTCAGGACTCCCAAGAGTATGACCAGATATTGAGGGAAATTTCAGTTTGGTGTATCAAGAGGACACCCTAAAGAAAATACCCAGCAGGTAATTTGGTTTGAATCTCTAGAGCAGTCAGAGCTGGAGCCCTAGTTGCAAAGAAACTTGTAGGTTTGGTGGATAGGACCACAGGGAAGGAAGAGGAGGATGTATTTTCTATCAGGAAAGGGGGAGAGAAAATATTTCTTGGTTATTTGGTCACAGGAAACTACTTTATTATTATTATTATTATTTATTTATTTATTTATTTATTTATTTATTTGAGATGGCGTCTTGCTCTGTTGCCCAGGCTGGAATGTAGTGGCGCTGTCTCGGCTCACTACACTCTCCGCCTCCCAGGTTCAAGCGATTCTCCTGCCTCAGCCTCTCAAGTAGCTGCGACTACAGGAATGCACCACCACGCCTGGCTAATTTTTGTAATTTTAGTAGAGGCAGGGTTTCACCATGTTGGCCAAGCTGGTCTCCATCTCCTGACATTGTGATCCACCCGCCTCGGCCTCCGAAAGTGCTAGGATTACAGGCATGAGCCACCGCGCCTGGCCAGGAAACTATTCTTAAAAAGTAAAAGGGTAAATGAAACACTAGATTTCTTGAAGATTTAAACTCAAACTAACATGACCAGTTATGTGAGGATGTGGTACTTCTACTAGTCATGGTTAACTAGCTGGTAGATAAAACCGTGACAGCAGATGCTGCAGTTTTGCCAGAACCCCCTTCTCTGATATTTTGCTTGAATAGAAGGGTGGATACAGTGTCATGGGAAACATGACTGCTGACTTTAGATGAATGAAAATATTCTACATGCTGTGTTTAAAAAGTTATTAAGGAAAACATCTTAACTTGAAATCTAGAAAATGCTATTTTCTTAATCTCCTTAGTTGGATCATTGAAATGCATCCTGACCATAGCAAGAGAAACAGTGACAAAGTTGAGTTGTGGTCTTGTCCTAGTAAATGATTATAGGAAGGGAATTTTATTAGAACATTTCATTGCCAGGTATGCAGCAACCTCTAGGACCAAAAACACTGAACAAGGCTTGTAATATCTCAGGCATAATATTTTAGTGGCTGAAATAGCTTAATATCATCATGCAAACATTTTGAGTACCTTTAATCCACAGATCAATAAATTATTACCTTGTCATATTGCATCACAGGGAATGCACATAAAATAAATTGGTTTCATGATTGCTCAGTTCAGTCATAAAATATCGAACACAGGTACTATGTGATCCTTTTGGCTAATTCATATGCTACCCTATATTTTTAATTGTAGAGAATCAATCAAATATTTTCTGCCAACATTTTCCCCTACTTCTTCCTTCATCCTGCCCTCCTCAGTTGTCTGTATATTTGGTTATTAGGATGTGCCTGAATCACAGTAGGACAGAGAAAGAAATCTAAGATATGAAATTCCCAACATAGTTGGGAAACAAGATTAAAACAGTTAAAGAAGAGTAGCTATGGGTACCAAATTTTACAATTCAGGCAGCGAATGTGCTAAAGAAGCTGTTGAGGGGTGTAAGTGATCAATAAGGCTAATAGGAAGAAGTAGCACAGTTCACAGAACCTGAGCTGAATCTTGAAGAGTGAAAATAACTTAAACAGGCAGAAGACAGTAGAAAGATAATCTCAGGCATATAGAGAATAGGATGAATTAACATTGGGGAATTATAGTGCCTTCTTTTGTATGGGCATATGTGGGTCACTTCTTAAGGGAAATGATTTTACTAGAAGAGAAGGTTTCTAATAATTGATTATTTATATACTCTTTTAGATATTTTTTTTGCCTATATCACAAATCTTGGTTCGAAGAATTTACTGCAAACCTCCTTTTATTTCTTACTGTATGCTTGTTGCAAAGTCTTATTCATTCCTATGACTTCATTCATATTCCTATTCATGTTTATCCTTATTAATTCCAAATTCACACCACTAAGATAGGCCTCTTTCTGATACTCCAGTCCCATTTTTCCAACTGCTCATCTCTACATGGATGCTGTACTTCTAGTTCAATTACACAACACTTAACTCATCTTCTCCCTCACTCTCCAATCATCTTATTCTCCACGAATGACTCTATAACCCACCCAAATGTCTCTGAAAATAACCTGAGTGTTTCTTGCTTTTTCATACTCCATATCCAATTAATTACTGTCTTGATAATTATATCTCATAATTAGCTCAAACTTGTTACCATCTCTTCATTCCTATAGACAATAACCTATTGAGTTTATAGAATAATAAATCAAGTTACAGCCAAGAATATTATATATTACACAAAAGAAAAAACACTATTTTTTCATAGGATTAAGGCTATAGATAAAGCAACTATTTGTGTTTTTGATGATGGGATTAGTATGCAAACAATGGTGATTATAACTATCATTAATATTAAAATAACTAGTATGATATTAATATTATATTATAACAAACTGTTATATTATGTGGTTAATGTTAATCATAACAACAATTTATTTATTGGTAAGTTCTGAGTTTTGCACCAAATATGTAATGTGTGAGTTTGCTGACTAATGAGTAAGAGTGGAGATAGGTTAAAAGGGGTTGATGCAACAGACAATTAAGGTAAAATTTCCAAGCCTGATTAAAAGTGAGAAGAGTAAAGAAAAAATAATTTAGATAAATGTTTGAGGGATTCAACCCATAATATAAGAAAAAGAGCTGCTAGAGCTGAAGCGACTTGGCCTGGTTGAGCATTAGTTCCTGCATCTATGCAATGTTACATATTATGAAAGTGAGGAATGATTGTAAGAACAATTGAGAAAAAAATTAAGTTCACCATAAGGAAGGGCTTCTCATAGTCAAAGCTTCCTGAAAATGAAATAGCTTTCTTGGGCAGTCATTCACTGGCACTGGAAGGAATGAGCCAGAAGCTGGTCAATCACAAAGCAAGAGGACACCCCGGGAATTAGAGCACAGATGGGTAGACCTTGAAGATCATCCAGTCTAACCGCCCCCTCTCTGACAAGTATATCCAAAAGGTTCTTACCTTCCTACTTTATGGGTGTTTTAAGAATTAAAGAACTTAATATGAATAAACAATTCTCTAAGTTTCGCCATGTCACACTGAAGCTGTACTCAAGCACAAATCTATATCCTGCCCAGATGTGAGAGGAACCATTCCCTACTGGAAGTTTCAAAGGTAAACATGTCATTGTGGTAGTGCTAATTGGTTACCTGTTGAGATTTCCCACTGAATACCATTTAATAACTGCTCAACTTACTGTTTGTTCTATTAAAGAGAATTGCATATGTTTGCTTTTAGAATACATAGCTATTAAGAACCAGTACACTCTACTTCCGAAGAGTTAACTAGCAAATAACTGAACTGGAGTGTGATTCACTTGATAGCATCCAATCTCAAAAAAATAAATTATTCTCCTCCTGTGGGGTGATTTTAAACCAGTCGCATGGACATAAACCAGTCACATGGACATAAAAATTAGCAGGACGTAACTCATTCAGTCATTTATTAAAAACAATACTATGTATCTAGGATGAATAGCCTTGTGGAGACATGGGATTGAGTAGATAAATAAGGCATGATCATGTTAGAGAAATTCACCGCATAGTGTGCATAATAAACGTGAAAAATTCACATTCTAACTTGATTTTTGCATAGCACAGAGACTTATACAAGTCTAGGGAGAGTAATAAATATTTTTGGAGAAATTGAGAAAGGCTTCATGGAGATTATATGTCAATTGGGCCTTACAAAAGAGATGTTCATTTGTTTATTCACCTATTTGTTCATTCATTCATTTACTCATTCATTCTTCATTTATTCATTCATCCATCCATCTTTTCATTCGTTATTTACTATAGTCCAGGAATTCTCTTGGCCAAAAAGATACGGTAAGGCAGTCTTGATCTTGAAGCACCTCATGTAAATAGAAAGAAAATTCATATACCAAACAAGTTTTCTAATGACACAGGAAGTAGACAGGTCATAATGGGGAGAGAAATATGAGTTTCAGAGGAAAAAGTGATATCTGGCTAGTGGTAAAAGACCAGTGGTGTTTACTAGGTGTGGGGTGTTGTGCAACATAAGGAAATGAACATTGTAGACATGGATAATAACACAGTTAAGAAAGATGGCATGAGAAAAAAAAAATAACTGGGTAGTGATGCTCAGGTGCAGTGGGGCAGAGTGAAGGATGAGGGTAGAAAGAAAACTTTGGCCTAATCCAAAAGAGTCTTTAATGTCATGTCAAAGACTTTGAATGAAAGGGAATTACAGAAGCTGTTTTGGGTTTGTTTTACTTTTTTTTTTTTTATTTTTTGGTTGTATTTTAGATAGGCATAATGGTAGTCTGAAGGATGAATTGAGTTTCATGTCAAAGAGGAAACTAAAGCAAGCTTTTCAGCTATTTGGACGTGGACCAACTAGAATCAAGTTTTTTATGTGGGTCAGATTGTTGGATCGTAACCCATGGAAAGTGATAGCTAAAGTGGATTTTGATCAAAATTATGAAACTTGCCAATTCTGCAAAAGAAAAGACATAATATAAACAATAGTTTGAAAGAAAAGTATCATGTACTGAAGGGAAAATTGTTTTTAAAAATGTTAATATAAATTCCAAATAACAAATGTACTGGTTAGATAGCCATTATCTGTCTATCCAAGAATTAAATGCACTCACACTTTTACACATTGAAGTATATGTTTTTAGACACAATAAAAATGAATGGCCTTAACAAGGTACTTATTATTTAAGACTTTGTGATTTTTCTTTTTCCCTTTAATTGTGATTGCTGTAATAATGGTTAAAGATGCACTCATGTATGATTCCATCAGGTCAGCAGAAGGTTGACATTGACCAGGTGCTCAGGCTCACAGACAAAGCTCACTAACATATTATGGAAAAACTTCAAGCCTTTTAAGAAAAAAGTCATCATAAACACAGAACACAGTAGATAAATATTTCCAGAGAATAGAATAACTCTTGAAAGTATAGGATTATTTGAAATAATGGGAACTGTCATCAGAGGTTTTGATAAAGGCCATCATCCAGAATAATCAGCTGCAGTTATGATGTAATATACACCTATGATACAAAGCATGCAGCCAAAAACATGGTGGCATGTGGTTAATTGCCTTAGAGATTTTTGAAAAATGGTATCATAGCAAGGGTTCAAGTTTTTAAGTAGGAAACATGGGTTCAAATATAGTTATTGATCTTACATTTATTTATTTATTTATTTATTTTTTATTTTTTATTTTTTTATTTTTTTTTATTTTTTTTTATTTTTTAATTTTTGAAACAGTCTTGCTCTGTCACCAAGACTGGAGTGCAGTGGCACGATCTCGGCTCCCTGCAACCTCTGCCTCCTGCCTCAGCCTCTCGAGTAGTTGGAATTACAGTGTCTTACAATTTTTACTGCTGGCATCAAGATGAAGTAGAAAGCATGATCCCTACTTTGCAAATTAGGAAACCAAGGCTCACAGAATTTGAATACTCAAGGTCAAGATCACACAGCCAATTTAAGCCTATTAACTTAAAAAAGAATCGAGAACACAGTGTTCTTTTTGTAAGTCAGGCACCGTTCTAAGGGTGTTATAATTATATAATCTTTATGACAATTCTACAATGTATATATGAATGATCATTTTAAAGGTGAAGAAACTGAGATATAAAAATATATGTATTGACATATTAACTTATTTGATTCACACATATACTCACACGCACACCATCACCATCACCTGTATCATGAGAACTCTTGGCATCGTCACTTTCCTGGTGAGAAAATTGTAGTCAAGGATTAAACAATCTGTCCAAGGTAATACGAGTAGTATGTGAAAAAGCTAGATTAGTGGAAGGTCTGGCCCCAGAGCCAGCTGTATCTCTACTCAGAGCCAACCATTCCATAGGGTCAGAGTATTTGCATATAAGATTTTCTGGGACTATTACAATTTGTAAAGCTTATTTTCAAATAATGATGAGAAAAGAAATCCTTATTAATATTTTTTTCAGTATCCATATATATATATATATATTTTTTTTTTTTTTTTGAGACAGGGTCTCACTCTGTCACCCCAGCTGGAGTGCAGTGGTGGGATCTCTGCTCACTGCAACGTCCACCTTCATGACTCAAGCGATTGTCCCACCTCAGCCTCCTGAGTAGCTGGAACTACAGGTATGTGCCACCATGCCTGCCTATTTTTTATTTCTTGTAGAGATGGGGTTTTGCCATGTTGCCCAGGCTGGCCTCCAACTCCTAGGCTCATGCGATCAGCCCACCATGGCCTCCCAAAGTGCTGGGATTACAGGAGTAACGCACCATGTCTGGCTCACATAATTTTTTGATAGTGTTCCCCCTTTCAGCAAGTCTTCCCCAGATTATTCTGTAATTCTGGTGGGCTGGGTTCTTTCTTCTGTGGCAAATTCACTCTGTCATTTCTGTGAGTAGTAAGTAGCTGTTAACTCTCCCGCACCAACTTTCTCTAGAGGGTTAACCCTTTCCTGTCATAAAGCCTTCTTCATTCAAGTCTTTTCTTTGACATGAATCCAAATATAATATGGTCCTCACAGGCTTATGAGACTGCCCTCTAAGTGAAATCTCAGGTGTTCCTAATATTACTGCCAAAGTATTTTAGGTATAGAAGGATTCACATGGCATGGAATGATGGGAGGTGGAGGAGTTATTTTGGGGCAGGGTAGGGCTTGATGGTAGAGTGGGAAGTAGAGCGGGATGGGAAGATGTTTAGTTGGAATGCCAGCCTCATCACACATGTAACTAACTTTATTTCTCTAAGATGCAACATCTTCATCTGAAAAATGAAGCTTATTTAATCCTATCCTATCTTATATCATATTATAAGGATTAGAGATAATGTATGTGAAATGCCTTCCAAGCAAATAGGAAAAACTAGAGATTTTTAGACCACTGCGGAGCCTGTGGTTGGAATTTAGTGTTTGTAAACTGTCACAGGAAACAAATTTACATTTGTACTTTCACTAGTACCAACTAAAATTTAGCATTTCCTTTAATTATAAATATAGACAATATAAGTAATAAACACTGATCTTCATAGTACCAATGAATGACTTTGTTACTAACAGAAATATTGCAGGTATTTTCATATTACATTAGATACTGCAGGTATATTGAAATATTTGCTATCATCACTGTTTAAATTATGTTATGGATCTGCTGCCATATTTTGATATTTAATGAAAAATAAGAACATATATTACTCTTAATAATTTTCTAAAATATTTGGAAAAATATATTTGAATTGATTGATTATTGTATTTTATTCATTTGAAGACATTTACAATTATTTTTCTGAGAAAGGGTTCAAGGGGATCTCAAGATTGACAAAGGGTTTCAGGGCATAAAAAGGGTTGAAATCTTGAGTTCTAATTGCATTTTCATAGTCTGTGAAGTGGCACTTAGAAATTTTAGTTGCTAGCAGTTGATTGTTAGAGACCCTGGCACCTGCCTGGGAGTGTAAATGGAAGAGAGGTAGGGAGATTTCACAGTACTAGGGGAGCTCTGAATGTTTGATGTTAGAAATTTAAGATGAAGTTGGAGTTGTTTACTTCACACCTGTTCATATTATATCAGTGCCAAGAATCAGACAAACTTGCCAATTGTCAAACAGGTTTATCCCATATCAAGGTGTTGCATCCTCAACTGCATTCAGCTGCTAACTCCGTGAGTTCGTGATTCAATAACATGAATCGTTTTTTTTTTTTTTGTCCTTACCCTGTGTGCCACGATTTTGAGTGGGGTCACAGATCATTATATCAGCTAACATTTGTCTCATCTCCCATTCAAAAAAATATAAACTACACTAAATTAGGAAAATTTGTAGTGAATTGAGGCTCTCGTTTTCTAACAACTTGCAGCTTATTGTAGTGAAGAGACACACGGCCTCCAATATAGACAGTTTTGAGTATAACACTCTGTGCCACCATTTACTGGATGAGTGCCAAAGGAAGTTGCCTAATCCTCTGGGTATCTGTTTATCCAGTTGTAAAATAGGAATATCAATATCCCTTCCACAGGGTAGGCTGCATGTGGAATAGACACTCAATACTGGTACTATCTCAAGTACAAAGTACAACCAATGGCTTACTTTAAAACCCAATTATTCCATTTCTAGATAGTTCAATGTTTTTCCTACTCAAGTGTGTTTCATTTTCCATAATTATTTCCTTCTGATTTCCTTATGGGTAATGACTGTATTAGGTTTTTCTTCAAACAGTATTGTGGAAAGCTAATGCATGTTAATAAGTTCTGTATTTACATTCTAGATCACTGAGTACTAGTTTTGTGACTTTGAACTCTCACTTTCTTTAAACCTGTTTCTTTATAGTTTCAATAATACCTAAGTCACATGGTTGTTGTAAGGGTTAAGTCACATGTATGAGGGTACCTGACACAGAGTAATTTTTAAAGGCTTTGTTTGTTGGTTTCAGAGCAACGTTTATCGGGGGCCACTTACATATGTGGGAGAGGGAGAAATGGAGGGCAGATAATGACTGGTAATCTCAAGTCATCTGATTGTTACTGCTGGTTGACGTGGTTGGGAGTGCTAGCTATTTTCTAATAAAACTATGAAGGGAGAAAAATTCCTCCAAACCATTGGGTTGAAGTGTGTTTGCAGTATAGCAGTGGCAATTATTCATCTAGATTCTGTGTTCCTATTAAACATACCATAACAAAGCTGGACTCCATTCTTAGTATGACAAATGCAACCAAGTCCAAATCATCTCTGCCAAATCTAAACAGGAGATGAGAATGATATTCAGAAGATTTACAGTACAAGTTTCACATGATCTCATTTGAGGTGTGTGATAGCCCTTGTGGGGTGAGCTTTATTATACGCATGTTATAGAAAGATAACTGATGCACAGAGAGGCTAAGTTATTAACCCAAGGTTACAAAACTGGTGAAACTAAACTGAAATTGTATCTGCAGACACCAAAACCAATCTTCTTTCCATACTTTGTAGCAGTGGCTGAGCAGGAAGAATATGTCGTGACCTCCTAGCATGCTCTGAGAACTTTCTTATATTTATTTCAGAGATTTTTGTCTTTTTTTCCCTCTGTTCATTCTCTCTTATTACTTTTCTTACTGTTTGGGTTCAGTGGTTTACATGAGATCTTCAATGAAGTAGTCTTCACGTAGGAAAATAACTGATCTAATGTCTATTTCTGTTGGGTCATCACTATTAACAAAAAAAGGCTATTTTGCTATTAATTTTTAGTATTTTGTACAGTCAGAAATAGGATTCAGCTTGGGAACACTTTATGACAGAATCCTCCCAGTGGGAGCAAACCCAAAGGCCTTTGCCCTAGTTTGCACCTGATTAACTACTACAGTAATGAGCACAGAGTACAATAAAGTTTAAGTACCTCCATAGGTGCTTTGCAAAAATCGATTCTGGTGTAGTTAAACCCATCCACGCAGGGAGGGGTAAATTGAACCACATGAAAGTAGCATCTTTTTTATATAAAGTTCATCTGCCCCTGCTGTTTATTGCCCACCTGAAGTCATAAGCTTGTGCTTGTGACACCCCAAGTGTTTGCTGTATAAATTATGATTAATACGGAAAATGAGGAGTACAAGCTCCTTCCCCCAACACAGGTGTTACTATCAACTGAGGACGGGCTTTGCAAAAGGAGGAGAGATAAGGCTGGGACTCAAATTTTTTTTAATGACATATTTCTACAGAGTAGACTCTGTACTTTAGGTTAAATGAAAAACTTAAGATACTCCTGCTGTAAATCATTGGTAATTCCCTGGTGCCGCAGAACAGCCTCATGAAGAGGCAATCTGGCAATCAGCAACATCGTCTGACAATTTGCTAGGAGGAAACCTCATCTATTTAGCTTTATTTTTTTAATCACTTTCTCCACATGATGGTAATTTTAATAGACAGTGTGATTCAAAAGGTTTGCCTTGAGTCGCTAATTATTCCAATCCAGACTATTCTCTCCAAGGTCCAATTACAGCAATGCCCCAGAGAGTTAATGCCCATTTAAGCTTGTGGAGCAGTCAGTGCATCAACTCTTTTATCTTCAGTTTGTCAAGGCATGATTATTTCACTGGATATTTTATTTGATGAGGCCATTACCTCTATTTGCTGGTCCAATTTATCCTGTAATATTCATTCATTCATTCACTAATTCATTCATTCATTCAAAAATATTGGTCAAATTCCTGCTGCATGTGAGGCATTGTGCTGGTCAATGTAGATGGAAATAAACATTCCTTACTCCGTAGAATTTGATTTCTAGTAGCAGAGATGTTAAATGTAATCAATTATTACAGGTGATTGAAAGAAAGCTAACAGTGGGACACAAAGAGTCAAACTGGTGAGGGAGTTCATTTCCAGAGGGCAAGGAAGACTCAAAAAGGGTGTCTTAGAGAAGGTCAATGAACTTCTAAAGCTGAACATTGAAGATAATAGTCTCTTCATGACTTAAATGGGCCAGAAGAGCGGATGTGCATATGAGAGCTTTTTCCTGGAATCAGAAGGGTGAAGGTGAGAATTCATTTAATTTATTAGAAAAATGGGGCAGCTACATGGCTATAAATAATAATAGCTAATATTTATCAAGGATATATTGTATTCCAGAGACTATTCTAAGCACTTTATGTGAATGAATACATTTAAAATTCACATGCTCCTTCTGAGGGAAATAGAGTTATTATTCCTATTTTTATAATACACTGAAGGTTAGGACTTGCCCAAGAGCAAACAGCTAGTAAGAAACAGTACTAGCATTCAAGTTAAGTCGTCTGATTTCATGGCAATATTCTTAATCATCATTCTGTGTGCTGAGGAAGAAGTTTACAAGCCATTCCAAGAACTGACAGGATCTTTGTTATGAGTTTAATCAGAAAGATACCACTATGCAATTTTAATTTTAGGAAAAAACACAAATCAAAACACCAAGACTTCAGTATAGCACACAAAAAATAGTGAAGAAAAAGTTATTTCAGTAATCCAAACAAGAGTGATGAGGTCTGGAATTGTAATGGTGGTAGTAACAATACAGCAGAGCAGGTTTCATTGGTGTTAAAGGGGCTGGTTGAGGGTAGCTTTTATTGAATGAGGGTAAAGAAAAATGGAGGCTGACTTGTGAGTTGCTGGCATGGATCACTATGTATAAATAAATTCAGTATTTAATTTTCAATTGCAACAATTCTAGTCATTATAATATTTTCAGAATTAATGAGGCAATAGTCAACACCTCACCTTACATTGCAACATAGAAATCTCAGTTTTTACCTGTGGTGTAAGATTTAACTACTCTGCACATCTGGAGAAATCCGTTCTCTCTGCATTATGTTTCTTTCAACATGCTGTGTGGAACAGACTTTTTTTTTTCCCCCAGTAATATATACAGAAAATAATTCTCTCTCATCAATCTCACAAAACCTGCTCATCGTGCTTTCAGCTCTACAATGACCTTTTCTTATTGCCTGAGTAATGCCTGCCTAGCCCATTTTGTAACAAATACAGATTGCTTTCCTTCTCCTTCTGTCCTGTGATGGGCTGATTAATAGCAACCCAAGTGGCTGCTCCTTGAGATTAATTAATCACCTGTCATAATTGTTCAGTAGTTAAATAACTATTAATCTGGATGCTAGTCAGAGTGGAGGTTGACAGGGTTAGGAAAGAGGAGAGTTCTCACCATGAAATTAGGGCTAAATTTTTGCTAAGATGCTGCTTCTGAAAGTGAAATTGTGCTGTGTTTGGGGAAGTATCTTTTAAGGACTTTGTACATATGGAAGATGAAAGGACAGTAGGTAATTGCAGTCGCATGCTTATTTGCCTATTAGAGTGTGTCCATTGGAATAGTGTTATAATTAGCATGATGTAAATAAGACATGGTTAATCTGAGAATTCTGGGTCTAGGGTTGTATCTGTAAAGGGAGGCAGCCCACAGGACACAGGAAGTATCAAAGGAAGGAGCTTCATTGAATGCATGGAGATTATGGAAAAAATAACAAAAATATCCTGATCTTCTCTCTATACAAAAGGGAAATAGGGAAATATGAGGTGGGCAGATACATTTTCACATTACGTTTTGTTTTTCTTGTTCATCAATAACAATGGAGAACATTTAGCAACAATCCTTCAATCAGCTCAACACACAAATGATATTTACTTTTGGGTTTCAAAGAGACTGCTGCCGCTGCTCATCCCTCAAGTGTGGGACAGGTAAAGGAGCTGGGGGTATTGTTCGGAAAGACATGCTACAGAAACCACCTCAGATGCAGACCTGAGGGAGAGAGATCAACACCTTCCTTTCCATGATAAAGGAGGTGAAGGATTTATTTTTCTTAATCAGGATTTGGGAGTAATGGGGCTGAGAGTAGATCTTCAACTCTTTTTGTAGTAGTTAATTTTAAGTTCTGGGGTACATGTGCAGGATGTGCAGGTTTCTTAAATAGGTAAATGTGTGCCATGGTGGCTTGCTGCCCCTATCAACCCATCACCTAGGTATTAAGCCCAGCATGCATTCTGTATTTTTCCCTACGCTCTCCATCCCCCCACCCTACCCCCCAACAGACCCCAGTGTGTGTTGTTATCTTTGCTGTGTCCATGTGTTCTCATTGTTCAGCTCCCACTTATAAGTGAGAACATGAGGTGTTTGGTTTTCTGCTCCTGTTAGTTTGCTGAGGATAATGGCTTCCAGCTCCATCCATGTCCCTGCAAATGACATGATCTCATTCCTTTTTATGACTGCATAGTATTCTGTGGTGTATATGTACCACATTTCCTTTATCCAGTTTATCATTGATGGGCATTTTGGTTGATTCCATGTCATTGCTATTGTGAATAGTGCTTCAGTGAACATACATGTTAATGGATCTTTCTAGTGGAATTATTCATATTCCTTTGGGTATATACCCAGTAATGGGATTGCTGGGTCAAATGGTATTTCTGGTTCTAGATCTTTGAGGAACAGTCACACCATCTTCCACAATGGTTGAGGTAATTTACATTCCCACCAACAGTGTAAAAACATTTTTATTTCTCTGCAAACTTGCCAGCATCCATTGTTTCTTGACTTTCTAATAATCACCATTCTGACTGACCTGAGATGGTCTTCCTGGTTTTGATTTGCATTTCTCTAATGATCAGTGATGTTGAGCTTTTTTCATATGTTTGTTAGCCACACCAAAAGAAAACATAGTTTTCTTTTGCTATCTGCTCTGTGAATATATTTTACAGGACAAAATAAGAGACTTTGAAGAAATTATTCCTCGACATTTATTCTAGGGGAGAACCTTCTGCATACCCTCTGCACTGATCAATTTTCCAGGTTATACTCATCTATTGAGTAATCATGGGGCATATTTGATATTATCAGAACGTTCCTTCTACCCAATCAAGTTTCTATGAAGCATTTACCCACTGCACCAAGGTTTATCCCCATGATCCTCAAATATACTGGCCTCTCATTTTCCTCCTCTATTTTCCCTTCTTTGTCTTCATTGTAACAATAATATGAACAATCCATTAAGATTAGATAAACCACTTTGTCTGTCATAAGTTCATTTAAACCCCAAAGCACCAAGGTTTAAAGAAGGTCATTCGAGAAATGGACTGAAGGAAAGGGAGGTAGAACAGCATATTAAGGACAATATATAATGGAAGGTGAGAGCATGGGTTTTCGAAATAAGGCTATCTGAGTTAAAATTCTGACTCTGTGTCTTTCTAGTCTAATTGCTTTGGTAGTCACTAAACCTCCAGTTGCCTCTCCTACTTCATTCATAAAGTGGGGATAAAGTATCTATTTCATAGGGCTGTCCTGAGTATTCAGCTTATAAAAGATTTAACACTGTTACTAAGCTAGGGACCAGAATAGTTTAAGCATAGAACCTTGTCACATATCACTAGAAACCACACTCTAGTTTGAGAGCAATCAGTAACATTTATCCTTTGCATTGCATACAAAGGCCCTGCATCATCTAGCTCTTATATGGTTTGGCTCTGTGACCTTACCCTAATCTCATCTCAAATTGTAATCTCCATGTGTCCAGGGAAGAACCTGGTGGGAGGCGACTGGATCATGAGGGTGGTTTGCCCCAGGCTGTTTTTGTGATAGTGAGTGAGTTCTAATGAGATTTGATGCTTTAAACGTGTTTGGCAGTTTCTCCTGTTCACTCTCTCTCTCTTGCCTGCCACCATGTAAGACATGCCTTGCTTCCCCTTCACCTTCTGCCATAATTGTAAGTTTCCTGAGGCCTCACCAGCCATGTGAAACTGTGAGTCAATTAAACCTCCTTTCTTTGTAAATTATCCAGTCTCAGATATTTCTTTATAGCTGTGTGAAAACAGACTAACACAAGCTTTCACCCCAAAACCATTCTATACCGTAGCCCTATTGAGTTAATATACAGGATTCTCAACTTTATTTGTTATACATTGAATTCTGTCTCCCCAAAACTCATATGTTGAAATCCTAATGTTCAGTACCTCAGAAAGTGACTTGTTAGTAGATAGGGTCTATACAGATGTAATTGAGTAAAAATGAATTCATTAGGGTGGGCCCTATTCCAACATGACTGGTATACAATTGAATATAGACACAGGGAGAACATCATATGAGGATGAAGGTAGAGATGATGGTGGTGCTTGAACAAGCCAAGAAATGCCCCAAAGATTGACAGCAAACCAACAGAAGCCTGGGGAGAGATATTGAACAGATTCTTCCTAGCAGCCCTCCAAAAGAACCAGCCCTGAGAACACTTTGATCTCAGACTTGTAGCCTCCAGAACTGTCAGAAAATAAATTACTTTTGTTCTAAGTTACCTAGTTTGTGGTATTTTGTGATGGCAGCCCTAGAGCACTAATACAATATTGTATTGTATTTTTTCTACCTATTCGTACCTCTTTCTCAAATACAATTCTTTTTTTCTATCTGCAGGAAAAATGTGGGTTTATCTTCTTCCAAATCTATCTCAGGTAGGACTGTTCAGCTTTCTTACATACCATATAGCAAAGTCAAGACTGAGGTGAGAGGATGCAGGAAACTTAGAAAATATTGCAAGAATGTATGTAGCTCTTCTTCTTTTAATATATTAACATTTATTATTCCAGAGCATTGGCTTATTATAAGGCCACGGGTTCTTGCTGCTTTTACATTTAGTTTCTTCCCCTCTCTGCTTTATTTTACCCTGATCCCAGTTTTTAATGCTACACAAAGTTTGGTCATTTATAGATTCCCAAAGGCCAGCCGCTACGTACATAAAAAGGGTAAGCTAAGTCTGCCACTATGTGGCTATTTGTTTATCTAAGACCCAGCCAGGATTGAAATCTATTTGAATTATGACCGATGTCTAGTCATCATATTTAAGCTTGTTAGGGAACTACAGATATAAGCAATATATCTTTCAGCAATGCCTCAGTTATACTAAACCAAGCATTTACGAGACTTGACCTATAAATTACCTGTTCAAGAACACCAGAATTTAACAAAAGAATGCATTATGATTAATGGTCTGGTGCCAGTGGAATTAATGATTTTCTACTAGAAAATACCATACTCATGAGTCTTGGTCATGAATGTATGAGAGATTCCATTAAACCATTTACCTCTAATAGACTGCTCTTTTATACACAAGTCTATATATTTCTAATATGTGAGTTGAACCTGAATACAGAAAAACCTTCTAAATGCCCTCAATATGCTTTAATAGATACCTAATAGGAAAGACTGACATTTTTCCATGTGCCCAGTTGCTGTCAGGATAAAACCAAAATTCTTTCTAGGTTTTGAAAACTTGTTCATTTGAATGAGTATACCCTTCTGTTTCACCTTCCTCTTTCTCCATAGTTGTTGCCCTCTTGCCTTGGAATACACTCCCTTTCCTTATTTGCTAGGGCTCCTCAGTTCATAAGTTATCTCTTCCAGGAAACTGGTGCTGATTACACTGTTAGTCAATATGCTGTTTCTCTTTTGTTCTGATCATCACTCTATGCTAAATACCCAACATAGTAACTTACACAGGTGACCTTTTTGTATATGGGTGAATGAGTATATGAGTTAGTTAATGCATGAGTGAATAAAAGAGTAAATTACTGGGAAGATGAATATAAAATTGTGAACAGATAATTCCCTAAAATAAATATCTGTGTTTGTGTTTATTATATTAAGCTATGGTGGTATTAATAGGCCATCAGAACATAGCCCTGTACCATGGGTACAAGAAGTTTTGTCTAAGCTGTAGGGAAAACTTGTGCTGAGAGCCAAATCTTTGAGCAAGTAGTGGTCTTCATGACAATGAAGAACAGGACAGCCTGAGTAGAATAAAACTTGAATCTCTCTCTCTGCCTCCATTTCTCTCTCTCTCTCTTGCTCTTTCCCTTTCCTATTCAAGACTGTGAAAGAACAAAAATCACTCATCAGAAGTATTGGGGGTGTAGTCCATGCTGGTTAGTGCCAACATATCACTAGTCCTGGGAAATAATCTCATGCTAGGAAGTGAGGGACCTGAAAGGAAATCTGTCCTTTCCCCTTGGAGTTCATGTACAATATGAACATGGCCATGTACATGTTCATGGGCATTGGAAGCAATCTGAGATATAATAGGAAATACAATTAGATACTTGTATGATCAACTATTATTGTCTATTCACTTGTGTTTATTTCTATTTTTATTCCTAAGTTGTTTTGTTTGTTTGTTTGTTTTTGAGACAGAGTCTCACTCTGTCACCCAGGCTGGAGTACAGTGGTGTGACCTCGGCTCACTGGAACTTCTGCCTCCCGGGTTTAAGCGATTCTCCTGTCTCAGCCTCCCGAGTAGCTTGGATTACAGGCATATACCACCATGCCTGGCTCATTTTTGTATTTTCTTTTTGTTGGTAGACACAGAGTTTCGACATGTTGGCCAGGCTGGTCTTGAACCCCTGACATCAGGCGATCCACCCGCTTTGGCCTCCCAAAGTGCTAAGATGACAGGTATGAGCCACCATGCCTGATCTATTTTAGTAATGTTTTGCAAAGTACAGACTATCTCAGCTATGCAGGGGGATCTAAAATGAAACTCTTGTCAATAGAACTCCAAGATGGAAAGGCTTAGCTCCTGTGATAAATGAGAAGATGCCAACACTTGGATAAATCTCCTGAGAACAGAAACAGATATCTCTGGTTTAGCTGACCTTCTTCAGTGGAACTCACTACTTTCAGAGTCATGTATCTGGGTTTCGCATCTTAAGAGAAGTTGTATCTACTGACAAATACCTCCAGGGTTATCACTGACATAGTACCTGGAATAATGTAGGCACTCATCAATATATGTGAGTGGTAGCTGTGGTTGTGAAAATTAGGAGAATTTTCCTAATTATCCAGACATTAACAAAACTGCCTAAACACTACTACTTTAAACAATTGAAACTGACACCCCCCTTAAGATGTTAAAGACAAAACAAAAAAACCTGCAAATCAGAAAACCAGTGTTAAAGAGCTTGACCCCAATATCTTTCATTTTACTACAGTTAATAACAATATTTCTAAGCCTCCATTTAATTAAATAGGGGAAGTAAAATTTATTATTCCTATATTAAAGTTTACTGTAAGAATTAAATGAGATAAATTAGCACCTTAAGCTGACAATAAACCTAATTGTTCTTGGAGCAGAGATGTCTAACTGACCAAAGATTCATGATACTTTTCTATAGTGTGGCTATATTGTGGGATTTAATTGCCCAAATAAGAGCTGACGCCCCTTCCCTCAAGGTGGGATCAAATGAATATTACGATTTCTTTTCAGCAGGATATCGGTGTAAGTGATACGTGTTACATCTAGGCTTAGCTGTTTAAGAAACACACATGATTTTCTCTCAATTTCATCTCTTTCTCTCTGTCAGCCTAAAGTTAGTATCATTGTCAACTTCCAAAGGTATTATCTTCAAAGGTGGACAGTAGAGCTGCCATTTCTCTTGGCACTGAATGATTACATGAAGCAGAGCCTATTGCTTTGTAAAAAATTTCAACTAGATAAGAAAAATATGTTTATTGTGTTAAGCCTCTGGATTTAGAAATTATCATATCAGTTTTCATCACTCCTAATAGCCTAACTATAATTTGAGGAAGGATGCTGCCTCAACAACAGCCTAAGATATATGTTATTGGCTTAGCAGCTAGATAGTAGACATCAATTTTGGAAAGCTTTAGAGTTCTGTTTTACTCTAGCAAAATATTTGGTGAAATAACATGCCTACCGGTTCTATGGCTCTAGGGTAAATAGATTAAGCCAGAATGTTAGAGGTTACTACTGGCTTCTTGTAGTATTTTAAAAAAGAAATAAACACAAGCAAAGTTTGGAATATTTTCAAGTTGAGATAAAGGAAAATCAAGAAAGTCTGTAGATCAAGGGCCTTGGAAAAGTTTGCTGCTTCTGAACCCTCAAATAGCAACATTCTTGAAAGACTGACAAAGACCCATTATATTCAAAGTGTCTCAGTTTGTTGCAAAAGCTATGTTAAGTGTGGTACATTCCACTTTAGTCCATTGTTTCAGATTACTTCAAGATAGGTACTATTAAGTTTAAAGAGAAAGATATGGGGATTAAAAAGTCAAGAAATAAAGCAGATTTGAGAAACGTATCTAGGAAAGTTTTTTTTTTTTTTTTTTTTTTTTTTTTTTTTTTTTTTTTGAGAGGAGTCTTGCTCTGTCCACCAGGCTGGAGTGCAGTGGCGTGATCTCGGCTCACTGCAAGCTCTGCCTCCCGGGTTCACGCCATTCTCCTGCCTCTCAGCCTCCCGAGTAGCTGGGACTACAGGTGCCCACCACCAGGCCCGGCTAATTTTTTTGTATTTTCAGTAGAGACAGGGTTTCACTATGTTAGCCAGGATGGTCTTGATCTCCTGACCTCGTGATCCGCCTGCCTCAGCCTCCCAAAGTGCTGGGATTATAGTCGTGACCCACTGTGCCCAACCTAGGAAATAATTTTTAATGATTACTGGCTTCACGAAGTTGACTGTAAGTACATAGTTGAAAGTGTTAAATTTTGGAAGGAATTGTATTGCTAAGGAAACCACAGTTTAGATTTAAAATGTCTCTGACATTCAATTCCTAAAATAACCCCTGAACCTCTAAATTTGCATGGGCATAGAATAGGCTGAGAAAATTTCAGACATGCCATGGAAAATAATGGAAGAGGAAGACATGTGGAGACAGTGAATCAGAGAACAACTAGTAACAATGTGTAAAGGAATGTTTCCCAGAGAACAGTATGGCTATCTTATCAAGAAATGTTCCCCACCACAGGACAGGGCTTCCTTACAGTGCCAGTTCTAAAGGATCCTGTTATTCTATAGACTAATGAATTTTTATGTGCCTTGAACTTGTTATGTGTCTATTCCTCTTTTATTTTACAAATGGGAGTTTTCAATTTAGTTATCCTGTCCCTGTTTCCTGCATTATACAATGGATAACGAATAAATAGGCAATTTGTCTTTACATTTATAGTTTAGCAAATGACAAAGAGTTATATCTGACTTAATGATAGGACTGTGATCACCCAGAGGTTCAGTCTTTCCAATGAGTCTCAAATCTCATTAGATATTTCCTCCTTTTAAGGTGCAGGGGACTAACATGGCAATTCATATGTTCTATGCTTGGGAAGAAGGGTACATTGGGCAGTTGATGGCCAGAGAGGCAGACCTTAGTAAAAGTACCAAGCTATCTACCAAAGATCTGAGTCCCCTGCCACAGAGTACAGATTTTTTTTATGAGAAGCAGTTGTCCAGTTTAGAACTATATCTTTCAGAAGATCTTTGCAACACAGAGCCATGAACTACTTTTCACTAAGAAACTAAAAACAGAAGTGATGTGTGTCAATTCTGGTCCAAGGTGATTAAGAACCTTAATCACCTTCTGTTCTTCTCTTATCTTGAAATGTCACATGGTAAAGAGGGCAGATGTTGAAGTTATAGAGGTTTTATGAATAAGAATTAATTTACAAATTCTATAGTCTAGAAGAGGAGGAAGAACAAGACAACAAAAATTACAATAGAGCACAAGGTTTGGAACAAAACACTGTGTGATATGACAGAAATTTTCACAAGAGCCTATGGTATCAAAGAAAAACCCTACACTCCATCAGAAGTACTTGGAACTGTCATGATTGATGTATCTCTATAAAAAAAACAATTATCTTGTTACTTTATTTCTCTTCAGTAATTGTTGATTTTTAAAAATATATTTTGGTCAGCTTTGTCAGGCTGTCTGGAAATGCCAGCTCAAAGACTAGGAGAAACGGAAAGCAGTAAATATTTCAGAAGAGAGACATAAAGGTTGAGGCAGCTAAGTTTGATAGTGGTGCTAGTAGAAACAGCTATAACAGTATAAACAGCTACATCATGAAAAAATATTTAGTGAAGGATATTAACGGCTTAGATATTAAAGGTAAGGCCTTATTTTTACTGAGATGTAAAAAAAGTGGGATGGAGAGATGCCTATAAGTTTTCTACAAAAAAAAAAAAAAAACATAGGAGGTAGAATACAGCATGAATTATCTTCAATCTTCTAATAGGTTTTTGGAGTGGAAAGAGCACAGGGTTTGGAGCCAAACAGACCTGAGTTTTGGTCCCCAATCTGACAAGTTTTATAGCTCTGGCAAAGTAATTTTTTTTTTTTCAGTCTCTGTTTCTTTGGGTTTAAAATGAGGGTAATGTCTTCCTCACAGTGGTATGACAATGTTCATGTTTATAGTGGTGTTAGTGTCAAGGACATAGTATGTACTCAATGAAAGGTAATTGTACTGCCTTAATACACAAATAGTTCCTTGTTCAGGGAGGTTAGGCTAATTTATGGAACATGACAGAGGATATCCTAATCACACATTTTTATTTTTACCTAAAGCTTATTCAGGTGAAATGTATTCCTTATATATTTTTTTTCTAATGCTTTTAGGTATCTTAGATATGTATTATGTAAGTACTGCATATTTATAGAATAAATACCTCCTAATTTTATTGGTTATATAACAGTAATTTAGCAGTTGTACTTCAACAGAAGTATTTTAGACATAGATCTTTGATGCTAAAGACCCATTTTCCCTTGGTGGAGGGCACTCTGCTATAAAATTGATACTTTCCTTGTCCAGGCGTGGTGGCTCACGACTGTAATCCCAGAACTTTGGGAGGCCGAGGTGGGTGGATCATGAGGTTAGGAGATTGAGACCATCCTGATTAACATGATGAAACCCCATATCTACTAAAAATACAAAAAGTTAGGGGGACGTGGTGGCAGGCTCCTGTAGTCCCAGCTAGTCAGGAGGCTGAGGCAGAAGAATGGCGTGAACCCAGGAGGCGAAACTTACAATGAGCAGAGATCACGCCACTGCACTCCAGCCTGGGTGACAGAGTGAGACTCTGTCTCAAAAAATAATACATAAATTAAAAAAATAAAAAATAAAAAAATTAAAAAAAATAAAAATAAAAAAATAAATAAATAAAATTGCCACTTTCCTTAAAGTGCTATACTTGTATATTTTACAAGAGGACTAGGAAAATGCACACACAATTTAGATTTAGTATATGGACCTCCAATTTGCCCCAGAAATCTGTTTGGTTTTGTTTCTTTTTTTCTCATCCTGTCTCTGCTTCTTATTTTGTCTTCTAGGAATAAGGAAAATTTTTAAAGAATCCTTTAATTACTTAAACAAATTTATTTTCTTGTTGGCAATCTGCTTTGTTGCCAACAACACTGCGTTCACCCCTATCCCCTCTCTTTCCATTGTGAAACTATACGGGAAGTTCACAGAGGATGGTTGGGTAAACACATTTCTCAAGCTGTCATTGAGAGGCGATAACTTCAGAAGTCATTTTCATTGAACAAACTCTGCCTTGGGTTATTTTTGCACTATAAAGACTCTTCTCAGTCTTTGAATTTTTGAGAACTGCTTTGTATTTTCTCATGTGGAGAGAACCCAGAGCTGTGGTTCATCTGCCCAGAAGCTGGTGACCACAGGTCTTTTGCCTGGCTCTGAAGACGCAGATTCAGTTTTCCTAGGGTCTTCTCAGGTTCTATCATTTGCAACCCCTTTAGTCCAAACACATTTGGTTCTTCCTAATTTTCATGTGTGTCTATTCCCTTAATTTGCTTAATTTAACCAAAGACAATTTGGAATTGTCCTGGGCAGTTCGGGAAAATTTTGACATGAGTGAGATTATTCTTTTGAGAAAAACTTCAGGATAAAAAAGAAAAATGTAAAGGTTTTGAGATGATACACTGTCCCACTGCCAAAAAGGTAGATCACTTTAAGTTTTTAAGATTACTGTTTTTATTTTCTATATGTTAGGAATTAATAAGGGCCATCTTATTAATTGTAGGACTTGGAATAGTCAAGAGCCTGAATTATTAAGACCAGCTATAGAAACTCTCTCTTTTGATTATATGGGATAAGATGTGTTTTTCTATATATAAGTCTTCTCTTTCTCTGAAGAGGGAGATAACTAACCTTTTAGAATGCTATTTTTTTTTAAAATCAGAAAATGGTAATGCAGAAAAAAATATTTAACTATGAGTTTAAGTAATGACCTTTGTTCTTAACTACTGAATAAAAAAAAAAAAAAACTAGACACTTAGAGTTTTAGATACTAATTCAAGACTCTTTAAAAATCTGGTTTATAAATATAGAAATCTATAAATTATATTAAAAGAGTTCATATTAATTTCCTGATGCTAATTAAATCTGTGAATCAATTGGGATGATTTAATTTAGTTAAGAAACCAACATAAAAAATTAGGTTAGCACAGTATTTTAGCTAATACATGACTTAAGTTTAATTTTTCATGACTTAAAGGTGGTAATTGATATAAGTAGTTAAACCAAAACTCTATAGAATAGTTACTAAAAACACAAGATTTTAACTATTACCAGCCCAATTTTTTATCAAGAGAATGGTTATTAAAATGGTAAATTCAATATAACATATACACTGTATTATTTGGTGTGCTGATAAAGTTAATTATGTTCTAAGACTAAAGTTAAAAGCTTTACATATATCATATTTTTACGTGTATGTGTATATATACTTATTTAATGATTAGGGTATATTCTGGGAAATAGGTCCTTGGGTGATTTTGTAGTTGTGTGAACATCATAAAGTGTGCTTACACAAACCTAGGTGGTATAGCCTACTACACACCTAGGTTATATGGAATAGTTTATTGCTTGTAGGCTATAAACCTGAACAATATGTCACTATACTGAACACTACAGTGAATTGTAACACAATGATAAATATTAGTTTACCTAAACATATGTAAACATAGAAAAGGTACAGTAAAAATATGGTATTATAATCTTATGGTACCATCATTGTACATGTGGTCTGTTGTTGACCAAAATGTTGTCATGTGGTGCATGACTGTGTGTATGTACATATATGTTGCATATTTGTTTGGGCTTATATGTATCTGTGTATTAGTCTTCTCAGACTATCATGACAAAATACCAAATACTGGCAGCTTAAGCAATAGACTTTGTTTCCTCATACATCTGGAGGCTGGAAAATCCAAGACTGAGGTTCTGGCAAGGTTTGGTTTCTGGTGAGGGCTTTCCTTCTGGCTTGCTGACGGCCACCTTCTCACTGTGTTGTTACACGGCAGAGAGAGAGACTGAGTGAGCGTGTTGTCTGCTGTTTCATTTATAAGGGCAGTGATTCCCCATCATGAAGTCTTCACCCTCATGACCTCATCTAAACCTAATTATCTCCTAAATGGACTATCTTCAAATACCACCACCTTGAGAGTTAGGACTTTAACATGAATTTTTGGAGGACCCAATTCTGTCCACAGCAATTCCTGTTTAAGAGAAAAAAAGTAAAAGAGAGAGAGAACTCTTTGATTTCTCTTCTTAGAAGGAGGACACTGATACTGTTGGATTAAGAGCTTATGCTTATGACCTCATTTAACCTTAGTTACTTCCTTACTTCAAATACAGGCACATTGGGAGTTAGGGTTTCAATATATGAATTTAGGGAGTGGGGAGACAATTCAGTGCATAACAAATTGAATATATACATTTAAAGATATATTAGTATACATTAGTTCAAGGTGTGTATGCTTTGTCATAAATTGTTTAAAAAAATAAAAAAATCAAAAATCAAAAAATCAAAATAGCACTTTATTGTGCTGTATTTCTTTACTTTTGTCGTAATCCTGAACCATTCTAACAAAAAATTATTTTAGAAAAAAATATATTTCTAATGATCATCATTTCTCAATGCTGTATATTTTCAAACTATTGCCTTTAGCTCTATTTTGCCTTTAGATTAAAATGGCATATTTATACCTTATCTTCTTTGACAAATTCCCTATTCAAGCCCTAAATGCAGAAAAATAGAATATTTAAGATGTTTTTATGCCTAAACTATATTTGCCAACACAAAGGTTTATTTTTTACCTTGTAAATTAATTAGTTTTATTTGCAATTCTCTCAATTTTAATTAACTAAAAATTATAAGCGCTCTTTTTATATACCAATTTAGAATAAAGCAATATCTGAGACAAATCAAAAGAGAAACTCAATCTTCCTAGGTTAATTATATATAAGTAAACTATGTTAATATAAATAAAATTCAGTAATTATTTGTTTCTTATATTAAAATAAATATAATTATGTTAAATATGCTATACCACACAATAATGGTTTCCAAATTGATCATTTTTTAAGGTTCTATAATACTTGTCAATCAGGACAGTCAGAATATGTTATGATATAAATCAAAAGTTTGTGGAGGTTTGCAATCTGTTTACTGTTGGTAATATACCTTTCTCTCAGTAATCATTAACTGAATCTTTATTAAGTTACATGATATCACAAGAGAAGACAGTACTCTCTTCCATTTCAATAATGCCAGTTAACATAATAGATTAGCCAAAGCTGTTTGTCTTACCACTATAACAGAGATAAGTTAGACATGATTTTTTTATAAAATAAATTGTATTGGATATATTTAAGTTATACAAATTGATGTTATAGGATAAATATACATAAGAAAGTGGTTATTATAGTGAAGCAAGTTACCATATCAATCATCTAGTCATGATCTTAATTTATAGGGAAACTTCAAATATTTGGGCCAAGAAGGTTACTAACATATGTCTACTTACCTATAACACAATATTGACCAAACTTTAAAGATGAGACTGGGACTGGAGCCAAAATCCTCATATACTTTTTATTTCCTCCAAATGGATTTTATATAATTACCCTAAAATAGGCTATGGATTTGTTCAGGTTATTGTATGTTTATTTTCAGGATAGAGCAAAGATTTTCCTTATTGGAAAGCCACAGCTTTAACAGAAAAATAATTGCCTGACTTTTTTTTTTTTTTCTACTTGGCTCAAACTATCTGTTTAATGATGGAAATACTCACATTACTGAAACTGTTGTTAAAATATTTCCTCTTACTTAAAACTCTACTGCCCATATCACATTCAATATTAAGGTAAGGTAGAAGGACAATATTAATTCTGAAATTTAAATTAACTGGTATACACCTAAAATAATTGAAAGTGGGTATCGATACTTGTACACAAATGTTCATAACAGCAGTATTCACAACAATCCAAAGGACCCAAATTGTTGTCAATGGATGACTGTATGAATGAAATGATGTGTGTTATTACAATGGAATGTTATTCAGCCTTAAAAAGGATGAAGTACTGACACCACATGGATCAACCTTAAAAATGTTATGCAATGCTGGATGCGGTGGCTCACGCCTGTAATCCTAGCACTTTGGGAGGGTGAGGCAGGAGATTCAGACCATCCTGGTTAACACGGTGAAACTCCGTCTCTACTAAAAATACAAAAAATTAGCCAGGCATGGTGGTGGGCGCCTGTAGTCCACGCTGCTCGGGAGGCTGAGGCAGGAGAATCGCTTGAACCCAAGAAGTGGAGGTTGCAGTGAGCGGAGATCACGCCACTACACTCCAGCCTGGTGACAGAACGAGACTCCGTCTCGGGGCGGGGGTAAAAAAGTTATGCAAAATGAAAGAAGCTAGTCACCAAAGGTCACATTTTTTTTTTTTTACTCTATTTACATAAAATATCTAGAATGAGTAAATCCATAGCAAATTAAAAAAAAGAAAAAGAAAAAGGCATGTTAGTGGTAGCTAGGGACTGGGGATGGGGAGTGAGCATCGGGGATAACTGCTTTATGAGAGTGAGGTCCTTTTGGGGGATAATGAAAATGTTCTGAAATTAGATCAAGGCAATTAATGTATAATACGACATTGTGGATGTATCAAATATCATTAATTGTAAACTTTAAAATGGTTAATTTCATGTTATGTGAATTTTGTCTCCAAAGAAACAAAAAGAAACAACAACAATGAAAACCTAGCAACTAGTATTAGTCAAATTTTCAGAAATCCCTGAACTTTCATGGCCTAAAGTATTGCCTTTGGCCCTAATGACAGTGAGGCCAACTCTTGATAGCATCTCTGCTCTTTCTGTATGAACTAAGATTCCTAGCTACCGGGAGATATTCTCAGCATTCCTAGACACTGACTTATTATATGGTGATGTAAGTAATTATTACAAAAGAGTCATAATACACTCAGTCTGTTTACCAACATGTACAATCAGCTTTTCCTAAAGAGCATCCCCTCAAAATTCCTTCAGTATTTTAAACATAGAGACTTCATCTGTTGGAAGAGATCTCAGATAAAAGTAGCCTGAAGTTTTAAAGAAAAGAGCCTTATCAGGTAGTAGTGGAACCCAGAGTGCTTATTCTTGGATCTGTGTCTTGATGAAAGACATACAGCCATCATTTAATCACCTAAAACTTTTTAAACTGTCAACCTCAAACCGAGAATTCGTAGGGATCTTTAAAACTCCATTAAGTACACAGCTTTATGTATGCCAATTCTAATTATTATTATATAAACTTTTCTCATTTCCAACCACTAGCCCTTTCAAAAGATCCGTCGTAAGTAGTTCAAGACCATATTCAAAAACCCTATAAATATCTTTTCCAAAGTCCCCTTTGTCAGACAGTATAAAGACCCTGTCCAAATGAGATTCTCCCTTGCTACAGAAGGTTTAAAATAATGCAGCTTCACTTGATGAGCAGGTTCCTCTGGTGAGTTTATTTTATCATAGCCTACTAACTATGCAGTATATACTCTTAAATAACTAGTAGATAACATACATTTAACGTGACTAAAACAAAATTCTGTTTCGTAACCCCCTATTTTTCTTCACATCCCTACTTCCTATGTTATTATTCAGGCAAGCACCAAATCATTCTTGATTTATTTCTGTTATAATCTACAGCAAAATAATCTATAAATCATCTCAGCTCTTACTGGAATATATGCAGTATTGTGAATGAATCTGACCCCTTCTTCCCAGCTCTGTCGTCAACATGCTACTCTAAGCCATTGCTTACTTGGACCATTGCAGTACCTCTTACTGGATCTCCCTGCCTTTGCCTTTGCACTATCGCTGCTCCTCACCATCTATTCAGAGATCTCCTGACAGAGCATGTCAAGCCTCTGGTCAAAACCCTTCCATGCCTTCCCAGGTCATTTAAAGTAACAGCCTAATCCCTAAGAGTAGCTTGTATTATCTGCCCCTCCTTTTTAACTCTCAGATCTTACTTTCTACAGCCCTCCTCCTTGCAGTTGCTTCAGTACAACAGGTCTACTCCTGGTTGAACAATTCATTCTTCCAGTTCCCAATATCGAAAATGTGGTTTCCCCCACCCCCAAATATCTGTATGGCTTCTGCACCTCCTTCAGACCTTTACTCAGATGCTGCCTATTCATTATGATTTCAGTTCCTATTCCATCCAAAACTACTAGGGACATGGGATTCACCTCTGCCTCCACTCACCATATTTACTTTGACTCTTAGACTGCTTCGTATTTCTCTTTAGCATATACAATTATATAACATTCTTTTTTGAATATATGATAGTAGAACTTTTGTTTCTATTTTTAGTTTTTCTAATTCTGCTCTATCTCCCACACATAGAGCAGTGTTTTAATAAACAGTAGGCACTGCTTCTTAATTAATAAATCTACATACACTTCTATTAACCTTTATTATAAATCATAGCAGGCAGACCGTGGGCTTGTCTCTTCAACTTGTGGATTCTGATCTGAGACTGTCTGCTGCTGGCACTACTTAACATAACACCTCTTGATTTTGTTTAACAAAGAATATTAGCTCGTCTTCAAATTTATTTTCATTCTCAATATACCACAATTCTGAGCCTGTCTTTGTTTCGGCATCCCAGTGTTAATGATTATAACTCAAATATACCCAATGAGGTTATATAACCTCACACGCTAGCCTGTGTACTATCTAGGTGATATTAATTGCATACGGCCCTGTAATGAACTCAGTTTATTTTTCTTACTTGGCCATCCCAATCCTACCCCTTCAAATTTGAACCTATTTCCCTCAACTGACTAGCAATCTGGAGGCCTGATTGTTTAGTACAGAGTAGCTGCTCAAAAATATTTGAAAATTTTCAGAGAAAACACTACAATTCTCTGCCTTTCCTCTTGCAGATGCAAGCCCTAAATTATTACTATGGAAGCACTTAGCCTGATTTCCCTAGCTCACTGCCTAATACATAAATAGGTCACAAAATATAGAGATCCTTTATATTTACTCTTTCTAAATAAAGCATTAAAAATGAAATATTTTAGTATAATCAGTGTCTTTGTCTCCCATCAGGTACATTTTGTAAGACTGGGATATCTTGGTATCCTTCAGAACTATCACCATGTCTTAGCTGAAGAGAAGTATGTCTCATACAAAGCAAATGTAGCAACATTCTCATCTCTTAGATCTCGTTGTTACTCTGATTTTCTTGCTCTTATGTGATAACCAGATGAGTCCTTTCACCTTTGTACCTTTATTCTACTTTAAATTTTTTCAAAAAAAAATTTTTCTTTGCATTGTCTGCTTGGTTTTCAGCATCACTCTATAGTATACGTGTAGAGACACAGCTTGTTGTGCTGCTTCTCAGCCCAGCACTCCAGGCTCTCCTTTGTTTAGGAAAGGGGTTCAGAGAAGTATCGTGGGTTCTTTGTCGGGGTAAACTGAAATTATGCTTGTGGGAAGCATTCACCATGACATTATAAACTGAAGGTATAAAGGCTACATCCTAGGGGACAAGTTAACTCCACACAATACATTTTAAAAATCTTATTTACTACCAAAATGATGCTTCTGACCTTTCCAGATGTTTTATATAATATTATCACTCAGAATGGTATTCTGACCAATAACGATACAAATAGGGGCTCCCATAGACCATCTAAGATAAAAGACATTGACTTTGTAATAGGATACGAATATTTCCTACTTTCCTTATTATTGTAAATATGTCTATCCTTCAGTGGAAGAGGAAAAGACTTCTGGATAATTTTTATAATAATTGATTTTGTCTCCTCCTCACCTCATCCAGCTTGGGAGTGTGACCATATAGAGCCATAAAAACACTCAGAATTTACAAGATTATCTGATTCTGTTCCATGCAGGAGACTCAAAAACAAAGCTCCCATGGCCCCAAAGAAGCACAATAATGACAGTCCACACTGCCCAAGCCACTGAGTATTCATGTCATGGGTTACTAATGAAACCAGAAGTAGCCTGTTGCCTGAAAATTATTCATTAAGTATTCTATCATTTGTCCACTAATATATAATATGAGTAAACAAACAAACAAAAAAAAGACATTTCCAAAAGTTTATGCCTTTTTCTAGGTGATTTCCTGGGCTGTCTGTATCAGTGGGCTGATGTTTCCTGTTAGCCTTCCTCCCAAATGGCAGAGGGATTTCCCTGTAGAATAGCAAATACATACAGTGTTACTGAAACAATTATGTTCTAGGAGATGGGATGGAAAACTCCGTTCTCACACATAGAGGTTTTTTTGTGTTGTTGTTGTTTTTATTTTGTTTTGTTCTTTGCTTTTTGAGAAATAGGGTCTCACTCTGCTCCCAGGCTGGAGTACTATCAAAGCCTACCGCATCCTCAGTCTCCTGGGTTCAAGTAATCCTCCCACCTCAGTCTCTTGAGTAGCTAGGCCTATATATATCCACACCCGGATTTTTTTTTTTTTTTTTTTTAACTTTTTGTAGAGACAGGCTCTTGCTGTGTTTCCCAGGCTGGCCTCAAGCTCCTGGCCTTAAGCAATCAATATGTTTTATAGTATCTATTCTCAACATTATTTTTCTTATTGTTGAAGGGTATGTATGTGTATATTTGTTTGGGTATGTGTGTGTGTGTTAAAAGTAAAAATGGTAAAATATTGTAAAAATCATTTGAATACTTTATGTCATGACCTATAATAATCAGACATATGTAGATATAGTATGTCCTGTAATGACATACTTTTTAAGAATTGCTTTGCATTTCTCTAATAATCAGTGATGTTGAGCTTTTTTACTTTTTTTGCCATATGAATGTCTTCTTTTGAGAAGTGTCTATTCATGTCCTTTGCCCACTTTTTAATGGGAGTTTTTTTGTGGATTTAAGTTCTTTGTAGACTCTGGATATTAGACCTTCATGATAAGATACCATTCCATGCCAGTCAGAATGACGATTGTTAAAAACTCAGACAACAGATGCTGGTGAGGCTATGGAGAAATAGGAACACTTTTACATTGTTGGTGGGAATGTAAATTATTTCCACCATTGTGAAAGATAGTGTGGCAATTCCTCAAAGACCTAGAACCAGAAATATCATTTGACCCAGCAATTGCATTACTGGGCATATCCCCAAAGGAATATAAATCATTCTATTATAAAGATAAATGCACACATATGTTCATTTCAGCACTATTCACAATAGCAAAGGCATGGAATCAACCCAAGTGTTCATCAATGATAGGTATGCTAAATAAAATATGGCAGACATACACCATGGAATACTATGTAGCCATAAAAAGGAATAAGATCATGTCCTTTGCAGAGACATGGATGGAGCTGGAAGCCATTATCCTCAGCAAGCTAATGCAGGAACAGAAAACCAGGCACCACATGTTCTGAACAATGAGAACACATGGACACAGGGAGGGGAACAACACACACTGGGACCTGTTGCGAGGGGTGCGGGAAGAGGGAGAGCATGAGGAAAAATAGCTAGTGCATGCTGCACTTACTACCTAGGTGATGAGTTGATAGGTGCAGCAAACCACCATGGCACACGTTTAGCTATGTAACAAACCTGCACATCCTACATGTGTACACTATAACTTTAAATAAAATCAAATAAAATAATTTTTAAAAAGTGAAAAATATTGCATCATATTCCTTACTAAGAATGTATCATAGAATATTTAAACAACTTACATAGTGGCAAAATGTCCTCTATATGGTTTTATAATTTATATTCCTCCTAATATATACTATATTCTAGATACTATTCTATATACTATATTCCTGATAATATAATTTATAATTCAACTACTTGTATAATTTATATTCCTACTAGTAGTGGATAAAAATTTCTATTGTCTGGATCACAAACAACATTAGATATCATCACTTGAAAATATTATCTATTTTGATTGCAAGTGCTGTTATTTTACTGTTTTTCTTCAAATTCATTTGCTTTTCAGTTATGTTGTACATTTTCATATGATTATATATTTCAGTGTTTTTAATATATATTCATTTCCCTTGCCTTTGTGTTTTTAAGGATGCCTATCTTTTACTATTGACTTATAAAGAACTTTTTACATATTAAAGATTGAAACAACTTGTCATCTACATAGAATTTATTTGCTGTTGACCTTTTAGTTTTGTTAGTGACATCTTTGACATTTAAAATTAAGTATATTATCATTTATATTTCCTTTTATTATAAATATAAATATGCTTGATGTGCTAACTTATGAAATAATTTTGGTGTGTGCTGTAAGAGTGAAATTTATTTACTCATAAATAATCATTTGTCCAAAGTTGATTTAGTAGTTATTTAAAAATCTATGGAATAATATCAAGGATTCAATTATAAATTTTATATGCGTTTTAACCTTTCCATGTTTTTCCCATGCTCCAAATTGTCCTCACTTTGAACAATAATTTTGCAATGTTTTATATTCTAGCCACACTAAACCATTCAAAACTTCGTGAAAATATTTGCAACTTTTACATTTTTTTTTTCTTGCTATTCCTTCTGTCTCAGTGTTTCTTTCTACTCATTCTATCAAAATATGCTCAACCTCGTTAAGGTTCCATTTAAATGTCACCTCTTCAATGACAACTTTCTAATAATTTTAGAGAGAATTAATGGTTCCTTTTATTCCACAACTGCACAGCAACAATCTTATACCTCTGCTTACCATTTACTTTTATGCTTTACATTATAATTATAATTATTCGACATATTTATCACCTCCCACTTAATTCTAAGGTCCATCTACAGACTCTTTTCTGAATCTTTTTTTTTTTTTTTTTTTTGGGAAACGGAGTTTTGCTCTTGTTACCCAGGCTGGAGTGCAACGGCATGATCTCAGCTCACCGCAACCTCCTCCTCCTGGGTTCAAGTGACTGAATCTTAAACAGTACCTAGAATACTGCTGACTATATGGTATGTGCTCAACAAATATCTGCCTCATGTACAAAAATAAATGGGGTTTAGAGAAAGAGAAGTAGTCAAGCAAGTGGATAAGAAAAAGGAACAATTACATTTTAGGTGTCTGGTATATACTAGGTGTTGCACACACATTCTTGGTTAATGTTCATAACTTCATGAGAATGTATTATCCCCTTGATTATTTAGAAATGGGAATAGAAGCAATCAGATAAAGCATACTTTGTCTAAGACCACGTGCTAAGATTCAACTTGGGTATCTCTTACTCCAAGGTGTGTCTTCCTTCTTGTGTATCCCACCAAGTCTTCACTCTTAGTCTTTCTATCCTGTATTAGAGATCATAGCAAAAACATATGTCCCAAACATTATTAGTCAATTCACCTAAAAGTGCACATTGAGCTCTTTTAGAAGCAATTTGAATTATCCATTTATGGAATTTTCCCAAGAATAACTCATAGTCATGAAACAAAAACAATTTGTTACCAGATGGTGTTGGCCAGAAATACTACAATATGAGCTCAAAGAAAAGACAGGGCCATGTGGAATGGAATGATTTGGAAAACCTTGAATTTTGACTGGAAATTAGGAAGACAGGGAGGCTATACTGAGTCCATGTGTCAGGGACAATGCTAAGTCTTATCATACCTCACTGAGTTCACATACAGTATACCCTTTCTGAGGTTTCGGAGCCATTCAAGTTGTGAAATGTCTTGCATAGAAAAAACACTTTCCCTTATATGGCACACTTTTACCAGTGTTGTCTTACATAATCCTCAAAATCCTGCCAAGACAGCAGTAAGAAAATATTCATTTATTAATCTCTTCACCTGTTAATTAATTATTCACATGTTGACTCATTGCTTCATTTATTTACACAAAAATTTATTGACGACTTGATATGGGATAGGCATAGTTCTAAGGGCTGTTAGATAAAGGTGTAAAATCTGTCTTGACTTTGAGTATCATTATTCTTTTCTTTCAGATTGGCAATTTGAATCCATGATTAGCGCACAGATACACCCAACCACATTATTGTAGAGCGGGGAGGAATTGTAATCATATTGTCAGACTCCCCAGTAGGTCAAACCAAATCCTAATTTTGCTTAAAACCTATGACCACACTAGATAGATAAATACGAAAGTTAGTTTCAGCTGTCTGCATAGTGCTTCTGTCTTACTGGATATTTTAGTGTCTCTTATCTAACATTTCCCTCAGAACTCCTGGTTGAACATTTTTTTAAGACTGTTTTCTCCACACTACTCACTAGACTGAACAAAATATTCAAATTAGATATTTGTTGATACAAAAGTGAGAAGCCACAGGCAAAACTTC
This sequence comes from Macaca mulatta, assembly GCF_049350105.2. Lineage (NCBI taxonomy): Eukaryota > Metazoa > Chordata > Mammalia > Primates > Cercopithecidae > Macaca > Macaca mulatta. The sequence goes on from NC_133419.1 coordinate 81,849,279, forward strand.
AGGCTGTGGTGTTGGAGCTGGCTACCGAAAGCACAAGTTAAGGTGCTGATATATTCAGTATTAGGGGCTGGAACTCTTTTACTAAATTCAATACTCTCATAGCTGTACCTTCGAGCTATTTCAGTTCAATGAAAACACACTCCTAAAATGACAGTGTGGTTACTCATGCAAAGAACACTTGGCAGACCTTTATAGCAAGATCCCATTTATACAGAAATATACCAATGATTCTATTACAACATGCAGAATTGTCCTAATGCCAGGATAAAAGAAAGCACTAATACATCTATTTAAAGAATTTCAGCATAGTAACTTATTCAAATTATGACTCATTCCAACCTATCTTTGATGCTTAAAATTCATTTTATTAGACTCAGAAGTAGCAGAAAGCATGTATTAATAATGTGTCAGGCCCAAATGTTACCCAATTTAAAGACATTCTTAAAATAATAACACTGGTATTATTATAATTATAATAATTATTGTTTGTCACACAGGATTTCAGGGTTATATAAATTGTACATAGAATAACCATAACTTAACTCATGACTATTGGGTCAGTTTCTTCATCTATAAAAAGAAGCCTATTTTTGTGAGTTTTCCTACAAAAGAGAGTTATGCAAGTAATCAAGGGGAATAATAAGCTTTGGGAATTATAAATGGTCATGAGGTTTATTATAAAATGCTGCTTGATTCTGATGGCAAATGAGTCCACCTCACATTGTAGAATAAGGATATCATAATCACATAATCACATAATCACATTCCTAAGACTCAAACTCACTTTCATTTAAGACCTCACTCTGACCACATTTTCAAGGATAAGTAGGTGGATTGGAAACATTTATTTCCTATAATCTGTATTGATTGGCTGTATGTTTTTTCCTGTGCCCACATTCATAATATTAATGAAATTAATGACCAGTCCTGCTGAAAGCTATTAAATTTACATTTTATAGTTCTTATAAATACAAGAATCCATTGGCATGAACCTTAATATTCTCCCAAATGTTATTAATATACATTGTACCTGGTATAGAAATTTCCAATTGTATTAGTTTGGGTATTAGATCCCACCAACTCTTTAGTGTAGTCCAGGAGGCTTGATGATATTTTACGCTTTGACAGCTGATGTGGAATCATAAAAGGGTAAAACATTGTATTTTTTTTTCTGTTCAATAGATGTAGGAAAACAATATGCAAGACTACAATTTATTCATCTGTATTTATATTAATCAGTTCAATGGGAATGAGCTGTAACCCATTTATTGATTGGTTTCTATATGCTAAGCGTGCTGGTTGTTACAAATATGATATGTTGGCCTGGCATGGTGGCTAACACCTGTAATCACCTGTAATACCACACTAGATAGATAAATATGAAAGTTACAGTTTCAGGTCTCACAGTGGTTCCATCTTACCGGATATTTTATTGTCTCTTGGGACAATAGTTTGGGAGGCTGAGGCAAGTAAATCACTTGAGACCAGGAGTCTGAGACCCGCTTGGGCAGCATGCCAAAACCCCGCCTCTATCAAAAATACAAAAAAATTAGCCAGACATCCTGGCGAATGCCTGTAGTCCCAGCTACTCAGAGGACTGAGGTGGAAGAATCATTTGAGCCTGGGAAGCTGATGTTGTAGTGAGTCAAGGTAACACCACAAACAAAACAACAACTAGTATGATATGTGATTTACTCCTCACAAGTAATTTGTTCAGAAGTAACAACATCAAGATGCAGAGATATAGAATGCCAAAGGCCACACAGAGAATGAATAGTAGAACTAGGATGAAAACTTAGGTCTGCCTGATTCCACTTAATGATACTTTTCCTTAACCCTTTTTATTACTTTACCATCATGGACTACAGAGTATGGGAAATTGTCTATGTCATGCATAGAAACTATTTATTAAATAATGACTTATTTTTTCATTTATTAATAAATTTAAATAGGATAATTCCAGCTAAGATTTATGATCACCTAAGATAGCCAGCTTTTCCACAATGATTTGACATAGTAATTATTTAAAAACTCAATGTCTTATTTATTCAGCTTTACATCAGGATTACAGTTTTCTCACAGTAACTAAAACATTTCTTTTTCATCAGATAATATATTCTTTCAAATGCTTGCTTAGGCATTCTTTTTGTTTCAGCCATTAAAAAAAAAATTAAACTTTCTTAATTGAATCCTGCCCAGCACAATGAAGGAATCAGCTAACTCATCTATCTCTGGTGGGGACTATATTATGTAATGAAGGCGAAAATGTAAATGTATGAGTTCATCGAGGGTACCATGTGATGGAAAATTCATAAAAAGGCTATAAGAAAACATAACTTTCTCACAAAGAAATGTCACACAGCGCGGAGAAGAGAGCATTGAACTGGGAACTGGAAGAACAAACATTAACGATGCATGGCCTTGACAGTTGATTGAATCCCTCTGGGGTTAAATCCTCTCATCTGTTAAATAAAATGATGGTTGTATTTGAGGGTCTGTGATGTTGTTTGTCGAGTTCTAGTCATTAAACATTGAGGGAGACTTTCGAAGAATTTTTGTTTTCCTTTATCTTTGAAATTCTGATACAGTGAATTAAGTTACAGAATTCTGTAGCCCTCTATCAGCACTCATTTACAGAAGTTTATTTAATTAGTATATTATTGTTTATTAAATTATTTTCCTGTCATCCCTGATCCTTATACCCATCCCTATTGTCTGCACCATAGGTAACTGCTTAATATGTATACTTGGATTAATTTGTTTAGGATACTTTTTTCCTCATTTCATGAACAGCTTTTTGCTATACATCTCATTCTTTTTTCTCATGTTCATCCCAATACAATGTTCCTATCTGTCTCTCTAGTTTTTTTTTTTTTTTTTCTCACTGCTATATAGTATAGTAAACTTCTTCCTCCCCTTCATCTTTTTCAAATTGTTTAAATCTGGTGAGGAGAAAAGCATTGATTTTTGGTTATTCCGTATTTGAACATCTTGCTTAATCCTCTTATTCATTTTAACGGTTTAAAAGTAGATTCTGTTGATTTTTTAATAAATGAAACATTATATGCAATAGAGTTTGAACATCTTTATTTCTTATTCTTATCCTTCATACTTTTTTTCTTTTCTTATTACAGTAGCAAGAACTTCTGGTAGCGGTGAGAGCAGTCTTCTCTCCTTCATAACCTTAAGCTAACAAAAGTTGTCAATTGAATTGAATTTGAAATTTAGTGTAGGTTTTTGGTATAATACCTTGGTCAAGTTAAGGAAGTTACATTCTTTTTTTTTTTTTTTTTTTGAAACAGGGTCTCTCTGTCACCCAGGCAAGAGGTGCAGTGACACAATCTTGGCGCACTTCAACCTCCACCTCTGTTTCAAGGGATTCTCATGCCTCAACCTCCTGAGTAGCTAAGATTACAGGCATGTGCCACCACACCTGGCTAATTTGTGTATTTTTAATAGAGATGGGGTTTTGCCATTTGGGCCAGTCTGTTCTGGTACTCCTGGGCTCAAGTGATCCGCCTGCCTCGGCCTCCGAAAGTGCTGAGATTATAGGCATGTGCCACTGCGCCCAACCTACATCCTATTCTTAAGAGTAAAAGCACTTTTAATATAAATAATAAATTTCATCAAATATTATTGCTACATATATCATATATTCATGTAATTTTTCCATTTTAGCTAAATGGCTAATCATGTTGATAGATTATGTGATATTAAAAATAACATTTGCATTTCTGAAGAAAAACTTATTTTTATATACAGATTTAGTCATATAAGATTTAAACAAAATTAGACTATATTTTTCTCATCCTGTCTTTTTTCTCTAAGAGAACCAAGGTTCCATGCTGACTTCAAGAAATAAATTAATGAGCTTTCCTTAATATTTATACATGGAAACACATTGTATAAAATTATCTCTCTAAAAATTTTTGGTAGGATTCTTATCTGATGTTACGGAAACTAAAGCTTTTTTTTTCTTTTGGGTGACAGTAATTAACATGTTTGATGAAATTTTCAGAGTCTTTAATGTTCATTGGTCTATTCAGGTTTCATATTTACATTTGTGCCAGTTCTAATATTTTACATATTTGGGGGAAATTTATTCATTTTTTGTAGGCTTTCAAATTTACTGATATATATTGGATCCTATAACTGTATTAAATTAATTTAAATTTCTATTTTGTCTATGAGTAATTTCTGATTTTAATTCTATATTTTACTTATTTGGGCATTCTTTTCTCTTGATCTCACTTCCATTTCCAAAGAACAGTTTTCAGGTTTCTGAACCTACATCTGTGTAAACTACACACTCGTCACAATGTCATGTTTATGGTAGACCATAAATCCTTGCTGCAAGAATGGATAACAGACTTATTTCTTCCACCTTAATAAGATCTTAGAAGTGACAAATAAATTGTTAGAAGCAGCCTTCTATTTAGAGTTAAGAGATCCAGATCCAAGGACAGATTACAATTTTTCTCAGTCACGTTTTAAGTAACTTTCTGATTAAGTTTCTTAAAATCACAAAGACTGTCATCTCATCATAGCATATCCTCCCATGGGGTCATCATGGAGATTAGATGAAATAAATCATATCACTTTGTGAACTATGATGAATTATAAACATATTTAGAATAATGAAGAAAAAGGAAATAGAAGAGAAGAATAGATTTACCTGAAAATGGCACAAAGAGAGAATTCTGAGGATAATAGCAAGCATAGTGAGTAGAAGGAAACCTGGATTTGATACAAGAATATGGACATTTGGGTCCCTCTCTGATTCTTACTATTTGTTTGATTTTGTAAATATCTCTTAATATCCCATGTATAAAATAGGAAATTACATTTTGCACATAGGCTTCCTGAAGGCTCAAATGAGATACTACATTTAAAAGTTTTATGTAAGCTGAATCATTTTATACAGCAATTTAAATAGAAACACACTGGATATATGTCCAAATATTGGACATATTTTCTCATATTTTCATTAAAAAGCCTCTTCCTGTGGCATCCAAGGAAGATAGTATTATTTGCTGATTTCCACACTAAGTTGTAATAGAGAATATAGCCAACTAATTAAGAAGTAGTATGCATTCCCTCTGAAAATAATTTCTGGACATCTATAGTTAACACAAAAATAGGCAATTTGATAATTACCAGCTCTACCATATAGAAATTCAAAATCCAAAAAAAAAAACCAATTGTGAATGCAAATAAGAATAATAAACAGCAAAACATGCTAAGCTTTATAAGCAAAGTACAGGAAAAAGGGCTATGGGGTTTGATAGGAGAATAAGTCACTTCCTAACACAAAAGTCTCAAAAGTCAAGGGGGTGGTTTGTGTAGGAATTGTGAAAGAACGGTCATTTTAATTTGGATTTGGATATATTGGAGAGGAAGGACATGTGCAGAGGGAAAAATGAAACATAGGACCTGGGGAGGGCTCAGGCTACAGTGAGAATGGGTGAGTCCCCAAGAGGGAAATGAGAGGGTTTCTGGGTGGGGTCTTGGGGATCACAGGCAAATATAAGTTTGATTAAAGTCTCACATGCCATGCTACAGAACGTTGACTACAAGCAGTAGGCAATTTGAAAACAAAGAAGGATTTTAACACAAAAATGATGTGAATCAAATTTAAAGGAAAAACGAATGACAGAGAGTTCCATTAGTAGGTCTTCAAAATAATCCAGATGTGATTAAATGAGCAATGGATATGAGATAGTGACAGTGAGAAAGGGTATAGATGTTTATAGATATTTATAAATATATACACATTTATACATTTATAGATGTTTATAGTTTCCAAGCAACTGGAATTGTAATGACTTGGCATATGTTCCATAAATCCAAACGCAGACTAATAACAAAGTGACACAAATATGAGTTATTATTATTTTAGAAGTATTGTGTGCAGAAGCAAAGGGAGAAACAGAAGATGACTCGTTAACTTGTACGCAAATAAAAACATCTGCCTTGCAGATATGTAGCCATTACCAGTACTAAAGATTAAAAAGACTCATAGAACAACCCTGGAACATTTTAAAGACTATGATAACAAAAACAACTTAGGTACTGAGAACCACAATTCTACAATATGGGTAGATGCAAGTTTGTAGGTCTTAAAAAACAGTTTTTAGAGATCTGGCTCTCTTTAAGGAAAAGAATAAAAATGATGTACATAAAATTGTCTTGAAAATAAATGTTAATTTAGATTTTAAAAATAAATCAGTTTTATAACAACAAATTAAGTTTGGTGTTGGATAATACCGGAAATATCACAGAATCCACAAATACTATATATAATACTGTTTCCTTATTGTTTTTAGTTTATTTTTATCAACTATATAATAATTTTATTGATTTATATAGAAAATATATCATTGAGTAATCTCTCAATTTATTATATTTTTATTACTCATATAGTTTAATTTAAATTTTTGTTATATATCTCACCATTGGAATTGCCATATAAATATCAAGACTTTTGTCCAATTTTGGAAAATACCAACTTTCTTTTCATGCATGATTTGTAAGGCCTCAAAGAAATTTTCAAAACTTAGCTGCTAACTCTGTAATTTCGAATCTTCTGTCTCTTCTGTTTCCTACATAGTTCTGCTTTTGGGTTGCATAATGTTCTTTGAGCATTATGACTTTCATTTATTTGCCTTCGAGTCAGCCCAGGAGACAGTAACAGCATTCCTGGTATTGTGGGGGAGCTTTGCTGACACTGGGATAGATACCAGTAATTTTACCTCTACATCAATATGACTGCACTACATAAATACATTTCACTATACACAAACTAAATGGAGCCTAACTGTTCTCAGCCAGATCCCCAAATTGCCCTTGGCAATTCCAACACCCTCTGCCAATAGAGAAAGTACGATAGAAAGAATCTTGGAGGGGAAAGAGAAAGCTGACCCAAGAGACAGCAGTTAAACTATCCTTTTTTGGTGAACTTAAAAAAAAAAAAAAAAAAAAAGCCATGCAAACATCAGGGCCTTGAAACGGACTCCTGAAAGCGAGAGGTCTAGAAATATACACTTCATTAGCTTCATTGTGAAGTTATCTCTGAAAATATAGTAAAAACACATTTTGTGATATGTTTCTATTAAATAGGAGTTCTGCATTAGATTGACTGAGGAGGAGAGGCCAGCAGCACATCTAGGGAGGAATATCCAGTCTATGATGATTGTAAATTGGAGGTGCTGGAGGAGAAGTAAACAAGAGGGCAATCATCCTTGGAAAGGTAGTCGCTGGGGGATGCTAAATAATTGGCTATTAAGGTAACAGACCACACAATCTCTTTAAGGGAGATAGATTTGAAGGAAAGGCGCACTAATGAACTGTGTCCAGAAGTATACAAACAGCAATGAAAATGTGGCATGGGGCTAATTTCCTCTCCACTGTGACCATATGCTTGCTGAAGGCGTTAATGGCACTAATTGTTGAGGGAGGACTCTGTGAAGTGCATTTTACCCGCTTTGCTGGAAATTATCACAGAAAACATAAAATCTCAAATCTGCTGTTTTCAATCCTTCACAAATCAGACACAATTTATCTGAGGTGGATTTGATATTAAGGGAAAATCCTAATCTCCCATCTGCATGGACCAAATAAATCTCCATTCAATCAAGGAGCAAAGGTTCTCCAAATGAACTCTTCATGGATGGGTAGCTTGTCACCATTTCTGAGCCAAGATCTGAACACAGATAAGAGTGCATACCGTAGTTCTGCCTCTGAGTATGACACTCTTGATTATTGCAAAATAGCAAACAGTGGAAGTATAATGACAGGCAGAAAATGAAAGACTTTTGATGCCTAGGGAGTCCCTGAGTAACAGAAAATCAGTGTTATTTCATTTCTAAGTAATTGGCTATTTAGAAACTTGGGTTCGACACAATTAGATTACCCAACTAAACTAGAAATTGTGTTTAGATACAAAATACATGTGGCATCATGGTAATTAGGTGTGACCTACAGAGTGGACAGCTAAGCAGAGAACCAGATATGACTCTGAAATAGCATAAAAAGAAGGTATAAGGATTTATGGGAAAGAAAGCTCCTCTCTGCAACCCGAGAAGCCAGAATTAGATGTGAGTATTGGAAAAGAGGGAAGCCACTGGCAAGCCTTTGAGAAAAATGTAGAGGCAAAAAAAAAAAATAAACTGAGGATTTTTTTTTCTATTTTTAAACTGATCAATGGACTTTCCCTATATTCTGCAAGACCCTAGGTAGGCAACTGTGGCTATACTAAAACTGTAGCATCTTGAACATTTTATTGCATTCCATTGCAGGAGTGGGAAGAAGAATACATCGCAGAGGCTGAGTGGTCCAAAAAAAAAAAAAAAAAAAACTTCTCCATTCTCCACACCATCAAACACCATGATCACAATGGAGGACTTTACAATCACCATCTTTATAGCTGGTTTACGATGCAGTGACTGTATGTATCAATATAATTCTTTGCCAAGAGAATTTGTACGGTTCAATCCTTGGGTGAATAAAAACACTCTCTGGTTTAAACATACATATATTTCTACAGTATGTTATTTGCCGAACTAAGTTGGATATTCTTCTATGAGAAGCCATCATTTCAAACTTCCATGACTGGTAACCAGATTGGAGGTTACATAATGTTTAGCATGCCTGTCAACAGTTGGTGGTAAAATCCAGTTGACTATAAACTATGGAGAGCAGATGGAGAATTGATATTTCTAACAAAAAAATCTCTCCAAGGGCTGCCACTTGTGGATATTCAGACAGTGCTCTGCCCAAAGGTGCACCAGCAGAGCAGCGAGAAATAGGGATGGAAATCTTGCCAAGTAGTACTCGGTTGGATCAACCCACAATGGAGCATTTCTGCTAATCTACTAAAAGATGTTATGCATTTCTGAGACTGTAATCTTACAGACCATATACAAGCAGATCTTTTCATCTCAAACCACCCAGAGCAGTGATTCTTTATAATGGGACAAGCCCAAAAGGATGCTGTGATGTCTGTCACACTTTCCTCTACTGGCAGCCCCTCCTCTTCTTGAACTGTGGGAAAGAGTACAGACTTTTAAGTGAATAAGTAGATCTGATCTGAATCACAACCACTTCTGCCACTCAGGGGATGTGTCACCTGGGCCAAAGCATTTAACTTCTCTTGGCCACCTCAAGTTTGGAATCTGAACTCTTCTGCAAAAAGGTAAACGATGGGACCTACATAGCAGTGAATTTTTGGAGTCATAATAGTTTAACTTGGTGATGTTAGCTGTCTCCACTATCCTTCCTCATTTTGAAGTAATTTTGGTTTTGGCACAGCAAATATTCTTATGCTTTTTAATTGAGCAGCAGTTTTGTTTGACATACTTTGGTCAGAACCTTCTATATATAACTTAGCTATTGAAAACACAATCCTGCCATTATCCCTTCTTTTCACTAAGTGAGCAGTTGAGGGTAAAGGCAGTTCTACAAGTTGGCAGCTGCCCAAGAGAAAAGCAAAGAACTTAAGTAATTGAGAGTACTTCATTTTTTTTTTAATTTGGATTTGTTGTCCAAATTCTTTGAAAAATCCATGTGTATGCTAATATAATTTACTTAAAAATTGTGTAAGCAATGCCAGAATTATTCCTCCTCACAAGACGGCTTCAGTCCAGTGAGGGAAAGAGCTATGTAAGCAATGGCCTATGAACCACGTCCATTATTTATTGATAAATTGATTTTTTCAGTCAATGATATTTATTGAGCATTCGACACTGCTTAAAAACTGAATGAGATGCTAGCGGCAGTGAGAAGTGGCAGAGCTCCTGCATTACAGGAACTCACGACCTGAGAAAAACACATAGGATTATCCATCACTATATTCCTGTGTGATAAATGGTAAATTCTGTGGAGATCTGTGAAATGGGAGTAAGTTATTTACATGTAAAAATACGAACTTTGTTTCCACCAATATTTTTGTATAAAACTCCTTCAAAATATTTGTCCAATATTAATGCTATTCTCACTTCCTTGTCTTTTTTGTTTTACCTGGCCAGAAAAACCATCTCAGCTCTCTCTTGGCAAGGTTCTATACACCTCCAAGGCCTGGTTATATCACTCTTTCTGCTGTGAAACTTTCTCTTAAGCTTTCAGGCAGAATTTTCTCTTCTGCCTAATATAAGTTCATGTGCATTTACGAAGGATAGCATTTAGTCTATTTTATTATGGTCTTAAGTGAAGTATTATTTCTTCACTATTTCCCCCATTAATCTGGGGGCCTCTCAAGGGCTGGCTCCTTCACTTCTGAGGACTATAAATATCTGTGCATTTTACCTAATGCATATCTGCAGGGAAAACCTACATAATAAATGGAGGAATATATGAGTCTTACCAAGACTTTTGTGGAAATATAAGGAGGCCAAGTGTAGACACTACTTTTAAACACTTTGAAAATAATTTCAGCTGCTCACATTTATGCATACATTATTAGAAATAGATAGGCTATTTTACCCAAATGTAAATGCATTTTTGAGAAAGTTAGCCTGGTGAAAATAGAATTCAAACTTCCATTTTTCATTTGCCATTCTTATGAAGTTATAGATAAGTTATGAAGTTATAATCTTCTACTTTATCCAACTAAAAAGATTGGCCTTCCTGACTCATTTATATGTGAGGATGTTAAGAAACCCTTGTAGTACATTATTATAATACTGTAAAACAATACTCATTTGCTTGGGATTGTCCATAGCCTAGCATTCAGCAAACCTTGTACATTTTTGATGCAAGTACATTTCCTAAGTAATGACTTTCAGATCCACAGATGAGCTGATGCTCCACATAGTACCAGTGTTAAAGGAGATGTCACCTTGATAGCAGGGTGATCTGGAGGTAATGGCATGATGGAACTCATTATCAAGCGGCCTATGCAAAATGACTATTTCTAAATTTTCTTCCAGCATTTTAAAATCTGGGTTAATGAAATGTGACTTTGCAAAATGACTGCAGCCAATATCAAATGGATTGTTCAGTGAGCAGTGTTCTGGAGACCAGAAAACATGTCGGGACATTGACCTGATGGGCTTAGGATAGTCTGCAGAGACCCTTTCATATACGGATTCTTCTTTTTAGACAGAGAATACATTATTCTACATTAATTTTTCTCCTAAATTTCTCATTCTGTGTCAGTTGCATCCCATTATAACACCATATTCCCTTTCCCACATACACACAGTACTCACATCTCACTGTTTGCCATTTTTCTTGTGCATTTATTCTTTAATGCTGAAGCATTATCTCTTTGGCCTCCAGAATGAGTGAGGTATCCTCTGTATGTCTTTTTTTATCTTACTTAGCATTTTATTTGTTGAGTTATAGGTCAGTATTACCCTCATTAAGAATGATGTCTTTGCTTCACTTATCTCTGAATTGTTTGAATCTAGCAAAGTGGCTGGCAAATAATAAATACTTATTAATATCTTATCTAAGAACTCATGAAGGAAGGAATGAGGTTTTAATTGACCAGGCTTGGGTTAATTTGTGAGACCATATTCATGTGTTAAATTACTCCTCATCACCTGGGATATGTTCCCTTCCCTTACATTTTACAGTCCAGCAGATGGTTTAAAATTCCCATTACAGTTATCTTTCCTAAAATAAGAAAAGAAAGAAAATACTAAAGATAGTCTTCTGCATTGCTAGAATAGATTCTGGTTTTGGTCACTGATTCTTTCTGCAGTCATGCTGAGGTCTTACTTAAGTGTGTCCATGTAATTGGCTGAATTGAAATTGACTATGGTTTTTGTTTGTTCCCCAAAGTCAGTTTTTAAAGTTTCAATAGAGCCAACTCAATCCACAAAGCATTCATTGAGCAAGTAATATACCTTAGGCAAGGTGAGAACACAAATTTGAATATGCCATCATCTCTGCACTCAAAGGGAAGGTCAAGTACTGAGTGAACAGACATGCACCTGCTTGTGTGCCATGCAGACTTTCGGTGTGAATGTGCATGGGGAGATGTGCTTCCATGTACTTATTTTTTTTTCTTTGACATAGGGTCTCTGTGTAGTGGTGTGATCATGGCTCACTGCAGCCTTGACCTCCTATGCTCAAGCTATTCTCCCACCTCAGCATCCCAAGTAGCTGGGACTGCAGGCACATACCATCATAACTAGCTAACTTATTTTTTAGTTTTATTTTTAGAGATGGGGATCTTGGCTTGTTGCCCAGGCTGATATCGAACTCCTGGTCTCTAAGGGATTCTCCCACCTCAGCCTCCCAAAGTGCTGAGATTACAGGCATAAGTCACTCTACCAGGCACCCCTCATATTTAACTTTTTAATTTAATATTTAATTTTTATTTAATTTGAATTTATTAATTAAATTTTTAGTCTGTGTTCACTCCCAGCCTCACACAGGCTTCCTGAGATAGGGGTGTCCACTGGAAAAGGACACCATATGGGTGGGCTTCAATTTCTCAGTCTATGTTGAACACTAGACAGGTCACCTTCAAGGATGAATCTTCCTTTGCTATTGACTTTGCAATGTATTCAGGAATATAAGACAGGTTTATTTTAAAATGCAAGGGACCGGCTTTTTCTTTTCTTTTTTTTTTTTTAGGATGAAGAAGAAGATATGTGTGTGTGTGCGCGCGCGCGTGTGTGTGTGTGTGTGTGTGTGTGTGTGTGTGTGATATTTTACATAGAAGGCAATTCTGTGAAAAGAGAAAAAAACTAACAATGTACTTCTGAGATTAGGCAGGTAATTGCGAACACTGAGTCATTTCACCTCCCTGGGTTGAATAGAGGCACATAAGCCTGCTCTTAGAATCAATAATCAAAACAAATCCCACCCCAGCAGGACACATGGTATCTGTCCAGTTAATAAAAACTAGAGCTCCTATTTTTAGATTCATCCTAACACTAGGGAGAAAGCAGTGACACAAAGGAGTTTTGTACAAAAGCCAGTAACCCTTTTCAGAAGCAAGTTTTATTTTAAATAGCTTTCTGTCCTTTTCTTTCTTTCTTTCCTCTCTTGTTCTAATTAAAGCAGGTTTTAGGAAGGAACTCACATTTTCAAAGCCAAATTTTCTTTTTGCAGGGTTGGCTCTGTGTTTTCCATTTGATGAATAAAACAGACATTTTCTGTGCTTGCTAAATGAAAATTTTTGTTTGTCTGTTTTCCAGAAACCTTGGAGAACCTAGGGATTTTAGAATCATCCCCTATGGATTACTTGTAAAACCCCCCCAAAATTCCACTGTTGTTTTAGGGAGGAAAAGTATGTTATATGGGCTGAAAATCTTGTAGGCTTCCAAAGTTTGGGTAAAACAACTCTCAGAAAATTGAGATCAGATGACAGAGGGTTAAAGGTCTGTATAATTGGGCAAGAGAATGAGACTTAGCCAGGACTGCAGCAGCACAGGGAAAGCTGCAGGATCACTGAATTTCCAATATGGTTCTGTCATCAGCCCAGAACTCTGCTGGTGCATTTGTAGCTTCTGGGACTGGAGAGGAATCTGGATAGACCTCTCTTTAGTTCATGACCAAGCTCCTACTGTGAGACAGAAAAAAATCATCAACAAAATCACATTTTTAGTTTAATTCATTTAGGGAAAGGACAAAGCATAAGACTGGATAGACTCTAGCAAGAGCCGGTTCATAGTCTTGGAACTGAACCTACAAGGGAGTCAGAGGGGAGAGAACATGCTTTTCCATCAGACAGAATGGACTTCTCATCACAAGTTTGTCTTTACCCAAGCCCTGTCTTTACCCAAGACTATCTTCTCTGATAGTGTCCTGAATAGATAAGTCAGCCACGAGGCATGTGCTCCATCAAAATGCCTATATCTGGCCTCCAAACTTTTAATGGCCCACACATTATCCTGGCAATGTCAGTGAAAGCATATTTGTTGCATTCTTCATCTACGCAAGGCATTGGACTAAGTTTGAAAAAGCTCCAAAGTCTCCCACCTCCAGGTCCCTTATATGTCAGCCTGAGCTCTAATCTGTATTTCTATTACTCTCTTGGCCACATGTGGAAAATAATCTCTTTGAGACTTGGCTTGTTCATCTTTAAAATAATACATATGCTTCATTCATCAGGATTTTCATGTGCGAGGGCTTGTACTAAGAACTTGCCTTATATTACCTCATTTGATCCTCAAAATAACTCTAATAGGTAGATATTATTATCTATTGATTTTTGTAGTGGGGAAACTGAAACTAAGAGAAACCAGGCAACTAAAATTCAAAGTTGGGGGTATCTTACAAAGTCGTAGTTAAAATATTAAACGTGTGCAGTAGTCACAGCAATGGTGGTAGTACTAATGGTTGCAGCCATGAGCTGTCGACTAGGGCGCAGGCTGATGTGTAAGGGACCAGGAGGCAAGAGACTGTGGAGCTCCTTCAAACTTAGCCTAGTGCCTTGCATAGAGTAAAAATGCAACAAATACGCATTCACTGACATTGCCAGGATAACATGTAAGCACTGAAAGTTTGTAGGCTAGAAGAAGGCATTTTCAGGTAGTGCATGCCTCACGGCTGACTTATCTATTTGGTACACTATCAGAGAAGATGAGCACAAGGCTTGGGTAAAGCCAAACCTGTGATGAGGGGTTATGGAACTCCAGGGAAGGTTCTGTGTGGGTAGCATACTAACACTTTCCAAAATGGGTTCAATGCTTATCTAAAATTTTTCCTTAAGCATCTGGGCTGTTTCAAACTCAGGTTTCAATAAAACTCAAACCATCTGGACCTTTTCAAACTCAGGTTTCAATATTGCTCAAACTACCTATAAAAAATGCAAGTAGAGTTTTAATATTAAATTTTTACACTTGTGAGAAATAAATAAATTTAATATGAACACTTGGCAAATGCACTTAGACTGAATACAAGCTCATTTAATTAAAAAACATAGGCCCTTAAATGACATTCATTATAAAAATGAAGTTGCATGTGTTTTAAAAGTTCCTTAAGGAAAAGAATTTAAGGAGGTGTTTGATATTGGAACTAGGTAGATAGCTGGGGAAAAGGAGGCAGGGACTATCTTCCCAAGATAGTTATTTTTTCTTTTGCCAATTAGTTATCAATGATGATAACAAAATATGAATTATTGAATATCTATTATGCCCTTTACTAGTCCAACTTAGTTTAACCTCACAAAAACTCTACAAGCAAATACTATATCTTCCCTTTCAAAATGATGAATTTGGGGAACACAGAGGTGAAGCCGTTGAGAGGCTCTGCAGCTCAGTATAAGAAATGGGATTGAAATATGTAGGTTTAACTACGAAATCTGTGTTCTCATTTATAGCAAAAAACCCACAATACATCCTGAAGCTCTACGCACTTTATACCCTCCAATTGCCTTGTCTTATTATTTAATTCCTCCTAAGCTAATTCCAGGCAAAATGCCTTGTCAGCAGGCATCTTTACTTCTTAGCCTGACTGCGTTGAGGTGTAGGGTGTTTTACCCAACCTTTGCTCTTGCCTTGCATCTGGAATGGCATCTAGAGAAAGCTGACACCCCTCTTCAAGGCTGTTTTAGAAACTGCTGTTCCTGTATGGGAAAATGCCAGTGAGCACTTTCCTATCTAAAAACGGGGATTCCTAGGAGGGATATTGAACTGGCAAAGGGAAAGGAGACCAGATCTCACCCCTTAGGGCATTCATGCTCTACTGAGAGAAACAGGTAACAAACTGATCATTGTTAAGCAGTGCAGGAAATGAACAAGGGAGTGCTTTAGGAAGAAAGAGAAGAGGCACTAAATCCAATCTAGCGCTAGACTACAGAGAAGATTCCTGGAAAGGGGTTGTTTGAAGGGGGTCTTGAAAATGAGTGTGAGGGAGACAGGAGCTGTAGTGAGTAGCAGGCTAGAGGGGAGGTGGTGGTGTGGGGTACAGAGTGAACAGTAATTAAGGAGGCACACAGAAAAGGCAAACATCAAGTGTTTCTTAGTTGCTGGGGCATAAACTGTGATGGAGACAGTGATGGGACATCTGTCTGAAAAGATGAGGCATGACCTGGTGGAGGAGGACCTTATGTCTTGTTAAACCTTGGACTTCCACCTCTGAGAGACAGGAACCTGTTGAAAGGCTCAGCAGGAAAGTTTCTTCTTAGACCTGCATTTTAGATTAAATACTAATAGAACAGTAATACTACTACTACTAATTGTGTTTGTATGACAGTGTTCTGTTCAGAGTTTAGATCCCTAACAAGCCGCCTCTGAAGATAAATGAATTCCTTTAGCTGTCTTCTTATTTAGCTAGGATCTTACTGCACATTCTAGTCTAACCTAAGCTACCTTAAACTCAAACATACTTTGCTTCCTGAATGTAAGCTACCATGACCTCCTTTGAACACATATCATTGCAGTCCCCAAATGCACTCTTTTTACTTACGTCTGAGAGCTAGAGGGGAAAAAGCAGTCATCCAAGTTCGTTTTCATAGATTATCTCACTAAAAAGCACAAAACATAAAGTGTCCATTAGCCATTAATATTATTATTACTGTTTTACAGATGAGGAAAAGAAGCACAAATACCAACAGGGCAGAGCTGAGATTTAAACCCGGGGCTGCCTGTCTTACAGACTGAGCTCCTACACACTCAGCGACACAGATGGTTACTACTGGGTCATTGTCAGCTCTACCTTTAAACAGTAATACTGAAATTGACAGAACCAAGATGGTGGATTTGGCTGCCAATCCTATGACAGATTTTTATCATTTTAATTATTAATAAAACAACTTTAGATTGTTGTCTTGCTATACAGCTTTGAAGCACATGCATCTCTCTCTCCTCTCTCCCTGAATGGAGGCTTTTTGCCAGAGTCTAAGAATCATTATATTCTCTATAAAAGCTGAACAGCTAACCCTCACAAAAAGTTGCCATTTTAGAAATTCCTGTCATCAGCCTGAGTGACAGCATTCACCAAGAAATCGGATGCAGCGCCTAGAAGGTAAAAATGTGCATGAAAGATGTTTCTCATGCCATTTCCAAACTTTTCTCCTTATAGCTGAGACAGTAAGATAAACACATATTTCCTCTCTTAAGCTAGTTAACTGTAATTGGGTATAGAATCTACTGCCAAGGAGAAGAGTTTTGTGCTGCCTAAAAGCCAAGGCCTACTATGCTGGAAAAGCACCTTCTGAATCTGAAATCACATAAAGGGATTTTCTACAGCAGAAGAGCAAAGTGTTACAGGACTGGAGGGTTTGGTTACTCTGTATCTTTGTGATTCATAAAGACAGAGGCAGTAGCTGTGGAGATGGAATTATCTGGTCCTCAGCTGCCCAGAGAGAGGCCACAGTGAAGAAAGACAAAATCTGTTTTCATAGCCAATCCCTCTGCTAGCACTGTGGGCAAAAATAATAGCTCATAGGAAACACAGACATGCATTCCTATGAAAAGACACAAATCCAGTGTCTTCTATCAGGTAGAAGAGGGAGAGTAAGCAACCAAAACCAAAAATAAAAATACATTCTATCTAAACAGACATGTTTAATTGCCCTCAGGACTACCAGATTTGCCCTAACCACATTTAAGTCTGCGGAGCTTCCCATTGATATTGGAACAGTTTCTTTGATTTCTGTTTTAACCTTAGTTCTTCTTTTAATTACTCAATTCATTTACTTTTCTAACAAGAAATTAGTTTGAGTTGGAGTCAGTTCTAGTTGTTATTGATTCTAACTCAGCATCATAAAAGCTAAATGGCCTTGAGGGTTTGCTTATGCTCGTAGTAAATTTTATCTTTTCTCTACCTGTACAGTGGGGATGATGCCATTCTCCTAAATCATGGGGATTGTGTGCAGGTGTGATAAGACTGAAAATGTACAGTTTAGTGCCTGACATAGATCACATTTAATCAGTCTAGGGAATGTTAAGAATTGCCAATTGTACAGCCTGGGCAACATAGCAAGACTCTGTTTTACCAAAAAATAAAAATAAAAATAACTGAGAGTGGTGTGGTGGCCCAAGCCCTTGGCCCTAACTACTGGAGAGGCTGAAGTGGGAGGATCACTTGAGCCCAGGGATTTGAGGCTGCAGTAAGCTATTATCCTGCCACTGCACTCCAGCCTGCATGATAAAAGGAGACTCTTTTGTTGATGTTGTTGTTAAAGAATTGCTAATTGTATATTTTAAATTATAACTACTTGGTGGTTACAGTGTATTTTTTCCAAAGGTTGTCAAACATTTTTCTGTCAAGACTCCTTTACATCTATAGATTATTTAAGACTGCAAATAGCTTTTTATTTTTAATTTGGGTAGGTTATATCTATCAGTGTTTACCATGTCAGAAACTAAAACTGATTTTAAAGTAATTATTTCATTTAAAATTTGCAATATTATACACTTTAGATATTGGCATACTTTATTTTTATGAAAAATAATATTGTTTAAAGCAAAAAATATTTAGTGAGGAGAGCAGCACTGTATATTTCTATAAATCTTTTTAGTGGTTTGTCTAATTGAAGGCAATTTGTTCTCATATCTTCTGCATTGTGAAGAATGGCTTTCATTGTTTTACTATATCTATTTTTTTTAATAGGGGCAATTAAAGTATATGAAAAAAATCTGGTTGCACATAGATATGTAGTTAGAAAACCATAGGATTTCCTTGACCCTGTGAAGAGTCCCTGTGATCCTCAAGACTGTACTTGAACAATCTCCACTCTATTCAAGGCATTAATTTCCTCTACCTTCCTTCCCTCATTATCTTCTTGATAGCCCCCAAAGAACAGAGTACTAATCCAAGGAGGAGACAACAGGTAGCTGGTTATGCCTTTGCTGTGGGTGAAAGGATCAGACACCTGGGCATTTCTCTGTTTCCCACCCATAAGACAGAAGTGGTAGGCTGGCTCTCTGTGTCATCCAGTTTATCAATTTATATATGGCCAGGGCTCGTTCCATTTTCTCCCTTTGTTTGTATTTTGAACCTTTACAAATGCTGAAGACATCTCATTCTCAGCTTTGGAATAGAGATAAACCATATATACTCAATCAAGGCATAGTTTTAGAGAACTTAGAAATATACTGTAATCTCAAGATAACTTACATATAGGGAATAGATCAGATTCTATGAAAACAAAAAAGTACTAGAATCTCATGCTTTTAGTTTTCTCTTAAATAATCAACCATGTTAATTGGTGGACATAAAAGAGCAGAGGCCTATTGAAAACACAATTTGGGGATAGTGTTTTAAAAGAAAACAAATTCTGCACCAACTTATTTATTAAAATTATCTTATAGAAAACATCACCATATATATATAATATTTTTCCTGTGTAATAACCTTGATATTTATTTTTCATAAGTGTGGGAAAATAACAAATTAATTAATGAAATAAAATGTTTTACAAAATTCTAAATGCTAAAAAGAAGATTAAGTCAGATCTATGGGAGACAGCAGAGGAGAACAGAGGATAAAAATTAGAGCAAAAGGCACCCTCCACGGTGCAACCTTGGGGAAACTCCAAGCTCAATTTCATCAAGCTTATTACCTAAAGAACTACACTTGTGACTTCAAGCTAGTCAAATCCCACCCTGTTCCCCATGAAGTCCAATAGAACTTTCTGTGGAAGATGGACTGCTTTTTAAACTGTACTCCTAATATGGTAGCCACTATCCACATAGAGCTAATGGGACACTTAAAAATGTAACTAGTATAATTGAGGAGTTGTATTTTCAATATAATTTCAATTAACTTAAATTTAAATTTAAAAAAATTCCATGGGGCTATAGACTACTGTACTAGACAGTACAGATTTTTTTTTTTTTTTTTTTTTTTTTGAGATGGAGTTTCACTCTTGTTGCCCAGGCTGGAGTGCAGTAGTGCGATCTCGGCTCACTGCAACTTCCACCTCCTGGGTTCAAGCAATTCTCCTACCTCAGCCTCCCAAGTAGCTGGGATTACAGGCATGCACCACCATGCCCAGCTAATTTTTTGTATTTTTAGTAGAGACGAGGTTTCTCCATGTTGGTCACCATGACCTCAGGTGATCCACCTGCTTCAGCCTCCCAAAGTAGTGGGATTACAGGCATGAGCCACTGTGCCCAGCCTACACTGCAGACTTAAAGGAAAAAAGTAAATACTTTTCACATGAAAAGTATTAAGTACATTTTATTTTATTTAAGTATTTAAATGCAGTGCTCTTGCAGAAAAGAATGATGTAGGTGCATTAACTGACATAAAAATGTTTACAATTTGATAAGAGTTTTTGTTTGGTTATTTTAAAAAAGGTGCAGAATGTTATAAATAGTATAGTGTATATTCAGAGAAAAATTTTGAAAGCTTATATACCACACATTGGGGAGAGTTGGAATTTCATTTCTGTATTTTTTTTAGTGTTCTAATCTAAAGCAAAGAAATTGTAATATAAAGAAAAGTATAGACATAAAGGGAAAAATCAGTCATAACTGTCCTACATACAGATAACTTTCAAAGTTAACCATATAGTCTTCAATTATTAAATATGTTCAAATTATTTCTTAAGAAAATTAGGTATAAAAATGGAAACCTTTTGAAAATAGAATAAATTTAAATTACTCCATCTTGTAATGAGAGTGCTTCCTTTGTTTTTATTTATTTATTCATTTATTTAATTGTGGTAAGAACATTTAACATGAAGTCTATCCTGTTAACAGATTTTTAAGTCTATAATGCATTATTGTTATCTATAGCACAATGTACTACATAGTACAGCAGAACTCTAGATCCTATTTATCTTTCATAACTGAAATTTTATACTCATTGATAGGAAACTCCCCATTTCTCTCTTTCTAACCCCTGGCAACCACCATCCTATTCTTGGCTTTTATAAGCTTGACTATTTTAGATTCTCCATGTCAGTGGAATCATGTAGTATTGTTCTTCTGTGACTAGCTTATTTCATTTAGCAAAATGTCCTCACCCATGTTGTCCCATATTTTAGGATTTCATTCTTGTTTAATGCTGAATTATATTCCAGTGTATGATATACCACATTTTAAAATCCATTCTTCTGTCGATGGACGTTCATGTTGTTTTCACATCCACGCTATTGTGAATAGTGTTGCAATGAACATGGCAGCACTAATATCTCTTTGAGATCCTGATTTCAATTATTTTGGATAAATACCCAGGAATGGGATTGCTGTATCCTATTGTAGTTCTCTTTTCAATTTTTAGAGAAATCTCCATATTGTATTCCATAGTGGCTTTACCATTTTGCATTCCCACTAACAATGTGAAATGATTCCAGTTTCTCCACATCATCACCAATACTTGTCTTTTGCTTTTTAATAATAGCAATCTCAACAGGTGAAAGGTGATATTATTTCATTGTACTTTTGATCTGCATTTCCCTGATGATGTTGAGGATCTTTTCATGTACCTGTTGGCCATTCCTATGTCTTCTTTAGAGAAATGTTTATTCAAGTTTTTAGCTCATATTTTAATTGGGTTAATAGTTTTTTGTTATTGAATTGAATTGTAGGAGTTCCTTATATATTTTGGATATTAACCCTTCATATGATATACATTTTGCAAATATTGTCTTTCATTTCATAGGCTGACTTTCACTCTACTGATGGTTTTTTTTTTTTTTTTAATCTTATTTTATTTTATTTTTTTGAGACAGAGTCTCACTCTGTCACCCAGGCTGGAGTGCAGTGGCATGATCTTGGCTCACTGCAACCACTGCCTCCCGGGTTCAAGTGATTCTCCTGCCTCAGCCTCCTCAGTAGCTGGAATTACAGGCATATGCCACCACACCAGGCTAATTTTGTACTTTTAGTAGAGATGGAGTTTTGCCATGTTGGCCAGACTGGTCTTGATCTTCTGACCTCAGGTGATCCACCCACCTTGGCCTCCCAAAGTGCTGGGATTACAGGCGTGAGCCACCACACTCAGCTTCTACTGATTGTTTCTTTTGCTGTGCAGAATCTTTTTAGTTTGATACAGTCCAAATTTGTCTATTTTTGCTTCTGTTTTCTGTGTTTGGGATTTCATATCCATGAAAGGATTGCCAAAATCAATTTCATGTAACTTTTTGCCTTTGTTTTCTTCTAGGAGTTTTACAGTTTTAAGTCTTACATTTAAGTCATATTGAGTTGTTTTTGTGTATGGTGTAAGATAAAAGTCCAATTTAATTCTTTTGCATGTGGATATTCAGTTAAGGATGAAAACAGTGGAAAAAATTCAAATGAATGAATGAATGTAACACATTTTAAATAAGATTTGTTTTATCTTCTAATAGATTACAGGTAAAATTATATTCAAACAAACTAAGTAAAAATATTTGCCTGAATGACAAATAAAACACCGTGGTCGCACATTGGGATAACCTATGCCTCATTAATCATTGTTTCCCCGATAAATAAATAGAGTACAAAATGCAAGGCTATGTCTGTACATAGGTATGTGTAAATTAAGAAGAAACTTTAAAGCATTGTTCAAGAGCCTGAATGAACAAGTTACACAAGAGGAAGTAAAAGTGATACCCATAATAATATTTAAAAATGCAAACGAAAACAACCTATATAATGTTTACATTTTCAGTACAATTGTTCAGATCATGTTCAAGATAATATTATAACAGAAAATTTTATATGTAAGATATTGTATGTATTAGAGGTTATCATGAAAGTAGTCTCACTGGAAAGTTCAATAAAATGTCTTACAAAATTTGAAAATAATTTACTGTTTGATCATTCTTCGTAATGGAAAAACAGAGGACAAAATACATACATAATAATACAAAAATGATTATATGCACGATACTAATTTAATTCAATGGAATAGTATGCAATCATTAAAATATTTTAAAGACTTTATGTGACATGAAACTTTTAAAAATTTATTTTATGACAATGGGTTTCAACTTTTATTGGAACAGAATATTTTCCACTGAAAATCTGTATAGAAACGTAATATTTAAAGTGGCATCAGCCAGGCACAGTGGCTCATGCCTGTAATCCCGGGACTTTGGGAGACCAAAGCAGGCGGATCACCTGAGGTCAGGAGTTCAAGACCAGGCTGGTGAACATGGTGAAACCCCATCTCCACTACAAATACAAAAATTAGCCAGGCATGGTGGTGGGGCCTGTAACCCCAGCTACTCGGGAGGCTGAGGCAGGAGAATGGCTTGAACTCAGGAGGCGGAGGTTGCAGTGAGCTGAGATTGTGCCACTGCACTCCAGCCTGGGCAACAGAGTGTTAGACCCCATCTCAAAAAAAAAAAAAAAAAGGTATAAATTTACTTAATATGTTAATATTAACAAACTTTTTATTATAAAACCACACAATAATAGTAATGAGACTTTTTGATGAATTCAGGATAAATGACACTTTCATATATATTAGCTTCCATATCAAAATTATTTTTGTTTTATATGATTTTAGAAAATTTATATTTACCCAGAATTTTGAGTGAAAAAGCCTTTTTAATAAAATAGGTTACCTTGTGAACACCACATACAATTGAATTACGCTCATTCAAAACCTTGAATTATCAGTAGTAGGAAATTGTGATTGCAAGTGGAAAAGCTATGATTTACTTATAAATATTAAGGTTGGAAAAAGAATAATCAAAATTTACATCTTATTTATTTTATTTTATTTTATTATTTTGTTTCTTTTTTGAGACAAGGTCTCACTTTGTTGCCCAGGCTGGAGTGCAGTGGAACAATCATGACAAACTGCTGCCTCTAACTCCTGGGCTCAAGTGTTCCTTCCACCTTGGCCTCCCAAGTAGCTGGGAGTAGAGGTACAGGCCAATATGCCCAGCTAATTTTTTAAGAAGATTTTTTGTAGAGATGAGGTCTTATTCTGTTGGCCAGGCTGGTTTCCAACTCTTGGCATCAAGCAATCTTCCTGTCTTGGCCTCCCCAAATGCTGGGATTATAGGCATAAGCCACTATGCCCAGCCAAAATTTATATCTTATACTAGAACTCCCTAAAACAATGGTATGATCATATCAAATATTATGCATTTCTCACTGTAAAACTGATTATTATATCCTAAAACGATCAATTTCCTTGTTCAAAATTTAACCTGAGATGTGGGGGCATTGTACGGATGCTATAATATTGACCTTGATCTTGAACTTCATGTAGGAGGACATGTGCAGGCTGAATTTGTTTAAAAGACTTATACATATTTTCAAACTTTCCAATTAATTACACTTTTAAGGGAATAGCAAATGTATTTTGAAAGCAGAAAACAATATTCCCAAAGTTTTCCCCAAAATTTGCCTGACTCATTTGAATATGGTGGTGTTTTTAACATTAGTTTTAAAAATAGAGGGCTGGGCATGGTGTCTCACGCCTGTAATCTCAGCACTTTGGGAGGCCAAGGCGAGTGGATCACATGGTCAGGAGTTTGAGACCAGCCTTGCCAATATGGTGAAACCCCATCTCTACTAAAAATACAAAAATTAGCTTGGCGTGGTGGCAAGCACCTATAATAACAGCTGCTTGGGAGTCTGAGGCAGGAGAATCACTTGAAACTGGAAGGTGGAGCTTGGAGGTTGGAGGTTAGAGTTTGCAGCAAGCCAAGATTGCCCCACTGCACTCCAGCCCGGGTGACAGAGCAAGACTCTGTCTCAGAAAAAAAAAAAAAAAAAAAGGAGACAATATTTCAAAATAAAATTTTAATTAACTATCCTGAAGCACTTCCACAGAATACTGCTATACAGTATAACAATAATTCTGCAGAATAGGTATAACATTGATATCATTTTAAGTGTACATATACATTTACATAGAGGTACAATATAGATAAACATATGTATGGAGGAAAAGAACAAAAGACCATTATATTGGCAATTATTATGTACAGGTTTTAATATGAAAACTAGTGTTTACATGTTTAGGTTTTTTTCCATCTTTCAAGTTTTCTATTATGAACATTTACTTATTACTAAAACTTAGCATGATGGCTTGAAATGTTTTCTTCTCAAAACTATTTCATTTTATGTTGTAGATGGGTTATCATACAATTTTCAAGAAAAATTTTTAAGTCAGTGATTTTGATATTACTTTAGTAGAATAATTTTTTTAAATTGGCGTGAGGCTTGGATTTCATCTAATCCATGATTTCATTTACTTATTAGTTTACTCGACAAATAGCTTCTGAGAACCCAGTACTTGCTAGGAACTGAGGTATCGCTGAGTAAATCTTTTTATACAGGCCTTAAAACTGGCAAATAACTTCGCAGCACATTAATAATGGTACTTGTTTTCTGCATTACTGTAGTCAGAAGATGCTCAAAAGCATTTTGCAGAGGAACCCATTCACTAAATCCCCTCTTAAAAAAATGTATGGTGTGTGTATATGCATCCATGTGTGTGTGAGCATGAAGCAAATTATATTTGTTAAAATCCTCCTATTTACTTGATAGAGAAGTTTTGAAGAGATATTTTAAATACTGGACTCTACCTTCAAAATTACTAATACATTTATTATTATTGTTGCTTTTAATGCACCAGATGCTAAAGATTGCTGAACACATTAAAATTGTTGATATTTTTAGCAAGGCAATGGAAGAATTATTTTACCTTTTTAATAAAACAATATTTCTTACTTTCACATAGATAAAAATATAATTTTTGTAATGAAAAGGCAAATTAAGTAAAATTTGCATTGGAAGTCACGCATAAAATAACCACTCTCTGTTAGGGTCAAAATGTCCTGGAATGCAAAAGTAGAATTGGTAATAATAATAATATAATAATAATTAAAGGGAATTAGAAGTTTAAGAGAAAATGTCTATTGAACATCTTTGCTTGATATTCACAAAAATAAATATTTATAGACCAAACCATATAATATTTTACATGTATTTATTTCTAAGACACTCAGAAACTTTCTGAGTTACAACTATGGTCTACAGCCATTCATTCCAACAGCAGATTGTAATAAGTCTCTAGATGAGCTATCATAGCCGAAGATAAGAATGAGCTCTAGAAATAATTCTGGGAAATATATGCCAGAAGCTATTAGTGTGCGTAATCTATGGCATAATTTGTCATTCACTGAAGCTCTAAGGCATCATTTTGTCCCCAAGAGCCCAGTGAATATATTCCTACTTCTTTCTATATGTGTTAATTCCACCTTTGGGCCTTTCAAGGACATAAAATTTGGATTACATTTCAGCTGAATACAGGTACAATATGTATATATATACCTACATACTGCATTTTTATTGTATTCATAGTTCTTTTTTTTTTTTCCAGCAGATGCCGAATCTTCAACTGGTAACTATCTTTTACTGCTAAAATAATGTAGATTCTTCATAAGAAGGAAATAATAATGTAACATTGATTCCATTCATCTCTTTAGCTGTTTACAAGGCATTGCCAATAATATATTGATAATTTTCTTACACAATTTCATATATTTTGATAAATTTATTTACAAGATATTGGTGTCTTTGGATGTGTTTTATTTTTAGAGTCAGAAAGTGTAAATTAAAGACAAATCTGAGCATGCAACTCCTATATGAAAACTCTTCAATGGCTCCTTATCATCTATAGAATAAATTCCAAATTCTACCATTTAGCTCATTAGAAGGTCCATAACGTGTGTCTCTCTACCTTTCTAGTTCATCCTCCAACACTCTTCCATATTCAACCATTCACCATTGGCTTTGTACCCAATTGTCATGCTTTTCTCCATTATTCACTCTGTCTAGAATTCATTTTCCCTGTTCCAATCACCACACTCATACTCTTCCTGTATTGTATTTTTCAAGTATAATATCCTCTGTCCCTTCATAAATTCATAGTAAAGTTTAATTATTCATCTTATATTAATATAATTATGACATTATTTTACTTGTGTTTTTGCATATTTATTTCCTACACTGGAGTGAGTGGGAATTCCTCAAGGTTAGGGATAATACTTTACTACTACCTAGTACAATGCCTAAAGAATTATGGCTATTAAATGTTTAGTGCATATTTATAAAAACATACAAATGAGTGTATAAATGCAAGAATAAAAAGGTAGCAATGCACTAATAAAATAAGACAAATTTGCCTTATCAAAGAACATTTCACTTGAAATTGAATAATGCAGAAGAGACAAGTGAATGAAAGTTGATCTGTGGATATTTGCAAGAGATGTATCCCAAGAATGTTTGAATTTGGTGATATTATTATTTACCTATTTAACAAAGTCTTTCTGTGTTTCTGTTCTTTATCTTGGCCAGAGCTACTCATTGAAACAGTATCTCAAATAACAGTTCTTATTTCTGTACAGAATATATGGTCAACTTCTTCACATCATGGATCTGAGCCAATGTTGAGTTCAAAATTCCACTCTTAGGTATATAACATTTTCTGGTCATAACCAAATAATGTAGACTTTTTAGTTTTCACTTGCAGTTTTGATAATAACCTCTCTTTTTTGGGCTATTTCTCAGGTTGAAGAGACATGTATTTGTACTTTGTTTGCATAAATAAGATATAAGAACATAATTTAGGATAAACTTGGGGAAAGGGCCTTGTTTAGAAAGTAAGCAGCAAAAGAAACTCTCATCAGAGTGAATAGGCAACCTACATATTGGGAGAAAAATTTTGCAATCTATTCATCTGACAAAGGGCTAATAACCAGAATCTACAAGGAAGTTAAACAAATCTAGAAGAAAAAACATCAAAAAGTGGGTGAAGGATATGAACAGATACTTCTAAAAATAAGACATTTATGCGGCCAATAAACATGAAAAAAATCTCATCATTACTGGTCATTAGAGAAATGCAAATCAAAACCACAAGGAGATACCATCTCATGCCAGTTAGAATGGCAATCATTATAAAGGGAGGACACAACAGATGCTGGAGAGGATGTGGAGAAATAGGAACGCTCTCACACTGTTGGTGGGAGTCTAAAGTAGTACAACCATTTTGGAAGACAGTGTGACAATTCCTCAAGGATCTAGAACTAGAAATACCATTTGACCCAGCCATCCCATTACTGGGTATATACCCAAAAGATTATAAATCATTCTACTATAAAGACACATGCACATGTATGTTTATTGCAGCACTGTTCACAACAGTAAAGACTTGGAACCAACCCAAATCCCCATCAATGGTAGACCAGATAAAGAAAATGTGGCACATATATACCATGGAATACAGCCATAAAAAGGGATGAGTTCATGTTCTTTGCAGGGACATGGATGAAGCTGGAAACCATCACTCTCAGCAAACTAACACAAGAAGATAAAACCAACCCCTGCATGTTCTCACTCATAAGTGGGAGTTGATCAATGAGAACACATGGATATAGGGGCCTGTGGGGGGAGGGGGCCGGGGAAGGATAGTATTAGGAGAAATACTTAATGTAGATGACGGGTTGATGGGTGCAACAAACCACCATGGCACGTGTATACCTATGTAACAAACCTGCACATTCTGCACATGTACCCCAGAACTTAAAGTATAATAATTAAAAAAAAATAACAATAAAGTAAACACTCAAAGGCCTACAGGTATCAGGATGATAAGAATGATAAAGTATGAATAGCAATAGGTAGCTTGAGGTTTTGTTTGAAGCTAACCCTGCTTCAGAGCAGATATTAGAGCCTAACAGATGCCTTGTAGAAAGCCCACTAGTGCAGTGTGTTCACAGAAGCACTACCTTGTCTCCTTTTTCTTCTTTCTCTTTCACCTGCTTCTTCACAAGAAAGAACAAAAGTATAGGTTTTTTGTGGGGGGAGAACAAAAAAACCTTGTAATTCATTAAAGTTAGAAATGTTTACCACGAGGACAGTTGAAATTAAGCAGTTTTATGGGTTGAGTTCTACAGTTTTGTACTATTGTTACCAGAAAGGGGTCCAGAGCTAGGCCCCAAGTGAGGGTTCTTGGATCTCACACAAGAAAGAATTCAGTGTAAGTCCATAGAGTAAAGTGAAAGCAAGCTTATTAGGAAGGTGAAGGAATAAAAGAATGGCTACACCATAGACAGAGCAGCCCCGAGGGCTGCTGGTTGCCCATTTTTATGTTTCTTTTCTTGATGATATGCTAAACAAGGGGTGGATTATTCATTCCTTCTTTTTTAGACCACATAGGGTAACTTCCTGACATTGCCATGGCATTTGTAAATTGCCATGGCGCTGTTGGGAGGGTAGCACTGAGGACAACCAGAGGTCATACTGGTGGCCATCTTGGTTTTCATGGGTTTTAGCTGGCTTCTTTACTGCAACCTGTTTTATCAGCAAGGTGTTTATGGCCTGTATCTTGTGCTGACTTCCTGTTTCATCCTGTTACTTGAAATGCCTAACCCTCTGGGAATGCAGCCTAGTAGGTCTCAGCCTTATTTTACCAAACCTCTATTCAAGATGGAGTTGCTCTGGTTCACATGCATCTGACACTATCTGTTCTGGGTTCATTCACTAGCAAAGGAGTTACGTCCTCACCTAACATCACCAACAGGTTCTAGAAAACTGTAACTTTAAGCAAAAAGATGCGTAACAAAACCAATTATTATTTCTCATTAATTTTACAACAAATCGATGTTATTGAGGTCCTGCTGTATGTTGTTTTGCTTAAAGTTACAGTTATAAGGAATTTTTTGGTGACATTAAGTGAGGACTTGCTGTACTTGGGCTTCACACTGGTTCATTCTCACATTGTACAGGCTTCAAATTTATTTCTCTGAGGAAAAGTTAAGTTCACATAACAAAATTTTGCTCTCTCTATCTGGTGGATGAATTTGACTGTATCACTCTGTAAATGCCAAGGTTTGTTGACTCTTTTCTCAGACACCTCATATATCCCTGTTTTGGTGGGTTTCCCTGGTGGATTATGTTTTATCTCTTCCCTTCTACTCTGTTTACATATCTAAATTTTACCTATCTTTTAATAGCTGTCTGGAATTCTTTCTTTTACTTTCTTTAACAGATAAGAGCAGTACTTTTTTTTTAATCGTTCATGACTACTCAATCTGCACCTCTGTTATGTTTTTCTGTCTCCTCAAATGACACTTATTCAAGTTATATCTCATATATATGTCATCTGTCTGTCTATCTATCTATCTATCTATCTATCTATCTATCTATCTATCTATCTATATCACTAAAGTATAAGCTGATTTCTTTGTTTCCTGTGAAGGACCAGACACAGTGTTTTCCAAGTATTTAGTCTTTGTGCTTGGGTTGTTATCACAGGTTTCATATTTGTTGAAGAGCTAATATTGAATGTTAAGGTGAAATGCAGAATTAACGTTCCCTGGTATGAAAAAAACCTTTGAATATAGCACCTAGAGGTAAAAACAATTGAATTGTATTTAGTTTGCCCTATCATCCAGCTGGCTGTTGTCAGGTGAATAACTTTAAAATGTAAAGAAAGTTCAGAAAAGCCTGCAGATGTGAGTTAGCTCTGTGTGTGTGTGTGTGTGTGTGTGTGTGTGTGTGTGTGTGTGTATGCAACTGGACCACAGAGTAGAAGCTTATAAAAAGTAATTTTTCAAGGGATTTTGAGAAATAGTAGGCAACATGTTCGGATTCTCAAAAGTATCTCCTCACTTTTCTAATTAAAATGTGAAAGATTTCTGAACTAGACATAGACTCCAACAGGGAATGGGAAAATCCACAGATTTGTAGCCAAAACATGTGAGCTAAAGTCTATCAAATTGTGTATTCGAGGAACATTTACTTTCTCTCTTCATACCTATTTTTTTCCCATATAGAAACTTAGCATACTTAAGGGGCAAAGTGTTACTGAAAAAATTGACAGAAGAATTCTGTAAAAGCAAACCAACATAGTTTTCATGAGAATTAAATAAAATAATATGTAAATATGGTCAATTAGATCTGAAAAATAAATACATGAGTTCGATTTTATACACTATGTTTACCTTTCTAGTAGCAAACGAATTCTGGCATATCATTGCTAATATGTAATTTTTAGAGATATTTTAAAAAAAATATAAAAATATAGATTTTTGTTTAAAAAGTAAGGGCTTTCATGTTTTAAATGCTTCTGCAGAATCCAGTGTTTTAAAATTCTTTAAATACATTTTTACCACTCTAATTGGTTTCCTGACACTATTATTATACTTTTGTCTATAGAAAAATACTCAGAGTCATATTATCAACATCTCTTAGCAATATATGGATCATGTAACATTCACTAAGGAGAAGTTGAAAGCTTTAATAATTCAAAGCAATTACTTTACCATGAAGTTATTATTCTCCTTTGGCTACTACAGTAAATGAGAAAATTTGTTTCTGAAGAAATCAGTGAATTTTTAATCTTAAAAGTAGTAAGCAAGTCTTATGGAGACAATGTTTGCTATCGATTAAAAATAAAATAAAAATTAAATAAAACTGAGAAATGACTTAATGCTGTTCTTCTTGTTTAAGGGAATACATTTATCTCATATGTTTTTTTTTTAAAAAAAAGGAAAATACTTTGAAGTGGTAGAAAAGATGAAGCTGGAAATTCTGACATCCCCACATAGGAGAGTTTGAGGGTGATCTCACTAATATATTCCAAGTCTCAGTCACACATTGAGTATTCTGAACACCTGAAGTCTAAAGTGAACATTTCCTTAAGAATATGGTAGACAACTTTATTATTTATGTGATTATAAAGTGTTTAATTTAGATTGCCTTCCAGGGCCCTGGGCAGACATCTCTTCCTCTGATGTTCACAACTAAGATATTTAGACTGAAAAAACTCTGAATTACTAAATTGGATTTTATGAGGATGACTGGGCAACTCCTGGGACTTGTGAAGAATATCATGCAATCTTTGTTTTCTGGGCAGTTTTAAGACAAGGCTTTGATTTTACAAAAGCCTACAATTTCAGCACTTACTGACCTTTGAAATCATTGCATTGAATGGAAAAGGAAGATTTTCAATGGCTGAAACAGTGACATTTTTTCCCATAGTTCTGGCTGTGGAACAATACACCAAGTTGAGACTCCTGCATCTCTCCTTCCACTAGGCTTCATTTGTCATAATTTCCCTTCATGGTCTTAACACAAATATAAGAAATTGCCTGGTGTGCCCATGTAACAATTCAGACCAAGTCAAGAGCCCCTGAGTCACTAGCTGCTAGGATCTAAAATTAGTCTTGCTTCCATCTACACATTTTTTGATGACAGAAACACTTTGAGACCAGCTAAACTTCTCCTTCAACACAGTGCCTCTGTGTTGTCACATGTTGTACAATAACAAAAATACCAACAATGACCAAAAATAAGACTTTTTACCTAGCCCATGTGAAATTTCAGGCACTTATCTGGCACTTTTTATGCAAAGTCTATCATTCCTATTACTGATGTCAGTGTCTGTGTTATTTTCACTTAATATGAGGGTAATACATTGATTGATTAGAGGTCAAGTAAGGTTAGGTAGCTTGCTGAAGTTACAGTATTAGGAACGAGTCTTATCTCTCAGTTTCTCTACTTAATCTCAATTTACTTTCTCAATCTTGGCACTCTTATGTAGACACAGATCCAGCTCCTTTATTCTACTATTTGTATAAACTTAAGGGGTACAAGTAGTTTTGGTACATGGATATACTGAAATTTGCTACATGGATATACTGCATAGTAGTGGAGTCTATCTGAGTTTTAGTGTGACCATCACCTAGATAAGGTACATTTTACCTTATCTTAATGGGTCTTACCCATTAAGAACCAGCTCTGATAAATTGAGCTCTCCACAATAAATAAGAATAGAAAGTCCTGATGATGCCATGATATCCTCACCTCATTTTTTTCCTGAAAACATCCATATAATTTCTACCTCTGTGTCCAGTATTTTTATTGATCAGGCAGCCCCCAATGATAGAATTACTCTCCATTAATAAGAGCACAGTACAAATTCATCCTACTCAAAAGGCATTCCTGTATTTCATTGGTTACAACTCTGTCCTGAGAACTTTGAAATCCTGGCTCTGCTGACTTCATTTTCAAGGATTCTTGACTTTTTCTTTTGTGTTCCAGCAACACCAAGGTACTTTTTATTTCCTGGGCATAACATGTATTTCCTTACATTAGAGCTTATGTTTATGCTCTGCCTGAAATATTTTCCTCAATTTTTTTGATGAGTACCTATTAGCATGCTTTGAGAGGCATGTTAGGTATTACCTCTTCTAGGGAACTTCTCTGATTCTCAAGTTTTATGTTTCTATAGTCATATTCAATGCCTGCCCGTTATACTATATTTTTTCTAGATGTGTGTTTCATCCTTCCAAACAGTATGCTTTTGCATCCATAGCACCATGTCTAAAACTTAGCATATTTGCAACTACATGAATGAAAAATAAGTCTTAGAACTTATAAAAATATGCATTATACATTAGTCATTGGTGTTTATGTTTTCTCAACTAGTTTTTAATTTATTAATTGTTTGAATCATTAATATATATGCCCTAGCACAGTGATCAAAAGCATAATTCTAAAAATTGTCTCGATCAAATCCCAGATCACTCAAACGTAGCAGTAGGATGTGATCTCTGGTGGTATAGCCAGAGTCTCAATAAAGCCAAACTTTCATAGACTAACGAAAGAGTGCTATTTGGAGTAGCAATAGGAAGTATGGGGTATGCTGTACTCATCTCCTCGGATACTGATGTACATTAGAAATTTAAAAAGTTCATTTTGAAAGTGTTTTAGGATAAGTTAAATTCACAGGTAAAAACTAATGTTTATGTTGAGTTATGAAGTATGGCAAGTATTCAGTGCAAAGTTGGAGGATGTAGGGAATCATGGTAATCATAGAACTGAATATCCACACAGCACTATAGAGGAATAGAGGGGTCAATTAACTATGGGAAAAGAGAGAAGTTAGTAAAAAATATGAAAACTAGAGATAAATGTAAGGGCAAGCTTACGGTAGAGGACAGATGACCACAGGCACTCATCTCTTAAGCAGTGATCAGGGATAATAGGGTATAAGTTATAATAAGTATAAATGACCATAATATTTTTCTTACGTATCAGTACTTAGGAGGCCCCTAATACTTCTGACACACAGAAGTCACTTATCTATTTACTGTGAATCAAAGACTCCTGGATAGAAAAGATTTGGAGTTTATTAAATTATGCACAACAATTCCAACAATAGACATGAATAAAATTACCAGAGGGGACCTTGGTGAGAACGGGAAACTCAAAACCCACCAGGAAAAGACAAGTAACATAAAATGGGTGTTTCTATAGGAGAAAGATACTAGTGTGCATATTGGGGTGAAATGGAGTGGAGAAAACCTGACCTAAAGTTATTCAAACGTTTGTTTTTATTTGCAAACATTAATATCAAAGAATGAAAAATGATAGACATAATGAAGAAAAATAATTAACTCACTTCAATTATTCTGCACACATTTACTCTAAACTTCTCATTTGAGGACAGTGGTTTGAATCTGGAGCATCAGCACCAGCTGGAGCTTGTTAGAAATACTAATTATTGGCTGGGCACGGTGACTCATGCCTGTAATCCCAGCACTTTGGGTGGGCGAGGCAAGCAGACCATCTGAGATTGGGAGTTCGAGACCAGCCTAACCAACATGGAGAAACTCCGTCTCTACTAAAAATACAAAGCCAGACATGGTGGTGCATGCCTGTAATCCCAGCTATTTGGGAAGCTGAGGCAGGAGAATCACTTGAAGCCAGGAGGCTAAGGTTGCAGTGAGCCGAGATCATGCCACTGTATTCCAGCCTGGGCAACAAGAGCAACACTCCATCTCAAAAAAAAAAAAAAAAAAAAAAATTAATTATTGAGCCTAATCTCAGGCCTACTGATTCAGAAATAAGGCTGTGGCCAAGCCATTGACAATCAAGTGTATGATTCAAATATTGCCCTAAACTTTGTCTAATAAGAAATCCTGTATATGGAGTATACTCCCGTATATTAGATTCATGCTCCATTCCGTTGGGAAAATATTTGAAAAGTGCCTTCTAGGTCAACCACTCCCTTTTCTTCCTCACCCTGCAGCAGGAAAACATCTACTCCATCTCTGACATGTGATGATTGTACTTTTAAAGACATTTAAGTGATGCAGAGTTGACTCTTACATATGGATCATCCCATATTTAAATATTCTTAATTTTAGAAAGCTTCTCCATTTTTTGAACTGATATTGATTCTAAGAAACTTCCATATTTACACACTTCTAAATGTAACTTCATGTTTTATCTTCCTAATTTAGCTCATTTTAACACTTTAAAATGATTATATTAAAGCTGTTTCTATGTATATATGCATTTATAAATATAGATTTACCCTAAAAAATGTTACTCTTTCCTAATTATCTGCATTTAAAAATCTGTGCACCATGTTTCCTATTTATAGTCAGTTTACATGAAAACAACAGCTGCCCTAGAAAAATAATTGCTGGGAACGAACCAGGACATAACTAAGCAACTATGGGCATTTCCTGGTGAAATAAATATTTTTGACTGAAAGCAACTCCCGCATGTTGAAATGAGGACAGAAAAACATCTATGGGCATGTCGCTCCTCTTTCAAGTGCAACCAGATTTCGGAATTAATTAGAGCTCTATCTCCATCTGTACTTTTATTACTTGTTAACCACCAGGCTTCCATGATTCTTGCAGTGCACATATAGTGCACATTGATATATTAATGTGGGAAAAAGATAGGCTGAACCTAAAATGCGTATATTGTCCAGCTTGGTAAATCAAAAGGAGCATTAAGCAGTCACTTATTCTTTTAAATTTCATTCAACTCTATATTTGCTTTGTGTGTTTCATTGACTTTGAATCTGTCTTGGTGGGCCTGTTATTTGAAATCTAGTGAACTAGAAAGAGATACATCCTGTTAACGTGTTAAATATAGGATTAAGCCTAATACTAAGATTGCATAGTATAATTTCAATATGTGTTTGTGTTAAATTGGTCAATAGTAGGGTGGGTGTCTATGCTTGAAACAGAAACATTTCTACTTGTTGAATCTTGCTTTAATTTTTAAATTTGGTCTCTAAATATTTTTAAATTATGTTTTTAAGTTATCTTTCAAAATGTACATGGTACAAAAATAAATTTCCAAGGATGTACAGTGGAAATAAAATTCTCCCCTCCAGTGTGAATCCGTGGGTTCTCTGCACCAATTTTCTAGTAAGAGATTTTAGTGCCCATCAAAATATTTTCTATTCCTGTTCTTTTCCCATCTGTAGCACACAATGGATAATTAATATTTGAATGAATACACAAATATATATGTATGTGTGCATATTATATAGGTGTATGATGTTTAAAAAATAGAATCTGTTCTGGCCTTATTTTTGTTTTTGTTGTGTGGGTGTGGGTATGGGTATGTATTTATGTTCACTTTATTTTAGAGATACTTCCAGAATATATAGGTCTACTTTTACAGTATAAGAGCCTCCAAACATTCCATAACTATGATACTGTTTAATCAGGCCCAATTATTGGGAATTTTGATAGTTTCTGATTTTCTATTGTTACAAATAATGCTGCCACAAGCATCTTTTATGTGCACTTTTGGGGACATTATTGTGTATATATCTGTAAAACAGAATCCCTAAAGTGATGTTGTTGGATTAAAGGGTATATGTATTTTAAAATTTTTATAGGAACTGACAACTTGTCTTCCAAATAGGTGAGTCTTAAAACATGACTAGATTGCAAGTGGTCTGTTCAAATCAAAAATTTCCATCAACCCCATCAACTCTAGATAAACACAGAATATCAGTTTATGAAAAAAAAAAGTTTGCTATTCAAACAGCGACTAGACAAGTGCTTTTCCTCCAGTGTCCTTTATGTCCTCAAAAATATAATTTAAGTAAAAATATCGTACCTGTCAGGCAGGCATGGCTTTGACACATAAGCCCTGGGCCCCCTTACAATCACATTGTCACACATTATTCCCCCTGCTCCAAAGGTGTTGAACCAAGTTACAATCCTGACAACAATGATTCCGAGCACTCATTTATGCACAACCTTGTCACAATTGCCTTTTCTCAGATGTGGTCATGCTTCCCAATGTGACAAGAAAAGTAAAGGTGTCTCATTATTACTTTCCTCACTTTTACTTGATTATAAAAGTGGCTGAGGGTCCTTTCATTAAAACTCTGGATTACATTATACATGTATCCATTATTCTTCAACAAGAACAATCCTAATAAATAAACGTAACTAATTAATTTTAAAAGAATCATGCTAATTTTCTAATTTTTCATCCAATATTACCATGCACACTTGAAGTAAGTACCCTAAGACAACTGATTTGTAGGCAAGGTTTATTTTAAAAGTCTGTAAACTGGTTCCTAAAAGTTGATAGGAGAGGAGTCCCTATGGACAAGTGAAAAGGCAGAGAAGTCACTAAAGTGACAAGATGTTAAGATGGAAAGAGCCAAATACAGGGAATGTTGATGGGACATACACAATTTAGTGAATAATATATGGCCCATACCTTGAAGAAGAAGAAAATGTCAGAAAAGAAGATTTAATGAACTATTACACATAATTAGACACTGTGCTAGGTGATTTCCTTGCCTAGATAGTTTAAGATAAAAGTTAGTGTTACAGTTTTAGAGAACAGGAAATGGAGCCAAGAAGTATTACCCACCTAGTCAATGATGGAGGGAGAATTTAAATACAAAGTCTTTTTCAAACCTGAGATCCTTTTCACAGTACCATACTAGTTCTTATCAAACATGTAGATCTAATGAAAGTCAGAACAATGTTCTGAAATCATAATAACTGTAGAGATTGATAAGAACTCTAGGAGGGAAACAGAAAAAAAGAAAGATTAGTAGCTGTTTTGCATTTTGCCTGAAGGAAATTGTAAATAGGCTCCTTTTACACAATGAGTAAAGAAAGATAATTGACTTTGGAATGGACATCTTAGCATCAAGAACTATGTTCCAAACTTTCCCTCTTTGACAAATGTCAACACATATATCCCCATCCATTCCCAACAACTTGAATGTATTTGGTCTTCGTGTAGTATTAGGTCTTACAATAGTTTATATTCTCTCTGAAGCTTAGTTCATTGTAAGTGATTTAATGTGACAAGAGACAGAAAAAAATTGCATTGGCAGACTGTTACTAAACTTAATTATTCACCAGATCCAACCCCAATCAATTAACCACAGCACTACACAACATAAATTCTGGATTATCCTCCATGAGAAAGGTTGCCACTCCTGTGTTTTCTCAATTAACAACTTCACTTCTTTCCATTTACTGTTCTCAGCCATGGCCAGTAAATCTGTGATAATTTACAATAATTGTGTTTTATATTTATATAGCAGTTGCCATTTTTCAAAGCCCATTCATATCTACTAACTCAATTCAGCTCCACATTCAGTAATTCATTAATCAAAGCAGGCAACATTATCTCCATTTTTCAGGTCAGTAAAATGAGACTTGCAGAGAAAAACAGCTGCCCCAATGTAACGTGTTTAGGAAATTTCAGATATCAGACATGGCATGTGGTCCATAGAGGTCAGTAAACTCATGAATATTTTCCTAAAATCTTCTAAATATAACACCTGAGGAATCAAAGAATTAAAAATGTCAGAGATAGGTCTAAAGCTACACACCCAGAGACTTACAGAACTGAGAAGTAAATACAGGTCTTGTCTCCTGGCCCAATACAATGCTTAAATACCCTTAACTCCTAACATTTAGAAAGAATATAAATCAAAGATATATTGTGAAAATTATGTTTTAACATTGTCTATTATGGTTTATTGTCACCTGTATTACTATGATACCTTACATTTTTAGTTTGTATTGACAAAATATCAAGAGTAATGGTAAAATAAAAATTTCATATAACCATTTGTTTCATCAACATAAAACAATACAGTAAGCATTTTAGTTTGTTTTTCTCTACCCATATGCTCCTTAAATTTTCTTTCCTTTTTTTTTTTTTTTTTTTTTTTTTGAGACAGAGTAGTTCTCTGTCACCCAGGCTGTAGGAGGGGGCAGTGGCGTGATCTTGGCTCACTGCAATCTCCACCTCCCAGGTTTAAGCAATTCTCCTGCTTCAGTCTTCTGAGTAGCTGGGACTACGGGGGCATGCCGACCATGCCTGGCTAATTTTTGTATTTTTAGTAGAGACAGGGTTTCACCATGTTGGCCAGGATAGTCTCGAACTCCTGACCTCAGGTGATCTGCCTGTGTTGGCCTCCCAGAGAGCTGGGATTACAGGCATTAGCCACCGTGCCCAGCCTCAAATCTCACCTATTTTAACGTATCTTCTCAGAATGCCCAGTTTATTTTGATACTTCCCATTTTAGAACACATAAAACATTTCCTTGCTAGAGAAAACTAAAAAGTGTAACCAAAAAAGAAGACAGCACCCACCATCTTCCAAGTATGCATTATCAGCGTTAGTCATCACAACAGCCCATTTTTGGTAGGTTTAGAAAAGTTAAGTGAGTTAGTTAGGTACATTAAGTTATAAATCTAGTATTACAAACCAGACTAACATACTACAATTAATAGTAATAGTAGTGATAATAACAACAACAAAATTAAAATTAAATTATTCCTATATATAAGATAGAGCTAAGTAATTTATACATATTTTGGAATTTCATGATTACAATAACAATCATAACAACAATAACCCTATTTTAGAGATAAGCGGAAAAAGACATAGTTATTCCACCCAAAGCTTTATAACTTGTATGTAATGAATATTAGACTTGCACCTAATCAGACAACTTTGTACTTATCCATGTTTCCGTATATCAAACGACATAATGATTTATTGTCAAATTTATTGTCTGATTGACTTACACATATTGCGTTACACTTTCCAGAAGTTGGAACAGTGGAGTCTTTATGATTAAGAATTGTCTTGAAAGTCAGCATGTCTCCAAAATAATAATTTGTGGATAACTTACAAGTGCTAAGCCTTAGACATATTATGTCAAATCTACAACTATGTGATATAATAAGGCATATCCACATTTTTTAAATAGAGAAACTGGCTCCAATAATTATATAAATGGTCAAACCAGAATATAAATCCTTTTCTGCTGCTTTCAAGGTGCTCAC
Source organism: Macaca mulatta (assembly GCF_049350105.2). NCBI lineage: Eukaryota > Metazoa > Chordata > Mammalia > Primates > Cercopithecidae > Macaca > Macaca mulatta. The sequence continues at coordinate 81,889,243 of NC_133419.1, forward strand.
TTTCCACTATTCCATAGTGTCTCTCTTACATTAATTATGTACTTATGACATTCTGGGCAATCAGCACATATTTAATACAGGGGCTTGTGTCTGATTTTGTTGAAACTGAAGAATCCTTATTTTGTGATTACATTTTCCAAAGAAGAAAAGAGAGAAGGTTGTTGGAAAGGCTCTCTCTCCCAAATGATTTATAATTCATGTTAATGAAAAATCTTACTGAATATGAAATGCAAATTATATGTAGTTATATATTTACAGAGTTACTTATTTGGCAAATAGTAAGTTGCAAACATTAAGATTCTCTAATCAACATCAGGACATATGGCCATCTATTTTCAAGAGACTAGGTTTGATATTGTAGAAATGATCAATGACATATTTGATAGATTTATAGAAGTCAGGAAGCAACCTCTTAGTAAATCATTGTTAAATAAAGAGTTCAGAAATTCTTTTGCACTCCACTATCCATTCAGCATTGAAATGAATTAACCTTCCTCCTATTGTCTTACCACCTTAAAAAAATCAAATTCTACAAGCCTCTTAATTCTTTTCCAAGGTTATTCCCCACTCTTCCTTTAGAGAATTTTAGCATAAATGGCCAGATGTGGTAGCTCACATCCCAAGGAGATCCCACTTTGGGAGGCTAAGGTAAGTGGATGAGTTGAGGTCAGAAGTTCAAGACCAACCTGGCCAACATGGGGAAACCCTGTCTGTAATAAAAATACAAAAATTAGCTGGGCATGTTGGTGCACACCTATAGTCTCAGCTACTCAGGTAGCTGAGGGAGAAGAATTGCTTGAACTTGGAAGGCAGAGGTTGCAGGGAGCCAAGACTGCGCCACTGTACTCCAGCCTGGGCAATAGAGCGAGACTGCATCTCAAAAATAAAATAAAATAATAAATAAATAAATATTAGCGTAAAGTATATCAGGCAAGTCCAATTCCATATATTGCTCTCAATATCAAGAAGCAATTGCATTATGGAGAAGAAAATTAGATGGAAAGAGTGTAAGATGCAGTAGGCCCTGTATTGGTACACTGAATAAAATATTTTTATGAGGACCATTGAGGGGCCAGTAGGCCCTGTATTGGTACATTGATTAAAACATTTTTATGAGGACCACTGAGGACCATTGAACTGCCAGCCTCAGAATCACTGTGGCACTTGCTAAGATACATATTTTGGTGGCTAAATCTAGATCAAAATAATTTAAATTGTAGAGGTAGCCCAAAGTTTCCATTTATAGAAAGCCTTTTAAGTGATCTTGGTTTACACTCTAATTTCAAAAACACTGAGGTAGAATAGAAATGTTTTCCTCTTCTGGGGTAAATTGCATTTCTGATCATGAGGCTCCGTCTTTCTCCCCATCTATGCCATTTAGAAGGAATTTTGCAGTGCTCTCCAAAGTTAGTTCAGTGTAATGCCTGACTTTTGGTAGGGACAATGTGATTTGCTTTAGCCAAAGAGATGTTAGAAACATGGTGCCATAAAGTATCTATAAAATTGAACCTGCTCTTACATGTGCCTTTGTCATCACCACACATGCCAGTGCTAGATGCTGGTCTCAGGAGAAGAAGAGACTTGAGAACAGCCAGCGCTGAAAAACTGAGCCCAGCACAGCTGACCCCAGGCACTCTAGAGATCTCTAAAGACAAATGATTATGACTCTAAGCCACTGAATTTTGAGGATAATTTGCTATGCAGCAGTCTGTTGTCATGGTTAACTGATACACTTTATAACAAATGAGGAAGGAAACTAACAGTTTCTAAACTCAAAGTAAAAAATACACAATAGAAGGTGAATAGACAGTGTCTCCCAAATCAGATGACCTTGTGTTGCCTTCCCACTCTATCTACTGTTTTGTTTTGTGGCAACTTACTACATTTCTAAGGTTTAATTTAATTGAATATTAGTGTATTAAAACAATAGCTTCTTTGTGGGATTTTTACAAATATTAAGTTGGTGCAAAAGTAATTGTGGTTTTTGCCATTTAAATTAATTTTAATGGCAAAAAACTGCAATTACCTTTGCACCAACCTATATTAAATAAAATGAAACAGTGTGCATAACTCTGTAACTAGTACATGGTAAACAATCAGTAAATGGTAGCTATTGCTATAATCATCTAAATTTATGTTACATACTGGACTAGGGAGCTTTCATATTTTTCACTGAAATGTTGCAGTACTCCTTATAGAATGTATAATTCTACCTCATTTCATACCACCATAGAAGAATTAGAGGAACACAGATGTTAATTAATTTGCTTGCCATGACATAGCTAATATATTGTATTTTAATTTCTAAGTCCATGCTCTTATAAACAAAATGTTTCCAACTTTTTCTCCACAATGTCGCCCAAACCTGCTACTCTACCAAACAAAATGAGAAGACTTAATATATAAAGGTATTCTGTATGCAATTCTGATATAAATTTTATACTGGAGAATTTATACTGGTACCTTTTGTAAACCCTCTTCCATTCATTTAAGTCATGTCTGTGACTATGAAATCTGAAACTCAGCTCCCTATTTTGATGTAATTCCACTTGTCTGCTTTTGCTTCTGTTGCCTGGGATTTTGAGGTGATATCCAAGAAATCACTGTTAAGGTCAATACCAAGAAACATTTTCCCTTATTTTTTTCCTAAAAATTTTACAGTTTCCGGTCATTCCATTTTGAGTTTCTTTTTGTGTATGGTGTAGGATAAAAGTCCAGTTTCCCTCCCTCCCTCCCTTCCTTCCTTCCTCTTTTCTCTTCTTTCTTTTCTTTTCTTTTTTCTTTTCTTTTCTTTCTTTCTTTTTTTTCTTTCTTTTTCTCTTTCTTTTCTTTTCCTTTTTTTCTTCCTTCCTTTCTTTTCCTTTCTTCCTTTTTCTTTCTTCTCCTTCCTTCCTTTTTCTTTCTTCTTTTCCTTTTGTTCTTTTTCTTTTCTCCTTTGTACCTTCCTTCTTTTCTCTTTCTTTTCTTTTCCCTCCCTTCCTCCTTCTGTTTCTTTTCCTCTTTCCTTTCTCTTCTTTCTTTCTTTCTTTTCTTTCCTTTTCCTTTCTTTCTCTTTCCTTTTCCTTTCTTTCTCTTTTCTTTTCTTTCTTTCTTTCTTTCTTTCTTTCTTTCTTTCTTTCTTTCTTTCTTTCTTTCTTTCTTTTTCTTTCTTTCTTTCTCTTTTTCTTCCCCTTCCTTCCTTCCTTCCCTCCCTCCCTTCCTTCCTTTCCTTCCTTTCTTTTCATGAATGTGGATATCCAATTTTTCCAACAGTATTTATTAAAAAGACTACTTTTCCCTATTGTGTAATCTGGCACCCTTGAAGATCAATTGACCGTATACACACAAGGATGTATTTTGGACTTCCTGTTTAGTTCCATTAGTCTATATGTCAGTTTTTATGTCAGTGCTATTCTGTTTTGATTACTATTGTTTTGTATAATATTTGAAATTATAGTAAGTGTGATGCCTCCAGCTTTGTTCTTGCTCAAAATTACTTTGGCTATTTGGAATGTTTTGTGGTTCCATATAAATCTTACTGTTTCTTTACCATTTCTATACAAAATGACACTGGGATTTTTTAAGATACTGCTTCGAATTCTTAGATTGTTTTGGGTAGTATGGGAATTTTTAAAATATTCACTATTTGAATACATGAACACATAAAGTTTTTTCATTTATTTGTGCCTTCTTTACTTTCTTTCAGTGTTTTATGGTTGTCAGTGTAAAAATATTTCACCTCCTGGGTTAAGTTTATTCTTAAGTATTTAATTTTTTGATGCTGTTGTAAATGGGACAGTTTCTTAATTTTCTTTTTGGTTGGTTCATTGCTATTTGTGTATAGAAATACTAGTAAGTTTTGCATGTTGATTTTTACACTGCAACTTTACTGAAAATGTTTATTAGTTTTAACAGTTTTATTTGTGAGGTCTTTAGAGTTCTCTGCACATAAAATTATGATATCTAAAGAGACAATTTACTTCTTCCAGTTAATATTTCATTCACATATGTGTGTTTGTGTGTGTGTGTGTGTGTGTGTGTGTGTGTGTGTGTACTTGCTGTGGATAGAAATTCCATTTCTGGGTTAAAGAAAAGTAGCCAGAATGGGCATACTTGCCTCATTCCACATTTTAGAGCTCCTACAAAGCAAAAAAAATAATCAATAAAATGAAAAGGTAATCTACAAAATGGAATACAATATTGAGAAAGAATTAAAACAAAAATATATAAGGATCTACTATAACTAAATAGTAAAACAAAACAAAACTAGTAATTTGATTAAAAATCAGCCAAATAACAAAATAGACATTTCTCTAAAGAAGATAATATAAATAGCCAACAGGTATATAAAAGGTGCTCAAGGTCATAGTCATCAAGAAAATGCAAATCAAAACTATAATGAGATAATCCTTTGTACTGTTAGGATGGCTATTATCCAAAAAAAAAAAAAAAAAAGGTAAATATTGGCAAGGATATGGAGAAAAAGGGACATGTACAATGTTTGGGGGAATGTTGATTGGTGTAGCCATTATGAAAGACACTTCAGAGGCTCCCTGAAAAATTATAAATAGAACTACCATAGCATTATTCAGCAATCTCATTTTTGGGTATATAGCCTACCGTTTTTGAAAACATGGAGGAAACGGAAAGTCATTATGTTGTGAAATAAGCCAGACACAGAATGACAAATGATACATGATTTTACTTATATGAGGAATATGGAATATTCAAAAACTCAGAAAAGCAGAGTGTAGTGTGGTAATTGCCAGGAGCTGGGAAGTGGGAGAAACAGGTATTGGTCACAGGGTAGAGGCTTTCTGTTATGCAAAATGAATATGTCCATTATAATGTCTATAGCTGACAATAATGTATTATGTACTTGAAAATTTGCTAACAGGGCAGATCTTTCGTTAAGTGTTCTCATCACAAAATAAAAACTAAAAAGATATGAGGAAACCTTCTGTTAGAGCTATGGATATGTTTATGGCATTGATTGTGATGATGGTTTCACAGATATATACTTATCTTTAAACTCATCAAGCTGTATATAGTAAATTTGTGTAGCTTTTGTGTAAAAAAAGGAACAGCTTTCTGCCCTAGCTCCAGAGAAATTCAAGCATGAAAATATTTTAACAATAAATGTAATGTTAATATTTTAATGATACCTTGATACTATAACAGATAAACTAGCTGTATGTAATATATTGCCAAAGCAATCAAAATTATCAAGTGCAACTCAACTTTGGAGCTTGTAAAACAAGATGCAAGGAAAAATCTAAAATTAATGACAATATAGTATAGCAGAAAATGCTTGGAGTTTGGTTCTAGGTGTATTTGGTTTTGAGTCTTGCATCTGCCACTTACAAGCTGTATAAACATGAACAATTCGCTTTTCTGAATTTCAATTTTCTCACCTTTAAATATATGGATATGTACTAGATATGTACTTTAATGTTTGTTGTCAGAATTACATAAAATATATATTAGTTCTTATATGTAAGCATTCATTGTCATTTCACAAGTATTACATTAGTTTTCTTTCTCCTAGCCCAAGAACATATGCAAGAGTAATTTATTTCTTATTAATTCATAATTCATTTATAGATCATGCACAAATGAAAGAAATATAATACAGTTTCCTAAGTCTCAATCAGGATATAAGCAGTGGAAGTAATGCAGGTAGGCTATAAACGTAGGTAACGCAAATAACCAACCAAAATATTTATGGTAGTTCACACAGATCCAAGCAGAGGAATTTCATCAGTTCATTCACAAGTGTAAAATGGAATGTAAAGTAGCCTAGACCTTCCTAAGGCAGAAGACATGTACACCTATGCCGCTGTAGTACAGCCAAAGAAAAATGAAAATTCCTGATTTTGTCATGTTACTAGAGAAAGACTTTATCATCTCTAGCATCCAATGGGCTTCAATATTTTATGTGACCTTTTCCCTTTGTAAGTAATCTTACAGTGTAATTGCATTGGATGATTGCTTCAAAATTATTAATCATCATCCCTTTTAATTTTTTGTTGTACTGTAAAAATTTGGATTAAAAAGTAGGTTTCTAAAAATAGGGTATGTCTTTACTTTCTAAGGAATTAAAGTGCTTAGGCAGGAACTGGTTATATATAAATTCCACCATAATTTTCATAAGTGCAGGGATTCAGTCTCTATTGTTCATTGCTCTATCTTCAGAGGTTATAAGCATATCAGGTACCCAGTGACATTTGTTATGGTGGTTTTTCACTTTGTTAAATTGATAGACTTCAAAAACTGGAACCATATATCCCATAACCCCCTTGCTTTTATGGTTTCAGCTGAGAGTAGGTCAAAATAAAAAAAATACATCAGTTTTTGAAGGCAGAAGTAGAACAGCTACCATTTTTCTATCAGGTAGCTGTGGCCACATTTGCAAGATCAATACATAGGTGGTAGAAGGATCCAGCTTGACCTGGCTTTTTACAGTAGGGAGATAAACCTGGAGGTGTTACATTCCAGCTTGTCTTTGCTTTCTCCTGCTGCACATCTAGCATTTTCACCCTACTGGTAGGCCTGCCAAAGCCCATTACCAGACACAGAGGTGACACAGAGGCAACACAGATTTCCTCACCAGCTCCCTTTGGTGGTCACTCAGAGATGGATGCATCTGACTTCTTACTCCCCTCCCTCTTTGAAAAAATAATCAACCCTCCTGAATTATGGGCAAAAGTAGACAAATTAACTCTCAAAAGCAGAGTAGTGTGGTAATTCTGAAACCTTCAACTCTCTTCTCTAGATCTTTATCTTTAAGTCCTCCCACAATTATTAATCTTTATGTACTTTGATAAATATTTTATTTCATAATACTCATAATAGTTCTGCTTCTGTTATCAAACCCCGACTAATACAGATACTGGTATCAGGCCAAAATCAGTCTAAGAACAGGAAGGGTGCGCTTCCTATTCTTAGAATGTTTTAGCCTATCTAAAACATATCATTAGTCTCTCATTCTTAGAATGATAGTCTCAGACAAAATCACTTCTAAGTATTTTTAGAGTATTGACCCAGAGTATCCTGACATGTTACTCAAAATAGACAGGAGACTGTTTTGAAAAGACTTGTGGATAGACTTTCATTTAATGCAGTAAACCCAACAAGATTCACCAAAAAACTCCAAAGCTATTAGGACTATGCACTAGAGGAAGCAAAACCAGTTTGGATTTTAAAAAGAAAATAATTAATTCAAACTGAAAAGGTGACTCCAAGCCTACAGATTTCCATGGGCAAGAAACAGGCTAAAAAAGTTTCTAGCTACAAATACGAAATATTTCTTCTAGAAAAGGAAGGATGACTCAGAAAGCAGAGCTGGGATCCCCTCGCTATAAAACTACTCTAGGGAGCAAACCAAGCTGCTAATAAATATACATTACCTGCCCTTGGACAAATAGGATTTGTGGCATTTGCTTTTTTACCCCTTTTGGAATACAAGTGTTTATTAGGGTTATTCTATAACTGTTTCCCAAATTATTTTTGTTCATTTGGGGCATACAACTTGTCTTCTAGCCCACACATCTTCATTTGAATAAAAACACCTGTGAAGACGACTTCGAGGAATCTCATCTGCACCTGGATGACATTTTAATATTAATACCTTATAATTTGATGCTGAAGTGTGATAAAATTGTTGTGTCTTGAAACAAATTAGTATATTTTATATTCCTGGAGAAATAGGAAGATCTTATGACCACAGAGTAGACTGTGGTAGACTGAAGTTGGCCCAAATTTGTTGTCGTTCCTTCTCTTTCATCTGGGCTGGCCTGTGCCTTGCTATGGCTGATAGAATGAGGCAAACATGACTCTGTGTTATTTTGGAGAGTGGACTTGAAACGGACTTTTAAGAAAATTGCAACTCCCATTTTTAACTGTCTCTTGGAATCCAGCTTCTATGCTATAAAAAGCTTAGACGACGTAGGAAGGTCCCCTGGAAGAGAATTAAAGTGCTCTAGTTAATTGTCCCATCTAAAAAGCAGCACCAACTGCCAGCCATGTAAGTGAGCCATCTTGGAGGACCCAGCCCTGGGAGCCTTCCAGACAACTGCAGCTCCAGCCAACACCACATTAAACAGAACTTCCAGCTGAGCTCAGTCAACCCCAGTCATGAGAGATAATAAATCACTATTATTGCTTAAGCCACTGAGTTTTTGGATAGTATATTGAAGTTATATAAAGACATAAATATATAACCACAATACTTGTTAAATAAATTCCAAGGGTAGGGAAAACTACTTTCGAAATACCCTTACATTGTTTCCTAATATCTATACCCCTTACATGCATCCTACAAAGCTCCCTTCTGTAGACTATTTTTTGAAAACTCGCATATTCAAAGTAGTATGCCTTGGTTACGCAAAAGTTCATTTCAAGTAAAAAAAATTCCAAGCTTGAAACTTGGCCAAACCATTTATTAGTTGGGATAGCTAATTGAGCCATGTAACATTTTTTATCCTCAACTGCAAATTGTTTTCTTTTAAAATTGAGATAATAGTACCTACTTCACGGAATGTGTATAAGGATCATATAAAATATATAAAACACATTGATTAATACTTGTATCAGCAATAATATTAACCGCTACTATTATTATTTGACGAAGCAGGCAGTGGTTTGTTGGGTTGGGTTCATGAAATCAGCATTTGTCTTTCAAAGCAGAAGAAAGCAGTTGATATTGATGTATGTTACCTATTGTTTTGGTAATTTAATTAAAGAATTTTGAGTTACTTTTCCCGGGAAAGAACTTTAATTTTCTACAACTAGTGAATGTTCTGGAAAACATTTTCTGGGCACCTGGAATTCAGCATGTCATTTTATGAGGCAACGCACAACGCCACACACGTGCACATACACACCCACACATACACAAACCCCTCATTACAGTGTGGTATATCTTGGTGGGGTAGCTGATGAAACTAGATGCCTATACAGTTGATACTAATCTCAATTCGGTTTCAACTCTGTACACTCCGTAGAAGAAGACATGGCCTACTAGTAATCAAAGTATTGGGCAATATCTGGATTTTAATTGCTTTTCCCTCAAGCTAAATACAAATCACAATTTTACACTAAAACTTTTCAGAGGAGGGAAATATCAAGAGCTAGAGTCTGATAGAATTTTGAAACATCACATGAATTCAGTTATTTATTTTGTGAATGCTAAGTCTATTTGTTTCTTCAAGTAGAAAAAGTTAATAAAAATGACAAAACTACAAAAAGAAGCATGGGTTGCCTGCTGTGAAGGTGGTTGGAGGGTTGTGAAGAATGGAGATGGTAAAACAAAAGTAGAAAAAAGGTAGGCATGAATGAGTTCCCTGATTCCTTATGCTCAGGATGCTTCTTCACAGGCTGTGAGGGAGAAGTAGTAATAGATTCAACTGTAGCAGTGAAAACTACATCTACATTTGCCTGAATTTAGGGCTTCATTCATTTGCAATTATTGAATGCCCGTGAAGGGCCAGGAACAGTGCCAGTCAATGAAGGTGAAATAGGCTATTCCAAAAGAGGCAATACAAGATCATAATTAAGAAACTGGGCTTGGAGCCAACCCACATGATTTTGAATCCAGGCCTGTCATCGCCTTATTTACTGTGCAACCTCAGGAAAGTCACTTAACCTCCAGGGTCTCAGTTTTTTTAACTCTATTGTTAAAAGGTGGTAATAATATCCAATCCCTTGTGGGATTGTGGGCAGAATAAAATGTATTTCTATAATAATACACATTCAAAAATTAGATCAGTACCATAACAGCCTCGGCCCTTAATAAATGTGGATTATGGTAATCTCTTGCTGTGTTGGCTGACTTCCCCCCTTCAAAGACTCTTTCTGACATCCCACTATCTGTGGGATCAAGTTCAGAATTTCACTCTTGCCATCTTTGAATCAGAATGCAGATTCTGGTTCCATTGGCTCAAAGTAGGGTCTCAGTTTGTACATTTCTGAAAAGCTCCCAGGTGATGCCAATGTTGCTTGTTCACAGACCCCAATTTGACAGCAAAACTACACATTAATTCAAACTTTAGAATGTAGTATAAGACTGGAACATCATTTTTGCAGAGGCTCTTAAAACCTACTGTGGAAAAACAAAAAATAATGACGAATTTTGCCCAGTTGGAGATCAGGCCGACTTTTAAGTAGGTATTAGTGATAAGCGAAGACAAATATAGGGCAAAAGAAAAAATGTAAGGGTATTGTGTCATAACTTTAATGTCAAGGGCACCGGGTTGGAATCTGATATATACAGCAGAAGGAGATCAGAGAAAAGACTGAGAAGCAGAATTGATAAAGTTGCAGGGCAGAGAAGAAACTTTTGCTAACTGCTGTGCTGAAAGCTCCACCACAGAGATGGAGAAAATTCATAGGGTTATAGCATAGGGCATTGGGTTATAGCAGCAGGAAGTAAGTTCTGAAAATCTGTATACTTTTTATACTGAATTGGGGTAGAAAGTTATCACAAAATACATTGGTTGAGCAGAATTCAATATTTACAATTATTTAAATTTATTTTTAGAAGTATTATTTGCCTATAGTGATTACAAATATAAAATCAATTAATAGATATAGACAACATAACATTTTTAGAATATAATTGTGCCCAACACACAGTGTTAATGTTAGCTATTATTATAAGAGAGAAATATATTCTTGGAGAAAATGATGATTTGAAAATAATGTATTGAAAAAATAAGTAAAAGCTATGCTCTATCTGTTATTTCTTTTAACATATACAGAAAACCTAATAAATTAGATTGAAAAGGAAAAATACACTGTCCAAATCCATATAATTTTTATAATACATAGTTAGATTACCAACCAGTTTGTCTAGTCTGAAAGGCTACATTCTCTCATTCTTTCATGGCTGCATACTAAGTGTTTATGCCAAGGGTTAACATTAAGCTATAGTTTATTAACTGTATAATGAACATAACATCTTTAAGCAGCCAAGTGATTATTTATGTAATCAAGGCATAAATGCACACAAAAAATTTACAGATATAAATTATGATTGAGAAAACAGATCACTTACACTGATATTCAGCTATTCACCCATTCATAACTGCTGTAGTAGTTTTGTATAAAAAAACTTATAAATTAATTTTGGTATATATTATATTAATATCAGCAAGCTAACATGAAAAAAATAACACATTTATTTCACTTTTAGATTTTTTTGACATGCACAAACCCTTGAAAACTCACAGAATTGTTGTAACAATAAGAGCTTCTGTAAACCTTATTAGCCTTCCCTCGGTTTCGCCAAGATGCTATATGAGTTCTCAACTTAGAATCCTTTTTGGTGCTTCATTGGCTAGGGAGCTTTGTTCCCAGGTCTTGGCATAGCTAAATCCTTTTTGTCATCAAGGTCTCAGCTCAGATTTCATCTCCTCAAAGAGGACTTTCTGACTGTTAATCTTAATTAATTCTTCCCATCCCCACTCTTATATATTCAGTAATACTGTATCATACATATTATTTTCATCTTGTGAAATGGTCGTTAATATCTAAAATCTTATTTATGTATTTGTTTCTTTGCTTATTGAATATTTCTTTCCTTGAAAGCAAGGAAACATTTGACCTTGAGAGCCAGAACTTACCTTCCCTGCTAAGTTTGGGATGCAGTTACCACACCTAGAACTGCCACATGGTAGACATTCAATTATCTCTTAAATAAGTAAATGAAGATAAGTGACGTTCACCATCATCATAAATCCCAAAACACTAACATGCTCACAACTCATAGATATACTTAGAATAGTTTAAAATGTCATTCCTTGTAAGTTTAGGCAATTCCCTTGATCCCAAATTATTAGCAATTAAACATTTACTTTAGTATACTTCTTGATTTGTAATAATATTTCTGCTATGCAGTTTTTGACATGTAAAATTAAGATGAAGCAAAGACTTACAATCAATGGCTATGGACAGTTTAATTTGTATAGGTTTTTTGAATGAGATTCCATCATTCTGAACACAGAAGCTCTGTACTTAATTCTATACTCCATCTCCCCTGCCAGCTACCAACGAACTTAGGAGTAATGTTAAATCAGTAGTACATCACTTAAATAGTTAGTAAAGTAGAATCAACCTTAAACTGAAAACAATGTATATACATTTTTATGTGTTAGTTCTTATTATGTAATAGGCAATACCACTGTGTGCTAAATTAGCTTTAGTTAATTACAGGATTTCTAAATGTTGCAAACAAATTATTTAGTTTGCTGTATGCACAAACCTAATGCATTCTCTTATTATCGGAGAGAGGTCCATGTTAGGGATAAAGAAGATGACTCACTGGGGAAAATAAGTCACAATCTCTTATTATGATGGTCCTGTGTACTGTTACTAGAGTTACTCATTTTTATATCTAAAAAATATTCAAGATACAGTCAAAGGGTGTACAGCATTTACTTTCAGTTGTACTTAAAAGAAAAACATTTCATCAGAAGTCCAATTCATAGTATTGCCTTTTTCATACTAAAGTATTTCATTTATTGAAAGCAATGCTCAGTTGTATTGGGCCTGCATATGTAACAAGGAGCTTAGAAGGTGAGGTGGCGTAAAAATGGTCTTTCTACAAGTGTTCTTTGAAAGTGAAGATATTAAAACAGGCTTAAATTTAAAACCTATGTCATAGTACATAGTGAACAATGGTAACTGCCCATTAAATTAATAAGTTGCATTTTCAGTGTTTTAGTATTCATATTTAATTTTAGTGTTTATTGTTGATATTGACATCTAAATCACACCCCTTCTTCCTCCAGAATGTTTGTTTGGTTGACTGTTTAATCTTTCCTTTTGGATTCTATAACTTATACATGTCTTCTTTGTTAGTTATCAGCAAAGAAATATGAGGCCTTTTGTATTACCCATCTCAGTTCCCAAATACTTACTGAATGCCTGTTCAGATTTTGCCTAAGGTTCTAGGAAGGGTTACAAAATCAACAAAATATAGCCCTATACTATGAAAGACCTACATATTGCCAAGAGAAGAATGTAAAGAGATAAAACAATAGTTCATCAGTGAAGTAACATTTTACATATTTCTTGAAGAGTGGAAGGAATTTTGATAGGTGGAGGGGAGTTTGGCAATAATGGCAGAATGAAAGATTAGCTAAATCAACAAAGGCATTCAAACTGGTAAAGAGAAAGTTAAATTATCTCTATTTGCTGACAATATGATTTTATATCTAGAAAAACCTAAAGATTCTTGCAAAAACCTCTTAGATTTGATAAATTAATTCAGCAAAGTTTCAGAATACACAGTAATATACAAAATAAGTACTACTTTTATACAACAATAACAATCAAGCTGACAACCAAATCAAACAGGTAATTTCATTTACAATATCTACAAAATATTGAATACTGAGAAATATATTCAACCAAGGAAATGAAAGATTTTTGCGAGAAAAACTGCAGAACACTAATGGAAGAAATTGCAGATGACAAAAATATCTGGAAAAATATCTCATGCTCATGAATCAGAAGAAGTAATATTGTTAAAATGATCATATCACCAAAAACAATATATAAAACTAATGCAATCCCTATCAAAATACCAACATCATTTTTCACAGTACTAGAAAAAGCAATTCTAAAATTCATATGCAACCAGAAAAAAAGCCAGAATAGTCAAAATAATCCTAAACAAAAAGAACAAAGCTGGAGGCATCACATTACTTGACTTCAAATTATACTACAAAGCTCTAGTAATCAAAACAATATGGTACTGGTATAAAAATAGACACATACATCAATAGAACAGAATAGAGAACCCAGAAGACACAAATCTACAGTCAACTGATGTTTGACAAAGTTGAAAAAAACCTTGTCACCTTTGTCACTGGGGAAAGGACACGCTTTTCAATAACTGGTGCTGGAAAAATTAAATTGGCATATGCCAAAGAATGAAGCTTAATCCCTAGCTTTCACAAAATATAAAAATCAATGCAAGATGGATTAAAGACTTACAAGTAAGACCTGAAACTATTAAAATAGAAGAAAACCTAATGAAAACTCCTCAAGACATTGGTCTAAGCAAAGAATTTGTTACCAAGACTTCAAAAGCAGAAGCAACAAAATCAAAAACATAGGCAAATGGACTTAATTAAACTAAAAAGCTTCCGCACAGCAAAAGAAACAATCAGCAGAATGAGCAGACAACCTGCAGAATGGGAGAAAATATTTGCAAACTATGCATCTGAAGGAGTACTGACATCCAGACTTTACAAGGAACTCAAACAACTCGACAACAAAAAACAAATAATCCCATTTAAAAGTGGGCAAAGGACATGAATAAACATTTTTCAAAAGAAGACATACAAATGACCAGCTGGTATACAGAAAAGTGTTCAACATCATTAATTGTCTGAGAATTGAAAATTAAAACCACTATGTGGTATTATCTTACACTAGTCAGAATGGCTATTACTAAAAAGTCAAAAAATAACAATTAATGGTAAAAGTGCAGAGAAAAAGGAATACTTATTCACTGTTGGTAGGAATGTAAATTAGTGCAACCACTATGAAAAACAGTACAGAAATTTCTTAAAGAACTAAAAATAGAACTGTCATTCAACCCAGCAATACCATTACTGGGTATCCACCCAAATGAAAAGAAATCATTATATTATGAAAGATAACTGTACTCTTATTTTTATCACAGCAATATTCACAATAGTAAAGCTATGGAATCAACCTAAGTGTCCATCAACAGATAAATGGATAAAGAATGTGATATATATCACATTTCACAATGAAACACACACAGACACACACACACACACACACACACTCCCCCATATAATGGAATAGTATTCATCCACAAAAAATAATGACATAATGTCTTTTGCAGTAACACGAATGGAACTGGAGGACTTTAAGTGAAACAACTCAGAATATAAAATACTGCATGTTGCCACTTATACATGGGAGCTAAATAATGTGGCACATGAACATACAGTATGGAATAATAGAAAACGTAGACTCAGAAGGGTAAGAGGGTGGGAGGAATGGGAGAGATGAGAAATTGTATTACTTAGTGGATACAATGAACATTATTCAGGTGATGCTTACTCTAAAAGCCTAGACTTCACCACTAGGCAGTATATCCATGTAACAAAGCTGACTTGTAGCCCATACATGTATGCAAATAAAAAGAAAACTATGGATAACAGACCAAAAAAAAAAAAATTGGGTTTTGAGAAAGAAATATGGATATATGATGTAGAACATAGGGCTAAATATAAAGATTGGAAATACATAATGGATAAGAACTAAAGTTTTTGTTTTTATTTGTTTTTAAGGAATAACCATTAAAATCTTGTTTTGTGGAAATGACAGGATTAAATGTTTTGAATTTTTCTTCCTGTCCATATAAACCAGTTTCCTCTAAATTGCCTTATCTTAATATTTCTTCCATTTTTGATAGCCTTAGTATATTTTGAATCCTCCCATTTTTCTCCATTACCCACTAGAAGCTTTAACTGGATTTATGAATATGCCTCTTAGAGCCATAGTCTTCCTATAGTCTTTCTTACTTCCAATCCTTTCTCTATACCACAGCCAGTAATCTTTGTGAAATATAAACATGCCGGGTCATGTCACTGGTTGGAAAATCTTCAGTAGTTTCTTAATACTCTCAAGACTCCTAAGCATGGCCAGGCATGGTGGCTCACGCCTGTGGTCCGGCACTTTGGGAGGCCGAGGGGGCAGATCACCTGAGGTTGGGAGTTCGAGACCAGCCTGACCAACATGGAGAAACCCCAACTCTACTAAAAACTCAAAATTAGCCAGGCGTGGTGGCGCATGCCTGTAATTCCAGCTACTCGGGAGGATGAGGCAGGAGAATCGCTTGAACTTGGGAGGCGGAGGTTGCTGTGAACCGAGATCGTGCCATTGCACTCCAGCCTGGGCAATAAAAGTGAAATTCCATCTCAAAAAAAAAAAAAAAAAGAAAAGAAAAGAAAAAAGACTCCTGAGCATAATTTATGAGTCTTTGTGGGCTCATAACCCTTTGTTCTTTTCAATATCTCTATATAGACGTTGCTGTCCCTAATTTCTAAAGTTTCGCCTTTGCTCTTCTGCCAGAAACTTATTTCCCTCAGCCCATTCATCTTTAGATCTCAGTCTTCCAGGAAGCATTTCTGACTCCATGTGAAACACCCCCATCTCACTGCTCCCAGTACTATTTTTCACATTGAATTGTATTGAATATTTACATGATTATATTACTCTCTTTAAGCTGTACACTCTATGAAGACAAGAATCATAACTATGTTATCCACTCTTTTATATCCAGTACTCCTTACATTATCTTGCTAATAGTAGGTACTAAACATGTATGCACAGCTGAATGCATAGAGAAAAGAATAATGAATGTATAAACAAAGTGAGTGAGTAATGAATAAAAAGATTAGGGTAAGCTTTTCTAATTAATATGGGTTACTAAAATTAAAAGTTTTCAATCTTGCAAATGAATGAATAGATTACATCAACAATAATCATAACTGCTATTTATTGAGCCATAAACATGTGCCAAGTCAATGCATGTAGTGTTTTATCTAGTACTTGGCAAAGTGCTTGATATCAATGTAAGTAATGTATGTATATATGCCTTCATTGACTAAGTGTTATCTTCCTAACATCCCAGAAATGCAGTTACTATTACATGTTTCCACTTTTTAAACAAAGAAATTAATATTCAATGAAGACAAGT
Organism: Macaca mulatta; assembly: GCF_049350105.2. Lineage (NCBI taxonomy): Eukaryota > Metazoa > Chordata > Mammalia > Primates > Cercopithecidae > Macaca > Macaca mulatta. Next base: position 81,905,969 of record NC_133419.1, read on the forward strand.
AATTTTTCTATGATCACACAATAGCATTGCTTGAGTCTAAAGGTTGTGAGTTTTCAAATATGTCAAAGATTTCTAACATTTTAAAATAGTAGATTCCTCTTCCCCTGACAGTAAATCTTATAGGAGACATCTGAAAATGGACCTACTCTGGCATGGAGTGATCTCTCCGCCTCCATGCATACACAGGTTATAGATATACAGGATATATATATATCCTTAGGGTTCTCTTAGAGGAACAGAACTAGTAGGATCTATATGTGTAATATATTATATATTCATTTATTATATATGATATATATATTCATATATTATATATGTATTATATACATATATTGTATATGTAATAAAGTATATATATTCATATATCATATATGTAATATATTATATATCCTCATATATTTATGTGATATGAATATATGTGATATATACTAATATATATCCTATATCACATATATGAATATATATGAATATATTATATATGCGATCTATATTATATGAATATATATGAATATATTATATATGCAATATATATTATATAAATATATATAAAAACATATATATATAAATAAATAAAGAGGAGTTTATTACGTATTAACTTACACAATCACAAGGTACCACAATAGGCTGCCTGCGAGCTGAGGAGCAAGGAGAGCCAGTCAGAGTCCCAAAACTGAAGAATTTGGAGTCCAATGTTCAATGGCAGGAAGCATCCAGCACAGGAGAAAAAATGTAGGCTGAGAACCTAGGCCAGTCTTGCTACCTTTTCACACTTTTCTGCCCGCTTTATGTTCAATGACAGCTGATTAGATTGTGCCCACCAGATTAAGAGTGGATCTGCCTTCCGCAGCCCACTGACTCAAATGTTAATCTCCTGTGACAACATTCTCACAGACACACCTAGGATCAATACTTTGTATCCTTCAATCTAATCAAGTTGTCACTCAGTATTAACCATCACAGTCCTCAAGTAATTTCTAGGGATGCCAGCAACTCTATATGGTGCACTTAATACCTCACTGGCCCACTCCTTGCTGCCTGTCATTACATGAATACATTATTAAAGCAAAAACATTAAATACTTCAACTATTAATATATTTGGCTTTTCTGACAGTATAGAGTTGACTCTTGAACAAGAAGGGTTTGAACCTCACAGGTCCACTTTTTATACAAATTGTTTTCAACCAAACTCAGATGGAAAATACAATATTCATGGGATGCGTACTCCGTGTATACAGAAGGCTGATTTTTTGTGTATGTGAGTTCTGCAGAGCCAACTGCAGAATTTGAATGTAGATGGGTTGGAGGGTATAGTCCTGAAATCAATTCCCTGAGTATGTGAAGAGACAATTGTTTTTGCAATATAATTAAATATATTTACCTTGGTCTACCAGGGGGGTCCAGTTTACTATATCAAAAGGTGTATACAAGAAGATGTACTGGCCAGGAATAGAGCCCAGCCAATCTGAAGTATGATGTTTAAGACTCTGTAGGAACAGGAAAGCTGAAATTTAGGAGCAGAAGAATTGAACCAGGCTTCTAGAAGGGTCTCTGGAAGTTACTCATGAAGTAAACCTGGGACTCTGCTTCTAGCTACCAATTTAGGACTATGCAGAAGGAGATTAAAATTCTGAGGTGAACTTTCAGTTTCTTCCTATTCTAGGCAGTACATTCCACATGATGCTATGGTTAAGAGAAAAGACTTTAAAAACAGATAGATCGAAGTTTATATCTTAGTCTTGGTATTTCAAAAATATAGAGCTTATTTAAGACTCTGGATCTTATGTAGGTGTTGATTTTGGGAAGTGGTCCCCAACAACAGGAGTGAGGGCTTCAAAGAATGAAAGCAAACATGAGAGAAAGTCAATCAAATGATATATTGTTGCTGCAGGCAACTGGGGATCAAATTGCCTGGATTCTTTCTTAGAGGCTAGGTAGTATGTGTATATATATATATATTTTTTTTTTCTGTATTTTTACTTGTGCCAGTGTTTTTTGTTTAAGTTTTACTCTCTGAAAAGGCACAGCCAGCAATCTTGAAACTTCCTTAAAAATACCAAGTCATAGTATCTAATGAGATTAATTAATACTTGATTTAAAATTAAATGATAAGTGATATCCTCTTTTCACATCTGAGGGGAGAGACAGAGAGGAAAATTCCTTGGGTTTATGTTATTTTCTTTGCAGAACTGCACACAACCTGAACTCAATCTTTCATAAGAATTAAATCTAGTGAAAAATTCAATAGCAAATGACCTGATTCTGACATTAGTCCACATGAGACTATTGTGAATAATCAAGTCTACTCACAGAATAATTTGTGCCCAGATATTCCACTATAATATGTGGGAACTGATTCCATTTTCCTCGACCAGAGGAAGCTACCTGTGAAATAGAGTAGAAGGTTCAGACTAGAGAAATGATCTTTTCCCTGTTTTTTCATCCGGCAAAAATGTAAAAAGTAGCAATTCTGTGTGATGTAACACTTAAGGCTTTGGAAAACCATGGTTTAAATGGGCATTTGCAGGTTGCTGTTAAAACTGAACAAATAAATTATATCCTCTGTTGCACATAATGAAACAAGCGGTTTGGTGTGAGGTGTTAGGACAATCTTCCAGTGAATTTAACGGTCTGGCCAATTTGAGACAGATTTAGAAATACACCCGGTATATCTTTGGTTGTTTTAATTGAATGAAGAATTACAAAGAAATGGGAAAATAAGGGGTGTTTGCTTCATGAAATCCAAATTTTTGGAGACAGATCCAGATTAATAGGCATGAGTCCTGGACTTTGACCTTAGTTCAGTCTCACTCTCTTCTTAGACAAAACTTCCAATGTCATGGAACATTAAGATGTTCTATCACTGAAAGGCGTTTTGAAAATCATATAATCTAGGGGTTCCAAACTGAGATGTCTTTGGGGGCCAAAGAGCTAGAGTAAATGAAAAAAGATCCTGGGATCTCTGGATAAATTATTTTTACCTCGACTATTACATAGTTTGAGTCCTATAGTTCTAACAGTTTCCTGTAGTAATATAAGAGGTACTCTAGAAAGCAAACATAGCATGAGAGTCAATCTCATCTGGATTTTGATGCAGTTAAACAGTTGCTGAACCTGGAACAAATTGCTCAATATTTCTAAGTCTCGCCATGTTCAGCTGTTACATAGGGAAAACAATACCTAACCTAGAGAGTTGTTTGGACAGTAATAACGTGTGTGTGTGTGTGTGTGTCTGTGTGTGTGTGTGTGTGTGTGTATATAGTCTCCAGCACCTGGCATGTGGCAGAGATGAACCATGCTAATTTTAGGATCAACATTGCTTGTGGTTGTATCAAAATGATTCTAGGCCATGAAAAAATTTATTATTTGAAGCTGACTTGTGATTAACTCAGGCTTTGAACTCAAGAATGTTGGCTTTCCATACAATTCCTTCCCCTTTGTATCCAGGAAGCTATTTAATATTGCTAAACACCAGTTTTTTTGATTTATAAAATTGAGATCTAACTCACAGGACTCTTGTAAAGGTTAAATGAAGCAATGCTTGTAAAGCATTTTGCACAGTCTTTGAAACTTAATGCTCAGTAAACAGCATCTGCTATCATCATCATCATCATCATCCATTACAATGGTATCATGAAGATCTAGATTTCTTCTCTAGGCAGAATTATATCCTTCTTACTATTTACTGTGTTTTTGGAGCTGAGGCTACAGCAGTCAATACAATGATGTAAGCAGTTCCATTGAACACTTTAATTTCATTTGATAAACACTATGATTCCTTTGGAAAAATAATGCCATATTCAGTCACATGAAAAGTGGTGTTTATTGTGCAAATAGAAGCCCCAAAAGCACATTCTGAAATTTTTATTTCATCTAATCATTTCAGCTCAGTCCATTTTCAAGGTTTCTAGGCACCAGTTTCACAAATGGAATGATGGTTTGAAAACATATTGTGTTCAGTTTTCTAAGATGAGAAGTAAGATGAATGAATATTCTTGTATTTGTTAAATTATCACCATTATTACTCCTGTTACTAAAAACCTAATTTTTATGTGCAATGTAAAATTCACATATCATGTATGCATTTTATGTGCAATAAAAATTTACATATATCATTTTAATTATAACAGCTATGTAAGTAGATAAAGTAGATGGGGGGGGCACTTTTTATTGTTATTAAACCAACATGGAAATTGAGCTCAGAAATATCAAGGGATATGTCCAAGGTATCAAAACCTGATAGCAATGAGGCTTCACTCTGCTATTATAATTCAAACTCAGTAGCCTATCTACTATTCATTAAAATTGGATAAATTGGTTTCTCTTTTCTCTTCTCCTATGACAACATATGAAATATTTTATCCTCTACATGGTTCCAGAAAGTTTGTTATAATTGCCTGTGGAAATGAGTCTGAATAATTGATCGGGATTTCAGTTTTTATTTCTACTGCTAAAATTGTATTAAATACTTAATTACTGAGGTGAAACATTATTGTTACACTGTTAAAGAATAGAAATATGCATGTTTTAGATGGTTGATATACTTTGTGTGTGTGCAAATGTATATTTCTCAGTCAAAAATTCTTAACTGGTTTTTATATTAGAATAAAATGAAAATTTACCAGTGTGCAGATTCCCAGGCTGAATCAAGAACTGCTATATCTCTGTTTTCAAAAGAGAACTTGGTCATTTTAAAGGTTATTGTTTTACCAATATCAGGTAATATTTATTTCACTTGATTTTTTTTTAACAAAAATGTTTATAAATTCCAAATGGATGTTAAGAAAAATAAACTGACTAAGGCATATTAAGGGTAATCACTCAGGAGATAGGTTGATTCATCAGTTAGGTACTATGACTTTCTACTCTTCTTGATAGTGTAGGCTATAAAAATATACAAATTATTGCCTGCTGTGAAATCATGGCATTATTCACAAATAGTTGAAATCCTAATTTATAAATCTATGGCTTTTTTTTTTTTTTTTTTTTTTTTTGAGACGTAGTCTCGCTCTGTCGCCCAGGCTGGAGTGCAGTGGTGCAATCTTGGCTCACTGCAACCTCCGCCTCCCAGGTTCACTCCATTCTCCTGCCTCAGCCTTCTGAGCAGTTGGGACTACAGGCGCCCGCCACCATGCCCGGCTAATTTTTTATATTTTTAGTAGAGACAGGGTTTCACCATGTTAGCCAGGATGGTCTCGATCTCCTGACCTTGTGATCCGCCCACCTCAGCCTCCCATCGTGCTGGGATTACAGATGTGAGCCACTGCGCCCGGCCTAAATCTTTGGTTTTTAAGCAATAATATTTAATGTATATTCAAAGATTGGAGAAAATGTAACTTATTAAGGAATTATTGTCATGGGAATTAGAAACAGGAATGTTTAATCATTAATAGAAAGAAGAGTCCTTGAATAACAAAACACTCTTCTTTTTTCCATATGTACATCAAAATCTGCTTGAAGGGCTATCCTTTCACAATGCTAAATGGCCAAAATTGTGCAATGGTTTTTGTTGTTTGTATCTGAACCAATGGTTTTCAAAATGTTTTTATCTCAGTACACTTTTACAATCTTAAAATTATTGAAAATCTTAAAGGGTTTACATGGGTTATATTTATCGATATTTATTATATTGTAATTTAAAACTGGTTTATAAAATAATTATTTTAAAATCATTTAAAATAACAGCAATTAACTCAATATGTATTTAGATAAAGGATATATTTTATGAAAAATAACTTTATATTTCAAAAATCAATTTAGTGTCATGAGTGGCACTGATTTTCGTTTTTGAAATCTTCTATAATATGTGGCTTCAGAAAAAGACAGCTGATTTCTCCTGTCTGCTTTTGTATGTAATCTGGGGCACCATCAAATACCATATATCCCTTGGACAACTTCCACTATATTCTCATGAAAGAATGAGGGTTTTGAATAGTGTTTAGGCTCGTGGATCTTCTAAAGGGGTCTTGAGAGCCCCCCAGACTATACTTTGAGGAATGTTTTCCTAAATCAGTAGCCTATTCTTGCCTTCTGTCAGGATTTTGGTATTCCATATCTGTTATCTAAAATGTAGTATTATCGATTCAGAAAATGTAAAATGGAGAAAAGTAGACATGTCCGAAATTTGAATCTTTTTGTGTTACATCTGAAAAATGTTTTAATAAGGCAAACATGCTCTTATTTTAAATGGATTGTGGTATGCATCATGGGGACGGGAAAGGATAGTTTTGGAGATAAGACATGTTGAGAATTAGGGAAACGCTGGTGAAAAGAGTTTTTGTTTTTTTGATTTAGCATTTTTATTCAGTTTTTGAAATGAATAGTCCATCTTGTGTGTCAATCAACACAATCAAAACATTTTTATAAGCTTTTTAAAACAGAAAACACTGCATCTTTAGGTATTTAAGAACCTGGAAAATTGAGAAGAGTTATAGAATCTGTTAAGCGTTACATATAAATTGCACATTGGACATTGGCCAGAATTGCTGGCTAAAGTTGGATGTAAGTATACATTCATGCTTGTTTTTTCATTCTTTTTTCTCTAGTAGTTGTAAGAGTATATGCTGATACAATACTGCCTGCTGGCATCACTACCATTAAAAAATACAGTATCTAAGTAATAATACATTTGACCCCCTTGGTTAATATTCAAAATGATGGTCAAGAAGGTTATAAGCAAACATCAGCTTTCTTTCACACCTCTTAGCTCATTCTGCAAATTAGTAACATCATCTTGGGAGCATTCAAGACCCTGGATAATGAATGTTAACAGCAGTTTCTGTTGGCTGCATCTGAGGATGCATTTATTTTTCTCATTATCTTACACACAATCTTTTAGCTATTGTCTGCCACTGCTGCTCACTCAGGAAGCCACAGAAAGTGCTAAAGATGTCAAGAAGCAAGAAGCTTAATTTATTTTTATGGCCTTCATCAGCATTTTTGCCTCTCTCTGTTTTTTTATAAACGTAAAGGCCTATAATAGAATCTGCTGATTAGAATCAGAACTGTATCTAACTATAGATATGAGAGACTTTTTCTGAAGGTGATGGGCAGTGAAAAGGCACTTTATCCATATGATACCTCCGGCAGATACTGAGGTTAATGTTAGTCAAGGGGTATTGCTTCTTTCCATTCTGGCTACATTCTAGATATTTTACAATTGATAAAATCTAATAAATATTATATAAGAGAGTAAATAATAGAGTTGGATGAATGAAAAATAATAAGTGGATTAAAATACCATCAACATATATATTCAAGTTAGTATGATGTGCAAGTAACTAGAAAGCAAAATATACTATACCTCTTTAGTTATTAAAACATTAGCCTAAATGTCATATCATGTATCATTAGAAAAATAAAATGAAAACAAATGATTACCATAAAAAAGATACAATGAGATAAAAGATGATTTCGCATTGGAGTGGGAACTTCTCTGAGTCCCTCTGTGGCCATGTCTGGCCGTTTAGACTATGGGATTGGGACGGAATTATAGGTCAAGGAACCACTTCCCTTTAATAACAGACCATGTGGACATGGAAAAACAAAGACAAATATGGACAAAATGATTGCAACTTTTTATCAATCCAAGGAACTCAACAGACAGTCAGAGGTAAGATACTATTAATAAGTTAAAAATTATGCCAGGATCATAAAACCAAATATTTCGATTACCAATATGGGTGGAGAAGTGACAAGGCTTAAAGAGTATCCCAGGCACATTGGAGGCTTACAAGTGGCAATCTCTCAGGAAGGAATATGGTCAGAGTGGGCTTGAAGCACTTAAATAGCACTTTTTAAAATGAGAAAACATCAATGCTGTATATCAAGGAAATTAGGTGCTGGTGGATATGATTAACTCTCAACTACATTCACTCTTCTGTAACTATCATTCTTCCCATCATGTGCCAAGATTAACTCAGAAACTGAGCAATAATCATGCTAGTGGTTTGGGGAATTGGATACTTCTGATATAGGTAGAGACCAGGTAATAGATACATATGATAGACAGAGGAGGCAGGCATTACTGAGAAATGACCAAAAAGAGTACTGAATTTACAGCAGGAGCATACACCTCCTCCTTTGTCTGGGAGCCTTTCAAAACTTGATCTATAGCATCTGCCATCTTCCTCCCCCTCTGTTGTGTTCTGATTACCTGGCGTTTTCTCTAGTTAGCTGATTTCTAGGTATTATCAAATTATCCTAGGTTGTCCTCAATACCTAGGGCACAGAGGCTCAATTGTATTGCAGTTTGATCCTTCAGTGTTCTGAATTTTGCTATCCTGAGCTAAGTAAGAGTCTCAGGTGCCACTAATAATGAACAGGGCAGTGGGTACAAGAACGGAAGGTCAACTCAGCAGTGTCCACAGGCTTCCAAAACCAAAAGGAAAATCTGAAAGCTGAAGGCTTCAAAAAGATACCTCTATAAATGCGAATGTCAAGCTAGCAGTAATCATCCTATTAAGGATAAGACACGTTGTTAATAAAAAGAATTCTAAAAAGTCATGGATAAAATTACAGAAGTTTCTACAGTAGAAGAGCTTTCTTTTTAGCTAATTCTTGTACCTTTCCTTGTAGTAGTTCAGTCAAAAATGTAACTTGTATATCACAATTCTAAAATCTTTGTGGTTAAAAGGCAAACACAAAGGGCCAAAACAAAGACTATGGGAAAGGCATGTCTTCAAAACAAATTATACAACTCTTCAAGAACACTTTGCATTTTAAGATCTCAGTGCATACCATGAGGAGGTGCTTTAGGGAGGGATCGCTGCCTAATAACCCATCCTCAAAGCACATTATTGGTCTTTATAAACTTTAAAATGTATAGCAGCTCAGAATTGTTTATGCTGATTTTTTCAATAAGATAGTAAAATAGTAATGTGAAGACCTTTTAGTATAGTTTCAGAAGCATATTATTTGTCTTATTACCCATTATTCAGTGAGGTAGAATAATAAACTAGGCAAAAAGAACTAACATGTATTAGGGGCCTACTAGATCAATCACTCCAGTAATTTTATATAAGGTACAACAGGCCTATGAGGGAAGTATGGTCATTTAAAAAACCGTGACATTGAAAACCCTAAAGTTTAAATGGAGATAAAGTCCTATTTGTAAAATGTGAAGAAATACATTTGGTATAAATTATAATTGAGGTCCCGGAAAATCTCTATGAGAGCATTAAATGGAGACATTATGTAAAAAGTGTCATTTATTCATTTAACAAATATTCATTGAGTGACATCTGTGTGCCTGGCACTGAACTTAATTCTGGTCATAGAGCAAGGTCTTGACAAGCAATCTCACTGTTACGTCTCATAAAAGAGTTTCCACATCTATAGCATTTTCAAAAAAAGGCAAGCCACCCAGAACTGGGGTATGAAGTTCATAAACTTGAGGAAAAAGTAATATTGAGCCATTAGTAGTCAGTTTTGCAAATCCTGCTGAAGTGCAGTTACTGGGAATCCATCAGGAATCTGTTTTAATGAAATGTTCCAATCATTTCTGAAATCCATGAAGAAACTCTTTTATCTCTGTAGAATTTCTGCTGGAATTTATCATTAGCATTCACGTACCATCAGAAGCAATAAATCTTAATACTGCTACTCCTAATATGCTACCTGTAACTGATCTGCAAGCTGCCTATCATTTCAGTGCTCAGAAGAAATAATTTCCTTGTACTTATTCATGTTATCAAAGGTCTGGAAACATGGCTTTATTAAGTCATATAAAATATTCTTAATCAATATGTACGATTATGCTGTAAAATAGAAATATCACTAGACAAGCAAAAGTTCTTAACAGCTTTGATCCTAACTGTAATCCTGGTAAATCATTAGTAACTGTAGCTCAGTTTTTGTTTCTGTTTGACACAAAATGAGGATAGTGTTACCTACTTTGCCTTCTTCCCAGGGTTAGTAACCATTTTAACGAGTCAATACATATGAACAGCCTTTGACGACTAAATAAAACAAAGCAAAAAATTATTCAAAGAAATGTGTCATAAATTATATTATTACATGATTAACAGCTCCCTAAATTGTAAAGAGTGCAATCTTATAAACAACCTCTAACTTATCATCCCCCCTCAACCAAAATAAGACGACATGCACTCTACCAAAGTCATAGCTTGCATTATCAAGTATGACAGAGCATGGCTCTACAGAGAAAAGCTGTGTCATCTTAAAAATATTAATGACCCTAGCTGGACAGAGAAGCCTTTAAAGATTTTTATAAAGCAGTGTCTTCACCATAAGAGGAATAGCTTTAATGGCTTCTGTGAAAGGAGAAAAGGTGAAGAAAACTAAAAAAAGAATTTTATGGATGGAAGGAACTATAGACAATTACTTGTACAATCTCTTAACATTACACTTGGGAAAAACCAATGTTACAGAAAAGTTGAGCCACTTGCACTAAGTCAACCACCTAGGCATTACCTAAATTTGGACTAGAACTCATCTCTTCTGATACTCTATCAACTGCCTTTGCCATTTTTTTTCCAGGTTAAATGTTTACGTAGCTGATTATTGAAGTAAAAGTTGTGTCTATTTTCCTTTCTGCTTATGTTCAAATATTTATTATATTTTGGTCAATTTCCTTCTCCTCAGTTTGCAATCTGCACACTCTGTAATCCTGTAAATTTAGTGTCATTTGGCATTTCTATTAATATGCCATTTACTTCCTCATTCCAGATTTTTAATAAAAATGTTAAATAAGACCAGATCTAGCATTTGTTACGTTTTGTTTATAAGCCTTTCCTCAATTCGAATCTGACTGATTTTCTTGTCATCTAACCTCATTTAAAACAAATTTGCAAGTAAAATATCATCAAACATAGTATCAGATGTTTTGCTAATGCCTAAATATATCACGTTCTCCCTTCTACCCATTAATTTTGAGCATTTATCAAAGGAAGGAACTCAGCTTGTCTACCATGAATTTTCATTTATAAACTCCTGCTGCTTTTGGTCTGTAAGCCTCTTTCTTTTAGTTGTTTCAATTTATTCAACTATTTTATAAAATAACTTCATCCATTTTTTAAAAATTTATAGAGGTTTCCCTCTTTAAAATTATCACAGACAAAAAATTGGGGGTAAGAGTGAGGAGAACAAGAAGTAAGTATGTAAAATTAGTAAACAAATCACCAGGCATGAGAAGGCCTGGCCTCAACCAAAAACAGTGCAAATTCTGGGTAGAACTCGGGTCTTCTAATCCAAACTACTGAATCTATTATTAATATTTATGAGGGATTGTGGACTAAGTAGACATTTACAAAACATATCTCTTGTCAATTCTGTATTAATAACAGTCTTCTGGCCTGAGTTTTCTCTGTGTTACTGCTTCTGATTGAGTATAGACTCTTACCCTCTCTTATTCGGATTTTTCACACAATTTTTTTTTTTTTTTTTTTTTGAGGTGGAGTCTCACTCTATCGCCCAGGCTGGAGTGCAGTGGCCAGATCTCAGCTTACTGCAACCTCCGCCTCCCGGGTTTACATCATTCTCCTGCCTCAGCCTCCCGAGTAGCTGGGACTACAGGCGCCCGCCACCTCGCTGGGCTAGTTTTTTGTAATTTTTTAGTAGAGACGGGGTTTCACTGTGTTAGCCAGGATGGTCTCGATCTCCTGACCTCGTGATCCACCCGTCTCAGCCTCCCAAAGTGCTGGGATTTCAGGCTTGAGCCACCGCGCCCGGCCTTTTCAGACAATTTCTAACCTATCTCTACTACTGTTTTCTTTACCCTCTGACCACACCTCCTCAGCAACACCTCAGTATCTTACCAAAAATAATTGGTTATTTCATTGTTATGTCCCTTTCATTATTCCTCACGTTTTGTAGTATTCAGCTGAAATCCCTTAACAAGACATAAAAGGTACTTTATAATATGTACCCAAGCTCTGTCTCCTTAAACAAGAAACTCCCCATTCTTTCTAAGCCTGTTGTTCTCCTCTACCACTCAATGCCATTATGGTGATAGAGAGCACCCTGTCCTTCCTTTTTCACTTGGTGAACTACTCTTCATCTTTCATGACCCTGCACTTTGGCTTCTAAGTGAAATCTTTCTCAAACTCCCAAGCAGTTAGGCACTCTCCTTTGGATGTCTGGATGCCACATTATTTTGCTAGTTTTATTCTCATTTACTCCTCTCATTGTGTTATAATTGTTGCTAAGAGAATCCTGTGCTCTTTTAGTACAGATAGTTTCCTCTTAGTTATACTGGTCTTGGTTGCCAACAGAGTAAGCTTTAAACATTTGCTGAACTAGCATGTGAATGCTTTAAAAAGTTTTGAACATAGAAGTAGATTATATTTGGAAAGTGAACACCTCTATCGTACTGATGCCTTTTATTCTCACAGGTTTGTTTTTTTTTTCACATTTGCCATCCCAAGAGACACCCAAAGTGCCTTCTCTATTAACAGAATCCTACTTACTTTGAATAGTGAATATATTATTATGTAGCTTACAAAATCATCCCCTAAAACGTTTATGACAGAAATCCTATATTCTTGAAACCTTCTCTTCATTGCTAGAGATGCTGGAATGAGTTACTCTTTTTTAATTTAAAATTGACATATAATTTTCCGAAGAACATCTAGCATCAATTCCAAAGCCACTGGCTTTCCCTGACATTTTACTGATCATTGCCAAGTTTTCAGAATATTTTATTCTCTGCTTGTTTTATGTAGTCTCCCTTTGCCGGGACCATAAATTGATTTGTGTGACCTTGTTTGTTCAGTTTTTCCAGCTACTAATCCCTTGCAGAAACAGAAGATGTAGGATCAGCCTTACATGTTGTGTAAGTTATTCTTAAGCATGCCTTGCCCCACTAGGCATTGGTGTCTGAAATTGACTTTGCTGCTAATAACTCAATACTGATTAGGGCTGATATGAACTTTTCTAATATCCCCACACCCAGAAATCTACCAGTTGCAAGACAACTATCTCAAGTTCATGCCATGTCTTTCCTAGAACTAGAGTCAAATCCTGAGCATATTTTCATTTCTCTCCTATGGGTTGGAAGAATCAGTCTTTATATTTCTACTTACTATATGGTATCTGATCCAAAGGAAACAGATCTCTTCACCACTGTCACCCTTGCACAACTGTCATTGTATTTGGCAGTGGTGTAGAGTCCACAAGTCATTTCATATATACTATTACATTCAGTTTGAACAACTCAGTGAAAATGGCAGGGTATTCAAAGGAAGCACCAAGTTCAATCATTTCCTAACCCAGTGAAGAATTCTCTCTCTATAAACTCTGTGCATTAGTTGTGAGTTCTGGAATTAGTCTTACTGTCTAAATCTGATAACCAGTGTGCTCTTGTTGCTCTAGTTAGATACCTGGGAGTCATCCTTGACATGTCCTTCTCCTTCTATGTCCATTTAATTACTGGATCATCAATTCTACCTCCAAAATATTCATCATATCTGTCCATCTTTTTTCATTGCAATCAAATACACCATTATCTCTTCCACACACTCTTCAAAAGGTGTCTCACTTTTTACCCTTTCTAATTCTTTGTACACACAGTAGCTAGAATAATTTTTCTTATGTACAAATCTGATGATTTTACATCCCCTTTTAAAAATTATTCACTGGGGCCCATTGTCTTTAGTATCAAATACAAACTCCTTAACTAAGTATGGTAAAATTTTCTCTCAATTCTACCTCTTGAGCATGTCTTGAAACTACCTCTGTTACTATTTCTTCAATCCTATTCTAGGCATTCTGAACTTCTTTCAGTCTCTCAGCTGTGCTCGCTTTCTCTGATCATTGAGTCTTGACACATTCTTTTTCCTTTATCTGGAACATGCCTCTCTACTTTCTTCCTCAAATCTCCTTCTAGATAAGTAGTTACTTCTTGTTATCAGGTATTAAAGAATCTCCTTTGTATGAAGCCTGCCCTGACTTCCTAGATTCGATGTGCTCACTGCAGCAATCTGTACACTCTCACAATTTATGGTATTCACCATAGAATGGTCTATTCCTCACTAGATTATACAATCTGGGAAAACAGAAAACAGAGACCTTCTCTGTCTTATTCACCTTTTCTTTCCTAATGCCTACAGTAATTGGTGTTCCCTAAGTACTGTTCTTTTGTCTTTATCTCTTTGTACGTCAGTCCCTACATGGCTCACGGCTACCACTGTACCTACTTTAAGTATCTCCCATCCTTGCTGCTCTAGCTTCAAAGGGCAGCCCAGTCATTCTCTTTCTTGTTTTGTAAAAGAGGAGAGGAACATGGGAAAATGTTAATAAAATGTTTCTAATGCTTTATTCTTGCAAGAATGATGGTTCAATTTCTGGCTAGAAATTTTGGTCTGACATTTCTGAAAATTTTGAAATTTTGGTCTTCTTTTTGTCTAAATTTTATAGAAAGTTCTGTAAATAATCCTGTCAAACCTAAATGCAAAAGTTCTTACTCTATCAATATATACATTTTTCTCCTTGTTTAAGTATACTTTGTTTTATAATCTTGTAAGAGAAAAGAAGTGAAAGGCATTTCAGAATTCTACTTTTATTTTCTATGTGTTCATTTCTCTCTCTGCTGTTTGTTATGACCAAATCTGCTATCAAAGGTGGGTTAATGATTTGATAAATGAATATAAATTATTTTAGCATTCTGAGTTACAATTAAAATTAAAATAGCATTTCATCCCACTACATAGTTATTGAAAGCAAACAAGGTATTTGAATTTGAGAAAAAAATGCAATTACATGAGTGACACCTAATTATCAGACACTTGGCCTTAGTTCTCTTCATAATTGTTTACACTTGCTAATCCTGACTCACACCTTTGGAGCTGGAGTTTCAGCTGCTTCTTTACTTCTATAGACATATTATTCTTAAAAATTCCATGTGAAGTTGATGTTCGAAATTTCCTTAGTAGTGTTTTCCTTAGTAATCTCATGTTTTGTCGCTCTGCAGTAGAAAGCTGAGAAATCATTTTAAAATAAAACAGTTATTTGAAGCATGATCTATAAAGGATCTACAAAGGCAGGCTTTTATTAAAAAAAAAATCATGTCTTCTGCATACAGGTGTGGTCTAATACAAAACCAGAAATTCCTTCAAGAGACATATAAAGCTCTAGAATGCAGTACAGCCTATGGTAGAGCTAGTATTTAGAAATATTACACGGATTATCTAATTGAATCCTCTCAATAGCCTTGTGAATATTGTGAATCTTTAACTCAGTGTTCCTCAGCCATGGCTACACATGGCAATCACTTTGGGATATTTAAAATACAAATACCTATTCCCCAATTCCAGGAATAATGATTTAACTGACTTTGGCTGAGGTCTGGCCATCTAGATATTTAAAAGCTCCTCAGCGGGTTCTAATGTATGGTCAGGGTTGAGAAACAGTGGTTTAACTTCATTAACTTAGAGCAAGAGTCACTGATGCCTACTAAGTGCAGGCACAGTCCGATCAATCCATTGGGTTGAACACACCTAGGGCAAGAAGTTCAAAGTCATAGTCCATCAGCTTATGTAGCCCAGAAGTAGTCTGTAGTCATATCAATTTACTTTGTTCAAAGATTAGAATCCAGACTTCTTACTAAGAATATGAGGTCAGACAAAAGCTGGTTACATCTCCAAACATATCTCATCTCATACCATCTTTTCCATCACTCATATATGTCAGCCACCACTGCTTTCTGTTAGAGAGTGAACTTTCTCTTATCTTTTAGTCTAATGATGTGAATTGCATTGATTGATATTAAATTACTTATATTTACCTTGAATACTGGCTTACACTCATTTTGGTTTTGATGTGTTACTATTTGATATATCTCTAGATTGGGTTTGCTAATATTTTGTTTAAGATTTTTTATTATTAGTCATGAGAGAGATCAGACTACATACTTCCTTAATTTAACATCTGGTTAGGGTAGTTTTTGCCAGCTTCAGAAAATAAACAGCAAAATATTTCCTTTTTATTTTTCTGTTCCCTGGAAGTTTTTGTGGAATTTGTATAAATTATTCTATAAATTTTAGTATAATTTGCAAATGAAATCACCAGAATGTGGAGTTTTCACGGTGAAATACTTAAATTATGAAATACATTTGTTTAACTGGTATATGACTACTTAGCTATTCTATTTCTTTTTCGTCAGTTTTAGAAAGTTGTATTTTTCTAGGAATTCTTCCATATTATCTTAAAATTTTAGATTTATTTACTTAAAGGTATTCATAATATTCTTACTGTATTTACAGTATGTTTACAATCTGAAGTATGCTCCATTTTTCATATCTGATATTGACAATTTATGCCATCTGCTCTTTTCTTCTTCATTTTTTTACCTTTCTATGACATACTAAAAATACGTTTATTTATCTTGTTAAATAATTAACTTTTGGCTTTGTTAATATTATGCTTTTGCATTTTTCATAATTTTTGTCCTTATATTTATTATCGCTCTTCTATGTTTTAATCCTCTTACTAATTTCAGTTTACTGACATGGATACTATAGCCACTTATTTTAGCATTTATCTTTTCTAACATACACACTGAAAATTGTAAATTTCTCACTTTTTGACTCTTTTGGCTTCATCTTGGGAATTTTGATATGTAGTATTTTCATTATAATTCATTAAAGATATTTTCTAATTTTACTCTTATTTTTTGTCCCATAATTAAGAAGAACATTGCTTATTGTGCAGATAGAGATTTTTCTGTTATATTTATGATGTGCCTATTTAGATTAAATTTGCTGTGGTAAAAAAAAAACTATTCTATATTATTTTATTACTTTCAAATTTGTTGAGGCTTGCCTTATGGCCCATTCTTTAGTTACTTTGGGTAAATGTTCCAGTTGAATTTTGAAAAGAAATGTGTTCTGTATTATTAACTGAATTTTTATATAGGTAAATATGGTCAAATATGTTAATCATGTTTTGAAAATTTTAAATTATCATCTTTTTATATATTCATTGTATTGTTACTGAGGGAGACACATTAAACTCTCCCACTGTGATTAGTAATTCTTTTTTTATACTCCTATTAGTTTTAATTTATATATTCTTATCCTATAGTATTAAGCAAAAATAACATTGAGAATTTGTTATACTTAATTTGTGGAATGATACTTTCAGCAACTAGAAATTTTCCTTTTAATGTCTAATCATAATTCTCACTTTAAAATCTATATAGTCTGAAAGTACTATAGGGAAAACAAGCTTTCTTTCATTAACATTTCAATTATACATACATAACTTTCCCACTTTATTTTCATCTTCTTTTGTCTTTATATTTAGGTGGTTTCTTATAAGCAATATAGAGTTGAATTTTTTTTTTTTTTTTTTTTTTTTTTTTTTTTTTTTTTTGAGACACAGTCTCATTCTGTTTTCCAGGCTGGAGTGCAGTGGCACAATCTTGGCTCACTGCAAACTCTGCCTCCTGGGTTCATGCCATTCTCTTGCCTCAGCCTCCCGAGTAGCTGGGACTATATGCGCCTGCCAGCACGCCCGGCGAATTTTTGTATTTTTTAGTAGAGACGGGGTTTCACCTTGTTAGCCAGGATGGTCTCGATATCCTGACCTTGTGATCCGCCTGCCTCGGCCTCCCAAAGTGCTGGGATTACAGGAGTGAGCCACCGCACCCGGCCTGAATTTTGTATTTTTAATTGGTGTGATAATCCTAACCTTATGTGGAATATTTAGTTCATTTACAGTAAATGTAATTACAGTTATAGATGAGTTTAAATAAATCATATTACTGCTTTCTGTTTTTCACCTTTTTTCTTCTTTTTATTTACTTTTTGGAATTAGCTATTTTATTATAATTTTTTTTCTTTTAATATATTCCTACTGTTTATATGCTGGATTATGTTTATTGATTTGCGTATGTTGAACCAGCCTTGCATCCCAGGGATGAAGCCCACTTGATCATTGTGGTTAAGCTTTTTGATGTGCTGCTGGATTCCATTTGCCAGTATTTTATTGAGGATTTTTGCATCGATGTTCATCAGGGATATTGGTCTAAAATTATCTTTTTTATTTCACACCAGTTAGAATGGCAATCATTAAAAAGGAAACAACAGGTGCTGGAGAGGATGCTGAGAAATAGGAACACTTTTACACTGTTGGTGGGATTGTAAACTAGTTCAACCATTATGGAAAACAGTATGGCGATTCCTCAAGGATCTAGAACAAGAAGTACCATATGATCCAGCCATCCCATTACTGGGTTTATACCCAAAGGATTATAAATCATGCTGCTATAAAGACACATGCACGTGTATGTTCACTGTGGCACTATTCACAATAGCAAAGACTTGGAATCAACCAAAATGTCCATCAGTGACAGACTGGATTAAGAAAATGTGGCACATATACACCATAGAATACTATGCAGCCATAAAAAAGAATGAGTTTGTGTCCTTTGTAGGGACATGGATGCAACTGGAAACCATCATTCTAAGCAAACTATCACAAGAACAGAAAACTGAACACCGCATGTTCTCACTCATAGATGGGAACTGAACAATGAGATCACTTGGATTCGGAAAGGGGAACATCACACACCAGGGCCTATTATGGGGAGGGGGGAGGGGGGAGGGATTGCATTGGGAGTTATACCTGATGTAAATGATGAGTTGATGGGTGCTGATGAGTTGATGGGTGCAGCACACCAACATGGCACAAGTATATATATGTAACAAACCTGCATGTTGTGCACATGTACCCTAGAACTTAAAGTATAATAAAAAAAAGAAAAATATATATATATATATTCCTACTTACACAGATCATTTTTAATATTTTGGGGAGTGACTTAGGAGTACAGAATATATATATTTTATCCTATTACAAACCACTTTTATTTAGAACTTTTATTGCTTCAAGGGCAGAAGAAGAACTTTAGGTCACTTTATTTATTTCCTCAATCTTTCTGTGTCATTGTGGGCATAATTTTAATTTTGATTATTTTTAAAACTAAGGAATAATTATCAGCATTTGTTAGAGTCATAAATGGTATAGATTTACTCATATGTTTACCTTTCCTTTTCTTCTCACATTCTTACTGCATATTTTGAACTCCGCTTTAGAAAAATATATATTTTGAAAAATTCCCTTTAGAATGTTATTTTATTTGGTAATAAATTTTCTTTCTGAAAATTAAGTTTACTTCTAATTATGAAGAAGATTTTTTTCTCCTGATGTTATGAGTTGAATGATTCCCCAAAGTTAGCGTGTTGGAAACTTGATACCCAATGCAGCAATACTGAGAGATGGGCTTAAATGAGAGATGTTTGGGCCATGGGGCCCTGCCTTTATGAATATGTCAATGCTATTACCAGAGGTGAGGGTTCTGTATGAAGAGATGGGTTTGACCCATATTATTCTGTCTCTCACAAATGTGATAACTTCTGGCATGCTATGACATATGAAGGTTTGCTTGAACCAGGAGGATCATTTCAGCTAAGGAGTTGAGGCTGTAGTGAGCTATGATCACATCACTGCACTCTTGCCTGGGCGACAGAGCTAGACCTTATCTCTAAAAATACAACAACAAAAAAAGTAATATGCTCTTTTATTCACCTAACCCCTCCATACAATCTTTACACACTTTTCTCATATTTTCCTGTTGTATAATCCTAAAGTCTTTAAGCTTTGGAAAAGAGAGAGAGAAAATGTACAGTATACATTTGACAATATAATTCCAGTCAAATAGTTAATATTAAATTTTTTTTTAATATGGGGAGATGAAATGCATTTAAAAGTGCTTAAAAATGCGTCTACCAGGAAGTGGTGGGGGAAGTGTTTCCTCTCTCTCAGCCTCAACCGAGATTAATCTCAATTTCCTCATGTGGCAAAATGAGAGAAAATAATGCTGGGTATGCCAACTACACAAAAATGTTGATGAGGCTGTCTTAAGAAAACAGAAGAAATATAATTTTAATTTTAAGCACAGTCTAAATAAATGCACTAATTTTTCAAAAGCATTTGAACATGATTGCCGTGTGTGTGTGTGTGTGTGTGTATGTATTTAAATACACATTATCTGGCTTTAAGGTACAGTAAAATGTTGTCAGTCAAATCAAAGTCATTGATTTACTTGGTTCTTTGGAGTAAATTCTTTAAGTAAAGTTCTCATTTCTGTCTTTGGCTTTCTGGTGATCTTGACAAGTCATATTTACTAACTGATATAGAAGACTCCTAATCTGAAAACTTCAGAGCTATGGAAACCCATCAGAGGAAGGAATTCTCTGAACATAAAGCACCTTCCTTCTTTACTATTTCCTTCTTTACTATTGTCACTCTGTGATGCCTGCCCAGTGGAGCACTCTGTGTTCCTTCTCATCCCCATCCCCCCTTCCTCTGTTTGTCTCTTCATATAGTGATATAAGAACAAGTTACTGTAACATTAAACATATTATCATATGTTACTTAATGGGGTATTTTAATATGGTTTCACATTGTTTCCATAACACAACCCACAAGAATTTGGACTGAATTAAAGAGGCAAACAATATGAAGTTAAAATCATTTGAACGATTTAACCTTTTAAAATTTCTGGAGACATACATAAATTATCTGCCACAGAAGAAAGAAGCTTTAGAATTTTATTAGAAAGATGTTGTTCTACTTAGTGAAAAAAAAAAAAAAAACGGATTTGAATAGGGGAGCCTTGGAGTTAAATAAATCTACTACTTAGGTTATCAATCAAGTAATATTTAATTTAATCCTAATACATCCATCTGTAGAATAGATGTGCTAGATTTTGTGCAGATAACGACTTCAGTTTTTCTACTCTCAATATCTATACCCCTTCATTTGCTGTTCTTCCTGTCAGAAATTGAAGTTTATTTTTCTACCTCTTGAATCTGGGTTGGCCTTGCTTTGACCAACAAAGAGACTACAGCAGAAGTGATCTTGTGCTAGTCCTTAGTAAAGGTCACAAAAGACCCTTTCCATTTCTATGCTGTCTTGGTAACCAGCCTAGCCAGCATGTAAAACAAGCTGCAGGTAGCCTACAGAGGCTGGAAAACCATATGGAGTGGAAATTAGGTGTTCCAGCTGAGGCCATCCTAGAATAGTCAATACCTAGCCAACCCCCTCTGCTGTCCATAAATGCACGAGTGAGCCAGCTGGGAGGAGAAGGGCCTTGCACTTTAGCCCAGCGAAGATTGCCAACCTGCAAAATAGTAAAATAAATGGTTGTTGTTCGAGGCATTATAATTTGTGGTAGTTTGTTTCTTAGCAAATCCTACGTGATACAAGCATTATAATATTTGACTTTCCTCCATGGAAGAATTGAATTTAAATGAGTTACTGTGTGAAACAGAATACTATTTTGCTTAGCAAAGTAGTTATAATATAATCAATGCTTCATGTGACTTAATTAAAAAACATTGATGATCCAAGTCAATTATAGAGCACATTATAGGTATTGAAGACAACTTGAAGCATTATTTATGACCATTGCTATATTGTAAGCATAGTCATTATTAAGTGCATCAGTATATTTTGTTTTTAATTTTTAATAAAGGAGGAATTTTACTCAATATAATTTTTTTAAAAAACATATTTTTTCTTTTGTATGCATTATTCTTAGAAAGGAACCTGGAAAAGCTGATCTACTGGGATGCATAAAATGTGGTAAGGCAATAATGTATTTATTCATCTATTTACCAAACTTTTGTTGAATCCATCCATAGTATCAAGCACAATGTTAGGCCTTACTAATATTAAGCAAGGACTAACAGATCTATTTAGTAGTAAATGTTTATGTAATAACTGTTTTACTCTGTTCCGATGCTTTGAAGAAGTACAAAGATAAAATTCAAGACTCATTGAAGTGAGACTGTCTAGGTTATCTCCAAATTTAATTAGAATGATAGATTTAATACACTGAAAACAAAACAATTCAAATAAACATGTTACTTATTTTACTTACAATCCAGGGAAAACTAATGTTTTTGGAATCTTTGATGCACTCACTCAATCAGTACTTTGAACTGAAAGTATTAAGCCAAATTTTGGAAATGCAAAGATGAAACTCATTTTGGGGGGACAGATTCAAATATAGCATGAAAAATTCTGGGATTTTAGCATGCACAAGATATAATAAAAGCTTAAAGAAGCATCTATTCCAGGAAGGTGGGAGAAAGTCTTCTGAAGGAAAACATACCTGGGATGGGTCTTGAAGGGTTAGAAAGTGTTTTTACGTGAAGAAGGGATGGAGTTGATTGAGTGGGACCAGAATATATTTTTTAAATGTCATTAAAAAGTCAGGAAACAACAGATTCTAGAGAGGATGTGGAGAAATAGGAATGCTTTTACACTGTTGGTGGGAGTGTAAATTAGTTCAACCATTGTGGAAGACAGTGTGGCAATTCCTCAAGGATCTAGAACTAGAAATACCATATGACCCAGTGACCTTATTACTGGGTATATACCCAAAGGATTATAAGTCATGCTACTATAAAGACACATGCACATGTATGTTTATTGCAGCACTATTCACAATAGCAAAGACTTGGAACCAACCCAAATACTCATCAATGATAGACTGGATAAAGAAAATGTAGCACATACACACTATGGAATACTATGCAATTATAAAAAAATGATGAGTTCATGTCCTTTGCAGGGACATGGATGAAGCTAGAAACCATCATTCTCAGCTAACACAAGAAGGGAAAACCAAACACCACAAGTTCTCACTCATAAGCGGGAGTTAATCAATGAGAACACATGGACACAGGGAGGGGAACGTCACACACCAGGGCCTGTCAAGGGGTGGAGGACTAGGGGAGGGATAGCATTAGGAGAAGTATCTAATGTAGATGATGAGTTGATGGGTGCAGCAAACTACCATGGCACATGTGTATACCTATGTAGCAAACCTGCACATTCTGCACATGTACCCCAGAAGTTAAAGTATAATTTAAAAAAAAAATGTAATAGAGTGTGCTAGCTACTTAGAAAGGCAAACACTGTTTACTCTTTTCTTCCTGAGTCTACATTTACTTCCTAACTTGCTTCGTAGTTTATATGGCGATTTGACTGAATTCTTATCAATGACAGGTAACAGAAATAGGCACACTACCTTTTAGACCTGGTTCACAAATCCTTCTACAAGCAAGCCAATAAGATGGCTTATAACGTTAATAAAATAATTATCTCAGTAGGTTCAATGATTAGTAATTTTAGTCAATTTCTTGGTACTCAAATATCTTGATTATGAATAGTGAAGTAATTAATAAAATACGAAATCTAAATAACTCTACAAAGAATGTCTCATTCAGGATTTCAAATTAATATAAGAAAACTCCCATGACTTTTTATGAGATTGCTCATGAATGCCACTTTTTATAGGAAAGAAGTGTGAATGCGCAAGTAGGAAATCTGACTTGGGTCACCTGTGGGAGAGCTTCAACATTTGATTTAAACTCCTTGTATCCCATTTTTTTCTTCTATAAAAAGGAATATAAATATTAAAATTTTATGACATTTTGAGGATTTGTTAAAATGTGGAAATCATCTAGCATAGTTTGTAGTTGAGAATGGCCACTAAATAAAGTCAGTTCCCTCAGCTAAATATATGGTTTTCTCAGTTTGAGGATGATAATTTAATGCAGACTTTTTTGATTGGGATGATTTAAGCTGAATCATCCAAAGTTACCTTGATTTGTCTATTCCTATAGGCAAATACTTTCATAAATGACTATCTGGAATTAAAATTACAGTCTATAAAATAGAAGTCCTCTTTATTGTAAGGAAACTGGCTTTATTTGCAAGATGCTTTAATAAATCACACTAGAATGCTTTACTTGCTTTACTTTAAAGTGTAAGTACTTCTTTGGCTAGCACAATAAATAGAATTTTAAATGAAAAATTTTGGTGAAGTTGAAATGAATTACATTTTACATAGCACGCATTTAATACAATGTGGATTTTAAAACCCTTGGGTGAAAGTTATGTCTCTCGTGTCTTATCTAGTGCTAAGTACATTGTCAACAATCTCAATTGATGATAATAATAATTCAAAGGCATTTACAGTTTAATCAAAATTCAAAGATTCTTTTATTCATTTTGCAGTTGTCAGATTGAATAAAATGTATGTAAAGCTACAAGCTGGCATTTTTTTCTACTTATTAAACATATTTCATGCATAAAAATATTCTTTCAATTACTTTTTATGGTTTAGATATGAGCTGTGTGAACTAAAGATGAAAACTAACATTATTTTCCAATATTTAAGGAAACAAAACATATGCTACTTAAGAGTCAATCCTTGTCACATTTTTTTTTTTAACTGTAAGTTCTGGGATACATGTGCTGAATGTGTGGGTTTGTTACATAGGCAAACATGTGCCATGGTGGTTTGTTGCACCTATCAATCCGTCATCTAGGTTTTAAGCTCCACATGCATTAGGTGTTTGTCCTAAGGCTCTCCCTTCCCTTTCCCCTGAATCCCCTACAGGAACCACTGTGTGATGTTCCCCTCTCTGTATCCATGTGTTCCCATTGTTCAATCCCCACTTATGAGTGAGAACAGGCAATGTGCTTAATGGGAGAAAATTTTTGCAATCTACCTATCTGACAAAGGTCTAATAGCTATATATTTTATACTGATGATCCCTCCAGCTTGTAACCAGGCATCCTGCCACTAAGAGTAGATGACATTAGCCTCAAATATCACAAACACCCTCCAAATGTGATCCCCCTTTTATTTATCCACTCAGTACAAATCTGTCATTCATAATTTTGTGAAAATATTTGTCAATCTCTATTTTTAATCAGGAAAACACTGTAGATTAATGAATTCTAGAAATTACTTCTAAATGTGTGATATCCAAGTTTTATGCTCTCTAAACATATATCTCTCAAGTTTCTAGTTGTAGAAGGCAGAATTTTGTTTTCCTTCTTCCTGCATACCAAGTAATTTCTTTTCCTTGGCGTTACTTCTATGGTTGCAGTTGTTTCTTCACATGGCAAAAAGGACTTTGCATATGCAGTTAAAATTACTAATCAACTGACTTTAAAATAGGGAGATGATCTTCGATTATCTAGGTTATCTCACTGTATGCACATAAATCCTTAAAAGACAGAATGGGAAGTCAGAGAGGTTCAGTGCCCAAGAAAGACTCAACAGGACTATGTTGATTGGAAGATGAAGATAGCCATGTGAAAAGCATGAGAAGTGAGATACACCAACTAACAGCAAGCCTGCAAGCCTACTCCCCAGATCAGAACTGCAGCCCAGCGGCACCTTTATTTCAGCCTTGTGGGAGGCTGAGCAGAGAATCTAGCCACTCTGTCGCACTTCCGACATACAGAAACATGAGATAAGAAATAGGTGCTTTTTACGCTGCTAAGTCTTTGGTAATAGGGATAAAAAACTAACACATTTGTGTTGTATGAGATAGTGGACATGCCTATACCTTATTAACATCCTTGATTCTAGTGTAGAGTTTGGATACGTGCAGTCTGTCTTTCAGTCTTGCTGAAAATCTCATGGTGCCCTGAAGTGCCCCACATGATCTTCTTTTGATTTTACCCATGGCCATTTTGATTATTTAATGATAGTTGTGTGCAACATTATGCATGCGTATGCACCACTAATGTATGCATTCACTCTGAGAGCTATTTTTCACCATGATACCATATTGGCCTAGTTTCTGTATATAGGAAACAGACTACACCATAGGCTGCACTAATCTTCTAAAGGTAATACTTGCTCCTTAGGAGAATATTTTTAAGGGATAAAAGAACAACACTATGGCACATAAATCTACTGAGAATGTGGATCATAGTAACTGATGTCAGCCAACTAGTTTACATTCAATGTCATTAATCTCTTGGACATGACAAATCTTGGTAGCAGAAGGGAATAAGTTCCAGATAATACACTTTTGAGGTAATGAATAACCCTCCCTGTGAAGTACTTTAATGACTCTCCTTGTCAGATTTAAGATTTTATTATTAACATTAGAAAATGGAAGCCCAAAAAGATACAGTTGCAAATCAATTTCACTGTTCCTTCATAACGAGTCCCTAATTGACCTCAATTTCTGATATAGTTGCAAATTTCCTGGCATACTTAATTTTAATGACATGTACAGGAGAATTTAGTAACTGAGCATAAAGAAATTTATTAAACTATCTATTTTCATGTACTTTAATAGATGAAATATAAATCATCACTACATTAATATGATGGTAAAGAGTGTATTTATGTCTTTTTACAGGTTAAGGGATGATCACTTCGTTAAATTGGTGTTTCACTTATCTCATTAAAAACACATGATAAGAATAACCTCAAATGCTAATACTCATTATGTAAGGACCCACGATAGAAAATTTACATTCAATTGTTTTTAATGGCTAATAAAATTATGTTGCTGTTTTTTTATCTTTAATGGACTCTGCTTGCCATTAAGAAAGTCCATTAAGAAAGTATGAATTAAAAATATAGTTGACTCTAAAATGGCCAGATCCCTGACATAATACATTTGACATACAAGAAAGAAAGCATTTTTACCCCAAAGGATAACTGCATGTTAGTATATGTGTACTTACAATTAACATTTTTAATTATAACATTCTGACAATATTGAAAATTATTGTTAGAATGGTGGAGTACTGCATGTCTGAGGGCCATATCTGTGCTTACTCTTTCTGAAATAGATCTGCTTTGCTCAAATTCATTTATAACTTAAGACTACAAATAAATCATGTTTATAGTTAGGATACAGCATCTTATTTTTTTTCTACAATGATTTAGTGACAATTGGGCAGTCATTACTGTCAGACAAACCCCCATTTTGTTACAGACCCTGAACTTTGCTAGCTGTCAAACTTTAAAAGATAACTTGAACTTCCTGTATATCAGTTTCCTCATCTGAAAATGATAAGATGTTCTTACTTTGAAGAACTGTGAATACAATTTGAGATAATTTATGCAAATTGCATAGTGCAATGCTTGGTACCTAGCACCTAGATAAAATTCAAAAAATATAGTTAATGTGATAATGAAGATGATGATGACAGTAATGGTGATGACTATGATGATGACTACAATAAATTTTATTTGCTTTCATTCCCATCTCTCTATTTTGTTTCATTTGTTCTTTACACAATTTGAAAGTGGAAGCATTTTCCAAGGACGAATTATATGTCAAGTATTATGTTAGGTGCCAGGCATATAATATCTAATAAAACATTATCTTTGCTAAGAAGAAATATATGTAGCTTTCCATAAAAATATTACCAGATTTATATAAACCTATAATAAAATTTCCAAGCTCTGTTTTATATTTTACATTGTAATTACTATTTTGTCATTTCCACATTAAATATTTTGTACCCTTAACTGAAATATCAACTCTTGATGACCAGGATCTTTCACATGCAATGGGTAATAGATAAACAGTTAACGATTAGGAAAGTAAGTGAATTGGTGGAATAAATAAATGACTTCAGATGGATAAAATGCAACTTTGTTCCCCTTATTCTCTTTACCATATTAAATACTCAAGTTTCAGAAACAATAAGCCACTCAGTATTTTCAGAACTTTCTTTTTCACATCCTAGGTTAAGTGTATATGAATTTCTGTGTTTAGGAATCTTTCTATTACTGATCTTTTTTTTTTTTTTTTAATATTCCCCGCCTATGCTCCCATCCCACTCCACTTCTGTATTAACTTCTTCATCCTCTGTACATCAGAACATCTTCTCCATTTGGTAAGTATTTCTCACCCACTCTGTGCCAGGCACCATAAAAGGAGAGCTGCCTACAGTAGTGAACAAAACAGACAGAATTTCTTCCTGCACTGCGATCACCAACAGAATGTCAGAAGAGTGATCAGACAACAATTTACAAAAATATTGAATGAAATACAGTTGCCCAGTGAGTTACAAAGTACAGGGTGCTCTAAAAGTGGATGATTGGAAGCCTTAATCTTATCTGATATATTAGTCAAGTTTCTAGAGGGAGTGACTCTAAGGCCGAGATCCCAAGAAGCAGCAATGGATACATTTTGTAGGGCTTTGGGTTACAGGAAGCCCCTGAAAAGTTTCACATCAAAAGTTACAGATTGGTTTCCTAAGGGTTTTCTTGGGAAATTTGTTCTAACCAGCTGGTAAACTCCTTAATCCATGCCTTGGACTTACGTTTCTTTAGATTTATATTGTCCAACACAATGATCAATAGGTAGCTGGTCATTGGACATTCAGGAAATGTTTCTTTTATGAGGAAGCAAAAACGTCTGACACACAACTCGCTAGTTGTCAAACTTTGCATGTAAATTTTCAGAAATGCAAAGGCCACAGTGGTTCTTTCCTCAACAACTTCAAACTCAGCTATAAGCACATAACTGGGAGTGGCTTGGATTGCTCTAAATAATGAAGGATTCCCTCCTGTATTATCCTACCTACTCAAAACATTAGTTGTTTTGTAACTAGATTTGTCCACTAGCAACTTCCAGAAGAATTAAAAGAGGAAAGATAATTGAACTTCTACTCTTATAGCGGGCACTTTGCTATCCCCTCTGCCAAGAAATACTGTCCAAAATGCAGAATTCGGGCAAAATAGAGTAAAATGTGCACTTTCTCATTGTTACACTGGTGTATTATTTAACCAATTTTATTTAATTCTCTAAGACAGGAGATCCAAAACATTTGGGTCTCAGGACCCACTTATACTCTGAAAAATGTTGACTATCCAAAAATGTTTGCATTTGGTGCATTATATCTAGTAATTTTTACTACACTAGAATTCTAAACAGATAATTTTTAAAAATATGTATTAATTGTAAAATAAACCCATTTCATGTTAACATAAATGTTGTTTCTATAAGGGAAAGATATTTCCCAAACATATAAAAATTAATGAAAGAGTAGGATTGACTTAACATTTTTGCAAGTCTCATTCATGTCTGGCTTAAGATACCTGGATTCTCCTCTGTGTTTCTATTCTAAATCTGTTATTATGTCATACATCATGTAGCTTCTGGAAAATGCTATTCATGGATGAACCAAAGTGAAAAAGGCAAATAATACATTAGTATTATCAAGAAACTAGGGCTGGGAATGGTGGCTCATGCCTGTAATCCCAGCATTTGGGAGGCCAGGGCAGGCAGATCATGAGGCCAGGAGATCGAGAACGTTCTGGCTAACGCGGTGAAACCCCATCTCTACTAAAAATACAAAAAATTAGCTGGGCGTGGTGGCAGGTGCCTGTAGTCCCAGCTACTCGGGAGACTGAGGCAGGAGAATGGCGTGAACCCGGGAGGCAGAGCTTGCACTGAGCAGAGATGACACCACTGCACTTCCAGCCTGGATGACAGAGCTAGACTCTGTCTCAAAAAAAAAAAAAAAAAAAAAAAAAAAAGAAAGAAAGAAAAACCAAAGCAAATATGTGTAGATCTTCTGAAAGGGTCTGAAGACTCCCAGGAGTCCTGGAACCACCCTCTGAGAAGCACAGCTCTAGGATAATATATCTTTATCTTACTTTGCTGTTTGATTGGAACCCAAACACTGTGTAGCTACATGTTAACTTGCAAATTTGTGGTGTTAAATAGAAACACCTCTCCTCCTAAAAAGAAAAAAAAAAGGTAACTCAAGTGTGTTATACTTTTATTGTCCTGTATGACATTAACTAGTTTTGCATATAACCTCAAAATCTTATTGTAATATTAGCAATGATTTTTTATTAAGACAAAATTCTTATAAACGCACAGCTCAACTGCTCTTGGTACTTTGGTACTAGTTTTATGATCTTTCTGGTGTTCCTATTAATTATTTAATAAATTGGTGACACATGGTCATTCCATATTTGTATGGGAGTCTTGTATGAAAGTCTTTCATATGCTTTATTGAGAGTATAATTTTAAAAAATTAGATATATTCAAAGTGTATGATGTGATGTTTTAATATACATAAATACTGTGAAATGATTGCTACAGTCAAGCTAATTGACATACCTTTCACCTCACATAGTTACCTTTGTGTGTGTGATGAGAATACTTAAGATTTTGTCTCTCTGCAAATTTCAAGTATACATTATTATTAACTATAGTCACCATGCCATACATTAGTTCTCTAAAACTTATCATATAACTGCAAGTTTGTATAAGTTGACCATCTCCCATTTTCCCTATCTCCAGCCCCTTCCAACCACCATTCTGCTCTCTGTGTCCATAAATTTTAGTTGTTTATATTTCGCATTATAAGTGAGATTGTGCAGTATATGTCCTTCTGTGTTTGGCTTGTTTCACTGAGCATAATGTCTTGTAGATTCATTCATATTATCATAAATGACAGGACTTCCTCTTTTTTTAATGCTGAATAATATCCCTCTGTGTGTGTGTATGTGTGTGTGTTATCTCACCTTTTCTTTATCCATTCATCTGTCTATGAACACTTAGGTTGTTTCCATATCTTGGCTATTGTGATTAATGGTGCAATAAAACGCAAGAGTGCAGCTATCTCTTCAACATACTGATTTTATTTACTCAAGATATATATCTAGAAGTAGGATTGCAGGAGAGCCCTGTTTTTAGCTATCTAAAAAATCCATTTTTGGCAAGGTGTGGTGGTTCACAACTATAATCCCAGAACTTTGGGAGACCGAAGCAGGTGGATCACTTGAGCCCAGGAGTTTGAGACCAGCCCTCACAACATGGTGAAACCTCATCTCTACAAAAGAATATGAGAATTAGCTGGGAGTGGTGGTGTGTACCTGTAGTCCCAGCTGCTCCGGAGGCTGAGTTGGGAGGATGGCTTAAGCCCAGGAGGCAGAGGTTGCAGTGAGCTGAGATCATGCCACTGCACTTCAACCTCAGCAATAGGGCCAGAACTTTCTCAAATTAAAATATATATATAACTTATATATATAAATAATATATAAATACAAAATATAAAAAATTATATATATGTTTAATATATAAAAATTATTTTAAAATATTATATAAAAATAATATATATTATTTACCTCAGCAACTCTCATCAATAACTTAGCATATTATCTTCATTTTATAGAGAAGGAAATTAAGATTCTGAAAGTGCAAGTGACTTTTCTAAGATCAGAGAGTTCAGTGATGTTAGCCCTACACGATTTCTCAGATCTTTTTCTGGTACTATCTTCCTGGCCTTTCCCTGTGCTGGACTCACGGAAATCCCCTAATTTGTATAACCTTTTCTATCACACAGGCTGAGACATAGTGAGGAAAATACTGTAAACATTCTTTTCATACCAGTATCCCTAAAGGGGATATCCTGTAGATATGTTTCACCAAGCATTCTATGATTTCAGCACAAATTGGGAAAAATCAATTTTGTGTTTTTGAGGGAGGTTCCCAGAATCAATCTTTTTCCTTGTCATGAAACACTTTATTGTGGTTTCTTAATATAAAACTATCTATCCTAGATGAAAAATGCAAAGACAAGATGACAAAGTATTAAACTAACACATTTAGAGATGCCTGAGGCTGAAATCTGGACTAAATAGATTTAGCAAACCTTGATGAAACATGAGAAAATCAAATGTAGAAGCAGTAGAGGGAAAAAAATAAAAGGTCTAGGCATCTGTTATCTTCCTTAGGGGCCTTAGGCCTGAATTAATACTGGCTGTCATGAATTTAAGTTGGCAATGGACTAGAGACATAAAAAGTCTTTTTTATTTTATTTTATTTTTGCAGTATTGTTATTAGGGGAACTAGAAGAAATATGAATGTTCTTCTGCAGTAAAGAATCCTAAGAGAGCAAAGACCTGACACTTTAAAAATGATTGAGCCATTTTTGTGTAACTGTTTTCATATTTTATAGAAGCAAGTATGAAATGAAGTTTCTAAGTATTGGAAAGCACTTGTTCTTATCCTTTGTTGTGTAATGGAAGAAGACATTGTTCTACACACAGGAGGGAATGGTTGAAAGGAGTCATCGGTGGGATTTTGTAGTGAGGAATATTAACCTCTGTTTGGAGTTGGTTTCTAAATGTAGGATATTTCTACAAATGTAGGACATTTCTACAAATACAAATTTTGAAACCTCACCCTGACTTACTAATCAGTCTCCTGAAAATAAGAATGGAACAAGTACCAAAATCAAAAGAAATGTAACCAGTCCATAGGAATAGCAAAGCAAATCAAAAGCAATCAACCAACCAAACACAAACCAAGCCACCTATAACAGCAAACTTGCCAAGTCTGTATTAACTAGGTTCAGTTCTCAAAGCAGCCTAACACCCTGGTGTGGCACAATTCTGAGGCAGATTGCAAGGCATGTTTTACTAAAGAGCAGTGCTTGTAAATAAAAATAAATTACTCAATAAATTGAGGGATATTCAGAACTATTTTCATAATAATGTCCAGAGAACGCTTTATCAGAAGAAAAAGGACAGGAGTTATGACAAGAGGTGTGGTAAATGCACATCTATTGTAACTTGGCTCGTGTATGCCATGCCTTATGCTGGGAACTTCAGAACACTGTGTTATGTAAGCAGCATACACCTTTGTTGTTGAGGATAAAGAAAAGGTGAATAGTTCCTATTGGGTTTCACGAAATGGTAATTAAAAAAAATAGGAAGGACAGAAAAAAAAAAAACACACAAGAGGAAAGAAAGAAAATCTCCCCCACCTCCCTAGACGTTTGAACTTTTAAAAAATATCTGATTTCTTTGGAGGTGGTGGAAAACTGTGGAAGAAGTGCGGGTAGAATCTAACATTACTTGTGTGAGTTTAAGTTAGCCAAACTTTCAGAACTTCAATTTCTTTAGTTACAAAATGGAGAAAATATGATTGCTATAGTTATTAAATGAGGTCATGTAATAAAGCATCTAAAATGGTGTCAATCATTTGTCAGTATTCAAAATTGGGAGCCGCTATTTGCTGCTATTTGCACAGTTGAGTACTCAGATGTATTATAAAGGAAAAACCTATTTTTAAGTCGTTTAGGCATTTCTACTGAAATACACATGTAGATAGGGAGATGGAGAGACAAGACAGTCTCACCAACGTATAGCTTGGGAAGTGCCAGCAAGCAAACCGGTCAGATAGTGGGCACTGCCCTATTTAGGCACTCATGTTCATACGTAAACTTCCTCCTTTGAACTATATGTTTTTAGGTACATATTGTTTTTATTCTATGTCATTGAACTATCTGTGTTGAAAATCATCAATATTCTAATTTTTACATTTTTGGTTATGTTTTATTTTTAAATTACCTTGGATCAAAATTATCTTCACACACAATTCATTTTGTAGCCATAGGTAAATATTTAAAAGTTTAACTAATTAATTTTGACTTCATCCTTTCAGTTGCTGCTCTAGTGTATATTAAATATTCTATGTTCCTTTATATTGTATGTTGTAGACACAATGATAAATTTGAACTCTGCAGCTATCAGTTCTTTGAAGGTGAAGTTTTATCCTCTTTATGTGCCAATCTAAATGAGAGGGCTCACCACTCAGCTGTTAGAAGGAGGATCATTTCAGAGGAAAACCCCGAGGTTAACCTTAGCTCCAATTCCTGTTATACCACTTTTTGGTTGTGTGACCTTAGACTAATGATTTGTTCACTCTGAGTTCCCAGTTCTATACCTGTAAAATGTACCTGGCTATATCTACAGTTCAAGTTTTCTGTGAAAAGTAATAAAATAATGACTGTAGAACTCAAAAACATGATAGGTTACTCAAATGATAATTTCATCTCTCTTTTAAAAATATTTAGAAAATATTATTACCATAATGTTTAATATGTATTGAGTATTTACTGTGTCAGGCATCTGGGTAATCACTTTGCAAAGTACTCTTATGTATCTAGAATGTCAAAATGTTAAGGGCATGAGGACCCAGACACAAAACATGTCTGTTTTATATTAAGCACATGGGCACTGGAACCAGACTGCTTGGATATGTATCCCAGATCTGCCCCTTAAAAGCCTCTAGGTCTTTGAACAAGTTATATAACCTCTGTGATATGAATTCCTCATATGTCAATTAAAAATTATAAATTGCCTCTCTCACAGTATTGCTGAAAGCATTTAATAAATTAATGCATAAAAAGTGTTAAAAATATTGCCTAACACATATGCAGTATTCAACAGTTCTGGTTATTAGAGTCATTACCTATTGTTTTAACAAAGACAATAGTCAAAACATCTAATGAATATCTTCAGATGATTTTCAAAGTGCTGGAGTCTCTTATTCTGAGCAACACCAAATGTTACAGGCCCTATATGGTCAGACTGAAATTATATGAAAAGCTCAAAAAAGTAGTTAACAGCTCTAAAGTCAGGGACAGAGTCAGCATTTCTAGATCCAATTTCAAATCATGGCATTTTATGTGTTTTTAAGCACCTGGTCACACCTAACTCATGAGGCAAACTCCTTAGAGGAAAGGGCTGTAGTTTTTACTTGTCTTGCAAAGTGCTACAAAATCTTGATTGTTGGCCAGAACTCGTTCTCTAGAAATTGATGGGGTGACTGAGGTAAGACTTTAAGTAATTTAGATGGAGCATTTTAAAATCCATTTAGAAGCTATTTAGGGAAGTATGAGTCTGAAGTCAAAGTTGAAGCTGAAACGGTCCTATGAGGCCTGCAGGGGGAGAGCCACAATCGATAAAGGCCATTTTCTTAAATAAGTCCAGAACATCGTGAGCCTGACTGAGTATTTTAATCCTTGTCTGGCAGGATTAAAAGGAACATAGAACAAGACAAAGGGCCCAGGGTTCATAGGGCTTCAGAAGCAGAGAGCAGCTTTAAATCTCTTCAGCCAAGAAGGCTCTCCTTGCCCAGCAATTCTCTCCCTCCCCTTTTCTCAGCCTTCCTACCCTCCCCTCTCCAGTCCTGCTCCCATACCTATCCACTACCCCGCATTATTCTAGCCTGGCAAAGGCTTGGAGAATATTGTCTCCTCTATAAAGCCTTCCAGACTTTTCCCTAGCTCTCACCATTGGTTCCCAATTGTGGCTGTACATTAAAATCATCTGTGACAATTTCACATACCTAGATATTAGCCCCCAATATTTGGATTTAATTGGTCTAGAGTGGGACACTGGCCATGGATTTTTTTTTTAAAGGTTTCTGGTTGATTCTGATATGCAGCTAGTCAGGCACCACTTGGGAATGATTAGTATCTCCTTTGCAGCCCAGCTTTTCTTTGTAATATTGCTGAGCTGATGAGTCTCTGCCCTTTGTTTTTCAAAACAACTATACTGTGAGCACCATGAGTTCAGAGGCCTCTCCCCTTTTTTTCTCTGCTCTGTATCTGACCTAAATTTCATACTTAAAAAAAATAATTCCTTGAAAATGGGAATTAAGGCTGGGTGCGGTGGCTCACACCTGTAATCTCAGCACTTTGGGAGGCCGAGGTGGGCGGATCACGAGGTCAGAAGTTCGAGACCATCCTGGCTAACACGGTGAAACCCCTTCTACTAAAAATACAAAAAATTAGCCTGCCGTGGTGGCAGGCACCTGTCGTCCCAGCTGCTCGGGAGGCTGAGGCAGGAGAATCGCTTTAACTGGGGAGGCGGAGCTTGCAGTGAGCGGATATCGCGCCAGTGCACGCCAGCCTGGGCAACAGAACGGGACTCAGTCTCAAAAAATAAATAAATAAATAAAAATAAAAGAAATAAAATGGGAATTAATTTTTTCAGTTACTTTTTCATTACTTATATTTTTAGTTCTTACATTCTATCAGCCATTAATTTACTGATGCAAATATTCGCCAATAGTATACATCACATATTATGCAAATAATGCATGAATGACTACATAGTTATTTATATTAATTAAAGTCAGATGGCACATTTTAGAAAAGGTACTAATAAGGAGATATAAAAGAGGACTTATCACAATAGTTTATAATTTATACACATTGACAGAAGTACACACATATATTGAAATGTACATAGCCTATATGTGTGCACACATATGCATTTACATATTTCAAGATACGGCTTACTGGTTGAAAACACAGACAGTTGAAACCAGACTGCCTGAGTTGGTTCCCAGCTCCACCAGGGACCATCTATTCCACTTACTTATCTGTGCTTCAGTTTCTTAATTTATAAAGTGAGGATAATAATAATAGTTACCTCATGGGAATATTGTAAAGATGAAATGTATTGATTTATATAAAACGAGAGTAAGCACTATACAAATGTTAGCCACCATCATCATCATTATTATTATTAACAGTTTCTCTTTGCTATTTTGTACATCCTTATACAATACTTCAGGACTAGCTAAGTCAGGCTGGGACAGACTGACTGCTCTCACATCTATCATATCACCAACATGTCAGAATCAGAGAGAGAGTTCTAAATGATGGGACTGCCATTTTTCCACAGTGAATTGCTTGAATATTTCTGTGGAATACCTGCTGGCATGAAAAAATAAAAAGGTAAAAGAAAAATGTGTCTTGTCAACCCGAAATCTTCCAACCATTTGAAATAATTGCTGTGAATTAATATGCTGTTTTCTCCAAATAGCAGTTAACATCTGTGCTTCCAACAGATGTTCACCATTTCTAATATAACTGTTCCCCCATTAGCCACATATGTTTTATTCTATTTATGTATCCTGTACAGCAAATTTTCACCAAAGTGTGAGCTTTTTTTCCCCTGGTACTACTTCATAGTCAGGGAATCTACATAAAACTTATTTTTATTTAATAGAACAAGAGCAACAAAAAATACTAAGAGAAAATATGCATTACATATTATATCATATGTTACGTAACCTTTTATATAGTATAAAGCATACATATTACATATGAATGGATACAAATCTTATCACAATCAATAAGAAATAAATAATTTATACACAAGGTATTGATACAATAGGAAATCTTTCTTTTGCTTAATGGTCTGTTTTAACTCTCAAGAACTATTATTTCATGAAGCCCTCTTGATTATTAGTCTAAGACTCATTCCTCAAACATCAGGAAAATTTTCAAATTTGATACTAACTTTCATTACACATTCTTGAGATTGTCTATAAGATTTTATGTCAGTAGCAGAATGTCAACAAATCTCAGTAAATAAATATCTTTCTTCTTAGTATAATCCTAATCTTCACTGGAAAGTGTTCACATATACAATAAAAATTTTGCTTACTTATATTCTGTCTCTGGGTTGATGACATAATCATTTAGGAAAGAATATGATGCAACAAAGTATGAGAATGCATTATTTCTTAATTTGATACCTTAATTGATAGAAAATTCCTCTGCTAAATTATCTTTATGCATTCACTTTGTGACCCAAGGTTAGGAAAATGATTTCTGTTAGATACAATGTTTTCATCATTAAAATATGATTATATCTCAAAGAACAGTCTCCAGTTTTCTGTTTCTGTGTCAACTCAGTGTAATATAATGCCTGGAATGTGGTAGTTACTGAATAAGGATTTGCTAAATAAACTGAAAATAAATTCTATAGGGAGAAAAAAAAAAGACTCCTCACACTGCTTGCTTTCAAGGGCTTTAGTCAGGGTCAGTGACAAGTTAAATAATGATTTTAGAGAAACCATTAAGTTCTTTGCCAATGTAATTGGCATTTCCACCACCAATGCATCACACCAACTCTACCATCACCACTACCAATACTGTTGATGCTATAAGATGCTTCTCTATGATTATAAGTGTAAAGACTTCATCATCAAATTGAATTTGGGCTAAATGATGTTTGGCAATACTCATACATAACAAACAAATAATGGTGAGCATATTTTTTAAAATGGTGCCCATTAGCTAACCATCCATTCATTCAACGTTATTGAATGCCTGCCACGTTCTAAATTCTGTTCCAGGAATAGGGAAACAAGAGAGTACAAAGATGATTTAAACACATTCCTTCTTACCAAAATGTTTCGCAATCTAGTTTGGGAAAATAAACATGTCTATCAATTGAGATACTGTGGGACACAATATTAAACATTCAATAAAAAATTATGTGGGTACTCAGAGGAGGTAGAAAACTCTTCCGATGAGTGAAAATAGGAAGGAAGTCATGAAAGTTTAGTATGTGATCTAGATCACAACTTAGGAAATACATATTTGTGAATCCAACTTATTGAAACACATTGATTGTATGTCTTATTTGACACCAGATAATATATTTAGCACTGAAAATTCTCATGTGAAATCATTATTGCATTCAAGGAATTTCACATGTGAGGAAAGGCAGGAAATTAAATAGTATAAAAGTTATTACAATGACACAAATATGTCTGTTTACATCATGGAAAACCTGACCCTTCCATAGAGCTCTTAGGGAGTGATTTTCAGAAGAAATAACAGTTAAACTTAATTTTGAAGGAAAGAAAATTAATTAATGGGGTAAAATCTTTGTGAGAAGAGAAATATGATAAAAGGATAGATGTTCTAGACTGAGACAAAATCCAAGTACATCAGCATGGTGGGGTGGCATAAAAGAGCCTTTACTCACCCACTTACATATAAAGAACACATAAAAAAGCACATGATATGAAAGTTGGAATGATAAGCACAGTTTTGCATATTGAATATTGTCAGGGAATGAGGAATGAGGCAAGGGCAGAATAAAATCATATTGTATTTTATATACCATGTGAAATTTATTCTTAAGGATTTTAGCAGGATTATTCTACATTCAGAGTGTACTCTGTCTATTCAAATCCTTATAATAAGAGATGGAGATAATGACAAGAACATTCTAGCCAATGCACATAAAGGTGCATAAATAGGAATATGGGAATATGTACAGAGTAGAGAAAGTAGCTTGCCAGTCCAGAAATGGATGAATTACAGAGATTAGCAGGTGGGATCAGACTAGATTATTGAGTACATTGTCCCTATGCTATGAAGTTGACACTGTATTCTGTGCTTTATTAATACGATGTGGTAGCCCTGTGTTGGATGGAGTAAGCGACAGAAAGCCTGTCAGAGGAGTTGTAACATGAGGGTAAATTAGATTGTAAAGGCCAAAACTATGATAATTGAATAGAAAAGGGATATGAAAGATACTCAGGTAATAAAGTCCACAATTAGAACATTTGTTAGTCTGTTCTTGGTTGATATGCTGATTACCAAGGAGAGGTAAGCAAGGGTATCTATAAACATTTATCACAATTATTACAGATTAGAACCAAAAAAACAAATCACTTTTGAAACTCTAGTAAACCTATTGAATTAATATACTATTTCCATGCTAATCCATACACAAATCAAATGTGTAAATCTTTCACTTATTATTTAACCTTATTCTAGCAGAAATTTTTAGACACAATAATAAGCTGCTTCCAGATTTCTGGGTGTGACTCATCCATGCTGAGAACATTTTGCTTGTCATGTGTGGTTTTGGGTTCTTTAGGATGGTGAATGGTGAATTTAAGAATGTGGAAGTCTAGGAAGGTCTAAAAAAAGTTGCTTCAGAGCATGAATTTGTTGATTTTACCTTAGGTTTTCACCTATAGTTCAGAAGTCCAATAACTGGCCTCATTCGTTGAAAGCTTTATCGAGTATTGGTGAAGTTTTTCTGATGCTAAAACATATACTGAAAGCAAGCAATAATGCAAGCCTTGTAATATGTTACAGATATAGGGCCTACTTTCCATGCCACTTTGCATTTTATTTCTCTTTAGGCTATCTTAGGAGACAGTTATAAAGAATTTTACACAATGATATAACTTCCTTGTCAATAAAACTTAAATTTTAGTGACATACATTCCAGTGTAATCTTGTTTCCTCTTATTAGAAAGAATCCAATTGTTTTTTCCCTTGACAAGAATGATATCACCCAAGATACATTATTTACCCAGATGAAAAAAATAGAAAAAAGAAGGGAAAAAAGCTGTTTTTTAATAATGTGCTTCTGTAGAAAACAATTCATAAAGGCAAAATGAAATATCATATATCTATATCTATCTATCTATAGTATAATAAAACAAACACTTAGACATAGAAAATGTTCTGTTTCTGTAATTCTAGTGACTCTGATCACCCTAGCAGTCTTAGGCTTATTTGATGATACAAAATATATTATTCCATTTCTCCCAAACAATCTGAAAAGTACAGTCTATTAAAGTACTCCCTCTCATCCACTAGATAGAAGGCTACGCACACAAAGCCTTGATAATGGTAAGCTCTTGATAGTGGTAAGTTCCCTAAAAGAAGATGGGGGAACTTTCTTTCTTGATCAAATGATAGGTTTCACAGGTAAGAATATTTGGTGGCAATGAGGATGACGATCAATTCTTTCTACTGACTGGGAGCAAGGAACAGTGGTCCTTACCACGTACTATATTAGAGAGAAGTATTATACTACTCTTGTATAACAGTTTGTAATTTACTGGCACGTTTGCATTTATGGGTCTAATTTAATCCTCCCAAAATCTCTGAGGAAGAAATAATATTCTTTACCTCTTGCTTCTCAGAAAGGAGAAAAGCAAGCCTGAAGAAAAGTGACTAGTGATTATAGTCACTAGGTTGCATATTTTAAAGCAGCAGGTGCAAGGCCCACAATAAGAGATTCACCTCTCATTAATAAACAGGATGAGAGCTCCACATGAACTTCCATGGTAGATGGTGTGTTCGGCTGTTCTTGTTTTGCTATAAATAAATACCTGAGGCTGACTGATTTATAAAGAAAAGAGGTTTAATTGGCTCACAGTTCTCCATGCTTTTCAGTAAGCATGGTGCTGGCTGTTTCCGATGAAGATCTCAGGAAGCTTACAGTCATGGAGAAAACCAAAAGGGGGGCAGACATCTCATATGGTGAGAGTAGGAGCAAGTGAGAGCAAGTTGGGAGGTGCCACACACTTAAAAAGTGAGTTCTCACATGAACTCAGAATGATAACTCATTTGTCACCAAGAGAATGGTGTTAAACTACTCATGGGAGATCCACCCTCATGATCTA
Source organism: Macaca mulatta (assembly GCF_049350105.2). NCBI lineage: Eukaryota > Metazoa > Chordata > Mammalia > Primates > Cercopithecidae > Macaca > Macaca mulatta. Next base: position 81,946,826 of record NC_133419.1, read on the forward strand.
ATCACTTCCCATCAGGTCCACCTCCAACATTGGGAATCATATTTCAACAAGAGATTTGGAAGGGATAGACATCCAAATCATACCAGTTGACAAGATGGCTAAGGGTACAGCTTTGGTTTCTTCTCAATATTGGATCTCAAGTGCCTCACTGGTTTCAGACATACCATAGGTGCTTCGTATACATTTCTTTCTTTTTCTTTCTTTCTTTTTTTTTTTTTTTTTTTTTAAGAGATGAGGTCTTACCGCATTGCCCAGTCTGGTCTTGAAGTCTTGGGCTGAAGTGATCCTCCTGCCTCAGCCTCCTGACTAACAAAGACTACAGGGCACACCATCACCCAGCTAATTTTTAATTTATTACTTTTTTTTTTTTTTGGCAGAGACAAGATCTTGCTATGTTGCCAGCCTGGTCTGCAACTCCTGGCCTCAAGCAAACAATTCTCCCACATTAGCCTTCCAAAGTGCTGGGACTGTAACAATTCTGGCTCCATTTTAGATAAAAGCTTGCTTTCTTGAATGTAATTATTGCTTTGCTTGAGTTTGTAGATTATTCACTTCAAACAGCCTCAGAAAAATAGGACCTTCAACAGAGATAAAAGAAAACACCTCTACCAATAAATCTGGGAATGGGCTGACCAGTCTGATAAGAACAGACTAATAGCAACTGTGGAAGGTCACAGAACACTGACCAAGAAAGCAATAATTAACTGCCCACTTGAGACAGCTCATTTTTCAAAATAATGTTTTGATCATCATTTTCCCTAATTTCCCTTAAAAATCACTGATCCAGAGAAATAACTTAGAGAAGTGGTATTTGAATGCTATTTCATTGCCTCTCCCAAGTTGATGACTTCTCCAAAAATGCTAATTTTCCTTTCAACAAAGCTCATCTCTTGGGTTTCTGGCTTTGATGCAATGAGAGGCCCAGATCTGAGTTTGATTGTAGGACTAAAGGTGTGAGCCATGAAACCTGGCATTGTTTCTTGAATAGATGGACAAATGGAAAGACATTACAAAAAGTAGACATGCATTAAGCAATGGAATTTGTGTCAAGAATTGTGTTTTATTAGACTTAGTGGACAGAACACAATGCATTGAAATGAATATTGTACCATGGAATTAATGTTTATAGTTTTTTGAATAAATATAGAAATTGACCCTCCCAGTCTTAAAATTTGAAACTTACATTTGAGTTTCTTTCGACCCTTAGGTCAGGAACTGAAACTTACCAGATCACCCATCCACACGATGAGATGTAAAACCCCTCATTCATCACAATTGCTTCCTTACCCCTCCCTAATTCCTGTTTTCTTGTACATAGCTAATACATTCCTTACCTGCTACACAAATCTCCAATGTATTCAGTCGAGTTACATAGGTTTGAAGTTTGGCTCCCATCTCTACAGCCAACGTCACCCAAATGAAAAGCCTGCTTCCCTGGCAATACTCGTTGTCTTGGTGATTGGCTTTCTGTGCAGCAAACATTTCATACCTAGATGGAACCCCTGGCATTTCAGTAAAAACATTTACAATTTTTATACTGTAACATAATAACAACGTTAGTCATTTATCTGTGACACATAGAAGAGAGCAGATAGAACTCCATGTCACGGTAGTATGTCAGAAGGAGGAAAAGATGGTTGCAGCTGTGTGCAAGTTTGCAGATTTTGTGCTAAGATAAATACAAGGCTACCATCTGGGGACCTCTATATTATTCAATCTGAGGAGAATAATAGAGGCTGTATAATAAGTTTGAAGATATGAGAGTATGATACTATATAGCCAGTCTTTCCTCCCACATTTTAAGTTTCATCTTTCATGCCACCTCTTGCAATGTTATTTCCTTCCAGAGGCCTTACCTGGTCACACTCTCCCATGTACCATATAACCCCAAGTAGTCCACTGCTTGATTTATTTCCTTCGCAACACTTTTCATTATGTTAGCTTATTTACTTATTGTTTTTTTGCCGTAGTGTTTAGTTGGTTCGATTGGACAAAGGATGCTGAACTTCTTGTTCATAGCTACTCCTATTATCTTAATTTCTATTAGAACTTAACGTAATATTTGATTAAAAAATTAATGATTATAGGCTGAAAGGTAAAAGAAGATGGGGGAACTTTCTTTCTTGATCAAATTATAGGTTTCACAGGTAAGAAAAATTTCTTTGGGGAGGAAATAGGAAGTTTTCATCTAAGTTGCTAAGAGGGGGAGTGGTGGGGGTTAGGGGAGGTACAGTTCAGTGACAACATAATCTGAAATTCAGCTGAATAGCCAGGGGAGTCATAGCCTGAGCAGCCTCTCCTGGAGCAAGTCACAACCACTCTGAGCCTTGGTTTACTCTGACATGAAAAGATTTTAGGCATAGGTGGTCTCTAAGACCGCCAACCTCTTAAATAACAAGGTGATTCTTTTTGCTGTTTTGCCATTGCATCTTGTGTATATCTGCAAAATAAATTTTGTCACATTGCTTTACCCTTGCTTTGTGCATATTCAGTACTTGCTTTTTCTCTTCATGACTATAATTCAAACGCATATGAGAGAACAGTTGGAGGGGGGTTGATGGCTACTGAATTTGAATATTTTGCTTATAAGAAGATTTGAATTAACATATAGTGCTCTGCAGTTGTATGAAGGTAAAGTTTTAGGCAGATACTTCTATGGACCACTGGACAAGAGTTATTCTGGTTCATTTCTTCCAAGTCATCCAGTTCAAATTGTTTCCAAACTCTTCCTTTTTAGAGTAACTTATAAGACTTTCTAAATCTTTTCACTTGGCTGCCACAGACTTGAGACAGATAATACATTTTTCTGTCTCTTTTTCTGTTCTAAATGTCCAGGCTGCAGGAGACAATAAAACAGGCTATGAATTCCTGAGCTGGTTTCCATTCACAGGAGACATTAAGCTCCACAAGATTGATCAAATTTCATATCACCAGGTCCCTGTAGCCCTGAGAGTGCCTCACATAATTATTTAATTTATAGTTGTGAATCACATTTGGATCATAAAATTCCAGCTAGATAAGTGTATGGAGCAAACCTGTAATTAAGATTAGAGTCCTCACAAATAAGGTGACTATTATTTATGGTTGTTACCATCCTGATATTGTAAAATGAACTCAGGTTTTAGGATTCTTAAATTACTTAAGGATCCTAAGGTAATTTAACATTCTTTAATAAACCCAACTAAATTAGAACAAATTATTGACATTGACCATAAAACTGCAAATTAAAAAAATTTTTGTGCTTCCCTGTAAAATATTTGAAGTTTAAAGTGACAATCTGAATGGAAAAATTATATGACTGCTTACCAGTGAAGTACATTTACATTGTCATCCTAATTGATATGCTTGGAAGTTTAAACCATGGTATGTTTTCTTCTCTGTTTTGTTGTTGTTGTTGTTGTTGTTGTTTGTTTGTTTGTTTCCACATAGTACTTTGAGGGAGGATATCTTAGTCTCATCTTTCCAACCCCAGCTCCAGCACAATGCCACACAACAAACTTCATCAGTTAAGAAAATAATTACTAATTGAAATTACTGAAATGAAATATTTTCAATGGATATTAAGCAGTCATACAAAACATATTTTCAAGAGTTTTGAGAATATGAAGACAATTATTTGGTTATAATATTATGTATTAAAATGAAAGAGTGTGATCACAAATATGAAATGAACCTTCGTCCTATGAGGTTCTCTCTCTCTGCTCTAGGTAATGAAATTATATTTAATTTTAGTTTCTTTCCTAGTATTTATTTTTTATTTCAAATAATACATTGAATATTACTCACTTGATAAGAATAAAAAGAAAAAAGTATTTTTAGAAAGACGTCCTTTTTTATATATGAACCTGTTAATCCGGCTGTGTAAATATTCCAGGTTTAATATTATACAAATTAATAGCATATCAATTGATTACTTCTTATTTCTTTGTTTTATATAGGCAAAATTCTTATGAATGTAAATATAGTATGCATTTCTTTCCACATCTGTTCTGAGAAAATCAATAATACACAGTAAAGTTCTAAATCTGAGAAAGTATAGCTTTTTAGTGGAGGGGAAATAGTAAAGCAGAACATCAATAACAACAGAAAAACCGGAATCATTTATACATCTCTCTAGGCTATTATACTGGCAAATCTGAAAGGAAAGGAAATGAACCTCAGGTCACATACTTAGTTCTCAATGTGATGATTGCCACTGGTGATTTTCCATTTGGAATATCAACATCCAGTGGTCTATCTCAGAATGCTTCAATATCAAGTCATTGTGTTTACTGCACATGTCCTTATACATTCAATAACCATAACAACTTTAATGTGTATAAATCTTACAAAATTTCAAAATGGTTTCATATAAATTGTCTTCCATTTTGAAATATGAAGATGTTGTCTTTTAGATATCTAATGTAATTTAGGTAAACAGGAAAGGAAATAAAAATAAATATTTATTGAGAAACTACTACTTGTGTTGATAAAATAAATAATTTTACACATGCTATCTCTTGATTCATCATGGTTCACTGTAAGGTAATTACTATTTCTGGCAGTTGGCAGAATCTTGTCCCAAAGACACTTATGTATGAATCTGCAGGAAGTGTGAATATCATGTATTATATGGCAAAGGAATTTGTATATTTAATTAAGGTCATAAGCCTTGAAAGTGAGAGATTACTCTGAAACATACAACTAAATGTAATACAAAAAAGCCCTTAAAAACAGAGAACTTTCTACAGCTGAAGGCAGAGAGGCAGTAATAGGAAAAGTCAGTGAGATTCCAAGCATGATAAGGATTCCATGTATCTTTGCTGGTTCTGAGATGCAGGAGGCCACATGCAAGGACCAGAGAAAGGCCTCTAAATGTTAAGGGCAGCCCAGCATAAAAATTAAAATAATTTAAAAAAAAAATGGCTTCATGGACTACTATGCAGCCATAAAAAAGGATGAGTTCATGTCCTTTGTAGGGACATGGATGAAGCTGGAAACCATCATTCTGAGCAAACTATCACAAGGACAGAAAACCAAACACCGCATGTTCTCACTCATAGGTGGAATTGAACAATGAGAACACATGGACACAGGGTGGGGAACATCACACACGGGGGTCTGTTGTGGGGTGGGGGTCTGGGGGAAGGATAGCATTAGGAGATATACCTAATGTAAATGACGAGTTAATGGGTGCAGCACACCAACATGGCACATGTATACATATGTAACAAACCTGCACATTGTGCACATGTACCCTAGAACTTAACGTATAATAAAAATAAAATTAAATAAATAAAAAATAAAAAATGACTTCAATCCTACAACTTATGGAACTGAATTCTGCCAAAATCTTGAATGAATTTGGAAGCAGATACTTCCCCCAGCCTCCAGAAGACAGCTTAGCCAGGCCAATACTTTGACTTCAGACATATAAGATCATAAGCAATGTAGCCACACCACACTGGACATCTGACCTACAGCAACTATGAGATAATAAACACGTGGTGTTTTAAGTGGCTAAATTGGAGGTACAGTAATACATAGTTTAATCACAGGAATACATTCTGAAAAACAGCACCCTTAAGCAAGTCTGTCCTTGTGTGAACATCATAGAGTATACTGACACAAACCTAGATGGCATAGCCTACCACACACCTAGGCTACATGGTATAGTCTATTGCTCCGAGGCTACACACCTGTACAATATGTACTGCACCGAATACTTTAGGCAACTATAACACAACAGGAAGTCTAAATATATCTAAACATAGAAAAGATAAGCTAAAAATAAAATATGAAAGATTTAAAAAATGGTACACCTGTATAGAACACCTGACGTGAAAGAGCTTGTAGGACTGGAAGTTTCTCTGGGTGAGTCAGTGAGTGGTGAGTGAATGTGAAGGCCTAGGACATTACTGTGCACTACTGTAAACTTTGTAAACACTGTACAATTAGTCTACATTACATTTATATTTTTTCTATTTTTAATAATACATTAACTTTAGCTTACTATAATATTTTTATAGGCTTTTTAATCGTTTTGACTTTTGTAATATTACTTAGCTTAAAACACCAACACATTGTACAGCTACACAAAAATAATTTATTTCTTTACATCCTTATTCTATAAACTTTTTTCTATTTTTAATACTTTTTATTTTTACTTTTTAAATATTTTGTTAAAAACTAAGACAAACACACACATTAGCTGAAGCCTACCCAGGGTCAGGATCATCAATATCACTGTCTTCCACCTTCACATCTTGTCCCACTGGAATGTCTTCAGGGACAGTAACATGCATGATGCTGTCATCGCCTGTGATAACAATGCCTTTTTCTAGAATACCTCCTGAAGGACCTGCCTGAGGCTGTTTTACAGTTAACTTTTTTAAAAAGACGTGTAGAAAGGATACATTCCAAAAATAACCATAAAAAGCATAGTATCGTAAGTACATAAATCAGTGACAGAGACATTTATTATCATTGCAAGTATTATGTACTGTATATAATTATATGTGCTATATTTTTATATGACTGGCAGCCCAGTAGGTTCGTTTACCCCAGCATTATCACAAACACACCAGTAATGTGTTGCATTACAATGTCACTACAGGCATGGAATCACTAGGCCATAGAATTTTCTCAACTCCATTATAATCTTACGGGAACATCCTCATTAACTGAAATATCATGAACGGATGCAGGACTAATTTGATACAGTGGTTTGAGAAAGCTAATGCATTTTCTCACTTTACAGTTGAGGATGATTCTGAGGCTCAACAGATGATTGCTTAAGATCAAACAGCCATATACAGAAGAACTATTTTTCACTGTAGAACTTTGATTCCAAACTGATTTTTCTACCACACAATAGTTAAAAGGAATTGATAATTATGTGAGACAAATCACCTTCTTTGCCTGCATTTTGTCATACCACCTAATATGTGAAGATGACAATCATCATCACAGATAATAACATAATAAAAACATTTTTTAATGTGTGCCATACGCCAGACATTTTGTCAAGCACTTTAAATTACCCATTGTATTGAGTGTCTGTAACAATAATATAAATTTGGTTCTGAAACATTCTCCATCTCTTGATGAAGAAACAGACTTTTTTGTTTGTTTGTTTAGAGACAGGGTCTTCCTCTGCCGTCAAGATTGGAGTGCAGTGGCATGATCATGATTCACTGCAATCTTGAACTCCTGGGCTCAACAATCCCTCCACCTCAGCCTCCCAAGTAGCTGGGACTACAGGCACGTGCCATGTTGCCCAGGCTGGTCTTAAACTCCTTGTCTTAAGGTATCCTCTCGCCTTGGCCTCTCAAGGTGCTTGGACTATAGGTGTGACACTGCAACTGGCCAGAAACAGAATTTTTAAAAGGTTAAATTACTTAGCAAATAAGTAGTACTAAAAGACTATGTACCCAGGTTTTCAGTCTTCCAAGCTGGGTGTTTGAACTTTAGTAAAGTTATGCATGAAAGTAAGTTACACAATCTGTGGCCCATAGAAAGAGTCTAAATGTTAGTTTTTGGTTTTATAAGTATTACTGGTAACAACAGATACGTATTTTTGAGCTCTTACTTCATGTGTGTTTCTAGGCGTTCATGTAGATATTTCACACATATGCAGTCATTTCTCTGCACAGCCATGTGAGATTAATCTTGTGTCAATTTAACAGTTAGAGAACCAAGGTTTAAGGAGTTTAAATTACTTCTCTGGATCTATAAAGCTAGTAAATGGAAGTGCCAAATTTAAACCCAGGTCTATGTGACTGTAAAGCCCATGTTTTCAAATTTCAAAATCTTAAATTTAAAGTATTAATCAGAATAAGTGGAGGAGTGCATCTTCTCTTTGGGAATCCATGAAGGTTAATGTTGATCTATGAAAGTAAAAAAAAAAAAAAATCAGCGACTTAACCCATCCAAATCTCTCAGGCATTAGACTCTGGCTGGAAGACTGCCTTTTCATTGTAAGGCATGTGTGAGCCCAGGGACGAGGTGAGGGCTCTTGGCCTTATGTGGAGACTGCTGGAAGAAGTATCCTCTATGTCAGAGACAGGACATCCTCTCTGATCCCTTCAAATAAATGATTATGCCTTGAAACTCAGGAACGTGGGAAGGAACCTTCAGGGCCAATATAGCTTTGATGTAAATCATTTCCTAGTGCTGGAGAAGTGTGCTTCCAACACTGATGCCACCTGAAAACAAATGATCATACTACATATTTAATCAGGGGCCCTCCTGAGAGCCTTCTGCTCTCACTCAAGCGCAAGACAGCCTACCTTCTTATGAATGCTCTAAAAGTTTTGTCACAGGCAACAAAAATGTGTTCTTTTTTTCTGTACAAAGTGATTGTAATAAGACCAATACTATGAGATGTTTTTCTAGGAGTCAACAGAAATGTACACATATAGTGAGTTCTCACTGGCCACTGTTGATAGGTTGTTGGAAATTTTTACTTTAAATAAAATGATATCTATCAAAACCAATTTTGTCTCATTAACATTACAACAATACAACATTGAAGTAAGCAATATTTTTCAGATTATAGGTTTATTTAATTAAAGTCAGTGTTTCTAAAAACCCATCAATGATGTTAAGTAAAGACTTGCTGTATTTAACATGGCTTATTCAGCTGGTGCTGTGTGAATCACATGTATATTATCATATACCATCCATTTCTCTTTGTTTCATGTTTTGTTTTTTTGGCGGGGTGGACAGGGTCTCACTCTGTTGCCCAGGCTGGAGCAACAGAGGCTGGCATGATATCGGCTCCCTGCAACCTCTGCCTCCTGGGCTCAAGCAATCCTCCTGCCGCACCCTCCTGAGTAGTTGGGACCACAGGCTCGCACCAACATGCCCGGTTAACCATCTTTTTTCTCTTCTGTGCCCTCTGTCTTTCTCTTACTCTGCACACACAGACACATACATGAAATAAGGGATACATTCTTATTTCCATTTTATTGATGAGTTAGCTAAGACTCTAAGTAGCTAAATACATTGACCAGATTAAAAAACAAAACAAAAAAAAGAGGCAGGTGCAGTGGCTCATGTCCATAATCCCAGCACTTTGGGAAGCTGAGGCAGGTGGATCACTTGAATTCAGGAGTTCGAGACCAGCCTGGCCAACATGATGAAACCCATCTCTACTAAAAAGACAAAAATTGGCTGGTTGTGGTAGGTGTCTGTAGTCCTAGCTACTGGGGAGGCTGAGGCAGGAGAATTGCTTGAACTCAGGAGGCAGAGGTTGCAGTGAGCCAAGATTGTGCCCCTGAACTCCAGCCTGGGTAACAGTGTGAGACTTTGTCTCTTTAGTTTGATGAGTAATAGGTTTAAAACTAGTCCACAACATGTTCTTTGTAGGTTTTAACTTGTGATATGACTTGTTTAGCATCTGCTCTGGTTGTTGGTAGTAGCAGTGGTAGTGTTATCTTTGTCATCATTATCATCATTTTTAAATATTGTAAATGCACTTTAAGCTCTTTTGGCTATATCAAGTATGGAATATACTTACACAGCAACTGCTTATTTTGATTAATATCAGAATACAGTCATTGGTGCCTTGGTAGATGGTATTTGTACTGCACTTTGATTCACCAAGTGTTAACCTATGGGTTTAATGTTCACAAATCTACAGCTCACATAAACATATCACCACCACTTCATAGATGAGAAAACAGACGCTGAGGGAGGTTAAGTGATAAGTCTGATATCTCACAGACAGTGAAGGGTTGCACCAGACCCCATGTCCTGGTTTCCATGGTGCCAATCACATGCTGTTTTCACAATTCCACAAATAGTAATTAATAAACAACTGGGAAACAAAATCACTTCATTGAATTTTTATATTTTCTATAGTGTCTCTCTTCCTAAATTTTAACTTTCCACCATGATGCTACTATAGGTACTTTTGTATTAGACTCTTATCATTTCTTTACAAGGATTGTCTCCTTGTTCAACACACTGTGGAAAACCTACACAATTTCTACACATCAACATGGAATCATTGCATAAAGAAAAACCAGAACAAAACCCTATCCATTTCTGAAATTACAAATCTTTCTCTGAGTATCTTAGAAATGCTTATGTGATGAGCCAAAAGAGTTTGACTTTCTCAGGTAATAAATCCCCTTTTCTTAGGGAAAATACCCAAAATATATGCTACTAATGGAAAGATAATAATATCTAATTCCAAGATGATACTACTCTTATTCTTAAAGTATGCTTTTATCTTTGAAATAGCATATTTTAAAAACATATCTGACATTTCTAGAGTAATCTCTCTAAAATGGCGATTCCTGGTTCTAGTCATTCAGAACAATGGCACTTTTATTTGACTAGAATATCTACATAATTCTCATGGAAAATTTCTGTTCCACTCAAGTTTTATCTCCTCAAGACCTTTCCTGAGTCATTCGTCAAATTTAGTATTCCTTCACTCTGTGTCTAAAGCAACTGTTTTATATCTGTGGCACAATATTTTGTTATTGTTATTTTACTGGAACATATCTCTTACTAGTCTTTTAGTTTAGTCTTCCTTTTTCCTTACTCATATTCCCAAGGCAGAGGAGAATAATACTATTCTATACTCAGTAAGTTCTCATTCAATAAATAAACATAGTGAAAAAATTTTAGAAATGTGACTAACTGGAAAATAAGTACATATTTCTATATATTTTGATATATGAGAATGATTTTCCACAGAGATGATTGCATATAATGTTTGTCCATAAAAGATTCTGTTAAGGGCAAAAAACTTAACCTTTATAGATAAAAATTTAGACTGATTAAGGAAAGACCTTAGCACCTTAGCAGTTATCTATAGGAAGTGATTACTAACTGTTGTTGATAGAGGTACAGATGACTTAATTTGCAATGTAAGTGATATGTCTGTCATGATTATGAATTTTCTACCTGGAATTGTAGCTGGTTGGTGGGGGGAGAGTATGCTACGTGGAGGTTTGCAAAACACTTCTGTCTAGTTTCCTTCTGACTTCACTTCAGGGTAACAGAATGTACAATGATAGTTTTTTAGCTAAAATAGGTGGTTTTAGCTGAGATAGGTGGATAAGCCCTTGAGGAACTCATAGCGTATATTATATTGTTTCAAATAGCCAGAAGGAAAATATTGAATGTTCTCAACATAAAGAAATGATAAATGTCTGAGCTAATGGATATGTTAATTACCCTGATCTGATCACTATATATTATATGCATCAAAATATTACAATGTACCTTATAAATATGTACCACTATTAAGTGTTGATTAAGAAATAAAAGAAATATGGGAAGACTGTCAGTTTAGGTTCAGCATAACAGGTGCTGCAATTGATGTATGAATGTAATGCTATGGTGACACAGGCGATGGGAACTTAGTACAACTTCTGTGGCAATTGTATAGGCATAACTCATTCTCCATTTTTATTAACTATTATATATAATACCATGACTAATGCATTATAGATATTCAATAGAGTTTAGTTTCCCACCTCTTCTCTTTTTCCCTCTATCTCTTTCTTTATAGGTTTTTACATTATAATTAATAAATTGATCCTTTTACTTTTTTTTTTCATTGACCAGCATTGATTTGCTTATTCTCAGATAGACATTAGGGCGAAGAGTATGGCTTTGTGAAAATCCCAGGGCATGGTCTCCTTAGATTGTACCTGTGTTTTCTTGTAATAATAAGTGAGTACGTTTTGCAATAGATTTTGTCAAATTGAGGATTAAACATATTATGTCACAGAGGCATCTATAGACAAATCCCTGTACATTCTTGGATATCTGGTAGTTGGAGAGATACTGTAATAAACAGACTGAGGAAAACAGTTTCTGTTTTGGGAACAGCCCTGAACACTCTGGGAAGAAGACAAGGGTAAGAAAGGGCAGCTTGTACATTCATATTTGTAGATCTAGAAACTAGTTTGAAGATGTCTATGCTGTCTCCTTTGTTCAGGGCACAAAGGGCATCCAGAATTCTCCCTTTCTCCAGCGTGCAAAGAAATCCATGAAGATCAGACATGAGCAGTGGGGTACAGCTAGCTGGGATGCAGTACTCCTCCACAACAACAACAACAACAACAACAACAACAACAACAAAGCTGGAGATTCAATTGCCAGAAACATATCATTTTGCAAATCAAAGTACTCAGGGAAGTTAGATTTCTCCATGATTCAGTTGACTTGTGACGTGTAAGGAACAAGCCAACATTCTACTATTAATATTACATTAGAAAGAGAAAGAAGGTATTTTGAAGGTTTAGTTGAAGTTCCTAGAATAAAAGAGAACAGCTACTAAAGAGAGAGGAAGAGTGGCTTAGTAGTTTCTGTTTTATACCCTGGCCCAAAAGACAACTACCTAGAAGTCCTTGCACACACCATAGTGCAAGTTTTATAATATCTCAAATGTATGCTCAGGCAAGTTTCTTTTTATTATTTATACTGCTTCTTTTCCACTTAAAAATCATTTCATTTTAGGATGCACAATCCTAGAGCAAAGACATTATTTAATTATCTAAAGTCATATGGCTATGTAAGCAAAGAACTCAAGAATTTGTGATGTATTTGAGAGTACATATGATGTGATATGCTCATCTTTAAACTGTGCTCTACAAAACCCTCAGAAAAGCCACAGATGTGGATCAAGAGTCATGAGGAGGAGAGGGATGGGGCTTGAGAGGGCAGCCCATCAGGATCCTCACCCCAGCACCAAACAGAGAAGCAGCGCTTTTATCTGTCTTATAAGTGTTTCTGTGAAATATTTTACTTGAAAAAAAATGTCCTTAAGTTAAAAATATACTTGAAAACCATTACTGTATTGTAAAGAATACAGCTATAGAATAAATGGACCAAGATTTTATATTGAAACTCTACCATTTATTAAGAATATATCCCTGTGAATATGTCTTATTTTTTATCTTTATTTTACTCATCTCTAAAATGGGAATATTACCACTGATTTTACAGTGTAGTAGTCCACTTTCATACTGCTATGAAGAAATACCCAAGACTGATAATTTATAAAGAAAAAGAGGTTTAATGGACTCAAAATTCCACATGTCTGGATAAGGCTTCACAATCATGGCAGAAGAGAAAAGAGGAGCAAAGACACATCTTACATGGCAGCAGGTGAAAGAGCATGTGCAGGGAAACTGCCCTTTATAAAAGCATCAGATCATGTGAGACCTATTCATTATCATGAGTACTTCATGGAAAAGACTCACCCCCATTACCTCCCATTGGGTCCCTCCCACAACACGTGGGGATTATGGGAGTTACAATTCAAGATGACATTTGGGTGGGGACACAGCCAAACCATATCACAGAGTGATTCAGAGAATTAAGTAAAAGGGAATCAACATTTATAGAGAATGTATTACCAAGCACTGAAGAAAGCTCCTCAACAAACGCTGTATTTCTCCTTGCTCTTCCCACTCCTCCTGTGTACACTAATGATAATGTATTCACACTGCAGTGTACTGTTTATCCAGGTTGGAATTTATTTACATTATCATGTGTTCTACGTTACAAACACATTGGAGGTAAAGATGAGAACTTTCACAGTTCCAAGGAAAGGACTTCATTGCTAATCTCTTGCCAATTATTATCTTATTTGAACACTTGGTTTTTAAAACGTTGTGTAACGATCACTCCATTTCTTTCTGGAATTACGATTCTCTGTACTCCACAGCATGACCCTATAGACACATCACTACTCTCCAGTGTCTTCCAATCTCTACAACTTTTACAAGTGGTCAGCTCTACCTTTCTATTAATCCCCATGATAGTGAAACAAACAAACATACAAACAAATTTAGCTAATCCTTCAAAGGATAGAAAATTGCAGTTATATAGGATAAATCAATCTAGAGGTCTAATATACATCATGAGGATTGTAGTCAATAATAATGTGTTGTATAACGGAAATTTGCTGAGACATTTTAAGTGCTCTTACTACACACACACGCACACACACACACAAACACACACACGGAGATACCTATGTGAGGTGATGGATATGTGAATTTGCTTGACTGTAGTAATAATTTCACTATATACATATGTATCAAAATACCCTGTCATACACGTTAAATATATACAATAAAATTAGTGAATCTTGTCTTTATTGGAAAACTGTTAAATCTCCAAACCAAATCTCTTGAAGAATAAAATTGTTGGGTGAAGAGAATAGTTAGATAGATAGATAGATAGATAGATAGATAGATAGATTGATTGATTGATTCATACATACATACATATATACATATATACATACATAGAAAGACAATTAATTGTTCAATTGCTTCTAACAAAATGAAGCTGAAACATTCCAAATGTAAAATAAAACTGATTTATAGACAGGAATTGGTAATGCCTGAATTAAAATATCTGTACTTAGTCATTTTAGGTTCTCAAGAAGGGCACCATTAAGAAAGTGATTAAAGAAAACAATCAAAGGTCCCATGTATTGAGAACTCTTGATGTGATAAGTCTTGGTAGTTGCTTTAGAAGCCGTAAGTTTAACTTTCACAATAAGTTTATAAAGTGTATATTATCAAATTCATATAATACATGAAAATGTTGTCTTAAGAAGGTTAAATAAGTTGAGCTTAAAGGTAGTGTTGAAGAGAAATGAGAGAAGTAAGTTGATGGAGTTTCTTTTCTGTAGCCTATCAACAGAAATATCCATTTTCTTAGGTTAGTCCATCCTTCTATCACTTGTTTAAGGCAATGGTCATATCCTCAAGGCAAATGCCTTCCTATATGGAACTATCTAATATAGGGAACTAGAATTGGAGTACAGGTTGACAGGAAAATCTTTGGTGTCAGACCCAAGAATAAATCCTGGTTCCAACACTTACTAATTGTGAAACCTTGGATTATTACAAAACCTCTCTGAATTTTGGTTTGTCATGTATAAAGTGGAATTAACCATCCCTAGTTCACACAGCTATGGCGAGGTTGGTTAAAAAGTGACATTCAGATGCTGAGGACGTAGTAAGTATTCAGTAGTTAGTTGATGATACTTGAGGATGTCCCCCACTTTCCAAACAACCAAAATTTGGAAGCTTTCTATTTTCTCATTGTGAAATTCACCTCTCCTCATTCTTCACTGTGGACACAGATATAATCATAGCCAGATACAGTATTTACTAATGTTGGTCTCCATGTGTTTGCCATATGAATCATGTCTGTTTGCTTCTGTATCACTTTGTCTCCCTAACATGGGGTTATTTTGGATTGATAGATTCTCAGTCTTTCAGGGTGAGAATCACTCCTGCGATTTAAAGGAAAAAGAGAGAAATACAATTCAGCTACTTTTCTCATTTGATCAATCTTGAGTGAAACAATTATTTGAAAAGGTTAAGGAAAATATATATTTGATGATTAGAAATGTATTTATTATGTACCTCCTCCAAACGTCTGGAAGTATATATTCAAAACTGTAACAAAATCAATAAACAAATAATAAAAAACCTGTTTCTCAATTTTATGAGTTTTAATGTCGACAAAAGTACCTTTCTTAACTTCCATTTTAATGTTATAATTTTGATTCAATATAAGCACGTGCCACTGGAAGAATATTCCTAGATTATTTCCTGAAGTGACCATCAGACACTCTTCGTTGCATAATTTCCCAATATATAAATCCCCAGATTAAAATACTACTTACACCTTTGAATTTTGTAGATGTTTACTTCTTTTGAAACTAACATATATTTGCCTATGTCTAACAATAACAGCTGAGTATGGAATCTTTGTTTTTTAATATTCACCAAATCTAACAGAAAGTACGGAATTATATTTAATTTTCAATCACAAATTGTGCTAAATTAAATGTATATATTTCATGCATATAGTATGACTTCTAGATCTTCTTTTCCATGTAACTAAAATATGTATGCCCTCTAATTTACATTTATAAATGATTACCATTAAAAAGGGAATAACAACAATAAAAAAAATCAGAAGTCCCATTCTTCAAAATCAAATAGAGATAAGCAAACTCATAAAAATAATAGCCATTTAGCAGGAGAGAAGGCATCAAAGGTAAGGCCTTCTTTTTGATGCTGATGATATATCCTTAAAAGAGTAAATCTTATTTTCATGACATTAATCAACTCTGCACTGACCATTATGGCAACTTCAGGTTCCTCAAAGATAGTGGTTTTGTGCTCTGATTTAATTTTCCTCATGTACTTGTTATGGATTTAGAAGTATACTAGCTTCAGAAGTGAAGAGAGAAGCAAAGAAACCCTGGAGAATTAAATAGATCATCATTTCATTCCCTTTTCCTCTCATTTCAGGTGGCTCTCTTAGTTGTTTATTTTGGATGGGCTTCTCAGCCCACAGTGACACTCAGTGGTGGTTGAGCAGACAACAGCAGAGAATTTGGGGAACAGAACCTCAAACAATGCTTATCTGGTGTGTTAGAATCTTAGGCATCTTATTTGAATCAATCAATATGCAATTGTCTTTTCAAGACTCTTATTATTAACGAGTATAACTCTTTGAATGCTGGTTCATCATCACAATCACTTTCATTAGGCATTTTACCAAAGAAGAAAACCGGCCCTGTTATTCTAAGTGTGTAAAAGATAAACATGTTTTATTAGAATGTTACACTCTCTATAACTTCAGAAAAAAATGTACACACATGCATTCACACTCTCCTACTTTCAATCTTGCCATCTGCTATGATAGTAGTTACTCTCATGTGGCTATTGAATACTTGAAAAGTGACTAGTGAGACTAAGAAAATGAATTTTTAGTTTAATTTAATTTTAATTAATTTTAATTTAGCTGTAAAGATTGGTATGTGATTAATTATTAGAAATCTTGTGAGTGCATTTGGAACAATTTTGACATGCAAACCTACTTTTTCAACTGAAAATTTTATAAAATTTTAATGCAGATAAAGTATTTGTGATGACAATTTAGCATACAAATTAAGATATAAATGTATAATGCACACAGGATTTCAAAGATTTAATAAGAAAAACTATATATCTTAATAATTTTATACTGATTTTAATATTTAAATATTTTATATACAATACATTAAAATGTTAACATTGATTCTTCCTGTTTCTTTTTGTTTTTGTTAATGTGACTACTAAAAAATTAATTTGTATATATTTCTGACATTATATTTCTATTAGGCAGGACTTTTCTAGGTGGTACATTATCTAGACCCTTCTCCAAATATACTCGATTTAAACCAAACTTTAAATTTCTTGGGTTCCCGGTTTTTCCTAAGGTTGAAAATAGGAATAAGAGAGCAAGAAACAAAGATAATGTAACAGGCAGAGTTCTATGTTTTCTTGTTTTGCAGAAAGTCATCTTCACTAAATGATCACTTCTTTACATAATCTATTTAAGAGCTATTTATTAAGTGCCTGTGCTTCATACTAGGGAATGAAAGAAAAAATGCTCATATCTACTGAATCTTATAAACTAGGAGTACAGGCAAACACTGAAAACACAAACACACACATGTGTGAGGATAAACTGGGATGACTACATGCAAGAAGTGGCCTGAGTTCAATGACAGAATAACAGACTCAGAGGTGGACTCATTAGGGTTAACCGAAGAAGTGTTTTCTGAGGCTATGACTTTGAACCCAAGGCCTGTTATATGACTAGAACCTGGGCAAAGAACCAAGGAGACAGAGTTCAATGCAGAAGG
The DNA here is from genome assembly GCF_049350105.2 of Macaca mulatta. Classification (NCBI taxonomy): domain Eukaryota; kingdom Metazoa; phylum Chordata; class Mammalia; order Primates; family Cercopithecidae; genus Macaca; species Macaca mulatta. The sequence goes on from NC_133419.1 coordinate 81,964,503, forward strand.
AGAGCACCTACAATTAACTGGAGGTGGAAAAGAGCTTAATGTGGCTGAGAAATTACAGAGATGTCAGTGAGACTGTAGCTCAAGAAATAAGTATTGAAAGTGGCCAGAAATGTCTGGTAAATATCACAAGATCTGAATCTTTTGATGCCTTGCAAGTCAAGGCAAAGGATTTAGATTTTACTCAAAGTATAATAAAAGCCATAGCAATATTTTGAAACACATGAAAAAATATTTTGGTTTCATAACTTGAACTGTGTGGAAAGACTGGTAGGGAGAAAGACTACAAGAAAATTCATCTATTCAGACCATCCAGAAAGAGGGTATAATAGCTGTATGGATGTGGCATGATAGTATTTTGGAATGTGGGGTTGGAAGGGCAGTACAGATAGAGGAAGATTGAAACTTTTGCTATGTATGTGTATACATACTATATAACCTGCCTCACCTGAGATTATGAGCTCAGTGAAGACCAGGGTCTTTTATAATTCATCTCATACAGATAGAGCCCAGCTTAGACATGGCACATAATAGATGATCAATAAACACTGATTTGTACATGCGTGTGTGTGTTTGTGTAAAACAGAATAAATATTTTTTTCTGTCTCTCTATTACAGAATAAATAATTCTCTTTAGAATGGCATTTGAGATGCAATAAAGTATGGTTCCAAGCTATATTTTCAACCAACATTTCTCCCACCATTTTTTAAATACCAGATCAAGTGTATGCACCAATCACTTTACAGTAAGAGAAGAAGTCAGAGTAATGAGAGTTCATGTTTTGGTTTTGTACTCTAGATATGACAAGATGTATGTTATATCTCAGGTCCTTGCTAAATGTATGTTGACTAAGCAGATGCTCCTAAGACAAGATGGTGAACTGGGACTATGCAAAGTGATTGTTATAATCCTGCTTTTCCTTAGTATTCTCTATTTCTCCATGATGAAATTCTTACAAAAATCACTTTACATTCCTCCATGAAGGAGAAAGAAGGTTATGTACTGGATGCAAGTTAAATTCTGCTTTTGTATACTATTGAAAAGTTGGCATCCTTCCTATCGCCCTAGAAATATCAACTGAGTTTACGAATACAACTTCATCTGGCACATCTGCCTATGAGCACAGGAAGTTAGAAACCAGTTTCGATTTAATTGGTATACCCCTCTGCTTTATCCCATTGGACAGAGGGATTAGGTAAATAAAGGTCAGTTCTGAAAAGTATAGCCAAACAAATGTGAAAAACATGCTTGTTTTCTAGATGGAATTAAGACCTATTCAGAGACAGCAATCATATATTTGTTGGAACACTGTTTAGAATTTTATTTTCAATATTACATACCTGTGAGATAAGTTTTCTTTTTCAGTATAAACAATGAATTGGATGGACAGTCAATAAAATATTGAATCAAAACAAGTTTCTGAAAGTTAATTTGACAAAACAGATAGTGTGTAAGAATTGGAAGTCGAATGACCTACTTGTGAATAATCAATTAGCATTTATAGTTAAATAGCAACAAATATATATACATATTTTTTCCTATGACACTTTCAAGTAAATATTATCCCCTAAGAGCATTATGCTGCTTGGAATGCATTTTTTTAAGTTATCTTAAAATCAATTTGCAATTCAACTTTTCAACTTCTTGCAAAATTGCAATGCATCAATCCAGAACAAACAACTCATCAGAACCCGGAAATACAGTGTGATCCCAATAATGAAAAATTATTAGCCACAGCCAATAATTAAGACAGGAATGCCAATGGCATTCAAAATCTTTCTTCACATATGGGTAATTATTGAAGAACGATGACAGTAATGCATCAGCAAGCAAAGATGATCTCTATTTTAAAGAACAAGTTGTTTCTTACAGGAGATAGATTTTGCTGACTGATACTATACAAATGTAACAACCTGGAGTCCTAACATCCTAGATCACATAATGGTTAAGAGACATACTGACCCAGAACACAGCTAAGGTAGAATGTGTCTATATAAGCAAAAATATCAAAATGTCAGTCTATTTGGAAGTGGATTGTGTAGAAGACAGAGAACTTCATTCACTGAGATCCTGGGTACTTGAGTCCATCCTTTGCCTAAGGGGCAAAATCTCTCCATTGCCAATGTGCTATCCTTATGCTCAATGCCCTTCATTCTCTCTTGATGTTGCAACCACTGCAGACACCCTATATTCTGCTTGCCAACATAATTTACATCCTAGAACTACCTTGATTTTCAAGACCTCAGTGAGAACTACTTTGCTGACTCCAACTTTAACACTCATTAGTCCCTGATACCTTCTCTCCTTCCCTCTTAATTTTAAGAGCACTTATAGTCTAAATTATGTATTTTAGCAACTATTACCATAAAACACTTTGTGTTTAATGTTACATTATGAAGGTCCATTTCAACTACTTAAATATATCTGACTTTTTTTTTAAGTCAGGGTAAATGTTGTCATCACCTCACCCTATGTACTAATTCCCAATTTGATAAAACATGACTATGAATCCCAGCAGCTCTATGACCTAGGACAAATAACTTACCTATTCTCAAAATGTTTGTTTCCTTATATTTAAAATAAGATAGCAATGCCTACCTTGTGAGTCTTCATGAGTTTTGAGGGCCTAAGACACTAAGTGCATGTAACACAGTTCTGTTTTTGAATAGATATGTCTCTTTTGTTCTTTTTTATTACCTAGAACTGTGTTGAAGCTACTGTAGAAACTCAATAATGAGCTGATTTTACACTTTATCTTCCTAATCCTTGCTATGACATTCTTCTTTTTCTATTTTCTTTCAGCTTCAGGGCTGATGAAGGTGCATTTCTGAACTGGTATTAAAAGCGTGAGAGAGATTTATGTGAAACAACTGAAACATTTCAGTGTCAAAATACTCCCAAATACAGAACAACAGAGTATATCTATGTGCTCACTCTTGCAAGAAAGGAAGAAGGAGGATCTGGGGGAAATGGAATTGATAATGCTTCCTAACTGGATCCAATAAATTTTCCCAACCTCTCCAGAATATGAAAAAAAAAAAAAGTTGCTTTTCCATTTTGGTAATTTTTCAGTTATGAAAGAATTGGTGAGCACATTTTAGGAGATGCAATGACACTGTATAACAGAAGAAAAATAAAAGATAATAAGTATTTTTCCCATATTTTCATTGCCATTATCAAACACTGAAAGCCTCCTGCATGGATTACATAAAACTGCAATTAACCTACATATCCCTCAGTCTCTTTTGGACATTATACTTCTTGCGGAAAGCTGGAAAATAGACTACCTTGTTTGCTGTCATATCCCAAACACTGAGCACACTTTCTGATACTTAGAAGATGTCCAGGACACGTTTGTTGGGTGGTGGAGCTCCTTAATCTGCTAAAAGGCATGGTAGCTAATCTTGCTCATGCTAAAGTTTTCTACTTCATCTCTTTTGCCATGTATAAGAGACAATAAAATGCAACAGAAAAGGCAACGTGGTTAGGTGGGGCTGAATTAAAATGAAACTTGGCGCTTATTAGCTGAGTATCCTTGAGCAATTTACTAACCAAAATAAACATTGTGGCTATGAAATAACTTATGTGTCCCACCCCACCAAATTAATACATTTAAGCCCTAACTTCCAATGAGATAGTATTTGGAGGTGGATGGGGCCTTTTGGAGTTAATTAGGTTTAGATAAAGTCATGAGGCGCTCATAATGGAATTAATGCCCTCAGAGCAAATACCAGAAATCTTCCTCCCTCCCTCCTTCCGTCTCTCCCTCTCTCTCTCTCTCTAAGAAGGCAACCATTAGTCATCTGCAAGGTAGAGAGTTCTTACCAGAGAATTGAACTGGCTGGCATCTTAATCTTGGGGCTTCCCAGCCTTCAGAACTGTGAGAAATAAATTCCCACTGTTTAAGTCACCCAGTCGATGTCATTTTGTTATGGCAGCCTAAGCTGACTAATGCAATTGTCCTCCTCATTATTAGCATTAGACATATCAATGATTTCCTCTTTTGCAGAATTAGGTAGTCACTTATCTTATATATACTCATTTTTAAAATCACTAATACAATTATGTTATTAACTAATGTTCATGTTTAACTGTCTCTTAGGTGTTTAGTTGTCTGCCCCACAGACAACACAAATCCAATATATACAAAATCGAGCATGCTATTCCACTACTCACAGTTTATCCCAATGAAAGGTACCACCACCAACACAATGTTTCAGCTAGGAACTTGAGAGTCTGTATTAGTCCTTCCTTGCACTGCTTTAAAGAAATACTTCTGACTGGGTAATTTATAATTTAAAAAAAGGAGAGATTTAATTATCTTACGGTTCTGCAGGCTATACAGAAAGCATGGCAACATCTGCTTCTGGAGAGGCCTCAGGGAGCTTTTACTCATGGTGGAAGGCAAAATGGAAGCAGGCATCTTACATGGCAGGAGAAAGACCAGGAGCGGGGAGGTGCCAAACACTTTTAAACGACCACATCTCATGAGAACTTACTATAGTGATGACAGTGCTAAGGGGGAGCCGGGACGGTGTTAAACCACGAGAAACTGCCCCTATGATCCAATCACCTTCCACCAGTTCCCACCTCCAGCATTGGAGATTATATTTCCACATGAGATTTGGGTGGGGACATACATCCAAAACATACCAGAGTCATACTAAATTCATTAATCTGAATGGTGCTAATTATTTCTGCTTCTATTTAGCAGTTAACCCAAACTGTGTTTCCATTTTGATTTCTATTGCTCCTAAATTTGTTGTGATTGTCATCATTTTTTTCCTGGATTTCTCATGGTCTACAAACCATCCTTCTCCAAGTTACAGCTAAAATGATCTTTTTAAAATGCTTTCTAGGTGTGAATATTACTGTGCTTAAATTTTTGTTATTGTTAATGTAATAATAGTAATAGGCAGGTATTGAGTACTGATAATGTGCCAGACAGTTTGCAAAGGGTAGAAAGGGCACAAAACAATGAGAAGAAGAGGTACTAAGCCACTGAAGAACTAATAAACATTATTGATGCAGAAACTATAAAACACCTGGCTATGACTCTGTAATAATGGTATTTGAGAGAATGCTAAGAACTGAACATGGAGAGGTGGCTGGGATTAGATCATGAAGAGTTTTAAATGCAAAGGCATCTATGAGTGTATTTGCTATTACATTTCATTTTTTATATTTACTGGATGTTACATACTTGAGTACCATTTTTTACAATCAAAGAATCCTTTATCCCAATGAAACTCATCACACAGCAGTGCCTAATGAGAAGGCAAATTCATAAGAGAAAAGGGAAAAATAAATAAATTTCAGAAGCAGAGAGATTTAATGATTACCTATTCCTTCAATCATATTGATTTTAACATCAATCACTCTATAACAATCATTATTACTGTACTAAACAATTCAGTCACATTTTTATCCAAGCTGGGCCCATAAAATACTAGCCATATCAAGAATAATAGGGGACATAGTAATAAATTTAATAATCAGTAAGATACTTGTTACTATTAGGATAGAAGGCTCAGAATAAGAAAAAGAGTATACAGATCCCTTCCAAGCAATGAACAAGAAAGACCCAGAACACAGAAATCTCTTGATAAAATTGGTAGCACTAAAAACAGTAAAATGTTTATTTTCTGCTTGATCAAGAAAACAGGAATCAATATTCTTGGTAACCCTAAATACATTTACTGATTTGCTTCTTATATATAATAAAAATTCGTCTCCTTTTTTTCCCTTCCTTCCTTCCCTCCTTCCTTTCTCTCTCTTTTCTCTTCTCCTTTCTTTTTTCTTTTCTTTCTTTCTTTCTTTCTTTCCCTTCCTTCCTTCCTTCCTTCCTTCCTTCCTTCCTTCCTTCCTTCCTTCCTTCCTTCCTTTCCTTTCCTTTCCTTTCCTTTTCTTTTCCTTCCTTCCTTCTCTCTCTCTCTTCGTCATTAGAACCCAATTCCAAACCACTACCACATTAAATCTGTTTTATGAAGCCAGAGTGTTCTTTTCACAGCTTCGTAACATTCAAGCAGCTTTCTACTGCTGTAAGATAAGAACCAAATTCCCAACAGGACCTCCAGGCCCTCTCAGCTCTGGCCTTTAACCTCTTGCAGCCCCACTGCCTCTGAACCTGAGTGCCTGGCTTTCCCAGCCCAGCCTCTCCCCACCCCATTTCCCTGCACCTTCTTGCTCCTGCCCTCAGATCCTTGCAAGGATTTATCCCTCAGTGGAGATGACCCCAGTGTTCTCCTAATCTATTTCCACGCGTCTCTCAGTCTCAATATCAATTTCCAAGAAGCTCAATAAAAGCAATTATTACTTCTAAATCACCAATACCTTTATCTAATATTTTTCATCAGCTGTTGTGAAACATTTTAAAACTTTTTTTCTTGAAGTATAAAACAAGCAGAAGAAAGGGTGCATAAGAAAATTGTAGAGCTTGAAAATTTTTTTACAAAGTGATACTATCATGCTTTATTTGATTTTCAATGCAATTAACTGTGATTTTTATTAAACACTTGCTCTGTGATTAGTGTTTAGGGCACTGTGAAGAGCACAAGCAAATCCTTAAAAAATTGCTTCTTGCCTTCATAGAGATCACCCTTTGATGATATCTACACTGTCATTGGAAGCAGGAATGGCTAGAAATGACTCACTCATCCATTTATTCATCTAGTATTTATTAAATAATTACTGTGTGCAAAAGATTGCTCAAAAGACACAGATTCTGTTCCTGCCCTCATTAAGCTCAACTAAGTGACTAATGTGTGAAATATATGACAGGGAGATTGTGTTTGTTATGAAAGTTCATGCAAACAAATAGCCTAATTTAGCAGAATGGGGCCGAAGTTTCTTAAGTTTTATAAAGAGAGGGAAAGATTTTAAAGAAAATGACAGTGAAACTAAGACCTGAAAGTTCAAGGAGAGTTAGCCAAGAAGGAGAGATAAAGGATAAAATCTCTTTCAGGCAGAAGCCAAAGCATCTGAAAAGGCGCAGAGGGAAGAAGGAGCTAGGTGCATTTGCTAGTTGCATTTGGGGGGTTGAGCATATCTGAGTCTTGCTGGAGTATTAATACTCATGAGTTGGAGAAAGTGCCTGTCTGGTGACTAAATTAGAAAGAGGGAGCCAACAAAGCCTGCTCTTACAAACATGTTTATATCTACAGTCCAATACTACCTGTCTCTCAGGACTTTTTTTTCCAAATCAAATTATAAAATCCATATGAAAATTGCAGCGCAGATATTCTGAAAACTAAGCTGCAAAACTCAAGCACAAGTACTGTAAAGGCTGCTTGGACTAGTCTTCAGGGATGATATGCAATTATCTAAAGTGAGAGGTGAAATGGGAAGATATTGACAAAGCAGGACTTACTGAATCCAGGAGGACCAGGTAGACTGTGATTATGACATCAATAAAGCTTGTGCCCAGGGCAGGATTTAATATGTACAGAAACAGTCTTAATATAGAGGCGTTTCTTTCAATTATGGGCCAAACAGAAAATTTCTAATAAAATGATATGTTATCATCTATTCACCCTGCTTTACACATCAGCTTCATGCTCCAGGTTTGCTCTATTATCTTAATAGTGATGGTCAGAGAGGACAGGAAGCTGCTGTCATACTTATAAGGATAGAATAGTTATTGCAACCAGTTGCTCTAACCACTCTGATACTTGCTACTTAATCATGTAGGAAATAGTCCTTGCTGTGGATCTGGTGCAGGCACCAGAGGTATGAAGTTGATTGAGAGATATAGAAAGTCTTTTCTAATGGATCTTGCCTTAAAGAGATAGATAGACAATAGGTAAGTGAACAGGTGAATTAGGTGACTTCAAGTAGTAATATATGAAGGAGTGAAAATAAGAGAACTGCAACAGATAGGAGTTGGGGAATGCTCTCTGGATAAAAATATTTGACCTGAAACTTGACCAAAAAAAGAAGGAAATGGACCAGGACAAGAACTGGATAGCAGAGGAAACATTATGGCGTAAACCTGGGAGGCAGAGCTTGCAGTGGGCTGAGATCCAGCCACTGCATTCCAGCCTGGGCGACAGAGAGAGACTCCGTCTCAAAAAAAAAAAAAAAAAAAAAAAAAAAAAAAGAAGAAGAAGAAGAAGAAGAAGAAAGACTTAAGTAGGATTGAGCTTTCGGCTCTTTGCAATCACAAAAAGGTGGCCCATGTCAAGGGAGCATAGAGAGGAAGAGAGAGGAATGCAGAAAACACATTCACAGAAGCAAGCAGGTGCAGGGTGATTCAGGTTTTGTGTCTAGGTTAACAAGTTTGAATTTTTTTCTAAGACAGTGACTTGATTTATATTTGTAAGAAGATTATTCTAGCAGTGTTATAGATACATTTTTGTAGAGAAAGGTAAGTGTAGAAGTGTGGAGACTGGTTGGGAGGCTACTGCAGTAATTCAGACTAGATACGCTCAAATAGGTTGAAACAGTTTGGTAGCAGTGGAGACAGAGAGAAGTGGTCAAACTCAAAATATATTTTAGAGGTAGAGTTGAGAGGACATTGTGATGGATTGAATGTGGGGTATAAGGGAAAGAGGGGCATCAAGGAAGATTCTTCATTTACTAGTTTCTGCAAATTGTAGGTGATGGTGTTAACTTCTTGAGAAAAAAGGCCTACTTTCTGACAGCTGTTAAAGCAATTACTAAGCGATGTTGAGCCTGCTGTAGCATTATATTCTCCAATTAATTGTGGGGAAAATTGCTTATCATTCGAAAGGAAAAAAAATAAAGAGCAATGTGGGATAGTATAAGGAAAGATGAGTGTTGTGAATGAAACTATTCAAGTCTCTCAATGAACTTAGCTGGTACCTACTGTCCCCAGCAGCCACCAGAGGCTTCACCAGTGGATCCACCAACATAGCTCGCTTCTGGGCTGGGGCAATTTGCTTCAAAGTCGGGGCCAGTTTTCTAGTGGGGCTTCTGTGACACAACCACAATGTGAAAGTTTAAGAGTTTTTAGTAATTACAGATCTTAGAGGGTACACTGCACCGTGAAAGCCATACACATGAGGGTCAGGGAGGGAAGGCAGAGCGATAGAGATAGAGATAGAGATAGAGATAGAGATAGAGATAGAGATAGAGATAGAGATAGAGATAGAGATAGAGATAGAGATAGAGATAGATAGAGATAGAGACAGAGAGAGAGAGAGACAGAGAGAGAGAGAGAGAGAGAGAGAGAGAGATATTAGGGAACAATGGCCCAATGGCTTTATTGGGTCCAAGACATTATCCAAACAGGTTTCTTGCAGGTAATTAATTGGTAAGTTTAAAGCAAGTAGGCACTAGTTCCACAACATCATCTGTGACAGGGGAAGTCACTTTTAGTTTATAGGTTAATGTCTGCATGATCCTTTTAAAGGAAGTGGTTAGAAAGCTGGGCACCCAGCCTGCTAGGCAAGAGAGATGTCACTAAGTTTTACCTCCAGCCACTGACTGCAGCCACTTGGGTGGGGTATAGTATTAGAAACTGGGTCAAGGGTGACAGAGCCCTGCTTCTGGTATAAGAAAGCTAAGCTTATATTTTAAAATGGATACTGTAAGAACATAGAATTATAAGCACTCACTACTATGGGAAATGCGTTCCATCTCATAGGCTGATCCCATCTTCCTGGAACTGGCTGTCTGGATCGCTGTGGCAAGAAAGATTGTGGAGCCCTATATGACATATTAGGAAATAATGTAGAGACTTTGCTAAACCAACAATAAAAATAAGGAGGGAAAGGTTGGCATAGCTTTCAGGTATCTATGAAAGTAAAGCGCACATGACTATTGACTAAAACACCAAAAGCAATGGCAACAAAAGCCAAAATAGACAAATTGGATCTAATTAAACTAAAGAGCTTCTGCACAGCAAAAGAAATTATCATCAGAGTGAACAGACATCCTACAGAATGGGAGAAAATCTTTGCAATCTACCCATCTGACGAAGGGCTAATATCCAGAATCTACAAAGAACTTAAACAAATTTACAAGAAAAAAACAAACAACCCCATCAAAAAGTGGGCAAAGGATATGAAGAGATACTTCTCAAAAGAAGACATTTATGCAGCCAATAAACATATGAAAAAATGTTCATCATCACTGGTCATCAGAGAAATGCAAATCAAAAGCACAATGAGACACCATCTCATGCCAGTTAGAATGGCAATCATTAAAAAGTCAGGAAACAACAGATGCTGGAGAGGATGTGGAGAATTAGGAAAGCTTTTATGCTATTGGTGGGAGTGTAAATTAGTTCAACCATTGTAGAAGACAGTGTGACGATTCCTCAAGGATCTAGAACTAGAAATACCATATGACCCAGTGATCTCATTACTGGGTATATACCCAAAGGATTATAAATCATGCTGCTATAAAGACACATGCACAGGTATGTTTATTGCAGCACTATTCACAATAGCAAAGACTTGGAACCAACCTAAATCTTCATCAATGATAGACTGGATTAAGAAAATGTGGCACATATACACCGTGTAATACTATGCAACCATAAAAAAGGATGAATTCATGTACTTTGCAGGGACATGGATGAAGCTGGAAACCATCATTCTATGCAAACTATCACAAGGACCAAAAGCCAAACACCACATGTTCTCACTCATAGTTGGGAGGTGAACAATGAGAACATATGGACACAGAGCAGGGAACATCACACACTGGGGGAGGGATAGCATTAGGAGAAATACCTAATGTAAATGAGGAGTTGATGGGTGCAGCACACCAACATGGTATATGCATACCTATGTAACAAACCTGCATGTTGTGCATGTGTACCCTAGAACTTAAAGTATAATAATAAAAAAAAGAAAGTAAAACGAAAAGAAATATCATTGCATTTAGAGTCCACTAGGATATGGCTTAAAATCCTTTGGGTAAGTTCTTTCATTTCCATGATCTTCTGTTTTCTCATATACAAAATGGAGATACAAATCTAAATGTAACATATGTGAAGGGAAGACTGAATGTTCTAAAATATGTCAAGTGCCTGACATTTAAAAGATAATAAGTACTAACACTCTTTCTCATTAAGAGAGAATTTTCTATCTATCTATCTATCTATAATGTACACACACACACACAGAAATATATACATTTACACACAAACACATAATTCTCTGATGGATCAAACATTTTGAGTTACCCCAAACATGTTAAAGAAAATGTGTCCACCATATTTTTTCTGTCACTTCCAGATCTCTAATGTCATTTCATGGGAAGAGGAATCATAGTAAGGTTATAGTCCCAGTTATAGAATTTTAACTTCATTGTGTGAAAAACTCTATTCTTCCCAAGTGGCTTCAAGCTTTTAGATAAATTAAAATAATTCAATGAGAATGATTATGATGATGAAGATTACCTTCAAAATAAATAGAAAGAGATAGGCATCTGGAAGAAGAGTCTTAGTGCCCTGAGGAGCTGACTTAGAATAGCCAGTATCTACACATCTGTTTTTTCAGTGTAATACACTTTTCTTTTCTTTCTTTTTATTTATTTTTTTCCCTTTTAGGTTGAAAGTGACAGAGTGGATGTAGAATTAAAGGACTCGTGCAACTAAGAGAAGTCATTACAGGGTAAATGAATGCTTTCATACTGAGCTTAAATCAGGTCTGCACCCCTTAAAGTCAGGTCATACCTCTAATCTGCTAAAAAAATCTAACTTTAAGGGGCCCAAACCCGACTTAAGGTCCATATGGAAGCATTTGTTGACTCCCTTCGGAAACTTACTGCCACAGTCACAGAAAATACTGATGTCCTTATTATGTCCCCAAGGTCCTCGCTACCCTTCCCCCCTCTTCCCCCTACCTCATCTCCTCCTGCTGCCTTCTTGCTGCTTCCATGCTGTGCTGTGCTTGTTGATTTCCCTCAACACACGGAGCATACCCTCATGCACATGCCTATTGACTAAAACACCAGCAGGCCCTTTTCAGCTACTAGTCCCTCTGCCTGAAATGGTCTTCCTCTAGATGTTCTCAAGGCACAACCCTCATTTCCTTCAGTTATTGACTTAAAAGGCCCTTTCATTTAAAATGAATTTAAAAGCTACTCATTTAAAATGTCAACACCTCCATGATTTGTTACATCATTTTTTCTTGATATGACAAACGTTCATTTTTATCAAACATAATATACAGTACTTATGTATATTATTTATGTTCTATTTACTTCTTTAGAATGGAAGCTCCACCACATAACTTTTTAAAATGTTTTGTTCACTGTGTATCCCTAGGAATATAGTTTGGATTTGTGTCCCCTGTGTTGGACACAAATCTCATGTAGAATTTTAATCCCCAGTATTGGAGGAGGAGCCTGTTGGGAGGTGATTAGATTATGGGGCAGATTTCCCCTTTGCTATTCTCATGATAGCGAGGTCTCACGAGATCTGGGTGTTTAAAAGTATACAGTACTTCTCCCCTCTCTCTTGCTCCTGCTCCATCCGTGTAAGAAAAGCAGGCTTCCCCTTCACCGTCTGCCATGATTGTAAGTTCCCTCAGGCCTCCCTGCTACGCTTCCTGTACAGCCTACAGAACCGTAAGCCTTTTTTTTTTTTTTTTTTTTTTTTTTTTGAGACGGAATTTTGCTCTTTCTGCCCAGGCTGGAGTGCAATGGCGCAATATCAGCTCACCGCAACCTCTGCCTCCCGGATTCAAGCAATTCTCTTACCTCAGTCTCCCAAGTAGCTGGGATTACAAGCATGCGCCACCACACCTGGCTAATTTTTTGTATTTTTAGTAGCGATAGGGTTTCACTATGTTGGTCAGCTGGTCTCGAACTCCAGATCTCAGGTGATCCACCCGCCTCAGCCTCCCAAAATGCAAGGATTAGAGGTGTGAGCCACCGCATCTGGCTAAACTGTTTTTCTTTATAAATTACCTAGTCTCAGGTAGTTGTTTATAGTAATGCAAGAACGGACTAATACAACCAGCATATAGAGTACTGTCTGGCAGTTAGTAGGTACTCAGTAAATATTTGTTGAATGGCTAGAACACTACAAGCCTTGTGCATGGATTCTCTGCATTTAACGCATTCAGTCACTATGGCTAAAATGTGATATCCTCTTTATGATGCAGCCTCTTAAGGAGCAGGATCTTCAGACTGACTGACTTTCCAGGTTGCCTTGGTATATGATTTTTATACACTTAATCCTATTTTTTGAAAAGTGTTCCAAGATGATTTATTTTTTATCTTGTTTAATAACATCTGATAATTATAGTTGGATCTTTGATTAATAAATATTTGGGAAAACTGTTCTGACATCCATAAAAAGAATCACGTACTTACTATGGCAACTTTGTATTGACCTCTGACTAAGAAATGGATATGTAAATGGAACTACTGGTTAGGATCTGCATTCCATGGTCATGCTGACATTTAACTATAAATTACAGGGAAAAAGGGAGGCACGATATTTGTTAATTTAGATGCAAAATGTTGAATACTTCTGTGCCAACTGCTCTGGACTGTCCCTTACTATGATATGTCTTAATGTATTTAAAACCTCAGAAGAGATTTTAAAGAGCTTAACAGGAAAGAATATAGCATGAGCTCCCTCTTACCATAAAGTTACAATTCATGCTGCTATTTTTTTCAACACAACATACCACCATTATGAGAAAAATTGCTGTTGAAGATGTGATAAACACAAACATGATTTTACATATGTTCAATTATGTAAATTGTGAAAGATAATGTTCCTACAACAGTTTGATATTTGATGAGTATGGACATTGAAAATAACGGCATGCTATGAGCACTAATCTCATAGGAAGAAGCACTGCTAACATGTAGGGTAGTGCATCCCCTTCTAGCCACTGTCATCACATGGCACCACACACCAAAAATATGCCCACTTCACAAAAGAAAGAGCTAAGAATCAAAGAGGTCAGAAGATTTGCCAGTGGTCACAGAGTTAGCAAGTACAAATGTTGAAAGTAGAATTAAAGCTCCTGGTCTCAAAGCGTCCATTCCTTCCACTCTGCCCTAGCAACTTCTATTACTGTCACATGTATTCCTACCCCATGCAAACTTAATTATGTGCTTCAGCACCACCACAGCGCAAGAAAAATTGAAACCAGTGAATTCTGATTGTATGTTCAGCACTTGGCATATCATAGCCAATCAAATACACATTTGTTTTCCTTATCCATTGGATGAATAAGATTCCAACCAAAGATTTCACAATTTTCAGCACACAGAGCGCCTCTGTCCAGTTTGAACAGACTGTGCTAACCGGCATAGTACAAATTGAAGGCTGTCTAAGCCATCTTTCACACTAAAGTGCTGATTAAATAATCCTCACCCTAGCCTTACAGACCCAAACAGATATGACAAATTGCCACTCTTATTTTAAAAAATGAAGGGGCAGTGGATAGGCATTTTTGATATAAGCACAGAGAGAGAAGAAAGAAAAATTGCCTAAGTTCAGACTGCAATTATTCTCCAAGTGCATATGAAATACAGAATAGAGGATGAGAAAATGATGAGCTTCATATACAGAGCAGTAAAGTACTTTGAAGCGATGTGTATTCTTTCGCCTCTCTTAACTACATTCAAATAAGAAAAACCACAGTTCCATAAGCTTGAAAAATATTAAATCAAATAAATTTCATGCACGGTTTTTTTTTTTTTTTTTTTTTTTTTTTTTTTTTTTTTTTTTGCTTTGCTTCTTTATCACTGATACAGGACAAGATAGATAATTCTAGACTGGGTGTCAGAATACTTGGGTACTAGTTTTGGTTTGTCAGTTAAAAATTATTTTCAACTTGGATAAGTCTTTTCACCTCTTGCCACCCCCCTTTACTGAATCGTTTGATATAAAAAATAGAATAGGGGTAGAATGCAAATGGTACAATGTTTGTTTTAAGTACAACATAGGGGTTCACTGAATCTACCTGAAGAAAGTTTGTTAATTAAGAGTGCACGCTCTGGAATCAGAGTGTATGGATATGAATACTCCCTGTTATTCACTGTTTGCAAGAGTTTGGGAATTGTTAGTTAAACCCTTATGGCTTCCATTTCTCATTTGTAAAAGGACAATAATAATAATAGCTTGTACCTTAAAGTAATTTTTGTAAATGAGTTAACTCAGGTAGAGTACCTAAATTAAAGTAAGGTGTTCAATACGTGTTTTCTGTTTCATAGTATTGTATTTTATTAATATTGTTGTGGTCATTACTGAAATTAAAATAGTATGTAGCTCTTTTCTGGGTTCTGCTACTTGCTAGCTATGTAACTTGGGACCCAGTGATGAGCCTGAACTCCTTATTTTGGTTTCTTCTTTGTGAGAAATAGTTAATGGCAAGTGTGCCAGGTTACTGGGTGAATCAGCCATCCTACAGGTTGAGTTTATAGTATATAATGTATGTTAAATCACTGGAGGTTGATGTGATCCCTTTTGCTCCCACCTCCTATGATTCCAATTTTCTCATGTAATGACCCCAGTGTGTAGGGCTTATTTCAATTGATCATCAATTCCAGAGCTTCTAGATAGCACTACCCCTTATTAAGTTTTCACTCCACTGACCAGAACTATACAACAAAAGCAGTACAATGAAAGGGACACACTGTACCCTCCCTTCCTTCCACATGTGTCACTGACACTGCCATAACAAAGGGAAGGAGCTCCAGAGAAGTCAGCCTCATGCAAGAAAGAGGAGGATGTCATTTAGGAAAGGTGAAGTTGGATACAGGTGCCAAGGAAGTTGCTGCAGAGAGCCCTGAAGATCAGGAGAGTAATATGGTTGGCAATGCACTCCAGAGCCCCCTCTCCCTGGAAACCTCATTCTATCCCTATTCTATTTTTTTTTTAATCAAAAGATTCAGTAAAGGATGGTAGTAAAGATAAAGATGTTCATATATTTTCAGATGAAACTTGTCTGCTCCACTTCAACTTTTTAAAATTAGTCCACTAGGGTTGAAGAAGCAGATGCTGATTCCAGGCCAAAAATCTAAAACCCACCTTTGAGACTGCTCCAAAAAACTAAGTATGTCTGAATCTAAAGCTTGTGTTCTTAACTACTGCATTCTCACTGTCTTCTGCAAGTTCTAACATCAAGGATTCCCCATTCCCTCTGTGACAGCATGCATCTGCTTCAAGCTGTCTGGGGAACGGAAGTCCCCTCTGACAGCCAGAACTCCAGCATATTTTCTCCTTAGAGTTCTCTCAGTCCTCTTACCAAAGAAGAAGAGAGACTTGAAGAAGACTTTTAAGCCTTTACAACTCTGTTTCTCAGGCTAACTTCCAATTAAATAATCACATAGCCTACATAACGTTATTCTATACACGTTGAATGTTACACTTTCCGAAATTGATCTCTTGTTGACTAGCTCATTTAGTTTCCTAAAAACAATAATTAGGCAACTAGTGAAAAAACTAGGTCCAGAAATTTTCATTTCTTTAATTTAAGCTTAATTACTAATATTTATGATGTTTTCCAGGAAACATGCAGACATCCAAATATTTTCTTGTCAATGCAACCATAAAATATGGAAGTATTTTAAATGTCTACCTTACACATATGTATATAGACAGTATTGTTTGCTTCTGTGCCTATCTCTCATATCATCTAGATTCATTGTCTTACCTCTCCTGAAATTTTTGTTACATCTACCCTAAAACTTTATGCCAGTAATTATACATTTTTATATTCTCCTAAATAAGCCATGATATTTTATCCCTCAGTACCTCTGGACAGACTCTTTCTTCTTTCTAAAATGCACGTTTTTATGACCCAGAAATAGTCTTTCTCTCTCTCTCTCTCTCTTTCCCTCTCTCTCTCACACTCCTTCCCCTCTCCCCAACTTGTGTGAATAATCTTCTCTCTCTCCTCAAAGAAATTTGACCATCACATTCATGTTCTGTTTTGACTGTACCATGTGCTTATCTCTATTGAAACAGTTATTACCATATTTTGTAGTTATTTACTTTAAGGTCTGTTTCTAACTGAAAGTTCTCTGAAGTTCATTTTCCCTATACAGTTGTTTTTTGTCTACATTTCTTTGGAGTTTTTCCTAATGTCTATCCCATAGCAGGTCCTTAATAATTATTGACTGAGAGAATAAATTATCATGCACTATAAGGTTGGATGTAGAAGACGACTGTTTTTCTAACAGAACAATATTGAGAAATGAAAAACTGTATAGGCCCAATCCCATAATATTTCATATGATAGTTTTATGAATAGCTAATATCAATCTTAACAAACTTATTCCTATGCTGATGTGTGAATGAGCTGACTATTAAGTGTGGTATTTAAATAATCACATGTTTGCATTCATATTTACCTGGATCAACTTTTATCAAGTTCTCTGCCCAAATTGAACAAATTATAGTATATTATTTTCCTTAAGGGACTAGATACATTTTAACTGAGACATAAATCCAGATTCGACAATTTGCTTGAAGAAGCCAGTTGGATAGAGTTGCTTTGCTGGTGAGATTTGGATAATGATTCATGGCATTTATGCCATGATGATTTTTACTCTCTGGATAGTCTCTGGTGTTCCACTTACATCTAGTTATTGAAAAATTAATAAAAGTTAAAACCTAGGATAAGCCATCATGTGTTAAAAAGGCCTAAAACCTTGGTCTGACATTTTAGAACACCTGTGTTTTCAGGGAGCAGCTGGGTAGCAGAGCCATGTGCTGGCTTATGCTTGTATTGGGTAACATGAGGTCCAATTTATATTGTCTTTAAATTGGCAATTTTGGCCCCATCTTCCTGTGTTTGCCCTTCTGACTATACAGAACAATTTTACTATTCTAAATAATTCAGCTCTACCAGTTTGAGTGAATGGTGCCTTAACTACTGTTTCTACTTCCTCCAAACCACCCCACACCTCAACTCATTTTTCTAGAATGATATCAGAGTGATCTTTTCTAAATACAAATCAATCATGTCACACCTTGTATAAAAACCTGGTGTGACATCCCATTTCTCTTAGAATCAAGAAAAATATTATAACTTTTCCTTCAAGGTCTCTGTGGTAAGGCCTGTACCAAATTCTCCAGCCTCATCTCCTTCTATTCTCTCCTGTTACTCCTTTGCTACAGTCACATTAATTTCTTTCTGCCACTCATACTTGTTAAGCTCCCTCCAGAGGGCCTTTGAATATAAATTTCCTTTTGCCTGGAATGCCAGTCTCTCGTTTCTTTCCTGACTAAAAAAACCTTCTATAAGTTTTCATCTACTACATACAACTCTTGGTAATGTTTACCACACTTGCAATTCAGCATATGTTTGTGGAATTATTTGATTAATCATACCCTCTTCAACTTGTTTATAAACCTTTAAGACCAGGGAATGTATATCTTATACTCACTATAGAATATGCAACATCTAGCATGTAGTCAAAAATATTTAATAAATAGATATATCAAAATGAAAATAATGTCCATCTTCCATCATTGAGGTGATGGCTTCATTTCAGTAATAAGTTAGGAAAAAAACAACATAGAGCACCAAGCCTAAACTTCATGACACTGAAAAGTGTTGATTTCGGCACTTTCTGCAAATGTTATTCTTGGTCAGGCCAAACAATAATAATAACAAAATGAATAAAATTAACAGCAACGATAAAACAGCAGCATCAAAAGCAACCGTGAGTTAGCAGTGGTAATAATGATGATGGCTACAGTGTGAGGTCCACTAGGTTCTAGAGTTGACTTCATAGAACATTCCAAATCCATGCCACAAACTTCCAAGCTTAGCTGTATTTTGCTTAATAGAAGGAAAATTGAGTCTTGGGAAGGTGACTCAGTTACTGACTTACTGTTAGAACCTATACCTATCTTACTATGAAATCTCACTTTATTCTACTACTCTTCAATATTTCATCCATAAGCATTTCTAAGCTGGATATAAATACTGAAAGGTATATATTAGTCATTCCTCAGAAAAGTGTCTGTAATGTTATGCCATGTATTTGTGAGCCATTTTGTCTTGTTATATTGTATAATGTTTGAAGGGAGAGGGAGTGAATGTCTAATTAAGTAGTTATTTTTATAATTATACTTTAGTACATCACTATTGATATGATGCTCAATAAATGTTTGAGAAAGTGAAATTTAAATGTTTTGGCATCTCTTATAAAAATGGGTGGCATTCATTCAAGTAGAATATATTATTAACCTCACTTATGATCATTGTAAATGTAGACAATTTTTTTTCATCTGCTTCCAAAATGCATTTTTCACCATGTATCTACAAAGTTCTGAAGGTAAAAAAAAAAAAAAAATCCAGCTTCATAATATTAACTAATGGGTATTTAATTACACTATCCTATTAAAGGCAATCCTGATATACACTTTATAATCCTAAAGTAGGTGAATTAGTGATTATTTCTATTAGCTAAGTATAATTTTACTTGCAAATTACGGAGGTATTTGGGATTTTGGAAATATCATTCAACTTAAAAAATAAAGCCCTGTAACAACTTTAATCTTCTAAAACATGAATATTTAACAAATGGAGAAAACCTATAGTCAATTGCTGAGATGAACATCTCAGTACTTTGAGATACCTTGATCATGCTTCCATTTCTAATCTGTTTCTCAGAAAGCATTCAAAACACTCAGAATGTGTGTGTATGAGTGCGTGTGTATTCATGTATGAGTGTGTGTGCACATGCTTAGGATGGAGAGGAGAGGGACCACTTAAGTTTTACTCATTCTTGTGGCTAGCCCAGTTTTCCAAGTATTTTCTATTATAACTGAAAGTCTGATTTAACAAAAGCTCAGCTCCTTAGCCTTACTGAACAAAATAGAATCTGGCTTTACAGTGAGACACCACAGTGAGGCAGATAAACATCAAGATCATAGTCTTAATTTCCACTCAAATACTGGCTCGGTCACTTACAGAATTGAACATTTTTGGAAAATAATTTATTTCCACCTGAAACTTTGTTTCCTCATCTACAAAAGTGAGTTTCATAATAGAATTTACCTTGTAAGATTGTAAGGCACTTTTAATGAAGCAATGGCTATGAAAGTGCTTTGCAAATTATAAAATGTAATGTTTATAAGTTTGCATTTTGAAGTTAGGAAAGACAGAAGAAAATTGCTAGGGTTTATCCAGTTAATTGACTACTAAATATTTTTAGATTTCAGTAAAATCCAAGAGAGTAAAGCTGAATATGGGTATCAGTTTACAAGCCTGAGCCCCATAGTCTGTGTCATACTAGTATGTGATCTTGGTAAGTTACTTCACCTTTATGATTTTCAATTTTATCATCTGCAAAACAGAAATAAAATTCTCCTCAGAGTATATTTGTAAGTATACAATAAAAAAGTAAAGGTGACGTTTCTGGCACAATGAATATGCACATCTCTTTTTATAAAGCATTTTTTGCTCTAAGGTGCTAGTTTACACCATCTAAACACTGTAGAAAGCTTACTGGATGGATGATTTTTTTTTTAATTTATTTATTATTATTATACTTTAAGTTGTAGGGTACATGTGCATAACGTGCAGGTTTGTTACATATGTATACTTGTGCCATGTTGCTGTGCTGCACCCATCAACTCGTCATTTACATCAGGTATAACTCCCAATGCAATCCCTCCCCCCTCCCCCCTCCCCATGATAGGCCCCGGTGTGTGATGTTCCCCTTCCTGAGTCCGAGTGATCTCATTGTTCAGTTCCCACCTATGAGTGAGAACATGCGGTGTTTGGTTTTCTGTTCTTGTGATAGTTTGCTAAGAATGATGGATTCCAGCTGCATCCAAGTCCCTACAAAGGACTCAAACTCATCCTTTTTGATGGCTGCATAGTATTCCATGGTGTATATGTGCCACATTTTCTTAATCCAGTCTGTCACTGATGAACATTTGGGTTGATTCCAAGTCTTTGCTATTGTGAATAGTGCTGCAATAAACATACGTGTGCATGTGTCTTTATAGCAGCATAATTTATAATCCTTTGGGTATATACCCAGTAATGGGATGGCTGGGTCATATGGTACATCTAGTTCTAGATCCTTGAGGAATCGCCATACTGTTTTCCATAATGGTTGAACTAGTTTACAATCCCACCAACAGTGTAAAAGTGTTCCTATTTCTCCACATCCTCTCCAGCACCTGTTGTTTCCTGACTTTTTAATGATTGCCATTCTAACTGGTGTGAGATGGTATCTCATTGTGGTTTTGATTTGCATTTCTCTGATGGCCAGTGATGATGAGCATTTTTTCATGTGTCTGTTGGCTGTATGAATGTCTTCTTTTGAGAAATGTCTGTTCATATCCTTTGCCCACTTTTTGATGGGGTTGTTTGTTTTTTTCTTGTAAGTTTGATTGAGTTCTTTGTAGGTTCTGGATATTAGCCCTTTGTCAGATGAGTAGATTGCAAACATTTTCTCCCATTCTGTAGGTTGCCTGTTCACTCTGATGGTAGTTTCTTTTGCTGTGCAGAAGCTCTTTAGTTTAATGAGATCCCATTTGTCAATTTTGGCTTTTGCTGCCGTTGCTTTTGGTGTTTTAGACATGAAGTCTTTGCCCATGCCTATGTCCTGAATGGTACTACCTAGGTTTTCCTCTAGGATTTTTATGGTATTAGGTCTAACATTTAAGTCTCTAATCCATCTTGAATTAATTTTCGCATAAGGAGTAAAGAAAGGATCCAGTTTCAGCTTTCTACTTATGGCTAGCCAATTTTCCCAGCACCATTTATTAAATAGGGAATCCTTTCCCCATTTCTTGTTTCTCTCAGGTTTGTCAAAGATCAGATGGCTGTAGATGTGTGGTATTATTTCTGAGGACTCTGTTCTGTTCCATTGGTCTATATCTCTGTTTTGGTACCAGTACCATGCTGTTTTGGTTACTGTAGCCTTGTAGTAGAGTTTGAAGTCAGGTAGCGTGATGCCTCCAGCTTTGTTCTTTTGACTTAGGATTGTCTTGGAGATGCGGTCTCTTTTTTGGTTCCATATGAACTTTAAAGCAGTTTTTTCCAATTCTGTGAAGAAAGTCATTGGTAGCTTGATGGGGATGGCATTGAATCTATAAATTACCTTGGGCAGTATGGCCATTTTCACGATATTGATTCTTCCTATCCATGAGCATGGTATGTTCTTCCATTTGTTTGTGTCCTCTTTGATTTCACTGAGCAGTGGTTTGTAGTTCTCCTTGAAGAGGTCCTTTACATCCCTTGTAAGTTGGATTCCTAGGTATTTTATTCTCTTTGAAGCAATTGTGAATGGAAGTTCATTCCTGATTTGGCTCTCTGTTTGTCTGTTACTGGTGTATAAGAATGCTTGTGATTTTTGCACATTAATTTTGTATCCTGAGACTTTGCTGAAGTTGCTTATCAGCTTAAGGAGATTTTGGGCTGAGACAATGGGGTTTTCTAAATATACAATCATGTCATCTGCAAACAGGGACAATTTGACTTCTTCTTTTCCTAACTGAATACCCTTGATTTCTTTCTCTTGCCTGATTGCCCTAGCCAGAACTTCCAACACTATGTAGAATAGGAGTGGTGAGAGAGGGCATCCCTGTCTTGTGCCAGTTTTCAAAGGGAATTTTTCCAGTTTTTGCCCATTCAGTATGATATTGGCTGTGGGTTTGTCATAAATAGCTCTTATTATTTTGAGGTATGTTCCATCAATACCGAACTTATTGAGCGTTTTTAGCATGAAGGGCTGTTGAATTTTGTCAAAGCCTTTTCTGCATCAATTGAGATAATCATGTGGTTCTTGTCTTTGGTTCTGTTTATATGCTGGATTATGTTTATTGATTTGCGAATGTTGAACCAGCCTTGCATCCCAGGGATGAAGCCCACTTGATCATGGTGGATAAGCTTTTTGATGTGTTGCTGAATCCGGTTTGCCAGTATTTTATTGAGGATTTTTGCATCGATGTTCATCAGGGATATTGGTCTAAAATTCTCTTTTTTTGTTGTGTCTCTGCCAGGCTTTGGTATCAGGATGATGTTGGCCTCATAAAATGAGTTAGGGAGGATTCCCTCTTTTTCTATTGATTGGAATAGTTTCAGAAGGAATGGTACCAACTCCTCCTTGTACCTCTGGTAGAATTCAGCTGTGAATCCATCTGGTCCTGGACTTTTTTTGGTTGGTAGGCTATTAATTGTTGCCTCAATTTCAGAGCCTGCTATTGGTCTATTCAGGGATTCAACTTCTTCCTGGTTTAGTCTTGGAAGAGTGTAAGTGTCCAGGAAATTATCCATTTCTTCCAGATTTTCCAGTTTATTTGCGTAGAGGTGTTTATAGTATTCTCTGATGGTAGTTTGTATTTCTGTGGGGTCGGTCGTGATATCCCCTTTATCATTTTTAATTCCGTCGATTTGATTCTTCTCTCTTTTCTTCTTTATTCGTCTGGCTAGTGGTCTGTCAATTTTGTTGATCTTTTCAAAAAACCAACTCCTGGATTCATTGATTTTTTGGAGGGTTTTTTGTGTCTCTATCTCCTTCAGTTCTGCTCTGATCTTAGTTATTTCTTGCCTTCTGCTAGCTTTCGAATGTGTTTGCTCTTGCTTCTCTAGTTCTTTTAATTGCGATGTTAGAGTGTCAATTTTAGATCTTTCCTGCTTTCTCTTGTGGGCATTTAGTGCTATAAATTTCCCTCTTCACACTGCTTTAAATGTGTCCCAGAGATTCTGGTATGTTGTATCTTTGTTCTCATTGGTTTCAAAGAACATCTTTATTTCTGCCTTCATTTCGTTATGTACCCAGTAGTCATTCAGGAGCAGGTTGTTCAGTTTCCATGTAGTTGAGCGGTTTTGATTGAGTTTCTTAGTCCTGAGTTCTAGTTTGATTGCACTGTGGTCTGAGAGACAGTTTGTTATAATTTCTGTTCTTGTACATTTGCTGAGGAGTGCTTTACTTCCAATTACGTGGAGTAAGTACGATGTGGTGCTGAGAAGAATGTATATTCTGTTGATTTGGGGTGGAGAGTTCTATAGATGTCTATTAGGTCTGCTTGCTGCAGAGATGAGTTCAATTCCTGGATATCCTTGTTAACTTTCTGTCTCGTTGATCTGTCTAATGTTGACAGTGGAGTGTTGAAGTCTCCCATTATTATTGTATGGGAGTCTAAGTCTCTTTGTAAGTCTCTAAGGACTTGCTTTATGAATCTGGGTGCTCCTGTATTGGGTGCATATATATTTAGGATAGTTAGCTCTTCCTGTTGAATTGATCCCTTTACCATTATGTAATGGCCTTCTTTGTCTCTTTTGATCTTTGATGGTTTAAAGTCTGTTTTATCAGAGACTAGTATTGCAACCCCCGCTTTTTTTTGTTCTCCATTTGCTTGGTAAATCTTCCTCCAGCCTATGTATGTCTCTGCGTGTGAGATGGGTCTCCTGAATACAGCAGACTGATGGGTCTTGACTCTTTATCCAGTTTGCCAGTCTGTGTCTTTTAATTGGAGCATTTAGTCCATTTACATTTAAGGTTAATATTGTTATGTGTGAACTTGATCCTGCCATTATGATATTAACTGGTTATTTTGCTCGTTAGTTGATGCAGTTTCTTCCTAGCCTCAATGGTCTTTACATTTTGGCATGTTTTTGCAATGGCTGGTACCGGTTGTTCCTTTCCATGTTTAGTGCTTCCTTCAGGGTCTCTTGTAAGGCAGGCCTAGTGGTGACATAATCTCTAAGCATTTGCTTATCTGTAAAGGATTTTATTTCTCCTTCACTTATGAAACTTAGTTTGGCTGGATATGAAATTCTGGGTTTAAAATTCTTTTCTTTAAGAATGTTGAATATTGGCCCCCACTCTCTTCTGGCTTGTAGAGTTTCTGCCAAGAGATCTGCTGTTAGTCTGATGGGCTTCCCTTTGTGGTAACCCGACCTTTCTCTCTGGCTGCCCCTAAGATTTTTTCCTTCATTTCAACTTTGGTGAATCTGGCAATTATGTGTCTTGGAGTTGCTCTTCTCGAGGAGTATCTTTGTGGCGTTCTCTGTATTTCCTGGATTTGAATGTTGGCCTGCCCTACTAGGTTGGGGAAGTTCTCCTGGATGATATCCTGAAGAGTGTTTTCCAACTTGGTTCCATTTTCCCCCTCACTTTCAGGCACCCCAATCAGACGTAGATTTGGTCTTTTTACATAATCCCATACTTCTTGCAGGCTTTGTTCATTTCTTTTTCTTCTTTTTTCTTTTGGTTTCTCTTCTCGCTTCATTTCATTCATTTGATCCTCAATTGCTGATACTCTTTCTTCCAGTTGATCGAGTCGGTTACTGAAGCTTGTGCATTTGTCACGTATTTCTCGTGTCATGGTTTTCATCTCTTTCATTTCGTTTAGGACCTTCTCTGCATTAATTACTCTAGCCATCAATTCTTCCACTTTTTTTTCAAGATTTTTAGTTTCTTTGCGCTGGGTACGTAATTCCTCCTTTAGCTCTGAGAAATTTGATGGACTGAAGCCTTCTTCTCTCATCTCGTCAAAGTCATTCTCCGTCCAGCTTTGATCCGTTGCTGGCGATGAGCTGCGCTCCTTTGCCGGGGGAGATGCACTCTTATTTTTTGAATTTCCAGCTTTTCTGCCCTGCTTTTTCCCCATCTTTGTGGTTTTATCTGCCTCTGGTCTTTGATGATGGTGATGTACTGATGGGGTTTTGGTGTAGGTGTCCTTCCTGTTTGATAGTTTTCCTTCTAACAGTCAGGACCCTCAGCTGTAGGTCTGTTGGAGATTGCTTGAGGTCCACTCCAGACCCTGTTTGCCTGGGTATCAGCAGCAGAGGCTCAGTTGAAAATGCAGAAATCACCGGTCTTCTGTGTCGCTCGCGCTGGGAGTTGGAGACCGGAGCTGCTCCTATTCGGCCATCTTGCTCCGCCCCCGAATTTTTTTTTAAAGAAAGATAATATAAAAATCAAAAGTAGAATTTTAAAAAAAGAGAAGGAAATAATTCTAAAGATGGTGAACACTATCTTTATAGTTTGTGTAGGAATAAATTGGACTTGAATTTAATGTGTTTCCATGACAATTGAATATTTCTTTCCCCTTCAATGAGGGCATTAAACAAAAAGTAGATGAAATATAGAGCACACACTGGCATTCCTCTGGGGGAATTTGTAGGCTTTTGTGTAGATGAAGGACTGAGGAAGATAATTGGCTGATGCATTTCATATTTTCAAGAAGATGAGAAAAAACTCTTGTTCCTCCCTTTGGGAGCAAAATGTCAAGCAAATAAATGGAAATGTGGCCCTGTACCATGTGCTTTTGGTGATGATTCACTGCCTCAGAGCATCCTCAGTTTAGGACTGGAGCTAGGCAATTTTCTTCCCCAAACTACATTTAAACAAGTGTGCTTTTAAAGATAACTGTAATAAAATCTAATGTTTTGGGTCACAAACTATTTACAGCAAGAGCCATGGTTTTGCTGGTACCATCTGCAAAAGATTCTCCCTAAGACCACCTCTCGCAGGGTGGTTTCTGGACCCTCCTCACAGCAAAGGGCCCAGTCCCAGGCAGATTTTGGTGTTCTCCTCTGCATATCCCTCATACATCCATCATGGCATTAAACACAAAGTATTGGTGTTCTATTGAATTCTCTGATCTCCATCAGAATGTTATTTTTTTAGTACAGGCACTAAACTTGTTTTTATCTCTGTATTTCCAGAACCTAGCAAATAGCCAGACACAGGATCTCAGAATTTGCTAGATGAACAAATGCAGTGCTATACTTAGGCTTTATCCTTCTTGGAGTTGTTGTGGCTTCATCATTACCAGAGGCAAATTGTCAGACAAAGTAACAAGCAAGCAATATTAGGACATGTAATAATGATTTAAATAAATCTCCTTTGAACATTCTTATCTATAGAGAGCTTGGAGGTTCTTCTCAGTTTATTGGCTGTATGGTTTTTAAATATTAAAATTGTGATCATTAAGATGATGTACTTTTCAATCAGACTAACTTGAACTTACATTCTAGCCTCTATACACCAGCCTTCAGATAGGAAAATGATGGCTTTTTATTAAGTCACTAGAAGGTGGCAAAACTTAAACTCACAAGATTATTTAAGAATACAGTCAACCCTCCGTATCTATGGGCTCTGCATCTGTCATGGTGATCTGTGATCTTTGATGTTACTATTATAACTGTTCTAGTTTGCCACAAACCATACCCATAGAAGACAGCAAACTTAATTGATAATGTGTGTTCTGACTTCTCCACCCACTGGCCTTTCTCCTGTCTCTCTCCCTCTCCTCAGACCTCCCTATTCCTTGAGACACAATGATATTGAAATTACACCAATTAATAACTCTACAATTGTTCCTAAGTTTTAAAGTGAAAGGATGTAAACATGTCTTGCACTTTAAATGAAAAGCTAAAAATGAATAAGGTTAGCGAGGAAGGCATGTTGAAGCTGAGACAGAACAAAAGTTAGGTCTCCTGCACTAAACAAACAGCCAAATTGTGAATGCAAAGAAAAAGTTACTGAAGGAAATTAAGAGTGCTATTCCAGTGAACACACAAGTGACAAGAAAGTGAAACAGCCTTATTGCTGAACTGAGGAAAGTTTTAGTGATCTGGATAGAAGTCAAACTAGCTACAACATTCCCTTCATCCAAAGCCTAAACCAAAACAAAGCCCTAACATCCCTTCAGTTCTATGAAGGCTGAGAGAGGTGAGGAAGCTGCAGAAGAAAAGTTTCAAACTATCAGAGGTGGCTTCATGTTTAAGTAAAGAAGCCATTGCCATCGCATAAAAGTGCAAGGTGAAGCAGCAAGTGTTGATGTAGAAACTGAGGCAAGTTATTCAGAAGATCTAGTTAAGATAATTGATTAAGGTGACTATAATAAATAGCAGATTTGCAATGTAGACAAAACAGCCTTCTACTGGAAGAAGATGCCATCTAGGACCTTCACAGATAGAGAGGAAAAGTCAATGCATGGCTTTAAATCATCAAAGGACAGACTGACTGTCTTGTTAGGAGCTAATATAGCTGGTGACTTTAAGTTGAAGCCAATGCTTATTTGCCATTCCAGAAATCCAAGGGCCCTTAAAAATTATGCCAAATCTTCTCTTCCTGTGCTTTATAAATGGAAAAACAAAGACTGAATGATAGCACATCTGTTTACAGCATGGTTTACTGAATATTTGAAGTCCACTGTTGAGGCCTACTGCTCAGAAAAAAAAGTTTTCTTTCAAAATGTCATTCAAGAGCTCTGATGACAATGGAGATGGAGATTAATGTGTTTTCTTTTCATGTCTGCTAACACAATATGCATTCAGCAGCCCGTGGATTAAAAAGTGATTTCTACTTTCAAGTCTTAAAAGACATGCATTATGTAAGGCTATATCTGCAATAGAGAATAATTCCTCTGATGGATTCAGGCAATGTAAACTGAAAACCTTCTTAAAAGGATTCAAACACTAGATGCCATTAAAAACATTTGTGATTCATGGGAAAAGGTCAAAATATCGACAATAACAGGAGTATTGAGGAAGTTGATTCTAACCCTCATGATTGGCATTTGGTTTAAGACTTTAGTGGAGGAAGTAACTGCAGATATAGTAGAAATAGCAAGAGAACTAGAATTATAAGGGGAGCCTGAAGATGTGACTGAATTGTTGCAATCTCATGGTAAAACTTAACTAGAGAAGATGCCTCTAATGGATAAGGAGAGAAAATTATTTCTTGAGCTCAAATCTAGCCCTAGTGAAGATGCTGTGAACATTGTTGAAATGACAGCAATTAATTCAAAATATTACATAAACTTAAAGTTGATAAAGCAGCAGCAGGTTTTGAGAGAATCACCTCAGATTTTGAAAGAAGTTGTACTGTGGATTGTCAGCCTAAAATAACCAAAAAGATCAGAATCCAGTTCAAGGATAGTTTATTGAAGTGCAAAAGTTGAGGGCGACTAACTGAGAGCATAGATTCGAACTGACCAAATTGGAATATAAACTCAGATTAGCAGAGTTACACATAGGATTTTACAGAAACAAGGAAGAGGCAGTTTCTAAATTGTTTACCAGGAATTTGTATGAGAATAACATAAGCTATTGATTGGCTACACATCGTTCTTTGTATCATAAATTTCAGAAACATAAAGATAATGGATGAGGCATCTAGTCAGGAATAAGATGATTTGAAACAATTTTTCCCTGGCATAGGTGTGGAGGCATGAGTGAAGCCCATACTCATGTTTGTGGGAGTGATAAATTTTTCATACCTCACGTAGCTCAGACAGCTCTATGCTGTTTTTTCCCATGGTAAAATAATATCAAATAGCATTGTATGCTACAGGGAAAACTTTTGTGGAAGGAAGAGTGAATTGATGCAGTAAAGTTCATTTTTATTTTATTTTAAGAAATTGCCACAGCCATGCAACTTCAGTAACCACCACCCTAATTATTTGCAGTCAACATCTAGGCAAGTCTCTTCACCAGCAAAAAGATTATGGACTTACTGAAGGTTTAGGTAATTATTAGAATTTATTAGCAATAAAGTATTTTAAATTAAGGTATGTATATTGCCTTTTTAGACATAGTGCTATCGTAAACATCATAGACTACAGCACAGTGGAAACATAACTTTATATGCATTGAAAAACAAAACAAAACAAAAATGTGATTCACTATTGACACATTTGCTTCAGTGGTCTGAAACAGAATCTGCAATATCTCTGAAGCATGCCAGTATATTTATGTTAGTCACTGCCATGACACTAAATCCTGGCACTGTGCTCTGTATGAAGTAAATGCTCAAGAATGGGCTGGGTGTGATGGCTTATGCCTGTAATCCCAGCACTTTGGGAGGCCAAGGCAGGTGGATCACTAGGTCAGGAGTTAGAGATCAGCCAGGCCAATATGGTGAAACCCCATCTCTACTAAAAATACAAAAATTTGCCAAGTGTGGTGGTGTGTGCCTGTAGTCCCAGCTACTTGGGGGGGCTGAGGCAGAAGGATCACTTAAACTGGGGAGGCGGAGGTTGCAATGAGCCTAGAGCATGCCCACTGCACTCCAGCCTGGGTGACAGAGTGAGATTCCATCTAAATATATATATATATATATATATATATATATATATATATATATATATAGAGAGAGAGAGAGAGAGAGAGAGAGAGAGAGAGAGAGTGAATTGAGAAATAGGTTTGTTCATATGAGGTTATTTGTGCCTAAACTAGTTCAGGTTGAATTTCTGTTGCTGGCAACCAAAAGTGTTCTTACTGACAGATACATTGCTTGAAATCAAATGAGGTTGATAAGTACATTCCTCAGAATATTTCCTGTTGGCTTGATCACCCCTATTGCCCTACTCATAAATTTACCTTAATTTTAGTGTCAATTCCATATCTGGCTTTAAATTATCTTTCCCATGTTCAATGTCAATCTAAAAGTTTATCTGCTATAAGGAACTTTTTTCTTTCTACCGTTTTTATGTGATATTTTTCTCTTTTGGACCTCTAAGTCCTTCTCACACTCTATTTTGTAGAGGAGGTGAATTCCTTCTGTCCACTTGTATTACATCAATCTCTCATTTGCCTCTCCACCAAAGACGGTCACTGAATTTGCTACTATAGTTTATACAGAGTTCTGCTATCATCCAGCTTATACAATATCACAATTATGTTTTTTCTCACTTTTCTCACTCTATATTGTTTCATTATTCAAATGGATGAGAATTTATTAATCCCAGTTGATATGGTCTGGATGTGTGTCCTCGCCCAAATCTCATGTTGAATTGTAATCCCCAATGTTGGAGGTGGGATCTGGTGGGAGGTGATTAGATCATGGTGATGGTTTCTAATGGTTTAGCATCATCTCCCTAATGCTGTCTAATTATAAAGTTCTTATGAGATCTGATAGTTTAAAATGGTGTGGCACCTTCTCCCTCTCTTCTTTTTCCTGCTCTGGCATGTAAAGACATGCCTGCTTCCTCTTCACCTTTCACCATGCTTTTAATTTTCCTGGGATCTCCCCAGCCATGTTTCTTATAGAGTCTGTTGAACTATGAGCCAAATAAGCATCTTCTCTTTATAAATTACCCAGTCTCAGGTATTTCTTCATAGCAGTGTGAGAATGGACTAATATACCTGTACTCTAGCCTTGGCCATAAATAGACGTTTAATGACTGACGTTTGCCCAGGAGACTAAAATCTTCTTCAAGGCCAACTCCATGTGTTATTCATCCCCATAAACTTCCAAAAACAAAAACAAAGGAGAGTCACTATGGCAGAGTCTGCTAACTGTCCTACAGTAACTATTTTCACTTTCTTCCACAGGAATAGAAAACTAATTTTTGAGAGGGCTATTGGCTAGCCAGACTAAAACTACATTTCCCACCCTCCGTTGTGAAATAAGACCATGTGATTCAGTTCTGTCCAGTAGGTTAGCCCAATTGTCCTGTTGTAGATTTCAGGAAATTTTTAAAAGACATCTCTGTGTATATTTTATTCTTCACCACTTCCTTATTCCTGTTATCTGGAATATGAATGATATGGTTTGGGTCTGTGTTCCACACCCAAACCTCATGTCAAATTGTAATCCCCAATGTTGGAGGTGGGGCCTGGTGCAAAGTGATCGAAACATGGGGTAGATTTTCCCTTTGGTTCTTTTCATGTGACAGTGGGTGAGTTACCATGAGACCTGGTTGTTTAAAAATGTGTAGCATCTTCCCCCTCTCACTTCCTCTTGCTCTGGCCATGTAAATCGTGATGGCTTTCACGAGTGTAAGTTTCCTGAGGCCTCCCCAGCCATGCCTTCTGTACAGCCTGTGGGACTGTGAGCCAATTAAACCTTTTTTCTTTATAAATTACCCACTATCAGGCAGTTATTTATAGCAATGTGAGAACAGACTTATACAATGAATGTGATGGCTACTGACCCAGCTATCATTATCATTTTAGCCCATGAGGCAATCCCATGGTGGAATAGTGAGGTAGATAGAACTGTCATTTCATTCTAGAGTAGAGCTGCTGTATCATTTTATACTTCATACACAAAATATTTTACATTGTGAAAGAGAAATAAGTAAGGTTATTTGTCTGTCCATTTGAGCCACTGTTATTTTTATAACTCAAAGCAAGCCCGTAGTATATTCTCACAAATTATTTATTGAGTCCTATTAATCTTGAGTTATTCTTATCCGTACATCATTAGTGACTCACCTTACCTGAAAATGTTTGGAAATAGAATTGATTTGATTCGCCATAGTCCTTTAGAAGAATATAGCATGGGAAGCATAGTAGAAAAAGGAATCATAATCTTAGAATTAATCAAAACAAAAACACTCTATTTTCTACTCCGTGAGCAACAGCATGTCATGGAGATAGACAATAAAAAGTTCATTCAGTTTTATACTTTGCCCCCAAGGAACACACAGTCGATTGGGGGATAAAGATGTAGCAGACAGACACAAAACTATCTGTGAGATTTTGCTAGTTTGTGGGTACACATTAAATATACTGGGATAAAGAAAAGTAAAACAAAATTTGGGCCAGAAAAACCAATGACAACTCTTTGGCACTGAGGCAGAGGTCTCATTTTCCAAGAACTTCCTGATGACCATGGGCATAGTGCTGGCCCTACCTATGGTGGTTGGTCTGTCAGGAGACCATGTGGGTCATTGACCCAGACTGTGGGACTTAGGATTTTGAATCTTGCTGGAGGAAAGAGCTCATTAGAGAGGGGGAGCAAGTCAAGGTGAAACTGGTGTTCACCCAGCTGAATCCAGGGGAGATTCATAAAGGCAGGAGGCATCATGAGGAGAGACTGATATCCCACTTACAGCATCACTTGAAGGTGAAACTGCTGAATTCTAGAAGACATGAATTTGACAAGTAAGTTAATGATGCAAGGGCTGAAAAGAAAAAATAATAAAATACCTGTAGACTGGTCATAGTGATGCATGTCTGTAATCCCAATACACTGGGAGGCTGAGGCAGGTGGATCGCTTGAATGCAGGAGTTTGAGACCAGCCTGGACAACACGGTAAAACCCATCTCTACAAAAAATACCAAAATTTGCCAGGCATAGGGATGCATGCCTGTAGTCCCAGCTACTCAGGAAACTGAGGTGGGAGGATAGCTTGAGCCTTGGAGGTGGAGGTTGCAGTGAGCTGAGTTTGCAGTATTGTACTCCAGCCTGGACAATAGAGTGAGACCCCAATCTCAAGAAAAAAAAACAAAAAAGCTGTGAACCAAATGCCGGATTTTTCCACATGAATGCAACAAGTGGTGAAAATAATATAAATGTCCTGTCAAATGAGGAGGAAGGAAACAGTAAGTCCTTCAAATTTGTTCATGAATTGAGAAGGGTCCTGACTGAAAGAGCTGAGCTTAGTCTCTATTTGGAAAGGTCAGACATTAGGAAAGGAATATTTCCTTTCCTAATATGGACTCTGATGTTTCCTAAATCCCCATTTGCCACCTCCTGGAGTGGCAAAACATTTTCTGAGGCTGAAATGGGATTACAGGCATGAAGGGGAGAAGGGTCCCTGATAAGAAGAAGGCACTGGAAAATAACATCCAAGGTTGGGATATCATGGGGAAGGTGAGGGAGACAGAGCAGATGGAGTAGGCGTAATTCAAAGTGAAGAGGGTCTGTCAGGGGAGGAATATGTGGCCTTAATCAATCCAGCAAGGTGAGAATAGGAGAGTAAAATAAATAAAAGAAGGGTCATTTTGACATTTTAATGTCAAAAGAGTCAGTGGGGCCAAAGAATTTGGCCAAGCACATTCAATGTGTTTGGCAGAGATTGGGATCCCAAGAGAGAGCCATGAATCCTGGACATAAGGAACTTCAGACCATTTAGAAGAGTTGCAACAGAAGGGGTCACACTGCAGAACAGTGTTGGGGGCAAAGGGCCCACCAGGAGGCCAGGATTGCTAATCCGGAAGTTTATAAAGTGGCCATGCTGTATTCCACAAGAAAATTAGAAATTTCTTTTTGAGAGCCTGAAAGTCAAATGTATCCCAATGTTTTAGAATGCTGCTGAGGGACAAGTCTGAAGGAATGGAAGGGCTTTGTTCCATGGTGGGACTGAGGAAGAACATCCACTGGGAACATGAACCTTATTTCTCTTGGGGCATCCTGGAAAGGAAAGGGGGTGTCACTTATGTCCTCTGAGGGACTCTGAGATCCGCTTTCCAAAGGGGCATCCCACCTACTGGCACTAGGGCCTTACTGCTGGATGAACACTGGGTGATCAACCCCATGTAGCCCAGATACAAATTACACCAGGTGCTCAATCCAGGTACAAGGGGAAAAGGTTGAGGGAACTCACCACCCTGGTGCTGTTAGGCATCACCTGGCTTAAAATATCAGGCCATCCTCTGGGCACCATGGCTCACACCTGTAATCCCAGCACTTTGGGAGGCTGAGGCCGGCCAATCTCCTGAGGTCAGGAGTTTGAGACCAGTCTGGCCAACATGGTGAAAATCCGTCTTTGCTAAAAATACAAAAATTAGCTAGGCATGGTGGCACGGATCTATAGTCCCAGCTATTCAGGAAGCTGAGGCAAGAGTATCACTTGAACTCAGGAGGCAGATGTTGCAGTGAGCCAAGATTGCACCACTGCACTCTAGCCTGGGTGACAGGGAGATTCCATCTCAAAAACAAACAAACATCAGGTGATACTGCCAGGAGCAGGATGGCTGGCTGCCTTCACAGGTAATTTTTAGAGTGAGAAAGAGGGAGCCTGAGTTCCCCAAAGCATGTATGGGTTTGCCCTGGTCTAGCTGCCTCTGCCAAGTACGCCACACGTAAGGATTGGGGACTTTTGACCAGAAAGGATAGGAGACAGTCTTCCTCCCTTCTGAGCAAGGCAGCCAAACCTGTTCACCCTTTGGCCTTTAAGCTGTACCAGGCAGTGGCCCGGACAAATGGCCATCAGTTGCCACAGAGGGACACTAGAGACTGTCTGCTGGAAGACTGGAAGGAAAGTAAACTAAACTTTCACCTGATTTGGTGGTGGCAGTTAGATCTCTTTCCACCAGGACCTTCTGGTTCTCCGTAGAGTAGGCTCTGCCATGGACCATTGGTTGTCTCTGGGCTTGGACGTTATCACAGAGATGTTGGAGTTGGAGGAGAGAAAAGGGGGAGAATATAGAAGAGGTTTCCTGTACAGGCCACCAAAATGTAGGTGCAGCTGGCTGGGTCTGATGCTGTAGGAGGTAAAAGAATTTACCAAGACAGTCATGAGTAAAGAAAGGCAGGGATTAGAGAAAGTATAAATATTCATTGAAAGAGGGCAATGGGCAGTACACCAGAGAGAAGGCTGTTTGCCCAGAGAGAGGGGCTGAAGTGGAAGTTGTATAGGGTTGTACTGGAGAGGCTACATGCAAATTGATCATGCTGCTTGGGCTACACGTGGAATGAGGTATTTGGGAAGAAGATGTTGTACTAACAGGTTATTTGTGGTTAGCTGTTTCTCAGAACAATTGTTCTCCCCACCCTGTGGTCCCCTCCTGGTTGTTGCTTACTTATCTTATCAGGACTCTGCATTTGGATTTGGGTCTTTTTCTTAATCAAAAGAATATAGTGTGGAGGGAACGTGGGACAAAGAAAATGCAAGACACAGCATGGAGATCACTAATGTGAAGCAAATATGCAAACAACTGTTTTTTCTTTATGTAGATGCTTTTTGATAGAACATGGTGATCTTTAGCACATACAGAGTCAAAATGATTTTTAATATAACACTCAGGTGGCTATCAACAACCATTTCAATATTCTGTAAAATCTATTTGTCATCTCTATGTAGAGTGTTCTAGAGTAGTAAAAGAGCAAAGTAAAGTTCTTGATAAGAGTAAACAAAGCTCCCGTGCTACACATAAAGAAGGCATGTTTAAGGAATCTGATTAAACATACATAGGCGTATATTCTAGATAAGTATGTAATGACACTGGCTCTCTGGATTGGGGTGTTATGTCCTTGGAATCTATGAAGCAATCCTGGAAAAACCTTTAATTTCTCAAATTTGACCATGAACACTTTCATCTTGTCTCTGACTAAAGATTGTTAATAACCTCCTATCGATCCCCAAGGAACTGGGTGCTTATAATCTAGATGTAAAATCACATATAATATCTCTAATGAATTATAAAAGAACTATAAAATAATATATTCAAAACAGTGTGAATTAAAAATTTTAAAAAAAAGAGGGCCACTGAATCTATCTGGATGCCGAGTTGTTAAGAGAAGTCAAAAACTGGGTGATTGGGCCTTGAGGAAAAAGTATCCCATAAAACACAAAGGCATTCTAAGAAGAAGAAACTATGGAAAAGATACACACTCTGGAAAGTGTTTGGTGTTTTTAAAGATCAGGAAAGTAATTTCAGGTGGCCAAAGACTAGGATGAAGAATATAATTAGAAAAAATGGGAATGGTTTTTTGCCCAAACTTGCTCTCAATATAGAATTAGGCTCTTTGATGTACAGCTGGCAATGCTTTGCTTTGAAAGTTTTAGGGACAAAACACTCCACCTTGCTACTTTGTGGGAATGCCTGTGTCATTTTTTAGTCATTCAAATAAATATATGATAATAATTATTACCCCTAATACTGAACTTACATGAACCTACATATAGCTTGGCAGAGTGCAAATGTTTCGACTTTGGTGCTAAATAATTCTGGTTAACATCTCAACTCTACTACTTTTGAGCTATATATTCCCTTTCCAGATGCCTAATATCCCAGGACCGATTACATCCACTATTACATAAAAAAGATGTATAATTCTATTAACCTATAGTGCTGCATCTATCTGTGTTATGTAAGATGATATATGTAAAGAACCCAGCACATAGCAGGTTCTTCATAACAGTTGGTTTCTCCTTGCCCACCTGTTTTTTCAAGTCTTTTTGTAAATCTCTAGATTAGCTACCATTATTACTACTTTATCTTTCTTTTAAATTCACCACACAGTCACCAACACAAGGCTGATAGTATGCAAATGGATTTTCTTTGAGTTTTTGCATAGGGTTGTAAGAAGTTTAAATAAAGGCATCTTGTCATAGCCACTGTTCTCCAGACAATTAACCAATCAAGCCTCTGGCTCAGCTGGTGGCCATGGTTTTGGATAATTATTTTGTTCATTGGCACTGTTTTAATAGCTTGTTACAGGCTACAAGGATAATACATCTCAATAAATTTAAATGAAATACTTTATGAGAAGACCAATAAATAGACAGCAGCATGCTGGATCACAATGTTAATTAATATATTATTGACTCACTCAGCAAGGATTTGGCTTTTTGTCCTAAAGATACTATCTATTTGAGTTCTGCTTGGAGTCCTAAGCACTTAATTAATTCCTTACATTTGCTATATAAATAATACAGGTTTAAAAGCACACATTTTATACTATTATAAGTGAAAGAGCACTGATTTGCAATATTAAGGTTTTTATTTATTGCCACACTTTGTAGACTGGTGGCATAATGTAAGTTTTAATTAAAAAATTATATTCAATAATTGTTAAAGTCGATCTTGTATGTCTGCTCAAGACCAATTTGTCTTTTCAGATACAAATTAAACTTTGTCTCTGTTATAAAACCTTTCTTTAAGCCTCCTCAACTCCTCTCAGGTCAAAGCCTGCACTCATCCTCCTTGGTTACCTCCACCCTACACCATTCATAACCCTCTCATAGTATCTATAATATTGATTTTGTTTATATATTTCAGTTTACACCTTTGTCAACTACTACTAGACCCTGAAATCCATAAGGAAAGAACAATTTTAAATTTGTTTCTTTATTTCTAACACCTAGAACAAGTCTGAGAAAGAAAGCATCTGTATTTCACAGAAATTTCACATTTTTATATTTTCAAGTCAACTAGTAATAACTCTTGATGCCTGCTCCTCTATAAAACACTGCTTGATAATAGGGTTCCCAGATTAAATACAAAGAAGAGTCAAATTTGAATGTCAGATCAACAAACAATAATTGTTGAGTATAAGGATGTACCAAACATTGCATTCAAATGTAAGTGGACCATTCTATATTTTGATTTACTACATTTGTCAAACCTATCGAGAGGCAAAGAGGATCTGTACGATTCGAGGGAATCTTTTACATAAACTTTAGTTACATATTAGCCCAATTTAACCAGAGAAATATCCATATTTCAGATGGGATTTCCTAAATCCCTCTGCAATCAGAGGGAATGCTAAACATTGCTTTGCTCAGAAAAATCTCTCCCAGTGTACCACTTAACCGAAACTATACATATGTAAAATTTAGAACATATCTCTAATCTGTCTGATGTATAATGACTTCAATATTCTCGTTCTAAATTTGATCAAACAGACAAAAATTAAGGTATAAATTATGATGTGTTTATCTCCCTCTTTCACAAATCAAAATTCCAAGCTTCTTTTTGTTCTACCCAACTTTCCTTTTCTCCTCCCATGTTTCCTTTACTAAAAACTACTACTGCTAAAAACAAGTTAAATTTTCACAAATACTTAGAAAAACACAAAAGACACTTTAAAAATAATTTTATAACAACCACATAGCTATAATTAATAGTTCACATATTCAAATAGATTATATTCCTTTTTCAATTTGGCATTTGCTTTTTAGTATTTTTAGAGATGGCTGCTCAACCATTCCAAAAATCATCTTTGACAGATATCTCACTTTAGGAGCCAGAAACTTTCATTTCAGGGAAGAATAATTGCTAAAAAGTTTTCTTATGAATAATAAGTCAACTGCTACCTTCCTATAATTTCTATGAATTATACTTAATTATGATTTTTAGATCAAGTGTGCTTAGATGTTTCTCCCCACGTGAGGTCATTTCAGATAACTCAAGGTATTTATTTTTTTTTACCCACATATCCTAAAATACACTTCCCTATGGCCTAAAGAACTCTCTTCCTTTTCTTCTAATATAGCTGGAGTTTAGAGACACTGTTTCATCTGAATGTCCATAAGGTTATTAGCTCCATGAGGAACAGACCCTATGTTGGCATCATTTTATCTCAAATATCTAGTAGAATAGCTGACATATTTTAGAGGCTCAATAAATATTTGTAGCATAAATGAATAAATATCTGCCTCTCTTGGCTTAAACCCATAAAACAAACAAACAAAACAAAACAAAAAAAACTCTATGAGCTCCTTGAGTGACCTGATCGGTTTTAAATATAATGTATTCATTTACTCACTCATTTAACAAATATTTTTGAGTGCTTAAACTAGGACTCCAGGACACATTCTGTGTCCTGCTGAATGTAGTGATGAATAAGAGAGACAAGGCTCCTGACTCAAAGAGACCACATCTCCCATCATTTTGTCATTATGGTTCTCTTAATGGAGTCAAAATTTATAGATATCTTTTAATTCTACTTTATTACTCAAGTCAACCAAATCCATAACTATTTTTCTTGCCATTGCTATTTTTAAAAGAAACTTGCTCTGTTGCCTAAGCTGTACTACAGTGGCGTGATCATAGCTCACAAGGGATCCTCCAGCCTCAGCCTCCCAAATAGTTGGGACTACAGGAGCGAAACACCACAACTAGCTAATGTGCTATTGCTGTTAATCCAGGACTAAACACTCCTCACCCAACTACTTTTCTCTAATTTGTTAATTAGCATTTTTAAAACTAAAATACTTTGCTTTGCTTTTATACCTACAGAATATATACATTTTAATTTTTTTTTTCTGAAATATTGCCCATAACATTTGGAGTTTGAACATTTTAGCCATAATCTATTATTTCTTAGTAAATATACTCTTTGTCCTCTACATTCTTCCACTGAGCTGAAGAACTGAAACCAAAGAGAAGAAAAAACATAGTATGTCCTCTCTCTTCTCCCTGTTCTTCCTGTGTTCTCTTTCTTCATCTGAAGATTCCATGCTCAGACATTTCTTTCGTGTTTTTTGTTTTTGTTTTTGTTTTTTTGTCTGGCTTTTCTTTACACTACAGCATCATGCTACACCTGAAAGCTTAAGTTAGACAAATGTGAATTCAAATTCAGTCTCAGACTCTCCCTGGGCATGTAACATTGAAGGTTGTATAATCTCTGTAGGTCTCTGTTTCTTCATATATATAAAACAGAGGACATTAACAAATATTAACAAATGTTATATGAAGATTCATTAACAAATGTTACATGAAGGTTCAATGAAATCTAGTATAGTATATGCCTGCCAGGGTTTCTCGCATTTAGTAGGCATTACATATCAGCTAGGACTTTCTGTCTTCCTCAATTCTTTCTCTGTTACCCCTCTCTACAATCATCTGATTTCAACTAATTATCAAGTAGAATTTATTCATAGTGTGAAGTGTTATTCAAGTAGATCTTCTCATAAGATGCCCTCCCTGATCCTCTTCCATCATAGCTGAAGTTTTATGATTTCTAGAAAATTGGAGTAAAATGTTAATCATGTCCAATTGTGTCTGGAACAGAGCCTTTTGAGAGAATTCAATTTAACCTTGTTTGTTCATGGTATACAAGGTTTGTGTTTGCACATAATTGAGTTTGAGATACAGTTTCGCCATTTATTCACCACCCATGTGGAGTGAGTTTTTAAGTCTCTCTTCATTTTAGTTATTTTTCATATTAAAGACTTGATGATATCAACCTTGCAAAGTTAGATGAGAAGCCACGTGCAAAGTGTTTGACAGGTTTCTTGACCATCATAAGTGCTTCATAAATGTCAGTTTCTTCCTTAATCCTGTATTATCCAGTCATTTTAGTGCTTTTCTTCATCCAAGGCAAAGTTCAAATTTCCTCAGTCTCTCAAACAACACCGTGAATTCCTCCAATGATAGTCATTGTCCACACCTCATGATTTCGTTGTTTGACCTGTTTGTCTTCCTCACCTTCGCTCCTTAGTTTTGGCAGTACTCTTTTTTTATTTGTTTTCTGAGATGGACTCTTGCTCTGTCACCCAGGCTGGAGTGCAATGGCATGATCTCAGCTCACTGTAACCTCTGGCTCCTGGGTTCAAGTGATTCTCCTGCCTCAGCCTCCTGAGTAGCTGGGATTACAGGTGTGAGCCACCACACCTGGCTAATTTTTTTGTATTTTTAGCAGAGATGGGGTTTCACCCTGTTGGCCAGGCTGGTCTCAAACTCCTGACTTCATGATCCACCCGCCTCGGCCTCCCAAAGTGCTGGGATTACAGGCGTGAGCCACTGCACCTGGCCAGCAATAAACTCTTTAATTTTGTCTGATTGTTCCATGCATATGAATATTCCCCGGAAGCTACTAAGAGAAACTGTAAGGCAGCATGACACCCAACAATGCTTGCTGCCCTTCCATGGTGTAGTTACTATGGGGAAGTGGCTCCTTAAACATGGGCTATGTTTCCTGGCACTCTGTATATCTAAGTTGGGGCTATATGATTAGTTCTAGCCAATAAGATAGAACTTGAATTAAGGTTTGTCACTTCTGACCAAAATGTTTAAAAAGCAAGTTTGCTTTTGCTGTGAAATCTTTCCTTATCTTCTGGCTGAATAGGGAGGGCTCCTAGTATCTACAAGAGAGTGGGATTATGAAGACACTAGGGTCCCTGAGTGTCTACTGACTAGGCACAATGCATACAATGCATCAGATGATGACATTAGTGAAAATTAAACGCATATTGTTTTAAGCCACTAACAATTTAGAAGTTTCTGTTTGTGCAGCTAGAATTACTTTTATTAATGCTGACGCCATTCCCCTTTCTTATTATGAACACATGGTAGATGCCCCAGAGGTACTGCATGACTTTCCATCCTGTTCTGGAACATGCAGTTTTCTCCATCCACCAGAGCCATAATTTCATAACAGGAAGATAATCTGACAATTACCTCATGTTCTCCTCCTGCTGTGAACTCATCCATCTAGAGACTGGAAAATTTTCAATAAATTTGCTTTGCGTTTACTTGTCCCAGCCACAATATTAGATTTTCTTCCAAGATTTTTCCCTATACCTCATACCTCATCATAGCACTTCATTGATTATTGCCTATGTCTGTGGAAGAGTATCTAAAGAAATCAGCTGGATGAATGAAAGGAGTTTCAAAACGTGTTCCCAGCATCTACTTATTTGGGAGTAACTCTTGCCTACCTGGCAGCTGCCATATAAAGGTAGAAGCCTGAGACTTCATATCAGAGGGGCCTACGTTTGATTCCTGTATCTTTCACTTTCAATCTGTGAATCCTGGCACAAGTCATTAAGCTTCTGAGATTCAGTTGTATATTGAATAAATGCATATTATTCATACCCCTTATGATTATTAAAATAATTAAATAGAATAATTTCTTTATGAATCCTAGCAAATAATAATTTTCCAATGCATCTTAACCCCTTTTTCCTTCTTATGGTTATTGAGGAATGAAAAGAGAGTACATAGTATGAATGATTAGAGTAACAGGCACGCGGAATCCACTCAAATGCTTGCTTCTTTCCTCTTTGTATCTAAAAGGTATCAATATAGAGAAAACAGGTTTTGGGATTTATTCAACACATATTTGGAAATTTCCAGAGACCATGTTTTTAATCCAAATAAGCAGGAGACAACAGAAATGTTTCATAGAATTTAGCCCCACAGCAAACATCAAAGTGCGTTGTAAAGCACAATTTGAGCTACTTCTTTTTCCCTAAAAACCATCACCTTATACTGCCATGTCAATTTAAAAATATATATATAATTACTGTTTGGAAAAATCTCATGATTAGGTCAGTAGGCTAAAATTATTTTTAAAGGAGATTTTTCCAATCTCATTTAGTAATCACATTCTTTTAACATTAAAGGACAAAAACGAATAATTTTGTATCATTTCAATAAAAAAATTAAATTCATTAAATTCTTGTCTTATAATTACACACAGTTGATTTGCTTGTTACCTATACTACACAATATGCTGAAAAGATTTAGAGGAAGCTGCCATGGTTAATTCTATTATTCTAATATATTAGATTTCAGAAATATCAATAGATTGTTGACAACTATTAATTATGCACTGATTTCATATAAATTCTTAAAATTTTCATAGTGAGAAGCCTCTTCTCTCAAAAACACCAAGCAACCATGTTCTCTGATTATCTTTCTTTTTCCGCTTGGAGAGAGAAAAAGATAATAGGCATCGATACCAGAATAAAGGGAGGCTTTTTTCAGTAGAATATTTCCTCTGTGCAAAGTATTCTGTTTACATGCAGAAAAATTATATAAAGATTTTCCCATTGGGTTTATCAAGACTATTGATTTCCATTTTGAATTTAAAAATGGCAATAATAGCTGTTTCTTTTTTTTTTTTTTTTTTTTTTTTGAGACGGAGTCTCGCTCTGTCGCCCAGGCTGGAGTGCAGTGGATGGATCTCAACTTACTGCAAGCTCCGCCTCCCGGATTTACGCCATTCTCCTGCCTCAGCCTCCCGAGTAGCTGGGACTACAGGTGCCCGCCACCTCGCCCGGCTAGTTTTTTGTATTTTTTTTTTTTTTTTAGTAGAGACGGGGTTTCACCGTGTTAGCCAGGATGGTCTCGATCTCCTGACCTCGTGATCCACCCGTCTCAGCTGCTGGAATTACAGGCTTGAGCCACCGTGCCCAGCCAGCTGCATGCATTTTACCTTCATTGAAAAAAAGTAACATGATTCCTGGAACCAGGTGAAGAAGACAATCATTTAAAGATAAGTAAGATATCTTAATGAAAGCATTATAAAAATTTGAGTAACTTTCTTTCCTCAAAACTTAGAAGAGCTATCTTGACTCTGTATTCTATGAAATGAGTAATGCTACTACAAACACTTGGCTGGTTTTGTTGCGCTTAAATAAAAAATGAAAGATGAAACTTTCATTGTCCTCTTACGAGTTTTCCCATGTCCACAACTATAAAGCGAGGTTCTACCTCAAAGTAAGCTTTGATGACCCAATGAGACAATGTTATCTTTTAAACTTTAACATTGGAAACATATAGAATCTACTATGATAATATCATCATATAACACATGTGTACCCATGTTAGACTCAATATTTTAAAATTATAAACTCAGAATTATCCTTGATCTCTTTCAGAAATTCCTTGTATATGATCATTAATAAGTAATTCCCTTAAGAATAGAAATTTGTTAATCATATTATAAGAAGTCATTTTGTAGTCTAGTCTAGAAATGAAACTGCTTGTCATTCACTAAGTGAAAATAAATACTTAGCGTAAGAAGATGTTTTATACTTTATGAAGTAGTTTTATTTAAAATATTTCACTTTATTCTAAAAATAGCAATGTAAATTTATTATTACTATTATTACTATTTCCACTTTATTGATGAAAAATTAAATATTGAAGATAATTGACTAGTTCAAATATACAGAAATAATAGATGGCATTGCCAAGGCTTCAACCTAAGTTTCCTGAATCCAAGACTCCAAAGTCCATGTGTGAACACTACTGCTGGAAGTAGAAAAAGTCCCAACCCTACTGAGTTCTAAAATGCTCTGTCTTACAA
The DNA here is from genome assembly GCF_049350105.2 of Macaca mulatta. Taxonomy (NCBI): domain Eukaryota; kingdom Metazoa; phylum Chordata; class Mammalia; order Primates; family Cercopithecidae; genus Macaca; species Macaca mulatta. The sequence continues at coordinate 82,008,871 of NC_133419.1, forward strand.
ATGTCCTAATGTCTGGCCCATGTATAAGTGGATCAAGAAGAAAATTGTCATAGGGCAGGCTGAATCATCTCCTTGAAGTGGCCTGAGGTATGCTTTGCCAGATGGGTTAGTGCTAATGTAAGGTGGTGAAGAGTCCCAAGGAATTATATCCTAGGTATATACAGGTCTAATTTGATCATTCATCCAGCAAATATCTGAGAATCTGGGGACAAAGTCCTAGGGAAGATAATTTTAAACAGAAACTGCTCTTACATTCAAACTATTTGCAATCTTGTGGAAAAAAAATAGACAAACAAAGTGGACAATTAACTTTGATCATAAAGTTCCAGAGACTGGAAATAGAGACAATGCCACAACCTGGCTGTTCTCAAAAACAATCAAATGACATAGGGCTAGGGTGAACCCTGAGGGACCAATAAAATTATTACAAGTAGGACTGGTTGACCAGGGCCATTTTGGGGTGGCAGATTTTCTAGGAAATACTTTTCTCCTAAAAAGACAAAGACAAAAACAGGCAAATGAAATGTTAAACACACATATATTCACCCACACATGTGCATCCATGGCTACCCATCTTTATCCTTACTATATCTGCTAAACAGTTTGCACTCTAAAAAATATCCTGAGTCATGAACATGTACAGCACTTCCCAAGTAAATAAAAATAACAATTGAATAGCAATAACAATAACAATAAAACTGGTCCCCGGTTTCCATACCCTTCACACACAACACGTGCACACAGGAAGGATGTGAACATACAAAGAAAAAGCAAAGTGATGTTTCTTGAACATTTTCCCCTGTTAAATGTCAAATAATGTCAGCAGGCTGCTCTTCACAAGGTCTTCAGGTTATTAAGGACCCCTAAGGTCTAAAAAGATTAAACAATTCTCCAAAAGTAACACAACCTTAACCTATGACTTTTAGTCATGCCACATATTAGATTGTAGAAGCTGTGTTTACTGCTTATCCTATAGGTACATTGAAGAAAAACACATGGTAGAAGCCCATAAACACTCATTCATTCAATCAGCATTTATTAAATACCTGCTATATACCATTCACTGTGAGAACCCTGGAGAGAAAACATACCTGGCCATTGTCTAGTGTAGCGAGACAAACATTAACCAAAGAGTCACACATATAAATAGAAATGTAAAACATGTTATTATCAAGACATGTTAAATTGTGTTAAATATAAGATCAGAGCAGCCTCCTACAAAGAAGCAATAAATAAATTGCAATTTGATGAAAATTTGGAGTTGATTAGGAGGTTGGGGAGGTAAGTGAGACAAAGCCAGCAAGAACGCATATACATTCAAAGGAATTAAGGAAGGACAGTGTGGCCAAAGCATAGGCAGTAAGAAGTAGAATAATGTGTGAACAGGTTGATGGTATAGGAAGGAGATAAATCACGCAGGGCCCTGGAAACCAAGTTAAAGATTTGTTCTTTTTTCCTAAGACAAATCAGAAACCATGAAGAGCTTTATGTAAGGGGGGAAATGTGATCAGATTTGCATTGGAAAACAATTACCCTGTTTGCAAGGGGCAAGAGAGTAGATATAGTTAAATCAGACAAGTATGGGAGTTTGTATTAAGATGATGATTTCAAGGACAAATATAAGTGGCTGGATTCAAGAGATTATTTTAGAAGTAAAATCTAGGAGGCAAAATTGATACAGATCAGATATGGGGGATGGTGAGAGAGATACAAGTTTTGAGTGCAACTTTGAGTTTTTCGATTTTAAAATGGAATGAGATCATTGTGGCTTCTCAGAGAATAACCATATTGGAGGTAGCGGCAGAGTAGGGTGGCAGTAATTATAAGTATTATTTAGGCCATTTTCAGTTTGAGTTATTTCAGGCTTCCAAGGAAAGATGTTAAGTAGATAAACAGATAGACAGATATAGAGGCTCCACGCTCAGAGAAGTCTCAGATGTCTAGCTGTGTATTCACGATGGGGACCACCCTTAGTCACATTAGAAAGTTTTTCTGCTGGTTTTGGCCTCATGGATATTACTTGTCCGACATTCAGGACTAGCTGAATAATTTTTGAGGTTCTGTGCAAAATACAAATGCAGGGCACTGGTTGAAGGCAGGAAATCAATCATCCCCTCACAAGAGCCCACTTCTTCAATGTAGAGTAGAGAGATGATGCCCAAGGGATTGAAACCTCCATATCGTGAAGTGTTCAGTACCCAGATCAGGGGAGGGTAGAAAAGACAAGATGAGACATCTGTTGAATATGCAGGGGCATTGCCAGACAAAGCCAGAGGTGGTTGCTGCCCTGCCCAGTCCACAAAGCTGCAGAGTATGTGTCCAACTATAAGCTTTCCCATACACATGTCCAGACTGAATCAGGCAGTGTAGTGCAATGGAAGAATGCAGACCCTCCCACTCATGTGATCAAACTGGCTCCCTGAGTGGAAGCTGGCAACAGTTACAGGGCATGGGCTGTGTCCCCACACAAATTTCACCTTGAATGGTAGCTCCCATAATCCCCATGTGTCATGGGAGGGACCCAATGGGAGATAATTTAATCATGGGGGCCACTACCCTCATGCTGTTCCTGTGATAGTGAGTTCTCATGAGATCTGATGGTTTTACAAGGGGTTTTTCCCCGCTTTTGCTAGGCACTTCTTCTTGCTGCCACCATATGAAAAAGGATGTGTTTGCTTCCCCTTCAACCATGATTGTAAGTTTCCTGATGCCTCCCCAGCCATGCTGAACTGTGAGTCCATTAAACTTCTTTTCTTTATAAATTACCCAGTCTTGGGTATATCTTTATTAGCAGTGTGAGAACAGACTAACACACTGGCCCGGTGCAAATGCACTGTTCACATGCTCATGAAGCCCTGCTAACCTTGTCAATAAAGTGTTCTAAGCAACTAGTAATAGAACCACAAAGATTTTCTCTGACTGTTGAGTGTTGTGTACGTACTATGGTTTCCAAATTACTCCTATTTGCTTTAATCAACTTGACTTCCAAAAGTTTAGTTGATGCTAATTTTATGGGTCATAGTTAAAAATTCTAATATATTTCTAATAATCCTTCCACTAAATCAAAGGAAGGGAACATTTATTGAGTATCTACTATATGACAATTATTGTTATAAGTGAGTATACATTAAGTCACTGTATATTCGCTCTGAGGTGATATTATTCTGATTAACTATTAACTTAGCGGCTCTTGATGTGTCCAGAAAATACACATTGAGTGCCTACTACATATGAAGCATTGTGGTAGACATTGAGGATAGATGAAGAGTAGTCTGTCTCTGTGATATACTGGGTATACAGTTTCATTTAATTCTCAAAACAAATCTGCAAGGTCAGTATTTTAATATTTATTTTTTAGATTATAGCATTTGATGCTTAGAGAAATTAAATAACTTCTCCTAGCTCTCACAACTTGTAAGTGAAAGAGATAGCACTTGAACTTGTGTCTCTGTGACTCTGAGCTCTAAGCTTAACTTCTTAGCTAATGCTATTTTTATTAAAATAAAACAAAGCAAACAAACAAAAAGCTCTGTCTTATTAGTGCTATAGACCTTTCTCAAAGCCATCTCTGTAACTCTGATCCAGTGTACTCTTCTATCTTAAGCTATCCCTATAAGTGTTCATGCTCATCACATCTGATGTGGCTCATCAGTGTGGTCAGCAGGGAAAGCAGGGGATATGGGATTTCCACCATGTTTGGCTTATTTATGTGTCCCTCTGTTGAGTGGCTACCTCAGCGGAATTTTGTTACTTGCATTTTTTTGTTGTTGTTTTTCATTGTGTTCATCTCTCAGTCTGAATTAATGCTCCCTTTCCTGATATAATTTATTATATAGATTATTTTACTTTTGAAGATGTGCTGATAAATGTCATCAGTACTTCCCCCACACCAGAATTAAAAATTGCAGGAAAGTTTGTGCAAAAGAAGGGAATGGACATTTTTTGAGCATCCCTATCATGAAAAGGACTTTCTATTCTTATCCTATTTAATCCTCACAACCACTCTATAAATTCAGTGTTATTATTCCCATTTTATTTGAAGAAGCTCAGGCACAGAGACAATACATAAAAATCCCAAGGCTGTTTATTTCATTAGTACATAATGAGCATCTACTTTTTGCCAGGTATAATCAGTGAACACAATGGCAAATGAAAGATAAAGCTAGTAAGCAACAGATGGAGTCCTGAACACAAAACTCTATGGTATTAAAGTTCATACTCCTTCCAGAACAGAAGGGTGAATACTATTAATTTTTTAATTTTACCATTGCAATAGTGTGCAATTATCCACATAGTACGTGTGCCGCAAAGCATGAGCTTAATGATTATTTCCCATACTCTGATTATTAAACAAAGAGAGCATCCTTGAATTTTCAGAGGATGAGTTCAGATTAAGCTAGCACAGACAAACTAATTGAACATCCATCTTAATGTGAGAATAATGCCAGCTGCAATTGTCCCTGGATGTCACTGGCTTCAGCACATTGCTAATGAGAGGCCTATCATCTGTTTGATGGCAGTGTGGTCTCCTTAGTTGTATTCTATTGTGTGGCCAGAGACTGTACCTCTAACCCCAGCCAGCTGTCTCTGCCATTTATTCTGTTGATGATCAGGGAGTCTGAGCCAAAGAGAATGGTTGGAGTCACTTAGAATCACAGAACTTCAACACAGGAAGTTGGGTGTTCAACATAGTCTTTTGAGATTATCCAGTTCAGCCTAATAATGCAGATGAAGAAACAGACAAAGGCTATGGAGATTTTTTAAATATATGCAGCCAAGTAGTAGCAGAGCCAAGGCTAGAATTTGTGTCTCTTAGCTCCAGTATAATCCCAAGCTGAGTATCTAACCACGAAATCTGGGGTAGTGTCCACTTTGCATCTATTATTGTATGACTTCATGATAATATTCCATGATTACATAAGGATTTGTAGTTTATAAAGCTCCTTGATTTTCACAGCAATTTTAGAATGTGGTAGGAAAGTCACTATCATCTCAATTTTATAGATATGAAAATCGAGATTAAGTGATTTCCCTCTGGTTAGAAGCATCACTAAAATGTGTACTAGGCCTATAATATTCACCTTCCAAATGCACACCTGCTGTTTGTCTTGCTATACCACGTTTCTACGCTAGGTAATATAATATTTTTAAACAATCTACTTGGTTTTAGGAGAGTATTTTGAGTCTTGTAAACTATTCCTTTATATATCCACCATAGTATAGTTGGCAGAGAACAAGACAAGAGTTGAGAAGAGCTTGAATATAAAACTGATTCCATCGATTATTAGCTACATGGTCTTAGGCAAGTCACTCAACTTCTCTGAACCTCACTTTCATAATCTTTAAAATTAGAATAATAGTAAAATAACTGCATAAGTAGCTCACATGAGTGTTGAGAGTTTCAAATGGGATAATCTGTTTGAGCCCTGTAAACCACAGAGTGCTTTGTAAATGCTATAGGCTGAGGGATATTTAGAAATTCTCAGACATGAGAGATCTAAGTAGCTGATGGCAATTTTTAATGCTAACTTCCTCTCAGATGATGTCCATATATCTTTTTCTCTCTGAGACTTTCTTTACTGGCTTGGACTTAATTACTTCCAAACCATTTAATATCTCACTAGAAGCAAGAAAAAAATGTGTGAGAAAGATTAAATTCAGTATTGTTTATGATGCGGTATAGTTATAATTTCTCACAAATATGAAGTGCCTCTAATTGCAGAGTCACCTCTACACTGAAATGTTAACACTGGTAACATTTTAATAAAGTTAAGAATACTGTTTTAAATATTGTTTTAATAATGCTTTAAATTTATTTTTCTCAAATAGTCAACTGGGTTAAACAATGTGATAGAAAAACATGAATAATATTTTACCCTCTTACTGACATGTGCTTCTGTACAATAAAAATAATCCAAGAAATAATTCATCTAACGCTTATACTTGACATACATTTACGTATGTAAGAGTTACATTTATGTATGTAAACCCCATCATGTGTTAAATTCCCTAGATGATATAAAAATGATCTTGGATACTATGGGCTACCATTATGAAGCCAGTAATCTAGTGGGGGTAAAATACTTCATTTCAATTAGAAGAAGAAGACATCCATTTATTTCTCCAACCAAGAAAGGTTTGAGGAGTTGCTGTTTGCCAACAATTTATTTTGATGTCTTCATTACCCAGCACTGCTCCTGGCACATATGGTGCTTCAAATATTGATTAAATTGAGTGAAAAAAAGTCAAGTGTAATAATATTTTTCTATTTTTCATAGATTAGAGGATAGCATTTTTTATTTTTGAATTAAAAACTCCACTTACATCATATTGACACAAAGTCATCAGAAAATATTTCAGTTTCTGGGGGGAAATAGAAACATTTTTTCCCCTTAGGTTCTTTAAACAGTTGTTTTTAACTAACTACAATCATAACCCTGGAAAGAAAAGAAAAAATCCCGATGGGTTTCATTTTTCCCAAAACAATTCTTAAGAATTCACCATCCCTCACTTTTTATGTCCTGTAACCACTATTGCAGGTTTGTCCTGCAAAACTTGCCTGACAATAATACTATTTCAATTTAAAAATTATTATTATCTTTGGGTTTTACAGTTACTATAGAAATACCTTTTTTCTCATTTATATCATTTTACATTTCAACAAAATTGAATAGAATTATTTGTTTTAAAGCCAGAGCTATAAAATTGGTTCCCATCAATACAAAAGCAGTAATCCTTTCACTAAAATTTACGATCAGTGATAAATACAACAAAACAATGTCTACAAACATCTCCATATCTTTACCAGAATAAAGTACCCTTTTTATTTATTTATTTATTTATTTATTTATTTATTTATTTTTTTTTTTTTTTTTGAGACGGAGTCTTGCTCTGTCACCCAGGCTGGAGTGCAGTGGCCGGATCTCAGCTCACTGCAAGCTCCGCCTCCCGGGTTCACGCCATTCTCCTGCCTCAGCCTCCCGAGTAGCTGGGACTACAGGCGCCCGCCACCTCGCCCGGCTAAGTTTTTGTATTTTTAGTAGAGACAGGGTTTCACTGTGTTAGCCAGGATGGTCTCGATCTCCTGACCTCGTGATCCGCCCGTCTCGGCCTCCCAAAGTGCTGGGATTACAGGCTTGAGCCACCGCGCCCGGCCCCCCCCTTTTTATTTCTATCATGCTGAGATCCACATTCTTTGATATAGTAACAGGAGGACATTTAAAGCAGTGTGTAGAGGGAAATTTATAGCACTAAATGCCCACAAGAGAAAGCAGGAAAGATCTAAAATCGACACCCTAACATCACAATTAAAAGAATTAGAGAAGCAAGAGCAAACACATTCGAAAACTAGCAGAAGGCAAGAAATAACTAACATCAGAGCAGAACTGAAGGAGATAGAGACTCAAAAAAACCCTCCAAAAAATCAATGAATCTAGGATTTGGTTTTTTGAAAAGATCAACAAAATTATAGACCACTAGTGAGACTAATAAAGAAGAAAAGAGAGAAGAATCAAATAGATGCAATAAAAAATGATAAAGGGGATATCACAATCGACCCCACAGAAATACAAACTACCATCAGAGAATACTATACACCTCTACACAAATAAACGAGAAAACCTAGAAGAAATGGATAATTTCCTGGACACTTACACTCTCCCAAGACTAAACCAGGAAGAAGTTAAATCCCTAAATAGACCAACAGCAGGCTCTGAAATCGAGGCAATAATTAATAGTCTACCAACCAAAAAAAGTCCAGGACCAGATGGATTCACAGCCAAATTCTACCAGAGGTACAAGGAGGAGTTGGTACCATTCCTTCTGAAACTATTCCAATCAATAGAAAAAGAGGGAATTCTCCCTAACTCATTTTATGAGGCCAACATCATCCTGATACCAAAGCCTGACAGAGATACAACCAAAAAAGAGAGTTTTAGACCAATATCCCTGATGAATATCAATGCAAAAATCCTCAATAAAATACTGGCAAAGCAAATCCAGCAGCACATCAAAAAGCTTATCCACCATGATCAAGTGGGCTTCATCCCTGGGATGCAAGGCTGGTTCAACATATGCAAATCAATAAACGTAATCCAGCATATAAGCAGAACCAAAGACAAAAACCACATGATTATCTCAATAGATGCAGAAAAGGCCTTTGACAAAATTCAACAGCCCTTCATGTTAAAAACTCTCAATAAGTTCGGTATTGATGGAACGTATCTCAAAATAATAAGAGCTATTTATGACAAACCCACAGCCAATATCATACTGAATGGGCAAAAACTGGAAGCATTCCCTTTGAAAATTGGCACAAGACAGGGATGCCCTCTCTCACCACTCCTATTCAACATAGTGTTGGAAGTGCTGGCTAGGGCAATCAGGCAAGAGAAAGAAATCAAGGGTACTCAGTTAGGAAAAGAAGAAGTCAAATTGTCCCTCTTTGCAGATGACATGATTGTATATTTAGAAAACCCCATCATCTCAGCACAACATCTCCTTAAGCTGATACGCAACTTCAGCAGAGTCTCAGGATACAAAATCAATGTGCAAAAATCACAAGCATTCTTATACACCAGTAACAGACAAACAGCCAAATCATGAATGAACTCCCATTCACAATAGCTTCAAAGAGAAAAAAATACCTAGGATTCCAACTTACAAGGGATGTAAAGAACCTCTTCAAGGAGCACTACAAACCACTGCTCAGTGAAATAAAAGAGGACACAAACAAATGGAAGAACATTCCATGCTCATGGATAGGAAGAATCAATATTGTGAAAATGGCCATACTGCCCAAGGTAATTTATAGATTCAGTGCTATCCCCATCAAGCTAGCAATGAGTTTCTTCACAGAATTGGAAAAAACTGCTTTAAAGTTCATATGGAACCAAAAAAGACCCCACATTGCCAAGACAATCCTAAGCCAAAAGAACAAAGCTGAAGGCATCACGCTACCTGACTTTAAACTATACTACAAGGCTACAGTAACCAAAACAGCATGGTACTGGTACCAAAACAGAGATATAGACCAATGAAACAGAACAGAGCCCTCAGAAATAATACCATACATATACAGCCATCTGATCTTTGACAAACCTGAGAAAACAATAAATGGGGAAAGGATTCCCTATTTAATAAATGGTGCTGGGAAAATTGGCTAGCCATAAGTAGAAAGCTGAAACTGGATCCTTTCCTTACTCCTTATACAAAAATTAATTCTAGATGGATTAGAGACTTAAATGTTAGACCTAAAACCATAAAAACCCTAGAAGAAAACCTAGGTAATACCATTCAGGACATAGGCATGGGCAAGGACTTCATGTCTAAAACACCAAAAGCAATGGCAACAAAAGCCAAAATTGACAAATGGGATCTAATTAAACTAAAGAGCTTCTGCACAGCAAAAGAAACTACCATCAGAGTGAACAGGCAACCTACAGAATGGGAGAAAATTTTTGCAATCTACTCATCTGACAAAGGGCTAATATCCAGAACCTACAAAGAACTCAATCAAACTTACAAGAAAAAAACAAACAACCCCATCAAAAAGTGGGCAAAGGATATGAACAGACATTTCTCAAAAGAAGACATGCATACAGCCAACAGACACATGAAAAAACGCTCATCATCACTCGCCATCAGAGAAATGCAAATCAAAACCACAGTGAGATACCATCTCACACCAGTTAGAATGGCAATCATTAAAAAATCAGGAAACAACAGGTGCTGGAGAGGATGTGGAGAAATAGGAACACTTTTACACTGTTGGTGGGACTGTAAACTAGTTCTACCTTTGTGGAAGACAGTGTGGCGATTCCTCAAGGATCTAGAACTAGAAATACCATTTGACCCAGCCATCCCATTACTGGGGATATACTCAAAGGATTATAAGTCATGCTGCTATAAAGACACATGCACACGTATATTTACTGCGGCACTATTCACAATAGCAAAGACTTGGAATCAACCCAAATGTCCATCAGTGACAGACTGGATTAAGAAAATGTGGCACATATACACCATAGAATACTATGCAGCCATAAAAAAAGGATGAGTTCATGTCCTTTGTAGGGACATGGATGCAGCTGGAAGCCATCATTCTCAGCAAACTATTGCAAGAACAGAAAACCAAACACTGCATGTTCTCACTCATAGGTGGGAATTAAACAATGAGATCACTTGGACACAGGAAGGGGAACATCACACACCGGGTCCTATGTGAGGTTGGGGGAGGGGGGAGGGATAGCATTGGGAGATATACCTAATGTAAATGACAAGTTAATGGGTGCAGCACACCAACCTGGCACCTGTATACATATGTAACAAACCTGCATGTTGTGCACATGTACCCTGGAACTTAAAGTATGGTTTAAAAAAAAAAAAAGAAAGAAAGAAAAAAGAAAAAGAAAAAGAAAAAAAACATAAATAAAAAAACTGAAAAGGTTAAGAATCACTGTTCTTCAGCAATGTTATGGAAACTCGTGTGATTAGTAGGTGATAACACAGATACGCTAGTCTTTAAGTCCTTAGTTAAATATTTATTGAGCATCCACCATCGAACCCATGGTGGGAAATAGAAAAAATAATAAAGTTTCAATTCTACAATGTTCTTGACTCTATTAAAGGGCAAAAAGACATTCAAAATTCACTTTCATACCTTCAAATATTTGACAGGTAATAGGTCCCATGATAGTGTATGTCTAGTGAATGAGCATCTCCTCTGATCTAGGCTCATATATTATCTTATGTAATATTGAAACTGCCCATAGGTGATAGCATTTCCATTTTTCATTGGATCTCAGAAAGATTCAGAGAGCCTAAGAATGTTGTCTTATAGTAAGCAGCCGGTAAGGGTAAAGCAAGAATTAACTCCAATGACCAAACTCCTGCCTGCTGTCTGTTTTTTTAAATAAAGGTTTTTGGAACACAGCCACACATGTCCATTTACTTATTGTCTATAGTTGCTTTTGCATTCAAACGGCCTATTTGCAATGGCAATTATTTGGCCAGAAATGCCTAAAATATTTACTATCTGACCATATATGAAACAAATGCTGAACTATGCTCTAGACCTTACACAATGAACAGAAAAAAAAAATATGTATTTATTTAACACTGTTCTGTTGTCATGTTTATGTATCAATTATTATAAATGTTCAAAATACAAAACTCTGAGTCCTTTCTTGAAGGAGCCTATAATTTATCCAACTAGAAAGAGAGAGAGAGAGAGAATGAGAAAGAAAGAAAGAAAGAAAGAAAGAAAGAAAGAAAGAAAGAAAGAAAGAAAGAAAGAAAGAAAGAAAAGAAAGAAAGAAAAAGAGAAAGAAAGAAAGACAGAAAGAAAGAAAGAAAGAAAAAGAAAGAAAGAAAGAAAAAGAAAGAAAGAAAGAAAGAAAGAAAGAAAGAAAGAAAGAAAGAAAGAAAGAAAGAAAAGAAAGAAAGAAAGAAAGAAAGAAAGAAAGAAAGAAAGAAAGAAAGAAAGAAAGAAAGAAAGAAAGAAAGAAAGACAGACATCATCATTCTATATCAGTTATTCTCCATCTACCTACTGGGGAAAAAAAGCTAAATTCATAAAATATTTTTACTTTTAACGACCAGGCTACCATAACAATAAAAAAAAATTTCAAAGGGACCCATGGCAGACACAAACGTTTACAAATATTTATTTTTTAAGCTTCATTGAGGTATAATGGCTATGGAAAAAAATGCACATAATGTATACATTTTGATGATTATGAATATATGCATATGCTCATAATGCCATCATCACACTCAAGGTATTAACCATATTTATCAACTCAAAATATTTCCTTGTGTTCTCCTGGGTACATGTGTGTATGTTTTTTTTTTCCCCCATGGTATGGTGATAACACTTAACATGAAATCTATCTCCTTAACATATTTTAAAGTACATAATATCACATTGTTAACTATAGGTACTATGTTGCACAAATTTCTAAAACTTATTCATCTTAACTGAAACTTTACAACCCATTTCCTCCTCCTCCCAGACCCTAGCGACCACTATTCTATTCCCTGCTTCTATGAATTTTACTATTTTAAATACCTTATATAATTGGAGTCATGCAACATTTATCCTTCTGTGACTGGCTTATTTAGTGTGGCATAATGTCCTCTAGGTTCATTCATGTTGTCGCGAATGAAAGACTTTCCTCCTCATGATCATCTTCTTTTTCTCTTTTGTAAGACTTCATTCTTTTAAAGCAGTTTCAGGTTCACAGCAAAATAGAGATAAAGGTACAGAGATTTTTCCATATTCCCCCCTGTCCCCACATATGCATCACCTCCCTCTTTATCAACATCTCCCAACATAGTGGTACCATTTTTACTATTCATAAGCCTCAATTAACATATCATTATCACCCTAAGTCTCTATTTTATATTAGGACTTATTTTTGGTCCATCACACAATGATAAAAACAAGTAAGCTACCAAGCCATGAAAAGATAGAGGAAACTCGAAAGCATCTTTTGAATTTAAAGAAACCATTCTGAACGGGCTACTGCATGATTTCAACTATATGATAGTCTGGAAAAGGCAAAACTATAGACATGGTAAAAAGAAAAAATCAGTGGTTGCCACAGGTTAGGGAAAAGGGAGGATTGAGTAGGTGAAACTCAAAAGATTTTCAGAGAGTGAAAATAAATCTGATGTATGATGCTATAACGGTGGATACATGTTATTATACATGTACAAACCAGTAGAATAAATAACACCACATTGGTTTGTTTAGGATTGACTAATATACCATTGTATGTATACCCCATTTTCTTTGTCATTCATCTACAGACAGACATCCCTAACAGACAGCTAGACTACATTTCACAATTTCTATTGCAGTAGGGTCTGCTCATGTCCATGAGCTCCAGTCAGTGGGATAAGAACATAAGTTACATGTAGCATTTTCAGGTCAAGGTTTTTGAGAGATGGGTATGCTGCCTTCTGCCTACTATTTCCTCTGTCGGTAGGATGCAATGATGGAAAGAACATAGAGGATGGGGAGCCAGATGAAATCAGGTCTCTGAAAAGAAAAGAACTGCCTACAGACCAGAAACATTCACCTCAGACTACTGTTTGAGCCATTATACATTTTTCATCTATTTATTATTGCAGAGTATCCTCCACTAAATAATATAGAAATTGGCACTTTGAAGCAAGGGTTGCCACAGCAAATCTATAAACTATGTGGCATTAGTAGGTTACAAGGAAGTGTGAATAGGAGCCTGCAAAAATGAAGTCTCATTTAATTCAGAAGTAAAATACCTGGTAAAGCTTTTGCTTATAAGAATTTGAAAGGCAGACCAAATTCCCATGAGCCTAGAGCTCACGGAGCAAAGGTATCAAAAAGCCAAATTATTAGTGTGTAATAGCTATTATTTGCCATTTTAAGAAAGACATTAAATGAAAAGGATTAGTTTTGTCTATAGTTGGCTGCTTTAAGCGCTTAAATAGAAGGAATTTAGAAAGAGTTTGGAAAATTGGGGGCTTTGCATAGTTGGAAAATTATTTCATTGCTTTTGTATTGAAAATGTTTTGAGGACTAGAGACGTAGTAACAATTATTAATTGAACAACAGGCTTAAGTTATTGGCAAAATCCAGATTAAGAATGAAGGAGAAAGGACATGGAATTAAAACAGCAAAGAAATATACAGATTTGATATCTGCATTTAAGGGAGAATTCTGTTCCTATTGATGGATTACATGTTAACATGATGCCAATGAAAGCAAATGGATTAAGTGCCTCAGAAGATTTTTAGGGAATTTGCATTGCCCAAAAAACCCAAGAGTAGAAAACAGTCCTCAGATCTCCAAAAATTCACTGATAAGCCGCAGCTTGTGAATGCTTTTTCCAAAAGTCAATTCAGGTCTCCATGGAGGATAAACAGTAAAGAACAACTTTCCAGAATTTAGAACCAGAGACCACCTAGAATAATGACAAGATAATGATTTCAGAGAGAAGATTCAGTTTTTATTTAAAACGATTTTCAACTGTGGTTTTTCTCAATGTCCGGCAAGTTAGATTTCATCAGTAGTATAAACCAGTGACTGTGTGGTTTCCCCATTCTTCCCTTTCTTTTCCTGTTTAATTTTTTTTTTTTTTTTTTTTTTTTTTTTGAGACAGGGTCTCACCATATTGCCCAGCCTGGAGTGCAGTGCTGTGATCTCAGCTCACTCCAACCTCCCCACTTGTCCTGCATGTACCATTGTATATTATGAGTGGAGTGTGTGTACATGTGTGTATTCACAGCTTTCTAGGTGGCTGGAGATCTTACCTGAACCTAAATAATAAATTTGCTCACTATCAAGAGCTCCTTGTCTTTGAGATAAAAATCTTAACCTCACGGGAAAGATGGCTAAGATAGCACCAGTAAGATTCTGTTTAACACAGATGGAAATGGCAAAGTTATTGTTTCTCAGAAACCAATGAGCAGAGATGTGACTGCCAGGAAAGGCCCTGATATAATTTATATCAATTCCCTCATTTATATTTAAATACTTTTAATGATAGTGACTATGTCTGTTTTGTGCATTTATTTAATAGAGATTACTGAATTCCTACTATGTTTAAATTCCCAGGAAAGGGAGAACTACTAATGTATGGCCACCTACATGTAAGAAACTATAATGGATATAAAACCATTCTCGAAACAATTGCCCGGTGTATCTTTCTTTCAAGTTATGCCTCCTTCCATTTCTTTTTGTGAAGTCAGTCCCTCTTATATATTTTAAAAAAACCTAAAATCTACTTCTCTCCTGTTTTCTAAATACAAAACTCTTTTCTGGGATCCAAAATTCATTTGTGCTTTGATAAATATCTAATTTTTTAAAGATTTAGTTAGCAAGTCAGTATTGCAGTTAAATTACATTCAGTTGTTTTGTAATACTCAGTGGAAAAGACACACTGCAACTTTAATTTGACTCGAATTTCATTATACTTTCAAAATTGAATGGACTGATGGGTACCAGTAATAAAGCCAAAGTAGAAAAGCAGGGCATGATGGCATGCACCTGCAGTCCCAGCTACTCAGGAAGCTGAGGTGGGAGGATCACTTGAGTCCAGGAGTTCGAGACTGCAACATACTATGATTATGCCTACACTCCAGCCTGGTCAACATAGCGAGAATCCATCTCTAAAAAAGTTAAATAAAAAATAAATTAAATTATTGCTTAAAAAAGTTAAGCCTCTGTAGAATCGTTTGTTATTTTGTAGTGTGAAAATTTAAAATACTGTAATAAGGATTCTTTTAAAATTGATTGCAGGAAATTATTCAAAGCCGTTAAGTGCCATGTTGTTAAATAGTGTTCAGAAGTGCTTCTACACGCATATGATTGATTAATTACCTTGCAAACAACCCTTGAGATCTCTTATAAGTCTTTTGTATAAAGGCTACTTATCCCTCCTACACACTGCTCTTAACTAGAGTATTAGTTTTATCATTTGAAAGCTTTGAATTGAGTGGCGCAATTTTTTGGACTTCAAAAGCTACTTCCATTCAGGAATAGAGATTGTCGATATCTAAGATATCTAATATTGTATATAGAGACATTGGCAGACATTAAACATAGATATATTATAGAGTTTGATTCTAATAAGTCACTAAAGGAAACTTCCAGAGCTAATACTCTTACTAGTAAATAGTGTTGCTATTCTTCAACCTCACAACCTTTTTTTTTCCCTGTCAGTATCATTTATTTAGCATTCTTCACATAAATTAGTGACTCCAGTCAGTACAATGAGTAATGCTGTTATAGTTAACACATATTATATATCAGGTAAATTATTCCATGCTTTTAACACCCATAGACCTAAATTTCACCAAAAGTAAATATAAATGCTCACAGGAGACATTTGCAAAACTCAGATAGGTAGTGTTAGGAATAGATGATTATTATATTTATTTTAATAATTCGTTAAAATTATAAATCAAGAAGCTAATAGTATTCAGCTAAATTTTGAATTTAACTGAATCAAAATTCTTTATACTTTAGGTATGGAATCATTTGCTCTTTTTGGACAAGTAGATTGGTTTCTTTCATATTAATGTAGTTTGAGATCTCTTTGAATTTGTGACCTTGGTGAATTAATTTCACATCACATATCAGTTTCCTCATCTATAAAAATAAATAATTTAAATTATAAACTTTAAAATGAACCTTTTAGCTCAATGCTAATATATGGTAATATAGCGTTTGAGTACTTAACAACTGTAGATAATAAACAGTTATTCACCACCATTTAATGAGCACCTTTGGAATTATATAGACTATCCTAGGGAAAAATGGTAGATTATATATTATCTGAACTAAATAGTCTTAGTCATGGACTTTTTATTAAAAGGGAATGGGAGCCATTTGTTTGTGATCAAATATATTAGGTGAATCCAGTCCCCTAAAGCCATCATGATAAAAGTCATCAAAGAGCCACTTCATGCTCTATATTTCTATAGCACATTAAATATTACTTTACTATCAAAATTATGTCATCAGAGTAACATTTAAAATATTTATTTTGGCTTCAGGGGTACATAGGCAGGTTTGTTTTATTGGTAAAATAATGTCAAAGATTTCATAACGAAGATGCCAAAAGCAATGGCAACAAAAGCAAAAATTGACAAATGAGATCTAATTAAACTGAAGAGATTCTGCACAGCAAAAGAAACTATCAACAGAGTAAACAGGCAACCTACAGAATGGGAGAAAATATTTGCAAACTCTGCATCTGACAAAGGTCTAATATCCAGCATCTGTAAGGAACTTAAACAAATTTACAAGCGAAAAACCAACAACCCCATTAACAGGGGGCCAAAGGACATGAACAGACACTTTTCTAAAGAAGACATGCCTGCAGCCAACAAGCATATGAAACAAAGCTCAGTATTACTGATCATTAGAGACAGTAGC
Source organism: Macaca mulatta (assembly GCF_049350105.2). NCBI lineage: Eukaryota > Metazoa > Chordata > Mammalia > Primates > Cercopithecidae > Macaca > Macaca mulatta. The sequence goes on from NC_133419.1 coordinate 82,025,798, forward strand.
ATTTTTATTGATAAGGTCATACCTTATCAGAATACATGATATATGTGATAGAGAAATGACTGTTAAATTGATGTTAATCTAAATTAGATGGTTATTTCAGCTTTGATTGAAAACAAAGTATGATAGATTTCATGTGGTTTTATACATACATTTACATATATCTACATAGGCATGTGACAAGAATGTCATAAGACTGTCTATTATTCTGTAAAAACCCTAATTACACACTTTACAGAGAGAAAGTTAGAGGGGGGGAGAGAGAGACACAGAGAGGGAGAGACTTAGTTTATTTATTTATTTATTTTTAACTTGAGTGAAAATAGTAAGGTATGAGTGAGAGAGGCTTCATGTAGCATAAACTAAAAAGCCATAGGATTTCATTTCCACTGTACATACATGAACATATACAGACATAATCTGAGATAAGTCACTTAAAATTCCTAAGCCTCAATTTCCTTATGTATGTACCAAATTGTAATGAATATGATAATTGAAATGTAATAATTAAGAAAAATATAGTTATTAATATAAATTATGTTTGAAATTGCAAATATGCATAATAAACATACAGCTATGAAAAAAGTCTGTTAATAGAAATCTAATGCATATGCATAAGGGACTAGCAGTCAACCCATTTACATACACATAGTTACACACATATACACTTAACATGCAAATGCACTATATATACAGCCATAAACACATCAAACTATTTATGTTCATATGTATAGTTATTGCTAAGAGAATCTCCCAAATAAATATTAATAATTCTTGCAAAAAATAATTTGCTCCTCCATATAATCCTTTATTTTGCTAAATTTGAACATTATTCAGTAAAGAATTCTTCTTTGGAAAGACATGAAAACAATAAGCAAAATTATTCTGGTTAAAGATGCAATATATATCAAATGCCAACATATGAGTAGTGTCAGGGATCTCTTCATTAGTGATGGCTTCTGATGTTATGAGGGGTTTAACCAGGCAGGGAGGATTCAAGCTGCCTTCTAACGAGCAGGTGCCCTTACATGACCTTCTCCTCAACTCCTGCAATTCTCTGGGTTTGACTTGATCCCTCATCCCCATTCAAGACGCAATAAGATTTCTGCTCTGATTAGATAGCTTATGGTTTAACACAACTGACTCTAATATTTTCAGGCCTAGCATACTGTTACCAGACATCATTTACCCAATTTTTGTGGGCTAATAGCCTCTGCTTAGTTACATCAAAGTTGCGTGGCCTAAGACAGGTCACATTTCACATTAAGCAATCATAAGTAACATTTGTTCTTTGTGCATAGTGCTTTCTCTTTAATATGTTACTCAATATTATAACAACTCTCCCAATGAGGCAAACACTATTATTTCCATTTAATAGATGAAGGTGTTGAGGATTTGAGTGGGTCAAATTACCCAGAGTAATTTTTAGGTAATTTAGTGGAGCCCAAACTCAATTCTCAGAGAGCCTAAAAGATGAACTATTCTACTAGAAGACTCTTCTAACAATCTAAGCTTCAATGTCTTTACCTCCAGGGCTCTTACAAGTGCTAATGAGACAACTCACCTAAGTAAAGTACCCAGCAAAAGTCAGCATGTAGTATGAATTTAATAATGTGGAGAGTTAGGAGCGGTAGCAGCGGCAGCAGCAGCAGTGGTTGAGTGGAAGCCCACGAATGCTTTATTAGAATGTCATAGAGTATATTCTGTCTTAAACATGCCTCATTTATAAGTTATCAAATGAAGAACAAAGATGTAACTAACTCTGACTTAAGATATGTAATTACCCATTTAAAACAAAACACTGGAATTGTCTACATAAAAGGAAAGGAAATTTAAACAATTTCTCACATCTCTTCCTGCCCTAGGCATTTAATATGATTCTATTAATGGGAGACCCAAAAAAAAGTCTCTTTCTAGGGATTATATATATCCCTGTCTGAAAGCTCTATTACCAATTTCAGTACTTTATATAATCTTTTGATTTAATAATATCCTGAATATCTATGTGATATACATTCAGAGCAAAGCTTTGGTCCATATGGAAAATGGGAAGGTCCAAATGTTTTGTTAAATAAAGCTGTCAGCTACAAATGTACCTGTGAGATCTTTGTCGTATTGTCTAATTCATTTTTACACCTTTATATTCCCTGGGGCTAGAAAGGAAGCAACTATGGCTTAACGGGGCCATTTTTAATTCCCCCCACCCCCACTCCTGCCATCATTTTTTGTACAGGAGTTTCAACCAGCCAGTTTCTTTAGAACCAGCACCAGGGAATGCCATAACAATGAAAGATGGAATAAATGTGTGTCTGAGACTAGTTTCCTCACAAGAAGACCACCATCTGCTTTTTGAGGTCCATACAAAGTTAAAATGCCTACTTTCTGGGAATTTTTCCAGCTGTATTAAATAAAACAGACGCTTTCATATATGACAGAGTAGTATTTAAATTCTTACCCCATCACTTTCTAGCTATGGAACCTTCATCTAGTTACCTCTCCTTTCTAAACTTCAGTTTTCTTATCTGTCAAATGGGGATGATACTGTCAGTGGTGTTTGAACCAGAGCAACTCCACCTTGAATAGGTGCTAGGTAAAATAAGGCTGAGACTTACTAGGCTAGGTTCGCAGATTGTTAAGGCAATCTAAGTCACAGGATGAAATAGGAGATCAGCACAAGATAAAGGTCATAAAGACCTTGCTTATAAAACAGGTTGCACTAAAGAAGTCAGCCCAAACCCACCAAAACCAAGACGGCCACAAGAGTGGCCTCCGGTCATCCTCACTGCTACACTCACACCAGCGACATGACAGTTTACAAATGCCATGGCAACATCAGGAAGTTACGCTATGCCTTACCCTAAAAAGGGGAGGCATGAGTAATCTACACTTTGTTTAGCATATCATCAAGAAATAACCATAAAAATGGGCAACAAGCAGCCCTCTGGGCTTCTCTGTCTATAGAGTGGCCTTTCTTTCATTCCTTTACTTTCCTAATAAACTTGCTCTCACTATACTGTACGGACTTGCCCTGAATACTTTCTTGTGCAAAATCCAAGAACCCTCTCTAGGGGTCTGAATTGAGACCCATTTCCAGTAACAATACTACCTACCTTTCTTGATGGTTATAAACACTAAAGATGTTGGACGTAAAGCTCTTAACTGCTTCACACATATTGGCCACTTGAGAAGAATGAGTTCCCTTTGGCTTGTTTTATATTCCCACTGCACAGGGACACATCGTAAGAGGCTCCTACTGACTAAATAACAAATATAATAACAATAATAATATTAGCAACTAATACTTAGTTCTTATGTGCCAGATACTTTTCTACGTAATCCATTTAGCCCTCTCATGAACCAGATGAAGCATCGTAGAAAGAGGAATACATTTCTTAAGACCACACAGACAGTAAATTACAAAACTGGATTTAGACCTATGCAATCTGGCTTTAGAATCTATACTTTAAATATATTTTACTAGCTAAATGTTTCTCCAGACAGATCCCTACGTCCAGGGCCTGGAACGGATGAGAAACATTGCAATGGAAAAGTAATGAATATAAGCTTTGTATATCGACCTCTAAATGGACCTTCTCTTTCCGTACACAAACCCTGTTACCAGCATGTGAATGCCCTGCTGAGGTCTTTTGCCCACTGAAGTATGAAATGATCTAAACCCTTTGCAGGTCTTGCTTTCACTGTCTCTGTTTCTCTTTTCCAAATTTGAACCTGTACTTCTGCAAGCTTTTCTTGCCTAAACATTTTTCCTTTGAAGAACTGTTTGGGGTCACATTTGCAGTCTGAACTCTGGTCCTGTCTTTGATGTGGGAAGCTGCCTTCTCCCCTTGACTGCAAGTTTTATGACAGCAGTGGTAAGAAGTTTGTTGGCTTTCTTCCCTAATCTCAAAGTACTCAGGCTGTTTTTTTTGGTTTCAGCATAATCAAAGTTTGACCTTTGATTGGGAAAGTGTCTAGAATTACTAACTAAAAAAATACAAACTCTATACTTTTACTTTGACTGCCTCCTGGTCCACCCCATTGTAACTCGTACAGACATCTCTTTGGCTTTTTTCTTTTTTCTTTTTTTGATGTCATAGAAGTGGACGTAGACAGAGCTGAGAAAGGTTGGAGGAAGAACAAGACTGCTGAGACCAGGTTATCCCTGCTGACTAAGGTGGATCTTTCTAAACTTTCTAAAATTTCCTTCTAAGCTGGAAGAAAACCAAACCAAAGAGGAGTTTAGATAGATCATTCTAAGTTCAAGAGAACAAGTGATCGGATCGTGCAATAAAGTCAGGCATAGTGCCACCTAGTGGACAGTACTCGGTAATTTAAAAAATTGAATAGGGAAGGACTTTACTGAGTCAAGAATTTTGTTGTAGTTCTGCATGACATTTCCTGTCCGCTATATTCTCCAGTGAGTGATTGTGGACACAGGAGGATTCAGTTCTTGTCAAAAGGAATTAAAAATAACTGGAATTCAGAGACCAACACAAGTTAGTATAGGATCCAGAGGAAGTAATACTGTGTTTCAAAGGATCGAATAATTGGACAAATACTTGAAAAACGATTAATCCAAGTATTAAAGACAGTATAACACTAGAAGGTAGTACACTATGCAACTTGAAGAAAAACCTACTGTAAATGTATATCACATTGTCTCAGGATGCTGGTCTGTTTGGGTTGCCAGATTAAGCAAATAAAAATACAGGATGTCCAGTTAAATTTGATTTTCATATAAATATCATTTTTTAAATATAACTTGTAACAGACTAGGTAGCTAGTCAGACATGAGCAGAACAGGAGAGGACTCCCCTCAGCCTACCGGAAATGTCAGGTGACCATCAGGTGATGATCTGGCAGTCGTTTCAGTGTCTCTCTAAAATAATAATTGGTTGCAGCCTGAGCCAGGGAAAGGCAGTCCCCCCATAGACAGAAATACTTGATGCTGGTGATCAGCAGCTTCCCGATAAGAAGTCAGGAGTTGGGTGAGTGAGCTCAAGTATGCACATTAAAAGGCAAAATGGTAGAGTTTTACTGGCATATGACCCCCCAGGGACATTTGACTCGTAAGGGAAGAAGGTCTCAAGTGAGCAGGTGTACAACTCCAGTAAACACACTACACATGCTCACCCTCCCAAGTGCCAGAAGGCCACTGCACATGTGGACAGCTCACCACAAAGAAAGAATCAGGGGAGATGGGATACTCTGCAAGTATGCGTGTTATAATAGGTAGTTAGTAAGAAATAAGCCTGGCAGGAGAGGGCCTCCCCGCACCCACCAGGAATGTCAGGCAACCATCAGGTGATGATTTGGCAGTTGTCACACTGCCTTTCTAAAAATGATAATTGGTCACAGGTCCCAGGAAGAGGCAGTTTCCCAAAAGGTAAAAACACTTGAAATTGGCCATCAGCAGCTTCCAATAAAATCTCAGGAATTGGGAGAGTGAACTCAGCATGCACATTAAGAGAAAAAGTAGCAGAGTATGACCTTCAGGGTGCATTCCACTGGAAAAGGGAAGAAAGTCTTAGGTAGGCATGCACACAACTTCTTAAACGTACTGTGCATGCCCTCCTCTCAAGTGTGAATAGGCCACTGCATGTGCAGGCGGCCCACCCTAAGGGAAGAATCATGGGAAAAGGGACACAAGTATGCCAACATATAAAACTCCAAGTCAAAATGTCAAAAGCCACACCTGACCTTCACATGCCCAGTTGGCCCTTTTCCAAGTATACTTTCCTTCTTTTTGTTTCTGCTCTAAAACTTTTTAGTAAACTTTCATTCCTACTCTAAAACTTGCCTCAGTCTCTCCTGCCTTATGCCTCCTTAGTCGAATTCTTTCTTCTGAGGGGGCAAGAATTGAGGTTGCTGCAGACCCATGTGGATTCGTGATTGGTAACATAAGTATGTCTCAAATATTGCATGGTATGTACTTATACTTAAAATATATATATATATTTAACTCTGAAATTCAAATTTAACTGAGTATTCTCTATATTTTCTGAAAAACTTGTGTTTGGGCTTGAAAAATAAAAATAAAATTTTAAGCCACTCCATGACCAAGGAAACTGCAGAGAAACTCTGGAAGCTGAGTTCAGGGCTGCGGCAGGATGGGAGATTGGATGACCCTCATTATACTTCCTCCATTGCTAAAAACTATCAGGCTTTTCTTCCTTAAGGGCTAAGTAGAAATCAGCACATTCAAAAGGATAGTGGCTTATCTTCCTATGTACAGAACAAAGACGAGATGAGATTAATCACTCCTTCACCCTTCCCTCAGAAATCTGCTTTCTGCATTCCCTTTTTCTTCAAATGTTCACCTTATCTTATGTAAGATGTAAATTTCCTAGGCACTAGCTATAGACTCACAAGTATGTAATCACTCATCTCGCTGCCACTCCCACCACTCCCCTTTTTAAATAAAATGTACAAATACTAAACCTCCTGAGAACCACTTTGGACAAAACAAACACAAATGCCGCTGTGACTCCTGTTTTTCCCATGCATGGTGACAAGCTGGCTCAATAAACCTCGACAATGTGAGATTGATGCCTCAGTTTGAATAACTCAAACTGAGTCTGTCAGGCTTAACCTAATAACTAACTGAGCAGTAATGTTTCTATACAAGAATTCCTTCCCAGTATTTCTCAGGAAATGTGTACATTTTTTCTGAATGCCTAGGAGGATTAAGTGAAGAAATTGAAAAAAAAAAAAAAGGCAAAAACCATTATAATTCTTTTGTGAGTATTAAAGAATAACAAGTGACATTGAGATATTATAGGTTTGAAGAAATCCTTTAATGTCAGGTAAAAAGTAAGAGCAGGAAATATTGACATTAGGAATGTAAGGTCAAAATCAATATTTCTAGGAGCAGAATAGGAGTATGTAACTAGCTAATGTGTTATAAATGAGTATCTGGTACTGTCTGCTGTTTAATGATGAATCATTCTTATAAATAAAACAAAATTAACGAATATAAATGCTTAATCTATCTCATACAAATCCTATGAATGCTATTCCAAAGAAAAAGGGGGGTCAAGGTTTTGGAAGCCAAATATGTCAGTATGGTGGCCTCTTTACCATGTGAGTCTGCGTAGTGCCATTTATCTAGTTGGGAGAACTGTTACATTTTTCAAACACTACCTAATAATGCTTGCTGGTATTCTCCAGTGTTTGAAAATTTGGCACAGGCTATAGTTCCTTGTAAACACAACTATTTACATATCCATAATAATGACTAAAGAGTTTCCAAGATGGTTCCCAGTGATCCTTGCCTCCCAGTATACACGCCTTTGCCTTGCTTCCCAGTATACACATCTCCCAGCATACACAAGTGTAGTCCCTGCCTACCACGTACAAGAGTTGCTCTGTGAAGCCAAGATGATATGGCAGAAGTGGTGGTATGCTGCTTCTAAGATTAGTTATAAAAGTTATTGGACCTACTCTCCCTCTTTCTCTCTCTCTCTCTTTTCTTTTTTCTCTCTTTCCATACTACTACTTGTGCGGAAAAGCCATGTTGTAAACAACCCTAAGGAGATACCCATGTGGCCAGAAATTGAAGCCTCCTGTCAACAAATATGTAAATGAGCTTGGGCACAAATCTTCCGTATCCAGTTAAATTTTCAGAGGCTATAGCTTCAACAAATAGCTTGCATCAAACTTGATAAAAGACCCTGGGGAAGAACCACTTCCAGATTCCTGACTTGCAGAATCTGTGTTAGATTTAAAATATATATATATATATATATATATTTTTTTTTTCTACTGATAAATTTGAGGGCAGTCTGTTATACAGCAGTAGACAATTAATATAAAATATGAAAGATATTATAAGTATTTTAAGAATAATATGATTTTTAGAATTAAAAATTCCAAGGAATTCTGATTTTTCATTTGAAAATCCCAAAGATGACTCTCTTTCAGGAAGTTCACCACTGGAATGTGGAAGATGTTCATGGATAATATATCCTTTAACCTGATGAGAACTCTATTAGGAACATATGCTCTGTGAGAAGTGTGAGTTCTTAACAGTGTTAGGTGGTTAGGCCAAAAAATGTGGAAAATAGATGTAAAGTTCTCAAGCAAATAAACTCAATAGGTTATTTCTTTCCCTATATTTGGTATCTTTTCACATCTCAACAAAATTCATTTCGTCCATGTTAAAATTATTATTATTATTAATTTCTGGAGTATAGTGGTGCAATCTTGGCTCACTGCAGCCTTGACCTGCCAGGCTCAAGCAATCCTCCCACCTCAGCTTCCTGAGTAGATGGGACTACAGGTGTGCACCACCACACCCGGCTAATTTTGTTTATTTTTTGTAGAGATGAGGTCTCACTATGTTGCCCAGGCTGGTTTCGAACTCCTGGACTCAAGTGATTCTCCCACCTTGGCCTCTGAAAGAGTTGAGATTATAGGCATTAGTCACTAAAATTCTCGAATAATAACTGAACTGGATTTGTTTTATGACTTGGACTTTGTGTTTTTATTGTCAAATAACACATCCAGATTCTCTAGTGCTTACTCTTAAATAGCCCCATTTTAGGCTCCTTTCCAAGAATTCTGCATATCTAGCAGATTCTACTGGTCCAGAAATCATTGAAAGAAATTCAAGGGCTATGAAGTATGAAAGTTGGTTTAAATCAAGTCACTGATATTATCTGTGCTACTTAACACTTCTAGTTTTTAGCCCCTTTATTTGTTAAATGGGGACAATAATGCTTATCTTATGGGCTATGTGAGGACGAAAAACCAGTAAAACATCTGGCAAACAGGATATGACAATAAAGAATTCTCAACATTATATCACTTGATTATTATTCTACTCTTCTGTGAAGTCAACAGGCAGTATTTTAATGTAATATTTAAATATATAATATATAATTTTTGCAAATTCAGCAAATGTAACCCATGCCCAGGTAAAGGAACATATTAGTTTTATCATCTCAGAAACTCCATGGTCTCTTTGAATCATAAGTCACACCCTCTCCAAGAGTAACCCCACCATGATTCCTAATGCATTGGTTAATTTTGCCTGTTTTTGAAATTTATGTCAATAGAATAATAAAGTATGTCCTCTTTTTGATGTAGGTTCATTTGATATACAGTATTTCATTGTGTGAATACACCAGAATTTGTTTATCTATTTTAATGTTGATGAGTATTAGTAGTTTTAGGTGAGGAATATATATTATGAACATAGATGAACACTGCTACACATTTCTGTTGGGTACTCTGGTAGCTGAATAATGGTTCTCCCAGTATATGCACTTCTTAATTCCTAAAACCTCTGAATGTGTGACCTTACATAACCAAAGAAATATAAGGACTATGAGATTGGGAAATTGTCCTAGATTGTTCGGGGCACTAATCTAATCATGTAAGTCCTTAAAAGCAGAATACCTTTCCCTTTCCCAGTACTCTCTCTCTCTCTTTCTCTCTCTCTGTGTGTGTGTTTGTGTGTGTGTGTGTGTGTGTGCATGCATGTACATGTATTGAGAGAGAGAGAAAGGGGAGAGAAATTACAACATTGCTGGCTTAAAGATGGAGTTAGGAAGCCATTTTCTAGGGACCTTCTAGAAGCTAGAAAGGTCATAAAACCAGCTTCTAACCCAAAGCCTCCAAAAGAAACACAAAATACTTTGATTTTAGCCCAGTGAGACCTCTTCAGTCATTTGATCCAAAACATTGCAAGACAATAAATTTGTGTTGCTTTAAACTACTAAGTTTGCAGTAGTTTGTTATAGCAGTAATGGAAAACTAATGCAGGTATATCTCTAGTGATGGAATTTCTGGGTCATAGGGAAAGCTTATGCTTGCTTTTATTAAGAACTGACAAATAGTTTTCCCATAGTGGTTTTTACCAGATTATACTTAACACTATCTGGCTTTGTAATTTTAGTTCCTCCTCATGCTTCTCAGCATTTGGAATTTTCTGTATTCATTTAAGTTCTTCTGGTGAATTCATATTATGCTTTATTTTTCATTTCTCTGATAATTATTAAAGTTGAACACCTTTCAGGCATATGGCATGCTATCTTGCAATGTTCACTATTAAGACATCACCATTTTTGATGTCTTTTTATTACTCAACTATAAGAGTTTTTTTTATCCTCTGGACATAGTCTATTTTTCCAGATTATTACAAATATCTTCAGGTATTTTTCTAGTTTGTCAGGTTTTTCTTTTACTCTCTTACTGGTGTCTTTTGATGAAGCCAAAAAAAAAAAAAAAAAAAAAGATTAAGAGCTTCTTAATCCCTTTGTAGTCTATTTAAGAAATCCTTATTCTAAAGTCATAACATTTTTTCCTATGATTTCTTAAATCATTTTTCTTATATATTTAGATCTACAATTCACCTGTAAGACAAAAGTTATAAATCTCCTATTACAAATGGAAAAATCAAGTGATATATGGAGATGTCAATATCAGACAGGAGATGAGAGAACAGCATATGGAGATGTCAATATCAGACAGGAGATGAGAGAACAGCTTGAATTCTGGTCATCTGCCTCGCTTTTCCATAAACAGTGCTGTATCCACTGACCTCGTAAAGCCTTCCTTGATGTTCCAGAATCACATTGATCTCTTCTTCCCATCCTCTGCATTTCTCAACCCCATTTGAGAAATGTATCTTATAGTAATTGTGGATATTGTATGCATTTGCACACATCACCTTCCCTGCTGGATGATTTGGCCACTTGTGATCAATGGCTGCCTCCTTATTCATCTTTATCGGGATCAGAGCATTAGTCCAGCACAAAAATAGTGATGCTCACTACATGGTCTACTAGAATTTCTAGTTGTTAAAAGAAGGAATGAGTTACCATTAATTTCTCTGTTTGACATCAATATTTTAAATTACAACAATGACTTGCTATATAACTGAAGAAAGTCATTAGAAAAAAAGAAAAACCTTATTGTAAGTAACAGTTCTCTGGCATAAAAACTGTCTGAGAAAATAAAAATTATTAAATTACAAATAGGTCTTTTAAGTGATAGGTAGCAATGAGAATATGTGTTACCAATTTCTAGTTTTCTCTTCTCAGAAGGCTTATTCTTAGTTACTTATCCTTAAATTAAAAGGCATATCAGGTTAATGTAGCCTGCTATCCTGAGATGGATTTTATGTCATCAGCATCTTTAGTCTTCAATCCTTTTGTGTACTCAGATGGCCTTCAGAGGGCCATTTCTGTTTTCTGAAAATCCCTTCCTATCAATCCTTTCTCAGTGATTCTTCTTTAATTTAATTTTAAGATGTGTTTCCCTGGTTTTCTAGTACCTTTTTTTTTTTCTTCTCCCTATATTACTGCTTTTGTAGCTACATAGTCTAATATTTCTAAAGTACGTTTATAACAGTATCTTTCTCATGTGTTATTCATGTCCATTGTCTTACATCATTAAATTGTTAAAGTCAACATGATAGCTATGGAACATGGTTAATTCAATTTAGCACTTAGAGTCATTAAATTCTCCTTGCACTCATGCATGCTTGGTGCTTTGAGGACTCCTATCCCCATCACTCTTCCACTAGGATACTATAAAGAGAAAAAGATTTGAAGTGAGGTAGGCATGTGTTTAAGTTTCAGCTTTGCCACATTCCAACTTATGTCCTTGGACAAAGTGACTTAACCGGTGTCTTTATTTCTTAAATGAGTGTGTGTGCATGTATGTGTATACAAGTATGTATATATAAAACAAAATACAGGATTGTTATGAGGACCAAAAAAGTTTGTAATGCGAAGTGTTTAACACAACGTCTGTATAATCACAGTAGGTCATTGATGTTAGTTCCCTTTCTTTCCCTGAGGAAACAAAGTTTAAAGGCAGACTAAATATTCTTATTGACATGTAAGCATATACAGGAAACTAGGAGTTAGTGAGCATTCTTGAGAAACAAATTAGACTGATCAAATTTGAAAACAGCAAGATTACTCTGGTGAGACTGTGGGATAAAGACAGCAAAAAGAAATCTTTATGGACCAAAGAGATACCATTAACTGGGTAAAGAAATGGGATTCTTGGGGCCATTGTGATGTGGAGAATGCATGCCCTGTTTGTGTGTGTTACAGTTCCAATGATCACTATTAAAACTCCTTCCTGCAAAAAAATAAAAAAAAAATTGGAGACTAGATATGGGCTGGTGGTGGGGACAGTTTCTTATCCCGAGGACAGGATCTATTAGAGACCAGATAAGTTGAAGGCGGGAAATGTAGTTAAGTTCTTGTCATACTACTGTAAGTAAGAAATCACAGTCCTCAAATAGAACAGCTACTGTGTAGAGAAAAAGACAAATCCCCACAGGAACAAAGGGATTTACACCTGAAGAAATTAGCTGTTTCGAAATGGAAATATCATACAAAATTTTCATTTCAAACGTTCACAGAGATGTAGCTCTCAAAGATATGTCTTTATAAAATAATTAATTCAAATTGCATCTTCTGTTTCAATCATGATTCCCAAGTAATAGAGGTACTGAGGTAACCATAACTGTGCATACATAGCTTCAAATATGTATTTAAGTATATGTACATATTTATGGGTACATAAATTAAATATCATACATTATAAAAATTCTATTACTTTTACTTTCATCATGTGATTTTTGAATTGTGAAGATTGTTTTCAGATTTTCCAAGGAGCACGGACAGTATTGCCCTACTAACCCCTCAAAAGAAGAAGGCAAATGCATTAATAGATTTTCATGGAGGGTTGGATAATGAGAAAATTATTTTTAAAATTGCTGTTAACTCATAAAAGCATGTGTAAAATTGGCCAAAGGGATGAAGTTCAGTTACTGGTCACGTAAGATCATTTAAGAGCTGGTTTCACCTGTTGAGGAGCTGCATTTATTTGGCTGAAATCCGATTCAGTTCAGGGTAGTATTTATTAAATATATTATTGGACTTTATAAACAATTACCATATACCTAGAACCAACTTTGTTTAAATCACTTTACATACATTATTTATAATCTTTATAACATTGCTCAAGATAATTATCACAACTCATCTCTTTCAGATGGGAAAATAAACACAGTAGATATTTAAAAACTTGACCACATTCATAGTATGTGATAAATACATTGTTTGAAGTCTACCCCTTTCCCCTCCTATGCCGTGATCTTTTGATATATCACACGAAAAGTTTTGCTTTCTTAATCATAATTATGCCAGTAATACCAAACTAATAGTTTTCCTGTGCAGATATGGGTGTGAGGAACCATGGGCAGTAAACACTGACATCAGCCATTTTCACTGGATGTATGAAAAAAAAAATTTAAATAAATTTTCACAATATAATCAAGGGGATTTTAGAATACTCATACTTTATGGCCCAGAGAGTCCACATATTGCAATCAGTCTAAGATGACAATCAAAGATGTATCTAGACATTAGCATACAAGATTTCTAAAACCATAGTGTTATCCATAACTCCAAATATTGGAAAACAACATATGCAACCAAAAATTAAGTGAATTACTCTATAACACATATGTACAATGTAATATTCCAAGAATCAAAAAGAATATTTATAGCTAACATACAAAATGTAGTTATGAAATATTAAGCAAAAAGATATAAGATGATAAAAATGTTATACAGCATTCTAAGCGTATCTTTGTATACATGTCTATCTATAATATCTATCTGTTCATCCATCTACCTATTGCAAATATTAATAGTGTTTGTCAAGAATAATGAGATACTTTTTTCTTTTAAATTCTTGTTTATTGTTTTAATTTTCTGCCTTAAACGTAAATAATTTTTAGCTTTAAAAATTCTACGTAGCTTTTAAAAATAATGATATTTCCTGTAGTATACCAAATAACCTTTCTTTTCATAGTTTTAGGTTTTTAGAGCCAGAACCCAGCTCAGACTTAATGAAAGTGGAAACTTCTTTTCCTGACTAAGGCAAATGATTAACAAGAATGCAGGAGTAGTTATGAAGCTGAAAGAAATTGATAGGGGGAAAATGACAGGAGGTGGTAGGAATATTCTTGGCATTAACAGATAGTTCTTTGTAGAGAAACAGGAAGTGGAGAATTGTTATTTTTAGATATTTAACTATGACAGAATTAGCATTACGTGTATTGTTAGCCCTATAAAAACAATAAGTGAATCCTCTGTATCTTATCTTAATTGTGTTGACAATGGTTGCTATCAAGTAAATGGTAGTTCTTATTTCAAAAATTTTATGAATCTTATTTTCCACTTTTTTATTGGCGCTATTCATTGTAACAGTGATCTAAAATATGCTCTGCTTACTTTATATGCATATATAACATGTTGAACATGTTGATTAGTCCATAATGTATAAACAAACATGTTGTAATTCTTGACTGGAGCAATGAAAAAAATGAGATTTAAACTTTCCTTGGTAAAAAATTTTTAATACTTTAGTAAATATACTTAGTGCAGGAGGTACAAAAATTATTACTTTATGTTTAATCCCATACTGTAATAAACTGCGGATCATGTTTCAGTGAGGTGTCAGAGCAGTCTCAAAGAAAAAAGTATCTAGAGCCACCTCATACTTCCAAAGAGCCAATTGTTATATTTTCAGGAATACCATCATCTGATTGCTAAACAGCAATTATTAGAAATTTAATTTTACTACAAGCCTACAGTAACCAAAACAGCATGGTACTGGTACCAAAACAGAGATATAGACCAATGGAACAGAACAGAGCCCTCAGAAATAATACCACACATCTACAGCCATCTGATCTTTGACAAACCTGAGAAAAACAAGAAATGGGGAAAGGATTCCCTATTTAATAAATGGTGCTGGGAAAACTGGCTAGCCATAAGTAGAAAGCTGAAACTGGATCCCTTCCTTATACCTTTTAAAAAAGTTAATTCAAGACGGATTAAAGACTTAAATGTAAGACTTAAAACCATAAAAATCCTAGAAGAAAACAGGCAATACCATTCAGGACATAGGCATGGGCAAGGACTTCATGACTAAAATACCAAAAGCAATGGCAACGAAAGCCAAAATTGACAAATGAGATCAAATTAAACTAAAGAGCTTCTGCACAGCAAAAGAAACTATCATCAGAGTGAACAGGCAGCCTACAGAATGGGAGAACATTTTTGCAATCCACCCATCTGACAAAGGGCTAATATCCAGAACCTACAAAGAACTCAAACAAATTTACAAGAAAAAAACAAACAACCCCATCAAAAAGTGGGCAAAGGATATGAACACACACTTCTCAAAAGAAGATATTTATGCAGCCAACAAAAGTATGAAAAAAAGCTCATCACTAGTCATTAGAGAAATGCAAATCAAAACCACAATGAGATACCATCACACAACAGTTAGAATGGTGATCATTAAAAGTCAGGAAACAACAAATGCTGTAGAGGATGTGGAAAAACAGGAACACTTTTACACTGTTGGTGGGAGTGTGAATTAGTTCAACCATTGTAGAAGACAGTGTGGCGATTCCTCAAGAATCTAGAACTAGAAATACCGTTTGACTCAGCAATCCCATTACTGGATATATATGGCCAAAGGATTTATAAACCATGATACTATAAAGACACATGCACCCGTATGTTTATTGCGGCACTATTCACAACAGCAAAGACTTGGAACCAACCCAAATGTCCATCAGTGATAGACTGGATTAAGAAAATGTGGCACATATACACCATGGAATACTATGCAGCCATAAAAAAGGATGAGTTCATGGTCCTTTGCAGGGACGTGGATGAAGCTGGAAACCATCATTCTAAGCAAACTATCACAAGAACAGAAAACCAAACACTGCATGTTCTCACTCATAGGTGGGAGATGAACAATGGAACACTTGTACACAGGGCAGGGAACATCACACACTGGGGCCTGTTGAGGGGTGGGGGTCTGGGGAAAGGATAGCATTAGGAGAAATACCTAATGTAAATGATGAGTTAATGGGTGCAGCACTCCAACATGGCACATGTATACATATGTAACAAACCTGCACGTTGTGCACATGTACCCTAGAACTTAAAGTAAATTTAAAAAATTAAAATAAAAAAGTTAATTTTAAAACATTATAATTAAATTGCTTATGTTAAGAACAAGAAGTAGTCAAAATTCATACTACTTAGTTATTTAACTCCATTTATTCTTTTCTAGGCTTTTTAAATTATTTACATCTCTTGTATCTGTATTGTGGAAATAGTGTCTATTGATGTGCTAACTGCAAATCTCTTTCCATCTCCACTTGCAGAATGTCACATTGGTAGCTTGAAATCAGTAATGGTGGGAGTATTTACATTACAGAAATAAACTTGCAAATGCTAAAACAGGACTTCCATTTTTACCACCTTCCCTGGAAATCTGATTGTGAATATTTACTAGCAGACCATTTAACATATTATTTTTTCATTACTTCCTCTTTTTGCCAGATAATCCTAAATATCATATGCTGTATTTATCTGTTACCCATTGTTTTCACCATGCATCATGAAAATATAAAATAAAATAAATTGCAATTTATTCTATGTAGAATTGATTGATTGTCTGATAATACACTTAGTGCCATTTGGTAACAATGATGCTGTGGAGGATATAAAGACAAAATATAGCTCTTGCCTTTACAGTGAGTTGGAGGGAGAATGGATAATTATATATTCAAGTATGCTTTGCTTTGTTATGAAAGATAACATATATCTATATAATATTGTTTAATTTTCAAAGTGCTTTATAAACAGTCTCCTTCATTTAATTCTCACAACAATCCTGGAAAGTAAATAAGTAAGTTATTGTGTCCACTTGGCAGGTGAGAAATCCAAGACTTGTCAAAGGTCATAGAGCTAGGACATTGAGAGATAAAGTAAAATCCAATATCCAACTCTTTTAACTCTGAGTCCTGGGTTATTTGTGCTTTCCTCCACTGTTAAAAAAGAAAAATGTTTCCAAATCCCATCTATGGGTTTCGGTGAAATTGTACTTGGAGACACTGAGCTTTTTTGGGAAAAATTCAAATGCCTATTGTGGCAACTTTAAGATTATTAGTCTATTTTATGAAGTGAAATCATACAGTGACTCTCTATCTCAGGATTTTCATCCCACACATAAAGTACTATAATATTACACCTGAAATGGCTGCCAAAACAGGTAGATTGACCAAAGGTACACACACTGCCACCCCTGAATCTGTGCTTCTAATGCCTGCAATATTGGTGGGTACAAGTAGTCTTCAGTTCAGAATGAAAGACTATAAAATGAAAAACATTCTTTCAAAAGACAAGACTAAAGACAAGAGGCATCTAATGAAAGTGGAGGATCATACGGGCTAAAAGAGAATGAAGAGAATTGTAGGAAAAAACAATGTTTGAAAAACCAAAAATTTTGTTAGATTGTTTATTTAAAATTGGATAAGGAGAAAAAGTCACCTAAAATAAATCAATTTATATTTTTATTTTTAAAAGTGTTCAGTAGATTTCTATTGGAAATAGCATTTTCAAGGTGCAAAAAGGCACAGTTACCAAGTTAGCCTCAAACCAAATGCATCCAAAGAAATCACAGAGAATGTGGTATGAATTAATAAATGCCACCATAGAATAAATGCAGCAAACAGAAAATCCATAATAAAGAAAAAACACAGTTGCTGTTGTTCTTGTTTTTATGACTTATCTTTTTATATGATCATTATTTAAAATTGTGGAAGTTTTCTTTTTCCTTCTCATTAAAATCAATAAAAGAAGTGCAATTTAAATACCTTCAGGTCAAGATTTAATTTAGATACTACCTGAGACAGAATATAACTTGTGAGAGTTAAAGAAATTAAAACGTAAGTGACCTGCGGAGACAAATGGAAATACCTGTTAATATAAACATTAATACGAGTTGATGTAAAATTTTGTCAAAAGTAAGAAGACACAATATTTCAGAAATGTAATTTGGCACAGTGGATCACGTCTTTAATCCCAGTACTTTGGGAGGCACAGGAGGGCAAATTGCTTGAGCCAAGGAGACCGAGACCAGCCTGGGCAACATAGCGAAACCTGTCTCTACAAAAAACACAAAAATGAACTGGGCTTGGCGGCGTGTGCTTGCATTCTCAGCTGTTCAGGAGGCTGAGGTGGGAAATCACCTGAACCCAGAAGATGAAGAAGGCCGCAGTGAGCTGTGATTTCACCACTGCACCCCAGCCTGGGTGATGGAGTGAGACCCTGCTTAAAAAAAAAAAAAAAAAGATATACCATGCAGAACCAGGTTGTGCGCTAAATACAGTATAAGTAACATTCTATTCCTCTCAAACATGTATAATGTCTGCTTCCACTGGTGCAGTCATTCTGCAAATGTAATACATTATTATCCTGAAAAGTCTTTTGCCTACAACAGATTCCACTGATCAGAGGCTGTAAGTAATTTATTGAAAATACAGAAATATAATAGGGCTACTTTGTTGATGGCATGAGTGAAATTATGCATTTATATCATTATGTTATAAGATATTCTATATCATTATACATATATCAATGTAAATCATATATACATGCAGTCATTTTCAATATCTACATTATATAGATATTACATTATTTATAGTATATATTATATAAATGATATATATTATATAATTTATATTATTTTTGTAACATAAATTATATATTATATATAATGTAGATATTGAGAAATTATATTTATGTAATATAAATTTTATATATATATATAATGTGGATATTGAGAATGACTGCATGTTCCTTCTTTCAAAAACCATACTGAAAAAATGAAATACAAGCATACCTTAGGAGAACTTAGTAACTGAGCTACTTATTTTGAAAATGATGTCAATTCTCCAGTTCTCCAATGCAGCCAGTAATACACATTGTGTTAGTGAAATTTTTTAAAAAGCCTCAGAAAAGTTAGGTAGCATTAGTTTTATTTACTATAAAGCTCAGACTCTCTGCCAAATATACCTTTTAAAATGTAGTCGATGAGACAAACAATAAATTTCTTAAGTTATCTGACATCATACTTACAAGGTTCTATCAAGTCAGATAGGGGAGAGAGGGAAGAGAAAGTCATACTGCAGCTTTGCTGCTAAATAGACTCAAATTACTCTTCTCTTCTTGCAAAAAATATCATTAGCACATTTCAAATGGGAATCACTTTATAATTCTTTTTTAAATTACCTTTTTACTCCTCAAAATTCTAATAAAATAATTTGCATTTACACATCCTTAATTATATTTCAATCATCCATTATGAATATAGGCAATTTGCAACTTTTATTCAACATATTCAGATGTGCACTGTTCATGAATTCTGATGTTTATTAGATAATTGACTAATTAAATCTGTTTTAGAGCAAAATTATTTAAGCATGCCCCATAGACTCCATTCTTGTTCCACTTCAATTCTAAAAGCCCTCCATGTTTCTCCCTATAAAACTCTGAATAAAAAGGCCTTCTTCTTTAAGAGCTGAAAATTCCAACACAATTTATAAATGCATTTCCTCTATTTTGCTAAAATCCTAGATATTTACAACACTAGTAAATTGTCACATGATCTTTCACACAACCTGGCTGTTATCAAGTATTGCTTCATAGGATTACAGTGGCTTGAGAATAATTAAGTGTTGCTTTCTTTCAGGCTGTTTCTCTAGAATATTCTGGCTCATTATTTAGAAACAAGATAGCTAGATTTCTAAACACAGAAAAGATTATGACAATCACTGCAGTTACGTAAGATATATAGAAAGGCAAGAACTGAAGATTCTTTGGAGAAATAACCAACTCTGAATATATTCTGGGTTTCTTTGCTTTTGTTTCTATGGTATTATAGCATTCCATATTTCTGCAAGTGTTAATAGGAATTTGTAAGGCTTGGATAACTAATTCCGTATTTAAACAGATTTAATTACTTAATACACAGCTGACTTTCTAAACTGTCCACACTGAATTTGCTGAATAAATGTTATAAATGAGCTATATTTATGAGGGAAGATTGAAATGTTTAAAATGCAAATGCATTCCCTTTCTCATATGAGAAGGAAAAGTGAAATTGGAAACAACAATAGAATTTTTAAAGGTCTTCAGCTGGAATTTTAATGATTAGACTAATGACATCAAAGCACATCCCCAGTGCCTGTCTCTAGCTTCATACTAGTCTTTTATTGTAGACCAGTTGATACAGCTTTTACATGGAGATGACACAGAGTGTTCTTTGATTACTGCAAGTAACTTCAATATTACATCAAAAATTCATCTGGGGCTTTGAATCCTCCTAAGATTAGATATATTATCTACATTTTCAAATAGTATTAAGGTATAAATGTTATGACTTCTCTTCTATAATCATACTTTTTCACCAAATACATTAGACCAAAATAAATTTATTCATTATAATCTCTTTAGACATATAAAATTATGTTATTTATAGCTGCTGGTAGATATTGGGATGAAATTATTTAAAGGACTCTGAGATTAGGTCATGGGAAAAGACAGCTTCTACCCACACTTCAAGTCATTTTATGATAAAATTTGAAAAACAAATATATTATAAACCATAGGTTTTGGATATTTATTGACAAAGCAATTGGTGGCTTCAACCAGTATCTACTTTTTAGTTTTTCTTTCTTTTTGTTTTTAATTTTGTTTATAGTTAATATTATATTTTCAGTTATTAATTACTACCATCTGGACATTTTATAATTACTCAAATGTGTTTAACACTTTTAGAATGCTTTACACAAGATAAGGACTGATAATTTTCTTCATTATCTATAATAATGTACTAACTTAGATCGACTTTTTTTTCTAAACAAGAATTCTTGTTCTAACTCTAGGATTTTTGTAAGTGATATGTTATTAAATATTCCCTTTGTAAGTATTTTATCAAACTATGTGTTTATTTGAAAATAATCTATTTTTATTGATACTTTAACAATGTTTCTATTGAAGTTTAGTAAGTCAATACAATTAAATTCTACCTTGCTTTGAAATGCATATTTCCCTTCCTCTTTTGGGTAATTATAAAAATATAGAGAGAGTAATTATTGTATATTAGTCCTTTATGAAAATAAACTGAACATTTTACCTACTCTCAGTAAGTCCATAGCCCAAAATGTAAAGGCAAGTATAATAACTTTTATATAAAATTGACATTGTTATATGTCTTAAGAGGTGAATGTACAGTCAATGAGACCATGAGTCCTAAAAATTTTCACTTGAGAAAATGAGGCAAGACTTCTGGAATAAGTAGCTTGTAAAATGGAATATCTTGAGGTATATGGTATAGACAAGCAATGTATTTAGAAGAAAGACATTTCAACCAGAATGAATATAAGTCATAAATAGGAATAAAGGCAGAAAAATCACTAAAAATATAGCATACAAAATAATGACTTCAGTCTAATCAGATATTGTTGGGTTCAAAATGATTTCTTCAAAAAAAACTTAACCAGTTTGAATCCAAACTATAATCAACCCCTCTTGACTGTGAACTACCATCTACTAAATCTGCCAAGAAATATGTCAAGATATTGAGAAATACATAAATATAATATGTAAATATATATATCCATAAATATATTAATTTATGTATATGAATATACACACCCCTATATATGATTTATAGAAAATTTTTTGTAGTTCTGAGAAAGCAACTAAATCGCGTTAACTCCTAAGTGCATACAAAGTACACCCATAATACTAAGGCATTGTAGACTTCCTTTTGAAACAGATTTAGAGGAAACATACCAGCTTGCTTTCCCTTTATAAAGATTGAATAGCTCTTTATAGTGAGTTTATTTCTACCATTTGTAAATCTTTGTGCTCATTTCTATATTTGTCCTACAAACTTTTTTTAGGTGTCTACAGTATGCATAGCACAATGGTTAACACAGTGAGATTATAAAACAAAACAAAACAAAACCCTGGATACAAAATACAACGTTTATCTTTAAAATAGTTTGCAAAAAAAGCAGCATCTAGGGGAGAGAGGGAGGAAATAAATATAGATAAAATAACTAATTTGTATGAATGCTACCTGGAGTGCATATGAGAATTCTGTATAAAAAGCCATTCATTCTACTCTGGGGAGAAGAACATGCAATCATGAGTGAGGGGCTCTATAGACACTAGTTGTTGGCAGGCTTCGAAAACACATGTACTGAAACATATTAAACATGCATATTATTATTATTATTATTATTTTTTTTTTTTTTGAGATGGAGTCTCGCTCTGTCGCCCAGGCTGGAGTGCAGTGGCGCAATCAAATTTTTTCTATTTTTAGTAGAGACGGGGTTTCACCATGGTCTCGATCTCCTGACCTTGTGATCCGCCCACCTCGGCCTCCCAAAGTGCTGGGATTACAGGCGTGAGCCACCATGCCCGGCCTAAACATGCATATTATTTAAATATTTTTATTAGCTAGGTTTTTAGAAAGGTTCTCAAAGTATTTTCTCCCTTACACTTTCTTTTTCAACCCATAATTTCCATGCCACACAGCCAAAGCTTGCCGCTACAGTTAACTTTCCTAAGGGGATCAACGACTGAATTAACTTGACAGAACAGATACTTGAATTTATTGAGACGAAATGAAAACATCTCTAAATTATTTCTCTCCTTCAAGCCACCACGTACATACTAAGTTGCTGTAAGAAAATTCAATGAAACCCTATTTCGTCAGACCAAAATTCCATTTAAAATCGAATAATTCAGTTATACTTGAATCCCTATTTATAATTCAATCATCTACTCAGAAATTTCTGAATTCTAAATTCAAGTTGCCATGCCATAGATTAACAGGTTAGCACATTCCTGGTTGGATTGAGTGCAGTGGAATTCTTTTTTTTTTTTTTTTTTTTTTTTTTTTGAGACAGAGTCTTGCTCTGTCTCCAGGCTAGAGTGTAGTGGCGCAATCTCAGCTCATTGTAACCTCTGCCTCCTAGGTTCAAGCGATTCTCCTGCCTCAGTCTCCCATGTAGCTGGGACTACAGATGCAGTTAATTTTTGTACTTTTTAGTAGAGATCGGGTTTCACCATGTTGACCAGGATGGTCTTGATTTCTTGACCTCGTGATCTGCCCACCTCGGCCTGCCAAAGTGCTGGGATTACAGGCTTGAGCAACAGCGCCCAGCTTGGAGTTCTTAATAAAGCATACAAGCCTTCTCTCTTTGAGGTGAGATATGCCATGTAGAAATAGGACTAAAGAACATCCTATAAGAAAAATCTTTCCTCGGGAAAAAGCCATCTTTTGGCTCTTTGTAATTCTTACAAAAATGGGTAACCATACCTTTGTTGACAACCAGTCAGCACTCTAGGAGTCTCTTCCTGCCGTCAATAGTATCTACATTAATAACCTACTAAGTGATGAGTACTATAGTGGAAGGCTTAAGTATCACTAATTTGTAGAAAAGAAAGCAGACTCACAGGCTTTCGAAGATTAACCCAAAATTTACTGCTGGCAGTGACCAGAGGATGGTATTCGGTACTACAGAAGATTTTCATCCTGAGATCAATCAATCAATTGCAGTCTCATGGCAACCCCCACAGCACACATCTACTTGTTTTCTTCACTCTTTTTGGGGTGGGTTGTGACTAAAAAGTTGATTTAAACAGACACTGTGTTATAAGAAAATTAAAGGGCCTTGGATTTACAATGAAAGCAAAAGGTTTTAGCACAAACTCTGCAACTTAAACTCTTTGGGTTCAGTTTCCCCTTACTCTGAATGGAAGCAGCTCATGGGTCCTGCTTTTATTGGACACATGCTTGTTTTGTAATTGTTATGTATGCCATGTTAGGAAACAAAGTGAAAGCTGAAGGTCTTTCAGAAAAGATTTTCTTTACATACAGCTTTATTCAGATGGCCCACAATAGTGTCGGAAAGGTTCCAGTTATTCCTCTGCATATGGAATGGCATGAGAACATTCCACGCAGAGAAAACCGTATGTGAAAAGCCTGGAAGCATGAAAATCCTTGTTCTGTAGGTAAAGAAAGGGTGTATTTTCTGTAATGGAACTTGAGGAAGGAGTAGAAATCTGGCTGAAAACAAAAATAGTTTTCTCCCTCCTTACAGGGGCATGAGTTTAAAGCTGTGCAGTGTGTGTGTGCTTGGGACTAGGCATCACAGGTTTTTAAGACTAGCATGGTCACATTGGTTTCAGATTGATAATTCTGTGAACAGAATGGTAAATAAATTGAGAAGATGACGTATTTAATGCAAGGATTACGAAGTAGGGAGTAAATATACGGGTTGAATATTTTATAGATCTGTATAACTTGTACTTCCAACAGTGAGCTTAGAGTTTGCTACTGTCAACACTTAATTAATAATGTGTTTGCTGCCTTTCAGAAAAGCATGTTATTAGTAAAATTCGGTAGGACATTTATTTTCTTTTTAACCTCCTGGGAGTATTTTTATCCTTTCTGATTTGTATTTCTCCCTGAATGTGGCTCAACCATTAGCATTGAACTTAGGAGGTGAAACACTGCACTTATATAATGAATTCTCCCAGCATACCGGAACTGATGCATGGAGGGTTTTCATCTCTTTGAGCTAATTATGCCTTGCTAATAATATTTAATGTGTAGAAAATCTTTAATTTATAGAAGAAAAATTCATATTATTATTATTATGAAGATTTAATCTCCTCACTTTTCTATTCCACAAAGAATTTCATTCAGTGTATAAATTCTCTTTGCCACATATCAAGCATATCCGCTTACAGAAAAAAAAAAGATTTAACCATGAAATTGGAACGGGATTGGTAAAATCAGTTTCTTGAATAATGTCACGGGAGGGTAAAAGTCTATCAGAGAAAAAAGAAAAAAGAAAAACTTAATTTGATAGTCAAATTAGCCATTATATTTTTAAAGCAATAAAGCTTATAAATGGGCAGTTGGTATTTAATTAAAATAAATGAGTCGTCTTAGTTCTTCACACCGGTATAATACTATTCTTGTGGCAAGCATTTATTTTTCTTACAAAGAGTCAGTTTTACATCTTAGGTAAAGTATCCCTCAGAAATTAAATACTAGAATCAAACTGCCATACTACAGTTTACCATTTAATAACATTTTATCTGAGGACAATAAAATATTCTATACTTGTTCCATACCATCTCCATATGGCAAAACGATATTTTATTATATTGAAATTAAGGCATGTGGGATAAAAATGGTGAGCCTAGCACTCAAATCCTGCTTGTTGAGAATTATACTCACCAGCTTCATCTTTCACTATTATCCTCCCACCCTATGCTCTAGCCATTAAAAACTATTGACAAGTGCAAAAGCATATTCACATTTGGTTCCATATCTTTGAACAAGCTGTTCCACATTCCCAATTCTATTCTCACTTCAGTCTTTTCCCTTGCTGAGCTAACTCCCACTTGAACTTTCAAGCTTTTATCAGCTATCACCTGGGTTAGGTCCTCCATATTACACTGAAAGTGGCAATTATTGTTCAGCATTGCAATTCAGATCACTTTGTTTTTCTCCCCTATCAGATTAAAAGATTCCTGAAGGTAGAGGAAAAAAAAAAAAAAAACTCTTCATTATAACCATCTATTAATAGAATTTTACTTCACAGTAAAAGTCAATTGAATAAATAAATATATAGATAAGTAAAAGAAAGTAATGGACAAATTAATGGATGCCTAGATGGATGGGTGAATATTGACTTAGAAAGAATCATATATTTTTTTAGCAACTTCATCTCACACATAACTTATGCTAACTACTGACAAAATATCTAAATATACTTTATTACCAGTCTACCCAAGTGTGAACATTTGTACCTAGCTGAATTTAACATTTGCATTTTGTTTGTTAAATTATACCTTGTTGGAATTAACAACTTTTTTCCCCAGACTAGTGACACTAAAATTTAATATGCACAAAGATCACTTGAGAAAAATGCTAAAACTTCACATTTGTGATCCCACTATTATAGATTCTAATTCAATTGATCTAAGGCCAATAAATGTTAATGGTCTCATTAATAAACACTTCTTAAAACTTGTTAATAAAAAATAAATTTATTTATAAACAGTTAATGAACATTTCAAAAGACTTCTTAATAAACACTTAAAGTAAATTTTGTAGAGGTGATCCACAAACCATATTTTCAAAAGGACTTTTCTGTGTATTGTGCTAATTTTCTTATGTTATACAATTATGATCTAATCTAAGTTTATTCCATCCTAAAATCTTATGATCATGTTCTCTATTTTCTCATATAAGTTACTGATTCACTGATTCTACACACGATAACTCAGGTTACATCCCTGAAAACAGTTACAGAATTGCTTCCACCATAAAAATAACATTAGATCATCAACATAGATCATAATCAGTTACATTCAAGAGCTTGTCTTTAAATCTATCCCTTAATTCTCCAATTCTTTACCAGTATATTTTGAGATACCATGTTAAATTACAGTAATAACTTTATAAACTCTATTTTGGTTTCTTCTGTCTAATCAAACTATAACTGCGTAGCAAAGAAAAAAATGTGTTTGGCGGACATGCTTTATTTTCCATGAAAACATATAAGTTGAACGACTCTTTATTCTTTAAGGTAAGTATAAGCAACCATTTAAAACATAGTTCTAGAATATTCCTGAAGTCAAACATGAAAGCAAATTTTCTTGCCTCTCTTAAAAATATGTGTATGTCATATAATCCTAACAAGAACACAACAAATCTTCAGTTTTAAATTCTTATCTAAACCTAAGATGAAAAGCACTAGTATTTTTATTTTTTATTATTTGTTTTATTTAATTGACAAATAATAATTGTGTATATTTGCTACATGTAATATTATGTTGTATATTTACTACATACAGTGGGATTGTTCTGTATATATTACAAAACAATACAGTCAATCTATTTAAAACATCCTTCATTTCACCAACGTATTTTTTTGTTGGTGAGAATGTAAATTAGTGCTGCCATTTTGGAAAAGAGTATGAAAATTCCTTTAAAAAAATAAAAATAGAGCCACCATATGATGTGTTTTAGATTTGTGTTCCCACCCAAATCTCGTGTTGAATTGTAATCTCCAGTGTTGGAGAAGAGGCCTGGTGGGAGGCCATTGGATCATGGGGGTGATTTCCCCCTTCCTGTTCTCATAATAGCGAGTGAGTTTTCACAAGATCTGGTTGTTTAAAAGTGTGTAGTGCATCCTGCTTCACTCTCTTCCTCCTTTTCTGGCCACATAAGACATGCCTGCTTCCCCTTTGCCTTCTGTCATGATTGTAAGTTTCCTGAGGCCTTTGCCAGTCATTTTTCCTGTATAGCCTGCAGAACTGTGAGTCAGTTAAACTTCTTCTGTATATAAATTACCCGATATCACACAGTTCTTCAAATACAGAAAATTAGTACCAAGGAGTAGGGCATTAATACAAAGATACCTGAAAATGTGGAAGCATCTTAGGAACTCTGTAATGGGCAGAGGTTCTAAAAGTTTGGAAGGCTCAGAAGAAGACAAGAAAATTAGGAGAAGTTTGGAACTTCCTAGAGACTTGTTACATTGTTGTGAATAAAATGAGGATAGTGACATGCACAATGAAGTCCAAGCTGAGGTGGTCCCAGATGGAGATGAGGAACTTATTGGGAACCTGAGCCATTCTTGTTATGCATGAAAAAAGAGATGATCTGAAACTGGAACTTACAAATTAAATGAAAAACAGAGCATAAAAGTTTGGAAAATTTAAAGCCTGGCCATGTGGTGGAAAACAACTACAACACCAATAATTTACTGTGAAGGAATTCAAGGCAGCTGCATACATTTGAATAAGTAAAGAGGAGCCAAACATTAATACCCAAGACAGTGGGGAAAATGCATCAAAAGCACTGTAGAGACTTTCATGGAAGCCCCTCCTCCCGTCACAGACCCTGAGGCCTGGGAGGGAAGAATAGTTTCTTGGGCCAGGGCTAAGGTTCCACAACCCTGCAAAACTCTAGACACAGGTCTTTGCATCCCAGCCACTCCTGCTCCAGCTGTGGCTAAAGGGGCCCCAGATACATTTTAGGCTACTGATCCAGAGGGTGCAAGCCATAAACCTTGACAGCTTCCACATGATGGTAAACCTGTGGGTACACAGAAGGCAAGAGCTGAAGCTTGGGAGCCTCTGCATAGATTTCAGAGGATGTATGAAGACACCTGGAGGTCCAGGCAGAAGTCTGCAGCAGGAATGGAGCCCTCATGGAGAACCTCCACTAGGACAATGCAGAGGGCAAGTGGGGGGTTGGACCTTCCACACAGGAGTCCCGAACTGGGGCACTGCCTAATGGAGTTGTCAGAAGAGAGCCACTATTCTCTGGATCCCAGAATGGTAGATCTACCAACAGCTTGCACTGTGCATTTGGAAAAGGCACAGGCACTCAACACCAGCCCTTGTGTGTAGGCTTGGGGGCTGAGCCCCAGGAGTGGAGCTGCCTAATGCCTTAGGATCCCATCCCTTGTGTCAGTGTGGCCTGGATGTGAGACATGGAGTCAAAGGAGATCATGTTGAACTTTAAGATGTAATGACTGCCTTGCTGGATTTCAGATTTGCATGGGGCCTGTAGCCTTTTAGTTTTTGTGTATTTATCCCTTTTGAAACAGGTGTATTTACCCAATTCCTGTGTCCCCATTGTATCTTGGAAATAACGAACTTGTTTTTGGTTTTACAGGCTTATAGGCAGAAGGAACTTGCCATGTCTCAGATGAGACTTTGGACTGTGGACTTTTGAGTTAATGCTGGAATGAGTTAAGACTTGGGGGACTGTTGAGAGAAATTATTGTATTTTGCAATGTGAGAAGGACATGAGATTTGGGAGAGGCTAGGGGTGGAATAATATAGTTTGGATTTGTCTCCTCACCCAAATCTCATGTCAAATTGTAATTCCCAGTGTTACAGGAGGGGCCTGTTGGGAGGTCATTAGATCATGGGGGTAAACTTCCTTCATGCTGTTATAATGATAGTGAGTGGGTTCTCATGAGATCTGGTTGTTTAAAATTATGTAACACCTCACCCTTCCCTCTCTCCGTCCTTCTCTGGGCATGTAAGACATGCCTGCTTTCCCTGCAGCTTCCATTATGATTGTAAGTTTCCTGAGGCCTCCCCAGCCATGTTTCTTGTACAGACTGAAAAACTGTGAGTTAATTAAACCTCTTTTCTTCATAAATTACCCAGTCTCAGGTAGTTCTTAACAGCAATTTGAGAGTGAACTAATACACCATATTATCCAGCAATCCCACTTCTGGGTATGTATCCAAAGGAATTGAAATTGGTATGTCTAAGAGCTATGGGCACTCCCATGTTCATTTCAGCATTATTTGCAACAGCCATGATATGAAATCAACCTAAGTATCCATCAGTGGATAAATGGATGAAAAAAAATGTGGTTTATAGCAATACTGGAATGTTATACAGCCTTACAAAAGAAGGAAATTTTGTCATTTGAAACTGCATGGATGGAACTGGAGGACATTAAGTGAAATAAGCCAGGCACAGAAAGACAAATACTGTATGATCTTACTTATAGGTGGAATCTAAAAAAGTCTATCTCATTGAAACAAGCATGGAACGTAGTAACCAGAGGCTGACGGGGTGAGGGAGAATGGAGAAAGAAAAAATGTTGATCAAAGAGTACAAAGTTTTAGTTAGACTAAAACTAGGAGACTAGTAGAATAGGTTTTAGTTATCTATTGTACTAGAAGACTAGGTTTTAGTGATCTGTTGTACTAAATGGTGACCACAATTAATAATAATATATTGTATTTTTTAAAATACTAAAATAATATATATTTATGATTTAAATTTTAATAAGTGGCTCAAATAATTTAAATAACTTAATCAAATTCAAGACATAAATTTAAAACTGTGACCTGAAGTAGTCAGGTCACAGGTCGTGAATGACTGACTGACTGTTAATTCTGCCGTTCTGCCATACTGTATCTCTGAGAAATAGAATGTATTATGCATGGTGAATCTAAGTCTAATAGATCTATGTCTAATGATAGTAGCCCCTGGGAGCCCTGGAAATTATTTATATTAGTTGTATATGGATCAAAGGGAATCAAGTAATGATGAATCTGAAAAAACTAGGCACTGCATATGTGGTCTGTGACAAACCAAGGCAAAAGTATTGTGTGTGTTCAGTGAGATGACACACTAAGTAACTGTTCACCACCTACCATGCATTGGATCTTGCACCTATAAACAATGACCTAACCATTGTAGGGAGATAAACATTAATAAGTAATTGTACTTCCCTCCAAGTTTATAATCTACTAAAGAAGAGGGATAAGTAAACAAGATAGATTACCATGAGTACAAATATGGAGATAAGAAAATATCCTTTAGAAAGTCTAGTGACTAATGCCAATCAGGTAAATCAGGGCAACTTTATGAAGAAGACAGTATATAAACATATTTGGGATGGTAATACAGCCCACTTCATTCAAGTCTCTACCTTGTGAAGCTGTGGGGCTTTCTCTTTGGCATACTCTGTCATCAGAATTAAACCAAGGATTCAATTTCATTTTAATTGCTTTAAATCCCAGAAGACTAGGTAAATTGCAAATACAGTTCCCAAGGTGAGGAACGCTGTGCCAGTACTGACTTCATGCTTAACTGAAGCAGATGCAAAACTCACTAATTAGCATAGGCATAAAGAATAATTTAAGATTTCATTTAATTGCAAGTTCATAACTTAGAACACAACAATTACTTAATTAGACTATTCTTATATTAACCTCTCTCCCAAATGCTTAAAAATTCCATCAAGTTAGTTCAGCATGCTTAGGGATTTGGTAAAGTTTTCTTCACTTGTCTTTGTGTAGATAACTGCATACTCAGTAGATAGACTCTACAGGTTCTATCTTGAGTACCCATCATAAAAATGGAGAGGGAAGAAACAGCTTAAGGAGAGTTATAAGAAAGTAAGAAGTTGATTTCAATTATTTGACCCATATTTTCTCTTCCCAAACTTTATATCCCCAATCTGTCGACTCTAATAGTGGAGTGAAAAAGTTATCTAGACTCTAATTATTGTAAAATGTGAAGATTGTTCCTAACAGAGGGACCTACTCTTGGTCTATAAATTCTAGAAATATATATGAAGGTATCTCTAGTGACCTTTCGTGCAGTGATTGTGACTGCAGATCCTGTTCCAAAGATCAACTTCTATCTAACACATGTCACTATTTAGTCACTAGAATTCTACTGTATACTTGGTGCTGATTTTTTTATTCTTTACTATTTATTATTTTGTGTGTGTGTGTCTATACAGTAGACTTGCACATTTGTGGGTGTGTGTTTGTGAGTGTGCTAATATGCTAGCTCAGTTCTCACTTCCTTTTCTTATAAAGCCACTAGTTCCACTTTCATGAAGCCCATTAATTAATCTATTAACCTATTAACCCATTAATCCACTCCTGAAGGTAGAGTCTTTATGATCCAATCACCTCTTAAAGGTCCCACCTATTAATATTGCCACATCAAGATTAAATTTCAATGTAAATTTTAGAAAGGATAAATAGTCAAATTATTGTAGATTACTTTTTAATTTTAAATGTATTTTTAAATTTAAGTTATGCTATACAATTCATATTACCAAGTAATAAAACAGCATAATAAAAAACTTGAAAAGTGGAATAAAAAATACAAGCACTCTTACCACCTGAACCCAATCCTGGTTTGACTTTTATGATGTTTACTTTTACATAGGCAGAATCATATTTTATCCCTTTTTTCTTCACCATTATCTTATCACTTTGTAGCATAAACATATCTCTATTACTCCTATAGAACTTTGTGTCTTCCTTTTACTTTTGTGCTTTCTCCTGCTCTTGTTCTCACTCTTGCTCTCTTTCTTTCCTTCTTCAGACTTTTCCTTGTCAATATCCACTTTCTTTGGCCATTCATTCTTCCTTGGTCTACTGTTATTTGTTATTTGGCTTTGATCTCACTTCTCTACTAAAATTGTTCTAAGATCAGAAATGACTTCCTACCTTCATAGCTACAGTGGATATTTTCAGTTCTTTCATTTAATTTGTTTTGGGAATGTAACAAGAGAGGGCATGAGTAAGCAAAATTTTACCAGAATTAGGGAGTGGGGGACAACAGAAGATGTTAGAGATCTGGAAATAAGATAGTTTAAATATTGCTAGGTGTGTGCATTTTCTGCATTGAAAGAGTTGGAAATACAGCAAAAGAGTAAATGACCATGTGGATATGATAGAATAAATTTGGTCCATTCTTGATTCTTTGTATTCATTTTTGTGGCTCAGATTGATGGCCTCTGCACTAACGCAGGCCCCATTAGCTTAATATTTTGACAATCATAACACCCTCTAACCAGTATCCCAGTCATCAGATAATTTCCTCACTAATCTAACCTCCACAGATATGCGATGACCTTTCACACCTGGAAAATGCTTAGTCATAAAATATAATAGATATGGTAGCTAGGTGCAGTGGATCATGCCTGTAATCCCAACGCTTTGGGAGACTGAGGTGAGAGGATCACTTGAGGTCCAGAGTTCAAGACTAACATGACCAACATGGTGAAATCCTGTCTCTACTAAAAATACAAAAATCAGCCAGCTGTGGTGGCGCATGCCTGTAATCCAAGCTACTCTGGAGGCTGAGGCAGGAGAATAGCTTGAACCTGGGAGTCAGAGGTTGCAGGTGAGCCTAGATGGCATCACTGCA
This sequence comes from Macaca mulatta, assembly GCF_049350105.2. Classification (NCBI taxonomy): domain Eukaryota; kingdom Metazoa; phylum Chordata; class Mammalia; order Primates; family Cercopithecidae; genus Macaca; species Macaca mulatta. Next base: position 82,058,452 of record NC_133419.1, read on the forward strand.
TTCCAACCAGCGCAACAGAGCGAGACTCCATCTCAAAAAATAAATAGATAAGTAAAGAAATAAGGCTAAAGTTTTATCACTTTAACCCAACTGTGGTTATAATTTTGTGATACTTAGTTTCATATAATTATATTTATATTTTATACATTAGTTTTTGTCCTACTATTATCTCTTTGTGTTAATACAAACATTTCACCATGCCTCCTGGGAATACAGGAGAAAGAAGGCTTTTCCAGAGGACTTGTGCTAAATGAGTATTATTTCAATGTTGTCAGAAGTCCTTATTTTATGAACACAATAATTGTAAGCTACCAGTAACAAATAGTAGCAGCTAAGAGCACACACTATGAATGAAGCCAGACTGACAAGATTCAAATCTTTGCTTGAACTTTAACAAGTTTGGGACTTTGAACAAGTAGGTCTATGTTCCTGAGCCTCATTATCTCTAATTGGAGAAGATATAATAATACACACATCTTAGTGTTATTGTGAGAATTCAACAACATACTACATGTAAATATTTCAGTGTTTGGCACATAGCGACATAGGTAACATTATATCTACAGGTGTGTGTGTGTGCGTGTGTGTGTGGTAACATTAGTGCATCAGGAATGCAGGAGGAGGAAAAAAAGCACACACGTTGTTTTCTGTGATTGTTTTATGGGTGGCCATTTCATGTACTGGGAAAAATAAGAACTAGATTTCCAAAAACCTCATGTCTAATCTAGCTCTAACAATAGCCAACCCTGGGCACATCTTCCAACTAACTAATTAAAATAACAGTTGTATTCCATAGATTTCATGGACAAGGACGCTGAGGTTTTAGAGAGGTTCTTGACAAATATTCTAAGAATGGGAAATAATATCAAGGACTGAAAGGTGATACCCTACAACAATGCCACCTCTGTAAAATCCACGTCCTGAATCGAGTGATTTCCAAAATTCTTTGATTAGCTTCCATTACATGAACTATAAACTGGTAACTATAAAAATAAGTAAATTAATATGTATAGTTGACCTGCTCATTTAAAATGTATTAATTAAAAATTATTTAACTCTTTTTAAGGTATACATTGCCAACAACAAAGTAAAATTGTGTGTACTGGTTACAAAAAAATACTATCTTATTCTTTATTTTGGGATTCATTTTCACCTTCCCTTTGTTAACACACTGCCAAAAGACATTTAAGGATTGTTCAATTTTTTTTTTTCTTCCTGCATGTTTGACTATGATGGAAAATATATATTGAAAACTCATTTGCTGTCAAGAACTGCACCCATGTATTTAAAAGCTCTTCTAGTAACAATAGATGTCTTCAGGTCAAAATTACCTTTATCAAAATATTTTCTCCTTCTTTTATCCAAAAGCGTGTTTTACAATAGCAGCACCACACCTATATTAAGTAAAAACTTCAGGAACTGCAATTGAATAGCAGAATATGTTCAGTGCCAAAGTTCACACTTTCCTGAACCTTAGAAATGTCATCCACTCTTGCAGGTTTCAAAAAGTGTCTCTTTACTAGGAATATAACAAAGCTTCAAAGGTTATAGAATCAGGCACCAGGCTTCTGTAATTGGAGGGTAGATGTCTTCTCACTCAAAATAGTCCCCAAAATAGAATAGAAATAAGCCAGATGGTCCTGACCAGAAGCTCAATGAGAAGGCTTATATGTAAATAAGTCCCAGTTATGAATTAGGAATAAAAATTATTTAATGTAGAAGAAGTATCTTTATTGTCCTAGGAAGACTGTGAGAACTATAAACAACTTCCGAAATAATTTAAGTTAAATGTTTCTTTTTTAACCAAGGAAACTGAAGTCCAGAGAAGTTAATCACTTGATGTCTTGCAAAGAGCTCAGGACTTTTGACTCTTACTGCAATTTAACTTAATATGTGTTTTTCATAATATGCCCCATAAAATATAAAAGGAACATCATGCTAACCTATGAGAAATTTTTATTCCATTGATATCAGGCATATCATTTTGCTTTTATTTTTGGTGGAACTAAAAGACTATTAATGAACTCCAAATGAAGTTGTTTAAAATGCATGTTCTGAAGTAAAACTGAAATGAGAGAAAGACTGCTAATAACAACACAGAAAAAGGGTCATGTTATTGTAGGAAATAATTAACTTATTTTCAAATTTAAATGTAAGCAAAGAGCGTCTTTTTCTTCGTACGGGTTTTAAAGCCCCCTTTTTGGTGCAGATAGTAAGTATGCATCCCCTAGAGAGAACTGATTTCAGATGGGGACCACAAACAGTACTTGAATCAGTGAAGAGAGCTATGGCATCCTGAGTTACAGCCAAATTTTGTAGATCATGTTACAACAAAGCAATGCAAACCTTCCATAAAAACTATGTTACAAACAGTGTATATCAATACTGTACTTGGAAGACATATCTAGAAAAAGACAAACCGAGTAATAAAGTCTTCACAATGAGAATTTAGCAACTAACTAAAAATCGGGTCGAGTAAAATAACAACAATATAACATAAACAGGAGGAGTCATGTTGAACTAACTCAAATATTATTCCACTGGCTAAACTGGCTACAAATTATTCTCAGCTTCTTAAATATTAGAAACCAGAGAATGATATTGGAATCCCTAGAGCCATCAAATATGGTCAGCATATGTGACATAGATATGTGTAGATATGTGTAAATTTTGTGGGAATATATTTCAAACTTCTGGTTCAGTTACTTTAAAAAAGTATTGCCTTCATTAATATCTGAAGTTACAAATAACCACTTTACTTTCTTGATGTTGTTAAAGGTATATGGATATCAAGACTGGGGAATCCCTACTTGGCTGAGAGTCTAGATTTCTATACAGAGACATAAGAAACATAGTTAAGGTGCCAGAACACCTCTAGTATACATCAGCATCTATACACACACATACAGACCGTTCCCTGACTTCCATCTGGGTGTGCTCCATATTACCATGAAATTACACAATCAAACATTAAGAGGGAACCCACTCACAATTCTAAAACCAGTGGTATGTGGCTGCTTAGCCTCTTTTTGACAATTGAAGACATCTAGCCTTGTTTTTCCCTGTCATGTAGTTAACATTGAAAACAGGGTATGTTGGGTTTTACAGCTATATTACTAATTTTGGGGTTGATGTTTTAGTTTTCTTATAAACATTATCCCAGGCCATGTGACTCATATTTTCTAAACAATTTTCTCCATTCAAATTCCTGAAGTTTTATTTGTATATCCAAATATAATATTACTTGGCACATTTATCATTTATCTAGTTTATGTAAGAAATTTAATTTTATTTATCTTTTTTATAATCAAAGTGATCATTCAAGTAATCAATAAATAATATACACTATTTTAGGTCATATAAAAATAAAAATTGTTTATATGTATGTACATATATATACATATGTAATCATAGAGAACTCTATATGTTATAGAGATCCCTAATTATCATAGAGTATGACCACTAACTCCTAGAGATGTGCCAGCTAGACAAAATAGAAAACAAAAAATCTAATTTTTTCTCATTATCTATTGAAGTTTTATGGAAAGATTAAGTGAGAAATTACATATTAGTTCCATCTTCTACACAAACTTAATTAATTTTGAGAAGAAACTTTGGCCAAGTGTCATAATTCATCTAGTCTCAGTAGGAAAAGATTCATTTGAAAAAAAATATGTATATTATGGTTGAAGAAAGACCAAGTCAGCCCATATACCTCATGTAATGGCACCTAACTTAAAGACAAATCATTATATGCTCACAATTATTTTGGGTCAGGCATGAAATTTCTTGGAAATCACAAATCATTACTCCCGTACCCACGGACCTTCTATTTTATAAATTCTTATGTGCAAGAAGCAACTTAGACATATCGAGTTTCCTGTAAGTAAAAACATTGCATTAGTTACTCTAAGTAATCTAGAGATAACTTAAAGTATACAGGAAGATGTGCATAGGTTATATAAAAATACTACGTCATTTTAAATATGGGACTTGAGTATCAGCAGATTTTGGTATCGTCGGGGGTCCTGGAACTAATCTTTCAAGGATACCAAGAAATGACTGTGTGTGTGTTTGTGTTTATGTGTGTATATGTGTATATATCACATTGTGTGTGTGTGTGTGTCTGTATATGTATATGTATATATGTAGAGGTATGTTGTGTATATATGTGTGTATATGTATATGTGTATATGTGTATTGTGTGTATATGTATGTATATATATCTATATATGTATATATTTATATATACACATGATGTATATATCATGTATATATACATATATATCATGTATAGATATATATGTAGCATGTATACATATATATATGCACACATGAACCTTGTATTTTATAAAGTCCTATGTGCAAGAAGCAAAAAACAAACCCTCCAGAATATAAAAATTGCCACTACAAATCAATAAAAAAAGGACAGGGAAGGTATGGACAAAAGACTAAGTAGGCACTTTAAAATAGTAACTTTTCTAGTTTATAGGACACTTTCAAATGCTGTATTAGCATGTGAAAAGGTATACAACATTAGTTATCAGAGAAATGAGAACTAAAATCACAATAAGCACTACTACACAGCCATAAGAATGACAGAAGTAAAAAGACTAAAAATACTAAGTTGGTAAGGATATATGTAAACTGAAAATCTTTTTATTGGAGTATTATATATATTACATCTTATATATCAGTGCCTAATCTATGTCTCTCTCTTTCTTTCTCTCTCTCTCTCTCTTTCTTCAGTGGTTATAAGTTATTACAATCACTTTGAATAACGGTTTGACAGTACTTAGAAAAGCTAAACATAGTCTACTGTATGGGTCCAGTAACCTCACTCATAGGTATATACCAATTAGAAATGAAGACTTATAGGAATCAAAAGACATATGCAAGAATGTTCATAGCAACTTTATTCATAATAGCTAACTAAAATCTTGGAGAAAAATAAAATATCTATCAACAGTTGAATATATTCATAAAATAAAATACTATATAATTTTTTTAAATACACTACTCATATTCACAAAACATGTTTGAATCTATATAGACATTATGCTGAGTGAAATAAATCACACACTAAAGAGTATACACTTTATGATTCCATTGACATCACCTTTAAAAAAGGTGATAGATGTCAGAATAACGATTACTTTGGAGTGAATGGGCAGTTGTATTGACTGGTGAGAGGCATAAAGAAACTTTCTGAGATTCTGGAAATTCTCTATTTTTTGACCTGAGTGTTTATTAATTATATATCTGTAAATTTCATTAATCAGCACATTGAAAATTATTGCCCATTATTTTACAGGTCATACCCCAACACAATTTTAAAACATTTTAAAGTTGCTCATATTTTATAATTATATTGATAATCACTGAAAATGTAATAATGTGAACTAATATTTTTAAAATATACATTTACACATTCACATCTTTTAGAGCCAGAAAGGATCTTAGACATAATTTAATCAAGTACTTGCCAAAGCATGATCAATGGTCCACCTTTAGCAGAATTCTCCCCTGGACAGCTTGCTAAAAGTGGACTCCCAGGACACACACTGGTCATACTGACTCAGAGCTATGAGAATCAGACTTGGAAACCTGTATTTTAAACATGTCTCCCAATTTTTCTTTTTCTTTTTTTTTTTTTTTCTTTTCATATGTGCTAAAGTTTGAGGACCAAGATCTAATTCAGTCTCTTAAGTTTTCAGTTAAAACTTGAATCTTGGTTAGTCCAATGATGTATAAGAACCACTGGCACAATCAGGCTGCGATGCAAATAACTTTTGGGAATCCTAATTTATGCCAAATATATCAGATTTCATTTTATCTTTCCTAATAACACAACCTGGTAGCTGTTATTATCCTCAGATTTTGCATAAGTAAATAAATATCCAGAAATGTTAACTCACCCAACATCACAAAGTGAGTAAAAATTTGAGCTAGGATTCATATTCATACCTCTGACTTAGAGTTTACTGTCATTCTATGCTTTCTACTATGTTGTAAAGAATTACAAACTCTAGAGTTTGCATTCTGTGACTCTGATTCAAGGCTTTTGTTACGGGTGGCATGGCATGGCAATCCAATTGTAGCTGTATTTTTTTTTAACTTCTATTTTAGGTTTGGGGGTACATGTGAAGGTTTGTTACATAGGTGAACTTGTGTCATGGGGGTTTGTTTTGCAGCTTATTTCATCATCCAAGTATTAAGCCTAGTACCCAACAGTTATTTTTTCTACTCCTCTCCTTCCTCTTACCCTCCCTCCTCAAGCAGACCCCAGTGTCTGTTGTTCCCTTCTTTGTGTTCCTGAGTTCTCATCATTTAGCTTTCACTTATAAGTGAGAACATGTAGTATTTGACTTTCTATCACTGTGTTAGTTTACTAAGGATAACAGCCTCTAGCTCCATCTATGTTCCCACAAAAGATTTAAGCTCCTTCTTTTTTATGGCTGCATAGTATTCTATGATGTATATATATATCACATTTTCTCTATTTAATCTGTCATTGATAGGCATTCAGGTTTATTTCATATCTTTGCTATTGTAAATAGTATTTCAATGAACATCTGTATGCATGTGTCCTTGATAGAATTAATTTATATTCCCTGGGGTATATACCCAGTAATGGGATTGCTGGGTTGAATGATAGTTCTGCTTTTAGCTCTTTGAGGAATCGCCATACTGCTTTCCACAATGGTTGAACTAATTTACACTCTTGCCAACAGTGTATAAGTGTTCTCTTTTCTCTGCAACCTCACCAGCATCTGGTTTTTTTGTTTTGTTTTGTTTTGACTTTTAAATGACAGTCATTCTGACTGGTGTGAGATGGTATCTCATTGTTGTTTTGATTTGTTTCTCTAATAATCAGTGACATTGAGCTTTATTTTCATATGCTTGTTGGCTGCATGTATGCCTTCTTTTGAAAAGTATCTGTTCATGTCCTTTGCCCACGTTTTAATAGGTTTGTTTGATTTTCTCTTATAAACTTGTTTAAGTTCTTTATAGATGCTAGATATTAGACCTCTGCCAGATGCATAGTTTGCAAATATTTGATACCATTCTGTAGGCTGTTTACTCTGTTGATAGTTTATTTTGCTATGCTGATGTTCTTATGTTTAATTAGATTCCATTTGTCAATCTTTGCTTTTGTTGTGATTGCTTTTGGTGTCTTTGTCAGGAAATCTTTCCTGGTTCCCATGTGTAGCATGGTATTTTCTAGGTTGTCTTCCAGGGTTTTTATAGTTTTTGGTTTTATATATGTCTCCATTCATGTTGAGTTGATTTTTGTATATTGTGTAAGAAAGGTATCCAACTTAAATCTTCTGCTTATGGCTAGACAGTAACCTCGGCACCATTTATTGAATATGGAGTCTTTCCCCATTGTGTGTTTTTGTCAGCTTTGTCAAAGATCAGATGGTTGTAGGTGTGTGGCCTTATTTCTGAGCTCTCTATTCTGTTCCATTGGTCTATGTACCTGTTTTTGTGACAGTATCGTGCTACTTTTCTTACTGTAGCCCTGTACTTGAAGTTGGGTAAAATGATACCTCCAGCTTTGTTCTTTTTGCTTAGGATTCCTTTGGCTCCTTGGGCTCTTTTTTGGCTACACACAAATTTTAAAGTAGTTTTTTCCAGTCCTCTGAAGAATGTCATTGGTAGTTTGATAGGAATAGCATTGAATTTGTATATTGCTTTAGGCAGAGTGGCCATTTTAATTACATTGATTCCTTCTATCCATGAGCGTGGGATGTTTTTCCATTTGTTTGTGTCTATTCTGATTTCTTTGAGCAGTGTTTTGCAATTCTCATTGCAGAGATCTTTCACCTCCCTGGCTAGTTTGTATTCCTAGCTATTTTCTTCTTTTTGTGGGAATTTTGAATGGGATTGCCTTCCTGATTTGGCTCTCTGCTTGACTGTTGTTGGTGTATAGAAATGCCTGTGATTTTTGTACATTGATTTTTGTATGCTGAAACTGCTGAAGTTGTTTATCAGCTGAAGGAGCTTTGGGGCCAAGATGAAGAGATTTTCTAGATATAGAATCATGTCATCTATAACAAAAGTAGTTTGACTTCCTCTCCTCTTATTTGGATGCCATTTATTTATCTTGCTTGATTGCTCTTGTCAGAACTTCCAATACTAAGTTGAATAAAAGTGGTAAGAGAGGGTATCCTTGTCTTGTGCCAGTTTTCAAGGGGAATGCTTCCAGCTTTTGCCCATTCAGTATAATGTATGTCAGTATGACTGACTGTCAAAGCTGTCAGTTTGACATAGACGGCTCTTATTAGGTATGTTTCTTCAATGCCTAGTTTGTGTATTTTTTAACATAATGGTATTTATATTTTAATGAAAGGCTTTTATGCATGTATTGAGATAATCATGTGATTTTTGTTTTTACTTATGTTTATGCAATGAATCATGTTTATTGACTTGCAAATGTTGAACCAAACTTGCATCCTGGGGATGAATTGATTGATTGTGGTGGATTAGATTTTTGATGTGCTGCTGGATTCAGTTTGCAAATATTTTGTGAATTTTTACATGGATGTTCATCAAGGATATTGGCTTGAAGTTTTCATTTTTTATTATGTCTGCAAGATTTGAGTATCCAGATGATACTGGTCTCAGAGAATGAGTTGGAGAGGAGACGCTTCTCTACAACCTTTTAGAATAATTTCAGTAGGAATGCTATCAGCTCTTCTTTGTAAATCTGGTAGAATTTGGCTGTGAATCCATCCATCCAAAAACTCCTGGGCTTTTTTGGGTTGGTATGCTATTTATTACTGATTCAATTTTGGAGCTTATTATTGGTCTGTTCAGGTAATCAATTTCTTCCTGGTTCAGTCTTAGGAGGGTATATGTTTCCAGAAACTTATTCATTGTTTTTAGGTTTTCTAGTTTGTGTGCATAGAGATGTACATAGTAGTTTCTGATTGTTATTTTTATTTGTGTGGGGTCAGTGGTAGCATACCCTTTGTAATTTCTAATTGTGTTTATTTGGGTCCTCTCTCTTCATTATTATTCTAGCCAGCAGCATATCTAACTTATTAAGTCATTCAAAAAACCAACTTCTGGATTCATTGTTGAATGGTTTCTCATGTCTTGATTTCCTTCAGTTCAGCTCTGATTTTTGGTTATTTCTTGTCTTCTGCTGGCTTTAGGTTGACTTGCTCTTGCTTTTCTAATTTTTTCAGTTGTGATGCTAGGATGTTAATTTGAGAACTTTCCTTTTTTATGTGGTCATTTAGTGATACAAATTTCCCTTTGAACACTGCCTATGCTGTGTCCTAGGGATTCTAGTACTTTGTTTTGTTCTGATTCATTTCAAAGAACTTTTTGATTTCTGCTTTAATGTCATTGTTTACCCAAAACTCATCTAGGAGCACATGTTGTTTGATTTCCAAGTAATTGTGTGGTTTTGAGCAATTTCATAGTCTTGACTTCTATTTATGTTGTGCTGTATTCTGAGAGTGTATTTCATATGATTTCACTTATTTTGCATTTGCTGAGGATTGTTTTATGTTCAATTACATGCTCAATTTTAGAGTATATGCTATGTAATGATTAGACGAATGTATATTCTGTTGCTTTGGGTGGAAAGTTCTATAGCGTTTTATCAGATCCATTTGGACCAGTGTTAAGTTCATATCTGAATTATCTTTGTTAATTTTCTGCCTCAGTGATCGTTTTAATGCTCTCAGTGGAGTACTGAAGTCTACCACTATTATTGTGTGAGAGTCTATGTCTCTTTGTAAGTCTCTAAGAACTTGCTTTATGAATCTGAGTGCTCTGGTGTTGAATGCACATACATTTAGGATAATTAGGTCTTCATGTTGAATTGAATCCTTTACCATTATGTAACATCCTTCTTCGATTAACATTTGTTTGGTCTGAAATTAAGATTGTGACCCCTATTTTTTTTTCTGTTTTCCATTTGCTTGGTAGATTTTCCTCCATCCTTTTATTTTGAGCCTATGGGTGTTATTCTGTGTTCCATGTGTCTCTTGAAGACAGCATACCATTGGGTCTTGCTTTTTAATCCAGCAGTTATACTTTTTAAAAAATAAATTGAAAGTAGCAGCACTACAGAATATATAATCAAGTAATTTGACTATATGAATAAATTTTATGTCATTATCCAAATGCTGCTTGCCATGAACTCTTAATCTGTCATATATTTAGCTTCAGTAATTATTAAAAAGGCATTTTTTTTAATGTTTAGAGAGGTGGAGTTCTCTGTATTTTACCCAGTCCAATTTTCCCTTTTGGAATCTCTATATGTAATGTTAACAAAGGTTCTGTTATGTGAAGGTTTAGAATATTAGAGTGGTTGACTTTAAAATTTTAATTTTTGTTGAAGTAAAGGATGACTCCAGAGGGGATGAGAGAATAGATTAAATGAAAGTTAAGGCCAGGTTTACAGCCACAAAGGTGGCTCAAATTTGTAATCCTAGCACTTTGGGAGCTGAGGCAGGTGGATCACCTGAGGTCAGGAATTTGAAACTACCTTGGCCAACATGGTAGGCCATGTTTACTAAAAATACAAAATTTTTAGTTTTTGTCTACTAAATCTCTACTAAAAATACAAAAATTAGCTGGGCATGGTGGTGCATGCCTGTTATCCCAACTACTCAGGAGGCTGAGGCAGGAGTATCACTTAAACCCAGGAGATGGAGGGTGCAGTGAGCTGAGATTTTGCCACTGCACTCCAGCCTGGGAAACAGAACAAGACTCTGTCAAAAAAAAAAAAAAAAAAAAAAAAAAGAGAGAGAGGAAGGAGGAAGGAAGGGAGGGAGGGAGGGAGGAAAACAGGAAAGCGAAATAAATATTAAACTTCTTTTAGCCTTATGTTTTGAAGAAAGAGCCTCAAGTAGCATCTTCCATAAGACAAACTTAAGCAGTATTCACTACAGGTTACTATAATGAAGCCCAAACAACCCATGAGAAAATTCTCAGATAAAAGTTACTGTTAATTATTCAGCACTCATTATGTAGCAATCACTTTTTAAAAACATTTTATTTGCATTATCTCATTTCAGACATTAAAACACTGAGAAGCAGATATCATTATTATCCTTATTTGAGGAATCAAGGTACTTGTTTATAGTCCCCCAATTACTTGGTATTTACATGTTAGCTCACCTCTGGCAGAATTTCTCACCCTTTCTTCTGTGTTCACATATCATTTTGTATATGTTTCAATTATATCATTATCATAGCCTGCCTTATACATGAGGTAGTAATTGCAGAAGAATCTCTCTCCTTGGCTAGGTTTTCAGATACTTCAGTACAAATAATTGCATCAAGGTGAGATCTCTGGGTGAGGAAAGTTGAGCCAACATCATCACTAACTACAAACACAATGGGTAAACAATTAGTGGAAACCCATGTACTGCGGGTTTCATCAAGTGCTTTACTCACATTATGTCATTAATTCAAAAAATGCTATTTAACCCTGATTCTAGATGAAGAAATTCAAGAAGTGAGAGTGTCTTGTTGATTAGGACAAAGTAAATGAGGAAGCATGCATTCAAACTGAAATCTGTCCCCCAAACACACACACCTCTCTCTTATGCACAAAATGCCAAATGTTTCTTATCCTGATATTTTGATTGTTGTTTGTCTTTACTTAAATATTAGCTTAAATTCAGCATGTTCTGAATATTGTAGAGAAAAGCAAATGGTTGTTTAAAAGTAAAACGTTAATATCAGAAGAATGATAAGATTCTTCTGATCTTATCACTTAGTTTCTACTGAGAAAGAGATAAAGCTATTCTTTATTTGAAAGCCGCCATTCTCAGTGGAATAAACAGGAAAAAATCAGGCACAGTAGGAATTTTCTACATGCCTGAGTCCTCTCAATTTTTCTCCAAACAGTGCTATAAAGAGTAATGTCAATCACTTGTAACTTCAGAGATTTGGTATTATTTTTACAGGGAACATAGCAATTGGAAATAAAAGCTCTTTTAAGTACAGCTGCTTAGCCCTTGGCATGTTGATCTTAGAAAAGACAAAGTGGTGACAGCAGCATGCTAACCCTTAGGTACTTTGCATGCATACATCCACTCAAAATAATTTATCTAGGTTTAATAGCAAATACATGGATTCAATGTGTTATGAATGCTGCATAAAAGGGAGAAGATAGTTTGAAATTTGATGAGAGGAAGAAATAATTTAAAACAAACTCTGTTAATAGTATTCATTAATTCAATAGATATTTGCCATGATGAGAAAGAACCATCTTGCAAACTAAAAACACTTGTCACGTCGTTCACTCAGTTTCAATACCCTCCAGTATCTCCCCATGTCACTTATAATAAAACACAAAGTTGTCATAATGTTCTATAAAATTCAGCAATCGCTGGATTTCATAGAGATTTCTTCCACAATTTCCACAATTTTACCTCTTTGATATAACTTTCTTCTACTACATCTCAACTACAATGCTCTAGTTCAACATGATAAACAGGCTTCCCACCTCTGGACTTTGCATTTCAGCCCCCTTTGCCAGAAATGTTCTTCTTGTAGATATGAACATGCCTCCTTTGCTACTCTGTGGAGAGTTAATTGCAGGAGAGCAACAATGAAACATACCGATGACAAGGTGGAAAAAATAACATAACCAGGGCCACAGTGGAGAGATTCTGGTGGGTTGTTGGGAAGACTTGTTAACTGTTGCTGAAGAGTAGGGGAACCAATTTTGCTGAGGTCAGGCTCTGCTATAATCATTCACTCTTTCAAACACAGATAATTGTCACATGTCTAGAAAATTTTTCTAGGTATTATGGAGGATAAAAAGATGGCTTAAATTTAGTTTTTTATGTTACTTTATTGAGTTAGTTTGAAAAAGTGATTTTCTCCTTGGCAATTTCATTATAATTAGGGTAAACTACCACTAGAAGGAAAAATAATATTTGTGAACAACCCAAGATGTATCAGGTCCAGGAACAGGTGCTTTGTATATGTTACCTTATTTAATCTTCCTACCAACCTTGACAGATGAGCTAACTTTTCTAACAGACAAAGGTGTAGTGGTAGGGCAGATTAATACGTTCTGGTTACAAATATCCTGGCTTTTCCTCCATGCTAGATTCAACATTGCAATGGCCTTGGTTTAATAAAGTAATTTGGATGCTTGTTCCCGTTACCTTGTTTGGGACATACACACACATGTGAACACACACACACACACACACATGCATACACTCAAAAGGGATAAAATAGAAGAAAAAACCAAACTTTTAATTAAAAATTTAGCTTTTAATTCTAATTAAAACAGTATAGGCTTAAAGGAAAATGCTTTAGGCATCGTTTAATATTGTTCTCGGTTTTTAATAGTTCTCAGTCATTTAGTTTAACTTCAGCTTTGACCTCAGGCATAAGTAGAATCTTTCTTTCAACTTACTATGGTTAATCTTTGTACTTCAATTAAAAAGAAATTCCTGTGGCATGCTTCTAATGATCCAGCAGCAAAAATTTAAGTATCTGTTCTTTTTAAAATATCCTATGAAGAATAATGACTCTAAAACTTTACTTAGAGTAAACACTCAAAGAACAGGGTTTATTTTGCCTCTTTAGAACTCTGCTTTTCACCTGACATACACTATGAAAATATTGTCCCCCAAAAGAAAAATAGTCATTAGTCTCCTCAGTCATCTATTCTGAAGGGTTCTGGTTACTCTCCCATAAAACTATCAAAAGTAAGAAATCCTTTCCAACAATAAAACCATGCTATCTGTTGAATTGTGTTCCTCCTCCCCGCCCAAAAAAAGAGATATGTTGAAATACAGTCATGCACCACATAACAACATTTCAATCAAAGACAGAATCCGGTAAGATTATAATGGAGCTGAAAATTTATTTGATCTAGTAACTTTGTGGCAAAATTTAAAACATTACTTATGCATTTGTGATGATGCTGGTATACACAAAGCTACTGTGCTGCCAGTCATATAAAAGTCTAGCACCTATGATTATGTAGAGAAGATAATACTTGATAATAATAAATGACTATGTTACTAGTTTATGCATTTACTATGCTATACTTTTTGTCATTTACTTAGGGTTTATTCATTTTACTTATATAATAAAGTTAACTGTAAAGCAGCCTCAGGCAAGTCCTTCAGAAGGTACTCCAGAAGAAGGCCTTGTTACCATAGGAGATAACAGCTCTATACATGTTTCTTCCCCTAAAGACCTTCTAATGGGACAAGATGTGGAGGTGGAAGACAGTGATATTGATGATACTTATTCTATGAACGCCTAGACTAATATGTGTGCTTGTGTCTTAATCTAATTTGATGGGTATCCTTATAAGAAGGCCATAGAAAGACAGACACACACAAGGCGAATGCCCTGTGCCAATGAAGAGAGAGGTTAAAGTTGTGCAGCTGCAAGGTATGAAAAACCAAAGATTCCCTAGCTTATTTCTCACCATAAACTAGGAAAAAGTAAAAAAATAAAACAAAAATTTTCTCTAGGCTTTAGAGGAAATATGGGCATATTGACACCTTGATTTCAGACTTCAAGCTTCCAGAATTATGAGAGAATAGATTTCTGTTATTTTAAGCTACCCAATTTGTCATCATTTATTTTACCAGCCTTAAGAATCTAACAAATATTACGATAAATTTGTGTATTATGGACAATAACATTTTTTCATGCATTGGATTACATTTAATTCTCAAAGTAATCCTTTTTTCCGTCTATTTTATGTATCTTAAATACCGTGCCATTTTCTTACCCAGTACATTTGTTGATGAGAAATCTACTCAGCTCTTTGTTTCACTTTATTAAGTTCTCAGAATATCTTCTCCCAAAAGGAGCTTCCCATAAGCACCCTATTTAAAATAGCTTCTCACATAATTCCTTTTCCCTCTCACACTGTTTATTTTCATATCACATAAAAATCCCTGACATTATATTTTATATTTATTTTCGTATGTGTTTATTTTGTTCCCCCAGACATGAGTGTAGGTTCCAAAGGGATAATAATTATTTCATGCATCTCTCTGCTTCCTTTCCATGTAACAGCGATTTAAATTGTAGAAATCAAAATAAGCTTTCTATTTGGACAAAACAGTGATCATTTGGTAATTGAGAAATGTCCTCATTATTAACATTACAAAGAATCAATAAATTTATATGATTGAAACTGCATGTCTGAAGAAAAAGTCTTATCCGAAATTCATATTTGAATGCTTATGAAAAGATTAAACTATTAAAGGACTACTATTTCAGATTGTTTTATACACTCCAGAAGTATATTTTCTCAAATTCTAAAGTTTTCCACTTTGAAAATTCTAAACAGAAACACTACTTCATTCGTAATACATTTTTCTCCACAGAAGAGTGACAGTAGAGATTACTATGCAAATTTTCTTATACTAGGAGCATTTAAATTATATCATAAAACTCTGGGAATTAAATAATGAATTTATTCATTCTTCAGTTAAATATTATGCCTCTGCCATGGTACAAAACTCAGACCAAGAGCTGTAAGGGATTTAAAAATAAGTATCCAGGAGTCCCTGTGCTGCAGCCTCGTGAAAAAGATAGCAGAGACACATAAATCAATATAATTTTAGTTAAGAGATGATAAATCCTTAAGATAGGCATCGCAATATAGTAAGAAGAGAAAGATTTGAAACTAGAGCTCAACTTCAGTGGTTTCAACTCTCATTGAAGTGTAATACTCTATTTTTTTTTTTGTTTTGTCCCTCAAAACTGTTAAGAACTGTTAAAGAACTGTTAAGAACTGTCAAAATGTTAACATTAATAGTCAACATTAATTCTTAACATTAATAATTAACATTATTTATTTTATTTTTTTATTTTTTTATTTTTATTTTTTATTTTTTTTGAGACGGAGTCTCGCTCAGTCGCCCAGGCTGGAGTGCAGTAGCCGGATCTCAGCTCACTACAAGCTCCGCCTCCCGGGTTCACACCATTCTCCTGCCTCAGCCTCCTGAGTAGCCGGGACTACAGGCGCCCGCCATCTCGCGTGGCTAGTTTTTTGTATTTTTTAGTAGAGACCGGGTTTTTGACGGAGTCTTGCTCTGTCGCCAGGCTGGAGTGCAGTGGTGCAATCTCGGCTCACTGCAAGCTCCGCCTCCCGGGTTCAAGTGATTCTCCTGCCTCAGCCTCCCGAGTGGCTGGGACTACAGGCGCCCGCCACCACGCCCAGGTCATTTTTTGTATTTTTAGTAGGGACGGGGTTTCACTGTGTTAGCCAGGATGGTCTCGATCTGCTGACCTTGTGATCTGCCCGCCTCGGCCTTGCAAAGTGATGGGATTACAGGCGTGAGCCACCGCGCCCGGCTAGTTAACATTCTTAATAGTTTCTTGGTGCCTAACCATTCTTAACTATATGATCACCTCTATAAATTTATTAAAATCCATTCATTAAAGCTACTTCATTTGAAACTCTTGGGAAGAATTATATTTCCGGTAATACAATTGCTGCCCTTAGCATATTTCCTACTACATGGGAGGCAGCCACCGTTATTACGGATTGGGACTTTTCTAATGATCACGTATTGCTATTGCAGATACACAGCCTGGCATGAATTGCTATTGCATGGTTACTATTGCTAATGATAACATAATCATTAGTTCAAGACAATAAGATTAGTCTTGAACTAGATCCCTTTCTCCTTCCTACTGACCCACATAAAGATAGTGTTCATAAGTAAATGCAATGAAAACATTCAGTATGAATGCATGTAAAATTATCTTTCTATTGTTAAATCATCCTGAATTGTCCATTTGAATCTTTTCCACATGTACTGTAATATTTTATTTCATCATTTGATATTAATATTGATACTAATTATATACATATTTTAACATGGGCAGTCTACCTTTAAAATGAAGTGAAAAATCTATATTTAAGTGATAATTCCAATTATGAAAAGTAAAGTTGGTATAAGAAATATACAAGCAGAGAAACCAAATCCAAAGCAAAACAAGAATCAGAAAGAGCTTGGGTACAACCCTGGCCAACATACTCTTAACATAAGAGGTTTTTGTGATTTTTGGCCTTTGTTTCTACATTGCTTGGGTCTTGGAAGGAAATAGACACACTTTGGGGATAACTGTTTCCAAATTAAGTTAAGAATGTGGGTATAAACCTTCACTATTAAGTGTGGTGGGACTATTGGCAGCAGATAAACTCACACTCCACTAAAATGTAGCATAAATGTTACTCCTATTTCTCTGAGTATGACCAAAAATTACAAAGGAGAAGAAAAATATAAAAGCAGAGTATCAGAAGTAACCAAATCTTCCCTGTTTGCATCTCTTCAGAATTCGAAGCTGTCACTCACATCTGAGCCTGAAGTTTCCATGACGAAATAAGTTAAGGAAAGACTACCTGGGAAGAGTAAAGAAAGGGGTTGATTTAGATTTAAAAGGATCCAGGCATTGGAAAGAAGGAAAAGTGAAAGAGTGACAAAATGGAGGAGATGGAGGAGGAGGAGGAGGAGGAGGAGGAGGAGGAGGAGGAGGAGGAGGAGGCGGCGGCGGCGGCGGCGGCGGCGGAGGAGCACTCTCTGGTAGTTTGAGGAAAAAAAAATGGCTGTCCTGTAATGCAGGGTAATGGAAGCCTTATCTTTGGGTATAGGTTGGTGCAAAAGTTATTGCAGTTTTTATCATTACTTTTTATGGCAAAAAAATGTAACTACTTGCACCAACCTATACAATGGAACTACAGAATTAGCAAAGGTGTTTACTAAACCCTCCATCCACAGCATCCCGAGAGACTCTGACTGTCCAACTATCTAAGGTTTAGATAAGAACATTGTGAAATAATAATGTTGAGAACTTAACATTACTTATTTAATAAACATCTTTTATGTTTCCATCATCTGATATTAATATTGATTCTAATTCTATACATTTTTAACTTGGGCTGTCTACTTTTAAAGTGATAAAGCAAAAATCCTATCTTTAAGTAATATTTTAAATTATAAAAATTAAAGTCAGTATAAGAAATATAAAAGGGAAGAGACTGACTTTCTTCTATCCACCAGAAGACACACCAATTGATATGGGTGGCAATATGGTGAAAAAGATCACCTCGCAGAATGACTTAAAGACATCATTGTGACATGGAAGAAACAGATAGGGAGGCTAGTGTCTGGGTTTCATGGACAGGTGAAAATCCAGGCTCAGAGAGACTGAGTAACTTGCTGAGGATCACTCAGCTGGGAAGTGGTGAAAGCACAATTCTCTCACTGCAAGTGGGATACTCTTCACACGGCCTTTCCTTTTAAAGATGAGAGCCATTAAAGATTTCAACACTAAGTGATTATTATTCTTCACATTAGCATATTATGAATTTAGTCATTTAGTTCTGGGTACTGATAAAATTCATCCAGAGTTGTGCATTATAAGTTTAATCTTTAGCGGTGTTTCAGTTTTACTTATCAAAATGTACCTTTTATTCTAAATTGTCATCAGGAAAAAAATGGATACTGCTGCCATACAAAGCCAGTTTCCATTATTTCATAGGTTAAAACTTATCCTAAGGAAATAAACATTCAAATCAGAAGTATATTTAAAGAAATAAATACACTGTAAAATTTTTAGCCTGAAGGACTAATTTTGATGACAATTACATTTTTATTATAGATCATAAAATAATTAACATTTTTAAGTCCTAATGAAAATTATAGGGCATTATGCTTTAAAATGCTTGTTGGAAATTAAAGATTGGCCTTTGGCATTTTCCACTAATTTTCTGTGCTATAAAAAACTGAAGATGAGTGTTTTGCCTGAATCAAGCATCTCTTGTATCAGACTATACACTTAAAAAGAACATAATAGTTATAAAAATGATTTGATGCTCTCTACTTTTGTTTCTCAGAATACTCTTGAAGAACTCCTGTGAAAAACAGACACAGAAACAGAGGATTTGGAAGAATGGTGTTATGGGTGATACCATGTCCTCCAAAATTCATATGTTGAAGCCTCAATATCCAGTAGCTCAGAATGTGGTAATATTTGGAGATTGAGACTCTAAAGAGATAATTAAGGTAAAATGAGGCCATTAGGGCCAGCTCTTCATATATTCTCAACGATGGCCTTATAAGAAGAGATTAGGACACACAGACAGGTGCCAGGGGTACCTGTATAAAGGAAGGACCTTGTACAGAGGCAGAAAGAAGGCAGCCATCTGCAAGCCAGGGAGAGATGCCTCAGAGGAAGCCAACCCTGCCAGCACCTTGATCTTGGCCTCCCAACCTCCAGAACTGTGAGATAATAAATTTCTGTTGTTTAAGTCACCCAGTCTGTGTTATTTCATTATGGCAGCCCTAGCGAACTAATATACTCAGGATGCATTTATTTAATTACTTTTTAAAGAACGGTTGGAGAGTGTGTATTCTGGCTAACTTAGGGGAAAAAATGTATTACAAATCATAGAAAAACTATGTTAACAATTTTAAATTTTATTCTATTAATTTTTTAAAATTTAACAATTTAAGAATTAAAAATGTGAGTAATATTACCACAGGTAATATAAACAATGCCAAACATATTACATTATGTTACAACACTTTAAAAGCTTAAAAAATGTATATTCTCAGGAGGAATGTAAAATTTATAGAACTTTTTTAAGGTAAAATGTGTTAGAACACTAAAAATTATTATTTTGATTTCATTCAGGACTATGAACAAAAATTTCAAAGATATGCCTAATACAGAATCCAAAGTCATGTATGAATGATGTTATAATCCCCTAAACTACTCATATGCTTATTTGGCACACATTAGTTAAGCAGCTGTGAAGAAAGGTCATAATATAGAGGCACATTGTCCAATATAGTAGCCACTAGCTACAGATGGCTATTTAAATTTAAATTAATTCAAGTAAAGTAAGAGTAAAATTCCATTCCTCAGTTGCACGACCCACATTTAAAGTGCTCAGTGACCAAATGCACTAGTGGCAACATTCTTAGACAATGAAGATAGAGCATTTCTGTCATTGACAAGCATTCTGAGACAGGAGGTTAAGGATCCAGAAGTCCTGTGTTCACATCCTGGATTTTCCATTTACCACTAGTCATTCTCTTTCTGTAACTTTTGTTTGCAAATAGGGAATAATGAGTAAGCCTTTTCTCAAAAGGTCATTATGAGGATTTAATGAGGTAACACCTGAGAAGGACAATCGTAAATTGAGAAATTTTATGCATGTGATGTCTTGTACTATGCTGAATGAATGCAGTGATTAATTAGATATGGATCCTACTCTGAAGGAGAGTATATAGTACATAAGAGAGGTAACTATTACACAAAATAGAATATATAAATACATAATTAATATGGGATTATAAATAAAAATGTTGAGAGAGTTTCTTCATTGCTTGAGCATAAAGTCCAGACTCCTCACAAGATTAAAAGTGTTTCCTGAATCTGGTTTTCTGATCGCTTGGGTGTTTTTTGTTTGTTTGTTTGTTTGGTATCTTGCTAGTTGTTACTTTTCTATATCTACTTAGAGATTTGGTTTGTTAATTACATTCTTCAAATAGGCCAAATCTCACTTTATTCTGGACTGAGTCACAGTCCACGATGTTTCTCCATTCTGATTCCTGACTCCTTCCATCCCTTTACCTGGCTGAATCAGCCATAAAGTCCAATCTAAGACTACATTTTTTTTTTTCCTAACAGAAATTTTTTTTTCTAACTTTTTATTTTTATTTTTTTTATTATACTTTAAGTTCTAGGGTACATGTGCACAACGTGCAGGTTTGTTACATATGTATACTTGTGCCATGTTGGTGTGCAGCACCCATCAACTCATCAGCACCCATCAACTCGTCATTTACATCAGGTATAACTCCCAATGCAATCCCTCCCTTCTACCCCCTCCCCATAATAGGCCCCAGTGTATGATGTTCCCCTTCCCGAGTCCAAGTGATCTCATTGTTCAGTTCCCACCTATGAGTGAGAACATGCGGTGGTTGGTTTTCTGTTCTTACGATAGTTTGCTGAGAATGATGGTTTCCAGCTGTGTCCATGTCCCTACAAAGGACACGAACTCAATCTTTTTTATAGCTGCATAGTATCCCATGGTGTATATGTGCCAAATTTTCTTAATCCAGTCTGTCACTGATGGACATTTGGGTTGATTCCAAGTCTTTGCTATTGTGAATAGTGCTGCAATAAACATACGTGTACATGTGTCTTTATAGCAGCATGATTCATAATCCTTTGGGTATATAACCAGTAATGGGATGGCTGGGTCAAATGGTATTTCTAGTTCTAGATCCTTGAGGAATCGCCACACTGTTTTCCACAATGGTTGAACCAGTTTACAATCCCATCAACAGTATAAAAGTGTTCCTGTCTCTCCACATCCTCTCCAGTACTTATGGTTTCCTGACTTTTTAATGATTGCCATTCTAACTGGTGTGATATGGTATCTCATTGTGGTTTTGATTTGCATTTCTCTGATGGCCAGTGATGACGAGCATTTTTTCATGTGCCTGTTGGCTGTATGCATGTCTTCTTTTCCGAATTGTCTATTCATATCCTTTGCCTACTTTTTGATAGGGTTGTTTGTTTTTTTCTCTTAAATTTGTTTGAGTTCTTTGTAGGTTCTGGATATTAGCCCTTTAACAGATGAGTAGATTGCAAAAATTTTTTCCCATTCTGTAGGTTGGCTGTTCACTCTGATGGTAGTTCCTTTTGCTCTGCAGAAGCTCTTTAGTTTAATTAGATCCCATTTGTCAATTATGGCTTTTGTTGCCATTGCTTTTGGTGTTTTAGACTTCATGTCTAAAAGGACTTCATGTCCTTGCCCATGCCTATGCCCTGAATGGTATTACCTAGGTTTTCTTCTAGGGTTTTTATGGTTTTAGGTGTAACATTTAAGTCTCTAATCCATCTTGAATTAATTTTCATATAAGGAGTAAGGAAAGGATCCAGTTTCAGCTTTCTACTTATGGCTAGCCAATTTTCCCAGCACCATTTATTAAATACGGAATCCTTTCCCCATTTCTCTTTTTTCTCAGGTTTGTCAAAGATCAGATGGCTGTAGATGTGTGGTATTATTTCTGAGGACTCTGTTCTGTTCCATTGGTCTATATCTCTATTTTGGTACCAGTATCATGCTGTTTTGGTTACTGTAGCATTGTAGTACATTTTGAAGTCAGGCAGTGTGATGCCTCCGGCTTTGTTCTTTTGACTTAGGGTTGTCTTAGCAATGCGGGGTATTTTTTGGTTCCATATGAACTTTAAAGCAGTTTTTTCCAATTCTGTGAAGAAACTCATTGGTAGCTTAATGGGGATGGCATTGAATCTATAAATTACCTTGGGCAGTATGGCCATTTTCACAATATTGATTCTTCCTATCCATGAGCATACTATGTTTTTCCATTTGTTTGTGTCCTCTTTTATTTCACTGAGCAGTGGTTTGTAGTTCTCCTTGAAGAAGTCCTTTACATCCCTTGTCAGTTGGATTCCTAGGTATTTTATTCTCTTTGAAGCAATTGTGAATGGATGTTCATTCATGATTTGGCTCTCTGTTTGTTACTGGTGTATAAGAATGCTTGTGATTTTTGCACATTAATTTTGTATCCTGAGACTTTGCTGAAGTTGCTTATCAGCTTAAGGAGATGTTGGGCTGAGACGATGGGGTTTTCTAAATATACAATCATGTCAGCTGCAAACAGGGACAATTTGACTTCTTCTTTTCCTAACTGAATACCCTTGATTTCTTTCTCTTGCCTGATTGCCCTAGCCAGAACTTCCAACACTGTGTTGAATAGGAGTGGTGACAGAGGGCATGCCTGTCTTGTGCCAGCTTTCAAAGGGAATGCTTCCGGTTTTTGCCCATTCAGTATGATATTGGCTGTGGGTTTGTCATAAATAGCTCTTATTATTTTGAGATACATTCCATCAATACCGAATTTATTGAGAGTTTTTAGCAGGAAGGGCTGTTGAATTTTGTCAAAGGCCTTTTCTGCATCTATTGAGATAATCATGTGGTTTTTGTCTTTGGTTCTGTTTATATGCTGGATTACGTTTATTGATTTGCATATGTTGAACCAGCCTTGCATCCCAGGGATGAAGCCCACTTGATCATGGTGGATAAGCTTTTTGATGTGCTGCTGGATTTGGTTTGCCAGTATTTTATTGAGGATTTTTGCATCGATGCTCATCAGGGATATTGGTCTAAAACTCTCTTTTTTGGTTGTATCTCTGTCAGGCTTTGGTATCAGGATGATGTTGGCCTCATAAAATGAGTTAGGGAGGATTCCCTCTTTTTCTATTGATTGGAATAGTTTCAGAAGGAATGGTACCAGCTCCTCCTTGTACCTCCAGTAGAATTTGGCTGTGCATCCATCTGGTCCTGTACTTTTTTTGGTTGGTAGGCTATTAATTATTGTGTCAATTTCAGAGCTTGCTATTGGTCCATTCAGGGATTCAACTTCTTCCTGGTTTAGTCTTGGGAAAGTGTAAGTGTCCAGGAAATTATCCATTTCTTCAAGGTTTTCTAGTTTATTTGCGTAGAGGTGTTTATAGTATTCTCTGATGGTAGTTTGTACTTCCGTGGGCTTGGTGGTGATATCCCCTTTATCATTTTTTATTGCGTCTATTTGATAAAAGCATCTATTTGATACTTATCTCTTTTCTTCTTTATTAGTCTTGCTAGTGGTCTATCAATTTTGTTGATCTTTTCAAAAGCCAGCTCCTGGATTGATTTTTTGGAGGGTTTTTTGTGTCTCCATCTCCTTCAGTTCTGCTCTGATCTTAGTTATTTCTTGCCTTCTGCTAGTTTTCGAATGTGTTTGCTCTTGCTTCTCTAGTTCTTTTAATTGTGATGTTAGGGTGTCAATTTTAGATCTTTGCTGCTTTCTCTTGTGGGCATTTAGTGCTATAAAGTTCCCTCTACACACTGCTTTAAATGTGTCTCAGAGATTCTGGTATGCTTTATCTTTGTTCTCATTGGTTTCAAAGAACATCTTTATTTCTGCCTTCATTTCGTTATGTATCCGGTAGTCATTCAGGAGCAGGTTGTTCAGTTTCCATGTAGGTGAGCAGTTTGGATTGATTTTCTTAGTCCTGAGTTCTAGTTTGATTGCACTGTGGTCTGAGAGACAGTTTGTTATAATTTCTATTCTTTTACATTTG
This sequence comes from Macaca mulatta, assembly GCF_049350105.2. Lineage (NCBI taxonomy): Eukaryota > Metazoa > Chordata > Mammalia > Primates > Cercopithecidae > Macaca > Macaca mulatta. Next base: position 82,082,593 of record NC_133419.1, read on the forward strand.
CTGAGGAGTGCTTTACTTCCAACTATGTAGTCAATTTTTGAATAAGTGCGATGTGGTGCTGAGAAGAATGTATATTCTGTTGATTTGGGGTGGAGAGTTCTGTAGATGTCTATTAGGCTGCTTGGTGCAGAGTTGAGTTCAATTCCTAAATATCCTTGTTAACTTTCTGTCTCATTGATCTGTCTAATGTTGACAGTGGAGTGTTGACATCTCTCATTATTATTGTATGGGAATCTAAATCTCTTTGTAAGTCTCTAAGGACTTGCTTTATGAATCTCGGTGCTCCTGTATTGGGCACATATATATTTAGGATAGTTAGCGCTTCCTGTTGAATTGATCCCCTTACCATTATGTAACGGCCTTCTTTATCTCTTTTGATCTTTGATGGTTTAAAGTCTGTTTTATCAGAGACTAGGATTGCAACCCCTGCTTTTTTTTGTTCTCCATTTGCTTGGTAGATCTTCCTCCATCCCTTTATTTTGAGCCTATGTGTATCTCTGCATCTGAGGTGGGTCTCCTGAATACAGCAAACTGATGGGTCTTGACTCTTTATCCAATTTGCCAGTCTGTGTCTTTTATTTGGAGCATTTAGTCCATTTACATTTAAGGTTAATATTGTTATGTGTGAACTTGATCCTGTCATTGTGATATTAGCTGGTTATTTTGCTTGTTAGTTGATGCAGTTTCTTCCTAGCATAGATGGTGTTTACATTTTGGCATTTTTTTGCAATGGCTGGTACTGGTTGTTCCTTTCCATGTTTAGTGCTTCCTTCAGGATCTCTTGTAAGGCAGGCCTGGTGGTGACAAAATCTCTCATCATTTGCTTGTCTGTAAAGGATTTTATTTCTCCTTCACTGATGAAACTTTGTTTTGCTGGATATGAAATTCTGGGTTGAAAATTCTTTTCTTTAAGAATGTTGAATATTGGCCCCCACTCTCTTCTGGCTTGTAGAGTTTCTGCCAAGAGATCTGCTGTTAGTCTGATGGGCTTCCCTTTGTGCGTAACCCGATCTTTCTCTCTGGCTGCCCTTAACATTTTTTCCTTCATTTCAACTTTGGTGAATCTGGCAATTATGTGTCTTGGAGTTGCTCTTCTCGAGGAGTATCTTTGTGGCGTTCTTTGTATTTCCTGAATTTGAATGTTGGCCTGCCTTACTAGGTTGGGGAAGTTCTCCTGAATGATATCCTGAAGAGTGTTTTCCAACTTGGTTCCATTTTCCCCCTCACTTTCAGGCACACCAATCAGATGTAGATTTGGTCTTTTCACATAATCCCATATTTCTTGGAGGCTTTGTTCATTTCTTTTTCCTTCTTTTTCTCTAGACTTCTCTTCTTGCTTCATTTCATTCATTTGATCTTCAATCAGTGATATTCTTTCTTCCAGTTGATCGAGTCGGTTACTGACGCGTGTGCATTTGTCACGTATTTCTCGTGTCATGGTTTTTATCTCTGTCGGCTCGTTTATGGCCTTCTCTGCATTGCTTATTCTAGTTATCCATTCTTCCATTCTTTTTTCAAGACTTTTAGTTTCTTTGCACTGGGTACGTAGTTCCTCCTTTAGCTCTGAGAAATTTGATCAACTGAAGCCTTCTTCTCTCAACTCATCAAAGTCACTCTTCGTCCAGCTTTGATCCATTGCTGGCTATGAGCTGTATTCCTTTGGAGGGGGTGATGCACTCTGATTTTTTGAATTTTTTGAATTTCCAGCTTTTCTGCCCTGCTTTGTCCCCATCTTTGTGGTTTTATCTGCCTTTGGTCTTTGATGCTGGTGACGTACTGATGGGGTTTTGGTGTGGGTGTCCTTTCTGTTTGTTAGTTTTCCTTCTAATAGTCAGAACTCTCAGCTATAGGTCTGTTGGAGATTGCTTGAGGTCCATTCCAGACCCTGTTTGCCTGGGTATCAGCAGCGGAGGCTGCATAAGATAGAATATTGCTGTACAGAGAGTGCTGCTGTCTGATTCTTGCTCTGGAAGCTTCGTCTCAGGGGTGTACCCTGCCGTGTGAGGTGTAAGGTGTTGGTCTGCACCTAGTGGGGGATGTTCCCCAGTTAGGCTACTCAGGGGTCAGGGACCCACTTGAGCAGGCAGTCTGTCCGTTCTCAGATCTCAACCTCCATGCTGGGAGATCCACTGCTCTCTTCAAAGCTGTCAGACAGGGTCATTAACATCTGCAGAGGTTTCTGCTGCTTTTTGTTTTTTTCTATGCCCTGTCCCCAAAGGTGGATTCTACAGAGACAGGCAGGCCTCCTTGAGCTGCAGTGCGCTCCACCCAGTTCGAGCTTCCTGGAGGCTTTGTTTACCTACTTAAGTCTCAGCAATGGTGGGTGCCCCTCTCCCAGTCTTGCTGCTGCTGCCTTGCAGTTAGATCTCAGACTGCTGTGCTAGCAATGAGGGAGGCTCCGTGGGCGTGGGACCCTCCCAGCCAGGTGTGAGATATAATCTCCTGCTGTGCTGTTTGCTAAGACCCTTTGTAAAATGCAGTATTAGGGTGGGAGTTACCCGATTTTCCAGGTGTTGTGTGTCTCAGTTTCTAAAGGGATTCCCTTCCCCCTTGCGCTTCCCAGGTGAGGCGATGCCTTGCCCTGCTTCAGCTCTCACTGGTGTTGACCAGCACCGATTGTCTGGCACTCCCCAGTGAGATGAACCCAGTACCTCAGTTGGAAATGCAGAAATCACCCGTCTTCTGTGTCGCTGGCACTGGCAGCTGGAGGCTGAAGCTATTCCTATTCGGACATCTTGCTCGCACCCCCCTTTTTTTTTTTTTTTTTTTTTTTTTTTTTTTTTTTTGGAGAACACTATCCTAGTTCTCCATCATCATATTTAGCATATTTGGATGAAATGTCCTATAAACTGAAATCACCTATCTCCCTACTGACTGTAAACTCTGGGTGATTAGAAATCATTATTTACTTCCTTGTTGTTAAATGCCCAACACTTCCACTGTTGCTAACTCATAGTAGGTGTCCAGTATGCTGACAATATGAAAGATAAAGAAGAGAGAAAATGCTTTTAGTTGGCTGAGATTGTGTATGCAGGTAAATTATCAAGGAAATAATACTTGAATGGCCTTCACATGTGATTTTTTTTTCCTTTCCCTAATCAGCAATGTTGTATGCAATGCAAACATTCATGCTAGATCTTTCCTTCATGTCTAGTTTAGAAATTAGCCTATACTTTGGTTCTCAAACTGAATACTTGCCATATTTCATCTGCATTTTAAAATTTAATTTATTGTAGGATACCTAGGCAAAGTCAGTAGAAAAGATTATAAGAATATCCTCATCATTTCCTTTGTGCCTGGGAACATTCCAGTCCCATTACCTGGATTATTTCATGTAACACTTTCAACAACACTGAGATTTAAGTTTTATCTTTATTTGATAGACATCCATATGTAAGTTAAGAGAGGGTAACTGACTGGTCAAATGTCACATAACTAGTAAGTAGTGAAGCTGGAAGTTGAACCAGGCCTGTCTGAATTTAGAAACTACTTATTCCACTGGAAGATTAAGGCGAATATGAGATAATAACCTCAACTCTTAGCTGTAAGTAAAATTTATATAAAAGTTGGGAGCCACATTTCCCCTTGGGGGTATGGGAAAGGGTTTCTAATTTACTTAGGTAATTAGTTCACCTATTTATTACTTCTGTTGTCAAAATAACTTGTTTTAAATATACACCTTATTTAAGGTAATTCCATTTATAATCTCTTTGTGGATAGATGTCAGATTAATTCATACAGTTTGCTTCAGTTTCTCAGATTCTGTCTACCCCAAATCTTTTAGTTGACAATTTATTGTACAGACCAAAACCATTATTTTCTAAATAAAGGAAAGAAATTTTATATCAATAAACAGTATTTACTATACTTTTTCATTTATATATGAGTATATGTAAGTAACAAAACTGAGATAAATGCATGTGATTAAAATCTTTGGAGAAGCATTTTTTTTTCTGAAAACTTTATAATTAAAATAATTACCAATATTTAAGTTGATCCATTTAGTTTATGTTAAACTGACACATTATTTCTATTCACTGAGTGCATAATGTTGATAGTTACCTCCAAAAGATATTTGTATACATTCATAAGGAAGTGGACTATGTTTCATTTTCAAAGTATCATTAACTCATTAGAACAAGTGATTTAGAAGAATCTTTGCTAAGCCTAACGGAGATAATGGTATATCATTTTCTCACAGGTGAGGGTGAATGCTAATCATCCCATAGACACATTAGCAAAGGGACAAATTATCATGTACGCAATATTTTTAAAGGATAACTTTTGAAATCTTTGATAGGCGGTTGTCCCATTGGATTTTAACTCTTTGCAATTTTGGCCTTCATATATGGCAATACTTAGTTTAGCTTGCAAAAGGTATCCTGTCAACTTGATGGCTGAAAAAGTAGTTATGTTACTAATATTTTCAATGGTATCTGTCCTGTTGAAGCCTTTCACTTTTCTTGTCCTATGTCTAAATTCTTAAAAGGCCCACAAGTTAAAAATGCACGTGAGGAAAGAATCCTCAGTTCACTGCTGTTCACTGTGCCATTAAACAATCCACTGTGGCCACCTTTACGTATCAAACTGGTCATCTCCCGGGAGAATGAAAGGAATAAGACAGGTGGAGAACTGATGACATCAAACAAATATAAAGCTCCAATCAACCATGCATTAATTTTTCAAGCATTTATCTAAAGCTTTTTCTGTACTAAGCACTTCTTAGCTACTGAAGGTAAAAAGTGGAAGAGAACACAGTCCCTGTGGTCAAGAGACACTCATATACGTAATTACAAAATGCAGTAAATGTGATTCTAGCAATATATCAGATAATATTTATCAGTTGATTAATACAGTGCATGGCACCTGAAATGCCTTCAATAAATATTAGGGCATCATTATATATACTATTAATATTATAAAATATTTATATGTTCATCTATATTGTATATATCATATGCCATATATATGCTGTATGGCATACATGTACTATTAGTATTAAAAGCAGATTTTTTAAGTTATGGAAAACGAATAATGTTTGGTACTTTGCATGTGAAAGAAAGAAGAATCACCAAAATGCTTACAAAATGTTTAAGAAATTTGGTAGATTTTAAGAAACGAATTACATTAATATGAAAATAAGTAGAATCTTGAACTAGACAAATAAGCATTAGTTTCCTCACACCTGGGAAAGAGGAGCTTGTGGCCAAAGTCCTGAACTTTACAGGGTCTATCCCCATCCTTCCTCAGGTCATAACACTCCCCATACAGAGCTGACAGTCAACCTGCAAGAACATGCTCTAGATATGAACACCAGAGTTTCTTGAACAGTCTTTTATCTGCCTCCAGAAAATGTACAGTCCTCTTTTCCGCCTCTGCTCTAGAAGTGCAGACTGCACCAACATTGTCATAGCTGTACTACTGCATGGTGTCGAAGGGGTGGCTGCTTGCAGGGCATGTAACTGGACCTTGGGCATATGACCTGGGTTGTTTAGCTGTGTGAGCTGTAGCACTTGGACAAGAGGTGAGAGTTTGGGGTTATTTGTCCCTGTGCTGTCATATTCTGAAATAAAATTCTGATAGAAAAAGATTATAAATTTGGACTGGACCTTCAAAATCATGCTCAAGGTATGTATGTCAGAGTGGGAAGATAGAACCTATTTAACGATTTGATATATCTCACGGTGTTTACCTGTGTAGACATATGGTAAGTGGACTGCCATTTTGTTGCTTCCCTAGACCCTGAAAAGGTAAGGAGTAGACTTGTGACTTAGCCAAAGAGTAAAATTGGATAGATCATGGCATAATGGTTTAATTGGATAGATCATGGCATAATGGGTTATGTGATAAGAAAGCAGAAATGCATAGTGAGGAGGAAAAGGTGAGTAGTAAAATGTCATTACAATCAGATCATAAATTACCGGTGCTAAGGAGTATAGGCTTTCTATATGGTAGGGTAGTAATGTCCCCCAAGGATGTTCACTTGCAAATCCTTGGAACCTGTAAATATTTTAAGTTACATGGCACAAGGGAATGTTTAGATGTGATTAGATTTACAAGGCTTGAGATGGGGAAAGTATCCTAGATTATCTGGAAAGAAATAATCTGATTACATGAGACTTGAAAAAACTAAAAACCTTTCCCAGCTGTGTTCAGAGAGATAGAGATATGTGAAAAGAACAAGCCTGAAAGAGATTCACTTTTGGTGGCTTTGAAGATGGTGGAAGGGGCCATGAGTTAAATGCCAGTTGCCTCTAGGAACTAGAAAGGACAAGAAAACAAAAATCCTTCTTTAGAGCCTCCAAAAAGTAACACAGCCCTGCCGATACCTCGGGTTTAGCCCAGTGAGACCCATGCCAGACTTTTTACCTCTGGAGCTGTAAGATAATTGATTTTTGTTATTTTAAGCCTCTATGTTTTTAGTAATTTGTTACAGTTGCAATAGAAAACAAACAAAAAAAACAGCATTGCTGAAAATGTTTCCAGAAAATCTTACTTGAGGTTAAAAATAAATTCCTGTTGTAACCTTTAAAAATGTTTTTGTCACAAATAGAAGAACACCTGACAATTAGTGACTTTAATAAATGCTCTACTTTTTCTGGCCTAAGAAGTAGTCCAGTGGTAGGAACTCTGGTCTAGACAGCTATGCAAGGATGTGGGATCCTTTACCTTTCTGCCCTATCACATGGTCACAAGATGACTCATGGTCACAAGATGACTATTCTAAATGTTTTGTCTGTGTTCCAGATGAGAAGAAAGTATGAGGGAGCATGCTAGGATGAAAATACATGGTGGGATCCTCCTTTCCAAAGCATTTTTTTTCCAGAAGCTCTACCCATCAACCATGCTTAAATCTTCTTGGCCAAGACAAACTTACTTGGCAACTTACTAAAAAGAAGTCTAGTATTTTATACAGAAACATTACCAATAATAAGATTTCCAATAACGAGAAAGAAAAATAAGAAGTTTGGGGAAGACAAGACAAGGGCCTGAATTGCATGGCTTCTCACAGCCTCTAAGTTAGTGTGTATTGTGACTCTCCAAGGCAAGGTATTAAGTACAGCATTTCCCAAACTTATCTGAATGTGGAAAAATGAGATTTTCATAAGGAAGAAAGTCTTACCAGACTAATGTATAGAACAGTTTGTAAAATGCTGTTAGGCAAAAGGATCCACCAAAAGATTCTGAACAGGAGAATAGCTTGATCTTTTATCATTCTAATAGTAGAGTGGCCATGAGTGATAGGCAAACATCTCTTTGTACAGCTTATGCTCCTGCTGCATGCAAGGCACAGATTAAGCCCCAGGTACATCAGGGGGACTAAATATTCTCTAGTATTATGTTGGAACAGCTAAATGTTTTTAAATTCTCAGAATGCTCTCTCTCAAAACATGTACATTTTTTCATATCTAATTTATTAATTAACCAATTCAATTTCCAAGAGTCTAAAGAAACTAATTTACTTTTGTCTGAGTTATTTGGATATATTAGAAAGTCTTAAAGAGGATAATAACCTAATCATATTTTTCATTTTAAAGTGGAAAATACTGCAGACATCACTGAATCTTGAGTAGCAATGAGGAAAGAACTCACACCCAAAGGTTACAAATGCTATTACACAGCTGTCCAGTGGCAATCTTATGGTTAGAGCCCAGTTATCTCAGTACTCAGGTTGGTGGTTATACATTGTTCCAAAGCAACACCAGAAAGTAAGATTTTACCTGGTATAAGAATTATATTTCAAGGATAATATTACTCTGGAGAAAGGACACCCTATCCAACACATGGTGCCAGAAAAACTGGATAGCCATACGCAGAAGAATGAAACTGGACCCATATATCTCACCATATACAAACATTTAACTCAGTACGGATTAAAGACTTAAATATAAGACCTGAAACTATAAAAATCCTAGAAGAAACCCTAGGAAACACTCTTCTGGACACTGGCATAGGGAAATAATTTATGACTAAGACATCAAAAGCAAATGCAACAAAAACAAAAACAGACAAGACAATCAAATCAAAAAGTTCTGCACAGTGAAAACATCATAACAGAACAAACAGACAACCTATAAAATGGGAGAAAACACATGCAAACTATGCATCCAACGAAGGGCTAATATCCAGAATCTACAAGAAACTCAAATAGAAAGAAAAAAGACCCCACAAATAACCCATTAAAAAGCAGGCAAAGGACATGGAGACATTTCTCAAAAGAAGACATGCAAGTGGTCAAGAAACATGCGAAAAAATGTTCAACATCACTAATCATCAGACAAATGCAAATCCAAACCACAGTGAGATACCATCTCACACCAGTCAGAATGGCTATTATTAAAAGGTCAAAAAATAACAGATATTGGCAAGGATGCAGAGAAAAGGGAATGCTTATATACTATTGGTGAGAATGTAAATCAGTTCAACTCCTATGGAAAACAGTATGGAGATTTCTCAAATACCCAAAATAGAACTACTATTCAATCTTGCAATCCCACTATTAGGTATCTATGCAAAGGAAAATAAATTGTATAAAGAAGACACCCGCACTGACATGTTTATCACACCATTATTCTTAATAGAAAAATCATGAAATCGACCTAAGAGTTCATCAACAGATAATTGGATAAAGAAAACATGGCATGTGTATATACACACACACCCAGACACATATATATAAACACATAACTTCACATATGCATGCATGACTTCATGTTATTATTGGATCAACATTTATTGCTGTCTGCCTCCTCCGCCAATTAAAATTCCACTTTACATCCAACCACCACTTTGACTTTGAAGCCGCCACCTGATATTGGCACTTTGTATATGTAGTATGACTATTCTCATACATCTTTATCTACTGATGAGGATCCTACTCTTTTAGTATAAAGAGTACCATTGACTTCCAATCAATTAGTTTCAATTATATCCAAAAGAGAGTAATTAACGTGACACTAGCCCTCGTAACCTTACTGGCCCTATTACTAATAGTTATATTTTGGCTCCCATAATTTAATAGTTATATAGAAAAATCCAGCCCCTATGAATGCGAATTTGACTCGATAACCTCCACCTGCCTCCCCTTCCCCATAAAATTTTTCCTAGTAGCCATGATATTTCTCCTCTTCGACTTAGAAATCACTCTGCTGCTACCCTTGCCTTGAGCCCTTCAAAGAAACAACCTGACACTAATAATCAGCACAGCCCTTATTGCTAGTTACCATTTTAATCCTAGGCTTGACTTATGAATGAACCCAAAAAGGGTCAGATTGAATTGAACTGGTAAATAGCTTAAGTCAAAATAAATAAATTATTTCAACTCATTAGATTATGATAGACCATATTTACCAAGTGCCTTCTATTTACATCAATATTATATTAGCATACACCATGTCACTGCTGGGAGTATTATTCTATCAATGTCACCTAATAGAATCCCTATTATGCCTAGAAGGCATAATAGTATCATAAATTTATAAATAAATTTTATAATAAATATTCATTTTTTTTTTTTTTTTTTTTTTTTTAGACAGAGTCTCGCTCAATCGCCCAGGCTGGAGTGCAGTGGTGCCATCTCAGCTCGCTGCAAGCTCCGCCTCCCAGATTCACACCATTCTCCTGCCTCAGCCTCCCAAGTAGCTGGGACTAAAGGCGCCCGCCACCACGTCTGGCTAATTTTTTGTATTTTTAGTACAGACAGGGTTTCACCACGTTAGCCAGGATGGTCTTGATATGCTGACCTTGTGATCCGTCTGCCTCAGCCTCCCAAAGTGCTGGAATTACAGGCATGAGCCACCACGCCTGGCTTTAAATATACATTTATGGCCAGGTGCGGTGGCTCAAGCCTGTAATCCCAGCACTTTGGGAGGCCGAGACGGGCGGATTACAAGGTCAGGAGATCGAGACCATCCTGGCTAACCCCGTGAAACCCCATCTCTACTAAAAAATACAAAAAACTAGCCGGGTGAGGTGGCGGGCGCCTGCAGTCCCAGCTACTTGGGAGGCTGAGGCAGGAGAATGGCGTAAACCTGGGAGGCAGAGCTTGCAGTGAGCTGAGATCCGGCCACTGCACTCCAGCCTGGGTGACAGAGCGAGACTCCGTCTCAAAAAAAAAAAAAAAAAAAAAAAAAAAAATTTACATTTATAACTTTAAACATACATTTAAATTTAAACTTTAAAGTTTTAACTTTAAACATACATTTAAAGTTAAACATACATAAAGTTAAACTCTTATAACTTTAAACATACATTTCACTCTAGCATCCATAATACTCATCATCCTCCTAGGATTTGCTGCCTGTGAAGCCGCAGTGGGCCTTGCCTTACTAGTTTCAATCTCCAGTATATACAGTCTAGATTACATACAAAGTCTAAATTGACTTCAATGTTAAAAATCATTATTCCAACAAGTATACTGTTACCAATGACATCATTCTCTAAAGATTCTATCATCTGAATCAACATCACTACCCACAGCCTACTCATCAGTCCCATTACCTTACTATTTTTTAAGCAGTTCAACAATAACTCATCCGACTTCTCATTAATCTTCTCTTCTGACCCGGTGACCTCGCCCCTTCTAATCTTAACAACCTGACTACTACCTCTTATAATCCTAGCAAGCCAATATCACCTGTCCATTGAATCGCCCCCACGAAAAAAGCTCTGTATTTCTATATTGATTTCCATGCAGATTTTTAAAATTATAGCATTCACAGTCACAGAACTAATTATATTTTATATCCTCTTTGAAGCTAAACTAATTCCTACCCTAATTATCATCACCTGCTGAGGTAACCGACCAGAAAGCCTCAATGCCAGTGCATATTTCTTATTTTATACACTAGTAGGGTCCCTTCCTCTAGTTATTACACTTGTTTATATTTAAAATACCTCAGGTTCACTAAATATGCTAGTAATGATACTTACCACCCAAGAGCTATTAGCCTCCTAATCCAATAACCTTATATGATTAGCATATATTATGGCTTTTATCGTAAAAATACCTCTATATGGACTTCACTTATGACTCCCCAAAGCCCACATAGAAGCTCCTATTGCCGGCTCAATAGTACTTGCAGCAGTACTCCTAAAACTCATAGGCTGCAGTATAATACAGCTTACGCTTATCCTCAACCCCCTAACAGAACATATAGCCTTCCCCTTCCTCATACTATTCCTATGAGGGATAGTAGTAACAAGCTCTATTTGTCTGCAACAAGCCGATCTAGAATAACTTATTGCCTACTCCTGTGTTAGCCACATAGCACTTGTTATCATGGCTATCCTCATTCAAACCCCTTGAAGCTTTACAGGTGTAGTCACCCTTATAATTGCTCATGGACTCACTTCATCCTTACTGTTCTGCCTAGCAAATTCGAACTACAAACGAGTCCATAGCCAAATCACATTACTTACCCGAGTCCTTCAAACACTGTTTCCACTAATGGCCTCTTCATGACTCCTAGCAAATCTCACAAACCTTTAATCTACCATTAATCTAGTAGGAGAAATCTTTGTGACTATGGCTTCATTCTCCTGATGAAACATACTTTTATGCTTATCGGACTTAATATACTAAGTACAGCCCTTTATTTCCTATGTATGCTAATCATGATACAATGAGGGGCACTTGCATATTAACAATATTAAACCTTCCTTTACACAAGAAAATACATTAATACTTATACATCTTGCTATTATCCTTGAAGTCTAAAATTATTATGGAGTTTGCATGCTGTAGCTATAGTTTAACCAAAATATTAGATTGTGAACCTAATAAGAGAAGCCTGCAACTTCTTATCTACCAAGAAAGTATGCAAGAACTGCTAACTCATGCCCCCATGCCTAACAACATGGCTTTCTCAACTTTTAAAGGATTAGAGTTGTCCGTTGGTCTTAGGAACCGAAAACATTGGTGTAACTCCAAATAAAAGTAACAAACATGTATTTTTCCACTACCATAATAGCCCCGATCCCATTAACCTTACTATTATTATCTTAACCAACCTCTACAAAAAAAGGTTTATACCCAAATTACGTAAAAATATCTATCGCATGCACATTCATCATTAGCCTCATCCCTACAACAATGTTTATATGTACAGGCCAGTAAGTCATCTCAAACTGACATTGAATGAGAATCCAAACTCTTAAATTCTCACTAAGCTTCAGACTACACTACTCCTCCACAATGTTTATCCCAGTAGTAGTATTTGTTACCTGACCTATTGTAGAATTCTCAATATGATACATAAACTCAGACCCTAACATTAATCAATTTTTCAAATACTTACTTACTTTCCTCATCACAATATGAGTTCTGGTTACCAGCATCAACCTCTTTCAACTCTGTATCAGATAAGAAGGTGTAGGAATTATGTCTTTCTTACTAATTGGTTGATGATACGGCTGAGCAGTTGCTAATACAGCAGCCCTCCAAGCAGTTCTGTACAACTGCATTGGCGACATTGACTTTATTTTAGCTATAGCATGATTCCTCTTATCCTCCAACACATGAGCACTTCAACAAGCATTTATTCTAAGCCCTACCCCCACGCCCTTCCATTAATTAGCCTTCTCTTAGCAGCAGCTGGAAAGTCAGCTCAATTCGGCCTCCATCCCTGACTTCCATCAGCCATAGAAGGCCCAGCCCCAGTCTCGGCCCTCCTCCACTCCAGCACTATAGTTGTAGCAGAAGTTTTCCTGCTCATCCGCTTCTACCCTTTAATAGAAAACAATCTATCAATTCAAACATTTACATTATGTCTAGGGGCTGTTACCACCTTATTTACAGCAATCTGTGCTCTAACACAAAATGATATCAAAAAAATTGTAGCAGTCTCCACCTCAAGCCAGCTGGGCCTCATAATAGTCACAATTGGCATTAATCAGCCACACCTAGCATTCCTTCACATCTGTACCCATGCCTTGTTTAAAGCTATATAATTTATATGTTCTGGGTCCATCATCCATAATCTCAATAATGAACAAGATACCTGAAAAATAGGAGGGCTATTCAAGACTTTACCCCTCACTTCCTCCTCCCTTATTATTGGCAGCCTCCCATCTTTCCTCACAGGCTTTTACTCTAAAGACCTTATTATTGAAACCGCAAACACATCATACTCCAACGTCTGATCCATTTTTATTACTCTTATTGCCACCTCCTTAACAGCAGTCTATAGTGCCCGTATTATTTTCTTCACTCTGATAGGACAACCCCGCTTCAAAACTCTGATTATTATTAACGAAAATAATCCCTTCCTGATTAACTCAAGCACCTAACAATCGGCAGTATCTTCGCTAGATTCCTCATCGCCAACAACTATACCCGAAACAACTATACCACCCCCCCTAAAGCTCACAGCACTAGGTGTGACCGCCTTAGGCCTCTTACTAGCCACAGAGCTTAATCTCATAATTAATAACCTTAAACTAAAGTACCCATTACAGACATTCAACTTCTCCAATAGACTAAGTTTCTATTTAGCCTCAATATACCGTACAACCCCTGACTCAACCCCATTCACAAGCCAAAATCTGGCTTCGCTTCTACTAGACCTAATTTGACTACAAAAGTCTATACCAAAGACTATTTCACAATCTCAAGTCTCAACCTCCTTACCACCATATCTACTCAAAAAGACCTAATTAAATTCTACTTTCTTTTTTATTCCATCCTTTCTAACCCTACTCTTAATTATCTAATCTATTACCCCAAGTAATTTCAGTTGCAACATAAATACTAACAAATAATGATCAACCAGCAACTACCACTAATCAACACCCATAACTGTACAAGGCAGCCACACCCAGAGAATCCTCATAGAACAACCCTGCCCCCTCACTCTCAAAAATTATTCAACTCTCTATGCTATTTAAATCAATCGTGACCACCACCCCATCATACTCAACTATCCACCCAACCAACACCAACTCTATTAATAATCCTAATTAATAAAGCCCCTCAAATGTCAATACTTGACCCCCATGGTTCAAGGTACTCCTCAATAGCCATCACCACAGTATAACCGAAGACAACCATCGTACCACCCAAATAAATTAAAAAGACCATTAACCCCACAAAAGTCCCACCAAAATTCAACACAATACCACAACCCACAGCACCACTAATAATTAGCCCTAAACCCCCATAAATAGGAGAAGGTTTCAAAGAAAAACCTACAAATCTCATAACCAAAAGAACACTTAATAAAGCATATGCCATTATTCCCACATGGACTATAACCGTGTCTAATGACATGAACAATCATCATTGTACTTCAACTATAAGAACACTAATGACCAACACCCGCAAAACACACTCACTAATAAAAATTATTAACTACTCATTCATTGATCTTCCCACACTATCTAACATTTCTACATGATGAAACTTTGGCTCACTTCTTGGTGCCTGCCTTATTCTCCAGATCATCACAGGGTTGTTTTTAGCCATGCACTGTATATCAGACACCTCAACTGCCTTCTCTTCAGTTGCTCACATCAGCCGAGATGTAAACTATGGCTGAACAGTCCACTATTTCCATGCTAATGGCGCCTCAATATTTTTCATCTGCCTCTTCTTACATGTTGTCTGAGGCTTATACTATGGGTCATTTATATACCTAGAAACCTGAAATATTGGCATTAGCCTCTTCCTCACAATTATAGCAAGAGCATTCATAGGCTATGTGCTCCCGTGAGGCCAAATATCATTCTGAGGTACTACAGTAATTACAAATCTACTATCAGTCATCCCATATATTAGAACTGACCTCGTGCGATGAATCTGAGGCGGCTTCTCAGTTAACAAAGTCACCCTCACACGATTTTTCGCCTTCCATTTCATCTTGCCCTTCATCATTACTGCTCTAGCAACTGTTCACTTTTTATTCTTGTATGAAACAGGGTCTAACAACATTTCAGGGGTTTAATCAGACCCTGACAAAATCACTTGCCACCCCTGCCATACAACCAAAGATATTCTAGGTTTAATTTTTATCCTCCTCCTTCTAATAACTCCAGTACTATCTTTGCCTGAAGTCCTGAGTGACCCAGATAATTATACTTTGGCCAACCCTCTGAACATCCAATCCCACATTAAGCCAGGGTGATACTTTTTGTTTGCATGTGCAAACAAAATATTTATGTGTGTATATATATGTGTGTGTGTGTGTGTGTGTATATATGTGTGTGTGTGTATATATATATGTGTGTGTGTGTGTGTGTGTGTGTGTGTGTATCCTGGAATACTACTCAGCCACACAAAAGAATAAAATCATGTCTTTTTTAGCAACATAGATGAAACTGGAGGCCATTACCCTAAGTGAAATAATTCAGAAACGGAAAGTCTAATACTGCATGTTGTCACTTGTAAGTGGGAGTTAAACGATGTGTACACATAAACATACAGAGTGGAATAATAGACATTGAAGACTAAAAAAGGTGGGGGGGTGAAAGAGGGTGAGGGATAAGAAATTACCTATTAGGTACAATGTACACTATTCAGGTGATGGGTACACTAAAAGCCCAAACATCACCAGTATGCGATATATTCGTGTAACAAAAATGCACTTATACCCCTTAAATCCATAAAGAAACAAAATTTAAACTGTATAGTATAGTAAATACATAATCCAGTAGCGTCATCATTTATTATCACTGTCATTGTCAAGTATTATGTACTATACATATTTGAATATGCTATACTTTCCTATGAATGGCAGGGCAGTAGGTCTGTTTATATACCAGCATCACCACAAACACATGAAAAAAAAGTAGCATTAGAATACAGAGAAGACATACTTTTAGGCTGGTTTTCTTTTTCCTTCTGTGAAATAAAACTACTGCCTCCTACCTGTTTCTGCTTCCAAGAAAGAAGCTTAAGTGGACATGATTTCCAAACTGTCTTTATTACTATAATAGGGTTGTACTTTATTTCAAACATTTTTCTGGTTGGAATTAACTAAAATATTACCTCCTTACAGCAATTCAGTTAACAAGTGTGGGCATCGTTGTAAATTCAGTAACATATTTTAATATACCATGCTACATTCATCCCATTTATTTATTAAGCACTTTTTAAAGACAGAGCCCTGTGCTGGGCACTGAAGATGCAATGTGTGTGACACATGATTCTTCTCTTCAGAAAAATTTTACTTTGGGTAGAGAGATAAAAGCAATTCAGAAACTGGCAAGTAAAACCTGCAGGTAATGCCACTTTAGGAAAAGGAATGACATTTAAGCAGAGGGCAAATCATAAGAAAAACTGTTTACTACAGATTTGGGAAGCATTTGAAGGCTAATTAGGCCTCAGAGCTACATCACTGGAACTCAAGGAGATCCACAGAGTATGAGTTTGGATTTCAAAAATATGGATAAAATGAGACCTTTCCCACAGAAACATTCATTTGTCCCTCCCATGTATTCTCCTAACACCCTTGGCATATCTCTAACTTTGCCATTGTTTCAACATCCTGTAATACTCCGTTTCTCTGCATGTCTACCCCAAAGTATTTTGAGCTTCTTTAGGTAATTAACCAATAACTTTCAATTATTGACTTCTCAGTTCCAAACACAGTGCTAGGCATATGATAAGTACTGGATTAATGTATATTAGATGAGTATTTTATGCATTAAAAAATTTCAGGAGAAGAGATTGTTTCTTCCCATTATTTTTTATTTCTACAAATTGAATACCTGTAGAATGTCAAATCCTTGTTAGCTTTCTAAAAAGCAGCCCTTAGTTGTGAGAAATATATTGGGAATATAGTCAGCACACACGAGTTCAAATTCTATTTTTACTACTTTCTGTTCTTGGGCTTCTAAGCTCGTAACTTAACCTTTCTAAACCTCAGTTTCTAAGAAGATTAAACAAAGAGGTAATCCACGGAATAGATGTCCCTTTCCCTGGAAGGGTTTTTAAAACATATTTGCTTTCTATAACGATAAAAAGTAGTAACGCATGTCGTATCAGACACTCATTGTGCCTGCATCACATCCCCTGGCACCATGTGACTTCAGCTGCCAATGACATGGATGTTTCCATGCAAACTCAGGCTCATCTTGATTGTCACCCTACATAGCAGACAGTCTTTCTGCAGTTTTCTCCAGCAATGTCTCTGAACTTCCATAAGCTACTATACAAGCAGAGCCCAGAATTATAGAGTTGAAATTTCCAAGAGAACAGCTTCAATCAATGGAAGTAGCACACTAGTAATTAAAAGCTGCATTCTCTCATCAGCCATATGGGCAATTCTAGGAAGAATGCTGTGGACTTCTCAGGGATTCTGACAGACTGCCATTCGTTGGTTACAGAATTTATTTTTTTCTCATTCTTCCTGCTTCTTTACTTCTACTTTCTGAGATTTCCTTCCAAATGAACTACTTGTAAACAAATCCTTGTATCAGATTGTTTTGTGGGAAATTCATACTAGGTCTTTGAGAGTTGTTTTAAAGTATCTCGCCTTTCAGTGATAAAAACATTTAGTATAATTTATAATGCCAGTATGTCCCAGCAAGTTCTTGCCTTGACTTACAAACCCAGAGATATAGGCTTCTATGTATTCTCCATAAAGTTAACGAATAAAGGAAATACATGACAGAACCTTTCAGCATTGCTCCTAATATGTTTTTCAATGACTTTTCTATTTTGTTGTTAAATGATTCAAGAAATAAAGATCTATTCCTTGACCCTTAAGAGAACATGGCAGTTGGGGAACCAGCTATGATAGACTACATAGTCCTTCAGAGTTTGGAGGAATTGGGAAGATATTGCATTTTAAGGAGGCATTTTTCTCTCAGTAGATAAGAATTGATTGCTAAGACTGGTCTGCCTTGATTAAGCCATTTCCATAATGGAGAATATACTTTGCCTCAGAAATTAACTAATTTTAAGTAAAATAAAAGGTGGAAAAATATAGAATATCTGAAGCAAAAATCATTCTCTAAAACTCAAGATTATTTTACGCTGACAGCATATTATTTAACTTGGTTTAGAATGAGTTAAGTTCAGTGCAGTAAATCAGAAGGGAGTTCCTAGTTTATACATAGCACTGTGCCAGGCTCTGGAGAGTCAACGAAAAGTAAGATGCATTCCCTCACCTTCTAACTTATACTCCTGCAAAGGAAGAAGAACTTTCAAAGGTTAATTTTAAGAACACATTTTCAGTTTTAAATTTTAGGTATGCCCAAGAGGTTAAAGATCCCTGGAAGAAAGGCCATTCCCATAACCAGAAAGTTTAAAGAATATTTCAGGATTAAAACATGAACAAAATTTTGGATGAGAAGTAAACCAGGAAAATAAAGGTGGAAATGATGCTCTAGAAGAGGGAATCACATGAGCAGAGTCTAAAATGGGGCAATGTTGGGTCTACAAGGTTCTATGTGAATTTATGGATCATTTCAGCTTGATATAAAATAAAATCCAAGTCAACCTATGGGCAAAATATCTGAGCAGACACTTCACCAATGAAAGCTGGCAAATAGTGAATATGTATATGAAAAGTAGCACAATATTTTATGTCATCAGGGAATTTCAAGTTTAAAAAACAAGATATCATTACATTTAGTTTTGGACTAAAATCCAAAACACAGACAACACCAAATACTGACAAGGATGTGAAGCAACAAGAATTTTCATTATTTGCTGATGGGAATGGAAAATAATAGCAACTTTGGAAGACAACTGGGCAGTTTCTTACAGAGCTAAATTTAAATATAGTCTTAATTTATGATTCAGCAATAATTCTACTAGGATTTTACCTAAATGTTTGAAAACTGTCTTAGTCAGTTCTGGTGGCTATAACAAAATAATATAGACTTAGTGACTTATAAATAATGACACTGATTTCTCACAGTTCTGAAGGCTGAACATCTGAGATCAGCGTGGCAGCATGGTGAGAAGCCTTGGCTGCATTGCAGGCTACCAACTTGTATCCTCACGTGGTGGAACGAGAGCCAGACAGCTTCTGGTGTCTCTTTTATAAGCATATTAATCCACTTTTACGACCTAAATTAGCTTCTAAAGTCATTACATTACATTGAGGGTAGGATTTCAACATATAAATATTGGGGGTGGGGGAATATAAACATTCAATCCATTGAAAAAAATTATATCCACACAAAAAGTTACATCCACACAAAATATTCCACGCAAATATTTATAGTAGCTTTATTCAGAATAGCCAAAAATTGGAGATGACCAAGATATTTTTCAATGAGTAATGGATAAACTGTGGTGTGTCAATGAAATGGAATATCGTCCGGCAATAAAATGAGTGATCAAATGACAAAAAGACACGGAGGAAATTTGAATGCATATTGTCTACTAAAATAAGCCAATCTGAAAAGGTTACGTGGTGTTTGATTCCAATCATAAACATTCTGGAAAAGGGAAAACCATGGAAACCATAAAAAGATCAGCTAATGCCAGGGGCAGCATGAGGGTGAAGAGGAGAGGGACAAACAAGTGAAACAGGGGACTTTTAGGGCATTGAAACTATCACGTATGAGTACGGTATAATGCATTTGGCAAAACCCAGAAACTGGCATGACGGAAAGACTGATCTTAATATACACTATGGACTTTGGTTTAAAATAGTATATCAATATTTATTCACCAATTATAACAAATGGGCCATACCAATGTGAAATATTAATAATATGAGAAACCAGGGAAAAGTGAGTGAGTGAGAGAGACAGAGAAAGAGAAAGAGAAAGGATGGAAACTGTATTTTTCTGCTCACTTTTCTGTAAACCTACACATGCTCTAAATATAATTTTCAAAAAGGAAAAAAAGACATAAAAACCAACTGCACATATGCTTATTTCTGATTTAAAACCTCAACATGTTGAACTCCGTGTTTGTGGTGAATTTCAAGTGCATGTTTCCAAATCCAGCATTAGACATCTTAAAGTCTGACTATATAAAATACATTATATTGACAATGGTTCATTTTCACTGTGACTAGGATGGTTAAAACACAAGTACAACTAGCAGCTAGTTCAAAATAGTATATATTCTTACATTATCTTTATAGCTAATGTAGACACTATTGTCCCCCTTTAAAAACTGAGGAGATAGGCTGAGTACTGAGGTCAAATGTCAGACAAGGAGCAAACAAGTACAGATCCAAACCTTGTCATTTTTCTTAACTTCCATGCTGCTTTTAATAACACAAACATAAATTACATAGGCATTGGATCAAACAAAATATATATCTTGACCGTTCATAAGAAAACCCAAGTCTAACTTTTTACTCAACAGGCAGCACTACTTGTACCCATGATGTGCCAGAGAACCGTGTATGTCCTCAATTTTTTACTCACTTATTGAGCAATATTCTGCCAAAAAGTTATCATTTACATAAAGAGAGCAATAAAGCAATGGACGAATTTTGGGATCAAATACTGTTTGCTAATTCCCCTTGATTTATTTACAGGCATATCTAATGTTTATAGTAGAGAGAATTTCCTTCCCAAGCAAGCAGCTATGATTCTAGAATTAGCCAGAATCACCCTCAGTTCAGCATAAAGCTTGAAATGTAATATATAGGTGGATGTTCCAGTTGAGTCTGTGACTCTTCCAAAGGGTACAAGACTTTCTTACTCCTGGCTTTGGATATACATGACATTTTTTGGTGGAATGAATTGTTCCCTATGCAGAGTGCTGCCCTACATTACAACATACCTAACCTTGGGTTTCATGTGTACATGCTTTCACATGTACACTTTTGAGGACTGGAAATGGCTTCTCTAGTACACAAGTACAGGTGCCTCATAAAAAGTGTTAAAAGAGTTTCACCACTGAACCAAAAATGTAAAAACAATTTACTGAAAGCAAATAAGAAAACAACACAATAAGAATAATGCTGAGATAGTCCCAAGATAATTAACATTATATTTTCAGATAAATATGTTATACCCAATTTATGAACACTTAAATATTAGTTTATTTATTTTTACTAATTTCTTACCTTTCCATGACATCATAAATGTATTATATAAAACAATGTAACTATAGATCTAATTTCCAGGTTACAGATCCTGATATGGCCTATATATTTTTATGAATAATACTTACATAGTGTGGTGTATGAGTCCGTCTTTCCCCTTTATTAAAGACAGTATAATGATCTATTGTTATTATTATCATATAAACTGACTCTACCCTGTTGTGTAACCTGAGATCCACAGTAAGAGTTCTGGGATCTACACCGCACAATCCCCCTCATTTCTTAACAAGAATTATTCAGGTAAATCATTTTACTCTTTGACAAGTCAGTCAAACTTGGAGGTATTTTGTGTGTGTGTGTGTGTGTGTGTGTGTGTGTGTGTGTGTGTGTGTGTGTGTGTGTGTTTTAATACTTTAAGTTCTGGGATACATGTACAGAACGTGCTGGTTTGTTAAATAGGTATACACATGCCATGGTGGTTTGCTGCACCCATCAACCCATCATCTACATTAGCTATTTCTCCTAATGCTCTCCCTCCCCTAACCTCCCACGCCTCAACAGGCCCAAGTGTGTGATGTTCCCCTCCCTGTGTCCACATATTCTCACTGTTCAGCTCCCACTTATGAGGGAGAACATGCGGTGTTTGGTTTTCTGTTACTGTGTTAGTTTGCTGAGAATGATGGTTTACAGTTTTATCCATGTCCCTGTGAAGGACATGAACTCATCCTTTTTTATGACTTCATAGTATTCCATGGTGTATACATATCACATTTTCTTTATTCAGTCTATCATTGATAGGCATTTCGGTTGGTTCCAACCTTAGCTATTGTAAATAATGCTGCAATAAACATATATGTACATGTGTTTTTATAGTAGAATGATTATAATCCTTTGGGTATATACCCAGTAAAGGGATTGCTAGATCAAATGGTATTTTTGGTTCTAGATCCTTTAGGAATTGCCACACTGTCTTCCACAATTGTTGAACTAATTTATACTCCCACCAACAGTGTAAAAGCATTCCTATTTCTCCACATCATCCCCAGCATCTGTTGTTTCCTGACTTTTTAATGATTGCCATTCTAACTGGCATGAGATGGTATCTCATTGTGGTTTTGATTTGCATTTCTCAAATGACCAGTGATGATGAGCTTTTTTTCATATGTTTGTTGGCTGCATAAACATCTTCTTTTGAGAAGTGTGTGTTCATATCCTTCGCCCACTTTTTGATGGAGTTGTTTTTTTCTTGTAAATTTAAGTTCCTTGTAGATTCTGAATACAGAATGTTCTCCCATTCTGTAGGTTGCCTGTTCACTCTGATGATAGTTTATTTTTCCGTGTAGAAGCTCTTTAGTTTAATTAGATCCCATTTGTCAATTTTGGCTTTTTTTGCCATTGCTTTTGGTGTTTTAGTTATGAAGTCTTTGACCATGCATATGTCCTGAATGGTATTGCCTAGGTTTTTTCTTGGGTTTTTATGGTTTTAGGTGTTTTGTTTGTTTGTTTGTTTGTTTTGAGACAGAGTCTTGCTCTGTCGCCCAGGCTAGAGTGCAGTGGTGCGATCTCGGCTCACTGCAAGCTCCGCCTCCCAGGTTCACGCCATTCTCCTGCCTCCACCTCCCGAGTAGCTGGGACTACAGGCGCCCGCCACCAGGCCCAGCTAATTTTTTGTATTTTTAGTAGAGACAGGGTTTCACCATGTTAGCCAGGATGGTCTCCATCTCCTGACCTCGTGATCCGCCTGCCTCGGCCTCCCAAAGTGCTGGGATTACAGGCGTGAGCCACTGCGCCTGGCCGGTTTTAGGTCTTATGTTTAAGTCTTTAATTTATCTTGAGTAAATCTTTGTGTAAAGTGTAAGGAAGGGGTCCAGTTTCCATTTTCTGCATATGACTAGCCAATTTTCCCAACACCATTTATTAAATAGGGAATCCTTTCCCCATGGGTTGTTTTTGTCAGGTTTGTCAAAGATCAGACGGTTGTAGATGTGTGGTGTTGTTTCTGAGGCCTCTGTTATGTGAAAATATCCAAACCTAGTGATATGGTTTGGCTGTGTCTCCATCCAAATCTCACCTTGAATTGTAATAATCCCCACTTGTCCAGTGCAGGGACAGGTGGAGATAACTGAATCATGGAGGTGGTTTCCCCATACTGTTCTCATGGTAGTAAATAAGTCTTACCAGACCTGATAGTTTTAGAAATGGGATTTCCTCTGCACAAACTCTCGTGCCTACTGCCATGTAAGACTTGACTTTTCTCCTCATTCACCTTCTACCATGACAGTGAGGCCTCCCTAGCCTTGTAGAACTGTGAGTCAATTAAACTTCTTTCCTTTATAAATTACCCAGTCTCTGGTATGTCTTTATTAGCAGCATGAGAACAGACTAATACACTAGTATTATATTATATTATAATATATAACACTCCAAACCCATTTCTAGTCATTTCTTTCCTCTATACCAACCACATTTCTCTAGGACTCACCTGAGTCTCTAGTCTTCTGCAGGGCCAAGCAACAGTCAATTGCGCCACACTTTCTCTTCACCCAGGGCCCTGTAGCTCGGCTTCCAATTGTCTCCTCTCGCTCCTTGCTCTCTTACCATAAATATTCTCCCTGCTACCCATCATCAGTTCTTCTTAACCACTGACTGACCAAATCATCCCACATCTTTCAACACTCCCTTAGGAAACACCTTCTCTGTTAACGTTCTCCAGTTTGAGATTTACTTCCCTCCCTCCCTCCCTCCCTTCCTTCCTTCACTTTTTTTCTGTCTTTCTCTTTTTTTATGACAGGGTCTTGCTCTGTTGCCCAGACTGGAGTGCAGTAGTCTGATCATGGCTCACTGCAGCCTTGACCTCCTGGGTGTAATCAGTCCTCCCACATCAGCCTCCCGAGTAGCTGGGACTATAGGCATGCACCACCACCCCTAGATGATTTATTCCTTTTTTGTAGAGACAGGGTCACACTATGTTTCCTAGACTGATCTCTAGCTCCGGGGCTCAAGTGATCCTCTCAGCCTCTCAAAGTGCTGGGATTACAGGTGTGAGCCATTGTGACCAGTAAGATTTATTCTTATAATGTAGACACCTGGGTGCCTTCACAGAATTCATTCTCTCCTTTTGCCTTCCGAACACCACACCAATTTTGTCCTCTTCAAATGCCGGTTTCTCTGACATTCGTTGTTGTTTCAGAGTGAAACTGCTTGAGGAAGAGGCAGAAAAAAAGAGATCTAAACTGGGAAGGCGGTATTCTACATCTGCTTTCTATATGAGAGATCATGAGGTGTGCTGGTCTGGATAGTTGGAGTCAGGGAGATCTGGGTTCAAATCTAAATTTTTCTGTTTACTAGCTGCATAATCTTTGACAAGTTTACTTTTCTGAGCTCCAGTTTGCTAGTATTACAATGAAAATTACAATGCCACCTCTATAAGATTATTGTAAGGCTTAATTGATGTTAAAGGCCTAGAACAGTTCCAGGCACATAGTAGGTACTCAAAGAGACAGAAATCTTTATATGGAGATATAGATAGTTGTTTTTCTGTGCAGAAGACTGGAAGCATTTTCAATGAAACCCCAGTGTCCTTCAGCTGTACTTAATTACAGCAAATATATTGTATAGATAGGCAGACACATACAGACAGAGTAGATGACTATCTATGTTTCTATCTATGTATGTATCTATCTATCTATGTATGTATCTATCTATCATCTATCTGTCTATCTATCTACCTACCTACCTACCTATCTACATACCTCTCTATATCTATCTATCACCAGAAGAAGGAGACAGTAGTGGAGTAGTGGGCAATTCACTGTAGTAAAAGAAGATCCAGCTCTGGAGTCAGATGGATGGGGTTTGAATCACCATCTATGGCACCTACTAGTGAGGTAACCTCAGGCAAGTTACTTAACACTTCTAAATCACATTTACCCTTTTGTAAAATAAAGAAAATAAAATCTCCCAGGATGAGTTGTTTTTAAGATTTAAGAGTATAATCTAGGTGAGATATATATTTTCCCTCTAGGAGCTTCTGTCTTTACTAAGTCAGTGTCTGTGTGACCTTATAGAACATAACTACCATGAATAATGATAATCAACTCTGTGTATATTATACATATAAATTTATATATGACATTTATCTCCTTGAGGATGTTACCTATCCCTGAATAGAATAGATCACTGTACCATCACTATGCTTATTATATACAAAGGTGGAAGAATGGAGGAAAGGTGAGAAGAGAGAAAGAAGGATAGCAGGGACTGAAGGAAGAATGATTGCATGAAAGATGGCTTTGAAACTCATCACAAAATTGAGATATGGCTACGGCTAATGTCTGTTTTCCCCTCCAAATTTGACTGCTAGGTTTTCATAGAAATGTTACTCTAATGCCTTTCATGCTTGGCATCCTGACTCACTGTCAGTTCTCCCGAATGCCAAATGTACCTCCACATGCTTTTCATTTTTCTTCTTAAAAGATTTGCCACCATTTATAGCATCACCTTCTTCATCTGGGTCATCTGCTTTTTCAGTTATGACAAGCTCTTGCTAAATGTGTAAATGAGCTCAGAGTATTCCTTCCCTTACCAGGGCTCTTTATCTTCCTCCCTCTGCCCTGCACTTCATGCTGGGATTGCTTGTGCCCTGTCTGCATGCCATTTTTCTTTTCAAGCCACCTGAGCAAGAGACTGAAAGAGCAATTTGACAAGAAGCAGTAAAGTTATTTTTTGATCTATTGGAAATCTTTGACTAAAACTGATAGTGATAATACTTCCCTGAGTAAAGTGCCAAACACACACCAGGGACCATATTGGGCCTTTTATTTATTTATTTTTATTTTTTTTATTTTGGGGGACAGGGTCTCCCTCTGTTGCCTAGGTGGAGTACAGTGGCATAATCATGGCTCACTGCAGCCTTGACCTCCTGGGCTCAGGCAATCCTCTCACTTCAGCCTCCCTAGCAGCTGGGACTACAGATGCTTGCCACCATGTCCAGTTACTTTTTTGTAGAGGCAGGGTTTTGACATGTTGCCCAGGCTGGTTTCAAACTTCTAGGCTCAAACAATCCACATGTCTCAGTTTCTCAGTGTTGGGATTGCAGGCATGAGCCATCATGCCAGCCTGCGCCTTTTATGTATTGTTATAGGCTGCATATATCTTCCTCTCCAATTCATATGTTGATGTCCTAAACCCCAACAATACGGAATATGTCTGTATTTGGATAAGGCCCTTGTAAGGTAATTAAGGTAAAATAAATTCATATGGGTGGGCCCTATACCAACATGTCTCTTGTCATAAGAAGTGGAGATTAGGTCGGAGGAAACACCGTGGGAAAGACAGTGGGAGAATATGACCATCTACAAGCCATGGAGAGAGACCTTAGAAGACATGTACATTGCTGACACCTTGATCTTGGATGTGTAGCCAAAGAATTATGAGGAAATAAATTTATGTTGTTTGCCACCCAGTCGGTGGTGCTTTGTGTAGCAGCCTTAGCAAATCAATACATATATTTCATTCCCTTGGTTTCCTATGATATCATATAAAGAACAAATAAGTGTCACTGTCCCCCTTTTATAGAATGTGAAAATAAAGGCTCAGAAATAAAGTTTGACAGTGGGTCATCTGAAGTGGAAGAACAACTCACTAATCAATGAGATTCAATAGTTCAAAGAGCAAAAATAATCTGAGGCCAATGGGTTCATAGTTTGATCCTCATATATTAAATGTGTTTTCTATTTCCCCACAGTATTTAATAAACTGATTTTAATCATCTGTTTTGTGCCAGGAATTGTGATCTGTGCCAAAGATACACAGTGAAATAAAATGTAATTTTTTCTCATAGAAGCTCTTGGTCTTTTAGAGAGGATGTAATCAAAACTTTTTTATTCAATAAGTTGTATTGGATATATTAATTACATATATCTTCACCTATTTAATTGTCTCTATAATTGACACGGACATGATTATTCTGTTGGAGATTAAGAAAGTCCTTAGAGATACAATGATGACTAAACTGAGCCTTAAAACATGAGGATGAAGCAATCAGAGCAATGGCCGAAAGCATCTCAAATGGAGAGAAGGACGTATGTTATTGCTATGTTACTTAGGAGCTGGGTAAATAATCAGATCACCAGAGGCATGTGAACTGAGGTGCTTCAAGCCGTTTCAGGTGTTCATCCAGACCAGCCTTGCTCTGACTTGTTGTTCACAGAATATAACATGGCTACTGCTTCCAGTACCTGCAAATGGTGGAAACTCTATCAATCCTGATGATAGACTGACTGAACAACTGGCCCATTTATTTTTAATCTCGGCTGATAACACTACTATGTTTTTCCCTTGGAATGTACATGAAGATAAATGAGGTAATTTATGCCATGAGGTTCTGAACTCCTCAGAAGAAAAATGCTAAAATAAATTCACAGTCATATTATATATTCTTTAATAAATATTTGATCAGATGTGCATAGAATATCCATGATTCCTTAAAAGATTTAACGGAAGATAGCCAAGAAAAGACCTATAAGCCTTAAACTGCCAAAATCCCAGAAGATGATTTAAGCAATGTAATAAGTAAGTAGGTTGACCTATTTCTGATTTTAAGGGCAGAAATAAAATTACCATTCATATGTAGGGAAAGTCTTCCTTCTGTAGTAACTATAAGCCATATTAACACTGAGTTCTTTTTTGTTTGTTTGTTTGTTTTCAGATATATCTCTAAGTTGAGCTAAGAAAGTATGAAAGAAACTCAGAAAAACACAAAAATACATCCATAAAATATAATCATAGTATCATGTCCTTGATTAACAAATTCAGTCCCTTTTATGCTGTCCCTGAGAGGTTGGGGCACATTGTGGACAAAACAAAGGCTCTGAAGACAGAATGATCCAGATTGCATTCCTTTCTCTTCGAATTATAAGCCTTATAACCTGGACAAGTTACTTAACCTGTCTCACTTATAAAATGAAGATATTAATAGTGAATATGCAGATTTATTATAAGTGCTCAGTAAGATAATTAAAAAAAAAAAAACACCTAGTATTCTAGCCAAGGTATGACAGGTGGTTGCCGAAAGTAATATATTGTTCTTACTATAAAATGTGTAGTTTCTGAAAGACATGGCAATGGGTTAAATTTTAGCACATTAATAATGACATATTAAAAGTTAATTAAGATGCGGTAACCTGCTAGAGCATAGGTATTGGTACTATTACTATTTCTCAGATGGGGAGACTGGGCTTTAGTGAAGTTAATGGACTTACCAGGGTCAGAATGTTAATAAGCACGGGACTCACACCAAGATCAGCGTAGAAGGATTGTGCCCTTATAGTGACCACCAGGTGGTCTCTGCGGCAAAAGAAAAAGTTACCAGAAAAATATTAACTCAGGTAAAAATGTAGCCTAGTTCCTGTTAGATGACTATAACGATTATTGATTACATCTCACATTGCACTTGCATGTTTATATTTTATAAAGTTTTTATACACAAAATCTTGTGAAGCAGGACTGAAGAAACCAAGCATCCCCACTTTTAAGGTATAAAAGTGATTCTAAGAAAGTACAGGTTGAGTATCCCTAATCCTAAATGATTAGGATCAGAAGTGTGTCAGATTTTGGATTTTCTCAGATTTTGGAATATTTGCATTATGCCAGCTGAGCATTCCTAGTGGATAAGTACTTCCTTCAAGTATCATGTTTGTGCTCAAAAACCTTTGGATTTTGAAGCATTTTGGATTTCAGATTTTTTGACTAGCAATACTCAACCTGTATGAATAAATCTATCTGATGTTTACATTTATACACACTCAAATAGTGTAGCTTTGCTTTTGACTAATTAACTTCTTTTTTTGGTGCCGATTGCATTTATTTACTATTTTAATCAATAAATAATAAGTATGTTATCTAACATCTTTTAACTTCCAGATTTCTGTGATGAATTAGTTAAGCAACTATTGGGAGAGTATTATATAATCAGTCCCCCTAGAGTTACATGTGGGGAAATGCTGCTGGGTTCTGGAACAAAAGTCCTGGCCTATCACCTCACTTATGACGCTTATTACTCTTATGGACTTAGTAAATTACTTATATATGCTTTGTCACCTGCTCAGCTAAAGATGGGTAAAAATTTTCATGTAGGTTTATTACTTTATCAGAGTGGATAAAACTTAGTCCTATCACCGGCAGCTATGACCCCACAGCTTAGAAGCTACCTTGGGCTTCTTCTATAGTTGTTTGGCTCCTTCTCTCTTTCATTCTAGTGCTTTGTATTTACATTTTAGTGTTCTATCTATCTTTTTGAGTTGATTATGTCGTTGAACTATCTTCATAGTTTTTGTTTCTCCCCAACAACTCTCTCTCTCTGACTTTTCTTTGTATGTTCATGTACTAGAGACTTAAGGCACTGCCCATTCCATTTGCAGCCAGTTCTGGCCCTAGGAAGGTGTATTGCAGCAAGTTCAGAAGTCTGGGCTCCTTCTGGTCTAGAAGAATGACCTGGACAGAGTATGAGAGACAAAGGAAGTGAAAGATGAAAAAAGAGCAAAATTCAAAAGATAATAGGAGAAACTATGAGAAAAATACGGGTATAGGTTGGTTGTGTTCTCCCCTGCGGAGAAGAGTAAGAGAAAAGTTTTCAGGAGGCAAATGTGCTTTCAAAATCTCATGTGACTCAGACACTTTCAACACAAACACCCTTAAAATCACTAACATATTTTGTGGGAACTCTGGAAATACAGATGTTTCATGTCTTATTCTCAACAATGCCTGTGGTAGCTG
Organism: Macaca mulatta; assembly: GCF_049350105.2. NCBI lineage: Eukaryota > Metazoa > Chordata > Mammalia > Primates > Cercopithecidae > Macaca > Macaca mulatta. The sequence continues at coordinate 82,112,331 of NC_133419.1, forward strand.
GCACAACAGGCTGATAGTAGAATAGGCAGATTTGTTGAAAGGGAAACCCATCCCTCCCAAAAAGGTTTTATCATTTAAAAAGGAAATTAATTATTATCAAAATCTAAACATTAAAGCTCTAGGTATCTCTATTTTTCACTTGTGTAGGTAGAATAGAAGCAGATTCAAACAATTTAGATTCAGATAATCTACTAGTGAAATAAAAGAGTGGAAACATGAAGTCTTACTTAAAAACAAAAATAAATGGAAATGAATGTAGGTTTTATCTAGTTGTGGGTCAAATTTTGATGAGAAATAAGCTTAGAAATGTGTTGATGTATCTGGGAGACATCTCCATTTTTATTCAGAATAATTTATGGCAGTCAATACAAGATGTTTTATAAATTCTCTAGTATGTACATTTTAATTTGTAACGCTTCTAAAACTGGGATTCATCTTAAATTGATATGAATTCACTTAATTGGCAGCATTTTAAAATGATAAATGAGATAGCAGTGCATCTTGAAATCTTCTTAATATCACAGCATCAATGAAATATGTTAATAACAGTATTGTGAATAAGCATATAAATAGCATAAAAAGAGAAACCTTTATAATTAATTAGAAACTTTCAATCATTAGTTCTCAAACGTTGGTGTACATCAGAATCATCTGGAGAGCTTGTTATAACACAAATTGCCACCCTTCCAACTGCTGTCTCCAAAGTTTCAGATTCTAAGTCTACATTTGATGATGATACATCTGGTTTGAAAACCACACTTCTAGAAAAACTACTCTAAAACATTTGAGAATGTGTTTTGTTTTGCTTTTTATTATGTGTTTTTGAATGTCAGTTTCTACTGCAATTAATGTTAAAACTTCACTTAGACTTTAACGATATCACACCCAGAAAATTATAATTATCTTCTGAATTATTTTCATACTACCACTCTCACCTCATTCAGAACCATCCTGCATATAAATAGCAAAGTTATTATCTGTTAGTACCTCCCTCCTGAAACATAGGCACACACAGGCAGACACACACACACACACACACACATCTTAGACTATAATTGAAGGCTGTTCAGAGGAATGCTGTAATCTTCCTCATCTAAGTCTAGTTTCCTAAACAATTTGATTCTAAATTCAGCACAAAATAATGTTATCAACTAGTTCCCCAATATTTCAACTTCTTTTACAAATGTATGGCTTTCTACTTGCTGTTGCTTGCTTAGACGATGAAGGCCCACCTCAGTCCAGCACAGATAGTCTTGCATATTCAGATATAATATCATTTTCTATTTTTTTTTCTGAGAATATCATAAAATATTTATTTCTTGATTTGAGGTTTAATAACATTAGCTCATAGTGAATATTACCTAATGATTTTGTGGTTTTGTTTAGTTCCTCCTTCCTCTAGACTACAATAATTTCATGCTGAGCAAATATTTTATTTCATTTAGTTTTTACTTGATTAAGAGAATTCCTGATACATAGTTGGAACTCAATAAATCACGTAAAAGGGAGAATATATGGAATGAAACTGTGTTTTCAACTAAATTAGTACTTTCAGTCTAGCTTGTATACATGTGGGATCAATTACACAGGACATATATTTGTTGAACACCTATAACATGTTAAGTACCTCTAAGAACTTTGTAGACTCAAAGGCTAATAATATCCCACCAAAAGGCAAAATTCTGAAGGAGCCCATGGAAATATTCTATCAAGTTAGAACTTCAATATTACTTCCTTAGTATTCTTCTGGGGTTTAAACAAAGCGCTATCCAAAAAAAAAAAAAAAAAATTAAATCACACTTACTGGGGCCAGAGGAAAGATGGCCCCTTGCTGATGTGAAAGGAGGCAAGTGCAGTTCAGAAATAAATGACTTTACATAGACACAAGGGCCTCTTGAGGGTGGAGTAGACACTCCAGCTTGAAAGCTCTCAGGCTAAATCAGACAGCGAAAGGTCATGACTGACAAAAAGGGAATCTCTTCTAATATCATTTTTCAACCTTAATAAGAAACTACTTCAAGCCTTTTAGTGACTTAGTTTCAAGTGTAAATTGAAGAAAGGCAAAGATAACGGTATACTTTAGAAATTTTTCTAAACACGTACTTGGTTTCAATAACAGTACTCTTAATAAAAAAATAATTTAAAGTATTTTATTTGAAACATACCCGGGAAACAAAAAAATATTCTCAGGCATGTTATCTACTGTCTATCACGATTCCTAGATACATGGCAGAGGCTCCCAAGCAGCAATAGCAAAGGGGAAAGTTCATGGAGATGGAAAATGTGAGACACAGAGATTTTCTAATTTATGTTTTGACCTGATTAACCTTTTAGAAAGCACTGCATGTCTAATTTGTCTCAGACAAAATCTTATTTACTAATGAAAAAACTGACTTTATCAGTATCACACAACTACCAAGTGGAAGTGCGCATACTCAAACCCACTTCCTCCTGCTACCAAGTCCCTTCATCTACCTGCCTCCCTCAACCCCTCTGAATTGCTAAGCACCACTCTTCTGGATATCTCTAACACTGCTTTAATTATTTTTTAAATCTGTGTTTCTGTGACTAGGCACATTCAATGTTTCCATTGAAGAAATGTGTCTTTACCAGCTGATATGGTTTTGCTGTATCCCCACCCAAATCTCATCTTAAATCGTAATCCCCATAACCCCCATATGTGGTGGGTGGGTCCCAGTGAGAGCTAATTGAATCATGGGCTGGTTTTCCCCATGCTGTTCTCATAATAGCAAGTAACTTCTCTCACAAGATTGGATGGTTCTATAAACGTCTGGCATTTCCCCTGCTGACATTCATTCTCTCTCCTGCCACCCTGTGAAGGGGTCCCTCCCACCATGATTGTAAGTCTCCTGAGGTCTCTCCAGCCATGTGGAACTGTGAGTCAATTAAACCTCTTTCCTTTATAAATTACCCAGTCTTGGGTAATCATGGTAGTGTGAGAATGAACTAATTAATACACCAGGTTTTCAGAATATATCTTTCTGAGAATGTTTGTATATATATTTAGAGGCTATACTAATTCTGCATTCAATTATTTAAATCACTGTTCCAAATCTATATACTTAGTACATAGGCCTGTGCTAAAGAGAATTTTAAAGTCAAATAAATCTGAATATAAAATGGTATTGTTAAAGACTCCACATGGGAAACATATCAAAGTTAGAAAAAAATTAATATTTCTTCATCCTTCCAACTTAGCCCTCCTTGCGAAATTTAAATGGAACTATAAGTTGTTCCAGGTAAAGCCAATGTTTTATTCTCCTCTAAAGTACAAAGTAAGAAGTGTGAAATAAAAATTAATTCAGCTGAAAAGTCATCACTTCTCTTTGGCTTTCTCACTTAGAAATGATAGATTTTCAGTGGTAAAGTGAATTGCTCTATAATCTTCTGATTGAAAAAGCAATATCATTTGAATTTTAGACCTGGTTTCTAGAACCACTTAAATTTTCATGAAATTAATATTGTCTTTTGTAAAATATGAAAAACTGAACTTAAAAAGACCAGTATTTTCTATTTATGTCAAGAACAGAACAAAATTCAATGAGTTTATTCCTTGTGAGTGCTTTAATCTTCCATAGTAGGAGGTCTTTTACTGAACATAGTGCAGAGTGGAGGTAAAGATCACTTTCTCTGGTGTCTGATAACTAGGGTTCAAATCCAGTTCTACCACTTCCTGGTTGTGTGACCATTGCCGTAAGATACTAATTGCTCTGTGCCTTAGTTTCCCAATATATAAAATAGAGATTGATGTAATAGTATCTCTCATAGGATTTTAAAAGGTAATCAATTATTTTTAATATAATTTCAAAGTGTTATATATAAAACAAAGTACTTAGAATTATCTGATTCAGTATAAGCCCTTAATATCTGTTTTCCATTTTTAGTAGAATTTGCATTTATCTGAAAGTCTGAGATTCTGATATCATCCAGATCTCTACCTCTGTAAATGTGAAAAAGTTTCTTCATTCATTCAGCAAATATGAATGTATCCTTGGCTAGATAGTGACGATATAATGTTTGGCAAAATGCAGTTCCTGACCTCAGAGAGTTTATAAATCTTTTGGAATGGCAGACTAGAGTCAATAACTCAGTTTGTGAGCCCTTATTTCTCCATGTATGAAACAAAGGACTGACCTATATTATTTTAGTTTTCTTTCTTCTCTAAAAGGCTAAATCTTAAGAACACAGTTTATGTGTAGGTAACAGTTAGTTGTAACTGTATAGCATCAATCTAATATCTGAGGAGAATTGGAAGCACGAGTATCAAAATATTTTCAGATATTCCTTTGTATAATTAGTAGAGAATAATCACCACAAAATAATTTTTCTTTTTATGGTTTTCATTTTAAATCCACAATAATTATTGAAACTTAATTAGATCTATCACTAAGATAAAGTTAACAATGCAAAGCATTTATACAAAAGATTAAATTCCACATTATTTAAATGAAGATATACTACAATATAAAACTATGTTGGTGACAATGTTGAATGTGCATTGAAGTTGGACATAATTAATCTAACAAGACTAGTTATAAGACCATTCCAATAATAAAATGAAATTAACAAAAATTAATTATCAGCATGGCAATAGGATTAGAATAAGGTGGATATATTCAAAATATATTAATTAGATTGTGTTGACCAGACTCAGAAGCTAACTGAACGAGAAAAGTTAAAATAAAATAAGGATGTTTCATAGAATTAATCTCTACTATTTCAGCCTAAATAACTGCCTACATGACAATGTAATTTATGGATTCTAGAATTTTTTTAGGAATGGAAATTGCTGATTTTAGATACAAAAGATAGAAGTTTTGCATAAAGCAATATCCTATAACCATTTGCATCTAAAATTCAGCAAGAATGTTCTACATTAGACATCAGTAGGAGGACTCTTTTTTAGTTGTGGAAATTTGAATAGTTGATGACATATCTAGACTGTTTTGATCAAGATAGATACAACCATACCTATAGTGCATGCTAAGAGAGCCAAAATAACAAAAAGCTCATAAAGTTTATGTTCGTCCTTGTAGAGGCTTCAAGGCTTGAACCCAAGTCAAGCAAGATATTGTACTGAGAGAAAGGTCGAATAGGGGACTGGATAGGCTAGCTGGAGACTCAAGTTGAACAGTCATAGTTAACCGTTCTTAAATGTCCTTGGTACCCTGTTAATATCTAACACATAGATCATCCTAAACAACATAAGATTTTCTTCATCCCCATTTTAGTCTCAAGTACAAAAGAAATTTCTCCAGTATGGTCATGCTTGGATTGTATTGATTGAGGGCTTGAAGTGGAAGGAGACTGATAGCAGGTCAATACTGTATCGTGGTTAGGGGCTGAAGGAGACAGGTGCTGACACACATAGGAGTCATATGTTCACTCTTTTCTAAAGGGCATTTTGAAGGGGAAAACTGCAATTTTCTCAAAGCTCTAGGGAAACACTTGTCTATTGGAAAGGGAGAAGAAAAAAGAATAGCTAATAAATACAAAACAAAGAACATTCCTTGGAAATCCTTATGAAAAAGTCAGATTTCTTGAAGAATTGTGCCTTTCAGCCCTTATAAATGTTCTACAGTGTGTGACTGACTGTATCAGATAGAATCTGTAAGGAGTAAAGCAAATTACATAGCAGCAGCTGTTAAACTGGTGTGGGAGGGAAGGGTCTTCATGCATCATTCACAGCCTTCTCTAAAGTATTAATAAAAGCAGAAAAACAAACCAAGAAATAGAGCTTCTGCTCTAAGATGATAATTTGTGCATGCATATGATTTGAGTAAAGCCTTTATATTGTATAACTCCCATCATCGTTTCCCTTATTTACAAAGCAATATACATTCACCACAGCTATATAATTTAGAAAGAACAGACACAAAGTATAAACAACCATGAAAATTAAATGTTACTAGATAATCTCACCATATAGAAATAACAGCTGTTAAGATATTGATTTTCCCCCTTCCAGTTACATATTAGAAATAATATAAATTGTAAGTGGAATTACATGGTGAATATAATTTCGTATTTTTCCAAACTAAATATATCATAAATATATTTACACATTATTAGATATTGTATATATGTTTATTGCAGAACTTTGAATAATGCATAATTTTATTCTATGACCATGTAATCTCAGAAGCTAGTTCTTTGTCTTTGGACATTTAAGTTGACTCTCATTTTCCAGCTACAATATGCTAACATTATTATTTTTAAACTGTGCTAATATCTATGATTATTTCCTGAAAATAATTTGGTATAAGTTAGGCTTTTCGTCTTACCATCAGCTGTTGTATGACTATAATTTTTCATCAATTCAAATGCTACCTTTAATGCTATCTTTACCATACACTAAACCAAAATCTAGTCTTTTTTTTTTATATACTTTAAGTTCTAGGGTACATGTGCACAACGTGCAGGTTTGTTACATATGTATACATGTGCCATGTTGCTGTGCTGCACCCATCAACTCATCATTTACATTAGATATATCTCCCATTGCTATCCCTCCCCCCTACCTCTTCCCCACAATAGGACCCGGTATGTGATGTTCACCTTCCTGTGTCCAAGTGATCTCATTGTTCAGTTCCCACCTATGAGTGAGAACATGCAGTATTTGGTTTTCTGTTCTTGCGATAGTTTGCTGAGAATGATGGTTTCCAGCTGCATCCATGTCCCTACAAAGGACACGAACTCATCCATTTTTATGGCTGCATAATATTCCATGGTATATATGTGCCACATTTTCTTAATCCAGTCTGTCACTGATGGACATTTGGGTTGATTCCAAGTCTTTGCTATTGTGAATAGTGCCGCAGTAAACATACATATGCATGTGTCTTTATAGCAGCATGACTTATAATCCTTTGGGTATATCCCCAGTAATGGGATGGCTGGGTTAAATGGTATTTCTAGTTCTAGATCTTTGAGGAATCGCCACACTGTTTTCCACAATGGTTGAACTAGTTTACAGTCCCACCAACATGTAAAAGTGTTCCTATTTCTCCACATCCTCTCCAGCACCTGTTGTTTCCTGATTTTTTTAATGATTGCCATTCTAACTAGTGTGAGATGGTATCTCACTGTGGTTTTGATTTGCATTTCTCTGATGGTGAGTGATGATGAGCATTTTTTCATGTGTCTGTTGGCTGTATGAATCTCTTCTTTTGAGAAGTGTCTGTTCATATCCTTTGCCCACTTTTGGATGGGGTTGTTTGTAAATCTAGTCTTTTATCTGTATGTTTCTGCAGGAGGCCATGGTGTTCTAGATATTAAATAACATTTTATCTGTGTGGTATAATTGTCCATACTTATCACATATCTTCAAACTAAATCTGCCCAAATATAAGTAATCCAAAATTGGTGACTTGAAATGATGAAAACATAATTCTGGGAAACAATGATTCCATTATAAAATTCATTCTTCACATTCATATTTTAATAGACTTTAGAAAAGGTTTATAATTTGTCCTCTTCATAGTATTTTACACATTTCCTTGTAAGCTAGTTTCTAGATATCTTTCTGATGCTATTGAGAATAGCATATTTTATTTTCCAATTATTTCTAATATTATAATCATTTAAATGTTCTAATGACTTCAGTTAATTCTCAAGTTTATTTAGGGAAATACTATCAGAAAAGGATAATTTTATCTCTTCTAGTAAGTATACGGTGATGGTTGATTTTAGGTGTCAAGTAGACTGAATTAATTAAGGGTTATTTAGATAGCTGGTAAAACATTATTTCTACCTGTGTCTGTGAGGGTGTTTCTGGAGGAGATTGGCTGGTAGTTGGTGGACTGAGTGGGGAAGATCCACCCTCAATGTGGGCAAGCACAATCTAATTAGCTGGGAACACGAATAGAACAAAAAGGAAGAAGAAAGGCAAATTCTCTGTCTTTGTCTCTTTTTCTCCCTGTCTCTGTTTCTCTCTCTTGGTCTCTCTCTCTCTCTCTCTCTCTCTCTCTCTCGGTCTCGGTCTCTCTCTCTCTCTCTCTCTCTCTCTCTCTCTCCTGAAACTGGGACACTCTTCTCTTGCTCTTAGATATCAGAACTCCCTGTACTTCAGGCCCTTGGTTTCCGGGACACGTACCAGCATCCTCCTAACCCTATACCCACAGCACCAGGTTCCTAAACTTTCAGCCTTACACTGACAATCACACCATCACAGTTCCCAGTTCTGAGGCTTTCAGATTTGACCTGAGCCATGCTACTGTCATCCCTGAATCTCCAGCTTGTGAAAGACCTATGGTGGGACTTCTCAACCTCAATAATTATATGAGTCAATTTCCCTAATAAATCCCATCTTATCTATCATCTGTGTGATCTCCTATTTGTTATGCCTCTCTAGAGAACCATGACTAATACATATACATTTTATTATTTTTCTTATATTAGTATATGTAGATCATCTACTTTAAAGGACTGCAAGTGTAGTTGTAGTTCTTTGATAATCAAACTTCCAATCTCAATTTTCGCAGACTAATTATATAAAGTTTATATTAATCCAGTTATCTTTAGATGGTGGAGTTACACACTAATTACTTATAATCAGTTTTATTCCTCTACTTTTAGCAGTGCTTTCTTAAACAATTTCAGATAAACAGAGTAATCTAAATGTCTCCAAAGCATATTAACATGTTTCAGCTAATATAACACAAACAAAAGATTGGGAGATATAGTGAAGTTCAGGTTTTCATTTTAACACACATCATTTTGTAGCAGGCACCAACAGTTTATGGTGGAATTATCACACTTTGAATTATCCCACTGTGTTGTGATTGCGTATCTGCCTCTCCCTATATAAATACTCTTTGGCATCATCTATCCCAAATCGGTAAAAAAATTTTAAAAAGCCCCTGATAAATATTAGCTTTTTTATACTCAATTTACAAGTAATAGAGGGCATAATTTCAACTGGAAAGGAGAATGCGAGAAATAATGACATTGCATGTCATGGAAATCGTCTCTTTGGAAGAGAGTAGGGGAAGGACTGGAGGTGCTTCAAGACATTGCAGCACAGAGGCCAGTTGAAGTAGTTTCAGTATCCAAGGAAGAAACGAGAAAAAACTGAACCAGAGGCTTGTAAGAATTATTGCAACACAACCTGAAAATTTGGGAACACAATGATTTCCAATCAGATATAAAGAGAAGCTAGAGTTGGATTTTGTTGTTTGCTTACTTCTGATTGCGCATTTATTAGTTAATCTGCCCAAATGTGTATCTTCGCAATATGAAGTGAGTAAAGTCATATTTTAGAATACCTTTACTGTAAAAGTTTTTAGGGGGTTTATTGTTTGTGTTTTGTTTTAATTATTTTTGCATTAAATATTAACTTAGAAGTTTTAGCAGAAAACAATTCAGAATGTCAAAAGTAGGTAAAAACAATGAAAAGAAATTAATTGGTCCTATTCATTCCCTTAGACCCCAATCAACCTGTTTTACAAAATACCTTCAAACATTAAAAGAAAAAAATACACAGTAATGTTCTTCTATACTCAAGTATTTATCTCTGAATGGATATTCTTCCACCTTCTCCATCCTGATTGCCACCTCCAAATCATCATGTATATGTGTCTGTTTATAGTTTTTCTAAAACACAGTTCTGCTAAGGTGATGAATGCATTTGCTCAGAAATATGCAAAATCGCCCCTTTGTCTATGCAGTCAAATCTAAACTACGCAGTCTGTTTAATCTGTCTGTAATCCAATTTTTCAACCTCATTTCCTCATGAGTCTTTCTATTGCCCCATGACTTGACAAACAGTCCTTAGTTCTCTCTGCCCTTCTTTGCCTTTCTCATTTCCATGCCTCTGTTCAAACAACAAATGCCTTTCTCTATTTTCCCAGCCAATAAAGTCCACTCAACTGACGGTTTCTCCATTCTTTCTTGATTTAGTTGTTCAAAAGTAAACTCTCCCTCCACTGAGTTTACATATATTACTTTTTGTATATCACTTAAGTATTTTTTATATTTCAGCTTTAGTTTTCTATTACACATGTTCTGTCTATCCTACAACATGGAAAGGAATAAAAAGAAAAAGGAATAAAAGGTAAATAGATATGGCTGGGCTTATTTAATTCTCAAAAATAAAATAGGAAGGTGTAAAATCATTACTGCAATTTACAGATAAGGAAACTTAAATATAAATCGTGAAATAATCTGGCCAAGGTCTTGTAACTAAAAATTAATAAATTCAAACCTGAAATCAGCAATGCTCAAATCTATTACACTACACTATTTTACCTCTGGAAAATGGACATAATTGCTATACAGGCTTAAAGAGCTATCCAAACTGAACTATTACCAGTGTTTTTATCATTTCCATTTTCATCTCCATTGCTCTTTACCTCCATCTACTTTACTTCCCCGCCCTCTATATCTCCCTTTACTATTCTGTAGTTGAACATGGGTCTCTTAAGACCATCATCTTTTCTTTCCCAACCATTATAGTCTACCTTGAGCTTAAACTCTGAGGCATACACATGAAAATCTTTTCTTTCTCCGCCCCATTTACAGATTGACCATTTATTTCTAATTCTATTGCAGCCTTGGCAGGATTAGACATCCAACTGGAGCCTCAGTACTGCTGGAATTCTCAGGGGGACACATTGCTTAGGTCCCGTGAAGACTCTGATCAGAGTAGCGTTCTGTGTGAGCAAGAGCAAGAGTTATTATATACAACTTATTATTATATATAGTAAGTAACATGAGAAATGGTTCTTTAGTTCCTGGAATATGTCTCGTTCACATTTCTTGTAAGATTATTCTGTCATTGATTTTCCTTTTCTCTGTTTTTTTCTTTATTCCTCCAACTTGTATGTCTGCTCTGCCACCTCTTTTATCTGCCATTCATTCACCAACCAAATTTGTTGATTCATCCCTATTCTTGTTCATATTTGTTAATGTAAGACAAGGACTTGCATTTAACTGATCTTCAATAACTTCCTAATATTTTCTTCTCTCTAAATTCATCTTCCAACAGTTCTGAAAATACAGAGAAGACTCTTGACATTTTCTGAATGACTACATATTTATTTGTGTGTTTGTATTTCTTCTACTGCTCATAGGAAGCATTGAACTTATCTGATGGAAACATTGTTGTAAATTTCTCTGACATTGTACATCTTGCCAGTATAAGCACTAATCCCTGCTCTATGATGTTCCTACTGGGGCTTTAAGGTAGATGGATCCGGGCTAAATTTCCCTTCCTTATTCTGAAGTTTGAAATAATAACTGATGACAGTTTCCTTCTCTCTGTCTAGAATAACTTACTTTAATCAGATGGGTAAATGCCCAGGGTACTGTAAGAGAAGCAAGATCCATTACCAAAAACACAAAGCCATAAGCTCACTGGTGTACTTACTTTCATCCCCCACTAGAGAAAGAGATGTATAAAAGTGATATGCTTAAGAGTAAGGTCTCTGACGGCATTACTAGATTTTAGTCTTGCACCTGCTGCTGGCTAGCTCTGTGAACTTGAACAAGATACTGTATTGAATAGAGATAATAATGACTACCTTAAGCATTAAATGCAATACAGTGGGTAAAATTCATTGTGTATATAATGTTCAATCCATATTTTCTTGGTGTAACGTGAACTTTTAACAGATCAGGGATGGGTTTCTTATTTATTTTGCTAGTTCCTGGCACATATAGATTTTCAATGATGTGATAGGATGGAAAGTACAAAAAATAGAGAAGGAAAGGAAAGAGAATGAAATTGTCAGATCAGACATCATAATAAATAGACTGCAAAACTTAAATGCCAAGTTAAGAAATTGCAGCCTTATTCTGTAAACGATGTATAATTTTTCCCATTGTAGTTACAAGGCTGTCATCTGCAGCAACCACAGGAAAAGCTCACTTTATACCACGAGCTTTGGGAAGTTCATACTTTAGTCAAACTGTCCTTACTTAAATAAATTAATGAGACGTAGAAGAGCCATAAGCAGGGGCAGATAATCAATTGCTATACATCCAAACTCATATCAATTAGTACGAGTCATTATATGAGTTTCACTCACTACATTCTTAGCAATATATTTTTTTCTTTAGCCAACATTTACTGCTTCTGTTTTGTATCTACCTCCTATACTACTCACATATCTTTTATTCCATGCCCATATGGTGGGCCTCCTATTGCTACATTAAGACACTGCTTAATCCTGCGGGGCTTCCTCAGGGCTCACGCTGCTCCCTTCAACTGGATTTTTTTTTTCTTGTGCATTTAGACACAGAGTGAATAATAAAGCAAACACAGATGTTTGCAGAGTTATTTCTGTGTGTCGGGCATGCAGCTGAGCTCCTTATGCCTCATTTGGTTTTACACTTCACAACAACCTATGCAGCAGCTATAACTATTATAACCATTTTACACTTAGAACAACCAAGGCAAAGAGACATGTACCAACTTTCTTAAGAACATAGAATTTGTTGTTATGATTGGAGTCACTGTTCTGCTTGACATTATTTAATGGGAATTAATAGATTAAACATCCAGATTCTCATTATACCTCCACTCTTTATTCTTTGTGTCTATCTCTCTCTTCATGTTTTAGATAGCTCTCCTGATGTTTTTAGATATCTCTCTTGATTTGTTTTGAAATTTTGTTTCAATGATATATAGCACTGAATCACAGTTCATATGGATGATATGAGGATGAGAATACCTCCCAGATATAATGTTCCTTTCAAATGCAATGTTGACATCTTAGTCTTTCTTTGATTCTGAATCTGTGCCGAATCAGTTGCTGAAGATACAGTAGTTAACAAGTCACAAGAATACCCCATCTAGGAGGTGAGAAAGATAATAAACAGACAACTGCAATGCTATTAATATATAGAACATAGTATGGTGAAGATACACAGAATGTGATGGGGACACACAGAGAAGGAAGTTGTTTACTGGGGCAAGGGTATCCAGGAAAGACTTTTCTAGGAAAATCAACATCTAAGCTTAGCTTTAAAAGACTATCCAGGCAAAATAATGTAGAGGACCTTATAAGCCAATGAACGATCTCAGTAAGGGTCTAGAGATGATAGATCTTGACAGAAGCTACAAATGATCCCTGATACTTGGGGTGAATGATTTGAAGGAGACACTAATAAGAGGTAAAGCAAGATAGGCAGGCAGAGCCTTCTAATAAGTAAATGGCCTTTAATAACAGCTTAAGAAAGCTAGACTTTCTCCTGATTGCATTAAGGATCATTATTTGGGAACTAGTCATCAGAAACAAGTATGAAGTAAAATATATAATACAAGCAATAACTCACCAGTACAAGCATGAATATGCAAAGAACCTGAAATGGTCTATTGGTAATCTGAATTATGAAATATTTTAAATTTATTCCTTCTGGTTTATCTGAAAGTCAATCTAGTCTCACTAAGTTTTTAAAGAGTATTTCAAGTATCAAGATTTTTCAATATTTTAATTTTATATAATAAGTAATATGATCAATAAATTGGAAGGTTAGAAGCCTGAGTTCTAGTTCCTAATTTACCATTAACAAACTATGTGTCCTTGCAAAGGTCATATAACTTCTAGTGGTGTCAGTTTCTATAAAAGGAAGATACGTAACTAATTTAACACTAAAGTAATTTTCAACACTGTGATTATGAATATTTATACCTGAATAATATAATCCATGGATTTGACCTTTTGTTTGTTTGTAACTGAATGCTTTCAAATTGCTCAAGGAATTGAGAACTTATTTTTAACTGACCTGGATCAGTCACCTTGATCAAATCACCAAAATCTCTTTACCTCATCATTTTATTTGCCAATTGGACTTAATGGCAATATACACTAATTAATAATGCTAATCCATTACAGCCTAAAACTTCAGTGTACATATGACAATTTAAGGATTAAGACCATACTGTCTCTTCTCCCCCCTCAGTCTATTTGATTTTTTTCTGGCATCACCATTGTTAATAATATTCATTAGAACCTAAATATTATTTTTATACTCATTTATTTATGTTATGTATTTCTCACCCTAGAAGCATATTTTAACAAGAGATTGCTGAATCAAGCTGGGAATTATAATTTTCATAAATGTCAACATTCATTCTCATGAAAAATAAAGAATTAAGTCAAGATTCTACAGAAAGAGAATAAGATGATTAGATCTTAAACCTAGTAAAGTTGGCTAGATAATTAAGTTAATTTTCCCAAAGAAGATCCAATTTTATTTATATTCTCACAAACGGCCACATTTTCCAAGAGTTTAGATTTAACTGATAACCAACATTTAGTGATTTAGAAGAGGACATCCATTTCAAATACTTCTTAGGACACATTCTAAGGCCACCATTCACTGATGCACGATCCTGCCAAACTTTACTCTTTGTAGTGAAAGTTATAATGTTATTTTTTCTTCTCCATGAGTTTAACATAGACAAAGTATTTTTAATATTCTTTTACCCAACTTTGATTTAAAAATCACTGATCTTATCTCATCGCTGATCAGTTTTATTTGCAAAGTGATTAATGCACCTGGGATATTGTCATTAAAAATAAATTCTTAACGTGGAGATGAGTGAAACAAGAAGATAGATTCAGCAAAATCATTTAAGTAACTTTTAAAAAATATCAGTGTTAATAAAAATTTGAAATGATGAAGTGCTTCTATACAATAACAACTCCCACAGAAGAGTATAGAACATGTACATAAATTGTTGTTATACAATAGAAACCATCCATTTAGGGAGTAGAATTAATTATTTCACATAGATACAAAGTTCATTTAAATAGGAAATATAATATTACTAAAAATAATAAATCAGGTTTTTGGGTTTTTTTCCTCAAAGTTATTTATTTATTTATTTTTGAGATGGATCTCGCTCTGTCACCCAGGCTAGAGTGCAGTGGCATGATCTTGGCTCACTGTGATTTCTGTTTCCTGGGCTCAAGTGATTCTCCTGCTTCAGCCTCCCGAGTAGCTGGGATTACAGGCACGTGCCACCACGCTTGGCTGATTTTTTGTGTTTTTAGTAGAGACAGGGTTTCACCATGTTGGCCAGGCTGGTCTCGAACTCCTGACCTCAGGTAATCCGCCTGCTTCAGCCTCCCACAGTGCTGGGATTACAGGCATGAGCCACTGTGCCCGGCCAGTAAATCAGTTTTAAACATATATTGAGCACCTATACTATTTATATGCTAGCTATTCAGGTATATCATCTCTAATCATCATGCAGCCCTATATGGTATGTATTTTCATGCTTGTACTATGGGTGAGTAAACTGAGATAAGATGTGATTACAGTACTTGTTCAGAGCCACACAGTTAAGAAGCGAAATTGCCAGACTTAAGGCCCAATTCTACTCATCTCCAAAGCCTATTACTTTTTATTACCATCTGGCCCCTCCCATTTTATGGATTATCCCATAATGTCTAAAAATTAAAGCATCTTTATTATGTTGTCATTGTCACTTCAACTTCTCCACTCAGGCCATGATGCCCAAATTACCAGTATCAAGCCCAGCCTCTTCTATTAGAGATGATAATTTTTTTCATGCTTGAATTCTCATAAATCTGACAACTGACCTAGGTTGGCCAGTCCAAAGATAGCCCCAGATTCAAGAAACTATTAGTGTCTTTGTGACTTAAGAAATTAGTATGGCCACTCATGCTTCACTTTTATTTTGTGCTTGTAAGTTTTGGGCTTCTTTAGTATCTTTTGAGTGAAAAGGGACAAAGCTGAGCTCTTCAGCAGAATCTCTAGGCTACAATAACTCTCTGCCCATATATATAACATTGTGAGAACTGGAATGGGTACAAGAGCTTTGTGCAACATATGGCATATATTTTCCATAGAATGAAAGATATGCAACATTCTGATTTCTTAGAAGTGGTCGTCCAGAGTCTCTGACATTTATGAAACTGGCTATTGCCTAAATTCATTGTTGCAATATTAGTCATATCCTCATATTTGCACTTATATTTTGGGCATCACAAACATGACACACAGGTACACACACTACGTAGATTATGCTCAGCAGTCAGTATCAGCAGCTTAATGTGCAAGGCAAAGTTAATTACATTAAAATGTGGTCTGTATCCAGTTCTGTATAAAGGTAAATGGGCCATTTAGCCCATTTTCTGGCTCTATCCTTAATGAGGTATGTTAATTTGGGTAAATTAAATATCGTCCCTGAGCCTATCATGTTGGATGTCACATGGGCATAATACTGTTGCCCATGGTATGTCTGGTGTGAAAATTAAAGAAGAATATATAGAAAGAGCATATGGCATATACATAATACAGTCTAGTGATGAACACACACCAGTGAATAAAATGACTAAAATGTGTGGTAGAATTGAGCTGTTGGATCCCTGATGTACCACGACCTAGGCTGGGCACTGAAGTGTGGCACACCTTGTGGTTAATACAGGTGGTGATTTCCATATAATGATCATTACTGCAGAAGCTGACACCATGGACTTAAAAGCACATGTATATGTGTACAGGGAGCAGAGAATAAAAATAACTTAAATTTTCAGATTTTGAAGAATAAGGTAAAACACATCAAGCAATAAGTATAGAAAAAAGGCAAACCTCAGTTTCTGAGGGCATTTTAGTTTATGCTAAAACAAAGTCAACTTACCTGTTGTTTTCCTCTTTTATCCCTCACATGTCATAGTATGCTTATGTTCAGAAGTCACTTATAAATATTATTGAAATAAAATATTGTAATTATCTAAATTCTAACTACAAATGCATTTTGAACATAGAATATTTCTTCCTTATGACATTAAACACATTTAATTAAGAAATAGATATTGAAAGCTACTATGTGCAGAATATTCCATGAAATCCTCGAACAAATGATGGAGACTGAAAAAGACACAGGAAAGCTGACTGCTAAAAAGGAAACATTAAGTGTTTAGAACATTAAACAGGGAATCAAAAGAGGGAGGGTTTATTTCTAGCTTGGCCCCATAAAGGGTAATATTGGCTACAAAATTATGAATAAGTTGCTTTACTTTTGAGGCTACTTCTTCTTTTTAAAATAGAAATAAAAATTCTTAATTTATCAGGGTTATTTTAATTTGTAACTATGACAAAGGATGTGAAAGTCCTTTCTACAGAGTAAAGCTCATATACTTAGAAAAACAACATGGTTATTAATAGAAAAACAACATAGTTATTAAACACCTGCTCTGAGCTGTTGAAGCATTTTACATACCTTACCTCATTTAACTATCACACACACGCACACACACACAAAAAAACTCTAGGAAGTAGATATTATTATTATTACTATCTCAATTTTAAAGATGTGAGAAAGAGATGCTCAAAGAGTTTAAACAACATCCCCAAAATTCACACAGGTGAAATGTCATAGAGTTACGATTCAAGCCCAGAAAATATGATTTCATTATATTAAAATCATCTCATCTTAAATTTCACAGTCTGTCTCCTTCTCTACTTTTTACAAACTGAAAATGCTATAAGCCTACGCACAAAACCAGGGGCAGCTGAAAGCAAGTAACGTGAAATGACAAACACACACATTCAATATCAGCATCATGAAGAATATAGTTGGGTAAGAAACAAAATATGCGAGAATTTTGTTAAAGCTTGACAACACTGGGAAATGTTACCTGGACAGACAGTATCCCAGGCCTCCAGGGAGCACTGACATGATGAAAAAGAGATGAAAGGGAAGAGCACTCAGGCAAGCATTCATCAGCCAGAGTGGACTCTGAGACTCGCCTGGCCTGCATGCATCAAGAACAGGTATGAAAGCAAAGAGAACCACCCTGTAAGGACAGAAAGGCCCAGCACACCTGGTGAGAAGAGAGGAAAGGGCCCAGGAGGCAAAGGCACCAAGAAAGTACACCAAAAGAGCGCCAGAGAGGGCTAAGGGAGGAAGAGGACTTTAATTATCCTATTACAGGCCATTGGAAAGGCCTCTGAAAGTGAGGGCTCAGCTTGCTGCATGTGGCTATGGAAAAACTTGATGCATTCAAACTGTATGCCACTCAGGAAGGGAGTTTTGTTCTCTACAGGGTGTTTTACTGTGGGGACTAAGGAAATACATTTTATCAAAATAGATTTGTAGGACATATTTGATTTATTCTGTGACAGTTCCAAAGCTAACTCTTGGAGGCCAAATGAAAAGAAAGTAGGGAAGGAAAGAAGAAAGGAAGGGAGGAGAGGAGAGAGGGAGGGAGGGAGGGAGGGTGGGAGAGAGAGAAGGAAGGGAAGGAAGGGAATGAAGGGAAGGAAGGAGGGAAGGAAGGTAGGGAAAACATGAAAAATTGCAGGAGAAAATAATGTGACAGGACAATAAATAAAATTATCCTCATGTATGACAAATAATTGAAGCTAAAAATAGGTTTAAGAAAAAAAAGTAGAGCATTTAGCTCTAGGGAAGAAAAATCATGTGAAACCTAGATATGATCTGAGTCAGTGTCAATGCCCGACATGTGCAAACCTCCACTTCCAACCCTCTTCCCTGTGTAGGTCCTAGCGCCTCAGGAATTCCTCTGACTCTGCAATAACCCTTCCATTCTCAGTCATGTGGGCATGTGACAGTATGATAAAAGTCAAAAAGTCCTGGGGTTTTTCATTCAATTTCTTAAAAGATACTAGCAACACCCAGAAATGAATGACTCATTGGATTTAGCAAAAGTGTTAAAAATATAAGTGTTTAAAGTGCCATGCTCAGGTAGACCAGGAAAAGAGGGGTATTTCTGTGACTATAAATATGGGCTAGGGCCTACTGTGGATCTGAATTCAAATCCTTGCTTAGCTACTTTTTAGTTTTGTCAAAGATTGACACATTAATTATGCTCTCTGAGCTTCAGTTTATTTATCTGTGATGATATGCTACCCCATGTTTTTGTGCAGACTAAGTTACATTTTATGAGCTTTTTCCTTTTTTTTTTTCCTTTACCTGGTACAATAGGTATCCAAGTACTGTTAGTTCTCTTTCTAGGAACAAGGCATGGTGGCTCACACCTGTAATCTCAGCCTCTTCTGAGGCTGGGTTGGGAGAATGATTTGAACCCGGCACTTTGAGGCTACTGTGAGCTATGACTGTGCCACTGCACTCCAGCCTAACTATAGAATACTAATTTTAGTGTTCTTTGCTTCGAATTCCAATGCTGTTTCTGCCTGAAACCTTTCCTCATGAACCTCTAAGGAATTGTACTAGAATTCTTTTTTTTATTTTTAATTATTTTTTGAGACACGGTCTCACTCTGTTGCCCAGGCTAGAGTGCAGTGGCATGAATGTGGTTCACGCAGCCTCAATCTCCTGGGCTCCAGGGATCCTCCTGCCTCAGCTTCCAATGTAGCTGGGACCACCAGGCACATGCCACCATGCCAGCTTATTTTATTTTATTTTACTTTATTTTATTTTATTTTTTGGAGAGATGAGGTGTCACTTTGTTGCCTAGGCTGGTCTTGAACTTCTGGACTCAAGCAATTCTCCTGCCTCAGGCTCCCAAAGTGCCGGGATTACAGGCATGAACCACGCACGCAGCTTCAGAATCCATTTTAAATAAATACGTGTTTGAAAGATAGATATGAAATATTGTTTTATAAATACCAAATAATCCTTTTCAATTGTACAGAGTTGTTTGTATATGTGTGTGTGTGTGGCTTTTTGCCTCTTTTTTTACTACAGAACCACAAAATGAGATATTCCATAACCATGACACTAAGGTAGAACCTGATTTGAGTAATAAAATAATCAAACATTACTGTCCATTAGAGTATATTTACAGAGGCAAAGAAAGAGAAAACAGACATTTTAAGGGAGAAAAAAGACACAAGATATAAAACTTATTTTGCCAGATTATTCAATTTCGTACCAGTCCAGTTTATGAATTAATGTTTTATAGATTTTGTGAAAGCTCTTAACCTTCTTCTCTAAAAGCATAGATTTAGAGATTGGAAATGATCTGTAGCGATGCCTTTGCCATACATACAACATTTATTTCATTAATAGTAGATGTTATTGTGGGGATTTATTGACTTGGGGTTCTTTAAACCTTTTTTATTAATCTTTTTTTAAATGTGTTTATGAACCTGTAGAGAATCTACATCTCCCCTGAGATTATTTGCAAAATAGTCTGTGAAAATCCATGTTTGCATTTTCTAAGAAAATGACCTGTGGGGTTTTGTAAGATTCTTTAAGAAGCATGTGAACTTCTTAAGAAAAACATTGGCTAATTCAACATAACAAATGCTAATTTATTTTCAAATATTTTTTGAAGTTTGGTGTTCGACGTTTTTGTGTTCCCACTATGAATTTGGTACAATTGTTTTGTTTGTTTGTTATTCATTGTTTTGGGATCCCTCAGTTAAATAGGGGTCTCAGTACCAGAGCAGCTAGGAAACCTTCCCAAAGGGGAAGTGAAAGGGAGCTGGACATGGATATTTACAGCGCACCTTTGATGGAATACTTATTTTATCTGGCAGATGGCCTAATGCCTTGTCATGCAACCCTCACATGGCAAATATCCTTAAGGCTCCTCTCTGACCTGTGTCCAGTTGATGCCTGCCTGACCATAGCTCAAGGCACTGGCAACTTGACTTTTTTCCTCATGTCCCAGAAAATACTTGGCCTGGAGAAGCCCCTGGATCATCAGATGGAAGGCACAAATTCCATACACCACAACAATAGGAAACAATTCAAAGATTTTTACTTACAGATCTTAAGCAAGGACTTCATAATGAGTCGGGAAGGTAGACCTCTGTCCTGGGTCACACAAGGGAGGAATGAAGAATGAAGAATCGGGTAGAGAGACAAGAACATATGACTACTAACAGTATATATACGGAAATAGAGTGGACCATTTAAAATTCATGGGCAAATGCCTAAATGATCCATGTAAAGCAGAGATCCTTATCTGTTAGGCAGGAGAGTGCTTCTAAGTTCTTATTTATTTGGGGTCACTGGCTTGAGCCACTTTGGTGTGATGTAGAATTGGAAACTGAATCAAGGCTGACTGAGACCTTCTTCTAGTATGAGAAAGTTAAACCTGTATTCAAAATGGATGCAACATGTCTTAGTCTATTTTGTGTTGCTATATAGAAATACCCGAGGCTGAGTAATTTATAAAGTAAAAAGGGTTATTTGGCTCGTGATTCTGAGAGCTGAAAAATCCAATGAACACCTACAGTTGGTGAGGGCTTCAGGTTGTTTCCACTCATGGTGGAAGGTGAAGGGATGCCCCTGTGCACAGATCACATAGTGAAAGATGAAGTAAGAGAGAGGAGGGATGGGCCAGGCCCTTTTCGACAACCTCCTCTTGGTTAAGGCTGTGGTGAGCTGTGATTGCACTACTACACTCCAGCCCAAGCGACAGAGTGAGACCCTGTCTCAAAACAAACAGCAATAACAACAACACAATAATAACAATAATTTAAAAACTGGCTCTGTTAGGAACGAACAGAATGAAAACTTTTGCCATAGGGAGGGGCATTCACCTATATGCGACCCAAACACCTCCCATTAGACCCCATCTCCAACAATGGGGATCAAATTTCAACATGAGGTTTGTAGGGGGCAGATATCCAAAACATAGCATGGAGGCAATATGAAATTGTAAGAATTCACTCTGTAACATAGTAAGTAAAAATACTGGCAATACCTATTTGAAAATTTGCCTATTTAGAAAATATCATAACATGAGATGGAAAGAAAAAAAAAAACTGGATGGACACTGGTCTTTTCTCATTGAGGTAAGCTGAAATTTTATTTTATAATAATGAAATGATACAATGGATATAGCTTGGTGTGTCACGTGGAGAGGTATCAAATTATGTTGCAATAGCTATGTAACCACTTTTGGCATAATATCCAGAAAATAGAAAAAACAACATGTTTATGAGTCTCCTATACAACTTTAATAAAGCAACATCTAGCAAAGGTACATAATTGGACAACAGAGACTAAAGGCTTTGCATTAAAATTCACAGGGTAAGTAAATCAAACATTCTAGACATGAGAAATATAAAATCAATTAAAGACAAACTGATGCCTTAATAGATTCTGCCATTGATATCAACCTATGAAAAAATGGTGGAACTCCTTACAGAGTTTCTCCA
Organism: Macaca mulatta; assembly: GCF_049350105.2. Classification (NCBI taxonomy): domain Eukaryota; kingdom Metazoa; phylum Chordata; class Mammalia; order Primates; family Cercopithecidae; genus Macaca; species Macaca mulatta. Next base: position 82,134,429 of record NC_133419.1, read on the forward strand.
AAGTCCAATTGATGTCATCATATGTAAGTTTAGTTGACATCCAGCAGCATTTTAATTGGCTATATTCTTTATTTCTAAAGGGCAATTTTATGCACGATATCTAGGTGTTCTGTGTTTTCTATTGCATTGACCTTTAGAGATTCTTAGAAATAGTCTTTGAGGTTTTATTTCATTTTTTTCAGATTAAAAATAGCTTATTACATTGCTTCCTTTGAGATAATAACCATTTATAGAAGGTGTATATGGACCTACTAAGGCTGTGTCAATTATATCCAAAGCAAATACCAATACTACTGAATTTAGGCCATTTAAATTTTAGTTTAAATGACTTTAGTTTAAATGGACTTTTAGTTTGTTTGTTCACTTAGTTTTAGCTTTCCATTGTGTTCCCTTGTCTTGCTTCATAAATATAAAATGGTCAATTATGGTGGGAATATTTAATTGGCAAATAATGTTTAAAATAGCAAATGAAATAAAATTGTTTTTATAAAGGGTATGGAGATCTCACAGGATAAAAACGATGTTTGTTTGGAATCTATGCTGTGCCAGGTCTTTATCATATTTTCACCTAAAAATATCATTTATGATTGGGGGAAAATCAAGCCTTATTAAAGAGCACAGCAACTTGGAAAAATCACACAAGTATTTAGTGATGAATCTGGCTTCAATCCAGTGCCATGGGTTCCATAAAGTGTTTTTTGTTTGTTTTTTCTCTTATTTAGTAATATCACCTCAGCAAAGTATCATTGCCTCTGTAATTACTATTATTTCCTACTACCAAACTATGGAATCAGATTGTCTTATGATTTGAAATCATCAGTGCATGTTATTAACTAGCCCAGTAGTAAAATTTAGACAAAAATAATTAACTCATGAAGAGCCTTTAAAGATAAGGTCTGTGACCTTCAAGGTATCAGCATATTCCTCCCTGAATTGCCTCAGATGCTAAAGGATAGTTGAAAGTTTGCTTTGCTGATACATGGCTGGAGAGTGTGTAAAGTCTGCATTGATGACAAGATAGGAAAACAGGCTCCTCAATCAGATTAAAAGATTTGGTAGTACTGGTTCCTTCAGTACTCATTGTATGAAGTTGGGTAAATCATTTAACTTATTTAAATTTTCTTATTTATACATTTAAGATAATAATATTACCTACATTTTCAAGGTTTTGTGGTAGTATGCATAAAACTTGCACCACAAGCTGGAATATGGTAATTACTAAAAACAAACAAATAAACAAAACTAGTATATGAAAGAATTTCTTCATTTTAAAAGGACAAAAATTCAAACCATTTTAATGTAAAAGTAAACCTGTGGCATGTATAACTAGGAATTCCAAAGAGCAGACCTAGCTTTAGGCATGGATGGATCCAGGGGTTTAAATAATATAATCAGAATTATGTTTTTCCCTCTCTCAGATCTGTGTGCTTCTGCCTGGGTTTTGTAGACAAGCTCCTTCTATGGTTCTTTAATATGGCTATGATGAGGCTGAATCTACCAATGGTCCTCTACTACTTCACAATTCCAGAGAGAATATGAACAAGCCAACATAATGGAGACCTGACTGGTCTAACTTAAGTTGCATGTTACGACTGCAATAATCACTGGCTAGAGAGATGAAGCTCTGATTAGCCAGTCTGAGCCATGCACCCACCCATAAGCTCCTGCAGTCAAAGCTAGTGGGGTAATAGTATGAAAAAAAGAGAGAAGAATGCTGGGTAAACACATAGATACACACACACACACACACACCACCACCACCACCACCACCTCCACAACAACAACAACAAATATCCAGCATAGTAGTCTATTATGCTATGCATTTGCTTATTTGGAACTAAATATAATTTGTAGTTAACTTTATTCTAGGCTGGCCAAATCTGTGCATAGACATTATTTACTTAATTCTTGTTCATTAATGGACTGTTCTTCATTCCATAGGAAAATATTTGTCTAGTGCAAATTAATACCATTCTAATGTAAACATTAGTCTAAGGGAAAATTAATTCTTCTGGAAAGTAAAATAGCATTAGAAAATAATTTTAAAAACATATTTATTTTCAACTTTTAATTAGTAGCTTTATTAATTATGAAAAATATTCCTAACCTCTTTGTCCACTTTTGCCATCTATAAAATGGGTACAGTTTTGCATATAAAAGTATACAGAGTAATGTACCAAAGAGTTTAACAAATCTTCTGCTTTTAGTAAACTTTTCACAAACACCAGCTTAATTGTTAATGATATGATGTGTTAAGAGACGCTATATAAGTTACAGAGCATCAATATATTTTTCAAAGTTGTTTTAAAAAATATGTTTCAGCTTCACATTATTAGTGTCTCTTAGAACCTTTATGAGCCCTGGTTTCTTCATCTTTGTAACTTGTGGCAATGATAACACCTGTTTTATAATGAAATCAATAGAAAGTATCCTTGTCTAGCTCTACAAATAATTATTTGAGATCTTACAGATAATTATTGAGCTTCTAACAAATGTACGACAAACTAGATTAGAAACTGAAAATGCAAATAAAAAATGGTCCTTGCTTTTGAGTAAATTAAACGATGACAGGTAAGACAGTGAGAATAACTATTAATTTTTATTTGTTATTTTGGCTTCAGAGACACATAGTTCCTGAGGGTACCACCTATTGTTTAATCTTAATAACATGAAAATAAATTAGAAAACACAGGACATTATTCTCTTTGAATTAAAATATCAGCAAATATCTTCTCACTTACTGAAACTAATAATAAATTACAATATATTAAATGCCTTGTATATATAAAGAAAAAGTTTAAAGCTTAGAGATATATAATGGAAGCATGTACACATTCCTGCATAGATATCAGAGAATACACTTTGTTTTTTGTTGTTGTTGTTGTTGTTGTTGCTGTTGTTGTTGTTGTTGTTGTTAAAGAAAGTCCTTACAATTACTAGGTGGGTTGAAGGTAGGGAAAAAAATGAAATAACTAAGATAGGGTAAATGAGTAGCCATATTAGTGTTAACTCACAAGCAGGGAATGGAATTATTTATGTAGTTGTATAGATGAAATGGTTTCAACAAATAACTTTTGAGTGTGGGGACCAATCTGCTGCTTAATGAGATGGAATAGAAGCAGTGGTTTATGGAAGCTCATCCAAAAAATCAAGACCAAGTGTGTAAAGGACAACTCTGGCTGAATTCTTAGAGGAATTTAAGATCCAAGGAGGAAAATATATACCAGACAATCAAATAATAACTGATGAAAACTGGTGTAGTAATATCAGCATGAGCCAGAAAGGAATCTTAAATACAATTAAAAATAAGGTATAACAGAAGCAGGAATACTATATAATAAACAAAGTTAGATTTATCTAGGTAATTTCATTTCAAATAAAGACCGTCAGTCACAGAAACTGGAAATCATAAAAATAATGATAATAGATAGGATTTTTTGAGGTACTTACTATGGACTGTACAAAGCAATAGGAGCACGTGGTAAGCATTATTTTGTTTCTATTTTATAATTTAGGATATTGAGGCCCAGGAATCTTGAATAACTTGGCCCCCACATTTTCTATTAATAAGAGATTAAAACAGGCCTTGAACTCAGTTACCTTTGTTCCAGAATCCTTACGCGTAACCACTGGGCTACAGAGTAGGAATGGGATGAAAATGCAGATCTTGTCTGGGCATGGTGGCTCACGCTTGTAATCCCAACACTTTGGGAGGCTGAGGCGGGTGGATCACCTGAGGTCAGGAGTTCGAGACCAGCCTGGCCACCATGGTGAAACCTTGTCTTTACTTAAAATACTATATATATAGTCTAGTGCAAATTAATACCATTCTAATGGTATGTGTGTGTGTATGTGTGCATATATATACATATATATGCTGGGTATGGTAGTGAACATCTGTAATCCCAGCTACTCAATAGTCTGAGGCAGGAGAATCACTTGAACTCGGGAGGCAGAGGTTGCAGTGAGCCAAGACCTAGCCATTGCACTCCAACCTGGGCAACAAGAGCGAAATTCTGTCTCAAAGAAAAAAAGAAAGAAAGAAAATGCAGATCTCAACCCACTCTCTGGAGGACAGAGCAGCTCTCCATTGGAATCAAAGACCTAGAAAAGAGGAAGTCTTAAAACCTCAAATGCATATGCAGAAAGAGACATGTAAATGCATAAATCTGACCTGTCTTGTTGCTTGATCCCATGTGTAGCACATAGGAGGTTCTCAGTACAAATGTTTAAAGGTGAATTGATGCAGATTGTCCTCCCCAAAGGGGATGGAAAGGTATGTTGCCATCCAAAACCTTCTTGAAGTATCTATGTGTCCCACTGGCTCCAGTGGTTCCAGCCTCTAAACAAAAATGTTTAACATACTGCTTCTGAACCAAATTGACTAATGTAAAAGGAGCAGCTATCCTACGAAAATTCTACTGGATTCGGGTCATTGGGCTCTTCTTCAAGGGCCAGAGGACCATTGTAAGAAAGTGAGGTGATGGGACCCCAGAGTTGTAGCAGGCTTTAATTTCCATCACAGCTTACAATTTAATTTTAGTTATCCATTGAATTTATCATTTTGAGTAATGTAGAGAAATAACATATGCCTTTTGACTGAATGATCTCATTCTAAATATGACAAATGGAAAATTGAAACATTAAAAAGTATCATGATTCTTTCAGAATAAAAATACACTGTTTTCTAATAGGACATTAGGCTACAAATCTGCCATTTAGTGGGATTGTAAGACTGGATTTATTATTTAAAAGCTTTATTTAATTACTAAGGTTTGTTGAAATTTGGGTTTTTCTTCTGTGAATTGAGGTTGGTGAATCTCATAAATTCCTTAATTCTGTTGTTTTTAAGTTGGAGTCTACCATTTTATTGCAGCCTTTTTATGGGCAGACAGTCTTCTCTCTCTTATTCATTTATGTATTCTTTTGTTCATTATCTAACCAACAAAGAACAGTGTTGCTATATTTAGAAACTATGCTAAGAAACAAGGATACAAGAAGGAACTACAATAGTGCTATTAAACTCACACTACTATTCCTTTTTTACATACCTCCAGACACTAAATAAAGCCAATGGCAAAAGGTATATGATGATAAAGCCGATCAATAGTGAGGAATAAATTAGAAATAGTAGACTCCTAGGAGAAGCATGCACTCAGAATCAGCCCATCATCTCCTAATATAAGGGAAAAAAGATTGCCGCATTAGAATGATGGTTGGGCTTCAAGAGTGGCTGCTTACTTTTGCTGATATTCAGGCATGACCAGAAAACCTGTAAAAACATAGAGAGGACTGTTAAGACAAACATTAAAATAAATAAATTTAAAGTTTTCATGTTCCTCATTGGATCTCTGGGAAATGAAAGAAAAGAGATATGTAAGTTGATGTGGGGAACAACGAATAACTAAATGTTCCTTTCTGAAAGAGTAGTCAGTGGAAATATTTCTTCTTTGGTTGGATACCAGACAGAACAATGTGTCTCTAGTTGAATTACTGATAGATTGAAAGATCTTTAAAGACACAGACTTGGACAGATGCATCTTTGTATTTCTTCCACCCTATCCCAGTATATTGCAACAGATTTCTGTTTACTAAAAGGGTACACTTTTATAAAATGTGTTATATTATATTCAGATATTACTGATATTTGACTCCTGAAATGTTATTTCATCTTTCCTTTATGTCTACTTTGCCTCCTCAACTGCTTTGCAACCTCCTTGATGATAGAAAATGCATGTTTGTTGTCTCCTTGCTCTTGGTTGTGTGGATCATCAATGGATCACTGTCATTATGAAATACACTAAGTTTATGTGTCAGTCTCCATCAGATCCAATAAAGCACTTTTTCCATCATATTAATATCTATTCTGATGTCTAAGCAAATGTTACTAAAGAGAAAAAATAATCCTAATAGAGTTTGAAATCCCAACAATAATATGCCTGTAATGACAGCAATGTTTACAAATAATGAACTCTCTATTAGCAGAAAGATTTAATAATATTATAATATTTGGAATATAAGTGGAGAAAAGCAGGGATACTTAAGGCTATCATAAGACTGTACATGGTACATGAGATGGCAAACAAAATTTACTTTTAAGTGATGTTAAAAAACCTTTACTCAAACTTATTTGAAGCTTTGATATTTTATTTTTAAAAATTAATGTTTTGAGATCTGTAATGAGCATATCAAATATCTAATTTTGTAGTGTCAACAACTGAAGTCAGTAGCAGTGAATACAAACGTAGAACTATTTTGGGAAACATACGTTTGCTTTTAATGAAACTGTTTATGGATGAGTTCAACAAGTAGAATCATTAATTTTATTGGGTGCAACTTTAAATTAATTATGAGGATTAACAGCACATTTATAGTCAACTTTAAAATGAGTGGGAAGTCTCTCATATGTTGGAATTAAAACTCAAATTGATTTTATCAATTTAAAGTAACGAAAATAAAATCTTATATTTGTGAGATAACTGTGAAGCCGCAATATAAAACTTCATCAAAATCATCTGTAAAGATCCACCATGATGATAACTGTGTCTGTTCTACTAATCCTCAAGTTTAACATTATACACACACACATACTCTCTCTCTCTTTCCCTCTAACACACACACACGCACAAACACACAATAGTCAAAACTTAATGTATACTTTTTGCTTATTCTGTGATTATTTATTGGTCTATGTATCTTAATTTCCTAATGTTAGTTTAAAAAAAAAAACCAATGTATATACATGTTTTTAAACCTTGGCTTTTCTCTTTATTCATTTTTATTTGCCTATTCATTTCTGATTCTTTTAAGAATTATGTCTTATTACAGAAGGACTTGCTATATTTAAATATTTATTTCCTATGTAATATCTTTTTAAAAGATATTTAAAAACATTTAAAAAAACTATTGCAATCAATTTTCTGTATGATTTAGGCTCTATGAATATTTAGAATATTTTAAATGAAGGAGAAAATTTTTCTTCTCTGATTTTTTCCCCAAGTTCCTCTTGAATATTTTTAATAGCATTTTATTCAGGGAAACTTCATGGAGAAGAGAGCTATTGCATATCTATAGGCAGTCAACAATTAACATTAAGACTTCTATACTGTGGGAAGTAAAATTGTCAACATCCATTTATTCTGAAACTTAGCCATTATATTTTATTATTTTAAGTAAGAAATGGGGAAGACCCTCACTATGTACTTAGAAATGGAGGCAAAAGGATTTTTAAAAAATTAAATTCAGGGACACATATGAAGGTTTATTACACAGGTAAACTTGTGTCATCGGGGTTTGCTGTACAGATTATTTTATTTTATTTTATCACCCAGGTATTAAGCCTAGTACCCATAAGTTATTTTTCCTGATCCTCTCGCTCCTCCCACCCTCTACCTTCTAATAGGCCCCATTGTGTGTTGTTCCCCTCAATGTGTTCATTTTACTTGGACATTATCATGTAAAACTTGCAACTATCTACTAAGGTTTTCATGATAACTGTAATAAGCAACCTACATAAATTCTTTAAATTTTCTCAGACTCCCTATAGATGGGGTCATTGTTCACATTATATTTATTCTGAAAGTCTTCTACTTGTTCTCTTCTCTGGGCAAAACTGAAGCACACAGTGACTAGCTCAGTTCTTTTTCAGGCCCTACACTCTACAGACAATAGTCTAATCCTGTCCACTTTCTTCTATCCATCTTTTAATAGGAAAAACAAAAACTAAGAAAATCAGGCACTTAAGCTTTCTAGCTGTTACAATCTCATTCTTTAACAGTTCAGGGAAACCCTTACTCTTCTGAGACTTGGTTTCTTTCCCTATATATTGAGATGGTAAGTTTAGCTGAAGCTAGTTTTTTCAATTTCGGCATTCTCCAGTGCCACCGCTAACGTCACAGTGCCACCGCTAACGTCACAGAAAGCACTCCGGTTACCCTAAATTTTCTTCTGCTGCCCTTTCCAGTGAACAATGCTGTCTCCCATCAGAGGTACCTCCTGTAGTGTTTCCTGGAGAGATTTTTTTTAGCATGATTTGCAGAGAATACAGAAGACATTGTTTTCTCATGCTTATTGTTTGGTGAGCAAATTTCACTCCATTGCACTGGCATTTCCCACATCCTGCAGAATCAACATGATACTCTGAACTTCATATGTGAATAGGAGCAATGAAGGTATACTATTTTCTAAGAAAAGAATCACCATGGGTCTGTGCTTTGTTTGGAACTTTGAGTTTAATATCTCTCAGAAAAGGTTTCCCTGTAGTAAAATGTTAACAACAATTTTCTCTGGGAAGGGAAGGAAGAGGAGGATTGTGGGTGGTCCTTTTTTTAATCACGATTATTATCTGTTACCCTGTACTTGTCTTCAGTCCACAGTGATTGCATTTCTGTTATAAATATACAAGTTTTATTTTTTTAATTAAATTTACCATGTAATCAGCAAAAAATAAATAAAATTACTTTCTCAGGAAGATAACATTTGCATTTGTTTTAATATCTTTCATAATAGCTAATAATGCAATTTGTTTATATTTCTCTATACATGTTATTATAAAACAGCATTAAGAGTCGTAATAGACCTAAAATGAGTTTAGGCCTATTGATTTCCTAAAACATATTTGCATCTTATCTCTCTATTTTCACAGAATTTACGCCACGTGGTTAGGCTCATTATTATTCTGGATATATTAAAAATTTTAAAAAGAGGCAGAGAGAAAGAGATCCAAAATCATTACGAGCACTATATATTTCTACACTAAACAGTTGGTTCAAAATAAACAATGATAGCACAGTGATTATAAAGGTATGGAAATACAACTTGAGTTAGTTTAGTTCTAGCATTCTATGTGACTACTTGGAATTTCACTTTCTCTTTAAATTATTTCAATTATAAGGCTACTTGAAAACTTCTGGATCTATCATAAAGAAACACACAGTATGAAAATTTCTAGAATTTCTTTTAAAATGGGATTTGTCGTGACTCTCACACTCTATCTCAATCTCTGACTGCATATAAATATACATGTAAAATAAACTTCTAAAAATAAAATAAAAAGTATTTCTGATCATCTATAAGCAGAGGCAGATTGACAGTTGATGGATTTAATTATAATGGTTATTGTCAGTGAATATTGGAGCAGATCAATTTTGATGCACCCATTGACAACTTTGCAGAAGTTGGGGCTTGATAACTGATATTGCACTGTTAATTCATTGCTAAGATAGTAATACACTGATATAAGATTTCATTTTTTAAAATACATTATGTTAATTTGAAAGTACAAATCAATTGTCTTTTTTTGAATTGTACCTTTTAATTTTTTGTTTATACTGGCAGGATTTTAATTTATGTAAAATTTCAACAAAAGAAAATTTTCACTAAGCATCTTTTCTGTCCATCATTATTAGTTACTTCATTACTTGAAAATATATTAGTTAAAAAATTATCAGTTCTGCATCTTAAATATACAAGGTGCAGCCTGGCAACAGATGTTTTCTTGATGTATTTGACATCAGTAATCAGAAACACTGTGCCCATTGAAAACAAACAAACATCCATCAAAGAAACAACTGCAAATCGCAGTGCCATTGAATCATCTCACTCTGCATCTTCAGGAACCTGCAATTCCATTTCCTGGTCCTTGATATAATATCATGGATTTGAATGTGTTTAAAAGTCAAATAAATAGTACTCCCCTGTATTATTTCAAAAGCATTCTCTATGTGATATCTTATCTTCATTAAATCATTCTGTCTGTTTTTGTTTTTGTATTTTTTTCCTTGTCACCTAAATGAATTAACACTGTGTTCCCTTTGATACTGTTTTGGGGATATCTAGATGCCTTTTTTGAGATTGGTGTATTTTCTGTTAGGCATGTGCACACATTCATCATTTTATATAGAGATTAAACAATTGGCAGTTAATGTTTATACCTGAGATAAAAATAATATTAAATTTATAAATTTTACTTCTGAGTAAATTTTCTTCTCAAAAGTACTTTTAAAACTTAAGTCATACCACTTTGACTAGAACCACTTATTTGAAAAAATATATTTGTCAAATCAGACTTTCTGATGTCAAATAGTGAAAACCAGATAGAAAAACACAAACAATATCATACAGTTTCTACATTTCAGTCTAAATTAAGCAGAACATAATTAACTCACAATTACAGATCTGCAGGGACAAGGTATCTAAATAATTCAAATTGGCAAATTAAAAGTAATTTAGATGATCAACACAGATTTTTGTATGTGGGTTTTAAGGTAGATGTTTCATAGTCTGTGCATATGCTTTATAACTAATAAAGACAAATTAATTCAAAAACAAACATCTCAGGTAAAAATATAGAAATTCTTCTTGAGTCTAGACGAAATCAATGATTACATATTAAAAATACATCAGAACAATAAAACTAACTTCAGAAATGTTTTATAAATCAAAACCCATCCTTCCTCCAAAAAGTTTAAGAAGGATATTTTGAAATCTGAAAAGAATCTGTTTTGGTTTGTCTATGTATTTTTTCCTCTCAAAATTAACTTGGAGGCATAGAGCCCAGTGGATCACAGACAGTGTTCATTACAGTGACACAATTATGTCTCCAGATTAGATGATAAGATCATTGGATTTACCTCACTCCTGGGGGCTATCCCTACTCTGAAAGCCAAAGGGATAATTTTATTGCACTTACATACAGTATCATTCCCTCATCCATGTTCATTCATGCTTAGTACTTATTCCTAGATGAATCATTGAGGTCCAGATATGTGAAGTAAGTTACTTAAGGTCAAAATCAAAGTCAAGGCAAGACAGTAACAACTCCCCTCAATATACCTGGTCTTTAGCACTTTCCATTACCCTTAATTTTTGCAATCACCAAAAACCAAAGACAGAGGCCAAGTCAGTTCTTGCACCACTATTGCCGCTGAGCAAACAACCACCCTCTGTATATATTTGCTTTGATTGTACTAGAAAATAAATCTTCAGATTTTGAGAAATGCATATAGAAACTCTTCCACTCTAAGCAGTCCCTGTGTGCTATGGCTTGAAAAGATGAGTCTTCAGGGCACTGTTGACAAACCATTGATTTCATGAGGTTGTTGTAGGTTTTCCTTGAGTCTTTCTAACTTAGAAAGACTACAAGCTACATGCTTTAATCTCCTAGTTACCTGAATTTTCTTGACAGTGATCTTTTAAATAACCAAACTGAATACTAGGGCTGACAGATGTTCTAAGGATGATGACAGAAAAATTAGAAAGGAAACTACTAACGAACTAAACATTTGCTTCCTGAAGTTGTAAGACATTTTTTAACATATACTAATCCTTCAACTTTCACAAGAATTCTCCAAGACATATATTATTCCCATTTTATCAAAAAGGAAAGTAAAGCTCAGAGATATGCCACAGCTTGCCCATTGTTAGGCAGTCACAAAAATAGAGTTAGGACCTAGTTGTGGCTGATTTGAAAACCCATTCCCAATCTTTACATTGCACTTATCCATTGTATTTTCATTTGAGGTATATGTTGTCCAAACACAACTGATGTAAAATCTGTGGTAACATCATAAGTCACCAAAGCAGCACTCATCTGGGACCTGCCTCAGCCTCATCACCTTTCCTTTGTAGTCCTTGAGTTGAAGCACTTCTGTCTCAGAATGGTTAAGAGTTTGTGGCTTTGAGATCGAAATTGGTGATTAGCTCTGGCTGACTTAACCCCACTCCCTTACTTAGCACTTTCCTGAAGGTACTGACTTCTAGAAATAAAACCCACTCTCAGCAAGATGCAGTACCTGTTCTCTCATATTTTTTCTGAACAGCACATTGGCAAGGTTGGCCTCATGGGTGTGCAACCAGAGCAGTCAAACGAAGTCCCACACCCAGAAGGGTCTTATGCTTGGGGTTTAATGTTCTACACTCACTGTTTTTAAATTCTTAATAAGTTATATTTTAATTTGCATTTTGGCAGTGAATTCCAATGGGTCAATGAAGCATGCTCTGGGAGCTTCGAGGTTAAGCTCTTTGGCAGCCTCACTATTTTCCCACCTCCCTGAGATGAGTTTTCCACTGCATGCTTCACTGCCACCTGGCATTTTGGGTCCCAGGTGGCCTGCTCCTCCCATGCTATCCAGGAACCAATGCTGCCCTGCAACCCTGGAAGGGGCCTGTGCATGTTACAGAGTCAAGATTAGGTAACTGAGGACTCCAGCTGGGATATAAGGCAGTCTTCTCCGTCTTGGGCTGGCCATGTTGTTTAGCAAGTGAGCGTAGAACAGAGGTTACAATCACTTGGATGTGGTCTATCCCTCATGGGTTCAGGCAGGCCAACTCATGGGAAAGGAAGATGCCTCACTTTACTTCCCCATCCTGGCTGGTGGGAAGGAGAATCTTCCAGCCGGTGGGTCATGGTGCTTTCATGCAGATTTGCAGGGTAGGACTGGTGAACCTGTGAGGGTCTACACATGTCGGGGAGTAACCCCTGCCTGAAAGAGTGAGACATTAAATAGCAAATAAAAAATAACTACAACAGGTCAAGAAAGAGACCCTGAGAGAGAGATAAAAAGTTTTATATTCTTGAACAAAAGTAAGTCCCCATATTTTTATTATGCATCAGGCATCGTAAATAATGTAGCCAGCCCTGACACTGGTATAAAGGGATTTGGGTTTCTCTGAATAGCAAGTAAATCAGTGAGCATGCCTGAGCCAGTTTGTTCTCTTTTTCCTGCTCCCTTGCCTGATGAAATCCTGGGGAAAAAAATCTCACCCCTCTGTAGCTCTCTAGTGCATTTACTTTTTCAACTTTATGACACATGTTTTGTATATTAAAAAGTGATGTCCTATATTATAATTTGGGTTCTTAAAAGGAAAGAGCCACATTTTCTTCCTTTTTTCATTTTTTGAATGTGTGTTATCCCTGTTCTAAAAATGAAATGTAATAAAATGAATGTATAGTATATATTAGCATTCTGAAACCTGATTAAGGAAATGCTGTTTAGTTCCACCTTTCCTCTATGTGACGCACTCAAAATAAGTCTTCTAAAACTAAACTAAGCAAATAATAATTAGTTTAACAGAATGGACTCAGGTGTAGAATTGTGCAGGTTTGAGACCATTATTTCCCTTTTGAATGTAACTGTGTGATGGTCAGATGAGCCATTCACTCCAGAATCAGTTACTGAGCGTGTACTGTACACCTGTCTCATACTAGTTGCAAGGAAAAGGAGAATGACATGAACTCACATTTACTGTGCCAGACACCTTGTGCACGCTCAGTCATTTCCTCCTCACAACAAATTAAGAGGTAGATATGGTTGGACTGGCTTTCTAAACAAAAACATCAAGGTTCAATTTGTTAAGGTAAAAAAGTCAATTTTCAGTTAGAAAATGGGAAGGTCATTCAATGGTGATGTTAATGAGAAACCTACCATTGACAGTGACTGATTTTTTTGTTTGGTATTAATATGAAGACTCCACATTTAGGTTAACCTATCACACCCTCCCCTGCAATGTTTATTCTGTACTCCTAGCAGGAGAAGCAGAATATAGTGCTTGGCACCTTTATGTGGTTATCTTTAAAATAAATGGTGAGGCTGAATGTGCACATCTCAGTGTTATTCTCAGCAACTTGTAATCGAAGCCCTTCCTGTTTCTATTAGAATTTGTCAATTGAAGGGCATTGTTTCTAACACCCAGGAAGAAACAGCCATTGGGAATGCACTTTCAGTTAGGAAAGAACTGGCTGTGTTTGTCCTAGAGAAGAAGAAAGATTTCTTACTAATCTAACACCTAGCCACTCCAGTGTTGGTCATGTTACGTCCTGCTTGGAAAAATAACATTCTGCCCATGTCCAAGTTCAAGCTCTTAAGGAGGTCTCTTGTGCTCCCTTCCTTAACAAGTGTGGCTGATGTGTTTTCCCTCAGAAATTACTTAGTATTTTACAGAGCCTTTGAGGAGAAAATCTTGTAATGCTAATTAGCTAATTTACAAACATTAATTAACCAATTCTCAAAAGAGATATGGATAGAAAGTAGGCTACTCTATGCTAGTGTAGCAATGAGAAAGTTCTAGTTAAATAATTCACCCTATCAAGGTCATATTCTGTGTCGAAGAACAAGGAAGGATGGATCAAAGAGAAAAGACCAAACTGGCTGATGTCTTCAATGAGCAAAAATCCATTTCCTCTTAAATTCCAAGTAGAGGTCTTATTTTTCTGCTCACTCTTTCCTTGTTCCAATCCATGTAATTCTATCCCTGAAGTTGCACCTTATGCTTTAACTCATAAGGATATCTCCTTTCTCCAGTACATTTTCATCTATATTACTCAAATCAGTTTGCAAGTGTGTTTAATTGTATAATGCACACACTTGTTATTTTCCCAGAATAATCTTTTAGAGGACAGAGAAAAAGGCCACCCCGGATTGGGAACTCCTCCAATCTCAGTACATGGTGGGAAAACTACTTAACAATTTCCAGTTTGATTTTACAGACTCCATATTGCTTTCACAAGACATGAGAACTAATTATTGTTACTCCACCATGCACATGTGAAAATTGAGGCTTTGTGTGGCTAAAATGCTTCCTAGGATCATGTAAATAATATGTGACAGGGTAGGGTTACATCTCTTATTATTCTTAGGCAAAAATAGATAATACTAGTATGCTTCCAAGTTTACAAATGAGAAAACCTAGGCTCAGAAGAAGATACTGCTTGCTGAAGATGAAAAATCATGTTACAGAGAAGTAGTATGGTATTATAAGAAAGAGAAGACATGAGCAATTAACTACCAAAGGGAAGCCTGCATAAAATGGGTTGACATGCCAGGGGCAGTTGCCCTTGTATGAGTCTCAAAGCAGCTGAACAATAGCCTTTTTGGACCCTGTGTGCCGCTACCTTCAAAATAAGCTTAGAGGCTTGAGTTACAGTACAGAGTTGTAGATTGCATGAACAGGTATGGCAGATATGACGGGATGAAATACTTAGGAATATTCATCATTGGTAATTCTTCCACTTTACTACAGCTGTGAAGTTAAACATTTCAATCTTATCATATGGACCTTATCCAATGGACAACCACCACCATTTTTTGAGAGACTACCAAGTTCTAATCCCAGATAAGTGCTTTATAAGCATTAACTTAATTCTTGAATTACCATGAGGTAAGAGTTGTTTTCCTCATTTTACAGTTTGAGAAAAAAAGCTTGCACATGCATTTATTCATTAATTCATTAGACAGATAATTAATTTCCATTGTGTGCCAAAAACAGTGCTCAGTGCTGGCTAAGAGTTATGGACCTAGTAGACAAGACACCTTCTTTCCTCACGGAGCAACTAATACAATAGTTAAAGACAAACAAAGAGGTAAACATAGATATTTGTGATTTTTATTTGAGAAAGTAACAGATTGCTATGATGGGAGAAAATTGGGATCATGACTGGAAAACTATGTGTGAATGCCTAGAAAAGGTGATCAGGAAAGGTCACATTCTAACTTGAAATCTAAAGCATGAGGCGACTTCTTTTCCAAGAGCTGATGGCAGGGCCATTTAAACTCACTTGACAGTAAAGATTAAAGTTCTGACATAGAAGAGATTTGGGTGTTTTTAAAAGTTGAATGTGGCTTGGGTGGCTAGATCAGTTCAAACATAGAGAAAATGATGGCATAAGATGACCCTTTAGAACAGGTAAAGGAAGAGAAATGAGAAACTATTTAAGAGACTTGGTAAGTTGGTGAGGAATGAAGGAAGAAGGGGCATTGATAGTGTCCCATAGATAGAAGAGAAGCAGCTAGAATTTGTGGCCAAATCTATTTGACCTCAAATCCATGTGCTTGACCATCTAATTCCTACACCTTTACCACTAAATTCCCAGCTTGACAAAATTGACTGACCTAGTCTTGTGACTGTATGGGAGTCAGAGACCATGATGTTTATCCTGGAGAAATTCAAGCCCAGAGATGCTGCGTTCTAGAGTCATAAGACTAGTGTGGGTGTTAGGAAGTAGAGTGGGAAGAAAAAAGCTTGGTCCAACATACTGGTGTTGGGAGTCCGAGAGACAGAGAGTAGAACAGAAACAACAGAAGAGAGAAGAGAGAAAAGAGAATGCGAGTGAATTAAATTATCACATCTTATAGCTAAAACAGATCCTTGACTCCACTTAGACTAAATCATCCTGTCACTGAATCTGAGAGTTCAGTGACTGGCTAAGATTTTACAAGAAATATAAGCATGACTACACTAGAATCCACTTGCCCAGATGCTTGAGAATGAATGTAAACAAGTGACAAACAACAAAACATAGCAAATGTTGAAAATACATATGCATTTTGTAATGAGTCTGGTTAACACGTGACTACAGGCTAGGTGAGAACACAGAGAATGACTATGTTTGAAATTAAGGTGAAGATAGTTTTAATTATCTCCACTGTGAAATGATTTGCAGGTAATTTGTAAGAGCTTGAAGCAGAAAGCAAACACTTGTCTCCCAATGCAGGTGATATGTTGTTCCATGTGTTCGATTTTCACTGCACTCTATAATGTAATAGCTTTTGGATTTGAGAATTTAGTCGTTACAAAGAAATTGCTCTAAAATTAATAAATCCATATTGTAAGGGTAGAGGAAAGCACTTTTAATCCCTCTTTTTCCAACTTTTCTTCTGAAAAATGACTGCTCTTATTATAAAATAGTTGTTTTATTTGATCAGGTTATTATTTTTCCAAGCCTTTTCATCACCTCTTCATTTAGTGGCCTATCAATCTCCTTTCTACCCTCTTTCTCTTTGGGGAAAGATTTATACACCACTCTCCAAACTATGGAAAAACCAGAAGCATCTTTAAAGGGGAATATAATAGATACCTCAAAAGATTTACGGAAGCATTTAAAATTGTTTAAAAATGTTACCAAAAAATGGCTGAAGAAACCCAGCATAGTACTTTACATAGAGTAAATGTCTTCCTATGAGGAAGCTCCTCCCTCTGTGTTTTCATGCCTAATTCATCTCAACATCAACTTCCCCTGTGTATGTTCCACTACAATCTAGTCTGTTTTTTTAGTAAGTTCAACTATCAAGTAATCTAGAATGCCCTGCAATTCGCAGTCAAAGTTAAATGGCAGATTTGTTTGAAAAAGCAGCCAGTTAATTCAGTACTTTTAAAAGAATAACCTCTTTTGTTAAGTGCAAGTTAATAATGATTCCAAGTTAGTATTGGATCTGATTTCCAGGAATGATTATGCCTAATGCAACTTGCATCTAAAACACCATCAACTATATGTCTATAAGAAAAGCAACTCATCTAAAAGACTTGATATACTTACAGTTTGTCTGATTATTTTAGATACGGTAGAATTATATTTAACGTGACTCATTTACTAAAAAAAAATCCTTTGGCCACTTATTGGTCCATCCTAGGTTTTCAGGGTGCAGAAAGAAATAAAGAAATGCCACTGTCTTTTAGTTGCTAATACTTTTTTGTTTTATGGATTTATTGGATGGATGGGGAATAATGCAGATTATCATTTTGATATGGGCTGAAATATGTCTCCATTAAAAACATCAAGCAGAATTCAAGATCGATATTATTCAGTCACTTATATTAATATTATAAAAATAATTAATAAAATTTAGAGGTATATATTATTCCCATATTCACTATACATCATTTTATTTCTATTTCTTATCAAATATATTTAGCAATTATTTGACTAATTCCTATAATTTTCATAGGTGCATCAAAAATGAAAAAGGATAAATAAGTAAACACCTAGTATGTGTTAAGTCCTTAATATATGGCATTTAATCCTTATAATTCACAAGAAACAAAATAAGCTAAATGGAGAAAATGGCAATTGAACTGATTCTTCAATACACAATAGACTCTGGCTTACAGGAAAGAAGAGGTCATGTGTGTATGTCTCTGTGTGTGTGTGTGTGTGTGTGTGTGTGTGTGTGTGTGTGTGTGTGTGTGTGTAGGTGACTGAGGCCAGGATAGGGAGTACAAGTATTTGCGAATCTCAAACCAAAGGGTAAATAGAAACAAAACCCTTCACACAGAAAACTATTCAGAGCATGGTTATTTAAGAATAAGGCACACCGCTAAATGATTGGAGCATAAGGCATGTGCAAAGCAAGGCAAATGTCCTGACCCCTTTGGCTATTGTACCTGAAAAAAAAAAAAAAAAAAAGACCAAGACAGTGAAACAGAAGGTAACCTGCTCATATTCCCCCCAAAAATAAGAACTCTACACCCATCTACAGCTTCATGACTCACGTAAAAATTTGTGAAACCCAAGTGGAGCCAAAGACCTTGAAGGATCATTTCGAGAGTGCAGACTGATACTCAGATAGCTTATCCTCTATGCTTGCTCCCTAGTTCACATCTGGAAATGGCCCGGTCTTCCCAGAGGTTTGGTTATAGCTCAGTTTGTTCTCGAGCCTGCAACCAAAACCATCTGTCAAGGAGTCCAGGAGTTGTGTACTCCAGTGCGTTGGTGGACATGCTTGTCTGCCCAGTGATATCACTCTAGAAAGTGAACCTGAGAGTGGCCCTGTGGCTTCACTCCAGTTCCACTCAGCAGAAGTCACAGCTCAGAGCCGTGTGCACAAGGACCTAGAGGGAGATTCACTTATATCTTTCAGCCCAGGAGTCTGAGCCTCCTAGGTGAGTTCACTAACCTCCTTCTGACAGCAAATCTAGGGGACCCGGTTTCAGCTCCAGCCCCTTCTGCTGCAGTCAAGGAACTATCCTGTCTTTGCAGGGTCCTCCTGGAAGATGCACGTCCCTCTTAACCAATGAGATCGGGCTTTTCAGCCTCTGTCCCACAATAGGTGATGAAGGGATACGGACCCAGCTCCAGTCCTTCTACTGCAGAGAGCTATCCTGCCTGCACTGGGACTTGCTGGGAGACTCGTGCTCCTCGGAACCAAAGAGATGAGGATCTCCAGCTTCCTCCTACAGCAGATCCTGAGGGCACCCACTCTCAGCTCCAGTGCCTGCCTGCTGTAGTCAGGAAACTATGCTATCTGTTTAGAAACTTGCTAGGTAAAATGCACCCTTCTGAGTAGAGACAAGACTTTCCAATCTTCTATCCCATAGCAGATACCAAGGAGGCTCAGTCTCAGTTCTGGCCTCTCCTGTTACAATAAGAGAAAATATCCAACTT
The DNA here is from genome assembly GCF_049350105.2 of Macaca mulatta. Lineage (NCBI taxonomy): Eukaryota > Metazoa > Chordata > Mammalia > Primates > Cercopithecidae > Macaca > Macaca mulatta. The sequence goes on from NC_133419.1 coordinate 82,153,585, forward strand.
GTGCAGAGACCTGCTTGGTAATGTATACCCATCAGAGCCAATTATACAGGCCTATTAGCCTCCTTCGCAAAGCAGATCCTGAAGGGGCCCAGTCTCAACTCCAGCACCTTTCACTATAGTCAGGGAACCATACAACCCATGTGGAGACTTGCTGGGAAACATGCTTACTTGGGTCACCAGGAAAGTCTGCTGGTCTCTGATACTTGGACAGCATTCCCACACAACTCAGGTCCTTCACTGGTCTTCCCCAGGTCCATCTGGGCCCAAAAGATACATCAGTCTTGGAGTCCTCATGAGAATCACAGCTAGCCTGGGCTTATAAAATGTCTTTTAGTGCTGAAACAGCTGCAGTGGTCACAAGTTCAGTAAACTTGCGAGTCTGCTTAGAATCCCTGGAAGGTCCTCTGAAGATGTACAAACACAAAGTCAGAATACATACACTAAAATAAATACCTAATCCCTCAATGCAGAGATATTATTGCTTGACAAAAGCACCAGGAACATTCAGGGGCATATGACCTCACCAAATGAACAAAATGAGGTGCCAGAGACCAAACCTAAAGGGGTGGAGATGTGTGATCTCTCAAATAAAGGCTTCAAAATAGTTGTTTTAAGGAAGCTCACTGAGCTGAAACAAAATGCAGAGAATTAATTCAGAACTTTATCAGAGAAATTTAACACAGAGATTGAAATGATTTTTTAAAAAATCAACAGAAATCTTAGAGATGAAAAATACAATGGATGAATTAAAAATGCAATAGAGCATTATCAATAGAATTGATCAAACAGGAGAAACAATCTGTGAGCTCCAAGACAGACTATTTGAAAATATACAGTCAGAGGAGAAAAATTTTAAAATAAAGGAATGAGCAAAGCTTTTGAGATAGCATAAAAAGGACAAATATTTAGGTTATTAATGTGAAAAAGGGGAAACTAGAAAAACAAAGTAGTGGACATAAATTAAATGTTACTCCAAAAATATTTAAAGAAATAATAACAAAAAAATTTTCAAACCTGAGGAAAAACATAAATAAACAAGTAATAGAAGGTCAAAGGCAACCAATCAAATTCACCCTAAATAAGAATACCCCAAGACCTATTGTAATCAGATTCTCAAAGGACAAAACATTGAGAGGATCCTAAGAACAGCAAAAGGAAAGAAGGAAACAGCGTATAAAAAAGATCCAGTACACCTGGCAGCAGGCTTCACAGTAGATATGTTATAGACCAGGCAAAAGAGGGACAATACAAACAGAGTGCTGAAGAAAAAAAAAAAAAATCCCTGCCCAGAAAATTGTACCCAGAAAAGCTATTCTTCAAAAATGGAGAAAGAGGCTGGTTCCAGAAAACAAAAGCGGAAGAACTTTATTGCTACCAGATCTGACCTACAAGAAATGCTAAGGGGAGTTCTTTAAACCATAAAAAAAAAAGAATACTAACATGATTGTTACACTAATATTGTAACTATGGTGTATAAACCACTAATGTCTTTACTAAGAAGGTTAAAAGTCAAAACAATTAAATGTAATAACAAAAACAATTTGTTAAAAGATAGGCAATGCTAAAAATGTAAATCGTGACATAAAAAACTCAAAATATAAAGAAAGAAGGGGGTTAATGCATATAGTTTTTGTTTTTGCTTCTTTTTTTCTTTTATTTTTAAATTTTGCAGTCAAAATTAAGTTGGTATTAGTTTTAAATAACTTGTTATAATGATAGAATTTTTTTGTAAGCCTTGGAGTACAAAGCAAAAACTTACAATAGATACACTAAAAATAAAAAGTGACAAATTAAAATATATTACCAGAGAAAATTGCTTAACCACAAAGGAGGATATTAAGAAAGAAAAAGAGGAAAAGAGAAGACATTAAGAAAGAAGGATAAGAAGAGAGAAGCAAGAAAACAAGTAGAAAGCAAGTAACAAAATGGTGGTAGTTAGTCCTTACCTATTAATAATAACATTGAATATAAATAGACTGAATTCCCCAATAAGAGACATAGAGTGGTTGAATGAATTAAAAAGCAAGACTCAACTATATGCTGCCAACAAAAACTCACTTTACCTATAAAGACACACATAGACTAAAACTAAAGAAATGGAAAAACATATTCCATGCAAATGAAAACCAGAAAAGAGCAGAAGTGGTTAAACTTATTTCAGATGAAATAGACTTTAAGCTAAAAACTATAAAAGGAAACAAAGAAGGTAATTGTATAATGATAAGGGGGTCAATTCAACAAGCTAATATAACAATATAAACATAGATGCACTCAATACCAAAATATGTAAAGTATATTTATATACTATATATATATATATATTTATATATAACATATACAAAACAAATAATAAATCTAAAAAGAGAAATAGACTGAAATACAAAAATCATAGGAGACTTCGACATCCCACTTTCAGCAATGGACAGATCATCCAAGCAAAAAATCAACAAAATCACTGAATTATAGCCCTTAACAAATTTTAAAAAGTCAAAATCATGTCAAATATCTTCTCTGACCACAAGAGAATAAACTTAGAAATCAGTAACAAATGGATCTGTGGAAACTAAAAGTATGTGGAAAGTAAAAAACATGTTCCTGAATGACCAATGGATCAATGAAGAAATTAAGAAAATTTTTTAATTATTTTAAAAAATAAAAATAGAAACACATATGCTAGAACCTATAGAATACAACAGAAGCAGGGAAGTTTATAGCAATAAGACCCTACATCAAAATAGTAGAAAGATTTCAAATAAAAAATCCAATGATGTACCTCAGGGAACTAGAAAAGCAAGAACAAGCCAAACTTAAAATTAGTAGGAGGAGAGAAATAATAAAAGTCAGAGCAAAAACAGTGAAATGAAGGCTACAACAAACAAACAAACCAACTCAAAGATCAATAAAACAAAAAAGTCATTTTTAAGATAAACAAAATCAATAAACCTTTAGCCAGATTAAGAAAAAAGAGAGAAAGCCCAAATACATAAAATCAGAGAAGAAAAAGAAAACATTACAACTGACACCACAGACATTGAAAGGATTATTAGAGACTACTACAAACAACTATACACCAAAAAATTGGAAAACCTGAAAGAAATGAATACATTTCTGGACACATGCAACAAGGTTGAACCACGAAGAAACAGAAAACCTGAACAGACAAATAACCAGTATGAGATTGAAATAGTGAAAAACATGTCACATCTAAGAAAAACCCAGAACCTGACAGAGTCACTGCTGAATTCTTCCTAACCTTGAAAGAAGAACTAATACCTATTCTACTCAAACTATTGTATAAAATCAAATTGGAGGGACTACTTGCAAAGTTATTCTAAGAGGCCAGTCTCACCCTGATACCAAAACCAAACAAAGACATAAATAGAAAATTACCGGTCAATAACCCTGATGAATACAGGTACAAAATCTCTCAGCAAAATACTAGCAAACCAAATTCAACAAATGTTATTATTCACCATGATCAAGTAAGATTCATGTCAGGGAGGCAAGGATGATTTAACAAACTCAAATCAGTAAATGTGATTCATCACAAAGGTCAAATCAAAGACAAAAACCATATGATTATTTAAATAGATGCCAAAAAAGCATTCGATATAATTTAACATCTCTTCATGATGATAAAAACTCTCAGTAAATTGGGTATAGAATATACCTCAACGTGAGAAAGGCCATATATTAGAAACTCATGACTGGTGGGGCACAATGGCTTATACCTGTAATCCCAGCACTGGGGGAGGCCGAGGTGGGTGGATCACTTGAGGTCAGGAGTTTGAAACCAGCTGGCAAACATGCTGAAAACCCATCTCTACTAAAAACACAAAACTTTGACGGGCATGGTGGCATGGGCCTATAATTTCAACTACTTGGGAGGCTGAGGCACAAGAATTGCTTGAACCTGGTAGGTGGAGGTTGCAGTGAGCCCAGATTGTGCCACTGCACTCCAGCCTGGGTGACTGAGTGAGACTCTGTCTCAAAATAAATAAGTAAATAATAAATAATAAATGAACAAACAAAAAACCCATGAATAATTTCATACTTAATAGGGAAAATTAAAAAGCCTTTCTTCTAAAATCTAAGACAAGACAAAGATATCCACTTTCACTACTTCTGTTCAACGTAATAATGGAAGTCCTAGCCAGAGCAATTAGGAAAGAGAAGGAAATAAAAGGTATCCAAACTAGAAACACAAAAGTCGAATTTGTTTGCAGATGATATGATACTATACTAAGAAAAATCTAGACTCCACTAAAAAATGCTTAAAACTACTAAAGGAATTCAGTGAAGCTGCAGTATTCAAAATCAACATACAAAAATCAGCAGCATTTACATATACTAACAATGATCAATCTGAAAAATAAATAAAGAAAGTAGTTATGCTTATAATAGCTACAACAAGGAGAAATATCTAGGAATAAATTTAGCCAAAGAAGTGAACGATTTCTACAAAGAAATCTACGAAACACTGGTTAAAGAAATTGAAGAGGGTACCAAAAAAATGGAAAGCTATCCTATGCTTATGGAGTGGAAGAATTAATATTGCCAATATACATATACTACTCAAAGTATCTATAGATTCAATGCAGTCCCTCTCAAAATTCCAATGACATTATCAACAGAAATTAAAACAAAAATTTAAATTTGTATGAAACCACAAATGACTTGAATAGCTAACAGAACTCTAAAGAAAAAGAACAAAGAAGAAGGCATCACACTACTTGATCTTGAATTATACTACAAAGCTATAGTAGCCAAAACAGCATGAAACTGGCATAAAACCAGACACACAGACTCATGGAACTCAATGGAGAACCCAGAAATAAATCAACACACTTACAACCAACTCATTTTATAAAATCACCAATAATATACGTTGGGGAAAGAACAGTCTCTTTCATTAATGGTCTGGGAAAACTACATATCCATATGTAATAAGAATGAAACTAGATACCCACCTTTCACTATAAACAAAAATCAACTCAAAATGTACTAGAGAATTAAATGTGTAATCTTAAATTGTGAATCTATTAAAATAAAACTTTGAAGAAACACTTGAGGACATTGGACTGGGCAAATTTATTTGATAAGACCTCAAAAGCACAAGCAACAAAAGCAAAAATAGATAGGATTACATCAAGCTAAAAGACTTCTGCACAGCAAAGGAAACAATAAATAAAGTGAAGAGATAGCCTATACAATGAGAAAACACATTTGCAAACTATTCATTCAATTAAGGCACTGATGTGGGGAATACACAAGAAACTCAAACAAACCCAGAAATAAATAATACAATTTAAAAATGGGCAAAGGATCTGAATAAATGTTTTTCCAAAGAAGACATAAAAAATGGCCAACATGTATATAAAAATATGTTCAGCATCTCTAATCATAAGAAAAATGCAAATCAAAACCACAATAAGATATTATCTCTTTTCAGTTAGAATGGCTATAATTAAGAAGACCAAAAAAAAAAAAATAATAATGCGGGTGAGGATGCAGAGAAAAATAAACTCATATATTGTTGGTGGGAAGGTAAATTCGTACAGCCATTATGGAAAACAGTATGAATGTTTCCTAAAAAAGCTAAAAACAGACCTACAATATGAACCAGCAATGCCATTACTAGATATATATCCAGTATGTTGAAGAGATATCTGCATTCCCATGTTTATTGCAGCATTATTCACAGTAGTCAAGATATGAAATCAACCTACATGTCCATCACCAGATGAATAGAAAAATAAAGTGTGGTCTATATACACAATGGAGAACTATTCAGCCATAAAAAAGAATGAAATCTTGTCATTTGCAGTAACATGGATGAACCTGAACGACATTGTATTATGTGAATGAAGTCAGGCACAGAAAGTTAAATACAACATGATCTCACCCGTATGTGGAAACTGCAAAAGTTGACGTCTGAGAAGTAGAGTATAATAGTGTTTACCAGAGGCTGAGAAGGGTAAAGACGCAGGGGAGAGGGAGAAACTAGTTAACAAATACAAAATTATAGCTGGATAGGAGGAATTAAGTTCAATTTTCCATAACACTGTAGGGAGACTACAGTAACAGTAATTTATTGCATATTTTCAAATAAAAGAGAGGATTTTGTTATAAACCTGAAAAAATGATAAAGATTTGAGTTGATAGATATGCTAATTACCATGATTTAGTCATTACACATTATATTCATGAATAGAAATATCACAATATATTTTAGAAATAATTTAGTATGTGTCAGTTTATACACACACACACACACATATATATAATTAAAACAAAACAAAACAAAACAGAGTATCCTCATCGTGGATTTTAAAACTGGAAATTTGCTTCTTCCATTGACCTGCTGATTGTAGAGCATAATTAATCCTTGACTCTTTGCACCAATCCTGGACACAGCTCTGAGTGGACCTATCAGCTTGCTGCCTGTATATGAGGATTCAAGGATTCTGCACAGTAACATTTAAGATTTCAAAGTTAAGAATATTAGAACTACATCCAAACTAAAATAAAAAGAAGTATTATAGTAAGTTGGAATAAATGTATTGATTGGAATCCTGTCATTGAGGCCAGAAAGCAGGGCTAAGCAAATCCCCTAACCCAGCACAATTACCACTATCCTGTTCTCACTAGGATTTTCTCTCTCAAAAATTGTATAGAAGAGGATAGGACAAAGATATAGACCAGCTCGGCTACAAAACAATTGGTTTTTCTCTTGAGCTCAGGAAAAGAAATTAAGAACCCACAGACAAGAATATGAAAACAAAAATAACCTAACCAAAGTGCCAGTGGGAGGAACTGCTTCACAGCAGTCAACTATGCAGCCATTACTGACCAAAAATGATGGCACATTTAGTTTATATAACACTCAGTCTTCTCAGAAATATTTAAGAAAATACAGAGTGTACACCTATCTTCAATCTCATTGAGTTCAACTTAAGATCACCAGAATCCACTTATATGAATGAAAAAAAAAAATTATAAAGTTTATTTTCACCCTAGTAATTTCCAGTAACAGAGCATCTATGTTCAATGAATATCTCAGAAAGACTTTTCTTTTACTTTGAATAAATATTTAAAGAGAAAACAAAAAACAATTTAAGCATTGACAGTAGGCTAACTTGAAAACAAACAACAAAAACAATCAAATCAGAGTAATGAATTACTCTTCTAATGAGATTTGAGAAGCCCAATCATTTCTACAGATCAGAAGCTATAATTTTAACCACAAATAAGTATTATGAGTAGAAATGTAAAGTGGTACTAAAACAAAGAGTGCAAAACTAACTGCAGCTCCTCCATGAAAAAGGTAGAATCAGCATTTAAGTAAGTGTTCACTTCTAAATAAGAGCAAACTATTAGCCTTTTGCAGTGTTAAACAGCTTAGAAATATTACCTTATTTGTGCTTCAAAACAACTTCTAATACAAAGGCAATTGTATACATGTTATAGGGTGAATAAAGTCCTTCAGAGAGCTTCCCAAATCCACATGGCTAATTTATGGTAAAGCTCGTGGTACCCAGCACGCTCACCTCTCCAAGGCAAATCATTGGACGACAGATGTGGTATTAGGTTCTAAACATCTGATGCTACTGATTTCACTGGATCTTACAAGGAAGACATATTTTATGACTTTACAATTATAATCCCTTTTTTCTGTAACTTGTATTTCATAAGTAAATAAGTATAAATCATAGTAAGAGCACAAAATACCTTTTCCTGAATTATCACTCATGTCATGGAAGTTTTGGGCACTCATATTTCTTTTTAATACTTATGATACCCAATAGGGTAGAGAGTCTTGTGTGCTCCAGAAATAATTATCCCTAAAAATCTTGGATCTTCTGGCCGGGCGCGGTGGCTCAAGCCTGTAATCCCAGCACTCTGGGAGGCCGAGGCGGGCGGATCACGAGGTCAGGAGATCGAGACCATCCTGGCTAACACGGTGAAACCCCGTCTCTACTAAAAAAATACAAAAAACTAGCCTGGCGAGGTGGCAGGTGCCTGTAGTCCCAGCTATTCGGGAGGCTGAGGCAGGAGAATGGCGTAAACCCGGGAGGTGGAGCTTGCAGTGAGCTGAGATCCGGCCACTGCACTCCAGCCCGGGCGACAGAGCGAGACTCCGTCTCAAAAAAAAAAAAAAAAAAAAATCTTGGATCTTCTTTTTTTCCTAAACCAAAGTTATCAATACCAAATGTACTAGAGCAATGTTCATAAGAATACTAGTGGAACAGTTCTATCATTTTTAGTATCACTTTAATTCCAGGTTTCATATGTCAATCCTTGGGACTAGGCTGGGAGAACTATCAAAGTGGCAGATATTTCATCTTATGTCACCCTCCTATCAGATCCATCTCTTAACAGATGCAGGGTGGAACTATTCTGTCTTCTAAGTGAGCCTGAGGTAACAGAATGGATTTTAATTACATCCATATAAATGTAGGTAAAGCATACCTAGATTGATAAAATATTTTTACAATCACTTATAGAAAACCTTCCAGCAGCAAATTACTCTCCTATGTTATGTAGATACAATGACAAAGAAGACAAGCCTAGTTTCTGATACTAGGAATGTTTCCGTATGGGTGAGAGAGAAAAGTGAAACATTATCACATCAACTAATAAAGTTACATTATAATCATGACTGCAAAATTACACAATATATTACTATAACTGGGATGAGCACTTGGAAACATATAATTAGGGGAGTTAATCTAGTCATGTAGAGCAAGGGGAGGAGGGGGAGAAGGTTAAGTGGAGTTTATCTAAACAAGGAAATAGTTAAACAAAAAAAGTTTAAAATTATTAAAAGGAGGCTAGCAATGAGAGTGGTTAAAGATATGAAAATAATGTCTATATTGTATTGGGTAAATAATGTCATATTAAATTGTATGTAAAGCACAGTGTCAGTTAAGTGAAAATGTTTTTAAAAAGATTAAAAATAGATAAAACAAGATACAACTTGACTATTCTTTCTTCTTTTTTCTTTCTTTCGTCTTTTTTTTTTTTTTTTTTTTTTTTGATTACAGAGTCTCACTTTATCATCCACGCTGGAGTGCAGTGGCACGATCTTGGCTCACTGCAAACTCTGCTGCCTAGGTTCAAACAATTATCCTTCCGCAGCCTCCCAAGTAGCTGGGATTACAGGCGCCAGCCACTGTGCCCAGCTAATTTTTCTATTTTCAGTAGAGACGAGGTTTCACCATCCTGGCCAGACTAGTCTTGAATTCCTGACCTCGTGATCCACTCGCTTCGGCCTCCCAAAGTGGTGGGATTACAGACATGAGCCACCGTACCTGGCCATAACTTGACTATTTCTGAAGGCTGCTATTATTATTTATTTAAAAAATAGATTTGTATTTAAATGTTTGTATTACAATATTTGAATAAGAACACCCTTAGAAGCAGGAAAATGAACTTGACTTCCTTGGGGAGAAGGTATTTTTCAGCTACAGTCGACCCTTGAACAATACCATTTTGAGCTGCATGAATTCACTTATATGCTAATTTTCTTCCATCTCTGCCACCCCTGAGACAGCAAGACCAAGCCCTCCTCTTTTTTTCTCCTCCTCAGCCCACTACAGTGAAGGCAATGAGGATGAAGACCCTTATGATGATCTACTTCCACTTAATGAACAGTAAATAAATTTCTTCTTTTTCATGATTTTCTTAATAACATTTTCTTTTCTCTAGTATTCTTTATTATAAGAATGTAATATATAATACATATTTTGTAGAAAATGTGTGTTAACTGACTGTTTATGTTATCAGTAAGGCTTCTGGTCAACAGTAGGCCAATAGTAGTTAAGATTTGAAGGAGTCGAAAGTTATACATGGGTTTTCATCTGCGAAAGGGTCAATACCCTTAAGTCCAACATTGTTCAGGGGTCAAGTATACATGTTTTGCTTCATTATCTATACCAGTTCATTTAGGAAAGCAAACTTAGTAAACAAGATATCCTAAAGTCTATGAAAAACCCAGCGCAAATTGTGAATACTGTGTGTGTGTGCACATAGAAGTCATTCATTTAAACATGAGATTTCATGGTCACTATTTGATGTGTTTGAAATACACCTCTAAATTCATTCATCTGGTCATCATTAAACATGAACTCAGAGAGAATATTGAGGAATGCGTGAAAGTCATCTTATTTTTATGACTAAAACTTTAATTTTCAGAAACAAAAGTAGAAGTAAATTGGACAGAAATCAATACTGGCACTTAGGAAGTATCTAATATATGCCAACAACTGCTCACTGTTTGCTCACACATGTCGTTTTATTGCTTTTCACAAAACCCCTGAGAGTAAGGTTTTATTATACTAATTTACTAAATAAGATCAAACTGAGCCATAGAAGGGTGAATAATTAGTTCAGCCTCATAAATTAGCAACATCAAAACTGTGTTAAGGCCACTAGATGCCAAGTCTTAAAATTATTATGGTGATTCTCTATCTCTATATATTTTTACCCTTATATATAATTTAAAATGAAAGTAATATAAAACCATACTATATGTGTAAGCAAGTCAACCAATATTCTAATTTTCCCCCAAACCTATTTTGTTGTTTATGTCTGAAATAACAGATATCACTTCTTCTTTTCCTTTTTTTTTTTTTTTGAGATGGAGTCTCTCTCTGTCACCCAGGCTGGAGTACAACGGCGCAATCTCGGCTCACTGCAATCTCCGCCTCCCGGGCTCAAGCAATTCTCTTGAGTAGCTGGGACTACAGGCACACGACACCACACACAGCTAATTTTTGTATTTTTAGTAGAGATGGAGTTTCACCATGTTGCCCAGGCTGGTCCTAAACTCCTGACCTCAGGTGATCCACCCATCTCGGCCTCCCAAAGTGCTGGGATTACAGGTGTGAGCCACCACACCCAGCCCAGATATCATTTCTTAAAAAAATAATAATGTTGGGGCTGGGCGCGGTGGTTCACGCGTGTAAGTCCAGCACTTTGGGAGGCCGTGGTGGGCAGATCACGAGGTCAGGAGATCGAGAGCATCCTGGCTAACACAGGGAAACCCCGTCTCTACTAAAATTACAAAAAAAATTAGCCGGGCGTGGTGGCGGCGCCTGTAGTCCCAGCCACTCCGGGCGCTGAGGCAGGAGAATGGTGTTAACCCGGGAGGCGGAGCTTGCAGTGAGCCGATATTGGGTCACTGCACTGCAGCCAGGGTGACAGAGCGAAACTCCGTCTCAAAAAAACAAACAAAAAAACAAAAAAAAAAACAATAATAATGTTGCTTGTGAACAAGCATGTTCCTGGCATGCCTCTTCGCCTAATGGCAAAGCTAGATTTTAGCACTGACCATGCCTATTCAATTCATCATTCTAATACTAAGGGTGACTTGGGGTTTGGAATAACGATGTTGAGGGAGAGAAGAGTTCCCAAAAATAAAATGTTAGAAGGGGTAAGAAGAAGAGTGGTCTAAAATAAGAAATATTATTCATGCTTGAATAATTGAAGGCATTTTCTCCTTTTGAACATTTATTCAGCATTTCCTGTTTGCAAAATAATATAACAGGCTCTGAGGACATGGAGATGAATGAGGTGTGAAATTTGCATACTATTCGAAAAGAATTACCGGTAAAGAAACAATGACAATGCGAAGCTACACACTATGGAAGAAACAAGAAAAGATTAGGGTACCTAATCCAGGTAAATGTGTTAAAAAATAAATAAATAAATAAATAACGCTTCTACTAGGTGATGATACTTGAGCAAGTCTTTGCGAACTGAACCAGAGGCTCAGAGGCAAGAAACCATGGCCATAGGAGAAATGTTGGGCACTCCCCATGGTTGGAGCTTAAGTGTTGATGGGAAAGTGGTCTTATATAAACCTGAAAGACAACAGAGCCCAGGTCATAAAAGAATTAGTAAAACCAAAACAAATCAGGCTCCCTCATAAAAACAATGGGATGTCACTGAAGATTTCAGGTGAAAGAATCACATAATCCATTTTATATCATAGACATTTCACTCTGAGTCCATGGTCAGTTTAATTCTGGATTCGAAAAGCTCTTGGAAGGTTTTAGAGCAATTATATTTTCCCCACAGTGTGACATTACTTCTATATATTTTCCCTACGGTGTTTAGACTTGAGTAATCTTAGAAATACGTAGGGACATGGTCTGTCTTTGCTAGTGCTGGAGCACGGTTTAGAGGAAGTGTGTGGATGTAGAAAGAGGCCAAAATGCCAACACAGATGTCCATATTATGGAGTCAGGTAGTCCCCTTAGCAGGACTGAGACATCGGACACATGTCCTAGAACCCAAGCACTCACATGGGCTGAGGAGAGTCAAGATTTCATTCTTTACAAAGAGAGTAAAAGTTTTGTGATAAACCCATGTGTAATTAAATCAATCATTTAATGCTAGTTCCTTTATTTTGCCATCTAGTGTACTGAAATGTAACTAGAGAATAATATAAGAAGAGGCAAGAGAAAAACAGAATGAAGATTAAAGAACATCTTAAAACCTCGGTTATTGAAAAGTTATGAAATTGAAAAAAGATATCAAATTCTAAGAGGGTATTCCACATTTTCCTTTGATCTAAGATATTTAATGTATATTAGATCATCTACTTAACAGTTTGGGACAACCCAAATTTTGGATGGAAAAAATAAAAATATGTTTGAGTGACCAGGGGTTATATGACAGAAAAGGCAATATGTTCCTAAAATATGTGACATTTTCAGTTTTTGTAATCTATCATCAGATTCTTGATTTTTTTTAAGTTCAGTGATTGATTGATTGATTGAGACTGAGTTTCACTCTTGTCTCCCAGGCTCACTGCAATCTCTGCCTCCCGGGTTCAAGTGATTCTCCTGCCTTAGTCTCCTGAATAACTGAGATTACAGGCACCCACCACCATGCCCAGCTAATTTTTGTATTTTTAGTATAGGTGGAGTTTCACCATGTTGGCCAGGCTGGTCTCAAACTCCTGAGCTCAGGTGATCCTCCCGCCTTGGTCTCCCAAAGTGCTGGGATTACAGGCATGAGCCACGGAGCCTGGCCAGTGATAACTTTTAAAGCATAAAGCAAAGCCTCTATTAACATTTTACTGTATGTTTGCTGTATTAAGGTGATGTTATTAACCCTGTGGGATGATGCTGAAGAATAGGTGGCTTAGTCTCCTGCAGTCTTAGTCCTATTTGGAGAGTTTGCAAGAAAACAAGAGCCAGATCCCCTTCTGAGTTCAGAAGAGCTATCCACACTACAGTCCACAAAAAAAAAAAAAAAAAAAAAAAAGTGTTACTCACATCCTTTTTCACAGATGAGAAAGTTGAGAGTCCAAGATATTCCACTATTTTGCCCAGATAGTAACCAAATAAATTTTGGAAACATCATTTGTGCATTGGTCCATCTGCCTGCAAAAGTTACATGTTTTCCATTATACATCCCAGGCTTTATAAACGTATCAGAAAGTTTTTCTCCCTGACTTGACCAAATCCTGGATGCTTTTCTTTCCCATTCTATCTAGGAAAATGGAGCTAGTTGCCTCCTCTCCATCCAAATTTACATATTCAAAAAGAGTTGTCGCATCCTTGGAGGCAAATACATACTATTGTGTTGAAAACTGAGCATTCTTAGTTAGAAACAGATCAACTTCAGCAGCTCACAACTGTGGCTTTAACCTGAGAGAAGTACTGGTAAAGAAAAAGGGCAATTAAAATCAATTCGAAAGCATATCAGCAGAATACATTACAAAGTAACAAAAGTAAAAAGAAAATTACCAAAGGAAACATTTTTTTTTTAAAATAGCAATGGAAGACTTAGTAAAGGCTTGCTAAATTATAATATTTAGATATGAAGAAACAGGCATTCTGATCAAATGGAATTGCAAATTTATTCATCAGTGATACCTGCTTAATAATTATTGATTTGAGTGTGTATTTTCCATCTAAGTAATGTTCCACAGAATATACCTTCAGAAGCATTAATTTAATGGAAGAGAACACTGGACTAGTCATTGTTTCAGAACATGATTTTAAATCCCACTTGATATTAACTTGCTGTGTTAATGTGGACCACCCATTACTACTTCTTAGTAAGGAAGTTAACATAGAGAAATGGTTCTTAAAATATGGTCCCCTGACCAAGTGATGACCATAATCATTATCATCACTTAAGAACTTGTTAATAACGTCAGTTATGGGGTCTGTACCCAGAACGATTGAATCAGAAAATTCAGGTGTGAAGTCCAGTTATCTACACTTGAATAAAACCCACAATGTATTATATATCTGATGCACACTAAAGTTTGAGAATTACTGACCTAAATTACCTGTAAATATTCTCTGGCTCTATAAATTATTTTTTAATAGTTTAACTTATGGTCAACTAACTCCAGTTCATATCCATTACCTATGTAACTCACAAAGAATATAATGAGGATACTAACGTGAGAAAGAATCAGGAACTGAATAAATTAAAAAATTGGATATAGTAAGGAGGCTACAAAGACTTTAGACCTTGGACTTAGACTTGTACTGATGAGGAATCATAAAAATAAGAGATAAACAATATTTAAAAGGATTCAAACTTAAAAAAAATTAGAACAATAAAAACACATTATCAAAGTAATGAGAACAATCAGACTTTTAGGATTTGGGGACACAAGAAGTGAGAAGAGTCCTAACAATTCATTTATTTCAACTGTCTCATTTTGTTCATAAGAACCTGAAACACAGATAAAAGAGGTACATTATCTCAAGAGCCAACTTGTGGAAAAATAAAAACATGAATCAATATGTAGTAGGTGATTTTAAAATACTTATTGAACTATATCAAGTGGATTCGTTGAGTGGAGGTAAGACAAATTAGTTTCTATATGCGGATGACTGTGTACTTCACTGAACAATCTGGACATAGCTTTAAAAAATTCATGTAGGAATCCATTTACTATGCCACCGTCTAGAGACATTTTTGGAACTTCCAGGATTAGCTTTCAACTTAAAATTATCTAGAAATGAGTCATGTTCAACCTATTTTATCATATCTTGATTTCTCATTACACCATGAATCAGAAAGTTGGCCTCAGATCTCTATATAGGGCTGAATCTTATGTAGCCCTAGCTAGAGCTGACAGCAGGTCTGGTCTCATGCCTGAAAACAATACAAAAAAAAATTAAAACAATACAAAAACAATTTTCCAATGGTTAAGAAAGCATTTTCATATGAAACGTCACTGAATTTCTCATAAAACATTATTGAAAGAGATGATGCGATTTAACTGTATCACTTTGGTATGATGATGAAACATACTTAAACAATAAATCATCTTTTAAAATTTTTCAATCATTAAATTTAGCAGCTTAAATGTTTGATGTTTAATAAAACTAAATGGTCTCTTCTACTGTATGTCAATTTTCTTTTCATTTATTCAGCAAACATTTTGCACTTACTGTAGGTCTTGACAATCTGAAGATGGCTACAATATTCCTATCCTAAGGAATTTATAGTTCAAGACACCAGGAAAATATAATCTAATCATTGTTATGAAATGATCTGTTTTAAGCCTAAGCACATACAGAATTCATCAATTAATTTTAATGAACAAGTCCATTATACATTAATTCAGAATTTCCAAGGTAATCTAAATTATGAAGAGTTACTAGAATCATTAGATATTTAAGCAACATAGGTAGGATTCAGAGTCAATTAATGTTTGAATATTTCTGACATTACAGATAGAGAATTAATCATATTAACATATAATTTTATTATTTGGAGCAAATATAAGATAAATGTTACCTATATTTTGTAGGTAAGGAGACAGAAAACCAGGAATTTTTAGTGACTTTTCAAAGTCACACATCAAGTCAATGGGATTCAGGATTCTTAGTCAAATCAAATTCTGAGAGCAAAGTTTTTTTCTACTCAGTAAGAATATTTTGCTTTTTAGGGACAAGGAGAGAGTCAAATAGGGAAAGTGTGATCAAGGGAGAAAGAGATAGACAAGGGGAAGAAAAGAGAGATTATAAGTATAAAGTTTTCTTATATGTCTTCTTTACATATTCATATTCATTCATTTATATAAGCAGCAAGTAATTGACAATTTTATAAGCCAGTAAACATTTATCAACCTAGACATCACCATTTTCCAAGGAACAGGAAGTTTTAGCCAATCTAGAGATGTAAAAAGTGGAATATTTTTTATTGTCTTCTATTACTTTTTCAGCCTCAAGTCATCTAGGTCTTCTAAGATATATTACATTTTTATATTTTATGTTACTTCATTTTAACATTAATAATATTTTTTAAAAATCATGCCACAGAGAATAGGATAGCCATAGGAAGGAGTATGTGCCACTATTCACAGAACCAATTTTTAGAATCTGAATAAAGTTGGAATGTTATTAGTGTAACTTGCCTTTGAGAAAGGATAGAATAATTTATTACTTGCACAAACTGGCTCTGAGTAACCCTAATGATGAATTTTGTAACACCTCCTTGGAGGAGTCTTGTTCTTTGTCAGTTTCAAAGTTATTTTCCCTTAATATTCTTTTTCCTATAGAGAATCCCTGGGAGCATACACAGAGAATCACTACGTTATCCATAGGTAGAGGGAATAATAACATTTTTCTCTTTCCAATAAGAACAATTCCAATTACTTTTAATTGCAGGAAGATTATACATTTTTGGAAGATTGTCATCTTTGCCACCCTTAAGTTGTTGTCACAGTCCATTATTGCTCTGAGATACCTTTTGGTCCCATGTCCCTCCCTGGTGTAGAAAGTCACTATGACTTCTTAATAGAGGATAGAAGTTTCTCCATATTTTGGCATTGTCCACCTCTTGAAATATCATACTTTGTTACCCTTCCTATGTGTCCTGCATTCATCCTCTACCTATTCTCAGAAAACATCATTTGTTATCATGTCTCTCTAAAAATGTGATACTGTTTTCAGGGCCTCAGGTACCTCTCATATATCCTTTAAACCTTGCAGGTTTCTACTACAAAAGCAAGGTGAATAGTTGCGACCATTGTGAAAGCTTTTTCTGGTAGAATGGGTACTTACTATCATGATGTCTCATATTCATTATCTTGTGTCTCATATTCATTATCTTGTTACAGCACCCACTATATTCTTTTTCAAGTGTTTTGTCAGTTGTGTCCAAGCTCTGAGCCCAGAGGCGATACTGCAGTCTTCTTTGTAGCTCTAGCATCCCTTCCAGAGTTGGAATGCACATGTCAACATAGTATGCTCTACAGAATAAAGAATTATATGAAGCCCAAGAGGAAATTAAAAAAAGATAAATTCTGGCAAATATGATTTTTTTTTCAATTGTCGAGATGGAAACAATAAAATTATATCTAACACTTAGAAAGTGACTGCTTTGTGTCAGGCACTGTTCTACATGCTTTATGTAAATGTGCACCTAATTAATTCTTACTCCCACTTCATGGGGAAGACACTATCATTATCTCTGTTTTATCAATCATAAAATGGACACACACATTGGTTAAGTAACTCACTTAAGACCACCCAATTTGGGCACAGAAACGATATAAACCAGGTAAATGAATTAGCATGAGAAAGGTAAAATATCTCATCAATAATTTTTATGTTGATTACATGTTGTCATGATACTGTTTGGGAGATATTGAGGTAAATGGAAATGTAGTATTAAAATTAATTTCACCTGTTTCTTTTTACACTATTAAAATGTACTCGTAAATTAAAAAAAAAAAAAAATACCATACTCTACCATCTCTCACCAGTCTTGGGAAAAATGTCTAGGAATAGCTTAGATGTATGAACTCACTTAATTCCACTTCCTATAGAGTGAGCTTTAGCTTAGTTATTAGCAAATAGTGTGCTGGGGATAGATCTAAGGACGAAGAGATATTTAAATACTGGTTCTACATTGATTACCAGTTACCATTTAAGTTGTCTTATTCTGATCAGGATTTTTGTAACGTTTTTATAAATTCATAGGGTTTCAATATCCTCATCTCTGAAAGGAAAACAGCATAGACCCAATCTTCCTTGATTGGCTTGAAGATGAAATAGGTAATGCTCAAGAAGTGCTAAGCACAGAATCTACTGCAAAAAGAACCAAGTTAAAAAGATACAACCAAGAAGATCCACCTCTCAATGTGATTTCTGTTAAAACTGCACTTTTGGCTAGTCAGGAATTCACATGGCAACCATGATGATAATGAAAGAGGGGAGATACAGTGAATTGGAAAGAAATGAAAGGTGAGGCACTACACTTTTTATTCCTTTTTTTAAAATTAAAAAGTAGTAACTCAAATATCAAAATTGTGCAAGGCAGTCATATGAGTTACTTGCAGACTCTCTTCATTACCTCTCTATGAGGCTATCTTTCATATGACATATTAGCTCCACACTTCCTAGCTTGTGACTCAGAATGTTGTGTGAACACTTTATTCTGACCATCTATGATACATCTGAATTATGACCCTGTTCTCAGTTCCCTCTACCCCTGCAGGTAGACAATACAAGTACTGAGTTCTGAATCAGAACTTAGATTCATTTTCTAAGCTTCTGAGATTTTTAAAAATCTTGCCTATTTTATTCAATGTTTTCTTCTACAAAAGCTTAGCCAAGCAAGAGATTTATGCACAACCGAGAGATACAAAAATGAAAGGAAGTGAAAGAAATTTTTCTCACATGCTCACCTTCTGCTCATGTGAAATAGGCCTTATTCTGGAACCATGCAGAACCTTTTGTGCCTTTTCTGTTTCCTTAAACTAAGGCTCCTAATTGGTGTTCTCTTAGAGGATTAAGGAAAATAAATATGTATGAGGCCACCAAAATTAGGATATTGGTGGTCTTTCAACATTCCCTAAACAGTAGATTTAATGTAAATCAAACTGAACATATCCTTCCTACAGCTTATGAAAAGTCTTTGAGTTGACAGTTTTACTATGTTGCTTTGAGGTGTATTTTCCAAGGAGAAAACACTGAGGCTGAGAGACAGATTTAGAGAAAAAGATTTGTTTTCACACATTCATATAGTACTCAATCTCTCTAAGTTTATGTAATAGTTACTCAAACTCCCTTGATACTTCCCTAGCCCACATTCTGGGTTGTCTCTCCCTACAGCAAACTGAAACTACACTGAAAATAAATTAAATATTCATCAGCCTAAAAGGATCTCTTCACATGTCCCCAGGGAACAGCCACAGGGAGAAATGCAGTAATAAAATATTTTTTACAAACAACCCAATATGCCAGTATTGACAACAATATCTACTTGTTACATGTTATCTTTATTTTTCTAGAACACTGCAATTCATAACTTTAGTGTTTCTAGTTTGCTTTTTATTAAAAAAATAAACTAGCAGCTACCTCTCACTCAGATAATTTTTACTTAACAATATAGACTCATAAAACATTACTTTTACCGATTTGCAACATGCTATGATTTTTATTCTTTGGGGATGACAATTATTTCACTTTTCAATGCTTGTTTTGTTTTTCTTTTTCTGACCTATTCTGTTTATGTCTCAAAATATATTCTTAAAAGCATATCAAAATGCAAAATGTCAGAGGCAAATAAGGGTCAAGTTTACAACTTACTGTTCTAGCAGTGGTATACTGCTCTCACATTTGCATAAAATAATATTATATTTATGAAATATAGTATTTATATCAAGGCTTTGTTAAGTTTTAATTCTATGATCTTCACTGAAGTTGAAATACTTTATTTGGACTTATAATGGATAGTGAATTCAATTTTATAGTACAGACACAGATTTTAAAATAAAAATATTTAAACAGAATTACACACACATACACATATATATGTTTTATATATATACATATATATGGATATATGTATGTATATGTATATACATATATGTATATACATATATGTATGTGTGTGTATATATAAAATCAAGACTAAATTCCAGATTGAGCTGATACCCATAACACTGCTAGAAGTAAAGCAGCAGCTAATTTAGACATGCCAACAATAAAAACAAGAATATGAAAGAGATGGGTTCACGGTCTTGGGTCGACATAATTTTTAATATAAACTAAGAGAAGCCAAATTACACAACACACTTTGTGTCCAAAAAAGTATTAATTTATACTGTAAATATAAACACAAATATAGGCCAGCCACACTGAAACCAATGGGAGATAAGAATATAGTTACAGCACAGGTATGTGAGCTAACAGTGTTTATCAGGTGTGTGACAGTAAAACTGCTCTCGGTAATTATTTAAGAGAATAGAAAAGTCTCCTGAAGATTGATGATGAGAAAAAGTAAATTTGTAAGTTTATCAACCACTTTACAACAATTTTTTAGAATGGATTAGCATTCATAGAATTTGTAAAGATTTCAAGAAAGTAGTGATTATGGAAGCCTACCTGTGTTTACAAGAAGTCATGCCAACAATATATTTTTCTTTCACACTGGATCTCTTAATAAGGAATTATTTTAAGAGGGAGTGGTTTCAGTAAAGTTTTGACAAAGTTTCACATGAGGTAGATCCTTACCAATAGAATGAAAGCATATAGAATAAAGGATGTATAGTCAAATGAATTTGTAGTTTAATCACTGCTGGCAAAATGAGTTATTGCAACATTGTCAAGCCAGAGGGAGACTTTCTGGCAGGATGTTAGATGGCATCCCATTCAAAATCATAGGTGCCAGTGCAGGTGACATAGAAAGCTGACATACTGAATTCACTGATGAGAATGTGGCTGACTGGCTACGCTAATTAAGTTGGGTTACAGACTTAAGATTTAAAAAGGTCTTATTAGGTAGGGTATAGTAAGTTGAATTTTATTTGTTTTAAAAATCACGTGCCTATTTGTGCATGGCACAGTGGAACACACAAGATTTATTTCAGTACTTGCTAATCTTCTGTGAATGTGATAATAAGAGTAACTAGCTAAAAATACTAATTTTTGTGCACCATCTCACAAATGTTAAATCATAATAATTTTCATGAGTGGTTACTGGAAAGTTATTATTTTAAAAAATCATGTCAGTAATTTTTATCATTGTGAAGGTCTTAGTAACTATGATCTATATAAAAGAGAACTGAAACTCAAGAAGTTTACAGAGGAGATATACAAAATGTCTGTAAAGCTTCTTTGTAAATAGTAAGTGGCTATATGCATTGGAAGGTTATAATTATTTGCCTCTAAATTATAGGACATATATGATGAATTTTAAACATTGAAAATTGATATTTTCTCAGAAATGTTAACTAAGTCTAAACTGCCATGGTTGCTTAAATCTCTGTCTTTTCTCTTATTCTCATATATTTTTAAAGGTAAATAGACTGGTTAATGTGGCTCTCTACATTGGAGAGGTGTTTTAATGCTCTTTTCAATAGTTTTCTTTTTTACCTAAGGCTATGGTTGGAGGATGTACCAAATTTGCCGACAAAAGAGAAAGTAGGGGGAATCCAGGAAATCTAAGGCACATCAGTCATACTTGACTTATCTGTGATAAGCCTAAGAAAACCTAGATAATGTGACCAAGGTGACCAAGGTGGTCAGTGAAATCAGAAAGAATAACAGCTGAGTTTCCCACCGTGCTCATAATGACGTTCCTCTAGAGTCTGAAGGGAAACAGACACACTTAAATTGACAAGTATATGAGCTAGTGATGGTATTTTCTGGTTTTCTGTTACTAACTTTCTTCGTTCCTCAAGTCCTTAGCTAAAGACTTTGTACTTCCTCAGTTATCCAACATCAGGTCCCTGAATCAAGAAGAATGTCTATTTTACCATTTTACAGGTATGCCTGACCCTGCCAGGAAACATCCCATCAAATCCAGCCTCTTATTTGCATTTGCCAACCAGATACTTTAGATCCAGTCACTGTAATGCAAAATATCAAAAACGTGAGGAAACATTGAGCATATTATTTTTCTTTTTGTATTGGAAATATTGTTTTGTTGTTATTGTTACATTTAAGGAGAACAGTAAGGGATTTTTAAAAAATAACAGTGGAGGATCAAAAAAAAAAAAACGCAACTCAGTCACTAGGAGGAACAAAAATTGATTGGAAACCATCAGTCTAAAATTAAACAAAACCATGAATACATAATATGGTCATTGTATCAGGGGTATTTGAACTAAAGTAACTCCATTTTAAATAGGAGCTGGATAAAATTAGGCTAAAACCTACTGGGCTGCATTCCCAGATGGTTACGAGATTTTAAGTCACAGGTTGAGATAAGAGGTCAGCACAAAATACGGGTCATAAAGACCTTGCTGATAAAACAGTTACAGCAAAGGAGTCCGCCAAAACCCACCAAAACCAAAATGGCAACAACAGTGTCCTCTGGTTGTCCTCAGTGCTACACTCCAACGAGCTCCATGACAGTTTACAAATGCCATGGCAATGTCAGGAAGTTACCCCACATGGTCTAAAAAGGGGAGGCATGAATAATCCACCCCTTGTTTGTCATATCATCAAGAAATAGCCATAAAAATGGGGAACCAGCAGCCCTCAGGGCTGCTCTATGGAGCAACCATTCTTTTATTCTTTTATTTTCTTAGTAAACTTGCTTTCACTTTGCACTGTGGACTCGCCCTAAATTCTTTCTTGCACAAAATCCAAGAACCTTGGGGTCTGGATCGGGACTTCTTTCCTGTGACACATATCTAGTGACCACAAAGGGACTATAGTGCAGAAACCCTGACTCAACGTCTACCTTTGGGTATGTTTTGGGGTCCTATAACATATTTCTGGCGAACAACAGAAGGGAAGGTGCTGAGGAGACTCCTCGATGCAAAGGAAATAGACTGCAGCACTGACTGGATGACTTTGGGTAAGTGGTGGGGTACCCAGGTAAAGGATGGAATTGGGTTAAAGGCCCAATTTAGGGGAGTCAGACTCTCTCTTAAGACAGAGTGGGTTAGAGGCCCCTCTTAATAAAAGGCAAGGACACTTGACCGACCTTGGGTTAGAGACCCAACTTAGGAGGGTTAGAGTGCCTTTTAAGATTTAGGGGGTTAGAGGCCCCTCTCAGTACAGTCCCTCTTGGTTAAAAACAGGTTTGGCAGTGTCTCTCAGTAAAGTCCTTCTTGGTTAAAAACAGGTTCGGCAGTGTGAGATGTTAACTGCTATTCTCTTTGGATTCATCTGCCTTTCACTCTTTGCTGATGGCTGTGGGTGACAGGGTTAGGCATGTACAAGATCTTAGAAAATGGGGAAGTTTTTCTTCCCTAAAAGGGGAAACTTGAGAGCTATTAGAATTGCTGGAAAAAAATCGCTTCACAACAGCAGCCGCAACCACCTGAGTT
Organism: Macaca mulatta; assembly: GCF_049350105.2. Classification (NCBI taxonomy): domain Eukaryota; kingdom Metazoa; phylum Chordata; class Mammalia; order Primates; family Cercopithecidae; genus Macaca; species Macaca mulatta. The sequence goes on from NC_133419.1 coordinate 82,176,863, forward strand.
TTTCACTGTCGCTGCAATGGGTGGGTCTTTCTCTGGCCTCCCTGATCATTTCACCTTCCCTACACTGCCACAGGCAATACTTTCCTTCTCTAGTTTCCCTTTCTTATCTTTTCTGTTACTCAGGGAAACCATCTTGCCCAGAGACCACGTGTTGAAACTTCAAGTCTGAGACTGGATTAAAGATGACGGGGCCCATCTGGGGGCAAATTTAAGTCTTGCCAGTTTGATATTGGGTGCTAAGCAGAGTGGCTAAGGTCTCTGCCTAATCACACCTATTTTGCTCTGGCCAGAATGAAAAAATAATAATTTTCCTTTACGATACGTTTTGGCCCCCAGGACAACGGTACGGCAAGCCGGATCACTAGGGCCTCTCAGGGAATGAGACCCAGAAGCCTGGAACGCTGGCAAAAGGGTAAAAATTTCTTACCAGTCAGGTTTCAGGCTTCTCTCTCTCTGTGCAAACCGCTGAATGAGTGGTAAAAATAATCAGTGTTTATCTCCTCTGTAAAGTTAGGATTAATGCAAAAAAGAATTCTGAGGCTAGTCTTAAGCTGGTGTATTTTGTGCTATGAATTCGTTTTTCTGTGTTGAGGGGTACTTTAGGATAAAACACAGGCTTAGAACACCTGTGAGCCCGCTTTTCAAGACGACCCAGCAAGCTGGTCAGTAGTAAACTTGGCTACAGGTCTCTGAAACAAACAAAAAAACTGGATTAAGTCTCCACCTTGTTTAATGTCCTTGGGAGCTTCAACCTTTAACCTTAACCTTTAAAAGCTATCTTTTAACCATATGGCGGGACATTTTCTTGGTCTCCGCCTTCCAGGGAACAGGAATTTTACCGTTCATGGTCATAGTTAGCTCTAAAAATTATATTAAGTAGTTAAAAGACTTTGCAAGCTCGAAATTAACTACTCTAGAACCTTTCTGGGAAAGAAAACAGAGGTTCCCCTATATTGTAGCTTAGTAGCTACCGTTTTGCACTTTCACATTGGTGGTCTGGATTCGATTCCCTGCCTAGGAAGAAAGTCATTTGTCATTTAATAACTGCATGACCTTCTCTATTCTCTTCTCCTCTGCGGACTGTCTCAAATTTTCCTTCTCTAAGCACCTAGGAGGTTACCTTTGGTAAAGCTTAGAAGATAGAAATATTGGCTGCTTGGCATGACTAAAATCCGGTAATAAGAGATATGAAAGAATTTCTTTTTAAAAAAGCACTATGATTAAAAGTCAGCTTAATTAAAAGTGGATAAACAAGCTGTAGATATATTTACAAGGCCTTTATGTTTTTCTCTTCTTTGAACTTGTTTTTCTGAAAAAAAAAAAATTCTTCTCAATAAACTAAATTTTTTTTCTCTCTCTCTATCTTTTTTTTTGTCTTGCTACTCTTAATGCACACATGAGAGGCCCTAAGATAACTTCTAGTAGCCTGGATCTCCTTGGGAAAAACAGAGGAGGAGCCACAGACCCCATTTTGGGAAAAGAAAACCTGTTTTCCTCATGAAACCCCAGGAGTTAAAAGTAAATAGATCCCTCTCAAAATCAAAGGCTCTGTTCTGTTTTGGATTATGTTATCTGATGGTTTTGAGTTTTGAGGATATCAGAAATTACTTTGCATTATAAAAGAGCTTTACTGTGTAATAACTAGGTAGGAAATACGCTTTGCGAGATGGCTAATAGTCGTTATGGAGGGATACTTGACTCTTTGCATACTTGGATCAAAGAAGCATGCTCTTGGCCTCCTGGGAATAAGAAAACATCCCCACCTCCCACTGGGAGATGAGATTCCCATGAATGATGGGCTGATTACAAAATGGGCTGATTGGCTTTGGGTTGCCTTGCAATAAAATGCAAAGTAAAATCACTGCATTGTCTTCTGCAGTATTTACCTCCTTTGGGGATCCAAGAACCAGTAAAAATAGCACCCTTAATTTTAGGGATCTGTCTTTGCCTTTAGATGCTTATTCACTGCTTATTTTGCCCAGAAACTCATGCTTTCCTGGTCCTGTTCCTCCATGGGCCGCACGCTGAAGCCAGTAATCCAATCAATAAACTGGCAAATGAAAAATCTTAAAAGTGTTAAATCTTCTGTCTATTTATATGTGTTGTATGTTCATATATAAAAAGGTCTAATTAATTGGCTTAAAGAAATAAGCACTTAAAATATTTTGTCAGAAAAATAGAAACTTTAATAATGCCTTTTTGTTTACATGACTTTACTAATCTTTTGGAAATATAGAGTTTTAAAAATTAAAACTAAATTTTTTAGTTTTAAAATAAATGTCTTATTTTAAATAAAATAAAATAAAAAAAATTTTTTATTTACTTAAAAAAATAAATAAAATGGTAAAATAAAATGTCTTAAAAACGTAGACATTTGGTTTAAATTAAGGTCAAATATCAAATTTGCAAAATGCTTTAAAGTCAAACTGTTTCTTTGACTTTTGAAAATTGTTCAATTTACCTACCTTAAAGCCATTAGATTCTAGATAAGACCTGCGGACATGTGGAATTAGCCATGCCCCCTAGCTATATAAAGAAAATTATAAAGAAAAATTTTATCTAAGAAAGAATCTTGTATGGTAAATTCTTGTCTTGAAATAAAATGACTGCTTGTTTACCAGGCGGAATTTTTAGGGCAAGTCAAAAAGCCAAAAATGTCTCAGATGATCTGTGTAAGTCATGAAAGGATTTGTGAAAGGGAATTTATGTAAGAAATGTACAATTTGAAGGTTGTTAGGCCTCCTAAATGCTTCATAAAATGCCACTATGATGCTTACTATACAACTTGCCTGCTTAAGTAAGGTAAGGCCTGGGGACACGTGAAGTTAGCCATGCCCCTAGCTATGCTGGAGTGTCAGCCCTTATCGGCATTTCTGCCTGGTGTGTCCCAGGCTAGGCCCCACACCTAGTACACAATTAAAACCCCTTACGAAGGTTTTCACTAAAAATAAAAGTCACTAAAAGTTAACATTGCAACATGTAATTAAGATTATTAAAGAAACAGTTTTACATGTAAGGTGTATAAGGAAAGTAGAATGTGCTTTTGGTAAAAGATTATAAGAAGGCATGAGAATATAGTTTTTTTGGCTAAAGGGTTAAAAACTTGTTTTAAGTTAAATGGAATAAAGCTAAAGGTTTAAACAGTTGTGGAAGGTTTATTTAAAAAATCAATTGTAAAATAAATTCTGTGTGTGGACACTGGCTAAATTTAAAGGGGTGTTATTCAGTTTTTCCATAAATATTGGAATTAAAGCACAACAGGTGTTTCTTAAAGCACTAATTTGCTGTTTCACACGCAAAAAAAGTAAAGAGCTATAAAAAGCTTGTAAGAATCTTACCTTATGGTTAAACACTAAAATTGGGTAAATATGTCTATAAGGTTTTATTAAAACTTGGGTCTAACATTAATAATACATGAATGTAAAGGTAAAATGTGGCTTATTTGGTATAAAAACCATACTGGAAGCATTATAAAATGTGAAATGGTATTGTGCTTTCTTTGGGCTATATTTATATAAATGTGTTATTGTTATATGTTCCAAAGATATGGGCAACTCCTATAATTCTATATAACTTAGCATATGTTATTAATAATTATAACTGTTACGTAAAATTTTGTGTGCCACATAAGTAACCAACTTTTCTTATTAATTGTAGCTTTAATAGTGGCTGTCCTAAAACTTTTTATCATCCACAGACAATTGTTGTATTGTTTTAATCCTCTTTAGGAGGTAGTTTAAAATCAATTATAGAACTCTAGCAGGAGTTCTTAAATGCAAGTTTTCTGATAACTTTGGAAATTGTGACATCAGAATAGAGGAAAAAACTTTCAAAACTCTCATAAAGAACTGAAATGTTCATAACCCTGAAACAAAAGTTAACCTGCATGGACCAAACTGAAAAAATCTAATCTTTTTAACTTTGTTAATATGTTTCTATTCCTTTGTTTTATTTTTCAGAGTCAAGTAAACTATTCTTTCGAGCTATTTACAGCTTTAAAAAGTTAAGTGTACTCCTATGAACAAAATTAGAGCATATTTATTTCTCTCTACCTGTTTTCTTCAGAATTTGGAAACTAGTTGTGAGTATTCTTAACTTATGGCAATATAGCTATTTGCATAAGTGCAATAAGAATCTGTTTTCTTTTATAACAATACACAATTGGAGAAATTGGTTATTTTAACAAGGCTTTGACTGGAATATTGTGCTTTCCTTTAAGGAATCAAACCTGACTTGTAGAGCAAAGAAAAGCCCTTAGGGGAACTGGTCTTATATCTTGCCTACAACAGTCCTTGTTCAGGGTTTCTGACCTGTGGTAAGTAAAGAATGTCACTTTCTAACAGGTCCAGAAGCTGCAAGTTCTGGGACCTCAAGAGGAAAGAAATTTACCCAACTCATAGGTATTTAAGGGTACAAACCCATGGCTGGACTCAGCTTTAAAAAAGTTGTATCTAAAATTCCCTCTATGGAACAGAGTTTTGGGAAAGCCAATTTAAAAAGAGCCTATATGAAAAATAGTCATTCTTGTTGCACTTTATACAAATAATCAGGCCAAGTATAGTAAAGCAAATCAGTCTTACCATTATTTTAGTAAAAATGGGAAACTGGAAAAAGAAATATTATGTTTCAAAAGCTATGGTACACTTGTTATTAAATTCTAGTCTCATCAGTGGTTTTTAAGTTTGTTTCTACAATTTAGGCTAACCCTACTTATTCCTGTGAATCAACCAGTGATCTCTGACTGCTGCTCAGAACAAGAGGGATGGATAATATAAATATCTAAATCAGTATTCTAATTCTAGGCACATTACAATCAGCTAACAACCCCATATCAGCTTCGTTCCAACAGTTGCTCAGTTTATGAAAAGCTTTCTAATTTAGTTTACTTGGAATAACTTTACCTATTTTGCTTTACTCTTGTGGAATATATTGCTGTTATACTCTTTGTGTAGGAATACAGGACAAGCTTGCTGAGTGTTTTCTTAAATTATACACTTATTCATCTTCCAAATATCATCTTTTGTCAAAACTCAAGAGTTATAAATGGACCTTACCATACTTATGCTTTCTGATTGAGCTCCTTTCTATCCTGAATGCAAAAGACCCTTATAGTTAGACAGAAATATCATCACCCCTATTCAGCCCGAAGAAGTTACAAAAGATGGCTTTTCATCCCTCTGCAACCCTTAGAATTAAGGGTTCTCTTATAAAAGGGAGGGGAGAAATGTCAGTGGCGTTTGAACCAAAGCGACTCCATCTTAAATAGGAGCTGGGTAAAATGAGGCTGAAACCTACTGGGCTGCATTCCCAGAGAGTTAAGGAATTCTAAGTCACAGGATGTGACAGGAGGTCAGCACAAAATACAGGTCATAAAGACCTTGCTGATAAAACAGGATTCAGTAAAGGAGTCAGCCAAAATCCACCAAAACCAAAATAGTGACAAGAGTGACTGCTGGTGGTCCTCACTGCTGGATTCCCATCAGTGCCATGACAGTTTACAAATGTCATGGCAACTTCAGGAAGTTACCCTATATGGTCTAAAAAGGGGAGGCATGAATAATCCACCTCTTGTTTAGCTTATCATCAAGAAATAAACATAAAAATGGGCAAACAGCAGCACTCAGAGCTGCTCTATGAACTAGCCATTTTTTATTCCTTTATTTTCTTAGTAAACTTGCTTTCACCTTGCACTGTGGACTCGCCTTCAATTCTTTCTTGCGCGAGATCCAAGAACCTTCTCTTGGGGTCTGGATAGGGACCCTTTCCTGTAACAACTGTAGCTGGGTGTGTGAAAAGATCATATATAAAACGTATGCCAATCAAATCTTTATTGCTACAGAATGTAAGATTTCGTCTAAATAAAAGAAAGCCTTTTGAGTTGTTCTAAATGACACATTATTTAGAATGAGTAAACACTATCCAATTACCTGAGTATTCAGTAAGACAATTTATAATCACTTCAAGAATGCTCTATTTTGTAATATTGTACAGAAAAAAAGAGTGGGATAGTTTTCCAAATTATTGCTTCTATTTAAATAACGATGATAGTAATAAATATCATTATAAAAGCACATGCATAAATCAATTCATAAATTAACATTACTTTGCAAAATGAGCCTAGAAAACAGAAGACTTCATATTGCTACCCATGCCCATTTACAGCTTCAATCGACACATTACTAGGCAGATATTCTTTCTTTAAAGCTAGAAATAAACTTAGAAATATGTCTTTCTGAAAAGTATGCAGGCTGTCCCTGTAGGAATATACTTGAAGCCAGCAGCACTGAGATGTCCTCAGTCACTGTAGCAAATGATGAACGTCCAAAAATATTCTGCTCCTTAAACAGGTTGATTTTTTTTTAACCTTGTGTGATTTATGCAGAGAATCTGTAAAACATTCCAGTTCATCAAAAATCTAATTTACATACATTTAAAGGACATTGTGGAAAATAATTAACTACTGAATGCATCACAATTCAGAGTGAATGTTGACTGAGAATTTTTAGAACCTTAAATGGAAAATGAGGAGGTTAAATAAGTATACTGAATTGGTAGGGGGAACAAAAAGAAAAAAAAGAGAAAAGGGGAAGGAGGAGAGGAGAAGAAAGAGGAAGAGGAAAAGTGACGAGCCGGGAGAAGTTGCTTTTCTTGCAATGCTTCATATCCTAAACTCATGTGAAATAAAGAACTTTTGATTCCTTTCCCCTCTATTTTTTATGATTGAATAATTTTCTTGCTTTCTGGCCATCAACTTGTAATGTATTAAAATGATTACATATCTGTGTGCATGTAGCAAACCCATCTCACCAAGTTGTAGCTTAGAGACTTGCAAGGAAGGAAACACTGGCTTGTGAAAGTCAAACTAAATTCCAAGTCAAGATTGTACTTCCCATCACTGACATACATAGGTAAAATCTCAATTAAAAATTCATAGACATTTTAATAATTTTGAAAAGCATCTACTATTGTAGTGGTAATTTTCTAAATGTTTGAATATTCAAGGATATTACCTGATATATTAAAACTTATTTTATTATTCTCTTTACCTTTCCTCACAATGACATGGGAGCTGGCTCTTGCATAGCCAGTAGAATGGTTTTATTATACCTGATTCCACTCTAATGACAACAAACAGAACAAGATATTTGAGCTTATTTTCACTATTTAAATCTCAAACAAGTGGAATATTACATAATAGTTTCCTGAGGTTAAATCAGGAATTATTATTATGTATTTAATTATTTGTTTGTTTATGTTTTCAGAGACCAGGTCTTGCTTTCTCACCTAGTGGCACCATCACAGCTCACTGCAACCTCAAACCCTTGGGCACAGTGATCCTTCCTGCCGTGGTCTGCTGACTAGCTAGGACTACATGCCTGTGACACCACTCCTGGCTAATTATATTTATTTTTATTTTTTTGTAGAGTGGAGGTCTCACTATGTTGCCAAGCTGGTCTCAAACACCTGGCCTCAAGTGATGCTCCTGCCTGGGCCTCCCAAAGTGCTGGGATTACAGACATGAACCACCACACCCAGTCTAGAAATTATTAATTTCTATTTATATTCATACTTCAAGCTATAGATAGTTTATATGTAAACAATAATTTCACAACAAAAACTTTCTGCTATTTTTTTAAAGAATGCATAGTGAATTACTAGTTTACACAGGATGATTGCCCAAATAAATAAATTTGAAGTTGAAGAACAACATGGATAAGATGAGGCTGTCTAGAGAGGGAACTAATTTAAAACTTGGAGAGTGAATCTGCACGTGTGATTCTAGGCAGTATTTTCTCTAAATAGTGCCATTATTAATAGGTGAATTAAGGAATTAATGAAATATCTGCCATTTAACATCTCAACTTTGTCTTTTTTTTTTTTTCTTTTGAGGCAGAGTCTCGTTCTGTCACCCAGGCTGGAGTGCAGTGGCGTGATCTCAGTTCACTGCAACCTCTGCCTCCCAGGTTCAAGCAATTCTCCTGCATCAGTCTCCTGAGTAGCTAGGGTTATAGGTGCCTGCCACTGAGTCCAGCTAAGTTTTTTTAAAATGATTATTTATTTTTATTTTTTAAGTGGATATGGGGTTTCACCACATTGGCCAGGCTGGTCTCAAACTCCTGACCTCAGGTGATCTGCCTGCCTCAGGCTCCCAAATTTCTGGGATTACAGGTTTGAACCACCACACTCAGCCTTGTCTTTCTATTTGATCCATGTAAAATTTAATTAAAACCAATTCTGGTTTAATGGGATCTACCCCATCTGCACCCAAGTCTTCTAAACTGGAAAAAAAAATACATCAGAAATAATTGTGTCCTTTATTTGCACAGTACCTTTACACTTACTCTATATATTTAGAGAACTCCAGTTCCCAAAGACCGTTAACATCTGTACTTCCAAAGAGTTGTTTCCAGCCAAGAGACATGTTAATGTCAGTTCTGACTCCCCACACAGAAAGATAGGTATAAGGAAAGAGAATAAAGACAGTAAGACAAGGGTTACTGTAGCCTTGGTAATTGGTTAGCTAGATTAGAGTCTTAAAAATATATAGGAAATGATGCCTATTATCTATATTTTGATTTAGAACAAAGACATACACACATATAATTTTATGTTTTATTTTTTTATTATTTTTGTATTTTTTTAAGTATGAATATGCAAATACAGTAAATTATGTTTATATTTAAGCTATTCAAAATGCAGTGTTAATACCCAGTGGAAAACAGGTAATTTCATTGCTTTCTTTTTGAAGTGCTTTCTTCATTGAATTATCTTGATACTTTAGTATGTATATAAATGTGTACAAATATTATTAAATACATAGCAACATAACTGTGTTCCTCACAACGTGTGCATACAAGAAACAAAAGAGGTGAAAGAGATAGGTCATATCAAATTAGAAAATGAAGCATAGAGTGAAGGGATTTGTGCTTGTAACCTAACAATGATTTGAAAAAAATATATATACCATTAAAGGACATTTTACTAAAATCAAACACCCCTTCGCAATGTAACAGAAAATTAGCAATGTCCTTCCTTGCTGTTAACTTGAAAGGCTGTTAAGAATATAAGAATTACTCTTTTTCACCACCAGGTGGCTCACTTTCTATACCAATGCCTGATCAGAGATGCCACTGTGGCCCCGAGACTAGAGATAATACAATTCCCACTAGAGGGTGTTGAAAGAAGAAAAGCAATTCTTTCAGAGCAGACCTGAAGTCCTGAACAAGGAAACACCTGAACTACAGCTAAGATTTCCTCAGCAGCCTGGGAGACAGAGCGACATCCTGTCTAAATGAAAAAAAGAGAACTGTCTTACAGAGACTGAATAAATGAGGTGATTTTAGAGTAGGGAAATTTAAAACCAGATGGAGACTTGTCTAATAACCATTCTGTGTCCAAGTCCAAAATGTTTGACAGACTTCTCAAATGCATTCATAATGTGAGACGGGTATTTGCAGGGGAGGAAGGTACTGAGAGAGAGAGAAAAGAAAGCAACCTTGAAATAAAACAATAAATCACATTATATAATTTTGATTGAGTTTGGAATTAGAATGGAAAAAAAGTAAGGAAAAGGGGAAAAGAAAATAAGCCAGCAAAGTTGAAAAATGTAATATGGAAAGGAAATTCGCTTTTCTAGATTAGCAAGATTGCTCTTAGCAATTATATTTTCTCTAGTAAACTGCATTTTACTAGAGACTGCATTGTACTTTCTTTGTACTACCTTCTAAACTGCATTTTACTAGAGAAAATATAATAGGCCAGTAGCCATAGAAGCTTGTAATATTATCCAATGTATTGCTATAAAAAAACCTTACCATCTGGATCCTAATTCTCCTCAATATTTAAACTGTGCAGCATTTTCTTCTCTTCATCCTGATTTATAGCTATCACTCAATGCAGCCCTGAAGGGTGCATGCAATGTGCCATTGTTAGAGCTAGTGTATAATCCAAGGTAATTTGGGGAAAATCACCTTAAGAGTATAACTACATGGTTTCCTCAGTATTCGGCACCTGTTTGCATTTCACAAAAGCTTATAGGTTTTCTTCTTCGTTTTTTTTTCTTTCCTTGCTTTTGCGTTGGTAAGCATTGGTCTGCAACGTCACCATGCATATGTAGAAATGCCTGGGACGGCACCATCAATCCTACCCCACAGATTGGTAAGAACTGAAAGGTATGTGACCTAACAGCACTGAACATTGTTGATAACCCACTTCTTTGGCTTAATCCATAATATTTATTCATTACCTTTATTTTAATAAAATTCTCAAAATACCAATTCACCAAGATGCCCAGGAATGGTTGTCAGATGTAGGAGGAACAAAATTGTGTAAAGACTAAGAAGGCTGGCGACTAGGAGCCAGAACAATGACAGAAGAGTCATCACCTCTGGCTGTAAGCAAAATGAAATTGATTCCCTCTCAGAAAAGACGGCTTTGAATGGTGATCTATAATGTGCATATAATTGGCTAACTCTTTAACCTACCTCACAAATCTGTTCACCTGGGGAGAAAGGTGAGTGAGGAAGACCAAGAAGGAGAAAGCTCACCCAACAACTTAATTAAATTACATTTCACTTCCACAGCAGGCCTGGTTAAGATTACATCTTTGGATCTTTTAGGTTGCTGGCTGAGTTGGACATCTTTGGCAAAACATAAACAAATAGAGAGTATTCTCTGTATTCTCTCTCTCTCCAAGATTCCACTCTAAGTGCACACCATCCACCCAACATGAAAAAAAGAATTATGTGTCCTCTGTCTCCTTCGCTCCTTCTGATCTCTCTATTTTACTAGGAGCAATATCAGCTGAGCCATCAGCTGCCACAGCACCATGGAGAGAGTAATATAAGCAGGTCTATGGCAAGTTTGACTGTGAATTAAAGTGTGAAGTAACAAAAAGTAAAGTTGTGCTCTCTTTGTGTGTTTGTTGTTGTGTAGCAGACTAGAGAATCTATTTTCTCAAAATACTTTATGAATATTCAATGTAGAAACTACAAATACTATGGAAGCTAAAGGCAATACCAGACAATATACATTAAATATTTGTTAGAGAGTGAAAGTCCTTATTGGATGCTGCAGAGTGATCACTTGCATTAAATATTAATGACAAGTAAAGAAGGTAACTGTTCTTTCTTTGTACTACCTTCTAAAGAGGCAGCAGACAACCTGTGTGTATGGTCTTTTTGCTCAAAGGATAGGTCCCTGGAGTTATCAGAGAAAGTACCTGGATGTTTGAGCTTGAAAATTCCTGACCCCAGGTGATAACTTCTCTTTTAAGCATACATCTAGATCTGCCCGAAAGTTGTGTGTCATGCTTCTCCATCAGAACTGAGGTCATCCCCATCAAAACAGCATGCCACAGCTCAAAGGCACTTCCCAGAAGAGTAATGAAAAGAGACTAATGTTTTTAAAAGTGTACTACACATACAAAGTGATGCTGGTAAAAACAGTCACAAAAACTGTGTCTTCTGATTCTCTGCTTACCACAGACTTCACTCTTGGTGCTATATTCTGCAATAACCCAGAGGCACCATGAGCCTGACTTGTGTTTGGGACTCATCTTCTGAACAGCATTTTCTTTATGATCATTTCAATTCAATTGGATAAATTATGGTTATCAGTCTCTCGTAAAACTTCTTGTGAAATTATGTATATGAAACAATTAAAATGAATATTAAAGGGTGAAGACATTAAGTTGTTGAAATTTTTCTTTATTAACTTTTTTACTCTGAAATTGGCTAAAAAATATGTACAGTCAAGGAATATTCGGGGTGATAATTTATGCAGATTAGTATCACTAAAACAAGTAGACTCAAATCAATAAGCTACAGTTTTCTTTGGAGTTTTATAAATACAGATCTGTTAACTAAGAAACCTCTAAATTCACAACTAGATTCTAGCTCATTTTAGTAGAAGAAATCCTCTCCAGTTAATTATTTCTGTCCATTAATCACTTTACCCACCTCACCCAAGAGTGAGTTATAGCAAACAAATATTTCCCCTCTTCAAATCCACATCATCCATATATGTATAAGAGCTCTAAAAGATGAAAAGACATTTGATTCCTAGCTTTCCTTGACAAATACAGCAATTTGCATGAATATTAAACTTCTGTGATTCAGCAACTTTCACTCCTGTCTATATCACCGAATGTTAAATGCCAAAGAAGAGTTTGAATCCATAGCTCCCACCACTTGGCTTTTATTTTACAAGACTGAGGTATGTTTTTCCCAGGAGAAGAAGAGCATTTAAAGGTCTTTAAATTACACATGCTGAGTTGCATAACAATTGTCAACTAACTGAAAAGGTTAGAAGCGCACGCTTATGCTAAATGTGAAGTTGCCTATGAATCACAAAATGAGGCTGTCTCATTATCTGCAGAATATTTCTAAGGGTTGGGAGAGAGAAGTAGAGTTACCCGTCTGCACTAAAACTTCTTTAATCAGAAGAATCCTGCTAAACTATCAAGCCCTTACTGTTCTGCTTCTTTAGCAAAAAAAAAAAAAAAAAAAAAAAGACTTTCTCAGTTAAAGTAAACGCTGTGATTGAGAAGGTTTTCCCATGCCTAAAACAAGAAATGGCAAGAGCCTACCTGAAAGTAGATTGTGAGGTAGCTGGCACATTAGGAAAGAAAGCGACTAGGAAGCAGTCTTACCTTCAGTGTGAAGCAACCTCCTCACCAGGCAGGCTGGCTTTTGGAAGAGTATGCCCTCTTGCCAGGGCTGGCGAAGCAGCTGGGAAGAAGTGGGCTGTCTGCCACTAGCTGTGACAGCTGCGTGTTACCAGTCCCTCAGATACTGGACTCTAGCGCTCCTCCAACAAATCAGGCAGTGGCCGCTTGTACCTCAGCAGAGGAAGCTGGGACTGCAGTTGCTAACGCTGCCTCACTTGAGGGGAAAGCACTGGTGTGTGTGTGTGTGTGTGTGTGTGTGTGTGTGTGTGTGTGTGTGTGTGTGTGTGTGTGTGTGTGTGTGTCGCGCGTACACTAACTGCCAGCTCTAGGCTGTGCCGATGTGTTCTGCATACTCAAACTGCTCCTGCCAAGAGGAGTCTCCTCCACACAGACCCCAGCCTCCCCGCTGAGGAATCACAGTCCGCTGACCTTGCTGCTGGGGAATCTGGCTGAACGGCTCACTCATCAATAGATTCAACAATCAATCAAATAAAAGAGATTGGATCAGCATCAGATAGGGACAAGTGCTTCCCCCATGAGCATTGAAATTTTTTTAAAAGATATCTCTATTCAACATTTTATATTTAGAATTGATTTTTTCTTCTCTTTAAGCCATGATGTCTTGAACACAAAGTCTAATTGATGAGCCCCTAAGTTAAAACTTTTCAAGTTGTTTTCCCAGGCAGGATGAAATCCTATCTAGAAGCCAATTCAAAACATTTATTCCAGAGACCTGTCAGATGCAGACTTGAACTTATAACAATCAAGTTATGATGAATCAGGCTAATGAACTGCTTCTAAAACCAGGGATTTCATGTCACCATACATAGCAGAAATGTTTGGAACCACAGATAAAATCTATGTTTGAATCCAACCTCAGTTTTCTTTAACATTAATCCAATGAAAATTATGAGGAAATCCCTGTGCTGAGTGCTGTGCTAATAATTATATGAATTTCTTTATAAGACACACTACCATTATTAAGTACATAATCTTGAGCCAGTCATTTAAATTTATTGTTCTTTAACTTTTTCATCAGTAAAATTGTAGGTGTTTCTATGATGAGTCATTTATTTAAAAGTACACATGAAAATGATTTGTAAACTATAAAAGGTTAATTGTACATTACAGATTTTTTTTAATTGCCATAAAGAATGTGCAATGCTCTATGAGACATAAATGAAGCTCTTCAGGGTCTATACACTAAATGATATTAGAAAGTTTCATTGCTGAGCTCTCAGTTAATACCTGTGATTTCAAAGTCTAGAGCTGACCCACCTGAAAAGCCAGAAAAGAACTTATGCACCCCCTTACCATGTTTTTTCTCTGAAAAATAAATAAATAAATAAAATAAAAAACAAGAAAAAGGAATCCTGGAAAACTAAGATGAAATTTTCTTCTCTGAAATTAGGGTCGCAATATTATGCCAAACTCAAATCCCAGAAACACAATGTAGTGGGAAAGAGCAGAAATGGGAATCAAGACACTTGGTGTCAATCTGAGATCCATCACCACGTCCTTTAACATTGTCTATAATAGTGATGATGGTAATAACCACCACTGCCACCAAAACAAGCACACACTGGAAGCCAACATTTACAGAGTGCTTACTACCAGGCAGGATTGTTTTAGGCATCCTGCATGTATTAACATTTTTACTCCTCACAACAGCATCATGAGGTAGATAATATTATCATCTTCATTTTGCAGATTAGGGTAACAATGCATAGAGGAGGAAAGTTAATGTCTAACAAGCTTGCCATGGCTCTCTTTTATTAATTGAGGGAACTATGGTAACTATTTACATTTTTAAAACTTTTTACCTGGAAACCATTCTAAGCATACAAAAAAATTGCAAGAATAATAATAAAAATACCTTCTATGCCCTTTAATCAGATTTATTTATTAGTAACATTTCCTCCATTTACTTGATCATTTGATATATAGGGTGAAAGTGAGAAACTTGAGCTATTTGAACATAATATGCATATATTATGCCCCTTTACTAATTATTTCAGTGTACATTTCATTAGAATGGAGGTATTACACTACATAACCAAATAGTTTTATAAACATCAGTAAATTTAACAGTGATATAAGTTTAATTTATTGTCCATTTTCCAATTGGTCATTTAAACCAATAATGGGCTTCAGAGCACTTTTTTCTTTAGAAGCGTTTCCAAAATATCGTATGTAGTTGTCATGTATTTTTGGTCTCCTTTAAAATACGAGAATTAAAATTTGTCTTTTACTTTATGACATTTTTGAATGACACCATTGAGAATGCATTTATCTCTTTTTTAATGAGCATTTCTAATTTTCCATTTGTATCATGTTTCTTAATGACTGGATTCAGGTTATGCATTTTCAGACAGAATACTGCAAAATTGTTGTTGTGTTTCTCTCAGACTCTCATATATGAAGGCGTACAAAGTCCATCTATACTCATTGGTTCTGTAAATTCTGATAACATAATCATATGCTTGTTTTTATTTCTACACCATATAAATACTTTTTTTTCTCTTTTAACTATTAAGTGACCTGTAGGAAAACACTTTAAGGTCATGCAAATATCTGTACCTATGATTTCAGAGTCTACAGGTGACCCATCTGAAAAGCCAGAGGATAACTTATGCACCCATCTATAATGTCCTATCTCTACAAAAAGCTGAAAATCTAAGATGACATTTCCTTCCCTCAAATCAAAGTCTTCCATTAGCAATATCAGACCAAATTCAAATCGAGAAATACAATGTGGTGGAAAAGGGCAGAAATTGGAATCATAGTTTCCCATTATATTTACAATTAATTGATAATATGATGCTTGCAAAATAATAATTTTCCAACTCAAATTCTCTCCACATCCATAGGACACTACATATTCCATTGTTAAGAAGATCCCTCCATTTTCTGACACTCTCTCCTCTCTTTCTCTTGCTTTCTCTTCTCTCTGGCTTTCTCCCTCTCTG
The DNA here is from genome assembly GCF_049350105.2 of Macaca mulatta. Classification (NCBI taxonomy): domain Eukaryota; kingdom Metazoa; phylum Chordata; class Mammalia; order Primates; family Cercopithecidae; genus Macaca; species Macaca mulatta. Next base: position 82,192,502 of record NC_133419.1, read on the forward strand.
TTTTTTTCTCCTTGATCAGAAAGGATTCATGGATTGCAAATGTTAAAATAATAATCAATGCCCATTCTACACAATCTCTTTCAGAAAAACAGAAGAGGATAGAACACCCCCAATCTATTTTGTAAGGTTAGAATTACCCTGACACCAAACCAGATAAAGGAAACACATACACACAAAAATCCCTACAGACTGTTGTCCCACATAAAGATAGACATAAAAATTATATATATACATATACCATTATATGTTCCCCAGAAATAAAAATGCATTATTGATACATGCAACAGGTTAGATGATTACCCAAAACATAATGATCAATTTGGAGCTTATTCTTGCACATGGTATGAGGAATACATCTAATTAGATATATTGTTCCAAATAACTTTTCAGTTGTCCCAACAATGATTAAAAATGCAATCTTTGCCCAGTGATTTCAAATGGAGATTCATTATATCATGTATTTATAAACATGGTTGGTCTATTTTTGGACTTTCTATTTTATTGCATCAGTCAGTCTGTCTTTCTATTCAAACACCAATACTACACTGTTTTTCTTATAAATATATTATAATGTGTTTTAATATCTATGAGGTTTAATCATTCCTTATAGCTCTTTCTTTTCAGCATTTCTACAGTAAATTTATGTGTTTATTTTTTCATATAAACTGTAAGATGTTTAGCTCTATAAAATTCTCATTACAATTTTTTTGTTAAGTCACATTAAATTTATAAGTACACTTAGGAAGACCTAAATCTTTATAATATAAAATTATCGTAACTATGAAGAAGGGATGTCTTTCTCTTTCTCCAAGTCTACATGTGTGATGTTCAGGGGTGTTTTATAGTGTTCTCCATTTAATATAGTTTTTGTTAACTTTATTTATAAGTGTTTTATATTTTTGTTGCTTTGCTTTGGAATTATTTTATCAATTTTACTACCTAATTGGTTCTTATTTGTGAATAGGAATTCTATCCATTTTTGGGTGTTAATATAGTACCCCACTACCTTATTGAAGTCATTTTTGAGATGATTTTTATTATTGATTCCCAAAGCTTTTCCAGGTATACTATCATGCAACCTGTAAATTGAGTTAATTCTATTTATTCTTTCTCAATTTTTATATTTTTAGTTTTTTTATTGCTTGTTTTATTTTTAAATCATGGGTGTTTTTAGGATTTTACATTCTAGCACAAGGCTGGTATTAAGACTCTCTCTCTCTCTTTACATATATATATATAGAGAGAGAGAGTGCATTATTTATACATATAATATGAATGATTTATTATTTGTTATGCTGAATTATGTTGAAGCCTTTTCCATCAACCATATGGATATCATGTAAATTACAGTGAATTATATTAATAGATTTTCAATATAATAAACAATCATTGCATTCTTGGTATAATTTATAACGCACTATTTTCTCATATGGTTTGGATATTTGTCCCTTCCAAATCTCATGTTGAAATGTAATCCCCACTGTTGGAGGTGGGGCCTGGTGTGAGGTGTTTGTCTCATGGGGTGAATCCCTCACGAATGGCTTAGTGCTATCCCCTGGCGATGAGTGAGTTCATGTGAGAGCAAGTTGTTTAAAGGTGCATGGCACTTTTCCTCTACTGCTTACTCCTGCTCTCGCTATGTGATATGCTAGCTCCCTTTTGCATTCTGCTATGATCGTGAGCTTTTTGAGGTCCTTACCAGGAGTCGAACAGATGCTGATGAATGTATGGCATGCAGAACTGTGAACAAAATTATATCATTTTTTAAGATGAATTACAGAGCCTCAAGTATTTCTTCATAGCAATGCAAGAATTGCCTAACACGTTTTTTACCGTGTTCAAATGTGTCTGCTAATAATTTATTTAAGATTTTTAAATTTCTAAGGGACATTCATCTATGTCTTAAGGTTACTGTTATCAGACTTGGGTATCAATGCAATATCTGCATCATAAAAAGAAACTGGAAGTTTCCTCTTATTTTCTGTGCTCTGAGATAATTTATGTAGCATTTGTATTATCTGGGCTTGAAATGTTTTTAAGGTTTTCCTGTGAAAACTACACTGTTTTTTCCTCTGTGGAAACCTAGTGGTTTTTTAAGTAGTTCCTTGATAATTTTATGCGTTTGTCATCTGAATACTGATCTGTTTATGCCTCACCACTACTGCAGTTAATTTAATAAATAGTATTTTTCTAAGAAATAATCTATTTTCTAGGTTTTCAAATGTGTTTTTATGTATGTGTATGTTCACTTATTGTTTTCCAATTCTTCCTTATCAAAAGTTAAGTCTACTTTTGTGTTTCCTACTTTTTCATGATTAGATTTACATCCTGTGTGATCTTAAAGAAATACAATTTTAATTTATTAATTTGATTTATTTTTTTCTATCCTTTGCCTCATCAGTTTTAGTTTTTATCTTCATTTTTTCTTCAGTATACTTCTGTTTGGTTCACTTTTTGTTACTAGTTTTATGAGTTAAAATTTTAACATATTTATTCTTATTTTATTATTGTGCGCATGTAAAATTAGTTCTAATTGCTACTTTAAATAAAGTCCATAAATTTTGATATGTAGCTTTTTCAATATTAATTATAAGAGTTCTTAATCTCTATATTTTAAAAAATTTTTAGATTCAGGAGATACATGCATATGCACATTTATTACAAGGGTATATTGTGTTATGCAGAGGCTTGGGCTTCTGTTCAGCCAGTCACTCAAACAGTGAACATGGTACCCAATAGGCAGTTTTTGGCCCTTGCCTCTCTCCCTCCATCCCCCTGTTTGGAGTCCCCAGTGTCTACTGCACTCATTTTAAAAATATGTTCCTGTGTACTCAATGCTTAGCTCCCACTTATAAGTAAGAATATACGATATTTGGTTTTCTATTTCTGCATTGAGTTTTTTAGGATAATGTCCTCCAACTGCATCCACATTGCTGCAAAGGACATTATTTTATTCCTTGTTATGGCTGAGTTGTATTTCATATTGTACATGTACCACATTTTCTTTATGAAATCTGCCGTTGATGAACACTTAGATTGATTCTATATACTTGTCTTGCAAATAGTGCTACAATAAACTTAGGAGTGTGGTGTTTTTTTGGTAGAATAATTTATTTTCCTTTGGGTCCATACACAGTAATGAGATTGCTGGGTCAAGTGGTAGTTCCATATTTGCTTATTTGAGAAATATTAAAATTGCTTTACACAGGGGCTGAACCAGTTTGAATTCCCACAAGCAGTGTATAAGCATTCCCTTTTCCTCACAACCTACCCAACATCTGTTATTTTTTGACTTTTTAATAATAGCCATTCTGACTCGTGTGAGATGGTATCATTTTGTGGTTTTGATTTGTATTTCTCCAATGATTAGCAATGTTGACCACTTTTTCATATGTTTAATGGCAACTTACATGTCTTCTTTTGAGAAGTGTTTTTTCATGTCCTTTGCCCACTTTTTAATGGAGTTGTTTGTTTTTTCTTGTTGAATTAAGTTCCTTATGGATTCTGGATGTTAGTCTTTTGTGAGATGCACTGTTTGCAAATATTTTTCTCCATTCTGTAGGTTGTCTGTTCTCTCTGTTGATAGTTTCTTTTTCTGTGTAGAGTTATTTAATTTGGTCGCACTTGTCAATTTTTGGTTTTGTTGCAATTGCTCTTGAGGTCTTAGTGATAAATTATTTGCCTTTGCTGATGTCCAAAAGAGTATTTTTTTAAGATTTTCTTCTAAGATTTGTATAGTTTTAGGCCTTACATCTTATCTGTAATCCATCTCGAGTTAATTTTTGTATAGGGTGAGAGGTAGGGGTCCAGTTTCATCCTTCTGCTTATGGCTAAGTTTTCCAGCATCATTTATTGAATAGGGTGTTCTATCCCCATTATTTATTTTTGTCAACTTCATCAAAGATTGGTTGGTTGTATGTGCATGGCTTTATTTCTGAATTCTCTATTCTGTTCCATGGTTTATGTGTCTGTTTCTGTGCCAGTATCATGCTGTTTTGGTAACTGTAGCCTTGTAGTATAGTTTGAAGTCAGATAATATGATGCCTCCAGTTGTGTTCTTTTTGTCTAGGATTGCTTTGGCCATTTGGATTTTTTCCATATGAATTGCAGAAAGGTTTCTTCTTAATTCTGTAATGAATAACATCAGTCATTTGATAGGAATATTGGTGAATCTGTAGATTGCTTTGGGTAATGTGGACATTTTAATAATATTGATTCCTCCAACTCGGGAGCATGGAATGGTTTTCCATTTATTTGTCTAGGATTTATTTCAGCTGTGTTTTGTAGTTCTTTTTTTTAGAGATCTTTCACCTCTTTGATCACATGCATTATTAGTTATACTATTTCTTTCATGGTTATTGTAAATGGGATTACATTCTTGATTTGGTTCTCAGCTTAAACATATGGATGTACAGAAATGCTACTGATTTTTTTCACATTTATTTTGTATCCTGTAACTTTATTGAAAACATTTATCAGGTCTGTGAGTCTTTTTGTGAAGTCTTTAGGGTTTTCTAGGCATAGAATCATCTCATCAGAGAAGAGAGATAATTTTACGTCCTCTTTTCCTATTTAGATGCCACTCATTTCTTTCTATTGCCTCACTGCTCTGGCTAGGACTTCTAGTACTATGTTGAGTAGGAATGGTGAGAGTAGACATTCTTGTCTTGTTTCAGTTTTGTGGGAAATGCTTCAAGGCTTGGCTTATTCAGAATTATGATTTTTGTGTGTTTGCCATAGATGGCTGTTATTGTTTTGACATGCATTCCTTTGATTCCTAGTTTGTTGAGAATTTTAATCATAAAGGAATTTTGAAATTTATTAAATGCTTTTTCTGCATCTGTTAAGGTGATTATTGTTTTGTTACTTTTAATTCCTTTTATGGTGTAAGTCACATTATTGGCATATGTTGAAGCCACCTTGTATCCCAGGAATAAAGCATACTTGATCATTGTGAATTAACTTTTTGATGTGTTTCTGGATTTGATTTGCACGTAGGTTTTTTTTTTTTTTTTTGGCGGGGGTGGGGAGCAGGGTTGAATTTTTGTGTTTATGTTCATCAAGCATATTGGTTGTAGTTTTTAGTTGTTGTATGTTTGCCAGATTTTGGTGTCAGGACCATATTAGTTTTATAGAATAAGTTAGGGAGGAATTCCTCCTCCTCAATATTTTGGAATAATTTCAGTAGCATTACTACCAGCTCTTCTTTATATGTCTGGATTCATTAGTGAATCCATGTAGTACAGGGGTTTTTTTGGTCGATAGGTATTTTATTACTGATTCAATTTCCAGAAATCTTATTGAGTCTCCATTTCTTCCTGATTCAGTCGCAGAAGTTTGTGTGCTTCTAGGAATTTATCCATTTTCTCGAGGTTTTCAAGTTTGTGTGTCTAGAAGAGTTTATATAAATCTCTGAGAGTCTTTTGTATCTTTGTGGGACCTGTTGTAATGTCGTTTTTATTATTTCTGATTGTGCTTATTTAGATCTCCTATTTTTTCTTTGTTAATATAGCTAGTAGCCTATTGATCTTATCTTTTTAAACAACAAATTTTTTATTTTATTAATTTTCATATATATTTTGGTACAATTTCATTTTGTTCTGCTGTGATGTTATTATCCCTTTCCTTCTGCTAACTTTGGGATTACTTTGTTCTTGCTTTTCTAGTTACTTTAGATGTGGTGTTAGATTGCTAGTTTGAGATCTGTTTTCTCGATGTAGGCATTTAGTGCAATAAACTTTCTCTTCACACTGCTTTTAGCACATCCTAGAGGTTTTAGTATGTTGCATCTCTATTTTCATTTGTTTCAAGGATTTTTTTTAAATTTCTGCCTTTATTTCATTGTTTACCCCAAAAGTCAGTCATGAACAACTTTAGTTTCCATGTAAATGTGTGGTTTCAAGAGTTCCTCTTGGAATTGATTTCTATTTTCATTTCACTATTTTTATTCCACTATTCCAGTATGCTTGGTATGATTTCAATTTTTTTGAAATTATTGAGATTCACCTTATGACTGAATATGTGATCAATATTAAAGTATGTTCTGTGTGCAGATGAGAATAATATATACTGTGTAGCTTTTGGACAGATTATTATGTAGATGTCTATTAGGTACAATTGTTCAAGCGTCAAATTTAATTTCAGATTATTTTATTAGTTCTCTGCCTTGATAATTTGTCTAATGTCGTCAGTGGTATATTGAAGTGTTCAACTATTAATGTGTGTCTGTTTTTCCCTCGGTATAGAAGTAATTGTTTTAGAAATCTGGGTGTTTCACTGTTCAGTATATATGTATTTAAGATAGTTAAATATTTTTGTTTAATTCAATCACTTATCATTATGGAATGCTCTTCCTTTTTCTTTTTTTTTTAACTGTTGCTGGTTTAAAGTATATCTTATATGATACACGGATAGCAACCCCTGCTCTTTGTGTTTTCCACTTGTATGATAGATCTTTCTCTTATTTTTTTTTTACTTATCCCTATGAGTGGCATTACATGTGAGATAGGTCTCTTGAAGACAGCAGAAGGTTAGATTTTTTTAAATCCAATTTGCCACTTCATGTCTTTTAATTAGAGCACATAGGCTATTTTTTGTTAAAGGGTAATATAATATGTTAGGTAATTTTTCATGTCATAGAATACTATATAGTAGTATTTTTTTCATGTCATAGAATACTACATACTACTTTGTAGTCTTGATTGCGTAGTTGCTTTATAGGTCCATGGGCTATGAGCTTAGGTGTGGTTTTATGGTAGCAAGTATTATTCTTTCATTTTCATGTTTAAAACTCCATTAAGCATCTATTGTAGATTCATTCTGATGGTGACAAATTCCCATAGTGACTGCTTGTCTGGGAAAAATTTTATTTCTCCTTCATTTGTGAAGGTTAGTCTGGCAGGATATGAAATTCTTGGAAGGCATTTATTTGATTTTAGAATGCTAACAATAAATCTCCAGTTTCTTCTTGCTTGTAAGCTTTCTGCTGAGAAGTCCACTGTTAGTCTGATGAGTTTTCTTTTGTAGGTAACTTTTCCCTTTTCTCTAACTGCCTTTAAGATATTTTGATTCTCAGATACTCTGTGTCTATGTGAATTTCAGATGGTTGTCATGTACAGAATCTTGAAGAAGTTCTCTAGATTTCTTATATCTCCATGTTGACTTCTCTAATAAAAGTGGGGAAATTTTCCTGAATTGTCTTCTCAAATATCTTTTTCAAGTTGCTTACTTTCTCTTCTTTTCATTCAAGAATGTCAATAAATCAGAGACATAATTGCTTTACATAATCTCACATTTCTTAAAGTTTTCTTTCAAATTCATTTTTTTCTTTTTATTTGGTCTGACTTTGTAGATTCAAAAGATTATTCCTCAGGCTTGAAAATTATTTCTTTCTGCTTGGTCTCGTCTGTTGTTAAGGCTTCCAAATATAGTTTGAAATTCCTATAGTAAAATTTTTAATACCAGAAGTTCTCTTGGTTCTTTCTTAATATAGCTATGTTGTCTTTCAAATCCGGAATCATTTTTCTGTTTTCTTTGTGTTTGATTTCAACTTTCTCTTGGATTCCTCTGAGTTTTCTTTTCATCTATTTTGAATTCTATTTCTGTCATTTCAGATATGTCATTCTCTTTAGGATCCATTGCAAGGAAGCTACTGCAATCCTTTGGACGTGATTTAAAAAAAAAAAACTCTAGCTTTCTGTATGTGGGAGTTACTTTGCTGGTTCCTTCTCATCTGAGGGAACTGATGTGTCTTTTTTTTTTTTTTTTTCTTTTTCTTGAATTTGCTATCATTTGGATGGGACTTTTTTCCATGACACTATGACTCTGCAGTACGTTTTGTATAATTGGTTTTATTTCTGGATGTTTTCAGAGGGCCTTTGTTAGATGTAGATCCCTTTGTTGCAGATATACTCACAAGGTGCCTTTCAAAGATGTTACTTGGTGCAGCAATCAATTTTTGTTTGGTGGTGTAATTCCAGCTGCATACCTGTAGATGGCATTATCAGTAAGCTCTGGCAGAAGGTTCTGGCTGTGAGTGCTGGCTGTGGGTGGTGAAGGTGATGGAGAAGCATGAGAAGTGCCCTCCCCAAGTGCTGTTCACTTTTGGCAGGAGTGGAGCTACTGGAGAAGCCCAAGAAGTTGAACCCTTTGGCCCACATGCCCCAGGTGTATTAGTCTGTTCTTGCATTGCTATAAAGAAATACCTGAGACTGGGTAATTTATAAGGAAAAGAGATTTAATTGGCTCATGGTTCTGCAGGCTGCAGAGGCTTATGTTTCTTGGGAGGCCTCAGGGAACTTACAATTATGACAGAAGGCAAAAAGAAAGATGGCACTAATTAAATGGCCTGAACAAGAGGAAGGAAGGGAAGGAAAAGGTGCTACACACTTTTAAACCATCAGATGTCAGGAGAACTCACTCACTATTATGATAAGAGCATGAGGGAAGTCCACCCCCAAGATGTAATCACCTTTCACCAGGCTCCTCCTCCAACATGGGAGATCACAATTCAACATGAGATGTGGGCTGGGACATAAATTCAAATCCTATCATTCTGCCTCTGGCCCCTCCCAAATCTCATCTCTTTCTCACATTGAAAATAGCATCATCCTTTCTCAACAGTCCCCCATCTTAACTCATTTCACCATTAATTTGAAAGTCTACAGTCCAAAGTCTTATCTGAGAAAAGACAAGTCCCTTCTATTATCCTATGAAATAAAAAACAAGTTAGTTACTTCCAAAATACAAAATACAGTAGGGGTACAGACATTGGGTAAATACGCCCTTTCCAAAAGGGAAAAATCTGCCAAAACAAAGGGACTACAGTCCCCATGCAAGTCTGAAACCCAGCAGGGAAGTCATTAAATCTCAAAGCTCCAAAATAATCTCCACTGACTCCATGCCTAACATCCAGGCAACACTGATGCAAAGGGTGGGCTTCCAAGGCTTTGGGAAGTTATACCCCTGTGGCTCTGTAGGGTACAACTCCTGCAGCTGCTTTCATGAGCTGGTGTTGAGTGCCTGTGTGTTTTCCAGGTGCATGGTGCAAGCTAGCAGTGGGTCTACCATTCTGGGATCTGGATGACTGTCGCCCTCTTCTCACAGTGTCACTAGGCAGTGTTCCAGTGGGGATTCTGTGTGGGTGCTCCAACCCCACATTTCCCCTCTGCACTGCACTAGTAGAGGTTCTCTGTGAGGGCTCCACCCCTGCAGCATACTGCTGCTTGAACTGCCAGGCATTTTCATACATCTGAAACCTAGTCAGAGGCTCCCAAGCCCCAATTCTTGTCCTCTGTGCACCTGCAGGCTTAATACCATGTGGAAGCTACCAAGGTTTATGGCTTGCACCCTCTGGAAGAGCAGCCTAAGATGTACTGGGGGCCCTTTTAGCTATGGCAGGAGGTGAAATAGCTGAGATGCAGTGAGCAGTTTCCTGAGGTTGTGCAGGGTGGTGGGGACCTAGGCAGCTTCCTGACCAGGAAACTATTCTTCCCTCCTAGGGCTTCAGGTTTGTGATGGTACGGGCTGCTGCAAACATCTCTGAAATCCCGTTAAGGCCTTTTCCCCATTTTCTTGACTATTAACACTTTGTTCCCCGCGCCCCACCCCCGCCCCTTTGCTTTTACAAATTGCTGCAGCTGACTTGAATTTCTCTCCAGAAAATGGACTTTTTTCTTTTCTACCACATGGCTTGGCTGCAAATTTTCCAAAATTTTATACTCTTCTTCCCTTTTAAATGTAAGTTCCAGTTTCAGATCATCTCTTTGCTCATGCATATGAGATTATGCTGTTAGAAGCAGCCTGGCTACATCTTGAACACTTTGCTGCTTAGGAATTTCTTCTGCTTGATACCCTAAATCAACTCTCTCAAGTTCAAAGATCCACAGATCTCTAGGGCAGGGACAAATGCCTCCAACCTCTTTACAAATGCATAACAAAAGTGACCTTTGCTCCAGCTCTATAAGTTCCTCATCTCCATCTGACACCTCCTCAACCTGGACTTCATTTTCCATATCACTATCAACATTTTGGTCACAACAATTTAACAAGTTTCTAGAAAGTTCCAAACTTTCCTTCATCTTTCTTTTTCTGAGCCCTTCACACTCTTCCACCCTCTGCCCATTATCCAGTTCTAAAGTTGCTTCCACATTTCCAGGTATCTTTATAGCAATATTTCATTCTCCTGGAACCAATTTTCTGTATTAGTCTATTCTTGCACTGCTATAAAGAAATACCTGAGACTGGGTAATTTATAAAGAAAAGAGGTTTAATTAGCATATGGTTCTGCAGGCTGTACAGGGTTCTGCTTTTGGGGAGGCCTCAGGAAACTTACGATCATGGCAAAAGGCACAGGGGAATCTGGCATGTACTACATGAGCAGGAGGAAGAAAGAAAAAGAGGAAATATTACACACTTCTTAAACACCAGGTCTCATTAGAACTTAATAACAGCATAGGGGAAGTCCACTCCCATGATCCAGTCACCTCCCACCAGGTCCCTCAACATTGGAGATTACAACTTGACATAAGATTTGGGCAGAGGCACAAATCCAAACCATATCACCATGCCCCATCTGTGCATTGTGGAGGTGGGCAGGGGAGCAAGAGCTGAGCCCTCTCCATGTCCATTTCTGGGCTTTGGTGTTGCCCTGTTCAGTGGCTGGCATTGTGCTCATGTTTCCTTTTATCTAAAGAAGGCTGTGTAAGGCTGTGCTCCACCCCTTAGGGGTAGCCCACACTAAGGGTTAGATCTAACAGGGATTGGGATCTGCCTCCCTCCCTCTTCTCAGAGCTAGTGGAGCACGGTCCCCAAACTGACCAAGGGAGCAGGCTGATGCACTGAGTATTGACACATGCAGACCAGTTCCAGGTTGCAAAACTGTCCCTAGTTGAAAGTCATACTGCTCATGTGAAACCTCAACTTCAGCAACACTACAATCCTATTGGAGGAGACAGCCTATTCCTAACACCTGCTGTCAGGGTGCTCTCCACATTGACTACTCAATTCTGGCTGTGGGGACCCTTCCTCTGCCCCAGAACAAGTGCTCCTCTGCCCCAGAACAAGTACTCCAATCTCTGGTCTAATACTTAAATGTCTACAGAGGCTGCCATTGCCCAGTCACCAAACAATGACTGATTTAGTGTGAGCCCAGATTAAAAATGGTGTCCTCTCAGTCCCAGTTCTGAGAAAATGCCTGCAGCTTTCCTCATTGTCTTTTTTTCTTTCCGTCTTTCAGTCTCTCTTCAAGCTAGCTCCTGTGCTTCCAAGACTGTAACAGGATGCTCTCGCTTTGCCTGGACTGCAAGGATGACTAGTGTAAAGGAGAGACACAGAGGAAGACTGGATGCCTTTCTCATGTGCTGGGGGCTCCATTCACTTTATCAACTGCACTGTCACGGGGCTGCTTATCCACCTTCTTTTTCCTAGGGTCTTAGGTGTCCTTCACTATTCCAGTGAATTCCTATCTTCCTTCTTGAACTAAAGCTCACAGAGTTTATCTTGCTATTTTTCTATTTCCAAGTGACTGAAGCACACTGAAAGCCTCTAATCCTTTATCTTGTCAGGAAAGAAAACAAACTTCAATTTCTGTTTTGATTTTCCTTTTGTATTCAAAATTTGTTTTGAAAATGTTTTCAAAGTCCAGTAGTTTCATTTTTATGACAGGTAAACCTATATAAATTAGCAATTGACTCATCATAAACATTAAAGTGTAAAATTTGAAATATGTTGACATCATAAGTGGAAACTGTTACTGCAATCAAGAAATGAAATATACCTTTGATCACCCCTGCAATGTTTTCTTGTGCCTTTTTGCATTCCTTGCATCCTGCTTTTGCATATCCAGGGCTTCTTGCAGCATCAGGCAACCAAAAATCTGCTTTTTGTCACTATAGATGAGTTTACATTTTCCAAAATATTATATAAATTAAATCATACTGTATGTATGTGCTTTTTCTGACTTCTTTCACTCACAAAAATGATATTGAGACTTAAGCACATTGTTGTGTTTATCAACAACTCATTTTTTTATTGCTGAGTGGTATTCTATTATGTGAATATATTGTAAATTACTTTTCTATTCACTTATTGATGAACATTTGGGTTATTCTGGTTCTCACTTAGCCATTCTATTTACAACTGCACTGAGGGCTAAAGGAAACCGAAAAGGAAATGAAAAGTGTTAAGATGAGAATGGATGTGTTAAAACAGTTCCTGGTCAAGGACATAATGGTTTATAGAGAAAATCCTAAGGGATAACCACAGAAATTTCTAAATTAATAAGCGATTAGCAAAGTTTCAGGATGAAATTTACTTTTAAAATGTCGATTTTAGTTATATATACTAGAAATGGTTGGAAATTATATTTTTAAATTCCATGTAAGATAGCTTCAGAATGTAAAATGTGCGGTGAAATAAATTTCACAAATGTTGGTCAAAACCACCACAATGAAAACCACAAAATGCTGTTAAGTTAGACCTAAGTAAAAGGGAAATATAAGGTGATCATGGATTGGGAAGCTAAATATCTATAATGTGAAATTATCCCCTAGTTAGCCTATAGATTTTATATAATCTCAATAGTAATCACTACTGAGTTTTTAATCGGAATTGAAAAGCTAACTCTGAAACATGTAAAAAAGAATGATGAAGTTGAAGTTCACACGCTACTTGACTTCAGCCCTATGCAGCTATAGTACATTGATTTTTAGAAGGCTACAGTAATCATAAAGCTACAGTATTATACTTTAAAGTATATGTAAAGATAGTTTTATATTTGCATAGCAATTGAAAAATAGGAAAAATTGAATCCATATATAGACCCACATTTATAATTTCCACAAAGCCACCAATGTATTCAATATTGATTCAATAATTGATGCTGGAACAATTGGTTATTGGCATTTAAAAGCGGATTTCCACACGTTTCTCGCATTTTTACAAAATAGATTAAAGGTGGATCACACACGTAAATGGAAAAGCTAGAATTGTAAAATTTTAGTAAGAAACAGAGGAGAATATCTTCAAGACCCAGAGATAAACAAAGATGTCCTAAGTGGAACCCAGAAAGCAATAACAACAGAAAGCAAATGGTAATCTGTTTGATGTAAGCCCAGATATATTTCTTAAGATAGAATCTCACAAGTGGAACTTGGGTCTGAACATGATGCATATTTTAAAGAAGTCTTTTATTTTAGACCATGGAAACTCTCCCCATAAATACTCATGAGGTTTGGAACTTGGATATTTCCCTTTACGTATTTGCCTCATGAGTGCCCCATGACTGTGACATAAGGGATTTGGAGAAGCAGTTAATAAATTTGATCTTTGGCCAGAAAGATGGTGAGCATGACAACAGTGAATGGTGAAAGTGATTACAAATACCAAATTCATCATCAAAATATATTGATCAGCTTATGTGAAATAATGAAATGGCACAAAATGGAAATGAGCTCCTTGCAGCATAAAAAGGATTCAGCTAGTGAAATGCAAGATATTCTTCTCTTCTAACATCAAATCAGTATTACGTTTGAAAGAAAATGTCACACACACACACACTCAAACACACAAATAGACACATTTAGAAAACACTACAATAAAACATAAACATTATAAGTTGCCAGTAAGAAAAATCACTATAATTAATTTTTTTTCTACCTCTCTTACACACACACACACACACACACACACACACACACACACACACATTTATTCCCACAAAATTGGAACTTTTCAGTTCATACATCTTTGTAACCAGCGTTTGGTACATAATTTATTATGAGTGTTTTTTCCATGGCATTAACTATTAATGCACAGAATTTTTATTAGTAGTATTGTATTCCATTTTATGGATGTATCATAGTTTATTTAACCAATCTTCTACTTTTATATAGTCAGGCCATTACCAATTTATTCTTTAATATAAATAACCCTGCAGTGAAAATCTTCACATGTGAATCATTATCCTCATCCTATTATTTCTTAAGATGTATTTGTGAAACTTGAATTACTGGGTCAAAGAATATGAACATATTTAGATTCCACATATCTGCTGGAGCTATAATTGTTTTTCACTGAGATTATATTACATCTTAGCAGTATTTACTACCACTTTCAATTCTCTTCTAACACAGCTGACTCTGGAAGGCCTGAATAAGATAGCAAAAACATTAGGTATGTGGAAAAACCTTTGTCTCTTTCTATAGTAACAGTGAAGAATACAAATTTAAAAATGGGAATTGCAAGCACAGATATTAGCATATTTTATTCTACATAAAGTATTTTTATTTCCTGTGCAAAAGCAGTAGGCAAAGACTCACTGGAAATAATAAAATAACAACAGAATTCTTACATGAAGAATGAGATTTTAAAATTTTAAAGAAATTTTTTTTAACTCACAGATATGTTGTAGAGTAAGAGCTCCTGCATGATAACAAAGAGGTTATTTTTTCCAGCAAGGTTTTCAAGCTCTCCTCCTGACCTTTTAATATAAATATTTACGCTAAGTTTCTAGCCTAATAAAAAATTGAATTGTATAAATTATAATTCTACTACTGATATGCCAATTTATACAATGTTTTCTTTATCTTACAGTGGCGTCTATAGCAGACATGGTTAATTCTACCCCCCAGCTATTTTCCCCATGTTCCATTGTTCATAATGGGAACAAGTGAGTAACCATCACTCTAAATGACTAGCCTGAGCCAATAATAATGTTCTTATTCACTTTTTTAGTGATTTGTTTAGAGCTTGGCATTAGATATAATAATGTCATCACTATGCAAAGAGATGGCTTTTTCATGTACAAAGGAAAAGACATTTTAGAGAGAAAAATTATGATAAGCAGGCTTGTGTATTTAGAATACTAAATTGGTGGATGAATTTACTGATGTAAGGGACAGTATATAGAAGCCTACTCTGCAATGCTAAAATAAGTTTGAATTGTCATTCTTCTAAAAATATTTAATGAGCATCTTTCATTTGCCAGGATTATTTCTTTTGAGTGTGTAGAGGAAGGGCAGGGGGTAAAAATAAAACTATAAGTATACAACAAAATTGTATATAGTATTATGTGCTATGAAGCTACTATGATAGGGTAATACAGGGAATATTGACAATAGAATGGGAGTTTTCATGCTTTAGAATGAATGACCAAATTGAGTGTCTGTAAGGGTAGTTGAGCAGAGGCTTTACCATTTAAAGAACCTAGCCATGAATAGCTATGAAGTGTGGAAACTCAAGGAAAAAAAGAATTGAAAGCTCAAAGTCTTGGGGACATAAAAGAGTTCTGATGCTGGAATGAAGAGAACAACTGTTACATGCAGAGTCTGTTTCATGCAGGGATTTAGACTTCATGGTGAAAAGTTAAGATTTAATTATAAGTGAAGTAAGAAACAATCAGAGAATTTAAACAAGGGAGTGATAATGGTCTGATGTGTATTTTTAAACTATTCCTCTGTTTGCTAAGTGGAGATTACATTGCAGAGTGGGAAGGATATCTGAGATACCAAGGTGGAGCATTACTACAGTTGTCCACATTAGATATTATGGTGTCAGTCTAGGGTAGAAAGTGAATAAATAGAAAAACTAAAGTTACATTATGAAGGGCAATTGGCAGAATTTACTCATATTCTGAGTATAGGGTGAAGTAAAGGGAAAAATAACTGTTTTTGTTTTTTTTTTTTTAAGCTGACTAACTGTGTGAGTTGTGGTACCATATATTGAAATGTAAGAGAATAGAAAAAAAAAAAAACTGTTAAGAGTTGTTGGTAAATCACTAATTCTTTGTTGGGCATGCTAAATTTGAGAGACATGCCCTTTTCAGTTTCTGGTGGCTGCTGTGAGGACATAAAAAGGGATAAAAGAAACTGGCATAGACCAGGTTAGAGTTGATGAAATCCTACAGAAAAGATGAGTCATAGTAAATGATAGAAATATAGTACAGTCATATGCTGATGTTTAAAGCAATTAGAGTTGGGAGCTACTGAATTATGCTTTAAATCTAATAACCATATTCATAGCAATCTATTTGAACACAGATCCTGATGTCATGTTGTTTCAATGTTGCAAACAACTACTCATTCCCTGCAATCTATACAATTATCCTTGCTCAATTCAAAGTCTTACCCATTTCGACATTTCTGTTCTCTTTCTAGGCTTTTCTGTGTCTCAGATCCCTAGTGTTGCCTATCAGTTTCAGTTCCACTGAACTTTTATCAATAGAATTGTTGCTGCACCTTTGTATAAAACCAGTCAATCATGCATGCAAGAATTTAATTATTGATTCTCAATTCTTTTCCGTTGATCTATGTGTCAATTTTGTCAATACCATGCTGTCTTGATAAGTGTAGATTTGTAGTAAGTTTTGAAGTTCTGAAGTATGAGTCTTTCATATTTTATTTTCTCTTTCAAGATTGCCTACTCTGGGTCCCTTATATTTCCATGTGATTTTAGGACCATATTGTGAATTTTTGCCAAAATAAAACAACCAAACAAAAATAGAGCTGCTATTTAAAAGGGATTGCATAGATTATAGATCAATTTAGGGAATGTTTACAAAGTATTGAAATCTTAACAATATTAAGTCTTTCACCATGAATATGATGTTTCTTTCTATTTATTTAGAACTTTTTGTATGTCTTTCAATAGTATTTATAGATGTCAGAGTAAAATGTTTTGCACATCTATTGTCAAATTTGCATGTATTTATAACATTTGGATAGTGGATATTTCCTTCTTTAATTGTTTCAATCTTTACTAATTTCTCCCTAGTTTGACCTTCAACTACTTTTAAAGACAGTTATACATAAGCTAGTACTACTTATTTCTTAGTATGTTTTTACATATTGGTTTTATCTCCACAACTAGAAGGTAAGCTTCTTGAGGGCAAAATCAATGAATTCATGTTTTACTTAAGAGTAGGTGGAATGGGATTTTACTTTTCATATTATATTATATGTCTACATTCTATCATTTTCTGTCTTTATCTTATGATTTCAGGTTTAAAATTTTTAATAGGTTCTGCTTTTTTATAAGTATAGGGTATAAGGCTTAGGATCTAGTAATTGTTGATCTCTCCAACTTTGTACCCTATTATACTTTCCACTAAGATGACTGTAAGTTTCATAGAATTCCTAAAACATTAAGATATTTTACATTATATAGCTTTGTATATGTTTTCCCATCTGTTTAAGAGTTATCCTTGCTCTTACTTTTCTGGCAAATAAGTGTTTAATTATGAAATCCCTGCTTACACATCATGAAATTCATGGATCCTGACCTGGATACCATATCCCATGTAGCTATCTATTCTCATAAGTATATTAACTTTGTACCTTTTGCATAATTTTATTGTTGCATTTGTGGAAATACTATACAACTGTTTTTCTTAATGAATTATGAGTTCAATGAAAGCAAGGCCAATGTTTTGCTCTTTTATATACCCCATTGCCTTGTGTAGAGTCACATTCATGGTAGGTGCTCAATAACAATTTGGTAAATATATGAACAAACCAAATTTGTTTCTAGGTTTTAGTTTAAATTTCCTATTTAACAGCGATGCACAAAATCTTTACTATTTAATTAATTTATTTCCCAGCTTAACTGTTAATTTAAATTGGGTAATTTATTAGGTATTTTGAGTATCCTTAGATTGGATAATTTTTAAATTTGGATAATTTACCCTATCCTTACCTAAGCGAGATATTGCTGGCAATATTTTTATCTGAGAAAAGATGCCAATTCTGGACAAGGGATGCGAACTTGGCTTGGATTAAGATAGGAACCATTTTGGAAAAAAGAGAAACCAGTGGAACCTTTGAGAGTCACAAAGGCTGACATGAAATACTGGAATCGGGAGAATCCTCAAATATGTATCCAGATTTTTCTACATTAAGTATGCTGAGATGGAAATCTTTATGCAGAAAATGGTGAGAGTGAAATCTCCTGAATTCTTACAGTGTTTGGGGAAATGATGCACAATGAGAGGAAGATTACCTGCCTCAAACACAAGCCTAGTTTTCCTCTTAAAACACTTAACACATTTTGCAAGATCTCTCATGAGAATAGACACAAATGCCTTAAACAAATAATAGCAAACCAAAACCAGTAATGTATTAACAATAATACACCATGACCAAGTAGGGTTTATTCTAAAAATACAAGAACGTTTTAATATTCAAAACCTAATCAAAGCAATATTCATTACATTAAACAGAATAAAGAATAAAAACCATAGGATCATCTCAAGAGATACAGAAAAACCACATATCATTATATCAATACATGCTCTTGATAAAAACTATCAGTATAGCTGAGAGTAAATATTCCTAATCTAAAACAGTCTGTAAAATTTAGTTAATATCGTATTTAATGGTAACTTATAACACTTTCTTCTAGCTCAGAACTTCTAAAAAAGGATGACATTAAAACCTAATTTATTGAATATTAATGCGTAGCCACTGCTATATGTTAGGAAACATTTTAAAATGTATATGCATGAGAAAGAAAAAGGTAAATAATGTCATTACAGGTTGAACATCATTTATCTGAAAAGCCTGGAAACAGAATTGTTTTGAATTTCAAATTTTGTCAGATTTGGAATATTTGCATTACCCAATGGAGCCCGCATAATTCCAAAATCTGAAATTCAAAATGTTCCACTGAGCATTTCCTTTGAGCAACATGTCAGCTTTGAAAAAGTTTCAGATTTTGGAGTAATTTGGATTTCGGATTTTCAGATTAGGGATACTCAACCTGTATTTATAAATAAGCTGAATTTGCATATAGGAAATATGAAAGTTACATAGTAGTTTCCTCCTTTCATAGGTTCCCAGGCTCGAGTGGATATTTAACAATCATGAATAGTACCCAATCTATACTATACACATTTTTTGATTTTTAATTTTTCACATTTTAACAGATAGATTTGTTCTTATAGAACCTTTTAGCAACCTCAGCATAAGTTTTTTTTTTTTTTATTTCGTTAATATGTAGAGAACTTTCACCTTTTCACTTAAAGGAAGCACTTTACAGTTTCTCTTTGGCATATCTGCACTGCAAGCATCACTACTCTTACGCTTTAGAGCCATTATAAAGTAAAATAAGGCTTACTTGAACACAAGCACAATACCACGACAGTCAATCTAATAACTAAGACAGCTACTAAGTGACTAACAAATGGGTGATTTCAGAAAAGGATGGCGTAAGAGTTCATCATGCTACTCAGAACAACACACAATCTAAAACTTAGGGATTTTTTATTTCTGGAATTTTCTATTTAGTATTTTTGGACCACAGTTGACTGCAGGTAACTGAAACCTCAGAAAGTAAAACCACAGATAAGGGGACACTACTGTGCCATTAACCTATTAGAACAAATGAGTAATTTTAGTCCATTGAATATACAATCAATGTACAAAACATAAACTGAGTTTTTATATACTATTTCAACAAACAGAAGCGAATAGAAAATAAAATTTAAAAATATCTTTAGGCTGGGTGCGATGGCTCACACTGTAATCCCAGCACTTTGGGAGGCCGAGGCGGGCGGGTCACAAGGTCATGGAGATCGAGATCATCCTGGCTAACATGGTGAAACCCCGTCTCTACTAAAAAATACAAAAAATTAGCCGGGTATGGTGGCAGGCACCTGTAGTCCCAGCTACTTGGGAGGCTGAGGCAGGAGAACGGCATGAACCCGGGAGGTAGAGCTTGCAGTGAGCCGAGATTTTGTCACTGCACTCCAGCCTGGGCGACAGTGTGAGACTCCATCTCAAAATATATATATGTGTGTGTGTGTGTGTGTGTGTATGTGTATATATAAGTATATATGTGTGTATATATAAGTATATATATGTGTATATATAAGTATATATGTATATATAAGTATATATGTATATATAAGTATATACGTGTATATATATGTATATATAAGTATATATGTATATATATACACACATACACACCACAAAACACCATGTACCTATTAATGACTTTTAAAAAATGCTTTCTAGACCTCTACATTAAAAGTTCTCTAAATTATTCCTCAGATAAATTAAAGAACACTAAATAAATGAAGAGAACTCTACTAAAAAGTTGTCAATTCTCTCCAAATTTATCTATACATTCAGTGCAATTCCAATCAAATTTGTAGTTTGTATTTTTTTAAATCAACAAGCTGAACCGAAAATTTATATGAAAAGCGTTGGAATGGTCTAGATTCTCTATCTTGAAAAATAGTAAATCTGACATAGTTACAGCACCAACATTTAAGTTGTACCATAAAACTACAATTACTGAGACAGTGGAGTATTAGAGCAAAGACAGAAAAATGAACCAATTAAACTTAATAAAGAAACACACCCATAGTTAAATATTTACTTGAATTATGGCATAGATTTCACTGTAACTTAGTGGAGGGTTAGATGATTTTAACAAATGTCCTATAAAAAGTGAATATGTATAGTGAAAAATAATGAACCGTGACTTTTTCCTTGTACAATATACATAACTGAAGTTGACATATATCATAAGTCATATATCATAAGTCTAAATGTGAAAGGTGGAATACTAAAACTGTTAGAAAAAATATTTTCTGACTTTTCAGTACACATCAGTTTCTGAAGCAGGACACAAAATTTACTACATATAAAAATGATTAATAAGGTAGCTTTCATTAAAATTAAGAACATCTGTCTACCATATAGCTTCAGTTTAGTATAGAAGTACTCACTTAACATTGTTGATGGCTTCTTGGAAACTGTGACTTTAACTGAAAAATCATACAACAAAACGAATTCTAACATAAGTTAATTGAAACAAACAAGAGTTAAGTTCCTATTACATATTTTTGGACACAGAAACATCACCAAACTTCTAGACGAGACCAAAATTCTTCTGATATTAAACATTAAAATAAATGTGAACAATGCATACATTTAAGAAAGAGGAATTAAAAACAAGTAAGATAGCTATTAACTCAGTCACTCCAGTTCAGGGTCATGGATGGCAGAAACTTATCGGCAGCTCAGGGTGCAAGACAGAAACTAATCTTGGATAGGATGCTATTCCATGGTAGGGTCACTCACACACATCTAGCCTCACTCAGGCTGGGACCATTTATACACACCAGTTCACCTAATGTGCACATTTTGGGGATGAGAGAAGAATTTAGTTACCTGGAGAAAACTCATGCAGACATGGGGAGAACAGGCCAACACAGACAGTAACCCTAGCTGGAAATCAATTTTATTTTCTCATTAGTGTTATAATAAAATGACATTGATCAAAATGATGTTATTTGAGGACCTACTGTATATGAAAAGTCAAGCCCTAAACTTTGAGAATATAGCATCACTGCACATATCTGACAAATGACTAAAATTGATAACATACAAATAATTAGTAAACATCAATTAAAATAAGACCAACAATATCATACAAATATTGGGCAAGATATATAAAAGAAGTTCTGCCTAAGAAAAGATATCTAGAGGCTTCTATATGAAAATGTGCACAACATTAATTAAACTTTAAGAAATACAAATTGCAACGAAAATGAGATATAAATATACCACTTTTTTATGACATTAATTAGAAGGACTCATACTGTCAAGTGTGGACAAAGATACAAAGGAAATGGAATTGTCTTCCATTGTTCCTGAGACTGTACCTTAATACAACTATTTTTGAAAACCATTCCACAGTACCCAATCGAGCTTAACATATTCCTATCTCTATGATCCCACATTTCCAATTCTTAGGAATATATTTGATGAAAATGAGATTACAAGTCCACATCTACAAAACAATATATAGAGAGAAATAGTTCAAAACAAATTTATTCATAAAAAGATCCAAATGGAAACAAAGAATCTAAATGTCCTACAACAAGAGAATGGCTAAACAGTGTGGTATAGTTATACAATATTATACATTAATAAAAATATAATACCGGTATACTTAATAAAATGGATGAACCTCATAAAGTATTAAATGAAAGGAGTCAGACACAAAGATCAATTTATTGCATTATGTATATGTATACATACACATAGGCAGACACACATAAAATGCAAATTTATTACCAAATAATTTAGAACATTGCTCACTTCTGGGCAAGTAGATAAGGTATATTGACTGGGAAGTGGCACGCAGGTGTAAATTTTCTAACTCAAGTGGTGGTTAATTATACATAGACAAATGCAAACATTAGATGTCTTTATACTTAAGACTTATGCACTGTACTATGTGTATACTATACATCAATAAAAAAGTTTACAAAAATTAATTTGAAATTTGCAGAGGTTATTAAATCAGTCTAAATTCACATTTCTTACAGTCGGCAGACTTTAGCTTCCAAACCAGGTTGGCCTGTCTCCAAAATTTATGCTATCTTCAAACCATTCTTTTTCTCATACATACTCTTCAAGACCAATGACCTTCTCTTTCTCCTTTCTTCTCCTTTCATAACCATTATTTATTTGAGGCCCCAAATGAAAGATATAGCCATTGGAATTATCATAAATATGATTTATAGTTCTTAATAGCTTCTATTTTAACAGCTATTAACAGTTTTCTCTGAAGAGATTGTATGCATAGCCTTTCACTTGAAAATACCTAATGATACTGATTACATTGAGAATACTATACTGGTTAAAAAAATTATAAGAAAGCAGGGATTTTTTTGTTATTATATCATTTGGTGATCTGCATAGGGGAAAAAATCAACTTAAATATGTAACAGCCTTTCACAAGTCAACCAATTAATTATCAGAAGATATGGTAAATTTATTCTGCTAAATTTCAAACACTTTACTGTATATGTGTGTGTGTGTACAGAGAGAGAAAGAGAGAATGAGAGAGAGAGAGAGAGACATAATTTGTTTCCACAAATAAGTGGCTGTTAGTAATAATAAATCTATATGAATGTATATGTATATAAAACATACACAGAATATATACACAAGTAGAAAATAAGGGCTAAACTGAAGTAAATGTCCACCTGTACTAACCATGAAGATCAACATAATTTTAGTGACTTATTTTTATTCTAAATTTAAACAAATTTAGGTTCCTCATAGCCAAAGCAAAATAGTAAATGAATCAGAAGGTAAATAACTCCAACAGTCAAAAAAACCATACTATTTATATGACTGAATTTCAGTAGATTTCTCATATGTGACTTTATAGAGAGATTCCAACTGACTATCTGCAATAATATGATTATTGCTCTCGAAATAGCACATTTGTGTTGCTCATTCTGATAGTGACTTTCAATAAAACTGCAGAGCATAACTTTAAAAAGCAACTTAGCAAAGGAAAGCCACCTCAGCTTCAATTTAAAACATTTGGAAAAATTGTCATTATTGAAAATTAGAATTCCTAGAAAGGTCCCAAAATACTTTATTCTTTAAATATTTTGCCTAATTAACACTCCCAATAGCATGAAAATAAGACATATCCCTTATGACAGTTTCTTTATAAGCCCAAGTCTCTAAATGACAAGACACATGGAACAGAGATACAACCGCCAACAAGCTGGAGCCCAGAACACAGTCACCATTGGCCAGCCATCCAGATATATTGTAACATGAGAAATAAATAAATCTTTGTTGCTGTAAGCCTCTAAAATCTGGAGGTTGTCCGTCTTTGAGCAAAGCTGAGAAAAAGTAAATCATGTTAACAAATGCTTTAGAAAAATAAAGTGGGTACTAGAAGTTGTGTTTTATTAAAATTTAGAAATAAAATTATTTTTCTCCTTCAGATAAAGTGCTATTTATCTATATGCTAGCATACATGCTAAAGGGCTGTCATCTATATGAAGGTGAGGTATACACATAGGATATGGTTTCACTGTGTCCCCACCCAAATCTCATCTTGAATTCCCAAGTGTTGTGGGAGGGTCCTGGTGGGAGGTGATTTAATTATGGGAGTAGGTGGGAGTAGGCCTTTCCTGCACATTTCTCGTGATGGTGAATAAGTCTCATGAGATCTGATGGTTTTATCAGGGGTTTCCGCTTTTGCATCTTCCTCATTCTCTCTTTTCCTGCTGCCAAACATGTAAGAAGGGACTTGCTCCTTGCCTTCCACCATGATTGTGAGGAGTCTCTAGCTGCGTGGAACTGTAAGTCCAAGTAAACCTCTTTCTTTTGTAAATTGCCTAGTCTTGGGTATGTCTTTATCAGCAGACTGAAAACAGACTAATACAACATACATAAAGGTAAGTAAAACTAGTTTATTACTATGTGCTACAAATTCTCTGAGATACTTTAAATATGTTCTTTAAATTACATTTCTCAGAACTCTTTGATGGAATTGTTTCTTCCATTTTATGGATAAAGGGATATAGACATTAAAAAGTTTGCATAGTTCACACTGCTAGTAAAGTGGCCACAATGAGATGTGAACCCTAGTATTTCTTATTTAAAAATTTGAGTTAGAACTTAAAGTATAATAATAAAAAATAATTTTAAAAAAAATTTGAGTTCTATTTATTGTTCTATGCTACTTCTTAAAGGCGTATTTTCCTTACTAAACAATATTAAGATGATACCAAAACATAAACAAGTAATAAACTAACTTTGAAGATTTCTACTTAATAAAACAAGGACAAAATAATTTTAACCAGAAAAGTATTCACTACGAAAGATATAGTTACGTGTCATAAATTCATATCATCCCATTGGACTGTAAGAATCTGGAATGATGCAAGTCATGATAAATATATGCAATGTGTATTGAACATATTGGCATTCCTATAGTTAATTTCTCTGTCAGGCAGAAAAGTATATTATAGAAAGATTATAGACAGAACATTGCATTTTATATTCAGAATTTATGAGCATAAGTCTTTCAGTCCTGATTCTGCTTCTTTCTCACAGGAATCTTGGGCAAATGTCTTGCCTTTCAAGACTTTAGTTTCTTCATCTGTAAAGAAAAAATAGTAACTATATGCCACTTATGCTGTCACCAGTAAGTAGCTCATTCTCTAAAGAAACAAGTGTTTTCTTTTTTGTATGTTACACTAAGATTTATACTAAAATTTATTAAATTTTATGAAATATCATTCTTGTATGCCTTACTATATTCTAGTACCGGAATTTCATATGAAAATATATAAGGTAGATTACAACATGAGGCTTTCATTTTACTGAGAAAATCATGCTGACTTTATGTTGAACATTTTAATATGTGGAATTTTATTTATTTGTGTGTATGTACAATTTCACAAATTGATTTTCTATTATCTGTAGATATCTGTATAGAGATATCAATGATATTCATAAATCATTATTGATAAATTTTCTATCTTCATTGTTGGGGATCAGAAAATCCAGAAAATCAGGGTCAGCGCTGAACTATACCACTGAAGTCTCTACCTTGTATCACTACCTGCAATATTAGGAACCAAGTAGTTCAATGCTATTTTATCTGTCACTAAAGTGTTCTTTATTTCACTCCTCTTTTGCTGCTACTTGCATGCCCCCGACCATTTTTCCCCTTCCATTATGCCCTTGCATTTTTAATTTCTTTCCCTTGTCAAATAATCGAAGTTTCCTAGGCTTGGACTTAATACTTTCAGTAGTCTGGCTTAATGTCAATCCTCTAATTCACGTTTTCTTGTCTTAGGTAGTACATCTCCAGTCTACATCTACACATTTGTCCCCTAAAGAATAATAATAATTAACAAATAAAAAATACATTAGGTGCCTACTGTGTGCCACAATAAACTTAAATATATTATACAGGTTGTTTCATGTAAATCCTACATGCTGAAGGATAAGTATAATTATTTTCATCATTATACAAATGATAAAACTAAAATTTAATAATTTTTAGTAATCATGATTAAAGCACACACAGAAATGGTGAAGCTGTAATTTAAAACTATCTCCAAAACAAAACATGATTTTTTTCACTAAAATCTCATTTACTTCTGGCTTGTGTATGGAGCTATGTATAACCAAAGATAATGTGCTTACATTTTCTGAGGTTTTAGTAGCCTATAAATAGAAAAAGTGGGTAGAAAGGATTATCTTTGTACCCTACCCTTTGTAGCCATCCATGAATTTTATTTTTTGAACTCGTTGAAGCCAAGCATTCATTCAATAATAAACATTTCTTTTCAAAATTATGGAGGTGGAAGGAGATATCGTCAAATAGAACATCTGACTCCTACCTCAAGAACTATCTGTACCCACAGAGTGATATCCTCTGCCCCTCAACTACACTGTTGAGCTATTTCACATAGTTGTCAGTCCAGGTCTTGGACTTAAAACTGTGAAACCGAGCTGTATCAGAAACTGGAAAAATCCACACTTTTTTAGCTGAGCACACAGACATGTTCCATCAGATTCTGTGAGTGAGTTACCTTCTATTTTTTTTTCGGGGGGGGAGTAATCTAATCCTGTATAATTAAATAATGATAAATTGTTGTAGAAAGACTACACCACAGTTTTCCTTCTCAAATATAAGTATAAATCAAAATTAAGCTATTCAAATATTTATTATATATTAATTTTGAAGTAATATATTCCAAATCAAGGGCACCATCCTACCAAAAAACATGAATCAGGTGTACCTTATTACTTAGCTAAAATGGATACCATCTACAAGACAACTAGGGCAAAACCCAGCTACTCTGCTCTGCTTAAATTCCTACATGATTTTTCTATTTGACCATCTCACATGAAGTATTGCCTAGATGAATCAGTTCTGCACAAGTAAAAGGGATTTTTCAAATGTTAAAGTGCCTTATTTAAAATTCTTCAAATAGCCATTGCCATCGTCATTATAGTAAACTCAAAACCACTTAATATTGCCATTTAAGAGCTGTAATGATCTGTCCCCTAATTACCTCAGAATTCTCATCTATTACCAGTTCTCTACATCATACTATACACTGCAGACACACTGAACAAATGCCACTGAGGCATTAGATTAGTGAACATACATAGGGCTGATAAAATAACTTTAAGAAAGCCAACTATGTTGGTCAAAAACTGTCTGAAACTAAAAATCAATCAATTTTTCTGGACCCTACTGGAAAACTCAGATTGCAGGGCAAATTGCCACCTAAGAACCTGGAGATCAGAATGAATCCCTAGAATGAAAAGTGAAATCTATTGGCCTGGAACAGAAACTACTGGTAGTCTAGACACTTGCAGTACCACTGAAATTGTAATTTTGATGAATCCTAGAGGCTGAGTGTGGTGAGTGTGAAGTAGTGTGAGACTAATAAACTACTGGGGGCTTCAGTCTTGGTAGAACTTTACACTTTTCTGTATTTTAGTTTTACCTTCAGGAACCCCGTGAAGCTCTCACAATAAAGATCTAAGAATGATTTTCTCATGGTTCAGGCAGGGAATAGAAAAAAATAGTCATTGTGAAATATGCCTAGAAAGTGCTTCATAGCAAATATCTACTCTTCCTGCCTTAGAGAAAGACTATTCCAGAGTATTATCTCAACTGGCAGAAGAGTATTCTTTTCACTCAAGCCCCCATTAGCCTTCTTGTTTCAACAAAGGGAGAGGAAAAGTGCTATAACACTGAGAAAAACTTGAAAAGGTCACATTCCCAATATTTGGTGTCCATGAAAGAAAAAGAGTTAAACATAAGAATATAAAATTCTTCCTTTCTCCCAAAACCTTATCACCACACCAACAGGGCTGTAGTATAACAACAATAGATTACAGCTGGCAGAGCTGCAAAGCATTGACTCTATTTAAAAAGGAATATGCAGGGAAGTTCAAATCCAAAGGAGTAGGCTGAATCAATGACATTAGAGAAATTTGAACCTTCTAGTACCTGTATCTACAGCAAGCACTGTACATAGCTTAAAAACTAGCCAGATTAACATAAATATTTACACTAAAGGCCTATTTTAGCCCAATTTCTATTCCTTGACACCACATATATGACTTTAAAAATCAACAAAAATTAAAACATGCCAAAATGTAAAATAAGTGAACAAACACAGTTTAAAGCAACAAACAGCATAGCCTGGCTCAAATATGACTTGCATTGTACCGGAGATTTGAAAAATCCATGATTAATATGTTCAAAGCTTTAATGGAAAAAATGGACAACGTACAAGAACAGGAGGATAATGTGGGAAGGGTGATAGAAAGAATAAAAAGAAATTCTAAGAAAGAATAAAAATGAAATACCAATAAAACAAAATTGCAGCAGAATGGGAAAATGCCTTTATGTGTTCCCCAGTAGACATGACATAGCCAAAGAAACAATCAGCAAGCTTGAAGACCTGTCAATAAAACATTTCAAACCAGAAATAGAAAGGGGAAAAGGAATGGAAAAAAAAAAACAAAACGAGAACATTTACAAACTATGAGACAACTTCAAAAGGTGTAATATGCTTAACTGAAATATCACAATAGAGAGAGACTAAAACAAAGTAAGTATTTGAAATAATAGTGACTAAGAAAGTGTCAAAATTAATGAATGACGACAAATAACAGATCCAATAATTTAAAGGTGCACAAGCAAGACAAATACAAAGTCATAAACAAAAAAGCAAGCAAACAAAAACAAAAATACATCTACATAGTTCATATTCAAACTGCATACAATCTGACAATGTGAAAATCTTGAAAGCAGCCACAGAAAGGCAGCATCTGAGCTATAAAAGATCAAGTACAATAGACTTCTCATCAGAAACCATATAAGCATGAAGAGAATGGAGAATGGTTCAAATATTTAAGGTAATGAAAGAAAAACCACTAACCTGGAATTCTGTATTCGGTGAGATTGCTCTCTAAAAGAATACCATCTATCACAATGTGATCAATTACATAACTGAGGACTATAATTGTTCTGAGTTATTTTTAATTTGGTACAAATAAGTTTATGTGTGTGTGCATGTGTATAGAAAATATCTTCATTTTCCTTTCTCTTTATTGCCTTATCATGTAGCACAAGACATGACTTGTTATAAAAATATTTAAATATCGTTAAATATTTATGTTATAGGATATCAAGAAGAGTAAACATTACTCAAAGACTTTACTACTCTGAGGAAGAAGTTAATGCATTTTTAGTAATAGTCAAGAGAGTTGTATCATGTTAGGTGGAATTATGTCCTTGTTATTGTCTTTATTTGGAGATTAAATACAGCTTTAGGAAATGTACCCAAGTACCAAGTTGACAAGGAATGGACTTGTGATGGTTAACTTTATGTGACAACTTAACTGGAAAAAAAGGGCAGTCAGATATCTGGTTAAACATTATTCTGCGTATGTCTTTGAGGGTGTTTCTGGATAACATTAACATTTGAATCCATGGACTGACTTTATAAAGCCTTTTCCAAACTGGGTGGGCCTCATCCAATTTATTGGAGATTTGAATAGAGCAAAAGACAGGATTAATGGAGAATTTGTTCTTTCATTCTGACTGCTTTTCAGCAGAACATCATGATATTCTTAGATAAATAAAATCTGAGAAATTTTATTAGTAACAGACCTGCCAGCAAGAAGTGCTAAGATTAGTTTGTCAAGGAAAAGGAAAATAAAATAAGTCAGAAATTGAAGACTACATCAAGGTAGGAGGAGAAGAGTATAGTTGAAGCAATATGTGAAAGTAAAATAAAATACTTTAATTTTTCTTATTCTTAACTGATCCAAAATATAATTATTTGTAAAGAGGAATAATGGTAACAATGTGTTGTGATTATAGCATATAGATATATGAGAAAATTTATAAAGCTTGGAAAAAAATTGATAATATTATGCTATAAGCTATGTGTACTACACATGTAGTGCTAAATGAAGGTGGACTAAGATAAGTTAAAATGTATATTAGAAACACTAGTGCAAAAACTAAAAGTATAATTAATACATTAGAGGGTATATAATTAGATCACATAAAATGCTAACAAGAACCATGAAATCAGAAGAAAAGAGGGACGGACACAGAACAGGTACAATGAATCAAACGTAATTATACACATGGGAGATATGAATATAACCATATCAATAATAACTTTATTTTTCTAAATTTTCATTCGTAGGTATTATGGATATATATTAGTTTATATATTTATGGTATATAAATCCCAACATCTAATATGTTGCTATAAGCACACAGTGTGTAATAATCTAATTAGAGTAATTGGGATACCCATCACCGTAAGCATTTATCATTTCTATGTGTTAGGAACATTGTAATTCCACTTTTTCAGGTATTTTGAAATATATAATAAAATATTAATTGTAGTCATCCCATTGTGCTACCAAACACTATTATTCCTTCAATGGAAATGGTTTAAATATACCAACTCAAAGACAGATTTACAGAGAAGATATAATCAAATAAGTCTCAACATTTTAAATATTCAGATTTATTACACGAAGAAGGTTGAAGAAAGATATACTATATTAATACTAATTAAAAGAAAGCTGGTATAGCTATATTAATTCTAAAAAGTAGATTCCAGAATGAGAAAAATATCAAAATCATAGAAGGGCATTACACAATGATAAAGGAGTTTATTTTTTTAAGAAAACATAACAACTCTAAATATATATGCACCTAACAAAAGAATATCAAACTATATGAGGCAAAACTAATAGAATTGAAAACAGAAATATGCAAATTCACTAAAATAATGAGAAATTTCAACACCCCTATTTCAGTGATTAATAGATGAAGCAGGCTCCTATATAATTAATAATACAGTTGAATTGTATAATACTGTCAATCAGCTTGATCTATTTGACATTTATAGAAACTCCATCTTACAACAGTAGAATACATATTTCTTTCAAGCTTAAATAGAACATTTACCAAATGAAGCAAAATCTGAGCCATAAACCATACTTTAAGAAGTTTAAATAAATAAAAATCTTACAATATATCTTCTTAGGCCACAATAGAATCAAACTAGAAATCACTAACAGAAAGATAGATGAAAAATCACCAAACATTAGGAACTTAAACAACAACACACTTCCAGATAATACATAGTTCAAGGTGGGCATAGTGGCATGTGCCTGTATTCCCAACTACTTGGGAGGCTGAGGCAGGAGGATCCTTTAAGCTCAGGAGTTCAAAGCTGCAGTGAGCTGTGATCACATCACTGCACTCCAAACTGGGTGACAGACTGCTACACCTCTAAAAAGAAAAACAAAGGAAAACAAAACATAGTACAAAAAATTTTCAGGAGAAATTTTAAAATATTTTAAATTAAATTCAATTAAAACACAAATGAAAATTTTTTATATGAAGCAAAAGCAGTGCTTATAGGGAAATTTACATGAAATGTATAGGAAATGCATATGTATGAAAAAAGAAAGATTCAAAATCAGTAACTAAATCTTCCTTGTTAGGAAACAAAAGAAGTGTAATTTAATCCTAAACCAAGCAGAATAAAAATAATAATAAAAATTAGAATAGAAATCAACTAAAAACAAAAAACTCAATTAAAAGCAAACAAAACTAAACAAAACAAAAAACAATAAAGCCAGAAGTTGTTTCTTTGAAAATGTCACAGAAATCAATAAAGTTTTATTGAGTCTACACAACAAAAAAAAGATACAAATATTAGAATAAAAGGAGTCATTACTAACTTACGGATATTAAAATATTAAGAAGGGAATATCATGAACAAATCACAAAACAAGTATCACAAACAAACCTTTGGTGTGATAAGTTTTTAGGTATAACACCTAAAAATCAGGAACCATTAAAGAAAAATTAGATAATTTGAGCTTTATTAAAATTTAAAACTTCTGCCCTACAAAGCTGTTGTTATGAGAATGAAGGGACAAAGGACAGACTGGAAAGAATATTTATAACACAAATTTATGTTAAAGGACTCACATCTAAAATAAATAAAACTTTTAAAATGTAATAATAACAAAATAAAGAATTCAATTGAACCTGGACAAAATATTTGGACAGACACCTCACCAAAGAAGATAAACATATGGTTAACAGCTATATAAAATAATGCTCAACCTGAGTTGTCATTAGGGAGATGAAAATCAAAACAGGATGCTAGAGTGACTACAATTTTCTTTCTTACTTTAAAGAACATTAATAGTGTGAATGGTGAAACAGTAATAAGGAATCCTACATTTTGTGTTTAGTATCCAGCCACTTTACTGTTCCTGTTTGCTATAGGTTTCCTTTTTTACCTGTTGATTCTCTTGCATTTTCTACTTATGAAATTGTATCACATACGGAAAAATAACTTCAGGTTTTTAGAAACATATTTGTCTAATTTAGTTTCCTTATTAATTCAAATTAAATAGTGAATATAGAGTAATACTTTTTAAGAGTAGTAATGATGCCCTGTTTATAATTTAGCAAGGAGGTGTTTCTACTATAATGTATCATGATTCTGTTCTGTGACTTGATATATACATAACATGCTCCTATGATTCTCAATATCTACACAGACCACAGACACACACACATATACATACATTAAATCAAGTTTAGAAATTATCTGTTCCTACTTTAATAGTTTTTTATTCAGAAAGTAAGTGTACTGTTGTAATAAGCATGTAGTAAAATTATTTGTAATATTGAATTGCCCTCAATTACTGAACTAAACTCTACTAGTGTAGTAATTTTATTCTTTCCATGTATCATGCATTGTAACTTTCAGGATTTTTGCTTATACATAAAAGGGTCTCTTCTGAAAATATTTTTTTTGTTATTATCAATTAGTGTTTTCATATCAATGTTATGCTTGCACACTAAAAGCTTGAAAGAGGGGAGTGTGTTAAAATACTTATCTGTGCTTTATAACAATTTAAAAAAAGGACTTCATTTGCTCCTCAAAAATTTCACATAACCTGGTTTACTCTCTTCTAAACTCACAGCCTATTTTCTTATACATGACTAAAGATGTTCTTAAAATATGTAGTATATTAGACCGTGTTGATTTTCCCCTAAAGCCCTTGGTATTCAGACATCCTCTTGATATTGTTTTCTCAGAGTCTTCCTCTAAGTATTCAATTTGAAATAACCACCCAGTCACTCATGCTTTTTTTTTTATTCTTTTTTTTAAGCATTTGCTTTTCCTATTGTCAATTGTTCATTTCACTCAACTAGTATGTAAGCTGCATGAAAGTAATATTTTTTTTTCTGTTTCTCAAGAGTATATCTCCTCCATAAATTTTTTTCATTCTTTTCAGAGTCAGCAGATGGGTCGAGTTGAGAAAATGGGAGTAGGAGAAATAAGGGGATGGAAGAGGAGCAAGAGATGTAGCACTCTGTGCACCTGAAAGATGTTTAAAGCTAACTCTTCCTCACATAGGGTGTTTTTATGAATAGGCTTGACATGTTCAGGCTGCAGTATTCTTGGTACACACCAAGGATCTGGTTGGTCACTAAGATGCTTTCCTCAGTTCTTTTATTGCTCTCTCCATCACATGGTCCACATCTTTTGTCTTGATAATGTTATTTTTTTCTACTCACCACAAATTTGGGAATTGTGGCACAGAAATCTGTTTCATCCAGAACAGCTACAAGGTAGAGTTTCTCATGTATTTGACTTTTCAAATGTGAGACTGTAATCCTCAAACTAAAACACATTTCAAACTCTCTGAGTGGTACTTTTGATTTATTTTGTCTAGGCTTACAGTGAAAGAAAGCGCCTCCATAAACCCACATAAATAGAAAAAGAATGTATTCATTTATAGGATATGTAAACAGCTTATAATCACATACTAAAAAATATATTTTTTTAAAAAACAAGAATCCAGTGGAAAATGAATAACAAATAGAAGTAGGCAGTTCATACTAACGGGAAGGTTGCGTGATTTGTATATATGTGAAATTCTTCAAACTCACTAAAAACTATGGAAATGCAAATTACTATAGTAATGTACAATTCTCCATACAGTATAGGGAAGTGTGTAAAGAATAAAGCATTCACATTCTTGCTATGGAAGTATAAATGAATACAACTTCTTTAGAATATAGCTTTGATCAAAATAGTGATGTTTATATTCTGACTCAGAAATTCTACTTTTAGGAAATTTATTACTATAGAAACTTAAAAACTTGAAAGTAAAAAGTTACCTGAAAGAAAAAAGTTTTATTATTGCATTGCTTATAATAATTACAGAATATAAACAGTATCTGTGTATATCAATAAAATTTGTGTAATGAAATAGTGCTTATCCTATGTTCTTACTTATTTGTGGAATCTAAGAATTCAAAACAATTAAACTAATTAGATAGAGAGTAGAAGGATGGTTACCAGAGGTTGGGAAGAGTAATGGGGTTGGGGTTGCCGGGGGGAGGTGGGGATGGTTAATGGGTACCACAAAATAGAAGGAATGAATAATACCTACTCTTTGATAGCACAACAGGGTGACTATAGTCAATAACAATTTAATTGTACTTTTAAACATAAGTAAAAGAGTATACTTGGATTGTTTGTAACACAAAGAATAAATACCTGAGGGGATGGATACACCACTTTCCATGATGTGATGATTATGCACTGCATGCCACTATCAAAACATCTTATGTACCCCATAAAAATATTCACTTGGCCGGGCACGGTGGCTCAAGCCTGTAATCCCAGCACTTTGGGAGGCCGAGATGGGCGGATATCAAGGTCAGGAGATCGAGACCATCCTGGCTAACACGGTGAAACCCCGTCTCTACTAAAAATACACAAAAAATTAGCCAGGTGTGGTGGCGGCCTCCTGTAGTCCCAGCTACTCGGGAGGCTGAGGCAGGAGAATGGCGTGAACCCGGGAGGCAGGACTTGCTGGACTTGCAGTGAACCGAGATCGCGCCACTGCACTCCAGCCTGGGCAACAGGGCAAGACTCCATCTCAAAAAAAAAAAAAGTTCACCTAAGTACCCACAAAAATTAAAAATAAAACATAGTGCTAATTCCATACAGAACTGACATTCAGTTTGATAAACATCAGCATTTGTTTACAAATGTTTCTTCACATTCTGCTCCTGCCCTGATGCCCCTGAGTCATACACTTTGCTTTAGCCAGTGATGTGTAAGCAGGCATAAAGCTCTAAATACAATGTGTGGTTAGGCAAACTCTCTTGCATTCCTAAGATCCACAGTGAGAACAGTTCCTCTTTAAGCCTAGTCACTAGAGTAAGAAACACTAAAGCTATATGAACTCAAAATCAGTGAATCTGTAAACTCAGGAATGAGAAATAAATGCCTGAAATTATAAGCTATTGAAATTGTTGCTTTGTGGCACTGTTACAACTATGTTTGTTTTCAATGTTCAGGCAGTCATTCTGATGGGACGGTGTTTGTACTAATTATTCATTATTTTAAATAAAAACCCTGCATATCTACAATGAAATACAATTTAATATTATGGGATAGAAAGATTTATATAAGCTTAATAGAAACATATTCAGAATTTAATTTTAGGTGATAAAATACAATGTAGAATTGTGAATGTCTTTATATCTGAATGTGCATTTTAATGTGTGAGGGTGAGTCTTTGGAAAGAAATATTTTGGAAATGTACGTAAAATAATGCTTGCAATGACTTATTCTAAAGTGTTTAAAAGAGATCTGTTATCTACTGCTCTTAACACTTTTCAAAACATTTCAAACACATGCATAGATTATTTCTTCAATAAAATATGTAATATTTTAAAGTGAACAAAAAGCAGCAAAGCACTGAGACTGGTTAAGAACACTGAAGAATGTTATAGTTTTAACTAGGTAATTAAAAATAGTCTGAGCCTGTTATTCTTAACAGTATGAACTAAATTTCAATTTCTAAAATACATTTTTGTAAAGGAACTCAATTGAGATATTGTCCCAATTTCCCTTTGTTATTATACATCCATAGTTGATTTTTATTGAGTGGCACAAACCAGGAAATTTGCAGAATACTTAACATGCATTATCTTATTTAATACAATACCTTTTCAAATAGGTGTTTGAATAACCATGGTTTACAGGTAATTTTTAATATCAAAATATTTTCTTGAGATATGGTTACTAAGTAACCACTTTTTTTCTGAGAGTTGCTGCATCTTCTTTTAGTGATGTTTAAAATGTATAGGAAAGTATTAAAATAGCACAAAGAATGCAAAACTGTTTTCCTTCTTGGATATACGTTCACTGTGTGCATCTCTAAATACAGTTTTTGCTATTTCTGAGTAAGTGAGGCATACTAACAAAACCTCTAGTCCACCATCTTCAGCTTGATTTCATAGGGAGCCCAGAAGCCTGACTTTCACCACAAAGTTGGTCTCACTTTGAGTCAAAGGGCCTGACTTCTGTATGCCAGTGTCAGTCCATCATTGTGTGCTTTCCCTGGGCAATGAAGAGAACTTCTCAGGCAAGTGGTTGTCACTTAGCTAGAAGAAATAAGATCTGTAGATCAGAAATCTGAAAAGGTCTCACTGGCTAAAATCAAGGTGCTGTCAAGGTGCTGCATTCTAGAGGTTCTAGGGGAGAATGTATTTCCTTAAATGTCACAATTTCTAGAGGCTGAACAAGTCCAATGGCTCACAGCTTCTCTTCCTTCTCAAAGCCAGCAATAATAGGTCGAGTTCTTCTCACATGATATCACTGACACTTTGACAACAGAAATCAATTCCAAGGGGAACTCTTGAAGCTATGCAAATCCATAAAAATTAAACAAAGTCATCCAAAATAATCCTGAATGACTTGGGATCAACAACAAAATTAAGGTGAAATTTTAAAAAATTCAAAATGAATAAAAATAAAGACATGATATATGAAATCTCTGGGATACAAGATATCAATGTTAAGAAGGAAGTTTATAGCCTTAAATCATAGCAGAACTAAATGAAATCAACATTAAAAAAAAGGATAAATGAAATGAAAAAAATGGTTCTTTGAAAAGATATATAAAATTGAAATACGACTAGCTGGACTGAGGAAGATAAGAGAGAAGATTCAAATAAGCACAACTGGAAATTTTGCCAAAAAATAGTACATTGCAACTGATACCATAAAAATACCAAAGATTATCAAAGACTATTACGAACTTTTCTATGCTTATAAACTAGAAAACCTATAGGAAATTGATAAATTCATGAAAACATACAACTTCACAAGACTGAATGAGAAAAAAATAGAAATTCTGAACAGACCAATAGGAAGTAATAAGATTGAATCAGTAATTTAAAATCTCCCAACCAAAAAAAAAAAAAAAAAAAAAAGCCCAGGATGAGATTAATTCACTGTTGAATTCTACCAGTTGTACAAGATGAAATAGTAACAATCTTACTGAAAGTTTTCCAAAAAACTAAAGAAAAGGGAATTCTCCTTAACTCATTTTACAAAGCCGGTATCACTCTAATATCAATGCCAGGTAAGTACACAATAAAAAAAGAAAACTATTGCCAATATCCCTTATGAACATAGATGCAAAGATCCTCAATGAAACTAGCAAACAGTATACAACTGGACATCAAAAAGATAATGCACTCTGTTCCAGTGAGTTTTATTACAGGGATGCAAAGATTATTGCACATACACAAATTAATAAATTTGATTCATCAAAATTTTTTAAAAATACAATCATCTCAAGATATGCAGAAAAAGCATTTGATTAGATTCAAAATCCCTTCATGATAAAAACCCTCAACCAACCAGAAATAAAAGCAACATACTCAAAATAATAAAAGCCATGTACAACAAACCCACAGCCAACATCATACTGAATGGGGAAAAATTGAAAGCATTCCCTTAAGAACTGGAATAAAACAAGGATGCCCATTTTTGCCACTCCTATTTAACATAATACTCAAAGTTCTAGGCAGACCAACCGGGCAAGGGAAAAAAATAAAATGCATTCAATTGGAAAAAGTAAATAAAATTATCTCTGTTTGCTGATAATATGATCTTATACATACAAAACCCTAAAGACTCCTCAATTTGACAAATAAAATCAGTAAAATTTCAGGAGACAAAATTGTGTGCAAAAATCAATAGCATTTCTATATGCCAATAATGATCAAGCTGAGAGCCAAATTAAGAAGTCAGTCCCATTTACAACAGCTAACATAAAACAATAAAACACCTAGGAACACATTTAGCCAAGAAAGAGAAAGACTGCAGAGAAAACTGAAAAATTCTGATAAAAGAAATTGTTGATGACACAAACAACTGTAAAAATACACCATGCTCATTGCTCATGGATGAGAAGAAATATCATCGAAATGACCATACTGCCCAAAGCAATATGCAGATTCAGTGTAATCCTTATCAAAATACAATACATTCAATGCAATGCCATTTTCCACAAAATTAGAAAAAGAAATCTAAAATTCATATGGAACCCCCCCCCCCAAAAAGCTTGACTATCCAAAGCAATCCTAAGCAAAAAACAAATCTGAAGGCATTACCTGACACCAGATTATACTTCAAAGTGATAGTAACCAAAACAGTATAGTACCGATATAGAAATGGACATGTAGATTTATGTAATGGGATAGATAACTCAGAGATAAAGCCTCTTATCCACAACCAACTGATTTTCAACAAAGCTGACAAAAACATACACTGGGAAAAGGACACCCTATTCAATAAATGGTGCTGGGAAAATCGAATAACCATATGCAAAAGAATATAACTGGACCCCTAAGTCTTACTATATACCAAAGTCAACTCAAGATGAAAAAAAGGCTTCAATATAAGAACTAAAACTATAAGAATTCTAAAAGAAAACCTAGAAAAACTATTCTGGACATTGGCCTAGCAAATAATTCATGACTAAGACATCAGAAGCAAACTCAACAATAACAAAATAGACAAATAGAATTTAATTAAACTAAAAAGCTTCTGAAAAGCAAAAGAAGTAATCAGCAAGGTGACCAAACAACCTACAGAATGGGTGAAAATACTAACAAAACATGCCTCTGACAAAGGACTAATATCAAGAATCTACAAGGAACTCAAACAACAACACGACCACAACAAAAACCTCATTCAAAAGTGGGAAGGAAAAAGACATGAAGAGATATTTTGCAAAAGAAGGCATACAAATGGCCAAAAAAAATTTTTTTTAAATGTTTAAAATGAGTAATCACAGAAATGCATCTCAAAACCACAATGAGATGCCTTGTTATACCAGACGGAATGGCTTTTATTTATTTATTTATTTTTTGAGATGGAGTCTCGCTCTGTTGCCCAGGCTGGAGTCCAGTGGCGCGATCTCAGCTCACTGTAAGCTCCGCATCCTGGGTTCACGCCATTCTCCTGCCTCAGCCTCCTGAGTAGCTGGGACTACAGGCGCCCGCCACCTCTCCCGGCTAATTTTTTTGTGTTTGTATTTTTAGTAGAGATGGAGTTTCACCATCCCGCCTCGGCCTCCCAAAGTGCTGGATTACAGGCATGAGCCACTGTGCCAGGCCTATTATTTATTTTTATTTTTAATTGTTGTGGGTACACAATAGGTGAATTTATTCACGGGTTACATAAAATATGTTGATACAAGCATACAATGCATAATAATCATATTAGGGAAAATGAGGTATTCATCACCTCCAGCATTTATCCTTTTTGTTACAACAATCCAAATACACTATTTTGGCTATTTTAAAATGTACAATTAATTATTATTGACTATTGTCACCCTGGTTGTGCTAGCAAGCACTAGGTCTCATTTATTCTTTCCAATACACTTTTTCTACTTATCAACCATCCCCACTTTCCCTCACCATCTTACAGCCCTTCGTTACCTCTGGTAAGAGTCTTTTAACTCTCTATCTCCATGATTTTAATTATTTTCATTTTTAGCTCCCACAAATAAGTGAGAACAGGCAAAGTTTGTCTTTTTGTACCTGGCTTATTTCATCTAACATAATGACTTTCAGTTCCATCTATGTTGTTGCAAATTACAGGAACTCATTCTTCTTCATGGCTGAATAGTAGACCATCATGTATATGTACTACATTTTCTTTATCCATTCATCTGTCACTCCCAAATCTTGGCTTTTGTGAATAGTGTCACAATAAACAGGGGAGTGCAGATACTCTTCAGTGTTCTCATTTCTTTCTTTTTTTTTTTTTTTAGGTATATATCTAAAAGTAAGATTGTCAGATCACATGGCAGCTCTATTTTTAGTTTTTTGAGGAACTTCTAAACGATTCTCCTAATTTACATCGCCACCAACAGTGTAACAGGGTTCCCTTTACTCCACATCCTTGCCAGCGTTTATTATTGCCTGACTTTCCGATAAAAGCCATTCTAACTGGAATGAGATGGCATCTCATTGTAGCTTTATTTGCATTTCTCTGATCATAAATGGTGAGCACTTTTTCATATATGCCTTTGCCATGCTAATCTTCTTTTTAGAAATGTCTATTCAGACCTCTTGCCCTTTTTTTTTTTTTTTTTTTTTTTTTTGAGATGGAGTCTCACTCTGTTTCCCAGGCTGGATTGCAGTGGCCGAATCTCAGCTCACTGCAAGCTCCGCCTCCCGGGTTTACACCATTCTCTTGCCTCAGCCTCCCAAGTAGCTGGGACTACAGGTGCCCACCACCTCGCCCAGCTAGTTTTTTGTATTTTTTTAGTAGAGACGGGGTTTCACCGTGTTAGCCAGGATGGTCTCGATGTCCTGACTTCGAGATCTGCCCATCTCGACCTCCCAAAGTGCTGGGATTACAGGCTTGAGCCACCACGCCTGGCCCTTGCCCATTTTTAAAATCAGATTGTTAGATATTTTTCCTATAGAAGTGTTTGAACTCCTTATATATTCTAGTTATTAATCCCTTGTCAGATGGGTAGTTTGCAAATATTTTCTCGCATTTTGTTAGTCGTCTTTTCAATTGGTTACTTGTGTCCTTCGCTGTGCAGAAGCTGTTAAACTTGATGTATACGATTAGCCCATTTTTGCTTTGATTGTCTGTGCCTGTAGGGTATTATTCAAGAAATCTTTGTCCAGACCAATGTTCTGGAGAGTTTCCCCCAATG
Source organism: Macaca mulatta (assembly GCF_049350105.2). Taxonomy (NCBI): domain Eukaryota; kingdom Metazoa; phylum Chordata; class Mammalia; order Primates; family Cercopithecidae; genus Macaca; species Macaca mulatta. Next base: position 82,233,424 of record NC_133419.1, read on the forward strand.
TTTTCTTTTAATAGTTTCATAGTTTAAGGTCTTAGATTTAAGTTTTTCTTCCACATTTTGATTTGATTTTTCTATATTGTCAGAGACAGGGGTCTAGTTTCATTCTTTTGCATAACAATAATCAGTTTCCCCAGCACCATTTATTGAAGAGACTACCCTTTCCCCAATTTATGTTCTTGACACTTTTGCCAAAAAGGAGTCCACTCTAGAAGTATAGATTTGCGTCTGGGTTATCTAGTCTGTTCCACTGATCTATGTGTCTGTTTTCATGAGAATGGCTTTTTTTTTTTTTTTTTTTTTTTTTTTTTTTGAGATGTCACCTAGGCTGGAGTGCAGTGGTGTGATCTCAGTTCACTGAAACCTTCGGTTTCCCAGTTCAAGTGATTCTCCTGTCTCAGCCTCCCAAGTAGCTGGGATTACACATTCCCACCACGCCCAGCTAATTTTTGTATCTTTTAGTAGAGAAAGTGTTTCACCTTATTGATCAATCTGGTCTCAAACTCCTGATCTCAAGTGATCTACCTGCCTCGGCCTCTCAAAGTTCTAGGATTACAAGCATTAGTCACCATGCCCGGCCAAGAATGGCTATTATTATTATAGAAGATAATAAAGTAGATGTTGGTTAGAATGTGGAGAAAAAGGAATGTCTATACACTGTTGGTAGAAATGTAAATCAATAAACTTCTATAGAAAACAATATAGAGATTTCTCAAAGAACTGAAAATAGAACTATAATTCAATCCAACAATACCACTAGTGGGTATCTATGAAAACAAACAGTATTCATTATATAAAAGAGATACCTGCACTCATGTATTTATCACAACACTATTCACAATAGCAAATGTGTGGAAACAACCTAAGTGCCCATCAATAGATGCTTCGATAAAGCAAATCTACATATACACCATGGAATATTAGCTATAAAAATAATGAAATCATGTTTTGTGCAGCAACAGAGATGGAACTGGAGGCCATTATCTTTGGTAAAATAACTCAGAAATGGAAGGTCAAATAACACATGTTCTCACTTAGAAGTGGGGCCAAACAATGTACACACATGGACTTGGAGAGTGGAATAATAGACATTGGAGACTCAGAAAAGTGGAAGATTGAGAGCAGGGTGAGGAATGAGAAATTACCTAAAGAGTAAAATATACACTACTTGGATGACTTCCTCTTTTCCTAATTGAATACCCTTTATTTCTTTCTCCTGCCTGATTGTCCTGGCCAGAACTTCCAACACTATGTTGAATAGGAGTGGTGGGAGAGGGCATCCCTGTCTTATGCCAGTTTTCAAAGAGAATGCTTCCAGTTTTTGCTCATTCAGTATGATATTGACTGTGGGTTTGTCATAAATAGCTCTTATTATTTTGAGATACATTCCATCAATACCAAATCTATTGAGAGATTTTAGCATGAAGGGCTGTTGAATTTTGTCAAAGGCCTTTTCTGCATCTATTGAGATAATCATGTGATTTTTGTCTTTGGTTCTGTTTATATGCTGGATTACATTTACTGATTTGCATATGTTGAACCAACCTTGCATCCCACGGGATGAAGCCCACTTGATCACGGTGGATAAGCTTTTTGATGTGCTGCTGAATTCAGTTTGCCAGTATTTTATTGAAGATTTTTGCATCGATGTTCATCAGGAATATTGGCCTAAAATCCTCAGAGACTTACCAAGAGACTTAGACTCCCACACAATAATAATGGGAGACTTTAACACCCCCCTATCAACATTAGACAGATCAAAGAGACAGAAAGTTAACAAGGATATCCAGGAATTGAACTCAGCTATGCACCAAGCAGATCTAATAGACATCTACAGAACTCTCCACCCCAAACCAACAGAATATACATTGTTCTCAGCACCACATCGCACTTATTCCAAAATTGACCACACAGTTGGAAGTAAAGCACTCCTCAGCAAATGTGCAAGAACAGAAATTCTAACAAACTGTCTCTCAGACCACAGTGCAATCAAACTAGAACTCAGGATTAAGAAACTCACTCAAAACCGCTCAACTACATGGAAACTGAGCAATCTGCTCCTGAATGACTGCTGGGTACATAAAGAAATGAAGGCAGAAATAAAGATATTCTTTGAAACCAGTAAGAACAAAGATACAAAATACCAGAATCTCCAGGACACATTTAAAGCAGTGTAGAGGGAAATTTATAGCACTAAATGCCCACAAGAGAAAGCAGGAAAGATCTAAAATTGATACCCTAACATCACAATTACAAGAACTAGAGAAGCAAGAGCAAACACATTCAAAAGCTAGCAGAAAGCAAGAAATAACTAAGATCAGAGCAGAACTGAAGGAGATAGAGACACAAAAACCCTTCAAAAAATCAATGAATCCAGGAGCTGGTTTTTTGAAAAGATCAACAAAATTGATAAACTGCTAGCAAGACTAATAAACAAGAAAAGAGAGAAGATTCAAATAGATGCAATAAAAAATGATAAAGGGGATATCACCACCGATGCCACAGAAATACAAACTACCATCAGAGAATACTATAAACACCTCTACGCAAATAAACTAGAAAACCTAGAAGAAATGGATAAATTCCTGGACACATACACTCTCCCAAGACTAAATCAGGAAGAAGTGGAATCTCTGAATAGACCAATAACAGGCTCTGAAATTGAGGCAATAATTAATAGCCTACCAGCCAAAAAAAGTCCAGGACCAGACAGATTCACAGCCGAATTCCACCAGAGGTAGAGGTACAAGAAGGAACTGGTACCATGCCTCCTGAAACTATTCCAATCAACAGAAAAAGAGGGAATCCTCCCTACCTCATTTTATGAGGCCAACATCATCCTGATACCAAAGCCTGTTTTTCTTTTTGATTTTAGTCATACTAGTCAGTGTTCAGCAGCATTTCATTGTGGTTTTCATTTGAATTTCCCTTGTGACTAACAATGTTGAGTATCTTTTCACATACTTGTTAGTCATTTCTATTTCTTCTTCTGAGAAATGCCCATTCAAGTCCTTTCTCTTCTTTTCAATGGATTATTTGTCATTTGGGTGTTTACTTATAAAAGTTCTTTATGTATTCTGATTATTAGACTTTTATCAGATACATGACATAGAAATATTTTATCCTGTTCTGTAGGTTGTCTTGTCACTTTCTTGGTAGTTAACTTTGATGCACAAAAGTATTTAATTTTGATAAAATCCAATTTATCTTTTTTTTGTTCATGCTTTCAGTGTCATTTCTGATCATCCATTGCCAAATCCAATGATATAAAGATTTATGCCTATTTTTTTCAGTGATTTTTTGGTTTTTAGCTTTTATACTTAAAAAACCTTGACCTATTTTAAATTGATTATTGTATATGCTTTAAAGTAAGGGTCTATTTAGAGTTAAATTTTGTATATGGAATAAAATACGAGTCCAGTTTTATTATGTTATATGTAGACATCTAGTTTCCTCAATACTATTTGGTACAGACTTTTTCTTACTCATTGAATGGTCTTCGAATCTTTGTTGAAAATCAGTTGGCTAGCAGTGTCTAAGTTTAATTCCTCCATTCTAGTTCATTGGTCTATATAGCTATCTTTATGGCAGTATCACACTGTTTATCATCTTTTGTAGTAAGTTTTAAATTTGGGAAGTATGAATCTCTGAATTTGTTCTTCTTTTTAAATATCATTAGGCTATTCAGTGCCCCTTAAAATACAAGCATTTGTAGCTCCTTTTAATACAGAATAATTTTTTTTTTTTTGAGATGGAGTCTCACTCTGTTGCCCAGGCTTGAGTGCAGTGGCCGGATCTCAGCTCACTGCAAGCTCCACCTCCCAGGTTTACACCATTCTCCTGCCTCAGCCTCCCGAGTAGCTGGGACTACAGGTGCCCACCACCACGCCCGGCTGGTGTTTTGTATTTTTTTTAGTAGAGACGGGGTTTCACCGTGTTAGCCAGGATGGGCTTGATCTCCTGACCTCGTGATCCGCCCGTCTCGGCCTCCCAAAGTGCTGGGATTATAGGCGTTAGCCACCGCGCCCGGCCCAGAATAATTTTTAGAAAACAAAAAGTAAGCTCTAATTGTGCTCATTTCTACTGAAGTGCTTTTGTTTTTCAGGTTCTTTCAATAAACAGTTAAAAAGGATATAAAGTGAACCTCCTCCTTTAATCTAGTTTTCTTCTTTTACATACCTGTACTTCTTTTCTTCAAGAGTGGGAAGGCTGTGTCTCATTATTCTCAATGCTATTGTCTTGTCCAAAAATCCTGTATATAGCCAGTCTGCTGACATAAGCTTCCACCTTGGCTGGATGAGTCATTTGCTCAGGCCCTGACTCCCACAGGGCCTTCTCTCAGCTTGGACCCTGTATTAGGTTGGTAGAGATGGCACGACAAAATACCATAGAGGGGGTGGCTTAAATAATAGTAATTAGTTTCTCACAGTTCTAGATGCTGAAGCACGAGATCAAGTTGTCGGCAGGTTTGGTTTCTCCTGTAGCCTAAATCCTTTGACTGGAGATAGCCTTTGCTGCGTGAGCACACATCCCAGGTATTTCTTCCTCTTCATATAAGGACACAGTTACAATGGATTGGGGCCCATCCTAAGAGCCTCATTTTTAACTCAGTCCCCTCTTTAATGGCCCCACCTCCAAATTCAGTCACATTCTGAGGTTCTTGAAACTAGGGATTCAACATATGAATTTGGGGAGAAGCAATTAGCCTAAAACAAGGACCCTTCTGGTGCATTCTTGCCCCTTGCCGGCTTGTCTTGCCACCCTGCTCTGATTCATTCCTCCATATGCTGCAGTCACTAATAGGTTGCCATGGAAAGCAGGACATTTCTTACAATTGTTCATTTTTAATATTGTCTATTGATTTATGTTGAGAAGATTTAAAGAAGTTTGAAGCTTAAAGAAAGAAGGGGGAAATGTTGGTAGACCTGTGGATAGAGACAAGTTAGTAATATGTTTATGAGGTAGGAAACCTGTTGGGAAGATTTACAAAATAGTCCATTTGAATACCTTTGATTCTGCGACATTTGTCTATCTCTTGTTTTATTTTTCTTTTAATTTTTCTTTCATTTTCTCCTTCTTTCTCACTAGTACTGATTGGCAGCCAGATATCTTAGTTATAATTATATCCTTTCAATTATTACTCCTGACAAGAGAAATTTTAAAATTCTGCTTATGCAGGGATTGACTAAAAACATTTTAAATCTCATTTAGGTATGGGAGATACTATATGAGAGTCTACATTAGGTTGGTACATAAAGGGGTTTACATATTTTTTGAAGAAGTCTTCCTTTGAAGGAAGGGTGCAGTATAAATACAGACTATATTACTGTGGCAAAGGGCCTAGGTTTTTTATTTGGGTAAATTAATTATTTTAGAAATTCACTTATTACTAAAGTATTCAATGAAGATCTTTGTATTAATATTAGACATAGTATCAGTGTCTCAACATGAAGAAATAAGGAATCTAGTGGAAAACACACAAAAGAGCATTGACTTTAAAATACATAGCAACAAGCAAGGTGATGAATTGTACATGAGGCAAAAGCACACAGAAGAGGCACCAAACGAACTCTACAGTGAAAGCAGTGAATAATCACAGCAATCTTTCAGAAGAATGTACATGTGAAACTGAGGCTCCAAGTACCAGGAAGAGTTAGATGGATGTTGGAGAAAGAACAATCCAGACAGAGAAAGGATAATATGAGAGTGCAGGGAACACTCGGGGAGCTATTAATATTGTGGGATTCTCATGGTAAACACTGCGCATAAAATTTGGAAAAGAGGACACAAGTTCCAACATTGCGGCACTACATATAGCACATGAAGATATTTAGATTTATCTTCAAGGTGGTGGAGGAGCACTGAATAACTTGAAGAAAAGGAGTAAAATCATCCAATTTACATTTTAGAAGATATCTCACAGAGTGTGGAGGATGAATTAGAAGGGCAAGAGATTAAACACAGAAAGTTAATGTACTTATACAGATACAACAGAGTCAATCACAGTAATATCAGAGTGGTACATTTTTAAATCTTGTACATTTTATATAAATTTACAACATGGGAAGATATAAGTTGTGAATATAGAAAAATGTGACATTTTAACAAATTAATAATGACTTGGATATGCAAATAAATATGTGCTTCCAGGTAGTTATCTGTAAATATTCTTATTTTAACACTGTTATTGCCACTCAAAATATATTTATATCTCTTTTAAACTAGCTTCCAAAAGCCATTTGTAAGTCATACAAAAACTATGTTTTATTGCTTTGTAAAGTATTAAGTTGTTAATAGTAGATATTTGAACAAAAATTTTATTTCCTTTCTTAATCTGACACCTTTTTAAAATAAATACCCTTGTCTCCTCCCTGAATTGAATAAAAGGAATTCGGGTACTTTTAGAGGAAAAAAAAAAAGACAATATGACCTAAAATGTAGCAATTCCCTTTAGGTGATTTATTAGGTTGCCTTTTTAATAAAGAATACGTACTGACGTTTTTTCTAGTTCAGCACACGTTCTGTCACTCCCTCATCTACTCAATCAATTTACCTGCCTAAAACTTTATAGGTATTCGATTTTATTAGTTACACTACTTATTATCACCTTAGTTTCTCTTCTAATAAAATAATTATCACATCTAACTTTCACATTTGGTGTGAGAATTCATTTGAGGATTAAAGATGATATGCTAAGAGTATTTTGCTTTGTGTCATTTTAAACATAATTTTTAAAAAGTCATTGGTCAACCCAAGTGAGAGATATAAATAATCAAATTTAATTACTCAAGTTTAGAGGACTCAAGTTGGTAATTTAGAGAAAAGAATGTCATAGCAAATGTATCTTATAATATTATTATTATATGAAACAGAACCATATTTGAATGGTTCCTTCATAGCATAACAGGATCTCCACGTATTTAATATGTGCATCATTATATATTTTACTTTGATGAAAAATTAAAATACTAGAATGTAAGACAGTGTATCTTTTCTTCAGTTCATATATTCATACCAAAATTTGGGTATGAATCACCCCTCAGAAATTGTACTAAAATATAGATGGATGACATTTTCATCATATCAGCTTACTTAGGATGAGCCTTTTTAGTTGCAGCTTCTGTTTCAGGAATGTTACCTTTACCTTCACAACATGTGTTAAAAATATCCAGTGGATTATGTCGAGCAATGTTCTACCCTCATGACTTTTCCCATTATTCCTTGTTTTTATCCTTCCTTTACAACCCCGAGCCTATTTTTTACTTAACATTTGTAAGCTTTGATAATTTTATTGTTCCAAAGATGTTTACTCAATGTAACTCTCAGGATGACTTCAACCTAGGTACATTCTTTTTTCTTCATTAGAGCTACTTCATCAACTTAACATCAATATGTGCAACTTACATTTAATTTGCGTCAACATATTATGTTCATGGAACTAGCAAAACTTCAAATTAGAAGAGACCTTACAAGGATAGACATCAAATTCAACCCTTAGAACTGCAAAGATGTAGAGGCTTCTACATTTTACAAGGATGTCCCTTACACTTTTAAATAGCTTCAACTTTTTGAAATATTGTTTATATTTAGTGTTAACTTTCCTTCTCTGATTTATGACAATTAATTATAGTTCAATTAATAATACATGTATCACATTTTATTAGGCTCTGAAAATACTGAAATAAATGAGACATATTCATCATAGACAATACAAGGTAGAGAAAAAGAAAATAAACCAAATTTTTAAGGATAGAGGATACATGAAGGAAAAGTTGCAGGGTGATTTTGGAACATGTAATTAACAGATTTAACCTAGTCTGAGTAATCATAAATTTCTGCTTAAAATTATGTCTTCTCCACTAGACTAAACATTATGTAAGGAGAAAGACTTTTTTTTACTCTCTGCATTTCTAGCATCTGTAAAACATCTGACTTTATAGTCGTATTTTTATTTTTATTGGTTACTTCTATTGTTCCATTCTGTTTAGATATTTTAAGAACTTTTTTGAGTTTATAATCTAATTCAACCTTAAATTATTTATAAATGTATCAGGTTTAAAAAAAATCTAAGACAGCTATAAAAATTTCTTTTATTGTTCTAATTTTTCAAAAAAATACCCTGATTTTGTGTGTGTATGGTAGGTGGTTAGTGAGGAGGAAAAGAGAGAAATAGAAAATTCTCTAGATAAAATTGTGAAGCTGACAGGATTCCCATATACCTCTTACCAGTTTCTCCTATTATTAGCATTTTATATTAAGATGGTACATTTGTTACAACTAATGAACCAATACTGGTAACACTATTATTAGCTAAATGTCCTTATTTATTCATTAAAATTTACTTATTTCCTCAGTTCTGCCTAATGTCCTTTTTATTTTCGAGGATTCCATGTAAGGCACAGCATTACTGTCAGTTATCTTGCTAAGATTTTTCTTCGATGTGAGAGTTTCTCAGATTTGCTGATTCTTAAAGACCTTAGAAGTTTTGAGAAATACTAGTTAAATATTCTGCAGACAGTCTCTCAATTGAATTACATATTTAGGGTGTGTGTATTCTGTAATTACAATGGTGTCATGGTTTTTTGGGAGAAAGACCATAGAGTTAAAATACCATCGACATCACATTATATCATGGCTACATACTATCAGCATGTATCGACATGACTCAGCACTTTGGATATTGACCTTGATCACCAGGTTGAGGTGATATTTCTCAGACTTCTCTACTGTAAAGTTGCTGTTTTCATCTTTTCCATATCTTAGTCTTTGGAAGAATGTCATTATCTGTAGACTGTATACGGAGTGAGAAGTTATACTCCACCTCTTTGAAACCAAAGTATCTTTATTAAGGTATTTGGAATTCTTCTGCATTGGGGATCTTTCTCTTCCCTCATAGGTGGTGTTTTAATATATCCTCTTTCAAAAATAATATCAAAAGATACAACATTACTAAATATACAGAATACTTAAACATTATGAATGCTTAGAATTAATTAATGTTTGCAGAACACTATATTTTACAACTGCAGAAAGGACACTTTTAAAAAAATACGCATACAATACTCATCAAGATAGACTATTGACTGGGCTATAAAAAGAGTTTTTTCAAAATACTAAGTCATAGATAGCATGCTCTCTTAAGAATAATAGGTAATAAGTACAGTGTTTTTTTTCAATATGTAAAACCTAATCAATGCACTTTTCACAATGTGTGAAAGAACAATTATAAAGTAAATTAGTACATATTTTCAACACAATAAAGATAACATAACATATCAAGCATTTTGGACTGCAAGTAAGTATTGCTTAGAGGAAATCATATACCTTTAAATACATACATTAGGAAAGAAGAAAAGTTTAAAATAAAGTGTCTAAATACCAAGAAACTTCAAAAATAAAATCACGTTGAACCTAAAGTGAGTAGATAGATGAAAATAATTAAAAGTAGAAATAAAATAGAAAACAGAAAAAATACAAGGAAAATCAGTAAAATCAGTTGCTTTTTCAAAAAGATGAATAATATCAATAAACCATTAAAAAGTCAATAAAAGAAAATATAATTTACTGAGATCAGAGATGAGAGACAATTATGACAGATTAAAAATAAATTAAAAGGAAAATAATGGAATATTATGATAAACTTGATGCCAATATGCTTTTAAATGATGAAATAAACAAATTCCTTAAAATAAAGTATCAAAAGAAAAATAAAAACATTTAATAGCAAGTAGCTCTCTCTATATTAAATAGACAGAATTTGTAATTTGAAAAAAAATATCCAGTGAGAAAGTTCTTAAGCCCAGATGGCTTCAATGGAGACTATTAACAAATATTTAAGAAGAAACTAAAAATATATTGATTAACTGACAGAGTCAGCATATTAAAAATGTATTTTTCTAAAATGCTGCTAAGAGACTGAAATGTAAACCACTGATGAGAAGAAAAATATTAGCAATGTATATATGCCTGGCAAATAATTTATGTCTAAAATATACAATAAAATTTTATGAATCAATAATAAGATAACAAATCATTCATAAAATGGGCAAAAGATTTAAGCAGAACATCCTAGAAGGAACTGTAAGAATAACTAATAAAAAAGTTAAAGATGTTGCATAATATTGGTCCTTAAAATTGAAAATTTAATCCAGAATTAGATGAAAATACACAATGCTAGAATGGCTAAAATTAAGTAGTACATCAATGCCAAGTTTAGTCAAAGAAAGGGGGCCATTATTGTTCTCATATATTGTTAGTTGGAATATAAAATGGTACAAAAACTTGGAAAACAGTAAATAACATTAAACATAGACTCACATCTTGATCTGGTAATTACATTTCTTGGTATCGGCCAGGAGATATAAAAACATGTCCATACCTACACGTGCATGAAAGTTTTTAGAAGTTTTATTCATAATAATGCTAAACTAGAAATCACTCTAATGTTCATCAACAAGTGGCTAGATAAAAAATAAGGTATATCCATACAATGGGATATTACCTATCAATAACAAAAACAAGCTACCAATACGTGCAGTCTTACGGATTAGGACAAAATTTCTACCCTGAGCAAAGGGAGCTAAACACAAAAGAGCATATTATATATAATTCCATTCATGCAAATTCTATGAAAGAGAAATAAAATTTATAGTAAGAAAACATTTTAATGTTTGCTTGGGACATGGGCAGGCAATAGTGATTATAAACGTACATAATACAAAGTTTTGAATGATGGAAATATACGCTATGCTGATTCTGGTCATGATTAAATGGGCACAAGCATTTAACAAACTTGATTTGTACACTTAAAATTAGTGCATTTTGTTTTGTGTAAATTATACATCAATAAAGATATTCATAATACATGTCATTACAAAGTTAAGTAATTTTTATAGTTACTTCTTGTGCATATATCTTTAACATACATGGAAGTATTTTCTTAAGTAAATTACTAGAAGCAAAACTCATTTATCATATAGCAGATTTTTGCACATTTTAATAATGTTGTAAATTTACTTCCCCTAAAGCATTATGGATATAGTTTGTTTTTTAAAACTTCGCCTTTTAATCTTCGTCTCTTAATTGGAATATTTAATTTATTTATATTTAATACAATATCTGGTATATTTAGACTTACTATTCTATATTAGCATTTGTTTTATATTTGTCCTGAATGTTTTGTTTCCTTTCTTCTTCTTTCTCCATTTATTGGTTTTATTATATATTCTTAATATTTATTATCTGAGACAAATTTATTATATCACCTAGCTATTATTTTAGTTGTTACTCTAAAGCTTATAGAATATATCTTTGTTATTAAATTTCAATATAAATTATTAATTTTATCATTTTCCAGAATCTTCAAAGATTTTAGTGCACTCAATGTTTTGATTGGAAAATTTTCTACTGTTCTATATTCCAGTTCAATGATTCTTTACCTAGCCTTTTCTAATCTGCTGTTAAATCTATTCATTGATTTCCTAACGTTTTATTTCATTTTAAAGTTTTAGGCTGGACACAGTGGCTCAGGCCTGTAATCCCAGCAATTTGGGAGGCCAAGGTGGGCAGACTGCTTGAGCTCGGGAGTTTGAGACCAGCCTGGGCAACATGGCAAACCTGTTATCTACAAAAAATAGAAAAATTAGCTGCGTGTGATGGTGCACGCCTGTGGTCCCAGCTATTTAGGTGGCTGAGGTGAGAGGATATTTTGAGCCCAGGAGGTGGAGGTTGGAGTGAGTCAAAAAAATTTAATATGCCTATTATAACCCTTTCCATGTTTTAAAATTATAACCGAGGTTTTCACCAAGAAACTTTTCTATAGCAATTATGTTTCTAAACCCATCTCCTACAATCCTAAACTACAAATAAATGCTCATTTGACTTGCCATCACCTAAAGATGCTTAGAGATTTTCCATGTCTTAACCTGTGTGGATATGTTTCTGTCCTCTGATTTATTAAAACATTTCCCACCATTATTATTGTATGGGAGTCTAAGTCTCTTTGTAAGTCTCTAAGGACTTGCTTTATGAATCTGGGTGCTCCTGTATTGGGTGCATATATATTTAGGATAGTTATCTCTTCCTGTTGAATTGATCCCTTTACCATTATGTAATGGCCTTCTTTGTCTCTTTTGATCTTTGATGGTTTAAAGTCTATTTTATCAGAGACTAGTATTGCAACCCCTGCTTTTTTTTGTTCTCCATTTGCTTGGTAAATCTTCCTCCATCCCTTTATTTTGAGCCTATGTATGTCTCTGCATGTAAGATGGGTCTCCTGAATACAGCAGACTGAAAGAAGACATTCATACAGCCAACAGACACATGAAAAAATGCTCATCATCACTGGCCATCAGAGAAATGCAAATCAAAACCACAATGAGATACCATCTCACACCAGTTAGAATGGCGATCATTAAAAAGTCAGGAAACAACAGGTGCTGGAGAGGCTGTGGAGAAATAGGAACACTTTTACACTGTTGGTGGGATTGTAAACTAGTTCAACCATTATGGAAAACAGTATGGCGATTCCTCAAGGATCTAGAACTAGATGTACCATATGACCCAGCCATCCCATTACTGGGTATATACCCAAAGGATTATAAATCATGCTGCTATAAAGACACATGCACACCTATGTTTATTGCGGCACTATTCACAATAGCAAAGACTTGGAATCAACCCAAATGTCCATCAGTGACAGACTGGATTAAGAAAATGTGGCACATATACACCATGGAATACTATGCAGCCATCAAAAAGGATGAGTTTGTGTCCTTTGTAGGGACATGGATGCAGCTGGAAATCATCATTCTTAGCAAACTATCACAAGAACAGAAAACCAAACACCGCATGTTCTCACTCATAGGTGGGAACTGAACAATGAGATCACTTGGACTCGGGAAGGGGAACATCACACACTGGGGCCTATCATGGGGAGGGGGGAGGGGGGAGGGATGGCATTAGGAGTTATACTTGATGTAAATAACGAGTTGATGGGTGCTGACGAGTTGATGGGTGCAGCACGCCAACATGGCACAAGTATACATATGTAACAAACCTGCACGTTATGCACATGTATCCTAGAACTTAAAGTATAATAATAAATAAATTTAAAAAAAAAATTTCCCACCTTTCAAGTTACAGGTGAAACTTGGCCTTCTACACAAAAGGGTCCTAATCTGAAGATACATATTTTGCAAGACTGAAGATTCAAGACCTTTTCTAGTACTGTTATTTATTCATACACATTACATATTGTATTTTGGAGTGTATGTACGTGTGTGTGTATCATTTTATGTATACCAAAAGCTTTGTCAAATCAGGGAAAGTTCACGTTCTTTGGCATTATCCAGTACAGATACCACAGTGTCTTACCTATAATATCTTTACAATAAATATAAGCTATGAATAAGACTATGGAGAGATACCATTAACTAGTAGAAAGACTCTGAAAGCTAAATGTCAATTGAAGAAATGTTTCAAATCTCAATTATTCTACTTAATAACAATGTGACATTGAACAACTTAAGCTGAGACTCGTTTTCTTACATATAATTTTGTAATATTAATATCTATTTTGCAAATTATTAAGAATATTTAATTGAAAAGTGCACACAAAGCACTCATGCCAGCATAATGAACATTAACATTAGTTTATATGTTTTAGACCTCTGCTTCCATAGTTAAATATTCACGTGTTTCTGATCAAAATTTATAGATTGCTTTTTGGTGATATTATTCCAAGTTTAGGTTATATCAAGGCATGCTGGTGAGTAAGTACTCAGGTAAATATTGAAAAGAAAATACAGACATTAACAACATTTGAAATTTCCCCTTTATTCTCAAAAAAAATAATATTGCTATTATATGAATGAATGGGATCAGGATACACAGTAACATACCTTCACAACTTTCAGTAGTTTGACTGGATAGTATTTTGGGGAAAGTATAGAACAAGCCAGGTTATATCCTACTACTCTGCCTCACTTTCCAAACAAATGCCTTTCCTCTAGTCTTGGAAATTATTTCATGTATAAAATAAAAAGACTCATAAAGAGTTCATTCAGCCATTTCTTTCTTGGCTAGAACATTTCTGACATTTTGATATTTTTTCACTTTCTATAATTTGAGAAAAAAATATTTTCTATAAATTTTTCTTTGGCAACTTTCCTGCTACTACCTAAAGACTTTGCAAAACAACAATAAGCATGGATGATAGTTTACGCCATAACTCCATCAACGCATTTGGAATATTCTACCATCTGGTAGAAGCTTCTTTGCTTTTACCTTTAGGGGCCTAAGCTTTGTCAAATTGGTTCCTTGTCTTTTCTTGAGAACAGGAACTGTGTTCAAGCACAAACCCAGCCCCAGAAAAAAGTTAGGCCAGCATAAATGTTGTTGATCCAAGGAAAAATAAATACATAAATGAGTGAACAAATAAGTGAATAGTAAGAGATTTCTGATCTCTAAAAAAAAGTATTTAATAAGTGAGACAGTTTGGATTCTTCTGGACTTATCTATTAATTAAGAGAAAAATATTAACTTAATATGTATATATTATGTAATATGTTACAAATGTATCCTTACCACTTATTTAATGTAAGCCTCTGAGCCACTCTTTGACATAAGCCTTTGGTATTACTTAACCTGCAGATGAGAAAAAATGTAACAAATAGAGATATAACTAATTAAGGGAAGCTTTTAAGTAAAGGAGGGGCTGCCCAGTGGATTGAGTCCTTTGAAATAACTTACTACGCCACTCAATATAACATTACATAAATGAAATCCTATTTATCATATTGTTCTTATGCTGACTCCATTGATCTAAGCCCCATGTCCTCTCTGATTACCCTCTTCTCTTGTGCCAAAGACCTTGGAGATCTATATGATTTGAAGGAATGTTTGACGGCCTTTCATCACCTATAGTCTTCTATTTTCAAGTTGCATGTCTTTTCCCAAGAAGACAGTGATTTCCTTAAGACAAGGACTGACATGTTTTTTCTAGTACAGAGAATAAGGAAGCTTTAATAAGGAAATGCATATATTTAAAATAGTGAAATTCCACATCAAGAATGTAGAAACAAAATTTAGTGAAGAGGAGTTGATGGAAAGTGCTCTGAAAGCGTTCATTGATATCCCTAAATAAAACTGCATTAATGACCTTTGCAGAAATGTATCTGGGTAAACACATATGCACATTTCTGAGATGTCCATATTTACAATATTTAATATAATGCAGTGCCAAAATATTTTGAGCCTTTATTTTGTGGTTAACTCAATTACTCAAATGGTATTTTTGACTATCTAAAATGAACATATCAAACCTGACAATTTTTCACATAAATAATTTATCTTACCAAATTAGCAAATAAAAGGTGAAAATAAAGAAAATTAGTCAAAAATATAAAAGGCTATGGAGAGAGGACATCCTTTGTGTTTATGCATTAGAGATTTATCACTTGGTAGAGAAAATAATTCTCAGAGCCTTCAAGTACTCTACATAAACCAGTAATTTTACCCTAATCACCTAGAGGATTCCTTTTTCTCACTCTTTAAAAAGACCTTTTAAAGTCTTCCTTTCTTCTCAAGTACATCTTTTTCCAACCAGCAATAACCTTGCTTCATCCATAATTGAAAAATGTAGATGTAAGCAGAGGGGAATATTTTTGTCTTCCTTTAATTAATTGTTAATCTTCTAGTGTCTATAAACCATCCACACATATTGCTTTTCTTCTAGTCACCAGAAATTCTGCTTTTGTACTCTACTTGGGCTTCATAAACAATACAGAAATTTCTACTTACCATTTCCACTGTTAGAAACCCAGGTCAAGCTACCATCATTTCTTTCTTAGACAACTGCAAAAGATCTAACTGAGGAAAAGCGTTAAGGTGGCTGACTAGATACATCTTGCACATATCCACAAACAAGAACGTAAGTAGTGAGTAGAAAAACACACTTTGAATATGTCATCTAAGAAAGAAAACTGGAATTCAACAAAGAAGTGACAAGACACATGTAAAAGAAAGAGAGCAAAGCAAGAAAGGAGGAAAGAGAGGGAAGCAAGGTCACCTGATTGTCCATGATTGGCTGGGAGCCTGGAGAGACTTCCTAATATGGGGAAAGGTTAAATGAGAGATCCCCAACTAGTCCATATTTTCACCATGGATTCCTACAATGCTAGCCACAGGAGAGCCACTTGATCCTCACTGGCTCTGAAACTAACATAGAAAGCCTTGCTCTGGATCCCACAGACCCTTCAAGTCCTAAGCAGCTATAGCAAGGTGCCATTTTGAGACCCAAGCCCCCAGTAGATTGCACCTTGCTATAAGGCTTAATCACACCTGCATCTCCATATCCCTGGAAGTCCACTAACAACCCCTGTCTGCAACCACTGCTGTGACTGGCTGCTGTCACTGAAGCCAAAGCACAGGCCACTTGGTGGTGACCCCACTACCTCCAGAAGAGGAGCCACTACACATATTCACAGTCCCAGGGTCCCCTGCCCTCAGCTGCCATTACTGTGGACTGCTGCTGCCAGAGCTAAACTGTGAGGAAAGCCCGAGGTACTGCCGCCTGGACTGAAGCACAAGTAAAGTGCATGTTTCCTACTCATTTGCATACTGTTACTGTCACTGAAAGCAACTCCACCCTCCCCAGTAGTAGGGCTGCAGCACTGCTGCTGCAGTCCCCACTCAGGAATTCCACTGGGGGGCTGAGGATCACTTCCCTTCTGCCTATTACAGCCAACATGTGCACACATTATTGGAGGGCCTAAAGACAAGGTAATCTGGCCTGGCTTTGCCTATACCCCCAATGCCAGAGCATGAGGTCCTGTGGCCTGGGGATTTCCCAGCCCAGTTCATCATTATTAGTATCTGAGCACTTCTCCTGGGGTCCTGAGGTTGAGCTGGCCCACATTACTGTTACCACCACAGCTTGCACCTACCTACATATGACTTCTGTGGCCTGGAAACTGGTCCACTCAGACAATTACAGCCACTGCCAACAGCAGTGTGCAACATTTGGAACCCAGAGGTTGTCCTGACACTGGTGCCACATTGCATATACCACCTCTGCTATCCAAATGCCCTGCCAACTGCTGCCACTAATGTCATCTGAGAAAGCCACTTGAAGGCCAAGAATAGACCCACCTGGACCCAATAACACTGGTGCCAGCATATGGAGCTCTAGAGCCAAAGGACTGTCATGCTCAGCAAATTGATGCCACCACAAAGGTTACAAAACTGCCCCAACTGACATCCCAGTCCCAAACAAAATTGTATTACTGCCGCTACTAATAACTGCACCCTAAATCATCAAGGATATTACAAACATTTCTGATGTTGCTTACAGCTGAAGAAATTGTATGCAGAGATTACACTACTGCAGGAACTCAGAATCAAAGTAAAAGTGCCCTACCCAACAAACATGATAGATCCATCTTCAGGAAAAAGGCAAATTTTAAAAAAAGCTGAAAGAAGTAACTTTAACACCAGATGCACATATATCAATGTTAGGACAGAGGAACCATGAAAAAAAAAATATGACACCTCCAAAGGAACAGAGTAATTCTCTAGCAATAGAGACCAATTAAAAAGAAATTTACAAAATCTTGGAGAAAGAATTTAAAATATTGATTTTAAAGAAGTTTAGTGAGTTATAATACAATACTTAAAAACAATACAAAAAAATCAGAAAACAAGAATTCAAATGAGAAATTGACCAACAGGATATATTTTTTTAAATAACCAAATAGAAATTCTGGAAGTAAAGAATTCATTGAATTATATACAAAACACATCTGCAAGCTTCAACAACAGACTAGATGAAGCAGAAAAAAAAATCAGAAATTGAAGACAAGCCTCTAGAAATAACCCAATCAGACTAAAGTAAAGAAAATAGAATTTTTTTAAATATAAGCATAGTTTATGAGACATATGGGATACCATAAAGTGACCAAATTTTCAAATTTTCAGGTTCCCATGAGACGGAGAACAAAAGGATTAGAAAACCCACTTTTAGAAATTTGCAAGCTGCTCCTACTCAACAGATAAAAGGGAGAGATAGTGACACAGAACTTAAATTTGACTCTTAAATACCCTCTCACAGAGCCTTTCAGGTATAAAGACCACCTTAAAGACTGAAAGAATAGAATGGAAAGCAACTATATGTTATACATTCACTCAAAAAAAGTTTTACTACACAAGTTAACTAGTAGTTTTGTACAAATGTTCATCTCTTTATTGTAATATACATACCTTGATTATGTAGGATGTTAATATTAGAGGAGACTGGGCAAAGGATATATCTTTGCATCTCTTCTATAAATGTAAATTTATTTCCAAAATAAAAGGCTTTCAAAAATGTAAAAAAAAAAAGAAAAAAAGAAAACCCACTTTTAAAAGAATTGATGAAAACTTTTGAGGCCTAGCAAGAGATTTGGACATCCATATACAGTAGGCTCAGATATTCCCAAATAGTAAAATCCAAAGATATGTTTTGAAAAACTACAAAAATCAATTAAGTCTAAAAACAGCAAGAGAACAGTGTCTAGTCACTTATAAAGAAAGCTTTATCAGCCTACCAGTGGATTTCTCAGTAGAAATTATACAGACCAGGAGAGAATGGAATTACATGTGCAAAATGCTGAAGGAAAATCTGGTAGCCAAGGATACTATACACAGAAAAATTATCCTTCATAAAGGAGGGAGAAATAAAGTATTTTCCAGACAAGCAAAAGTTGAGGGTATTCATCATCACTAGATTGACCCAATAAGATATGTATAAGGGAGGCTTACACTTGGAAATGAAGATTGTTATGTATCATCATGAAAATGTAAAAACCACTGGTAAAGCAAACACACAGACAAGGAAAAGATTCAAGTGCTATCACTACAGAAAACCAACAAATCACAATGATAAACAAGAAGAGGGAAATAAAATAACAGAAAATAAATTAATAAAATGGTAAGAATAATCTTCCACATATCAGTAATAACTCCGAATGTAAATAAATTAAAATTTCTACTTAAAAGTTGCAGACTGGCTGAATGGAAAAGAACAAAAAACAAAACAAAAAATGATCCAACTGTATGCTGCCTACTAGAAACTCATATCACCTGTAAAGATACATACACTTACAGTAAAGTCATGTGAAAAGATTTCCCATGATAAAATAAACCAAAAGTGAGCAGAAATAATTATACTTGCATCACATAAAACAGACTTCAGTATAACCAGTGAAGAGGAAAAGACCTAATTATATAACGACAGAAGGATCAACTCAGTAGGAGGTATCACAATTCTTAACATATATCCACCAACATCACATAATTTATATCTGTGTGTGTGTATATATACATATATGGATATATATAAGATATATATACATATACATATATATGACCTACATACATATACATATATATGATATATACACACATATACATATATATATATATAAAAATATATATATATATATAAAATCTTTAAAGGGAGATATAGACTCCAATACAATTATTGCTGGGAAATTCAAATCACCCTAAGCATTAAACAAAGAAAATTAAAGAAAAAAGCTAACAAGAAACATTTGATTGAAACCGCCCATTAGACCAAAAGGACCTAACAGACATTTACAGAGCATTTCATTTAACAGTGACAAAGTGTATCTTTTTCTCATTGGAATATGGAACAATCTCAAGGATAGACCATATGTTAGGACACAAATCAAGTGCCAAAAATTTAAAAAATAAAAATTATAATCAAATATATTCCCAGAAAACAATGGAATAAAACAAGAAATCAAGTACAAGAGGAACTTTGGAAATTCTACAAATACATGAAAATTAAACAACGTGCTCCTGATTAAACATTTGGTCAAGAAAGAAATTAAAGAGGAAGTCAAGAAGCTTTTTGAAACCAATGAAAATAAAAACACATTGTACTAAAACGTGTGGGATTCAGCAAAAGCAATTTTAAGAGGAAAGTTTATACCAGTTAAGTGCCCACACTGAAAAAGTCAAAAGATTTCAAATAAGCAATTTAATGATTTACTATGAAGTACTAGAAAAGCAAGAATGATCCATACCCAATATTAGCTAAAAAAAAAATAAAGATCAGAAGATAACTACATGAAATAGAGACTAAAATAACAATACAAAGAATCTATAAAATGAAAAGTTGATTTTTTGAAGTCAAACAAGATTATTAAGCCACTAGCTAGAATAAGGAAAAAAGAGAGAAGACAAACAAATGTAGAAATAAAAAAGAAGACAACTGATCCCACAAAAATGCAAGAGGGTATGAGAGATTATTATGAACAACTATGCACTAAAATACTTGAAAACTCAGAGGAAGTGAAGACATTCCAGAACACATACAATCTACTAAGACCAAATCAGGAGGAAATAGGAAGCCTGAAGGGACCAGTAACAAGGAAGATCAAAGCAGTATTAAAAGATCCGTCATCAAAGAAAAGTACAGCACTGGATAAACTCACTGTTGAATTCCACCAAACTTTGAAAAAATAATGAACACCAATGATTCTTACACTATTCAAAATAATTCAAGAGGAGAGCTTTCTCCTTAAATAATTACATGAGGCTATTATTACCCTGATACAAAAATCAGATAGGTACGCAACAAAAAAAAAAAAAAAGAAAAAGAAAAGAAAACTACAGGCCAATATCCCTGATGAACATAGACAGAAAAATACCTCAAGAAAACATTAGCAAACTGCATCTCATAGCACATAAAAATATACACAATTATACAATGGAATTGATTTAAGGGGTGTAAAGATAACTCAATATATACAAATCAATAAATGTGATACATCAACAGAATGAAGTTTTAAATACAAAAATTATCTAATCATTTCAATAGATGTAAAAAAGCATTTCATAAAGTTCGTAATCTCTTCATGATAAAAACTCTCGACAAACTAGATACAGAAGGAATATACCTCAATATAATAAAGGCGATTTATAACAAACCAAGAGTAAACATAATACTTAATGGGGGAAAAGCTGAAAGCCCTTTTTTCTAAGAACTGTAACATGACAAGGATTCCCATTTTAACCATTCCTATTCAACATAGTACTAGAAGGCCTAGCTAGAGCAAACAGGTATGATAACCAAATAAAAGGCATCCAAATATGAAAAGAGGAAGTCAAATTATCTGTTTTGTCATTGTCTCATCTTATGTCTTGGAAAACCTAAAGATGACAATAAAAACTTTTAGACCTAGCAAATTTAGTAAAGTTGCAGGATACAATATTACTATACAAAAATCTATAGCATTTGATTTCGTATGATATATAGCATTATACACCAATAATAAGCTGAAAAAAATCAAGAAGGCAATTCTATTGACAATGGTGACAAAAATTAAAATATCTGGAAATAAATTTAAGCAAGGAGGTACAATATTTCTACAGGGAAACTTACAATGCACTGATGAAGTAAACTGAAGGCAACACAAATGAAAAACATAGCATGCTTATGAATAGAAAGAATTAATATTGTTAAAATGACCATACTCCCCAAAACAATCTGTAAATTCAGTGCAATCAATACCTGTCAAAATACCAATGTCATTTTTCACAGAATTAGAAAAAAAAATTCTAAAATTTTTATGGATCCAAAAAAAGAGCCCAAATAGTGAAAGCTATGCTAAGCAAAAAGAACAAAGCTGGAGGAATCACACTATCTGAATTCCAAATATGAGAGCATGGTAGCAAAAACAGTATGGTATTGGTATAAACACACACACATAGACCAATGGAACAGAATAGAGCAACCAGAAATATATCTATATATTTACAGCCAACTGGTTTCCAACAAAGGCAACAAGAACATACATTAAGGAAAAGACACCTTCTTCAATAAATGATGCTGGGAGAATTAAATGTCCTTATGCAGAATGAAACTGGATGTCTATCTCTCACCATATGCAAAAACCAGAGTGGATTGAAGATTTAAATGTAAGACCCAAAACTATAAAGCTACTAGAATAAAACATAGAGGAAACACTTCAGAACACTGATCTAGAAAAATATTTATGAGTAAGGCCTCAGAAACAGACAATAAAAACAAATATAGACAAATGATACTGTATTTAAAGTAAAAAGCTTCTGCACAGCAAAGGAAACAATCAACAGAGTGAAGAGAATCTACAGAATGGGAGAAAATATTTGCAAACTATTTATCTAATTATGGGATTTTAATTAGAATATACGAATAACTTAACCAGCTCAGCAGTGAATAAACAAAATAATCCCATTAAAAGTGGGTAGATACATGAATAAACATTTCTAAAAATAAGACATACAAATGACAAACAGGTATATGAAAAAAGGCTTAACCTCACTACTCATCAGGGAAATACAGTTCAAACCACAGTGAAATATCATTTTACCACAATTAGAATGACTTTTATTAGAAAGAGAAAAAGTAACAAATACTGGAGAGGGTGTGGAGAAAGGAATTCTTACACACTCTCAGCCTGGAATGTAAATCAGCAAAGCCACTATGAAAATGAGTATGAATTCTCAGAAAACTAAAAATAGAACTACCATATGATTTAGCAATTCCATGACTGGATATCTATCCAAAGGACCAGATATTATTACATCAAAAGAATACCTGGACTCATATTTATTGCAGCACTATTCACAATAACCAAACTATGGATTCAACCTAAGTGTCCATCAATGGATGAATGAATACAGAAAATGTGGTATATACACAAAATGAAGCATATGAGCCATGGTACTTAAGAAATGTTATATTCCCTAAAATAAGTTTCCCAAATTAATTTAAAATTTATTTTGTTCTTGGTGAAGGTCACAAAACGAGACACTGAGTATTTTGTATATATAATTCAGCATAATCCACTGAAGATTATACTTTTTTTTTGTAACAGCATTCTGGTCAATGCTGACTCCTGAATTCTTTTGCTCTATGTTTAACTATAATTAAATTGCTGAAGCATAGAGGCAGTTACTAAGCCAGAAAGCAACTTTTCCACATGACTCATTAAAAAGATCTGATGCTCAGCCTAAACACGTGATGAGATTAAATGTGATGAAAGCTGATTATGTGCTCTCTAAATTGTTTTAGGAAATTGCTTAACAGAAATTATTCCAAAAATTCAACCTCAAACATAACTGAGCTTGCACTGAGTTGCCAGATTTAGGTTGAGCAAAACAAAAGATGAGTAAAAAAATACTTAGATATAGTCAAATGGAGAAATAAGGCTACACTAAAAAGAGCATTTCCGATGGTTTCATGTGTGAAATACAAATTCTGTGTCCATAAATTCTATTTTGTTGAGACACTATATGTATATACCTTAGATTTACACATTTCCCCCACAAATATTTCATTTTTATTTGTATAAAGATTTTTATATTGTATTATAAAAGAAATTATTGAAATAAATTGAGTACTATCCTAAGAAAACAAACATCAGAATGATAATCAATATAGCACCATTAATACCAATCTTGAATGTGTCCCCAAAAGATCAGAAAAATGTTTGCAACTCTACAATAAATTATATACAAAAGTACAATGAACAATCTAGGGAAGTAATATTTTTCTGCTATTAGAGCAATTCCAGAGCAAGCTGGACAACATGTGCTAGATTCTGCCAATCCGATTGTATAATTTTGTGTGTGATTCTCCAAATAATAATAAATTATCAGTGACAACGTCATGTAGACAACTGTATACTCATCTATCTCTATAATGACTTGTGTGTGTCATATACTTAATATTATTGTGAAGCCATTCTCTTGATGGATATTAACATTTTTAACTTGCAGTATAAACTTTAGAGAGATCATAAATTACTCAGCAAATGCCCACAGCTTACAAGAAAACAGCATACAATATATTACTTTCTTCCTAAGGATTTATTTTTTTAACTGAGAGAAAATAAATTTATGCTGTTTTAATCCAACCAGTTTATGGTACTTCATTAAAGCCACCCTAGGAAGCTGACACAGATTCTGGTACACCTAATTAGAATTCTTAATCATTTGCACAAAATGTGGGATTCATGTCACATAAAAATATTTTATTTAAATCTGCTCTGCTCTGGTTTTCCATGTATTAATACTTTCATTGCTGTTAAATAAAAATAAGACAGATAAATCTGTATTTACATATAGAGTAACATTTCCAGGTTTTTTTCTTTTACCTTAGGTTCTGGGATACATGTGCATAACATGCAGGTTTGTTACATAGGTGTATGTGTGTCATGGTGGTTTGCTGCCCCTATTGACCCGTCCTCTAAGTTCCCTCCCCTTACCCCCGCAACAGGCCTGGTGTGTGTTGTTCCCCTCCCTGTATCCATGTGTTCTCATTGCTCAACTCCCACTTATGTGTGAGAACATCTTGTTTTTGTTTTTCTGTTCCTGTGTTACTTTGCTGAGGATTATGGCTTTCAGCTTCATCCATGTCCCTGCATAGGACATTATCTCATTCCTTTTTTTCTGGCTGCATAGTATTTCATGGTGTATACGTACCACATTTTCTTTATCCAGACTATCATTGATGGACATTTGGGTTGATTCCATGTCTTTGCTTTGCGTATGTTCATTGCAGCACTGTTCACAATAGCAAAGACATGGCATAGACATAGTGTTGCAATGAACATACACATGCATGTATCGTTGTAATGGAATTATTATATTCCTTTGGGAATATACCCAGTAATGGGTCATATGGTATTTCTGGTTCTAGATCTTTGAGGAATCACCACACTATCTTCCACAATGGTTGAACTAATTTACATTCCCACCAAGAGTGTAAACGTGTTTCTATTTATCTGCAACCTTGCCAGCATCCATTGTTTCTTGACTTTTTAATAATCATGATTCTGACTGGCATAACATGGTATCTCATTGTGGTTTTGAGTTGCATTTCTTTTTTTTTTTTTTTTTTTGAGACGGAGTCTAGCTCTGTCGCCCAGGCTGGAGTGCAGTGGCCGGATCTCAGCTCACTGCAAGCTCCGCCTCCCGGGTTCACGCCATTCTCCTGCCTCAGCCTCCCGGTAGCTGGGACTACAGGCGTCCGCCACCTCACCCGGCTAGTTTTTTGTATTTTTTTTAGTAGAGACGGGGTTTCACTGTGTTAGCCAGGATGGTCTCGATCTCCTGACCTCGTGATCCGCCCGTCTCGGCCTCCCAAAGTGCTGGGATTACAGGCTTGAGCCACCACGCCCGGCCACTTGAGTTGCATTTCTTTAATGATCAGTGATGTTGAGCTTCTTTTCATGTTTGTTGGTTGTGTAAATGTCTTCTTTTGGGAAGTGTCTGTTCATATCCTTTGCCCACTATTTGATGAGGTTGTTTGTTTTTCATTCTTGTAAATTTGAGTTCCTTGTAAATTCTTGATATTAGACCTAACATTCCATCTTCATGGATAGGAATAATCAAGATCATGAAAATGGACATACTGCACAAAGTAATTTATAGATTCAATGCTATTCACATCAAACTACCATTGACATTCTTCACAGAATTAGAAAAAAACTACTTTAAATTTCATATGGAACCAAAGAAGAACCTGTATAGCCAAGACAATCCTAAGCAAAAAGAACACAGCTGGAGGCATCACACTACCTGACTTCAAACTATACAACAAGGCTACAGTAACCAAAAGAGTATGGTACTGCTACCAAAACAGACATATAGACCAGTGGAGCAGAACAGAGACCTCATAAGTAACACCACACATCTACAACCATCTGATCTTTGACAAACCTGGCAAAAACAAGCAGTGGGAAAAGGATCTCCTGTTCAATAAATGGTATTTGGAAAACTGACTATCCAGATGCAGAATACTGAAACTGGTTCCCTTCCTCACACTTTATACAAAAATTAACTCAAGATGGATTAAAGACTTGAATGTAAACCCAAAACCATAAAAATCCTAGAAGAAAACCTAGGCAATACCATTCAGGACATAGGCATGGGCAAAGACCTCATGACAAAAATGCCAAAAGCAATTGCAACAAAAGTCAAAATTGAAAAATGGAATCTAATTAAACTAAGGAGCGTCTGCACGGTAAAAGAAAATATTGATCAGTGTGAACAAGCAACCTTCAGAATGGGAGAAAATTTCCTAAGGATTTAAAGAATGAAGATCTCAAAGGAAAACAGAGTACAGCTGCAAAAGCTTATGCAATATTGGATATAGTTTTCTGACCTTCCTGAAGAAATATGTATGATGATTTTCTGGAAAAAAAAATAAAATAAGACCATCTTATAAAATACAATTAGATCCAATTTACCAAGACCTTAAAACCAGAAGGAAATAAATGATGCAAAGGAAATGAAAAAATAGGGGGATGCTAATAGATGGTTATGACACATTGTATATTTTTAATAGCATCTATTCTGAGGTTGCATTTGAACAAGACTCATTTGAGTGAGATTTTGCTCAATGACCAGCATATAATTACTACAGTTCTTTAAAATCATCTGAGCGGTTAAAGAGGGGTTACCTTATTAAGATGTGCACCTACATAATCTTGCTGTTGTTGGATATAGTATTCTATAACTATCACTCAGATCAAGTTGAATAATAGTGCTGTTCAGGTAAATATGTAGTTAATCATTTTTTGCTTATGGGATTTACTTATTACTGAATAAGAATGTTGAATTCTCCAACTATTGTGAATTTGCCTATTTTTCCTTGAGATCAGGGTTTGCTTTACAAATTTGATGCTATGTTGCTAGGTACATATACATTAAGACATTCTTAAATCTTCTTGAGTATTGACCTTTTATTATTTGCTGTGTCTTTTTATTTCTATAATTTGCCTTGTTCTGAAGTCTGCTTTTTCTGAAATTGACATAGACACTCCAGCTTTACTGGTTAGTATTAAGATGTGATCCCTTACTTTTAGCTTATTTTTGTCTTCACATTAAAAGTGAGTTTATGTAGAAATCATATAGTTATTTGTTTTTTCTTTTACCCATTCCAGTAATAATCCTTGTCTTTCAATTAGCATATTTAGACAATTTATATTTAAAGTAATTAACAATATAGTTGAGTTAGTATCTTTGCATCTTACATTCCTTCTTTGGTACTTACTGAAAATTCTGCATAATTAAATTTCTTCTCTTAAAATATCAGTCTTTCTTTAGAAACATTACTGATTGTTCTAGAGTTGATTAAATGCATTTACAACTATTCCATATCCACCTAAAAATGACACTCTTCTGTCTTCCCTGTCATGCAGGTAACTTATAAACTAGTCTTATAAATGCTTATAAAATATTCTTTTAAAGGTATTCTCAAATCTTCTTTGCTCTCTCTCATGACATTCCTACAATTCGTTTCACTTATTCTTATGTTATAATCACCTAATACATTGTTACTGTTATTACTGTAACTAAACATTTACTTTTCCAGTTAATTAAAAAATAAATTAAGACAGAATATTTTATCTTTATTATCTAATATATTTTCATTCCTTATGCAGATCCAAGATTATTATTATTCTCTCTAAAGAACTTTTAAAAATATTTTTTGCAGGGCAATTATGCTGATAATTATTTTCCTGAAAGTCCTTATTTCTTCTTCACTTTTGAAGTTTAATTTTACTGCATAGCGAATTCAAGGCTTTTTTTCTTTCTTTCCACATTTTACACATTTTATCCATTCTCTTCTTGGATACAGTTTCTGTTAAATATTTGCTATAATCTTATCTGTATACATGTATAGGTAAGGTTTGTATTCCCCTTTTTTTATTTTTTACTCTTTCTGAGACTATATTACACATTTTTATAGTTGTATCACTTCTTAGATGTTTTGTTATATTTTCCTTTGCTATTTTTTTTTCAATTTGCATTTTAGTTAAGCAAATATTTACTGACAAATATTCAAGCTCATGTATGGTTCCCTTGGCTGGGTCTAGTCTACTAAAGACATTCTTTATCTCTGTAACAGTTGTTTGTGGGTTTTTTTTTTTAAATTTCTAGCCTTTTCTTTTGATACTTCTTAGTGTTTTCACCTCCCTGCTTATATTAGCCATCTGTTCTTGCATGTTGTCTATTTTTTAAAATATAGTACTTAACATATTAATCATAGTCATTGTAAGTGGTTTGCTCAAAATTTCAAAATCTGTCATATCTGAGTCAGGTCTGATGCTTGCTTTGTTCTTTCAGGCTGTTATTTTTTGTTCATCATTGAGCATATCTCAATTTATTCTTGAAAGTAGGGCTTGATGTTCTAGGTAATAGAAACTGAGATAAATAGGCTTTTATTGTGAGGTTTTAAGTTAATCAGGCTGCAGCTGGGCTGTGTTTAATGCTTGCTATGGCCGCAGGTACTACAGGCTTCCAATTTCTCTACTGCCCTTGTTTTTGTTTTCTTTCCCAATGTCTTTGAACTTCCTGAAAACTCCTAAAATAGACTCTGCATCTTGCAGCTCTGCCAACTTTAATCTTCTGTTACAATACTGGAGCTCTATTTTTGGTGGAAAGGTATAAGGAAGGGCAAGTGTTCTATAATATTATGATTAAATTTCTATCTTTTAGTTGGCCTGTGTTCCCAATGCTGTGGTCTTAACAATTGTATCTTAGCTTATTTTCTTTTTCCCTTAGAAGAAATATGAAGACTAGAGGTGTGTGGAAGCAGAGAAATGCCAGTCTCTTAGATTGGATTAGGATCTAGTAAAGTTGTTGGCTTGTTTGTTTGTTTAGCATACAGATCAGATCTTTATTATTAAAAATATTTGGAGTATTTCACAGTGATTATTTTTACTTTACTCTTACCAGATCCCCAAAAGTATCATTTTGGTTCTTCATCCTTACATTCTAATGGAATTTCTGGAGGCAAAAGCCATGAAATTATGGGCAATTCCCTGAAACTGAGGTCTCAAGAGTTTCTTACTCTTATGCTAGTCCACACTCAGCCTTGCTCAGTTCACAGAAATTACCATTTAAGTGTTCTTACCAGTTTACAACTCTGGCAGCTTTACTGCAGATAAGCAGATCTCAATTGTAGTTTCTCTATATTAGCTTGTTTTCCAGATTTTTCGGGGAGGGGTTTCCCCACAACCACAGTTCTCTGACAGGCCCCCAAAATGTCATTAATTTTCAATTTGTTCACCTTGTTTTCTGGTTGTAAGGACAGATGACAACTTTCAAGTTCTGTATTTCTTTTGGAGCTGAAACCAGTAGTCCTAATTATATTTTCTTCAGTGTTTTTTTTTTTAATTTTACTATTATTATTACATTTGTTACCGTTGTATCCTCTTAGGTGACACAGGAAAGTAAGAGTCGCTGGAATTGAGAGAAATTCTCTTTGTCTAGCTTGGGTCTCCATTCAGAATTGTATTCTGCCAAAACCTTTCTGCTACAGTGTAAGTCTTCTTTATAAATAAGGCTCAGGTTGTATTTCATAGTATTTACTCTTCTTCTTTCTCTTTCAGGGCAAGAGGAAATATTTCTTGTATTTTCACTATGAGAAACTAGTAGGCTTCCTGACAGAATCTGTATTAGACTGTTCAGGCTGCCATAACAAAATACCATAGACTGAGTGGCTTAAACAACACAAATGTATTTTCTCCAAGTCCTGAAGGCTGGAAGCCAGAGATCAGTGTGCCAGCACAGTTGGTTTCTCATGAAGGCCCTCTTCTTATCTTGCGACCATCTACGTATTGTGTTGTCACACGCTAGTTATCGCTCTCTCCCTCTCTCCCTCACCTGTTCTCTATCTACATTTTCTTATAAAGCTACAAATCCTATCAGAAGGATGTCACTCTTGTAATCTAATATAATTCTGATATGATCAAAACTTCCACCTCCAAATAGTATTACAGTTGGGATTAGTTCTTCAACATATATATTTGGGGAGACACAAACATTTCATTCATAATAAATGCCAATGCTCATGTAGGGGACCCCATAAATTATGGCCCCAAGAGTTTCTCATTCTCACGCTAGTCTATAGTCAATCCCTAGAAATTCTTTAATATGATCATGTATATGTCCCTTCATCAGGTTCTCTTCTGGGTAAAGAGATGGCAATTTCACCTGCAGCCTATTATTTGATGTGTCTTTTAAAAAGTTGCTGACAGCTGGTATTTTTTTTTTATTTTTGTTTTTGTTGTTGTTGTAAAGATGGGAATGTGGACTCCTTTGTGCTTTACATGCCGGAGCTAAAACCAGAATTCTAGGATGACTTTTTAGTTCAGTCTTGCTCACTTAGTATTCTAACACATGAGTGCTGAAGTGCTTTCCCTATTGTTAGCCTCATGCATGGCTTGCTGTTTTCTGTACTTTCCATGACATTTTTATGGATCTCAACATCGCTTGGTGGTTCTCAGCTCAATTATTTTAGCATTTGTTTGCCCATTCAATCTTTTTCTAATAGAGAGAAGACATGAATCTAACTTATAAATTGATCAACTGATTTGTTGAAAGTCATGGGGCAAATTTTATACATGGGGAAATTTAAGACCTAGAAATATTTATTAATTTTTCAAGATCACATAGTTAATTTATGAATGAAAACAAAGACATGTACACCTTGTATTTTAAATACCTCACTATGGTAATATAGATTATTTTAATAATAAGCTGTAAGTCAATTGCTTCTAAATTAGTGGAAACTTTCATAATGCATATAGCCATATTCATTAAGATTTGGATATTTTAAGGTTTGAAGTTAATAAATGAAAATCTGACCAATGCATCTTAAAGATATACAAGTTTATTACCTTACAGAGTAAGAAATCTGGATATAGGCAGTCCAGGGTGGGTTCAGTAGTACAAAGGTGCTATTGGTGATAACAATTATCTAGCTTTTACTCTGCTAATTTTAGGCATTTAGTCTCATCATTTGGTTGAGGAATGTGTAGTCCTCAGCTGACACTGGAGATTTACATCTGGGTTATAAAGGAAAAGGAAAAATGATGAAGAGTAAAAGGTAAGATTTTACCTTTATATACATGGTATTTTGTTCTCATTAATCAGAAATAAGCAAAATGATATATCTGAGATGCAAGCGAGAATGAGAATCAAATATTTTAATTTCTAGCCTTTATATAAAGGGAGAGAGGCAAGGAAGAAGAGTGTTGAGTCAACAACTCCCAAACCCTACAAATCAATACCCAAGGACTATTTCTTATATATATATGAATAGATTATTTTAAATTAATTTCCACATGAGTCCTATAAGAACAAATGTTACGCTTTTTCTCTTAGCTTCAAACTCATCTCTATTCTTTGTTGTGCTAGAAGTGAGACTTTGCAAATCAAATTTCTATTTTTCCAGCTGGTTCCCTCTTAGGTTATGCCAGTAGAATGGTGCTAGAGAGAGAGACAGAGACAGAGAGGCCAGAGGAGAGGGGAAGGATTTGCTAACTCTATTTTGCTTCCTATTAATATCAATCCAGTCACCCTTCATTCTGTCAGCAACTGTTGTGTCCATTTTGCAGGTTTTAATATTTTTTTTATATCCCAAAAAACTAGTCTCATCATGCTTCCTCAAAGACAGCAGCAGCAACTGGACGATCCACAGCTCAACTGGAACCCTTGTCTATGACCCTATGGTCTCTCATCACTAGTGGGCAGCAACCCTCCATCCCAACTCTGCAGTAACCCTCCTCTAAATTTCTAAATTATAGTAGCCATTTTTCTCTTCCCTCTGTTCTTTGACCATGAAGACAAAAGCTGCTTTTGCAGTTATTACCTCTATATAAAGTTAGTGTTTCCTTATTGCTTTTCCAGTTCTCTCTCAAATGCTGATGTCTCCATGACATGGACACTCAAAGGTCAAAGATTTTTGTTTTGTTTTGTTTTGTGATAAGCTTCAGTGTGTCCTTGAGCTTGAACACAGAATTGAAACTCCTGAAAATGGAAAATGAGATGATAAAAATCCATGTCATACCCTGGCATCATGATTAATCCAATTATCATCTGTGGTTGATTGTGATAATGTCCTTACTTGAAAAAAGTTCTTTGAAGAACCAAGTAGCTATTATGCCCTTAGCTATTGCAGCAATGACAATGACCATAAGGATCATAGAGTGAGATACTGTTCTGGATTACACTGAAACTCTTATGGAGAATAAAATAATAATAAACTCAAGTATTAAAATTATCACCTTAAGTCTTCATCTGGAAACTAGAAAACTTCTATGGTGACCCTAAAAGAATCTCTTCTTTTTGTATCTTCAAGGTTGATCTCACATGACATTGTAAATGTATGTTCTGCAGAATTGCTACCTAAGTTGATTTTCATGGTGGATGTTGTGATATGCTGGCCAAATTCCCCTTGAACAATCAATACCTTAGTCTTCCATCTGCTGGCAGCGCTAGATGATAAAGCTTAGTTGTGTCATTCTCTTTGGAGAATAATTTGTGTATAAAAATACCTCTCTCAAGGTCATACCTCATTCCAGAGGCATTATACATCCCCAATGACTGACTGATGCTGCTGGCTAAAAACCCGGTCCTCTCACCACCACTTGGTGTAATGCTGAAGAGATATCTTAGCTTCTGAGCTCCTCATAGGATTATCTAAGGCTTAATTGTGCTTCTTTTCCCTGCTTGCCAAAAACGTTGTCACAAGCATTTTCTAACAATTGCGCTACTTAACTTTATTTGAAACTTTGCTTCTTAGGAAATCCAACCTGTGACCAATTCACGGCCTTACCAAGTCTCTAATGTAAAAGAAAGATGAGATAATGTCATTGGCTAGGAAAATACTGAGACTGTGAGATGTGAAATATTAACATCTATGTGGACATAGAAAAAAAAATGTGTATCTTCAACTTCCAGGCCACTCTGAACCTCCTTTCACAGTAGAAGCATACTTTCTTCTTCTATCTGACTACACTTGTCTTCTCCCCATAAATTATCCTGAAATAATCTACCCTCGTAAGTTAATAAGCAGATACCTATTTTCCTTGAGACACATCACAATTAATTCCTGCCATGAGATCCATATTGGGAGTCAAATGTAAATATATACCAGGGAGGAAAATATAAAATCTGACCCTAAAAGAAATATTTTAAATACTTCTTAAATAATTTAAATGTTTCTTCCAATTTACATGATCATGAAATTTGTGACACAGAAATGTGCTGCAAATTATATTTGAGGACGGATTATGTTTGGGGATGGATTCTGAAGTCCATGGAAAATGGAATATTGGCACTGAATTGGGTGAAATTTACTCATGAGAGTATTTACCAGAGATTCTGGATTTCTTTTGTTAGATTATGTAGCTGGAAGTTTAAAAACTTGTGTGGCTGATTGATTGAAATTGAAATTCAATAGTGACCCACATTTAATGAAGCTGAGTTGCCAGAATTTCTTGTCATAATGTAGAGGACAAAATCCAAAAGTTTTGGAAGACAGGAGCACCTGTTTTAATTTACTGTGGATGTTACTATACAACCATGCTCCCCCCATTACACTTCTCAAGAAGGTCCAGGAGACACTCTCTTCACTTAGGCATTGAAAAGGAATTAGTAAAGGGAGCACAGTATCTCAGAAAAGTTCTTTGAGAGCTGCCTCTGTAGACTGTAACAGTAGAAAATATCACTCTAGAGATATTCTCCTTAATATCAATAATGGTGCTAAATTTGTGGAAGAGCAGAGACCAAGTGGCAGTGAGTGTTTCACTGAGATGATTCAAATAGCTAACTGATTAAATTGTCACTAGGACTAAAAAAAAAAGAACAATCAGTTAAGTATTATTTGTTTTATGCATTAGTTTCTGATTGCTGCTATAACAAATTACCTCAAACTTTATGATGGTAAGCAAGACACATGTATTATATAACAGCCCTGGAGGTCAAAAGTCCTTAAACCAAATTCCATCAGGCATGGTTGCATTTCTCCTGGAGGCTCTAAGTGATGATATGTTCTTTTTTCATTTTCGGTTTCTACAGGGTACCTATATTTCTTGGCATATGACCCCTTCCTCCATCTTCAAGCTTTAACTCCAACAATGTAACATCTTCAAATCTCTCTCTCTCTCTCTCTTTCTGTTTCTCTATCTGATCTCTGTTTCTATTATCACAACTTATCCCCCTCTGTTTCCACTGTTGCATGGGCTTCTTTAACTCAGTTCCTTCTACCACTTTATAGGAAACTTTGAAATTATATTGGATTTGGCTGAACAATCTCTCAATCTCAACAGTCTTAATCACATATACAAAGTTATTTTTGTCACATAAGGTAACATATTTACAGGTTTCAAAGACAGAATGTTATACCTAACTTCAAGCTGCAGTGGGTCTAGTAAATTGGCAGACGTATCCTATGATTATTTCCCTAGTTACTGAAAGTATAATTCAATTACCATATACCCTAGAATTTCACTACAAGATACAAATCTAATAACAGGTTCTACCTCTAGTTGATTTAATGAAGTCATAAAAATTGGAGAGATATCCAATTACAAGAATAATGATAAAGGAGAATTAATTTTATTTTCAATGCCATCAATAATTTACTTTGGATATGAAACAAGATTACTCAAAGAAATCACAATGAAAGCCATGAACGCTGATTAAGAGAAACACAGCTTCTTCATCAAGGACCTTTTCACTGACCTTCAGTAAAACCAAGAACATCATTGCAACAAAGGGCTACATACTATACTCAAGAAAACAATTTATTTGCAGTGGAAGCAATTGTTCTTGAGAGAAGAAAAGTAAGTTGTCCAAGATGTAATATCTTATAAGTAGCAAAGCAAGGACGAAAATTACTGTATTTTACTATACCAGTATGAGAATTCTGATTCTTCCTTATTATATCCCCAACACTCTATCAGTTTGTTGAACAAATAAATAAATAAGCTTGAATAAAGGATCCACATCTCAGTTATTCTCCATCATTCTCTATTGCCCTTCATCCTTACATTAAAATGATTATTTCTGCTTTTTTTCTTTAACAATTTAGCCCTAAAGTAACTAGAGAGGCCATGCAATGCACATATTCATGCCAAGGTGAGAGAGGAGAGTCATAGTTTTGCAAAGTAGAGTGCTAGAGGCCAAACAAGTGACCAGCATATCCAAAAGTAAAGATGGTAGCATGCTGCAGAGTACTGATGCCCAGTGCATGGTGAGAAATGCTTCTGTGTGGGAAAAAGATCAGGCATGAGACGTTAAAGTGCAAATAAAAAATTTTATAAGTGTAATATTTAGCCACTCTCACATTTACTCTACTAAAAATACTAATTATAAAGAGTAATAATAGTAATCTTAAGAAGACCGAAAGAGCTCTCCTTCATGAAGTGATCAACTGAACATCAAAAGTATGAGAAAAATAAAATCATGTGTAATCTGATAGGATGGAATGAGAACATAGAAAATCACTTTAGAGTTCTTCCTGTAAACAATGTATAAATTAAATATTATGAGAAAACATCAGAAAAACAAATTAACGAGCATCACATAAAATAAATAAATAATGAGAACTATTTGTATTGAAAGAGGTAAAAGAAACATAACAATTAAATGCAATGTGTAATTTGGAACTGTATTATTTTCCTGTAAAGGACATGCATTGGACAAGTGGTAAAATTTTAGTGCAGAGATTATATGGAACTTATTGAAAGATATTGTAGTGAGGATTAAATGAGAAAATCAGCATTTAGGACAGGAACTAACCTACTTTATATCTCAAAGACAAGCAGTCTAGTTTTTTTTTTTTTTTTTTTTTGAGACAGAGTCTTGCTCTGTCGCCCGGGCTGGAGTGCAGTGGCCGGATCTCAGCTCACTGCAAGCTCCGCCTCCCAGGTTCACGCCATTCTCCTGCCTCAGCCTCCCGAGTAGCTGGGACTACAGGTGCCCACCACCGCGCCCGGCTAATTTTTTGTATTTTTTAGTAGAGACGGGGTTTCACCATGTTAACCAGGATGGTCTCGATCTCCTGACCTCGTGATCCGCCCGGCACATTTTAAAAATTTTGTCAATATTCTTTTATTAAACATGGGTTTTCTCTTCCCACACCAGTTACAAGAAAAGATTGAGGAGTAGGCTTCTGCACCAGTTCAACTTCTTTCTTTTGCACTACTTCCACCACTAGCTCATGAAATGGAAAAAGGGCTGACTGACCTGCTTGGTGAGATGGAGGCAAAGTTGAGCTTGTGCCCACACTTTATCTAGACTTGTATTTCTGAAGACTAAGAAAGTATGAAGCAGAAGTCCACATGGTGAACTGTATGCATGTCTAATTTTAGAAGAGCGTGGAAAGGTTTTGTGGAGTCAAAAGTCATAGCTTCCAGCTCAAATACAGATTTACTATTAATAAAGCAGTTATTAATACTCATCTTCATCAGACTCCAGTGTATATTTTTAGTGTGGTTCATAATTCAAAAGAAAAGAGGAATTTTATTAAAGGCCATTTTTGGGCAGGGTACAGTGGTTCACACCTGTAATCTCAGCACTTTGGGAGGCCGAGGGGGATGGATTGATTAAGTTCAGGAGTTTCAGGCCAGCCGGGGCAACAGGGTGAGATCCTTGTCTCTACAGAAAAATAAATAAATAAATAAATAAATAAATAAATAAATAAATAAATAAAATAGTCAGGCCTCGTGGTGCACACACGTGGTCCCAGCTACTCGGGAGGCTGAGGTGAGAGGATCACTTGGGCCCCTGAGGAGGAGGCTGCAGTGCCACTGCACACCAGCCTGAGTGACAGAGTGAAAGTCTTTCTTAAAATAATAATAATAATGATAATGGTCACTCTCAGAATGTCCAGTTTAGGCTACAAAAGATAAGTAGACACTTGTGATTCAATAAACAACCAATAGAGATGAAAATTTATGTAGTAGCTCTGATTTTAGTTATCTTGCACCATGGAGGTGTTTGAACTTTATGCATTGTTGCCAGAATTGCTGTCCTTGATATTTGTTATAGGTTGGATGTGTGTCCCCTCAGACTTCATGTTGAAAGAGCAACACAAAACAACCTAAGACAGCATGTTAGTGGGGTTGGTTCCTTCTGAAGGCTATGAGAATGAATTTGTTTCAAGCATCCCCACAACTTCTCATAGGTTGCCCACAATACTTGGCTTATGAAAGTATCATCTTCATTTCTGTCTTCATAAGATGTTCTCCCTGGGGGCATACCTGTGTCCAAATTCCTTTCTGTGACAAGACTAGTCATACCATATTAGAGACTCACCCCCCTCCTGTATGACTGCATTTTAGCTTAACTAATTACATTTGCAAAATCCATATTTCCAAATAAGGTCACTCTGAGGTTTTGGGGGTCAATACTTCAGCAGTACAAACTGCAAAACAGATGCCACTGTACTCAGCCTCTAGTTTTGATTACATGTTTAATATAATTTGAGTCTTTCACCACTCAGTATATCAATTTTAATTCATTTCAATTTTGTTTTTGTTATTGCCCTAGAGTTTACAATCATATTTGCAACTACCTACGATGGCTTTTGAATAACCTTATATTGCTTCATGGATATTTCATGTACCTTTTATAATAAGAGTATTTCCTATTCCTCCATCTAATCCCTTATTAAATTACTGTCATCCATTTATTAATCAATAGGCTATACTCCCTGAAAACACTATCATTCCTTTTAATAGTTTTCTATGAAATTAATTAAGAATATATAAGTGAAAATGAAATATTTTATTTTAACTTTATTTCCTCCTTCTCCAACATTCCTCCCTGCTTTTTTGTGATATGAGTGTATGCTCTATTTTCTTCCCATGTGAAGAACTTTTAAAAACATTTTTTGGTGAGAGTCTAGTTTTGCTGTTTGTTTTGTCTCTATAAGCTGAATTTTCACTTGCCATTAGCATGCCTTCTAATTTTCTTTTGTTAAAAACTGGAAATGATGTAAAGGGTAGCAGGAACCAAGGTAGACCGACCTTTAGGGTGATGTTGTATATTATTCTGCTAGAAGGTAGGCTGTGTTTAATGTTTGCTGCGGCTACTAGAAGCTTCAAATTTCTCTAGTTTCCTCATTTTTGTCACCCCTGTTGTCTTTCGATTTCCATAAAAACTCCTTTTTAAAATATAGACTGTGCTGTGCATGTCTTTCATCTGTAATCATGCTATTTCTTGGGGCCCTGCTGAGTGGTGGGAAAGTGTGGGAAATGAACAGCATGCTATAATCTGATTATTAAATTTTAGTCCTTCAGTGGGCCTGTATCCTTGTGCTGTGACCTGTATAAGTGTCTCCTAGATATGTTTTACCCACTTAAGGTAAGGCAGGAGAGCTAGACAATGCTGGAGTTAGGTAATTGCATTTCCCCTCAGGTGAGATAATTCTCTGAGTCTTTCCAAAGAGTAGGCCTTTGTTAAGGTAAATACTTGGAATATTTTTAAATAGTTACTTTTTCTTATACCTGCCAGAAGTGTAAGGGGCTTTTTCTGAGGTGTTTACCACGGAAAGCTGGTAGTGTTCTTGGAGGTGAAGTATATGAAATTGTGGGGCCCTCCTTATGAGAGGAACATGTAGTAGTTTCTCTTTTTCAAACTAGTGCAGTCCACACCCAGCCTCCAACCATCTTTGAAAATTACCATTAATATACTCTCTTAGTTTTGCTCCAAAGCAGCTTATACTTGGGTGCTTGGGGTAAATCCAAGGCTATGATTCTCTGCCTTTACCTATCTCTTCTGATTTTGAGGTTGTAATTTGCCCTACCACATCACTGCTCTGATGAGTTCAAGTAAAGTCATTTATTTTTAGTTTCTTCTGCTTTTTTCTCAGTGTAAAGACGTAAACAATGCCCCCCCAGCTCTTGACTCATCAGAGCTAAAACTGGAAGAAAAAGGTACTTTTGTTTGTTTTGAGACAGAGTCTCATTGCCATCACACAGGCTGGATCATAGTGGCATGCTCATGGCTTACTGCGGCCTTGACTTCCCAGAATCAGGTGATTTTCCCACCCCAGCCTCCTCCTGAATAGCTGGGACTACAGGCGCACGCCACCAGGCCTGGCTAATTTTTTGTATTTTTAGTTGAGATGGGGTTTCGCTATGTGGCCCAGGCTGATCTTGAACTCATCAGTTCAAGCAACCCACCCGCCTCCGATTCCCAAAGTGCTGGGATTAAAGGCGTGAGCCACCATGCCCAACCTAGCAATACATTTTTCATCCAACATGCTTGCTGTCACTGTGGGATGCTCTCTCAGAACAGTCAGGCAGGGTAGCATTGTCACGGGATGTACCCTAGACTTATTCTCTCAGAGACAGCTCAAGAAACACAGGCCCAAGTGAGAAATTAGCACTACACTGTAAATAAAGATGGATTCTCCCACTTACAGACAGCAAAACCATTTTAATGAAACAATTTATTTAAAGAGAAAGAAAGTAATAAATCAGTATGTCTAGAAAAAATTATTTAAGGACAAAATGTTTTTTGAATATGTAGCAAAAGATGTAACAGTCCTTACTAATCCCATGAAGGTACAAAGGTACAGGGTTTCAAAAAACATACACAGTAATATTACAAGGCAGAGATGGGGGAAAAGAAAGAAGACTAATCTGCGAAGCAGAATTCATATTTCCAAGCAATTCTGTAGCAGGAAGAAGCAGTTTCAGCTAATCTATCATAGGAATATGTATCCCTTTGGATCCTGCCGGGCATGGAGAGACAGAGAAAATTTTATGAATATGGAGTTGCAAAAGATAGAACACAATATTTTGTTTTGTTTTGTTCTTGAATAGTCACTGGTCTTTCAGAAGGGAATTGAGTCTCTCACTGGTCAGATGTTCACTCAATCTAGCTCTGAAGTTTCAAGACCATAAGACTCAGAAGGGTATGAAAACTACTAGATAAGTCATATGAAGAAGTGGAGTAAACACAAAGTCACCTTCAACACATTGTTCTGAAAATCAAATTTGATCAGGAGGTTAAGGAGCAAATGATTCATGTGAAAAACAATAGTTTTTTCAAATGATTGACAATGTGGCTCAAATGTGTATATCAGAGGAAGAAAGATAATATTGTTAATTGAGAATAAGACTGAGAAAAAAATACCAAGCAGATCAAAATAAAATTGTTCAATAATTTAAAGGCAATGCAGTGCTTGAGGATGGTGAGGCTACTGTGTCCCAAGAGCTGAGGAAAATACTCAAACACTGATGAGGTAAAGGATTGTAAGAGAAAGCACAGAGACAGCCAACCTGTAGTGGAAAGTGTCATAAAATACATATGTGTACCAATACATAAAGGAAAAATCTTAGAAAAAAGAATATATTGCAGCTGGTCAAGGATGATAACCCTTCAGATGACTGAGGATGGAACATCCAGTTTAATATAGAAGCAATGTAGAAATCTAATGTCTCACCTAGGTGCCACTGAACATAGTAGGGATAGAGAAAACTAAGGAAACAGAATCATATCTTATTGCTCCAGAAGAGGAGCAAGAAACACTTTCTCATAGCTATTAAAGTAGTATGAGTCCCTCAAGAGCTAAAAAGTACAAAAAGTTGAACAAGGCAAGATTTGAGGATTCAGTTATAAAGAAGATATAGTCATCCTGGGCAAAAACTCTAGGTTACTTAAAATTAATCAAGGTTTTGGAGAATCTTTAACATGAGATCCTGCAGCTAAGATAATTAGGTGAACGAAAGGAAAGACTGACTTAGGAGGCAGGGTGCAACATTACAATACATCCCAGAGAAGCAGCAGCAGTTGCAATTCATCTGTCACAGGGCTGAAATGATCTCTGGATTTTATT
The DNA here is from genome assembly GCF_049350105.2 of Macaca mulatta. Taxonomy (NCBI): domain Eukaryota; kingdom Metazoa; phylum Chordata; class Mammalia; order Primates; family Cercopithecidae; genus Macaca; species Macaca mulatta. The sequence continues at coordinate 82,274,123 of NC_133419.1, forward strand.
TGAGGTGAAGTAAACATCGTAAGTAAGGGGTCCTAAAATATGCAATATATTGCTTTTTTCTTTAATTTTTAGAATTACCGGCTACAGATTTGGGGTTTGTGCTCAGAAGAAGTTTTGAAGGTCTTATTTGTCACTGAATAGAACCCACACTCACTTCAGCTCTGAAAAGTAAAAAGACAAAGATGACTAAGGAAATAAAATCTACTGGGAGGTAGCATTAGTCACAATCTGCCTAATGTTGACAGGCTTGAGTTGCTTGCTTTTGGAATAAACTGTGTAGAAATCAAAGTTTACCAGATACTTGAAGATTAAATGTCTTGTTTTAAAAATTAAGGATAACTGATTGTCCAAAGGCTTATATCAAAGGAAAAAACCTTACGGGGAAAACAAAAAGGATATCTCAGAAAGCACAAATATGGGAAACTATATTAATAATAATTATAAAAGTGGTGATTTAGAAAACATATATAAATTTATCAAGAAAATAATACATTGGGGAGGGGGCAGAAGAAGACAGCTGAATAAAAGGCTCTACCAATCATTGTCCCTGCAGGAACACCAGATTTAACAATTATCTACACACAAAAAGTATCTTCATAAGACCAAAAACTCAGATGAGCAAGCGCAGTGCTTGGTTTTAATTTCATAATGCTGAGACACCGAAGAAAGTAGAATATAGAGTCCTGTATGACTGATGTCATCCCTCCTCCATTCCCATGGTAGCAGCTGCATGACATAGAGAATCTGTGTGCCTAGGGAAGGAAGACTGTAGTGATTGTGCAACTTTGCATTGGAATTCAGTGCTGCCAACACCAGGCAGAACTCAGCCTAAATAAACCTGGGGTCCTAAATAAACCTGAAAGTTGTCTAGGTTACAAGGACTACATCTGCTAGGCAAGTCCTAGTGAGTTGATGGGCTTCAATAGACTTGAAAGTATGCAACCTAGTAAGACACCAGCTGGGGTGGCTAAGGGAGTGCTTGCGCCACCTCTCATTCAACCACAGGCAGGGCAGTTCACTCCTCTAAAAACAGCCCTCTTCCTTCCACCTGAGAAGAGGATAGGGAAGAGTAAAGAGGACTTTCTCTTGCAACTTGAATACCAGCTCAGCCATATTAGGATAAGGCAACCCACAAAGTCTTAATGCCCCCATCCCAGGCCCTAGCTCCCAGATAGCACTTTCAGACACCTCCTTGGCCAGAAACGAACCAATGGCCTTGAAAGGAAGGACCCAGTCCTGGCAAGATTCATCCCATGCTGACTGAAGAGCCCTTGGACCCTTTTCAGTAATAGTAACCAGGTAGCACATGCTATGGGCCTTGGATGAAACTCTGAAACATGCTGGCTTCAGGTAAGACCCAGCACATTAATAACCATGGTGGCTAGATGACAGACACCTTGTGCTTGAAAAAAGCAGAGAGGGGTGTAAAGACTTTGTCTTGAACATAGGTACCAGCTCGGTCACAGTAGGGAAGAACATCAAGCAGGCACTTATGGTCCTCAGTACCAGGCTTTGGCTCTTGAGCAGTATCTCTAGACCTAGCCTGAGCCAGAGGAGAGCCCCTGCCTGAAAAATGAGTACCAGGCCTGGCAGCATCCATCACAAGCTGATTGGAGAGCCCTTAGGTCTAAAGTAAACATCAGTGGTATCCTGGCAGTATTCCCTATGGGACTATGGTGATGGTAGACACAAGGAGAGTCTCTTCTGACTGAGGAATGGAAGGGGAAGAGTGAGAAGGACTTTGTCTTATGGGTTTCAGCACCAGCTCAGGCTCAGTGGAATAGAATACCAGGTAGATTTCTAAGGTTTTTGACTTAGGCCTTGTCTCCTGGACAGCAACTGAACCTACCCAGGGTCTGGGGGAGTTTGCACCCTTAAGGAAAGGACACAAAACTGGTTGACTTCACCATCTCTGACTGTAGAGCCCTAGGGCCTTGAGCAAACATAGGCAGTAGCCAGAGAGTAGTCAGAGTGGGCCTTGGGCAAGACTCAGTGCTGTCCTGGCTTCAGGTCTGACCAAGTGCAGTTTTCGTATCAGCCATAGGGGTACTCATGTCACTCCTTCCTTAGCACCAGGAACCTTAGCACAGAGAAAGAGATTTCATTAATTTGGGAGAAATTAAGGAAAAAGAACTAGAATTTCTGCGTGGTAATCCAGAGAATTCTTCTAGATCTTATCCAAGACCACCAAGGTGGTACCTCTACAAGTCTGTGAAAACCATAGCATTACTGAACCTGGGGTGCTGCCTAATGCAGATATAGCTGCAGTGACCAAAAACAGATCATAACATCCAAGTCCCTTCAAATTCCTGGAAAGCCTTCCAAAGAAGAACAGGTACAAACAAGCCCAGATAATGAGTCTACAATAAGTAGCAAAGTTTATTCAAAGAGATAATACCAGAGAACTTCTCAAACCTACAGAAAGATACCAATATCAAATAACAAGAAGGTTATAGAACACCAAGCAGCTTTCACTCAACGACTACCTCAAGACATTTAATAATCAAACTCCAAAAGATCAAGGATGAAGAAAAGATTCTAAAAGCAGTAAAATAAAAGAAATAAATAATAAACAATGGGACTTTATATTGGACTTTTCAGTGAGAACCTCACAGGTCAGGAAAGACTGACATGACATATTTAAAGTGCTAAAGGAAAACAAAACCAAAGTAAAAATCTTATACCCTAGAATAGTATATCTTGCAAAAATATCCTTCAAATACAAAGCAGAAATAAAGACTTTCCCAGACAAACAAAAGCTGAGGGATTTCACCAACACCACACCTTTCCTACAAGAAATGATAAAGAGAGTTCTTCAATCTGAAAGAAAAAAATGTTACTGAGCAGTATGAAATCATCTTAAGTTACAAACTCACTGGTGATAGCAAGTACACCAAAAAACAAATAATATTATAGTATGGTAACTATAGTGTATAAACTATTTGTATCCTAAGTAGAAAGAGGAAAGGATAGGCCAGGCACAGTGGTTCATGCCTATAATCCTAGCATTTTGGGAGGCCAAGGTGGTTAGGATTGATTGAGCCCAGGAGTTTGAGAGTAGCATGAGAAACATGGAAAGATCTTGTCTCCACACACAACAACATTTTTAAATAGCCTGTATGGTGGCAAATGCCTGTGTTTCCAGCTAATTGGGAGGATTTGGTGGGAGGATCCCTTTAGACCACGATGTCAAAGTTGTAGAAAGCTGTGACTGTGCCACTGCACTCCAGCGTGAGTGACAGAGCAAGACTCTGTCTCAAAAAAAAAGATAAAAGGGTAAACTGATTAAAAATAACTACAGCAACTTTTCAAGACATGAAAAGTACAATAAGATATGAATAGAAACATCAAAAAATTTAAAATGGGGAGATGAAGTTAAATCATAGAGTTTTAATTGGTTTCCTTTTTGCTTGGTTGTTTAGCAATCTCTGTTGAGTTGTCATCATCAGTATAAAATATGGTTTATGTGATATTTGAAAACCTCCTGGTAACCTAATTTCTAAAAACATACAGCAAATACATAAAAATTAAAAGCAAGAAATTAAAACATACCACCAGAGAAAATCACCTTTACTAAAAGTAAGACAGGAAGGAAGGACACAAGAAAAAGAAGACCACAAAACAACCAGAATACAAATAATGAAATCATCTGTTATTGTTACTTATCAATAATAACGTTAAAAGTAAATAAACCATCCAATCAAAAGTTACAGAGTGACTGAATCAATAAAAATCTAAGACCCCATGATCTGCTGCCAACAAGAAGAATGCTTCACCTATAAAGACACACATAGACTGAAAACAAAGAAAGGAAAAATATATTCCATACAAAACTAAACTAAAAAGGGTAGGATTAGCTATACTTATATCAGACAAAATAAATATTTAAGAAAAAAATTATAAAAAGACACAAGGAAGGTCATTATATAAGAATGAAGGGGTCAACTCAGCAAGAGCATATAACAATTGTAAACATATATGCAACCAGTACTGGAGAACAAAGATACAGAAAGCAAATATTATTAAAGCTAATGAGAGAGATAGATTCCAGTACAATAATAGCTGGAGGCTTACACCCTACTCTCAGCACTGGACAGATCATTTAGACAGAAATTGAATAAAGAAACATCAGACTTAATCTACATTATAGACTAAACAGACCTAATAAATATTTGAAGAACATTTTATCCAACTGCTGCCAATTCATATTCTCTTCATCTTCAACACTGCATCAATTTTAAGAATTAATTATATGTCAACCCACAAAATAAGTCTTAAAGCATTCAAAACATTGAAATACTAAGTATCTTCTCTAACCACAATAGAATAAAACTAGAAATCAATATTAAGAGGAATTTGTAGTTACAAAAACATATGGAAATTAAACAATATGCTCATGAATGACCAGTGTGTCATTGAAGAGATGGGGAAGAAAATGGAAAAAATTATTGAAATGAATGATAATGGCAGCAGAACATACAAAAACATATGGGATACAGTGAAAACAGCACTAAGAAAGAAATTTATAGCTGTAAGTGACTACATCAAAAAAAAAAAGAAATATTTACACCACCTAACAATGAATCTTAAAGAGCTTGAAAAGCAAAAGGAAACCAAACCCAAAGTTAGTAAAAATAATAATAATAAAGATCAGAACAGAAAAAAAAATTGAAATAAAAATACATAACAATCAAAACGAAAAGCTGGATTTTTGAAAAGATAAAGTTGACAAACTCTTTGGCAGACTTAAAAAAAAAGACTGAAGTAAATAAAATCATAGATAAAAAAGGGGACATTACAACCAATATCGTGGAAATTCAAAGGATTATTGATACTATTATAGGCAACTATATGCCAATAAATTAAAACACCATAAAAGGGGTAAATTTCTAGACATATACGTCTACCGATACTGAACTAGGAAGAAATTCAAAAACATGAACGGACCAATAACAAGTAATGAGATTGAAGGTGTAATAAAAATTCTCCCTGCGAAGAAAAGCCTGGGACCCGATGACTTCACTGATGAATTTCCCAATCTTTTAAAGAAGAATTAACATCAATCGTACTCAAGCTATTCTGAAAAGTAGAAGAGGAGGGAATTCATTCAAATACACTCTGCGAGGCCCATATTATCTTGAAACCAAAACCAAAGATTCATCAAAAAGAGAAAACTACAGGCCATTACCTCTGATGAACATTGATGCAAAAATCCTCAACAAAATACAAGATCATCAAATTCTACAACACATTAAAAAGATTCATCATGACGAAGTGGGATTCATTCCAGGAATGCAAAGATCATTCAACATATGCATATTAATTAATGTGATATAATATATCAATAGAATGAAGGATAAAAACCATATGATCATTTCAATTTATGTTGGGAAAAGTGTTTGATAAAACTCAATATACCTCCATGATTAAAAAAGAACCCTAAAAAAAACTAGGTATAGAAGAAACATACCTAAACATAATAAAAGCCATATATGACAAACTCACAACTAGTATTATAATGAATGGGGAAACACTGAAAGCATTTTCTCTAAGATCTGGAACACAATAAGGATGTCCACTCCCATGTAACACTGTACTGGATGTCCTGGCTACAGAAATCAAACAAGAGAGAGAAATAAAAGGTATCCAAATGGAAAAGGGAGAAGTTAAATTATTCTTGTTTGCAGATAATATGATCTTATATTTGGAGAAGACTAAAGGCTTCACTGAATAATTAGAACTGATAAACAAATTCAGAAAAGTTGCAGGATATAAAATCAACATATTTCTATATGCCAAAAGCATACAATCTGAAAAAAGTAATCTCATTTACAACATCTACAAAAAAAATTGAATACCTAGAAAGGAACTTAACTAAAAAATAAAAGATCTCTCAATGAAAACTATAAAACATTGATGAAAGAAATTGATGAGGACAAAAAAATGGAAACATATTCTACATTCATGCATTGAAAGACTCATTATTGTTAAAATGTCAATACTACTCAAAAGCAATCTATAGATTCAATGCCATCCCTATCAAAATACCAATGATATTCTTCACAGAAATAAAAAAAAAAAATTCTACAATTCATAAGGAATCACAAAAGATGAGAATACCCAAAGCTATTCTAAGCAAAAAGAACAAAACAAGAGGAATCATAATACTACAGAGTTATAGCAACCTAAACAGCTTGGTACTGGCATAAAAACAGACAAATAGACCAACGGAACAGAATAGCGAACCCAGAAACTAATTCAGACATATACAGTGAACTTATTTTTGACAAAGTTGCCAAGAACATACAATGGGAAAAGAATTGTCTCTCCAATAAATGGTGCTGGGAAAACTGGATATCCATATGCAAAAGAATGAAATTAGACCCCTACCTCTCACCATATATAAAATCAAATCAAAGTAGATTAAAGACTTAAATCTAAGATCTCAAACTATCCAACTACTACAAGAAAACATCAGGGAAACTCTCCAGAACATTGGACTGAACAAATATTTCCCAATTAATATCCCATAAACATAGGTAACCAGAGCAAAAAGACAAATGAGATCACAGTAGTTAAAAAGCTTTTGCACAGCAAAGGAAACAACAAAATGAAGAGACAACCCATAGAATATGGAAAATATTTTCAAGGTATCCCTAGAATATATAAGGAGCTCAAACAATTGTATAGGAAAAGATATATATAATAATCTGATTTTCTAAATGAGCAAAAAGTTCTAAGTAGACATTTCCTAAAGAAGACATACAAATGGCTAATAGGTAAATTAAAAGGTGCTCAACCTTACTAAGCATCAGAAAAATGCAAACCAAAATGACAATCCTGTAACCCACTTATAATGGCTTTTATCCAAAAGACAGGCAATAACTAACACTGGTGATGATGTGGAGAAAACAGAACTCTCATACACTGTTGGTGGGAATGTAAATTAATACAACCATTATGGAGATCAGTTTGGAGGTTCCTCAAAAAGTTGAAGATGGCCAGGAGCTGTGGCTCACACCTGTAATCTGAGAACTTTAGGAGGCCAAGACGGGTGGATCACAAGGTCAGGAGTTTGAGACTAGCCTGGCCAACATGGTGAAACCCTGTCTCTACTAAAAATACAAAAATTTACTGAGCGTGGTGGTGCATGCCTGTAATCTCAGCTACTCAGGAGGCTAAGGCAGGATAATTGTTTGAACCTGGTAGGCAGAGGTTGCAGTGAGCAGAGATCACACCACTGCACTCCCACGTGAGTGACAGAGCAAGCCTCTGTCTTGGAAGAAAAGAAAAAAGAAAAGTTAAAAATAAAGCTACAATATGATTAAGCAATCCCACTGCTAGGTATATACCCGAAAGAAAGGAAATCAGTATACTGAAGAGGCATCTGCGCTCCCATATTTATTGCAGCAGTATTCACAATAGCAAAGATTTGAAAGCAACCCAGGTGTTCTTTAACAGATGAATAGATTTAGAGTACTACTCAGCTATTGAAAAAAAAATGTGATCCTATCATTTGCAACAACATAGATGGAACTGGAGGTTAGTGTATTAAGTAAAATAAGCCAGGTACAGAAAGAACACAGAAATTAAAATTATTGTGTTACATACTAAGGGACATATACATAATCTGTGTATATTTTGTTAAAAAATTTATTGGCCAGAGGAGAATGGCATGAACCCGGGAGATGAGGTTGCAGTGAGCCGAGATCGCGCCACTGCACTCCAGCCTGGGGGACAGAGCGAGACTCTGTCTCATAAATAAATAAATAAATAAATAAATAAATAAATAAATAAGTATTGGCCGGAAAGAAAAAGGAAAGAAAAAGAAAAGTTGACTTTGTAGTTTGCAAACATAAGAGTAATACATGTGGTAGTGATGTGGTAGGGACCACGGAATTGTACACTTAAATTGGTGAATTATATGATATGTGAGTTATATTTCAGTAAAGAAGATATATACTTACATACATATCAGCTTTATTATATATTTTGAATGTTAATATTTGTAGTTCATTTTTCTATAGTTTGCATGATAATGAAAAGTTTTAAATGTTCATATATCATAATAAAGTTGATATATATTATACCACATCACATATTATAACATATACTTCAATAATGAAATGTACAACTGGAAATTTTTTAGTATATTCACAGACACATGTAACCATTAGCACTGTCAATTTTAGAACATTTTTATACCTCAAAAGGAAACTTTTACCCTTTAGCTATCATATCATAATCCCCACCCCTCTTCAGCCCTAAGGAAACACGAATCTAATTTCTATCTCTATAGATATGCCTATATTGGACATATTATACAAATATCATAATAAAACATATGGTCTTATACGACTGGCTTCTTTCACAGAATAACGCTTTCAAGACCCATTCATGCTGCAGCATGAATCAGTACTTCATTTGTGTTTTTTAAATGCCTGAATAATATTCCATTGTTTCTATATACAACATTTTGTTTGTCCATTTATCAATTAATAAACATTTCAGTTTTTTCCATCTCTTGGCTATTATAAAAATGGTGCTAGAGACTGTCTTATATGCATTGTTTTTTGTTACATATACATCTGTCTGACTTTTCTTGGTCATATACCTAGGAGTGGAATTTTTTGGTTTGGTGGTAATTCTGTTTAACCATATAAGGAGCTGCCAGTCTATTTCCCAATGACTGCATGATTTTACAGTCCCATCAGCAGTGTTTGAGGGTTCTAATTTCTCTGTATCCTTACCCACATGCTTGTTATTATCTGCCTGTTTAATTTCCCCTTTGCTATTGGGTAAAGAGTGGTATCTCATTGTGGTTTTGATTTGTCATTCCTTAGTGACTAATAATGCAAAGCATTTCACATATGTGTTAGCCATTCGTATGTTTTTTGGAGAAGTATCTATTTATATCCCTTGCAGATTTTAAATTGTTAATTTCTAATTGGGTTGTAAGCCTTCCTTTTATATTCCGTATACAAGCCCCTTATCTAATACATGATTTACAAATATTCATCCCATTCTATGTATTTTATTTGTATATTTTTTGACATTTGTCCTGAAGCACATGATTTGGTTTTGATTAAGTCCAATTTATGATTCTTTTCTTCTGTTGCTTGTGTTATCTGTATCATATTTAAGAATCAATTGCCAAACCCAAAGTAATGTAAATTTAATCCTGTTTTTAAATCAGTTTTATAATGTTCACTCTTGTTTTTAGCTTTTACATCCATTTTGTGTGTGTGTTTATTTATTTATTTATTTATTTGGACATGGCATGAAGTAAGTTTCCAATTTCTTTTTTTTTTTTTTTTGTATGGCTATTCAGTTATAGCACCATTTGTTGAAAAAGACTGCACTTTCTCCATTCAATGTTGGCATTCTCATCAAAACTCAGCTGGCCATAGGCACATGTCTTTATTTCTTTATCCTCAATTCTACTCCATTGATCTATATGTCTATACTATTACAAAACAACATTATATTAATTACTTTTATTTTACAGTAAGGTGTGAAATATATAAATGTGAGTCTTACTACATTTCCTTTTTTTAAAAAAAAAATTGTTCTGGCTCTTCTGGGTACCTTATAATTCCACAAAAATTTTAAGTTTGTCAGTTCCTGACAGGGATTGCATTGAACCTGTAGACCAATTTAAGGAGTGTGGTCATTAAAACAATATTAAGTCTTCTGATTTATGATACATGGACATAGTATATTTTCCCACTTATTTATATCTTTGTTTCCAAAGTGCTTTGTAGTTTTCAGAGTATGTAGTTTTTACATTTATGTTAAATATATTTATACACATTATCTTAAAAGTTATTGTAAATATTTTTTTTCCTTTTTTCCCAGTTTGTTCACTACAATTTTATGGAAGTACAATTGACTGATATATTGATCTTGTATAAAGCAACCTTGCTGAAGTTGTTTATTAAATGCCATATGCTTTTAATTAAGTTCCTTAGTATTTTCTATTTACATGATCATATCATCTGCTGATATAGATTGTTTTACTTTTGATTTCCGTTATGGATTAATTGTGTTTGTTTTCTTGACTAATTGCTCTGGCTAGAACCTCTGGTATTAGTTCACCAGAACATTGGTGAGAATAGATCTTGTTATCTTGTTTCTGATCTTTCATCATGAAGTATGTTAGCTGTGTACATTTATATAGATGGTCTTTATCAGGTTGAGGAAGTTCCCTTCTATTCCTAATTACTGAAGTTTTTTTCATGAAAGGGTATTGAGTTTTGTCCAATAATTTGTCTGTGTCTGTTGACATAAATATACTTTTTTGCTTTTTCTTTTATTGATATATTGTATCAGATAAATTGATTGTTGGATGTTAAAACAGCCTTGAATTCCCAGGATAAATCCTACTTGGGCAGTACATATAATTTTTGATATGTTAATAAATTAGATTTGCCATTATACAATTCCATTAAGAATTTTTACATTCCTATTCATAAGATATCTTAGTCTGTAGTTTAATTTTCTTTTGTCTTTGTCACTGTTATCCAGTTAATGCTGGCCTCGTATAAAGCACTGAAAAAGAATTCCTTAATTTGTGGAAGTATTTGTGAAACAATTGTATATATTTTTCTTCGAAAGTATGGTGAAATTTAGTAGTAAAGTCATTGGCGCCTGGGCTTTCCTTAATGGGAATATTTTTGATTACTGACTTAAACTCTTTTTTTGCTGCAGGTCTAATCAGGTTTTTCATTTTTCTTGAGTCAATTTCAGTAGTTTATATCTCCCTGGGAATTTTTCTATTTCATCTAAGTTATCTATTTTACTGACATATAATTCATAGTATTCCCTTATAATCTTTTATTTCTGTAAGTTTAGTAGTGTGAATCTAGTAATTTGAATCTTCACTTCTTTTTTTCTTGGTCAGTGTAGCTTAAGGTTTGCCAATTTTTAAGAAATCTTTTCAAATAACTAACTTTTGCTTCATTGATTTTCTCTATGTTTTCTAGCCTCAATTTAATTAATTTCAACTCTAACCTTCATTAGATCTTTCTTTGGCTTGATTTAGGTTTAGTTTAGTCGTCTTTACCATGGACTTAGAGTTGATGGTTAGGTTATTTGTTTGAAATTTCTCTTCTTTTTAACACACGAATTTGCAGCTGTACATTTCCCTCAATGTACTGCTTTAGCTTTATTTTATAAGTTTTGTTATATTGTGCCTTCAGTTTTACTCATCTCAAAGTATTTTCTGATTTTCATATTTATTTTTCCTTTTTTCCATTATTTATATGGGGTTGTATTGTTTTATTTTCACATACGTGTGATTTTCCAAAATTTTTTACTAAAGTCTAATTTTATTCTATACATTCAAAGAACATACATTTTAATTCCTATACTTCTAAAATATTTGAGGTTTGTTTTATGGTCTTGCCTGTCATCTACCTGGAGAATACTTTACGTGCACTTTGAGAAGGCTGCATATCCTGCTTTGGTGGAGTGTTCTATAGATGTCTATAAGGTCAAGTTGATTTACAGTGTTGCTCAAGTCTTCTATTTCCTTTGATCACTGTCTACTTGTGTTATTTAGTATTCAGTAAAGCCATGTGGTCCTGAGTATTGACATGTCTAACTATTACTGTTTGTTTGTTTCTCCCTTTGTTTCTGTAGGTGCCAAATATTTAGCTATTGTTGTTAGGTGCATATATGCTTATAATTATTACATATTTGTGTATTGACCTTTTACCATCATATAATGTCTCCATTTATATTAATGTTTTATTTTAAAATCAATTTTGTCATTAAAATCTGTTTAGTATAGCCACTATAGCTTTCTGCTGTTTGCTATTTATATGATGTATTTTTCCCATCCTTTTATATTTGTATATTATGTGATAAAAGTAAATAACATGAATTTACCTTCTCAACAACTTTTATGTGTACATTACAGAATTGTGAACTATATGCACTGATATGGTTTCGCTCTGTGCCCCACCCAAATCTCATCTCAAATTGTAATCTCCATGTGTTGAAGGAGGGTCATAATGGGGATGTAATTAAATCACATGGGCAGATTTCCCTCTTGCTGTTCTTCCAATGAGTGAGTTCTCAGAAGATCTGATGGTTTAAAAGTGTGGCACTTCCCCCTACATTCTCTCTCTCCTGCCACCATGTAAGGCATGACTTGTTTCCCTTTGCTTTCTGCCATGATTGTAAGTTTCCTGAGTCTTCCCCAGCCATGCAGAACTGTAAGTCAATTAAAACTATTTTCTTTATAAATTACCTAGTCTCAGGTATGTCTTTATAGCAGTGTGAGAATGGACTAATGCAGAAAATTGGTACCAGGAGTGGGGTGCTGCTACAAAAATACAGAAAATGTGAATGTGACATTGGAACTGGGAACTGGGTTTCGGGCAGAGGTTGGAACAGTTTGTAAGGCTCAGAAGAAGACAGAAGACTGGAAGATGTTGGAAAACTGGCAATTTACTAGAGACTTGTTTCATTTTTTATTGTTTGTTTATTTATTTATTTTGAGATGGAGTCTCACTCTGTCACCCAGGCTGGAGTGCAATGGCATGATCTTGGCTCACTGCAACATCTGCTTCTTATGCCTCCTGAGTTCAAGCGATTCTTCCACCTCAGCCTCTCGAGTAGCTGGGGTTACAGACACCTGCCATCACGCCCAGCTAATTTTTGTATTTTCGTAGAGATGGGGTTTCACCATGTTAACCAGGCTGGTTTTGAACTTCTGACCTCAGATGATCTGCCTGACTCAGCCTCCTAAAGTGCTGGGATTACCGGCATGAGCCACCACACCCAGCCTGTTGAATGGTTTTGACTAAAATGCTGGTAGTGATATGAACAATGAAGTCCAGATAGAGATAAGAAACATATTGGAACAAGAGTAAATGTGATTCTTCCTATGCTTTAACAGAGAAACTGATGGCATTGCTCCTGTTCTAGAGATATGTGGAACTTTGAAATTGAGAGAGATGATTTAGGGTATCTGGTGGAAGAAATTTCTAAGCATCAAAGCATTCAAGGTGTGACCTGGCTTTTTCTAAAAGTGTAAACATATATGCATGAAGAATCAGATAGACTGAAACTGAAACTTATGTTTAAAAGGGAAGCAGAGCATAAAAGTTTGGAAAATTTGCAGCTCTACCATGTGGTAGAAAATAAAAACTCATTTCCCGAGGAGAAATTCAAGCCAGCTGCAGAAGTTTGCATAAGTAACAAAGTGCTGAATGTTAACAGCTGAGTCAATAGGAAAACTGTCTCCAGGGCATGTCAGAGATCTTCATGGCAGCCCCTCTCATCACAGGCCTGGAAGCCTAAACAAGAAAAATAGTTTTTTTGCACCAGACCCAGGGCCCTGCTTCTCTGTGGCAGCCTCAGGACTTGGTGCCTGTGTCCCAGTCACTCCAGCTCTGGCCATGTCTAAAAAGAACCAAGGTACATCTTGGGCTGTGGCTTCAGAAGTTACAAGCCCTAATCCTTGGTGGCTTTCACGTGGTGTTGGGCCTGCAAGTGTGCAGAACGCAAGAATTAAGGTTTGGTAACCTCTGTCTAGATTTCACAGGATGTATGGAAATGCCTGGATGTCCATACAGAAGTCTGCTCCAAGCGTGGAACCCTCATAGATTACCTCTACTAAGGCACCACAGAGGAGAAATGTGAAAAGTTGTTATAGTTATTGTTTTTGATTAGTTCATTGTTTAGTCTTTCTATTTAGGATAAGAGTAGTTTACACACCACAGTGCTATAATATTCTATGTTTTTCTAGGTACTATTACCAGTGAGTTTTGTACCTTCAGGTGATTACTTATTGCTCAGTAATTTATTTTTCTTTCTGATTGAAGTATATTCTCTTTAGCATTTCTTGTAGGACAAGTCTGGTATTGATAAAATCTTCTAACTATTGTTTGTCTGGGAAAGTCTGTATTTCTCCTTCATGTTTGAAGGATATTTTTGACAGATATACCATTGTAGGGTAAAAGTGTTTTTCCTTCAACACTTTAAATATGTCATCCCCCTCTCCCCTGGCTTGTAATATTCCACTGAAAAGTCTGCGGCCAGATATACTGTAGCACCACTGTATGTTATTTGTTTCTTTTATCTTGTTGCTTTTAGGATCCTTTCTTTATGTTTGATTTTGAAAGTTTGATTATTAAATGCCATGACATATTATTTGGGTTAAATCTGCTTGGTGTTCTGTAACTTTCTCACATTTGGATATTGATATCTTTCTCAAGGTTTGTGAAGTTTTCTGTTATTATACTTTTTAGAAAATTTTCTACCTTTATCTCTTTCTCTACCTCCTCTTTAAGACCAATAGATTTGCCCTTTTGAAGCTATTTTCTAGATCCTGTAGGTATGCTTCATTTTTTTTCTTTTGTCTCCTCTGTGTATTTTCAAATAACCTTTTTCTTCATGTTCACTAATTCTTTCTTCTGCTTGATCCATTCTGCTATTAAAAGACTAATGCATTCTTCAGTATGCTAAGTGTGTTTCTCAGCTCCACAATTTCTGTTTGATTCTTATTATTTAACTCTTTTTGTTAAATTTAACTGATAGAATTCTAAATTCCTTCTCAGTGTTATCTTGAATTTCTTTGAATATCTTCAACACAGCTATTTTCAATTATCTGTCTGAAAGATCACATATCTCTGCTCTCCAGGACTCATCCCTCATGCCTTATTTAATTCATTTGGTGAGGTCATTATTTCCTGCATGGTGTTGATGCTAGTAGATGTTCTTTTGTGTCTAGGCATTGAAAAGTTAGGTATTTATTGTAGCCTTTACTATCTGTGCTTATTTATAGCTATCCTTCTTGAGAAGGCTTTCCAGATATTTGAAGTAACTTGAATGTTGTGATCTAACTGTTTCTGCTTTAGGGGGCAACCCAAGCCCAGTAACACTGTAGTTCTTGCAGACACATAGAGGTACCACCTTGATGGTCTTGGACAATATACAGGATAATTCTCTGGATTATCATGCAGAGACTTGTTATCTTCCCTCAGATTCTCCCAAACACACAGAGTCTCTGTCTGTTCTAAGCAACTCAAACTGGGTGTGGAGTGACACAAGAACTCCTGTGTCCACCACCACTATGACTACACTGGGTCAGAACTGAAGCCAGCACAGCTCTGGGTCTCGCCCAAGGCCTGCTGTAACCACTCCCTGGTTACTGCCTATGTTTGCTCAATTCCCTCCGGCTCCACAATCACCAGGTGGCAAAGCCAGTCAGGCCTGTGTTCTTCCCTTCAGGGTGGTGGGGTTCTGAATCAGTCCCGAAGCGCCATCTGGAATCAGAGACTAGAGCCTTCCTTAAAAGTTTACTTGGTATTCTATTGTATTATGGCTCATTTGGCATGCAAACCACAATATGCAATCCTTCCCAATCTTCTCTCCCTGTTCCAAAGGCAGAGGAGCCTCACCTTATAGCCACTGCCACCCCTGGATACAAAGAATACTGCCAGACTACCACTGATGTTCCCTTAATGCCCAAGGTCTCTTAAATCAGTTTGTGATGAATACTGCCTATCTTGGTACTCACACTTCAGGGCAATGGGCCACCTTCTGGCCCACAGCAGGTTCAGAAATGCCATTCAAGAGTCAATTCCTGGCATCAGGGACCTCAAGAGCCCACTTGGTGCTCTACTCCACCGTGGACATGTTGGGAACCAAAGCCAGCAAGTCTCAGAGGGTCACCAAGGCCCTGTATATAGTAACTGGGTATTGCTGTTAGTTATTCAGGGCCCAAGGACTCTTCAGTTAGCAGGGGATGAACACTGGAAGAACTGGATCTTTTCCTTCAAGGCAGCAGCTTTCCTTCTGACCTAGGATGTATCTAGAAATGTTTTCTGGGACCTATGGCCTGCACATGGCCTCATGACTCTGACCAGTGCCCTACCCTGCTGTGGCTGAGTTGGTATCCAAGATGCAAGACAAAGTTCTCCCACACTTTCCTCTCCTCTCCTCAAGCAGAAGGAACGGGTCTCTTTTAGAACTGGAAGCTGTGCAGTCTGGAGTTAGAGGAGGAGTGATGCCAACACTCCACTGGGTGCTCCAATGTGTCTTTGGTATGTCTTGTACACACCCAGTCCACTGTCTGTGTCTAGTTCAGCCCTAGGACTCACCAATGAGTTGCAGTTCTTATGGCCTAGACCATCTTTCAACTTTGTTTAGAGACCAAGTGCACTTTGACTCTTGGTAGCAAGGTTTGCAGGCACTCAAGTTTGGCTGCTGGGATCAGTGATTCCCCTCTGGCTAGGGCTGGCTTAAATGCTCCCTCTGTGGGTGGGCATCATCTGAATTTGTTCCAGTTTTCCTTTTGACTCTAACAGGACAGCATTGAGTTCAGTGCTTTACAATTGCTGTGTTCTCTCTCTCCTAGCACCCAGAGTTGCTCTTTGCACCATGCAACCACTGCTGGGGGTTGGGAAGGAGTAGCATCAGTGATTCAAGACTTTTTTTTTTTCTTTTTAAATCTTTTCAGTGCTTCTTTCAGAAACATGAAGTTAAAACCAGGTACTGTGAATGTTCACCTGATTTTTGGTTCTTATGCATATTTTTCCTGTGTAGATAGTTGTTAACTTGGTATACTTATTAGGGGTCATGGAGGACAATTGGTAGAGCTTTCTATTCCGCCATCTTGCTCTGCCTCTCATTGCAGGAAGTTTCTATTGCCTGCTTTTTTGTTAAAGTGTATGGGTCAAGTTTTCTTGTTTCTTCTTATGTTTAGTATTTTTATCCTTGGTGTTGGAAACTGAAAATTTTAGATAATACATTGTAGCAATTCTAGGCCCAAGTTTTCACCTCTGGGTCTTGTTACTACTATTTGCTTGTTTACTTGTTTAGTGACTGGCAAGATTATTTCAGGGTAGTCTAATTCTGCCTTTCAGAATAAAGTCTATGATATTGTTCCTAAGTAACACAGCTTTGCATATGCTCATATTCACCCTGGGATGCCAGTGGATTTGGAAGGAGGTTTTTTTTTTTTTTTCCCCCTCTTTCTTTTCCTGACTAAAACTAGCTTTTTGACTCCATTTATTCCTGGCTGATTGTTCTACTATTTTAAAAGATGTTCAGAGGCATAAATTACCTCATCAACTTTTCAAATCAAATTTGGGATCCTTTGTAGGGACAGTTCCTTGAGGTCAGTTTTGATAACTCTTTTGACTTCAGCGGGGCTCTTTCGGCTATGTCTCCCCAATTTCTATTTGGGTAACTACAGTTTAGCCTGTATCTCCAATGAATCTGTCAATCCCCTATTGTATTATTCAGGGTTCTCCGGAAGGATAGAACTAATACGATATATGTGTATATGAAAAACAGTTTATATTAAGGAGAATTGATTAACATGATCACAAGATGAAGTCCCACGTGAGGTGAAGTCCCATGACAGGCTGTCTCTAATGTGAGGAGCAAGGAAGCCAGTAGTGGCTCAGTCCAAGTCTCAAAGCCAAAAAAGTAGGGAAGCCAACAGCACAGGCTTCAGGCTATGGTTGAAGGCCTGAGATCTCCTGGCAAACCACTGGTGTAAGTCTGAGATCAAAGGAGGAAGAACCTGAAGTCTGATGTTCAAGGACAGGAAGCATTCAACATGGGAGAAAGATGAAAACCAGAAGTCTCAGCAAGCCAGCTTAGTCCACCTCCTTCTGCCTGCTTTTTCTAACCGTGCTGGCAGCCAACTGGATGGTGCTCACACAAATTGAGGGTGGGTCTTCTTTACCAGTCCACTGACTCAAATGTTGATCTCCTCTAGTAACATCCTCACAGACACACCCAGAAACAATAGTGTGCATCCTTCAGTGACACCTTTATATTAACCATCACACCTACCAAATGCCTTTTACAATAACTTGAACTTTTCCACATTTTGTTGTAAATGAAGTTAGGTCATTTGTGGAGGTATTTGGAACTCTATTTTATGTCCCTGTTTCTCTTCCCAGCCCTGGTGCTCATGGCAAGGCCACTAGGCCAATGATGCTGTTTTCTCTGAGTGACACCCCCAATTTAGGAGCTGAGAGATTGGTATTTGGCACACATCTGATAGCGCTCTCTTCTGCTAGCCTCTCTGGGATACCCCAAGAGCCTGGCTAAGAGTAATGAGGGCCCTAATATTATCAGTCATGCTCTGCTCAAAATAGAATGTTAAACCCACGATTGGGAATTAGCCAAATGAAGACAATCTCCACTTCTTGGCTGAACTTGCTCAGAAGTTTGTCTCAGTAACTAATAGCTGGACACAGAGATAATCCTACCTCTCCAAGGAAAATAGCATGACTGCCAGCTGGTGGAAAGGGAACCCTGTGTTCATGCCTGTACCACTTTAGGATTATGTTTCTTTCTTACTGAACTGTAGAAGAAGGAAAAATAAGTGTTTTATTTCAACTACCAAAAACTTCATATTTCTGAATTTTACTATATTTTCTTGGATAAATATTTATTTTTAATATACCCTTAGGGACATTTCCTGGAATTTTAAATGGTTGGTTTTTAACTTTGTGGTTTTTGTTCTTATGGTTTTCAATAATTTAATAATTTTGTTGTTTTAATAATAGTTCCACAGTGAAGTTCATCAGTAGAGCTCCTCATGCTATCATGCTGGAAGTGGAACCCAGAGATCTCTTGATCCACCTTCCTTTTGGTAATCTTGGAGGATATTGCTCTGCAAGGGGTCTAAGTGGGGCAGCCCAAGATACTTGGAAGAACAGAACTGTGTAATCAGTCAGAGAGTTGGGGAATTAACCTAAGTTTCTTGAACCTCCCTCAATTCCTAGCGTCCACTATGTAGTATTTGCTGTGTCCTACATAGTGGACACTGGATTGGAAGACTGTGGCTTGAGGGGGCTTTTTGGGGAAGTAAGCAGAGCGATGACAAAACAAACAAACAAACAAAAACTTGATATGATTTTCCATGACCAAATCTAAAGGAAGACATTAACAACATAGAAAACACTTATAGTACCTGTGTAAGAAGATTTTGAAGGAAAACAGGAAGGGAGTGGTTCTGAGTCTAGACAATACAATAGATAATGCAAAAAAGAAATTATATGATATTATGGAGGTTTCAGATACTAGCAAAATATGTCAAAGGAATTCCAAGATGAGATTGAGTTATATCTTGGCATCCATTATCCAGCATATATCCAAGGAACTGTTCAGGGCCAGGTACACCATTCCACAATATGCCATTTATATAATTTATCACAATTAGTTTAAAAGATTTATTTCAGACTATCCTCTGATCAGGATGTAAGGAAATGTAGGATTTACAGATGATGAAATTTTAAAAGATGAAATTATGATTCAAGACTGACAAATTTTGCTAGATTTTTGGTTAGAAATTGATTATAAATGCTTCTCTGAGAATAATATAATCTTCTCAGATTTTCCCATCTGCAAAAGCCAGCTCTCCTAAGCCAATTCCGTCTTTAGTCGACCTTGTACAAATCTCAGAAAACATAGCCTAGGACCTACTGCCTTGACAGGGATGTGTACACCTGAACTCATAGAAAACAAGTAGTTCTCTTTTATTCAATTGCATGTTATATATTTTCCTATTTATTTTTTATTTGAGACAAGAGTCTCACTATTGTCTCCCAGGCTGGAGTGCAGTGGTGCGATCTCAACTGACTGCAACCTCCGCCTCCTGGTTCAAGGGATTCTCCTACCTCGGCATCCTGAGTAGCTGGGATTACAGGTGCCCACCACCACACCCAGCTAATTTTTGTACTTTTGGTGGAGACAGGGTTTCGCCATGTTGACCAGGCTGGTTTCAAACTCCTGACCTCAGGTGATCCACCTGCCTTGGCCTCCCAAAGTGCTGGGATTACAGGTGTGAGCCACCGTGCTCAGCCATACTTTACATATTTTCTTTGTAAAAATTATTACTTATTTGTACAGGGAGCCTGAGTGAGTTCACACCTGTGAGTTAATGTGTTACCTGGAAATAATCGGGAAGGAGATGGTTAATGTGGACTTACACTTCTCACGTTTTTCAAGTAAGGAAGAAACGCAGAAAAAAAATTTGACCCACCCACACCATGATCATTGAGAAAAACAGACATACATAGACAGTAGAAAGGTAAATTATAGGAGTATTTTCCCTATTGTGTCTCTGACTCATTCTGGTCATACAATTGTGTTAATGTGTTCAATATAGATCTCTCTCTCTACCTACTTTACATTACAAAAAAATTAGGTATGTTTCCCATAAAATTAATTGGTCAAAAGGATGGACTTATAGGGTGTATTAGAATCCAAAGAGCACTTAGAACTCAAGAGGGTGAGATTCTCCTAGTGGTTAAATTGGCCAAGAATATGTCTCTTAGTAAACATAAGTCTTAACTATAGCAGATGGTTTCCCATGGAGGAACAGATAGCCAATTACCTGTATCTTGAATTAATTCCTTAAATCTAACCTTTAAGGAAAACTTGCCTTCTAAGGCAACATTGCACAGAATAGAGTTTTGTTTTGGTTTTGGAATTTTTAATTTTTGTAGATTTGATAGAAATTTATGCAGGATTTTTACATGGATATAGTGGTAAGGTTGGCTTCTAGTGTACCAACCACTTGAATAGTAAATATGGTATCCAATAGGTAGTTTTTCAACTCTTACCTCCTTCCATCCTCCCCTGTTTTGGAGTCCCCAGTGTTTATTATTTCCCTCTGTATGTCCATGTGTATTCATCGTTTAGCTTCCATATAGAAGTGAGAACATGCAGTATATGGTTTTCTGCTTTTGAGTTATTTCATGTAGGATAATGGCCTCCCTTTCCATCCATGTTGCTGCAAAACACATGATTTCATTCTCTCCTTTGACTGTATAGTATTTCATGCTGTATATATACCATATTTTCTTTATTCAATCATCTCTTGATGGACACATAAATTGATTTCATGACTTTGCTATTGTTAATCATGCCACATGTCTTTTTTATCATGCTGTGTCTTTTTGACAGAATAATTTCTTTTCTTTGGGGAGACACATAATAATGGGTTGTGGAGTCAAATAGTACTTCTATTTTATTTTTGAGAAACCTCCATACTGTTCTTTATAGAGGTTGTACTAATTTACATGCTCACCAGTAGTGTATTAAGTGTTCCCTTTTCTCCACAACCTGGCCAACAGCTGTTGTTTTTAACTTTTAAATAATAGCCATCTGACTAGTGGTTGATGGTTTCATTGTTGTGGCTTTAATTTGTTTTTATCTGATGGTTAGTGATCTTGAGCATTTTTTCATGTATTTGTTGACTGCTTGTCTTCTTTTGAGAAAAATTTGTTCTTGCCCTTTGCCTCCTTTTTGAGTTATTTGTTTCCTTCTTGGTTAGTTATTTTGAGTTCCCTGTAGATACTGGATATTAGTTCTTTGTCAGATGTGTAGTTTGCTAATATTTTTCTCCCACTTTGTAAGTGATCTGTTTACTCTGTTATTTCTTTTGCTGTGCAGAAGCTTTTTAGTTTAATTAAGTCCCACTTGTTTATATATGTTTTGGTTGCATTTACTTTTTAGAACTTAGTCGTAAATTCTTTGTCTAGGTCAATTTCCAGAAGTGTTTGTTTTAGGCTTTCTGCTAGGACCTTTATGGTTTCAGGTACTACATTTAAGTCTTGAATCCATCTTGGGTTAACTTTTGTCTGTGGTGAGAGATAGGGGTCCAGTTTCATTCTTCTGCATATAGCTATCCGATTTTCTCAGCACTATTTATTAAATAGGATGTCCTTTTTCCATTGTATATTTTGGTGACTCTGTCAAAGTTAGGTGGTTGTAGGTATGTGGCTTTAAATCTGGGTCCTCTGTTCTGTTCCATTTATTTATGTGTTGATATTTATATGAGTATCATACTGTATTAGTTAGCCTTGTAGTATGATTTAAAGTCAGGTAACATGATACCTTTAGCTTTATTATTTTTATTGAGGACGGCTTTGACTATTCAGGCTCTTTTTTGATTCCATATCAATTTTAGGAATTATTTGGAAGCTGTGGAAGCTCTTCTTTGTATGTCTTGTAAAATTCAACTGCCAGTCTGTCTTCGTCCTGGGTGCTTTTTGGTGGGAAGTCTTTTTTAATGCTCCAATTTCCTTCTTACTGGTCTGTGTACGGTTTCTGTTTCTTCCTGGTTCAGTCCTGGGAGGCCCTATGTTTGCAAAAGTGTATCCATTTCCTCTAATTTATGTCTGCATAGAGATGCTCATGGTAGTTGTTGATGACCTTTGGAATTTCTGTGGTATCAGTTGTAATGTCACCTTTATCTCTTTTTATTGTGCTTATTTGAATCTTTTCACCTTTTTTTTTGTTAATGTAGCTAACAGTCTATCAATTTTGTTTTCTCTTTTGAAATAACTTTTTATTATTTTTAATCTTTTTTTAATTTTTTGGTTCAATTTCATTTAATTCTGCTCTGATCTTTATTCATGTCTTCTGTTAGCTTTGGGTTTGCTTGGTTCTTGTTTTTCTAGTTCCCTGAGGTATTAGGTTGATGAATGGAGATATTTCTTTCTTTTTGATGCAGGCATTTAATAACATGGATCTTCCTTTTAGTGCTGCTTTCACTATATTCCAGAAGTTTTGGTATGTTATGTCACTATTCTTGTTTGTTTCAATTTAAAAAAAAAAAAATTCTGCCTTAATTTTATAATTTACCCAAAGATTGCTGAGGAGCAATTTGCTTAATTTCCATGTATTTGTATAACTTTGGGAACTCCTCTTGGTGTTTATTTCTAATTTTATTCCATAGTAGTCCATAAGTCATAGAGAGACTGGACCAGGAACTTACCAATGGACTTGCCCACAGATCCTCAGGGATGGTAATAGGGTGAGGCAGGCTGATCCTCAGGTCACTCAGGTGAGGACAAGCAGAATACTTAGGTGGTTACCGAACGCTAAGGTAGCAGCAGCCACAGGGCAGATCCAAAGCCTCTCTGGGCTGAGCCTTCAGGAGGGCTCAGGGCCACAGCTGAAATAATTAGATGGGACAGGGTGGCTGTGCTGCAGGTTTGTCACTGGTGAAGACAGGCCCCCATCAGCAGCAGTGGAGGCAGGCAGTTGTAAAGTGTGTTGCCTGCTTGCACCTCACTCCCATAGGAGCAGTGGTGTTATCCTTCACTGGGCCATATGAAGGTGCCTGGTCTTCCTGCTCCCTCCCTGACCCTGTGGAGTGGCTGGCAGTGTGGAAGAGGTGTAGTGACAAAGGTGGAAGCCTCAGAGTAGAATACGGGCTTCAGAGGGCTGGGCTACAGTCAAAATGTTAAGGTGGGGCAGGGTAGCTGTTCTATGGGTCTCTGGCCAGGGAAGGTAACACCCCTCAATGGAAGCAGAGGAAGCTAACACCTGTGGGGCCTGTGACTTTCTGCAGAAGCAGAACCCACCACTGGTGCAGGCAAAGATAAACAGTCTCCCCTTTCCCTCTCTGGCCAGGCCATGGCAACAGCAGCAGCCAGGAATAGATACAACTTTGAGGTGAAGAGTGAAGACCTCGGAAGAGCTCTTTGTTTTAAATCCCTGGCCTTAACATTTGTTTATTTATTTATTGACATTCATTTGGATGGGTTCTCAAATGACCCAATTAGGTAGAATGTCCAGGGCCTCCTATAAGAGACAGCCTTCCCCTATCTTCAAAAGCCCAGTAGGTGACCAAGGAGATAAGGATCAAAATAGTGTTCAGATAGAGCCATAATTATGCATGACCACTTAAGTTTCCTTAGGATATTGTAGAAGGTACTTAACCACTCAAAGATTTTTAGCCTGTAGACAAAAGAGTCCACTTGAGGGTGAGAGACCAAACCCCTAAATAGTAATAAACTGGTTGTCTTCATAGTCTTTTTTTTAGTGCAGTGATTTGGGCTTTGATACCCAAACTAAATGTTCTTTAGCCAGAAATATGCATTTAACAGAAAGATGTAAGGGAACAGTCTGGAAGGCAAGAGGAGTATTTTCAGTAGTGCCAAAGGTCAGAGATAGATGATACACGTTTTCTGTGTCAGATATTATGTGACACAAGGAAGTGCACATTAGAATCTACTGGATAGACTATAAAATTTGAAAATGCCTTCCAATAACATTTGCCACTTTTAGTAAAAAGTAGACTTGAGAGTTTCTATATAATATGTACAGATAGATCATAACGTTTTGAAACATACCTAGTATTATGTTACCAGCTATTGTAACGCAATATAAACAAATGTGCTATTCATTATTCATTTGTGTTTCCACACTTGATTTCCTGTCTGTATATGTAAGAGTTGAACTAGATATGTCAGATCTGACTATTATCAATTTCCTTAATTATCTATGAGAATCTAATATAGGATCTTATCTTGAAGAAGTCTAATCTCCCCTGAAATAGCTTTTGGCAAATTCTGCTTCTTAGGGTCACCACATATTGGTTAAACTGACCCAAAGAAATACTCTTGTTATGGAAGTTTAAAATTTGAATAAATAAAAAATAGGATGGCATGAACTCAGGTTATTGATCTGAATGATCCATAGTATCCCTGTGACTTTTTACAATCATATAAGTTTGACAGCACTAAACTCAAAAAAACTCTAAAATGTCCAGGGTTGATGAGAATAGCTCTCATGCCAACCTATGTTCCAGTATATTCTTTTTTTTTTTTTTAACTTAAATGACTCAAAGTTATGAGGCAAAGGGAGTGGATTAGTTTGTTTCACACTGCTGATAAAGACACACCCAAGACTGAGTACTTTATAAAGAAAAGAGTTCCACATGGCTGGGGAGGCCTCACAATCATGGCAGAAGGCAAGGAGGAGCAAGTCACATCTTACATGGCAGCAGGGAAGACAGAGCTTGTGCAAGAGAACTCTTCCTTATAAAACAATCAGATCTCATGAGCTGTATTCACTATCACCAGAACAGGATAAAACAGACCTGTCTCACGATTCAGTTACCTCCCACTGGGTCCCTTCCATGTCATGTGGGAAATGTGGGAGCTGCAATTCAAGATGAGATTTGGGGTTGGGACACAGCCAAACCATATGAGGGAGTGGCCCTTAGTTTCTCAGGAGATGCATGATCTGCTTGTACAGGACCAGAGTTTTAAACTATTTATTACGCCTTTCAAAGGTAAATGTTATTTGTAGTATCTGCCTTATTTTTTCATCTTCTCCACTCTTCATGGATGGCAAATGAGACATAGAACATCACTGCAGATTGCTCAACGGCTTACAGACACACTATAGGAGACCAAACTTAAATAATCAGATTCTACCTGATAATTCAAAGTTCTTTTCAATTCTTCTGACAGGAGGTAGTTGGACAAAATTAGCTCAATCTTAGATGTCTAGCCAATGCCCATGATTCCATATCACCTAATTACTGATTCATAAGACAGAGCACAGAAAAGTTCAACCCAGCCCTGTTCATAAGGCCTCAGCTCAGGATATTTACTTTATATGACATAGCTTATTCATGACCTTATGTTAAGAAGAGTATCTCTTATTCATAGGTCTTCTTGAATCAGAACCTTTTACAGTAAGTTTCAGGCTCTTGGATGTACATACACACAGATGTCTCTGGGGCATTAGGGCATGGCCACCCTAAATTTTTCTATCTGAAGTCAAAGTTTATTTTTTAAAAGCACTGCATTAAAACAAAAAGGAGACATTACAAAGTGCTGTCCTTCATGGGAACTGCTCTCCAGTTTTGCTGGAATAAATATTCTTCTATTAGAGGAAGACAAGGCTGAATAATGTCATTTGGGGTATTAATGTAGAGGGACATAAATGCCAGGTTTAGAAGTTTTTAATATTGAAATTTAAAATTTGTGTGTTTTTTCTTGAGGATACAGAGCTCCTGTTTCTAATCTCTCCTTCGTCATCACACTATGTTCAGAGTCTGCATATGGTCCACAGCAAGATGGGGTTGGGAGGCAATGCCAAAAGACATTTTCTGTATAAACATCAATAAGCAGGATATCAACAAGTACCTTTCACAAGAGTGTACATTTGATAACTCGATCTTGCTAAAATCTTCAAGCAATAAAATACGACCATTTGAAAGCTTCTTTAAGCATCAGTGATACAGAAAGGTTAAATTATAGCCCAGAAGTTATGTCAGAGGAGACAAGATAAATGTACAATAGCCTCAAGATTAATGTGGTTTCAAAAGCAGCTTGCACACCAAGAGACTATTAGCTCACACTACACTTTCCATTAAATAACAACAATAACAATAACGATGAGCTGTAATGTCATAGCTCAAAGAAAATAGGATATTTAGATAAAAGGGCACAGGGTACAATTTTAGCTAAAATCTCCTCGTAGTTTGTTGTTTGGAGTAAATTGTGAAGCAGCAAAGCTATTTTTACTGAAAGGATATCTTTCTTATATTTTATTATCTTACTAACAATCTTAAGAATCTTTATCGGTCATTAAAATTTTCACTTCACAAATTGGAGAAACAGTTCTAGCTACTGTAAAATTATCCTCACTTCACATAATATTTTCTGTGTGCATATTATAATTTCAGGGGACTGCATTTTACTTTTTTTTAATTTTAAAAGAAATTATGTTCTAATAATGGCTTAGGTAATAAGAAAACACATATTCTTACTTTGATTACATCACTATAAATCCTTAGTGTTGAACCAGTCATTTTAGAGATCTTGTGTGTCATTTTCTCTGTTTTGAAAATGGGAAAATAAATTGAATTAAGTACTAATGTATATGACTTACAAAACAGAGCACATTGAGAGACATAACATATAGAAGGTGATCTCTGTCTTTTGATTGCTCTTCCTACAGCTTTCTAGAACTGTCCACAAGGAATAAAACTCACCCCAAAAGATTTGATGTGATAGTGCATAATATGATTCTGATAAACTAAAAATAAATAAATAATTTTAAATTTAAATACATTCAGTGTTGTAGTGTGATCCTCACAACAAGTCAAATTAGTAAAACAACAAGCAATACTAATATTTATAAATGACATAACTGTATCAGTAGCAAAGCAACTAAAAAGGGATGGAGCTGGGAATATAGCCCCAGAGCATTTTGCAAACCTCGTCATCTTCCCCATTATTTTGTGTGCACTGGAATATCAGGTATGTTTGCCAACCTGCTATTTGCTTCTGTGAATACAGTTTCACTTGGACACAGGCACATCAGTGTGCTTAGTGGCTATGGTTGCTTTTTCACTACAGAAGAATTGAGTAATTGTGACAGAGACCTTATGGCCTGCAAAATCTAAAATATTTACTCTTATTTCTTGGTCCTTTATGGAAAAAATTATTAACCCATTTTACTCATCTGTAGTGCAGGGAACTTGACTTTTTTTTTAACTCTTGTATGCCCACACTTTGCCTAGGATTAGCTGGTTTTCAGTACATGCTTACTGAAAGAAGGATAAAAGGAAGAAAGGAAGGAAAAAGGGAAGCAGAAAGGAGTGTAACAATTGACAATACGTCTAAATTGAACAAAACTAATCTCTTCAACATGGGCTTTCTTATCAAAGCAGTAACTCATCATGGCTTTACTGCTAGGAAGTATAAGTAGGGAAATGAATGAATGATGATCTGCCATTCTTTTGTCACTACTCAGATTTATTTTATTTTTTTTCTGTTTTTTACTTCAGGGTTATGTGAAAAGTGGTCTGAGTTAGAACACTTTTGGAGAAGAATACTAACTTCTAGAATGCACTGCCATCTCCTAAGTAAAAAGCACCACAGCCTGGCTTCTACTTTGGCAAGTGTTACATGAATAAATCTTCTCAGTTCTTATGAACAACTTTAATTATTAAACTGCATTCACTTCATTTCTGTGGATTGTTCTGCAGATGAGCTAAGTTTTATTTGTTTTCAGCCTAAAATACAAGATGTTATCTTTCACAATATGCTGTGTACTCAAAAACTGCAGCAATTTTTTTGATCACTTCAGTATTGGCATATTAACATCTAAATTCAAAGCTGAAACAATGAATGTGTTAAGAAGGCAATTTGACACCTTCCAAGTTCTTCCTTCCTTCAGCTGCACATCTTAGAAAATCAGCAGCATTTGTGCAAACATATGTTTCAGTTGTCAAGCTTCAGTTCATGGGGTCTTGCTTTGACCTTTGATTAACATTTTGGGCCTTGGTCTCCGAAACCAGCCTTGAAAGGATAATGTGGGCCAGGGGTCAGGAGTCAGTCAGAACAGCTTCAGTTATCTAACACTATTTTTTTTAATAAAAGAGAAGAAAAATCCAATGTCAACATATAAAGTTGTTGATTAACTATATTGGAAGGTGGGGTATGTATTGTAGTACTCCAAGTTCTGCCTCATATCTTAAGACTAGAGAGTGTGAGAAGTTTACACAACTAGGTCAAGATAATCAGTTAAGAACCCTTAGGTTTTAACAGAATGAGGAATGATACCAACTTGTATTTCTGTGAACTTTGCCTAATACCGTGTGTCACTCTGTGCCACTCCTTTTACAGAGCAGGCATGTGCATCATCCTGGTTCAGGGGGTCTTTATTCCTTCCAGGATGAAAATCAAACTAGGTGACAAAGAGTCAAGGCCCCTCACGAGTCAGCCCTTGCCTACCTGGTAATACTTGGTACATTTTTTATGCATTTCAGCTAAACTGTTTGCTGTCTTTTACAAGTGTGCCATTCATTTCAGGATCTGTTCCTTTAAACAATGCAATCTCATTTTTAAAAATGAGAAGATTGGATTTATTATTAATTCTTTTCTGCCTCTGAAATCTATTTTTCTCAGATTCCAAAATCTCATGAGTAAGAGGAAGTGAGGAAGCAGACATCTGTTATAAACATATACAGCCTTATTTTTCATAATCTCCAAATTCTCCATTCCATAAAGGCCAGCTTTAGTGCCTCACATCAAGAAACTGGAACAATTCTTTATCAAAAATTGTTTTTCTCTGTTTCACTTTCAAGCATATACCATATCCCCTCTGTATTTATTAAATCCACTATTTTCTTCCTTCAAGATCCAGCTATCACCACATGCTAAAGACCCTCCATTCTACAGGAAACTCTACTGTAGTTTTGCCTAATGCAGAAACCATTTTGTTTGTATTTGCATTCTATCCCTTTCAAAATGTGTCCACCTCCCAATGATATCAGTGCTTTACACTCAGTAGTTCTACGGTAAGTTTTAAGGTGTCTTTAACTTTGTCTTGCTTGAAATGTTCACCCAGCTTTTGCTCAAGTTTTAATAGCTGGGAAATTCTCAAGGCATCTTTTATTAATCCTTTTTACTAATTCATTTTCTACTGGTACTTTTTATAACTTTCACACTCTTCTGTTAGGCATAAGCTCTCCTTCTAATATGATCCCAATGCATTTTAATGCATTTATATTATTTTATTTGCATATATATGTATATTTATGTGTGTATATATGTGTATATATACATATATATGCATGTATGTATAGGTGTGTGTGTGTATACACACATATATATTTCCATACTTGCATTCTTTGGTAACATTTTATCTCTTTAAGGGAAAAATTTTTATCATTTTTATATCTCCAGTCAGCAGTGTTAGTACAGTTCTTAGCACTGATAAGCATTAAATCCAAAGTTATTGATTAGATGAGTCTTTAATTTTTTTCATAACACCACAGCATAATCTAGTGTTGCACTGCATCTTGGAAAAAGATAATAAAAATTTTTTAGGTGAGGCAATATGGAGTCTTTTTATCAAAATTATTTAACTCATTCTTAAGTCTGTTTGCTTACCACAGCTAGCTGTTTGTAACAACTTTATAATACCAGTAAACAAATGTATAATACACTGGTAATCATTGCCTGAGTACTTTTAGCCCTTTCACAGATAAAGAGGTGAAGCTAACAAAAATATGTTTAGAGTCTAATAGTTGTAAACAATGATATCTCTGAGATATTGTTGTAAATAGTCCTGAATAATACATAGGTATATATAGACACACACATCTCTTGCCAAAAAAAAAAAAAAAAAAAAAATTAAAAAGGTGAGAAATAAGCATAGGAAAATAGGAAGAGGAGAGAAAAACAATATAAGGAGGAACAAAAGAAGGAAAGCCTCCCCCAAAGTTACATCTCTTCAGTTATTTGAACATCAATATCTACACTGATATTTTATTGCTAAAATTAGAAATATTAATAATCATTTATTGAGTCCTCGCTATGTTCAAGGTAGTAAATTTGATGAATTAGACAAATTAGTCTTTGCTATGTTCATGGAATTATTGATTTTTGTTTTCCAAAAATAGAAGGCCTAAGTAAATGTAATTAGCTTGTGTGGTTTGTATTGTTTTTAAAGTTCTAGAGCACCTCCTAGAATTGTCTCTCATATTGTCAATGTATTTGTATTTTTTCAAAAAGTATAGCATTTGGTAATGGTGAATTTAAAAGGTTATGGTTTATACCTAAGCAACAAATATCTTAGTGAGAAGAATCTATGTCATAAACATTACTTATATTGCCAAAGAGGACCACAAGTTGCAGTAGCTGTAAGAAGAACGAAGCTGCAGCTATGACATTATCTATGATAGACATGACAGTCCAACTTTGCCTCACCTGGATGAAATGCCTAGAGATTGAGTTCATTTTAAGAACCGCACTTTCAAAATGAAGTACTATGTAGGAAAATGCAATGCAGGCAATCTAGAAATGAGTAGCCAGAGAAAATGAGGGGCCTTTCCACCATGCCTTCTGAGGAACATTTGGCATCTCAGAGTTCCTTTACACTGAAGAGAGAA
The DNA here is from genome assembly GCF_049350105.2 of Macaca mulatta. Taxonomy (NCBI): domain Eukaryota; kingdom Metazoa; phylum Chordata; class Mammalia; order Primates; family Cercopithecidae; genus Macaca; species Macaca mulatta. Next base: position 82,304,814 of record NC_133419.1, read on the forward strand.
AAATCTTGTGTTTAATGAAAACATTAGTTTTTTTTAAGATCCCAGGTGAGGTAAGAAAAATAAGAATAATGGAGAAAGGCAATATATATTCTTAATTTGATTCTGATTTTAAATGAATTTTCCCACATTGAGTGAATTACCATGGGAGATACCAATTGTTGCCCTATAACGGGGAATAGTTTAGAGAAGAATTAGAAGAGAGGACTTTGTGTTTTTCTTTTTTTTTTAATTTTACTTTAAGTTCTGGGATACATGTGCAGAATGTGCAGGTTTGTTACAGAGGTGTACATGTGCCATTGTGGTTTGCTGCACCTATCAACCCATCATTGAGGTTTTAAGCCCTGCATGCATTAGGTATTGTAATTTTTAAGCTTCAAGGGACCTCAGAGGTCATCAGATTATAATATATCAAACTTTTCTTGCCCTTACATCTGGATTAAAGTCAAACATTGTCTTAACAAATATCTTTCTGGTGTTTGGAGATAGGAGATTTTTTTTTAAATGGTGTAGAAATTCAAGGCCCTAAAATAAACTGGTTAGTTTCTCCATATTACAAATTGTTATAGCCAGGACTCACTGTCCTCATATGTCTCCATTACCCAGCTCCTAGAACAAGCCCATAAAATATGGTTGCAACCAGCTGAACTCCTGGACTTATTCTATTGCTCTTCCAGGATTGTAATTATACAGGCAACATTCTCCAAGATACTGGAAAATCTCACTCCCTACTCAAAATAATTTCAAGAGATCTTTTTTAAGTGCTTTTGTTGGTTTGCTTTTACAGAATTGACCCATTTTAGCATTAGAAATCTCTGATGCTATTTATTACTAAAGATCTTGCATGGATCTGAATCTATTGACCTGAATTCATTTCTTATTTTTCTATCAGTTTCTCTCATGACTAACCATCTTCTTCTTGGACAATGGCAACAATTCTTCAGTTGCCATCTCCAGTCTTTTCAGGTTACTCCATGAGACTATACCATACCATGCTCTTATGTAAAAACTATCAGTCTACCCACTGTCTACAGGTAAAATCCAATCCTCTAAGCATCACACACCACAAACATTTATCACACCTCTTAGCTTTTCCTACCCTGGTTACCTTTACTAGGACTTTTATCTTTAACTTGTGTTTCTGTGAACCATTCATACTTTATGGCATAGTATATATGTCATGCTTCTGTGAAAACTACCCTCTCTCTCTCCTCAAAAGTAAACTTTATATCTCCCTCCATTGTTTTTCCATGGAACTTTAAAATATTTTCTTTCCTTAAATTTTGAACTCTTTGGTTTGTCTTTGTGTTTGCCTGAGATCTGAACATATAAATAGGTTATATTTGTTGAATTAATAACTTTTTGAAAGTTTAAGATAAACCAACATGGTCACTAAAAATAAAAGCTTTAAAAAAGTCCATCTTTCTCATTTCCTCCACAATAGTATTTATCTTGCATTAGTTTCTATTGCTGCATGCTTTTCCATAGTTTCTTTTTAAAAAGCCGACACTTTCTTTCCATATTCTGACTGAGAACGAAGCATAAAACAGATTTTGTAGACCCTTTATTATACTGAAACTGAAGCTAAACAATGCATGAAAAAATGTTAGTTGGCAACCTTGGACATTTTGTAGTTATTTTATTTTCTAATGTTCAATCCTCTACATGCCCAAGTTAATTTCTAATAAATTTGTAAATATTGCTTCTACTGTACGTATTACCATGGTACTGAATATTTTAAGCTGGTATGTAAGATAATAATAAGGCATGGTAAGCCAACACAAAGAGTAAAATGCATATTATCAAGGCTATATAGCCCATTAAGTGCATTTCTTTTCCCAAATCTGGTTGATAGCATAGATGACCAACTGTCAACAATTTCTAACACTCTTTCTTTGTTCAGCTAGGTAAACACACTTCTCTCACATTCTCAGTTATTGCCTTTTATAATCTCTGTCTTCTCCTCCTCCTCCTCCTCCTTTCTTTTCCCCTCCCCCCTCCCCCTTCTTCTCCTTCTCCTTCTTCTTCTTTCTTCTTCTTTCTTCTTCTTCTTCATTTTGGATAGAGACAGGGTCTCTCTGTGTTGCCCAGGCTGGTCTCAAACTCCAGGGCTCAACTGATTCTCCTGCCTCAGCCTCCCAAAGTGCTGGAATTACAGGTGTGATATACCGTGCCTGAAAAATTGCTGTCTTCTATCTCCCTTTGACCCTAGTGGAAAATGTACTAGCTTTTATCATATCATTGCCCCAGAGACAACATCATCCAGTTCTCAGTCAACGTTTACTAGGTATTCACTAGCATTCAAACAAGTTGCATCAAATGAAATAAAATTTCTATTAAAATCACTTTAAAAACAACTTACAAAGCAACAAGAATATAATTAAAGGTACAGTGGGCAGGAGGAGATAAAGGGCCAGCTAGTAAAAAGATTTAAGTATTAACAAAGAGAAGCAGCAGAGATCATGTTGCTACCAAATAAGTAAAATGATGCATTCTGGCCTTCACTTCCTCCTTTAACACTCCTAAAGTAACTACCATACAACCATGTCATTTACTATCCAGAAACATTTTCCAGTTGATCTCATTCTATCATGTGACCTTTTTCCCACACAGTTCTACAGACACTGCCCCTTTTTTTCAGAAACTTTCAGAAAGATCAATCACCTTTATTCTGTTTCCAAGGTGCTCTCAAGCCAAAAAGTTCTCTTCCTTCTGAATGGGAGTGTTAGGAGCTGAACTGAGACCACCTAAAATTCATAGGTTGGAATCCTAACCACCAGTTTCTGAGAGTGTGACTGTAGTTGGAGACAGAGTCTTTAAAGAGGTAAAGTTAAATGAAGTCACTGGGGTGAAACCTAATCCCGTATGATTGGTGCTCTTATAAGAAGAGCGTGTTAGGACAGCCACATACAGAGGAAGGACAATGTGAAGACACAAGGAGAAGATGACCATCTGCAAGTCAAGGAAAGATGCTCTCAGGAGGAGCTCACCCCGCAGACATGGACATTTTGATCTCAAACATCTAGCCTCCATAATTGAAATAAAATTAATTTTTGTTTTCTAAACCACCAGGCTATGGCAGTTTGCTATCAGCCTAGCCAACTAACACAGAGATATAAAGAGTTTTTTGTTGTTGATCAAAAACTTTTTTAAATTGTTATGTAATTAATTTTTTAAATTTAATCTCAATGTTTATTGACACTATTAGTATGATGTTCGCAGCTCCTCTCTTATCCTTTAAAATCAATTTTAACCAACCACAAAAGTGCTGCTAATTTGCTAGGGCAATGTGAGAACAAAAGCATATCCTTCAGTCAGCAAATACTGAGTACCTGCTTTGATCAGGAAAAGTACACAGCAAAGAGATGGTGTAAGTACTTCCTGTCATGATCAAAATCTAAAAGAGGAGAAAAAACTTAGCAATATAATGTAAAATTAAAATTGTGGTATGGTTTCTGTTTTGCTTTTCAGAATTTGGGGTATGGTTATGAACAGAAGAGAGATCAAAGCATATACTACTGAATTACAAACAACAAACAACTTCCCCAAATTTATTATTTCACAGCAGAAACAGAGTTGTGTTTAGAAAACAGCTTAGTATCTTGTTGCAAAAATTATTTTAAAAAGCTAAAAAGGAAGAATAAAATTAAAGAAGGAAAAAACTAGGAGAGACAGAGAAATAAGAAAATGAAAGGGATGAGTATAAAGAATACCGTTTCACCACATCATATGTAACGAAATTACATAATTAGCAGAAAATTCAAAAGATTCATGATACCCCCAGGCTGTCTTCCCTTAATGACATTTTTATATGGTTTCCTGAATGGAATGAATTTCCCACCAGTTTTCATTTGTTCAAATTCTTCTTTCTCAACAAGTTTCAGCTCACATGGCCTGTCCTCTATGGAGCTTTCATTAACATATCAGCAAATAACTTTTCTCTTTGTCATCTCCTTTTGCACAGTACTTTGGACGTACATATCCTAGAGTTTACTAAACTACATTACAATTACTGATTTGCATGCCTTTCTCTTCCATTAGGCTGTAATAATAATTTAAGTCTGTAAAAAGTACTTAAAGTCTGAAATAATAATTCAGAAAATAAATGACTGGAATGACATGTAAGGAACAGGAAAGCAGCTATCTTTAGAGCTCAGGCAGGAGAAAAGAACAATTTTCTTGAACACTTCATGATGGAAATACATTTCAGATGAATTCTGAAGTAATATGGATAGACTGAGTGGCAATTTAGGACATTCCTTCATTCGACAAATATTCATTGGGAACATATATTTGGGTTAAGCATGGGGGATTGCTTGGAAGTAAATTTATAATAGACTAATGAGACAGTAAAAATAATTAAAATAAAAATGGAAGGAAAACATATAAAAATGAATGTAAAGGTAAGTTCTGTTTTCCTCATTGTCTGCAGTACATATGTACCACCTCATTGTTTTCATGCCAAGCTTCCAAACAGGCAAGTATTAAATCAGTGCCAAACCTAACACTCAGGAAAGTTTGTTGAAAGCTGTACGGCACTGAGTTTTAAACTCAAATATTGAGTATCTTCAATACTACTAAATTAGTATCCTTTAATGTTATTTTCAACCCTGATATGCATGTACACATTAAAATTTCATGACATGTGCACTTCTATCCATACATGTTTCATGGCTTATTAGAAGGAATGATTGTAATGAACTTGTTTTAATAAATTTGCTAGGAAAGTGTCATTATGTTCCTGTTTTTACATTTTGAGTATTATAGTGAAGAAAGACTGGATAAAAGAACAAAGTATAAAAATGTGTCTTTTTGTGGAGAACCTCTCATATTCAAAGCACAAACCTAAACTGACCCCCTACAGTGTCCCTGTCAAGTAGATATTATTATCTTTTAGATTTGGAGAAATTAAGACAGATGTTTGGTGTCTTTGACAAATTCATAAAGCACATCACCATTGCACCTGTCAGGATATTGTATCCTGAGCTTACCCTGCCATTCATTTGATGATCCTGCAAACATCATTCATCTTCTTTGATCTCTCTATCTGCACAATAAGTGTGTTATCCTAAAATCACTGAACACTTCCTAAAGCTGATACCATGGTTTATTTATACATTTAATTATCTATCTATCTATGTCCCACTTTGAACTAGAAAATATTTTAGATGTCTAATTTATGTGTTACCTTATCCTTTCAATTAAAATTAAGTCACAATCCCAGAACTCAGAAATAGGAAACATTGAGACCAATGTGAATAACAAATATAATTTGTTTAAAAAAATACAAAAAACATCTATACATGTAACAACACAGTGACACATTTGGGCACTTCTGCTTTATACATATGTATATTTGAGGGCCCTTTATAAAATAATATAGGTAACTATCAACGTGTTTTACTGTATTTTTTTAATTATTAGGTTGGCACAAAAGTAATTGCTGTTTTTGACATTATAATAGTTCAATTAGAGTAGAATGACAATAATACCTCCACGTATTTATATAAAAAGTATAGTTTTAAAATTGTTTTCACATGTTTATTTGTCTTGGGCCTAACATTTTGATCCCTGTAAAAAAAAGATCACTTTTTTGTCTTATGCCTGATTTGTAGTAAGATAAAATAAATTCCAGTGAATGTAAATACAGTATCTAAATCCAAGACTTTCCATGAGCTATCATTAACTCTTCTCTGTCTCATTAGATCAATTCAGAAAATTAGAATGAAGGTGCAAATAATTTTTCAGAAATTATGTGTACCTCTGATATATTTTTATTTGTGACAGTATATTCACTGTTCAAAAATTTAAATGCACATGCTTCTTTCTTTTGTATTGAATGTAAAGTCTTTGACACAGAATGCAGAGTCTAGATCATTAGATGCTACACTGAAACAGGAAGAAGGAAAGCTTGCTGTAAGGGAGGTTTGGCGGAAATGAAACACAGGGACTTGCAGTAACAGTGGTAAATGAATGCTCACCAAGCTGAGGTAAATGTTACAATGCAACTAATTAGGACAAGAGGGATGTCAGGCAGTAAATTGGGAGTGTCTCCCTAGTGCCTTCCTAGTCCTTCAAGAAGACCCATCCTAGATCAAGTCAAGAGACTGAAGTCACAAGAGCAGGATTAGGGTTACACAAACATAGACAGGCAGTAACTCTCACTGATGTGTTTCCTTTGCCAAATCCAAAGGCAACCTCAACATCTGAACCTCTGAGCCTGTATTTTCAACTTCCATGTGCCCAGACAGATTTAAACTACAGTTTCTGGAAATCATTAATTAAATCAAAGAGCCTGGAACTTTCCAATTCCAGCATTACGGATACTACTTGAAATTCTTCTGAAAGTCATCCCAATTTTCAGCTGTCTATTATACATGTGATTTAACATATCTGGCAAATGGAGTAATGGGGTGTGACCACCACTTTTAGCATACAACTAAAGCCCTTTTTGTGACACCTATAATGAGAAGCAATGACATGTGACTCTTATGTGCCATATTATGCAATATTACAAATTATGTGTCTGCCTTTCTGACAGATTAGGCATAAAGACATAACCTCTTCCCTTCATTATTATCATGGCAGATGTCCCTTTTTTACCATGATCCAAATCAAGATTAGGTAATAATAAGAAATCAATAATAATACAAACAGCATAATGATATCATAACGACAAATGACATAATAGCTAAACCATATGTGATGTTTACTATATGCCAGCCATTGTTCCAAGTGATGTATTTTATTATAAAAGATATACATATATATATATAAGGTAACACCTTTTATACATACACCTTTTATATATATAAAATTGCATACATGTAAACATACATCTTTTATATATATAAAATTTATATATATAAATACCTTTTTTATATATATACACCATATATATATACATACACCTTTTATAATACAAATAGCAAGATATTTGGGCTTATACACTTTATTTTTTTTTTAATTTATTTATTATTATTATACTTTAAGTTGTAGGGTACATGTGCATAACGTGCAGGTTTGTTACATATGTATACTTGTGCCATGTTGGTGTGCTGCACCCATCAACTTGTCATTTACATCAGGTATAACTCCCAATGCAATCCCTCACCCCTCCCCCTTCCCCATGACAGGCCCCTGTGTGTGATGTTCCCCTTCCTGAGTCCAAGTGATCTCATTGTTCAGTTCCCACCTATGAGTGAGAACATGCGGTGTTTGGTTTTCTGTTCTTGTGATAGATTGCTAAGAATGATGGTTTCCAGCTGCATCCATGTCCCCACAAAGGACACAAACTCATCCTTTTTGATGGCTGCATAGTATTCCATGGTGTATATGTGCCACATTTTCTTAATCCAATCTGTCACTGATGGACATTTGGGTTGATTCCAAGTCTTTGCTATTGTGAATAGTGCTGCAATAAACATACGAGTGCATGTGTCTTTATAGCAGCATAATTTACAATCCTTTGGGTATATACCCAGTAATGGGATGGCTGGGTCATATGGTACATCTAGTTCTAGATCCTTGAGGAATCGCCATACTGTTTTCCATAATGGTTGAACTAGTTTACAATCCCACCAACAGTGTAAAAGTGTTCCTATTTCTCCACATCCTCTCCAGCACCTGTTGTTTCCTGACTTTTTAATGATCGCCATTCTAACTGGTGTGAGATGGTATCTCATTGTGGTTTTGATTTGCATTTCTCTGATGGCCAGTGATGATGAGCATTTTTTCATGTGTCTGTTGGCTGTATGAATGTCTTCTTTTGAGAAATGTCTGTTCATATCCTTTGCCCACTTTTTGATGGGGTTGTTTGTTTTTTTCTTGTAAATTTGTTTGAGTTCTTTGTAGGTTCTGGATATTAGCCCTGTGTCAGATGAGTAGATTGCAAAAATTTTCTCCCATTCTGTAGGTTGCCTGTTCACTCTGATGGTAGTTTCTTTTGCTGTGCAGAAGCTCTTTAGTTTAATGAGATCCCATTTGTCAATTTTGGCTTTTGCTGCCGTTGCTTTTGGTGTTTTAGACATGAAGTCTTTGCCCATGCCTATGTCCTGAATGGTACTACCTAGGTTTTCCTCTAGGATTTTTATGGTATTAGGTCTAACATTTAAGTCTCTAATCCATCTTGAATTAATTTTCGTATAAGGAGTAAGGAAAGGATCCAGTTTCAGCTTTCTACTTATGGCTAGCCAATTTTCCCAGCACCATTTATTAAATAGGGAATCCTTTCCCCATTTCTTGTTTCTCTCAGGTTTGTCAAAGATCAGATGGCTGTAGATGTGTGGTATTATTTCTGAGGACTCTGTTCTGTTCCATTGGTCTATATCTCTGTTTTGGTACCAGTACCATGCTGTTTTGGTTACTGTAGCCTTGTAGTATAGTTTGAAGTCAGGTAGCGTGATGCCTCCAGCTTTGTTCTTTTGACTTAGGATTGTCTTGGCGATGCAGGCTCTTTTTTGGTTCCATATGAACTTTAAAGCAGTTTTTTCCAATTCTGTGAAGAAACTCATTGGTAGCTTGATGGGGATGGCATTGAATCTATACATTACCTTGGGCAGTATGGCCATTTTCACGATATTGATTCTTCCTATCCATGAGCATGGTATGTTCTTCCATGTGTTTGTGTCCTCTATTATTTCACTGAGCAGTGGTTTGTAGTTCTCCTTGAAGAGGTCCTTTACATCCCTTGTAAGTTGGATTCCTAGGTATTTTATTCTCTTTGAAGCAATTGTGAATGGAAGTTCATTCCTGATTTGGCTCTCTGTTTGTCTGTTACTGGTGTATAAGAATGCTTGTGATTTTTGCACATTAATTTTGTATCCTGAGACTTTGCTGAAGTTGCTTATCAGCTTAAGGAGATTTTGGGCTGAGACAATGGGGTTTTCTAAATATACAATCATGTCATCTGCAAACAGGGACAGTTTGACTTCTTCTTTTCCTAACTGAATACCCTTGATTTCCTTCTCTTGCCTAATTGCCCTAGCCAGAACTTCCAACACTATGTTGAATAGGAGTGGTGAGAGAGGGCATCCCTGTCTTGTGCCAGTTTTCAAAGGGAATTTTTCCAGTTTTTGCCCATTCAGTATGATATTGGCTGTGGGTTTGTCATAAATAGCTCTTATTATTTTGAGGTACGTTCCATCAATACCGAATTTATTGAGCGTTTTTAGCATGAAGGGCTGTTGAATTTTGTCAAAAGCCTTTTCTGCATCTATTGAGATAATCATGTGGTTCTTGTCTTTGGTTCTGTTTATATGCTGGATTATGTTTATTGATTTGTGAATGTTGAACCAGCCTTGCATCCCAGGGATGAAGCCCACTTGATCATGGTGGATAAGCTTTTTGATGTGTTGCTGAATCCAGTTTGCCAGTATTTTATTGAGGATTTTTAAATCGATGTTCATCAGGGATATTGGTCTAAAATTCTCTTTTTTTGTTGTGTCTCTGCCAGGCTTTGGTATCAGGATGATGTTGGCCTCATAAAATGAGTTAGGGAGGATTCCCTCTTTTTCTATTGATTGGAATAGTTTCAGAAGGAATGGTACCAACTCCTCCTTGTACCTCTGGTAGAATTCAGCTGTGAATCCATCTGGTCCTGGACTTTTTTTGGTTGGTAGACTATTAATTATTGCCTCAATTTCAGAGCCTGCTATTGGTCTATTCAGGGATTCAACTTCTTCCTGGTTTAGTCTTGGAAGAGTGTAAGCGTCCAGGAAATTATCCATTTCTTCTAGATTTTCCAGTTTATTTGCATAGAGGTGTTTATAGTATTCTCTGATGGTAGTTTGTATTTCTGTGGGGTTGGTGGTGATATCCCCTTTATCATTTTTAATTGCGTCGATTTGATTCTTCTCTCTTTTCTTCTTTATTAGTCTGGCTAGTGGTCTGTCAATTTTGTTGATCTTTTCAAAAAACCAACTCCTGGATTCATTGATTTTTTTGGAGAGTTTTTTGTGTCTCTATCTCCTTCAGTTCTGCTCTGATCTTAGTTATTTCTTGCCTTCTGCTAGCTTTCGAATGTGTTTGCTCTTGCTTCTCTAGTTCTTTTAATTGCGATGTTAGAGTGTCAATTTTAGATCTTTCCTGCTTTCTCTTGTGGGCATTTAGTGCTATAAATTTCCCTCTACACACTGCTTTAAATGTGTCCCAGAGATTCTGGTATGTTGTATCTTTGTTCTCATTGGTTTCAAAGAACATCTTTATTTCTGCCTTCATTTCGTTATTTCTGCCTTCATTTCGTTATGTACCCAGTAGTCATTCAGGAGCAGGTTGTTCAGTTTCCATGTAGTTGAGCGGTTTTGATTGAGTTTCTTAGTCCTGAGTTCTAGTTTGATTGCACTGTGGTCTGAGAGACAGTTTGTTATAATTTCTGTTCTTGTACATTTGCTGAGGAGTGCTTTACTTCCAATTACGTGGTCGATTTTGGAGTAAGTACAATGTGGTGCTGAGAAGAATGTATATTCTGTTGATTTGGGGTGGAGAGTTCTATAGATGTCTATTAGGTCTGCTTGCTGCAGAGATGAGTTCAATTCCTGGATATCCTTGTTAACTTTCTGTCTCGTTGATCTGTCTAATGTTGACAGTGGAGTGTTGAAGTCTCCCATTATTATTGTATGGGAGTCTCTCTTTGTAAGTCTCTAAGGACTTGCTTTATGAATCTGGGTGCTCCTGTATTGGGTGCATATATATTTAGGATAGTTAGCTCTTCCTGTTGAATTGATCCCTTTACCATTATGTAATGGCCTTCTTTGTCTCTTTTGATCTTTGATGGTTTAAAGTCTGTTTTATCAGAGACTAGTATTGCAACCCCCGCTTTTTTTTGTTCTCCATTTACTTGGTAAATCTTCCTCCATCCCTTTATTTTGAGCCTATGTATGTCTCTGCGTGTGAGATGGGTCTCCTGAATACAGCAGACTGATGGGTCTTGACTCTTTATCCAGTTTGCCAGTCTGTGTCTTTTAATTGGAGCATTTAGTCCATTTACATTTAAGGTTAAGATTGTTATGTGTGAACTTGATCCTGCCATTATGATATTAACTGGTTATTTTGCTCGTTAGTTGATGCAGTTTCTTCCTAGCCTCGATGGTCTTTACATTTTGGCATGTTTTTGCAATGGCTGGTACCGGTTGTTCCTTTCCATGTTGAGTGCTTCCTTCAGGGTCTCTTGTAAGGCAGGCCTAGTGGTGACAAAATCTCTAAGCATTTGCTTATCTGTAAAGGATTTTATTTCTCCTTCACTTATGAAACTTAGTTTGGCTGGATATGAAATTCTGGGTTGAAAATTCTTTTCTTTAAGAATGTTGAATATTGGCCCCCACTCTCTTCTGGCTTGGAGAGTTTCTGCCGAGAGATCTGCTGTTAGTCTGATGGGCTTCCCTTTGTGGTAACCCGACCTTTCTCTCTGGCTGCCCTTAACATTTTTTCCTTCATTTCAACTTTGGTGAATCTGGCAATTATGTGTCTTGGAGTTGCTCTTCTCGAGGAGTATCTTTGTGGCGTTCTCTGTATTTCCTGGATTTGAATGTTGGCCTGCCCTACTAGGTTGGGGAAGTTCTCCTGGATGATATCCTGAAGAGTGTTTTCCAACTTGGTTCCATTTTCTCCCTCACTTTCAGGCACCCCAATCAGACGTAGATTTGGTCTTTTTACATAATCCCATACTTCTTGCAGGTTTTGTTCATTTCTTTTTCTTCTTTCTTCTTTCGGTTTCTCTTCTCGCTTCATTTCATTCATTTGATCCTCAATCGCTGATACTCTTTCTTCCAGTTGATCGAGTCGGTTACTGAAGCTTGTGCATTTGTCACGTATTTCTCGTGTCATGGTTTTCATCTCTTTCATTTCGTTTATGACCTTCTCTGCATTAATTACTCTAGCCATCAATTCTTCCACTTTTTTTTTCAAGATTTTTAGTTTCTTTGTGCTGGGTACGTAATTCCTCCTTTAGCTCTGAGAAATTTGATGGACTGAAGCCTTCTCTCATCTCGTCAAAGTCATTCTCCATCCCGCTTTGATCCGTTGCTGGCGATGAGCTGCGCTCCTCTGCCGGGGGAGATGCGCTCTTATTTTTTGAATTTCCAGCTTTTCTGCCCTGCTTTTTCCCCATCTTTGTGGTTTTATCTGCCTCTGGTCTTTGATGATGGTGATGTACTGATGGAGTTTTGGTGTAGGTGTCCTTCCTGTTTGATAGTTTTCCTTCTAACAGTCAGGACCCTCAGCTGTAGGTCTGTTGGAGATTGCTTGAGGTCCACTCCAGACCCTGTTTGCCTGGGTATCAGCAGCAGAGGCTGCAGAAGATAGAATATTTCTGAACAGCGAGTGTACCTGTCTGATTCTTGCTTTGGAAGCTTCCTCTCAGGGGTGTACTCCACCCTGTGTGGTGTGGGGTGTCAGACTGCCCCTAGTGGGGGATGTCTCCCAGTTAGGCTACTCAGGGGTCAGGGACCCACTTGAGCAGGGAGTCTGTCCCTTCTCAGATCTCAACCTCCGTGTTGGGAGATCCACTGCTCTCTTCAAAGCTGTCAGACAGAGTCGTTTGCGTCTGCAGAGGTTTCTGCCAAGTTTGTTATTTACTGTGCCCTGTCCCCAGAGGTGGAGTCTACAGAGACAGGCAGGTTTCCTTGATCTGCTGTGAGCTCCACCCAGTTCGAGCTTCCCAGCAGCTTTGTTTACCTACTTAAGCCTCAGCAATGGCAGGCGCCCCTCCCCCAGCCTCGCTGCTGCCTTGCCGGTAGATCACAGACTGCTGTGCTAGCAATGAGGGAGGCTCCGTGGGTGTGGGACCCTCCCGGCCAGGTGTGGGATATGATCTCCTGGTGTGCCTGTTTGCTTCAAGCGCAGTATTGGGGTGGGAGTTACCCCATTTTCCAGGTGTTGTGTGTCTCAGTTCCCCTGGCTAGGAAAAGGGATTCCCTTCCCCCTTGCGCTTCCCAGGTGAGGCAATGCCTCGCCCTGCTTCAGCTCTCGCTGGTCGGGCTGCAGCAGCTGACCAGCACCGATCGTCCGGCACTCCCCAGTGAGATGAACCCAGTACCTCAGTTGAAAATGCAGAAATCACCGGTCTTCTGTGTCGCTCGCGCTGGGAGTTGGAGACTGGAGCTGTTCCTATTCGGCCATCTTGCTCCTCTATACACTTTAAATGAAAGGTCAGTGCTAACAGTTTTATAAACCACTTTTCTATCTTAACAGTATATTAAATATGTTTTTCTATATCATTAGTACACTACCCAAGAACAGTGGTTCTTTAAGGGCAAGAAATGAAGAGCATCTGCTAGAATAACCTGTACCCACATTTCTGAGCACAAGTAGTGTACACTAAGTATGGTCTTGGTGAATAACTCTGGCTGGCAAGTGTATTTTGAAAAATTTCCCCAGAAGATTTTATTGTCCATTATACACACCTCCCAACCCTCTCACCCCCAAAACTTCTATTTTATAATAATTTTAGTCAGTACATTTCATTGAATGGATATGAACTAATCATTTCTCTATTGTTGTGCACTCACATTTCTGCAAGTGTATTATTATTGTAAGAGCACTGTGATAAACATCCTTGAAACTACAGTTTTAAATTGTTTATTAATTTATTAGTATTGTTATGAGAATCAATTTTAAAATTGTGAAGAATTCTATACCTCTCATACACACTTCCAAAAGCCCTCCATTAGCAATTCTTTTTTTAAAAATAATGTCTGTAAGACCCCCAAATTGCCTTTATTTTTGTAATAAAAATGCATCTTGGCATCTAATTTGAATTTGATTATTAAATATTTGTCCAGTTTATTGACCTTCTATTTTTTCTTAAATGATATACTTGTATAAGTATTTTAGAAACTTGTTTCTTAGCATATTTAGCTTTCTAAATTGTTTAGATTTTGCATATATTTTATATATATCAAAATAATGTATGAAAAATAGCAAAAATATGTAGCAAAAATATATGCTATTATATATGTTACTTAAAATAGTTTCTTAAGAGTTAATATGCACCATTTCATAATATCTTTGAGTAATGTAGTGAAGCTAAATTTATCCTAATTTTCTGCCTTCTTTAAAAATATATAAGATTGATTTAATAAAAGGTCTTGCTAAAATTTAGAAGTATGGAAGCCTACACAGTATGGTGGAACGTGCCATTGGGTAATATTAGTTATTTTATTCTCATTATAAAAAATAATTAAAATAAAAACAATATTAAAGGTGAAATTATTTGATATTATTTATATTTCCATTTTCTGTATTTATCTTGCTAAGAATTTCACATTTTGAAAAGTTTTTTTCTTGATATTTCTTAGAGTTCAAGCACATACTTTGGACTGACCTTTTCATTTATGGACTCACCTCAAAGTCCTCACTTAGTAAAATGAAAACTAATAGCACTGGTTGGAAGTGGTGTTAAAAAGACAGAGAAAGTACAAGGGCTTTCTTACGGCTTTCTTTGCTCCAGAGGTTCTGTGTGCTCTGTATCATTTATCCATTTATTTATGTATTTATTCAGCAAATATTTCTTGGAAACTCTTTAGCATATACATTTCTTGTTTTGTTTTTTTTCATAAATGGTGCCAAAACAGATCTGTTGTGAGAAGTACTGATTTAATATAAAGTGAGAACAATGACGCTCCTAAAACATAATACTTGACTGCTGGTACGTTTCTTTTTCTAGCTGAATTCCTCTTGCGCCCTGGCCTAGAAGCTCATGGTATATTTTCTAGGCCAGAACTGTAGCTTTTCCACATGCCTTTAGAAAAAGCTGAATACTGTGCCATTGCATGCCAAGATTCAATGGCGTTCTAATTTGCAAAACTGAATGAAAGTTATGCTTACAACCTAATAAAAGTCCTTCAATTCTAAAGTAAAATAAAATAATAGAATTTGTCTCCAAGTATTTTCTACTAAACTTCTTCGCTAGGGTAATTCCAATTGTAGAATGCATAACATGTTTTGATTTTTTGTTTTTTTGTTTTGCTTTGTTTTTGAGAAGACCATTTTGTTACTAACAAAATACAAATGCATCATTAAACACTGAAACCAAGTTTGTTTTTAGCTACAATGGGATGTTCATTCATTGTGGAAATTTAGCATTTAACTTTGTCTTGCTTTGAGGATTTAATAATTTTAGAAAAGCCATCCTGAGTTTAAGTAAAAGTTAAACTTTTCTACTTTTCTATCCGGATTCTACTATATCCAACAAAACCACTGAAACTAAGCAAGATTAGCCTAAAGGTTGAAGCTGTATGGCTATGCATTATATGACTTTATATTCAAAGATGATCTTATCAATACAGAAAGCCATTCCTATAGGTATCATGTCAGGGACAATTCTGTGGTTAGGTCTGCGTCTATCCTCAGTTCTCATGGTCTCTTTGGTGATAGCACAAACCATGTAATATAGCTGCTTGCCTTCAGCGTAGAGCCATGTTGGCCAGTCATATCCAGACCCTTGGTGCTACTCCCTGATACTGTTCATTTCCTCTGGTTGTTTGTATTTACCATTCCCAGAGGCTTAGCTTCTGTGAACCTTTTCCATTTTCACAAACACTAACGCCAAGCTGTCTTTGCTCACATGCCAGATTGCTTTTCTTCTTCTCTCTAGAAACTGAATTTCTTCAACACCTTTTGAGATATTTATACAAGACACAGGAGAAGTCAAGATGAGTAAGGTATCACTTTACCCTCTAGAAGTACTGGGTGGAAAAGAAAGGAAATGCCATTTATAAAACATGATGATGTACTAGAAATGGGGTTCAATGATTTATATGCAGTATTTTATTATAAAAATCTATTAAATTGAGATGAAGACCAACTCCTCTAATTTCCAGTTTCCTAATTTAGCTATTAATGAAATTAAACCTTAATGATAATGGATGTACCTGTTTATTTGCAGTTCATCTGTTGGAAGTGGTCTCCCTGAAGAAAAAGGAAGAGGATGGATGGAAGGAAGGAAGGAAGGAAGGAAGGAAGGAAGGAAGGGAGGGAGGGAGGGAGGGAGGGAGGGAGGGAGGAAAAGAAAAAAGAAAAGGGAAAGAGTAAGAAAGAAAGATGGAGGGAGGGAAGAGAGAAAGAAGGAGGAAGGGAGGGAAAGATGGAGGAAGGAATGAAGCGGAGGGAAGGAGAGAAACAGGCAGGGAGGGAGGCAGGGAGGGAGAAAAAAAAGGAAGAAAAGAAAGAGAAGAAAAACACAAAAAGCCATGCCGGAAGTATATAATGTGGCTAAAAGTTTGAATTACTCAGGGGTCTTAAGAAATTTAGTATTTATTGAACAACCGCTGTGTACCATCAATATTATATGTGTTATAAACATCTCACAGACTCTTTGTAAGTAACCTATGACTTGGGTAATACTATTGTTATTTTACAGATGATAAAACAACTGTAGAACTAATGGTTCTTAAGTTTCATATCCACCAACACACAGCTAGTGAAGGAAAAGCTGTGCCTACTAACTACAGATTTAATATTCTTTAGATAATTTTTAAATTGGAGAATTTATAAACCTTGAGAACTTAAGAGACTCTAAGATACCAAAAGACAGTTGAAGCTGAAGAGCAATGATAAATTCCATGAAGAACCTCACAGAATTTAAGGATGTAATCTGTAGCATAAATACTGAGATACAACACTGGAGAACTTTTCTTCCACTGTTGGGGAACAGCCTCCCACTTAAGCAGTCATATTTAATATTATATATAATAATAAAATGCTATTTAATTGGATAATGTTGAATAATGTTTTCTGAGCCATTTCTTCACAATATTCTTTCTCTCTCTCTCTTTCTTTTCCTTCCTAGATGCTATTCTCTAAATTTAGAATTTGGGGTACTTCCTCCAACCCTATGGCTTTAACAGCATTAGTAATTAAACATAGGAACAGATATAATTAGCTTGTCCTCTTTTTGTAGAGCTTGATAGCTCACAAAGTACTGCTATGTATATTACCTCCAGTTGAAGATCCTGGTATATTTCATTTGACTTCATCACTTGGAATTTTTAGATAAAGAAGATGAAAACTGGTTGTTAAATCACATAACAGTGGCTTTAACAAAATATTTCAAAACATTAGTATATATCTTCTCTAAAATGTGGTAACTCTGGGCTGTTTGAATCTTATGATACACTTTATCACCTAAACCTGCCATTTTCTCTTTGCTTTTCTCATAAATCAATTCAGAGCTTTTTCCAAGCTGTGAAACAAAGGCACAGTAAAGGTTCTAAGAGGAAACGATTACACCTTTTTTTTTTTTTAATTAATCCACTAAAAACCCAAACCATAAATATTGGAGACTAAGAAACCTTTTAGGTCATTGATTCTGCAATTTCCCAAAGGTGGAGCAATAACTGAACCAACAGAATCAGTTGCTCAAGAATAGAATGTCTATTAATATCAGTTTAATATCTTTGCTCTGAGAACACAATTTGCTTTTGAGTGGACGCTGTAGTTGTTTCTAGTGAAAAGTAAATAATCTCTTCTTTTTGAAAACATGCATTTAATGAAGAAGAATCCCTCCTATGGCTGAAATAATGTTCTTCCCACACATCTACAGTTCTACGGCTAATAAAAGGGATTATCAGGCAAATAGAAATGTAGTTTACAGTTTCAATAGCTCACAGCATTACTTTTTACCTCAATAAGTAAATCAAGTATTTATGCCTGAAAACTACTAAAAAGTCAACTTTTCAGATCTGTATTATTCTGACAGTGTATAATGAATACTTTGTCATAGCAAGTAACAAATTTTATTATAGCTTTAATGCTTAAAATTCCATCTGTTTCCACAAACAGAACATGAATACAGGAAAGCAACCATTAATCTTAAATGCACTAAAAAAAATTCTCATAGCAAAGGGCTTGTAAAAGGCATTTTAAAATGTTCAGGCAGGGTCTGTTCACAGTGTGTGTCATGCCTCTGTTTTAATGCATTAGTTACTCAGAGCCATCCATATCTATTCTATAGACATCTGTAAAAGAAAGACAATATTCTTTTAAAATGGGGAAATATGACTGATTTGGTAATAGGATAAGCAAGGATCGTTTGCCTATTCATCTATTGTCTTGCAATTACAAGGAAGTAAGCAAATAACTTGGGCCTTTGTTTTCATTATTGTGATGGTTTTTTTCATCAAAATCACCATTCACTTATGTATTCATCAAATATTTATTGAACACCTACTGTGTCAAACACTCTGTTAGGCCATAAAAATTCAGAGATGAGAAGCACAGTCTCTGTCTTCAAGAAGCTCACAGTAAAGTAAATACAGACAATGCAGTAAATAGGCAGGATATACTGTGGAAAGATGTGTGCTCATTAATCAGGAATCAAAGAATGTTTCTCCAGGGAGGGAACCTATGAGGAGGGTTTTACATAATGAGTAGGCAATAACTAGGTGAAAAAGAAGATAGGCATTATATTCAGGATTATCTTTCCAAATTTATATTATTCCCTGCCATTTTATAAATAAGAATGCAAAATATCAAAAAAGTTAAATGGCTTAAATAGGGTCACTCTATGAATAAACCTACAACAGACAAGAATTATTCCACTGATAGCACCTTCTGTGTTTTTCACATGCAAACATGGGGAAATACCTCACTATTTAAGAATAGTTAAGGATTATTAATAATTAAATTCTATTGAGATTATTGGCTTGTGAGTTCTCTTTATCAAATAATGGATTGGATTTATAATTTCATATTTGAGGATTATTTTTATTTTTAATTCTAAACCACTGCTCATCACATTTGACTGAGGCAAAATATCTGTAAATGTTTTCATTGTCTTATAATTAAGCAAATAAATAATTAACCCATGGAATGAGAGGGTATGAATTGTTTAAAAGAGTGTCCATTTGCACTACATATCCTGGTTAAATACCACAGGCATGAAAAGGTCAATGCAAATGAAGAATATGGATTTTCCTAAGTCATAATCATCACAACTCTCCTGTAACAGATGCATCCCTGAACTGCTTATACGTGTCTAAATCTAGGTAAAGAATTGTCTGAGATGACACTAATATGCTGTTAATAGTGATGATGTAAGCAATATTAATGATGCATCCAAAGTGTATAGATAAATGTTTAAAAACCAGCTTCTCAGAAGCAAAATGTTCTCATATGTATGTAGCATTTCTCAATTTTGTGGTATAAACTCTCTCAAAATGGCTAAATTTAAGCTATCAATATTACATCACTGAACTGAATTCGAAATTAAGAAGAAATGCTTACAATTACCTTATGTATGCTCATATGACTGAATTTTAGCATGCCACTGGAAATGTACAACAGATCTTACTAGATTTACCCAAGGCAAAAGAAGCATCAAATTAAATTTTAGCAAAATTATAGGATGTCACAATTTAGACAAGCTAAAGATATTGCTCTCAGAAAAAAGTTATCAATACGTGCTCCACTAAAATTTGGGAATTCCCAGCTTCCTTTAAGAGATCAATAATTCCAAACTATTTTCTTAATAATATTTGCTTTGTACTGTGTAGATATTCGTAGTGACAGTATGACAGTAGCAACGGGTAAAACTGTGGGTGCTCTAACACAGATCACGGTAGTGGCAATAAGCTGTTTTATCCATCTTTGCATTCTTCAATGCCACTAATATGTTTCACTTAACAATAAAAGTTTCACTTAACAATGTCCTGGATGAAGAAGTAAAACATTAATTTTTTTAAAAGGTCAAGCTTTGAGTTCATATCTTCAACAGTGTGTGTGATGAAATAAAAAGCATGCATAAAATGTGTCTGTTACCTTCAGAAATATGGCAGACAGCTTGAGGAAAATTACTGGGCAATTGTTTGAGTCCTGAGCCAAAATAGCTGTTTTTATTTACAGAAATCTTCTTTGCTTGAAAAAACAACTGATAAACTATAGTTATTTACTTTTGGGTAATTGGCAGAAAATTTTTTTTAAAAAGTATGATGTAAGTTTATTTCTATTGAGACAATTAGCATTATTTGGTGCCAATAATAAAATTTTAGCTTTCAAGAAAACTTAGGAATTTGGAAAGTGTATTTGTTCCGCCATGAACCTGACAGCTTCTCAATACTCAAAACATCTGTTGAGATTAGTGGTGAAACTGGTGAACGGAATTTTTTTATGTATTATAATGAAATGCCTCAACATTTGGAAGATAAACATTACTCAATGAACCATTGTTTTCCAAATGGCAAACGTTTGTGTTACAAAATAAAACATGGGTAAAAGATCTATTCAAAATGCAAGGTAGTTTAATGAATTTTAATATAAAAGAGAACAAAAACTTTATGATATGGAATCAGATTCCACATTGTAACTAACCATTAGGAAATTTAGAGTTGTTGAGTTTTGTTATAGTATTTAAGAAGAATAACCACAACTGTCTTAGAAGGCTATTAAATTTATTCTCTTTCCAACTACGTATCTGCATGAGGTCAAATGTTCTTCTCCACCAAAATAACCTAGGCTAGAATTTGAATGCAGAACAGCTACAGCAATTGAACTGTCTTCTATTAAGTCCCAAATTAGTACAATTTATAAAAATGTAAAACAATGCAATTATTTCTACTGTATATTTTTGTTTTGGAAAATACAATGAATTTTATTAATAGTGAATCAATGGGTAGTTGATTTATTTTTGTTATTTTCAAATAGAATAAATATTTCAAAATTTGTTCACAGTTAATTTTGAGTATAGACACACACACACACACACACTTAGTAGATTTCTCATCTATACAAAAGGACTTTGTAGTTCTCAATAATTTTTAGGAGCGCAAATGTGTACTGAGACCAAAATGACTGAGATCCACTGCTCTAACATACATTAAAAGTATCTGCCAAACTTTAAAATACACACACACACCCCCATAGAGAAAATTTTAGAAGCCTTACTTGTAATTCCAAAGACTCAAATGAACACTCTGGGTAAGAATGGTATTTCTTGAGACATCCAGTGTTAAAATTATGTGAACATGAATTTAAATCTGAGTCCCCAAATCCAAAATAAACCCAGGTTTGCTACTTGGCAATAACTGCCTCCCCACCTATTAACATGTCATATTTATAATTCATACACGTTACTCATTATCACTACAGTTGGGGTTTCTCAATGTTCAAAGTTTTCTGAGATCGGAGTTCCAATTAGTATCACCTCAAAGTGTTGGTACAATGATTAAATGAGAAAAGTATTTAACATAAATTATTTGAACTATTTTCATGCCTTTTGTTTTTTATTATCTTGTTATTTTCACTTGGTTACAATTATTTTGCTAGTTAAGTGGTCCTAGAGCTTCATTTTTTCATTATCCATGATGGGAATCGCCACCCCTTCTAAGACAACATGTTTCACTACTCTATGAAAAACCTTTCATTATTTCATCAATGTGCCTCGTAGCTTTCAATTTACCTTAAAACCAACATTCTTCATTGAACAGGCATTTTTGAGAATTATGTAGGTTTACTGAAAGGAGCCCTAGAAAAATAGATTTATTCTTGAATATTAGATTTATCACTATGGTTTGTGTTGCCGTTGGCAAAAAAAACTGAACGTTAGTTGTTTCATCTATAAAATGGAGATATTTTTTTTTTCAGGGATATTATGAAATCTGCAAAAACACAGCATATGTTAATCACATAATGGTGCATGCTATTCATTCAATTTTATGTCCCACTGGGACTTTACGTAAAGAATTTGTTAGGAGCTAAATATACGATTATGAGACACATACATGCCCAACCCTTATGAAGCTTTAAGTCCAGAGTGATCACTTAGCATATTAAATCAGTGACCAGAATTCTACGTGTTTTTGCTTACTGCTTTCCAACTGAGTGCCAATACTGAGAAAAAAGTAATCCGTTCATTTTGCACTACTTTACTTACTGCTTCTAATATTATGTTAAAGAACAATGATTGTCCATGTTTTCTTGCTTTTCTTAGTCACTGCATTTACCATGATTCTTCTCTCCCTGGTATTCTTGCTATCAGTCACCTATACTATGCAAAGAGTATGACCAACAGAATACTCTTTCATTGTACAAAAGAGTTTTTTTTCTTGAAGTATATATTTTTTTTTCTGCAGTTGTATTGTACAGGTCAAAGACATTGCAGCTAGTGGTGCCAATTGTCTTTCATTAGACATGCAAGCAATCAATCCAAAGACAGTTTTAAAATCCTAAACCTATCCCCAAGAGTTTGCTGCTAGTGGCATAAACTGACACACAATGGCTTTAAAAGAGGTAATTAACAGATAATTAAATATTTATGTTATATATAGGAAAGGGCCTAAGTGCTTTGACAGGAGGGTAGATACAGGACTTACTGACTGACTGACTTTGCATAGAAATGCAACTGACACTTAGAGAGTAGAGGATGACTAAAGGGCCCTGTCTTCAGATTTTGACCATGTAATCTTAGAGAACTATATCTACACTTACTATATTATTCTGCATTCAGAAAAAAATGTTTGGTTTTTGTCTGTTTTATGCCACTTTGTGGGACATAAAAATGAGTTAGTACATGATCCTGCTTTCAAGCAGGATCCTGCTTTCAAGAGCTTGCACTCCAGTGGGATAACAGAATATTTCTTGACACATGTAAATTATATGAAATTCAAATTGAGGTACCCACACATAAAGTTTATTAATTCACAGCTAGGTTCATTTGGCATGAATTGTCTATGAGTGCATTCATGCTCCAACTACTGAGTTGAATAATTGCAATAGACACCATATGGTTTGCAAATCCTGTCTAGTCTTTTACAGGAAACGTTTATTGACCTCTGCTTTGAAGAGATTATGAAAGTGTTAAATTTTTGTCCCAGCTACTCGGGAGGCTGAGGCAGGAGAATGCCATACCCAGGAGGCGGAGCTTGCAGTGAGCTGAGATCTGGCCACTGCACTCCAGCCTGGGCGACAGAGCGAGACTCCGTCTCAAAAAAAAAAAAAAAAAACAAAAAACTTTGAGATAATGATTGTGATGATGACAGTGATAATGGTGAGCTGGAAAAGCATCATGATTATAATCATATTATTTTTTTACTATATCTAGGGTGAGACTATTTCTTGGATGGACCATTGTAACAAATGACACATTCAATCAATTGTACAGCGATTCCCATTCATTTCATTACTACAAACAAAATGTAATTTTGTGTATTTCTGCAATCTTTCATCATTTATAGTCATTTCTAATGTGTTCTGATGCTATGTAATAGAAGTTGGGTGAGTGTGGAAAATATTGTTGCTTACCTAGCTAGCATTCTACACTCCCACTTTTCCTTTCCTTCTTACAAGAATACTGCTCTTGTTCAAGAATGGGCATTGTAAATCTTCAGGTACAGAATAGGCTGAATCCTTCTTTAGTTTAAGCTAATTAAGCTGTTTCTAACCATCTTAACAAGTGATAGGCTTAGGTATGCACATGTGACTTAATTCTGGCCAAGTATATATGAAATTATGCCTGCTAGAGAGAAATGTCTCTCCATATCCATATTCTTGCCTAATGTGAAAAAACGGTGACTGAATCTAAACACCGTAACTTTATGAAATATGCCACTGCCTATACCAGGAATGGCCATACTCTGAGGTACAGGATAGAATTGAGTGGTGGGAGGACGAGGACGTTTAAGAAAAAAGGTAAATTGATTAAAGGTATACGTCCTCCTCAAATAACATGAATATTATTTATTCTCCCTGACTGGACTGCTGACCCCTCCTCGTATCTCCACATGGCAGAAAGTGAGTTATGTAGCTCTTTGGCTTCTTCTATTTATTTTTTAATTTAATTTTATTTTTGAGACAGAGATTCGCTCTCATTACCCAGGCTGGAGTGCAGTGGCATGATCTCGGCTCACTGCAACCTCCACCTCCCGGGTTCAATTGATCCTCCTGCCAAAGCCTCCCAAGTAGCTGGGATTACGGGTGCCCGCCACCACAGCCAGCTAATTTTTGTATTTTTAGTAGAGACGGATTTTCACCATGTTCGGCATGCTG
Source organism: Macaca mulatta (assembly GCF_049350105.2). Taxonomy (NCBI): domain Eukaryota; kingdom Metazoa; phylum Chordata; class Mammalia; order Primates; family Cercopithecidae; genus Macaca; species Macaca mulatta. Next base: position 82,328,787 of record NC_133419.1, read on the forward strand.
GTCTCGAACTCCTGATTTCAAGTGATCCACCTGCCTCAGACTCCCAAAGTGCTGAGATTCCAGGCGTGAGCTGCCGCGCCTGGCTCTCTGGCTTCTTCTTACAAGGGCATTAATCCCATTCATGATGGTTTCACTCTCATGAACTAATTACTTTCAAAGGCCCTACCTCCAAATAAAATTATGTTTGGATTAAAGTTTCAACAAATGAATTTTAGGGAAATCATAAACATTAGTTCATTGCAACCATTTATGATTATCCATCTAAATTTTTATATGTTAAATCAATTGCATTATATTTTATTCTTTTTTAGTTTACGATGGAGAAACAAAAGTATTAGGAGTCCCATGTGCTCATCACCTGGCCTTAAGAATTCTTCCCTATAAACACCATCATCCACTCCCCTATATTACTTAGACACTAATCCAAACTATATCATTTCATCTCTTAATCTTTTATAACATTAAAATATGAAAATTATGTTTAACATTATGCATAAAATAGATTTATAATAGTCATCTATTATCAGGAAATATCCAGTCAGTTTAGAAATTCCAATGGCTTCATAAATGTTGTAACTTAAATTTGTTTGTTCTACAGTTCTTTGAAATTGGAATCCCAATGTTGCACAGATCACGACTGATGTATCTTTTGAGTATTTACAAATTTGTTTATCTCATTTGCTTTTCTTCTTGTTCTCTTTTTCACTCTCTCATTGTTTTAGAAACCAATTGTCTTGTAGTGTTTTATACAGTTTAGATTAGGACTGCCCAATAGAACTTTCTGCAATTACAGAAATGTTCTGGGCTGTTGAATACGATCGCCACTAGCCACGTATGGCTATTGAGTCCCGTAGAGAATGTTTCCAAGGAACTAAACGGGTTTTTTAATGTTAAATTTACACTTAAATAGCTGCATGTGGCAAGTAGCTACTATTAACTACTACTTTTGAAAGCGTGGTTGTGGATTTTGTTAATTACATCTCTGTGGTATAGTTTAACATTATCTTTCTGTTCTTTTTATTTCCTGTAAATCTGTGGTTGAATATTAACTACAGGTTTGATCATATCCAACCCGTTATTTGTTTGAAAGAATCCTACATTGGTGATTTTATCTTCTTTCTTCAAGAGGCACATAAACCCTGGGTACCATTCTATTTATGGGATTAGCTGCACTGGATGTTCAAATCTAGAGGTCTTAGTTCATTGGAGGTTGCACAATGCTAATATTCTAATTCTCTTATTCTTCCTGCATTTAATATTCTTGCAGAAAAGTTCACCTACTATTTGTTTAGCCTCTGATACATTTTATATATAGGTAAGGCAGGATTCATGGCAAGATAAATGATTCTTTCCCTTTATTTACTAATTTAAAAATAATAATATAGATCCTTAGCACCTTTCAAAATCATGATTGTAAGAATCATTTTAACTTATGCATTTATTAATATTTAATATATTTTCATCTATTGGAGTTATTCTTCTTAGTGATGCTCATAATCTTCCATATTTGTCCGGTGGCAGCCTTTTGAGGTTGAATTCTGTTCTTTTGAGATGGCGCTAGAAGTCTTCCATAATTTATGTATTATTTTAAAATTATAATATAACTCTCAATATCACACAATTTACAGGAAATTTTGTATTATAACAAACAAATGCAAATATCACTAGCCCCCAAAGACTGTCTGGGCATATGCAATAATAATTAACTTCAGTTGTCCCTGATATTGAGTCAGTTTGGATCATATAAGCACTGTAACATTGCACAAATATTTGATTTTATCATTTTGAAGTTAGATTTGTCAAAAAAAATACTCGTTTTATGTAACATCTGATGGTTTTGTTGTACGCCTCAATATTTAAGCACGTCAATTTCCATGTGTATTCTTGCTCCAGGTCAAGAAACAGAGGTGAGCCTTTTAATGGTATAATTTAAAACAAATTGTAAGTAAATCAGTATTTGCTACATTTCATGGAAATGCTTTGTATTTACAGCATGACTATGCTTAATCCTTACTGTAATTTTTGATATAAATAAAATTTTTAATCCCAGTTTTTAAAGTAAACTGAGTTTCAGAGATGTTAAAGCGTGTTTCCAAAACAAAAACCTCTTAAATGTTCAAGTCAAGAATAAGATTCAAGTTTTCAATTCAAGTATCTTTTTACTATACTGGGATTCTGTTTTTGAAGCCATCTTCACTGCAAATTACTTAAGTGAAGGTTCACATTTCACTGCAGGTATCTTTAAGCATAAATAGGGTATTTTTAAACCAAGGCATAAATATATAGATTAAAATGCTTTACCAAAATAATAAATACATTCCTATCATCATCTTTTTAAACTATTTTACTGTCCCTAGAAATTTGTCTTTCTTTTTTTCTTGGCAAATGCATAGTACTATGTGACCATTTCAGAATAAAGAAGGTAAAGTTTTTTGAGGCATTAATGGAAACTATAAATACTAACCTATAAATACTAAACTATAAATACTAAATTTTCGACTTTTATGGATTCTGCAAAATCAATTTTTTGGCTCAATAGATGCCTATACCCTCATCTCTTCCCTAATTCAGAGAACTCTTTCGTCTTCCTCGGAAGAGGTAAAACTGTAGACACCGAAAACTATTTCAGAAAATGTATGTGAAGACCCAGATGTAGTACTTGCATCACTCGCAATACTTCATGCTAGGTGACAACAGAAGTTCAACTTGAAGCTCTATCCTCTAGGAGTTCCCTCCAGAAATCAAGAACTTAAGTTTAATAAGACATCATGCCATCCTGAGTCATGCATATGATCATATTAAACGATAGGAACCATTTCGAGTATCTTCTGTGTGTCAGACTTTTTTGTTTTGTTTTGTTTTTGAGACAGGGTCTCCCCGCTGTCTCCCTCTGTAACCCAGGCTCTAGTGCATTGGCATAAATATGGCTCACTGGAGCCTCGACGTCCCAGGATCAAGCAATCCTCCCACTTCAGCCTCCCAAGTACCTGGGACCACAGGCACATGTCACCATGCCCAACTAAAAAAAAAAAAAAAATTGTGGACATGGTGTATCACCATGTTGCCCAGGCTGGTCTCCAACTCCTAGGCTCAGGTGATCATCTGCCTCAGCCTCCCAAAGTGCTGGAATTACAAACGTGAGCCACCACACCCAGCAGCCTTTTCTCATATATGGCAGGACAGTTAATTAAATAAAGGTTTGGTGTGTGTCTGTGTTTTCTAGCTGTCTAAAAATAAGGAAGAATAACTGAAAGAAATGTCTTTCTCTGTTTATTATTAATATTCTGCTCTTCCTCTCCAATCCAGAAAGGCTTAAGTCCTGCAGTGCCATTTTTGTTTTTCATTCAGTGCGGAATACATACACTGAAAGATGTAATGTTTTTGTTGAAGGAACTGCTAATGATGGTGTGCGAATGAGACAAGCAGGGTCTCCGACATTGTGAGTACGGAAGCAGAACTGGCTGAGCTAGAGAAAGTTATCTTACGTCAAAAAGCCACATTTTTCTCAGGGAAATTTCAGCAAGTAACAGAGACCCACGTCCCACATTCACTCTGCATTGTAACTAGTGAACAGATCTTCTGATGTGTGACATATGCAGATAAAGAATTCTGTCCCTTCGAGTTACAGACTTCCAAGTTGCAATCATTGCTTTTCCGTGCTCAGCTTCATCAGTTGCTGGGATAATCCCATTTTTTAATAGAAATTTTACCTTAATCACACACCCATTGAAGAGGCTTAACCCTCTTTTTCTCCCTTTTTTGTTTGCAAGTTGCCCCTAGGAAAGAAGGTTTTGTGGAATCTCCAGGTGCTCTTCGTCAATGTGGAGATACTTCATGGAGATACAGAGCCATGGCCTACGGCCAAGTCTTCTAACTTTTATTTTTTTCCAGTAATAAAGATAATGTTACAGTTTCATCTTCCATTTTTTAAATGTTATTGTTCAAATTGTTCAGAAATCCTGGCAAAGAGAGGTACAATTTATTAGCCTCCTGTGGAGGCCGACAACAATAGTTACTCATTTACAACCTTTTTTTTTTTAAAGCTACCACACATAACGAATTATTCTAAGTACTGATCCTAATGTTGCAGACATGCACCTAAATAGAACCCTATGGTGGGTTTCTTATGATGATCAGAGTCACACTGAAACGATAGATAAGGACTTATATATATAGATATGCTTTTATGATTTTATTTCTCACTCAATATTTCAGTTATTGTATTTACCATTAGTTGGAGAAGGCATTTAATAAATATATATGGAATGAACATAAAAATCAATACAAGTTTTGGGTGGAGCACAAATATGTTTTTATACAGTCAGTCCTCCATATGTGCAGGTTCCAAGTCCAGGTATTCAACGAACTCTGGGTCAAAATATTTTTTTAAATAACAATTAAAAGTAACAAAAACACAGTGTAAAAACTATGTAAGTAGCATTTAGATTGTTTTAGGTTTGTGAAAGTTGGTTATACAGATTGTAACATTCTTGACATACCCAACTAAATCAAATTCAAGGGACCGGTGGGGAAACACACTCAGAGCACATTTACCTGCTCCAAGAATTAAACTTTCTACAAGCCCACCTGCTGAAACAGCCTTCGGTAACCTAAGACTAGTTTTACCTAATAGCTGCTGAAATGACCTGTCAGAGCTCTAAGGCTAGTTTTACATAGCACCATCACTCACCCATCAGTTTTTCCCCTCTCAAAATGAGCTTTTTTTCAAAACCATATGTGACATTTTCCTTTCTAACAAAACTCCCAATATTCTCTTTGTTCTTTGAACATGCCAAAGACCACCTATATGTGCATTCCTTAAATCACAGTTTTTGCTTCCCAAATAAAACATTTTAAACTTAAGAGATTCACCTCTATATATTATTTGACTTCAGTAGGTATTATAATTTAGAGACAATTTAAAATATATAGGAGGATGTGCATTGATATGTGAATACCACACTATATTACGTAAGTGATTTGAGCATGTATGAATTTTGGTGTCCATGGGGTCCTGGAACCAACTTCCCATGGACACTGAGAGACTGTGAGTAGGACAGGATTGGGTCCTTTCTGTGAAGACAAGCAAACACAAAAACCAAACTTTGAGGTCTGTCACTTACCAGCAGTTGGACCTCCTCGGCAAAAGCATTTAACTTTTCTAAGCCTCAGTTGCAATATCTGTAAAATAGGAAAAAGTAGTATGTAGCTTATAGCATATAACGCTATTCGCACAAAGGAGGATCTCAGGCACCAAAGCCTAGCTATTTAATGACTCATTTTTGAATCACAAACTAAATGTATTCATCGGACTCAATACCACTTGTCTCTTATATGAAATATCATGCTGTAAAGACACAACGGAAAGAAACAGTTTAAGTGTAGTATTTACCACTCACATCAGCAGTCTTGAACTGATCAAATGAAATACATTTGCCAGTTGATTAAGGAGAATTTCATCTTGGTTGCTTGAATATACAAGATAAAACGAGGAAAACATCTAAACCTGGGTCCAATCAGAATTCACTAATTTTGTGATAATGCAACCCTTTACTTTGAAACCAGTGAATATGAAAATGTTAACATAGTGAGACATATAGGTGTTTCTGAAAGAATCAATTTATCTTACAAAAGAGTAAGGGTGATTTAGTGATTAGCCCTTCATAACAAGTAAGCAGTCTTTAACCACATCGCAGCAATGAATTTCATTCTTATTTTATTCTATAGTAAAAGCAGTTACGTGAAACTAATATCCATAGGTAAAAAAAAAAAAAAGGAAAAAAAAAAAGGTCCCTTACTTGATGAGTCTGGAATTGGTTCCTTCCGGAGGGTTTTCAGTCTCGCTGACTTCCAAGGATGAAGCCGCGGACTCTCGCGGTGTTAGAGTTCTTAAAGACGGTGTGTCCGGAGCTCATTCCTTCAGATGTTCAGATGTGTCCAGAGTTTCTTCCTTCTCATGGGTTCGTGGTCTTGCTGACTTCAGGGGTGAAACCGCAGGCCTTCCCCGTAAGTGTTACAGCTCTTAAAAGGTGACGTGTCCCAAGTTGTTCCTTCTTCCTAGTGGGTTTGTGGTCTCGCGGACTTCAGGAGCGTAACTGCAGACCTTTGCAGTGAATGTTACAGCTCTTAAAGGTGTAGCGTCCCGAGTTGTTCGTTCCTCCCGGTGGGTTCCCGGTCTCGCTGACTTCAGGAGCGAAGCCACAGATCTTCCCAGCGAGTGTTACAGCTCCTAAAAGTAGTGGAGACGCCAAAAACTGAACAGCAACAAGAGCTATTACAAAAAGCATAAGAACAAACCTACCACAACCCAGAACAAGACCGAAGCGGGTTGCAGCTGCTGGCTTGGGTGGCCTGCTTTTGTTTCCTTATTTGGCCCTTCCCACATCCTTCTGATTGGTCTATTTTACAGCACTTTGATTGGTCCATTTTGCAGAGTGCTGATTGGTCCATTTTACAGAGTGCTGATTGGTCCGTTTTTATGGCATGCTGATTGGTACATTTACAAACTTTTAGCTAGACACAGAGTGCTGATTGGTGTGTTTACAAACCTTTAGCTAGACACAGAGTGCTGATTGGTGCATTTATAATCCTTTAGCTATACAGAAAAGTTCTCCAAGTCCCCACCGACCCAGAAGCCCAGCCGCCTTCACCTCTCAAGGATACAATGCACCAGAAAAAAAAAAAAAAAAAAAAAAAAATTACCTTTCCTGGAATGGCCCCATTTTCTGGGTTATTTAATTTAGTTTTCTGGGATGAATTCAATGGAGGGTGGGTTTGTGACACACCAAGCAACCCTATTCAGAGAGAAGGATCCCAGAAGAGTTGTCATGTCCATGAAAATGGGAAATGAACTTCTCTAAAACAGGAGAAAGCATATAGCCATTAAACTAAACAGAATAGTACATCGCCTAAAGAGATGTAGGATTTACCAAATTGAGTGACGTAACAGTTTGGAAACCAGATAAAAAATAGATAACACTGATATACAGAAAATGAAAGGCAAGATGAAAGTATGCCTAAATAATATTTCAAGAAGTAATTTCCCTAACTCATCCTATTTCTCTGTGTTCTTATTCTCGAATTTCAAGGGGGCTAACTGAGCCAGGGACATGTCCCTAAAGCAGCAGAATCACTCCCAGAACATGGAATCTAAACTGGATCTGTTGATTTCAAAAGGGCCTGTAGGGAGAGTGGGTGGCTTGGCTCAATTGCCATCTGCTATTTGTTTTGTTTCTTCCCTCCCCCCTCCCTCACTTTTTTTGGCTCTTTCCTAGTGCTACAGAGACTGACTCATTTCTAGTCAGCACCAAGTATTGTTTTAAATTTAAAAAATAATAATAAATTTCCACAAAAGGTATTGGCTTCAGCATTTTATTATCCAACCTCTTTTTAATGAAATAAATACTGTCCCACCAGGGGTTGTGGCAAATCCCCTACAATCCTAATTCAATTCTACCAGTGTTGATTGAGTTTATTCAATATATCAATTTAATATTATTCCTGTGCTTGAGGCTGTGAATAAGATAAGAATAATTCCAGTTCTCATGAAAACTTTAACAGTCCAGTGAGAAGGATCCTGTGCATAAATGTAATCACTGACTTAACTGCAAGGATGTGGTAGAAGGAGATTAAAGTATCAGATGCATCTGTCTAGATTGGTTGCCTCACACTGGACGCTTTCATGCTGATGGTTCACTGAGGTGTTCCAAGGAACCTGATTTCCACATCAACTGATCTACATGAAAACTCTACCCATGGTTCTCCTATCCCATCTTCCTTTTTACCACTGCCATCTTTCACTTTCACACTACACAGAAAAGTATATAATACTAAAACATCTGGAGCTTATCATAATGCATTGACCCGAAATGACAAAAACAGATAAACAAACAAAAACTCTAGGATGCCAAATACACAGAAAGTAAAAAACATTGGTGTCAGAGAAGTCTAATTTAATCAAAGCTCTATAATTCACCCACCATATCAATATAAGATGCATGTTCAAACATTTAAAATTTTTTGTTAATAATTACCAAAATTTATGTTATTTGTCTCAACTGTGCACTGCTAAGTGTAACTATAATGCAGTCTAAAATACTTTTTTGAGTATAAAATTTTTCAGAAAATAAAAAATCTGTACACTTCTGTTGTAGAAATATGATAGCATGATTGTAATGATGACATTCAAGTATAAAAATACATTACAGTGGGATAAAATTCTATGGGAGAAATAGAATAACAATTTCAAGGAGAAAAACAAGTAAAAACGTATTCGTATTTTTTAATTGATTTTTATAATTAACAATTTACTGTCATACTTGGAATTTGTTAGGTACATTTAAAACATTCCATGATTACACTCATTCAAGGATCTTATTTATCTCTTGTGCTTTTTCTTATAAAATCTGCTTTACCCATATTGATAGGACTACACTGCACTCCTTTTATTTGTATATCTTGGCATATCTTTCTCCATTATTTTACTTTTAACTCTTATATATACTTATCTTTTATATGTGTCTTTTTAAGTAAAATGCTCTAAAACACCATCACATGCTACAGACAAATCCTTCATGAAAGGATGAGTTCATTCATATGGCAAACTTCATGTTGTCTTATTTTAAGAAATTGTCACAACCTTCAGCAGTCACCACTATGGTCAACAGCTATCAATATTAAGGCAAAAAAAAATTACTAGCGAAAAGATTACTATTTGCTGAAGGCTCAGATGATTATTAGCATTTTTATCAATATATTATTTTTAAACTAAAAAATGTCAATTTGTCAATTTTAATCACTACATTGGAGTGGACATGTAGGTGCTTATATTTAATATGATTATTAATATTTTAAAGTCACTATTCCATTTGTTCTCTCTTTGTTTAAAAGATAAAGTCCCAGCCACATGCAGTGGCTCAGGCCTGTAATTCCAGCACTTTGGGAAACCAAGGCGGGTGGATCACGAGGTCAGGAGTTCAAGACCAGCCTGGCCAAAATAGTGAAACCCTGTCTCTACTAAAAATACAAAGAATTAGCCAGGTGTGGTGGTGGGCACCTGTAATCCCAGCTACTCAGGAGGCTGAGGCAGGAGAATCGCTTGAACCCAGGAGGCGGATGTTGCAGTGATCCGAGATTGCGCCATTACGCTCCAGTCTGGGCGACAGTGCAAGACTCCATCTCAAAAAAAAAAAAAAAGATAAAGGCCCATTTACTAATCTTTTAGTGGTTAAGCTGACAATTTCAGAATGCTTTTTTTCTTCATACAAGATACTTATTTTTACCTTCTACCTAAGCAATATCAAATAATTTAAAAATCACTTAGCCCCTTTTTGATATCAATGATTATGCACTGTCATCTGTTTTAATTATAGATACATTATAAATTTAAGTATTCTTGTTCTATAAGGTTAATATCCACTTCGATTTACAATAAAGTTACTATTTTCTTTATATTTCTTTCTGCATTTGAAACTCTGCACTTGTTATCACTTTCTTCTTCTACCCCCAAAAATTCTGATATTTCCTTTCATATGAATCTGCTGATGCCAAATTCTCTCAATTTTTTCTTACAAAAAATATTTCATTAGACTTCATTTTTGAAGGGTATAGAATCTGCTGAATTGAATTTTGGATAGAAAGTCTTTTGTTTCAGACTCTTATGATATCACTCCATAGTTTGTGTATACACACACACACACACACACACACACACACACACACAGATACGGTAACAGCCATACTAGTTCTATCAGGTACATGGCATACCAAATTGTTTAAATGTCGTTTTTGGAAAAAAGTAAGAAAATGCTAGGCTTCAGATTATTTATTGAAACACATTTTCAAATGTAATTTCTAGTATACACTAAAGCATAACAAAGTATATGAGGCAGTAAGACAGCACGATTAAGTATAAATAACCATGCCATACGTAACTTCTTGTTGTTCTCAATGAGAAACAGTTTATTTAAATTACCCATACTTCCCTTAGTGGAAAAGGGTCTATGACTCCTTTTCCTACAGTATAAATTATGGCCATTAACATTTTTTTCACTGGTTCATTCAGCAAAAATTTTTTGAGCCTAATATGTGACAGAAAAATGCTTATTTCACCAAATTCTAATTTATTACTCTGTGAACTCTGTAACTTCATGGAAATAATACAGGCCTACCAAAAAATATAATGCACCAAGTACAGTAATGTAGAAAATAATTAGTGGATTATATTGAATCAGATAGAGTCATAACTCAAGGAGCCTTCAGAATATCTTTTTCTCATATGTCAGAATTTGGGTTTAAGTGATCATTCTTCAATGTTTCTATCTTTGTAGGTCTTTTCTTTTTCACATTATTCTTCACCGCTACTCCCCAGTCACATAGAAGTACACAGTTTTCCCAGATTATACCAATTACTTCCATATCTTTATTAATTTGTACATGTTGTTTCTTCTTCTCTTTATAACCTCATTCTTCTTGAGTTCTCCTTTGTTTTTCAAGAAATGGGGCAAGTGGTAGAAACAAATTTACTAGGTAATCTATTAATTATATGACTCCTAGCCAACCTACCTCAGTTACCTGAATGTCATTATCATTGGCTATAATAAGAGAGTAGTAAATCCCTACAATGGCAATGGTATTGTGAAATTTGACTTTGATTATTTATACAACGTGCATATCATATAATAAGGTTCAATATGTGTTAACACTATTGATGTTGCTAGAACTGACTGCATTTGCTTATAATAGTCTTCTTGTGCATTTTTGTCCCTGTTGAATGTATGACTTATGTTTTATTAATCTATTCAGTACAATAAAGTAAATATAACTGAAGTTCATTCCTATGCTCCTTGCTACTAGGAAAATCCTAGAAAATATTGAGCACAGATATTTATTCTATCTTTCAACTTTTTAGTTTTTAGCAGATCACTTAAATCTCATCTTATTTGACTTCTAAGCAACCCTTGACCATTCAGCATGGTCTCAAAACGTATTTTATTTGTATTTTGTGTCCTGTGTGCTAAATTTTCTGAGCATGCGATCCCAGAAGTTCTTCTCTTCTATCGCTAAACATATTCCCTGGGTAATTATTTGCATTTGTGCACAGCTGCAAATGCCATAATCTATACCAGTGAATCTCAAATGTATATCTCTTAAAGAAAGAAAACACTGTCTCTTGAACTCAAATTGTTATGCTCATTTGCCAACCTGCCTACTTAAACAGTTCTCCAGGTATGTAATATTCAACATGATCATATTAATAATAAAGCCATTTTTAAGCATTCTTCTAAGCCTGTTAATCTAATATTCAACATGATCATATTAATAATAAAGCCATTTTTAAGCATTCTTCTAAGCCTGTTAATCTTCTACTTCCCTAGCTCAGTAAATAGTACCTATGTTATTTAGCCATGTTCTCAAGTCAGAAACCTAAGGGTCATTTTTGTTCCCTTACATCTCTGTGATCTCATTAAGCACTGCTTTTTAATTTAATCCCTAACACATGTCTTGAGTGCAAATATTCATAATTCCCTAGCATCACCACCAACTTTACATTAACGTCTCTATCCTGAGTCATTGGCATAACTATGACAGCTTCTGAACTTTGTTTCTTGCCACTTCTTTTGCCCTAGCAACTAGAGACATCTCTTTAAACTGCAGATATGATTTTATCTATATCCCACTTAAAATTCTTCAATAATTTTATTGTATATCATTCAAGTAGATAAAAATTATGGCCCAAACTACCGTAATTGATGTGGTCTTCCCTTATGTCTCTGATATTATCTCACAATCACACTTTTTCTTGTATATTGGTTTTCCTTCATTCCCATAGAGGCTCAATATTCTTTCCTGCCCCAGCATCTTTACACAGGATCTCACTTAGCCCAGGATTCATCAAATTAGCTCTTGTTCTTCATCCCAGTCTTAGTGTTAACTCCGTTTTCTCAGAGTAGTCTGTCATAACATTACCTCCCCAAACTAAACATGGAAGAAGAAGAAGGAGGAGGAGAAGGAAGAGGAGAGGGAGAAAGGGGGAGGGGGAGGAAGGGGGAGGGGGAGGAAGGGGAAGGAGGAAGGGGAGGAAGAGGAAGAAGAATCAATCCTTTAATCATTTTCTTTCTTTCTTTCTTTTTTTTTTTTTTTTTTTTTTTTTTTTGAGACGGGGTCTCGCTTGGCTCACTGCAAGCTCTGCCTCCTGGGTTCACACCGTTCTCCTGCCTCAGCTTCCCAAATAGCCAGGACTACAGGCGCCCACCACCACGCCTGGCTAATTTTTTTTGTATTTTTTAGAAGATACGGGGTTTCACCGTGTTAGCCAGGATGGTCTCGATCTCTTGACCTCATGATATGCCCGCCTCGGCCTCCCAAAGTGCTGGGATTAGAGGCAGTGAGCCACCGCACCCAGCCCCTTTAATCATTTTCAATTGAACTATATGTTCTTTCTTCAAATATCTTGTTATAAATTAGTAATGTATTTTATCTGGAGGACTTATTTAAGGCCTAGTTTCTCTCTTAGAAGGTAAGTTTTATGAATCAAAGGCATTTCAACTTGTATGCTGTTGTATTTTTTCACCGGGACCTCTGCAGGCGATGAGGTGCTGATTTTCAATATGGTGCAAATGCTCTTACCATGGCTCATTTCAAGCTACCAACTAGCTATCACTGAGTATGAATTTGGGAAGATATGCACACAAGCGGCTTTAGCACAGTCCTGAAAACAGGATGATTGTCACCTGTATCACAGCTTGTTAGAAAAAAAGAAACTACCATCAGAGTGAACAGGCAACCTACAGAATGGGAGAAAATTTTTGCCAATGTACTCATCTGACAAAGGGCTAATATCCAGAACCTATAAAGAACTCAATCAAATTTACAAGAAAAAAACAACCCCATCAAAAAGTGAGCCAAGGATATGAACAGACACTTCTCAAAAGACGACATTCATACAATGAGCAACACGTGAAAAAATGCTCATCATCACTCGCCATCAGAGAAACGCAAATCAAAACCACAATGAGATACCGTCTCACACCAGTTAGTATGGCAATCATTAAAAAATCAGGAAACAACAGGTGCTGGAGAGGATTTGGAGAAATAGTAACACTTTTACACTGTTGGTGGGACTGTAAACTAGTTCAACCATTGTGGAAGACAGTGCGGCGATTCCTCAAGGATCTAGAACTAGAAATACCATTTGACCCAGCCATCCCTTACTGGGGATATACCCAAAGGATTATAAGGCATGCTGCTATAAAGACACATGCACATGTATGTTTATTGAGCACTATTCACAATAGCAAAGACTTGGAATCAACCCAAATGTCCATCAGTGACAGACTGGATTAAGAAAATGTGGCACATATACACCATGGAATACTATGCAGCCATAAAAAGGGATGAGTTCGTGTCCTTTGTAGGGACATGGATGCAGCTGGAAACCATCATTCTCAGCAAACTATCGCAAGAACAGAAAACCAAATGCTGCACGTTCTCACTCATGGGTGGAAATTGAACAATGAGATCACTTGGACACAGGAAGGGGAACATCACACACTGGGTCCTATTGAGGGGACGGGGTAAGGGGGAGGGATAGCATTAGGAGATATACCTAATGTAAATGACGAGTTAATAGGTGCAGCACACCAACATGGTACATGTATACATATGTAACAAACCTGCACGTTGTGCACATGTACCCTAGAACTTAAAGTATAATAATAATAATAAAAGAAAAGAAAAGAAAAAGAAAACTACTAACCTAGATCCAAAATGATCCTCTTTCTTTATGGTCTAAATGCACGTTTTTCAAAAAATTCGTGACTCATGAATTATTTGAGGAGAAATTATGTTGGAGAATATTTAGTTTGAGTTATTATTCTATGTTTATTTTACCACAAACCATTTAAACCTTCTGTTACAGAAACAGCTGTACTTTTGATAAATTCAGGTATATAAAATAATCTGATTATTAGTTTCATAATACATTTGAATAAAAACTGATTTTACTGAGAACCTCAGCATATTAAGGTTCAGCAAATGAATAAAATGCACTATGTATAAATATATAAAAATTCATAAGTAGCATGTATAATATATACACATATAATATACATATTTAAATTAGCTTTTTAACCTTAGGTAAGGGAGTTGATCTGGCTACATTTCCATATAGCTCACTTCTCTCCAACACAACAAGCACAAACCTATCTAGTGTACTTCTGTAAGCAGAACCCATTGCTTCCCTTTTAAAATAAGACAAGGAGAAATGAAAAATAAATACAAACCATTGATACATTACTAGTCTAAAGAACTTCCTGTAAGAAAGAAATGGATTGATCTACATTAAAAATGTGATTTGGTCCAGAAAGAGAATAATTAAACATTAGTCAATAGCTAAGACATTTTAATAGTATCTTTCTAACAGCTGAAAGTGCATTAAAAGACTAAAATCTGGACCTGCGAAATGCCTCATTAATTAAACAAAAATCCTTTTTCTTCACACTGGGAAATTGTCAAAATGTTTTCTAAAGTGGTTATCAGATGAAGCAGATACACAGTTACACAGAAATACTTGTAGTTTATATGTGTCCTAGAATCTGGAAGTGTTAGCCATTTGGTGAGTTCAAACTGAGACAATAATTCAGATTATATCAGTATTTTACATATCATCAAAATAAATCAATAAAGCATAGAACATGTGCAGGGCTCCCTCTGTACCCAGCGAAGTCTTGTGAGAAATATCACAGAGGATTGAAAAATATTCCTTATCCTTGAAGGGCTTTGACCTCGACTTAGAGATCAGAACAGGAAAAGACAAGTGAAATGATAAAAATGTAAATGTATCCTCCTTGGATAATACCATGTAACTAACATTTAGAGGAAGGATAAATGAATGTGGGCTTCCTGGAAAAAACTGTGTGTGTGTGCATGCGTGTGTGTGTGTACATGTGTGAGTTTTGGGCATGGGTAGAATTTGAATGAATGGGAGGGGTATAGTTCTGTTAGAGGGAAATAGCCTGTCCAAGGATTAGGATAAAGCATTATCAATGCCTGCTAGGACTAGTGAGATATTTGGAAAACCAGCCTGATTTCCTTGAATCATGTGGGCAAAACAGGCTTTGCATATCACTGTCTAATCACCCTGTAATACTAACTGCAAAATAATAATAATAATAATAATAATAATAATAATAATAAACAGGCAATATCATGTCTAAGTTATTTAGATTAATATTGACAACTTTATGTGTTATTTCACTTTACAGATGAGAAAGTGATTTTTAGGAAGAATAAATGGCCAGCCCAAATTATATGCTAAAACATGGGAGAAGTGGGCTTTGACTGACTCTAGAGCTGATTCGCCACTCTGCCTCTGCCTGCCCAGACAAGTTAAGGGCAGTTTACAATACTGCCTTAATCTCTGCACTCTAGCAGAGGGAAAGGAACTGACATTTATTGTACCTTTATAAACAGCTTAAGCACACAAAGAAGGAAACAGACCGTGAGTCATACAATTTCTTATGTTTCTCTAATTCTTTCATGTAGATTTGTCTCCTGTATTCAGTAAAGTCCTAAATAAGCAGTATGATGTAATGAAATGAGCTTGGATGCTAGACTCGGTAAGTTTTTACTCCAGGCCTGCTTTGTATTTTATGACGTTGGCCATTTCACTTTCTAATCTCAGCTTCTTGATACTCCTTTCCCTCATAGACTTGGGATATAAAACCAACCTTGCCTGATTGTTACAATGTGATAATGTGGACTGTTTATCAATCACAGGATATCTGGTTTTAATTATTATGATTCCTTGTTTCCCACATAGAGAAAAGCTCAGCTCATATTTTATTGTAGACCATTAATTAATGGAATTCCAACCACTGAGGCATTATAACAGGATGAGCTGCTTTCTATTTGTTTTGTTTTATAGTCACACATATACACGTCAGTTTCACCAAAGAACTGTGACTCAGGAGCAAAGACTATGGTTCATTTGGTTGCATACTTCCTCTCCCACCTGGTGAAACATACAGTGTACATAATTTGTTAGACACAATTAGGCACTGTGTTCTTTAAAAAAATGAGAAAAGTATGTTTATGGAAGGTTGATATGGCATGTTTAAGAAGGCAACCATAGGCAGAAATCCTCGTTCAAATCATTTTGTAGTATAGGATTTAGAGTTTGCTTTCTTGGCAACAGCTTATCTATTCTATGCTCCTGTCAGGGTTCTTAGGATGTTATAATGTAATTCATGTATTTTCATGCCTGGCTTATATTCAGATTAATATCTGTGTTTATTTTTACCTTGTTTTCTACAATAACATTTAATTTTTTTCTCATTTTGATTGTAGGTTTATCATGAGTACTTTGAATATAGGGATTACTCTTTGCATCTTCATTTCTAAGTACATAGTTGACATATATGGAGTTCAAGAAATAAACATGGCTAACATCTACTGCATGCTTACAATGTTTCAGAATGTGTGTCAACTATATGTTTGAACCTATTACCTTATGTAATTCTCACAACAACAACATACAAAAGGAGATACCCATCACACCTTGTTTTTTGAGTCATGGTGATTAAATGAGTCAATATGCAGTAAGTACTTAGAATAGCACATAGTAAATGCCCAGAGGACTTGGTCATTATTATCCTTATTTTGTAGAAATGGAAACTGAAAGTACAGAGAGGTTACCAGGCCAATTTTCACAACAAGTAGAGTTGGGGTTTAAAACAGATGATATAATCCTAGAGATTGCATTCTTAATTGTTTTACTGTAACATATATATTGAACTCATATTTCTTTCTTTTTACTTTTTTTTTTTTTTTTTGAGACAGAGTCTCACTCTGTCACCCAGGTTGGAGTGCAGTGGTGTGATCTCGGCTTACCGCAACCTCTACCACTCAGGTTCAAGCAATTCTCCTGCCTCAGCCTCCCGAGTAGCTGGGATTACAGGTGCCTGCCACCATGCCCAGCTAATTTTTTCTATTTTAGTAGAGACAGAGTGTCACCGTGTTGCCCAGGCTGGTCGCAAACTCCTGAGCTCAGGCAATCCAACCCTCTCGGCCTCCCTAAGTGCTGGGATTAGAGACGTGAGTCACTGCTCCCAGCCGAATTCAAATTTCAATCCACCCACCCTATTGCATGTACCCCACATACACACATGTTCACACACACATACATACTTCATATCGATACATTAAGAAAACTTAGTCAGTATTCTAAGACAGGCCAATGCTTGGAAATGGGGGAAACAAAGATATAATAAGTAAGGCTATAAAAATTAATGAATGTAAATAAAAAAGAGTAATCAATTGTTATAGAAGATACAGTCGTATATTATATTGGATATAGTGGGATTGCAGAGTGTGGAATGCCCTGCCTTTTCAAGAGTGTCAGTAGAACTTTTATAGAGAAGACTAGACTCTCAATTTTGAAAGACAACCAGCCACTCATTGAAGACAGGTATTGACAGGTAGTTAGTAGATAATAATTGAATGTAAAATTAGACTACTGATGTAAAGTTTTGCAAAGTGTGTTTGTCAGAACATTAGATTCATAGGATATTTTTTTAAAAGATCTGTATACATAAGCTAGGCAAACAACCTAAATAGGTTAAACAAAGAAATACAATTTGGATTTCTTCTCGATTATCTTATTTCATAGTTCACTGTAGAATACCTCAAAGTTTTCCCTTTGCTGATGAGACATGACTTTCCAAGCTGGTGGGACTATAGAGCTTGTTTTGAAAATTATTAAAATGCCTTTAGCTAGTTAGAATTTCTTAGGACACGGTTCTCCAAAGAGCCCCTTTTGCAGATGCTGTGTTTGGGTCATTCCTCTTCTGATATATGTGTAATGTGAGTTTCAGGATGTTAATAATTTTTCACAATTGTCACTTCAGTGTGTTTATTACATCCTCTTATAGAACACTGCCTTTTGATAATTCTCTAAGCTGGATGACCACATTGTTGTGTATAGCTCCTTCTAAGATTTGCCTCATTTCAGCTAATTACGCACTTAGATAATCAGTCACTGTCCAGTCTCCAAACAAATTCATTTCTAGGAATTCGTGCTCTCAAGAGTCAGATGGGCATTCCTTCATTAACAACGATGTGGTATTAACTTTAAGTGGCCTTTCTTCTATTATTGAAGATAAGTATAAGAAATAAGATAAGTATAGGAAAATAATAAAAAAGCAGCTAGCATCATTCTTAGTTTTCAAAGCTTTTTGACTGAGTCAAATAGCTCTAGCTGTGGAAGAAGGGACTCTAGGAAAAACAGCAACAAAATAACACAATGAAAAATACAAAGGGAATATAATTAACAACAATTAAATCCTGCTGAGTCTTTTCCCACCTGCCCATGTAGAATCTCAACTTTTTCATAGTTTTCATAGTTTTCCTGGGAGTTCCCAGTGGATTTGTCACATGAGCTTGAGAAAAATCTCATCTTTAAGATGGTACTGCTGCTGTGTTGCTAGGCATCTGCTGTGTGCCACTTTGTTGAGGCCCAACTTATACTTTAGACTCCAAAACTGTGCAATGTGCAGTTGTAACACATGGGTGAATACTCCATCCTATTAGTGCTACTTCCAAATCAGCAATAATGGTGTCCCAGTTTCTCACAGTTCTTGGTGAAAACAAAAGCAGACAAACAAAACCTATTTTAGTTTATAATGCTCTCTCAAATGCATTATCACAATTTATCCCCACAACAAGGGGGTAAAACAGGTATCATTATTCTCATTTTATACATGAAGAATGTGAGGCAAAATGGGTGTCAAAACAAGAGTCCTTTTGTTCTGTTCGAATGTTCTCTGAAGCACCATTTTCCAGGATGGAAATCACTTCCAAATCGGCTTGGAATAGATCTTAGCAGAATCCAAAATATTGGTATCTGTGTTCAGGAAAAATAGTTACAGCTGTCTTTCCATATCCTAGGCTTCCTCTTTGCTGATTCCATAACAAAAAAATTTGAAAAATAAAAAATAGCAATACATCAATAAAAAATAATATGAAAGCAATGCAGTATAACAACTATTTACATAGTATTTACATTGTATTAGGCATTAAAAGTAATCTAGAGATGATTTAAAGTATACAGGACAATGTGCATAGGTTATACGCAAGTGTTATAACATTTTATCTCAGAGACACAGGCATCTGTGGATTTTGGTATCTGTGGGGTTCCTGAAACCCATCCCTTACGACTATTGAGAGAATACTGTACTCATCAAGCTGTCACTATACTAGTAAAATCATTTATTGCTTTATGATATTAACATGGAATCTGCTTAGCAATTGCTAGTACTTGTCAGGGTTTCTGCTGTAGCACTGGTCAACATCATAGGATCCCTCCTTCTGATGACTGTGATGTTTCCTGTAATCCTAAAGCACATTTTTATAGTCTTTATTTGCTCCACATCTAAATTAATATATACACTTACATAGATATCATGCTATATATAAAATAGAACTTATAAAACAATTACTCGGTATACCTGTTCTGAACTGGCCACCCCATAACAGGATAGATATTTTAAAATAGATATATCCACACAAATCATGAAAATTGAAATTGTGACAATAAGTTTACATGCCATCATGTTGAAACATCTGTGTATGTAGAGCACTGCCTTGGATTTCCCATCTAAACAAGAATCATACATTTCAAAAAGAAAAAAAAAACAGCAACAATAGTTGCCATTGATTCACATTAATAATTCATCTTTACTGATTTTGAGTACAAGAATATTGTCTTCATTTTCCAAATGTGGAAAAGAAAGTTCATGAAATGATGTATACCGGAAACGAAGCTGGAGTCATGATTCAGACCTTTGCGTGCCAAAACTCATGCTTTCTTTACAGTAGCTGAATGATCTCTAAGGCTTTTCTGGATCTCATGTTCTCTAAGTCTATTCCTTCAATCAACAAGTATGTTTTGAGCATCATCTATGTGACAAGCATTGTGTTAGGTGCTTGAGATAGAATTTCTTGTTCTCAGGGAGTTTAACTTGAAACTGATGAGTGGGTAATGATAAGGTGGGAGACGTAACGGCAAACAATACATAGCTAGAAAGATAAATACATTCAGATACATTTTTAACAGCAAACAATACATAGAAAGATAAATAAACTCAGATACATTTTTAAAGTGTAAAATTACTAAAGATGGTAGAGGATGTGGAATGATGGGTACACAATATGTCACTTAGTGGTTAAAGAGAACAGCAGAAGATGAGGCCTGAGCGTTAACCTGGACCACCTCATACAAGATCTTACAGGTCATGGTAAAAAGTTTTAAAATTTTTTTCTTAAAGCAACTGGGGTGTTTTAGGGTAATGGTATCATCCGATTTACATTTTAATAGATTACTTTGGCTATTGTGTAGAAATAAATAGGCTGGGGTGAAAGCAAAAGTAAATAAACCAGTCATAAATATATTCCATCATTCAGACAAAACATTTAGTGTTTTGGGCTATGGTAATAGCGGTGGCTATAATTCTTTATAATCCCAGAAGTTTCTGTATTATTCTTGTTTTTCTAAAATATTTAAGTACACAGAAGTTGGACACTTTCTGACTCTGATGAAATCATTTCTTCAAAACCTGTTGCCAACTTCGATTTCATTCACTGAGTGTGAAGGGACACCTGGGTGCCCTGGGCGGCTTTTCTTCAATCCTTTCCCTCCTGACAACCCTCTTCAGTCCATCACATATAGGGAAGATGGGTTTCTTTCTCTGTCCCCCAAGGAAATTCCTTTGCTTTTTTATATATTTTCTTGCCCTAATTTCTGAGGCACTTATTTTTAAACACAGACAGATTTAGAGAGAGAAAGATGAGAGGCATGTGTTGTAATGGTTATATATATATGTATATATATGAAAGGAAGTTGAAAATACACGACACAGTCATAGATCAGAGGAGAGGCTGGCAGCGTGGTAAAGACTGCTCAGGCATTCCCACTGCCTTTTGTTTGCTTTGATTCAAATACAATTTTCTGGGATTCATTTGCAGCTGGCCAGGGCACAAGGGACCATGCCACAAGTAGGTGATCTCAACAGGAACCAATATTTGACCACGGGACTACAGTGGATAACAGAACCTCATGACCTCAAATGGCAGATGAAAACAAAGCACGGCTACAGGACAGGAGGGAATGGAGTGTCTGCAAGGTTATTGGAACAAATATGCAACATGTAGCTTGGCCTCATACAGTGGGCCTACAAGCCCATTAATACAAGATCCCAAAATCTGGTGTTTATTTCTATCATCCTGTACCCACCTAACTTGCTTCAGATCTGCTTCTGCATTTAATTTCTCTATCCTCTTCATATTACTTCTGTTAGTCCTTTAACTCAAGTACATTTCAAGGACTCTGAATTTAACTTATCACTGCTTTCCCTGCATTGGAGAGTCTCAGCTCTTACACCTTCCACAGCAGAGTTCCTTGGATTGAACCAAACTAAACTCCCTTTATCTGTGACTGGTCGGCACTTTTGTTTTCCCACCTTATTTCCTGTTCAGGGAGAGAGAGGGAATTCAGATATTGAAACACCGGTACAAAAAAAAAAAAAAAAAAAAAGGACAACGTATTTTTTGAACTGGCATCAGGAAGGGTACTTCTCAAGAAGCATATCATGAGTCATCTCTGAAGTTGAGGAAGAAGATCAAAAAATACTCTTCGGGCAATATCAGTAACAAATTATCCACTACAAAAACAGACTGAGGAATGGTCATAACACTGGAACTGGGCTAAGCTTTTATTAGAAATCCTGTGGCAAAAGCTGGGAAGAGTTGTATCATTTAAAAGGTTGGACAAAAGTAAGTTAGTTTACCTATACTTCAGTGTAGCTGCCTCATGCTCCTCCACAGGAGTGAATATTGTTTTGGAAAGACAACACATTTCCTCATCAAAGATACTGGTTTAAAAAAAATCTTTATTTTTCTATTTTATTTTCTGGTATTGTGTCCTTCTATTTAAACTTATAATGATGGGATGATGCAATAATAATATATTAATAATTGTAAATAATAATACTAGAATTCAAACACATTGCTTTTTGATATTTTATCTAATCACAGAATGGTCTGTATATAGCTTTGTGTACTGCTCTGTCCTTGTTTGTGTGTGTGCATGGATATGAGCGTGTGTGTGTTAGTATTCTGCCTTTTTACTAAAGATATTGGCATGATACTTCACTTTTTATACACAATCTTCATACACGTTAGTTTTCTATCATTTCCATAAGAAATTCCCACAAAGTTAGGGTTTAATACACACAAATTTATCATGTCAAAGTTCTGTAGGTAAGAAGTCTTAGGCTGGGTTGGCTCTTCAGATCAGGGTCTCATAGAGCTGAAATCAAGGTGATGACAGGGCTGTATTCCTTAAAGGAGGCTCTGCAGAAGAGTCCACTTCTAAACATTCAGATTATTGGTTGAATTTAGTACCTTGTCATTGTAAGATTAAATCCTGCATGTCTGTGCTGACTATCAATGGAGTGGAAGCGGGGACATCCTAATTTTCCAGAGACTTCTCCCTGGTTTTTGCATGAAGGCCTCTGTATCTCAGTACTAGCAATGCCACATCAAATCCTTCTCATCCTTGATTTGTTTCTGGATTCATCTTCTGCCTCATGTCCTCTACTCCTTCTACTAGTCTATCTCTTTCATTTTAGCTGGGCAAAGTTCTCTGATTTTATAGGTTCATGCAGTTAGATTGTTCGCTCCAGTTAATGCAAGATTATCTCCTTATGTTAAGGTCTGTGACCTCATTTGCACATGTAAAATCTCTTTGGCAATGTAAAATAACATTCATAAGTTCCACGGATTAGGATGTGGACATCTTTAGGGGGAAGGTCATTATTTAGCCTATCAAAATATGTGTCAAATTTAATCACTTTATTATTTTGATATATCACAATATTAAAGAATATTTTTGAAGATAGGATACATATTATATATATTTGAATTTTAGTTTTGCAATTGTAAATCATATATCTATTATTATCTAGAGCTTTTGAATTATTTCTTTTAATTGAATATCAAGTAATTAAATTATTAGATGCACGGACGCAAACAGTTTATTGCTATATTGATTCATAATAGGTTTATGCCAATTTCTAAAGCTCAGCCCTAAAAGATTGAATAATTTCTTAACTACCTTACCAGCATTGGGTTTACACATTTTTAGAGGTTTATTTCTAGCCTAAAATTGTTATAGGATGTTAACATTTTGTCACATACACATTACAATTTATATGCCTTCCTGTGTAAAGTGTCTTCAATATTATTTTCGTATTTATTTTTTGTCATCTTGGTGTTTTGTGTAAGCTTCTTAAAATTACAGAAATTACCCCTTTATCTGTCACATGTGGAGACAACACTTTTCCATATAGGTGGTTACTCTATTTTAGCTTAGTGTTTTTTCAGTGTAGATAGTTTATCTTTTTAACCATTTAAACATGCCATAGTTTTTTTTTTTATTATTCTTTTTGATTTAAGTCTAAGAACGTTATCATTATTTCACAATTCTTACCAATTGTTTTATTTCTTCAAACGTTCTCATACTAGTGTAAATATAATATTTCATCTCCCTTTCAAGAACTGATTTGTGTACTTGGCATTTTTCAACAGAGGGCAGCATTTTACATTTGTTCTGCTTTGTGGGTGCATATTTCAACCACAGAACACCAAATGTCATTCTGAAATCTGTTCAGCACATACAGCAAACCAGAACAACATGTACAAGTATATTTCTATGGAAACAAAGGTTGCATTTTCTTATTACAGAGCTTCTGAGAGATTCTTAAATCTTCTTTGGAATGCTATAAGTGATATTTAAATGAATATTTGTGGTGAAAACATTTTTTAAAAAGAATGTATGTTTGAAAAAACTGAGTCAGTTTTAGAAAGCAGCTATGACAGATGCTCTCTACAGAGCTTTATTAGAATTGAGTATGACTGAACAACTAAGACAATAAAGCTTGAATTTGCTGCAGCCCATGTAACCAATTTGGGACAAGAATTGCTGTTAAAACTCTGTTCTCTGTATGACTTAATTTTGTTAAGAAGTCTGCATTGTGGTTTTAATTGTCTTCATGATAAATTCTGAATATTTTCTGTAGCTTGTGATGCCTTTTGTATTCTAGCCCCAGAATTCAAAATACAGTCAAGTATTCTTTCTCTAGTTTACTTTCCAGGCAGGATTAGTATTTCTCACCTTGGCCCTCATCCTGTTTTGTCTATTCTTTTTTTTTTTTTTTTTTGGAGACGGAGTCTTACTCTGTCATCCAGGCTGGAGTGCAGTGGTGCCATTTCGGCTCGCTGCAACCTCGCCATCCCAGGTTTAAGTGATTTTCCTGCCTTAGCCTCCTGAGTAGCTGAGATTACAGGCGCATGCCACCATGCCCAGTTAATTTTTGCATTTTTAGTAGAGATGAGTTTTTACCATGTTGGTCAGGCTGGTCTCAAACTCCTGACCTCGTTATCTGCCCACCTCAGCCTCCCAAAGTGCTGGTAATACAGGCATGAGCCACCGCGCCCAGCCTGCTGTCTATTCTTTACTTTCTTGTTAGACCCTAGACTGTCCTAGGACCAATCATTTTCTTATTATCTGTATACACCAGAATTTGATCATACTGGAGAGCATATAATAGGTGTTCATTAAATATTAAATGGAATGATACTGAGGTTAATAATTTTCTGCTTATCGGAGCGGTTGTACTTTTTTTTGAATTTCTAGTATTTGTCTAATACATGTAGTCCCTGGACTTGGTCTCATGTCAATAAAAAATATTTTGGTAAACAAGGTGCCTTTTTATTTGGGGGATTTTGTAGAACATAACCTGATGTTTTTGTAAAACATTTTGAAATTATTGATAGAAACATACAAATGGACCTATCAGTTCATAAGGAAAGTAAGTTTCAAGGTATATCCACTCTCGATTTCTAAATGCATTAGGGTCTCAGGGTTGTGGAGGTGGAAAGCAAAGAGAGAACTTAGGAATTTTATATTTTAGGAGTTCTGAATTGTCTGGATTGAAATGAAAACAAGAAATAAGGTTGTCTGCCACACATTTTTGCCAGACAGCATAAGTGAGTGGAAATTCATAATTCTTTGAAATGCTATGGAATTGACAAAGGGCCTGACATTTGATAAGACTTTAAATGTAAATTAAAAATATATAGAGAGAGAATTATTTTTTCATGTCCTCAGGCCACTTTTTGATGGGATTCTTTGTTTTTTTTCTTGCTAATTTGTTTGAGTTCCATGTAGACAAATGGCGAAGAAACATATGAAAAACTGCTGAACATCACTGATGATCAGAGAAATTAAAATCAAGAATGCAAAAATGGCCACACACAAAAAAATTAAAATATTCTAGATGTTGGCATGGTTTCAGTGAAAAGAGAACACTCCTACACTATTGGTGGAAATGTAAACTAGTACAATTACTACGGAAAACAGTGTGGAGATTCCTTAAAGAACTAAAACTACCATTTGATCCTGTAATCCCACTAGTGGGTATCTACCCAGAGGAAAGTGTTATACAAAAAAGATACTTGCACACACATGTTTAAAGCAGCACAATTTGCAATTGCAAAAATATAGAGCCAGCACACATGCCCATCAATCAATGAGTAGATAAAGATATTGTGGTATATATATGATGGAATACTACTCAGTCACAAAAAGAAACAAATTAATGGCATTCGCCGCAACCTGGATGAAACTGGAGGTTATTATTCTAAGTGAAGTAACTCAGGAATGGAAAACCAAACATTGTATGTTCTTACTTATAAGGGGAGCTAAGCTGTGAGAATGCAAAGGAATAAGAATGATACAATGGACTTTGGGCATTCAGGGGAAAGGGTGGGAAGCGGGTGAGGGATAAAAGACTACAAATTGGTTTCAGTGTATACTGCTCAAGTGATGGGTGCACCAAAATCTCACAAATCACCACTAAATAACGTACTCATGTAACCAAATACCACCTGCTCTCTGGAAATCTATGGAAATAAATAATTTTTAAAAGTATAAATAAAAAATAAATCTTATCTGCTCTCAAAATAAAATTAAATTAAGTAAATGATAGAATCCCTCTTGGAGTTCCCATAGAGTAAATACTCCAATTGTGGCTGCGCGGTGTTGGAACACTTTAGGAGTGAGTCCAAAGTGCTTGCACTCAATTAATTTAATAGTTACCGAATGTTTCCCATGAGCCAAAGACTCTGCCGTATACATAGGATACCATAATAGAGAAGATAGTATATCTGTATAGTGTTACCAAAGTCCTAGAATAACATTGCTCATTAAATGTTCCTGTCTTTTAGATTATTCAAGATCCAGCATATTGACTGCAAATGCTCTTTTCTCATCTCCACTAGTCAAAATTCTTCAAAACTCATCACCAGGATCAACTGTCTTAACTCAATTATCTCCGTTACATCCCATATTTAAAATATTTCTTTTGGAATACAGTGTGAACTTGGGATATTATTGTGCTGTGACTTACCTAGAGAGGGGACTCCTTAGGAGAAACATACTGTCCCTTACTCATTATTTCTGCTTGACACTAGGCCTAGTACAAACTGTAGGATTGTAGAATGAATAAATCAAAGGATACCTAGATAATAAATGAAGAGTAACTTGCAAACATATATTTGCTTTTTTATTATAAAGTATTCCAAATGGTAGGAAAATAAAATTGTATTCCCACATCCCAGACTGAAAAATGAAGATATTTTCCACATCACCTTTAGGTATTTTTAAAAATAGAAATAATTTTTACAGATGGAACACTATTAGTATCTCTCATTATTTACCCTTTTCCATCCTTTAATTTAAAAATATTCTTAAAATTTGTGTTTATTTTTCTTTTTCATGTTATATTTTAACTTTAAATGTATAGCCCAGTAAAGATATATAGTGTTATTTACACTTATTAACCATAAATGGTAACACTGCCTATAATGGTTTTGCAACTTGGTTCTTTCACTCTATATCATGCTTCCAAAATTTATTTTAACAAATAGATAAACTATTTTTATATAAAGGCTATGCAATATTTATGAATAAAACACAGGTATCCACTTTACTACAGATGAATATTTTGGAAGAATACAATTTATCGATATTATTAAAATGCTAATTAGTCTTTCTGTGCATACCCTCAACTTCTATAGTGGTATTACTTGGATGCTTGTCCCCTATAAATCTCATGTTGAAACGTGATTCTCAATGTAGGAGGTATGTCCTAGTGGGAGGTATTGGATCATGGAGGCAGATTCCTCATTAATGGCTTAGTACTTGTATTAATCTATACTCACCCTGCTATGAAGAAATATCTGAGACTGGGTAATTTATACATGAAAGAGGTTTAATTGACACACAGTTCCACATTGCTGGGGAGGTCCCAGGAAACTTACAATTATGGCAGAAGGCAAAGGAGAAGCAGGCACCTTCTTCACAGGGTCACAGGACAGAATGAGTGCCAGCAGGGGAAATGTCAGATGCTTATAAAACCATGAGATCTTGTGACACTCACTCACTATCAAGAGAACAGCAAGGGGGAACCACCCCCATAATCCAATTACTTACATCTGGTCTCTGGTCCCACCCTTGACACATGGGGGTTATGAGAATTGCAATTTAAGGTGAGATTTGGGTGGAGACACAGAGCTAAACTATATTCCACCTCTGACCCTTCCAAATATCATGTCCTTTTCACATTTCAAAACCAATTATCCCTTCCCAACGGTACCACAAAGTCTGAACTAATTTCAGCATTGACTCAAAAGTCCATAGTTCAAAATCTCATCTAAGACAAGGCAAGTCCCTTCCACCTGTGAGCCTGTAAAATCAAAAGCAAGTTAATTACCTCCTAGAAACAATACAAGCATTGGATAAATGCTCCCATTCTAAATGAGGGAAATTGGACAAATTGAAGGAGTTACAGGTCCCATGAAATTCCAAAATTAAATAGAGCAGTAGTTAAACCTTAAAGTTCAAAATGATCTCCTTTGACTCCATGTCTTTCATACAGGTCACACTGATTCAAGTGGTGGGCACCCGTGGCCTTCAGCAGCTCTATCCCTGTGCCTCTGAACAGTACAGCCCCACTCCCAGCTGCTTTCACAGACTGGCATTGAGTGTCTCTGGATTTTCCAGGTGCACAGTGCAAGCTGTTGGTGAATATACAATTCTGGGGTCTGGAGAACAGTGTCCCTCTTCTCACAGCTCCCCTACGCAGTGCCCCAGTGGGGACTCTGTGTGGGGGCTCCAACCCTACATTTTCCTTCTGCATGGCCCTAGCAGAGTTTCTCCATGAGGACTGCACTTCTGCAGCAAACTTCTACCTAGACATACAGGCATTTCCATAAATCCTCTGAAATCTAAGCAGAGATTCTCAAACCTCAATTCTTGTCTTCTGTGCACACAGAGGACCAACACCACATGGAAGCTGCCAAGGCTTGGGGCAACAAGCCCAAGTTGTTGCTGTGAAGCAACAGCCCAAGTTATATGTTAGCCCCTTGTAACCACAGCTGGGATATAGGGCACCAAGTCCTGAGGCTGAACCGAGCAGAAGTGGGGCTCTGGGTCTGGCTGACAAAATAATTTTTCCTTCCTAGGTCTCCAGGTCTGTGATGGGAGAAGCTGCCAGAAAAGTCTCTGACATGCCATGGAGATATTTTCCCCATTGTCATGGTGATTACCATTTGACTCCTTGTTCCTTGTGCAAATTTCTGCAGCCAGCTTGAATTTCTCCTCAGGAAATGGGTTTTTCATTTTTATTGCATCATCAGACTACAAATTTTCTAAATGTTTATGCTGTGCTTCCCTTTTTAAACATAAGTTCCAATTCCAAACCACCTCTTTGTGAATGCATAAAACTGAATGCTTTTAAGAGCACCCAAGTCACCTCTTGAACCCTTTGCTACTTAGAAATTTCTTCTGCCAGATACCCTCAATCATCTCTCTCATTTTCGTAGTTCCACAGATCTCTAGGGCAGGGGGAAAATGCCATCAGCCTCTTTGCTAAAGCATAGCAAGAGTCACCTTTATTTATTCCAGTTACCAACCAGTTTTTCATCTCCATCTGAGACCACCTCAGCCTGGACTTTATTGTCCATATCACTATCAGCATTTTGGTCAAAGCCATTCAACAAGTCTCTAGGAAGTTCCAAACTTTCCCACATCTTCCTGTCTTATTCTGAGCCCTCTAAACTGTACCAACCTCTGCCCTTTACTCAGTGCCAAAGTTGCCTCCACATTTTCAGGTATCTTTATAGCAGTGCCCCACTACCTTGGTACAAATTTACTGTATTTGTCCATTCTCACACTACTATCAAGAAATGCCCCAGACTGGGTAATTTATAAATGAAAGAGATTTAGTCTACTCACAGTTCCGCATTGCTGGGGAAACTACAGGAACCTTACAATCATGATAAAAGGCAAAGGAGAAGCAGGCATCTTCTTTATAGAGTGGCAGGACACAGGGCATTCAGGAAGGGAAAATGCCAGACAGTTTTAAAACCATCATATCTGGGGAGACTCTCTCAATATCATGAGAACAGCATGATCCAATTACCACCATGATCCAATTACCTCCACCTGGCCCCACCCTTGATACATGGGGAATACAGGCATTACAATTTGAGGTGAGATTTGGGTGAGGACACAGAATCAAACCATATCAACACCATTCCCTTGGTGATATGTGAGTTGTCACTCAGTAAGTTCACACAAGATCTGGTTGTTTAAAAGAGTGTGGGACCAGACACGGTGGCTGATGCCTGTAATCCCAGCATTTTGGGTGGCCGAGACAGGCGGATCACCTGAGCTTGGGAGTTCAAGACCAGCCTGGGCAACATGGTGAAACCCTGTCTATACTAAAAATACAAAAATTAGCTGGGCATGGTGGCACGAATCCTGTAATCTCAGCTACTCAGGAAACTGAGACAGGAGAATTGCTTGAATCTGGTAGGCAGAGATTGCAGTGAGCCAAAACCACGCCATTGTACTCCAGCCTGGGTGACAGAGGGAAATTCCATTTAAAAAAAAAAAAAAAAAAAAAAAAGTCTGAGACCTCTTCATTCTCCCTCCTGCTCTTGCTTTCACCATGTGATACCACCTGCTCTCCCTTTGCCTTCCATTGTGATTGCAGGCTTCCTGGGGCCCTGTGCCCTCAGCAGAAGCAGCTACTAGTGCCATGCTTTTACAGCCTACAGAACCGTAAGCCAATTAAGCCTTTCTTCTTTATTAATTACCCAGCCTCAGATGTTTCTTAGTAGTGAATCAAGAAAGGACTAATACATATAGATGCTTCCCTTGCTCCACAAAGTTTGTAAAATGTTGCATATTCATAAGCAGGGTGTATTTTTCTGATTACTTAAATCTTCACCGAACTTTAATTCTATTCCATTTATCCTTTTAAAACCTTATGCCACTTCTTCACTCCTTTAAAAATTATTTAATTATTTAATTAATATATTTAATTAATTATTCTAGATTGATACTACATTAACATTATGTTAGTACATCTCTTGCTGCCCTTTTTTTTTTTTTGAGACAGAGTCTTGCTCTGTTGCCCAGGCTGGAGTGCAATGGCGTGATCTCAGCTCACTGCAACCTCTGCCTCAGTCTCCCAAATAGCTGGGACTACAGGCACATGTCACCATGCCTGGCTAGGTTTTGTATTTTAGTAGAGACGGGGTTTCACAATGTTGGCCAAGATGGTCTCGATCTCCTGACCTCATGATCCAACCACCTCAGCCTCCCAAAGTGCTGGGATTACAGGTGTGAGCCACCACACCCAGCTCATCTCTTGCTTCTTAAAATGTCTCTCAAATTTGTCTTAGCTACCCCTACCACTTTACTCTAAAAGATTAATTTTAGATCAACTTATCAAAGTCTATAAGAAATTCTATGGGGAATTGTGTTGAGAATCATATCTAATTTTTTTTATTATATTTTAAGTTCTAGGGTACATGTGCACAACATGCAGGTTTGTTACTTATGTATACATGTGCCTTGTTGGTGTGCTGCACCCATTAACTCATCATTTACACTAGGTATTTCTCCTAATGCTATCCCTCCCCCCACCCCCCACCCCATGATAGGCCCCAGTGTGTGATGTTCCCTGACCTGTGTCCACGTGTTCTCATTGTTCAATTCCCACCTATGACTGAGAACACGTGGTGTTTGGTTTTCTGTTTTTGTGATAGGTTGCTCAGAATGATGGTTTCCAGCTTCATCCATGTCCCTACAAAAGACAAGAACTCATCCTTTTTTATGACTGCATAGTATTCCATCATGTATATGTGCCACATTTCCCTAAGCCAGTCTATCATTTATGGACATTTGGATTGGTTCCAAGTCTTTGCTATTGTGAATATTGCCACAATAAGCATACATGTGCATGTGTCTTTATAGTAGCATGATTTATAATCCTTTGGGTATATACCCAGTAATGGGATGGCTGGGTCAAATGGTATTTCTAGTTCTAGATCCTTGAGGAATTGCCACACTATCTTCCACAATGGTTGAACTAATTTACACTGCCACCAACAGTGTAAAAGTGTTCCTATGTCTCCACATCCTCTCCAGCACCTGTTGTTTCCTGACACTTTAATGATTGCCATTCTAACTGGCATGAGATGGTATTTCATTGTGGTTTTGATTTGCATTTCTCTGATGACCTGTGATGATGCGCATTTTTTCATGTGTCTGTTGGCTGCATAAATATCTTCTTTTGAGAAGTGTCTCTTCATATGTTTTGCCTACTTTTTGATATGAGGATCATATTGAATTTTCAATGTTACTTCTGGTGTCCCTTTCGTCTGATTTAGCTATCAAGTTTTCTTAATCTCCTAAAATTAGGAGGGAAGAAGTTTCTATTTTCTGAATTTCTTGTTAATCACAAAGACTATATTTTGAGAGTAGTAGACACACTACTTATTCTATTCATTAAAGGATCATCGACCCAGTTTTTTATTCATTATGTATTATTAATAATTATAGTGTTTTATGGAAATTATAAAACTTAACTAAGTTTTAAAACATATGGTTTTATGATTTAAAGTCTCTTTTAGACATAATTATGTTTCCTTAAAAGTTTGGCATTATTATTGCCTTTTCTTATGTTCTTTTTTAGTTTGTTTTTGCTAGAAATTACTAATATTACCTTTTGTGAACTTTTATTTTTTATTTTACATTTTCTTTTGTATTTCTGTATTTGATCTATTTTATTAATTTATTCAACTTAATGTATCAAGATTCATGACTCTATTTTTCTCTTCTTCACTTTATTCGTCCAGAGACATCTCCTGTCTACTTTTCACTTTTGAAAAATTTGCTCATAGCAGCGTTTGCAAATAGAGAAAAAGAGAGGGGAGATGGAAGAAGTAGCTTGTATGTATATATTATACATAGAATTTTTGGCTTCTTTTTTTAAAAATGGGTCCTGCCATTAAAATATTCTGTTCAAAGACACCTAGCCACTCCCTTGTACGAAAAGCCATAGGATCACTGCCATAGCAAATGCACCTTTAATCCATCATTGCATCTTGGGCCTTCCCTGTCCTCACCAACCCAGCACAGCCTTGCAGTCCACAACTCCCACACCAACCAGACTCTTTCTTCCAAAAACCACTGCCTTCCATGGCAGATACATGCCTCCTCCTTTCAGAGGCAGGCTGGACTTCCAGAAAACTGGCTTTTTCACCCTATCCTCATCCTTCTGTGCCTTTGAATTGTCCATCTTCCCTAAAGCCAGTCCTATGAGATTAGATAATGTCTAATGAAGTTTTCTCAAGGACAGCAAAGCAGCAAGAACACACCCATATATGTTCTTAAGGGGATAAGCCCCTTGAGAAGAGCTCACTCTATTACTTCTACCAAAACATACCTTTTACCAAAACATAAATGCATGGGGAAATAAGGGCAAATTGACTCCATTGCTGCCTCTTTTCAAGCCTTACAGTCATCTCTGGGCTGATGGCTAGTCTGCCTGTTAACCTAATCCTTATTTATTTCCAGTCCAATCATAAAACGTAGTTTTGTTTCAAATGTTTCAACATATAGTAATTTTATTATTTCTGTAATAGTAAAATAATTTTTTATTTAAATGTGTCTTCTCTCTTATAAATGAGTTATATAAAGGTGACTTTTTCCTGAAGGATGTCTTTATTTATTGTTTAACACTATATTTTTATTATTAATTTAAAATTTAATTCTCATAGGGTCACAGAACTCTGTATTATATTGATTTTTTGAAGTGTACTAAATTGCCTTGCATGCCTAGTACATGGAATATTAGCTAAAAATTCTAGATCTCTTTGAAGAATGTTTTATATTTATTTTTTGATTTAGATATTTACCTATCAACTAAGGAGCTAATTTTCCATTCACATTTTTACAACTACTCTAATTTTTAAAAAATTTATCCAGCTTTATTGGTATAGAGTTGACAAATAAAATTGTATATATTTATTTAAGATATACAAGGAAATGATTTGAGATATATTTGTATACATGTATATGATTACTACAATTAATTTAGTTAATATATCTATCACTTTACATAGTTACTGTTTCTAGTTTTTTGACTAATACATTTATCTTTTTTGATTGTGATATATCAAAATTCCCAGTATAATTGTGAATTTGTTACTTTTCCTTTACTTATTTATTTACCACTATTTATTGTCAAACTATATCACAATCTAAGTCCTATATTAGTCAGGGTTCTCTAGAGGGACAAAACTAATGGGATAGATGTATATATAAAGGGTAGTTTATTAAGGAGTATTGACTTAACGATCACAAAGTGAGGTGCCTTAATAGGTCCTCTGCAAGCTGAGGAGCAAGGAAGCCAGTCTGAGTCCCGCCACTGAAGAACTTGGAGTCTGATGTTTGAGGGCAAGGAGCATCTAGTATGGGAGAAAGATGTAAACCGGGAGGCTAAGCCAGTCTAATCTTTCCATGTTCTTTTGCCTGGTTTTATTATGGCTGTGCTGGTAGCTGACTAGACTGTGCCCTCCCAGATTGAGGATGGGTATGCCTTTCTCAGTTCACTGACTTACATGTGAATCTCCTTTGGCAACACCCTCACAGACACACCCAGGAACAATACTTTGCAAACTTCAATCCAATCAAGTTGACACTAAATATTAACCATAAGTCCATTATTTTTATTTTATTTATTTATATTTTGGTTGATCCCTTTCGTATATTTGTTGCATCTTCACAATTTTTTTAGTTTTATTTGTTTGACATTAGTATTACAAAACCAGATACCATATGTCTTCTTTTAACTAGTAGTACCTTGATATATCTTTTGATACTTTTTATTTTGAAAGTTTCTCTTTTTTCTCTCTTGCTCTCTTTATGCTGTGTTTAAATATGTCCATTATAGACTGAATAAAGCTGGCTTTTAAATATATACTCCTAATTCTCTTTCTTATAAATTCATTTAATGATGTCTTGTTAACTCATACACCTTAACTTTTTAAAAACTCTCTCCTATTTGCATTATATTTTCTTTATCTGGTAGGCAGGCATAGATGTTAATTCTTTTTCTTGTGATTTCCTCTAAATTTGAAGATATAAACTGATCTAAAAACTTTGCTAAAAAATGTGGAGAAAGTATTTAACCACAATACCAAATGTGTGAGGTTTTCACATGTCTTAATTACACATTTAATAACATATTCTCTTCTATTATTATTAGTGTGAAATAAAGTTTCACTTTTCATTTTTTCCATTAAAATAGTCATTATTACTTTTTATGCAGCCAACAGTTGATTTTACTAGCATGTTATCAACATCTGTTTTCACCATTTTCCCCTAAAACTTATTTATGGATTTCCTTTTTCTGTTGTCAATCTGAATTCTTCAGTAACTCTTTTTAGTGAAGAACCATGTGTGCTAAAGTCCACCGCTCTTCATAAGTAGGAAAACATCTGCATTTCCTTTTTACTCCTGTTGGACATCTTATGGAATTCTAAGTTGAGTTTGATTCTTAGAATTATAGACATTTCCCTGTGCTTATTTCTATTGTGTTTGTATATTTACTTCCCTGTCCTCTTTTATAACCTTTTCTACTGCAAACCCTCAATTTGTATGTCAAGAGAAAGGAGTAGAGAACATCGATTGCTTCATATTTGGGTGCTTTCAGGATGGTGTGACAGAAGGGCAAGGTGGGTAGTGAACTGAAGATTCTGCTGGCAAAAAGTTAGATGACCAGCGACAAAAAAAAAAAAAGAAAAGAAAATGAGTGATTTTACTAATTAATTTATTTTACTTATCACACCTTTTGGTGGACCCCACATTAAGAAAATTCAATGGATAGGAAATTCAAAACTTCCCAATCACTTGGAAACTTCCATTCTCATCCTCAACCCTGGCTCAAACTTGTATTCCATGAAGACACCTCACTGTAGGGATGCAATGACTGTTTTATCTAAGTTGTCTTCACTCCCTACCATATGAGTCTAAATTTCAAACACAGATCTTTTTATTTCCTCAAAGAATCCTGATGCCAGGTGTCCTAGTGTGAAATAGGTTTAACTGGTAATATACTTTGGATGTGTGTCCCTACCCAAATCTCATCTTGAAATGGAATCCGCAATGTTGAAGGTAGGACCTGGTAGGATTTTATTGTACCATGTGATTAAACCATGAGAGTGGACTTCTCATCAGTGATTTAGCACCATCCCCCTGGTGCTGTCCTCATGATAGTGAGTAAGTTATTGAGATACCTGACTGTTTAAAAGTGTGTGGCACCTCCCCACTCCCTCTTGCTCATGCTTTTGCTCTCTGAGTTGCCTGCTCTTGTTTTTTCTCCTGCCATGATTGTAAGTTTCCTAAGACCTGTCCAGAAGCCAGGCAGATACTAGCATCATACTTCCCATACACCCTATAGAACTTTGACCCAATTAAACCTCTTATCTTTATAAAGTACCCAGTCTCAGGTATTTATTTATAGCAATAGGAGAATGAACAAATACAACTGGATTTGGAGAGGTAGCGGGTTCTCCGTCTTAACAATAGAAATTTAATTTTAAATATTAGATACACCTATCTCTGTTTTTAACACAAATGAACATATAATGCCGTAAAAAAAGAGAAACTTTTAAACCATTTATTCAACTAAGGTCAATATCTCCAACATCTAGAGAGCTGGTATTTATTCACTCATTCTTTCTCACTCTGCACTTCTCTCTACCAATCTCTCAGGTTTTCTCTCCTCTCCATTATTATTATTATTATTATTATTATTTTGGCAATGGAATGATCTTCAGACCCTACTGTAAAATAATTAAATCCCTCCCTTTGGTTAACCAAGAATGCGACAAAAGCTTTGCTATTAAAATTGTCAGATGCCACTAATAGGGTTAGGTTTTTTGTGTTCCCACCCAAATCTTATCTTGCATTATAATCCCCATAACCCTCATAATCCATTGTGTCAAGGGAGAGGCCAGGTAGAGGTAATTGGATCGTGGGGGTGGTTTCTTTCATGCTGTTCTCATGATAGTGAGTGAGATCTCACAAGATCTGATGTTTTTATAAAGGGCTCTTCCCCCTTCCCTGGGCACTTCTCCTTCCTTGTGCCTTGTTTGTGCCTTGTGAAGAAGGTGCATTGCTTCCCCTTCACCTTCTGCCAAGACTGTAAGTTTCCTGAGCCCTTCCCAGCAATGGTGAAACCTCATTTTTTATAAATTACCCAGTCTTGAGTATTTCCTTGTAGTAAAGAGAGGACAGACTAATACGATAAATTGGCACTGGGAGTGGGGCATTGTATAAAATACTAAAAAATGTGGAAGCAACTTTGGAATTGGGTAACAGGCAGAGGTTGGGACAGTTTAGAGAGCTCAGAAAAAGACAGGAAGATGTGGGAAAATATGAAACTTCCCAGAGACTTGTTGAATTGCTTTGACCAAAATTCTGATAGTGATAAGGACAATGAAGTCCAGGTTGAGGTGGTCTCAAATGGAGAGTAGGAACTGGTTGGTAACTGGAATAAATAAAGGTGATTCTTGCTATGCTTTATCAAAGAGACTTATGGCATTTTTCCCCTGCCCTAGAGATCTGTGGAACTATGAACTTGAGAGAGGTGATTTAGGGTATCTGGGAGAAGAAATTTCTAAGCAGCAAAGGATTCAAGAGATGACTTGGGTGCTCTTAAAAGCATTCCATTTTATGCATTCACAAAGAGGTAGTTTAGAAATGGAACTTATATTTAAAATGGAAGGAGAGCAAAAAAGATTGGAAAATTTGCAGCCTGAGGATGTTATAGAAAAGAAAAACCCATTTCCTGGAGGAGAAATTAGAGCCAGCTGCAGAAATTTGCATAAGCAACAAGGAGCCAAAGGTTAAATCACCAAGACAATGGGAAAAATATCTCCAGGGCATGTGAAAGACCTTTCTGGTAGCCTCCCCCATCACAGGCCAAGAGGCCTAGGAGAAAAAAAAATGGTTTTGTGGGCCGGGTCCAGGGCCTTGCTGCTTTGTGCAGTCTCAGGACTTGGTGCCTTGCATCCCAGCCATTGTTGAAAGGGCCCAACATACATCCTAGGCAATTGCTTTTGAGGGTAAAAGCCTAAAACCTTGGTGGCTTACACACGGTGTTGAACCTGAAGGTGCACAGAAGTCAAGAATTGAGGTTTGGGAACCTCTGCCTAGACTTCAGAGAATGTATGACAATGCCTGGTTGTTTAAGCAGAAGTTGGCTGCAGGGGCAGATTCCTCATGGAGAACCTCTGCTAGGGCAGTGCAGAAGGGAAATGTGGGATTGGAACTACCATACAGAGTACCCACTGGGGCAATGCATAGTGGAGCTGTGAGAAGAGGGCCATCATCCTCCAGACCCCAGAACTGTAGATCCACTGACATCTTGCGCTGTGCACTTCAAAATGCTGTAGACAATGCCAGTCCATGAAAGCAGCCAGGAGCAGGGCTGTACCCTGCAAAGCCACAGAGACAGAGCTGCCTGAGCCCATGGGAACCCACCTCTTGAATCAACATGACCTGCATGTGAGACATGGAGTCAAAGGAGTTCATTTTGGAGCTGTAAGATTTGACAACCCCACTGAATTTTGAGCTTGCGTGGGGCCTGTAGCCCCTTCATTTTGGCAAATTTCTCCCATTCGGACTGAGTGTCTTTACCCAATGCCTGTACCTCCTTTGTATCTGGGAAGTAACTAACTTACTTTTGATTTTACAGACTAATAGACAGAGGGACTTGGCTTGTCTCAGATGAGACTTTGGACTTGGACTTTTGGGTTAATGCTGGAATGAATTAAGACTTTAGGGGACTATTGAGAAGGCATGATTTGTTTTAAAATGTGAAAGGAACTTGAGGCTTGAGGGGGGCAGGGGCAGAATCATATGATTAGGTTTTGTGTCCCCACCCAAATCTCATCTTGAACTATAATCCCCATAATACCCACGAGTCAAAGGAGAGACCAGGCAGAAGTAATTAGATCATAGAGGCAGTTTCCCCCATGCTGTTCTCATAATAGTAAGTGAGTTCTCACAAGATCTGATGGTTTTATTAGGGGCTCTTCCCTCTTCTCTCATCACTTCTTCCTGCTGCGTTTTGAAGATGGCGCCTTGCTTACCCTTCACCTTCTGCCATGATTGTAAGTGTTATGAGGCTTCCCCAGCAATACTGAACTATGAGTCAATGAAACTGAAACTAGGCCACATAAAACTTAGAAACTAGGCCTCATAAAAAAAAAAAAGAACTTAAAAAATTAACACCAGGTGGCTCTGGATAGGGTCCTACCCTGCCTCAATAAGGTCCCACCCTGATAAGGTCCCACCCTGCCAATTCTGGGAAACAACCTCATGGGGTCCCACCCTGCCAATTCCGGGGGTCCCACCCTGCCTCGAAGTTCCCAGAATCAACAACTCCAGGAAAAAACCTCATAAGGTCCTGCTCTAACCAATTAGAACAAGACACCTTGCTCAGGCCATAGACAGACCCAATTACCACGCGCCTAAAGCTTTGTTTGAATTTCACGCCCTAAGCTGTGTTTGAACTTGTGTTTGCCTATATAAACAGCCTGTAACAAGCAGTCAGGGTCCCAAGGCCAACTTAGAGCTTGGGACCCTAGCGCGCTAGTAATAAATAACTCTCTGCTGTGAATCTCGTGTCGGTGATCCTTCGTGGTGACCCCTGCCCAGGAAGGAATCACAGTTCGGTTCCAACATTTGGTGCATTGGCCAGGAACTGGGGTCGTCCGAGGACCCCCGACCCATCCGGCGGAGACCCATCTGGCCCGGGCCACGGACTGCTGACTGAACGGACCTACCAGGTACTTTCGTTTTGTTCTGTCTGTCTTGCCGGCTAACTCTGAACTCTGGGGAGTACTCCTTCTGAATTAAGTGGGGAAGGGGGACAGACGTGTCCGGCACCTTCCCACTCACGCCCCGGGGGACGCCCTGGCGGTAGTCTGGGAGAAGGCTGATGACTCAGTCAGCCTCCTCAAATCTGTAGGCAGGTCGCCCCTGCCATCTGAATATTTTGTGATCTTGTGGCGCCACTCTCTGGCCGTGCAGCTTCTCCTTACTTGTCTGGTCTTTGTTTTTGTTACTTTCGTTTTGTCCTTGTTATACGTGGACGAAATAGGACAGACGTTGACGACTCCTTTGTCTCTGACCCTGACTCACTTCCCTGACTTTCGGGCTCAAGCCCACAACCTCTCCATAGAAGTCCGTAAAGGACGATGGCAAAAATTCTGCTCGTCCGAGTGGCCTACCCTCCATGTTAGGTGGCCCCGGGACGGAACATTTGACCTCCCAATTATCTTACAGGTTAAAGCAACAGTGATGGATCCTGGGCCACACGGACACCCAGACCAGGTGGCCTACATAATTACTTGGGAGGATCTGGTCCGAAATCCTCCCTCTTGGGTGAAACCCTTCCTCCATTCCCCTTCCCCATCCCAATCTACCCTCCTTGCCTTAGAAGCCCCAAAGAATCGGAATCCGGACCCGCATAAGCCAGTCCTCCCAGATGAACCCCAGAAGGACCTCCTCCTTCTCGACCCCCTGCCTCCTCCACCTCAAAACCCCCTTCTGGGACCTCCACCTTACGCTTCACCCTTGCCCCCTGTCTTGTCCCCAGCTCTTTCCTCTACCGCCTCGGCCCCTACCCTTTCTCCAACTTCTCCCTCGGCCCCTCCCTCCACCCCATCTCCTTCTCCAGCCCCGCCCAAACTCACCCCTCGGACGCCGCCGCCGACACCTCCTCGTCTCCGCTTGCGGCGGACTAAGGACCCAGAAGGCCCTTCCACTTAGCAATCCTCCCTTTTTCCCCTCCGTACTGTCACGGTCCAGTACTGGCCCTTCTCTGTCTCTGACCTCCATAACTGGAAGACCCATAATCCTTCCTTTTCCCAAGACCCTCAGGCCCTAACCTCGTTAATAGAATCCATTCTCCTCACCCACCAGCCCACCTAGGATAATTGCCAGCAACTCCTGCAGGTCCTCTTAACCACTGAAAAAGGCAGCAGGTCCTCTTGGAGGCCCGGAAAAATGTGCCAGGACCAGGAGGCCTCCCAACCCAACTTCCCAATAAAATAGACGAGGGATTTCCCCTCCCCCGCCCAGACTAGGACTATGAAACGGCACCAGGTAAGAAGAGTCTCCAAATCTATCGCCAGGCTCTGTTGGCGGGTCTCAAAGGGGCAGGAAAACGCCCCACAAATTTGGCCAAGATAAGAAAGAAACCCCTGAGGAAAGGGAAGCCAGGTCAGCGAAGGAACAGATAGAGCGAGAGGATCGTAAGAACCGAGTAAAGGATAAGCATTTAACAAAAATCCTGGCGGCAGTTGTGAGAGAGAAAGGACCAAGGAGAGAGGAAAAAAGCGGAGACGGCGAAAAGTAGAAAAAGACCAGTATGCCTACTGCAAAGAACAGGGGACTCGCGGAGGCGTTAAGGACGAAAGAAGGCGTGGCCAACTCCCGGGGGGACGGCAGGCCGAGAGCGCGGCGCCTGGGCCTAGCGCCGAGCCTGAGCCCGCCGGACGGGAGGCGGCCCCGCCGCAGGCTCGGCTCCGGCCCCAGCCCCGCCAGCATGGCCGGCCGGACCGTACGGGCCGAGACCCGGAGCCGGGCCGAAGATGACATCAAGAAGGTAATGGCGACCATCGAGAAGGTCCGGAGATAGAAGAAGCAATGAGTGACTGTGGGCGACACTTCCCTTCGTATCTTCAAGTGAGTGCCAGTGGTGGACCCCCAGGAGGAGGAGCGAAGGCGGGCATGTGGCGGGGCAGAGAGATCCCGTGGCCGGGAACGTCGGGGCAGGGGCGCCAGTCCCCGAGGGGGTGGCCCTCTCATCCTGCTGGATCTCAATGATGAGAACAGCAACCAGAGTTTCCATTCAGAAAGTTCCCTGCAAAAAGGCACAGAGCCCAGTCCTGGGGGCACCCCCCAGCCCAGCCGCCCTGTGTCACCTGCCGGACCCCCAGAAGGGGTCCCTGAGAAAGCTCAGCCCCCACGGCTGGGCCAAGAGAAAAATCCCGGGGGGCATAACTGCTGGCAGCACTGACGAAACCCCAATGCTGACCAAGGAGGCCCTGGCAATGATCCAGCAGATGCATGCCTGGACACACTTGAGTAATCGAAAGCTAAAATTACTGATTAAAAAAACTGACTTTCTAATCCCAAAGGCAAGTACCCTCGTAGAACAAGTGACATCTGCCTGTAAGGTCTGTCAGCAGGTAAACGCTGAGGCTACCCAAGTGCCAGAAAGGAAACGAACTCGTGGTAACCGCCCAGGAGTCTATTAGGAAATAGACTTCACAGAAGTAAAACCTCACTATGCTGGATATAAGTACTTACTGGTGTTTGTAGATACCTTTTCAGGATAGGTAGAAGCCTACCCCACCCGGCAAGAAACGGCACACATAGTAGCCAAAAAAAATTTTGGAAGAAATCTTTCCTAGATTCGGACTTCCCAAGGTAATTAAGTCAGATAACGGGCCGGCCTTCGTTTCTCAGGTAAGTCAGGGGCTCGCCAGGATATTGGGGATTAATTGGAAATTACATTGTGCCTATAGACCCCAGAGCTCAGGACAGGTAAAAAGAATGAATAGAACAATAAAAAAGACCCTTACTAAATTGACCTTAAAGACTGGTTTAAAAGATTGGAGACGCCTCCTATCCTTAACTCTGTTAAAGGCCCAAAATACACCTAACCGTTTTAGGCTCACTCCATATGAAATCCTCTACGGAGGACCTCCCCCTTTGTCAACCTTGCTTAACTCCTTCTCCCCCTCCGATCCTAAAACTGACCTACAGGCTCGGCTAAAAGGACTCCAAGCAGTACAGGCCCAAATCTGGGCCCCCTTGGCAGAACTGTACCAACCAGGACATCCACAGACCAGTCACCCCTTCCAGGTGGGAGACTCTGTCTACGTTAGACGGCACCGTACTCAAGGACTAAAGCCTCGGTGGAAAGGACCCTACATTGTTCTCCTGACCACGCCCACAGCCATAAAGGTTGACAGAATCTCCACTTAGATCCACGCA
The DNA here is from genome assembly GCF_049350105.2 of Macaca mulatta. NCBI lineage: Eukaryota > Metazoa > Chordata > Mammalia > Primates > Cercopithecidae > Macaca > Macaca mulatta. Next base: position 82,371,340 of record NC_133419.1, read on the forward strand.
TCCCACGCCAAGGCTGCTCCAGAGACGTCCAGACCAACACCACTTGAGACATGGAAACTCCGACGCTCCGCGGACCCGCTCAAGATAAGACTCTCTCATATCTAACTCCTTGCTTATTGTTTGCCCTTCTTCCCTGCGCCGTCTCTAGTGTAGTTTTTGACGCTAACCCCCACCGGCCATTTAGCCTGACCTGACAGATAATTAATTTTAATAATCAAGAGGTCTTAAATAAGACCTCCGAGAATGCTCCTATAAAGACTTGGTTTCCAGACCTCTATTTCAACCTAAAAAAAATATATAGCAGAAAAGATAAAAGACACAGGCCCCCGGTTTACTAGTCCCACAGGAGTCCTATTAGGAACTCCTCAAGATAGACAAGAATGGAAAGGACAGGCTAGAAAGGTGTCCATCAGCCGGAACGGGTTTTATGCCTGTCCCGGATTCAGGACAGGACAAATGAAAAAAACTTGTAGAGATCTGACTCACTTGTATTGCAAAAGCTGGTCCTGTGTAACTACTAATAATGGAGAGTAGAAATAGGCCACAAAACCTTAGTATATAACCATGTCCTTTGTCCAGCCCTGTACCACAACCCGATATTCGGAAAATTGCAACCTGGTTCGCATCAAGTTTGAAGATGCGGCAAAATCTGATAACAGATAGATAACAACAAGGTTAATATAAGGTCTCTATTTATACCAGCACAACCCGCCTAAAATTCCCCTCATCCTGCTCACACTCATCCTGACTTTCGGGCCATGCATACTCAACCACTTACTCACCCTTATTAAAAATAAAATAAACATAGTACATGCTATGGTTCTGACCCAACAATACCAGAGCCTCAGGACTGAAGAAGAGGCTCAAGATTAAGCCTCTGACACAAAAAGAGGAGGGAATGAAACTAGGCCACATAAAACTTAGAAACTAGGCCTCATAAAAAAAAAAAAGAACTTAAAAAATTAACACCAGGTGGCTCTGGATAGGGTCCCACCCTGCCTCAATAAGGTCCCACCCTGATAAGGTCCCACCCTGCCAATTCTGGGAAACAACCTCATGGGGTCCCACCCTGCCAATTCCGGGGGTCCCACCCTGCCTCGAAGTTCCCGGAATCAACAACTCCAGGAAAAAACCTCATAAGGTCCTGCTCTAACCAATTAGAACAAGACACCTTGCTCAGGCCATAGACAGACCCAATTACCACGCGCCTAAAGCTTTGTTTGAATTTCACGCCCTAAGCTGTGTTTGAACTTGTGTTTGCCTATATAAACAGCCTGTAACAAGCAGTCAGGGTCCCAAGGCCAACTTAGAGCTTGGGACCCTAGCGCGCTAGTAATAAATAACTCTCTGCTGTGAATCTCGTGTCGGTGATCCTTCGCGGCGACCCCTGCCCAGGAAGGAATCGACAGTTCGGTTCCAACAAAACCTCTTTCCTTTATAAATTATCCAGGCTCAGTTGTATCCTTATTGCAATGTCAAAATGGACTAATACATATTACCATATATTGTTCAATTGAGTTTCCTTTCTGTCTATTCTTTTGTGAACCCAGAACATCTGAGACAGGTCTCAGTTAATTTAGAAAGTTTATTTTGCCAAAGTGGAGAATGTGCCTGTGACACAGCCTCAGGAAGGCCTCACGACATGTGCCCAAGGTGGTCGGGACACAGCTTGGTCATACACATTTTCAGGAGTCATGAGGCTTCAACCAATATATGTAAGAAGTACATTACTTTCATCCAGAAAGACAGAGACAACTCAAAGCAACTGCCACCCACCCCCTCCCCGCAATGAGGGGCTTCTGGGTCACAGTAGGTGAGAGACAAATGGTTGCATTCTTTTGAGTTTCTCTAAGTCTTCCCAAAGAAGGCAATCAGAATATGGATCTATTTCTGTGAGCAGAGGGATGACTTTGAATAGAATGGGAGGCATATTTGCCCTGAGCACTTCCCAGTCTGAAGAGGCCCAAGATATTCTCCTTTTATACTCCCTATTCACTAGGGCAGAGAACAGTATTAATAAAAATTTAATTAAGAGTCTATCTGTATCTGATTTTAAAAATAAACTACCAGAGACACTAGCATGTCATGAAGTCAATATATTTTATAGTTGGAGTACTGATTGTTTCATAAGTATAAGAAAAGCGTCTCTGAAATGCAACTAAAATCAAGAAATCAATCTGCACAAATAATGAATTTCAATTAATTTATGGACAGAAAAATAAGACACATATTTACCATGTCCACTAACACAATAATATATTCTACATAATTGATTCTAGAAAAATTTAACTTTCTGGTGCATCTATAATGAGGTCATAATGATATCAGTTGTCTTACAGGTTTGCTTTAGATAGCTGAAGGAATTCAGATTGTATCATTTAATGACTCTGACTTTATAAATGATTAAAACTTTTTCAAATCTCATATCTTTATGTAAAATGGGAACCTTAATATCTTATGTCTGAGATTATTGTAGAAATGCAGGAAAATTATATTGTGAGGCTGTTCCTATAAAGTATTAAATTAATGCTAGTTCTTAAAGTATTTTCCTTTTTTAAAAGAGCAGCTCCTAAGACGTAATTTATAAGTATGAAAACAAAAAGTTAAAACACAATTAGAAATTGCCAATTTCAAGAAAGTAGTTACAAAAGATTATAATATGTTTTCCCTAAGCCAGTCTTTGATTTCAGATTTTCTTTCCTAAATTTCTTACTATTTTCATTCAACTGCTTTTGGCTCTCAACTAACACGTTTAAAATTATGTAAAGCAATTTGACGCAGAAATTACTAGAAAGCAAAAGGAATCAAGCACACATAAAACCAGGAACAATCTATATTCCTTTGGGAGAAGCAATTGCATAACTACAGATGAAAATTGTAACAAGTCTTATTTAGCAAGGCATTTCCCCTGTTCTTTCAATATTGGATATAAAATCAACATAAAGAGAGCTGTCAGACCCTATACATTCCAAATGACCCAATTAATCTCATTTTCTGTCTTCTTGCTCAAACATAATGCATTTTCTACTGTTCTTATTTTTACTAATAGGAGGAAAGATATGCAAATTAATGCCTGTTATACAAAATAATAAACCTATTCAGGCCAGACATGAACTGGATAAAAAAATAACTCAAAGTATTTTCAGAAGATTTAAAGGTCTTCATCTATAAAGTGGTGTAGAGATAACATCAGCTGGTTTATTTTGGAGGGAGAATTAACTGAAATGAAATGCATGCTTATATCATAAGGAATTAATTCAAGTAATATGGCATATAGTGCTTCTCATTTTAAGTTGTTATTTTATAGTCCATGGTTAGAGGACTCTAGGCAAGCATGAAGTTTAGTTCTTCCTGAGATAGTCATATACTGGCCTTATGTATTAGTTTCTCAGAAATGTAAAGGGAATGGCTCATATTATCTCTCCAGCTGATGATAATGACAGAGACAGCAAAACCTAGTGATTAGGAGCTCATGGTCTAGAGCCAAATTTCCTGAGTTTAATCTATGTGATGCTGGGCAAGACATTTACATATATTTTGAAATAGGAAAAACAATGTCCCCATATTTTGCAGGTTTTTGTGAAGATTCAACAAGATATATATATATATAAATAACTTTAAAAATATGTGGCACATGGTAAGTGCTTAATAAATGTCAGATGTGCACATTCCCAGGGCATGATAGCTTTGTACTTTAATATCTTGCATTTATAGCTTGCATCTAGCTATGACAGACCAGCAGGAGATTCGTGGACATAATGACTGTGATGGAAACAGGAGACAGACAGATACCTGACTAGGTAGGGTGGTGCCCCTGGTGAAGCCGCACTTTTTGGCCTGGAGCAGCCTGAGGGCTGAGGGACAGGACTACTTGTACCAGATGGAGCCTGTGACCCAGGGGGAAAGCTTTTGCTCCTGTTTGCAGGTCTTTTCCCAATTGATTCTTTCTGTATAATGTCATTTAACCAACCTAATATTGCCTTTTCAAATACTATCTATGGCTTGCCTGGGCATGCCCGCCTGTGCACTGTGGGAATGGGGAGAAGTGACAGGAATTTGCACCTCATGCAGGGGAGGAGCCTGGCCGCTTCAGCTCACCGGTAGTAGCCATGGTATTCAATTGTGAGGGGGAAACCTGCTTGGAGAATTCCTCTCTTTACCGAGAGCTTTTGTTTCACTTAATAAATTCTGCTATCCTCACTTTTCAATGTATCTGCATGCCCAGTTTTTCCTGCAAGAACCCAGATTTAGCTGAACTAAGGAGCAAAGATCCTGCATTAATTATATGTCTTTTAGAACATGACAGTGGCCTTGAACTTCCTGTAGGAACTGACAGGAACTTCCTCCATTCAACACCTGGTTGCCATTTATATAGCTCTCTTTACACAATTAAGTTGTCATAAACTTTACAGACAAAAGGAACCTGTGTTTTATATTTTTTAATCATTGCTATTTTTCCATTAATCACAATCAAACTGGTAGTTATGATGTAGGGAATATTAGTCTTCTATTGGGAATTGAATGCATTAAAACATGAATACAGGATTAATGGTATTATCCAAATCATTCCTGTTTTCCATAAGGTTTGTAGTGGTAAAAATATCTATTTGACCCTTAGTGTATTAAAACAGACTTCTGGCCATGTTTTGTTTCTCCATAAAACCCTATGGCTCTTCATTGGCCTAGGGTCTTTAACCCTAGGGCATTTTTAACATGTCTAGCTGCCTAGCTCCTGCCTTATTGTTTACCAGTGTTTTCTATCTATATGTAAATCACCCTTTTTAGGTTTCCCAAGTGTGCCATGAATTCATGTAACATCAATTAGTAAAATATTTCATAGGATATACAAGCATCACCTTATAGTGATATCTTTCAGTTATAAACTCAACTTAAATTAATAACAAATGTGAACTCATCAGATCCTATAAAAGACCCAACTGGGTTAGGGTTCAAATGATGTCACCTGGACTCTTGAACCTTTTCTCTAGGCTGTCTTGCTCTGGGTTGGCTTCACCCTCCAGGAGGCTCAGGCAAAGACGTGCAAGAACAACCATGGTGTTACATCTTCCTCATAGTTAATGATCCCAAATCTTCTCTTTCTCTCCTATTATCCAGTGTATTAAAAGACTTGAGTGGCTCTGTATGAGAATACATGCTCTTCCAGAAACAATCTAAGGGAAATGCCTCAGTAAATGGTATCTCTGTATTGCCAAAGGTCATAGTATTCTAAAACAAAAATAAAATTCTAAGGCCCCCTCAACCATCTGAATGGACTTTCTCCTCAGCCAGGGCTCTTTTTATTATTATTATTATTATTATTATTATACTTTAAGTTCTAGGGTACATGTGCACAACCTGAGAGACTGCTTCAGGCCATGAAGGGAAGTGAGGGTTGAACATGCCTCATTATACCTCTCCACCATTAACATCAACGTAGATGTTAACTCTGATAAAAAACATTTTACAACTTATTCTTTCTGAAGCCTGGTAGCTAAAAGCTTCATCTGCATGATGAAACTTTGGTCTCTACAACCAATTATCTCTTCAACCAGATTTTTACTTTCCCTGTGATCCCAGGCCTTTAAACAAACTCAACCAATTGTCAACCAGAAAATGTTTAGATTTTCCTATAGCCTGGAAGCTATCCCCACCCTCCCAATCCCACCCCTTCTTTAAGTTGTCCCGCCATTCTGGACCAAGCCAATGTATTTCTTAAATGTATTTGATTGATTTCTCATCCTTCCTTCTACATTTCTCATGTATAAAACCAAGCTGGACCCCGACCACCTTGGGCACATGTTCTCAGGACGTCCTGACAGCTGTGTCACAGGTCATGCTAACTCATATTGAAACTAGGCCTCATAATTCCTAAGCCTCATAAAATTTAGAAAGCTTGGCCATCATGAAACTTAAACCCCAGATGGCCACGGATAGCCCCCCGATGTTCCCAGAACCCAAACAGAAAGACAATTCCGGGAAATAGCCTCATGGGGTCCCAACCTCATGGGGCCCCACCCTGATAGCCTCATGAGGTCCCACCCTGATAGCCTCATGAAGTCCCACCCTGATAACCTCATGGGGTCCCACCCTGACTCAATGTCCCCGATGTTCTCGGAATCAGCAATTCCAGGAAAGAACCTCCTAAGGTCCCGCCCCAACCAATCAGAACAAGATACCTTGCTCAGGCCATAGACAGACCCAATTACCACGCGCCTAAAGCTTTGTTTGAATTTCGCACCCTAAGCTGTGTTTGAACTTGTGTTTGCCTATATAAACAACCTGTAACAAGCACTCGGGGTCCCAGGGCCAACTTAGAGCTTGGGACCCTAGCGCGCTAGTAATAAATAACTCTCTGCTGTGAATCTCGTGTCGGTGATCCTTCGCGGCGACCCCTGCCCAGGAGGGAATCGACAGTTCGGTTCCAACAATATTTGGCTCAAAATAAATCTCTTCAAACGTTTTGCAGAGTTTGAGTCTTTTAATTGACAGTACTACCCTTGTGACAAGCAATGGCATGGTTCAGCTCCATCCAAGTCATATGGAAACAAAGGCTGTTTTTGCCACAGTAAAAGAAAAAGATAAAAGCAGAATATCTACAACATGTCTCCTTTCTCTTGCTAACTTCTTGCAATTATACTGAATCATCAAATGTGGTTTCCCTGAATTTTGGCCTAACATAATTTTATCTTTTTTTGTTTTGTTTCATTTTGTTTTTTGTTTTGTTTTTTGGGACGGAGTCTCGCTCTGTCCCCCAGGCTGGAGTGCAGTGGTGTGATCTTGGCTCACTGCAACCTCTGCCTCCCAGGTTCAAGAAATTCTCCTGCTTCAGCCTCCCAAGTAGCTAGGACTACAGGCACGTACCACCACATCTGGCTAATTTTTTGTATTTTTTAGTACAGATGGGGTTTCACTGTGTTAGCCAGGATGGTCTCCATCTCCTGACCTCGTGATCCACCCACCTCAGGCTCCCAAAGTGTTGGGTTTACAGGCTTGAGCCACCATGCCTGGCCAACTTTTATCTATTTTTTAAAAATATTTTTGTCCGGGCCGGGCGCGGTGGCTCAAGCCTGTAATCCCAGCACTTTGGGAGGCCGAGACGGGCGGATCACGAGGTCAGGAGATCGAGACCATCCTGGCGAACATGGTGAAACCCCGTCTCTACTAAAAAATACAAAAAACTAGCCGGGCGAGGTGGCGGGCGCCTGTAGTCCCAGTTATTTGGGAGGCTGAGCCAGGAGAATGGCGTAAACCCAGGAGGCGGAGCTTGCAGTGAGCTGAGATCTGGCCACTGCACTCCAGCCTGGGCGACAGAGCTAGACTCCGTCTCAAAAAAAAAAAAAAAAAAAAAATTTGTCTGCATTTGGCCAAATTGAACTGATAATATTTTTAAATATAGAGTTATATTTCTGAATTCATTAATTTTAATTTTCCACAAAAACCCCTTTTCGATAATATAAATTACTCTATTGCAAAGATACATGCACACGTATGTTCTCGCAGCACATTTCACAATAGCAAAGACATGGAATCAACCCAAATGCCCATCAGTGATAGACTGGATAAAGAAAATGTTGTGCATATATACCATGGAATACTATGCAGCCATAAAAAGGAATGAGATCATGTCCTTTGACAGGACATGGATGAGGGGAACAACACATATTGGGGCCTGTCAGGGGGTAAGGTGAAAGGAGGCAGAGCATTAGGAAAAATAGCTAATGCATGCTGGGCTTAACACCTAGGTGATGGGTTGACAGGTGCAGCAAACTGTCATGGCACACATTTACCAAATGTAGTACATATACACCATGGAATACTATGTAGTCAGAAAAGCATGAGATCATGTGTTTTGCAGCAACATAGATGGAGCTGGAGGACATAATCCTAAGCACACTGAAACAGGAACAGACAACCAGGTACCACATATTCTCATTTATATGTGGTAGCTAAACATTGAGTACATGTGGACACAAAGAAGGGACCAACAGACAATGGGGCTTAGTTGACAGCAGAAGGTGGCAGGAGGGAGAGAATTAAAAAAAAAAAAAAAAAAAAAAAAACCCTGCCTATTGGTTACTATGCTTATTACCTGTGTGACAAAATAATCTGTATATCAAACACCAAATCATTCAATTTACCTCTATAACAAACCTGCACATGTACCCTTGACCCTAAAATAAAAGTTAAAAAACATCCTTTGGGGAAAGGAAGACATTAGGGAAAAGAGCAGTTCATAAAGACATGCAGTAAGGATAACAAAGTTTGGTATACACATACACACACTTGCACTTGCTGAATATTACAGTCTTTTTATTTTGTCTATTATAGTTTGAAAATGAGAACTCTCAAACATATTTTTACATTTAGATATTCCAATAAATGTAAAAATTGTACAGACAGACTATCCTCATTTTACTTTTTTATTTTTATTTTTTTGGGGGGGAATATTTGGGAATTAGAATGTTAAGTGCTTTTCTGAAGTTTGTATAGTTAGTAAGTGGTGGAGACTAGACACAAACTCAGCCATGAAATTCAACCTCCACATTGCTGTCCATGGCACCAAGTTCCGAAATTGAACAGGAAGAAAGTTTATGGAATCTAGAAGAGAATACTTTCTTAGACACAAAGGATATAAAAGAAGGTTTGTTCTTCTCCTAAACTGTGAAGAGACAGTTACATTATATTGAAAACTTTTACCTGGAGAAAATATCCACAGCTTTTTAGTTATGCAGAATATAACAGCTGATGTGATATTTATAAGTTCTACCACAGTAGAGTATACTACTCTCAAGTTATCACTTTTGGCTTCAGTTTCTAACTAACAAAATTTAATTAGTTCTAGTAAGAAAAAAAAAAATGGGGTAATTAATTACAAGATCAGCGTCCAGAAAAGGGAGGTTACACATGGTCTATTTTAATTTCTACTGAAGTCGATCAAAATGATCAACTATGGGTGTGTAAGTATTTGTACATGTTATTGACTATTGCAAGAAGGTAATTTGGGAAAGAATTAACTGAGTATTGTAACTGGGTGCAATATTGCCCTTTTTGTGTTCTTGTCAATTCCCCCAGGCTTCTCTCTTTTATTATTATTATTGTTTTTGGCTAGTTCTCATCTTCAGTAAAATGGAGCATTTCAGGTATTAGAAATAAATAATTAAATAATTTTTTGGAAAGAGGAGGTTGCTTGGTGGCAACTATATCTGAATTCAAAGTTAGAGTCAATACTTCACTAGATGTGTCAATCTGAGCACGTTATTTAACTTCCCAGAAACCTGTTTCCTTATATGAGAACAATAGTTATTGTTGCATTCTAAAATATATGACCTTAATTGCTTCTAGAGTCTTTTTATCATATTCTTATTAGGACTTTTTAAAACTATTATTTTAGGTTCAGTGGTAAATGTGCAAGTTTCTTATATAGGTAACTTGCATGATAGAGGGGTTTGATGTACAGATTATTTTGTCACACAGGTAATAAGCATAATACCCAATAGGCAAGTTTTTTATCCTCTCCCTCCTTCCACCTTCCACTGTCATCTAGGCCTCAGTGTCTGTTGGTCCCTTCTTTGTGTCCATGTGTACTCAATGTTCAGCTACCACTTATAAGCGAGGCTATTAAGTATTTGGTTTCCTGTTCCTTTGTAGTGTGCATAGGATGGATTATGGCCTCCAGCTGCATCTATGTTGCTGCGAAGGACATGATCTCCTGCTTTTCTTTAGCTATGTAGTATTCCATGGTGTATACATACCACATTTTCTTTATTCAGTCTACCATTGATGAGCATTTAGCTTGGTTCAATGATTTTGCTGTTGTGAATACTGCAATGATGAACATAAGAATGCATGTATCTTTTATGGTAGAATAATTTGTATTATTTTGGGTATATTCCCAATAATGGGATTGCTTGGTCAAATGGTAAATCTGTTTTGGGATCTTTGAGAAATCGCCAAACTACTTTCTACAGACTGAACTAATTTACATTCCAACCAACAGTATATAAACATTCCCTTTTCTCCACAACCTTGTTGGCATCAGGTATTTTTTGACTTGGTAGTAATAGCCATTCCGACTGGTGTGAGATGATAGTTCACTGTGGTTTTGATTTGCATTTCTTTAACGATTAATGATGTTGAACATGTTTTCATATGCTTGCTGGCCATGTATATGCCTTCTTTTGAAGTGTCTGTTCATGTCCTTTGCCTGTGTTTAATGGGGTTGTTTTTTGCTTATTAATTTGTTTGAGTTTCTTATAGATTCTGGATATTAGACCTTAGTTGGATGCAGAGTTTGCAAACATGTTCTCTCATTCTGTAAGTGGTCTGTTTATTCTGTTGATAGCTTCTTTTGCTGTGAAGAAGCTTTGTAATTTAATGGGACCTAAAGGATTTGCTTTACCTTTCTTTCAGTGAATTGGTGAATGTTCTCCTCTCTGGAGTTCTTCCCTCCTTCCTCCCCTTCTTCCTACATCTCTCACTCTCCCTTTCTTCTTTCCTTTCTACTTTCCCTCCTTTCTTCCTTATTTTCCCCATTTTGTCTTATATACATAACTTTCCACATAACACTCTCAATATAAATAGCCTTAACAAGTTTAACAATCACTCAAACTATGCAAATGTCACTTTGTCATCACCATCATGGCGAAACAGTAATTATCATGTACGCACCATTTTATAGGTTAAACATGCTTTCTCGTGTCAGCTTATTTTATTCTGACTTAACCAATTTGGAAATCTAAACAGACATCTTTTATCTTATATTATGATGCGTCTATATATTTTCATTTCTGTGGACTGAAAATACAAAGAGGAAATGTAATACTTTATGATACTGAGCTACAATAGAGCTTAGTGAGAAATAGAAAAAAAAAAAAAAGAAACTAAGATCGTGCTTCTAATTTGGTCTGGACAAAGTTCTAGGTACTTCATATGCAGCTCAATATCAAAAAGTTCATTTTTTCAATTAGGTTATTGAGTCAGGGTTAGTAAGGTTTAGGAATTTGTCCCTGGGTCAAGGGCACAGTCTGAGGTAGAGAGCAAGACTGTTGATTTTCAAGGTCAATGTGCTTTCTGCTATACTTAACTACTTATCTTCCTTCTGAGAAGGAAGTATATTTAAGCTCATGTTCTTAATATTCACAGGCAATTAATTGGACAATTTGGGACAGAGTTTTGACTCTTGTGACATTGAATTCTTCAACATTTATACTATCATAAGTTAATTTATTAAGCAGCATCTTTGTTGCACCAAAGTTAATTTAACTTCAAAAATTTTTCTGAGTTTTAAACAGAGAATGATTTTAGCCCCTGGGAAAGTATGATTCAATAATAACATTGAAATGGTAATAAAATATGTAATTTCAGCATCTTAGATTTGAAAGACATTAATGGGACTTTTTGATTGATCTGGGCCTTTTCTCAAAATTTGGGTGCTGTGAAAACATGCCTTAAATCAATTGAGCCATTTATTTCCTAGTGTTCTCAGCTTTCTCTTACACTTGATGATTCTGCTTCTCTTGAATAACTGCAGATTGCAAATCATTTTAATGTTTATTTCCCCAATTGACTTTCCTTTCAGATGTGAATAATTCATCTACACTTCTTTCTGTGAGTCTCAAGTGCCAAATCCTATTGTATGAAATACTAATATAATCTTGATGATTTTTGTGCAAGAAAAATGGGAGAGCAAAGTAAATATATATATACACACACACCTACACACACATATTTGTATGTGTACATACACACATCTACACGTACACATATATATATATGTATAGCCTTCATTGAATTTTATGTGGAGAAGAAAAAACAAATTGGTTGGAATAAAACATGTTTGCTGATTAAGTACCACCTATTAAACTTCTGTGAGCTCTTTGGTATTTATGTTATGTTATGGGCCATAAATGTAAAACAAAAATGACTTTCATATTATAGAAAAAGAGGGTATCTTTTCAAAATCCCACAATCAAAATTTTATATCATGAAATAAAATAGTTTGAGTTAGAAGACATTAGAAGACATAGCATAATAATATAATGTGGCTTGATTTAATAAATTTTAAAAGATAATAAAAATGTTATTTTTTTTCTCTTCAAATGAGTCCCAATATTCTGGTGTTTCTGCAAATTTGAAAGAAATTTGATTTGTAGATATAAACATTTTGGGAATGTCAGCAGGAAAGAATACTAGGATACTAGAAGAATACTAGAATACAGGGAAGAATATAGAACAAAACATTTTTAAAATGATGTATTTCTGAATGGCTATATGTCATGACTTACAAAGATGGGAGAAGTTTCTTCCCAAGACCTAACATATTATTTGTTTGTAACTAATAAAACAGAGGAATTTAGAGGCACTGGGTAACTGTACATCAGCAAGACCACTGAAGTAGCCTTTTTTGACCACTCTGTAGAAGAGATAAATACATAAATAGAAGCTAGAAATGCTGAATCTAATTAGAAACTAATTGGATAATCAAAATAAGGTTTTATTAGCTAGAATGAGTTTTCTAGGGATTTAACCCAAAACTTTGTCTATGGACCCCTGCACTCCTATTTTAAAGTTACACCTATGGCTTAGTAATGATAACATACCAAATGGGCAGTGGCTTTGAAGCTGGGACAAACTAAGAATGCATAGTCTAGTATACAAAAAAGAGCTAACAGATATTTTGCATTTGTGCTTCAGGTTTTTTACTATCTCCCTCTCTCTTTCTTTTTTTTTTTTTTTTTTTTTTTTTTTTGAGTCGGTGTCTCTCTCTGCCGCCTAGGCTGCAGTGCATTGGCGTGATCTCAGCTCACTACAAGCTCCGCCTGCTGGTTCACACCATTTCCCTGCCTCAGTCTCCAGAGTAGCTGGGATTACAGGTGCTCGCCACCACACCCGGCTATATTTTTTTTTTTTTTTGTATTTTTAGTAGAGACAGGGTATCACCGTGTTAGCCAGGATGGTCTCTATCTCCTGACCTCGTGATCCGCCCTCCTTGGCCTCCCAAAGTGCTGGGATTACAGGCGTGAGCCACCGCGCCAAGTCTTTTATTGTCTCTCTTAAAGTTCACAACAACAAAATAGGTGACATTACTCTTCATTTTCATAAGGAAATTGAGCCTTAGATGCAGGACACAATAATAAACAGTGAGAGTAGAGTTCAAATGATAGACCTACATTTCTCATAGCATACTTTTTAAATGTCTGACCTCAGCATTTTCTATACACTTAACATCAAACTACAGTAAAAAGAAAAAGGAAAGGTGAGCGAATACATCAAACCTATTAAGCTGCAATGATTAAAAAATAACATCTTCCAAACATATTTAAGATTATTGTCTGTATCTAGAATAATCTCTCTTTCAATAATCTATCTTTGATATCCCTACGTATTTTTCTGAGCCTGGCTAAGTGGTCACCTCCTCTATGAAGTCCTCTCTGTCAGCCTTCCACATAGATTATCATTATTTTTTCCTTTTGTTTTCCATAATGATTTGAGCATCTGATATACTTTTCCATACCTTATCTTTTTTAGTTATTATAATAATTTATAATATTTACTTATAAAAGCTCTATTTTATTCAAATAAATGTTAAGCTCCTTGAAAGTACAATGTCTAATTTTTTTTAATTGTCATGGACTATACAACATAATATGCATTCAGCAAATACTTGAAAAAAATATGAAAACACTGAAAAACTAAAATAAATAATTTATGTGAATATTCAACATTTATCTACATTGTTTGGATAGCCAATATGTCTAAAGCTACTAGGAGGAATTACCTCTACAGGAACATATTTCAAATAATTATATTAAATAAATATTAATATGCATGAGTTTAATTTCAATTCCTTGATAGTTTCCATACATAAACTGCTGTCAAATCATATCAAATCGTCATTATCAGTATTTTCTCCATGATTTTTTGAAAATGCCATCTGTGCTATGCCACTTTTATATTGCTATAAATAAATATCTCAGGCAAGATAATTTATAAAGAAAAGAGGTTTAATTGGCTCATGGTGCTGCAGTATCTACAAACATGGCTCCACAAGCATGGCTCCAGCATCTGCTACTGGTAAGGGCCTCAAGAAGCTTACAATCATGGCAGAAGGCAAAGGGGAGCTGTTGTATGACATGGTAAAAGAAGGAGCAAGAGAGAAAAGGGAGAAGTGCTACACACTTTTAAATAATCATATCTTGCATGAACTGAGCAAGAACTCACTTATCAACAAAGGGATGGTGCTAAACCATTCATGAGAGATCTGCCTTGATGATCCAATCGCCTCCCATCAGGCCTCCCTTCTAACATTGAGAAACACATTTCAACAAGAGATTTGGAGAGGACACACATCCAAACGATATTACCATCACTGTCTAAAATGACTGACCCCATTCTTTTTTCTACTCATGCTTACAAGGACTTCCCCAAGCAACTTTTCGGAACGCTCTTCTAACTCTCTGTCCCCCTTTCTGGATTAGATGCCAGTTTTTACAGAAGTATTCTGGGAATGCCAGCTGTCAATCATCTGGAAGATGGCTCTGTGGGAAGCTGAGATCTAGGTGAGTTCCACCTAGATTGAGACAGCCCCAAGTACCGGCTTCTGTTTTTCCAGCAAACCCAGAGATAAAGATATACATAGTGAAATTTGAATAATTCTTCTGCTGCGCTACTGTACTTAACTGATTGTAAAGTGTACAAATCAATTTGTAAATTAGATTCTGAATCTAATTTACCAGGAAGTACTATGCATTGGGTAAGATATAGTGAATAAAATGTACTAGAAAATTTCAACTCAATAATATAAAAACACAAATTGCATTTTATTCCCTTTATACTCCTTCTAGTTGTTACATTTCCTTAATGTTCAATGCCAAACTCTTTACCATAGTCTTGTCTTAATTTAAAGTTTTGAGTTTTTGTTTCCTTCATGCTTCCTGGGTTTCAATTCATATTTCAAAGGGAATGTTACCAATTCCAAGAATGCATCATGGTTCTTCACAGCTGACGCAGTTCCTTCTCCCTGGACTTTCCTTAGCCCTTCTTCTTTAACTTGAAGACTCTATCTTCAAGACTCAGCTTAAAGTTCAGCGTCTTGAAGCCTTTGCTTCTTTCTCTGAGCTCCATAATACCTACCAATAGAAGCTTCTGCTAAAGTATCATTGTAGCGATTGCACTTTTTTCCCCCTTCCTAACTGATAGCTCTGGAAGATGAGACACTTTTCTTAGATTTCAAGGTATCCCTTGGTCCTACCACACCGTTCAGATTTGAGTGATAATTAACAGAAACAATCCATCTGTATGTAAAAGAAGGAACGGGATGACTTCTTTATGACCAACTATAAAGCAGATACATTCAAGATTTTAAAATATTTGCAGATATGGAAATACAGTGTTATAGTGTGGAATTTCACATTTAAAATATAATACATTCAGGCTAGGCAGCTTTATTCCAGATATTAAGCAGAGAACATCCAATTTAAGATATCTTGGCATAAATCTTATAAAAGGCTTACTGTAAAAACTAAATGTACATATGAGCATGTATTTGCTCAGTCGTTTGTATTACAACCTTCTGATAATTAAATAGAAATGCTTGCATGTGCCCAGTCACAGAGATAGAAGTAATTGTTGTGTGGAGTCAAGACAGATTAGAATAAGATTCAGTCATAGGGAAATACTTTTGTACCTTCAATCCTATCAACTGAAGTAAGGGCAAATGTCTTCATTCTGATGGTAGGACTCATGAAGGGTAATAAACAAGCTCTGCTCTTTTCATGCAGCTGAGTCTTAAGAAAAGATTCCCAGTCTCCAGAGCAAATTAAAAACTTGAGTGAGGGGGAGGAAAGAAAAAATGAAGAGAGAGAGAGGAACTAGAAAAAGATAGATAAAGTAAATGTAATGCTCTTGCCAGACACTGTAATTGGTTCCTGAAAACTGGACAGACGAGTTGGGGTTATAGCAAAGGCAATGGCTTAAATCATGGCTCTGCCCCTTAGTAACCATGTGACCTTAAATTAAGCTACCTCAACTTCTGATTACTTATGCGCAAAATTAGATTGATAATATCTCTTTTGTGGTGGTTTTGAGGATTAAAGGAAATACTACAGGTAAAGTGATTTAAAAAATTGACACTTCAATAAATATCATATTTTTTGTTAGTATTATTTTTAATGAGACTGATTCCACAATTCACTTGCTGAAACCTCTCTTCTGGATTCCTGTTTTGGTCAAAAGGAAATCTAAACTCACACTGGGTGCTCTGGCCTCCTCACAGGCCACCTCTCCTGTAATCTCTCTATCCTTACATTCTCCTGGACTACCGTGTGTCACACTGACCTACTTTCAGACCCTCAAACAGCTGATTTCAGAACCTTGTAATTCTTATCTGACAGGGATATTCTCCAGCAAAGTCTACATAGAGCTAACTTCTCCTAGTTCTCAGGTCTTTTATTAAATGTTACCTCCACAAAGGGCCTTTGCTGGCCACACACTAAAGTGGTATCTGCCCTGGTAAACACATATCTACTCATCAAACATTATGCTTGAAATATGATTCTATCTTTGTACTTTCAAGCTTTAACTACGTTTGTTTGTTTACTTGCATATTCTCTGTCTCCTAGCTGCATTTTAATCACCTCGATAACAGAGAACACGTTTCTTTTCTTAGGTGCTCAAAAAATATTTGTTGCATGTAGATAGGAGGAAGAGACATGAAGAACAGTCTCAGTTAGGTAGTTACATCCTACTCCTTTTTCTAATACCTGCTGAGAAGGACCTTAGACTTGCAATAGGAAATTTGGGAAATCAGGGCAAAGACAACCAGCATCATTTTCTCTTACTAGTCAGAAGTAAAAATTGAATGAAGAACTGTGTGACATATACACAAAGGAAAAGTAATGGCAAATTAAGTACACCAGAGAGCATCAATTCAAGGAAAATATTTTTACAGGAACTTTGATAAGGCATTCATCAATTTCATAGTAAAGACAGAATGAAATGTGTAACAGAACTCTACTTTATGCTATTTGCAAATGCTGTCAGCTCTTAAAGATAACTAGCTACCTTGGGTGGGCATATAATTATTTTAGGCAAGATCTCAATCTTCTCTCATGCATTGTTGGTGGGAATAAAAAGATTACAGTCCTTTCAAAACTATTATTTAGTGAAAGACACAAAATGCACGTGCCATTTAACCTAATAATTCTACCCTGGGGTTCTACTCTTACATAACAGTACAAAATACAAAATGAGCTCTGTGCACAAATATGTTTCCTATAATATTATTTATAGAAATGAAATAGAATAATCATCATAAATACATTCACAGTTACTATCATGTAGTAAATAAAATTCATTTCCAGTGAGTTTATGTTATAGGAAATGCATATAATTTTAGTGAAAACAGATGAATTTAAATATTTACAATAATAACTTATCTCTCCTATTTTGAATTTCTATAAATTTTTAAAAATAAAAATATATTACTGTATCAGGGTTCAACTACAGAAGTAAAATCAGTAGTATGTGTGAGTGTGCATGGCATAAACCAATTCTTTTTATTAAGAATGTTTGATATGATCCACTAGCTTATGTAATTTTACTGGCTAGCTAAGCAAGCCTGAAGTTCACATAAAAGGAAGAGGAAAGAGAAGATTATGAACTGGCTATAATCCCAACGGCATGGGTTGAAGCTTACTGTCCACAGAAAGGCAGTCACGAAGAGGATTCATGAGGAAGGAAGAGCAACTGCAGATCCCCCTGCTGTTTGGAGCCTCTCAGCTGAGGGAAGGCTGAAATGCTCTTTGAAAGGACTGCCAACTGATCCAATCAGGCCAACCCAAGATAGTCTTCATTTTGATTAACTTGAAGTATATCAATTTTGGGTTTTATTTATATCTGCAAAATCCTTTCACAGTCATACCTAACAGTGTTTGACTGAATACCTAGAGAAGGTGTATGTTGGCTGCAAATGCCTGCTGCCTGCCTTCCATCCTCCAAATTTCTTGAGAAAATACCTTGTAGAAAAAACCCTAACTAGAAACATGCTAGAAAAAGAACTTGGGGACTGTAACTCAGACCAGCCTAGTTGACACATTACAAAGCCTTCACAATTGCTTTTATAAACAGAAAAGGAAAAATAATTATTAAATATTATTACCTGTAACAGTGATAGAAGTTAAAAAAAAAAAAAAAAAGAAGACTACGTATTGAGACCTACTATGTGGCAGTTACTTGACATGTATGATGCAATTTACCCAATATTGTAAAATATTCAAAATTATGTTGTTGGACTAGATATTTTTTAATTTGTATATACTTATGGGGTAAAAGTGAATTTTGTTACATGAATAGATTGTGTAGTGATGAAATCAGGAATTTCAGAGTATCCATCACCCAAAACATGCATTGTACCTATTACGTAATTTCTTAACTTGACTGAAACTTACACAAGAGAAGAACTTGGCTATCTGGTCAGTGTTATATTTCCAGCGGCTGGAAAAGGACCTGTTACAGAATAAATACTTGGTAAATAAATAAATAAGCAAAACCAACCAACAAACAAATAAATGTTCTCATCAAGACTATGAGCTAAATACTGTTATCCTTTACAAGTAAGAAAATAGAAATTCAAATAACCTTTCCCAGCTATAAAACAAGTAAATATATAAACAAGTTTTACATCCTTAAGACATTTGGTTTCAAAATCTGAGTACAGTACAACTATACTTTCCAAATAAATGTGTTTATTAGTAGTAAATTAGTTATTTATAAACACTACATTATTTTTAATAAATAGAATATATTGTGTAAATTAAAAAATCATAATCACTAGCTGCACTGGTTGTATCTGAAATAAAGTGAGAGGGAAGGAGGGAGGAAGGCTTGAGTGTGATGAGGATGCCTGCTTTCATGGAGGCAAGGCTGGGAGGCAGAGATCGTGGGCTGTGGCAGGCGAGGTCAGTGAGAGGCCATTTAGTCTGGAAGGAGTCCCCTCAGGCAAAGCCAGGTTTTAAGATGGACAAGATCAATATGAAAATCAAATGCATTATCTTTGTTTACATCCCAGGTACTGGAGTGTGAGAGTCTTTGGCAAGCAAGGGAGCAGGACTGCAAGTGATGGATGTACCACTTAAATGATGCTTTGCAAAGCCTTCATCATGTTCTGGCAGAAGAGTCACAAGAGAATAAATGACTTTCTTTTAAGTTCCAAGAGCAGGAAGGAGGAGACAGACAGTGTGAATGTCACAGTCCCCATTCAATTGATTTCTCAGCCATCAACGCTAAAGAGCAATCTCCAGAGGGAAGAGAGGCTTAAATACACAAACCCATGGAAGTTTGAGTTATCTGTAATGAAATCTAAAGAATTTCATTGCTTTTATTTATTTGTGAAGAAAATTATTTACCCATCATTTAAAATTGTAAAAAAAGGGCCCGGCGCGGTGGCTCAAGCCTGTAATCCCAGCACTTTGGGAGGCCGAGATGGGCGGATCACGAGGTCAGGAGATCGAGACCATCCTGGCTAACACGGTGAAACCCCGTCTCTACTAAGAAATACAAAAAATAGCCGGGCGAGGTGGCGGCGCCTGTGGTCCCAGCTCCTCGGGAGGCTGAGGCAGGAGAATGGCGTGAACCCGGGGGAGGAGCTTGCAGTGAGCTGAGATCCGGCCACTGCACTCCAGCCTGGGCGACAGCGCGAGACTCCGTCTCAAAAAAAAAAAAAAAAAAAAAAAAAATTGTAAAAAAAGACAACTGCAAAAAGATGGAAAATAGGTAAGGAAAAATAATCATTATGTTTTCCACCACTCATACAATTTTACTTTTCAAGTTTCCCTTTTTAATTTAATAGAGCTGAGTTTCAGGCTTAAAGTTACAAAGTAGCGAGAATACTTATAAATCACTTACTTGAGTTTCACATTAATAAAATCAAATATGTTAAATAGTAAATTAATAAATTACTAAATATAATTTTAAATTATTTGGAATTTGCAGTTATTATTCACTTGCTCATTGTATACTCTTCTATAAAAGAAGCGTGTTTTTCTAATATAATCATGTTGGATTCACTTATTGACTACAAAGTTTATAGAAACGTAAAAGATGTTTGAGAGCAACAGCAACATTTCAACCGAAATAAAAAAAAACAGTGATTTTTAACAATATGAAATAAAGGTAGTTACATCATATATCTAGGGTAAACTAGAATTCAAATTACAGAAATATCAAAATACACCTTATTAGGAACACATTCAGTCTATAAAATAAGCAATGCCTTCCTGTGAGAATTAACTATTCATTTCAAAGAGGGTAACCCCTGAATAGGGAGTGGATGAAGTAATTACCCTAACTAGGGAAAGTCAGTTACTTGAAATAGCACTTCTCTTCTGGGTTTTAATCTTTAATACATTCACTCATCTCTCCAAATATTTCAGTGTTTTTTGAACGTCCATTCTAAGCTAGGTTCTGTCTTAGATTTGGAAATCCATTAATTAAAAGTTCAGACTTCTGGTTTTAAGGAGGTGAACTGGAGAAATGTCATGTAATAAGGAATCTCAATTCTCCATAAATAACTGATGCAATAAAATAACTGATGATGTGGTTCTGAGGATCCATAGGAGAGAAACTTCAACTCTTCTCAAGATTATATATATACATATATATATATATATAGAGAGAGAGAGAGAGAGAGAGTTTGTTTGTTTGTTTGTTTGTTTGTTTGTTTGTTTCAGAAAAGGTGATGCTTAATCTGAGGCTTGAACACAGCAGAAGGTATGAGCAGTAGAGGTGGGGGTGGAAAAGAGGAAACAGCAAACACAAGGCTTGCACTCAGAAGGGCATGGCTCACTATGGGAAATTAAAAATAGTTTACTGTGATTAGAGCATATAGATAAGGAGGAAATTGGTTTTAAGCAAGGCTGAAGAGATAAGCAGGGACCAGATTATAAATAAATTTGTAATTCAAGTTAAGCCATTTTGTTTTTGTCCCAAGAGCAATGGGAAAACTATTGAATTATTTTAATCAGGGGAGTTCGATCTCTCAATTCCAGAAGATTCACAGTGTCAGTCCATCATGTTAGATATCATCAGGACATGGAAAAAGGGATGGGACGATTTCCCAAATATACTCATTCCCCACCCCGCCCCTAGCGTTTTCCTGAGAAACCCTGCATAAAGCTGAAGTGAGCTCTGATTCACCACATAGGTGAAGCTCAAGGTAATGTTTGCTAAGAAGCCTCCAGAATATACTCCCACTTTAAGGGTACACAATTCCAGATGTAGCATGAGCCTGGCGAAAGAAAATTATAGCCATGTATCAGTGTCCTACAGTTTTAGTAAAGACAGTTATAACACCTCTACCCAACTGGCTTTGGAATTCTAATCCAACATACTCCAATTTTTAAACTGGGAACTTAAAAGATTGGACATCATCAGAACAATTGTCTGTATTTA
Organism: Macaca mulatta; assembly: GCF_049350105.2. Lineage (NCBI taxonomy): Eukaryota > Metazoa > Chordata > Mammalia > Primates > Cercopithecidae > Macaca > Macaca mulatta. The sequence goes on from NC_133419.1 coordinate 82,392,787, forward strand.
TATTGCATTAGGACCCTACTCAGCCACATGTGAAGCCACATTCTCTTGACAGTATCTCTGTTATGTGATGTCTACACTGAGATGGCTGTGCAAGACCTAAGTCCTTGAACTTCATTTTATTAATATTATTATTATTATTATTATTATACTTTAAGTTCTGGGGCATATGTGCAGAACGTGCAGGTTTATTACATAGGTATATACATGCCATGGTGGTTTCCTGCACCCATCAACCCATCATGTACATTAGGTATTTCTCCTAATGCTATCCCTCACTCTTATTGCTCAAGCTGGAGTGCAATGGTGCCATCTCAGCTCACTGCAACCTCTGCCTCCCAGATTCAAGTGGTTCTCCTGCCTCAGCCTCCTGACTAGCTGGGATTACAGGAGCCCGCCACCTTGCCTGGCTAATTTCTCTGTATTTTTAGTAGAGATGGGGTTTCACCATGTCAGCCAGGCTGGTCTTGAACTTCTGACCTCAGGTGATCCACAGCCTCTGCCTCCCAAAGTGCTGGGATTACAGGCACTTTGAGTCACCGTGCCCGGAGAGCTTCACTTTTAAACTAAATGTTCCTTGTCACTTACAACAGCCGCCCTTATATATCCCTTTTCTCAACTGATGCTGCCTAAGCCATCCTTCCTTTTTACACGCTATTTAGACTCTACTAGAGTTCATTCCACACTGCATTACAATCATCATCTCTTTTGATATTTTCCACCCGTACTGGACCCCAAGCTACTAAAGGGCAAAGAACAGCATGGGGGAAATCGCCCCCATGATCCAATCACCTCCCACCAGGTTCCTCCCTCAACACTTGGGGATTATACAATTTGAGATGAGATTTGGGTGGGCACACAGAGCCAAACCATATCACCACCCAAAGAGGTAGAGGTGAAAGACCAAAAGAAGAAACCATTTGGGGTTGCTGACAAGTTTCTACTTCTTATATCTGTGTGCTTGGTATATGGGTATGTTTCCTTCATGAAAATTCATTGAGCTATACATTCTTAATTTGTACATTTTCAGTTTATACGTTTAACTTTGACAAGAGTATATAAAAGAAGACAAATTTAAAATGTTTTCAGATAGAAAGTTGCCAGCCGGGCATGGTGGCTCCCGCCTGTAATCCCAGCACTTTGGGAGGTCAAGGTGGGTGAATCACAAGGTTAGGAGTTCAAGACCAGCCTGGCCAAGATGGTGAAACCCCATCTCTACTAAAAATACAGAAATTAGCTGGGCACGGTGATGGATGCCTGTAATGCCAGCTACTCGGGAGGCTGAGGCAGGAGAATTGCTTGAATTCACTGCAACCTATGCCAGGAGGCATTCCAGTTAGTCCGTTTCTAAGGAAGAAACACACAAATATGAGAGATGACATTTATTTATTTCTACTTGGTTCATTTAATTTACAACAGTTTCTTAAATATTATTTCTTTTAAGATGGCACTTGAATTGACTGTTTTTATAAAGTTGTTGGGATTCATCTTCAAAATCAGCAAACAATTATGAGCATTGATAATGTGCTAAGGATTTTTCTAAATGCTCAATTCAATTTGATTATAATAGAAAAGTTTTAAAATGTTATTTCTTATCCTCTCAGAATGAGAAAATGGAGTTCAGTGGCATTTAAGTGACTCACTCTTAAATTCAAGTCCTCCAATTCGAGTAACAGTGACTATACTTCTACTTAAAAAAGAAAAATGGGAGTGGGAGTGTTAGTAGAAGACATTCATATTTCTGCTTCAGCTGGTTTTTGTGTCAGTATTTTTTTTTCAGGGCACAAAAGAAGGGCTTGTGATATTTTGCATTGGTTTGCAAGGCATTCTTGGGCTGATAACATCTGAAGTAGCTTGCCTAAATTGCCAGGAGAGCTGTTGAGACATCTTTTGGGTTCAGAGAAGGACCTATGAGACTTTCTTGACAACAACCCAGCAACAATATTTATTGCCTTTTTTTTTCTTTTGGTAAAATATGCATTCTGTAACATGGCAAAGAAGACCATTTAGAGCCTAACCTAATTATATTTTTCCCTCCAGCACTACATCTCAAATGAAACATTATTGGGACATCTGTGGATCTATGTACTGCGGTATAGAGATTCGTGAAGAGTTATGCAAAGCTGACAATAGGTATAGGGTTTATGTAAACAGGGAGCATAATGTGTTAGAAGGAGCATACATTTAGAAAAAACTATAATTAAAGAAATATTATTTAGGGAGTTTTTGCCAAGTGCCAGGTACTCAACATACATTATCTTATTTCCACACTATATTGAGTATCTCAATCTCAAATTGTGGCAACTAATCTTGAGTCAAAAGTGTCACCAATCCATGGAATTAAGTTATTCATATCAAGTCAAACTATTTCAGAAAGATTCTTCTGGCATGTCATTTTTCATGTGAAATCTTCCCCAATAACAACTTTTTCTCAATCATTCTTCTTACATTCCTTTCCTATTAAGGGACCCTGTAACTAGCTTAAGTTTGGGAAATATTTGATGACTGAGAGAACATTCTGGCTTATACACAAAGAAGATTCTCTCTTCCTTCACTCCACCACCTTGCCCCCCAACCCCCCTTCTTTAGTTTTTTTTTCCTGAACTAGAGCTGGCTGTTTCCATCTTTCTCAAATCTGAGTCACAGATTGTTCAGCCTTGGCTTACTGTTCTATTCATTATACATTATAACCACCCTGTTCTAATTAGGAAGGCCATCCAGAAGTTATATATTTCAGAAAACAGAACATCTAAGTTACCAGGAGCCCTTCCTCACACCTCAGTCCAACTCTTCTTGTTACTTCCTGTGTTGATCTATTAGCATTAACACTAATGGGTCCTTCTTACTCTAGCTGGAGTATTTATTTCTTTCAGCCTCATTAATAGTTGTCCGTATTTATTTTTCTACTTAAACACATATACAGAGAATACATTTCTTTGCTGTTAGTAAAACTATACTTAGCAACAACCAAACAATAGTGAAGCTTGACAGAAAACTACAAACTAAATTTTATATTTCCCACTTAATATGTAGGATAATTAAATATAGGGAAGGAAAGCACCACCAACATACCCACCCAAACACACCACCTAGAAACTTGGGAACTGGTCTGCCCAGCCCACTGAAGATACCATTGACATTAACAAGTACCAACTGGGAGTCTGAGAATTATGCTGACACCACTATTACTATCACCTATGCCAAACACACTGTGAAGGGGTCTGAGGACCTGCCCAACTGTCTGGTTCACCACTGCCACTGCTAGTACTCAGCCAACCTGCATGGAAGCCCAATAACTGGCCTACCTGGACCTGCTAACACTGATGTTTACATATGTCACCCAGTGACCCAAAGTCAGGCATGCTCAGCCTGCCATTGCCATCACAGGGGTCTGTAAACTAGCCCACCTTGCATCCCCATACTCAGAAAAATCTCTCTGCAGCTCCCAATAGTAAAATAATTCAAACCACTGAGGAAATTACAGATACCACTGATGCTGTTAACAGACAAAGAAATCATACATTGACATGGCTGGATACATCCAGAATCCAAGCAAAAGTACCCTTGCCACCTATCTCAATAGACACAGCCTCAGGAAAAGCCTTCCTGTACAGAAGTTAACACAAAAATTGAAAGGAGTAATTGTTATACCAGATATGCAAATATTAATGTAAGGACACCAGAAATACAAAAAAGCAAAAAAAAAAAAAAAAAAAAAAAGAACCCCCCCCACCAAAAAAAAAAGTAAAATCACAGTAAATCTTAAGCAACAGTTCCAATCAAAGGAAATTTATAAAATTTCAGAAAATCAATTCAAAAAGTGCTTATGAGTTCAATGAGATACAAGAGAATACTAAAAAATAACACAAATAAATCAGAAAAATAATTCAGGATATGAATAAGAAATTCACAGAAGAGATATTATAAAAATACATACTGTAACTAAATAATTTATTGAATAAAGTAGAAAAAAACCCAATAAACTGCTTCTTAAACTAACCAAGAGAAAAAGAGAGAATATTCAAATAAACAAAATCGGAAACAAAAAAGGAGACATGACAACTGATACAACAGGAATTTTAAAAAGAGCGTCTGAGACTATGATGAGCCACTATACAATAACAAACAAATAACTATACAATAACAAACTAAAATAAATAAAGAATAGAGGCAAATTTCTAGACACATACAACCTACTGAGATGGAATCAGGAAGAAAGAGAAAACTTGAACATATCAATTGTGAGGGATGAGATTAATACTGTAATAAAAAGTTTTTAAACCCAGAAAAGTTCAAGATGGATAGCTTCATTGCCAAATTCTACAAAACCTTTGAAGAGCTAAAACTAATTATCTTCAAACTATTCCAAACAATGAAGAGTAGAGAATTATCCTTAAATCATTCTGTGAGGCCACCATTACCCTGATACCAAAACCAGACAAAAACATAACAATAAGAAGAAACTACAGGCCCAAATCCCTGAGGAATTTAGAAGTAAAAATTCTCAACAAAATATTAGTAAACTGAATCCAGCAACACCTCAAAAAGACATGGGCAAGCAGGATTTATCCCAGGAATTCAAGGATGGTTCAACATATGCAAATTAATGAATGCAATATATCACATCAACAGAATAAAAAACAACCATATGATTATCTCAATGGATGCAGACAAAGCATTTGATAAAACACATTCCTTTATGAGAAAAACTCTCAACAAACTATACATAGCAAGAATATACCCCAAGATAATAAAGACCATATACAACAAACACACAAAGAACATCATATTGAATAGAGAAAAGCTGAAAGTTTTTCCTGTAAGAACTGATGCAAGATAATGATGTCTACTTTCAGCATTCCTATTCAGCATATTACTAGAAGTCCTATTCAGAGTAATCAGACAAGTGAAAGACATAAAAGGCATCAAATTGGCAAAGAAGAAGTTGAGCTGTCCCTTTTTTCGGATGATATGCTCATATCCAGAAAAAACTGAAAGACTTCAGCAAAAAAACCCTCTCAGTCCTGGTAAATAAGTTCAGCAAAGTGGCAAGATACAAAATAAATATACAAAAATCTGTAGCATTTCTATTCACCAATAAAACAGCTGAGAACAAAATTAAGAAGGCAGTACCATTCACAGTAGCTACAAAAAATACTCAGGAATTTTAAGCAAGGAGGTGAAAGACATCTACAAGGAAATATACAAAACACTAATGAAAGGAATTAAAGAGGACACAAATGAGTGGAAAGAATTAATCGCTTGCTTATGAAAAGAAAGAATACTGTTAAAATAATTATACTGCCCAAAGCTATATACAGATTCAATGCAATTCATATAAAACATCACTTTTTTATAGATATAGAAAAAACAATCTTAAATTTTATATGAAACAAAAATGAGCCCGAATAGCCAAAGTAATCGTGAGTAAAAGGAACAAAGCCAGAGGCATCACATTACCTGACTTCAAATTATACTACAAGGCTATAGTAACCAAAACAGCATAATACTGGCATAAAAACAGAAACACAGACTAATAGTGTAGACTATAGAACCCCCTAAAATATCCACATACTTATAGACAACTGATTTTTTTTGAGAAAGGCATCAAGAACATACAATGAGAAAAGGACATCATCTTCCATAACTAGTACTGCAAAATTAGATATTCACTTGCAGAAGAATGAAACTGGACTTTTATCTCTCACTATATGCAACACCCAACTCAAGATAGATTAAAGACTTAAACATAAGAACAAAAGTAATAAATCTACTGGAAGAAATTATAGGAAAACTCTTCAGGACATTGGTGTATGCAGATAATTTATGGCTAAAACTTCTAAAACACAGACAACAATAACATAAATAGACAAATAGTACTGTTTTAAACTAAAAAGCTTCTGCACAGCAAAGGAAACTATCACCAGAGTAAAAAGACAATCTGCTGAATGGGAGAAAATATTTACAATGTAGCCATCCAACAAGGGACTAATATCCAGATATCCAGAATATACAAAGAACTCATAAAACTAACTCAACAATTAAAAAACAAATAATTCCATTAAAAAGTGGGCAAATGAAATAAACAGAAATTTCTCAAAAAAAGACACATAAAAGACCAACAGATAAATGAAAAATGCTTAACACCACTGATCATCAGGCACCACAAATTAAAACCACAACAAGGTATCATTTTACCCCAGTTAGAATGGCATGGCTTTTATTAAAAAGACAAAAAATACAGATGCTGGCAAGGATGCAGAGAAAAAAGAACCGATACACTGCTGGTGGAAATGATAGTCACTATGGAAAATAGTAAGGAGATTTCTCAAAAATCTTAAAATTAGAACTACAATATGATCGAGTAGCCCCACTACTGGATATTTATCCAGAGAAAAATAAATCAGTATATTAAAGAGATACCTGCACTCACATATTTATTGCAGCACTGTTCAAAACATCAAATATATGAAGTCAACCTAAGCATCCATTAGTGAATGAAAGAACATAGAAAATGTGGTATATATACACATGGAATATCATTTGGCCATAAAAAAAAAAAGTCATGTCACTTGCAGCAACATGTTTAGAACTGGAGGTCATTATGTTCAGTGAAATAAAACCAACACAAAAAGACAAATATCTCATGTCCTCACTCGCATGTAGGAGGCAAACTAGTTGATCTCATAAAGGTAGAAAGCAGAATGATATACACTAGAGGATGGAAAGTGGAGGTCAGTAGCAAGGGTGAATGAAGAGAGGTAGGTTCATGGGTAAAAACGTACAGTCATATAAAAGGTATAGGTTTTATTGTTAAATAGCAGAGTAGAATGACTCTGCCAGTAGTTGACAACAATATACTGTTTATATCAAAGTAGCTGGAGGAGAGGACTTGATTTGTTCCCAACACATAGAAATGATAAATACTGAAAGTGATAGTGATATGGTTTGGCTGTGTCTCCACCAAAATCTCATCTTGAATTTTAGTTATCATAATCCCCATGTGTATTGAGAGGGACCTGGTGCGAGGTAATTGAATCATAGGGATGGTTACCACCCATGCTGTTCTCGTGATTGTGAATGAGTTCTCACGAGAGCTGGCGGTTTTATAAGGGGCTTTTCCCCGCTTTGGTCAGCACTTCTCCTTCCTGCCACCATGTGAAGAAGGACATATTTGCCTCTCCTACCACTATGATTGTAAGTTTCCTGAGGTTTCCACAGCCCTGTGGAACAGTGGGTCAATTAAACCTCTTTCCTTTATAAATTACCCAGTCTCTGATATGTCTTTATAGCAGCAGGAGAATGGACTAATACAGATGAATACCTCAAATACCTTGACTTGATCATTACATATTCTTTTTTTTCTTTTTTTTTTTTTTTTTTGAGACGGAGTCTCGCTCTGCCGCCCAGGCTGGAGTGCAGTGGCGTGATCTCGGCTCACTGCAAGCTCCACCTCCCGGGCTCACGCCATTCTCCTGCCTCAGCCTCCCGAGCAGCTGGGATCATTACATATTCTATCTGTGTAGCTAAATATCACGTGTACCCTCATAAATGTGTTAAATATAATGTATCAATAACAATTTTTTAAAAATATGGAGAAGTTAAGCAAACTGATTAAAGTTACACAATTAGTAATGGCAGACTTGTGATTCAAATTCAGGTCTCTATAAAGAATCCAAAATCTGGGATTTCTAACCTGTGACTTTACTGATAAAGAAGTCCTGCCATTGTATCTAGACCAAGCCTTCTTAACAGTTTTGCTAAGCTTCAATTTCCTCAACTTAAAATTGAACATCTTAACATTTTCTTTAAACAATTTACTTTATGATTATTAAAATTAAAGACTTGTATGTTTTATGATGGCTTAATAGGTAAAACAATATTCAAATGTTATCTAATATTATTATTCTAACTATGTGAACACTCTATGGGTTAATTCTTGTTTTTTTGCCAGGTTTTCTTTGTAAACTATCCCAGAGTTTCTGTGCTAAAAGTCTGGACTGTTAGATAAATTTCCAGGTACAAGCATTTAAAAGATATGAAAAGGAGTAACTAGAGTTAAGAGTCCATGGGGATTTTGTAATTCTTTTATTCTCCTAAAGGATTTTTCCTCAGTTCTGTTATGTTAAATGATGAATAGATGGCTGATTAGTTGATATGATTTTCTTCTAAAAACTCCTTTAAAAATGATATCCTAAAAAATCAATCCCTGAATCTTTGTCATTATGTATAATATCAAGAAGTAGGTAGCCAGAGTAATTGAAGAAATTATGCATCGTTTTCTGTATCTGTTAGTAATCCATGCTAGATACCTTGGAGTTGAAGAGGCTGAATCAGAAATTATTAGCAATGGGCTTTTGTGAATGAAAGAAATTTTGTTTTCTCTATACTTTGTTTAGTATTTTGTCATATTTATGCCTGGTAGAGTAAGTTATAATATTTTAATGTCTTACTGAAATAAACACACAGAAGTACAGAAAATACATACCAGAAAATCATTTTAAAATGGGCATTTGTATTTATTATGTAAAAAATTTAATATTACTAATCCAGTTTTTAGTTTTTAAAAATTTTTATGGGCACATAACAGGTATATACATTTATGGTATATGTGAGATATTTTGATACTGGCATATGATGTATAATAATTGCATCAGGGTAAATGGGGTATATATCACCTCACATTTATCATTTCTTTGTGGTAAACATTCCAATTATACCCTTTATTTTCAAATGTACAATAAATCATCATTGACTAATTACTCTGTTGTGCTATCAAATACTAGATCTTACTCATTCTATCTCAGTGTATATTTGTACCTACCATCCCACTGTCCCTGCACCACTAATCTTCCCACCTCTGGTAACCATCATTCTACTCTGTACCTCCGTGAGGACAATTACTTTGCTAGCTCCCACAATTGAGTAAGAACATGCAAAGTTTGCCTTTCTGTGCCTGTTTTATTTCACTTAACGTAATGACCTCCAGTTCCATCCATGTTTTTGCAAATGTCAAAATCTCATTCTTTCATACATCCAAATAGTACTTCATTGTGTATATGCGCCACCTTTTGTTTGTCCATTCATCTGTTGTTGGACATAAAGGTTGATTCCAAATCTTTGCTATTGTGAATAGTAATGCAATAAACATGACAGTGTAGATATCACTTCAGTGTACTGATTTCTTTTCTAGCAGGGAGAATTGCTAGGTTATATGGTAGTTCTATTTTTAGTTGTAGAAAACTCCATACTGTTCTCTATAGTAGCTGTACTATTATAAATTACCATCAACATTGTATGAATTCAGGTTCCCATTTCTCCACATCCTTGGCAGCATTTGTTCTTGCCTGTCATTGAATAAGAGCCACTTTTAACTGGGTGAGATGATATCTCATTGCAGTTTTTATTTTCATTTCTTCAATGATCAATGATATTGAGCTCCTTTTCATATACCTGTTTACCATTTGTATTTCTTCTTTTGAGAGACGTCTATTCAGATATTTTGCCTATTTCAAAATCAGATTATAAGGTTTCTTTTCTTGTTGAATTGTCTGAGCTTCTTATATATTCTGGTTATTAATCTCTTGTCAGATATATAGTTTTCAAACATTTCCTCCCATTCTGCAGGTGTGTCTCTTCACCTAGTTCATTGTTTCCTTTGCTGTGCAGAAATGTTTTAACTTAATGTGATCCGATTTGTTTATTTTTGCTTTGATTACCTATGTCTTTTGGGTATTACTCAAGAAATCTTGGCCAAGACCAATGATCCTGAGTTTCCCCAATGTTTTCTTGTACTAGTTTCATAGTTTGAGGTATCAGATTTAAGTCTTTAACCTATTTTAAATTTTATATATGGTAAGAGATAGTAGTCTAGTTTCACTCTTCTGCATGTGGATATACAGTTTTCCTGGTACCATTTAGTAAAGAGACTGTACTTTCCCCAATGTATGTGCTTGGCATCTTTGTCGAAAATGAGTTCACTGTAGATGTATAAATTATTTCTGGGCCTCTATTTTGTTTCATTTGTCTCTCTGTTTGTTTTTCTGCCAGTACCATGCTGCTTTGGTTCTATAGCTCTATAGTATAATTTAAAGTCAGGAAATGTGATTTCTATCATATCTAACTCAGTTTTTACTGTTATTTGATAAATACTATATAAGGATATCTAAGATGTTTGCTCAATGAGACATGGATTTTGCATACTTCTTTCCTTGTCCAAATTATATGTATCCATCAAGGCTTAGCATAAGCATCACTTCCTCTACAAAGTTTCCTAGATTCTATCAAATGGATATAAATGAACTACTACAGTATTTTCTCTTTTACTTTCTTACACCCTTATTTTCTAAATTGCATTAGTTAGTAGTGTTCATGTTTATTCTTGCTTATTAGGCATAATATTATTGAGAGCTGAATTCATTTTTTATTTATCTTTGTGTTGCCCAAACCTACTGTTACCATTTAATGATTACCTACAGTGTGCCATGGCTTGTACTAAATGCTTTGCTTATATTACCTCGTTTAATTCTTATAATGATATGAAGAGTTAAGTATTACTTTATTTTGCATTTTACAAGTGAGAAAACTTAAGTTAAAAGGCTTTAACCCATATAATAATATATTTATCATATAGCAGAGGAAAGAAGTTAACTCCCTCCTTTGAATGTATTAAATTCTTAATCACTTTAACGTATGTCTATTTTTACTATGATTATAACTATAATAGTTGCCTAATATGCTTTTTAAAAAAATGAAAGCCTGTGCTCTGGGGAAAACTGACATATATTAGGCTGAAAAATTTGACATTTGCAATAATAAAAGTATAAAAATTTGCCTGAGTACAGGGAAGTAGATAATTTTTCTTACTGGGACCTTTTGACATTTTAGTAATATATATATTTTAACTCATTAATTCCATGCCCAATTATGAAACATTAGCTTTGGGGATGTGGGGTGGGAAAATAATTACACAAATAATACATGATTTCCAAAACTTCTTTAAAAGAAATTATAGAACTAAAAGTTCCATGAAAAAAAACTAATAGCATTTAACCAAAATTTATTGAACACTAATGTTCCAGATAACATGATCAATGTAGAGATAATAAGATATGGGGGTCTAGTGCAGTGGCTCACGCCTGTAATCTCAGCACCTTGGGAGGCTGAGGCAGGTGGATCACGAGGTCAGAAGTTCAAGACCAGCCTGGCCAACATAGTGAAACTCCGTCTCTACTAAAAATACCAAAATTAGTGAGGCATGGTGGCGCATACCTGTAGTCCCAGCTTCTTGGGAGGCAGAGGCAGGAGAATCACCTGAACCCAGGAGGCGGAGATTGCAGTGAACCGAGATCACGCCACTGTACTCCAGCTTGGGCAACAGAGTGGTGAGACTTCTTCTGAAAAAAAAAAAAAAAAAAAAAAAAAAAAAGAACCTGCATTCCTGGAGGGGGTCAGAAGCTAGTAGAGGATATAAATATTCAACACATGAATGACCACAGTCTTAGGTTGGGCTCCCCCAAACCTGATCCAGGACAAAAATTTAATTCAAGGGGTTCCTTTAGGTTGTGAGACCAGGTAAGGGACTGAGATAAATGAGAAAATGAAAGAAAACAAATGCAGGTGTGTGTCAGTGAGTAGGTTACCACTTTAGGCAATTGGGGCACAAATTGATTGTTGTCTCCTGGTGAATGGTGCAGTCCAGGCCGCTAGGTTGCTACTGTTGAAGGCTGTGCTGACAGCTGTTAACTTTTCTGAAAGCAAAGAAAAAATCTGGGGGCAGATTAACAGGTGCTTGCAGTAGTTCTTATTAGGCATGATAGCTGACAGGGTCGGAGAGGGGCACAAAATAATGAAACACATGAAAAACCACAATTGAATATAAAGTGCCATAGAACCTGCACAAATCAACTTCACCTGGGCATGTAGTATCAGGAAACATTGGACTTAACAGTTCTAGATGGCTGTGGAAGCCTCATAATCATGGCAGGAGGTGAAAGGCACTTCTTACATGGCAGCGGCAAGAGAAAATGAGGAAGAAGCAAAAGTGGAAATCCCTGATAAACCCATCAAATCTCGTGAGACTTATTCACTATTACAAGAAAAGCACAGGAAATACCAGTACCATTATTCATTACCTTCCCCTGGATCCCTCCAATAACACATGGAAATTCTGGGAGATACAATTCAAGTTGGGATTTGAGTGGGGGCAAAGCCAAACCATATCATCAAGACAAAAACTCTATAAGCAGTCTGAGTGAAAAAATTATGAATAGAGAATGTTTTCTGCAGAATCCAGAAGAACATTATATTAGAAGAATTATATCAAGCAGTGATTGAAAAGACACGATGTTTGCAATATTAATTATTCTATTGCTATTAAACAAATTACCTTAAAATTTTGTCTTAATGCAACAACAACATATTTAACTTAACAACTTTGGCCATTTTTCTGGCTTGGGTGATTGTTGGCTTATCTTAGCTGGGCCTGCTCATAAGTGTGTAAATAGGCAGGGGACTGGCTGCTCATGGATGTCCTCACTCACATGTATGGCAGTTGGCTGGCTATCTATTGGAGCATTATCTGTGACGGGAACAAATGTATCCCATTATGTAACACAGAAGTCTTGAGCTGTTTCCAATGGCAAATTTCCAAGAGCCGCAAAAGTAGAATCAGAAGTCTCTTGAGGCCTAGACTGAGGCACTTACTTTCACTGGATTTTCCTGGTCAAAGTATGTCACACAAACTGCATACACACACACACGCACACACACACACCCACTCACACAAAACCAGTCCAGAATTCAGATATCTTCAACACAGGAAAAGCAACAAATCATTGTGGCTATTTTTGCAATATACTACATTCAATGGCTAATGTAAGTTTTAGTTATATTTGTATTTATTTAATAAATTAATTTACTATTATTAATAAATTACCTTTTACTATATATGCCTTATTTTATCTGAAGAGAGAAAATATTTTTTTCCTAATTATAGAATAAGGTGATTTTATTTTTTCAAAGGAAAAAAATTATGGTTTTCAGGACTGAGTTTTATTTTTCCCTTTCAGATTCTGGATGATTTTTATAAAAGTTCACAAAATGGAACCCCCTATTTTTAGGTTGCATCCACAGGAAATCTACAAAAAAGTACTTCAAATACTTTCAAATATAAAATAATAGTAACATCACAACTTTTTAAATGTAAATTTCCCAATATATCCTTAGCAATACAAAAATATTTTCTTCAGTCATCCTGTGCTTTTACTCCTTGAAATCAAAACAAACAAACAAAGTCTACACTAAGACTGATCTTTTAGTATGGCTTGAATTAGCTGGGAGAATCAAAATCACTCATTGTCATGAAGGTTATGTTAACAAGGTATTATGGAAATGGCACATGGGAATGCTAAGATTTAATGGAGCAGAAAGGAGTCGAAAATCTTGACACATGATCAAATCCAAAGCCACAGAAAAATAGATCCATTAAAGTGAAAGTGTTTTTAGACTTATCTATTTATGGCTATAATCTAAAGGATAGTTGCTACAAAATTATGTAAAGAGTTTACTTTAAAAATCAGAAATAAATGATATCCAGCTTTCTAGTTTCCTTTCTTAAAATAGTCTGATACAATAGTTCATGAATGTAGCCATGCACTCTGTAGTTTTAAAATGACCTCCAGGTTATAATTCATGCATAATACATTATGGGAATCTTTCACCTCATTCAATCTCCCAGGGTCTGAATCCCCAGAAAACAATTTTAACAACAGTCAAGTCTCTGGTTTTACAATAGTAGTGACAAGAATCTCACTATATTCTCAGTTGTCTTTTTTTATTTTTGATGAATTTGTGGTTAATTTTTGTAAAGAGAGAAAAAGGGCTTATCATGAGAAGAAAGCATAAGAACCTCAAATGTGTCCAAAAACCCCCTTTATTTTGTCATTCAAACTATGTTTGACAGATTGTCTCTTCCAACTTTAAAAAAAATCAAATTATATGCCACTTTTAGCTGAATATTATGATCACTATAGGTATCATATCACATGCAGGGTTTATGTCAAATTTATACAAGATAGTCACAGTGATGTTCATGCTGTATGTGTGAACATGGAGCTGTCTCTATTAAGAAGGCAATCTCCTTAAGTTTCCGTAAGGCTAGCAAGATTCGGACACTGCGTGTGTTTCTGATAGCTTCTCTTTTGTGATTCTGTTTCTTTCTATTTTTATTGAGTCACCTTTGCTCTCAGTACAAATATATTTTTTTAAGTGAATTCATTGTGGAAAGTCATGGAATGTAAATAAAATGTAAATCTGATCTTCTAGATAGTAAGATCACAGGGAATTTTTACTTTGGGAAAATGTATGAATTGTCTGCTGGTGATGCATTTCCTTTAATCACTTACATCTCAAAAATTTTTTTATGAAACTAAGTTTTACTTATTCATATCTTGCATTTGAAGTACTCTTTAATGAAATCCATGGCCTGAGATTACCACAGTCCTTAAATACTACAAAACTGCACTCAATCACTTTATAGGATTTTCTCCTTTGGTTTCACAGAGGCCTGCCCATTCCTCTAGTGTCTTGTCATCAATCTTAATTAGGTCAGTTTAGTGTTAAACATAAAGGGCCTCTACCAACTAGACATACATAGGCTTATTACAATTGGACACAAGCACACAAAAAGTTCAAGACCAAAGTTAAAGAAATAAAGAAAACATACCAACTCTAGATTCCAATGACGAATATATCAATGTGAACTGATTAGAAAAAGCAAAGTTTTTCCATAGTGGTTGCACTAAGTTTACATCCCTACCAATAGTGTACGAGCATTCCCCTTTTTTTTGCATCTTCATCAGTATTTGTTATTTTCTGTCTTTTGGATAAAAATATTTTAACTGGAGTGAGATGATTTTTTGTTTTTATTTTGATTTGCCTTTCCCTGATGACTACTGATGTTGAACATTTTCTCATATACCTGCTGGCTATGTATATGTCTTCTTTTTAAAAAATGTCAATTCAAAGCATTTGCTTAATTTTTTATTGGGTTATTATTATTACTATTTGCTAACCACTTTTTTGAGCTTCTGATATATTAAGGTTACTAATTAATTGTCAGATGAATAGTTTTGCAAATATTTTGTCTCATTCTGTACATTGTCTCTTTACTTTTTTGATTGTTTCCCCTGCATTGCAGAAGCTTTTTAGCTAGAAGTGATCCCATTTGTCCAATATTGCTTGATTCCCTTTGATTTTGAGGTCTTACTCAAGAAATCTTTGCCTAGACCAATGTCCTAAAGCATTTCCTCAATGTTTTCTTCTAGTGTTTCTAAAGTTTCAGTTCTTACATTTGAGTTTTTAATTCATTTTTATTTAATTTATATAAATATTGACAGAGAGAGGTCTAGTTTAATTCTTTTACACATGAATATTGTTTTCAGAGCACCATT
Organism: Macaca mulatta; assembly: GCF_049350105.2. Classification (NCBI taxonomy): domain Eukaryota; kingdom Metazoa; phylum Chordata; class Mammalia; order Primates; family Cercopithecidae; genus Macaca; species Macaca mulatta. Next base: position 82,408,236 of record NC_133419.1, read on the forward strand.
TGTTGAAGAGACTTTCCTTTCTCCAATGTGAAGATTGGTCAAAAAACTATAAATAGAATTACCATGTGATCCAGAAATTCCACTACTGGGTATGTATTCAAAAGAAAGGAAATATGTATATCAAATAAATATCTGAACCCCCATATATATTGCAGCACTGTTCACAATAACCAAGATATGGAATCAACCTAGTTGTTCATCAATGGATAAATGATTAAAGAAAAGGTAGTATATATACTTAATGGACTTTTGTTCCACTATTCCACTATAAAATAATGAAATCCTGACATTTGTGACAGTATGGATGGGCTCATTATGGCCCATTATGTTAAGTAAGCCAGTCACTAAAAGACAAATGTCACATATTCTGACTTATATGTGATAGCTAAAACACTTGATCTCATGGAGGTATTGAATAGAATGGTGGTTACTAGAGGCTTGGAATAGTAATGTGGAAGGGGAATAGATGGCTGTGGTTAGTTGATACAAAAATACAGTTAGAGAGAAGGAATAAAGATCAACTGGTAGTACAATAGGGTGAGCATAATAAAAAATAATTTAATGTATATTTCAAAATAGAAGGATTTGGAATATTCCCAACACAAAGAAATGATAAATGTTTGAAATGATGGATATCCTATTTACCAAGATTTGATCATTATGTATTGTAGGCTCCTATTAAAATATCACATGTACCCCTTAAATATGTACAAACATTATATATCCAATTGATTTAAAAAATTAAAGTGAAAAAAAGGGCTCTGAGCTGGTCACAAAAGGGAAACTAAAGCAGTCACATGATGTTTATTTATAGACATAAGAAGGGAGACTGATTTCTTAAAGTGAGAGAGTAAAAACTTTACTGGTGTCAAATACTAGGTATATTGTATCCAAATAAATGTTGTGTAGCGGACATAATTGCTGTGGCTTTATTTAAACCAAAACAGAGCTTAGATTAATTTGATTGGTGGAAGGCTGGTATGGCTGTTGGACAAACTTTCACTAATACATCTTCCCTTGGATATTTGTTGGCACATTTTCTAAAGCTTCTCTTGAACAAGCAAGGGTGGGGACAGCCCTTTGAAGCCAGGCTTCTAAGGTCTCTAGAGATATTATGCAAATAATGGTTCTATAGCAAAAGAAGCAACAAAGACTGCACCCACGAACAAAAGCCATTCTGAGAATTAGAGACAATATGGAAACGAAAAGTTGAACCTAACCTTTATAGAGAAGTAAATAATAATTGAATGATTAACAACAACAACAACAAAAAGGGACTGTAATACACAGCAAAATAGGCTTAGGAACTTGAAAAAGAGTTGCGGCCTAGAGTTTTTCTGAAATGCTGGTATACAGAGTTTTATGGAAACAGTTCTGTTTTTAGGATGTATTCTGCTTCACCCTTGGTAGTAAATGATACGACAAACTTACAAAAGCTATTAAACTATTTGGAGATGAATAGCGCATGGGGCCAAGATGCTAAAAATAATTTGTGTGGCTTTAGCTTGGTATTAACTCTAGAAGTGAGGGATTCTTGCTAATTCACAGAAATAGATTCAGAGAATGGGAAATGTAAAACATTTCCTTCTCCATGAAACATTTACAGCATACTGGTTAGATTAGATGCAAAGAAAATTAGCTTAATTGGCTACTATGCCAATGATGATTATGGAAATGTCATGTTGATTACATTTAGGTTCATATATTTTTTATCTACCTATGCTAGAGATGGTTTTACACTGGCTCATGACACACTTTGACAGTAGGCTACTATAATTCAAACCACCTTTTCACGTACATTAAACTTGCAATAAACTTTTTGTCTATCTGCCATCAGTGCTAACTGAAAAAAATGAGATGCCATTGAATATGACTGGGATTTTTAAATTGAATACATATTCAAGCTATATCTGTAGCTGAGACTCTACACTTAGCTGATTTGAATATGTTAAGGGACCAAAAATTATTAGTGAAATCAATAAGACTGAAGTATGTACATACACACCAGTGACTGATAATTTTTGTCCATGCATTTATTCTCCACTTTCATCTACATTTAAGAATGCTTGTAAATGTAAACATACTATAAAATAATAATCTTATTTATTGCAGTATTATTCACAACAGCCAAGATATGGAATCAACTTAGTTGTCCAGTAAATGGATGAATGAATAAAGAAAATGTGGTACATATACACATAAAATGTTATTCAGCTGTAAAAAGAATGAAATCCTGTCATTTGCAACAACATGGATGGAACTGCAGGACATTATGTTAAGTGAAATATGTTATGTCAAGTTCATTGTGTTAAGTGAAATAAGTCTGGCACAAAAAGATAAATATCACATATTCTGACTCATATGTGTGAGCTTAAAAAAAATGAACTCATGGATATAGAGGGTATAATGATGGCTAACAGAGGCTGTGAAGGGTAGTTAGGGCGGGGTTGGGATAAAGAGCTGATAGTTAATAGATACAAAAATACAGCTAGGTAGAATGAATAAGATCTATTTTTCAATAGCATAATAGGATGACTATAGTTAACAATAATGTATATTTAAAAATAACTATTATAAAAGGATAGAATTTGAATGTTCAAAACACAAAAAAATGATAAGTTTGAGATGATGGGTACCACAATTACCCTGATTTGATCATTACACATTGTATGTCTGTAATAAAACATCACATGTACCCCATAAATATGTACATTATTAAGAATACATCATAATTACAAATTTAAAGATAAAAAAGAATTTAAAAAATGAAATTCTTCTGGTTAAAATAAGTCACAAAGACTGAATGGGATGGGTAATTGAATTTAAGACCTCTTACAACATAAATATGATTTCATCCAGGGTGATAAATGCAATAGGTGAAATAGGGAAGCTTTCTCCTTATGGAAAGAGATATAAAGAAACATGCCTGTTAAGAACTTGACTAGAGTAGAGAAGACTGAAAAATTCTCCCAAGAATCTTTAAAAATTAACTCACCTCCAAACGTTTTTGAAATGCATAATTCCTGTTAAACCTAAAAGAAAATAAATTAAAAGTTCAGTTAAAAGACATACCGGCATAGTAACGTCCTCGTGTATCTGGGGAGGGCAAATACAAATCTTCCGTGGAGTAATATACATTAAACTTGGGACTCAAATTTTCTGAAACACAAATTCCTATCATATTAGTTTAAATTAAAACCACAAAGCAAAATAGCCATAAATAGCATGAGTGGAATAAACAAGCTATTTTTGCTGCCAACAATTAGTGCATGTAGGATTTGAAATAAACGTGTTAAAGATTTAAAGAAATAAAAGTCACTAAAAGAATAACAAAGTAATAAGATATTTTCAAAAATGAAAAAGTATACTAAAATGTTTAATGGGGCTTAAGAGATATGGAGAATAACATAAGAACATTTAGTGTGTAACATATTGGAGTTTTAGAAAGACCAAGTAGTGATTGATATTGTGGCCCAAAAATATCTAGAAAGTTATTCATCGAAAATATTTTATATTTTATGAGATCATAATTATTGAATCCAGTAAGATGAAGAATTCTAAGAAGAATAAATTATAATATATCAATGTCTAAACATATTATAGAAATGACTTCAAAGCACCAAAGGCAAAATAAAAAAGATGTAAAAACAGCCAGAGTGTCAAATCATCTACAAAGCCAATAAAAATAGTTTGACAGATAAAAATGTTAGATTTCCAGAAGACTAGACCACTGCAACCTAGAAGATCATGGAAGAAAATCTTCATTAGACTAAAATAAAATAAATTCTCAACTTAGAAATCCATATTCAGTAACACTACCAAATTAAATACTTGCTAACAAAAATTAAATACAATAAAACAAAAAGTTACTCCTAAGAGATTTTTGCTCTTTTACTTTTCACTAAAGGTACTTCTAAGACATACTTCCTGGTAGCAAGAAATACATCTTCAGGGGAATGTCGAACAAGAAGAAAAGTCAACATTAAGAAGAACGTGATCAACATGTAAATAAAAAGCTAAATGCTGCTGAGAGTTTAAGAATAAAAGTACCGTCTTACTTGTTCAGCAAAAGAAAAATCATACTAGAACTAAAATACGGGTCATGTAGGTTAGCAGAAGTGACAATTAAATTGTGAGGAAAAGACTAGAAGTATTGAATAATTTTAGGCTTCAATAAATTAAATAAGCATGTTAAAATATTAAAGTACCTTAAATTATTTGAGTAGGTTACATAATTTGTACATTGGTAGAAGAAAAACATGCAATTAAAAAACACAAAGAGCAAAAACAACCCCAACAAATTTAACTGAAACAAAACAAAACAAAATAATGGGAGTTGGGTAGGTGGAGGCTGGAGCTTTAGTAGTAAATGAAAAAGGGAGAATAAAAAATAACATCAAATAAAATGTTCAAAATGAGTCAAAATATAAAATTATTCTAGCAAACTCATCAGTGAAGAGGTAAATATAGTATTTGTGTGTGTGTTGCAAATTTGTATTTGTTTTTCTTAAATGCAATTCTGGTATTTAAAAGAGATACCTAAAAACATTAAGTCACAAAAGTTTGAAAGAAAAAGACAGTAAAAATATAATCAAATAAACCTGATGAACCTGTATTATTATCAAATAAAATGGACTTTGACACAGAAAAAAAATAAGAGGTATATATTTATAAGAGTTTTAATTTACCTGACAAAGGTAAACTCAAATGAACTAATCATATAATTAACATATATAGATGAAAACTGACCATAATAGCAGGTTAAAAGAGTAAATCTATTTTCATAATGGGAAAATAAAGCATATTTCAAAAATCAATCCTTGAATAATAAATCTCAAAAATGAATATTTCTTTAAAAAAGAAATGTATTTGTTTTAAAATGTATAATTAACAAACTTGATCCACTGGAATTATATAGCTATGCTCAACAACTGAGGAACATACATATTTTTTCAAGTACACACAAAACATTCATAAAACTGCAGTGTTACCTATGTTTCTCCACCAAATCATATGGAATATTTTGTTTGCAGAGTTATTGAACATTGTTGCTCACAGTTTTTCACTCTGCCTATCAACACTTTAGGGAAGCACTTCTTAAAAGGTCATCTTCCTAAATATCTTTTCTACTTAGAGATTCCTCTTGGCCTCTTTCAAAAAGCTTCCATCCTTGTCTTCATATAAACTACCACTACTACTATTATCATTATCTCTATTATTTTATTTAAAAGTAACATTTTTTAGTAACTGAAGTATTCCAGGCATTAAATGAAACCATGAAGGCAAAATATGAATAGATGTAACATGTGTTACCAAAGATCTCAGACTAATTGAGCACCTGTGACATTTACTGGTTTGATTTAGTCATGACAACAGTTCTTTGAGGTGGGCATTATTCTCATATCTCACTTTTAGGAATAGGAAAACAAGGCTCAAAGAGATTAAGCCATTTTTCCATGTCACACTGGTAAAAGGAGCAAGAGTTGCAATTCAAATCCCAGTCTCTCATATATATGTATATACATATATATATATTTATATATATACTATATATATAAACGCTTGTGTTTTGGAAATTTACTCTGCTTTCCTTTTATATGTCAAGCATTATGCTAGAGGCTTTCAGCAGTCGTAGAGTGTTTAATGGTTCTAAAGCTTGAAGTAAAATAATGTATCTGGGCAACAAAGGAGGAAAGGGGCATTGCAAGCACAAGAAAAAAAAACATATAAAAAGATATGCAGTTATGATATGGACAGATATACTGGCCCAGGCAAACATTAATTGTTCATAATGTTTATGAACATAATTGTTTATGAAATAGAGGGTCAAATTGGACTTGTGGCTGGAGAGGAAGAGAGGGACAAATTATAGTGTAGAATATGATTTTTATTCTAAACTGAAAAACCTATTGAATGTTCTTAAGTGAGAAGCATGATCCAGTTTGTATTCAGGAAACTTTATCTGACCTTCCTAGTAACAATAATACTGGAAAGAAAGTCTAGTGGTTTGGTCTTTGAATCTGAAGCTAAACAAAAGTGTATATCCCTATCAAGTGGCTCCAGTGCTGTTAGCATCAGTAAATTTCCCAGTGGAAAAATAAATGTTAATAAAACTTGACTTTCTACCTTTCGGCAATACCTTGTTTGAAATTTGAGAAACTTGTCATATTCTAAAACTTAAATGATTTTTAACAATATATGTTTGCTTTAGGCATTTCATCATTAGTCAGTGTTCTTGACTTTGAACAGAAATATATTACTAGAATGACCTATAGCACTATTTTACGATCACTTCTAGTACCACTATAAATTAATAGAATATTAATGCCTGCAGCGTGGATTCTATATTCAGAAGAGCAAATGGAAGACACTGTATGACTTCTCTGAGGACAAGGTTTACCAAAGTTTACTCTGTGTTATGTGAGATATTAGTAGTTTTTATGTAAAGGTATCCAATAATATCTCAATACCTTTAATATGCTTATATTCCTCTTAAGTAATTGTATGCGCTATACTTGTATATGACTAGCAGTGTGGTAGGTTTGTATGCACCAGCATCACTCCAAACACATAAGTAACATGTTGTGTTATGATGTTACGGTAGCTACAACGTTACTAGGCCATAGGAATTTTTCTGCTCTGTTACAAGCTTTTGTGATCACTGTCATATATGCAATCCATCATCAACTGAAATATGGTTATACAGTGCGTGACTGTAATTATGGGCTATCTCAAAAATCTAAAGAAACTGCAAGTCTTAAATAATTATAAGGGCAATGTAAAAACTTGGTAATAGGTCCAATAGGACAAATTAATAAACACATTTTTTAAAATCTCAGGAAAAGAAAGGCTTATGTTGATATTGTACACTACTGTAATCCTGAATTATTAGAGACAGTCTTTCTCTTAACTATTTTCATGTATATGTGTAGATATGACTGTGTCTATGTGAGTGTGTTTGCCTTGACAACAAACTTTAATAAGATATGTAATTATCTCTGCTGTGTCTGTCTCTTGCAATGTCTCCTGGATTTGTTTCTGACATTATCGCAACACTTCTTCAAACATTGTTTTCAGTGTGGGCAATTGAGTGGTAAATACTTCTTATGGCTTCTTCTTAAGAGAATAACTTTATTATGTCTTAAAATTTGATTGGAAATCAGATTTTACATAAATTATACAACAAATATCATTTTCATTCAATAACTAAGAAACTTATATTGCCTTCCTGTCTTTTTATATCTAACATTGCTTTTGAGGAGCTAATGTCTCCAGCTTCTGGCCTCAAGTGATCCTCCTGCCTTTTCCTCCCAAAGTGCTGTGATTATAGGCACGAGCCACTGTGCCTGGCCATAGAGAAGCTAATGTCCATATCAAACTCAATAAAAATTTTTTAGTAAATTTTTCTTCTTTTCTGAAAGTTTTTAGAATACTATCTTTGTCTTTGATGCTCATTATCATTATATTATCACTATAATTATCACTATATTGTGATAATTATATGTGATTTGAAGATTAACAAACAGAAGCAAGGGAACTGACCCCGGTGCCTTGCCTCCTGGTTCTGTGCCTGTCTACCTCCCTAGAGACGCTGGCTTTAGCCCTCTAAATTTTGTTCATAATATTAGCATTATTCTATCATATGAGAAGAAATAATTTTCTCCCCAGTAGTTCCCAAATACAAACATTTTTCATATTATCAGCTGCCCAACACCATAGAAATGAAATCCACAGCCAATGTGTATAATTGGCTTTATGTTACCTTTTAAAATGCATATAAACAAGCAAGGAATCTTCTCAAAAACTGAGGCTATCTTCACTACTCAGCCCTGTTTATCATAATGACAGGTTGTAAGATATTTTAAGGGAGGTAATAATGGATTGAAAACAAGTCTGCAAACCATAACCTTCATGATCATAAATTAAGAAGCCATAACTGCCAAGCTATGAAACCCAATTGAGGGGCAGGTAGCCCTGGAACAACAACAACAAAAACAATAACTCTTAGAAACCATTAAAACTGGTTTGACAATAAATCTGTCCCTTAAAACTTAGAAAGTTGTAACACTGTATTCCAACAGACCAACTTTGTGAAAGTGGCTGTTAATGATATTTAAAATAAACACTGGGAGGAAAAGTAACACATTGCTACACTTAGGAGAATAGACAAACTATGTTACACTTTATCAAACGTTAATGAATAGTGTGCATTTCGTATATCATAACATTGTGTTAGGGTATATCTGAAGAACTTACATCTCTGCTAGAAATGAAAGAGGCAGAATTTCTTTTATGATGGAAAGGAGCCCAACACCTGTGTCTTTGTTTCTCTGTGTCTGTGGGGGCTGACTTACTGGCGAGGGTGGCAGAGGAAGGAGGAAAGAGAACCCGGGCTAGAATGTCAGACTGATTTCTTTCTTTGAAGGTCAGAGATGGATGAGCAAGATAAAATATAGCGATTTTAATTATTTTTTTGTGGCATACATGATGGAAAATAAAAAGCACACATCTTAGGTGTGAATTTCCATGAGTTTTGGCAATTGTAATATGCCTCTCTAACAACCACCCACAGAAGATATAGAACATTTACATCACCACAAAATAATTGCTCGTTCTCTTTCAGTCAGTTCTCTCCCACAGGCAGACTTTTTCAATTTATATCAGATAGATTAGTTTTTTCATCTGCAAGCAAATAGAATCATTCAGACTTCTGCTTCCAGCAAGATGAATTAACTGTGATTGGACCTACCCTCCTACTTAAAACAACTAAAAACATTAGATGAAATATATTTTTAAAAAGTTGTATGTCGTTGGACATCAGACAATGAAGATCAGTGACCCTGGTGTTGAGATTTCTATTGTAATTTGGTCTTGATGTCTCTCTTGAAAATGCCAATAAACCAGACACCCACTCGCTAGGAGAGCCCTGATTAGGGGGAAAATTAGGTTCAGGTGAGACACATTAGGGAGTGAAAGCAAAATGTATAACATAGAAGAAATGTACTACTCACAGGTCCAGAGAAGTTAGGGGTGCCAATAGGAGGCCGAGGAGAGGTTTGGAGGAGTAAGGGAACTCAACCAGCAGGTAGGGAGTGATAGAGAAAGGAAACCTTTGGGATTATGCCTTTATTAAGGTCTATAGGAATTTTCCTTTCGGCTTTTCCTTAGGGGTTTTGAATTGCCTATTTTAAAGAAAACACACATGAAGCTGGGAATTTATTTGCGTGACTATGATGTTTAACATTAGGCTTTATTACAGTTGGCAGCTGTGCAATATGTTGGGTTTTGGTTCAGTGAGATGAGGAAAAAGCAGGTTATATGGCAAACAACCATATTAGGGAGGGAGGTTTTAACTAAGCCAAAGATGGCAGGTTTCAGGTATTATGCCTAGAAACAGCTGCCTAGGCAGCCACTATATTAAACAAATTTATGACATCTGAGAAAGAGAAACAAACAAGGTGAATCTTATGATTGCCCCAGCTTATTTTCAGGTAGCAGCACAGATTTTGAGAATTCTGGCAGAGCTAGAAAGATTCAATGAATAAAAGATAAAGTGATGAGTCCAGAGAGAACAAATTGGCTAGAGTTTGCACGGCAAAGCACCAGAAAGAAAAGAGCCGCTCAGAGACAGGATTCAGATCTCCACAGGCCTCCTCTGAGCATTCAGCAGAGCAGTAATCAGAGGATTTGTGTAAGAGAAAAATGTGCAACAGAAAGTAAGCAATCACTATAAATAATTATAAGCAAGAGTACCCAGCACTCTCACAGTACCAAACATAGTATCAGGCATTAGTCAGAGTAGAAAATCACATAGTTTATAGGGCATTGGATAGAGTATTCAAAACTGTTTGCCTCACTAGTAGGGGATAATTATCCCTAGAGTAATATTGCCTTTGTCCCATATAACATGTTTTAAAAGCAAGACCTGACAAGATTAAATTATTTCCAAGTAACTTAATGGCATCCTAGAAAAAGATAAAAGCTATGTATGTATTTATAGCAACAGAAAAATATCAAGTAGTTAATAATGTAAATTCCACAATGGTTGGCATCCAATAAAATAACTCATCAGGCATGCAACGACATGGAGGAATATGATCCAAAATTAAGAGAAATATCAATCCATCTAAATCTACCATTAACTAATACAGATGTTTGACATTTTAGATAAGATTATTAAAACAGTAATTTATAATTGCCCTTAATATGCTTAAAATGTTACAAAAATATTAAACATTTAGAGCATAAAATATATAAAACCTGGAGATGAAAATGATAATGCCTAGGCAGAAAAATATCCTGGTTTGGATTAATGGCAGATTAAACATTGCAGAATAAAACATTAGCAAATTTGAGGACATAATAACAGAAATTATCCAAACTGAAACAGGTAGGTTTTTTAAAAACTGAAAAAAAAACTCAGTGAGAAGTTGCCTAAGATATATGTAATTGATGTTAACAGAGGACAGGGAAGGAAAATTATTTGAAACAATAGTAGCCTGTCCCCTCAGGTTTCCAAATATAACAAAAACTATAAATTACAGATCAGAAGAGCTTATATAGATTTACACACAGAAAAATGAAGGGAAGTCCACCTAGGCATATTATAACCAAATTGCTCCAAATAGAAGGTAAAGATAAAGTGTTAAAAGTAGAAAAATACTTTTATCTTTGTTAAAGTGTTAAAAGTAGAAAAATACATACACAGGAACAAAGAAATAAACAGCACATTCTTGTCAGAAACAATGCAAGAGAAAATACAGAAAACATATATTTTATATATTAAAAGGATAAAATGTCAAATTTGAATACTATAGTCACAAAAATAAAAATGAAAGGTGACATAATGACTTTTTGGACATACAAATCCTGAAGACATTTATCACCAATAGTTTCTCACAACAAGAAATATTAAATAAACTTCATCAGTGAGAAGGAAAATGATACAAGAATGTGAATGTACCCAAATAAACGAAGAGCACCAAAAAAAGTTAACCACTTAGGTAAATCCATAAGAGTTTTCCCCTACACGTTCATAAGACTAACTCAAAAGGGCATGGCATAATTTTTGTTACTATTGCCAAAAATGTATAAACTCAGTCCAATCATGAGAATACAATAGATTGAGGAACATTTAACAAATTAATTGACTAATATTCTTCAAGAGTGTTAGATCACAAAAATAGGAAAGAATGAAGATCTTGCATTTTGACTCAGTCTGATAAGTTTTGCATTTACATTAGTTCATTTGATTTACAGTTAGTGTAATTATTGACATGGCTAAGTCTCTCATATTGGGGATTGTTTTCTATTCATCCTATGGGATCGTATTTTTTTTCTTTTTCTCCTTTGCTCTTTTCTACTAGGTAAATCTCACAGTTTTTACTTTTCTATTGTATATTCTGTATTTTAACTCTACTGTTGTGTGTGTGTACATGTGTGTATGCCTGTATGTGCATATATTTTGCTTGTGTGTTGCTTTTTAGAATACAATGTGAATATTCATTATCACTGCCTACTTTCAAGTTATATGCTATTTAACAAAGAACAGAAATATTTTAAAACAATACAATTCCACTTATCAACCAATCCCCATACTTTATGTTCTTTTTGCCTTAAAAGTTTTTTCTACAAAGGTTATCTCCAAAATACATTGTTATTAATTTGCATAAGCAGTCCAATATTTTCATAGTCAAATCTGATAAGATAATGACACAAACTAAAGATAGATATAAAATTTAAATAATAGATTTCTTACATTTACCCATATAATTACCATTTCTAGATATCTTCTCCTTTGCATATCTGAGATTCAAACTGGCATCATTTCTTTTGCCTATAAAACTTCTATGAGGACTTAGAATTTATTTTTCCTGTAAATAAATTATCTCAACTTAAAAAAAAATCTGCCAATGGCTTTGTTTCACTTTAATTATAAAACAAATTGGAATAATTTCAAACTGGTTTTAAAGTGTTTACAAATAATTAAAAAAATAAAAAGTGTACATAATATGTATACCCTTTGCACATACTCCCCGTTTTTAACATTTTACCCCATTTGCCTTTTCATTTACTATCCGTCTATTTATCTATCATCTGTCATTTTTAATCAACTATAAATAAATAAATATTGTTTTATGTAACCACAGGACAGTTAATTGTAGTAAATCTAACTTTGATTAAATACTTTTATGTAATGTACCATTTGCATTCTAATTTTGTTAATTGATCCAATAATCTTCTTTATGATATTGCCCCCTTCTAGTACAGGCTACAGTATAGATAGGGTGAGTTATTGAATTTAATCAAAATGTATCTTCAGACTCCATTAATCTGGAATATTTACACAATCTTTCTTTTTCTTTTATAATATTGACTGAGATAAACAAAATGTAACCCCCGTTCCCATTCTCACACAGACTTTCATGCTTTAATCTCTGGAATATTTAAGTATCTTATGTTAAATGGCAAGAAGAAACTTTGGAGATGTACGGTTGATTCTTGAATGACACGAATATAAACTGTGTAGGTTCACTTATGCATGTATTTTTAAAAATAGATTGAAAAATTGGGGGATATTTATAATAATTTGAGAAAGCTTTCGGATCAACTGTGTAGCTTAGAAATATTGAAAAAATAGGAAAAAAATAATTACGTCATGAACGCACAAAATATATGCAGTTATAGTCTTTTTTAATCCTTTGCTGCCATAAATATACACGAATCTATTATAAAAAGTTAAAATTTAACAGAATTTATACAAACAAATTCAGACTCTACATGCTATCACTCCCAGTCGAGAGAATTGTAAATACATGTGGTACGGTGTTAAATCATCACTGCATTAAATTAACTGCAGTACATACTATACTACTGTAATAATTTTGTTGTCACATTCTGTTGTTATTGTGGTGAGCTCAAGGGTGGCAAATATCTGCTTAAAACCCCATGTGAGAGTAATCATCTCTGTGTGAGAGGTTCATCTGTCCAGTAAATTGTGTATCGCAGTAAAAGGTAATCCCTCTCGGTTCTCATGTATTTTTCATTGTGTTTAGTGCAATATTGCAAACCTTGAATAACACCATGGGACTTACACAATGTGCTAGTGGTACTGAAAGTCCCCCTAAGAATCAGAAGAATCAGAGAAAAGTCATGACATACAAGAGAAAGCTGAGTTGCTTGATATGTACTGTAGATTAAGGTCTGTAGCTGCTGTTGCCCACCATTTTAGACAGACGATTCATCTTGTAAAGAGATGACATAAATTTTGGGTATTGATAAATACAGAACAGTACTCCCTTTCTTATGATTTTCTTAAAAATATTTTCTTTTCTCTAGTTTCTTTTATTGTAAGAATATAATACATAATACACGTAACACATAAAATATGTATAAGTCAGCTGCTTATGTTATTGGTAAAGCTCCTGGTCAGTAGGCTACTACAGCCAGGTTTTGGGGGAATTAGAAGTTAAATATGGATTATTGACTATGTGGGGGAGGTTGGTGCTCCTAATGCCTGTGTTGTTGAAGACTCCACTGTAATTAAAAGTAAAGAACTTTACACAGGCGATTACCTTGGATTATGAAGGTGAGTTCAATCTAATCACACATGATCTCTTTAAAATGGGGAACTGTCACTGGCTGGAGTCAGCGAGATATGACAGTAGAATTCTGTGACGTTAGAAATGTGTGAGGGTCTAGAAATGCTATTATTGGAGAAGGGCCATATGGAGAGTATGAGAACGAAATTAGGACAACTCTAGGAGCAAAGACACATTCCCAGCTGACAGCTAGCAAGAAGACAGGGATCTTAGTTCTGTTTCCAAGGAACTGAGTCTGGCAAACAACCTCGTTGTGACTTTCTCTCTCTAATTTAGTCTGAAGGGTTCTCTGGAGAGTGGCTGTAAGTTACAGCTCTGCACTTGGGGGACTCCAAGGAAAGTGGTTGTGGATGTTTACAATGTGCCTTACATGGGATACTACTTTGCCCTTGCAAAAAGCCTGAAGCCTAAGGCTCCAACCCATGACCAGTGTCCTTCTCACACGAAATGTCTTTATACTGGCAGACACTCTGGTGGTTCTTGTGTGATCTGTATTCAGTTTATTCTCACCAGTATAGTCAGCCTCTAGGAGAGCCCTGACTGGGAAGAGAGTGAGACACCGAGCAAGCAGCACAACAAAACATGAAATAACAGGAGCAATTTATTATTCAAAGATCTATGAGAGAAGAAGGGTGCCTACAAAGACCTATGGGAAATCTGGAGACAGCAGGCCGCACAACCTGAAGGTTGGGAGAAAGAAGGAAACTTTGTGGGACCACACCTTTATTAGTATTTACGGGTTTTACCCCTTAACCTGAGGGACAGCCTAATGAAATTATCCAATCAAAGACATTCTGTGGGAGTTACCCTACATGCCCACTTTTTTAGTTTTCAAAATGTTATCCACGTACAGAGACACATCTAAAGCTATTTGATTTTCCCAGTTGGATGAGATTACTTTAGACATTGAATATCTATATAACTTTTGTTTTCAATTTTAAAATAAAATTATAAGGTAATGCATATAAGAAAACTTCTTAACCTGTAAAGCACTCTGCTGATAGGTACTGTCATTGTGGCTCTCTTATCCTGAGTCTCTTCCCTGAGGCACTAATCCCAATTTTTTTAGCAGAATTATTACTTTATTACTATTTTTCTCAATGTTTTCTTCCTCCCTTACCTCATTGTCATAATCCATAAAGGCATATAGTTATGCATTATGCATTTTTGTATTTAGACTTTCAAACTTTTTCCTCATATATAATGAGAAATCAAATGATGTTAAACATTTATTGAATATTATTTTATTGAGTGGTCAATCCAAGGTAATGCCTGTACCCAAAATGAGAAAAACAAATCGAGCAATATGGGCTACATATGAATAATACATTTTTACATTTTCCAAATAAAGTTCCTCAATCAGGTAACTACCACAGGGAAATTTAAAAAATTGAGGTTTTTTTTTTGTGAAAGTAGCATGTCATAGTAGAAAATGTATTCATTGATTCTATAGTGAGAAAACTAGATTTCTAGTATTTTCTTAGCTATGCTTAGTTCACTTAGTACAATTTTATCCTTAAGTTTGTCATCAGTGACATATCTTTACAGATTCAGTCCTCATACTGACTCTCTGAACCTTTAGTGATTTTTTCTTCCATTATTAAATAGTATCTCCCTCATGAGGCTTTTCCATTGTTGATCTTGAAAAGTTATTTGTTGTTTGTAAGTACATGGGTTGATATCTGGACTCTCTATAGTGTTCCATTGGTCTATGTGTCTATTTTTTTTTCTTCTATTTTTTACATTTTACTTTACGTTCTGGGATACACGTGCAGAATGTGCAAGTTTGTTACATAGGTACACAGGTGTCATAGTGCACCTATCAACCCATCATCTAGGTTTTATGCCCCACATGCATTATGTGTCTATTTTTATGCCAATACCATGCTATTTTTGTTACTATAGCTTATATGTAAAAGTCACGTAGTGTGATACCTCCAGCTTTGTTATTTTTGCTCAAGACTGCTTTGGTTATTTAGGGTTGTTTGTAATTCCACATAAATTTTATATTGTTTTCTATTTATTTGAACAATATCATTGGTATTTTGTTAGGAATTGCATTAAATCTGTAGCTTGCTTGCAGTAATATAAATATATTACCAATATTAATTACTTATTTCAATAAATTAACATGGAATGTGTTTCCATTTGTGTGTTTTTTTTTTCAATTTTGTTCAATGCTTTAGTCTTTATTGTAGAAGTCTTTCACCTTCTTTGTAAAATTTATTCCAAATAGGATTGCATTTTTGTTTCTTTTTCAGACAGTTCACCATAGACATGTAAAAACGCTGCATTTTTGTATGTTGATTTTTTTATCCTACAACTTTACTAAATTTGTTTATTAGTTCCAAGAATTTTTTGTCAAATATTTAGAATTTGCTGTACATACAATGATGTCTTCTGCAAACATGGACAATTTGACCTCTTCCTTTCCAATTTGGATGCCTTTTATTTTTTTCTCTTGGCTGATTGCTCTGGCTAGGACTTTCATTACCATGCTGAATAAAAGTGGTGAAAGTGGGCATTCTTTTCTTATTTCAGATCTTAGAAGAAAAGCTTTCCATTTTTTCCTGTTTAATGTATTAACTATGGGTTTATCATATATTGCCTTTATTATATCAGGTACATTTCTTCTGTACATAATTTAAGAGCTTTTAATCATGAAGAGATATTGAATTTAATCAAATGCTTTTACTGTGTCTATTGAAATAACCACCTTTTAAAAATCCTATTAATGTGATGTGTCATGTTTATTGATTTCGCTTACTTTGAGCCTTATTTGTGTCCCTGGGAAGAACCCAACTCGGTCATGGTGCATGACCTTTTTAGTGTGCTGTTGAATTTAGGGCATTCCTTCCTTCCCTCCCTCCCTCCCTTCCTGCGTTCCTGCCTTCTGCGTGATGGGTTTTCTGTTTGACATTATTCTGAGGGTAGAATCCCATAATGACGGGTTCCAACTTTACAAAGGTCTTTTTATAAGACAGTCAATCTTGGGTAGGCAGTTCAGATATAAAAATTGTCTTTCTTGGTGTTTATATACCACATTTTCTTTATCCATTTTATCATTGATAGGCATTTAGGTTGATTCCTTGTCTTTGCTATTGTGAATAGTGCTGAAATGAACATACACGTGCATATATCTTTGTACTAGAATGATTTATATTTCTTTGGGTATATACCCAGTCATGGAATTACTGGGTCATAGGGTATTTGTGGTTTTAGATCCTTGAGGAATCATCACACCATCTTCCACAATGGTTGAACTAATTTGCATTCCCACCAACAGTGTAAAAGTATTCCTGTTTCTCCACAACCTCACGAGCATCTGTTGTTTCTTGACATGGAATACTATGCAGCCATAAAAATGAATGAGATCATGCCCTTTGCAGGGACATGGATGAAGCTGGAAGCCATTATCCTCAGCAAACTAATGCAGGAATAGAAAACCAAACACCATATGTTCTCATATATAAGTGGGAGCTGAACAATGAGATCACATGGACACAGGGATAGGAATAACACATATTGGGACCTGTCGGAGGGGTGGGGTTGGGGGAGGAAGAGTGTTAAGAAAAATAGCTAATGCATGTTGGGCTTAATACCTAGATGACGGATTGATAGGTGCAGAAAACCACCATGGCACACGTTTACCTGTGTAGCAAACCTGCACACCCTGCACATGTATAGGATGTGTAAAATTGAAATTAAAATTAAAAATTAAAATTAAAATTAAAAATTAAAAAAATACATACTTCAAAAAATTATCTTTCAAATGAAAGCAAGATAATAGTAAACTGAAACACAATTTTCAGTTGTTATCGGGGATAGAACATTACTAGCCAGGTAGCAACATATACAAAAGAATTATTTGATCCTGCATTTCTAATTTATAGAATTTATCATGTAGATATACCTTAACACATACAAAATGGCAAATGAACAATGTTATCCCTTGCAAAAACGTAATAAAATAGTCAAATATTGGAGGATTGTTAAATCACGTGATTCCATACACACAATGACAAACCACGCAGCTGGAAGAAAAGAATGGAGAAGGATTTTATATAGCAATACGGAAAGCCCCCAGAATTTATTAGGGAAGAAAATGAAGTTTATAACAGTATATATAGAATGATATAGTTTGTCTATATAAGGAGGAAAATTAAAAGGTAGATTTAATTTTTTGTATTTATATAAATAAATGACTAGAAGGATGCACACACACACACAAAAACTCCAAAAGCTATGTATGTGGGGAATGAAAATTGTATCAATGTGGTCAAAGGTGGAATTAAGAGTTTCCATGGTTCACATTTTGAGTAAAATTTTATTTTTTAACCCGTAAATATTTAAGAAATTTAAATAATTGAAAAATGGATACTTTAGATTTTATGTATTTCCACTTCTTTTCCATCAGCATCTAATCCACCAGACTGCCAGAAATAGAAATCACCTAAAAATCATTTAAAGTAATGCATACTTATTATAAAAATAGAAACCTATAAATTGACCCTCTCTGTAAAGAAGAATATAGATTTATATTTGTTTATATTTACATGTAGAAATAATTGGAAGGATACACAAAAATAATAAAAAATATTTACATATGGTAATGGCAATTATGTCAGTTGTTTCTCCCTGAATCGTAAACATTATCACGGAAACAGCTGTTCTTTCCTGTGTCTGTTTATATGCATACATATAATGCATGTTTATATGTATATATGTGGAGAGAGATTTTACATATACATATACAATCTAAATAATTATAGGCATATTATTTTTCCTGAAAAAGATTTATATTAGGTATTGTTTTTCTCTTAATTATATTATGAAAATAATTCCATGGAAATGCTTCCAAGGCAGTGCAGAATATTTTAATATCTAGATGTATTTTTTCTTGCTAATTCAAATGATTTTCTTTGCTGGGAATTTAAGTTGTTAATATTTTTAAATTACTGAATTGTTACAGTGAACATAATTGCATGTTGTTCCATTTTCAGGTCATATTACTATTATTATTATTATTAATTTTCTTATATTCTTTCTGGAACAGTGGGAAACATAAATAAAATATTTGGTATTTCTACAGAAAGACTATTATAATTTTTTTATTTTCTTCTATATATTCTTTGTTAGGCCCTAAGCTCATGAAGAAAGAGGTTTTGAGAAACCTTCATTTCTGTATTCTTAATTTAAAGGATAGTGTCTTCTGTATAAAGGTATTTAGTGGATGTTTAATGAATAAGTGGCCACATTCTTTCTAATTTCTATAAGCAAAATAAACAGCCACTTGTGCTCTCTACCCTAGGAACATAGGTGTATGTGTGAATATTTTTGTGTAATGTACACATATGTGTATATGTATGTGTGTAAAAAATTATATGTGTGCGTGTGTGTGTGTGCGTGTGTGTGCATGTGTATATGTAATCTTACTCTATTCTGGTATAAAACAAGGAACAGGTACAAGATTATTTAGATTTCATTGATTTTTGGCTGATAACCTTAAGTGCTTTGAGCTTTTTGAGTATTAAGTCAAACACTAATAAAAGTAATTATTCAAATATTAAACACATCCTATGTTTCACTTTAACCCCCTGTCCACAAAAAAAAAAAAGTTCTTCCCTTGAAATCTCTTTTTTTCTTATAGTGGAAATTGCATTAACTTTCGCTTATAAGTTTTAACATCTCTTTTTTCAGACATCTTTGCTTAACTTTCAAACAATTGCTTTAACTAAATTTCTCTCAGTACAACTACAAAATCTAAGTAGCCTAGCCAGGGCATAGTCATGTGGCTAATAACCAGTATCTGAGCTAAAACAACCATTCATCTTTCAAAGTCTAACATTTACACTTTCTTAGGACAAAAGGGGAATTTGTTTTAAATTCAAACTAAATTATTGTTTGTCAGAAAAATTTATTACATTTTGAAGTACCATAAGATAAGCATATTTCAATATAGGCTGCAATTTCTTTTTTGCAAGCCAGTATTTATTTAACACTATTTTGCTTTCTCTGTGCATATTTCTGGCTTCTCTTCCCAAGCTGTTTGCTGTTTTATAGTAAATGAAAATATGTTTGCGGAAATTGCATATAAAACTGCTTATTGAGACTTAAATCTTCTGTGGCTGTTGTTTTTCCCTCAAAGCTCCCAGTTCTAGTTCTCTCTCTCTCTCTCCCTCTCTCTCTCTTTTTTTGTGTGCGTGTGTTTAATATAATTAAATTTCTGTATCTTATACACCCTTGGTCTATCATTCATTTCAAGTTGGGTTAGGACAATGGGAGGTAAGTCAGTTTTTTAATGCACCTAATGCACCTAAACATATAAGGAGAGAAGAATTTTATGCTGGATCCAAGAGCATTTATATTTAACTATATGTAAGAAAAAAAGATAATTTTTTCACACTATATTGTTCATAATTTAAGTTTGGTTGAATATGAAGACTTAACGGTCTTTAAGTAAAACATTTGCCATTACTTTTAACGGCAAAAACTGGAATTACTTTCGCACCAACCTAATAGAATGTTATCATTTTCTGAAGGTAAGTCCAGGTATGAGCAAAGTAGGGCTGGTACAGCATTGAAGAATAGTCAGATTGCTGACCAATCTGATCCTGAGTAGAGTCTTTGTCCAGTACTCGCTATTTGTATTAGTCAGTTCTCACACTGCTATGAAGAACTACCTGAGACTGAAGGAAAGAGGTTTAATTGACTCACAGTTCTGCAGGCTGTACAGGAGGCATGGCTGGGCAGGCCTCAGAAAACTTACAATCATGACAGAAGAGTGAAAGGGAAGCAAGTACGTCTCCACATGGAGGAAGGGGAGAGAGAGAGAGCAAATGGGGATGCGTCACACACTTTCAAACAACCAGAACTTGAGAGAACTCACTATCACGAGAACAGGAAGGGGAAAATCTAGTCCCGTGATCCAATAACCTCCCACTAGGTCCCTCCCCCAACATTAGGGATTACAATTCAACATAAGATTTGAGTGGGGACATGGAGCCAAACCATATCACTATTGTTCACTCATTCATTCTCTACAAACCACCTATCAAAATTCCCATTTTTCGCTGTGTAGTATTTTATGTAAATATCTATAATATACCTGCAGATACATATATAAATTTTAGAATAGTATTAGATTTATAGAAAAATTGTGAAGATAGTAGAGTTCATGTATTCCTCACCTCCAGTTTCTCCTATTATTATCTCATATTACTCTGGTGCACTTATTATAAATAATGATCTAATACTGATAAATTGTTATTAACCAAACTCTATAATGTATTTGAAATTTATTAGTTTTTTTCTCCTTCCTCTGTTTCAGGGTTCCATCCAGGATACCACATTTGTTATTTTTCCTCAGGTTCCTCTGGTCTGTACTGGTTTCCTAAACTTTCTTTGTTCTTGAGTACCTTAACAGTTTTGAAGATCAGATATTTTATAGAATGATCCTATTTTCAGAACCCCTCAATTTAGTTTCCCTAATGTCTTTCCCATAATAAAACGAAGGCTATGAGTTTTGGGAAGAAAGACCACAGATATAGAGTGCCATTCTCCACACATCCTGTCAATTATACATAGTATCAACATAAGTGGCCCCTGACAATATCAATCTTGATCACCAACTTGAAGGTTGACACGTTTCTCCACTGTTAAGTTACGTTTTTCCCTTCCTATCCTGTCCTCTTGGAAGAGAGGTCACCATGCACAGCCCACACTAAAGGAGTGGAGAGTCATGCTCCATTTCTTGAGAGTGGAGTATCTAATTTATTTGGAATTATTCTGCATTGGATATTTGTCTGTTTGCTCCTATTTATTTAATATAAATTTAAATCAAATTTAATTAAATTCAGTACACTTAAATCTATTTAATATAAATGAACTGTTTAATAAACAGTTAAATATAACTGTTTGGACTAATTTATATTTATTTTATACTTTGTGTTATGACACTAAATTTTTACTTAGTCTGTTGCACAAATTGCTCCAGCTTTGGCCATTGAGAACACTTACGTCCCTTTTTGATACACCCACCATTATGGGATTTTAAAAATCATTTCTTACTTTCTGGAGCTGTAAGATACTCTAGTATTATCTTGTCTATTACATTCTCCACACCAGAAATTTGATATTTTACCAAGTTGCCTCGTTTACTTTTTTTTTTAAGCAATTAATATTAGAATCAAATATCTGGGCACTGAGTTTGCTTGTTGTTAGAATATCGGCATGTTATTGCTTCAGTGAGCAGAGTTAGGAAATATGTGTGTGGGGGGGAGAGAGAAAGAGATAGGTGTGAAGGGACTCAGCAGAATGGGCGAGGGGCATATGCCAGTCTGAGCAAATGAAGGTTTATGCCACACTTCATCTTTGCAGTTAATCTGTGAGGCTGCTGAGAAACCAGCCTGTGATTCTCCTGTCGCTTCAGCAGGAGACATATGCTGCATATCACTAAATATTACACCCCAAATGGAAAGACATTGTTAAACAATGGCTCTTATTTTTTCTCTTAACCCACAGAGCAGTTCATGTGAAAGAGCTTTGGTGATTTGATATGAAAAGGAGTTCCATGTTGTGTTAAGAGGGATACAAAATCCAGAGGAATAGACAATATCTTCTCATGCTGCTCTGTGGTGTTTGTATGGCATCTAGTACACTTGTGATATTAAGGTAGGTTTAAATACTGTGGTTATAGGCTCTCTTAAACAGAAACAAACTTAGCAAACAGATGGAGAGAATAAACCACTCAACAGTGGACAAAACACATCCTGGGCTTGTGGTTAGAGCATCCTGCATCCTGCAGCAAGGAAGTAAAAGAACAGAAGGGAAAATGCCAAAATTCATGCAAGTGCTAGCTAGACATTGTGCACACGTACCCTAGAACATCAAGTATTAAAAAAAAAAAAGCTCTCCGAATCCCCACTAGACTCAGGAGCCCAGCTGGCCTCACCTAGTGTATCCCGCACCGAGGCTGCAGGCCAAGCTGCCCGCCAGTCCCGCGCCCTGCGCCCGCACTCCTCAGCCCTCGGGCGGTTGATGGGACCCGGCGCCGCAGAAAAGGGGACGGCGCTCGTCGGGGAGGCTCGGGCCACGCGGGAGCCCACCGCGGGGGAGGGTTTAGGCATGGCGGGCTGCAGGTCCCGAGCCCTGCCTCCCGGGGAGGCAGCTGAGGTCCGGCGAGAACTGGAGCGCAGCGCTGGAGGGCCGGCACTGCTGGGGGACCCGGTGCAACCTCCGCAGCTGCTAGCCCGGGTGCTAAGCCCCTCACTGCCCTGGGCCGGCGGCACCCTCCTGCCGCTCCGAATGCGGAACCCACTGAACCCGCGCCCGCCGGAACTCGCGCTGGCCTATGAGCGCCGCGCGCAGCCCGGGTACCCGCCCGCGCCTCTCCCTCCACACCTCCCTGCCAGCAGAGGGAGCCGGCTCCGGCCCCGGCCAGCCCAGAGAGGGGCTCCCACAGTGCCGTGGCGGGCTGAAGGGCTCCTCAAGCACCGCCAGAGTGGACGGCAAGGCCAAGGAGGTGACGGGAGCGAGGGCTGCTAGCACATTGTCACGTCTCACTATGATTAGTGTACTTGGGCTGACCTATGCTCATTATAATAATGAAAACCACATGATTGGGCGGAGATTTAAAATACTAATAAGACATATGGGGTATATACTAGCATGTACAACAATAGCACATTGGCATTCAGAAGACCACCCACAATATGCTTAACAACAATGCACATTTCCACCCCTTCACAAGTAATCATGTAAGACTCCTGTAAAAGGAGTTTCTACAGTGTCAGTTGTTGTTGTCTCATTGTAGAGCAGCCTACTGTGACCCAGCAGAGTGTAGTTTCACTTTGCAATAAAGTTTCTTTGCCTACCTTTACTTTAGACTCTCTCTCAAATTCTTTGGTGCAGCAAAGTCAAGAAACTGAACCAGCTCACCACCAACAACTTTAAGCACATTCTTTTACTCAATATATATTAAGAACATTCAGTGGTCTAACCACTGTGGATATAGGGATGAAAATGGAGAGCTCTTGTACCCAAAACTCTCTGGTAAAGGATAAAGAGTAAAGATCCATGTTAAAGATAATAACAATTGCAATATAATCCCTCTAATAGATTTATGAACAAAAAACCATGAGAACTTGGTAAAGGAAGTTTAACATTTTAGCTGTGTTTTGAGACAAAAAGAAACATTATAGTGACTATGTTCTAGACATTAACGTAGTCAATTTACATATGCTAAATAGCAAGCTTCTGGTAAAATGGCTATCAACTGAAGTAGGATTTCAAATACAGACTTTAACAGTGCTACGTCATTATACCACACTGCTTCCAATAATTCTTGTGTGCTGAGTTATATTATTCCAAATGGAAAGAGGTTCCCCTGGATAAGAAAACCCCAAAGCACTGACTTAGATGTTTTTCTGGCCTTTGAAGGAACTTGCTGAAGATACAGTAGGTGTAAGACCAAGCATTGGTCCTAGGTTTCCTATAATAAAATACTTTCTAATATTCATAACTACCAACAAATTGAAACCTCTTTGTCATAAAGGAGTAAGACTTCCTGCTGCTAAAAATTTTCAAGTGGAGACATGATGACTGGTGAGTCAATGATGCAAATAGCCTAGACCCCTTTCAAATTCTATTATACTGCTCATCAATGAAAAAAAGGTCCATGTGAGAAACATTAAGACAAGTTCAAAAGTGGTATTATACATGCACAGTAACATTTAAATAAAAGAAAGCTTAGAAATCACCAAGTTCAACTCCATCTTTTATTATACACTTGAAGAAGCAAGGTAAATAGGCTAAAAGATATGCCAATGACTAACTCTACTCTGTTAGCACTATCATAACAAAATCCTGGATACAGGGGCATAAGGCAGTTGGTATTTTAAGATAACAAGAAAAGGTTCAAAGCTAGGAACATTTGGTGTAGAAAGACCTGGTATATGGATGTCACAGTAAGGAGTTATGGAGAGACAGAAGGTTCCAGTTTAGTGGGAAGGCACTTGGTATGTAAGAATTAATTTTTAAAAAGAAGAAAAGGATGATCAAAGGAATACCATGTTTTACAACTAGCATTTTAAAAAAATTAGCTAACCTTTACCACTAATTCGTTTGTATTTAGAACTCAGCATGTCAATGCAGATGCAGAAGAGCAATGCCTTAATTTACATGCTATAAAGATCTCTATTGAAATAGATTTTCTTTTTTTTTTTTTTTTTTGAGACGGAGTCTTGCTCTGTCACCCAGGCTGGAGTGCAGTGGCGGGATCTCAGCTCACTGCAAGCTCCGCCTCCTGGGTTCACGCCATTCTCCTGCCTCAGCCTCCTGAGTAGCTGGGACTACAGGCACCCGCTACTCCGCCCGGCTAGTTTTTTGTATTTTTTAGTAGACACGGGGTTTCACCGTGTTAGCCAGGATGGTCTCGATCTCCTGACCTCATGATCCGCCCGTCTCGGCCTCCCAAAGTGCTGGGATTACAGGCTTGAGCCACCGCACCCGGCCTGAAATGGATTTTCTTTAATGTGAAAGTGCTCCGGTCCAAAGCCAGAGCTATCCATAGGTATTATAGATCATGTGTCGCATCTCATGTAAACTCAAGATATTAATTTTGGATACAAAACTGAGGACTAGCATATTTCCATAAATTTTATACACAATTGAATTATGCATTGATTAGGAAAATACTACTATAAGTAGAAAAGTATACCATATCAAAACAACTTAACTAATATCTTGGCAAATAATTTACTCAATTGATTTGATATAATAAATACTTTCTTACTGAGAACTATCTCTGTAATCTTGAGCACATTGTTTTACCTCTCCAAATTTTTGTTTTCCTCTTAGTAACTTAAAATATATTTTACTTGCCTATTATTATTGCTGAAATCAATTAACAAAACACATTTTTATTATTTAATATTTCTATGCTCTAACAAATTATTGAGCATCTGAATAAATAACACATGCTGTAATCAACATTTGGAACATAAATATGAATAATGTACATATAACCCAAGTAAATGACCCCAGAATAGTGAAAAGCACCTAGTGAGCACTCAGATGATTTTGACTATATGTTTCATATAATAGTTTCTAAGTAAATGTTTTTCAGTTGAATTATGAATTTACAATTATAATCACTACAATAATAATTCTACATTCTTCTGTGTTTCTTCTATAATAAAACACTGGAGATTAGACAAGTGGGAAGTCAGTAACTGATGATTAAATTTTACATACTACTTTACCATTAACTGAGTACTGTCCCTTAAATTATGACATTTGTTATTCACAAACATCCATGGTGTTAATGTTTTCATATTTTCTATAGTTTAGACAAAGATATTTAAGCTCAGAGAAGTTAACTGGGTGTTTCAACAGCACCTAGTTAACAAGTTGCAGACTTCAGGTTATCTGAATCTCAAACCTGATTGTTTCTAACCCAGGGTGTCCCCCCATAAACTGCATTATACTCAAAGAGGACTTCATGTAGAAAGTGGGACTTAAGTGATGTCTGTAATTTTGCAAGGGATAGTGGAGAGAATAAAAGGATGATTCCAGTTTGTGTAATAATTAGATATAATAACTGAACGGTAACTACATCTGGTCTAATGTTATTTTGATTGTGCATTGTTCATTTGTCTCTAGAACTAAGTAAAGATTGCCATTGGTGCTTTCTACTCATTTGTCTTAATTATCCCCAGGAGAGAAACTGTGTAATTGGAGATGATAAAATGTTTACTTTAATTTCACTTGTTTGAGGTAATCAAATCTGGCACCGAATGCATTTGTGTGTCTGTCTTTAATGATTCCCACCTCAAAAGATCCTATTTCTCTCTATCTATTTGTGTTAAGACTATTAACGTGTTAAGTGCACAGTTACTGCTTGATGGAACAAGGCTCCAGACAGTCTGAGTTGAGAAAAAACAGCACAGTGACTTAGTTGCCACAAGATACTGTTGATCAAATGGTAGGTAACTGGGGATAGTATTAAATTAAAGAGGAAAAAAGTCAATAAAGGAAGAAGAGGGAGTACTTCAGAAAGGATTTCATAGTACAAAGTTTCAACAGAGGTGTGGATGGTTTCTTCAAGGTCTTAGACTGACATAATTTTGAAATAGGTAATAACTCACATCAAAAAAGAAAAGAGAGAAGAAAAATTTTCTTAGGTCATATGTATGAAAGAGTTTATATTATTTGTATTCCTTTATAGAAAGGAGAAGTCTCACTTAAAAGTGCACATTTAAAAATAAGTATTTATACATGTCAACATATTGATTTAGTTTTAAAACCATAATCTGTCACTAAAATCCTAAAAATTGTCATAGAATAATATCTTATTAAAATAGTATTTAATATTAAATATAAATTGTTATTTTTTAAAAAGTTCTTATTTAATACATTTTGTGTTCTATAATTCTCCTGTTGGAATTCAGAATTCTCCATATTTCAGTAAGGTAAACCTCTTTTACTTATTTTGTAGTTTTCAAAGAAAATAGGTTTACCTGTTTCCTTATTATTTACAGTTCAGAGGAAAGACTTTTATTCTACTTGGAAAGTTTTTTGAGGGCTCTATTTGGGGGTTTTTCTAAGATAATAAGACTTCAGGCTTTTCACACCCTTAGGCGATACACCCAAGAGAAAAGATATCCTAGACAAGAGCTCTGAAGAGAATTTTGAGCTATTATAGCAAATGAGCTTGAGATGAGCTGGACAGGGAGACTCTAAATCCCTCCCAAAGGTTTTGCTTTCATAAGAAAATCTTGTAATTTACAAAGACAAGCCTTTTACACTTAGAGAGCTCCTTGTGACTGGAAACAATATTGGTATCAAGATCTTGTTATTATACAAAAAAGACTAAATCATTTGGGGAACAGATTAACTGCTATAATAAAGTTAAGCCTTTTTCCTTGGGCTCAGCTCTAAATACCAAGTTAAACAAGCAAACAAACAAAAGAAAACAAAGCAGGAAGAGAAGTACAACTTAGGTCTAAGTCAACTAATATTGAATTTCTGATTCCGCAATCTGTGAAAGCCTAAAGCTCTGTGATTTCTTCAAATCTCTCATATTTAAATTCCCTATAGCTCTTCTTAAGAACTCTTTTCGCCAAGTGTTAATCGTGTTCCTTCACAATTGCCCTGCTCAAAATTAAGCCTATTGTTCAATGTTAACATAATTCTTTCACATCTTGCAGCATATGCTTTCTTACATCTTATGCAAGTTTAAGAGGTTCATAGAGATGCACACAATCAATATTATACAGTTCTGTGACCTTTCTGCCTTTCCGTCTCTTGTCAGAATTCCCTTCCCTTTCTTTGGTTTGTCTACATTAAACAAAGTGTTTTCCTTTTTTACTTAATCCAGGAATTCATGCCCTTTCCAACTTAGGACCCAGACAAGGAAAGCATATTAAAGAATGAAGAACTTTCAATTAAATAGCCTTTTCAGTGCTTCCCAAATGTCTGACCATATTGGAGCATGTAGAAAACTACATGTGTTCACTACTATGAGATCAATCAACAAGACTCTGGGAACCTAATTTGAATGACTTGAAACCTCCAACTACCAGAGCACTTAGAGAACCAGCACTCCAGCACATCTGTCAATCTTTTGAGGCTCAGCCACAGGCTCAATCAGATATAGTGTCTACGAGGATTTCAGCTACAGCCTCCACAGGAGACTGATGCAATTAAAAAAGAAGAAAGAGAAAGGATGGCTACATACTTGATGGAAGGACATGTTAGGAATTATTAAGGCATATCACCAGATACCATTTATCCAGAAGAAAATCAACTATTATGGAATTTTGGAGCTGGAAATAAGAACATTTAAATATTTCAATTATACATAAATTTTCATCTCCAATCCAGCCTTCTCCTTTAAGCTCCAACTTCTTACCAAATGACTCCACTTAGTTTTTCCTCATATTTTTAAAACTTAATTTGTACCAAACTTATATTATCATTTTTCTCACAAAAGTACTTTTTCTACAAGTATTTCCAACCTCAGAGATTGGTGACATCAATCATCCAGGTGCACAGGCCAGCAGGCTCACCTGCTATTTTTTCCATCAGTCTAAAACATCCAGTAAGTATTAAGTTACTCTGTTCTACATGCTTCTTTAATTCCTCCTCTTCTTTCCGTTCCTTTTCTAGATACCAGTACAAGCTATAATTGGCTCTCATCCCAACTACTACCGCATCTTCTTATTTGGTCTTTCTACATTTACTCTCTTCATACCATTTTCCACAATACAACTAGAGTTATTATAAGAAGGAACCATGAGCATGCCATTCAGTTTGAAATTTTTCAATGAGTTCCCATTGATCTAAGATAAAGTCCAAAATCTTTTGAGTGACTTCTGAAGTCTTCCACAATCTTGTTACTTTCTAACCTTTCAGCCAATTTTCCATACATTTACCTCCATCTAGCTCTGCTAGACTTTTATTCAATTGCTCAAGTATACTACATTTACCCCTGACAAAGGATGATGAGGCTAATATTCAACATCTGAGGAAATTAAAAAGCTGAATGTTTGCTTCTTCTAGTAAGGGATTGATATGCTGCTTAGGCACAGATTTCCTGAGGAGAGCAGAGTGCTGATATCATGTAGGGTTGTAGGAATGTGTAAAATTCAGGGATTGGTGGATTTTCGGGGACCAATATTGGTTGATATTATCTATAAATATTTAATAGTTGGGTGGAGCTAGTTCTGATTAGTTGGCAGCCAAAAGAGTTTTAATTGAAATGTGTTTATTACTGATTTCTGACTTTTAATTGTGAGGAACTGATATTGATTTGTTAGCTTATGAGAATGTATTCACTGAGCTGAGTTGTCCTCATTGATTGATTGAAAGAGTTTACATCATATTTCTGATGGCTACTTGATACCATGGCTATTGATAAATAGGTGTTTTTTTTTAAGGGTGTGAGGATTTATTTTATTCTAATTTTCCCTATTATTGTCCTTATTTGCTTAGCACCTGTTTATGTTTTAAGATTCAGCTTATGCGTTGCTTCTTCAAGAATGGCTGTCCTGACTGAGTGATTATGTCACCCTGCTAAATGTCCCTATTTCATTCTTTCCTCCTGTTCCTAAGAAATATAATATTGTAAACTACTGTTTCTCTTTCTCTCTTGCCTGCTAGGAATATAATCTCCCTTATGAGAGAAGCATATCTTTCTTGTTTACCAGTGTATATTTATTCTTATCTGTAGGAAATGTGGGTTAGAAAAAGGCAGCAATTAGCCAACAATTATGCCCCAGATCACACAGATTTATTTCAATTTCATATCTTCTGACACTAAAACCAATGCTTCTTCCACTATATGCCAAGTGCCTCTTACAAGTAATGGTAAGAAGAAAATGACAAGAGCCTCTGAAATCTTGTTTTAAAATGCATTTTCATTTTTCTACCGAAGCTTGGATAATTTTTCTTAATACCGCTACAAACCTTCTTCAAAACAGAAGAAAAGTACCCTTTGTAAAACTTTAAGCAGTCAGTAGCCAATATATCTCTCTAATATACTGTGCTGAGTTAAATTATTACATTATTATAACAACAATGAGATATGCCAGGGAATGAGGGAATGCCAACCAGCTTCTACAAACAAGAAATATATACTTATATTCTGTGAAGGAAGTCAGTCAAGCAGAGACTTTTCAAATAACTGGCAGTGCAACAACTTTCACTGAAAGCTAGTGGCCTTGTGATACTATTTAGAGGATGCTCTATAGATATTTTCACTTTTATTATTTTCCTTATTGGTGGGAAAAAATTGAATCTGAAATATGTAGTCCCATTGCGTGTTATTTGAACATTCACTGAGCATCCCCATCTATTATGGTCAATGCTAACAAATAAGTAAAGGTTCTGTCAAGTGTGGGCTTATTTTTATCATGTAGAACTTTGTTTTCCCTTTTTTATTAATTTATGTGGTACAATTTTATTTCATGTATTAGAAATGGCCATGATTAAATACTTCATCCAGAATTTCCCAAAAACACTTTTTCTGAGTATTTCTGGTTTCAAGATGGAAGCTTAAGCCTGTACACAGGTAGGTTTTGATATATTAAGGCTCAAGTCCAAGTATATAATACATGATCTTGCAAAATAGCCCAAGATGTTTTACCAAAAGTAACTGATCTTTGCAGAATAGAGAACAAAAGAGATAGACTTAGAATAAAAGCACTTTTTGCTATTCAAAGGGAAAGAGATTTTTTCAAATGAGCTTTATTGGTGAGTGTGCAGAAATGTCAAAATTATATGATAAACATGGTTTGTGTTCTTGAATGCCTGATTTTATCCAATGATATGTAATTTAAGGAAATTATTATTTATACAAAAACAAAATAAAGAACAGGCAATATCTTATAAATGTTTGCTTCAGGACATATCTTTACACTTCTCTGCTGTGTTTCTGGACTAGAGCACTTTGAGAAGCACTGCAGTACAGTTGATGTTTATTTTTTTCCCCCTTCAGCCTATAGTCTTCATGAACTTGAATTTTAAGTAGAAATATCTATATTTATGAAGTCTGTAAGAGTGAGGGAAACAAGAAAATTATATTTTGTTGTAGTGCATATGGGTTTGAAAACCTTTGGTGCTGAACATTGAAAAAGATACTACCACAGACATTAGAAATGAAAGAGACAGTTTCCCAATACTTGCTAAAATAATAACAGATGTCAACAATAGCCAGGTACATTTTCTATCACAGTGAATAAGATACCCCATAAGGATTTTCTGAACTGATTATGGAGATATCTTGAACTTTTCCAACTCTGTGGTTGAAGATAAAGTCATAGCAAAACTGCTTTTTAAAGTTTTCTTTTTTTATGTATCAAAATTTTTATTAAAATATTAATTTTTTTCACTTCACTGAGTATTTTATGAGTATGCATTTTGTAATTTGAGTATATTTCAATAAAACACACTGTCTGTTGAAGACACTGCAGAGCAGATAGGTTTCAAATTAACCTGGCGAGGGAAAAGGAGTTAATCTCTGCTGACAGTTTCCTAATACTTTATATTTATAATTTAGAGGTTAAACCAATTTGAGAAAATATCCAAAAAATTGCAACAGCTCCACTCTAATGCAGTGCTCCACTTATTGCATTTAATGTGTAATATGCCCACCCAAATAAGTGATCTAACCCTTTGTTGCGTAGGATATAAAGCCATTTAAGTAATCAATACTTTAATAAAATGAACTTTTTACATCACTGGAGTAACCATCATTACATAATCTCCCCAAACTCTCCAAACTCTCTCTCTTTATTTTTTGAGATGGAGTTTAACTCTTGCTGGGATTACAGGTGCCCGCCACCATGCCCAGCTAATTTTTGTATTTTTAGTAGAGACGGGGCTTCACCATGTTGGCCAGGCTTGTCTTGAACTCCTGACCTCAGGTGATTTGCCCGACTTGGCCTCCCAAAGTGCTGGTATTACAGGTGTGAGCCACCATGCCCAAACTCTCAAGTGTAATCTTCGCTGACCTTGGCAATTTAAACTGTCTGTAGATCTGTACCATTACTTTATGAGGCCAGTAACATTTTCTGAATTGGCGAGCTAGTTTTCCAGGAGTTTTTGTCACCAACACACTTTAGTAATGTCCAGGAATTTAGGCATTTTATTCCGAGTTTAATATATAATGTCTTCCTCCTTAGGTACTTCAAGCTCCCTGGTTGAAAACAGGTTAAATCTGAAGTAATGCTTGATCTGTGTAACTATAATGCTAAAACCATCTTTCTCCTCTAATTCAGAACTATGAGTCACATATTGTGTCCCAGAGAACAGGGTGCTGCATGATGAGACAAAGACAATCCTATGCACAAAGAGATCCACTTACTAGGCTTCTTTCCATGACCCTAAGGATTCACCAGTTATGCTGGAGGTGGAGCTACAAAATGGAGAATACAACATAGTTCAGGAAATGTGACACAGCTGTCTTGCAGTTTGAATTTATATTGTTCATGTCTCTTTATTATTTTGAAAAAATAGTATGTCTGTATGGCTGGAAGGAGCATTATACATTTAGATTGAAAAACATGAAATTTCTCTTTTGTAGGAAACGAATGACCACACATCAATATATAATCTGAACTAATATATTTATTTAATGGTGTTTAACCTTTCATTCTGTTAGTATTTAATTTTAAAAATATAAGCAAGTTCTTTGTGTTAGGGAATATATCTGACATTATGTAAAATTAATAAGACTAAGGTCCCAATCTTAGTAGCTCACAATCTTGTGAACATAACGGTGTGACTAGTGCTAAGTTAGACTGGGCATCTGGTTCTATTAAACCAAGAACGGTGATGGTGCTTAATTCAAATTGGTGAGGCCATAGAATTCTCTAGAAAGGACACCAGCCGAATTTGAAAGAGAAAACATTGTGTTAGATATTTGACAGAGGAAGAAATATCTACACACAAAAAACTGTGAACTTATAGAGCCTTGAAGGATTGATAAATATTTTAGGGACTACAGATATTTTAATGACTAGGGTTTATGAAAGATTAGTAAAGAATGAGAATAGTCAGCAAAGTGTATTAGCTGTTTATTACTATGTAACAAATTACTTAAGAGTTTAAAACCACATTTACTATTTTACAGGTTTTGAGGGTCAGGATTTGGAGGCATTTTAGCTGGATGGCTCAAGGTCTCTCATAAGTTTCAATGTAACTGGATCATTTGAATACTGGACTGGGGCTGAAAGATTTACTTTCAAGAAGAATCATTCACATGGCTGTTCTCTGAGAGAGAGACCAAGGTGGAAGCACGGAAGCCTCAGTCTCTTATACCCTAATCTCTTAAGTGACTTAACATCACTTTTGCCATACTTTCACAGACCAATACTATGTGGAAGAAGACAAAACGAGGGTATGAACTGCAGGAAGTGATGATAATTGAAAGTCATATTGAGGCTGCCTATCATAGAAGGTAACATGTAGTAAAAGAAAGACAATAAATGAAAATTATAAAGTAAGGTGTATATAAATTACTAGATTGAAAACAAACAGCTTTCAGCAAATGTAACATTTGCTTTTGCATTTTCAAC
The DNA here is from genome assembly GCF_049350105.2 of Macaca mulatta. Taxonomy (NCBI): domain Eukaryota; kingdom Metazoa; phylum Chordata; class Mammalia; order Primates; family Cercopithecidae; genus Macaca; species Macaca mulatta. The sequence goes on from NC_133419.1 coordinate 82,441,918, forward strand.
TTATTCAAAATATGTATCCTTGACTTTTGTATCTCAAATTCACACCTAGTCCAGTTTTATAAGAATGAAGAAAACTGTGGAAAATAAGCCATTTTCTCCAATGAGATCTTATTCAGTTGAACTATGACAATCAGTTATTTCTATAGAAACATGAAGCTTAAATGGATAGTCATGATTATTCAGCCAATCACGTCACAGTACAAGTGAGAGAACCTAAGTTTATATGCAAATTCTTATCTACAGCTCATTAATTATCTGTGCTGAAATAAAATTCCATCCTGAGCCCCTGCCCTACTTTATATCTTCTGCCCTGCACTGCCTTCTTTATAGCCACACATTGCAGTACTGTCCAACTGAGTCTGCATATTTTTCACTGTCTATAGAGTTGTGCTGCCCAACAGCATAGCCACTAGGCTACATATGATTATTTAAATTTCACTTTAAATTTGTATGTATTAAATACAATTTTAAAATGTCAAGAATTCATGTACCCCATTGTACTAGGCACATTTTAAGTGCTCAATAGCCACATATGGCTAGAACTGCCATATTGGACAGTAACGACATAGAACACCTCCATTATCACCAACAGTTTTATTGAATAGCACTGATCTGTAGTATGTCTCAAATTACCTATTATTTTCCCTATGAGATATGATAGACTAAATACTATGATTCACTCAAATCCAAACATTTTTCCTCTTATGCTAAAGTATCTGTGATATAGGTTAGACTGTGGCATTTAAGGGATAATTAATTTTGAAAGGCCACGATGAAAATTTTAATTGGTTGTTCCACATCCTTTATAAAAATACCCATGACTATTTATTTAAACTTCAGGAACAATTAATTAGGCCACAACTGAAGGGAAACACTTTATAAGAACAGAGCTCTATTCTTTGCAATGATTTTGTTTTACTTTGGTTTATGTTGAAAAGCCTAATGACTAAGAGAAAATAAGTACAGTACTACATTTTCCTTAGTCTGGGCTTTTCTATCTGTTTCCTAAGGTTTTATATAAGCCACCTATTTGGTTGTCCTGCTTTCATCCTATCCCTCTGTAGTTCACCCTCATGACTAGCAAATTAATTTTTCTAAAACACTCATCTAATGAAGTCCTTCCTCCTAATAAGGTATTGAATCATTGATAAAATATAACTCCTTAACATGCTACAGTAAAGTCTGCATAACCAGAAATCAATCCACCTCTCTATATCTGTTTCCCACTATACTTCCAAACTCATCATCCATTTCTTTTCCTTATTTTCAAAACTCATAAAGCCCTTCCTTCCTTTTAAGGCTTTGCATGCTATTGTTTTTCTTCCTTTAAAAAAATCCATGTATATTCTCTAAGACTCAACTCAGATTTTACTACTCTATACACTTGATTGGACAAAGTTAATAAGCTGTTCTTTGTGCTGTCTCAGTTCTAACACATATACCAAGAAATAATTATAGCACTTTCTAACTTATATCAAAATGTTTCCACCCTCTGCCATTCTATACACTGTTAAATAATAACTGTAACTATAGATTAATGACTGTGAATAGCATTTATCACAGTGCTAGCCCTAAAACTTAGTTTGAAAATGAATAAATGGATGGAGAGGTAGATAGTTGGATGGATAAGTGAATGAATGAATGAATGAACACACAAGTACAGATAAGCAATCCAAGAGAAACAATCTAGTGTATTTTATGCTCTAATGAATACTAATTAGCAGTGAACATCAATTGGAATGTCTTCTGTCCATGTTTTGGAGAACAGTAAGTACCTCAAACTTCATGGTTATAGCCACAAGTTTCAGGAAATAATATTATAAAAACATGATTGAGTCTTGCTGCTCCTGCTGAATAAATGACAACTGGACGTCTGGTCTATGCTTGTCAGACTGGCTGTTCCCAATAAAATTTAGATCTGAAATTAGGAAATCTCAGCTTCTATTTGGCTATTCTTTTGAATAAAGAAGATAGATACATTACCAAATGAAGTAAGAATTGATTTCTTTTATAAGTAATTAAAATAGCCCCAAATAATATAGCATCCATTTAAATAGATTCATTTAAAGAAATGAAGCAGTATCATAAAAAGCTTCTGTTGGTACTTTAATTAAAAAATTCTTAAGAAGAGCCTTTTAGACATCCTCTGTATTGTCTCACTTCACCAATCTCAGACTCAATCTCTTATCTTACATTTTCTTCTTTTAAAGCTACATTACTTCTGTGTAATTAGTTCTCTACTTATTTTTGTCCAATCTTATATTTCTTGGTGCTTTCTTTATTCCCAGGTGTTTCTATAAGAGGCCTATAACTCTATTCAATAACCTTATCTACTTGCTCCCGTTTTAATGCAACAAGTCGTGCTCTTTCTTTAAATCTCTGTATATATTTAACATACTGTTGGAATTTTAATTACACAAAGCAATGAACTATTATAATGTCATATATTTAACAATCATCCTATGTTGCCTGTTGGAACATGGCTTGCAACTAATTTTTTTCTTTTTTTGTTTAGTTTAATGGAGTCTCGCTCTTTGCCAGACTGGAGTACAGTGGCATGATCTCGGCTCACTGCAAGCTCTGCCTCCTGGGCTCAAGCTATTCTCCCTCAGTCTCCTGGGTAGGAGGGTCTGCAGGCGCATGCCACAATGCCCAGCTAATTTTTGTATTTTTAGTAGAGACGGGGTTTCACCATGTTGGCCAAGAGGGTCTCGAACTCCTGACCTCGTGATCCGCCCGCCTCAGCCTCCCAAAGTGCTGTGATTACAGATGTGAGCCACCACGCCCAGCCGCAACTAATATTCTCAAATTTGCTACTGGTCAAGATTCAGCTTATATTATAATGTTGCTTAGAATATCTTTGTGTGTGTGAGCTCACACTGGCCTGCGAAACTCTCAAAATATTAGTGTAGTTCATTTTAGTTTTATAAGCATTTATTAAGGAACTATCATGTGTTAGTCACTCTGTTAGTTCTCTTTTATCAAGTGGGTCAAGTGGATACTTTTATCAAGTATATCGAAATATATAATGAGAGATGGATATACAAAAAGGCAATTGCAATAGAGTCTCTCACAGAGGTATGCATGATAAGTAGGGAAAACAAGAATGAACAAAATCCTCAAGTTATCTGACAATATATTAATGGGAACTATGATTATTCTCTATAACTTGGGAGTATGTGGCAAGGTGGATAATAGGAGAAGATATTGGGCAGTCAGGCAGGGTTACAGTTTATGAAGGTTCTGAGCTTTATCCTATAGGCAATGGATATTAATTAAAGGTTGTTAACTAGAAATATTATATTATTAAATAGGTATTTATTAAGAATTTTGATACGTAACTTTTTTGTTTACAAAATTACAAAAATATGATGCTTGGCAAATGAAAATTTACTGTAATTCCGCTCTGTAGATATAATCACTAGTTAATAGTTTAGTATCAATATTCAACATTTCCCTATGTACTTAATATATATTGAAAACATTGAATCTTGGTACATATACACTTCTGGAATTTGTTTTTTTCAATATAGAAAATATAGAATGTCAATACAGACCATTTTGCATTTTGCATTCTTTTTTAAAAATTGCAGAGCATGTATTTTATTATTTATATGCAACATAATTCACTACACAGATCTGTTTTGGTGACATTTAAATTATTCCTGCTTATTTATTCAAATGATACTGTGGCACGCAATTTTCTACATATATCTGCTCTGTTGGCTCCTTTTCCTTTGAGATAAATTCTAAGAGTCTGCAGGTCAAAGGCAGGGCTACCACATTGAATTATTCCACAAGACGTCATTCTTGTCATAATCTATGGTAATAGCATCTCTAAAATTATATAGTGCATAGCCTCCAACTTTAACACTCTTATACATTATGTTATACTGCTTCTTGGTATGTGCTACACATTGTTCTCCGTGTTCCACATGCAAAAACCAATTTTTTAACAACATCATGAAATGAGTATTTTATGCCCATTTTACAGATGAGAGGTAATGCCTACAGGGTTAAATAATGTGTACATATTCGTATTAAACTTTCAATGAATGATATGTGAATTTTGGTAGATAAATACAATGGAATGTCGATTGTAGAAAATCAGGAACTACAAAATATGCTTCAAAACCTGGTGCCAGAGCACTTCTTGGGAGACAAGTTAATATTGAGTTTCAAAAATGTATTGTAAAGAAACAAAGAAAAAAAAAAACCTGCTGATGAAATTCCCTTCCACAAATCCACTGAATTCACTGTATCAGAGGGAAGTGGAATGGAACTCTCAGACCAGCAGTGGAAACTGTAAATCTGGGGCTTGTGTCATGGCATTAAATTATAGTGTCAGAAATAAGGATCTAAAGCCCGTCAGTGGTATAAATAACTGAAAAGAGATTACAGTCTAAAACGGGCTGCATACATATTTAAAAAGTGCTGTGTATACCGCTTGGAAAAATATATGATGCTAAATCTAATAGCCCCATCTTGCTTCCTAGCTCTTGAGCAGTAATTTAAAGGCCCAGCGTCTTGAAAGGGGACAAAAAGGACCATGAATATCCTGAACACATGTAAAGTTAAGATATACTAATGACTGCTATGGTAGAAATGAAGGGCCATCTCTTAGAGCCATGCTATTCTTTATTCTGTAAAAAATGATGTTTATTATATTAATCAACAAGATAGTCCCGCAGTTCTCAAGTTTTAAGAATAAGTCCTTATGTGTCTTTCTACCCTCTTATCATTTTTACAGGGTGCAAGGACAGAGCTCTTAAAGTTCATTTCGGGCTCAAATGGATTGTATAAATACATATCCACATAGACTTTTTTTTTAATCTTAAAGACACAACAGTAGATTCATCTTAGTGCTGTTATATTTGCCTACAATATCACTGTATTTTATTATGGAGAAAAAATATAATTTTTATTAGTTGTCTTTGGCCTAGAAAATAATAAAGATTCGCTTTCAAAAAAAAGTCAAAATTATGAAGTATTAGTTTCATTCCTATTTAATGATATTCACTAAAGATCTCTCTGGAAAAATTAAAGCATATTTTCAAGAGAAATTGACAGAGAAAGCAACCTGATCAGGAAAGAACATTATTTTAAAAGTTTTTTATTTCTCATGTGAAATGACATTTCTACGACCAATTGAAGTGTAGATGCTCTTAGTTGGTAAGTTAAAGTTAAAAGCTTCTAAATGTCACCTTTAAACGTTCAAAAATTAGTTATTTCGTCATTTTATCATAAATAGGTTTATTGCTGAGTACTTTGGGAAAAAAAATGTGTTAGGTAAGAGGGTTCTGAATCTTTCTGAAACATCACTTCCCTTTGTATCTTTCCACTGTGAAGAATTTAAAATATTTATGCAACTATGCTCAGAATCTTCACTGAATTACTGGAAGACTCCCACACAAATTTACAGCTTATAAAAATGCTGGAAGAAATTGAAATGTTGGCATATATTAGATTTCAGCAAGTAAAGCGAAGTGGCTAATTTATGGCAGTCAGGCCAGAGGATAGGTGCACGTGTAGAACTCTTTTCACTTGAAATGCGGTATAAATGGTTAAGAAGGGATACATACTGCGAACCCAAATCCCATCCCAGGCCTTTTGTGCTGCTACACTATGCTTGCCTCCTCTACTGCCAGTTCTGATGGGCATTTCCAAGCACTTCTCTAGAAATCAACTCCTGTTTAATAGGATTCTGGATGGAAACAGATGGTACACCCGAAAGAAAGAAAGAAAGAAAGAGAGAGAGAGAGGAGGGAAGGAAGGAAGGAAGGAAGGAAGGAAGGAAGGAAGGAAGGAAGGAAGGAAGGAAGGAAGGAAGGAAGGAAGGAAGGAAGGAAGGAAGGAAGGGAAAGAAAGAAAGAAAGAAAGAAAGAAAGAAAGAAAGAGAGAGAGAGAGAGAGAGAGAGAGAGAAAGAGAGAGAGAGAGAGAGAGAGAAAGAAAGAAAGAAGGAAGGAAGGAAAGAAAGAAAGAAAGAAGGAAAGAAAGAAAGAAAGAAAGAAAGAAAGAAAGAAAGAAAGAAAGAAAGAAAGAAAGAAAGAAAGAAAGAGCTCTTTGCAAATTTGTGCAGGGAGATAAGGAAATCGACAAGAGATAGCTAAGCACTCATGCATGAACTATTTTAGGGAGTCTTTGTCACTCAGCTGGATGACCAAAAGGACAGTGGAAGGGAGAAGACTTTGTGGAAGTTGTGGCCAGGGGAGATTAATCATCCGATAGAAACTGTGGTCATTGGTAGAGGAACACAGCCACTGTCCCTATCAAGGCACTACTCTCCTATGACCTGTCAGGGAGAGGGTGAGGGAAATCAATAGCTAAAATCTCTGCTCTTGCCTCTCCTGAGCCTAAAACAAGTAAAAGCAGTCTTCCGAATGGCAAAGAATAGATCTGGTATCAATTTTGCCACCCACCACTACCAATGTCTTTCTTTAAGTGAGCTTAAAGATGTTACCACAAAGAGAAAACAGTCATGTTAGTCACTGTATCACTGCAGAGTGTTCATTCAGTGATATTATCGTTGAAATCTCAATTATGAAACTAGCCACCATCTGTGCTCTACATATAAGAAAGCTAGGCCAAGCATGCTGGCTGACACCTGTAATCCCAGCACCTTGAGAGGCCAAGGCAGGAGTACTGCTTTAAACCAGGAAATTCAGGCTGCAGTGAGCTATGATTGTATCACTGCACTCCAGTCTGGGTGAAAGAGTAAGAGAAAGAAAGAAAAGAAAAAAGGAAAGAAGGAAGGAAGGAAGGAAGGAAGGAAGGAAGGAAGGAAGGAAGGAAGGAAGGAAGGAAGGAAGGGAGAAAGGAAGGAAGGGAGGGGGAGAGGGAGAGGGAGAGGGAAGGAAAAGAAAAGAAAAGAAAGAAAAAGTAAAAGAGAGAGAGAAAGTAAAAAATGAGTCAGAGAGAAAGTTGTGCGTGAGGATAGAGTTTGAGTAGAGACAATGGTTTAAGTTAATAACCCACTGTGATTGTCCCTGCCTCTGTAGCTGGTCACAAAAATTAGGCTGATAATCATGGATCATCATTCCACTTATTTTTCTCCATTCCTTTGACCTTCTGTCAGAACTTAGCTGCTAGAGCTATTTAATCTGGTGGGGTAACCTTAATTGTCTCAAGCTTACAGTCCCTTGCGGCATTCTTCATAGGACTGCAGGTTTTCATGTGTCATTATTTGTAGATAAGGAAGTACTGAGATATGTATCAGTGATCTAATGGACTCCAAACATGGCTCTTATTCCTTTGTGGAATTGCCATCAACTTATATTCTTCCTTTGAGACCTAAAACCTAAATCTAAATCTAAGATTGTAAGAATGTAGGAATGAAAAGCAAATTATCTTTAAATGTGTGTTTAGATATTACAGTTGAATGCATTCTTGAATGGCCTCTGAATCTCAGCAGTTCTGGATAACATCACAGTGTGGACCGTGACTAGCTGAGTGACATTGTTGAAATATAATGACATTGTCTGGAACTCACTTTTTCATCTATAAACTAGAATATAAATTTGAAGATCTCTTCTATCTCTAATATTCTTTCATTATATGATTATAATACCAATTAATTGCAACCAAAGACATCTAGATATTTTATGACTTTCAGGGGAAAGATGCGGAAGCATAGAATAGCAAAAATAGTAATGACATCAGCTAATATTTGTAGAGCATTTATTTTGTGCACAATGCCATGCTAAATCCTTTGCATGTGTTATTTCACTTAATCCTCAAACAACCTGTCTGCATAAGTACTGCTTTTGTCAGACTTTACTTCAGTAACCAAGACTAATAATTTAAATTCAGGCAATTTAGTCTAGTAATTAACCACAAAATGTTTGAGAACTAAAATAAATTGCCTGCTTTAGGCCAGAGTGTTGGAATGAATTGATGACTCAGCAGTTTCTGTCTCCATTAAGATATCTAAAATGTTGTTATAAATAATGTAGTATTCAACCACATTATGAAAGAATCAAATGAGAAATTAGTTTGGCTTTTTAAAAAAAAATTTTACATGGGCTACTGTTTTCTAAGCTACCTACTGTAAAACGCCTAACATTCTAGGGACTTCTGCTATAGTGTATTTATTATCATATATAGAAATTCTATAGAATTGTGATCATGAGCTCCATTTTACTTGCAAAGAGACTTATAGAAGAAAAATAACTTGCCTGAGTTTATAAATCTAGTAAATGCTGGGTTTAGGGTTTCTCCTGAATCTAACCTAACCTCAAAACTGTATTCCTTACAGCTGGTCTTTCTTTTCCTCTTAGACAATATCTACAATGTAGTAAGTGTTGATGGGAATAGGTTATGCTGTATTCAGCACTTAGCCTCAAGCAAGATTGGAGTGAAACTTGCAAGCAAACAACTCCATTCTGGACTTGTGAAACTGGCCCAATTGTCCCATAAAGCTGATGTTGTTTCTTTGAATAAGCATAGAAATTGATCCTGTCAGTCTTAAAACTTCAGAAAGTTTCGTTTGTCTTACCTGAGTTCCTTTCTCAGGGAACCAACCATCAGGTCTCTCAGATAATATCACGAAGCTGAAACACAGCGGGTCACTGCTGTTGGACACTGAGACATCAAACTCTTCAACTGTCATGATTGCCTAACCAACCATCTGCTTCCTGTTGACCAACTCCTCTTCCTTACCCCTTCCTAATTCCTGTTTTCCCACCCATGGTTACATTTTTTCCTTGCTATACAAATTCCTAACTTTAGTCGGTCAGGGAGATGGATTTGAGACTGATCTCCCATTTCCTTTCCCGCAGTACCCAATTAAAGCCTTCTTCTTCCTTCCAGTACTCATTGTCACAGTGATTGGCTTTCTGTTTGGCAAGTAGCAGGACTTAGATCAAACTCCTGGTGTTTTGGTCATACTTATAATGTCAGTCCTCTTTCTTATCCACATCCAGGCTTAAGTGTTCAACATAGTCATGGTAATGATTTGACCACTACCTCTAAAATATCTCAATGCCCTTATTTTCCAGTGATCTTAAAGGATGATGAAGACTGCCGGTTGCACAAATGTTCTGCATACAGCTGGAACTAAACTACAAGAAGGAGAATCTTGTAGATTTACTCATTCATAGGACTCACATGTGACACAAAGTCTTCTCAGACTTCAGGATGTACAGTGAACTGCAAATAACTAGCTGTTGATACCCTTTGTTTCCCAGTTAAAAGGGCTAAGGATCTTATCTCCAAACTTTCAGATATGGTAATACATCAGGGTAGACTTCCAATAAAATTGTCATAGATTTCACAATTATCTGCTAACACAGGTGATATACTTTCAGCTTTCCTATTTGATATATAAATCAAAGATCTAGTTCAACTTGGATGTCAAAGACCCAATTTAACCTTTCAAATATAACACATGGGCCTACTTATCTACCTAACCCATCTCTCAACTTAATTCTATGGAAATGGCCAAAGAATTATAAAGACCAAGGACAATTTGAATTTACTTGAGAAATGATAATTTATTCAGTAAATGATGCCATGACAGTTGGTTGACCAGTATTCAAATAAAAAGCATTTAATCCCTACCTCATACTTAAATTCCAAATAAACTTAAAATGAGATCATTTAATAGAAGTTTAAAGAAAAGTTAGTATGTATTAATGTAGCTTAAAGGGAAGCTTTCCTAGGCTTTTAAGGAAAAGAAAAAAGTTGTAAATAAAATTTGAAAAGTAAATTATGAAAATAATATAAGGGTAAGCCAAAAATAATATAAATAAATTTTAAGCCAAATATTAGCTTAAACCAACCTAATAATCAACCTAATAACAGTCACACACACACACACACACACAGAGAGAGAGAGAGAGAGAGAGAGAAATGTTTCCTAATATATGACAAAATTCAATATCTGCTAACACAAACAAAAATATGTCCCTAATAAAAGCATATAAGACAGCAAGAAAAGTTGAGTAAAGCTGAAAAAATGCAGATGGTCAATAAGTACATTAAGATGTCTAAATTTACTGTTACTAAATGAATGCAATTTAAAGCAGCACTGAAAATATTTTCATTTATCATATTAGCATGACATTAAGTGGAATAAACACAGCATAAAAATGAAACTACTCGGTGTTATATTTTTAAAAAGTTAAGATTATAATCTCAAAGTAATAATAATAATGAGTCATTTAAAATTTTAACAACTTTGCATTTTTAAATTAACAGGTATTTTAATAATAATAAAGGATATTTTATAATACAAGTTTTCATACAGGTCATAATCTGTTTTCACAAGGCAAACTGTATGATTTTTGGTGATCTTGACAGTCACTAAAACTCAGATCCATATCAGATTGATAATTTGATAAGCCATTAATTAGCGTATGCTCTGTGTAGGGCCTTAAGGTAAGAAAAGCCTTAGTCTATGTGTACACAGAGCTAATGTTTTCTGTCACAGAATGTTGAGGTATTTTATGTATCATTACAATTTTAATATATTATCTCATTTAATAAATCAACAGCTCTGCTAGAAAGGTGTTATTGACAGCACCATACAGAAGATAACAAGAAATAATATGTACTTCACTTATAGAAACCCAAGGAGAAATGAGTAGACTAAGACTTCGGCACTACTTCTAGCTACAAAATGCTTTTATTTGGCTTCCAACAGCTTATTTAGTAGTCCTAAGCCCCTCTGGGTGAATTTAGGTCTAGTATTTATGTTTGAGCAAGGTAGTTGTCTTTAAGTTATATTAGCGTAGGCCATATTGTTTCAGAAATAGTTCAGGTGACACTGCTTTGAAAAAATTTTTTTGGTCACCTCACATCTCTGCTGGTTTAGCGGGCCCTCTTCTGAACTCATAGAAAATATTGTTTTTTTTTTTTGTACCCCAGCATATATGACATCATCTTATTATTTTTGGAATATTTTGTGGGTTTTTCATATAAATAAAATTTACTTAATTGTAATTTTATAGAATGTAATTTGTGACCTCATTGTTGAACAAACTTCTAACAAAATTCCTGAAATTTTAAAAAGCAGTTTTGATGAGCCAGTACAAAATAAGCTCTATCACACAACTTTGTAACTCATATAACCAAAAGCTCTTTAGGGTTCTCTCAATTACTATATTTAGTTGCATTTTTGAAAAAGATACATAATATTTGTACACACTTATGGGGTACATGTGATGTTTTGGTACATGCATGGAATGTGTAATGATCAAGTCAGGTATTTAGGATGTCCATAATCTCAAATATTTATTATTTCTCTACATTCGAAAAATTTCAAATCTTCTCTTCTATTTTAAAACAGAATATATGTTGCTGTTAACTGTGGTCATTCTATTGTTCTATCAAACACTAGAAGTGCTTCTTCTATCTAACTTTATATAAATAACCATTAACCAACCTCTCTGCATACCTCACTTTCTACATTCTTTCCATTCTTTGGTAAGTATCATTCTACTCTTTCTCATTTGTGTGTGTACTTTACCACTCTTACACTTTAATGTGTTTTCATGATGGTAGGTATCACCCTTTTATTTTCAGATGTATGACTCTCTTGAGCATTGTTTTGTGGGGCCAGTCTAGAGGTGATAAATTCTTTCAATTTTTCCTAGTCTTGAAAAGATTCCATTTTTCCATGATTTTTGAATTGTAGTTTTTCTGGGCATGGTATTCTTGGTTGACACTTCCCTTTCAGCATTTTGAATGTATTATCCCATTCTCACTTCCTCTGTAAGGTTTCTGCTGAGAAATCTGCCATTGATTTGATGGGGATTCCTTTATATGTGACTTGATGTCTTTCTTTTGCTGTCTTTAGATTTCTCTCTTTGTCTCTGATTTTTGAAAGTTTGATGATAATGTGCCTTGGAGAAGACCTTTTTTGGTTGTATTGGTTTGGGGATCCTTGAGCTCTTTGCATCTGGATATCTAATTCTCTTATAAGGGTTGCAAAGTTTTCAGTATTTTTTTTTTGTTGTTGTTGTTTTTAATAGGCTTTCTATAACATCTTCCATCTGTACTCCTTTTCACACAATCACAAAAATAAAATATTGGGTTACTTGATCATGTTCCTATGTCACTTAGGCCTTCTTCATTATTTTTTATTCTTTTTTCCATTTTTTTGTTTGACTGGGTTATTTCAAAAGGCATGTCTTTAAGTTCAGAAATTTTTTTCCCTGCTTGATTTGGTCTATTATTGAAGCTCTGGATTACATTTTTTATTTCATTTATGAATTAGTTCAAGTATTTCTGTTTGATTCTTGTTTATGTTATCTAACTTGTTTAATTTATATTTCAGATCCTAAATTGTTTTTAAATTTTCTTTTGTTGTTTATCTGTATTCTCCTGTATCTCACTAAGCTTCTTCAATATCATTATTTGAATTCTTTTTCAGCCATTTCATAGAGTCTGATTTTTTCAGGTATTTCATAAACTTTTGTTGGAATCTGTTGCTGAAGAACTATTGTGGTCATTTGGAGGACTCACATTTTCTTCCCTTTTTATGTTTGTAATGCCCTTGGTTTATATGTGCACATCTGGCATAACAGTTGCTTCTTTCCAATTATTTTGTATGAGTTTTTGTAGGAAAAGCCTTTTTCCTGAAAATATATCTATAGTATTGCTTGACTAAAGTATTTTAGCTTTGATTTTTGGTGAGTACAGTAGTGTAGTTTCTTTGTAAGAGTTATTTGGCTATAATCAGCATCAATGGTGTCTGTGAGTTCCTCAGTGGCTTAGGCTGCAGTTGTTAGTGGAGTATGTGGTGAGGCTTTGCTAGGGATGGGTAAACCCCAGTGGTGATGATGGCTGGCCAAACATGCCTGTCCTTGGGTCCACAGGTGGCATACATGAGTACCTGTGATAGTGGGTCCAGACAGGCCAATTCTTGAGTTTTCAGGTGGCTTCCTTGGGCGCTGGTAGTATCAGTGTTGAGCCAGGCAGGTAGCTGGGTAACTGAGCCACTGGGAACCATGCGAGGTATTAGCAAATACAGTAGCAGTGGCAGGCCAACACTTGGGCTTCCAGATAGCATGCACTAGGGTTTGCGATAACAGTGACAGCCTGGATAGGCCAGTCATCAGACCCCCAGGTAGCCTGTGTAAGTGAGTACCCACAGTGGTGGTGGCATCAGGATGGGTGAGTCTATCCTCAGGTCCCCAAGTATGTATGTGGACACTAGCAGTGGTAGGTGGGGCAAGGCAATTAGCAGGCCCCCACTCAGTGTGCTCTGGCACTGGCAGTAAATGGGCTTGACTTGTTGTCAGGCCTACTGATCGTGAATCAGCATGCCCATGGCAACAGATGGGGCAGATGGATTCCCAGGCCCATGGATGGTACACTCAAGCACTGCAGGCTGGGTGGTGTGGCAGGTAGTGCAGCCTGTCCTCAGACCCCTAGTGTTGGACTGTGGTTGACAGGGCAGGGTGATTTCCAGGGCCTGGTGTATTCAGGTGCCAGTGGTATGCAGGCTGGGTCTTTTGTCAAGTCTCCTGATGGGGTTGGTCTTCAGGCCCGCTGATGGTGCATGCTAGTGTGTGGCATCCCTGCTGCTGGGAGGCAGCATTGCTCTCAGTGGCAGGAACCCCTGCTGGCAGCTCTCAGGCTGTGGGGAGAGCACATTTTAGCTCTCTTTGTTTTGAGGGCATCCTCTCCAGTGCACTTTACTACCTGTTCCCTAAAGTGTAGGATACTATGGTCCAGAGTGTTGGGGACCTGGCCATACTGCTGGGTACAGCCAGCATTGCACTGCTGCAGCCCTCTGGGTTGATATGGGGGTATGTCAGTGGGGGTCCAGAATGGGTAAAATAGGGTATATTGGGCCCCAGGGTAAAATGCAGTATAGTGGGGGCTGGCCTCTCTAAATGGTGCCATGCTGCAGCTCTTTGGGCCCAGGTGGTGTGTAGGATCCAACATGAACTCCCTCTTTGGAAATATGCTGTTATACAAGTCTAAGGACACTAGAGGCAGCTCTCTATACAAGTCTAAGGACACTAGAGGACCAAGGAGCTCTCCTGTGGCTAGGATTATAGGAGTCTGTGATGGGACTGTAGATGACTGGATATCTCTCACTTACCCTTTCTCCACACTGTGGAGCCTCTCTGAGCTCCCAGTGAATCTTGGCAAGTTGCCTGCCTCACTTCTCCCTCCTTTCACACCTTACAAGTTCATTATCACTTCCTTGATAAATTCCAGTGTTATTTGTTAAATGCTCTATTTGCTGTGTGATTATCTACTTGCTCTTTTGGTACTTTTCATGGTGACTGCTGGATGCCTCTACTCCGCCATCTTGAAGCCTCTCCCCTCAAAACTGTTAAAAGCATAAACTTGTTCTGAGATCCAAAGTTTGGGAGCCACTGTTCTAAGAATGATCTGTAAACTGAGAGCTGGTGAAAGGCAATCAAGACAGGCGATTGGATGAAAGAAGAAGTTTAAGAGGGAAAAGCGTGCTGAGCAATGAGAAGGGAATCAGGAGCCAGAGAGAGGGGATTTTGTTAGCCTTGGTAAGTATTTATCTTTTTTTCCCCACAAAATGGCTATCACTTTGAGTGTAAGTTTATATTTTAGTTTCTTATTTATCTTTATATCCATAATATATAATACAATCAAGTCTGTTGTTGCTGAATTACTATTTCTTCTGTAGAATCAATCTACAACATCAAAGAAATTTCAAAAAGTTTTTGCCTAGAAACCAGGGCTGCTCCAAAAGTGAATAATGTATATTTAAGTAAATATTCAGCCAAACTGTCTTGTCAGAGAAGAGTGTATTTGTCTAAACCCATATTGTTGAATTAAGTTTAAAGTTCAAAGACTTTATTTCAAGTTTATGGATTATGACTAATATACTGTCATTTATAGTGTAGTCTAACCAAGAGCATTGTGCACAGAGAGAACTCATAACTGTGTGTATAAGGGGATTGGGAAGCCTGGGTAATAAGAGCACTATGCTGTGAAAGTGATTGCCACTTAACAAATATCTATCTGTCTATCTATCTATCTGTCTATCTATCTATCCATCCACACACACACACACACACACACACACACACACACACACACACCCCTATTCTATTTTAAATGGGAATATCATCTGAGAGAAAACTAAAGCAGGAAAGGTGGATGGCAAGCATGAGAGGTGGAAGGTCTCATGTTTATTTAGGTTTATTAGATTTTTTATTAGATTTACCATTATTAGGTTTATCAGGGAAGGCCATACTGATACATTCACATTTGAATAGAGGCCTAAGTGAGTGAAAGAGCTGTCACAGACATATCAGGTCCACATTCCAGAACAAATACCTTTGCACCTAGTGTACTTGAAAAGTCTCCTGTCTTTTAAAGAATAGGAATCTCAGAACCTCGGAAAGGTTTCTAGGAGTAAAAGTTATTTTTGCTTGTTTCATTAAGACTTAGATCTCTGATACACCATCTGTCAGTAACGGGCTTCAACTCTTAGCTCATTCATGGTCTCAGTTACCTACTTTTGGTTCTGAGCTACATGTACCAATTTCCGAACACATCAGTCATAAGTGTCATCTCTGAAACTACATGTAGGGCAATGCCCAGGGCACATGAGAGTCGGAGAGCCGTTTGTGGGAAACAGCACCTCAAATTCTAGTCTGTTCTTCAATTCTTGATCTGGACATGGCTCGAGCTGGTTGGCCGATTTCTAGACTTTGCCTCTTTTTCCCTGTGAAGGCAGACTCAAGAGTGGAAATATTGTGAATTGTGGAGTTAGACAGACCTGAGGCTGAATCCTATTTTTGTCATTGATTGTGTGTGGTTTCAGGCAATGACTAAACCTGTCAGGGCCTTGACTTTCTGCAGCTGATAATAATGGTTATGATATTCACTTTTAAAGTTTCAAAATAATCTGAAGTTCTAGTAAAAATACAGATTGCTTGGCCCATTCCCCAGAATTAATAGTAGATCCCAGTAATTTGTATTTATAGCAATCTGCTAGATTATGCTGATGCTCCTGCTCTAGAGACCACATTTTGAAAACTACTGATAAAAATTGTAAATATTAAAGAAGATGATATATTTATGCCTACTATGTGCCATTCACCATTCTATAGGCTTTATACAGGTGAAATACCTATAATCATGTCTGGCTTTCCTCCTACTACCAGTACTAGGCTGTGATAATTCAGCATCAAAGTATTTGACCTCTGCTAGGGCTCTTTATACAACTTCTCTAGTCATTTATTAGTGCTCACTGCACACAGAGACCACTAAGAACAAAACTGGGAGGTGGGTTGGTTACATGAACTTCTGAGTCATGAAAAGTTGGTTCCTAGGATTCTTGTTAATTATTTTATATTCTCTGGCCCTGGTTTGTCATATTTATTTTTCTCATAATACAGATATTTTTATAAATAGACTTAGTGACTAATGGAATTACCTTTCTAAAGGACAGCAAGTCACACACCTATGCCCAGTTATCTATTGTTTCCAAAGAGCTGGCATCATTTTATATTAAATTGCTAATTGTTATTAATTACCTTGGCATTTCTGGGAAGCACATTAATCTTAGCAGAGTCGTTTTGTATTTCAGTGGTAGCATCACTTGCCTCCCATCAGAAGAAATTTCTTTCTTGAGGGCTATTCATAAATGTGTCATTTATTGTAAATCACCACTTACAGAAATGAAATCCAACATCTGGAGGAACATTGGTAAGGTCAAAAATGTCAGGGCCAATTTTAGCGCCCTAATATTTAGATCAATCACTTGGTTCCCATGCAGCACCACTATGAAAAATGAGAGTTTTAGAAGAAGGAATAAAGTATCCCACTACTGAATACATAAAGAGATATTGATGCTATCAGTAGTAATAGTAGTGATAATTGCTAAGAGGCATGGTCTCTTGCTATGTGCCTGATAATGTAATTAGTGATTTACACGCACAATCACTTTTAATCTTTACAGTATTTTAATGGGGCGGATGTTGTATTGATCCCATTTTACAGATGAGGAAATCGAGGCTTAGTTTAAATAGCTTGTGCAGCACAGATTAGCTTGCAAATAAAAATACTGTGACTTGAATCCATCTCAGCTTGATAATAAAATCTGAATTAACCACAAATAAGACATGGGCCTTGCCACTGAAAAATTTAGAAACTTAATAAAAGAGGTGGTAGACATATAGATAAAGTGGAAGACCAATTGCAAAATCATATTCAAAAAAATAAGGAATCAATAAACAATATGGGAATATCTGGAATTTCAGCGAGATTTAGGCATAGCACGTGTTTTGGATTCAAAGCTGAAGCCATAACTCAGTTTAGTCCTCGTTTGCTAATTACCTTAGAAATGGTATTGAAATGTGCCTTGATTTCATTGCCTAAAATGTGCATGGATAATATTATGTAAATGTACCTCATAGTGAAGATGAGATCAGATAAAATAACATTCTTAGAACAATGGCTGCTATATAATGGGTGTTGTACATATGGTAGCTCTTATTTGCGCAGGCTAACAATGATGAAAAAAAATTGACCAATATGAAAGTAAGAAAATTCCAGAAAGGTATAGTGTGAATAACTCGGTCAAAGTGTAGCCTATTATGCATGTTTGAGGAGGATCTCCAAGAATGAATTGATTCTAGAGTGCATTAGGATATGTAGAAAGAGGTACGTAGGAAGAAAAATAGTGACTATCTTGGATGGAATCTCTGTGTTAGGTGAGGGAACCTCAATTATATTTAATATTTAGAAGTGAACAACTTAAGATTCCCTAGGGTTAATGTGTCATGGACAGTGCTATACTATCAGAATGTAGGACCAAATATAATGCATAGATTGGTGCAGAAAAATCTTATGGAGATAAATTAATTAGGACACTGCTCCAGTAATTCTCAGGAGAGAAGAAACTGAGTCATCAGTGTGATTGAAATGAAGGCAGTGTTGGGAGGAGTAGAAAGCCTGGAAGAGGTGTCGAAATATTTGGTAAGTTGATTGGATGTGAAGCAATGGAGACAGAAAGGAGTCAAAGATGACTGAGGTTTAGTATATGAGTGCTGACTTTGCCCAGAGAAGAACATAATCCTTTACACTGAAACCATGTTCACTTAGCCTTTTTAATGGAGCAGTGATAACATTTAGAATAACGTTCACTGAATACTTACAAGGTACTAGTTCTTCAAACATGTTATCCTATTTTCTTCCTCCAAAATCGTAAAAAGTGATATCTTCTACTTTTAGAAAGGAGAAAACCCTATGGTTCATAATTTCCTCAAGAACACACAATAGTAAGGCTTGGGTATAGTCTAGAATTACTTGACTTTAGCACCTAATACTCTTTCAATTACTCCACTGTGAATCTCAAAGAAGTGCAATATTTTAGAGGTGACTCCCTAGGTGCTTCAGTGAGAGTCAAGGAAGTAATCCTGAGGACAAAAAATTTTTAAATGAGCTGAAATAACAAAAATTACCTTTCCAGTTTAAGTTCCCCAAAAACATAATTGGCATAATTTTAATAATAACTTGTATATTGATATACAGCTTTACAATTAAAAATATTATTTATAACCTCAATGCATTCTTATACTAGTCATGTAAAGTCCACAAGGCAGGTGCTATTATCAACATTTTATAGGGGATGACAATGGAGTTTGTAAACAGACGATAAATGATATCCAAGGTCATGCATTCAGAAAGTGGTAATGCTAGATTCACACGCCAGTCTCCAAACCACAACCGTGTTGTGTCATGTATTTCAAATAGTTGTAAATAAAAGAGTGTAACTTACTCTGCCATGAAAAATGGCTAAAAATATTAAACTAATGCCAGAACTCATTGATATGTTTGTAAATAGCATTTTAGTAGGAGGCATAAGATGGAAGCATGCTTTAAGACTTTTTTTTTCTTTTTATATTACATTAGTCAGACTCCCGTACAAAACATTCTTTGTACAATTGTTCATTTTCATTATATAAATACTGTACCTACCTTGGGGAAATTTCCACTTCTCAATCAACAATCACAATGTTTTCAAAACATTGGACATTCGAAAAGAAGGATAATATCTGGTAAGCAGAAAAGAAATGAGATGAGGCTTATTATTGTCTTATGAGAGTTGTCAGGCTGCAGGGTAGAAAGAGAAAACTCAAACATAGCCTGGAATACTCCCTGAGTTGAGAAGATGGAAATAAAAATATATGTTTATAGGATAGAATATGGAAGAGGAGAAAGATGAACAGAAAGATAAACCCAAATGTCAGAAAATAAGCCTGTAAGAACCTTCTAGAATTCAGTTGAGTACTGATTAGTGCATAAGTATGAAAAAAACACACAAACCTGTACAAAAATTACCCAAAAGCTTAACAGAAGCAGTATCTGACACTGACAGAGGGCCAGGAATAGTGCCAGCTCCCACCAGTCAGAATGGAAAAACCTCAAGATTTACGGGCATTGAGTAGAGTACATAAAAGAGACTTGGCTCAGTAGTAGGGAGTAATTAGCCATAGAATTATTACTATTCCAGTCCCATCTAAAAATAATAACTGCAAGATGTAATAATAGGATAAAATTATTTACAAATTAATCAACCTTGTTCTAGAACAAAGCTCAAGAGTATTTATGTGAATATAAAAAGTATCAAGCACCAAAAAGGTAAAATGTCTGGCATCCAATTAAAAATTTCCAGTCATGCAAAGAAGCAGGAAAATAAAACCCTTCATGAGTAACTAAATCAATCAGAACTTACACAGATATTAGAATTAAGAGACAAGGGCAGTCAAAGAGCTTTTATAATCATACTCCATATGTTCAAACAGTTAAGAGATATGCACGATTAAAGTAAGCAAAATTAAACTTCTAGTGATGAAAACTACAGTGTCTAAGATGGAATATTGTATAGATAGGATTATAGGCAAATTGTACATTGCAGAAGAAAAGGTTTGTAAACTTGAAGATACAGCAATAAAACTATTCAAAATAAAACTGAAAGAAAAGGGAATAATTAAAGCAGATCAGCAGAGTATTAGTTAGCTGCGGGACAAATCAAGTAGCCTAATATATATAATTAGAGGCTAAAAGTGGGAGGCTGAAGAGGATAAATATTGGAAGACAAAATGGCCCCAAATTATAAACACGTAGGTGCAAAAACTCAATGAACCCCACACATTTAAGCAGAAAATAAAAATGATGCCACATGAAAATATAAAGCTGTGAAAAAGAAAATGTACACTGGTTAAGGTAACTACATGGGTAAATTGATAAGACTTATTTCTTAAACTTTTTGAGGGATATATCTTTATTTTAATAAAATAATAACAAGGCAATGTTGCATTTATTACACATATGGAAGTGAAATGTATGACAATACTAAAACAAAGGTCAGGAGGTAAATAGTTGAATAATGCGATTGTAAAGTTTTTATGCTGCATGTGAAGTGGTGTAATTTTACTTGAAAATAGTCATTGATAAGTTAAAGATGTGTACTATAAATCCTAAAATAATCAATAAAATAATAAATAAGTATAGCTAATAAACAAATATCTTAAACATTAATACATGTAATAACAGAGCTTCAAAGTCCATGAAGCAAAAATGAATAGAATTGCAAAGTAATTCAGAAATATCTGCAATTATAGACATGTATATAAGTCTCTGTCTGTAATTGTGGATATTTCTGAATTACTTTGAAGTTCTATTCTTTTCAATATTCGGTGTACTAATAGAGACAATTATCAGTATACAAACAGAGACAATTAACAGTTAGGATATTAAAGATTATAACATTATCAACCAACTGCCTAATTGACATTCATAGAACATAACACTCAAAAGCAACAGAATATGCATTGTTTGTAGGTTCACCCGGGCATGTAGAATATTTCCAAAGATATATCATATTCTGGGCCATAAAACAAGACTAGATACATTTAAAATGATTCATGTAATAAAAAGTATGTTATCTGATCACAGTAGAATTAAATTAAAACTCAATAATAGGCTGATCTCTGGAAAATCCTCTTGTATTTGGGAACTAAATAATACATGTTTATATAACCCATGGGCCATAGAAGACATTAGAGGAAAAGTGGGAAAGTGTTTTGAATTAATGAAAAATTAAAACATTCATATCACAATTTGTAGAAGGAGCTAAGGCAGTGTCAGAGCGCTGTACACTTATATCAGAAAAGAAACAAAGTTCTCAAATAAATGATTTCAGTCTTAAGAAACTAGGAAGGAAGATACAAAGTAAGTTGTAGAAAAAAAAATAAAGTTCAGCGAAGAAATCAATAAAATAGAAGACATAAAAATATTCATTATGAGCTTCTTTTAGGAAATAAATAAAATTATTTAAACTCTAGTCAGAATGACAAAGCAAAAAGGTAAAATAAATTACTAAAATAAAGAAATAAAGAAGAAATAATTACATATATACATATATCAATGAATAGTTAAGAAAAAATTATTCACAATTATATGCTAATAATTTAAGCAACTTATGATGAAATAGAAAAGTTCCTTGAAGATACAACATATGGAAGCTCACTCAAGAAAATTTTAACATCTATTAAGGAAGTTTAATTTATAGTTAAAACATTCCTACAAAGGGAACTCCAGGCCAGGATATCTTCACTGGTGAATTCTAATAAAGCTTTCAGAAAGACATTTATACCAAGTGTACATGACTTCCTACAGAAAATTTGAGAGGAGTAGAATTTCTCCAAAACCTTCCCTGGCACTTACATTAATACATTACCCAAACGACAGCTATCACATAAAACTATAGATTCTATACAAAGTTTCAGAAAATTGATTCCAACAACATAAAAAAATATGTTATGTTATGACAAAGTAGGCTTATCCCACAAATTCAAGGTTGGTTTAACATTTGAAAATAAAATAATGTAATTCACAATATTAACACTCAATTTTTTAAGATGGAAATTCTACTCAAATTGATCTAAAAGTTCTATGTAATCTCAATCAAAATTCTGTTCATTTTGGTTTTGTTTTAGAAATGTATAAACTGATTCCAAAATTCTTGTCATATGAAGATATAGAGGATCTAGTCTAAACAAAAGAAATAAAACTACTTAATTTCAATACTAATCTAAAAACTACATTAGTCAAGACACCATGATACTGGTGCAAAGACAGTCTCAAATAACGAAATAGAGATTCCAATAATAGACCCTTACCTATATGGATAACTTTTTTCCAAGTTAATTTCTGGGGATGATAATATGTTCATTATATTGATTGTGATGATGTTCTTTTGTGTAAAATTTATCATATGGTATACATTAGTTATACACAGCTTATTTTATGTCAATCATAGCTCAGTAAAGCTCTTAAAAATATATCATTCACCTTCAGTCTTTCACCCTCCACATATTTCTTCCTTCCTTCCTGAAGTTTCTCTTTTTAATTCCAAAAAATACCTTCTGAAAAGTTGGAGAAAAGCCTAATTTTTATTTCATTCTCTCTCTATTGTTACTTCAGGTAGTCATACTCAGAACTAGCGTGGCTAAATGTAATGAGGAAAATATGTCTTCGAAGTTAGACGGCAATAGGTTCAAGTCCCTGCATTCTCACTTTGCACGTGTGTGACTTGGAGGAAGTCACTTACTCTCTCTTAACCTCAATTTTCTCATCTGTAAAACCATGGCAATTATAGCTTTTCAGTAAATATAACATATGGATTGTAGTTAAGTGTACACTATTTGAAGTAAGATTCTTTATCTGTTTGAGCCTCAATTCCCTAATTTAAAAAATATGGGGAAAATTGTAGCTAATGTCTCAAGGATAATATAAGGATGAAATTTAGATAATGTATGCTAACATTTCTCGTCCTCAATACTAAACATGATATTTTTTCTTCCCCTTTTTAAGAAAGGGTATTTCTGTTTCTTCTTTGTACAGGAGTTAGAAGTTTACTTCTAATAATGTTAGAATTGAAAATCATCCTAGAGATAACACAATTTCAAAGCTCTTATTTCCATGAAGATAGAATGCTGAGGTTCTAAATCGGATGATTCAAGACTGCCTGGATGTTTGTGTGCCTCTCAAACCACTGTATTTTTCTGCCACGAACTGTATAAGATTGAGTAGAAATTTCCTTAGACCTCTAACGTGCAACTGCCCTATTTGAGTCTTCAGGAAAGCTGGCAATCACTAATTCTAGGCTCACTTCATTACTGCTGCTTGCTATGAAAAGGCAGTACTGTCTTCCCTGCTGCTCTCTTGCAGCCTGACTGTTCAGAGTAATGAGGTCTAACTGGAAGCCCCAAGTTTTTCCTCAGTCATTGTAACTTTTTATCCTTCCTTTGCCTGAACTGCCTTCTGTCAATAGAAATCAAGTTGAGAGTCATCCTTTCCAAGCAGCCCAGCCGAGTTCTGCATTTTTAACATCACTTCACCAGACATTGAATGGATCTCTGCTTGGGCTGAATAAATTGTCAGAATAGAGTTGAAATATGTCACAATTTGATAATAACCAGCTGGAGCTCTCACAGGAGGAGAACAATCAGTTGGCTTTCTACAGGTATCTAGGCTGGGCCTGTAAAGGGCAGGCATTGGCCTTATTTCTCCTTGAGATGAGATTTGCATGGCCCGAAAGGCCCTTTACTATTTAGAGTTGTATAGCCATCTTCAACTCTGCACAACCCAAAGGTAGCAAATTATCTTCTCCTTCAAGCATATTCTTCCTGGATGTTTCAGTACCACCATCTCAAGTTCTGTGAACATGGAAAGAAGTGTCAAAGTCTGATAGGCCAATGTGAGGGAAGAAACTTTGGGAGGGAAAGCTAAAGTAAAGTATGTTCTGTGAACTAACACTGATCTAAGAGTTGATCTCTTTCAACAATCAAACAAACTTTTGAGATATTATTCCTATTTCACAGATGAGAAAACTGAGGCTTAGAGAATTGTGATAATTTGCTGAAAGGCACAGTTCTGTTAAGAATGGAATTAATTGACTTTACATCTCATGAATGATCATATAAATCTGTATTTATTGCCATATATATTCATTAATATGTTTATTAGAAAAAATAATTAAATACTGTGAAGGACAAATATTAGCATAAAGCTACTTTTGTATTTAAATTATGCCTTTATAAATATGAACATTATAATATATTTATCACATTACCAATGTGACTAACTTTTACCAACTTAATATTCTACACACTTGTTTAATTTTTCTCATCTCCCTTCAGTTTCCCCAATTTTAGATTTCTGATTGCTTAAAATGTTCAAAATGATATCAAATAAAGTTCAGTACAGACACTAGCAGGGAGGACTATAATACATGGTTCAAAATGAAAATTTCTAGTAATTGAGGTAACCACCATTTATTTAATGCTTTATATGTTATCTAGCCCATTTTTCTAGATAACTTCACTTATCATCACAAAAAAATGGTATCAGAACATACTTCGTCCTTTTAAAGAAAATAGCTAACATCGAAGCATGAAAATAAGGAATGTGCATTGCTATATATGCCAACTCTCACCTTTAAAATTGGGAATGGACGCGTAGAGAAGTTAATCAATCTTGGATACTCAGCCAGTAGTGTTGGGGTTGAGATACCTACTTGATTTAGTCTTACTCTGATTCATGTCCCTTCTGCTAAAGCTTTTTCACTGCTCAAAGTAATCAATTGACTCATCCCCACTATTACTCTCTCATCAAAAAACATGGCTACATTCAGTGTAGTATCCCCTCATCCTTGGAATTGTTCTTTCCTCTAAAATTTAGCTAATATTGGTGGCTGATGTATTTCAATTAGGATCAACATTTGTGATAAGGGTATGATAATACTGCAAAAATGGCCACATTGTTCCTTCCCATCCGTGGCCTTTAGAAATGTCCTCCCTTACTGACACTGAGAATGACCTTGTTACTTCCTTGTCTAGTGAGCCATTAGTAAATGGCTAGAGGAGACAAAGTCTTGAAAAGTGCTTATTCCTGAGGATGTGCTACTCATGGGACCCCTGCCACTGCCAAAACGTGAAGAAGACTGGCTAGCCTGGTTAAAAATGAAGCGCAGTATGTTCCAGGAGCCTTTCATCCTGGCTGAGTATCTCACTGCCAGATTGGGGTGAGGTCATTCCAGATAGTTTAGCCACCAGCTGACTGTCAGTTAACTTGAAATAGATAAGAAGAAAGCCTAGAAGAGATCTGCAAAGCCAAGTCAGACCAGAAAAAGTTCCCAGATGTCCCACAGAATCATGAGTTGCTTTAAGTGGGAGATGCTTTAAGCCACAAAATTGCAATGTGTTTGTGACACATAAAAAGTTATCTAATGCCAAAGGTCTATATTCCGCCCCCCACCCAGGAGACATTTGCTGTTAAAGAGCAGCTGTATTGTCAAGGTTTCTTAAGCTTGATGCACAGGCTAAATGGGCCTGCTGGTCTCCTCTCTCTAGGATTCTTAGAATTCCTCAAATATATATATTTTTTGATTCTAGAACTTGTCTATTTTCAATTTTCTGCAACCTAGAATATTCTACATTTCATCAAACCTTGGTACAGCGCCCTTAGTTGTTTATTTTACAGTTGTGCAATGTGTTTCTTTTTATGTTTCCTTAAAGCCTGTGACTTCAGGGTAACATAAATAGTATATATTCATACGGCTATATAAACAAACTGCTTTTGTCTACTTATGTTTTAATGTAGGAATTTATGAACATGTTTTGATTATGTATATGAGTTTGTTTGAGATGATGTCTCAAAAAAAATTTTTTTTGGTCTGTTTATTTGCATGAGTAGTGATATGGTTTTGCTGTGTTCTCACCCAAATCTCCTTGAGAATTGTAGCTCCCACAACTCCCACGTGTTGTGGAAGGGATTAAGTGGGAGGTAATTGAATGTTGGGGGCAGGTTTTTCCTGTGCTGTTCTTTTGATAGTGAATAAATCTCATGCAATTTGGTGTTATAAAAGAGAGTTCTCCTGCACAAGCTCTGTCTTGCCAGCCACCATGTAAGACGTCCCTTGCTCTTCCACCATGATTGTGAGGTCACCTCAGCCATGGAGAACTGTGAGTCAAACCTCTTTCCTTTATAAATTACCCAGTTTGGGGCATGTCTTTATTAGTAGCGTGAGAACAGTTGTAATACAGGTAGTGAGAGGTAACTTAAAAAAACAAAATGTTATGACTTAGAAAAGTTGTTGTTAAGCTGCTTCTTACTTGGGCAACTCTATCTAGCTTTCCTTGGGATAAGTTTAACCAGTTACCTATGTTTTACTCAGCCACATAGAGGGTACTAGCTAAGATGCTTTGCATTCATACTCAACTCCAGACTAAAATTTTCTTTCTCAGAGTTCAGGATAAAACACATCATTGGTGGCCTAGCACTGTGGTTAAGAACATGCAACTGCCTAGGGTTGAGGTACTACCACTACCTCCCTGGATATTTAGTTAATATTTGTTTTTTGTTGTTGTTGTTGTTGTTGAGACGGAGTCTCGCTCTGTCGCCCGGGCTGGAGTGCAGTGGCCGGATCTCAGCTCACTGCAAGCTCCGCCTCCCGGGTTTACGCCATTCTCCTGCCTCAGCCTCCCGTGTAGCTGGGACTACAGGCGCCCGCCACCTCGCCCGGCTAGTTTTTTGTATTTTTTAGTAGAGACGGGGTTTCACCGTGTTAGCCAGGATGGTCTCGATCTCCTGACCTCGTGATCCGCCCGTCTCGGCCTCCCAAAGTGCTAGGATTACAGGCTTGAGCCATCGCGCCCGGCCTATATTTAGTTAATATTTGTAACAGTACTTGGTATGCATCTAGTATAAATTCTCAGTAATGCATTAGTTAGATTAATCTATTTATTTTAGCAAAAGATGTTTGGGGAAAGTAAGTCAGCGGGTATGATTATCTGAAGGACTATATCAGCAGTAATCTCAATTCTCTTTTA
This sequence comes from Macaca mulatta, assembly GCF_049350105.2. Lineage (NCBI taxonomy): Eukaryota > Metazoa > Chordata > Mammalia > Primates > Cercopithecidae > Macaca > Macaca mulatta. The sequence continues at coordinate 82,468,765 of NC_133419.1, forward strand.
TACCACCTATCAGACAAAACTCATTTTGACTCATTTTTGTAGTCTGTAGTTCCAGCCCAATACCTTGCTCTTGATGTGGACTGAGTGTTGTGTAGAGACTAAGACCATAGGCTCTGAAGTCAGATACTTGGATTTAAATATTCATGGCAGCACTGTTTTGTTACAAAACTCTAGGAAACTTAAATACCTGCCGGGCACGGTGGCTCAAGCCTGTAATCCCAGCACTTTGGGAGGCCGAGACGGGCGGATCACGAGGTCAAGAGATCGAGACCATCCTGGCTAACACGGTGAAACCCCGTCTCTACTAAAAAATACAAAAAACTAGCCGGGCGAGGTGGCGGGCGCCTGTAGTCCCAGCTGCTCGGGAGGCTGAGGCGGGAGTATGGCGTGAACCCGGAGGCGGAGCTTGCAGTGAGCTGAGATCGCACCACTGCATTCCTGCCTGGGTGACAGCAAGCCTCCGTCTCAAAAAAAAAAAAAAAAAAAAAAAAAGAAACTTAAATACCTGTGGCACAGTATCGTCATCCATAATATGGGGGAAATAATCACTTGTTTTTCATGTTGTTGTTTTAAAAGGTAAATAAAAATATAAATGCTAACTGCTAAAATGAGTGTTTGGCACATAGTAAGCACTGGTAAGTTACTGTGAATAGGATTATACCCAGATTGCTAAGTGTTGCTAATAAAGTCAACTAAAATATAGCCATGTACCACACAACAATGTTATGTTCAAAAACAGACCAAATATAGGACAGTGGTCCCATAATATTATAATACTGTTTTTTTTTTGGGGGTATCTCTTCTATGTTTAAATATATTTAGATGCATAATACTTACAATTGTGTTCCAGTTGCCTACAGTACATGCTATGGTGTACAAACTTATACATGCTGTATAAGTTTGGAGCCTAAAAGCAATAGGCTATAACATGTAGCATAGGTGTGTAGAAGGCTACACCGTCAAGGCTTGTGTAGGCACACTGTGTGATGTTCACGTGGGTACAAAATCACTTAATAATGCATTTCTCAGAACATATCCTTGTGTTAAGTGGCACACGTCTGTATATACTGGAGCTACTACAAAGTCATGCCTTCCAAATTCAGCTGGATTGTACGATTATTTTCATTTTACTTAACTTTTTGTTTTTTCAAAGATTAATTCAGATAGCATTGTATTTTAAAAAGGCATGGATTTAATGAAAAATGTATGGATTCATATCTAAGCTCTATTTTTTGCTGAATGAATAAACTTGAACAATGTAACTCCTTTGTGTCTTAGTTTATTAATCTATAAAGATGAGTAACAAGATATAACTAGTATAATTGTCATTAAAGATTAAATAAAAAATCATATGTAAAATGTCTGACACACACTCTCAACAATTATGAGGGCGAACACAGTGGCTTACACCTATTATTTCACCACATTGGGTGGCTGAGGCAGGAGTATTGCTGGAGCACAGCTTGAGCAACATAGCAAGACCCCATCTCCACAGATTAAAATAATTTAAAATTAGCCAGGCGTGATGGCATATGTCTGTGGTCTCAACTACTCTGGCAGCTGAGGTGGGAGGATCACTTGAGCCCAGGAGGTAGAGGCTGCAGTGAGCCATGATTGCTCCACTGCACTTTAGCCTGGGTGACAAAGTGAAACCTTGTCTCAAAAAAAATTTTATATATATATATACACTAAACATTAAATTTTCAGTTATGTCTTTTTTGACACTCAACAATTAAATTTATTTTTAGAAAGTGTTAGAAAATTGGTAAAGCTTTGTTTTAATGATGAGATTTCACAAGTAAGTGGAATATGGTTTCCTATTAGTGGAAATCAAATTGGTAGTATTAGTTCCTATTGCCATAGTAACCATAACTTAGCAACAAGAAAAAGAGATGAGAATGCCTGTTGTACCAATGTGATGCTGTTCTGCTCACATTTTCATTCAATAATATTTCAAGAATTCTATATTTGGTAGATCAGAGTGATGATTGGAATTAAGACAATACTGCCTATCCGTTATATTGAATTGTTCTATTTATTATAACCCCCAGATTGCCCTAATTTTATTTGAGTAATAGCTGCACTACAGTACTTTTCTAGTAATGGTGTATAGCAGCCCCTTTCCAGCAACAACTGAATATTCTGTATTACATAAAAGTGCAGAACTCAAAAAACAAGTAGCAATTTCTGTAAATGTAAATATCAGGGCAATGAGAGCCAAAGGTAACTGAAAATTCTGTGAAGTCATTTGATTTGCAAGAGAAGAAAAAAGAACAGATTACTATCTAAAGATTATAAAGAGACATAAAAGACACACTTTTCCTGCTTCAGAATGTATCCATTTTTACCTTTGTCACCCTTGGTTAAATGGGCTCCAGTATCATATAAAGTCTTTGATGTTAACCATTCATTTCTTCACTCTACTCAGAATCTACTGTATTTAAGGCATTTCGCTGGGTTTTTGTTAAGCAATAATTGACAAAGATATTCAAATTTTAATTCTGTCATTCTTTTAAAAATCAAATATGCAAGTACCAGCAGGAAACTATTATTTTTCAACTATAAAAATGATTTTTATCACTCTGAAGATTCAGACATACACAAACAAGTATGTGTGTGTGTGTGAATAATTGCTAATATTTATTGAATGTACCTCATATAAAAAGCATGCTTTTAAGCTCCCCACATTTATTAGGACATTTAATCCTTCTAATGACATTATGAGATGGGTACTAATTATCCCCACTTTATAGAATAATTAGGTATTATAACTATCTCCATTTATAGGTGAGGAAACCAAAAGACAAATGAATTAGGTAACTTGCCTAGAGTCATATATCTCATAAAGTAGTGAAAAATTGATAGGGAACCCTGATAATCTGACCACATGCTCACATATTGCATGATAGTTAATGAAATACATAATACAGGGCCTTGAATTTGGAGATATTCAATGAGCAGTCCTCTCCACCAGTTCAGTGCCTAATGATCCACTTGGTTTTCAAGCTGAACAAAAGCCCAGAGAACTCCTGGCCCTACCCTCTTATTATTATACAGTTGAAACATCTGAGTCACCAATAAATAAGATATGCTCAAAGTTACAACATGGCAGAGCTGTAACCCAAACTCCGGTCTTCAGACCTCTTGAGCTATACTGAAATTTTATGATACTCTACTGCTACTGTCAATTACACACATTAATTTGTTATATAAATATCAGCGAAAATGAGCACAGAAGTTGGGATAGAACATCAGAGTTCTTATTTTTAGCATAAGTTTATTCTTACAACTGCATCAAATAATCTTGATTGCAAAGTAAATTGGTTTTGAGTGCTGACAACTTCAATCTAAATCAGATTTCAATGGTAATATTTTCAATCCAAGAAAATAAATCATATGAAAGAGAATGACCACTGTATCCTTTACTAGCCGTTATCCTCCCATGACAGCCTTCTGAGCATACCCTGAATTTAACTTCATCATCAGTTGGAAGCAAATTCATCATAAGTGACATCTTATTTTTTTTAGTACACAACTGTTTTTCATTTTGTTTTTGTTTTTATTTTTATTTGACTGGGTGCTTTATTTCTTCTCTTATTCTGTCTTTGCAAAATCTTCACTTTCTGTGCACCAAGCTGAAAACTGGAAAGTCCTATAGGTTTTCCCCCCTCCTTTGTAGGATACCAATAAAATCTCCATCTGTGTTAAAAAATTAATATTGCTGTGCAGATTGAGTATAAAAGTGTTCCTAGGCAAGCTTCAAATAAGTTTTGGTGATTCCATTAAATCTTTTTAATAGCCCTTGTCAAGCCAAACCCCATGTTCTCAGAGAAAATGACTTGCAGTATTTCTTCTAAATAAGTATTTGATTTTTTTCAGGAAACAGCCTGAAGCTAAAACAATAGACAATTAGTTTGCTTAAGACCAAATTAATTAAAACTCACTGGCTAACTTTCTTTGTGTAGCATTTAACAGATGTGCATGTTTTAACATAGAACAAGAAATCTAACTTAATGGATTCATTCTGTAACTTATTGGACCACATGAGAATTCTGTGTTTTCTGGATCAAGAGTGATTTTAAAATTACAAATCTGGAAAGAAATTGTGACATGGAGTTGGAATTCTGCTGTCCTGTGATTGTAATCAGAGTCCTGTAACACACTGTCAACAATCTATTGTTCTCTGGGTGGCTCAGAGTGTTCAGGGATTATTTATGGTTTCCCTATGATGGGTAAAGCTAATCAGTGCTTGAATTAAACCTTCCTTGTCTAGGTTTTAGTGTACGAAATATTTTCATATACACTGGCAGAAAAGTTATCAGTATTGCATCTAAATGAGGGTATGTAGTAAATGTTCAGTGGATATTACAGACTAAAATGTGAAGATGGATCCAAGAGAAAATTGGTAATCCTGGGGGAAAGAAAGATATCAAATTAGCTCTTAGCATTTGTGACCATCCTTCCACAAGACCACAAAGGACTTTTTTTAATAGAAGCAAAAATCATTAAAAGAAAGCATGTAAAAGATGAAAAAAAATTAAAAAACAAAATAAAATAGAGAATAGAATGGAGAGGGTTGAGCATAGATCACTTCAAGAAAAGTTTACCTGATATTATTCTGCATCAGGTACCATATTCTGTGCTAGGCATACCTACTGTGCAGGTAGTAAGGGCAGCAGACACATGAATAATCAATTAAAGTCCAATGCGATAAGTCCTACCATAAAAATGATGTATATACAGTGTTGAGGGGAAACACTAAAAATGAAACTTGCAATGGTAGGGCCCATGAGAAGAGGTGATATTTTAGTTTCCTTTTAAAATTCGATTTTCATTTTTAGCAAAGTCCCTCAGCTCCTCAGTTGTCATCTCTACTTTGAAGTTTTACTTCCTAGAGGACTTCAAATCTTTCTTTTTTCTTTTTTTTTAGATGGAGTCTGGCTGTGTCACCAGGCCACAGTACAGTGGCATGATCTTGGCTCACTGCAACCTCCGTCACCCAGGTTCAAACGATTCTCCTGCCTCAGCCTCCCGAGTAGCTAGGACTACAGGCCATGCCACCACTCCCAGGTAATTTTTGCATTTTTAGTAGAGATGGGGTTTCACCATGTTGGCTAGGATGGTCTCGATCTCTTGACCTCACGATCCACCCCCCTCGGCCTCCCAAAGTGCTGAGATTATGGGCATGAGCCACCGTTCCCGGCCCAAGGACTTCAAATCTTTCAATTGTTTCCTCTGTTTCTGGCTTCATTGTTCTAAATTCTGTTAATACCATTTTCATCTGCTTTTGGTTTTTGACATTATCTATTGAAAGCTTCTTGCTAACACATTTTCCACCATTTTATTTTTTTCAGTATATAATTACCACTTTTTTTTTCACTGTCTGAAAATACTGATGAATCAAGTTGAAAACTATGATTATGTTTCTTTTCTTCCTTTTTTTGTTTTCCTTCAACAAAAAAAATTCTAGATTCTAATTTTTTTGTTTAGTTTGTATTTATGAACTTATTGTTAAATTATTTGAAATGTTCCTAAGAACTATAAAGCATCTATTAATATTATCTTCTGAATGCTTGAATTCCTCAAATATACTATCAGTTAATTTTTTGGTTGTTGTTTTTGTTGGGTTGTGTTTTTCACTTTGTTGCCTAGTGCCACATGTCCCAGAATTCTCCATCCTTCTACCCCAACATGGACTTTTGGCTCTGTATCCCTTCTACACAACCATTCTTCTGTTTTTTTTTTTTTCTTTGATTTTACCCCAGGGTTTTCTCTGTTTTCTGATATTAATTCCCCTGTGTAGCTAAAATTTGTGATTCTATTTGGCATATGAAGATACATGAGGCCTTTATATGCAAGTAAAACAGACTCACAAAATAGAAGCTGAAATGGCCAAAGAACTTCCTGGCCTCCCTTACAACAAGGGCATGCACATGACCTGGTTTCCATAAACAAGATCCATCAACGTTGGACTTTGAATTAGGAGCTGTTGACACAATTAAACAGGAACCAGGCAGCTCAATCCTGTGTGGCAGTTGCAGCAACAGTGGGAGGAGTCGTAATTTTAACAAACCATATCTGCTGCTGGAGATTTTGGCAATAGGCTATGTGGCGTCTATGCCCAACAACAGCAGTGCCTGTGTTTTCACAGATCAGCTGGGAAAGCTATTGATATGTCTTAGTTTTGGCTTCTGTTTAGCTTTCTGAAACTTCTATTAGTTGAATGATGGATCATTTTCTTACTCTTTGTCTTCCACTTTTTCATTTTCTTTTTTAATGATATGTGTGTGGGTGGGGTGGGAAGCTTACTTCCAGAGAGAGTCTCTCCACTTCATCTTCCACCTCCTCTATGATTTCTTCTCTAAATTTACCATTTATATTTTTAATTTCAAACAATGCTTTCTTGATTTTCCATTGTTCCATCATTATTTTGGTGTTTGTAATGTTGTATTGGTTTATGAATATGACACTTTAATTCTTTATGCATAGTATTTATAGATTTTATTTATTTACATTTTATTCTGGCCCACATATATTTTCTTTGTTTTCTCTGAGTACCTATATTCTATGTTTTCTCCCTCCTTTCTTGGGGAGGCTTTATTTATATATAGGCTTATTTTTGTATTTCTCTTCATAGTTAAAAGTAAAGTACTAAAAAGCTGATTTAGAGTCAACATGTGTAGTCAGGGCTATTGACTGGCATCCTTGTCTATATGGTGATAAGGTAATGATCCGTATTTTTCTACTAGTGTATCCCTAAATATTGGATCTGGAGATCTTTTTTGATTCAGTTGCTCCAAAAACAATCTAATATTCTACCAGGAAAAGCATTCCTGACTACTGATGTTTTAGGTCCAGAAGAGAGATCTGCACACCCTGTCTTTCGCTATATGGCCCTGCTCTCAGTTTTTGTCCTCTCAGTTTTTGTTTATGACTCTCGCTTACCTGTGCTGTGCCGTTAGCTACAAGTTGGGTGACTACATAATTTAATAATCTAGGTAATTAATCTTGCACCTAATGATGTCAGTTCAGGGAGAGGACATGGGGGTTCTCAAATCACTTTTTTAGAAGGCTGATAACCTATCTTCTCTTCTTATCAAAAAACATCTTCCAGCTTTTAAAACTACTCAGTACTTCAGAGTTTCAATCCTCTTAGGAGTTCTGTGTGTAAGTCCATTACTTCTGTTTCTGCAGGCCGTTTGGTTGCTTCTGCAGGTACTACTATGTCACACACATTTCATCTTCAAAAATGTATTGAACCCCACTGTTTTCTCTGCAGCCATTCTGTGTTCTGTGAGAATCTAACTTTTCTCTATTTTGCTGTTATTTTATGTGTAGTCTTGAGAATTAGTTCAGATAAGTGCATGTGAACAATCTGCCATATTATTGGGAGTGCCTATATAAATCTTAAAAGATGAGTAAGATCCCACTAAGTAGGCAAGAATGAGAAGTAATGGGAATGGCATTCCATATTGTTAAAGGGATAAATAAGAGTTAACAGTTTAGTTGAAAAAACACAAGTAATTAAATGTGGTTAGAATAGAATATCCAGCCATGCCATTATTGAGTATATACCCTAAGGATTATAAATCTTGCCGCTATAAAGACATATGCACACATATGTTTATTGCGGCACTATTCACAATAGCAAAGACTTGGAACTAACCCAAATGTCCACCAATGATAGACTGGATTAAGAAAATGTGGCACATATACACCATATAATACTATGCAGCCATAAAAAAGGACGAGTTCATGTCCTTTGTAAGGACATGGATGAAGCTGGAAACCATCATTCTGAGTAAACTATCGCAAAGACAGAAAACCAAACACCGCATGTTCTCACTCATAGGTGGGAATTGAACAATGACATCACTTGGAAAACAGGATGGAGAACATCACACACCAGGGCCTTTCATGGGGTGAGGCAAGGAGGGAGGGATAGCATTAGGAGATATACCTAATATAAATGACGAGTTAATGGGTGCAGCACACCAATATGGCACATGTATATATATGTAACAAACCTGCACATTGTGCACATGTACCCTATAACTTAAAGTATATTAAAAAAAAAAAAAAAAAAGAAGAAATAGGAAAAAAATAGAGTATACCTAAGTGGAAGATTGAAGTTTGTGGGGAGGAAGGGTTGTAAATCTGGGTAGAGATGAAAAATCGAGCCAGATGTTGAAGGGCCTTTTTTCTCATGATAAGATATTTGACTGTCCACCTATAGGCAACCAGAAGAGGAATTCAATGCACTTGAAGGAGTAAAGACTTAATTAGGTAGAGTAGTGCACTGACCGGAAGTTAAGCTTTGTAACCATACAGATGAGAATATAAACCTTCCTACTGGTGAAACCTATGAACTCAGGGCCATTTTAAGGTAAGTTGGCTAATATCTCTGGATCTGTTTCTTCATCTATAAACTGAGGATTAGAATATAAAAATTAAATATGTGTCCTGAGGAACAGAGAAGGTAACACTTGTAAAGCATTTTTTAGCGCAGTGGCCAGCCTGTAGTAAATGTGCAGCTAATTATAGGTAGTTCTTGATTACTCTGAGAAAAATGTGGAAGATGTATAGAGACAGTGTAATGCTGAAGAAAGAAGAGAAGCTATAGTTATTTCAAAAATCTGAGAAAAAGACAAGACATTTTGGAAAGGGTGAAGGAAGAGAAAAAGTCTATAATGGTACTCAGGTTTGTGGCTTAAGGACCTGAATGAAAGACAATTATATATTTCTAAATAAGTGAGGTGGAAGTGTTTGATGATGTGTTAATCCACGGGTGATAAACAAGTATCAGGGAAACTCAAAAATGGGAAAGTAAATATTTTAGTGTAAGGAGAAAGTTTCGGTGTAGCAACCTACCCTTGAACATTTGGAGTGATTTAATAGATGGAGAAGGATGGGAACTCATAACTTGTGACCCTTGAAACCTAATCTCACCAAGACTGTCAATCAATTTCCTTTTTCATTTTCCATTAGTCACCTCTTATCTTCATTTCATTTAAATAGTAATCAACACTTCCTTGACTCCATCTGTAATCTCATCTATTTGGCTGAAAAATCTTATTCTTGAATCTAGACCAAAAAAAAAATTTTGGTTTTGCACCAAGCAGACTGTAGTTTGGAGAAAATCATACCATTAAGGAAGGTAGATCTTACTTTAAAATCCTGATCAGAAATCAAAAGGTCCTTCAGGATTTCCTGGAAATTCTAACATATTTCTATATTGCTGTCTTATCTTTCTAAGAAAATATTTTATGACTTCTCATTAAATTATCTTTATAATTTTCTCATTTTCAGATAAAATCTCATATTATTATTTGTTATGATGTACATAAAACATAAATATATGTACATGTGTTTACATGCATGTGTCCATTTTCATGTGTGTGTGTGTATATATGTTTTTCTTTTTTTCTATCCCTTCCTCAATTACAAACCTTTTAAATACCTAATTTCTGAAAGCTAATTCTTTTCCATCTTTTCTTTCCTGCACAATCTAGGTCTTCTCTCTTCAATATTATAGCCATTTGCTGCCTGTGGCTGTTCAAATTAAAAATTTTAAAGATTAACATTTCAGTTCCTTAGTCACATGAGGTTTATTTCAGGTGCTCAATAGTCACATGTAGCCAATGGCTACCATATTAAACAGCACAGATATAGAACAATTTAATCATAAGTTATATTCAACAGCACTGATCTAGATTAATGGATTGCATTGCCATAATTTTAAATAACATATGCTTAAGACTCCTGAATCAATTTCTCTATCCATATTAGACATAAGTAAGCTCACTCAACTCCAAATCTCATTTCCTTTCTCTCTTGTCTGCCTCTACTTTAGAGGCTGTAAAAGTAAATACCCACTTCCAAGATCTCATATGGACAGAGACAGGAGAAAGTCATTTGGTCATGGTTTAGTGAAAATCTGCTTGCCCAGTTCCCTTTTTCTTCCTGCTTTGACAGTAGGTCATGGCTGAAGCTGGAGCCACCATCTTTTATTCATAAGGAAATACAAAAGTATCACAGGGATGCAAACCCTAAACCACTGCCACTGGTTAGATACGTCCTGACATTTGTTATACAACAAGTAAGTTACTATTTAAAACTCATCATTTTGTCGTTGTATTGCTTGAAATGAAAGAGCTTTTCCAATGGACATTCCAGGTAAATCTGTTTGGAAGAACAGATGCTTCCATAAAAAATGTTTATTAAACACATTTCCTATACCATCACAGTGATTACCAACCCCAAAACCTGTTCACTGTCTCTATCCTTTGGAATATAAGCTCAGTGAGGTCTCAAACCTGGCCTGTCTTCTCCATAATTTTATATTCAATGTTGAGGGAAAAAACTTCTCATATGGTTAGTATTCAATAAATACATGTTGAACAAAAGCTAAATAACCTGTGTATTTCACCTAATGGGTAGAATGAATACAGAACTGAAGACCCTGAGATGCACAGACTGTGAAACGTACTGAGATAATAGGTCACCCAGCTAAAATCGTTTCAAATAAAATAGAAAAGCCCGATATCTTTTAGTGTAGGGGGGTAGAAATTGTGCCTGTGAGGGGAAGAAGTGAGACAGAGACTTCTGCTCTGCCTTTGTAAATGCCCAAAGATTTTGTTTTTGTTTTGTTTCACTTTGACTTCATTTTACTTAGCTCTCCAGTGGAAATAATAGAAGCTATTCTAAACAAGAGTAATCTCTAATAGAATCCTTAACATAAGTGCCCAACTCTACCTGCCTTAACATATTGATTATGATTAAAACACTAATTTTCCTCATTTCAAACTGAAGTGCTGAGAATTTGCACTATTCTTGTAATATATGCATTCCTTTAGAGGCTGTGCCAATCCTGGGACAAATCATTGCCCGTCAGATGCAGTTTTATTAGTCTCATGACATCAAAATATGCATTATAAATGGTTCTTTATGACAACAGTAAATTCATATCTTCCCACAGATGCCAGAATCTTTTCAAGATCAGTGTTAGAAAGATACACAGTTGGAGATGTTTGTCATGTTGTACTCTGATTTATAATAAATTATTAGAGTGTGCTAGGTAGCCATAATTTTACAATTTGTATGATATAGTGAAATTATTTAGTTCTCTGTGATAGAAAACTGATATATTGCTAAATGTTAACTGTCACTTGAGTTTTCCAGTTTATTGGGCATTATTAATCATTCTGTTTGTGCTGGCATGTAGCTGAAAATAATCCAGTACACACAAAAATTCATTCAAAATATTTCTTAAATAATAGTTTTATTATGTTTTGTATTTGAATGCCTTGTTTTCACTTAGCATGAGGCCTACCCTTAGTTTCTCACTTAGCATGAGACCTACCCTCTTAATACATTTTTAAGTGTACAATATAATATTGTTATCTATAAGCACAATGTTGCATGGCAGATATCAAGAACTTATGCATGTTATATAACTGAAAATGTATACCCCTTACAATATAACTGGCTGTTTCTCAGCCCTTGAACCCTAGGGAACCACCATTTTACCCCCCGTTTCTATGAGCTTGACTATTTCAAATACATTCTACGTGTAGAGTCATGCAGTATTTGTCCTTCTGCAACTAGCTTCTTTCACTTAGCCTAAATCCTCAGGGTTCATCCATGTTCTTGCATATGGCAGAATTTTCTACTTCTTAAAGTCTGAATAACATTCTATTTTAAATATATATATACACACACATATGTATACATATATATGCATACATATATATGCATAAATATGTTATATATAAACATGTTATATATATATACATAAACATGTTTTATATATGTATACACATATATAATATTTTCTTTATCCATTCAACTGTTTATGGTCACTTGATCAATAACTTTGGCCAATTTTGTTAGTATAAAATATGATCATATTTAGTTTTTATTTTTATTTTCTTGGTTAAAATTAAGTCAGAAATGCATTCATGTATTTATTGGGTATTGCGACTTCTTCTTTGGAAAAAACGGTGTGTGCCCTTTGGTCATTCTCTCTGTGAGATGGTTTGCCTATGTTTACATTGACATTTAGAAGATAGTTATGTATCTAGATAGTAATCCTTTGATAGTTATGTTTATTGCAGATATCTAATGAGAAAGTAAACTCCATAGAGGCAAGATTTTTGTTTTCTTCACTGATGTATCCCTGTAGAACAATGTCTGCCACACAGCATGCTTTAGGAAAATTTGCTGAGTTAATAAACTAAATTTGTATGTTTAATGTATTCCTTTATGGATTTCACTTTTGAAATATTTTAATGAGAAGTCCTTCATTAGCCCAAAGTCATAAATATAATTTTCTGTATTCTCTTCTAAAATATTTTGTTCCCTATTCATAGATAAGTTTACTTTTCTAATCACCTAGATTTTAATATTGCATATGATGTGAGGTAAGGATCCATTTGCAAAGTTTTTCAAGTGTCTGAGCATTATTAATTCTTAAGCCTTTCCCCAGTGATTGGCAAAGTAGGCTTTTTATATATCAAGTTTACGTATGACAAGCAAAATATACCTGTGTTCCTTACAATTTTATTTGTCTATTTTCTATTTTCAATCCAATTATTTCCACATTCCTGAGTAAATGTTTTAGTGACCATAAATTTAGATAATTATCGATACCTCACAGAAAATATACTTCCATTCTGTTCTTCATTTCCTTCAGAAGTGGTTTGGCCCTTTATATCTTATTGCTATGATAAAACTTTAAAGCATCAAGTTCATTTAAACAAAGAAACTATTGGGTTATTAATGGGATTTTATTAACACTAAAAATCTTAAATTGACAGAAAAAAAGTCTATAATATTGAGAGGTTTTTATTCAAGTCCTAATTATATTTTTCCCCAATTTAATCTTCATAATATCCTTCAATATTTATTTCTCAACTTTACAGTGAGGTTTTATACTTCTTTGTTGAATTATATTTCTACAAATTCTACATTTTGTTATTATGTAAATGGTAACATTTTACAAATTACATTTTGCATTCTGTAACTACTGTACAAAATTACCATGGATTTTATATATCTGTTTTATATCTAGTCATCTTGGAAAATATTTCTATTAATTATAACAATTTACAGATTCTTTGGAGTATTTCTTATTCTAAACAATTTTTTTCTGCAAATATTGGTGGTTTTGTTTCTTGCTTTATAATCTTTAAATTGTTAATTATATTGTATTTTTTCCCTTGGTTCAACACAACGGCAAAAATTTCTGATATATTGAATCAGAAACAGAGTGTATGAGCATTTCAATCTCCTCCCTTACTTTATGAACCACTTTGCTGTAGGTTTTTGGTACCTAATATCCGTAAGGTTAAGGAACTCCTTTCTATTTGCTACTAGTTAAGATATCTTAATGGATATTTTCTATTATCAAATGCTTTTCTCTACGTTTATGTAGATAATCACATTTTTGTTTTCTCTTTTAATCAGGTAATATGATGGATTTCATCATTATATTTCCTAATGTTAAACCCACCTTGCTTGCACAGTAATCTCAGTGTGCTCATGAATTATAATCTCTTTTATGCATTGCTGGATTTCGTTGGATAACATTTTGTTGAGGGCTTTTTAAATTCATTCGTAAGGGAAATTTACCTGTAACTTTCCTCTTAATCAAGCCCTGGCAAGGTTTGGTTATCAAGATTATATTAGCTTCACAGACTTAATTAAAAAGAGCCCTTCTTTGTGAATATATATATTCACAAAGACTTTTTGCTTAGCCAAATTTTAGCCAGGCTTTTCAACCTTCTCCTAATCCCATCTGTGTAACCACTTGTAAAATCCAGTTTCAGCAAAAAACTCTGCTAAAGTCAGTTTAGCAAGAACTGCCCCCCTTCCATATCTAATCACCCTTGAGAACTGATATTGTTCCTTATCCTCCATCATGCCCTAGGAGGCGGCTGATCACCCTGGGCTGATCACCCTGTCTTATTAGCAAGAATTGTATTAGGTTGGTTTAGCCAGAATCCTCCTTACATCTGATCTTTCATGTTAGCAATTTTCCATCCACTGACACTCACTGCAAGACCACCTAGGTGTAGCGGTACCTATACTTATAGTGATGGTCTGAATAAAGTCTGCCTTACCCCGCTTTAACCAGTATCATTTAATAATTTTTTCATCAATTTTACACACACACACATACACACACACACCCATATGTTTGTTAAAATTATGCTGTTATTATGCTTTTAAAATTTCTGTTGTAGGTATGGTAATGCCATTACCATTTTCATTCCTATTGTGGTTTTATTTGTGTCTCCACATTTTACTCATTTTATTTTGCTAAATATTGTTTATTTCACTCTTGTTTAAAGAAAAACTTCCATTATTTTGCTTGTTTTGATTTCCACTCTATTATTTCATGTTTTATTTATTCTTAAATTGTATTCTTGGCTCATTAATTTTCAGTATTTTTTCTTTTCTAATATAACCAAATACGGCTTCTCATTTCCCTTGAATTTCCAGCCTTATCTCCTTAATAGAAAAAATGAAACAAACAAATAAGTTTATTAGTCAACTCAATACTAAGCATTAGAAAAACTGTTATCATTTATCTTATAATCTATAACTTAGAAGGATTTTTGGTAATTTTCAGATTCATTAGGGGCAGGGATATCTCATATTTGCTGATTTCTAATTTAACAGCATATTATTTCTTAAAAAGTGGAACATATGATAAAAATGTTGCATCATTTTGAGATATTGCTTTATGGCCAGGAACACAAAGTATTTTGTAAATGTGTTATCTGTTTTTAATTTATATGAATTTTCCCTAAGTTTGATGTACAGCATTCTGTAAATTTCCATTAAATCAGGCACTTTGTGTTTAATTTTCTACATCTTTACTAGGATTTTGTCTCCTTTCTGTATAAATGATTAAGCAAATTATGTTTTTCATGTTTTGTATAATTTTCCCTCTGATATATATATATATACACACACACACCCCACACATATGATGGATATCATATATGCATTATACATAGTGTTATATTTAATATGTATGTGGTAATAATGTATATATAATATACATGTATCAATCGTTCTATTATAAACATGTATGTATGTATTTAAGATTATTTTGTTGGGTTTGCAAAATGTATATTTGTTCATTCTTTATTGCAATTGAATGTACCATTATTTCATGTTAAATTTCTTAGTTTCTAATTATTTTTTAAAATAAACTTTATTTTAGAACATTGTAAAAGGTACTGAAAAATTGTGAAGATATTATAAGAGCTCCTATACCCAGTTTTCCCTATTACAAACATCTTATATTAGTATGATGATTTTTTTACAATTGCTGACCCAATAGTACTACATTATTACTACCTTAAGTCCATAATTTATTGAGATGTCCTTAGTATTTGCCTAATGTCTTTTTTTCTCTTCCATTCCAGGATCCCATCCAATATACTGATTACGTTGTGATGACATGTCTCCTTAGGCTGCTCTTGGCTTTGGTAATTTCTCAGCTTTTCCTTGTTTAGGAAGACCTTGACGGTTTTGAGGAGTACTGGTCAGTTTTTGTCTTTCTATTGGGATAAGTTAGATGTTTTCCTGATAATTAGACTGGGGTATAGGTGTTTGGGAGGAAGACCACAGAGGTAAACTGCCATTCTCATCAGATCATATAATGGATACATTCTATCAAAATGACATATCACTGCTGATATTGACTTTGATCACCTACCTCAGACAGTATTTGTCAGTAAATGCATGAGGTTATCAATACCTTAAATACCTTGACTTGATCATCACACATTCTATTCAAGCAAGAAAATATTATATGTACCCCATAAATAGGTACAAATATTATATATCAATACAAATAAATAAACTTTAAAAAAATAAAGTTACTCCCCTTCCCCTTTCCATGCTGTACTCTTTGAAAGTAAGTTACTACGCGTAGCCCATGTTAAAGAAGTGAGGAGTTATGTTCTGCTTTCTGAAAGTGGAATATCTACATAAATTATTTGGAATATTTCATAAATTACTTAGAATATTTGCAAGAGATTTGTCTTCACTTCCCTTTGATTTATTCAATTATTTGTTTATATTTATTCAAATATTTGCTTGTATTTCTATATAGTCTCAATATTTATTTTGCACATTTATTTCTACATTGAATTATAATCCAATACTGCTTTAATATTTTTCACAAAGTTTTCCAGCTTTGGCCTTTGGAAACTCTTTTAGTTGACTCCTGTGTCTTTTTTTTATATCTCCATTTTTATGGTTACTTTTGTTGAATTGATTTTATTTTTGAACATTTCTCTAATTTTATTGCATTACAAGATGCCTCAGTACCATCTTCTGTATCTCCTGCCCCAGTTCTAGAAGCAGCCATTTCTACAAGCAGCCATAACTCCTTCTATTGAAGAATTATATTAGAAACTATGTTGTAGTTGTCCTCATTGCTTCTTGGCTTTCTGAACTTCCAGAGCAAGGAAACGTGGTGTGTGTGTGTCTGTGTGTGTGTGTGTGTATGTGTGTGTGTGTGTGTGTATTAACCAATGAATATGCATATATCTACACATTTATAAATATATATAAAACCATCTCTATCTACATGAAACCAAACATACATTTATACTGATACCTTTAATGTATTAGTATGTCTTATTCAATAGTACTTTTTTTTCCCTTTTTCTTCTTCTTCTTCTTTTTTTTTAAGTTCTGGGATACATGTGCAGAATGTGCAGGTTTGCTACATTGGTATACATGTGCCGTGCTGGACGGCACAGGGAGGGGAACATCACACATTGGGGCCTGTCTGTGGGTGAGGGGCAAGGGGAGGGAGATCATTAGGACAAATACCTAATGCATGCAGGGTTTGAAACCTAGATGATGGATTGATAGGTGCAGCAAATCATTAGTACTTTTTAACTCTAATTCATTATATGGACCATAGCCACTTCTTCTCCTTGCTAATTTGAATCCTCCCACTCCAACAGTGAAAATCCTGGGTAACACCATTGGTTATCTGTTTACGTGATTGTTCAATTTTAGAATATATGGCTAATGGTATTAAAATTGTTAACTCACAATACCACAGTAAACAACTGTATAAACTACAATGCTATGTACACAGTTACTTTGGCCTTTAGTTTTACACATTCACTCATTAGTTATTCAGTTAGTCTAAGTTATTTAGTTCAGCATCTTTTCCCCAAGTCCTTCTGTAAAATGCTAAAAATATTTCTAATACAGGTAGATTCTTTTGTCACAGTCTGCATTCCATGGCAGTATTCCCTGACTTCCTAAATATTTATAAAATTGCATACCTAAGGTTCAATCATTTTACTTCAGAGTTCTATGGATTGTGGTAAATATATAGTGTCATATATCTGCCATTAGAATATTATATATAATAGTTTCACTGCCCTAAAAATATTTCTGTGAATCGTCTATTCAACCTTTCCTCCAAAGAGAGGAGAATAAGAAAATTTAAGATGTGTGCAAGTGAGTGACTACAATGACTATAAATGGAATCTGAACCCATCTAGTTTCTCACTTACATTTTAAATATTATTTATTTAATTTTATACATTTTGGACATAGTTATTTTATATTCTATGTCTGATACTTTCAATATCTGAAATCTTTGGTGATCCAAAATTTTTGTTATTTCTGCTTACTTTTACTCATAGTTTATTTCGTCTTGAATATAGTAAGTAACATTGTTTTGTATTGTTAGTTTATATTTCACTGAAGTTAATCTGTCAAATTCTGGAAAACCTGAGTTGCAGGTACTTGCCTTATAAGAAAACCTGCCTTGTTTGCATTGGTTGCCAACAGATGCCATATAATTGGGATCATTTTAATTTAATGTATTTGTTGGAGATTTCCCTGACTACTTAGACCAGGCCAATGATTGCAATTAGCAAGACAAGGCAATTTTATTGTGTCATGTACTACCCATTGGTCTCATTTCATTATTTTTGGAGGGATCCCTTAGGGTTTTCCTTACTTTTATAATGACAGAGGAATGCTTTTAGGGGTATGCTTTTTTCATTTACCTAGGATCTAATTATACAAAATTAGGAGGGATCTTCAGAATATCTACAATGCCATATTTTCAGATGAAATCCCATTAGTTCTGTTTTAATCATGTGGACTGTCAGAACTCCATGGAACATTTAAGTAGTCATATGTAGCAGGCACCTAGAAATAGGAATCCAGCTGCAAGCTTTAGTTTTGGGAGTCATCCACACAAAAATAAGAATTGCAAATACAAAATTAAAAAATGGTGATTCAAGGGATATCGATAACACCTACATGTATTGAATATCCTTTCAGAGGGGCTCATAGAATTAGGCAGAGTCTATCACAATTTAGTGACACACACACCATGATAAACATATGCACTAGGTTAGATGGGAGATAAAGAAGGTTCATGTGATCATTTTTGACAGGCAAAGTTTTTTGTAGATGACAGCAAAGCTGTCGTCAGTCAATGTATATGTCAATTAGCAATGCATATTTTCAAAAGAATAGGCCGATAATAGTTCTTAAATTGTGATAAAGCTATATGCATCTATATTATTTTGTACAACTTCTAAGCTTACTTCTTAGGAAATATTAATTTTAAGCTGAAAAGGATCCACATTGTCTCCCATGCCAAGACCTTTGTGATTTGGTCCTTTATTATGGTTCCATCATTATTTCTTACAACCTTTTCTTTCACCAGAATGTTTCATGCACTTATCAGAATATTCATCTGGATATTCAGACTCATTTTCCAGAAATAAATCTTTCAAAATCCTCTCAGGTAGTAAGAAGCCACATTTTCTTTGCTTACTTCTATTATAGTTACTTTGAATATATTCTACTTCTATTCTGTTTGTCTATTTGCTAGTCTGTAAACCTAAAAAAAGTGAACAATGGTGTTTTATTTACTAACAGATTGAAACTGATTAAGAATATTATGTTGTTGTCCTGAATTATCTCATCCTGAGAAACAAATCTAAAACGCACTTAATTCTCAGCATACAATTACGAGATTGTTATAATTACCCCCTTCTTTTGGTTAGAAAATAAGTCTCAGAGAGTTTGGGTAATATGTCCAAGGATACAGAGCTTTTAAGTAACTTAAATAAGCATCTATTCTAGTTATTTTTTCCAAAGCCCCTAATTCCTACAGATGCTGTCAAAGCCAGTTGCTGCAGAGAGGGAAAAAAGATAACTAAGAAAAGATCAATAAATTCAGTGATCAGAAGTCCTCTAGTCACCTTACAGAGCCTAATTACACTAGAGAAGAAAAATTAGTAAAACATTTTTCAAAATATCATAGACTCTTTTACAGAAAAAAATTGTTCTTGTCCCCTAATACATGAGACAAACGAATTAGTTCCCCAGTATTTGAATTCTTTTTCTTTTTTTAAAAAATGTTGTTTTTTAAACCACTGAAGTGCGACCCCAAAACTAAGTGTCCTTTTTACACGGTGAAACATCCAGTAGAAACAAGGAGATGTGAAAAATGTCCAGTCGAGGACTCCTGGTCCCTAAATTTGACTATGGCCTCAAGTCTAAGATATGAACTCTGAAAGCATTAAACACAAAAGAAGTGAGTCTGATGAGTGGTAAGAAAGACTGTGTTATGAGGACAACATAGATCTAGAAAGGCTCGCAAAACCAAAAATGAGCAAAAGCATCAAGGGAGATTGTCTACAGGAGGAGCAAGTCAGCAAATTAGAAAAATCATCATAGGCAAGTACATTAAAGTTAGTAGTCCTAAAGAACACATGGGAAAGGATTCAGGCATCACCCCGCAGAGTCATCTCGATCAAGTGTGACAAGTGGAAGGCAAAGATCTGACACTTTTATTCATCCTTAGAAGTCTGAGTTCTGCTTGCTTTCACCTGCTAAGTCAGAGCACTCCAGCCTGCCAGGTCACCCTTAATCCTCCTTAGACATCTTAGGCAGAATTAAAATACTTGGTTCTACCTGTTCAGACTACAGTCAGAAGCTGACTTTTCAGCATCTCTTATGAGTCTTATTTCTGCCATTGCTGACCAGGATGAGTGCAACCCGAAAAGGCTACTACTGTTAGGGCCCTCAAGCTTTGTGACGCTTGGCATGTCCATTCGTTGGTTCATTCCTTCGTTCCTTTCTTGCTTCCTTCCTTCCCTCTGTCTTTCTTTTCTTCTGCCTCCCTTTCTTTCTCTCTCTCTCCTTTCTTTTTTTCCCTTTCTCCTCCCCTCCTTTCCTTCTTCCCTTTCTTTCTTCTTTTATTCCAAGACACTTGGTTCCCTTATTGGAAAATAGGATTAGAAACCAATATCTGGGTGCTAAGCATGCTCATTGCTGCTAGGTGTTGTTTCTTTTGGACCCTCCTAGCTGACAGGGTAAAAAGTATGTGCATTCGTACTAACCTGTGTTATGTATTTAACCAACTATATATATATGTGTGTTATATATATGTATAGTATATATTATATATATAACCAATAACATATATATATATCAGATAGTTACATATAGAAATGGTTTTATATATATTATATATAACTGTTGGGGAGCTCAACAGTTATATATATAACCATTTCTATATGTAACTATATGAATCTATATTTAGCTAAGCATGAGCTCATACTCGTGTTTAAGCCATCATTATATCAATCCATATACTTTTCTCCTTGTCACAAACTCAAAACTCTCACTCCAACAATGAGAAGTGTATATCCTCCTATGTGCCATATATTTACTCAATAGTTCTAATCTAGTATATATGTACAGTAGGATCAGAATTGATAGCTTGTACTCCCATGGCAAACAAAATTTTGCCTTTTGCCTTTAGTCTTATAGATGTCCATTGTCTGGATGTCTCACAGTTTATCCATTCACTTACTGAAGGAAATCTTGATTTCTTCTAAGTTTGGGCAATTATGAATAAAGCTGCTATAGACATTCTGCTTACAGGTTTTGGTGTGAACATAAATTGTCAGCTCCTCTGGGTAGATACCAAGGTATGTCATCGCTGGATTGTATGATAAGAGTACGTTATGCTTTTAATAAACTGTCAAACTCTCTTTTAGAAGAAGACAGAATGTATATTTTGCTATTTGGGGATGAAGTATTCTCTAAATATCCATTAGATTCAGCTGTTTTTGCATTTCTCTGAAAAATAAATCCTTCACAAGTAGAAATTGCATCTTGCGGTTCTTTCAGCTGTAATCCACTCTTACACCGACGTGGTAGTTGGGTATGGGGAGAAAGGAAGATTTCTATAACCCTACAATTAAGCCTGAGTCTTTTTCTTAGTGACTTGTTTTATGAACAGATTTTTTGAGGTATAATTGATATATGAAACACTACATGTATTTAATGTATGCAGTTTGATGAGTTTGGACATATGAATATATCCATGCAGCATCACCATAACCATCACCTCCAAAAGTGTTCTTGTGTCCCTTTGTGTGTATTTGTGTGTGTGTGTGTGTGTACTATAAGAACACTTAACATAAGATATTAAGAAATTTTCCAGTGAACAATATAAAAATTTTCCAGTGAACTATCAGAACTATGCTATATAGCAAATCTTTATAACTCATCCATACCGCATAACTGAAGTTTCAGCAAGTTCTTAACTTCCCATTCTGTCACCTGTCTAATGGTGATTATGGGAAATAGAGTGTCTAACAAATAATAGATGCATGATAAGTTTTAATGGATAATTTTATAAATGCTCAGTGAAACTCTATGTAAAACAAATAGTGCAATTGCTTAAGAAATTATAGTTGTTAGTGTTAGTACTATCTTACATATCATAATGCTACAAAAATGGCATTTTTGACAGTAGTGAGAAAGGTGAGCATATCTTCAGCAGTTCCAAAAATTATTTTAAAATTTAATATATATATTTGTAAATAGAAACAAAGGAGTTATACCAAGATATTATTTCCATCTTTAATGTCCCATTTCTCACTCTGTAATGTGTATAGATCTGACAGTAGCTGCCTACTCTTCCCTAATTCTCCCATGGGTAACAGAAACATAGCTAGAAGGAAACTAGGGGATGGATAATCAAGTATTATCCCTTCATATCACCCTAGAAGAAATTGAGGCTCAAAGATGTTGAATAATTTCCTCATATTCCATAGCTAGTTAGATTTTTCTTCTAAATAAGCCTACTGCACTTTACAGCTGCTCCCTAGGCCTGCATAGTTGATAACATCTTGCAGCTTTCAAATATCCCCATCTAATGCAACAGTCATTAATTAAGTAGTTCTAAAATCAACTGAAAATATCTCTGGCTATGCTTTGATGAATACAGTCTGCAGCATTTGCAAAGTGATTTTTTTTCCTTGATTATGTTCTTGGAGATTATTTTGGATACATAAAGCCATTTTCTCAAAGATAGGGAGATTGTACTATACTGTATTGTACTGATTGGCTGACAAGAAATGATTTTAAATTGTTTCATAACAATCCATTTAAAAGTAATATTTTGAATCTAAAGTATTTTCAATAAGGGCTCAGTGATATGTGAATGAAAAGAGAAGCAGTGAACAGATTACTTGTAGGATAAAGAAAAATCAAGTAAGAAAATATACCTGAGACTCTTGAAAGAATAATCTTGTTTAAAATACTCACTGTTTTGTTGAGAGTTTTAATATGAAAATTACTCAAATAGATGTCATTTTAGTGTTCTACATTAACAACTCATATGGGTACCTTGCTAATAGTTTTACTCTCATCTCTCTCACCAATCCCCACCATCAAGTCTGTAATATGTGTTTTTTCCTGCATTTCTTATCAAATACAACATAGATCAATGGCTAGAGTCTTATATATAATAAAATAGAAAAAAAATCCACGAATTTTAAATTGAAATAAGCTGAGACTGTGTCCCAGTGCCATCATTAATTATACAACTATGAGTAGGTTACTGAAATGCCATGAGGCTCTCTTATTTTATTGGTAAAAACTGAAATAATAAAATCTGGTTTTCATGCTTACTGCAAGAGTGAGTGAAAACATATATACAATACCTCAGTGTAATTCTTGATATGTAATTGATATGTAAGATGACAGGAATTGTACCTGCAAGTATTATTATTGTCTGTGAATCTGAGCAGCCATTAGGAGGCTAAACCTCCTCTTCCTAAGTTGCTCTGCCTTTTACAGCCTTCTGCTCTGTGCTGGTGTTTCCAAGAGTGATAAAACATAGGAAAGACTTTAATCAAATGTAGTACTTATATCTGAGATTTGAGTAGAACTTTGGCCCAATCTTTCATTTCATTCCTGCTTATTGAACAGCATCAACCTGTTGGTAAAGAGGTAAATATTCTTTTCTTTATTATGTAAAACTGAGAGGTTAGGGTCTTAATGTATTACATAAATACTTACTAAAGATTGAGTTTGCATTGAACATTTGTTGAAATCTGGGCATGCATTGATTAAAGACAGATTCTTGTCTTAGGGATCTTATTGTTCCTGTGAGATTTAGTAGGAGGTATTTATACTGATTGTAAAGACAAAGTCAGTACAAACTCAAATGAGGGAGCCTCAAATATATCAGCGACATCATGAAGTATTTACAAAAAAAGGTGAAACTGAAGGTTATATCAGAGTTTAGAGACAAAAATGCGAGCATGTTCTAGATAAAGATGAACAAAGCCGTGTAGCTGTGATATTATCTAATACACAGGAAAATACAATAAATAGGTGTTCTTGGGTTATAAAATGTTAAAGGGAAAATGTCAGAGGTTTAGGTCAGAATGGCATCTAACATCAGATTACCAAGGTTTATGCTAAACGTGCTGGGTTTTAGCTTGTGGGCAGAGAAAAGCCATTGAAATTTACTGAGTAGGGGAATCACAGAATCATATCATCATATTATGTAAGTCACCTATTAAGCCTTATATAAGGAGAACTAGAATTGAAGGAAACTGGTGAGAGGGTAACCAGTGAAGAGGTCTCTGCGACTGTCCAGGCAAAGCTAATGCAACCTTGGATAGAAGTTACAATGGTAGAGGGTGATTTAACAAGTATTACCTAGATTTAGTAATTGTTGGGAAAAGTGAAAGAAAATGAAGAGTTTAATGATAGAAGAACTTCCTAGATTGGGAAACTAAGTGGTTAGAGTTGCTTTTAACCAAAGTCAGAAAGTGAAAAGTAAAGCAAAAATGGAAAAATGAATTAATTTGGAAATATTCTTAACCTGAGGAAGTTACGAGACATCCAGAGTGACTTATAAAATGATTGATTTAAAAATATGGGTTTAGCAGACATTTGTGAACACTAAAAGTCACTGAACACAGGGAATCCATGATGAGATTTGCATTTTAATTACTGTATTCATGGAAGCAAATTAACTGGTAGCAGAATTCTGGAAGGAAGAAGATGGGTAGAGTCATCCAGATGACTGCTAGAAGTGGCTTTATTGTGATCGTGACACAGAAGATGGGTACAATTGAAAGAATTTTGAGTTATTAAGATGTCAGAAGAGTAGTTTACAGTAACTATTTGCTAACAAAGGTGAAACAGAAAGATCCTGATGACTACCTCTAAATTGCTACTTTAGAAGGCTGGGCAGAGGATGATACCATAGAAGGACACAATATAAGAGAGGAAGAATCTATTAGTCAAAATATAAAGTTGCAAATGACAAAAGTTACTTCTTCAAATTAGCTTACACAAATAAAAAATAATCTATTGGAAATGTACAGAAAGTGTTCACAGAATCAAAGAAATATCTAAAGGAAACATGACAGTTTGGGACATTTTGGAGATCAGAATGAAAGACACTGTCATCTGATATTGACTTCTGTTTTTTCTCTCCTACTGTGTATGGTTTTTAAACTATGTTTAGAAACATGGCTCCCAACACCTCCAGTTTAAATGTATCTACTTCAATAATTCAGGAATCAAGAAATTTGCCTCTCTTAGCTTCTCAGTGAACCAGCCTCAGTCATATGCATACCCCATGAACACATTTCTGGGACCAAAGACCACCAATGAATAGGCGTGCCTGGGTTGAATGAGGATGCAGGGTACACTGAGGATGTTGAGCAGACAAAAACAAAGAATGTCAACTTCAGGAAGAATTGTAGAATACAAATCATGAGTTCTGATTGGGAAATACTGAGACCAAAGTTACCAGTGATTTATTTGAGTAGAGTTGCCCAGTGATAAGTTGAATCAAGTAGAAATAAATTCTGGACTTGTGTTCAGAAAAGAAATTGGCTTAAGGTACAGTACCTTGAATGCACTAATAAGATCCTTGGTGGTTTCTGTGTAGTGAATGACCTGACTGAACTTTGCATCTACCAGGT
This sequence comes from Macaca mulatta, assembly GCF_049350105.2. NCBI lineage: Eukaryota > Metazoa > Chordata > Mammalia > Primates > Cercopithecidae > Macaca > Macaca mulatta. Next base: position 82,494,087 of record NC_133419.1, read on the forward strand.
GAATTTCCCAGTTGGGTGTTAGAAGGATTATATAAGACAGCATGAATGGAAGCAATTGAGAAATAATTAGGAATCTGTACATGGTGCTTTTTAGCAATCAGTGTGTTGGTCTTATAAATTCCTATGTTCAAAGTATATCATCAAATATCCTTTCTGCAAATGGAAAGTCATATGTAGATTTCTTCTGCAGTCTGCTAGCAAGAAACTCCCATTGTTTTCACATCACATGAAGCCAGGAACAGTAGACATATTCTTTGTGAGGATACGCTAAAGAAGTATATGAAGTGCTAAATTTTGCTTGAAATTTGTCAAGTTTCTTTTCTTCTCCTCTCATTCTCAAGACCCTCAATTCATCATTTTGACAGGTATCTTTCGCTGTTTCTTTCATCCCAACTTTTTTTTTTAAATAAAGCTCTAAACTAAGATTATAAATTCACTGTCTGTTTCACACTTTGCTGAGAATGTTATTGCTACATAACTTTTTCTTATGCAATAGTGTCTTCTTCAAGGTATCATTTAACCATTCTGTTCAAATACAGTAGAATTTCTGGCTTCATCACTGACCTCTTTAATAAGGACTTCTTCTCTGTGCAAAAGGGATTTCCAGGTAAGGCAGTGCTGGACTGGAGGACATATCAACTGTCTCTTCCTGTCTAGTGTGGATAAGGTGTCTATTTTTCTTACAGATATTGTGTGCACTAAAAATCTGTGAGAAATTAATGACTTGACCCATGTATAAGTCCTCCTAATAATGTATCAGCTTGCCAACCAAATTCTACATAACATCCCATTGTAGACAAGTCTCTTGGTCCTCAATATACGAGAAAAAATTATTGTAGCCATATTTTCCTGCACTTCTACACACTCCATGTATCAGTCAGCCTGAAGTTTCTGGAGACCAGCACACACTAGTTCATGTGAACAACGCAGTGTATAGTTTGAAATTTGAAGTAAGACTCACGTCAAAATAACCTAAACAATAAAGGATGATAGGAAGGAGGGGAATCATAGCCAAATAATTACTCATACATAAAGGAAGAAGTAAAGAATGAAGGAGTAATACTAACTAGAAAATAAATGGATGGATTCTTCATTATATATAAAGTAATATTATTATTCAAAAGTATAGATCATTGATCTGTCCATGTCTCATCAGTAGTGTCACCAATTGGCCCATATAAAATGAAGAGAAGTATGTGATGAGACCCATAGATTAAAACACACATAAGAAATTTACAGTGATGCTTGAATTTTTCAAATTTTTACAAAACTGCAGTTTCAGAGTAAAGAGTAATTCTGAGAAAGCTGATGAGTTTGACTTCTGGGACCAAAGAACAATTATGAATAGACCTGCATTGGTTGAATGAGGAGGAAAGGTAAGCTGTGGGTATATGTAATTCTAAGAAACAGGTTAATGTCTAGATGTCCATTTCTAGCAGGCAGTTGGCAATGTGGATCTGCATTTGCAATTTGTTCACACTATTATAACATTGGGTTGCTTCCAAAGGAACCTCAATATATTAAATACCTTATCTATATAATTCTAAAAACTGAAATTTAAATGAAATGGATTGAAAAACATTACTTAGATATTCTCTATAATTTCCTGGCCAGAATGGATGCTTTCAGCCAATGTTCATTTGATTTATAGGTTTCACATAGTCAGAGGCAAAATTTCCATAGATGTGATGGTCAAAAGCAAAACATTCTAAAGCAAAGAAAGAAGATGCTGAAGTCTTCTGAAGGCCATCATTGAAAAACAACTGACTTCTTTCTCAACAGGCTAGTGAATGGAAGACCCAAGAGTAATTTTACAAATGCTGATTGTAATCTAGAACGTGAAAAAGTTATTTTACCAAACTAGTACATATTATTGTATGTAAGTGTAATTAATCAAATCAGTGGTTAATATCACATTTAGAATTAAAAGTAACACAAAATTTAGACATATTCTAAGAAGACAACATTTTATGAGAGAAGACTTACTTTGGGGCCTCCATATATATTATGACTCTGTGTATTTCCAATAAAAAGTTAAATAAACAATGTTGTAATTTCCAAGCATATTAATTATATGATGTTACTAAAAGTATTTGTTTTAGTTTAAGCTTAAAAAAATGAATGAATGAAGGTGTCTGCATATGTTAATCCATGTATTATTAACTTATGTTCTTTACTAAATATTGACTTCAAAGCATATTAGTTTATTTAAATTAATGGCAACTTTTTAGCCTTATATTTTTACTCAAATAGAAAAGATTGAAAAAAGGTTGTGTCAGAAATCCCAATGTCCAAATCATCTTGGATTTTAAAAAATCTCTAAAATGTATTTAAAAATCAGAAAACTTTTTCATATGAACATTTATTTCTCAAGATAAACTTATTTTAACATGTGCATATATTACAGTAATTTTTAAGAAATGACCATCACACCACCTTTTAAGAGTGAAGAAAGTTTTTCAAAGGATTCCGGAATGTTCGTTCTTTACAAATATTCGTCAACTCTGCAGGAATTCGTATTTCTCAAATTAGGAAACAGCTCATGTTGGTTAGATGACAAATTATAGAGGCTAACAAGTTCTACAACTCTGACGAGCACCTTTACTGTATGCTATAATTCTGCTATGCCATATAGCTCTTGATTTTTTTTTAAGTTTTATCCGGATAGTATTTCTACTAAAGATATACAAAGTTTTTATTATTCCTGAAGACTTTCCTTTTAAAAAAGAAAGTTAAATACTTGGGTGTTTTATCCATTGTTTCCCACAAAAAGCTATGCATTACTCTGGTGACAGTATCAAACTGGATTATAATTAGTTGCTTACAAATTATCTGCTGTGGTGAGAATGTGTGTCCCTCCACCCCTCGGCTAATTCATATGTTAATACCTAATCCCCAATGCAATTGTATTAAAAGGTGATGTTCTTGGGAGGTGATATACCTCATGGATGAGATTACCGCCCTTCTAAAACAGGCCTAAGGGAGCTTGTTTGCCTCTTCTGCCAGGTGAGGATGCAGGGAGAGGGTGCCATCTATAAAGCGACAGTTGGCCCCGACCACACAGAATCTGCTGGGGTCTTGATCTTGGACTTCTCAGTCTCCAAACTGTGAGAAATAAGTATCTGTTGTTTATAAGTCACCCAGTGTAAGGTATTTTGTTACAGTAGTCCAAGTGGACTAAGATACTATCTTTCTCCCTAAAAAGTGACATATAAGAAACAGGGAGGTCGGGCGCGGTAGTGCACTCCCATAATCCCTGCACTGTGGAAGGCTGAGGCGCATGGATCACGAAGTCAAGAGATTGAGACCATCCTGGTCAACATGGTGAAACTCCGTCTCTACTAAAAATATAAAAAATAGCTGGGCCTGGCGGCGCAAGCCTGTAGTCCCAGCTACTCTGGAGGCTGAAGCAGGAGACTCGCTTGAGCCCAGGAGGCGGATGTTGCAGTGAGCCGAGATCGCACCACTGCACCCCAGCCTGGTGACAGAGCAAGACTTCATCTCAAAACCAAAAAAAAAAAAAAAAAAAAAAGAAAGAAAGAAAGAAAAAAAAGAAACACGGAACATTTTTTCCCTCAGCACAAAGACTCTTCCAACAATAAGAAATGACTAAAAATATTTGAAGACCTCCACAGGAAAAATTAGTAATATATTAAGCATATATTTTTGAATATTAACTATGTGTCAAATGTACAGAAAAAGCATTACATTAATAATCGCACTTTATTTCTCATAAAATGTCATATGATAATTATTATAATTATTCTCAATTTCAAAAGAGTTAGAATCTGTTTTTGTCATTCCAGTCATTCTGGAATAGCTTGGATAGGCTAATCTTTCTGCATATAACAATTATAAAATTCAAAGAATTATTAAAAATATGTATGTAGATACTCAAGTGTGACCAAAATCAGGCAGAAATTTTAAGAGATCCTGTTTTGAAAGACACACTGCAGCATGTGTGATTTGTGATTTTTCAGTCTATTGCCTCAGGGTACTTTTACAGTTCTTAAAATTTGGGTGGCAAAAATCCAAGTTTTCTGGCTTGAGATGTCAGATGAAAGACTTCAGGGATGTTAAAATAGCAATATACTTAATAAAGTGGGGAGAATGTTCCTGGAAAGTTAGAAGCTTTAATATGTGTATAAAAATTTATCCAAATAATTGGCTGAGTATATTACATATATTCAAACCAAATCTCAGAAGTTCCAGCAAGAATGTACAAATTGAAAGTGGAGAAAAACATATCTCAGATGCTGCCTTCTATAAAGGAGAATGAGTTCCGAGTTTGACACTAATGTTAACTCCTCACTAAAATAGAAAACACTTTTTTGAAATAATGAGAAAATACAGATCCTCTGCAAAATACCATTCACAGATGCCATTATCCCATCTAGATTATTATTAGACATGTAAAAACCAGAACAATGTGATGTATACTCAAGAAAACAAATAGCCAATATTATAATATTAAAGCAGATATAATAAATAAGCTTATGAACTTAAGGAAAATATAAACATAAGGATTGAACTGGTATGGAATCGCAACATAGAAATTGAAAGTACAAAAAGAACCACATGAAAAATCTAGAACTGAAAGGAACAACAACCAAAAAATAAGTCACTGGATTGGGGTAAATAGAAAACATAGAGAAAAAAAGAGTCAGTATACTTAAAGAGAAACCCATGGAAATTAATAAACCCGAAGAGTGCACCAAGAGAGAAAAGACTAAGAAAACAATAGAATCTCAGAGACTCTTATCATCTGTGGGATAATATCAAGTAGATTAAATAAATGTAATTAGATTCTCAGAAAGAGAGGAGAAAAAGAATAGAGCAGGAAAACAGGAAAAAAAAATAGAAAAAATTATAAAAGTCCCCAAATCTCCTGAATTTTAGAGAAGGACATAAAATTCTAGACCTAAGAAACTCAATGAAACCCAAGCAGGAGAAGCAGAGAAACAGAATAAAATACACACTCAGGCACATCATACTCAAATAGAGGTCTGGATGGAGTATCTTAATCTGATATCTGGGTCAGGTCATTAAAGAATTTCAAGATAATAAAATTATGCTTCAACATCTCTTATCGGCTGCACTTAATGCTGATATAAGCTCAGGGGTAGAACTTGGAAATTAAAGAGACAGAAGGGGGGGGCAATATACCAGAAACCTCTATTTTAAGGAGGAAGGAATGTAACACAGGGAATTAGCCCCTTAAAAAGACTTGCAAAGGACTAAAGGAGCAGAAAGAGACAACAAATAGTAGAAATAGTCTTCTCCTGGGGTCACTCTAAAGAGAAGCCTAGGTGAAACATTAAACATGTCTAACTCAGAATATTTAGCTCTTTCCCATCTTAGAAGGCTACATCACTTTTAGAACAGATTATTTGACATTCTCACTTCTGTGATGGAGAAATAAATACAACATCATTAACCACTATTTTAATTGATACCTACAAGAGCATGCTGACTTTCAAAGATGTATAGTGTTGGATTAAAGAATAACTTTTGGTGACAGATATAGATTTAAACCTCTGTAATATCATTTTCCAGTCCAGTAACTTAATATAACAAGACACCATAATATTATAGAACATTATAGCAAATTATGTACTAAATAATTACTGAGTCAGACACTGTTCTAAGGGTTTAGGTGTATTAGTTTATTTTGTTTTCATAAAAACCTGATAAGATTTTATTTCGTTCTCATTATTCTTGTCATTCTTATTTTGAAGTTGAGAAACAGAGACAATTTAAAATCAGTTCTGATAAATCTGGGCCTTTTTCCCATCATTTCTACAACAGGGTTGTTATTAGGGAAACATGAGGTATTACTACCAATACACCAATATTATTACCACCACCCTGTCTACTTCCTCTGCTATTATCACTACCACCATGACAACTATAAAAATCACTATGTGTCAGGCATGTTGATACACACTTTTATAACAATTATAATAATTTCAATAATCTAATCCATGTAAAAACTCCATGGTATAAGCAGTGTTGTTGTTCTCATTTTATAATTGAGGACCTCACATTGTAACTCATTAGGTTATACAATTAAAAAGAGGTAAAGTCACGTCTAAAATCTAGATATAAAATCAATGTAGCAACTTATTAATGAAGAAAAACTATGAGAATAATGACAATGAGGATAATGATGATGATGGAGATTATGGCAGATCTTTACTGATAAATTTTTCCTACAACAATCACTACTTACCTTACTATCCTAACATTCTCACCCATCCAGGAAAGAATCGACAATTGAGACATTAAACTTAAAAATTGTATCAAAGAGTCCATGCGATAGGTTTTTAAACATTTTTCTGGATTATAGTGTTTCTCAATACATAGTGGATTGAAGTAGTGCTTTGATGTAAGTGCTTTGGATTGAAATACTTATTCTAATAACAACAGAAAATAAAAGATGACAGTGTTTCAGGAAGAAAAAATATATAGTTGCAAAAATTTGAAAATCACTACAATGTGTAGAGCAAGTATCTCCAATTAATTCAATCATGAATGCAGTCATCACAATAAACTAATGAACATGCCGCCGTTCACTCTGAGTCTTGAAAAATACTGTAAAATATATTTTGTAAACTTTATTTTTGAACCAATAATTCATGTAAAACAATCAGAAATTATTTTAACATTGAATCTTAACACAATATGTGTTGCCAAAGACAGTCATATTGTATTGGAGAAATAATGAAAAATTGAGTCTTGGGTTTTATTTCCATCTCTACCAAGACCTTTACCAATTTTAGGTGCATATCAGACTAGCTTCAAAGTCTCTTTCACCTCTACCATTCTATAATTCAGTTAAACATTTTTGAAAATGTGCTAAGATAGAGGTCTTTATTAAAAGCTTGTCAGATAAGTTAGGAATTAATGTTGTAGACAGCAAGATAATGTTTATATTCTAATTCATTGGAACTGTTAATTTTTTATATCCCCTAATTATCTATTACACATCTATAAAAATTTATGAATTCTAATATAATGGTTTACTAACCATCTAGAAGAAGGGGTTAAAAAGACATGTTTAATGTTAGTTGTGCTGTAAAATTATATTTTGGTTTCATAACCATTAAGGCTATTATCTATTTATGTATATTTTATATATAAAAAATATATATATCCATGTACCTATTTTCTTTTCTGTTGTGCTCTTTGTAAATAGAGCATATTGTGTGGCCTCTATACTCATTTATAGAAAAGATTAAAACTATAAATCATTGCAACCCATACGCTGCCTACTTGAAGCTGAACATCCAGCACAGCATAAGAAATGATGGAGATTTATGATGCTCAGACAGTTCCTCCTACCCAACTTCAAGAAGACAAAAGGAAGGGGAAGATATCCAATTAACTCAGTGTCCATAGACAATACTTATATAAACAGATGGGACCAGCTACCTGGAGGATAAAACCTCTGAGACTGGAAGAAGAGTGAATGAGAAGAGATAGGAATGTATAGACTCTTGTATCTTCTAAATGTTGAGATCTCAGCTTTGCGTGAGGTCTAACTGCACATGCCTGCTTTTATGAAACTCTGTCCAACCAATAATTATTCATATTAATTTCCTACTGTTCTAATCTCTAGTACACATTATGTCTTATACCATATTCAACCATATATAACTCTTTTCGCAGGCATATCATGTCTTATTTAATTATGTAAATACAATTTTAAAGCTATTTTGCAATAATCATCGTATTTACCTTATTAGTACAGCACACAACATTTTATTTTTTCTATTTGCTAGTTTTGTTTTTTCTTGCTGTGATTAGGTAACTGCTAATGCAACTCTTTATTCCCTGAGTTCAATATTAGACTACATTATTCTTGCAGGTAGGTGTGGGCTTATGGTTACCCTCTGCCAATGGAATAGAGAAGGAAGTGACTGAGCATAGAGGTTTCACTGCAGTACGCTATCTTTAATCAACATGACATAGTTATTTTCTCATATTTCCTCCTTTTTAGGACTTAAATACATTTTGTCTTTGATAATTTTCTCTGTCTCTCTTACTCCATCTTTTTCTTCCTCTGTCCCTTTCTCTATCTTAGCATTATCTGCCTCAAGCACTCTGAATTTTAAAAATTTCTTTATATACTGGTATCTAATTAGGAACATATGCCATTGGTGTAGACACAAAGGAGAAATTTCCCTTTTGCATTTTGAAGGTTTACTGAAAATAACTGGCAAAAGGCAGATTGATGCACATACGCCTGTATCAGTGAGCATGGAGGGTGAATTACCTCAATGCCCAGTGTGGTGCAGATGCTTATATACCATTATTCTTAGAGGGAAAGGAGATGAGGAAGTGTGGATGATTTTAGCAGGGTAGTAATAATGTTTAGGGGGTTTGATGGGCTTGAATAACATTCAGCGGCCTGGGATGAAATCTGTTGGGCATGTAGAACAGACAATAGTTTGTAACAAAGTATATCCAGGTGTGTTTACAGACTTCAGGCTTTTCACAGGGATATGAATGTAGTTAAAGAAAACTCAGGGAAAGAAATGGAGGTAATTGTTTTCTTTTTGGTGGGTCCAGACATTAGTCAGATAAAAAAACTGCAGAGAAAAGTTTCACCTTGTGCTTTGGGAGAGTCAGAGGATTGAGAGACAAAGGTGGTGCAGAATGAAGGCCAGAGGGAATTTGAGGCTTTTCCTTCAGTTCAGCATCTTAAGATGTCATTGGTTGGGCGATTATTAGTTTCTGAGCCCCAACACTGGAAAACTAAAAGGTTAAGTTCTTTCATAAGAATGTAAGAGAATTTGACCAAAAAGGACTGGCCAAGAGGAGTGCTACAAACTTTGGTGCAAATAAGCACATAAGTCATAGTAAACTGTACTATGAACTGTACATGAACACAAAGACAAGAAAGAACATTCTGATGACAACCATGTCCTCTTAAAATCCCCAAAAATACTTGTAATTTCCAAGCATGTCTTTGTCAGTTTTCGGTATATGTATACTCTTGTTAAACAATCTAATATGCTTATATGGCTTTGAGATTTATATCTTTCAACCACATCTCTCCTTAGATTCAAAATTGCATCTTAAATTGCATACCTGGAATGTCTAACTAGATGTCACCTTATCAAAACAACCTTACAGTTCTCAAAATGAAACTCATTGTTCTTTGCTGAAAATGTGCATGTCTATTTAATTGTCAATATTGTGTAAAACAATTGTACATGTTTTTCAAGACAGATATTTGATTTCTTTCTATCTCTTACTCCCCACTTACGTAGTTATTGACTGAAAAAGTAAAGTTTATACCTCCTTAATCTCTATTTTAACTTTTGCCCTAATTGTGCACCTTAGCATATCTTCCTTGATTATTGCTATAACTTCTAAAATGATATGATGCATCAGAAAATCAACACCCAACAACTAAAATTACATTTTTATAATGCAAGTTTAACTATGTTTCCTTAGTTAAAAACCATTCATTCAACACTTCTCCATTACAATAGTGGTTTAAAAATTTATCCTAAGTAGGATTTTTTGTTTGTTTGTTTGTTTGTTCATTTACCAATGAAACCTTAGAAAACAGGTATTATTTCAAACAGATAAAATGATATTAAGACAAATGAACTTTAGGTTTAAAACACTCAATACTGAGCTAAGTATGGTGGTTCATGACTGGAATCCTAGTGCTTAGGGAGGCCAAGGTCAGGGAATGGCCTGTGTTCAGGAGTTCGAGACCAGCCACAGTAACATAGCAAGAGACAGTTTCTATAAAAAATAAGGAAATTAGCCAGGCAAGGTGGTATGTGCCTGTAGTACATGATACATGTGTGTAGTCCTACTAGGGAGGCTGAGGGGAAGAGAAGCTCAGGAGTTCAAGGTTATAGAGACCCACAATTGCGTCACTGCACACCAGCCTGAGCGATAGAGCTGGATCCCGTCTCTGATAAGTAAATAAATAAATCACTCAATAGCCACAATTTATATTCAAGTATGTTGTAAGCAAAGAGAGATTGCAACAGTCTCCACCATAAGTTGATGATAGCTTCTTTAGTTTATGTAAAACAAAATTTAGTTCAAGGCAAGCAAAAAGAAAAATAAATTAATTTGATTTAAATTCAGTTACATATGAAGTCACAAAATAGGCATAATTTATGAACTATTACCATTTACCACATTTAAAAATGTTTATTGCACTCCACAATTATATATAACATACTTTTCAAACCTTGATGCTTATACTAGCATATAGTTTTTCATTTCAACATGGAAAATAGATGTTCAGTTTTATTATAACTTGACAATTGGAGAGTTATTATGACTTTATATAGATGTCAGGAAAAGAAAATATAAGACCTGTTAGTAATTATAGAGTACATTTATCATAATTTGGTCATTTTGCTTCAGCCTGATAAATTGTATTATTCATCTATTGTGTTAGGTTGCAAATATTCTGGATTGTTTCAGCATTGTTAATAACTTAGAAAATAAATATAAAGTATTTGAATAAACAAAGTACTTCTAAGGTTCATATCATTTGTTTTGAAATTCCTATTTATTAGGACAGTTTTCTCTCTGACAGCTTGATATTTCTGAGGTTTCTCTAGCAACAGAATTATATACATATATAATTTCTATAGGGCTTAATATATAGGCATGTATATATTCTATAGGACTTATATATGTATATTCTATAGGGCATATATATATAGTTCTATAGGACTTAAGGACCACACATACAGGAGGCATCTATTGCTTAATATAAAGCCGGGACTCTGTCTCTTGGTAGAGATAGGCGATCAGAGACGGGACACGTAAGGGAGTCAAGTATCACTTTACTCCCTTAAAAACAGGGTGTAATTAACCATAATTTAGGTTCAGTAAAAACAACTTATTTTAAAATTTCAACAATGAGACTGGCATCATGTCTTTATTGTGATTTTTTATTGGAAGTTTCATCAACCCTAGTAATATAATTGACTCATCACTGATTATAAGAAGTAGCCTAGAGCAGAAGGCAGAGTAAGGAGTCCTAGATCTCCAATCTGGTTCTACTTTTTCTCTGTTGTTTTATAATATGTGAAAAGCCTACATCTCTGAAACTCAATTTAATTCTCTGAAAATAGAGATAATGGTATCTACCTCAAGGGAAGTGGTTAGGAGTAGGATTAATTCGGGTAGTGTTTATCATATCTGTGGATAAACTAAGTACATAATACATTATAAATATTTTTATTTTTATGGTTTTATAAATTTAGCCATCATGGAAAAATTGAAATTGAAAGAACTTAAATTTATATATGATGCCAATATGAGAAATGTAATATTTCAGATGTAAAGTAACAGTCAGGAAACAGATATTTAAATAAATTTTCCACACCATACATTACAAGAAAATGTGAAGCAAGATCTATCAAATGACTCATAATAGTTTCCACTCATGGAATATTATAGATGTGACCGAATATCTTAAATAAAAATTATGACATCTGGTCATCCTGATTTTAAGAAATGTGGCAAGATAAACTACTTATTGTAAATATAGGAACACAAAATTATTTTCTTGTTGTTGTTGTTGTTGTTGAAAGTGACATTTGGAGGCAGGTAGATTTTAGTGAAAACATGATTAGGAAAGTAAAGTTTCTTCCCAGGCCAGAGTAAGAGAATGCCACAGATTCCAACTCTTAATGACATGCTTTCTAAGGTATAAAAATAAAGTATAAGATAAACCTTCATAGGTACGCTGGGTTTTATATGATCTAAAATGCAATACTGTAAAATGTGAACTTTAGAAAAATGTTAATCTATATTACAGAGTTTCTCTCATGTCATAGCCACAACATTGTTCAATTATCACTCATTCCTAAATCCCCATATTGGAAGTTGTCAGTTGTATGTACCAACACTTCAAAGAGATTGAGAAGTGGCCAGGATCTAGAATATGCAGTGATGATAGGTAAAATTAACATGCATAGACTAATTGTGAGAAGAATGGAAGCCGTTTAAGGTTTACCCTTTGGTGACTATGCTCATCTCAAGCTGGAGTTGCTGTCTGTTCCAGTTTACAGTCACAATGGAGCAAGGAATAACAAGAGACACACACATGAGTGACCAGATCCCACATGTGTATCCCAGCCTGTGATGGCTCATATTGAGTGTCAACTTGATTGGATTGAAATATGCAAAGCATTGTTCCTGGGTGTGTCTGTGAGGGTGTTGCCAAAGAGATTAACATTTGAGTCACTGGACTAAGAGAGGCAGATCCATCCTCAATCTGGATTTGCACCATCTAATCAGCTGTCAGTATGGCTAGAGTAAAGCAGGCAGAAGGAAGTGGAAAGAGCAGACTTGCTGAGTCTTCCAGCCTTCATCTTTCTCTCACACTGGATGCTTCCTGCCCTCGAACGTCAGATCATCAGACTCGAAGTTCTTCAGCTTTTGGACTCTTGGATTTACACCGGTGATTTGCCAGGAGCTCTTGGGCCTTTGGCCACAGACTGAAGGCTGCACTGTCAGCTTCCCTACTTTTGAGGTTTTGGGACTGGGACTGGCTTCCTTGTTCTTCAGCTTGCAGACAGCCTATTGTGGAACTTCACCTTGTGATCGATCTGGTGAATCAATATTCCTTAACAAACTCCCCATTCATATATATATATCTATATCTATCTATCTATCTATCTATCTATCTATCTATCTATCTATCTATATATCTCCCATTAGTTCTGCCCCTCTGCAGAACCCTCATACACTGCCTTTATTGTGTAATAACAGCACTCCTCCTGATAACCAAGCTCAGAAACAGACCAATGAGATGACTTCTTGTATTGTTAATCTATTACTGCGTAGCAAATTACCATAAAACCTTGTGGCTTAAAATAACAAACACTATTTCACACAGGTTCTGAGCTTCAGAAACCCAGAAGCAACATATTTGGTGGTTCTGGCTAATGCTACCTGTGAGGTTGTGGCAAGATACAGGCAATGTCTGCAGGAATTTGAAAGTTTGACTAGGCAGGAGGATCTACTTTCAAACTCACTCCTGTAGCTATTAGCAAGAAGCTTCAGTTCCTTCAAATGGCTCCTCATGATAGGATGTCTGTACTCCCTCAGAATGAATAATCTGAGAGACAGGGAGGGAGGGAGAAAGAGAGAGAGAGAGAGAGAGAGAGAGAGAGAGAGAAAACTGAAGTTGTAGTGCCTTTTAAAAATAAACTATATGGAATTTCCACACTACTGCTTTCTCTTTAAGATGAAAAGATATAGTAGTCAAAGATTTAACTAAATTATCATAATTCTTATCAGCAATAGTGTTTCCTTATATAGTGTAATAAGAAATAAAAACAATCACCTACATAGTATTCTTGCCAAAATATTTATGCTGAATATCTTCGTAGGTATCAGACAAATCCAAAATATGAGACATGTGCCAAGATAATTGATCTGACTTCTTAAATATAATAAAGTCATTAGAATTTAGAGACTTACTATATCCCAATGAAATATGCAAACATTGGCTAGATTCTGATTTGGAAAAAGAGGGCTATGGAAGACATTCTTGGGAAAATTGACAAAATGTGAAGGTTTTGAAAATGGATTGAATATTTAGGTAATTTTATAAAATTAGTATTGATTTTCTAAGATTTGATGATGGTATTGTGGCTATATTGGAGAACATCTTTATTGTTAGAAGATACATAATGAAGTATTTAATGATAATGTGTAATGAAGCCTGAAGCTTTAAAAGAATTAGAGAAAATAATGAGAGAGAGAGAGAGAGAAGGGGGAAGGAAGGGAGGGAGAGAGAGAAGGAAAGTCAGAGGGGGAGAGAGAGAGAGAACAAATGTGGCAAATGCGGAATTATGTTACTTGGTAAATCTAGGAAAAGAGCAACAATATAGCGATGGTTGTTGAACTTTTCTTCCTAAGATTCTCCATGTTCTTGTTACACTCCTCTTCCAGCTTCCTTTAATGTTAACATCTTACATAATCATTGGGTATTTGTCAAAGCTAAGAAATTAAAAATTGGTGTAATACTACTACTAAATCACAGCTTTTATGTGAGTTTCATCATATTTTTCACTAATGTTCTCCTTCTATTCTAGGCTTTAATCCAGAATATCATATATCATTTAGTTGTCATGTCTTTTTAGTTTCCTTCAATCTGCGACCATTTCTCAGCCTTTCCTTGTTTGTCGTAAAATTAACATATTAAAAGCATCACAGTACTCATCAAACTACTACAATAGTATCTCATTGTGTGTCTCTAGTATATTGTATTTTCCATATTTATATGTCATGTTTGCCAAGTTATGGGCTTGACGCCAACTACTCTCAATCAAATACTGCACTTCAAACATAGCCTCATTCATGTCCACTCCTGGGCTTATGTACACCAAAGAGATAAATTATTGAATCACAAAGCTTAAGTGTACATTTTTATTTTTTGAATATTTGTTTTATTTCAATAGCTATTGGGTACAAATGGTTTTTAGTTACATAAATGAATTGCAAAGTGGGAGGAATCTGAGGTTTTAATGCACCCGTCACATGAGTAGTGTGCATTGTACCTGATAGGTAGATTTTTATCCCTCATCACCCTCCCACCCTTCCCCTTCTGAGTCCCCAAAGTCCATTATATCACTCTACATGCCTTTGTGTTTCCATAACTTAGTTCTCACTTATAAATGAGAACATATGGTATTCTGTTTTCCCTTCCTGAGGTACCTTACTTAGAATAATGGCTTCCAACTCCATCCAAGTTGCTGCAAAATACGTTATTTTGTTCTTTTTTATGGCCGAATAGTATTCCATGGTGTATATATACCACATTTTCTTTATTCACTCATTCGTTCATGAGCACATAGATTGGTTCCATATATTTGCAACTGTAATGTGTGCCACGGTAAATATATGCATGCAGGTGTCTTTTTATATAATCACTTCTTTTTCTATGGGTGGGTACCTAGTAGTGGGATTGCTGTATTGAATGATAGATCAAACTTTTAGTTCTTAAATAAATCTCCATACTGGCCGGGTGCGGTGGCTCATGCCTGTAATCCCAGCACTTTGGGAGGCCCAGGCGGGTGGATCACAAGGTCAGGAGATTGAGACCATCCTGGCTAACACGGTGAAACCTCCTCTCTACTAAAAATACAAAAAATTAGCCTGACGTGGTGGCAGGCACCTGTAGTCCCAGCTACTCGGGAGGCTGAGGCAGGAGAATGGCGTGAACCCGGGAGGCAGAGCTTGCAGTGAGCCAAGATTGCACCACTGCACTCCAGCCGGGGTGACAGAGCGAGAATCCGTCTCAAAAAATAAAAGAAATCTCTATACTATTTTTCATGAAGGCTGTATTAATGTATGTTCCCGCCATCAGGATATAAACACTGACTTTTCACCACATCCGTGCCAGCATCTATTGTTTTTTGACTTTTTAATAATGGACATTCTTTCAGGAATAAGTGTTATCTCAATGTGGTTTTAGTTTGCATTTCCCTGATGATTAGTGATGTTGAGCATTTTTTCATGTTTTGGCCATTTTTATATTTTCTTTTGAGAAATTATATTCATGTCATTTTCCCTTTTTGGTTGGGATTCTTGTTTTTTTATTGCTGATTTGTTTGTGATCCTTATAGATTCTGGATATTTGTCCTTTGTTGGATGTATATTTTGCAAATATTTTCTCCCATTCTGTGGGTTATCTGTTTACTCTGATGATTGTTTCTTTTGTTAGAGAAGCTTTTTAGTTTAATTAGGTCCCATTTATTTATTTTTGTTTTATTTGCATCTGCTTTTGGGGTTTTAGTCATGAATTCTTTGTCTAGGTCAATGTCCAGAAGAGTTTATCCTAGGTTATCTTTTAGAATTTTTATGGCTTCAGGTCTTAGATTTAAATCTTTGATCCATTTTGAGTTGATTTTAATATAAGATGTGGCTTTCAGGCCACAACCCTCCCGATCTATCAGCAAAGCCCCAACTCCTGTGCTGGTCGCTGCAGCACACTTCCCACTCGCTTCACCTTTTTGCCACAGTATCTTGATTCAGGTCTATGATAAACTAGATGCAAATTCTGGCAATTGTGCTTATTTCCATGAAAAGTTTTACTTAGTAATTAAAGAGGACTTGGCAAGGCCACAGAGAAAGAAAACAGCCTGTCTACAACTTTTCCTTTTTCTTTTATTCTTTCCTCATATTTCTTTCCATTTGTTTCTTATTCTCTTCCTCTCCACTTGATCTTAAGAACTACAGAAATAAAATATCTATAATTGAAGATGGATTCTCCTTTCCCTGAAAACTTTGACATCAGTGTCTTCCCAGGTACTGGAAGAGTTACTTTCCAGCAAAAATACCATTTAGTAGAAGCAGTTTTGACCTTAAAAGGATTTCTGCTGCCAGGGTTTAATGAAATAATGATATTGGCATCCCATAGCTCTTTTTAAATGTATTAATACAAACCATTGTCATTATGTTAATAGATAGCCTCATATTTACTGTTTATTATTTGCTGGGAAAAATTCTTTCTTCCTACTAATCTTTCAACATAGAGCAGAACTATATAAATTGTTTTTTACTTGAAGATTTTTTGTGTTATATTTCTTGGGTTTTGATGTCAATTTCATAAAATAAATTGGATAGCTATCTTCAGTTCTCCATGTTGTGCAAGAGTTTATATCGTATCTTCTCCTCAAGAGGTTAAAGTATCCTAATGTTACTGCTGGAAGATAGAGTGACTGTTTTATACATATCTAAGATAAACATCATGTAACTATATTACTGTATAAATATAATTTCAATATCAAATTTAGTTTCTCTATACACATGTTTACTGTTTCTTCCCAGATAAAATAGATTTTCCTCAGGAAATGGCTCATTTCACCCAGATTTAATAAGTTATTTACATGCAATTATATAGTGTGTTTTTTCAAAAAAATTTCTTATGTATTAAGCTTTTTATATTTAATTTACATATCTCCTTTAAAAATGTCATTATATTTTTAAATAAATAATTTAATGCATTTAAAAATTTACTTAAAAATACACACAATTTGACACAAACGCAAAATGTGATCCTAGACATACAATTTTCTATTCCCTTTTTGTACTTGTGTGTTTCTCCTATTCTGTTATCAACTTTGACTAATGTCTCACAAAGAAAATGAAAACAATTCATCTACTTTTAAAAATGATCAGAATAATACTATATGTGTGTGAGAAATACATATACACATCTACAGAGTTATGTATCATATAGCTCAAATTAATTACTTTATTGGCTAAATAATATTTATTATGTACCATAATTTCGTTATCGCCCTATTGATAAGGCAACATGAAATAAGCACCACTTTACAGATGCTTTATTTATCTTTTCTTCTATTTGGTTACTTTTGAAGTAGGAAAAGTTATTTATCTGTATATGTAATTAATTCTGTATTAATAAGTTCAACTTTTATTTCTAGTCACTCTCTCTACTTTTTAAACTTTATTTCTATGGTTCATTTTCAAATTTCTTAAGATGCCTGCTTAGGTATTTTATTTTCACAATGAAGGCATCTGGTGTTAAGCATTTTCTTCCAAGAATAGATTTTTTTTCTCCATCCTGATTTTTTTTTTCAACCAACACTCTCATTTTTGTTCTCATTAATATATGATATTCTCTTTGAATCAGGCATTATCAAGATTTACTTATATAATTTTAAGAAGTGATCTCATTTTGTTCTTCTTTTTATAAAAGGAGTTTCTCATTTTATTGAATAATACTAACGTGTTTTTACCATTGTAGATTGCTTGTCTCCTTTGCCTGAGCTCAAAAATATTCCCCAGATATGATAGATTTATATCTTTATCATTTGTTCTGCCTAGAAATAGGTGAATGGTTTCAATCTGCAAAATTTTATTTCCTCAGCTCATGAAAATATTCCTCCCTTATAAGTTTTTTATTGCCTTTCTTTCATGTATTACTAATGATTCACAATATAGCCTCAGAATCTTATATGCTTGGCCTGGTGATTTCAATTTTTATTTCTTTGCATATTTGTTCTGTGTATTCAAATATGCCTGTTACCTGATTTTCTGGCTACTCACTTGGTTTTTTAATGGTGATCATTCTGTTCTTCAATTCATCTGAATTTAGTAATTAATGTGACAGAAAATTCTAAGGGCTCATCCAATGTATATTTTCTCCTTTCTTACGAATAAATATCTCATATAATTTGGTAATATAGCCAACTAAAATGTTCACCTTCCTAGATACTCTTGCATTTGGTGGTGGCCAAGGAGCTCAGCTCTGGCCAATAAAGTTGAAGTAGAGATTGCTGGATTTGGGAGGTGTCCAGGAACTTTTTAAAAGAGGTTCAAACTTATCTGCCATGCTCCTTTCATTCTTTGGCCTTCCTATCTTGTACCCAGCTGACGGTGGATGGGATGCTTGCTTATTAGTGCAGGAATTATGTTAGGACAGTGAAGACAAAAGTTATAAATTAAAGAGTATGGATCAGACAAAAAGGATAAGCTGGTGACATTTATGATATTCCATAATCACTGCACCATTCTTTGTTTAATTCACGACTTTTCATTGTGTAAAAAAAAATCATTTCTTGTTAAACCACTGTAAACCAAATATTCTATTAATTTCAGCTGATTACATTTCTAACATACAATTAGATATATTGTTTTGGTTTTGTTTTCTGTATCAGAAGGTGTGTATGTGTGTGTAAAGGGTGTCCCAATTTATGTTATTAATCACTTTAATCTTTTTAATTTAAGTTTTACATGTGTGCCCAAAGTATTCTATTATTCGGAGCATATATTCTGATTGATATCTGCTGTTTTCCTCCCTCTGTACTCTGGACCTTTCCATGGCTGTGTTTTTTCTCTTCTGGTTCATTGCTGGTGGGGTCGAGTGATAGGAGTGCCTTTAAGGACTAGGATATCTCAGGAAATAGAAGCTGATGCAGCGGATGGCAATGCATTTGTGGTGCTGGAGCAACAAAGTCTCCAGGCTCCTGCTGCAGATCCTCTGATTTCTGCTGTCCAGGCTCTGCATTCTCTTTCCCTCAAGGGCAATGAGACTCAAAGTGCTCCTTCAGCTCTTTCTTTTCTTTTGGGTGTCAGAATGACCTGGCAAAGTCGTGCAAGTCTGATGATGAATTTTCATCCTTTGGGAGTTCACAGCTTTTTGAAGTACAATTTCATTTCATGATTTGCTGCCTGATTCTAATTTTCTATCACTTTCCTGGTTGTAAGGAATAGAAACCTTGGATCACCTATTTTTACAAAAAGCACAGCAAAGCGTCATATAAACTGCACATAAGCTGTATTATTTGTCTGTGGTTGCCAGTGGCCTCTGCAAATGCTGACAAATGAATTGAAGTTGGAGTGGAAGGGAAGAAAGGCACTGAATTTTTTTTTGTTTTGGTTTTGGTTATTAATGTTTTTAGAATAAATTTTTGGATTTTTAAAACAATCTCACTATTTTCCTTTTTACAAACTTTTTGCTTTGTTTCACCTTTATCTGAATTGTTTAATTCTTCATACTTTCCCTAGTGCTTCTTTGTTAAAGACAATCTTTTGAGCATTATACTTAGCTCATTTCTTTAAACTATTTCTCATCAAAAATCAAACCTTTTACTTATTAAACTATTGACATACTCTGTCATAATATTTGGTTCATCTTTAACTCTTTATTGTTATTTAAAATTTCATTTAAAAATTTTATTGTAGAGATATTTCTGTATAAACATTACAAATGATTCCTTGTTATTATCAAAAATATGGACAACATAATTTTCACACTTTAGAATTAGTGAGTCTTTTCAGCCAAGTAAGGGTATCTTCTCCCCTACATATAACATGGATATTTATAATAAAGTGATAACCCCTCTAAAAGCTTTAATGCATATTAATACAAATATTAATGTATTTACAATACAATACATATCTTTTGCACATATTTTATGGGTGTAACCTTTCATTAATTTATTTTTCTACTTAGCTTTCATTTGGTACACTTTGATACTACATTAAGCAATGAACAAGAATTTAAAACGATTTGGCTTGCAACATTGAGTGACAATTTTACAATTGTAATATGGTCCAATTCATATTGGCTAATGCTTCTTGCTTTAACTTTTTCCTGTTTGCTAATAGCATCTCCATGGTCAATTGCTTTCTGTTTTTTCATGCACAGTAAACTTTTACCCATTCTTTGCTTTGAAATGTTTCTAAGTCATTTTTGTAGGTGTTTTAAAATTTGATGTAGTTTTGTAATTCTTCCTGACAATATTTGTTTCTGAATAAACAGAATAGTTTAAAGCAATTTCCTTCACTGTTATCACTGTTATGTGTGGCTTTAAGTCTGTCACTTTGTTTTATGTTCTCGGTTTTGTTTTTCCTATTTCCTTTTGGTTGCCTTTGTTTCCTGTCATTTGCAATGCAAGATATATATGTTTGTTTTTAGTCTTCTACTGTAATGTAAAAAGTCATCATTCTTTCTAATTCTACCAGTGGGTTTCTATAATTTTCACAATAATATTTCACTATTATTTTTTGAAATAAAAATCAAAACCGATAACTTTTTGTTTTGTTTTTCCAAGTCTAACCTATGTTGTCTTTGCAAAATTAACTGTATTTAAGGACATCTCTTTCTTATTAGAATCAATATGGTATTTGTGCTATTTATTAGCATTTATGTTAAATTTTATGACATTCACAATATTGATTTCACTTAATGTTTTATTTTGTTGCCTGATATTCTTTCATACAGAGATATCTTCATTGTTTTAAATTTGTTTTTATTAATATCTTCTAAGGTTTAAGTATGTATTCAATGTGTTTTTCCTCAAAAGTGTTTATTAGTAATACATTTTCTAAAACTTTTCAGAAAGTTTCCAACTATAGAAAAAGCTATAGAGCTAAAGAAAATGTTGTTATACAGAGAATTTTTGAGAAATAATATTTTAACTTCAGAATTTACTAGAAATTACTCTATGGTTTTTCTGATGCCTAACACCGCAGAGAAGTTGCAGTTTTATTTTTAAATATATGTATGTGTGCATATATACACAAACTATATGTTTTTATGTATCTAGGTATATATATGATATATAAATGTTTGTATTATTTTAATACAAACATAACTTCTATTCAATATATTCATATATAATACTTTCTATTGTATATATTCATATATATGTATGTTTGTATTATTCTTTATTTTTAATAATTTGTCAAGGCATGTATGGGGGTTTTTTCCTTTATGTCAATTACTTAAAATATGATGATCAGTTCTTTCAAATTTAGATGATTTTTTCTTTATCTCCCATCGTTTTGGTTTATATTTTTATTTGTTAATGAACCTATGTTTATTCCTGATCTATTTGATCTACTTTTTGTTTCAGTGTAATTTTAATCAGCAATTTTGACCCATAATGAATATACAATAAAATTATCAATTATAATTGTATTACTTGATGTGTTTTGACAACTGTATCTGGTTTTGTAGTCCAACTACAATCATAACATAGAACAAGAGTATACAATTTATTTGCTGTTGAACCTCTACTTACTTTATTCATATCAGCTATTTATCTGTCATAGTTAATGGATTTAAACTTTTATTTTCATTATGGCATAATTTCACACACGTTTTTTGAGCATGAAGTTTTTTATAGTATATTTTTTACTTTCCATCTCCCCCAGTATTAATGGTAAATCTCTGCTACAGATTTAATTTCCTTGCAACTTTTTCTCACAGTCTTTTGTGATTTCTGATAGTCTTCTGTCTTTCCTTGTTCAACTTGGGACTGTTTCTTTTCTTGCAGGCTAACGTCTGCTTACTAGGTAAGCTTACCAGGTAAGCTGAACAAGTATTTTCAGGTGAGAGTAAGCTGTATTTGTTCCCCCACCCATTCTGCCACTTGTACTCACTATTAATGAGTAGTACATTAAAATATGGGAGCAGAAATGGAAACAATGTTTTGATGCAAATGAATTATTTGGAGAAACTAAATAAAATTAAATAAAAATACTGGAGAATAGTTGTGGGGATATTTATTTTAAAAATCTACAAAGATGATGCATGTAGATTTAATTATATTCTAGTATAACTTTAAAGAATAAAATAAAATTTTAGTTAAGACTTACAGAAGAGGGGGCGGAGCAAGATGGCCGAATAGGAACAGCTCCAGTCTCCAACTCCCAGCGTGAGCGACACAGAAGACCAGTGATTTCTGCATTTTCAACTGAGGTACTGGGTTCATCTCACTGGGGAGTGCCCGACGATCGGTGCTGGTCAGCTGCTGCAGCCCGACCAGCGAGAGCTGAAGCAGGGCGAGGCATTGCCTCACCTGGGAAGCGCAAGGGGGAAGGGAATCCCTTTTCCTAGCCAGGGGAACTGAGACACACAACACCTGGAAAATCAGGTAACTCCCACCCCAATACTGCGCTTTAAGCAATCAGGCACACCAGAAGATCATATCCCACACCTGGCCGGGAGGGTCCCACACCCACGGAGCCTCCCTCATTGCTAGCACAGCAGTCTGTGATCTACCGGCAAGGCAGCAGCGAGGCTGGGGGAGGGGCGCCCGCCATTGCTGAGGCTTAAGTAGGTAAACAAAGCTGCTGGGAAGCTCGAACTGGGTGGAGCTCACAGCAGCTCAAGGAAACCTGCCTGTCTCTGTAGACTCCACCTCTGGGGACAGGGCACAGTAAACAATAACAAACCCAGCAGAAAGCTCTGCAGACGCAAACGACTCTGTCTGACAGCTTTGAAGAGAGCAGTGGATCTCCCAACACGGAGGTTGAGATCTGAGAAGGGACAGACTCCCTGCTCAAGTGGGTCCCTGACCCCTGAGTAGCCTAACTGGGAGACATCCCCCACTAGGGGCAGTCTGACACCTCACACCTCACAGGATGGAGTACACCCCTGAGAGGAAGCTTCCAAAGCAAGAATCAGACAGGTACACTCGCTGTTCAGAAATATTCTATCTTCTGCAGCCTCTGCTGCTGATACCCAGGCAAACAGGGTCTGGAGTGGACCTCAAGCAATCTCCAACAGACCTACAGCTGAGGGTCCTGACTGTTAGAAGGAAAACTATCAAACAGGAAGGACACCTACACCAAAACCCCATCAGTACATCACCATCATCAAAGACCAGAGGCAGATAAAACCACAAAGATGGGGAAAAAGCAGGGCAGAAAAGCTGGAAATTCAAAAAATAAGAGCGTATCTCCCCCGGCAAAGGAGCGCAGCTCATCGCCAGCAACGGATCAAAGCTGGACGGAGAATGACTTTGACGAGATGAGAGAAGAAGGCTTCAGTCCATCAAATTTCTCAGAGCTAAAGGAGGAATTACGTACCCAGCGTGAAGAAACTAAAAATCTTGAAAAAAAAGTGGAAGAATTGATGGCTAGAGTAATTAATGCAGAGAAGGTCCTAAACGAAATGAAAGAGATGAAAACCATGACACGAGAAATACGTGACAAATGCACAAGCTTCAGTAACCGACTCGATCAACTGGAAGAAAGAGTATCAGCGATTGAGGATCAAATGAATGAAATGAAGCGAGAAGAGAAACCAAAAGAAAAAAGAAGAAAAAGAAATGAACAAAGCCTGCAAGAAGTATGGGATTATGTAAAAAGACCAAATCTACGTCTGATTGGGGTGCCTGAAAGTGAGGGGGAAAATGGAACCAAGTTGGAAAACACTCTTCAGGATATCATCCAGGAGAACGTCCCCAACCTAGTAGGGCAGGCCAACATTCAAATCCAGGAAATACAGAGAATGCCACAAAGATACTCCTTGAGAAGAGCAACTCCAAGACACATAATTGCCAGATTCACCAAAGTTGAAATGAAGGAAAAAATCTTAAGGGCAGCCAGAGAGAAAGGTCGGGTTACCCACAAAGGGAAGCCCATCAGACTAACAGCAGATCTCTCGGCAGAAACTCTACAAGCCAGAAGAGAGTGGGGGCCAATATTCAACATTCTTAAAGAAAAGAATTTTAAACCCAGAATTTCATATCCAGCCAAACTAAGTTTCATAAGTGAAGGAGAAATAAAATCCTTTACAGATAAGCAAATGCTTAGAGATTTTGTCACCACTAGGCCTGCCTTACAAGAGACCCTGAAGGAAGCACTAAACATGGAAAGGAACAACCGGTACCAGCCATTGCAAAAACATGCCAAAATGTAAAGACCATCGAGGCTAGGAAGAAACTGCATCAACTAACGAGCAAAATAACCAGTTAATATCATAATGGCAGGATCAAGTTCACACATAACAATCTTAACCTTAAATGTAAATGGACTAAATGCTCCAATTAAAAGACACAGACTGGCAAACTGGATAAAGAGTCAAGACCCATCAGTCTGCTGTATTCAGGAGACCCATCTCACATGCAGAGACATACATAGGCTCAAAATAAAGGGATGGAGGAAGATTTACCAAGCAAATGGAGAACAAAAAAAAGCGGGGGTTGCAATACTAGTCTCTGATAAAACAGACTTTAAACCATCAAAGATCAAAAGAGACAAAGAAGGCCATTACATAATGGTAAAGGGATCAATTCAACAGGAAGAGCTAACTATCCTAAATATATATGCACCCAATACAGGGGCACCCAGATTCATAAAGCAAGTCCTTAGAGACTTACAAAGAGACTTAGACTCCCATACAATAATAATGGGAGACTTCAACACTCCACTGTCAACATTAGACAGATCAACGAGACAGAAAGTTAACAAGGATATCCAGGAATTGAACTCATCTCTGCAGCAAGCAGACCTAATAGACATCTATAGAACTCTCCACCCCAAATCAACAGAATATACATTCTTCTCAGCACCACATCGTACTTACTCCAAAATGGACCACGTAATTGGAAGTAAAGCACTCCTCAGCAAATGTACAAGAACAGAAATTATAACAAACTGTCTCTCAGACCACAGTGCAATCAAACTAGAACTCAGGACTAAGAAACTCAATCAAAACTGCTCAACTACATGGAAACTGAACAACGTGCTCCTGAATGACTACTGGGTACATAACGAAATGAAGGCAGAAATAAAGATGTTCTTTGAAACCAATGAGAACAAAGATACAACATACCAGAATCTCTGGGACACATTTAAAGCAGTGTGTAGAGGGAAATTTATAGCACTAAATGCCCACAAGAGAAAGCAGGAAAGATCTAAAATTGACACTCTAACATCGCAATTAAAAGAACTAGAGAAGCAAGAGCAAACACATTCAAAAGCTAGCAGAAGGCAAGAAATAACTAAGATCAGAGCAGAACTGAAGGAGATGGAGACACAAAAAACCCT
This sequence comes from Macaca mulatta, assembly GCF_049350105.2. NCBI lineage: Eukaryota > Metazoa > Chordata > Mammalia > Primates > Cercopithecidae > Macaca > Macaca mulatta. Next base: position 82,519,407 of record NC_133419.1, read on the forward strand.
CCAAAAAATCAATGAATCCAGGAGTTGGTTTTTTGAAAAGATCAACAAAATTGACAGACCACTAGCAAGACTAATAAAGAAGAAAAGAGAGAAGAATCAAATCGACGCAATTAAAAATGATAAAGGGGATATCACCACCAACCCCACAGAAATACAAACTACCATCAGAGAATACTATAAACACCTCTACACAAATAAACTGGAAAATCTAGAAGAAATGGATAATTTCCTGGACACTTACACTCTCCCAAGACTAAACCAGGAAGAAGTTGTATCCCTGAATAGACCAATAGCAGGCTCTGAAATTGAGGCAATAATTAATAGCCTACCAACAAAAAAAAGTCCAGGACCAAATGGATTCACAGCTGAATTCTACCAGAGGTACAAGGAGGAGTTGGTACCATTCCTTCTGAAACTATTCCAATCAATAGAAAAAGAGGGAATCCTCCCTAACTCATTTTATGAGGCCAACATCATCCTGATACCAAAGCCTGGCAGAGACACAACAAAAAAAGAGAATTTTAGACCAATATCCCTGATGAACATCGATGCAAAAATCCTCAATAAAATACTGGCAAACCGGATTCAGCAACACATCAAAAAGCTTATCCACCATGATCAAGTGGGCTTCATCCCTGGGATGCAAGGTTGGTTCAACATTCGCAAATCAATAAACATAATCCAGCATATAAACAGAACCAAAGACAAGAACCACATGATTATCTCAATAGATGCAGAAAAGGCTTTTGACAAAATTCAACAGCCCTTCATGTTAAAAACGCTCAATAAATTCGGTATTGATGGAACGTACCTCAAAATAATAAGAGCTATTTATGACAAACCCACAGCCAATATCATACTGAATGGGCAAAAACTGGAAAAATTCCCTTTGAAAACTGGCACAAGACAGGGATGCCCTCTCTCACCACTCCTATTCAACATAGTGTTGGAAGGGCTGGCTAGGGCAATTAGGCAAGAGAAAGAAATCAAGGGTATTCAGTTAGGAAAAGAAGAAGTCAAATTGTCCCTCTTTGCAGATGACATGATTGTATATTTAGAAAACCCCATTGTCTCAGCCCAAAATCTCCTTAAGCTGATAAGCAACTTCAGCAAAGTCTCAGGATACAAAATTAATGTGCAAAAATCACAAGCATTCTTATACACCAGTAACAGACAAACAGAGAGCCAAATCAGGAATGAACTTCCATTCACAATTGCTTCAAAGAGAATAAAATACCTAGGAATCCAACTTACAAGGGATGTAAAGGACCTCTTCAAGGAGAACTACAAACCACTGCTCAGTGAAATCAAAGAGGACACAAACAAATGGAAGAACATACCATGCTCATGGATAGGAAGAATCAATATCGTGAAAATGGCCATACTGCCCAAGGTAATTTATAGATTGAATGCCATCCCCATCAAGCTACCAATGACTTTCTTCACAGAATTGGAAAAAACTGCTTTAAAGTTCATATGGAACCAAAAAAGAGCCCGCATCTCCAAGACAATCCTAAGTCAAAAGAACAAAGCTGGAGGCATCACGCTACCTGACTTCAAACTATACTATAAGGCTACAGTAACCAAAACAGCATGGTACTGGTACCAAAACAGAGATATAGACCAATGGAACAGAACAGAGTCCTCAGAAATAATACCACACATCTACAGCCATCTGATCTTTGACAAACCTGAGAGAAACAAGAAATGGGGAAAGGATTCCCTATTTAATAAATGGTGCTGGGAAAATTGGCTAGCCATAAGTAGAAAGCTGAAACTGGATCCTTTCCTTACTCCGTATACGAAAATTAATTCAAGATGGATTAGAGACTTAAATGTTAGACCTAATACCATAAAAATCCTAGAGGAAAACCTAGGTAGTACCATTCAGGACATAGGCATGGGCAAAGACTTCATGTCTAAAACACCAAAAGCAACGGCAGCAAAAGCCAAAATTGACAAATGGGATCTCATTAAATTAAAGAGCTTCTGCACAGCAAAAGAAACTACCATCAGAGTGAACAGGCAACCTACATAATGGGAGAAAATTTTTGCAATCTACTCATCTGACAAAGGGCTAATATCCAGAACCTACAAAGAACTCAAACAAATTTACAAGAAAAAAACAAACAACCCCATCAAAAAGTGGGCAAAGGATATGAACAGACATTTCTCAAAAGAAGACATTCATACAGCCAACAGACACATGAAAAAATGCTCATCATCACTGGCCATCAGAGAAATGCAAATCAAAACCACAATGAGATACCATCTCACACCAGTTAGAATGGCAGTCATTCAAAAGTCAGGAAACAACAGGTGCTGGAGAGGATGTGGAGAAATAGGAACACTTTTACACTGTTGGTGGGATTGTAAACTAGTTCAACCATTATGGAAAACAGTATGGCGATTCCTCAAGGATCTAGAACTAGATGTACCATATGACCCAGCCATCCCATTACTGGGTATATACCCGAAGGATTATAAATTATGCTGCTATAAAGACACATGCACACGTATGTTTATTGCGGCACTATTCACAATAGCAAAGACTTGGAATCAACCCAAATGTCCATCAGTGACAGATTGGATTAAGAAAATGTGGCACATATACACCATGGAATACTATGCAGCCATCAAAAAGGATGAGTTTGTGTCCTTTGTAGGGACATGGATGCAGCTGGAAACCATCATTCTTAGCAAACTATCACAAGAACACAAAAGCAAACACCGCATGTTCTCACTCATAGGTGGGAACTGAACAATGAGATCACTTGGACTCAGGAAGGGGAACATCACACACCGGGGCCTATCATGGAGAGGGGGGAGGGGGGAAGGATTTCACTGGGATTTATACCTGATGTAAATGACGAGGTGATGGGTGCAGCACACCAACATGGCACAAGTATTCATATGTAACAAACCTGCACGTTATGCACATGTACCCTACAACTTAAAGTATAATAATAATAAATTAATTAAAAAAAAAAAGAAAAAAAAAAAAAAAAGACTTACAGAAGAAAAACAGACCAAACTCTAATTCTATGACCCATGTTCAATGAAAAGCCCTTGTTCTAATAGAAAAAAAATGGGTAGATAAGTGTGTATATATTTTAAATTAAAATGTTGTGTTGCATATAATATTATTTGATTCCTCATTTATCCAGTCTTTTCAATTAATGGACCTAGTACTGTCCTTGAATGAACTGAATAAGAGGTGTTCTGATATAATTGATTAGTTTTCTTTGAGAAAATTGCTGTCCAGACTCATTATGTCTCAGAGAATACTCAGTCTTATCTTGCCAGCTCCCATGTGTTTTTCATGTGGAGAAGGTTTCTAACCTGTAAATTCTCTTTCTCTAAGTCATATTGCACCGTGGTAAATGTTTGCAACAAAAAAGCTTCATCCCGATTCCTAACTTTCTTCCCTCCCCTAAATCATCACAGTATTCTGCTGTGTTTTCAACAGCTTTGGAACAGGAATATATGAAATAACATTAAAATTTTTTTTAAAATCTCTGAATCATATCACTGTTGAGATGGACTAGCAATATTGAAAGCTGTTGGTGAATTGTCATCTGTGGGATGAAATGTAATTTCTTGATCTGAACTGTTTTGATATTAATTTCTCATATTAAAATGAGTATTTTTGTGCTCAAAAACATTCACTAATTATCATTTTAGCTATTAAAATGACACAACTAAAGAAGAAAAGCCCAGAAATTATTGTTTATACTGTTAGGATATGGAATTAAAAATTTGCAGATCATCTTGCTTGAAAAATATAATACTTTCTAAACATGTCATAAAATTGAGAAACTAAATACATTTTATTTTTAAAATCTCTATTTCATGTTTAAAAACGACAAGTGGAAGAATAGGTTATCCTCTGTAGGGTATAATATCTTAAATTTGAAAGATCTTATTTTAAGTTATAATTTATATAGAATGAAATACTAGCATCTTAAGTGTACCATTTAATCAGTTTTGATGAATCATATGTTGAAAGTACATTCAATTCATTTTGATGAATAATAGGAAGAATCCTAACATTTCTCATGCCTCTTCCTATACAATTCTCCTCCTAGATAATTTCACAATAGGCTAATTTTGCCTATTCTTCAATGTCATATTAATAGGATAAAAGAGCCTGTATATTTCTGTGTTCTATTTCTTTCACTCAACATACATCATGCATGTCTTTTCATTTATCAGATGTCTGTTTCTTTTTATTAAGGCATATATTAAATACTACATGCTTTCTCCATTCTCATGTTGATGGACATTTGGGATCTCTCAAGTCTTGGACCAGTATAAATAAAGTTTTTTTGAACATTTTTGTATACGGTTTCTAGTGGACAAGTCTTTCTTTCCTTGGTTATACACTTAACAGCAGAATTTCTGAATTGGTTTTAACTTATTAAGTTAGTGACAATGAGCTTTCCAAGATGATTGTTCATTTTGCAGTAGCAATAAAGCCTTCTCAACAACGTGCAGAACCTCATCCCTGGAACTTGTGAATAATCACTTGATATGGAAAATAGGACATTACAGATATTAGTAACGTTATATATCTTGAGATATATTATTTAGTATTATTTAAGTGGACACAGTCTATTTATAAGAGTCCTTAAAAGTGGAAGAGAAAGGCAGAGAGTGGGTAAGAAGTGTAACCATATAAGGAGAGGGAGGACAGGTTAGAAACATGAGAGGAACTTTTGCCATTGTTGCTGAACTTGAAGATGGAAGAAGGGAGCCACAGGCAAGGAATGTGGATGGCTTCCAGAAGCTAAGAAAAGCTCTTAGCTCATACCCAACAACAACAACAAAAAATGGTGACCTCAGTCTTAAACCACATCGAATTGAATTCTGCCAACAATGTGAATAAAAAATGAAATAGATTTTCCCCTGAGTCCTCCAGAAAGTAACACAGCCCTGATAAAACATTGATTTTAGTTCAGTGAGTCCCATGTCAGGCCTCTGACCTATACAACTATAAGATTAATTTGTGCTATTTTAAGCCACCAGAAGTACTAATTTATTATAGAAGCATAGAAAAATAATAATTAATTTTACCACCCCACCAATGATGTAAAAGAGATCCAGTTGCTACAGTCTTTCCAACATTTGATGGTGTCCTTCTGTGTAATTGTAGTTGTTCAAGTAGATGTATAGTAGTATCTCATTTTAACTTAAATTTGCATTTTCCTCATGTATAATGATGTTGATGTTATTTGCCATTTGTCTTTTTGGGAGGTGTCTGTTCAAACTTTAAATCTTTTTATTAGATGGTTAGTATTTGTTTTACCACTTTACAGTAATTCTGTAAATTTTGTGAATTCAAGTTATTTATCAATTATGTGTTTTGAAAACATTTTCCCCAGGCTGTGGATTTTCTTTCACTTTTCATAACAGAACTTTTAGGAGAGTCGTGTCAAATAAAAGTAAATCCAGATTTAGATAAGGATAAACTATTCACATAAAAAACTGTTGCAATAGAGAGAATACTCTGATCTCAGAAATCTGCAAGGATCTCAAAGTCTGTCAGAAAAGAGTTGGATTTTTTTTTTTTTTTTTTTTTTTTTTTTTTGGAGGAATAAGCAGTAAGAAAGGAGAAGTTAGGCAAATTAGAGAAAATGGTCAGCCATGTCTGAAAAAAATGTGTTGTTCGTGTTCAGCAAATTCTTGAGATAAGTTAATAAGGGGCCATGTTTCCCTTAGTGTTGTCTTAGGCTGGAGGCAAGCCGCGTTCAGAGACCCATAGGGAGGAGAAAGCCTGACTGAATTTGAGTCAGGACAAAACAGACGGTAAGAAGTGGGCAGTTGTGAGTGCTTGACCAGTAGAAGATAATGTTTTCTTCTAGTAACTATTGTTTTATTCATGTTTAATAGTTAGGTCTCTGATCCATATTATATTGATGACATGATTGTTAGGGATCGAGTTGTTTTGTTTTGTTTTGTTTTTTTCTGGGGAAACGTTGTCAAAATAGACTGATCCATATTTTGTGGTTAATTCTGGACTCCTCATTCTGACTTTCTTCTATTCTTTCTTCTGTAACACAAAATCTTTATTATTACAACTTAAAAATAAGTCTTGACCGCAATTACTGCAAGTACTGCATTTTTTTGTTTTTAAGATTATTTTAGCTAATATAGGTTATTTGCTTCTCCACATAAATTTTCTAAGAAACTTCTAAATTTCTACAAAATACCTGCTGCTTGGAATGAAATTGCACTCAATCTATATATAAACTTGAGGAAAATTAACATTTTAACTATACTAAATATTCCAGTCAATGGTCTATTGCATATTTCACAATTTATTTAAATCTTGTATTGATCTTATTCACAGTTTTGAGAAGAAAACATTAAATATTTCATGATAGTCTGTGATATCAACTTTAGGTTTTTCATAAATACCATTTTTCAGAGTAGGGAAGTTTATTTTCATTCAGGTTTACTGAACATTTTATATTACAAACGTGTGTTGCATTTTGCCAAAAACTTTGTCTGAAAAATTAAGATTATATGTGTTTTCTTCCTTTATCTCTTAATGTGGTTTATAAAATAGATTTCCTTTCATATATAAACTAACCTTGATCCTGTAGTAAACCTTATTTGATTATAATGTATTATGCTTTTTTAAATATTGCTAGATATAATTTGCTGATATTCTATGTTCGTGAGATATATTGGTTTGTAAATTTTTAATTGTAAAATCTTTGTTTATTTTTGCACCAAGATAAGTGACCCAATAAAACAAGTTGGAATTGACTCTCCTTCTCAGTTGGTATTATGTTCCCATTACATGTTTGATGCAATTAACCATTTTCATTATCTGTGCCTTTTAGTTACCTGTGTGAGAAATTGTTAAACTAAAAATTCATTTTCTCTAATGTCTCTGTTTCTATTGAATACTTTATCTTTTGATGATAAATCACATTTTCTCACTTTATTGCATGTATTATCTATACATATATATACACATACACATACACACACAGTTGTATGTGTATGTAAATGAATGCCACACAAAGTATACAAGTATAATACAAATAGATATTCTGCTGCTTCTCTCAATGCGCATGGTCAATATATTATACAAATTCAGTGTTTTGACTATAGTCAGGTTTCTATTGATTTTCCCTGCTCACTCTCATACTTTGGAATTGCCAGTACATTAGCAACAGAGAAGAGGTTTCTCATGTCCAATGGCCTGCCCTAATGTTTCTCATGGTAGGTAGGTGCAGATTTCTATTGTGTTTGGGCCTCCAAGGAATTCTAAGTTATCACACCAGCTATATTTGTACTTTAAGTTAATTTCTTAAAATTTTATCTATTTTTAAAATTTACTTCCATGGCTACGATATGCTCCTACAGTTCTTTCAAAGAGGAAATAGTTCATGTGTACTACTCTATTGGAGGAGGTTAAAACCCTTTGGATGTATATAATTAGATTACCTTGCCATCTGAGGTTGCTGATGGACTCTAAAAAATATGATTTTGTATGCCATTTGGGCTGCTGCTTCTTGTTAGAATTGGAGCAATGTTTTTCTGAGACACTTAATATTCTAACCTAAAACCTCTTGAGGATCATAACATTTTATATAGTTCAAATCTATTTTATTGTGGAGAACATGAAGCCAATAGAGTATGTGACCTGTTTCAGGTGGAATACCATGTTCCATAACAGCATGCTTCACAACCCAGGTCTCCAAATTTCAACTGAGGGTTCTTATTCTTAGCTAAGATTTGTGTAATGAGGTGGTTTATTCTGTTCTTTTCCACAACCTATTTGCCTTAATATGAAAAACCCATTTTGCTTACTGGACATTCATAGCTACAAAGAAATTACAGTACAAAAACCTAGGTTTTAACTTTTCACTTCGACCATGCCACCTTGTGTGCTTATGGGAAAAAGTTTGAACAAACAAGTAACCAAGAAGTTGTTTTTCAAAGTCATGTTTTCCTCATAAATCGAGAAAGTGTTTGCATTCTTCAAAGAAGGTTGCTTTAAATCCAAAACATCTGGTAATAAATTGCTATACAATCATGTCGTCTCAAGTGATATTGTGGATCTTTTTTGTGCTAAATGTAATTAAGCCAGTCCAAAAGCTGAGAGTGATACTTAAATACTGTAGAAAAGGTATTTCAGTTGCCTTTTAATAAATATTGCCTTAGAATGTGAAAATAGAATGTATAATATGTAAATAATTAGTGTCCAAAAAAGACTTAAATTTCATTCGAAACAAAGATCTATATACATAGGTAATATTTTGTGTGTAAGATAGAATAACATGTGTATTTACTCTACATTTAAATAGCTTTAATTTTTGCTTTAATTCTCTAAATCTTCTCTAATCTTCCTCATGCGCTTGCCACCCCCTGAAGAGCAAGAGACAACTTAGACTTGCCAAATTAAAATATTTGGTTCCAGTGTAATCACTCTCCCTATTAGTTTAACATTTTGTCACTTCAAATTTCATCTGCCTGTTAGTTTTGGCTTAACTCTTTTATATGACTCTGTTTTTTAATCAAATTAGATGTCTTTCAGATTTTCCTATCTTGTCTTTCTCTTTTTTAAGTTTCCTTCAGTGTAGAAGAGGGAGAATTGCTGTGTTCCTGTGACACTGGGGAAAAAGGAATTCCTAGATGCACCTGCAGGAGAAAGACTGACCTGGTAGAACATCAAAGTGAAGAAAGAAGAAGATATGCACAATAGAGGGGAAGACATTGGCAGAACCTCACTAAACATTGCAGATATCCCTATGTGACTCAGAATCAACACAAGATCCTGCCTGTAAATACTGATGCTGAAAATCAAGAACATTCTTTAAACTGAAACCATCAGAACAAACATGTTTTAAAAGTACAAATGTTATTATTAATGCAAAGCATATCTAAAATGCTTTTTTAAATGTGAAAAAGCAATGAAATTTTTAGTTCTGATGCCACCATACAAACAGCTAGGAAGCAGACACTTCTGTCTTTACAACAGTAAAAACAGAACAAACTGAAAATCAATATGTTTTGTGGACCTATCAGAAAACTGAGATTATAGGAAGAGCTGTTACACCCAAATATGAAGAAACAGAAGACTTCAGAGAGACAAAACCAAGATCTGCTTATCAGAAGTAGAAGACATTGGAGACATAAACTGGTAAGAACACTTATATGGCAATGTTAACAGATTCCTGGAATATGAGTGTGGACTATCTTGAGAGTGATAATCCCTTAAGAGCTTCAGTATTAGAGGGGCCTGCCACATTTATGGCCTTTACCCACAGTCATCTCACCAAATACTCACATTGAAGATGCCCTTGTAGCTCTGGCAGGGGCGGAGGAAGAGCAATCCTTGTGAATTACCTCCAGACTATGCTCTGTAAAACAGGTTTATTTTTCCAGGAAAAAAGACACTAATATCGTCTTCTAATGTCCACGAGATGATGAATGATGACCCTTATTTCATTTCTGACATGGACAATATTTCTCTTTTTTATTCTTGGTTAGCCTGGTTAGATGTTTATAAAATTTCCTAAATTTTCCAAAGGTGTAGATTTGGCTTGTTAATCTTCTGTATTATTTTTTATTTTCAAATTTATTGATATCTACTTTAATTTTTATTGTTTGTTTTCATCTGCTTGCTTTAAGCTTAAATTGTTCTCTCTTTCCTGTAGTTTATTATGGTGGAACATTATATTAATGATTTTAGAATCTTTCTTCTTCTCTAAGATATGCATCTAAAGTTATAGATTTCCTTCCAAGTTCTACTAAATTTGCATTGCTCAGATTTTGATAAGTTGCATTATATTTTAAATTATTTTCAAGTTATTTTGAAGCTTCTTTTTATATCATATGTTGCTTAAAGTATGTTTTTAAATCTCCAAATATTTGTATATTTCCAAATCTCTTTCTCTATTGATTTCTAGTTAAATCTCATCGTCATCCAAGAACATAATTTGTAAGTTTTCTGTTCTTATAAATATGTTAAGAACTGTTTTAAAGCCCTACATATGATCTATTTTAGTGAATGTTTCATTGGAGAGTAAGAAGAATATATATTCTGCCTTTTTAAGGTAGATTATTCTATAAATGTCAATTAGTCAAGTTGATTGATAAGACTGTTCAGGTCTCCTATGAACTACATGATCTGTCAATCAATGACAAAGAAATGTTGAGGTTTCTGACTATGACAGTGGATTTGTCTATTTCTCCTTTCAGTCCTCTTGGTTATTGCATTTAGAATTGTTATGCTTTCACAAAAAATTGAATTTAGGATTGTTAGACTTTCATTAAAAAATGACCCCTTTATCATTAAGTAATACAAAATGTTATCCCTTACAATTTTCCTTATTATAAAGTCTGGTTTGTCTAAATGTAATATAACTACTGTAACTTTCTTTTGATTATTATTGACATGGTTTATCTTTCTTCATCAGTTTACTATAACCTATGAGTTTTTATATTTAAACTGTCTTTTGTAGTGAATGTATCATTGGGTCTTGCTCTTTCATATTTAAATTGAATATCTCTGTCTTTTCATTGTTTGTATACCAGGCACCTTTAAAGTAATTATTGATGCAGTTGGATAAATATCTATCTTTTTTTTCTTTTACACTTTCACCAGTTTCAATTGAGTGTTTTATATTCATTCCACTTTATATGATCTCTTAACATATCAATTATACTAAATATCTTTAGAAATGAGTAGACACTATAAGAGTAAAGGCAAAAAGTATTATCAATAATCAATATACTCTAGTTGAAAAAGTTATTTTCCATATACATATGTATTAACAGCTTTGATACCACTAGACATGTATAAACAATTAAATGGACAGAAAGTAGCAGCTGGGCGTGGTGGCTCATACCTGTAATACCAGCACTTTGGGAGGGTGAGGCTGGCAGATCACGAAGTCAGGAGTTTGAGACCAGCCTGGGCAACAAAGTGAAACTCCATCTGTAATAAAAATATAAAACATTAGCCAGCCATGGTGGCAGACACCTGTAATCCCAGCTACTCGGGAGGCTGAGGCAGGAGAATTGATTGAACCTGGGAGGCAGAAGTTGCAATAAGCTGAGATCTTACCATTGCACTGCAGTCTGGGTGACAGTGTGACCATCCCCTGACCCCCCACCCCTCCACACACACATACAAAATGTGTGAGCCTGGTTTTTCACTGTTGAAATTGAAGATTACAGTAAACAAGGAGAGGAGGCCAGAACAAACCATGTAGTAACAGAGCAGAACTAGTTATTTCAATATGAGCACTTAGCACAATATTGATGCAGATAGTCACATACAGAAATACTTACAGATAAATGAAGATACAAGGGTTAACATATGCACATATATTCACTGTCTGCTCTTGGTCTGTCAGCTAAGAGGGACTAGAAACAATGACACCCAGTAGCAGTGAGCACATGAAGTGTTCAGATTTTGGTTTCTAGTATAAATTTGCATTATGGGGATCCTTAGAGAAATACTGATTCTACGATTATAGCAGTAAATACGCAAGATGGACATGGAGCATTTTTTTTTTTTTTTGGCAAAAATTTTGAAAGAGTTCAAACACACATAAACACACACACAATAACAGAGTAAGTCAAATAAATCTAAAGTATAGAATAAGTATTATTGTATTTGTATTCACAGAAATAAATGATTAAATAAATAAATGGAGGAGTCAAGTCTTCTATGAAGAATTCCAAATAGTTTAGGAAGACATTCCATCTTCAAAGAGGTGAAGCATCACTCCCAACTCTTTGAGTGGGGACTACATATAGTGACTTTCTTTTAAAGTAGGAAAACTAGGAAAAAATTAACTTTATAGTGAAAAAAATTGACAAACACCATCTCTACCAGGTATTAAGGTAAACGTCAACAGTAATAAGACATGTCAATAGTACATACCATTGATATGATATGATGAAAATGGAACTATACCTCTGTGATCTTTCTCCCAAAACCCAAAACTCCCCTCCAATCATGAGACATACAGCAGAAATACCTCAACTGAGGATTCAAACGATGATGAACCTCTGGTTCATCAAATCACATTTCATTTTTAATCTATCAGATACTTTTTTCTCCAATAATTTTTTCTTACATAACAGTAGGAGAGTTACTCAACCAGTGCTTATATTTAACCTCTTCAAAATGATCTTCTCTGAATTATTAAAAGCCATGCAATACTTTTTTTTTTTGAGATAGAGTCTGGCGCCATCTTGCCTCACTGCAAGCTCTGCCTCCCGGGTTCACGCCATTCTCCTGCCTCAGCCTCCCCAGTAGTTGGGACTACAGGCACCCGCCACCACGCTTGGCTAATTATTTTGTATTTTTAGTTGATACGGGATTTCACCGTATTAGCCAGACTGGTCTCCATCTCCTGATCCGCCCGCCTCGGCCTCCCAAAGTGCTGGGATTACAGGCGTGAGCCACTGTGCCCGGCAGCATGCAATACTTTTAAATTATCCTGTAGATTTCCAGAGCCTGAAAAACTGCCTTAGAAAACTGCAAACCTCTTGGAATACTCTAGCAGATTCAGGGAGAGAAGTCTCTCATCAGCTCCTAATATAGGCCATTGATGAGGTTCAGGACATCCCCAAAATATGGTTCCTCAGTATTTGAGACAATAGCAGAAGCAAGAAGGTCAGTCTCACCTCCCTCTTGCTCTTTTCTCTTGAAACAGGCCATGGAACTAAGCTGACCTTCCCTTAAAGTAGATCATAAGACCCTCATTCCAGTAGGGTTCTTTCTGTACCTGGAAGAAAGGAATGTCTTTAACTCTGAAAACACAGGGAAACAGAGAAAAATCTAAACAAAAGGGCCATGCCAAGTTCCCCCACCCCAGTTTTTCTCCATCAGATCACATCCCCTTTGTCCAATCATACTTCTGCATAAGTCTCCTCTCCTTAAAACCTATGAATAAAAATATACAAGTTTTCCTATTTCTTTAGGTTTTCATTTCTGAAGACTGTAGTGTCATATAAAACATATTAAATCAATTTGTATGCTGTATTACAAAAGAAAAATCTCAATATTTGGCAGAATCTCACATTCTGCCAAATATCTGAGAATTACTCCTCAAAACTATGACAGTCATCAAAAACAAGGAAAGTCTATGAAATTGTCACAGCCAAAGGAGCCCTAAGAAGACATGACAACTAAGTAAAATATGGTGTCCTGAATGGGATTCTAACACAGAAAAAGGATTAGGGTAAGATATTAATAATTTGTGGAACTAGGTATGGCATTTATTCCCTCTACTATCTTTGAAATTTTTCTATAGAACTAAAACACTTCCAGAAATAAAAGTTCAATTAAAATAATAAGGTTGTGAAACATGTATTAGTGTAGAAAGACAATAATGTCATGTAGTAGCAAGTTCACAGGAGTAGAAGTCAGGAGACTTGTGGCATCATCTCTATGATGCAGTAATTTCTCTGTGAAACCTTGAACATATCACTTATCTTTTCCAGGCTTTTCATTTTTTACATGTAAAAATATGAGTTTTGTAGTAAAAAGCCTCTTCTTTTTTTGGAATTATGTTTCTAATCTAACAATTCAGTTCAATAAATCCTTATTTGACTTGCTTTGATATTTTCAAGAGGAGTTTTGTCAGAAGGAAAATTCCATTACCTTTGTTTCATATATGGAGTCCTTTTCCATCTGTGCCCAATGTATGAATAATGCAGAATGACAGGGCAATTTCACCCCAATTTTACTGTTTCTGAAGGTATTTATAGGAATCTAAAATATGAAGCTTGTTACCAACTCGAGATATTTCAAAATAATTTATATTTCTTTACTACTGTTAATACCTTTTTTGTTGGTGTTATTGTACGGTTGTGGTGATGAGACACCTTGTCAGTTCGTGGAGCCTTAAATTAGATTGAAAAGCAGCATTACAAATACAGTTTTATTATATTACCAAATTAAGAGATGTTTAACATACAAGTTTATATATGCAGGTCCCATTTTTATGTTTACAACAAAGTAAGCATTGTTTTATAAAGAAGGAAATGAAAGAACAGAGTGGTTTTATAACTTGGTAAGACTCAACACACAGCAACTAAGATGTAGAGTTGAAATCAGGTCTCACGCTTCTCACACAAAGCGGAGAGTTCATTCTAATTGGACCACAAAATCCCACTAAGCACAGCACCTAGCACATGGTTGAATAATAAATATGCTTCATTTGTACATTTGTAGCATACATACTTGATTTCAGTTCTCATTTCATGCCCAAACATACAATGACACACACACACACACACCCCCCAAAAAAAAACAAAAACGGATAATCAACAGATTCATTGCCTTTTATTTAGATCATCAGAGGTGCCAAGACAGACAGGTGAATTGAATTCCAAAATGTGACAAGCTTTTTGAAGAGACCAGACAGGCAAATTGATTTTGCCTTTTGTGGAACATGAGAAAAAAATGTGACGGCTATAAAAGGATTAAAAAGAAAACTGGAATCTTCACAAATTCTAGCAATTGTTTGCTAACTTAGAATTCCTACAGTCTGAGACTCTAGGAATCTCTTTTTCATGGATCTCAATAAAATTCTCACTAGAAAGATTGGTGGTGGAGCCAGGGACCTGAGAAATCTCCTTTCAGGGTGCACAGGTACAAAACACTGAAAATTTATGTGGTCCTTCTCTTATATGGCGCACGAGTTTCCTCAACCTGATAACATCTCAAAAAATCCTGTATCTTCTATCACACTGAATGAAGAAAGACTGAATTCCTCCTTCTGTGATTAAAGATGAGGCAAGGATATCCAACTCAAGCTTTCTGTTCAACACCAAACTGGAGACCCAGAAATAAAAAGAGATGCAGTACACACAGATTGAAAAGAAAGTAGTAAAACTGTCTTCATTTGCAGATGGTACAACCATCTACACAAAACCCACAAAACATTTTCAAAGATGTAGTAGAACAAATGGGCACTTTTAGCAAGGGTGTGGAATACCATTTTGTTCCTTTATACTAATATTCAATAGTTAGAAGTGGAAATTAAGGGAAAAAAATTACTGTTTACCTAGGTGCAGGTAAAGGCTTTCTAAGAGTCAAAATTTAGATTCACTAAAATAATATATTGATACATTTGACATAGTAGCAACTTAAAAAATAAAACTTTTTGTTGTAAAAAAACAAGGTTATAAAATATAAGATAATTGACAGGGAGAAAATATTCTAACATGTATCACATATAAATATTTAATAACATAAATTGAGGGAAATGATAGAAATAAGAGAAAAATGGGCAAACTTACACGAACAGACATCAAAAAAGAGGTACAAAATGGATTTGAATACTTCACAGTTCAATCTTCCTGGTAATTGTTCAAATGTAAATAAAATTACACTAAACTACCATTTCTCAATTATTTGACAAAATTTTAAAGTATGATACTAATGTCTGTTGTTGATACTGTGGTGAAAGGAGCCTCCTCACACATTGCTAATAAAAATGCAAATTCCACCATGTTTATATAGGAACATTGACAAACTTACATAATGTGTCTACTTTTTAAAAGAATATTTTTTATTTTACAGTAGTTTTAGAATGAAGGAAAAATTGTGAGGATAGTACTGTCTTCATATACTCAAATGCAGTTTTCAAATTGTTAACATCTTACATTAATATCGTGCATTTGTCATAAATAATGAACCAATATTGATATATCATGAAGTAAAGTCTTCACTAAAATGTCCATAATTTTAAACTGATGTGTTTTTTTTCCGTTGCAAGATTCCATTTAGGATATCACATTACATTTAGTTAGCATGTCTTCTTAGGATGTGCTTGGCTCTGACAATTTCACATACTTTCCTTGTTTTTGATGATCTTGGAAATGTTTAGGATATTAGGTAATTTGCACAATGTCCCTCAATTGAGATTTTTCTGACGATTAGAATGAGGTTATGGGTTTTGAGAAGATCACAGGGACAAAGTATCATTCTTATCACATAACGTCAAGGATATATACGAACAAAATGATTTATGATCATTGATATTAATCTGGATCACCTGCCTGAAGTAGTATTTTTCACATTTCCCTGCTGCGAAGTTACTATTTTCCCCTCTCCTTAGTGCACACTTTGGAAGAAAGCCACTTCGTGCAACACACACATATTGAGTAGAGTTAATGCTCCGACTCCGGAACAGCAGAGTATCTTTCTAAACTATTAGAATATTTTTCAGTCATTTATTTATGTCAGCACAGACAATGCATATCTATTTTATTTTCTGGGGTAATAATCCAATACTACTTTCTTTCTTTGCTTAAGAATTTCCACCTATGGCCTTTGGGAACTCTCTCAGTTGGCTTCCGCATTCCTTTGAAATACCCCACCAGTGTTTCTGTTTTCTTCTTAGTACTTCCTTATGTTGGCATCACAATATGTTCCATAATTATTTTGTATATTCCCTATCTCAGTCCTAGAATTAGCCATTCCTCCAATGGGCACTGGTTCCTTTTATTGGAGAATAGTATCAGAAACCAAGGTCTGGGCCAGTCCTGGTGGCTCATGCCTGTAATCCCAGCTCTTTGGGAGACTGAGGAGGATGGATTGCCTCAGGTCAGGGGTTCAAGACCATCCTGGCTAAGACGGTGAAATCCTGCCTCTACTAAAAATACAAAAATTAGCCAGGCATGCTGGCATGTGCCTGTAGTCCCAACTACTTGGGAAGCTGAGGCAGGAGAATCACTTGAGCCCAGGAGGCAGAGGTTGCAGTGAGCCGAGATCACACCACTGCACTCCAGCCTAGGTGACAGAGTGAGAAAAGAAAAGAAAGAAAAGAAAAAGAAAAGGAAGGGAAGGGAAGGGGAGGGGAAGGGAGGGGAGGGGAGAGCAAGGGAGGGGAGGGGAGGGGAGGGAAAGAAAAAAGAAACCAAGATCTGAGCACTGTATGTGCTCATTCATTCTAGAGTGTCATTGTTTCTAGGTGTCCTCAGCTGACAGAACAAGGAAATGTGTGTGTGTATACTCAATCCACTTATATTCACGTATCTATATTTTATGTAATTATCTGTATTGGTACTGACTTAAACATAAGTTCATACTGATGCCTCCGATACTAATTCATTATTACATGGCTTATTCTAGCCTCCTCCCATGGTTAGTTGTAACACTGTCACTCCAAAAACGCGAAATCTGGCTTTTCATATCCACAGTTATCTTATTTGACTGTTGAGTTTCTGTATACATGTATAGTGGTTACAGATTGTTAACATAGACCCCTATGAGGACTAATCTTATCAATTAGACTACAGTGCTGATATGTAGTTTCCTTGTCTTTAGTTTTACAGGCACCACTCACTTCCAAAATTACTTCTCAGCATCTTTCCTCGCTTCCATCCAGTTCAGTTAAGTTTTTTTATGGATTTGTTATTCATTTAAGTTGTTTTGTCGCATTTTGTATCCCATCATATGATTCTTTAACATGGTACTTTTTAAAAATTGGCGTTTATTTCACTCCACACTTTGTTTAGGAAAATTCTATGAGCTTTGTAAATGTGCAATGTTTTGTATCCACCATTAAAGTATCAACATTCACTACCCTAAAAAAAATAAAAAAATAAAAAAATAAAAAAAATAAAAACCACGTGCTTCCCCTATTCAGCACTTCCTCCTCACAATGTCATAGCAACAACTGATATGTTTACTGTCTCTGTATTTTTGCCTGTTCCAGAATGTCATGTAAATGGAACAATACAGTATGTAGCCTTTTCAGACACGCTTTTCCCAACTTAGCTACCTGAATTTACAGTTCATCTACTTAAGTGTGCCTTGATAGCTCATTTCTTTATTCACTGAAGATTGTGATATTGAATAGACTTACCAGACATTGTTTATTCATTCAATTACGGATAAAGATGGTGTACACTTTGGATTATACATTTTTGTGCAAACATGTTTTCACAGTTGGGCAAATAGGAGGGTGCTTGCTGAATCATCTGGTAAGACTGTGTCTAGCTTTGCAGGAAGCTACCAAACTGTTTCGCAAAGTGGGAGTTCTCACCAGCAATCAATGAGAGATCTTCCTATCTCACATTCTTTCTAGCAGTTGGCATACTCAGATTTTTAACAAATTTTAACCACTCTAATAAGTGTGTGATGGCATCTCATTATTGTTTTAATTTTCATTTCCATATTGGCAAATTACAGTTTTTCATATTTTCAAATGCTTATTTAACATTCGTATATCTTTTTTAGCGAGGTTCCTATTCATATCTGCTCATTTTTAAAATTTAATTGTTTTTCTTATTGTTTAATGTTGTGTACCTTTTGTATTTCGGTTACAAATGCTTTATCAGGTATATGTTTTATAAATATTTTCTCCCTTTTGAACCTTGTTTTTTCCTTCTCTTAATAGCGTTTTTTATGTAGCAGAAGTTTTTAATCATAATAAATTCTTTGTTAATTATTTATTTCATGAATAGTGCTATTTACATTGTGTCACTAACACAATATCATATGATTGCTCTCTTATGTTTTATTTAAGGCATTTTATAGTTTGACATTTTACATTTAGGTGTATGTTCCACTTTGGGTTAGTTTTATTAAAAGCTTAAGTTCTGTAGGTTGGTTCATTTTTTCTTTATGGAACATTAATTGTTCTAGAATCCTTTGTTAAAAAATCATTTTTCCCTTTACACTATCTTTATTCCTTTTCATAGATCAGTTGACTATATTTATGTGGTTCTATGTCTGAGCTCTCTATTCTCTTTCATTGGCCTATGCATTTATTCTTTCACCAATACTCTGTAGCATTGATTTCTATAGCCTGTTACTAAGTCTAGATATTGGGTAGTATGAGCTCTCCAGCTTTGTTTTTATTCTTCAGTATTGTATTTTCTATTCTAGGTCTTTTGTTTTCCACATAAATTTTAAAATCAATTTGCTAATAACATAGCTGAATTTTTATTGTAATTGTGTTGAATCTATAGATCAATTTTGGAAGAATTAACATCTTAAGTACATTGATTCTTACCATCCATGAACATGTAACATGTCTTAATTATTTAGACCTCTGGATTTTTCATCAGTGTTTTGGGTTTCTTTCACATAAAGATCCCGTACTTATTTGTTTGATTTATATATCAAGATTTAATTGCGTTTTTGATCCTGTAGTAAATGGTATCTTGTAAAGTCCAACTGTAAATTACTGGCATATAGGAAAGCAACTGAGTTTTGCACATTGACCACGTATCATTCGACTTTGCTTTATATAGTTGTTTATTAGTCACAGGAGAAATTTCTTGTCAACTCTGGTATTTTATACATAACCAATATGTCATCTGGACGTAAAAACACTTAAAGTTCCTCCTTCCCAATATTGTGACCTTTCTTTCTTTGCCTGTGTGTGTTTCTACTAGCTAGGAGTTTGAACACAGTGTTGTGTTGAAATAGTTAAAGAGAACGTGATTGTCTTCTCATCAATTATAGTGGGAAACTTCTTCATCTCTCAATACTAAGTATGATGGCAGACATACATTTTTAATACACTATTTACTCTTTGGTTCCCTCCTAGACCTATTTTTGAGAGTTTTCTTTTTCTTTTTTCATGAGTAGGTCTTTCAGTTTTTAAAATGCTACTTCTACATCTGTTGATACACTCATGTGGTTTTTCACATTCGATCTCTTAATAGGATGTATTACACTGATTGACCTAAGAATACTGAACTAGTCTTTCATTCCTAAAATTAACAGCACTTTATTACACATTATCCTTCTTATATGTTATTTTATTTTCTAGTATTTTGTAAGGAGTATTTTGTCTCTTTTCACAAGGAATATTGGTCTGTATCTTATAATGTCTTTATCTGGTTTGGGTATTAGGATAACGATTGAGGTAGGGATTAACCACTCACCTTTTATTTTCTTGAAGAGATTGTGATGGTGAAGCTATCTGTGATGGTAGATTTTTTTTTTTGGCCAGGTGATTAGTTTTTCTTCCAATTTGAAAAATAGATATAGGACTATTCAGGTTATCTGTATTTTCCTGTGTAAATTCCAGTGGTTTATGTCTTTAAAGAATTTGGTATTTTTTATTCTAAGTTACAAAATTTGTTGGTTTAAAGTTGTTAATATTATTTCTTTATTTTTCTGTTACTGTTCATGAAATCATATAAATGTCCTGTCCTTCATTTGCAATATTGATATTTTGAGTCTTCTCTCTTTATTTCTTAATTAATTTGATTAAAGGATTATTAATTTTATGAATTTGCTCAAGAACAACTTTTGCTTTTGATGGTTTTGTCCATTATTTCCTATTTTCAACTTCATTAATTTCTGCTATAAATTGTATTATTTTTCCTATGTTTGCATTAGGTTTATATGCCTTTTCTTTTTCTAGTTTCCTAAGGTATAAGATAAGGCTATTGATTTTAGAATTTTTTCCCTATTTATGCATTTAATTCTATATATTTCCTTTTAAGTACTACTTTTACCACATTTTTATTTTATGATGAGTTGCATTTTAAATTTTAATTACAAGTGTGTTAATTTCAAACTAATTGAAGATTTTCATACTATGTTTATATTACTGATTTTACTTTAATTCCACTTTTTGTCTGAGAACATACTTGTATCATTTTTATTTTTTAAAGTGTCTTAAGGTGTTTTTCTTGATGCAGAATGTGTTTTATCTATGTGAAAGTTCCTGGCAAGCTAGAGAAAAATGTGTATTCTGCTTTTACTGAATGAACTGTTCTATAAATGTCAATTAAATCAAACGGATAACTAATGTTGTTCAGACAAACTGTGTCTTTAGTGGTTTTCTCCTACTTCATTTATTAATAACTAAAAGATGTCTTGAATTATCTGACTGTAACAGTGAAATAGTCTACTTTCCTTTAAGCTTTATCAATTTTTACTTAATGTATGTTGACATTCTGTTGTTACTTACACAATAATGTAGGAGGACTATTATGTCTTCTTGAAAAATAGACTACATTCTTATTACATGCCATCTTTTATCCCTGATGATTTTTCTTGTTTCAAATTCTGCTTTGTCTGAAATTCATACAGCTACTCCAGTTTTCTTTCGATATTTCTTAGCATAGTGTATCTCTACTCCTTTACTTTTTACTTATCAGATACTTTACATATAAGTTGGATTTCTTATATATAGACAATGTATAGTAGTAGTATTCCTTGCTCCCCACCCCATTCTGACAATATCTATCTTTTAATGATATAAGTAGACCATTTATATTTAATTAATATTGATATAGGGGGGTTAATATCTACCGAGTAGACCATTTATATTTAATTAATATTGATATAGTGGGATTAATATCTACCATGTACACAATTTTTTTCTATTCATAAAATTTTTTCACTTCTTTAGCCTCCTTTTTTCTGTCTTCTCTGGTGTTATTGAGCTTTTCGCATGATCCCATTTTGTCTCCTTTCTTAGTATTTTAATTATACTGCTTTTTAGATTTTTGTGTTAATACTTGCCCTAGAGTTTACATTTTAATGAATTTAAGTCTACTGATTTAGTTAGTTCAGGTTGCTATAACAAATTAAACAAACTGTGTGACTTAAGCAACAGAAATTTATTTCTTACAGTTCTGGAAGTTGGGAAGTCCAAGATGAAAGCACAGCAAATCTGGTGTCCGCTGAGGGCATTGTTTCTAGTTTGCAGATGGATGTCTTCTTCTTTTGTGCTTACATGGCAAAAAACAGAGAGAAAGGAAATAAGCGGTCTTGTGTCTCTCCTTATAAGGTCACTAATCTCATCATGAAGGACCCAACCTCATGACCTGAGTAGCTTCCAAAAATCTTAATTCCTAAACGATATCACTGGGGTTATGGCTTCAACATACAAATTTTGGGGGAACAAAAACATGCAGTTTATAGCATTGATCCTCTAATACTACTGTGTAAATTACAAATAATGAAGTTTCCTTGGAATAGAGTATTGCTAATTCCTTCCTCCAATCCCTTGTAACATTTATTATTCATTTCACTGATCTACGTTATATCATCATCCAGTATATTATTACTGTTATTGTTTAAAGAAACACCTATTTTCTTAGATCAATTGAGAAGAAGAAAAGTAAGCACATTTATTTTACCTTCATTTACTCCTTTTTTTATGAAGATCCAATTTTTTTGACCTATATTATTTTTCTTGTTCCTGAAGAACTTCTTTTAACATTTTTTTTGCAGCATTAGTCTTCTGAAAATGAATTGTTTCAACTTTAACTTTCCCAATGAGTTTTTATTTCCCTTTCATTTTTGAAGAATTTTGTTGAATGCACCATTAAGAGATTGGTTTTTGTTTATTTCATTTCAACACATTTAAAATTTTACACATCTTATTTGCACGGTTTCTAATTGCATATCCAATTTAATTATTTTCTTATCTATTTGCAGCTAAGGTGTATTTTTTCAAGATTCTTTCACATTTTCGCTGTGTGATTGATTATCTGTAGTTTGAAATCATATGCTTGGGGTGGGTGTGTGTGTGTTTGGTATTTTTCCTAACTCCTGTTTTCTAAGTGTCTTGAATGTGTGATTTATTTTTTATCACTGTTTTAGAAACATTCTTAGCCATTATTTTATTATGACTTTAAATATTTATTTTTGATTCTTTTTCTTCTCCTGGTATTCCCACTAGATATAGGTGACATGTTTTTATATTTTGTCACAATTTTGATGTTGTTGTTTTTGTCATTTCTTTTTTTGCTTTGCCTTTCCATTGACCTATCTTCAAGCTTATTGACCTATCTTCGAGGTCATGGATTATTTCTTTTGCTATATCCAATCTACTGATTAACCTATCAAAAGCATGTTTTATTTCTCTTACAGTGCTTTTGATTTCTAGTATTTCCTTCTAATTCTTTCTCAGGGTTTTCGTCTCTCTGCTTGAATTACCCTTCCTCTCTTGCATGCTGTCTACTTTTTCCATTAAAGTTCTGAACTTCTTAATCATAATAATTTTAAATTTCCTGTCTGATAAGTCTATCATCTGTGTCATATCATAATGTGGTTCTGACATGTTTTGCCTCTTAAGACTTTATTTTTTCCTCTTGCATTTGGCTTGCCCTGTAAATTTTAGTTAAAAGAAAGAAACAATGTATCAAGTAACAGGATCTGAGATAGATAGGCCTCTAGTGTGACAGTTGACTAAACTTTTTAAAATGTCTGCTGTTTTGGCCGGGAGCGGTGGCTCAAGTCTGTAATCCCAGCACTTTGGGAGGCCGAGACGGGCGGATCACGAGGTCAGGAGATCGAGACCATCCTGGCTAACACGGTGAAACCCTGTCTCTACTAAAAAGTACAAAAAACTAGCCAGGCGAGGTGGTGGGCACCTGTAGTCCCAGCTACTGGGGAGGCTGAGGCAGGAGAATATTGCATAAACCTGGGAGGTGGAGCTTGCAGTGAGCTGAGATCCGGCCACTGCACTCCAGCCTGCGTGACAGAGCAAGACTCCGTCTCCAAAAAAAAAAAAAAAAACAAACAAAAACTGCTGTTTTTATGAACGCAAAAGGCTTCCAATTCCTCTAGTTTCTTTTTCTTTCTTTCTTTTTTTTTTTTTTTTTTTTTTTGTCTCTTTCCTTGACTTTGGATTTTCTTAAATACCTCTCAAAAGATATCCCATATGTTGCAACTCTTTCAGCTGTAATCCACTGTTATTATATGGGAGCCCTATTACTATGACAGTATGGTATGTCAGGGTGAGGGAAGCATTCTACAATGTTTTGATTCAATTTCAGTCTTAGTAGATCTTTGTCTTGGTACCCTAACCTTTTCAAGTGTTTCTCTAGAGGTAAAAGATTTTCCCTTCCTGCCTCTTAACTTCCTTTTCTGTTTGCAATTGTAACCACATAACCAGTCTAAAGCTCAAGTTTGCAGTTTAGGTAACCCGGGTATACACAGGTGAATAAATCATGCAAGTATGACTATAACCTAAGTTCTTGGTACAAGGAATAAGGACAGAATTAAGAAGCGAAAACCTCATGGCATAATCCACTATTCAATCACATTGAGCCCTGGCATCACCTCATTGCAAGATCCAATCAGATTACAACTCATTATCCTCTACATTTGAAAACTGCCCCTGCTGTTTGTTCAGGGAGATTAATCCAAGTATTGCCTCCTGTCTCCCTAGCAGTCTATTTTGTGCATGGACAAAGAGACCCGGTTTGGTTCAGTAATTCAGTGCTCCCAACTGTCTCCTTGAAGCATTATCCCTGTTGATTATGGGTTTTTTTTTTTTTTTTAACTTCTTAGGTGAAAAAACTGATGGCTGGAGAAAACTGAGAGAGGCAACAATTAAAGAAATAAAAATAAAATTAAAAACGGAAAAACAAGTTTAGAAAAAAAAACAAATTTTTCTTATTTTCCTTTCTCCTTTGATATGAGCCAACTTAAGAGTTTATAGATTCCTGTTTTCTGTAACTAGTAACTTCAAGTATTCAGTCTTTTATCTGAGCAGCACAGCGAAGGTCATGATGTGTCCAGAATTGGTGGGTTCCTGGGCTGGCTGACTTCAAGAATGAAGCTGCAGTCCCTTGCAGTGAGTGTTACAGTTCTTAAAGATGGTGTTTCCGGAGTTTGTTCCTTCAGATGTTCAGATGTGTCCCCAGTTTCTTCTTTCTGGTGGATTCATGGTCTCACTGACTTCAGCAGTGAAGCTGCAGACCTTCGCAGTGAGCGTTATAGCTCTTAAAGGCAGCGCATCTGGAGTCGTTCGTTCTTTCCTGTGGGTTCGTGGTCTTGCTGGCCTCAGGAGTGAAGCTGCAGACCTTCAGGGTGTTACCCTTCCTAAAGGTGGCGTGTCTGAAGTTGTTCAGACCTCCCAGTAGGTTCATGGTCTCACTGGCTTCAGGAGTGAATCTGCAGACATTCATGGTGAGTGTTACAGCTCATAAAAGCAGTGTGGACCCAAAGAGTGAGCAGCAGCAAGATTTGTGGGGAAGAGCCAAAGAACAAAACTTCCACACCTGGAAGGTGACCCAAGCAGGTTGCCAGCTGCTGGTTGGGGTGGCCTGCTTTTATTCCCTTATCTGGCCCCACCCACATCCCACTGGTTGGTCTATTTTACAGAGTGCTGATTGGTCCATTTTACAGAGAGCTGATTGGTCCATTTTGACAGAGTGCTGACTGGTGTATTTACAAACCTTTAGCTAGACACAGAGTGCTGATTGGTGCATTTACAATCCTTTAGCTAGACACAGAGTACTGATTGGTGCATTTACAATCCTTTAGCTAGACAGAAGAGTTCTCCAAGTCCCCACCCTTCCCAGAAGCCCAGCGGGCTTCACCTCTCATTAGCACTTGCTGCAGGGCTTTGCAGCACCTAGCCTGGGCACTCTGGCAGCCCAGAGGGAGCTCATCTCAGACAACCAAGAGGAAAAAGGAAAAGAGGGGAAGCGAGAAAGAGACAGAGACTCGCCATCGTGGCCAATAACCCTGCAAAGAGGGAATGATGGTCCACGCACAGGATCCAGCCTCTGATCCAGCCCAGCAGGCGCCGGTTGGCCTTGCGGAGTGCGGTGCTTGCCAAGCCTGTGCTCACCTGGAACCTGTGCCAGCCACTGAGCACCGTGCACTGCAGCCCCAGCTGCCCCATACGCCTCTCTCTTCACACTCCCCTGGGAGCAGAGGGAGCCAGCTCAGACCTCTGCCAGCCCTAGAGAGGGGCTCTCATAGCGCAGCGGTGGACTGAAGGGCTCCTCGAGCACAGCCAGAGCAGACGCCAAGGCTGAGGAAGCACCGAGAGTGAGCGAGGGCTGCTTGCACGTTGTCACCTCTCAATGAGACATGCCTGAGCAGGCCTGGACTGCGGTCATTTAGGTGCCATAGTGAAAGTTATGAGATAATCCCATGCAAGGCTCTTGGGCAAGCCTAGATGACGGCCATGATAGGCCACATAGCAAGAGAATCACATGTAAGCCTGAGTTATGAACCTGTCACAGATTGATTAACTGCTTTTGTTCTGCTTCTGCGTACTCACTTTCGTGCCACTATGCTTCTCGCCATTGTGAGCTTGTTTCAAACTAGCCAACCCCTTTTGAGAAGTGTGTATAAAAGCCAAGTCCTGTATTTGTTCAGGGCTCATGCTTTCGGATACAAATCTGCTGAGCCAGTGCACCTCCTTTTCCACCAATCAGTCTCTCCAGTCTCCTGATTTCTGCGACAATGGGAGAAATTCCATTTCACAGGTGGAGTAAGGCTCTGGAATATTCTTTTTCCTTGGCTAAGTAGGCCATTGTTATGGAGAAGTTTCTGTGCTTAAACAATAATTAATCTTCCCTTCCCCTTTTCAGAGATATAAGGGGATCTTTCTCAGAAAATCACAGTGGGAATCATGTGAGTGGGGTCTTTGAGGTAAGGACCACAAAAATACATAACCCTCATCCCTGAGACTGCAACCCAGGCCTTTTAATCTCTCCTCCCAGTACACTTTCAATTTCCAACAATGTGTCAACATTTCCCTTGTTAGCTTAAAATTCATGGGAGCTATAAATTTTGATAGGAGACTGTATTTCTTGTAAAGGGCTACAGACTGCAAGGTGGCCATTCTGCTAGGCTACAAAGCATCCCTCTTGCAAAAGCCTGAAAGGCAGGCACTTCAAGGGAGGAAAGGGCAAGACAGTAATTTAAATTGAAGAGGTAGGCCAAACATACATATTCAATGGGTTATAGGAGGAGATATGATTATTCATAAAGTGGATCCTGACACGTGCATGTTGAACAAACATGAATGTTACCTGTGACCTGTGTTTACCTTGTGGTGGAGACTTAAATTAACATTTAAATGTATTACAATTACACCCCATATCTGAAAAAGTAAAGAAGGTACACAAAGACACTGACATGATCAACCTCTGTAAAACCAGTCAGAACTAGTCCATGGTATGTAGTCTCTTATCAGAAAAAAAAAGTTACAGAAATCAACCTCTTTTGACAATGCTATACTATGGCTGTGGAATAGGAGGGCTTAGCTAGTGAGCATCTAGTGGAGCTGCAAATTGTATTAATGCTGCCTATGGCAAGGCTGGTGCTTATTTAGCTGCTAGAGAAAAAGAAAGAAAAAAAAACTTGTGGCAGTTAGAACACAGATTTTTCTTAAGTGTTGTGGTGCCTGACTCAACCCTTACCTGGCATGGCCTTAGGTCTTGTTTATAGTTTGATATTGACACAAAAAGGCCACTCTTTCAGCCTTATGATCTCTATTTTAACATTACTGCTGGTTAATTGTGTTCAAACCATAAAAGGTATATGGTATAATGAGGTTTGCCTGACCTCTGGTCCCATCATGGCCAGGAACTCAATATTTAAAGTTGCTCTGGGATCGCCTTTGCCAAAAGGAGGTCCTTTCGGTTGGTTTGGGCCTTTGGATTTTATTTTTAGTTTACACCCTTTAATATTACTTAACATTTTACTTACTTAATATTACTTAACATATTACTTATGGCTTCAATAGCTTCTGATCTGGGTAAGCAGATCTCATTATTCTGAATGTTCCTGTCTCTCCAGACTCAGGGTTGCATTTAGCCATTTGACATATTTTCTATGGGTCCAAGAAAAATCATTGTTTTCAGTTTTCCAACGATTTCTTCTAAGAATGGTTGTGACAATGTTTAGTCTTTTTATATGTTGAAGCTGAAATCCTGTGTGCATTTATATTTTAAGCCAGCAATCTCACTTCTGCAATTTGCCCAGAAGATACAGGACCAACAAAACAAAAGTCCTCATGTACAGTGTTATTTATTGTAGCATTGTTTGTGAATTCAAAATACAGGAAACAATCTGCATGGCTATACGTAGATTATTTGGAAAAAAAAAGATATAATGCACAATACAATGGGGGCCTTGTAAAATAGATTAAGGAAGTTATCTATGAACTTTTAGAGAGTTATTTTGGATATTTGTTGTAAAACATAAATAACAAATTATAAAAGAGAAAATATTGTATGCTACTTTTTTTTTTTAAGAAAAAAGGGGCACTATACTCCTTATGCAACAATAAAGTAACACAATTTTGACTTGCCGGAGATGAATAAGAACATGTTAGAAAAGATAAAAGATAAAAATAAGGTGAGAAATGGGAGAGGAGGTAATACTTCTCTGAATGCATATTTGTTATACAGTTCTGAGTTTTGAGACATTGTTAATATTTCACATACTCATGAAATTTAAAAAAACTGATTGACTGTACATACCATGGAAGAAGAAACAAACTGTACTTACTGCAAATGACAAATATAAACACAATGAAGCATGGGAGGATCTCTAATCCTAGTAACGTTGGACACAGTATGCAACATTAGAAATACTGACCTTCAAGTAAAGACCAAAGTTCTATGAGCAGTAATGATCCCGACTTAGTAAGTTTATTTTTCATAGAGGTATAGGATAGCACTTCTGAAACTACTTTCTCTTATTCTATAATTAAATAAATAAGTAAATATTTTGTGGATATGAAGAGTTAGTTATTTCAAACTTGGGGAAGATAATTACAAAAATGTAAAAGGGAAAACACTGAATAACTGTTGTCTGGGTGTATTGTAATATAAAGTATCTGAATAAACGCTTGGTAATAGATACACAGATACATAGATAATTAAATAAACAGATGGTATATAGACATGCCTATATACCGTATCTATATCCTAACGTTGTCTAGTTGATATGGAACCGGGGCAGGGAAGTGCTGGGAATGGAAGGGCGGGTCCCTGGCAATGACTCCACTCCCAGACCTGTGCCCACGGACCTAGACCTAAGTCAGGACAGGCACCCATGCCTTTGTGCCCAAATGTTGCATTTCCTAAGACTGCCCTGGTTTGCCACACCCCCATCTGGTGCCTATAAAACACCCTGAGAGGGTTGGGCATGGTGGCTCACGCCTCTAATCCCAGCACTTTGGGATGCCAAGGCTGGCGGATCATGAGGTCAAGAGTTCGAGACCAGTCTGACCAACATGGTGAAACCCCATCTCTACTAAAAATACACAAATTAGTTGGGTGTGGTGGTGCACACCTGTAATCCCAGCTACTTAGGAGGCTGAGGCAGGAGAATCGCTTGAACCCGGGAGGTAGAGGTTGCAGTGAGCCAAGATTGTGCCACTGCATTCCAGCCTGGACGACAGAGCAAGACTCTGTCTCAAAAAAACAAAAAACAAAAAAACCCTGAGACTCTAGCAGGCAGCCACACAATCAGCTGGACGTCGAGAGGAGTGAATCAGCCAAGGAAGACACAAGCAGCCGGATATCGAGAAGATATCGAGGGGAGCACACCAGCAGAAGAGCAGGTTGATAGGTGCCAGCAGGCCAGCAGGCCATAGGACCAGCAGAACGATGCAGAGTTTGGCTGGGGTAATTGGAGAGAGCCCAGACCACTAAGCACCTGACTCCAGGGGAAAACCATCTTCCTTCCAGCTCCCCTATCTACTGAGAGCTACTTCCGCTCAATAAAGCCTTGCACTCATTCTCCAGCCCACATGTGATTCGACTCTTCCAGTACACCAAGGCAAGAACCCAGGATCCAGAAAGCCCTCTGTCCTTGCTAGGACGTAGGGGGTCTAATTGAGCTGGTAACACAAGCCACCTATAGACAGCAAAACTAAAAGAGCACACCATAGCACATACCCACTGGGGCCTCATGAGCTGTAAACATCCACCCCTAGACACTGCCATGGGGTCAGAGCCCCACAACCTGCCCATCTTTATGCTACCTTAGAAGTTTGAGCAGCAGGGCACTGAAGAAGTGAGCCACTCCCCATGTTGCATGCCCTGTGAAAGGGACAAAGGAACTTTACTCCTTTCATAGTGAGAAGACTTAAAGCAATGCCACTCAATAGCATTGAGCAAACATATTGCCCATATATTTTTATTCTAAATATTTTTCCTACGTATAAATAAAGAGCTCCTTTTGGGTCTGAATCAGGAAAAATTCAGGTTGATTTTAGAATATGTTTCCATGCCAGAAATCAAGAAAGCATTGAAACCATGATGTAAATGTATCAAGAGGACACAGTAGCCCGTTTGAAAGGACTCTCACTGGTCAAAGATGTTGTATTTGAGCATCACAATAAGTAATGATGGTATTGAACTCTCATCCATAGAATGAAGTAAAATTTCATGAGACTGTACAGATGAATAGTAAAAGAAAGATTTTCATTTTATAAGCTGAAAGAATGATGAAATTAGAACTCACTATTTGGCAACCATCGAAGAGTAATAATTAACTCAGGGAAAAATCATCTTTGCATGTTAACTCTAATGGATAAATGTCTGAGGAATAATAGGATATTTACATAATCTTTAACTAAGCTCCCACGAGATAACTGTTTATTACAAAGCAAAAAATAGTAACCTGACATTCATCCCTTAAACTAAAGTGACCAATGTTAAATCTGCAGTTATGGAATAAATTAACATCAGATCATTTACCTCCTGCTATGATGCACTAGGAATAAATAGAGTGTTAATTTTACAGTATCACTGCCAAAAATACATTACTTGAATATATTAATAAGGAAACATGAGGTAAACCCAAATTGAGAGGAGCAATACAACCGGTTTCTACTCTTCAAAATGTCAATGTCAGATAAAATAAACTGTGAGGAACTTTCTCAAATTAAAGAAGATAAAGACGGATAACAACTGAACGCAATACATTATTTTGAGAAAAATAGTGAGTTCACAATTAGGTATGTAGCTTAAATAATATTTTTATCAATGCTGATTTCTCAATTATGATCATTTTACTGTGTTTATATGAGAAAAGTTGTTTTTTCTTTTTTTGTTTTTCTTTTGCTTAGAAAGCAAAAATTAGGGGTAAAGAACAAACTATCTGCAACTCAAATGGTTCAGAAAATAAATAGATGTATATATGCATATATGTGTATATATGTTTATCTATCTATTTAAAATCTAGTAAAGAGGGATTCCTTGTACTATGCTTGTACATTTTCCATAAGTCTATAAATTATTTCAAAATAAATACTTAGAAGAAATCTAAATATAAATTAAAATGTAAATTGCTATCAATAATATTTTTATAACTACTGTGTGTGTGTCTATGTAGTCACTGTATCTCAGGGCACCATGCCATTTAAAAATATGGATATACATAAATGTATACACATTTTGCTGAAGTTTAGAATAATAATGTGCATAATCATTAGTTACAGTTTACTGAGCACTTATAAGGCAAGTACTAGAATACACAATTTACTTGTAAAATTTTGCCTAAATTTCCAAATGTCTTTAGATAATTATCATCCACATTTCATTATTGAAGAAACTTGTACTCAGAGAAGTTATTAACTATGCCACCTCACAAAGCAAATAAATGGCAGAAACAGCATTTGAATACAGTTTTTAATGTTTTCAAAGGCATTGCTTTTAAATATTATACTATTTTCCTCATTAAATATTTACATTTATAGAGCTACTTAAGCTTGTGAACAGGTTTTTTATTCTTCAAAGTCTCTAATACTTTGAATACAAAATAGCAACACTTACTTGCTTCTATACTTCGATGAAAGGCACTTTAAGAATATAAAACAAGAAAAGAAAAATAAGATTTAATTTTTATAAATACCTCTGAACATGTATTAGGTGGCAAGTTGCAATGGATATATACACTTGTCAAAGACTATGTTTACCTCTTTTTTTTTTAAGTTTTCAATTCTGTCTCTCATTTACTAGTTTGGCACATCATTACAATTCACTCAACCTTAGTTTATTTTCTGAAAAATAAGGATAATACCAACAACCTATCTTTGCTGTTGAGAACATTCAAATGATGTATGGACCCAGAAATGAGCTGCAAATTATACAGAACTCTACACAGTATCAGAGTTGCTTTTTTTTCCTGTTAAGAAGAGTTATTTCTATTTCAGCATTTCAAAGTGACACATAAACGTTGTTGGCATTTTAAAATGTTATCCCCATTTTTACTTTAGAAGTGTTCAGTTTCAGGACTGTGGGACTCACTAGAAAAACTAGCAAAGCCTTTATTTTATAGCGTAAAGAAATAACTTAGACACAAAATGAATTAAATTAGACAATTTGAGATTGCCTATATTTCAATGATTGAATAATGATGAATAGTATTAGCAAATAAAACACAAATTCCATTTTAATCCATTCTAATTTTCTGTGTTTCCCTCTGATGCAGGATGTTTTCATGATCCCTTCACAGGACTCCCCTCAGCGTGCCCCACTTACTCAGTCCACCGTGCTCATCCCCTTGCGGGAGGGAGCACACAAGCGGAGTATGGGAACAAGCTGGCTGCTTTGGTGCCTGCATGAGCAAACTCTGTTTACTCGGTCATGCTGCACTCCACCCCTCATGGGAGGGAGTGCATAGGCGAGCAAGTGCGGGAACCAGCTGGCCACTTTTGCACCAGCAGGAGCAAACTCCATGCAGGCCCGGCAGCAGTGTCCAGGTGGGGGTACCTGCCACCCCAAGGCCCCAGAGGGTGTGTAACAAGGCTCTCTTAGCTCTGCCATCCACAGACAGCAATGTGTTATCAGCTCAGTGGGCCCTTTGCCTGGTCATGTGGGGCTGCTGACCTCCACCAGAGGGGGCAAAGGATCAGTGTGACAGCCTTTTTTGGTACCCACACTTGGTGGGTCCTGAGTTCTTGTCTCTGCCCAAGAAGAAGGAGGTTATGCAGATGAATTGAAGTATGGTGAATGCAAGGAATTTTATTCAGCAATGAAAGAGGCTCTCAGTGGAGAAGGGAACTGGAAAGGAGACAGGAAGTGCTGGTCACTCTCCCTTGGTGTCTCTCTGCGTCTTTCCTCCAAAGTCAAGTAGCCTCTCACTGATGTCCAACCATTGCCTCTGAAGTCAAGTCACCTCTCCCCAACGTCCAGGTGCTTCTTTAAAGTCAAGTTGCATCTCCCTGCTATCCAGTAACTTCTCTTTCTACCAGCAGAGTCTGGGGTCTTTATAAGCACAGGACTGGGGACAGGTTGAGTTGTAGATAGTTTTGGAAAATGCAACATTTGATAAGTAAAAATACATTATTCAGAAAGAACCAATTGGGAGAGAGTGGGAAAACAGGGATAGAAGTTCTCACTTTGGGCTGTGGGTTTTGGACTTTTCAGTTTGAGGGTGGAGCTTCAACAAGGACCTGTTCCTGTCTGCTTAGAGTTTCTCTGCCTCCACCTCTATCATTTCCCCCGCTGAAGAGGCACATCTAATTGCCATTAGAATATGGATGATGACAGATCTTAGCTGCTTTCTGCTGATCATGGGCATTGTTTAGGGGGAAAATGGCAGTCAGAATTCCCTCAGAGGGCTACCTAAGGATCCCCAGCAAAAGAAAGCCATCACTTGAGGCTCTGGTTGCACGACCGTTTGGAGTTTGATGACCTCTAGGCGAAAAAAAAAAAAAAAAAAAAAAAAAAAGGTTGTTAAGTATGCATGGATCAAATGTGTGTATTATACAAAGAGGAGTTAAAAGGAAATAATCTAGTGCCAAAGATTACAGAAATGAATTAAATATACTAATCTTTCTGAAAACAACATTGTACTCTGAGCTGTTTTGCTGTGGTGGGAGAAATTAAACCTTGTATGAGAGCAGTTAAACTTTAGAAAGAGAGATAACTGTTTAGGGGAGTACATATTTCCATGGGCATTCAAAATTATAAAGGTGCCGCATGGTACAGAAAAGAACGAAGACAAGAATAGCAAGCATAGGCAAGACTATAAAGGGAATATCCATGGAAGGTTAATTATTGACACTATCTTTTGCGATTTTTAGCTTGAAGTACTCGATCTCTTTGCGTTGTTGTTTTGGGTGCTCTTCTGGGTCAACGGAGGTAACTTCATCAGCTTCCCAGGCCTTTACTTGAGTATAATGAATCCATGAATCTACTACAATGACCTTTATTGCCACAGGAGTAGAAAGGAATACAGTGTAAAGGTTCCTCCCAATCTGGGCTTATATAGGGAGAAAGGGACCAAAGTACCTTTACCAGTACCAGATCCCCTGGGTTGAATAGAGGTGGCCCTAGTTCAGGGTATTGGGCCTCCAACAGTTGTTTGAGTTCCCGTTGGAAATCGACCAAAGAAGTTATATGTTTAATCAAATCAGAGGTTTCTTGGTCTAGCAAAAAAAATCACTGATGAAAAAAGGCTGTCCATACATCATTTCCAAGGGACTGAAACCCAGCTTTAAAGGGGTGTTTCTAACATGTAGTAGGGCTATGGCAAGAAGGGTAGTATGGGAGATGAGTCGGCAGAGACAGTTTCCTGAGGTGCCTTTTGATGATATCATTTGTCTTTTCTACTTTTCCCAAGGATTGTGATCTCCAAGCACAATGAAGATGATATTGCATGAATAGTGCCTTTGATATTCCCTTGGTGACAGTCACCTTAAACAAGGGGCCATTATCACTCTGGAGGTACTTAGGGAGTCTAAAGAGAGGAAGTATCGTATTAATTAGTACTTTTATCACATCAGAGCCTTTCTCTGTCTGACATGCAAATGCTTCTACCCAGTTAGTGAAGGTATCTATCCATACTTGGAGGTACAGGATGCCCCTTGCCTTTGGCATATGGGTGAAATCTATTTGCCAGCCTTTCCCCAGGTAGCATCCTATTCTTTTCTTTTCATCCTATTCTTTTCTTTTCATCCTATTCTTTTAAGACAAGTCTTGCAAGCATTAATGACCTATTTAACCATTTGTATCAGGTTTTAACCTGAGAGTGACCTCTGGCTAATTGATAGGTTTTATCCTTACCCAGGTGGAAGGTCTGATGAAGGCTTTTTAACATTGATTGGCAGCTGGTAGATGAAGCGTGCCACCCTCCAATTGTAGCCATGCTGAGGACTGAGAGATGTATCCCCAAGAGGTGGCCCATTCTATTTCTGCAGGAGAATACTGAGGTTTTATTTCTCTTATGGAGCCCTCCCAAATCAGACAGGCTTCAAGTGGAACTGAAATATGGGGCCCTCTTGCTCCTTATTTAGCTACTTGGCCTGTCAACCTGTTTCCCTCAGCTATTTCATCCATCCCTTTTTGGTGGCCTTTACATTGTATTACTGCCACTTCCCATAGGAGGGAAACAGAGGATAATAGTCTATTAACTTCCTGATGGTATTTAATGGGAGACCCGTTAGCTGTGAAGAAGTTCCTCTCTTTCCAGATAGTGACATGCATATGAAGAACTAGGAAAATGTACTTAGAATCTTTATAAATGTTAACTGCTTTCCTTTTGCTTAACTCGAGTGCCCTCGTGAGGGCAATTAGCTTGGCTACTTGAACACCTGTGCCTAAGGAGAGGTACACACACTCAACATCATTCAGGGTAACTATTACATATACTCTGCTTTGTGGTTCCCTTGTTCTACAAAAGAACTTCCATCCATAGATAATCCAGTCTAGGTTCTCTAAAGGGGTTTCTTTGAGGTCCCCTCTGGTCACATAGGTTTATACTACTACCTGTTTCCAATCATGTTTGAGTTCCCTACCTTCCTTGAGGAGGAAGGTGACTGGATTTAGGCAGGGACAAATTCTTAATGGGACTGCAGATCCCTCTAATAGCAAAGCTTGATATCTGAGGAGGCTGTTGTCTGCTAACAAGAGATTCTCCCTTAGAAGACAGTAGTCCTGTCACATTATGTGGGGTGTAAACAGTTAAGTTATTCCTCATGGCTAACTTAGTAGCCTCTGGTACTAGCAAGGCTACCACTGTGACTTCCTGGAGGCAGGCTGGCCATCGATTGGGCTACCAAATCAAGTTCTCTACTTAGGTGGGTCACAGGCTGCTAGGCTGGACCCTGAGCCTGGGTTAGAACTCCCAGGGCCATTTCCTTCCTTTCTGAAACATAAGGATTAAAAGACAAGACTAGACCTAGGTACTTCACTGAAGTCTGACAAAGCCTAGCTTCAGATTTTGAAATCTTATTTCCTCTGTTAGCCAGAAAATTAATAAGAGCCTTACTGTCCTCCTGAGAGATTTCCTCAGTTGGGGCACAGAGGAGAATGTCATCTATGTATTATAAAACTTTAACCTGAGGATAAAGGAACTCAGAGAGGTCTTTTGACAATGCCTGCTCAAACAAGTGGGGGCTGTCTCAGAATCCCTGAGGTAACATTGTCCAGATTAGCTGGGTAGTCTGGTTGGAGGGATCCTCAAATGCAAACAAATACTGGGAGTTGAGGTGTAATGGTATGCAAATGAAGGCATCCTTTAAGTCCAGGACTGTGAACCATTTAGTCCTTTCAGGTATTTGAGCTAGTAGAATATATGTATTGGGAACCACTGGGTGAACTGGAACCACAGCCTCATTAATGAGGTGGAGGTCCTGGACCAGTCTCCATTCCTTCTTGGGCTTTTATACTCCCAATATCTGGGTATTACAAGGGCTATAGCAGGGTTTGAGGAGGCCCTGAAACCTTAAGTATCAATGATGACTTCCAGTCCGTTCCTAAGTTCTGGTTTCAGGAAATATTGTCTCTGGTTAGGAAAGGAGATGGGATCCTTACGGTGGATCCAGACCACTATGGCAGTTGTGTTTGGCTCAACCAATTTCCCTTGAATTGCCCAAAATTCTGGTTTAATATTGGTCTTCACAAGGGGGAGACAAAGAGTTTTTCTTGGGGCCATCAGGATGGTGGTCCCCATGTGAGCCAGAAATATCCCTGCCCTACAGAGGAGTTACGCTTTCAGGCAAAATTAGAAAGCCATGGGTGAACAAGTGGTCTCCCCAACTACAACTAAGGGATTGGGAAAAAGATCGAGTTAAAGGCCTTCCTGAGACACTCCTCACCGTTGTACTAAGACAGGAAGGGGGCCTGGATTGGTGAGGAGAACCAAAAGACCCACCCCACTGTCCCTTTGATTTCCAGAATTACCTGGGGTTCTTGTATGATAATGGTGGTCTGGACTATTGGAGCCAGGGAGAGGAGCCCCGGAACACATCAGTCCTGCTGGACCTTTTGAGAGACTGACTCTGGACCCAGTGACCAGTGTGCCCTGGAACAGTCTGCCTTCCAGTGGTTCCCGTTGCAGATTAGACAGGGTCGAGGTGGCTCCCTCACGCTGCCTGGGCGATTCTTCCTAAAGTACCTGAAGTGCCACATTTGTAGCAGTTAACAGAGGCACTTCAGGGATTTTGGGGCTTGTGGGCTTCATGGTGGCCATTAAAGCCTCTGCCACTTTCCTGTGTCTCCTCTTTCTCTCCTGGGCCTCCCTATCTCTATTGTAAAAGACCAAGGTGGCCACTTTCAGGAGTTTTCTAAACTATCTGGTCCCAGGGCCTGTTTCTATAGCTTCCTCCTGATATCAGAGGCTGCCTAAGTAATACATTTATCCTTTAGGATTAGTTGTTCCTATATTGAATCAGGAGATAGAGAGGTGTGCTTTACCAGGGCCCCTCTTAGCCTTTCCAGAAAGGCGGTGGGATTCTTATCAAATACCTGGTCTATCATAGATAGCTTGGTACAATTGAGAGGCTTAGTTCTAGCCCAAGGTAAGCCCTCCGTTATGCATACCTGAAAGTGTTTCCTCTTCTACTCTTCCATCTCATCACTGGGATCCCATGTATAGTTCTCTAATGGCAATGCTTCTCTTCCAATTAAATAAAGTTCATTCCCTTCCCTGACACTATATGAAATACAAAGTTCATCCTCAAATCTCTCTGCTGCTGAGAGCAGCCTGCTTCTCAGTTTTAGGCAGGGTTTGATTCAAAAGTAACAACATCTTTCCAGGAGAATTCAAATGCTAGAGTTAAATTCTAGAAAGCCTCTATATATCTGTCAGGATCATATGAAAACTTGCCAAGATCCCCCTTAATTTTTCTTAAGTCCTATAGAGTGAAGGGAGCAGGACCTTACTGGAGCCAAATTCACCAGGCACCTGTTGGAGGGGCAAGAGTGAGACTGGGGCTTGTCTATGGTGAGGATTTCTAGAAGGGGGCAAGCAAGGGAGAGAAACTGGATAGGAAGGACATGGTGGACCCAGAGGAGCAGGACCAGAGGGAGCTGACTCCCGTTAAAGGTGCCTCTGGGTTTGTTTCTTTAGTTCCCTGGGATTTCCCCTTGCAGCCTCTCTTGAGATGGCAAACAGGAGGGTCGGATCAATTCTACATTGGTGAAAAAGGCCTAGATTACCTGGCAAGGTAAGGAAAGCCTGCATATATGCAGCCTCAGACCATCTGCCCTCATGTTTATAGAAAAGATCCAACTACTGGATGGTATCAAAATGAATAGTTCCTTCCTGAGGCAGCTCACAATTTCCTGCAGATCACAATTTGTCCAAACATTTGTGCAAAAGTCTATGAAGCGTATTTCCTCCAGAGTCTGAGTGTCAAACACTCCCAGTGACACTCCAGAGGAGTATAAACTGATGATGGTGAAGATGGTTGCTTACTTGTTCTGAAAGAAAGAGAAATAGGCATCTCTCATTTCCTTTCCCTCTTTCAGCAAAAACCCAGTGTGTGAAGAAGAGAAAAAAGGGTGTCCCCATTTTTGTCTTTCATCTTTTTATCTCCAAGTCCTGGCAACCTTAGATGGATGCTGCACGCGGGTGCCAGTGCAACACGCATCTATGAGGCAAGGGGGCGCTAGAGGATAGGAATTATTTGCACTCACCTATGCCTCCATTCCCCCTACTATTGGAAACTTTTGGGTTTCCTGGGCCTCATTTGTGCCATGGAACATGGCCTTCTTACATGAAGCTGGGACTTAATAGGCAGAAATTAGTCCTGCCCATCTATGCTTTGCCTTTTGCCTGCCTTTGTATCCCTTAGATCTAGTTTTCCTTTCTAGGGCTTCAACCTGAAGCCTGGAATCAAATTGAGGACAAAAAGGTGTTTCGGGGGATCCATTGAGAGGTGACAACATTCTATCAGCCCTTCCTCTAGGCACCTCCTCGGCCTCCGTGTCCACTCTCGCAGCGCTTGAGGAGCCCTTCAGCCCGCCACCGCACTGTGGGAGCCCCTCTCTGGCTGGCCAAGGCTGGAGCCAGCTCCCTCTGCTGGCGGGGAGATGTGGAGGGAGAAACGCGGGTGGGAACCAGGGCTGCACGTGGAGCACGCGGGCCAGCATGAGTTCCAGGTGGGCATGGGCTCAGCGGGCCCCACACTTGGAGCAGCCCGCCAGCACCACCGCCAGGGCAGTGAGGGGCTTAGCACCCGGCCCACCAGCTGCAGAGGGTGCGCAGCCTCCCCCAGCAGTGCCGGCCCAACAGCGCTGCGCTTGAATTCTCGCAGGGCCTCAGCTGCCTCCCTGGGGCAGGGCTCCGGACCTGCAGCCCGCCGTGCCCAAACCCCCCCGCCACCTCCTGCTCAGCCGGAGCCCCACAAAGAGCGCAGCCCAGTCCCATAGACTGCCCAAAGGCTGAGGAGTGTGGGGGCAGGCGCGGGACTGGCGGGCAGCTCTGCCTGCAGCCCCTGTGCAGGATCCACTAGGTGAAGCCAGCCGGGCTCCTGAGTCTAATAGGGACTTGGAGAACCTTTACCTCTAGCTCAAGGTGTGTAAATACACCAATCAGTACTCTGTATCTAGCTAACCTGGTGGGGACTTGGAGAACTTTCGTGTCTAGCACTCTGTGTCTAGCTAAAAGATTGTAAACTCACCAATCAGCACTCTGTCAAACGGACCAATCAGCTCTCTGTAAAAGGGACCAATCAGCAGGATGTGGGTGAGGTCAGATAAGGGAATAAAAGCAGGCTGCCAGAGCCAGGCAGCGGCAACCCCATCAGGTCTCCTTCCAGCCTTCTGGAAGCTTTGCTGTTTGGCTTTTTGCAATAAATCTTGCTGCTGCTCACTCTTTGGGTCCACACCGCCTTTATGAGCTGTAACACTCATTGCGAAGGTCTGCTGCTTCGCTCCGGAGGCCAGTGAGACCACTAACCCACCAGGAGGAATGAATACCTCCCGGTGGGATGAACAACTCCAGAGGCCCCACCTTAAGAGCTGTAACACTCACTGTGAAGGTCCACGGCTTCACTCCTGAAGCCAGTGAGACCACGAACCCACCAGAAGGGAGAAACTCCAAACACACCTGAACATCTGAAGGAACAGATTCCGGACACACCATCTTTAAGAACCCTAACATTCACTGGGAGGGTCCACAGCTTCATTCTTGAAGTCAGCCAGACCAAGAATCCACCAATTCCGGACACAACATGGATTCATTTAGATTAAGTCTCAGAGGGGCCTTGCTACATTTTCATTCATCATCCAGCAGAGTCGCTCCTCCACTGCTTCCCTATCATAAACAGAGTTCTAAGGTAGGAAAAAAACGTCCCCCTTGAATAGAAAAGGAAACAGAAAGAAACAGCTTAAGCACAAGGTGGGGGGACGCTGGGGGAAGAACTTCTTGCTCTATGCAAATGGATTCTTTTAATCACTGTATCCTTCCTGTGGTTTGGAAGGAGGTAGACCCCTTGGCCAGGGGAAGAAAGACTCTGTGGGCGCGTGGCAGGAGGGGATGGCAAGTGGGAAACACTGGTCAACTAACCATGTGGGACCCCCAGGACTGGTCTGGGGCTCCTGCAATGGCCATGGATCTCTGCCACCCCTCAAGGTCATTAGCTGCACCACGTGCATGCTGTGTACACACCCAAGCATCCAAGCTAGGAGAGGGAGCGAAGGGGAGCCACTATGTGCCCTGCCTGCCTACAGCTGATGGAGTGGATGTTGGAGTAGCATCTCTAAGAAAAAATGGAAATCGCACTGTTCTGACTTACATATCTGATGACTTGGCCAAATGCTCATTCTACCGAGTAATATTTCTGCAGATTGTAGCAATATAACCTTAACATTATAAAAGAAGAGATAGGAGTCGTTTCAAGCTGTGAAAGAAGAAAGGAAAAATATCATAGAAAACTCTGGGGGTATTGGCTGACACCGTAATAGGTGGTCGGGGATTAAGCCAAGTCTAGGAGTCTTCCAGCAACACTGGGGAGTGTTGCTCTGCCAAATGCCTTAAATTGCCCCAGGACTTTATTTCAGTCCCACCTGATAGCTAGACCTCTGTGAAGGAAAATAGAGCCAATATTCCTTTTACCCAAAAGAGAGAGGTGGCAGGATCACGTCCTGTCCTGCAAAGCTGTGTCATTCACCCTTAAGTGACGACTCAGAGTTTTGATGTGTCATTTGTCTTCAGAGGAAAGTCTGAGGACGAGAACTTTTGGAAAAGAAAGCATAGAGTTAGATCTGCATTTACTCACTCTTCTGATGAATTCCACATGAGCCCCCAAATGATGCAGGATATTTTCTTGACCCCTTCACAGGACTCGCGACAGGGGTGTCCTGATTACTCAGCGTAAAGTGTTCAACCCTTCATTGGAGGGAGCACATAAGCAAACAAGTATGGGAACCAGCAGGCTGCTTCGGTGCCAGCAGGAGCAAACTTTGTTTACTGGAGCCCGCCATGCCCCACCCCTCAGGGGAGTCCTTTGCCTTCCAGCTGTATTCATTTAAGCACATGACTTTCTTTCTGGATATTGTTACCAATACCTTCCACTTATCCCATTAGGCCTAGAGATGGTAATCGTTTGTTACTATTTTGTCTTTGCAGTTCTCCAACACTCAAATTCTATAGTTGACCACCTTTAAAATAAACCCTTCTCAAATAATCCAATTTCAAGTGTGCCATCTGTTTCCTATTGGAACCCTTCCTGATACAGATGGTTTCCTGGAAAAGACATCCAAAATGAAGAAAATGAGGAAAGTACAAGGTTTAATAATTGGTGTAGGAAGAGGAAAGCTCATGTATGAATGCATGCCAGGGGGCCAGAATAAATGTGACTTACGTGAAAGCAAACTGAAAACTAAGATTTCTCTGCAATCAGTGGACAATGAAGATGATTATGACAACAACAGTGATAAAA
The DNA here is from genome assembly GCF_049350105.2 of Macaca mulatta. Lineage (NCBI taxonomy): Eukaryota > Metazoa > Chordata > Mammalia > Primates > Cercopithecidae > Macaca > Macaca mulatta. The sequence continues at coordinate 82,561,256 of NC_133419.1, forward strand.
GCTGTCTTGAGTTAGCAGAGGCTTTGACTAGGGCAGGGAGTGGAGAAACTAAAATCAAGTTTGGAACTGGGAAAGGAGCAAGTATTGAGTCAGCAACATTGGCAAAGGTAAAATACTAGGCTACGTATAGAAAAGGTGGCCTCGCACCATGGGTGGATGTCAGTTTGTGATACAAGGGAAACATTTCTGGGGAGGAAGTCAATATTTCAAACTGGTGTTTCGTAAATACAGTCTGTGCCTGGACTTTCTGATAAATCGTGCTTTCTGCCACATTAGTCATGCACCTATTTATCGCACATAATGGTGGTGGTGAAAGCTGAATTACTCTAAATGTGATCTAAATGTGATTGTAAATTACTCTAAAAGTGATCATCTAAAGATGATACTGGGGAGATGATGGGGTGATAGTGGTGGTACAATTCAGAGTAATAGTGAAGAAAGTGCTAGTGTTGGGAATGATATGTTACCAAGACTGAACAGGAAGGTTAGTGAGGAAGACTTAAGATTGGTGTTCTATCTTAAGATGAGTGAGGTGGAACCAGGTTATAGAATCAAAGAAAGTGCTTGAGTCATTTCTGTTTCTCTATAGTTTTATTAAGAGCAATGGCAAGTGAAGATGATCATGACAACAACAGTGATAAAGACTCTCCTGAGTTAGCAGAGGCTGTGACTAGGCTAGGGAGTGGTGAAACTAAAATCAAATTTGGAAAAAGGAAAGGAGCAAGTATTGAGTATTGCTCATATTAAAAGCAATGGCAAAAACTGCAGTTACTTTTGCACCAACCTAACAGAATGATAGCAGTACGGATTGAGCATTCAGTTGAGAAAGTACAACTGATGAGCCCAGTGTCACTGAACTAAGACATTGCTGAAGTGAATAAGCAAATCTGATAAAATTTCCCACACCCCATCATTTTGTGTAGGTCTGTAATTTCCTGCCTCTTCATTCAATAGTGATAAGACACATCACATAACTGCATTAATGCTACTGAATGTGCACTCTTTCTTTTTGCTGATTCAGTAGCTCAGAAAACTATTACTCTACCTATAACTTGTTCAGAGAAACTAAGCCCTCTTTAAAAACACTCATTATAAATAAGAAATTCACCATCGTATGCAAGAATAGTAAGATTTCTAAATAGGTTTTATCTATTTAGGTTAAATAGTTTAGAGGTTGAAACACAATATTCTCCAAAAAAGAAAAATAAAATTAGAATTGGTGGTCTACAAAATGCATTGGCTTGTACTATGTGTATTACTTGTATTATTTTAATCTTTATAGTATTTTAATTGCTTAATATTCAATAATCAATAGGGTAGCCATCTAAATTGGATGATGCTCATATTATAATGGTCATTAAATAACTTGAGCATTAACTAGGTACATAAAAGCCCTTGAAGATAGATATCTAACATTCTTCTGATGTTATTAGAGAAGTAAAATTTAAAAATATATCCCAATCATAGAGAGAGAAGTCAATAATTTAAGGAATCATTAGACTTCTTGGTCAGTTCAAAAAAGTTAATGTACCTCAAAGGGTGGCTGAAATGCTATCTTACTTTTATAAACATTTATTAAGTATCTATTGTGTTTCAGACAGTAAACTAGGTGGGATAAAGATGTGTAACCTTCAAAAAATATAAAGTCATTAACATCTAAATCAATCATATTATTTTCAGCAATAGAATGGAGTAAATAGGCTTTGGAGACTAGCCTGGGAATGCTACTCAATATCTTGGATTTTATTACCTTCAAAACTCAGCTTTTCAAAAGCAAAGAAAATGACTATGAAAATAGTTTAACTCATATTTTATTTTATGCTCATAAGAATTGAAATGAGGGATAGTTTAGGTCAGTGCTTTCCAAATATTTTCACATTGTGGTACATAAAAAATTATATTTGCACAATATATTTGAGAAAACTAGGAGTTTGAGTTTATGTTTATCTTCTTGCCTTATACAAACATTGTCATGCGAGAGATTCCCTGTAATTATTTCCTGTGTTCAGTTACTTGTTCTTTCTTTCTATATATCATGTCCGTTTCTTTTTTTGTTTATCCCTCCTCTTTTTGTGTTAACACAGATGAAGCAAATACTTATTTCAATGTTTTGTTGATGATTTTTACAAGTATATGAAACTTGACTTTTTAAATAGTAGGTTTATATGAAAAAATATTATTGGGAGGCCAAGGTGGGTGGATCAACTGATGGCAGGAGTTCAAGACCAGCTTGGCCAACATGGTGAAACCACGTCTCTACTAAAAAATGTAAAAATTAGCTGGGCATGGTGGCGTGCATCTCTAATCCCAGCTACTCAGGAGGCCGAGGCAGTAGAATTGCTTGAATCCAGGAGGTGGAGGTTGCAGTGAGCTGAGATGGTGCCATTGCACTCCAGCCTGGGTGACAGAGCAAGACCCTGTCTCCAAAACAAATAAATAAATGAATAAATAAAATAAAAAATATTAAATATTCTAACCCTAATTTTTTTTCACATTTTGATAAGAAATTTGAGTTTATTACTATAAACATAATTCTGGCAAATATTTATATTTACAAAATTTTATAACACTTTTATAAGTCATTCTTTAAATGACATAAATTCCAGGCCAAACTATTTAAAATTAATATTATTTTAACAAATGAATATGGTTTATTTATTATAAATTGTATTTATGTATTGCAATACTTGTTTTATCAAATCAAAATATACAAAAGATTTACAAAAAATGCCGTTGCATTCCAACCCTATACCTTCCTACTCTCCTGGTTACCTCTCCCAAAGGTGAACTCTATCAAGTCTTTTAAAATAATGTGTGTTTTAATTTCATTACTAAAATTCAGAAATTATCATTTGAATTGCTGTGAAAGTGCCTGTGAACTTTTCTAATTGAAAAGTGCCACCCCTTCTGCCTCCCCTCTCCCATTGTCACAATATCATTATTAAATTTTGTATTTATGTTATATAGACTGCATTTACATTGTTATTATTATGAAAGATTATTTATAAACTGAGAATGGGAGTACATTTAATTATATTTCCTTTTCTACTTTTTGTTTTTCCTGAAAAAATACTTGTCATTCTTGTTATTTGCTTATTTTGTTTGTACTCTTCCTTTGCATTCTAAAATCCTCTCAGAACAATTTTTCAACAACTTCAGTCTCACTATGTAATCTGTCATTTCCTGTTTTTTCTTGGAGACTTTCCCCTTAGTGATGGCCATTCTCCTCTCTGGGCTGAGTGTTCACTAGCCTTGTTGCACAGTTTAATTGTCTTTTGATGACACTGACCCTGTCCGGAATGGCCACATTGGGCACTGGGTTTCTGCTTATCTTCTTGCCTTATATAATTGTTATAATGCCCTTATATAATTGTTATAATGCAGGTGATTCACTGTGATTATTTTCCGTGTTCAGTTACTTGTTTCCTTCTTTGTATGTGTCATGTCTTTTTTGTTGTTATTTATATATGCCACCTTCCTTTTCTCTTTTAACACAGAAGAACCAAATGTTCATGTTAGTGTTTTGTTGAGGATGTTTACAACTATGTTCCTTAGACACATTACCTAGAAATATATATTTTTTTCTTCTACTGCCTTTTACTGGCTTTGGTATCAGAGTATTACTGGTCTCATAAGATGAGTTTGGAAGTGCTCCCTCATCCTCAGGTTTTTGGAAGATTTGCGAAGGATTGTTGTTACTTCTGTAAATGTTCAGTAGGATTCACCAGTGAAACTCTCTGGCCCTGGACTCTATTGTTGGGAAGATTTTGATTACTGATTAAATATACGTACTTCTTTTTCTGCTCAAATTTTCAACTTTTTCATGATTCAGTTTTAATAGATTGTATATTTTTGGCATATATTCAATCATTCTAGGTTATTCAATTTGTTGGCATAGAATAGTTCATAGTTTCTTCTGATCCATTTTATTTCTATGGCATTAGTTATAATGGCTTCTCTTTCACTTCTTTGCATTCTGCCTCTTTGCATTTATTTTTGATTCACATAATAATTATAAAAACTCTTTTTCTGTCAGTTCTCTCTTCCTTGACATTATGGACACACAAAGAAAAATCCTGAGTTCTTTATAGAGTTTGATGAAAGCTACTAATGTCCCATTATGGATCTTGTTTTACAAAATAGTCCAATGAACCTATATGGTAATTGAATTGAATTATATACAATAAATTTTATTCGATTAAAATCAAGTAAATGTTCCCTTTTTTCTTAGCAACATTCATATGGAAATACAAAAATATATGTAATGTCCTTCCTTAAAATATTTAACAGTCAAAGCACTAAAATTAGGTACAATGAACGCTGATGGTGTAAAGAGGATTAATTATATATGTTCCACATGGGAAAATCTGTTTCATAAGCTTTTCAAAAGCTCCAGTTTTTCTAATATTTCAGAGACAAAAGAATGCCACATTTTCTCTATTTTTTTTTTTTTCATTTCTGCTTGCAAGCTGGTGAAGCCTTTCCTGGACTCACACCTGTCTCTTCACTCATGGTTATAAACTGCAAGGAATAATCAACAAACTGTAGCATTATAGTTCTTTCTAAGTTCTTCTCATAGAGATATGGGTTCAGTAGGTGTGTAATCTACTTTCCCAGTTAATACAGGAGGTATTATTACTAAATAATTTTCCATTGTGTGCACAAGTCTTCAACTTTCTAGTTTTTAGTACAATTTTCCTAGCTGTTTTTCAGTCAGTCAACTAAGCCAGTAGCAGGTAGTTTATCTAATCTTACATCTGCACCCCCTTTAGATAAAACTAACAGGTGTAACTATTATTAAATTTTCTGTTTTTGTACATAGCTTATTATTATTATTTTGCTGATGTAGCAATTCCAAAGAGGTATTTTTCATGTGACCTTTTTCATGGTGATTCAGGGAACAAAGACTTTTTTTTGTGGTTCTGCCATTTCTTAAAAGGGGGTTAGAGGCCAAAACCTGTTTTTATAGAACTCGTCAGCTGGGAATGAATTTTACGTTTTTTAATAGTTGAAAAAAATCAAAAGAAGAGTACTACTTGAGAGTATTACTTGAGAAAAATATAATAATAATTTTAGTGTCCATCAATAAAATTTTATTAGAATGCTAATTTCTTTACATATTGTCTAAGATTACTGCTTTTATTCTAAAATGAGAGTTGAGTTGTTCTGACAGAGGCTGGTGACTGTCTGGTCCTCAAATCCTAAAACATTCATTACCTAGTCCTTTACAGAAAATGTCTGTCATTCTCTGCCTTTGAGATTCAAAGGAGTGTGTGTGTGTGTGTGTGTGTGCGTGCATGCACACCTGTGCATGTGTATGATGTGATTCCTGCTTCCCAACAACGTTACTCTACAGAAAGAATGTACACCATTTTGTTGGGTAACTAGCTGTCTTTGCAGTGGTTTGATTCAAAACCCTACTCCACAAACCTTTAAATTGACAATACCCTTTTCCCCTTGTCTCTTACTTCACCATGGTAATCAATTTAATCGGATTAATATCCTGCCGCATAGTAAAATATCAAATATAAACGACTCAGGGATGCAGCAGCATATGATGGCTTTAAAATGAATGTAACCAATGGTTTATACAAAAACAGTTTAGAGATTCTAGCCTGGAGCTGTTTTTTCATAGGGGTAAATGTGAACTACCATGAGCCAGAGACTTTTATGTGAGTTACCTTATTTACTCAGGACAATAAATAAAATAGATGTAACCATTCTCTTTTACAACTGTGGGATATGGGGCTCAAAGAATTTAACCAACTTCCTCAAGATTGTATAGCTGGAAAGTGATAGGATCAAAATTCAATATTAGATTTTGAATATTACCTCAGCCTATGTTTTCACCATTTCCCCAATTTGTGACACCTGTTCAAATTCAAGAAGGAAGATGGGCTTAAAATAGAAGACCTTGAGAAAGGAAATGGCGGTCTGCAAATGAAGACCTGAAATCATTCAGAGGTTTACCATTATCACAAGAAAAGTGATGTGCAAAATGTTTTCATTCTTTGGAAAGTGTGATGGGTTTATTAGATTTACGTATTCAGTTCAAATCATCTTTGACAAGCTGTCTCTTGAGTATGAACTCTATATGACAAAACTGTCATTAAAATAACCAACTGGAGTAGTTAGTAATAGTTAAACTAGTCTCTATGCAAGTTTTTATCTGCCAGATTTAAAATATTCAACACAGAGAAAAGGTGCTTAAATAATGGTTACCTTTAGAAGATAGTGGTTGGGACTGGGAAGGGACACAAAGAAATAAGTCTGGAGTGCTGACAGTATTTTATATTTTCATAAGGATAGTGATGACAGAAGTGTATCTACTTTATAGAAATTAATCTGTTACCAAAAATTTGTGCACCTTAGTCTGTGCATTTCACATCAAAAACATTTGATAACAGATTTCAACTCTTGAGAAGGATATAATATGTCATAGCAGGCCAAACATTCTCTAACAACTAGAAAAAAAATACTTTAGTATTTTAGTTTTAAAAACATCAGAAATCTTAACAAATAGTCGAGAATTAACAAATTAAAATTTCAGAGCAGAGAACCTTTGTTAGGTGAACTGATGATCTCTAGCAGAACCCTTCCTTGGCTTCCTCTCTTCCCTCCTGCCCCACCCCGACAATTTCCCATTGCCTGTGTAGGCTAAGGACTGAGTTTGGCACAAGCAGAGGGCCTTTGCAAGGGAAAAGGAAATCAGCAAGGCCAGATGTGGTGGCTCATGCCTGTAATTCCAGCACTTTGGGGGGCCAAGGCAGGTGGATCACCTGCGGTTGGGAGTTCAAGGCCAGCCTGACCAACATGGAGAAACCCTGTCTCTACTAAAAATAGAAAATTAGCCAGGCGTGGTGGTGCATGCCTGTAATCCCAGCTACTCAGGAGTCTGAGGTAGGAGAATCACTTGACCCTGGGAGGTGGAGGTTGCAGTGAGCCAAGATCTGCCATTGCACTCCAGCCTGGGCAACAAGAGTGAAACTCCATCTCAAGAAAAAAAAAAAAAGAAAGGAAGAAAGAAAAGAAGAAACCAATGCATTCAGTGGCCACATAGGTCTGGAGAAAAAAATTAAATAATTGGGAACTTCAAACTCAAAGGTAGTTTACAAATGCGGAATTCTAGGGTTGCCCAGAGGCTGGGGAATTATAGGGTTTTCAAAAGGAAAAAGAAAATGAAATCTTCTGCAGTGTGTGTGTGTGTGTGTGTGTGTGTGTGTGTGTACACGCACATGTGTGCCTAGGAAGCAATATTCTTCATGGGAGGAAATCAGCTTCAATTGTATAGCAGATATTTTCCTCATGACATTTATCAGAATATGAAGTTTCTTAGAGCATGAAGTTGGAGACTTGGAAACTTCTCAAGGTTAGAGATACATCACCTAAAGTTTTTGTAAGCTGAGAAGGTAGATACTGAACAGTTTTCAAAAAAAAAAAAAAAAGAAAGAAAGAAAGAGAAAAAAGAAAAAAAAACAAGTTAGCCAGAAAATGCTGAATTCCTGATTTAATTGAAGCAATCAATCGCCTACCTAATCTGCCTAACTGATGAAGGGGGAAACCTTCCTGGGAGTAGATAGCTGGTCTTTTACTTCTCAAAAAACCTTGACCTCTTTACACAAATTGATACATTTCTTTCTAAGTGACTGTCTTTTCACAGCAAGGTTTTAGTTTGTCTTCTATGGTAATTGATCCATAGGAGATATTTTACTCTTAATCCCAGGACAAGGCACTTTACTTCCAAAGTGTCATATATTCTGAAGAATAAGATCTGCATTAGCAAGAAACATGCTTTATGAAATCAGTTACTCCTCCCTGGGCAAGCTGAGTTGACTGATAGAATTTGATGAATGTATATTGGATTGAATTGAGCAATCTTTTCAAGAATTTAGGGCAGTTTTTAAAAACTTTTTACTAACTATAAAAATGCTTACAAAGACTAAATGATTGTTTTTGACCAAATAGCAAATTATGAACTGAGCTGAGAGAATACAAGACACACTCCAATGGTTTTTGGATATTGTTGGTATGCATCAAAATTACTTGGGAAGGTTACAAAGCAGATGCCAGGTCTCATAAGAATTGAGAAAAAACTGCTTCTTGAAAGAGTTCAGACTTTGGATTCAGATGGGTCTGAATTCCAGCTTTGCCTCTGATTAACTTTAGGCCAATTATTTAAAATCTCAGAACCCAATTTCTTCAGTTGTCAAAAGAACTAAACAATCCTTGGGTTATTCCTGGAGCTGGTGTAAAGGTTAAGTGACATACATAAATACTGTTAATCCCAAAGTATCTGAGACAGGTCTCAATCAACTTAGAAAGTTAATTTTGCCAAGGTTAAGGATGCACCTGTGACACACCCTCAGGAGGTTCTAATGATGACATGTGCCTAAGCTTGCTTTTATACATTTGGGGGAGACATAATACATCAATCATTACATGCAAGACTTATATTGGTTCCATCTAAAAAGGTGGGACAACTCAAAGCAGGGGCTTTCAGGTCGTAGATAGATTTAAAATTTTTCTGATTGGCAATTGGTCGAAAGAGTTATTTTCAATATAAAAGAATGTCTGGGTTACAATAAGGGGTTGTGGAGACCAAGGTTTGATCATGCAGTTGAAGTCTCCAGGTAGCAGGCTTCAGAGAGAATAGATTGTAAATATTTCTTATCAGACTTAAGGTCTGTGTTAATGTTAGTGTTACTTGGCTTTTCCTGAATTCCAAAATGGAGGAGGACATAATGAGGCATGCCTGACACCCACTTCCCATCACAGCCTGAACTAATTTTTCAAGTTAACTTTGGAATGCCCTCGGCTGAGGGAAGGTGTCCATTCAGATGGTTGGGGGGCCTTATAATTTTATTTTTGTTGTAATACCTAGGATAGCATGCAGCACATAATACATGCTCAATAAATATTTATTTACTTTCCCTTCCTAGGGCTAGGACCCATTCCCACCTACCTTTTAGCCCTGTGATCATTTTGGTAAATTTAAGTAGAAATCTTTTGAATTGGTCAAGTCTGTTGAATAGCCACACAGTAGGAAGATGATGGAAACTCACAAAATGGATCTTAGATACTAGAAAGAATCTTTCCGGGTTCTGACTCACCCAGAACATATAAAGGTCCAGGACACATGGGTAATAGTAGCCAGCAAACACACAGAACATCGGGACCAAGACAAGACCAGTAGTTTGGCTTACAAGTTCCAAAAGTTTAAACAACTGCCTTGAGGAAACAGGGTAATTGGAAGTAAATTTGACAGGGAACTTGTGAAGCAAGCTTTTCTTAGGCAGGTTTGTTAAAGAATCCCCTGTGAGAAGCAACTGCCTGCAAACTTAGTGAATTTCAGAATTCAACCACCACCTCTGACAGGTTCTGTGACAGGCAAAATCTATTCAGGCCAAGAAAAGTGGATGGTCTTTTTCCTTCTTTTAATTGCACATTCTCATTTTTCTTACTCTTTAATAATAGATTGTTATAAAATTTAGCCAAATATCCTAGCACTCTAGGAAAATCATGCAAAATTTAAAAAATCAGCAATTAATATATAAAAATACTATAAATTACTCTTGTGCAGATCAATACAATTTACAAAGCACTTTACATATGCAGTATCCTCTAGAAAGTATATGACAGCTATATTAAGTAGATATTATTATCATAATTAACTTACAAATGAAGATACTGGAACTTAGAAAGGGTAAGCAAATTGCCAAAATGGCAAGTAACAACACTAGGATTTAATTCTGTATTTGTACTCTATTTATTTGTCCATTTAATTGTCTATTTATTTAATTATTAATTATTGAAGAAATATTTATTGATATCTTACTGTGTGCTAAGGTGCTGAGTGCTTGGTGTTTCGAAGCCAAAAAGCACAGTGCTGATTTTCAAAGAAGTCATAGATCAATATGGGGATAGAGTTCTAAAGAAGTAATTCCAATTATGTATGATGAATTTAAAAGAGTAGGTAATTGAGAAATTAGATGAGATACATGAAAAAATAATCAACTTTGCTTAGATGATCAGCCAAAAATTAGAATTTTTACTCAATGGGTACTTACTATGGTATTAAGTCCTGTAAAGGTATTATTTCATGTAATCCTAAATATGTTGTATATATTAGGGATTTTTATCTCATTTTCTAAATGATTAACCTAAGGTGCAGAACAGCGATAACAAGTCATGGTTGCATAGCTAGTAAGTAGTGAGAACTACATCTGTCTGCCTCCAAAGCTCCAGCCCACAACCATTATATATATTATCTCTGAGACAGCCATCCAGGAGGAGATGCTTTGGTTTGGTGCTGAAGACTGCAGGTGTTTATTCATTAGACATGTTGGGAATGATACTTCAGGATAAGAGAGCAGCATGTACAAACTCTAGAGTTTGGAGACAACCCCTGGGTCTGTGGAGCCCCGTGGAGTTCAGTATTGTTGATTTATTACCACCCTTGAAGAGTGTTGAGCTGTGAGGCTGAAGAGACAGCCCTTGGCCATATCACAAGCTGTCCTAGAAAGCCTATGAGATAAGTAGATGTGGTTCAGAATCACTAAAAGATCTAGGCCTCAAAAGTACATAGTAGGATTACTACTTTGGAGTAATTAAACTGTAACATTGTAATTCAGTCTACCATTCTGTAGCTAACCAGTAATTCACCCAATTAAGATATATTCTTACATTTCTTAAAATACGTCCTTAAGGAGAACAGAAAGGAACAGAACAGGAAGTTTAGTGGAAATAATATAACACCGATAACACAGATGCTGTTCAGTTAGGCAAGCCTTCTTGTTTCCTGTAATTTTTTTTCTGTAATGTGAAATGCTAGTGATGAATATAATCTGCACTGGTCACCAAAATTTGTGAACATCCCATATAGTTTCATATCAAACTGCGTAGTACATTGTGAAAGGCAAGAAACATACATGTAGTTATTTGTTATACCCACCCCTAATCACCCTTTGAGGACCTAACCCTCCTGGTGTGTTGGCATAGTAGTGGCAGGTTTTTTTGTAGTGCAGATGTCAGTCTGATACTGAGTGCTTCCCAATAATAATTTACAGAAAGGAAGGAAGGCCTCGGGCTTGGACTTGCTTACTGAAAACAGGACTGGTGCTGGGGGGCCTGACTGACCTGCAGATCTTGAAGGAAGACTGAGCCTGACTGAGGGTTATGGTCATAGCAAGGTGTGGTCCAGGCAAACAATAGCTGTCCAGGATGAAATGGTAGTTATTCTTCACAGGGAAAAGAGCACAGAGGCCTGGAAGGGGAGAAGACTAGGTGTCTAAGTGTTCAGGCAATCAACTGTTGGAAGGATTACTACTTTGGAGTAATTAAACTGTAATGTTGTGGTTCAGTCTACCATTCTGTAGCTAACCAGTAATTCACCCAATTAAGATATATTCTTACATTTCTTAAAATACGTCCTTAAGGAGTACAGAAAGGAACAGAACAGGAAGTTTACTCCAAAGGATTACTACTTTGGAGAAATTAAACTGTACCATTGTGATTGGGTCACAACAGGGCTGGAATTTCATGCCTAAATATTGTCCTCTGCCTCCAACCTAATGTTTTAACTTTTCTTTTTCTTTTTCTCAGAGACGGGGTTTTGCTCTGTCACCCAAGCTGGAGAGCAGTGGTATGATCAATGCATGCTGTAACCTCAAATTCCTGGCTGTGATTGATTTCTCTGTCTCAGTCTCCTGAGTAGCTGGGACTACAGGTGCATGCCACTGCACTTGGCTAATTTTATTTTTTATAGAGATAAGGTCTCACTACATTGCCCAGACACTGATCTTAAACCCCCAGCCTCAAGTGATCCTCCCACTTTGGTCTGCTAAAGCGCTAGCATTGCAGCTGTGAGCCACAGAGCCTGGCTCCTCCAGTCTAATTTCTGACTGTCAGGAAGCAGTCTCACATTCCATTTCCAGTGAGAAGACAGTTATTGCCCTGACCAAAACAAGGCTTTTTTGGTTTGTTTTTTACATGCCTAAACAAAAATGGCCACACGTAAATTCCACATGGTTCATTACTTTTTCTCCAATCCATGTTTGTTACATGTTTTGCTACATTAAGTTTCCTAAGGAAGTTCCAGTCATCATTTTTCTGCTCCAAATCTTCCCACGTATTCACTGCCTTCTACAATATGACTGCAGGTTTAGTCTAATCTCTATTATTTTCCCACAGCCAGTTATCATATATAGTATTTTATCATCAAAGTAGATCATTTTCACCACCACCTTATGTTTATCTCAGGCTTTGCTCTTGTTGTGACTTTACTTATATTTTCCCTAGATCTCTAGATGTGCTAATTCTACTCATTAATTCTTCAAGGAGCTCTTTTCGTGAAGCATCTCCTTATCTGTATCTAGCTGATCATCTCTTCTTTTGAAATTTATTGTATTTATACTTACTACTTCCACAGAACCAAAATTTCTCATAAATAATCAAAAAAAGTATACTCTGTAAAGAAAAAATCCATAAAGGCTCATTTTAAAGATAAAAGGTATTTTGGTTTTGATATTATCTACAGACCTGATACTCCATATAAGATGCATTGGTAGAGAAAATAGTACTTTTTTCAGTAACTTCTCAAAAGTATATACTGTGGTTTAGCAAACTTACTCCAAAAACTGTGTTGTCGTGCTTTGCTGAAAGTGTTCATGAAGCTGAGTCCAGGCTCAATGAAGAGGAAACTCATCATTTATTAGTTATGTCTGCCATGGACAATATGACCTGGGGAAACAAACTGGGAGCAAGAAGGCCAAGTGCTTATTGTCACTGAATAAAATAGTATAATAATAGGTTATGTGCTGGGGTCATGAAATAAGGGAACCAAGAAGGGAGCATAAGTTGCTGGAAGGAATGCACTCTAGAGTCCCTTGACAACCTCTATTTCTGGCTCACTCTCTGATCATGGGGAAATGACATGACTTTGCTTTGAAGCTGTGGAGTGAGTAGTTCCATCCAGTGATCTCTAAGGTACCTTCTATTTCTAACCGTGATTGAAGGTTCTTTTCCTAATTAATGTGTTCAGTGACGAGATATATGGTTGATCATTAATTATTTGTTTCTAAATGTCACACCATTCACTGACCTGTCATTGTCTAAACATATCAAAAGCCTCCCAAATCATAATCATCTCGTCTGCAGTTAATATCACCTCATATGAAAGATGAAATGTTAATATTGTGCTTTAAGTAGTATGAATAATCAGGTTAAAAAGGCTGTTAGACTCAAGATCTGAAATACATGTTCACATGCATACATACATTTGCGAAATTTAGATGCTTATGAGAGCTGACCTGATAGAAACTATAACTCCAAATTTTTCAAATATATATGAGAACTGGAAAATTATGAATTAGAAGCAGCAGCATTAAACAAATACTTAGTGCTTTTAATTTGGAAAATTTTACAATAGTTACTATAAGAGGTGTAAAGGAGAGTTCTGAATTACTAGTTAGCTAACAGTCTAATCATACAGACATGACATTTTCATCAAATTCAATTCATGAAGGAAACACACAAATAGTATATGCATGCCAAGCATTGTATAAGCTATGCAGGATATAGTCGTGAACAGATAAATATTGTTCCTGTACTCACAGAGACTACAAATGAAGGACTCTTACAAATTGATTATGTAAAACACTTAAATGAAGAAACAGAGATAAAGAGGAATTAATTACTTTCTAAGATCAAAATTGTAGTTGAGTGGCAAAGTCAAGTTAGCAACATATGTCTTGGAATTCTGGTGCAATACTGCTTCTATGGCTCAAATGGTAATATGATTATTTAAATTAAAGTATACTTTATGTGCAGTGAAATGCACAGGTCATAATTTTAAAAGCTACTGTTTTGGAAAATGTATATGAGTGTGTATCCAACAACCTAATGAAGTTATAGAATACTTATATTACCTTAGAAAGTTTTTTCATGCCCTCTTTCAGCTAATCTTCACCCTCTCCATAGGCAACTATTTTTCTAATTTGTATCACCATAAATTACTTTTGCTTCTTGAGTATTTTATAAATTATACACATATAAGTATGTCTATTCTCCATTTGATGAATGTTGGATGGCTCTAATATTTTTGTGTTGTTTTTGCTAATACAATTAGAGCTGCTATAAACATTTTCTACGAGTTATTTTATGGCCATACATTTTCATTCCTCCTTAGTAAAGAACTAGGAATATAATTGGGTGATTGGAGTAGGCTTATTTTTAATTTTCAAAAAAACACCAGTTTTCCACAGTAGCTACTCTTTTTGATAGTCCTACCAGCAGTAGCAAGAGTTTCAGCTATTCTTGCCAATTTTTGTTTACAGTCTTTTTAATTTTAGCTATTTTCCTGAGTGTGAAATAGGATCTCAATGTGGTTTTAATTTGCATTTTTCCTGATAATTAATCATGTTGAGCATCTTTTCATGAACTTATTCTTCCTTCATATACCTTCTTTTGTGAAGTTTCTATATTCAAATGTTTTTCTCATTTAATCATTGAATTCATTTTCTTTGTCTTTTTAACTTGTAGGAGTTGTTTACATATTCTGAATGTAATTGTATATATTATATATAATGATTGTGTATATAAATATGTATACAGATATAGATATTCCCAGTCAGCAAGCTTCATACACACACACACACACACACACACACACACGCACATGCCTATGCACACACACAGCCTTATTTTTCTAAATCTGCTGTTTATCATTAAATAATTATTTTTATTTTTTTATTTCTGACAAAGTCCAAAATCCTATTTCTAATCATTTATTAGTCATCGTTTCCCTTTCCAAATAATTTTTGCCATCCCAAGATTGTAAAGATATTTTCCTATGTTTTCTTTTAGTTTTTCTAATTTTATTTTTATGTTTTAGGTTACAGCCTCAGCAACAGAAAGTCAAAAAACGCCAGTACTTTACATAAACTCTGCCTCATAGGTGGAAGAAACATGGCTGGAACTGACATACTTCAGTGCACACTGCTATGGGAAATGGAGTGAATGGAGCATTAACTAAAAGACATGGCATCACTCAGACAAAGTACCTTGTTGGGAGGTCAAGATGGTGATAGTCAAAAAGAACATTTGATTTTAATATGCCTCCTTCTTACAACCTCTCTTAATGGTAAGCTAAAAAAGGTAAACATAACCATAATATTACATTATATCAATAAAGTGAAAGCTACTATTGTTTATGTATTTACTTTTGTTTTTTATATTTAATGTCTATATATGATTATATACATAATGTTATAATGTTGTTATATATAGTGTTTTCATATAATGTCAAATGACTAGATTGATTGTTTTGATTTTTAAATAAAAAATCAAAACAGCCTGTTTTATTAAAATTGACCATTACTTGTTTGAACTACTACTATGCCCATTAGGCAGTTTAGAGACCTATTAATGATAACAACATTAAAACACATACACCCCCACACACACACTTGGAATAAATACCTCCAGTGACAGGGTATGTATTCTGGTAAACTTTGTGTCTTCAAAATCTGGCCCTAGTATGGGAATGCACTAATAAGTCCCATATTATTTATTGATTGCTAAATGAGTATTAATAAAAATAGGGATCACATATTTGCACAATGCCTTAAGTTTCCAAAGCTTATATTTATTTGACTCCCATAAAAGTAGAATATCTTTGTAAAATGTAGTAGACTACATTTGTAGTCTTTGTGGAAGACTTGGTAGAATGACCATTTATTTTAATTATTTTATCAAAAAGGCAAAATCCAAAAGAGTTAGATGACTTACATAAGTGCAGAAAACGTTCAGTAGTAGAGCCAGAATTTAATTGTAGATCTTCATAGCTCAAAGCTTTGTCTCATGGACGTGAAATTCTGAATGTGATTGACTTGTGGAAATTGTCTTAAATTCACCTTCAGACTGTTTTGAAGAGGGATGTGTCATTCATATCATTTAGAGTCACTACAGTAAATCCATTTTATCATATATGGAACTCCTATTGACCAGTCAATCCTTGAGCCTTTGTTGCAATGGATTAAAAGGCTATATCTGGGCTTGGCAGAAATGAGCAGTAGAATAATAGTCATGCATCACTTAATGACGGAGATACCCTCTGATAAATGCATCTTCATTATGCGACTTTGTCATCTTGCAAACACTGTAGGGTGCACTTATGCAAACCTGGCTGGTATAGCCTAATACACACCTAGGCTATATGGTAAACTCTATTGCTTCCAAGCTACAAATCTGTACAGCATGTTACTGTACTGAATACTGTAGTGATTACAACACAATGCTAAGTAATTTGTATATCTAAACATAGAAAAGGTATAGTAAAAATATGGTATTATTATCTTACGGGGCTACGGTCTTATATGCATTTCATCATTAACTGAAATGTTATTATGCAATGCACCACTATAGTGATATTGTTTGTGGGTGTGAGAAGAACTCAGTTCAGGCTCTAACATATACTTGTCATCCCTATGATAAGGCATTGTCTTTTCAAGAAGACACACATTAAAAAAGATGTTGTTTAACCTATATAGTATGGTATCACCCATTCCCATATTGAGTGTGGCATTTGATGGGTGATTAAAATATCATAGCATAATAGTTGTTGTCTTTTTAGGAAGGCATAGGGTGCACACTATAAACAATCCAGAAGAAGAAATGTTTCATGCCATTAAACTTACTCATTCAAAAGATACTGATTAAGCATAGACTATGTAATCAAGTTGTTTTCTTTTTATAATTTCAGTGATCATAAATAACACTTTATTGAACATTTTTGTATACAGACTTCTTGTTAGCATTTTAGAATTTTTCTTTAGGATAAATTGTTATATAATAGCAACTCGATATATTCCACCAATATGATTTTCAAGAAGCTTTCATGTTAAAACATAGACATCATTAAAAATGATGATGTAATTAAAAGGACTAAATTGAAAGAATAACCAAAAGATATACAGTTTCTCTGTGGCAAAGGATGTAGAAACTAACTATATAAAAGGGCTGTACAAAGTGGGAAGCATTGCAACATGCTCTTGAATGAAGGGCTGTGTTTTCCATATGTGTCAAAGCTACCTGTTGGGGCATCCAGGTGACACTGATGCCATCTATCTGGAGTAAAGATTCAGCAATGTATGAGAAGCTCATATTCACTTTCTCGTCTTCCTTGCTGGTCTCGGCTGTTTTTGGAGAGTCAATGTGATTGCTGTGCCAGCTTAGTCACTAGGTTTAAGTAATTGGGGAAAAAAATGTTCAGTAGATTCTTGTGTTATCTGTGAGAATGGGTGCTCACTTAGGGACCATTTCTAAACTACAGTACACTTGCACTATTTTAAAGCTATATAATACACAAAGTTAAGTGATATACAATTAGTTGTTTTATGAGTTTCAGGTGATTAAAATACACAATAAATGCTACAGATGCAGGAGTGCAAGACAGAGGAAGACATAATCCTAGAACATTACAACTGGACAATTGATGGTAGTAAAAGACAATAAGGACCACTAAGAACAAAATTTATCTGTAAGTTGGCAAACTCTAAGATCTGCAATAGCTGTCTCTAAAACCTCAAAAGCCTACAGAGGGTGGTGGTAGGTGTATTAATAGCAAAGTGGTGACAATACTAGGACCTAATGTCAGATAATATGGATAATTTTCATGGGTCACCCTATTACTGTATGAAATTGAATACCTCACTTGTAATTTCTGAGTGACAGTGCCTTGTCAGATGAAAAAGTAACAATTGTCTACCTTTTCCTAATTTATGGACATTTTATAAAGATTAGAAACTTAAGCTATGTTAAAATGCTTTGTCGGCTGGGCACAGTGACTCACGCCTGTAATCCCAGCATTTTGGGAGGCAGAGGCAGGTGGATCACCTGAGGTCAGGAGTTCGAGACCAGCCTGATCAACATGGTGAAACTCCATCTCTACTAAAATACAAAATTAGCCAGGCATGGTGGCGCATGTCTGTAATCCCAGCTACTCCGGAGGCTGAGGCAGGAGAATCACTTGAACTTGGGAGGCGAAGGTTGCAGTGAGCTGAGATCATGCCATTGCACTCCAGCCTGGGCAACAAGGGAAAAATTTCATCTTAAAAAAATGCTTTGTCAACTATTAACACTATGCAAATATTTAGCACTCTCGTCTTGGCTCTACAGTATATCATTAGAGAGTTTTGAAGTTTGGGTGATTTTTACTTTAACTGTTGATCACCAGTATACTTTGCTAGGCCTTCAAACTCTTACTACCGTCTTCTTCTCCAGCTTCATCTCTCTTATCCCCTATATAGACAGAACTGTCCACACATATTTCATGACCTGTATATATTCAACCATGCCATATTTTATGTATCCATCCCTGAAATTCCTTACTTTTTCCATACTAGCTAGCTTTCTTTCATGCTACAATTTAAATATACACTTCTCTTTGAATTTTCTCTGACTCATTTAACTAATTGTAATTACTTCTTCTCTGTGCCTCTATCCAACTTCGTATATACATATTTCTATTATCCAACCTATCATTTAATATTCATTCGCCTGTAGTCCCAGCCACTCAGGAGGCTGAGGCAGGAGAATGGCGTGAACCCGGGAGGTGGAGCTTGCAGTGAGCCAAGATCGTGCCACTGCACTCCAGCCTGAGGGACAGAGGGAGACTCTATCTCAAAAAAAAAAAATATATATATATATATATATATATATATTCATTAATGAATAGATTATTCATTCTTCTTACATTGTGAACTAATTAAAGAAATGCCTCATGCCTTGTTTATTCAACTAAGTCAATGCAAAATGAATGAATGATTATTTAATTATTGAATAAATGTGATAAAATCATGTTAAACTCAGGCCTATGTATTTTCTTGGTCACAGATTGGCAATCATTTACACTTCCTAGTTATTTCCTATGACTATATCTTATAGTTGTAATAAACAGATGCATCTGAAATGAATTTGAAACAAGACAAACAATGGGACCTTGTTGCAAATGATGCTTGCCCAAACATGCCTGCTTTCATTCTCACTGGATGGTTAAAGTTTTGTGACATACATTCAGCCAAACATAATAAGCTACAAGATCTTTAAGACTTTAGCCATGTGTATTCCAGAAGGAGAAACTTTGCCCTTGATGCTACAACTGATACTGGTAACATATTGGAGAATTTTTGTTTAAGTGCTGAATTAAAATTATTTCTCATATCTGAGTCATATTTCAGAAGAAATATTGAATCACCTTTTCTTGTCCTCCTGTCTACCATTTTCAGTTGTGCTGTTTTACTTTTTTTTTCTTCTTGTTGCACATTTCTTATTATTAATTCAAGCTTATATGGGGTTTTCTTGGTTATTGACTCTCAATACCTATGCTAATTTTGACAGTAACCATTCTAGAGCTATCCAAAATATTGTGGTCTTATGTCTATTAACTTATCTATATTAGTCCTATTGGCAAGACCAATTCTGTTGTGGGTTTATATTTATGAATATATGCCAGCCGGAAAGATTTATCTAATCTAACTAATTATTCTCATTTTGATTCCACGTTCACTGGACTGCCTTCTGGTTTGGATTTGGCTTCCGTCATATATCTATCTGCATGGAAAAGTGCCCTAATCATGTAAATGTGAATATTCCCATTTCTGCAACCTCTCTATTTTATTTTTTTAATACTAGAATTATGAGCATAGTGACTGGGAATCATTCACAGTGAGATGGCTCTGTGCACAATGTGCTGGAAAATGCAGCATTCTGAGCCTAGAAGATAACGGAGACAACATGTTAGATTTTCACCAAGCACATTGATGAGGAAGTGTATATTCGTATCAGGATATTTTTAAAAATAATACTAACTTGTGGATAAACTGGAAAATTCATATGAACTCATGACCTTAATGATCAATCTTCCTAGGTGTCTCGCTAATGTCTGGCATCATAGAAATTTCACCCATAAAAGCTTTCATGTAGAACAATCTTGTATGTGTTTGTAGCATCCTGAAATTAGTCTTTGAATTTATTTTGCATTCAGTGGAATTAAACCTTTTTGGAGATGATCCCATCCTTTGGAATAGAAAAAAAGTGAAGGCAAGATGAACTCGGAATATCTTCTTGTTGCCAGAAATCAAAAATGATTTTACACTTTTCTGAGCAGTATCTTAAAAGACAGGATTTAGTTAAATGTGGTTCCCAACAGATAAGTTGTAATAATGTATGCATCAATAAATGAATTTTAATTATAATTAATAAAATTGAGTTGAACCTATAAAAAAACATGAGTTTATGATTACACAAAATATGAAAAATTTCAAATAAACTTTACAGTATGAAAATTCAATAAAAACCAGAGCAAATACATTAAACCATAATAAGTAATTAATTTAGTAAGTAGGTGGATACTCAAATCCTTTAAATGCATACAATATTCTTAAATTATGATATTCTTATTTTTCTATTTGTTTCAGAAAAGGGTGATTTCAAGAAACAGTAAGTCATATAGTATCAATAACATGCAATAAAATTATAGATTACCTGTATAACCTCAGAAGAAGATTATCTACATAAATTCAGTCACTAACTCCTCAAGTATAAAACTTCTGAATATCCCTAATGATTATAAAACACTAGTCAAGTAAATTGTTAACTGAGGTGGACCACTCTCTAGTCAATATTTTATTGATATGGAAGCAAAGATGAGTCAGCCCCAGATCCTGAAACAAGGCATAAACTTTGAAAGTGCCATTTATCTAGTAAGTAAACTTTTATTTGAGAAGAATCTAAGACCAATAAACACTGACTCAGGTTTCAGTCTACTTAGAAGATGTAAACAGATCCCTTGACACAACAAAGAATGAATAGGTCGATGAAATAGAATCTGCAATATCAGCTAGTTTGAGATTATATTCTGTTTGATCTGGGGATTGATGAAATTAGTGGACATAAATGAATAAAACTGTAACCTCAGGGATACATAAAATCATATTAGTATGGAGAAAATAATGAAACAAACAACCCACAGTATTGATATTTTGAAGTAGGCACTCTAAAAATTTTTGCATTAACTATTATGTTTTTTGTGGTTTAAGGCATTTGGAGTATATAAAATAATTCGATACATTAGACTTAGGACTTCTTTGAAGTGCTTTGAGATTTGACTAATTTTGTGTTCAATATCTAAATATTTAAGGGCTCTTAATTCATACAGATGATACTTAAGTATATTAATTATACTAACAAAGTTAATATTGCTCACTAGATGCATAATGTAAATAAAGGATGCACAGAAGGAAACATTATTCTTGAGCTATAGAGCCTCGTAGTCTCCTAAGACTCTATACTGAGGGCTGCAACCCTGAGAAGTCAGTGCCTAAGTGGTCTTCACAGCACATGAAGCACCCTTTGGACCACTCAACTCTCTAGATCGTGAGGTAGCTGAGATGAGGAATTATAATTTGGTTCTACAGTTAAATAAATTAAATTTATCTCTTGAACATAAGGATTTTCCTTACATCATTCTTTCAAGTAAAGTTTTATTTGTGTTTTTATCTAACTCAAAGTGATTATCATTTAATTCCTAACCAAAGAGAGACTGGTAAATTATAAGCTTTTATTCTTCTCTACTCAGTGACCTAGAAAGATAGAGCAAAATTTGAAATTAAAATCCCCTAAATTCCTTATGCTACACCCCCGTGCCTCCCAGAGAACGGTAAATCCAGTCTTTTTATTGTTTGGTCCCTTAGGACAATTTCCTGTGACCCTGTGTACACTAGAAACACAATTGGTTAGTTATTGTTAGATAAATTTGTTGGGTAAATCCAGTAAAAATGAACCACGTACATTATCTGGATCACATATTACCTCCACTCTTGTTTATCTCCTCATCGTATAAGCTTTCGCATTTGAAGTTCTTCATCCTTCATGAAATCTTTCATGCCTAACTGAATTCTTCCTCTTGATTTAACTTCTCAAAAGTAGTACAGGAGCTTTTAGAAATACATTCTCTTGAGGGCAAGTACTATATCTCCTGCTTCTCCAGTTCATTCTGTACCCCACTCACCCAAAATAGTGTGCCGGTTAGTAAGCCACTGAGGCCTTACTCAAGGCTCACCCTTCTGTATTCTGCCTAACCATAAAAGTGCAGGAACCTTACCAATCACACTTCTTTCCCTGCTGTTTTTCTGCAGATAGGCCTGCCATTTGCCTGCAGATAGACTCTGCAGAGATGGATTTTAAAGTAAAAATGTAAGTCTTGAGAAGGGAGAAGGAACTTGCACTGGCTGGTTTTGTTTGCTGCTTCTGTTAGTGTCACCAGCAACATTTCTTCACCCTGGCTATGGCAATGTATTCCACTTCCAATTTTCTTCCCGTGCTCCAAGGATCAGCTTCATTTTGCTATCTCAGAGATGCAAATTCTAGCTGTCAGTGACCTCAAATATTTGAAGTATCAGAATCAGCTAAGAAAAGTCTGTTCTTAGAGTTCTGTTGGGTCCTCTTGAAGTTCCTAAAGGCTAGCAGCTGGAAAGGACTCCTTCTTCAAAAATCTGTGTCACAGGTTGTTAGGTATCAGTAACTCCGATATTTTCCCATTTTGCCTCTACCCTTAGAGTTGCTAGATGCGTTCTTCAATAGTTATCTCTATGTTTTCTTGATGAAAAAGACACTTAAGAAAATTTGGCCAGGCGCGCGGTGGCTCACGCGTGTAATCCCAGCACTTTGGGAGGCCGAGGCAGATGGATAACGAGGTCAAGAGTTTGAGACCATCCTGGCTAACGCGGTGAAACACCGTCTCTACTAAAAATACAAAAAAATTAGTCGGGCGTGGTGGCGGGCGCCTGTAGTCCCAGCTACTCGGGAGGCTGAGGAAGGAGAATGGCGTGAAACGCAGAGGCGGAGCTTGCAGTGAGCCGATATCTCGTCACTGCACTTCAGCCTGGGCGACAGAGCAAAGCGAGACTCCGTCTCAAAGAAAAAAAAAGAAAGAAAGAAAATTAAAAAAAAAAAAAAAGTGGAAGGTGATTCAAAAAAGTTATGAGTATAGGCTGAGATTTTACAGCCTGCACACACACGCAAAAGGGGTATTCATGGGGTGGTCTCCCCTGAACCTAAATACAAGGTTCAGAAGCTTAATAAACAGGGAGCCAATGAGCGATGACCTGGCATCACCACCATGGACACAAAACAGCTAAAACTATTTTCTTTTTAAAGATAACCGGGACATGGAAAAGGCTTAATTTCCATAGACAGGATTCCTTTTCTGCCTTTTCAGTTTTCCAGTACTGGTTTTTGCAATTTCCTACGTTAAATTTTATATCTTAAAATAACTAGTGTGGTTTATATAACCTGCCTGTACCCTAATTGATATACTCAGTATCTGGAATATTGTAAGGAACCAATACATGTGTTGCCCCAGTCTTCTCAACTTCAAGAGGCTTCATGATTTGTTAAATCAAAGTTTTACTTAATTCTGGAGACTTTAATCATGCAGTCCTGAGGAAAAATGAAAGTTTACTAGAAATCGTTGCCACATAAAATCTATGTGGATTTGAGGGAAGAAAAAAAAATGTTTTAAAGTTTTGGAATTCAAGCTTACAACTTAAGCGCAAGACTGAAATAATACAAAATATCAAGTACATACTCATTGATAAGGGATCTGAATATATGCTTGCTCACTCTGCCAGTGAGGTAAGCAGCATTCCTGCGTGTAGCTACCCAAAAACTTTTCAGGGTCAAGTGATTCAGTTGTGGTAGCAAGGAATCCAAAATCCAGGAACCCTTCTTTACTAATGTGAAGATAATATTTGGGCATGTTCCCATTTTGGCATGTTCCCACCACAACTAATATGGATTTTTATGTAAATGTTCAGGCAATTTCTGTATATTATCTGACTTAATATTGGCAAAAACTGTTTCAAGCTTAGGTATTATAAGCATCTTATAAATAAGGAAAGTGTATCTCTGATTGATTCAGCAAAGTGACCCAAAATTACCAATTTGGAAGTGCCAGAACCAGAAGTTCAACTCAGGTCTGTCTTATTCCCACTTTTTTATTTTGCACCATTCTGATAACCCATAGGTTTGGGAGTAGAAATCATAGTGGAATGGTCGTGTATCCCTATCTAAAGAAGAGACTAGCTGTTTGGTAAACTCAGCCCTGAGGAATGAAAGAGCACAAAGTCATTTGGATTAAGAAAAGAAGTTAGGAACAGCGGATATTATAATTTCAAAAGATTCCCTAATTGTTCTTCTCATTGGGCAAAATAGCATAATAATAAGCAGTGTCTTTGCCTTTAGAACAGCTGGAATTCAAATTCCATCCTTCTACTGAATATTCTTATCTTAGACAACTCAACTAATATCTGTAAGCCTTTGTTTTACTAACACCACACTACATTTTTTATTTTTAAGGAATAAATATGATAGATGATTGATAAACGTGAAATTCCTTGAGTTTATTAACTCTTTTATATTTCTATTTTCCATATTTATTCCTGCAGTGACTAATAAGAAAATTAATATATCTAAAATTAAAAGAACTTTTGAATCTATCTAAAACAAGACTAAAGAGAAAGGTTTTGACCATATTTTGT
Source organism: Macaca mulatta (assembly GCF_049350105.2). NCBI lineage: Eukaryota > Metazoa > Chordata > Mammalia > Primates > Cercopithecidae > Macaca > Macaca mulatta. Next base: position 82,585,852 of record NC_133419.1, read on the forward strand.
AAAATCCCCTGAAGAACTGGGTAAAGAAACACTAAGAATGATTGGAAAAAAAAAAAAATCAGGAGCACATTCAAAATGGCAATAGATGTTGGCTGAGCATCCAGACCTGTCTAAAAGAAGAAGTGTTCTTAGTCTTCTTTGATCCTAAAGATTTCAAGGTCTTAATATACAAGAATTAATGACCTGGCAACCCTTTGACTGGATACAACCTGGCTATTACTTTTTTTTTTTTTTTCGTAGATGAGAGAGTGTACTCAGGCAGGCCTTTTCCCATAGCTAGTGAAGGTTAGAATGCTCATTTGGGCCCAATTTTGCTGCTTCCAAATCAAATGTTCTTTCCAATATGATGCAGCTTTATAAATCAATTTCTTTCCCTATTATTTCACTATTGAGTTTTCCTATTTTAATAAGATGAAAATATCTGTCTTTTATTATATAAATGGAGAAGCAGTAAGAAGACACACACACTACCATTACATCTCTTCCACATCTCTGCTAGAGTTTACAATAAAGAGAAAACTGTCAGGGCATTCTTGCTTACCTAGAGTGAAAGTAATCTCCAAATGCAAACTCCATATAATATGCACTTTGGATGTTCTTTGTCAAGCAATCTTATTTTCAGGAACATAATTGCTTTGTTCAATCAAAGTGTCTCCAACTGCTGTGGGTTGGAGGCCTCATGATTTAGTTTCTATCAAAGAAATTCTGCCCCAAGTGGAGAAACTTGTCTGATTTAAATGAATATCAGCAAAAATGATGATTTTACACTTTTCAGGGAAGCAATAGCCCCAACAACTCTTGTGTGTTTCCAGGGACCTTAAGGGAGGCTAACAGATTTATGGTCTCATTATTGCCTGAAGCAATAAGTCTTCCAATAGGTAATTTTTTTGATGTGGGACCACAAAACATATGGGAATAAATGTTCTTGAATGAAGGAACTGGCTGTCAGGCTTTTCAAATACAGCAGTTACTAAAACAATAGATGATTTTCACACACACACAAAAAGAATTTCTTTCTCCTTAGCTTTTCTCCCATCATCTACCATTAACTCCATCAGAAACACTCATCTCTTTAAATGGTAGAAAGTGTCATACAATCAATTGGTAAACATTAATACAAGCATGAAATACCACATTCAATTAATATTCTAATAATAACACTACATAAGAGTTTGATATTTACAATGTAATATTAGATACTATTTTAATGGTCTGTTTTGTTGCTATAGAGGAATACTAACATTGGGTAATTTATAAAGAAAAGTTCTCATAATCGTAGTTCTCAGTTCTGCAGGTATACAAGAATAGAACCCACATATGTTCCTGGTAAAGACTTCAGGAAGTTTACAATCATAGTGGAAGGCAAAATGGGAGCCAGTGTATCACATGGCGAGAGAACAAGTATGGGGGGAAGTGCCACTTTTTCAAACAACCATGTCTCATATGAACTAACAGAGCCAGAACTCACTCTTCACCATGGGGGAAGATACCAGGCCATTCCTGAGGGATCCCCCACCATGACCAAAACACCTCCCACTTGGCCCACTTTCAAGATTGGAGGTCATATTTCAACATGAGATTTAGAGGGAATAAAACACTTTTTGATATAGTTTAACATATCAAAAATAATATATAATAGTAGCAATAATAATAACCTATCTTCAGTTAGTAATAATTGCCATACATTTGACTCCTATTCTGAATATCAAACAGAATTCAATGGACCACTAAGAAGTTATAGGAGATATGTCTTCTTATCGGTAGATGTATTTAAACAGAAATTAAATGTCTGTGAGTGGGAGTGATTTTGGAATCAAAATAACTTAAAGGTTTTGGAATGGATTTATGTACCAGATAAGGACAGTACTAAAAATGATAGAATATTAGCCATTCATGGAAACTAAAGGAATAAAAAGACTTTAGGGACACATGAAAATTAAATACATAAAAAGAAGAAAACAAACTTTTGTCAGATATGTTTTTGGCTAGGTGCTTTGTCAGTTGCTTTACTGCTTCCTCCAATTTATACATTTAAAACCTGACAGCTTGAATAGGAATAGATTAGACTTTGGCATTGAAACAATATCTACCTGATTTTATAGAAGTTTTTATTTCAAGTGCATATTCCTAACCATAAATAATAAGCCTCAATAAGCCAAAATCATTTTATGCTTTGTCTACAATAGATTTTTAATAAGAGTAAATACAAGTTTTAAATTTAGTTCTAAAAGCAACAACAATTATTCATGAATTTATTGCAATTTTCTGACACAATCATCAATAAATAAGAGCAGTTTCTCCAGCCCTGCTTCCTTCCAGATCTTCTCAGTCACATCACCTATTTCATGACCCTATACCAGTTATCACTATATGAAGTTATCTTTGTCTTTATTTCGTTGCATATTCAGTGCTGTCTCCCCACCTCTGATACATAATCTCTGAGGGATACATACTTCACTTTTTGCTCACTATTACATCTCCAACACTTTGAATACTACCGGACAAAGAGTAAAGCCCCAATAAATATTTGCTGAATTGAATTTAGTCTTACCACAACAGCAATAACAATGCAGGCTTCCAGTATAAAAGTATAATTGCTTATAAATGAGGCAGCATTGCACAGTGGAAAGAGGGTATTTTTGAAGTCAAATAGTTTACTCAACACCTCCCAATCCATCTCCCGTAGTGTGAGGTGGATGATGTTATCATTCTGAGTTTATGGAGGGTCATCAGACAACTAGAGAACACAGTGAATTTTACAAAATACATAAAAATCAGAGATGGAACCAAAACTCCTATTTTGAGTTTGAGTGATATGACAGCCATTTTATTTTATCTTTTCTTTCATTGACCCACATGTTGCATAGGAAGTGGTCTAAAAATAATACACAGACAAACAAAAATGTTATAAAGGAAATGATGAGAGTAGTCAAATTGTAGTGGAGAGTACATTTTAGAAAGTATTGAAAAAAAAGATTGAATAGTAAAGTAGATATAGTTAACAAAGGACTACAAATATAGGGATAAAATAATTAAATAGGGTATTATGCAAAGATATGTTTCATTCTATTAAGAGTTTTTGACTTGGTAATCTTGGCATTTATTTTACCATGTAATTTTACAGGGCAAATATGATCTGCTGAAAAATGGAAACAGAGGCAATCTAGTATTTTTTTCTTTATTAAACCTGGAATAGTTGTGTGTGTGTGTGTGTGTCTGTGCATGTATCACGTATCCCCAAGAAGGGTATAATAAGAAAAATAACGTGTTGCAGGCACCATGGCAAAAGACTGTGCAAACATAATCATGGCACAAAAGCAGGAATTATTTATTTTTTACGTTTTGCCAGTATGAAAACAAATAATTAATCATATTATTATATCAACTTTGAAGAACAGATTGACGATTATACTTTGATGTTGATATTTATCATGTATATTCGAGTATAGTCCAGGTCAGAGTTTTTCAGTTGTGTGCCAAGTATAGAATGTTTTTTCAACAATTCAAACAAAAGAGTCCCAAACCTGTAGTATCAGTAACTTTCTGGAAGCAAAATTCAAATTATAATGCTGATGGAATCTATCAGGAAGCTAATTGCTAAAAATTAATTCCAAAACACACAGACACATTTGAAATTGCACCACTGTAATCTAATAGTTTTAATAGAAGCTAAACCAATTAAACATAATTACTTACAACCTTCAGGTTAAAAATATTGATGCAAAAACTGCGGTTATGTAAAGTCATACTATAATATTTTAATTATATCTGAAAATGTGTTTAAATTAGATATTCCATTTTATCCACAAAGCAGTTTCCTTTGTATATGAGCCCAATTAATATGATCTGGTTTGTTTAAAAAAAAAAACTAAAGTATTTATTGACAAAATAAGGTGATGATTGAAAACCACCCAAATTTATACGGATTTATTCTAACTCAATTTATTCAATTCAATGGAGAAGAAAAGTCAAGCTGCTTGTCTGATGTCTCGGAGAAAAACAAAAACAAAACCTGTTGATTGATAGAATTATTTTTGAGATCTAATAATAGCTATGTTTTGGTTAAAACATGTAAATATTCTTAATTTCATATTTAAGGATACCTTAGTATATGGAAAGAACATTGACTATATTAGGCATCTAATTTCAAAGGATAACAAAATACAACAAATACATTAATTCCTTCTGAAAGTATGACTAGTTATCTGATAATCCAAATATTTCGCAATGTATTGAAAAGGTGTAGTTAATACACATTAGGTTTGACCTAGGGTTAAAGTAAAAGACATGTCCGCAATCTTATTTTTCAAATGTATGAGATTATGAATGGATCCTGCTCTATATATTATAAGGCACTTTAAACTATATATTATTGCAATAATTCGTTGCCGCCATGTGGCCGTCTCTGGATTGGGTCATGCCACCTCCATTCAACATTCTGAGTCTTGGTTTCATCACCTTCCTGGCCAGGAATTCCAGGAACTTTTCCACAAATCTTTCAGGGACTCAGTACGCGTTTAATTCATCTATTTCAGGGAGATTAGTCCAGGGTAGTATACAGAATTTTAGGACGTACCTTTGCCTTCTAGCTTAATGGAAAGAAGTCATCTCCCTTTCCTTGTGTGGGTATCAAAGTGCCTCCCTTTCCCGGACCCCAAGTTAGGAATGACTCCAAACATTTGAAACAATTTCAGGAGCCAGATGCCAAAACAATATATCTGAATTTTCATCTTGTGTAAGGGAATACTATAGTACTGGGAAGATTACTGTGTGATATATGATTTTTTTTTCTCCTGCTCCTTTCATTTCTACCAACAAGCATAAGATTATAGGACAGATTCCACATGAAATAATAATAATTGTAGGTTTACTGCAAAATGGGTGCAGACCAGAATATCTAATTTATGAGTACAACAATGTTTAGTAAGAAGTGAGGAAGAGTTTTATGAAGTAAAACTAAAATAATAAAATTTTGAACAGTTATTTTTGCCACAGTCCAAAATAGCAAATTCTTAGGAAATACGAAATTTTTGGCTCAAATATACATGAAACTATCATAAAATACCTCAGTATATGCTGCATCCTCCTTTGCCTAAATTCCTAAGCACCTTCTATTTTCAACAGCTAGCATAATCGTGTAACATACCTCTGAAACCAGGATATTATTTAAAGAAGAGGGTGATATTTTATTATAAACTATTTTGACTGTTAATTTTTTCTTTAAAAATCATGTAAATTAAAGCAAATATATATTTAAAAATACATTATATTGCTTATCTAATAATAAGATTATTTTAAAGTATATTTATATATTTCAATTTCTTGGCTATATCTGTTATTAATATTATGCAATATATTTTTGGGGGGTAAAAAAGATGCCTTTTAATAAGAAAGTTTTATTAATTAAAATTTTGTCATAAACTTTCTTGCAATCTTTATTAAAATTGCATTTTATAGTTATAATCTTTCAACTTATTGTTTTAGGATATATGTTTAAATATTATTAATATTTGTGATATATAAATATAATTTTTAATTGAGAAATATTTTTTCATTTGGAGCTGAGCTACATAGTCAATGCAAAGCAAATTCTCTTAAATAGATATTCTAACATTTTTCTAATTGAAATGTATTAATACATCCGCTAAAATATATTCACACTATTGTCTTTTTGCCTTTATTTTAAAACACTTTTCATACTACTCTGTTTACAAGAAAAAGCCATCACACGTGTTCTTTGTTCGCAATTTTTTTAATGACCTGCCAAATTTAAATGCTATAAAATTACAGAAATGCTTATCTTTATTTCATTTAGTAGCAAATATAAACACATTAAATTAAAATAGGCTCTCCAATTTAAAATTTTTTCTCTCATTTTTATTTCAAAATTCAATTATAAAACTACAATTAGTGTGTTATAATTATTCAATAACTCATTCACATTTTCAGTTTCTCCTTTGCTTTGGTACAGACTAACTTATTTTTTTTCTTTGCAAACTTTGTCTTCAATAAATGCAATTCAATGAAACTTGAAAAGCTGGAGCTTTTGGGTCTCCATTCATTGAATATTTTGATTAAAAACCTCCAGTTGATTTTGTTCAAAATACAAACAAAATTACACCTATCCTTTAAAGAATATATTTGTATAAATTGAAAAGTGAAGCAAAGAAATATAATGCACACCACCACATTGAAGTATGTTTTTTCTAGTCAACATCAGTTTTGTTATTAAAATTTTGAAGTCCCTGTTTATTTGAAGAATATTTTTAATAACATCTTGGCAACCTTAAATATCTTTATGTTCATACTATTGCAAATATGGCAGCTTGGTTGAGTAAATTAATAATAAATTATTTGTGCATCACCACCAATTATGAGTACATATCTATTCATTGCATTTCTCGTTTTAATAATTTAGTTACCCATGGAATCTAATTCCCCAGTGTTGAAGTGAAATAAAATGTTGAGACACATCTCTGAAAATAAAATGCTTTATTTAAGAAGAAAGAATTATAATTCAGGGCATACGTGAAGTCAGGGTGGTCCTTGATACATCTAAAGAGAAAAGCAAAGGTTAAAGATTTTATTAAAAAGAGAAAGGTTATGTATTGCTCTTTGACAAAGTTCATTGGCACTATTAAGCTTCTAGAGAGCAGTAAAGTTTTGATTGGTGGGCGATAGTTGGCTAAAATTAATATTAGAATTGCAGCAAATCATATCAGTAGCCATTAGATAAAACTGATTTCAGGTTACAGCAGGTAGGTACAGCAGACAGGCTTGCTGAAAATTACATTTTTTTGAGCAGTGTTATGTGCCTTGATAACTTCCTCCTCTGACCCCATGACTGTGTTTTCGTTGGATATGACAAGAGTGACACAATTCATATGATCAACTTTCTCACCAGCTTTTCTGATGTAGTAGTTTACTAATTCTCAAATAAATTTTTATATGAAATGTCATTGCAAAAACAAATTATTTATTCTCTTGTTTAACTTTTTAACTAAATTTATGAAACAACTCAAGATAATCAGATGTTTAGTTTTGGATAGAATAAACTTCCAAAACCTAATTCTACAACTGGATGAAAATTTGAACCATTATTGGCAACAAATCAGTTGATTTTCTGTTTGAAGCCTCAGATGCCACCGATATAAAACTGATATTATTTAACTATATGTTCTTCTGCAAGTAGAACTAATGCATTACCAGATATTACCACAATTTACATATACCCACAAGAATGTTGGAAACAAAAGTGAGCAAAATTAATTTTGAAAAACAATCATCTGAAGGAATCAAAAGCCATGCTTCACAGAGTGAGGTGTAGATCACCTTCTGACATAGCCTGTATTCAATTGATGCCTTTAGGCTTAATCTTCTAAAATAAAAACAAACTGCAGAAGCAGATTTTAATGCTTCTTGTGTAGTGATATGTCTTCTGGCTTTCATGTGATTGTTGATACCACTAGATATTCAGGGCCAGAAATATTTAGTTAAAGTTCTATTTTATTAACAACTTTCTTGAGAAATTAAAGGCTTCACAAATTCTTTCACAAGTTCATTTTTCCTTTTATTGAGCTCATTGCTGCCGAAACGAGTTATATTAAAACATCACAGTATTATTAAATAATAAAATAGTTATAGGTGTATGTCATTCAATAAATGACAAAACCATCATAACAAGAACATTTAGATAAATCTCCATTCTCCATAAAAAAGGATACCTCAGCCTCAATTTGCTGCACATATTTAACATTTATTAACTTGTATTTCTCCACATTTCTCACTGAAGCTGCCATTGGCAGTCTGACAGCCTTGTGATTTTCATAATCCATTACCCAGTCCACCATGTAGCCATCAAAGGCAGCACTGTCAAATACCACTAACTGAGAACCAAAAAAGGAATTAGCTGTGTCTGATGGCCGGTTTTCTAGTATGTGTCCTTTTTATCAGCCATCGTTCTGCATATCATCCTTCTCTGAGTCTAGATAGCATCAGGAAAAGAGAACCAGGTTATTTTGGACTATCTTTCAAATTTAACTATGTAACACATTAGAATTCTGGATGCTGCCCATGCATCTCATACGCCAGATCGTGGCAGAGCTCTGAGCTATCAAGTAAAGACTACTACATTTAATTATTTCAATGTGTCATCAATAATGATATTTCAGTGAAATAAATGAACAATCTGAGAAACATACTAGGTAGGACATGACATCTGATAACAGGCAGAAGCTGGGGCTGTCTTGTGCACCTCAAACTTTTATGACTTTACCTAAAGAATATTATTCCAAGTCTTAAGTCTTTTCCAGTTATTTTATGTGTGTTAGACCTATATCAATCAGAGCTTAACTTTTCCCAAGAGGTCCTCAAGGCAATTTGGCATAGAATTAATATTGTGGACTCCCGGGTCAGAACTTTTGAATTTAAATTCCAGCTCTACCACCTTCTAGCTGGATAACCTTGGACACGCTATTTTAACCACCCTCTGCTCCACTAACCGTATCTGAATACTATGAAGAAAAATAGAGTTCCCCTTAAGGTTGTGTTTTGAGGATTGAGTACTATATGCAAAGTTAGAATAGGACCTAACAAGTATAAGCACTAAAATATTTGGCTATTATTATTATTACCAAACTGTTGAGATGATTCATTCATAGTAGCCTCTCACAGTAGATCATAATCACCTCAAGGACAGAGATATTATCTTTTTAACATTTGTTACTGACAGCATCTCTCTTGGGATAAGGGCACAATGAGCATTTAATAAATATGTCTTGAAGAAATATGAATAAGCACATGCTACTTATTTTGTAGCATTTAACCTATTATGCTGTAGTTAAGTATTTAAACAGCTCTACGAGGAGCATTGTGATGACATCATTTGAGTTCAATTTATCTTATATAACATATGCTATGTATACACCAGGTGCTCAATTAATGTTTAAAGTGGAGAGTTCCAGTTTCCCTACTTCCAACTAAGTTCTATTTGGAAAGTTATTTGTTTTTGTTTTTGTTTTTGAATCTCAGTTTCTTCACTCTCAAAACATTGGTTCTGTGAGGGATGGTTTGGGATAGAGAAAGAAGGGAAGAAAAAAACCTATTCTAGTTTATTTTTAGAGTGGGACAGTGTGTTCCTAAGTGTGTTTCACAGAACAGTGACACTTCTGAATGAAGCCATGGGCTTTCTGGAATGATGAAAAGCTAAAGACAGAGATATTGTTCAAAACATTTGTTCTTAGCATTGCTTTATTCCCCTAGAGGAGAATATGATCTTGCTGATACAGAGATTACTTAGAAACTAGAAATGCCTGAGGTTTGTTCATACTCTCATAAACTGAAGTTTATAAATTACTGGTTAAATTCTTCAAGAATTGTAACAATGATTCAGGGAATTAAAAATTATGGCCCAGTAAGAAGTGAGCTTTCAGATCTGAGAGGACTCTGCGTTGCTTGGACAGTGTCACAGGCAGTAGTTCCACAATCACAGGCAATACATTCTCTTTTTCTTCCTAGCTTCTAAAGGCTAAGGGACGTTATGCCAAGCTATGCAAATAGGTTTATGTTATGTGTGCACATAATGATCCTGATAAAATTTCTTATTTTTTGTGACATTCAGGAGGTTGAGTGAAGAATATTCATATGTAATACTTTTTTTAATTTTTCTCTGTCAAACACATTTTGGAAACCCAGGCTCAGCAAGGTTAAATGTACATGTGTGTTTTTAACTGCAGGAAAATGCAAAACCTTGATTTTGCTAGTACGTGAAGTGAATCTCCAATAAGGAAATAGGATTTGCAGTATTTGCCAAACTTATCTGATCACAGAAATGTCTGTGGACCTAGTGTAATATGAAATTCAGTCTGAGAAAAACTAAGCTATAACCAGATAAAATCAGAGCCTGAACAACAGAGCTGACTGCATTGAAATTATGTTAAGGAAATTTGGAGTTAAATTTACTCCAGTGTCATGGGACTTTGTATTGTCCAAAGCTAGATTTAGATAGTTTTGAATAAATTTAGTTGCTTATACAGTTTCTTTTTATACAAGCAGATACTCACACATACACACGTAATATACATACATGTATATAAATGTATATATACATATACTCTCTCTATATATATATAGACATATATAAATGATTATAGGAAACTTAGAAAAAATAGATTTCCATAGACTAAATCTATGTCCTTCCCAAATTCTTATGTTGAAACCTAATGCCCAAATACAGTCATACCTCATTTTGTTTTGCTTTATCGCACATTGCAAATATTGCTTTTTTTATTAATTGAAGGTTTTTGGCAACCCTGTATCAAGCACGTTTATTGGTGCCATTCTTCCAACAGCATGTGCTCATTTCACATTTCTGTATCACAATTTCATAATTCTCACATTTTAAACTTTATTTTTATTATATCTTTTACAGTGTCCTGTGATTAGTGATTTTTGATGTTTCTACTGTAATTGTTTGGGATCACTATGAACCATACCCACATAAGACAGAGAACTTAATCTATAAATATTGTGTGTGTTCTGACTGCTCCACTGGCCAGGTATTCCCTCATCTTAAGCCTCCGTAGTCCCTAAAACACAACAATATTGAAATTAAGCCAATTAAAAACCTTACAATCTCCTCTAAGGGTTCAAATGAAAGAAAAAGTCCTTCACTTTAAATCTAAAGCTACAAATGATTAACTTTAGTGAGTAAAGCATGCTGAACGCTGAGATATGCTGAAAGTTAAGACTCTTTCACTTTATCAGTTGGCCAAGCTGTGAATGCAAACAAAGCATAAGTCTTGAAGGAAATGAAAATTGCTACTCCAGTGAGCACATAAATGATAAGAAAGTAAAACAGCCTTATTATTGATATGGATAAAGTTTTAGTGGTCTGGATTAAAGATCAAATCTTCTACAACATTTCCTTATGCGAAAGCCGATGCAGAGCAACATTCTGACTCTTCATTTCTATGAAGGCTGAGAAAGGTGAGGACATTGCAAAAGAAAAGTTTGAAACTATCAGAGGTTCACTCATGAGGTTTAAGTGAAGACGCCATCTCTAAAACATAAAAGTGCAAGGTGAAGAAGTAAGTGCTCATGTAGGTGCTGCAGCAAGTTACCCAGAAGATCTAGCTAAGATTGAAATTGTCCCTACAAATTTTATAAAATTAATCAAGAATAAAGGGAGGGGAGAAATGAAAATAAACCAAGCTTGTCCACATTCACCTTTAAGTATTAGGTTATGAGGTCAGCTTGCTCTCTGACTTGCTTTGTCCTAGTAGTTTGGACCCTATGGACCTACAATCACGTAGACTCTGTCACTGCTCAACTGCGCTGCAGATAACAACTTAAATGTTCTAAAATTGAATGTGGAAAAAGATGGCAGAATTGAAGGCTTCATGGGTCATTATCCCCCAACTCCCAGCAAAGGACACCAGATTAGCAACTATCTACACAGAAAAATTATTTTCATAAGACCCCCAAATCAAGTGAACACTCATAATACCTGGTTTTAACTCCATATTGTGAAAGAGGCACTGAAAATATGAAAAAGAGATAGAGAAAACAGTCACACAACCCCTAGCAGTGGTGGTGTGGTGGAGAGAAACTTTCTGAGTGCTATGGGAGGGAGAACATAGTAATTGCGAGCCACTGAACTCAGTGCTGTCCTTTTAGAGTATAAAGAAAAATTGAACCAAACTCAGCTGATGGCCACCCATGGAGGAAGCATTTAAACCAGCCCTAGTTAGAGGGGTATTGCCAAGCCCAACAGTCTGAATTTCAGTGCCTGCAAACCTCACCACAGAGGCTACAGTGCTCTCTATGCCTCCAGGTAAATTTGAAAGGCAGTCTAGGCCATAGGGACTGCAATTCTTAGGAGATTCCTTGATATGGTCTGGCTCTGTGTCCCCACCCAAACCTCATTTGGAGTTATAGTCCAAATTGTAATTCCCACGTGTTGGTGAGGAACCTCTTGGGAGGTGAATGAATCATGGGGGTGGTTCTGCCATGCTGTTCTCATGATAGTGAGTGAGTTCTCATGAGATATGATGGTTATGTGAGGGGCTTTCCTCTCCATTTGTTCTGCACTTCTCTCATGCTTTTCCTTCCTGCCACTATGTGAAGGAGAACATGCTTGCTTCACCTTCCACCATAACTGTAAGTTTCCTGAGGCCTCCCCAGCCATGCTGAAATGTGAGTCAATTAAGCCTCTATCCTTTATAAATTACGCAGTCTCGGGTATGTCTTTATTAGTAGTGTGAGAATGGACTAACACAGTAAATTGGTACTAGTAGAGTAGGGTGCTGCTGTAAGGATACCCGGAAATATGGAAGTGACTTTGGAACTTGGTAACAGGCAGAGGTTGGAATAGCTTAGATGACCCAGAAGATAGGAAAATGTGGGAAAGTTTGGAACTTCCTAGAGACATGCCTTACAGAGCTTTGAAGAGACTCTGAATTGCTGAGGATAGCTCTTACATGCCCTTGTCTGTTTCTTCTTCTGTCTTATTTATTCTGATCATTCAGTCTTCACTCTGGATCATTTATTTTGCCATTAAATTATTGACCATGTAGGCATCGATTCTTCCTGGTCTCTATGTTTATATAGTCAAATTAAATGTTAAAATTATTTCTATAAATATGAAATTTCAGGATAGATATCTTAGGTAAAATAAAAATTACTAGAAAATAATATTTGAAATGCACATATTAATTATGAAGTACACACAGAATCATGTGCCCATACATACCTGCCTTCCTGTTCATAACTATCATGATTCAATCAAAGTGGCAAGTAACATTCACCACGAAGCAGGAAATTTCATGATTATTTGAATGCATAATCTCTCAAAAGTTCCAATTCTGTATCTCTTTGATTTAACATCCTAGAAGCTTACTTAACTAACAATTATATTTTCCAGGCCTAGAAAATCCATTTTACTAATCAATATTCGATTAAGATCTGGATATATTTCACTGTAGTAGGAAGATGTCATTGTGACATTTTAATTTGGACCTATTCAAATGCTCTGTCTTATTTTTATCAGATTTATTTTCTAGTAAACACATGCAAATTTAGGTTTTCCTATACATGTATTATTTTTCCTTTATTTTATTTTTCTTTCCATTCTAATACATTAGAATTGACTCAGCATTCCATGAAGCACCAAATATGTATGGCTATTTTATTCCTGGCCATATAAGTATTGTTACTTTTGTCTTAAAAGAACAAATATAGCATAGGATCCAGCACACTGTAGGTACTCATATTTATGGAATAAATAAATTAACTAATAAAAAATAAAACTATACATATTACATTTATGCCCATAATGATTTATAATTCATGAACTGAAGAGCTGTCACTTTCCTGAAATTGTGACATACACATCCTCCTTGACTATGTAAAACTTCCCTTTTGCTTGTTTCGGTATTTTCTCCTAAGTTTTCACAAATAAAGAACACTTTTTAAAAATATAACCCATATTGTTACAGAATGTATTTTACTGTGTGTATGATATATATTTGGTAGTCCAGTGTAAATATAAACAACATAAAAAGCAACAACAAGGTGAAGCCATCTAAAATGACTTTGCTCTTATCCTATTAAAGTAAATCTCTCATTTGAAAATGATTATAAGAATAAATTTGATGAAAATAATAACTAACACCAGTCAGATACACAAGGCTTCTAATGGCAAATATCATTTCAATATAGATCAGAGATATCAGACTTCATTCTTGATTACTGAGAAAAAAAGAAAACTGTCTTTAAGTATTTTATTTAACTATTACTGCTTCTACCACGTTGTAATTAGGAAAGAGAGAAACGTTCTCTTTAGTTTCCTTTTTCCAGCATACAGAACTTGTTCCTGTGGTTCTAGAATGGTATTTCAAGAAGTCCACAAAAAATGAAACATTTTCTGCCAATAAAGAATCAAACTGAGTAAAGGCATTCACAGCTTTTCATCTGCATTTTGTTTGGGATATCACTCTTTAGAAAGCTTCTAAACGAATGTCACAGGTGTTGTTGGCTGAAGATAAAGATGTGTGTTAAGTTCATTATATAATTCCTTGTAGCACTTAGGATAGTAACCCAGTGCATGGCAGTTGGTAGTACTTCAATAATTTTACACTAAGATACTGAATTAATAAATGAAAGAGTTACACATTATGTAGCAGAATTATTTATGATTCTGAAAAAGACATCAACTGTTGTCATTTTTTATGTCATATTTGAATACTTACCTAAATTCATCCCTCCCCAGTTTCACTTCTGGTCAGTCACTGGAGTGACAACTTTACTACAAATATGATCCATTCATTTTGGTCCACTTACTTATTCAAAGGGCTAGCAGAGCAAAGCTGAGTCTTAGTAAGGTAACTTAAAAGAGACAGAATATACACTCAAGTGCCAGCCTCATGTTACCACCTAATTTGGAGAATTTATTTAACCTCAGAGACTTAGTTATCCCATCTGTTCAATCAAAAAAAAGTATGATCTATTTCTGATCAAAGATTGCTATGAGATAGATACCTAAGAAAATAAGTTAAATGAAAATGTTATAAAATGTGTAAGGTGTGAGGAAAATGTCAATATTTTGTATGACAGAACGTTGAAACTGAATGCTCAGCATTTTTGCCTGGATCTTTCCTAATATATTCTACTCTGAAGCTGTTGATTTTGTGGCACTTAGAACTAATAATTCAAATTTCTAATAGCAAAACAATGACAATACTGGCCGACATAAAGTGTTTACCATTTAACAAGCATTGGTTTAAGTGCTTACATTTAAATCTTACACGAATTATATGAGGTCTTACTTTCTGCATAATACAGATGAGATAATTGAAGCTTAGAGAGACTCAGCAACTTGTCCAAAGACAATTATTATGTGAAGCAGCCCATATTCATAAAGAGGGATGACTGACCCCAATGCCTATATGCTTAACTCATTAGCTACCATGCCAGCTCCCATCACATCTGAATGCACATTTTCCTTTGCCCTTGACTCTGCACCTGTCAATATGAAAGTATAAAGTGTGAAAGATCTGCGGCTTCTGGCCGGGCGCGGTGGCTCAAGCCTGTAATCCCAGCACTTTGGGAGGCCGAGACGGGCGGATCACGAGGTCAGGAGATCGAGACCATCCTGGCTAACACGGTGAAACCCCGTCTCTACTAAAAAATACAAAAAAAACTAGCCGGGCGAGGTGGCGGGTGCCTGTAGTCCCAGCTACTCGGGAGGCTGAGGCAGGAGAATGGCGTGAACCCGGGAGGTGGAGCTTGCAGTGAGCCGAGATCTGGCCATTGCACTCCAGCCTGGGTGACACAGCAAGACTCCGTCTCCAAAAAAAAAAAAAAAAAAAAAAGATCTGCGGCTTCTTTATCTGAGGAATTTAGAACCTAGAGAGAAATGAAAATTAGTCCGTAAATTTAATGTAAAACAAAGGTCAGACTTGAAAGGCCTTATCTGTTTAATGGCAGCAATTTAAGTAGCTGAAAGTCCCTTCTCCCACAGAATAATCTCTGCAAATTCAATTCCGTTACCTCAATGTGATTATGAACTATATAATGACTTGTAGAAATTTAAAGTTAGGATCAAACAAATTGACTTGTGCTCTGATGACGAGAGCCTATTCTGTAGGGATGGGCACAAATTTTATTTTTATGTAAATTACCTTAAATGCAGTTCTTTCTCCTAAATTATATAAAACGGGCATTTGCCCATGTGCATTATTTCCTGGGCATCAAGAACCTTGGCAAGCCCAATGCAAATCCAAAAGTGGATATGAGAAAATGAGGGGAAAGTATTAGGGACAGAAGGGACTTTCATTTTTAATTTCAGAAATTGACAAATGCATTGAAGTTAATGTCTATTTAGTATGATTTAAAAGAAAAGTTTGGAATTAGAACCAGAAAATGTTGAGTTCAGATTTCATGTAGCTGATTTTTGCTCTGGGGGAAGTTGGCCACTCTGGCTACCAGTGTCCATATTGTTTCCATTCTTGCAACAAGTATTGATTGAGAGCCTCCTATATGCCAGTCATTCAAATAAGACCCCAGGAGATTTAAAAAAAAAAAAATAGGGTCTCTCATTAAAACAGTTCAGTCAGTCTACAGACAGGATATATAAAAAGTCAAATAAAGATCAATACTGGAGTAAGGTAACAGTGGAGGCAAAGGAAGGTGGAGCATTATAGAGAGTTATCACTTCACTTCAGTAGAGTAGGCTTCTGAGGAAACGCAATGTTTCAGAAATTCAACTTTATAGTTAATCAGAATGATTATATACATGTAGCAGGGCCATTATTGGGAATAAATGCAACAACATACATACTAACTCATCTTGGTGATTTACATTACTATGTTATTTTTATATGAGTATTGTACAGGTATAAAAACCAAGAATTAACTCTTACTTTTCAAAGCCTATTCTGTTGCTGTCTTTAAACAAACATTTTGTTAATATCAGTCATTCTGATTTTGTGCCCATAATTACTGTTCACCAGACTGTGAGGATCAAAGCCTGGAACATCCAGGAATGACAGAGGAACATTCAGGGCACTGCATCTCAAATAAAAACATGGTTTTCATTCCCGATATATAAATACAATTAAGTTATTTATATTTCACCTACCACATACACAAAAAAGATACCTGAGTTAGATAAGGGCATAAGAAACTGCCATATACCCTTGGCTCAATTACATTCGTCCTCATTTCTCCACTCTCACCCTAATCCACAGGCTCTTGCTTAAGTCGTTTGGAGTTGTTTTGGTTTTTGCTCTTTTGTTTTCCTAGACTCATTGTTTTGCAAAATTTGTGTGTTGTTGCACCTAAAGCTGTTTGTCCTGAGCTCCTCAGAACATAAAGAATTTAGGAGAAGTGTTTTTATTTTAAAAGAAAGCTGAATATTGCTAAAGTTAAAAAGAGTGTGCTTCCGACTTTAAATGTTCTCTTCCCATCCATTTCCCAGGAATGAGAGCCCTTCCACTTTTTGCAATATAATTTAATACCAAAAAAGCCAAAAAAATTATAAATGTAAAACTTGATGAGTTTTCAGAAAGTGAACAAAGCCATATAAAAATCCAATATAGAGTACTGATGGCACCTTAGAAGTGCCTTACCCTTTTCCAAAAAGTAATCACTATCTGAGTGTCTAACACCACAGAAAATTGCACTTATATTTAAATATGTAAAGAATGAGATTGTGCAGTATATATACTCTTTTGATTTTGGTATTTTTACTCAATATTATGTTTATGATATTTATCCATTTTGTTAATGAAGTGTAATCATTTCTTCTCTCCAATTACTGCATGTCATTCCACTGTAAGAATGTATCAATAATTTAGTAGTTTTACTGTTACTGGATATTTGCTAATTCCAGATTTTGTCTATTACACATAATGCCATCATGAATGTTTTGGTGTATATTTATGCACTATTGGGAATGTACCTAGCATTTGAATCAATGGACTCTTTGTTATACAGATGCTCCTTGATTTATGATGATGTTACATACAATAAACCCACATAAATTGAAAAAGTCATAAGTCAGAATTGCATTTAATATACTGATAAACCCATCATAAAGTCAAAGAGTTGCAAGTTGAATTATCATCACTCCAGATTCTTCTTGACTTATGATAGGTAACATTTCAATAAAACCATCATAAAGTCAAAAAACTGTAAGTTGAACAGTCATTAAGTTAGGGACCAGCTGTACATACATCCAGCTTTAGTAGATACTGCCAAATGTTATTCCAAAAGGGTTTTGCATTCTCATTAAGAGTACATGAGAGTTTCAGTTTTTTCTTATCCTCATCAACACTCAATATTTTCAGTCTTTCTAATTAGCCATTTTGGTGGGTATAGAGTAACACTGACTTATAGTTTTAGTTTACATTTCTAACTAACTAATGAAAATAATTCCTTTTTCAGATGTTAACTTGCCACTGGGGTATCCTAATTTGTGATGACCCTGTTATGTCACTTGCTTATTTTCTAATTTGGTTGATTGCTGTAAATAGGCAGAGCAATGTGCCCTCAAAATGTCCATACCCTTATCCCTGGAACCTGTAAGTATGGGAATATGATACCTTATATAGAAAAGGGGGGCTTTATAGATATAGTTAAGGTTAAAAGCCTTGAGAAGGGGAAATTATCCTAAGTAACTGAGGTGAGTTTGATCTATCACATGAGATATTGAATGTGGAACTAGAAGGCAGAAAAGTTAGTCAAAGAAATGTCACCGTGAGAGGGATTTGATCCTGCATTATTGGTTCTGAGATATACCCCAAAAAGAACTGGAGAGACGCCTCTAGGAGATAAGGGCAGTCCCCAGCTGATACCAATGGAATGGAAATCTCTGCCCTACAATTGCATGGAACTGAATTCTACCAACATCTGAATGAGCAAGGAAATAGATTCATTCTTAGCACCTACAGAAAGAAATGCAGGCCTGCTTATACCTTGATTTTAGCACAGTCAGATTTGTACTAGACTTCTGACATGAAGAACTGCAGGATTATAAATTTATATTGTTTAAGCTACTAAGATTATGGTAAGTTGCTGTGTTCAAAAAACACCATACAATAATCTTTTTATTATTGATTTATACAAGTTATTTACTTATAGTGAATATGAATTAAATATTGTAATGACCATGTCCTAACTGATATTTTTTTTTTCTTCTCTTAATGAAGTCTTTTGGAAGGAGAATCAATTAATTTTAATGTAGTGCAATTTATTAATCTTTTCTGTATAGTTAATTATGTGGGTTGTTTAAGATATATTTGGCTACTCAAAGCTCATTAAGATATTATCTTTCTTTTTTCTTCCAACTTTTATTTATGTTCAGGGTTATATGTGGATGTTTGTTACATGGGTAAATTGCCTATTGCAGCAGTTTGGTGTGCAAATGATTTTATCATCCAGATAGTAAGTGTAGTACATAATAGGTGGTTTTGATCCTCACCCTCTTCCCACCCTCCATCATCAAATAGGCCCTGGTGTCAGTTGTTCCCCTCTTCATGCCCATGTTACTGGATGTTTAACTCCCACCTATAAGTGAAAACATGCAATATTTGACACTTTGTTTCTGTTTAATTTGCTTAGGATAATGACCTCCAGCTGCCTCCATGTTGCTGCAAATGACATGATTTCTTTTTGTGTGTGTGTGAGATTGTGTGATAATTCATGGCATATATATACTAGATTTTCTTTATGCAGTCCACCGTGGGCATCTAGGTGGATTCCATGACTTTGTGTTGTGAAATGTGCTGCAATGAACATATGCATACATGTGTCTTTATGGTGGAATGCTTTATATTCCTTTATCTAATATACGCAATAATAGGATTGCTGGGTTGAAGGTAGTTTTGTTTTAAGTTCTTTAAGAAATCTCCAAAATACTTTCCACAGTGGCTGAACTAATTTACCTTCCCACCAGCAGTGTACAAGCATTCCTTTTACTCCACAACTTCACCAGCATCTGTTATTCTTTGACTTTTTAACAATAACCATTGTGATTGGTATAAGATGGTGTCTCACTGTGGTTTTTATTTGAATTTATCTTATAGTTAGTGACGCCGAGCATGTTTTCACATGCTTGTCGGCCATGTGTATGTCTTCTATTGAGAAGGGTCTGTTCAGGTCCTTTGCCCAATTTTTTAATGGGATTGTTTGGTGTTTCCTTGTTGATTGGTTTAAATTCCTTGTAGAGTCTTGGTATTAGACCTTTGTAAGATACATAGTTTGTAAATATTTTCTCCCATTCTCTGGGTTGTCTGTTAAATCTGTTGGAAATTTATTTTGCTGTGCAGAAACTCTTTAGTTTAATTAGGCCCCATTTGTCAGTTTTTGTTTTTGTTGCAATTGCTTTTGGAGTCTTCGTCATGAAACCTTTGGCAAGGCTTATGTCCAGAATGATATTTCCAAGGCTTTCATCTAAGGGTTTTTATAGTTTTAGGTTTTACATTTAAGTGTTTAATCTATCTTGAGTTAATTTTTATATAGTGAAAGAAAGGGGTGCAGTTTCAATCTTCTTCACATGGCTAGCCAGTGTTTCCATTTATAGTGAGTCCTCTTCGCATTGCTGGTTATTGTCAACTTTGTCGAAGGTCAGATGGTGGTAGATGTGCAACTTTATTCCTGAATTCTCTAATCTGTTCCATTGATCTACATGTCTGTTTTTGTACCATGCTGTTATGGTTACTGTAGCCTTGTAGTATAGTTTGAAGTCAAGTAATGTGATGCCTCCAGCTTTGTTCTTTTTGCTTAAGGTTGCTTTTACCATTCAGACCCTTTTTTTGTTCCATATGAATTTTATAATAGTTTTTTTTCTAATTCTATAAAGATAACATTGGTATTTTGATAGGAACAGCATCAAATCTGTACATTGCTTTGGGCAGTATGGTTATTTTAACAATATTGATTCCTTCTATCCATGAACATGGAATGTTTTTCCCTTTGTTTTTGTCTTTTCTGATTTCTTTCAGAAGTGTTTTGTAGTTCTTCTTATAGATATCTTTCACCTCCCTAATTAGTTGTATTCCTAGGTATTTTATTCTTTTCGTGGCTGTTGTGAATGGGATTGCATTATTTATTTAGCTCTCAGCTTGAACCTTATTAATGGATAGAAATGCTACTGATTTTGTATCCTGAAACTTTACTGAAGTTGTTTATTGGTTCTAGGAGAATTTGGGAAGAGACTATGGGGTTTCCTTGGTATAGGATTATCACCTGTGAAGTGATAGCATTTGAATTTCTCTCTTCCAATTTGGATGTATTTCTTTTTTTTTCCTCTTGCCTGATTGCACTGGCTAAGACTTCCAGTACTATCTGAATAGAAGTGATAAGAGTGGATATTTTTTTCTTGTTCCAGTTCTCAAGATGAATGCTTCCAACTTTTGCTCATTCTGTTTGATGTTGACTATGGGCTTATCATAAATGGCGGTTATTATTTTTAGGTATGTTCTTTTGATGCCTAGTTTGTTGAGGGCTTTTTTTTTTTTTTTTAACATGAAAGGATGTTGAATTTTATCAAAAGCCTTTTCTGCATCTGTTGAGATGATCATGTGGTTTTTGTTTCTAGATCTGTTTATGTGATGAATCACATTTACTAATTTGTATATTTTGAACCAACCTTGCATCTGAGAAGTAGAGTCTACTTGGGCATTGTGCATTAGCTTTTTGATGTGATGCTGGATTCAGTTTGCTAGTATTTTTGCAACAATATTTATCTGGGGTATTCACCTGAAGTTTTCTTGTTTCATTGTGTCTCTGCCCAGTTTTGGTATCTCAATGATGCTGACCTCACAGAATGAATTACATTGTGGAGGAACCCTTCCTTCTGTACTTTTTGAGAATAATTTCAGTAGAATTGGTACCAACTCTTCCTTATACAATTGGTGAAATTTGGCTGCAAATCCATCTGGTCCAGGGCTTTCTCTGGTTGGTAGCTTTTTTATTACTGATTCAATTTTTAAACTTGTTACTGGTCTGTTCAAGGTTTCAATTTCTTCCTGGTTCAGTCTTGGGAGGTTATATGTTTCCAGGAAATTATCCATTTATTCTAGGTTTTCTAGTTTGTGAGCATCTCAGTCTCATTCAGTTCAGCTCTCATTTTGGCAATTTCTTTTTTTTTCTACCTTTGGGTTTGGTTTTTTCTTGTTTTACTAGTTTCTGTACATGTGATGTTAGGTTATTAATTTGAGATTTGTACAACTTTTTGATGTAGGTGCTTAGCACTATAAACTTTCCTCTTAACACTGTTTTAGCTGTGTCCCAATTATGTGTCTCAGAGCTGTGTCTCTGTTATTTTTCATTAGTTTCAAAGAATTTCTTGATTTCTACCTTAATTTCATTTTTAAATCAAAAGTTAAAAGTAAAGGGATGAGGAAACACCTATCAAGTACATGGAAAAGAAAAGAGGGTAGAGGTTTCTATTCTTATTTTATAAAAAACAGATTTTAAACCAAAAACAATCCAAAGGACAAAGAATGGTATTACATTTTGATAAAGTGTTCAATTCACAAGAAGACTTAATTATTCTAAATGTATATTCACCTAACACTGGAGTATCAGATTCATAAAATAAGTTCTTAGAGATTAACAAAGAAACTTAGATAACCACACAATAGTTGTGGGAGACTTCCCAGTTGCCAATTTCCGTGTAACAGTATGGTTTTGAGAGATCTTCTGCAAACTTAGTTCTATTTTTATCGTACTGTGGTTTAACAGTGTGGTTGGTATGACTTCCATTTTTGTGATTTTTTTTGAGAACTGCTTTATGGCAGAGCATGTGGTTGATCTTAGAGTATGTGCCATGTGCACATGAGAAAAATATATATTATGTTGTTGGGCGGAGTATTCGTAGATGTCTGTTAGGTTAATTTGGTTGTGTCAAGTATAAGTCTCAAATATCTTTGTTAGCATTCTGCCTCAATTTTCTGTCTAACACTGTCAGTGGGTGGTTGAAGTCCTCCACAATTATTGCGTGGTTATCTAAGTTTCTTTGTAGATCTCTAGGAACTTCTTTTATGAATCCTATACTCCAGTGTTGGGTGAATACATATTTAGGATAATTAAATTTTCTTGTGAACTGAGCACTTTACCATAATGAAATGCCATTATTTGTCCTTTTGGATTGTTTTTGGTTTAAAGTCTGCTTTGTCTGAAATAGGAATACTAAACTCTATCCTCTTGTTTTTTTCCATTTGCTTATTAGATATTTCCTCATCCCTTTTCTTTGGGCCTGTGGGTTCCATTGCATTTGAGATAGCTCTCTTGAAAAAGGAATGCTATTAGGTCTTACTTCTTTATCCAACTTGTCACTTTGTACTTTTTAAGGGGGGCATTTACTCCATTTACATTCAAGGTCAATGTTGATATGTGAATATTTGATTATGGCATTGTGTTTTTAGTTGATTGGTATGTAGACTTGATTGTATAATTGCTTTATAGTAACAGTGGGATATGTTGTTAAGTGTGTTTTAATGGTGGCAGGTAGTAGTCTTTTATTTTCATGTTTAGCACTGTCTTAAGAACCTCTTGTATGGGAGGTCTGGTAGTAATGAAAACCCTTAGCATTTTGCTTGTCTGAAAAGGATTTCATTTCTCCTTCACTTATGTAGTTTAACATGACTGGATATGAAGTTCTTGGTTAGCATTTTTTTTTTCTTTAAGGATGCTGAATATAGGCCCCCAATATCTTCTGGCTTGTAAGGTTTTTGCTAAAAGATCTGTTGCTAGCCTAATGTGATTCCCTTTGTGCATGACCTGACCCTTCTCTCTAGCTTCCTTTAGCATTTTTTTGTGTGTGTGTGTTAACCTTAGAGAATCTGAGGACTACACATCTTGGGAATGGTGCTCTTGTAGAGTATCTCACAAGGGTTCTTGGAATTTCCTGAATTTGCATTTCAACCTCTCTATAACAGTTGGAGAAATTTTCATGGACAATATTCTCAAATGTGTTTTCCGATTTGCTTATTGTCTCTCCATCCCTTTCTAGGATGGCAGAGGTATGGTCTCTATATAATTCCATGATTCTTGGAGATTTCACTGAATTTTTTAAATTGTTATTTTTTTTGACTGGTTGTGTTGATTCAAAGAACCAGTCTTCAAGCTTTGAGACTCTTCCTGCAGCTTAATCTATTCTACTGTTAATACTTGGGATTGTATTAACATTATGGCATTCTTATAGTTTTTCAGTTCTATCAGATCAGTTTGGCTCTTTCTTAAAATGGCTATGTCATCTTTCAGCTCTTGTAAAATTTTATTGGAGTTCTTGGACTGGGTTTTAACTTTCTCCTGAATCTTTGCCATCCAGATTCTGAATTCTATTTCTGTTATTTCAACCATTTCAGTCTGCTTAAGAACCATTGCTGGGGAGTTAGTACAGTCAATTGGAGGTAAGAAGACACTCTGGCTTTCAGAGTTGCCAGTTTTTTCACTGGGTCTTTCTCATCTCTGTTGGCTGATATTCCTTCAATGTTTGAAACTGCTGTTCATTAAATAAGGTTTTTTGCTTTTATATTCTTTGGTGCCCTTGAGGGCTTGACTGTGGTAAACATTTGGTTTAGTTAATGGACCTTATTTCTTGGATGATTTCAGGAGGCCAAGACTCAGGTGTGCACTAGTGGGAGAAGGCTGTGTGCTGGTGTACACTGGGAGGTGTCCATTTTCAATAGCTCTCCAACTGTTAGGTTGGGTCTGCTGGCAAAAAGCTATGGCAGTGGCAACTGGAAGGTGTCTCTGCTGTGCAGCTGCAACTGTGCTGTAAGAAAGTCTGGCCAGGCAGGCACCCTGGGAGAGGCTGGTAAATGAGGAGGTGCTCAGATCAAACTATTTCCATACCACAAGCAAAATAGCCCTGCTCTGTCCAGATCTGTTGGCCATCAAAGGCTGAAGCCATCTACAGTAATGACGAGCCTTGGGGGAAGGGTATGCATGGCCCTACTCCACTACAGCTATTCCTACACAAAAACCCTTGGACTCTTTCAGGCTGGAGTTCTGTGCCTGCCAGCTCTCCTGGCAGACCTCCCTGCCAACTCAAATGTCCATGGGAGTCATGGATATCACAGAAGTCTGTGATGAGGCCACTCCACACCTATTTTACTCACCCATTGCCACTCAGGGCCAGGAACAATTTCTGGTGCTTGGCAACTATTGAATGATTCCTAGCCTCCTCCCCACTGAGCCTGGGTGTGAGTCCTCCCTCCATCCACTGTCAATGCCTTCTTTCTGAAGATCTGTTTGGAGTGTGCCGGTCTTCTTGACAATCTGTTTTCTCGGTAGGAGAACTTCTTTCTGGTTGTGTCTAGTTTGCCATCTTGGCTCTTCCATATCTCTCCAAGATATTATCTTAGTTATATTTCCCATTTAAATTTATAATCCGCTTGGACATATTCTTGTATATCGCATGACAAGGGTCCAGTGTCATTTATTTCCATGTGGATATCCAGTGGACACTTCACCACTTGTTTAAAAAAAAGACTACTTTTTTCCCATGTTTTTCAGTTCTAACTTTGTCTTATATTAAAAGTTCATTATGTGTGTCTTTCTGTTCTTTTTTCTTGTCCACATCTTTCTTTTATTTTGTCAATAATCAACTGTACCTTTTTAAGTGTTGAAAACTGATAATAAATTTAGTCTTCTAAATTTATAGTTCTTCAAGACGGTATGGGTTTTTGGTCTTTTTCCTTTCCATATACATTTTATAATTAACTTCTATGACCCACATCATATACATACTCCTACTTGGATTTTAATTTGAATCTCAACAAATCTAAAGATCAGTTTCTTCAGGATTAACATGTTTACAATATTGTATCTGTCAATTCAAACACATGAAATTCCCTGTTCTTTATTTAAGTTTTCTCTTATTTTCTCCCAATAATAGGTTGTAATTCTCTGTGAAAATATCTTATACATCATTTGTTAGATTCATTGCAATACATTTAATATTTATTTTCTCTTATTAAAAATTATGTCTTCACAATTACATTTCTAATTGTTGACTACACATAGAAATTGAAATTTAATATGAAACTTATAAGTACTCTCTAAATCACTTAGTTTTTAAACACTTGTTTAAGAATTATATTTCTTTTATATATAGACTAATGGCATTTTTTAATATTAAAAAGTTTTTATTTATTTCTCCTTTTACAATGATTTTGTCTTTTAGTTATTGATTTTTTAAATCTTAGTCATGGCTAGAATATGCTGTATCATAATATATACAAATGACAACAGTGAGCTTCTATGTTTTGTTGCTGACTCAAGGTAAGGCATTTTAGAATTTTATTAAGAATGATACTGGTTTTTATTGATACCCAATATAAAAATTATAAACTTTCCATCTATTGTTAGTTTCACAGTAGTTTCTGTTATAAGTGAGAGTTAAATTTTAACAGCCTCTTTTTTAAGCATCTGTTTAGGTAATCATAGCCTTTTTCTCCTTTATTGTGATAGTAGGATGAAGTACTTTATCTAGTTTTTAGCTGTTATAAACAAATGTGGATTCCTAGAATAGGAATAAACTTCATCTTTTTTTTTTTTTTTGAGACGGAGTCTCTACTCTGTCGCCCAGGCTGGAGTGCAGTGGCGCAATCTTGATTCACTGCAACCTCCTCCTCCTGGGTTCAAGCGATTCTCCTGCCTCAGCCTCCTGAGTAGCTGGGATTATGGGCACACATCACTACACCTGGCTAATTTTTGTGTTTTTAGTAGAGACGGGGTTTCACAATGTTGGTCAGGCTGGTCTCAAACTCCTGACCTCGTGATCTGCCCAGTTCAATCCCCTAAAGTGTTGGGATTACAGGTGTGAGCCACCGCACCTGGCCAAACTTCATCATTATTTTGGGGCATTCTTTTACCTATGGACAAACTTAGCTATTACTAATTTATTTAGACTTTTTGCATATATGTTAATGGGATAGATTGCACATCTAATAACACAGATTAGTCATACAAGAAACAAAAACTGATAAAACTAAAAGAAGAAACAGTATAATAATTTCTTAATAAATGCAAAGTATTCACAAAATTCATCATTCATTCCTGAGAAGCCTCAACAAGCTATAAATAGAATGCAACATCCTCAACCTCATAAAGGGGATCTGTGAAAAGTCTACAGATAACTTACCTAATGATGTAAGTCCAAATTACCCTCCTCTATCAAGGTCAATGATGTCTGCCCTCACCACTTCTATCTTAACTTTGTACTGAAAGGTTAGTTAATGCCAAAATTCAAGGAAATAAAAATAAATAGTATCCAGATTGTAAACAAAGATATAAAGCTGATTTTATTTTCTGATGACTAAATCATCTCTGTAGATAATCATAACAAATTTATAAGAAAAAGCTTTTACAAAGTTGCAAGATATGAAAACAATATACCGTGATTATACTTACGAATACAGTAATAAAAATCTGAAATTACAATTTTAAAACCATACACTTTATAATATCATCAATCGTTAAGTATATAAGGGTAATTATGTTAAAAATGTACAAGATATATAAAAGTTTGTATGCTAACTAATAATGTGTCTTGCCCGCTTCCTGTTTATTAAACACTGGATATGTTCTGTATGAGTTTATATTTCTATATCAGAAAACATGGAGTAAGTTTTTGCTCACTCTCAGTGATAACATGAAGATGTGAGATATTGCACGTGAAGGTTACTGGTATGGTATCATGTAGTAGGAATTCAATATATGAAAATTGCTGCTTTAGACTTAGTCTCAGCAAGCAACAGAATTTCACTTAAAATAATTTATTTGGGAAAAAATATCAGTGAAGAAACAATTTACAGAGTTGAGTGTAGGGTTTAGAGAGGCCAATCTGGTGGTAAAAAAATAAAAATAAAAAGACATGGCTTTGAAGGGCAAGCAGAGGAACAGGGTTTTTGGAGCTCAGTGACTTCTGCTACCATACAGGAGGAGATGGCCAACAAGAGGAACAGTTATGAAGTCATTTAGCACTGCTGGAACTGTGGTACTGATTCAAGCAAGGAGGCTCTGACATTTGTTTCCTAATGTCTTCTGAAAATTTGCTGGAGTCCTGTTGGGTGAATCTGATCTGAAACCAGAAGACAGGGAGGTATGGGTGATGCAGTTCTATAAGTCAACCCCTCAAAACATATGGCAGAAAAGAAAGGGACAGAGAGGACAGAAGATGAATCAGAGAGCATTAAAAGAGGATAACCTGTACAATTTCTTTCTTTTCTTTCCAGAAAGAAAGAGATACTACGGGTGCCAATGTTCTCAGCTTCATTTGTCTTCAAGCCACCTGGCTCTGTCAAAGTTCAGCACCCTTCAATAATTTGGCCATGTCTGTTAGACAAATGAGGCTGCAAGCTTACTTAATGATACCAGTGGTATATTACCACTTATAATGCATGCTAATTTTTCAACATTTGACATGAAGTAAGTAAAATACTATGGAGTAACAGGACCTGTCCTAATTTCCTCATTTATCATGGAATATTATTGAACAAAAGTAAGTATTTCATAGCAACCCGTCAATACAGGCAAGTGGTTTAACAGAAAATTCTAGATGAATAAAATAATCCATTGTGAATGTTGTAAACTGATTGGTGTGTTTGACTGAGCTACACGAACAATATTTCACATTATTCTTTCTTGCATGTGCATGGTCAAATAGGGGCCTTAGCACAGGCAAGCCCCCTTTATCTAAAGGTTAGCATTTGTCACCATACTGATTATTGAGACCTTATCTATCCTTCTCAGGTTGGCTCCAATAAAACCCCAGTGTCGACTTTTCCGATTTTCCATCTAGAAAAAATAGTTGTTCCTTACAGGCAAGCTTAATATTTTATTCCTCTTTTACATTGTTTTTCTTCCTATCAGTAATCAAATCCTGTCAACCACATTCCTCTACTTTATGAACCCTTTCATTTCCTTCCCTCCACCTTTGCCTTAGTTTCTGTTAACACTATCTCTTTTCTGAACTCTATAGTATATTCCTAATTCATCTTGAGTTTCCCATTCACATCAAGCCAGCAGAGTGACTTTTCTAAAAACAAAAATAGTAACAATAAACTCCTGTCATAAAACTTTCCTACTTAAAATCCTTTAGTTACTTTTATTGACATAAAGGCCTATCTCATTAGAATGAGACCCAGAGCCTTTCAGGAGTCCTCTCTTAATTTCCCAGCTTCATCTCCTGCCACTTCTCAGAAGCTCTTGAATGTTACAATAGCATTTAGTTTCCTCAATTGGCCCAATTCTTTGACAGCCCCATGCCTTTGCATATGGTGTTAACTGTACCTGGAAATCTCAACCCACAACCACGCCAACACCTAGGTCATTATCCTCACCATTTCCTTTGCATTCTTCTAGCTCAGTTCAAGCATTATCCATTTCATGAGTCTTCCTGAATGCTCCTTTCTCACTCCATATTTTCCCAATCTGTGTGTTAAAAGCAGATGATTTTCTGTCCCGGTTTATAGAAAAATGCCAGATATTGAGCATCTGTGAAGGTCAAAATTATATCTATTCTCCTTTCTATCTCCAGCACTCATCACATTGTCTGTCATCTGCGGATGCTCAGTAAATGCCTCCTGGAAAAAAAATAGAACTGAATTCATGGATTTAGGCTATCTAATAATTGAATTTTATTTGGTCTGCCAAGTGCATGGCATAACAAAGGCCCTCTCCTTGAACAAACTTTAGACAGGCCCATCTATGCCCTTTTCACAACTAGGCTTCTTCCTTGGGCCTTGTTCTCAGGCTCGTATAGCCCAGTTCTAGTAAGACTCTTGTTAAGTCAGTTTATTGGGAATCCCCACCCTTGATATTTTATCACCCTGGCCTGCCTTCAGGAAGAACCTCGAGTGAGGTCAGTTTAGCAAGACTTCCTCCTATCACTGATGTTTCCTCTTAGTAATTTTCCATCTACCAAACTCCTCCACCTCTCAAATCAACTCCTTGGCTATAAATACCCACTTGTCCTTGCTGTATTTAAAACTGATTTCGGTCTTATGTAGGGAGGTCTCTTTTCTTCTGTTACTATAGTTTTGAATAAAATTTGTCTTATTACTTTCCAGTTCCCGCTTTATTTAACATGTACAATTTTGGGTCTCTAAAATGATATTATTTGACTATATAATAAGCTTCTTCAATCTGGCTTAACTCATTTTATGGCATAATCTATGAGCATTAAAATAATTTGAGTTAGTAAGCATTATTCTGGTTTGTTAGTATATCCATGTTACTCTAAACTGTACTTTTGTGAGTGGTATTTCCTCTTGCTGAATCACCTAATTATTTTATAGTCAAGAAACCGGTATGACATGGTAACAAAGAATGGCTAAGTTGCCTGGGACTGACATAAAAATAATATGTATGGGTCACTTCTTGGCCTCCTGTGTGCTGGGCACCAGGTTAAAAATTTAGGATACAATATTAAACTACACAGACAAATTTCACAGCTTTAATGAGAGAGATAAGGGCATAGATAATATAACCAAAAATGATAAGCTCAGACTACAATTTGTCTATGGAAAAACTAAGCAGGGTAATAGGATAGAAAATATTGAGAGAGGGCTATGCTGGTGGGGCTTATCAAAAGAGATGGCTAGTGTATTTAACTAGCAATAAAAAAGGCCTAGTAATTGTCCTGAAATTCATGGTGAATTCAGTTGAAATGTTTTATTGCTAAATGTATATTGCCCAGTACAGTGTTCCAAAATGTTCGAATTGATTTTAAGATATAACTCAAAGTAGAATTCCTTGATTCATTCAGACATTTTTGAATATTTGAGTAAATGAGTTATGGTTTTCCTGTCATGAAACTTAAAATCTACTAGAAGAGATATGATACAAATAATTGTACAAATAATCATTTATTTACAAATAAAAATTAAAAAGCTTTATCATGCCCCAGTGTTTAAAATTAATGAGGCCTATACTGCTATCTTCAATTTAAAAGCTAATAATCACAGCTTTACTAAAATAAGCAAAAAGAAAACATGATGGGAATGGGGTATATATCAGACACTATGTATAGATGCCTTAACACATGCTATTTCATTTGTTTTCACAATAATACTGTGGATTTGGTGGTATTATCCAAACAATTTTTATTTAAAGTAACCATTGCCCAGAAAGGATAAGGAACATGACCTGGATCACATAACTGTGTGTCAGAGGCAATATTCAAACTCAATTCTGTCTAATCCAAGACTCTTCTCACTTCTTACTTGAAGCACATTCTACTTCAAATAGCAGAAAAACAAAACAATAAAAAATTTTAAAAGAAAACTTCTAATTTACTTATTTGTGTGAATAAATGAGGCATTTGAAATTCAAAACTTCCATTTTAGTTTTATCTAGCTTCCACTGAGGGATTCAGATAGATTAGAATTTACAGTTTCTTATACAACAACAAAAATGACAACCTACAAGTTATTTAGGTACAACCTAAATTTTCCTGGTAAAACCAAATAAGTAGATGTTATTGTTCTTATTTCCTTTTGATTGAAAAAGAATCAAGCCCAGGAATGATGAAATGACTTGTCCAGAATCATATGGCTAATATATGCTAACATTTACACAGGCAAATCAGAATCTAAAGGCACTGTACTTTATCCAATATGTTCTATAGTTTTTCATTGTGTAGTTTCTAGATTTCTAACATTTTTAATTTTTATTTATCAGCAAAATGCATGCTTCAAGAATACATTTTGTTTCATTATTAGGTATAAAGTACTTTTTGGGGTTTAAAAAATTTCTACTGTAAAGCAAGAGATCCTGAAGCTCATATAACAGTTGTTATCCTTAAAATATGCAATGACTTCCAAATTATCTTGCCAAATGAGTTCAGCAACAAACGCCCTGATGGTCATAACATTAATATAATCATAAAAGTACCATTACATTAATTAGAACTTTGTAAATGCTGTAATTAAGATATTTTGTGACAGCTGTCTTTCTTGTCCCTGCGCGTTCCTAAGAAATCTCCTAACACCACTTATTTCTGAACCATCATCTGCCTAGAGCTGGGAGAAGCCATCTGTTAGTGTATTTGAAATGTTAAGTGACAAAGGGGTTTCAAACTATTATATCCCTCAGAATCCTTTTTTAGGGAGAAAAAGAAGCAGCACTTGGAAACCATTTCTCAGTGATTTTTTAGCTAGACCTAGCAGGGGGAAAAAACCAGATTTATTTTTAATCTTGCATCAGTGTGAAGTGGTGGAAACAGTCTGGGATTTGGAATGAGGTAGATCTGACCCGATTGTTAACAGTATGACCAAAGACGAGTTAGTCAGCTTTTCTGAGCCTCAGTTTCTTCATCTTTATAATGGGGAAATATCATAAATGAGGATGTCATGCCTACTTTTCATTATTGTTGAGAAAATAAAAGGATACTTTTCAGGTGTAATGCCTTATAAAGTTTCTACCAAAGGCTAATTTTATTTCAAAGTAGCATCAGAATGACCTTAAAGAAAATAAAGTTCTTGACTTTTTCCAGCAATTTTATGCAGCTTTGGAAAATGTGTTTGTCTTCAAAACTACTTCTCAGGTCCTCAGGTCACATTATACTTATTTTTATTAAACCCAAGAGGTAGCAGAGAGAGTTTTACTTAATATGCAAAAAAGAGGAATTCAGTATCTACTATAATCCTCCATTTCTAATTTTAAGCAAATCACTTTACTCTGATACTGGTGGGCTGGGAGAGGTCTCCAAATGCCAGTAGGACATTGACACTGTAGCGAGAAGAAGTTCAAAAATGAGACAGAAAATAGTGAAAGTAAGGAGATTTATTGCAAAGTGAAAAGTACTCACTCAAGAAAGGGGAGTGTGGGTGTACTCAAAAGAAAGTCACATGCAAGGGAATTTGGGGCTGCTACTTTCACGGGTTTCTTTAACTAAGGGGTGGAATATTCATGAAGACTCCTGGAAAAAGGTGGAGATTTGTCAGAACTGTGATGCCACCCATTTTTACACCAAATATGACTGTTCTTGGAACTGTCATGGCACCGGTAGGTGTGTGATTAATATGTTAATGACCATAAAAAGGGGTCCAAGATAAAAACAAAGTCAAATCCAGTACTATGTGGTCCAGTAGTTCTTAACCAGCTTGGTCCATACCATGTTTCTGAGGGTCTTCTCAGCCCCTATCATCCTGCAGCTTTTCAAAGTTTCTTTTTGCTAGTCATGTGAAACTGCTGCCTGGAAATTTTTATTCTCCTATGACCACACTGTTTCAACAGGACTTTAACTAGAAAATGATGGAAAAATTAGGGATGATGTATAGCTTTACTTTTAGAAAAATAAACTGAAATAGCAATACTATTTAGCTCACATTTTTTTAAGTAGCTCACTTTATTTAATCTTATCTTGGATTTTTTTATTATTCATGTTATTATTATGAGTTTTGATGAGTCAGTACTGTTCACACTCAGTTAATTTCTATTAAACTATAATCTTCCTAGCAGTTCTATGGAGTAGATATTATTATCAAAACCATTTTTGGAGATAAGGAGGCTAAGTCGTGGGCTAAGAGACTTGCTCAGTATCACACAATTCTAAGTGACAGAGCCTAGACAAAATTAAAAAACTAACTCACACCAAAGTGCATGATTTTAATATTTTCTGCAGTGCTTTGCAACTTGCAAAATTCTATGGAAGTGGAAAATATTTGTTTTACAAGAGAAAGGACCAATGAGCTCATTGGCACTTTTTACCTCTGCATGGTATAGAAAAGCATTTCTTATTGTTAAGGAAAATAGTAAACATTTAAATAAGACTTACTATGTACTTTACAGAATTCACTCGATCCTGCCAACACTATGAGATAGTGACTTATTTTTCTAATTATATAGAAAGTAAACTAAGGCAGGGAAAGGCTACCTCCTGGAGGTTGTGTTAGAGTAGGTAGCTAGGCAGACATAATCAAGGAAAGCAGGGAAGGAGAGTCTCCCTGCCCCAAAAATGTCAGGCAACCATCAGGTAATTGTCGGGCAATTATTAAACTGTCTCTATAAAATAATAATGGTCACAGTGGGCACCAGGAAAAGCAGTCTCCCAATAGATAGAAAAAACCTAAAGTTGGTGGTCAGCACCTTCCCAGTAAGATCTCCGGAGTTTGGCAAGTGGGCTCAAGCATGCACACTAAGAGGCAAAATGGTGGAGTTTGACCAGTATATGAAATTCCTCTAGAATACTTGACTGGTAAGGGAAAAAATACCTCAAATGAGCATGCATACAATTTAAGTAAACAGTAGCCTAATACTCATCTGTCTACTTGAGAAAATGAGATTTGATCAGCACAAAAATAAGGTAAGGGCAATCTACACAATTTATAGTCTACCAAACCCAGATCCATAGAGATTTCGCTGGGGATTATAAGTACTTGTTTTTTCTTGAATAATATGAAATTAATGGGAAAAATGGAGAAATAAGGCAAAATTAAATATTACCTTACAGGTTAGGAAGGGAAAGCAAGCCATTGTAAATTCTGGAATACAACTAGAGAAACACATAGAAATCCATAATGAAATAAGAGGCTGAGGAGAAAATTCAACAATTTAAGATGAAAAGAAAGAAGAATGAGATGAAAAAGATGAATGAAAAAGTTTTTAAAAGTCAAAATCAAATAATAAAATAAAAATGGCATTAAAGCTAGTAAATAGCAAAGGAAACTTAGTGGGGAATTACATCAGAATGTAGAGGACAAATTTAATAAATTTCTGAGTTAAATATTAAAACACAAAGTAATAAGAGAATAATTTGAAACACTGAAAGTTGAAATCCAATGTAAGATTTATTACTAATTCTATGGTAGAAAGCAGACTAATTACAATAGAAACAATAGTTTAAAATATAATAAAATAATACGTGCTTAAACTTAACAAAGATTCATGGATATAAAATGTAAGGGCTTCCCAAATTTTAAATAAACCTAAGTGTTCTTTGTACTAATTATAGACATTACAGGCAGCTATATTGCTCAAGTTCAGTGGGGTGTAAGTATTTCAGGACCATATTGGCATAATCTCTAATCTAAAATGAGTGCATGTAGGAGGGGGGAAAGAAGATAAAAATGGTATGATCCAGAAAATTAGGCCACTTGCTTTTAACCAGACCTATGGTGATAATTACGTATTTATCTTTGAAAAAAATATATATATGTATGTGTATATAAATATATATATATATGTGTATGTGTGTGTATATATATATCTACCCTGAACACATTCTCACAGAGATCCTGAGTCTGTGATCAGGCTATCATTCAGGCAGGTGGTCCATCAGTACAGGTGAGTTTTTGATACACACCCTTGGTTAGGAACTACCAATTAAGACAATGCTAATAATGATCCTAATTGGAGATCTTTGTCAGGTGTTCTGTGTTATCTTTTATTATATTTATGATTGCCCATTACATAGTAATCACTGTTATTTTACAGATTAAAAAAAAAGCCACCCCTCAGTGAGGTTAAATATTTTTGATAGTATATACAAAGACTTTTCCTTGTGCAATGCACTCAATACCCATTCAAAGTAGATATTATCCCTTCGCTTTGCAAATAAGAGATTAAGGGAAATGTCCAACGTCATAAAGCCAACAGATATTGGATCCAGTACTCAGAGTTTTTGACATTCAATTACATCTACAATATCTAAACCAGAATTTAAATTGATGTCCATCTAACTCCACAAATGTTATCCTATTTAACTAACTATTCAGGAAGTGAGGAGGATATCTTGAAGTTTTATTAAGTATGGGAAACCCAAAGGACTGTGCAAATTTTTTCAGTGTGCCAAAGAATGGAGTTGTAGACTAACTTTTTATGTTTCCTTGTGTTTTGTACTTATAGGTGTATGTACCTTATTTTGTCCCCTAGTCCTCAAAGTTCAAATTACTTTATATAATTCTATTTATCTCTTTATTGCATACCAACCAGAAAACTAGATGTAGGAAATATTATTCTAAAGATTCTCCTTAGATTATAAAGTAACTGTAAGGAATGGTTTTATTTGTACTTCAGTGAACTGAGTGGTTCCTAATGAGTCATTAAGTCTGAAAGTGGTGAGAATGTGCCAGGAAGTTCCTTAAATATTTAAACGATAATAGAAATAGTATGATGATGGTGCAGCATAGTATATTGGAAAACCGTGCTGAAGTTGGTTTCAGAAGACTCTGAGTTTTTGTCTCAGGACTTACTAGCTGCATAAATATAGCTAAGCATCTTTGCCCTTTGAGTTTCCTCATTTATAAAGTGGTGTAATAATAACTAGCTCACATGTTTGGTTTCACCGAGACTAACAGTGAGATATAAAGCCATCTAATTCTCTATTTCAATCAATTGTTTAGGCAGTATCCACACTGAGCCACAATGTCATATATAATTAACTGACTTAATTCACCATTTACCTGGCTCAATTTGCCTTTGGCTTCATTATGCCTTTCCTGTCATGAAGATGCCCCTTTTGTACAATACGTTTAGCGAAACAATTTATCTGTAAATTGTTCCTAAGTTTTAAAAAGTGGTCTTTGTTAAGAAGGTCTACTTAACACGGAGCTCAATCCTATACTGGGCACCATAAAATGTACTTTCTCTGGAAACAGGAATTAGAAGTTTGTCTCTAGCATTCCTACTAGAATTCTGAGAATTTCAGGTTTTGCTGCTGTAAGATCTTAAAGATGATCCAAACAATATCTTTATTTTTCAAAAATGACAATAGTACCAATAAAAGTAGTCACTTAACCTAGGTCATATACTTATTAGTAGATCATGAAATTTAACTAGTAGCTCCTCTTAGACTATTGCTCATTATGTTTATCCATGCTGCTAGAGCTGAATTCAACCAGTAAAAAATGACAGGCCATAATGCAGCTTATTTGAAAGTCCTGTTCTTCTTCAATTTCATTACTGATTTTAGAGTTTCTGAATCACTCAAGTACAAAAATGCAAACTTCTTGAACGCACTCCAGAATGTCTCTAAGAGTCATCAAACTCACAGGCTTGCACGTCTTTATAGGCTTACCACAATCTTAAATTATATCCTTTATCAACCTTCCCAGGGATTTAGGGAACTGTGTTGAGTCAATACAATTGTGTTTATAATTCAGACATCTTGAGTGTCAATTATATTTTCTCTTGCTTCCACCAATCATTGCTCAATTTTTAATAACTCATTGGACATTGATCTATTTCAAGGTCATTCACCTTGAGTAATTGGGCAGGTGCCATCAGATTTCTGAATTCTATAAACAAAAAATGGTTTATGTTTTAGCATGTAAAATGTTTTTGAAAGAAAGGGCAAATGGGGTTCCGCTTCCAAACATTCAAACATAAATAAATACTCCCAAACTGGTGAATTACACATTTCAATGCAAGGTGTTTTCTACTTTGATATTTTGGGTTCTGAGTATATGCTCTCATCAAGAGTTTTAGTGTTTTTGATAGGACCAATCTAAACCCCCATAATCTCTGATTTCAGCCCAATGATTTTTATAACAATACCATTGTTTAACCATGAATTTAATCAATTAATGATGTCAATTTCAATAGGAATATGAATTTTTACTCAAAAGTCATAAGTAGTAGGTTATGGATAATGAAAAAATCAGATGGTCCCTATTTCTTGCTCAGCAGATGCAAATGTATGTTTATTATATTGGTCATCATTTATTGAAAGTCTACCATATGGTTTAACCACATCATACGTTGGTTAGAGCTATTGGTTGTGAAGTCACTTGGCCCTAGGCTCCCAACCTGATTCTACTTCTTACTTGCTGTGTACATCCGGTTAAGTCTGCTAACCATTGCGAATATCTATTTTTTAAACTCTATAAAACCTAATTAATATCAATCATGGGGCTGTTGTGAAGAATCAAGTATGTAAGACACTATGCTCAGGTTCTGACAAATTGTAAGATCATAATACATGTTACATATTAGTTTTCTTGTTGTTAAGTATTCTTATCTGCAAACTGTCCTGTAAATTATTATTATCATCACTTCAGTAAGATTAATTTCCTCCAGGTTGCACAGTGAGTAGGTGGCAGAATTGGGATTCAAAATCAGATGTCTCATTTTCCGAGTTATAATCCAGATCTGTGAGAATCTGTAGCCTCTGCTCGTACTGATACCTGATAGAATCCCCCTACTTTCTGTATTAAATTGTTGTGTTGACATGATGTCTAACTTCAGCTATACCTTTTAATTCAATTTGCAGACAAATCAATACTTTTACTTGAAGTTTACTATGAAGTCTAAAAAACATCTGTTTTTGTCTATTGATATCTTATTGACAAAACCACCAGTATACCACAAAATGTAAATATCTTCTTGAAAGTATTAGTGTCAATTTAGAAAGATAATTAACTCTGAATTGGACTGACTTTTATAATCTATGCATCATTTACATGTCAAATAATTTTGCTATGAAGCAGAAATTCGATGTGTTTTGTTTTGATTTTTGTAGTATACTTTTACTAATAATCTGTTTCTATATCAATCCCCATTCTCCAAATCTTACAATGACTTTTATTGAACATCTCAAATATACTATTCATGAATAATCAAAATTGAAAAAACGTGTATTTTCTACCCTCAATGAATTCATATTTTAGTGATAAAGACTGACAACTAAACAATTTCAGTACATACAGCATGTCTTATAATTACAAAAAGAACACGGTAAATGAAGGGACAGAGAAAGGCTTCTAAGCTAGCCTTAAGTGGCAAGGTTACAAGAGGAAGAAAGCTACCATGAAAAGATCCTTAGAAGAGGTATTGACTTTAAAAAGCAGAAAAATTGAAGGAAAATGTAAAAGATCCCCTCATGTGTATTCCCCTGTTAGTAAAAGGAATGCTTAAGCACTTGGAATGATTTACAATGACTGACTGCCAGAAAGTTTCAATGCCAGAACATTGAAAAGAGCTGCAGCTCTTTTAATGCCAGCTGAATAACAGTTTAGTAATATTGTCCTTGTATATTTCAGCAGTTTAATCATTTTACTAAATTGTCTTAACTTGATCTTTGTTGGCGTAGGGCAGCTGGCTTAGCATGTGGTGATAGATACTATTAATTTGTAAAATACATTACACAGCAACTGCTTAAAATAATCAATATGTTATTGTATGTCCTGACTCATCATGTTCTTGGTTAGGTTAGCAATGCATATTTTTACATGTATTAAAAGAGGAACAGGGGATTTACAATAATCAGAATGAAGAGACAAAATTGACAAATAGTAGTGTAAAATCAACAGTGATAACTACATGAACAAATTTCATAAGTCGCATTTTAGCCACATTTCTAACATATGTCAAGAGAAAAGTATGCAGTAAAAATCAGTAACAATAATTCAACAATGCCTTAATATTTTGGAGCACCTGAATTTTAATTCATTTTTATAAATTAATATTCTTTAAGCTCTTCACTATCATGTGAGATATATAAAAATACAAATCATGTCTGCTTTGCTGTTAGTATGATAGTGATATGTAGATTAACTACCTAACAGTATCAGGTATTTAAAAATAAAATATAATTGAATAATGTTATTCCTTTTATAGGTTGAATTCCAGTCATCAGCAGAGATAGAAATGGTGGCAGTAGCCCAGGAAATCACTTTAGTTCAGCATACCTTAGGAATACTTCTGGGAAAAAAAAATAGAGGGAGATCCATTCGCGCAATGAGGATTAATTGAATGCCACAACAGGACAAGAACCATTCTAACTACTGGAAATACAACAATTAAAATACAAGCGTGATCCTTCAGAAAGTTTGCATATTATTTGAAGAAAATAGCCATGAAAATACCTGGAAAAATATTGAGTACTTTGAGAGAAGGTAGACAATAGATCGTAAGAAAGATTTTAATCCCTGTTAAGAAGCTTAGATTTTACTCTAAAACTAAAGTAAAGCTTTTTGAAGGATTTTAGCAGGGAAGTGACAAAATCATATTTGTTTCTAGAAAGATCATCTGGGCTTCACAAGGAAAATGAATTAGTGGGAATAGACAGAAAACAGGTTGGTCAGGGAAGAGAATTTTGAAGTAATCCAGGTGAGAGGTATCATCAGTAGTGTAGAAGGAGGATAAAGATAAATATATTTTTTAAAATATTAAAGAGGAAGAATCAATAGGACTCCCTAGTTTTACAAAGTGGATGATTAGAAAAAGGGGAGAGTCAGATGACCCTCAAGTTCACAGCTTATAGTACCAAATGAATGGTGATGTCATTTTGTTCCCCAAATTGAAGGGGCAATTTATATTTCTTTGTCACTTAAATTAAGAGTGCTCTTACACAGATGATAATACGAACTGTTGTTATATTACTGTGACTTTTTTTTTCTCCCTCTCTTTGTGATCAGGAGCTTTTGACGTGAATTTTAGTAACCTCAGAACTTAGCAAGTGTTCAATACATGTGTATCGTATGAATGAAATAATGAATGAATAGATAAATTGCTGTATATTACTTTATTTGAAATTTACATCATCGCTGAGGGGAAGGAAAGGTAGATATAATTATATCTACTTTAGAAATGAGAATTCTGATACAAGGATGGGTTGAAACACTTGGCCAACATTACCCAGCGAGTAAACACTCACATGCCAGTACTCTTTTCACTGTATCAGCCTACTTCTTACTACCTGCTTTTTTGTTGTCCCACTCCTCATGAAAAAGTTCCTATGAGTTATGGGGTCTTCATGTCCAAATTAACCAAGAAGATGTGCACTGAATTTCCCCAAAATAAATTATATGAAATCATGGGGCATCTTGTAATCCACAAAATTACTATAATTAATGAGGGCATGTCGTTGGTGACTGGACCCATCAAGCTGTTCCTAAGTTTTGCACAGCAGGTAAGAGATCAGATGCAAAGAGCGATGATCAGCACTCCATAGTCAGTTTCACACACATACACGGTCACACACGCACACGCAGAAGCGCGCACACACACCTCAGAGAGCAAAACGTGCTCTCCTTCAGTCTAAAAAATAAACTTAGGATCTTTATGTGGTGTGAATATGATTGGCAGAGATAATGAAGGTGTTGCTCCCACGTATTCAAACCCAGGAAGCCAATTAAGAGTTGAAGGGACAGCATTAGGAGATATACCTAATGTAAATGACGAGTTAATGGGTGCAGCACACCAACATGGCACAGGTATACAAATGTAACAAACCTGCATGTTGTGCACATGTACCCCAGAACTTAAAGTATAATTAAAAAAAAAAAAAGAAAAAAGAGTTGAAGGGACTTGTGTAGAGTTCCTGATATCTCTGTAAGTTTTCTCATGGCACTTGAAGAAATGAATGAAAGAAAAACAAGTATATCTAACATAAAAATAACATACTAAACAGGAAAACAATGGTTTCTAAAACCCTTCTTCTGCACACCTCCGATTTCTGGGAGTTTCAGAAACATTGTTCATTTTTAAAAGTTATTAAAATCAACTATGTTTCAGATAGTGTGCTAGCTGGCTACAGAGGCAAATGAAACACAGTTGTCAGGAGTCCGCAACTCCCATGGCCTCTGATGGTCCCTGACCTGTGAAGAACCAGCACAACAGGAGGTGAGTAGCCAGCAAGCCTTATGGCCTGACCTCTGCCTCCCGTCAGATCAGCCAGGGCTTTAGATCCCCGTAGGAGCACGAATCCTATTGTGAACTGTCCATGCAAGGGATCTAGGCTGCACACTCCTTATGAGAATCTAACTAATACCTGATGATCTGAGGTCAGACAGTTTCATCACCAAACTATCTCCCCACCTCAGTCTATGGAAAAATTGTCTTCCATAAAACTGATCCCTGGTGCCAAAAAGGTTGGGGACCACTGAAGTTTCTGACTATCTAAGAGACTATAGAATAGCACAGGAGTTGGAAGTAAAAATCACACAATTGAAATATAATGTGATTCGTGCAGTAATAAAATTGTCCTAGTTGGTGCAGTGAAGTCAGAAAAGTGAAATTATAGCTAAGCCATTATATAATTTTGTAGACTGAACAAATCTAACATAAACTTTTCTGAGTAACACTGTCCACGTCTCAGAAAAGAGGAGAGTAATAGTTGTTGTTTGATAGGTTATCAAAGGAGCTATTATTTACTATTTTGAATGAATCTGAGACAGCTTCAGATGGTAGATGATGTCTTTGAAAATTTGAGGGACATATAATTTCTCAGGCAGCTGCAGGAAGAAAACAATCTGGGTTAAGGGAGCAGTATGTACAAATTGGTGACAGTGTAACACAGCATAGTGCAATGTGACATAGCAGATGCTTTCCCAGTACTCACCCTTAGCTCGACCCTATCTCTTTTTTTCCTGCTCTGTCCTCTTCTTGCTTCCTATTTAGATGCCATAATGCATGCCATTTTTAAGTCTACAGTTAAGGGCAATTAGCAGACAAAGACAAACATACCACAAGAAATTTACCTCCTGTCTGAGCCTCAGTTTAATCATTTTAAAGGCCCACAGAAGCTTTAAAATATCCTTGAGAAATAAAGTCTGATCAAAAAGCCTAAAGCTCTGTCAAGTTGTCAGTTCATTCTCTGTCCATTCCACTCTGCCCAAAAGTTGGCATTTTGCAGAAGGCAATCAAAGCCAGGCATCGAAGAAATGTACAGAAATTAGTCTCTCCTGAATATTGTGCATTTTTCAGATGAGCGCAATTCCAAATGAGAACAGAACAAAAGTACAATAGAAATACAAATCTAATTGATATATATGTCCTCTCAACTTTAGAGCGATGTTGAAAAATGGCAGTCAGTAAGTCTAGAATCACTCCACAATTAATATATATAAGTTCTAATGTCAATCACTTCCGATGTAAAACAAAGAAGGTTAGAAAATCATGCAGAATCAATGAAATAAATGAGAGGAAAGATACAAATAAGCTAAGGTAATCATAAGCTCGGCCATTTCTGGTTAATGACTTCACCAACACCACTACCTGACAAGAAATGGTACTTACACTTCTGAACTCTGTGTAGATGCATGTATATTTACTTTTAAAAAAATGTAAACATATTAAGTGAATCTATGTAGCAGGTATATTATATATTATATATAGCATATTTATTATCTATAATAATAAATTATAGCATTATATACATATATGCTGTTATATTTTTAATTTGCTTATTTTATGTATTAATTCTATATTAAATAAAATCTTATATTTCAGGCATGTTATATATAAGTCATAGTGAAATTTATGTATGAATAAAATCTCATATTTGTTCTATAGCATCACAAGCCTGTGGAGAAGAAAGATATGAAGATATAATATTAAATATGCAATTAAAAGGACTTCTTCATGTATCTGCTTATTTATGCCAAAAAAAAATATAGGAAGAATGAATCAGAAACTAAAGAGATTAGGTACTTACAGGAAGTATGTTAGAAACAGGATGAGAAGGGTAAGGGGTATGGGGCAGTGAGCGAGATTTCTCTGAGTATAACTCATTGTACAGTTCTGACTGTTGAAATTATGCTGAAGTTTCACATAATCAAATACATAACAGAATCAACAATGATGAGGGAAATTTTTAAATGGCATGCAAACATAAACAAATGAACCTAATTTATTTGAAAGCAATGATAACCACATTGAAGGAGGCAAAAGAGAAAAAAAGAAAGAAAAATTATTACTTTTATGAACCCAATATTTTGATATTATACCCTAAGTCTGAAGGCAAAAAGCTGTAAATAAATAAATAAAATAGACACGAACTCTAGTTAGTAGAGCTATTTATTTCAGTGGCATGTGTATGTAAGCAATTCTGCAACCACTTTCTGTATATACTAGGATTCAGCAAATAAATAATTATTTCGTAGTAAGTATAGTTGAATGTTTCTCAGTGCTGGAAAAAGGAGTTACAATATGCAAGGGGAAAGACTAGAATGAACCTGCATAAATAAGCAGATACAGATACATATTTTAAGTAGATAAGACACATAGAGAGATTCCTGGAAATATGTGTGTAGTATATACATATGCCCTATCTCTATTTGTTGAGAGAAACTGGGAACAAGGACGTCGTAATAAAAACAGGACCATCACAACCAAAATGTGGTTTCTAATTTAAAATTTCCACTCAATAAATTAATTTAGAAAACACAGACAGAAACAATTCTCCTGAAGAAATAGCTAATTCTAGGGCTGAAATTGAAAAAGTATGAGATGAGTCTCGTTCATTTTACTGTAGAAAAAGAAAAGGTTTTCAAAGTATGTTTGAGACTTATTCAAAAAACACAGATATCAGATTGAAGGAGCTCCAATGAGCCAATCTGGGGTTATTTGAGCATCGAAAATCTCAGTTTATAATCAGTGGAATAGAATAAAAATGCAACTGCACAAACTAATATAAATGAATGAATAAATAAATGAGAAAGAAGGGATTTATTTGTAGTAGAATGCCAACTGCTGAGGAAAGAATGATGGAATTAGAAATGATCAATTAGCAGCCGTAATAGTAATAACTGATTTCTTCATAAATCATCACTGGATGTTAAAACTAGTAAATTAAAGTTTGAGGGGTAACAGTATATTTATATAGTCTCAGTATCTCCCTCTAAGGTACCTATTAATTTCGAAGAGAAAAATATAACATTATAGTGGAGAAATCTAATGCCACCTTAAATGATCAAAGTTAATATTACAAGAAATGAGACAAATCAACAGTGGATGTGCTACTATAATGCACTAAGAAGAACAAGTCATTTCTGTGACTTTCCTGCCAAAAAAGGTGTAATCAACAGCCAACATAAGGAAACATCAGACAAACACAAATTTAGGGTCATTCTACAAAATAAGTATCCTGTACTCTTCAAAAATGTCAGTCATAAAAAAAAAAAAAAACTTATTTCAGATTAAAGGAGATTAAAGATTTGTGCTAGCTAATTGCAATGTGTGATCCAAGATTAAATATTAAACAAAGACAAAAATGTACAGACATAAACCCGACATACATGCATAAACACAGAATATTATTGGAATAATTGCTGAAATTTGAATAAGGCCTATGGTATCAATTTTAAGTTTTTGACTGTATCATGGATATGTGAGACAATTATTTTATTTTTAATAAACATACTCGGAAAATTTTAGGGGTTAAGGGTGTTCATGCATATAAGTTGCTCTCAAAAATTGAGAAAAAATAGTAGGTGTATGTATATTATCAATATTGGTATACTTATATATGAATATATGTATAAAAAAGTAACATGTGTAAGAGAGAGAATATGATGAAACAATTACAGTATATTAATAATAATTGGAAAATCTGGGTAAAGAGTATATGTTTATTCTTTAAAAGATTTTAGAAATTTTCTGTAAGTCTCACATTATTGCAAAATGAAAATTTGAAATCATGAAACAATACTTAATGTAATTTGTCATTACAAAAGTGCAAATTTAATCCCAGTTTCTCATGAGGCTGAGGCA
Source organism: Macaca mulatta (assembly GCF_049350105.2). Taxonomy (NCBI): domain Eukaryota; kingdom Metazoa; phylum Chordata; class Mammalia; order Primates; family Cercopithecidae; genus Macaca; species Macaca mulatta. Next base: position 82,630,804 of record NC_133419.1, read on the forward strand.
TGAGAATCGCTTGAAGCCGGGAGGCGGAGGTTGCAGTGAGCCAGAGATTGCACCACTGCACTCCAGCTTGGGCAATGGAGTAAGACACTGTCCAAAAAAAGAAAAAGAAAGATAGATGGAAAGTGCAAGTTAAATCACAAGCAGATAATGTCAGACACATATCCAAATGACTAAAATTTTAAAAGCAAATCACAATATCAAATGACGGTGGTTATGCAGAGCACCTAGAACTTTAACACCTTACTAGTGAGAGTGCACAATGGTACTTCCACTTTGGAAGACAGTTTGGCAGTTTTTTACACAAGCATGCACTAAACATATACCCAAGCAATTCCACTCTTAGGTAGTGAAATGAAAATCAGGTCTACACACAAAAATGTATGTGAATGTTCAAAATTACTTTATTTTTAACCACCAAACTAAAACATTTCTAATGTCTTGAACTAGAGACTGGATAAACACATCATGGTACTAATATAAAGTACAATATTATTCAGCAATAAAAGGGAATTAACCATAGATACTTAAACATGGATGAATCTCAAATGTGTTACACTAAGGAAAAGAAGTCAGATCCAAACAGCTACATCCTGTATTCACACATTTTTACTACAGTTTTTCAAAGTGAAAACTGTAGGAACAGAAAATAGATCAGTAATTGCCAGAATCTGGGGTGGAGAAAAAAGCTGACTGCAAAGGGTCACCAGAGAATTTTGGAGACTGATGGATGGAGCTGTTCTTTATCTTCATCATGGTGGTGGGTGTGCGATTGTTAAAACTCAGAGAATTGTATTATGAAAAGGATAATGCTCCTGTATATTATACCTTAGTACAAAGAAAGGGCAGAAAGCAATAAATTTAAAAATATATAAATTATTGACTCAAATGTGCAAGCACTGAGATTTTCTTTTTGAGGGCCTGTTACTCATCATTCAACTTCTGAGACAAGGAAGTTATTTCCACTATCTACTAATGATTTATCACAATACTACTAATAATAGCATTGAATGCAGAAAGATCAGGAGTTGCCAGGGAAGGCTTCCTGAACTGAGTGATAAGGAATAGGCAGTAGGAAAGGAATATTTGGAAAAGGGACAGTGGAGACATTACAAGGAAGTTATTTCCACTATCTATGAATGATTTCCACTATCTACTAATGATTTATCTCTCCTTACAGTTTACTAGAATTCTGGAGGCACTGAGGCCTGATATGACACGAGGTTGAGACACCACTCTCTTGTGTAATGCAGTGCATGGCGCCCAAGGAGAAAAAGCGAAGAGAAAATTAATACAACAAAGTTACTAGTTAGGCCAATCATCCAAACACATTGTTCATTTAAAGGAACTAGACCATGAGAGAATGCACCCAAATATTAAATAAGTCAGTGTCTGGGAGACACCTGCTAAAAAAACTCCTTAGAATGGGGAGAGAGCCTACATCAGGTATTTATGGAGTTCTCTCTTTAAAAAAAAGAAAAAAACAAAAAAACACACACACACAGTTATTTGTTTGACTGAGGAAGAATAAGCCATTTAAAGTATTTCTTCTTGAAATGAAAAACAAACAAACAAACAAACAAAAACTTCCTCGGTGAAAGATACCAATCTCACTGTGGAGTGTTCTGAGAACATGTGATTCCACATCTGTTTCTTCAGCTTTTATTTTTTCTGGTGGATCAGATACTAGAACTGCCTGAGAAACGATGTCATATTCAGCACTGCTTTACCATCCAGAATTATCCAGGAAGATCACAGAGATGTAAGATGAAAAAGAAAAATTTCTCTTGAATTGATTTAAGCCAAAAGTGTGGAAAGAACGGTGGTAGAAAATAGACAACTGGATTTTGAAGAGGTCCCCTAACCACTTTCATCATCTTGAAGGATGCCACGTGGGAGTTATCCAGCAGCCTACATTCTCAGTAACGGCAGTGGTACTGGAAGGTCCACAACGGTGTATGAAACATCTGCATATAAGGGTAATGTTTCCATATGTGGTATGCAGTTACAATTACAGCCATCAAACCAAGAAAAATAGATAAAGTTTATAAATTGGAAGTAGAAACATTATTTTCTTTCCCAGACAAGCAAAGGCAAAGTCTGATACACTGTTTAGGATTTGGCCTTGTGAGAAAACGTTTGTTATAAATTGTATATAGAATTGAAAGCCTGCGGCAGCTCTTTCACCAGACTCTGAGGCCTCAGGTATTGGCAGACAAGGAGACATGGCATAGAACTGTGCTCTCAACACTTGACAATTTTCTGGCCTTACCTTTTAACGTGGCATTCAGCCCGTTTGGGGTTCTATCAAATCCTGATCCTTCTTTCCATGTTGAGTTGATTTTTTTTCACATACTACACTGCCTTATAATAAATAGGACAGAATAACGGGTCAGTCACCCCGCCAAAGAAAAGATTGCAGAGTAATGAGACTTTCTGAAATTTAGCAATTCTGATGTGACATTGATTCATTGATTATTCTTGTCAGTAAAATAGTTAGTAACTGTTATTACTAGGTTATTAATGGCCCTACAATGGTATGGTAATATCTGTTAAACTACATTATAGGAACTTATTAAATGTACTTATTATTGAATGTATTTTTGAATTTATTTACGGTTATAATTCTTAAAAACTTGTAGAAAGCAGTAAAAATTACTTTTTTCCAATTGAGATAGTTATTGCTGGAACAAAAGCCTAAGTGTGCTAGAATAAGCACTTACATCTTTCTTCGATTTTTAGTATTTTAGAATTAAAAGAGAAAGTGGGGGGAGAGAGAAACACATCAAAATTTTCTGATATGCATAAAAGTATCTTACATTAGCAGAGAGGTAAAGCAGCTTGCTCATTATTACAGAACAAATCATTGACGTAACTAGGAAGAGAAAACACTCTCCTGACCTTAAGTCAAATAATTTAAAACAGACTGCCTTACCCTATATTCATAAAGCAAACACTAAAACATTACAAGAAATAATAGCTTTGAATTTAATTAGAAGTATTTTTGTCACCTAATATTTTCTTCAAACAAAAAACTAGTAAAACAACAATGAAACTTACCTATTTTCAGAGTGACTGAGAAATTCCTGTATGTTTTCTGATGAACATGTTTATAGAAGTCTCAGAAAAGAAGAGATGAAATTAACAAAAGACATATTCACAAAAGATTAGCTTTTGCAAATCATGTTACTTCCTAAGAATAGAGCTTTCCTGCCAGACTTTAGCATCATGGATTGGTACATGTCTTTTTTGTTTTGTATTTACAATGATTCTCCTCCCACAGAATTAAAGCAATAAAGAGCTTAAGAAAAAGTTTTCATTCCATATAAACTCTCAATTTGAGCTGTCCATTAAAACACTACCCTGGGTACTTATATATGTATTATCTGACAAAAACTTCATAATACTTCTATGCATTCATTCAATTAATCATCAACAGTTGCTTAAGAACTACCCTGGCACTGTCCAAGGTACTATGGGCACAGAGATTAAGTTCTTTTAGCTTTCAGGAAATCGTTTGCTTGAGAGGGAGTCAGACAAGGAAACTAGCCATTTCAAAAGAGTAAGATAATACTCCGTAGGGAAGAAAACCAAGGATTGTGCCAGGGCAAGCAAGAATAGCACTGAAGCAAGATGCAGGAAGACCAGGGGTTGCCAGGGAAGGCTTCCTGAGCTGAGTGATAAGGAATAGGCAGTAGAAAAGGAAAATTTGGGAAAGGGACAGTGGTGACATTACTAAAGTCAAAGAATCCAGAAAGGTATTTTTATACTCACTTTTATGTAAGCTGAAGCTCAGGGGAGTTAATAACTTTCTCAAGGTTACACAGTGGCTATGTGTTAAGCACTAGTAAATTTATATAGGTTTGTACACTATCTTAAGTATGACATTTGCTGCCATTAATCAGTAGTTCTGGCTGTTTTTGTTTCAGTATGTTTATTTTATATCTACTAAGTTTCTGAGTGGAGACATATTTCTCAACATTCTCCTTATAACATTTCATCATCTATACTATCTTGTTCCCTTCTGCCTCCTATGGACCAGTGAGAAGAGAAATAAAGACTGGAGCAGTGCATTATCTCAGTGTTTGAATTCCAGATAAAGGAGTGGAACATCACGTTCCCAGGGGATGGTGTACATATAGTCAAGGGCAAGACCTGCATTGAACTTTTCCAAAAATAATTGGAAGCACACGTTTTTAGGAGTAAATACCCAAAAATATTGGTCGAAGTGCTTCCTTTCAAAGCAGAAGTCTCATGTTGTCTTTCCAAACACCTACTCTACTTTTTCTGAATTATCTTTCACAGAAAACATCAACATCTTCCTTCTGGTCTTCCTGATTTGGCCACGACAATAGCCAGTGTAACTTTAGAGGGTCACCAAGACTCATTCTTCTTGGTATCAGAATGCATGTGAATGTGCACACACACACACACACACACACACACACACACACACACACACACGTTTTCTCTAGGTTTTTACCCTACGTGGCATAAAAATTAAATTGGCGCTTTGGACTACAAAGATCTGTATGATCTGGTCCCTGCCTCCTATTCCAACCTCATGTCAGGCTCACTTCTTAGTTTCTCAGCTGTGCCAAGCTTTTATCTGCCTTGAGGCTTTTTGAAATGTTGCTTCTTTTAGTTTCTGACATAGCTGACTCCTACTCATTCTTTAAGTATCAGCTTATATCCTCAGAGAAGTCTTACCTAACTGTTCCGGTCTTAATCAGGTTATCTCTCTTATTCTATTTCATATAATACTTCATTTTTCTTAGAACCTAACACATTATACATTTTTTGATGGCTGTTATTTTAAATGCATGTTTCACATAAACTTATTGAGGACAGGAAGTGTGACTTTTGGATTCAGCACTCAGGACAGGCTATAAAATCTGCGATGTCCAGTGGAAAACAAAGTATGAATCCCTTATTCAAAGTTATAAGAATTTCAAGATGGAGATGGCAGAGTATTGAACCAAGCAAAACTGACTTCTGGGAACAGGACTGCACAGGTCATGCAAACACATGAAGCTGGCCCTGTTACCATTTGATACTCAATATCTATCTTAACATCTGGTAAAGGAATACTCAATAAATACTTATTTACCATAAAGAATAAATTACTAGAAATGAATTATAGTCATATGGATTCATACTTGTATGTGAATAACTAATTCAGCATATTCCTGAGGAACACATTTTGAGAAGAATGGAGAAAGAACATAAGGCACAGTGAAATAATAGACAAAGAGAATAAAATAGAGAAAGCCAGAGGCCCAAATTTTTACCTTCAAAATTTTGCTTGGGGGTATTTTTCATATATTAAAAAACTTTCAAAAAAACTTTTGAAAAGTGAAGAATTTGATCCTTTAGGGAGAAAGAAAATTAACATTTTGAATATACAAAATATTCTATACACAAGATGCTTTCAAATACATTATTTCATTTTAACCTTCCCAACAATTGTGAGAAACAGATTTTACTCTTCATTACCTGTATTTAAGAAAACTATAGCTCAGAGAGTGAAGAAAATATACTTAATTTCCCAAAGTGAGTTATTTTGTGAGCTGGAATGAATTTTTGTACCTAGGACAATACATTTCTGACCTATGCCTAAAGGCAGTTCACATTATGAAATGTCTTCCTTGAAATTTTCCAGGTCTGGCTTTGGTGAAATTTTCCAGGTCTGGCTTTGGTACCTTGGAATGGCTGAGGCCAGCAGTGCCATCTAGGTAGAATATCATGAGCCTGGGACACACGTGGACCTCCAGACCCAGTCTCTCCCATTTGAGGTTCCCTCTCATCTTCTATGTTCACCTATATCTGCAGGATCAATCAGCTATGAGAAGTCAAAATTTTAAAAATGACAAGTGATCAAGATCCAACACGATGCTGAAGTCTTTTGATCCAGAAATTGTTTCCCTTGGAATATAATCTAAGAAAATCATTCAATAATGGAAAATAAAGCAAGATGTTCTATTCATTGTAACACAACCTATAAATGTAAGGGGAAACATTTTATCAATTTTATTGTCCATTATGATTGTGCAGGACTTTGAATATGAATTGACTTTGAGTGAGAAATTCAAGTGAATAAAATTTATAGAAAGAAAATTTTGAAAATTATAATACATTAAGCTAATACATTAAACTCTAAAAGAACTATACTTCCCAAATTGTAGTCTAAAATCTTCCTATTTCAAAAACACCTGCTGGTTACATGTGCAGGCCCCTACCCAACTGTCAACCTCTAGCCCCTGAATTTGCTTAAGACTCCCATGTTGTTAAGGGTCTTTCTCACCAGTATGCATTTTGACTGCAGTGTTTCCTCTGGTTTATAGCGACAAAGATGAGAGAAATGGTAATAAACATTCCGCTACCCTGTTCATCCTCTTCCACAGGAATTCAAGGTGATCACCTCACCCACTCTGTAGGCTCCAAGTCACAAATCTGTCAGCATTGTTGGAATAGCCACACTTGCCTTCTCTACAATGCTAACTGGTTCTTTTTATTAGTGTTCTCTATTGCCTCTAATCAATACTGTGAGGAGTGCTCTTTTCGATTAGTCTTATGTCATGTCAAATACACAGCAGACAATCCTTGCCCAAATAAGGCAACTCTTCCTACTCTTCCATGGGACTCTTACCTATCTTCTCAACTGGTGTTAGTTTGTGAAAGGCAGGGATAAGACAAACATTTAAAAAGATCATATTCTATATAGGAAAACAGTAAATAAAGAGCTCAAGAAAAGATACAATTGAAGGATTTCTCTATGTTCATACTCATATGAATGATATGTTTAATATGACAAGAAAACTACTTATTATTCACATGTACTGCATACTCTCAGTATGACTTGCATTTGTGCTCAGCATCAATGAGGTCCAGTAGCAAGTCAATGGAAGCCAGTATTCACAGGTGGCATTATGAATGATAAATAGGTTGGATGATGGTTGGATGATGCAGCATTGTGAATAAGCCCTGCATTAAATAAGTGAAATTAGGGAACTGAATAGGCAAGTCGTTCTATGTTTTTTTAGGGAAGTAGATTTTGAAGAGCTATGACATTGCAAGTAATGATAGCATTACATTTTCCTCAAGGTAGAAAATATAACATTAGCAAGAGATGACACATTTAACAGTAAAATACACAGAGAGATGGCTCCTAGTCCTGAAGAGGAAAAGAAGGTGCCTGGACACTATGAGTAATCTTCAAGTGCAATGATTAGACAATAAAACAATATATGAGCACCCTTTCTCTACGTTCATGATTAGATCTTCATTGATAAATCACTGTATCTTAACTGGGCCCATACATTGTGTATTATAATTTAAAATTAAATTGTTTGTATTGACAGAAAGTGTCCCAACTACACACCCACACATGCACAATGATTCAGGAGGTTTAAATGCACTTTTTCTCTACAGGCAACCATACTCTTACAGTCTATACAGAATAATGGGAAAAGGCAACCAATGCAGCAAAAGAGAAGATAATGCATTTGATTTTTGCATGTCCAGGGAAGCATATGTTCTCAGTGTAAAAGGAGAAAATCGAGCACAATATTTATTGACCAATAAAGGTAAGCTTTTTTTGTGAGGGAAACTGAATTATCTTTTACTAGCAAACTGTGTTTAATATCACAGAAGATAAATCTTAGGCTTAAAAATAGGAGGCAGGCTGCATAGATGCACCCAACTGTGTGGATAATTACAACAGAGAGTTATACTTGTTAACCTGTATTTTGGACCAATGCTTCATAGAAAGTTAAAAGAAGCACAGTTTCTGCTTGGAGGTTTGTTCCCTGGGTCAAGTGGTATTTGATTATTAGGTCTCACTAGCTGTTGAACAGCATTACAGAAGCCACTATTTAGTGATGTTGTGTTATATTTATTCTTCCAGTATCATTATATGGCTATGCACAAGTTGTGTATCACCTTTGAGCTTCGATGAAGTGATGAGTGAGCTGATGCCTGGAGAACTGGGGAGTAATTATCCAGGCAGAGAATGAGGGTGTGGTTGGCCTAGAGAACAACTTTAAACTTTCTCAAGAGAAGAAAGGATATGCTCTTTTGGAAGGAATGAAAGTATGTATATTTGTTTGAATGTACTTGAGGGTATGATAAGAGAGAAGCCAGGGCTCATCTGCCAAAAGCAGATAGTAGTAACACAGTAGATCTCAATCACGGCATATAGTCATGTGCTACTGCTTATTAGGCATTGAATACTTTTATATCTGGACACTTAAAAACATCTTTAAAGTCATACTTCTTAAGTGCTCTGAAAATAGGAGCATAAGAAAACCCAGGTGGTAAAATACTTAGTCACAGATATTATTTTGGATTCTTCCCCCATTCTGAAATCCCAGAGAAATCGAGAGGCTTATTTGATGCCTGAAAATCTGGTGCAGAATTTATCAAAATAACATTTAAAAGTTTTTCTTTAATTCCAACAGTATCTCTTTATTGTTCTGAGCCAAACTGAGCCTAGATATCTTTGGATATCTTTCAGAGACTCCCAAGTTCTCCATAGTCCATCCATCTGAATTCCTGTGGGAAAAGGACACTGATAGACAACTGCTGCTCTCTTTCTAACACCTATATCCTCTTCCCCTTAAAGTGGGAGCCTTTTTACTCCTCAGACAACCTAGACCTCCAGATTTCTGAGCCTCAGAGCTCCTTCTCTGGCACTTCTACTCTTGTTGAAAGAAGATATTATGATCTAATTCACAAAACCCAATGCTTTAATTGCCCTCAAAGGTGGAAAGAAAGGGGATAGAGAAAAAAACGTAGCTTAATATATCTTATGTTTCTAAAGCAGGAAAAATAAAGCACAGGATGGAATTGGAGATCATGTTAAGTGAAATAGGACAGGCATAGAAAGACAAACATCACATGCTCTCACTTATTTATGGGATTTGTAAATGAAAACAATTGAACTCCTGGAGAAAGTAGAAGGATGGTTACCATAGGCTGGGAAGGGGAGTGGGGAGTTGCGGGGGAGTGGGAAATGGCTAATGGATACAAAAAGTAGAAATAATGAATAAGATCTAGTATTTGATAGCACTACAGGGTAACTATAATCAATAATAAATTAATTGTACATTTCTAAATAACGAAAACAGTACAAGTCAACATCTATTTTTAAAGTACTCGAAAACTATCATACAATTGCCATCTCCAGCCACCTGACCAACAGAGCCTGACCAACATGGTGAAACCCGTCTCTACTGAAAACACAAAAAAATTACCCGGGCATGGTGGCAGGTGCCTGTAATCCCAGCTACTCAGGAGGCTGAGGCAGAAGAATCATTGTTTGAACCAGGGAGGTGGGAGTTGCAGTAAGCCAAGATCGCGCCATTGCACTCCAGCCTGGGTGACAAGAGCATAATTGTGTCTCAAAAAGAAAAAAAAAAAAAAGAAGAAGAAGAAAATGATCTTTATTTTTTCCCCTTATGTTCACTTATTTTAAGATTCTTTCTATAGTGATTTTCTCTTTGAAAATCCTGCATCATGACTTTCTTTAAAAAATGTATGTCATGAATAAACTATGTCTTTCATAGGATTCTTAAGCTAAATTTATTTTAACTACTCTACCTGGCAGGAAGTTGTCCTCTAATTTGTAAATCAGGTGACAAAGAGCAGGGGCATAGCACCTGTGGGCATGCCTTCCAAATAATAATTGTGAATCCTAACTGATCAAAAGCAAAGCAACAGAGTGTGGCCATAATATCATCACCAACACTTTCCTTCCTTCATGCAAAAGCCCTTGGTTTGCTACTGTTGAAGTGGAGCACGACTAAAACCCAATCACACAGTTAATAAGACACTGATTGCAGAACTCTTCAGTAGACTGCTTCTCATACCCACTGTTTTTATTTTATGTTTTATTTTACTTTATTTTATTTTTGAGATGGAATCTCCCTCTGTCACCCAAGCTGGTGTGCAGTGGCGAGATCTTGGCTCACTGCAAGCTCCATCTCCCGGGTTCATGCCATTCTCCTGCCTCAGCCTCCTGAGTATCTGGGACTACAGGCGCCCGCCACCACGCCTGGCTAATTTTTTGTATTTTTTAGTAGAGATGGGGTTTCATCATGTTAGCCAGGATGGTCTTGATCTCCTGACCTTGTGATCCACCCGCCTCAGCCTCCCAAAGTGCTGGGATTACAGGTGTGAGCCACCGCGCCTGGCCCATAACCATTGTTTTTAACAAACCATATAAGAAAAGGCTTTACATGCTCAAGGTGATTTCCAAGAGACTACAAAGAGAAGGACCACCTTTTGTTCAAATGGACTTTAAAATGTCACCTAGAAACTGAAAATGTTCAGAGAGGGGACAAAATCTATGCAAGATCAAACAAGTCTTTTCAAAAGACTTGCAGCTCGCATGTTTCATTTCTTTAATGTGTCAATTTAACAAATACTTATTCAGTGTCCATATGTCTACATTGAGCACGACAGAGTCCCTCTTGTAAAACTTACACTCTACAGGATTCTTTTTTGTGCACTGATCTCTGCTTTGAAGAAAATATATAGGATGTCATCAGAGAGAGTACAATGGACAGGTAGGATAGTATCTCAGAATGGTTCATCAGGAAAAATTTGTTGGAAAAAATCTCTGCTTGAGCTGAAACCCAGATTGTGAGAGAAAAAAAAAAAAAAAGCTATGTAAGTATCTAAAGAAAAAAAAAAAAAAAACATCCCAAGCAGCAGGGAACTCAACTGCAAAGGTCCTAAGGCAGGATTAGAATGGAGACTAATGTGAAGGGGCAGTGGGGTAACAGAGATCACAAAAGTATCACTGCTTCTAAAGAATACAAGCCCTCATTCATTGCTGGTGGAAATGCAAAATAATGCAGCCACTTTGGAACACAGTTTGCCACTTTCTTTAAAAACTAAACAGACTCTTACCATATGATTCATCAATCATACTGCTTGATGCTTACCCAAAAGACATAAAAAGTATGTCTACACAAAAAGTTGCTCATGGATATGTATAACAACTTTATTCATAATTGCCAAACTCAGAAGCAATCAAGATGTCTTTCAGTAGGTGAATGGATAAATAAACTGGCATGGGAGAAACATTATTCAGCACTAAAAATGAAATAAACTATCAAGCCACAAGAAGACAGGAAGAAAATTTAAGTGCATATACTATTAAGTGAAAGAAGCCAATATGAAAAGGTTACATGCCATATAATTCCCACTATATGACATTCCAGAAATGCAAAACTATGGAGACAATAGAAAGGTCAGTAGTTGCCAAAGGTCGGAGGAGAGGGAGGAATGAATAGGCAAAGCATAGATTTTGAGGGTAATGAAATAATTCTGTATGATACTACAGTGGTGGATACATGCCATTTATTCATTTGTCAAAACTCATAGGATGTACAGCACCAAGACTGAACTTTAATGTAAGCTATGGACTTTGGATGTAACGATGTGTCAATGTAGGTTCATCAGTTGTAACCAATACGCCACTCTGGTGCAGGATGTTGGTAGTAGGAGGACTGTGTATATGGGGTAGAAGTTTGAGGGGCATGTGTCTCAGGAGATACATAAGAATTAATTGCACTTTTCACTTAACTTTCCTTTGACTCTAAAAATGCTCTAAAAATAAAGGCTATTAAAAGGGGAAATATTTAAGAGCACCTGGTTGATAAAGCTAGTGTTATTATCCCCACCTAGGGTGATATGAGCTGCCTAAATCACACAGCTGGGAAGTGTTTAGCTGGAATTAGAGCTAAAGGCCTTTGACTTCTGAACCACTTCTGTTTCTAAAAAGAAAACAATCTTTGCCAGAAAATTAATGGTATTTTCCTAGTTAGAGGAAGATTCTCATTCCCTGCTGAACTATTCAAGAGGTCACTGCTGAACTATTCAAGAGGTCATGAGTGGTAATAGGTTAATAACTTAACATTCTTGTTGTCACAGAAACATGGAAAATCTGGAAGCCAGAGTTAATTTTAAAAAGAGGGAAGGCAATGTGATTATTGCAGAGATTTAAAATCCTATCTCATTTTATTTTCATATAAAAAAGGAGAGCTATATTTCCCATCCTACTTTGTAGTTTAGTGGGACCATGTGACTAATAGAATGAAATAAGGAAGTCAGACATGCTACTTACAGACTATGGTGTTTAAAACTTATTTTGTAAAATATCAGGCTCTTTCTCGTCTTTCAACAATTGCAAAATGGATTTATCTCTGAGATATTTTAAACACTAAGTTAACATTTGCCTTAATTTTGCAGACAAGATCACCAGCTGTCATTATATACAATCAGTATTTAATCCTATGGAAATCTCTGAAGCCCTAGTAGATTAGCAAAGCTATTATATGGAAGATACCTGGACGTCTAAATACAATAAGAAAATCCACCCACTAAACCCCTCATCAGACTATGATATGAATGAATATTAAAACTTAATGGCCAGGCAGGCGTGGTGGCTCACACCTGTAATCCCAGCACTTTGGGAGGCGGAGGCGGGTGGATCACGAGGTCAGGAGATCAACACAATCCTGGCTAACATGGTGAAACCCCATCTATACTAAAAATACAAAAAAATTAGCCAGGTGTGGTGTTGGGCGCCTGTAGTCCCAGCTACTCTGGAGGCTGAGGCAGGAGAATGGCATGAACCCAGGAGGCAGAGCTTGCAGCCAGCCGAGATCACACCACTGCACTCCAGCCTGGGTGACAGAGTGAGACTCTGTCTCAAAAAGAAAAAGAAAAAGAAAAAAACTTAATAAGGTAAACCATGGAGATCTTGGGTTTTGTCACAACGTTAGAGCAGTTAGCTTATCACAAAAGGATGTTGGTTTACTATATATCTTGCTGACTGCAAATTAAAAGATGCCAGTTTTGGTTTTCTGCTGGATGATCAACCGTGTATTTATTTTTCATTTGAATTACTAGGCTAGCTAAGGTGACACATAGATTTCTTTAAATGGATTATATAATTCAGTGCTTACTACTGAGCTTTCACATGAATACGCAAGACATGTATTCACTGTCCTTGCTTTACTATAAGAAATACCTGAGACTGGGTAATTTATATATTTATTTATTTTAAAAAGAGGTCTAATTGGCTCACAGTTCTGCAGCCTGTACAGGAAGCACAGCACCAGAATCTGCTCTGGGGAGGCCTTAGAAAGTTTCCAATGATGGTGGAAGGCAAAGAGGGAGCAGGTGTCTCGCATGGCAGGAGCAGGAAGAAGAAAGATTGGAGCGGGGAGGTGTCACACACTTAAAGAAACAGATCTTGCTAGTCGTACCCACTCACTACTGCAAGTACAGCACCATGCCATGAGAGATTTGCCCCCACAACCGAAACACCTCCTTTCTGGCTCCACTTCCAACACTGGGGATTACATTTCAACATGAGATTTGGACAGGGACATCCAAATATATCAACTTAACATTGAATGAAATAGAACTCATTGAATTAAATACATGAGAAATTTGCCCAAGCTCTGGAGGGCCAGGTAGAAAGTGAAAGCATAGACGTAGGATTTAGTTTCAACATTGCCCTTTTTGACTTTGTATGAATTAGTAACTTCACAGGCTGAAACTGGACTAATACAGCAATGAGACTTCTAGCTCTAAAACAAATATATGATGGAAATTCAAGCATCCTTTGTTCTGCTCTAAAAACCTTCATTTCCTTCAGTTTGCCAATACTTCTAAAAATACTTTGCATTCAACTTTTAAAGCACTCTAAGTAACTATTATTTCCATCTTGCGTGTGAGCCAAATCATATGCCATAGACATCAGTTTGCCTCTTCAGGTCACGGTTACTTCATTATCATAGTAAATGCAGAAGGCTCTGACTTTCACTAGCTTCTCCTGAGATTTATTACAGGAGGTGTTTTTTAGAATAAGTCCCTTAACATCTGCCAAAATTTAGTAGATGTGATCATTAGCAGTCACTATATCTAATCAACATCTCATCCTCATTAAAATAACACATTAATAGGATAAAATGGAAGTAAAAACATAAAAATGTGAAATAGTCATTTGCCTTGAATAAACATTCAGCAGCAGAAAATTTGTGGCCTTTTAAAATGTGACCCTAAAAAATATATATATACCCTGTCAATTTTAAGCCCTGCCCTGAGTTTTTCATTAGTAGCCTTTACCTTCTACTACAAATGGGTGCATTGAGTCCCAACTAAAACACAATCACACAGTATGCATCCAGCTGTTCATGTGTGGAATTAAATAGCATTAAACTGTCCATTCTAGGTCAAGCAAATTAATATTCTGTGAAGGTTAAAATTAATTATTTCAGCCTTAAAAGAACTGCTTATACATTATTCCTGGTGACTTTTATATGGGAAAATTAGCTAATTTATTGCTGTTCCGTCAATATTTTCAAGAGTGTAATTCACCCTAGTTCCTAGGATCTATGTATTGCTTGGTTTATGTAATGTTTTGTTATATGTAGATAACAACTCCCAATATCTCAATGGCTTGAATACCCCAAAATTTTCAATTGACACTGACACTGTCTTACTGATATTTATGACATTTCTTCATCAATGCTGTAGGTGGAAATGAACACATTACATAAACACTTGCAGAAATCATCACTTTGCCCCATTTCTTCCCAATATTATGTAACATCTGACTTGAAAGCTCAAAAAAAGTATATCTCATCCTCATCACCACTGCATGTGGGTGTCCCTTTTCCCCATTCTTCTTTATCAGAATCTTTCTTCAAGTTTCTTCTACGCAGCCCTCTTTCTACTTACATTTTATTTTATAAACCATATTTATTTTCTCAGGTCTTCTCCTGCAAATGCCTCCGCCTTTCATCTTTTAAAGGAGGACGTTATCATACGTGGTATTTTTCCAGTTATAGAAAGGTTAAGAAAATATCAGGCTTCTATGAGGTTGTAAAATGCAGACTCCTCTGCCCACTTCCCACTAAAACTTATACGTTAACTACAAGGGACGTGGTCTTAATTTTGACCATATACAATTTAAAAGTACTTTATTCACCCAAACTTTCACAAAACTGAAACTTTCATTTAAATTTAATGATTTTAGTGCCATTAAATCATTGTTTTAAACATTTGGTGGAAAATCTTTCTGAAATGAACTTCAAAAACCCTGATATTACTATGCAGGGATGTGAGATAAGTACCTATACAGTAAGAATCAAACACATTGACACTTATGACCATAAATTAATACCCAATCTCCCAAACATGCTAAGCATCAATCTTTCCATCAATTAAATAAAGAAATTGGAGTAGAATGCTCTAAAGCCTCTTAAGATTTAAACTTAGCAAACGCTAACCATGACTTTACCTTTCATCGATGTCACAGAGACATTATAAAGACAAATTTTTGCAACCATACTTGCTGCATGTTAAACATCTGCATGTGAAACTTGAATTCTATATTCAACAATCCTATAAGGTAGTATTATCATTCTTGATTATAAGCCTAAAGGATTATTTGTTCTATGTACCTCATTGACCACTGGTTTTAGTTGGACCTCCAAAATATTGCCTCTACCTTTGCATCTCCCTGGTTGTAACACTGGGTGGATGGAAGATGAATCTGGTCCCCCGGCCATAAGTAAACAAGTCTTTCAGAATTATGTTGAAGGTAAGAACTGATGAGATGTGAATTTAGGAAATTAATGTGTGAATTTTAGGGTCTTTGTAACCCATTTGGAACTTGTTTTGAAATAGTTATTTGGTAACTAGGCAGAGTCCATTAGCTTTTGCTTCTTAAAAGTCACCCCTAAACTTAGTGGCTAAAGCAACAATAAATTCTTATTTTTCACAAGTCTGAGAATTCGCTGAAAGGTTATTCTGATCTGGACTAGTTCATTTGGTGCCGTCTGGTCATGCATGACTTCATTCACAAGTCTGAGACCTCAGCCAGTAAAGTCTGTTTGGCTGATATAGCTGAAGTTACTTTCTCCACATAGCCTCTTCTCCTCTAAGCTACTACAACCTCCTTAAAACTTAATGGGTTTTCTATCTATCAGATTATATTCAGATTATATTCTGCTCCATTAAACAAAAACTAAGCCTAAAATACTTTATGCAACACTCGTTAGACTTGCTCATACTTGTATTGGGGATTAGGCTTGAAATCTTTAGAAATCTTTTCTTTTACTGAAGAATTTCCTATCATTATAAAGGTCTGAAAGTCTTATAGTCACTCTTAATCTGATAGTCATCCTGAGATTATGTCATCTACAAAAGCATGAAGAAACTGTAGAAGGTACAAGAGAAGCAAGAATTACCATTTTTCTCATGAGCTTAGGTATAAGAGAAACTGAGATATCATGATTACAGGGGAAAGTAATGACTCTGGAACTGAGAAATCTTCTGTGAGGGAGAAGTAATTATGCATAATATACAAAATATGCAGTTTCCTCTGATTAAGAACAATTTTTATATATACATAATATTAAGTAGACCCTGGCTTGTGTTAGAGAGTATGTAGAAATAACTGATTTATTTTGTCTTTCATAAGAAATTACCTTGGCCAAGTGTGGTAGCTCATGCCTGTCATCCTAAAAATTTTGGAGGCTGAAGTGAGAAGACTGCTGAAGGAGCCTAGGAGATTGAGGAGACTGAAGTGAGCCTAGGAGATGGAGGCTGCTCAAGTTGCACCACAGCACTACGGCCTGAGAAACAGAGCAGGATTCTGTTTTAAAAAATTACCTTGGCAAGTAGTCTCCTTTTTCATCTAGAAGGATGTCTTTAAATGTAATAGACTAAGAGAATGTTATATTTTGTGACTTGAGGACACTGGGAGACAAAGCTGTATTTACCTCCTTCACATGCGCACCAATACATTTCTCCACATTCTCATTAAATATTTAATTGCTTTACCATGGGCTCAAGATTTGTACTTAAATTTATGTAACACATCTTAAAAAGTACATATCTTAAAATATAATACTAGCATAAGTGGTGACATGACAAATGAGGGTACCCTATTTCTTTGTAATATTTAGAAAATGCAGCTTGATCTTTTTGCCTCAAATTGTGATCTACAAACCAAAAGCATTAGTACATTAGTAAATTAGTAAAAACAGACTCTCTGATTCAAACCCAGATCTACTGAATCAGATTATGTATTTTAAAAACATCCTCAGGAGTTCTGTGTATGTAAAAATTTGAGATACACTATCCCGAATATTGAAAAAAGTAATACCAGATACCTAATGTGTAGTACCTGCTTCAGAGGAGTTTATTGTTCAAAGGAGAGAATATACAAGTAAACCAATAGTTATCATATTGTGTGATTAGTGAAGGATCATTAATTCCTTTACTAAACCCAGGTTTAGGTGGAAGGAAAGTGTGAGAGAAAATAGGGGGAAAATACTATTTAAATTGTTACTCATGCTTATTACGCCGCAAAAGAGAAAGTATGAGAAAGAAAGAATACAGACACAAGTATGTAGGTAAGAAAAAGACAGAGAGCTACAAAATCATGCAGCCATTTTCATTAACAAGTTAAGAGGGAGATTTCATAGTGGGGGGAGACATTTATGCTTTAAAAATCCTACCAAACTAACGATAAGTCTACTGATTTGCTCCAGCTGACCATGAGACGTATGAGGAAAAAAAATGTTTATCTTTGAAATCTAATGAGATATGTTTTCTTCTTAGTGGCAACTGCTGACAGATAAAGCACACAGATGAAGATGGAACTAAGGACCTTGAAACAAACAAACAAAAAATGACATTCCAGTGTTCACTTCACAGAACAAGAAGGCATGAGGTGACCAGAAAAAGAAATAGAATGCACTCCGCACAGACTTCCTTCCTACTCACCCCACCAACATGGCACAAGTATACATATGTAACAAACCTGCACGTTATGCACACGTACCCTAAAACTTAAAGTATAAAAATAATTAAAAATAAATAAATAAACTCCGGAAAAAAAAAAGAATTCTTAGCTCTTCACAGAGAAACTAGAGATTCAAATCAGAATTGACTATCTTGTAGTTCATTGGATGAACACAGGCGTAATACATAAAATGAATAAATTGTAATCATTTCTTCATTCACAGGGAAGATTCAGTCACTCTTAGTATATCCATGATAGATAGATAGATAGATAGATAGATAGATAGATAGATAGATAGATAGACAGACATATAATATTCATGCAGCATATAGCTAATACATATCACTATACACCAAAGTGCACTTCTTGAATACTAGACGCAAGATTCTAATATACATATTAATAGAGAGAAGATTGGTTATACAGTCTCTCTGAAAAAAACTCAGCCAGGATTATTTCATGTAACACCAGATCTTACTGAATTTTCTGGGCAATTTTATGTCATCTGAACCTAGTACTATTCTCATGGGTATCACATTCACAATTCCCAAACAGTTGCTTATCATTTACAAAAATTATGCTCATCATGATTCTTAGGTCATTTTGCCAATGTTATGTAACTCTCTTCCTGAAGCATCTTGTTTTTCTTCTCCCTATATCTCCCCGCATCAGTGGGTGTAGGTAACACAAGCATATGCTTGGAGCACATAATTCATTACACCACCTACCAACACTGATTCTTTAGTGAGGAAATCAGAATGCATCAAAATGTTGGTTGGCCTATTGCCCAAGACATGTTTTTTGTGCTATATAAATTCTTTTAAGCACTGGCCATGTGCCAGAACCTATTTCCTTGACTGGGAAATCTGAGTTTGAAACTCTCTGTGTGTGTGTGTGTGTGTGTGTGTGTGTGTGTGTGAGAGAGAGAGAGAGAGAGAAAGAATACACTCATGTAAACTAGAGATCTTTCATTTTCCTACTTGTCTTAGCATGACTTTTAGTATAAGTATTTATCTTGACTCTTATGTAGGAAGTCTTAGTTCTTGTGAGAATGACAGCATCTGTGTTTCCCTCCTTTTCCCGTAACAGATTCCTAAAATAATCTAAGAAAATCATGCATCAGTATATGATATGGATATATGATATAGATATGGAAATGATATGGGTAATGGAGATCTACTCTTTTATCCACTTTGTATTTCTGGTATTCAGCTCTTTACATTTGTAATAGAAACTACTGCATTTATCTTATAGGATTGTTCTAAAACTAAATGAAATTACATATATGAAGAATGGAGCACCATGCCTTTCTCAGAAACTGCATGGAAAAAAAATGTTGGTTCCTTCTACTGCTCCTTCCTTGCCCAGGGAATGAGGCATTTAAGAGGTACAGGGAAGATGAAAGAGGGTCTGGAATTTCTTCTGCTGCTGTAGACACAGTGTTCCATGAAACTTGGGAAATCCAAGTTCTATCTATTCGTTTGCTTAAGGTAAAGGTTTTGTGTGCCATGTATCACTCTGAGTACTAAAGACACAAGTGTGGAGCAATTCTTTCTCTCTTAATATATGGTTAAAGTTTCTAAAACCATCATTATTTTGTTGGAGTGTGATACACATTCTTTCGCATACCTTACCAAGTATGTTGGGCATTAGTTTCTTGCTAGAATTAAACTCTGTCCCAAACCTCAATGTGCTTAGTAGAGTCCATGAAACTGCAGTCTGATTTTTGTAAGCTTCTTCTTTTAATATCTGTACACTGACTACTATATTACAATACACTGAACATTACAGCTTTAACAATAATAAAGTTGAAAATTATTATACAGAATTTGAATTAATCTCAGGCAGATTCTTTTTAAGCCTGTCAGTCTTTTCTTGATTCCTTCATGATCTCGTCAAGGAAAGATGGTTTTGAATAACCAGATACCTCCAAAATGATTTCCCTCTGATGTTTTCTTCCTAAACCACTGAGTTAAAATATATGTTAAGTAAATTTTCTAAACTTGGATTTATGGTAGCAAATAAAACTATCAATGTAAAAATTAGAGAAGTATATTTTCTCCAAACTGAAACATATATGCTTTAGATTTTTGAGTTTTGATATTTAAAAACAATAACATATATTTCCATTTCATATATTAGAAGAAAAAGTTATATATCTCAGGACAAATAATAAAGGATATAGTACTGCACCTACCTCAAATAACATACAAAAATTGCAGTTATATTCAAAAGAAAATTGTTTTAGTGGGAAAAAATAAGAATTTATTAAAATTTTAAAACTCCATTATTAAGAAGTTTCGGGCCATGTGGCAGATAACTATTGTTGGTGTCCCACCATATTTACACACCTGCAACTGAAGAAGTTTCAGCTCACACCTGCAAGTTCTCCAGAGCACTATCCTTGAACTAAACATGATCCAGGTAATGTCTCGCTTGATGTGCCTGGAAAGTTATGCCTCACAACCCTCCTTAACCCATAACCAGTGATTGATCAGGTATGGATACCAAAAAAAAAAAAAAAATTCTTTTTCTCTAAGCATAACATAACACAAAAACAAACAAATACACAGTTCTGTGGTGTACTTATTGCACCACAATTTAGACCACATTGTTTGTGTTCCCTACCTCATCTCCCATAAAGAGTTCTACAGAGAACACTCCCTTAATCAATTATTTGCACAAGAAAACCATCTCAGATTCTACCTGTAAGTATTAGGAAGTAGACTCTGAAAAAGAGAACATCAAATTGCTCTAGATGAGGATATCTAATTATTTGTGAATGTCTAATACTTTTACAGTGATGAAGTAATGGACTCTGGAATCAGATAATATGGACTCAAAACTTCCTTGCAATACTTTTTAGCTCTGTGATCTTATATTACCAAACTCTTCCATGCCTCGATTTCTCAATACACAAAGAAAGACTAAATAAGAATATCCACCTAAAAAGTAATTGTGAGAATTCAGTGATATGACACAATATCTGACTTAAAATGGTTTTGATAAATATCAGCTATTCCTGTTAATACATTCCCAGACTGTAGCCATGGAATACTTACGTGTCTCATAACCCCATAAATATATACATCTGCTCTATACCCAAAAAATTTTGTTTTAAAAAGTGGAAAAAAGATATTAATTCTAAAATATTATAAAATATTTCCTAATATAATTTTGCTCTTTAGTTAAAGATAACTACAAAATTAATGAAAGAAATTCAGATTATAGCTCGTCATCAGTAAGTATGAATTTTAAAAAAGGTAAATAATTTGGGAATGTTTCTCATTTTATTCTGAATTCAAAGGCAATTTTATAGATAATATATCCTTTGTCTACAATTATATTTCCTAGAGAAAAAAATATTGATTGAATGGATTATTACCATTCCAAACTCAAATTAATCTTGGCATTCATTATAACAATTGAATATGATGCCATTATAGTTCATATTTAACAGGAAAGTGTAGAAGACAATACATTTTTGTCCAGAGTAGACAAAAGTGCTATCAAGGTTATCAATTTGAAACTAAGAGCAAAAGGCCTTGACAAGATTTTCTCCTAATTAAATATTCCTGTCTGTTGAGTACTAGAATAAAGTACACAGTTGGAGGTCTGAGCCCACAGCCAATAGCCATGTCCCATTCAGATAGCAATACCATTCTCTCTTGCATTTTAAAAACCAGCTTTAGATACTTTTCTTACTAGTAAAAATATTAGATATTTCTCCAAATACCTCTAAGAACAATTAGGAACAAAGAACTCAGTTATGAGAGTTACTTGAATGTCTAGTGCATAAACTTTTTAAACTATAAGTCTTCTTACTTTATATTGAATCAGGAAACAAAATGCCACAGCTCTTGTCTATCAAAGGAAAAAAAATTCATGTAAACATTGCCATGCAGGCAACTCTAAGTTGACTTATGTTCCACCTCTGCCTGGTAGGATACAAAACAATGGTGCTTTAATAGATGGAACTCTGTTTCACTTAGAGCTCCAACAAGAGAAGGCTGCCAGGCAGTGCCACACAAGGAGGTTGTACCTGGGGACAGGGTCTTACCAACCCAGAGATATAGGGGATGCCTTATATATGGCAATTGGAATGGGCTTAGCCAGGTTTCACAGGTTCCCTGTGGTTTGGATAGTTTGAATAATTTTGCAGACTCCTGAACATAGAGCCTGCTGTCTCTAGTTGTCTGGTTCCTGGCTCCAGGGAAATTTAGGCTGGTGCACAGTGACCTTGAATTGTGAGATCTGGGATACAGGAAGTGTTTAGAGTGTGAACCTAAACAACTACTCACGAAAGAAAACTGATCAACATCTTTACAGGGCCCCAAAACTAGATCAGGAAAGTATTTTAAAAATACTTATTTGTAATGTCCTTAACCTCCCTAACAAAGGATTTCACATATTCCTAGCAAGGAATGAGTTGAATTAAAGCTAGAACCATCCTTTGTTTACATACTTGTTTACAATAGATATCTGATGTTGACTTCACCAGTATGTTTATAATTCAGTAAGTTTGTCATTGCTTGCTTACTCCAACCTCAAATACTCTTACAAAATTATTTCTGAAACTATCATAATTCATTGATTTTTTTTTTTTTTTGGTCAAGTTCCATTTGGTTACTTTACTTTGTTAACTCCCGGAAAATAATCCTATTGGATGTGATTAATGATGTGCCTCTGAAAAAAGTTAACCTCAAGTGAAAACTGCAATTAAAATTTTGTTGCCAGGGTGTTATGTCAGTACTCCAAACCTGTTTCATTATTTATCAAAATAAAATAATAGTAGCTAATGATAGCTCCATGTAAGATGTTTTGTGTGCTCTTTTGCACACTAATGTTACTTGAAATTTTAACAGACATATGTGTGTATATATATACATATATATATGAGTGTGTGTGTATATACATATACATTGCCTTTAATGAAAGTTATGATAAAGAAGAAAAAATTAAAAAATTAATTCTTGTCGTACATTTTACTGACAAGGTTAGGCAGACCACAAACTAAGCATTATATGTAACTTTTTAAAGTATAAGATAAAACCAAGAGAAAAAAATGATGAGTCCCCTGAATTTGCAAATATGTATTAATCCATGGCAAGTAGAACACATTTGTATATTTCTTAAAATAAAATGTTGGTTATTATATAAGAATTGAAGAAATACACAATGCCATTGACTTTCCTTTGGGACTTTATTTTCTTAACTATGAAATTGAGAATGTGAGGTTATTGTTGTCTCTCCAGTTCCAGCTCTAAAAAATTGTATCATTTTGTGAAATCAGAATAGATTTTTATCCTCTTTCATTTTTAATTTTTTATCAGCCAGTTTGAGTAGACCTAATTCACATTTGATATCAGCTTTTATTGTGTGTGCATTCTTCCACTGAGAAATTATCCTTTCCTCCTTACCTTTGGAAATCCTCATTTGGTGAAACTCATTTCAGAGCACCCTCAGTCTCCTAGAGGAATGGGCAAGGAATCCAGAAAGTGGCATAAAAACTCATGCTCAGGATGCTGGATCAGGAAATGCTCTGGTTTGAATATGTCTCCCAACATTCATGTGTTGGAAACTTAATCCCCCAGTGCAACATTGTTGAGAACTAGGGACTTTAAGACCCTTAATGAAATCATGAGCGCTCTGTCTTCAGTGAATAATGCTTTATTCACTGGAGTGATACTAGTCAGTTATTGTGAAAGTGGATTTGGCTTTCTCTCAATTGCTCTCTCTCTTTCTTGCCTTTCCACCTTCCACCATGGAATGAGGCAATGAGAAGACCTGGATCAGATGTAGGCCCCTCAACCTTGAATTTCCTAGCCTCCAGAACTGTAAGAAATGGATCTCTGTTATTTATAAATTACCTAATCCCAGGTATTATGTTTTAGCAGCATAAAATGGTATAACATAGGAAATAATAAAATAAAAACAAGCTCTTTGGACCATTGGCTATATAAAACATCCTCTAAGCAGAATGATAAGAAGCAAAGAACAGGTTACCAATCAGAAGACCCAACTCCAACACTAAATTGCTATATGACCTTGAAATGTTGGACCTTTTTGTCAGTTTCCTCAACTATAAAATTAAATGCTGGGAACTAGGTTCTCAGATTACTCAGAAACTCTTTCCAGGGTTTTATCCACTTGACAAAGATAAGAAGCCAGGAAAAATAATGGCTGAATTTAAAGGCATTTAGTGATTAAAAGCTTCTATTTTGTATTCCATTTTAATTTACTTTTTTTTTTTTGGTACTCTATCTGGTTGTAAATTGTTTCAGTGGTTGACCTCAAAATTGATATATATGTGTTTAACGTTTCATTGTCTACTTAGAATCAATCGTGAACATTTTAAGTGGAGTATAAAAGCCTTACCACTGTATAGATCACACCTCTTTATGTTATGTAGTTGTCCTACATATTACATTTATATGCATAGAAAATTTTATCAGACATACACATACACACTTTTTTTTACTTTTAACAGTCATATGTATTTTAAAAAACGTAAAGGAAAAAGAGTTATTCTAGTATCCACATTTTTTTTCCATTTCTGTTGCCCTCCCTTCATTCCTGATGTTCTAAGTTTCTTTCTAGTATTTTCTGCCTTCTTTTTAAAGAAATTCCATTAGTAATTCTTTTAGAACAGGCCTGCTTGGCAATAAATGCTCTTAGTTTTCTGTGAATGTCTTTGCTTAACATTTATTCCTGAAATATTGTTTTTTCTTTCTGTTTAAGATTTAAAAATTCTTGCTGATCTATGTTTAATTCACCAGATTTCTGCTTTCTCTGCCATCTCCATTCCACTACTGAGGTGTGTGTTTGTATGCATATGTATTTACTGTTTTTTTTTTCCTAAAATTTATATTTGACTCTTCCTTACATGTTTTATTTCTTTGTTAAGACTTATTATATTCCCATTTGTTTGAACAGTGTTCATGATTGCTTAGTGAAACGTTTGTATAGTAACTAAAATTTTGTCAGATATTTCCAACATCAGTAACATCTTTGTATTGACATCTGTTAAGTGTATTTTCCCATGAAATTGAGATTTTTCTTTGTCTTTTATACTGAATAATTTTGGATTATATCCTAAATATTTTGATTATTGTGTTATAAGTCTGGGTTTTATTTAATTTCTATGGAGGCAATCAACCTGGCTAGATTCAGAAAAGAGGTTAAATCTCACTTCCTGTGGGCAGTTCACTTTTGAAAGCTTTTGCAGACTACTCATATCTGTCCTGTAATGGTCACTCTGTTCATTCAGTTTTCAAAATCTTTGATATGCTGTGTAGAATCAGACCCACATATATGCAGCTAGAGCACTAAGACATTTATAAATAACTTAAGGGAGTTGTTTTCTTGAGTTCTTCCCTTGCTGCCTTTTCCTCAACCTTTTTTGAGTGTTTTTTTTTTTTTCCTCATTCTTTATCTAGAATGCTTGAGTTTTGCTTATCTTACTCTGTCATGTACTTCTACAATGGCTCCCACATCCAAGTGGAATAACAAAGAGAGAGAAAAAAAAAAACAAAGCAAAACAGAATAGGGGTTGTATCCACCATCTTGGAACCACATTTGTCAAATTGACAGGGAAAGGTTTCCTTCCACAAATTTTTTTTTTCTCTTTCAGTCTCTCACTGCCATCAGTTGCAATCACCAACACAGGGCACAAAAGAATGAAGACAATAAGAGAAAAAGGTGGGTATATTCCAAACCTCCCCTGAGCTTTGGTGATCCTTTGTTCACGCACTGAGCCAGTAATAGAGTAAGTTTCTTGGGATATTCTCTGTGCTCTTGTATTTACTTCCAGGTTTCCAATGCATGGCCAGGGGATACCTAATTACATATATATATATGTATATATAATATATGTCAATATATTACACACACACACACACATATATGAAGTGTGCTTACACATTTCACCAGGAATTTTAAACCTAGACCACTTCTATTTTATTTAATAATAAATATGCTCAGATTTAGGCTGTTTATTTTATTATTTATTGTCTATCCAATCAGTTTCATATTATTCTTATTCCCCTTATCTCCCTTTTCTTGTATTATTTAAGTATATTTTAGCATTTCAATTTATTTGTTGATTTTTGGACTATATAATTTTGCATTATTTGTAGTGGTTTCTCTAAGGATTAAAATATACATAGCTAATTATTCACTGTCTATTTAGAGTTAATATTTTATCACTCTTAGTAAAACAGGAGCCCTACAAATGTACAGGACCTTGTTCTTTCCCACTTTATCCCTTAGTTGTCATTTATTACTTCTACATATATTCAAAGTCCCAGAAAAGAATTTTTTTTTTGCTTTAAAAAGTCAGATATTGTTAAAAACATAAAAGGAGAAAAATTGTGTCCTATATTTACTTATTTACAGTTGTTTTTATTCCTGCCATTCCAAGTTTCTGATGTAATTTATTTTCAGTCTGAAAAACAATTTATCATTTCTCTTTGCACTTGTCTGTTGGTGATGAAGTATATTTATATTCTTCATCCAAGAATATCTTCATTTCTCCACCACTCCTGAAGAATGTTTTGGCTACACATAGAATTGTGGGTTGACTTTTCTTTCCTATAGTATTTTAAAGATATGGTTCCAAGGTCTTATCACCTTTATGGTTTCTCATGTGAAAGCCATACTCATCCAAGCTGTTTACCTATAAATAATAAATCAATTTTATCTGGTTTCTTTCATTTCTTTCTTTTCTTGCATTTTCAGCAGTTTGGTTACTATTTGTATTGGCATGAATTTCCTTGAGTTTACCTGTTTTTTTATTGCTGAACTTTGTAAATCTGCAAATTCATGTCTTTCAACAAATATGATACTTGTTTAGTCATTATGTCTTCAAACATTTTTATTCACTATGTTATTCTTTTCTTCTGCTAAAATTTTAGTAGCAAAAATCTTAGATATCTTGATGATATCTCACAGACTGTGGAAACCATATTCAGGATTTTTGTTTTTTCTATTCTTGTGCTCTTTGCTTTTCAAATTGGATCACTTTTATTGACTTATTTCCATGTTAACTAATTTGTTTTCTCTGTCATCTCCATTACATTATTAAGCCCAAGAAGTAAGTTATTTTTCTTTAGGTATTTTACTTTTCAGTTCTAAAACTCCTATTTGATTCATTTGTGGTTTTCATTTCTTGGCTGAAAGCTTCTGTTTGTATTCATTTCAATATTATTTTCTTCTATCTCATGAAGCATGGTAAAAATATCTGCTTTTAAGTATTTGTCTGATAAGTCCTTCACTTGTATTATCTTAAGGATGATTACCTGTTCCCTTGAGGATTGGTTCCATTTTCCTTGTTCTTTCTACATGGAGAATGATTAGTGGTAACCTGCATCTTTTGAATAATATATTGTAAGACATTGGGTCCTATTAATACACTATGGAAAGTGTTTAATATTTTGCTGTAGCAACCAATCAACCCACTTAGGTTTATAACACAAGGTCTATCTAATTTTCTGTGGGTGGTGGTTCCAATTGCAGTTTGGTTTTTAAAGCTTTTGCTATGTGGCTTTGTAGCCACACATGAGGTTCTCAGGGTTTAATCTTGGCCTTGAGAAGTTTTTTCATTTCTTGTTTCAGTTCTCAATGATTTCTTGGGATTCTTTGGGTCTTTTATGCACATGAACAGCTTAGGTTTGAGGCTGATCTTGTGTTGGTTCATACTCTGGGAGAATCTACTGACCCTCCTGCTGTCATGTTTTTTCACAGTTGGGCCATCAATCAGTCAAAGCTGAGAGACGAGAGTTTTATAAGAATAAGGGAGTTCACATCCATAATGGGTCATTCTTCCAGTTTTGGCTTTCTTCCTCAATCTGGATTTTATTGTTAACTTCTCACAATCTTCCGGTCTCTTATGGCTTCTACAGAGATAGGCTGTCATGGGCTTACCCAACTACTTAACTATCCAACATCAGAAGTTGAAAGTACTACATTTCAGTGGATAGTTTACTGCATGTACTTTGAAGAACGTTTTTTTTTTTTTCAAGTTTATGTATACCACTTTCATATCAATGATAAAAGTCATCTAGGGTACAGTTAAACATATTGGCCTTTCTCCCTATGTCTATTATATTTCTGGTAGAAAGAAAACTGAATTATTTCAGATGCCTCTCTCTGGAGACAGAAAGCAGGACATTATGAATGCGTGTTTTTCTTCCAAAGATATTGTAAATGTAGTCGCACCTGTCACGACTTTATTTGATGGGATAAATTTCTGTGTAGTCAGAGTTCCCAGATGGTAGACTCCAACATTGACAATTTGTATGAATTGATTGATATTCAAATTAGTACAACATCTTAATGTTTTCCTTGTTTTCTCTGTTTGAAAAATGGGGCGGGAGGAGGAATTCACTTTGTAAAAATAGTATTTTCTCTGTAGGTATCAAATTGATGGTTAAGAGAGGGAAACAATTATTAAATTTTCAAAGAAGGGGAAATATGGTGTTATTTTATATTGCTCTGTTATTACTTGAACTGCATTACCAGACATGCATTGAATAACCATATATAATAAATTGATCAGATAGCATATCTGGGTATAAATGAGGACAATAAATATAAAAGCAGTGACTTTTTAAATATTTTATTGGACTAGGATTTAAGGCCAAACTTGGGTGAAACATCCCTTAATTCCAATTCAGTCGAATCTGGTGGCAATATTAAAATGGCTTCAGGGTTTGACTTGCCCCCATCCATTAGCAGCAAATGAATACAGAGTAGCTAGTTATAGACAAGAGCAGCAGCCTCTGACACAGATAAGATGTTCCCAATTTTTCACTTATCTTTTTAGTGGAAAGCACACTTATATTTTGTTCCTTCTCTTGTTAATGTATTTGTTTTAACAAGATGAGGAACAAATTTAAGGGAATATTCGTAGCACAGAAACCTTTAGTAGGTACTCAATTTATTCTACCCAGAAGTTCACCTTGTACCTTGCTTCATGCCCATATTTATGGGGAACTTGCAGGAGAAACTGATTGAGACTTGCAAGTATCTAGATCTTTTCATCTTTGCCTTCAGGTTAGACTCACACCTCTCTCCCAAAGAATCCTTCTTTCTCCTTAACCATTCTCCTCTCCTTTTATCTCTTCCTCTCCTTTTCCCTTCCCTTCCTTTCTTTTTCCTCTTTTTCTGGATTACCTTTCTTCTGTTATTGCATTACTGTCATTTTTGTTCCTTACTCCATCTCCTCATCCCTTCCACCCTTCATGTCAAAGCCATGTCCGTAAAGTTAAATGTCGTGGATAATTTTTTAATTTAAAATTTTAACAGAATATAAGAGATAAGTCTTATTATAATTATTTGCAACAAAGAAAATGCTCAAATACATAAAATATTTGAAAAGCAGTACAAATAAATAAGCGAGATTAAGCTGAGGACTCAGTTAAATTGAGCCAAAGCACGGTTGTGCTAAATTCAAGATACTCAAATTTGGCTTAGTCTTTTCTCGCTGTTAATTAATTAATTGATTAGGAATGCAGTTGTTACATAAAATCTTACAATAATGAAATATATACAAATGCTGAAGAGCTCTGTTGGCCATACATTATTGTTTATATGTTTAATGTTTACTCTAATATCATGGGATATTTTAAATTAAGCTATTCAGGCATGCCTTTATTCAACATTTATAATGTGAGGTTCTGGCACAGGCACCAAAAAGCTGCAATGAAGATCATAAATCATAGTTTTGCAAAATGTTTTTTACTAGAAGTAATACCTAAGAGATCTTCTAGCCAAACTCTTCATTTTAGGGTCAATGATTTGAGATCTCGTGAGCATAGGGACCTGACACCAGTACAGTAAATAGAGGTAGGCTTGGCCTTTTCCTGTGAGAATTTGTAATCTCATGAAATGGTAAGATATGTGCTTGTCAGTACTATCTTTTTAGGAAGAAATAAAGATTCTCAAGGGGAAAAGTGAGATAAGATGGGTGTCATAACAGGAGTATGCTGGAAAATGTTGATTTATAGTGTTATCTCTACACTTCTAAGCTTTCTTCTGTATTCAGAGGCATACAATCTGTAAACTACATTTCCCAAACCTTCTTGTCGATATTCCAATTATTTCACCCATGAGAGGTGCTTTGGACAGATCTAGAAGGTCAAGGGAAGGAGAAATCTTTATTCTCTTGTGAGGGCTATGGACTGGTATGTGAGCATAGATAGATGGGAACCACAGGGTTTGTCATTGAGACTCCCCTTGGTGTTGCAGTCAGCTGAGACCTCTGTTTCCTGAAATTATAGATTTCCTGAGAATAGCCTTTCTGATCTTTGCCCTCCACCCATCTTATATCAGTTATGTAAGGCTCTATTTCCTATTTCCTTTTATTAAGCATCTTTCTCCTCTAAATAACTAGAATGGCTTCCTGACCAAACCATAACTAATACAAGGATCATTACTAATGCAGTAATGAGCTTTAGAAAGGTAAATAAAAGTGATGCCAAATATTTCATAACCTTAAAACAGCCTAGTGGAGAGGAGGAGACTAAGATGAGAATGAATGTGTTCTACTTTGAAGGGCCTGCTGTGCTATGACAAGTTTTTATCCTATAAACTAGTAGAAATATCACTTCATGGATGACTTTTGCTAGGTGTTGAAGAAGTGAAAATGTGCACAAGGAGAACTGAGTGCTCCAAGGTTCGGATAGAGATTCCTACATTAGCAATCGGCACTATAGATCTAAATACTGATGACGAGTTGATCAAGTGTGTGTGTGTATGTGTGTGTGTACATACAATCTTCCAATATTTTTTGTGGCTCTGAAGTTAGAAGGTAGCCAGGAGAAAAAGGCCAGTAATCTATATGGGCATGCAAACACAGACACTGACAGACACATCTGCCAAGTCTATCTGTAAACAATTTTATGAAGTCATAGTATAATTAGCTGTCAAAATAGACACAACAACAATTGTATACTTGTTACCTTTGGCCTAATTCTTCATTATAGCATCTCCCAATCTAGACTCCCTATATCCAATCTGTTTGGAAATTTTGTTTTTATCGTTGTCTGTTTTCCTTTGGCCTTATATCATGTATCTTTTCTTTTTTAATATGCCTAAGCAGGCCATAGGTAAAAGTATTTCTTTGTTTGCTTGCTTCCAAAATGTACCCAATTGCTCTCCTTCATTCAACTTGCTTCTCATCTTAAGATATCCAAATCAAAACACACTTCTGAAATAATGGAATCTTGGACCTTTCCGTTTTTAGATGAGGGCAGTGAGGTTCAAAAACAGGAAAAAATAATAAATTTTCGAGAAACAGGACTAGAAATGACATAATTGAGACTAGGACTGGGGTCTTCCTATTCTAAGTTCAGTGTTTTTCTTGTGACACACCAAAGCTTTTCTATAAATGAGTGAGAATCCTGGCATTGGCTGAAAAAGCATGCTATAATCAAAGTCAGACTATTTCTGTTGCTGTCGTGATTTAGTCTCTTCAGAAAGTCACGCTTTATCAGTACAAGATAAAGAGAGAAATAATGAAAGCTAGTAAAATAACGTTTTTCTTAATTTTTCTAGAAGTCAAAGAAAAAAGACACTAGATTTATTACTTTAATAAGAATAATATGTTAAAAACCTTAAAATGCCTTATCTATTTCTGAACAATCGTCTATGTGAGTTAGAACACTGTTTTTCATAAAAAGGTTGGTTTTCCCAGTTGTGTTAGATGAATACTAATATTTGCCACGGACTGTCCAAGCTCTTCATTAACAATAACATAGTTACCTGTGGAAAAAGTGATGTGTTCACTTAAAACATTAATTAAATGAATCACCTAATCTTATGATGAGGTTTATCATTTTGTTTACCCTCAAGAAATGTAGAGTGAGGAATAGAAAATCTTGGCTTTGAATAAATCTGAATTTGAATTCCAGAGCTACTCATAGTCTTTGTGACTTTGGGCAAGCCACCTAATTTCTCTAAAGCTTAGTTTTCTTATCTGTAAACTGGAGATGATAATGCCCACCTTCTAAACTCAGGTGAGATCATGTATGGAAAGCATTGGAACAAAATAAACAGTTGACCTTGCCCTTCTGAATGAAACCTGTTGCTCTTTTCTCTATAAGCATATCTGCAAGTCATATTAAAGAACAAATCTATTACTGTATAATACGGCTGCTTAATAGGCATACAATAAAAGCCACTGTTTTATAAAGCATGACATGCCTTGAAATAAGCAACTTGTTTCTTTAACCATTCCCTGTACCTCTCTCATGGTGTTTTTGTCCTTCCATACTTTGATAGGCTCCTATTTTGCTACAGATTTTGCCAGTTTCTTAAGTCACTGTTTTAGCAGAAACTTTCTTGTCACCATGGCTACATATAAAGCCTACCCTGAAGAGATTAAATCTAGATTCATTAGCCAGCCACATAACTTTATTCATTCCTTATCCCTAGAATAATTTTTATTACTAAAAAAATTACTAATTTCTAATAGTCATTCTTTCGAAAGCACACACAAATATGATAAAATTTAATTAAGCTGAGTAAATAGAAGGCAGATTTTCAATAAAGGAGAATTAGCTATTTCTCTATTAAGTTATTTAAGAAGAGAGAAGAATACTTGCAAAAGAGCCCTTTTAATTGTGAGTGTATTTTAGAATTAACGTTCTAATACAGTGATCTGAATGCAGTAAAGAAAAATATGCAATTGTATTGAATCACCTTCTACCTCTACCTGCTCCTGTGTTAGACAGGGTACAGTTATTGTGTGAGGCTGTGTGTGTGTGTGAATGTGTATATGCGCAGTATGTATACATGGGTTTTTGTTAATTAATAAGTATGGCTATAAAAATAATCCTTCACATTGTACTAAACTTTACAGTTTTTAAATAACTTTTAGCTGAATTATCACATTTCAAATTTCTTTCTGACTCCGTGAATTTTACAGCATACTGGACATTGCATGGTAAACAGCAATTTACTTTTTTCACCTCCCTACTAGAACCTGAGCTTCCAGGGACAGACATCAATTCCATATTGAATTCTGTAAGCCTAGTGCCTAGTATAATGCCTCACACATAGTAAGCACTCAGTAATTTATTCTGAATATCTACTTATAGCTCTAGCTCTCACTTATTTGGTTAATCCAGTTACCAAGATTCTTCAAACCTCAGTTTCCTTATCTGTTAAATCAAGGGGTTAGACACTATAATCTCTGAGACCGGTGTCAGTTCAAATATCTCATTATTCTCTATCTTAGAGGTGAAGTAGCAGTTTTCTCTGCCTCAGAACGGAAGACAACATTTCTACACTACAGTCAGTAGAGTTCAGCAAGTCCTGTTTTCAGCATTCACTGAAAGGCGTTTCTATTATGTCTTACTGTAGTAGAGTCCTGCATTCTTGTCAAGGTTCTGCTGCCACCTAACTCCTACAAAAATCAGGAAAAATGTTTTACAAGTTAGAGAAGTAAAGATAATAAAGGGAGAGACAACATGAAGCCGGGTATTTCCTTTACATATAAAAAATTAATTCAAATAGATGAGGCATTGATAGAAGGAGCACTGCATTTGAGATGGTCAGCTAACTAGATATAAGATCATTTATTTGAACCTAATTAGTTTCGTCATGTCAAAGTTTGTCCTTGAAAATCATGGATCATACATATTATTTCCATCTCCTTGTGTCTACTGTATTGTTGCATGTTTTTCCTTATAAAGAGTTCCATCAAAGGATTCAGCTGTCTTGAGATTAGTCAAATAGAATGTCTATGGAGAGAGGGTAGTAAATGCTAAGTATACTGATTTTTTATGAGAAAATTCAGCAGACAAAAATTCTTATCTAGTCCATCCAGGGTCATTTAGCATTATCTGAATTGGCAGCTAGAATCCTAAAGAGAATTGTATATATGATCTTTGACAATTCTCATATCCTTTCTGAGCTTTCGTGAGATAGCAAATTCACTAATAATTCGCATGTGCTGAGCTCCTCTCATAAATAATCAATGTTCTCCTTATCTCACTGGGTTATTGTTAATAATAAATGCTATCCTCACAGTTATAAAAATGCTCAAAAACTGTAAAGAGTCATCACAAGAACTGAATCCACATGGCAAATCACTGTAGCAAAATTCGGAGAGAAAGATGCACCCAGAGAGATAAGGCACCTGAGATCTGCTTATCTGAGGAAGCAGAAGCTAGAGCTATAAACTGTGCAGGAAACAGGAAAAGTCTCCATTTTGAGCACACCCAGAACTTCCTGTATAACAAAGGCATACCTCTAAATGAAAGAATTCTATTAAAGTGTCTTTTTTTCTCCTTTACCAGTAAGAAATCTTTTCCACCTAAGGAAAAGGTATTCCTCCCCACTACAGCCCTTACACTCTGTTTGTTTCATGTAAGAAAAAACAAAATATTCAGCAATGAACAGGTTTTCAAGGAGGTAGACAGAAAATGCTGGAGCCAAAGAAGTTGGGGAAGGGATTAATTTATATATTGCAGACGGGCGGAAACAATTGTGAAGGCCAAGACTGCAAGACACAGGTCCATTAAAAGCCTAAGAGTTAAGAAGAAGGCCAGTCATGGTGGCTCATGGCTCAAGGCTGTAATTGTGGCATTTTGGGAAGCTGAATGCAGGAGGATCATTTGAGGTTAGGAGTTTGAGGCCAGCCTAGGCAACATAGGGTGACCTCATATCTACTTAAAAAAAAGAACATAGTTGAGTGTGATAGCCCACACCTGTAGCTGCTAGGGAGGCAAAAGAGGGAGAAATGCTTAAGCCCAGGAGAGCAGAGCTGCAGTAGTGAGCTGTGATTTTACCACTGCACTCCAACCTGGATAACAGAGCAAGAACTTATTTAAAATAAAAAAAAATACAAAATGTTCTCCCCTCTCCCTGTAACCCACCACCACACCAACAAGCCTAGAGTCTAGTAACCATAAATTATAGCAGAAGGAGCTGCAAGACACACATTCTTTCTGAGGATCACTAAGTAAGAGTGTTCCTGTCTGAGTCCATTTGGAATGACACAACAGAATACCATAGATTGAGTGGCTTAAACAACAAATATTAATTCTTACAGTTCTGGAGGCTAGAAAGCTGAAGATCAATGCACCAGGACATTCAGTATCTGGTGAAGTTCAACTTCCTGATTTACAGACAGCCTTTTTCTCTATGTATCGTCCCATGGCTGAAGGGGATGAGCAGCTCTGCAGGATCTCTTTTTTAAAGGCACCAATCCCATTTATGAGTGCTCCACCCTCATGACCTAATCACCTCCCAAAGGCCCCACCTCCAAACAATATCATATTGAGGATTAAGCTTCAATGTATAAAGTTTAGGGAGCACAAATATTCAAAGAGTAAGTGCAGTGAATAGAAAACAATTACAAAAATGGTATACATTAATTCAGTTATATTGGTCATCAGTTTAAAAGTGAATGGCATAAACACCAATTAACAGAAATTGTCGGAGAGGATATTTTTAAAACATCCAATTATACGTTGTCTATAAGAATCTAGTTTAACACAAAAACTCAGATTAGTTAAAAGTACATACGAAGAAAGACATACCATGAAAATATCAATCAGAAGAAAGCTCCCATAGCTATACAAATTTTAGACAAACTTGACTTCAAAACAAGGAATATTTTTATTTCCATTTTCATTTTAGATTCAGGAGGTGAATGTGCAGTTTTGTTGCAAGGATATATGGCACGTTGCTGAGTTTTAAGCATCTATTGATCCTGTCACTCAAATAATGAACACTCAATAGGAAGTTTTTCAGCCCTTTCCCCGCTCCCTCTCTTCTTTTGGAGTTTTCAGTGTCTGTTGTCCATGTGAACCCAAGATTTAGCTCCCCCTTAGAAGTGAACATGCAATATTTGTTTTTCTGTTTCTGCATTAGTTTGCTTAGGATAATGGCTCCCAGCTGCATCCATGTTGCTGCAAAGAACGTGATTTTTTTTTATGGCTGTGTAGTATTTCACGGTGTATACGTAGCACATTTTTTACATTCAGTCCATCATTGATGTTCTCCTTGGTTTGATTTGCATGTCTTTGCTATTGAGAATAGTGCTATGATGAACATACAGGTACATGTGTCTTTTTGGTAGAACAATTTATTTTCCTTTGGATATATACCCAGTAATGAGATGTATGGGTCTAATGGTAGTTCTATTTTTTGGTTTTCTGAGAAACCCAAACTGCCTTCTACAGGGGTTGAACTAATTTTCATAACAACGAGCAGTGTGTAAGCATTCTCTTTTCTCTGAAGTGTCACCAACATCTTTTTTTTTCTTTTAAATAATAACCAACCTGTCTAGTGTGAAATGGTATCTCATTGTGGTTTGGATTTTCATTGCTCTGATGATTAATGATGTGGAAGACTTTTTTATATGTCTGTTGGCCACTTG
Organism: Macaca mulatta; assembly: GCF_049350105.2. Lineage (NCBI taxonomy): Eukaryota > Metazoa > Chordata > Mammalia > Primates > Cercopithecidae > Macaca > Macaca mulatta. The sequence goes on from NC_133419.1 coordinate 82,667,028, forward strand.
TATGTCTTATTTTGAGAAATATCTGTTCATATCTTTGCCCACTTTTTAAGGGGATTTTTTTCTTGTTGATTCATTTATATTCCTTATAGATTCTGGATGTCCTTTGTTGAATGCACAGTTTGCAAATATTTTCTCCCGCTCTGTAGGTTGTCTGTTTACTCTGTTGATTACTTCTTTTGCTGTTCAGAGGCTCTTTAGTTCAATTAAGTCCCATTTGTCTATTTTTTTTATTTCATTGCATTTGCTTCTGGAGTCTTCATCATAAATTATTTGCCCAGAACAATGTCTAGAAGAATATTCCTAGGAATAGATATATAGACTAATGAAACAGAATAGAGACCAAAGAAATAAAGCCACACACCTAAAATCAACTTATCTTTGACAAAGTTGACAAAAATAAACAGTGGCAAAAGAACACCTTATCAATAAATGGTGCTGGGAAAACTGACTAACCATATGCAGAGGATTGAAACTGGATCCGTATCTCTCGCCATATACAAAAATTAACTCAAGATGGATTAAAGCCTTAAATATAAGACCTCAAACTGTAAAAATTCTAAAGAAAAACAAAAGATTATCAAGAATAAATTGAGGCATTGCATAACAATGGAGTCAATTTTGCAAAAAGACCTAATAATCCTCACTGTGTGTGTAGGCCCCTAACAATAGGCTGTCAAAATACTTAAGGTAAAAGAAATGATTTCATTGAAAGGAGAAGTAGACAGAAAAGAGTTTCATTAAATATAAACTCATTAAAGCAGAAATGTTTTCCTGTTTTATTCACTACCATAGTCCCATGCCTATACAACTGGTTCCTACACCGTAGGTTCAGAATAAGTACTTCTAGTTGGTAAATTTTGTAAATGGCCCCTAGCACACTGTCCCATTTGAATAAATATGAGTCACATCCAAGAGTTGAGTGAACAGCTATTATCCGTGGAAGGAGAAACACTAAGTGCGGTTGTACTGGGAATAGCGTAAGACATCTGTTATACCAAGGACCTTAAAGAGAGAACACTAAAAAATGCATAACTCTGTTCTTTCCATGTATACTTTGAGCTCATATGAGCTAAAATCCTGCCTTTTTCTTCCATTCAGAATAATAATGCATAGAAGGCTTCAATAAGGAAGGTGACTATGCTGTTGGCTTCTATAACAAAATGAATCTCATAGTACTACAGCATGTCCTGAGATGTACAATGCTTGGCCCTTATATAAATTTTATAGTTTTTTCTCATAAATAATAATCGTATAGTTATTTAAGTAGCATAAGAAATTATAAATCTCCACCACAGTAGGTTTGTTTTTGTAAGCCTTCCAAATAAAAGGTTTCCGTTGTTTGTGATTGTTTCCAATTCAGTAAGGGGAAGGGATATTTTTGCTCTAAAGAAACTTTTGAAAACTAATGATAAAGAAGAAACAAATTGAAGTGAAGTTCTACATTCCTCAGAGACGTCTAGTGAATGACACTTAAGAAGATGATCTCATTTTATATGTATCAACCATAGCATCTTAAAAGCCCAAAATTTTTAATGAAGTAGCAAGTTTAACTCAATAGTATTCTTTCAAAATCATGACAGTTCTAAAGTAGATGTGATAATAATGATATGCCTAATGGAGTTGGGACCAACCTCTGAAACCTATTTTCAAAAGCATTCTAAATGCCAGTTCCATATGAGAAACACTAGAATGTATAATCTTGTTAAACTTTGAATTACAATGTGCAATTAGAGACTCTCAGACTATTAATGTGTTAATTAAACCATCTTATTCCTTAAATGAAACAAAATAGTATTTCTTCTGTCCAGTATTTCTTTAAAACCTAATACTATCCTTTATTAATCAGCCTAATAGTTCCATAACACAATTCCAAAAGGACTAAAACTTTCTCCACTTAAAATAGGTATTTTTCTAGGCATATATACTTTTATAGTCCTGAAAATGAGCATTATCTGGAATAGATAACTGAAATGACCCTTTATGAGGTTTACTTCTCCTTTCAATTCAATCATTGTTGTACCTTAAATATTTTGACAGTCTGTTGTTAGGGGCCTATGCACACATTGAGGATTATTAGGTCTTTTTACAAAATTGACTCCATTGTTATGCAATGCCTCCATTTATTCTTGATAATCTTTCATGTTACTCTAAAATTTTTACATTTCAAAATTTTTTGAAAATTGTATTTAAAAGTATTGACTTGCTTTTTAATAAATTATTAACCAAGTCAAGAAGATATACAACAGATTGAATTGTTTCTCTGTGAACTGACAAATAATCATAGTAATTTTAGAAATATATAACTCATTCATATTTTCCCTTCAGTGTTGATGACAGTATAATGTATAAAATACAGTCTCTAAAAATTGTCTATGTTCATCTCACAAAGACATATACCTCTTAAGTGCCTAGGCATCACGTATTGTACAAAAAGGGCTACAATAAGATTTTCTTCCATAAGTGTGATACAAAGTGAGATATAGAATGCCAGCATGCAAAATATGAAACATGCAAAATATAAAAGTAAACCAAAATCAGATATATTTCTTAAAAGAAGCAGACATAAATCTTGTAGGACCCTCAGGGATTCTTTTCTACTGCCATTTTTGTTAAAACGATAGGAAGAAGAGAGAAGAGTCTTTTCAAGGGAAGGTAAACATATCTGCTGTAAATATTTCAGTCCGATTGTTTAAAATGGTGTCATAACATAAAATGTGGGACAAGAACACAAAGTTAAGAGGTGGTCAAATTGGAGAATATTAAAAGTTTATGCTGAGCGATTTGGTCTTCAGCTCGCCCAATTAAAAAAATAATGGTGGGAGAGCATCAACAAGAATAGCTAATGGATTCTGGGCTTAATACCTGAGTGATGGGATGATCTGTGCAACAAACCACCATGACACATGTTTACCTATGTAACAAACCTTCACATCCTGCACATGTACTCCAGAATTTAAAATAAAATTTGAAGAAAAGAAATAATACAGATGAAGAAGTTTGAAGACCAATAAGAAAACCATTGCAGTAATCTAGACAAGAGATGATGAAAGTCCAAATTCAGGTAGCAATAGTGAGGAGGTAAAGGATATAACTTTATAAGCATAAGAGAAATAAATGACAAGGAATCAACAAGATTTGCCGAAAAAAAAAAATTAAAAATATGTGATATAGGAAAAAGTCAAAATCAGTTCTGAAGTTTTAAGCCTGGATGAGTATTTTGATAATGATACCATTAACCAAGTTATAGAATACAACAGGGAACCAGAAGTCATTTAAAGGCAGAAAGGAATAAATTGAGAAGTATTTATTCCTGAAGAACTATTAGAGCTTCAGGTAAGTGGGAGTCCATGACTTTTTTCACCCGGGGCTAATCCTATCCTGACTCTTTCTCCTACTCCATGATCCCACCCTTCTTCCCACCTCCACTGAACTCAGCCGATAACTGTATTTTTATCACATGAGTTTAGAAACAAAAAACAACTTCTTCTGTTAGTGAGCACAAACTTGATTTGCACAGAAAGAGGGTAAGAAAGCCCATTGTTTTCCAAGTAAAACAAATTAATTCAGTCAGAAACAAATGGGGAGCCCCTAAACTTCGTTAGTCTTATCTTTCAGTTTTTGTAAGGGCAATCAGTGGAACAGCCAGAAATTTCACAGGGAGATACTGGAATACAGAGAGTGGAAGGAGGGAAGGGAGGAAGGGAGGCAGGGAGGGAGGAAGGGGAGTGGAGGGGAGGGGAAGGGAGGGGAGGGGAGGGGAGGGGAGGGAAGGCTATAAACTCTCCACAAATATTGGCCTGGCTGATGTGTTTTGTAGGAGCATCCCCAAAAGCCCATTGATCAGTGAAAGCCAAGGCATACCTGAGAATTGGCTCCCACTTTGGCATAGGGCGGAAGCCTTAAAATCTTGAGATGCTTGAATGTACTGACTCTGCTCAAGTCATTGTCTTAGTGTTATGTGACATAGACACAGGGTTAATCCATAGGAAGTCAGGCTAAAAATAATATTAATAACTGTGCATAGACATTAGCAGCCACAGTCGCTTCTGCAGTTTAAGTCTGGACAAAATTTTAAAAATAAAACAAAATAAAAAGAATTTATATAAATGAAATAGAATCTAATATTCCAACAATACATCTTATTGCTGTTCAGTTTTCAACAAAAATTATGAAACCTGCAAAAAGTAAAAGAAAAACCTAAAAAAAATGATCAGCAGGATATTGCCACCTATATCAGGGTAAAAAAGCAGTCAGTAATAAATATGAGTCAGCCCAGAGGTTGGCTTTAGCAAAGACTTAAAACTAGCTAGTTTAAGTATTTTCAAAGAATTTAAAGAAAAATATGACAATGACTCAAGAGATTAAGGTCAATGAAGACAAACAAATCATAAAAAAAATCAATGAAAATTTTACATTAAAATTCAATACCAAATATGAAAAACTTTCTGAATGAATTCAACAGAAGGTCTCTAATGGCAGAAGGAAAAAATCAGTCAACTTGAAGATAATCCAATAGAAATTGTTCAATCTGAAGAACAACAAAAAATATTGTAGAAAAATGAACATAGCTACAGGGATTCATGGGACAATATATAGTATACAAATATATGCATATAAAGTACCAATAGGAATGGAGGAAGAGAAATTTGATGAAAAACATTAATCTATACATTAAAGAAGCTCAAAAAAATTTCAGATAAACAGGAGATTTATAATTAAAATCATCACAGTTAAACTGCCAAAAACCAAAGAAGAGAGAAATCTTGAAAATAGCAAAAGAAAATGATTCATTGTGTAAAATAGGAACATTACACTTGTTTTTAAAAAATATTGCACTAAATGGAAAAAAACCACAACATTCAAAATGTGTAGCATGCTGCTAAAGCTCTAAGCAGTATTTAGAAGGGATTATAAATTAAACCCATATTATAAAGGAAGACAGATCTAGACAAATATTCTCAGCTTTGACTTCAAGAAGCAAGAAAAATAGAGCAAATCAAATTCAAATTAGGGAGAGGAGAAGAAATAGCAATAAAAGTGGAAATCAATAAAATATAAACCAGAAAAAATATTACAGAAAATCCATGAAGCCAAAAACTGATTATTTGAAAAGGTATAGAAAATTTATGGCATTTAGGCAATCTAATAAAGATAAAAAGAAGACATAAATTACCAAAATCAGGAAGGGATAAGTGGTCAACACTAAAGACTCAAGACATTAAAGAGAACTGTAACTGAATATTAAGAAAAAATCATACATTAGACTATTTAAATGAAATGTACAAATTTCTATAGATACTAAAATTATGAAAACTGACTCAAATGAAAAATATACTTTTGATGAAATAAATCTATATCAAGTACGAATATAGATAGTAATTAAAACTTTTCTAGCAAGAAAAGTTCATGATTAGATGGCTTCAGAATAAATTTTATACAATATTTTAAGAAGAAATAATATCAATTCTACACATACTATTTCATAGCATTGAGAAAGAAAAAATATATCCCAATTCTCTTAAAAGTCCTGTATTACTTAAGCACAAAAGCCAGACAAAGATTCACAAGAAAAGAAAATAAATAGAATTCTACACGTTAACCAAGTGGAGTTTATCCCAGAAATACAAGGTCATTGTAATAACAGAGGAACATTTACTATGTATTATATTTATAAAGTAAGGAACAGAAACTGTATGTCTATCTCAGTAGATTCAGAAAATGTATTTTACAGAATTCAACATCCATTCATGTTGAAAACTCACAACAAACACAAAAGTGAGGAAAACATGATCTCTGATACGAAGCATTTATGAAAAACTTATAGCTACTATAATAACTAATGGAGAATGGCTGAATGTTTTCTCCCTAAATCTGTTTCTCACCATTTCTATTCAACATTTTTCTAGAGGTTCCAGCCAGTGCAAAAAGTCAATCAATCAATCATTCAACAACACTCAGATTGGAAATAAAGTACCTTTATCCACTGATGAATTAATTTCGTATGCAAACCAGAGAATCTACTAGAAACCCACTCTAATAAGTAAGCTCAGCAAGGTAGCTAAATATGTGATCAATATTTTTAAAATTACAACTTTATTTCAATATGCTACCACCTAAAATTCAAAAAATTAAATGAATAAAAATACTTAGAATAGATTTAACAAAAGAAGTGAAAGACCTCCACATAAAAAATACAAAACATGTTCATCCATATTCCTGCAAAGGACATGAACTCATTCTTTTTTATGGAAACCATCATTCTTAGCAAACGAACACAGGAATGGAAAACCAAACACCGCATGTTCTCACTCATAAGTGGGAGTTGAACAAAGAGAATACATGGACACAGGGAGGGGAACATCACTGGGACCCGACAAGGGGTAGGGGGCAAAGGGAGGGAGAGCATTAGGACAAATATGTAATGCATGCGAGGCTTAAAACCTAGATGATGGGTTGATAGTTGCAGCAAACCACCATGGTACATGCATACCTATGTAACAAACTGACATGTTCTACTCATGTGTCCCAGAACTTAAAGTAAAATTTTAAGAAATACAAAATATCACTTAGGGACATTTAAAGGGACATTAAAAAGTGGAGGAAAATACTAGATATGGGGATTGGCATACTTCATAATTTTTATATGGCACTTGTCTCCAAATAGATATGTAGATTCATTGTAATCCCTATCAAAATTCCAGTGGCATTTTTGTTCAAAGTGATAAGCTGTTCCTAAAGTTTGTGTCTCAAAGGAAAAGCAATTTTGAAAAAGGCAACTATAATTAGAGGAAACATACTACTTTAAGAGTTAATATCTTCAATTAAAGCTTCACACATTATACAAAAAATTAACTTAAATTGCATCTTAGATCAAATGCAAAATGCAAAACTATTAACCCTTCAGAACACAATATAGGAGAAAATCTCCATTGCTTATAGTTAGATAAAGAATTTTTAGACATAACACCAAAAGCAAATTATGTAAAAGAAAACATAGCTAAATTGGACTTTATTAAAACTGAAATACTTATTGTGCAAAATATAATTTAAGAGAAGGGAAGAACAAGTCATGAACCAGTAGAAAATATTTGCAAACCAAAAACCCCAACAAACTTTAAAAAATATATACTCTGGATACATATCAAGAATATATTTTAAAATCTATAAACTCAATAGTAAGAAAATATATAATTTAATTAGAAAGTGGGCAAAATACTTGAACAGACATTTCACCAAAAGGCACAGATAGATAGTAAATTATACACAAAAATATAATCAACATAATTAGGCACTAGAGAAATTCAAATTAAAATCTCAATGAGATGCCACTATACGAGTGTTAGAATTCCTGCAACAACAATCCTGACTAAGTATTGATGAGGATGTGAAGCAACCGCATGTTTTATAGATGGCTGATGGAAATGCAAGTTTTAACAGCCACTCTGGAAAACAGTTTGCTTGTTTCTTATCAAGTCAAATATGCACTTCTACGTAATCCAACAATCTTTCTCCAGTGTTTACCCTGGAGCAGAGATCAGCTAACTTTATCTGTTAAGTGCCAGATAGCAAATATTTTAGGTTTTCTGAGCCAAATACTGTCTCTGTTGCATATTATTCTTTATTTTATTTCTTCAACCATTTAAAAACCTTTAAAAAATTATATGTGTGTGAACACGTTTTCATTTGATTTACATAAATATCTAGAAATGAAATTGGTAAGCCACATGGCTAATACATATCATTTTATATTCCTATCACTAAGTGATATACATAATTTATGAAGATTCCAGTTTCTTCCAGCCCTCTCTACTATTTCCACACTTATATTTTAATAATAATATGCCTAATCAACAAGAATGGCAATGCCAAGTATTGGAGAGAGTTAGGAAAAATTAGAACCCTCATAAATTACATGTTTTGCTGAAAAGAATTTAAATGGGACAACTAACTTGGAATCAATATTCCATTTTCTTAAATAAACATACATTTACTATGCAATTTACTGATTTCATTTCTAGATATTTACCCTATATAAATAAAAACATATGCTCACACAAGTAATGAAATAATATACATGAATACACATAGCAGCTAAAACATAACACTTCAAACGTGAATCAATTAGTGCATTTATAAACAATAAGACATACATCTATATAATGAAATACTGCTCAATATAATGAAACAAATTACAAACTCATGCAAAAATGTAAATGAGTATCAAATCCTTATTCTTTCCAGTGAAAGAAACCAGACACACGTTTTCTATAAATCCTTTCAAATAAAATTTCTAGAAAAGCAAAAACTGTAGAACAGAAAGTGCTGGGAAGAGAGAATTTTCAACAAATGAAAACATGAAAATTTTGTCATGTTGGAAGTATTTAAAAGTTGGATTATGGGGATAGTTGTACAGATGTATAAATTTACTAAAATTCATCAAATTTTACACTTTCAATGGGTGCATTTTATAGTACATAAAATTTACATTTTATAGTATGTAAGTTATATACAAATAAAGCCATTTAAAACAGTGGTCAATACTATTCACCATATTTACAAATTAAAAGAAAATATGTCAAGAGATACAGAGAAAACATAATATTCCCTGCTATTCATGAATTTTATAAAGCAGTTTTAATAAACTAGAAATAGAGCTTTCTTAAAATACTTGATGATATCTACAAAATATTACGAAAAAAAAGAAGCATTCTCTTTAAAATAAGGACATGCCACTACCTACATAAGCATCACACTTGAAGGTCTTCAGCGAATATTTATGAGTAAGGCATCGGTAGGGCTGGCTTTTAACCCATAGGCCCAGTTACTCAGGCAGTATCTATCTTGTAACATTTTCTTCGGTTTCTTTTTTTTGTCCTAGTTGTCAGTCTTTGTCTCTGTATTAGTCAGCCTCTTTGGCTGCAAGTGACAGAAATCCAATTTCAATTAAATTAAACCAAAATCTACATAAATTTACAAACAGTTTATAAATATATGTGTAGTATGAGCATATATAGAGTATATTTAATACTATATACCTGTATGTTATAATAGTACATATATACTATTTATGATCATGTATTCATATCTATAGTGCAAATATATATACATAGCTTCACTTTCAACATGTGAATCTGAATTTTATATGTTTGAAACTCAATTCTATGAACTAATCAAGTTGATTACATTTACACCTTTGTTATTACTCAACAAAAAGCTTTTGCAAGCAACCTCAAATGAAATCAACTGAAAAATGTCAATGTAAAATGTAAACAGTCCTAACTAGGTGTTTTCATCCCTATTTTACACATAAGAAAACCAAGGCTAGAGATGGACTTCAAATAATTTTCCAAGGCCACTTGTTATATTTTCAAGATCACCCAGGTAGAGATGACCAGGATGAGACCCAAGACGCTCTTCCCCAGCAAGTTAGTTCTTCCTAGTAGAACCAGGCATATCCTTAAAGTACCCACCTAGTATCAAAGTTGGATTCAATCTATCCATTTAGATGTAACTTATCTACACTATACTGGTCATAGAAAGACAAACTTAGGCTGGGCGTGGTGGCTCACTCCTGTAATCCCAGTACTTTGAGAGGTGGAGGTGGGTAAATCACGAAATCAGGAGTTCAAGACCAGCCTGGCCAAGATGGTGAAACCCTGTCTCTACTAAAAATACAAAAATTAGCTGGGCACTGTGGCAGGTGCCTGTAATCCCAGCTACTCGGGAGGCTGAGACAGGAGAATTGCTTGAACCCGGGAGACAGAGGTTGCAGTGAGCCGAGATCACGCCACTGCACTCCAGCCTGGGCAAGAGTGAGACTCCATCTCAAGATAAATAAATAAATCATCCACATTGTTTTCATGAACTTCGCTGCCTGTTTGGACATCATATCCCAACCCTTAGAAGGACTAGACAGTCAATCAACAACATTCCATTAATTGAGAATCACCATAAATCATGACAGTATAAAATGTCAGAATTTAAATGTACAAAGAAGAAGTGGTCTAATTTGCAATTTCTTCATCTCAGATATCATGATGAATCAGTACATTCATAATTGGTTTGACATTGAGTTTCATAACACAAAGCATCTGGGCTCACTCCCATGGTGCCCAATGAGAGCAATTTCTGAAGCTGGGACAAATTATCCTCTTTAAGAACAACAACAGCTGTCTCAATGATCTATAAATGTGTCTTCTCCTTTAGCCTGGGAGAATATTCATGTTGCAGAAAAGCAGGGACAAGGGCATTATGGGAGGCATGGCCCTCGTGGAAAACCAACTGTTCCCCATTTATCTTTTTGGTGGCCAATGAGCCTTTATTCACCATACAGCTGTTCCTTCCCATCCTCCTGATTAGACACACCTGCCTGCTGCATACATGCCTGATCATTAGATACATTTATCAGTATGTGGAAAGTTCCCTTTTCACATTATTTCTCTGTAACCTCAAGGGTAAATCCTTTTCAGAGACTCAATGTCTGGGGAAAAAAACCACACACACAAACACACATTGGTAGCTGAATTAAGAATCAAAAAGAAAAATCCCTAGACCTGGACCTCCTATGAGTATGATATGTGTTCCAGGACTAAGAGTTTAAAATGAGAGGGTTATTCAGGTGACCTTACTACTCTAAATTATTATTCTGCTTTTTTTTTAAGCCCCTCCTAATTTCACACTGATAGAAGCAAAGATAATAAGCTACAATTATTTAAAATAGCTCCATTATCATTAAGAAATATAAAAAAGAAACTTGCCATGTAAATGGCTCTGAAATATAACTCTGGCTCATATTTCTCCTGGAAAATTCACAACAATTTTTCAAATTGAATATGAGAGTTATGCCACTGTGTTCTATGACCCCACAAGTATATCATAAAATAATAAAGGCCAATGCATATTACGCATTTCATTTTTTGCTAAATTTAACAAATCACTAAAGATTGATAAAACCACTGCTTTTTTTCTAGCACTAAGATGGTTATAGTTATTCACTTTCTGCCCTCTTCCTGAAAGTACCTGTGAAAAATTGAGTTTCTGGTAATAAATGACACTAGAAATCTTGCCACTCCTGTGCTCCTCAAATATTTTCATGAACTCTATGACTCTACTCACTTGAAACGGATAAACATGATAAAAATAATGCTTTTTTTCATCTCTATGTCCAACAAATTGTTGAGGAATTTAAGATATATTCTAAAGTCAGAATTAAAAATATTATAGAAAAGTAGAAGCTTGCCATTTGACTCTCAAAAGACTACTTTTGTGATTAGCTTATTGAGACAAATTTACAATAAAATTCTCATTAAAATGGGTACAATTTTATGATGATTTGATGAATTTGGACAAATGTAAACAATAGCTCCCACAACAATGAAGACAGAATATTTGCATAACCACAAAAAGTTTTCTAGCGACCCTTTGTAGTCAATTCCCTGCCTCTATCATCAACCCTAGAAATTACTGATCATCCTCTTTTCTCTGTAGTTCTAGTTTTATAGAATTGTATATAAATGCAGGTGATTTGTTGCTGCTGTTGTTGTTGTTGTTTTTGAGACGGTGTTTCACTTTTGTTTCCCAGGCTAGAGTGCAATGGAGCTATCTCGGTTCACTGCAACCTCTGCCTCCTGGATTCAAATGACTCTCCTGCCTGAGCCTCCTGAGTAGCTGGGATTACAGGCGCATGCCACCACGTCTGGTTGATTTTTTGTATTTTTCGTAGAGACAGGGTTTCACCATGTTGGCTAGGCTGGTCTTGAACTCCTGACCTCAAGGTGATCCACCTGCCTTGGCCTCCCAAAGTGCTGGAATTACAGGCGTGAGCCACCGTGCCCGGCCTATAAATGCAGTTTTGATGTCCAGCATTAAGCTTTTGAGATTTATTTATATTGCTGTATATGTCAGTAATTTATTCCATTACATTGCTAGTGTTCCATTTTTTGATATCCCAGGCTTTGTTTATCCATTTGCCATTTAATGAATATTTGTATTCATCAGTTTAAAGATATTATGAATGAAGTTGTTATCAACAATTGAATGTGTATCTTTGTATTAAGATACGTTTTTGTTTATCTTCAGTAAATAACTAGGAGTGAAATTGCAGGTTATATTGTAAGTGCAGGTTTAACTTTATAGGAAACTGACAGACTGTTTCCCAAAGTGGCTGTGCACTTTTGAATACTCACCAGCAATGTATGGATTCAAATGCTTTGTATCCATTTGTCAACATTTGGTTTAGTCAGTCTTTTTAGTTGTAGCTATTGCAGTGGTATGAGAATATCACATTGTCTGTTTTCACTTCATTTCCCTGATGACTAATAATTTTGAACATCTTTTAATATACATATTTGCCATTCCTGCGTGTACTCTGATAAAGCATATTATCAAATCTTTTGCCCATTAATAAATGATTCTTCTTTTTTAAGTTTTATTTCATTTTAATTGAGAAATAACAATTGTATATATTTATGAGTTACAATGTGATCTTTCAATACATGTGTACACTGTGGAATATTTAAATCATTGTAATTAGCCTATCGTTTGCCTCAGATATCTGTCTTCTTATTATTTCCCTCAGTGTTTGAAAAACACATTCTAAAGTTACACACAAAAAGTGGTATCATTGAAGAATAGGTATGTGTTCTTCATTTTACAAGATATTGCCAAAGTATCTTATTTGCTTGTGTTAACTTAATAAACACATAATTGACTGAAAATAAATTTCACATATTAAAACAGTCTAAGTTTTGAAATATGTATATACTCTCAAATCATCACCACAATGAAGATAATGAACACATTTATCTCCACCAAAATTTCCTTTGTGTCCCTTTGTAATCCCTTCTCCAGTATTCCCCACCATCCTCAGACAACCATTAATTTTCTTTCAGTCACTATGGACTGGTTCGCTTATTACAAAATTTTATATAAATGGGAGAATGTATTATGTATTATTTTGGGTTATTTTCCCACTAAGCCTACTTATTTTGAGATTTATCCATGGTACTATTTATATCAATAATTTCTTTGTACTGCCCAGTAGTATTACATGGCATGGATATACCAGAATTTGTTTACCTGTTAGTGGACATTTGGATTGTTTCCAGTTTTGTTCTGTAATAACTAAAACTGTTGAAAGCACCTGTATACAAGTCACTGAATGAACATATACTTTCATTTCTTTAATTTCTTTTCTATAAGGTCAATACCTAAGGCTAGTATAACAGGTCAATAATGATAAGGTCAATACCTAGGAGAATATCTGGGTCATATGGTAAGTATTTGCTTATCTTTTCAAGAAACTGCCAAAATATTTTCCATGTATGTTATATTATTTTAAATTCCACCATTACATATATAACATCCAGTTCTTCTACACCTTCATTGACACTGTATAGTTATTTTTATTTAATTTTAGACCTGCTAATATGTGTACAGTTGTAGTTTTTGTAGTTGATTAGCATTTCCCTAGTGATTAATGTTGTTGAACATTTTATCATGTGCTTATTTCTCATTTACATATCTTCTTTGGAAAGTGTTCCATTGAAATATTTTTCCATATTATTGTATACTATCTTGTATTTTCCATTGCATTTTGTACACAGGCAATCATCTTGTCTGTAAAGATGTGTTTTATTTATTTATTTCCAATCTTAATGCCTTTTATTTATTTCTCTTGCTTTATTCCACTAGCTAGATCCTCCAGTAGAATGTACAGAAATGGTGAGTGTGGGCATCCTTGCCTTATTCCTTATCTGGTGGATAAAAGTATTCAGTTGTTTACAATTAGATAGTCACTGAAGGTTTTCCATAGATTGCTTCTTTATCAAAGAAATGAAGTTTCCCTCTATTCCTAGTCTCAAACACCTTTTATTTGTACTTTGAGATAGCCATATGGATTTTTCTTTTTATAATATGTTAATATGGTGAGTTGCAGTGATTATTTTCTGAGTGTTTAACTAACTTTGCATTCCTGTCTTAAATCTCCATCAATCATCATTTATTACTCAGGTTTCATATTGTTGGGGTTAATTGGCTAAGAGTTCCATTACTAATTTTTGTGTCTATATTAATGGGGAATATTGGTCTGTGGTTTTCCTTTCTTGGATCATGCATTTTGTCTAAGGAAAAAAAAAAGTAAATTATCTTCCTGTAACTCCATGTTGGTCAGATTCAGAGCTCCTAATGTATTTGTTATGCGTGCTTTGTTATTGGGACCACACATATTTGATATTGTTGTATCCTCTTCAGGGTTTAAAAATTTTATCACTGTGTCCCCTTTCATTCCTGGTAACAGTCCTTATTCTCAAAATCATCTTATTTGATACTAGTATAACTACTCTAGCTCTCTTTTTCTTAATATTTGTGTAGTTTACCTTTTCTATCTTTTTAATTTTAAAGTTTTTGTGGATTTATAATTTGTGTAATTTTTGTTTTTTATTCGATATAACAATCTATGCCTTGCACTTGAATAACTAAAATCATTAACATTTTACATTATACAATTATTACTTTACCTTTTATTTGAAACAATTCCAAACTTACAAAAAGTTTGCAAGAATAAGAATAAAGCAGAAAATATCTCTATTCCCTTCACCCAGAATCATCCACTCTCAACTTTTTATCATATTTGCTCTGATAATCTATCATTTTTCTCTGCCTCTCTGTATTTGTCTCTGTAGACAGACAGACAGATAGATGGGTAGATAGATAATTTTTTCAGAAATATTTGAGATAAGTTACATTCATCATGGGCCTTTTTCTATAAAGATTCCTTTTTACATTTCTTATAAATGAAGATAGTTTTTTTTATAACCACATCACAGTTATCAAACTCAGGAAATAAAGCATTATATACTGCTTTAACCTACTGTGTATATTTCAATTTTGTCAGGTGACTCATAACATCATTTATAGCATGCTTTCCTTTAGTATATAATCCATTGTAAAGATAGGTATTGTGTTAATTGGTCATGCATCTTTAGCCTTTCTTTTTCTTTTTCCTTTCATGCCATTTTCTGAAATAGTCCTTTATATTGTTTTGGAGTCATCCCATATTTGTTTTTTTTTTTTTTTTTTTTTTTTTTCTGGTGTTTCCTCTTGATTATATTCAGGCTATGTATTCTCAGCAATAATATGAAATGAGTGATGTGTTCTTCTCAGGAAATTTCATCTGAAGGCATGTGATGCCCATCAGCCACTCATTTGTGATGTTAACTTTGATTACTCAATCAAGGTGTTATCTAATTTTTCTACTGTAAAATTATGTTATTTGTCTTGAAACTATTGATATTAAACCGTCTGAGGGGAGACACTTATAAGATAATGCGAAATGCTTTCCTTCTCATCAAAATTTTATCCTACATTTCCCAGCAGGCAGTCTACATTCTGCTATAAGCAAGAGGCCTCCAGTCTTCCTTTTCATGTGTACAATGATCTCTTTATTATGGGTGTGAACTCAAAACTTTCTATTTTTTCCAATTGTTTGTGTTTCATTATGGTGCTGCATTATTTTGATATTCAAATTGAGATTTGGTCAATGGGAGCCTCTCAACATGATTTCTGTGTCCTTTGGACTCACTCCCATTTATTTTTTAAGCACTTTCTTTATTTCTGGAATAGCAACATGTTCCAGGCTTGTCTTGGAGCCACTTTGTCCTAGCCCTAGAACCAGCCATTTATCTAAGAATCCTTTTTTTTTTTTTTTGAAAATGATTTGGGCATGAAGTGTTTATTGCTATTTGGGTGTTTTTACTTCATGGATCTTTCACAGACAAAAGGAAATATATGCATATATACATGTAGATGTAAATATATATACTTATTTACATATACATGTGTGTCCATATATATGGATATATGTGTGTGAATCTGTACATACACACAGTAAAGACATATATGTATGAATATAAATAGTGCCATACTTATATACATGTAAATCAGTGTATACATTAATCCATATATTTTAGAAATCATAGCTTCATATCTATACTTTCAGCTTGAATCCATTCCATCTTCATAGGCTTTTTTTTTTTTTTTGACTTTCCTCTATTTTGTATTTTGCCTCATCATCCCTCGCCATCAGAGAAATGCAAATCAAAACCACAATGAGATACCATCTCACACCAGTTAGAATGGCGATCATTAAAAAGTCAACAACAGGTGCTGGAGAGGATGTGGAGAAATAGGAACACTTTTATACTGTTGGTGGGACTGTAAACTAGTTCAACCATTGTGGAAGACAGTGTGGTGATTCCTTAAGGATCTAGAACTAGAAAATACCACTTGACCCAGCCATCCCATTACTGGGTATATACCCAAAGGATTATAAATCATTCTACTAAAAAATAATTTTAAAAACAATTTAAAAAAATTAAAAAAAATCATTCTACTATAAAGACATATGCACACATATGTTTATTGCAGCACTATTCACAATAACAAAGACTTGGAACCAACCCAAATGTCCATCAGTGATAGACTGGATTAAGAAAATGTGGCACATATACACCATGGAATACTATGCAGCCATAAAAAGGGTGAGTTCATGTCCTTTGTGGGGACACGGATGCAGCTGGAAACTATCATTCTCAGCAAACTATCTCAAGGACAAAAAACCAAACACTGCATGTTCTCACTCATAGGTGGGAACTGAACAATGAGAACACTTAGACACAGGAAGGGGAACATCACACACAGGGGCCTGTTGTGGGGTTGGGGGAGGGAAGAGGGATAGCATTAGGAGATATACCTAATGTAAATGACGAGTTAATGGGTGCAGCACACCAACATGGCACATGTATACAGATGTAGCAAACCTGCACGTTGTGCACATGTACCCTAGAACTTAAAGTATAATAAACAAGAGAAAAAATAAATAAATAAAAAATAAAAATTTATGTTTATTTGGTGCTCACTTCACTAGCATCTTGTGTACAATTCTTATATGTTGTTACCACAGTTCTTTTTGTGTGATAGTTGTGTGTTTTTGTGTGTCCTGTTTTTATACCAAATTTATAGAAAGTTCACACTATAGAAGACACTCCTAGGTACAGGAAATGCAAAGAAAGGCAACAAGACACATTCAGGACTTAGTGGCCTAAGATAGCGTAAAAAAAAGTTCTAGTTTTTATCTTTCACACAGAGATACTCAAAAATGATTAATCTATTTCCTTTTAATCAAAACACAATATTATTTATGGGACTCTGGAGAATAGACTGTGTTTATGGAAAGTGACAAATAGGTCCTAAAATTAATATGGGAATTAAAGTGACCAAGAATAATCAAAACATTCTGGTAAACGAGGAACAAATTTTAAGTACTCCCACTTTCCAATTTCAAAATTTACTAGAAATATAAAGTAATCAAGATAGTGTGGTACTAGCATAAGAATGTGTGTGTATATCTATCTAATTTCATGTATGTACATTATTTCCTATATATGTTTTATATATAGGAAATAATCCATTATATTTATGATAAATTGATTTTTGACTAAGAAAAGTAAAGGGGAAATAATATTCTTTTAACAAATTGTTTTGAACAACTTGGTATCTTCATGCAAAAGAATAAAATTAGACTCTACCTCACACTATACACAAAAATTGACTCAAAATAAATCCCTGACAATGAAAGAGCTAAAACTATAAAACTCTGAGAGGTAATCATAGGAGTAAATCATTGTAACCTGGGGTTGTTAGAAGTGTGTCATCATAATCTTAATACATATTAAGCTCACATTTGTGTTTATTTTTGTCGTTAAATTGTAGAGCTTTTCACTACTGATTTAACCTATTCTCTTGCTCAAGAAAGTGGTAAAATCTCAGAAGCGTAATACTAATGAAGATGAATGCTGATTAAGCTTGCCTGTAAATAAAAGTTAAATTTCTCTAAATGTTGAACCTACTTCTGAGGAAAAAAAATATATTTTTCAGACATTCTGTGTGTATAATACATATTTTATATATCATATCAACTATGTGCGGTAGATATTGTTTTCTCCTTTTAAGCAAGTTATAACTAAAATTCAGAGAAAAGGAATGCTTTAAAAGAATGCTTTAAAAGTTGTGTAATCTCTTTAAACGTAAACACAACCCAGATCTAGTTCACTCAGTTGTCAAGGTGAGATTCAAAAACAGGTCTGTTTAATATCAAACTCTGCTGTTTTGCTCTGCAGTACAATATTGATCAGAAAACATACATTTATGCCTCTGTCTTCTGATATTTAACTATGAAGATAATTTTCCGAAGTAAAATATTTTCTCATTTATTATGCTTTATTATTATATGAAAACAGACTGAGAATAATAAGTTCCAGGATACTTAGAATCCTTAATTCTTAAATTCTCAATTTGTCACCTGCTATGATCTCTCTCTTCCTTTCTCTCATTTTTTAAAAAGATTGAAGGACTACAGGCGCCCGCTACTCTGGAGGCTGAGGCGGGAGAATGGCCTAAACCCGGGAGGCGGAGCTTGCAGTGAGCTGAGATCCGGCCACTGCAATACAGCCTGGGTGACAGAGTGAGACTCCGTCTCAAAAAAAAAAAAAAAAAAAAAAAAAAGAAAGATTGAAGGAGAACCAGTACAAAGGAATGACATCAAAGCCAAAAGAAAAATAAAAAATACAAAGTTAATTTGGCTAAATTCAGTTTATAGAAAAATAAGTAGGAATGAAGACTGTCAAAACACCAGTGAATTTAATAATGAGGCAACTAGTGTCTTAACAGAAACATCAATGGATAGACAATAATGGGAATAACCTAGTGAAAGGTAAAGATCTGGAGATAATTGTGGTTTATTTTGCCTTCATTGATGACAGAAAAGAGAAGCACAGAGGTGATATATTCATTCATTCAGTCAAGCATCGTTTATTAAAATTATTCTTCAAAACTACAAAAAACTTTTCAAAATTGATATACAAGGATAAATTAGACATAATCTCTATTTTCAAGAAGCTTATGATTTATTGAATGGGAGAGTGATATACCTTAGTAATTCTGGTTGTGTAACAGAAGTTTATCCTTAGAACTATGAAAAAACAAAAAGGAGGAAGCAGTGTTGGTGAGGAGGAATCAAAAATGGTGAGAGGAATGGTTTTATGGAAGAGATGACACTCTAATTGAGTTTTTAATGACAAATAAAATTTTAATACATAGATAGAAAAGAGGTGGACATTGGTTACAGAAGGACTTACCTGAGTGAAGGCAGGGATGCATAGCAGTCAACTGTAATCTGATTTATAAATGGTACAATATGACAGGGACCTAAAACATGATGAATGATAGTTGCCTGGGTGGCTGAGTTAACAAGAGAGGTTTATATTCTTTTTGCCTATTTGTTTGGTGGAAAGTCTTAGCTTTAGGCAAGATACATCCAATATAAATGAGTATACTTCTGTTCTTATCACACTTTTGTTAAAATATTTGCCTCTCCCACTAAACTATAAGTTCCTTTTAACCCAGAACTGCTGTTAATATACTTAAGCTTCACAACCTTGTGCACATTGTGGGAACACAGAAAAGATGTGATGAATTCATTGCTGAGCTTATAAGTAAGTAGATACGAAGAAATCTTAGGAAAAACACCAGCAAAGAAAATATTTTGGGCAAACATGAACTTGAGCAAGCTCATGTTCTTTGAAAACATTTGGTACCTGTGGTTAGGTGGCAGAAGCTTGAAAAATTGACACTGTGATTTGCCTATATCAGCATCAGTGATTAAAATTTTATTTTTTATATCCTTACAGAATCTCTACTGGAGAAGCACGTCCCTTGTTGGGTCTATTTCAGAATCGTTTACCTCTAATTTATAAGCAATGGTAATACCTGCATGATCATCTGTCAAGATTCCTAACTTACATAGTAATATCCACCTGTAAGAATGGGAATCCACGTCCAGATCTATTGTCAGGTGAACTTATCCTTCCTTGACTCAAGAGAAATTCTATAAATTCCCGAGTCCTTAAACATTCACATAAAGCACTGCTGTTAGCCACTCTATATCAATGAACATTTAGAAATCTCTTTAAATGGGCGCATATAGAATGTAACTCATTGAATATTACCATACACAAAATCTCTCAGTATACTGAGTGGAAAACATTAGAAAGAAACAGCAATGGACAAAGTAGCAGAGTAGATGAATAAGAATGAAATCAAAATCACGGATGGAAAGTTAGTTTATGGAATAAAGACATGTTATGTTTTGCTACTAGAGTAGATGAATATAAATTTTCTTAAGATGTAGATAGAATGACAATAATGGAAAACACATGAAGAAATAAAGTAGTGTAGCTACCAAGATATATGAGGATGAAATAATGTGAGTGCTCCAGTATAGAACTAGGTATAGGAATGGAAGAAAAATACATGAAAAGATTATATAAGTGGTTTGGAAATTATTCCATATTGATAAAGGATGAAGAACTAGCAATCTATAATGAAGGATGGCTAGGAATCAGTGGTACACAATTAAAGTAATTAAAGTGAGTGTATGTCTTTGAATAAATGATATTCAGCACTTATTGTTGACTTCTAATGTCAGAAACCTAGGATAGGACTTCAGTCCAGTTCTGACATACTGGCTTCTATTATAGCCCAATCTTCTCACTGAGAAAAAAAAAAGTTTAAAGCAATATAACATATACAAGGAGGCAGTGGTTTACGTGCAATGGGAAGCAACTAAGGTAGCCAATACTTGAGAGACTGAGGTCTCAGATAATTGGAACACATTCAATTAAGCTAGCCACCTCTGTTCCTTTATTCTCAAGAGGCATTTGTAGATTCTCAATGTGGAACACAAAGACAAAGTGGAAGCCTAGATATTTCAACAGTAATGTCCTAAGGTAAGGAAGATAAAAACAGAAGTTCAGAGTGACAAGAAAAGCTAGAATCTGAGGATCTAAGACCCCAGAGAAAATTGAGATGACAGTCCACAGAGATGTGTCTTTTAAACATTGTCTGAATTTTGACTGATGCACATGTGAGAAGACAAGAAATTAAGCAGTATATAACAACTAGGAATATAGGAAATTAAGGAGAAATGTCAGCATTCTTGAGGAATTGGAGGTAGGGATTAGTTTCAACAGCTGCCAAGGAAAAGAAGCCCATGTAAATCTGCCATTTTTAAAAAATGAAAACTCTGAAAGTCTATACTCTAGGAATAAAGACATAAGAAGGAAGACCGGTGTTCACAATACCGAAAACCCAGGGTCAAATCAAATCAATCTAGACTGAAACAAATTAATCCACCCCTAATCTAACTGCTAGTGACAAGAAAATAAATCCACTCAGGAGGAATGTAATATCCAGAAGCTCTACAAATTTTTGTATAATTATTCGGCATTAGGTAATATTTCCAGAAGGCATAGAGACAAATCCAAATTAAGAAAACCAATTTAAAAAAACACACATAACATGCCCATAGGTATATAGGTAAATCAATATATTGGAATTATAGCTATGGTCTTAAAGACAGACACATTTGATATATTCAAAAAAATATGTAGTGAAATGAAGACATTCACTGTTTTTTAAATCAATGAAAATTATGGAACTAAAATATCTTTTCTAAAATTAAAAACTCAAGAAATGGGTTTAATAACAGAGTGAATACAGAAAATAAGCAATAAAGGAAGTAAAGTAGAAAACGAAGTTTGAAAACACAGAAAAGAGGAACGTAGAGCAAAGACAAGACTGACAGGCTGCATTGTGAATAAAAATGAAGAAAAATAGAAGACAAGGGAACGGCACACTTCAAATGCTGGAAAAAAGAAAAAAAGCTTACAGTCTAGATTTTTATATCCGGAGGAAAATAGTCTTTATTAAAAAGTATTAACTTGTTGTTCGTAAATCCACACAAAACAAAACAACACTAAAGGGAAACTTTCAGGAGAATGAAAGCTATTCCATATAGAAGTCTGTTAATGTGGAAAAGAATAAAAGCCAGAAAAGGAAAATATGTAGGTACAGATAAACTCTGACTGTATAAAACAATATTAATGTCTTGCAGGGTTAAAATACAGGGTAATAGCACAACAGGCTTGAGGAAAATGTGAATTAAGTCCCACAAGAGCTTTGTATTATCTGAAAAATGGTACCAAATTATAATTTGGAGTAGATTGAATAATTCAGTTACGAATGTATAAATTTATAAAGTAATTACTAAACTGAAATAAGAAAATATAAATAGCAACATCAGGGATTTTTTTTTTTTTAATTCTCAAGCAATACAAAAGAAGGCAAGAAAAAGGTAAAAGAAACAAAGAATAGATGAAATTCATTAGAAAACGTATAGCGAGATATTAGGTTTAAACCCGTGTACACCAATAATTTATGTATTTGAATGTAACTGTAAATGTGTATGTATATATTTATATATATATACTATGTATTTCAAATAAATTATTCGAATGTTCATAGAAGTATTATTTACAATAGCAAAAGAGAAAAAAAACTAAAATGTCCAAAAAAGAATGTTTGACTCAGTGATCACAAATAAATTTATGATACACCCAATGATATAGATGAATCTCACAACCATAAATCTGTGCAAGAAAGTCATACGCAAACATCTAAATATTGTGACTGAATTTACATAAAGTACAAATATAAGCAAAACTAACCTAAGGTGATAGAAGTCAGCATATTGGTTATATTTGTGGGTGAAGGCACACTTGTTCTTCTGATGTTTAGGTTACACTCTTTACCTTGATGAGCATAAAAATTATCAAGATTTACACTTATGATTTGTTAATTGTAATGTGTGTGTATTAAAAATCAATAAAAAATGAAACTTTATTTTACGTTTCAGAAAAAAAGCGGATGAAATGGAGAAACTTGACAATAGAGGCTACCTAGGAGATTGTCATGGTGGGCTGAGGAGAAAGTCAGTAACATAAATGATAGTAGCCAGGTAAAAGAGTCTGCTTTGAAATGACTGCTGACTTCTGTCTGATCCTCAAATTTATTCATTAATTTAAGTATTAGAGGTATTATTGGCAATGTTGAAGAGTGGGCAAAACACAAACTGTAGATGCAGACCTAGGATCCTCTTCCATCTTTACAAACTTACATGTGAGCAAGTCTGTTTATGTCCTTTGCCCAGTTTTAAATAGGACTTTTTTTTTCTTATTGAGTTGCTTGAATTCCTTCTAGATTTTAGATATTAGTCCTTTATTTTGGAGGCATAATTGCAAATAGTTTCTTCCATTCTATAAGTTGTCTGTTTATTGATTATTTATTTTGCTGTGCAGAAGCTTTTTAGTTTAAATATCATGTGTCTATTTTTGTTTTCATGCCATTTCCTTTTGGGGTCTTTATCATAAATTGTTTGCCTGGGCCAGTGTGCAGAAGAGTTTTTCTTATGTTGTCTTCTAAATTTTTTATAGTTTCAGGTCTTATATTTAAGTCTCTAATCTATCTTGAGTTAATTTTTGTATATGGTGAGAGATAAGGGGTCCAGTTTGACTCTTCTGCATATGGCCAGCCAGTTTTCCCAGCATCATTTATTGAATAGGGTGCCCTTTCCCCATTGTTTATTTTTGTCGACTTTGTTGAAGATCAGATGGTTGTAGGTATGTAGCTTTATCCCTGAGTTCTCTATTCTGTTCTTTTTATCTATATGTCTGTTTTTGTATCAGTACAATGCTTTTTTAGTTACTATATATTACCTTGTAGTAGAATTTCAAATAAGACAATGTAATTGCTCCCAGATTTGTTCTTTTTGTTTAGAACTGTTTTTGGCTACTTGGACTGTTTCTTGGTTCCATAAAAGTTGTAGGATTTTTTTCTAATGCTGAGAAAATTTATGCTGATAATTTGATAGAGATTGTGTTGAATCTGTAGATTGCTTTGGGTGGTATGGTCATTTTTACAATGTCGATTCTTCTAACCCATGAGCATGGGATGTTTTTCCATTTGTGTCATCTATGATTTCTTTTAATCAGTTCATCTCTGTCATCCTTGCAGAGAGCAGAACTAAATGAGACTGAGACCAAAAAAGATACAAAAGATCAACAAAAGAAGAAGTTGTTTCTTTGAAAGGATAAACAAAATTGACAGACTGCTAGCTATAGTAACCCAGAAAATATTCAAATAAGTATAATAAGAAATTATAAAGGTGACATTAGAAATGATACTATGGAAATACAAAAGATTATCAGAAACTATTATGAGCACCTCTGTCCATACTAAACTAGAAAACACAGATGAACTGGATACATTTCTAGAAACATACAACCTCCCAAGATTGAATCAATAAGAAATAGAAATAGACCAATAACAAGTAATAAAATTGAATCCGTAATTAAAATAAACTTCTAATTAAAAAAACTCAGGACCAGGTGACTTACAACTGAATTTTACCAGATGTACAACGAAGAGATGGTACCTATCTTACTGAAACTATTCCATAAAATTGAGGAGGAGGGATTCTTCTCTTCCTCGTTCTACAAAACCAGTATCACCTTGATACAAAAATCAGGCAAGGACACAACAACAAAACTACAGGCCAATATCCCTGATGAAAATAGATTTAAAAATCCTTAACAAAATACTAGCTGAATACAATAGCAGATCATGAGATAACACGTTACGATCAAGTGGGTTTTATTCCAGTGAGGCAAGGATGATGCAACATATACAACTCAACAAATGTGATTTACCATATAAACAGAATTAAAAACAAAAGCCATATGATTTTTACAATAGATGAAGAAAAGGCATTCAATAAAATTCAGCATGACTTTATGACAAAAACCCTCAATAAACTAGGCACTGAAGAAACATACCTCAAAATAGTAAGTGCCATATATGATAAGCCGACAACCAACACCACGCTGAACGGGAAAAAGTTGAAAATACTCCCCCAAAGAACTGAAACAAGAAAAGGATGTCCACCTTCACCACTCCTATTCAACATAGTACTGGA
Organism: Macaca mulatta; assembly: GCF_049350105.2. Classification (NCBI taxonomy): domain Eukaryota; kingdom Metazoa; phylum Chordata; class Mammalia; order Primates; family Cercopithecidae; genus Macaca; species Macaca mulatta. The sequence goes on from NC_133419.1 coordinate 82,691,956, forward strand.
AGTCCTACTTAGAGCAATTGAGCAAGAGAAAGAATAGAAAGCATACCAACTGGAAAAGAGGAAGTCAAATAATCTCTGTTTGCTGATGAAATGATTGTACAGCTAAAAACGCTAAAGAATTATCTAAAACCTTCCTAGACTCCATAAATGACTTCAGTCAAATTTCAGAATACAAGATCAACATACAAAAATCAGTAGCATTTCTATACATCACAACATTCAAGCTGAGAACCAAATCGAGAACTCATTATCATTTACGGTATCCACACACAAAAATAAAATAACTAGGAATACATTTCGCCAAGGAAGAGATCTAACATATTTTCACCTCATCTAGATATTACCTTGTGAGTACCTACAGGTAGAGATCTTCTACTGTGGAACTCTAAATCCATGGAATTGCCTTCCTTATAATTTTGAGTCTGTCATATAGTTGTCTCCTCTGAGAAGCCACTACTGAAAGGCTGTATTCCAAGCTACGACTTGTCATTTTGATATTATAGCTGTAACTTGTTGTTGAAAGTAAATTAACTGACTGCCTTTACATAGAAAATAAGTCACTAAAGTAGAATTTCAATACATAGGGTCGTAATGAATTGAGGGAGATGACTAATGAGCATAGTTCCAATTTTATAATCTCTAATTATTTTTCACTAGTTGACTTCTGGAATGGTTTCCTGCTTGAAACGTAGAGACAAAACCTGCATTTATTCCCCAAGGCTTTAAGGAGAATACATATTGCACAGTGGTTTGCAGAGGCAGCTGGACCACTGTTAGTTTGTGCATGTAGAAATATTTGAAGCATTATCACTAACATGTGGATGTGGATATTCCAGGAGTAAAAACCTACCTTTTCTGTTTGGGTTTGCCTTGTCTCTGAATTAAGTGAGTCTTTATCAGGTATTTAGGTTGATAAAATCCATGTTTTAGGATTGCTCACCCAACAAATATGAAGGTATATATATATATATATATAGGGATAAAATAGTTAGTGGGTTGGAAAGATTAATACTGGCAGGAACTGATTGGGTACCTGGATAAAGGCAATACAGAGAAAATGGAAAAGGTGTGACATATTCAGGAAAAGACAGGATATACACACCTAAGAAATTTAAATTATTTGGCGCTGCTACTATGAGCCACTCATGTTAGGAAGATTCCCATTTACAGGTGAGAAAACTAGAGATCAGTCAAATGTGTTTTTCCCCAATGTCACACAGCTTGCTTTTGTTAAGCAGTAGGATCTCTGCCTCCTTATCTTGCCCTTTTTACCTACAAGTTCTGAGGAATCCTGAGACCAAATTCACCTATCCAAAACATATTAACAAAAACATATTCATGTACTCTAGTGATTCCCAGAAGCTTTATTGCATTTGGGTAAATCACTTAACCCTCAAAAAGAGGAATGAGGTATTAGAAAGCACATAAACTGACTTCAAACAGACCTGTTTATCTCAGGTACCCCACCTTCTAGTAGTGGGAATTTACTTAATATCTCTAAGCCTCAATGTAATCAGCTAGGAAAAGTAATCAGGCTTATTCCAAGGGCTAAGTAAAATCTTAAACACATATAAATAACTAGGTCCTATGTCTCACATGAAGTTAAGATCCGCCATGACATATTGAAATGCTTTATCAGAACATTGTGAAGCAGTGTCCTCACTGAAAAATAACTTAAAAATGAGGTCTGCTCTAGAAGTCCATGTTCTCTGCTTAACAAACCAAGTAATGAGTTGCTTCCTCACATAGGGGACTTTATCATGTCATTGGAGAGAAGCTGGCAACAGAACCCTATCTGCTTGCTGGACCCTTCTTTGGAAAGCAGGTCTAACTCTCTAGAACCTAAATGGTCCCCAGTACTGCCCAAGAAACAAAACTGTATTATCCATAAAGACAAGAATTGGTTGTAAATGTTTGAGGAACTGTAGCTGCATTGGAGGATATTTGGAACAGATACAGATATACAGTGAAAAATCAAAAAAATAAAAGTATTCTTTTATTGCAGTGGCTTGTTTCAGCACAGGGAGGAGAAGGAAACATACAATTTTTGGAGCACACATTTAGATATTTGACACATGTTATCTTATTTCACCCCTTTAACAACTCAAGAAGTGAGAAATGATAATCCTCACTTTTTTTTTTTTTTTTTTTTGAGACGGAATCGCTCTGTCACCCAGGCTGGAGTGCAGTGGCCAGATCTCAGCTCACTGCAAGCTCCGCCTCCCGGGTTCACGCCATTCTCCGGCCTCAGCCTCCCGAGTAGCTGGGACTACAGGCGCCCGCCACCTCGCCCGGCTAGTTTTTTGTATTTCTTAATAGAGACGGGGTTTCACCGTGTTAGCCAGGATGGTCTCGATCTCCTGACCTCGTGATCCGCCCGTCTTGGCCTCCCAAAGTGCTGAGATTACAGGCTTGAGCCACCGCGCCCGGCCTGATAATCCTCACTTTTAAGGTAAAAAATGAGCCTCAAGTAACTTTGCAGTGCATATAACAAGGAAGTTACTAAATTCAGATTTGAACTAATACAGTTTGTTCTAAAGCTCATGTTCTTTAGATTCCATGTTAGGTCACGGGGGAATTTTGCCTCTTATTTTCTGTGAGAAGAAGACATGCATGCATGCATAGACATGAAAATTGAAGTTAGAGATGAGCTGAGTGTGGTGGCTTATGCCTGTAATCCCAGAGCGTTGAGAGACCAAGGTGGGAGGATCTATTGAGGCCAGGAGTTTGAGATCACCCTGGACAACACAGCAAGACCTGTCTCTATAAAACACACACACACAAACACACACAAAATTAGCTGGGCATGATGTCACACACCTATAGTCCTAGCTATATAGGTAGGACTCACACACCTGAGGTAGGAGGATCACTTTAGCCCAGTTTGAGGCTGCAGTGAACTATGATCATGACACTGCACTCCAGCTTGGGTGACATAATAAGAACCTGACTCTTTAAAAAAAAAATTAAAAGAATGTATACCAGCAAAGGCCCTAACAGGAAACAGATGACTTACTCATATAGGTGAATTTTAGAAGAGTTCAGTAACTATAAAACTGTACAAAAGGTTATGTACAAAGTTATGGCCAGGATCAACCAACAAGAAATGCATAAGCATCATCAAATTCACAGTAAAAGGAGCAGCTAGCATCCCTGCATCTGAAGGGGCACAGAAAGAAAGCAAATACCAAAATCTCTAGAGATGTAGCTAAAAGAAGATAATCCTAAAGGTGCAAAAGGCTTCAGTAGGGGAATATAGTCACTGTCAACACATGGCCTAACATGAAAGAAGTTGGACGGATCATATACACCAACCTTACTCTCCTCCCATCTTCCAGCGCTTCCTATTAGTCAAACCAGCTGGAAGCAAAACTCAAAGGAGTCCTTTGTTGTAGTCCAAAATTTCTACTTCCAGGAACAGAAAAGAGATGCAGAGTAGTGGATCCAAATGGGCAAAAGGGAATATCCAACAATTGGTGAGAATTAAACTCAAGGTGGGCATGGGAAACTGAGCACATTTACATACCCAGTCCAATGGGATGTTAAACAAGCAGCAGCCTGAGCCCTCAAGAAAATCCTAATTGGCAGGAATAGATAAACCGAGTGTGGGCTGAGTTGTCATCAGCATCTGGGGTCTGCTTTAAAAGAGTGAAGAAAAGTTTCTAGGGGACAGTGACTGTTGGTGTCAGGTGAAGAGTTAATTTAGTATCAGAGAGTTCTAACAGAGTCAATGCAAAGAACACTAAAGCAAGCACTTACTAGTCACTTAAGTCCACGCCAGATTTCATTATCCTCTCCTCAGAGAAAACTAGTATCTCCCTTTATCATGTACTTATTGAACTTTGGTCTTGTTTTAGTGTTTATTTTATTGTTATTATTATTATTATACTTTAAGTTCTGGGTTACATGTGCGGAACGTGCAGGTTTGTTACATAGGTAAACACATGCCATGGTGGTTTGCTGCACCCATCAACCTGTCATCTAAATTAAGTATTTCTTCTAATGCTATCCCTCCCCTAGCTTCCCACCTCCTGACAGGCCCCGGTGTATGATGTTCCCTTCCCTGTGCCTATGTGTTCTCATTGTTCTGTTCTCACTTATGAGTGAGAACGTGTGGTTTTTGGTTTTCTGCTCCTGTGTTAGTTTGCTGAGAATGATGGCTTCCAGCTTCATCCATATCCCTGCAAAGGACATGAACTCATCCTTTTTTATGGTTGCATAGTATTCCATGGTGTATATGTGCCACATTTTCTTTATCCAGTCTATCATTGATGGGCATTTGGGTTGGTTCCAAGTCTTTGCTATTGTGAACAGTGCTTCAATAAACATACGTGTGCCTATGTCTTTATAGTAGAATGATTTATAATCCTTTGGGTATATACCCATTAATGGGATTGCTGGGTCTAATGGTATTTCTGGTTCTAGATCCTTGAAGATCTAGATCGCCACATGTCTTTAAGTTTAAATTGCTCAGACATTTTTTATTTTCCATTTTAAAGTAATAGATTACTACAAAGAAAATAAACAAAGGCAGAAAGAAAAAAACTATAAGTCATGATCCCACCTCCCCAAAGACAATCACTATTCACACTGTATGCTCAACACATTTTCCAAGAATAGATTTTATTTGCTCAACACGTTTTTCGGATATATTTGTGTTTGCCTGTTTTACATACTAGCAATCATCCTTTCGATGAATAGTTCTCAAAATGTGGTTTTTAAGACAAGTGGCATGGACATCATCTGAGAACTTACTAGCAATACAAATTATTGGGTCTCATTCCTGATCTACTAAAACAGAGACTGGGTTTGAGACTTAGCAGTCTGTGTTTCAACAAGCCCTCTAGGTTATACAATGTACATTGAAGTTTAAAAACTATTTCTCCAGACACTATTTTATATTTTGATTTTTACACTCAGCATTATAAATATTCACATTTTCAATATTATGATAGCACAATTGCTTTAATAGCTGCTTAAGAGTTTCTGGACTAGGTAATTATTATCAACATTTAATCATTCATTCATTTTGTAATACCATTTGTACCTTCTATGTAACAGATACAGTTTTAGATGATATGGACATAGGATAGGAATGAAGAATATTCTCCTTAATCATTACATGCATTGGTTATTTCCTATTATTCACCATTATAATTGATGTAAAGCTAAACATCTTTTTAAATGTAAAGGCTTTTCCCTCTTGTATTTCAGAAGGAAGGAATACGTAAATCAGCATGACTTGGAGTACCCTATATTGTCATCAAAAGAGTATCTTTCATTTTTCCTATGATTCCTTTCTCTTGCATTAAGGTTTTAAAATTTGGGGGAACCCTAATAGTTCAATCTTGGCTTTTTCTTTTCCTTACAAAGAAACATGAGAATTTCCAGTTAATCCCCAAAAGGAATGTAGTATCTGCTACTAGTGCTGAAAATATGTGGCCTCAACTGTTTGATGTAATTCTTGTCCAATTTAGTGGCTGTTAAAGCATTTCCATCATTGCAAGTCAGCAATAATCTTTTATTTCTTACTTTGAGAGAGAGAAATATGTGATTTTTTTTTTCTCCAGTACTATTACAATATTTGCTGTGAATCCCAGCGTGGGTCTGGCATCCCACTGTGCTTATTAATGTCAATGTCTTCTCACAAACATGGCCAATAGGCCAGAGAAGATGCATTTGAAAACATCTCCTAAGCTTCAAGTTGTGTCAGGAGATAATGCTCCTCACAGACCCTTGAGACATGTGTTTAAGCATATCTAACTCTTTGTCTCTTTTCATGAATTTGTACCCCTTGTCTTTCAGCCTGTGGACCTAAGACAGGACTATCTTGGCCATTAGAGATATGTAATAATATTAAATTTCAAAAGGGGAGTGCTCAGGTCCAGTTTACTCTCTTCCCAAACAGTTTGTTGGGCCATTTGCCATGGAATAAGAGAAAGGGCACAACTTGTTACACAAAAACTAATAAATGCATGTCCATTTCCTCCAGTAGTGGGGGTTTTGTTTAATTATAGCTACATAACTGAAAAGAAACCCTCTAGAACAAACATTATTTGATCAGGATTATTGGATATGATCTCCCACAGATATAATAGAGATTGCAAGTTTTTTAAGTAGACACCTATCTGCACAATAATCATAATATTAATTCCACTGGATATTCATACATTTTCTCATTTTCAATAAGTAGTAATTTTTATTTAGCATTTTATCAATAAGAAAGTTAAGGTTGTGACAGTTTCCAGAAATTAGATAAAGTCAGCCCACTAAAATACAACAAATATATCCGATTAAAGAGCTGTATTTTTATGTTTCATTTATTTTAGCTGCTTATTTTTATTTCCACTATTATTTTCTAAAGTTTGTACTAATTAATATTTGCTGCAATCAATACTCAAAACTTAATCCTTTATCCCAACCTCACTAACAATGTTACATTTTATTTTTAATTTTGAAATAATTACATATTCATAGGAAATGGGCAAAAATAGTACAGAGAGATGCTATGTATTTTTCACTCAGTTTCCCCCAGTGGTTATATAAGCATAGCATAATAACAAAACCAGGAAACTGACGTTGGTACAATGTGTGTATGTGTTCATTTCAATGCCATTTTATCACATGTCAATTCATATAACCACTACAGCAATCAAGATATTGAACTAGTCCATCACTACGAAGATCTCACTTGTATTACACCTGGCATACACATTCCTTCCTCCCAACCCTAAACCCTGTAAACCATTAATATTACCTTGGGGTGGAACTTAAACACGTCACTTCCTCCCAACCCTAAACTCTGAAAACCATTAATATAAACTTTGGGGTGGCACAAACTAATATAATTTAGTTTTGATTATGTATTTGCTTGAATTTTTTTATTGTTGATATACAGTCAATTTAATTTTTATTTAGTCATCTGCATTGATTTTTTTTTTTCCTTTGAGAGTTCTTCTGCTGCTTTTACCGTTAGAAAGCCTTTGTCTCTCCAGAGGTTTGATGAATATACTCTTTTATTTTCTTAATGCCATTTTATGGTTATTTATTTCATATATCTCTTTAAACAGTTTGGAACCTAGTTATTGTGTGATTTTATTTCCATCAAGCAAACCAGCAAACCAATTGTCTTGATAATTTATGTTAAAAAAAACCTCTGTCACTCATTTGTTTTTGATGCTTCTTAAAATATTGAAAGTGCTCACTAAATGCCTTTTCCATCATTTGGATTCAGTTCGGGAAACAGGAAATTGACCATGTAGAGATTGAAATTAAGGATCCTTAAAAGGAACTGCACTATGTCCTTCGTGCCACAACAAGTGCCACCACTAGGTGTACCTCTTTTTGTAATCTGGCAAGCCATAAATCCAGAGTACTGAATGCAGCACAAAGCAACCTTGGGTTACAATCTGGGACAACAGAAACCAAGGTACAAAATAACTGAAAGCTGAGCCAGAGACTGTTATGCCCAGACCGTTTATTCCCCGAAGAAGACCACCAGAGTCCAGAGTCAAAGCTAAGCAGCAAGGATCTTTATTACAGGTTCAAACCTGGAACTCTCCCTCGCTCGTGAAACGAGACGGGCAGGAGAGCTCCCCCACTCAGCTCCGAACAATGTTATATAGTCTAAGAAAAGTGGGCATAGAGTTATTATACAAATCAGATATATGATTGGCTAGTGTTTGAACAAGGCGATTTGGCTAACTATGATTGGTTCCTGCCATTTCTGATATTTTGGTTCAAACTTTGAGGCGGGAGAGCAGGTTTATGGCAGCAAGAGTTCATCTTACTTAAACACGTCTTGTGACCTTGCCTCAGAACTTACAAAATCTCTGGTATGTGCAAAACAAAATCTCTGGTACGTGCAGAAAACCAGGTACTCACAGAACTTACGAAATCTCTGGTATGTGCAAAGATTAGAGAGCAGAACAAGGGTGTAGCGGGTGGGGGGCGGGTACACATCTATCTTTGTGTCCTTTCAAGACAACGTCAAAAAGCCTTACAAATTCTGGATGAATCTTCTTACTGACCACTGTGGGGCAGAATTGTTGCGGGAAGTCAGGGACCCCGAACGGAGGGACCGGCTGAAGCCGCAGCAGAAGAACATAAATTGTGAAGATTTCATGGACCCTTGCCACTTCCCCAATCAATACCCCTGTGTTTTCCTATGCCTGTCTTTACTTTAATCTCTTAATCCCGTCATCTTCTTCGTAATCCCGTCATCCTCCTTCGTAAGGAGGATGTCGCCTCAGGACCTTGTGATTGTGTCAGCTGCACAAATTGTTTGTAGAGCATGTGTGTTTGAATATGAAATCTGGGCATCTTAAAAAAAGAACAGGATAACAGTGATGTTCAGGGAACAAGAGAGGTAACTTTGAACTGACCGCTGGTAAGCCTGAAGGAAGAGAGCTATATTTCTCCTCTTTCATAAGCAAATAGGAGAAATATCACTGAATTCTTTTTCTCAGCAAGGAACATCCCTGAGAAAGAGAATGCGCCCTGAGGGTAAGCCTAGGAACGGCCCTCTCAAAGCATGCCGTCTTTTATGGCCAAAGCCTAAGGGATGAAATAAGCCCCATCTCCTATAGTGCTCCCAGGCTTATTAGGAGGAGGAAAATTCCCACCTAACAAATTGTGGTCAGACAAGTTTTCTGCTCTCAAACCCTGTTTCCTGATAAGATGTTATCAATGACAATGCGTGCCCCGAAACTTCATTAGCAATTTTAATTTCACCTCCTCCGGTGGTCCTGTGACCTCACCCTGCCTCCGTTTGCTTTGTGATACTTTATTAGGTTGTGAAGTATGTGATCTCTGTGACCCACACCCTACTCGTGCATTCCCTCCCCTTTTGAAAATCACTAATAAAAACTTGCTGGTTTTAGGGCTGGAGGAACATCAGGGATCCTGCCGACACGTGATGTCAGCGTTAAGTTTCTCTCTCTTGTGCTCTTTCCCTTTATTTCTCAACCCGGCCGAGACACTTAAGAAATAGAAAAGAACCCACGTTAAACATCGGGAGCGGGTTCTCCCAATACAGAATGAAGCAGTAAGGCAGTACACTGGAAGTGTGATGGGTAATCTGTACCTGGTGGAACTAGATTTTCCTCCCAGCTAAAGCGTTTACGATTTTAATTATTGAAATACATATTTATGGAAAAACATGAAAACTAGCAGTCCATCTTGTAAGACTTAATTCAAACATAATCTCCTCTGTAAATTATCAGATTAGTCTTTCTTATCTCTGAACTCTTAAAGGCTTTGATTGGCTGCCTATGTTATTAGACGAAAGGACATATCAATGGCTAATGTGGGGAAACTTACTATGAGAAAGGGGCAAGTTCAGATGACCTTAGGACCTAGGATATCTGAGGCAATAGCTCCCAACATTGCTTGTGGCTTATGCAGAAGCTTCTTTGATCCAGCAACTCTGAAATTATGAAAATGCTTTGCCCCAAAGGAAAGAAAAAGAAGAATGTGTGATGTGTGATTATGAGGAAAGGTGAGCATAACTCTATAGACCTATAAATAGGGCATTTTATGTGGACTAGATAATTCCTAAGGTTTCGCCCAATGTTTTGTTCCATGTATACTATTTTTTTTTTTCATGGTATGTTGACTGTCCTTGTGAATATTCTATGAATTCTACGTTTGGGTCTTTAGAGTAACAACCACTAATTGGTCCACTAGTGAAATCAAGAGGTGAAAGTTTATCACAAAGTAATTCCCATGCTTGCCTGGATGAGCAATTACGAGACCAACATACTTCACAGTGGTATAGTAGAATTGACCCATTAAAACAGCAATAACACAATTCTGCCTCCTCTAATAAACTCCTAAAAATAATATGACTAACAGCTCATTGGAATTTTTCTCTCACCCCCATATTCCAAAGCAATTTGTTGATATTTGTATGGTAACATCACACTATTTTCCTTAAAATTTTCAAGGATCCATCCCTCCCTCCATCCTATTAATATAACTAAACCATTCTCCTAAGGGTAGGAGAAATAATTTACTATCTTTATTCTTCAATGTCTATCACAGTATCTAGGCCTCAAAAATGTTTGGTGAACATTGGGTTGTGCTAAAGAAACCATAAATATAAAAGTTTTTTCGGGGAGCATGCATGTTGTTACCTAAATACTGTCAGATACAGTGATTAAGAATGGGGGCTTTGGAATTGCAAAGACCTGGGTCTTGAGTGCTATCTGCTACTATTTATCTGTGTAGATCTAAACATTTTTCTAAACCTTTAAGCCTTTATTTCCTCATTACATCCCTGTTCCCAATACAACAGGGATGATGGAAGTAATTATCAATTTAATATATAAAATATGTTTAATCAGTGTCTAACATATAGTATGTATTTAATAAATATTAATAATTATTTAGTTAATAAAAGGAAAAAGTGACAGAAACACCTGTTAGAAAGTCTAGTTCTTAAGTGGAGGTTCTATTTAATTAAAGGAATTAGACAATTATTACTATAACCTTAATGAAACATAGAGAACAACTAAGCAATTATTCACTAGGAGAAGGCAGAGCAGTATTTAGGTGTATTCTGAAGTCAACCTCTGGAGAATTGATTGTGAACTTCACTCTTGACATGATGGCTAAATAAACAATTACATATTAACTGCTGCCTGGAGGTTCACTTTTTAATCTTCTGAACTAGTGATAAAGTGAAGATTTAAAAATCAGGCTATAGATAATTTGCAGCTAAGGTGAGAAAGTAACAGGAAACGGGGAGGTTTGGGTCAAATGGCAAAAACACAATTTAGTTGTTGACCAGGAAGATGGGCTAAGGAAACATTTTTTAAGGCTAAATATACTTGGAACAATTAACCTTCCACGGATGGGTGACTAGGACACTCCTCAATAACATTTAATGACTTTCCCCTGAAGGACACCAAAGCACTGCCTTACCCTAATTTGCTCTTTTCTTTCCATTGTGAGAGCAGCACCTCAATTACTTGTGTATTTAAGGTTGGCAATGTGTTATTTATATGACGGATACGTCTCTGAGGGTTGTAGAAAACTGGATGTTTAAAAGATCACAATCACTAGACATTCTGATGAAGAGAAATCCTGAGAGTCAAAAAAGTCTCAAGAATCGCGACAGACCTGGACAGCTCTCATAGGTAAAGTCGGACAGTCAAAGGTCTGAATTCTGGACTTGCTACCAACAAACAGTGTGACTGTGGACAAGTGAATGCACATCTATGATGCCCAATTTCTTTATTTGTAAAATGAAAATAAAAGTATCAACCTCACGAGGTTATAAGTAGGCAGGTCAGAGCCAGAGAATGAGTTTCTTCGCCTTGCATCTGTGTTTACTCCATATTTAGAATTCATAGCCCTCTAATCTTGAAGAACTGACAATATAATCAATCTTTAGCAAGGAACAGTTTTAATATTGACTTTTAAGGTTGTCTAATGCTTTAAAGAACTACTTCTCACCAAGTCTTCTTTGTGATACTTTCCCTATGTCCTTCAGAATACGATTGTATTAATTAAGTTAAATTGTGTTTCTGTCTTTCCAAGGAGTTCATACCCCAACTATCCTTCCTGTTAAGAACTGGTAGAGATCTCAGAGATACAATAAAGCACTTTCTCACTCTTTGCCTTATCTTCCCCAGCTATGAGCTTCTGATGATTTACTTTCATTAAATCTAAATCTGACAATGTAATTAATTTTGTACATTGCTGCGAGTAGGGGGCAGCTACCCTAGGGGGATCAGTGATAACTGTTAAATAAAATTTCTTGCATTTAAAACAAAAGAAAGTTTTAGAACATATTACTGAAAATCAATTTCTTCATGTCAGATAGTCCAGTACATTTTAAATCTTTTTTCATTTGCTTAATGTCTGATAAGCCTCACACATCCTAGAAATCTTGTGTAATGCCATACTAAGTGATGCTTGTGGAATATAAGATTCAAATATAGTACAATGACATAAATCAAGATTTCTTCAATATTTCTTAATTTTTCTATTTCTGGAAAAGTGATCCTCCTAAGATGCTCATGAAGAGTGACCATGTAAATGAGGGAGGGTCTGTAATTTTTTTTCAGTGCCACTTCACTTTTATACAAACACACCATTATGGAGAAAGAATGCTTTACCACATATCTCACTAAATGAACACGCTTTATTTTTAAAGGAAAGACTCTGGACTGCAACTCAAGAAGCTGAACCATTTGTTCATGTGATCCAGAGGATCCCATAACATCACAAATATCTCTGGAAATGTAAAATAATCTGTGAATTCTGTGTCATATATCCTCATGAGATTTACAGAAGAGGTCTTTGGGGGTTTTGGAGTAAAATTAAGTTATTTTCAGATAATATTTGTACTTCTTTAGATAAAAATAAATTAATGCTTATTCCTGGAGGCTAAGTTCCTGATAACACACCAAGTGACTATGCTAAACTGGCTGTCATAAACTGAGTAGTACTTGGTCTACAAAGCCATAAATATGGTAATTCCTAAGTATACTCTATCACCAAGTGGAATTATAGAGTGTTGGGAGCTGTGCTAGTCCTAAACTCAGGTATTAGTTTAGGAACAAATGCACACATTTCCATCATACTTCCTCCTCCTCTGCTGCCACTTCCCCCTCAATACAGACCCATGGGTTATGGGTCATTTTCTATTATCTTTTATATGAGAAAAGAAATAATCAGATGCACATGACTCTGCATTATGTCTTAGCATAAATCAAAATCATGATGGTGTCACATACATCAAATACGGACTTCCACATTATGGGCATTCTACTCTAGGGGCTCCTGAAAGAGAATGAAACAGAGAAATACTTCCAGCTTGCAAATCTTTAAGTAATACCTCTCTTCATCAACTGATACTCAAAGAAGATGTGGCACAAAGTAAAGATACACATAATTTTTGGTCAGCAGCTGATGACTAGTTAAGTGATTTGGGTCTTGGAAGACTGATGACAAAAATGTTTAGAACTTTTAAGTGCGTGTGTGACAGCCCCTCAGTATAGACACAAATGCGGTAAGTTTTGAGTTATTTGTCAATATTCTTCAAAGGGTGACCACTATGAAGGTTATAGGATTATTTTTCTTTTTTGCTTTTAATAATCTAGTAGACAAAATAATCAATTAATAAATTTCACTCATTTTTCTTTTCTAATCACCTCGATGATTGGGCAAAGTGTTCTTGAACAAAATGCTTTTGTTAAATGGAGGATAAGTTTTAGATCAATATAGTATGTTCTATACCACAAGAATGACTGGTTACCTGTGCTACTGAGGATCCAGTTTGCCAGAAGCCAAAATCAACAATAAAAATCCCCATGCCCATAGACAGCCTTTGCTATACAACAATTAACTATGAACCTCAGTGACACACAACAATAGCATTTATTTCTTATTCATCTGCATGTTGGCCGAGGTTCAGCTGTTTAGGCTGACTCAGCTTTGGTCTTGTCTCAAAGGTAAAATTTGAGTTTATGTTTGCCTTCTCATTTCTCTTGGACCAGTGTTTAACCAACATACATTCTTATCATGATGAAAGACAAAATAACAAGAAGACCAAGTTGGACTTTGCAGACAAACTTTATTGCATGTTCACAGCATGACTGCTTACATATTATTGCCCAGAGAAAGTAGCATGGCTAAAACCAAAGTCAAGAGGTGGGAAAATATAACTCTGCCTCCAAAAGGCCATGGCAAAAGTATGGATACATAATATTACTAGAGGGGAATGAAGAATTAGAATTGACAATTATATCCTTCACAAGTATCAGACCTTGGTAAAGAAGCCCCCTACATATGGTGAACTGAATTATGTTTAATCCTTTTCTTCTTAGAGAGGGAACTGATTTGAACTAGCTGGAATGTCACTTATTTTGGATTCGTGTTTGGTTCTTCTGTCACTCAGGGTTCTGCTGATATCATCTATGGACGTGTTAAATTTCTCATACATTGCTTTGCCATCTGTATAGTTAGTTTTACATTTGGGTGTATAACAATAACAATAAAAATGGCCCTGCAAGGTTTAAAGAAAGAAGATGTTACTTGTATCATGCAATAAGAAATTAAAAGTTGATCAGCACTTCAGCACTCTAGTGCCGATACAGTCACTCCACAATTCCCATAACAGGCCAATACTATCAATATTTCAATTCCATGACCTCATTACATTAGCTTTAATTCTTATGCTTGTATGATATTTAAAGTAAAACATTAGTGATGAGGCAAGAACATTAGGGATGGGGAATGAAGGGGAAAAGGTTTCTTTTAGCAAGGATTTGTGTTTGTTTGGCTTTTTTTAAAAGATAAATGAATATGTTCTTCAGGTCTTCTGCCCAGATTTTATGGGTTATAAATTTTCTACAGGATCACATCTAGACTAAAGGTATTTAGAGAAAAAGCAGAGGAATACTAGAGCTGGTTTGCACTGGTTCACCGGAGCTGATTGTGTGCATGTCTGCCTGTCATGGTTTGAGTGTCTGTCTCCTCCTAAATTCATGTTGAAATTTAATTCCCACTGTAATGATACAATAGTATTCTTTTAGCCACCAGACCCTCAGTGGATGCTCAAAACTGCAAATGGTATCAAACCCTATATTTACTATAATTTTCTTTTGCATATATATATCTATGATAAAATTTAATTTGTATATCAGGCATAGTAAGAGATTAACAACAATAAGTAATAATAAAATAGAAAAATTATGTTATGTTATATACATTTAAATGTATTCTCTCTCTCTCTCTCTCTCTCTTTCTCTCCCTCTCTCTGCATAACTGGTTGTTAAATATTTACCTGCATACCACTAGAGAAAATGGTTAGGGTTGGGAGATTGGGACAGTCAATCAAGATGACCTTTTATGGAATTTCATGCAAAATTTGTTTTTGTCAATTAACTCGTTTTATTGCTTGAGAAGTGAAGCACTCCTCTCCATGAAATTAATAATCTTATCAACTATATACCACCTGGGAGCAATTGGCTTTATCAAATGGTTAAAGGACCTTTTGAAGTTTTGTCATGAAATTATCCATAAGTTTGTGGCCTTTCTTACAGGATATATAGGTCTATATGTATGGGCCAGAAAACCAAATACTAGAAGTGAAAGAGCCTCTTTACAAACTACGGATCACAGTGGTATAAAAATGATACGCATTCAATATCCTTATCAATTTAAAATGGGGTTACATTTGGACAAACTCATTGTAAATTGAAAATATCATAAGTCAAATGTTTTCTTGAGGAAAACACCTAAATGAATATTTTGAATAGGAAGCCATTTAATTATTTCAGTCTCTTCCTTCTCTTAGACTAAAATACAAACATGTTATAATGTTAGCTCAATTGACTGGTTCTAACCATCAGGAGAGAAATTAGTTGGTACACAAATGAAACAGAAAAATAAGAGTGAATTCTAAGTGATTTCTTAGGGTTCTTCCTAGGTTCTGTGTTAATAGACTACAACTAGTTGAATATATTGGCAGGACTACCTCGGAGACAAAAATGCCAAGTTCTTAACTAGTTCAACAGATGAATGGGTTTCATGATTAATAATAACAAATATCAAGACACATCTAAATAGTATGCACCTCACACTCACACATCAGGTTTGCAGGACATGGTTTTCAGCTAACAATTCAGGATGTCAACAAGCAGGGGGCAGTTGGTGGCAACACTGTGTCATTGCTACTCTGGTTACTCCATAGGAAACATACTCAAATGATGTATCTTTCCAAGGCTGAGACCCTCCCCTAGTGTCAAGAACCACAAAATAGATGCTTAGCTCACTTCCTGTATTTACAGATGCGTCACTGACATAGTCAACATAATTAGCTTATAGAGTTGCATCTGATTCCAACATCTGGTTTCTGGGTACAATTTCTTGCTAAAATATTGATGTCATATTTCAGCACAATCTGCAGGCCCATAATAATGACACACAAATGCAGTCACACCAAAACTATTAGGTTGGTGCAAAGGTCGTTGTGGTTTTTGCTGCTGAAAATAATGGAAAATAATTGCAAAAACACAATGACTTTTGCACCAACCTATAACTAATAACTATTTGGGGGGCATGGGTTACACCATGGCACAGGACCTAGCAGGGACCAAGCATAACAAGCTTGACTATGACCACCAAGTAAAGCATCCAGAATTGAGGCAACAGCATATGGAGTAGGAAAATGATTTAAAAAATGTTAGCTGTGGCTTTGAAGTAAGGTGCAGAAACAAGATTTACAAATGCCCACGTTTTTCTGAAGAGAGAGAGAGTGTATGTGTGTGTGTGTGTGTGTGTGTATTTTCATTTTCTTTATTCTCACATTCTACACTATTTAGAAAGGTGTAAAGGAATTTAATCCATTAATTGTGGCTCATTTAGTGAGGATCAGGACATATCAAAAGCGAAGCAGACATTATTCAAACGTCTGATAAAGGAAATACCGATTACATTACAGTGTCTTTCTTTAAAATATATGAGTTTATTTTGGCTTGTAGGAGAGATAATTATATAATATTTGGTGAGAGATTTTTATTATGGGTGCATTGTGTTTGTTTTGTTTTGTTTTGTGGTTGTAGTGATAGTGTTCTCTCTGGTTCTTACTCATCTCACTTGTTCCTATCTTTCTCCTTGCCTTCTTTGCTCTCTTTCTTTCTCTTTTTCTGTTTCTCTTTTTTTCTTATTTTTTTCTTTTTCTTCTGTTATTGAAAATGGGAAAAATATACATGTTGTATTGAGTAAACAGAGTAATAGATATGGTAGACATTTAGCAACTTTTGACCAGTCTGCCTCCACACATACTCAGTTTTGGGGAAAATTTCCAACTGTGAGTAATAACACAGAGGCACAGTTCCCTGTCTCCCAATTATAACAATTAGTGTATGAACCCATAATTCAGTACTAGCTGAGATGATTCCACCTGAGACCTTGAGTACACATGTAGTAAAACACTCATACTCAAAACTGGGGTCAGATCGATAGATAAAGATAACACACAAGAGATGGCAAAAGTAGAACAAGTGTGAAGATAAATCTTAGTAAGAAAATCCCAAAAGTTGAATAATGTGTGCAGGAGTTTAAGAAGGAGACAAGGAATGGAACCTATAGCATGTAGTTGCCAGGTTAGGCAAATATTTGTTGCTAGTGGATTCTTTCATACACTTAAAATTTTTTCCCCACACATTTTCCTACACCCAGTGCCCTCTGAGCATCTGCAAGCTTTTTCCGTAGCACCATGACACGGCATTCATCTCAGTCATTGTAATTGAAAAGACCTTTTAAAGTTTAACAGCTTTGCAGAGAATAGGCATTTTTACAATCTGCATATTTTGTGGCATTTGATTTAATTTACAGCACAATGAACTTGTCTTTGACTGTCTGAAACTGACACTTTATATTTACTTCTTTTTTCCCCACTGCTTTCCATTAATGATCTTGAACACTAATAAAGTTTTACAAGAGTTGTGACTTCCTGACCAAGCATAATGTTGTTCACCAGTGATAAAGCAGAAGGGCAGAGCTCTCCATCTTAAGATCACATTGAATTTTGCAGAAACATGTACTTTAGCTTTAACTTCCTTTTCTTATTCTAAATCAATTATTAATGTTTAACAAATACAAATAAATAATTTCAACTATGTATTCATAAGTCTAACCTGTAGGTTCAAGTTCCAAAATCAAGTTGTCATCCTAAGATGAACCTGATTGTATCACCTTCTGTGAATCAAATAGCAACAGAAGACAGATGTTGAGCAGAACTATTTCCTAGATTAATTTTGTGTCACAAATTTTGAAACTAGGCCTCATAAAACTTAGAAACTAGGCCTCATATAGAAAAAAATTAACACCAGGTGGCTCTGGATAGGGTCCCACCCTGCCTCGATAAGGACCCAATCTGATAGGGTCCCACCCTGCCAATTCCGGGAAACAACCTCATGGGGTCCCACCCTGCCAATTCCGGGGGTCCCACCCTGCCTCGAAGTTCCCAGAATCAATAACTCCAGGAAAAAACCTCATAAGGTCCTGCTCTAACCAATTAGCATAAGACACCTTGCTCAGGCCATAGCTAGACCCAATCATTTTGCGCCTTAAGCTTTGTTTGAATTCCGCGCCATAAGCTGTGTTTGAACTTGTGTTTGCCTATATAAACAGCCTGTAACAAGCAGTCGGGGTCCCAGGGCCAACTTAGAGCTTGGGACCCTAGCGCGCTAGTAATAAATAACTCTCCGCTGTGAATCTCGTGTCGGTGATCCTTCGCGGCGACCCCTGCCCAGGAGGGAATCGACAGTTCGGTTCCAACAATTTCATAAGAAAAGAGATGGAGAGAGAAGGAGGGATAGAAAACACAGGATCATCAGATCACTAAATTTTGTTTTGCTGGGTCCCTTGACAAGTTCTCTGTGTAAGCAGTCCAGAGAGAACACTCTAGTTAGATGAATGCCTTTTCATGCTCTTTAACATCTTTCCAGGATTGTGGCTTCCAGCATCAATGTTATTTCCACATGAGTTAAACTAAACTATTGATTATCTACAAAGATACATTGTATATCCTGTCCTAAGGTCAATATTAAAATCGGGCATAGTCATTGGCTCTTTTTCTGTAAGCCATCTCCGTGGCATCTTGTCACACAACAGGAATGAATGAGAAAAACACACTGCTTAGGCCATACAAGAGGGGGCTAATTCTAAGATAAGAGCCACTTTTTATACTCCAAATCCTTTAATTCTTTTCCTCATCAACTAGGGCTTCAGTTCTAGCACTAAGTATAATAAAATTTTTGTCCTTCAATATGACCCATTTTGAAGGAAAGGTGTAAGGGGTGTGTGTGTGTGTACACACACGTGCGTGCACACATGTACACACACGTGTGTGTGTTTGCATGTGCACACATGTGTATGTGTGTGTAGTCTTAAGTTTTCATCATTGTACTGTTGTTATTATACTCAACATTATTAGAAAACAAACATGTAAAGTCATTGAGCTGCATGTCTTTCCTGCCATACTTTTTATTTCTAAAGTAAAAATGCAATGTCACATGAAGGGAGGAAGGAAAAGAAAATAAAATGAACATTCATCAAATATTTATTTAAGATCTACAACTGCCAGGTCTTGTATTAGATGGAGAATGCAATAGTGAACAAGGTATAGTTCATACATATTATTAAGAGTTCCTATTACCATATGAGAAAACTGAGTCTCAGACAAGAAAAAGGACTTGTACGAATAAGAAATCTTCGTGACTAGTGGAGAGCAGGGATTTGAATCTACCTCTGTTTGACTCTAAACCCTGCTCTTTCCATTACCCCATTAAACAGTCCCCATCTGTTGATGGTGTCAGAGACAGTTCGTTTATGCACAGATAGGTGTTCATAATGCAGGGACTGATAATAATAATAATGGTATTATTATTGTTGTTGTTTTGTTAATATATAGCAATTTTTGAAAACTGTATAGTGCTTACTAAGTGTCAGGCACTATTCTAAGCATTTTGCTTGCATTAACTCATTTAACCTTGACATTAACCCTATGAGAAAGAGAATATATTCTTTTCTTACAGAAGCAAAAATTGAAGAATAGAGAGGTTAAATATCACCAAAGTAAGTGACAGAGCCCAAATTTGATATTCAACTGTCCTTATTCTATCATCTTCAACAAATGTCAGTGAAGATCTATGAACCAATATATGAGCCTATATATTATTAACTATATGTTGCCATATAGTTACTTGTGGTAAATTGATTATATTTACAACTCCAATTCTCTTACTGTATCTACACCCATTGCTATAGAGGCTTGGAAAGCCTCGCCAGTTTGACAGGCCATGTGACTTGCTTTGACCATTGAGTTTTAGGCATGAAGAGTGCTTGTGTGATTGGGCTTGCCATAGTATACCCGGGCTAGCTGTGGAGGATTAGACACAAAAGCTAATTTACCCACTGTCCCAAGCCAACGCCCAGTCACTCCCCACATATGTGAGCATATTTTTTAAAAAACAGATCTTCCAAGCTGAGACCAGTCTAAATCAATGACTTACAGACTTGTGAGCTAACAAAGAAGACTTATTTTTTTATCTTTTATTTTAAGTTCAAGCGTTCAAGTGCAGGTTTGTTACATAGTAAACTTGTGACATGAAGGTTTGTTGTACAGATTATTTCATCACCCAGGCATTAAGCCTAGTACTCATTAGTTATTTTTCCTAATCCTCTCCCTCCTCCCACCCTCCACCCCGTGAAAGGCCCCAGTGTGTGCTGTTACCCTCTATTTGTCCATGTGTTATCCCTTAGCTCCAACTTGTAAGTGGTATTTGGTTTTTTGTTTCTGCATTAGATGGCTAAGGATAATGGCCTTCAGCTTCATTCATGTCCGTTAGTAGGACATGATCTCATTCTTTATTATGGCTGCAAAGTGCTCCATGGTGGATATGTACCACATTTTCTTTATCCAGTCTACTACTGATAAGCATTTAGGTTGATTTCATGTTTTCAATATTTTTAATGGTGCTGAACTGAATATGCATGTACAATGTGTCTTTATAACATAACAATTTATATTCCTTTGGAAATATACTGAGTTTTGTGGTATTGTCTTATGTGGCATTATTGTGGCAATAGATGACTGATACATTACCCAAAATGGTACTCACTGGCCTGAAAATGAAAGCAAGCCCATTTGAGTCCTTGGGTCTGTGGGATAATAAGAACATTAACTATGAGTAAATCCTTGTGCCGTATTTCTTCTGAACAATCTAAGGAAAAGCTCTACCCATTCTGAATAATATTATAAAATGATTACCCTCCTCTGGTTTCTACCCCCAAACACAAATGCGTATCTGTTTTAATCTGTTTTCTAGTCTTTCTAAAACTTGGTTAAAGATACAATTCATTTAATCATAAGAATAACACAGAGACTCTAGCAGCTGATACACACACACACACACACACACACACACACACACACGGTTATGTATGGTTTGGAAATTGTATTCCTTGGAACTACAGGGCTCTGCAGTGATGTCTGAGGGTCAGTAGTCATAGCAGAGAAGGGAAGTATAGTATGAGAAGGAAAGAGATGATGGTGATAAGCAGGTAACTTTCTGAAGTTCAATCAGAGCAAAACCATTTTAACTATTGTGTACATTGGTGCTCTAGATATGAGAAAAGGGTTTTCTGGCAAATACATTACAGACATATAGATAGATTATAAATAGACATGTAGAAGATCACTATCGTAGTTTAATTCCATCGGTTCCCAGCTGAAGAAGAAGCTCAGAGTTCAGGTAGTAGAGAAAGAAGATGATATTACTTAAGCATGTATTCTATGTGCTGGCCATTTTTAACTTACTATTCCTCTTAACTTCACAACCCTAGGAAATATAAGCTATTTATTTTAATTATTTTTCACTTTGTAAGTTAGGTGATTTGTTCATATTCACATTGTGACAGGAGATAGAACCAGAATTGCTCACTTTTTTCCTAATATTGCTACTACACCAAAGGGAAGTGATTTACTTTGGTTCCCACAACAAAATGAATATTTTAACCAAAAGCAGGGAACTGAAGTCTTGTGGTTCAGTATATAGAGGCTGTTCTATTTCCTATGAGCAAATGTAATCAAGAAATGAATGTCCTGCCTGCAAAGGCACCAAAACATATAACAAACAATTGGAAACCAACTAAAATCATCAGTTTCAAAACCCCCTATAGTGAATATGAAGATAACTAACATCACAAGTACTAATGTATTGCCAGCATCTCTTTGGTAGCTAGCCATAACTATTAGTGAATTGTGCTTTAAAAGATTTTGTAGGCATTAATTCAACCACTCACTTGCCCTAGATCACACGAAGCTATAGTCTGGACTAGTTCCAACTGTTAAACACAGATGAAGAAACACAATATGAATAATAACTACAAAAGTATCTCGAATATGTATTATATACCAGGTACTGGGCTAAGTTATTTTATGCATAATTGTATTTGAGCTTCACCACAACCCTTTAAGATAAGTTCATTAACCCCATTTTGTATATACGAACAACTTGATCAAGGTATAAAATTATTCAGTGTAAATTCATAATTTAGCTCTAGAACTTCTAGAATATTTCTTTTATTGGCCCTGAAACTAGTAAAATCACATAATATTTTGAGCCAAAATCCAGTTTTTAAAAAACGGCCTGTCACCTACCTCAAGCGTTTCTTTGGAGGATTCAGTTACATACGCCAAGTATATATCATAGTGCTCAACAAATTAAAAGAGCACAAAATAATAGTCACATTATCATCATTAAGAACATTGCTTCTATTATTAAAATCATATGATTCCCTGATTAATTTATATAACTCTTCTAAATTCGGCCTTTTAAATCTATTTAATAGCACTTGTTAACCTGCTACTCTTACTTCTGTCTCTTTGAATCTATCTATGAGCTGGTTCTGTTTCTGTCTGGACCCTGGTCACCTGCCCCATTCCCAGGGCCATCATGTTTTCATTAACCCAGTGCTCCATAACCAAGAGCATCTGTCCAGGCTGCATTTGTCATTGAAGAACAACACCACCAGAAAACTTTAGGCCCTGGAATCATGAGGTCCAGTGTGCTGATTAGCAAGCACACTAGCAGAGTTCCTTCTTCTCAAGATTATCTGGCAACGACTCAAACACAAGGATCAAGAATCAGATACTAGTAATAATCTACAATTCAAGAACTAGAACTTCAACTGAAAGGAAAAAAGTGCTGATTGCTGGAACTAGTGCTCAGTATTGAGCCAGACTAAGACCAAAGCCATTTGATATTCATTCCAAGAATATTTCCTTGGAACCATTTAAATATCTATCATTAGAATTGACCCTAGGTTTTTAGCTGTCTAAGCCAACAGATGGTTTCAAATACTTCTTGTATGAGGAAGGACGCAGGACCAGCAGAGTCTGACAGTATATTGCTATTTTGCCTCTATTTGCTCATCTGTAAAATAAAAATAATATGTCCCCTGCCTACCTGAAGATATGTGGAAGTATCAAATGATATGATGTATATGAAAGGGCTATGTAAAACATACAAATTTGTATTTTAATTGGCTTCATTCATAGCACTTACTGACCTTCTAATACTCCTTGCACTCTGCTTATTGATTGTGTTCACTCATTAGTATCTATGTCTCCTTACTAGATTCTGGAGGGCAGGAATCTTTAATTGTTTTGTCCACTGATTGATACCAAACACTTACTAATAAGAGTGCTTCCTTTATATTAGGAAAGATAAATGTGTTAAGTAAACATATATGCTAATGTTTATTATAATCTTATATTAGTTAAGATAAATTGATACTATCAGTTTGTATTAACAAGGTTGTCTTTATACAGAAAACTTCCAAAGACACAACTTTAATTTAAGGATTGGTTAAATGATAAGAATTCCAGATCTGATCTCAGGCTGGAGAGAGTCTTGTTTCTAAGCAGGTAAACCCCACAGAGTTCTTCAAATTATAGAAACTAAACGATAACTTGTCTGCCTAAGAGGCTTGCCGGCCACACCTACAGCAAACATTGCAGAATTTCCAAGGCCAAATAGCTTAATTTTTATCCTTAAATACAGTTACAGCATATACACACAATTCCACTTAACTAAAATTATTTTAAATGTGGTTGGATTCAGCCAAACAAATGTCTATATTGAATCAATAACACCAGTTCCCTGAATACAGCTCTTTCCAGCTGGTCATTGTGGCTGTACATAATCACCAAGTAGAGGAGATTGGGATGCATAAGTAGCATGTGATTGTTCCAATCACCTTCTCTAGGATTGGGCTCTCAATTTCCTTCCTTGTGGGCCACAATCTGCATACAAACATGAGCAAATAGATTTTTTTGAAGAAGATAGTAAGGCACTTAATTTGACTGTGTGATGATTTATTAAATGGGAGAAATAGAGATCACATACCTAAGCACCTAATCCCTCCACCCATAAAATATTAGAAGTGAGCTTAAGCAGGTATGGCAATTCATAGCCTGAAGGTTTTCTGAAAGACAAATTACAGGAATAGGGACATCTGAAAAGTGTCTTAAATAATAGGGAATTTCCTTGATAAAGAGAGAACAAGAAGGCACCAGCAGAAAGAACATCATGTGCAAAGGCTCTGAGATTTCAGGAAGCATTATAAATTCAGGGAAATACTGATATTCAGCATAGCTAGAGCATAGGGTGAGTGTCAATTGGAGTAGGACTCCTAAGAGTCATTGACGGACATTGCACCAAAATCCTTGGTAGCCTCAGATTTCCAGAGTATACGATAAACTCCAAATGTTGTCTAAAAACAAACATAGCTAACATTTACTGAGGAAGGACTCAGTGCTAGACACTGGCAACTTGCCCTAAAGTCAAGGTCACACAGTAAAGTGAGGGAGCCAGGATGGGAACCCAGTCAGTCTGGCTACAAAGGCAATGGTCTCATCAAGTACATTCTAAATTTATTGAAAGGGACCTCAAACCTGAAGACTATGAAGGATCACTGCCATAATGGACAGGTAGCCCCTCTGAGTTACTCTTACTGTGCATCTCGTGCATGGGTGGAAATGCAATGTGTTCTCCT
The DNA here is from genome assembly GCF_049350105.2 of Macaca mulatta. Taxonomy (NCBI): domain Eukaryota; kingdom Metazoa; phylum Chordata; class Mammalia; order Primates; family Cercopithecidae; genus Macaca; species Macaca mulatta. The sequence continues at coordinate 82,716,538 of NC_133419.1, forward strand.
CCCCTAAAGGTCAGAGTGCAATGTCTTCTCTGTGGGCATGTTGCTGCATCCAAAGCTCTCCCAGTGGCTGAGCAGATGCCCTGCCAGATGGTAGCCACTTGGACCTGGGCCCCACTGTCACAGGTGGCCAGGACAATTGCCTTGTAGCAGTTGTAAATGTCACCATCTCTCACAGACTGGACAGCTGGATAGAATGCTCAGAGCCAAGCAGGTGCTGACCATACAGCACATGGTTTTCCTGCCCAGAGGGAAGAAAATCAGTGTTTCAGATCACATCCAGCACTGTGCCTATGGAATAGTTCTTACTGCACTGAACAACACGCTCCATTACACTTGGGAAGTGGAAGAAATATCAAGGAAAAATGTGATTATTTATTCAAAAACATTTCTGTTTACATCACCCTTCTGGCTACCCAGGCTTTCCTGATCTACATTCTGCCTACCTGTTCTTCTTCATCCTTCTATGTTCAAATTAAGTATGTCTTCCTCTGTAAAAGCTTCCCTGATCTTGCCCAGAGTCAACTAACAGAAAATCCTGCCATTTTGGTGCTCAGGCTTATGGGGGGAAAAGACATGTGACAAGATGCAAATGCAACTTAGTATGTGAAAAGTGCGACATGGCCCAAAAGGGAAAATGACAACCTTCTTGGAAGGTTCACAGAGAGCTTAACCGAGGAATAAATGTTTGGTTCGTGTCTCAAAGTATAAGTCAGAATTCATTAGGCAGACAATAATTTGAAAGGAATCAAAGTAAAGAATCACAAGGGCAGAAGCTGAGAAGTTGGTGGCTTTGGATAGTAGTGAGCAGTTAAATAGGGCCACAGTGCAAAAAGCTTTATGAAAAAAAAGTATCAATTTGCTTTTGCTGTGTAACAAACTATAGCAAAACTCAGAGGTGTGCAACAATAAGTTGTGGGACTCTAGTTATGTCATCTGGACTTGCTCACTCAAGTGTAGGGAGCTCTGCTCTAGACAACGTTTGGCTAGGGCAACACTGTCTTGCTTGTTCATCTTCCTCCTCTCACGACCAGCAGGATAGACTAGACTAGGCATATACTTCTTGTGGAGATGGCAGAAGCACAAGAGTAAATCAGACCAGTAATCCAAATAGTTTTCAAGATATTGCTTGTGTCACATATGTTAATATCTCTTTAACCAAAACATGTCACATAGTTGAACATAAAGTCAAGGAGTGAAGGAGTGAAGTGATCCCCACCCTCAGTGAGAGAGGACTGTGCTACATGGACACCAAAAACATTATATCACTGGAGATATCAATATACATGAGAAGTAACCAACAGGTGAGTCTGGGGATGAGGTATGAACAAGATCATGAGTTGCACTGTAAACCATACTAATGAAATTTTCACTTCATTTCCCATCTTACAGAAACTATGGCACTAAAGTATTTTAAATGAAGAAATGACATGCTTGTATATGTATTTTAAGAAGATCTATCTGGCCTCTATAGAAGACACTTTGGAGGATACCAAAAGTAGAGACAGTCAAAGCAGCTAAGAAGCTAAGAGTCTTAAAGAAATTATTTTAAGTAAGGTAGTAGCTGTCACAGAAGACATAAAGATAAGGAAGTTCGAGTAGAATATACAAATTTTACACAATATGTTTATCTGCAAACAGTTATAAAGGCAGTGGTGAGGGAAAGAGGAAAGCTCAAGATGCCCGTCTTAACTAAAAAAAAAAATCACAGGAAGCAAGAAGCAAAAGAGTTATGGAAGGAAAACAATAGGTCAGGCTTGGACATGAGTAGTCAGAGAGGAGGATGTCCTGTAGGTGTTTGCAGTTGGGCAGGAGAGAATTTTAATCTGGAGATACTGGACACAGACAGCGGAATAATAGTCACTGGAGACTCAGAAAGGTAGGAAAGTTAAAGGGGGTGAAGGATAAGAAGTTACTCAATGGTTAAAATGCACACTATTCAGATGATGGTTATACTGAAAGCCCAGACTGCACCCCCATGTAACAAAACTGTACTTGTACTTCCTAAATCTATAAAAAGTATTTTTTTAATTTGCACAGATGTTGTTTTAAAAAAAGAGTGACTGGTATTTATATAATAGTGAATGCTGCAACTGTGATGGTGAATACTTGGAGAAAGACTAAAATGTATACTGAAAATAGTAGAAGCTCAAATTTGTTACTAGAGTATATTTTGGGATCACTTTGAGAATCAGAAGCAAGCCGTGGACTCACTCCTAGAAACATGCATGGGCACACGCAAAACCATTTTCAGACACAATTTCAGAGAGCCTGTGCATTTCATAAAGTCTCTCCAATAGACCCTTTAAGGATTGAAGAGATTATAAAGCCCTGATTCAAAGGATAAACAGAGAGAATAATAACAAATGAAAGATAGAAAAAGGAAGAGAAGAGTGGATAGAGACAAAATCTGAACCCCTGGGTCATGAGCGAGAGTTCACTAGGTGCTAAAGTCCTACTTAAGTTGGAACATTTAGAGTAGACCTTCAGTACAAAAACAATGTAGAAGGCAAAGACCTGGAGACAAAAGAAAAGAGACAGTGAAAGACAAACAGTAGTCCTCAATTATCTGCAGGGGATACGATCCAAGACCTTGAGTAGATGCCTGAAATGTGGTATATATGGAACTGAACCCTATATATACTTTGTTTCTATCCATTCATACCTATGATAAAGTTTAATTTATAATTTAAGCACAGTAATAACATACTAACAACAATAACTAATAAAATGGGGCAACGATAACAATATACTTTAATAAAAACTCTTTCAAAATATCTTAATATCCTCAGACCCTGATTGCCCATAGGAACTGAAACTGCAGAAAGTGAAACTATGGATAAAGGGGGACACCTGTATGACTTTCAGCCAGCAACCATGTCTCAGGCCATTGCAGGCATGCAGGCTCACATCTTGCCTCACTGGAATGTGGGTATGAGTGACTTTACTGCCTGATTTTTCAGCGCGGGCTCAGGACCCAGCTGTGAAACCAACCCGCAGAAGCCACATGTCAGTAACTGTGAGGCCCTTTAGGGGAAGGCAGAAGCTAGGAGCAGGGACTTGGTGAAGGTTATGCAAAATTATCATAAACAGTCACAATTACCAGGGACTCCTGTGAAATGCTGAAAGTGTGACCGAGAAGCTGGCAAAACAATCTTATTATATGAGTACCCAAAGAGTAATGCAATATCCTACTTTCCTAGAAGGCTTCTTGTTCACTAGCACTAGTACTCAGTGCCTCAAATAGTATCTGGCAAACAATTACAATAAATATGTGTCCCAGGAATGAATAAAACCAACTCTATGAAGCACCCAAGAATTTCTTCTCTTCAGGCTTATAAATATTATCTTCCTCTAAAACATGCCAGCGGCTCCAGTGATCAGTCTGGGACCCTTCTAAGGAAGTACTGAGTCTTTATTTCTAATTAATTCATTTTATTATTTTTAGTTCACCCCAAATGTGAGACATTTAGAAAACTCAGATATAATGTAAAGTATTTTATTATTATTTTCTCAGTTCTCTCTGGCGCCAGGCAAATTTGGTCATAAACAAAAGCTAATAAACCCTGATTTAAGGGCCATAATGCCTCTAGTGTGTGTACTAGGAGTACAACAAGATGATGCAATACCACAAGGCCCTGTTTTAGTTAAAAGTCACATTAATGATTTCATCCTTCATAGTTGCCCAAAGAACCCTGAGAAAGAAACCTTCAACTCTTACATCGTTTTCTGTCTTAAGGGTAATGAACCATATGTGTAGACAGCTGCACTGTCTGTAAACTATGGTCATTAATTAGACAGGAGACAGGACACTTCCAGGGAGAGGCGGGTGGAAAGAGAAGGGTGAGACTTTGAAAAGTCATGGCGATTATTAATAACAGAAAGGGCAATGAAAAGGGTAAGATGCCTGTCCTCCATATTTCAAATATATTACATTGCCCATAGCAATGAAGTAGCGGAAAGGTCTGGACAGCATGGAGAATGTTTTGGACCTGCATCTGACGCCAGAGTTAAACAAAACGGTGTACCATAGGTAAGGATACATGTAGATTCACATAGAGAGTTTCAAGGACTATGCCAAGTTGGTGAACCATTTTCCTAAGGAATAAGAAGTAAATTTAGTCTACAGGAGTTACTGAATTACCATACAGAATGTAAATCAAAGAACACAGGGAGAGAACATCAGATTTGAGCTTTCTCCCGATTTTCAGGTATGAATGTCTAAGATATCAGATGCTTGGATAATTGAGACTAAAATTATAAATTATGGGACAAGAGTCCAAGTTGGGTTAGAGCAAGCAAGAATAAAGGCTATGACTAACACAGATATTTATGGCTTACAGGCCAAATCCAGCTAGAGAGGTGGCTCCAGCCCATGAAGGCATGGTATACCTTCTGATATCGTTCTTCATTTTACGGGCTACATGTGGGACACATCTCTAAAAACATAAATGTAGATACAGAAAATACCAGAAACAAGTGTAAGCGCTCCCATTTCTTAAACTTTTTGCAATCATCATCAATTATTCACTATACTAAGGCCAGCAAAGGCCAGTGTCTGTACCAGCACATAAGCACCAATAGACAGGAAGTCTACTCAACACCGTATTTTCAGCACCTCACATACTGGCCAGAACAGACTCAATGGGAATTTCTTAGATTAATTAAATCATATATTTATTGAAAAATTGGAGTAACCTCTCTACAAAAGAATCCAGAAATGTACTGAATAGAGAATAATAAACTGAAAAGTCTGACTGATAAAAGCATCATCTTTGTTTGTGCTGTGTGAAATGGTGATCACAACTAAGTGTAAGTGTAAAAAAAAATCTGTGATTGAAAGGCCAGATATATTGACAAAAGAGAAGGACAGTTAAAGAACCATTGAAGAGTTATGGACAGCAGAGTGACATGATCAAGTTGACATATGATAAAGTCCTTCTGGAAGTTAAATGGCAAGTGGATTAGTGAGTAGAGTAAATTACAGCAGGAAGGCCAGGAAGACACTATTGTTTTCATCTAGACAAAACATAATAAGCACATGAATTAGGACTGTGAAAATAGAGGGGATGGGACAGATATTAATAGGGTAGTACTGATGTGACTTTGTGACTCTTGGATATTAGGAAGCAAGAAAAACAAAAAATTCTGGGATTGCTTCCAAAGCACTAACTTCAGAGCTACAAAAGTTATTACATTATCAATAAATATTTCATGGATTAATAAATAAAACATGTGTAATATTTAAATTCTTATTATTTATAGAAACTGTGCTGATAACATTTATATGCTCATTTTTCAAAATTCAGAGAACATTTGTTGAGAGCCACATAACTACTGAGTTAAATGTTGAATGTGGCTGAAAATGAATGAAAGAAGGAAGAGAAAGCACCATGTGGATTATAAGCATGTGAGGGCTGCCCTGTTCTCAATTTTTCTGCCCCAGTTTCCCAAGAGAAGATTAGGGCTTGTCAGACTCACACTTAATTTTGGATCATGGAACACGGACACTATGATAGTTGCCAGCACCTCTCAATTGTGTGATTGAAAAGGCCTAGAGAGGTGACTGCCAACAAGTCTGGACCACTGTCCTTTCTGAAGCCATGTGTTTGTAAAGGGAATTTTCAGCATTGCTAATCCACATAGCAACAAGTTGGCCATGTGGATTAGCAATGCTGGAAATTCCCTTCACGAACACATGGCACACTGCCTCTTACACTTACCTCCAAATCAAACACTCTTCTGAGCTCCCATAGCATATTGTATTTTCTTCTTTTGTTTTATTTACTATTATCTATAGTAGTAAATATTTATTAAGCACTTATTATGTCAGACACTATTCTGGACAATGTGGGTATACCAGTGAACAAAACAAACTAGATTATGTAAATAATAAAAACAACCACTATGTTGTAGTTTTATTATTTTTTGTTTAGGTTTACATCTTATATCTGATAATAAAGGATAAGCTCTCAGATAACCTTCAGAACAATTGTAGTCACACTTACTTCCCTTCTCCTTTCAGTGAATAAACTCCTTATACCTCATTTTTGAATCTTAATTACGTTTCAGACATCTAAGAAAATTTTGCACTCTTGAAAACAGAGGAGTCATCATAGTGTTAAAATTTCCTGGTAGAATCTTCTACAATTCTGTTACTCCATTTCACCTTAATTAAAGAGTTTGCACATCAACAACTTTTGTTATCATTAATGGAATCTAATATTGAAAATACAGTTTAATTCAATAAACATTAATTGAGCACTTATTGTATATGAGCTCATATGCTATACACTGTGGATATGGGATTGATTAAAGCATAGGCTATCAAATTTTGCCAGAGAAAACAGATGTGTAAATACACACTGCATAAATACTGATAATGTAATAAGTTAAATACATGCAATTTATATACAAGTTATAGGTAAGACACAAAAATGGAGGGATGCTCCTAATAGAATAGAATAATGGCACCTCCTTGGATTTTGATAATGAAATGGAGTCCAGTGGCAAGACTTTCCAAGAAGAGAGAACTCACTCAACCAAAAAAATCAATGTGGTAAACACAAAGTAATATCAAAAACAGGACCTATGTAAAGGAAAAATACTGATAAAAGCACAATCTCTTAAACATGTGGAAATTCATCCATGTTAAGCAGATCAGCATTCAAGGTATCAAATACTTTCTGTGCTCCGATACACCAAGATCTCAACATCTGGATTTGCAGAGGCAGGATCACTCTTTTTTTTTTTTTTTTTTTTTTTTTTTTTTTTGAGACGGAGTCTCGCTCTGTCGCCCAGGCTGGAGTGCAGTGGCGCGATCTCGGCTCACTGCAAGCTCCGCCTCCCGGGTTCACGCCATTCTCCTGCCTCAGCCTCCTGAGTAGCTGGGACTACAGGCGCCCGCCACCGCGCCCGGCTAATTTTTGGTATTTTTAGTAGAGACGGGGTTTCACTGTGGTCTCGATCTCCTGACCTTGTGATCCGCCCGCCTCGGCCTCCCAAAGTGCTGGGATTACAGGCGTGAGCCACCGCGCCCGGCCACAGGATCACTCTTTATGTGGTGTTTCTGTAATTAGAAGCTATAAAATGTAGTAGTCAGATGTTAAATACCTGTATGAGTACTAAACCCATATATAATCAGCTAGGATCTTAATTACGCCTGAGAGAATGGATTAGGTTTCAACAACATTAACAATAAGAATAATATTAGGTAAAACTTACTGAGCATTTACTGGAAACTAAGACTTGTTCCAAGCATCTTGTTACATAAGTGGAGTCACAAAATAGAGAAACCACAGAAAATGCAGTCGGTTTCTGTTGTTATTCCCACTTTACAGACAAGAAAATGAATGCATAATTGAGTAATTTGTCCAAGGTCACAAAAGAGGTAGAAAAATTAAAGTCTTATAAATAATTATAGTATAGAATGGGGAATTGGTGTTGGTAAATTCTGTATCATTAAATAGCATAGGACCTATAGGAAACGGGGTAAGACAGTCTTTGGAACTGGTGGCTTATGAGGAGATCATAAGCTCGTACAGCAAGTTTTCTGAGTGTCTATTGGAAATGAACCATTGCATGCCAAAGAGAGAGGTTTGTATGTGGAAGGGGCTGGGGCAATAGGGATGAGTATGATGGCCCGGGTACCTTTTAGAAAGTTGCTTAACCACAGGAAGGAATACTCCACAGGGAGGAAGTACATGTGTTGAAGAGTTAATATTTAAGTATCCATCCAGGACAGTCAATGAGCAAAAGAACAATGAGCGAAACTTTGAGCAGTCAATCCTAAGTGAAATAACTCAGGAACATAAAGTTAAATACTGCATGTTCTCACTTAGAAGTGGGAGTTTAATAATGTGTACACATGGACATAGAAAGTGGAAAAATAGACATGGAGACTCTGAAAGGTGAGAGGGTGGGAGGGGGGTGAGAGATGAGAAACTACCTAATGGCTACAATGTACACTATTCAGGTGATGGGTACTCTAAAAGCCAAAACTTCACCACTATGCAATATATCCATGTAAAAAAACTGCACTTGTATCCCCTAAATCTATTTATTTTAAGTCTGAGCAGTCAGATACTAATAGTACCAAAGGCTTGCACAGTGTTCATGATGTGGCCTGCACTACACTAAGTGCTTTACAAGTATTAACTCCTTAATCCTCACAACCCTACGAAACAGGGACCTCTATTATCACCAACATTTTATAGATGCAGAAAATAAGTCACAAAGAGATGGAGAAACTTGCCTGTGGTCTTACAACTAGTAAGTGGCAGGCCTGAGATTCCAGGACAGGCAGACTTGCTCTGAAGTACTACATTAGGCACACTTCCTAGGAGAGGTGAAAGGTAGGAAATGCTGTGGAGATTGCAATTGGATATTGTTCATCTATTTTCTTCTTTAACTCTACCGTATATTTACTAAGCATCTATTTTATGCCAAACACTATTCCAAGCAATGTGGGAAGATCAGTAAACAAAACAAACGAGTCTCTTTCTCGCTCTCAAGGCAATTGCATTGATGAATCAACTCTATAGTAAACTAAGAAATAGAATTCTTAGGCCGAACACGGTTGCTCACACCTGTATTTCCAACACTTTGGGAGGCTGAGGAGGATGAATCACCTGAGGTTAGGAGTTCAAGACCAGACTGGTCAACCTGGTGAAACCCTGTCCCTACTAAAAATACAAAAATTAGCTGGGTGTGTTGGTGCACACCTGTAATCCCAGCTACTCAGGAGGCTGAGGCAGGATAATCGCTTGAACCTAGGAGGTGGCAGTGGCAGTGAGCCAAGATCGTGCCACTGCACTCCAGCCTGGGCAACTGAGCGAGATTCTGCCAAAAAAAAAAAAAAAGAAAAAAAAAGAAAAAGAAAGAAAGAAAAGAGAGAAAGAAAGAAAAGAAAAAAGAAATAGAATCCTTAAGTGTGACAGGCACTTTACCTAACCTTCTATATACCATATCAAGTTTAACCCTCACAAATGTACTACCATCATCCTCATTTTACAGATAAGGAAACTAAATCTTAGGGGCATTAAATACATTTAAACAGATTGCAAATGTGGATGTAGTGAGTCTAAACTAGATCTGCTGGACTATGAAGCTCATATTTAAACTTACTCTAGTGCTTAAAAGAGAAACAGGATCAAAGAAGTACTTTTATGATATAGAATATCAGAATCATTTTTAGCCATAACAGAGGGCATAAGGAGCAGGCAGGGATCAGAGCAATGGTTTAAATGGGAATATTGGAGAGCAAAAAAATATTGTTTGGTGATATGGATGACATTTTAACCAAAGGGCAAGAGAGCTAGGAAAGAATATCATCTGCATGTTTTTAACTGGACTCTCTCAAATTCTTGATCATGAAGTATACTATAGAGCCAATAAAAGCCACAGTCATGTGTATTTTTTTCTTCAAACAAAAATTTAAAAATGCCCATGTTCCCTCGAAGCCTTACAGCCCTGTAGCCAAGGATTGAAATTGTACAGAATGGATTTTTCCCAGTGAAACAACAGTAAACCTCTGGTGACTGATCATATGGAAAATAAACATTTTTTATTTTTGCTGAAAGAAATGGAGCCAAGTTTTGTCTCAGCTGAGCTATCTTTGAAGGGATCTGCCTTTCTTCCTTTCTGGTGTTGCTCTCTATCTAGCCACCTCTCCCTTTAGGAGGGATGCCTTTATATCATCTGTTATCAAGTAGGACCATGCTCTTCCAAAGGCACGCAGTGTTTCAAAAGTACCTGCTGGATGCTCTGACTTGGCTCTGAATTCCAGCTGCTGCATTGCCTTTGTCCCAGGCAGAGAGAGTTCTCAGCACCAGATTAATGGTAACATGTGATTATTTAAAAATATTATCCACTCTTGTGATAATGCTTGTTGGCTGTCACTCTCAAAGCTAAAGGTCAGTGGTATCTGAAGAGTGCTGTCCCCCAACTCGAAAAAAGGATCTCACTGGGCATTTCAAAATAAGCTGACAAGCTCTGTGAATCTATAGTGTATTGCTATGATGTGTTTTTTTTTCTTTACAAGTTGGTTGAAAGTTTTTCCTGCCATCTCTTCATATCCAGTAAATGTACAGTTGTTTCTAATAAGTCAGATCGTATCTGTTACAGCACAGTAAACTACTACTGACCCAAGGAATAGTTTTCTGAGTAACTAAAGAAAAATAAAATTATTATTTTCAAGCTTCTTAATGCTTTTAATTTTTGAAATTCTTTTTGTATCTTCATCACATTTAATCATCAAAGCAGTCATGAAGACAGGCAAAGAAAATGTCATTATCTTCATTTTACGATATGAAAACTGAGGCTTAGAGAAAGAATGGAAATCAACTTAATGACAACAAATTTAGAAAATTACAGAGCTAAAGTTCAAATCTAATTTTCCCTTTTTTTTTTTATTATACTTTATGTTCTAGGGTACATGTGCACAACATGCAGGTTTGTTACATATGTATACATGTGCCATGTTGGTGTGCTGCACCCATTAGCTCATCATTTACATTAGGTATATCTCCTAATGCTATCCCTCCCCCTTCCCCCCACCCCACAACAGGCCCTGTCAGAGAAATGCAAATCAAAACCACAATGAGATACCATCTCACACCAGTTAAAATGGTGATCATTAAAAAGTCAGGAAACAACAGGTGCTGGAGAGGATGTGGAGAAATAGGAACACTTTTACACTGTTAGTGGGACTGTAAACTAGTTCAACCATTGTGAAAGACAATGTGGCGATTCCTCAAGGACCTAGAACTAGAAAACCATTTGACCCAGCCATCCCATTACTGGGGATATACCCAAAGGATTATAAATCATGCTGCTATAAAGACACATGCACACGTATGTTTATTGCGACACTATTCAGAACAGCAAAGACTTGGAACCAACCCATATGTCCATCAGTGACAGGCTGGATTAAGAAAATGTGGCACATATACACCATGGAATCCTATGCAGCCATAAAAAAGGATGAGTTCGTGTCCTTTGTAGGGACATGGATGCAGCTGGAAACCATTATTCTCAGCAAACTATCGCAAGAACAGAAAACCAAACACCGCATGTTCTCATTCACAGGTGGGAATTGAACAATAACACTTGGACACAGGAAGGGGAACATTTTCCCTTCTTTAAAACAAAATGTCTTTTTGTCTGTTGACGCTATGGAAAAATTATAATAAAACATGAAAACTTAGGGAGGAAAGTTTAAGAAAATTTAGCAACAATTATAGATTACATATATATTGCACACATTTAATACATAATATAGTCATGCATCACTAACAGTGATAAGTTCTGATAAATGCATCTTTAGGCTATTTCATTGTTGTGCAAACATAGAGTGCACTTACACAAACCTGTATGGTATAGCCTATTACACATCTAGGCTATATGTTGTAGCCTACTGTTTGTAGCCTAGGCTACAAACATGGACAGCAAGTTACTGTACTGAATTCCACAGGCAACTGTAATACCACAATAAGTATATCTAAGCATAGAAAAGGTACAATAAAAATTCAATATTATAATCTTATGGAACACTGTCATATCCACAGACCACTGTTGGCCAAAATGTCATTATATGGGCCGTGACTGTATATACAAGCCTAACTGCCTGCAGACTCACGCTCATATTTTAGATCTGAAAGTTAAATCTTAGATAATCTAGATCTTAAGAGTAGTTACCAGGTCACCTTGATCAGCTTGAGGTAGAGGTCTTTTTGACAGAGACAGCTTCATCTCTGTGCCTAGGCAACTTCAAACATAGCTTTTTCTTGGACTCCCTTATGAAACCATTCTTACTGGTATTTATTCCCATTTATTTCCAGAAAATTCTATTTTCCCATGTACATGGATTTTGACCAAGTCTTGAATTAATGCTTGTTGGCCTCTAATGTATTCAAAATGACAGGATGGTCTTATGGAAGACAATTTGGTCTACAAAAACATGCAGTGGCCCTTTTCATTTCTCTAATCACTACACTCAGGGACTGAGGCATACGATAAATACTACTCCAAGATTCCATTGTCAATTAAGTCTTCCTGAATGGAGCACCAATTATATCTCATAATCTATTCACTATGCATATCAATAATATTCACTGTGAAACATAAAGTTACAAATTATTTTACCAGGCCAAAACATAGCAAACTATTTCATGTGTGGTCAAAATAATGAATATTGAAACATGACATACTATTTTTATCTACTCAATTAGCAATTTTAAAAAAGAATTAATTTTTTCAAGTATGCCATAAAACTGGCATTATCATTAACTGTTGGAGAGCCTGTAAATCTTTACAATCAATAGAAGAAGTATTTTGGGATATATATTTAGATTCTTTAACAAGCTCGTATAATAATTAGCTTGCAATTCCTCCCCTATAAATAAGTCCACACTAATAAAACAGATAAAAAGTACACAAGGGTTTATGTATCAATATAGTTATTATATGTTACAGAAGAAGTAGGAAACACTGTAAATATCCTCAAAATAGAAGAATGATTAAAATATGGTATATTTACATCAGAAACTATTTTGCAGAATTTATGTTTTCAAATGATATTTCATGGCATAAGCAAAACGTCACAATAAAATAAACAGGTGAAAAAAACAGCAAGATATACATTGTTATGTGCACTGTGATGTCTATATATTAAAGTGTAGGTAGGAGTGACAGTGTGGCTTGGGTAAGGAAATAATAAAAGGGTCTCAGTTCTGTATCTCGGTGGACACAGTAGAGAGCATGTTGAGATGGTGAGGTGTTGCATAAAGTTGACTGGTTCAAAGGAGGCAGGAATTCAACTTTAGAGTTTGGTTACATAATAACCTCTAGAATTTCTCAGAAATTTTAAGGTGATCTTTAGCCTTCCAACAGCATATAAAATCAGAGACTGACACAGTTATACATGGATTAAAAGGGAAAGGTAAAGACATTCAGGATCCAAATGTATTTATATGACCTGGTTCACTTGTTGTTTTTCCTTTTCCTTTTATTTTCTATTTTGAGACAAGGTATTTCTCTGTGTACAGTGGTAACATCATGGTTTATTTATTTTTTTTTTTAATTTATTTATTATTATTATACTTTAAGTTGTAGGGTACATGTGCATAACGTGCAGGTTTGTTACATATGTATACTTGTGCCATGTTGCTGTGCTGCACCCATCAACTCGTCATTTACATCAGGTATAACTCCCAATGCAATCCCTCCCCCCTCCCCCCTCCCCATGATAGGCCCCGGTGTGTGATGTTCCCCTTCCTGAGTCCGAGTGATCTCATTGTTCAGTTCCCACCTATGAGTGAGAACATGCGGTGTTTGGTTTTCTGTTCTTGTGATAGTTTGCTAAGAATGATGGATTCCAGCCGCATCCAAGTCCCTACAAAGGACTCAAACTCATCCTTTTTTATGGCTGCATAGTATTCCATGGTGTATATGTGCCACATTTTCTTAATCCAATCTGTCACTGATGGACATTTGGGTTGATTCCAAGTCTTTGCTATTGTGAATAGTGCTGCAATAAACATACGTGTGCATGTGTCTTTATAGCAGCATAATTTGTAATCCTTTGGGTATATACCCAGTAATGGGATGGCTGGGTCATATGGTACATCTAGTTCTAGATCCTTGAGGAATCGCCATACTGTTTTCCATAATGGTTGAACTAGTTTACAATCCCACCAACAGTGTAAAAGTGTTCCTATTTCTCCACATCCTCTCCAGCACCTGTTGTTTCCTGACTTTTTAATGATTGCCATTCTAACTGGTGTGAGATGGTATCTCATGGTGGTTTTGATTTGCATTTCTCTGATGGCCAGTGATGATGAGCATTTTTTCATGTGTCTGTTGGCTGTATGAATGTCTTCTTTTGAGAAATGTCTGTTCATGTCCTTTGCCCACTTTTTGATGGGGTTGTTTGTTTTTTTCTTGTAAATTTGTTTGAGTTCTTTGTAGGTTCTGGATATTAGCCCTTTGTCAGATGAGTAGATTGCAAAAATTTTCTCCCATTCTGTAGGTTGCCTGTTCACTCTGATGGTAGTGTCTTTTGCTGTGCAGAAGCTCTTTAGTTTAATGAGATCCCATTTGTCAATTTTGGCTTTTGCTGCTGTTGCTTTTGGTGTTTTAGACATGAAATCTTTGCCCATGCCTATGTCCTGAATGGTACTACCTAGGTTTTCCTCTAGGATTTTTATGGTATTAGGTCTAACATTTAAGTCTCTAATCCATCTTGAATTAATTTTCGTATAAGGAGTAAGGAAAGGATCCAGTTTCAGCTTTCTACTTATGGCTAGCCAATTTTCCCAGCACCATTTATTAAATAGGGAATCCTTTCCCCATTTCTTGTTTCTCTCAGGTTTGTCAAAGATCAAATGGCTGTAGATGTGTGGTATTATTTCTGAGGACTCTGTTCTGTTCCATTGGTCTATATCTCTGTTTTGGTACCAGTACCATGCTGTTTTGGTTACTGTAGCCTTGTAGTATAGTTTGAAGTCAGGTAGCGTGATGCCTCCAGCTTTGTTCTTTTGGCTTAGGATTGTCTTGGAGATGCGGGCTCTTTTTTGGTTCCATATGAACTTTAAAGCAGTTTTTTCCAATTCTGTGAAGAAACTCATTGGTAGCTTGATGGGGATGGCATTGAATCTATAAATTACCTTGGGCAGTATGGCCATTTTCACAATATTGATTCTTCCTATCCATGAGCATGGTATGTTCTTCCATTTGTTTGTGTCCTCTTTGATTTCACTGAGCAGTGGTTTGTAGTTCTCCTTGAAGAGGTCCTTTACATCCCTTGTAAGTTGGATTCCTAGGTATTTGATTCTCTTTGAAGCAATTGTGAATGGAAGTTCATTCCTGATTTGGCTCTCTGTTTGTCTGTTACTGGTGTATAAGAATGCTTGTGATTTTTGCACATTAATTTTGTATCCTGAGACTTTGCTGAAGTTGCTTATCAGCTTAAGGAGATTTTGGGCTGAGACAATGGGGTTTTCTAAATATACAATCATGTCATCTGCAAACAGGGACAATTTGACTTCTTCTTTTCCTAACTGAATACCCTTGATTTCTTTCTCTTGCCTGATTGCCCTAGCCAGAACTTCCAACACTATGTTGAATAGGAGTGGTGAGAGAGGGCATCCCTGTCTTGTGCCAGTTTTCAAAGGGAATTTTTCCAGTTTTTGCCCGTTCAGTATGATATTGGCTGTGGGTTTGTCATAAATAGCTCTTATTATTTTGAGGTACGTTCCATCAATACCGAATTTATTGAGCGTTTTTAGCATGAAGGGCTGTTGAATTTTGTCAAAAGCCTTTTCTGCATCAATTGAGATAATCATGTGGTTCTTGTCTTTAGTTCTGTTTATATGCTGGATTATGTTTATTGATTTGCGAATGTTGAACCAGCCTTGCATCCCAGGGATGAAGCCCACTTGATCATGGTGGATAAGCTTTTTGATGTGTTGCTGAATCCGGTTTGCCAGTATTTTATTGAGGATTTTTGCATCGATGTTCATCAGGGATATTGGTCTAAAATTCTCTTTTTTTCTTGTGTCTCTGCCAGGCTTTGGTATCAGGATGATGTTGGCCTCATAAAATGAGTTAGGGAGGATTCCCTCTTTTTCTATTGATTGGAATAGTTTCAGAAGGAATGGTACCAACTCCTCTTTGTACCTCTGGTAGAATTCAGCTGTGAATCCATCTGGTCCTGGACTTTTTTTGGTTGGTAGGCTATTAATTGTTGCCTCAATTTCAGAGCCTGCTATTGGTCTATTCAGGGATTCAACTTCTTCCTGGTTTAGTCTTGGAAGAGTGTAAGTGTCCAGGAAATTATCCATTTCTTCTCGATTTTCCAGTTTATTTGCGTAGAGGTGTTTATAGTATTCTCTGATGGTAGTTTGTATTTCTGTGGGGTCGGTGGTGATATCCCCTTGATCATTTTTAATTGCATCGATTTGATTCTTCTCTCTTTTCTTCTTTATTAGTCTGGCTAGTGGTCTGTCAATTTTGTTGATCTTTTCAAAAAACCAACTCCTGGATTCATTGATTTTTTGGAGGGTTTTTTGTGTTTCTATCTCCTTCAGTTCTGCTCTGATCTTAGTTATTTCTTGCCTTCTGCTAGCTTTCGAATGTGTTTGCTCTTGCTTCTCTAGTTCTTTTAATTGCGATGTTAGAGTGTCAATTTTACATCTTTCCTGCTTTCTCTTGTGGGCATTTAGTGCTATAAATTTCCCTCTACACACTGCTTTAAATGTGTCCCAGAGATTCTGGTATGTTGTATCTTTGTTCTCATTGGTTTCAAAGAACATCTTTATTTCTGCCTTCATTTCGTTATGTACCCAGTAGTCATTCAGGAGCAGGTTGTTCAGTTTCCATGTAGTTGAGCGGTTTTGATTGAGTTTCTTAGTCCTGAGTTCTAGTTTGATTGCACTGTGGTCTGAGAGACAGTTTGTTATAATTTCTGTTCTTGTACATTTGCTGAGGAGTGCTTTACTTCCAATTACGTGGTCAATTTTGGAGTAAGTATGATGTGGTGCTGAGAAGAATGTATATTCTGCTGATTTGGGGTGGAGAGTTCTATAGATGTCTATTAGGTCTGCTTGCTGCAGAGATGAGTTCAATTCCTGGATATCCTTGTTAACTTTCTGTCTCGTTGATCTGTCTAATGTTGACAGTGGAGTGTTGAAGTCTCCCATTATTATTGTATGGGAGTCTAAGTCTCTTTGTAAGTCTCTAAGGACTTGCTTTATGAATCTGGGTGCTCCTGTATTGGGTGCATATATATTTAGGATAGTTAGCTCTTCCTGTTGAATTGATCCCTTTACCATTATGTAATGGCCTTCTTTGTCTCTTTTGATCTTTGATGGTTTAAAGTCTGTTTTATCAGAGACTAGTATTGCAACCCCTGCTTTTTTTTGTTCTCCATTTGCTTGGTAAATCTTCCTCCATCCCTTTATTTTGAGCCTATGTATGTCTCTGCGTGTGAGATGGGTCTCCTGAATACAGCAGACTGATGGGTCTTGACTCTTTATCCAGTTTGCCAGTCTGTGTCTTTTAATTGGAGCATTTAGTCCATTTACATTTAAGGTTAATATTGTTATGTGTGAACTTGATCCTGCCATTATGATATTAACTGGTTATTTTGCTCATTAGTTGATGCAGTTTCTTCCTAGCCTCAATGGTCTTTACATTTTGGCATGTTTTTGCAATGGCTGGTACCGGTTGTTCCTTTCCATGTTTAGTGCTTCCTTCAGGATCTCTTGTAAGGCAGGCCTAGTGGTGACAAAATCTCTAAGCATTTGCTTATCTGTAAAGGATTTTATTTCTCCTTCACTTATGAAACTTAGTTTGGCTGGATATGAAATTCTGGGTTTAAAATTCTTTTCTTTAAGAATGTTGAATATTGGCCCCCACTCTCTTCTGGCTTGTAGAGTTTCTGCTGAGAGATCTGCTGTTAGTCTGATGGGCTTCCCTTTGTGGGTAACCCGACCTTTCTCTCTGGCTGCCCTTAAGATTTTTTCCTTCATTTCAACTTTGGTGAATCTGGCAATTATGTGTCTTGGAGTTGCTCTTCTCGAGGAGTATCTTTGTGGCGTTCTCTGTATTTCCTGGATTTGAATGTTGGCCTGCCCTACTAGGTTGGGGAAGTTCTCCTGGATGATATCCTGAAGAGTGTTTTCCAACTTGGTTCCATTTTCCCCCTCACTTTCAGGCACCCCAATCAGACGTAGATTTGGTCTTTTTACATAATCCCATACTTCTTGCAGGCTTTGTTCGTTTCTTTTTCTTCTTTTTTCTTTTGGTTTCTCTTCTCGCTTCATTTCATTCATTTGATCCTCAATCGCTGATACTCTTTCTTCCAGTTGATCGAGTCGGTTACTGAAGCTTGTGCATTTGTCACGTATTTCTCGTGTCATGGTTTTCATCTCTTTCATTTCGTTTAGGACCTTCTCTGCATTAATTACTCTAGCCATCAATTCTTCCACTTTTTTTTCAAGATTTTTAGTTTCTTTGCGCTGGGTACGTAACTCCTACTTTAGCTCTGAGAAATTTGATGGACTGAAGCCTTCTTCTCTCATCTCGTCAAAGTCATTCTCCGTCCAGCTTTGATCCGTTGCTGGCGATGAGCTGCGCTCCTTTGCTGGGGGAGATGCGCTCTTATTTTTTGAATTTCCAGCTTTTCTGCCCTGCTTTTTCCCCATCTTTGTGGTTTTATCTGCCTCTGGTCTTTGATGATGGTGATGTACTGATGGGGTTTTGGTGTAGGTGTCCTTCCTGTTTGATAGTTTTCCTTCTAACAGTCAGGACCCTCAGCTGTAGGTCTGTTGGAGATTGCTTGAGGTCCACTCCAGACCCTGTTTGCCTGGGTATCAGCAGCAGAGGCTGCAGAAGATAGAATATTTCTGAACAGCGAGTGTACCTGTCTGATTCTTGCTTTGGAAGCTTCCTCTCAGGGGTGTACTCCTCCCTGTGAGGTGTGGGGTGTCAGACTGCCCCTAGTGGGGGATGTCTCCCAGTTAGGCTACTCAGGGGTCAGGGACCCGCTTGAGCAGGGAGTCTGTCCCTTCTCAGATCTCAACCTCCGTGTTGGGAGATCCACTGCTCTCTTCAAAGCTGTCAGACAGAGTCGTTTGCGTCTGTGCAGAGGTGTCTGTGTGTCTTAGTTTACTGTGCCCTGTCCCCAGAGGTGGAGTCTACAGAGACAGGCAGGTTTCCTTGAGCTGCTGTGAGCTCCACCCAGTTCGAGCTTCCCAGCAGCTTTGTTTACCTACTTAAGCCTCAGCAATGGCGGGAGCCCCTCCCCCAGCCTCGCTGCTGCCTTGCCGGTAGATCACAGACTGCTGCGCTAGCAACGAGGGAGGCTCCGTGGGTGTGGGACCCTCCCGGCCAGGTGTGGGATATGATCTCCTGGTGTGCCTGTTTCCTAAAGCGCAGTATTGGGGTGGGAGTTACCCGATTTTCCAGGTGTTGTGTGTCTCAGTTCCCCTGGCTAGGAAAAGGGACTCCCTTCCCCCTTGCGCTTCCCAGGTGAGGCGATGCCTCGCCCTGCTTCAGCTCTCGCTGGTCGGGCTGCAGCAGCTGACCAGCTCCGATCGTCCGGCACTCCCCAGTGAGATGAACCCAGTACCTCAGTTGAAAATGCAGAAATCACCGGTCTTCTGTGTCGCTGGCGCTGGGAGTTGGAGACTGGAGCTGCTCCTATTCGGCCATCTTGCTCCGCCAACATCATGGTTTAACTGCAGCCTTCATCTCCTGGGTTCAAGTAATCCTCCTGCCTCAGCCTCCAGAGGAGCTGGGATTACAGGCATGAGCCACCACACTTGGGTAGTTGTTTCTTCTAATAAAAGTAGAAGAAGAATACTTCTACTCCCTGTTATAATCCAGTTTTCTACGTTGATGAATGGTGAAGTTTCATAATTCAGATATGATCTAAGAGATTGCATTCACCTATTTTTTCTTTCATGCAATTCATTTATCAAGTATCTACTAGGTGTTGTGCCACTCATGAAAGTTATTATGGGGAATTGAAGTAATGAACTGCCTGCCGTTCAGGGATTTATAATCTAGTTGAAGTAAAAAAATTAAGGCTATAAAAAAAATCAGAAAGTAAAAGTATCTGCAAAGGGTCTTGTTTTGTACTATTATGAAATCTTAATGAAAGTTTTGAAGATTTTGTAATGGAAAGAAAATTGAGACTTCTGCCTCAGGTAATTGCAGGCTACATAATTTGGATCAAATCTTTTACTGAAGATATTATTCAAAGGTGAATGAAATAAAAATTACATCTTCCATAAAAGTATCAAGAAGGCAACATAACAGTAAACAATGACTAAGATCAAAATCCAGGGGATGCTAGAATCCCAAAAACAAGAGCAGAGAACTGAGGACTCTGTCAGTCCTAGGAGCATTTGCTTATCGTTAAGAGATGTCTGTGAGGTTGCTCTGTTTGGAGACTGCCTGGAGTATCCAAGGAGATAAAAGTTGGAATCTTGGTCATGAGGAAAATATAGAGTTCAGTCAAAATTATGCTTTTAGATGGGACCACAAAGGGCCCTGTCCCTTGGGTAAAAAGCACCCCACCAAAACACACACACACAAAAAAAATCCTTTTTTTTTTTGCTTCTTGGTTTGTGTCTTCTTAATAAAGAAGAAAATTTCAAGCCTGGAACTTGGACATACTATTTCCAGATTACCATTTTTCTCAGGCATCTTGCAGACATAAACATGATATTCTCCTTTTTCAGAGAAGGAAAACATTATCCTGTGCTTCAAATTATTATTTTTTCAATACATTTTCAAATTCAAGATCAAAGTATACCAGGCATGCCAGGCAACAAGTAACAAGAGGTAAAACTAGCAAGGCAAAAGTAAACAAATAACAGAAATAGGCCCAATTAGAAGGTATGTTTTGTAAAACTATTATGATGTTATGCTCAAGGAGTAAAAGACAAGCATAAACATTTCAGAAAGTAACTGGAAATTACAACAAGTGACAGCAGACCTGAAAAGAATACAAATGAAAAATATAATCACCAAAATAAAGAGCTCAATGGGTAGATTTAAAAGCAGATCGAATGCAGCAGAAAAAAATATCTGTGTCTCTTCACATTGTTTTCCTTCTATGTAAGTCTGTCTGTGTACAAATTTTCTTTTTATAAGAACATCATGCATATTGGATTAGGACCCACCTGAATTATCTCGTTATCTCAAAAAATTATATTTGCAACCCCCCTGTTTCCAAATAAGGTCATATTCTTGGGTACATCAATACATGGATTTGGTGGAGACACAATTCAACGAATAACAATGACCCTAACTAATTATCTATATCTGTCTTAAAAACTTAGAAAAACACTGTTTTTAAGTGTCTTCTATCTTAAACATTATCCTTTTATACAGCTGTCATTCAACTCTAGCCTAAATGTTTTGTAAAAGTAATGCTTCAGGAAAATTATTTTTTATTCTTGAAGAACTACAGAGAGAACATTTCACTAATGTTTGACTCCTCTTTCATTTCCTTTTCATATGCCTTAACTCTCATTTTGTCACTCTACTGCCTCATAAGTTCATTCATCTTCCTTAGTATTTTCATTCTAAAGATTCATGTGAATTTGTACCATACCTGCCATAATTAAGTCCATTTTTGTTTATTTGTTCCTGTAATCTTCCCTGCTAAATACTCCCCAAATACACTTTATTTTTATTTATTTATTTGTTTTTGAGACGGAATCTCAAATCTCACTCTATCTCATCCAGGCTGGAGTGCAGTGGTGCAATCTCAGCTCATTGCAGCCCCTGTCTCATGGGTTCAAGCAATTCTCCTGCCTCAGTCTCCCAAGTAGCTGGCACTACAGGCAAGTGCCACGATGCCTGGCTAATTTTGCATTTTTAGTAGAGACAAGGTTTCACCACGTTGGCAAGGCTGGTCTGGAACTCCTTACCTCAGGTGATCCACCCACATTGGCCTCCCAAAGTGCTGGGATTATAGGCATGAGTCACTGTGCCCGGTCTCCCCAATACACTTTGGTATATGTGTCAATGAATTTCTTTCCATCTTAGTTTGCCCATACTTATAGCAAAGACTCGACTTTAATTTATTTTCAAGACGATGAAGAAAATCTGTTTTGAAAAGTTAGATCAGCCATAGACAGAAATGTGCCAGTTATATTATAGTTTTCCACAACCCCAGAGAAAATATTTCTAAGGATGAGCCCAGAACTTAAGTCATATTGTCTTACAGCACAGTAGGAAGAGTTTGGTCTTTGGAGTCATGACACTCTTGAGTTTACATTCCAGCTGTCTTTCACTAACCCTTAGCAAAGGTGCTTAATGTGTTTTCCTTTCTACAAAATGAGAACTACATCATGAAAATATGCCAGCATTAAATGAAATAGCATAAGTGAATGATCTGATAAATAGTATATATTCCATAGGTGATATTTCCTTCTTTCACACTTCTTGTTACCTGGTCACAGTTTGAGACAATTTCTAGTTGGGGGCCGGGAGAGGGGGAGAAGTAAGCTCAAAGTCCATAGAAATGATAGTTCACGGAAATGACAGTATCTGTTTTGGCAAGTTCTCCTGCTCCTAGAGTCTTACAGTCCACCTCAAAAACAGACTCTGATCACAAGCCCTTGTGTGTCTTCCCAGCTGTAGTTTTTCTCAATATTGATAGATCTTTAAGTGTGCAATTATCGTAATTATGTAATTTACAAGGATGACGTCTATGCACACTCTTTAATCACTGTTTATTGGATATGAATATTTGAAAATCAAAGTTAGTAGATCTATTTTATTATATTTTTTCATTTAAACATGCGTTAAGTAATCGAATATATTTGTCAGCATTATTTATGACAGTTAGGGTCAACACTGTTTTTTCCCTTCAGGAGAAGATAACCACAAATTCATTGTAATATCCTGGAAGACAAACCAGGATTGCCTCTGCAACAAGCATTGGTCTCATTTTCCTTCCCAACAGAACTCTCAGTTTGCTTATTTTCTTCTACATAGGAATCTGTCATAGGAATTATCTGTCATAGGAATTAAGACCCCTTCTAGCCCAGGGTATGAATCTTTGTAGAGTAAAGCCAAAAGGCTGAACTCACTCTCCTTGTCAGCAGATTTGTTCAGGTATAAAGGACCAACCTCATAGGCATAGTTAGAAGGGTTCTATTCTTGGCTTAGTATTCTGCTGCTTTTATTTTGAAATTCTTAATTTCGAACAAGGAGCTCTGCACTTCCCTTTTGCCTGAGGCCATGCAAATTATGTAGCTGGTCCTGTAGACATGAACATGGGACACCATGCTGGGCAAAAGACAAGATGGAAAGAATGCTGGGAAGCTGCAAGAAAGCTTTTGTTTGTTTGCTTGTATTATCTTTTAAGGCTATAAATAAAGGGAGCATCTCCTTTTCTGCCTGTGCAGATGGCAGTCTACAAGGGAAGTCTGGAACTTGGACCCTGAGGAAACTGCCCAAGAGGATATGCCAACATTGAGGATGACACAACCATGCTGAACCCTAAAACTACCATATTGTTATTTACTGTTATCTAAGGTTTAGATGACAGTAATCTAAGATAACTGTTATCTAAGATTGGAGTCACTTTTATTTAGATTTCCTGCTATTTGCAGTCAAAAGTAGCAATTTATATTAAAATTTGCCATTTTCCATGCAAAATCCATTTTTTCCCTTCTTATTAGTAAGGAACTCTATTTTATTTGAGTCTGTAAAGCACCTAGTTATGCAATTTACCATCCTCTCTTGCTGTTGTTATTTACGTGTGACAAGTTCTAGCCAATGAGAGAAGAATAAATGAGTTGAATGAGATTTCTAGGAAGATGGTTTTAAGACAACTGATTCAGCTCAGGAAATTGTATTTTGCCTTCCCCTCTTTCTCCTTCATACTGCCTAAAATAATGATGAGAAGTCTGGGCCTCCAGCAGCCTTACTGATACATGAAGTATTCCTAAATTTGAAAGTCAGCATTAGGGCAGTTGAACAGACAGAAAAAGAAGCCCAGGGCACAGGTGACGGCAGCTGCTATATCAGCTTTCACCCACATGCCTCTGACCTATTTATACAAGAGAGAATAAATTTCTATTTTTATTGTATTTGGTTTTCTGTTCTGTGTTGCCAGAACTAATCCTAGTTGATATACTATATACATACTCAAAATGTAGAAATTGATATTATTGTCAAAACTTACCCACATATGCATGAAGCTTAAATTCAATTTACAGGATTTTTAGGAATGTTTTTATTTTAATGGCATATACATGACGAAAGCATAATATTGCTTTCTTCATATCCTCATTAAAATGTTCCTCAATGCACACACATACACACATTAGACCATGTAAGCTCCTTAACCTTGGATTAAGGGTAGAATTTGGCTTCTGTATAAAATGGGACAGATAAATGCCCATCAATGAACGAATGAAGAAAATGCAGTGTATATATACACAATTGAATACTATTCATTCTTAAAAAGAAAGAAATCCTGTCATTTGTGACAACATAGATGGACCTGGAGGACATTATGTTGCATGAAATAAGCCAGACACAGAAAAATAAATACCACATGATCTCATTGATATGTGGAATCTAAAAGAGTTGAACAAATAGAAGTAGAGAGTAGAATGGTAATTTCCACGAACTGGGATGATGGGTTAGAGATATGTTAGCCAAAGGATACAAAATCTCAGTTAGATAGGAGAAATAAATTAAAGATCTGTTGTACAACATGGTGACTTTGTGACAACTATAGTGACATATTAAACAGCTATACTGACAATTATATTTTGAAAATCTTTAAGAGAGTAGATTTACCTGTTCTCACCACACAAAAAAATGATAAATATGTGAGGCAATGCACATGTTAATTAGTTCAATTGAGCCATTCTACAATATACACATATTTCAAATTTTATAGTGTACCCAATAGATGTAGACGATTTTTATTTGTCAATTAAAAACAAAACAGGCCTGGCACAGTGGCCTATACCTGTAAACCCAGAACTTAGGAACACCAAGACAAAAGGATCAGTTGAACCCAGGAGTTTGGGACTAGCCTGGACAAGATGGCAAAATCCTGTTCCTACAAAAAATTAAGAAATTAGGCACACTGGCAAGCATCTGTAGTCCTAGATACTCAGGAGGCTGATGAGAGAGGACCTCTTGAGCCCAGAAGATTCGAGCTGCAGTGAGCCATGATCACACCACTGTACTCACTCCAGCCTGTACAACAAAGAGACCTTAGCCCTAACAATAAAATAGAATAAAATAAAAAAGTATGCCAATCTAAATACCAAACGGGGATGTAATCTCTACTAGCAATTGTAGTGAATTTGTTTTGGTAAAAATAAATGGACAAAACTTTTACAAAATGGGTCAGAGTAAGAAGGAATATGATTCAGAAAGCTGGTTTGCTACAGAGGCAGCCAAAGCTCTTTGGATTTCAATCCTCATCTAGCACTGTGTGAAAGACTGTACTCCTCATTTCCACACATAGATTTTTCTTCTTGAGTGATCTTTATGGTGCTTTCACAGTAAATTGAAAGGTTCTAAGTGAGCATGCACAAAATGGAGC
Organism: Macaca mulatta; assembly: GCF_049350105.2. Classification (NCBI taxonomy): domain Eukaryota; kingdom Metazoa; phylum Chordata; class Mammalia; order Primates; family Cercopithecidae; genus Macaca; species Macaca mulatta. The sequence goes on from NC_133419.1 coordinate 82,741,631, forward strand.
ACATGTTTGAAGAAAGGAAAACAGATTGACATCCATTCCACTGCATAATAGTAGATCAAAAAGCACTTTGAAACTGGTCCAATGGTTAACTTATCAATCCAACCACTATCTTAAAAAACAGATCTAACTGCTAACTTTTTTAAAGCTTAATGGGATACCCACTAACATCCATCCTTTAATAAAATATGGAATAGAATGTCATGACCATTCTATATAATAAATTACTCCAGCAAATTGGATTGGTCTACATTACATATATAATTGGCCCAATGTAACCTGTCTGACCTCATCCCTTACTAGTTCCTATATCTCCCTTCTTTCTCACCTGGAGGGGAGCATTCCTCTATATTCTTGTAGCTTTTAGTGCTGATACCAAAGCACTTATGACTCAATAAAGAATTGTTGATTTACAAGATTTTCTCGACAATTACTGGGGGGGTAAGGAGTGTGCTTTTTTTGACATTTATCTGGCTAACGTGTAGCACAGTATCTGGTAGAAAATAGGGAATGCTTGCTGATGGAAAAACAATTTAAAGAATAGAGTAACACAATCAAATGCATCATTACAGTTTCATTAGATTGTTGCATTACAGTTGGTTGTGTATTACCTCCATTCAACTGTAAATCTGTCAACACAGGCTTTATACATTTTAGAAGGCTGATACTGTAAAATATTGGGATAATACTCAAGAAATACTATAAATTAAGACAAGATATGATTGGCAATTTGGATCTTCTGCCCAGCTCCCATATTTGAATAGTGGTAAGCGAATGTTTTAATCTTCAGATGTACGCATGAGGACATGGATTGGAGGAAAAGGCTGGGCAAACAAGTGGGTCTCTATATCCCCAATTTTCCTTGCCTTAAGATTTCTAGGTCAGGATGGAGAAACAGGTGCCAACCACCTATGAGATTCCTGGATTTTGCTGCCTGCATTCTGCAAGTATCAGCAGCCAGCAGACCCAGAATCTTTCCAATCGATATTTAAGTTTGAGTGAGCAACTCTCACCAGGCTGACCATACTATAGCAAAACCAGGGTAAATTTGGATTATGTGAGAGAATACTCTCAAACTCTTGGTCTAATATTAGCATAGGCCAGGTGTGGTAGCTCATCCCTGTAATCCCAGTACATTGGGAGGCCAAGGTAGGCAGATCAGGTGAGACCAGAAGTTTGAGACCAGCCTGGCCAACATGGTGAAACCCCATCTACACTAAAATTACAATAATTAGTTGGGTGTGGTGATTTGCACTTGTAGTCTCAGCTACTAGGGAAACTGAGACAGTTGGGTCACTTGAACCCAAAAGGTGAAGGTTGCAGTGAGCCAAGATCACACAACTGCACTCTAGTCTGGGTGCCAGAACAAGACCCTATCTCAAAAAAAAAAAAAAAAGAAAGAAATTGAGTAGACCCAGTTTAGTCATGTTACTAATTCTGCAATACTATGAGTTCACATTTATCAAATTTAATTATTTTGACCCTGATTATTATGTTATGGTATGTTTATATATCTATTAAACTTAAAATGCATAAAAATAGAATCAGCAAGTAACATAATTAATTAAATTCATAAATCCATAACTGGTTCGGAAAATATGCTTGTAGTCCTTGATATAGTTGAAACTATGGGAACATGTTCAGAGATACAAAAAGTGTGCTCACAGGACTAGATTTTAGAAGACATGTGTCTTAGTTTCTACTGTAAGGAAAAATAGAAAAATCTACCTGATCTGGGAACATAATTTTTTAAGGTATTTACTCAACAATTTGGTTTCTGAATAAAAAATAATAGTTGTTCATTAAAACATGGAGGAATAGGAACAATACTCACTAAACAGCCATTATAGTCCATGAATCTAAGTAAATCTATCTGTATTCAAAATGTTAGGTTTATTCAGTGAGTCATAAATTAATCATGTTAAAGGTAATTTTGCATAGTATAAATTTGGAAATATTTTAAAATGTTTTTTTAGTTTTAAATACAGTTCTATATTTCAACAATGCTATTATAACTTTTATATTATGACCACAAAATGAAGATAGATACTATATGATTCTGGGTTTCTATAGAGAACAGATGATGAAAGAATATTTGAATAATACCTTCAGAGATATTACTGAACAAAATCAAGAGGTTGATAAGTCTCTACATAAAATGTAAATTACCCTATAAATTTAATTAAAATATAATACACATAAAAGTCTGGACAAACACATCCAGAATATAAATTGATTAAAAGACTAGTTTTTATTATAAAAATAATAAAACCTACTTTAAGATGTCCGAAAATCCTAAAAAAATAAGGAATAAGAAAACGCTTGTAAGTTTCAAAATAAAATACAATTATATTTTGTTATATATTTGTCTATTCTTCTTGCTATGCATTTATTCACATAGGTGAAAATATTTTCAAACAACTTTTAACTTTTTCTTTTAATAGGATATTAATTAATATCCATGCCTATGAACTCTCCTTCAACGAATTCACTTTTCTAAGGTCCCTCATTAAATGCAAGATTCTTGGTACCAAAGGTTATGCTTTATTTATCTTTCCATCTTCAGAATCTCTGTCTGATCCATGTTGGTAGACACTATATGTTTATCAATTTATTGACTAGACTCACATTCTGTTTTTCCCTCAGCTTTATTGAGCTATTCTTGACAAATAAAAATTGTATATTTTAAGGTATACAATATGATTTTTTGATATAGTAACATTGCGAAATGATTACCACAAACAAGCTAAGTAACATACCTATCACCCTACATGAGTTTTTTGTATGTATAATGAGAACACTTAAAATCAACTTCCTTTACTAATTCCAATTATACAATACATTATTAATAACTAGTTACCAGGCTGAATATTAAACCTCTAGAACTTTCTCATTGTGCATAACTGAATCTTTATAGCTTTGACCAACATCTCATTTCTCCTACCCTCAACCCCTGGAAACCACTATCCTACTCTCCGCTTTTATAAATTTCACTTTCTTTAGATTCCACATATATAAGCAGTCTTCAAAAGTTTCCAAGAAAATGTGTGTTATGAAAAAACTATGCATGGATTTCAAAATATTTGCACCAAAACAGCCTCAAACTAACTTGTTCCAACATGTCTGCACAGAATCTAGTTTGAGGCACTAAGAAGAATAGAACTTCAGTCTGAAAAGAGTTATACTGGAGAAACATGAATTTTGCTAATATTGAAGTCAAGATCAAGCATCAAATTTATGGTGAAGCTTGAGTGGAAGAATGATGAAATCATTGATGCTTTACAAAAAGTTGATGGTGATAATACCTCAAAGAAATCAGTAGTTTACAAATGGATAACTCATTGTATAAAGAGGCAAGATAATGTAGATGATTATCTTGCCCTTTCATATAATTATCATTAGGAAATAGATTAGATTATTGTTAGGTATCTACAGTGCTGATTTGATTCCTTCTGACTTCTTTTTGTTTAATAATCTTAATAAATCTGAAATGTGCAGTGGCAGACATCTGCATCAATTTGCAAGGAAAAAATTCATCTCATTAATGCCCCAATTGAAAAAAAACTGAAGATTAACAGCAGAAACAATAACCAACACCATAGACATCTCAATTTGTTCAGTTTATACAATTCTGTCTAAACATTTAAACTTGAGCAAATTTTCCACTCGATGGGGGTCAGAACTGTCCTGCCCAGATGAGATGCAGATAAGAGCAAAACTTTCAATGGATATTTTGAACAAGTGGGATCAAGGTCTGGAAGCATTTCTTTGATGAATTGTAATATGAAGTGAAACATGGCTTTATCAGTATGATCCTGAAGACAAACCACAATCGAAGCATTGGCTACCTAAGGGTAAAAGTGGTCCAGTTGAAGCAAAAATGGACTAGTCAAGAGCAAAGGTCATGGCAACAATATTTTTGAGAAGCTCAAGGCATTTTGCTTGTTGACTTTCTGGAGGGCCAAAGAATGAAAACATTTTATTATGAGAGTATTTTGATAAAGTCAGTTAAAGGTTTGGCAGAAAAAAATTGCCCAGGAAAGCTTCACCAGAGTCCTTGTCCACAATGACAATGGTCCTGCTCATTTCTTCCATTAAAAAAGGGCAATTTTGCAAGAGTTTCAATGGGAAATCATTAGATACCCACTTATAGTCCTGACTTGGCTACTTCTGGCTTCTTGTTGTTTCTTCATCTTAAAAATTCTGTAAAGAGCACCCATTTTCTTTAGTTAATAATGTAAAAAGACTGCATCGACATGGTTAAATTCCCAGGACCCTTAGTTCTTCAGAGAGGAGCTAAATGGCTATTACAATCACTTACAAAAATATCTTGAAATTGATAAAGCTTATACTAAGAAATAAAGTTTATATTTTTGCTTTTAATCTTTATTTTATTTTATGTTATTTTAAAGGATCTCAGTCTGTCACCCAGGCTGTAGTGCAGTTGTGGAATGATAGCTCACTGCATCCTTGACCTCCCAGGCTCAAGGGATCCTCCTGACTGAGCCTCTCAAGTAGCTGGCAATACAGGCATGTATCACCAGAATCAGCTAATTTTTAAATTTGTTTTGCAGAGAGGAGGTCTCACTATGTTGCCCAGGCTGGTCTCAAACTCCTGCCCTCAAAGTATTCTCCAATCTCAGCCTTCCAAAGAACTTGGATTACAGGCACGAGTCATGACTGACCTCATTTTATATTTTAATTTGATTTTTCCATAAACTTTTGGGAATTAAAATCATGTAATATTTGCCTCTCTGTGTCTGACTTATTTTGGTTATAAAATAGACTCATTTTTATGAAAATATTTATTTGATAAACATCACTTTTAGATCAGGTGCTTTATCCTAATAATAATAGTATATAGTAATAATCACAACTATTATTATACACTGATCTTTTACTATGCTCCAGATACTAGACTAGAGCCTTCACTTTCATTCATATTTTTACCTATGTATTCGTTCAACATGCATTTGTTTAGCACTTACTCCTGGAGAGATGTTTGTGAGTAAAACCAATGCTGCTGTTGCTTCTATAACATTTAGAAAGATTCTGGGGATGAATCCTTGGGATCAACACTTATGGAGGGGAAGAAAGTAGGATTGGGCAGAGCAAGGAGTTGAACTACAATTGTAGTTCAGTTACAATAAAGTTCTCAGCTGATCTCTAAGGAACTTTGGGACTAGCATTGCCCTTTAGAGTGGTCCAGCCTTGAACTAAAGGGACCAAGACTTATTACATACCTTATTATATACCTTGGCATTCATTACAGTAACTGTACCCACTTTGCTCCTGTCAGTTAAACCCTGCCACTGAGCCCCTATTATTTCAGGATTCTGTCACTGTCAGGCTTATCAATGATCCCTAGTAGTTCCTTCTATCAGCAATGGCCTACAGTGAACAGCCACCCTTGACTTCTCAGTGATACTCGTTCCCCTCTCGGAAGTGCATTTGCTTTAGTGAACAGGGTCCTTCTAGGCTCTCCCAAAGAACATAGAAAACTAATGGGTTATATCTATTTAACACACTCACTCCTCTGTACCTTTTGATCCTTTTTATTACCATCTGACATAGGGGTCATTTTACTTCTATGGGCCATCACTTTTTCCAAACTTCCAAGAGCCATCATTCCAGCAGCAAATAAATATCACATCCCTAGGTTTGTCACAGTATTTTGAATTGTGTATCATGGAAAAGTGCCTTTAACAGCAATTTTTAAATAACTCTCTCTTACCCAAATTTATTATTTGACCCTCTTAACCCATTACATTCAGGGTACAATTCCATACATATTTCCAGATCCTTCTGGTACAAAGTAGGCTTTGCAGCTCCTTCAATATATTGCCTTTTTCCTCCCTTTGTAGACCTAGAACATTCCTGTACTTGGTTATGCTGTGATTTGATCCTCATTATTGGTTGTATTATTGGTGGGTGGGGAAGAAATGAAGAACAAACCAAGAGAGGGGCACATGCTGATTTGCAAAGTAAAGGCATCAGCATTGGCTTCAAACAAGGGGAAGCCTGGAAAGCACTAACCTCTAGAAGAGAGTAATGGCTCATTCCTGCAGGTGCATATTCAGAATGATGTGGTTTTCAAGTACATTAACTTCTATAGCCTCATCCTAACGACTATCCGAGTCCTACACCTTTTTATCCAAGACTGTGACCATGGCACGGTAGACTTGTTGGGACTAAAAATTCAACAGTCTTAGAGCTCTTCTAATTCTGTAGGTTGATTCTTAACTTTTTCTGGACTTCAGTAGGTAAAAGTCACTCATATGTTGCCTAAGGGGCCCTCTCTGGCTTTCAGCCTTTGTCGTTAGTTGATTAATCACACAAGCCTTTCATTTACTTTCTCCAGTGCATTAGTGTCACTCAGCAGGAATAATACAATTCCATTCCCCAAATCTTCTTTTAGTTTCTGGAGCAAGTACACATCTCCTACTAGAGAAAATGCGTGGGTAAACGCTTTATACTTTCACTCTAACTCAAAACAATGCCAGAGTTTTCTCACCTGCATATAAAGGCAAGCAGTGTTTATATTATTTATCTTTCTCTTCCAAGCTTCCCCACCTTCTCCTATTCAAAGTCCACATCCCATTGTCAATAAACGTTTTACACCTGCAACTGTTAACATGTGGTAATGAATTAAGTATTAGGCAGAAGAGTTTTCAGCTTTATATCAACCCTCACCAAAAACTTTCTCCCTCTGGCTTCAACTTTCCTGGTCTCGCTCATCATTACCCAATTTAAGAATTTCTGCCTATGTTTTTACTATATAATCCAAAATCATTAACTGATAATACCTGAGACCATGATTTCTTTTTAGGAAAAATCTTCTTGATTAGGAACTCAGAATAAAGTCATTCAGACACAGAAAACTGGTATTTTAATGGTGAAATTCACAAACAAAAAATTAAAAACATCATAGTGGTATTTTTTTTTTCCGTGAAAATATATAAACAGTATCATCCAGCTGGTAGCAATTATCAGCAACGCCAACATACTACCCAGGGGGCACAAGTCTCTATTCAAGGGAGTGCTTTCTTATTCTGATCACAGCTAGATTCAAGATGAAATTTTAGTAGAAAATGTACTCGTAAGTAAAAGAGGGAGAAGTTAAGATATTTTTAAATAATATTTTTACTATCTGTTTACTGAATTCTGCCCAGGGTACACTTTTAACTTGACAATATTCACAATCATCTCATTTGACTTGTGTGAGAACTAGAGCAGATATTATTATCCCCATTTTGCAAGTGAAAAAACTGAATTCCATAAAGTTTCAATTTGGATACTCATTTAATGACTGTCTCTTCATTAGTCTGTTGACTCCATAGTAACAAGGATTGAGTCTATCTTGTGAACATGATGCCTGGTACGTAGCAGATATTCAATAAATATTTCTTGAATGAACAAACAAATGAATATACATATAGACAGGCTCTCAAAAGAGAGAATCAAGCATAAAATTTAAAAGTAACAAAATGTTTGAAAGTTTCTAAATGTAAAGTTTCACGCAAATTAGTATGAAACATTCCTCACAGATATTAGCTTTCATACTTTATGTATATTTGTATATTACATATATGTAAACTTTTGTGACAAGACTCATATGTTAACAACAAAACCTTCCTATACATATTTATCTCTGATTTTAAATCTTAAGTATGACACACACAGCATTAAAAATATATTTAATTACAGCACTAAAAGAAAGCAGCAGCAGCAGCCTAGGTTTATTTGGTTATAATTTGTTTTTGTAATTTCATTGAAGCCCTCATTTCTGAATTGGAATACAAACACAAGTGAACACTTCAAAGCTCTTGATATAAACAACTGACTTCAAAAAGCTAAATGTGTGTAAGCTCTGCTATAAACCTGCTCCTTAATTATGTTCCATTTTGTATTTAAAACCATACGTGCGTCATTTTATTTCACTTTTCCCATTCTGGCAGAGTGTTATTCTTTAGTTTATTTTCAGTCTTGCTTTGACTGATAATATTTTTTGATCAATGAAAAGGTTGGTGTTTCCAAAAGTAATGGTATGTAATAAAACTGTTCTTCTCTCACAATTAAAAGCATTTTATTATGTAATAAAATCAGTTTCTTTTTTCTAGCTCTAGCCACACTACATTAATTCAGACACTAATTTGCACATGATATATTATTGATAGAGTTGCATAAGCATTTATTACTAATATGTATACACACATATTAGATTATATGTTATATTTAGATCACATAAATATCCAGTTTCAGCAGACTTTTATTTCAACCTAATGAGAATGTTCTCTTTTTGCAAACATAACCCTGCAAAACTAAGTCAAAAATATTTTTTTAATTTTATGTACAGTGGAAATATTTTGGAAAGTATATAAATCAAAATTAAATGGGACAATTTGGACAGCATCTAACCCACAGCACTTAGTACTCAAAGTTTTTATTGTCAGTTGAAATATAAATTAAAGGATTATAAGGATTTATTTATTTATTTATTTATTTATTTATTTATTTATTTATTTTTGAGACGGAGTCTTACTCGGTCGCCCAGGCTGGAGTGCAGTGGCACAATCTCAGTTCACTGAAACTTCCACTTCCTGAATTCAAGTGATTCTCCTGCCTCAGCCTCCTGAGTAGCTGAGATTGCAGGCACGTGCCACCATGTCCAGCTAAATTTTTGTAGTTTTAGTAGAGACGGGGTTTCATCATGTTGGTCAGGCTGGTCTTGAACTCCTGTCCTCATGATTTGCCCTCCTGGGCCTCCCAAAGTGCTGGGATTACAGGCGTGAGCCACCCCACTTGGCCTAAGGATTTATGTGCAATTCAAAGGGCTGGACCAGGAGCTAAGAAACCTGAGTCGAATCCCAGCTCTGCAAAAATGTAAACATTGTTCAATCTTAAAAAAGGCATGTCTCTTGAGAAAATTTCCTCCACTGTTACATGAGGAATTTGGATTCAAAAATTTCTTCTCACAAGGAGATTCTGAATCATAAGCGTCAGTTTAATTACTCTTTATTTGAGCTCTTCCTGGCCATGTGTTGGAATGGTCAGCATTGAAAGCCAGTCTTTCTGCCACTTAGTTGTCAGATTGAAATATTTTGTACTTTTCTATGAAATCTACAGGTTGAAATTTAAATACTTTCTCATGAAATTCCAAGTGTTTGTGACCTGGAGAATGTCTAATTCCTCAGCTTCATCTCACGCCCCGCTTCATCTTTGTGGTCCACTGTAGATTCAGCTCTGCGTTCCAGTTTACCAAAAATGTCAAATTAATTCCTGCTGCTATGCCTTTTTGCTCATTAATTCTATCCTGAATGTCTTCCCTGCCATACCCATTTTCTGTCTGCCTAGTGTTTATTCCTCAGTCAAGACTTCTCAAATATTATTTTGATCACCTACAGTAATATGAACACATGCAGTATAGGGAAACTGAAGGAAAAAAATCACACAAGGCATTGTTTAAAATGCAGATTCATGAACCTTTCCTGACTTACCAAAAGGAACTCTTAGGTCAGCGTCTGGAAATCTGTATTTTACCAGTACCCCATTAATCCTATCACAACTATTCAATAGATGGCCGTTTAAGAAACATCACCAGTGAAGAGCCCTCACTTGTTCACTCTGTGGTCCATGGGAGTCTGGGGATAATGAAGTCATTTCTCCACTAGAAGCAAATTTTCTATAGATACTTGGGGTCATTTTCGTATGTGTTTATTCACTCATTTTGGTACTCGGCTAAAATATATCAAGTTCCATGATGGATTTGGGGAATATAGAAAAGATAAGATCAACTCAGTTTCTGCTGGTAATTAGGTCCTTTCTATCAGGTGAGAAAGACATCACAAATTCGTTATATAACTATTCATTTACTTACACTTGTAATTAATATCATCGAGTACCCCCTGCTTGTATCTGTGACTATCAGTAATAACTGACTTAAAATTCTGAACTAGGGAAGGTTTCTTTAGAAGTTTGACAGAAAATAGTGCAGTGATGGGCAAAGATGAAATAGCCCATAGAAATATAAATGGATACATTTAAAAGAAGGTAAATGAAAATTAGAAAAAATTAGGCAAAAGAGTCAGAGAGACCCAAGAAGTTGATATTAGGACAGTCACTCCAGCCTTACTATAGTTACTCTCAGCAGAGTGGATTTGCATTTGTTCACTTTGAACTATTTATAATATGAATCCAATGTATTTCTCATGTAAAAGAGCATATAATTAGATCATTATTTTAAAAGCTTCAGTCTGACAATCTGTGTCATTTTCATGGGCTATTTAAGTCATTCATATTAAATGTTATTATTAATATATTTGGATTTACATCTGCCATTGTGGGTTTTTCTTCATATATATCCCATTATTATTTAGTAACTCTGTCCCTCCTTTGCAACTTTCTTTTGTATTGAGTATTTTCTAGCATACCACTTTAATTCCTTTAATACATTTTAACTATTTTTTAAATTTTTATTTTATCATTCTAAGAATACCTAACATGAAATCAACACTGTTAGCAAATTTTCAAGTATACAATACAGGATTGTTGACTATAAGTACAATATTGTACAGTGGATCACTAAAACTTACTCATTTTGCTTAGCTAAAATTTTATGCCTGTTGATTAGTAACTCCCCACTTTCCCTTACCACCAGCCCCTGCCAACCACCATTCCACTCCTTGAGTCTATAAGTTGGACTATTTTAATACCTCATATAAGGGCAGTTATACAGTATTTGTTCTTCTGTGACTGTCTCATTTTATTTAAAACCTTAAGATTGATTCATGTTGACTCATACTGCAGAAATTCTTTGTTTTTAAGGTTGGCTAATAATCTATAATGTGTATGTATATGCTACATTTTATCTGTACATATTGATAGAAATTTAGGTTGTTTCCACGTATAAGCTATTGTGAATTATACTGTAAAGAACATGGGAGTACTCATATAGCTTCTAGATCCTGATTTTAATTATTTTGGATAATTACCCAAAAGTGGGATTGCTGGATCATATAGTAGTTCTATTTCAAAAATGTTTAGAAACCTCCATACTGTTTCCATAGCAGCTGACCATTTTCATTCCCAGTGCAGTGGTTACAATTTCTTCACATCGTGACATTTTTCTCCTACATTTGTCATATATATAAATATATGTATGTATACACATACACACATATGTAAGTGTATATATTTATACATATATATGTGTATGTGTATATATGTATATATGTGTGTGTGTGTTTGCATGTATGTGTGTGTGTAAAGCTGCCCTGACAGCAGGTGTGAAATAATATCTCATTGTGGTTTTGATTTTCATTGCCCTTATTAGTGACATTGAGCATTTTCCATATATCTGTTGGCCATTTGTATGTCTTCTTTGAAGAAATGTATGTTTAGGTCCTTAGGATATTTTTAAAATCAGGTTATTCATTTTTTGGCTGAGTGTAGGAGTCCCTTCTATATTTTGGATATTAACCCCTTGTCACTCACATGGTTTGCAAATTTTTTTTTTCCATTCTATAGACTGCCTTTTCACTCTGTTTTTTGCTTCATTGCTGTGCAGAAACTCTTTACTTTGATATCATCCCGCTTTTTAAATTTTGGTTTCATTGCTTGTGTTCTGGGTGACAGATCCATGAAATCATTGTCAAGACCTATATCATGAAGCTTTTCCCACTGTGGTCAGTAAAGATACTTGGCATGACTTGAATCCTTTTAAACTTGTTTAAGGTTTGTTTTGTGATCTATCCTGGATAAAGTTCATGTGTACTTGAGAAGAACATATTGGGCTCCTGTTAGGTGGAATGTTGTACATGTGTCCATTAGCTCCATTTGCCCTATAGTGCTGTTCAAGTATTCTGTCCTGATAGATCTTTTTTTTTTTTTTTTTTTTTTTTTTTTGAGACGGAGTCTTGCTCTGTCGCCCAGGCTGGAGTGCAGTGGCGCAATCTCGGCTCACTGCAAGCTCCGCCTCCCGGGTTCACGCCATTCTCCTGCCTCAGCCTCCCGAGTAGCTGGGACTACAGGCGCCCGCCACTGCGCCCGGCTAATTTTTTTCTATTTTTAGTAGAGACGGGGTTTCACCATGGTCTCGATCTCCTGACCTTGTGATCTGCCCGCTTCGGCCTCCCAAAGTGCTGGGATTACAGGCGTGAGCCACCGCACCCGGCCTGTCCTGATAGATCTTTTGTCTGGATGTTCTATTCGTTACTGAAACTGAAATATTGGATTCTACTATTAGTTTATTGTTGCCTATTTCTCCCTTCAGATTTGTCAATATTTATGTATTTAGGTACTCTGATGTTGGGTGCATACCTAATTATAACTATTAAGTGTTCCTGGAGAACTGGCCCTTTTATCATCATATACTGTTCTTTGTCATTTGTGAGAATTTATTACTTAAACTCTGTTTTGTTTTATGTAAGTATAGCCTACTCTGCTTTCTTTTGGTTACTATTTTCATGGAATATCTAGCTCCATTTATTCATTTCAGCCGATGTGTCTCCTTAAAATTATAGTGAGTTTCTTGTAAACAGTAGATAGTTGGGTCTTCTGTTTCTTTTTATGTTTTTTTAAAAATCCAATCAGCCATTCTATGACTTTTGATTGGGTTGTTTGATCCATTGACTGTTTTGAGGGGGTGTGTTTTTGTTTTTATTTATTTTTTTGGTGGGGTTTTTATTGCTTATTGATTTCTTTTGTGTAAATTTTTCTTTTTAATTTTTGTGTGTACATAGTGCATTTAAAATAATTGTCAATAGGAAATGATTTACTATTGCTATTTTTTAGTTGTTTTCTGTTAGTCTTGTAGTTCTTTAATCTGTCTTTTCCTCTCTTGCTATCTTCCTTTGTGTTGTGTTGATTTTTTGTGTTGATATGCTTTGATTCCTTTCCTTTTTCTTTGATTTTACTTTCATACATATTTCATGTGTATTTGAGTCTGTGTGCTTACCTTAAGCTTACCTAAAATATCTTATAGTTATAACAGTTTATTTTAAGCTAAATTCAGTCAACTGCATACAAAAAATTTACACTACAACTTCTCCTCACACATTGTATACTTTATGTTATTGTCACAATTTATGTCTATTTATATTATATAACTTTTAACATATTTTAGAGATATTTTTAATACCACTGTCTTTAAACTTCTATAATACAGTGATTTAACCAGCACCATTACAGTAACATAATATACTGTATTTGTCTATTTATTTACCTTTACCTATCTATATATTTGAGTTTCATACTTTCTTATGCTATCATGTGGCTATTCAGCAAACTTTTCTGAACCTTTTTGAGGGGAGAGCCACTTTAACGTTTCTTATAAGGTAGTTCTAGTGGTGATGAGTGCTCCCCTACCCACACCAGCACTTGTTTGCCTGATGAAGTATTTATCTTGCTTTCATTTTTGAATCAGTTTTGCAAGATGTAATATCTTGGTTGACAGTTTGGGGTTTTTTTGTTTCCCTTTTTTAACTTTTATTTTAAATCCAGGGGTATAAGTGCAGGTTTTTATATAGGTAAACTTGTGTCATGGGGGTTTGTTGTACAGAGTATTTCATCAACCAGGTATTGAGCCTAGTACCCATTGATTATTTTTCCTGATCCTCTCCCTCCTCCCACCCTTCACCCTCCAAAAGGCCCCAGTGTGAGTTGTTCCCTTCCATGTGTCCATGTGTTCTCATCATTTAGCTCCACTTATAAGTGAGAAAATGCAGTATTTGGTTTGCCGTTCCTACATTAGGTGTCTAAGGATAAGGGCCTCCAGCTCCATCCAGCTCCATATGTTCAGCACTTTGAATATATAGTCCATCTCTCCCCTGGCCTGCAAAGTTTCTGCTGAGAAATCCACTGACAGTCTAAAGGAGTTTCCCTTTTATGTGATGAGTCACTTTTCTCTTGCTGCTTTTAAAATTCTCTCCTTGTCTTAACTTTTGAGAATTTTTTAATGTGTCTCAGTGTAAATCACTTTGGGTTCATGTAATTTAGTGCTCTTTTGATTTCTTGGATCTGTATGCCCTTTTCCTTCCTCTGGTTTGAGAAGTTTTCAGTCATTACTTCTTTGAATAAGTTTTCTGGTCTTTTTTCAATTTCTCTTTTCCTTTTGGGACTCTCATGTATGCACTGGTCTACTTGGTGACTTGGTGGTGCCACATAATTCCCTTCAGCTTTCTTTACCCTTTTTTATTCTTTTCGTTTTTTTTTCTCCTCTGACTGAATTATTTCAAAAAACTATCATCAAGTCTACTAATTCTTTCTTCTGCTTCACCTAACCTTGTGTTAAATTTCTCTAGCTAATTTTTTAGTTCAGTTAATGTGTTCTTCAGCTTCATGGTTTCTGTTTGGTATTTTATTTTAATATTTTCTGTTTTTTTGCTGAAATTCTCCCTTTGTTCACACATTGTTCTCTTGGACTCATTGAGTCTCTTTATGATAATTATTTTTAATTTACATGAGAGAAAATTAAATTTTTGATAAATATAAATGAATATTTATAGATTTCTTTCTAAAAATAATATTTTTATGTATCATTTGTAGTTTTCTTCATTTGTTTTTGTGGATTGCATTACTGTTTGATTTTATTTTCCTACTTCAAGATAGCTTTATTTCACTTACCATTCCTTTGTGTTGTTACTGTCAAATATATTACATTCCTATATTTTTAATGTCTAACAATGTAATTTTATATATACTGTCTTATGTGATTGCTTTTAAAATCAGTTAAAAGAAAAAAGGAAAATAAATATTGAATTGTACTGTTTTTAAAATCATTTCATTATCATTATCTTTAATGAAGTTCTTTGGTTTGCCGTGTAGATTCGAATAGTTGTCTGTCATCACTTCAGATTTTTCTCTTGATTTTATCTTTTTGCATGGTTTCCTAGGTTATGTTGACCTGTGGGCCAACATAAGTCATTTATGCTTACAAAAAAGGTTGTGCGTAAGCCACCTGAGTCAATACAATTTTCGTCTTTTACCACTGGATCTCTGTGTGACTGGAAGACTTTCACAGCTCAGGAAATTTACAGTTTGTCCTGCATTCAGCTAGATAATAATCGTTCAGAAGTTTCCTCTCTGATTGCACCTGAAAGGTTACAGCCTTGGGCATGTGCATGGCCTTTCAGTACACCCACAATCAGTATGGTTTATTTTTGAGCTTCACTTCCTTGAAGTTACACTTGGTAAGAGTATCTTATTGGTCAGAGGTTGTGCTTAGATCCCTTGAGACAGTAAGATTTCTACCATTTGCTCTTAAATTGATATGTGACTTAGAGAATGCATTCAACTCTTCCTTCTTTGACTGCCCTTTAAGGGATAAACCTAGAGGATGTGCACAGACTTTCGGAACATGAAAGCGAGTATGATCTCAAGAGGGTCTTTCTATTTCTCTTTCTCTCATTTAGGTATGAAATTATTCATTCTGTGTTTCAAATAAATTTTATCTCCTGAGGTATAACTGGGGAGTTACCAACAGTTAAGGCCTGTCTCTTAATGTGGCCATAGTATCAACCCATTTCATTCATACTAGGGATGGGCACAATGACCTGCTCTCTCTAGAGTGACAGCTCCACCTTTGAGTGAGTATTGGAATTAATAGTGGCTCCTGATCTTCTTAGTTCGCCCTTTCTGGCATGAAATCTCAACCCTAAATGCAATCAGGGGAAGGAGAAGTCAGGGCAGCAGTATTCTTGGCCTGTTGTACCTACACTAGAACCCTTACCCTAAGACTAGGAACTGCGTGGGAAAAGGAAATCCCAATTATCTCAGCCACTCCCACCTAGACCACAGCATCTACAACAGAGAGATGGAGGTAAGAATGAGATATGAATGTGACTTGCATCTTCTTAAATAAAACCATAGCCCTAGACTGACAGCTGGGAGAGGGAAGCCTCCATTTTCTTACCATACCCATTTAGAGTAAAGCATCTGTAATGCAAAGCAAAGGGCCATAGACAGGGGAGAAGGTCGTAGCTCAAATGCCACAGATCCTCACTCTTCTACTAAGATTTAGTTGGTTTTATTATATTAATGTCCTTTTTATTTGATGTAAGCTTTTGGGCCAGTTTCCAGAGACTTAAAACAAATATTTAAAAATAATTGTCACCAGTAAAATCGTTGTGATGGCAAGAGGGTTTGCCAAGCTACTCACAGAGCCATTGTGGTAGTCTCACTCACCAAGGAATTGGCGGTAAAAAAGACAATCAAAAAGAAAAGGAAAGAAAGAGCTAGTCAGAGATATTAGGAAAGTGTAGGGTCATAAAAGCTATGGGGAAAGAAAATTTAATGGAAGGTGTGGCAAATAGTGTTAATAACGTTCATAAAATCATGTGAGTTGAGTATTTGAATACATGCACTGGATTTAATAGCAAGAATAGTGGTGATTTTCATGTGTAGTGATAGGTATGAAAGTCACATTCAGGAAAGTGAGGACTATGAGATGATTGGTGAGGAAAGGGAAAATGATAGACACAAATATAGCTATAATGGGCAGTAACTACATGGAGGAATGGGTCTAGTGGAGTGTGCATTTT
The DNA here is from genome assembly GCF_049350105.2 of Macaca mulatta. Classification (NCBI taxonomy): domain Eukaryota; kingdom Metazoa; phylum Chordata; class Mammalia; order Primates; family Cercopithecidae; genus Macaca; species Macaca mulatta. Next base: position 82,758,166 of record NC_133419.1, read on the forward strand.
TTAAATAGATGTTTGTAATAAATGGGAGAGATATGGGTGTATTTAAGTGTAGCTGGGCAAGACCCCTGCAAAAATGGGATGGATGAAGGTAAACATCAAAAAATGAAGTGTAAGGTTTCTGAGAAAGTGGGAGGGAATGGAAGTAGAGCCTGAATGGAGAGCTAGCCTTGTAAATTAGGAAGAGTTCTCTGCTATAGCAGGAGGGAGGGACAAACGAATGGTTGTGCAAATAGGGTGTTAGATGGCAGAAGGTTAATGGAATTCACTGGATCTTCATTGTGGAAGGGACCTCAACCAGGCCTCTAGTCTAACCCTGTGTATTCTGGCAGCTATGGTATTACCATCTCCTTTTCTAAAACTAATGCTCATTGACTTTTCCAAAGGTCAAACATTGAAGTATGTAACAAGGGTAGAGAAACTAATACAGAATAAAAGAGTTATCTCTCAGTGCTTTTGAATATTCTTTACTTTCCTGACATACTGGGCTCAGACGTAGAAACACCAGTGGGGGGCTGGAAATTTAAAAGGAAGGACAGAAGCATAAAATAGTACATCTGAAAGCAAGTTATGAGCCTCCATAGGATTAAAAACTCATAAATATAGGTATTAAAATTCCTTGACTAGTTAATCTAGTTGTATATTTTGGTATCTCATGATTCTTTTAGCTGAGGAAACTGGTTAAGTTCCTTAAGAAAACACAGTCACAGGCCGGGCTCGGTGGCTCACGCCTGTAATCCCAGCACTTTGGGAGGCGAGGCGGGCGGATCACGAGGTCAGGAGATCGAGACCATCCTGGCGAAAACAATGAAACCCCGTCTCTACTGAAAATACCAAAAAAAAAAAAAATTAGCTGGGCGTGGCGGGCGCCTGTAGTCCCAGCTTCCTGGGAGTCTGAGGCAGGAGAATGGCGTGAACCCGGGAGGCGGCGGAGCTTGCAGTGAGCCGATGGCGCCACTGCACTCCAGCCTGGGTGACAGAACGAGACCCCGTCTCAAAAAAAAAAAAAAAAAAGATAACACAGTCACTTAGAGGCAAAACTCAAGTTATCTGACTCCTAGTCCAGTGATTGTTTTACTATGGCTATGTATATGATTTTATTTTGTTAAAAAAAAGTCACCCCAAATCTGGTAATACTAGGTTGGTGCAAAAATAATTGTGGTTTTTGCCATTGAGTGTAACGGCACTGTAAAGGTAATGGAAAGTAATCTTTTGGAGCTTATGAATTTGATATGCTGCGTGGGCCTGCACAGAGTCCTTTTTTTGCTTTTGAGACAGGGCCTCACTCTGTCACCCATGCAGTGGCATGATCATAGCTCACTAGTCTCAAGCTCCCCCAGCGCAGGTGATCCTTTCACCCCAGCCTCCCAAGTAGTTGGGACTACAGGCACGCACCACCCCGCCCTGCTATTTTCTTGTATCCTTTTTAGAGAGGGAGTTTTCCGTGTTGCTCAGGTTGTTCTTGAACTCCTGAGCTCAAGAGATCCAACCCCTTTCGGCCTCCCAAAATGCTAGGATTACAGGCGTGAGCCACACACCCAGCCTCTGCACAGAGTCTTAAAGATGAATTATATAATTGCCAATAGATAAAAATTGAGATTTCACAAAAATCCAGATTTGAAGGTCTCCTGCAAACTGAAGGATCTGGCAAAACCAGGTCTTCGCAGCATTAATTGTCATAAACTGAGTAGCAATTGTTCCCTTAATCAAGGCTAGAAATCTTCCAATTCACTGCTATTAACATTGGTTGCAATTTTTTTTTAATACTGGACAGACTTCACCCACTTAAAGTTACATGTCTAGTCCCAAATGGGCATTTGAGTTTGTGTCCTCTGGTGTTTTCTACAAGTATATTAAAAAAAAAAAAAAAAAAAAAGCTTATTTTAAAAAGGGGTAGACAATCTTGCTCAAAGGCACTGTCTTACTGCTGCTGTTCCAGCCAGCCTGGAATAATGGGCTTTCCTTTCATCCACCCTTCTCTCAGAATCCCTCCATCTTCTCTGCCTGGATAAACCCCGCTATTCTTTCCATCATCTCAGGAATCACCTACCCAGGAAAACATCTCTGAATAGCTAGCAAAGTGTTTGGTCAGGCCAGTTGCCCTTCTTATGCTTTCATAGGACTCTGTATTTCCTAAAGGGCAAGTACCCCTATATTATCACTTGACTTCTTCGGAATTATCTGTGTATATTTCCATGTTTTCACTGGGTTAGGGACCATAAGTCATTTCAGCATTGCTCATCAAAACTTATGGCTGGCATGTATTAGACTTTAGGCAAAATCTAATTAAACCAAATTACACTAAACTCAGAGTTCAAATCTCTGGACTACACACACACACACACACACACAAACAAAAAACAATACAACAAAAAACAAACAAAAAAAACAAGCAAAAGAATGTCAGAATACCTAGGTCTAATCTCAGCTCTGTAACTATCTGAATGACTTTGGGAAAATCACATCTCTCCAGGCTTCAATTTCTCATATGAAAATGAATAAATTCATCGAACTTAAATTCTCTCAAGTGTCCCAGTTCCTGGTTCATAAATGATGCCTGGGCAGTGTTTAAGACAATATATTGATGGAGATTTCTCTGGCCTAGAGATCATTCTGGCTATGAAGTTATTTTGTCAATGGTTCCATCAGAAACATTATACTGAAGTGGCTCATAAATGTCTATGGGTAGTTAAAATACTGGAGGAGAGTCAAGGGAGATTTCTTGTTTCCATCAGTTCTACTGTCTACACATAACACTTTATAATAACTAATTCTAAGCAAAGGGTAACCAGAGAAGCCAACTCTTAAATTAGCCCATTGGTGACCTCTAGGGGCTGTTTGACTTTTTACAACTATATGAGAAATGAAAACATTTAAAATGTATACATTAATTCTAGTAGAATATTTCTCATTAGGTTTTCCCGTTTAGAAGGATTGCTGCTGGTAGTCCACACTTGCAAAAATAGTGAGTTGATGGAAAAGAAGATTTCTATTTTGCTTGTTTATATATTTGTTTTTTAGATTAGATTTTTGTTTAAACCCTATACAGGTTTAGAGCAGAGTTAGATGTTAAAGTTTGCTCCATTGGTGTAGTAAAAAAACCTAAGTGATACAGGCAGTCTTTTTTTGAGAAATCTACTAAAATCACTCACATATCGCCCCTAATCTCACATTCTACAGGACTGTCCTTCTTGTATTATAACACAGTTTTGTAAATACTGCTTGTCATTCCTCTAGACTTTTAACTACTGTACAATAGGTATTATCTCCATATCTCCAGGGCCTGGCATAGTGCTTGTCCTAGAGAAGCTTTTAAAAAGGGAATGACAATCATCTCTGATACAGAAATTGTCATGAGGATAATGTTGAGGCAGTGCATGTAAAGCAGCTTTGTAAGGTGCGATACAAATGCCACCTCATGTCATCATCCTTTCAGCTTGGTACACTCTAAGGAAGAGAAGCTCCTTATGCAAGGCATCTGCAGTGGCCAAGGGAGCAGCTGCTCACATCTTGTAGAACTGAGAAGAGTTTGATGTGATAACAGCAATTTCATGAGGGATCTAAATGTTTTCCTGGCTATAATCAGAACTTTGGTCAGGCAGATAAGACACCAGTAGTATTAGAAGAAAAATGGAGTGTAGGAAGCTACAAAATTAATTACAAAAGATGTGTTCACTCTTTGGGTACCTGTAGTACTATAAAAGATGAATTTCCCCATACTGTCATAAGTATTGGTGAATTTTAAATGTATATTTGAGATTTTGTTTCTTTGATTCAGCATTGCTCATCAAAGCTTATGGCTGGCATGTATTAGACTTTAGGTAAAATCTAATTAAACCAAATCACACAAAACTCAGAGTTCAAATCTCTGGACTACACAAAAAACAAAAACAAAAACAGAAAACAAAAAACAAACAACAAAAAAAAACAAGCAAAAGAATGTCAGAATACCTAGGTCTAATCTCAGTTCTGTAACTGTCTGAATGACTTTGGGAAAATCACATCTCTCCAGGCTTCAGTTTCTCATATGAAAATGAATAAATTCATTGAACTTAAATTATCTCAAGTGTCTGTTTAAGGTTTGTGAAACTCAAGTAGCTCTGCATTAAACACCTGGATGGAGCTTTAAGAATCCTCTAATGGGCTGCAGTATAATTGAATTGTTTTGGGAAAGAAACAGTATAGGCTCAAATGTAGAGGAATGAGAATACCAACATTTGTTGGTATGCACACTCTTGGCCTACGCCTTAAATGAACTCTAGATTTAAAAGACTTTTGAACATGTCAACTTGAATTTGCTACACACATTCCAAACTAGTCAAGTCCAGTATTGAGATAACTTTGACCCAAATCAGGTTTTGTTATTTAATTTTCTACCTAGTACTTGATACTGGTCATCCAAGTCAGAATTAGGAGTCATCTTTGCTCCCTCTTTACACGTACCAATAAAAATTCTCTCACTCCTTCTTGATTTACTATTATAGTCTCAGTTCAGTAATCACTTATCATCTAGGTTATTAAAATAGTCTTCAAATTGTTTATCTTGTCTCTAAAATGTAGCCATTCTCCTTTTTTCTACTTACCAAATTGTTGCCAAAGCAATTATCCCAGAACCCAAATCTTATCATTCTTGCTTCCTCCTTAAAAATGCTTCAAAGTTTCCTAATATCTTATAGACGACTCAAACATGCCTTAGTTTAGCACATAAGCTCTTTGCAATTTGAACCTTTTCTCATTTGCCACTCTGTCAATACTAATGCACTTTTGCTTCAACCTTTCAAAAAAAAAACTATTCCATTTCCTTTTGCTAGTTCACGACTCCTTGCTTTCAAGCTTGTTGGATCCATTGTTTGAAATGTCCTTTACCCTTTCTTTTTCTTGCTAATTTTACGTTTCCTTTAGCTCATAGCTTGTGTCACTGACTCTCCAAAGTCATACTCGTGACACCATGGGAGTGTTATAGATATCTCATTTATGTATTCCTTCGGCGTGTCATGAAAACCTCTAACACATTACAATATCATACTGTCTTGCAACTAGTTAATTGTCTGCCACGTATTCTGTCTCAAAAGAGGTCAATTATTTCAGGATGTCTTACAGATGGCTACACATTGTTCTCTGGATAAATTTTTTTTTTTTAATTCTTAGTATGACATACCAATTTTTTATACTAGTTTCCCTAACTTTATGGCATTATTTTCTTATAAACTTCTCACCTTACACCTTGTTTTCCAAGTCCAGTGAACCATTTTCAGTTCCCCAGTGTGTATCTTAATATACTCTATTAACTCTGCCTGAGATACCATATTCTGGCTTTCTTCACCCAATATTCAAGATTGTGTTCAAAAGCCTAGCAAGATCCTTTTCCTCCCAGTATGCCAAACTGACCTGCCACCCCACTATGGTCTCCATTCCTCTGTATGGAAATCATCAGTTTCACTTTCTGGCCCACTAAACTTGATGAAGCTCCAGAGGGGAGCTGACTGTTTTAAGTTCAGCATTCCCAGGTCCTATTCCTAACACATATTGGCCATAGAGTTTTGTAAATACTGTAAATACCCAGGAGTTAATGGCATAGACTTGGAGACAATGAAAGTGTTCAAGTCCTTCCCTGCCACTTTCTAATAATGTGATCTTGAGCATTTCTTAATTCTATAGACCTCAGTACATTCATGTATATAACTGGGATAAAAATATGTATCTTATAATGTCATTGTTAGACTACACAAAATATGACGTGTTAAGGAGTACTTTCTGTACCTGGCGCATAACAAGCACTAGCTGGTGGACTTAGTTACATGATGGCATTCAGTTACATTGTTGAATGAATGAAAGATTGAATGAGCTGCAGGAACAAGCAGTGGCTGGATAGCTTGATGTCAGTTTCCAGAAAAGAAGTGAGAAAAGTAGCCTGGGTAACAGAGAGAGAGACACACATGTCACACCGAGAGGCAGGTGTGCCTAGAATGGAGGGTTAATTGAATGTAGAATAAGAGATGACTGTGAATGCTTGATACTGTGGAAAGCTTGTCTTACTCTTAAATGTAAGGTGTTGTATAGACCACCCTAGGACCCTGAATTGCATCCTCAAATTGAACACTGAGAGTACAAATGCTCCTTCACAATTCTACCAGATTATTTGCTTCTGATAGTTCCTGAATTCGCTCTTCCTCAATCTTTCATCTCATTTTTACCCTCATTTTAGTCCCAGAAGGATAATCTAATGGGTCCACTAGACGCCCATTGTTATAATTACTTCTTTTCCACTCCCGTGACTGCGGTGGCATCTTTCACACTCCCTATGAGATGGGTGGGCAGACACAAAGTGATTGAAAGAAAGATATGTTTGTGCTGAGGAGTTGTCTAAGGAAGAAGTGCTCTTAGCCCAGAAATATCTACTATTTGTGTCCTGGATGGCATTTTTTTCCTACTTTTCTTTTTCAAATGAAGAAGAAATAAAAAAAAAAAATCAGCAAGCTCTGAAGGGTCTTATTCAGCTCCTGGATATCTCCAGGGCTAATCATTTGAGTATATTTTTCTCTTCCTCCTCCTCCTCCTCCTCCATCTTCTTTTTCTGTCCCTTATGTAGTTTTATCCCTTATAAACTAAAAGGATTTGCTTTGCTATTAATCATCTGCTGTTTTAGAGTTCTATAAATCTCTCTTTTATTTTTCCTGGTTATACCAGCAGTATAGAAGTTAGAAATAACGCACAATATAACAGCTACACACACACACACACACACACACACACACACACAAAAGAACTTGTACACACATCCAGAATCTATTGTTAGTTTGAAATATTGATCTTACAGAAGAACTGGAAATGGCCTAAAATAAAGCATTAGAGACTCCAGCCCACAAAAAAAGTACATGCAGGAACTTTGAAAAATGAATTGTCTTTTTCCCATTTCTAATACACTAGATTTTGTAGAGGATGACAAAGAACTCATGTCATGATTTCATCCACCTCTACTACTTGGAAGATGATGAGTCAGCTCCTTCCTCACAGTGGTTTGGAAGTTACTTTTCTGAGAATAAAGGCGTGAAATTTCCATGTTTCCAGGAAAACATACTTTGCATCATCCTTGGTATTCTAGACTCCAAATTGTATGAATGTTAAGATCAAATATTTATCATACTATATATAATTTGTTTATTTTTATATTACTCTACCCCAGACTGTGAAGCCTTTGCAGACAAGACAAGTTGATTTAATTATTATTTTCTTTAATGTATCAAACAATTGCATGGCTTTGTATGAACTAAGAGCCAGGCACTGTTCTGAGGGCTTTTCAAATATTATAACTCAATTGATTTTCTTAACCACCCTATGATTTACAGACTATTATTATCCCTATTTTCCAGATTGGAAACCTGATGCTCACAGGTATTAAGCAACTTTCCCAGGGTCATGGACCAATAAATGAAGAAAATGAGAATGACTGTCAGCCTTTAGGGCCTGTGCTTGGAAACTTCTCTTTGCTGCCTTTAATGATTATCAGTTGCACTCTAAAGTTAGCACAAAATCTGCCACATGTAAAACCCTCAATAAATGTTCAAAGAATGAATAATGTATTTGTTTTGGCTTTTAATTTCTGCTGATGTAAGTGTTTATATGTTTATTTTCTGTCTCCCACTAATCTATGAGCTCTCAGAGGACAGAAATCTTCTCTGACTTATAGTTGTATCTCCTAAAAATTATGCCTGGAAAAATATTCAACAACCATTTGTTCTATGAGTGAATGAGTGAGTAAGTAATCTTAATCTCAAAAATATAAAATTCCAGAGAAAGTGTCACCATCCCCTTTTTATATTAGTTGTCTATTGCTGCTGTAACAAATTACCAAATACTTAGTGGCTTAAGAAAATAATGTTATCTTACAATTCTGTATGTTAGGAGTCTGACATGCATCTCACTGGGATAAAATCAAGGTTTCAGCAGGACTGTGTACCTTTTTCAAGTTCTAAGGAGAATGTGCTTCCATGTCCTTTGCTTCTTCTAAATGACACCCACATTGCTTGGATCATGGCCCACTTCCATCATCGAATATGAGAACATTGCAACCTTTCATCCTCTCTTCTGTAGTCACATCTTCCTGACAGATTCTCTTCTGCCTCCTTCTTACGCTTTTACTCTGGGCCCTTTCAGTAATCCAGGATAATCTATTTTGAGGTCAATTGGTTAGAAACCTTAACTCCGGCCGGGCGCGGTGGCTCAAGCCTGTAATCCCAGCACTTTGGGAGGCCGAGACGGGCGGATCACGAGGTCAGGAGATTGAGACCATCCTGGCTAATATGGTGAAACCCCGTCTCTACTAAAAATACAAAAAAACTAGCCGGGCGAGGTGGTGGGCGCCTGTAGTCCCAGCTACTCGGGAGGCTGAGGCAGGAGAATGGCCTAAACCCGGGAGGCGGAGCTTGCAGTGAGCTGAGATCCGGCCACTGCACTCCAGCCTGGGCGACAAAGCGAGACTCCGTCTCAAAAAAAAAAAAAAAAAAAAAAAAAAAAAAAAGAAACCTTAACTCCATCTGCAACCTTAATTCCTTTTTGCCATTCAACCTAACATTTTCACAGCTTCCAGGGATCAGGAAGTGAATTCTGCCTACCATAGCTTTCCTCCTTTACAAATTTATCTGATCCGCCCATGCCCATTTTTTTTTTTTTTACTTCAGTTATAGAAAAATTCTCTCTCCTTATTTTTTTAGTTTCAGTGTGGTACCAGTCTCTTTCCAATTTGTATTAAAATTATATGTATATGTCTTAGCTCCTAAGAACACAATAGGACCTTTGATTGCAGGGAGATACAGACAACTTTGTACCTCACAGAATTTAACACACTGAAGACTTTGTACATAGATTTACCAATATTTGTCCATAGAGGAGCATCACAGAGTTTAATTATTTAAGCTACAATTTCTGGAAAAAACAGCCAAGTATGTACTAAGCACTAAATGGAAAAAAGAATAGTTGACGGCAGAGAGACAAAGACAGGATAAGAGGGATGTGTGTAAGAGATAAATTGTGTTGTGACAACAACAGTAATGTAAAACTCACATTTATTGTGTTATGCTCTGTACTGTTTTATTTACAACGCTAATGTAAACTGCATTAATCGACTGGGAGGTGGATTAATCTCATTATGTAGATTAGAAAACTGAAGCTAGAAAACCTAAGGGATGGCCCAAGAAGAGCACTTCGTATACATATATAATCCCTGAAAAAAAAGTGAATGTCATATTTATTTTACATCTGAATTTAACAAATTTCAGAAAAGTTGGTAATTTTCACATGGTTACACCTGTTTCAAGTGTCCAAGCTAGACTTAGAAGAAAAGTATTTCTGGTCCCAGAGAGTACTCAAACTCTTTCAAAGTTTAAGAGATGGCTCAAAAAGACATTATGCCCTTGACATAAAGACACAAGAAAAAGAGAGACCTTACATGACCACACCTATTTAGTTTATAAATTATAAGTTTATGATAAAAATAAATAACAACAATAGTTATGTCCTACCTCTATTGGGAAATTTTGTGGTTTTTTATTAACACCCTGTGAAGAAAATTATGATTATATTCCACATGATCCATAACTAAATAGGTTTATAAAAAAATTAAACAATGTATCCCTAAATTAGTGTATATATGTATATACACATATAGTTTGCTTTTAATAATAGCTTTATTAAGATACAATTTATGAATCAGAAAATTTATTATTTTTAAAGTATAGAATTCAGTACTTTTTAGTATGTTCAGAGTTCCACAGCCATCATCAGTATCTAATTTTAAAACACTTTTATTACTCAAAAATAAACCTCATAACCATTAGCAATTATTCCTCATCCCCTGCTCAAACCACAGCCTCATCCAAGCCCTGTGCAACCACTATTCTAATTTCTGTCTAGATATTCTATAATGTATATTTCCAATAAATGGATCATAAAATGTGTGGTCGTTTGTGATTGTCTTTGTTCAATTACAATAATGCTTTCAAGTTTCATTCATGTTATTGCATGTATCGTAGTTTATTACTTTTTAGGGCCAAAAATATTTTATTGTACAAATATTTCATTGTATAAAGAGCGAGTAAAAAAGAGAAAAAGAAAAAAGAAATGTGAGGAAAAAGAAGGGAAGATAAGAAGAGACAGGTGAGAGGAGGGGCAGACAGAGAGGGAAGAAGGCAAAAGAAGGAAAGAAGTTAACGAGAAAGGCAAAGAGGATGTGGTTTTAGTTATATGTGAGTGAAGAAAATTGAAAGCATGAGAAGATTAGTCTTGAATAGGTGGAGAGAGAGAGCTCATCCAACTTAAACAAAGTAAATGAGAATTGCAGTAGAAATAAGAAAAGTTTGGCAGCAGGGGAAGTTGAGTAGAAAGTCAATTGCTTCGTTGTTTTAATTTTCTTAATGAGATACATACAATCTAAATGGTTTGAAGCTTATTCAATTTTAACAAATGAGTATTGTTGATTGATGCTGTGTCTGGCTCTATTTGAAGCACAGTGAAGGGTCCAGGAGAAGTAAAAGCCATTGCTTAGGACATTCAACAGAATGCAAAATCATTAATCTTAGTATTTTTTTCTGAAAAATTCATATTTTAAGAATTTTATAGAATTGGAAATTAGTCTTAGAGTCTAACTTCCACTTATACATACTTGATCTCCCTTTTAACAGCATGCCTAGCAAGTGGGTTTTTAATTGCTACTTACATACTTTTAGAGGCGAGTAGCTCTTTTCCTCCTAGAACTCTTACCAAATGCTAAAGGAATAGGTTTTAAAGTGACATACTATCTGGGTTCAAATACTATTTCCACCACTTAAAAGATGTGTGACCTTGGGAAACTTTTTTAAATTAAGTTTAGCCTAGAGCTGCCTTCTTACATACTTTACATTCAGCCTAAAGTTTTCTCTGAACCTAGTGAGCTATAACTTAACTGGATACGTAAACAAGATGGTAACCTGCTGTTGTAACAGTAAGCCAAGTCTCAGCTAATCATAGCCACCATACTTCAACCACATATCACTCACAGGCAGCCAATTGTTATTCAAACCATGTTCAAATAAGGCAAACATGGAATAGTAACTAATTTGACTGTTTCTGGACCTCACTTTCAATTTTTTTGTACTTTCCTTTTTCTGTTCCTAAATATTCTCCAACCATGCCACAGTGCCTAAGTCACTGAATCTATTCTTGTTCAGGGGCTGCCCAATTCTTGAATTGTTCTGTGTTCAATTAAATTGTTTAATTTGTCTAAAATTTTTATTTTAACCTCCTCCATGTGAGTTTTCTTACCTATCAAGTGGGAATAATGAAAATACTAACACAAAGGACTGTTATAAGGATTCAATGAGTTAATACGTGTAAAGAACTTGGAGCAGCCTAGTGTAAGGGATCAAATCTCTCACTCCAAGATACACCACTTTGGCATAAGAACTATTTTAAACTGAAAACAACTGAGGAACAGCAGATGCCAAAGAAAGCTCTCTGCTCTCTCCTTACACCATTTGCCTAATAGCAATGTTAGACTTAGCCCAGAGACAGAACAAGATAAATTTACGTAATAAACCTTACTAAAATAACATTTTAATCTCCCATTAGTTTCCCATATTTACATACCTTCTTGCAGTTTGCCACCCTTGGAAGCCTAAAACCCTTTTCTTTGTCTTGTCACTTCTCTACAAAGTTATTACTCTTATTAAGACACTATTTTATCTATTGCCATATCACCCTAAAGGCATTCAAAAAGATCTTATTTCTCCTTTGCTTATGAAGTTTAGTTTGGCCGGATGTTAAATTCCAAGTTGGAAATTCTTTTCTTTAAGAACATTGAATATTGACTCCCATTCGCTTCTGATTTGTAGGGTTTCCACTGAGAGCTCCACTGTTAATCTGATGGGATTCCCTTTGTAGGTGCCCTGGCCTTTCTCTGGCTGCCCTTAACATTTTTTCTTTCATTTTGACATTGAAGAATCTGATGATTATGTGTTTTGGAGTTGATCTTCTCATGGAGTATCTTACTGGGGTTCTTTGCATTTCCTGAATTTGAATGTTGGCCTCTTTTGCTAGGTTGGGGAAATTATCTTAGATGATATCCTGAAGTATGTTTTCCAACTTGGTTCCATTTCCCTATCTCTTTCAGTTACCGCAATCAGTTGTAAGTTTGGTCTCTTTACATAACCCTGTATTTCTTGAAGATTTTCTTCATTTCTTTTCATTCTTTATTTTCTATTATCATCTGTCTGTCTTATTTCAGAAAGATAGTCTTCAGGCTCTGAGATTCTTTCCTCTCCTTGGTCTATTCTTCTATTGCTACATGTGGAGTCTCAGGCAGACTCCAGCCTGTTGCCATTGGCTGGCTGGAATTCCAAGCCAGTGGGTTTTAACTTGTGAAGTGCTATGGAAATGGGGCTCACAGAACAATTCTAATGACTCCCTGGATTCAGCACCCTTCCTAGGGCTATGTACAGATGGATCTCCCACCTTTCCAGGGACCCCAAGGCCAGAGTATGTAAAACTCCTGGGTCTCTGAGTGTGCCTGAGTGGCTGCTCTGCTGAGACTCCCCACAGCTCCATGTGTCAGACACTAGGCCCTGAGGTCATGGGCTCACAAGGGGATCTCCTGATCCACGGGTTGCAAAGATCAATAGGAGGAAGCATGGCTTCCCGGGCAGGGTCACACAATCACTCACCATGTTCTTTGGCTGGGGGAGTGGGTTCCTTTGGCTCTGTTCCTTTGGCTCTGTTCATTCCTTTAGCTCTGTTTGCTCTGTTTGGCTCCCAGGTGGGCCATTGCCTCACCCTGCTTTTCTTCGTTCTCCATGGGTCAAGTTGTTTGCCTAGTCAGTCCCAATGCAAGAACCTGGATATTTCAGTTGAAGGTGCTGAATTCACTTGCCCCTTTCATTCCTCTCCATGAGTGCCATGAATCGCAGCTGCTTCTAATCAGCCATCTTGACCCCCCACTTCTTCATTTTTATTACAAATAAGGTAATTACATAAAGGTTTGGCTGTATTTCTGATGATTTTCTCAGACCCAATTACTAGAAACAAAATTATTACCTATAAATTATGTAAAATGATTTTCTGTTCTGCCATCACATTCTCAACAAGTTTTGTTATTTTTATCTTTACTGATCTGAGGAGACATTTAAATAATATTTTACCTCATAAGTTTTTAGATTATGGGTTTTAAAAGTAGGGTTCTTCTCAGAGCTTCAAAATGTGCATTAGAAATTTTAAAAAGGAAGGGATTGTATTCAGTGTATTTCAAGGTAGTTGTCCATGAAACTCTTTTCTATTATGGGCAACATGTTTTGGGGAAGTCGGTATTGGAGCACTGAAATTGTTCCAGTTCTAATTGTCCAGTTGTAAACAGCAGAAAAGGTAGGCATTTTTACAAATGAAGGATCCTTTTTAAAAGATGATGCTTCCTGCAGAATAATGAAGGAAGACAATTTAACACTTCCAATAACAACAAAAAAAGAAAGAGGTAATTCAACTGAGGCTCTACACTAATAAACACCTCAGAAAGTAAAAATTACCATAGGCCAGAACAATTATCTCTTAATTAGGAGGCTCCATGGAAACCTACCAGCCTAAAAGCATTAGGAACTGCTAGAAAACATGAATATATTTTGACTGGAATATTAAAAAATTTAATAAAGACGTTAAGATTACTGTAATTAAATGTTCTTTTAATGTAATCATCTCTCCAGAGTTGAGAAAAAATACCGCATATAAAGCTGTATTCTGAATAATCACAGACAAATAGAAAAGAATTTGTGAAAAAAATAGAAAGAAGAACCTAGTTTAAGTTTAGCCAGTAATATTGTTGCTGTAACATTGAGCAAAACTTTACAGCCCATCTGTCTGTTTTCTCTCTTATAAGATGAAGACAATAATGCTACCAGCATTAGTGTTTCTGTGGCATGAAAGAAGAGATTTAGTAGCATACTAACAACTACAAATTTGACAAATCACAGTTATTTTCTGATCATACATGGACAAAATTGATAGAAAGTACATATTTTGTAAGGCATAGTCACAAAGGGTACAATTCCTTTGGGCATAAAAGTTATTCTCTTCTTACTGAACCAAAACAGTATTTGCTAGTCTGTATAAATTCAACTATGGCAGTATTCGGTAAGCACTTTTCATGTGTTTAAATTTAGATTAATAACCGTCAAATAATATAAAAGCTCCCTGTCTAATTACAGAAGATACACATTAGACTCCTAGCCTGATTTTTTTTTTAACTTTTACATTCAGAGGTACATGTGCAGTTTATATAGGTAAACCCATGTCATGGGGGTTAGTTTTACAGATTATTTTGTCACCCAGGTATTAAACCTAATATCTATTAGTTATTTTTCCTGATCTTCTCCCTCCTCACACTCTCCACCCTCGAATAGACCCCAATATCTCTTGTTCTCCTCTATATGTCCATGCATTCTCACTCATCATTTACCTCCCTCTTATAAGAGAGAACATGTGGTATTTGGTGTTCTGTTTCTGCATTAGTTAGCAAAGGATAATGGCCTCTAGCTCCATCCATGTTCCTACAAAGGATATAATCTAATTATATTTTATGGCTGCATAGCATTCCATGGTGTACATGTACCACATTTTCTTTGCAGTCTACCATAGATGGATATTTGAGTTGATTCCATGTCTTTGCTGTTGTGAATAGTGCTTCAATGAACATATATGTACCTGTGTCTTTTTGAGAGAATGATTTATATTCCTTTAGTTATATACCCAGTAATGGGACTGTTGGATTGAATGGTGGTTCTGTTATTAGCTCTTTGAGAAATCACCACATTGTGTTCCACAATGGTTGATCTAATTTACACTGCCCCCAACAGTATATAAGCATTACCTATTCTCTTCAACCTCACCAGCATCTGTTATGTTTTTCACTTTTTAATAATTGCCATTCTGACTGGTGTGAGATGGTATCTCACTATGGTTTTGATTTGCATTTATGTAATGATCAGTGTTATTGAGCTTTTCATCCTATGCTTGATGGACACATATATGTCACTGTTCATGTCCTTTGTCCACTTTTTAATGGGATTGCTTGTTTTGTTTTTATAAATTTGTTTAAGTTCCTTATAAACGTTGGACATTAGACTTTAGCAGATGCATACTTTGTAAATATTTTCTCCCATTCTGTAGGTTGTCTGTTTATTGATAGTTTCTTTTGTTGTGCAGAAGCTCTTTAGTTTAATTAGATCCTGTGTGTCAAGATTTTTCATTAGTTGCTATTGCTTTAGTGTCTTAATAATTAAATCTTTGCCCATTCCTATGTCCAGAATGGTATTGCCTTGTTGTTTTCCAGCATTTTTATAGTTTGGGGGTTTTTACATTTAGGTATGTAATCCATCTTGAGTTAATTTTGTATATGGTGTAAGGAAGGGGTCTAGTTTCAGTATTCTGCATATGCTAGCCTGATCTTTTTATGGCCTAGTGAACTGGGACAAGTCACTTCCTTTCTCTGCTTCTTCCATTTTATCTGGTAATATATTCTACTTTTCCAGGTCCTTGAGAGGATAAAATTAGATAGTGTAGAAGAAAATATCTTATAAGCAATAAGGTATTTACAAATGTCAGTAATTTTTCAAGGGAAATTGAAAAATAAGATCTGAACTTTATTACTATCATTGTCACAAGGTCCCTTTATGTCTAGACACTAAAATCACTGAAAATCTAGTTAGAAAACATTTATCTTTCTCTTCTCTTATAAAATGCTCAACAAGCAATCATTCATGCATAAGCACTCAGAGGTTTTTTTCAGGTCTGACTTAAATCTCCTTTTTTTCCTCTTCTCTCATTTCCATTAATCAAAACTGTGCAATCTCTTACCCTGTTTCTTCACTAAATAATGATGTTAATAGTTGTAGTATTATCATACAATCTACCTGTGATAGATACGACTTTTCTCATTGTCCCTGTAGTAGTATGAATATCTCTGTTGCTTTCCATGTGACTTTTAAATACTACTCACACAAGGTGTGGAATTCATTTCCTCAACCTATTAATGTTGAACTTAACCATATGACTTGCTTAGGCCAATGCAATGTGGAAGGAAATTTTCATGTGCCAATTCTGGCCAAGGCGTCAAAAGATAGCATATATTGTTATTGTTTTTCTTGGGATCATGTTATCTGAGAAGAACATATCCCAAAAAGCACCTATTGCAAAGATAATATGGAAAAATATGGAGCATGCTAGTTGAAGGTTTAAACTTCAAGAAATTTCCAAACTGCTTTTCGAAACAATCTTTTCATTTTACATTCCCATCAGCAATGTATGATTGTTTCAGTTGCTGCCCATCCTACACTTCTAATTATCTGTCTTTTTAATCTTAGGCATCCTAATGGATGTGTATCAAACATTTGTGATTTCAATTTGTATTGTCCTGATGACTAAAGATTTTGAGCAAATTCTTACATGCTAATTGGGCCTGTATATAACTGCTTTTGTAAATGTCTTTTCAAATCTTTTTATTGTTTTTTGCTTGTTTGTCTTCTTATTATTGGGTTGTGTTTTCCATGTATTCTGGATAAAAGCCCTTTATTACATACATGTAGATGTACAGTACAGATGCACTGATGTGTGTGTGTGTGTGTGTTTATGACCTATAAACGGAACTATTATATACTGCCACACAGATCTCTGAAACGGTTCATTCTTCATCAATTTGCTTTCTTTCTTTTCTTCATGTTGCTTAATTTCAATTGATTTATCTTCAAGTTCACTAATTCTTCTTACATCAATGTTTTTGGGCTATCTCAACTAATTTTTTATTTAAGTTTTGTACTTAGATCTAGAATTTCCCTTTTTAAAGTGTTCATATCTTTTGAGATTTCCTATATGCTTACTCATTAAAATGTTTCTTTAATTCTTTGAATATAGGTATTTTTAATCATATAAACATATTTATAATAGATGACTTGATGTTTGTCTGCTAATGCAACATCTGTGGCCTTTCAGAGGTATTTCAGAAAGCAGCAAACTCAAGTCTTAACTTATGCAGCTCTATCTTTCCAGGTTAGAGTCTACTCTGATTCCTGCCTATGTTACTTTGGGTTCCTAGGGTTTCCATCTTGTTAACATAGCAGTACGGACAGAGAGCAAGGCAAAGTTTTGAACAGATTTGGGGTTTCTTTCCCTTCTACATTTGTCTCATCTCCATAATTTCATCCAACCCTGATCTCTAAATTTGTTACCACAAGTTGATCTGGCTGTGGATTTCTGCTGCCATTACCAGGACACTGAGAAATATCCTCAGGGGGAAGAAAATTAGCCAAATCCTCAGACCTCTTGGTATTGCAGTTGAAGTTTCTCCGGAGTAAACTCTTTTCTAGGTTCTATTTGCTTTTGGATGTTCTGGTGCCTTTAAATATATTTTTAAAAATATTCCTCTGATATATAACCTTTGACAAGGTTTAATTATGACTCATTCCACCAACATTACCAGAATTCACTCTAATATTTCATTTTAACTTAAAATACTTAAAAGATACTTATTTAGGTCAAAGATTTTTATTTGTTTCTAGCCTGCTGATTAGATTCTGGCTATTATTCTTGCATAAATCATAGCCATAATTGGTCTTTGTTAATGTCTAGCTTTTGTTACTTTGAAGTGGAATGATAATTTAAAATATTTCTGAAGCTATCTGAATGCCAAATCCTAGCTGTTAATGATGTTTCCAATCATTTACCACTGTCTTACTCACCCAAAGTTGTGTAATTTTTGTGCTTCATATATATATATATCCTTTCCATAACGCTCAGAATTATTTCCATGCTCATGTTTTATCAAGCTCTTTTAAATTTAATTAAATCCTATAATTACAATAAACATCCTATAATTACAATACCAAGTACAACCAGATAAATAGTTTTTGAAAACAGCACCCGAATTTTGGCTTGCAAAAAATTATTTTTGCAGGATTAAGTATGTGCTCATCCTAAAGAATACAAGTACCAAGAGTTCAGTGGTTGGTCATCAATCAGTATATTTTACAGAAGAGATAGAGACAGATGGTTAATTGAATGAGTTAGTTAAATGAAATTCCACTAAGAATTAGTTAAATGAAATTCTACTCTACTACTCTCCGCATTTTGAATCTAAAGAATATGATGTTCAGAAAGAGTGGTAATTTTTCCAAAGTCATACAACTGGTGGGTGACAAATCGGCATTGGAACTGAGGTCCTCTTTCTGATCTTGGGCTTTCCCTATATATTTCATTTTGCTGAAAACCAATTTTGTACTCTGTGCGTCATTTGGGTGACAAAATGCACTTCCTAAGTCACCATATAAAAACATGCCCGAGGAAAAGAAAAGATGTCTTTTTTTTTTGTAATCTATGGTGTTCGATTATTCAGTAAGTTGTTGACATTCAATCTATTGTAGATTAGATTAAAAATGCACCAGGGACTCTTGCAACACAGCTGAAAATTGCATCTACCTACATGAAGCAATTGACTGAATGACAACATTTTCAACATAATCTAGTTAAACTGAAATTAAACCTTACAGATATTAGCCTTTCTATTTCTTTTCTATACTGAAATCCAGCCAGGCCACTCATTTCCTTTTGACTACTTATTTAAACATGTTTCCAAATTGCTAAACACACATTGCATTTGGCTGAATAATTGTACAAATTTTACAGTGGAAAAACGTAATGCCAGCAAAGTCATTCTCCTGAACTATAAAATGTTGCTTTGCATTCATCCCTGAGGTAAATAGTATTTTTAAAGTATATATTTCTGTATCTGTATTTATCTAAATATATGTAATATATCAATATATATTAAAACCTTTGTCTTGCTTTTTTATAATGACTATGGAAATGTGACATGACATAAATGTTCTTAGCTCTCTTCAATCAAAAATCTTGCATCCTGTAAATTATCATTTATAGAAAAGACAAAAAGATTCTTAAATAGTTAAAGTTAGGAGCTATTTTAGGTACCATTTAATCCAGTGGTTTTCAGTTTTGTATTTCTATATTCCTAGTAATTCTTTAGTTAAAGTATTCTAAAATCTATTTTCAAATTTTCCAAAAACAATTATAAAAAGTATACATTTACCTTTGTTAAGGTCCATAAGGTAGAAAAAACACCAAGGCAAAGTTAACTTAGAGCAGCAACATGTAAAAAATATATGCTACAATTGATATAAATTTAAATAACCACTAATTAATAAATTCATTCTTATGGAAACAGTCTTCCAAAATACAGGATTGAAAGAGTAGTAAAATTTGAGTGCAAGGTGGCAGTCTTCCCCTGATAGAACCATCAATTTGAATAACCATCCACATTTGAAAATACCTTTACAAGAGCTAAGAGTTCCAGGGCAGAGATTATTGCACCTGGATAGAGAACAGAAATGAGAGAAGACACATTGAAGAGGACAGCAAGAAATAGAAAGGACAGTTTCACATTAACCACATCACTCCTCCCCCACCCCCACAGAGCACAGAGAGAGATATCCTCCATGTGGGGAAAGAAGAATGAAGTAACACCTGACTTTGCCTTAGACCTCAACACCAGGTCTCTCCTCAGTGAACCCTGGTACCAGGCAGCCCCCCATGTCCCCCGGTTCCAGGATGGTACCTGTGGACCCAGGCTCTAGGCCAACCCCAAAGACCCATAGTCCAGAACTGTTCCAGCACCAGGCCAGCCTCAGTGGCCATAAGCCATAGGCCAGGTCTTATATTCCCCACTAGGTCAACACTCAGGCTCCAGGCAAGCCTCTACACACCCAGGCCCCAAACCTTTCCCAGCTCCAGGATGACCCCCATTCACCCAGATTGCAGTCCAGCACCTATCAACCCAAATTTCATGCCTGTCCCTGTGGACCCAGTCTCCAGGTCCAGTCTCATGAACCCAGTAACTAGGCTGCCCCTGTGGGCTACAGGTACCAGCACCTTTAAAATATACCACATACAAAATTAACACAAAATGGATCAAAGATCTAAATGTAACACCCAAAACTATAAAACTCCTAGAATAAAACACACTGAGAAAAGCTTCATGACACTGGGTTTGGTAATGATTTCTTAGATATGACACCAAAGTCACAAACAACAAAAGCAAAAGTAGACAAATGGGACTACAAAGAGTTTAAAACTTCTGCCAAGCAAAGGAAGCAATCCCCAGAGTCAAAAGTTAATCTATGGAGTGGGAGAATATATTTGCAAAGCATGTATCTGATAAGGGATTAATATCAAGAATATATTAAAAACTCATACAACTCAACAACAACAAAATAACTAATTAACAGATGAAGAATTTGAATAGATGTTTTTCCAAAAAAGAGACACAAATGGTCAACCAGGCTATGAAAAGATGCTCAACACCACTAATCATCAGGGAAATGAAAATCAAAACTATGACATAACACCTCACAACTGTTAGGGTGGCCACCATCAAAAGAATAAAAAATAATAAGTTTTGATAAAGATGCAAAAAAATTGGAAGTCTTATACAATGTACAGTATGATGACTATGGTACATAATAAATGTATTGCATACTCAAAATTTACTTAAAGTAGATTTCAGGTGTTCTCCCTACACATACACACATAGTGCTAACTATGTGAGAGATAGATTTGTTAATTTGCTGGACTACTGTAATCATTTCATAATGCTTCATTTCATTAGTAATCATTTCACTAATATGTTTCAATATGTAAAAATATCATGTTGTCCACCTTAGATATATAAAAGTTTCATTTAAATATAAAATAAAACAAGTGCTGGTGAGGATGTGTAGAAATTAGAACACTTGAATACTCCTGGTGGGAATGCAAAATGATGTAGCCATTATGGAAAGTAATACGGAAATATCTTTAAAAATTAAAAACAGAACTACCATATAATCCAGCAATCCCACACCTGGGTATTATCCAAAATAATTTTTGAGAAAGTTTTTTGTAAAGATATTTGCACACCCATGTTCATCACAGCATTGTTCACAATAGCTAAGAGATGGAGGTGACCCAAATGCTGATCAACAGATGAATAGGTAAAGGAAATACGGTTTATATGAATATTTGAATATTATTCAACCTTAAAAAAAAAAAAAACTCTGTCATATGCTATAACATGGCTGAAACTTGAGAGCATGTGCTAAAATACATCAGTCACAAGAAAACAAATACCACATGATTCCACTCAGAGGAGGTATTTCATGAGTAATGAAAATCATAGAAATAGACAGTAGAATGCTGGTTACCAGGAGCTGGGGAGAGTAGGAAAAGGAAAATTGTTGTTCAATGAGTATAGAGGTTCTGTTTTGCCTAATGAAGAACTTCCAGAGATTTTCTGTACAACATTGTGCTTATAAGTTAATACTAATGTGCTAAACATTCAAAAATGGTTAAGACGATAAATTTTATGTTTTTAGCACACTTACACACACAACCATACACACGCACACACACAAAGAGAAATTAGTACTTGCCTAGTGATGCAGATGGCTAGGAAAGAAGAGAAAAAGAGACTACAGGAGGACATGTGGAAATATCCAATATAATACCTCCGACTACACAGCAGAATTTTCTTTAAAAGTATCAGTTTTAAAAAACAGAACTATCAAAATACCAGAAGAAAACCTGGACAAATTCTTGTATATCCATATAATGAGGAGTCCTTTGTATGTGTCTCTGAATAAATAAACTATAAAGAAAGACTGATAATTAAATTCCCTGAGTTTTAAAAGTTTTTTTAAATTAAATGAACAAAAACACCACAGGCAAAATCAAAAAACAATTCATAAACTGGGAAAAAAACTTGAAATTCATATAGTAGGAAAAAGCAATTCTAACACATAAACAACTTTCTTAAATTTAGATGAGGACAAACAACCCAATGAAAAAGAGCTCAAAAGACGTGGAGAGTCTATATAAAAATAAATATTAATGGTCATTAGACACATGTAAAAGTTCTCAGCTTTACTCAGAATAAGAGATGCGAAACACAGACACTGTTTTTCACCTGTCAAATTTGCAAAAATTCAAATGTGCCAACACATTGTTGGGCTATGATACAAAGTAATCAAGGTTTTACTTGCTATGGGGAATATAAAAATGGAGTAAATCCTATGTAGGGCAAATAAACAACAGTTTTAAAAGTAACATACACATTGACCCTTTGCCTGGCAATTGCACTTCTTGAAATTTTTTCTAAAGATATCCTATTCACAAACAAAATAATACATTTATAAGGATACACATTACAGCATTGTTTATAAGAGCAAAGAATTTATCATAAGCCAATGTCCAACATAAGATTAAATAAGTGTGTGTATATGTGTACATGTGAGGGAAGGGAGGAACACATATACACACACATTCAAGCATCACCTATACTCCACAGTCTTGAATCTCATGCATTAACCTTATAAACCTAGTTGTGGTTTCTGAGCACTTTCTGCTTAATCACATTTTGAGTCTTTATACTTCTTGTTTCCTTCACCTTTCCTTTTAACCTTTCTCTTTCTGTTTTGTTAACCCCTCTTTTTTAAAACCCTCTATAAAACTCCTATTTACCCTGATGAGATATCATCTCTCTTGGGACACATTTCACGACTTTTCAAATAGATCACTCACCTTTCCACAGATGACTGTTGAAAATAAACATAAGGTAAGACTTTTCTTAGCTTACTTTCAACCTGATGGTTCATTCAAATGAATATAGAAGAAAAAGGTAGTATAAAAGTAGTTCACATATTTACTCTCATCTCTTAGAGAATATAAAGGGAACCCACTCACAACCTGGTATTACTTATTAAAATTTATTAAAGTTATGAAGAATAGTAGAGTAAGTTCAGAGGACAGAAAGTAACCAGGGTGGTAGACTGCAAGCTTTATTTAGGCAAAGTTGACTACCAAGATTTGTTTTGACATTTCTTTCTCTTCCAAAAGTAAAACATATGTGAAATATGCTAGAAATCCTTCCCAATGCTTTCTCTATTCCTAAAACTTTCCATCCAAATCTCTCTGATTTCCCTATATTTTGTTCCTGTCACAGATACCTTCGGAATTTCTACTTCCACCCATGCCAAAGCAATTCACCTTCTAGGGCAATTAGAAAAAACAAACTGAGGCCGGGCGCGGTGGCTCAAGCCTGTAATCCCAGCACTTTGGGAGGCCGAGACGGGCGGATCACGAGGTCGGGAGATCGAGACCATCCTGGCTAACACGGTGAAACCCCGTCTCTACTAAAAAATACAAAAAACTAGCCGGGCGCGGTGGCGGGCGCCTGTAGTCCCAGCTACTCGGGAGGCTGAGGCAGGAGAATGGCGTGAACCCGGGAGGCGGAGCTTTCAGTGAGCTGAGATCCGGCCACTGCACTCCAGCCCGTCCGGCCACTGCACTCCAGCCTGGGCGACAGAGCCAGACTCCGTCTCAAAAAAAAAAAAAAAAAAAAAAAAAAAAGAAAAAACAAACTGAATGCTTTCTAGTCCCTTCTGCACCACATGAAGGGAAACATCTAGCAATCTCTCACCATTAGATAATAAAAGTGCTTGTTTCATTATCTTTACCCCTGATCACATCACATGGCACTTCAGTTATCTGTTCCATGTCAGTCACCACTGAAACAGTATGTTCTCCTAGAACACAGACATCCTGTCTCATTGACCTCTATAGCCTACTGTTAGTACAGCCCGTACTACCAAGTGGACACTTAAAAAAATCCCAACCTAAGACAAAGAAAATTTTCTTTTGTCCTCGGTATCAAAATTGTAAGAACAGATTCTTATAATTCAGAGGAGGTAGATAAAATCATAAGAATTTTTGTGTGTAGCGGGGGAAGGTATCTTTCAGTGCTGGTGGCAGAGAAGAAAGGAGACAAGCCCTCAAGTTGTGAAAAATCAGCTTACCTGACATCATGGTCCAGGAGAGATATTCCCTGGGTACTGTTTAGGGGTAGGGCAGATGAGGTTACCTATCTTAGAACACAGATACTTGAAGTAAATAAAATAATCTAAAAGTGGTTTTGAAAAGAACCATCTCACTCCAAAGAACAAGTGGTGCTGGTTTAAACCTCTGCTAACTTCCCCATTTGGTCTAATTTTAAACATGGGAGTTCATTCTTGCAGTTTTAGCTCCTTGGCCTGTGGGAACCACAAAGGCACAGACTTCTGGGAAAAAGAAAGTAATAGAGACAAGTTGTAAACAAGGTTGGGAAGTCTGACAAGGCTTTAGAGTTAGTACTGGAGAAAGACATCTAATCATTGTATATTCAGTTTCTCAAAACACTGAATCTGTTAAACGATTGATTATAAGTTCTAAGATTATTTAAAAAAAAAAGGGAAAAACATACAAAGGTCAATTGATATTAGTCACATTCAAATATTTTCTTCTTAAAAAATTTATTAAACCTGCTATTTAAAAATTTTTTACTCACTAGCATAGCCTACTGAAAATTAGTTTGTTTTACCCTTATAAACTCTGGGAAATCTTTTTTCCATGTAAATTGCACCAAAAGAAAGAAGCAAGTCACATTCCATTATGAGACATATAACAACCTAGAAAACTCAACATCCTGTATATTTAAGATAATTCAAGAATGTATTAATTCCTATTGATTATTAAAGATGAATAAAAATAAAATAGCAGTAATCTGAAGGGAAAAGTGCTAGAACAATGCAATCAAAAACAATATTATCCCTGTAACTAGATATGACAATTTATGCCTTTTATAACACAAATGTTTCAGGATAAAATGTACTGACATAATTATTCTGAGGAATACAGTGCTGATTCAATAAAGGCAAAATAGAAAAAGAAAACAGTCTAATTTTCAGTGATGATTCCTGTTATGTTTGTATTTCAAAACTGTGTGCATTATGTCTTATATTATTTCAGCAACACTGAGTGGTAGTTATCGTAAGCTTCCTTGTTTCCCTTGGATCATCCTGAGTCTTGTAGAGGGGAAAATAACTAAAAGTCGGCAAGTGCTGCCATTCAAAAACTAAAATACATCAAGCCGGGCTAGGTGGCTCAGGCCTGTAATCCCCACACTTTGGGAGGCCAAGTCGGGAGGATCACTTGAGGTCAGGAGTTGGAGACCACCCTGGCAAACATGGTGAAACCCCATCTCTACTAAAAATACAAAAATTAGCAGAGCGTGGCGGGAGGTGCCTGTAATGCCAGCTACTCAGGAGACTGAGGTGGGAGAAACTTTTGAACCCTGAAGGCAGAAGTTGCAGTGAGCCGAGATGGTGCCACTGTACTCCAGCCTGGGCAACAGAGCGAGAGTCCGTCTCAAAATAAATAAATAATAAAATAAAATACATCAGATAATAAAGCTTTTTCAGCACACTCTTCTGCTGGTATTTTTCACTAAAGTAACTCTGAGGCAAGAACTTATTAGAAGATTCTCATTTCTTACCATATTCTCCCCATTCCATCATTCTTTCACAGATAAAGTTTCTTTTTACAGAAAAGTTAAGGGTTGTTCAGAACTAACTAGATGCTATTATGTGTCTCCTCTGCCTTTAAGCATGTGTAGGAGGCTAAATCTATAAACTACACCAATATGCCTTGCCCTTATTACTATGGACATTTATATTTGCATTTACCACATTGTGTGTGTATCTGTTTATGTATCTGTTTCTCTCTCTAAAGTGTGACTCAGAAGATGGCAGAGACCATGACTCCCCAAAGGTTAACTACCTCAGAAAATCAATCTTTGCCATCATAGTAAAATCATCGCCCTTGCCAGTGATTAGTGTAGAAATGGACTTGTGGTCTAAATCTTGTGTGTGATTGCTAGAGCAGTCTTCCTTTTTCCCAGAAAGGAGACCCAGCAAAGGAGAGTTTCTTTGTTCCTCAGGATAATGGTTCTGAAAACAGTGACTAGAACTTCTGGAGTCAGCTTATGACCTACTTCAACATATGAAGAAAAAAGAAATACAGAAAAGTGGAGTCAGAATCCTGACAGCATCTTCCTCTAAACAACTCTGCTTTCTCCATTATGCAAGACAAAGTTATTTCCTCTGTGGGATGTGTTCAGTCAGAATCTTTGGTTATCTATCCCAAATTACATGTTTTTTTTAAAAAAAGATAATAATTTTAATCCTGGAATGGTCCATATTCAATATTAACTCAAACCCAAACAATTTTCTTGTGTCTATTACCTACAGTGTTTAGGCCTAAATCCATATTTTCAATCCCCTAATAAAATGGAATGTCCAACATCTTTTTATAGCTTATTTGACATCTGTCTGTCTTCTTTGATGTGGTGTCTGTTAAGATCTTTGGCCCATTTTTTAATCAGGTTATTTTTCTTATTATTTTATACAAAAGCTTTAAAAGTGTTTTGTATATTTTATCCAAGAGTTCTCTTAGCTGTATCTTTTGCAAATATTTTCTTTCATTCTGTGACTTGTCTTCTAATTCTCTTGAGTTTAACGTTTTTATTTTAAAATAAATATTTTTAGACCAACAGAAATTTGCAAAGACAGTATATAGATTCCCACGTATGCCATTCCCACTTTCCCTATTTTTAATATTTTAAGTTTGTATAGAACACTTGTTATAATTAATAAACCAATATTATCATTAATAAAGTTTATGCTTTATTCAGATTTCCTTGTTTTTTACCCAATGTCTTTTTTCTGTTCCAGGATCTCATTCAGGATACCACATTATATTTAGCGGTCATGTCTCCTTAGACTCCTCTACACTGTGACAGTTTTTCAGACTTTCCTTTTTTTTTGTATAATCTTGAAAGTCTAAAAGAATATTGATCAGGTGTTTTGTAAAGTGTTCAATTGATTGGGAGAGCAGGTGTACTTGATCCTGCCAATATGATATTAACTGGTTATTTTGCTCGTTAGTTGATGCAGTTTCTTCCTAGCCTAAATGGTCTTTACATTTTGGCATGTTTTTGCAATGGCTGGTACCGGTTGTTCCTTTCCATGTTGAGTGCTTCCTTCAGGGTCTCTTGTAAGGCAGGCCTAGTGGTGACAAAATCTCTAAGCATTTGCTTATCTGTAAAGGATTTTATTTCTCCTTCACTTATGAAACTTAGTTTGGCTGGATATGAAATTCTGGGTTTAAAATTCTTTTCTTTAAGAATGTTGAATATTGGCCCCCACTCTCTTCTGGCTTGTAGAGTTTCTGCCGAGAGATCTGCTGTTAGTCTGATGGGCTTCCCTTTGTGGGTAACCCGACCTTTCTCTCTGGCTGCCCTTAAGATTTTTTCCTTCATTTCAACTTTGGTGAATCTGGCAATTATGTGTCTTGGAGTTGCTCTTCTCGAGGAGTATCTTTGTGGTGTTCTTTGTATTTCCTGGATTTGAATGTTGGCCTGCCCTACTAGGTTGGGGAAGTTCTCCTGGATGATATCCTGAAGAGTGTTTTCCAACTTGGTTCCATTTTCCCCCTCACTTTCAGGCACCCCAATCAGACGTAGATTTGGTCTTTTTACATAATCCCATACTTCTTGCAGGCTTTGTTCATTTCTTTTTCTTCTTTTTTCTTTTGGTTTCTCTTCTCGCTTCATTTCGTTCATTTGATCCTCAATCGCTGATACTCTTTCTTCCAGTTGATCGAGTCGGTTACTGAAGCTTGTGCATTTGTCACGTATTTCTCGTGTCATGGTTTTCATCTCTTTCATTTCGTTTATGACCTTCTCTGCATTAATTACTCTAGCTATCAATTCTTCCACTTTTTTTTCAAGATTTTTAGTTTCTTTGCGCTGGGTACGTGATTCCTCCTTTAGCTCTGAGAAATTTGATGGACTGAAGCCTTCTTCTCTCATCTCGTCAAAGTCATTCTCCGTCAAGCTTTGATCCGTTGCTGGCGATGAGCTGCGCTCCTTTGCCGGGGGAGATACGCTCTTATTTTTTGAATTTCCAGCTTTTCTGCCCTGCTTTTTCCCCATCTTTGTGGTTTTATCTGCCTCTGGTCTTTGATGATGGTGATGTACTGATGGGGTTTTGGTGTAGGTGTCTTTCCTGTTTGATAGTTTTCCTTCTAACAGTCAGGACCCTCAGCTGTAGGTCTGTTGGAGATTGCTTGAGGTCCACTCCAGACCCTGTTTGCCTGGGTGTCAGCAGCAGAGGCAGGCTGCAGAAGATAGAATACTGCTGAACAGCGAGTGTACCTGTCTGATTCTTGCTTTGGAGGCTTCCTCTCAGGGGTGTACTCCACCCTGTGAGGTGTGGGGTGTCAGACTGCCCCTAGTGGGGGATGTCTCCCAGTTAGGCTACTCAGGGGTCAGGGACCCAGTTGAGCAGGCAGTCTGTCTGTTCTCACATCTCAACCTCCGTGTTGGGAGATCCACTGCTCTCTTCAAAGCTGTCAGAGTCATTTGCGTCTGCAGAGGTTTCTGCTGCTTTTGTTGTTTAGCTGTGCCCTGTCCCCAGAGGTGGAGTCTACAGAGACAGGCAGGTTTCCTTGAGCTGCTGTGAGCTCCACCCAGTTCGAGCTTCCCAGCGGCTTTGTTTACCTACTTAAGCCTCAGCAATGGCGGGCGCCCCTCCTCCAGCCTCGCTGCTGCCTTGCGGTTAGATCACAGACTGCTGTGCTAGCAATGAGGGAGGCTCCGTGGGGTGGGACCCTCCCGGCCAGATGTGGGATATAATCTCCTGGTGTGCCTGTTTGCTTAAAGCACAGTATTGGGGTGGGAGTTACCTGATTTTCCAGGTGTTGTGTGTCTCAGTTCCCCTGGCTAGGAAAAGGGATTCCCTTCCCCCTTGCGCTTCCCAGGTGAGGCGATGCCTCACCCTGCTTCAGCTCTCGCTGGTCGGGCTGCAGCAGCTGACCAGCACCGATTGTCCGGCACTCCCTAGTGAGATGAACCCAGTACCTCAGTTGAAAATGCAGAAATCACGGGTCTTCGGTGTCGCTCGCGCTGGGAGTTGGAGACTGGAGCTGTTCCTATTCAGCCATCTTCATTATCTGATATTCTTTTGGCATTGGCACAATTCTTTGCCTACTACTCTCATCCAGCATGAAACCAAATCAATGCTCACAACTCTCAGGTCAATTTCCAGTATGTTGAAGTCATCCTTGTATAGTGATTTTCTACTGTATCCTAAAAAATTACCGCAAATGTAGTGACCTAAAACAATACTCACTTATTATTTCACATTTCTGTGTTTCAGAAATCTAAGCCCAGCATGACCAGATCTCTCTGTCTGGGGTCTTACCAGGCTGAAATCAAGGTGTTGATCAGAGCTGAAGTTTTCTTCTGGGCATGGGACCCTCTTCTAGCCCCACTGGTTGTTAACAAAACTCATTTCCTTACAGCTGTTGGACTGAGGTCCCCATTTTCCATCTATTGGTGGGTTGAACCACTCTCAGCTCCTAGAGGCTGCTCACAACGCTCTCTCACGTGGCCTCCATGAGCAGTTTTCAGCATGAACCTTTCATTTCTTCCAGACTAGCTGGTGCAAATCTCATCTCTCTGACTTTCACTTCTGCAACCAACCAAAGAAAACTCTCTGATTTTAAGGGGCTCATGTGGTTAGGTCAGGCCTACCGGAATAATCCCCATATTTCAAACTAAACTTTGATTTATGAATTTTTTCTGTGAAATTCCTTCACAGAATTACCTACATGAATGTTTCTTTGAATAATGGGAAGAAAGTATGTAAATGTGAGTCACTAGAATATTTGTGGAACCATCTTAGAATTCTACGTTCCATACCCTTTTTGGACTTGTTGCAAAGAAGAGAGACCTTCACTTAATCCCACTAAGTGATTATCTAATGAAGTTATTGAACACGTTTCCAACCTTGACTTGGCATGCTGACTCCAGAGATCTGATTTCAAATCTCAATTCTTTTGCATACAGAAGCAACCTAATGAAGAAAACTTTTTAGGCCATAAATGAGATATTTATTTCCTCTTCTGTAGGATATTGTGAAAAAATGAATGAGATAACACAAGAAAGAACAGTTAATTTCATTCCCAAATTACTCTAAGTAAAGAGCTATTTAATACACTTCAGCAAATATTAGAGTATGCTTATTCCTTGACTAGCAATGTGTTATGTGCTACAGATACACTTGGGAACAAGATAGCCACATACGTGACCTCATGGAACTCTAAATTTTGCCAGATGTTAAACAATTCAAATGAACAATAATAATTTTGATCTGTACTACTAAAAGAAAAAAAAGTGTGTGGATAACTAAGGACTAAATCAAGAGCCCAGATCCCTGGTTTCTATTCTAGTTCCCTTTCTACTGAGCCATCATGAATCATGCAACACCTCAAAAATCTTTAGTCAAAACCCTGCTCCAAATTATCTGTCATATGAACAGAATCACATTAATCTGGCTGAAATCTAGTTTAACAAGAACTATTTTTTAATGATTACTCTGAGCAAAAGTCTTGATTAAAGGTGGAAAAATAGCAATAGTAGCTCTTTTCTAAAAAGCTTTCATTGATGACCTTTTGTTCCTGTCAGAAATTGGCTTTCAGTTATCCACTAAGCCCAGGATTGAGAAGTAGAAGTTAAATAACTCAGAGAAATAAGTTAAAAGCTTGTTCATTTAATCTGTATACTTGAGGCAGGCATTTCGGATTCTCCCTTAAAATCCATTTGTCTGTATTCCAATTTTCACGAACAAAATGCTTGGTTAGTTTAATGAATGCAAGTGTTGAAACACTTCTAAATTTGCCCCAGATTTTTTAAGGCACCCTTAAGTACAAAGAAATAGAAGAGAGAGAGCTGTGAAATTAGATCTCTGTGCTAGTAGTAAGTAAATGAGCTTCAACATTGTGAATAAATGAGCTTTATAGAGCTTGGAAAACTAATATAAAACAACATATCTTTGTTGAGAGCCTGGAGGAATTAATTACAACGTCTTTCTTGGGATGAGAATCAAATTAAACACGTACATAAGATATAGACTGGCTGGGGACAAGGACACAATGATTTGCAAATCTAGAATTTTGAATCTGTGGAGACTGAGATTGATCACAACATGATGGACCACTTTGCTTCCTTCTCCACAGGCATACCAAGCAGGGTTTGCAACATATATCACACTGTCAGAGAGATCAAGTTGAAAGAAAAACAGTCCAAATGATCTGTAAGTGAAAATTATCAAATAAATTTCAGCAAAAGGAGGATGATAAATAAAAAGTGTGCATTCGTTTTCTATTGCTATGTAATAAAATACCACAAATCTAGTGGCTTAAAACAACATTCATTTATTATTTCACTGTTTTTGTAGGTCTGAAGTCCAGCACAGTGCAAGTGAATTTTCTGCTTAAAGTCCCTCAAGACTGGCATCTGGGGCTCTGTTTGCATCTGAAGCTTGGGTCCTCCTTCAAGTTCATGCAGGTTGTTGGCCGAATTTGGCTCCTTGAATGAATTGGACTAAAGTCTTCATTTTCTCTCTGGCTTTGTTAGGGGTTGTTCTAAGCACCTAGAGGATGCGAGGGCTTCCAAAGGTACTAATTATGTGACCAACTCACCACACAACAGCTAATATCTTTAAAGCCAGCAGAAGAACCTCACTCTAGTCTGTTAAGTGAGAGTTTTGTATATTGCATCCTAATCAAGGAAGTGACTATTCCACACATTCACAGGTCCCAACCAAGTATATAGAAGAGAGTTTCTATATAACATGTACACCAGGCATAGTCATTTTGGGAGCATTCTGTATGTTTGGCTTCATAAGAAATAAGCCCAAACATTTTCAATGGGTATACCGTATTATGCTCCCATAAGCAATGTACGAAAGTTCCAGTTGCTCTACAACCTTGACTACATTTAGTGTTGACAGGTGTTTTGTTTTGTTTTGGAGTTGTTTTGGTTAATTCTAACTATTAAAATGTGTGTGAAGCAGTATTATACTATATCTTTAACTTGTGTTGCCCTAATGAGTAATAGTAAAACATTTTTAAAGGACTATTGGCCATTTATTTTTCAAGAACAGACATTTTTAATTGTGATGAAGTCCGTTTTTTAATCTTTTATGTTTATTGGAATTCCTGTAATTTCTTAGAAATATTTAATTAAACACAGGTTATAAAGTCGTCTTCCTATTTGCCTCTAAAAGCCTAATGTTTTAGCTCTTAGGCTTAATTTTTGTTTGTAGTAGGGGGAAATGATTAAAGTTCATTTTTTCTTCATACAAATTCCATCTTTTATAAAGAGTTTTCTTTCCCATACTTAACTGCTTGTGTGGATTTGTCAAGAATCAGTTGAACACATTGCATATGTTCTGTAAACTCATATCTGTTCCAGTAATATAAATGTCTATCTTTAGACCAATAAGATATTGTCTTGATGACTATAGCTTTACACAATGTCTTAAAATTACATAATGTAATTTCTTCCATGTTGTTATTCTTTTTCATGATTTTTCTGGCTTGGAAATGGAAAACATTTAGGTTTTTTTTGGTCACATTTTCATATGAACATTAGAATAATAAGAATGATGGCAGCCTGCTTTGGGTTGTTTTTCAGTGCCTCCAAATAGTATATTTTAGCGTAATTATTATCCAGAATTATAATGCAATTTGCAGGTACATTCATTCACTATAAGCTCCTTGACCATTACCATAACAGAAAGTCCTTGCTTAATTTTGTTTATTTCTGTAACTAGGGCTCTGTGACAAGGCTAGTTCTACCTCGCTCACCCTCGAGCAAACCAACAAGTAAATTATTTCTGCTCCTTCTCAAGCATTATTTCCCCTCAAAACTCCTGTTTAAATAGCAACATATACAGGATCTAGCTCATTTTTTCCTGTTCTTTTTGCAACTGTACAAACTAATCATTTTTTTCCAGCTCCTGCATATCCTTCCCCTGTATGGGAATTCTCTCCAATATTCCTCATAATCAACCTTACCCAAGTTATGAAAGCAGTCAACAAGAAGTCATCCAGTTTATGGGTGACTGGTTAAACCATTGTAACCTCATGCTTAGCAAATTTTGGTCACTGGTAATGATAGCAACATTTTTATTTTCAATTACCAAATTATTTCCTGAAATACACAACTCAGAAACTCACGATCTATTAGTTTTCTCAATTTTTCCTGGCATTCCCTCACAGCTCTTTCCTTCCTTATTCTTGTTCTACAGACGTGGCATATGCCATTTTCATTACAGATGTAATCTGACTCCTTTTTCCCAATATCTACCTCCACGTTGGTAACTCTTCCTCAAATTACCTTGCATAGGGTGCTTTTGGTTCCACTCACTGCCTGGTCTCACTTTATGTACCGTCTCCACACATGGGCCTTCCCCCAGAACATCACATCCTTAGAAGAACAATCTGGGCAGGAGCCCCATTTATATTTTCCCTCCCTACTTCTGCATTGGGAAAACAGGTGTGGTTTTGGCACACCAGTAGTTTTCAAACTAGTTGAGATTCAGATTCCTAGGCACACTCTTGAAATTCAGTAAGTCTGAAATGAAATGCAACACTCTTTTGAGGCAAGATCTGTGTCATTCTCACCCCAGGAACACCAACACAAACTGGAAACATCTAGTACAGACTACATCTTCAGGCACTATTTGTTAAATTAAACTGTATTAATTTGGCTCATGATTTAGAAAATACACTTCTCTTTGTTCCAGTCATCAGCAAGTAATGTCAGCTCTATATGTAAAATGCTAGATACTTTCCATTTGATATTTCTTTTTCCATTTGTTTTTGTTTTTTGTTTGTTTGCTGGTTTTTGTTGTTGTTGTTGTTGTTGTGGCTGTTTTGAGATGAGTTTCGCCCTTGTTGCCCAGGCTGGAGTGCAAAGGCACAATCTCTGCTCACCGCAACCTCTGCCTTCCAAGTTCAAGTGATTCTCCTGCCTCAGGCTCCCAAGTAGCTGGGATTACAGGTATGTGCCACCACGTCCGGCTAATTTCGTACTTTTAGTGGAAATGGGGTTTCTCCATGTTGTTCAGGGTAGTCTCGAATTCCCGACCTCAGGTGATCTGCTCGCCTCGGCCTCCCAAAGTGCTGGGATTACAGGCATGAGCCACCGCTCCTGCACTCCATTTGGTATTTATAAAACATTAGCCAAAGATATCACTATCTTCCACCTGGATTATATCAATATCCTCTTAATTATTCTCTTATGCTCCTTAACAACTAGAAGAATGGTTTTAAATAAGCAAATCAGATGATGTTATTATCCACAGGCTTAAAACATGTCAATATTTCTAAGCAATGATTTGCATGTTTCCAATATTCCTGATTTCACTTATTATCAGTTTCCCCCCTCTCAATATGTCCCAGTCACATTAGCCTTGAAAGGATTTCTCAACCCATTCACTCCTACCACAAGGGTTTTGCACTTGTTTGTTTCTTGAGTATGGACTGTTCTTCCCAGATTTCTGTACCGCTGATCTCACTCATCACTCAGGTTTCAGTTCAAGTTGTACTTCCTCAGAAAAGCCTGTTCATCCAGTTTAAGGGAGCTACTGCTCATCCCATCCCTCCACTATGTTGCCATGTATAGGTTTTTTAATAGAACTTATCAGAAACTGAAATATTGTCTATTTATTTATTTATTTGGTTATTTTCTGTCTGCCCTTGATAGAATGCAAGCTCTATGAGAGCGCAAGTCTTGTCTGTTTTCATCACCAAACTCCCAGTGCTAGAACAATGCCTGCCACAGTGTCAGCACTCAAAAAAGCTTTGTTCAATAAACAAACAGACTGCAGCAAAATAAGCAGAGAGAGAGAGAGAGAAATCACAGTTCATCAAAGTAAACATTTGTTCTTATACCACAGCAGAGTAATCAAGGAAAATATCATATCTATCTGTGTCTTGTAATTCAGGCCCACTCAACCAATATGTAAGATCAGACCTATTTCGCAAATATGACCAGCTAAGCATCACATCTGTGCCATGCTGTCATGTTTTCTAATAACAAAAAAGAAATATCACAGTTTATAAACACTGCCTACACAAAATAAAATATGAAGAAAGTTCAGTGGAGAAAAGGGGATAAGATTTCACATATGATAGAATTGAGTTTCAGTAAAACCTTCTTTAGGTTATAGTAAATAGTTCAGGCCAGGCACCATGGCTCACACCTGTAACCCTAACACTTTGGGAAACTGAGGCAGGAAGATTGCTTGAGACCAGGAGTTCCAGACCAGCTTGGGTAATATAACATGACCCCATCTCTACAAAAAAAATAAAAGTAAATTAGCCAGACACGTGACATGCACCTGTACTCCCAGGTACATGGGTGGCTGGGTGGCTGAGGTGGGAGGATACCTTGAGCCCAAGAGTCTGAGGCTGAAATGAGCTGTGATCACACTACAGCCTGGGCAACAGAGCAAGACCCTGTCAAAAAACAACAACAAAAAAGAAATTCAAAGAATTCAAAGGCTCTTGTGTCTGAATTAAATTAAATTTATTAAAGGCAACTTCCATTTCTCAAAGTGGTTACAAGATGGATGTAGAGGAAACAAGATAATTTGAGAACAATACCTCAAAACCTGGCCTACGTAGTAGGACTAACAAACAATAGTTGCTTTCCTCTCTTACTTAGTCTTATTATACACTGAGAAATACCCTGCTGAGTGGAAAAGTTCCTCACCTGCTCACAACATATAATTCAATTCATATATTAGCATGACTTCACCAATGGGGTAGATACAATCAAAGATCTCGGAGGCAGTGTCAGTTCGTAAAAACAATCATATTTAAAGAGTATATCTGTAACTTCAGTATCCTCTACTTTGTCTAATTCTTAATATCTGACCCATTCTCACTCCTAGAGATCATATGGCTCTAGGTTTCCAAAGCAAAATTTGTAATTCTAACTACCTGTACTCGAAACCAGTGGGAATTCATTAATATTCTTGCTACAGCTGAAAACACTGCTATAAATAGAAATATCATGCAGACGTCAGGTAAGACAGGCTTCTGCTCACCATGGCCTTTGCACATTGGCAGTGCCTTTACTTCTATGGCCTCCTTCTTATCAATTCTGTACAAATACAAAGGAAGCATTAAGGAAAAAGAGTTCAGAGACTGTTGCTCCAATAGCGTACTGAGACAGACATACCTGTAGTCCAGTACTTCCTATGGTTGCTTACAATTCCTTCTTTTTCCCTTTCATTTGAGGTTGCATACTATTAAATGTACATATCTTAAGTGTACTATTTAATGGGTTATTACAAACACATAATAAAGTCTTGTAACCCACTGAATTATCAATATATAGAAATTTTTGCCATCACAGAAAGTTCCCTGTAGTTCTTTCTCTAGATGCTATGACTTTTGGAAAAATTGCTAACCATATCTTAGTTCTGCTTATTCCAGAACTCCACATAAATGGAATCACTGTGTTTGATGTCATTCCCTCACTATAGTCGCCTATGATAGTCATCCATCATCCATCTTCTTATGTAACTTTTTTTATTTTTAATTGCTAAGTTCCAATCTACGAAGTAAATATACCATAATGTGTTTTTCAATTCTCCTGTTGGACATGTTGCCAGTTTGAGGTTATTATAAATAAAGTTGTTATGAATATAGATATAAACATCTTTTGGTAGATATATATTTTTCTTTCTCTTGTTTAACACCTAGAAATAAAAATTGCTAGGTCCAAGGGTAGGTATATATTTAATTTTTCTTTAAACTGACAAACATTTATTGTGAGCAGTTATGCAATCTTAGAGTCCCAGCAACAGAGAGGAGAGTTTTTGTTGCTCTTCAACAGCATTTGGTGTTGTCTTTGCCGTGAGTCTGGGTAGTATCTTTTTGTGGTTTTAATTTGCATTTTCTGGGTGACTAAAGATGTTAAGCACTTTTTAATGAAATTATTGGTGTTTTGTAGATCATCCTCTGTGAATTGTGAAGTCTTGTGCCCTACCTCATCCCCCATTTTCTTATCTGGTAACTGGGCTGTCTGTGTTTTGAGTATTGAATTACAGCAGTTTGCTATACTATCTTGATCAAAGTACTTTTGAGAGTTATGCTTTCTATCCCAGTCTACAGTAATTATTCTATACCAGCTTATAGGTTTTCTATTCATTCTCTTCAGGGTATATAGATAACTGGAAGCTTTTTTTTTTTTTTTTATAAAATCTAATTCATCATTTTAATAGTTATTATTTCTTTATTCTTAGGTCTCAAAGATATACACATATGTTTTCTTCTGGAAGCTTTATAGTTTTAGTTTGTATACTTTGATCTTGATTTAATTTTTATTTGATGTGAAGTAAGGTTTGTGGTCCATATTCTTTCCACACAGCAATCTAGGTGTTCCTGCATTAATTGTTGGGATTTTTTCCCATTGAATTATTTAGAATCTTTCATTTAAAATCAATCAAGTATAAATGTCAGTCTATTTTGATATCCCCCTTCCATGCCATTGATTTATTTATCTATTGTGATGCTACCACAATACTTGATTCCTCTAGCTTTGATTCAATGAGTCTTAAAATCAGTAGTATAAGTACTACAGTTTTGTTATTCTTTTTAGAGAGTTTTGGGGTTCATATAGTTTTTTGTATTTTCCATACAAATTTTAAAATCAACTTTTCAATTTTGATGGGAAATTCTGCTAGAATGAATAAAATTGCATTGAAACTATAGATGAGAGAAAATTAATGACTTACATATATTGCTTCTGAATCCATGAATGAGGTATATCTCTTTAAATATTTATGTATCTTTTTTAGCCAGAAATATTTACTTTTCAGTGTGGAGGTCCTGTAAAATGGTTTACATTTTTTATGCTCTGTTAAATGCATTTTTAAATGTTATTGTTGCAAGTATACAGAAATAAATTTTTATATTAAACATGAAGCTTAAAACTTATTAAATTTACTTTTTAATACTGGTATATGTTTTGCATTCCCTCAGGGTTTGCTACATAAAAATTATGTCACTTGTGAATAGATAATTTTCCTAATTCCTTTTCAGTATTTAAGCTTTATTTTGCCTCAGCATAATGACAAGGCCCCTCAGGACAATATTGCATAGGACTGATGAAAGCAAATATACTTGCCTTAAAAAGATCTCTGGGGAAAATGTTCAATATTTCACTATTAAGTATGACGAATAGTTTTGTTTATAGGTGTTCCTTATCATATTGAGAACGTTTTCTGATATTCCTATATTGTTTAGAGTTTTCATCATGATGGTCACTGAATTGTGCTACTTTCTGTATTTATCATCATTTTTTCTCCCTTTTATAGTTAATACAGTGAATTATTCTGAATAATTTCCAAACAATAAACCAGACTTGCACTCCTGAGATGAGTTTCCCTTTGCTATTCTAGGTTATTGAATTCAAGTTATTAACATTCTACTATGAGATTTTGCATCTATGATCATAAAAGCTATTCTTTATGAATTTCATTTTTTAATGTCTTATTTAGGTTTTGGTATCAAGATTATGATTACTTTATAAAAGGGATTGGGAAGTTTTTCTTCCTTCTGTATATCTTGAAGAGTATGTGTCATATTGGTGTTTTTTCTTCCTCATATGTTTGATAGAATTTTCCACTGAAGACATTTGCTTTCTTTATGTAATGGGGTTTTGACAAGTAATTAGTTTAATAAATATAGATCTATTCCTATTTTCCATTTTCTATTTCCATTATCTTGTATCAATTCTAGTAAGTTGTGTTTTTCAGGATGTGAACAGTTCATCGAAGTGACCAATTTGTTATCTTTTAAACTCAATAGGACCTCCAATATAACTCCCCTTTTCATTACTGATATTGCTAATTTATGACGTTTCTTCTGCTCCTGATGCTATCGTAAAAAGTTTTTATTGATTTTTTTTATCTTTTCAGTGATAAAAATGATTTGTTGATCTTCTTTATGTTTCTCTGTTTTTATTTCATAGATACCTGCTCTTCTTTTTATTTTGTTTTCTTTACTTTGGGCTAATTTTTCCCCATCTTCTTAGGTGGAAAATTATATTATTGCTATTTAAAACAGTTCTTGTTTTCCTGAGCATGACAATTCTCTGGGTGCCTTGAACTGACCTAGTTCTCCATGCTTTTTTTGCCTGTAATTCTGAGAATAATTGTTGAATGTGCTGGGAATGCATATGCTGAGATAGGAGGAACTGGCTGGAACAGCCCAGGCCTTGTTCCTGACCCTACTAGAAAACATAACATCTTCAATCAGGGACAAACTTCTTAGGACAGCCTGGGTTTGTTCATTTCTCCTCTGCAAGCAGGATGTCCTTCCAAGCTTTTCCCAGTAAATCACACAGCCCCTAATGTTCATAATCCAGCACAGGCTGCCTGTTGGGGTCCCTCATCAACGGAGCAATGAGTCACAAAGAGTCAATGTTCCATCTACCCCAGGCAGCTTTCTTGAGCCTTAGGAACTGGCTCACAGTGAGTCTTAGGGTTCATTTGTCCCCTGTTGCCTATCTGTAAGGAATACATTTACTTCATGTAACTTGTGTATGAGTGCGTCTGTCTCACTCATGCAAGGTGGTAACCAGCGCCCAGTAAATCTGATTCACATCCTATCAGCACAAATTAGGCTGTACTCCATAAATTTTTACATTTTCTTCATCATTCACATGAAAATATCTTCTAATTTTTCTTCTGATTTTTAAATTTAGCCTGTAAGTTATTTATGTGTGTTGTTAACTTTAAATATCTAGAACTTCTATAAGTATCTTGTTTTATGAATGTCTAACAATTCAGTTGTGCTCAAGGAACATACTTTCTATGCTCTCAATACTTTTACAATTACTAAAACATATTTTATGGCCTTTTATATGGTTTAATTTGTGAAGATTTTGTGTGAATTTGAAAAGTTTAGGATGCAGAATGTACTCTAAATCAATACTATATCATGCTATATCCCTATTAGATAGACTACAAAGAATAGGTAGACTATAAAATCCAGGTACCAAAGAGTAGAATCAGAAGTGGCACCACTTACTATCATTCCCAATACATTACTAAATATAGATGAATGTATACGTACAAGCCTTCATTTCCAGGTTCCGTGGATCTATAGGTATTTGTTCTTAGAAGGGGAATATGACTCATTAAACTTTATCTACAGATACCATCCAATTATTCTGAATTCTTGTTCCAAGAGACCAAGAAATAAGAAAAAGAAATTACTGTCCTGGCAGGGGTAATTAACACTGGCATTCAGAATGAAGTAAGGCTACTGTTACACAATATGGTCAGAAAAAATGCACTTTACACCCACATGAGCAACTAGAATCTCTCTTGGTAGTCATCCAATTTACATAATGAATCAACAAGTAAAGGAACTATGATCTGAGTAAGACATAGTAAGCAGGATCTGAAATCCCCCAAGGATAAAGGCTTGGGAAGCCCTACCAGCAGAAATGCCGAGGGGCAGGGGGAATCTCTTATATAATAAAATAACTGTAATAAAGGAAAACGATGAATATCAATTGTTACCTGAAGTGTGTCTTCAGCAGCAGGGGCTACATTGCATCCCACCAACCTAAAGTGTCTCTAGGAAATGATCAAACAGAATCCACCAAAAAACTGTTTTGGTTTAGCATGAACTTATTATATGAAGCAATGAATCCAAGCAGTGCAAAGGGTAGACTATTTAGAATCAACACACTCATCCCTTAGCTGTCAAGAATGTTGTCTGCTTAAAACTCATAATTGATACCCCATCTGGAAATTGCACTTGTCCCAAGGCAGCTGTCTTTTTTTTTTTTTTTTTTTTTTTTTGAGACGGAGTCTCGCTCTGTCGCCCAGGCTGGAGTGCAGTGGCGTGATCTCGGCTCACTGCAAGCTCCGCCTCCCGGGTTCACGCCATTCTCCTGCCTCAGCCTCCTGAGTAGCTGGGACTACAGGCGCCCACAACCGCGCCCGGCTAATTTTTTGTATTTTTAGTAGAGACAGGGTTTCACCGTGGTCTCGATCTCCTGACCTTGTGATCCACCCGCCTCGGCCTCCCAAAGTGCTGGGATTACAGGCGTGAGCCACCGCGCCCGGCCAAGGCAGCTGTCTTGACCAAAGTTACATTCTCAGAAGCAGCCAGCATTCACTGCCTTTCCTCATCTTTCTAAACTGAAGGTTACCTTATTAATAAAAGAATCTGCAGCATTTTCTGTTTGCTTTAAAGTAATCTTTCTCAAGCTGACAGGTCTATCAGAACTTGTCACTTACAATCTAATGCCATGCAGCTGGTTGGGGCTTGTCAAACTTACAGTAAAGCCCGAATGGCTACTATGCCATTATGCATTTGATGTAATGGTTTCATGGAGCCAACCACAACACTAAATACTTAATGCCAGTCAAATTTATTTACTATATCAATCCTCTCCCATCTAGATATTTCCTTTTATCTGTAAGGCTGAAGCTTCCAGGGCTCTTTGTGAGCCACTTGGCACGTTATCCATCTGCGGTATTTTATCATAGCCCATGGTGATATTTTTCAGCCTCCCTTAGAGGGAGAACAGTTAATGAAAGGAAACAGGCCCTGAAGAACTTCAAGTTGAGAGAAAAGAGGCAAAATATATTAAAAAATAATATTATAGTGTAGTATTATACTTGCAGAAAGAGCTCTTTTGTTCTGTCTCTTTTTATCCTACATCAAAATGTTACTTATATTGGCCAGTTACTTGAAGACTGATTCCAAATCCACCAGCTTTCCTTCTTTCATACCTTTTAAAACATTGAGGGGAGGAGAAGTAGAGAAGTTTAGAGGATAGCACCTGCCTTGCAAGCCCAGCAGGGTCTTTGTGGTTACTCCTGTAAATCTGGGCTACTCTGGGTTTTTTGTTTGTTCGTTTGTTTGGTTTGGTTTAGGGTGTATGTGTGTGTGGTTTTTTTTTCCTTTTTTCAGGTTTTTTTTGTTTGTTTGTTTGTTTTGTTTTTTTTTTTTTGAGACGGAGTCTCGCTCTGTCTCCCAGGCTGGAGTGCAGTGGCGTGATCTCAGCTCACTGCAAGCTCCACCTCCCAGGTTCACGCCATTCTCCTGCCTCAGCCTCCCGAGTAGCTGGGACTACAGGCACCCACCACCTTGCCTGCCTAATTTTTTTTGAAGTTTTTAGTAGAGACGGGGTTTCACCGTGTTAGCCAGGATGGTCTCAATCTCCTGACTTCGTGATCCGCCCACCTCGGCCTCCCAAAGTTCTGGGATTATAGGCGTGAGCCACGGCACCCGGCCTTTTTTTTTTTTTTTTTTTTTTTTTTTTTTTTTTTTTTTTTTTGACTTCAGTTATAACTTCTCCCATTCCCAGTTTGGGATTCAGAAGGGTTGGTTTTACGACTGACGTACCCACATGAGTTGTGTGCTGTTGTTAAGAACACATGCCAAGGAGACAAAGCCAAGCTAGAGCATGGCCAAGGCAGAACAAAAACAGAAGTGAGAGGTCTGGAGCTCACGTCATATGAGGAAAGACTGAAGCATACAAAGATGTGTACACTGAGAAGATTTAAGAAAGAATCACCTGTCATGGGGAACAGGTGGTTACCCTTGTCCTAATCCTGCAAACATCTTACCCAATTCAAAGTCTTCTCATAATTCTCTGTCTAGGAGGGCTTTTCCCTGTCCATACTCCAAACTCTTGCTTAGTTAGCTTATTCTTCAGATCTCAACTTAAAGGCCATTCCTCAGGAAGTGTTTTGTGCACCAGCACCACCTCTGTGACTACTGCTATTATAGAATTGGTCCGCTTGTTCTATGAAATGTCTCATAAAACCTCTGCAGTTTTACTTCATAGCACTTATTAAAATTTGAAACTTTATATTTATTATGTAATTTTCCAAGTACTATTGCTTCCCCCAATATATTGTAAGTCGCACTATGTCACAGACCAAAACTATTTTATTTATTATTGCATCCTTATGGCTTAGATTGGTGCTTTGCAGTAAATAGTCACTCAACAAAATACTTTTTTTAAAGAAAAAAACACAAGATACACAAAAGAACGAAGGATCGACTTGGTATAAAGAAACATCTAGAGGACAGAAAGTAGAGAGAGCTACATAATATTTCGGTAAAAGAAAACCTTACTATAATCAGAGTTAGTCGTGAGTCAATCTGCCTGCATATGTGAGACTGAGCTTCCTGCTAGGAGAGCAGAGACACCAACATTTGTTTTTAAAATTTACACATATATATAAATATTAACTTGGATCCAAATAATTGCCACTTAATGTTACAGTCTAGTATTCTAAGATTCTACAGTCTGTCCTCTTTCCTTTATGTCTCTAAAAGGGTCATCCGTTTGTACTGGATTTTGACTGAGAGGTTCAGTGACCGTCTAACAAATTCCTTAGCTCTATTAGTCATGGCAAAACAAATTTGTTAGGTCTTATCAGGAATCAGTAGCTAAGCTGATTTGGTCATTGGAAGTCTACCATTTGGGGATTCATTTATGAAAGAGTAATTCCCACGTCTTCTCCATCTATCCTGTCTCTTCCAGGTATTACAGATGACTTTAGATATTGAATGTTTAAAACATGGCTTTTGGTGATTTTTTCCACTCCCCTGAGAATGGCACTCATAGTTATTAAATTGATTAATAATAATAACAAGTTACACAGCCAATAAAATGTCATTTCTGAAAGAAATTCTATACTGATTTACATTTCTATAACAGACACATAATAAATAAAAGAAATGGATAACTAAATGGAAAGGAGTTCTAAGAATAAACCAATAAATACAACATAAAAAAATAAGAAAAATTTTATAATCAGGGAGGTAGAGTTTGACTCAATATAATAAAACTTTCCAATTTATCAAACTTGTCCAA
Organism: Macaca mulatta; assembly: GCF_049350105.2. Classification (NCBI taxonomy): domain Eukaryota; kingdom Metazoa; phylum Chordata; class Mammalia; order Primates; family Cercopithecidae; genus Macaca; species Macaca mulatta. The sequence continues at coordinate 82,801,868 of NC_133419.1, forward strand.
TGATAGAATCTGCTAACTTGTAAGTAATGAGTTTCCTGGTGACAGGAGTATTTAAATAGTGGTTGAGGGACTCCTATTAGGGATGTTACAGTTAGATTCATATATTGAATTGGTGTTTAGTCTTAATGTTGCTAAAAGGTCTTTCCAATTCTGAGTTTCTAGGATGCTGTTAGTTTAGTTTGAAGAGGAAATATATAAACAACTGGGAAATAAGACTGTGACTCTATGATACCAAACAACCTATAAACCCAATCACATTATTTAGTAAAGGGCATGGTGATTCAGTAAAAGTAATCTGCCTACTGGTCTAATCTAGAAATATTATTTTTTCCATTTAACAGATAAGAAAACTGACTCTCAGAGGAGATAAAGTTTCCAAGGTTATACATAATAAAATATGTAATAGAATTTCAGGATTTTAATCCAGGCTTCTGACTCCTAAATCCATGCATTTTCCATACATATACTTAAGTGATTATAGAAAGCCAGGACTGATGATGGAAGCCAAGTAGGTAGCATTGCCTTATTTTCAGGGTGTCGGGCATTTACAGCAAGGACTAGAGAGAGAGAAAGGAGTGATTTGAGAGCAGGATCCAAGGTTCTGAAAGAGGGAGACTTCAAGAGGAAGACAGGTGTCCTAGACTTTGTGGAACAGTAGAAAGGTCCTTGTATGACCAGTTCTTTTTCTTGTGATGTTATTTGGATATTTGTCCCTCCAAATCTCCTGTTGAAATGTGATACCCGAACATTGGAAGTGGGGCCTGGTGGGAGGTGTTTTGGTCATGGGGGTGGATCCCTCACAAATGGCTTGCTGCCCTCCCCATGGTAATAAGTGAGTTCTCACTCTGTTATTTCACAAGAGAGCTGGGTGTTTAAAGGAACCTGGTACCTCCACCCTTCTCTCTGTCTTCCTCTCTCACCACATGACATGCAAGCTCCTCCTTCACCTTCTGCCATAAGTAACAGCATCCTGAGGCTTCACCAGAAGCCAAGCAGATGCTGGTGCCATGCTTGTACACTCTGCAGAACTGCGAAGCAAATTTTTCATTATAAATTACCCAGCCTCAGGTACTCCTTTACAGTGATACAAAATGGACTAACACACTTTGAAATCAGAGAGTAAGGCTTAGAAGACCTGGCCATGTGGTAGCTAAGACTGGGCAATGTGCTCAGAGGAAATACGAGAATCAAGAGACAATCACCACTTTCAAGGGTGACTGAAAATGAATCATCATCCCACGTAGGGAAGACAAACAGTAGCAGTAAAGACCCAAAGCCAAATGAGAGGAGGTTCAAAGCAGATGGTGGGGACAAAGCCAGGGTTGATTCTGGAGGCAAAGCATAGGCAGCTGCAAGGATTTGGCACTGGTTCCCAAAGCTACAGATATGCATATGTGGGAAAGGCAAGAGATGCTCCTGAGTAGTGTTAGGCAGAGGAGTTAAGGCAGAAGGTAATTTGCATGGGGTAGGTGAGGCAGGACAATTCATCAGTGGTTTAGGAAAATCAACTTTTCCTATTGCTCTGATCTTGTCCCTGGGAACCCATGACACAAAAAATATGGGCAATATTATTAATTGCACATTTCACCATAAGAAAAGCCCAAGTCTGCTGAGCAACGAGATGATTACTTTCTGTGCTGGTCAGGATCAGCTCAAGAGCAAGATAATCCGGATCTGCTGGGAGAGTTACCAGTGATTCCAGATGGGAACCACTGGGAAAGGCAGCCACCTTTCCCTAATTTGGCAAAAGAATGATATGTATCTCTCTCTATATATATATGATATATATGATATATATCATTCTTTTGATGATATATATGATATATATCATTCTTTTGATCATATATGATGTATTATCTATATCATATATATAGCAATGATATATATATCTCATATATATCATTATATATACGATTATATGTATGATTATATACATAATCATCATTGCTCAAGAATGTTTGTTCGGTTTTCACTGCTGCTGTTGCTATTGTTGTTTTTTAATAAAACAGGATAAGAGAAGACAGCATCAATCCATCCAAACTAGGGAAAAAACATTTTCTTCAAATCCTGGTACACATATAGCATTATTTTTGTTTGTTTGTTTGGATTTATTTTGTGACTCTGTATGTAAATTGCCTACTTCATTAACTTTGTTGTGATTCTCCTGAAGCTGGAATAGAGGTTCTGATGCCATCCCCAAAATCAGAAAAGAAACAAACAATGAACAAGCAAATAAATTCTGCTCAGAAACTGAAAGGAGGCATTATTAGTCACAAAAGATGGTCTGCTTCATTTGTTCTCGTTTGTATGGGCAAAAACACTGTGTGTCCAGATAGAGATCCCAAAGTATTGTCTCTAAATCAGTACTGGCTTGGCTTTTCCACCAGAATGCAAATTATGTTATTTGCTGCCATTGTGTGTCAATTAAAGATAAAATGTGAATTCCTATTGCAATATGCTCCTACTGGCAGAGCATCACGATTTTCCTGAAATTCATGGACCAGTTCCCAAAGATGTTGGCTGCTTAGATGCAAGAGGTAAGAAACCTTGGCTTCTCAGCAAAACTGTGTAATATCTCTGGCAGTCATTGAATCATGTCTACCTATGGGTATTCCAAATGTATTATCTATAAAGGAACTTATCTTTACTTTTTCCCTTGCTCTTCCTTTTGAAACTATACTAATACCACTACTATTGATCTCCTCAGTCACCAAGATTCATAGCTTAAAATAGATTACAATCTCTCTCCCTCTCCATTTTGCATCACCTTACAATCTGATATCAAATCCCATAGAATCCACTTTGCTTTAAGTCTATTTCCAGTGCCTGCCTGGATTCATATCCTCTACTCCTATTGGCCTAAAATATTGTAATATGTTCTTGGTTTCTCTTCTGCCCTCTTTTCCCTGTAACTGTTTTTCTATATTACAGCAGTGTTTGCCTTTGTCAATCACCTTCTGATCATGGCACTCTCCTTTTCCCAAACTTTCAATGGCTTCCAAGATATGGCACCATGATCAGGTTGACTGTCACTCCCTGGCTGGCTGCTTGCAGTCCACTCTGCCCTAAAGCTGTTTCCCTTTCTAAGCTCCTTCCTTCTAGTAATTTGCTACTCATTTTGCAAGACAAAACTCAATTGTTCATCCTCTCTGAAAAATCTCCTTAAATAGTCAAACAGAATCTTTTCTCATTGTGCCATTTCTGTCAAATGCTGTAGCTACCTCCACTGTTGCATTTACATCCTACTTTTTCACTGGTTTTATTTACAACTGTTTGGATTTACAACTCCTATCAGAGCATGTTCTCTAAAATAATTTGTTTTTTGAATCTTAACTCCATCCTCAGAATCTATTCCATAATTAGGTGCCCAATAAATGTTCTTGCAGTAAGTGAATAAATGATTGACTTGTGATTCATTAGGTATATATTTAAGTAAATATTTGGTGGCGGAGAAAAGTTGTATATAGCAATTCTTAAAAGTTCTATTGGATTTTGGATATAACAAATTCTACTGAGTTGCCTTATCTTATTCATACAGCTGCATCTCTCTGATAAAGAAAATAGTGTGCATTTGGAATTATGCTTTGCCCTTTATAGGTTTATGGAAGCAAATAAATGACATTATTGTCAATGCGTCCCTTAAAGTAAAAAGCAAAATATAAAGAAACTCACAAAGTCTCATCTTGCTTTCATAAAGTAATTTTGTGATGTTGTGACTCACTCTCTGACATCGCTTAGATATTACTTAGATAGCTAGGGTAATTGCTATACGAATATGCTCTTCATAATTTAAAATACTATAGTGGGCCGGGTGTGGTGGCTCACATCTGCAATCCCAACACTTTGGGAGGCCGAGGCGGGCAGATCACGAAGTCAGGAGTTCGAGACCAGCCTGACCAACATAGTGAAACCCCGTCTCTACTGAAAATACAAAAATTAGCTGGGGCATGGTGGTGCATGCCTGTAATCCCAGCTACTCAGGAGGCTGAGGCAGGAGAATCACTTGAACCCGGGAGGTGGAGTTTGCAGTAAACTGAGATTGCACCACTGCAGTCCAGCCTGGGTGACAGAGTGAGACTCCATCTCAAAATAAAATAAAATGACAAAATAAAATACTGCAGTGGAAGCGTGACCTGATAGTATTTATTCACCATCATTTATTTTAACAGTTATTACCTAGACAATGTCTAGTCTCTGAAAAAAAAAACATACACACACACACAGTTTTGTCCTCAACACTTGAGATTACTGTTGGAGTAGATTGACCTGTTATCCAATATCCACAATATCAGGGAATGAAACCAAATCTTTGCAGTAGCCTAGTTTTCATTCAATAAGGAGAAAAAGAATTTAAAGCCACCACAAGTCTGAAGTGATTAATTTCACACCAAGTAAGACTTTTAAAGTTGTCTGAAATGTTTCAGTAATGGAAATTAATTAAAAATAGAGTCCCCAGAGAATTAGTAAATAGTCTGTGTTGATTATAAGACAGCTTAGCGGCCGGGCACGGTGGCTCACGCCTGTAATCCCAGCACTTGGGGAGGCCGAGGCAGGCAGATCACCAAAGGTCAGGAGTTCAAGACCAGCCTGGACAACATGGTGAAATCCCATCTCTACTAAAAATACAAAAATTAGCCAGGTGCAGTGGCAAGTGCCTATAATTCCAGTTACTTGGGAGGCTGATGCAGGAGAATTGCTTTAGCCTGGGAGGCGGAGGTTGCAGTGAGCAGAGATCGCACAGCTGCACTCCAGCCTGGGCAACAGAGCAAGACACTGTCTCAATAAAACAAAAACAGAAACAAAAACAAAAAACAGCTTAGCTGTCTATGTCTTATAATCAACAGAGAAGATTTACAGTTTACTAGGGAAGCTATTTTTAGCTGGGTTCCAGGGATTTGACAAACCTGGTACCTACCCTCAGATATCTTCCATTTTTAGCGAAGAGTTGGTGGGAGTAGAAAAGTGTCTTTACATCATTTATGGTACTTAGTTCTCAACAAAGACAGGGAGAAAGTTACTATTATCCCATTTTAAAAAACAGAAAAGTAAGACTTGGAAGATAAACCAACATTCACATCAATGTCATTAATAAGAAGGTAAACTGGAATGAAACGTTCTAAGTTTGCTTGTTTAATTCCAAATCCTATTATATTTCCAACATTTTAAAAAAGAGACACACAATTTTCTAAAGTAAGGAGAAAACATTCAGAGAGGTTTGCCATTAGTTCACCTGACTTTACAGTGCAACTACAGTGTATAAAATCTTCCTTTCCACTTTCTGTCCTTTATCTCTCTTTCTCCTGTTTGAATGCAAAGCATGTGCTTCTTTTCCAAACATACTTCTCTATGTTGAACAGAACAATATACATTGTGGTAGGCACTGTGTTAAGTATTTTTATGTGTTGTGTCTCATATCATACTGCTAAAGCCCTGCAGGTAGATTGCTTTTATTGTCTATGTTTGACATTTGAGGAAATTAACATTCCAGGAGGATAGATGATTTGCTGATGATTGCACAGCTAGTAAATAGCAAAACTAGAATTCAAATATGGGCCTTCTGACTCTTTGGTGCTCTCTCCTCTACACTGCCTACCAAATGAACTAAACAATGTTTATCATTGAGTTTAAGAGTATAGCAAAGTAGTTAGAGCTCATATTACCAAATTACCTAAACTTGGGTTAGAATCTCTACTCTGCTACACACTAGTTGGGTAACCATACTGCTATTCTGGACCTCATCATTCTTATTTATAACATGAAGTTAATAATACTGTTTACCCTACCTCACAGGATTATTATGAAAAGTAAATGAGTTAATGTCATATCCCTGGCAGATAGTAAGCACTCAATAAATTATAACCATTATTAAAATATTACTATAAGTTTTAGCCTTTATAACTGTATCAACCTTGTCTCTAGTTCATTTTCCACAACTATGGCATCAAAGAAGGTAAAGGCTTTCATGTCTAAATGAAATCAAATGTTTCCTTTGTTCCTTGGACACACCATTAGCTAATATCTCTCAGCCAAAAACAGGAACCTGACTATAGTGAAATCTGCCAACGTAACACAAATTGCAAGAGACTGGAAATTTATCTAGATAACACAAAACCAATGCTCATTATAGCTTTAATTAAATTCTGTTTGGATGTTTTATCTACCCGCTTATCTGTCTTTGAAGTCTCCTGTGAGGTCAGAAACTTTAGCCATAAAAACTAAATAGATTTTGATGACTCTATATCAGAAAATACTAATGCCATTTCCTTATCTCTGAGAAGTAGTCTTTTCTCTATATGCACCTCTAATAACCAAAGGAAGAAACCTTGGTTTTATTTTCCTCAGTTTGCTTTTGAGTAATATTTTTCTTCTAGGTTTTCTGCTAAAAACTAAATTTTATCCTCACATACACATATGATTTTTAAAAGCAGTAGAGGAAAGTGTTATATCTCATCACCCTTTTGGATACTACATGAAATAGTATTTGTAATATTTGTAGTACTCCCTCTACTTGTAATATTTAATATTAGTATCAAAAAATTATTTTGAGAACTAAATCAAGGCCACCTCTGTATGTTTAAGGATATATCATCATTCATATGCCTAAGAGAAAACAGAGTAAGAATGATCTCTCCATCCATTACTTCTTTCAGCCATGGCAGCTAGAAAGCATCATTGTCCATGCTTGGAATCATGGTAATGTAACACCCACATCATGTTTGCTTAAAACAATATTTCCACCTAGAGGGCCCTACCTCCCCTTTTTAAATATCCTACTTTTGTCCATTCCCCAACGCGTGCTACAGATCTACCACTGCTCAGATCTTTCTGTTGAGCTGTAGCAACACTGCTATATGCAGCACTCACTGGGCAATCTTTTGCTGCTTTGGGAGAACATTTGGCTTCATTTTTACAGAAAATCAAACTGTCTTTTAAGCAGATTACACAATAGTATGTGAGTACAAAGAGATTGCTTCTTAGAATTGTTAACATTTGTTTATTTAAAAAGTGGGAAGCACAATATCATGGTGAAAAGAATATGAACTTTGGCATTGCCTAGAACTTAAGCTCAAAGCTACCACTAAAAATGTGTAAATTTAAGGAACTTAATTAGCTTCCTTGTCCCTCTGATGATGCATCTGTGTAATGCTGTGAATAATATAATTACTCAGAAGTTTCCAGGAGATAAGTTGTCTAATATGTATGGCACATAGTAATTGCCCAATAATAGGTGTTACTCTTTCTTTTGTCCTAGTATTTTGCTAAGAGAAAGATGCAGAATTCGAGTGCATATTATTTACTGAACAAAGTTATTTTCTGTGCAATAAAAAATGACCATCACACATGTCACTATTAATGGTGATCTTCAGAACCTTAATATAGCATATCATGAAGTAGGTTGTTCTTTAACACACAGTGCAATTCTAGCCTATTCTTTAAAGAAACACTTAGACATTATCTCTCTGCCCCCGTATAATTATACTTGGAAAGCAATAAACATGAATTTATCGAAAAATAGATAAAAAATTAGAATCAGCAAATCACAGATAAAATAAATGCAAAATGCCAATAAACAGGCAAAGAGGCCCAACCTAACTGATAACTTAAAAACATGCTTAAAATTACATCTGAATAATTTTTTGCTCACCATCTTGGCTGTTTTAAATGAATGTGTTGACAAGAAAGGAAAAAACTGGGCATTATTTTACACGATTGAGGAGGGACATTTATATTATCATTTTAAAATCTGATCGGTATATATTAAAATAAATGATATGCATACTCTATGATCAAGTAATTCCAGTTTTATATAAGATTTATATAAATATACATACAGAAATACTCTATAAAATATTAACACAAATGTGTAAAGTATAGAAAAATATACTTAAGAATATATATTGCAACATGCCAGAGAGTTCTCTGGGTGGACTTATACCAACCCAGTCACACCCTCCCACACACACTTCAGGCTTGTAGTTGTCAAGAATCACTGTAGAATGTGCTAGGAATGCAACACCCTACAATAAGGCAGAACTGCCTGAAATAGCCCTGGATCTGTTCCAGTGCCCCCAAGAAATAGGACATCCTTCAATACTTTAGCCCAGTGTATCATCTTCCCTTCAGGGAATAAACCCAGAATGAGTTGCATTCTGGGGTACCTAAGCTGCGGGACAGGTCGGGTATCCATAGATGAAATTCCATCTGCCCTGGGCAGCTTTCTTGAGCTTTAGGGGCCCAACTCGCAATGAAGCTTAAGCTTCTGTTGTCCCTTGCTGCCTCTCTGTAAATAATAAATCTGCTTCATGTAACTTTTATTTTTATGGGTATTCTGTCTTACCTGACTCTGGCAAGTTGGCAACCCATGAAAGTAAACCTCCTTCACACAACATTGTTTATAATAGCAAAAAGTGAGAAATGATGCAAATGTTCATCAGAAGGTAAATGGTTAAATTAATGATACACATTCATACCTTGAAATACATTCAGCCAGTAAAAAGAATGGGACATATACTTGCATTATATGTACCACACATGTATTGTTAACTGACAAAAGCACACTGCAAGACAATATGTAATATGGCATCATTTTACTAATCAACGTATCCATTATGTATTAATATATGCAGAAAAAATCTGCACTACACTAAACTTGACAATTTTCAGTTATAGGATCTGGTATTGAGGACAATGAAACTTTTCATTTTTATTTTTACAATTACAATTTTAATTATTTTTGTGAACATGATTTTTCAACTTAAAAACATTTTAAATAATCAACTAAATTCAAATAGTTTTTATCGAGCATTTGCAGTGTATTTTTTTTTTTTTTTTTTTTTGAGACGGAGTCTCGCTCTGCCGCCCAGGCTGGAGTGCAATGGCCGGATCTCAGCTCACTGCAAGCTCCGCCTCCCGGGTCCACGCCATTCTCCTGCCTCAGCCTCCCGAGTAGTTGGGACTACAGGCGCCCGCCACCTCGCCCCGCTAATTTTTTGTATTTTTAGTAGAGACGGGGTTTCACCGTGTTAGCCAGGATGGTCTCGATCTCCTGACCTCGTGATCCGCCCGTCTCGGCCTCCCAAAGTGCTGGGATTACAGGCTTGAGCCACCGCGCCCGGCCTTTGCCGTGTATTTTTATCTAATGGTTAGTTAAATATGAACCCCATTATCAAGAACTTCTACATTAAATAAAAGAAAGACGTAGAAAAGGGCAGGTGGGAAAAAGAAGAAAACAAGAATTACTAAGTATATAATATACTTTAAGCATTTCATGCAAATTATACACTTTAATTTTTAAAATTATTTGAGATAGATACTGTTTTACTTACTCCCCAGATAAGCAAGTGTATGTGATTTGCCTATGCTTATTCCAGGAATTAGTGGTAGTCCCGAGATCCAAGTTCAAGTTTCTGTAATTGCAAGGACTATTCACCTTCTACTTACACCCGAGGAATCAGAAGACAATCACATCTGAGATTTTTACATCAATATTCCTAGGTTTAATCTCTTTCCTGAAATCCAGCTACCTATTTCATGTTTTACCTGCATGTCTTGCTGTCAAACTCAGTATCTCCAACATTAATTTTCATCGATCCTTCAGACTGTTTTTCCTTCTTAGGGTATCACATGTTACAGTACTAATATCTACCCAACTACCCCAACTCAGAACATTTCTAACATCTCCATTTCTCTCACACTTCACCTACCCAAAGCCCATCAGTCATCAATCCAACTACCATGTTTACTGTTAAAAGGCCTTGCAAAAACTATTTCAACCTTGTTATTGCTCTAGTTCAGCCCTCATCACATTGAGTTCTGCCTATGGTGACAGCCTCCTAATCACCTTCTGGCTTCCATGTAATGCATCCTCCATATAGTAGTCAGTGATATCTTTGTAAAATAATACTCTGTTTGTGTCACTCTTACTGCTGCAATACTCATTCTGTACTATATAAGAGTATTCAATACTCTTCCCAAATACAAATGACATTTAAGCTTACATAGCTTTCTTCTAGTGTCTTTTCTCCTCATACACATACCTACACGCCACTTCGAAAAACTAGCCCTTTCCAGAGAAGTCTTGAGATTTCACATCTTTGTGCCTTTACAAATGTTATTCCTTCTACCCAGAAGTCCCTGCTACACCATGAAACCCATGCAATTGTCCTTCAGAAGTGATCTCATATGTCACTTCCATTAAGCAACTTTGCAGAACTGTTCTCTTCTGAAGAGAAAAGAAATATAATTCCCTATTCTGTATACACAACATTTTTTCAATGTTCTACTCAAATTGCTCACCACATTGTATTATAAAGTATCCATCTCCCTTCTACAATGTGTCGTGCCTTAATCAGCATTCTGACTCCAGAACCCAGTAAACTGCAATAGTTGGTACACAAGTAGTACGCAATAAATATATGTTGAATTACATCAAAATTAGAAGGTATTCATGTATTCATGCACTCAATCAGCATTCTTTGAGCATCTACCACATGCTATGCACAGTACTAGGGGCTGCAGATCTAGTCATTTATAAAAGAGACAAAGGATAGATAGAGACATGAATAGATAAAATGCTCTGGGAGTTCGTGGATGTTTCAAAAAATATATATCAATTTGATGTAAATGATAATTCAGCATTGATAGAGTTATCTTTTCTGCTGTAACAAACTATCACAAACTTAGTGATGTAAAAGAACACACATAAAGAATCTTACAGTTCTGGAAATAAGTAGTCCGCACTGGGTCTCACTGAGCTAAAATCAAGTTTTTGGCAAAACTGTATTCATTTGGGAGCTGGAGAGAAGAGTCCTTTTTTTCTTTCTTTCTCCTTTTCCTTTCTCAGCTTCTAAAGGCTCCCCCCATTTTGGGGTTTGTGGCCCCCTTCACCAACCCAGCAATACCACATCTTCAAATCTCTCTCTGACTCTGATTGCTTCTTCTGCCTCCCTCTTCCACTTGCGATTACATTTGGCACACTTGGATAGCCCTAGCTAATCACTTTATCTCAAGGCCATCTGATTAGTAACCTTAATGCCCTACTGCCATGTAATGCAATATATTTGTAGGTTTCTGGGATTACGACATAGATATCTTTGGGTTTGGGGTATTATTCTGCCTACCACAAACACCCAAGTAATAGGAATTACACTTCATCTATTTCCATTCTATTTTTAATTGTGGGGAGATCTAAGCAAACATTCAGTAATTAATCTGCTTTCCCGACATGACACATAAGGAAACTGCCAGATCAAGATATAAAAGTTTTTCAAATATAAATCTACTTGTTTTCAGATATACATAGCCAGATATTAGGGGGGATGAGAAACATAGTTTTCCGCAATATGGAATGATTGACATGTACACAACATATTATCTCAATAAAGAGAACCTGCGGATGTCATTAAACATTAGGGAAATGCAAATAAAAAGCAGAATGAGAAGCTACTATGTAAGTATCAAAGGAGCTAAAACAAGAAATAATGATAATGCGAAATACAGGTGAGAATACTGAGAAACTGGATTATTCGGATATTTTGATGAGAATATGAAATGATAAGCTACTCTAGAAAACAGCCTGATAGTATTTTAAACAGTAAACATGCAACTACCATACAATCCAGAAATTATACTCCCGGATATCATTCCATAGGAATTAAGGCTTATCTTCACACAAACCTTATACATAAATATTTATAATTGCTTTATTCATAATAGCCAAAAACTGGAAAACGCTCACATGTTCTTCAATGAGTGAATGGTTAAACAAACTGTGGTACATTCACATGATGGAATATTACTCAGCAATAAAAAGAAACAAACTTGATACACAACCTGGATGAATCTCTAGTGAATTACGCTGAGTGAAAAAGTCAATCCCCAATGTTTATGTACTGTATGACTCTATATAATTCTTGAAATGTCAAAATGTAAAAATGATGAGCAGTGGTTAAGAGTGGTTAAGGGTTAAGGAGAGATAAGTGTAATATTAAAAAGCAATATGAGAAATTCTTGTCATGGTGAAAATATTCCATTGCTTATCCTGGTTGTGATATCAGTATAGTTTTGAAACATATCACCATCGGGTAAAACTGGGTAGAGGACACATAGAAAATCTCTGTATTATTTCACACAACTGCTTGTGAATCTACACTTATCTCAAAATAAAAATATTAGTTTTTTAAAAAGCCTGAAACATACAGTAGTTCTATTTTTATTTTTAAGAAAGACCCATATTGTTTCCAAAGCAGCTGCACCATTTTGCTTTCCCAACAGCGTACAAGTGTTCCAAATTTCTCTACATACATCTTTGCCAACGCCTGCTTTTTTTGTTTTTGTTTTTGTTCTTGTTAATAACCATCATAACAGGTGTAAACTGATAGTTTTCATTCGCATTTGCCTGATGATTGCTGACATTGAGCATCTTTTCACATGCTTTTTGGCTGTTTGGCTATCTTCTTTGGAGAAATGTCTGTTCAATTTTTAGCCCATTTTTTTTAATTGGGTTATTTGTTGTAGGATTTTTTTTCCATTGAAGTGTAGGAATTTTTTCTATATTTTGGAAATTAACATTTTGTCAAATATACGGTTTTCAAATATTTTTCTCCCATTCTATTGGTTGCCTTTTCATTTGATTCCTTTGTCATGCAGAATCTTTTTAGTTTGATGTTGCCACACTTGTCTGTTTTTTCTTTCATTTCCTGAGCTCTTGATATCATATTTATTATATCATTTCTAAGACCTGCATCATGGGAGGGAGAAAGGAATAGAGAATTGCTACTCAATAAGCATTAAAGTTTCAATTATACAAGATGTATAAGTTCTAGGGATTTATTATACAACACTGTTCCCATAATTAAACGTTACTGTATTGTACACTTGAAGTTTTGTTAAAAGGGTAGTTCTCCTTTAAATATTCTTATTGCAATAAAACAAAAAGCTCTAAAAGCTTGTAGTCGCATACATGTCACTGTTTTTACTTTTCCTCAATGTCCTGAAGTTATTCAACATAACTATGTTCTAATATAGTTGAAGTCTTCCCTTGATGAAAATAAAAATTGAGTATTTTGTGATGAGTAGCTTTCTGGAAAATGAAAAAGTGATAACGAAAATTGTTACAAATGACTGTTCCTTGGATACATCATCTTAAAAGTAGGAAGATATTACTGTCTGAAACTTACTGCATACAGTCTATATTTTTCAATTACAAAGAAATGAATTTGAATCAAATTATATTCTTTTTTAATAATTAGTGACGTAGACATCTTGGACTCATGTAATTTTAATTATCTTTGGAGAGTCCATTTCCCAGAATATCTTTCCATTGAACATTTCTTGGTAAAAATAGAAATGTCACATCTACTGTTAAATTATACCAAGCACTGTTAAAGCATTAGGAGAGAACAGAAAATTGAAGTTTTAATCCCATGATCAGTTAAAGTCACACACACACACACACACACACACACACACACACACACTCTGACTCCCTCCCAGGCCCATGACTTTGACCATGTTCCTTTCACCCAGGATGACATATCCAAAAGGAGAATTTGGGAAAAACAGCCCTATATGTATTTATCATTACTATCTAGCTAGTCACTGAGAAGTGAGTAATTTCTATGTGTCTCACAATTCTTCCTAGAGAAGGAAGAAATGGAAAATTTCAAAATGTGATCCCTGTTTTTCGGGAATTTGTACCAGATTGTAACTCAAATGCCTGCCCTCTGGATGAGTGTGTCTGTTCGTACTGAGCCCTATTCTTGCCCTTCTAAGCTCTTCTTTATTTACAAATTCTGGGAGCCTGGAAACCTTCTCTGTCCAGATTCTAGTGTCAGCATGATTACATAGTTAAGTGCTAACAATGAAAGGCAAAAGCAGAAGCGTCAATGTGTTAATTTTATCAATTTTATTTATTTTATATTTCAATAATTTCTTTTTTATTCTTATTATTGTCTTCTTTCTGTTTATTTTAAATTTACTTTGCTTTTTTCCGTTTTTAAGCTTCTTAAAGTGAAAGCTTATTGGAGAATTTTTTAGTTTTCATATAAGCATTTAAAGCTATAGATTTATTTCAAAATATTTTAATTTTATTAATTGACTGAAAATAATGATATATATTTATAGGGCACAATGTGCCATTTTTATATATGTTTACAATGTAAAATGATTAAATCAGGCAAATTAACAAATCTATCAGCACACTTACTTATTTTTTTGGGTGAAAACATTTAAAAAGCTTCTCTTGGCAAGTTTGGAATACACAATGCATTATTATTTAATACAGGCGCCACTCTGTGCAATAGATCACTAGATCCTTCTCCTCCTGTTTGAAACTTTTTACCTTCTTATCAACACATCTACGCTTTTCCCATTCACTGCCCATGCCTCCAACGTGTCTCCGATAAACATCACTCTACCCTCTATGTGAGTTCAACTTTATCAGATTCCACATGCAAGTGATATCATGTGGTATTTGTCTTTCTGCACCCAGCTTATTTCTCTTAGCATACTGTTCTCCAGATTCATCCATAGTGTCACAAATGACAGGATTTCTTCCTCCTATAAAGCTGAATAGAATTCCATCATATGTATATATACCACATTTTCTTTATTTCTCTGATGATGAACACCTAGGTTGCTTTAGTATCTTAGCTATTGTATAATACTGTGACCAAGGGAGTACTGATATTTCTTCAGCATACTGATTTCAATTCCTTTGAATTAAAACTCACAAGTGGGATTACTGGATCATATAGTAATTCTATTTTTAGTTGTCTGAGGAACCTCCGTACTATTTTCCATAGTGGCTGTATTAATTTATGTTCCCACCAACAGTGTATAAGAGTTCCTGGCCGGGCGCGGTGGCTCAAGCCTGTAATCCCAGCACTTTGGGAGGCCGAGACGGGCGGATCACGAGGTCAGGAGATCGAGACCATCCTGGCTAACAGGGTGAAACCCCGTCTCTACTAAAAAATACAAAAAACCAGCCGAGCGAGGTGGTGGGCGCCTGTAGTCCCAGCTACTCGGGAGGCTGAGGCAGGAGAATGGCGTAAACCCGGGAGGTGGAGCTTGCAGTGAGCTGAGATCCGGCCACTACACTCCAGCCTGGGAGACAGAGCGAGACTCCGTCTCAAAAAAAAAAAAAAAAAAAAAAAAAGAGTTCCTTTACCCCACACCCTCGTCAACACTTATTATCTTTCATATTTGGGATGATAGCCGTTCTACAGGCGTAAGTTGATAGCTCATTGTGGTCACAATTTGAATTTCCCTGATGATCAGTGATAGTGAGCATTTTTTATTATATCTGTTGGCTATTTGAATGGCTTTTATTGAGAAGTGCCTATTTAGGTCCTTCATGCCGTTTTGATTGAGTTATTGTTTTATGCTATTGAGTTGTTTGAGTTCCCGGTATATTTTGAATATTAGCCCCTTATTAGATGGAGGAGTTTACAAATATTTTCTCCCAATCCATAAATTGTTTATTCACTCTATTAATTGTTTATTTGCTGTAAAGAGCCTTTTTAGTTTTATGAAATCCCATTTATTTTTGTTTTTTTTGCCTGAGCTTTTCAGATCATATCAAAATAATAATTGTGCAGACCAATGTCATAGGGCATTCCCCCTATTTTTCCTTCTGGTGGTTTTACAATTTCCGGTCTTACATTTAAGTTTTTAATCCACTTTGAATTGTTTTTCATACAAAAAGTGACATAACAGTCTAACTTCATTCTTTTGGTAGATACCTAGTTTTCCTAGCACCATTGTTTAAAGAGACTATTCTTTCTCTGTTGTGTGTTCTTGGTACCTTTGTGAAAAATCAATTGACCATAAATGTGTGAGTTTATATCTGTAGTAGCTATTCTGTTCAATAGGTCCACGTGTCTGTTTTTATGAGTATATCATGCTGCTTGGATTACTATAGCTTTGCAATAGATTTCGAAGTCAGGCAGTGTAATGCTTCCAACTCTGTTCTTCTTGCTCAAGATTGCTTTTGCTATTCAAGGTCTTTTGGGGTATTAAAGAATTTCTGGGATTTTTTTTTGCTTAATTTCCATAAAAAATGACATTGAAATTTTAATAGGGATTGCATTGAATCTGTAGATCACTTAATTTAATATGGACATTTTAATAGTATTAATTATTCCAATTCAGGGACTCATTTATTTGTATCATCTATAATGTCTTTCATCAATGTTTTATAGTTTTCAGAATACAGATCTTTGATCTTGGTGAAATGTACAACTATTTTATTTTTTCATACACTATGAAGAGATTGATTTCTTAATTTCTTTTTTAGATAGTTTATTGTTGGCATAAAGAAATGTTATTGGCATTCCTTAAGGAACAAAAAGTAGAACTACCATTTAATCCAGCAATCCCACTAGTGGGTATCTACCCAAAGGAAAAGAAGTCATTATATAAAAAAGCCATATGCACCTGCATATTTATAGCAGTATAATTCATAATTGCAAAGATATGGAACCAACCAAAGTGCCCACAGACCAACAAGTGGATAAAGAAAATGTGGTATATATATACACTACAGAACACTACTCAGCTATAAAAAAGAATGAAATAATGTCTGTTGCAAAAACTTGGATGGACCTGAAGGCAATTATTCTAAGTGAAGTAACTCAGGAATGGAAAACCAAATATCATGTTTTCACTTCTAAGTGGGAGCTAAGCTATGAGGATGCAAACGCATAAGTGTTATATAATGGACTTTGGGGGCACTAGGAGGAAGATTGAGAGAGGGATGAGGGATAAAAGACTATATAATAGGTACAGTGGACACTGCTCAGGTAAGGGTACACTAAAATCTCAGAAATCACCACTAAAGAATTTATTCATGTAATCAAAAACCACCTGTAACTCAAAAACTATTGAAATAAAAAAAGCATTTGCATTGTTAAAAAAAAGAAAAGAAAAGAAAAGAAAAGAAAGAAATGCTACTGGCAGGGAGCGGTGGCTTATGTCTGTAATCCTAGCATTTTGTGAAGCCAAGGCAGGAGGATCGCTTGAGGCCAGAAGTTACAGATCAGCCTGGGAAATGTAGTGAGACCCAATCTCTACCAAAAATTTAAAAATTAGCCAAGCGTGTTGGCACATGCTTGTAGTTCCAGAGACTCAGGAGGATGAGGTGGGAGAATTGCTTGAACCCAGGAATCAAGGCTACAGGGAGCTATGATCACACCACTGCACTTCAGCGTGGGTTACAGAAAAAAAGATCCTTTTTCTAAAAAACAAACAAAATAAAATTAAAATAAATTTTAAAAAAGAAATACTACTAATTTGGAGGTGCTAATTTTATACCCTGCAGCTTTACTGAATTCATTTATGAAGTCTAACAGTTTTTTGGTGGTCTTAGGGGTTTTGTATGTATAAGGCCATGTCATCAGTAAACACAAACAATTTTACTTCTTCCTTTCCTATTATGATACCTTCTATTTTTATTTTCTTGTCTATTTGCTCTAGAGATAACTTCCAGTACTACGTTGAATAGAAGTGGTGAGAGTAGGCATCCTTGTCTTGTTCCTAGTTTCAAATGAAAACTTTTCAACTTTTCACCATTGAATGTGTTAGCTCTTAGCTTTTTATATGTGGTCTTTACTATGTTGAAGTGCATTTATTCGATGCCTAGTTTATCGGGAGGTTTTATCAGGAGAGAATGTTGAGTTTTGTCATATGCTTTTTCGGCATCTATTTAGATGACCATATGGGTTTTGAGCTTCATTCTGTTAATATGGTATCACATGTATTGATTTTCGTGTGTTGATCCATCCTTGTATCTCTTTTAATCATGGTAAATGATCCTTTAATATGGTGTTGAATTAAGTTTGTTAGTATTTTGTTGAGGATTTTTGCATCTATGTTCATTGGCGATATTGGCTTCTGTTTTTTTGTTTTGTTTTGTTTTTTTCCTTTAGAGTTCTTGTCTGGCTTTGTTATTATCAGGTAATGCTCACCTTGTATAATGAGTTTAGAAGTATTTCCTCCCCTTTGATTTTTTGGAAGAGTTTGAGAAGAATGTTTTTATTATTTATTTATTTCTGGAGATGACGTCTCACTGTATCACCAAGGCTAGAGTGCAGTGGCACAATCTCTCCTCACTGCAACCTCCATTTCCCAGGTTCAAGTAATTCTCTTGCCTCAGCCTCCGAGTAGCTGGAATTACAGGCATGCGCCATGAAGCCTGGCTAATTTTTTTTTATTTCTTTTAGTAGGCATGGGGTTTTACCATGTTGGCCAGGCTGGTCTCAAACTCCTGACCTCAAGTGATCTGCCTGCCTCGGCCTCCCAAAGTGCCAGGATTACAGGCGTGAGCCACGGTGCCCGATCTTAAATGTTTGGTAGAATTACGCAGTAAAGTCATCTGATCCTGGGCTTTTCTTTGATGGGAGATTTCTTTTTATTGTTGGTTCAATCTCCCTACTCACTATTGGTCTGTTCAGTTTTTCAATTTGTTCTTCATTTAGCCTTGATAAATTTGTATGTTCAAGGAATTTATCCATTTCTTCTAGATTATCTAATTTGTGGGTATAAAATTGCTCATAGTAGCCTTTTCCGATTCTTTGTATTTCAGTGATACCAACTTTAATATCTTCTCTTATGTATACTATTTTATTTATTTGAGTCCTCTCTTTATTAGTCTGGCTAAAGTATGTTGATTTTGTATCTTTTAAGAGAATTGACTCATAGTTTTATTGATCTTCTCTATTGTCTTTCTATTCTCTTTCATTTATTTCTTGCTTGATTTTTATTGTTTTCTTCCTTCTACTGATTTCAGACTTCCTTTGTTCTTCTTTTTTATTTCCATGAGGTGTAACCCTAAGTTGTTCATTTCAGATGTTTTTCTTTATTTAATATGGGCATGCATTGCTATAAACTTCCCTATTAGAACTATTTTTGCTGTATTTCATAGGTTTTGGTATGTTGTGTTTTTATTTACATTTATCTCAAAATATTTTCTATTTTTTCCAATTAATTTATCCTTTGACCCACTGGTTGTTCAGGAGCTTATTGTCTAATTTCTATGTATTTGCAAATTTTCCAAAATTCCTCCTGTTACTTTTAGTTTTATTCTATTATAATCAGTAAAAATACTTTATATGATTTCAATCTGCTTAATGTTAAAATTTGTTTTGTGGACTAATGTATGACAATCCTAGAGAATGTTCTGGGTGCACTTGAAAAGAACATGTATTCTGCCACTGTTGGGCAGAATGTTCTATATATGTCTGTTAGATCCATATGTCTTAAGTCTTACTCAAGTCCATTTCCCTATTGATTTTCTGTCTAGATGATCTATCCATTTTTGCTTGTGGAGTATTGATATCCTCCACAATTATTATATTGCAGTCTTTTTCTTTATTTAATCTAATAATATTTTCTTTATATGTTTAGGTGCTCCAATGTTGGGTGCATATATATTTAAAATTGCTATATTCTCTTGATGATTTAACCTCTTTATTATAATGTAATGATCTTCTTTGTCTCTTTTACAGTTTTTAACTTACTGCTATTCCGTCTAATACAAGTATAGACACCCCTCCTCTCTTTTGGTTACTATTTGCCTGAGAAATCTTTTAATATCCCTTTCCTCTCAGTCTTCAAATGTTCTTAGAGCTAAAGTGAATCTTTTGTCAGCAGCATATTGCTGAATCTTTTTAAAATCTGTTCAGCCACTGTCTTTTAACCGAAGAATTTAATCCATCTAAATTTAAAGCAATTAATAGTTAAAGAGAAATTGCTACCAGCCTTTTAATTTTTTACTGCTTTGTAAGTCTTTCATTTCTCTCTCTCAATACTGCTGTCTTTTTGGCGAAGTGTTGTATTTTTATAGT
Organism: Macaca mulatta; assembly: GCF_049350105.2. Classification (NCBI taxonomy): domain Eukaryota; kingdom Metazoa; phylum Chordata; class Mammalia; order Primates; family Cercopithecidae; genus Macaca; species Macaca mulatta. The sequence goes on from NC_133419.1 coordinate 82,821,712, forward strand.
TGTATGTTTTGATTCTTTTCTCTTTATATTTTGTGCATCTCCTAGAGGTACTCTCTTTGTGGTTATCATGAGGCTTACATAAAATATCATATAGTTATGACGTCTCAATTTACGCTAATAGTACCTTAACTTCAATCTCATAATAAAACTTTATTATTTTTCTCCCTTTCCCCACATTTTATGCTATTGATATTATAATTTACATTTCTTTATATTGTGTATCTGCTAATTAAAGTATACAGCTACAGTTGTATTTAGTACATTTGTCTTTTGACTCTTATACTAGAGCTGTTATTATAAACATCTTTGCAATATTCGAATATTCTGAATTGACTATATACCTTTACCAGTGAGTTTTATACTTTCACACATTTTCAGATTGCTACCTCTGATCCTTTTGTTTTCAGTTCAAACATCTCCCTTTAGTACTTCCTGTTAGGGTGGTTTGCCTAGGTGTTTTCTCAGAATGGGTGATTTCAAGGCTGTGGAAAAGAGGGCTGGAATCAAGACAGGCCCCTTCAGAATCTGATGTAAGATGATGGTCAGCACACCTATTCAGTTGGGACAGATGGGTGCATCTCATAGCAGTTGCCTGTACCACTGAGATGGCTTCCAGACTGCACTCTAGAGAGGCTAAAGACCAGCTTTAGGGTCCCTTCAGAATCTGCTGTGGAATAAAGGCTAGCAAGTCTGCCATAGTGACACAAACAGGGGAGACTCCCAGCTATTTTCTGCATAGGCAGGATAGCTTCATGTCTGTGATGGAAGGGAGCTGGAGCTAAGACAGGGCCATTTTAGAATCTGCTATGGGATGGAGGCCAGCAAGTCTGTCCTGGTGCTTTAGACAGGCACATTTCCTAGCAGTTCTCTCTGTGAGTGAAATAACTTTCAGGTTGTGACAGAGGAAGACTGATACCAAGATGGGACTCCCATAGAGTGTGCTATGGGGCAGAAGCTGACTAGCCTATCCAGGTGGCACAAATGGACAAATCTCCCTATAGGTCTTTGTGCAAGCAGTAGTAAGCTAAGCAGTACTAAGCCAAGACCACAGTGGAGGGAGGCTGGAGCCAAGTTACAGATAGTTCTCAAGTCCATCGCTAAGACCGATATTGGTGGGCAGAGCAGCCTTTCTGCAGAGGCACTAGTGTGTGTAGATTCTCCTGGATCCCTTAAGAACACACTTTTGGTAGCAGGCCTAAGGCCAAATGAAGCTGTAGCCAAACACTTTAGGGAATGAGGCTGTTCCCAGGTTTGAACTCAGGGGTATGATTGGCAGATCTTTCATCTGAGTTCAGGTATGTACCCTCAAAATTATCCACCCAGGTCTTGGGCTCCACCAAGTTTTCACAACCTCCTAATTAAACCTAAAGGCTACCACAAAGATACTTCTGTCTGTGGATGGGTACGGAATTCTTATTGAAGTGTGGGGATACGAGGGGTGACTTCCTGTATTGCCATCTTGCTGATGTTGCTCTTTACTCTCCACATTTTTAATATTGACATTTCAGACTGAAAATTTCATTTAAAGCTCCTTAGCTATATACCAAAGAACTTGACATGTTACATTTTATTGTGATTCTGTGCAATCACAAATGAAGACAGCAAGTAAATAAGGAACAAAAAAGCTACAAAACCACCAAAATGCAGTTAATAAACTTGTAGTAGTGAGTCCTCAGCTATCAGTAATTACCTGGAATGTAAATGTATTAAATTATCCAATCAAATGACATAGAGTGGCCAAATGGATCTAAAAAACAAGACCTAACCATATGCTGCCTACAAGAGACTCATTTCAAACTAAAAGTTAAAAGAAAAAATCTTCCATGTAAATGAAAATCAAAATAAAGAAGGGTAGCTATACTGATATCAGGCAAAATAGGGCTTTAAAACAAAAACTATAAAAAGAGACAAAGAAAGTCATTATAACAATGATAAAGTTGTTAATTCATCAAAATATGTTCTAATTTCTCTCATTTCTTCTCTAATCCATGAATTATTTACAAAAACATTGTTTATTGTGCCAAATATTTATGATTTTCTAACTGTATTATTGTTTTTAATGGCAATTTAATTATTCTGCAGCATTTGTATGCTTCCAATATTTTTTAATGTATTGAAATTTGTTTTATGGTTCATCGTAAAGTCTGTCTTGGTATATGGATTACTGACTATTTTGATACAATTATTATATCAGCTGTTGAGACAGGATTTTCATATCTCTAATAGTGATGGTGAAATCAGGGATATTTTTATAATTCTGATGATGTTTGCTTCTTATATTTCAAAGGCTTTTTGTAAGACAAATGCATTTTTACCATTATTGTGTCTTTCTGATGAATTCTTTTTTTTTTTGTTTCCATAAATGAATTTTTTTAAAAAATTTTTTATTATTATTGTACTTTAAGTTCTAGGGTATATGTGCATAACATGCAGGTTTGTTACATATGTATACTTGTGCCATGTTGCTGTGCTGCACCCATCAACTCGTCAGCACCCATCAACTCGTCATTTACATCAGGTATAACTCCCAGTGCAATCCCTCCCCCCTCCCCCCTCCCCATGATAGGCCCCGGTGTGTGATGTTCCCCTTCCCGAGTCCAAGTGATCTCATTGTTCAGTTCCCACCTATGAGTGAGAACATGTGGTGTTTGGTTTTCTGTTCTTGTGATAGTTTGCTAAGAATGATGGTTTCCAGCTGCATCCATGTCCCTACAAAGGACACAAACTCATCCTTTTTTATGGCTGCATAGTATTCCATGGTGTATATGTGCCATATTTTCTTAATCCACTCTGTCACTGATGGACATTTGGGTTGATTCCAAGTCTTTGCTATTGTGAGTAGTGCCACAATAAACATACGGGTGCATGTGTCTTTATAGCAGCATGATTTATAATCCTTTGGGTATATACCCAGTAATGGGATGGCTGGGTCATATGGTACATCTAGTTCTAGATCCTTGAGGAATCGCCATACTGTTTTCCATAATGGTTGAACTAGTTTACAATCCCACCAACAGTGTAAAAGTGTTCCTATTTCTCCACATCCTCTCCAGCACCTGTTGTTTCCTGACTTGTTAATGATTGCCATTCTAACTGGTGTGAGATGGTAACTCATTGTGGTTTTGATTTGCATTTCTCTGATGGCCAGTGATGATGAGTGAGCATTTTTTCATGTGTCTGTTGGCTGTATGAATGTCTTCTTTTGAGAAATGTCTGTTCATATCCTTTGCCCACTTTTTGATGGAGTTGTTTGTTTTTTTCTTGTAAATTTGTTTGAGTTCTTTGTAGGTTCTGGATATTAACCCTTTGTCAGATGAGTAGATTGCAAAAATTTTCTCCCATTCTGTAGGTTGCCTGTTCACTCTGATGGTAGTTTCAACTGGCACAAGACAGGGATGCCCTCTCTCACCACTCCTATTCAACATAGTGTTGGAAGTTCTGGCTAGGGCAATCAGGCAAGAGAAAGAAATCAAGGCTATTCAGTTAGGAAAAGAAGAAGTCAAATTGTCCCTCTTTGCAGATGACATGATTGTATATTTAGAAAACTCCATTGTCTCAGCCCAAAATCTCCTTAAGCTGATAAGCAACTTCAGCAAAGTCTCAGGATACAAAATTAATGTGCAAAAATCACAAGCATTCTTATACACCAGTAACAGACAAACAGAGAGCCAAATCAGGAATGAACTTCCATTCACAATTGCTTCAAAGAGAATAAAATACCTAGGAATCCAACTTACAAGGGATGTAAAGGACCTCTTCAAGGAGAACTACAAACCACTGCTCAGTGAAATAAAAGAGGACACAAACAAATGGAAGAACATACCATGCTCATGGATAGGAAGAATCAATATCGTGAAAACGACCATACTGCCCAAGGTTATTTGTAGATTCAATGCCATCCCCATCAAGCTACCAATGAGTTTCTTCACAGAATTGGAAAAAACTGCTTTAAAGTTCATATGGAACCAAAAAAGAGCCCGCATCTCCAAGACAATCCTAAGGCAAAAGAACAAAGCTGGAGGCATCGTGCTACCTGACTTCAAACTATACTACAAGGCTACAGTAACCAAAACAGCATGGTACTGGTACCAAAACAGAGATATAGACCAATGGAACAGAACAGAGTCCTCAGAAATAATACCACACATCTACAGCCATCTGATCTTTGACAAACCTGAGAAAAACAAGAAATGGGGAAAGTATTCCCTATTTAATAAATGGTGCTGGGAAAATTGGCTAGCCATAAGTAGAAAGCTGAAACTGGATCCTTTCCTTACTCCTTGTACGAAAATTAATTCAAGATGGATTAGAGACTTAAATGTTAAACCTAATACCATAAAAACCCTAGAGGAAAACCTAGGTAATACCATTCAGGACATAGGCATGGGCAAAGACTTCATGTCTAAAACACCAAAAGCAACAGCAGCAAAAGCCAAAATTGACAAATGGGATCTCATTAAACTAAAAAGCTTCTGCACAGCAAAAGATGAATTCTTTCTTTTATCTCTCTCTCTGTTGTGTCTGTGCTTCAGCTTGCTCACAAGTTTTCTCCAATATTTCATTTTTTGGTATTTTTCTAGAGTTTATAGTTGTTATTTGTGGAAGGGGTAGTTTGATATTATACACTGGCCATAGCAGAAGCTTGCATAATTTTTTAACAGCAGAACAGGAGAATGAGTCATTATTTGAGCTTTAAAAAGTATTTCAATTTATTGTTGTTTCATAACAAAATTCTCCAAAACTACATAACTAAAATAAAAAGTGACCTACATCCACTTATTTGGGAAAATACCCAAATATCTGGCAAGACCCAGAAAATAAATACTCATGTGGTATATTTAGGCTCATAGTCCTTAGTTAGACAATTTCAAAAGTAAAATTCATCATTTGTTATTATGTTATTTCCACTACCAACTCATGTGCACCTTGCTTTTAGAAGACCAAAAAGAGAAGCGTAGGATATTTGCCTTTCTCACAGTAAACCCTTGGCACTATCTTGAGAATAATATTTACCCTGGAACTTTTGTGAACTCCTTAATTCATAAACAGATAATTTCTCAACTCTTCCATTTACCTCAAATTATATTTATGTTGAGAGCAATAACAGCAATATGTTTCCTGGAATAGCTACAGTTTTCAACATTTACTAAAGTTTTCTCTCTCCCTTGTCAGAAATATTTTGTAAATAAAACATTTTTAAAACCTTAGGAGAATTTATAAGTATACAAGAAAAAGGAAGGAACAACCCAGCTGCATTAAGAAATGATAGACCAGCATCATTCACTATCTTAGTAATTCATTGCTCAGCATTCAGGTTTGTGCTTCAGCAAGAGAATAAATTGTCATTGTAGCATTTATTGAGTACTGTGATTGTATGATTTCTCTGTCTCCTCTACGAGATCATAAACTAAATTGACAGTGCACCTCTAGTGCCTAGCATGGTCAGCCTACAGCAATATTTGTTGAGTTAAGGAAAAGTTAAAATCAAAATACTAAAGTTTAACTTATTTAACATGTTAATAAGGCTTCTGCTTTTCAACATTAATGATGTGTGCATATGTGTAGTCATAAAAATATACAAATATATAATTTCATAACTCATAAATATATTGGCTGAGTACATTTTCTGAAACATGATTTGCCTATACTCTACAAAAATACTCCTGCTTAACTAGTCAGCTACACTATTTTTATGGTACTCCTACTCCCAAGCTTTTCTTTTGGCATTACCTAGACAAAGTTTTTTGGATAGCTCAATGAACCCCAAAATTCTGGGCTCTGATCTCATGTATTTGGTAAAGATTTCTGCCCTGACCAAAGACATGCCATCCACTTTACCACCACTTAAAAATATTTTTCCTCCAGTGCAAATTATGGTATGCCATGTTTTTGCTTAGAATATTCATTTGTTCCCCAATATCTCATATTTACAATCCAATCATCTTAAACCTCCATTTACTTTTGGCCCAATCTCTGCTTCAATCCATTAACTAATTAAGTGACCCTGGAAAAGGTATTGCCTGTCTCTGAACTCCAGTCTCCATTTTGATAAGTGAAAACAATACCTTTGACAATCAAATATAAGCAATATGAAATACAGTAGGTCTTTAGTCAATGTCAGCTATTAGTTGAATTAGTAGAATTTATCTTATTTTCTTTCTTATAAGCAGACTAACTAATGAGCCATTCCCCAGAAATGTTCCCTATACCCCGGCACAATTATTAGAATTTAGACTAGTGCTATTTTACATAATTTTATCTGATATAGGAATGTTCTGTATCTATGCTGTTCAACAAGCATGTGGCTATTGAGTATTGAAATGTGGCTGGTGTGACTGAAAAGCCAAATTTTTACTTCTAGTTAATGTTCATTCATTTAAATTTAAATATAAATGTGTGGTTATTGATCACTGTATCGGACAGCACAGATCTATGCCTCCCTTAAAGGTTTCATGATTCCTTCTTGAGATATTCCATATTTTTAATTTCAGTGAACTACTATTTGATCACTTCTAAGAAGTCTTTTATTGTTTGTTTGTTTGTATTTTTGGGGTGATGGAGAGACATCAGCCATCTCTTTCCTTCTGAGATGATTTTTTTTTCATTTTTTATCAAACTTTTTAAACTTTATTGATATTATTTTTTCACTTCATGAATACTCATTAAACATTTTTGAAGACATAATTTGAGTTTGACATTTTTCTACCTACAGTGTTGAGGGAAAGGGCTTACATATAATAGGAACTCAGTAGAGATGCATTGAAGGGAAGAATAAAAGGTGAGAAGAAGAGAGGGAGAGAGGAAGGGAGGGAGCTTCAGGTAGGCTAGCATAGAAAGTGTGTCATGGAGGAGACGGCCCTTACAGATCCATTCACTTTACAATCATATTGAAGTAACATTGCTATTTGGGTTTCCAATATCTAACAACCACTAACTAATATTTTTCCTGAAGATCTTCTCTGAACAGTAATCAATAGGCACCTGAATGTAATGGTGTCTTGGTTGGGTTGTCTGGTGGGAAGCTTTATTGTAAGGAAATAGGTGAACAATAAAAAATAAGAAAAAATCATTGTTCTTTAAAATCTTCTACTCATAACACTGGTGACATTTGACACTTCTCAAGCAGCTCTTAAGTCAGGCTGTCACCAGAAAAATTATTGATGCATGTCTTAGTCTGTTTAGGCTACTATAACAAAGTGCTATAGAGCAGGTGGCTCATGAACAACATACATCTATTTCTCACAGTTCTAGAGGCTAGAAGTCAGAGATGCAAACATGGTGGGGTTCTAATGAGGGACTTCTTCCAGTTTGCAGACCATGGGTTTCTCACTGTGCCCTCACGTAGTGAAAAGAAGGCAAGAGAGCTCTCTGGGGTGCCTTTTATAAGGGTACGGATCCCATTCAGGAGAGTTCTATTTTTATCACCTAATTACCTTCCAAAGGCCCCACTTAATAATGTCATTACCTTGTGGGGTGGGATTTTAACATATAAGATCGAGGAGATACAAACATTCAGTCCATAACAACAGCAGACACAATCTGTGGCATTGTGTTGTATATAATGTGAAAGATATAATCATATCTTTCATATTTATACCTTTGGGACTAAATCTTTTGCTAATACTTCTGTGAGCTTACTCATCCTCCCATGGAAAGATCAATCTATAAAGCAGCTCTTCCCTCATAGGAAATGCTAAATCAATGGTTTTTCCTTTGAAACCTACTTAATAGCGATCATGTAACATGTAACTCTTAAATTTCCATGATTATTCACTGATCCTTAACTCCAAACAATAGATATAAAATTTATCCAGAAATCATCATAGCAAGGAGTCCATTTAATATAGTTATAGGTACAGATATAAGAAAAAGACCATATGCACTACTGGGTTGAGTATTAACTCCTTGAACAATAATTGCCTGTATACATATCCAGAAGAATTGTAGAGTGGTGTATTTTTAAAACATTTTTATTCATCATCTATTAGGCACAGGCTTAATTAGGCATGGGAGATACAAAGAACAAGACACAGTTCTTGACCATAAGGAATTTACAGGCTGGTGTGGAAAATAAAGAGACAAATTTAAATATAAAATAATAAATATAACCAGAGCACACAAAATCAGATTATTGGATTTGAATTCCATGTTTTTAAAGATTCATAAAAGGAATCTTTTATGGGGTGAGCTGTAGGAAGTGATTATAGGACATTTCTGAAAATAGGTAACAGCTGGAACTAAAAGGATATTTGAGGGTTGCCCAGTGAAGTATGTGTGTTTGTATTGGTAATGGAATTAAGGCAAAAGGTAGTAAACGGTAGGGAGCTTTGAGTAAAGAATTCTATTTGGAGTGAACAATATGTTCAAAGTGTTAGAAGACAATATTCGGTCAGGCAAAATGAACACAAAAATGAAAGAGAAACACAGATATTGTTCTTAAGGAGCTCCCAGTCTGTATCTGTTCTGTAAATGGATGAATTACACCACGAGAGGTTGGGTTCTATAAGAAAGAATGAATAAAGTTTGGGGGGGGGGGAGATATAATATTCTATGGGGACTCAAGAAAAGTTTTATAGAAGAAAAAGGTAGTATTTTATCTGAGTCTTCAATCTTCAGATATCCTGAATTCTATTAGAAGCTAAAGAAAGTCCCCAATATTTTTAGTACATGAGTATTCTAAAATGGTTTCAGAGTAATATGAAAATGAGCATATATTTCCAAAGTTTGTTCTAAACAAAACGAACCCAAACCATAGCCATTTTGAACTGAGAGAGTGAGGAATGAATAATTGCTATTATTGTACATGTCAAAAATGGGAATGTGTGGAATCAGAAATATCAAATATCATAGAATCAGCAGTCAAATGATAAAAACTTTCATTCAATGAGTCATTCAACTGATATTTAATGCATGCTGACTCTGAGACAAGTATTACAGCAGGCATTAAGGATATAGATGCAAAGATTAAAAAGGTAATACCTGCCCTCAAGTCTGACATAGCTAGTGAAGGGGACAGTCATGGAAACATATGAGACACAAAGCAGGATGAATAAGTGCTGTGGTGTGGTGAACACAGGAGACTCAGAAGTGAAAAGGAACCACTTAATCAAGCACTCTGAAGGGGAGAGGGGCAGTGTTAAGTGAAGAGGTCAGAAAAGATTTTCTGTAAGAGATACCAATATAAAAGAACTCGCAGTCCTGAAGGTAGCAGGGCATCACAGCTCAGGTTGTGAAATAAATGAAAAAAAAAAAAAATATCACTAACTGCAGTCAACATTCTGGTATCTGGCATGAAAATGAGTCAGGAAGTCAGTGATGCATTAATATAGTCAAGGTTCTGCCTGAAGCAGGTCTATATTGAGGTTTCTTATTTTGAAGCAGATGATCAAGAAGTTTACTCTAATAGCCAGTGCCAGACTTGACAGATGGTAAAATTAAAGCCTGAGGCAATGGAAGTCAAATCATATTTATTTGCCTGAATCACTCCCTTCCATCCACTGCTTCTCCTGAACCTTGGAGAAATGATAGTTCAAGGACATTTCAATTTCTAGTATTCAATGTTTTCAATAAACTAACTAACCACGGAAGAAGAGACTACTTAATTTGGGAGAGTACCAGGTGTCTATGTAGGAGTAATTGGAAAAAAGAAACTTTATCTGTGACATTTCCCTACAGATAAGGTTCAAAATTATAAGATGATCTTGTGTTGGTATTTATCCGAGATGATGTTTTAGTACAGGAACTGCTCTGGGTAAATTTGAGAGTATTAGTAAGACACTGACCTTTTCAGCTATTAGTTGAATTACTAGAATTTATCTTATTTTCAGCCATAAGGCTGAAACTCATCTTTTATCCAAAGAAAATTAATCTGTTCAAAAGTAATCTCACTTGAATTAAATGTAATTAAATATATGTTTGCAATGCAAAAATGAACTAATATGTTCAGGTGTGCATTTATTTGAACATGTTTCTTCAGGCCAGTCTACAAAATATGTATGATTAGAACCATTTTATAGATGTACAAATGAGAAATTAAGCCTTGAGTTAAATGATTCGTCCAAGAGCATGCAGATATGAAATGAGAGAACTGAAATTTAATTTAAGACTTGTTTCTATCAAAAACCCAAATCATCTCCCTAGTGTAAAAGTCATCCTCATAAAAATGAGGATTCGGGCCTTAGAAAAACTAGGCTGTATGTCAATGAAAATAAATAAAGAAAATCAAAGTAAAGTTATTGATTTTTTGTGAAGATGATACAAAATAATATTCTATAAAAATGGAAATAACAATCTACACTACAAAGAACCTTTTAAACTCCAATTTTACTCAATCTCAGCAGCATCTAACTCTATTGACTAATTCCTTATATGTCTCTTAACTCTGCTTCTGTAACACCAAGTAAATTACTCCCCTCATATCTAATGGGTCATTCTTTCTTAATCTCCCTAATCCGCCCCTATGCCTGATCTTTAAGTGCAGGTATTCTGCACTTAAGATTCTCTTTTGGTCTATTGCTTACTTTCCTGTACGTGCTTTTATTAATTAACCTCTTCTAATGACAAAGTTTTAACTTTAAAAAACATGATATATAATCCAAATTTATATCTCCAACCCATGGCTAAAATTCTAATTCCTCTTTCTGACTCACCAGTCTCCTCTTTCCAGGATAACATTCAGTTCTAGGGAGAAATACAGCAGATTGAGAATTACAAATGGGGTTCCTAAAATTGCATTGAATTGTTAGGTAACTGGAAAGTCAAGAAATCATGCAAGACTAAAGATGAGTTCCTGGGATGAGGGCCTGACCGTGAATTCAAGGGACCTGGACAGAGGAATAGAGTGAATTTGTGCTTCCTTCAGCTGCTCTCCTCTTAGTCATTTATCCATCCTTAGCTGTCATTTTCCTACTTCAAAACAAGGGCTATGGTTTCTATTCTAAGTGATTTCTTATCTTCCTTTAGATCTATAAAGACCAAAGCAAGATGCAGCTGTTGAACAAATTTCCCTTTGCTTAGTCTATGTCTCTAATTCCCTGGTCTCATTTTTCAGTGAACCAGTTTTCTTTTTTCCCGTCTATCTCTTACAAATACATTTGAGAAATCATTTCTTGCTGATTGAATTAGGCCCTGCAAATTAATACTCTGTGGGGTTTTTCTTTTTCACTTCCACTTATCTTTTAAAAATTTGTTTAGATTTTTTGCCTTTGAATCGTCCCAATTTTTCCCACTGCTGAAGAGTCATGATTGTCTTTTAAAGCATCCTATTTTCTAAGGCTTCTTTGTGGGTAGTGGCAGAGAAAATGATCTCTATAACTGTTTTATCAGAAAGCATTAATGGCTTTTTAACTAAAACGTTTATTAATGTATACTATAATTTTAGTGCCTTCAGCCCTATCGTAACTTAAGATATATTGTACTGATACTTGTTCACTCACCTATTCACTCAAAAATCATTCATTGAACTTATAATGTGCTATAAACTATTTTAGATCTTAGAGATGCTAAGATAAATTAAATGTGAAAAGTTTCTGAAGAGGCATAGGATCTTGAAAAAGTGTCAAAAATACTATATGATAAATAATAAAAATATGTTTTTCAATAATAAAATTATGTGGTTGATCAGATGAGAATGTAACTAAGAGCAGGGAGGGGGATAGAGATGATGTCCTAAAAAAAAAAAAAATGCCTGAGCTGGAGCTTCCCGTGTAGGCAAAAGGTAAAAGTGCATTTAAGGTAGAGAAAACAGCATTCTTCAGCCACAGATATTTACAGTGGACCGTTTAGGGATATATGGCAAACTCAGAACAATCCAGCCTTCTCTGAGAAATGTCTCCCTAATCTATGGTGTTGACATAGGTGAGTACTGTGGAGTTACCACCACATCCCTAGGCATAGCTTCATGGAGAAGACATGGATACTTAAAGTAAGGCAAATACAATTTCTTTTCCAAAGAAATAGACATATAGAGAAAAGCAGAAAAGGGCAGAGAGGGGGCTGATCACCTTCCAAATATCAATTTCAGTCCTATTGATACCCAGCCATAATCTAGCTCAAAGGTTCTGGGAGATGCTTCTATGTTCGTATAATAAATTTCCACTTTTTGGCTTAAGCAGAGCTGAACTGGTTTCATTACTGGTAGCTAATGAGTTTTTACTAAGCCAGGTATTATAAAGCTTGAGTCAAACACTTCAGGCTCCCAAAGGCCAAAACTGGAACAAATTGAGAGATAAGATAAACAACATAGTATTGAACTATAATCCAAAGCATAAAATAAATATTCATAAGATTGTAGTGAGATAGATGATAGATAATAGGTACATAGATGAATGACAGATAGATAGATAGATAGATAGATAGATAGATAGATAGATAGATAGATAGATAAAAGGAAATAAATAGTCCTTACAGAGATAAATAGTCCTATAGCCCCAAATAACATATCTAAATATTCCACCCATTAGGGGGTGTGGTTTGATCCTCCCATCACCCTTGAGTTGACTTACTAACTCAATTCCAAAGAATAGATTACAGAAAGAGAAAACTAGTAACTTTACAGTGGAGAAACCTGGCAAACACTACCTTAATGAAGTGGTAGAGGTTAAGATCACCAGTGAGAAGTCATTTTCATAGCATATTCCTCTTGATATGATATGATGACAACGGCATTTCACTTCTGTGGTATTCTTCGCCAAACCCCATAACACTAGTCTAATCATGAGGAAAAACATAAAGCACACACAGATTGAGACACAGTCTGCAAATGTCTGACCAGTACTTCTCAAAAACTAGAAAAATCTGAGAAATTGTTATATATTAGAGGAAACAAATGATACATAATGAACAAATGTAATATCCTAGATAGAATTTTGGAACAGAAAAAAAGACAGTTAAGAGAAAAATGCAGGTGAAATCTGCATGAAGTATAGAGTTTAATTACTAGTAATATACCCATATCTTCTTCTTGGTTTTGATAGATATGCCATGGTAATGTAAGATGTTAAGTGTAGGGGGAAATGAATTAGGAATATATGCAAACTCTATATTCTATCTTTGCAAATTTCCTGAAAATCCAGTATTATTTCAAAATTTAAAAAAATGTATGGCTAGAATGAATGATACATACAAGGGCAGCAAATACTGAGATCAAGGAAGTAAGTGAAGACCAAATTTCAGAGACTAATCTTGGCCATACATAATAGGAGCTCATTGAAAAAGTGAAACTGTCAAACCTGTCTATTAGAAACAGGTTTTTGCAGAAGATATACTGGAAAATAAGCAAGGCTTGAAGAAGGGACCATAGTTGCAAAGGCATTACAAGGTCCACATGAAAGATTTCAAGGATCTAAATTTAAGTATATTTACTAATCTGATATTACTCACTAAAACCAAGATCCAAATAAAAGTCCATTTACCCAACCAAACATGTGTAACCAAATCACAAAAGCAATTTTTCAAAGGCCAGAGAGACACCTGATATATTGGGGCAGATCCTAGCTCTAAGACTGTATTACTGGCCTGAGATCATTAAGGAGGTTTAATTTTCTTTATTGATTTTGAAGAAGCACTTCAATTCACCTTTAAATATTCTTCCTCTCTTCCCCTTTACATTATAACATTTCCATCAAAGGTCCTTAGGGCTTTCTATACATTCCTTCAAAATCAACTTTCTTTAATGTTTCTTCCACTTAACATTTAAAGTCTGATAATACTGTGGTCACTGACATTCCCCAAAGTCTCACCCATTATCATAGTTGGCTTTTATCCTGGGATGCACTTAGAATAACAACTGACCACAGTCGAAGAGCAGTCAGGTCTCCCAGTGTGAATCTAAAAATCCAGCTCTGTTCTCAAACACGTCTTCTGTAGTTGGTTCCTAGGTGTTCTGATCAATATCCGAGTAATTAAAATTTCTCATGATCAAAGTTGTGACCTTTGCTTTGGCCTTCCTTATCAGTAAAAACATGTCTTGATCTCTTTGTCAGTAGCCACCCGGAGGTTTGTGCAGCAATATCTCTAAACCCCTGCCTCCCTCCCCTGCCCTTGACTTTGGTTCATGCTGTGTCAGACAAAATCATGCTGTAAATGCCCTTGGCTGCCTCAGTTAATTCCCAACCAGCAACACTTCCCTTCCTTCTTCCATGTTGCTCCTCTAACACTTTCTGAACTACCATTTTAAATCCTCTGAAACTTTGCTGGTTAAGCCCTGTGTCACATTGGTTTTCTTTTTATGAATCTTTAAAAATGTGGAATTCAAATTCAATAATCTGATTTTGTGTGCTCTGGAAATTTCTTAAAAAAAAACAAAAAAATAAACTGCGTTATTTGCTTTGCCAACAGAGACCGTCTGACAGTCCTCTCCTCTTTGGTGAGGCTCATCATCACTCTCAGCTTTCACCTTCCCATTCATACTTAAATAAAGGCACCCTTCAATGCTAAAATCTCTTTGACCCCTGACTACAGTTATTATATGTTCTTATTTTACACTTATCCCACGAATGCCTACTGAGTGACTCCTACTTTCAGGTACTGTGGACGGTGCCATAGAAAGCAGCAAACAAGAGAGACATGGTCTACTGCTATCATAGGTCTCAAATTTTACTGGTGGCAAAACAAGAAAATGGGCAAATGTAATAAAAATTGCAGTTAAGCAAAGGTTTGTTCACAGTTATGGAGTGACATGTACCTTAGGCAGATAACTAGAGTCGAGAGAAAGGCAGAGACTGATCCAAGTTTCTATCTATGCTGAAATTGAGGAAAGCCACTGCTATCCTGGGGCCAAACAAAAATAGCCAGTCACTCAGCAGGTGTCTAAGGGTCCTGCCCCCAGATCTCAGGAATGTTGAGATCATATCTACATTCCAGTCTACTTTCTATACTGGAGTTTTGGGATCAAAATTCAAAAACACTTCTCTGAACAAATCAAAGTTTCTTAGAGAACTAAATTCACCATGTGCATTGAATTCCATCAACCTTCTTCACTTCCAAGTATCAACTGCCAGGGTGGGTATCCGTCCAATTTCAACCCCTGTTTTCCACAACGGACTGGCAAGAGCTGCTTCAGGAAACACTGAATCTTCTCCAATCATCAACTCATTCTGTCTTCCAAAATACTCTTACTGATCACTTGTTGAATAGTAAGACCAGTGAAGACAGTTAAAAATTTCAGAAACTATGCATAGAACATGGTCAACCTAAAAATTCAGGCCAACTCAAATGTTCAGTCCAAACACGATCTGATAAATGCAGTTCTTAATTAAGTGTGGTTTACTTCACAGAATACAGTAAATAACAAAGCAAACCTTAAAGTTTACTGGCCCCCTATCTAACTCAGAGAAGAGAGAGCTGACAACAACAAAAAACCCAAACCAACTCAGTGTCACATGGTTAATAAGAGAGCCCAAACTAGAATCATTATTTCCTTAAGTCTCAGTTTTAAATAACAATAAAAATGTTTAAGAATAGTCCATAGAAAACATTGATTAAATGCTTACTAGGTTCAAGGTAATATCCTATGGCTCCCTACCTCATTGCATTGTGACAGATATAAAATATAATAATGGAAGAGTACTGTGAATTGTTCAGCACTTCACAATTTTAAAAATTATAATGGTAATTGGAATATTTGAATCATTAGGCTTTCCCCACTTCTGTCAAAATGAGATAACACAAAGTCTGACAAAAATATTTACTAAATAATGAACTAATACAAGAGTTAAAAGCACAACTTCAATTATTAGAGAAGTAATTTTCTGAACTGCTTGTTTATATCTTCTTGTTTTGTTTGCTTTCTTTTTTCAGTGTAGTTGAGAGTGCATTTTATTCACCTCTACTTTTCACTCAGCATGAAGTAGCATACAGGAACATAATAAATAATATATAGCAATGAGGTCATATCAAAGTGGAATATGCATCAAAGTCTAAAGAAAGAACTGTTCAGAATTTTTGCATAATCATACGCATCAAAGTTAAAGAATATGGGATAACTATGTTTGGAAATGAAGGCAGAAATCTGTTCATGCAATGGTATATTCCATTTTACCAATTATATATTTTTACCTTTTAACCCAATAGACTTAAATATGAAATAAAATCATAGTATGTTAGATTCAAAAACAAGATGAGAAATCATATAAACCAACCCCAACAGTTTTGATGATGAGTTTTGTAGAAGTTAAATATATTCCCTATTTTAAAATAGATACCAAATCATTTATCCAAGAGTGAAGATAACTCAAACAAGCTCTAAACACAGTGCTCCAGGATACTGCCAGAATACAGTTGTGTTTATACCTTCACAGTTTTGTATGAGTCAAGAGTATTTTTCTATGACCTCAAACCCTTACAGGCTAGATTGGGAAATCTGTCATAAAAAGGCAAAAATAAATATAAATTTAAAAATACAGTATGTTGTAACCACAGCAAACACTGTGCTTCCTCTAAGAAGACACTTGCCTGAGTATTCATATTTCATAAAGTAATAAGTTAATCTGCACATTAACCCAATGAGATGGGTAACATTAATAGTACCATGTTATAGATGAGAAAATTACACAACAATCAAATAACTTGCCAATCATCAAACACCTAGTAAGAGGCTACAGACTCTGTATTTAGTTTATGAAATTCAGTGGCCTTGACCCCTCTTGCCTGACTCCAAAGTTATGCTTACACTAATAAGGTCTACTATCTATTCACACTTAGTTCATGCTATTATTTTCTTCTTTCTGCCTTCTACAATTGAAGAGAAGCGCTTCTTTATAAACCAGACCAGCCTGTCCTTCTGTATCCAATTCCAACCAATTCCACCTCTGCAAGCATGTTAGTCAACTCATCACCTTCTCCTTCTGTTGCTTTTATATCCTCTCTCATACTAGTCCTTGAAATCAACATTAAACATATTCAGTACATTCCCAAAACCTTCCTTCAGCCCACATCCTTTTCCAAACACCAGCACATCTCTCATATCCTTCAAAGCCAATTATTTAAATCAGTTCTGTTTGTACAGAATGTCTCCCCTTGCTGCGACCCATTGAAATTCACTTTAGTTATATTTATAGATTGATCATTCCCAAAACTATAACCCTATACCTATAAGCTCTTTTCTGAGGTATCTCTCTATATATCTAATTGATTCAACTGCCTGTTCCAACAGAATGACCTCAGGTGCCTCAAACTCAGCATTTGTCAAACTAAACTCCTTCTTGCATCGCAAATCACAGTGAATAACACCACCATCAAGGTTTTCAAATGTGTACCTCAAAACTCTCCCAGCCTCTACTCATTACCCAAGTTCCAAAGTCATATCCATATTTGTAGGTACTCGCTACAGTACTATCTCACTTCTCAGTTCCAAAATATTGCTCAAGCCAAAAATACAATAAAAACCTTGGAATCCTCCCACTACTCATTGCCCTCTCTCCACCTCTTACACATTTTCTATCACCAAGTCCCATCAATTCTACCTCCCAAATATCTTTTACATTGGTCTGCTTTTCCCCATTTGAGTGCTAATAGACTTGTTCAGTTCACCACCAATGCACACTTATAGTTTTCTATTGCTACCATAACAAATTGCTGTCAACTTAGTGACATAAAACAACACAAATTTATTTTCTTACAATTCTGTTGGTCAGAAGCCTGACAGAGGTTTTATTGAGCTAGAATCAAGGAATCAGCAGGGATGTGTTTCTTTCTGTAGGTTCTAGGAGTGAATCTGGGTGCGGTTTTTTTGTTTTGTTTTGTTTTGCTTGCCTCTTCCACTAGAGACTACCAGCATTTTTTGGCTCATGGTTCCCTTCATCAATATTCAAAGCCACCAGTATAGCGTCTGGTGCAGATTTGTATTCCTGTATCTTTCTCTGACCACAGCTAACAAAGATTCTCTATTTTTAAGGGCTCATACGATTAGATTGTGCCATGAAAATAATCCAAGTTAATCTCCACATTCCAAAGTCCTTTACTTAATCACACCTATAATGTCCCCTTCGCTATGTAAAATAGTCACAATTTCCAGGGATTAGGACTTGTATATCTTTGAGGGGCATTATACTGTGTGTCACTGTCTAGATTACACTAATAGCCTGCTACCTGATGTTTCCACATCTACTTTTTCTCCCTCCATGATGTGCCAACCCAACAAAATACTCTTCTGTAGTACCAATGTACTGACTAAAATCTTTCAATAGTTTCCCACTAGTCTCCAGATACAGCACTCAATTATGTTAGATGAACCAAGCACAGCAAGAGAGAGTCCAGGTGAGAAAGCTATTTGGCCCAACAAACATATGGAAAAAAGCTCATCATCACTGATCATTAGAGAAATGAAAAATCAAAACCACAAGGATATTCCACCTCATGCCAGTCAGAATGGCAAGTATTTAGTCAGGAAACACCAGATGCTGGTGAGGCTGTGGAAAAATAGGAATGCTATTACACTGTTGGTGGGAGTGTAAATTAGTTCAACCATTGTGGAAGACCAAGTGGTGAATCCTCGAGAATCTAGAACCAGAAATACCACCTGACACAGCAATCTCATTACGGGGTATATACCCGAAGGATTATAAATCATTCTACTATAAAGATATATACACACGTATGTTTATTGCAGCACTGTTTACAATAGCAAAGACTTGGAATCAACCCAAATGCCCGTCAATGATATACTGGATAAAGAAAATGTGACACATATATCATGGAATACTATGCAGTCATAAAAAAGGATGAGTTCATGTCATTTGCACGGACATAGATGAAGCTGGAAGCCATCATTCTCAGCAAACTAACACAGGAACAGAAAACCAAACACTGCATGTTTTGGTTTTAGGTTATGTTATGTTTTTTAATGTTATGATTTTTTATGTCATGGTTCCAACTCATAAGTGGGAGTTGAACAATCAGAACACATGGACACAGGGAGGGAAATATCACACACCAAGACCTGTCGGGGGTGAGGGGAAAGGGAAGGGAGAACATTAGGACGAACACCTAATGCATGGAGGGCTTAAAACCTAGATGATGGGTTCATACGTTCAGCAAACCACCATGGCACATGAACACCAATGTAACAAACCTGCACATTCTGCACATGTATCCCTAAACTTGAAGAAAAATTTTAAAAAAGAAAGCTATTTGGTCCACTGTGCACATTTGTATAAGATCTTATATTTCTTAAAATCATCACATGAGACCACTGTTACTTGTTTTTTTACCATAAGATCACCACTTTGCCAGTATAAACATTTAAAATACAATGTAATTGTAAACTTTTTTTGAATTTTTAGAAATATTCTAGGAGACTCAAACCCAAGAGCCACATCTAAGAAGCCCTATT
Organism: Macaca mulatta; assembly: GCF_049350105.2. Classification (NCBI taxonomy): domain Eukaryota; kingdom Metazoa; phylum Chordata; class Mammalia; order Primates; family Cercopithecidae; genus Macaca; species Macaca mulatta. The sequence continues at coordinate 82,841,042 of NC_133419.1, forward strand.
CCTTATGGTTTATAAGACTCTACCCAAGTTGCTAACTGCCTCTCAGCATTACCTCTTGACCCTGGACTCTCTGTGCTGTCTATTCTTCCTACTATGAACCCCAACCTTGTTAAATTCCTTCCAACAGCACATGTCAAAGGAAACAGGAGGTTTGATCCATGCAAGATAGAAAAAGCACATTTGTGAAGTTTTCCTGCAGAGTTATCTGGCCTGAATTTAACACAGCTTCGAACCCTGAAGTAATACCACACTATAGAGAGAGCTCTAGGAAAATTCATCCTGTTCTGGAAAGAGGACCTAGAAGGAAATTCTCATACACACAGAAAGAGTACAGAAATCATCCTATTTCTTCTTTTTTCCCTCCATATCTCCTACTCCAACTCCCAAGTAATCCCATGGGGATGCGGGTAAGAGTGGAAGACAGCCACCCATAATGGAAGGCCACAGGAGCCAAACTCTGAGGCAGTCTAGTTTTCTCTCCCTTTAGTGAGGAAGCAGTTCCAACAGGATGGGACCACGCTGTAAAAGAGAGTACCTGGGAATCACAGTACTAGGGAGATGACGAAGAGAGAGGAGCTTGGGCAAGTGGCCTCATAAAGTTGTTTATGAGCTCTGGGCTCACCCACACCATGATGGGAACCTAACTAACATACCTAAAAGTTTGAGAACTAAACTATAGGTAAACTACTGCCCAGGACCCAGACTGTCCACGGGGTGGTGCACTTGGAAACCTATGTGAAGTGCTACATAAAGGCTTTGCAGTTTGACTTTGGAATCCCAGTGCACAGAGGCAGGTTTGGAACTTGCAGCATGAACCTAACTGGATAAATTGCCTGCTAAAACAAAAACATCAACATTTTTCACAGCATTTAAATTAAGACCTAGAGTCTTGATATAATATTTAAAATGTCTAGGATTCAATTAAAAATTACTCAACCTTGAAAGGTTAAACTGTCATGGGAAAAGACACTCAGCAGATGCCAAAGTCAAGATGGCTCAAATATGGCAATTTTCATCAAAATATTTTAAAGGAGCCCTTATAAAAATACTCAAATGAGCGCTTTCAAAATTTTTGAAACAAATGCTATAAGAGAAAGTTTCAGCAACTAAAAACATATGAAGACTAAAATTAAAATACAAGAGCTGAAAAATCCAATAACTGAGATTATAGAAAAAACTCACTAAATGGACTCCATAGTAGAATGTAATTGACAGTAAAAATAGCCAGTAAACTTGATTATAAATAAGTAAGAATTATGTAATCTAATCAGCAGAGAAAAACGTATGAACAGATTCTGAGGAACTTAAAAGACAATAACAAAAGATCTAATATTCATTTCATTAGAGTTAAAGAAGAAGAGAAAGAATACTGAAAAAGTATTTGAAGGAATTATGGCTGAAACTTCCCCAAGAAGTTGAATAGAGGAGAAACCCATAAGTCTACACTGAAAGAAAAGGAAAAAGGAAATGCTCATATTGTAGAAGGTGAAACATTGTATGTAAAAAAAAAATAGATTTTCAAAAATTATCAATGGGTGCTAAAACTCAGCTAGAGAAAGTTTACTGAAGAATGATTATTTACATAATGTCAAAGTATCTCCTCACAAAGTACTTTTATTTTTCTTTTCTTTTCTTTTTTTTTGAGACGGAGTCTCGCTCTGTTGCCCAGGCTGGATGTAGTGGCACGTTCTGGGCTCACTGCAAGCTCCACCTCCCAGGTTCATGCCATTCTCCTGCCTCAGCCTCCCGAGTAGCTGGGACTACAAGTGCCCGCCACCACACCCGGCTAAGTTTTTCGTATTTTTAGTAGAGACGGGATTTCACCGTGTTAGCCAGGATGGTCTCAATCTCCTGACCTCGTGAGCCGCCCACCTTGGCCTCCCAAAGTGCTGGGATTACTGGCGTGAGCCACCACATCCAGCCCACAAAGTATTTTTTTAATTACAAAGAAAATAATGCTAACTTTATAGTGCAGAAATCTGATAGACAACACTTTAATCAAGCAATTAATGTTAACATAAATGTGATTGGGATAAACTAACATCATCTAGTCTTCTGAGATGATGCACTGAGAATGATACAACATCCTATCTTGTCATTTCTACCAAAAGTTGATAACATGAATCTAAACATTGGAAAATATTATATAAATGCAGATTGAAAACATTTTCCAAAAAAAAACAAAAAACAAAACTGTCCCACATTCTTCACAACTGTCAAGGTCAAGAAAGACAAAGAAAGTTTGTGGAACTGTTTCAGAATAAAGGAGACAAAGAAGGCATGACAACTAAATGGAATCTATATTACAGGATTGTATCTTGAACTCAGTAAAAACAAAAATAAAAAAGAATGCTACTGGACAATTGATGGAATTTGAATTTGTACTATGGATTGTGTAACAGTGTTGTATCATTGTTATACGTTCTTAATTCAATAAATATATTATGGTTTTTATTTGAACTTAGGATACACATGCTAAAGTATTTAGAAATAAAGAACCATGATGTCTCTCCAATTTATTCTCAAATCATTCAGAAAATGAAAATATGTATTTGCTCATGTGCATGTGTGTGCATGACAGAAAGTACATTTCTTCAGAGAACAACAAATGGATCTATCATGTCCAAATAGATCTCAGATACAAAGAAAAAATGGGGAAAAAGGGCCTGTTGGAAGGTAGAGGATGGGAGGAGGGAGAGGATCAGGAAAAATAACTAATGGGTACTACTAGACTTAATACCTGAATGATGAAATAATCTGAACAACAAACCCTCACGACACAAATTTACCTATGAAACAAAGCAGCGCATGAACCACTGAAATTAAAATACATGTTTAAAAAAAACTGAGGGAAAAGAATTGGAATTAGAAAGACTAGCTTTGTATTTAGCTCAGTTACTCAATAGCTTTGTAGTTTGGGGAAAGTAACAGCCTCTCAGAGTTTCAATGTTTGCATTATGAAACAACGTATAGGATTGGTTTTGAGGAAAAAAAATGAAATAAAGTATGTAAAATTGCCAAGCACGTTACTGTCAAAAAGTAGAAAATAATACATTTAATTGAATTAGTTGCATAATACTCTGAAATATTTCCTCTGTGGGGATGAGCAAAAACTGCCCTTTTGTAGAGCTTGGGCAAGTTTCATACTAGTCATGAAGGAGGTCTTACCTTGGCCAGGCCAATATATTAACTAATTAAAGAAAAATGTATAGAGAAGAAAGATTTCTGATACTTCAAGAATGGAGTCACTTCGGGATAAGATTCCAGGTTGAAAACATGAATTTATCTCTGCTCCCTTCTAAAACTAAACCAAAATGAAGCAAACAATATTTTTAAAGGCATAAATCCATGAGGATAAAGAAGACATGAAAAGATACAAGAACAATCAAACTGTGAAATGTGAAAATTATACAAACCAGATAATACTGACATTAAACCTGAGAAAACTAGAACCTAAGTTGAAAGTAGGCTAAACTTAGAAATAACCCAATTTACTGTGGAGGATTCCCAGAAAGATCAACCATTGGTGTCTCTATTATCCCTGGAAATTGAGATAAAAATGGGGTTAAAATCAGGAGAATTGTCTGAAGATATATTTGAGAAGTCCAACTCCTTATCCTCTCTTTTGTTTGGCAAAGCTGGACAACTATCTATTCCTATCCTCAAAAATCACCAGGGTTTTTTTCTGAAAATGTAAAACAGAAGGTCTCCCAACTGGGAGAAATCAAGCACAGTTGAGGCTTGATTTCAGTCAACAGAAATACTAATTGAAAATCCCCATGCTAGATTTTGATAACCAGGCCTTCTTTCCTTATTCAGTGCCCAGAGTTCTGGAAGTTATGATGATGTTCTACTGATAAGAATACATCTGACTAGCTCATGGGATATCACCTGAAGATACGAACTTCAGAGTTTCCCCAACAAATTAGGATACACAGGTCACTTCACTATGAAGCTCAGAGTTGTCAAGCCTCACCTTCTCAAGTAGAGCTTTCAATACATTTTTGGTATTCCAATCTTAAATGAAAGAACACCATGGAGAACACAGTTAATTGAGTTTAGCTAGAGTTCATATTTCAAGTGGGTTGAAGAGAAGAGCAAGGGAAACAAAAATATTTGTAAGGAAGAACTTACTATGTTGGACCATGAAATCTAAATATCTCAGAATGGAGCTTTGAAAGTGAGAGGGTGATTAGGATTGTGTGCAATCTATCCATCTGACAAAGGGCTAATATCCAGAATCTACAAGGAACTTAAAAAAATTTACAGGAAAAAAAAACAAAAAAACCCAAAAAAACAACAACCACATCAAACAGTGGGCAAAAGATATGAACAGACACTTCTCAAAAAAAGACATTTATGTGACCAACAAACATATAAAAAAAAAAACTCATTACCACTTGTCATTACAGAAATGCAAATCAAAACCACAGTGAGATACCATCTCATGCCAGTTAGAATGGCGATCATTAAAAAGTCAGCAAACAACAGATGCTGGAGAGGTTGTGGAGAAAGAGGAATGTTTTTACACTGTTGGTGGGAGTGTAAATTAGTTCAACCATTGTGGAAGACAGTGTGGCGATTCCTCAAGGATCTAAACTAGAAATAACATTTGACCCAGTAATCCCATTACTGTGTATAAACGCAAAGGATTATAAATCATTCTCCTGTAAAGCCACATGCACATGTATGTTTATTGCAGCACTATTCACAATAGCAACGACTTGGAAACAACCCAAATGCCCATCAGTGATAGACTGGATAAAGAAAATATGACACATATACACCATAGAACACTCTGCAGCCATATAAAAGAATGAGTTCATGTCCTTTGCAGGGACATGGATGAAGCTGAAAACCATCATTCTCAGCAAACTAACACAGGAACAGAAAACCAAATACCACATGTTCTCACTCATAAGTGGGAGTTTAACAATGAGAACATATGGGCACAGGAAGGAGAACATCACACACAGGGGTCTGTTGGGGAGTTGGGGGGCAAGGGGAGGGATCTCATTGGGAGAAATACCTAATGTAGATGATGGGTTGATGGGTGCGGCAAACCACCATGGCACAATTGTATCTGTGTAACAAACCTGCATGTTCTGCACATGTATCCGAGAACTTAAAGTATTTAAAAAAAAAAAAGTGAGAGGGTGGTACATAAAAGTGGTACATAAAGGGAATGGATTGTACTCAACAAGATGGAAATCTCTGGGCAATAAGATTATATTAGAGTGAGGGCATTGGAAGAATTAATCTTGAGAGACAGAAGATAGTAAAGGATGGAAACCTTAGAATTTTGGTTTGAGAAGTATTCTTTGAGGTTGTAGTGTACAACATGGCTATGGCCATGGCTGAAATTAGGTTAATTAGAAAAGAGACAACTGTGGTTGCGGTAGAGGAGGTCATGTTGCAAGTAACCAACATCCAACCCAAACTATCTTTAGCAAAATATAGGGTGCCTCGTCTTATAATGGGAAGCCCACAAGGGCAGCTAACATCCAGAAATTATCCAATAAATGTCATTGAAGTCAGGCACTCTCTCTTTCTTTGCTCTGCTTCCTCTTTGCTGGCTTCATTCTCAGGCAGCTGACTCACAATAAATATTCATTCAAAACTTCAATGTATAATACAATAATTTTGTTATTACTATCAGCACTCTTCCCTTTCACTTCAAAAGGTATTTTCCTTGACCTCCATTGCTTCTTCTATTTATCAAAAAAGGCATGAACCCCTCCTTCTTTCTAAAATTAAGTTCTATATGTGTCATCTAAATTCTCATTTTCTCCCATAGCCTCTAAAACCACTTTCTATAAATCACCCTCTCACAATTTAAGCATCACCCTCTTCTTGGTATTTCTTTGACTGATTGACATAAAAATTTTTATTCCCCATCCCCAAAACAAAACAATAGAAAATTTCTTTCAAGGTTGCTATTCCTCGTACTCATATTCCCTTTTTCTTTCCTTGCCAAATTTCTCTAAAATGCACCCTGTACTTACTGCTTTTTACCCCTTTCTAATCAACCTTTCCCACATAGCCACTTGCAATCCAACTCCACCTCTCAACACAGTCATGAAACAGTATTTTTTGTTTGTTTGATTGATTTTGAAATCAGTCATGATTTGCCATCTATAGATCTTGGTCCAGGTGTTACCTCAGTTTCTATCTCGTTATCCCAAAGAGCCTTCTTCAGCTCATTTAAAATTCGTGTCATTAATATCCTGTCAAACCTGCTTCTCTTTGACTCACCTATTTCAATAGTGCTTTCAATCTCCCAGGAAACAAAGATGGAATCCTCAGAGTTAGATGGCAAGAATTCTGTTTTCCTCTCTCCCCATTACTAACAACTTACTAAAGATTCTCGCTTCTGCCTCTGGCATCTGTCCATTGTTTCTCTTTCTCACTTCCAATAATCTACTTAAATCTCCTTGTGTAGTAACTAAACAATTACATGTACTACACTTTCCTAAATCTAGTTCTTTTTCCTTTTCCAAGTCATCCTCCACCATACTGTCAGCTTGCATCCTTGAGGACAACTCAAATCGTACTTCTCTCCACAAGTTTTTTTTTTTTTTTGTCTCCTTGTTTCCTACAGAAGAAAAAATTTCAAATTCTAAAGAGTAATATTGACTTTGTCATGGATTCTCTTCAGCTATAAAATGATTATAGAAACTGTAACAAAAATGCAACAAAATAATAACAGGAAATTGGAGTCAGAAGGCCCAGTTTCAAATCCAGCCCTAAAACTTTCCTTGAAATAATATATTTTATCAACATTGTGTGGATAGAATATCTATAAAACATGTACAAAACTTGAAGAAATACAATTGAGAGGTAAGAATTAACTTGTCCGGCTGGGCACGGTGGCTCATGCCTGTAATCCCAGCGCTTTGGGAGGCAGAGGCGGGTGGATCATGAAGTCAGGAGATCGAGACCATCCTGGCTAACACGGTGACATCCCATCTCTACTTTAAAAAAAAAAAAAAAAAAAAAAGAATTAACTTGTCCAAGATTGATCACTTGAAGGCCAACTTACCAGAAAAGAAGTATGTCTCCAGCAAAATGCCACAGAAACTGACATGACCAAGTGCATAAAATAATCAGTCTTGGTCAGTAAGTCTTGATTGCAATTGTACGACTCATTATGCCAGGTAAGATGCCAGTGCTTTCCCAAACATGAACACTTAGATGACAGGATAAAGCTACAACCCAGGTTCCACAACATCACATTCCTACTGTATCTTGGCTTCTATTCTTCCCCAGGAAAAGACAAGGACTTTCCCTAGATTCAGCTTCCATGTGTCATAGCCAAGTGTCAGGGTCTCTTTTCAGCAAGCTGACGTCTGGTCCTGCCAGATGGCTGTGCACTGCCTAGAGTGTAATGAGAAACTTGGGACTGGTACGTTTTCTACATCTCTGTCTGCAAGTGTTCCCGAATAAAAACTGCTCCAGCAAGTCTGTGATACGTTGCTTGGGTATTTTCCCTTGTAATTTGCATGTCAGGAACACTTATGTATTCCCTCTGCTGTTCTAATGCTCTCCAGCCAGGATCCTTTTGAAAGTCACACAATATCTTGGGACTTCAATAATTTACCAACATAAAATCAAAATATGTAATGGTTTTGTGACTAAAAAATATATCATGTATGAAAGTGCCAAATTCAGTGCTTAATACAAAATTGAGCTCAAAACAGTTGCTAAATCTGAATCGATAAAATCTAATTCTATAAAATATTTCAGGTTATGAATAAAGGACAGAAAGTTTAGTTAAGAAATTTACTGGACTTCTTAAATACAAGAGATCAGAGCTTATTGAACTAATCAGAGGCAATGAACTTTGTGTGTCAATATAGTTGCTTTTACTGCCATAAATGGAATACAGAAGAAAAACAAAACAAGAAATTACTTGCATTTATGCATAAGAGGCATCATAATCAGAAGGCTAGACTAGATGGCTATAAATTGACATCTATTATTACATTTATTGCTCAGAGTGCTTGTCTCCTCTAAACACTGTTTAACCAAAACATCAAAATCACATGTTATCTAAATTAAAGGGCTAATCTTTAATAATATAATACTGAACAATATTTTCATAAAAAATCTAATATCTGCATTGCCTAAGCAAGGAGTTATGAAGAATGCAGATATGTATGAAATGTAAAATGGGTTTACACTCAGAAAAAATATATTAACAATGTGGTATAGGCCTTATTCTAAAGTATAAGTTAGGAATGGAAGGCAGGTCTCACATGGACTGTCTGCTCTTAAGACCAGATATTTGTCTGCTGTCATCATTTTTGCCCATTCAGTCAAAAAACATATACTTTAATTCTCATATAACCAATTCATTCAACATTGTGAATTCAACGGGTCATGAAAAGGAAATTTTTCTTCTAATATTGCTTTAAATCATTGTTGAATCTCTCTTCTCCTTACCATGGTGATACCAAAGGTAAATTTCTTCACTTTAGTATCATTATCAGTTATAAGAACAGTGATATTTTAACAATTAAGATGGACTCACTGATTTTAAAGGTTCAAACCTATCTAAATCAAAATTCAATCTACCAAAAAACCCAAAGTTTGTCCCCTCTGATGCCCTGTTATAACCTAAAGTTTGGGAAAGGGGTATATTCTATTCTTTCATTCATTCTCATTGTCCTTTATGACTGAAGGAGGGGGAAAAGGTTTTTATTTTCTTGATTTTTTTTGTTTATTATTCCCTAATTATCTCACTCTACTAGTTAACACTGATTAGATGTCAATGCCTTTGTCTGGTAGATATTCAAGTTCTTCAGAGGCTTTAGAGGCTTTGGAGGCTGACATAATTATTCACTTTTCAGCAGAGCACTTTACTCATCTACATTTCTTGAAAGTACATTTCGCATGGCTCTAGCTTGTCTTCTTTTCCTGGCATTCACTTGTTCCAGAGGAAATAAAAATGTCCTCTCCTTACCATGCCAAGCAGTAGTGGCACAGGTTGACTCACTATTGCTCTATTATTATGGGCCACACCCATTAGTCTATCACTTCCAGAATTCTCTAGGTATGAATTCTTTAGTTATTCTTGTGTGTCCCTTAATTCAGAAAGCATGTATCTGAGAAGCAGTTTTGCTAATTTCCAGTCCCAAAGGAGGACTCCCACTTTGTGGGAAATAGCAAAGATCATAACTATGCTAACCACCAGAACACGGGTTCAAATACTCCTACCTACTGTATCCTGGGCTACTGTTTAGGTTCATTATGCACTGGTTACCTATTTGTCTGAGCCTAGTGAGACAGAACACACACACAACAAGTTATATAAAGCAGGTTTATTACTTACAGATAGGCAGCAAGGGACAGATGAATTCTTGGATCCATTGTAGGCTGGTTCCTCAAGCTGCCCAGGATGGATGGAGTCTTGATTGCACATGATCCACTTTGCACCACAGCTGAAGGACCCTATAAGGGACCTGCCCAGGTTCAGATACCTTGGGGGCTACATGACACATTGGGCAAAACTTTGAAGAACATCCTGCTTCCAGGGGAGAGAGGAACAAAGCCTGGCTTGCCTGGGAAGTTCCACCCTAACTCAAGATACTACAAGCCGTAGGAGGGACAGAAACAAGGCCTAGACTGTTGCAAGCAGTACCTCCCTATATCAGGATACTGCATTCCCATTACATTCTAGTTATTCTACATAACTGTATGCAAAAAAAGAGGAGGAGAACTGGGTCAGTCCGAAGTCATCTGTAGGAATGTCTTGCAGTATCAAGCTCTTCTAAGACAGTTTTCCATTGTTGCCCCCAAAAGAAGACTTACAGAATCATACACGTTAGCATTCAGCTATATAGTGAAAGGCCAGTTATCCATTGTTCAGCCATTCCCAATTTCTCTGAGTGGTACCTTTCAAAGATCCATCATTTAGCTTTAGAGAAAGGGTGGGGCAATAAATATATAGGAAATTCTGTATCCTATAAATTTATTCAAATTTCTAGTCTTTTATATAACCCAATCAGAGTGCCATGGGTGAAAGTTACAAAACCTTCATGTTATAACTAGTAAATTGTGGGTATAAAATATTTTTTATATTTTGATAGTGTTATCTTTATAATACAGAGGTACACTTAACTTGTTATTTTAATTGTGCATATTTAAAGTATACAACAAAACATATTGATGTAATTATAAGTAGTAGAATAGTTACTGCAGTCGAGTAGACTGATAATCCAGCATCCATAACTCACATATTACCTCTCTTTCTTGTGGTTAGAGCACCCAATATTATAACTGTTGCCCTCATGCTGTACATTAGACCTCTAGATTTGTTCACCCTGCATAACTGCAACTTTCTACCTTTTGATTCACATCTCCCCATTCCCCTCACCACTACCCCTACGTAGCTGAATTGATTTTTTAAAGTAAAAAATAAATAAAAATAGTCAAGATACAGCTACCTTCTGCTTACAAAAGACTCACTCTAATTTTAAAAATAGGCTGAAAGTGAAGGAATAAAAAAGTATCTAATTCAAATGGTAACTAAAATAAAGCAGGTGTGGCTATACTTAGATAAAACAGATCTCATGTCAAAAACTGCACAAGAGTCAAAGAAGGTAATTATATAGTGATAAAATAGTCAATTTATCCAGAGGACACAAAAATTGTAAATATATATGCACCCAACATTAGAGCATCTAAATGTATAAAGCAAGTATTAATACATCTAAAGGAAGAAATAGACAGCTAGACAGCACTGCAATAATAATAGGGGACTTCAGTACTCTTCTTTAGACAACAGATAGATTAACTAGAAAGAAAATTGATAAGAAAACAACAGACTTGAACTAAACTTCAGACCAAACAGACCTCACAGATATATACTAGAATATTTCATCCAACAACAGCAAAACACACATTCTTGTCAAGCACAAATGAAATATTTCCCAGAATATATCATAAGTTAGGATACAAAACAAGTCAACAAATTTAATAAAATAGAAACTATATCAAGTATCTTTTCTGACACTAATTGTATGAAACTGGAAATCAATAACCAGAGAAAACATGGACAATTCACAAAACGTGTGAAAATTTAAAAATACATTCCAAAACAACCAATGGGTCAAATAAGAAATCAAAACGGAAATTTAAAGATATCTTGAGACAAACAAAAATGCAAATTCAACATAATAAAACCCACAGCAAAAGCATTTTAAATGGGAAGTTTATGCCTATGAGTATGCATTTTAAAAAAGAAAAAGGATCTGAAATAAACAACCTAACATTATACCTAGGGTCACTAGAACATGAAGAAGAGACTAAACCCAAAGTTAGAAAAATAAAGAAAATAATAAAGATCTGAGCAAAAATAAATCTGAGAAAATAGAAAAATGTACAAAGAAGTCAACAAAACCAAGAGTTGCTTTCTTAGAAAAAAATAGAATTGACAAATTCTTGGCTACACTAACTAAGAAAAAAGATAGAAGATTCAAATATAATTAGAGATGAAAGTGGAGCCATTCCAACAAACACTTCAGAAATAAAAATGATTATAAGAGCTTATTATGAACTGTTATATGCCAACAAACTGGATAACTTAGATGAAATGGGTGAATTCCTAAAAACATACTACTACTAAAATTGAACCAGGAAGAAACAGAAAGCCTGTATAGACCAGTAACAAATAAAGAGGTTGAAGTAGCAATTTGAAATCTCCCAAGAAAGCCAGATGGCAGAAGGGACTCTCCTGTGCATGTTCCCATAACAGAAACATCAATTCACACAACTATCCACACACAAGAATACCTTCATAAGAGCTAAGGAAATCATGCGAGAGATCACAGTACCTAGTTTTAGCAAAGAAATAAGAAAAGATGCATTAAAGAGAGTAGGAAGGACGGGTTTACATTAATTGCCTCACTGTCTCCCTAACCACAGACAGCCCAGCATGGAGAGAGATACCCTCCACTTAGGGGAAGGAGAGGGAAGTGAACACTGGACTTTGCCTCAGACTCCCAAAGTGGCCCACTTTAGTTAAACCCAGCACCACACAAACCCCAACAATGCCAGACTTCTGATTGGTACTTGTGAACTGAGCCCCGACATCCATTCCAGTGCCTGAATAAATCCTGCAGCCCCAGGCTCCAGGCCTGCTCCAGTGCCAAGCTGATACCAGAGGCTCCAGGCTCCAGACTGCCCCCAGCACCAGGCAGCCCCAAGGCCACAGACTTCAGGCCCACTATGATAGACTGGCTCCCACAACCCTAGATGTCAGTGTCCACCTGCCCTGTATTCAAACTGTGTCTATAATAAAAGTAGTTTAAATTATGTTGTATTTTTCTAGTGAACCTTAAGATATTCCATATTCAATTTAAAAAAAATTTGGGGTTGGGAGGCTCGGGGGTGGTGGCTCATGCCTGTAATCCCAGCACTTTGGGAGGCTGAGGCGGGCAGATCACAAGGTCAGGAGATCGAGACCACCCCGGCCAACATAGAAACCCCGTCTCTATTAAAAATACAAAAAATTTAGCTGGGCATGGTGGTGCACACCTGTAGTCCCAGCTACTCAGGAGGCTGAGGCAGGAGAATCACTTGAACTCTGGAGGCAGAGGTTGCAGTGAGCCGAGATCACGCCACTGCACTCCAGCCTGTTGACAGAGCAAGACTCTGTCTCAAAAAACAAAAACAAAAACAAAAAAACACGGCCAATTTGTCTTTTTTCTTTCCCTGATCTAAGAGTCTTTGTTATTTGACTCCTTTCTTTTTATCTTTTAATATTTACTACAGATATGCTCAACACAACATATTTTGAATCTTTTGATTGAGGCATATTCCACTCTGTTTTTTGCTGGGAAAATAACTTCCTCTTAGATCCGAAATTAAACTTTTCTCAGGTAGAAATTATTTTATGTCTAGTATACCCCAAGGATTTTTTAAAATATAGACTCCTCATTTCATCCACTTAAATTTTCCTAGTTAATAAGACCATGCTCAATGTTCTTTAAACTACTCAAGGGTTTTACAGTATAATTGAGTGTATAAGATACAAAAACATGTGGATCCTATGGTTGGTATAAATTGCCATAATTTGTGATTCCTTCCTATATGCAAATTCTTTTAAAATGTGACTTTACAACTTCTTCCATCAAGAGATGGTATTTATTTCTCCAGCTTTTGAATCTAAGTAGGCTTGTGCCTTATTCTGGACAGTGGACTCTTTCAGAAGTGCTAGTTCGGAATCTAGGCACCAGGAGACTGTGCATGCTTCTGCACTCTCTCTTAAAAACCTGCTGATCAACCATGTTAACAAGTACAGATTACCCTGCTACATGATGAGAGATGGTGGTCCATTCACCACCATAGCCCCAGGAAACTTCAAGCCAACCACCAGACATGGGAATGATGCCATCTAAAACCACTGAGCCACTAGCCAGCCTACCAGTAGCAGTTTACTGTGGATAAAAAAATTTAGCCCGGCTGAAACCAGAAGAGCCCAGATCAGCAGAGCTCAGGCTAAACTGCCAAATCATTGAATCACGAGCTAAATAAATTATTATTGTTTTGAGATTGGTGGGTGTAACACTGTTCCAATAACCTACAGGAAGGCAGAAAAAAGAAAACAGAGAAAGCAAAATTGGAGATAACAAATAAGAAAAATAAAATGGTAGATATAAGCCTTAACTTATGGTAATTTTATTAAATGTGAATTGTATATACCAATCAAAAAAGAGGGTTTGGCAGAGTAGATTGAAGAATGTGACCCAACTATATGCTTTCCACAGGACATTCACTTAAAAACATAAAAATGTAGGCTTCACATAGTTTGCAGTTCTGTGTATTAGAGCATACACATTTAGGATTACCAGGTCCTCTTGGTGCATTGACCCTATTATCATTATAGAATATCTGCCTCTGTCTCTGGTAATTTTCTTTGTTTTGAAGTCTATTTTGTCTGATATTAATACAGTGATTTTTGCTTTCCTTTGATTAATGTTTGCATGATACATCATTTCATCCCTTTACTTTCACCTCAAAAATGTGTAAAACAAAATATGATAGAGTTGAAAAAATAAATAAACTCACTATTATGGTTGGAAACTTTGTCAAGCATGGTAGCTTGTCAAGCACTCATAATTCCAGCTACTCAGAAAGATGAGGCGGGAGGATCACTTGAGGCCAGGAGGTAAAGGCTACAGTGAGTCTTAATTACGCCACTGCATTCCAGCCTGGTTGCAGAGTGAGACCCCATCTCCAAAAATACATACATGCATACATTAAAAAATAAATAAATAAATAAACTATTTATAATATAATATTAGTTGGAGACTTTAACATGCATTCTCAACAATTAATAAAAACAACTAGATAGAAAATCAGCAAAGATGTAGAAAAACTCAGTAATATCGTCAACCAACAGGATCTAAACAACACTTAAAACTCTACCCAACAATAGCAGAATGCACCTCCTTTTAAAGTGCCCACATATCATATACTAAGATAGGCCATATACTGGATCATAAAACAGTCTTCAAAAGAAATTTTAAAAATTACACATATGGTGCTACCCTATCTTAATGTGATCAAGTTACAAATCAATAAGAGAAAGATATCAGGAAAATCTACAAACAGGTGGAAACTAAAAACCATATTTCTAAATAAATCATGGGTAAAGGATGAAATCTCAGGGTAAATTAAAAAAATACATAAAAATGAAGAAAATAAAAATACAAAAGAACAAAATGTATGAAACACAACTAAAGCAGTACTGAGGGAAATTTATAGCACTGAATATATATGTATTAGAAAAAGTGGAGCATCTCCAATCAATAATCTAAGCGCCCGCCTGAAGAATCTAGTAAAAGAAGAGTAAATAAACCCAACGCAGGCAGAAGAAAGTAAATATTAAAGGTAAAAGTAGAAATCAATGACATTAGGAACCAAAAAACAGTAGAAAAGAACAATTAATCAAAGAGCTATTTCTTCAAAAGATCAATAAAATTGACAAACCTCTAGCAACGTTGACAAAGTAAAAGGAGAAATGATGCCAGTTACCAATATCAGGAATTAAACAGGAGATATTTTTACTGACAGCAGACATCAAATTAATAACAAAGAAATATTATGAACAAATCTATATGCATAAATTTGACAAATTAGAAGAAATGGATCAATTCTTCAAAAAACAAAAACTACTACAACCAACCCAATATGAAATAAATTACTTGGATACTATGTGCTAATGTAAGAACTTGAATGAATAATTTTAAAACTCCCCAAAACTGAAATTTCATGGCCCAGATGATTTCACAGGATTATTCTCACAAACATTTTTAAAATAATTTGCATTAACTCTACACAAACTCTTACAGAAAATAAAAAGTGAAGGAATAATATCTAGTTTGTTTTATGAATTTAGTATTATTCTGATACCAAAACCAGACAGAAACAGCACTAAAAAAAAAAACTACAGATCAATAGCCCTCATGAATATATACCCATTTATCCTTAACAAATATTTGCAAATTCTATTTGTGAATAGTACAGTACATAAAAAGAAGTATACATTATGACAAAGCCACACAATTATAATTAGTGAAATAAGTCAAGAAAGGGAAATAAAAGACATACAGATCAGAAGAAAAAACATTAAACTGTTATTCTTTGCATATAATATAATTTTTTGTTTCAGGAATGTAAGGTTAGTTCAGTATTTGAAAATCAATTAATTTAAGGCACCATATTGAGCAGTTAAAAAAAAGAAGAATCACATGATTACATCAATCAATGTAGGCATAAAACCATTTGACAAATTATAACACCTATTCATAATGGAAACTCTCAGAAAAACAGGAATAGTGATAAATTCTTTAACTTGATTTAAAAAAATCCTGTGTAGAAAAACTTGTAGCTAAAATTATAATTACTCAATAGTGAAAGACTGAATGCTTTCCCCATTATATGGAAACAAGGCAAGGATGTCCATTACCATCACTCTTATTCAACATAGTGCTGGAAAATTCTAGCCAGTGCATTAGGGCACAAAAGAGAAAAAAAAAAAAGGTAAAGAGATTGGAAAGAAAAATATAAAACTGTTTAACTGAAGACGATATCTTTTTTTAAATAGAAGATATCTGTGAATCTAAAAGAAAAGTTTCTAGAACTAATATCTGAGGTCAGCAAATTCACAAGATGTACGACACAAGATAAAATATCAATTATATTTTATACATTACTAATGAACACATAGATATTTAAAATTTTAAATGCAGTACCATTTACAATCACTCAAAAATGAAATTCTAGGGTGTCAATCTTACAAAACATATATAAGACTTGTATGCTAAAACTACACAACACTGATTTTAAAAATTAAAGTTCTAAGTAAATGGAGAGAAAAACCACATTTGAGAGTTAGCATAGTAATTATGTCAAGCTTCCCCAAATTGATACATAGGTTATATAGGTTTAATGCAATTTTATCAAAGTTTCAGCATTTTGTATAAATATAAGCAAGATTATGCTAAAAGTTATGTGAAATGACAAAGGAACTATATTAGCTAAAACAATTTTGAAAATGAAGAATAAAGTAAAGAAATAAAGCTACTGAATTTCAAGACTTAGTATAAAGTATTAGTATTTGCACTGTGTGGTACTGGCAGAAGGATAGAAACATGAATCAATTGAACAGAATAGAGAAACCAGAGATAGACCTTCATACATATGCCCAACTGATATTTTAAAAGGTATAATTAGATACCCATGGACCCATGGAGAGGATAAAAGAACTGTAACCTAACACTGATATGTTATACAAGAATTAACTTAAAATGGATCATGGGCTTAAACATAAAATGTATAACTCCACAATGTGTAGGAAAAAAAGTCATAGGAGAAAATATTTGGTACCTAACAGTAGGCAAGGAATTCTTAGACTCGATAGGAAACTACAAATTATAAAAGTAAAACATGTTCAACTGGACTTTATCAAAATTAAAATATGTTTGTCTGTAAAAGACCAAATGTTTAGAGGATAAAAAGACTAACACTGACAGAAAATAATTGCAAACCACATATCTGGCAAAGAACTAGTATTCTAAAATATAAAGAACTCTCAAAACCTAACAGTAAAAATAAAGAACAATCCAATCAAAACCTGGACTATAGAAATGAACAAGACATTTCTTCAGGAAAGATATATAGACAGCAACTAAGCATAAGATATTAAACACTATTAACCATTTAAAGAATGTAAATTAAAACTACAATGAAATGCCACTGGAGGAAACAGGGTAAAGGGTATCTTTACCATGGGATCACTCTGTACTACTTCTTACAACTGTATGTGAATCTCCAGTTATCTCAAAATGAAAGATTCAATTTTTAAAAAGTTATGTATACTTTGGAAATTATAATGTTAATATACAACAAAAAATGTTCCAGGAAAATTCATTGTTATACCATCTAGCAGACACCATGTCCCACAGATGTGCATAGGAAAGAAAAGAGATAAAGTTAGGGAAGGCCTTGGAGATAAGAGGAATTTGATCTGGTCCTTGAAGAAAGAGAATGCTTTGGAAACGTGTGAGAAGAATTGCAATAGTCGACATGAGGTGTCAATCTTGTTAGAGTAGGGAATTCGTATAAGAAGGTAGATTAGGGAACAGGGAATTCTCTTAAGGCAACAACATAATTGTACTTCTGCTTCCTGTCCCTTTACCTCTTCTATATTTAAAGCTTGATCTTTATCATGTTTTTGTTTTGGTCTTCTCTTGAGAATATTGTTTTCAGGAGCAGATCCTCTTCCAGAAATTCAAGAGCAAAAAAGGTGAAATAGGCCTCCTAACGCTCACTGTCCATTTTCTATGCACTCAACCTAAAAATTGTACTTATGTGGATAAGTAAATACGTACTGTAACTCAATCAGTTGGGAGATAGGTCAATTTGATGCAAAACCAAATTGTGTTTGGTTTTTAGAAAGAAGAATTAAGATGTTTTTCCATTTACCAGTTTTGGGTTCTCACTCAATCACGTAATTACTGACCTCCAGTATTCAAATCTACAATATGGGGCTCTTTCATATGGTTGCAGGGGAAAATAAATATAATTAGTATATAAAGTTGCTAGTGTAGGCCGGGCATGGTGGCTCACACCTGTAATCCCAGCACTTTGGGAGGCCGAGGTGGGCGGATCACCTGAGGTCACAAGTTCAAGACCAGCCTGACCAACAGGGAGAAACCCCATCTCTACAAAAACACAAAATTAGCCAGGCATAGTGGTGCATGCCTGTAATCCCAGCTACTTGGGAGACTGAGGCAGGAGAATCACTTGAACCCGGGAGGCGGAGGTGGCCACGAGCTGAGATCATACTATTGCACTCTATCCTGGGCAACAAGATTGAAACTCTGTCTCAAAAAAAAAAAAAAAAAAACCAAAAAAAAAACAAAAAAAGTTGCTAGTGTAGAAGTAGCTCAATAAATAAGTTTCCTTTCCTTTAGAGTACCTTATAGTTGCACTGCATATCTAACTTACTTCAACAGATATTTATTGGACCACTATTATGTGCAAGGCAATGTATTCCAGTGTGTTTCAGTTTATAAGCATTAGACTGCTATGGATTATGCTTTCAATATTTTGCACTAAGGAAAAGACAGCATGCTTCTATTTCTATAATTCCATATAAAAATGGTGACAAGTACTGTAAATTGGCCCATTCCTCTCTTATTTTAACCTCCTTGTTTCTAGCTTCCATTCTTGTGTTATGAAGACAAGAAGGGTAAAACTACATTTCTCAGACGGTTGCAGCTATAGTGCAGCACATGAGTTAACTTCTACCAAGTAGACACAGGCCTGTGAGTTGGATGCAAAAGTGACCATGGCAAGAGAATTGTTATTTGATTGTGGTCATAGTGCAGACTCTATGGGCAAGTGAATGGTGAAGAAACATTTGGTATATCTGGGGTGACTGGAGTTAAATTCTAGAATCTAATCCTTTCATAGATGTGTAGAGGCAGGCAGTGGTGGCAGTGTTTATTCTAAGAATAGTCCCATTGTGTAGTTGTATGCTTTTCCTGACTGTGTTGTGTTTGACTTCGTGGGTCCAAGCTGAACCCATTACTTCTCTGGTCCATTTAAAAATTTTGTATGCAATTTAATGTTATGTAATACTAGATCTATTGGTTTCTGTCACCCACAGGCAAAAGCCCTAACAGATGCAAATCTGGTATGTTCTGTTTTAGATTTTGTTGCTGTTGTTGTTTCTCATTTTTTTTTAAAGCTTTTAGGTCATCACAGGTGTGATACAGGTATTCAGTGGAAGCCAATATGAATTCCTGTGCAATTCTGCTTTCCCTTTTTCCTAGATCCAGGTATTGTCAATGATATGGAACATAAAGAGATTTAACAATGCACCAAGGTATGTCTTCCAGGCAATGTTCAGTGGTGAAAAGCAGAAAATGTTCCTGTGGAGTGTATTTAGAATGCAAGCAAAAAGTGATTATTATCACCAAAAGAGGTTTAAAATATTCCCCTCTGAATGCTCTAAAGCACAGAACCAGGTTATAACCAAGAAATTCATATCTAAACAGAATTAGAGGCAGAGGAAACAGAAAAACATGATCAGCTCTGCCAGCCTTGGGAAAGAAATGTTGACCTTTCTGGTCCTCAGTTTTATCATCTATAAAACTCAGACAATAGTGATAATAGGTAGTCCTACCTTCTATTAAATGTAATAATATATATAAAGTAATTTTAACAAAGCCTGACAAATTATATCATTATCATAATCATCATTATTATCCTTATTATGATCACCAATATAGCTTCTTTCTTAACTATTGTTTACCACACGTAAGTATATTTAGTAAATCAAAAATATTTTTTGTCATAGTTTTAATAATCCTCAAAAATCCTTCATTATCTTTTTAGCATCCCCCTTAATAAATCTGTGAGGTATTTTAATACATTGACAGATGAGCATGAATTTTGTTTGGGTTTCCGTTACCCAAAGTAGGAAAACAGATAAACAGCATTTCTTTAGAACACTTCTTATACATGCTAATTTTTGCCTGTGGGGGCTTATGCATTATACATTCTTATGAAGGCAGTATGCAGTAGAGTAATGGTTCTTAACAACTTGGGTTGATTTTGCTCCTCTAAGTACACGTGACAAGGTCTGAGAAATTTTTGGTTGTTATATTTGGGAGTGGGGGTTCTACTGGCATCTCATGGGTAGAGGTTAGAGATGTTATTTAACTTCACACAATGCAAAGACAGCCCTCACAACAAAGAATTATTCAGCCCAAAATGCCAGTAGTGTTGTGGACAAACCTTGCCAAATAGATTAATGATCAATAGCAAATGTGCTCTTAATCATAACCCACATTTGCTACTTATTAGTTGCGTGAACTGGGGCAAGTTATTCAACTTTCATGGTTTAATTTAATTTAATTATCTGTAAAATGGGGCTAATAATAATAGCTACCTAAAAAAAATTGTCATGAGAAAGAAGAGACTAATTGTGACAGTGACAGCACAGAGTTACCACTTGATAGGCTTGGCTGTTAATATTATTTTATGTACATTATTTGTTAACCAGTGAATTGGGTATTGCCCCTGTTTTATTAATTAGAAATAGATTCTAAGCAAGTTTAAATTATTTGCGCAAGTTTACCTAGTCAATAAGAGGGAGTACCGGATTTCAATTCAAGTCTCTAAATCTTCTTTGCACTCTAACCCAGGGCAAACAATTATAACATTAGATTTAGACTGTTTTTCTGTTCAGGACTCAAAGTTAAGAAACAGAAGGAACTTATAATTTTTTTAAAAATTGACTTATTTATGGATTGTCCATACCAAAGAATCTTACCATACTGCCTCTATCCCGCATCACCCTTGAAACCGTTGAAGGAAATGATCAACAATTATTGATCAAATATCTAGTAAGAAATTATTAAGCACCTCCAGGAAGTAAAACAATTACAAAAATGGTCACATCAATTATGTTTGACTTAATTACCCATTTAACCAAATGAATGAAAAATAGAATACATTAAAATTTAGATACCAGTGATAATTGTGCAAAAGTACAAATAATAGGCATATCAAAAATGTAAATGCTTGGACATAATTGTGAAGAAAGAGAAAAATTGAAAGTATATACCAAATGCTATAAATTAATTTCTGAAGAAAGGAGCAATGCAGAAGTGGGGGAAACGTACAATGTGATTTGCTCCACATATTCAGAATACAAACAACGCAAATGTGGTCCATGAGGTGGGGATCTTTGGCTGTTTTGTTCACTGCTTTATCCCAAGTACCCATACGGTGCCTTCAAGGTAGTGGGAGTTAAATAAATCTTTGTTGAATTGGTGGATTAATGAATACGGTCATATCTTTTTTTAATTTCCCAAATTAATTACACCCTGGCCTAAAATCAGAAAGTCCAGCAACTCACTCCTGAGAACATGTTTCCCAAATTGCCCAAACTCAGGAAGGCAGACTTGATTCCAAAGGTGAGACGGAAAATGAATAGAAGTGGGATTGATCTTGTCCACCTCTCCAGTCTTTCTCTTCTGTCACGCATTTTGTGCCCCTACTTAACGACTCACACAAGTCCTCTGCCACTGGCAAACGTTTGCTAATCCAACTCCCTGTCTACACAGGGGCTCCAAAATCACACTCTCCTTCTGATCCCCTGCAATGGTTCTGATTCTCAGCAATTATTCCCTAGGCACAGCCACTTGCCACTTTTCAATTGCCATGGTGGCCAGGATGGGAGCTACCACAAATAGCAGCAGCAGGAAGTGCGAAAGCAAGGCTTATCCCACAGACCCTGATTTTATGTTAAATCCAATTCACTTCCTCAGACTCCTTTTGAATTCATTATAATTTTAATACACCAGGCATATTCACCTCCTTTTTCATTGAGTCATAAGTGCAAACAATTTGGTCCACACTAAATGATTTCCCTTTTAGAAAATATGGGCAGTAGTAGCTGGGTCTTGATCTCTTCTCACTCTGGAAAGCCTTGTACAAATAATTGACTTTCTACCCTGTGAAAATAAAGGGTACGAAGGTATCCAAAACGTGATTAAGCTTTTGTTCAGCAAGCAAAGAAAGCAAAGAGCTTGTTGCCCTCTTCTCTCTTAGTTAATGTTGCCTCCTGAACCCACATAAATAAAGATGATCACTCAAGAGATTTTTGTAGAACATATAATTTCAGGTGTAATCTGATGACTCTTGAGTATAAGCAGAAATAACAAGGGTTGAGATGGTAGGGTAAGGGTGTAACTTCGAAAACCAGCTCTCAAAAAATAGTCTGCTCAGAGTAGCTCACACCTATAATCCCAGCCCTTTGGAAGGCCAAGGTGGGTAGAGGCTTGAGGTCAGGAGTTCAAGAACAGCCTGTACCACATGGCAAAATCCCATCTCTACAAAAACCCCCACAAAAATTGGCTGGGTGTGGTGGCATGTGCCTGTGGTCCCAGCTACTCAGGAGGCTGAGGTGAGAGGATGGCTTGAGCCTAGAAGGTCGACACTACAGTGAGTGTGATTGCACCACTGCACTCTAGCTTGGGAGACAAAGCTAGACTGTCTCAAAAAAATAAAATAAAATAAAATAACACAAATATTCTTAATTTGTAGCATTTATAGATTTCCATGGTTCAAATATTCCCATCATAGCCTGCCGATATGACACCATGATAACATAGTTGGAAAGAAATGCAATCAGCTCTCCTCTCTGATGCAAGCCAACTTCAGCACACCTCTGTTTGAAGGAATGAGCATTGTAGAGGGAAGGAACGCAGGCAGCTTCTCTTAAAAAAAAAATTACCAATGATACTTAAAATTATAATTTTATAATGGGCATTATAAAAGCATCCCAGTAATCCAAATGCAACAAAAAGTTTATATCTTCCTAAAGTAGAACAGATTTTTTTTATAAAGAGAAACAGGCTGGTGATTCATACTACCTTTACAAAATTTTTTCAAAGTTGCAAAATACTTTGCAAAATGATGAACAGCATACCTTTATGTGTAATGTTAAAACTGTTTTTCATTGTCTTTCGAAGAAGCTGAGAAAAACAGTTTGAAGGAAAAAATTGTTTAACTATATTTTCTTATTCTTATTTGATATTTAATCTGTATTTTAAATAATCACATATACATTGTATCACATATAACAGTAAAATGGAATATTTACATCATAATTTGGGGAATATCTACTTGATGCCTTGGACTGGAACTCTTAAAATATTTAATTCATTTATTTTGTATCTGTGACTGTCATACAAGTTTCTAGAGTACATTATACATGAAAGAACTAGACTGCCTACCTAGGAACACACAGGCAGGCTTGCAATGAGAGCAGTCTTGACATTGTGGAGATCTATAAGCACACAGCTTATAGCTTAAGTGTGGCATATACATAAAGTGTAGGAGAATGGTATAGTTTCTAAGATAGATAAGAGAAATGGAAAGGAAAATAAAAAGAAATTAATATTTTCTGAGTTTAAAAACTTAAAGCACAAGTTTTTAGAATCTCATTTGATTTTCATTACAACTCTTTGAGTTGGGTATAATTGATCGTGTTTTATAGATTAGATAACTCAATTTTATAAATAAGTATCTACAATCACATACCAGGGAATGATGAAGTCAGGATTTAAACTTGGACCTGTGTGATTCCAAAGCCAGTGTTCTCTCCAATTCACAGTGCTGTCTCAGGTAAGCAGGCAATGCCCTTGTAGAGAGAGAATGGAGTAATCGAAGGTTATCAAAATGGGAATCCAGAAACGGATAAGATCCTATACTGGACTTTATTTGGTAATAAGGCAGAAGCTCAAAGAGTTTTACCTGGATCAAAAGTCAAAACTAGTCCAGAAATATGGGTTCATATTACTGAGGCACTTGACTTTTAAATGTGATAGAGTTTCCCCAAATCCCTCTCTTCCTAAGACCAGAATTGTCCCTAAAACTTTGGTGGAACTGTAGGTAGAGTTTTAGATAAAGGTCAAGTGGTGCTGAGGGTCTAGACAGGCAAACTGCGAAATCAGGGCATAGGCAGGTCCTATGTAATCTTACAGTTTCTTTCCATTCTTTGATCCCAGGTTTTTTCATTCTTCCTGATTCCCCCATGCATTAGGAGAGTGGATTACACTATATCCAGCACTCTATCAAGTGGTGCCCAGCAAAAGTACACAGAATTTTAAAAAATTGTAAAATAAAATATAGCCTTTGCTCCACAGAATGCATAAAACAATTCTGGGGTAAAGACTCACGCATATTAAACAAATATGAAGAATATTTGTCCATATCCTTATCAAAATTAACAAAAATTAAAAGAAAGTAAACAATAAAGCACTATATCTAACTCAAGTGGCAATAATAAGGTACTAAAGCTAATATAACAGACTCTTAGTTTTTGGGTAGCCAGATCAGTACCCAGACAGATCACTCTGGGTTTGGACACATGTAAAGGATTTAAATGAGTGACTGGGGAAATCATATTAATATTCCAAATAATGAAAAATCTAATAAAAATTATGTAGCTTGTTTAAAGCTGATTTCAAATATCCATACCACAATTTTGGCTTTGATGTCCAATATCATATTAAAATAGAAAAGAAATGTAAACGTTTAAAACCGTCTTCAAAATTTCTTATTATTTTTTACTATTGAGAATTTTAGGTGCACACACCATTAACTTCTTTTGTTTGCAACTTTTAACATTTAATATTGCTCAAATAGGTTGTTCTATTTTATAATAATAATAATAATGACATTTAATTAGTTTTCAAAGCCGTTTCATGTCTATAACTTGCATGATTTTCACTAAGACCCTGAATTTGGAAAAGATAGCTAATCCCTCAGTTTTATTTCTCTCCTTTGCTCAGATGGGGGTATAACAATAAGCAGAGATTACTGTGAAAATTAACCATCTGATATAAAGTTATCACCTCTCACACTTATTAATCAATAGTAAACTGGTTTTAAATCTGAATTCTTGTGACTCCATTGTTGGAGCTGAGGTGCCAATTGACTCAGTCTTCTGATTTCTTTTCTTTTTTTTTTTTTTTTTGAGACGGAGTCTCGCTCTGTCACCCAGGCTGGAGTGCAGTGGCGCCATCTCGGCTCACTGCAAGCTCTGCCTCCCGGGTTCTTGCCATTCTCCTGCCTCAGCCTCCCGAGTAGCTGGGACTACAGGTACCCGCCACCACGCCTGGCTCATTTTTTGTATTTTTAGTAGAGACAGGGTTTCACCGTGTTAGCCAGGATGGTCTCGATCTCCTGACCTCGTCATCCACCCGCCTCGGCCTCTCAAAGTGCTGGGATTACAGGCGTAAGCCACCATGCCCGGCCCAGTCTTCTGGTCTCTTTAGGGACCTCCTGTCCCTATGGACCTCCACACCGCACTTGCTTGGTAGTCATGCTTGGAGAAATCCCTGTTCTTCAAATAGCTGCTCAATATTAAGGAGGATCCCCAAATGCAAATATGAACAGAGAGCAGGGTTTTTAAAAAAATACTTAAAATTCGTTTATAATTTTCAAACTAACATGGGATATTAAATTGTTTCAATTTGTACTTATTTGAATTTAAAGATAGTTGATTATTTTTCAAGAGTTCACTAACCATTTGTGCTTTCTATTTGGGGAATTATGAGAGTTAGATTTTTAAAGATTGTTAATTAAGACCAGGAATTTAATAATAGTGCTGAATATAAATGATTAAAGGAATGTCAGAGGGAAAGGTTTTTGAAGGATGCTTGAGATATGAACAGGCAGAAAAAAAGATAGTGAAATACAGTTTTGTTTTTCCTTTTCTATTCTGTTTTCGTAATATCTACCTTGGAAACTCTATTTCCACTTCTCTTTTCTTCCACAGGTAACTACTTTGTCTCCTATTTGTAGTGTAATATTTTTTGTACTTTATTAAGATGCATTGTTATTGCAATCTTCTTAATTGCTTCCTAATTGGTTCTTTCCTCCCCTTGGTGTATTTTTCATGCATTATTAAATTCCAACTGGCTTTGTGAAACTCATTTTGAATTCTTTCCAGACAGCCCTTCCAAAGTTAAACTGTGTGTCTCCTGGTCCCTTGGTCACACAGGAAAAAGCACTGGGGAATTGAAGGGGTCACTCTTTTGAACCTATGTGCTTCCTTATATAACTACAAGGCTATCAACAACATCAACCATTCTGATTATTCTCATTCACAAGCACCTTCACATAAAGCAATTCATTTGATAACAGTTTCTTAAAGCAAGTATTATTATTCTCATTCAACATGGGAGGCATCTAAGGATTAGAATATCTTTCTTCCCCAAACTCAGAAAGCTGATCCGGGACTTATACCTAAATCTTGTTAAGTCCTCTGCTCATTCCAACATCACTGGTTGTTTGTATATTAAAACAAATGGCAAGCTTACCAATTAACCTCATTAACTGTTTCACATATTGCTCAATAAATTATTTTTTTCCTCCATTCTTGAAGCCCATTATTAGGAAAAATATGTCATAAAATGATTAAATCATCTAGAGTCAGAAGATCTGAATTCAAGTCCTAGGCTCCAATTGAGAAATTGCTTTGCCTGTCTGATCTTCAGTTTCTTCATCTGTAAAAATTAATTATCATTATTCTACCTGCTTTAAAGAGTTGCTGTGAGTCTCTAATATATGTAACTTATGTTTATAAGGACAGAATTGCTAAGAGCTAAGAGATCATTGGGCTATATGAATTTTAAGGTTCATTTTCAATCCAATATTTTGTTAATCTCTGAATATCTTAAAATGGCATGTGAGTAGAAGCTTGACAATCTTAATGCTTGGAAGAGCTTCTGGACAAAAACAGAATTAAAAAAAATAATAATCTCAAGCCATCCAACCAATCAACAAGCTCCATTCTGGAACTCTGAGTAATTTAAAATTTGAAGGTCATTTATTGTTTATTGCATTTGTGTATACATTAGTATATAGTACTATGGCTCAATCAAAATGAGTGATTGTAATTTAGAATTACATTAGTTTTCATACTAATCCAAAACAATTGTGTTAATCTATTAGCAATTTTAAATTTTGCCAAGTCCTGAATTTAAATCATGTACGACCTCTTCCAATGTGTTAGAACAAGATACTTAGGTAATAGGTGCTTTTAACCCTATCTTCTTCTTGAATCAACTTTGATTTTCACCATATGTAGATAAGTACCTCTTCTATAGGATTAATCATATATTACACTAGTATTGAAAAATTTATTTAAAAATTCAGAATATATAAAATATCTCAGAATTTACAAAATTTCTCAAGATATATCGGGTACAAACTTAGAATTATCTTCATTCATTGAATATATTTTATCACTATCTTGTACATTATGAGGAATAAAAAAAGAGAAGTAATGGCTAGGTGGAAACATTAGGAGGAACCATATATTAATGCCATAAAGTTTCTGATCAGTAAGAGATGAGTAGTAGTAGTGTCAGTAATAGTGATAATAGAGGTAATATTCACCATTCACTGAGAGCTGAAAATGTGTCTGGTGCTCTTCCAGGATTGTTGTATATATTAGTTTCAGTCTATACAATAGTTCTATACAATAGGAATTATTAAGGCAAGGTAAATGAGGCTCAGATTTTAAGCTCAGAGATAGCACAGCCACCATAGTTTTATTTATTTATTTATTTATTTATTTATTTATTTATTTATTTATTTATTGTTTTTAAATGTTCTAGGAGTAGAAACCTGAGTCTCTACCGAGTTTCTGGATTTCTACTCCTAAAACATCTTTTAAAAACCTATAGTAGCCAAATTCAGGTGGATTAGGAGCAGCAAAACTCTTTCTGCTTGGAGAGTATTCCTTGGTTTAGTATGTTAGATGATCCCAGGCTCCTATTTCTGTACTCTTTTAGGGCCTATTCCTGGCTCGATCTAATTAGCACCAAAATGAGACAGTGAAAAAGTCTTGCTCTTTGGGGCCAGAAGCCACTTATGAGCTCATTAGCTTTATATCTTGGCCAATAAAACCAACCTTTTGTCAGCCCACCATATCTATCCCCACAAAGGAAAGGCAAATATAGTGGAAATTCAATTCCAAATTCTATATGCCTCAATCTTGAAATTCACTCAACCCTCTCCTATATTCCATGCTTGTCTATGTATTTTATTGACAAATTTTCATCCTACATTTTCCACTCATTTATCTGAAAACCAATTTCCACTATTAAAAAAAAAAATTCCCCTGAGTTATCCTGTTTTTACTCCTTCTGTACCTAGTCCATTCTTAACTAAAGGCCAGCTCTCCCCTGAGGACTTAAATACTGTCTTCTCCAGAAGAAACTATTCAATCACTTTTTTATCAAATACACGTGGGTTCTCCTGCACCCCTCTTACTGAACACTTCCTCTTGGTACTCTTCTGATTTCCCATTGCCATTTCCAGATCATCGTCATTCTACTTCCCCATCAACAATCATCATCCACTGAAACTCATGACCTCTCACCTCTTCCTTTACTCCCGACTATCAACATGTAACATCTTAAGAACTCTTCTTTATTCAATGTAGTCTCTAGATTCTCCAGCCCTTGTTTTCATTTTTCACTTCAAAATCATACACATGGCTCTTAAAAACTTCAGGTCTTAACCTTAAACCTTCTTCACTCCAAAGTCTTTACCTCCTTTGAACTTCAGTCCGTAATCCACAGGGACACATAATAAACAATATCATTTGCAAATCTGTTCCACCGTAGAAGTCACCTGCTTCAGTATTCTACCTCAGCCTGACTCACTAACATATTATCTTTCTCAGGTCCTTATTTCCCCTTCCCCTACACTTTAAATTCCTTTTTTCTTATTCAACTTTAATTTTAGATACAGGGAGTAGATATGCAGGTTTGTTACATGGGAATATTCCATGATGCTGAGGTTTGGAATGTGGATCTCATCACCCTGGTAGTGAACAGAGTACCCTATGGGTAGTTTTATAACCACTCCCCACTCCACCCTCTAGTAGTCCACAGTGTCTTTTGTTCTCATCTTTATGTTCATGTGTGCTCAGAGTTTAGCTCCCACTTGTAAGTGATCACATGTGGCATTTGGTTTTCTGTTCCTGCATTGATTTGCTTAAAACTATGACATCCAGCTCCACCCATGTTGCTGCAAATGAACTGATTTCATTCTTTTTGATGGCTGCATAGCATTCAATGGTGTATATGTACCCCATTTTCTTTATCCAATCTACCATTAATGGGCACCTGAGTTGAGTCCATGTCTTTGCTATTGTAAATAGCGCAATGATGAACATACAAGTGCATGTGTCTTTCTGACAGAATGATTTGTTTGGGGTATGTACCCAGAAATGGATTGCTAGGTCAAATGGTAGTTGTGTTTTAAGTTCTTTGAGAAACCTCCAGGCTGTATGCCACAGTTGTTGAACTAATTTACATTCCCAACAACAGTGTATAAGCATCCCCTTTTCTCCACAGCCTCACCAGGAGCTGTTGTTTTCTGACATTTTAATAATAGTTATTCTGACTGGTGTGAGATGATATCTCATTCTGGTTTTGATTTGCATTTCTCTGATGATTAGGGATGATGAGCACTTTTTCACATATTTGTTGGCCACTTTATGTCTTCTTTTGAGAAGTGTCTGTTCAGGTCTGTTGCCCATTTTCAATGGGATTATTTGTTTTTTTGTTTGTTGATTTGTGTAAGTTCTGTACAGATTGTTGCTATTCGCCTTTGTCAGATGCATAGTTTGGGAATATCTTCTCCCACTCTGTAGGTCGTATGTTTGCTCTGTTGACAGTTTCTTTTACTGTGTAGAAGTTCTTTAGTTTAATTAGGTCCTACTTGTCTATTTTTGTTTTTGTTGCAATTGCTTTTGGGAACTTAGCCAAAATTTATTTGCCAAGGCTGATGTCAAGAAGAGTATTTCTTAGACTGTCTTCCAAGATTTTATAGTTTGACGTCCTACATTAAAATATTTAATGCATTTTCAGTTAATTTTTGTATATGGTGAAAAGTACGGGTCCAGCTTCAATCTTTTGCATATGGCTAGAGAGTTGTCCGAACACTATTAATTGAGTAGAGAGTCCTTTGTCCATTGCTTGTTTTTGTTGGCCTTGTCAAATATCAGATGGTTGTAGGTGTGAGGCTTCCTTTCTGAGTTTTCTATTCTGTTCCATTGGTATGTATGTCTATTTTTGGACTGGTACAAAGCTATTTTGGTTCCTATAACTTTATAGAATAGTTTGAAGTCAGATAATGTGATGCCTCCAGCTTTGTTCTTTTTGCTTAAGATTGCCCTGGTTATTTGGGCTCTTTTTTGGTTCCATATAAATTTTGGGATTTTTTTTTCTAATTCTGTAAAGAATGACGTTGGTAGTTTCATAGGAACTATTCCCCTGAGAACTGGAACAAAACAATGATGCCCACTCTCACCATTTCTATTCAACATAGTATTGGAAGTCTTAGCCAGAGCAATCAGACAAGAGAAAGAAACAAAAGGAATCCAAATTAAAAATAAGTCAAGCTATCTCTCTTCACTGATGATATGATTCTATACCTAGGAAATCCTAACGACTCTTTCAAAAAGCTCCTAGAACTGATAAATGACTTTAGCAAAGTTTCATGATACAAAATAAATGTACAAAAATCAGTAGCATTTATATATACCAACAATGTCTAAGCTGAGAATGAAATCAGGAACACAATCCCACTCACAACAGCCACAAAGAAAAAAAAATCTAGGAATACAGCTAACCAAGGAGGCGAAAAATCTCTACAAGGAGAACTACAAAAAACACTGAAAGAAATCAGAGGCAACACAAGTAGATTTTTAAAAATCCATGCTCATTACTTGGAAAAACCAATATTATAAAAATGGTCATACTGCCCAAAGCAATTCACAGATTTAAAACACTTCGACTTCTATTCTGTTCGGCAGTGAGCAAGTCTATGGAAACCTACCACCCTGAAATGATGAGGGAGCTGAGAGGCCAAAGAAAGAGGCTGACAAATACCTTTTTGTAGAGAGAAACATATAACAGGGAATTATAAACAGAAGCAATGTCTCAGGTGGTTGGGAGATGTTGAATCACCACACCTGCCCTCCAGAAAGTATTATTCATATAGCAAGCTTTGAGAGTAAAAGCTGTGCAGCTGATCATATCTTCAGGCTTTCTTGCCAAGACTCATGACCACTGAGGAGAATAGGTATGCATATTGATGAAAGGTTATCTATGCTTCAGGCATTGTTTAAAGAACTAACTCCAGAACACTTTGGTGTGTGAAGGTCAAACATCAGTAATTATGGCAACTTTCCTTCAAAACAACGTCACTCTTGCCATGTAACAGGCTGTTTTCCCACATACTCTATTGACCCTCCCCTCCCCTGCCTTTCTACCTGTTGTTTTCTTCCCAGACCTTATTTCTTTGCTATTGATCCTGGTCTGCATAAAGTTTATTTCTACTGTCTTCACATATGCACCTACATTTTCTTATACTCCTAGACTTTTCCATTGTGGATCCCTACTAAAATCTATCCTTGTGCTGCCATTTATTTTTTAAAGGAAATGTGTCATTTGTCCTGTATATTGTTCCACATTTTTAATTTAACTGATCATTTTCCCATGGTGTTTAGCTTTTTCTTTTATCTCCCACATTTCTAGAACATTAGTAGCTAGATCTGTGTGCTTGACTGCACTCAGGGCTTTATTTGTTTGTTCATTTTTGTCTTGTTTGGTTTTGCAAGAATACCTCATACCTCCATGATGAAACTGTATACATATATGGCTTCTATTATATCTTATTAGGAAACACATCATGGTTGATTGCCCTACTTTTAGTTTAGAAGTGTTTAGATTATTAGGTACAAGTGTTTTCAGTGTAATCCATCCATTTTCTTTGCCTATTAGTTTTAATAACCATTGATAATCTTTGCATAAACTATTTTTCCCCATTAGGGATCTCAAATGGTAATTTTCTAAATCCATTATTCCTTCTGTGTTTATTAACTCCAATTCTTCTACAAATAAGAACATTGCCTTCTCACCATTTCATTGCCCTGAAATAAAATTCATGAAGGTAAGCACAAATGACTGATACATTATTTTATTGATTTTCAGACTAATAAGTTGGTGCCAAAATAACCTCCAAATATAACAAAATATTTTTTGGGTTTTTTTGAGTTCTGTTACTCATAGATTTATCTAGGTTGTTATATTTCAGTCCATTGTCATTATTCTCTTTCATGTTCAGATTATTCCATTTTAGCTAGCGGGAGCCCTTTATATGAATCCTAGATCATTTTCAAAAATCCTTGACACTTTCTGAGAGCTTCTCTGCTTCTGAAACAGTAAGATATTCCAGGCTCATTAGATACATTTCCTGTCCCAGACTGAAGTCCTAGCTTCTAGTTGCCTTGCATGGAAAATAACATTCAGAAATCACAAACATAAACAAGACGTAACTATTGCTACTGAATTTTCCATTGCTTATAAGTCCATTTTAGCAGTTAAGGAATAAACATTTTTAAGACAAAACTAAACAAATTTGTGCTGATATTTTCAATTCAAATATAAAATCATAGTGAATGTTTAATTATCTGATTTTCTATGTTTGTATTTTTTTCCCTTATATGCTGAAAACCTTGGTTGCTAAGTTAGGAACAAAATTACTTGCCACTTATTGTGTTATTACCAATAACAAAACTGCAAAAAAGCCAGTTTGATGTCTTAGTGATTATTGATTTTTCCCTAGCATATCTCAACATATTTAAACTTATTTAACTTTTTTGTATATGGTTATGCAACCAACCTGATATTTAAGTTCAGTTTTGCAGCTTTGACGATTGCTTAAATTCTTCTTCTAACTTAATTTTGTTTTAATTATGTAAAATATTTGCATGGTTTTTATCTCTACATCCATTTGATTTCTATATCCATGGTTTTGATCTCTACAACCACCACGATCCTCATTTCTTTCTTTTCCATCAATGAGATAGTTTTTCTTTAAAAGCAAAATCTGTTCACTGCTGCTTTCCTCTAGAATAATACTTTATTTGCTTCTATCTCTATATAGTCCCTTTTCTACTGGGTTCATTCTCTCTGGTTACAAAGGTGATCAAGTCAATTCCCATAAAAATGAATACTGTACTCACTCCACCCTGAAACACTCTTGGCACTTGACAACCTTTATTACACAATGTATCCAATGACTTCTGATGGGCCATTTATTTTATAGAGAGCCTGGAGCTGCCTTGTATGGTGATAGAATCTCTATAAAATTGCCAGGAATTAATTGAGTGCATCAAACAAAGCTCCGCACCCTTTTCTATGATCTTGAGCACCGATCTACTCCTGCCAACATAGGACACCTGCTTCAGGTACTTAAGGTAACAGAACACACAGACTCTGGCATCCCCCACTTTCCTAGCCTAGGTCCGTGGATGATTTTTGAACAGGCTCCAGAAAGCAAAGGCTGCCATTCAAAACTGCCTTTTTCTAGGAGAACCTCAGGGTCATTTATCTCCTGGTTACACGAGCCAGTATTATGTATCGGTCCCTTAATTGTTGCTTCTGCCTAATCTCAGGTATCCAGCCCTCCATACAGCCTTAGTCCAGGGATACACAGATGATCATGCCTCGGATTACAGATTAGGGAATGTATAACATTCCCTAACAATGTATACCTTCCAGACAGAGTTTAAAAACAAACAAATAACCAAATGAATCAAGGATTGCAAAAAGAAAACAAAGTTGTTTCGCATCTCATCATAAAGAGTTTCTGCCTCTATTAGAGAAGAACCTGCTAAGCATCTCTAGGGCTTTTTATGAGAACCTCTACCTGGACCTCTGAAGTATTCTTTTTATTCCATCAATTCAAACGTCATGCTTGTGCTGAAAGGTAAAAACAAGACTCAAAGGACTCAGAGTCAGTGTCCCACTCTTTGTCTTTGCTCATGCAACGATCCCTTTAACTGCTCTTTCTGTGTCCAGACATCAGAAGATCCTATCAAAATGTGAACATGTTCTCTCAGAAGGGGAGTATGGTAATTTGTTATCACTATCAATGATTAATGTTTTATCTTTAATCAGCTAGTAAACAGCAAGGCCTAGTTGACTGAAGTATATAAAATGGGAAAAATTTGATCCAGGAGAAGAGAGATTGTTGTAAATGAGTAGAGATGTAGTCAGAATCATAATCATATATTATGCATAATATTACATTTATCAAACTATTTGTATGTGCCAGACTTTGGTATAAGCACTTTACCCACATCAATTTGTTTCTTCGCAAAAACTCCATGAAGTGCATTTTATTGCAATCCACACTGAAATATGAAGAAACAAGGTCACATAGAAAGTGAGCGGTAGGGCTGGAAAGGTGCAGACAATGGGGCCTTTTGAGCACCCAGTTATAGCATAATGAATGAATGATGCATCAGAAGTCTAATATGATTTTAAAAAACCTCTCACAGCAAAATTTAACTATTTATTACCAACCTAACGAATTACCATCAAAGCCTAGCCTGCTTCAGCTAAAAAAAGTTTGGCATTTTTTCTTATCCAAATACCTCGTTTAAACTGAGGCCCAGAGATGGGGGAATAATGTATCACTGTCTCTGGGTCAATGACAGAAACAGGAACAGAATGCTGTTATACTGAATTCCCAGGCCAGGCCACTTCTACATTCTTATACCCACTGTCCCCACTCTGAATGTGCATTTTCCTGTCATCTGTCTGAATTTCTTTTAATTAATATCTATACTTTCAGTGGATAGTGTAGTAGAGTGGGAAGAATATAGTATTTGTAGCTAAGCAGACTCACATTTATGTGCTGGTGATGAACCTCAGACCAGGCACTCAGCCATTCTGGATGTCCCTTTTTTCCATCAGGATATAACTAGTTCCATAGGATGATCATGAGGTTTTACCCAAAGTATGCAAATGTTATATGCTTAGCATCTGGTTGTCACTGAATTCATGCTTTATTCCTCCTCCCTTCAAACTCAAGTTCTTTAGCCATATGAAATTTACAAACATATCCTCCTGAAAATTCCTAAGGAGAGAAGGACAGAGACTTTATGCATGCAACTTACTCTCTCCTGATCCCTGCTTAATATCTTTTGCATCTGGGAAGGTGTATGTTCCTGTTATTACCTGTCTCTTATTATCCAAGATCACTCTTTGAATCAGCTTGGTGTTTATCTACCAGGGGAACTTCTTAGCACATGACACATTAATTGATGTCAGACCTGGCATCCTAGTTTTGATTTATAAATCATTTCCTTGTTTTCTTTTGAAGAGTTCAAGAGCAGAAATAAAAAGTATTCTTCCTTTATCTGATTCTACTTGTCATAAAACACCCCTGTCCCAACTCTGTGCCAAGCACTAGTGACAGGGACCACCCAACAGCCTCACATCTGAACCACTTGGTCAGACTTGTACCAATCACTTCATCCAGTTCTCCAAGATTCAAGTCTGTTTGCTCACCTTACATCCAGCACTGTTTTCCCAACTACAGACAGCCTTATTTTTCTCTTGGCCACAATTCACATTTTACCTTGGATGGGAGCGTTGACTCACTACTACAGTGCCCTTGCCTGGGACATTCATGCTTCACAATAAGTATTGATAAAGAAATGTTATATTTATGAAAAATTCAAAGTATAGGAACCAAATTTCTTAGAGGTTTTTGATTATAACACCAAGTTTCATGCCTCCATTTTTATTTTATGGTGCTCTTTCTTTAGAATGCTCACTTGTACTCTTTCTTTACTTAACCAAATCTGCTTATCTTTTAAGACTCAGAAAAGGCATAACATCTAAGAAAGAAACCTGTCCAAACTTTCCCTACCCCTACAGGTTATATTAGGTGTCCGATCTTTGCCCTTTATTAACTTCTTGGGCATATTTCTATTATAGGATATAACATTATTTTTGGTAGTAATAGTTTCATCCTGCTAACTTAATAGTCACTACATCTCATCTATCATTGATGGGCATTTGGGTTGGTTCCAAGTCTTTGCTATTGTGAATAGTGCTGCAATAAACATACGTGTACATGTGTCTTCATAGTAGAATGACTTATAATCTTTTGGGTATATGCCCAGTAACAGGATTGCTGGGTCAAATGGTATTTCTAGATCTAGATCCTTGAGGAATCGCCACACTGTCTTCCACAATGGTTGAACTAATTTACCCTCCCATCAATAGTGTAAAAGCATTCCTATTTCTCCACATATTCTCCAGCATCTGTTGTTTCCTGACTTTTTAATGATCACCATTCTAACTGGCATGAGATGGTATCTCATTATAGTTTTGAGTTCCATTTCTCTAATGACCAGTGATGATGAGCTTTTTTTCACATGTTTTTTGGCCGCATAAATGTCATCTTTTGAGAAGTGTCTGTTCATATCCTTTGTCCACTTTTTGATGGGGTTGGTTGGTTGTTTTCTTCTTGTAAATTTGTTTAAGTTCTTTGTACATTCTGGATATTAGCCTTTTGTCAGATGGACAGATTGCAAAATAGAAAATTTTTCTCCCATTCTGTAGGTTGCCTGTTCACTCTGATGATAGTTTCTTTTGCTGTGTGGAAGCTCTTTAGTTTAATTACATCCCATTTGTCAATTTTGGCTTTTGTTGCCATTGCTTTTTGTGTTTTAGTCATAAAGTCTTTGCCTATCCCTATGTCCTGAATTGTATTGCCTAGGTTTTCTTCTAGAGTTTTTATGGTTTTATGTCTTAAGTTTAAGTATTTGTTCCATCTTGAGTTAATTTTTGTATAAGGTGTAAGGAAGGGGTCCAGTTTCAGTTTTCTGCATATGGCTAGCCAGTTTTCTCAACACCAGTTATTAAATAGGGAATCCTTTCCCCATTGCTTGTTTTTGTCAGGTTTGTCTAAGATCAGATGGTTGTAGATGTGTGGTGTTATTTCTGAGGCCTCTGTTCTGTTCCATTGGTCTATATATCTGTTTTGGTACCAGTACCATGCTGCTTTGGTTACTGTAGCCTTGTGGTATAGTTTGAAGTCAGGTAGCATGATGCCTCCAGCTTTGTTCTTTTTGCTTAGAGAGAGATTTTTAAATATGTGGCACATATACAGCATGGAATACTATGCAGTCATAAAAAAGGATGAGTTCATGTCCTTTGCAGTGACATGGATGAAGCTGGAAACCATCATTCTCAGCAAACTTACACAGGAACAGAAAAGCAAACGCCACATTTTCTCACTCATTAGTGGGAGTTGAACGTTGAGAACACATGGACACAAAGAGGGGAACATCATACAACAAGGTCTGTCACAGGGTGGGGGGGGGTAGTGAAGGAGAGCATTAGGAGAAATACGAAATGTAGATGATGAGTTGATGGGTGCAGAAAACCACCATGGCACGTGTATACCTGTGTAACAAACCTGCATGTTCTGCACGCGTATCCCAGAACTTAAAGTATAATTAAAAAAAAAAAAGACTTATTCAAACATAACAAAAAAGAGTTATGAACACACCCTCTTTTACTGAGGGAAGCCAAATGCTTATACACACACACACACACACACACACACACACACATACATATAGGAATATATATATAATGACCATATAGTCCATGTATATGGAATATATATATATATATATTATATATAAGTCACTACATACGGAATAACTATATATGGAATATGGAACATATTAAATACATATGAAATAACTATATATGGAATATGTATATAAAAGTCATTACTTTTATATATAAAAGTCACAACATATCTTGCACTAGACTATGAACTCACTGAGGATAGGGACATGATCTTTTTCTTACCCATACCATTTCTACCACATTGCCTAGCACAAAGCAAGTACTCAATGCTTATCAAACTTAACTAAATTCTAATAAAAAGTCAATATGCAGAATTAAAAGAGCAAAAAAGACCATTGGAGGAATTCGGGATCCTTGCTGTAAAATGGAAACACAACTTAGAAGAATTGTGTCCTACAATTATATGGAAAGTAGAGTTTATAAGCAATAAATTTGAATATTTGAGGAGATTTCTAAGTAAAATATTGAAGGTGCAGCCTAGAGTTGCAGTCTGATTTCTTCTTCCTGCTTATAGTAAAATGTGACAAGAAAGAAATAAATTGAGGGAAGAAGTATTGAACAAAAAAGAACCAGTACCTATTGATCTGGGAAATTCTCAAAAGATGGCAAAAGACACTAAATTCAGGAGATTCGTTGTCAGGGAAACATGCTGTAGGAGACAATCAAGGATGGGGCTGGACCACTTATTGTTAGTACCTCAGAAGGATCAAAGGTCAGAGATTCAATCACACAGAAGGCTCTGTGAAGAGATTAGGCATGTAACTCATGGATTCTCTCAGCCCTCTAATCATAAACCAAGAATAAAGGTGGAATTTTCCAGAAAAGATTTGTGAAGGAGCTCCTTGTCTAATGGAGTAAATCCCTGAGATATACGTGAGAAACTTGCGAGGTTTCGAGAATGTCATGCTAGCAAAAATATTGCCACCTTGGACTGAAAGGGACAAAGAAAAGATGAAATAAAAGAAAAGAAGTGTTGGACTCCTACAATTCTACAGGCATAAAACAGGCTGATACGACTACTCATATGCAAACATTTCTTACCCTTCATCAAAAAGAAAGTATCATTCAGAAGTCAGAGCCATGATCCCTAAGGGCAAATCCACAAAGTTCAGAGAGTAGAGCTGTGAGCCCAGAATTTGTAATAATTTGTTACAGCAGCAATGGGAAACTCATATCACATAAATAACTGAAATTGTTTTGGGTTTTCTTTTGTTTGT
This sequence comes from Macaca mulatta, assembly GCF_049350105.2. NCBI lineage: Eukaryota > Metazoa > Chordata > Mammalia > Primates > Cercopithecidae > Macaca > Macaca mulatta. Next base: position 82,879,842 of record NC_133419.1, read on the forward strand.
TTGTTTTTTCAATGCCAGATTCCTTCTTCTAGGAAGTAAGCTTCATAAAAATCAAAGATCTTGTGTGTCTTATTCACCATTGTATGTCCAGCACCAAGAATATTGTCCAATTTACTGCAGGTACTTAATAAATATTTGTCAAATAATTGAATCAATGTATTAATGAGCATAATATGTATTAATAGCACAACTATGGATATAGTTAACCTAGACTGAGAGAGCCATGCAATTCTCAGATCTAATTTCAAGCATTTCTCCTCATCTCTAAAAAGTATAGCAAAATGTACCACCAGTGTAGGAATGCATTTAACATTATCCTTAAATAATTTAAGACAAGTAAGTTATGTGCAGATGTTAGTATTTAACTGTGATAGAGGACAAGTATAGTTGTAATATACCTCAAATGGCCTAGACATGTCACTTTATCACAACACTGAATTTTGGTGACCTTACAGCTAGGATGCTGTCAAAAGTCATGAGCTTCCTGGATATTAGTAACCATAATTGGACCACTTCTCCCAATAGATAGAAAACAATATTTTATATAATTCTTTGAATTTGCTCAAAAATCCTGAGGCCATTTGCTGTTTAGCTGCTGCAGATTTTATCATAGGGAAGTTTATAAGTTGGTTTGTCCTATTATAAGGAAACCAGAGATAATCTGGAAGTTGGATCATTTGTAAACTTTTATACTTTTACACAAATGTGAGACAGAATGTCCCAAGCCCGATTTGATTTTCCAAATCCAGTAGCTCCATCTGTGGGCCATTGCTGAAAGCTGCTGCTGCTGCACTTCTGTGCAGTCAAATTTTACCAGCTAATTGCCAAAATCAAGGCCAAGAACCATGCATATATATTTATCATAAATTTTGCTCACATAAATGGGCTCAAAGTACACCTGAGACAAGGGTAGAGTCTCAAATGGCATGTTCACCCCTTGATCAAATCATTTGGTTGTGAAAAGTAATCTAAAATATTCTCCAATTAAGTTATGGCATGCATGGGAGAATTTTTAAAGTATATGTTTAAAAAGCTGTTTTTTAATAAGGAGCTGATTTTGATTTCTGATTATATTTTGGAGCACACAGATTGCTTCAACAAGAAAAATTGTGAGTAGGTATTTAGAAAAGGTGTTTACTAGGTTTCTCATGTGTTTTCTTATTAACTCTGGTTCACTGGCTTCATCAGAATGAACATGCAAGAGAAGAGAGAACACAAAAGATGCAAGCCACATCTTGTGTAACCTAATGTCTGAAGTGCCATTCCATTACTTTTATTGATTTTTATTGGTTAGAAGTTAGTAAGTAGGTCCAGCCCACACAAAAGGGAAAGGGATTACACTGAGGCATGAAGAGCAGGAGGCAGGAATCTTTGGAGGCCATCTTAGAGGTTGCCTACAGTAGCTTCCTACTAAAAAATTTGAGATTCTCATATTGTGATGGTTAATTTTATGTATCAATTTGGCTAGGTTATGGTAACCAGTTATTTGATGAAATGCTAGACTAGATGTTTCTCTAAAAGCACTTTTTCAATGTTTTTAAAATCTGTGATCAGTGGACTTTACGTAAAGCCAATTACCCTTCATAATGTGGGTGGGCTTCATCAATTAAAGACCTTAAAGAGCAAAAACTGGGGTTTCCAGAAAAAGAAAGAATTTTGCTCCCAGACTGCAGCATAAATATTCTGCCTGAGTTTCCAGCCTTCAAACTCAAAGCTACAACATTACTGTTACCTGAATCTCCAGCCTGACGCTTACCCTACAGATTCCAGACTTGCCTGCCTCACAGTCATATGAGTCAATTCATTTAAATTAATAAAATGTCTTTCTCTTTTAGTGTCAGATAGATAGGTAGGTAGATAGATAGATAGATAGATATGCATACATTCTGTTGGTTGTGTTTCTCTGGATGACCCTGTCTAATAAATATATAATATGAAAGTAATAGGAATATCTGACCTAATTACCACTCAGGATTAGTGTAAGGCTAAAATACAGTTGCATATTAAACAAGCATTGTTTTTAGAGTCACAGAGACCTGTGTTCAAAACCCAGCACTGTCCCTTACATAGTATTTTTCTGACCTTCAGCAAACTGCTTACCTTCCTGAATTAGTATGAACATTTGAGAAAAAGATAATGGTATTTATACTACAGAATCAAAATGAAATCATGAGAGAAAAAAATAGCTTGAATACGGTAGTCACTTGATCAAAGTTTGTTTAAAATACATATATATATATATGTTACCAAACATAAACTATGTAATTATTATTTTTCATATACTCATTGTTACTACTACTACTGGCATAGTTTGCTGCCTCCAAATAGTACAGATTTTATGTGGATAAATGAAATTAGCACCAGTTCTCTTTTCACTGTTTAAAATGTTTTCCCTACCAACTGGAAACACAAAATAAACAGCAAATTGGGCATTTAGAGGTAGAATGAATAAATCACAGTTAAAAACAGTCAATTAATCAAACTTTTTTTAAAAATCAATGTGTTCTCACATTTGTTACCACGTTAATTATTGTGGCAGGGTTTTTCAAAGTTGCTTAGAAGATTCAGCCACATTTCAGTCCAGATGTGTGTTAGCCTTAATATGTTTTATATGTAAATATTGACAATGTTTCTTTGGGGGCATTTTAGCTATCTCATGTTTCTATTGAGCTTAAAAGAACATTTATTCACTTTTTCTCACTTAGACAGTGAATGCAAGCATTAGTTTGTAAATCATGTCATTATATGAAAAAAAAAAAAACCAATAGAATCAACAGAGAATTGGGATTGTGCAAAACTCTTTGTTTAATCTGTCTGGCAAGGGTGAACACCCTACCAGGAAGATGTACATATAATCCTGCCTTAATGAACTCTATTTACTAACTCTGCTACTTATGAATATATATGATTTATTAAAATTTTTTCTCAGTATTTCTCAGTGGGTACATTTATGGAAGATCAATGTAATATTGTGTGGTGCACATATCAATGTACTGAGGTTCAAACAATGATTCCACTAACCATACTTGTAACCATGTGGTGTTAAATTATTGAACCTCTCTCTGAGCCTTAGTTTTCTCATTTGCAGAGTGAATGAGTCAGAATAAAATACTTCTGTGAGCCTGAGAATAATAGATCACTTCAAATTCTTCATGTGGCAAAAAAATAGGTCATAAAATGTTCTAAGTCAACTTATATTACCCCTTGCTTAATTTATCATTAATAACTACATGTTGAAAAATTAGTGGCTACTTATTTACCAAACTGTCATGTTAGTTCTCTAGAAAAGCTCCAAGAAAATGAAAAACTAGATAGTTAAATGCAAATCTAAAGGATGAATCACAAAATCACCAGGACCAAATCAATTGTGTAATAATACAATTTAAACATAAAGCATACAATTTTTCAAGTAATTGTTTTTATTATTATTACTAATAGTTGATTCAAGACTTAAGTAGTTCTAGTAAGCTCTCATTATCTGCCCTTCCATCCTTACTTCTGGTAAGGAATTTTCAGATCTGAAGTGATTCGATGAAAACAAATGGGAGAAGAAACTATTTAGTTCCAAACTAAAGAATTGGAACTGTGAATCTGCTTTGGAATTATCTCTCTTCTTCATCAGCTGTCAGGGAGATGAGAGCACAGATAGAATGCAGCTGTTTCAGCAACACTCAAAAATGCAGGATGATACTAAGGGACCAAGCACAAGCATGCAGTCTTGAAATGCAAATCTTATGTGAAGCACTGGATAATAATCTAGAAGTCTATTAACACAGAGTTATTTTGCAAGGAATTCCAAAACATGTTCCATAACCTTTAACTCTAGTTTTAAGAACTAAAAAAAGATAAAATTTATTAGAATTTCTCAATCCTATAGAATCTCTTATTTTCTCACTCTAGCAATTACTCACAGTCTACAGTAGCTTAAAATGGAAGATCCTGAACCACTGGGTTTATTTCTGTCTCCTTACACACTATCCCGAGATGTCCTTTGACGATGTACCATATCTGTCTCCCTTTCCTTAAAAATGTAAGTAACCATCTTCAATATTCTGATGTACATTAACCATCACGAATAAAAGCAATAAAGTTAATCAAAAGTGTGGTGCATTGACTTCCATGGGTATATCCAGGAACACAGGTAATATTATAGAGTAGAATCTAATCACTTGCTGGGCCACTTTAGGGTTACTGTGCACCTTAAGGTTAGCCCAAAGAAATGCAAGTTGCATTTTCTGTCTTTCTTGCCTCCACAGAATAAGCACATCTGTGCAGTAAGCCCGTAGGACCTTGAACATTCATTTTCTCAGTTTTGGATTTCAGTCTATGTCACTAAGTCAAGTCAGTGCTCTCCTTGGCATTCAATCGCATAAATTCAGGACAACAAATAAAGAGGAATAGGCTTCATTTATGTCTCTATCCTTAGATGTGTTCTCTAGTAGAGTTCACCAAAGTACTCTGAATTGGGCCTGTGTTTGCCTAGTCATTAATAAAGTGAAAGTTTGTTCTCTATTTGGCTCTTGTTTCCTGGCATATAATCCTTTGTCAGGATTCCTCCCCAAAAATTGGAGGAAATAAGAAGCATGGAATTCAGGCACCAAATCTTCATCCTGTGTCTCTAAAATGCCCCTTCCTCAAACTTCCATAGTACTTTTATAGGATTTTTCTTAAACCTATTTTTTAAAAATTCAGTATTATAAATGTTTACAAAAGAAGCTTTGTATAAGTACTGAAATTATTTCTTGTAACTAACAGGTAACAATGAGCGTTACATATGGATTTTGATAGAACTAAGTTGATTATGATTAAGTACAATTTAATTTTTGGAATGTGCCCAATCCTCTGTACAACTCATATAAATTATTTATGGTCAACAGTGTTTCTGAGATAAGTTATTCGACATTATAGGCAGGATGGATGATGCTTCTAACTCAACCCTTTTTCTTACATCCTTCAGAATAATTGGCAAATTATTTATTGCCTCTTAATTTTAAAATGTAAAATATAAGCAATAATAGTACCATAAATTTGTTTAATACTTTAGTGTGGTCATTCCCAATCAAAAGGCAAAAGATGAATGTTTGCAATGAATTTTCAACTCTACAATTAAATGAGAAAGAAATAACAAAAATAGAACAAGCAGGTTTCAATTTTGGATCACAAAAGATCATTTCTCAAATCAAAATAAGAAAACAGTGAATAAGGTAAAAAAAAAATAGAAACTTTAATCTTATCAGAGGGTTGATGATGTTAAAAAGGAAATTTTAACTAAATTCCAAAAAGTTATAAACCCTTTCAAGGTGAATCCTGAAAGCTAAGGAGCAAATCCATCATATGTAAGGAGCTTTGCCAGTGTTATGAAAAGCAAGCAAAATATAATGGCCATACATAAATAACATATTGGATATGATTCTGAAGATTCTCAGATTCACAGCAAATTCCATACATGCTGCCAATTATTTCCAAAAGTGTGCTCACCAATTACATAGTGGCACATCAAAGACCAGAAGTAGGAAGGCAGAAAGAGAGAATACTGCTATGGCTCAGAAAGCCATGAGCAAAATTAAAGAGCAGAGAGAGCTATTCAATAGCCCACAAAGCTAACAGGTTAACCGTAAAACAGAGATAACCAGAGTCTCACTGAGGTTTATCTCTCAACCCTTGCTGAATGGGAGTCTTGAAAATACCTTCAAAACTTTTAATTTCAAATTCCATTTTGTTCATTGCTGGTATATGGGAACATGACCAACTTTTGTATGTTAAACTTGTATCCTGCAACCTTGCTATATTTATTATTAGTTACAAGAGTTTTTGGGTCAATTATTTCATATTTTTACAAACACAGTTATGTTATTCACAATCAAAGACATTTTGTTTTTAATCCCAATCTTTCTTTTATATCCTTCTCTAGTCTAATTGTATTGGTGAGGACTTCCAGTATGATGTTGAAAAGCAACAGTGAGATGAGACATCCTTTCCTTGAGATAAGACATTCTTACCTTGTTCCTTAACTTAGCAGAAAAATTCTGACTTTCTCACCATTAAGTATAATGGTGACTATGGGGTCTTCGTACATGCTCATTTTCAAGTTGAAAGGTTATTTTCTATTCCTTGTTTGCTGAGATTTTTATCAAGAATGAATGTTAGATTTTGTCAAATATTTTCCCATCTATTCATATAATCACGAATGGATTTTGATAGTTAGAACTAAGTTGATTATGATCAAGTACAATTTAATTTTTGGAATGTGCCCAATCCTCTGTACAACTCATGTAATTTTTTTCTTTTCAGCCTATTGATGTGAGGAATTACTTGATTCATCGATTTTTAAAACTTTTTTAAAATTAATTTTTAAAATTAATTGATTTTTGAATGTTGAACCAGCCTTGCATACCTGAGGTAAATACAACTTTGTCACAGTATATTACCCTTTTTATACATTCTAGAATTTAATTTGTTAAGATTTTATTGAGGCCTTTTGCATTTATGTTCATTTGGTCTATAGTTTTCTTATAATGTCTTTGTTAGGTTTTGGTATTAGGGTAATGCTGGTTAGGAAGTATTCTCTCTACTTCTATCTTCTGAAAGAGATTGTAGAGGGTTGGTATAATTTCATCGTTACATGCTAGATACAATTCACCACTGAACCCATTTGGGCCTGGTGTTTTCTCTTTTGGAAGGTTATTAATTATCGATTCCATTTGTTTAATAGATATAAACTTATTCATATTTTCTATTTAATTGGTGTGAATTTTGCTAGATTGTGTCTTTCAATGAATTATATATAGTAATATATAATTATATATTATAAATCATATATTTAATATTAATTATATTATGTATTACAATGAATTGTATAATATTCCTTTAAAGTGACAAAAATATTTCTTGAACTATTAAGCAAGTATAGCAATATAATATACAACTATATTCTAATGTATTTTATAATATACAATACATTAAATCAATTATTAATGACCCTCCAAAATAGAAAGCACTAGCTCTAGATGTTTCCACCAGTAAATCTTTCCCATTTAAATAAGAAATGATACCAATTCTCTACAATATCTTCCAAAAACTAGGAGCTGAGTTTACTTTCTAACTCATTCTACAAGGCTAACATAACTCTAATGCCAAAATCAGGTAAAGACATTAAGGAAATAAAAAGTACAGGCTAATATCTCTTGTAAATATAGACTTAAAAGCACACAGGGTCAGGAGATCGAGACCATCCTGGCTAACACGTGAAACCCCGGCTCTACTAAACAAATACAAAAAACTAGCCAGGTGAGGTGGCGGGCGCCTCTAGTCCCAGCTACTCGGGAGTAGCTGGAGAATGGCGTAAAACCGGGAGGCGGAGCTTGCAGTGAACTGAGATCCGGCCACTGCACTCCAGCCTGAGTGACAGAGCGAGACTCTGTCTCAAAAAACACACATACACACACACACACACACAATATAATATTAACAAATCAATTAGAACATGTATAAAAGCAACTATACACTAGAAACAAGTGAGATTTATTCTAGGTATGCAAGACTGTTCAACATTCAAAAACCGATCTGCTGTAATCCATCCCATCAATCTGCTAATGAAGAAGAAAAGCATACAATCATATCATTTTTTAAAAAAAGCATGTGACAGAGTCCAGCATCCATTGCTGATAAAAACTTTTAAACTAGGAATAGAGGAGAAATTCCTCACTCAATAAAGGATGTTTGTCAAAAAAAAAAAAAACAAAACAAAAACAAACAAACAAAAACAACCAACCAACAAAAAAAAACAAAACAACAACAAAAAAAACCCCTACAACTAACATTATACTTAATAACAAGAAAATTTACGCTTTCTTACTAAGAACAGAAACAAAACAAGGTTGTATTCTCTCACCACTCCTATTCATAATTGTAATAGAGGTCCTAACTAATGCAATAAGACAGAAAAGAGAGTAAACATATACAAATTGGGAAGGAACAAAAATAACTGTCTTGATTCACAGATCATATGACTGCCTATGTAAAACATCCTTTAAAAATGATTAAAAAAAATCTGGAACTAATAAGTGAGTATAGCAAGTTTCCAAGATACAAGGTTAATACACAAAATTCAATTGCCTTTCCATATGCCAGCACTGAACAATTAAAATTTGAAATTTAAAAAACAGTAACATTATAACATCACCAAAAATAAAATACTTAGATATACATATAATAAAATATGTACAGTTCTATATGTGAAAAACCATAAAACTCTAATGAAAGAACTCAGATATTTCAATAAGTAAAGAAATATACCATGATCATGGACTTAAATATAATATTGTTAAGATGTCGATTCTTCACAATATGGTCCATAAAGACAATGTAATCCCAGTCAAAATCTCAACAAACTATTTTGTAGATCTCTACAAACCAATTCTAAAGTTCATGTGGAAAAGCAAAAGACCTAGAATGCCAATACAATGCTAAAGAACATATTTATAAGACTCGCACTATCCAGTTTTAAGACTTATTATAAAGCTGCAGTAAGCAAAATAGAACTACCTTGGTGAAACAATAGACATATAGACCAATGGAACAGAATAGAGAGCCCAGAAGTAGATCCAGACAGATATAATTAAGTGATCTTTGATAAAGGAGCAAAGGCAGCTCAATGGAGGTAGTCTTTTCAACAAATTGTGCTGAAACAATTAACAACAAACAAACAGAGACCCCACAAGAACAGAACAAAACAAAACAAAACAAAAACAACTAGAACAAAATCCTACAGCTTTCGCAAAAAATATTGTAAGGTAGATCATAGCCTAAATGTAAAACTCAACATTATAAAACTTCTAGAAGAAAACACAAGAGAAAATCTAAGTGACTTGGGGTTTAGCAATGAGTCTTTACACACAACACCAAGTGTTGGAAAAAAGTTAACAAGTTAAAATGTATTAAAATTTAAAACTTCTCTGCAAAATAAACTGTTAAGAAAACATTTTTAAAGCCACAGGTAAGAATAAAGTACTTGCAAAATATCATATCCGGTTTTTAAAAACTTGTTTCTTAAAGTTCTACTCTTACCTTGATTTAAAAAAAAAAGAGAAAAAACTGGTTTCTAAATTACATAACTACCCTTAGAACTCAGCAATAAGTAGACAGCTTAATTTTAAAACATGAAAACAACCTGAACAGACACCTAATAAAGTAAATATATAGATGGAGAATAGCAAATGAAAAGATGATTAACATAATTTGTCATTTAAAAACTGACAATACTAATTGCTGGTTAATACTCAGAGGAGCAGGATCTCACATTCACTGCTGGTAGAAATGCAAAATATTAATGGTTCAGTCACTTTGAAAGACATTTTTCTAGTTTCTTACAATGCTAGACATAATCTTACCCTTTGATCCAGCCATCATACTCCTAAATATTTAACCAACTGATTTGAAAACTATGTCTACAGAAAATCCTTTATGCAAATCTTTATAGTAGTTTTAATAACCCCAAACTGGAAGCAATTAAAATGTTCTTCAACAGGTGAATGAATAAACAAACTGGTATATCTGCACAAGTGAATATTACTCAGCCATGAGAAGAAATGAGCTACTAAGCAACAAAAAGAGAGGGATGAAAATGAAACACATATTACTAAGTTAAAGAAGCCATTATGAGAAAGCTACATACTGGACCATTTCATTTATATGGCATTCTGGAATCGACAAAATTCTAAAAAGATCAGTGGTCTTTAAGAGTTCCGTGAGAAAGGAGAGAGGGTTAAACTGGTGAAGCGCAGTGGAGTTTTAAGGGTGGTGAACATATTCTACATGATACTCTAATATAGGATACATGATAATGCATTTATCAAACCCATTGAACTTCACAGCACAGAGAGTAAATCTTAATATGTGAAACTTTTAAAATCATTTAGGAGGTCAGAAGTCCCAGAATGGAATGCAAAAATGTGAAAAAACAACCTCGCTGTATGTATAAAATGTATGATGTATGAAACAAATATATGAAATAACAACACGGAGGGAGTTGAGGAAAGAAACACAGGCATAAATAACTCTGGAAATGAATAGAATCTACAAGACTAAAGTAAAAGACACTGTGTATAAGTACCATAGTCTAGTTGATAGCTTTTTCCCATAAGAGTATACATTAACAATTCTGATGTCACTATGCATGTATAATGAATTGAGCAATTAAGTAAATGAGTGGCAGATGGTGGGAGCCAGGTTCTTTTCTGATGGAGTAGGAGTTCACAGATAAGTAAGGAAAGAAGCTAAAATGATCCAAGTGGTAATAGATTAGAATTGGAGATATGAACTCATGCTTAATTTCTTATATATGTTTCTGTATATAAATATCTAAAGGTACATGTATATAAATGGCTTATTAGACACACTTACATTCCCTTGTTGTGCCAGCTTAAGAGAGCTGGAAGCAATGACACACTCATAGCAGACGCACAGCTGGCACTGAGATCTTGGTTTGTAATATCATTCACCAGCAAAAGGAACCAGGAACCCTTAGACAAATGGTTGATTCTACAACTGGGGTAGGAAATGATGGTATGAGATGGGGTACAAGATGAGCCTGGAGCATGTTGTGCCAGGAAGTAAGTGCTCAAAAAATTATTTCTATAATTATATGAATATATCAAAGGGACACAGAAGCCAACTGAAAGAACCACTAATGGCCAAAACATGAACAATTTGAGCAATAAAATCAAGTGGAAATGCATGATAATTCAAAGTATAAAAATAAATATTCATAAGTCTATACTGATATAATGAAATGATTGAACAAATACAAATATGGGGAAGAAAATTTTCCATGCAGAAGAATTCTAAATCACGTATATGCATAACTCCCGACTCCTAAAATATGTGATATGCATAGTGACTTTCTTCAAAAGAATATGGTCTGGAAAGCAGGGAGGCGGGAGAGTAACTTTATGACTTTATTATGGAGAAAACTGGCAAACACTAGCTCAGTCATTAATAAAGCTTAACATTAAAAAGGATGCTATGTTGATTACGTGTGCCCTTGATAGGATGTGAAAAAAATAACATTTTATCTGTGTAGTCTTCCTCCCCAAAACCCTTAATTCCAGTCTAATCATAAAACAATTAGACAAATTTCAATTCTAATACTGGCATTCTAGAAAACACCAGTACTCCTCAAAAGTGTCAATGTCATCAAAAGCAAAAAATGTCTGAGAAACTATCATAGTGAAGGGGAGCTGACAGAGACATAATGAATAAATATAACGTGGTATTCTGGATAAGATCCAGACTATAAAAAGAACACTAGGAAAAAAATAAGGAAATCTGAATAAAGTGCAGACTTTTAAATTAACAATAATAAATCAATATTGGTTCATTAATTATAGTAAATGTGCCAGTCTGATGTAGGATGTTATTAATAGGGCAAACTGATTATGGAATATATGGGAATTCTCTGTACAATATTCAAACTTTTTCTGTTAATCTGCCACTGTTATAAATTAAAAGTATTTTAAAAGGTAAATGAATAAACCATTAACACCATGTAATTTCCTTAATTTTTAAAATGTTTATCTGATGATGACATCCCAAAACTGAAAATGCCTGTTTTGGACCTTCTGAAGCCTTTCTAGAAGGATTGCCCTCTTTGATATTCATTATAATTCTCTGATCTATCTAAATCACTATTATTGTGAGGCCCATTTTACAGAATACAAGAATGAAGTCTCTTGAGGGTATTCAGCAAGGAAGTCACAAAGACAAATTTCGGACTCTCCAGTCCTTCTTTAATTACACCATTCTGTTACACAATTGACATCACAACAAATTACTGACTTGTTTATTCTTGTATCATCAGTACTTTATGCAAGGTATAATTAATAATAGATTCAGAAAATAATGTGTATAATAATCAATATTTCATGTTTATAATGTTAAAAATTTATGACTGGGAGAAGATTTAGAGATAATTTTTTCAGCTCAAGTCCTTCTACTTGGAAATGAGAAAAACGAAACTCAGAAAGGTGAGCAAATTTTCCCAATGTCATTGCATGAGTAGTATCCGTGTCAGGGATGAAATGCAGTTCTATCTGATTGCAGAACTTTGGTTCTTTCTTGAATAGTGTGCTAGTTGACAGGTTGTGGTATTGGAGAAATTCCTTCATCTATGGCTGAAGAGTTATGAAACAAATTGCTATAAGAATTATAATATTTTTTAAAGTTTATGAAAACTTCTAAACAGAAGTTGCCTAAAGAGCAAAAATAAAATAAAAATTAATGTAAATAAAAAAAGAACAGTTGTAGACAAATATTCTAGGGCATTAGGTAATAGCACATAAAATCTATAATTTTAAACTATTTTTTATTCATAAAAATGGCAATTTTGTATGGTTCAACTAAATAGTAAAACCTCAGGATAAACCTTCTTATCACATTGGCATGTATATTAAAATACTACCAATGGCATGAACCCTTATTAATATATTAAAAATGCAACAAAAACAAAACAATTGACAAATGGGAGTTAATCAAGCTAAAGAACTTCTGCATAGCAAAAGAAATAATCTACAGAGTAAACAGATAACCTACAGAATGGAAGAAAGTATTTGCAAACTATGCATCTGACAAAGAGCTAATATACAGAATCTATAAGGAGCTTAAACAAATTTATGGCTGCATAGTATTCCATGATGCATATGTACCACAGTTTGTTTATTCACTCTATCACTGACAGGCACATAGGTTGTGGGACCTTGTGATCATCTAGTACTTAATAACTCCTATTTATTATATGTATATAATAATATATATACTTAATATAATAAATTCCATTTATACGTAATACATATGTACTGTATGTATATATGATATAAAGATGTATTATATTACATATAAATGGAATATTATATAATACATATGTATACATCATATACATATGATAAATCTGTATATTATTATATATACATGTGTATATAAATTGGAGTTATTAAATATATATATATTCTCTAGAGGGACAGAACTAATAGGATATATATATCCTGACTAATACAGTTAACTTACCTGAATTATATAATATAAAATCAGCATATCAGGATACCAGCAGAGAAATAACCAGTGTCTCCAAGGCACAGAGATTTCGGGACTAAACACTTGCAGTTTCAGATGACAACATGTGTATGAGCAATAATCCCATCAGAACTCTTAGGAGCATAATAGCCACCTTTTTGCACTTAAACTCATCTGTATATGTGCAAGGACCACCTCATCTTGGCCTGGAGCATCTATCAATCTTTATAGTTCACAACATGAGCTACATGGCACATAGCTAAGCTCTCACACACTACCCTCACACACTCCAGGCTATATCAGGCTAGAATAAGAACATTTCAGTGCTGCAGAACAAAAAATATATATATTTTGGCAGACATCTCTGGAGAATGACAATGAGCTCCACTATTAAGCTCATTCTATAGATCTGTGTATTGTTACTGTTATTATTATTATTTTGGATTTTCGTTTCCAATACCTATAAGTAAGAAGATACACACAAAAAAATCCATATTTCTTGTTTCTCTTAAAAATTCAGAGGGCAACGGTGAACATATCTTCCTCAATGGTTACAAATAGTTGAGTAGTAACTGTCCTTTTTTAGAGGAGAAACGCATGCTCAAATTTCTCCTGTTTCCCACCATCTACTTTGGCATTTCCATGGACAACGGCATTCATTTATAATACCTGCCAGAGTGCTATAGACCTGAGCCTATGTGAATCCCCATCTAAACTGCAAACTCTTTATACACAGGGACCTTCCCTTACTTGGATCAGCCTTCTCTAAGATTGCCTGATGCACGGTGCTGCCTATAAGGACTGGAAAGAACAGAGTTGTGGAAAGAGCAGTAGACATAGAGTTCAATTTTCAGTCCTTTCCCTTGGTAGTTTTATGACCCTGGGGACGTTTCCTCATTTATCAAGTAGAATAGCTATAACACCCATTTGATAGAATTACTGTGAATTAGATAACATTATGCAAAGTATAAGAAATATAGTAGGCCCTCAATAGATGCCCATTTATCATTTTTATTTGTACTTGATTGATTGCATATAACCTGCAAAGAAAAATGAAGCCTAGATCATCAGGCCAGCAAGAGACACATTAAACAGATGGCAAGGCAACAAGGAGATGAGGCATGAGAGAGCAATTTGAAGAAGCCTGGAATGGTGAGGTTTAATCAATATGGAAATGTGGGCACAAAAGGACCTGGATGGTGCTGAATACATTTTCATCTCTAATAATGAGGACACAGAGCCACCCTAGCAGGCTGTGCAGATCTCCCAGTCTATTATACTAGAGTTGTTATTGCCCTGTGCTATTCTGTAATTTGCATGGTAAATGGAAGTAGGGTCTGAGACAGGGACACAGAGCCCGCTGAGGCTGGTGCACTCTCATAGGCCAGGTGGGCAGGCCCATCTGCACAATAAAATGATAGACTCACACCCTTCATGGTTGCTTTCCATAAGGACAATAACGGCAAACACACAGTAATTAGTATTGCATTTGTTCAGATATTATCATTCTTATTGTAATTTGTATTGCTTATGTGAAGGTATATCGAGCATTTGCTATGATTAGGTTCGATGCTAAATGCTTTACATGTTTTTTCTACAATTAATCCTCTGCACAATTTTATACAGTAAGCTGGAATATGTACTATTATTGTCCTTCTTTTAAAATAAGAAACTAAAATTCTTAGGAACTAAATAACTTGGAATTTCTGATATGGCTGGCAAGTAGTGAAGCCATGATTTGAACTAACGTCTGTCTGATTTCAGAGCCCTTGCTCTTAATCTACTTAGATATAAATCTTGTCATCACTGCATCATTAGCATAAGTATCATAACCAATGTTATTGTCCAGGGTTATCAGATGCACTCACTGACCTTGATTGGTTCATAGTCTACCAAGGGTGAAAAATCATGGATACCAATAAAAAGCTATGGCTTTCTTGCCTCCCATGAATATTAATGAGTGTATTGTTTTTGGTATATTCTCTGTCCTCCTATCCCTATAAAGGCTGGTAAAAGAATCAGTTAGCCTAAGGACATAAAAAATTAAGATCCAGTGTTTATGTTTCCCCCTGCAACACTCCCACCAGTGGTCCTCCAACCTTAACATTAATACTCACAGATAATAGATAACTTGGTAACCCAGGGTAGCTACAGAGTGTTTTCCCCTTATCTTTATCCACTGATCCAAGTTCTGTTTTCTAGAGTCTCACAGATCAAATCTAGCTGTGCTGAAATAGGGAAAAAAAGATAAACTAAATAAGCAGAATAAACAAAGGAGAAAAATATTATGTAGGTACAAAAACTAGAGCAATCCCTATAAAACGATTACCTTTTGCAAATCAAACAAAAGCACTGCATTATTAGTGGCCTCCTGTAGGCATTGCTTAGGGCAAGCAAATAGCTGTTTGGATAATTACTTTGAATTTTTCAATTTTGAAGATTTATTTAGCTTGTCAAAATTGAGTCTGCAATTCAATGTCATTCACTGGTTTTTGCAGTTCTTCCCAAGTGCAAGAACTAATGTGCCTGATACTAAGACTACACCCCCTTCTTGAGCCAATCTTGGCCAAGACAGTGAACCCATCAGTACACATTAATTCATTTATCAACAAATTTATTCATTATTGAGCATGTCATAGGTACTGTGATAGGTGCTGGGAATAAAGTCAACTTTATTAAACAAAGCAAGGTTAAAAGAACAACGTTCTTGCCAATGCTGGAGTTTACATTTTAGGGGGATAGAATTACAAAAAAAAAATCAATATTTAATTTGATAAATGCTACAAAGAAAAATGAAGCATTTAAGAGGACTGAGGGTGACTAGGATGGAATGCCATTTTACATGATGTCCTTGGGATCTTTCCTCTGATGAGTCGACATTTGAGCATCTCCAGACAGAGGGAACAGTAAGGCACAGTCCCTAAGTTGGGTGTATGCTTGGTAGGGTATTCACAGAATAGGAAGAAGGAAGGAGTTAGCCAAGGGGAGGATGATGAGAGATAAGAGAAAGGCAGCTGTTAAGGGACAGGATCCTTATTGTCCAGGGTATTATTATTTTTTTAATTTTATACTGGAAGCTATAGAAAGATATTCGGCATAGGACAACCGCTCTGGCTGCTGAATACAAATGATGTGAGCTGAGATCTGGCCACTGCACTCCAGCCTGGGCGACAGAGCGAGACTCCATCTCAAAAATAAAAAACAAAACAAAACAAAAATATGAAAAATAGGGGTAGGAATTTCAGTTGAGAAGATTTAGAGCCAAATAAAAGGTGTGGTGACTTGATTATAGGAATGTAGGAAGTGATGGGAAATGGTCATATTTGAGATATACGAAAGAATATGCTGATAGGTTGAATGTTGTATTAACTTTGTAGGACTACCAAAACAAAATGCCACAGACCATGTGTCTTTAAACAACTGAAATGTATTTTCTCACAGTTATAGAGGCTGAAGCTCCAGAGCAAGGTGTCAGCAGGTTTAATTTCTTCTAAGGCCTCTCTGGCTTATAAATGGCTGACCTCTCATTGTGTGTTTACATGGTCATGCCTCTGTGCACAAAATGTTTGTGTCCTAATCTCCTCTTGTAAGGACACCAGTCAAGTTGTATTAGAACCCACCCACAGGACCTCATTTTACCTTAATATTACCTCTCTAAAGGCCCTGTCTCCAAGTATAGTCGCATTCTGAGGTACTGGAGGTTAGAACTACAACATATAAATTTGAAGGGGACCACAGTTCAGCTCATAACAGATAAAGAATGTCAGAGGAAGAGAGGACATCAAATGACTCTAACATTTTTTTCTTTTCTAAACACTAAGAAGATTGGTGTTGCCATTTACTGAGAAAGGAAGAATAGGGGAATAGCAAGTTTGAAGATAAAAATCAGGGGGAGGTCATATTGAGTAGGCAGTTGGATTTGATACTGGAATTCAAGGAAAGGCCAGGAATAGAGATACATTAGGGTGTTTGACAGAAAATATGTGGTATTTAAAATGTGAGACAGTTGAAATTGCCTAGATAATGCGTTCAGATAGAGAATAAAATAAGCATGTAGGCTGAGACCTAAGCCACTCCAATATAGGAATGTTCTAGAGTAAAGGAGACTGATTAGCAGGAGGTAGGTGGAGGACCCAGAAAGTGTGTATCTAAGAAACATAGCTAACAAAATGTTTCTAGACATAAGGAAGTCTCAAATGTATTATAATTTGCCAATAAGACGAGTAAAATGATGACCAAGGAGAGGCCACTGGATTTTTCTACCTGGAAGTTGTTGTTGACAAATCAATATTGGTGGAGTAGTAAATATGAATTCTTAATTCCTCACATATGGCAAATCATTTATCCAAATCATTTTGTGATCTCACTCCTGGTATTCAGAGCATGTCGGTGGACAGAAATTATCTGCATATTCACCTGAATTCAGTTTTCTTCTGCCTCCTCCTCTGATCAAGTACTCAAGTTCCTCAACTTGATTAGCAAGCTGATAGTCCACCTAGCTCTTGCCACCTTATTCCTTCCATGTGATGAAATCAAAACCTCCTTGAGGTTTTGCTGTGAGTCAAATGAATCAGCTTAAACCACAATTTTTCCCTGACCTCAAAGTAAGAATCCCAGTTGCTTGCCTAGAACTACCTGCTGCCATTTTAAACACTCTGTATCTGACTATAGATACAATAGATAAAAAAGCATTCAAACCACAAATTCTTCTAAAAAAATTCTTATTTTCACAATTATCCATCTGATAAATTAAGTCATTTAAAAAATTAAGTCATTACTTGCTATAATGGATAGCACCTGAAGGTGGTTACGTCCACCAGGCCATGAATAACTCACTGGTGACGGTGAGTGGTCCAGTATCTATTACATGGATATGGTGGTATGTTTCATAACAGATCACTGAGATGATTGCACACTGATAACATACAAATTGTGGTTGTTGTTAGCCATTCTATGTCTTGAGCAGTAAAATCTATTTTGGAAAATAAATTGCAATCAGGCAAGTGTACACAAGTTATATTAATTTTAAACAAGTTGGGCTTAGGAACTGCAATCAGAAAAAAATACTATTTTTTCCTTCCCCACTGTCCATTCAGACATGCCCTATAGGCCTATTTCAAAACTGCTCTTTTGTTTCTAAATCACAAAACAACAATCACTTAGTAGCTATATGTCCAACTAAGTATAAGAATAAAAGAAAAATCTAGACTTTTTAAGATTTAAAATGTTTGTGTTTGATTTATTTCCAACTTCTGTAATTTTATTCTCTTTCTATATTTAATATATTGCTGCTGGTATCATCAGGGTTAAGAACAGAGGAGGGAGAAGAGATTTGGAGGCAGAAAAGTTCTAAAAGATAGAAATGTGGCAATGGCATGTCATATGCTCATGCCTGGGCTCTCCGGGTTTAAGAGATATTTCACCTGGCTCTTTCTCTCATAGGATGCTTTAGTAGGCTCATAGAGAAGCCCCATTCAATGGATGGCTTCAGTCTCCTCCTACAGTGGCTGAACATGGATAATACACTTCTCTTTCAATCCCTGGTTGCATGTGGAAATTCCATATATATTCCTTCCTGTTCCGTTGAACTATGTCCCTTTAATATGGCCTCAGGTGCTCATGCTTTTGTTTGCCAGCTCTTATTCTCTCTCTATTCCCCTTACAAAGACACATGTTTGTTCCTCAAAATACACCCTGACTTGTCATTAGTAGAAGCACAGCACAAGTACTTCTAAAATGCAGCTACCATCTTTCTTTCTGCTGTCAGCTAGGCAACTCCAGAGACAGGTGTCCACTTTCAGACCTCTCAGGCATAGATCCAGTAATAGGCTCTGCATCTTGACAGACTCCAGGGACATGGAATCAACTTCTCCAAGTGGCCTCCTTGAAGCCCCTCTCACTTGGCATGAAGAGAAAAGCAGATTGCTAACACTGCTGCCCTATGAGTGTCCCATCTGTGTCCACGTATCATGTTAACAATGTTCTTTTAAAAATGCAGCTCTAATTGCCAACAACCCTTTGGCCACTATAATGCCTTTGGAAAACTGAGACTAGAGGTGAACTAAAAATTGAAAAACTAGTTCTTGATTGCCTGCTAGGTAAGCTCTATTCAGGTAGATTTGTACCTCACTTTGGAATGTGGGAGTATTTGCCACCTATTTCACTTACTTTCTTGAGGTGTTAGCAAATAATGACAGAAAATGTCTCATTTTTTTATGTTTTTATTTTTAATTTCTGTGGGTATATATAGTAGTTGTATATACTTATGGGACACATGAAATGTTTTGATACAAAAAAAAGAAAGAATGAAGACCTAGTTTTTGATAGCAACTGGGTAACTATAGTCAATAATAACTTAATTGTACATTTTAAGTAACTAAAAGGGTATAATTGGAATGTTCATAACATAAAGGGGATGGATATCCCATTCTCCATGATGTGATTATTTCACATTGCGTGCCTATAGAAAAGGTCCCATTTTGATGTCTTGTTAATTTAGCATACAAATATATTGCATAAAGAAAACTTTGGGGGAACGAGAATGTATTAATCCATTTTCACACTGCTATAAAGAACTGCCTGACAGTGGGTAATTTATAAAGAAAAGAGGTTTAATTGACTCACAGATCCACATGGCTTGGGGGAACCTCAGGAAACTTACAATCACGGCAAAAGGTGAAGGAGAAGCAAGCACCATCTTTACAAGGCAGCAGGAAAGAGAGGTTGTGAGGACTGCCACACACTTTTAAACCATCAGATTTCATGAGAACTCACTCACTGTCACAAGAACAACATGAGAGACTCATGGGGGATCCCATGATCCAATAACATCCCACAAGATCCCTCCCCTGACACATGAGGATTACAATTTAAGATGAGATTTGGGTGGGAGCCAGAGCCAAACCATATCAAAGGACTAATTAATATATTTAAACTCTAGAAAAATGTTCAGCCAATACTGATCACTGGCATTGTAGATAAAGAAACTTCTATTGGCCTTTAAAATATGGCCCAGTTATATAATAGAATACTGCTCAGAAAAAAAGTAAATAACTAGAGATGCCTGCAACAATCTTGATCTATCTCAAAACACACACACACACACACACACAGAAAAAAACACTATGCAGAGCAAAAGAAGTCAGTCACAAAATAGGACATATTACCATACCATTTACATGAAACTCTCAAAAAGAAAAATGTAAATCATTACTGACAGACAGAAAATCAGCAGTTGTTTGTAAATGTGAGGGAGTTTCACTGGGTTGAGGTACAAGAATTTTCTTGGTGACAGAAACTCTTATGGTGGTGAATATATATGTATATGAGTATATAAAGTTACCAAAACTCATCAAACAGTATACATTTAATGGCTAGTTTTATTTTATGTAAATTATATTTCAATAAAGTTCATTTTAAAAATATACATATTATATATATACACCCACACATGTATACATATATTTAGAAATTTCTAAATATTAGAAATCAGAAATACTAGAAATCTATATTTCTAAATTACATGTATACATATCTATATACATATATTTCTAAATTCAGTGTAAGAGCTATATACCCAGACTGTATCATATTTGCCTTTATAGAATCGCTTTCCCTGAATTGTACTATATCTTTATGCTTTGTCATAAAGCTCCCAAAGAACACAGTAAAAAGTAACCTCATCAACCCAAACTGCATTTTCTGGAGGGATGCTTTCCAGTTAGTTGTTCACCATATTATACAATATTCTTTCCATGAGGACAAACGAGAAATTTCAGCAATATGTGAGCTACTTGCAAACAATGTGTTTGTACCCTATGGACACTGAATCACATAAATGATTATTTTTTTCTCTCCCTGGTTACTTTTTCAAATTGAGAGGTTTGCAGCCTATGGGTTTCATGGCATGAACTCTATATATTAACAAAATTTTTTATTTCTCGTATTTCCCCCATTAACATTAAAGTCTCTTCTATTAGCAGTGATTTATTATTGTAGAAAGGAATAAATAATAATAAATAAATAAATAATAAATAATTTAGTAAAAAAGATATTCTCAAAAACATCTGTCAAACAAAGAGAAAGACTATAAAGGATGATAAATGCAAACACTCTAATAATTCAACTCCAAATGCTAAAGAACTGCTCAATTGCTTTTGATACATGCAAGACAAAATTTTGTCACAGAATACAGGCATCCATAAAGAGAAACCTGTTTTATGCCATTACTGGAAAGACTCTGTGTCTTGTCTTGCAAATCAAAGGAAATAATTATATAAAAGTCATTTCAGTGTTATTAACTGGAGAAATTGGGATTTTAAAAATGCTCATCTCATTGTATTGATTTAAGCATTAATTAAGATAATGTGTGTACAAGAGCCTGGCAATGTTGGTGTTTTTAAAATAAATTAATGAAATTAAGTTATACAAACAACATCTAAGAATACCACAGTTGGTGACATTTATGAAGAAAAAGGCAGGCAAGTAGAGTGTGCATATTACATATTAGATGCTTCTAAGACAATAGAGCTTGAAATGAAAAAAATGCATGACCATATTAGTATTTTCTTCTTCTGGTAATTTTCTGATTGTTATTGTTTTATATTCATTTTTTCTGCAGCTGTTCTCAAGTTCACTAACCATCTTGCTTGTGTTTTATCTTATCAACACATTTCTCACATCCTCATGCAACTACCCTTCTCAAGTATCCCCAGCAGAGGCTCATATATACAGGCAACATTCTCTTCACATTTTCCTTTTATTTCTAGTTTACTCCCAGCATGGCTTCACAAGGAAGGGAGCAGCACTGCCAAGACTTTCTCCAGGTTTAGTGAAAAAAGCTGTTAAACAAGCTCTGATTTGTCTTTCTAGGTCCACAGGAGGTAAAGCCTTTATGTTCATTTACTAGTTCATTTGACAAGGAATAATCGAGCATTTTCTATGTGCTAACTGATAGGTAACTAAGGATTGCAAAGTGAGTTCACAAACACTGCCTCAGCAAGCCTAAACATCATCTTCAGGTGGACTTATTACTGTCTCCATTTCACACAGGGAAAACTAACTGAAGAGTACCTGAGGTGGAGTGACTTTTCTAGCCTAGAGATTAGACTCTTGACTTCCACTTTCTGCAGTATGGCAGTGTAGAAGGACCCTACCATGACAATATAACTAGTTCTAAGATGTATTTCAACAAGTTTTATAATAAATTGCAAAAAAAGGAAGTAAGGAAAAGAAAGGGGGGAAAGAAAAGAAAGAAGGAAGGAAGAAAGAAGAACAGCAACAAAAACAAAGAGCTAAAATAAAAGTTGAGAGTGGTAAGCTGTAAGAGAATATGGAAGTCAGGTTACCCTAGAGTAAATGCCTACATCAGCGCAAGGCTGTTTTGAGCCAACATGAAATTGGAAAAGATAAACCTGGGGAGTCCCCCACTTTAAGCTCAGCACCTCAAAGAGAACAAATGCAGTACTAAATCAAAAGTGTCCACCAGCTCTCAACAGAAACAATAAAAGCCTCCAAAGGAAAGCATCATCAATTTATACCCTCCGGTTGCACACAGATTAAGTTGAACCAATAAAATATTAACAAAAACAAAAGGAAACAAGCCATCATATGATACAGCAGAAATAACAAAAAAAATGGATTTCTTTAGATGACCGAAGTTCTCAGATATAAAGTATAACTGTATAAAAAATATGTATTTAATGTGTAAAGGAAAATATATAATGGGTAATTAAGAACCCAAAAAGTAAAACTAATCTATTTCAAGACAGGAGAAAAAGTGGCAGCAAAGATGGTACCAAAAGGCCAAGAAGAGAAAGGGGCAGAGCAAGATGGCCAAATAAGAGCCTCACCAATTGTCCCTTCTGCAGGAACATCAAATTTTAAATCTACACAAAAATGCACCTTCATAAGAACCAAAAATCAGTGGGAAATCACAGTTTAACTTCGTATCACTGAAAGAGGCATTGAAGAGGGTAGGAAAGACAGTCTTGAATCACCAACATCACTCCTACCCCATTCCCTGGCAGCAGCTCGATGGTGGGGAGAATCTGTGCACTTGAAGGAGGGAGAGCACAGCAATTGAGGGACTTTTCATTGAACTCAGTGCTGCCTTCTCATAGAGGACAGAAAAACCCAGGTGAACTCAGTCAATATGCACTCATAGAGGGATAATTTAGACCAGCTATAGCCAGAGAGAAATACCTATCCCAGCAGTCAGAACATGACTTTCAACAAGCCTCACCACCCCACATGGGCTAAAGTGCTTTGGGGTCCTAAATAAACTTCAAAGGAAGTCTAGCCCACGACTGCCAATTCCTAGGCAAGTCCTAGTGCTGGGCTCAGAGTCAGTGGATGTGGGGGACACATGACCTAGTGAGTCACCTTGTGCCACCCTTTCCCCAATCTCAGGCAGTGCAGTTTGCAGAAACAAAAGTGACCTCTTTCTTCTTCATAAGAAGAGGAGAGGGAAGAGTAAAGAGGACTTTGTCTTGCATCTTGGATGCCAGCTCAGCCACAGAAGGCTAGGGCACCAGGCAATGTCATGAGGCCCTCATTTTAGGACCTAGTTCCTGGACAATGTTTGTAGACACACCGTGGACCAGAAGAGAACCTGCAGCCTTGAAGGGAAGGACCCAGTTTTGGTAGGATTCATCTCCTGCTGACTAAAGAGCCCTAGGGCCCTGAATAACCAGCAGCAATACCCATATGCCGTGGGCCGTGGGTGAGACTTACTGGCTTCAGGTGAGACTCGGCACATTCCTAGCTATGGTGGTTATGCTGAAAGACTCCTCTGCTTGAGAAAAGCAGAGGGAAAAGTAAAGATTTTGTCTTGTACCTTAGGTACCAACTCGGCCACAATAGGGTAGAGTGCCAAGCAGGCTTTTGGGGTCCCTAATTCTAGGCCTTCCCTCTTAGACAGCATTTCTGGACCTGCCCTTGGCCAGAAAGGAGCTCTTTGCCCTAAAGGGTGAGTCCCAGGAGCGGTATCATTCACCATAAGCTGACTGAAGAGCCCTTTGGCCTTAAGTGAATATTGGCAGAACCCTGGCAGTACTCCCCATGAACCTGCCTTGGTGGTGGCTATTGGGAGAGGTCCCTCAGCCTGTGGAAAGAAGAGGGAACAAAAGGAAAGATGAGGGAACAAAAGGAAAGACTTTTTCTTGTCATTTGAGTGCCAGCTTAGCCACAGTAATATAGAGCACCAGGTAGATTTCTAAGGTTTTTGACTCTAGTCTCTGACTCCCAGATGGCATCTTTGACCCACCTGAGGCCTAGGGGAACTTGTGACTCTGAAGGGAAAGACAAAACCCTGACTGGCTTTGCCACCTGCTGGTTGTAGGGCCCTAGGGCCTTGAGCAAAAATAGGCAGTAGTCAGGTAGTGGTTTCAGTAGGCCTTGGGCAAGACTAAGTGCTGTGCTGGCCTCTGGTCTGACTCAGCACAGTCTCAGTGGTGGAGGCCACAGAGGGGCTTCTGTCACCCTACTCCCAGCTCCAGATGGCTCAGCACATAGAGAGAAACTCCATTTGTTTGGGAGATAGTAAGGAACAAGAACAAGAGTCTCTGCTTTGTGATCAGGAGAATTATTCCAGATCTTATCCCAGATCACCAAGAAGCCATGGCATTATTGGGCTGGGGGTGCTCCCTAACACAGATACAGCTTAGATCACAACACCTAAGTCCCTTCAAATACCTGGAAAGTCTTCCCAAAAAAGACAGGTACGAATAAGCCTAGACTCTGAAGACTATAATAAATACCTACCTCTGAGACTTACTGGCTTCAAGTGAGACTCAGAACATTCCTAGCTGTGGTGGTCCAAAAGCCCAAGGGCTCATCAGGATACAAAGAAGAAATTCAGAATTCTATTAGACAAATTTAACTAACAGATTGAAATAATGTAAAAGAATCAATTAGAAATTCTGGAGCTGAAAAAATGCAATTGATATACTGAAGAATACATCAGAGACCCTTAACAGCAGACTTGACCAAGCTGAAGAAAGAATTAGTGAACTTGAAGACAGTATTTGAAAATACACAAAGGAAACAAAAGAAAAAGGAATAAAAAAAACAATGAAACACACCCATTAAATCTAGAAAGCAGACTCAAAAGGGCAAATCTAACAGTTATTGGCCTTAAAGAGCAGGTAGAATAAGAGATAGGAGTAGAAAGTTTATTCAAAAGGATAATAACAGAGAACTTCCCAAACCTAGAGAAAAGTATCAATATCCTAACACAGGAAGGTTATAGAACACCAAGCAGATTTAACCCAAAGAAGACTACCTAAAGGCAATTAATAAACTCTCAAAGATGAAGAATAAAGAAAGGATACCTAAAAGCAGCAAAAGAAAAGAAACAAGTAACATACAACGGATCTCCAATACTTCTAGCAGGATTTTCAGTGGAAACCTTACAGACCAGGAGAGAGTGACATGACATGTTTAAAGCATTGAAGAGAAAAAAACCTTTACCCTAGAATAGTATATACTGCAAAAATATCCTTCAAATGTGAAGGAGAAATAAACACTTTCCACACAAACAAAAGCTGTGGAATTTCATCAGCACCAGACATGCCCTACAAGAAATGCAAAAGGCAGTACTTCAGTCAAAAAGTAAAGGATGTTAATGAGCAATAAGTAATCACCTGAAGGTACAAATTCACTGGTAAGAGTAAGTACACAGAAATTATAAGACTGTAACTGTGGTGTGTAAACTACTCATATCTTACGTAGAAAGAGGAGAAGATGAACCAATCAAAAATAATAACTATGACAACTTTTCAAGACATAGACAGTACTGTAAGATACAAATAGGGAAAACAAAAAGTTAAAAAGTGTGGAGATGGGCCAGGCACGGTGGCCCACGCCTGTAATCCCAGCACTTTGGGAGTCCAAGGTAGGCGAATCATGAGGTCAGGATATCGAGACCATCCTGGCTAACACGGTGAAACGCCGTCTCTACTAAAAATACAAAAAATTAGCCAGGCCTGGTGGCAGGTGCCTGTAGTCCCAGCTACTCAGGAGGCTGAGGCAGGAGAATTGCTTGAACCCGGGAGGCGGAGCTTGCAGTGAGCCAAGATTGCACCACTGCACTCCAACCTGGGCAATGGAGGGAGACTCTGTCTCAAAAAAAAAAAAAAAAAAAAAAAAAAAAAAAAAAAAAAAAAGCGTGGAGATGAAGTTAAAGAGTAAAGTGTTTATTGGTTTTATTTTTGCTTGTTTGTTTATGCAATCAGTGTTAT
Source organism: Macaca mulatta (assembly GCF_049350105.2). Lineage (NCBI taxonomy): Eukaryota > Metazoa > Chordata > Mammalia > Primates > Cercopithecidae > Macaca > Macaca mulatta. The sequence goes on from NC_133419.1 coordinate 82,906,148, forward strand.
ATTGTCAAAGTTTGAGATAATGGGTTGTAAGATGTCTCTGCAAGCCTCATGGTAATCTCAAATCTAAAAACATGCGAGAGATACATGAAAAATAAAAAGCAAAAAATTAAAACATACCACCAGACAAAATCAACTTCAATAACAGGAAGACAGAAAGTAAAGAAAGAAGAAAGAGAAGATCAAAGCAACCACAAAACCAATAACAAAATGGCAGGAGTAAGTCCTTACTTATTAATAATAACATTGAATGTAAATGGATTAAACTCTCTCTCTCTCTTTTTTTTTTTTTTTTTTAAGACGAAATCTCGCTCTGTCGCCCAGGCTGGAGTGCAATGGCACAACCTCAGTTCACTGCAAGCTCCACCTCCTGGGTTCATGCCATTCTCCTGCCTCAGCTTCCCAAGCAGCTGGGACTCCAGGCACCTGCCGCCACACCCAACCAATATTTTGTATTTCTAGTAAAGATGGAGTTTCACTGTGTTAGCCAGCATGGTCTCGATCTCCTGACCTCATGATCTGCCCGCCTCGGCCTCCCAAAGTGCTGGGATTACAGGCATGAGCCACCTTACTCGGCCTTAAACTCTTTAATTAAAAAAAAGAAAGCAGAAAGAGAAGGCCACAAAACAACCTGAAAACAAATAACAAAATGACAAAAGTAAGTCCTTACTTATCAATAATAACATTGAATATAAATTGCCTAAATTCTTCTATCAAAAGACATAGAGTGGCTGAATGTATTTTTTTTAAAATGTATTACCTATTGCATAGAAAAAACACACTTATTAGAGATACACATGGACTGAAAATAAAGGGACAGAAAAAGATATCCTATGCCAATGGAAACCACAAAGAAGACGAGTAGCTATACCTATAGCAGACAAAACGGATTTCAAGTCAAAAACTGTAGTAAGAGACAAAGAAGGTCATTATACAATGGTAAAGGAATGAATCCAGCAAGAGGATATAACTACTACAGGTATAAATGCCCCCAACACTGAAGCACTCAGCTAGTTAAAACAAGTATTATTAGAGCTAAAGAAGGAGATTAAACTCCAAAGCAATAATAGCTAGAGAGTTCAACAACCTTCTTTCTGCCTTGGACAGATTATCCATAAGAAAAATCAATAAAGAGATATTGGACTTACTCTGCACCATAGAACAAATGGACCTAATAGATATTTACAGAACATTTCATCCAACAGCTGCAGAATACACATTCTTCTCCTCATCACATGGTCCATTCTCAAGGATAGATCATATGTTGGGTCACAAAACAAATCTCGAAACATTCAAAAAAACTGAAATAATATCAACCATCTTTTCTGACCACAGTGGAATAAAACTGGAAATCAATAACAAGAGGAATTTTGGAAACTATACAAACACACAGAAATTAAACAATATGTTCCCAAATGACCAGTGGGTTAATGAAGAAATTAAGAAAATTGAAACATTTCTTGAAACAAGTGACAATGGAAACACACATACCAAAATCTACTCAATACAGCAAAAGCAATATTAAGAGGAAAGTTTATAGCCGTAAGTGCCTACATCAAAAAAGTAGAAAAACTTCAACTAAATGGACAAGTGGGATTGTGTCAAGTTCAAGAGATTCTGCAAAGCCAATAAAAAATCAATGCAGTGAACAGACAACCCACAGAATGGGAGAAAATACTTGTGAACCACAAATCTGACTGGGGATTAATAACTAGAATATATAAGGAGCTCAAACAACTCTATAGGAAATATATATAATAATGGAATTTTAAAACGAGCAAAATATCTGAATAGACAGTTATCAAAAGAAAACATAAAAATGGCAAATAGGTACATGAAAAGATGCTCAATAACATTAACCAAGAGAGAAATGCACAACACTGCAAAAAAAAATCTCGCCCCAGTAAAAATGGCTTTTATCCAAAAAACAGGCAAGAGCAAATGCTGGTAAGGATGCAGAGAAAAGAGAACCCTCCCACATTGTTGGTGGGAAAGTAAATTAGTAGAAGCACTATGGAGAACAGTTTGGAGGTGCCTCAAAAAAACTAAAAGTAGAGTTACTATATAATCCAGCAATCCTCTCCTAGGTGTATACACAAAAGAAATCAGTTGATACATTTGGCTGTGTCCCCACCCAAATCTCATCTTGAATTCCCACATTTTAGGAGGGAACCAGCAGGAGGTAATTGAATCATGGGGGCAGGTCTTTCCCATGCTGTTCTTATGACAGTGAATAAGTCTCATGAGATATGATGGTTTTAAAAACAGGAGTTCCCCAGCACAAGCTCTCTTCTCTTGCCTGCTGCCATGTGAGATGTGTCTTTCACCTTCTGCCGTGATTGTGAGGCCTCCCCAGCCACGTGGAACTGTAAGTTCAATTAACCTCTTTCTTTTGTGAATTGCCCAGTCTCAGGTATGTCTTAATCAGTAGTGTGAAAATGAATGACTACATCAGTATATTGAAGAGGTATCTTCATTCTCATGTTTATTGGAGCACTGCTCACAATAGCCAAGATTTTGAAGCAACCCAAGTGTCCATCAACAAACTAAATGAATAAAGAAAATGTGGTACATTTACACAAAGTATTGCTATTCAGCCCTAAAAAGAATGAGATTCTGTTGTTTGCAACAACATGGATGGAACTGGAGATTATTATATTAAGTGAAATAATCCAGGAACAGAGAGACAGACTTTGAATGTTCTCACTAATTTGTGAGAGCTAAAAATTAAAACAATTGAACAAATGGACACAGAGAGTAGAAGGATGGTTAATAGAGGCTGGGAAGGATAGTGGGAGTTTGGGGAGTGGGGAAGTGGGGATGGTTAATGGGTACGAAAAAATAGAAAGAATGAGTAAGAACTAGTATTTAATAGCACAACAGGGTGACTATAGTCAATGGTAATTTAATTGTACATTTTAAATAACGGGGTACTTATTTAAAAAATAAATAATATAATTGAATTGGATTGTTTGTAACCAAAGGATAAACACTTAAGGTGAAGGATACCCCACTTACCCTGATGCTATTATTAAGCATTGAATGCCTGTACCAAAATATATCATGTACTCCATAAATATCTACACCTACTATGATCCACAAAAATTAAAAATAAGTAAATTTTAAAAATATGAAAAGTTTACAAAGGCCAAAAGGTAGCAAGGGAAGAAATACTCATGGAGGCAATGGCAAGCCCAGGGCTGAGGCAACCAGGCAGGTGGCGGTGAGTGGCAAGGAAGGAGGAATAACCGCAGAGGCTGCACCAAGCCCACTAGACTTTAGCATGTATTGTAGTGCAGGTTTCCTGCCAACAAGTTCTTTCAACACTTGTACAGTTGAAAATGTCTATGTATGGAGCAAGATGGCCGAATAGGAGCAGCTCCAATCTCCAACTCCCAGCACGAGCGACACAGAAGACCGGTGATTTCTGCATTTTCAACTGAGGTACTGGGTTCATCTCACTGGGGAGTGCCGGATGATCGGTGCTGGTCAGCTGCTGCAGCCCGACCAGCGAGAGCTGAAGCAGGGCGAGGCATTGACTCACCTGGGAAGCGCAAGGGGGAAGGGAGTCCCTTTTCCTAGCCAGGGGAACTGAGACACACAACACCTGGAAAATCGGGTAACTCCCACCCCAATACTGCGCTTTAAGCAAACAGGCACACCAGGAGATCATATCCCACACCTGGCCGGGAGGGTCCCACACCCACGGAGCCTCCCTCATTGCTAGCGCAGCAGTCTGTGATCTACCGGCAAGGCAGCAGCGAGGCTGGGGGAGGGGCGCCCGCCATTGCTGAGGCTTAAGTAGTTAAACAAAGCCGCTGGGAAGCTCGAACTGGGTGGAGCTCACAGCAGCTCAAGGAAACCTGCCTGTCTCTGTAGACTCCACCTCTGGGGACAGGGCACAGTAAACTAAACAAACGCAGCAGTCACCTCTGCAGACGCAAACGACTCTGTCTGACAGCTTTGAAGAGAGCAGTGGATCTCCCAACACGGAGGTTGAGATCTGAGAAGGGACAGACTCCCTGCTCAAGTGGGTCCCTGACCCCTGAGTAGCCTAACTGGGAGACATCCCCCACTAGGGGCAGTCTGACACCCCACACCTCACAGGGAGGAGTACACCCCTGAGAGGAAGCTTCCAAAGCAAGAATCAGACAGGTACACTCGCTGTTCAGAAATATTCTATCTTCTGCAGCCTCTGCTGCTGACACTCAGGCAAACAGGGTCTGGAGTGGACCTCAAGCAATCTCCAACAGACCTACAGCTGAGGGTCCTGACTGGTAGAAGGAAAACTATCAAACAGGAAGGACACCTACACCAAAACCCCATCAGTACATCACCATCATCAAAGACCAGAGGCAGATAAAACCACAAAGATGGGGAAAAAGCAGGGCAGAAAGGCTGGAAATTCAAAAAATAAGAGCGCATCTCCCCCGGCAAAGGAGCGCAGCTCATCGCCAGCAATGGATCAAAGCTGGACAGAGAATGACTTTGACGAGATGAGAGAAGAAGGCTTCAGTCCATCAAATTTCTCAGAGCTAAAGGAGGAATTACGTACCCAGTGCAAAGAAACTAAAAATCTTGAAAAAAAAGTGGAAGAATTGATGGCTAGAGTAATTAATGCAGAGAAGGTCCTAAACGAAATGAAAGAGATGAAAACCATGACACGAGAAATACGTGACAAATGCACAAGCTTCAGTAACCGACTCGATCAACTGGAAGAAAGAGTATCAGCGATTGAGGATCAAATGAATGAAATGAAGCGAGAAGAGAAACCAAAAGAAAAAAGAAGAAAAAGAAATGAACAAAGCCTGCAAGAAGTATGGGATTATGTAAAAAGACCAAATCTACGTCTGATTGGGGTGCCTGAAAGTGAGGGGGAAAATGGAACCAAGTTGGAAAACACTCTTCAGGATATCATCCAGGAGAACTTCCCCAACCTAGTAGGGCAGGCCAACATTCAAATCCGGGAAACACAGAGAACGCCACAAAGATACTCCTCGAGAAGAGCAACTCCAAGACACATAATTGCCAGATTCACCAAAGTTGAAATGAAGGAAAAAATCTTAAGGGCAGCCAGAGAGAAAGGTCGGGTTACCCACAAAGGGAAGCCCATCAGACTAACAGCAGATCTCTCAGCAGAAACTCTACAAGCCAGAAGAGAGTGGGGGCCAATATTCAACATTCTTAAAGAAAAGAATTTTAAACCCAGAATTTCATATCCAGCCAAACTAAGTTTCATAAGTGAAGGAGAAATAAAATCCTTTACAGATAAGCAAATGCTTAGAGATTTTGTCACCACTAGGCCTGCCTTACAAGAGACCCTGAAGGAAGCACTAAACATGGAAAGGAACAACCGGTACCAGCCATTGCAAAAATATGCCAAAATGTAAAGACCATTGAGGCTAGGAAGAAACTGCATCAACTAACGAGCAAAATAACCAGTTAATATCATAATGGCAGGATCAAGTTCACACATAACAATCTTAACCTTAAATGTAAATGGACTAAATGCTCCAATTAAAAGACACAGACTGGCAAACTGGATAAAGAGTCAAGACCCATCAGTCTGCTGTATTCAGGAGACCCATCTCACACGCAGAGACATACATAGGCTCAAAATAAAGGGATGGAGGAAGATTTACCAAGCCAATGGAGAACAAAAAAAAGCAGGGGTTGCAATACTAGTCTCTGATAAAACAGACTTTAAACCATCAAAGATCAAAAGAGACAAAGAAGGCCATTACATAATGGTAAAGGGATCAATTCAACAGGAAGAGCTAACTATCCTAAATATATATGCACCCAATACAGGAGCACCCAGATTCATAAAGCAAGTCCTTAGAGACTTACAAAGAGACTTAGACTCCCATACAATAATAATGGGAGACTTCAACACTCCACTGTCAACATTAGACAGATCAACGAGACAGAAAGTTAACAAGGATATCCAGGAATTGAACTCATCTCTGCAGCAAGCAGACCTAATAGACATCTATAGAACTCTCCACCCCAAATCAACAGAATATACATTCTTCTCAGCACCACATCATACTTACTCCAAAATTGACCACGTAATTGGAAGTAAAGCACTCCTCAGCAAATGTACAAGAACAGAAATTATAACAAACTCTCTCTCAGACCACAGTGCAATCAAACTAGAACTCAGGACTAAGAAAATCAATCAAAACCGCTCAACTACATGGAAACTGAACAACCTGCTCCTCAATGACTACTGGGTACATAACGAAATGAAGGCAGAAATAAAGATGTTCTTTGAAACCAATGAGAACAAAGATACAACATACCAGAATCTCTGGGACACATTTAAAGCAGTGTGTAGAGGGAAATTTATAGCACTAAATGCCCACAAGAGAAAGCAGGAAAGATCTAAAATTGACACTCTAACATCACAATTAAAAGAACTAGAGAAGCAAGAGCAAACACATTCGAAAGCTAGCAGAAGGCAAGAAATAACTAAGATCAGAGCAGAACTGAAGGAGATAGAGACACAAAAAACCCTCCAAAAAATCAATAAATCCAGGAGTTGGTTTTTTGAAAAGATCAACAAAATTGACAGACCACTAGCCAGACTAATAAAGAAGAAAAGAGAGAAGAATCAAATCGACGCAATTAAAAATGATAAAGGGGATATCACCACCGACTCCACAGAAATACAAACTACCATCAGAGAATACTATAAACACCTCTACGCAAATAAACTGGAAAATCTAGAAGAAATGGATAATTTCCTGGACACTTACACTCTTCCAAGACTAAACCAGGAAGAAGTTGAATCCCTGAATAGACCAATAGCAGGCTCTGAAATTGAGGCAACAATTAATAGCCTACCAACCAAAAAAAGTCCAGGACCAGATGGATTCACAGCTGAATTCTACCAGAGGTACAAGGAGGAGTTGGTACCATTCCTTCTGAAACTATTCCAATCAATAGAAAAAGAGGGAATCCTCCCTAACTCATTTTATGAGGCCAACATCATCCTGATACCAAAGCCTGGCAGAGACACAACAAAAAAAGAGAATTTTAGACCAATATCCCTGATGAACATCGATGCAAAAATCCTCAATAAAATACTGGCAAACCGGATTCAGCAACACATCAAAAAGCTTATCCACCATGATCAAGTGGCCTTCATCCCTGGGATGCAAGGCTGGTTCAACATTCGCAAATCAATAAACATAATCCAGCATATAAACAGAACCAAAGACAAGAACCACATGATTATCTCAATTGATGCAGAAAAGGCTTTTGACAAAATTCAACAGCCCTTCATGCTAAAAACACTCAATAAATTCGATATTGATGGAACGTACCTCAAAATAATAAGAGCTATTTATGACAAACCCACAGCCAATATCATACTGAATGGGCAAAAACTGGTAAAATTCCCTTTGAAAACTGGCACAAGACAGGGATGCCCTCTCTCACCACTCCTATTCAACACAGTGTTGGAAGTTCTGGCTAGGGCAATCAGGCAAGAGAAAGAAATCAAGGGTATTCAGTTAGGAAAAGAAGAAGTCAAATTGTCCCTCTTTGCAGATGACATGATTGTATATTTAGAAAACCCCATTGTCTCAGCCCAAAATCTCCTTAAGCTGATAAGCAACTTCAGCAAAGTCTCAGGATACAAAATTAATGTGCAAAAATCACAAGCATTCTTATACACCAGTAACAGACAAACAGAGAGCCAAATCAGGAATGAACTTCCATTCACAATTGCTTCAAAGAGAATAAAATACCTAGGAATCCAACTTACAAGGGATGTAAAGGACCTCTTCAAGGAGAACTACAAACCACTGCTCAGTGAAATAAAAGAGGACACAAACAAATGGAAGAACATACCATGCTCATGGATAGGAAGAATCAATATCGTGAAAATGGCCATACTGCCCAAGGTAATTTATAGATTCAATGCCATCCCCATCAAGCTACCAATGAGTTTCCTCACAGAATTGGAAAAAACTGCTTTAAAGTTCATATGGAACCAAAAAAGAGCCCGCATCTCCAAGACAATCCTAAGTCAAAAGAACAAAGCTGGAGGCATCACACTACCTGACTTCAAACTATACTACAAGGCTACAGTAACCAAAACAGCATGGTACTGGTACCAAAACAGAGATATAGACCAATGGAACAGAACAGAGTCCTCAGAAATAATACCACACATCTACAGCCATTTGATCTTTGACAAACCTGAGAGAAACAAGAAATGGGGAAAGGACTCCCTATTTAATAAATGGTGCTGGGAAAATTGGCTAGCCATAAGTAGAAAGCTGAAACTGGATCCTTTCCTTACTCCTTATACGAAAATTAATTCAAGATGGATTAGAGACTTAAATGTTAGACCTAATACCATAAAAATCCTAGAGGAAAACCTAGGTAGTACCATTCAGGACATAGGCATGGGCAAAGACTTCATGTCTAAAACACCAAAAGCAACGGCAGCAAAAGCCAAAATTGACAAATGGGATCTCATTAAACTAAAGAGCTTCTGCACAGCAAAAGAAACTACCATCAGAGTGAACAGGCAACCTACAGAATGGGAGAAAATTTTTGCAATCTACTCATCTGACAAAGGGCTAATATCCAGAACCTACAAAGAACTCAAACAAATTTACAAGAAAAAAACAAACAACCCCATCAAAAAGTGGGCAAAGGATATGAACAGACATTTCTCAAAAGAAGACATTCATACAGCCAACAGACACATGAAAAAATGCTCACTCATCATCACTGGCCATCAGAGAAATACAAATCAAAACCACAATGAGATACCATCTCACACCAGTTAGAATGGCAATCATTAACAAGTCAGGAAACAACAGGTGCTGGAGAGGATGTGGAGAAATAGGAACACTTTTACACTGTTGGTGGGATTGTAAACTAGTTCAACCATTATGGAAAACAGTATGGCGATTCCTCAAGGATCTAAAACTAGATGTACCATATGACCCAGCCATCCCATTACTGGGTATATACCCAAAGGATTATCAATTATGCTGCTATAAAGACACATGCACACGTATGTTTATTGCGGCACTATTCACAATAGCAAAGAGTTGGAATCAACCCAAATGTCCATCAGTGACAGATTGGATTAAGAAAATGTGGCACATATACACCATGGAATACTATGCAGCCATAAAAAAGGATGAGTTTGAGTCCTTTGTAGGGACTTGGATGCAGCTGGAATCCATCATTCTTAGCAAACTATCACAAGAACAGAAAACCAAACACCGCATGTTCTCACTCATAGGTGGGAACTGAACAATGAGATCACTCGGACTCAGGAAGGGGAACATCACACACCGGGGCCTATCATGGGGAGGGGGGAGGGGGGAGGGATTGCATTGGGAGTTATACCTGATGTAAATGACAAGTTGATGGGTGCAGCACAGCAACATGGCACAAGTATACATATGTAACAAACCTGCACGTTATGCACATGTACCCTACAACTTAAAGTATAATAATAATAAACAAATTAAAAAAAAAAAAGAAAATGTCTATGTATCACCTTCATTTTTTCAAATATATTTTCATTGGACTAAAATTTTTACCTGAAAAATTGCTTTCTTTCAGCATTATAATTATGTCATCCCACTGTCTTCTGGCACTATTTTTGTCTCAGGAGAAATCAGATGCCATTAATATTGTTATACCATTGTGTAAAATTTCTTTTCTCTCTGGCTCCCTTTAAGGTATGTTCTTTATCTTTGATTTTAAACTGTTTGATTATGATGTAGTTTTATTTGCCTTTAGTTAATTTTCAGACTTTCTTCACACTGTGTCTGTTTTTGTTTTTTAAATCAAATTTGGAAAAAAAAATGTTGACTAATGGTTTTTCAGATAGATAGACCCAACAATTCTACTTTTAGGTAATAACACTAGAGAATTTTTTTTAATTCTGCATGTTTTATACACACATATGCACAAAAAATAAGAAATATTATAATAGCCAAGATATGGAAATAATCCAGATGTCCATTATCAAATGAATGAATTAACACATTGTGGCATATTCAAACAATGAAATGCTACTCAAAAAATTAAAGCAATGAAGTACTGATGAACACAGCACCATGCATAAATATGAAAAATATGATGCTGATTGAAAACCATAACATACTCCATAGGATACTATTTATGCACAAATTTAGAATGGAATAGACAAAATTTTAGTTGTAGATATGAGCAGTGTGGCCTGGTGAGGAAATAGTTGACTGAAAAGAAGCACACCAGAATTTAGAATATACTGGATTATGAAAATAGTTTAGACACTAATTGGAGTGATGATTACATAAGTGCGTGTGTGTGCGTGTGTGTGTGTAAACTCAGCAAACGATATACTTAATATCTTTGGATCATGCAACAAGGTACTTATGTGCCCGCTAAAATTTCATTGGAAGCCTAAACAAACAACTGATTAAACATATCTAAATGGAGAAATTCAGAAATTGAAACTAGATCAGAAGAAAAGGCCCAACTGAAGCACAGAAAGATCAATAAAGAAAATGATAAAATGAAAGTTAAGCTACAAAGAAGACATTTTCTCTTTCTATTAACTTGATAGGTCAAGTACGTGTATCAAACTTCGATAACAAATAATAAAAAATTCAGGTTAAAACATTATAAGAATCCTTCTAAAATAATGTAGAGTTGACAACAGACTTATGAATCATGACACTAAAATCTAAGCAAAGGTAGAAATCCAAGGAGGCGAGCAGAACACTGAAACCACTTTAATTCTGAGGGATTTTGCCATACCTAGGAAGAGCTTAGATTTTGAGAGTTTCCCAGGATTTTCGGTAGAGCAATAAAACCTGGGGAGTAATAAAGTCTGTGACTCTAACGGCAATTCATTTAGGTAAGAATGGCTTAAATAAACACATCTAACCCTGTCCCAATCCAAGGCTAATGCAAGGAAAGTTGCCTTGGCTCTGATGAGAAAGGGGCATGGGATATGAAAATAATTCCACAAAGTCTTCAGGATTGCAGATAAATCTCCAGCTTATTTGTGACTGACATTCATAGCATTTTATAGTTCTAAAAGCCTCAAATTAAAAGTGGTCCCTGACAAGAGGTGCCCTTTGGTGCCTGGAAGTAGCAAACACAAAGGATGTAAACTCAAAAATCCCCACAAATAATTTTATGTGGGCACTAAGTATTTCATAATCAAAAATGAGCCCAGAAGGAAACAAGACACACTAGGGGAGAATTATCCAAAAGCTGAATAAAAACCAGCAGAGAAAGCTCTATAAAAACTCATGAACAGTGGGTCTTGATGAGCTTCCGGGTTTATGGATTCGTGGGCTGCTTCCAACTGCTAGGAGGGTGGTGCACTCCAACTCTGGGACCGAAGACCCTGTGCTCAGGACTCTTCCAGACCTCTTTATCCGGCTGTTCATCTTCCATAATCAACTGGTAGACATTACATCCAAGAGGAAATAATCCAGGCAAGGAAGCACAAGCTAATCAAGATGTGTAGTTCTGTGGCTGCCAAGTTGTGGTTTTTGACAGATCGTCGCATCAGGGAAGACTATCCTCAAAAAGAGGTTTTACGAGCGCTGAAGGCCAAATGTTGTGAGGAGGAACTGGACTTTAGGGCTGTGGTGATGGATGAGGTGGTGCTGACAATCGAGCAAGGAAACCTGGGTCTGAGGATCAATGGAGAGCTAATCACTGCCTACCCACAAGTGGTGGTAGTCAGAGTACCAACCCCTTGGGTGCAGAGTGATAGTGACATCACTGTTTTGCGCCATCTAGAGAAGATGGGATGCCGGTTAATGAACCGACCTCAAGCCATCCTGAACTGCGTTAATAAGTTCTGGACATTTCAAGAGTTAGCTGGCCATGGTGTTCCTCTGCCAGATACTTTCTCTTATGGTGGCCATGAAAATTTTGCTAAAATGATTGATGAAGCAGAAGTACTGGAGTTCCCAATGGTAGTAAAGAATACGCGGGGTCATAGAGGTAAAGCTGTTTTCTTGGCTCGAGATAAGCACCATTTGGCTGATCTAAGCCATCTTATTCGCCATGAAGCACCATACCTGTTCCAGAAGTATGTTAAAGAGTCTCATAGACGGGATGTACGTGTCATTGTCGTGGGAGGCCGTGTGGTTGGCACCATGTTACGTTGTTCAACAGATGGGAGAATGCAAAGCAACTGCTCATTAGGTGGTGTGGGGATGATGTGCTCATTGAGTGAACAAGGGAAGCAGCTAGCTATCCAGGTGTCTAATATCCTGGGGATGGATGTATGTGGCATTGACCTGTTGATGAAAGATGACGGCTCCTTCTGCGTCTGTGAGGCCAATGCAAATGTAGGTTTCATCGCCTTTGATAAGGCTTGTAATCTAGATGTAGCTGGTATCATAGCAGACTATGCCGCCTCCCTTCTACCCTCTGGCCGGCTCACCCGGCGTATGTCCCTGCTCTCCGTGGTGTCCACTGCCAGTGAGACTAGTGAGCCGGAGCTGGGTCCCCCAGCCAGCACTGCTGTTGACAACATGAGTGCAAGTTCCAGCTCTGTTGACAGCGACCCTGAAAGCACGGAGCGAGAGCTGCTCACCAAGCTCCCAGGGGGCCTGTTCAACATGAACCAGCTGCTAGCCAATGAAATCAAACTACTGGTGGACTGACTCCACTGGTAATTAACCAACAAAACCCTTGTAAAACTTTCTTTCTTTTTTCTTTTCTATTTTTGAAACCAACTTGCAATGCTGTTCATGGTGGATGCTCAGGAAGATGAGAGAAAATTAGTAGGATTAGTTGGAGAGAGTGGGAGATAGATGAGACCTCTGCTTGTAAGATGTTACTTTCATTTACAAATCCTACAAATAGAGAGGCAGAATAGGTGGGGTATAGAAAAATGTCAGGCTCTCATAGTTCCCCTTTAAATTGCTAAAAAATTTGTATACTCATAGGCCATGAGGAACAAATACTTTTTTTTTTCATGGTCCCTTGCTTTTGTTTTTGTACAAAAAAAAAAAAATAATAATAACAGTTTTGCTACAAATATCCGAGTAGCATAACTTCACATTGTGTTGGAAGATTTGTCATTGAGGAAAACATCTGCTTAAATTACAGGAATTTTTGTATTATACAGCTCTGAAAATTCTGCCATTTCCTTATTAACTAGCAGCTTTAGTTTGTAGTTTATGAAATCTCGAGGGGCTCTTTTACTGGGATTTCTTATTTTTGTTTTTTGTTTTCTTCCCCTTAATTTGGTGGGAGGGTCAAAGTGACTATAACCCAATAAAGACTTCTTAATGACAAAAAAAAAATAAAAAATAAAATAAAAAAAAATTTTAAAAACCCAGCAGAAACAAATTCACACAAATTTCAGAAATTTTTTATAATTTTGCAATTATCAAATGTGAAGTATTTTAAACATATATTTAAAATGTTTAAGAAAATAAAAGAAGAGAAAGCCTGATAATAACTGCAGGAAAAAAACTGAATTTAACTTCTGGAATTAAAATATAGAATAGTCCAAAGTAAAAAATTAATGTGCAGTCTTAATAATATATTAGACACAATTGAAAATAGAACTGAAAATCGTTTTTAAAAATTATTCAGAAGGCCTCAAAAAGATTAAGGAAGTGGCAGAAAATGTGAAAGAGTGGGTAAGAGAGACAGAAAAAAGGAAGCGAAGGTATAATGTATGTGCCTATTCCAAGTTACATAATGAAAATATAGATAGAATATAGAATAGCAGATGTTAGAATGATGACATAGTCAATGTCTCAGATTCATGAAGTCCAAGAAGTATAAAAGAAAATGAACAGAAATTTATTCATATACACATAATAGTAACATTAAAATACTAAAGATGAAGAAAATATATTAATAGCATCTTTGGGGGGAAGGAAGATAGATTACCCTTAGACAATCATCAATTAGACTGATAGCTGACTTTAACAAACACATTCAAAGCCAGATGACAGTGTACTTACCTCTTCAACATGTTGAAAGACTATTTTCAACCTGGAATTCTATACTCACAAAAGTATCTTTCAATAATGACAGATAATTAAAGACACTTCTAAACGAACAAGTACATTTAGAATGTTTGGCACCATATGATTCTCACAAAAGGAAGTTCTATGACAAAAATCCCAGATGAAAGGTCTGAAGTACAAGAAAAAAAGAATAAAATAAAGGTGAAATATATGTAAACAAATCTGAAAGAAGACTGACTATTTAATTATAATAATATTTTATAGAATAAAATAAAAATTAAATTCACAAATATAATATAAAAGTTGAGAAGAGATAAAGTATTCTAATTTCCTATGTTTTCCAAAAGGAGGGTAACAGTTTTGATTACTTTCAGGTATTATAAGTGAAGACATTCATGTTGTAATATTGTGGGTGACCAATGGAGCATTCTCCATTGGAACAAATTGTGTAAATTTTTTGCTAGTATGGTCCTGAAGAGTGACTACCAAAGATATATATGTTCTAAGCTTTGGAACCTGTGATTGTTACTTTATATGACAAGAGGGAACTTGCAGATTAATTAAGGATCTTGAAATGGAGAGATTATTCTGTATTATGCAGGCAGTCCCTAAATATCACAAGTGTCCTTATAAGAGGGAAGTATTGGGGAATTTGATGTGGCGACTACAGAGAAGAGGAAAAGAGGCCAGGACCCGTGGCTCACGCCTGTAATCCCAGCACTTTGGGAGGCCGAGGTGGGCGGATCACGAGGTCAGGAGACTGAGACCATCCTGGCTAATACGGTGAAACCCCGTCTCTACTAAAAATACAAAAAATTATCCAGGCATGGTGGCGGGCGCCTGTAGTCCCAGCTACTTGGGAGGCTGACGCAGGAGAAAGGCGTGAACCCAGGGAGGCGGAGCTTGCAGTAAGCCGAGATCTCGCCGCTGCACTCCAGCCTGGGCGACAGAGCTGGACTCCATTTCAAAAAAAAAAAGGAAAAGATATGTGATGATAAAAGCAGATGTTGCAATTATGAGCTTTGACGATGAAATAGAGTCCTAAAGCAAGAAATACAGGTGTCCAGTAGAAACTGAAAGGGGCAAGGAAACAGATTCTCCCTTTCATACCGCCAGAGGAATTAGTCTTGTTGACATCTTGACTTTAACCCAGTGAAACTGATTTTAGACTCTGCCTTTCATAAATGTAAGAGAATAAATTTGTGTTGTTGTAATCCACTAAATTTGTGCCATTTCTTACAGCAGCAAGAAGAAAGTGATATATATGAAAACATGGATGATAAAAGTATTGAGCCAATCCAAAAGGAAGCTGTTTTAGCTCTACCAAGATACCATAGACTGGGTGACTTAAACAACAGACGTGTATTTCTCACTAGAGGCTGAGAAGCCCAGCAGATTCTGTTTTTGTCTTGCAGATGGCTGCCTACTTGCTATATCTCCACATGGCAGAAAAGAGAGGCCTGATATCTCTTCGCCTTCTTACAAGGGCACTAATCTACCACAGAGGATCCACCCTCATGACCTCATCTAAGCCCAGTTACTTCCCAAAAGCCCTACCTCTCAATACCATCACATTGGCGGATAAGGCTTCAACATATACCTGTAGGGGAGCACATTCAGTCTATAATAAAAGCAAATAGCATAGAGAAAAAAATCATAGAGATGGTAGAACAAAGAGAAAGCATAAAAAATGTAGATACAAGCCCATATGTATGTTAGTCTATTAAATATTAATGAGCTACTTTTCTATAGATAAAAGATAAAGATTGTCAAGAGATTTAAAAAAAATAGATCCACAACTAAAATGCAAGAATAGAAAAATATCAAAAATTAAAGAATGAAGGAAAATATGGCACACAAATATGAACAAAGGAAAGATGATTTAGCTATGCCCCAAAGAGAAAAAAAAAACTCACTAAAGATGACCACTCCGCAAGATAAAATATTCAATTCATCAGAGAAAAGCACATGAAAAATGCTCAACATTATTAGTCAATAGGGATATATAAGTCAAAACTACAGTGAGATACCACATCACACCCATAGGGATGGATATAATAATAATTTTTTGAGGAAAAAAAGCAAATTATTGGCAAGGATATGGAGAAACTGGAACCTTCATACATTGCTGGCAGGAATGTACAATGGTGCAGTCACTATGGAAAATAATTTGGCTGTTTCTCAAAAAGTTAAACATAGAATTACTATATAATCCAGAAACTCCTCTCCTAGGAATTCACACAAAATTAATGAAAACAGGGACTCAACCAGATACAACAAAAAGGTATGAATAACTTAAGTGTACGTCAATTTAAAAATGGATAAACAAAAATTAATATATGCATGCGACTGAATATTATTCAGTCATAAAGAGCAATGAAGTTCTGATACGTGCTACAACATGGATGAATCTTACAAACATTCTAAGTAAAATAAGTCAAAAACAAAAGGGTGAATGTTATGATTTATCTTACATAAAAAAGGTGAATGTTATGATTTATCTTACATAAAAAATTTAGAATAAGCAAAGTTACAGTGACAGAAAGTAAATTAGGAATTAACAGAGGCTACGGAGAGGGGAGAATGGGGGAATTATTGCTTAATATATACCAGGTTTCTGTTTGGAGCGATGAAAAAGTTTTGGAAATAGACAGCTGTGATGGTTTCATAATATTGTGAATATAATGAATGGTCACCGAATTGGATACTTAAAATGGTTACATTACAAATATATTTTATATATACACACATATAATGCATACAATTTTGTATACATATGTATTGTGTGTGTGTATCTGTTTTAAAAAAATAGAATTCTGATAAAGAGAAGCCCAGGAAATACAATATCATGGAATCCAAGGGCAGTATGCAGGGTTCTCAGGAGAAAGATGTGGTAAGTCTCAGGAGAAAGATGTGGTAAACATTGCCTAAGGTTGACAGGTATTTAAACAGACACACTCTGGATTCAATACCAGATCTGTCACTTCTTAAGTTTGTAATACTGGCTGATATGGTTTGGATGTGTGTCTCCTCCAAATCTCATGTTAAAATGTCACTCCCAGTTTTGGAGGTAGGACCTAGTGGGAGGTGTTGGATCATGAGGATGGATCCCTTAAGAATGGTTTAGTACCCTAGAACATAAAGCATAGTAATAATAATAATAAGAATGGTTTAGCATTAAACCTTTGGTGATGAGCGGGTTCTCTCTCTGTTAGTTCAAGAGCAGGTTGCTTGAAGGAGCCTGGCATATCTCTTGCTCCCTCTCTCACCATGTGACACACCTGCTCACCTTTCACCTTCTGCCATGAGTTATAAATTCCTGAGGCCTCACTAGAAGTTGAGCAGATGCCTGTGTCACACTTGTACATCCTGCAGAACTATGAGACAAATAAACCTCTCTTCTTTACAAATTACCTAGTCTCCAGTATTCCTTCATAGCATCATAAAAAGGACTAACACACTGGCTCAATCGACTAACTTTTCTTAGGTTCAGTTTTTTGTTTCTGTTTTATCTTGTTTTGTTTTGTTTTTTCAGAAACAGGGTCTCTGTCACCCAGGCTGGAGTACAGTGGCATGATTTCAGCTCACTGCAGCCTTGACCTCCCAGCCCAAGCAATCCTTCCACCTCAGCCTCCCAAGTAGCTGGGTCTGCAGGCACATGCCACCAGGCTTGGCTAATTTTGTATTATTTGTAGCGATGGGGTTTCACATATTATCCAGGCTGGTCTCAAACTTCTAGGATTAAGCAATCCATCTGCCTCAGTTGCCCAATGTGCTAGGATTACAGGCATGAGCCACCACACCCAGCCAGGTTCAGTTTTTTAATCCATTAAATAGGAATAATAATAATATTAAATAGGAATAATCTATTAAATAGAAATAATATAAGAACTATAGTGATGAGTAAAGATCCAAGGGCCAAGTCTAAAATAGTATAATCATTTAATAAATGATAGCATCTAATATTCTATTTTATTTGCTTACATGTCTATTTTCCTGGAGATCATAGACTCTCCCTATAATTCTATTTCCAGTTTCCAACACAGTATCTGGATATATTAGACTTAACTCTAATCTGCAACTGTCAGGGAGATCTTCATACGTACAACTAAAATTCTGACTCTCACACTACCATAGGCATCAGTAGAATATAGAACAGAATCCACTTGCCAGCAGGGTAGCATCAAGCATTCTTCATCATCAGGAATCCTTGCAGTGGTCCAGCACATCAGTGTTGGTCCAGCATAGCTCTCTGGGAGATACATGTTTCCCAGATGACTGCTCAGATGCAAGGAGATGAAACTTGCATCATATAGGGTATTAGTTATCTATTGATGCATAACAAATTGGCTCCAGAATTGCTAGCTTAAAACAACAAACCTTTTTTTTCTTTAATCCTGCAGTTTTTATAGGACAGGAATCTGGGTGCAATTTACCTGAGTCTTCTGGTTCAAGGTATCTCACAAGGCTGTAATCAAGGCATCAGCCAGGGATGCAGTAATCTCAAGACTTCACTAGGGGAAGATTCACTTATAAGCTCATTGCCTGGTTATTGGCAGAGTTCAGTTCCTTACAGGTTATTGGACTGAAGGCCTCAGTTCCATTCTTGCTATTGGCCAGATGCTCCCTTCAGTTTCTTGCCACATAGGCCTTCTCCACAGGAGAGTAGCACACAATGTACTAACAGGCTTACATCAGAGCAGTCAAACAAGAGCACAAGAGAGGATGAACAAGAAGGAACCTAGGGCCATTTGTAACCTTATCTTGGAATTGGCCATAACTTTTGTTATATCCTAGTTGTTAGAGATGTGTCACTAGGTCCAGCCTACACTTAAGAGAACAAAATTACATAAGGGCACGAATACCAGGAGTCAGGGATTTTTTGGATCCATTTTGGAGGCTGCCTACCACAGGCATTGTGGTTAACAACCTAGCTTAGAAGCCTCACTTTCTACAGAAATCAATAACTTTTGTAAAACTCCACAAGCTTAGCTTCCAGGCTCCCCTCAAAAGAAATGGCATTACAAGACTTAACATCCTAAGAAAGTCTAAGGTATTGCCTTCGCATAAGGTATTTATAACTCATATATAGTTTCTTCTATCTTAGTTGCTCAATCTTTTTTTTTTTTTTTTTTAGATGGAGTCTTGCTCTGTCACCAGGCTGGAGTGCAGTGGCGCAATCTCGGCTCACTGCAACCTCCGTCTACCGGGTTCAAGCAATTCTCCTGCCTCAACCGCCTGAGTAGCCACCTGAGTAGCTGGGAGTTCAGGCACGCACCACCATGCCCAGCTGATTTTTGTATTTTTAGTAGAGACAGGGTTTCACCATGTTGGCCAGGATGTTCTCAATCTCTTGACCTCATGATCCACCCACCTCGTCCTCCCAAAGTGCTGGAATTACAGGTGTGAGCCATCACCATGCCTGGCCGCTCAATCATTTTTATCACAAGCAATGTCGCTTAGCAATATACTAATAGTTGACATTCTACCCTCATCAGATCACCAGGAAAATAGGTAGAAAGATTAAGAAAAATCAAACTATCTTTGCCCACCACATAAAGTAACTATTTTTGTAAGTCAAGGATATTCAAATATTTGCAAATTAATATGGTACAAACTAACATTATATTTTAATTAATACATATGGCTATCAAATTTAATTTAACTGAATTGGACTTGCAAAATCAAGTTTGCAAACAGTCAAACAAACACTATAATGCCAGGAAACAGAATAGGATGCAAATATTGACTTTTCTGGAGCGAAATCTGGGAAAAATCAGGCCTATAGTAGCTGATAGCTAGCAGAATGAATTTGTCACACACTAAGAATAACTGGAGAAAATCTACTATAATGTAGGACAGGGCCATATTAATAAAAAGTTCATTATTTAACAAATGTTATTGCTGTGGAGGCCCAATTTCAGTTCAGGTGACTTAAACAAAATTGTTTGAACACCACAACATACTAGGAAGTGTGGTAACAGCTAGAAATAGAAATGTATAATACATGGTCCCTGACCTCAATAAACCAATGTGCTTATATTTAGAGAACTTCTATTGTATTGCAGACACTATGCTCGTAGCTAAGTAGAAAAAAGATAAATGAGATAATAGGCTCTGCACTCAAAGTATTTATGAACAAACAGAGCTAGACATAAAAAGTTTATTATTTTATAAACAAGGCAGAGAGTGGCAGAGATGTGGTTGCAGAGGTGGAAAGAGCCCGAATGACAGGGAGCTTTGTAAGCTAAGCTGAGGCAGTCAGTGGGAAGTCATTGAAAGTTTTCATCAAGATAATAATGTGATCAAAAATATAATGTTTGCTGCTGTATGCATGATGGATATAAGGGAGATCAGTGTGAATTCAGAAATATACATCTTTGTAGAGAGGAAAAGGATCTAAATTAAGGCAGTGGGAGAGGAATGGAAACTTTCTTTATTCAGCTTCTGTTCACAGAGATATACAAATCAATCCAGAAATTCACCTCTCCCTTAATCAGCCACTATACACAAGCATTGCTGCCTTATCTCTCCCCACTCTGCTCCCATCATTACTTTCACCAATGGCAAAGTCCAATCACATGACTCAATCAGGTAGACTTTTGCCCAGTGTCTAGTAAGTAGTAGATACCCAAGACCATTGTTTTGACTTGACCACATGAATCAGGGAAGTGCTGCAGAGTGGACACATTCTTGCCTCCTGTTTTGTTGACTTCCTCACAACTTGGCAAAAGTCCATGGCCTTGAAATGAAGGAACTTGGGGGGAGAAAAATAAAAACGAAAAAAAAAAAAAAATCTGCATTCTGTGTATGCAGCACTGTTTTGAAATCTCCTGTCCCTGCTTCAAAAAGCTAGACTGCAGCCAGAACCAACTGTTTGGTTAATGAAAGCACAAAGGCTAAAGTGGAAAAAAAAAAAAGTCTCGCTCTTGTCCCCAAGACTGGAGTGCAATAGTGCTATCTCGGCTCACTGCAACCTCCGCCTCCCAGGTTCAAGCAATTCTCCTGCCTCAGCCCCCCGAGTAGCTGGGATTACAGGTGCCTGCCACCACACCTGGCTGATTTTTGTATTTTAAATAGAGACGTGGTTTCGCCATGTTGTCCAGGCTGGTCTCGAACTCCCGACCTCAGGTGATCTGCCTGCCTCGGCCTCCCAAAGTACTGGGACTACAGACGTGAGCCACTGCGACAGGCCAAAAAAAAAAAAAAAGCTTTTAATTTTCTTTCAAGATTCAGTGTTTACAACCAACTTCACTGCTCAGAATTTTTGTTTTATTATTCAGTTGTTTGACCACCTACTATCGGTGGAGATATAGCAGGTTCAGTTTCGTATCACTGCAGTACTATAAATCATACACATTTTTTGATTTCCCAGGGCATATAAAAGTTATATTTATACCATTTTGTAGTCTTTCAGATGTGCAATAGCATTATGTCTAAATATAATGTACAAACCCTGATTTTAAAATATTTCATTGATTTAAAAAATGCTAAAGATCATCTAAGCCTTCAGTGAGTCATCATGTTTTTGCTGGTGAAGAGTCTTGCATAGATGTGATGGCTGCTGTCTGATCAGGCAGGTGGTTACTAAAGGTTGGAGTGGCTATGGAAATTTCTGAAAATAAGAGAGCAGTGTAGATTGGTGCATCAATTGACTCTTTTTTTTTCATGAAAGATTTATCTGTGGCACACAAAGTTGTTTCTTTCAAATTTGGAGTCAGTCCTCTCAAACTCTGCCACTGCTTTATGAACTAAGGTTATGGAATATGCTAAATCCTTTGTTGTCATTTCAGTGTTCACAGCATCTTCACCAGGAATAGCTTCCATATCAAGAAACCACTTTTTGGCCAGGCGCAGTGGCTCATGCCTGTAATCTCAGCACTTTTGGAGGCCGAGGTGGGCAGATCACCTGAGGTCAGGAGTTCGAGACCAGTCTGGCCAACATGATGAAATCCCATCTCTACTAAAAATACAAAAATTAGCAAGACATGGTGGCACATCCTTATAATCTCAGCTACTCAAGAGGCTGAGGCAGGAGAATCACTTGAACTTGGGAGGCAAAGGTTGCAGTGAGCCGAGATCTTGCCACTGCCCTTCAGCCTGGGTGACAGAGTGAGACTTCATTTCAAAAAAAAAAGAAAAGAAAGAAACCACTTTCTTTACCCATCCATAAGAAGCAACTCCTCATCAGCTCTGCTCAAGTTTTATCATGAGATTGTAGCAATTCAGTCATATCTTTAGGTTCCACTTTTGGAATAGTAAATGAGCACTGACTTCGACTTAAAGTCACAAACTGCATTATCCCCTATTAAGAAAGTCAATCTGTCTTTTGAAGCTTTGAAGACAGCCATGAACTTCTCTGCAGCTGTGAAAGTCCTAGATGGCATTTTCTTTCAATAGAAAGCTGTTTTGTCCACATTGAAAAATCTGGTATTTAGTGCAACTATCTTCATCAACAATCTTGGCTAGATCTTCCAATAGCGTCTACATCAGCCCCTGCTGCTTCACCTTGCATGTTTATGTTATAGAGTTGGCTCCTTTGCTTAAACTTCATGAGCCAACCTTTGCTAGCTTCCAACTTTTCTTCTGCAGTTTTCTCAACTCTGTCAGCCTTCATAGAATTAAAGAGAGTTAAGTCCTTGCTCTGGATTAGTCTTTGGCTTAAGGGAATGTTATGGCTGGTTTGATCTTCTGTCCAGACCACTAAAACGTTCTCCATATCAGCAATAAGGCTGTTTTACTTTCTTATCATTCATGTGTTCACTGGAGTAGCACCTTTAATTTCCTTCAAGAAATTTTCCTTTATATTCACAACTTGGCTAACCGTTTAGCAAAAGAGGCCTACATTTTGAGCTATCTTGACTTTTGACATACCTTCCTCACTAAGCTTAATCAATTTTAGCTTTGATTTAAAGTGAGAGATGTGCGACTCTTCCTTTCACTTCAATATTTAGAAGCCATTGTAGGGTTAACTGGTCTAGCTTTAATATTGTTGTGTCTCAGGGAATAAAGAGGCCTAAGGGGAGGGGGGGAGGGAGAGGAGGAGAGAGAGAGAGAGAGAGAGAGATGGAGGAACAGCCAGTCAGTGGAGCAGTCAGAAGTCCCACAACACTTATCTGTTAAGTTTCTTATCTTCATAGGTGTGGTTCATGGAACCCCAAAACAATTACCGTAGTAACATCAAAGATCACGGATCACAGATCACCATAATACATATAGTAATAATGAAAACATTTGAAATATTGCAAGAATTACCAAAATGTGACACAGAGATATGAAATGAGCACACGCTGTAGGAAAAATGGGGCCAGTAGACTTGGTTAACACAGGTCACCACAAACTTTCAGTTTGTAAAAGATGTGCAATACAATTCAGTTACATGGCTGTGGTGGTTCGTGTCTGTAATCCCAGTTACTCAGGAGGCTGAGGCAGGAAGATTGCCTGGGCCCAGCAGGTTGAGGCTGCAGTGATCTGTGATCACACCACTGCACGTCAGCCTGGGCAACGAAGCAACCTCATCTCCTAAAATAAAATAAAATAAAATAAAATAGTATGCCTATATGTGCCAAGAACGGTAGGACAGGATATTGAATCATACACAGAACTTACCTTATTAGGTAAGTTTGCATTTTAATAGATAGGAAAGATACGATGAATAAATACATAAATAGATGATGATGAGTGATTAGATAGATGGAAGATAGACTATGGATTGATTACTGGTCAAACATAGCAGGTTTTAAAATAAAAGAATAAAGAGTTTTGTCAGGGCATAGAGGGAAGACAGCTTACCATCTCTGCCAAGGATAGATGAGTAAATTTCACAGAAGGGCCCTGTCAGAGCTGGGTGTAGATGAAGAGTAGTTTAACAATTAGAGAAGAGAATGGGAGAAAATCACAAACTTGTTCAAAAAGAAGCAACACACTAAACAAGAACACACAAATATGATTAAGAAAACTGCTGGCTGGGCGCGGTGGCTCACACCTGTAATCCCAGCACTTTGGGAGGTTGAGGTGGGCGGATCACGAGGTCAGGAGATCAAGACAATCCTGGCCAACATGGTGAAACCCCATCTCTACTAAAAATACGAAAATTAGCTGGGTATCATGGTGCACACCTGTAATCTCAGCTACTCGGGAGGCTGAGGCAGAGGAATCGTTTGAACCCAGGAGTCAGAGGCTGCAGTGAGCCAGAATCGTGCCACTGCACTCCAGCCTGGCAACAGAGTGAGACTCTTCTAAAACAGAAAGAAAGAGAGAAAAAGACAAGGAAGGAAGGAAGGGAGGGAGGGAGGGAGGGAGGGAGGGAAGGAAGGGAGGGAGGGAGGGAGGGAGAGAGGGAGGGAGGGAGGGAGGGAGGGAGGGAAGAAGGAAAAAAAAAAAAAAAAGAAAGAAAGAAAACTACTGGCCAGATTGTGGGTAATGATGAATTCACCAAAATTATTTTTTTTCTTCTACAATCTCAGAGGCTTCCTTCCCCACATGCTTTTTTATGATAAAAAGATATCGTTAATTTGTTCCTCTCATTTATAATCAGTGTGTACCTAAATTGTGAAGTCCAATGGCCTTTATCTTAGTTATTTCTATGTTTTCATCCCATTTCTAAATCGCTATACTATTTTTTGACTACTTAGGTTTCCCAAGAAGGAAGAATATAAAAAGTTTGCCCTTCTCCCTCTATCAAATGGTGGCTAGGAAACATCATGTCTTTTTTAGAGACAATGGAACATTGTTCTAGGTAGAATAATTATTAAATGTGCATTAAATGGCAAGGTTATAGAAGAAGATTTCATCATAAACTCAGTAAAATCTTTTTTTTTCTGCTTGCAATTATCAACATTTCTTAATCCCCAATGTAGATGTTTAATAAAATCTCTGGCTCAAATTTGGGAAACACAGAAAGACCATTACTGTGTGGGCAGTACAGGATCTGCAACATAAATCTCCAAATGGGTCCTTGAGTCAAGCCACAGATGACAGGATGGCCCCAGTGTTGTCTGCTGACGAACCATGTGCTGAGCATAAAATGTAAATAACTGTCTCCATGATGACCACAGAGTTCTTCTTTGTGGTCCAAATGTACTGCAGCCTACTTAGCAATATGGTCTTCCAGTTCTTCATGAATATAATATAAAAATTTTATTATTAAAACTTTCCAAAACAGTGATAATTAGTTGACCACTATGAAAACAGTTGAGAATTGCTTCAGCCACTTGGAAAGCAAAAAAAAAAATAAAAAATAAAAACAAAAAAATATTAAAAAATCAAGAATGCTAAGTAACTCACACCGTCAGTGATGTGGTAGGACACACAAAGAGATTATAAAATCAGCCTGCCAGCATTTGCCCCTCACCCACATATAAGATACATGAGGGAAGGTTAGGGAAATTGTTCCAGAGGCTTCAAAGTTAATCTGCACTTTGAACATTTGCCCAAATAGTAGCTGGATGATATTGGTCCTAACCAATTGGCAGAAATTATCCTATGTGGTCTGGGTAATTACTGATCATGTTCTCTGATGTACCCATAGTTATTGCCTACTGGGAGAATCAAATGGGTAGTGATTGCTTTCTTCAAGGAAAAAATTTAAGGAAAAAAAAAAAAAAATGGAGCTTGTAGTGTCACGAAGAAAAAAATGCAAGGTAGAATCACTCCTAAAAATGTAAAGGAAATGTACAGGTATTAGACCTGATAAAATAATGGGTCCATCTGGAGATTTGTGAGGAGAAAACAAAAACTTAGACTTTCAACTACAGACACATGGAGGTGAGAAGAGATATGAGGAAATGATATCCTTTAATGAGTTTTTCTTTCATTCTATTATTGCCTGAGGTCCCAAAGGTAGGAAAGAAATTCAAGAATGCCAATAACTTGCACTCACCTCTTAGGGAGGTGCTAGATCCCATATATAAAACTTCTATGAGATCATGAAATCAGTTTTGCCAGCACTCACACCTCATCCGCATCTAAGCAGCAAATCATGAGGGAAAAAAAAATCAGCATTTAACATCTTCCACATCTCACAATCACTATGTTAGTTACCAATATATTGCCTCTTAGCTCAGAAAACACTCTTCAATATTTGCTCTGTGATAATAAAATTTCCTTAAGCATTTATCCTTTAAAGTGAGCACAGTGTGAAGCTACCTCAGTTACAGGAATGTAGGAATACTGTAGGAGGAAAAGGCTGCCCTGTAGTTTTCACCATGGGTCGGGGGTGCGTGGCATGAGTGTGAGGTCATCCAGTTGAGCACTGCCCCAGCCATCGGCTGAGAATGTAGTCCCTCTGTGACCAGTCTCACCTGGTGACAACCTTTCCACAGTCCTCTCAACCTGGAAACCAGAGCCCCACTCAGACATGTGCTCTAAAGGCCTCCTGCCAGGGCCTGTCCCAGGCCCCACCGTGAGCCCGCACCCCCAGCTGCTGATCCCCTGCTAATCCCACTGGCACTGTGGAAAGTTGTCTATCACTTGCCGGCAACTCCTGCCAGCTCCAGCCTAACCAAATGACGGAACTTCTCTGCTATCTAGTGGGGTGAACCATTCCTTCTCTTACAAGAAGGCCTGAATCCCTTCCAAGTTTGTTGGTGGTTATGCACATTCCCTCAGCTCTATCATGCTGTATAATTTCCTTACATCGCATAGTTACTCTTTTATCATCCTTAATTCTTTATAGGAAACATCCCTTGTTTAGTCTACTGTGTTGTTTCTATCTCCTGATGAAACCCAGAATGCTACAGTCACCAACGTACTTTTATAGCTATACAAATCAGGTAAAAATTTCTGCCCCATTGCCTCTCTTTCTCCTAATCCCTTCTGACTCTGGGGGCACTAGATCAGCTCTATGAGTGGAAGGTGAAGGAAAAGCAGAAAGGTTGATAAAATAAAGAAATCACAAACTCCCTGCCCCACGGTAGTTTTCTTCAATCACTGCAGGCTTGATCCAAGAGAGATTAAGGGGAGAACAGAAGCTTCAATTCAATAAGCCTTGGGAATTATTACATATGATTATGAATTTATTAGTACCCAAAGCTAACTGGAAAAGCAACTGGATCTTCTTTAGACCTTATCCAGGGATAAGGAAGAAGAAGGCAAGAGAGAAGGACCAAAGAGTCTATGGTAAGAAAGAGAAACATCACTTTGTACTTGCACCTTGCCATACAAGCTTATTCAATATATTTGTTAAATCATTGTATTATGAGATAAAGATTTCACAGAACTATTAAAATTGTACTCTGCTACTCTACAGACTACATGACTCTGCCAGTTATTTTCACCACTAGATCATTCAGCTACTAGCAAATAAGATTGTCAATTCCAAATAATACTCTTTTAATATTGTTGAGAGAATTGTTATAGCCAAAGGTCAAAGGATATATGAAGAAAATATAACCAATATTTAGTCAGAAGAAAACAAACTCATTAAGTAGAAGTAGGAGTCTTAAAGTGAACCAGATGCCAATAATTTTTTTAAAAAAATTAAGTCCTAGAGAAAAAAAACCCACTGGATATTTTTATCAGACTACAAAATTTATTAAGTAAAGGGCATCCCCTGACAAGGAATCACAAACTGTTTTTTAGACATAGGATATCTTCTTGTCCTTACCCCTTTCCCTGAAGTTTCTATTCCTCCCACAACAAACCTGGAATACTGCCAAAGAGCCAGAAATAAGGAATTCTTTCTCTCCCAAAAAGAGCTCATCTCAGTTTCAGGGAGAACAAATATTCAGAAAATGCTTTCTCTAAGTTAAAAATCTAACTACATTCCTAGTCATGCTTTCAGGAGAAACACAAAGATGAAACATCTATTTTCCTTATGGCAGCCTTTCAAATACTTTACTTCTTATATCTTTGGAGATTTTCTTTTCCCTAGGCAGATGAGTCACTATTTTATTTCTCATATAGCTTAGAATAGAGTTTTCTTACTCTTCTCTAAACACACACCAGTTATAAATGTCTTTTACGTATTTCCTTTAGATATCTTTTTTATTTATACATAATGAGAACTCTACAGTTGGCACAATATACAGGCTACATGGCAGAACAGAGCAAGACTGTCATCTCTTATGCTCAATATAGTTTACTTCTATAAGAGTAACCCAATCAATATTCTCACTCTACACATGCTCCCTGGGCAAGCTCATTCGTTTCTGGTGATTTTAACCACCACAAATACGATTCCCTAATGCCTAGTGCATATCAACAGCTCATGCCTATTCTCACATTCTTGATGCATTACCCTAGCGTCTACTCATTATAATTTCTGGATATCCCAGAGATACCTCAACATCAGCCTGTCCCATATCATTAATCTCAGGTAAAACCACTAGTATTATTCCAGCCACACTAGCTAAAATCCCCATGTAGAGGCAAATATTAATTAAATATTCTCTCTTTGTCACTCTCTGCATATTTCCAATAAATATTTATTGTCACCCTTATGCTATTTATTTACAATATTCTTCATATTGTTTCGTATGTCTCTACTATTTACCCCTAAACCCATTTTTTCTGCTTCTCATTCAATACTTAACCCAGGCATCATCTCCTCCAGGAAGTTTGGATGGGAACAAAGTCAAGATCTTGTCTGGATCCTAGATAGAAATATAGTACATTTGGTGGTTTATGTCTACCACAATTCTGTCCAAACCATTCTCCTCTGATATAAATACACAATACACATTCCTCACGCCTCACTCTAAAATGTACTTAATTTCTTTTTTGATCTTGCACTGATTCTTTGTTCTTTTTATGCATTTTCTAAGACTTATTTTACTTATTTTTTACTTCCTTCATCCAAAATGAGATATACCTTTCACTAAACTTGTCTTTTACCTATTTTCTTGGATCAAGAAACTGGAAACCTTCGATTATTACGTTCTTACCAAATCTCAGGGAGCAAAAGAATCCCTTTCTAACATCATAGGGACTGAAGTTCTGTATTTCAAAGATTCCATAATACCTATCAAATGCATCGATTTAACCAGAAAGATATAAAAATAATCCAGAGACACATAGCAAGTAGATAAAAGGACCCTTAGAGATCACCGATTCCAAAACAGGCCCCCACTTGAGATCTCAGAGTCAGAACATAAACTTTGGAATGAGGTGAACGGTGTTGGAGTCCTGGAGTCATTATTCATAACTGTTTCTACGCAACTGCTTTAACTCCTAAGTTTCAGTTTCCTCATCTATAAAATTAGGATAATAATTAATAGTACATAGCCCATAGGATTTTAATGAGGATTAAATGAGATGTTAAGTACTAGCACAAAGCTCAAAAGTGTTAATTATCAGATATATTCAAAATCAGCAAACTAGGTGGGCATTTAACTGGGACTCAGTCTCATATCTCCTTCTCTAATATTCATGACATTTTTAGAATTATGTGGTCTATTTTAGAAACAAGATATATGACAAAAAAATGGCACTAATTCTTTTTGTTTTTTCTTTGCGTGACTGCTTCAGCTACAATTTAGACTCATTGAAATTGCCAAGGGAAATTACTCAGTTAGAAGTATGATACTGGGCTGTGAAATATAGCACATACAGTCCACAGTATATCAAACTCCTGAATGCAATGCATTTTTAATTAACATAAACCTCCTTCATGAGCCTTCCTTTCTCCAATGTGGTCTCTGTAGGTTGTAACTGCTAGAAGAAAAATAGCAATGCATTTCTTAGTCTTATCTGGCCTTGTCAACATTTTTTATTTGTCTTATCCTCTCACAGTTTGTCAGTTTATGAAAGAATTTATTTAACACCTATTATATGTCAGGTACCCTCTTAGGTAATAGTTTAGGTATAACCACTGCTCTAGAAGAGTAACAGCTAAATGGAGAGGAGGATGATGGGTGATACCATGAAAGAGTAGTGAAGGCATTAATTACTTATCTCACTTATTTGGCCATTGTGACCAAATTAGCTATATTATCATTAAGAAATAGCATCTCTCTTCTTGTAAAATATCCCTAGGAAACCCTAAATTAAAATGCTGCACTCTACAAAAGACTACTGTACTATAGTTTTAATTTAAAATCCACATATAGATACAGTGACATCAGCTAGAGTTGCCTGGTGCTCATTCTCCTCCACTTCCCCCAAAAAAAGGCTAAATCCCTGCGCAGCACAGAAGCCCAGGCCAGCCACAGAAAGGGGAGCAAGGCATCCTGCCTCTACCACACTGTCTACCCTGCCAGAATCAGCTCTGAGCCAGGGAAGACTTCTAAAATAGGAAAGGTAGCCAGGTTCAGTGGCTCACACCTGTAATCCCAGCATTTTGAGAGGCCAAGGCGGGTGGATCACTTGAGGTCAGGAGTTCGAGACCAGCCTGGCCAACATGGTGAAACCCTGTCTCTAATAAAAATACAAAATTAGCCAGGCATAGTGGCACACGCCTGTAGAGCTACTCAGGAGGCTGAGGCAAGAGAATTGCTTGAACCCGGGAGGCAGAGGTTGCAGTGAGCCGAAATCACCCCAAAGCACCCCAGCCTACATGACAAGAGCTAAACTTTGTCTCAAAATAAATAAATAAATAAAATAAAGTAGGTAAGGGGTAACCTGGAGATCATCAGCGGCCTCAATCACCACTGCAGATGCCAGAAGTCATTGCTACAAAAGAGTTACCCAGTCCCTAGAGGCCCCAAATCCAGTCTGGAGAGTTGCTAGGAGTCTGGGCAGCTAGGCTTCCCCAGAGCAGGAACCCCACAGGAGCCCCACAGCTCAAGTGCATACTTCCCTGGAGGCCAGTAGCCACCAGACCTCTCTAATCCTGAGGCCCTGTCATCATTCCACTTTGAGTATCTTGAGCACCAATACCCCAGCTGCCTGGAGTCTAGGCCTGAGGAAATGACCAAGATCCTGATGTATTAATTCACAAGACAT
Source organism: Macaca mulatta (assembly GCF_049350105.2). Classification (NCBI taxonomy): domain Eukaryota; kingdom Metazoa; phylum Chordata; class Mammalia; order Primates; family Cercopithecidae; genus Macaca; species Macaca mulatta. The sequence continues at coordinate 82,937,011 of NC_133419.1, forward strand.
CCTACCCCCCAGAGAAGCAGGAGCACTTCCACACCCAGGAAGTCCCTGCAGTCACCAAGCTTGAGTGCTCTGGCCCCCTAAATGACAGCGGGCATGGAGGTGGCCCTGTCTTCCCAGAGAGAGTCCTGCACAGATGCCCAACACATTGCACTTTCACCTGGACTAACAAGTAGTCTGGTGGTGCTTCTACCTGCCCAGAGAACCCACCACTCAGCAAGCCAGCCTGCTGTACCCAAATGCACCTAGACTGACAACTAACCCAGTGCCCCCACCCACAGTACATGACCATACCACCGCCATCACAAACTTCTGCAGCATAGGTGACTGAGACAATTGCAGACATCACATACAAAGATTACAGATGAAGAATCTGGATAAAGACCATGCTAGTGAATCCACACAAAGCCAAAGCCAACTCTCAAATGAATGCACCATTCCCAATGACACCCTTGGAATCATCTATGGGGAGAAAAAAAAAAAAACTTTTCTGTGAAAGTTACTTCACAAAATCTGAAAAAAGAGAGTGTTCTACTAGTTGCACAGACATCAATGTAGGGGCACAAGAAACATGAAAAAGCAAGGAAACACGATACCAATAAAAAAGAACACAAGTGTCCAGTAATAGACTCCAAAGAAAGGGATATTTACAAAATGTCTGAAAATAAATTCAAAATAATGATCTGAAGGTAACTCAGAGAGATACAATACAGACAAATAATTCCAGGAAATCAGGAAAACAATTTATGATCTGAATGAAAAATCCAATAGATATCATTAAAAAGAGAACCAAACAGAAATCTGGCGTCTAAAAAATTCAATGAATAAAATTTAAAAATGCAATGGAGAGTTTCGGCAACATCCTAGACCAAGAAGTAAAAGAATTTCTGAACTTTAACACAGGTCTTTTAAAATAACCTAGTCAGAGGAAAAAAATAAACAATTAAAAAGACAAAAGAAAGCCTATGACACTTGTGTGATGGCATTAAGCAAACAAAGTCACATTATAGGAATGTCAAAATAATGAAGAAAGACACAAAAAACCTACTTAACAAAATAATAGCTGAAAACTTTCAAGTCTTGAGAGATATGGACACTCAGATTCAGGAAACTCAAAATTACCCAAAAAGATTCAATCGAAAAAAATCCTCACTAACATACATTATAATCAAACTGTTAAAAGTCAAAAGCAAAAGAGAGGATTCTAAAAATTGCCAGGGAAAAATGTCAAGTCACCTACAAGGGAATACCCATTAGAATATCAGATTTCTCAAGAGAAACTTCCCAGGCTAGGAAGAGAGGATGAGATGATATATACAAAATGCTGAGGAAAAAAAACAAAAATAGTCATCCAAGAGTTCTGTATCTAGAAAAGCTATCCTTCAGAAAGGAAGGAGAAATAAAGATCTTCATAAACAAGTAAAAACAGGGAATTCATCACCACACACTGGCTTTATAGCAAATGCTTAAGAGAGTGCTACAAATGGAAATGAAAGAACAATAATTATTACCATAAAATGCATGAAAGTATAAAACTCACTAATATAGATAAACTATAATCATACTCAGAATAACTCAATGCTATAATGGTGCCATGTAAATCTTTCAATCCTCTAGTGTGAAGATTTAAAGTCAAAAAGGTCCAAAACATCAACAGCAACAATTAGTGGCTAAGGGACACACAAAAAATAAAGATGTAAATTAAGGCAATTAAAATACAAATTATAGGGAGAGGAAAAAAGTCCAGAGTATTTTTATGTAACCAAAGTTAAGTTATTATCAGCTTAAGATAGTCCATTATAACTACAAGATTCTTTATGTGAGCTTTTTGGTAACCACAAAGAATGAACATATACCAGATATGCAAATGAGAAAGACAAAACAAAGATTAGCACTAGAGGAAACCACCCAACCACAGAAGTAAACAAGGAAAAAGGAAACAAGGGATCAAAACACAAATGGCAGGAATAAGGCCTTACTTATCAATAATAACCTTGAATGAAAATAGATTAAATTCTGCAATTAAAAGATGTAGAGTGGCTGAATGGACAAAAGCAACAAGACCCAAGTACATGATACCTACAAGAGATTCACCACACTGTTAAAGAAAAATATAAAATGAAAGTGAAAAAATGGAAAAAAACTATTCCATACAAACAAAACCAAAAGTGAGTAGGAGTAGCCACACTTACATAAGATATAATAGACTTTAACTCAAAATCCACAAAAACAGACAAAGAAAGTCATTATATAATAATAAAGGGATAAATCAATAAGAGGATATAGCTATTGTAAATATATACGTACCCAACACCAGAACTTCCAAATATATAAAGCAAATATTATTAGATCTTAAAAGAGAGATAGAGAGATAAGTTAAATAATAGGAGGGGACTTCAACATTCCATTTTCAACAATCATGCCATCGAGACAAAAAATTAAGACAGAAATATCAAATCTAAACTATACCAGAGGTCAAATGGACCTACCATACATTTATTAAGACAGAAACAGATTTAAAATATACTGGAGTCCAAAGGGAGGTAACATACATTTACAGAACATTGCATCTAATAGCTGAATACACATTCTTCTCAACTGCACACAGAACATTCTCCAGGATGGATCATATGTTAGGCCACAAAACAGATCTTAGCAAATTTCAGAAGAGAGACATCATAACAAGTATCTTTAAAGACCACAATGGTATAAAAATAGAAATTAACAACAAGAAAAACTTCAGAAATCTTACAAATACATGGAAGTTACACAACATGCTCCTAAATAACCAATGCATCAATGAAGAAATTTAAAAATTCCTTGAGATAAATAAGAAGGGAAACACATCATACCAAAACCTAGGAAATAGAGGAAAAGCAATTCTGAGAGAAAAGTTCATAGCAATAAATGGCTACATCCAAAAAAGTAGAAAATAACTTCCAATTGCAAAAGGGTAGCATATAAGCAAGCTGGGTTCATTTCTCCCACAGAAAACCAAAACTTAATATGCAATACTGAGAATATCACCGCCAATATCCAGAATTCAAATATGAAGATGAGTAAGTTCCAGGGGTCACAGAGAACTGAAAAAAAACGTCAAGCATATGGTAAGGAAATGAAATTTCCATATCTTCAGTACCCCTCTCCACAATCCACCTAGCACCAAAAGCACAGAAAACTTCCCTGACGCAATTTCTATATTCAAAAAAAACAAAAAACAAAAAAACAAAAAAACATGAGATTGAGGTGGACAACAAATCTTCTCCACCATCTTGTGTTCCCTGGCAGAAGACATGTCCCTGCCTCAACCCACAGGAAGCCTTGTGAGTGCATGAAAAGAGAAATATCCCTGAGGACAGCCAGAAACAAAGGTGGGAAGCAGGACTACCATCCCCAGCCCTGGAAACTCTGCTCTGTAACTCAGCCAAAGAAGAGGCCAAATCAGACTTGCTTTTTAGCAGCACCATGCTGTAGGAGGTATATTCTTCAAGTTTCCTGGTCACAAATCCCACACTGCCAGGGTGGCCCCTGTGGGACCTCTCCCATTTGGGCCAGCAGTGCTTCAATTGTTTGCTAGAGCCAAAGCAATGCTGGGCTGTCATCTAGTGCCAAAAAGGAGGAAGCAACCTAGCAGGAAAAATAAGGAAATAAGAAATTCAACATGTAAATTACAAAGAATCTCTCATCAAATGTACCCAATTTAAAAAAAAATCTAGACAGAGAAGACTGAAATAAATAATACTGCAATGTAAAGACATAGAGGTACATCTACAAGAAACAACAGCCAACACGGAACCATGTCCCCCCCACCCCAGACAAAGCAATGAACCAGTGACTGACCCTAACAAGATGGCAATTTGTGAGTTCTCTGACCAAGAATTCAAAATAGCTGTTTTAAGGAAACTCAGCGGTGTTCAAGATAACATAGAAAAGTAATTCAGAGGTTTATGAGAAATTTAACAAATATCAAAATAATTTTTAAAAATCAAACAGAAACATTGCAACTGAGAAATACACATTTGCTGAACTGAACTGCTAGAAGAAAATGTTGGAGAAACTCTCCAGAACATTGGTCTGGACAAATACATTTTGTGCAAGACCTCAAAAGTACAGGCAATACACTTTGGTAGGCCAAGACGGCCAGATCACTTGAGCTCAGGAATTCTAGGTCAGCCTGGCCATTATGGTGAAATCCATCCTTCTAAAACTACAAAAATTAGCCGGGCATGGTGGTGCATGCCTATAGACCCAGCTACTCAGGTGGCTGGGGCAGGAGTATCCTTGGAACCCAGGAGGCAGAGGTTGCAGTGAAAGCCACTCCACTCCAGCCTGGGCAACAGAGTGAGATTCCATCTCAAAAAAATAAAACAAAAAAAAAGTACAGGCAATAAAATCATAAAAAATGGACAAATGGAATTACATCAAGCTAAAAAGCTCCTACACAGCAAAGGAAACAATCAACAAAGTGAAGAGACAACCCACAGAATGAGAGAAAATATTTGCAAACTATCCATATGACAAGGGATTAATAGGATTAATAACCAGAACATATAAAAAGCTCAAACAACTCTATAGCATAAAGACAAATAATCCTATTTAAAGATGGGCAAGAGATCTGAACAGACATTTTCTAAAAATAAGACATACAAATAGTCAACAGATACGTTAAAAAATCTTCAACATAATCTTCAGAGATATGCAAATTAAAGCCACAGTAAGATATCTCACTCCAGTTGGAATGGCGGCTTTCATCAAAAAGGGAATAATTTACACTGGCAAAAATATGGAGAAAAGGGAACCTTCATATAAAGTTTAAGGAATGTAAATTAGTACAGCCACTGTGGAAAACTGCATGGAGTTTCTTTTAAAAAATTACAAATAGAACTACCATGTGATCCAAAAATTCCACCACTGGGTATGTATCCACAGGAAATGAAATCAGTATATCGGAGAGATATCTGGACTCTAATGTTTATTGCAGCACTATTTACTATATTCAAAATATAGAATCAACCTCAATGTCTAACAGATGAATGTATCAAGAAAATGTGGTGCATGGGTGTACATTGTGTGTATGTGTATATACATACACATACACATATTGTGTATTTGTGTCCAGAATTGGTGGGTTCCCGGTCTCGCTGACTTCAAGAATGAAGCCACAGACCCTCACTGTGAGTGTTACAGTTCTTAAAGATGATGTGTCTGGAGTATGTTCCTTCAGATGCTCAGATGTGTCCAGAGTTTCTTCATCCTGGTGGGTTCGTGGTCTTGCTGGCTTCAGGAGTGAAGCTGCAAACCTTTGCAGTGAGTGTTACAGCTCATTGTTACAGCTCATAAAGGTGGCGCATCTGAAGTTGTTCCTTTCTCCTGGTGGGTTCCTGGTCTCACTGGTTTCAGAGGTGAAGCTGCAGACCTTCCCGGTGAGTGTTACAGCTCATAAAGGCAGTGTGGATTCAAAGAGTGTGCAGCAGCAAGATTTATTGTGAAGAGCAAAACAACACAGCTCCCACAACATGGAAGGGGACCCAAGCGGGTTGCCACTGCTGGCGCTGGTGGTCTGCTTTTATTGCCTTATTTGGCCCCACCCACATCCTGCTGATTGGTCCATTTTACAGAGTGCTGATTGGTGTGTTTACAAACCTTTAGCTAGACACAGAGCACTGATTGGTGCATTTACAATCCTTTAGCTAGACAGAAAAGTTCTCCAAGTCCCCTACCCCATTAGCTAGCCACAGAGTGCTGAATGGTGGGTTTACAAACCTTTACCTAGACACAGAGCGCTGATTGGTGCATTTATAATCCTTTAGCTAGACACAAAAGTTCCCCAAGTCCACACCCGATTAGCTAGACACAGAGCGCTGATTGGTGTGTTTACAATCCTTTAACTAGACAGAAAAGTTCTCCAAGTCCCCACCTGACCCAGAAGCCCAGCTGGCTTCACCTCCCATATTCATATGCGTGTATATATACACACAGGCAATATGTATATATATGGGTGTGTGTATATACCACTTATGGTATATATGCATGTGTGTATATATATACACATACATATATACACACATATATATACACACATACATATATACACATACACATATGTGTGTATATATACATATATGTGTACATATACTGTATACATACATGTATACAGTATATATACATACACATATATATGCACCACATATGGTATACACACATATATATGCAGATTGTGTGCATGCACATATGTACACACAATGTATAGTATTCCATTCCATATTTATATACACACACAATGGAATACTATTTAGCTATAAAACAGTATAAAATCCTGTCATTTTTAACAATATGGATGAACCTGAAAGACATTAATCTTTTTTTTTTTTTTTTTTGAGATGGAGTCTCACTCTGTCGCCTAGGCTGTAGTGCAGTGGCGCGATCTTCTCGGTTCACTGCAAGCCCCACCTCCTGGGTTCACCCCATTCTCCTGCCTCAGCCTCCAGAGTATCTAGGACTACAGGTGCCCACCGCCACGCTCAGCTAATTTTTTGTATTTTGAGTAGAGATGGGGTTTCACCGTGTTAGCCAGGATGGTCTCGATCTCCTGACCTCATGATCTACCTGCCTTGGCCTCCCAAAGTGCTGGGATTACAGGCGTGAGCCACCGTGCCTGGCCCTGGAAGACATTATTCTTAAGTAAAGTAAGCCAGATGTAGAAAGACGAACACTGCATTATATCACTCACATTTGGAATCTAAAAAACAAAATTGATTTCATAGAAATACAGGGTATAATAGTGGTTACCAGAGGCTGCGGAGAGTAGGACAAAAGTAGGCACTGGAAGAGGTTGGTCAATGACACAAAGTTACAGTTAGACAGTAAGAATAAGTTCTGGTGTTCTTTATACAGTAGGGTGGCTATAGAAAATAACAACGCAGTGAATATTTCAAGCTAGTTAGAAGAAAGGATTTTTGAATGCTATCACCACAAAGAAATGATAAATGTTTAAAGTGAGGTATATGGTAATTACTCTGATTTGATCGTCATACAATGTATACATGTATTAAAATATCACAGTGGGCCAGGCAAGGTGGCTCATGCCTGTAACCCCAGCACTTTGAGAGGCTGAGGCAGGAGGTTCACTTTAGCCTAGACTGCACAACATAGCAAGACCCTGTCTCTTCAAAATATCAAAAAATGAGCCAGGTATGGTGGCCAGTATCTCTGGTTCCAGCTACTCAGGAGGCTGAGGTAGGAGGGTCATTTGAGCATGGGAGTTTAAGGCTGCAATGAGTCATGATTGTGCCACTGCACCCCAGCCTGGGCAACACAGTGAGACCCTGTCTCCAAAATAAACAGATAAATTAAAAAAATTAAAATATAAAAACTAAACAAAATCACACTGCAACCCATAAATATATAATTATTATGCATCAGCTGTAAATAAAAAATAAATAATGAAAAAATACTCACTAGATGTGAGAGAGATGACGATACAAAAATAGTAAAATGAGACAAACATATACAAATGCTAAATTATGGCATATATAAGTGGCTTTGAGAAAGAAAATAGATAAATTTTGTTTGGATAATCAAGTAAGTCTCCCTAAAACACTTATATTTGGAATGGGTCTCAAAGGTTGCAAAGAATAGATACGCCAATGTAGGTAAAAGTTTCTAGACAAAAACAATAGAATAAATATAAGCCTATAATCTTAAAAGTACCATGTTTTTGACGAGTGAATGGACTAGTAGGTGAAGATATTCTTACAGTAACCCAGAGTTTAGAGCTTAATGCAATGCACCTATGTTATATGCATCTTTGAACGCCTAGATTCTCTCATATACTGGTACCCGCCCCACAGTAAAATAATTGAGGGAAGAAAGAAAGGAGGAAAGGAGGGATGGAAGAAGGGAAAGAAGGAAGATATCAGGCATAAGCACCAATCTGAACAGACGTCTCAGAAGTGTCAACTTTGAATCCAGGTTCAAATAAGTCAACTTTAAAATGAAGAAGAAAATTATATATACATATATACATACTGAAGAAATAAGAACACTGACTATGTATAATGATTTTAAGGAATTGTTCATTTTCATTCATGGTAGTGGCACTGTGGTTATATTTTTAAACTCCTTACCTTATATAGATTGATGCTAAAGCTATCTATAAATAAAATGATATAATGTTGGTAGTACTTCAAAATAATTTCATAAAAAAGGGCAAATAGTGGGTTAGAATACAAATAAAACTGTATTATCCATGTATAGATAGCTGTTACAAACAATTGATGGATACATGGAGGTTCACAATATATTTTCTTTATTTACGAATAAGCTTGAAATGCTGTATGATAAATGTTAGCAAGAAAGAATAAATGCCTTTAGAAAACTTTTGATAAAATATTCTGCAGAGTTCTACAGTAAAATAAATGTTCTACAATAATTTTTACTATGAAAAACTGCTTCATGTAAATTATGCCAGCAGATTTTACCCCTACAAGTAGTATTTAATTTTTATAAGAATACTTTCATGTATTTTTCTAAAATAAAAAATCAAATTTAGAAAGTAAAATATTCAATTTGAAATTGTTATGTCACCTTTTACTCCAAAATATTCCTCTACCTTCTTTACATGTCTATTAAATTTTTGAGTAATTAAATTATATTTTGGCTATAAGCAAGAATATTCACTCAATATATATGTGTTCAATGCCCCCTACATGGCAACAATGTGTACAATATATGAATAAGGCATAGCGCCTACTCTTAAAGAATGCATTAGTCAGTGAAAGAGCTTAGTGTCATTGGTCAGTTAAAGATTTATTCATTTTAATGGCTGGGTTGAGCATGCCCCTAGGTTCTTACAACTTTGACCTGAAAATATAATATTAAAAGGGTCAGAATCAAATGAATATCATTTTTTAGTGAAACCCATGGAGAGCAACAGTCAATTATACGTCTAGAGAAACTTCTGAAAGCATGTATCGTAATTTCAAACTATGACCATTACAGATAAACTTTTGGAAACATTTAGAGTATTTCTTAGTTTACCTTTATATAAAAGTTGATGTTTTAGGTCTGACTAACTCAAATAGACATCCATGCAAATACCAAAAATTAAACGCTGAAGAATTCTACCTTCCTAATTTAAAGAATTTTTAAAAGTTTATCAAACCCCAATTGTTCCATTTGATCCAGACTCTATACACAGAATTCAGAATTACAGAATTTAAGAGTATCTCTCTGGCTCCCTGTCTACTTTTTTTTCCCGCTTAGATGAAAATAATCTGAGATATTTTAGGTTAAAAAAATATGTATCCTTCAGCTTGTTAATTTTGAGCCACCACAATTCAGAGTGATTCATTGAAGCCGTGAATAAAGAATGTCACTGAAATACTGAGATGGCCTGAAACACTTTAGAAATTAATGGACTGACTGTGATATACTGGTGCCTCTTTCATGCATCTATAATTGGAGTGCCAATTTATTTCCAATCATTTCAAGCACTGTAATTATAAAACATCATCGTTGCCTGTTTAACACTCAGATGGGAAGCTGCCACATGAATGCTAGCCAGGGACCAATATTTTGCAACTGAGATGTGAACAAAACATGAGAAAATATAAGGCCTATTCTGTTTTTCAAAGTATGAACCTTAGTCAAGGTGGGCAGCATTCAAGGAGGCAGTAGAGCTGTTTTTGTTTGTTTGTTTGTTTGTTTGTTTGTTATTTTTGAGACGGAGTCTCGCTCTGTCGCCCAGGCTGGAGTGCAGTGGCCTGATATATTGGCGCACTGCAAGCTCCGCCTCCCGGGTTCACGCCATTCTCCTGCCTCAGCCTCCCAAGTAGCTGGGACTACAGGCGCCCGCCACCACTCCCGGCCAATTTTTTCTATTTTTAGTAGAGAGGGGGTTTCACCATGTTAGCCAGGATGGTCTCAATCTCCTGACCTCGTGATCCGCCCACCTCGGACTCCCAAAGTGTTGAGATTACAGGCCTGAGCCACTGCGCCCGGCCTGAAATTCTCTTTTATAACACCGTTCACATTCATCAGTTTCTTCCCATCCCACTTCTACCAGGTAGACAACATCTTCAGCCTAACTTCCCTCTATTCTCTACCTAAACTCTAATGAAGAATTAAATTTTCTCAAAACACCTTTAAGTATGCCACAAAACCCTCTCCAAAGCTTTCAATTATTCTTCATTGTGTGAAATATAATATACCCCTCCTTTACCTGGTATTTAGAAACCTACACAATTCATTTATAATATACATTTGTGAACTTCTTTCTACTATTGTGAAATAAATGCTGTTCTGTAAAAAGCAATTAATAATTAGTGTGATTTTTGAGTTGTAATATTTGCAAAATTTGAATTTCAATTCATCAAATATTTAGTATTAATTTAAGTGCCATATTTTCATACTCATTATTAAAATGATAATGGGAGTTTTATGGGTACATAAAATTGTAATAATGGTAACTACTTTAACAGTGAGTTAGGAAATAATTATATATCATTAAATCAATAAGAAAATTGAAAGCTTATAAGAGAGGGTATGAAATAGAAAAGGTTCTGTAGGATAGGCAGAGGGGAGGGGGAGAGTTTTAACCAAAATGCATATTCAAAGCTCACATTCCTCCCTAGGAACAGCAAAATCGACTAAGCACTCTGGTCCCAATTATAGCAACTAAGAAGATAGTAATACAATCTTTGTTTTGATCTTGGCTGGTAAACAGCAATCCATGTGAACTATACAAAGCTGGGTCATAACAGTAACTAAGTAGTGGTAAATTTATATGGATAATTAGAATAGTGATTGCTGATATCAATTTATATGAGGAATCTTGTTATTAGTAGTAAACCACAATGGAAATCATGAATAGTGATTAATATAAGTAAATCTATAATTGAATTTATACGGATGGTCTAATTAGAAAGATAATCTAAAACCATAAATTTGCTGTGAAAAGGAAAGACAGAGGGAACTAAAACTGTTTAGTCCCTGTGTGTGCTCCCAATGCTGCCAGCTCTTCATATTCAGTATTTCACTTTAACCTCATGAAAGCCTTAAATTATCAGAGGTGAGTAAAAAAGCTCGTCAAAAATAAACAATTTGTTAAAGGTCAATCAGCTAGTAGATTCAGAACTGTCATTTGAACGCAGGTCTTCCAGACTCAAAAGTTCTGTCTTTCATTTCGCTAAACTTTGAAAGGAAATGATAAACAACTGACTAAAGAAGATAGAAACTGAAATTTGGACATTTTATATTCTCAAGCAATAATAAGCTGAGGAGAAAGTATTTTACAGAGAGGAACTTTGAAAAGAGTAGTGGCTCCTTTCTTGTGGACCAAGCAACCATTCATCCATTGATCTATGTATCCATTCATCCACTGACACTACCACTGAAGCTTCCAACCATTCCACTGTGACACTAACCAGACACTCTGGATGCATTTTGGTAAAGATTAATTATCAGAACAGAAGGGGCAACTTTGTTATTGGACATGAATGTGGCTGTGAGTATGCCTATGGATAAAAACAAATAAGAAAACTGCTGAACATCAGAATTCTAAATACTTTTGCCTTTTACTGTAAGTCGTCTTCTTTATTGCATTACTAAAATGTATGTATATTATATTTTTACTTTACATGTGTTCACCATATTTTCTAATTTTCCAAGGAGGAAACAAACTAATATAGTATAGATCATCTTGGAGCACAAAAATAGACTGTGTACATCAGGGGGAAAAAAAAGGGATTAGTAATTACCTGTGTGTGTTTTTTTTTTTTTTAAGTATTTAAAACTAGTAGTTCCATCTGGTCACAATGGCTCACATCTGCAATCCCAACACTTTGGGAGGCTGAGGTGAGCAAATCACTTGAGGCCAGAAGTTTGAGACCGGGCTAGCCAACATGGCAAAACCCCATCTCTACCAAAAATACACACACAAAAAAAAAAGCTGGATGATGTGGCACATGCCTGTAATCACAGCTACTCAGGAGGCAAAGACAGGAGAATTGCTTGAACCCAGAAGACAGAGGCTACAGTGAGCTAAGATTGCACCACTGTACTCCAGCCTGGGTGACAGAATGAGATTCTGTCTCAAAAAAGAAACAAAAAGACTAGTTCTTTCCTTCATAGAAAAATAAACTCTACTTTAAAAAAATCATTAATTTCAAAGACCCATGAGCTTGGAAAACAGGAAATACCTTATTAATACCCTTGGTACTTAGTATTCCACTAAGATGTCAATTATGTCTCTCATGCTACGTTGTTAACATAGTATGACAATGTTGGAGGATGAATAAATAAATGACCACGTTTAGAGTTCTAATTAATGCATTTATAGTCAGGTGAGTTACAAAATATGTCTGTTCAATTTTTGCTGGTCAGTTTTCAAATTTTTTTAAATCAATCACTGGAAAAAATTCAGAAGACAAAATTATCAACTCAAATTAGGGAGATGTTACTGAGGACAATAGACTGAAATATCTCAACATTCTTGTAAAGCAAGTCAAATTACCATGATGAAATTTAATGAAGATAAATGTAAACAATCCACTAAGCCTCTAAAAATCAAATACACACGTACATTATGATTAAGACATTAAGTAATTGCCAGTTATATATGAAAGGCCTAGACAAAAGTTGACAGTAAGCTCAATAAGAGCCAATATTATGATATCAAAACAGCTCGTTTAATCTTAGACTACAGTATTAGAAATGCAATACACAAATAGAACTATATTCCTACTGTATTTTGTGCTGACTACATACATAAAGTATTACTTTCATGTATGGGCAAAATATTTAGTGAGGTACATTAAAAAACAACATATAGAAACAAAGTCAAAAAACAAATAATTAAGACGACCTTAAAAAAAAAAAAGAAAAAAAACTAATGCTGTGCTCACATATTAGAAAGACGGCAACATAAAAGCTGAGCTACCCAGAGGCAGAGAGCAGACCTAGGACAAATGCAGGTGAAGGGAATACATTTCAGTGACCTTTTTGGAGAGGCAGTGAATTCTTAGACATTGACATAGCTGAAAAAATCGGGTTTCTATCAAATGGTTTGCACTACATCTATAGAGGTGATTATAAAGCTTTTTCACCTGAACAGAAACATGTTATATTACATTAATTGATTTTTAAAATGTTAAGCAAGTGATATACTCTTGAAATAAATCTGGTTGGTCATGCTATATCATCTTTTTTATGTATTACTAATCTCAATTTATTATTTAGTTTAGGATTTTTCCCTCCATATTTATTTTTTTCTTAATTCTCACAATAGCAACCTCAGTGTGGTTTTGTTCATAGATGAGGAATCTGAGTCTCACAAAGCTTATTAGGCATTTAGTCAAGGTCACATAGTGAGCAAATACAGTAGTTGGACTTCAACCCAGATTTGTCTTGTTCCAAGACTTGGATTCTTCCCATTATATTACACATAAACCAGCATCTTTCTGGTTCTAGAAATGTCAAGGATAAATCAAGTGCAAATTATTCACACAAGACACACACAGCATGTCCCAATCCTATTTTCCTTGTGTATTCTCACAATATGACAGTACATGTCAAATTAATAGGAAGGCAAAATGGTTAATGCAAAGGGCAAAGACACTAGACTTTTAAATTCTGGCTCTCTTGAGCCACACAATCTTAGCTTCCCTGGGTCTTCAATTTTTTAATCTAAGAAATGAAGCTAAGACTTCCAGTTTCTGGTTTGACATGTTAAAATCTTGGAAATCATCACCCTATCCTACCAAGTAAAAAGCTGAACAAACTAAAAATACAACTCTTCTTAGATTTATTAGAAAAATTAGGTCACAGAAGCCAGGCGCGGTGGCTCACGTCTGGAATCCTAGCACTGTGGGAGGCTAAGGAGGGCAGATTGCCTGAGCTCAAGAGTTCGAGACCAGCCTGGTCAACATGGTGAATGAAACCCTACTGTAAATACAAACCCTACTAACATACAAAAAATTAGCCAGGCGTGGCAGCGTGCGCCTGTAGTCCTGGCTACTCCGGAGGCTGAGGCAGGAGAATTGCTTGAACCCTGGAGGCAGAGGTTGCAGTGAGCTGAGATCATGCCACTGCACTCCATCCTGGACAAGAGAATGAGACTCAGTATTCCAAAAAAATTCTTTTTAAAAAGAAAGAAAAAGAAAAGAAAAATTAGATCACAGAACAAACTGCTGCCCCCAAAATTGGAGAGACAAATGGGCCCATACAGGGTAACACAACTTCACAGAGCAGAAACCCATAAGCAGAAACCTCCATGGGAACCACTATCAGGTAGAAAAACCTGAGCTATAATTGATAAATTATTGAAGTCAGTGTGGACAAGCCAGCGAGATTAAAAAAATATATAGGAGGACCCAGTCACATGGGAAACCTACATTTTGAGAGTTTTACCTCCAGAATATCTACCAGGCTCTCACAAGAAATACTGTAGAAAATTTTCCTTATGCTTCCTGCATAGGGAAGGTAAAAGTAACCTTTTGAAATATGCCAGACCATCTCTTCTTAACACACACAAACACACACAAAAAAACTATTCCTATACTAGAGTCTAAAGTACTAAAGTATTGGGAGTTTTATGAGAGCCTAACTAAATTACTGGAAGAGAAATATCCAACTCCATCCTGCTCTAGCCTCCCATGTGAGAGAACTGAAAAACTCAACCCCAGTCCTCTCTAGACTTTTATGTAGAGGAAGGGATACATTATATAGCAGCCAACTCTAGCCATTATGTTTCACCTAGGCAAGTGAAAAATAATAGAGGAGCACTTGTGAAGTTCACAGTCCAGGGCAGAGGCTCATCCAAAGACTACAATCTAATCATAGGACTATAGAATGGTTTCCTTTGCCCCACGCCTTACCACATAAGTAAAGGCTGATTTATTACAGTTTTTTTCATCCAGTACATCATGTCAACAAATAATTATAAGGCAACTCAAAGACAAAACCACATTTTGAAGAAACAGCAAGCAACAGACTCCAAATCAGATATGACAGGGATGTTGAAATTATCAGACTGGGAATTTAAAACAAGCCCATTAATATGCTAAGGGCTCTAATGGATAAACTAGGCAACATGTTAGAATAGATGGGCAATGTACGCACAGAGATGAAAATTCTAAACAAATCAAAACGAAATGCTGGGGATTTAAAATACTACAGCAGAAATAAAGAATGTATCTGATGGGCTCACTAGTAGACTGTACATAGCTGAAGAAAGAACCTCATCATCTTGAAGACACATCAATAGAAACTCAAAAGAAAAGAAAAGAGAAAAAAAACTGAAAAAAAAATCCCACAATATCCAAGAACTGTAGGACTGAAAACAATGAAATATATCCATAAGGGGAATACCAGAGAAGAAAGAAGAGAAGAGAAGAGAGAAGGAAGGGAGCAAAGAAGGAAGGAAGGAAGGAAGGAAGGAAGGAAGGAAGGAAGGAAGGAAGGAAGGAAGGAAGGAAGGAAGGGAGGGAGGGAGGGAGGGAGGGAGGGAGGGAGGGAGGGAGGGAGGGAGGGAAGGAAGGGAGAGGGAGGGAGGAAGGGAGGGAGGGAAGGGGAAGGGAGGGGGAAAGGAGGGAGGAAGACAGAGAGGGGGTGGGAGGAATGAAGGAAGGAAGGAAATATTTGAAGCAATAATGACTAAGAATTTCTCAAAGCTTTAATTTAGGAAGCTCAGAAAATGACAATCAGGGTAAATGATGAAAAAAGATATTAAGGAATATTCTACTTAAATTAGAAATAAAGATAAAATAAATTCTTAAAAGAAACCAAAGGAAAAAGATCTTACTTTTTGAAAAGCAAAGATAGGAATTACATCTACCTTCTCCTCAGAAACCATGCAAACAAGGCAAGTGGAGTGTAATGTTTAAATTGTTTAGCGTAAAAATCACCAATCTAGAATCCTGTCCTGAACATTATCCTTTAAAAATGAAGTACAGGCCGGGTGCGGTGACTCACGCCTGTAATCTCAGCACTTTGGAAGGCCGAGGCAGGCAGATCACGAGGTCAGGGTATGGAGACCATCCTGGCTGATACAGTGAAACCCCATCTCTACTAAAAATACAAAAAAATTATCCAGGCGTGGTGGCGGGCGCCTGTAGTCCCAGCTACTCGGGAGACTGAGGCAGGAGAATGGCATGAACCCAGGAGGTGGAGCTTGCAGTGAGCCCAGATCGTGCCCCTGCACTCCAGTCTGAGCGACACAGAGAGACTCTGTCTCAAAAAAAAAAAAAAAGAAGTACAAATAGTCTTTCTCAGACAAGAATGAGAATTTGTTGACAGTAGACCATTCTTACAGGAAATGTTAAAGAAGTTGTCAGAGAAACAGACACATGAAAAAATGCTCATCATCACTCGCCATCAGAGAAATGCAACTCAAAACCACAATGAGATACCATCTCACACCAGTTAGAATGGCGATCATTAAAAAATCAGGAAACAACAGGTGCTGGAGAGGATGTGGAGAAATAGGAACACTTTTACACTGTTGGTGGAACTGTAAACTAGTTCAACCATTGTGGAAAACAGTGTGGTGATTCCTCAAGGATCTAGAACTAGAAATACCATTTGACCCAGCCATCCCATTACTGGGTATATACCCAAAGGATTATAAATCATGCTGCTATAAAGACACATGCACACGTATGTTTATTGTGGCACTATTCACAATAGCAAAGACTTGGAATCAACCCAAATGGCCATCAGTGACAGACTGGATTAAGAAAATGTGGCACATATACACCATGGAATACTATGCAGCCATAAAAAAGGATGAGTTTGTGTCCTTTGTAGGGACATGGATGCAGCTGGAAACCATCATTCTCAGCAAACTATTACAAGAACAGAAAACCAAACACTGCATGTTCTCACTCATAGGTGGGAATTGAACAATGCGATCACTTGGACACAGGAAGTGGAACATCACACACCGGGGCCTATTGTGGGGAGGGGGGAGGGAGGAGGAATAGCTTTAGGAGATATACCTAATGTAAATGATGAGTTAATGGGTGCAGCACACCAACATGGCACATGTATACATATGTAACAAACCTGCACGTTGTGCACATGTACCCTAGAACTTAAAGTATAATCATAATAAAAATAAATAAAAAGAAGTTGAAAAAGAAAAGAAAAATAATTTGCTCAGAAACTTGGGTGTATATAAATGAAGAGGACTAGAGAAGAAATAAATGAAGGTGAAATCAGAACTTTTTTCTTAATTGATTTGACAGACAACAGTTTATTCAAAATAATAGCAATGATATAACTGACTATGCATATGTGTGTGTGTGTGTGTGTGTGTGTGTGTGTGTATATGCATGCTCAGGTGTGAGTAAAATAAATGACACCACGAGAAAAGAAAAAGCAAAGGGATTGGTGTTATTTCACTATTTTAAGGTATGTGCACGATCCATGAAGCAGTATAGAGTTATTTCAAAGTGGACATGCATTCATTACAAATGTGTATCACAAACTTTAAGGCAACCACAAAGACATTTTTTTAAAAGTATAATTAATATGCTAATAAAGGAGATAAAATTTAATTATGTAAAAATGCTCGATTAAAACCACAAAAAGAAGCTGGATGTGATGGCTCACGCCTGTAATTTCAGCACTTTGGGAGGCCGAGGCAGGCGGATCACAAGCTCAGGAGTTTGAGATCAGCCTGGCCAATATGGTGAAACCCCATCTCTACTAAAAATACAAAAATTAGCCGGGTGTGGTGGCAGGTGCCTATAGTCTCAGCTACTCAGGAGGCTGAGGCAGGAGAATAGCTTGAACCCTGGAGGCAGAGGTTGCAGTGAGCTGAGATTGCGCCACTGCACTCCAGCCTGGGCAAAGGGCAGAGAACAAAAATAGGAACAAACGTAAAGGGCAGAAAACCAAAAAAAAAAGTAACAAAATGATGTATATTAATCCAACTATATAAATAATTACGTTAAACATCAATTATCTAAATAAACAGATTAAAATAGAGTGGATCAAAAAACAAGAGCCAGTTATACATTGTCTAAAAGGAACCTGCTTTAAATATAAAGACACATTATACATTAAAAGTAAAAGATGGAGAACAATATAGCATGCTAATAGTAAACAAAAAAAAGCTGTAGTGGCTACATTAATTTCAGACAGAACAGACTTTGGAATAAGGAAAGTTATCATAGATAAGGAGGATCATTATGTAATGATAAAGAAGTCAGTTCTCCAGAAGACTTAATTATATGTGCCTAACAAAAGCGTGTCAAAATATGTGGGGCAAAAATGACTAAAACTGTAAGGAGACAGAGATAAATCCGCAGTTACAGTTTGAGGTGTCATCACCCCTCCATAAAAAAAAATGCACAGCTCCAACAAGCAGGAAATCATTAAGAACATAGTTTAAACAGCACCATCAAACAACTAGATACAATTTCATCTATAGACTGCTATATTAACGAACAGCAAATTACATGTTCTCCTTACTTTCACATAGAACATGAACCAAGATAGACCATATTCTCAGCCATTAAACACATTTTAACAGATTTTAAAGAATATAAACCACTCAATATCTGCTCTCAGACTACAATGGAATTAAACTAGAAAATAACAGAAATATAGCTGAAAAATCTCAAAATTCTTGAACATTAAA
Source organism: Macaca mulatta (assembly GCF_049350105.2). Lineage (NCBI taxonomy): Eukaryota > Metazoa > Chordata > Mammalia > Primates > Cercopithecidae > Macaca > Macaca mulatta. Next base: position 82,955,654 of record NC_133419.1, read on the forward strand.
CAACACACTTCTAAAGGGTCAAACAAGAAATCACAAGAGAAATTTGAAAATATTTTGAACTAAATAAAAATGAAAGTAAAACATATCAAAATTTGTGGGAATATAGCTAAAGCAGTGCTTAGAGGGATATTTGCAGCATTGAATTTATATATTAGAAAAGAATAAAAATCTAAAATCAATAATCCAAGCTTTTACCTTAGAAAAATAGAAAAAAAAAAAAAGAGAGAAAATTAAATCCATTTTTGACAGTGTCTCTCTGTTACTCTGTTGCCCAAGCTGAAGGGCAGTGGCGCAATCTCGTCTCACTGAAACCTCCAACTCCCAGTTCAAGCGATTCTCCTACCTCAGCCTCCTGAGTAGCTGGGACTACAGGCATGCACCACCATGCCTGGCTAATTTTGTATTTTTAGTAGAGACGGGGTTTCACTATGTTGGCCAGGTTGGTCTTGAACTCCTGACCTCGTGATCCGCCCACCTCGAATAAATATTAATGCAGAAATCAGTGAATTTGAAATAAGGAAACTACTAGAGAAAATCAACAAAACCAAAAATTGATTCTTTAAAAATATAAATAACATTGTAAGCCTCTAGCCAGGCTAACCAGGAAAAAAGAGAGAACATAAAGCACTAAGATTATAAATTAAAGAGAGAACATTAATACAGATATTGTGCACATTAAAAAAATATAATACGGTGAACAATATGAATTGCCTATAAATTTTATAAACTAAACAAAAAAGACCTATTCCTCGAAAGATACAATCTACCAAGGCTCATGGAAAAGAAAGAGACAACATGAATAGGCTTCTGCCTATTAAATAAATTAAAATAATAATTAATAACCTTCCAAAAGAGAAAAACTAGTTCACTGGTGAACACTTAAGGTTGAAATTATACCAGCTCACTACAATTTTGTCAAAAAGATAGAAGCAGACAGAATACTTTCTAGCTCATTTCATGTGGCCATTATTACACTAATATAAAAACCAAAGACATTATAAGAAAACTACAGACCAATATCTCTCATGAATACAGTTGCAAAACTCCTTAACAAAATTTTAGCAAATCAAACCCAAGAATGAGTAAAAATAATTATATACTGTGAGCAAGTGGGATTTAACTCAAGTATGCAAGGTTGGTTCAACATTCAAAAACCAATTTAATGTAATCAATCACATCAACAGGCTAAAAATGATTATATTGCATCCGGAATTGGTTCCTTCCAGTGTATTCTTGGTCTTGCTGACTTAAGAATGAAGCCATGTGCCCTCGCAGTGAGTGTTACAGTTCTTAAAGATGGTGTGGCCGGAGTTTGTTCCTTCAGATGTGACAGGAGTTTCTTCCTTTCCATGGGTTCATGGTCTTGCTGACATCAGGAGTGAAGCCGCAGACCGTCACAGTGAGTGTAACAGCTCTTAAAGGTGGCCTGCGTCCATTGTTGTTTGTTCCTCCCCGTGGGTTCGTGGTCTCACTGACTTCAGGAGTGAAGGGGCAGACCTTCACAGTGAGTGTCACAGCTCATAAACATAGTGCAGACCCAAAGAGTGAGCAGTAGCAAGTTTTATTGTGAAGAGCAAAAGAACAATGCAAGGGGACCAACAGGGTTGTCCCTGCTGGGTCAGGTGGCCAGCTTTTATTCCCTTATTTGGCCCCACCCACATCCTGCTGATTGGTGCATTTTACAGAGTGCTTATTGGTCCATTTTACAGAGTGCTGATTGGTATGTTTACAAACCTTTAGCTAGAGGCAGAGTGCTGATTGATGTGTTTTTTACAGAGTGCTCAGTGGTGCATTTACAAACTTTAGCTAGACACAGAGCATTGATTGGTGTGTTTACAATACTTTAACTAGACAGAAAAGTTCTCCAAGTCCCCGCCCAACCCAGAAGCCCAGCCGGCTTCACCTCTCAATATCAATAGGTGAAAAGAAAGCATTTGATTGGCCGGGCACAGTGTCTCACACCTGTAATTCCAGCACTTTGGGAAGCCAAGGTGGGCAGATCATGAGGTCAGGAGATCCAGACCATCCTGGCTCAGACGGTGAAACCCTGTCTCTACTAAAAATAAAAATAAAAAAATTAGCCAGGAGTGGTGGCATGTGCCTGTAGTCCCAGCTAGTCCGGAGGCTGAGGCAGGAGAATGGCTGAACCCAGGAGGCAGAGCTTATAGTGAACCGAGATCATGCCACAGCACTCCAACCTGGGTGACAGAGCAAGACTTCGTCTCAAAAATAATAAAATAATAAAATAACAATAACAATAAAATAAAAAAGCATTTTATTAAATTCATTACATATTCATGATAAAAATCTCTTAGCAAACCAGGAATAGAGCCAAATTTCCAAATTTGATGATGAACATGTACTAGAAACCTATAGCTAACATCATACTTAGACTCAGAGATTTCCCACTAAGATCAGGAACAAGGTAAGGATGTCCCTCTCACCATTTTTCTTCAGTATTACACTGGAAGCCTTAGCTAATGCAATTAGACAAGAAAATATATATTGATTTGGAAGGAAGAATTAAAAATTTATATGTTCACAGATGATGCGACTGTCTATGTAAAAAAATCTGAGACAATTAATATCCTGGAACTAATGAGCAATCATAGCAAGGTTGCAAGATATAAAGTTAATATTCAAAAATCAATTGCTTTCAAACATGCCAACAATGGACAAGAGGAATTTAAAATTAAAAACACAATACCATTTAAATTACCACACACACAAAAGAAATAGGTATAACTCTAACTGAATATATATATTTGTAATCTATATGAGGAAATCTACAAAATTCTGATGAAATAAAGAAGAATTAATTCCATATTCACCAGTAGGGTGACTGGCTATTGTCAAGTCAGTTCTTCCCAACTTTATCTATATATTCAATGTAACCCCAGTCAAAATCTCAACAAATTATTCTGTTAATATCAAAACTAATTCTAAAGATTTTTGTGAAAGGGCACAAGACCCATAATAGCCAATGCAATATTGGAAGAGAAGAACAAAGTCACAGAACTAATTCTACATGACTTAAAAGTTTTACTATAAAGCTAGAGTGATCAATATGTGTAATATTTGTGAAATAATAGACAAATAAATCAATGAAACAGAATAGTGGAACCAGAAAATGACTCACATAAATATAGCTAACAATCTTTGGCAAAGGAGCAAAGGCAATACAGTGGAGTAAAGATAATCTTTTCAACAAATGATGTTGGTACAATTATATCCACATGCAAAAAAAAAAAAAAAAAAAAAAGGAATCTAGACAGATTTTACACCCTGAACAAAAATTAATACAAAATGGATCATAAACCTAAATCTGAAACACAAAACTTTACATCTTCTAGAAGGTAACACAGCAGAATATCTAGATGACCTTGGATATGGTGATTATAAATACAGTGCCATAATCTATAAAGGAAAAATTGATAAGCTGGACTTCATTAAAATTAAAATCTTATGTTCTATAAATAACAGTGTCAGGAAATAAGAAAATAAGCCATATATTAGGAAAAAATATATGCAAAAAATTACCTCTGATAAAGGAATGATATCCAAAATATACAAAGAACTCTTAAAACTCAACAATAGGGGCTGTTCTGCCTATGGAATAGCCATTCCTTTATTCCTTAACAACAACAACAAAAAAAAACCTAAACAATAGGGAAATGAACAACCCAAATAAAATAGGTCAAAAGATCTGAACAGATACCTCATCCTAGAAGATATACAGAGTCAAATAAATTTATGAAAATATGCTCAACATCATATGTCACTAGGGAGTTGCAAATTAAAAAAATGATAAGCTATCACTACGTATCTATTAAAAGGTCCCAAATCCAAAACATTGACAACACTAAATGTTTGCAAGAATATAGAGCAAAAGGAACTCTCATTCATTGCTGATGGATGTGCAAAACTGTACAACCACTTTATAAGACAGTTGGCAATTTCTTACAAAACTAAACATACTCTTACAATATAATCCAGTAATGGTGCTTCTTGGTATTTACCCATATGAGATGAAAATTACATCCACACGAAAACTTCCACACGAATGTTCAAAGCAGCTTTATTCATAATTACCAAAATGTAGAAGCAACCAAGATGTCTTTCAGTAGGTTAATGAATAAACTGTGGTATATCCAGACAATGAGCTATTACGCGGTATTAAAAAGAAATGAAAACACAGGAGGAACCTTAAATACATATTACTAAGTGAAACATACCTATCTAAAAACACTATATACCGTATAATTCCAACTCTATGACACTCTGGAAAAGGTGAAATGATGGAGACAGTAAAATGATCAGAACTGAGAGGGACTAATAGATAAATAGGCTGAGCACAGAGGATTTTTAGGGCAGTGAATCTACTCTGTATAATACTAAGATGATAGATACATGTCATTATATATTTGTTAAAACCTATAGAATGTATAGCACCACAAGTGAATCCTAACATAAACATTTACTTTGGTGATAATAATATATCAGTATTATTCCACTGTAGTGCAGGATGTCCATAGTTGGAAAGCCTGCGCATGTGTGGGGGCAGAGGTGTATAGGAATCTCCACCTTCTGCTCAATTTTGCTGTGAACCTAAAACTGATATTAAAAATAAAGTTTATTTTTAAAATGAAGCTAATAGTACTTACTCTTTATGTGGCTGTGAGAATTAGAACTAACATATAGTAAGTACGGGGTACAGAGTCTAGCTGACACATCATAGCCCTGCCCACTAAATGTGGGCATGTAAGGTATTCTGTATTAAACTGATCTGTATATACCTCTCCATTCTCCTTGATTTATATTGTATAGATAATGTCAAATCCCCTTGAGAGAAAACATCCTCTAGGATCCAGATTTCCCCATAGCTAAGGCATATCCTATGGAAATTCTCTCACCAAAACAAAATATTAATTTATTTCCCTCTTTATTAATGTATCACAATGGTAGTAAAAGCTCATGGCTTGATACCTAACTGTGGAAGCTATCCTTGCCTGCAATCCCTGCCTGAGATTAGAAACCTGTTATTTTAAAGTAAAATAAAATAAAATAAAATAAAATGCCTTGACTATTAGTTGGCATTAATTTTAAAAACTGGATGCATTTTCTAGCAGTCTCTCCGTGACCCTGGGCAAGTTATTAAACCTCTCTTTACCTTTGTTTCCTCCCTTTTATAATGAGGTCGCGATACTACCCTCAGGAATAACAGAAGAAAGCAATAAGCCACTAACTGCCTATGGGGATTTGAGAGAGACTGAGAGACTATCCGCCAGGCATGGTAACCCCAAGAGCTTTACAATTTCTCCAGAACTGTCATAACTTTCTCTGCATGTGGCATTCTAAACCGCCTGTCTCCCTGCAATGTTTAACAGTACTGCAGTAAAAAGATAACGTGCTTTGGGTTTGACAGACCTGTCACTTCCAGTATGACCTTCGGTGCGTAACTTCTATGAGCCTTGGTTTCCTTATTTGCAAAATGGTAAGAATAATTAATACCCATTCTATTAAATTTCCATGAGCAGTAAAGAAGGAATACAGTGGTTGAGTTATACTCAATATTTATTGTTTGTTTCTATACAATTACAATAGAGGGCCTGCAGGTATTTGGGTTTTTGGGTTTTTTCCCCCCGCTTTGGTTGGTTTTGTTTGTTTGTTTCGTTTTCACACAGATGATAAAGGGTTGAATGATGATTATCACCAAGATTGCAGCTAAGAGGACAGTTTGTGAAAAAAAAATTAAGTTCCCAAGGTTAGAATCGCAGAACAACAGGGTTTAGGTAAAGACATGCTCAAACAGTTAGTGGCCTACACTATGGTCTTCAAACATAACGGTAGTAATTATCTCTGAGAAAATTTCTAAAAGCTTGGTGATTCTGAGTCTTTCTCCTATGGAAGGCTGAATAATGCATGCCAAATATATCCGGTTCCTAATCCCCGGAATCTGTTAACATTATGTCATATACAAGGAGTTTGTACATGTAATTACGCTAAGGAGCTTGAGATGGAAAGATTAACTTGGATTAACTGGGTTGGCCCTAAATGTAATCACAGGTGTCCTTATAAGACAAAGGCAGAGGGGGATTTGACTACAAAAGAGGAGAGAGTGATATGATGGCATAAGTAGGTGTGGAAGAGATGTGCCTTGAGCATGGAGGAAGGAGGCACAAGTCAAAGAATAAAGGCAGCCCCAAGATGTTATGAAAAGGCAAGGATACACATTCTCCCTTCAGAGCTCCAGAAGAAACCATTCTTGCCTATACCTGACCGTTAGGTGAAACTGATTTTAAACTTCTGACTTCCAGAACTGCCAGAGAATAAATTTGTGTTGTTTTAAGTTACTAAGTATTTGTTACAGTGGCAACAGGAAACTAATATGCTTCCCATTTTGGAAGATGGTTCTAACACAATGAAACATAAAGTCCAACAAGCAAAGTAAAGCAATGATGACTTGGGCCTTTAGAGAGCATGTATTCTGGGGTGATCATGCAGATGTCTCAGGACAGGAGGAATGCGCCCAGCTGGCAATCAGGCACTGAGATGAGAGGCCCTGGTATGTCCTTCGTTACCAAAAGACAGGAGAGGATGCTCTGAAAAGTAAGTCTGTGATACATAATTGATTGCATTTGTGTTAGCTGGAGCTTAATATGAATTGTCTCTATCAGTAGAAGAGCTCATATTGATTTCTTTAAAATTTAAAGGCATCTCCTTTTGTACCCTCCAGATTTTTCAAACCTGAGATTAATATTTTTCTTTCATTTGTTTGCAGTGTAAGGTCCAAATAATACATTTGGGATTTTATAGCTTGAGGCTAAAATATTGTTTGCATATACAAATATTCAAAGTCAGTTAAATCTGTTCACATTTCTCTCAATTGACTGCTTATCTTCTAAATTCTAGCTACTTTGCATCAATATTCAAAGCCTTTCATAATTTGAAACATATCTCATCTCACTCTACCTGGCAACCCATACTGTAGACTGTCCAAATAGTTACAGTTTCTTAAATGCACCTTGCATTTCTTGCTTCCTTGTTTTTGCAAATACTATGCCAACTCCTTGAAAGGTACTTTGTTCCCTCCATCAACCCCCTCCACCAGTAGACCAGAAAAATGTCTAATCATACTCACTCTTTAGGGCTCAAATGTGAAGTATCACCAATTCCATGAGGCTTCTGTGAACTGGAGTTCTATACTCCCTCCTTTGTGTTCTTAAGTATTACGCATATATCGTTGACCACTGATTCTCCTCTATTTAGTATAATGAATTGCTTCAACATACTGCCCAAAAGAAAGGGGCATACAGGGAAGTCTAAGAAGGTTGCCACCTGTCAGAGTGGCACATGTACCTATTTGGCTTTATATAAAAGTGTATATAATGAGGGATAATGCTCCTTGATCCAACTGCGTATGTCCTTGATCCCTTCATTCAGAGTCTACTGTTCTGCCAATAGATATACTTATTTGGTCTCTTTTTTCTACAAGGTTTTGTTCACATCTACCTTTTTTTAGCTTTACTAACAAATTATTGTATTTCTGCTAAGTAAAATTGACAGCTGCTCCCTCTTCCTATAAAATAATTTCTCCACTGGATCCTTCCTTTGATCAATTCCTCGCATTCATTCTTCTATCTTCTACCTTTTGAATAGGTTTTTCTAAACTTTTCACCTTCCTTTAACAGAAGTTTGCCTCAATATTTTTCATATCCTTTTGATCTGATCAACACTCTTCTCATTTCCCATTTGCCCATAACTTGAGGTTGATAACCAATTGTTAGTCTAACTCCAATGTTGAACTCACAAAGTTTAGTTTGGACTGTATCTAGTGCATATAGCCTTTTAAATGCATGACACTAGAAATGCTTCTATGTATTATAATCATGTTAATCCCATCCTCTGTTACCTTTCCTATTTTGTGTTATTAATTCAGTGATTATTCAAAAGATTTAATTTAATTCTGTTGACTGTAAGTCAAGACTTGTAATTGGTGATATTTTGTTACAAAATGTGTCTGGGTTGGGAGGGAACATCACACATCGGGGCCTATCAGGGGGTGGGGGACAAGGGGAGCGACAGCATTAGGACAAATACCTTATGCATACTGGGCTTAAAATCTAGATGACAGGTTGATAGGTGCAGCAAACCACCATGACACATGTATACCTATGTAACAAACCTGCACGTTCTGCACATGTATCCCAGAACTTAAAGTAAAATTGAAAAAAAAAAAAAGTGTCTGTGTTAAGTCTCTCTCCTTGCAAACAACAAGGAGTCTTACAATTCTCATTTAAGCATACAATTAAAACTAGTTGGATTTTTAAACTTTAGTGGTTTCATAGTTGATTTAAGTGGGAACACAACATTTTCACTGATAACTTTTTAAACAACATCTAACTGAATTTTATTTATGAAGGCGTGTGTATGTGTGTGTGTGTGTACATTAATGTGTCCCAGCTACATGTTTGTATGTGTGAGAATTTAAAAACTGAGGGACTTGTCATTTTCAAGAAGGCTCATAGTTCCCCCGAATACTAAACTGAAATGATCTCAATACAATTTAATGAGAATATTATCATATATTAAGCTATATTTAATAACACAGTATCTTGTGTTTCAGGCACACATTTGTACTGTGAAAGACAACTCTGCTGAATTAGAACTAATAAAGATGAGGGGTGGTGTGGACAAGAAGACAATCTATCTAGAACAATAATTATCAGTCTTTTCCCAAAAGTTACATTTTAGAAGGGGAAAAAAATGTCCAAAAGTCCTTTGGGTCATTTTAGAGTTTAGCTGTGAGGCTATGACTCTGTCTGCCCTTGAGCCTATCAGTCTCTTCCTCCACTCTGACCTCCTCCATGAGCACCACTTATCTTGAGTCTTGTAGGCAGTGCTCAAGGAATCTTTAGGAATATCTATTTTATGGTTTATAATTTACCTTCCTGTTCTTATGGACGCTGCCTAGGACACTACCCCACCTGGGTTTCCACTCTGGTTGATGACTATGCACTTGAGAGGAGGTCCAGACATAATAACAGGAATGCATGCTTCCTGGTCATCAAAGCCTTCATAAAACTTGTGGTCTTTCTCCCCCTAGAATGGGAAATTCCTTTCTCAATTGGTCCTCCTAGGCTTTCTCTGATTCAGCACATAACTTGAAACTGGTTAGTCAGCTACTGGACTAATAAAAATGTTTAGGCGGGTGCGGTGGTTCATGCCTGTAATCCCAGCACTTTGGGAGGCTGAGGTGGGCGGATCACTTGAGGTCAGAAGTTTCAGACCAGCCTGGCCAACATGGTAAAATCCTGTCGCTACTAAAAATACAAAAATTAGCCAGGCGTGGTGGTGCATGCCTGTAATCCCAGCTACTCGGGAGGCTGAAGCAGGAGAATCGCTTGAACTTGGGAGGCGGGGCTTGCAGTGAGGCGAGATCGCCCCACTGAACTCTAGGCTGAGTGACAAAGCAAAATTCAGTCTCAAAAAAATAAAAATAAAAACGTTTGCTACCAGTGTAGTCATCCCTGGCTCTCTTGATAAATTAACTTTTCAGTTATTCCAGTTATCATCTTGTCCAAATTTTGCAGAAGACTTGCTGCCCCCACAATCTCCACCCCATCCATGTATAAAAAACTTGTTCCACTGCTCAAAGATCATGCCAAATCTATTCACTGGACACTAACTCCTTGCAGGTTTCTTTATGAACATGAAAAGCTACACCCATTTCTAAACCAAATAAGTATTAAGTCAAATATATATGGCTGACAGACAGTATTTCAGTGAGAATTCCTGACGGATTCATTCCTGAAGTATCTGCATTCAATTCAGTTGCATCTGCCGAAGCTCAGGTTAGTTGAGCTGGGATAACAAGGCCCCCAAAATGATTGGCTCACACCGTACTAAACATCAAATCATTGTTTGTTCAGATTCTAATCATACATCCCCATCTGGGTGATTTTTATCTTCCAAGACCAAAGTAGGAGATAAAAGGAACAATATAAACAGCATGTGCTAAAATTGATGATTTCCCAAACAAATTATACAGAAGTAACATCCTAGAACTTTTGAGCACTTTTGTGTTCCAAAGTCCGTTGCAGTTATCAACCTCAATGGGGAGAATGGGCAATAGCACATAAATACGTCTGGTATCTGACTTATTGATACTTCATGTAACGAAACCAGAGGGAGAAATAACAAGAAGGCATCATTCACAGAAGCCCTCCCAACGGTCAAGTAAAATTTAACCTTTTAACACATAATTTGAATTTTTCTCTGTCAATATTACATGACTTAAATCTCTCCTAAATCTTCCTCAGATTTTTCCCAAAAGACAATACCTTTGGCACATGTAACTCCACTATCTTATGTACTCCATTTGTATCTCATTTGTCTAATTGCAACATTATAATTATAAGTTGGAGGACCTAACCGGAACAGTCAGAAATGGCATATGGCAGTTCATGGATTATGGAACTCTTAACTCTAACTGGAGAAACTTGGTGATCTTGTTCCCCTTATTCATACAGTCAAAAGAATGCAAGATATGCCGCCAACTTTATTTTCGTCTGGTTTATCTCTCTTTCTACTAGGTCTTGTTAACCTGTTCTTTTTTTTTTCTGACCTACTAAATTTATTTTTTTACCAGATAAATTTATTGCCCTTCCATTCTACTACAAAAAATGATTTTATCTCTGAATTTCCTCACCAATCAATGCAATACAGTCAATTTCTAAAGACCAATTAAGCATCCTTTACAACATATGTGTTTGCGTGTTACTGGTCTAGCAACAACATAAAAGAAGGGTCAGACATTATTATTTTTAATGTAAATATAATAACGTTTAAGATAGATGCTAGAATATGTTTTAAATGTATATTAGTTAATTAAATGACCTTTTATCAGCACTGTGAGAGTCAGCATAGCAGGAGTGGAAGATCCTAATGTGAAATTCATAGTAGTTACAGTATTTTCACAAGCTACAAACTCAGGGCTACAAAAATTAAACTTTTTTTTTCCACTTCTAAACTTGACTTTTATCTCATGTTTCCATTTGATGGAAGGTGACGGGTGACTTCTGGACCAGTTCTTGTTTTTCTTCCTGCGGTGAATTCAGGGTTTGAATGGAAGTTCAAGGTCAAGTTGCTCTGAGTTGCATCTAAGCTATGGGAGGAATGGGTGAGGTGCTTTCATGTATCAAGGTACTGGGGAAGAACAGCGTCTGAGCCTAGACATAGTCTGTCCACATGGGTATTCATTGAGATGTGATCATCTAATCTGGTTTTCAGCTATCCTCAGCTGCTCACTCTGGTATATACAGAGATGCTTGCATTTGCATCCAGTCATGGTCATAAAGTCCACCCTGATATTGAACTCCTCCACTTGTCTTGACTGAGAGCTCTCTCAGGCCCAGCAAATCATGGCAGCCCATGTCTGTACTGCCTGAGGCTGCACAAGGTGGGGAGGGGGTGGCAGGAACAGTAGTGTACAGGGCCCCTTCATAGAGACAGACAATGTCATCGAAAGATATTCCTTTCTTCTTCAGTAGAAGAGAACGAACTACTCAGGGGACAACACTAGATGCTTCAAGAGGAAAAATGTCTTCTCGGTACAAATAAATTTGTCAGTTTAACTTTTAAGCAAAATTAAACAAATTTTCTTTGTGGTAGCATTGCTTAGGAGCTTTAAGATGGGAATGTACCTTGTGAATCTCCAACAGCGGGAGCGTATCAAGGCAGCAACTATCTATGTTATTTGAGCAGACTGCCTGGAACAAATGTTTCCTGGAATACTATTTGGAAAACATTGTTACAATATGCTTTGCAATTGTTGTTGTTACATCCTGTTGTTGTTGCCATTCACCTAATGGCCAACACAGGCCAGGGGACAGTCCAGGGTATGAGGACAGTTTGACTCTCTGAGAATTTGGTATTTCATTTTAATTCAGTCAAATTATCCTTTACATCACCTCCAACATGGAAAAGGGAACTTCCAGAGATAAGTGGGAATAAACAGGTGGAGCAAACTTCCCGCCCTCTCCGGCTTCTCCTTTTCTAATTGCTCACGTCAAGCCATGGCGCTACTATTCATTTAATAAGGTTAGAAGCAGGGTTGTTTTGGAAAGAATGTTGGGCAGGAAATAGAGAATTGAGTCCTAGACTTCCCCTAACTAGCTATGTGATTTTCATCAATTTGCTTTACTTCCCTGGGACTCAGTTTCTTCATTTTATAGTGGGGAATGTAAAGGGAGAAGTTGGGCTTAACTTTTCATTCTAATGACCTAATGACATTCTGCCTAGTGACCATCTTCATTGGTTGGTGGGTCTACTGTCTGGCAGACTCTTAGGTAAGAAATCATTTCTCATAGTGCATCAGCACAGCAGGCATTAATATTGATAACCATCTATATTTACATTGTACATTATAGTCGTTCAACCATTTCACAACCATTACTTCATTCGATCCTTAAAACAGCCAACAGTACAATCCAGGGATTACTATTCTTTTTAAAAATGAGAAAACCAAGTTTCAGATACTTTTCCAAGGTGACCCTGCTGTTAAATGACAGAACTGGGCTTGAACTCTGGCCCTGAGACTGACAGTCCCATGTGTATTTAGTGATACAATGTTTCCTTTCCATTCTGAAACTCCAGCAAGGAGTAATTTTGCTACATTTTCCTTTGTTGCCAGACAATCACCCTAGGAAAGGCAGTACTTATTATTTTTCTGAAGGGAAAACACAATGTTAACTTAGGCAACATAATAATTTTATGGTTTGAGTGAAAAAAATGTTTTGCTCCTGTCAAATTCAATTTATATCACCAGACTAAATAAAAATTTTAAGTACTGGGTGAAGGAAAATAGAAAGAAAATGTTCTGAGTGGACAATCTTAAATTATCTCCCATTTGAATGACTTCATTTCCCAGAGAGAGTTTCATCAGGCTTTTTAATTAAGAGCAAATTGTTCATCTAGAGTCAGTAATTTGCCCATGACCTCTACTTAACACTCTCGTCTAAGGTGACAGAAATTACAATGGGACTTTCAAATTAAAAACATCAAGTTCGCAAAGATACTGGGCCCTTCAGTTAATAACTGAGTCAGGAAAAGGCGGTGACTTGGTAAAACAATTCCATTTTTCGCCTAACATTAAAGCTCAGAGATGTTTACAAGATCTTAAATTTCACAGGAGGTGACATTAGAGATTAGAGATATCCAGTCATATGTGTAAATAAATAAAAGTATGTAAATATATAAATAAACACCTGTGTTTATATAGCATTATATGAACATGGAAAAAAGTAAAAAAGATACTTCCTAAAGTGTTAATATGATGTTATTACAGCAGTGGATGGAAGTGAGGTGAAGGGAGAGTAAGGTGAGAAAAGGGAGGGGAGAGAAAAAGAATGGGGAAAAAATGGGAGTAAAAATAGAAAGCATGAATGATATACCTTTTACTCCTTTTTTATTTTTATTTGTACAAATTTATGGGGTACATAGGCAGTTTTGTTATATGCATAGATTGTGTCGTGATCAAGTCAGAGCTTTTAGCACATTCATCACCTGAATAATGTACTGTACCCATTAACCAATTTCCCTTATCCTATCCTCTCACCCTTCTGAATCTCCATTATCAGTCCACTTTCTACATCCATCTGAACACAATTTTAGCACCTACTTATGAGTGAGAGCATGCAATATTTGTCTTTCTGTGCCTAGCTTGTTTCACTTAAGAAAATGACCAACAGTTCGATCTGTGTTGTTGCAGAAGACATCATTTCATTCTTTTTAATGGCTGAATAGTATGCTATTGTGTATATATACCACATTTTCTTTATTCAGCCATCCATTGGTGGACACTTAGACCGATTCCGTGTTTTTTCTATCGTGAATAGTGCTGTGATGAGGATATATTTTTGATATAATAATTTTATTTTCTTTTGGGTATACCCAGTAGTGGGATTGCTGGATCGAATGATAGTTCTATTTTTGTACTTTAATAAATCTCCAGAATATTTCCTTACCACAAATCAACATTTTAAGGAAAACAATACAGCATGAGATATAAGAGGTACTAAAGCATTTGGAAGCTCTGAAGAATAATAAATACTGTTGTTAGAAAGTTGTTGGAGATGAAGCTGAAGACAGGCAGAAGCCTAAATAAAGATGTCCTAGCGCAGAATGTTAAGGAGCTTAGACTTTCTCCTGAGGGCAAAACAGAACCACTGGGGGCTGGGTGGAGGAATTATTAAGGAGAGTGACAGGCTCAGATTTGGGTTTTAGGCAGGTCATTCTGCCAGTGGTGTTTTAGTTGGATAGGGTAGAGGAGGAGGGAACTAATAATCTAAACAAGGAAGATGCATTCCTACATGAGGGCAGTGGTTATGGAATTGGTTGAAAGTACAGAGCTCCAAAACAATAGCTACTGCTACAACCATCACTATCTCCACAATCACTACTTCACATATTCACTACTAGTACTACACTATTACTACTACAATCACTCAACTGCTACTATTTAATCAGCATTTATTATGTACTAGGTGTTAGGCTAGGCAGATAGCCAGATGAGCAGGCAAAGGAGCCTCTGGGAAAACAAATCCTGGAGACGCTGCCACTGACAGCAAAAAAGACAACGGCTACACTGGCTGCTTTTGGCCTTGTGGTTGGACTCGTCAGGCCCTAGCGGGAAACAACCACGGTAAGGACTTTCCCCACTGAGGAGCATATGTACCCCTCCAATAACTCACCCTAGAGTAGCTTTTTGCTCATTATAATAGTAAAAAACACACCTTGGGTGGAGATTTTAAATGCTAATGAGATATGTGATGCGTATACTAGCATTCCACAGATAAGACCTCTAACTTCCAGAAACTCACCTAGTTTACAAACTGTAACCCTGCTTAAAACATAGTTGTTAATTTATACCCTAAAACCACTCCATGACTAACTCCAGCTGCTAAGATCCTCTAATTCCCATCACTAATCATTAGAGAAAGGCAAGCCAAAACCACAATGAGATATCACCCCACATCCATGAGTACAGCTACTATTACAAAATAGAAAATAGGCCAGGTGCAGTGGCTCGCACCTGTAATACCAGCACTTTGGGAGGCCGAGGCAGGTGGATCACGAGGTCAGGAGTTCGAGACTAGCCTGGCCAACATAGTGAAACCCCATCTCTAGTAAAAAATACAAAAATTAGTCAGGCATGGAGGTGCACACCTATAGTCCCAGTTATTCGGGAGGCTGAGGCAGGAGAATTGCTTGAACCCAGGAGGCTGAGGTTGTGGTGAGCTCAGATTGCACTACTGCACTCCAGCCTGGGCAACAGAGCGAGACTCTGTCTCAAAAAAATAACAAAAATAGAAAATAGCAAGTATTGGTAAACATGTGGAGAAATTGGAACCCTTGTGCACTGTTGGTGACACTGTAAAGAGGTACAACCAATTATGGAAAACAGTAAGGTGTTTTCTCAAACAATTAAAAATAGTACTACCATATGCTGCAGGAATTTTACTTCTGCATATATATGCAAAAGGATTGGTAGCAGGACCTCAAAGAGACATTTGCACACTCATGTTCATTGCAGCACTATTCACAGTAGCTAAGAGGTAGAAGCAACCCATATCAATTGACAGATGAATGGATAGACCAAATGTGGTTTATGTGTACAATGGAATATTAGCCTTAAAAAGGAAGGCTATCCTGTCACATGTTACAACATGGATGAACCTTGTGGACATTAGGCTAAGTGAAATAAGCCAGTCACAAAAATACAAAAACTGTATTTTCCACTTACATAACATATTTAGAGTAATTAAATTCATAAAAACACAAAGTAGAATCCTAAGGTTGGGAAGAAGGGGAAAAATGAAAGTTGTTGTATAGTGGGTATAGATTTTCAGTTTCACAAAATGAAAAAGTCATAGAGATATATTTCACAACAACGTAAATGTACTTAACACTACTGAATTATACACTTAAAAGTGGTTAATATGACAAATTTTGTCATGTGGTCTTTACTGAAATTAAAAGTATTTGTTTTAGAAAAACACCTTAATGAATGTATAAACCCAGCTCTGAATGATCAGGAGGCTTCCCTAATGGCCTCTGTGGAGACTTGGACCCCATGCCAATCACACCCTGCAGGTCACAAGCCTTCCAGAACAGTGTCAAGAACATGGGCTTTGAAGCCAGACACATTAGAGTCCTTTTGAGTCCTGCCTCTTCTGTTCATTAGTTGTGAAATTTGGGAAAATTGATGAAACCTCTTTCATCCTCATTTCTTCAACCATGGACTGGGAATAAGAGTATTTCATAGAGCCATCATGGTTATTAAACAAGATAATAAATGGAAATATTTGGTATACTGTCTTGCACACAGGAGATAGGTACTTAACAAATGCAGCTAATGATACTCTCCATGCCCATTAATACCATTCTTCCCACCACTTCCACCATCCTGGATGAAAAGTGGGAAGGATTCCTGCCCCCTCCACCTTGGTACTTTCTTCCTGTTTACTCATTTAACCACCATTTATTACGCTCCTACTAAGTCCCAGACTCTGGAGTAGGCATTGGAAGTGTGATGCAGAGATGCTCCATCATAACAGGGTTTCAATTCTGGTAGAAGAGGTAAATGTGCACCCAAATAACACAGAAAAGTACATTAGAAGTGTGGGTAGGAGAAACATTGAGAGGACCATTCAATGTCCAGGTTCCAGATTAAAATACCATTGTTATAGAACTGTTCTTAAAACTCTTTTACAGGAAAGTTAATAATAATGATAATAAAAATAGTTTAATAGCAACTTGCTTCATTCTGGGAGACTGAAAGTAAGCTGGATAAAGGAGCCAAAGATAGAATCCATCAACTTTGTTTTTTTCTTCACCACACACTTATTTGTTAACAAATAATTTCACAAGCTTAAATTGTCAGAAAGAGAATCCAGGAACAGAGTGTGATTAGTCTTGGGACTTTTCCTCTTTCTTATTCCAAAAGAGGGAAGAAGAAAAACAAAATCAATTTATTGTATGCACAGTGCTAATTACATTTTTATATGATGTCAAATTCTTCCTCATAGCATCTTTGCGAATCACAATTAATATTCTAATTATACAGATTACAGAAATGAGACTCAGATGTTCTACCACCTGCCCTTTATCTCACAACTGGTAAGTGTGAGAACTCTGGTCTGTATGACCTGGAATCCCGTGTTAGTTTCAATCCCCCAACCTGGAAGGAGCTGTAACAGCCCTTCAGTTGGAGCTGTCTTATTTCTTTCAAATGCTTTAGAAAGAAAACAGCTCCAAGAAAAACTTTTACTGGAGATACTTTTTATAAATAAGAAACTTATCCAAAGAATCTTACATTTTCAAGCTTCTTAAGTTCTTGTGACAAAACAGATGACAAAAGAAAAGCTGCATTAAATATTGCAGCTAAACTTTCTTTCAAGACAATTTTTGAATTCTATGCCCATGCATGTCGAAGAAGTTGAACCTACAAATAGGTATCCATATAATGCTGTGTTAACATTCACTGCTCATTCTCTCTTCTGCTTCATTGGCAGAAAAGATTAATATATCATTCAGTTAATACAAAGTGTAATTTATTTTCAAAGTGGTGTGTTTCCTTTACAGCATCAAATCTGGCAGCTCTACGCGAGTGCTGTTCTGTCAACTGGAATAACGCCTTTAATGAACTTGTCTGTGGAATATCAAAAGTGTAATCTGCTGCACAGCCTGCAACCCTACCACCCAGGCCTTCATCATCTAGCCTACCAACTTCCACATCAGCTGCAATTTTAAAAAAGAATCCATCCTTGACCTCAATAAGTTACAAACCAGCCACCAGAGTCTGCAAAATTAGTTTTAGCTTTCTCTTATCCTATTCAGCAATTCTGCTACTCTAACCACGGAACATGCAGAGGGTGTAAATAATCCCTGCCAATATTTTCACCAGTCCTTAAGTGTTCTTCCCCTCAACAGACAATATCCTCCAGGTCTATGTGATTCAGCTTGCCTCCCCCAATAAGTTGAATAGGGTCACATGGGATCCTAACAGCTCCTTCTGTGGCCCTCCCTGAGTAAGGGTTAGAGATTCTCCAAAGCCAATACATGGCTAGCAACTAGACTTTACCATCCTTCCATGTTGCTTCAGTCCTTTAAAAGAAGTTTATCTATCAAGTTTCTAAGAACCAACAAAGGGAAGCCAAAAATAACCACTCCTCCCATTGCAATAAATCTGGACCCCCTTCTACCAAGTATTTATTACTGAGCTGCTCTTTTTTTTTTTTTTTTTTTTTTTTTTTTTTTTTTTTTTTTGAGATGGAGTCTCAGTCTGTCACCCAGGCTAGAGTGCACTGGCACTATCTCGGCTCAGTGCGAACTCTGCCTCCTGGGCTCAAGCAATTCTCCTGCCTCCCAAGTAGTTAGGATTACAGGCACCTGCCACCATGTCCAGTTGATTTTCTTTATTTGAATAGAGACAGGGTTTCACCATCTTGGCCAGGCTGTTCTCGAACTCCTGACCTTGTGATCCATCTACCTCAGCCTCCCAAAGTGCTGGGATTATAGGCGTGAGCCACCACACCCGGCCAAGCTGCTCTCACTTTTATCCTTTTCCTACTCAACTACCACTGAACATCAAGATTTACTTCTGGCTTCCAGAATTTGAACACTGTATTGCTGCCAGATCTTTTCTGATGGAACCCCCAGGTTCACCTAAGTACTGTGTAAATTTGGCTCGGTTGACTCATTTAACAAAAGTGTATTAAATAGTTACATGTGCCAGGCATCATTCTAGTGCAAGGGACAGCAATGATCAGGGCAAAAAAAAAATTGATCTCTTAGAGTGTACATTCTGTGGGATGAAATAGATAAACGAAATGAATTACTCAATTATATAAAGTGATGGATGCTAAAGTGAAAAAATCTGTAGGAGGAAAGTGGATGGGGGAGTATAACTAAACTGCAAAAAGGGTCCTCAAGGTAGGGTTACACTTTGGAGGTGATTTTGAGCAAAGACTTGAATGAAGTGAAGGAGAAGGTTGTTAGTGTCTGGAACTGCCTCAGGTAGGAACAACCTGTTAAAGAGTCATAGACAGCATGTTCTTTGGAGTATAGCAGCTCTACCTCTTGATAGTTAGAGAGGATTCACATATTATTTATCTTCTCTGAGCCTCAATATTCTCAACTGTAAAGTATAGGCAACAGTACATTTCTCAAAGAATTTGCAAATAGATTTCAGTGAGATAATATACATAAAACACCTCACTTCATAGCATCTCAATTTATGTGATTTACATGGATAGATGATATGTAAGTAGAGAAATGGGCAGATAGACAACAGAATATAATAAATTAGTATAAGATTAGATAAAAGTAGGGTAAGGTAGAAGAGGAGAGTACAGGACAGAACAGAACAGGATAGCTATAGATGGCAAATAGTAGCTATGGAGACAACAGATATGTAGGCCCACAGAATCCAACCTCATTACTTGCCCACCCCTCAGCTGGCCATCTACCTAGATAGATTTCTGTGGTTGTGTCCTAGACCTACCTCTAATACTGAAAGTCATTGTGAGCTTGGTCAGGTCACTTTGTGTTTCTGGATTTTATTACCCTCTTCTAAATTGAGCAACGTATAGTAAAGAATTACTATGCTTTTTCCAGTTCTATTTATTTATGCACTGATAAGGCCCCAAATTTAATTTTATATGTTTTACCACTTCTAAATAAAGGAATCTTAATTATTTATTCAAAAGGATGAAGTTTGTTTTCTTAAAAACAGTGAGTTATTGAACAACCTTCCTGTATTATAATAGAATCAAAACAAAGAAACACAACCATGAAAGCAACAATTTAAAAAAATTAAAATCAGGAAAACGTAGTCCACAACCTAAAGACAAGGGTATTTAAAATATATACTAGTCTTGACTTCTTGCATTTGTAAAATTCAGCATTTGGGAGAATCTTCTGTATCAATTTTCTATTTTCCTACAATATGTATTCTTACAAATGTAAGATTATCTTAAATTTTAACTTTTTAAAGTTTATTTCAGGCAATAAAAAATAATTTCATTTGACTCCAATTAAATGCAATAATCACAAGTCCTTTTTGAATGAATAAATGAATAAAAGGTATGCAAGCCCATTTTCCTGATCTCCATGAGATTACATACTACAATATATAAATTGATGAACATTCATTCACTCATTCATTCATTCATTCTTGAGCAAATATTGAGAACCTGACATGTGCTAAGCACTGTATCTACATGCAGGAAACACATATATATCAAGGCCTTTGCTTTGGAAAGGCACAATTTAGAAGATACAAAGGAAAGAAAATAGCTAGAATATTGAACAATAAATGCAATAATCAGTGTGAATAGATAATATAGGTATATCTGAAGAGAAGCAGACCTATCACTGTGGAGTATCCAGAGATTTCACAGAAGAAATACAGTCAATCAGTTTTAAAGGATTAGTTTGTCAGGAGGACAATTTTTCAACGAATGTGCATCATATAATCAGGAAAAAGTGATAGTCATTATTTCTAGATAATAGGATTGTGGATATTTTTCTCTTCATCCTTTGTATTGAGTCCAAATCATGTTTTATTTTTAGAATGCAATGATAATATTGCAAAATGAACTATATGCTATTTATGATTAAGGTCAAGTTTTGTACAGCTAGACATAACTTTTATCTAATTCATAGAAATTGACATATGATTTAAAGAGCCAAACATGTAATCCGTAGTTTCCTGGGAGAGAGCTAATATAGTCAACATTGACTACCTAGCAAGTATTCCAGACAATTGCGAGTTCCAGAAAGCAAGACCACTTGAAGAATTCCCATATTTTTTGCACAGGTCTAAGTCGCTTCTGCCTCTACATCTCTTTTCTTGCATCTCAGGGGGTCCACATACTTTACACCTCTTGTAGACTCTGAATATATCCAGGCTGATTGGTACTGTCTCCTTTACTTGCCAGCCTTTCCTTAACTGTTTGCCATGTGTCTACATATGATTCAAGATTTATCATCTGGCATTTCTTCTGTAATACCTTCTGAGATACAAAACTCTGTAAGAGACGTATCTGTCAGTTTTCATTCCAAATCGAGTATCATAGGGTCTTAACAAAAGGCGTTGCTAGTTTTAAGGCCTCATCTCAGGCCCTCCTTGCATTGGTGACCCCTTTGGACATGAATCTTCCATAGTCAAACCCTCAATGATCCTTACTTAATATATTGTGTTATTCATCTTCTGTTTAATTTTACTCACTTTAATTGTGGGTAAGCTACACTCATTCACCCTCTGGTGTGACCTCATGGATTTCTTACATGCCTGGATACCCCATGGGAACAGAGGCACTGGACAGCTTTAACCTAAGAATCAATTCTGTGCAGTGACATTCATTCTACTAGACTGACTGGAAGCTTTATCTGGCTAGGGAATGATTTTAATGCATGTCTTGGTATATGGGCTCTTAATAAAAATGGAGCTATAGTTATTATCCAGTAAATACAGTTTGTGAAACAAAATATCTTTAAGACATTCAATAAATTTTATTGAATTTTTACTATGTGCCAGACATTATACTTGTACTTCATGGAGTATGTGTTGTTGTGCAGGAGACAGAGTAAGTACTTCCAAATAAAACGATGATAAACTACTGGAAAGACAACTGCCTCTGGCATGAAAAATAAATGTTCAATGTATTCTAGAGAAACTTTTCAAAAAGTTTAATTTGTAGCTGCCATCCTGCCAATACCAGAATGGGTTGAGCACCAGTCCACTGTATTCCCAAGGCTCTCTTTGCATTTCTCCTAAGAACGCATGTCTTATTACTTTGAAATTGTCTATTTATATTTCTCTCTCCTATTACTGTAAGCTTCTCAAGGGCAGATGTCATGTCTTTTATTAAAATTTAGCATAAATTAATCTTCCTGTAATATGTCATAAAAGCAAATGTACAATGACTATAAACCATGAAAATCACTTACAATAGTAGAATCATGTTCCAGCGTCTACAGAATATCCATAAACTACACATAGTGATTGAATATGTAACCACAATAGGCTGTGAAGAAAGCACACAACCCACACAAAGAATTGACAACATGACCTAAATTGTCAGAGCTGACTAGAGAGAAAAACTCTCTGGTCTATTTTCTTTAGGCTCCTTTTCCCACAAAAATCTACATGAATAAGCACAAGGAGTAAAAAACCACAGGATAAATAGGGTGATTCATCCTGTCAATAGAAAGGAAGAAATTAAGGTTAATGTCAAAATAGGTTTGTTATTGAGTAGAACTCAAAGTTTGCATGTCTTTTGAAGATAAACCACAGACTTCAAAATAAAGCCATGCTTTCAGGGGGTCGCACTGAACCACATTCTCCATAAAAACGGTTGGTGAAAGCTGGAGCCAGGGAAGAGGGAAGAGCCACACTATACTCTACCACTGAGGGAACTTCAGTGAAGAAGCTTATGATGCTCTGGTCGAAACCAAATCCTCATTTGAAAAAACAGGCACGGTGGCTCATGCCTGTAATTCCAGCACTTTGGGAAGTCGAGGCGGGCAGATCACCTGAGGTCGGGAGTTCAAGACCAGCCTGACCAACATGGAGAAACCCCGTCTCTACTAAAAATACAAAATTAGCCGGGCATGGCGGCACATGCCTGTAATCCCAGATATGCAGGAGGCTGAGGCTGGAGAATCGCTTGAACCCAGGAGGTGGAGGTTGTGGTGAGCCAAGATCGAGCCATTGCACTCCAGCCTGGGCAACAAGAGTGAAACTCCATCTCAAAAAAAAAAAAAGAAAATAAAGAAACAGAAAAAGCAGGTTTATCATTACACTATACCATAAATGGAAATTGTTTAATAAAATATACTAGCTCTGAGTAACATGAATTAAGCTCTTCAATAGCATCTTCCTTTTTTTAGAATGTGGAGAAAGCTTTCAACAGATGTTTTGGGATAGACCAGTTCTATGAAAAGAAAAGGAAAAATAAACAATAAAGTCAATTGGTTCCTTCTTTTCTGTCTTGATCAATGTAAAACGAAATAGCATTCAGAGTCATGTCATTGGTCCTAAGTTAGTGCTTAACATTTAAATTTTTTGACAAATTTTTAAATAATTGATGGCCTTATAAAAAAATAAATATGCCAAAGTTTTGTAAAAAAAAAAAAAAACAAAAAAAAAAAAAAAAAAACTTGAATCTTTTTGTCTTCAACATGTATAGTTTTCTTTCCTATTTTATCTTACTTCACAAAAATATAAAACTGAGTAAAAAAGTCCCCAAAAAAGCATGTGGAGGAATGTGTGAAAAGTGGGAAGAACAATCTCATTGTATTTTGCCTCAGCGACAAATATAGAATAGGCATGAATTGAATGTGCAAGTTTAAACCAGCCATTCTTATTTTACCTGAAACTCTACATCACTTCAAGCCTACTTAGTCTCCTTTTGTGATTGAAAAAGAACTTAGCATTAAGAAGCGATGGCAGGGAAACCAAATAGAAACTCAAATGACATAAAAACAGCAACCAAACCACTGTTAACCTAAAACAGCACTGATCATGCTCTAATAACAAAGTTTTAGAGATTCTAACTGTCTCTCTGGGTGTATATTATCAGTCAAATCTGAGAAGATACCTAACTTAACGTGACAGTCAAAATTCTGAGTTGACTACTGCTTTAGGATCATCAGTACAGCCTGAAAGCATACCAATTAAAGGATACTGATAGTTAGCCTTTAGTTATACAGAAAAATGAAAGTCATTTGTCCATCAGGATTTGTAAAAGGATTTTATTTTTATCAATTTGAAAGCAGTTAAAAGTATACAGCTGGCCAAGTGACCATGAAAAACATCTCAAGCCTCTCTAATGTAATCAGAAAAGGTCTTTTTAGAATAATCTTGTCAAACTCATTTCCTCACTAGTGCCTCTTCCCTAAATCATTGCCTGCCTGGAGAACTCAGGAAATCTTGTTTATCTGTCCAATCACATTCAACATCATCTGTATCATTCGTGAAGACTGCTGAGTAATTTGAGGATTGTGAGTTAAGTAGGCCTACAGTACTGTAAGCAACTGTAGGATGAATTATATTTCTCAAGAGGCTTATTGTGCAATCGCATTTTATATTTTTAATAACAATTCAGACTGTAGAAAAGAGAAGCCTATGGGTGAGGTTTCTTTAAGACAAAAGCAGGGTGGCCAAAAAACAAAACAAACAAACAAAACTAGGACTTAGTTATCAAAAACATACTCATGTGACTAATAGATTAGGTAACTAGTCCTTAGGAAACTAGTCGTTGGGGTTAATTGCATAACCCAGATACCTGTACAATGGCATTGAGAGTATTGAGAATTTAAGATGAAGATTGAGAGGTAGCCATTTGATAGAACAACCTAAAGATTGTGAACTTAGTAAGAGCTGTGTTAGTGAAATGATGAAGCTAGAACAAAATCAGAGTGGGTTAAGGAGGCAGTAGGAGATAAGGAAATAAAAATCACAAATACAAGAGGAGGATAAAGAGAAGGAGGAAGATAAAAGGAGAAGTGAGTAAAGGGGAGGAGAGGTAAAAGGAGAAAAAGCACTTTTCTAGTGAAATGGAGAAGAGAGATGAGGCAATGCTGAAGGAGACTAAGGGATCAATGATAAATAAAGAGGAGATATTTGTAAATATTTAAAATGGAGCATATAATGGTAATTAGAAATAAAATCTGGAGCCAAAATGCCAAGTATCAAATCTCTGCTCCACCATTTACCAGCTGTGTGACATTGGGCAAAACAGTTTATCTCTCTGTACTCAATTGCTTTATCTGTAAAATGAGAACAACAACAATACTGACTCCATAGAGTGGCTGTGAGCATGCGAAGAGTTAATACTTACAAATTACTAAGACAGTGTTTGGCAAGCAATAAAAGCCATGTAAGTGGTGGTGGTTGTTATTTCTTTACTTTTTTTTTTTTTTTTCCAAGGTCTCATTCTGTCACCCCATCTAGAATGCAGTGGTGCAATCATGGTTCACTGTAGCCTCAACCTCCCTAGGCTTAGATGAGCCTCTCATCTCAACTTCGTAGCTGGAACTACAAGTGCTGGCATGCACCATTATGCCCAGCTAATTTCTGTATTTTTTGCACCAACGGGGTTTCACCATGTTGCCCAGGCTGCTCTCACTCTCCTGGACTCAAATGATCCACCCACCTCAGCCTTCCAAAGTGCTGGGATTACAGGCATGAGCCACTGTGCCCGGCCATTATTGTTATTTCTAATGGGAAGGAACTAGTTCAGAAAGTGAGATAGAAGTTAAAGAAAAAAATAAATAAATAAGGTTTTTGAGAGGAAGAAGGAGCAGAACACAAAGCAGAGATGAAATGATTAACTTAAACTAGGAGTAATGTTAGTTTGTCTATTGATCACCTGAGAGCATAGGGGGAGGGACAATGATTGGGATATAAACCAGGCATTCGAGTTGGCAGTGGCAACGCCCTTTGGGTCCTCTCCCATTGTATGGGAGCTCTGTTTTCACTCTATTAAATCTTGCAACTACAAAAACCAAAACAAACTAAAAGAAGAATGGAATACTTGCAGATATACAAAAGTCTGTACTTGATATTGGCAAATAAGATAGCCCCAGTCTGGTAACTTGAAATTTTTCCATTATAAATGGGAGCTAAGGACATCAAAAGTGTTCTTGAAATAATGACATCATAGAATCAAGAATTAATAAGGAAAATGAATAAAGGAAAGATTTCACAGTAGAATAAATGCAGAAGGGTCAATGAAGTGGGGGATCTTTCTTATGGTGAGGAATGATCATAGGGTGAGTAGTTGAAACTGGAAGAAGATAAGTTTATGGTGATTAGAAATAAGGTCTAGAGCCAAAATGCCAGATATTTAATCGCTGCTCCACCATTTACCAGCTATGTGACCTTTGGGCAAAACAATTAATCTCTCTGTACCCAACTGCTTTATCTGTAAAATGAGAATAACAACACTTACTCCACAGAGTGGCTGTGAGCACGCACAGAGTTAATACGTACAAATTACCTAACCAGTGTTTAGCAAGCAGTAAAAGCAGTGAAAAATGAGAAATTTGAATTAAGGATAGTTTTAAGCAAGCAATTACAGGTGTTAGCAAGGCCCAGATGATCACCTTGTTCTCATGGGAGTTGCGAAAATTGTCAGTATTAAAATGGAGTCACTTGTGTCAACCCTGACAAAATAGACCAGGGAAGGCCATGAAGTCAGCGTTCTCACACAGGTATGCCTGAGAACAAGAACTATCCCAAAAGACTGCAAAAAACAAAAACTTGCACAAAGGCCACCATAACCTTTCAGATAAAAAAAAAAAAAAAAAAAAAAAAAAAAAGACTTCTGCAGAGATATCTGCCCAGGAACTACTTGTTCAACCTTGGACTGACAACACCTTTGCTATTGACTTTTGTCGCCAAGAATAATTGTTTCAAAACAACTTATGTAATCATCCTCATTTTTCCTTTAAAGTCCCTTGTCTTCCTTTACTTCTGTGAATATATCCATTGTTTACTACATTGCAATGCCCACTCCTGAATAAACTTATTATCCTTGCAGCATTTCTTCCTGCCTGTTATGTAGGTTGACAAAGTGAATGTCTAAAGTAGAGCAAACAATAGCTCATTGAAGAATGAGAAGGTGAGGACACGTTACCGGCACATATAACGAAGTCATGGAAAATGTTGGCGGGCTTGTGTCAATGATTTGATAAACAGAAAGTGACTACAGCCGGGTTTATATCTGTGGGATGAACAGCTATGCTTCTACTAAATTTTACTAACATTTGAAAGATGAACTAAACAATTATTTTAACACTGAAAAATGTGAGAAAGTAATTTTTAAATTTCTAGCACTTCATGTGCATATACTCTACTACAATAATATAATTTTAAATATCATCGTTAACCTACTTTAAAGATGAAAGTATTGAAGGTTGAGTAACTTGCCCAACTCACAAATATTCCCAGAGGCCGAACTGTTAGTCAAACACAAATCTCTTGACCCTAGTTCCTGCAACCCCAAACCTAATCTAAACTAGATGCCCTCTAGAAACTGAATTGCACATGTCTAGCTCATTTAGTTCAACATCAGACTCACCTTGAATGGTTGATGAATATGGCCACCACATGAGGAGTGATACTTATAACAAGCACACAGAGCAGGAATATGAAGTCTCTTCTAAATTTGATGTTCCATCATTTGAATGTCCTAACATGCCTTTTGTGATGAATAAGTTTAATAATCTTGACCATTTTCTATTGTCCTAAGAAAAATCTAGGCCCAGATATTTCCTGAGGCCCTTAATAATACAATCGATAATATCTCAGTGAAACATTCTCAGAAAGAGAATAAATGTCATAAAAACTTGTATATCACTAAATTTATAGGTTATTTTTGTCATCACACACTAGAGTTTAATTTTTTACTGGACTGTTTTCAAAATCATATGTTGAAAGAGAAGAAATGTGATCTTGGTCCATTGAGGAAAATTATTCTACATTCAGAATTAGATTCCTTACTTTGCATAAATCCTATTTTGTAAGAGTGAATTAATTATCCATAAAAAGAAATGAGTAGCTTTAGTTCTATTTTAAAGCTTGATATACCCTCACCAGCACTGGAAATTGAAAAGATCAATCTTGCAATGAATGGGAAGTTGTCTTCAAACCATAAAAGATGTTTTCAAAATGACTATCTCAAGAAGGCATGATAGGAAAAAAGATGAATGGAATGTCAAAGCAAATAGGCATTTGCCCCACACTTTCTTGGGTCAAGTTCTTATAGAAAGAAAGAATTTTTAGTCTTTTTCCATCAATCTGTAGATTTTAAAGACTTGAAGGTTGTCATAGTCCATTTCACTCAAAAGCCTTTATACTCAGCGAGTATAGGAGATATTGGTGGGTTTTTTTTGGTCACCAGTAATCCATTCAATTATCCATTATTAGACCAGGTGATTTAGATGAAGTCTCCAACTAAAGGGTCTAGGATCAGATCATGGGGCTTAGTCAACTATCCTGTCCCTAGTCAATATCTTAGGGATAGATATGTGGCTCTTGAGTCAAATGAATCAACACCAGTCAGAGGTGATCCTGGGGACTTTGCTTAAGTAACAGAAAAGGCATTTTACTATTTTCCTCTAGACTTGGATTTGGAAAGATGTAGGTTGGAGCAATCTTGAAAACTTGAGGGTAGACCCTCTCTGAAAGTAGAGCCAATGTGGAGGAAAACAGAGTCAAAGAATAGAAAACTAAAGAGAGAAAAGTAAAAAAAAGTCATGGTGGCAACTTACATATGTTCAAAACAGGTCTACTCAAACTCTTCCTCTGGAATTTGATATTGTGCAAAGCATTATGTTCCTTTATTGCATAAGCAAATTTAGTTAATATTTTCTGTCACAAGCAAATGAATTCTACCTGAAAAAATGACTCAGCATCTACAGTCCAACAAAATATCAAGATTCTGGAGATCCATGCTAGAGGAGAGAAACCCAAGAGTATGATTTCTAAGGCTATCTTATTCTAGAATTCTGGCGTATAAGTTGCCAAATTATCTTTAAACTTTAACTAGGGGTGTAATATGATTTTGAAGTCCAGCTCTCCTATTTAATCAAGTTGAGTAAGTGATTTAACTTCAGTGTTATCATCTGTAAAATGGGGATAATGGTAATATTTTATGGAATTATTTAACACAAAGCAGTATAGTGTATGTTCAATTTTTAACAGAGTACCTGGAACATATGCATATTCAATACCTAGTGGCTTTTATTCTTTATTGATCTGTTCAGCTCCCATCTGTTGATTAAGTTGATCAAAGTTATCTCTATCTCTGCACTGGTCCAGAGCCTGGCACACAGTAGGCAATAAATAATTGTTTGCTAAATGAATAAACGAGCTAGTGAATAGTCCATACTTATGGTTATCATGTTGTCCCAATGGACTTGAAATAGTCCTGTTACCTCTTATAGTATCAGTTCCTTTATTCTCAAAATGTTCCTGTTTGGATAATAAATTATATGGTTACCCTATTTATATAATTCTTATTCCCTGTTTCTAAGCCAGTCTCTCTAGCTTTAATCTAAGCAGGCTTTTCCTTAATCAGCTCTCCAAGGGTATGGGAAAAAAAAAAAACGTGATTAGGATTATCCCAAAGATATTTTTTGTCAAACACAAGCTAGTTTTTACTCACTTTGTGTACAGAGGAAGACTTTGTGGTAGAGAACAGAGCACTGGAGTCAGACTCCAAAAAACTTGTGAAGTCCCAGTCCTGTAGTTTACCTACTGTGAGACCTTGGCCAGGTCACGTAACTTCATTTTCCTCATTTATAGTAAAATGAGATTAATAATTTCTACTACATAGGAATGTTGGGACAATTAAATTAAATAATAGAAACAATGCTTCAAAAACTCTTTAACACTATGTCAGTAACTATGATTAATGTTTTGAATTAATGAGGAAAGGGCGTATTCTTCTCTTTTTCTACCTTGGATATAATTGATCAAAATCTTTAATCTTTAAATTTATTCTTGCTCTTCAACAAATGAAAAGGGGCATGATGGTGCTTTAGATTTTAATGAGAGTTTCATTATAAAGTAGGAGAAAAAAAATGGAAGAGGGGTGCATTTCACAAATGCCCTTCCCTTAGCCTGGATTTTTTTTCTCTCAAACTGCTTCTCCAACCCACCAACCACACTCCACACTCCCAGATCCATCTGTTTTCCTATGTACCATTTAAGTCTCATATCCACTATCATCCACTATAGAGAAACATCTTCCTCAGATAGAACTAACTACCAGTTCTGCTAGGTCCCCATTGTATGGGTGCTCTATTTTTCTACCTGTCATGCAGAATAACACCTATCTGTTTACATATTTGTTTTCCCTTCTAAACTATGGTCTCCTTGAAATACAAGTCTATGTATTACTTATATTTGTATCACCTACACTTAGCATAGACAATGACACATAAAAGTCCAGCATGCATGTCTTTTCAATTGAATGGAAGTGAGAATTTATTAATCACATATTATGAATCAAAAAATATGCTAGGTGCTTTACATATGTTGTCTCATTTAGTCCTAAAAACAACCTAGTAATATGGAAATTACATTGCCATTTTAAAATGTAAAAAAAACTGAGGCTGAAAACCATGCAAAGCCCATTCCATAATCTTCTGGATGAACTAAGTTTCCAACCTGTGCTCACTAATAAGAATATGAATTATAGAAAAGTAAAAGGTATACATTTCTCCTTTTTATAACTATGGCCTACAAATAACCATTGTAATTGATAAAGACCCTTCTTAATTCTGTGAGCTTGTCTAGACTTGTTGATTAGCCAGAAAAGAGAACAATCATTCATCAGATTTTGTGACACAAAAAGTCTGATCATTCCAAACTGCAGTGGAGGAGCTGTTCCTGAGACATCAGAGAAAATAAATGTAACTATAGAAGCTCTATCTGAGAAATCTAAAAGCTAGTCATGTCCTTTATCTATTGGAGAAGAGCAGTAGTTAATCAATTTGAGCTAGGAGCTACAGGACCAAGGCTTACCAATAAAATAATGGTACCCCTGGTAGTTGAGTTAAGAATAAAGCATGGGGTAGTAAAACATAAGGAAGACATATTCAGATAACTATAATTATAAATGACTTTTAGCCTCAGCAAAATTAATTGAGACTCTCTTGATAGATGGTTAAGACTGAGCTCTAAATGACATTGACTGTGAGATACGACTTTCTGGTACAAACTCTGAGAGAATTTCCCTGAAGTGAATCAAAGCTAGATCTATTCCAATGACAATGCATGAGATGGATAGAAAATGTGTCCAGTGATTGACCAGATGCTTGACCACAGGGTTGCTGAGTATAAATTTTAGAAATGGAAAAGAAGTTTTTACAAGAAATTGGGCTTTAAACTACATCATCTAGGGAGGAAAAAGGAAGGTCACAGAGAATAGATGGCCTCAGTGGGAGGCAATAGATTAGTCTCTGACTTAGTCTTTAAATTCCTGCATGATGGCCTATCATCACCACCTTCTGATCATCTAATCCAAACTCCACAGTGCCATTAGCATTATCATTTTCAAACACAGAACAGCTCAGAATATTTTAGGGCTCCCAGTTTTCCACAGAATGAAGTCCCTTCCTCCTCATATGGCATGTATTGTCCTTTACAATGTGGACCAGACTTACATTTACAGGACTAGCTTCTTCTATCCTAAAGCATAACTCTTTCAAATATATCATACTTTTTACATGCTAAAGAGTGTCTAAGATGCTCTTTCCCCTTCCTGCCATTTGGTGAATTCTATGGCAGTATTGCCTTTTCTGTGAATCCTGTCTCAGTTCTCCCAGGCAGGATGGTGATATTATCTGAACACTCATCTTACAGCATTATCTTGTCACCTTATAATTATCTATCTCCTCCTTCATACAGCAAGCAGAGACTAGGACATGCCAACCTTTGCATATACTCCAGGGACGAATGTCTGATATCAAGAACTCACACTATTCCTTAGGCCCTGAAATACAGTAGTAAACAAAACAAATCTTCACTTTATATTATGGTGGTGGAGAAAAAAAGAAAATTATAAAATCAGCAAATATATGACAGGTAATAATAATTGCTAGGAAGAAAAATTGAACGGAGTAAGAGAATAAAAGGATAGGAAATGAGTATTAATTTAACTTGTACAATCAACAAAGATCATCTGAAAAGGTGATATTTGGTATTTACACAGAAATATTTAGCAGAGATGTTGAGAAAGTAAGCTAATGTATGCCATCATCTGGGTGGCACCCAGATAGGGGAACATCATAGGAGAGTTATCCAGTGTTCAAGAGCAAGAAAAGCTGAATGTAGAAAATAAGCCACATCCTAGAAAAGACTGAAAGTCAAAGCTGAAGAATCAGTACAGACAGCCCTAACTCTGATCTCTGATGTCCAACCAACCCAGGTTGGTATCTTAGCAACACCAACTGTCAGCTGTGTGTGTGTGTGTGTGTGTGTGTGTGTGTGTGTGTGTGAGAGAGAGAGAGAGAGAGAGAGAGAATACATACACACGTGTATTTGTCTTTATGAGAAAGTAAGGTAGGGTGGGTAGATTGCAGATTTCCCTAGAATCTTGAACCGCCAGTGGCCAAACTTGCAATGCAAATGGCTTTAAACAACATCAGACACCTGCATTTCATTTCCCTGTGTGCAGTGCCACAGTCAACAGCCCATGGGGAGTTCAGAGGTAGGAATAGTTTAGGAGATCAGAATCCTTGCAGTTAAGGGTTTCTCAATAGCAGTGTATTCACAATTCAGACCAGACAATTCTTTGTTGTCGGGGGCTGTCCTGTGCACTGTAAGATGTTTAGTACCATCCCTAGTCTCTATCCAGTCTCCAAACATTGCCAAATGAGCTCTGTGGTTAAGAGAGTCAAAATCTCCCCCAGTTAAAAAACACTTTTGTAGACAGAGGGACAGAACAGAGAAGCCATGAAAACATCTCACAGACAATTAAAGCCAACAGGCCTGAGGAGTCTAAGACAAATTTTTATTTGAGTTTTCTTTCATAAGGTACCTATAATTAGCCAGAAATGTCTTCATAATCCTGTTTCTGAACTCTTGAAAATCTTTAATTATCTGAATCAGTTATGCTAATTTGACCAAACCAAACAAATTAAAATAATTTATTTTAGAAGGGTTTTTAACAAAGTTTGAAAAGATAGCAGGTGTTCATCAAATCCTCCTTTCTGACATCTTACAATTAATCTATGTTTTGTTGACTTGTAAAAATGTCAAGTTTATTTTTGTGTTCCCTAAGGATTGTATTTTTTGAAGGTGTCACTTTTATTCCTTTATTATAGACGAGCACACATTAAATGATTACAGTGTGTTCGTATATATGTACTTAATAGAAGTAAGATACAGTCTCCAGCCTTCAGGATACATAATGAAAAAGACATATATATCCTACCTCTTATCAGTTCATAACTTGGTGCAATAGCATGTGCTGCTCCTGAATACTGAATTAGAGATGCCACAAAAGTGATAGGAAGAAAGTTGGTGGATCCCAGATACTGACCTAAAATCCATGAAAAATTCCTGGATAGACAGAGTGGCTGGGTACTGGGGTGTCAGGGGGAAGATTGGGGAAAAGTGGAGAGAGAAATGACAGTTCAGAGCAAAAGAGGGCTATGCCATAAGATCCCATTCCTCTCTGCAAATAGGCATTACCTACCAAATTAGCTGATATCTTCAGGGAACTATTCACTTGCAAAAAGAAAGATATACAAAATACAAATATTATAAAAGAAAAAACTATACAATCTACATTATTTGAAACAGTCTTAATGAACTAATCAAATAATAACTCAAAATAGGCATATTAAATATTACCAAACAGGCCAGGTGTGGTGGTTCATGCCTGTAATCCTAGCACTTTGGGAGGCTGAGGCGGGTGGATTGCCTGAGCTCAGAAGTTCGAGACCGAGGCCGGGCGCGGTGGCTCAAGCCTGTAATCCCAGCACTTTGGGAGGCCGAGACGGGCGGATCACGAGGTCGGGAGATTGAGACCATCCTGGCTAACACAGTGAAACCCCGTCTCTACTAAAAAATACAAAAAATTAGCCGGGCGAGGTGGCAGGCGCCTGTAGTCCCAGCTACTCGGGAGGCTGAGGCAGGAGAATGGCGTAAACCCGGGAGGCAGAGCTTGCAGTGAGCTGAGATCCGGCCACTGCACTCCAGCCTGGGCGACAGAGCGAGACTCCGTCTCAAAAAAAAAAAAAAAAAAAAAAAAAAAAGAAGTTCGAGACCGGCCTGGGCAAAATGGTGAAACCCCACCTCTACTAAACTACAAAAAAAAAAAAAAAAATTAGCTGGGCGTAGTGGCATGCTCCTGTAATCCCAGTTACTTGGGAGGCTGAGGCAGGAGAATTGCTTGAACTCAGGAGGCAGAGGTTGCAGTGAGCTGGCACCACTGCACTCCAGCCTGGGTGACAGAACAAGACTCCATCTCAAAAATAATAATAATAAAATAATATAACCAAACAAATAAATGAAGATACCAGGGGCAATGAGCAGGAACAAGAGCAGTGGGCATCAAGAAAACTATAATAGTTATAATAAAGAGTTCAATTAATTGGTTGAATTAGCAGAATGGATCTATTTAAAGAATAAATTAGTGAGCTTGAATATCAGGGTAATGGACTCTTCCAAAAGCCATCAGGAATAACAGAGATAGACAGATTTTTAAAAATCATTAGTACCAGAGGAAAGAAAAATAAAATTAGATGAAAAATATTGTTAAATTATAACTGAGAATATCACAAAATTATAACTGAAAATTTCATAGATGTTAAACTACTTCACAAATAATAGTTTAAATTTAATATTAATTATGGTACTATAGGCCGGGCATGGTGGCTCATATCTGTAATTCCAGCACTTTGGGAGGCTGAGGCGGGTGGATCATTTGAGGTCAGGAATTCGAGACCAGCCTGGCCAATATGGAGAGACCCCGTCTCTACTAAACAAACAAACAAAAAATACAAAAATGAGCTGGATATAGTGGTGTACTCCTGTAATTCCAGCTACTCAGGAGGCTGAGGCAGGAGAATCGCTTGAACCCTGGGAGATGGAGGCTGCAGTGAGGTGAGATTGTGCCACTGCACTCCAGCCCAGGTGACAGAGTAAGACTCTGTCTGAAAAAATAATAATAATAATAATATATATATAGCACTATAAATGAATTAAACTTATATCAAAAGACAGAGACTCTCAAATTAGCTTAAAAAGCAAAATCCAGAAATATACTAGCTGTGTAAGATAATTTTAAAACAAAATAATATACCAAGTTAGTAAATACACAAAATAAATAAAGATATTCCAAACAAAAATCATGGTTAGCAATTTTATATCAGTCAAAATATAATTTAAGTTGAAAAACATCAGAACTATAAGAAGAAGTGCTACTACATATTGGTAAAATGAGCAATAAATTGTGTCAAAAATTATACTTTTTATATAAATTTAATACTATTGCTCCAATCTATATAAGAAACAGTTGACATAAATAGATAAAGATTAAATAAAATTATAGTTGGAGATGTTAATATACACTCACTTAGAATCTGATAGAGTAATTAGACCAAAAAAAAGACAAAAGATATAAATTCACTTTCTATGAATTATTTACCCAAATGGCTGTAAGTATATTAAAACATGCTAAAACTCATTAGTAATGAGGGAAATGCTTGTGTTTTCTCTATCTTCTCCATACTTCTTTTAGAATCAATGGATTAAGCAAGCATATGGTATATATAATATGGATAGATATTAAACCCTAATTGTATAGTAAAAAAGTAGAAAATATATTTTAGCATACATATGAAAACTTAAAACATATACAAACAAAATGAAACTATATAATTTTTAAAAATTTTTGCATAGCTAAGAACATAAATAACATTCATCAGAGGGACTACCCATTGGGTAGAGATTAGAAGTAAAAAGACGACATGAAGAACAGAATAATAACGTGAAATTAAAGGAGCAGTCTTTTGCATAGACCAATAATGATTATAACCCTGTGAACTGAGGAATATGATTTAATCAATTCTATGAACTGATAAAAAATAAATTACATTGTTTTGGAAGCAGAGAAGAAGGAGAAACTTGTTTGTAAGAAAAATGGGTTGTAAATGCCTCACAGAAGCAAGAACAAACAACTAAGCTGAGTCTTCAATG
Source organism: Macaca mulatta (assembly GCF_049350105.2). NCBI lineage: Eukaryota > Metazoa > Chordata > Mammalia > Primates > Cercopithecidae > Macaca > Macaca mulatta. The sequence continues at coordinate 82,991,445 of NC_133419.1, forward strand.
ACAGGTAGGATTATTTATACTGGGTGGAGAACGTAGGAAGAAAATTGTTTCAAGGTTATGAAACCTTGTATTCAAGGTCATGGCCGAGAAGGAGATCATCATGTGCAGGGAACTGCGGGTAGAGTGGTGAGTATATACTGTACGATTTGGTGGATTGGCTGGGAAGAAAGGAGTCACAAGGTTGGCAACAAGGCCAGAGTGATAGACTGGGTCCAAACTGTGAAGCTCTTGCATGCCCTGTTAGAAAGCTACTAGAAACCTACAGAGGTGGGAATGAAGGGTAGACTGACCCTCAGTAGCTTGTGAAAGCCACATGAAGAATTTCCCAGCTGTCACAAAGTAGCCAAGCTGTCAAGATTCCAGAACTGGAGCAGAGTAAAGCAGTTAACTAAAATGAGGCTCCTGTGAAGAATGTCCCTGTCACTCTGTCTGGGGTGGCATCTGCTGTAACTAGAGACTAGCAAGTCAGCAGACACTTTGATTGTCAAATGATTTATGTCAGCCATCATGTGTTGGAGTGGCAGCCACACATCTGTCATCAGGACCATGTTGTACAAAAGCGATTTTAATTGCCTCTGGATTATAAATAAAATGAGCACAGCATCACAGAAATAAATTATGGGATCACTGCTAATTTGCAGATTGTGTTGTGAAGGACAAAGTAAACCCCCAATGGGCTTGAGGGGAAAAGTTATTTTACTGATGGGAGGTGTAGGCAGGAGTGTTTTAATAACAAAAGGCAACATTCGTTCTATGACAAGAGCCTTGATTCAGAAAATGTCAGGCTGATGTATTCCATTTTCTGTCCTGAATTTAGTCAGCTGTAGAAGATATTGATGGAAGAAGCAGGCTGTAAGAAAAGGACTTGTGAATGTCAAACGTTAAAATAAATATTTGCATCTAGGTAATCTTTTCAAATTTGCTACACATAATGGCCAGAATTTAATGTCTTCGTACCTACTTTTCACTTGCCTTTCTCTAACATTTCTCTCCCCTCCATTCCCTACTCCCTATGCCCTCATGTAAATGCTTACATTTCTTTTCCTCCCTTGTGTCTCTCACCTGTCACTGCAGAATGAATCCTCCTGAAGCACAACTAGGGTTATTCCAGTCCCTTGCTTAGAAACTGCTCTAGGCTGACCACTACCGGCAAAATCCAGTTCTTATTCTTTTTGTGGTCAGAGTCCTTCATGATACACATTCATTGATTCAGTAGTTATTGAATACCTTCTACATGCCAGACACTGTTCTGGACCCTTTTAGAACATATCAGTGAACAAAACCTTACAAATACTCCTGTCTTCATGAATTTTACATTCTAAGGAACCCCTAAACTTAACACTTCAAACCAAACTCCCATCAGACATCTAAGCAAACACAAACTAGGTTTACTCATAAACCTAAAAGCTCAATCTCTACTTTTGCTTGACTTTTTAATTTACATATTCTATAAGTACTATTTTTCTATTAAATGTATTTTACATTGATATATATAAGCCATCCAATTCCTTAGGCTCTCAGTTCCTCAATCTTTTCTTCAAGGATCCCTTCCTCCTCTTCACCTCAGCCACCATGGTCATTCATTTGACATCCCACCAAAAACAGCATGAACTCTTAACTCTTTATTTCAAGTTTCCTCCCTCTGATGACCACCTCCTGATCTTCCAGGTCTCCTCTGCCAGTGCTCAGCTGCCATAATTCCCTGACACCATCACCACTTCTAAGAGACATTTTCTCGCTCACTATCAGTCCCCATTACCATGTCCTCGCTGAACTCCTGACTCAGATTTAAGGCCAAATTATTACATTTTTAACATCATATGTCCATGTCACTATCTCCCCACACACATATTTTTGTAATTATATCCTTGACACCCAGGGCAGTAACCCATGCGATAATCACACCTCATATTTATTGAGCACTCACACTGTACCAAGTTCTGGCCTAAAATGCTTTAATATGTGAGCCAATTTAATCCCTACAGCAACTTTATTTTCTTCCCTTTTACAGATGTGAAAACTACTATTTTACAAGTTTCAATTATTTTATTTTTGATTATTTCAAATTTTATTTTAGATAAGAGTGGTACAGGTGCATGTTGGTTACACAGGGATGTTACATAATGCTGAGATTTGGAGTATGGATTTCAACACCCAGGTAGTGAGCATAGTACCCAATATGTCATTTTTAAACCCATTCTCCCACCCTCTAGTAGCCTACAGTGTCTATTGTTCCCACCTTTATGTCCATGTGTGCTCAATGTTTAGCTCCCACTTAAAAGTAAGAACATGCAGTATTTGGTTTTCTGTTTCTGCATTCATTTGCTTAGGATTATGACCTTCAGCTCCATCCATGTTGCTGCAAAGGACATGATTTTTTTTCTGTTTTATGGCTGCATAGTATTTCATGGTGTATATGTACCACATTTTCTTTATCTCATTGATGGGCACCTAGGTTGTTTCCATGTCTTTGCCATCAGGAATAGCACAGCCATAAAAATAGAAGTGCATGTGTCTTTTTGTAGAATGATTTTTCTTTTGGGTATATATCCAGTAATAGAATTGATAGTTTTAATGGTAGTTCTGTTTTAAGTTCTTTGAGAAATCTCCAAATGGCTTTCCACAGAGGCTGAATTAATTTAAATTCCAACCAATACTGTATAAGCGTTCTTTTTTCTCTGCAGCCTTGCCAGCATCTGTTGGTTTTTTACTTTTAAATAATAGCCATTATAACTTGTGTGAGGTCGTGTCTCACCGTGGTTCTGATTTGCATTTTTCTGATGATTAGTCGTGTTGAGCATTTGTTCATGTTTGTTGGCCACTTGTATGTCTTCTTTTGAAAAGTGTCTGTTCATGTCCTTTGCCCATTTTTAATGGAGTTATTTGCTTGTTGCTTGTTGATTTCAGTTCCCTATAGAGTCTAGATATTAGGTTTTTGTCAGATGCATCGTTTGCAAATATGCTCTCCTATTCCACAGGTTGCCTGTTTGCTCTGTTGATAGCTTCTTTTGCTGCGCAGAAGTTCTTCAGTTTAATTAGTTCCCACTAATCTATCAAACTATAAAAACCCTGGAAGACAACCTAGGAAATACTCTTCTTGAAATCAGCCTTGGCAAAAGATTTTTGACTAAGTCCCCAAAAGCAACTGCAACAAAATCAATTCTTTTAAAAGCTAACATATAATTATAATAAATATCTTTGATTTATGAACTCTAATGTTAATAAGAGGCCCTAAGAGCTTAAGTAAGCTACTCAAGTTCACACACCTTCCACTGTTCTATTGTTCCAATAGAACAACTATTCAAAATTCAAACACAGAAGTCCTGGTTCTAGATCTTATTTACTTAACCACTACACTATCGTGGAACATAGTAAGACTCAATAAATATTTGTAAAATGAAAGAACAAATGGTTCCTCTACTTATACGTCATGCATTCCTTGTGATTTTTGAAACTCTTCCACTCTATCATGACTCAGCTTGACTATTACTTCCTTCTGGAAAACTTCTTGATAAATCCTTCCCCTTCCCCAATTCAACTAGAAGCAAAAAGAAAATCTGCTAGCTGCCCCATATAAATCTTGAAAACAACCTTATGAGATAGAAATTATGTTTAATTTACAGACGATAATGACAATAATTGTAATAATAGGTATTTTTGACACCCTACTATATTCCAGGACTTATAAAAGAGCTGCAGATCTACTGTCTCATTTAATACTCATAACATCCTCATGAAATAGGTTATATTATTATCCTCATTTTATACATGAGGAAACAGAAAATTAAGTAGTTTCAGAATATGGTGATAGGTAAACAAGTAAGTTCTTGGTTTTTTGTTTGTGTTTTTTTTTTTTTTAGACAGAGTCTCTTTCTGTCGCCCAGGCTGGAGTGCAGTGTGGCATGATCTCAGCTTACTGCAAACTCTGCCTCCCCGGTTCACACCATTCTCCTGCCTCAGCCTCCCAAGTAGCTGGGACTACAGGTGCCAGCCACCATTCCTGGCTAATTTATTATTATTATTTTTTATTATTATTTTTAGCAGAGACAAGGTTTCACTGTGTTAGCCAGGATGATTTTGACCTCCTGACCTCGTGATATGCCCACCTTCGGTCTCCCTAAGTACTGAGATTACAGGCGTGAGCCACCATGCCTGGCCTAAGCAAGTAAGTTACAGACAAAATTATAGCTGCTCAGTAAATGTATAGTGAATATAACTCAATCCCAATGTAACTAGAAACCACATACTTTTAGGAATAATCTTACTCGCTATTTTTGTGTTAGTAAATATGAATGTCTTTTGTCCACAACACAATTATCCTTTAACTTCTGCCTAAATGCAATAGGGTTGTCAACAAAATCAGCATGAGACAAAATTATCTCTTTTGAGTTTACTCTGGTTCTTCCTGTGTCTAGCCCAGGCTGCAGACATACTGGCTTGAATGTGACTAGATCACAACTCAGCAGACCAAAAGCACAGCCAAGGACTCATTCAAAGGAGACCCATCTTTCTCTGAGTGGATTGCAATGACAAACACCATACTGATTTGGGAAATGGATTCTTAGAATTTTAGGATTACTATAGGATGGTATACTAGGCAGAACAGTGCCCATGGAGTCAGAAACCTAGGATTCAAATTCTAGCTCTGTTATATCTCCTCAGACAAATTCAGTAACCTCATTCTTTTTCCTCATCTGAAAAATGAAACAAATTATGTCCACCAGATAGAGTTATTATGAGGACTACTTGAGCTTAATATCCATGGCAGCAACTTTATAGACTATGAAACACAATAACCATTAGATTATTTGATATTGGCTTCAAAATTCCAGTCCACCCAAAAACATGCCTAGTCACCAATCCTCCAAAGCCTAAAATTTCATTCTTGAATCTATGTAGTTATCAGGGAACCAGGTCTCTTCTTTACTTCTGTTTTATCTCTTTACCAAATGGATTCCATCCTCAAAGTCATGATAAGGCCGTAAAAGGTACAGCAATCATGTTTGCATTCCAGCCAAGAAGAATAATAAAACCAAAGAAAAAGGGGAGGATATTTCTCCCTGCTAAATCTATCTTATTTAAAGTATTTCCTGAAAAACCCTCAAAACAATATAGTCATCTGTTGTGCCTACTGCTACTGTGGAAAAGTTGAAGTTTTATAACTAGGGTAGAAAAGAAAATAGGTTACTGATAATCAAGTAGCATTCTTTGTTACAACTTATATTAAGTTTTAATTTTACAAAATAATCTAAAGTTAATTTACTAATTTTATTTTCCTAAAAATTTTACCAGGAAATCATAATAAGAATTGTTATTCACATTTTATAGATAGAAAAACTAAGGGCTGTGCTATGCAGTGTTTCAGAATATGCTTTTAAAAAAACATTTTATTGTAAAATATGACACATACAAATAAAAGTCCACTTAAACACTAAAGCTCAATGATTTACTGAATGAAAATAAAATGTGATGACCATCCTAAGCTAAAAATAAACAAACCAACCTTGCCAGTACTCCAGAAAATCTCTATGTTCTCTCATTTCCCCAAGGCAATAATTAATCATTTTAATTTTAATTAATTTCTCAGTTTCATAGCTATTTTTCCCACTAAATACGGAACGTTAAAAATTATACATGTTTTCCACCAGAATGACTGAAGATCCCAGGATGGAACGTAGACTGTGAAGAGGAATTTAACTGTACTAACAATGTAAAACTGAAGCACGTGGGGGAGGGGTGGAGGAACTAAGTGACTGTTGAAAACAATGTTTTCACTGGAAAGAATAAGGCTAAAACTATACACAAACACCTTACTTTCACTGATTAATGTGTTTTTCATCAGGATGGGGGTTAGCAGTTCTGAAACCACATGCGTTCTAGTATTCAACACATAAGTAAATAATTTGTCAATAAGACCAAGGCTTTTCACTGTCAGAGAAAGAAGTTATAAACAAGTGGGGAAGGCTAGAAAGGGCTCTGTTGTGCTGGATTAAAGGCCAAGATATCAGCATGAACTCATGTTCACTTAGTTAGATAGATAGGAGGCTAGATAGGAAGACAGACAGGAAAATGATAGATGATTGATTGATTGATTGATTGATAGATGAAGATAGATGATAGATAGACAGACAGATAGATAGATAGATAGATAGATAGATAGATAGATAGATAGATAGATAGATAGATAGATAGAAATACATAAACATACATGAGTTAGTATACAGACATATATTTACTGTCTTTGTCCACGAAGATAGCTGAGAATCAGTAACACCCCAGTTGCAAAAAATAGACATAGTACCCAGATCTTTACATCTAAATACTATTCTCCAATGAAAGAAACCAGAGATCCTTGGAGAAATGACTGATTATAGGGCTGGGATAGGTAGTAAAAAAAGATGAAACTGGAGCATTGTGTAATGTCAGAAAATAAGGTACTGCTCAAAATGAGAGGAAAAAAAAAAACTCCTCAAAAAGATTCAGGAGCCAACCTGAAAGTTCCCAGTGACCTCATCTGGAACAATTTTGTCAATAAGGTAAATAATAACAGTATTGGATTATAAGCTAAAAATAAAATAAATATGAGCCTGTATTAATATAAACAAATTATTGAATAAATAAATGGAGGAGGAACAAATCTTCCTCACAAAAGAATTACAAATATAAATATAGAAAAGAGTAAGAGAAATAAAAATTACCAATAAAACACCACCACAATAATAAAAGTTGCATAAAATATATGCTAATGAATGCTAAAATTAGTGGGCAAAACACTCCTGGTTAGGTCTTTTGATCCCTATGTGGACAAATTTTTGTTGAGTATATTTGCAAGAAATGTATTTTTTTCCTATTTTCTGAAAATAGATATTAAGGTTATTAATTTTCAGTCTTCTTTTCAATTGTATGCATTTAAAGTCATTAATTTCCCTAGTTCACAGCTTTACCTGAAGTGTACAAGTTTTAAAATATCATGTTTTATTATTATTCAGTTCAAAATATTTTCTTCTTTATCTCATAAATTATTCTTTGACCATGAGTTGTTTAGAAAAAGATGACTTGATTTGTACTACATATAGTTATTAATATTTTCTAGATATATTTCTATTATTGATTTCTAAATTTTTTCTATTATAGTGGACAAAAATTATGCTCTATGTAATTTCAATCTTTTAAAATATGTTTTAAAATGTTTTACTATTCTAAAATTAATATGAAACTGTGAAAGGAAAATAAATCTTGGGGCCCCCAAAATCACTAAGCTAAAGGGAAACGTCAAGCTGGGAACTGCTTAGAGCAAACCTGCCTCCCATTCTATTCAGAGTCATCCCTCTGCTCACTGAGATAAATGCATATTGAATTGCCTCCTTGGGAAAGGCTAATCAGAAACTAAAACTAATGTAAACTTTGGCTCTCACGTACCTGTGACTTGAAGGCCCTCCCTGCTTCAAGTTGTCCCTCCTTTCCAGATGGAACCAAGGTACATCTGCATATATTGACTGATGTCTCATGTCTCTCTAAAAAGTATAAAACCAAGCAGTGCCCCAACCATCTTGGGCATATGTCATCAGGACCTCCTAAGTCTATGTCGTGGGTGCGCATCCTTAACCTTGGCAAAGGAAACCCTGTAAGTTAACTGAGACCCTGTCTCCAACATTCGCGTTCTCAGAACCAAAAAAGAACTTGTATAGCCAAGGCATTATGCTACCTAACTTCAAACTACAGCACTACAGTAACCAAAACAGTGTGATACTGGTACAAAGACAGACAAATAAACCAATGGAACAGAATAGAGAACACTGAAACAAGACTGCACATCTACAACTATCTGATCTTTGATAAAACTGACATAAACAAGCAATGGGTAAAGGATTCCCTATTCAAGAAATGGTGTGGAATAACTGGTGAGCCACATGCAGAAGATTGAAACTGGACCCTTCCTTACACCATATAAAAAAATTAACTCAGGATGGATTAAAGACTTAAACGTAATATCCAAAACTATAAAAACAATAAAAAGACAACCTAAGCAATACCATTCAGGACATAGGCACCAGGAAAGATTTCATGACAAAGATGCCAAAAGCAATTGCGACAAAAGCGAATATTGACAAATGGGATCTAATTAAACTAAAGAGCTTCTGCACAGCAAAGAAACTATCAACAGAGTAAACAATCTACAGAATGGGAGAAACTTTTTGCAAACTATGCATATAACAAAGGTCTAATATCCAGCATCTATAAAGAATTTAAACAAATTTACAAGAAAAAGACAACCCCATAAGAAAGTGGGAAAAGGGCATGAATAGATACTTTTCAAAAGAAGACATTCATGCAATCAGCAATCATATGAAAAAATGCTCAGCATCACTGATCATTAGAGAAATGTAACCAAAACCACAATGAGATACCATCTCACACCAGTCAGAATGGCTATTATTAAAAGGCAAAAAATAACAGATGCTGGTGAAGTTTTGGAGGAAAAGGAATGTCTATACGCTGTTGATGGGAGTGTAAATTATTTCAGCCGTTGTGGAATACAGTTTGGCAATTCCTAAAAGACCTGAAGACAGAAACACCATTCAACCCAGCAATCCCACTGCTGGATATATACCCCAAAGGAATATAAATCATTCTATTAGAAAGACACCTGCACGCATATGTTTATTGCAGCTCTATTCAGAACAGCAAAGACAAAGGATCAAGCTGAATGTCCGTCAATGATAGACTGGAAAAAGAAAACGTGGTACATATATACCATGGCATACTATGCAGCCATAAAACAGAAGGAGATTGTATCCTTTGCAGAGACAGGGATGGAGCTGGAGGCCATTATCCTTAGCAAACTAACACAGGAACAGAAAACCAAATACCCCATGTTCTCACTTATAAATGGGAGCAGACTGATGAGAACATGTGGACAGATAGAGGGGAACAACACACACTGAGGCCTTTTGGAGGATGGAGGATGGGAGGAGGGAGAAGATCAGGAAAAATAACTGAGTACTAGGTTTAATACTTGGGTGACGAAATAATCTGTATAATAAACCCCCTTGATGCAAGTTTACCTATGTAACAAATCTGCACTTGTACCCCTAAACTTAAAATAAAAGTTAAAAGAAGAGAAAAAAAATGTTTTACAACACAACACAAAGTCAATTTTGGTAAAGTTCTATGGGTGCTTGAAAAATACACATGCATTTTTCACTGTGCTATATAAGTCAACTAGGCCACTTTTGTTAAAGTGTTCAAATAGTCTCTATCTTTAATGATTTTTGTCTATCTGCTCTGTCAATTACAGAGAAAAGAATTTGAAAATCTTCCCATACGATTATGAATTTGTTTTTCCTTTTAGTTTTGTTAAATTTTTCTTTATATATTCTAGGATTATTTTGCTGGGTGCATACAAATTTAGAATTGTTATATTGTCATCATAAATTGAACCTTTTCTCATTGAGAAAAGTATTCCCAGTTAATTTCTTAAAGTCTTCTTTGATATTGATATGGCTACAAAAACACTCTTACTTAGTGTCTGCATAATGCATGCTTTTTCATCATTTTACTTCTAAACTTTTTGCCACCTTGTGTTTCTTACAAGACTTCTAAAATTGAATATGTTAAGTGTATTTTAGTTGAGTCTAAAAAATATCAATCTTTTGATAAGAACACTTAGACCATTAACATTGAAAGTAATTATTGATATATGCAGGTCTAAGTTTACAGTGTTACTCAGTGATTTGTATTTTTCTGGCTAATTCCATACTCCTATTGATCTGTTTTTATTTATCCTGTCAGATTACTAATTTTATTATTTCATTTCCCCTTCACATGTTTGCAATTCTCAATAATTTTAGTGTTAACATAAATTATAAATTCTTAACTTATGAAGTATAATGCTAATCAGTGCATTATCTTTTAAATTTTTTATTAATATATATTTGTACATATTTATAGGATATATGTCATATCTTGTTACAAACATAGAATGTGTAATGATCGTGATCAAGTCAATGTATTTATTTATTTTTATTCTTTTAATTATTTTTTTTTTATTTTATTTTATTTTTAGAAGGAGTCTCACTCTGTCACCCAGGCTGGAGTGCAGTGGCACGATCTCTGCTCACTGCAACCTCCACCTCCTGGATTCAAGCAACTCTACTATTTCATTATCCTGAGTAGCTGGGACTACAGGCTCATGTCGCCACACCTGGCTAACTTTTGTATTTTTTGTAGAGACAGGGCTTCATGATATTGCTCAGGCTTGTCTCCAACTCCTAACCTCAGGTGATCCACTCACTTCAGCCTCCCAAAGTGCTGGGATTACAGGCATGAGCCTCTGCGCCTGGCCTCAAGTCAGTGTATTTAGAATATGTATCACCTCAAGTATTTATCATTTCTAGGTGAATGCATTATCTTTAAACTGGAAGTCTTGTGAGTAAATCATTCTAATGACTTTTACTGAATCCTTGGTTATAGTTTTGAATTGATTAACTGCATGTTTTCCTATGTTGCTTTGTAATAATTTAAACTGAAAAAGGAAAAAATAAATTAATGTGTCAGGCATCAGACCATGAATTTTCACATATATTGAATTATTTAAAAGGTTCCAGCACTATGTATTATATATCCTGATGTTCTGATTTTGGAGATGAGGAAACTAAAACAAAAAGAAGCTCTTATGCATTAGAGTGCTGGAATTTTGGTTGCTGTTTTCCAAGGCCCAGCTTGGTTTTCCTTTTACTGCTCTATAGTTACTGCACAAAGAAAGGGCAGTGTGACCTGCAAGGACACAAAAAAACTGGCTTTCTAGCTGTCAGGACCTTTCTAGCAAAAACAAACTCCCCATAGGGAAATGGTCCCAAATGATAGGCTCAACTATCTGGGTATCAGTCCTCTGCACTGTCTTCTTAGGTCTTCAATATCCTTAAGCAGATTTATGTTTATATTTTATCTAGATCTTCTAGGTATCTTCAGTGGTAGTATTAGCCCAAATTATTCATTATTCCATTACTGGGAGAAGTCATAATCAACTTTTTTCACCCAACATTTTATCTCAAATATAGTCTCATATCAACAGCCCATAGTTTATTTATTTTTTTCTTATTTATTCTAAAAAGAAATGGGATACATGTGCAGAACGTGCAGGTTTTTTCATAGGTATATATCTGCCTTGCTGGTTTGCTGCACCTATTGACCCATCCTCTACGTTCCCTCCCCTCAACTCCCAATCCCCAACAGGCCCTGGTGTGTGTTGTTCCCCTTTCTGTATCCATGTGTTCTCAATGTCCAACTCCCACTTATGAGTGAGAACATGCAGTGTTTGGTTTTCTGTTCCTGTGTTAGTTTGCTGAGGATGATGGCTTCCAGCTTCATCCATGTCCCTGCAAAGGACATGATCTCATTCCTTTTTATGGCTGCATAGTATTCCACGGTATATATGTACCACATTTTCTTTGTCCACCCTATCATTGATCATCATTTGGGTTGGTTCCATGTCTTTCCTATTGTAAATAGTGTGGTAATAAACATATGTGTGTATGTGCCTTTATAGTTGAATGACTTATAATCCTTTGGGTGTATACCTAGTAATGGGATTGCTGGGTCAAATGGTATTTCTGGTTCTAGATCATTGAGGAATCACCATACTGTCTTCCACAATGGTTGAACTAATTTACATTCCCACCAACAGTGTAAAGGCATTCCTATTGCTCTACAGCCTCCCCAGCATATATTGTTTCCTGACTTGTTAATAATCACCGTTCTGACTGGTGTGAGATGGCATCTCACTGTGGTTTTGATTTGCATTTATCTGATGATCAGTGATATTGAGCTTTTTTTCATATGTTTGCTGGCCGCATGTCTTATTTTGAGAAGTGGCTGTTCATATCCTTTGCCCACTTTTTAATGAGGTTGTTTGTTTTTCTTTCTTGTAAATATGTTTAAGTTCCTTGTAGACTCTAGATATTAGACCTTTGTCAGATGGCTAGATTGCAAAAATTTTCTTCCATTCTGTAGATTGTCTTTTCACTCTGATGATAGTTTCTTTTGCTGTGCAGAAGCTCTTTAGTTTAATTAGATCCCATTTGTCAAATTTGGCTTTTTTTGCCATTGCTTTTGGTGTTTTAGTCATCAAGTCTTTGCCAGTGCCTATGTCCTGAATGGCATTGCCTAGGTTTTCTTCTAGGATTTTTATGGTTTGGGGTTTTACATTTAAGTCTTTAATCTTGAGTTAATTTTCATATATGGTGTAAGGAAGGGGTCCAGTTTCAGTTTTCTGCATATGGCTAGCCAGTTATCCCAGCACCTTTTACTGAATAGGACATCCTTTCCTTGTTGCTTGTTTTGTCTGGTTTGTCAAATATCAGAGGGTTGTAGATGTGTGGTGTTATTTCTGAGGTCTTTGTTCTGTTCCATCAGTCTATATGTCTGTTTTGGTACAAGTACCATGCTGTTTTTGTTCTTGTACAGTGATATATGGAAAATGGAAGTAAAGTATAGAAATAGTTGTATTATTTACAGTTTGTCATTTGCCTTATTTGAACACAATTTGAACAGATGGCCTCCTTTGATTGGCCGAAACTCAGTGATTGGCACAGGAGTCAGTTAGCCTGTTTATACCTCCATTTAGGTTATAGCTCACTATGTCACACATTTATACAGTTTCTTAACTTTTACTATGTAAATCCTCCCATATATATTAGTAACATTAATAAGAACAATAAAAATTGCAAATAAATGTTAAGTGATTAAAATGATCCATAAACTATGCTAAATTATTATCTAGTGCTTTATTGACCTTATAAAAACCTTACTCTAAAGATAAAATACCGAGAAACTTAGATGGGTTGAGTGGCTTGCCCAAGATCACACAACTGGAAGGTCATGGGGCTAGATTACTTAGTATCTATTGCCATTAGATGAGGTAACTGACAGAAGGAAATGGAGGGACCCCACAGCAAAACAGCCATCCTTCCTTACGTGGCGGCAGCAATGAGAAGTGCTGAGTAAAGGGGGAAAAGCCCCTTATGAAACCATCAGATCTCTTGAGAACTCACTCACTATCACAAGAACAGCATGGGGGAACCACCCCCACGATCCAATCACCTATCTCCTTCAACATATAGGGATTACAGGTCCTCCCTCAACACGTGTGGACTACAAATCGAGATGAGATTTCGGTGGGGACACAGACCCAAATCATATCACCTTCCCTGGTCACCATATAAAATCATTTCCTTCCTGCTCTGCTCCCCAGCAATCCCATTTCTTTTGCTGTTTTAATTTCCCCTTTTAGCCGTCTTCATCATCTAACACACTATGTTTGTTTTCTCGTGTGTGTGTGTTTCCCTCGAGATTGTAGATTATTTTTAAGGGTTAATTTTTGCCCATTCTTTTTTGTTCAGTGTTGCATTCTCAGTGCTTGGAATAAAGCATGGATTGTAGTATGTGAAACATAAATATTTATTGAACAAATAAAATTAGCATTTCTCTTCATTTATTTTTCTCTCAGACTTTCTATCAATTCAAATGCTTCTAAAACAGTCCATACTTCCTACTAGAGTATTGAGATGCTTTTCCCATGTCCTCTGAATGCCAGCCTTGGACTAATCCCTAAAGATCAGGAGCCAATGGCTTCCAGAGAGCAGAGCAAAGGTTCTAAATCTTGAAATCAGAATTCATTTCCAACATCTCCTATTCGTAACTTTTAGCTTTATTGATTCTGGGCTCCCAGACTCTGTGTGCCACATTTGTACACCTAAGGTAGGTTCATATTCAGTAACAAACTTCCCTCTGCTGATTGACTAGCTCCCGGCTGAACGTTCTTACTCCTGCTTCTGTTTTGCTTCTCTCCTACCATCTGTCCAACAGCAACATCTCAACAGACTCAGCCTTAGATAAAACATCAAGTTCAGGTCCTTCTTATTCCCCATGTCAAATACTGAGGAATTTCTTTAAGAAAATCCACAGCTCCAGAAGGATAAAACTCTTTGTTCAAAAAATTATGTATCATGTTGCATGCTATCTGCCAGGACTAAGCTATATTAGAGGTTTGTGTGTATTTGGGAAGGAATAATTGCTAATGGGTATGAAGTTTTTTGGGGCAGGTAGTGAAAATGTTCTAAATTAGATTATATTAATGGTTGAATATGCTTAAAATCAATAAATTATATATTTTAAATGTATGAATATTATGAAATGTGAACTATATCTCAATATAAAGGTTTTTTAACTAACTTATGTACACTCTGTTTTGCCTCCTTAAGTATCCATCTACCGTTGTTCTGATCTTTGAATCTCAAACACTTCTTACATTCATTAAATAGTTATTGAGTACCTGTTACTTGTCAGATACTGTACCGGGGATGTAGGAAAGAAGGAAGCCACAGTCCCCACTTCTGGAGATACACAAAGAAGTGATAAATGTTTGAGGTGATGGTTATTTCAATACCCTTATCATTACATACTGTATGGAAAATACCAAAATATCACTTGTACCCATAAATATGTACTATTGTGTATCAATTCAAAAAGAGATTGGATAAGTGATAATAAAATGAGATGGGTGTTTTGAGAGATGATTCACAGAGTGCCATGCCTAACACAATAGTAACTATACCACTGCCATCGTAGTTACCGTAATAGTTATTCGATAAACACTGAAAGAATATTGTCACTCATATTCACAATCCTGATTGTGTGTTTTTTCTTTCCCTCTTCAGGTTTCAGCAATTTCCACACAGGTACCAAAATATTTGCCACTATCACAGACCTCATGTGTGTTCTCTGTGTGTCCAGAAAAGACTCAGGCACAGTCTTTCCCATGGAATTCTGTGAAGTCTCAGGTTTTTTCACGCAAATCCCCATTGTTTGAGAAGAACATATTTTCAGGAGATAATTTCCTTTCAAATTTACTTTAAAAAATCAATAGATTCCTCTTTGTTGTACAACTTGAATCTCAATGATTTGGCATGAGCTATTTCCTCCTGGCACTCTGTTTCAAAAAATAACATTGACTTCTTGTGAAAGCGCTGAAAAGATATGTTCACAACACAATCATCTATGAAACAGCATCTTTCACTTCAAAGTGGAATGAAAGACCAGTGGATTCAGGAATTGTATTCTTCCAGAACAAATGTTACACTTATGAAATTTGAAGTATTAATAGTTTTCAAACATCAGCATCAGGGTGCCCCTAAGTTATTTCGCTGCACTCCAATCTGTGAGGAAACCCATAGTGAAACCTTGAGTTTCCTCTCTAGGTGTGTTCAGCAGCGTGCCCTTATTTGTGAACCGCTATAGCAGCAGTTTGCAGTATTTGTTTGTTTTCTTTTCTTTTTTTTTTTTTTTTTTTTTTTTTTTTTGCGGGGGTGGGGGGGCTTCTCAGCTGGAGGACAAAAGTCAATAAAGAGATGTTTAACAAGATCCTCAAGAAACTAATTACAAAACATCTGAGCCACCTTTGTAGTCTGATCTACCGCAAGAGTATATGATTGCTTAGACACTTTGGGAGGCCAAGGCGGGCGGATCACGAGGTCAGGAGATCCAGACTATCCTGGCTAACACGGTGAAACCCCGTCTCCACTAAAAATCCAAAAAACTAGCCGGGCAAGGTGGCGGGCGCCTGTAGTCCCAGCTACTTAGGAGGCTGAGGCAGGAAAATGGCGTGAACCTGGGAGGCGGAGCTTGCAGTGAGCTGAGATCGCACCACTGCACTCCAGCCTGGGCCAGAGCGAGACTCCGTGTCAAAAAAAAAAAAAAAAAAAAAAAAAAAAAAGGTGTTAAAAGAGGTGGCCATGTTTTAGTGGGAAAATTGGGGTCAAAAGACCTATATCCAAGATCTGCCTTGTCAAAGCCCTGCTCCTCTCTGGGCCTCAGTGAAAATGATTAGTCATCTGTAAGGCACTGTGTAAAAGCAAGGTTTAATTCTGAAGATATTTTAATAACTCAAGGTGTTCTGATACTATTTCATGCTGATTTTCCAGTTATGATTTTATATATACAGAATTATCAGTAAATATTCACATTTAAAATTATGCTACTGCATCAGAAGATAAAGGCTGCACCCTCCAAGACCCCAGAACTATACCCTACTCTGGCCCACCCTCTATTCTTGTCAGTCCAGTTTCTTCCCTACCACCCCCTTACCCGCCCCCTTCCTTCCACATCTCCAGTCTCCATGTTTGTACTTATGCTGTTACCCCACCAGATATGCCTTCCCTCCTCCTTGTCACCTGCTTTTTCCCTGTTTATACCTCAAAACCCAAGGTAGGTCCTACTTTATCCTTGATGCCTTTTTTAGTTTCTCAGATGAGTGTTCTTTTCTTTCTCTAACTTCTTTTGACAAAAGCACCACACATACACATTTGTTTTCCAAGTTACATCATGTTTCTTGAAACTATGACAGATTAGGCTTCTGCTTAGAAGGAATGGTAGAAAATCAGCTTGGAAATGTCAGTTGGGATGAGATTGTGTAAGACCTTGAATTCCAGGCCTCTATAACCACCTTGGAGATATTAAAATACTTTAAATGTAAGGGTGACACATCAGAGCTGTGTTCAGGGAAAGTTAAAGAGTTTACATACCAGCCATAAGCCTGCTGCAATAGTCCAGGCATGAGGTGATAAAGAGAATAATGAGAACCCTGACAGTGAAAGTAGTGAGAGACTAATGGTAAGAAGACCAGGTGTGAGGCCTATGGCAATGTCCCATGTTGTCCTCATCTTCTCACCAAATCTGCTCCTCCTGGGTGCTCCCTGTCTCACAAACTGTGGCCATCATCCTTGCATTCAGAGAGGACAGAAATCCAAGAGGCCTCCTGGGCACCTTTTTGTCCTTCACTCCACATCCCACCAAGTTACTAAGTTATACCAATTCAGCCTTTTCAATTTCATCTACCACTTTGCTCTACTAACCTGCTATCCTCTAGGACCAGGACTGTGGCATGTGGAACCTAGATGACTTATACCTGGTACCTTTCCTCCAGGCCTAACCCTCCAATCCATCTTCCAACTTTCTATCAGATGAATCTGTCTGAACTGCTACTCTGATCCTTTCATTTTCATGCTTAAAATATATCAATGGTTGCTTCTTGCCTATAACATTAACTCCAAGTTGATATGACTTACAATGTCCACTGTGATGTGATCCTGTGCCAATCCCCTCAGACTCTTCTCTTGCCTCTCTATGTTCTAGCCATCCTTGCACCCTAACCATCTCACAATTCTGAATGGGCTGTAATGTTGAATACCTTCATGCCTTTGTTCATGCGTTCTGTTCCCCTTTTCCTCTCTCCTCCTCTTAAAATCACCTTATTCTTCAAGTCTTCAAGGAAATGTTCATCCTTGCTTGAAAATCTTCCGTGACCCTTCCTTCCACTCCTAGAACACTATCATAATCCCTGCTGACTTCACAAAACATAATAATCTGTAATTATATATACTTTGCTCTATTTTATTTAGCGTTCCTTGAGGAAAAAGACAGATTTTTATCCTATTATCCTTAGAAAATTTCAAGGCACAGACATGACGTTATACATTTTTTAAAACATAATTTCAACTTTTATTTCAGATCAGGGGGTGCATACACAGGTTTGTTACATGGGCATATTGTATGAAGCTGAGGTTTGGGTACTACTGATCGCATCACCCAGGTAGTGTGCATATTACCTGATAGTTAATTTTTCAAACTTGTTCCCATAATTATACCCATGAGTACCCAATGTTTGGCCCCCACTTATAAGTGACAGTATGTGGTATTTAGTTTCCTATTCCTGCATTAATATGCTTAGGACAATGGTCTCCAGCTGCATCCTTGTTGCTGTAAAGGACATGAATTCATTCTTTTTTATGGTTTCACAGTATTCCATTGTGTACGTGTACCACATTTTTAAAAATCTAATTCACTGTTCATGGGCACTTAGGTTGATTCAATGTATTTGCTATTGTGAATATTGCTACAGTGAACATATGAGTATGTGTGTCTTTTGGTATAATAATTTATTTTCTTTTGGATATATACCAAGTAATGAGATTGCTGAATCAAATGGTAGTCCTAATTTCTTTCAGCATGCCAAACTGCTCTCCACAGTGGGTGAACTAGTTTACATTGCCACCAACAGCGTATAAGTATTCCTTTTACTCTACAGTCTCACCAGCACCCGTTACATTTCGACTTTTTAACAATAGCCATTCTGACTGGTGTGAGATGGTATCTTATTGTGGGTTTTTGTTTTGTTTTGTTTTTGAGACAGAGTCTCACTCACTGCAAGCTCCACCTCCCGGGTTCACACCATTCTCCTGCCTCAGCCTCCCGAGTAGCTGGGACTACAGGCATCCGCCACCATGCCCGGCTAAAGTTTTGTACTTTTAGTAAAGATGGCGTTTCACCGTGTTAGCCAGGATGGTCTTGATCTCCTGACCTCGTGATCCGCCCACCTCGGCCTCCCAAAGTGCTAGTGCTGGGATTACAGGCATGAGTCACTGCACCCAGCCTTATTATGGGTTTTTTAATTATTTTTTAAAGCTACTTTATTCGAGAGACCAGGAATCCATCTTAGGTACTGTGAAAAATGAGAAGTTACAAGGAAAGTAAAGAGCCAGTCCATTCTTCATGAGTTCAAAATAAAAATATGAGGGAGAGGCAGATGATACAAAAAATTACAAGAAACACACTAACATTCTGAAGGTTTATATTTACCATCAAGGCAACACATTAAGGTGAAAAGGCCTTCAAGTTTTATCAACTCCTTTGTATATTCCCAAGGTATTATCTCAAAGGAATCACTTATATTTTATTATATCATACTTTAAACCTACTTCAGTTTAGCTATAAATTTTTAATACTTTAAAAATAAACAATACAAAGTTCTAGATTAAATTTTATCTTTGCTAATATTTGCGTTTGAGCTCAAATTCCCACTAACTGTAGAAAGAATTTTATAAAAACACTGTTAGTTTTATTTGCTTTCTCAAGCTATATATTTATCATTATTATCATTAATTATTATTTCAGTAGTGTTGGGGAAACAGGTGACTTTTGGTTACATGGATAAGTTCTTTAGTGGTCATCGCTGAGATTTTGGTGGACCCATCATGGAAGCAGTATGTACACAATATGTGTCTTTTATTCCTCACCTCCCTCTCACCCTTCCCCCTGAGTACCCAAAGTCCATTATATTATTTTTATACCTTTGCATTTTCATAGCTTAGCTCCCACTTATAAGTGAGAATATATGTTTGGTTTTTCATTCTTGAGTTACTTCATTTAGAATAATGGCCTTGAACTCCATCTAAGTCTCTGCAAAGGCCACTATTTCATTTCATCTTATGGCTAAGTAGTATTCTATGGTGTATATATACCACATTTTATTTATCCACTCATTGGTCGATGGGCATTTATGTTGGTTCCACATTTTTGCAATTGCAAATTTACTGCTATACAAATATGTGTGCATGTGTTCTTTTTCTATAGTGACTTATTTTCCTTTGGGTATATACCTAGTAGTGGGATTGCTGGATCGAATGGTAGTTTTACTTGATTTGCATTTCTCTAAGGATTAGTGATGTTGAGCATTTTTTCATGTATTTGTTGGCCGCTTGTATGCCTTATGTTGGGAAGGTCTGCTCATGTCTTTCACCCCCTTTTTAATGAAGTTATTTGTTTTTGGCTTGTTGAATTAAGTTCATTATAGTTGCTGGATATTACACGTTTATTGGATGCATAGTTTGTGAATATTTTCTCCCATTCTGTAGGTTGTCTGTTTACTCTTTTGATAGTTTCTTTTGCTATGCAGAAACTCTTTAGTTTAATTAAGTCCCAGCTGTCAATTTTTGGTTTTGTTGCAATTGCTTTTGAGGACTTAGTCATACTATTTTTTTTTTTTTTTTTTTTTTTTTTGCCAAGGTTGATGTCTAGAATGATGTTTCCTCGGTTTACTTCTAATATTCTTATTGTTTGAGATCTTACCTTTAAATCTCTAATTCATCTTGAGTTAATTTTTGTATATGGTGATATGTAGTGGTCCAGTTTCATTCTTGTGCATATGGCTAGTCAGTTTTCTCAGAACCATTTATTGAATAGGGAGCCTTTTCTCCATTGCTGGGTTTTGTCAACTCTGTCAAAGATCAGATGGCTATAGGTGTGTAGCTTTATTTCAGGGTTGATTATCTGATCCATTGGTATATATGTTTGTTTTTGTACCAGTACCATGCTGTTTTGGTTACTATAGCCTTATAGTACAGTTGAAAGTTAGATAATGTGATGCCTCTGGTTTTGTTCTTTTTGCTTAGGATTGCTTTGGTTATTTGGGCTCTTTTTGGGTTCCACATGAATTTTAGGATTTTTTTTCTAATTCTATGAAAAATGATGTTAGTAGTTTCCTAGAAATAGCATTGAATCTGTAGATTTCTTTGGGCAATATGGTTATTTTAATGATATTGATTCTTCCAAGCCGTGAGCACGGAATATTTTTCCAATTGTTTCTATCATCTCTGATTTCCTTCAACAGTGTTTTGTAGTTTACCTTCTAAAGATTTTTCATCTCCATGGTTAGATGCATTCCTAGGTCTTTTTTTTATTGGTAGCTATTCTAAATGGGATTGTATTTTTTGATTTGGCTCTCAACTTGAATGTTATTGGTGTATAGAAATGCTACTGAGTTTTATACATTGATTATGTATCCGGAAACTTTACCAAAGTCATTTGTCAGTTTCAGGAGCCTTTTGATAGAGTCTTCAGGATTTTCTACTATAGCATCTATCATTGGTGAAGAGAGATAGTTATTTTCTTCTTTTAATATTTTATTTACTTATTTGAATATCTTTCATTTATTTCTCTTGCATGATTGCTCTGACTAGGACTTCCAGTACTATTTTGAATAGGTGTGATGAGAGTGGGCATCCTTCTCTTATTCCAGTTCTCAAGAACAATGCTTCCAGCTTGTGACCATTCAGTATAATGTTGACTGTGGGTTTGTCTTAGATAGTTGTTACTATTTTGATGTATTTTCCTTCAATGCCCAGTTTATTGAGGGTTTTTATCATGTAGAGATGTTGGATTTTATCAAAAGCTTTTTCTGAATCAATTGAGATTATCATATTATTTTGTTTTTAATTCTGTTTATGTGATGAATCACATTTATTGATTTGCCTATGTTGATACAAGCTTAGGCTTGTTGATAAATGAAGCTCACTTGGTCATGTGAATAATTTTTTGTTGTGCTGTTGGATTCAGTTTGCTGTCATTTTGTTGAGGTTATTTTTGTGTGTCTATAGGCATTAGAAATATTGGCCTGTAGTTGTCTTTTTCAATTGTGTCCTTGCCAGGTTTTTGTATGAGAGTGATGCTAGCTTCATAGAAATAGTTAAAGAGGAGTCCCTCCTCCTAGATTTTTTGGAATGGTTTTGGTAGAATTGGTACCAGCTCTTCTTTGCACATGTTGTAGAATCTGGCTGTGAATCCATCCAGTTCAGGGCTTTTTGGTTGGTAGACTGCTTTATTACTGATTCAATTTCAAAACTTGACATTGGTCTGTTTAGGGTTTCAATTTCTTCCTGATTCAATCTCAGGAGGTTATGTCTTCGCAGGAATTTATCCATTTCCTATGGATTTTCTAGTTTGTATGGATAGAGATGTTCATAATAGTCTCTGAGGATCTTCTGTACTTCTGAGGGTTTGGTTGTAGTGTCATCTTTGTCATTTCAGATATTGCTTATTTGGATCTTCTCTTTTTTCCTTTGTTAATCTAGCTAACATTCTATTGGTCTTGTTTATCCTTTCGAATAACCAACTTTTGGTTTTGTTGATTCTTTGTATGGATTTTGGGTTCACAGTTTCATTCAGTTCTGCTCTTATTTCTTTTCTCCTACTAGCTTTGGGGTTGGTTTGTTCTTGTTTTTCTCGCTTCTCTAGGTGATATTAATTTGAGATCCTTCTAACTTTTTGAGGTAGCCATTTAGCACTATAAATTTTTCTTGTAACACTGATTTTGCTGCATCCAAAGATCTTGGTATGTTGTGTCTTTGTTCTCATTCATTTAAAAAAAAAAAGTTTTAATTTCTGTCTTAATTTCATTACTTACCCAAAAGTCATTCAGGAGGAAGTTGTTAAATTTCCATGTAATTATATGGTTTTGAGGGATGTTTATGTCGATTCCTATTTTTATTCTACTGTGGTCTAACAGTATGGTTGGTATGATTTTGATTTTTTTAAATTTTTATTGAGACTCACTTTATGGCCAAGTATATGGTTTGATTTCAGAGTATATTTAATGTGCAGATGAGAAGAATGTATATTCTGTGGTTGATAGGTAGAGTATTCTATAGATCAGGTATTCTCAACCTGGGGGCTACAGATCACTCCCCATCCCTGGCTTCTAGGAAGTAGGCTGCATAGCAGGAAGTGAGTGGCAGATGAGAGAGCATTATCACCTTTGCTCCACCTCCTGTCAGATCAGTGGTGCCCTTAGATTCTCATAGGTGCACAAACCCTATTGCAAACTCTACACATGAGGGATCCAAGTTGTGTGCAAACTCTACATGCAAGGCATCTAAGTTGTGTGTTCCTTATGAGAATCTGATGCCTGATGATCTAAGGTGGAACAGTTTCATCCTGAAATTATCCCACACAGGTCCATGGAAAAATTGTCTTCCACAAAACTGATCGCTGGTGCCAAAAAGTCTGGGGACCACTGCTATAGATGACTATTAGGTCCAATTGGTTAAGTGTCAAATTTAAATCCAGAATATCTTTGCTAGTTTTCTGCCTCAATGATCTGTGTAACTCTGTCGATGGGGTGTTGAAGTCTTCCACTACTATTCTGTGGCTGTCTAAGCCTTGTCATAGGTCTAGAAGTACTTATTTTATGAATCTGGGTGCTCCAATATTGGGTACATATATATTTAGGATAGTTAAGTCTTCTGGTTAGATTAAACCCTTTATTGTTATGTAATACCCCTGTTTTTGTTCCTTTGTACTGCTGTTGGCTTAAAGTCTGTTTTATGTGGCATAAGAATAGTGACCCCTGCTTTGTCTATTTGTAATATAGATCTTTCTTCAATCCTTTACATTGAGCCTATAGGTGTTATTACATGTGAGATGCATTTCTTGAAGACAGCAGATAGATGGGTCTAGTTGTTTTTTTAATCCAACTTACCACTCTGTGTCATTTGAGTTAGACTGTTTACATTCAAAGATAATATTGATATGTGACATTTTTATCCTATCCTGAAGTTATTAGCTGGTTTCTATTGTGTGGTTGCTTTAGAGGATCTTGGGCTATGTACTTAACTCTGTTTTTATGGTAGCAGGTATTGTTTGTTTCCATGTTTAGAACTCCCTTAAGGATCTATTGTAAGGCTGGTTTAGAGGTAACGAATTCCTTTAATGCTTGGTTGTCTCGGAAAAAAAAAACATATTTTTTCTTTGCGTACGAAGCTTAATTTCGCAGGATATTAGATTTCTGGTTGGAATTTCTTTTTTTTTTCAAGAATGCTGAAAATAAGGCCCCAATCTCACTTGGTTTTTGATTTCTGCTAAGAAGTCTACTGTTAACCTGTTGGGGTTTCCTTTGCATGAGTTGATCTTTTCTCTTTAACTGTCTTTAAAATTTTTCTGCAGTGTTGACCTTGGTTAAATTAGGTTTAGCCTAAAGCTGCCTTTTTATGTATTTTAAGTTCAGCCAACAACTTTCTCTGTATATAGTGAACTATAACCTAAATGGAGGTATAAACAGACTAACCTACTTTTGTGCTAGTCACTGGGTTTTGGTCAATCAAAGGAGGCCATCTGTTCAAATTGTGTTCAAATAAGGCAAACAACAAGCTGTAAGTAATAGGCTGTTTCTATACTTCACTTTCATTTTCCATACATCACTTTTCTTTTTCTGTCTATAAATCTTCTTCCACCATGTGGCTGTGCTGGAGTCTCTTAGCATACTCTGGCTTGGGAGGCTGCCCAATTCATAAATCATTCCTTGCTCAACTAAACCCTGTTAAATTTAATTTGACTAAGGTTTTTCTTTTAACACCTTGGACAATCTGGTGACAATATGCCTTGGTGATGTTTGTTTTGTATAATATCCTGCAGATGTCCTCTGGATCTCTTGTATCTGAATATCTACCTCCCTAGCAAGATTAGGAAAATTTTCTTGAGTTATTCCCTCAAGTATGTTTTCCAGGGTGTTTACTATTCCTCCTTCTATCTCAAGAATGCCAATAATGTGTAGGTTTGGTCACTTTACATAATTCCATGTTTCTCAATGACTGTTCACTTTTTAATATTCTCTTTTAAATTCTTTTTGTCTATCTATGTTAGTTTGAAAGACCAGTCTTCAGGTTTTGAAATTGTTTCTTCTGCTTGGTCCAGTCTATTGGTAAAGCTTTCAATTGTATTTTAAAATTCCTAAAATGAAGTTTTCAATTCCAGAAGTTCTGACTGATTTCTTTCTAAGATGTTTATCTCTTTCTTCATTTCCCAGATTGCTTTAGAAGTTTCTTTGTTTTGATTTTAAACCTGTCTTGGATCTCATTCAGCTTCTTTGCAACCATGCTTTGTATTCTTTACCCATTATTTTTGCATTTGCATTTTGTTTAAGAACCATTGTTAGAGAGCTAGTATGATCTTTTGGTGTTGTTACTACACTCAGATTTTTCATGGTTTCATAATTCTTATGCTGGTTCCTTCTCATCTGGAGATGCTGGCACTTCCAACTTTTGTAATTATTTTTGATTTTGATTTTTTCTTTTTCTTTTTTTCCTATAATATTTTTCTCTTTACCTTCCCCCAATTCCTTAGGGGGTGTAACTGTAGAGAATGCTGAGTAGAATATTTTGGCTTTGCTTCCATAGCTAGCAGGATGCAATTTTGTTGGCAGATTTTATATTAGGCTGTGTGGTTGAACCTATGAGTCAATAGGTAGCACTCGTGGGTAAAAGCTGGGTATATACTGGATCATTGTTTACTAGGAGAAGCTATCTGTTGCCTCAGGCAATGGGCTGATTCTTGGGGTGAACAGTGGTCAGAGCTCCCTGCTCACCTCTGGGGGTTGGGGGCAAGATGGGTGAGGTCAGACTGGGCAGGACCACCTGAAGTTCCCCTGTTGACAGGCATAAGCACCAGCACCAAGGGAAAATCCAGTGGCTAGCCACCTAGCACCTAGAGTAGTGTGTAGGCAAGGAGATGAGAAACTTCTTTGGCCCCAAGTCCTCTGCACAGGGAAGAGGGTGGCCTAAAATCCTAATCCAAGAGAGTGGGTGCTCCAGATGCCTGGACGTCTGCCTGGACATGGGGCAGAGAGGGCTCCGCTACATCAAGATCTCTTCACAGAAGGGGTGAGACAGCTCAGGCTGCTGACTCAGGTGAACAGGCACTCCAAATGCCTGGAGATCTACCTGAACATGGGGCTGAGAGGACCCCACTGCACTATGATCTCTCTGCAAGAAGGGTAGAGCAGCTCAAGCTGCCAATCAAGGTGAGCAGGTGTCTGAAAATCTGCCTGACTGTGGAGCAGAGAGGACCTGGTGTACCAACCTCTGCATAGAATAGTGGTATGGGTGAAGCTTTGGAACCAGGCAAGTGTGTGCTTCAACTGCCTGGAGATCTGCCTAGTCATGAAGCAGAGAGGGTCTCCTTGCACCCAGATTGCTACGTAGGAAGGGTGGGGCAGCTCAAGCTGCTGATCCAGGTAAGTGTGCTCCACATGCCTGGAGATCTGCCTGGGTGTAAAGCAGAGAGCGCCCTACTACACCTGGATCTCTGCACAGGAGGGATGGGATGGCTCAAGCTACCAATCTGGGTAAGAAAGTATTCTAAATGCTTAGAGAGTTGGGCCTAAATCAAAGGTAAGGACTCCTGCTAAGATCGGTGACAGAAGCAAATTAGAGCGGATATTTGTCAGGCCACATTCTTTAACTCATAAAAGCCGTTGATTTTAAAAGAGTAGCCAAAGTGCTAGAGCGAGCTTGACCTATTTGTCATTGTTGTGTGGAGAAAAAAAAAAAAAAAACACTGGGCATATTATCAGAAACCCTCAGTTAATTTTTTAATTCTTGCCTCTTACTTGCCTGTAACTGAAACTTATCCTTTCTGTGAGTTTTTAAGTTTCATCCTCTTTAAATGGATAGGATAATATCCCCACCTCTCAGAATTGACATGAAGTTTAAACAAAATAAGGTACAAAAAGTGGCTATGATAGTGGCTGGCTCTGAGTAACAAGTGGAAACTATATTAATAACTGCTATCCTGTGAGAGTTCCAGGCACAGTATACTTTACAGGTGTTTGTACTTAAGGAGTGTGGCCAGCTCCAGGATGAATTCTAGGTGAGCCTGATTCTGCAGAGGATCCTAGCTCAGGGTTAACACATACTAGATATTCATCTCAGTTGGCTGTTGATCATGCTACAGGGCATTAAACATGTACAGAGGCAAAGTTGTCTGCTTTGGTGGCTTGAGGATGTCAATAACTGAGATAGGGAATAAAGAGGATAGAGGATTTCAAAAACTGAATGCTGTTCTCACCTATGCCATCATCAGTTGTGGAGCAATGATTGTATGTCAGATGCCTTAAATGAACTGCTGCATTTAATCTTCTCCACAATTGTAGGAGGTAGATGTTATTATCCCCATTTTACAGACTGAGGAAATATGTTTAAAGTTAAGCAATGTGTGCAAAACCACATGAATATGGCAAAACAAAGACTTTAAACTGCTCTGTTGACTGCCAGCCCCATGCCCTTCCTGTCCTTGCTGTTTTTTCACAGTGTTGCCCCACAATTTATGGGATGCACAAACCAGTAAACAGTAGTTCAGGAACTCAAACTTCTGTCTTCTGACTCATATTCACTATGCTTTCCTACAAAGGAGTAACCACCCTCTGGCCAGACTAAACAGAATAGAAATATTAAGGAAAAAACTACTTCTCAAACTTAGTGTTATAAATTTATATGAAATGTCCTTCCGGTGCAGTAGTTATAGGAGTTATTCTTATATGAGGAAAAGATTATTACATATTATATATTAATTTATTCCCAACTTTCTCTTAGGATTAGAAGAACCTAAATTATATATGAAAAAGCCACGCATTTGCCAAAGAGCACACCTGTGATTGAAGGAATCTGCTCCTAAATCATGAAGCTGTAATATTTTAAAGTGATATTTTATTTATTCAGAAGATGAAACTTTGTTAAAACTACAGAGATTTGTATAAAAAGGTAAATATGTGTTAAATGCAATTTTAGCCAGCTGTATTATGTCAAGTAATTTATAAATGTCTAATATTCAAAAACAGCATCTATTCCATTTGTTTGAAAAGTCTATTGAGCATTTATTGAGATGGTCATTGTCTTAGGTAGTGGGATACAAGGGTGAATAAGTCATGGCTGCCCTTCAAGGAGTTTCTGGCCCAGTGAGGAAAAATGACTTATAAATAAGTAAGTGTAATAAAGTATGTGCTTCATTTGCCTTCATTATCATACTGGAAAGAGGTACACAATGTATGAAACAGCCAGTTTTATGCAAAGATACAAGTAGACTTCAGAAAATAAGTGATGCTCAAGCTGAACTTGAAAAGGGGATAGGTATCGCCACGTGGACAAGGAACTACAGGTGGCTATGGACGGGTCAAAGAGCATTATATCCTCTTTTGTCCTGATAACTGCAAATGGCATCATGAGAATGTAGTTGAGGAACCAAGGGAAGCATGTGTGGTAAGGTGATATAAAGTTATATTTTAAAAAGAACTATAGCGATAGCAATAAAGATAAACAGATGAGCATGTGTCTGTGAGAGGAAGGGGACATAAAGTTTGAGGTCTGACTAAATATGAAGGATAAAACTGAGTTTTCTGCTTTGGTGGTTTGAGGATGTCAATAACTGAGATGGGGAATAAAGGAGGAATATATTTATGGGATACAGCATCAAGTTCTCTCCAGGATGATGGGCTTCAGAGGTTATGTGAAATCCCTATGAGGAAGGGAAGTAGGCAGCCAGATAAATGTAACAGGATCTCAGAAGATAGGTCCAGACTGGAGATACAGAATCATATTTGATGGGTGATAAAATCTCATGAATAGATAACTTTGCCCAGAGAGGATACAGAGAGTGAGAAGGGAAAAAGAGCTGAGGACAGAGTACTAAGTACCAATACTAAAGAAATGGCATAGGAGTCAGAAAGATGAAATGAAATCCTGGAAGAAGATGAAAAGAAAAGGTCATATAGGTAAAAGAAAACCAAAAGAAACCTGTGTCTTAAAAGCCAACAGAGAAAAGTTTTAAGAAAAAAGAAGGAGCAGTCAGCAGTTCCAAATTTCACAGCAAGCTTAAAGAAGAAAGGAACTAGGAAGAGGAAACAAGACTTGCACAGAATACAATTTAAAATTCCATGTAATAGTCAGACAAAAGATGATGAGAATCTTCACTAGGACAAGAATAAAGGAATGATGAGAATGTAAGAAATGGAAGGGAAGTTGAGGAGTAATAACATGCCTTGAATTCTTATTGGATATGAGGGTTATGTAAAGGTACAGCCAAGGATGATCTTACCAACAATTGTAGGTTATGTGACACAACTCACCAAAATAAGAAATACTCAAGGAACTGGTTTGGTGACAAACATAAGTTGAGTGTTGGATGCTTTTTGTTTTAAGTTCCTGGGGTATACCAGGGTAGCTTCTGCAGAAATAAAAAGTAGAAGGGTATTGAAAAGAAAGGAAGTAGCTGTAATGATGTACCACTGGTCTGAGGTAACTAAAGAAAGAATTGAAGTCACGAAAGAAAATACTTGGGGGGAAAAAAGGCAAATGAAAGAAACTGAAACCTCAAAGAGAGAATAAAGAACTAGAATGATAAGGTAGCATCATTGCAGTTTAACATTTCAAGAGTTGTAGTTATACCTGCAATCACTGCCATATGACTTTTAGAGTGAAATAGCTGGAATAAAGGAAAAATTTATTGGGATCCATAAAAGGAAGATTTGAGGCTAAAATGGATCACCCTCTTGGGTATAGAAGTTATCTAGGATGACAACAGGAATTGGAATTGAAGTGAAAATAATGACCAGGAGCAAAAGTTCCTGATGAATATGGGGGAGTGACTGGGATTTCAGGAAACAGGAGCCCCCAGAGATGACAGATAGATAGATAGATAGATAGATAGATAGATAGATAGATAGATAGACAGACAGACAGACAGACAACCACTATCACGAGCTTCATATATGGAGGTGTTTTATGAAAGGTGGGAAGTAAGAGTGGTGGTTTTGTGTGACAATGAGGAAAAGGATAATGTTGACAGAGGTTCCAAGAATTTTAGGCACATGACTTAAGAGAACAGTCTCTGCTTAAGGGAACTGGAAAAGAAAATTGTGTCCATGCAGAAACACCAGAGTTCTGATCAAAGTTTGAAAGGTCCTATGGAAAGTACAGAGGAATAGAACCAGAAGAGAACAAGCACTAAGCAGAATGAGGATGGCAGTACTTTTAAAAGTAAGCTGAAGATGGAGGCCCTTACCTTTCACTCACATGTCTATGACAATAGGATGAAAGTCACCTTTGAGATTGTTGGTGTCAGACTTCAGAATGGGAATGGAATGTCAGAGGTCTGATGGGGCTGAATCTTTAACTTACATGAGGTATTGTTTAGGTACTTCTAAAAGGAATCTGTGGTGACAGGGAGCACACATTCTCTGGTCTCTGCCTTTGAGGAGTTCCTAGTGTAGGAGGAAAAGCCATCTCAGAAGCAAATACTCATTTACACGGTAGAAAGATGTAATTTCTCTGATAGATTTAGGAATCCTGTCCTGATCTAGTTTCTGCTAGAAATATTCTCTAGTGCAGCTTTTATAGTCCTTTCCTTTTAAAGTTGTTTATGTGAGTGCTACCTTGCCTGAGCAACAAGGTAAGAAGCCGGGTGGATAAAGTAGCAAGGGGCAGGGCGCTGGTGGTAAAACACAATTGCTAAATCACCAGAAGACATTCACTATCTCAGGTATGAAGTTTACCCAGAATGACAGCAAAAATTGGTACAGACACAAAAAATATCACCAGGTGCAAAAGTCTTTGATGACCTA
This sequence comes from Macaca mulatta, assembly GCF_049350105.2. NCBI lineage: Eukaryota > Metazoa > Chordata > Mammalia > Primates > Cercopithecidae > Macaca > Macaca mulatta. Next base: position 83,021,503 of record NC_133419.1, read on the forward strand.
AAGTTCAAGGACTTCTTATTGTCTTTCCTTGGAAAAGAGTAATATCACTTAGGGTTACTTTTATGGTAGTAGAGTGGGAGGTTGCAGTTTTCTTATTTTTATATGAATTATCTCATCTAATCTTCAAACCAGCCTTGCAATGTACATTTGCAATAACTTCTGGAATATAGGGTTCCACAAAAACTATTTCAAGTCATTAGCCATCTGTAGGATTAAGGTGAAGTATGGAGAGAACAATATAAAAATAAACGTTCCACATTGTTAGAATCAGGTATCTACCATGTACATTACAGGGCTGGTTTGAGGATTCGATGGATAATTCATATAAAAATTCTTAGCATGATGCTGGACACATGGTAGATACCTGAATCTAACAATGTGGAACATTTATTTTTATATATGTTCTCTCTATATGTCATCTTAATCCTACAGATGGCTAATGACTTGAAATGGCTTTTGTGGAACCTGATATTCCAAAAATCATTGCCTATTCAGTTGTCTTTTCACTGGTCCCAATTAATCCTCATCTCTCTATATATTAATTTTGAAACTTTCATTCTCTCTAGCTAAGAATTGCATCATTCACTCCAAAAATTAGCATATAAATGCTAGCATATATAACACAGCCCATATGTATATATTAAAGCATGCATGCACATCATAGTAGGAAATTAATTTCCCCTCTATTACCCAAAACTTATTTTGTTGCTTGTTTTCAGTTTGTTTTGTTCATTAGATTTTTAAACCAATTTGCTGATGTGTCACTATCTGACAGTGAAAACTTCTTTCAACTATTGTTCTTTAAAATGAGAATAAAACTTACATCGAGAGGTTCTGTGAAGATTCAAAGGTCTCATGTAACTGCCTAATTCAATGTCTATCACAAGGTTGGAACACAATTTATTATAAAAATAGTTATTTTTTTCCTTGACATAGAGGTAGCATAGGGCAGAAGGAAGAGAATGAGCTTTGATCTCTAAACAACATAAGTTAAAATCAGATCTCTACCTTTTACTAGTCATATGACCTTGGTCGGTTATTCAAATTCTTTACGTTTTAATGCTATGTCATAACATGGGAAAAATGATATTGACTTCAAAGGTTCATTGAAGAAATGAATGAGACAAGATTTGGAAAGAGTTTGGCACAATAAATAATACATTATAGTTGCTCAATAAAGTTTTTAAATAAAAACCACATAGTGTTCTAACTGCATGTTTTCTCAAGCACTTTGAAGACTTTTATTTTTTATTTCAACCTTATATAGCAGCAAGGTACTCTTTTTGTGATTAGAAGAAACTTGTATTTCTGAGAAGTCCTTTCCCCAATATCAGAGAAATGACAACCTTGTCAAGGTTCATATTGGTTTGGAGACTTGAACCATCTTCCCAAAGCAGTCTAAAAAGGCTTTATTTTTCCTCCCACTTTACTCCTTTTAATCAGTATTGATACTTTACATCAGTATAGTCGTTTTTACTCCTATAAAGTGCTTTCAAAAATTTTATTCCATGATATTCATACAATACTCCCTCAATATAAAGTAAGACATACATTCTCATCTCCATTCTAGAGACGAAAACCGAGGGATCAAAAATGAGCTCATCAAGTTGAACAGCTGATAAGTGACAGAACTGGTATTTGAACCTGGTCTTTTCAACTCCAAAGCCTATATTCTGCACACAAAGAGTTAGAGTGGAAAGGTCAAATTGAAATTATAACTGCAAATTCTAATTTCACTGACTGTTTGATTAGATTATAGCTGCCTGCCCCATCAGTTAATAGTATCTTCAGAATGCCATCTTTCCTTATGTGACACCACTAAAATCATTAATCTAATACATTTCTATAACATAGTCATAAAGTCACAGAATGTTAAAAGTGAAAAATCCCATAAAAACATCTAATTCCATCTTTGGGCAAGAAATGAAGACCAAGAAATATTGGAGACTTATTCAAGATTGCACTTATTAATGGCAAGCCAGACCCACCATGGGTCTCTGACTTCTGATCTAGTGGCCCTTTCTTTTATTATTATTATTATTATTATTATTATTATTATTATTATACTTTAAGTTCTAGGGTACATGTGCATAATGTGCAAGTTTGTTACATATGTATACTTGTGCCATGTTGGTGTGCTGCACCCATCAACTCGTCAGCACCCATCAACTGGTCATTTACATCAGGTATCACTCCCAGTGCGGTCCCTCCCCACTCCCCACTCCCCATGATAGGCCCCAGTGTATGATGTTCCCCTTCCCGAGTCCAAGTGATCTCATTGTTCAGTTCCCACCTATGAGTGAGAACATGCTGTGTTTGGTTTTCTGTTCTTGCGATAGTTTACTGAGAATGATGGTTTCCAGCTGCATCCATGTCCCTACAAAGGACACAAACTCGTCCTTTTTTATGGCTGCATAGTATTCCATGGTGCATATGTGCCACATTTTCTTAATCCAGTTTGTCACTGATGGACATTTGGGTCGATTCCAAGTCTTTGCTATTGTGAATAGTGCCACAATGAACATACGTGTGCATGTGTCTTTATAGCAGCATGATTTATAATCCTTTGGGTATATACCCAGTAATGGAATGGCTGGTCATATGGTACTTCTAGTTCTAGATCCTTGAGGAATCGCCATACTGTTTTCCATAATGGTTGAACTAGTTTACAATCCCACCAACAGTGTAAAAGTGTTCCTATTTCTCCACATCCTCTCCAGCACTTGTTGTTTCCTGACTTTTTAATGATTGCCATTCTAACGGGTGTGAGATGGTATCTCATTGTGGTTTTGATTTGCATTTCTCTGATGGCCAGTGATGATGAGGATTTTTTCAGGTGTCTGTAGGCTGTGTGCATGTCTTCTTTTGAGAACTGTCTGTTCATATCCTTTGCCCACTTTTTGATGGGGTTGTTTGTTTTTTCTTGTAAATTTGTTTGAGTCCCTTGTAGGCTCTGGATATTAGCCCTTTGTCAGATGAGTAGATTGCAAAAATTTTCTCCCATTCTGTAGGTTGCCTGTTCACTCTGATAGTAGTTTCTTTTGCTGTGCAGAAGCTCTTTAGTTTAATGAGATCCCATTTGTCAATTTTGGCTTTTGTTGCCATTGCTTTTGGTGTTTTAGACATGAAGTCCTTGCCCATGCCTATGTCCTGAATGGTACTACCTAGGTTTTCTTCTAGGGTTTTTATGGTATTAGGTCTAACATTTAAGTCTCTAATCCATCTTGAATTAATTTTCATATAAGGAGTAAGGAAAGGATCCAGTTTCAGCTTTCTACTTATGGCTAGCCAATTTTCCCAGCACCATTTATTAAAAAGGGAATCCTTTCCCCATTTCTTGTTTTTCTCAGGTTTGTCAAAGATCAGATGGCTATAGATGTGTGGTATTATTTCTGAGGACTCAGTTCTGTTCCATTGGTCTATATCTCTGTTTTGGTACCAGTACCATGCTGTTTTGGTTACTGTAGCCTTGTAGTATAGTTTGAAGTCAGGTAGCACGATGCCTCCAGCTTTGTTCTTTTGCCTTAGGATTGTCTTGGAGATGCGGGCTCTTTTTTGGTTCCATATGAACTTTAAAGCAGTTTTTTCCAATTCCGTGAAGAAACTCATTGGTAGCTTGATGGGGATGGCATTGAATCTATAAATTGCCTTGGGTAGTATGGCCATTTTCATGATATTGATTCTTCCTATCCATGAGCATGGTATGTTCTTCCATTTGTTTGTGTCCTCTTTTATTTCACTGAGCAGTGGTTTGTAGTTCTCCTTGAAGAGGTCCTTTACATCCCTTGTAAGTTGGATTCCTAGGCATTTTATTCTCTTTGAAGCAATTGTGAATGGAAGTTCATTCATGATTTGGCTCTCTGTTTGTCTGTTACTGGTGTATAAGAATGCTTGTGATTTTTGCACATTAATTTTGTATCCTGAGACTTTGCTGAAGTTGCTTATCAGCTTAAGGAGATTTTGGTCTGAGGTGATGGGGTTTTCTAAATATACAATCATGTCATCTGCAAACAGGGACAATTTGACTTCTTCTTTTCCTAACTGAATAGCCTTGATTTCTTTCTCTTGCCTGATTGCCCTAGCCAGAACTTCCAACACTGTGTTGAATAGGAGTGGTGAGAGAGAGCATCCCTGTCTTGTGCCAGTTTTCAAAGGGAATGCTTCCAGTTTTTGCCCATTCAGTATGATATTGGCTGTGGGTTTGTCATAAATAGCTCTTATTATTTTGAGATACGTTCCATCAATACCGAACTTATTGAGAGTTTTTAGCATGAAAGGCTGTTGAATTTTGTCAAAGGCCTTTTCTGCATCTATTGAGATAATCATGTGGTTGTTGTCTTTGGTTCTGTTTATATGCTGGATTATGTTTATTGATTTGCATATGTTGAACCAGCCTTGCATCCCACGGATGAAGCCCACTTGATCATGGTGGATAAGCTTTTTTTTTTTTTTTTAATTTATTTATTATTATTATACTTTAAGTTGTAGGGTACATGTGCATAACGTGCAGGTTTGTTACATATGTATACTTGTGCCATGTTGCTGTGCTGCACCCATCAACTCGTCATTTACATCAGGTATAACTCCCAATGCAATCTCTCCCCCCTCCCCCCTCCCCATGATAGGCCCCGGTGTGTGATGTTCCCCTTCCTGAGTCCGAGTGATCTCATTGTTCAGTTCCCACCTATGAGTGAGAACATGCAGTGTTTGGTTTTCTGTTCTTGTGATAGTTTGCTAAGAATGATGGATTCCAGCTGCATCCAAGTCCCTACAAAGGACTCAAACTCATCCTTTTTTATGGCTGCATAGTATTCCATGGTGTATATGTGCCACATTTTCTTAATCCAATCTGTCACTGATGGACATTTGGGTTGATTCCAAGTCTTTGCTATTGTGAATAGTGCTGCAATAAACATACGTGTGCATGTGTCTTTATAGCAGCATAATTTATAATCCTTTGGGTATATACCCAGTAATGGGATGGCTGGGTCATATGGTACATCTAGTTCTAGATCCTTGAGGAATCGCCATACTGTTTTCCATAATGGTTGAACTAGTTTACAATCCCACCAACAGTGTAAAAGTGTTCCTATTTCTCCACATCCTCTCCAGCACCTGTTGTTTCCTGACTTTTTAATGATCGCCATTCTAACTGGTGTGAGATGGTATCTCATTGTGGTTTTGATTTGCATTTCTCTGATGGCCAGTGATGATGAGCATTTTTTCATGTGTCTGTTGGCTGTATGAATGTCTTCTTTTGAGAAATGTCTGTTCATATCCTTTGCCCACTTTTTGATGGGGTTGTTTGTTTTTTTCTTGTAAATTTGTTTGAGTTCTTTGTAGGTTCTGGATATTAGCCCTTTGTCAGATGAGTAGATTGCAAAAATTTTCTCCCATTCTGTAGGTTGCCTGTTCACTCTGATGGTAGTTTCTTTTGCTGTGCAGAAGCTCTTTAATTTAATGAGATCCCATTTGTCAATTTTGGCTTTTGCTGCCGTTGCTTTTGGTGTTTTAGACATGAAGTCTTTTCCCATGCCTATGTCCTGAATGGTACTACCTAGGTTTTCCTCTAGGATTTTTATGGTATTAGGTCTAACATTTAAGTCTCTAATCCATCTTGAATTAATTTTCGTATAAGGAGTAAGGAAAGGATCCAGTTTCAGCTTTCTACTTATGGCTAGCCAATTTTCCCAGCACCATTTATTAAATAGGGAATCCTTTCCCCATTTCTTGTTTCTCTCAGGTTTGTCAAAGATCAGATGGCTGTAGATGTGTGGTATTATTTCTGAGGACTCTGTTCTGTTCCATTGGTCTATATCTCTGTTTTGGTACCAGTACCATGCTGTTTTGGTTACTGTAGCCTTGTAGTATAGTTTGAAGTCAGGTAGCGTGATGCCTCCAGCTTTGTTCTTTTGACTTAGGATTGTCTTGGAGATGCGGGCTCTTTTTTGGTTCCATATGAACTTTAAAGCAGTTTTTTCCAATTCTGTGAAGAAACTCATTGGTAGCTTGATGGGGATGGCATTGAATCTATAAATTACCTTGGGCAGTATGGCCATTTTCACAATATTGATTCTTCCTATCCATGAGCATGGTATGTTCTTCCATTTGTTTGTGTCCTCTTTGATTTCACTGAGCAGTGGTTTGTAGTTCTCCTTGAAGAGGTCCTTTACATCCCTTGTAAGTTGGATTCCTAGGTATTTGATTCTCTTTGAAGCAATTGTGAATGGAAGTTCATTCCTGATTTGGCTCTCTGTTTGTCTGTTACTGGTGTATAAGAATGCTTGTGATTTTTGCACATTAATTTTGTATCCTGAGACTTTGCTGAAGTTGCTTATCAGCTTAAGGAGATTTTGGGCTGAGACAATGGGGTTTTCTAAATATACAATCATGTCATCTGCAAACAGGGACAATTTGACTTCTTCTTTTCCTAACTGAATACCCTTGATTTCTTTCTCTTGCCTGATTGCCCTAGCCAGAACTTCCAACACTATGTTGAATAGGAGTGGTGAGAGAGGGCATCCCTGTCTTGTGCCAGTTTTCAAAGGGAATTTTTCCAGTTTTTGCCCATTCAGTATGATATTGGCTGTGGGTTTGTCATAAATAGCTCTTATGATTTTGAGGTATGTTCCATCAATACCGAATTTATTGAGCGTTTTTAGCATGAAGGGCTGTTGAATTTTGTCAAAAGCCTTTTCTGCATCAATTGAGATAATCATGTGGTTCTTGTCTTTGGTTCTGTTTATATGCTGGATTATGTTTATTGATTTGCGAATGTTGAACCAGCCTTGCATCCCAGGGATGAAGCCCACTTGATCATGGTGGATAAGCTTTTTGATGTGTTGCTGAATCCGGTTTGCCAGTATTTTATTGAGGATTTTTGCATCAATGTTCATCAGGGATATTGGTCTAAAATTCTCTTTTTTTCTTGTGTCTCTGCCAGGCTTTGGTATCAGGATGATGTTGGCCTCATAAAATGAGTTAGGGAGGATTCCCTCTTTTTCTATTGATTGGAATAGTTTCAGAAGGAATGGTACCAACTCCTCTTTGTACCTCTGGTAGAATTCAGCTGTGAATCCATCTGGTCCTGGACTTTTTTTGGTTGGTAGGCTATTAATTGTTGCCTCAATTTCAGAGCCTGCTATTGGTCTATTCAGGGATTCAACTTCTTCCTGGTTTAGTCTTGGAAGAGTGTAAGTGTCCAGGAAATTATCCATTTCTTCTAGATTTTCCAGTTTATTTGCGTAGAGGTGTTTATAGTATTCTCTGATGGTAGTTTGTATTTCTGTGGGGTCGGTGGTGATATCCCCTTGATCATTTTTAATTGCGTCGATTTGATTCTTCTCTCTTTTCTTCTTTATTAGTCTGGCTAGTGGTCTGTCAATTTTGTTGATCTTTTCAAAAAACCAACTCCTGGATTCATTGATTTTTTGGAGGGTTTTTTGTGTTTCTATCTCCTTCAGTTCTGCTCTGATCTTAGTTATTTCTTGCCTTCTGCTAGCTTTCGAATGTGTTTGCTCTTGCTTCTCTAGTTCTTTTAATTGCGATGTTAGAGTGTCAATTTTACATCTTTCCTGCTTTCTCTTGTGGGCATTTAGTGCTATAAATTTCCCTCTACACACTGCTTTAAATGTGTCCCAGAGATTCTGGTATGTTGTATCTTTGTTCTCATTGGTTTCAAAGAACATCTTTATTTCTGCCTTCATTTCGTTATGTACCCAGTAGTCATTCAGGAGCAGGTTGTTCAGTTTCCATGTAGTTGAGCGGTTTTGATTGAGTTTCTTAGTCCTGAGTTCTAGTTTGATTGCACTGTGGTCTGAGAGACAGTTTGTTATAATTTCTGTTCTTGTACATTTGCTGAGGAGTGCTTTACTTCCAATTACGTGGTCAATTTTGGAGTAAGTATGATGTGGTGCTGAGAAGAATGTATATTCTGTTGATTTGGGGTGGAGAGTTCTATAGATGTCTATTAGGTCTGCTTGCTGCAGAGATGAGTTCAATTCCTGGATATCCTTGTTAACTTTCTGTCTCGTTGATCTGTCTAATGTTGACAGTGGAGTGTTGAAGTCTCCCATTATTATTGTATGGGAGTCTAAGTCTCTTTGTAAGTCTCTAAGGACTTTCTTTATGAATCTGGGTGCTCCTGTATTGGGTGCATATATATTTAGGATAGTTAGCTCTTCCTGTTGAATTGATCCCTTTACCATTATGTAATGGCCTTCTTTGTCTCTTTTGATCTTTGATGGTTTAAAGTCTGTTTTATCAGAGACTAGTATTGCAACCCCTGCTTTTTTTTGTTCTCCATTTGCTTGGTAAATCTTCCTCCATCCCTTTATTTTGAGCCTATGTATGTCTCTGCGTGTGAGATGGGTCTCCTGAATACAGCAGACTGATGGGTCTTGACTCTTTATCCAGTTTGCCAGTCTGTGTCTTTTAATTGGAGCATTTAGTCCATTTACATTTAAGGTTAAGATTGTTATGTGTGAACTTGATCCTGCCATTATGATATTAACTGGTTATTTTGCTCATTAGTTGATGCAGTTTCTTCCTAGCCTCAATGGTCTTTACATTTTGGCATGTTTTTGCAATGGCTGGTACCGGTTGTTCCTTTCCATGTTTAGTGCTTCCTTCAGGATCTCTTGTAAGGCAGGCCTAGTGGTGACAAAATCTCTAAGCATTTGCTTATCTGTAAAGGATTTTATTTCTCCTTCACTTATGAAACTTAGTTTGGCTGGATATGAAATTCTGGGTTGAAAATTCTTTTCTTTAAGAATGTTGAATATTGGCCCCCACTCTCTTCTGGCTTGTAGAGTTTCTGCTGAGAGATCTGCTGTTAGTCTGATGGGCTTCCCTTTGTGGGTAACCCGACCTTTCTCTCTGGCTGCCCTTAAGATTTTTTCCTTCATTTCAACTTTGGTGAATCTGGCAATTATGTGTCTTGGAGTTGCTCTTCTCGAGGAGTATCTTTGTGGCGTTCTCTGTATTTCCTGGATTTGAATGTTGGCCTGCCCTACTAGGTTGGGGAAGTTCTCCTGGATGATATCCTGAAGAGTGTTTTCCAACTTGGTTCCATTTTCCCCCTCACTTTCAGGCACCCCAATCAGACGTAGATTTGGTCTTTTTACATAATCCCATACTTCTTGCAGGCTTTGTTCGTTTCTTTTTCTTCTTTTTTCTTTTGGTTTCTCTTCTCGCTTCATTTCATTCATTTGATCCTCAATCGCTGATACTCTTTCTTCCAGTTGATCGAGTCGGTTACTGAAGCTTGTGCATTTGTCACGTATTTCTCGTGTCATGGTTTTCATCTCTTTCATTTCGTTTAGGACCTTCTCTGCATTAATTACTCTAGCCATCAATTCTTCCACTTTTTTTTCAAGATTTTTAGTTTCTTTGCGCTGGGTACGTAATTCCTCCTTTAGCTCTGAGAAATTTGATGGACTGAAGCCTTCTTCTCTCATCTCGTCAAAGTCATTCTCCGTCCCGCTTTGATCCGTTGCTGGCGATGAGCTGCGCTCCTTTGCTGGGGGAGATGCGCTCTTATTTTTTGAATTTCCAGCTTTTCTGCCCTGCTTTTTCCCCATCTTTGTGGTTTTATCTGCCTCTGGTCTTTGATGATGGTGATGTACTGATGGGGTTTTGGTGTAGGTGTCCTTCCTGTTTGATAGTTTTCCTTCTAACAGTCAGGACCCTCAGCTGTAGGTCTGTTGGAGATTGCTTGAGGTCCACTCCAGACCCTGTTTGCCTGGGTATCAGCAGCAGAGGCTGCAGAAGATAGAATATTTCTGAACAGCGAGTGTACCTGTCTGATTCTTGCTTTGGAAGCTTCCTCTCAGGGGTGTACTCCTCCCTGTGAGGTGTGGGGTGTCAGACTGCCCCTAGTGGGGGATGTCTCCCAGTTAGGCTACTCAGGGGTCAGGGACCCGCTTGAGCAGGGAGTCTGTCCCTTCTCAGATCTCAACCTCCGTGTTGGGAGATCCACTGCTCTCTTCAAAGCTGTCAGACAGAGTCGTTTGCGTCTGTGCAGAGGTGTCTGTGTGTCTTAGTTTACTGTGCCCTGTCCCCAGAGGTGGAGTCTACAGAGACAGGCAGGTTTCCTTGAGCTGCTGTGAGCTCCACCCAGTTCGAGCTTCCCAGCAGCTTTGTTTACCTACTTAAGCCTCAGCAATGGCGGGCGCCCCTCCCCCAGCCTGGCTGCTGCCTTGCCGGTAGATCACAGACTGCTGCGCTAGCAACGAGGGAGGCTCCGTGGGTGTGGGACCCTCCCGGCCAGGTGTGGGATATGATCTCCTGGTGTGCCTGTTTCCTAAAGCGCAGTATTGGGGTGGGAGTTACCCGATTTTCCAGGTGTTGTGTGTCTCAGTTCCCCTGGCTAGGAAAAGGGACTCCCTTCCCCCTTGCGCTTCCCAGGTGAGGCAATGCCTCGCCCTGCTTCAGCTCTCGCTGGTCGGGCTGCAGCAGCTGACCAGCTCCGATCGTCCGGCACTCCCCAGTGAGATGAACCCAGTACCTCAGTTGAAAATGCAGAAATCACCGGTCTTCTGTGTCGCTGGCGCTGGGAGTTGGAGACTGGAGCTGCTCCTATTCGGCCATCTTGCTCCGCCCCCCGGATAAGCTTTTTGATGTGCTGCTGGATTTGGTTTGCCAGTATTTTATTGAGGATTTTTGCATCGATGTTCATCAGGGATATTGGTCTAAAATTCTCTTTTTTTCTTGTGTCTCTGCCAGGCTTTGGTATCAGGATGATGTTGGCCTCATAAAATGAGTTAGGGAGGATTCCCTCTTTTTCTATTGATTGGAATAGTTTCAGAAGGAATGGTACCAGCTCCTCCTTGTACCTCTGGTAGAATTCGGCTGTGAATCCATCTGGTCCTGGACTTTTATTGGTTGGTAGGCTACTAATCGTTGCCTCAATTTCAGAGCCTGCTACTGGTCTATTCAGGGATTCAACTTCTTCCTGGTTTAGTCTTGGGAGAGTGTAAGTGTCCAGGAAATTATCCATTTCTTCTAGATTTTCTAGTTTATTTGTGTAGAGTTGTTCATAGTATTCTCTGATAGTAGTTTGTATTTCTCTGGGGTCGGTGGTGATATCCCCTTTATCATTTTTTATTGAGTCTATTTGATTCGTCTCTCTTTTCTTCTTTATTAGTCTTGCTAGCGGTCTATCAATTTTGTTGATTCTAGTGGCCCTTTCAAACACTCCACATTGATCTTCCACACAAGGATAACATGAATGACATTGAATTTCTTTTGTTTCTTCATTGAAATACTTGTTTGCTCAGAATTCCTGAGCAATACAAAAATACAATTTTGCATTCTATTAACTTAAAATCAATTTTATATTCTATTACCTTAAAACCAGAGAGGTTTCTCTAAATCAGAAGTTTCACTTAAATTTGTTCAGCACTCCTTTTAAGGATTGTTCAATCTATGAAAAAAGGAATATTGTTCATTCAAATGTTTCACTTTTATCCCATAAACTGAGATTTAAGTAAATATCCTATTTTAATTACAAAGAAAAATGAGAGCAATTTTTTGTCATTCTTGAGGTTTCAGATTATTTGCTTAAATCAAAACTCACTTTAGAAGTGAAATGTGAAGTACTTGGCCTTTATTCCATGATTAATATAAATTTTTCCCAATTATTCTGCCACCATCATCAATGTATTAATGAGACATATTTGGCACTGTTATAATATAGGAAGTATCTAGAACTATTAATACATCAGAACCTGTTGCAACATTCCACCATAGCAGTCAGTTTCTTTTCACCTTTCTATGAAAGTAGTAGAGCATTAGCTCAGGCATAAAAACTCATTTTTACCTGTATCTTTGAAACACTAGTTTATAGAATTGTACTTTCTTATAACAGCTATTTTCTTGTGCTTGCAGAAAGCTTCTGGGAACTGACATATACCACCTCTTTTTCTTTTGGGCATTTAAACTTTAGAATTGGATTAAGATAAAGCTAAAAGTCATAGATTGTAAATTTATTACTTGCCTAGACTGTAGAATATATGGTGAAAAGTGTGGACTTTCAAGTTACACATACTGTGGTTTAAGCCCTAAGTTTATATCTTCCACACATAAACTTTGTGAGCTTGTATAAGCCTTACTTTTGGCATTTTCAGACTATGGATAATAAAACCTACCTTACAGAGAAGTTGCAGTTATTAAAGGATGTAAGGTATGTAAATAGCTTAATACAATATTTAGTACACATTCATAGCACACATTCAAGAAATATCGAAATAAACTAATATCAATTAAAAAACTAACATGCTAAAGTATACATTCATTAAATTGGAAACAGTCAGATTATGCTGCCAGTTTTTATGGCCTTTTCCTAAGCTTGGAGCAAATCATCCAAAAGAAGTGAGTGAGTAATTGGGGCTTTAGTCCCTATTCTTTAATCATTCATTCACCAGTGATTTAATGAGAGCCCACTGTGAGCCAGGCACTTTGCAAGTCACAGAAGATACAGCAGTGAGTAAGATATTGTTACTGAAACACCAGGGGTTCAGTCTATGTCTTGCTGCCTGCCACACGGAAAGCCAATGACTGAGACAAGTATTGTCAAGGAAGGCTTTAATCGGGGGCTTCAGTCAAGGAGATGGGAGCTCAGTCTCAAATCCATCTCCCTGACTGACTACAATTCCTATATAGAAAGGAAGAAAAGCAACTATGAAGGAGAAAACAGAAATTCAGGAGGGGTAAGGAAGCAATCATGATGAATGAGGGACCTAGAATTTCATTGTCTGGATGCAATGATCTGATGAATTTCAGTTCTTTGATACTTTTCAAGAAGCCTGGAGGTCCTTTCCTGAGGAAGGAACTCAGATAAAACAAATGTAAGTTTCAAGCTTTAAGACCAGAAGGGTCAATTTCTGTGTTTATCAAAAACAAACAAACAAACAAAAACAAAAAACAAAACAAAACAAAAAACACCTGTCCATGGGAATATTGGGTCAGTTTCAACCTTGTCTCCATGAAGCTCATAAGTACGTAAGAAAAACAAGGAATAGAAAACAAGTGAAAGCACCTAGTTGTGGGTTCTACCAAAAGGATATCCTAAGACAAGGATTTGAGCACATATAAATTATTTGGTAGATAGTTCCAGTAAACAAAGAAGGGAATAGGGAAGTGAGAAAAGGTAATAAAGAATTCCTTGATGAGTAAGTTACCATGTGGAAAATGGAGGTAAATCTCACTGTAGATTTTTGGAAACACTGTGTAGCACATACCTAAGAATTGTTCCATCAAGAGGTTAAGGAAGTTGAAGTGTGTATCCACCAAATCCTGTCCCTAATTGATTGACAGTTGCTCCTCAGGGGATTAACTCCTTTTTTTATTTTTTTAATTGACAGATATCATTTTAGGTATTTATCATGTACAACGTGATGTATTGGAATATATATACATTGTGAAGCAACTAAATCTAGCTAATTAACACATGCATGAGTGAGCCTGGTCTCACTTAGTGTTCCCATGTCAAGGAGACAATAGCCATCCTCACTTTTGGTAGTTAGTGAGTATGTTGTATAAAGTGACGCCAACTTTGCTTCTTTGTGAGAAACACAAACTAAAACTATAAGGACTCCCAAAGAAGACAACTCCTTACGTTATTCACAAAAACAAAAGGAAATTGAAAGTTTATCAGAAAATTGAAGTTTTCACTAGGTTAAAGAGTCTATGTTGCTGTTAGTAGTGTTCGTATTTAGAGCAGGAATAATTGCAGCTGTCTCTCTGAACTTTACAGATGGGAGGTAACTTTGCAAGGCTATAAAGCTGTTAAGAGATGAAGCTAATACACACTCCACTGTGTTGTTGCTTATTGTTGTTGCTGCTGCTACTATTTCAGAAGAAACAATGAGAGGATGTAAATAGGTATATAGGCAGCCTTCCCTCTGCAAACTGTAGATGCATCTTACCATCCCCTTCCAGATTCCCATATGCCATATTTCTCGCAGCTTTCTCTCCATGGGTGAAGTTGCTAATATCTTTGTTCCAAATTCTAGAAGCCACTAAAGATCACTGTATATTAATAGAGTAGCAGTCTGGCACTGGGCTGCTTTCTACATCTGTATAAAACAGAAACACAGGCAAATTTTGGCCTCTCAGGGGATTCTGATTCTCTCTCACCTTCTTCATGCTTCAGTAAAGTGGGTAAGTTTAGCTAGTCTGCACTATACACAGGTTTAACTAGCTCTTCTCTCTTTGCTTCTCCTATGCAGCCAGAGGGGTGAAGAGAGCCTATTTAAGGCCTAAGTATGAGCCAAACCTCCCTACCTAATCTTTACTAGGTGTTTATATTAGGAAATCAGGTACTTGTACAGCTTGTGACAAAGTGATGCTTTGTTTCCCAATCTGCTATTGTCCCCTGTGTGTATGGCTCCCATGGGAGCCCTATGGGAGAAGGAACAATTGGCAGGGCATGATTCATGACATAATGCCATCAACACCCACCCCAAATTATAAAGCCAAAGTGACAGGATGTTTTCCAAGTCACTACCAAATGCCATATGTTAGTTAGTGATAATTACTGCTATGATAACACCAATGGAAACAATAATAATTACATGGTGAAGCAACCGTGTTATCACTCATACACCCGGAGTATAACACTTGTCATCATGGTGTTGACAAGAGGGATTAGGTTTTCCTCTGCTCCAATGCTTTTACAGAGATTTTTTCATCTACCAAATAAGAAGGCTCCCTTTTCATGTTAATAATACAGCTTTATAGGTTTTTAAGAATTCCAAAGGCTGATGCCAGGCATTTTAAATATATTTTTAAAGGGATGGGATGTGTTTTCCCCAAGTCAAGCATATAGAAACACAAAGCTGATGACATAAGAGGATGCTTTCTGTACAGTCTCAGGTAGTGGGTAGACTGGTTATGCATGTGAGCTGTGCCTTTCAGTGAATTAGTTCAGATATGTTCTCTGCTACCAGCTTACAGCTGTTCAACTTTGGACATCCAGCTAGTGGGCCTTCTTATCTCATCTTTCTAAGTCTCATTCCTCCATTGTAAAATGGACATGATAACTACTTTATAGGATTGCTATGAAGATTAAATAAGATCATGCTTCACACAGAGCCAGACACAGTGTAGTTGCTTAGAAATATTCGTATGCTCTTATAGTGGCTTTGTTCCAGATTTCAGGGGCAATGCTTATTTCCCTTTCTGTTTCTTGATTCAGTTTTTCTTAAATGTACACAAAACCTAAGAAGCCAAGAAGGGAAAGGGGACTGGAAGGCCACTTTTCCTGCCTCTAGAATAGAATTTTGGTCTGCTTCAGCTGAAATGAAAAGATTCCACATGGTTCCATGTGGTTCAGCTCAGCTCACCAGGAGAAGTGTATTGGGACTTGTAACCAAACTCCAGCTAGTGATTAAAAACACCACCCCCAACATGAAGCATTCACTTGACCTTGTCCTCTCTGTGCCCCCACATAGGCCTGATTGAGGGATTTGGGATCTCTAGCAGTAGGTGTCTTAAATTACCAACTACCAATACAGTCCTTTCATTTAAACTGTATTACAACACTGACAGTTGAACATTATTATCCCCTTTTCACGGGATGAGGAATCTGAGACTTAGAAAAGTTATAAACTACCAAGAGTCATCACACCATCAGGAAGCTGTGATTTAAGCCCAGGTCTTCTGTCTACCAATGCAGGAGTCCTTTCATGGTGGTTTATCTGTGCAAGATTCATAACAGGGAGGTTGATGCACTAACCAAGCCAATAGGTTTAGGTGATTTTCAGTCAAAGCAATTCTACTGTCACCTGAAAATCACTCTAATTCAGCATGTTTGTTTTTAATGACCATAAACAAGCCCCCCACAAAAAAGCTAAGGGTTTTTTATTTTTTAGTTTAAATGAAGAGTTGTTAACACTCTTGAATTAAAACATAAAAATACCATTTAACTCAAATGTTTACATCTACACTTGCTCTAGAGAGTCTATTTATGAGTCAAATCAGAGCAGCAGGGTCAGTGACAGGAGCAGCATTATTGGCCCCCTGCTCCCTTTTTATAGGTTTTCACTTCCTCATTTTCCAGCCAGAGTCCATTTCTCCCCATCCCCAGAGAAGAAGTAAATGGTGAGAATCTCAACAAAGACCTTTCACATTTTTGCTGTGAAAAAATTTTGCTTTGGACATTTTCAGCCACTTTTGTAGGATGTGCACCATTGAACTCACTAGGCCCATAGGTCAAGAGAATGTGTTATTTGTTCAAAAGTAGACCTGATTTATCAGGCTACTACATATAGATGGAATTACACAATTCTAGAAATACCTTTAGGTATAATCTTCATGGTTTTAAAAAGCAATATTATTTTCATTCCCAACTCTTTTCTAAGTGTCTCTCCTCAAGAGCCAGCTCCCTGAACACCTGCTTTGTAAAGCCCCCACTGACCAGCTAGGCAAGGGAACCACCATTCTTCTGGGATAGAGTTTTCCTCCTATCAGTTTTACTAAGAGCTGGCCTCTCATAGTTTGCCCACACATAGTAGTTACTCAATAAATATACACTTAAAAAAAACAGATTGGTGAGTGTGTATCTGGTAAATTTATTAAAATGCTAAGATTGGGTAGCTGCGGTTCAAGCTCTGACCCTGAACTCATTAACCTACTCTTGTAAGTTTGTTTGTTTTAATGAAGTATTGCTCTGTCACCTAAGCTGGAGTGCAGTGGGGCAATTTTGGCTCACTTCAAATTCCATCTCCCGGGTTCAAGTAATCCTTCTGCCTCAGCCTCCAAGTAGCTGGAATTATAGGCATGAGCCACCACATGCAGTTAATTTTTGTGTTTTTAGTAGAGACCAGTTTTCACCAGTTGACCAGGCTGATCTCAAACACCTGACTTCAAGTGATCTGCTAGCCTCAGCCTCCCAAAGTGCTGGGATTACAGACATGAGCCATTGTGCCCAGTCTCTTGTAAGTTTCTATACTATTTCACTCACCCACCATTTCAGCAAACATGTATTAATATGCAGTTTTTAACATGCTCTGTGGCAAGGCTCAAGAACACAAAGATAAAGCAATCAAAAGAACACAGTTCCTAACTTTGGTGTTCACAGTTTATGGATGGTCTGAGGTAAATGCACAATGGTGAAAAATAAATATGCACTGCAATGTGGTAAATGATATGCAGAATGATCTGGAAAGTGCAATGGGATTACAAAGAAGGAAGCATTTCATACTCCCTGGGGAGGCCAAAGAGAGCCTTCACAGAGGAAGCAAACTAGGACCTAAAGGAAAAATAGTGTTTTTAAAGCAGATAATAGAAGGCGCTCCAGGTATAGGGTACCACACAGGCAAAGGAGTGGTACTTCAGGCAAACAAAGGTACTGTACTTCTGTATGACTTAAGCATAATACGTCAAGAGAAAGGCCAAAAGAAAAACCTACAGAAAAAGTTGGGAGCAAATCACAAGAGGGCTTGTACACCATCCAGAAGTTAAAACCTAATGAAGAGCCCTGACAGAAGTTAAATGGTGTTTACTAACTGCTGGGTGAGACGATTGTGGTGTGTGGATGAGTGGGTACCAGATCTTCTTCAGAAGAGAGAGTCATTTACAGAAAGGCAATGGGTGAAGACTGATAAGGAAGTGTTATTGATTGGGCTTCAGCAGCTCAAAGGAGAGCCTGGCCTTTGAGGCACAGAGTGGGTTTGGAGTCAGACCATGGAAATGAAAGAACAACTGAAGAGAACTAGAGCACTGACAACCTGGAGGTCAAGAAGAGAAGCTGTGTCTGAGGATGGAAACAGAGGAGGCATTGGAGCCAAGGATTAAAGTAACAAATTAGTCTTCCTCTTCAAGGGCCCACCTTTGAGGGTGTCTCAGCCAAGGAACAATCATGACTCACAAGAAGGTACTAATATCCACCACCTGATAATTGCATATGAAACAAGAAAAAGATGTCAGAAACTGGAAAGGTACCCTTGAAGCCCATGTCCAGGATCTCTGCGGCACAGCTCAGAAGGAGGAAGCTTTCTCTCAACAGCCTCGGAAGCCCCTCTACACTCTCCTGTCCCTACGGCATGGCGTTGCTCTCCCCCAGGACTCTCAATGACACTTATCATAGGTTGCCTTCCATTGAAGGCACCTAACATTCAATGTCCTCAAGCACTTACTGAATGTCAGGTTCTTGGCACTTGAGAGCAAATAAAACTCTCCCAGGCTTCAGAAGAAGGAGACATAAAAGAATGCCATTATAATGCAATGCAACATATTGGGAACGTACAAAGTATACATGGCACAAAGGAATGGAAGATCCCCCTCTCTATAATATAAGGTAATATTTGAACAAAACTTGAAATATGATAGAGCTTTAACAGGATGGAGCAGGTAGAAACCTCCAGGCATTTCGGTAATACTAAAACATTAAGTGGGAGAAATGGACCTGTACTAAGTAAGGTTGGTCAAGAAGGAATGGTCAAATCATAAGGTCCGTATATGCCATGGCAAGAGGTTCAGATCTAATTCTATAGGCGAAGGAAGAAGTTTCTAGCTTTCATTTTGCCCCACCCCCACTTCTAAGTTGACAGTTTGCACAAGGTTGAAGCCTTATTGTTTCACCTATCTTTCGTCCAAACTATCTAATTTACCTAGCTTTTTTCTCTCCCTCCCTTCCTCCCTCCCTCCCTCTCTCTCTCTGTCTCTCCCCCTCCCCCCCCTTCTATTTTCAAATGTTATAGGAGGTACAAAATAGTAGATAAATACATCAACATTAATCCATAGACTAGTATCTATTGAAAAAAAAAAGTGTCTTAACATTTTACAAAACAATACCATCACATTCAGATCTCTCTAAGCCTGAACCTTGTTTGATAATTCATATCTCATTTCAAATCTCACTGACACCCCAACATCTAAATCAGCCCTCCTTCTCCTACTTGAGTCACTCTCTGGGGATTTCTCATTGCAGTATCTGATGTTATTTTGCGTGTTTGTTTGTTTATTTACTTACTTCTATATTTTCTGTCTCTTTCCACTGGAATGGTAACCACAACTGTTTAAGCTCCCCAGAACCTAGAAAACTTCCTGGCATGTGAAGAGCAGTCAATGAATATTTAATTGTTAATTAAGAGTTCAGAAGCACCTTCATTCTGCAGTTATGCTTCCAATGAAGCAAACCCATGGACAGGCACTTGGCAATATCCAATTTTTTGTTCTTTTTGAAGAAAAATTACTTCCATTGGATTTCTCAAGTTGTAGATATAAGTGTCTACTTCTACAACCTCTATTGCTTTTTAAATTAAGCATCAATTAAGGAGAACTGCAGCTTTGGAAAATCTGTTGAAACTCTAAGGGCACTGAGTTTCTACAAAATACTTAGCAAGATTAATTCATTCATTAACTTCAGAAATGATGAGCACCTTGTATGTGCTAGCCTCTGGTATGCACTAGCACCTTTGTCCACAGAGAACAAGGATGAGTAAATAACTACTGTGCAAAAACAAAATTTGACAAGCACCAAGGGAATATAGAGATGAGGGAAGTCACTTCCAGTCACTGGAAAGAAGACTCAAAAAGGTGACATTCAAGCTTGACATTGAAAAATAAGAAAAAATTCAGCAGATACAGATTCAGTCATGTTTTCTTTCTTTCTTTTTTTTTTTTTTTTTTTTTTTGAGACAGAGTCTCTTTCTTTAAATGAGCATTTATTAACACCTTTCTATATGTCAGACACTGGTTGGATATTGAAAATAAAATTAGAAAAAAACAGTCTTATCCCCAATCAGTTCAAATTTAATGAAGGAAGAGAAACAGGAAAAAACAGGAGTGCAATGGGGTGATCTTGGCTCACTGCAACCTCCGCCTCCTTGGTTCAAGTGATTCTCCTACCTCAGCCTCCCGAGCAACTGGGACTATAGGTGCATGCTACCATGCCCAGTTAATTTTTGTATTTTTAGTAGAGACAGAATTTCACCATGTTGGTCAGGCTGGTCTGGAACTCCTGACCTCAGGTGATCCGCCCACCTCGGCCTCCCAAAGTGCTGGTATTACAGGCATATGTTCTTTCTTTAAATGAGCGTTTATTAACATCTTTCTATATGTCAGACACTTAATTAACAATTAAATATTTAATTTAACAATTTAATTTAACAATTAAATATTCATTGACTGCTCTTCACATGCCAGGAAGTTTTCTAGGTTCTGGGGAGCTTAAACAGTTGTGGTTACCATTCCAGTGGAAAGAGACAGAAAATATAGAAGTAAGTAAATAAACAAACACAAAATAACAACATCAATATGTTTAGATATTGAAAATAAAATTAGAAAAAAAACCAATCTTATCCCCAATCAGTTCAAATTTAATGAAGGAAGAGAAACAGGAAAAAAAAATTTAAATAGAATAAGATCAAAACTAAAGAAATGAGAAACATAGTATATCACAGAAACACACACACACACACAAATAGGGTAAAGGAGGAGATGACACTTGATTTTTTTAAGTGACTTTCTATATGACTGCAAGAGTGAGAAGGAGTTCACCTTATGGAGATCTGATCATGAGAATCTCAAGCAGGAGATGAAAGCTGCATCAAGAACTGTGACATGGTTCTGTGCATTTAGGGTGCTGTAGGGGTTCTGAGTATCTGGAATCAAATTCACAAGATGTGCCAAAGGATGAGGCTGGAGAGGTAGGCGGGCCAGATTAGAAAGGATATTTATGGTATAAAGTAGTTTCCTGTTCATCCACAGTTTTGCTTTCCATGGTTTCAGTTACCTGCAGTATAGTACAAGTAAGACATTTTGAGAGATAGAAAGACCACAGTCACATAGCTTTTATTGGATTATTATATTGTTCTATTTTATTATTGTTGTTGTTAATCTCTTTGTGTGCCTAACTTATAAATTAAACTTTATCATAGGCATGTGTAGGAAAAAACATGGTATATGTAAGGTTTGATACTATCTGTAGTTTCAGGCAACCACTGGGGGTTTTGGAATATAACTCCCATGAATAAGTGGGGACTGGAGTGTGAAGGAGAGAGAAGAGCAAGAGCAAAAATGCAGAATCAGAAAAGTGCCATGAGACTTCAGGAGGAAGAGTGGAACCCAGCCTAGTGGAAGCAATCTGCCGTTACAGAGGTTATGCATCTGGAAGGAAGGTGGAGACTGCATCATGCAGGATCCCAGGCTGCAGAGTGCAGACCTTCTCTAAGTAATGTCGAGGAAGCTATTGCAAGGGTTTTCTGCTTTCTTTTTGCCCCTGTAGCTACATGATAGTATATGTTTGACATTTTAATGACATTAGACATCTGAATCATTTTGCTTTTGATATCAGTGTGAGGAAAAACATAGTTATGACATTTTCATACCCACTAATTTTTGTCTATTAAATTTTTTTCAGAGGTGGAAAAAATTGTTTTGTTTTTGTTTTTGTTTTTTTCTTGAGACAGAGTCTTGCTCTGTCGCCCAGGCTGGAGTGCAGTGGCGGATCTCGGCTCACTGCAAGCTCCGCCTCCCGGGTTCACGCCATTCTCCTGCCTCAGCCTCCCTAGTAGCTGGGACTACAGGCGCCCGCCACCTCGGCCGGCTAGTTTTTTTGTATTTTTGTAGTAGAGACAGGGTTTCACCGTGTTAGCCAGGATGGTCTCGATCTCCTGACCTCGTGATCCGCCCGTCTCAGCCTCCCAAAGTGCTGGGATTACAGGCTTGAGCCACCGTGCCCGGCCAATAAAGTTTAAATAATTTTATGGCCAGGCAAGGTGGCTCATGCCTGTAATCCCAGCACTTGGTGAGGCGGAGGCGGCAGATCACTTGAAGTCAGGAGTTTGAGACTAGATGAGCCAACATGTTGAAACGCCATCTCCACTAAAAATACACAAATTAGCTGTGCATAGTGACATGTGCCCGCAGTCCCAGCTACTCCAGGAGGCTGAGGCACAAGAATCGCTTGAACCCAGGAGGTGTAGGTTGCAGCGAGCACAGATCACACCATTGCACTCCAGCCTGGGCAACAGAGTGAGACTCCCTCTAAAAATATTTAATAGTCTTATGGCTCTTCTGACATATAATTGTCTTGTGCTCCAGATGAAAAAGACAACTTTTTTATGCCCTTAGCAAAAGTGTGCTTATTTTTTACACCTTGATAAAATTGAGATTTACCATTTATATTTATCTTGTTAAATTGAAATACCTACTTTAATGATATTTTAACTATGATGATAAGAAAGTAGATTTTTAAATGTTATGGTATTTTCTACTATTTAAACTGAAGCATCTTAGTGCTAAGGAAAGATCATGACCAGTATTTTAGGAAAGGGTCCGTGAAGACCAGGCATACAGGGCACTACTGTTTACAACTCTGGTCAGTGCCCACACATAGGCATTCATTTAATACATGTCAAATAAACAAATGAATAAGTGAACAAACAGAATTTGTAGTTAAAAGACCTAGAAATCTAATTCCACTCTTTTCTGTGACTCTGAGATCTTTAACAAATTACTAAACCTTCTTATGCCTCAGTTTCCTCAATAGGCAATTTAGAACAGAGTTTCTTACACTTAAATATGTATATGAATCAATTGGAGATCTTGTTACAATTCAGATCCTGACTCAGTAGTTCTGAGGCTGGACCTGGGATTCTGCATGTCTAGTAAGATCCAGGTGATGGCAGCACTGATGAACTGAGGACCACACTTTGAGCAGAAAAATTTTAGCAAATCTACTGAAGTATATAAACACTTCATAAGCTGTTAGGTATTACTGAAAAGTTAGTCCTTGTTATATATTTAGTTTGGAAGTTTTTATCAGTTATGATTGCCATATATTCAGTCTCCTACCTTTTAGTTTCTTTTAAGTATTTCTTCGATTACATTTTGGCTTGTAAAAATATATCTTGCGTCCAAAGAGCATAAATTTACTGTATAATTTCATTTCATTCTAGATTTTTACAGATTATAGAGGAAATGTTTACCTCTTTGACTCCTCTGAAAATTGTCAGAGTATAGAACATGGAATAAGGAATGAATAGTGCATACCATAAGAAATTAATTCAAGTTAATATATTTTATACTGGTATTCAGCTGCCCCATAGAACATTCAATATTCATTAATTTTCTCATTACTATAATACTTTTGTTAAATCTTGAGGCCTGAGATATATTCAACCTCTCTTTAACAAATATTTTTAGACATCTACTTTAGTAATTTAAATGTATTTCTGAATTTATCCAGTTTTCAGCTCCATATCATGTAGTTTTGATTGTCATTTTAAAAATCTTATATAGCAATGACACTGTTATTGCCTTTAAAAAAAACTTCTGGCACTCTTGCTCACTCTTCCATAAAGATTTATATTTCAAAAAATTTAATGTCTGAGAAATATTCTGCAAAGACTCCAATATTGTACCAGATATAAATATAAACTAGGGAATATTACTATCTTCACATCAATTAATATTTCCTCATAGGTATCCCATTATTTGTATCTTCCTTTGCTTTTCCCATTGAGTCTGCATAATTTGTTTCTATGAGAACAAAAAAACCTTTGTGTTGAGGAAAAAACATAAAGTATACATGTAGAAATATCAGGTGACATACAAGCTAGGGCATTGGCCAGTTTCATGAAATGTATTTTTGGCAGTTTCCAAGATCTATATTAATAGGATATGAGCAAGAATTCCATTGATTTTTATAGATTTGTGTGTGTGTATATATAGAGATATATATATGTGTGTGTGTGTATATATATATTCTGTCTTATTGCTATTAATAATTTTTGTTGTATATTTAGTTGTATGGCCAAGATACATACAAAAATTACTCATTTATTACCTATAGTCATTTCTTTTTTGAGACAGAATCTTGCTCTTTCCCTGCAACCACTGCCTCCAGGGTTCAAGCAATTCTTCCACCTCAGCCTCCCAAGTACCTGGGATTACAGGTGCATGTCACCACATCTGGCGAATTTTTGTATTTTATGTAGAGATGGGGTTTGAACATGTTGGCCAGGCTGGCCTTGAACTCCTGACCTCAGGCATTCTATCCTCCTTGGCCTCCCAAAGTGCTGGGATTACAGGTGTGAGCCACTGCACCTGGCCCAGTCATTTCTTTTAATCACTGAAAACACTTTACTGAGTGCCAAATGTAAGCTAAGCACATTGGACATACACTGTATTCTACTAGACACAAAAGCTTCAGAAAGAAACAACAAAACAACAACAAAAAGCAACCCTTCAAATGGCCCAGAACCTCAAAAGAAAAACACACAAGCAAGCCAGGGATTGAAAATACAGAATGGTAAGGAGAGTTTATTAAGTATAAAATATTGTGTGTTTTCCGAAGGAAAGAGTTTACCGGCATCTTGGACCAGCACATGAGGGAAAGAGACCACCAGCTCTAATATGGGTTAGCTTACTACACAAAGCAAGTGGCTCTGAGGGGCTCCATGAGGCAGGGATCTTTGCTGTCACTATAGTTCTGTATCCCCAACACCTAAAAGAGTACCTGCCATGAAAGTGGTGCTCAACAAACACTTCTCCAGTAAACAAATAGAATTGAGACCCTCCTTGTCTTTCTAATTACAGCGAAGGCTGGAGCCCTGCTGCAGAACCTCAGAAGGCAGCTAAGAGCGCTACCTACCAGATCTCCTAGATCTGACTATCTCCCTGTGCAGGTCTCTGAGCTGATCCTGGATTCCCATGATTTGGGATATCCCTTTGCTTGAGAAACCTTCACTACTTCCTGTTTGACCTCCTTGCTGCTGATATATACCTGTTCCTGAAATTGGTGCCCTTCCCTTTAATTCTCTCTTTTCTTTCTTACTTGTACATTGTTCTGTCACCTAGACATTTTCTCCCAACTTACACCTACCACCATGGAGTGGCTGAGACAAGATTCAGACCCAAAGCTAGCTGATTTCAAAATTATGTTCCATCTACTTTATCACGCTGCCACTCAAGACATAGCAATCACAGTTATGCTTATGACAAATGTTTGAATGCCCCTTTTACAGTTTACAAAGCATGTTGATATCTTATAGCCAGGCCAATGCTTAGGAACATTAATTGCATGGTATATGACCTTTGTTGTGGATATCACCACCTCTACCCCTCCTGGAAATACCTGAAATGTCAGAAATATCTTCTAACCACAAATTTACCTCAAGACAAATGTAAAATTCAGAAATCATATATAACAATGGTCAAGTTAGTAGTGTTGCACAGATTCCCAAAATTCCCCAAGCTGCCTAAACTTCCATCTATGTCCTTCACTTCACTCAGAAGACTGAGGAAAGAGGTAGCTTCCTGTGTCATTTTTCCCAGAGCCTCAGTTTTAGGCACTGTCTGGATTTCTCCTCCCACAGGTCTCCCTGATTACTGTCTGTGGCATGGTGTCAGTTGTGCACATGATTCCCTGGGTCATTTTAGAAGATGTTCTTCTTCTTTCGTTTTCTCCTTGTGAAAGAAACACAGAGTAATCGCAGGGTTTTTCCCCCTTCTGGATGCCATCCGGTTGTTCTTAGCTCATAAGCATCTTTTCCCTGTGCAGCTGTTTCTCTTTTTAAGACAGTCACCTCAGGCTTCCTTTGACATGGCTTCTCCTAATAGGATTTTCAGCTCATCCATCCACATCTCTGAATTACAGCTATGTTAGGCTATAGCCAGTGCTCAGGAAAATCCTCTGAGGGGCCTGGTGTAGGGATTATCACCATGATGATAAGCATTTGATCAAAGAGAAAACTAAGTCAATGATTTGCCCAAATTCATATTGTCATTAAGTGACCAGAACAAAAACCGGATCCTAGATTTTCTAGCAACAGATTTTTTGGTTTATCTACTGCAACATCCTCATGTATAACAGCAAAAACATCAACAAGAACTGCTTACCATTTGCTTAACACTAGCCTAAGTTGCTGTTAACCCTCAAGACATTTAACCCTCAAGACAATCCTTTTCTCATGGAATAGGTAAATAATGATACCATCTACATTTTACATATGTGGAAACTGAGGTTCAGAGAGGTTATGTGCAACCTGCCCCAAGTTGCATAATTAGGAACTACTGGAGCTGAGATACGACCCAGTCATAGGTGATTGTTCTACCATGGTGCAAAATTAACTGTTATTCTAAGAAGACATTCCCAGTCCTTGGTCTTATTTGTGATATTATGTTGGCAGAAGGTACTTTCCAGAGCCACATGACTCATGTGGCACTTGTCTTCCATGTTCATCTGCCATTTTATAAAATTTTAATTACCTTCTGGAAACATAGTTACTTCTCAATCCTTTTCTTCTCAAGTAATATCCAAACATTTACTTCAGACAAATTCTCACTTGAAAACTCTCTCACAGATATTATGAACATAGGTAATCTGCAATATCTTCAGGCCAGCAACATGTTTATAAAAAGGAATAGACTTAGTATCTGTTGAATGTTCACCTTGCACTATGTAGTTTACATGACTCACCTGGTGTGCACAACCACTCTATAAACTAGGTATCATAAACCCATTTTGCACATGAAGAAACTAAGTTTCAGGAAATTTAAGCAACTCACCTAGAATCACATAACTTCCAAATGGCAAAAAAAAAATTCAGATTCAGATTTGCCTGACTCTAAAGTAGAATATTCTTTCCACCCCACTGCATATGAACTGACTACAACGATGAACGTGAAGAGAGCTGAAAATTAGCTTTTAAGCAACAATACAAAATTTCCAGACTGAGTCTTTTGCATTTCATCAGGATTTTGATTTTTTTGTCCCCCTCCTCCCAAGACTTCACAAGTCCTCTTGGACATTCTTCTCTGTAAAGCAGGGGTATTTTTAATATTAATAACAAAAAAGAAGCCAAATACCCATAACTACAAAGTACCAGAAAACAGACATCAGAATTCATCTAATTTGTTAGAAAGACTATTTATTACCTTGTACTGAGAAAATCAGGTTTCCTGTGTATATTGCTGGGGGCAAACTAAGAAGATTTCAAAGTTAATTTCTCTTCATAAATAATACATTGCCAAGCCTGAAATACACAGGCTTTTGCCTCCAGACTTCATCTTTGGACTACTGACGCCACCTATGGGGCCCTGTACTGCCTATAGCAGCAACTGGAGTTGTGATAGTTGCATCCTGCACACATCCAGCCTGTGTGATTATGGCTCTCTCGACCAGAAAGGAATGAAGCTTAATGTCACACCAGATGTCCTTTAAAGGGATTCATTTCAAAAGACTGCTCTTGTTTTTCTTCAAAAAGGATGACTTGTTCCTAACAGAGTGTGCATAAAGCAGGGAGATCTCCCTGCGGAGAAGTCAGTGAAGAAAATGTGTTGCTACCACAAAAATAAAGCAGGAAAAAACCAAGAGCCAGAAAAGAATACTTTGTCCGAGGCAGTCTATGAAATTAATGAGAAAGAGAATGTAGCATTCTGCAATGCAGCCAGCACAAACTCAGTACATCCCAATTGAAAGCCTCATCCCTCAGGCTATATGGGAGGCATTTTTACTTCTTCAGGGCTTTCATCCTGGTTCATAGATAGGCTTCAGGGGCTCTGTATTAGTCTGTTCTGACAATGGGTAATACTATAAAGAAATAGTATTGGTAATTACCAATACTATTGGTATTAGACTTGGTAATTAATAAGGAAAAGACTTTTAATTGGCTCATGGTTCTACAGGCTGCACAGGAAGCTTGGCTGGGGAGGCCTCAGGAAACTTACAATCATGGCAGAAGTCAAAGGGGAATCTGGGGCATCTTTACATGGCCTGAGCAGGAGGAAGAAGAGAAGAGGGGGAAGGTGCTACACACTTTTAAGCAAACAGATCTCAAAACAACTCACTCACTATCACGAGAACAGCACCAAAGGTGGAAATCCGCCCCCATGATCCAATCACCTCCCACCAGGTCCCACTTCCAACACTGGGGATTATAATTTGACATCAGATTTGGGCAGAGACACAGACCCAAACCATATCAGCTCTGTAAACCCCCTGAAATTTTATGCAAAATGGCTTTCCATGTTCTTTATTATTCTTCATGGCAGATTTGTGGAATTCACTAACTTGTCAAAGTTTCAACACACTAAAGGGTTAACAACCACTGACATTATTGCCTAAGAAGACAAAATCATATAGACAAGTAGTATGGATTTGGGAGTTATACAGGGTAAGGATGAGCCTCCCTGTCAGTGTTTAGTTGCATGACCTTGATCTTACACACACAGACACACTTAGATTTTCTGCCTTAGTTTCCCCATTTTAGAGATGCAGATTAACTGTACCAGGAGAGGAGAAATGGCTTGTCAGAGGGTAGATACCAGGAGATGAGCAGAGCTCTAACCAGGTGTGCTTCCCAAAACCTAACAACTGCTTCTCTAGCTTCCACATTCCCTGCTGAAAACTCCACGCTGCCTGGTTCATTAGCAACACCGAAGAATAGTTCTTTAAACAGAGGCTGTTTCTTGGGCTTGCAACCTGTGCAGTCCTGCAGGGCTCCATGCTCAGAAGGGCCCATGCACTTGGGGATTAATGCTCTACAGCAACTGTCTTGAAATTCTTACTAATTTTGTCTTTGAATTGACTTTTTAAAGTAAAGCATGATGGGACAATGGAGCGTGGGCTGGTGGGAGCTTGGTGCATCAGCTCACACAGGGTACTCCCTCCTGTCACTTCCTCACCTCCTCAATATATTCTCAGGCTTCCTCTTCAGTCCCTTTGTCCCTACCCCCACATCATCCCTGATCCTTCCTTTTCCAACCCAGCCTGCTGCCAACCTCCAACAAGGGACCACCAAAGGTCTCGAGGCCCAGTTCTCTCCCCTCCCTCCACCTCCTTCAGAGGCCTTGGTATAGGCAAGGTGAAGGTCTGCATTGGGGCATGGTGTCTGGGAGTAGAGCAAGTCAGCAACCATCTCTGCCCTGGGCTAGCAACACCACAGGGAGTTTAGTGGCAATTTGGAGATGGTCCCTCATCCATCCCCAATCCTAGTACCAGGCAAGTTCCTGAAAGGAGGCTGAAAATCTTTAGGGGTTGCCCTTCACTATTGATTAGGGCAGAAGACACAGGAGAGGAGGAGAATGACTACTATGCCCTGCTAGGGCTTCACATGTTTATTCTGCGTTGGGTCCCCAAAATTACATAGCTGTCACTGTCCTTAAAGGAATGTATATTTTTTTAACATTGAAAAACAAATGCTAACAAGCTGCTATTACCTGTACTAATACTTTAAACTTCTTCCAGATAAATTCTGTATCTGCTGGCATTAGCATTCTGGCCTCACATTCATACATCATTAACTATTTGGGGATGAAAGTATAAACAAATAAAAAAATTCAGTCATATCAACAAAGAGACTATATATAACACTACACTAAAGATATTCTATCATATGGAACCATATGGTATTTCTATTTTAAAAATTGAGGGAGAGAAATGGGCCAGTTGGAATAATTCTAATATTTTCCTTGTCCTTACTTTCTCTTCTATACTAAAGCTCTGTTCTGGTAGTTAGCACTGACAGGAAAGCCTGTTGGAGATTAGTTTATTTTACAGACTAAGCAGCCTAAAGCTTTCTTTCTTTCCACTATTTTTCCTTGAGGAAATAGGCTGCAAGCTGTATTTTCTGGTCTCAGCAAGAGTGCTCAATCCATGATATTTAAGAAATAGCATGCATCCTTTCATATCTCAGAGGAAACTCAAAGATTCACATGCTTTCTCTCTTCTTTCTTCCTTTTCTTCAATGCTTAGCTGGATGGACTTGTTCAGGCAAAATTAGAAGTACTAGGGGAAGTTGTTTTGATGACCCCATTCGTCTAGTTCCCAAATCTGTCTTTTCTACCTCAACTCCTTTTCCACACTACTGTCTGGGTGACAATTTTAAAGACAAATATAATCCTCTCACTCGTGTAGTCATAAACCTAGTGAGTCTCTAATACTTAAAAGAATCTGTTACTACTAACAGAACCCATCCTTCCCCTGCATTTGGGAATCCTGGAGCAACCTGCTATAAAGCAAGCAGAGCATAGAGGATTGTATTCATTGCATTATCTCACACACACACACACACACACACACACACACACAAACACAAACACACACACACACACACTGCATAGGAGTTAGGCAAGGCCACAGTCCAAACCTAACTCCAAGAGAAAAGCTTTCACAAAAACATCACAAACAATCTACCCAATTTTGTATTCCTCCTCCAAAATCCATGGAACAAAAAGGTTAAAGGAGAGATTTCTAACTATCCTTTCAATATCAGAGAACTTTAAACTTTAAGCATATACTTTAGTGGAACCCAGTCCCTCAGTAGGAATACTAGAAATAACATAGGCCAATTAGCTGGAGACAGGAGACAGGACAAAGAAAAGCTTCTGGGTAAGAGTCTGGAAGTCAGGTATCCAGCCTGTAGTAGGACACAGAGAGTGTGAGATGCAGAGCGGACAGTAAGGGAATCAGCAGCCATCATAGTCTGCTAGGGACACCCCAAGGGAAATCTCCTTGGTAGTTCCATGGTAACAGCCATCACACTCCATTATACTCACATGCTTAATTGTCTTTCCCCCTTACTAGGCTCTGAGTGCCTTCGGGGCAAGGACTCTCCTTACCTCTTTCTGCCCTAATGCCCATGGTAAGTATAAAGCCTCTACCCCCAACCATAGTAGAGGGGCTTGAGAACATGCATCTTCAACTGAAATTTGGACCACTGGCTTTTTTAAAGACTGATCCCCACCCCAGAGAATCAAAATCATATTAACAGTGCCCTTTCCTTTTCAGTTTCTCAACTGTCAGTCCTAAAAGCAGAACGGTTTATCTGTGGTACCTAGAATAGGGCCTGGGCATGAGCATAATCAATGCAGGTTAGCTCTACTCCCCTTCTCAGAAGGGTATCACCCAGCATGTGGAAGAAACATTAACTTCTCTTAATTAGGACTACCCCTCTAAATTACCAAATTGTAGCACCCTTCAGTCAGGAGAGATGGAGGCTTGTAGTCTCTAAGTAGAACTCAGTAGCCTCAGCCAATTCAATAGCCCCACTGCCATGCATGATCTCTCACCTGGAGCCTTGTCAGTCCCTGATGAACAAGCTAACATATTTCGTTGTCAGTCAGTCTCCAACTGCCTCACCCTACCTGAGACAGCTGACTCTGAAGACTAGGATGAATGGGGCTTCAGTGTGTAACTCCCACTTCCTCATGATTTCTGCCAGAAATATCTATATAGACCAACTGTCCAATTTTCCACGATCCACATCACAACTGGGGAACATTCTACCTGCCATCTGTCACCTCCTTTCTGTCAGATTTCTCACAAGGCGAAGGGAACTGATTGTGCTTTTAGATACAAATTACACTGATATTGGTAATAAAATACCTGACTGAGTGGCATGACTTAATAAATGCAGCCTGTTCACGATAACCATGTTGCATAAGATAGAGTGGCAGTAATCTATCAGGAATAGTGGGCCCCGCCTGCCTGTCTGACTGCCTGCTCCCAACATGGAGCTGATCTCAGTGGCCCTTGCAGTAGTGACTTTTGTTTCTATCCCACACATCTGTTTCCTCGGGAGTACGAATGTCATGGGGGTGGCAAAGGCTAAGCCATGATGTGCAGTGGGAAGCACATCTACTATGGAGCCAGAGAGACTACTTGAGTAAAGATCTCCACTCTGATTCCCGATTGTAGGGTGCACCTAGGCAATTCACTGGTCCTTTCTAAGCCTCAGTTTCTTCAATGTGTCATATGAATTTTACAATAAGAACCTTTGATGTTTCTTATGGGGTTAGAAATGAGGTATGTTAAGCATTTGGCTTGCTACCGATCATCCGTAAGAAGCAGTCAGTAGCAGAACGTGAGAAGTCATATATACCAACTCTCTTTCCATTTCCTCCAACAAAAGACTACAACTGGATTATTATTGTTGTTGCTATTGTTTTTTAAATAATTTTAGTGGATTATTTGGGAGTGTAGCAGGTTTTTCCACAGTGAGCTAAGAAGGATTAAAATGGAGGGGTAATATCTACTTGTGGAACAAAATTCCCTTTACTTTAGCTCATTCAGATTACCTTTTCTACAAACAGAAATAAGGAAAATGGGAATTTTAACAGTAGAATGCAGTTCTCACATAGATAAGGATATTGCTAAAAGCCTGGAAGATCATTATTAAGACTTAACAGAACCCTAGCAACCAAGTTTTCCTGTCACTCTCTCAGCAATCAGCTCCATTGGCTCTAGTACACCGCCATTAGTCACTCAACACTGTCCTTCTCCAGTTCATCTGCTTTTGTTGTTACAATTGCCACTGTTATGATGTCCCCCTCCTAGACATCTCGAGCTTTCTGCCTATACTGAGCTTCTGCTTACTCAAGGCTCCTACAGCTTCATGACTTCTACTGTTTCATGAAACCCGTTTACATCTCTCATGATGTCCTCTTTGTGTTCTCTGCCTCCACTGGCAGTTGTTGACTCTACATTTCTTGTTCAAACTCCCCAGTGGAGAAAGACTTTATAGTTCACTTTATTAGTGTCAAAACTGATCAGAGTTAGGAACAGTTCTTACACCAGGCTACCACATAGGCTGCTGACCAGCCTCAACTCCGATACCGACCCCTTTTCTAATCAATTATGGCCAGGACCTCAGAACCAAAATTCTACATATGCTGTACATGGGAACCCCCTAGGGCTGCTTCTATCCATAGCAGCCTGCAGGCTTGGTGAGCAGTCAACGCAACAGATTCCTCTTCAAAACATCTCTTTCTTTGGGTATTTTCATTCCAGAATAAAACAGAGAATTAATTACTGCTCCAGAGATGGTACTTATTATACAGGATTTCTTGTTTCAGAAATTTCAGAGTAATCAGAATAACAAAGCACCATACCTAAACCATGTTCTTTGGAACAGAAAGATTTTCTATCACAGAAAACTTTGTATTTATTTCCAAACGCAACAAAGCTAATACAGAATTCATTTTGAGAGTTTGGATAAAATGTTAATAATATTCACAAGTTAACTGGGAACATTTCAAGACACCCCCTGAAAGAATAGTTTGGTTATAAAAGCAAGGTGCGGCATCGGGCTTACTCTGATTTTTGATCCTGTATTTGGTAGCTTCTCCATTTAATAAGTACTTATGGGTCATAAATTAACAAAGAGTAACTGCTTGCTGGTTGTTTTAATACCCATGGATGATGAAAGATAGTCTCAAAATAGCTTTGGTGAGTACCAGGTGGTGATCCCTGTGAAAATTCATAAAACAATTACATTTCATGTCTGAAATTCACACCTCTAATTGTGATGTTCCACTGTTTTGTTTCTTGGCAACACACCCTTAACTCATTCCCTTGTAGCAGTAAAGACTAACAATTCAATAAAGCCAACTCTCCTTGCTTGTATGGATTAATTTCTCTCTTATTCTATCAAGAAAGAGGTGTTGGGGGAAAAAAAGGTGTGGCTATCAGGAGTCTCTTTTTTAAATGTTTGGGAGCATAATGTCATACTTTATGGCAGTTAAGGCAATTTGTATGACTTATTAAATGACAAAATGCAAAGTAACGTTGTTTCATGAATGATCATGAGGTCAGAGGACTCAAGGGTGGTATAGCAGCGCTAACAATCTCGCCTATGAAATGCTGCTGTGGGCAGTTACCCAGATGTCATTCCTGCAAAGGAATCAGTCCAACAATTTCACGTCTCACACCAACTGGACCACCTATATCTGAGCAGCCCCAGTGTAGCACTTTTGTAATGTATAATGTATTGAGTCAAAGGAGTTCTTTTTTTAAAGCAACATTTAGTGAAGAGGCTTAGTAGGTACCTCCAAGATTCCTCAGGCAAAAAAAAAAAAAAAAAAAAAAAATCCTTTTGTTTAGAAGAATACACTGAAATGATCTATTTAAGGAGCTGTCTCTCCAGTTAGAAGGAGATGGCCCTTCATTTTTACTGCCTCAGCACTTAGCATAAAGTGCTAAGTAGATGGTCAGTGACAGCTTGTTGAATTAAACAGGGTGGCGTTCACCCAGCTTCGATATTTCTTATGAAGGATTGTTGATGATATTTTGAAAGCAAAGAGTGGGGTTTAGTTATACGTGACTTACTGAGATGAAAGTGTACAACTTTTTTATCATTAATATATACTCCATGTGTGCATGTGAGTGTATGTGTGTGTATGTGTGTGTGAGGAAGACTATACAGTTGGTCTGGCATCACCAGAATGATTGAGTTTATTTCGGGATTAGCCCTATTCAAAGACTGCTCTGCACTAGAATTGCCTCCAAATTTGCTTAAAATTTCCATCCTTGGCATTGCTAAGAAAGATTGTCCAACCCTTACCCCACTTCTCTCTGCCAAATGGTACTTTTCAACCTAACTTGTTACCTCAAGAACAGTTGCCTTGTGCCGTGTCTGTCATTTTCTCTGCTTTGGGAGTCTGTGTAACAGATTGAAAAGACACACAATCAAGGATCTGCATCCAAGATGTCCCAAGTCACTTCTCTAATTTGCTAAAATAAATAAGTGTAAATACTAGGTATTTAGTAGGAATGTTGTACAGATTAAATGAGATAATGTATATAATCACTTAATGCAGCTTTTGGCACATAAGGCTTTTTTTTTTTTTTTTTTTTTTTTTTTTTTTTTTTTTTTTAGATGGAATCTCGCTCTGTCACCCAGGCTGGAGTGCAGTGGCATGATCTCAGCTCACTGCAACCTCTGCCTCCTGGGTTCAAGTGATTCTGCTGCCTCAGCCTCCCGAGTAGCTGGGATTACAGGCATGCGCCACCATGCCCGGTTAATATTTTTGTATTTTTAGTAGAGACAGAGTTTCACCATGTTGGCCAGGCTGGTCTTGAACTCCTGACCTCCAGCGATCCACCTGCCTAGGCCTCCCAAAGTGTTGGAATTACAGGCGTGAGCCACCGTGCCCAGCCCATAAGCCCTTTAAAAGCAGTAGCTATTTCTATTACATTTTTTTAACGTTATTTTCTTCTAGAACATTTCAAATTATGTATAATGGTGTTGAATACCTTTCTGCTCTTTGTTCTGATGGGATGAGGACAGCAATGAAGCCACTTCATTCACTCAGATGCTTCATTAGTATCTGAACAACAACAAAAAAAGAAACAGAATTTCTCCCAGACAGAGACCACCTAATACTTTTTCTGAAATATTAAATACATCCCCCACTCCCAACCTGTAACTACTTCAAACTCAGCATGGCATGGGCTATACTTTCAAGGTCTTGTCAAATGGGATTATTAACTGTCACATAATTGTTTAAATTACAGATCAGAAGGAAAGGTCTTGAGTTCTGTGTGAATCTTAGGGAAAGCAAGTCAAGTTCTTTTTTTAAAATCAATGTAAACCCCAAATTCCAAGGAACAGGATTAGCAAATATTTCCTTAGGCACATATTAATCAAGTGCTCATTCTGTGTAAACTGCTGTGTTGGATCTTTCCCTGATGCCCCAGACTGAGTCAAATTCCCTTTCTGTATCCCACAGACACCAGATTATATCTGAAATAGCCTATCACTGCATCAAAACTGCCCGTTTACTCATCTGACATATCCTTATGTGACACCAACTCTTGTAACCATCCTCTACTTACTCAACTCTCTGTATTAACTATTTATCTCTGTAGCATGCTGACTGAGAACCACTGCAACTAAACGCTTAGGATTTGTAGGCTGCTCAAACTATGTTCATGCATTTTTTGCTCCCAATGGTTAGGATATAAATTTGCCAAGCATCAGTGATGTTTGTTACAAAATCTCTTTTTGCTTGTTATATGTGTTATTGTAATCATGTCATTTAACTATGATTATAAACCCATTAACTATGGGTGCAAAAAGATGCTATACACACACACACAAATAAAATACCTAGGAATACATCTAACCAAAGCAGTAAAAGAGCTCTACAAGGGCAACTACAAAACACTACTGAAAGAAATTAGAGATCACACAAATAGAAAAACATTCCAGGCTCATGGATTAGAAATTATTAAAATGACCATACTGCCCAAAGCAATCTACAGATTCAACACTATTTCCATCAAACTACCAACATCATTTTGCACAGAATTAGAAAAAAAAATTCTAAAATTCATCTGTAACCGAAAAGAGCCTGAATAGCCATAAACAATCCTAAGCAAAAAGAACAAAGTCAAACGTAGCACATTACCTGACTTCAAACTATACTATAAGGCTATACTAACCCAAACAGCATAGTACTAATACAAAAAAAGGTACATAGATCAGTGGAAGAGAACAGAGGACCCAGAAATAAAGCTGCACACCTACAACCATCTGATCTTCTACAAAGCAGACAAGAATAAATAATGTGGCAAGGACTCCCTATGTGCTAAATGGTACAGGATTAACTGGCTAGCCATATGCAGAAGAATGAACTAGACCCCCACCTTTTATCATATACAAAAATTAACTCAACACTCAATTAACTTAACACTTAAATGTAAGACCTCAAGCTATAAAAAATCCTAGAAGAAAATCTAGGGAATACCATCTTGGACATTGGCCTTGGCAGAGAATTTATGACTAAGTCCTCAAAAGCAATTGCAACAAAAGCAACAGTTGATGAGTGAGACCTAATTAAACTAAAGAGCTTCTGCACAACAAAAGAAACTATCAACAGAATAAATAGCCCACAGAATCTATTTGCAATATTGTGGAGAAAGTATTAGCAAATCATGCATCTGACAAAGGACTAACATCTAGAATCTATAAGGAACTTAAACAACCCAACAAACAAAAACCAAATAACCTTATTAAAAAGTGGGCAAAATACCTGAACATACACTTCACAAAATAAGACATACAAGCAGCCAACAAATATATGAAAAAATGCTCGACATCACAAATCATCAGAAAAGCACAAATCAAAACAATCTCATACTAGTCAGAATGGTTATTGTTATAAAGTCAAAGAACGTCAGATGCTGGCAAGACTGCAAAGAAAAGGGAACACTTATATATTGTTGGTGTCAGTGTAAATTAGTTCAGTCACTGTGGAAAGTTTGGAGATTTCTCAGAGAACTAAAATAGAACTATCATTTGACCCAGCAATCTCATTACCAGGTATATACCCAAAGGAATATAAAGCATTCTATCATAAAGACACATGCACTTATATGATCATTGCAGCACTATTCACAATAGCAAATACATGAAATCAACCTAGGTGTCCATCAACAATTGACAAGATTTTTTTAAAATGTGGTACATATACACCATGGAATACTATGCAGCCATAAAAAGTGAATGGAATTGAAATCATGTTCTTTGCAGCAACATTGATGCAGCTAAAGACCATCATCCTAAGAAAATTAGCAAAGAAACAAAACCAAATACTGCATGTTCTCACTTATAAGTGGAAGCTAAACATTGGATACATGTGGATATAAAGATGGTAACAATAGAGACTGAGGACTACTCATGGGGAGAGGACTGAAAAACTAATTATTGGGTACTATGCTCACCAACTGGGTAATAGGATCATTATGACATATGCCCATGGTGTATCACGCCATATGCCCATGCAACAAACCTGCATATGTACCCCCGAATCTAAAATAAACGTGGAAATTATTTTTAAAATAAATGTGTTAGTGAGCTAAAAAAAAAGGAAAAAATATCTATTGTAGCATTATTTATATTTTTATTAATAAAAAATAACAGAAAGGGAACTGGACATAGTGCAAGGATGCAAAATGTAATCTGTCAAGGCAATTATGCTGCACCTATATAGAAAATTTTTGCAACTATTAAAAATTACTTCTAAAAAAACAACTGCTATACCAGTAAAAAGAAATGGAATGCCTTGAAAAAACTCAATGAAGGTAAGCTATTTTAAAAAGGCTACTAAATTAGCAATGAGAAAAAAATGGTTTCTAAAGACTGGGAAGAAAAAAATAAAAATTGTTAAAGATTTTATGCTTAGTTTGCTTGTCATGTACCTAAGTTTTAGCTCCACTTTAAAGAAATGGAAACTGGAAATTGTAAACAATGTGGTGTGGGTGGGGTTTATTCAAGTAGGGTAACTGCAACCTCCTATCAGCAGACTCAATCAAAGAAAAAAAACACGACTTTGCATTAAAAGATTAATGATTAAACATGCCCTTCTCTAAGTTAAAATAAAATGTTTAATGTATATATTCATCATTTTAATGATATTTTGAAAAATGTTGTTAACTAACCAAACAACCAATATAAATAACATGGTCTCACATTGCATTGGTTATACAATGTATCCAGGTTTAACATAGTGGTTAAAACATAGCACACCATTAGTAAAGCCTTGCAGAATGAAAGAAAGAATGTGGGATGGGAGAAAATAAGGCATAAATGACTGCATATTAAATGAGTTGCTTTGAGGGGTTCAAGTGAAATCCTGTTCTTAGGCTGCCAAGATGGTAGTTCAGAGAGTTGCAACACCTTAAAATTGCAACACAAGGTATGAAGAACAGTATAATTTGCTCCCTATGAAAAAGGTTTCAAGTCAAAACTTTGTTTTTCCCACCACCAGTAGGTTCGTTATCTAAACCAAACTCCTAAGAAATGTGAGAAGACTCACTTAGCCTACTTCTTCTACTGCATTTAATATTTATGCTCTTCCTCCAAATTTTTGCAAATTAGTCCATTGAGTATGCAGGGAGAGTTGGATTGTTACATATTTCCACAGCCAGCAGAAGAGAGGACAATCTAATAACTAGCAGGAGAAGGTTATTCAGACTTGACAACTTATAGCTCCAGGTGTGTCTAAGGTTAGGAAGTTTCTATTTTACGCATAATTGTTGGGATGACTATCCTACAAGAGAACAGGAAACCAAGGAAAAATAACACTGATTAAGCCCTACTGTGCCGCAAGAACTGTGCTAGTCCTTTACCTGTTTAATCCTCACAGCAACCCTATGAGGTAGGCATTGTTATCTTCATTTTACAGATGTGAAAACAGTCTCACAGAAGTTAAGCCATTTGCTCAGGATCATACAGCTAGTAAAAGGAAGGAAGTCCCTACACCTTACCCCACCTCACCTTGCTCCCCCACCTTATCCCTTGTATATTTGTGCAAGTTGGAATTGGTTTGCATAATTAAGCGCTAAGCCCACAGGAAATTCCAGAGGTTTAGAGTTTCACCTAGTCATACTGAGAGTCGAAACCTAAAGAAAGATAATATTAACTATACCCACTGTCTCTATTCTCATCATAATGCAAGCAGCATAGCTGTCTGCCACTCCAAATTATGCGAGGCGCGGAGGAGTACTTGAGTATACTGGAGGGTCCTTGTACACATTTGGGTAATTAGGACTGGGATTCTTCTAACCACTCGTTGACCAAAGCAATTCCTCTCACAGAAGATTCTGCTCACATTTTTTTTAAGGCTGCATGAAAATCATTTCCCAGGATAAGAGTTCCACCTGGAGGATGATAAAGAATCTAGGCCACCCTCCACACAATGATAAAGGAGACAAACAATACATGGCTGAATGCAGAACAAACGCTCAGAAAAAAAATGCAGAAATATAAAGATATGATAATGGTTGTTATTTATCATTTTTTAGCACTTACTAGGCATCAGAAACTGCTAGGTGTAAACCTTATAGAATTATATTTAATCCCCAATAACTATTTGAAAGGGATGCTACTATTCCCATTTTGGCAATAAGGTAACTGAGGTTTCAAAGCTAGTAATTTTTCTGAATTCATTCAGCTATTAAGTATTGAAGGGGTGATTAAAACTCAGGGGTTTTTTTGTTTTGTTTTGTTTTGTTTTGTCTTGTTTGTTTGTTTGTTTTTTCTTAAAACAGTCATGCTCTGTCACCCAGGCTGGAGTGCAGTGGCACGATCTTGGCTAACTGCAACCTCCACCTCCCAGGTTCAAGCAATTCTCCTGCCTTAGCCTCCCAAGTAGCTGGGATTACAGGTGCCCGCCACCATGCCCGGCTAATTTTGTATTTTTAGTAGAGACGGGGTTTCGCCATGTTGGCCAGACTGGTCTCAAACTCCTGACCTCAAGTGATCTGCCCGCCTCAGCCTCCAAAAGTGCTGGGATTACAGGTGTGAGCCACGGCACGTATCCTAAAACTCAGGTTTCTACGAACACATTTTAGACTCTTAAACAGCGTTATATATTGCATCTCTAAGCAATGAGAATATTAAAAGACTGACTAATGGGCTCAGAAACCAAAACATTATCTTTCTCCTCTTGCCCCAATTGCAGAAAACTCCCCAGCCTGGATTCTTCCTTCACCCCTTTGTGCCACTATGCTCTACCTAGAAACTATCAAGTTCCTGTCACAAGAAATCTGACTTAACCCCATTCACATTCACGTGTAAATAAAGCGTAATTAATAAGGCTTAAGCTTTATTTATTTATTCAGATTGATTATTTAAGCTTAACAAATAAGACTTAAACAAAAATTCATTATGTCTTCACCGTGCAATTAATTATTTACATCTAAATTGAGATAAACAAGGCTTAGTATATCAATCATTGACAGAAAACTCCCATCAGATCTGAACTGGTTCTCGGTTCTCCTTCCTTCTCTGTGCCCCACACCTCAGTACTCAACTTTCTTTTTCTTTCCTCTATGCTGTCACCACCTATTCCATCCTTCAGGAGTCTTCTCCCCTAAACCCATCTTCAGAATGAAACACAATCTCCCTGGCAACCCCAGTTCTCACAAACTTGGAAAACAAATTCATGGATGGCTTGTGTTTTAAGGGTTTCCTTATGAAGTACAGTGGACAAGTAAACAGAAGGTAACAGGGGTAAAACAGTAGTTTGTATTTTCCAAGATGGCCACAGTAATATCTCTCATCCACATGCTCTTGTTCAAATGTGACCTTGGCACTGGCACTCTTTTCATTAAGTGATGGGGACTAGGTCCACTTATCTAAACCTAAGTGGATTTTATGCATGTGTGCCAATAGGGAATGGTGGAAGTGATATTATGTGACTTTCCATGCAAAAGAAATGCCATAACCTTTCTCCTTGCCTTCTTAGGATACTTGCACTTTGAACCCAGCCACCAGGCCGCAAATAATCTCAAACTACCCATGGGGGAAGATCCTATTGGAGAAGCTACAGACCAACTACGCTTTGGCTTTCTATTCTTCACACTCCTGTAGCACATTATCTAAATACAGTAACAGTTAACTATATTATTTATTCCTTTCTTGTCTCCCAATGGAACTGAGCTTATTGAGAATAATCCATTTTGGACCTCAGCTCATTGCCTGGTACAGAGTGCCACTTTTATTTTATTTTACTTTATTTTCATTATTTTTTTCATTATACTTTATGTTCTAGGGTACATGTGCACAACGTGCAGGTTTGTTACATATGTATCCATGTGCCATGTTGGTGTGCTGCACCCATTAACTCATTTACATTAGGCACTTTTAAAGATGTGTTTTATCATTCAAATAAAATGTCATTATTTAAAATGTGCTTATCACCAACATGGCACATAGATACATATGTAACACACCTGCATGTCATGCACATGTACCCTAGAACTTAAAGTGTAATAATAAAAAATAAAATAAAATGTGAAAATAAATAAATAAATAAAATGGGCTTATTTATTCAAAACTAAATGAAATATTAATTTGTATTGATTGGATTAAGGAAGGCTACCTGGAAAAGGTAACATTTGAACTGAGTATAGAAGAATGGGTTGAACTAGAACATTCTAAGTGGGGATTCTGTTTCAGTAAATATTCAGGGATAGTAAAGTGATGGGAATTATAGATCAGCAAAATACATGGAGAAGTAGAAGTATACAGCACATGAGAAATAGTGAGAGATGACTCATGTAGAAATTTAAACAAGTCTTTGGAATTTCGACTTTATTTACTGGCATTTGGAAAACACTGACAGGTTCTAAGAAGGAGAATGTAGATATGTTCTCTCTAAGCCAGACCTCCTTTTAGATCCCTGGTTCATAACATATGTGCTGATACAACTAATCAAATTTTACATAAATGTTTGGACATCCTTCTTCCATACCTAATATTCAGTGATGTTGAGATTCCTCGTCAAAATCAGGTTCTCAGGTAGAGAAGTGCTAACTCCTTGACCTTCTTCTCTGGGTGGTGCATAGAGGTAACTGGCAGCTTATGACAAGTTCCCCATGTCCCAGTGCAATGGAGCTCCACATGCAACACCAGCCAGCCCTCGTATAGCTCTCTCAGCAAAACTAATGTGATGAAAGAATCATTATCCAGAGAGAAGTAGGAGAATTATTAATTCCAGCAGCACCTCAAACAGTGCTTTACAAAGAATCCTTGCCAAACAGCCTGAAGCTGATGTTTCTTTGACAAGTGCACGTTTGGATCTGCTTCCTTTACTTGTGGCTCTAAAGGTAAACATTGTGTAATATTTAGCATAATTTCTAAACAATATAATAGGATAACTACTAAAAGCAGATCCCTCTACTAGGTCAATTCATGCATAATTCATCAAACATGTAGTGAAGACCTATGTGCCACCCATTTTATAAACACTATTTCATTTAATTATATCTTTATAATCAGGAGAAATGAGTCAAT
Source organism: Macaca mulatta (assembly GCF_049350105.2). Lineage (NCBI taxonomy): Eukaryota > Metazoa > Chordata > Mammalia > Primates > Cercopithecidae > Macaca > Macaca mulatta. Next base: position 83,064,039 of record NC_133419.1, read on the forward strand.
TATACTACATGTTTTATAGATGATGAAGCTTAAGAACATTTAGTAATTAGGCCAAAGCTAGTTTCAAACACCATCTAACAATTTTTTTCCTTCGTTACCCAGTTCTGTCTCTCTATAAATGATAGAAACTGGCTTGATATTAGGAGTAAAAAATTGAGTAAGATGCCATCCCTGCTCTCAAGGGCCTTATAAAATATGTGGGAGATGATATATAAACCAAGAAGAATGAATTAAAGGCCAAATATAAATACCTATAAAATAGAGTAGGAACATAAAAAGGAAGTAATTACTTGTAGTCACAGGAATCTAGGAAGGCCTTATAAAGGAGAAAACCTAGAATAGATTTTTATGAATGAACAAGATTTTGATTGATGGTAACAAGACACACTAAGAACACCATCACAGGAATTACTAGCTGGGACTGGGCTGTCAGACTGACCTGAGTCCAACAGAAATCTAAGAATCAATTCTAGACATTGATGTTATTGGGTAGATAGCTAAAGAGATATATTTATTATATATAAAATACAAAATGAAATATTAAATTAAAACTAAGAAAAAGGTACCATTGGCATGGAGTAGCAAATTAAAAAATTCAAACTTAGCAAACCCAAAGCATCAATTTATAATAACAAGTTTTAAAGAAAATGACATGACTAAGTTTCCTTTGTTCTGGGAATGCAAAAATCTCTTAATGTAATTTACCAAGTAAAACAGTCCAGGAGAAAAACCCAAGCCATTTAAATATATACAGAAAATTTTCATTAAATTCAATATTCCTTCTTGAGTATAACACTCAGTAAATTAGGATTTTCCCTAAGGTGATAAAGAATATCTATCAAAAAACATAAAAATTAAAAAAATAAAAAGCCCACAGCAAACAAACTCAATGTTAAAGTAAATTAAAACGGAGACTGGGCCTGAAGAAGCCCTGAGTCAGACAAAGTCAGTTAGGCCTCACAAATACCTTAACCTTGCTTAAATTGCAAATATAAGTAAAAGCTAACTTGTGCCATTGCTTACAAATGCCTTTGTTAGAGAAAAACCAAACATAAGCTCATCCAGTCGGAAGCATCCAACAAACTTATGATTACTAAGTAAGGACTTTCCAATGGGACAGACCAAATAAGGCAACTGTATAACTGTAGCCTAACCAATCAAATACTTCCTTTGCTTTACTTTCTTTTTTGTCCTATAAAAGTCTCCCCCTTGTACTCCTTAGAGGAGCTCCCAAACCACTCTGGTTTGGAGCTGCCAGATTCATGAATAACTATTTGATCAAATAAACTCTTTAAAATGGTATTGTCCCTCAGTTTATTTTTAACAATGGCAAAACGTTAAATGCATATCCATTTAATATTAAGGATATAACAAGGATGCCCATTATTTCTGCTTCTCTTTTACAGTGCACTTGAAGTACTATCCAGCATAATGAAAAAAGAAAATATAAATAAATAAAACGTGCTCAGAATTGCACTGAAATGAAAGAAACAAAACTATCATGTTTTTTGTAGTGGATATGATTACCCACTTAGAAAACCCAAAAGAAACTTCAGACAGATTAACAGATTAAATATTCTACTAATTCTAGAAAAACAGAACTATGCCAAACTCTTTTAATTAAAATCAATATTGTAAACTCAATTTTCTCCAAAATTAAAAGCCAAATTTCAATCAAGTCTCAGCAGATTTTTATGTAATTTTGACAATGTAATTCTTAAACGTACTTGGAAAAACAAAGGCAGAGAATTATTATTCAAGAATACTATATGAAAACATATAACAGAGTTAATATTGCAGACTAGTGAGAAAGTGTGGGCACTAATTCCTTAAACAAGACATATGAACTACAAATCATATAGGGTATTATCAATAAATTTGATTACATCAGAATTTAAAACTTCTTTTCATCAAAAAAATTCTATGAAGAGAATAGAAGAAAAACCATAATCTGGAAGAAAAATTTATAGAAGCAAAAAGCAAAAAAGAGGCATTTATTCAGAATGTATTTGGTTGAACCATACAAAACTGTCATTCTTATAGGTCAAAAAGAGATCAAATATTGATGATTCATTTGATCTAAACTGCTCTAAATAATTTTATAGATCACTAAGAAAAAGATAAGCAACCCTACAGAAAAATGAATAATAGGCATAAACCAACATTTCACAGAGGTGGAAAAGCTGGCCAATCAAAATTGTACAAGCAATAAGCATCAGAATAGGAAAATATAAATTAAACTGAGAATAATACACAATTTCATATCCATTCGATTGGCAGAAATTATAAATTCTGACAATACCCAGAAAGCCAGGGTGGTTCAGGAATTGCTGAAGATACGGAGCTAAGAAATTCAGGTTTCGGAATAAAAGCTTTTATTCAGGATTTTATTCCATCTTGTAATCAATTGGCATTAGTGCTCCTTACCCATCTTAATACCTGCTACGTCAAGGCAATAGCAAGAAGAGAAGGCATTCCTGGGCATTATTCTACAGAGCTGGACTCCTGCAACCTGTGCAATGTTCAGATTTGCTCACAGACCACAGAAATAATAAAAACAAATTTGTTGGGACACTAGTTTAAACAGGAAGCCTACATTTTAGGGCAGTGGTCCTCAAACTTCAGCATGCACCAGAACCACCCGTAGGACTTCACATATTACTCAGCCCCACCCTCAGAATTTCTGATACAGGAAGTCTGTAGTGGGGCCAATAATTTGCATTTCTAACAAATCCCCAGGTGATGCTGATGCGACTAATCTGGGAACCACCCTTTGAGAGCTATTGCTTTAGAGAATAAACTTTTATCTATTGTAAGCTCAGAAGAAAGGAAGGAGTGATGTGATGGAAGGGAAGTTGGCCTTTATTTAAGGTTCACTATATACCAGGTAGTGTGCTTTTAAATAAATTACTTCTGTTAATAATCACAATACAATAGCCAGGATATGGAATCAAACTAAGTGTTCCTTAACAGAGGAATGAATAAAGAAAATGATATATATATACACACATATATACACAATGTGTGTGTGTATGCGTGTGTGTGTCTGTGTATCTATATGTGTGTGTGTGTATATATATGGTGTGTGTGTATATATATGGAATACTATTTGGCCTCTAAAAAGAAGGAAATTCTGTCATTTTTGAAAACTTTCCTGAACCTGAAGGACATTATGTTGTTAAGTGAAATGAGGCAGGCACAGAAAGACAAATACATGATTTCACTGATGTGTGGAATCTTTAAAAGTAGAGCTCACAGAAATACAGAATAGAATGGTGGTTACCAAGGGCTGGTGGGGACCTGGGCAGGGTTGGAGAGATGATGGTCAAAAAATACAGAAGTTCAGTTAGACAGAAGGAATACATTTAAGAGACCTGTAGTACAACATGATGACCAGAGTGAATAACAATGTATTGTATTTTGAAAATCAGTAAAACAGTAGATTCTAACTGTTCCTGCTACAAAAAATAAGTGAGATAATGCATATGTTAATTAGCTCTATGGAGCCATGCCACACTGTATACATATTTCAAAACATCATGTTGTACATAATAAATACATAAATTTTATCAATTAAAAATAATAAAATATTAAAGAAAATAGTCACAGCAAATCCATAAAGTAGGTGTTGTTATTCCCACTTCACAGATAAGTGAACTAAAGCTCTCAAAGGTTAAGAATTTTACCCAGTATTCCCCAGGTAACATATGACAGAGGGAAGATTAAAATGCAGTTCAATCTGATTACAGTCTTAATACTCTTCAATGAGATAAAACACTTCTGCTATTGGTTTCACTGATATAAGACGTGAGTGGACCATAGTCGCCTGACAGTCAACACACATATAAGTTGGATGTGTACAACCAATATAAGAAAGATAGAGGTGCCATACCAGGCCTAAAAAGCCTTCTTAATATCCTACTGAAGAGTGAGAAAGAACACTGTAGATACTCTTTTATATTTTTCAGTTTTATAGACAACTATTAACATACAAGTATGCTTACTTAAGCTATGCACATATTGAGTACAATTCATCTCAGTATACGTCAACTTCTTAGCAAATTTTTATGCTGTTCCTATAGTATTGAAAATAAAGAATTGCAAGAGAAGTTATTAAGAAGATATCCTCAACAGAGTAGACCGAACATCTTTACCCAGTCCCTCTCTGGTTGGACCACTGTCTCATCAGAAAATTAAAACAGGCTGGGTGTGGTGTCCCATGCCTGTAATCCCAGCACTTTGGGAGGCCGAGACAGGTGAATCACTTGAGGTCAGAAGGTTGAGACCAGCCTGGACAACAAAGTGATATCCCATCTCTACTGAAAATACAAAAATAAGCTGGGTGTGGTGGCACGCGCCTGTAGTTCTAGCTACTCGGGTGGCTGAGGCAGGAGAATCGCTTGAACCCTGGAGGCAGAGGTTGCAGTGAGCTGAGATTGTCACTGCACTCCAGCCTGGGTGGGCAGAGCGAGACTCCATCTCAAAAAAAAAAAAAAATTAAAACAACACTTGTTTTTAATATCTAATGTTTCTACGACCATAGGTGCTATAGAATGCAACAAGAAGCGGCTGCTTTGCTATATTCCTCAGACTCTTAAAGCTCGAGAAGAAAAACCTCCCTGGATTTTTGAAGTGATAACTGACCATTTCTAGATAGGATTGTCAGTATGCACTGTACATGTGACTATCATTTCAGAACAGGCAAGGCATGAAACAATGTAAACATTTATTGCTATTTAAGCTTTATGTTAACATTGCTTACATCTCTGCAACTCTACAAAACCTCAAAGGACCACAAAAGCTCTGCTCAGCTTGGCCTGCTGGCTAGCATGAATAACTGTCTACCTCCATTACTCTTTAAAGTAGCGGAAAAAAAAAAAAAAAAAAAAAAAAAACCCACACCTTCCTCTGCGGACAAAACCCAGACTTATAATGAAGCACAAATCAACAAATTGCTACTCTGTGCAATTTATCTAGACTGCCATAAGAGTTCAAGTATAGATGCTAATATAATTAGCCAATTACACTGCCACCCATTCTTTTTAGGTCCTAATTTATTGTTCATCATAAGCCACATCAGTTTAATCAGTTTATTACAGCTTTGTTGGGGGAAGAAGTGGAGAATCACAAATATTCACATTTTAGATTTAGCAATCATCTACATTTATCCATACTTCTTTCTTCAATGGCCTAATCAAGTTTGCAGCATAAGGTTTAGACTTGGCATAACCTATGCTTAAGATGGTAGGCTTTTCATACCTTTAGGATTAACAGTATTGTTTTCAGGCATACAGAAGAATATTGGTGATTCATCTACATAGCCCTCACAGCTTTATTCTTTCTCTTTACTAAAGGAAGTATCCTGAAAGTTAGCTAACTTCTCTTGAAAGTCAGCCAACAGCTTTTGAGAAAGAGCTATTTGGTACCTAAATGACAACTCTTTTTTTTTTTTTTTTCTAGACAGAGCCTCACTCTATCGCCAGGCTGGAGTGCAGTGGCGCGATCTTGGCTCACTGCAACCTCTGCCTCCTGGCAATTATCGCGATTATCCTGCCTCAGCCTCCGGAGTAGCTGGGACTACAGGCATGTGCCACCATGCCCAGCTAATTTTTGTATTTTTAGTAGCGACGGGGTTTCACCATGTTGGCCAGGATAGTCTTGATCTCTTGACCTTGTGATCCACCTGCCTTGGCCTCCCAAAGTTCTGGGATTATAGGCGTCAGCCGTAGTGACAACTCATTAAACACATAAATTGGTCACTGCTAATTCCCACTTTAAGATTTCTATTATCTATTTTAGCAGTTTCTATTTCCTCTCATTGCATTGCCTGGTATGTGTCAATCATTCTTCTGGAAACATCATTTTTTTTCATTTCAATTAAATAAATTATTATTTTATTTAAGTGCCTAATTGTTTATTTAGATGCCTTCAAAACACTGGATGGCAATGCAGTATTCTGAAGGCATCTAAATAAATAATTAGGATCCAAATTTAAATAATTAGGAATTCAAAAGTAAGCTAAAATTCAACCACCCAGTAGTGATATTGATACAAATAATTCAACAGAGTTAACAATTAAGTGATTAAATAACCTCTATATGGACAAGTTTATACATCTTCAGGCAATATAACAGTCCAGTAACTATCCTGCTTGGTGGCTGACATAATTGTTTATCTTAATTTTGAGATGCATCTCAACCACAGAGACATTAATGAGTAGGAAGAAGCATCTTGGTGTCAAGAGAATACTACAATAATAATGGTTGTCATTTACTGATCACTACATGAAAGACAATGTATAACCTTAGAATAGAAGTATTATACCTTTATTGCAGATGATAAAACTCAGGTCCAGAAAGGTTAGGGAATTTTTCTGAGTCCAACAAATAAATAACAGGGCTTTAAAACATGGTGTTAACAAAATATCTATGATTCTCTTTTCACTACACCTGTATTTCCCTAATCTGAGAGCCTGCATGTGAGGATGACTTCAGAGTATGGGTGTTTTCCAGATGGGAAGGCCTGGTCATCCTTCCTACTCAGTTAGCCAACAGCAAATCAGGGTTTAGGAACCACTAGATTGAATTATACTGATAGTTGTCTGTTTATACTTTCTCACACATTTGTTATAATCCAGAAGTCTCATTCCACTAACTTTGAAGGCTTAGTTATTTAAAACATAGGATAACAAAGAAAAATGTTGTCACAATCTTGAGTATGGTATGGATGTACATGAATTTACAATAACTTTGACCCATGCAATGAGTCCTTCAAATTACCTTTCAGATTTTGAATATAACATTCAAATTACCTTTCAGAATTGAATGCTTAATCACAGGTAAACACCATATCCCTTGAGTGCTCTTTTCAAAACATATGACCAAATAAAAATAAAATAAAATAACATATAAAAAGGAAGTCTAAGTTATTTGTTCCAGGTCATGTACCAGGAAGTGGAGGATCCAAAAATAGATCTGTCTAACAAAGCAGCCATGACCTTTCAAGGAGAACAGACTGCCTTATTATATCTCCTTAAGTCAATCAAACTGATGAACATAGAGATTAAAATCTACATAAAATTGTAGCTATGAAATTCAGAATACATTAGAATGAAGTACATTATATATGAGAAATGCAAGGAGGTTTAAAATCAGGAAATTCATTAAAGTAATTCACTACAATACAAGATTAAAAGAGATATGCCAGTAGAGAGATGTCAAAAACTTCAGGAAATTTAAAAATATTCACAGCAACAAGCTAAATACTCAATGGTAAGAAAAAGTTTGCAGATTATCATCTATCCACTTGACAAGTATAAGATATCATGAAAAATTGTCTTTATGGAAACTGTATCTAGAAAATGCTTATTATATATATAATTGTACATAAAATTACAATTATACAAGAGGTCCAGCATAGAAGAAGAGATTGAGAAATGCAAACCAAAATGCTAAAAGTGATATAATGTGCAAGCATTGTGGGTATTTTTTCTTCCTTTCAAGTTTTTGTTTCCAAAATTTTTTTTTCTTTCTTTTGAGATGGAGTCTTGCTCTGTCACCCAGGCTGGAGTGCAGTGGTGCTCTCAGCTCACTGCAACCTCCACCTCCTGACTTCAAGCAATTCTCCTGCCTCAGCCTCCCGAGTAGCTGGGATTACAGGCATGCACCATCACGCCCCACTAACTTTTTGTTTGTTTGTTTGTTTGTATTTTTAGCAGTGATGGGGTTTTGCCATGTTGGCCAGGCTGGTCTCGAACTCCTAACCTCAAGTGATCCACCTGCATTGGCTTCCCAAAGTGTTGGGATTACAGGCATAAGCCACCACTCCTGGCCCAGTATTTCAAAATGAAAAATATAGTCTAATATAAACAAAAGTTTTTTCATCATAACATAAATAATGTGTTGAAGCTACTTTCATCTTTTTTTCTGACCACTTGTTTTTATTTTCTTCTTCATCTCAGGGCAATTTGGCATATCAAGGATCCATGTTTCCCAAGAATTATAAATATTTCATTTTGCACATTGCCTGTTTCATACCTCATCAAGGGATGGCATGAGGTGTAACAATTGTTTACATGTACTGTTTTCAATAGTGGTCACGTAGAGAACAGCATTTTATCTACCATTCATACATTCTGAATGTAAGATTTGCCAACTTTCTCTTGGATGGGAAAAGATCTTAATTAGAAGAGATTAAATTGATTTCCTTTTCTCATTTTAAAGCTCAAACTTCCTATGACCTCATGACCTGTAGAATACAAGCTAACATATTGTATGTTTCTACATGCACCACTCAGCCTGTCTTTTGCAAAAACTAGAGAAATTTTTTTCAATTTTTTGTCTAATTTAAACTTGAAACAAAGGATATCACCCATGGATTATACATTTATGCCCTCACACTAAGGAATCCCAGCTACTTATTCCATCTGGCTGGCAGGGACTCCAAGGGCGACTGGCAGTCATCATGTCCCAGCCTTCATTATTTAACTTTATTCCAGCCTTCTACTCTCTAGCTCCATCTAGTTTCTCTCCTTTCTCCCTAATTTTTATCTATAATCCTAATTGACTCCAAAAACCAACTTTCAGAGGTAGCATCATATCTTGGAAAGTATGAGAATTCTCTAGCCACACAGACAGAAGTTTGGCTACTTACTAGCTGTGTGAGCTGGGCAAGTTGTGTAATCTCTCACAATACCATCAAGGATACCAATGTCTGCTCATACAACTGTTGTAAGAATTCTAGAAATTGGTCTGCATGAGCCTGGCACATAATGAGACTCAAATTATATACACTGAATAGTAAAATATTACTTAAATAACTGCACAACAAACAACTCAAATGGAAAAGGAACCAGATAGAAGGGGACGATGGAAAAAAATATTTGCCTATTTGTCTAGATTTTTGTTCTAAATCCTTCCTGCCACTAACTAGCTGTGTGACTTTGGAGCAAAACATTTTTCTCTACGGACACCAGTCTGGTTGTAAAGTGAGGAATCAGATTACATGATGTCTTTGACTCCTTCCTGCCTTAATTTGCTCTATTCTTTTGTTTTCTTTTTTAATCATACCAAGTGCACAGCTTTCAAATCTTGCTCAACTCTTTGAGAGAAATCCTCAGCTTTTATCTTTTCACCTGATATTTCTCAACAGCTGTCACTTCCTACACAGAGCTACAGAGAGGGCTTGTCATAGCCTCGAGCAAGCATGGGTGTTTGGCAGCCAAGGTGGAGAGCTGAGTGAACAGGGCAGATTCTCCAACCTTCCCCCTTGAATTGGGGCAGCCACACAAGGTGTTTCATCAGACACAGCTTTCTACAGCCTTTCTGTCTGGACTCTCCCTCTGTGTTCAGCCAGTCACTCACATTCTCGTTACAATTTCCCCATCAGCCAGCTGCAAATTGGAGCCAAAGGGTGTGAGTGCTTTGTGCATGTGGGAGCCTTAGCTGCCTGGCAATCCCCAGCTGTCCTGCCACATTTCATCTAAAGCAATAAATGTGCCTCGTCGATGCTCACTTGGGAAGCTGCAGCCAGTAGTTAATCTGGAAAAGAGGGAAGAGAGACCTCTGCTCACTGAAGCAAAGGCCATTTCCACAAATGGTCCAAAAGGCTCTTCCGAAAGGAGAGTCCCTGGCAAAGAGAGCCCATAAGCACAAGCCCAGGAGGAGGGCAGCCACTGCTGCACTGCGGACATTTCCTGAGCATGCACACTGTGACTGTGAGGATGCAGACAGGAATGAGACATGCTGGAGTAACTTGCAGACCCTGGAGGGGATTCCTTATGTTTGCACAGCTGCAACCATCACCAAAGCACTTGTGTACTAGCTTTGATCCTGAAAGTAGTCATATGCAGTAGTTGGGCAAGCAACATTATCCTTATTGCACAGCTAAGAAAACTGAGTCTGGCAAAGTTACACAATAAAGAGTAGAGGAAGTAGAAGTTATACAATAAAGAGTAAATGAGCTAAAGGAGGAAGCCCTTCATTGTCTTCCCCATCTTGAAAGCTGGCCTATCTATGAAATTCCAGGGTACAGTGTAATATCACTGAGTTTTTCCTGTTCAGAATTCTTTATTCATCTCTTGATAACAGCACCCAATTTCTCTTTGACAAAAATCACTCTCCCATTACATACAATCTTAATGAGAGGGGGCCATTAGCGGGGGAGGCACTTTCACCACCACAACATTGGGCTTCTGACCCTGGCTTCCAGGTCAGAGTACCCTGGTTAAATAAAAAGGCATGTGACCAAACAGGACCAATCAATGTTTTGGAGATAGTTCATACAGACGCTGAGAGGGAGGGTTTCTTTACTACTGGGATTGCGAATACTAAGATCCTTGTATATTTTGAGGTCCCAAGGTCATCCTTAAAACCATCAGGAGAGACTACCTGAAAATGAAGCAAATGCAAAAAAAAAAAAAAAAAGTAGATAAAGAAATGAGGGATGGAACTACAGAGGATAAAAGAACAGTAGGGTAGGGGGAAAAGAGAAAAGAAAGAGGAGGGAGGGAGAAAGAGACAGAGACAGAGAAAGAGGAGAGAGAAAATTCTTCAAACCCCCAATCCAGCTAAGGCTAAAGGAAAACACTAATCACCTTAGATTTCCCACTTACATAAAATATTGCATTATCTTGGTTTTTAAACAAATTTACTTTCAGTTCCTGTCACTTTCAACCAAAAGAGTTCCTATAAATACTATACTATGTAACTTTCAGACATACGTAGATATATCATCTACACAGTAATAAATTCCAACAAATTTTTTTTTAGAGAACTGCTTTTCTTTTTTTTTTTTAAGTTCCATGATACATGTGCAGAATGTGCAGGTTTGTTACATAGGTATACATGTGCCATGGTGGTTTGCTGCACCTATCAACCCATCATCTAGGATTTAAGCCCCATATGCTTTAGGTATTTGTCCTAGTGCTCTCCCTCCCCTTGCCCCCCACTCCCTGTGTTCCTCCCCTCCCTGTGTCCACATATTCTCATTGAAGAACTGCTTCTTTGAACTGCAGGGTGAATAGTGATTCTGAGAAACTATTGACCGAATGCAATTGTAGGAGTGCTAGACATGAACTCCAAAAACAGGATCCCAATTTCAACCCCCTAAGCAGAGAACTTTGTTGCAAGAGCCGGCACAATCACATACCATTTCTGCCACACTGAACAAATCTTTTAATTTCTATGATAGCTGATCTCCTTGTCTGCAAAATAAGAACGTTTGTTTGCCTCTCTTACACACTAGTTGTGAGAATTATTAGGGAAAAATGTGAAGTGCTACATGAACTAAAATATTCTGTACAGATATAAAGGACTTATTACTGAATGATATGGTTTTCTATGTCCCACCCAAATCTCATCCTGAACTGTAGGTCCCATAATCCCCAAGTGTCATGGGAGGGACCCAGTGGGAGGTAACTGAATCATACGGACAATTACCCCCTGTATTAGTCCATTTTCACACTGCTGATAAAGACATACCCAAGACTGGGCAAATTCACAAAAGAAAGAAGTTTATTGGACTTACATTTCCATGTGGCTGGGAAGGCCTCACAATCATGGTGGAAAGTGAAAAGCATGTCTCACATGGCAGCAGACAAGAGAAGAGAGTTTGCGCAGGAAATCTCCCCTTTTTAAAACTGTCAGATCCCATGTGACTTATTCACCATCATGAGAACAGCATAGGAAAGACCTGCCCCCATGATTCAATCACCTCCCACCAGGTCCCTCCCACAACATGTGGAAATTCAAGATGAGATTTGAGTGTGGACAAAGCCAAACCATATTACCCTTTTGCTGTTTCTTGCTGTTCTCATGACAGTGAGTGAGTTCTCATGAGATCTGATGGTTTTATAAGGGGCTTTTCCCTCTTTTGCTCAGCACTTCTCCTTGCTGCCACCATGTGAAGAAGGACATGTTTGCTTCCTCTTATGCCATGATTGTAAGTTTTCTGAGGTCTCCCCAGTCATGCTGAACTGTAAATCAATTAAAGCTCTTTCATTTATAAATTACCCAGTCTCAGGTGTGTCTTTATTAGCAGCATGAGAACGGACTGATACAGCATGTTGCAAATTGGTACCAGGGGTGGGGTCCAGAACAGAAGTGCAAGACTATCGACCCTGCTAAGCTACTAACACTTTGCTAAAGTGTGTGTGCATGTGTGTATGCACACACATACATATATATGTGTATTGTGTGGTTGTAAATACAGAATGAAATAATATTTCAATGCCCGGTCACTCTTTAGCTTTGATGGGGTAAGTATTTTGAAGTGTTTGTTGGTTTGCAGTGTGCTTCCTAGATGATTTCTCCCACCAAATATCATAGCAGAAAAACAATAATGAGCTTTGACAGATTGAGTCAAAGCTGTCTGGACTGTTCAATACAAAATTCAGTTCTATATGTACTGTTTCATCCTCGAATGCAAATGCTCCTGACAGCATGTCCTAGTGGCTTTTAAAGGTTCTGTAAAATGCATGAGGTCTGTTAGACTCTGCCTCTTTGAAATTCAGATTACTGAGATCAGCAACCCAGGAGTTATCCTCTCTTCCTCAACTTCACATCCTATCTATCCATCAGCCTTCCCATACCCCCCCCCTTCATCCCTTCTGACCCATTGATGTTGCCATTTCAGTCCCTCATCACCTCATAGCCCAAACACCAGAATGATTTGTTTATTTGTTTCTAAAACAAACACCTGACTGTGATACTCCCCAGTTAAAAACCCTTTAATAACTCCCTATGACCTACCACATCACATATTAATTCCTTTAGTAAATAAATGACCATTCATGAGTTTACCACCACTGTTATCCCTTCATCCTCTCCTCGTTTCCACACCATGTGCACCTTATTTTCTAGCCACACCAAAATATTACTGAAAACTTCCCAAACTGCCAAGCTCTCTCACATTTTTCTGCCCTTGTATTTGCTGTTTCTTCTGCCTAGAATCCTTACAGCCTTCTCAAGCATACCTTCTTTGCCTGGAAAAATTCAAATCATCCAAAGAGGATGAACTTGAGTATCCGCTCCTTTGTGAAGCTTTTCCTGAGCACAATTTCTCTACTCCAGCCTTTTGGAGCTCAACTCCCTGCATTATAATCACCATAGCTAACATTTATGCAAGGCTCACAATGCTCCAGCTACAATACTAAGCACTTTACATAAACTAACTCATTCGATCTTTCCCACACTAGAAATTATCTATTATTTTTATTTTCATTTTACAAATGGAGAAAATAAAGCTTAAACATTGTTTAATCACTCCGAAATTGCAAAGGTAATTAGTGATAAAACCAGGATTGGAATTCAAGCAGTCAGACTCCAGCACTCTTGTGTATAATGCCCAACATATCACACTGCAGTGTCTTTATATTTCTATGCTAGTGTTTATCACATTATGCTAAATTATTTTTTGCTTTTTTTTCCCCCACAAGGAGATATTTTTAGGAGAATATTTCCTAGCATTTTAGGAGAAATTGCTAACATGTCTGTTTAATTCGGAAAGAGCCTTGAGCTGACTACGAATCCTAAAGGTCAAGATGTATCTTCATTTAACCAATCACTCAGTTGTTGAGGGCAAAACCTGTAAGTGATAAATACAATACCAAGTAGTAAGGACGGTGTGATGAGTAGGGGTAAGAAAGAGGATGCTGTGAGGACACAAAACAGCAGGATCTAAGAAGAAAGGGAAATAAGTTTGGTGGAAAAATTACATGAGCAAAGGCTTGGAGTCCGGGAAATTATAGAAATTTTCAGAAGTCCTTTCCTGAATTTGCCCTGTAGTTTGGCCTGTAGCCTTCCATTCCCAGGAATAGGAACCACACTCTCTGTGGGAAGGGAAGAAAGTTCTCTGAAATGCATAAGCATGGAAGGAAGTTTGCTGTTAGAGCTCCTCCTCAAGCTAGACTGTGCTTCCTAGTGTGTTTATTTCCCCCAAATAGATGTAAGTCCAATGAGACCAGTGACCATGTTTGCTGATGCTTCACTCTATGCTCAACTTCTTGAACTGTATCTAGAACTGTAGCTGGCATACTATAGATGCTCATAAGTAATCATGGGAAGAAGGCATGAATTGAGCTTTGATATGAGATACTTCATCTACTAGCTCCTGACAAATTCCAAATGACAGAGACCTTTTACCATCACTTTGCTATCTTTTTTTAAAAAAACTGACTTCACCCTCCATCCTCATAGTAACCTGACTATTTTGTCTGGTTTAACCAGATGTGCCTACAGGCAGTTATCAGGAGCTCAGTATCTCTTTTCTCTCAGACTTTAATGTGATTCACATTGATAAAAGGCTTGTCTTTGATTCTATTTATTTCAACAATGAAGAAAGAAGCTACCCTTGCACTCAAGAAACTCACATTCAATTTATGGAGACAGATACACACCTAGAAAATTCTTACAGAGGGCAGTGTAAGTTATATGGCCTGATAGAGGTAAAAACAAACATCATCATCTTCATAGGAGTGTGAGTGCAAGTATTCATAGTAACTTAAGAGAAAGTAGGAATATAAAAGGAAAAGGCCATGGAGTTGGATGTAGGGTGGGAGACAGAGGGGACAGCATTGTAAGCACAGTTATGGATTAAAACAAGCCACTTTGATGAAGGAATATCTGGAGGCTTTAAGGGCAGGGAGTAGAGGTCTATGGCTAGAGCTCTGAGTACACAAGATGGAGGGAGGTCAAGAGATAGGTGGATTATGGAGCAGCATACTTTCTGCACCAAAAGTCAAGATGCGTGGGAACTAATAAAGCCTAATCGACAAAAGCATGAATGTGGCCATCAGAAAACCTGGGTTCCCGTTCTAGCTCTATCATGTCCTACTCTTGTTACCTTGAAAATGTAAATCAATCTAATTAAAGTAAGTTATACCCAAAATAAAAATAATAGTATCTGGCTCAAAGGACCATTTCGAAGGACTAAATGAGATAATAAATACAAGGCTTCTGGAACATGTAAAGGCTTTTTTAAAGGGTTGGATATTTTTTAATGTTATTATTGTCTAGAAAAAATATTTCTCCAGGTTTTAAATTTGCTTAATACCTTTGGAATAGTATAGAAATTAAATTCTTTCTGTAGAGTGTTTAATAAACCATCTTTATGGAAAGCGTAAGTTGAAATTAAACCCAAATTCCTGTAGAAAATACTATATTTAGTGTGCAAGAAAGGAGTGTCAAATGCATTGAAAGGTAGGAATAGTGAAAAGCTGACAGCAACCAAAATTTACTGAGCACTTATGATGGCTTGAATTGTATGCCAAGCACAAGTCCTTCCTAGTTCTTAGCTGTTCCATGTTCTCAAGTCAAGAATCAAGTCCAATAAACTCAGATCATAATTTTTTTCATAATGTGAAGAATTCATCTTCCCACTTGTAAAACCCAGGGTAAAAGAAAGCCAGAACCTCAAAAGGGTCTCCTCCAGCATAAAACCAAAATGAAAAGCTTTCTCCTTCTAGTATAGGTGAATAGTGGGGAATGTCTATTTAAAATGAATTTTTACTTAAAAAGAAGAGAAGCAAGTAGATACGCCAAAAAGTCAAACTCTCAGGGGCAGGAGATATGAGTTGTACTCTACTCTCCATTTGGAACTAGAGACCAGCAATGAGAGGCAACTAGCAAAGTAATCCCTTAGCAACATGGAGTAAAAATAATCACACAGTCGTTTTAGGAGAGTCTAAATTAGCATTTCACGTGCTCCTCAATACCAGTGTTGCAAGGAATCCAGAAGTCCCCCTTGGACTATGCAGTATGCTGTATCTGGAGTAAAGTGACCTTATAAATAAAAGCTACAGGAATGGCTGTTTCAACGAAGAGCTAACGAGGACCATTCTCAGCAGGAGTGAAATAGCGTGGGGTTAGCAACGGGGTAAAAGAATCCCACCAGACTCCATTGGAGGCCAGAGAATAAACCATGGGTTCACTAATCACAAACTTCAGCTGCTAAGCCAATGTCAATGACCAGGCCAAAGAAGACATTGCCATGGAGACTCAAAGAGCCAGAGGGAGGTAAAATGGCCTGCATGTGGGGAGCCAGGCCCTCATCCCTGCTGCCATATGCAGAATCAGCCATCAACCATTATGTCATGTACTTAGAGATGAGCAAGGAAGAAGTGGGATTTAAAAGAGAACCATTATCCAAAGGGACTGAAACTCCCAAAAGCTATTATCTAAACTGGAAAGGACTGAGATATCAGTAATTAGAAATTTTGAGTCCCCCACACTCAACCTTCCTTCTAGCTTCCAAATGACGTGGAACTTTTGAGCATGGTTAAATCAGCTATAACAAATAAAATTGGCCAGGTGCAGTGGCTCACGCCTGTAATCCCAGCACTTTGGGAAGCCTAGGCGGGCGGATCACCTGAGGTCGGGTGTTCAAGACCAGCCTGACGAACAGGGAGAAACCTCGTCTCTACTAAAAGTACAAAATTAGCCAGGTGTGGTGGCAGGTGCCTGCAATCCCAGCTATTCAGCAGGCTGACGCAGGAGAATCTCTTGAACCACTCCAGCCTGGGCAACAAGAGGGGAACTCCATCTCAAAAAAGTAAAGACAAAAATAAAATAATAAAATCATATGTTCTTCGAGTAATAGTGAGAATAGAATCTTGACCCAAGAATATATGTAATGTATCATCTGTTCTTTACAATAGGTCTGTGAGTTGGACACTATTACTATCTCTATTTTACAGGTGAGGAAACTGAAGCATAATGAGGTTAAATAAGTTTCCCTAGTCAACAGCTAGGACTCCAACCCATATCTGATTGAGGCCAAAGCCACTCTTGTAAGCACTACACCTAACCAAAGTTTAAAGTCAAATCATGGAAGATATTAAATGTCAGCATGTAAACTTCAAGCTTCACTTCATAGAAATGGGAATAAATAAAAAGTTTTCAACAGGGAAAAATATTATTATTACACTTGAAGTTAGAAGAATCATTGTCATGATGATATGTGGAACAGACCAAACAGGTCAGGACTGATACACGGAGTTCACGTAAAAGGTTTACCAAAAAGGAAAAAAGAATAGAAAGATTCAAACTCAGGTCTATTTCATATAAATGTCAGTGAATTTTCCTCTGGGTGAAATGTCTCCCCCAGACGGCCCCCAAATTTGAAGACAGAAGGAAAGCAAGTATGGTTGTACCATCTATTGAGTGATGAGAGTTGTGTCAGTATAGAAAAAATATATATATCAAAATTGGTTTTGGATACATGCCTTCCTTAAATATGAATCTTCTTGAAAATAAATGGGACTCCAAAAAATTTCAAGAAACCATTTCCAAAACTCTTGATATGGAAAAAGAGCATCATCGTTATGATGATACATGTCTTAATTAATATTTTCTCAGAATGACTCAGTGTTGATATTGCCTCAATTACTTTTAAACTTTAACACATGAAAGTCCTATTTAAAACAACCCATAAAGTGAATTGAAAGTTTTTGAAAAATTCTTGTAATTGCTTTGGAAAGGTAGATAAATATTTTTAACAGATACATGACCTGATTTCAGATACGTTCTGGGAAATTAGCATTTGTAGTTATTAATGAAGTCAAGGCATACACAACTGGAATTATAAATAGGAAAGCAAAGGATAGTGATGAAATAATCATTTGGTTCAATTTAAACCAATTAAATAAACTATTATTGAACATCTGCTTCATGCAGGGCAAGTACTTTGCTAGGTAATGGGATTACAAGAAGGCTTGAGATAAAGTTTCTGTCCCCAAGGACTCAGAAATCTGTGTTGCTGCAGAAAGAGCACGGCTTTTATAGCCACACTAACCTGGCTTTGAATCCTGATTCTGTCTTGTAGTAGTGCATGTCCTAGGGCAAATCACTCAAACTCCAAGCCCCCATTTCTTCCCTGTAAGGCAGTGAAAGTAATTGTAATTGAAAGTAATAGTAATCACACCTAACTTGCAAGGTCACTATGAGAATTAGTAATGAAGTAGGTAAATTCTAAAAATTGTGAACTATCAGCCTCAGTAGGAAACACTAGTTTTACAAACAACTATAACAGATGACCCTCTAGTGTAAAAGTTATATTATTGAGACAGAGTCATGCTGCTTTTGTTCTTTGTAACAGGTTGTTTGGGGTTCTAGGTTTTTTGTTTGTCTTGTTTTTTGTTTGTTTTCTACAGACACATATTTCTATGAGAAGAAAGAGGGCAGACATTGAAAAAAGTTTTCTTCAATCATCTAATAAATGTTGTTAGATAGCAGACAATCCAACTAGGAAAGGCAGCTAGCCATTTATCAAATCAACCACATTCAACCACATTCTCATGTTATATTACTTAATCCTAACCACATCCCTGTAAGGATGTATTGTCTTGTTTTATTTATTTTAAAGGTAAGGAAACAGACTTGTGGGAGAGATTAAATTATCTCCAAGATCACACAACTAACAAGTAGCAGGACTAGAATCCAAACCACCATGTACCCTGTGCCTTGCATCCCATGTGCTACCTCTCAGCCTATCTGGAGACATCTATACAAAGAATCTTGTAGAAGGTGTTCCATGAACATGAATCAGTGAAGTTGAAGGACCAGGTTGGATGTATCTGGAGTATGGAGAAGCTGTCTCACTGGAGGGATTGGGAATTTAGCAGGATTTGGAGATTTTGGGGATAAGGAAGGCAGAAAGTTACAAAGAACTGAGATGGATATGAATGGAACCCACCCACCTACAAGCTCGTTTTGGAATGCTGGCGAATTGATACCTCTGCAAAGCATCTTTCAAAGGCAGGAAAGAGAGTAAGTTCTTAAGTATACCAGTCTAGTTTCTTCAAGAGTTTCCAGATGGCCTTCTGAGCCTTCCCACTATCCTGATCTGCCTCTGAACATACTTTTTCAAGAATATGCTATATCCTCCTTGAAATCGTAGTTCCCAGAGATCAATACAATGATCCAAGTTGTTTTCATTTTTAAATGAATCAAAAGCAATACCACCTTCTTCACTTTGAACACTATCAAAATTAATGCAACCTAAGATGACACTGGTGTTCTGTTTTGTCTTGTTTTTATCAGTCATGCACCATTTAGTGACCCATGTGGCCTGCACAGGTTTTATTTAAGAGACACATGTTTTTAATTGACAAAACAATGCAATCCTGGTGTTTTCCAAAGCCTTTAAGAGATGCCCATAAAGAAGACTTTATATTTCAGACTGTGACCAGGTTAAGGAGGTTTTAGAATCACAGCATTGTTTCCTAAACAGGAGTGACAGCTCAAATGTTTTCTTTTAAATGATTCAAGAGGTACTGAGCCACTGTCTAAAGAACAAATCCATCCTCAGTGTGGCAGCTTTTTTCTCCCTCATTTGTTTTCATTCTGTCTGCATCACAAATTGTACACAACTTTTAGGGGCAAGTTCTCTAGGAAAAAAAAGCTGATTAAAATGGAAAGGCCTCCCAAGAAAGAAATGCTTATATTGGGATCACAATTTTTTAAATGAATAAAGCATGCCATGGGGCTGCACTTGTAGCTTTATATTTCTAAACACAAGCTTTCTGAGAAGATTTTGCCAAGGTTTGTTAAAAAAAGGCTTTGATATATGAGAAAGATTCAACCCAATTGGACTGTAGCTCTTTCTCAGAATATTGCCTTGGTAACAGAGTGAAGAGGGTAGTCTTTTTCTGTTGCTGAAGTCTCTGCAAGAAAAACACTATGAACCACTACTACACAAAACAATAGCCTCATGACTAAATAGTTTTGTGAGTTAGTTACAAATCATCAATAATAGGCAGAGGTATGAATAAGAAAAAATATACTTAGAACCAAAATATCTTTTCCATTTATATTCAGAATTAAAATATATATTGGGAATATTCTTTAACTAGATCAATCATGTGCTAATTTTTCCTCAAACCCAGTTTTCAAGAATTAAGCATTTATTGAGCACCTACTCATGGCCAGGAAATAGCCAAGTATTGGGAATATGAAGAAAAATAAGACCAGTTTTTTGCTGTCTAGTAGCTCTAGTTCCAGAGTGATATAAATCGACAAATTATAATGTAGCATATAAGAGTAATGGTAAGGAAGTAGGCACTGTGTTGTTAAACACAGAGGAGGGAGCCCAAAACCCTGGGCTGTGAGCCAAAGGAAAGCCTCACAAGGAAATAAAACTGAAGTAGTCCTTACAGTTGGGTGACAGTTATTCTAAGAATGGAGGCAAGGCATTGTAGTAAGATAAACAATGTATATACAAGAAGTTATGAAAATTTGGTATAGTTTGCATAATTAACAAATGGGGACAAATTCAATATCCAGACTGTAGGGTAGGTGAACATAATGTTGGTGGCAGACAAGAATACAAAGAAATCTTGGGGCCAGAGAAGAGAAGTCCTCTCTGGTCAACACAAGATGGCAAGCTATGCATCTGTCCGTGATGATCTTTCAGCAATGATTGTAATGATTCCTGCTGTATTAGAGTCCTTCTGAATTGGAATTTCTTGCATGGTTTTTTTCTCTTCCACCCTATTGAGAGATATCTGGAAACATTCCAGTTTTTGTAAAAGCCCTGTAAAAGTATCTTAAGTTCTGTGCATGCCTTCCTCAAAAATCTCAAAACATAAGGTAGGGCCAGTCCTGAACAAAAACATGAAGCAGGAAAAGGAATAAGCACTTATTGATCACATTCTCTTTCTCAGACTTTTTTTACATCCTATATCATTTAATCTGTACAATAATCCTAAAAGGATAAGTATCATTCTGCTACAAAACAGATTTTAAAAAGCTCAATATATATGTGCTTCATTAATGAGTGTGCTCAAAAAAAGAAAGCATTTTGTCAGAAGCCCCACAGCCAATAGGTGTATCTAGTTTCAAAGCCTCTTTCCATGACATTAACCTGTGAAGTTTAGCTTCAGGGTTGTCTGTCTTTCCTTTTGCGTAATATTTGCCTCTTCTCAACCATCACCATTACTACAGATTTCCAAGTATCTTATTGCTGATGTGAATGAATTTGAACCCCATGTGACAAGTAGCTCTTAAATGTGCAGTCACAATTCCCAGAATGTAAGCCTGGATTTGCCATTAGTAAGCTGTGTGATTCTGGGTGAGTAACTGTCTCTCAGTTGACTCACTTTTAAAATAGAGAGATTTAAAATAGAGAGACCCTTTAAGGTCTAACATTCTATGGTACACTCTCTACCTATGAGGGGCATTTGAACAGAAATAGCAATGCTTGACCAAAAGGAATCAATTCTCTAATGATGGAATTTCAGATATTGTGCCATAACTTGGGGAAATAAGAGATCTGAGGCTGAAAAAGGTAGGTCTACCTGATACCAATCAATTCAACAGGCATTTAAAGAGAGCCTACTATAGGCCAGATAAATAAAATAGCTTCTGATTTCAAGGAGTTTTTGTTTCAGTGGCAAAAATAAACGTGTAAGAAGACAATGACTGTATGGGAGAATTAGGCACTGCAAGAGAAGAAAACACAGGCAGTGAGTGAATACAGAGAAGAGGCACCTGAAACACTTTAGAGTTTCATGGAAGTTTTCCCATAAGAGGTGAAAATTAGGCTGAAGCATGAAGGACAAGTACTTCTTAAAGGCCTCATAGGAGAAAAAGAGTAAATGTGAATGTCTTCCATACAGAAGAAGCAGTAGGCGAAATGCTGAGAGACGTGAATTAGCAGGATTCCTGTAGAAATTACAAGTTGTGCAATGTTGTGAAAGTCAAAACTCCACATTGCAAAGAAGCAGGACATAAGCTGAAGATGGAAAAGTAAACAGGTGCCAGAAAACTGAGGGCCTTGTGTTCCATGCTAAGGAGCTTTGACATTATCCAGTGGATCTCAAGAGATAGTGAAAAGCTTTAAGCAGAGATAGTTATTCAAAAGTAACTTCCCCCTTCATCCACACTTTGGACCAGCTTGCCTCTTTCAGATAAGCCTACAAGTTGCGGTCAAACTGCATGGCCTTTCCAGTCCTTTCTTGAAATTCTCCTAAGTTGAACCTTCCATAACCATATACCTACGATCCTATGCTCTGAAGCCCCCAGAAGAATTAATTCTGTACATGCTAAGCATTTCTGCATGGGCTGCTTCCCAAGCAAGACAGCCAAAAGCCGCAGCACAAGCTCTGAACAAACTCTGCAGCTCCTGAATTATTCAGGGTACTATTAAAATGAGGCTCACAACTCACAGGGCAAATTAATTTTAATTTTTAAACAGGCAACATTTTAAACTGTTCATTTCCTTGAAATGTATCTGTCTTGGCATTTTTATCATCAGAAGAGTAAGTAAAGCTCACAATGGAAAGAGAAAAAAGGGCTGGCATGTCCCTCAACTGGGACTCTTTAGTGTCCGGGAAGACACTAGAATGAGTAAGAGTCACATCATATATTCTTGGAGGGTATGTATCTTGAAGCCCTAGTGTGAGTCCAGGAAATTCAGGGCTAAATAATTCATTTTCCTTCTGCTTTTGTCATTGTGACATGTGGTCATCAGCCTGAAACTCCAGCACTTCAGCCAGAGTTCTTTAACTCTGCAGCCTATTTGCACACAAAGGCAAGAGCACAGTCAATGGCCTATGCTATTGAAGCTTGAGAACATCTCTCTGAACTGTAAACTTCTCTCCAGGACAGGGACATGTTTTTCCTTTTCTTTTATACTATCTCAGCATTCTATGGCTACTAACTGAAGTGTCCTTGCCATGCCCAGTAGCCCCAGGAACAAAATAAGATGTCACCACTACTGCCTAAACTTTGCCTCCAAATGACTCCGGATTCTAACTCTCTCGTCACTCAGACATTCAGATCAAGGTGGCTTCCATGTATGAACTGAAAGTGAGGAAGTTAAGTTAGGGTAGAGCCAGACCAGTACTCAGGGTTTCTCCCTTCCTATCCAGGTTTCAACTGCTACACTTGTTGGCCCATTAGAATCAGGAAATCTCTCAGATGCTCACCTGACTTCCCTCCCTACTTCAAGGCTTCATGATCATTGGCAGTCACACACACACACACACACACACACACAGAAAATAAGTGAATATTTTTGAGGACCCCCTCCCCACTGTAGAGCCACCACTCTGATAGTCAATTTACAGACATCACAGTACTATGTAATCCTTTCAATAAGTCTGTGAGGAGGAATGCTTCAGTCTGGGCGCAGTGGCTCACTCCAGTAATCCCAGCACTTTGGGAGGCTGAGGCGAGCAGATCACTAGGTCAAGAGATTGAGACCATCCTCCCTTACACAGTGAAACCCTGTCTCTACTAAAACACAAAAAAATTAGCTGAGCATGGTGGTGGGTGCCTGTAGTCCCAGCTACTCAGGAGGCTGAGGCAGGAGAATGGCATGAACCCAGGAGGCAGAGCTTGCAGTGAGCCAAGATCGTGCCACTGCACTCCAGCCCAGGCGACAGAGTGAGACTCCGTCTCAAAAAAAAAAAAAAAAAGTTTTAGACCTATATTGTATTTGAAAAAAATTGAGGCACACAGATTGCACAGAAAACCAGTCATAGTACTAACATTTTAACCCATGTCTGTCTGACTGTAAAGGTTTTGGTCTTTATTTCACTAAGGAGAATTTGAGGGGGTTAAGGTGAACTCTCTGATTGAGTAAAGAGTCTTCTATTTCACACCTTGACTCAGGCTTTCGGCCCCTGTGATATTTCTTAACTCTTGTGGTTCCCTCATCCTTATGTGTCCGGAATTGGTGGGTTCTTGGTCTCGTTGACTTCAAGAATGAAGCCACAGACCCTCGCAGTGAGTGTTACAGTTCTTAAACATGCTGTGTCTGGAGTTTGTTCCTTCAGATGTTCAGATGCTTCTGGAGCTTCTTCCTTCTGGTGGGTTCGTAGTCTGGTTGGCTTCAAGAGTGAAGCTGCAGACCTTCTCAGTGTCACAGCTCTTAAAGGCAGCACCTCTGGAGTTGTTTGTTCCTCCTGTCCAGAGTTTCTCCCTCTGGGTGGATTCGTGGTCCACTGGCCTCAGGAGTGAAGCTGCAGACCTTCACAGTGAGTGTTACAGTTCTTAAAGGTGGTGCATCTGGAGTTGTTCCTTCCTCCTGTCCAGAGTTGTTCGTCCCTCCCCGTGGGTTGGTGGTCTCGCTGGCTTCAAGAGTGAAGCTGCAGACCTTTGCCATGAGGGTTACAGCTCATAAAGGCAGCACGGACCCAAAGAGTGAGCAGCAGCGAGATTTATTGCAAAGAGCCACAGAACAAAGCTTCCACAGTATGGAAGGGGACCCGAGCGGGTTGCCACTGCTGGCTGGGGCAGTCTGCTTTTATTCCCTTATCTGACCCCACCCACATCCTCCTAAGGGGTCCATTTTACAGACAGCTGATGAGTCCATTTAACAGAGTGCTGATTGGTGTGTTTACAGTCCCTGAGTTAGACACAAAGCACTGATTGGTGCATTTACAACCCTTGAGCTAGACACAGAGTGCTGATTGGTGCATTTACAATCCTTTGACTAGACACAAAAGTTACCCAAGTCCCCACTAGATTAGCTAGACCAGAGCACTGACTGGTGCGTTTACAACCCTTGAGCTAGACACAGAGTGCTGATTGATTGGTGCATTTACAATCCTTTAAACACAAAAGTTCTCCAAGTCCCCACTAGATTAGCTAGACCAGAGCACTGATTGGTGCGTTTACAAACCTTGAGCTAGACACAGAGTGCTGATTGATTGGTGCATTTACAATCCTTTAACTAAACACAAAAGTTCTCCAAGTCCCCACTAGATTAGCTAGACACAGAGCACTGATTGGTGCATTTACAAACTTTGAGCTAGACAAGTGCTGATTGGTGCATTTACAATCCTTTAGCTAGACATAAAAGTTCTGCAAGTCCCCCCAGCCCGGCTGGCTTGCCTAGCGGATCCCTCCCCCGCGAGCGGACCTGCCGCCAGCCCGGCACCAATGGCGCCCACACTCCTCAGCCCTTGGGAGGTGGATGGGACCGGGTGCTGCGGAACAGGGGATGGCGCCCTTTGAGGAGGCTCCGGCCTGGCGGGAGCCCGCCTCGGGGTGAGGGCGCTGGGGCATGGCGGGCTGCAGGTTCCAAGCCCTGTACCGCAGGGAGACGGCTGAGGCATGAGAGAATTTGAGTACGGCGCGGGCGGGCCGCACTGCTGGGGGACGCAGCCCACCCTCCGCAGCTGCTGGCTGGGGTGCTAAGCCCCTCATTGCCTGGGGCAGGCAGTGCCGGCAGGCAGCTTTGAATGCGGGGCCCACCGAAAACTCGTGCTGGCCTAGAGCACCTTGCGCAGCCTTGTTTCCCGCCCGCGCCTCTCCCTCCACACCTACTAGCAGGCAGACAGAGCCGGCTCCGGCTCCGGCCTCAGGCAGCCCAGAGAGGGCTTCCCACAGTGCGCGCGGCGGGCTGAAGGGCTCCTGAACTGCGGCCAGAGTGAATGCCCAGGGCGGGGAGGCGCCAAGAGCGAGCGAAGGCTGCTAGCACGTTGTCACCTCTCACTTACACAGACAGGAGTTCGCATTTCTTGCCCATCTCTGTCTCATCACAACTTCTCAGACTCACCAAAGGTCCTCCCTGTGCCGTGGCACCACAGGACTAACATTCACGGCCATTTTGGAAAGAGCCCCAGCGGCCGGAAAGGAAGCTTTGTTCAGTTACAGTCTACCCACTCTTAGCTATGCCCCCATTTCCGGACACAAAGCGGCATCTTAACTCAGGTCCATCAGCTCTCTTGCTTGACACCTTCCTGTCTTTCCCTCATCCGATCCACACTCCACATTAATGTCAAAAATACAGCTCCAAAAGGTATATATAAACATGAACATGGTTCTATTTGCTGAAAACCCCTTGCCTAATTTAATAAGGGTGTGTGAGGCCCTTCATGTTCTAGCCTCTGACTTCAGCCTTATTCTTTGCTGTTCTTCTTGCCCCCGTTCTTTTTTTTTTTTTTTTTTTTTTTTTTTTTTTTTTTTTTTTTTTGAGACGGAGTCTCGCTCTGTCGCCCAGGCTGGAGTGCGATGGCCAGATCTCAGCTCACTACAAGCTCCGCCTCCCGGGTTTACGTCATTCTCCTGCCTCAGTCTCCCGAGTAGCTGGGACTACAGGCGCCCGCCTCCTCTCCCGGCTAGTTTTTTGTATTTTTTAGTAGAGACGGGGTTTCACTGGGTTAGCCAGGATGGTCTCGATCTCCTGACCTCGTGATCCTCCCATCTCGGCCTCCCAAAGTGCTGGGATTACAGGCTTGAGCCACCGCGCCCGGCCCTCCTGCCCCCATTCTTAAACCCTATGCTCCAACCATATCAAAATACTGCCATTGCCCATGCTACAGCACTTTCGTGAGTTTTGCATATACTGCAACACACATACATGTCCTATTAGTGAACTCCTAATCATTCTTCAAAGCCCAGATCAAGTATAGCACTTCCATGAAACCTCCATGTCTATTGCAGGAGAAATTTATCACTCATTTTGGGGCTCCAACTGTTTTTTGAACATTCTTAAATTACAACACCTATCTTATATCAATCTGTCATTTTAGAACTTTCTTAATTTTTCTTTATTATACCGTGTGTTCCACAAGGAAAGAGAAACCCTATTTGATTCATCCTGGAAACTCAGTTTGCATAAAACAAGCATTCAGTAAACTTTTGAGGACTGAATTACGGTCATCTGTCAGTACATACTGGGGGGATGGTTTCAGGATCCTCATGTATACCAAAATCCCAGTATACTCAAATCAGTCATCCTTGCAGAACCTGTCTATAGGAAAAGTCAGTCTTCCAATGCACGAGTTTCACATCCCTTAAATACTGTATTTTCCATCCACATTTGGTTTTTTAAAAATATGCATAAAAGTGGACCCACACAGTTCAAATTCTTGCTGTTCAAGGGTCAACTATAGCTGAAAATAAATAGTTTAATAATTAATATATCAAGAAATTAAATCAGGGTAGCTCAGTTTTACTCAGGTCTCTCGATAGCGTTTTGTTAGAAATCAGTCTTCTAAATATTATTTTCATGTCTCATGTAAACAGTTTTCTGTATGGAAAAACATTCAAATCAGCTAATAATACTTTCAAACATGTGGCAGTTATATTATAAATTAATAAATGAGCATTCTAATTTATACATAAGTCATCTATAAATTTGATTAGTGCAAGTCAGTCCTCATGAGACTGATAACCTCCAACTACATTGGGAAAATTGCCTCTCAGATCAGATTGTAGTAACCTAAGAACCAGCTTGTAGAGTTCTATTAAAGCAGCCAGTCAACTTCTATCTTTATGGAATTGCTCTTTAAAATTAAGTTGTGAGACCCTAACCACTGAGCCTTAATTTTTTAATTGCAAAATGGGGGGTTGGATTCGATCTTGAGTCACAAACTCAAATGCTTGCTGTTAACCTGGTGAGTGAACTCAACTGGGTGTCAGAACAAAAGAGCTTGATTGCATGTATAACTATCATAATCAGTCATAATTTCTACCTAGTTGCATGGTTCATCAATGTATAAGACACCAAATACAGCACAGACATAGGCCTTATATGTCCATCAGTTATCTGATGTGAAGTTCTCCTTACTCACAGAACTCGAATACGCTTTAAGACTGTGATGTTGTGACTGCCATTTCTATGACCTCCATGCTTGCTTTCATTTATTCATTCAATAATAAGTATTGCAGGCACTGAAGTAGTGGCTGACAGTACTAGGGTAAATAAACATGACCCTACCTTCAATGGACACTAGGGTCTGGTGGAAAAGATGGATAATTAATTAAAGACTTGTGGTATCAAAGAGAGTTTACAAAGAGCTGTGGGGGTACAGGAAAAAATATTGTCTATGCACAGAGTTGTTGCCCTGGGAAGGTCAGAAAGGTTTCACAGAGAAAGTGATATGTGAGCTGAGCCTAGAAAGATAAATAAGAGTTTTTCAGACAGTGAAGAACATTGAGGTAAGGTGAATCGTGTGGGTAAAAGCATAAAAATAGAAAGAGTTCAAAATGGAAAGGGGAAGTGTATAAAATGCAGTTACCTCTTTATCCGAAAACTGCAGAAGGTTAGAGAGCATAAAAGAAAGGAAAAATACTTTCTAGTTCCACTGAGACTTGTCCCCACTTAAACACAGCAGCCCCACCACAAGCATTAAGCCATTCATTCAACATTTGCACTGCTAACCTAGCCCAGGTTTTTTGAGCAAAAATGTGAGCAAGGCATCTCTCACACCCAATGTACTGTATTCATGCAGTCAGCTTCCTTTCTTATGAGGACTTTCTCAACTCAGTAAACAAGACCCTCCTTCTCAGAGGCCCCAGCAGCCCAGAGGAACTCTTCACTGAAAAACAATTTGAATAATGCTAATTATTTAGAGTGATGGATAGACACTAAACAGTTGATTTAACATATTCCTTACATTGCCTCTGTACAGAGTAGAGGGAACAACCACTTAAGACACAGACTGTTAAACTTTTTATTAATGCTTCCTATAAAATAGGGAGCAGAGGAAATAATTAACAATAAGAGTCACTACTTATGTAGCACTCACTATGCTCTGATTATCACTGTAATTGCCTCACAAACATTAATTTACTTAATCCTCACTACAGCCCAATGAAGAAAGCCCTATTATCATCTTATTTTACAAAGGGAGAAACTGAGGCTCGAGGAGATTGTTTCTCACTCTTTGTTGATCACTGGTTAAAAACTGACATGAACTCTGGCAGAAGACCTCTCAGACGTTGCTCTTAAGAATTATAATACGGCCTCATAGTACAGAAGATATAAACCCTCTGTCATATTATATGTCAAATGCTCTAGATAAATTGTATCATTTAATCTTCATGACATCTAATATTATGAATTAAGAGCTGAGGCCTGGAGAGTGTAACTGGCCCAATATTGCACAGCTGGTAAGTGAAATAGGCTGAATTTGATTTCAAGTCTCTCTGATTTAAAGCTTATGTCAGTGTCTGTCTCTGTAAGTGACACAGAAGGAAGAGAAGTGGCTAGCAAGGCAGAAGTCCTGACTTCCCTGGATGACATTATTTTAACTTTAATGCCAATATCTGACAGATTTGAAAATACCTGAAACTGAGGATCTTCATTAAACAGTGAGGAGTTTTGCCTGGGTCAGTAGTTTTCAGACAGTGTTCCTTGAAGCCCCAGGGGATTCTTCAAAGGAGAAAGTCCAAGTCCAAGCTTTTGTTGGGTTTTTAATAAGAAAGGCTTATATCTCATTCGCCTTACATGTAGTCTGGACCATGACGTTGCCAGAAACAGCATCACCTCTATAATTAATTCAATCTCCTACTAAGCAACCACAAACTCCTATTCTTTCAGCTTATATTCTCTGGTACTCTCATGTCAATAATTATCCAGACTCATTGAAATCACTAATTCCCTGACCCCCTCCACTTTCTCTCTAATTGCCAGCCTTCTATCATTCAGACCCTAGCCCAGATTCATGGCCCATGATACTATCATAGTAATATCTCTAAGTTTCTTGCCTGTGTGTGCTTTAATTGTGCCCATCCCAACCCTGAATGAATCTAACCCTTTGACTTCTCATTTCCTCATTCACACAGCTTAATTTGCTGAAGTCCATCACATAACTGGAAAAATTGCTTTCGTCATATAGTCATGATCACCAACCCCAAACTCAATACTGTCTAGCTCCTTTGGTCTGATACCCAGTTGAGTTCACTCACTAGGTTAACAGCAGGCATTATTCTAATAAGCTCAGTCTCCTACTCTTTGCAAAATTCTCCAATTTATCAAATATCCCAAACTTTAGCTCTATTTATAGTAGTTGAGCTTACCTTGTATCTTGTTAAAGAAAGAGGAGGAGGGGGACAGGAGGAAGGGAAGGAGGAGGAAGAGGAACAAGGGAAGGAGAATAAGGAAAAGGAGATGTAGAAGAAAAAGCAGAAGCCACCTAATAGTATCTGGCATACCCTCCTACCTTCAAATGTACAAAAATACCTAATCTGTAGTCATTTCTCTTTCTTTCCTATTATAACCATGAAACATACCTTCCTAGCAATGATCATGCCCTCTACCCTTTCCATATGCTTTGGATTTCATTCTCTCTCATGTTCTCAGTTATCCTACTCTCTCTTGCATCTTCTGTCTCTCCTTCTATAATAGATTTTTACATCATCATTAAATGTTATCACAATTCTCATATTGTTTTTTTAATCCTCATTTATTCTCATATTCCCCTCTAGCTACTTCCCCATTTTTCTGTAAAGCAAAACTCCCCCAAAAAGTTAAAGATAATATCTAACATACTTAAATGAAGAGGCATAAGCCAACATATTTAATATACCTTTCACAAGGTCTCATCTATGCCAGATGCTCAATAAATGATAGCACTGATAGTAAAAATGAGAATACAAATAATAATTGCAACAAACATAGACATTTTCTTATATGCCAGCAAAAACTCTTAGCATTATGAGTAGATTATCAAAAGTTGCCCCTTCAACAGCCCTATGAAGCAGGTATTAATTTTATCCTAGTTTTATAGATGATGTATTTGAAGCTTAGAAAGCTTAATTTGCCCAAGGTCACACATCTAGTAGAAGACCTGACCAGGATTTCCTTCCAAATCTCTCTGACTGCATAGACGGTGATTGTCACCCTCTAAGTCACTTCTTCTTCTGTTGCTCCAGTGCTCTTTTTATACTTCTTACCTCACAAGACCAGAGTAGCAGAGAAACAATTAGGAAGGATTTCTGTGAAGTTGAATAATGCTGGCTTAAACTCCAGCTCCCTTAGGGCATCAGTACATAGGCAGATCCGCTAGTAAAATTCTAAGGAAAGTGTTTTTATGGAGGGGAAACAAGTTTTATTCACAACAAATGATCAAAGAAATATTCTGTGAATAAAAATGATAAAAGAGGTTCTAATAAGGATAATATGAAGGTTGGGAGGGGGGGAGATTTGTGGGTTTAGGATGGGAGAGACAGCATAGGAATGGACAGATGATGATGATCTTCTGGTGAATATACCAAATATAAACTAACTATGGAAACACTTTTTGGTAACCAGTTACAGTAGGAATGGACTTCAGACATTGAGTGATTTATACTCAGCCAACTGTCCTTGATTCAGAGTCTTAAACAGCTCACATGGGTTTATTTGGGTAATGTACCTAGCACAGCCTCTGGTATATAACAGGAGATCAGCAATGGTAGCTATTATTATTCAGGTTCTGTGGTTATTGAATAAATGGCACCTCCTCTTTTCATAGTAAATTTTGAAATTACATATTAATATAATTCTACATGCGCCAAAGATGCGTAAAAATAGATAATGCTTTTTTAGGCATTCACTCTGACAGGCTATTGAATTAACTCACTCTTTTAATCTTTTCAATAACCCATTAGAGAGGATACTATTATTATCCCCATTTTACAGAGAAGCTAAGTAGGTTATATAACATCACACGGTCAATAGGAGTTAGAGGCAGGATCGAACCCATGCCTTTAACCAACACTTTTAAATGATCAATATAGGTATTAGGTATTATGCAACTGATTTCTCCAATGCATACAATACTGGCTTAGAGACATAAAGGGTGTGTGTGCGCACGCATGTGTGTGTGTGTATGTGTTTCAAGTGAACCATCATCTATTTTCAACAAATAGAATTGTTGGTTAACGTGAGGAAAGAGCGAGAGAAGAAATGAAAGAAAAAGGAAAGAAGAAAAGAGGAAGGGAAGAAAGGATGAAAGGGAAGGAGGAAAAGAGGAAGGGAGGAAGCATGAAAGGGAGGGAGGAAAAGAGGAAGGGAGGATGGGAGGAAGAGGGGAAAGAAGGAAGGGAGGGAGGGAGGGAGCAAAAGAGCCAGGCATGGTGTCTCACGCCTGTAATCTCAACACTTTAGGAGGCTGAAGCAGGTGAATTACTTGAGGTTAGGAGTTCGAAACCAGCCTGGGCAACACGGCAAAACCCCATCTCTACTAAAAATACAAAAATTAGCCAGGTACAGTATTGCATGCCTATAATCCCAGCTATGCAGGATGCTGAAGCACAAGAATTATTTGAACCCAGGAGGTGGAGGTTGAAATGAGCCAAGATGGCACCACTGCACTCCATCCTAGGAGAGTGAGAAGAAAGAGGAGAGAGGGAGAGAGGGAGGGAGAGAGAGAGAGAGGGAAAGAGAGAGAGAGATAAGTCTGTATTAAATACAGTTCAACACAAATGGAAGGAACCATAAGAAGCAGAAAGCATTCAATGAATGAGGTGATGACCCACTCTACATATTAAATGCAAGGGATGACTGGCAAAGTTGGAATGTCCTCAAAGATGCTCTCAATCAATAGGGAAATGTCAAGACCAGAGGGAAAAGCTGAATGTAAACAATGCATCAAAAGTGCTTACAATTAGATAACAAAAAGTCAGGTAGGAAACACTGGAGGTTAAAACACATTGATTGCAAAATCAGTCACAATATGAAAAGTGTACCCTTGAATAGAGGCCAAATACAATTAAAGAAAGTGTGGAGACTAAGTATACCTGGAGAAGGAAAAAGGAAAAGTAAATTGTAATGGTTGAGGGGAGAGTTGCCTAACCTGCTATACACCAAACAGTTAATTTTTATATCCACCCTTTGAAATATGTTGACTATTTCTATTTTACATGAGAATATTGAGACTTAAAGAGGCAAAGTGAATTTTCCAGGGTCACTTAACTATTATGGTGAATTTCAAGCACAGCCACTAAGAATCAGAATTTGCACTATATTGACTTATAAATCCACGATTTTTTTCATTCCCAGAAATTGCCTCTGAATTATTAACTATATAGTTATGAGCAAGCATGTCCAAGAGGTTTAACTAAGAGAAAAAAATGGCATGGAATCTCAAGCCTTTTCTTTCCACCCAGTCACTTGGGATTTCTCATGCTTCAGAAGCACCATTGCATTTTGACAGCATCAGTTATGGGTTGTTCAGCCTGTTACAGCTTTGCATTAGTTTCTTGTGGATCCTTCTCATGTTCTCTTCTTTTTTCTTTTTCTTTTTCTTTTTTTTTTTTAATTTTTCATGGCACCAAGTACAAGACAGATGAGCTAGGTATTAGTGGAAAATAAAATCCATAGGCCAGGTGTGGTGGCTCATGCCTGCAATCCCAGCACTTTGGGAGTCCAAGGTGGGTGGATCGCAAGGTCAGGAGTTCAAGACCAGCCTGGACAAGCTAGTGAAACCCCATCTCTACTAAAAATACAAAAATTAGCCAGGTGTCGTGGTGGGCACCTGTAATACCAGCTACTCGGGAGGCTGAGGCAGAGAATTGCTTTAACCTGGGAGGCGGAGATTGCAGTGAACCAAGATCACACCACTGCACTCTAGCCTGGGCGACAGAGTAAGACTCCATCTCAAAAAAAAAAAAAGAAGAAAAAATAAAAGAAAACCCATGAACATGTACTCTCTCTCTCTCAATCTCTCTCTCTCTCTCTCTCTCTCTCTCTCTCTCTCTGTCTCTCTCCCTCATTTAACAAAGGATGCCAAAACAAGGCCACACAGGGCACGAGCAGTTAAAGTTGCCTTACCATAACTTGTATCTTTTTTTTTTTTTGGTGTTTTTAGGGGTTGTTTTGTTTTATTTTTATTTCAATAGCTTTAGGGGTACAAGTGGTTTTTGGTTACATGGATGGATAATAGGATAAATATATGTATCTATAAAGGGGAGTTTATTAAGCATTAACTAACATAATCACAAGGTCCCACAGTAGGCTGTCTGTAAGCTGAGGAGCCAGGAAAGCCAGTCCAAGTCTCAAAACTGAAAAACTTGGAATCCGATGTTTGAGGGCAGGAAGCATCCAGCATGGGAGAAAGATATAGGCTGGGAAGCTAGGCCAGTCTCTCTTTTCACATTGTTTTGCCTGCTTATAATCTACCCATGCTGGCAGCTGATTAGATTGTGCCCACCCAAATTAAGAATGGGTCTGCTTCTCCCAGCCCACTGACTCAAATATTAACCTCCTTTGGCAACACCCTCACAGACACACCCAGGATCTATACTTTGTATCCTTCAATCCAATCAAGTTGACACTCAGTATTAACCATCACACCTAACTAGTGTACTTTGTACCCACTATGTAGTTTTTTCATCCTTCATCCCCCTTCTGAGCTTCCATAGTCCATTATAGTACTCCGTATGCCTTTGTGTACCCATAGATTAGGTCACACTTATAAGTGAGAACATACGGTATTTGGTTGTCAATTCCTGAGTTACTTCACTTAGAATAATGGCCTCTAGCTCCATCCAAGTTGCTGCAAAATACATTATTTTGTTCTTTTTTAATGACTGAGTAGTATTCCATGGTGTATATATATTGCACTTTATTCACTCATGGGTTGATGTGCACTTAGATTGGTTCCATATCTTTACAATCGTGAATTGTGCTGTGATGAACATATGCATGTAGATGTCTTTTTGATATAATAACTTCTTTTCCCTTGGGTAGATATTCAATAGTGGGATTGCTGGATCAAACGGTAGATCTACTTTTAGTTTTTGAGAAATCTCCATACAGTTTTCCATAAAGGTTTTACTAATTTACTTTCCCACCAGCAGTGTATAAGCATTCCCTTTTTACCACATCTACACCGACATCTGTTGTTTTTCGATTTTTTAATAATGGCCATTCTGGCTGGGGTAAAGTAGTATCTCACTATAGTTTTAATTTGCATTTCAAGTGATTAGCAATGTTGAACATTCTTTCATATATTTGTTGGCCATATGTATTTACACATATTTGTGTATCTTCCTGCAAGAAGTGTCTGTTCATGACAATTGCCTATTTTGATGAGATTATTTATTTTTTCTTGCTGATTTGTTTGTATTCCTTGAAGATTCTGGATATAATTCCTTTGTCTGATGCACAGTTTGCAAATATTTTCTCCATTCTGTGGGTTTCTGCTGTTTCTCCCACTCTGTCTGCTTTTGTCTTTTGCTGATTATTATGTCTTTTCCTGTGCAGAAGCTTTGTGTTTAGTGAGGTCACATTTATTTTAGTTTTTGTTGTATTTCCTTTTTTAGGTCTTAGTCATAAATTCTTTGCCTAGGTCAACATCCAGAAGAGTTTTTCCTAGATTTTCTTCTAGAATTTTTATGATTTCAGGTCTTAGATTTAAGTCATTAATTCATCTGAATTGATTTTGTATGTGGTGAGGGATAGGGATCTAATATCATTCTTCTACATATTGCTATTCAGTTTTCCCAACATCATTTATTGAATAGGGTGTCCTTTCCCCAATTTATGTTTTTGTATGCTTTGTCGAAGATCAGTTGGTTGTAAGTATTTGGCTTTATTTCTAGATTCTCTATTCTGTTCCATTGGTCTATGTCTCTACTTTTATACTAATACCATGTTGTTTCAGTTACCATAGCCTTGTAGTATAATTTGAAATTAGGTAATTTGATGCCTCCAGATTTGTTCTTTTTCTTTAGGATTGTCTTAGCTATTTGAGCTTTTTTGGTTCCATATGAACTTTAGAATTATTTTTTCTAATTCTGTGAAAAATGATATTGGTATGTTGATGAATTGCATTGAATCGTAGATTGCTTTGGGCAGGATGGTCATTTTCATGATATTGATTCTTCCAGTCCATGATCATGGAAAGTATTTCCATTTGTTTGTGTCATCTATGATTTATTTCAGCAGTGTTTTATAGTTCTCCTTGTAGAGATCTTTCACCTCCTTGGTTAAATATATTCCTAGGTATTTTAATTTTTTTCAGCTATTGTAAAAAGGACTGAGTTCTTTATTTGATTCTCAGCTTGGTCATCCTTGGTGTACAGCAGTGCTATTGATTTGCGTACATTGATTTTGTAACCTGATATTTTACTGAATTCATTTATCAAATCTAGAAATCTTTTGGAGGAGTCTTTAGGGTTTTCTAGGTATACAATTATATCATTGGCAAACAGAAATAGTTTTACTCTATCTTTTCCAATTCGGATGCCCTTTATTTCTTTCTCTTGCCTGATTGCTTTTGGTAGGACTTCCTACCATAACTTTTGTAACATGGATCTATGGTCCCCAATTAGGTTGTCCATGCAAAGCAGGGTCTTTATACTTGGAGTTTATATCACTCTTCACGAAAAACCGACTTAATTCTTTTAAGGGAATATTATTGATAGAATTGGAAATGTCATGATTCTCTCACCCTCTCTGACAATTCCAAAACTTTAGGGTATGTTTCTTGCAATATTTCACTCCTGGAAATTATTTTTCATCTAGGGTTCTTTGGATTTAAAGTAAAAGAAAGTTCAACAAAGGAAAATTTACCGTCTCCTGGAACCATTAATGTAAATCCTAAATAATGTGGCTCCAGGATTGGTTAATTCAGTTACTCCACATTATTAAAGACCCAGGTTCTTTCAACCATTGATGTGTCACCTTTGTCCAATTGAAAGATGCTGCCGCATTTTCTAACTTCCTGTATAAACACAACAACATCCCTCCTGTGTGTTACTTTTAAAAGGAAGAAATCTTTTCCAGAATATCCTTATTAGACTTCTTGTTTTGTCTTAGTGGCTAGGATCACATTACATGCAATTCAAAAAAAAAATCTAAGCTAAATGAGAGAATCAACGTTGCCCACCTTGTTCACCTCTGTCTCCCTAGAATTCAGAATAATGTCTGGTACTTATATTTAAATAAACTAGAACAACCTATTTCATTTTATAATGTACTAATGATAAAAACAGTAATAGAAATAATATAGCACATCTGTTGAGACATGTACTCTGGAGCCAAATGGCCTGGTATTATTTTCTGTCTCTTTCTGGATCTCAAATCAACAAAACTGGATTAATCATCATCTTTCATTCATGATACACTCTTGTTATTGCTCCATATATAGATCAGTTGTTTATTCACTTATTTACTAACAGCGCAAGACACATTCATAAACTCATCACTCAAAACAAAAATTAGGACCTTGACAATAACCTACATCTCACTTTATGATTACCATTCCCATTCCCTGCCAGACCCCACCAAAGATAACAGTTCTAATGAACTAGTCTAGTGAATTATGTTTCAATATGCCCTTGATTTTCTTGATTTCTTTTTTATAGTTTATTAAATCTACATGTATCATAAAAATATTTTATTGTTTTCAACTTTACAAAAAGATTATAAACTTATATGTAATATTTTGGTATTTTTTCACTTAATATTACATTTGCTGATATTCACTCATATCTTTGCATGTCATCATAGTCTATTCACTTTAACTGCTATATAATAGTCCATTCTGTGAATATTCTGCCATGTGTTCTCCTACTTTCCTGTTGATTATCAGTTGATTTATTTCATGTATTTACTATATTTAAAGAGCTTTTGTAAATACGCTGGCATAGCTCCCCACTCTACACATACAAGAGCTTCTCTTTGATATTTACACATCCATGTGGATTTGCTGGATCATGAGGTTCATGAATATTCAAACCTAGTGGGTAAATAAAACTGTTTTCCAAAATGGTTGAACCAATTTACAAATCCAGTAGCAATGTCTGTGATAGCTTGTGGCTCTACTTCCACTTTGATATGTGATATTGTCCTTTCCCTGATTCCACTTTTTTCTGTTGAGTTATTTGTGCTTTCTTTATAGATTTGTTGATTATACACACACACAGACAAACACACACACACACACACACACACACACACACTCTCCTATTTTTTATCCAACCCCTTTCTTGTTTTTCTGCTATATTTAGGGTAAACAATTTATCTATGCCTTTGTTTTTCACCTATAAAATGAGGGGAAAGATGCTACCTACCTCATAGAGTTGTCTTGAGGAATAAATTAGTTAATATAGAGCTAGCAAGTGCCACTAAAGTGTTAATTTTTATTTATTACATGGAAATTGCTATCTACTAGGCACTATTATACTGGATCTCATTCAATCTCACAAAATCCTGTAGATATCAAGTTTATCATTCCCACTTTACAAAAAAAAAAAAAAAACAAGTTAAGTCTTTAAAAAGTTAAATAACTTGCCCCAGATCATACAGCTAGAATATAGTAGGGCTAGACTGTGCCCCCAAATAGTCTCGTACTGAACTTCAGAGTGCTTTTTAATCACTTTACCTTACTGCCTCTTTTTTCATCATGAAAATGAAAAACTCTTGTGAAATTTTGCAGAGGAAAATACCACAGAAAGTAACATTTTGATTACCATGTTTCTTACATATGTGGAAAATATAGTTTCTACCTTGCAGAGTTGTTATTTAAATTGGTCTGATTTTTGAATAGGAGTAAAAATTTACAGTAAAATGTTCTAGGTATATCAATTTGCCTAAAATTGATCAATATAATATATATGGCATATGACTAGCACATGATAGGTGGTTAGTTAGCAAATGCTAGTTATGATTATTATTTTCTCACATCTCACAAATCCAATGAGACAAATCTGCTACCCATCTTATCAATGGGAAAGTAAAGCTCCAAGAAGATAAGTAACTTGCTCGAAGTTATGCATTATCAGAGTAGTTGTAGACCCATAAGCCTGACTTATTGCCTACATACATCTGCAAAATGCTATATTTTACTACAGAAATTGCTAAATTTCTCTAGTCCAAAGAACAAGGATTACATAGCCTAGATGGGAAAAACAAATATAAACAACCATCATTATTAACAAATGGCCTAACAATGAGAGAAAATGATTAATTCAAATTTTAGGTAAATTGATCTACCTATAACATTTTACTGTAAATTTTTACTCCTATTCAAAACTCAGACCACTGTTTTTATGATGCACACAAAAAAAGAAATTAACAGATATGTAGGGCTCTTTAATAAATATATATATACACTATAATAACTGTGATAAATATCGAGAATGGGAAATACAGTGTTGGAATATCAAATCCCATGGTATAACATTCTTTTTTTTAACCATTTAAGGGTAATTTACATATATTATAGTTATTTATCCTTAAATAGTTCAGAGCATATTCTTAGTACAAGATATTTTCTTATGTAATCACAATGCAACTGTTAGCCTCAGGAAATTTAACATTGACACAGTACTTTTTGTCTAGGTTAGTGTCCATATTTTAATTTTGTTAATTGGCTCAATAAAGACCTTTATGACATTTTGCCCCCTCAATACAGGATCTAGTCTAGGGTCAGGTATTGCAATTAGTTATGTCTCTTTAGCCTCCTTTATTTACTCTGGAGATGGTTTATAGGTCTTTTTAAATTTTTTATTGATACATAATATTGTACATTTTTATAGGGTACATATTTGAGATCTAAAAAAGTTAATCTCATAGAGGTAGACATTAGAATGATAGTTATCTTCTTTTTAGTGATCTACTATTATCTTCTTTACCTCTCTGTCTACTTAAATTATGTGGTAATCATCTTCAAATATTTAAAAGGCTTTGTGTTGAAAAATGAATTATGTTTGTTCTATATGGCTCTGTAGAAGAGACCTAAGACCAATGGCAGACTGTATAGGAAGATAATAATATTATTAGCAATAATAATAAGCTAATATTTATTAAACATTTATTATCCATTAAGCACTGTGATAAGTACTTCATGTGAATCATCTCATTTAATGATGCAAGTGGTAGGTTTCACTCTGTAAGAAAGAAAACAGGGGAATGGAGAAGTTAAATAACCTGTTAAATAATTTATGACTGATGAGCAGTAGATAGCAACCAAGGATTGCTGAAGTCCAAAATGCATGTTCTCTACCACAATGGAATATGCTTTAAAAGAAGAAAAGCTTTGAAACTGAACTGTCCAAAGAGCCATTTCCCCATCATTAGTGACATAAAAGAAAGGGCGACCTAAAAGAAACCATTTGACTGGGATCTTACTGAAAAGGTTTATATGTTTATTAATTTAAGCCAGATTTATTAAGTGACTACTATATAGGAGTCACATAATTTTACAAGTTAATGATTAAATGAAAGCCAACATTGTGTCAAGAAAGTAAATTTAAATGTAAGGTAGAAAATTGAACTGAATGACTTTTTTAGTTTCTCTAGCTGTGTAATTCTGTGACTCATTATTTCCCTATTCTAAATAATGTCAGTAGTTACTAAAACAATTAAAACTAAAGGAAATTGTCAATTCAGCTAGCCAATTTCTCTCTTTCCCATTATTTTACCCACTCTTCTAGTCAATATGCTGATTAATTATGTTCAATGCCATCCAAAATTGAGAAGTGAAATCGAGGCATTCCTACTGAGTTTGCAACTAATACTGAAACTTCAAGCTGTGATGTAGCTGTGAACTGCCTATCTCCTAAATATTTCATATACTTTCACTGCCATTTCATCAGGGATGGAAGATAATCCATTTTTCTGCATGAAATCATCATTTCATTTCCTGTTGTCAGGCTAGATAGCTTATCTATTTTGATAACAAAAGATGTAGATACCACTTTTGTTTCCTCCATTTACCAAACATTATGAGACATTTCCCTACTAATTACTGAGCAAATTGAAAAGAGTAAGACAAGTGCCAACCTTCCCTGAGTTGTTCATAAAAAACCTTTTGAATACTTTATACACTTTGGGAAGATTTTATGACAAAAGTAGTTTTGAGAAAAAAAATCATTTGTGGCCATTTTTGCATTATGTAGTTTCTGACAAGAATATATCCACAATGGAGGATGGTTCCATAGTAATCAGATTCCATTTATTCTTTGCATTTGATAAGAAAGTGGCAATCGATTATTACAAGGTTGGTCAGTAAACATTATGACCAACTTGTGCTTTATGAGATGGCTGTAGGTCACACCACAACAATAGAAAAGCAGGAAAACGCTTTGTGTGCCATTGAAAAAAAAGACTTGAAACTTACAATGGTTCCACCATTGCCTACAGTGGCTTTGCATCAGATTGGTCCATAGAGCTTTGAAAATAATGTACACTGCAAGCTCACCTTTGTGCTTTCTAATTCAAGAGGCGTGGGGTGAGCCACGACCTCAGAAATGTACCTGAAGTCTTCAGATGAGTCTGATGTACTCGCCCAGTGGAGAACTGTTGATTTGCCTGATAAAGTACAAAATCCTGCATGCCTACATCAAAACATCTGATGTATCCCGTAAATATATATACTTACCATGTACACACCAAAATTAAAAATTAAATAAATAAAAAAATTCTTAGCATGGTCACTAGATACATGATGCTTAGCATCACATACCAGCCCCATTTCCAAACTACTTCAAGACTTATGCTTAAGTCATACTGAATTACTTGTAGCTTTTTGAAAGCATCGTGCTGTTTTTCATGATGCTCCTTTCCCTAGATTAAACTTTTCCCCTTGTACACTTGGAGCATTCTATTTTGGTTTTCTTTTTCCCCCAATGTACACTTGGAGCATTCTATTTTTTTTTTTTTTTTTTTTTTTTTTTTTTTACAAGCTCTTACTCTGTCACCCAGGCTGGACCATAGCTCACTTGCTGCCTCAACCTCCCAGGCTCAAATGATGCTCCCACCTCAACCTCCCTGAGCATTCTATTCTTATTTTAAGACCTAGTCCGGGGGAGGGGTGAGATGGCTGATTAGAAGCAGCTGAGGTCCACAGCACTCACGGAGTGAAATGAAAACGGACCAGTGAATTCAACACCTTTAACTGAAATATCCAGGTTCTCACATTGTAACTGAATAGGCAAGCAGCTTGGACCTACCGCGGCAACAGCCCGCCCAGGAGTGACCTGGAGCCAAAGGAACCCGCACCCCCAGCGAGGGGATGCTGTGAGTGATTCTGTGACCCACCAGCAAAGCCACGCTTCTCCTATGGATCTTTGCAACCCGAAGAACAGGAGATTTCTTCATGAGCCCACACCACTGGGGGCCGATACACACAGCTGAGTCTCTGCAAAACAACTGCTCAAGCGCACACAGAGACCCAGGAGCTTTGCATACTCAGGCCCCAGATCCCTGCCAATGCGGAAAATCCGTCCATACACATCCCTAGAGAGGAGGCTGAATACAGGGAGCCAAGCAGTGTTGTTCTACGGGCCCCACTTCCAAGGCAGCTCACAAGTTAAGACCCACTGCTTGGAATCCCAGCCAGCCAAGGCAGAGGGCTGAAGTCCACCTGAGACAGGGACTGTGTTCCGGGAAGGAGGGGCAGCTGCCATCTCTGTGGTTTGAGGGAAACAGCCATTCCAGCTTGCCTGCTGTGGAGAGTCCAGACCAGATGGCCCAGACAAGGAGGGGCCCCCCATGGCACAGTGCAGTGGCCTTGCCAGATTGCTTCTTTTTTTTTTTTGGAGAAGGAGTCTCACTTTGTCGCCCAGGCTGGACTGCAAGCTCCGCCTCCGGGGTTCACGCCATTCTCCTGCCTCAGCCTCCCAGTAGCTGGGACTACAGGCGCCTGCTACCACACCCGGCTAATTTTTTTTGTATTCTTAGTAGAGACGGGGTTTCACCGTGTTAGCCAGGATGGTCTGGATCTCCTGACCTCGTGATCCGCCCACCTCGGCCTCCCAAAGTGCTGGGATTACAGGTGTGAGCCACCGCACCCGGCCCAGACTGCTTCTTTAACTGGGCCCAACTCACTCCTCCTCACTGGGGAAGCGGGGCGGGGAAGGGCAGGGGGCCGGTCTTCAGTTCTGCAGACAAGAGATCTGATCTCTCCCTGGGAGGGAGCTCCCAGCTGGAGGGATGGCTGCTATCTTTGCAGTTCCCTAACCTCAGCCATTCCATCCTGCTGGCTGTGAAGAATACAGGCAGCCAGTTCAGCACACCTGCTCTATTAAGAAGCAACCAGACTGCTTCATTGGGTGGGTTCCTGAACCCATCCCTCCTGAGGGGGTGAGATCTTCTAGCAGGAGGGGACCCCAACCACCTCCTGCAGGAGAGGCCAAGGAGACTGGTGTCTGGAGCGGATCCCCAGAAAACAGCAGCAGTCCTACAGTAGAGTGGCCTGACTATTAAAAGAAAAACAAACAAACAGAAAACAATATTCACAAATGAAAGACCCCACAAAAACCCCACTCAAAGATCAGCAACCTCAAAGATCAAAGGTAGATAAGCCCACAAAGAGAGAAAGAATAAACACAGAAATGCTGAAAACTCAAAAAGCCAGAGTGCCCCTCCTCCTACAAATGACGGCAACACCCCTCTAGCAAGGGCACAGAACTAGGCTGGGGCTGAAATGGTTGAATTAACAGAAATGGGCCTCAGAAGGTGGGTGATAACAAGTTTCAATGAGCTAAAGGAACATGTTTTTACCCAAAATTGATCACTTAGTAGCAAGTAAAACACTCCTCAGCAAATGCACAATAACTGATAGTCTCTCAGACCACAATGCAATCAAATTGGAACCAAGATTAAGAAATTGATTCAAAACCACACAACTACCTGGAAATTGAACAACCTGCTTCTGAATGACTCTTGGGTAAATAATGAAATTAAGGTAGAAATCAAGAAGTTCTTTGAAACTAATGAGAACAAAGAGACAACATACAAGAATCTGTGGGATGAAGATAAAGCAGTGTGAAGAGGGAAGTTTATAGCACTAAATGCCCAATTCAAAAAGCCAGAAAGATCTCAAGTTGACAAACTAACATCTCAACTAAAAAAAACTAGAGAACCAAGAGCAAACAAACCCCAAAGCTAGCCTGCTTTGACAAGATATAACCAAGATCAGAGCCAAGCTGAATGAGATAGAGACACTGAAAATCCTTCCAAAAATCAATGAATCCAGGAGCTGGTTTTTTGGAAATAATAATAATAATAAAAAAATAGACAGGCTAAGAGAGAAGAATCAAATAAACACAGCTGGAAATGATAAGGGGATATCACCACTGACCCCACAGAAATACAAACATACATCAGAGAATACTATAAACAGCTCTATGCACATGAACTAGAAAAATCTAGAAGAAATCGACAATTTCCTAGGCAAAGGCACCCTCCATAAACCAGGAAAATATTGAATTCCTGGGTAGACAAATAACACGTTCTGAAATTGAGGCAGTAATAAATAGCCTACCAATCAAAAAAAAGCCCAGGACCAGACAGAATCACAGCTGAATTCTACCAGAGGTATAATGAAGAGCTGGTACGATTTCTACTGAAACTATTCCCAAAAATTGAAGAAGAATGACTCCTACCTAACTCATTATATGAGGCCAGCATCATCCTGATACCAAAACCTGGCAGAGATACAACAAAAAGAGAAAACTTTAGGC
Source organism: Macaca mulatta (assembly GCF_049350105.2). Taxonomy (NCBI): domain Eukaryota; kingdom Metazoa; phylum Chordata; class Mammalia; order Primates; family Cercopithecidae; genus Macaca; species Macaca mulatta. The sequence goes on from NC_133419.1 coordinate 83,108,171, forward strand.
CAATATCCTTGATGAACATTGGTGTAAAAATCCTCAATAAAATACTGGCAAACCAAATCCAGCAGCACATCAAAAGTTTATCCTTCATGATCAAGTTGGCTTCATCCCCAGGAGGCAAGTTTGGTTCAACATATGCAGGTCAATAAATGTGATTCATTACATAAACAGAACTAAAGACAAAAACCACATAATTACCTCAATAGAGGCAGAAAAGACCTTCAATAAAATTCAACATCTCTTCATGTTTAAAAACTCTCAATAAACTAGATATTGAAAGGACATACCTCAAAACAATAAAAGCGATATGTGACAAACCCGCAGCCAATATCATACTGAATGGGCAAAAGCTGGAAGCATTCACCTTGAAAGCCATCATAAGAGAAGGATGTCCTCTCTCACCACTTCTATTCAACATAGTAATGGAAATCCTGGCCAGAGCAATCAGGCAAGAGGTAGAAATAAAACGCAGTCCAACAGGAAGAGAGGAAGCCAAATTATCTTTGTTTGCAGATGATATGATCTTATATCTGGAAAACGCCATCATCTCAGCCCAAAATCTTCTTAAGCTGATAAGCAAGTTCATCACAGTCTTGGGATATACAATCAATGTGCAAAAATTGCTAGCATTCCTATAAACCAACAACAGGCAAGCAGAGAGCCAAATCATGAATGAACTCCTATTCACAATTACCACAAAAAGAATAAAATACCTAGGAATATGGCTAACAAGGGAAGTGAATGACCTTGTGGTTCAAGGAGAACCACAAACCACTGCTCAAAGAAATCAGAGATGACAAACAAATGGAAAAACATTCCATACTCATGGATAGGAAGAATTAATATTGTGAAAATATGCATACTGCCCAAAGCAATTTATAGATTCAATGCTATTCCCATTAAACTATCATTGACCTTCTTCACAGAATTAGAAAAACCTATTTTAAAATTCATATGGAACCAAAAAAGAGCCTGAATACCCAAGGCAATCTTAAGCAAAAAGAACAAAGCTGGAGGCATCACACTACCTAAACTATACTACAAGGCTACAGTAACCAAAACAGCATTGTACTATATAAGAACAGACACATAGGCCAATGGAACACAATACAGAATCCAGAAATAAGACTGCACACCTGCAACCATCTGATCTTAGACACACCTGACAGAAACAAGCAATGGGGAAAGGATTCCTTATTTAATAAATGGTGCTGGGAGAACTGGCTAGAACTGACTATCCATATACCTTCCTTATGGCACATACAAAAATGAACTCAAAATGGATTAAAGACTTAAATGTATACCCAAAACTATAAAAACTCTAGAAGAAAACCTACGCAATACCTTTCAGAACATAGACATGGGCAGTAGTTTCATGACAAAGACTCCAAAAGCAACAGCAACAAAAGCAAAAATTGACAAATGGGATCTAACTAAACTAAAGGGTTTCTGCACAGCAAAATAAACTATCATCAGAGTAAACAGACTACCTACAAAATGGAGGAAAATTTTTGCAATCTACCCATATGACAAAGGTCTAATATCCAGCATCCACAAGGAACTTAAACGAATTTACAAGAAAACAACAAACAACCCCATTTAAAAAGTGGGCAAAGGAAATGAAGAGACATTCTCAAAAGACATACATGTGACCAACAAACATATGAAAAAAAGTTCAACATCACGGATCATTAGAGAAATGCAAATGAAAACCACAATGAGATAGCATCTCATACCAATCAGAGTGGCTATTATTAAAAAATGAAGTAAGATAAAAAAACACCACAGATGCTGGTGAGGTTGTGGAGAAAAAGGAACGCTTTTACAATGTTGGTGGGAGTGTACATTAGTTCAGCCACTGTGGAAGACAGTGTGGTGATTCCTCAAAGACCTAGAGGCATAAATACCATTTGACCCAGCAATCCCGTAACTGGTTATATACCCAAAGGAATATAAATCATTGTATTAAAAGATATGGCCGGGTGTGGTGGCTCAACCTGTAATCCCAGCACTTTGGGAGGCCAAGGTGGGTGGATCACCTGAGGTCAGGAGTTCGAGACCAGCCTGGCCAACATGGCGAAATCTCGTCTCTACTAGAAATACAAAAGAATTAACGACGTGGTGGCGAGCGCCTGTAATCCCAGCTACTCAGGAGGCTGAGGCAGGAGAATCACTTGAACCCGGGAGGCGGAGGTTGCAGTGAGCCAAGTTCCTGCCACTGCACTCCAGCCTAGGGGATGGAGCAAGACTGTGTCTCCAAAAAAAAAAAAAAAAAAAAAAAAATCTTTTTTTTTTCATGTTTGGCCGTATAAATGTCTTCTTTTGAGAAGTGTTGAGTTCATATCCTCTTCAGGGACATGGATGAAGCTTGAAACCGTCTCTCGGCAAACTGACACAAGAACAGAAAACCAAACACTGCTTTCTCACTCATAAGTGGGAGTTGAACAATGAAAACATATGGACACAGGGAGGGGAGCATCACACACCAGGGCCTGTCAGGGGATGGGAGGTTAGGGAAAGGATAGCATTAGGAAAAATACCTAATGTAGATGACGGGTTCACGGGTGCAGCAAACCACCATGGCACATGTATACCTATGTAACAAACCTGCACGTTCTGCACATGTATCCCAGAACTTAAAGTATAATAAAAGAAAAAAAAAAGGATACATTCACGTGTATGTTCCTTGCAGCACTATTTACAGTAGGAAAGTCATGGAATCAACCTAAATGCCCATCAACAATAGGCTGGATAAAGAAAATGTGGTACATGTAATACTGTGTAGCCATAAAAAGGAATGAGATCACATCCTTTGCAGGGAAATGGATGGAGTTGGAAGCCATTATTCTAAGCAAACTCATGCAGGAACAGAAAACCAAACACCACATATTCTTACTTACAAGTAGAATCTGATTAATGAAAACACAGGACACAGGGAGGAGAATAATATTGGGGGCTGGGGGTGGCAAGGGTAGGGAGCGCATAAGGAAAAATAGCTAATGGATGCTGGGCTTAATACCTGGGTGATGGGTTGATCTGTGCAGTAAACCACCATGGCACACGTTTGCCTATGGAACAAACCTGCACATCCTACACATGTATTCCGGAACTTAAAATAAAAGTTGAGAAAAAGAAAAGGAAATTCAAGCAAAAAAAAAAAAATGTCTAGGGAAAGTAAAATAGCCAACTAAGGTCGTAAATGCTTCAGCAAAGCTTGATAATAGCAATTTGAAAAATCATGCATGTGTAGTTTCATTTCATAAACCCCATCAGTAATGGGATAAATAAAGATTTCTTGCCTGGAAAGGAAAAAAAAAAGACCTATCCCAAGAATCATCACCTCTCTCACACTTTCCTAGTCACTCCCAAGAAAAATTAATTATACCCTGTTCTAAGTCTTTATTCTACCTTAAAACTTTAAAAAGTCATGTAATTAACACACTGTACAGTCACTATTTATCTACATCTCTGCCTTCTCCGCTAGGCTGTGAGCTCCTAGAAATCAAAGCCCATAACCTATTCATCTTTTTATTTATGGTAAATAAAACAATTCTCTGCTAATGGTAGGTATTAAATAATATTTATTGAATGAACAAACAAATGAATGAGTAAGTGAATGGAATTAGCATTCATCCAGTCTTTCAAGACAGAAATATGAATCTTAGATTCCTATCTGCTATTTAGTTGCCACAGTAATAAAGTTCTATAGATTCCACCACTGTAGTATTTGTTTTACTAGTTTATTCCTCTCCTTCCCCATTGCAAATGCGTAAATTTTCTTCCACAGACTAGTGCCACTTAACACTTTTCTATGATACCACAGTCTTCAGCAAAAGGCTTAACACTCTGTAATGCTACACAAGGTCCTTTCCACTCTGTTTACATGTGTCTAGGCCTCAGTTCTTACCATCACTACAAATACAGTCTAGAGTACACCCACATGGAACTGCTCAGGCCTCCAAAATGGGCCATTACCTCTATCTTACCTCTGTGTTTTTGGATATATTTCTTCTTCCCTTCTTAGATATGTTTCCTTCTTCTCTGCCTAAACAGATTCTACCTTCCTTTAAAAAAAATCAGCTCAACTGTTTAGAGTCCCTGGAAAGGCTCAGCAAATTGTCATCCTTCTAAGGGTTGGGCTAGGAGCATAGTCTTCTTCTGGCTTCCTATAACTCGCAGTGCATCTTTCTAGGCTCAGGCCATTGCATCACTGATTTATCTGTCTGTCTTTCCCAGAAGACTAAGGAATTTCCCAAGGAAGAGATTCTGGAAGAGGTGTACTAGCACCTAGTACAAGCACAGTGCATGTGATTCAACAACTCTACCAGTTGTATTGGTAATGTAACTTAAGGCTTATCTTATGCCAATTTTTAAAAATTATATTTAGTTTGAAGGATGTAAATATGGTTTTTCTTAATATCACCTGGAAAACATTTTAATGAAAGAAAATTATATTGTAATGAAAGAAAATTATATTGTAATGAAAGATAAAATTTGAGAATCAAAAATCAAGAGCCATTTTATCATGAAAACATCTTGCAAGGGGATTTTTGCAGAATATACCTACAGAATTGAAAGCCTTTCATAATCAAAGCACAGTGCCAGACACAGGAGAGTCAAAGATGATTTCTACCCTCAAGCAGTTGGCAGCTGAGTTTAATAATTAATTAAGAAATGAAATCATTATTGATCAATAGTATTTAGGCATAAACCTGATCAGCAGCAATTTTGCACTGTGACATAGACGTTCAAACTCATGTGTTCTCCCTGCTTTTTTTCTGATTGTTAATTTTGCTTGATTAAAAAGATGACTCTGTAAGAGTCTCCAATTCATTTATTTATTCATTCATTTAATAAATATTTCCTGACCATGTTCCACATAAGGTACTTTGCCAAGCACAGATGGTACAAAAAAGAAATAAGACAAATACTTTTCCTTGGAGGCACATTTAAGGAGAACAGATAAATATAATAAACATAGTAAGCTTAAAAACAACGTTAACGCTCCATGAAAATTATGAAAAGCTTCTCAGCTTCTCAGCATAACATTTAACTTGAATCTTGAGGAAGAAGTTAGAGTTTGCCAGAAATTTTATTATTAGAGGAAATGATAGTGTTTAACATGGAATTTGTTTTTACTGTGCACACTAATCAATATAAGCCTCTAGCCATGCATGCACAATTAACAACCCATTAAAGTCACAACTCTTCTAGAGATGGGTGTTCTGGCATTTTCCTGAGTAGTATCTCTTAGATTATTTTCCCAGGCATGTGGATTTATTTTTTTGTTGTTGATGAATAATGATTGTATATATTTATAGGGTACAATGTGATGTTTTGATATATGTATACATTGTAGGAAGATTAAATGAAGTTAATTAACATCCATAACCTCACCTGCTTGCCTTTTTAAGTTATTTTAATTGACAAAAATCATATATATTTATCAGTGTGTTTTGAAATATGTATACATACAGGAAAGGCTAAATTGAGCTAATTAACATGTACATTACCTATTTTCAAGAATACAATGTTATTAACTATATTCACCATGTTGTGCAATAGATCTCTTAAACTGATTCCTTCAATTTAACTGAAATTTCGTATCCTTTAACAGACATCTCCTCAACCACCCTCTCAGTCCCCCAGTAACCACCATTCTACTCTCTACAACTATGAGTTCAACTTTTTTAGATTTCACACACAAGCAAAATCATGCAGTATTTGTCATTCTGCAAGGCACTTCAATTTAAGGAAAAGTTCTCTCAATATAGATTCCTCAGGAGTACTAAACGCCAAATTATTCATTTTCTATATTTTACATATATTAACTAAAGGATTTTTAACAAACCTTTTGTAAGTACATGTGTAGGAAATACTCAACAAACTATATTTTCTATGCCATGAAGTCTTTGACTTGAGAACAATTCTACTGTCACCAAATTTTGCAAACATAGGCTTTCCAATGCCTTTAAAACATTCATGAAGGAGAAAAAGTTTTGCAATACTTTCAAAAACTAGAAAACATTTTGGTGAACAGTTGGCTAAATTCCCAGCTAGGATGAAGAGGGAGGAAGACTCATGCAATATACCAATTTTGGTTATTTTTTTCTTCTTAAGTTTGATTTTTCTAATTATAAATATAACAGGGTCACATTGTGGAAAATTGGGAAAATACAGAAAAATAATGATCATAATGGCTGTAATTTACTGAACACTTTCTCTGTGCCCAGCATTATGCTTTACATACATTATCTCATATAATATTCATCACCACCCAGTGAGATGTGTATTATAATTATCTTCATTTTTATGGTAAAGGAAAAAGGACTTAAAGTGACTTAGAGACACCAGTGAAGGATAGAGCATCTTAATGGCAGAACTGATCGAGCTGAAGAAATAATCAATAAGCTCAAAAACAGATTACTAAAAAATACACAGAGGAGAAAAAATAAAATGAAAAGGAGCAAAGGACACTTTGTTCTCTGGCACAGCATCAAAAGAGCAAATGAAAGAGTCACTGGCATTTAAGAAGGAGTGAAGAAAGAGAGAGGAATACAAAAACTATTCAAAGAAACAATAACAGACCACTTTCGAAACATAGAGACAGACATAAATATCTGGGTACAAGAAGGTCAAAGATCACCAAGAAGATTTAACCCAAATAAGACTACCTTGAGTCATATAATAACCAAAATCTCAAAGGTGAAGGGCAAAGAGAGTGTCTAAAAACAGCAAAAGAAAGAAGCAAATGACACATAAAGCAGCTCCAATACATCTAGCAGCAGACTTCTCAGTGGAAACCTTACAGGCCAGAAGGGAGTGAGATGACATATTCAAAGTGCTCAAGAAAAAACTGTTCACCAAGAATACTGTGTACAATAAAGCTATCCTTTAATAATACAAGAGATACAGACAAATAAAAGCTGAGGACATTTATCACCATCTTACAAAAACGGTCACCAGACCCATCTTACAAAGAATGCTGAAGGGAGTTCTTTTATCTGAAAGAAAAGGATGTTCACATGCAACAAGAAAACTTCTGAAGATACAAAACTCACTGATTAAAGTACATAGTATAAAGTGTATAGACAAATTCAGAATACTCTAATACTGTAACTGTGGTGTGCAAACTGCTTATGTATTTAGTATGAAGACTAAAAGACAAAACTATTTAAAATAATAACTACAACAATTTCTCAAGAGGTAGGCAATATAAAAATATACAAATTGAGACATCAAAAAGTAAATATGTAGGGAATGTGGAGTTAAAGTGTAGGATTTTTTTAGAGTTTGTTTCTTTCTTTCTTTTATTCTTTGTGGTCAAAGTTAAGTTGTCCTTGGTTTAAAACAACTTGTAGCTGTGAAATGTTTTTGTAAGCTTCATGACACAACAGAGAAGGGTAGCACAAGATTTCGAACAGAATGTCTGATTCCAAAGGCTTCAAACTTAATCATCGTCCACAAGGCTACCACCATTCCATCTAACTGTATGTTTTCTTTCTTTGCTTAATCAATTTACCAGCTTAATCTTTTAAATATTTTACTATGAATTTGTGCTAGGCACTATACTAGGTGGTGGAGAATACAGGGTTAAGTAAAACAGACCCAGTCTCTGCCATCGCATCTGCATTCTAATGGAAATAGTAGATATTGCACAACTAATTATGAATGTGATGAGTATTACAAAGGAAAAGTGTGGAGTGGTTTGGGAGCTTATAATAAAGGGGCCAAATCTAATCTGGTGGATTACAGGCTTCCCCAAGCTACCTATCAATGCACTTATTTACACATAATTAAGTTACACTGTTTTTGTAATTTTATATGTTGCTTTGGTCATATAACTCTATATCCTGAGCACTTACTGAGTAATTAAATATTGTTTGTTTCAACTGCCTATGTAATATTTAGACAAGGCAATGCATTCATTTATTTCACCATTTTATATTATTAGATATTTTACTACTTTCCCATTTTTCTTTATTATAGACAACAATACGGTTAACATCATCGTGCATACATCTCTTTATATATGTTAAGTAATTTTTCATGGGGAAAGAATCCCCAAATTTGAAAGTTTCAGATACTTAAGAGTATTGTAGAATTTTAAACATACATTTGCTAAATGGATGAATGTATAAAAGAACAGGGAAAAAAAGCAAATTATCATCATTTCAATTTGAAAGAGATTTGTGGCCATTCTGAGGAAGGGAAATGTATCTCTATATAGTTATTGTCATGACTCAAGTCTGAAGTGTCATTATTGACAGCAAAAAATTAAAAAGTGTTGGCACCTTCATCACTTACACTTCTATGTGTAATTTTGTACAGAATCACATTTCATCATTAGCATAAAACAAGACCCTCTTCCTCAATGCCTAGCACCAAAACTCTGGGTGCCATCCAATCACCAATAGGGAATTCTACTTGTGAATTTCATGCATGCTTTCTATTATCCCCACTAAGGGAGAAGAGCTCTGAAGACCAGCTATGTGACCATGGACACTTTTCTTAACTCCTTAGGTTCTAACTTCCTTATTTAGAAAATTAGGAAAAAATTCTCTGACTTTGTGACTATTAAGAGTATTAAAAGATAAAAGAGGGATGATATACATGTGCTGCACACCAACAGTGTATGACCTGTGTAAGGGCCTTCATTATATATAATGCCTACCAGTGGTGACTCAAGTAGGATTCAGACTATTCATTAAGAAAGAAAAACTTGTGGGGAGAAGGGAGCAGGGAATAAGTGGATGATAGCTAAAGAAAATAAGTCTTCTTTTTGAGGTGATAAGAATGTTACGAAATTGACTATGGTGATGGTTCCACATATCTATGAATACACTAAAAACCTAATAATTGTGCAGTTTAAATGAGTAAATTTGATGGTATGTGAAATATATCTCAATAAAGCTATTTTGTAAAAGTAAGTTACTGAGCAGCAATATAGCCCTAGTCAGACAGATTCTGGCCTAAGTAAAACAATGTTTTAATTAATTTGATAAATATTTATGAAGCATCTGCTATGTGTCAGGAATTATACCAGATGGTAAGAAGATAGAGACAGATAAGCCAAACAAATTAATGCCCTAAGGGAGCTAAAAAAGGTCAAAAATATATGAATATATAATATTCAGGCATGATGATAAGCACTATAAAAATAAAGAAAAGGATTAAAGACTATTTTAAGGAAGGTGATTTGGGAAGATAGCTCTTCAGAGCTACCACGTAAACCGAAAACTGAATTAAATAAAAAAGCAGTTGAGGCAAAGGAAGCGGCAAATATACTGGGCCTGGGATTTTAAAATGAGCATGGCTCATTCAAGAAATAAAAATGCTGGCCAGGTGCGGTGGCTCACACCTGTAATCCCAGCACTTTGGGTGGCCGGGGCAGGCGGATTACGAGGTCAGGAAATCGAGACCATCTTGGCTAACATTGTGAAACCCTGTCTTTACTAAAAATACAAAATGAAATTAACCAGGCGTGGTAGCGGGCGCCTGTAGTCCCAGCTACTGGGGAGGATGAGGCAGGAGAATGGTGTGAACCCGGGAGGTGGAGCTTGCAGTGAGCCGAGATCGCGCCACTGCACTCCAGCTTGGGCGACAGAGCCAGACTCCATCTCAAACAAAAAAAAAAAGAAAAGAAAAAGTTGTACAAAAGCAACAAAAGCCAAAATTGACAAATGGGATGTAATTAAACTAAAGAGCTTCTGCACAGCAAAAGAAACTACCATCAGAGTGAAAAGGCAACCTACAGAATAGGAGAAAAGTTTTGCAATCTACTCATCTGACAAAGGGTAATATCCAGAACCTACAAAGAACTCAGACAAATTTACAAGAAAAAAACAACCCCATCAAAAAGTGGGCAAAGGATATGAACAGACACTTCTCAAAAGAAGACATTTATACAGCCAACAGACACATGAAGAAATGCTCATCATCACTAGCTATCAGAGAAATGCAAATCAAAACCACAATGAGATACCATCTCCCACCAGTTAGAATGGTGATCATTAAAAAGTCAGGAAACAACAGGTGCTGGAGAGGATGTGGAGAAATAGGAACACTTTTACACTGTTGGTGGGACTGTAAACTAGTTCAACCATTGTGGAAGATGGTGTGGCAATTCCTCAAGGATCTAGAACTAGAAATACCATTTGACCCAGCCATCCAATTACTGGGGATATACCCAAAGGATTATAAATCATGCTGCTATAAAGACACATGCACACGTATGTTTATTGTGGCACTATTCACAATAGCAAAGACTTGGAATCAACCCAAATGGCCATCAGTGACAGACTGGATTAAGAAAATGTGGCACATATACACCATGGAATACTATGCAGCCATGAAAAACAATGAGTCCGTGTCCTATGTAGGGACATGGATACAGCTGGAAACCATCATTCTCAGCAAACTATCACAAGAACAGAAAACCAAACACTGCATATTCTCACTCAGAGGTGGAAATTGAACAATGAGATCACTTGGACTCTGGAAGGGGAACATCACACACCACAGCCTATTGTGGGGAGGAGGGAGCGGGGAGGGATAGCATTAGGAGATATACCTAATGTAAATGATGAGTTAATGGGTGCAGCACACCAACATGGCACATGTATACATACATAACAAACCTGCATGTTGTGCACATGTACCATAGAACTTAAAGTATAATAATAAAAAAAAAAGTTACAAACGATCCTCAGAACACAGGTAGACCATTCCCACTATAGACCTCAGGCTGAGAATTCTCAAGAATCAATGATCTTCAGAAGGAGATTGCTAACCTAAGTTATTCAGCTCAAGCTAACGCAACATAAGGTAGATAGCTTCCACCCAAGATCTTTAGAAATAGACCATCCAGCTGCCCAGGAGCACAGAGTAACATACTGTCATTTGTTTAGCACCCTTGCTTTAATGTTTGCCTACTTTTTGTCACTTTGCTGATTTTCACTCATACATTGCTAATAAAAGAGTGCTGCATCATAACCAGATTGAAGAGATTTCCTTTAACCATACTCATACCCACTTTGTCCTAAATAGAGTTATCAAACTCTGTTGTAAGATTTTTAGACTTTGGCTATATCCCTAAATGATACTGACTCAAGTTTGTCATACACCACCCAACACTTCAGATAAAAATCTAATATTTATTCACCTAAACATACAGGGAGTCATTCCACTACACTCTTCTAGTACCAGAAATATAACCACAGTATTAACTATAACATCCAGTCATATAAAAATTGAACTTGACTGTGTAACAGCAAAATATTTCTATAAAAATGATTATAGTGTTGTCAATAGAAATCAGAAACACATTAAGAACAAGAATTGAGGCTACATTTTCTGTACTAGGTCACTTGTTCTCCTCAGAGATTCTCCAATATCCTTATAGCAGTTATTCAACTTCAGCTAGAGAACTTTTTTCCCCAAAGGAAAGAAGATAACTGGCATATTTCTATTATGATAAACATCTACTCCCCAACAAAATGTGTGTTCCAGTGGGTTACTATCTTTTATGTTGACAACAAGTCTTCACTTGTTTAATATAAATAAATTTTACTTGTATGTATTGAGTAATTGATAGAGACTCTCAAGTATTCATGATCTTTTTACCTCTGTGCTTTATATTTCATTGAAGTGCATTCCCAAGAATTTCAAAATGCAACCACTATAGGCTATTCCGGAGAACTGCTCATAGTAATCACTGATTCACTTTTTCTATGCGCCATCAATGATTTCTACAATGAAGGTTTTGCAAATCAAAAAAGTAGTCACAAATTTTATTAAACTTAGCTAAAGTTACAAATTATATTCTTCAGTACTTAGCAGGCAGGTCTAAACTCTTCAGACCAAGTAAAATAAACAAATAGCTTTCTTTTTCTGTTTGTTCGCCATGGCACTACCTGTGCCATTTCTAATATTTCATGTTGAATTTGGACGAACACAGTTCTTCAAGTAGAATAATTTATCTCTAAACTGAAGGTCATGGCCACCTGCTTCTTCCAGGTAGACCAAAAGGGACTCTAAGGCATGCTTTTTTAATTTTATTATACTTTAAGTTCTAGGGTACATGTGTACAACATGCAGGTTTGTTACATATGTATACATGTGCCATGTTGGTGTGCTGCACCCATTAACTCATCATTTACATTAGGTATATCTCCTAATGGTATCCCCCTCCCCCCTCCCCCCACCCCGCGACAAGCGCTGGTGTGTGATGTTCCCCTTCCTGTGTCTTAGTGTTCTCATTGTTCAATTCCCACCTTTCAGTGAGAACATGCGGTGTTTGGTTTTCTGTCCTTGCGATAGTTTGCTGAGAATGATGGTTTCCACCTTCATCCATGTCCCTGCAAAAGACATGAACTCATCCTTTTTTATGGCTGCATAGTATTCTATGGTGTATATGTGCCACATTTTCTTAATTCAGTCTATCATTGATGGACATTTGGGCTGGTTCTGAGTCTTTGCTATTGTGAATAGTGTAAGGCATGCTTTTTTTCTGGCTTTGGCATGTAAGGGCCATGGCTTTAAAGCATTCAGGCTCTTATTCTTTGTGAGTGTCACAGGTGGCAATTGTTGTTCTCCTGAGTCTTACATAATGCTGCACAGTCACTCTTATGTCAGGTGATCCAACCACTCATCATTTGACAAAAGAAGCAAGAAGACCAGACCCTGGTCTGACTCCAAACATTTTTTTACTGGGATGAATATGTCACCTAGTGAATAAGACAGTGGTGTAGCTCCTCAGTGAAACTGATTTTGTGGCTGACCCTCTGGCCTAGACAGGGCATTATCTAAATTCAGAACTCTGAAAATCTGTAAAACAACCCTCATCAGTTATGTCATACTGAAAGCCAGAAAAGCTATCCCATCAAGTATTCAACTATGCTTGACTCAGAACTTTATGTCACTTAGATTGGCCCTGAACTTAAAATTTCAACAAATCCAAAGATCTCCCAACTCCTTCTGATATCCTGGCCTAGGAATTCCCAATTCCAACATGTGAGTAATAAAGAGCACACACTCATTTTCTTAAACATGTTATTTAAGACTGTATGTGTGGTACTCTCACTTACTATATAGTAAGTCAATAAAACTTAGTTTGTCTATAAAGGTTAAGCATCCCTAATCTGAAAATCCAAAATCCAAAATACTCCGAAATCCAAAGAGCAGCAACATAATACCACGTGTGGAAAATCCCACATGAAAGTACCTAACGCAAACTTTGTTTCATACACAAAATTATTAAAAATATTGTATAAATTACTCTCAGGCCAAATGTATAAGGTGCACATGAAACATAAATGAATTTTGTAGTTTGACTTCAGTCCTATCCCCAAGATATCTCATTTTATATATATGCAATTATTCTAAAAATTGAAAAAATCTGGAATCCAAAACACTTCTGGTCCCAAGTATTTCAAATAAGGGATACTCAACCTGTATTATAACAGGTATTTTTATTTGAGAATAAAAATGTACCACAAATAGGCAACAGAGGCAACTAGTGGACAAATGGAGGATTTGTTGACATAGTGTAGAATCATTTATTCAAAGATAAAAGGAAACAAGGCAGATTGTACAGCACAGACACACTGCCACGTCATTTCTATGACTTAGCCTCAAGAAGATTGGTACACGCTCATGCCAGATCAGCCTTCCCCTTTACTGCTCTGATATAGTATTGGCTTATCTGGGTTTAAACTTAGCTAGTATGGAATCAAATCAAACGGTAGTTATGTAGACATATGGATCAAAGTAGATGGGAGAAAGAATAGGTCTATATCAGCCTTGATATTCTAAGCAAACTACCTGGTTCAAAATAATAAGAGACAAGTAAATGAGTGACATACAAGTTTTTATTTAGAAGCAATAGCAAAATTGCTGACTTAACAAAGTGATTGGAGAGCTTATCTCATAGGATAAATAAGTGAAATTAACCCAAAAACTATTTGATGTAGATTAGTAATAAGTAATCAACACATAAGTTAATGTTTTTCAAAATAGCCTAAAAAATAATCTCTATTATTTACATTACAAGGAAGGCATCATAAATAAATGAAGAAATTAAAGACTATTCAATAAGTAGTACCAAGTTAACCAACTTAAAGCCTAATGAAATTAGATCTTTATCTATTGCCATATAACAAAGTAAATTCTTGGTGGATTAAAAGGTCAAATGTAAAATAAGAAATTATTTTAAATTGTAAAACATATAATTTAAAATGTATTTGAACTGATTTTTAAAAGAGTATTAAAGCATTAAGAAAAGGAAGAAACCACAATGTTAATGAACAATAGATAGCATTAACCATACACACATTTTTAGACTTTTAACATCACAAATTGTAACAAACCAAAATAAGAGGCAAACAATGAACTAAGAAAATACATTTGAAATACATATGAATTTGTATAACCTTGGAACACAAAAGTTTATACAATTTAATATGAAACTGAAACTCCAATACAGTTATGAACATAGAATATAAACAAATAATTCACACAAAATAAAAAATGTAAAAGGAATAAAAATGACCTAATAATTAAATGAAAGTATGTCCTTATTCCTAGTTATCATGGAAATGCAAGTTAATTATAAAGTTAGCATCCTCTGTAAAGCATTTTAACTGATAATACTCAAGATCGTGGTGAAAAAAACACTAATATCTATTACTGGTGGGAGTGTTACCAAACATTTATGGAAATATTCTACAATACTACAGAAGGCTTTTAACTCAACTCCTTTTGTATAAATCTACTCCCAAGGAATATTTTTAAAGCTAGTATATAACAATCTTTAGCACAGCATCATTTAAGAGAGCAAAAACTTGAAAACAATGTTAGTAACAGTCATAGGAGAATATATTCATTAGTTATAGAAGATTGAACACCTGTCCTTTGTGTATGCCCAACTTTTTTTTTTTAGCACTTTCCTAAATTTTTGCAATTCTTTACATTAGGAATTCTACCTCCTAATGTAGAAATAGGAAAACTAACATTCTTAAACTTTCTGTAACTAAGATGCAGACATGTGACTTCACACTCAGGAAGACTTGAAACAGAAAAATGTGTAACAAGAGTAGGCTGCAGTGGATAGGGAAATCAATCTTGCAGGAAGCTTAGTGACAGAGATACTTAATTCTTCAGCAGTGGCAGTGATGGGATATACAGAAGCAAAAGAAGTGGCTTTGAATTTAAAAGTTTAATACAGTTAGGCTTCTCTAAACATCAGATTTCAGATAGTCTGATTAAAAACTAGCTGGAAAAAAACTCTGAATTGTTTTGAAATAATTATAACCACTTAGCATAAATACAAAAAATGGCCCATTCACTTCTTTTTAATGTCCTAGAATGTTCATAACTCATACACATTCAAATATATTGCTCCCTATATATATTTTGTATCCATTAGTGCATTATCGATGGATACAAAACTAGAATATTTCATGAAACACTTTTACCAGAGGACATCCAACCAACTGAAGAACTTTGACTTAATGCCAGTAATGGGAGAGAGAGGAAGGAAGTCAAATGTTTGAGCACCTACTAATTGGAATTAATAAGCATCAGGCCTATTACCTACATTTTCTCATTAAAGTCTTACAATCACCCAAAAAAGTGGTTACTAATATCTCCATTTAACAAATAAGAAAGCTGAGGAAGGCTAAATAATCCATGAACACTCACTTTCCTAGTGAAAAAGATTTTCTTATTTTATCTTCACAACAACAATTGTACCCATCTTGTAGATGAAAAAGTGGAGCCCAAATCACAAAAGTAGGACATAGTATAGCCAGGATTTCATTCCTGGATTGGCTGATTCTAAGCAGGGACTTTTAACATTTGTGCTACCTTGTCATCACTTAGTACAATGATACATACATAGTGAACTATCAATTCCTGGTAGTTTTTATTACTATTAAGATTTAAACTAATATCTGTCTGGCTCTAAAGTCAACCTATGTTAGACTCTACCATACTGCCGCCCAAATTTTACTGAGGTCAGTGTATATATACATATACTCAGAAATAAAAAATATTCAGTGGATTTGGTGCCCCTTGGGTATTGGCATAGCTTCAATTCTAGATTGAAGTCATATTTATTCAAGATTACATTGAAATTACACAGGAATGGCAAAATGATATACTGCAAAGGATCTACTCTAAACTACCCTTCACCCTTCATGCTAAGTGAAATGCAAATGATTTGTAGCTGATAATTTATTATTAATTTACCTTACCAATATTTTATAAATATGTATTGAATAATCCTAAGTCAACAGTTTACTGTAAATAAAAGGATGATTGATATTCAACAAAGCCACACAATCAATTTTTGATCTCCTGCCTCAAACACAATGTTACAATTAGGCTTCTCCAAACATCAGATTTCACATAATCTGATTATGTGACAAATTGATTTGAACTGACATTCAATTTCAGTTTTATGAAGTTCCACAATGAGGCACACAGGACAAGCACCTGATTGAATAGCCCACACTTCAGTCTACTGAGAGCCAGGCATTCCTGGAAATGTCCCAAAAAAGCCTCCATTGACACCACTTGAGAGGCAGTGAAGCATGATGGTGATGAACTTGAAGCTAGATTGCTTGAGTTTAAATCTCAATTTCATAACATTATTAGCTGAGTGACCTTGGACAAGTTACATAACCTCTCATCTTTAAGATGGGGTAATAATACCTTCTGCACAGGTTTATGAGGCTTTGAGAGCTAAAATTTCTTCAATATTATTATTATTATTATTTTTTTTTTTTTTTTGAGACAGAGTTTCGCTCTTGCCCAGGCTGGAATGCAATGGCACACTCTTGGTTCACCGCAACCTCTGCCTCCCAGGTTCAAGCCTCCTGCCTCAGCCTCCTGAGTAGCTGGGATTACAGGCATGCCCCAACATGCCCAGCTAACTTTTTCGTATTTTTAGTAGAGACAGGGTTTCTCTGTGTTGGTCAGGCTGGTCTCGAACTCCTGACCTTAGGTGATCTGCCCGCCTCGGCTTCCCAAAGTTCTGGGATTACAGGCGTGAGCCACTGCACCCGGCCTTGAAGAGTGAAAATTTCTAAAGCATTCAGAAAAGAGGCTTGTAGAAAATACTATGCAAATATTACTTAATACAGCTATCATTTGCCATCAAAGGACTTTGGGAGAGTGGAATTTGTACTGTTGCACATACACACATGTATTATTATTTAACAATGTTATTAAGTTAGAATGTGTGCTAGAATGTTTATTTTAATTGCTACAAACCTTGATGCACAGAAATATTAATTTTTACAGCTGCTGGGAGTGGCAATTGCTGGCAAGCAGATTAGAGCATTGGAGAAAGTACAAGCAAACATGGGTTTGAATTTCCATTCTACTGAAAAATTTTATGTGGCCTTATGCAAATTATTTAAACTCCCTAACTCTCAATTTTCCCGTATTTAAAACATGGATGATAATACTTAAGGTTTCAAGTAATGCATGTTAGAGAAAATGTACTCAAACCAATTAACCTAACACAAAGTGTGCATTCAATAAATGTTAACTTTCTTCATAATGAATTCATTGATTAAACATCTGTTCAGTGTTTTTTATATGCCAGATGCTGGAAATAGAAAAATAAACAAAACTGTACTCTGCCCTAACAAGTTTACAGTGTATTGAGAAAGAAAGCTGGTCTAGTACGCACTACGATACAGGTAAGAGCATGATGTTATGGGATCATAGTTCGAAAGCACCAAAACTAGCCATGGATTCACTTACTTTATCTCATTTTATCCTCACATTACCCACTATATAGATGAGTAACCAAGACTTAAAAGTGAAGTAGCTTGCTCAAGGTGACAAAGCTTTGAAATAAAAAACCACGACTTGAAATCCTGGTCTTCTAATTTAAGGTTCAAGTCTTTTTCCACTGTGCCAAACCACCTGCAACTTTGCTGCATTCCTTACTTTGGGTAGAAAAATCAATGTTACATCTCATGGTTAGAATAGAATAAATGGGTAGGAAATAGTGAAGAAGTAAAAGAACTTGCTAAAATCCCTGCAAAAGCTTCACAGCTGGTAGCAGTCGTATTACACATCTCTACCCATACTAGACTGTGAATTTCTTGGCGACAAAAAAAAAAAATGCCTAGTTTTTATTGTATCCTTAATGTGTATTACAGAGCCTGGCACAATAATTTATCTACTTACACCCTGTCATATTTCTGGATAGGATTTCATACTTACAAGGTACCAGAATGTGACAAAGTAAAATAACTTAAAAGTAGAGTGAAAGAGGAAAAAGAAATAAAGCTGGGGATAGCATTGCAAAAAAACGTGACCACAACATGCTGGTGAGCCACACATTTTGCTCTAGGCTATCCAAAATTAAATAAGGAAATCTTTTATAATTTAAAATTTCTGGAAAATTTATAGCTATTTTGGTACTAAGCTCAGATAAAAATTTCTTTGGCAAAGGGAAGGGTGGAAATTGTCTTTAAAACATACTCTTTGTGCTATAGAGATTTACATGGTAAACATCTTACAACAGATACACAGATTGTCAGGTGTTTGTTTACAGAGTTCACCAACCTAGGCTGATGGCAAAACTCTCAAGTATACTTCAATAAAAGCAATTCTTCAGTGAATGAATACTGTGCCACCTAGTTACATAGTTCTCGGTTAAAGCAGTATGATGTAGAGATAGGTTTTATGATATCTGGATGTGATATTTTTTCTGAGGGCTGAATTTGTCATGCATGTCCCACAGTGGGTCTTCAAAAAATATTGAATGGCTGGATGGGTGGATGGATGAATGACAAATACCAAACTTAGGTTAATGTCAAATTGTAATTCAGAAGTGTCTCTGCTTGAGACCATTTTTCCTGAATTTGAACTGAAAGAAATTTCTGCTTAAGAAGAGGTCTCTCTACTCCCAAATTTCTGGACTTTTCAGTGTCCCCATGGCCTTCACACAACAGACTCTGCCTTCTCTTGGGGCTGTCTTGCCTGCAACTTTTTCTCTTATTTCTATGTGTGTGTTTGTGTGTGTGTGCGTGTTGTATATTATTTATATATTTTAGATTGCCTGATATTTCTTATGTTTGAATTTCCTTTCAGATCATTTTAGTTTCTTGTCTTAGTCTGCTCAGGCTGCTATAACAAAACACCATAGACCAACCAGCTTATAAATATAAATTTATTTCCCCTAGTCCTGGAATCTGGAGTCCAAGTTCAAGGCACTCCTGCATTTGGTGTCTGGTGGGGGCCCGCTTCCTCAAAGACAGCTGTCTTCTCACTGTAACCTCACATGGGAAGGGGTGAGGGATCTCCCTCTGGGGTATCTTGTATAAGGGCACTAATGGCCTAACCCTCCAAAGGGTCCATCTCCTAATACCGCCACCTTGGGGTTAGGGTTTCAACATACTGATTTAGGGAGGACAGAAATACTCAGTCCATTGCATTTTTCTAATGATATTACTTCTCTAGGAAGACTTTTCTGACCTCAAAAACCTTGGCGAGATATTCATTTTATCTTACTATTTTAAATTTTGTATTCCAACTTTAACCTTGTGTTTCTTTTTTAAGTCATTTTATAATTTAAATGTTTATTTTAGCATTCCTAATCCTCATTTAGGCTCTTCAAATTCATCAACCTTGTTTCTACACTCCAGCCTTTGTTCCAGCTGTTTCCACTGCCTGGAAACCATTCCTTTGATTTTATATGACTGATTGTGTCTTGTGGTTCAGATCTTGGCTTAACCTCTTATTTATAATAGCATGTTTATTAGTTGGTTAGAATGTTTGTTGTTTTGGATGTTTTTACAACTCTTACTGTGTTTTCCATTATGCGTTTATTTACTTGCTTTATTGTTTAATGTCTGCTCTTCATACTGGACTATGAGCCCCCTACAGACAGGAAACATCTTTTTTGTTCACTAATCACTGCCCAGAAGATAGCTGGGCATGAAGTTAACATTCAATAAATATTGTTAAAAAGCTGAATTTGTAGCCTCCTTCACTGCTTTTTTTTCTACCCCCTGCAGTTTTATCTTTTATGTACTTGTTCCTATGTTTTGTTCACTTTTGACAAATACTTTAAAACTTTTTTAACCTTTGAATTATAGTGAGCTTTTATGTCTTACTGCTTTCATTTTGCTACTGTATCAGACACTCGCTTTTTTCATTGATTCATTTCATTAAATTCACATGGTCAATTTTCTTGCCCTTTCATTTTTTTTTTTTTTTTTTTTTCAGAGAATCTTCCCATAGCTCCTGCTTAATATAAATGGGATCATCATGACCTTCCTTCTGCCTGAGCTACAGTTGATCAAACAAGCATGGTGGCTGGCTCAAAACTAGCCAATCCATAAACTAGCCAGCAAACTATAATACTCACCCCATCTTGGGACTCTCAACAGAGTCTATAGCTGGTCAAATGGCAGGAGGCCATGTAGACTCAGCATTGACAGCTACTTTCTGCCTTGCACATGCTGGTTGGTAAGAAGTGTGAGCTCCTCTTAAGAAACAAGCACAGAGGCCAGGCATGGTAGCTCACGTCTGTAATCCCAACACTTTCAGAAGCCGAGGCAGGCAGATCACTTGAAGTCAGGAGTTCGATACCAGCCCTGCCAACATGGTGAAACTCCATCTCTATTGAAAAATACAAAAATTAGCAGGGTATGGTGGTAGGTGCATGTAATTCCAGCCACTTGGGAGGCTAAGGCAACAGACTCGCTTTAACCCAGGAGGTGGAGTTTGCCATGAGCTGAGATCGCACCACTGCACTCCAGCCAGGGTGACAGAGTGAGACTCTGTCTGGAAAAGAAAAGAAAATAGAGAAAAGAAAAGAAAAAAGAAAAAAATTAAAAAAACATGCACGGGAGCAGGACAGACATACAAAAAGAAGTAGAGATTAGAAAGCGGGGAGCTCCCCATCTGCCTTTCCACAGTTGACTTCTGTGAGGTTTCCCTGAATTGTTCCAATAGTTCCTCCTTTTCTTGATCTACTTTGAGTGGGTTTGGGTTTCATTCATCCCAAACTGAGACAGTCACCTTGTCAGAGAACAGAGGGGGCTGTGAAGGAAACCCTGGCCCAAACCAGTGAGGACAGGCTCATCCATGTCTTTGACTGCCCCAAAACAGTTCCTTCCACCTACCACCTTTCTCTCCCAGGGGATTCCCTCCGTTTCCCTCAGCATTGCCATTCAAAACAGCACCCCAAGTTATTCTGGAAACTCTGAGATCATAGTCCCTGTTGATGTGTAGACATCTTAAGGAGAATGTGAAATAGAAGCTTGAGCTGACGTGTATGTTAAAGTTTTTATTAACAATTAATTGAAGGTTAAGAGAAAGTGAGAAGCTATATTTCCACTTTATTCAGTTCATTGGAATGTAGAAGTTTGGTTAGAAAATATGTTAGGCAGAATCTTTATCCCTCGAACAAGAAGAGTTGAAAGCCACAGCAAGTCAGTCTCCCAGGCACCAAAGAAGTAATGAATTTCAAAAGTCCATGAATGTTTGTCTGTTCAAAGACATATCTTCTGAAAATTTTTAATTTTTTGGATTTCTTCCCTCAGCACCAAGATTTTCTATTATAGTGAAAGATTTTTTTTCAGTCATACTTATTTAAAATCAATTTCTCCCTGTCACAATATTTTCTATGGGCTTCCTCACTTAAAAAGAGAAGGAGGAAGAAGAGTAAGAGGAGGAGGAGGAGAAGGGGGAAGAGAGGGAGAAAAGGGAGGAGGAGAAGAAGAAGAAGACAGTGACCAAGGGAAGATTTCAGGAGAGTAACCACATCCTTCCCCAGTATATAATACAATTCTTCCAAATGTAAACTCCAGAACAACAGCAGGGGACTTGTCTGATTGCATCACCAGCACCTGGAAGAGCATATCCATAGCACATCATAGGCTCTCAATACATTTTCACAGTTATTGAATTCAGATTACTATTAATAAGGCTAATAAAACAGTTTTCTGATCACCAAAGCATAAAAGTACAGAGGAAGCTTTTCAAGGTTTGCAACCAGATAGACTACATAGCTGTTTTCTTAGCTGTTGTAAAGAGTAGCAATAAACATGGCTAGACAGCTTGTGAACCACAGCGACCTTTTCATTTATGTTTATATGAAAGTATCTTGAATTATGCATTGAATTTTTGCCATTGTTTTGGAGTTTTTAGTTGTGTTTCTTAGCATTTGAATTTACTATAACATTTAAATTTTGTATATTTGCTAAGAAATTTGTGTTCTGAAATATGAAAGAAATGAAACAGTATCATCCACTAGGACACACCATCTTAAAGTAGAAAGAACAAAAAATGTATAAGCTGATTCTGTGTGATAAAATCATAAGCCCAAAGAATTACAAAATCAGGAGACTGGAGGTCAAGACATCTATTTTAGTCTTCTAGCTTCTAGAATAAGAGAAAGGATCTACAGATTTGATGACATGAAGACTGACAATCTCTTAATTGTCAATGGAAAATTTTTAAAATATTAAAAGGTAAAAAAAATGTGGGGAATATTTGCAAGAAATATTAGTCAGTGAAATAAGTTTATGATATCTAAGGACCTTATAAAGCAAAATAAACATGAAGACTATAATAGCTTATTAGAAGACACATATTAATCAAGTTGCAAAAAAGTAAAAGCAATTAATAACTGAATATATAAAATTGTAATAACTCCAGTTATAGCAACGTAGTAATTTACTCTTTGTGGCAATATGAAGTAATATCTTTCATATCATATGTCTTAATGATTTTACACATTGCTAACTGGTGAGTAATAAAGCAGTAACTTTTCAATATAGTTGGTAGGATTATATACTGCTTCTAGCCTTTGGGAAACTGGAAATCAAGAGCTTAAAAATAATTTTATTGACATTCAGTAATCATATGTCTAGGAATTCAAAATATAAAAACATGCAATCCAAGCAGAAGTTAATCACAGAATTACTTATACTGATTTAAAAAATGGAAATAAAGAACTTAATTACTCAGCCCTGGGAAAACAGTGAAGCAAACTCTGATATAAATGTAATGAAGTATTATACAATCATTAAAAAGTTCTGTTTTAAACACTCTTCAAAGTGCACACCAAACATTAGCTGAACAAAGCCAGATATAAGTAAACAAATCTATATTTAAACATTTAAATATTCAAAATATAATGAAATGATGGCTCAGTACTACCACAGGCCACAGAAACTTTCTGTAGTAAAAATAAAGAATGGGAGGGTCCTATGAAGAAGCTGATTTGTGCTTTAAAAAAAGTGTAACATAGGTTGTCTTTTAAAAAGATTTTACAAATGGTATTTTATTACAAATAATGTAAGCTCTAGCACAGTAAACCCACCCACATTTTAGAAAACCTCAGTGTCTTGTAATAAAGCTAAATCCATCTTTCTACAATCTCTTACCTTTTATTGTAGGCCCCATCAGTAAAGATGAAGTTATAATCTTTTATAAAGCTATTAATGCTATATAAATATATAGTATCATATTATAGTAGAATTTTTATATTTTATTATATTACCAAATCTGATTATAGATACTTTTGCCTTCTAAAAGTTTGAATGAAGTGCATAAATTATATTCAGGAGAAAAAGAAAATCTCCACCCTGAGTCCTTCCACTTACTGTGAAGAAGAAAATGAAACAAAAAATTTCCAAGATTTTACCACTTCTACATTGTTAGAGAATATGACCCAGGGTAGACAGTACTTTTTTAGAAGAGTACTTAAATTAGTTATTGGTTTTGGAAAATATTGTTGGAAGTAAACAAGGAAATAAAAATTAAATTGTTCTGAATGTATATTATAAGAAATTATTATGTGATTGTGTCTTGAAGAAGCAAAGAAAGGAATCAGCCTGGAAGAATGTTGGAAGATATTGAAGAATGTGGTCAATTCTCTGTGGTGGGATGGTAGAAAAACTTTTTTAAAAAGAGCTGTCTAATCTTGAATTGTATAATATGTTCAATGTCTGCAATGTAAAAAACCCTCTGTAAATAAAGCCTACTTCGATGTAAAGGCTTTGTGAGTGGTCTGAGGAAAAAATAAGGAAAAGATGGCTGTATTCCTTGTCTGAGTTGATGGTAAAAACTGGCAAATAAGAAGACACACTAATGTGGAATGTTTGCAGAGCTGTGAGCTCTGGGAAGGCAGAGGGCATCTGTCATATTCATCAATGCCTAGACATTGAGCCCAGAACTGAGAAGATCTCTAATAAACCTGTGCGGAAAGAATTAACAAATTCTGCCGTCAACCTACAAACACCAAACACAGGAGTGTAAGAACACAGGGAAGAAAGTGCTCAATGCTTCCCAAAAATGTGGGAGAAATATTTCTAAAGAAGTTCAACTGAACGAGGTATAATTTGTGTAAAATTTTGAGTTCCAGAAAAAAGCAGGACGAATGAATTCTAGACAGTGGGGACAGTATGTACAGGAGCACAGAGGCATGAAATGAACTGGTGTGTCTGGGGATCTGAAGATTGTTTGGTGTGGCCCAATCTCAGGGTATATGTGAGAGTGCCAGAAGAGAAACTGAAAGGCAAGCAGAGGACAAATCCTACAGGCTTTGTGTGATATGTCGTGCTATAGGGTTTCAACATTTTCCTATAGAAAGATGACTCTGTATATATTTTTTAAATAGGATTATTATCTTTTGTTCAGGATACCATATTCTGATAAATACAAATTACTAAAATAATCTGTGTGGTAATTTGGGTTGGGATGTGCTTTTTTTTCCATGCTAATTGAGAAAAGCAGCAGTTTGCACCATCCTAGGCATGTCCATTTAGATGTCCAGAGGTATGGGGGCATTCTAGCTCCCACAATTCAGAACACTGAGACCAAGAGACATCCCTGCCTGCCATTGCTGTACCAACAGAGATCAGATGATCCATGAGATAAGACTGCCTTTCTTTCTATTTGTAAATTGATACACATACCATCATAATTGAAATCCTAATGCATATGGGAGAAAAAACTAATTAGGATCAGAACGTAGCGCTGAAATATAAGGAGAGCAGGGAAAGAACCTCCAGGTCTTTTGATTATCATATGCCTAAAATCTGCATATTCATGCTCATCTGGAAAACTACCATGAGTTATGTGGTCCTTATGCTCCATCTGCAGTTGCCATCTTTCTTCCCTCACCTCTTGATTCTCCCACTAAATAATTATTTAAAAAAAAAAAAAAAAGCAAGGAATGGCAAGGGAAAGAAAAATTTTATTACTGTATTTTGCAGCCTGAAGCAAAAATGACAGCTCAAGCTTTCTTACTCTCAGAGATGCTATTAAGTTACCCTGATATTAGTGACATTCTAAGATATTTATACAAAACTGTGACAATGAGGAAGATCTGGGAGGCAGGTCATGGTAACCTAGTAAAGAGGACAGGGAGAGAGGACAACTGACAAGAGGTCCTAGCACAGGATTGATCTGTGATCCACATACCACCAACAGGATTATAAAGGGATTTCTGGGATCCATGAACTTGGACAGGAAAACATATCTGATCTAATTTTTACTTGTCTGTAACTGAAATTTAGCATTTTCTTAAATTACAAATGTAAATAACAAACACACTACTGTGTGCAATACATTTCACTTTATCAGCAAAAGAAATGACAGACATTTTAATATGGCATTATAGTTATTGCAAATTTCTTGGAATATAACTTATGCTAATCAATAATTTGAAGTTATAGTAGTATTTAGACTTAATCACAATCTCCATGTCTATAGATATTGACCCAACTGGTCATTGCTTTCCAGTATACTCTGTTTAAAATTGCCTATTGCTTAATACATGAAAAGTATGAGTTATGTTAACGCTTTGATTATTTTAGCATACTTGTTATCTTCTGAAATTTTACATATTTTATTTTATGCATTTAAAAGCATTCTGAGAAGTGGTCTGTAAGCTTCATTAGACTGCCAAAATGTCCACAAAACAAAAATTTATTCCCTTCGCCTAAATCATATCATCTTCTAGAAATTAGGAGGCATCAATTCTTATCTTCTTTCCTTCAGTATTCAACTTGATATCATTAAAGGGTGGAGTCTAGGAAAGGTGAGAAGTTTGGTGGCAACCACTACTTAGAACACAAGCAGTAGGACTTCTAGCTCTTAGAAAGAAGTCAGGTCTGGAAACCAAACTCTCTGAGATCTTTTCAACATTCTAAAAGCTTGTTCCTTTACTCATGTAATTGCTTAAAATGATGTGTCTTCTATAGTAACCAGCAAGCCCCTAAAGCCTACAGGACCTACAGTAAATAGGAAGGAAAGTACTAAAACAAGACCCAAGCAACAGAGTAGAGGGTGGGGAATACGAAAGTAGCTTCCCAAAGGAGAGATAGGCACACTGGAAACCTTGGGCTTGTCATGGGAAAGGAAGAGGGCACACACCAAGAACCATTCTGTGACTAGAGACAGGGATGCTTAAGTCTAGGGACTACTTGTTCCTCTCTCAAACTTTCTCAAGACGTTTTAAGGGCATATAAAATGTTCAGAGGACCTACTGTATATAATTGTTAGGAATATTTCCTTATTCTGATGCCAGCATCTGTTAAAGACTCCTGCATAAGATAACCACTGTGATCTACTTCTTATTGTGGAGTATGGCCATTGATTTTAGAGGTCCAAAGCCCCTGCATCACCCCCACCTCCACATTACTCACTTCCCGCTAAGTCTTATAAAAGATACAAAGCATTTCCACCCTGGTATGAAATGTTGATTCCCCCAGAAGATTAGTAGAAACTTAGTAAGTCACATTCTCAAGAATACTGAGTTTTTGAAGAGAGAGGAATAAGGGAAGAAGGCAGCATTTCTTTAGTGCCAGGCATGTAATGGATGTTTATTTTATTTAATCTTTGAGGCAATAATTTAAAGTAAATATTACTATCCTAATTTCCCCTCAAACTAAAACTCAGAGGTATTAATTTACTCAAATTATAAAATAGTCAAGGCTACTTGACTGCAAACCTAATATCCTATATCTACTACACTGTGCTCTGCAGCATCATAAACAAGAGCTCAAACTACAGAGCCAGATC
Source organism: Macaca mulatta (assembly GCF_049350105.2). Classification (NCBI taxonomy): domain Eukaryota; kingdom Metazoa; phylum Chordata; class Mammalia; order Primates; family Cercopithecidae; genus Macaca; species Macaca mulatta. The sequence continues at coordinate 83,135,234 of NC_133419.1, forward strand.
CAAGCTTCTTCAACTTTATTGCGTCATGATTTTGATCAGATCTCTTTATCTCTCTGAGTGTCAATTTCTTCATCTGTAAAACTTGGTTAACAATATTTACTTCACTTAGCACCATTCACTTGACACATAACAAGTTGACAATAATGGTTAGTTATTTTCGTCACAATACAATAGAAAAAACAAAACTCAGTAAGGGTGGGCAGCAGAAACCAAAGACAGCAAGACATGACCAAGTGTCTCATAGCATTTGCCTGGCACTTTGACCCACTCAGTTTCAACTCAGGAAACATTTATTCCACTTCCAATATATACAAAGGACTTTGAAAAATATAAAAATGACTTGGAATCAGATTCTAATTTTAAATATTTATCCTCAAGAAATTTTTGAGATGTCACCTTGGGCTAGATGGAAGAGAACTATAAAATTAAATATAAAACAGAAGCAGATCCTCTATCATACGGTATTATAAATTTGGCTTGACATACCTGTCTCCATTCAGACTGTGAGTCCCTTAAAAGCAGAAACTCTTAATCCTCATTATCTTCCCAGTGTCTGTCCCAGTGCCCTGAATACAGAAGTAACATACTAAATGTTCCAGAAAGAAAGGAGGGAAAGAGGGAAGCAGGGAAGAAAAGTTAGTGTAGGAGAAATATGGAACAGCAGGAGTAGATAAGAAAGGAGATGGTCTACAAAGGAGGGCAAAATTAACTGGGTAAAAACACTGTGGTATTTAAGATAAACAGTTACCTTGAGGGATAGATTGGGACTTGTGTTTTATTCATTGTGCCTGATATGTAGTATGAGTCAATAAGTGTTTGTAACTGAATAGTGACTGAATAAATAGCACAGGGGTAGGGATGAATCTTAAGAAGCAACGGTAGGGTTACTATGGGCATGCCATTTATCTTTCCTAGTCTCAGACTGCTCACCAGACAAAATAAAGGATGAAACTGTGCCTTTTAAGGTCACTTATTAACATTTCCATTCCCAAACTAATTTTGTCAGTTTATCTTTTGAAAAATATAAAACAGAGAAACTTTATAGTCTGCTAGATGATGGCTAGCCCTCATTTTATAATCCTGTGCTACCCTCTGGCTCCATATAGATAATTTGCAACACTGAGGCCATAAGAGTTATAGGCTCCACAACTTTTTACAATGTCTGAGACTCATTAAACATGTTAAACCAGAGAAATGTATCTAATGCCTTTTAAATGACACACTTTTATGTCCCAGGGAACTAGAAAGACCTATACAGTAAAAATCAAGAGGCTGACATGAACAACCTTCTTTGATATCTCTTCTGAACTAGCGGCTCAAATGTTCTACCTCATTAAATAAAACTACTTTCCTCTCCCTGTACTTTTGAAGAGACAGGACATAATACCTTTGAACTGAAAGACACTGAGAGATCACTCTCTCCCTTACAAATGTTGAGCTGTCGGATCACAGTCTGAAACAAATATGGTGAGCAGAGGGAGAAGAAAATATAAGACAGGAAGTTATTTAAACACAGCCCTGGCAGAACATCAAGCTAATCTAACAAATGTTAAAGTCCCCTGGGAGAAAAGAAAGGAAAACGATAGGGAGGAATTGAGGCAGGGAAGAAGAAAAGAATGAAATAATAGGGTAGGCAGTAACTTGCAATTTTTGAAAAGGAGATATTTACATTTATTGAGATGCATTCTGTGTGAAACACTGTGCCAGGTGTTGTGGATACTGAGACGAATGGGCCACAATCCTTGTTCACAAGCACCTCACAGTATAATGCGTAGATAGATAAGTTTGTATGCAAATGTTTTCAATGAAATACAAGGAACATATTAGATGCACATCCGCCACATGCCAAGACCCTCTTGGAGCTTTCAGTGAGTCAAAAATACAAAGAACAGAAATCTTGTGAATTCCAACACTGCCACTTATCGCCCATGTGATTTTTGCACAAATTACACAATTTTACTTAGTCTCAAATTCCTACTTGATAGTAGTACCTACTTCCAAGACTGTTGAGGATGTTAAATAAGATAACATACATGGAATTTTTATCTCAGTGCATGTGCCATAGAAGTTGTAGTGTGTTTGCTCTATTATTTGAGAATATTCAGTTCTATTCTAGAAGGCAAGAAAAAAATGGAATAGATAAAATCCATCAGAAATGTTAAGTTTAGACAGAAAGTTAGCAAATAGTTTGTATATCTTAGGCAGAATTCACAGAGTATGTTAAATATCAATGATAAGTCAGTTACTCACAAGACATGGTAAAGATGAATCAAGTAAACAGAATATAGGAGAGAATAAATGAGAGTGCAACTAATAAATAAAAAGGGATGAAAGAAAAATACATAAGATGTGATCATGCCACCTCTAGACTAAATAGCTATGTTATCCAAAAATCAGGCACCCAATATGGACCCGTTATAGCTCAGGGTATCTTCTGCCCAAGAAACACAAATAAATTTATAACTGCTTGTCAAGCTAATTAGTAAGCTATAACTATGCCATGTGTACTTACTCATGCATCTCTATAAAAAAATCAACTGTGAGTTTAGGCCCCTGGGTACTTTCTGTCTATTGGTTCTCTTTGCTCAAATCTCAATTCTAGTCCTTGTCTACACATCAGCGCAAATGGCTAATGCAGCAGAAAGACAAAGTATATATCATAGTATATTTTAGGTAGTGTGGTCTGTACATCCCAGTTGCATTTTAGCATAAGTGTATTAATCCACCTGATCTCTCCCCTTGCTTTTCTTTTCCTTGCTTCTCACTATATGTTTTACATTGAATTAACAAGCTCCGAGGCAGGCAGATCCCTTGAGGTCAGGAGTTCGAGACCAGCCTGGCCAACACAGTGAAATCCCAGCTCTACTAAAAATACAAAAATTAGCTGGGCATGGTGGATGTCTGTAATCCCAGCTACTCTGGAGGCTGAGGCACAAAAATCGCTTGAACCCAGGAGGTGGAGGTTGCAATGAGCCGAGATTGCACCACTGCACTCCAGCCTGGTCAACAGAGCAAGGCTCTGTCTCAAAAAAAAAAAAAAAGGAAAGAAAAAAAGAAGAATTAAGCAGCTATGCAATTCAAGCATCTTAATTTGGTCTACAAAACCTTCTGTTCCATGACCTCTTCTGAGATAGTTTGCCTAGTTGTGTCACTGGAGGCTGCCATTGCTTCAAGGTGATTTCTTACATGTCAGAAGTTGTGCATGTTAGTTCCCTTCCTTCTTGTGTCTTATTGAAGACAAATGAATCATAGTACATTTTGTAATTTATATGGGTTGATTCTGCTTTTTCTATTTGACTCTATTTGTAAAAAAATAAAATATCTATCATTACATGCTCCCCTCACAACTCATACTGATACAGTAGTTAAAAAGAAATTATTTAGGCAGATAGTGAGGATAAGGAAGTCCTCGGTAAGGTTTTCCTTTTAATGAAAAGCAGCCCCAAAATCGTTTCTTTTGTAACAAAGAGCAGCTTGAAAAATCAAGCTGCAGACATAGACAAGCAAGCTGGAAGCTTGCACAGGTGAATGCCAGCAGCTGTGCCAATAGGAAAAGGCTACCTGGGGCTAGGCATGTTCAACATGGTGGCTCCATCTTCCCTTTTCCTTGCCAACCACATGTACCATTAAGGAGCAGTCAACATGGTGCTGGCCAAGTAGAAAATCTATTTGCCTAATAAAAACATTAGTGGGGTAGCCAGCTTCTTCACACACCATGTAAATGTCACACCTGGTTCAACCAATCTTAGGGCCCTATGTAAATCAGACACCGCTTCCTCAAGCCAGTCTAGAAAGCCCCCTGCACTTCACCACAAGACTGGAAGACCCACTTGGCAGCCCCTCTCTCTCTGCAGGAGAGAGAGCTATTTTCTTTTCTCTTTCTTTCACCTATTAAACCTTCTCTCTTAAACTCACTCCTTGTGCGTGTCTGTGTCCTCAATTTCCTTGGCATGAGGCAACAAACATCAGGTATGACTCCAGACAACCATGTGCTTCCTTTCTGCATAAACATCAGCCCACACAATGCCACTGCTATGGCTGTAGTATACTGGACTATGAGTGGATTGATCCAACCAGCACCAGCAAACCATTGGCTGGCCAGTAACCTGAGACTTGTGAGACCTGGGTCGCAAGGAAGATGAGCTGGGCCAGTCATATACATCATAATGTGGATAATATGGATCTAAGAAGTTAATGCCAATAATAAAGAGGAATTAATTAATGTGGGTAGGTTATGCTATAGCTAAGGGCTGGTGTAGAATGCGGATGAAGAGATGAGTGAATACTGCTCTGCAGAGAGACGCAACTGAAAAGATCCACAGAAAGCAGCAGAGACATCACTGAAAAGTGACCACAGATTTCCCCAGGACCAAAAGAGATGTGGAAATGTGCCTTAGTTGCAACGTTTCATTTCCAGCTTTAGTGGGGAATAGCCATTCAGAAGTTCCCATTCTGTGTCCCCCATACAAACACAGATTATGAGAAAATTTCATTTATATTGTAGACTTGTTTCTGTTTCTATTTCTTGCGGCCAAATAAAGCTTCCATTCAAATATTACTTATTCATTTTAATGTTTCTAAATCTCATTTAGAAGTCACTTACACATCTTATTTTAAGAGTGCATATTGAAGGTAAAAATATATAAATCAATTGATAGGGTGTCACTCATATATTAAGTGTCACACTCAGTTAATATGTTATAAAAGACACCAGCTGTGCAGACTCTAGTAAATTAGAATACTTGCTGATGACATTGAAGCAGCCAAGAGAACCTTGGGGCTCTTATACATTTTCTACCTTGAAAAATAAAACCCAACAGCCTTTCCAGTCTCGTGAACTGGATGAGCTAATGATAGCAGGGGAAAGTAGCATATCCCCAAACTCAAATGCCAGCAGAAATTGTCATCAATTAGCAAACTGACTGAGAGAGACAAGGAATGTTGCTCCTCCAGAAAACATATTCTATTTGATTGTTTGAATACACTTGGTTGAGCTATGATTATTTTTTAGAAAAAAAATTAGCAAAAAAATCAGTCTGCTTCTCTCTTGATTTTGTGGGAAATGGACTGTTGAAGTTTGACAAGGTCACATAAAAATGTAAGTATTCACAATCAGAAAACCAAAAATTGGATTCCCCAAGCTGGGCACAGTGGCTCATACCTGTAATCCCAGCACTTAGGGAAGCCAGGGTGGGCGGATCACTTAAGGTCAGGAGTTTGGGACCAGCCTGGGCAACATGGTAAAACCCCATCTCTATAAAAAATAAACAAAAAAATAAATACAAAAAGTAGCTGTAGCTTCAGCTACTTAGGAGGCTGAGGTGGGAGGATGGCTTGAGCCTGGGAGGCAACGGTTGCAGTGAGCCAATATGGTGCCACTGCACTCCAGCCTGGGCAACACAGCCAGACTTTGTCTAAAAAAAAGAAAAAATTAATTCCCAGTCAGTGTTAGTATACATACATATTTCAACCATTGAACTGATTTTCAACACTAAAAATTATTCCTAACTTAAAAAATTATTTAAGTGGGGCTTTTGAAATGTTATTTAACCCTGTTGTACCTCTACTACATTTGTAGCACTGTATCTGGGACTTTTAATACATAAATTGTTATCCCCATGTACAAAATAGTAAACTGAGATTGAGAGAAATTGTATGACTTATATTGTTTGCCCAAAGATGCAGAGCAAGTAAATCACATAGCTCATATTCTAATTAAATTGTGTCTGGCTCCAAACCTAGTTTTCTCCATTTCAACAAGCTATTTCAACTCAATATGATGTGTTAAATTGATGCTATTTAAGCAATAAAATGTCTTTCAGTTTAATCATTTTTATGGAAACATGTTTGACTGGCTCTTGCCTTATTTAAACACAATAAGCAGTTTAGACTTTTTCATTGACTTGGAGAAACCATTAGGATTTCTTCAGCATCCGTTGTGAATATAAATTACATTTTTTAGAACTAACCAAAGGCTCAGTCACCCTTGACACAGTCTCCAGTTCTACACCTCCTCCCAGTTTTTCAATGCAATTGATGTAGATATCTGCATTATACAGCTTCCTCCTGGTGACCACCTCCCTATGGGACAGCTAGATATAGCATACTTGACTGGCCCTGCTGACCGTCACACCCCACATGGACCATACAGATATGCCACAGTGACTGCCTCTCAGTCACAGTGTGGCCTCCTGAAACTCAATGCCTTCTTGCTTTCAACCCGCCAATTAAAACTCCCTGCAGGAAACCTGCTTGGACAATGCACTGGACTCCAATAAAGGAATTGGACCAGGGTCCCTCTCTCTTCCCACACTTTCTCTGACCTTCCTGTGTGGTCTTTGGGCACACTGTGTACCAGCCCCACCAGGAGCTATAAGTAAAATAACTTTACTTTCATCTTGCGCCTCTTATAATCATTGAAGGGGTGTCTCTCCATCTTAAAGAACATAAATATAAAGACGTCTTCTGCTTCTGATCTACTGCATTCAATGTGTTATTGTGCTGGATATCCTCCATTGGCCTCTCCAGATTCACTCTCTTCCTGTCTCTGCCTTCCTCTGTGCCCCTAGACGCTGGCCCCCTATGAAGGGTACCAGTGGCCCTAATGCAGCCAATGCTGAGCCTCAGAAAGACATCAAAGACAGGGGAAAGAGAAGTTGGAGTAGTCATGCCCATCACTCCATCTCTACTAGGACCCTGTAAGTTAGCTGTGAACCTTGAACAAACATCACAGATTTTGTCAGGCTTTCCACACTGCACTTTCTCACCAGATTCCAGTTGCTACTCTCTCTTCTTGCTATTTAAGCCCAGGGAAAGGAAATAGCTTCCCATTGTGTCAGCCTTGTTTATTGTTTTTCTACATTCTGCCCTCACCTTTTTAACTAGTGACTTTATTAAAATCCACTTCAAAATAACTAGTTGGAGTGTGTCCTCTATTTTCTATATTCTGGTTAATATTGTAACTGAAGCTATTGTACATTTTCTTGAGTCCTCCCACTTCTCTTCAATCTCAAAGCCTTTGCTTTGGATCTTCATCCTTTTATTTCCTAGATTCTGCCTTTTAGACCAGCCTCTAATCCATGCTCTGTATTCTAATCAGTGACACCTTCTAAAAAATAAATCTTATCAATCACCAGCTCATGATCATGTTTAAAACCTCTCCTGACTGACTCCTCATTGCACCTTGTTAGTTCCAAACTCCTCGGGTTATCCTATGAGTTCCTTTGTCATCTGGACCATGTTCACTCATCTGACACATTGCTCAATGTTCTTCCTTCCTACACCTTTGGACTCTATGTTTTAGTCACGTTAGTTAGTAGTTCAGCAGGCCTCCATAATGCTTGACCCCCAAGCCAAGTCTGCTCTTGCACAATTCATTTCCTTGGTTCAGTCAGCTTTCACACTCAACCTCAGTTAGCTAATTTCTTCTCCCACTTCAGGATGGGCTTTAGCTTCATTGCCTCTGGGAAGCCTGCACTAAGACTGTCTCCACAAACCTGCACATTGTGCACATGTACCCTAGAACTTAAAGTATAATAAAAAAAAATGTTTTTAAAAGACTGTCTCCCGTTCTGGATTAGCGTTCTTTCTCTGTGGTCCCAGATGCACATCTTTGTCATAATACTGATTATACTGTTTGCCCCCACTAGACAACAATTTCCCTTAAGGCAAAACCAAGCCTACTATCTGTATCCATACCCCCAGAAAAGTACTTGATGTAAAATAAATTTTTAAAAAAGTTTGTTGACTAAATTAAGTAAGCCACCTGAATATTTCCCCCAGCAAAACACAAACCCTACAAAACATAATTTATTCCATATTCTCCTTATCAATATGTCTTTGGTACAGATTTCTGATGTTTATGATGTGCATGTTTACCTGAAATATGAGGTGATATTGATTTGTATGCATATTTATATTTCAGGCAGTCACATTCTGCCATGCTTTGGTAATAGCTGCATAATTCTCCCACTGGGAGAGCAGTTTCTATAATTGCAGTTGATGATTTCTTTTTATAGACTTTATATTTTATGTGCTTTTTTATTGTCAGAAATCAAATCAAGAAAGAGAATTCTTCTGAAATGAGAATTCTGGCCCTGAAAACTGTAAATCCAAAGGTAGGGACTTATCTATCCCAATGAAACACCAGGTAAATTACCACCAAAGATTGCAAACTGCTTGAGAAAATAAAATTTTCAATTCATGACATAGAATAGGATGTAAAATTGGAACAAAAATGTTGTAGAGGGGAAGTCTCACAAACCTAGGATCTTGAACTGTGTGAATTTAATTACTGAGATACTACAAAGAAATAACACCCTCACCTACTACAGATACCAGTGTTACAGTTAATTATTTTTCCTTCTCAGGCTTTTTTGTCCATGGGCAGATTCCACTGTTGTAGGTTGCGGAAAGTAAGGTATGGAATTTAGTTTTCTTTGTCTATAATAAAATACTACTTGTTATAGTATCTCTGACATATTCCCATTGCCCCTCTGTCATGGAAACCATAAATCTCTGATATGGTTTGGCTCTTTGCCCCACCCAAATCTCATAATGAATTTTAATTCCTAATGTTGGGGGAGGGACCTGATGAGAGGTGACTGGATCATGAGGGTGGATTTCCTCCTTGCTGTTTTTGTGATAATGAATGAGTTCTCACAAGATCTGAGGGATTAAAAGTGTGTGACACTTCCCCCTTCTCTCTCTCTCTCTCTCTCTCTCTCTCTCTCTCTCTCTCTCTCTCTCTCTCCTGCTGGCCATGAGAAGATGTGCTTGTTTCCTCTTCACCTTCTGCCATGATTGTAAATTTCCTGAAGCCTCCCAGCCACGCTTCCTGTACTGTCTGTGGAACTGTGAGCCAAGTAAACCTCTTTTCTTTAAAAATTACCTAGTCTCAGGTAGTTCTTTATAGCAATGTGAGACTGGACTAATACAAACTACTATTTCATGGGAATGTATCTTCCCCATTTGTCAGTTATCTACTTCTACCTAACATACTAACACAACTAAGTGGCTTAAAACTACCATTTATTTCTGACACAATTCTTTGGGTTTGTAAGTGGGTTAAGTTCAGCCGGGTGATTTTTTTTGCCAGACTTCCCCATGTGATCTCTGATAAACTAGTAGGTCAGCCCCACTGGGACTTGTTAGATTATGATGGTCTCATCTGAGGCAGCTGAGATGACTGGGACCTCTCTCCACGTAGTGCCTTACCCTCCAGCAGACTGCCTGCTCTTATTCACTTGGATGTCATAACATTCCAAGAGCAGAAAGACAGGACAAACTCCAGTGTGCAAGCACTTTTTAAGCCACAGGTTTGGTGTTTGCTACTTTTCCTAGAGCCAAAACAAGGCACATATCCAAATGCAGAGTCAATGCAAAAGAAAACTAGTAAAAGTTACCAATACAGGAAGGCATGAACAAATTGGGGCCTTTACTAAAATAATTGACCATACCAATTTCAATGGTAATTGAAATACCATTCAATTAAGAATGGTATTCTTGCATACCTAGGACAAACTTTGATTTAAATTAAACTGAGTTTGAATTCTGATTCACCACTTTCTGGCTACATATACATGTTCTACATATTTCCATCTATGTAGTAGAAGCTCAATTACGTGACACTCCTGGCTTCTCTCCACTTCTTTACTCGTTTATCCCCCAGCAGAGTACGAGTGAATTTTTTTTTTTTTTTTTTTTTGTCTTAGAAATTTGCTGAAGGGCCAGACACAGTGGCTCATGCTTGTAATCTCAGAACTTTGGGAGGTTTAGGCAAGCGGATCATGTGAGGTCAGGAATTTGAGACCAGCCTGGCCAACATGGTGAAACCCATCACTACTAAAAATAAAAAAAAATTAGCCAGGTGTGCTGGCACCTGCCTGTAATTCCAGTTAGTCGGGATACTGAGGCACAAGAATTGCTTGAACCTGGGAGGCAGAGGTTGCAGTGATCCAAGATTGCACCACTGTACTCCAGCCTAGGCAACAGAGGGAGACTCAGTCCCCCCACCAAAAAAAAAAAGCAAATTCTGGCCTGACTGGGTGTGGTAGCACAGGTCTCTAATCCCAGCACTTTGGGAGGCTGAAGCGGGTAGATCACTTGAGGCCAGGAGTTCAAGACCAGCCTGGCCAACACGGCAAAACCCCATTTATACTAAAAATACAAAAAATTAACACAGCATGGTGGTGCATACCTGTAGTCCCAACTACTCAGAAGGCTGAGGTGGGAGGACCACCTGAGCCTGGGAAGTCCAGGCTGTAGTGAGCTGAGATCACACCAGTGCACTCACTCCAGCCTTGGTGACAGAGTGAAATGAAACCTTGTGTCAAGAAAAAAAAATTGGTGAAGAATAAAGCAAGCATGCTTAGCTAGTTCTTCTCTTTTATCCCATTTGAAGTGGGTCTTCCTACAGAGAGCACACATTCTCCCTGTATTTGTTGAGTTCATAGGTTCAGTAATAGAAAATCCATTTATCTGGACGTAAAAGTCACATTCCCTAATACCTAGATTTTGCCAATAAAGAAATGTTAGGCCCCATTTCTCAACTGATTCAGAAATCATTCAAAAAGGACCCTACACCTTCCATTCTAATCCTCTCTAAGCACAAAATAATACCAGCCCTTGAATGAAGTTTCCTTCAGCTACTGAGCCAAAATAACAGTTCTCTTGACTTCAAAAAAAAAAAAAGGAAATTGTTAAGAGGAGAACTCCTTGGAATGACTATAGAATAATGATAATAGAAACTCCATTACAGGCAGTGAGAAAGTTAATGAGACAATGTCTTTGAGAAAAGTCTTCAAGCCTAAGGAGAAAAGAACAAAACTCAAAGAGGTCTAATGCTATTGCAGAACCCTGATAAAGATAATAAACCAGTCCACTGAGGTAGGAAAAAAGACACACCCAAGAACTCATTGATCGTGACTGAAATTATGTGTCAAAAAAAATTGGAGTTGGAAACAAAGACAAAATTAAAAAGACTGTGCTGGCAGAACCCACAAGCATACATGAAGAGAGTAGCAAACCAAAGAAAGAATAGTGACATTTTTTTTACTTTCTACTCCTATAATCTTAAGTTTGTATACTTTGTAATTAACCAGAATATAACCCTAACAGTCACATATAATTTGTTTCATTCTATACATGAGAGAACAGTGATAGAAGAAAATTAAGGGACTTTCCCAAGGGTGCAGTAATGAATTTAGTCTCACCTAAAATGAGATCTGGACTTTGTCCTGGCCTTCCAGAAGGTAAAGTATCTATATTTGCTTGGGGATCCTGAGCTAGTCCACTAGTAACAATGTGATTTACTCATTGGTGCTTTGACTCACACCAATCATGTGATTTAGGGTGGGGGCTTTGGGCCACAATTGGAGACTAGAAATTAAAATCAACCTGATGGACAATCAACCTCACGGACAATCACTCAACCAAGCATGCCTGTGTAACAGAAGCCCAATGTAAACACCAAGGTATGGGTGAGTTTCCCTGATTAGTAATACTCCAAGAATATTGTCACACATCAATCTCAGGAGAGCAACATAACCTGACTTCACAGGGAGAAGATGATAGAAGCCTCATGTTTGGAACCCTCTTAGTCTCTGCTCTATCTATCTCTTCCTTTGATGGATCTTAATCCCTTTAATAACCATAATCATTGAGTATTATAGCAGCTTTCAATTAGTTCTAGCAATTATCTAACCTGAGGGTAGTTTTAGGAACCCCCACTTAAACTTACAGTTAGTGTCAGAAGTGAGAACAGTCTTATGGAGCTATGTGCTCTCTAAATCTGCAGTTGGCCTCAACCTCTCACACCAAGGTAACCAAGTACGGCTCCACAATTTGCATACTGTGCAACTCTAAGATGTACAACTTACAAAGAGTACAACTAGTATCACCCAGTGAGATGGATGGAAATACTACTCAGTCAATCTTTTAAGTAACGCATATCTTCACTATTCTCACTAGAGTTGATAAAAGTAATGAAAAATTCAGTATTATGTTGGCCATGTACAAAACTTATTGGCAATAAGCACTAAGCCCAATGACATCCAAATCTAGATAAGCAAAACTTGGTACCACAAGATAAGTACCTTGGAGCAACAGCACAGTAGATGAGAATATCTAGTGTTGTATGCATATCCATATGTAGCCAAAAAGTGGTGAATCAGAATTCAAACTCAGTTCTAATTTAGCATCAAAATTTGTCCTAAAAACCAAGTAGAAATAAGCTTATATAAAGGGATTAAGTAAAGTAAAACAAACAGGTGAGAAGATAGTTAAGATTTAGACACTTGGAACTTTGTAGGGCTTACCTCTAAATATTAAAACACTCTCTTTGTACCAATGGTGGAAAGGACTCTGTTCCCAAGAAGAAATAAATGATTTACCACTAAGACTATGACTGGAAGTTTCTTGGGGCACCCGCGTTACTGCCTAGGCAAATGTCTGGAGTGTATCTATCTACCATTGCACAGAAAAGTTAGTAAAAGCCAATATGTTAGTCATATAACAAATAAAAATAAATTAAATCTTTTTTTTTTTTTTTTTTTTTTGGAGACAGAGCTTTGCTCTTGTCGCCCAGGCTGGAGTGCAACAGCGCAATCTCGGCTCACTGCAACCCGCACCCCCTGGGTTCAAGTGATTCTCTTGCCTCAGCCTCCTGAGTAGCTAGGATTATAGGCACCTGCCACCATGCCTGGCTAATTTTTGTATTTTTAGTAGAGACAGGGTTTCACCATGTTGGCCAGGCTGGTCTCAAACTCCCAACCTCAGGTGATCTGCCCACCTCAGCGTCCCAAAATGCTAGGATTACAGGTGTGAGCCACTGTGCCTGGCTGAAAGTAAAGTCTAATATGTTTAGTTATTGACATTTGGGGGATGTTTAAAGCATTATTCAAAATAGAAGCATGGTCATGCTGCACAGAAAGTACCCATTTTAAATTCCAACATTAAGAAAGAGTAGATTTCTCTGCTAAGAGGATTTTAAATGGAAGAATCTGTCTTATTATTTGTTGTGTGTCCAACTTCTACTATAGGAATAGGTCAAAGCACTCAATAAAAGATTGTCAGATTTTTTAAATTAATGAAAACAAATGGGAAGGAATACTCTAAGCAGAGGCTTGCTGCCTGTAGTTTTGCTTCCTCTCTGTTCTCTACTTTTCATTGGCCAACTATCTCCCAGTAGGGAAATGGAATGGAATGGAATGGAATGGAATGGAATGGAATGGAATGGAATGGAATGGAATGGAATAGAATGGAATGAAATGAAATGGAATGAAGTGGAATGGAATGGAAAGTAATAGTAATCTCTAATATTTATTCAGCTCTAGAAACACAGTTATTCTGGTTCTCTATCTTCTTTAGTTTATATTACCAATTGAAAAAGATAGAAAATCTGTAAAATAGACATCTTAGTAATGAGAATTTAGATTCTCATTATTTTCATTATAGATGATAATTGGGGGAAAAAGTGATTATGTGATATGGTTAAAAACCACTTTAAACTGTCCAATAATAAAATCCAATATTAGTTGTTCTGATTACATAATAATCTTATTGGTAACAAGCACTTAAGTTAAATATAATCCAGAGCAAGGAAAAGCAAAACTTTGTGCCACATGATCAAGTCTCTTGATGCAGCCATGCAAAACTTGACATTTAATTTAAAAAGCATGGAGGCATGATGGAAAAGCATCTCTATGTAGAGAGTGGAGAGCAGTGGCGCATTTTATTTAACATGGTGGATTTGCTTTCCTTTATTTTCATATTTTAATAAGTTCAACTCATGAAAGCATAATGAAAATAGAAAGATCAGCTATAATCAGGATGCATGGACATTTGGGGATCTTGATTTAAAAAGCAGTTGCCTTCCTAAGTCTTTCAACAAAATGTAAATTAAACAGATGAAATTGCCTAAAACATCACTGATTCCCAAGGGAATGTAATCATGCTTAAATGCCAACACTAAATTAATCAGAGGAACAGAATGTGGAGATGAGAAATTTCATTTTAAGCAGCTTCATGTTTCATTAAAGTAAGTGGACATGGCAGGTCAGGTTAAGACTTTGCAAAGAATGATTTGAAAAGCAAAAGGCAAAGATTTCCATCTCAAAACTATGCAGCCTCAAAGCCTATTCAAATAAAGCTGAATGGTAATTCATGTGCATAGTATGCTCCACAGTTGATCATTTTCTTTTTCCTCAGTTCAGAGTTCCAGAATAATATGTATTAATATTTATGTAACTACATTCTTTTATCCCAAATAGCTTAGTTATAGTTTTATATACTGTACTTGCATTGTTTGTAAACAGTCCCATTCTTCTACACTAAACTGGTCCACCAAAATAAATTAAATTGCCAATTAAAACATGATATGTATTTAACTTAGAACGAGCAGAGAAAGGGACTTGGACAGCATGGTGAATGGGCAAAAACTTTGTCAGAGTTCACTTATTTGTTCAACAAATCCTTTTTGACTGCCTATTCTTTACCACACACTGTTTGAGGTGCTTGGCATGTAGAGTAAACACACACACACACACACACACACACACACACATACACACAAGGAGACAAAGAGCCTCATATTTTAAAAAGTAAATTATGTGATACAGCAGAATATAACAAATATAATGGAAAAATTAGTAAAAAGGAAAAGAAGTACATGGTTGAGAGAAGGAGACAAGTTATAATATAAAAGAGGGCTAGGAGGCCTCATTATGAAAAGGACTTTAAAGAGGTGAGTTATCCATAGAGAAGCCCGTGAAATCATTCAAGACAGAGGGAATAGTCGATTCAATGGCCCTCAGCCAGGGGCATGCTGTGTGGGTTTGAGAAGGCAAAGGGGGCCAATGTGTCTGAACACACTGGTTAATGTGATGGCTAATACCGAGTGTCAACTTGATTGGATTGAAGGATACAAAGTATTGATCCTGGGTGTGTCTGTGAGGGTGTTGCCAAAGGAGTTTAACATTTGTGTCAGTGGGGAAGGAAAGGCAGGCCCACCCTTAATGTGGGTGGGCACCATCTAATCAGCTGCCAGCACAGCTAGAATATAAAGCAGGCAGAAAAACGTGAAAAGACTAGACTGGCTTAGCCTCCCAGCCTACATCTTTCTTCTGTGCTGGATGCTTCCTGCCCTCAAATATCAGGCTCCAATTTCTTCAGTTTGGGGACTCAGACTGGTTCTCCTTGCTCCTCAGCTTATAGATGGCCTATACTTGAACCTTGTGATCATATGAGTTAATACTGAATAACTCATATATATATATATATATATATACACACACACACACACACACATGCACATATATATATATATATCCTATTAGTTCTGTCCCTCTAGAGAACCCTAATACAAGAATGAAGGGCAGAGTAGAAGGACATGAGGTTGGAGAGGTAGTAGAAAGCCAGATCACATAGCGTCTGAAAAGCCAGTGTAAGGACTTTAGATTTTACTCTGGATAAAAAGAGCATCTGTTCCATGATTTTGAGCAAAAAAAAAAAAAAAAAAAAAAAAAAAAAAAAAGTAACATAAGCTAACTTAGCTGGCCATGCATTGAGAATAGACCAAAAAAGGAGGAAAAAAGTGTGGAAGATGGGAGACTGGTTAGAAGATTTGCAGTAATCCAGACACAAGTTTCTGATAGAGAATAAAGCTGGTGAGAATTTATAGAACTCTATTTATTTTGAGGGTAGAGCCAAAAGGATTATCTGTTGAATTTAATGTGGTGTATAAAAAGAGAGAGAGAGAGAGAATAACGCAAGTCAAAGATTACTTCAAGGTGTCTGGCATGAGCTATTGAAAGGAAGACGTCAGTAATTGAGATGAGGAAGACTATGAGTATGAAAAGTCTGGGGTTGCAGAAGATAAGTTCAATTATGGACATGTTGAGTTTAAGATATTTGAGTTTGAGACAAATGTGAGAAAGCAATTCTATATTATATTTTAGGACACAAAACAAAGATTAGGTTTGGAGATATAAATTTCACAGTTCCTAATGTGTAGATGATAAATCCATGATAATGGAGAAGACCTCCAAGATTAGGACTTACTCAGACTTACTAAAACATAAAATTTCAGTTTTAGTTCTTGTCTTTTGCCTTTTCTCTTTTGATATTTTTTCTCTACATCACATCCCAAGTATTAAAGTCAACTAACTCATCCTGTTCTTTGTTGAATGGTCTATTTCCATTTGTATCAGAGTCAGAGGTGAAGCCAGCTGGATTTCCTGGGTCAAGTGGGGACTTGGAGAACTTCTCTGTCTTACAGAGGATTGTAAAATGCACCAATCAGTGCTCTGTAGCTGGCAAGAGGCTCGTAAAATGCACCAATCAGCACTCTGTAAAAACGTACCAATCAGTGCTCTGTAGCCAGCAAGAGGATTGTAAAATGCACCAATCAGTGCACTGTAAAACACACCAATCAGTGCTCTGTAAAATGCACCAATCAGCAGGAGTCTAAAAGTGGCCAGTTGCAGGGAGGACTGAAAAAAGGGAACTCTGATAGGATGAAAGTAGAACATGGGAGGGTACAAATAAGGGAATAAAAGCTGGCCACCCCAGCCAGCAGTGGTAACCCACTCAGGTCCCCTTCCACCCTGTGGAAGCTTTATTCTTTTGCTCTTCACAATAAATCTTGCTACTGCTCACTCTCTGGGACTGTGCCATCTTTAAGAGCTGTAACACTCACTGCAAAGGTCTGCGGCTCCATTCTTGAAGTCAGCAAGACCACAATCCTACCAGAAGGAACCAACTCCAGACACATCTTGGGGGCTCATCCAGAATATTGCCTTGCAGTGAGTACCATCAGACCCTTTTCACTTGATATTCTGTCCTATTTTTCCTTAGAATTTGGGGGCTAAACAGCGGGCACCTGTCGGCCAGTTAAAGGCAAGCAGTGCAGCCACTGGACTAAAGACACGGTGTCAGGCTTTCTGGGAGAGGACTCTCTAACAACCCCCAACTCTTCAGAGTCGGGAACATTGGTTTGTCTGGAACCAGCTTCCACTTTTCCTGTACTTCTGGGCTGAGATGAGGGTTGACAGAGAAGAAAGCCATTCAGCTCCAGAATCTTGACAAAAAGTTGGTTGACCCTGCAGCCATGAGCAGAACTCTCAAAGTTAAATCACCCAAGTGAGACTCACCCATCTATCCTATCTATCCTGACCCTTGCTTACTGCGTCCTAACACCTGTCAGACAAACTTCCTCCCACCTCTCTTCTCGGAGGCTAGACCTGCTTCTAAAAACCACTTCCTGTCCCTGGTGCTCTTCTAGTTTCCCCTATAAGAATGATTTCTAGTATAAATTTCAAGACTCTGTTTCCTTTCTTAGCCACCCGAGCTTACCAATCACAAAGACATACTTTTTGCCTGAAGCCCCATTGGCAGGGGACTATCTGGAATTTTAGAATGCATCCTCAGACTAGCAGGTCTAACAAAGGCTATTCCCAAAGCTAGGATATGGGGAGCCTCAGAAATTATTGACTCCAAAATTAGGGGAATATCTTTCCTATTCATATGATAAGAAGTGAGGACAAAAGGTGTCATTCTTCCAACTATGGAGATCCCTTCCCTCCCTCAGGGTATGGCCCTCCACTCCATTTTGAGGCATATCATCTTTGTAGGACAAAGGTAAGGTCCCAATACCAACAGGAGAAGATGCTTAGGACTCTAACAGGTTTTCGAGAATGCATTGGAAAGGGCCACTAAATCCAATTTTTCTTGGTCCTTTTCGTGGTCTAAGAGGAAAGGCAAGGGTGCACATTTTCGAGAATGTGTTGGTAAGGGACACTAAATCTGACCTTCCTCGATCCTCCTTTTTGTGGTCTAGGAGGAAAACTAGTGTTTCCACTGTTGCTTCAATGAGCATGACTATTCCAAACAGCAGGGCCCAGGGACATTGCAGGTTCTTGGGCAGGGGAAAAACAAACAAACAAACAAACCAAAACCGTGGGGCAGTTTTTTCTTTCAGATGGGAAACACTCAGGCATCAACAAGCTCACCCTTGAAATGCATTCTAAGCCATTGGGACCAATTTGACCTGCAAACCCTGAAAAAGAAGTGGCTTATTTTTTTTCTGCACTAAGGCCTGGCCCCAATATTCTCTCTCTGATGGGGAAAAATGGCCTCCTGAGGGAAGTATAAATTACAATACTGCCCTGCAGCTTGACCTTTTACCTTATGTCCAAGCCTTCTTTTCATTGAAGGATAATCCACAACTATGCAAAGCTTGTAATCTACATACCACAGGAGGACCTCTCAGCTTACCTCCACATCCTAGCCTTCCTACAGCTCCCCTTCCTATTAATGATAAGCCTCCTCTAACCTCCTCCACCCGGAAGGAAACAAGCAAAGAAATCTCCAAGGGACCACAAAAACCCTCAGGCTATCGGTTATGTCCCCTTCAAGCTGTAGGGGGAAGGGAATTTGGCCCAACCTGGGTACATGTCCCCTTCTCCCTCTCTGATTTAAAGCAGATCAAGATAGTCCTAGAGAAGTTTTCAGATGATCCTGATAGGTATATAGATGTCCTACAGGGTCTAGGGCAAACCTTCGACTTCACTTGCAGAGATGTCATGTTATTGTCAGATCAAACCCTGGCCTTTAATGAAAAGAATGTGGCTTTAGTTGCAGCTCAAGAGTTTGGAGATACCTGGTATCTTAGTCAAGTAAATGATAGAATGACAGCCAAAGAAAGGGACAAATTCCCTACCGGTCAGCAAGCCGTCCCCAGTACGGATCCCAACTGGGACCTAGACTCAAATCAAATCATGGGGACTGGAGTCACAAACATCTGTTGACCTGTGCTCTAGAAGGACTAAGGAGAATTAGGAAAAAGTCCATGAATTATTCAATGATGTCCACCATTGCTCAGGGAAAGGAGGAAAATCCTACTACCTTCCTTGAGCAGATATGGGAGGCCTTAAGAAAATATACTCCCCTGTCACCCGACTCACTCGAGGGTCAATTGATCCTAAAAGATAGGTTTGTTACCCAATCAGCTACAGATATCAGGAGAAAGCTCCAAAAGCTAGCCTGGACCCTGAACAAAATGTGGAGGCATTATTAAACCTGGCAACCTCCGTGTTCTATAATAGGGACCAAGAGGAATAGGCCGAAAAGGAAAAGTGAGATAAGAGAAAGGCTGCAATTTTAGTCATAGCCCTCAGACAAACAAACCTTGGTGGTTCAGAGAGGACAGAAAATGGATCAGGCCAATCACCTGGTAGGGCTTGTTATCAGTGTGGTTTACAGGGACACCTTTAAAAAGATTGTCCAGTGAGAAACAAGCTGCCCCGTCACCCATGTCCACTATGCCAAGGCAATCACTGGAAGGTGCACTGCCCCAGAAGACAAAGGTTCTCTGGGACAGAAGCCCCTAACCAGATGATCCAACAACAGGACTGAGGGTGCCCCAGGCAAGCGCCAGCTCATGTCATCACACTCACTGAGGCCTAGACAAGTTTAACCATTGAGGGCCAGGAAATTGGTTTCCTCCTGAACACTGGTGCAGCCTTCTCAGTGTTAAACTCCTGTCCTGGATGGCTGTTCTCAAGGTCTGTTGCCATCCGAGGAATCCTGGGACAGCCTGTAACTAGGTATTTCACCAACCTCCTCAGTCGTAATTGGGAGACTTTGCTCTTTTCATATAACTTTCTTGTTATGCCTGAAAGTCCCACACCTTTATTAGGGAGGGGTGTGTTAGCCAAGGCTGGAGCTATTATCTACATGAATATGGGGAACAAGTTACCCATTTGTTGTCTCCTACTTGAGGAGGGAATCAAACTTGAAGTCTGGGCATTGGAAGGACAATTCACAAGGGCAATAAATGCCTGCCCAGCCAAAATCAGGGTAAAAGACCCCACTGCTTTTCCTTATCAAAGGCAATATCCCTTAAGGCCTGAAGCTCATAAAGGATTACTGGATATTGCTAGACGTTTAAAAGTTCAAGGCTTAGTAAGAAAATGCAACAGTGCCTGTAATACCCCAATTCTAGGAGTACAAAAACCAAATGGTCAGTGGAGACTAGTACAAGATCTTAGACTACTCAATGAGGAAGTAATTCCTCTATATCCAGTTGTATCCAACCCCTATACCCTGCTCTCTCAAATACCAGAGGAAGCAGAATGGTTCACTGTTCTGGACCTCAAGGTTGCCTTCTTCTGCATTCCCCTTCACTCTGACTCCCAGTTTCTCTTTGCCTTTAAGGATCCCAAAGACCACACATCCCAACTTATGTGGATGCTCTTGCCTCAAAGGTTTAGTGATAGCCCTCATCTGTTTGGTCAGGCACTGGCCCAAGATCTAAGCCACTTCTCAAGTCTAGGCACTCTGGTCCTTAAGTATGTGGGTGATTTGCTTTTGGCTACCAATTCAGAAGCCTCATGCCAGCAGGCTACTCTAGATCTCTTGAACTTTCTAGCTAATCAAGGGTACAAGAAATCTAAATTGAAGGCCTAGCTCTGCCTACAACAAGTCAAATATCTAGGCCTAATCTTAGCCAGAGAAACCAGGGCCCTCAGCAAAGAATGAATACAGCCTATACTGGCTTGTCCTTCCCCTAAGACGTTTAAACAGTTGCCAGTGTTCCTTGGGATCATCACCAGCTTTTGCCGACTATGGATCCCCTGATACAGCAAGATGGCCAGGCCACTCTATATTCTAATCAAGGAGACCCAGAGGGCAAATACTCATCTAGTAGAATGGGAACCAGAGGCAGAAACAGCCTTCAAAACCTTAAAGCAGGCCCTAGTACAAGCTCCAGCCTTAAGCCTTCCCACAGGACAAAACTTCTCTTTATACATCACAGAGAGAGCAGGAACAGCTCTTGGAGTCCTTACTCAGACTCTTGGGACAACCCTACAACCAGTGTCATACCTAAGTAAGGAAATTAATGTAGTAGCAAAAGGTTGGCCTCACTATTTGCAGGTAGTTGAGGTGGTGGCCATCTTAGTATCAGAGGCTATCAAAATAATACAAGGAAAGGATCTCACTGTCTGGACTACTCATGATGTAAATGGCATACCAGGTGTCAAAGGAAGTTTATGGCTATCAGACAGTTGCCTGCTTAGATACCAGGTGCTACTCCTTGAGGGACTGGTGCTTTGGACACACATGTGTGCAGCTCTCGACCCTGCCACTTTTCTCCCAGAGGATGGGGAACCAATCGAGCATGACTGCCAACAAATTTTAGCCCAGATTTATGCCTCCCGAGATGATCTCTTAGAAGTCCCCTTAGCTAATCCTGACCTTAACCTATGTACTGATGGAAGTTCATTTGTGGAAAATGGGATGATAAGGGCAGGTTATGCCATAGTTAGTGATGTAACAGTACTTGAAAGTAAGCCTCTTCCCCCAGGGACCAGCACCCAGTTAGCAGAACAAGTGGTGCTTACCCGAGCCTTATAACTGGGAAAGGAAAAAAGAATAAATGCGTATACAGACAGCAAGTATGCTTATCTAATCCTACCTGCCCATGCTGCAAAATGGAAAGAAAGGGAGTTCCTAACCTCTGGGGGAACCCTCATTAAATGCCACAAGAAAATCATGGAGTTATTGCACACAGTGCAAAACCCCAAGGAGGTGGCAGTCTTACACTGCCAAAACCATCAAAAAGGTGAAAGAGAAAAGGCAGAAGGAAACCATTGGGCAGACGCTGAGGGCAAAATTGCTGCCAGGTGAATCTCCCATTAGAAATACCTATGGAAGGACCCTTGGTATCGAACAATGCTCTCCAAAAGATTAAGCCCCAGTATTCCCTGACCAAAACAGAATGGGGTCTTTCAAGGAATAGTTTTCTCCCCTTGGGGTGGTTAATGACAGAAGAGGGAAAGATACTCATACCCGAAGCCAGCCAGAGGAAAATACTTAAGACCCTTCACCAAACTTTTCATATGGGTGTTGAGAACACTCATCAAATGATCAAATCCCTATTTACAGGGAAAAATCTCCTCTGGATCATCCAACAAGTAGTCAAACCCTGTGAGGTGTGCCAAAGGAATAATCCCTTGGTCCATCATAAGTCCCCTCTGGGGGAAAAAAGAATAGGGCACTATCCCAGAGAGGACTGGCAGTTAGACTTCCCCATCTCTGATAGGACCAAAAAAACCCCAACAGGATGCGCCATCCAGCTTTTACGCTCTTACATTTCCAACTTCACCTATTACATGAGCAATGAAAAGCCCATACATGGCCCTGTAACCAAGAATACCATCTTAACTTTCCAAGCCCCTTTATGCCTCCAATGTAACTCGTTATCACACTGTCCCATCAGAGTAATTACACCTTACAACTTCAAGCCCCAGCTGATCATAGTGACTTCCGAGTCAGCCAAACAGCTCCATTCAGATGGCTTGTCTGCTTCTCAGGGCCTGCAAAAATCATCACCTCCTCCGTGCTTAACAAACAGTCCAGGTTTTGTAACGGAAAACATACTCCTTGCATGACCATTCACCCCTGGACCACTTGCAGCAGCGTCCCCACCACTAGTGAATGCCTTCTCATTCCCTCTTTCAATTACTGTCTTGAATGGTTCCTAGTAGATACAAAACCACTTTTTCTCCAATGGGAAAACAGAACACAGGGAGCCACTCATTTTGCTCCCAACACCCCTTTCCAGCCGCTCACCAGAGCTACCTTGGCAAGCACTCTAGGAGTATGGGAAAATGAAAACAAACTCACATACCTTTTTAATATACACAACCAGTTCTGTCTACCCAGCCAAGGCATATTCTTCTTATGTGGAACTTCAACCTATATCTGCCTCCCCACCAACTGGACAGGCACCTGCACCTTAGTCTTCCTCAGTCCCAACATTGACATTGCCCCAGGAAATCAGACCCTATCAGTGCCCCTCAAAGCTCAAATCCATCAGTGCAGGACCATACAATTAATGCCCCTACTTATAGGGTTAGTAATGGCCACTGCTACAGGAACTGGAATAGCAGGTTTGTCCACTTCACTATCCTACTACCACATACTCTCAAAGGATTTCTCAGTTTGTGAGAAATAACAAAGTCTATCCTTACTCTACAATCCCAAATAGACTCTTTGGCAGCAGTGACTCTCCTAAACTGCCGAGACCTAGACCTCCTCACTGTTGAGAAAGGAGGACTTTGCACCTTCTTAGGGGAAAAGTGCTGTTTTTACACTAACCAGTCAGGGATAGTAGGAGGCGCTGCCCGGCATTTACAGGAGAATGCTTCTGATATCAGACAACACCTTTCAAAATCTTATACAAACCTCTAGAGTTGGGCAACATGGCTTCTCCCCTTTCTAGGTCCCATGACAGCCATCTGCTATTACTCAACTTTGGGCCCTGTATTTTCAACCTCCTTGTCAAATTTGTTTTCTCCAGGATCGAGGCCATCAAGCTACAGATGGTCTTACAAATGGAACCCCAAATGAACTAAACTCACAACTTCTACCGAGGACCCCGGACCAACCCACTGGCCCTTTAATGGGCCTAGAGATTTCCCCTCTGGAGGACACTACAACTGCAGGGTCCCTTCTTTGCCCCTATCCAGCAGGATGTAGCTAGAGTGGTCATCGCCCAACTCCCAACAGCAGTTGGGGTGTCCTATTTACAGGGGGAATTGAGAGTTGAAGCCAGTTGGACTTCCTGGATCGAGTGGGGACTTGGAGAACTTCTCTGTCTTACAAGAGGATTGTAAAATGCACCAATCAGTGCTCTGTAGCCAGGATTGTAAAACACACCAATCAGTGCTCTTTAGCTAGCAAGAGGATTGAAAAATGCACCATCAGCACTCTGTAAAAATGCACCAATCAGTGCTCTGTAGCCAGCAAGAGTATTGTAAAATGCACCAATCAGTACTCTGTAAAACACACCAATCAGCAGGAGTCTAAAATTAGCCAACCATGGGAGGATTAAAAAAGGGCACTCTGATAGGACAAAAATGGAACATGGGAGGGGACAAATAAGGGAATAAAAGCTGGCCACACCAGCCAGCAATGGCAACCGCTCGGGTCCCCATCCACAGTGTGGAAGCTTTGTTCTTTTGATCTTCACAATAAATCTTACTGCTGCTCACACTTAGGGTCCGTGCCATCTTTAAGAGCTGTAACACTCACCGTGAAGGTCCGTGGCGTGACTTCATTCTTGAAGTCAGCAAGACCACAAACCCACTGGAAGGAACCACCTTCAGACATGATAGTCTATCCTATAATATGGCCCTTTTGTTCACATCTCCTCTCCTTGACTATGAGAAGCTTGAAGCCTAGAGACAAAGATGTATCTTAGTCATTTTGCTATGTTTCTACTAAGTGCCTAGTACCTAACACAATGCCTGATGTAGTAGGCATGTTAATTGAATATGTTGGGTCAAACTGAATTTATTATGTCTTCAGGTTAAAATACAAAATGAGTTAAGTAAAGAAAGAAGAGAAAACCCACATTTTTAACTAGTTTGTGTGCAACTTGAGCTAGAATTAAAAGAATTATAGAAATAAAGGTCTATAATATATGAATGCATCCCTCAATTAAGGAGCATACAAAATTATTTAACATTTACTCTATATGATGACCTTTAAATACATTATCTCATTTTATTTATTAAATAAGCTGATATAGTAGATATAACTGGTGCCATTTTACAAATGGGGACACTGAGCAGTAAATGGAGGAATAGAAATTTTAGCTCATGTGTCTGACTCACAAGCTTATGTTCCTCCACTGCCCTAATGCTGTGCCTGAGGTTATCAGAGCTCTGAGAGTTACAGAAAGACTCCACAGGCACCAGGTGACCTCTTTAGATTTTTTCCAATATAAAACTAAAGCAGTTGCTCTCAATGGTTTTCAAGTTGCGTATCACCATGCCCCCTGCCTCCTACTGTCATTATTCACCTTGAAAGCTTTATAATTTAGGAGGGCAAAGGAAAATTAAAGTCAAGAAAGGATGAAGGGGCCAGGCACAGTGGCTCACACCTGTAATCCCAGCACTGTAATCCCTATCTGCCCAAAGAGTGCAGATCTCTTGGGCCCAGGAGAATGAAGGGGAAACTCAGAGATCTGGACTCGTCCTTGAATATCCCCATACTTTACAATGTTCTTTGTTCATGCCTCTGTGGCCAGGCTATTGCTATCCCTTATCACCTAGGGCCCAAAGTTCTAGTTTAAGAAATGCTATACTAGATTATTTATGCCCAAGAGAGGAAGGCAAGTTGGTCTAACATCAGCCTGAAGCCAGCCAACCAGCTAGAGACAACGTGCACAATAAATTAAGAGATGGATTTACCTTCAGATAACCTGAGTTCAAATCTCAACTCTATCACTCATACAGTCATGGGGACTCACAGAAATCATTTAAACTCTCTGAGCCTCAGTTTCTGTATCAGGACAAAGAGTGAATCCCTGCCTAGATGACAGGATTGTTGTGAGGATAGGAGAGAAAATAAAAGACAAAGTGCTTCAGAATCTAATGTTGTTATTCTAGCTTAATTTACTTATCTGGGTTCATACTGATTATTTCTGAGATCCAGTTTATATAAGTCCTCTGTACAGTATATGAGAAACATAAAGAGTAAGCAGGGGTTGTTGCCGAGGCAGCTAGGTATCTGAAAGAAGACCCAGGAATGAGTAAGAAGCTTAATACAATTACTCCATAGGAGAGTTCCGTTAAGCACAGAACAATATAATGGATTTTAAATGGTTAGAAGCAAATCCTTAAAGCAAATAAAACCACAAAGAACATCTATCATAGGTTACAAAAATTGCCTCAATCATTTGCAGCTTCTTCCATTAACTTGTAGAATATATATCTTCCCCTTTAAATCTGCCTAGGCAGCTGAGTGCCGTAGCTCATACCTGTAATCCCAGCACTTTGGGAGGCTGAGGAGGAAGAATCACTTGAGATCAGGAGTTTAAGACCAGCCTGACCAAAGTGGTGAAACCCTGTCTTTACTAAAAATACAAAAATGAGCCAGGCTTGGTGGCAGGCGCCTGTAATCCAAGCTACTCAGGAGGCTGAGGCAGGAGAATTGCTTGAATATGGGAGGCAGAGGTTGCAGTGAGCCAAGATGGTGCCATTGCACTCTAGCCTGGGCAACAAGAGTGAAACTGCATCTAAAGAAATAGAAAAAGAAAAAGAAAGAAACCTGCCCGAGCTAGTGACTTGTCCTGGGTAATA
The DNA here is from genome assembly GCF_049350105.2 of Macaca mulatta. NCBI lineage: Eukaryota > Metazoa > Chordata > Mammalia > Primates > Cercopithecidae > Macaca > Macaca mulatta. The sequence goes on from NC_133419.1 coordinate 83,161,384, forward strand.
GTACAAAATGAACATGACATTATGCAAGTTCTGAGCTTGAACCACAAGTGACTTTACTCTCTCGGACCCTCTCCATAGCCGTCATGTATAAGCCTAGGCTTTTCTGGTGAATAATGAGAGACCACACGAAGCTAGCACAAGCTGTCTCATTCAGTTATCTTGGAACAGCCAAAGCTGCTAACCACATTTGCATGACAGAGTACAGACAAGATCAGCCAAGCCTGGCCCTACCCAACCAATCCTAGCCCAAATTGCTGACCTACAAACTCAGGACTTCAACAGATAGTTACTTTTAAGTTACTGATGTTGGGAGTGATTTGTTACATAGCAACTAATGACTGATCCAACAACTGGCCATATAGGAATGGAAATTTGCAGCAGTGTCTGGGTTTTCCCCACCCTACCATGTTCTGTCTGGAAAGTTTAGATTTGCTAGTCATGAAAGCTGACTAGAGATGGACAAAGGAGCAGAATTCACCTTTGCCTCTAAACAAGTAAAGTTGACTTGGTATTTTGAGTAAATCTGAAATGTCCATTTACTTAGTCACAACTGAATTTCTAAGGAGGAAAAGAAATAAACAAGTAAGGCAAGAAATGGGAGGCATGAACAGTGTACTCCATGTAAGCTGAAAGTCAGTGACTTCCTGGAAAGACACCCAATAATTCAGCCTTCTACGACTTACTTTGTTCACTTGGCTGGGGATTCAGCACAAACACTAATCTTACAAAGTAATGAGGCAGAGCCTATTTTCTGCCTATCCAGTGGAAAGTGAAATTGCAAACCGCCTTTGTTGTAAATCAAAATGCCTTTCTAACCTCAGTTGTTAATAACAAATGTGTATTTCCCATTTCACCACCATCTCTTTAGAATTCACACATTAAGAGATTTATTTATACAATATTCTGCTTTGCTGAAATTCATTTTCAAGGCTTTCCCAGAGGCCACTGAGCCTCTTGTATAAATAGATTTTTTACAAGTTATGAAGTTTAGATTATCAAAAAACAATCTAGAAATCTGATCCTTAAAGTACCTGACAAATCCATTTTAGTTTTTAAATATATAACATTAGTTCAAAGAACAAATTCCTAGTTTTCATTTTCTAGCAACTCTGATTCTGGTAATGGCATTTGTTTGGAGGCAGAAAAAAAATAGAAAAGAAAATCAAAATAGCAACTGAAAATATCTGTACAAGAGTGTTGTCTTATTTCAGTTTACAGATATGTTGACCTTGTTCTATTGGTTAATCTTGAGGTTTAACATAATTGACCTTCAACCTGGAAGGTGATATCCATCTTCCACCCCAAAATGTATTAGAAGTAACTTGACCTGTCAGTATCTCTTCATCCCCGCTGCCAGGGGTTCTCCCAGGATTCAGAAAAAACATCAAAGAAGTTTCCCCTCAAGAGAAGTATGGAGGCACTATCATAAGCCCTAGTAGGTGTCATTTGATATAGAGAAGTAATTTAAGATATTGCTTCTATATTAAAGGAGCTTAGAATCTTGTTGTGGAGACAATAATAACACACATGAAAGCTCTTACAGAATAACCAAGTGCTAAGCTGTAAGGTGCAGATAGAAATGCCATTAGGATGAGAAGCCACTTATTAATCTCCTCCTACATGGTAGTGTATTACAAATATTATGTCATCTACTCCTTCCAGTAACTCCAAATGTAAAGTATTATAACCATTTAATAATAGAAAAGTTGAGGAGAGGAACAGTAGGGAACTTCTCCGAGATGACCCAGCTAACACAGAGCAGAACCAGAATTCATACCCAAGTTTGTCTGCCCAAAGAGCCAGGGCCTTTCTTTCTACACCAAATTGCCTCTCAGAAGGTTATAGTAGAAAGAAAGCTACTTTATGCCTCTTCAAGTATTCCCTAACACTATACCTTTATGCTTCTTATGACACCTTACACTTTCCACTTTATTTATAATAGTTGCTGATGAGGAGGCAGTTGGTATGTTGAAACCAGCATAAGCTTTGGAGTCAAAAAGATCTGATTTCAAAGTCTCTCCTATTCTAATTAGCTGAAAGAATGTAAGCAAGTCATAATTAAATAATACCTATCTCACAGCATTAATATGAGTAATAAATTGAATTAATTCATTCACTCAACAAATATTGATTGAATACCTACTATGTTGTAAGCATTAGTCTAGATTTTATTCACAACAGTGAACAAAAAGAGACAAAAATTCCTGCCATTTTGGTGCTTACATTGTCGGCGAAAGTGACAGATAATAAGTAAACAAATAAATATATATATTTAAACAGTGGTTTTAACATAGAGGGGACTGAACCGCTGAGGGTTAGTCAGTTTTCACACAGCCTCGATATTGGTATTCAAATCCAACTCTGGAGCAAAGTTCTTGATTGTTCCTCAAAACCATTTTGCTTGCCCTCACAAAAGTTAGTATATAAATATCCAGAGGATTTTGTGTGGTGAAAGCTGCCCTCAGAATCAGTTTCCACATGACCTCATTGATGTATGGAGTAATTTCATGTTTGTTCTCAAGCATTTCATTACTCTTTTTGTTCCCTGGGGCCATGGTACTGCAATCTTTTCCTAAGGCACTTTCCCACAGTCTTCAGGAGGAACAGAGTGTTTTCAAATCCACAAAAGATTTTCATACCCTTTAAAGCATCTGGTTTTTATCGTAACTCTGCAAGGTAGGCAGGAAGGTGCCACCATACCCATTTAACAGACAAGGAAAGAGAGGCTAATGCCAGTAGGTCATTGCCTGAGAACACACAGCTGGCAAGTGGGTTTAACAAGGCTTTAAATATAAGCTGTTTGATTCACATCTATTACCTTATTCATTACACTTCACCCACATGAGGAAAGACGAGGCCAAATTCAGTTAAAGAAAATTTCTAATGCTCCCTCTTAACTAGACAGAGAGAAAAAAAAAAAAAAGAAATATTGACACACAAAAAGAAATGGTACAGGATAGAAAAAGAATGTGCTGAAAGACCTCCCCATATTTCTTAGAACTTTACCAAAATATTTCTGTTGGTTTTCCAGGACCATTTATCCCATCACTACCCATTGGCATGGTCTAGTCCCAATATCCTAGGTATACGGGAAACATCCACTTGGGCAGAGATTCCACCTGTAGTGGTTAATACTGTGTCAACTTGATTGGCTTGAAGGACACAAAGTATTGTTGCTGGGTGTTTCTGTGAGGGTACTGCCAAAGGAGATTAATATTTGAGTCAGTGGACTAGGAAAGGCACACCCACCCTCAACCTGAGTGGGCACAATCTAATTAGCTGCCAGCACTGCCAGAATAAAAGCAGGGAGAGGAATGTGAAAAGACTAGACTGGCTTAGCCTCCCAGCCTACATCTTTCTCCCATGCTAGATGATTCCTGCCCTTGACCATCAGACTCCAAGTTCTTTGCCTTTGGGACTCAGACTGGCTTCCTTGCTCCTCAACCTGCAGACTGCCTATTGTGGGACCTTGTGATCATGTGAGTTAATACTCCTTAATAAACTCCAATTTATATATACATCTGTTATTATTTCTGTCCCTCTAGAGAACCCTAATACACTACCTAATTCAGAGTAAACCTTGAGGTAAGAATAGAGTAAAAATATTGAAACGTATAGAGCATGTATACAGAACTCTGTGCTGCCCTCTGGGGACAATATAAGATTTAGAGAGAGTCTCTCTGTCTGAGTAAATGGGAAGCACACTGGAAGAAGAATAACAAGCACTGTACCAGCAATAATATAAAAAAGAATGAGGTGAGAATTTGGGGAGGATATCATCCAAGATTTTCCAGTATACATAGCCTGGAGCCATCCATTCTGCTAAGTAAGACCAGTGAAAACTTGATCCCTGGATAAGAGCTTGACACGGAGGGACCTGATATGCACACCCATTTAGTATAAAAATCTAGTTGGCATCCGGACACTGCCACTTTATTGTTTTTATTTTTTTTGCTTTTGAGAGGGAGTTTTGCTCTTGTTGCCCAAGCTGGAGTGCAATGGTGCAATCTTGGCTCACCACAACCTCTGCCTCCCAGATTCAGGTGCTTCTCCTGCCTCAGCCTCCCAAGTAGCTGGGATTATAGGCATGCACCACCACGCCTGGCTAATTTTGTATTTTTAGTAGAGATGGGGTTTCCTCCATGTTGGTCAGGCCGGTCTCGAACTCCTGATCTCAAGTTATCCGCCTGTTTCAGCCTCCCAAAGTGCCGAGATTACAGGGTTGAGCCACCACACCTGGCCTCTGCCACTTTATAATTGTGTGAACATGAGCAAGTTCCCTGAAGTCTTCTTTTCTCAATTTTTTACTCATAAAATGGGTATAATAATACCTAATACATGCAGATGTTCAGAAGTTTAAATGAAAGTAATGATCTTATGTTTAAGTAGTGTTTTAGCATGGTGTCTGGCTATGTTACATCCTCAGTAAATGAAAGCCTCTTTTTTAAGATCATTCATACCACAGTAGAGAAATTTAGGGAAAATAATCCAAAGACAGAAAAGCTGGCTAGAAAACTAAAGCCAGAGACCTTTAGAAAACAGCAGGACACCAAAAAAGATGGTAATTACTTGTTAACTAGCTCTACAAGGAGACCTAGGAGAGCTAAAAAGACAGTATATCCTACACTGAACTCATTGCCTCTCCCTCAAACCCTGCACTCCCTCCTGCAGTCCTTATCTTGGTGAATGGCACCCCCATACCACAGTCATCTAAACCAGAAACATGGAAGTCAACTCAGACTCTGCTTCCTCCTTCCCTTCCAGTCACCAAGTCTTGTGGAACACACCTACTTAACATCTTCCCCTCCTTTCTAGCCCAGCCAGTGAGAATGTGTCTTTACTATGTTGGTTTAGTCTTCCATCCAAACTGGTCATCCTGGCTTCCTCCAATTCTCAGTCCTTCAAATATAATCTCTGCACCAAAGTCAGAGTAATCTTTCTAAAGCATAAAATTTGGTCATTGTTTCACTCTTCTTAGCTATTCCAATTGCCCTCATTGTCTAGGATAAAGGCCAGACTATTAACAATGGTCTCTGTTATCTGATCCCTGCTTTATCTCCCTCCACACACCACAGCCATGGTGAACTACTGATTGGTCCCCAGGCATGCCAGGCAATTTCATGCCTCTGTGCATTTGCCATGCCATTTCCTCCACATTTCCCAAAGGGTGGTTTGTGAAATACCAGTTCCTCAAGATGCTCTATGAAGCTAGTAACCACTAGCCAATACATTTTAGAAAAACTGCACATCTTTTTTTCACCTGGAGAGTGTTTTTTGATTATATCCTATAATCAAATATCTATTTAACACTGTTTAATCCTTTCTTAAGATACTTGTGAAACATATATGTTGGAAACTTTATCACTTTACATAAGTGGTTTCATTTGTGATATTTAATCAGTTCTTTATTTTGCTGGTTTCTGAGCCTGATAAATATTTAAAACTTTTATTTCCAGGAAAAATAGTTCTAATTTTATTAATTCCCCTTGTCATAGAGTTAGACAGATTTTCAAAAACCTAACCAAGATAAAGCACTTCAGGTTTAAGCATTGCTTGCCATAACCTTATGTCCTTAAGATTGATGCATTGATAATTCTTTATATCAGATAAGCAGAGAAATGTGGAGAAACATCCCTTGCTAAGTATGTACTCAAATGCTCTACTCCAAATTGAAAATTTACCTACTGTGTCATTTGTTTGAATAACACCATTAACTTCAATAAGATATTCAAACTCAAATCAAATTAGCTATTACCTGCTGCTGTTCTTTAGATCAATCATCTTTTTCTTAGAAGAGTGGACAGGACTTTAAGAAGTACAATTGCTAACATTAGCAGAACTAAGAGAAGGCAAATGCTGAATGTTATAGCTGAATTTGAGTCCAAAAAAATGTATTCAATATAAAACCTCTCCAATTCAGCCTAGTTCACATAGTCAGCACATCATACTGTGGTGGAAGCTCAAAAAGAACAAACGGGGAATAAGTAAGACACCCATTCTTTCCCCCAGTATGAAAAAGTGAAAACATGAAACTATGCAGACTTCAGTTCAAAACATAGCTTATTAGTGTGTGAACCTAAATGTTTTAGTCTCTGAAATCAGTTTTCTCATTTGTAAAAATTGGAGTAATAATATAAACTCTACCATGTTATTTCAAGATCTGGATAAGGAAATACTAACAAAACACCTAGAGTGATACCTGTAGCATAATAGATGCTCAGTAAATACTAGTGTTTTTCCTAGTTTCTTCTCCAATATACCTACAAAATTCTCATTGTTATTTGCCCTGATCTTCATTCTGTTATCATAGGCATCCTTATCTTTGTCCACAAAATAAACTTAATTTTGCTTAAATCATAAATCAAAGTTTGGAAAACTATATTTCACATGCCAAATCTGGTTGACCACCCTGTTTTTGTAAACAGTTCAATAGTTTCATTTGAACACAGACACTCCTATGTCTTTACATATTGCCTGTGGCTGCTTTCATCCTACAGCAAGATTTGAGCAATTGTAACAGAGACTGTAGGTATGTAGTTGTCTATTGCTGCTGTAACAATTTGCCACAAACTTAGTGTCATAAAACAACATGTTTATTATCTTGCAATTCTTCAGGCTTAAAGTTTGACACAGGTTCCACTGGGCTAAAATCAATGTATCAGAAGGTCTGCATTTCTCTCTGGATGATATAGGGAAAACTCAATCTCCTTGCCTTGTCCAGCTTTGACAGACACATTTGCTGACTCATGACTACTTCCCCCATCTTCAAAGCCAGCAAAAGCAGGTTGAGGCTTTCTCACATCTCACAAAATCACATCACTCTGATCTTCTGCCACCTTCTTCAACTTTTAAGGACCTTTGTGATTAAATTGATATAATCCAGATAATCCAGAATAACCTCCCTATGGTAAAGTCAGCTGATTAGCAGCCTTAATTCCACGTGCAATCTTCGTTTCCCTTTACCATGTGACAAAACATATTCCCAGGTTCTAGTAATTAGAACATGGACATCTTTGGAGGAGGTGGAGGGCAATTACTCTACCTATAATACCATATAATAACTCACAAAACCTAAAATATTTGCCATCAACCCTTTAGGGAAAATGTTTTCGAACGCATGTCCTAAACTTTGACTCATGCTTATGACCTAAGTAAGCAAATACAAACCAGATGGAATTTTAGGGATGTTCATTTAATATATTACTTATAAAAATAAGAATAATTTTCATAAGCATGTGTTACCAAGTGCCTGAAATAAAAAGATAAGCAAGGCAATGCTCCTGACTCCACTGGCAGATGAGTCAATACCCAAGAACCTCTCCCAAGAGGCAGAAGTACATAAAGGTTAGGAGTAAGGACTTGGGAGTGAGACAAACCTGTATTCCAATCATAGCTCTTCTACTTACTAACTGGGTGAGCTTTTATAAGTTAACCTCTTTGTGCTTCGGTTTCTTTATCTGTTCAAAATAGTACCTACTTCATATGGTTGCTGTAAAAATTAAATGCATTTAATGTGCTTAGTATACTCTGACAGATTGTAAATTCTTAATAAATCTTAGCTGTAAATTTGATAAAATAGAGGTTCCAAGTGGAATGGGAAAATTGCCCAATTGCTCAACTTAAAGAGATATTTGAAGAGATATCTCAGCAAGCTGTCTAAGCAAGATCAAAGAACATGGCTGAGTTGTTTTCTTAAACTTAGCATTCTTAACTCCCTACTGGAGATGTCAAGCAATGTTGCCAGTGGCAACAACTAATTCTCCTTCTCCATGCTGCCTGAATTCCAGCCAGCAACTGACTTTGCCACCCCATTTGTAGCTGCTTACAATTAAAGAGGCATTTGAATTACTTGTTTGGACTGACCAATGATTAAGGTACTAAGGACTTTTGAGTTATTTACATGCTCTAAACTGAAGTCACTGAAGGGGCTAGTGTCATGATCCGCAGATCCATACAAATAACTACCTTTGGATCCAGGCAAGAGGAGCCCTTGCTCTGGGTCCCAGGCATTGCAAATACCAAAACACAAATTCCTTTTCTTTTTTACACCATAAAGAGGACATTTCTTTACACTTTAGTAACCCTTTGAGCAAACAGGAATTACAGACAAGGATCATACAAGCCAAATCCCTTCTCCCAACACCCACATAGACCAGAAGATGTAGGGTTGACAGTATATGCAGAATAAAGAGAAAATCACCACCTCTTGTCTGAGAAACAAAAGAAAGAATAGCTGCTTTTGTTTAAATTTGACCACCCCAAATTCACCTAAAGTAAGTATCTAGGCAGGCCAGATACCTCTGATAACTGCCCTCCCGCATCCCTTCTGCTCAGATTATATGGTTTGGGGAAGGCTTAGAACTGCCTGTAATTCCCAGGTAGGAAAAGTAATGTGTTGAGGAGAAACTGCCCACTCAACCCCTGGAGAGCTTGACCAGGTCAGTCTCCATCCTGGCTTCAAGTTGATCCAGGCACTGCCCAGGAGTCCTGAGCTCTGGCTCATGTTCACCCTGCCATCCCAGCAGATCTGAGGCTTACAAGGGACAGGGGTTGCCTGAGGGATAATGTAGCAATTTTAGTCCACAGGTCTCATGAACATACCCAGACACACTGTAGGGCCCTGAGTGGCAACCTGAGCCAGGCTGCAGGCATAAATTGATTACTAGCTTTTAAATGTGTAGACATATGGTATGAGGGCCTCCATTTGTACCTTGCCCTGAAAATGTTAAAGAAGGGTCTGTTTTCATGCCCCATCCCAGTCAGAGCATCCACCTCTGAGTTCCCTTTCTTGGCTGCACTTCTAGGAATGAATTCTGGACCGCCAATGACTAAATTTCTGAAACAAGGACAAAGTAATGTCTGCGAGGTGCTGATAGTTTTCCAAGGCCAATATGAACCATTTGCTGACATATATACCCTTTGTTATGAGCAACCTATTGTTTCAGAGCAATAAATCTCCTCTTAGGTGACAGATTAGGATTATTACTTTTGTTTTTAGCAAGCCTATAAAATGAAATATGAATTCATGTCATCTGGAGAGGGAAAAATAAGTCAAAAACTAAGAGAAAAATCTAATTTGATATAGGCAGGCCATGAATGAATACTGAAAAAATATAAATAGCTGAATTCCTACTACCAAAAATCTATTATTTTCTTTCTGAATTCAAGCAAGTTCTAGGAGGACTAAAAGATATGCATGGCAAGCATTAAAAAAATATTTATCTATATTGAAGGTGGAGACGGGGAAAGGGTAACAAAAATCAATATGTTTAAAATAAAAAGCTGCCTTGCAGTTTCAGGTAAGTCTTCAACTATCAATTAATTGCTTGATCAATGCAGCAAGATGCAGGCAGCCTAACTGAAGAAAATTAGTCCTTAAGAAGCTCTTATCTACAAAGGGATCCTGCTGACAGTAAGGTTAACAACCTTTTGAGTTGCAACTGCTTCAGAGGGTTTGGGAAGGAGATCAGAATGAAATCACATGAGTATGTCACAGAAAGTTGACATCCAGAAGATTCCAGACAGAGATAAAATAGCTCACTCATTGGTCCTAATGCTGGGTCTGCCAACAGAGAGAGAGCACTTTTAGGAGGGAATGGAAACTTAAGAACTATTTTTCAAAATGCTTTCACATTACTGAGATGCATTTCATTGACCTGTTCAAGAGATGTTTCAAAATATTATTTTGGATTATGCTATCTATTTTGCTTTCTTTCTGCTCTATTCCGCAAATATTTTTTGGAATTCCAACCCAGTGGCTGGTAAAGTACTGAACTCCATGGTTTCAAACATGAAAAGCATAAGCCCCGGCCTGCAAGGAATTCATAGACTATTTGGAAGTGAACCAGACAAGTCCATGGAGAACGAGAGAAGGGACTGTTGTATTCCAAAGTAAAGTCATCTAACCTAGTCTAGATTCTTGTTGAATATTATTTGTACAGCAGGATGAACTGACCAACATTACTCTCTTCCTCCCATCCACCAGCTTTTATCAGAAGAGACTTAGAATCAAAAATGTAATCAGATGCAGCAAACCTAAGCTGATATACCCCCTCTCCCTTTAGTTAGCAAAAATAACATCCACTAGCAATCAGCAAAGAGGGGAAAAAAGCCAAGTGACTGTCAGTCCAGTAACCAGGGAATCTATACATCATAAAGTCAAGGACAAAACCCTGCTAACAGGAGAAATATTTTTTGTTCAATATGGAATTGCACTGCAAAATATCTAGGAAAGAATAATGCTTATATTAACACGGCCTGCTTACTTCTCAGGTGACTTCGTAAAGAAAGTATTATCGAAGTATTATACTTATTTGGGAGATCAGACCTCACATCCTTTCTGCAGCCTTTTTTTTTTTTTTGATCATAAATGTCAATATGCATTAAAATATAGCCTGTGGTTTTGCTCAAGTTTGCAAGCCACAGGAAAATATACATTTACAAGATCCAAGAGATTGCAACTCATCCTTTGTATGGTGATATGGTTTGGATCTGTGTCCCTGCCCAAATCTCATGTTGAATTGAATTCCCCAATGTTGAAGATGGGGCATGGGAGGTAATTGGATCATGGGGGCGGATTTCTCCTTTGGTGTTGTTCTGGTGACAGTGAATGAGTTGTCTTGAGATCTGATTGTTTAAAAGTGTGTAGCACCTCCCCTGCTCTCTCTTCTTCCTGCTCTGGCCATTTGAAGACGTGCCTGCTTCCCCTTTGCTTTCCACCATGATTGTAAGTTTCCTGGGGCCTCCCCAGCCATCCTTCCTGTACAGCCTGTGGAAATCTGAGCCAATTAAACCCCTTTTCTTTATAAATCACCCACTCTCAGCTGTTTTTTATAGCAGTGCAAAAATGGACTAATACATGTGGTATAAACAGAGTTTTCTGAGTAAGAAGAGTGAGTTCATGAGACTGAGAAACTTGAAAGGGGTCTGCATAAAAGAAGGGTGCCTTGAGAAGCAAGACAGTTCAGGAGTATCCAGTGGGAACACGCTTACCAAGGTTCACAGCAAGAAGGGGTTCCCTTGGGCAGTAGAACTGATGATTCTGTTATCAGGAATTCCAGTCTTTATCCCCATTCCCTTCACTGTGATACATTTCTGAGATCTGCTTTATTTGTTACTCAGGAACTTTGTATGCCTTGAAGCTCTGAGTGTTTGGCATGGTGAAGATAGACAGGGCAAGTTAACCTGTCAAGGAGATGGGGCCCAGTGTTCCCCAGTGTCTTCAGAGTTTGGTGGAGCAGGAGCTTGAGGGACATTAACCCCTTTGGGTGGATTAGGGATTGGGATTACTTGGGTCATCACAGCAGCAAACAGACATTGATAGAATGGGAAAACTCAAGATGTTCAAGACAGAAAAACAAGAATTTTTCTGAAGAATCTCCACCCCCAACACTGAAAAAGTGAGAAAGTCTTCACTCACCACTGCTGCATTTTGCTTTATGCAAAAGTATAAATTTAGCAAATATTAATGAAAATCTTTTTTTCATACTTCACTTGCCCAAAGTCACTGAATCCTGGGACATGAACAAGGTAGCCCAGGATGCACTGGATTTTATCTCAGCAGGTTGGGTCATAATCAGAGACCAGCTGAGGGCTGGCCACTTATATCAATATATTCATTTAGCTCATTCAAGACTCAGTCTACCCTTCACTATTTTAAGAGGTCTTCCCACCCAATCCCAAACTAAGAGCAATGGGCCAGTCTCTCTGTTCCCATAGAAACTTGTAACATTCCCAATTATAACATACTTCACATTGTTCTGTGGCTATTTTCTGATCTGCCCTAGACTTACGACTGATCAACTTTGGGAAATGATTTGATCTAAATTTCAGTCAGTCATATTGGTTCCAATGAATTTCAGCCAGGTTTGTTATCTTTCTAGCAGAGGGAGTTTCAGAGTTGTTTCTTTTCTTGCCTGCTATCCTGCAGACTCAATAATTTGTTAGTCCTTGGTTTCTTTAACTCTTTGGGGTACAGTTTCACTCCTGAGAACAAGGATTTGTTTATCTTTTCATCCCCAAATCTGCCAAATTGTAGACATTCAATAAATACTTGTTGACCAAATAGCACCCTTGCTGATGTTCTAGCTAATGTTTTGTTATATTTCTTTATCTCTCATGGAATTTACCATTTCAGAGAAGTAAACTAACTTGCTCGTGGTCATCCAGTTAGTAAGTTGCACTGCAGTAATACAATTCTGTGCCTATATGAGTCAGAGACTATTTCATAGAAGTAAACTAAATTCTTTGTGGTCATCCAGCCAGTAAATTGCACTGCAGGAATATGATCCTATGCCAGAAACCATGTTTCCTCCACTGTGTCATAATGCTTCTCACATAACACTTACATTAACCAGACAGACCTTTTCACATTTGACCCCAAATGAATGATTAAAAAGTTGGGATTTCAGGCAATAAACAAGGTAGTGAGGGGAAAAAAAATCATTGGTTAGGAGAACTTTACCCAGTATTTATCCCATAATAAAAGGCTTACTACATTACTACATTTTATAATGAGCTTACTCTATTCCAGACACCATGCTTCAGTATTCCATCTATCGATCCATTTAATAATACTCATAGGAGTGAAACTAGTGCTATTATTTCTTTCACAGATATGAAAACAGAGGTTCAGAAAGACAAATTGCCAAAAGCACAAGGCTGTCAGAAATTATGAAACTATGATGGAAAACCAGGTTTCTCTGGCTCTTTATAGTCCTCCAACAAGTCTAAGTAGATACCTAATTCACTTCTCTGGTACACATATAAAGTTTTATGTTATTTATAATCTACACTAACGTTCAAGAAGAATCAGTAACTTAATACATATATTATTTTCAATTAGGAAGAATGGCAACTGCCACTTAAATGCCATTTAAAATGCTAGATTTTCCCTAACTGATAAAATGCCAGCAAACTCACTGGTTCAGCAATAATTAAGAGTTTAAAAGGTGTGGTAGGTCAGGGGGTAACAAAATGAGATCTGCATGTCAAAAATATTGCTGTGAATGCTACATGGAGAACAACTTAGAAAGCAGTAAGAATAAATGCAGATAGTCCAGGTGGAAGGCCATTGCAGTAATCCCAGTAAAAGTTGACAGCATTCTGGACTAGAGCTTAAGTCTGGATTTGGTATTTTTGCCTACATATTTTAGAGGTCATCCCTGCCCCATCCTGGGAAATGACTGACAGAAGATCCTACATAAAAAACAAATGTTTTGTCTTTCCAATATTTTCTTGAAAAACAAAAACTGAATAAACAGATCATTCAAGGCTCTGTAGCATCAGGAGATGTTCAAGAACTCCATTTAGAAAGAAGTTGTCCAAATCTTCAATCCATGACAGCACAGCAGGACTTTGAAAAGAAACCTGCTTGGGAGGTCCTAATGGGACAATGGAAGGCAAGCAGGAGGTATCCATGGCATTAATATGCTACACAAACAGCTTACTCAGAGGACCTAGGGAAGGAATGCAGACATCATAGCACAAAAAACGGCAGGCCCTTGCCAATTGCACATGTGAGAGCAAAGCTAATGAAACCATACACCTGGGAGCAATTCAGAGTCAGTGAGAATGAGCCTGGACAAGTGAAAACAAATAAAGTTAATGAAGAGAAGAAAAAATAATGTACTTCTAATTCCATTTTTTCAATTAATAGCTAAGAAGCAGTAATCATCAGTCACATTCATCTTATCTCAAGCTTTTTCACCATAAAATGCTGTGGGAATAATTAAGAGGAATTCCAGTTTTAAACATCCTTTTAAATTAAACGCCCAAATTTATGGAGAACCTACTATGTTCTAGGATAAAACAAAGGCAGAAAAAATAAGTAATAAGGTCAGTAAAAAAAAAAAAAAAAAAAAAAATCTGACCTTCCAGGCACTCACAAAAGGGAAAGCAGAGATTTAAACTGTTAATTATGAAAATACAAACTAAAATTTGGAGGCAGCTAACAATATGTCAGACACCATGTCATGTGCATACACATATTAACTCATTTAATCCTTAACTCGAGAGGCAAATATAATTGCTCCCATTTTTTTATGACGATTGAGAAAATTTAGACTCAAAGAGATTAAATAGATTGCCCAACATCACACACTCAAATGACAATGAAATCTCACTGCCTATAAAGTTTATGTTATTTCCATTCTACTACATAGTCTTTACAAAAATTTAGGCTAGGGAATGATATAGGCTATATACAGGAACAAGACATTCAATGATAACTTAAGGATGTCTGGGTCACCAGCTAGCTTGGCCAAAAAACAATATAGATAGATAACTGCTACTCCACAGCTAACAGAGACAGTATTGCCTGATGAATATAAGTAGGTAGTTTGTTGCCTTACAAAATTATATAACCTGTCCTCATTGATGGAGTTTCTTTTTGCATTATAAGAATATCTCATATTTTATTTGTGTAACTATCAATGAGGTTGAAATAATTTAATATTACTATATTATGAATGAATTGCTCATGTCTCTGCTCAGTCTTCATCTTTCTCTGGTTACCCCTCGAAAGTTTTTGTTTCTTTCTTTCATTATATTTTTTATTTTACTACCCTGTTTGTTGAGGTATAATTGACAAATAAAATTATACAAGTTTAAGACATACACTAGGATAACTTGATATACGTATATATTGTAAAATAATTACCACAATAAAGTTAGTTAACTTATGTATCACCTTACATAGTTACCATTGTGTGTGTGTGTGTGTGGTGAGAACATTTAAGATCTATCTTAGCAAATTTCAATTATATAATACAGCAACGTTAACTTTAGCTACCAAGTTGTTCATTAGATTCCCAAAACTTGTTAATCTTATACCTGAAAGTTTATACACTTTGACCAACATCTCTGATTGGTATTTTATAAAAATATCAAATTATCTTAGCCTTTTTTATCCAGTCTACCATTGATAGGCACATGGGTTGATTCTGTGCCATTGCTGTTGTGAATAACATAGAGATGAATATATGAGTGCATGTGTCTTTTGCATAGAATGGTTTATTTTCCTTTGGATATCTACACAGTAATGGGATTGCTGGGTCAACCATGGAATACTTTGCAGCTGGAAAGGAAATCATGTCCTTTGCAGTAACATGGATACAGTTGGAGTCCATAATCCTAAGCAAATTAATGAAAGAACAGAAAACCAAATGCTGCATGTTCTCACTTCTAAGTGGGAGCTAAACCTTGAGCACACATAGGCATAAATATGGGAACAATAGACAATTCAGACTACTAGAGAGGTGAGAGAGAGGGGGGATATGGGTTGAAAAACTATCCATA
This sequence comes from Macaca mulatta, assembly GCF_049350105.2. Lineage (NCBI taxonomy): Eukaryota > Metazoa > Chordata > Mammalia > Primates > Cercopithecidae > Macaca > Macaca mulatta. Next base: position 83,176,681 of record NC_133419.1, read on the forward strand.
CCCTAAACCTCAGTATCATGCAATATTTCCATGTAACAAACCTGCACCCCTGTATATAAAATAAAAGTTGAAATTTAAAAAAAATCTTAGCCCTTTATGTCATCCTTGAGATAAAGGTGTCCAGTGGTCAGTGAAATATGGTATATGTTACACCCATTGAAATTGGGAAATCAATGCAACAGAAATAAAAATAGCTTCTGGAATGTGGGTGGAAAAAAGAAAAGGTCGAGTCCTGAGGCTGGTTCCCAGTTTCCAAGTCTTAAAAGTAACTATGACACCAAGATTGGAAGGCAAAGCAAAAGAAGGAAGTATCTATTAGATACCAAGACTGGAACTGACATACAAATATTAAATATCTTCTATGCTTAGTCTTTACTTATAAAATGGAGATGACACTCCCTAATGGAGTTGTTGTGAGACTCAAACAAATTAATGAATGTGAGCACTCATCAGAAAAAGTAAAGTTCTGTATAAACATTAGAAATCATTATTTTCATCAGGCACTTAGTAATAAGCAAAATTCTAATGATATGCTCCTTTCACACCCCAATTATTCCCATCCTCTGGTTATTCAATCAAACACTAATCTAGGTACTTCTGTGAATGGACTTTGCAGATGGAATTAAGGTTACTAATCAGTTGACAATAAGATAGCAACATTATTTTGATCATGCACTGGGCCCAGTATCACACGAGCCCTTAAAAGCAGAAAAAGGCAGAGAATGGATTGGAAAGATGCTATGGAAGAAGAAAACAAGACAGATCAGGAAGAAGAGGAGGTCGTCAGAGAGAGACAAAGTTTGACAAACACTTAATCTAAAATTTCTGGCTTTGAAGATGGAGGAAGGAGGCCAAAAGCCAAAGAATACAGGTAGCCTCTAGAAGTATAGAACCACCCCTGGTCAACAGTCAGTAAGAAAATGGGGGCCTCAGTCTCTGTAAAACTACATAGAACCCAATTCTACCAACAATCTGAATGATATTGGTAGTAGATTCATTCCCAGAGCTTCCAAAAAGGAAGCTACTAACACCTAGTAACACCTAGATTTTGGCCTTATGACACTAAAGAAAGAAGCAGCTAAGCTCCTTTGTGCCTGGGGTTTTGACCTACAGAAACTGAGATATAAATTTGTGTTTTTTAAACTGCTATGTTTGTATCATTTTGTTATAGAAAACTAATACACCAATAATGCAACAGAAATAAAATTTTCTGTTTTTTATTATTTATCCATCTAGCTATCTCCTTATCTAGACAATGTCCTGTGATCATTTTTACCCAGATTTTTTCCCTCATTAATTCTACCTTTAGGAGCCCTGAAATTGACCCCCAAAGACACTCAAAATTTATCTACCAATTTGTACAGATGTAGGTATTGACATAAACTAGTGAAGTGTGAGATTGATTCTTCACATTGGCAAATAGGTAGACATTGAACACTAGAATTACAAACAGTCCTGCTTTATAAATATTAATAATTATACTTTCAAAAAGTTAGATTAAAATTTTCATCTTTATATAAATAATTTTGATTGATATCCCCAAATGCTACTCAATATTTATGTCCAGTTCTTGTAAATAGTATGCTGATTCATGAGAACCTTTTGAACCATATATTTAAAAAAAAAGAAACATTTCCTAATGATTGTTGGGCAGTACTATAAAACAGTGCATTTTAGGCAAAAAACTATTGCGTTCATGCTACCTAAGAGGAAAGACTTGACAAAATCGTTATTTTGCCTTTTCTCTTTACTTAAAGCTTCCGCTACTCAAATCCTCTGTCCATTCAAAAGAGGCGTTTATTTTGACATGAATTGAGGCAGTCACAAAACTTCAAGCACGCATATTCAGTTGCCTTTTGAGAATATAGGGCAAAAGATATGGAGATGCGTTTCCCCGAGACTTGAATGGTGGTAATCATAAGAGTTGATCTTTAGGGTAATGGGGCACAATGTGCCAGGGTGATCACTGGATTCTAAGTGAAAGAGATATCCATGTGCTCTTTAATAAATTTTATTTCGGTGGTGTTTTATCTTCTATAGAGACTTCTCTTATCCCAGTCAAAGGATGATACTCTTTCTGAGGATATTATTTTGATACTAAAGATGCTATTTCCTTTCACCATCTTCCTGAAGAGCATACCATTGTCAATGTAGATAAGCATCTATGCAATGTGACACAATAAAAATTTAAATTTGCATTGTTAAGCCACACATATGTCACATACACACACACATACTTCTATGCAAATTCTGAAATCTGTATAAGTTCTTTCTTACAATCAAAGTATGTGAATTGTTTTTCTCCTAATTTAATCAAAGTTTGCATTACTTTGTGGGGTCAAGAGGTGCATGTACTATTGATCAATAAAGATCAATTACAATATTACTTCTAGTGCCACCACTATGTTATTGGAATCACCCTAATTATAAATGGAAGTTGGAAGCACTGTATGGCTAGAAAATAATCTTAAATTCACAACAGAAACATAAAACATGAATAAAAAATCCATTAGAAAAATGTGCCTTCAGATTAATGATAAATGCTTCATTTACCACTTTTATTGCCAGATTCAAATGATTTCCAGATGGTTTTAGCAATTAATTTGCATTCAGCACTCAAGTATTGAGCAGTTAACATGCATTCCGTGCATATTTCTGATACTTTCTCAATAAAACAAATGTGGATTTAAATAATCTATGTTCTGTTTTTCTTCCTAAAGATTATATCCCCAAAGACTTACTCTGTAAATTAATATTTCTATTCATCATATCCTCTTCCTCCTCCTCCTCCTCCTCCTTCTCCTCCTCCTTCTCTTTTGAAATAATGTTTGAGATTATTTCAAAATAATCCTTCCATTCAAAGTCCCTTTGCCATGTCCTCCAGCACAGAAGAATAAGGAATGAGTAATTACAGCATAGTTTTTTTATACATGGCATATCAAAGTCTACGTATATATGTGTATATGTATATATACACATGTGTGTATATGTGTGTGTGTATATATACATATACACATACATACGTAGACTTTGATATACATATATACATACATATATGTTACATATATGTATATATGTAACTATATAACATATGTTTTATATGTGTGTTCTATATAGTTACATATATACATATATGTGTGTAACAATAATGTTCCTTGGATACAGACATTCAGGTTCACACTCAACTTCAAACAGCAGAAAGCAAGGCACTATGAAATGAGCATGAACTTTAGATCCAGGCAACCATGCGATGGAACCCCAGTTCTTCCACTGGCTAGTTATGTGACATTGAAAAGTCTAATTAGATTCTCTGAAACTTAAAGCTTCATTGGTAAGATGTGGATAATTGACATTTGCTTTAGGTTATTTTAAAGGATTAAAGAAGACAAAGACTATAAATCTCATGCACATTGCCTTACCTATTGTGATGGTTAATTTGATGTGTCAACTTCACTGAGCTAAGGGATGCCCAGATAGCTGGCAAAGCATTATTGCTGGGTGAGTCTGTGATGATCTTTCTGGAAAAGATCAGCATTTGAATTAGTAGACTGAGAAAGAAGGTTCACCCTCACCAATGTTGGGAGGCATCATCCAATACATTGAGGGTCCAAACAGAGCAAAAAGGCAGGACTTTCTTCTTGAGATGTAACATCCATTTTCTCCTGCCTTCAGACATCAGGGCTTCTGATTCTCAGGTCTCTTCAGACCTAGAACTTATACCAGCAGCCCCTCTGGTTTTCTGGTCTTTGGCTTCAGATTGAATTATACCACAGGCTTTTCTGGTTCACCAACTTGCAGATGGGATATCATGGGACTTCTCAGCCTCAGTAATTTTGTGAGCCATTTCCCAGAAGAAATCTTCTCATATATACAAATCTTCTTATATATATGTATTAGTCAGGGTTCTCTAGAGGGACAGGACTAATAGGATAGTATACATATATGAAGAGGAGTTTATTAAGGAGTATTGACTCACACAATCACAAGGTGAAGTCCCCCAATAGGCCATCTGCAAGCTGAGGAGCAAGAAAGCCAGTCCGAGTCCCAAAACCTCTAAAGTAAGGAAGCCTACAGCACAGCCTTCAGTCTATGGCCAAAGGCCTGAGAACTCCTTGCATACTGCTGGTGTAAGTCCAAGAGTCCAAAAGCTGAAGAACTTGAAGACCAATGTTCAAGGGCAGGAAGCATCCAGCACATGAGAAAGATGAGTGCCTGAATACTCCGCCAGTCTAGTCCTTCCACATATTTCTGCCTGCTTTATTCTAGCTGTGCTGGCAGCTATATATATATATCTCTCTCCTATTGGTACAGATATAGGATATATACCTATATACCAATAGGACATATCAGATATATATATACACACACACACATATATACACGTGTGTGTGTGCGTGTGTGTGTGTGTGTATCCTATTGGTTCTATTTATCTGGAGAACCCTGACTAATATACCTATGGTGAATATTTAAAAATTACTGATTTTTCCTCTAATAGTTATGAAACTGCTATCACATATCAGGCATTCTGCTACACAATTTCATGCATATAGTTCATTGAATGCATGTTTCATAGATCCTGTGTACAGAGCCTTCCAGAAGGTGCCTAATGTAGCTATCTATTATGGCAATGGGAAGGTGATGGGGATGGAAGGGTGTCAGTTCAGGAATCTGCTTGGTAGGTGTTAGTGTACATTCGAACTCAGCCTTACGACTGGCACTCACAATCAAAGACAGGGAACAACACCCTCCCCCTGCCTCTCAGAGAAAATCTCAGGCAGGCAACAGATTTGCCCTGAAGTAGTAAATAGCTAAAGTAGTTAAGGTCAGTACAAGGATATTGGCTAACCATAAATGGAAGGGGACAGTGTAGAGAAAGAGGCCATATTGTGTCACTAACATTATCCCATCACTCATCCTAGAGAGAATATTTTTTTCATTCCTGATATAAGAAACTCAAAAAACTACAAAAACAGAACACACTCAACCAAATAAAAGTTGGTCGATAAATAAAAGTTGAAACAGTAGAAGCACTGTAAGAAACAGAGATCAAAGCTTCTCTGTTTAGGAAACAAAGAAAGGACTAGCATAGAGAGGGCCATTTCCTAGTCCCAGTGAGAGCAATTGTTAGAGCAAGGAAGTGGGAAGAATTGCAGGCCCAGGGGAAATGATGACAGGTTGGCAGCTGTAGGAGTGAAGGGACAGCCCAGGCCTCAGAGGGAGAGCAGAAGCAAAGTCAGTGCAGCTATCATTGCAGCCACCCAAAAGCAGCAATGGAAGCCCAGCCAAGACCAAGAAGTGATCTTACCAGCAAGTGCACCTAAAAGACCACCAAGGAGGGGACACAAGACCACCAAGGAGAGGATACAAGCCACTCGAGAAGAGTAGGAGGAGGAAAGGTCTTCAGTTAAGCTAAGGGCCCAGGGAGCTCACGAACAGATTTTACCAGCTTCTCCTCTCTCCATTGATTATTTCACCCAGTTGTTTGGCTGCAAGATGATGAGAAAGCATCAGTTTCAGAAGAATACTGAATATTAATTGAATAATTGAATATTAACTTAATATTAATTCAATACATATATTGTTGTAATAAGCAATTCCTAATAAACGAAACATTAATTGGGCAACTGCTGTGTATCAAGGACTCTGCCAGGTAGAAAGGATCAAAAGTAGATAGTTACAAGCTCTAACGATATAAAATAGTGAATAAAAAATATCAGGAAAAGAAAAAATAGGGAATAGTGGGCCCCTATCTCTAACTTTCCAATTAGAGAACTCTGTTGTTATCCTCTGCATAGATCTTAGAAGAATAAAATATACACATTTCCATTTAATAATTACTTAAATTTTTCTCGTGATCTGGGAACTCTGTACACATACTAAATATTAACACTGCCTGGCTTGCAAAACTCTAGAATCCAGGCTAATACCATTGCATTGGATGATGTGGTGTGCCACCTAGATCTCCCTTCATGACTAAAAAACTTCTCTCCCAGGTGCCAGAAGTTGTGTCAGCAGACAATCCTCAGCTGTCAGTCCTGCTCAAGAATGTCTCAGCTGAAGAATCCCCCAAATCCAAAGCAATCGTCTGAGCTACTACTTGTCAAAGCCCAGTGATTGATCAGTGTGAAAACATAAAAGTCCAGCCCTCCTTATCTCAATGCAGACAAGTTAGAAAGCCCATTCCAGCTGTAAAACTCCCATAGGGTCAGCAGAGGTCTTCATTGAGAATGCTTCATAGTCCAAATTCTCTTTGTCCAATTCCACTTTTTCCCCTTCCTTTCCATAAGTGTCTATCCCAAGGGTTCCTTAATAAATTTCTTATCTGCTAATCTCTACTGCCCAGAGAATCCAAACTGCAACACATCTCAAGCAGCAAACGAGAAGATTCTCTTCAGCAAAATCCGACCAGCCTAAGGAAAAAAAACTAAAGATAGCAGTATCAGGGACTTCCCAATGAAACTGTTTAGCCAGAGCTCTCTTTGGTAAAGCCCACAGTTGACAAGAAACCCTACCAATGTACACAGAGCTCATAATTAGTTTTTTATTTTCTACTCTTAAATATAAATCGTCAACAGTAATCACCAGCCATTTGAGAAAAACACTTTAAAATGAAAGATACGGGCTAAGGCAAACAGAAATTAGCAACTTGAGAAGATAAAACTTTGAAGGGAGATAAAGCCAAAAAAAAATGCAGTCAAAATGTTTGAAAAGATGAGAAAAGGCACCACATCCATAAGACAAAAATAAAATTTTATTTAAAAATCAAAAGAAATGTTCAGAAATCATAGGAATTGGAAGTTTCAGACTATGGTAAAAGTAATGAAATCTTCAGTAGAGAATGGGAACACAGTGTTGAGGAGCTATCCTAGAAAGCAGAATGTTTTAAAGAGAGAGGGGGAGGAAAATAATGTAAAATTAAAAGACTAGTTCTTCTTGTTTGACATCCAAATATTAGAAGTGCTGGAATGAAAAAACAAAGAAAAAAATTTTAAAAGAAATCACCTTGGACATACAGAATTTTCCTGAAAAAAAAATAGAAGTTTTTATATGTTTAAGGGCTCACCGAAAGCCCAGAAGGATAGATAGTAACAGACTATACCAAAGCATAACAACAAAAAATTTCCGAGCTATAAGAATAAGGAAAAAAGTGCTAAACGTTTTATACAAGTTTTATACAAGAAGATTTTAAAAGCTATATACTGGTTCTTTAGAAGGGAAAATGAATCTTCTGATTCATTGGACCTCTCAGTGGAAACTAGAACAGAGTAACAGCTTCAATTTTTTTGTTTGTTTGTTTTTTTGAGACAGAGTCTCACTCTGTTGCCCAGGCTGGAGTGCAGTGGTACGATCTCAGCTCACTACAACCTCCACCTCCCAGGTTCAAGCAATTCTCCAGCCTCAGCCTCCTGAGTACATGGGATTACAGGTGTGAACCACCACATTGGGCTAATTTTTATATCTATAGTAGAGACAGGGTATCACCATGTTGGCCAGGCTGATCTTGAACTCCTGTCTTCAAGTGATCCACCCACCTCAGCCTCCCAAAGTGCTGGGATTACAGGTGGGAGCCATGCACCTGACAGGCTTCAAAATTTAATGGGAAATTTATTTTTAACTGATTAGTCTATACCCAACCAAGCTATCAATCATGTGTGAGGATAGGATAAAGACATTATCTAACATAACAGGTTTTAAAATATTTACCTCTAATGCACTTTTCTTTACAAAGGTTTTAGAGGATATGTGAGTTTTAAACAATAAAAGAACAAGAAACAGAATCAATATATAATGACCTGCCTCCAACGTTAGCAAAAGGCAAAGGGGATGATGATACAGGAGATTCTGGGGTGACCACTCAAAAGTACAGACTTCATTTTTTAAAAAAGGCCTCTGAACTAAACTTCTTTAAGAAGATAACATTAATAAAATAGCTGATGTGTTTCAATATGTTATGAGGATATTTACTCAACTTTGGGTGAATTGATAGATGAATTTATTTGAAATACCTAAAAATCTAAGCAAATAAAAATCAAGACGTTTATTAACCACATGTAAAATAATCAGTTGAACAGGAAAAAAAAAGTTTACCTTATTGCTTAGCTCTGAAGAGAATTGACATAGTCATAATAATGTAAACTCTGAATATTTACTTAAACTTATGATATACTTGGGAAGTTGGAGGATGGTGATATGGTTTGGCTGTGTCCCCATCCAAATCTCACCTTGAATTGTACTCCCATAATTCCCATATGTTGTGGGAGGGACCTGGTGAGAGATAATTTGAATCATGGTGGCAGTCTCCCCCACACTGTCCTCTAGGTAGTGATTAAGTCTCAGGAGATCTGATGGTTTTATCAGGGGTTTCCGCTTTTGCGTCTTCCTCATTTTCTCTTGCTGCCACCATGTAAGAAGTACCTTTCACCTCCTGCCATGATTCTGAGGCCTCCCCAGCCATGTGGAACGATAAGTCCAACTGAATCTCTTTTTTTTTCTGTCTCGGGCATATCTTTATCAGCAGCATGAAAATGAACTAATACAGTAACTTGGTACCTGTAGCGTGGGGCATTGCTGAAAAGATACCCAAAAATGTGGAAGCAACTTTGGAACTGGGTAACAGGCAGAGGTTGGAACAGTTTGGAGGGCTCAGAAGAAGGCAGGAAAATATAGGAAAGTTTAGAACTTCCTAGAGACCTGTTGATTGGTGTTGCCCAAAATGCCGATAGCAATATAGACAATAAGGTCCAGGCTAAGGTGGTCTCAGATGGAGATGAGGAACTTGTTGGGAACTACAGCAAAGGTGACTCTCGTTATGTTTTAGCAAAAAGACTGGTGGCATTTTGCCCTAGAGATTTGTGAAACTTTGAACCTGAGAGAGATGATTTAAGGTATCTGGCAGAAGAAATTTCTAAGCAGCAAAGCATTCAAAATGTGACCTGGGTGCTATTAAAAGCATTCAGTTTTAAAAGGGAAACAGAGCATAAGAGTTTGGAAAATGTACATCCTAACAATGTGATAGAAAAGAAAAACTCATTTTCTGAGAAGAAATTCAAGCTGGCTGCAGAAATTTGCATAAGTAATGAGGAACCCAATGTTAATCCCCAAGGCAATGGGGAAAATGTCTCCAGGGCATGTCAGAGGTCTTCACTGGCAGCCCCTCCCATCACAGACCCAGAGGCCTAGGAGAAAATTGTTTTGTGTGCCAAGCCTAGGGTCCTCCATGCTGTGTGTGGCCTTAGGGACTTGGTGCCCCGCATCCCAGCTGTTCCAGCTCTGGCTGAATGGGGCCAAGATAGAGCTCAGGCAGTGGCTTCAGAGGGTGCAAGCCCCAAACCTTTGCAGCTTCTATATGGCATTGAGTCTGCCACTGCACAGAAGTCAAGAATTGAGGCTTGGGAACCTCTGCCTAGATTTCTGTAAATGTATGGAAATGCCTGAATGCCTAGGCAAAAGTTTGCTGCAGGGGTGGAGCCCTCCTGGAGCACCTCTGCTAGAACAGTGTGGAAGGAAATATGGGGTCAAAGCCCCCACACAGAGTTCTTTACTGGGGCACTGCCTAGTGGAGCTTTGAGAAGAGGGCCGCCATCCTCCAGACCTCACAATGGTAGGTCCACCAACAGCTTGCACCATGCACCCAGAAAAGCCACAGACACTCAATGCCAGCCCAAGAAAACAGCTGAGAGGGAGGCTGTAGCCTGCAAAGCCACAGGGTTGGAGCTGCCTAAGACCATGGGAACCTACCTCTTGCATCAGTGTAACCTGGATGTTAGACCTGGAGTCAAAGGAGATTATTTTGGAGCTAAAAGTTTGATTGCTCTACTGGGTTTTGGACTTGCATGGGCCCTGTAACCCCTTTGTTTTGGTCAATTTCTCCCATTTGGAAAGGCTGTATTTACCGAATATCTGTACCCCCCATTGTTTCTAGGAAGTAACTAGCTTGGTTTTTATTTTACAGGCTCATAGGTGGAAGGGACTTGCCTTGTCTCAGATGAGATTTTGGACTGTAGACTTTTGGGTTAATGCTGAAATGAGTTAAGATTTGGGGGGACTGCTGGGAAGCCATGATTGGTTCTGAAATGTGAGAACATGAGATTTGGAGGGGCCAGGAGGGGAATGATATGACACCCACATCTCATCTCCAATTGTACTCCTATAATTCCTACATCTTGTGGGAGGGACCTGGTGGGAGATAATTTAAATCATGGGGGCAGTTTCCCCCATACTGGTCTCACAGTAGTGAATAAGTCTCATAAGATCTGATGGTTTTATTAGGAGTTTCAGCTTTTGCATCTTCCTCATTTTCTCTTGCTGCCACTATGTAAGAAGTGCCTTTCACCTGAGTGCCTGAGGCCTCCCCAGCCATGTGGAACTGTAAGTCCAATTAAACCTCTTTGTTCCCCCCAGTCTTGCATATGTCTTTATCAGCAGCATGAAAATGGACTAATACAGATGGTAAGTGTGTATGTCTATGATGGGGCCAGGAAAGAGATGAAAAGTGAAAGAGGGCTAAATTTTCATCTTCTATGGTGGGAAGTTGATAGATAAATGCCCAAAACTAAACAATCAATGAGTAGCAGTATAGGCATATGATTTAGAAAATTGAAGGTAAATATGTAAAATCAGTCATAATTTAATCAAAACAGTTAAAAGTGTGTACCTCTCTAAACTGGGAAAATGGGGTAGGTTGCAGAGCTGAAGACTGCCTTTTTAAAATAAAACCATGGTAGAAAAAATTGAGTCTTTATGTGCATACACAACTAGATAAAAATAAATGCTAAATAAAAATTATTTAATAACTCTCTCTCTTAAATTATATTCTAAACATAGGAAAATTATAAGTCTTTCTAATCTACATTCTAATCTACTCTTTAGTCTGTTTTCTAATCTCTCTTCACCCTTACGTTCTGTTTTAACTAAACTTAATGATTCACAGTTTCTTTCAGGTGAAGAAATGGTTCATATGCTATGAAAGGACTCTTAACTTTAAGCTTTAGTCAAAAAGTGGGAGTTACTGAGGGTTTTAGACAGAGTAGTGTATAAGAGTGGAGGATAAGTTAAAAGGAGACTAGTCTATACACATAGAGTTAATTTAGAAGGCTGTTGTGAGTCAGTGAGGAGGAAGAAGAGAAACTGAAAATGAGTCCAAAAATCTAAATATTGGTCAACACTAAGTTGTTATATAACCTGAAGCAACTCACCTAACTCCTCTAATCCTTGGGTTCCTCAGGTGAAATGTATAAATGGAAGATGGTTTGCACCTACATCTGGTTCTTTTTCAAGATAAATATCTCAAGGAATGTCACCATCATGCACCCAACAGTTCAGGTCAGAAATCTGTGACTGATCTTTGATATCTCCCTCTCTATTTGTATCCATATCTCATTAGTCACCAAGTCCTTTTGGTTTAGCCAGTAATATTTCTTGAGTATATTTATCTCCACGCACACTGGGATAATCCTAGTTGAAGCCACTTTTACCTCACATTAGAACTATCACAACTAGTTTCTTTTATCTACTTTGGTCTTCCTCCAATCTGTTGTCAGTGTATTTGGAGTGATTTTCAAAAAGCAAATGTGGTCATCTTATTACCTCCCCTGAATAACACCTGTCAATGGTTTTCTTTTGCTCTTAAGATAAAGATCAAAATCCCAAACATGGATTCCCACTGATTTTAAAAAATTGAAGAGAATAAAATTCTTCCAAACTCATTTTCTGGCCAGCATTATCCTGATACCAAACCAGACAAGGATATTACAAAAAAAGAAAATTACAGGTAACTATTCCTGATGAATCTAGAAGCAAAATTTCTCCACAAAATACTAGAAAACAAAGTACAACAGCACATTAAAAGAACCATACACCACCATGATCAAGTATGGTTTATCTCTGGGAGGCAAAGATGCTTCAACATACTCAAGTCAATAAATATGATACATAACATTAACAGAATGAACAACAAAAATCATATAATCATCTCAATAGGCACAAACAAGGCATTCAACAATATTTAACATCTTTTTATAATAAAAATGCTCAACAAGTTAGTGTAAAATGAATGTACCTCAACAGAGTAAAGGCTGTATATGACAAACCCACAACTAACAGTGCAAAGTTCGAAGCTTTTCCTTTAAGACCAGAAATAAGACAATATCTTCCACTCTCATCACTTATATTTAACAGTATTGAAAGTCGTAGCCAGAGAAATTAGGCAAGAAAAAGAATTAAAGTCATCCAAATAGAAAAGGAGTAAGTGAAATTATCTCTGTTTGCAGATAATGTATACAGAAAACACTCTAAAGGTACCACACCAAAAAAGGTTAGAACTAATAAAGAAATTCGGTAAAGTTGCAGGATCTAAAATTAACATTCAAAAAACAGTTGCCTTTCTATACCCTAAACACAACCTATGCAAAAAAAAAAAGAAAGAAAGAAAGAAAGAAGGAAATTAAGAAAACAATCCCATTTACAATAATGTCAAAAAGAATAAGATACTTAGGAATAAATTTAACCAAGAAGGTGAAAAATCTGTACACTAAACCCTATAAAACATTGATGGTATAAATTGAAAATAAATGGAGAGATACCTTGTGCCATGGATTGAAAGAATCAGTATTGTTAAAATGCCCATACTGACCAAAGTAAGTTACATATTCAATGTAATCCCTATCAAAATTCCAATAACATTTTTCACAAAAGTAGAAAAACAATCCTGAAGTTTATACAGAACCAAGAAAGACCATGCACAGCTACAACAATCTTGAGCAAGAATAAAGCTAGGAGTGGCACACTTACTGATTTGAAATTATATTACAAAGCTATAGTAATAAAAATAGTATGTACTGGATAAAAACAGACACATGGAACAGACCAATGGAACAGAATAGAAAGCCCAAAAATAAACCCATACATATACTTCCAACAAATCTCTGACAAAAACACCAAGAATACACAATGGGGAAAGAATGGTTTCATCAATAAATGGTGTTGGGAAACTGGATATCTACATGCAAAAATATATAATTGAATCCTTTTCTTACACCACACACAAAAATAAACACAAAATGAATTAAAGACTTAATATAAGATCTGAGACCATAAAAGTCCTAGAAAATAACACTAGGAAAAGCTCCATGACATTGGTCTTGGCAATGATTATTTTCAGTAAGACACCAAAAGCACAGACAACAAAACCAAAAATAAGCAAGTAGAACATCAAACTAAAAGTTTCTGCACAATAAAGGAAATAATTAACAAAATGAAAAAGAAACACATAGAATGAGAGAAAATATTGGAAAACCATATATCCAATAAGGGATTAATATCCAAAATATACAAGAAATGTATACAACTCAATAGCAATAACAAACAAACAAAATTACTCTATAAAAAATGGGCAAAGGACCTGTTTATTAGTTTGTTCTCGTGCTGCTATAAAGACTGGGTAATTTATAAAGGAACGACGTTTAATTGACTCACAGTTCTGCATGGCTGAGGAGGCCTCAGTGAACTTACAATTCTGGTGGAAAGGGAAGCAAACTTGTCCTTCTTCACATAAGAGAGCAGGAGAGAGAAGAAAGAGAGCCTCCAAGCGAAGGGGGAAACTCCTTATAAAACCATCAGATCTCATGAGAACTCACTATCACGAGAACTCACTCACTATCACCTGAACAGTATGGGGAAAACGGCCCCTCAGTATTCAATTGTCTCCACCTGGTCCTGCCCTTGACAGGTGGGGATTATTACAATTCAAGGTGAGATTCAGGTGAGGACAATAGCGAAATCACATCAACTTGAATAGACATTTTTTCAAAAAAGACATACAGATGGCCAAAATGTTTATGAAAATGAACCAACATTACTAAACTGATATCAGAGAAATGCAAATCAAAACCACAATGGCATATCACTTCATACTCCTTAGAATGGCTATTATCAAAAAGTCAGATTGTAACAAGTGTTGGTGAGGATGTGAAGAAAAAGAAGCCCGTATATGTTGTTGGGGGGAAGATAAATTGGTACAGAGTTATTGCAAACAGTTTGGAGGTTTCTCAAAAAATAAAAATAAAAATAGAACCACTATGCAATCCATCAATCCTACTTCTGGGTATACATCCAAAGAAAACAAAATCAATATGTTGAAGAGATATCTTCAGTTTCATGTTTATTGCAGCATTATTCACAAAGCTAATATATGGAAACAGCCTAAGTGTCTGTTGATGGATGAATCAACAAATAAAATGTGAAATCGACTGGGTGCAGGGGCTCACACCTGTAAACCCAGCACTTTGGGAGGCTGAGGCGGGCAGATCACTTAAAGTCAAGAGTTCGAGACCAGCCTGGCTAACATGGTGAAACCCCTATCTCTACTAAAAATACAAAAAAAGAAAAAAAATTTAGCCAGGCGTGGTGACAGTAATCCCAGCTACTTGGGAGGCTTAAAGCATTACTTGGGAGGCTGAGGCAGGGGAATCCCTCGAACCTGCGGGGTAGATGTTTCAGTGAGCTGAGATCATGCCACTGCACTCTAGCCTGGGCAACAGAGTGAGACTCTGTCAGGAAAGAAGGAAAGAAAGAAAAAGAGAGAAAGAGAGAAAGAGAGAAAGAGAGAAAGAAAGAAAGAAAGAAAGAAAGAAAGAAAGAAAGAAAGAAGGAAGGAAGGAAGGAAGGAAGGAAGGAAGGAAGGAAGGAAGGAAGGAAGGAAAGAACGTGAAATAAATATGTGGATATGAATACCCATAATGAAATATTAGTCAACTTTTGTTTAAAAGGAATTCTTGCTATTTGAAATGAAATGGGTGTATTTGGAAGACATTATGCTAAGTAGAACAAGCCAGACACAGAATGACAAATACTACATGATCTCACTTATATGCAGAATCTAAAATATTTAAACTCATAGAAACAGAGAGTAAAATAATGGTTAGCAGGGGTCAGGAATGGGAAAATGAGGAGATGTTGGTCAAAGGGTACAAACTTGCATTTGTAAGATTTGTAAGACGGTGAATAAGTTCTGGATACAATGCACAGCATGGTGACAATAGTTAATAATAATGTGCTATATACTTGAAATTTCTTAAGAAAATTGTATTAGGGTTCTCTAGAGGGACAGAACTAATAGGATGGAGATATATATATATATCTCCATATATATACCATTTTTATTCATCAATTATATATATATGGGAAGTTTAAGATATATATAAAGATATATATATATTAAGTTTATTAAAGTTTGTTTATATAAGGGAAGTTTATTAAGTATTAACTTACACAACCACAAGGTCCCACAGTAGGCTGTCTGCAAGCTGAGGAGAAAGGAGACCCACTCTGAGTCCCAAAACTGAAGAACCTCAAGTCCGATGTTTGAGGGCAGGAAGCATCCAGCACAGGAGAAGGATGTAGGCTGGGAGGCCAGGCCTGTCTCTCTTTTTACATTTTTCTGCCTGCTTATATTATATTGGCACTGGCAGCTGATTAGATTGTGCCCACCCAAATTAAGGGTGGGTCTGTCTTTCCCAGCTCACTGACTCAAATATTAATCTCCTATGGCAACACCCTCACAGACACACACCCAGGATCAATACTTGTATCCTTCAATCCAATCAAGTTGACACTCAGTATTAACCACCACAAGAATAAATCTTAAGTTTTGTTGCAACAAAAAGATAACCTTGTAGGATGATAGATATATTAATTACCTTGATTTTGGCAATCATATACTTCACAATGTATACATATATCAAAACATCATGTTGTATACCTTCAACATATATCATTTTTATTCATCAATCATACCTCAATAATGGTGAATAAAGAGAATGTAAAGCAAACATATATATACACACACATATATACACACATATATATATTCAGTTATCCCTTGTATCCCTTGGTATCTGTGAGAGATTTGTTCCAGGATCTCCCCTGGATACCAAAATCTGCAGGTGCTCAAGTCCCTGATATAAAATAGCAGAGTATTTGCATATAACCTATGCACGTTCTCCCATATATTTTAAATCATCTCTAGATCACTTGTAATACCTAATACAATGTAAATGCTATGTAAATAGTCATTATACTGTATTTTTTAGGTAATAATTACAAGAAAACAATGTTTGTATATGTTCAGGACAGATGCAATTTTTCCCCAAATATTTTTGATATGTGGTTACTTGAATCCATGGATGCAGAAACGACGGAGGCCAAGTGTACACTTGAAATATCATTCTGAGTCTTCCATCACCCTTTCTCCATCTCCCCATGGAGTGGATTATACCCTCCTTTGTTTCTCTGCATGTTTTATCTTAGTCTCCATTATACTTACTAACCCATACTGCAAGGCTTGGCTAACATATCTCTCTCCCTTACTCACTGGACTTTAATCTCCTTGATAATAAGGACCTTAACTTATGCCAGAACATATTACGTGCCCAAGAAATTTCTGTATTGAACTGAATTAAATAGAAGGCTAAATATTTATCATCAGCAACTAGTATGGACTGACTCCCTCACCCAGGATAGAGCCTTCTGAAAGCCCTTTTATCCTCCCAAATTTAGAACTACACAGAGTAGTCGACTTAGAGCTTTCATCTGGCGAGCCAGTTCTGATTAGCTGGAAGTGGTTACTTGGTATGCTATCTTAAGAAAGATTCTGGGGCTGGATCCAGGCTTATAAGAAACCAAGTCATATTTAATTAGTTACGTCTGAAAAAGCAGCAAGAGCAGGAAGTAAGAGAATATGTGCCTGTATTTTCCATCCCTAACATTGAGTTACCTCCTGTTACAACAGCTCAGAAGTATCTGTATGTTTTCACTGAGAGAGAGTAACAGAGAGAGAGAGAGAAGGAGCCTGTTTTCCCAGCATCCTCAAATCAAAACTCTCAGAAATGTTATAACGTTCAGAAGCCCTTAAATACAACAAGGGAAGGAATTTTTTGTTTTATTTTGTTCATGCTATATCACTTGGCTGCTATATAGCTAGAACAACATCGGATGTTCAATAAATATTTTTTGAATTAAAGAATACAGTTGAAATTGTAATTTAATATTTTAGGTGCATGATTCCAAAAATAGCATTTTTGGCTACTCTGGAAACCTAAGCAGTATTTCTCATACCGACTCCAGGACCAAAAAACAAACAAACAAACAAACAAAAATATATATATATGTAGAGATTTTTGGAAATGTTTTTTATGTGTGCCTTTGTACATGGTTTTTTCCTTGTTTGGGAGGTTGTTTCCCTTTTGTTTTCATCTGGAAAACTCCTATATACTCTTTAAGGACCAGCTCAAATATCACCTCTCTGTGAAACCTTTCCAAACTCCCAAAAAGAATTCCTTCTAACTCTTCTATGTTCCTATAGCACAGTGTTGAATTGTATACATTATAAGGAGCCCATGTCCCCAACTCTCATTAGATAAAATCTTTTTAAATGAAGGCATTCTTCTTTAAAATGGTTCTTCTTTTTTCTTTCAAAGGCACACGATGCTTTAGATGCATTCCTGAACACGATTAGGAGAAGAGAAAATCAACTAAAAGCTTTTACCAGATGCCTTTTCATCACTATATGGCAGGGAACACGATCAGTTCTTGTTATTCCTTAGAGAGACAGCCCTTTTCTGTCTCCTGAGTTCTATAGCTTTCAGTTCCTCTCATTGTTATAAACCATGACACAGCATGTTATTCACAAAAGAAAATTACTTTTTCAAAGCAGACACTGAACCTGCCCTTGCAAAGATGATGCTTCCAGTTTGTGAAGGTCAGCCTGCTGAGGGTAAATTCATAAGGCAATCTTCTCAAGCATCTCAGGGACCATCTGTCACCTATGTGTTCACACCTTGCATAAAAACCTGCATTATGACTTATGTGCTTAGGAAGCCACATATGACCAAACTCTCATCAATGACAAAGAAACAAGAGAGAAAATGGTGCAGTCTGATTAAAGCCAGTCCAGTGAATGAGTTCTCAGATTTCTAAAATTCCCATAAAAGGCATGACCCTGTCCAAAATAGCAATGAGAATGGCTGACTTACTCAAAAATACTGTGTATCTTCATTTCTCGAATGATTCAATTTCTTCTTCACTATTGTGTGACATAACTATCTCCCTAAAGTGCATAAAGCATTACACTTATGATCAGAATTTTTCTTTGTTTTGTTTTCATCCAGTTGGAGCTATTCAAGTCCTGAAAATTCACAGAAAACCTCTCCTACCTTTTCCCTGTTCCTGTGTCATAACTAAAAAACTTCAGTCACAACATATGCTTGACCTCAATGTGATCCAGAAACAGGAATGAAGTAAGCCTTAAATAAAGAAGTCCGAGGAACTCTGTTCAAATGAACTTGGAAAATTCAGATGAGATCCAGGCTAGCATCAGCAGGAAGGGGGTCTGATTTCATGGGATGGAACACAGCAGCAGGAGCCTGTGGCCATTCATTATATTCATTGTCACTACCTATCTAGTATATATCTAGATTAAAGCTGGACAGCAGTCAGTTTTATAAGCAGAAAATTTGAATCCAACCTCAGACCATAGGAGTTGTCAAGGGTTAGAGATCCAAGGATTTGCTTTCTTGAAGGTTCAAGGAACAACATGGACAATAATGATCTCTAAGGAAAGTTTCATGGCATAGACAGTCATAAAGCATAAATGCACATACGTGGTCTTCAGGAAAAGGCAAATTCACAACAGACATGCCCATTTCTAAGTCTTATGCTAAACACAACATATAACAGGATAAGGAAAATGAAATCAAGTTCAAATTCTGCTTCCATTTAGTAGAAAAATGTCAACACTTCACCACAGTGCTCATCACCTTACACCCAAAAGGGACCGAGCCTGGAGGCTGACCACCTTCAGCACACGCATTCTAGCTGTGCCAGAGAAGCAAGAACCCGTTCCTGAGCCCCATCCTCACTTCAGTCCTCTGTGGCAGGAGAGCCTATTAATCCACCAGCTGAGTCTATCAAAATAGTATCATAAATTTATTTAAGTGAATATATGTCAGTATCTTTTATTCATTTGGCAAGTATATACCAAGGATCTACAAAGTGGTAGTTGCTCTGCTAAGCCCTCAAGTTACAAAGACATAATCCTTCCTTGAAAGAGTGCACAGACTAGTTAAAAATAGATGAAATAAATAATTATAATGTGATAAATTCAACAGTAGGATATGGGGCATATTATAGTTGTGTATCAGCGGTCCCTAACACAACTTGGGGAATTCAAATAAGTCTACATGAATGAAGTAGTTCAAGAAACTCTTTTAATTTCATTTGAAAATTTTATTTCAGTATGTTGGCTGAGTACTAACCAGTGAGTAGAAGTGAGAGATAGAAAACCATTTGATTCCTAATTATTAGCATAGCTAGTCAGACTGACACTCAAATTAAAAAAAAATAGAATACATATTCTTATTTCTCTAGAATCAGCTTTTAATACTAAATAGCTCCACCATGTAGTGGGAGATTTTAGAAAATTCAATTAACCTTTCTAAGACTCATTTTCCCCATCTCTAAAACGAGAGGTCACAATACCTTCCAAAGTTTTTTTGAGGATTAAATGAAATAAAACATCTAATGTGGTGGAGTTAGAACACAAACCCAGTCTAAAATCGAGACTCTTGACAAGGATGACTGCTGCCAACTCCATGAGTTTTACTACACAATGAAATAATCTTGATTTAAAAAATAAAAAGGTCATTAATGGAGAATCTCTTCTTCATCACCTTGTTATATTGAATAAAACAAAATAAGCTGAGATCACCATCCCCTATAGTTTCATCAGGAGGTCATCTTTACCTCCTACAGCAGGGCATCCATAAGTTACAGTATATGGGGAATGATTGAATGAGAGGTTGTATTTGATTGGGAAATCAATGACTAGGAAGAGGGCACCAAGGTCACAGAGACTGTATTACCCTGACCAATCTTGCCCCCTTGGAAAACCTGAGTCTTCCATCATATCACATCTGCCAATTCCTCAGCAGTCTTAATTATGGACACAGCTATTTGTCTCCAAATATCACAGCTCTGTGAAATCTATGCATCAATAAATACAGCTCAAAAGCTGTTTTCCACACTATTGGAGAGTTAATTGTTTATGTGGTTAAAGCAAATGTGGTCATTCTTTACCTTTGAGGGAACTTTCAAGGTCCTCAAGTGACTGGAGGTTTCCCATAAGTCAGAGTGAAGAACACCACAGTTTTAGGACTTGCAGTCGTGCCTCAAAAAAGATCCACACATTCTGATTAGCTCTCCATGGCCAAAGAATAGAAACAAGGCCTCTAGGGTCAGAGTCAGACAACCAATTCTATTTTGAAATGGGCATCTTTGTTTCGGCCATCATTCCTTTATCCATTTTCTTAAAAAAAAAAAAAAAAAAAAAAAAAAAGCACGTACTTGGTTTTATGTATATGTCAGATATTTGGCAAGGGGGAGGATAGAAAAAATAAGAAATGGTATCCACCCTCCAGAATAACAGAAGAGTGTATTTGGGCAAATACACTCAAAAAATTTGCAAGATAATGTGAGGACATTATGAGAGAAACTTGCCTTTAGAGTCCAAGGGGTCTCAAAAAATTTTGGTGGATTAGTTCAGCTACAAGATGGGGGTCAGGAGAAGTATTACAGAAGAGGTGAAACTTGAACCAAATCTCCAGAGGAGTATATATTTGTCTGGCAGTCAGCAATAGAAATTAAGGTGAAAAAAGTTTGTCATACAAATGTAGCCAAATAAATAAAGGGACAGAAACATATTGAAAACACATGACCATTCAAGGTACCATCTATACATTTTATATGGATGGCACATAGGGTGGAAATGGAGGCTGGGGAAAAGGGAGACTGGGGAGGCAGGAAGAAGCTGGATCACAGAGTGTCTTGTATGGTTTAGAAAAGCTATGGGGGTTAGTGATGTAATTCAAACAGGAAAATATACTCAAACCTATTTTAGTAAAGTCATCCTAACTGCCAATGTGGATAATAAATTAGAGGGGAGAGAGACTGGAAGAAGGAAGACTAATTAGGGGACAGTTGCAATTATTTAAGAAAGAAACCATGAGCACTAAACTGAGGCTGTAGCAGTAAAGATCTAGATGAGTGAACAGGCACAAAATGAGAATGACAATTCTGAAGGCATGGCTGTGGACGGGCAAATAATGGAATTCTTGGTTACTTCCTTCCAAGAACACATGAGTACAGCCTTAGAAATCAAGATGGAAACTCACCAGAGCATAAAACTGGATACTGATAAAGATGGTAGAGAAATTAATTCCAATAAATTCATTTGATTTTATAGGACATCCAGATGTTGTTGGGAACTATAATTAGACCATGCTTCATGATGTGCAGGGAGGAAAAGGACCAATCTCTGACTCAACAAACAGCAAAAACATATGAATGGAGAAGCTACATAGTCACCAGAGGATCAGAAGGTAAACACAGTACCCCACTTCCCTTCTTGACTTTTGTTGTCTGCTTTGTTTATTTTCCATTTCTCCTTACCTTCACTTAGAATGTAAGGTCTATAAGGGTAAAAGTTTTTGGCACAACAGTGTTTGGCTTGTAAGTGCTCATTAGGTATTTGGCATCAATTAATTAACTTATCCTGATCAGGACTTCTGTGCTCTTTCGGTTTGTAAATTCGCATATTTTATTCTGGAAAAGTCTCAGCCATTATTTCTTTCAATATTGTATCTATCTTATTTTCTCTGTTATCTTCATCTGTTACTTCTATTATGTTGGAATCTCTGGTTTCCATTCTCAATCTTTTTTTTTGTTTTCCATATATTTGTTTCTCTGTGCTACATTCTGGATAATAAGGTATATCTTTTTAATTTTTTTATTTTTATAGATTCAGTGGGTACAACTACATTTTTGTTACCTGGACATATTGCGTAATGGCGAAGTCTGGGATTTTAGTGTAACCATCACCCGAATAGTGAACACTGTACCCAAGTAGGTACTTTTCATCCTTCATTCCCTTCCACCTTCCCACCTTTTGAAGTCTCCAATGCCTATTATTCCTTTTTATGTGTGTGTGTACCCATTGTTTAGCTCCCACTTATAAATGAGAACATGAGTTTTTTGACTTTCTGTTTTTGACTTATTTTACTTAAGATAATGGCCTCTAGTTCCACCCATGTTGCTGAAAAAAACATGATTTCATTCTTTTTATGGCTGAATAGTATTCCATGGTATATGTATGTATATATAGTATGTATATATACATATACATCACTTTTTTTATCCAGTCATCCACTGATGACTGATGAACACAACGACTTTGCTATTGTGAATAGCTACAATAAACATATGAGTACAGGTGCCTTTTTGATAGAACGATTTCTTTTACTTTGGGTAGATACCAGTAGTGGGATTGCTGGATCAAGTGGTGGTTCTATTTTTAGTTCTTTGAGCTATATCCATACTGTTTTCCAAAAAGGTTTCACTAAATTACATTCTCACGAGCAGTGCACAAGTATTTCCTTTCTCCTTTTCTCTGCATCCTTGCTAACATTTGTTGTTTTTGGCTTTTAATAATAGCCATTCTGCGACCATCCAGAGTGTAAGATGGTATTTTACATCCAGGTGTAAGATGGTATTTTATTGTGGCTTTAATGTGCATTGCTCTGATGATTAGTGACCTTGAGCATTTTTTTTTTTTATGTTTGTTGTCCACTTGTATGTCTTTTGTTGAAAAATTTCTGTTCATGTCCTTGGCCCCCTTTTTAATGAAGTTATTTGTTTTTGTCTTTTGAGTTCTTTGTAGATTCTGGATATTAGTCCATTGTTGGATGCTTAATTTGCAAGTACTTTCTCCCATTCTGTAAGTTGTCTGTTTACTCTATTGATTATTTCTTTTGCTGTGCAGAAGCTTTTTAGTTTAATGAAGTCCCATTTGTTATTTTTGTTTCTGTTGTATTTGCTTTTGAGGTGTTGGTCATGAATTCTTTCTCTAGGCCATTGTCCAGAAGAGTTTTTCCTCATTTTTTTCTAGGATATTCATTTAGCATCAGGTGTTCTACTTAGGTCTCCAGCCCATCTTAAGTTAATTTTTGTATGTGATGAGAGATATGAGTCCAGTTTCATTTTTCTGCATATGGCTATCCAATTTTCCCAGCACCACTTATTGAATAGGGTGTTCTTTCCCCAGTGTATATTTTTGTTGACTTTGTCAAAGATCAGTTGGTTGTAGGTATGTGGTTTTATTTCTGGGTTCTCTATGCTGTTCCATTGATCTATGTGTCTATTTTTATGCCCATACCATGCTGTTTTGGTTACTGTGGCCTTGTAATATAATTTAAAGTCAAGTAATATGATGCCACTAGCTTTTTTCATTTTTCTTAGGATTGCTTTGGCTATTTGAGTCTTTTTTGGTTCCATACGAATTTTAGGCTTTTCTAATTCTGTGGAAAATACACAAACAAATAAATGTGATTCACCACATAAACTATACAAAATAAAAATCATATGATCATCTCAATAGATGCAGAAATAACTATTCAATAAAATTCAGTGTCATTTTATGATTAAAAAAAATCTTCAACACACTAGGCATAGAAGGAACATACCTCAAAATAATAAAAGCCCATAGCCATCATCATATTGAATGGGGAAAAGTGGAAAACATTCTCCCTATGAACTGCAGTAAGACCAGGATGCCAACTTTCACCACTTTTAATCAACTTAGAAAGGAAGTCCTAGCTAGAGCAATCAGGCAAGAGAAAGAAATAAAAGGTATCCAAATTGGAAAATAGGAATTTAAATTATTTCTGTGTGCTTGTGATGTGATCTTATGCTTAGAATATCCTAAAGACTCCTCCACAAGACTCCTAGATTTAATTCATGTCCTCAAGAAAGCTTCAAGATACAAATATCAGTAACATTTCCATACACCAATAACAAGCTGAGAACCAAATCAAGAATTCAAACCCATTTACAATAGCCACATACAAATAAAATATCTACGAATACATTTAACCAAGGAGGTGAAAGATCTCTACAAGGAGAACTACAAAATACTAATGAAAGAAATCTTTTTTTTTTTTTTTTTTTTTTTTTTTTTTCTTTTTTGAGATGGAGTCTTGCTCTGTCACCCAGGCTGGAGTGCAGTGGCCGGATCTCAGCTCACTGCAAGCTCCGCCTCCCGGGTTTACGCCGTTCTCCTGCCTCAGCCTCCCGAGTAGCTGGGACTACAGGCGCCCGCCACCTCGCCCGGCTAGTTTTTTTGTATTTTTCAGTAGAGACGGGGTTTCACCGTGTTAGCCGGGATCGTCTCTCGATCTCCTGGCCTCGTGATCCGCCCGTCTCGGCCTCCCAAAGTGCTGGGATTACAGGCTTGAGCCACCGCGCCCGGCCTGAAAGAAATCTTAAAAAAACAAATGGCAAAACATTTTATGCTCATAGATTGAAAGAATCAATATCATTAAAGTAACCATACTGCCCAAAGTGATTTACAGATTCAGTACAATACCTATCAAACTACCAATGTTATTTTTCACAGATCTATCTTTAAAATCATTATTTATTTCTTTATCTATCAATTGAGTGACTTATTTTACTGACCTTTTCATTCATTTCTAGAATTCTACTTTAATTCTGCTTCAAATTTACCTATTTTTAAGTTATTCTTTTTGTGTCTTAGTTTCTATTATTCTTTAATCTTTTATCTCTTTGATCAGTTTAATCTGCTTATTTTAGTATCTCTTTTAGATTGTTCTATTACTTATATTTCCAGAGGCAATATTTAGTTCATTTACTGATGTTCATTTCACTTGCTGATTTACCTTGTGCAAATTAATTATATTGATTTGCGTGATTTTTAATATTTGATTGTGATGTTATCTTCAACAGCACTTTGGGAGTCTTGCTGCTCTGAAAGTGTCCCTACAGAACTCATTACATCTGTCTGTTATTCTCTATGGTCTGCACTAGTACTAGACTAGTTTTTACGTTAGCTTTTTGTTTTGATATCCATATTCCATGGGTATTTGAAGCCATATTTCACAACTATGTGTGGTGCAGATCTAGGGTTCTGATTCTGCATTGGTGATTTATTTATTGACACAACCCCAGGTGGATTGCAAACTTCTTTGCTGTCTCCCAGGAAAGGCAGGCCAGGTTCTTCTATTCCTTATTCCAGAAATGAACAGATATCTTCATGGCTTCTATTATTGGGCAGGTAATTTATCTATAGTATGAGCTTGAGCAGATCTTCATGGCTTCTATTATTTGGCAGGTAATTTATCTATAGTATGAGCTTGAGCTCTGATGCCTTAAATATCTTCCTAATGCCACTATCAGAGAATCCTAGTTCCTGGTTCCCAGGTTTTAAGCTCTATGTGATGTTACAGTAACCATGTAAGCATTTTCAGCTTTTGGTCCACTGTCTACTCTAACTTTGTGCTACCTCTTCAGCACCAGGGAATTTTCTGTTCTTAATTTCTTTTTCAGCTATGGATGCAAATAAAATTTCTCATATTCTATCTGATATTTTTATAAGTTTGAAATAGGAAAAGCAATTGTTGATTTCACTCAATTTGCCATATTCATGATTCTGTAATTCTGAAACCAATGAGTATAGCATGAAATTTCCTTTATAACACTAAACTATTTACAAAACTCAATCTGAATTGTGAAAGTTGCGGGAAAGTATATCCACTTTCCTTAATTAAATTATTTACTGATACAACCTGGGGCAATGCATTCATTTCTGGATACCAAAGTTTGATAGGGAAATTGACAATATGGTCCACTTCTGGAAAACACTGAAGTAATGAAGAGTCTAGAAACTCTACCATGATGGGAATGCTTAAACAATGAACATTGAGAAACCTAAAAAACAGGAGACCCAGAGGGCACATGAGCACTGTTACCAAATATTTGAAAGACTTTCGTGTGGAAGGAGTATTAGTCTTTTCTCATGTAGTTCCAGAGAATAGACCCAGGAATATGCTACAGAAAGCTAGAAATTTTGTGAGTGATCTCTGACACTGATTCATCACATAACAACTTTGGACAAACTACCTCCCCATTATGGACCCCAGGATTCACATCTGTAAAGTGAGGAGGTTGAATCATACAACTGCCATGATCCTTTAGCTCTAACAGATTTTGGTTCATTTTTTAACAAAGTTAATGAGCACAATTTTTCCAACGATGAATCATTGGGCACAGTTGATGAATGACCTTGACTTCCCTTATTTCATTCCCACTCAAAATAATCTATTGCTTGTTTCATTCCACCATGACAGCAGACCTCAAGCCAAGTCTCCATAATCTTCTTTGATCCAGAAATTATAGGTTAAGAATGCCAGAAATGGAGCTGAGAATGGTGGCTCACGCCTGTAATCCCAGCACTTTGGGAGGCCTAGGCTGGGTGGATTGCCTGAGTCTGGGGGTTCAAGACCAGCCTTGGCAGCATAATGAGACCCAATCTCTACAAATAATACAAAAATTAGGCCAGGCATAATGGCATGTGCCTGTAATCCCAGCTACTCAGGAGGCTGAAGTGGGAAGATCACTTGAGCCCTGTATGTGGAGGCTGCAGTGAGCTGAGATTGCACCACTGCACTCCAGCCTGGATGACAGACAAAGTAAGACCTTGTCTCCAAAAAAAACCATTATATCAGGAAAAGATAATGGATTTTGATGTCATACAAACATACAGACCTGAGTATCAAGTCTAACTTTTACCTTACTAACTCTGTGTCTTTGAGCACCATTTAACTTATCTGAATATCAGTTTTCTTCTCTAAAATATGAAATAATATATATTTAATGGATTTAGTAATCATTAAAAATTTTAAAACCAATATAAAAGCGTCCAACACATGATAGGCATTTAACAAACATTAGTAAAATCCAAAATCAAAACCAAATGTTCTGTATTGACAATCGATAGAATCATGTCTATGACACCAGGACATATTCTAATCATTTGAACATGTTACATCATCATGTATTAACATTGCAAAATTTATTCTATTCCCACCACAATTTGTATGCATTCCAAACTCTAGTGATTAATTATTTTCATACAAGGTACAGTTATCTGAATTACTCCAATACCTTAAGTATCTCTCAAAAATTATCTTTCCCTTGAATTGTTAAACCATGGGGAAATCAAAGCCCAGTCTCATAAATATTTGATTTAACAACAAAAAAATGCTATCCCTCTTTGTAGCCAGTTTTTCTTCCAACTTATCTCAGGCCTCCTTCATTATCTCTTGGCATGGAGGGATTCAAGCCTCTTATATTTCTGCTATCACACCAAAGTTGTATTTTATAAGCTGACATCTACACATCTATCTCCTGACATCTGAGAGGATCTTAACTTGGTAAACAATACAACCGGATTCATTAAAAGTTTCTAACTCATAGCAACTCCATGAAAACTTCCTCTAGTTTTCTGATGAATTTTGCTTCCTGGGCTCCTTTGTCTTGAGTGTTTCAATCTGGTAAAGTTGTTTTAGTCTCTGGGAAAAAAAAAAAAAGAAAAGAAAAATTATCTACACTCTCCAGATATATAGGGGTGGCTATAATAGAATCATGATCAATGGACTGGAAATGTTGAAGACAATCCAATTGAGCTAATACAGTGAATGAAAACAAATTTGAACTTGGGTTCTGAAATTAGAGTCAGTTCAATTTGAGAGTCTACCACTCACTAGTTGCATGACTTTCAACAAGTTGAGAAAACACCTAAGCTTCAATTTCCACATTAGCAAAATGGATGGAAAACATTGCCTTCAAATATGCAGCAGGAAAAAATGCTAGACTACCTCCAGTAGCAGAAAATACATGAAAGTCTGCTTCAGAAGACATCAAGAACAACTTGGAGAAAATAAAAGTAGTAAAGCTGGAAGTCCCTTGATAGTGGGTGGAATGAATCCCGAGAAATGTTTTATTACATTTTTTAACATTATACTAAAATGGTCTGGAAAACAAAAAGCACATTACTATATGTGTTACTTTATTCTCATGCTGCTATGAAGAAATACCTGAGACACAGTAATTTATAAAGGAAAGGGGTTTGACTGACTCGCAATTCTGCAGAGCTGGGGAGGTCTTAGGAAACTTAAAATCATGGTGGAAGGTGAAGCAAACATGTCCTTCTTCACCTGGTGGCAGCAAAGAGAAGTGCAGAGTAAAGTTGGGTAAAGCCCTTTAAAAACCATCAGATCTCCTGAGAACTCCCTCATCATCATGAGAAGAGCATGGAGGTAACCACTCCTGTGATCCAATTACCTCCCCACCAGGTCCCTCCCACAACAGGTGGAAATTATGGAAACTACAATTCAAGATGAGATTTGAATGGGGACACAGCCTAGCCATATCACTATATTAAAATTCAGCCTATAATTTCACAAATAAGATATGTAATATAGACACCAGAATTGATCATATAAGCCCATGGTCAGAAGCAGTAGCCACATCAATACATAATGCTTCTTGAGCACTAATACTGTGCTAAGGATCATGCTATGTGTTTCATGTGCATATTTATGTGCATATCTCATTGATCTTTTTTTTTATGTTGTGTGCATACATAGCTCACTTAACAACCCACAAGGAAAGTATTGTTATTTTGACCCCCATTTAACAAATGCTGCCTTAGCCTGGCTTCCACCTGAAAGCAGAACCTGAGCCAAGGGCTTGTGTGCAGTAATTTGAGAACCAATGGCAGGCAACAGAAGTGATGAATGGAGGAAAGAGAGAAAAAGCCAGTTCAAGAAGACATTATCCACTGGCCTCCATTGTACTGCTCATCCTCTCCCCTTTTTCTAAGTACTCCCCACTTCCATTTCCCTCTGATTGTGGAATCCTCCTTGGGACACTAACTGTCTTGTACATTCAGGTTACCTGTGTGTGAGTGTTGAGTAGGCTCCTGCAGGCACACTGGGACAGAAAGCAGCACACACTTAACTGAGGTGCCATCAAGGGTAAAACTGGTAGGAACTTGGGCAGAACAGTTTACACTAGTAGTGGCTAGAATAGAGAGGAGGCCAAGAGAATGGGAGGCAATGAGTTTACAAAAAGGATCCCACAGAGGTCAAACAACTAAGATTTATAGAGATTGTCTTGCCCAAAGTAACACAAGTTGAAAAATGATGGAGGCAATTCTCAAATCTGTCTCCCATTTTAAATACTCTTCTCTTTCCATTCCCCAAATATGAAAAAGGTAAAGATATAGACAGCTAATTTTCTAGATATAACATCCAGGAATAAAAATCCCTCCCTGGTGTTTCTCCTGCTTGCCTGTTCAGTCTCACCTACCACCACTATCTTCCTATGATCCAATTGTACTATAATACTTGCATGTCTTCAAAGTAATTAACTAGCTTGCCCAAGTGCACAAGCCGGTAACCCCAGCCTGGGTAACTCCAAAGCCTATGTTCTTAGCAGTACCCTACACTGTATTTCTACTGCTTTCATTAAAGAAATCTAAGATTGCATCAGTCAGCCCATGACTTTATGTGCTTGCTGGCTAGCATGAATCTAAAAATAAGCATTGCTCCAGCTTCCCAGTTATTGGGTATAAGTGCACTGACCTAGGAGCCAGGAGCCCTGGGTTCTAGTCTGCCTCTAACTCCCCCTGGGACTTGGACCTTCCTGCATTCCCTTGCTCTGGGCTTCAGTTTCCTAGTATTTTAAACTATTCAGTTGAAACAAATCTTCTCCAAATTCTCTTCTAGCAGTAATGGTTTCTGCACTGAAGGCTATTATAAAAAGAGATCACAATTCTTTCCATTTTCTCTTATCATTGTTTTCCTTAGGAATAATGGAGAAAAACTTCTGTCTGTGTTAAACAGGAAGACAGGATCAGATCAAGCTCCAAACTTTTGGTTTACCCTGGACAGCCTCTCTGTGAGTGTTGAAAGTGAAGACTGCTGGGATGAGGCCGGTAGAGACAGGTTACCAGATCATTCCAAACTTGAAATTCATAAACTTCTTTCCAAATATGGACAGGTGTCCTATGAAAACACATCCTCAGAATCTTCCTGATATGTCTTTGATAACTAGAGAAACAGCGGGGTCCTTTGTCTTGCACCAGTTAGATAAATGACACGGATACATGTGGAGTGGTTTAAAGGAGGGGAAAGTTTAATAGGCAAGAAAGAAGAAAGTATCCCCGTATAGAGAGGGAGGCGGGCTCCGAACAGAGAAAAACCCCGTATGCAGCAGAAAAGTAGCCAGTTATACTGGGAGGCTGGAGGTGGTGTCTGATTTGCATAGGGCCTAGGGGATTGGTTTGACCAGGTGTGTCATTCACACAGCCCATGAAAAACCTGGCCCTCCCACCCTAGCGTTTTAATACAGAAATGCAGGTCACCATGACATCCTGCACGTGTGGAGTCATCTGGAGGTGGCCATGACACCTGGCACATAAGGTGACAAAGAGAAGAGGGTGAGAATCACTATGTTGGATGGACCCAGTTTCTAATTGCTGGCATTCACATATCAAAGCTTGCCAGCCTGGCTTTTCAACACACCTTTCTATTAGAAAAGAAATGTTTCAGGAGCTGATTCTTTTCAAAGGAAAAGCCTTTCCGAGGACTCCTTACCCTATCTCCCTAACATAATTTCTTAATAACTCCTGTATTATTCCTCCCTCAAGAGAAGTAAACCTAACTGCTGTTAGGGGGTGTTGGATGATGATTATTTCTGACTACTTCCTGCTGAAAAGGGGTGTCATCTGGAGGGACAGCTGTTGGACCGTCTCCTGAGGTTGATGTAAGGGTTCTCGGAAGAATGGCATGTCCACGTGTGGCTCTGCTCACAGCACTGTTTGGGATTTGATTGCTTCTAGGTGAAAAGAGATAAATTTTACAAGAAAGTTTAAAATATAGGGTCACAATATGAGCATTAAGACTACCACTGTTAATGGGGGTCCTACAGACCATAACTGACAGAAGAGTTTGATACCTGTTAGTTACACTAATGGATTGTAATACCTGTTGCCTTCCACTAGATATCGCTGTACATTACTAGAAACAATATAAAGTAACATTCCTTTTAGGATTAGTGACCTTGGATTTGGGTGGCTAGAGTAACTTTAGTGTTAGCCTCAGCTAGATTTTTCCTGAACCTTCTTTTCATAGCCAGGGTGTGACATATTACCAAACTCAATAAGAAGGTCTAGCAAACTCAGTGATAGTAAAACTCTCATGCTTCTTTTTTGTTGGTGGCTGTTAACCCTGCTCTAAGGATAATCATTAAGCAAAATATTACAATGATGGAAACTCTCTGTCCAATATTTCAGTTAGAATGTGCCACCATGTATAGCTCTACTACAAATAGTACAGAGACTATAGCAATTCCTGCAAGTGTGGTGTGGTGGATAATTTCCATCTAAAATTATACTTGCTAAGATATAGAATTTCCTTTTGGGGGATCCATGAAGTTTCTTCACTCTATTTCCCTCAACAAAGAAACCTCTGGGTTACGGGCACCCTACTCACTTTCATTGCCTGGCGGAATTTATAGGATAATTGCCCAGAACTAGCATACTGATCCAGATTTTTACATTACCATTCCTTTTTGTTTCTTCCAAACTGCAGAAGATCACCACTTGATTCACAAGAATAAGCAGGGTTAGTCTAAAATGTAGACAAAAAGCTTAAGAACAATCAATAAGACTAGGATTTAATGCATGATAAGCTTTCAAGCATAATTTCTCTCTCTAGTCCTCATTTTTGGTAAAAACAAATTATGATAGGACCATGTTATTTGTAGAATAAACTTAAGTCTTACACTTGGCCTGATTATTTTCATAAAGCACAACAAGAATAATTATTTCTACATAGGCCTTTTTGATTGCCTTTGATGGAACTCTGTTCCATAAGTAATCTCAGATAAGACCTGTTAAAGCTGAGCCCAGCCATGGGTTTATATCCTCAAATACCTGTAAGTTGGGTGATCCTTTTCTCTTGAGGTCCTAAGATAAACTTGGAGCTCCTGGACCTGTTAGAAAGTGACATTCTTTACTGACCACAGGTTAGGAACCCTTTGCAGGGACTGTGTAGATAAGATATGAGGCCAGTTCTCAAGCCCCAAGGGGCTTTTACTGCCTCTGCCTGTCAGGTTTTAATTCCTTAAAGG
Organism: Macaca mulatta; assembly: GCF_049350105.2. Classification (NCBI taxonomy): domain Eukaryota; kingdom Metazoa; phylum Chordata; class Mammalia; order Primates; family Cercopithecidae; genus Macaca; species Macaca mulatta. The sequence goes on from NC_133419.1 coordinate 83,208,784, forward strand.
GAAACACACCCTTCCAGTCAAAGCCTTGGTAAAATAACCAGTTTTTCCAACTGTGTCCTCTTGAAAAAGAAAAATGGATTCTTATTGCACTGATGCAAACAACTATATTGTCATAGGTTAAGAGTACTTACAGATAGTTTCCAAATTCTAGAGGAACCAGGCAGAGAGAAAAAAACATGCTCCAAATTTTGTTTGCAGGAGTATACCTTACCTAATTATTAAAGGCCATAAATAGTTCAAAATAAGTGTCCTCAACTTTGAAAAACAAAACAAGGATCAGCAATGTTTTAAGCAAAAGTCCAGAAAGTTGCTTTAACTTTCTTGTTTTGCGTGATATTCATGAACATGCCAGTTCTTTGTGAGTCCTGTACAGTTTTTCTCTATTCCAATGTCATAATCTTCAAAGCTATTTGACACCTGCATTTGAGAACACCTGTTAAAGTCCTTAATATAGCTTGATTATAAACCATCTTTTGAGAAGGAACAAACCAAGACAAAAATTGTCTGTGAATGACAAAATGTCCAGGGTAGTTACATTTAAAAACATGACTGACAAAGAAGTTTAGTTATCTCCATAGCTTACAGTAACTTTACCCTCAATTATGACTGATAGCATATATTCAGACATTAGAATTTTAGAAACCCCATACAATTTTATAAAATATATTAGTAGTATTCACCAAAATATAACTGAAAGAAGATTGGACATTATTTTGGCAATCTCATGTGATTAAAAAATGCTAAATAATTTGTTTCATCTCTTTTCTGAATGTTTCAAGGGCCCTCTGAACCATCCAGAAATTCAGACATCAGGAAAGATAATTTTGAAACTTGGAGTTTGATTTTGAGATGGCCGTTAAATGTTAGAGGTTTAAAACACTTGATGTTATGAAATAGAATTCCAAATTGGCACAAATTATTTATTTTGCCAAAATAATGATTCAAAAAAATAAAAAAACTTTTCATTAGCCTTTACTATTACATGAAAATCCTGTTCAAAGCCAAATTTTACCCTTGCATTAGTTTATTAATGTTAACCCCAATTTGTTTAAATAAAACCTTATAGACAATTCCATCTAATCTTAACCAATTTGACTGTAAGGCAAAATCTTTACAAGCCCTTTATAACCCCTTTGGCTAAAGGCAGATTACCATCATAGGAAAACCATTTTTGTGCTTTTATTTTAATGTTCAATTTATGAAAAGACCATATATACCCCTTTGAATTCAGTTAATGTTTATATATTTTTGTAAGATTAATTTTTACAATGTTTCCACAACTTACTTAAATGTTCAGCTTTATCTTATTAAGTTTAAGATAATCCCTTATCCCTAGGCAAAATTTACATTTCCATGTTTCTTATAATCTTTTACTAAAAAACGTGTTTTACTGGTTTTTATATGCCTTGCATGTAAAACTGTTTAATGATCTCAAATACATACTGCACTGTTAACTCTTAGCAACTTTTACTTTTGGTGAAAAACTCGGTTAGTAAGCAATTTTAATTACGTACCAGCTTAAAAATTAAAGTCATGTGAACTAAAAAATATTTGATTTAAGTGCTTATTTTTTTAAGCCAATTAATTTGAGCTCTTTCTATACACACTACACATAACACATATATGGCACATATATAGTGACACAAACAAACTGAAGATTCAGCATTTGTAAGATTTTTCATCTGTCACTTTTTTAATTGGATTGCTGGCTTCAGGATGGAGCTCTGGGAGGAGCAGGGGCAAGATAGCATGCAATTTTAGGGCCTAATAAGCAAGCACCACTGAAGGCAAAGACAGATCCCTAAAATTAAAGAACAGAGCCTTTGATTTCGAGAGGGAACTATCTGCTTTTATTCCTGGGCTTTCATGAGAAAAACAGAAGTTTTTTCACAAAACAGGGTCTGTGGCAGCTCCTCTGTTTTCCCATGGAGTCCCCTGCTACCAGAAGTTATCTTAGGCCCTCTTATGCATGCATTAAGAGTGACAAAACAAAAAATGGAGAAAAATAATTTAGTCAACTGAGACCAAAAAAAACCTTTTTCCAGAAAAACAAGATCCAAGAAGAGAAAAATGTAAAGGCCTTTTAAATATACCTATAACTTGAATATTCACTTTTAATTAAGCTGAGTGCTCTTTAAATCCCTTATTATTCGACTTTAGCCATGCCAAGCAGTTAATAATTTTCAGCTTGTGAACTTCATGAAAAGTAACCTCACAGGTGAAATCAACAAGCCTTAATTATTACTTAATCATGAGTGTACAATATATTTTCCAAGGGGGTGATAGGCAGCTTTTGAAACCATCATTGCAAAATTGTGACTGAGATAGTGAAAGACTTCCAACTCAACCAACTCCATCTTGTTTCCGGCCCCCAAGCTGTCCTTGCCTATCCCTGGATGTAGGCCAAACCAACTTTGGGAGGTGCCTGGTTTACAGTTTATAGTCTAAAACAAAGATGGTAACAGTCCTTTCTTAAGATATACTTCCCTCTTGCCTGGGGACTAGACTGAAAAACTAGCCACAAGATTAGAGACCATGACCTAGAGTCACGCAGCTGGAGGCTACAAGATTCTGACCCTCCCTTAACTGCTCTCAAGATTAGTGTTTAAGATATTTTGTAAACCCTGCCCTTGATGGATTAGCTGGCACCAAACAGATCAATAAATTGGCTTATCTGATTTTGTGGCCTTCATCCAGGAACTGACTTAGCACAAGAAGACAGCCACCATTGTAAAATCATGGCAACTAAAACAAAGTATTGCCATATAGTTACAGGTCATGCTCCCAAGGACATGAAACAAGATAGAGGCTTGTAGCCATGTTTGTTACTGACCATTTTGTTTGACTGGCTTGAACAGCAGGCTTATGGGGTCGTGGGCCTGCATTCTAATTTAAGGTACCCTGTCTTTTGACAGAACCATACAGAAAGACACACAAAGCACATCAGATTAGCTACAGCTTAAGACCAACCTCATGTATCCTTTTTCATTAATTAAAACTTTACAGAGAATACAAACAATAATCCTTATTATCCCTTTTACCAGTGTGCACAGTAAGAGAGAAGCCAAAAGCCCAACTGGTAAAAAAATTTTACCCTTTTGCCAGCATATCAGGCTTCTGGTTTCCCTTCCTCCTAGCTCAACTCTAAGCCATGCATTTTAAGGCTTGGAAAATTAACTTTTCCCAGGTTGAAAGAACATTATAAAAGAACCATTTTAAACTGTGAAAGAAGGAAAAACACCATAGACCTGAGTTAAATTGTGGAAAGTTTCTATATACTTATTGGGGTCTTCAGAAAATTGGCCTAAGTCTGCCTTTATTTGCTTAAGGTCCTGTAACGAGAAGGGAATTTGAACCCTCATGGCACCATTCCCATCAGGCATTTCCTGCAGAGGTCAGAGTGAAGAGGGGAGAGTGGGTAATACTGGAGATGGTGGAACTGGAGAAGCTGATGGTATGATTGGAGGGGTACTGGAACATTCAATAGCAGTCTCAGATTGCACCTCTGGAATCTACTTCAGCTCTACGGACTTGCCTGCCATGGCTACTAAAAGAACTGGGTTGATTGTACAGAACTTGTAAAGGTCTGGGTTATCTCACAGGGCAAAGAAAGTCTGTACATAGGGGACCTCAGTCCATTTGCCCTATCGTCTGCAGAAAAGATCTAACTGGTGGATAATATTAAAATCAAGAAGGCCATGCCCTTCTGCAATAGAATATGAGGTGCTTTTTCTCCAGAGACTCAGGGTCGAAAGAGTGCCAGTGCTTTAAAATACATTCCAGGGGAGTGTCTGCTGAAGACAATCTGTTACCCATCCAGAAAGAGAAGTGAGAGAAGGCATCCCTTTAGTCTCCTTCCCTTCCATATGTGACCCAAGGTGGAGAAGAAAACAGTGGGAGCATCCCCCCAACTATTTTCCCTCTCTGATTCCTGGGTCCTAGCACCCTGTTAAATGTGCTACCCATGGCTGTAGGTATGACCCTCCAAGCCATGACACCAGAGGGACTAGACTTTTGAGGCCTAGTCATGCTTACCCAAGTAGTCCTAGTCCTCTGCCTATTATTTCCCTTTGACCTCCTAGACTTATGTGACCTGTGTGCCTCCCCCCGCAAAGAAAAAACATGGATCTTGGGAAAGACTATATAAAAGGCAAGGCTCCCTCAATGGAGGAAATTTGCTAGATTGCCTGCTATTATGGCCCATGCTAAAGCATCTACCCTTAGAAAAATGGTTTCGGTTAACTTCCAGACTTAAAGTCCTCTTACTAATTAAGTACTGTCTTAATTGGAGATGAAATAGGTGCCTTAAAAGAACATAGGAATCAAATGGCTGTTTTCCTGCTGATGGGACAATATTAAGACTAAAATTTGGCTGTGGAAAACATTTAACTCCTAACTGTTGAAGGCAGAGCTCTCCCGTTCACAGAAGTAGCATAATGCCTAGTTTCCAGTAAAAAGACGCAACAAGGAAAAGTTGTGAAACTACAATTTACTGCAGAGAACCAGCCATGTGTCTTATGAAGAGGATTTCTATTTCCACTAGGTGGTACTGTTGGGTTGGAAATACCATGCGCTGGCCAGACAAAAGCCAAGGGGGGTGCGCAGCAGGGGAGGGGGAAAGAGAGAGACAGAGAGAAATTTGGTGACAGGATAGCTGGAAGAGAGCCTTGAAATTAAAAGACAGATTTGAAGTTGATGTTCACCCCATACTCACCACTCCAAGTGAATGTTGTACTTTGGATTCCTGGCCAATGCACCAAAATGATATGGCTCCAATGAATGGAGAAACACCAGGGTCCTTTGTCTTGTGCCAGTTAGATAAACAACATGGACACAGGTGGAGTGGTTTTAAGAAGCAGAAAGTTTAATGGTCAAGAAACAAGAAGAAAGTCTCCCCCTGTACGGGGAGTTGGGGGGTGGGGCTCCAAGTGGAGAAACACCCTGTGTGCCGTGGAAAGTAGTCAGTTATATTGGGAGGAGGCAGTGTCTGATTTGCATAAGCCCAGGGGATTGGTTTGACCAGCTGTGTCATTCATGTAGCCTACAAAAAACCTGGACCTCCCACTCTAGCCTTTTTTTTTTTTTTTTTTTTTTTTTGAAATGGGGTCTCTCTCTGTTGCCCAGGCTGGAGTGCGGTGGCACAATCTCGGCTCACTGCAAGCTCAGCCTCCTGGGTTCACACCATTCTCCTGCCTCAGTCTCCTGACTAGCTGGGACTACAGGCGCCCGCCACCATGCCCAGCTATTTTTTTTTTTTTCTGTATTTTTAGTAGAGACGGGGTTTCACCGTGTTAGCCAGGATAGTCTCAATCTCCTGACCTCGTGATCCGCCCGCCTCGACCTCCCAAAGTGCTGGAATTACAGGCGTGAGCCACCGCCCCTGGCCCCACTCTAGCCTTTTAATAGGCCAGTGCAGGTCGCCATGATGTCATGCACACATGGAGTCATCTGCAGGTGGCCATGACACTGCGGCCACACATGGTGTCAAAGAGAAGAGGGCGGGAATCACCATGTTGGATGAACCCAGTTTCTAATTGCTGGCATTTGCATATCAAAGCTTGCTGGCCTGGCTTTTCAAGCCACTTTTCTATTAGAAAAAACATGTTTCAGGAGCTGTCCTTACACTCTCTATCTGCCTATAATAATTTATTAATATTTCCTGTATTATTCCCGTTATAAGAGTGTGTTCCATAGACACATGAACTGTCAGGGCACAGAGAGACCAAAGAGGTCATCATGCCTCATTAACTCCCAGAGGGTGCATGACTCCCCAAAAGCCCACCATGAACCATTCGCTGAAGTTAGAACGCAGTTCCCTGATGCAGGCTGGTGCTCTTTCCATAGCATCACATCATCTCCTTGAGGAACAAGATTATTACAAAAAAGACACCAACTGAACTGGGAATTTAAGATCTGGGTTTGAGTACCGGTTCTCAAAAGTTCTGCTTTCCAATTACTTTTCCTTCATTAAGTGCTGAAAGTGAAGACTACATAAAAAAGTTGTGTGAAAGTGCCCCCAAATCTAACACATAGTGGGTGTTTAATAATAAATGCTTTTTGAATCTGAATCCCTCAGGGGAGTAAGATTTGGCTAGGGTAATCCATGTGAACCTATTATATAAAAGTGTAGTGTGATACAGAAATAGAAAGAATTTTTATATTTTTCAATAGTAAAACAAAGATTTTTTTAGATAGGATTGCAGTGGATGAGAGAAGTTATTACTTTCCATCTCATGGACAAGTTGTGGCAGTATTTATGTTCTTAAACTACTAATACCTACACTTCTGCATCCAAACTCTCAGCCCTGGGCTTAAGCATTCATCTTGACTTGAAAATAAATCCATTCTATCTGGACCAACAGGGAAGACACACTGTATAGCAAATATACTGAAATAAATAGCTTAAATGTTGGCTATGACTGGCTGAAAATAGACAACCGAGCCAGTCTATCTCCAGAAATAATTCAATATGCCCTTGAAATAAGAAAATTCTGCTTAAAATACCTAAATATTTTATAGAAACCAAACTAAAACACATTGATGCTATGATACAATCTTACTGCCTTGAATCATCTGTGAAAATACCTATTAACGTTCCATAAAGCATCGAGGTGGAAGAGACAGAAGAACTTACACTACTGGTGCCCAAATGCCAAGCACTCTACTAGATGTTTGACATATACTGCCTCTTTTATTTCCTCCCTTAATCCTGTTATTATCCCCATTTCAGAGAGGTTGGCAAATTTCCCCCTCATTCATCCAGTTTGTAAATAATGGAGCTAGAGTCAAATCCAGGTCTATTTTTCCACTGCATACAATCAACTCAATAGAAGACACACAATCTCACATACACCACAAGATACACCTTTCTAATGAGTTAGGCACAAAAGCCAAAGCAGAGATTCAAACACTCGGAAGACGCTTAGGGAATTTGAGAGTCAATTTTGGATCATTTGATTTTTGCTTCTTTCTCCACAGTAAAAAGATTATAACACCTTTTGATATGATTTAGCTCTGTGTCCCCGCTCAAATCTCCTCTCCAATTGTAATCCCTATGTGTGGAGGGAGGGACCTGGTGGGAGGTGATTGGATCATAGGGCGAATTTCTCCTTTGCTATTCTCATGATAATGAGTTCTCATAAGATGCGATCATTTGATAAGTGTCTGGAGCTTCCCCCTTCTCTCTCTCTCTCTCTCCCTCTTTCTCCTGCCACCATGTAAGACATGCCTTGCTTCCCCTTCACCTTCCACCGTGATTGTAAGTTTCCTGAGACCTCCTAGCCTTGCAGAACTGTGAGTCAATTAAACTTCTTTTCTTTATCAATCACCCTATCTCAATCTTTATAGCAGTATGAGAATGAAGTAACACACCTTGATACATGAAGAATTTTACAAAATGTTTTTTATAAATAGCATAGCTAAGATTTAAATCCAAGTTTTCTGACTCCAGGTCTAGGCCTCTTCCCAACTAAAGGCTGACTAAAGGGACTCTAAACCAAACTTTGGATGTCTGAAGGAAGACAACGTAGTATTTTTGTTTATTTACTTATTTATTTTTGAGACAGAGTCTCACTCTGTCACCCAAACTGGAGTATAGTGGCGCAATCTCTGCTCACTGCAACCTCTGCCTCCTGGATTCAAGCAATTCTCCTGCCTCAGCCTCTGGAGTAGCTGGGACTACAGGCACACACCACCACATCTAGCTAATTTTTGTATTTTTAGTAGAGATGGGGTTTCACCATGATGGCCAGGCTGGTCTTGAACTCCTGACCTCACGTGATCTGCCCACCTCAGCCTCCCAAAGTGCTGAGATTACAAGAATGAGCCACTGTGCCCTGCCTAACATAGTATTTCTGTAGCCTGTTTGGGCCATTACAACAAAATATCATAGAGTGGTTAGTTTATAAACAAAGGAAATGTATTTCTTATAGTTCTGGGGATTAGAAAGTCTCAGACCAAGTCACCAGCAATTTGGTGTCTGGTGACAGCCATTTCTTGTTTCATAGACAGCAATGCCTTCCCACTTTATTCTCATATGGTTGAAGGGCCTAGCTAGCTCTCTGTTGAATCTTTTATAAGGGTATTAATCCCAGTCATGAGGACTCCTCCCTCATGACTTAATTACCTCCCAAAGGCCTCCTAATACCATCACCTTGGGCGTTAGGATTTCAACATCTGAATTTTGATAGGACACAAACAATCAGACAATAGCATCTCTGAAAAAAGAAACCTCCTTATTTACTGAGTCAATTCCCACTGAATAAAACAATTCCAACAGTATCATCTCAGGAATGTAGGTATCATAGATTGATGTCTTAATGAGAAAATTAACAAGCAAGGAATAGTGATCAATCGTTTTCTAACTTCCCATCTATAAAATATATATTAGCTACTTGATAAAATCACCTAAGGCCGTAAAAAGGAGCAAAAAAGGAACCATATTTATTGAGTCACAAAAGACTTTTTTAAAATCTAGTAGTATCACTCTTGAGAATTGCTATAGGAAGAGGGGAAATACCTAAAGGAAAAGCTATATATACAAAGACATTCATTACAATGCCGTTTATACAGTGAAACGTCGAAAATAACCTACAAATCCAACAATAGGGGAATTGTTAAATGAACTGTGGTATATCAACCAGATGGTATATTATGTAACTTGTAAAATATATTTCTAAACACTAGATAAAGATAAAAAGTTCACAGTATACTAAATTTAAAAAGAAAAATGTCTGTACTATGCAAAAATACCATATGCATATAAGCAAAGTGTGGAAGGGAGCATTGAAATAACAACTATTCATTTGTAAGGGTGACGGAATTATAAGTGGGTTTTTCTTTTCATTTTTTAAATTTCCAGTACATTTTAAGTAGAGCTTGGCATTACCCTAAACTGACCGTCTTTTATCCAAACAACAGCAAAAAACAAGACATTTACACACTCTGGGGAATCAGTATTTTTTTTAATCCATTGTGTGAAAGTTCTTGTCATTGATCTTGTCATTCAATTCAATGTCTGCCACATTTACAGATCTCTTTTGTTTCAAGGTAATGCAGATAAATGAGGCTCATGTTAGACTATTGACATTATCTTGGCACCTGTGCACATCAGCACTTTGGGTGTTTGATTAACACATAAGCTGGGCTTGAGGAAGTTAAGAACTTGGTGTTAAGAAGTCATCTCTCCTTTCTAATTTCCATGGCAGCATAGAAAGAGCACTGGGCTCAGAACTGAGAGACCTGGAATCTATTCAGTCCTGGTTCTATAGCACACTAGTTGTATGAATCACTTAGCACCTGTGAGTTTTGTTGCTTATCCCTGACAGAATACAGAGGGATCTCAGTCTCACTCACCTCACAGGGCTATGGTGAGGCATAAACTCACTGAGAGGCAAATATGTGCTATGCAGAGCTTTAGGCTGGGACAACCAAGACAGAAATAGCTTTTCAGGTGTTGCAAAAATAATATAAACTACCACTTACTCAATACTGTCTATGTGCCAGGCACTGTGATTAGTACTTTACATGCATAATTCACTTACTTTTAAAAGATGTGTATTAAGCATCCTATGTAACAAATGCTGGTGCATGCTTAGTACATAGATTATATCAGCAGAGGAAACAATTCCCTGCCCTTTTGGAGCCGACATTCTTCTGGAGCAAGACAATGAATAGCAAACATAATTATAGTGTGTAAGAAAATTGTGGGGAAAAAATAAAAGTAGAGTAAAGAAAGTTCTGAGGACAGGAATGGGACAGGAAAATTTTTAAATAGGGTGGTCTGGAGGAGCAAAGTCTTGGAGGAGAAAGGAATTGGTCATGCAGATATCTGGGGGAAGAACGCCTCAGGCAGAGGGAATGAGTCCAGGGCAAACAACTAAAGGTTGGAGTATTCTTGAAATGTTTGTCAAAAATTGATGATGTTTTTGTGTCTGGAACAGAGTGAAGAAGAGAGAGTAGGCCAGGTGCGGTGGCTCACACCTGTAATCCCAGCATTTTGGGAGGCCAAAGCGGGTGGATCATGAGGTCAGGAGATCAAGACCATCCTGGCTAACATGGTGAAACCCCGTCTCTACCAAAAATAAAAAAAAAAATTAGCCAGGCGAGGTGGCGGGCGCCTATAGTCCCAGCTACTCGGGAGGCTGAGGCAGGAGAATGGTGTGAACCCAGTAGGCGGAGCTTGCAGTGAGCTGAGATCCGGCCACTGCACTCCAGCCTGGGCAACAGAGCAAGACTCTGTCTCAAAAAAAAAAAAAAAAAAAAGAAGAGAGAGTAATCAGGAATGAGGTCAGAGATTTAACAGTAAATCTGATTGTACAGGACTTTGTAAACACCATTTTGGTTTGTATTCTGAGAAAAATGGGGAGCTGTTGGAGAGTTTGATCAGAGAGGTGACATCATCTCGCCTGCTTTTTAATACAATCACTCTGGTTAATGTGTTGAGAACAAACCATGGTGGGGCTAGCGTAGAAGCAGGGAAATCAGTTTGGAAGCCATGACAAAAATAACAACAATGGCTTGAACCAAGAGGGCAGCAGAGGAGTTGGTAAGAAGTGGTTGGATTCTGTGTTTATTTTGAAAGTAAAGCCAACAGAATTTGCCAATGGGTTGAATGTGGGACATAGGGGAAAAAGATGATTCAAAGATGATTGTAAGACTTCTGGCCTGAGAAGTTGGAAAGATAGAGTTGCTGTCACTTGATGTGAGAAAGACTGAGAACAGAATTGTCTGTCTTGATAATCCTCACCACAAACCTATGAAACAGGTAATGTTATCTGCACTTCACAGATGAGGAAACTGTTGCTTGCATGGTTAAGTGACTTATCCAAAGTCACACCTTTTCAGATGTAGAGCCAGGATGTAAGCCCTGATCTATCTGACACCAAAGTCTAAGCACTTAAACACTGCACATTGCTGACCTATAAAGTGAAAGTCAGGAGCAGCCAAGTTTTCCTGTTAGTGGCCACATGATCAAAATTTCATGTATGTGTAGGCATATGAATATTTTGCACCTTCATGGTGCCCATTTCATGATGTAACTCTCAGGATTATACATGAGTCATGTTTAGCTTCAAATACTGTATAATGACGAATGGATCTCAACATGCTGGCCTGACACCTGGCCGTAGTTGTTTTATAGCTAGTTCCCAGCAGGATCATCTAGGGTGCCTTTTTAAAATGTAGATTCTAAGCCACATCCTTTACCTACAGAAATAGAATCTCCTCGGGTGGATTCAGGAATCTGTATTTTTAGAATTGATTCAGAGAGAGTTAAACAACTAGGGATTGCAAACTTCTGAATTAAGCAAAAACAGTAGAAAACAGGTGGTTGGGGCCTCTTGGCCAGTTGTGTTAGACATTCTGGGTGCACTTAAAGAGTGTCACTACTCAAAGTATGTCCCCTGGGTGGTGGCAGCAGCAGCACCTGGGAGCTTGTTAGAAATGCAGAATCTCAAGCCCCACACCAGACCTACTGGATCTGGACCTGCATTTTAACAAGGGCTTCAGCTGCTTTGCAGGCACATCGAAGATTGAAAAGCACTAGAACATGCTTAACAACAAGTCACAAAGCGATCCAACCCTGGGGTCAGATGGGTTGCAAATTGCTCATTGGCCATTTGTTAGACAGTTGACACATATGTACAACTCAGTTGGTACTAGACCGGGTGCTTATATACATTATCTTACTTAATCATCCTAGAAACCCTTCATGGTAGGTACTATTATCCTTATTTTATAGGTGAGAAATCCAAGGCTCAAAAAGTTATAGTAACTCACCAAAGGCCGTTCAGCTCTTAATAAGCAGAGCTGGGATTTGAACCCGAAATTGTCTCTCCAAAGCACAAGCTCATTCCACTACAGCATATTGCTTAAAATGAAGAGCAAATCAAAGGCGCAGCCAAATTTAGGAAAACTCATATGGGCAATCAGGTGAAAAATGGAGTTTGCTGTCCAAGAATGTCTGTAGTGGGATTCAGAACAACATGTCACTGAATCAGGCTTGTTCCTCCAAGCCTTAATCACATTAGATACCTGCCATTTCATTTTTACAAGACAGCAGGTTCGGCCACTCTCTATTGCACACATAGTGTGGCATCTGGCATCTGGCTGGCTCTTGGGATGGCGTAGCCTGTGTTCTACATTAGGTGGGAGGCACCCTGTGCTATTTGTAGCAGTTACAACCCTGTAATGAGTAAAATATTCCCTTGGAGTAAACTGTTCACCCATGTGCAGTAAACAGAACTGGAGCAGCTGCTGCAGGGTATGCCAAACAGTGCCATTTATGTACCATCAGGTTCCCTAGAATTTTGCAGGTAGCAATAATAATCATAGCAAACTCTTGTAAAGTGCCTTGGAGTCTGCAAAGAGCATTGACATTTATTGTTTTATTTGATCTTTACAGAAGCCCCAAGAGTGAGATATTTTACTGATGAGAAAACAGATTCAGAAAGAGTGATGGTTTATCCAAGACCACACAGCTAGCAAGTGGCCAAGCATATACTCAAACCCAAAATCTGATTTTTAAATCCTGTGGTGTGTAGCCCAAGACAATGAGAATGAAATGACTTAAGAGTTGAGCTCCAGGCCAGGCGCGGTGTCTCACGCCTGTAATCCCAGCACTTTGGGAGGCTGAGGCAGGCGGATCATGAGGTCAGGAGATCAAGACTATCCTGGCTAACACGGTGAAACCCTGTCTCTACTAAAAATACAAAAAAATTAGCCAGGCATGGTGGCAGGTGCCTGTAGTCCCAGCTACTCTGGAGGCTGAGGCAGGAGAATGGTGTGAACCCGGGAAGCAGAGCTTGCAGAGAGCTAAGATTGTGCCACTGCTCTCCAGCCTGGGCAACAGAGCGAGACTCCATCTCAAAAAAAAAAAAAAAAGAGTTGAGCTGCAAAGTTGTGAGAATCAGGGATAATTTGTGGCCCAGTGGAGGGAATTTAGTACTTCTGAACCAGAATATGCATGTGATTTTTTAAGAGAAGACAAACCATTGGTTTCCAATGACCAGGGACAGCCCTTTCCTCCTCATTCCCTGAAGTCTTTACAATAAACTAGTTCAACTAGAAAGAATAATAATAAAGTTTCCACTGACAACAAGGTTGGTTCACAAACCCCCTAACTAAACTTGGAAGGATTCTCAGGGTTATTTCTTCAACGAAAACGTTCTTTGTTACATAGAAAACTAGGTTTCCCCCTCCCCCAGTCCTCCGGCTTTACCTGTAAATGTGTAAAGCAGTTAACAACATCTTTCTACTGAGGCACTTTTTACTACACTATTCAGCTCTGCAGCCCAAACACACCTCACTGTACAACTGTACAGGCTCCATGGTACTCCTATGCTTTTACATCATTCTCAACAATTCTTTTCATAGTTAACACCATATACCATTAGCAATGTGAGTTACCATGTACCATGTAAAAGTGGCATTCACTCATGAATGAAAAAGTGGTGTGGGTTCACTCATTCCAGTCTGTTTTGTGCTGCTATTACAGAATACCTGAGCCTGGGTAATTTATTAAAAACAAAAATTGGCTTTCTCACAGTTCTGGAGGCTGGGAAGCCCAGGATCAAGGCACTGGCATCTTGCAAGGGCCTTCTGGTTGTGTCTTCACATTGCAGAAAGGACAGATGGGTTAAAGAGGGATGAACGCTGTATCCTTTCATGGCAGAAGAGCAGAAGAGAGTAAACCTGCTCCTGTAAAGCCTTTTTATAGCAGCATGAATCCATTCATGACAGCCCTCATGACCTAAATACCTCCCATTATGTGCCACCTCCCAACACAGTTGGAGATTAAGTGTCCAACACGTGAATTTGGGGAAACACATAAAGACCATAGTATATGGCATATGTAACAGGGGCCTGAAGAAAACATCAGCAGGAGCAAGTGTATGAGTACACAAAACTAGAACTGGACTGCCTCCAGGGTGGCTGTCATATGTCTCCAAGCCAGGGAAATCTTTAGATGTTTGAATGGTTAGTTTGCATTAAAGGGTATGCCACCAGCACTGTCAAATGGACCTGAATGGCCTGTTATGTGGGGACCATCAAGTGATTCCCACTACAGAATGAGTTCTTTGGGTTGACTAAGGACAAAGAGGAAAGCATTCCAGTACTGAACTGGGTACTTGGTGGAATTGTGTTTACATACCCAATCAAGGAGATTTCCCAGAAGCAGTGGAGATAACTGGAAATGCAAGGCTGTAGTCACTCAAAGGTAGCTTGCTCTCCTGGCATGGTTATGCAAGAAAAGAGGGCATCAGGAAATAATCTCAGGCAATATGCTTTGGTCCAGAGAATGTTGAATGACTGGGGAAGCCCCTCCATTTGGACAAGTGGATCACGGCCTTGAATTTGCTCTTGTGTAGTAAAGGAATAAAGAGTCTGTTTCATCCTGAAAGAAGGATAATAGACCTATCTCCATTGATCATTCAGGGGGTAAATAACTTCTTTCATTCTTATTGTAGTTGTTTTGGTCTGCCTGTGCTGCTATAACAAAATCTAAGACTCGGTAATTTTTAAACAATAGAAATATATTTCTCACAGTTCTAGAAGCTGGAAAGTTCAAGATTAAGGCTCTGGCAGGTACTGTGTCTTGTAATAGCCTTGTCCCTGCTTCCAAAGGTGCCTTTAACACTGAGTTTTCACATAGTAGAAGAGACAAAAGGGACAAAAGGGACCTAGCCAGTTTCCTCCAGCCCTTTTATAAGGTTGCTAATCCCATTTATGAGGGCTTCATGAATTAATCACCTCTTAAGACTATCACATTGGCCATTAAGTTTCAACATATGAATTTAGGGAAGGGGGCACATTTGGACAATAGGAATAAACAAAGAGCCCCAAAAGAGTTCTTCTTGAGAGTCCTAGACAGTGGCTTGAAATGCAAACTCATCACTATGTTTGATATACAACTCCTTACCAAATGCAGCCACAGGAAGCCTCATTAACACCCACCGGCTAAGCACTGCCCTAGAATCTGCTGGAGGCAATGGAGAAAATGTTGTAAGCCCCCAAGGGCAGAGAATAGATAGGCCCTTTATAACTTATTAATACATTCGCATACCTCTTCACATGCTGTCTCACTCCTCTCCAACATGTACCTTCTTCAGAGTGTACATGTACTCTGAGCTTGTCCTACACATTTCACACCTTGCTGCAGTGACTTCCTCACCTTGAAATGCTCTCCATCCTCACTTCTGCCTAATTAAACACTACCTATCCTACAAAGTCTAACTCAAGCCCGTCTCTTGCCCTCACCCCTGCCAATTAGGAAGATCATTCCCTGGCTATAAAATTAGAATAACTGAATTGGCTTTACCTACTTCAAAGAACAGTTTTCCTTTTTTTAATACTCACTGAGCACCTACTATGTGCCAGGCCTTCTGTCAGGGACTAAAAATATCACCCTAAATACTCAGACTGTGCCCTCAAGGAGCTTATGTTGGTCATAATCCAATAAGATGAGGAACGCATTTTACAAAAAAGGAAACAGATGTTTATAAATGTTTTGTTGCCTATTCAGGTTCACACAGATAGTTAACAGGATAACCAAACTTCAAATACCTCTTTCTTTTTGTAAACAAAATGCTACCTTCCCATAGCCTAAAGTTTCAGCTTTTCCTCTTCTACCTTCCAGCAGTATGAGGCTCATAGGCGCCTGCCTTTACTTTAGACTTTAATGTAGCTTTATATTTCAGTATACAATCTGATTTGGGCAATAGGCTGGGAGGCGTGGCCAAAATTAGCTAAATAATAAAGGAACAAAATGGCAGGCACTCAACAAGTGCTGGCCATATTGAATTAAATCAAATAGTTTCAATAATTTGGTTTCAGGGAACTTGGAAAGGAAAATCCTAAGAGTTCGACCACTTCAAGTCTCCAGTTGCATCTAATCAGTTCAATTCCATTTAATTCAATTCAATAAGCCTTTATTGGCCATCTATGATGGCAGGGCACTGTGCTAGGATGGATGATACAAGCATGAACCTGCCGGACTAAAGAATAGATAGAACTAATCTTAAGAAAAAGTAACTGCTTCCATACCTGGTGGTTAGATACTGCCTGGTTACATAAACGAATGAATGAATGAATGCTTATGTTACAATTACTACATTTGCTTTTTGTTTTTCTTTTTCTTTTTTATTTTTATTTATTTATTTATTTATTTTTTGAGACAATCTCATTCTGTCGCCCAGGCTGGAGTGCAGTGGCATGATCTTGGCTCACTTCCACCGCTGCCTCCCAGGTTCAAGCAATTCTCGGGCCTCAGCCTCCTAAGCAGCTGGGATTACAGGCATGAACCACCATTTCCTGGCTAACTTTTTGTATTTTTAATAGAGACAGGGTTTCACCATGTTGGCCAGCCTCATCTCAAACTCCTGGCCTCAAGTGATTCACCCGCCTTCACCTCCCAAAGTGCTGGAATTACAAGCGTGAGCCACCGTGCCTGGCCTTCATTTGCATTTTTAAAAGAACAAGTGTTCTGATCACATAGATTTTCATTTGAATTCTGGCTGCCACTTACCACTGAGTGTGACCTTGAGCAAGTTGTATAACCCCTCTGAGTCTGTTTCCTAATCTATAACAAGGTGATAATACAGCCTATGCCTCTTTTACAAAGAGTCTCTCAAACACTTTAAAGAACCAAAGTTTTGAGAAAGTAAAAGAAAGGTTCATGCTAGCTACAGAATTAAATGACAGATTTTAAATCTCTACTTATTCCTTCCTTCCAGGTCTTTGAGATCTGGTCCTGGGGTCTTGGACTGGGACAGAATACTGTCTCCAAAGCTAACTTGCTTTGTGACTTTGGTCAAATCCTTTCATCTATCCAAGGCTAGTTTTTCATCTATAAAATGGGGAAGTAATAGTAGCTAACTCACAGAATTATTGTGAGGACTAAATAAGATAATATGGGGAAAGCTCCCCTCCCAGTGCCCAGAACAGAGTAGGCACTCAATGAATGATACTTCCCTTCTCTTATACTGTTTCCTCTTTGCTGCTCAACCCTAACACAGCTGTTCTTGGTTTAAACTCACTCCGCTCTTTCCAGTAGGCCCTTCCAATCCATATTTAGTAAATGCTCCTGTTTGCACCACAGCAAAAGCTGTGGCAGAAGGATCTTCCTACAATTTGAAGTCCACCACCTTTTAAAACTGGAGGTGCAACCACCCAGTACCACAGGAACCCCATCTTGGGCCACCTGTTTGCCAGGGAGACAGATCCTGTACCAGCTGCAGGTCATAAAAGAAGAGGAACTACCTAGGGCCCTCTTTAACCCAAAGAGAAACAACACAGCTGTGCCCCGCCTGGCGGAGTTCAGAGTAAATACACAGGCAAACTCCATCTGCTAGGAGAGGGTGAATCTACAGCCAGGTCCCCAGAGGTGCCTGTGGGCTCTGGGTCATGCTGCAGGGAAAGTTGACTCCATTGCTGAACTCACAGTGCCACCTGATGGGAACTGTGTGCCACCACAACTACTCTAATCCCAGCACCAAAGCCGTCATAGTCTGGGCGGTGGCGGGGAGCATTACCCCTTTTTAAAAATTATTCAAGAATACATTCCAGTCAGATTTACCCCACTGGGGAGCTGGAGTTTGGGAAGTACAGGGCAAAAGCTTTGCGGTGCGGACCTGAATTTAAATCCTAGAGTTTAAAACCTACTGACCCAGGTAGCCTAGAGCAAGTTACTACTCACGCCTTCAAAATGGGCATAACTGTACTGATCTGGCAAGGTCTGGGACCAAATTAAATCAGTGACTGTATACAGAACATACGAAACTCAGCAAATATTTGTTCGCTTCTTCCCTGACCAGCATGAACCATCAGTGTGAGCTCTTTGTGTAGATAGACTTGTGACCCAAATCAAAGATGGCAATGTTGAAACTAGTCGCTGGGTCCCAATTTTCATAAAGCTTTTCAAGGGTTAAAAGAACACCTCCCATAATACGCCATCCCCTCAGAGGTCCCAGAGATCCAAGTTAAGAACCACTTATTAAGACCCTTTTTGTGCCTTCTAGCTCACTGTGACAGGCCACACAAGAATTCATGTAGCTCGTAAGAGAGGGCTTAAGTGGCAAGGTTCCAGCATAATGATTTTGTGAAGAAAAAGACAGTTTTAAAAAGTGATGCAGACACAGCCCTGGAAACTGCCCCCAGGCACTGGGTGCTAGGTGAGCCCATCGTGACAATGGGTTGAAAACAATCCAAGAGGGAGGAGGATCTGAAATCACAGTGGAGTTTTGGTATCAACATACAGCATAACGACTAGAAGGAAACTTAAACACTAACTCTCCCAATCCTTCATTTTACACAGGAGTAAACTAAAGCCCCAAGAGGATAGAGCTTTTCAAAGATCACACTGAAATTCGTGGCAGAGCTGGGGACAATACCCAGATCTCCTAAGAGAGTGAAACCTTTTGATACATTAAAAAAAGAAGACATTTGAAGTCAACAGGGAAAAGACAAACTTAGTCAATAAATAGTGTTGGAATAACTGGCTGACCCCTTTACAAAAGGAAATTAAGCTAGATCCCTACCTCACTTTCTGTGCCAAAATAAACTCCAGATTAATTAAAAGGTGTAACTATTAATTGTTTAATGATTATTAATTTATTTTTAATAATTATTAGTTTTATTGTTAATCATTAATTTTACTTTTAAGGAAAGATGTAGAGTAACAGTATAGTGTATACATTTTTTCAAAGTATATATGCTATAAATTTAAATTTTTTTCTTTGAAAAAAATATGAGAAATTGGTGATAGGTAAACCTCTTGAGAGAGGGATGGTAGAATACTGTGTGGGTGAGAAAGACAGATATTGTTTAATATTTACATTCTATATTGTTTACTTTAAAAAATCTTATGCATGTATAATCTTTTCTTAATTGTGCTACTCTCTGCTAACATAGAGATTTTCTGGGTGTTAGGATAATAGGCGGATTTTGTTTGTTTGTTTTCTTCCTTATCCTTTTCTGTTTTAAACAAATAAATATTATTTCAGGAATTGTTTTTTAATTTGTTTTAAAAAAAATACTAGAGAAATAAAATCACAGAAATACCAGAAAATGATAGGTCAATAATTTTATAGTATTGGAGTGGGAAACACCTTTCTAAGCATGGTATAAACCCCAGAAGTCCTAAAGGAAGTGACTGATAAATCTGACGACATAAAATGTTTATACTCGCACACAAGAAAACAAGTTAAAAGACACAAAGGACTTAGGAGAATATTGGCTATACATCTGCTAGACAAAGGGCTAATTTTCTTGCTTATCAAATGAGCTTTTCCAAATCTTAAGGAAAAGCCATACCACCCAATAGAAATGCTAATGTCTCATACATAGATTTTAATATGTTTGATTACGTTCACAATTGAGAAAATACAAATTAAATAGAAATTGGGATAGCACTTTATATCCCTGTCAGTTTGGCAGAATATTTAAAGTTTAATGAAATTCACCGTTGTCAAAGATAAGGGGAAATAGGTACTTGCATACACTGTGGGAGTAAAAATTGGTCCAAGTTTTAAAAGAAGAATTTGGGAACATCTCCTACCCCAATTCAAAGTGCAAATACCAGCATCTTTTTTGTTTCTAAATATACATACTGCTATGGTCTGAATGTGTTCCCCAAAATTCATATGCTGAAACTTAGTCACCATTGTGATAGTATTAACAGGTAGAGCCTTTAGGAAGTGATGAAGTCATGAGAGCAGAGCCCTTGGGATGAGATTAGTCCCCTTATAAAAGGGCTTTGGGAGAATAGGTTTGCTGTCTCCTGTCCTTCTGCCATATGAGGATGCAGCTTTCAAGGTGACATCTTGGAAGCAGAGACCAGGGCCCCCACTAGACACCAAACCCGCTGGTGCCTTGATCCTGGACTTCCTAGCCTCTAGAACTGTCAGGGAAATAAATTTCTGTTTTTACCAAATGGCCTAGTCACAGGTATGTTATAGTGTTGCAGAAACACAAAGGAACTAATACACATGGTCTCATGTGGAGGTCCAGAATCTCTTTCCTGAAGCCCTGTCCCAACTTTCTGAAAGTCCAAGGGCTCCACAGTCAGAAGGTGAGGGTGGGCGCCAGCCCTGCTCACAGCTTCCAGCAAAAAGAGAACTAAAATGGGATGTGTCTGTTCCTCCAGTGTTTCTCATTCACCACAGCTCCAATCAGGTTGAAATCTAGTTCTGGAATGCTCCTCAGATGAATCTTGCCCCACTGCTCCTGTTGCCCTTATGATCCCTATTTCAGTGATTGGCATTCTTCAAAAGCGTGAAATGTCCACTTCCAAGAGTCAGCTCAAGGAAGAGGGCTTCTCATCACACTGGACCTTTGAGGTCAAAACTTAGATTTCTTCATACAGCCACTCCACTTCCATAGACAGGTCTGGAGGCTGCTTCACAGTGGCAGAGGTGCAGGTCCAGAGTCTGCCCTTCACAGGCTGGGAGTGGTGGGTGGTGGGACTTCTGGTACTTGTGGAAACATGGCCTAGGAAGGCTCAGAGGTAGGGGAGGCAGTGTCCCAAGTATGGTAATAGACCTGGTCCCTGCCAGAGTGGTTGGTGTGGGACCCTTTCCAGTGACCTATGGTTCTCTTAAAATCTGTGAGTGTTACAGCCAAACCAGAGCCATTCATCTGACTGTCACAGACTCTGCTGTTCTCTCAGCTCTCTCAGAGCTACTTCCCATGACAGCAAGAGAGTTGTAAGAGGGCTGGGTTCTGGAAATTCATTAGGCCATAGATAAGATAGGCAAGGCCATCAACGTCCACCCCAAAACCTCTCCTAAACTCTGAATCTCAGGGAGAAAATGAGTGCAGGAAGGAAAGGTGGGAGAGGTAGAACTCCCTGCCTCCAGATGAGCTTCTTACGTCCATTGGCCTAACCCCTCCCCTGAGCTTCCCAGTGACTCCATGGCACCTTTCATCCAGGACAGGATCACAGCCTGGTACACATGTGCAGATTTAAGATGTGTCCCTCAACATGTGCCTGTTCAGGGTAGTATCGGTTGGCAGCTGCTTCCATTGAAGAAGAAGAAAATAGATATCCTATGGTAGGGTTCCCTTATACAAGCGATGTGATTTGTAGGTATTTACCTTACAGATGTGCACAAAGATAGCCATTGTGGCATTGTTTGTAAGAGTGAAAAAATGGAAACAACCTAAGTTTCCATAAATATGAGAGTGATTAAATAAGTTATAGTATATGCATCCCATACAGTGCCTTGCAGCATTAAAAGCAATGAGGTAAATTTATGTTTACTGATGTGGAAAGATGTGAAAGATTCTTTAGTATGTGAGAAAAAGCACACTGCAAAGCACTATTAAAATATGTTATTTTATCATTTTAAGAGATTATCTATATTTTTTATTTTGACTCCATTGTGTTATCCTAGAAAAGAGATTATCTATAAAAGTAACAAAGACTATATGCCAGGAGCTGTAAATCCTTTATACATAACTCATCTGATCCTCATAACAACCCTGCGGGGTAGGTGTTCACTTTACACATAGAAAAACCACGGTGTAGGGAGGTTATGTAACTAGGGTAAGCTCATAAAGCTGTAATAGCAGAGACTAAGAGTTATCATTGGAACCCAGGCAGGCTGGCTCCAGATCCTTGCATCTAAGCATCACACTGTTCTGTGTTTTTCTGTGCAGGTGTGTATGCCTACATCTGTCTGGAAAGATACCCAAGAAAACTCTTAATCCTAGTTACCTCCAAGGAACTGAAGGAATGAATGCAAAGAAAACTTTTACCTTCTCACTATATGGCTTTCTGTACTATTTGACTATTTTTATAATGAGCATACATTACCTTTACAATATACATTGTGTATGTGTGTGTGTGTGCGCGCGCGCTTAGAGCAAGTCAGTAGACTTGGACTGATGCAATCTTCCACCTTAGGCCTAATCTCACCAATACTCCCTACACTCATATGCTAAAATTCTACTCAGCTTTTATTCATTCATCCATTAACATTTAAGCCCCACTGGGTACCAGGTATGGTCACTGGATGCACTACCCTGTTTAAAACCTTCAGTGACTTCCTATCAGCCATGACCCTCCCCACCCCAAACCCTTGCTACTTCACACTTGAACTATACTTTGGCAATGCCGAACTGTTAGTCATTGCCTGCTCACCAGTGTCTGGTACTAGCTTCCTTTCTGCACCCTCTGCATGGATTGCTCTCATCCAGCCATCCTCTCTCACCCTCTGATGTTGAACCCCTACTCATCATGTAGTGGCTCAGTTGAAGAAGCACCTCAGCCAGGAAGCTTTCCCCAGGTTCCTCACCAACACCCCTCCCCGTCGAAGGTGACTTTGGTGCCCCTCCACCTGCTCCCATACACCCTGCCTGGATCTCAGTCCTAGGGCTTCACTCCTTGTTTTAATTGTGTACTACATGCACTTGTCCTCTTTAACTCCATGATGGTGCTGTGTTCATCTTCGTTTTTCAGGCAACTAGCATAGGACCTAGCATAATGTATACGCCCAAGAATGTTTTGAAACTAATAATAGAGAATATTAAAAATAATAGCTGGTACTTATTAAACCCTATCATATGCAATATACTAATCTTAACTCTTTATATTTATTAGCTCTCAATTAATCCTCACAACAGCCCTGTAATTAGGAATCGGAAGATCCCCTTTTCCAACTGAGGCCATTTTAAAGCACAGAGTGATTAAGTCATTTGCCTAAGTGCACACAGCTGAATAGTAGGGTCACAAATAGGCCCAGGGACGTAACCCCAAACCCTGGACCCAGCCCCTGTGCTACAGTCGCCTCTTGAATGGAGAGCTCAGTATCACCATTCAAACCTTGGTTTTAACTTCTCTCCAGCCTCCCCTGATCACTCTCTAATCTCTGACTTAGAAATGAAGCACCCATGAAGCTTTTATTTTATGAGGCACATACAGGTGCCATTTCCCTGTTCCATCAAAGCTTCCGGAAGAGAAGTCCAGATATTGCTCATTTCTGTTACCCTGGTGAACAGCCCAGAGCTAAAAACCTAGGAGCTAGCACTAAGGTATTTTCTGAAGGAAAGAAGAAAAGGAGTGAGCGAAGGAGGAAAAAATAAGTCTTCCATCTCCCACCCCCTTTGTCACTGCCAACATGTACTCACATGTGTACCTGCATATGTGTGTGCGCGCACACACACACAGCCCTTGGATCTCACCTCTTCCAAGTATGTCAGTGTCAGGGGAAAAAACACCTTGAAAATAGCATCTCATCTTCTTTCCTATGGTTCTTTATAAAGAAAATCAAGTGGTACTACTCTCGTTCTGCCGCAATTCCTAGCTGCGTCAAAGCACCTCAAAACTGACACTACAGCGCCACCTTTTGTTCAAAGGCCATTATGCCATCCAAATTGAACCACGCAAACAGGGTGGGGGGTCAGTCTCCTTTGTCCAGTCTAATGAGTGTTAATCACACAAATACAAACACATTGTTTTAAAACCCCAGCCCCTTACAATACCAAGGCATGGCAGGCACGGTGTGCATTGCTTGCAATTCACTTCAGTGAAGGACTTGTTGCCTGCTGCTGGGAGTGCACATGTGGAAAGACTTCGGCTGTTAACAAATTGCCTCTACTACAGAAAGCTGCCTCTCCCAAGGTCACGCCCTCCCCAGAGTGACCCACATAACAACGACTGACTGAGGCGGTAGTGTAGACGCTTGACCATCTTAGCCCAACTCGAGACTTCTGAAGGGCCATTCTGGCTCCAGATCTTCCCACAAGGTGGGCTGGGGCTGATATTGGGCCCGTGTTGTTGCTCAGTTTCTCTCTCTGGCTAATCCTACTTATAGTCTCTCTCTTCATTAGGTGTCAATCCTAAAGGCACAGCTGAATAACCATCTCAGAATCTACTTCTGCAACACCACCTCTGCTGGGGAAAAGCATCCCTGTTCATTCTATTGAAGGAGCATTTATTGAGCCTGCATGTATTAAAGAAGCAAACATGTAAGGAACACACATGTGTACCCCCTGAACCTAAAATAAATTTTTTTAAAAAAGAGAAAAAGAAACAGAAGACCAAATTCTGCATTTCTGTAATCTAAAGCCCAAACTAGTCCATATGTAACTCTTAATCCTGTCAGATCAAGACAAGGGTGACTACAATTAAAAAAGGTAAATCAGCTAATATACCAAAACCCTATTTGAATAACAACAGAACCACATAATCTTAGACTGTATCCATGTCATATGACCTGCCATTAATGGGAAAAAGAGGTATGGAAGTTTCCCACTGGATTCAAAGAGTACATTTTGAACACATTTACTTAAGATAGAGAGGGAGAAAACTTTTCTCAAGGCAATATTTCATAACTCTTTCTTGGTTTTAGTTGCTTTTCATCACCACAGCAACTAAGAGCAATTTCAGGTAGGAATCAGCCACTATCAGCACCACCGTTTGGGAGAGACCCCAACTAACAAAAGAAGTGTGGCTTTGCCAAGCCCCCAAGAAACAACCATAGCAGAGTGCACTCTAATAAGAAAACAATAAGTAAAGTAGAAGGAGCTGGTTTTGTTACACTCTAAACAGGTCACTCGCCTCTCTAGGCCTTCTTCATTTGCAACAGGAGATATAATAGTAGCCATTTGATGGCCTGTGTGTCTCGGATGCTATGCTTGGGCTTTACTTTACACTTCACCTTACTTCTCTCAACTACTTAACAGGGCAGTTATCATTTATTCTCCTTTTACAAATGAGGAAGTGGAGGTTCAGAGAGGTTAAGTAACCTGCCCAAGGTCCCTCTGCTGGGAAGTGGCAGAGCTTGTATTTGATCCTAGGCTTATGGAACTCCGTAGGCCAGCCTCTTCACACATTGCCATCTCTTAATTCCACCTCACAAGTTTCCCAAAAGGGCACATGTGAAAGCCCCTCCTAGCTCAGTGGCTGCACATCGGAGACACTCAATAAATGGAAGAAGAGATTGAAGGTAAATTAGAGTAGTAACTGCTCAATGCAAACTTGCCCAGTGAAAACTTGAACAACCCAGCCCACTGCCATCACATAGTCAAGTCATCAGTAAGAATGGTTACCCTAAACTGAATGTGGAAAAGGCAGTACATGCTCTCTTACCCAGGACGCCTCTCAAAAAGATTTTATCCAGGAGGCAGTTTTAGGTGCTAGCTGGGAATTGTTCCCCTGTGTCTCCAGCTCTTCAATTCAATGATCACCCTTGCTTTCTTCACCCCAGGCGAGAGGTTTATAGGTCTTCATGCATTTTGTCACACCTTTTTGCTCCTGTGATTGGTGCTTTTAGAATAAATGATCTGTCTTTTAGCCACTAATTGCCTGAGTTTCAGGAATCTTTTCTGCGGTCTCAGGAAAGTCAATGAGTCATGCCTCATCCCCCTGTCAATCTTTTTCCAAAGCAAAACTGAAGCAGTGAAG
This sequence comes from Macaca mulatta, assembly GCF_049350105.2. Classification (NCBI taxonomy): domain Eukaryota; kingdom Metazoa; phylum Chordata; class Mammalia; order Primates; family Cercopithecidae; genus Macaca; species Macaca mulatta. Next base: position 83,234,189 of record NC_133419.1, read on the forward strand.
CCCAGAACAATAGTACTTTATTGACAAGTTTATCTAACCAAGATAATGAAGCTTCTCTTAACTGACCTATGAAATAAGAATAGTGAATGGAATAATATTAATAGACCGTATCTAGCATATTTGATACCTGGTGGGGATCATTCTTAATACCTCCCTCCTCAATAAAATAAATTTATTTTCAGTAATAACCATGAAATAAAGCAAATAATAAATTAAATTCTAGAGGGTATTTAATGGATAATCAGACAAGGTAAGCAAGCAGTGAAATTTTTTATACTGTATTATTCATGATAATAAAAATAAAAACTGAAAAAAATGTTAAAGTAGAAAAGGAAAGAAATAATACGTTAACATTTTTTGATTACATTCACCACCTATTTTTTAAGGAGGGAGTAGTAAACAAATTAAGAAATGCTTCCGAGAGAAGCAGTGTTCTAAGAATGATTTGCATAGAGAATGATAGAATTGAAATAACTCAAGTTCTGTTTCTTCACATTTAAATCATTGTGCTATCAATATTTATTTTGAAACTACTGTTTAAATGCATAAACATATAGTACCACAGGGACTGGGGACACAGGGAACTGTGCCCAAAAGGAGCTGGAACAATTCCACACGATTATGAATGTACCCTTCAAACACACATATGTAGCTGAGTCTACGCGTGTCAGAGGCTGCCTGAATAACTGGGAGGTCTCCAGCTTAACTTCTATGTAAATTACAAATTTTAATAAAAGATAAATAACAAAAACATGTTAGTATAAAACAAATATGTCTGCATATATTAATGCACTCACATGTTTATTGCAGCTCATGTGCTATTCATAATAGCAAAGATATAGAATCAACCTGTGTCCATCAATGGATGTTTAGATAAAGAAAATGTAGTATAGATGCACAATGGAATACAGTTCGGCCATATAAAAAGAATGAAATCGTGTCTTGCAGCAACATGGATGGAACTAGATGCCATTATCTTAAGTGAAACAAGTCAGACACAGAAAGACAAATACCACATCTACTTACTTATAAGTGGGAGCTAAATAATGTGTACACATAGATGTAGAGTGTGCGATGATAGACATTGGAGACTTAGAAGGGTGAAAGAGTGGAAGGGGAATGGAATATGAGAAATTAATTGATGAGTACAATGTATGTTATTGTGGTGATGGAGACACTAAAAACCCAGACTTCACCACTACATGACATATCCATATAACAAAATTACACCTGTATCTCATAAATTCACACGTCAAAAAGAATTATTCAAATGCCACAGTACCTATGGTAAGTCTTTTTTTTTTTTTTTAGAGATAGGTATTTGTAATTGACATTGTACAGAATTGCTCATTTATGGTGATAATAAAAGTCAGATCAATTTCTAGACAGCTTTATTACTGTTTCTGAATTCCATACAGAAAACCATTCCTTTATTGCTTACACATGCAGTAAACCACTTCCAACATGCACCCTTGGTGCATCACTGTTATGCTGCTATTTTCAGACTCCTGCTTTGTGCCATAGACTGGGCTGCAAACTTGAAATACATTATCCGATTTAACCCTCACAGCAATCCTGTTAAATGAGTGCATATACTCAGGACATTGCCAACCACACACTAAGGCCTCAATAAATGTTAGTTATCATTATCATAATTGTGAGGCAGTTTCTCTGTGCATTGTTTACCACTTCAGCCCACTTCATCTTGGGCTGCACTTGTACTACTTGCCTGAGTTCAGCAAGACAAAACACTCACATCTACAAGTTACATGAGGGGACAGCAAGGGACCATAGAAACCTAGGATTCATTTCCTAACCCTTGTTCCTCAAGGCTCAGGAAATCTGCCTGGGGTGGATGGAGTCTCATCTGCACGTACTCCACATCCACCACAGCTGAGGAAGCCCAGAAAGCAGTTTGCCCTGGGTTTTGCACCCCAGGCATAACGTGATTCTCTGGGCTAATGTGTTGAAGGACAGTTCTAGGCAGGACTAGAACAGAGCCTGGGCTTTTCCAGCCAGTTTCTCCTTATTTTAGGATGTTACATCCCCTGCACATCCACAACTATTCTTGAGAACTTCATGCAAGAAAGGAGGTTAAACTAGGTCGGTTCAAGGCCAACCGGAGAAATGACCTACAGGCATCATCAATATCATCAATCCCACTTAACCCTTTAACACTGAGGCAGAGAGAGGCTAAGTTACTTACCCAGTGTGATCCAGCTACTGAGAAACAGAATCAAAATTTGACCTGACTTCAAAAGTGAGTTCTATCCGCAATGCCATTTGTCTAAACATTTTGCACACCGAATATTGTGTAGCAAAAAAAGAAGCTGCCTACTTGGAAGTGATTCAGTAGGTCCCAAAAGCTTCTGTCTGCAATTAACTCTCTCAAGCTAGCCTTTCATAATACCTGAAATTCAGTCATTCACCTCTCTTCAGTTTTAAGTAACATTCACAGCATTTATTACAGATCAAAATTAAATATTTCTGTGATAATTGGATTAATGAGTGTCCCCTGTAGGCTGACAGCTGCATGAGAGTGGGTGGGGACCATATCTGATGCTCCCAGAGCATCCCCAGGACCTAGCGTAGGTGCCAGAATATCACAACATCAAAAATGCATATGGGTGCAAATGAAAGAGTGGTGACTGAAGGAGTCACCCAGCTCCCTGCCTCCTTGGCCCCTATGAGTTTAGCTGTCTTCTTTCTGCCTATATTCCCACCATCTAAGCTGTAAGCTCTATAAAAATAGGGACTATGTTTTGAAGACTGTTGTATCCCCTAGCATGTGGCACAATTTTGAACACATTGTAGGTATATAATAAATACTTGGATGATAAGTAGAAATATATGTATAAGAAATAAAATATTCTGAACTTGAGTCTCAATTCTTTCTTATCTAGGAGTCCTTAGACAAGTGACTTAAACTTTTTGAACCCAGTTTACTCATCTATACAATAGTGATAGTAATACTTTATTGTAAAGTTGCTTTAAGAATTAATGATACAAGAATTCCTAGAATTGGCTGGATGAGGTGGCTCATGCCTGTAATCCTAGCACTTTGGGAGGCCCAGGTGAGCAGATGGTTTGAGCCCGGGAGTTCGAGACCAGCCTGAGCAACACAGCAAAACCTCGTCTCTGCAAAAAATATAAAAATTAGTCAGGCATGGTGGCATGTACCTGTAGTCCTAGCAACTTGGGAAGCTGATGTGGGAGGATCACTTGTACCCAGGAGGTCAAAGCTGCAGTGAGCTGCAGCTGTTAGACCTTGTCTTTAAAAAAAAATAAAATTAAATAAAAATAAAAATAAAAATAAAAAAATTCCTAGCACCTAGTAAGAACCCAACAAATGACAAGTGTTTATTTTTCTCTGCCCTGTTCAGCTGTAGTCAGAGAGGACCCTCAAACGACAGGTTTAAACACTACCAGTTCCTAAGTTAAACCTGAGAAACTCGGCAGCGACCCTCTCCCCTCCTGCAAGTAGGCTCTGAAGTTACTCTTGCCTCCTTATGCCTGGCACCTGGTGTGCTGGGTGAGTCCTGGACCCAGACCACTAAGGTGACAACCACCCTATGCCGTACTTCAAATCCACATTTTGTCTTGTTTTATGCGCCCTTGCTGATTCCTGTTTTCTGTTGATTCTGACTAAAGTTTCTGCTCTACTCTGCCCTGTGTGTGTTTCCCGACACACCCACTAAAATGGGAATCCATTTAACACACTTTGTTCAAGTTGCCAGAGTGGGATAGAAAGATGGATAATGTGCACACCTGTCATTGGGAAGCTCACAAACTAGTGGAGTCGCCCACGTACACTGAAAAATTACAACTCAGAATGCTAAGGACAATGGCACAGGGACACAAAGACTCCTGAGAAACCCGAGCATGGGGTGACCATGGCCTTCTTACCCTCTCTACTCTGTGAACTCTGTGTTGTAAGCATACTCAAGCCTTGGGAGGGGCTGTGAATCACTTATTTTGATGAAAAATAAATTTTTAAATGGGGATCCAAGCCAAAAAGGGGCCTCCTAATCCCATCACGTGGAACATGGCACAAGGGTTAACATACTGGCACAGCTCAAGACTTTCTGCCCACAATCCCCACCTGTCACCCTCTCAAAGAGGAGGAAGAGCTCCCAAATGGGCGCAAGGGCATAATGGAGACTTTAGGACATAAAATTAGGCCACCAGGCTAAGAGATTGTGTCTGAAGGCACTGCGTAAGTCCTTTCTTGGCCTCTTCTGCACCTCTTTATGTTCTGAGTTGTATCTATCTATCCATCTACCTCTAGTTCCATTCCTATCAGTTTTCCAGGCAGCTGGTATGATATGAAGGCCCTGTGTCTGATATAGCTTAGGTCCTTCCAAGACGGCAACATGGCAGGGGCAAGAAGGAAGGAAGCACAAGGCAAGCTGCTCAGATTGGCCTCTAGTCTGGGTTAAAAAAAAATGACCTCAACACTTACTGGTGTTTCAGCCCAACGGCAGTAACACCCACCAAGAAATGTAGGGACAACAGCCCATGTGGTAACTAAGACTGCCCCTTCACCTTCCAGAACATAGGAGTGAATACAGTCACAGCAAGCAATGTCTGAGATTCAAATCCTGGCCACCTTCTCCTCAGAGGAAAAGAAATCATCTAGATCTACCAGCCCTTGGAGATCTAGGCCAGTGACTTCAATGCCAAGAGCTGCAAAATCACAAAGCCCTTGAGTATAAGGAAGTGAGACGAGGAAGCAGGGACGAGGTTTTGCTGTGTTGCTCAGGCTGGTCTCGAACTCCCGGGCTCAAACCATCTGCTCACCTGGGCCTCCCAAAGTGCTAGGATTACAGGCATGAGCCACCTCATCCAGCCAATTCTAGGAATTCTTGTATCATTAATTCTTAAAGCAACTTTACAATAAAGTATTTTCTCCTCATCTCCTCTGTGTTCTAGATACCTGCTTTTGCACATCTCTCTCTGGTTTCCACCATTTTCTCCAGATGTGAACCTTTTCTCTCCTTTAAGCTCTACAAGAATGCCTCCCACCACGTGTGCATATGTAAGCTGATTACCTCAGTGGAAGATTTCACTCACAGAAGCAGCTTCCAGTAGGAATCATCTCTCACCCTTCCTCAGGCTCTGCACCAGGGGCCTTCCTGACCCTTTGCCTGCGTGCTTCCAGCTTCTCCAGTTCAAACTTCTCCCTCTTGTCTTCTTTGCTCCTTACCTCATCCTGCCAATTGTTCCCACCTCCCCAATCCCAGAACTCCATATTTTTCTGCCCCAGGTGTTAAGCCATTTTTACATTGCTATAAAGAAATACTTAAGGCTGAGTAATTTAGAGAAAAGAGGTTTAATTGGCTCATGGTTCTGCAGGCTATTCAAGCATGGCACTAACATCTGCCTCAGGAAGCTTTTACTCATGGCTGATGCAGAAACAGATACATCATATGGCAAGAGCGGGAGCAAGAGAGGAGATGCAGGAGGTCCCAGACTCTTTTAAACAACCAGATCTTGGGTGAAGAAACTGCGTGAGAACTCATTTATCATCAAGGAGTTGGTGCTAAGCCATTCGTGAGGGATCCACCCCCATGATCCAATCACCCCCCACCAGGCCCCACTTCCAACAGTGGGAATCACATTTCAACATGAGATTTGGAGAGGACAAACATCCAAACCATATCACCCTACAGCCCTACATCCAAAACTATAGCACCAAAATCAACAAGCCACTAAAAGAACAAAGGTCTTGCCATCTAATGTAACCTGCCCTCTTTAGAGGTATATGTGAATATATAGGTAGCAGAATAATTTCTGTGGGCACATTTAATAAACAGCACTCCTCCTTGGATGCAGCACTCTGAAATTCTACTTTGACACATTTCATTTCACCAGCCTTGAGGTTATTGTAGTTACCCCTCCCTCCTTGCGTGTCCAGACACTGCCATTTAAGTCTCCAATATTTATACATAATATATTCCTCATTCCTCATTTGAAGGATACAAAAGTCTCAATTAACTTCAATTCAACATTTATAGTGTGAGGTACTATAAAGGAAGAGGCAGAAAATATTAAGCAAAATCTTTGCTCTCAAAGAACTTGCTTTCTAACAAGAGACAGGCAAATGCCCAAATGGACGGGAAATGATTTGCTTTCATTTCCATGTGCATGTTACTACAGTCTAGTCCCTTTGCTAGACGCAGTACTGAAGTCTGTTTTATGTCTTTCCTTACTAGTCCCCGTGATTCATTTTCTCTCTCTCCCTCTCTCAACATGAGAGTAGCTACCTTGAGGCCATCTGAAATAAAAGACTTGAGTGGGAAAATAACACCCTAATTTAGTATTTGCTTAATTCCCTTTGTTTATTGAAGAAATCTTTATGTGCCTTATAATGTTAACTTTCTCAGTTGTATCTTATTTTGTTGCACAGAACAGATACTCTTCCATGGACCTCTGAACTGCTATAAGAGCAAAAAATAAACTTCTATCTGTGTTGAACCATTAGATGCATGAATCCTTTTGTTACCATAATCTAGCCTACACAAACTAATTTTAAAATTGATTGTAATACAAGATAGAATGAAGTAAATGCTCGGCAGAGGTTTAGGTCATGTGCTTAGAAGAGCACAGATGAAATTGTGACGTTTTCTACAATTCATATCTGATACTCATTATCTAGCATATCCGAATTTATCCTCGCAATAACACTGTTTATAATATTTTATCTTTCTCTCTCTCTCTCTCTTTTTTTTTTTTTTTTTTTTTTTGAGATAGGGTCTCACTCTGTCACCCAGGCTGCAGTGCAGTGGCACAATCTCGGCTCACTGCAATCTCCACTTCCCAGGTTCAAGTCATTCTCCTGCCTCAGCCTCCCAAGTAGCTGGGACTACAGGGATTACACACCTGGCTAATTTTTGTATTTTTACTAGAGACGGGGTTTCGCCATGTTGGCCAGGCTGGTCTCAAACTCCTGACCTCAGGTGATCCACCTGCCTCGGCCGCCCAAAGTGCTGGGATTACAGGTGTGAGACACTGTGCCTGGCCTGTTTTATCTCTTTCATATAGCTCAGGAGACTGAGGTTCAGAAAAGCTAAGGAACTTGCACAACACAAAGCTAACTATTGGTGGAAATGGGATACAAATTTAGGTGCCATTTTAAAACCCAGAATCTTTTCACTACACCATATTACCCCTTATAGTGTGCCTTATAGTGGAGGTCAAAGATGATTTGACAGGGAACTGCTATATGAATGGGGCCTGAGATAAGCAGACTTGGTGTCCCACAGCCTAAGATGTCCCACAGACATCCACACTTTTATGCAAATTAAGCTTTGCATGAATGACCCCAAGTTATATCATGGTGGCTACAAATATGGTAACAAAACTCATTTAATTCATAAAGTCACTTTCTGGGGAGCTAATTAATATTATTGCTTTTAGCAAGAATGAAGTAAATGCCAGGTAGAGATTCAGGTCAATCTTTGAACAAGAATATTGATTTTTTTCCTCTTCTTCTAATTACACAAGTCACTGGGATAACGGGTCCATCCACCATCTGTCTGGGTAAATAAAAACCGCCAAAAACCAGGGACTGAAGCTCTTAGCAGAGTGAGGAAGCTCTAGTATCAGCAGTTGGCTTGAGCCTTCTCTCATAGAACATGCCAATTAAATAGGCTAATTAGGCTTCAGTTAGATCGCAGTGGGATTTATTAAAGGAAAATCTCACAAAACATTTTATCCTAGAACATGTATTTGTATAATCCAGAAGAGTGATTTAATTAGGGAATTAAAAGTCCATTGAAGTATATTCCAGAATGGAATTGTTTCTCTGAAAACTACATGGAGATCACAGTCCTGGGGCAAAAATAAAGACATACCAAGCATCCTCTGTCCTACTTTTTAATGGGCAGATGCTTGCAATGATTCATTTCTTAATCATTCTAGCCCAAGCACATACAGCAACTTTTACTGGGTCTTTTCTGCCATGATTAAGCCATATTGATAAATACAGATCTCAATTTATCCTCCTAGTGTTGCAAAACCATCTCATTGGGGACTGAATCCCCTAATATAATCCATGTCCAAGGTCAGCCTTGCATTAGAGTTCTGTGTATCCCCTTCCAGATTGTGAGAGAAGCACAAGCTCTGCCACATACTATTGACACCAACTCAGCATCTGGTATATTGTGTGATAACCCAGAGTTTACAACCGCTCCAGCCTTCTAGTTCTTTGCATGGATCTTGTATTGTCCTAAGCTTCAAACTCTGTTTGTGAGTGAGGATGGGGTCACAGTAACAGTCAAAATCCAAATTCCACACTTTCTCTCTTCTATCTTTATATGTAAACTCAATTCCTGCAAAGTAACTGCAGAGTCTTTCTAGGAATCCCCAGAACATATCTCACCTGTGCTCAGGAACAAAGCCAGGCAACTAGCATGTGAGGTCCACAGCCTCTCTCCTCTTCCCACCCACTGCTTTCTTTCCAAGCAACATAGACCCAGAACCAGTGGGAACTGCATGAGGAGACAAACTGAAAGAAAAGACACTACCAAGTCCTCCTTGCTGGGCCAAGTTTATTCAGCTTGGCATCTTTTTCCCTCAGGATAGAAGTTTTTTAGGAAGTTTCTCAGACCCCCTGAGCAAACAGATTTCTGTTGAGCGAGACCCTCTATGTTAGCAGATAGCTGTGCCTCCTCAGACTAGTTCAGGCTGCTGTTCCTCGGGCTGGAAGTTCATCACAGTATCGTTTGCAGAGACAGGGAGTTGGAGGCAATCTGAGTGTCCACTGGGTAAAACATAGTAGGTGTCTACCTTGGAGTAGAGCAGTCAGAGGTAGTATACAAGGTGAGCACAGAGCAACTCAAATAGGTCTTTAAAATATGGTGATGAACGGTGGAAAGAAAGGATGAAACAAGGTATATAACACAGGACCACTTATATGAATAAAAACACATGTACACAAAACAATATGCATTTTACAAGAATACATACCAAGAAGATACATATTAAACACACACGGTGGGGTGGAGAATGAGGAATGAAAGTGGAATTAATAAATTAATGAACAGATGAATATATATATACATACATAAAAGAGACTTGCAGAGACCAGTGATGATAATGTACCTTCAAATGATATGATCACTTCAACCCTCTGCATTGAAGTTCCAACCTAAAAAAAGAAGAGAAGGTTTTGTGAATGGAGCATTTGAAGGAGAATGTAAGAGTGGCCAGATGGGTAAGGTGGACAGGTTATAGCATTTGATTTTTCCCAAGGGCAAGGTAGTTTAATACATTGAAGCAAGGCTGAATCCTGTGTCAATGCTGGGGTTCACAAACTCTGGGTTCATCTGAATCACCTGGAGGGCTTGCTAGAAGACAAATTGCTGGGTCCACTCTCGGAATTTCTATGTTAGATCCTGGGTGGGCTCCAAAATTTGCATTTTTATCAAATTCCCTGGTGATACTGATGCTGCTAGTCAGGAATCCTAAAGGCTTTTATCAGTCTTAGACTGGCAAAACTACTCACTTAGTGGGAACTCTCCTCATAGAGTGGGGGCTTCTCTGAATCATAAATTAGGAAAAGCAAGAGAGGTAGTAAGCTTCCTTTGTAATCTTTGAGTATTTTCTCTTCCTATCATAATTTGCTTTAAAACATGTACAAACATCCAGGGTGGGCCCCACTGCATATTGCATTGGATTTAAGTAAGTAAGTGTTTCTATATCCTCAAAAATAAGTAAAAACGGAAGAGTGAAAGAAATACAAAATATCGCTTTGTTATAGCAGAATTTCAGATCTCTATATAATGATCAGAACAGAGAGCAACAATAGGAAAGAGCAAACAGCTTAAAGATGAAACAGGCTAATTTTGTTTTAACCAAGCCTGGTACTGGCAAATCAGTGAGAGAGCAACTTCATCAAAGTAGCCCTCAATATCAAATAATATCAATAACAACAACGTCATTGACTACGTGCCTACTATGCACCAGTCACTGCGAAGTGCTTTGTGTGGATTTAGTCTACCAATAAGGGAAATATCCTTAATATCCCTCTTTTTCAGATGAGGAAACTAAAACTTATGGAGGTTAAGCATCTTGTCCAAGTCCATACAGCTGATAAATGAAGGAGTCAGGTTTTGAACATAAGAAATCTGAGCCCACACCCAGTGCTGTCTGAATCACGCTGTCTGATATAATTACCACATTCCATTCTCAGCACCTTTGAAACAATACATTCTCAATCTCACAGGCCATGGATGCAAAATTCCTTATTTTCCCTTGTGAGTGCCCCAGGCCTAAGATCTAACATCTTCTCAAGGGATAAAGAGAACACAAAATTATGGCTTCTCACCAAAATGTATTTTCCCAGCTCTATCGGTCAGAGTCTTAGCCAAAAATGGATGACATGCTCCAAGGGAGAAACCAAAGAGAGTTTCACACAAAAAATACTACTTACAGATGTATGGGCAGAGGTAAGGGAACCAATGAGGGATGGCGAAGACCCAGGCGCTAGAAACAGCAAGACGCATTTACTACGCCCAGGCATGAGGGAGCCAGGGAAGAAGCAGTGTTAGAGACCCTGGACAGAGCTGGAGCTGCTAAGCTACCAAACAGGAACCACAGCCTGCTGCAGGCGGAATTCCTGAGAATGTCCCCAGGAGTCAAAACCCTGATCCCCACCCTTTGATTGTGATGAGGAATCCTTCCGTCATTGTATTATGCCTTATATCTCACAAATGGCCTTTACAAAAAAGGGAGATTATCCAAGTACATCACTCAAATCACACGAGCACTTAAAAGCAAACAACGTTCTCCAGCTGGTAACAGAAGAGGAAAGCAAGAGGAGATGACAGAAAGATTCGTATTGTGAGACAGACTTGATGTGATGTTTCTGGTCCATTGAAGATGAAGAGAGGGCCACGTGGGAAGGAATGCAGGCAGCTTCCAGAAGCAGTGTGGAGCTTCCTTCCAGCTGACAGCCAACCAACAAATGCAAATCTCAGTCTGACCACCGCAAGAACTGCATTCCTCCAGCCTGAATGAACGTGGAAGTAGATCCCACCTCCATGTGAGCCTCCAGATAAGAACCAGCTCTACAAATACCTTGATTTCAGGCCTCTGAAGCCCGGAGCAGAGAACCCAGTTGAGCCCACCAGGGCTTCTAACCTACGGAACTGTGAACTAATACATGAGTGTTGTTATAGGCCACTAAATGTGATTTGTTAGGCAGCAATAAAACACCATTGTACAACCAAAGAGGACACAACTGTTGCCAGAATTAGAAACCAGTGCCGGGGAGGCAGGGAAATGGGCAAATCAAACTGTGTCTCCTGCCCTCCATCCTCCTGCCAGGGCCACCCGTTGATCAGGACACTGAAGTTCGTCTCCCGAGAAACTTCAGCCTCACTGCGAGCCATGGATATGTTCCAGTCCCAAGAGTAAACTTGGATTTTGTGAACAAGAAGTTTACTCTATTTTAGGGGTGTGCTCAAGAAATGACTACAAAAAGAATACAAAATTGGCTGGGCGCGGTGGCTCAAGCCTGTAATCCCAGCACTTTGGGAGGCCGAGACGGGTGGATCACGAGGTCAGGAAATCAAGACCATCCTGGCTAACACGGTGAAACCCCGTCTCGACTAAAAAATACAAAAATCTAGCCGGGTGAGGTGGCAGGTGCCTGTAGTCCCAGCTACTCGGGAGGCTGAGGCAGAAGAATGGCGTAAACCCGGGAGGCAGAGCTTGCAGTGAGCTGAGATCTCGCCACTACACTCCAGCCCGGGCGACAGAGCGAGACTCCGTCTCAAAAAAAAAAAAAAATACAAAATTAATTACAAAACTAAATACTAGTTTAAAATGAAAATGTAACAAATCTATCAGATGCCATATAAAATCTATCAGATGCCATAAACATCACAAAATTCAAAATACTGAAAAGTAAATACAGTCACGTGTCACTTAACAACAGGCATACATTTTGAGAAATGTGTCTTTAGGTGATTTCGTCATTCTGCAAACATAGAGTGTACTACATAAACCTAGTTGGTATATCCTACTACGTTCCTAGGCCATATGGTCTAAACTTTTGATCCTAGGCAACAAATCTGTACAACATGGTACTATACTGAATACTGTAGGCAATTGTAACAGCATGGTATTTCAGTTCATCTTCACAACCACAATGTGGAAACATCACGTGTCCCCCATTCTAGAGATGAGAACGAACACTGATACTCAGAAATGATGATGTGACTGTCCTGTATAGCACTAGTGAGCATCAGCATTGGTTACATCCAGGTCTTAGAAATAACAGTATCTACCAGTACCTGGGAGCCTGCCATATGCCTGGCTCTCAGCAGTAGCTACCTACCTGATTTCTAATTCTCACACCAACCCTGAAAAGCAGAGATTATTGTTATTCCCACTTTCCAGATGAGAAAACTGATGCTTGGAAAGGTATAGTAAGTCTACCAAATGGCATCAGTAAGAAAAGGCAGAAGTGAAATTTAAACCTGTTCAGGCTGGGCCAGTGACCTCTGTGCCAATTCCAGGTCCAAGGTGGCTGTTGTAGCTGTTGCTGTTGTGTTGTTGTTTCACTACCTTTTACTGTCATTCAACTTACTCTCAGCAGTTGGTGTGTAACCTGTAGGAATGGGTAGGAACAAAGGTAAGGTCCTCCCAGCTGAATGGTGGCCCTGCTCAGGAAAAGGATAATAAAGTCATGCTGCAGGGCTTCCTGTTTCCTCATGCCATTGTGTGGACAAGAATGGCTTTTCTTACGATGTTCTGCAGCAACCCATGACCCAGACCTGTGCCAATGTGATTCAGATTCCTTGCATCTTGTGGTTCCATCTTCAACACATGAATTCCAAAACTGCTGTGGTCATCTGCATCACACCACAAAAGGAGAAATGGCTTGGAGATTTCTATGTAGAGAGTTCTAAGGACCAGACTCACAAGTGATGTGTATCACTTCCGCTCACATTCCATTACCTAAGACTCAGTCACAGGCAGGGTGTGGTAATCCCAGCACTTTGGGAGGTGGAGGCGGGAGAATCACTTGAGATCAGGAGTTCAAGACCAGCCTGGCCAATGCGGTGAAACCCTGTCTCTACTAAAAATACGAATAATTAGCCAGGCATGGTGGCGGGTGCCTGTAATCCCAGCTACTCAGGAGGCTGCGGCAGGAGAATCGCTGGAAGCTGGGAGGCGGAGGTTGCAGTGAGCCAAGATTATGACACTGCACGCCAGCCTGGGTGACAAGAGTGAGACTCTGTCTCAAAAAAAAAAAAAAAAAAAAGTCTCAGTCACATAGACACAACTAGCTGCAAGCCAGGAGCTGAGAAAGGAAACCAAGGCTTTGTAGCAGCTCAAGTCTGTAGAGGTTCCCAGTTTTCCTCCAATATCACTCTGAAGTCCAGGGTTACAAGCCTTACATCAATCCTTTTCTGTGGTTGCCAGGGCAGGCACAAATTTAGGAGAGGAAAAAATAAAATCCCTTTTCATTATCTCTATTCCAATGAAGCTACTGGCAAAAGCCAGCGTCGTTTGTATGTGCCACCACTAGATGGCTCTTTAGGCCTTTGGATTCCCCAAGTTTTTGCTCTGAGGTGCTTTTCAGTCAAGCAGTTTGAAAGGATTTTCCAGTCATCGGAGCAGAGATATAAATGGCCCTATTCTTCCTAGCCTCACGCAAAGAATGGACCTGGGCCTGCCTCCACTTCGGGAAGATTGGCAACCAAGATAAAAGAGAAGTCAGTGCTGTTAAACAGAGCATGGGGAAGTCCATTGGAAGCAGAGACACTGAGCCCAGAAGGCTTGGCCAGATGAGCAGCTCTGCTCAGAATGCTCAGTGGAATGTAGCCTCACAGTACCTGTTTTCTCATCTGTTAAATGGAGAATACACTGCTACTTTAATTTAATACGGGTGTCCTGCTTTTCCAAGTGCCTTTACAAACACCCTCTACTTTTGTTCCCATAACATCCCAGTGAGGTCAGCATTAGGCATTATGGGTCCCACTTTGCAGATGGGGAACTAAGGGACTAAAATGTCAAATAACTTGCCCAGTAAGGTCATGAGGCAAGTTATCCTTTTCATTGTTTCATGCTTTGCATTTTATAAAACACTGCCAATGCTTTGGCTTCCTCATTCCTCACTACAGCCTATGAAAGCAAGACAAGTATTGCCATCACTATCTTCATTCTGCAGACGGGGAAAAAAAGCTAAAATCTAGTGAGGTTGGAGCAATCTGTTCATCTTGGCAGCATTCATGCTATAACTCTCCTTTCCAGATTTCTCCGTTAAAATTAGCTTTTCAGTCTTAACACCAGTTACTTTTCTGGAACAAAAGGGCCAATTCTCTCCACTTATGGTCACATACAAAGTATAAATATTTAAATTCTTTTTAAATTTAGAAAAGTCTTCTTTTCTTTTATAGTTTCTTTAAACATAAAACCATAATTTTAGCCAATGTCAAGATCAGCTCTGCCTTTTGCATGCTTTCGTTGTACATTTTGTCAACTATGTGAATAAAGAGAATAGAAACATAAAGGCATTGACAGAGACTGAAGAGCAAGCAGGTAAGAGAATGTGTGGCCAGTCCTTGGCACCTCTGCGAGAAGCATCTGGACAGAGCAGTGGCTTCCAACTGCGCTCACCCCAGGCTCAGCTGCATCAGTCACATCTGTGAGTCTGGGGCAGTACTGGGCTGTTTTTCAAGCCCTTCTCTTGCCCCAGGAGATTCAGATGCACAGGCAGGACTGAGGACAATTCTGTTCTCCAAAATAAGATGCAGCACTAGAAGTCCACGGTTTGCTCTTCTGTTTGAAACCTGCCTCTTGGCATAAGGAAGATGAAAATCTCACTCAGAGGAAATATCAAAGTGACTTAAAAGTCAGCTACAAGTATTATACACAGAGTCAAATACAGCTAAATAAATAACAGGACTTGGATCTGCCTCAGACTCCAGACGAAACGGAAATAAATTCATAGCTAAAGGGGAGATTTTATTCTCCAACCATTGGATTTTCAGATCCTACTGACATTTACTAAGGCCTTGCACTGGCAAATGCTATGCTGGAGGCTGTTTGTATTTCAGTTCATCTTCACAACCACAATGTGGAAACATCACGTGTCCCCCATTCTAGAGATGAGAACGAACACTGATACTCAGAAATGATGATGTGACTGTCCTGTATAGCACTAGTGAGCATCAGCATTGGTTACATCCAGGTCTTAGAAATAACAGTATCTACCAGTACCTGGGAGCCTGCCATATGCCTGGCTCTCAGCAGTAGCTACCTACCTGATTTCTAATTCTCACACCAACCCTGAAAAGCAGGGATTATTGTTATTCCCACTTTCCAGATGAGAAAACTGATGCTTGGAAAGGTATAGTAAGTCTACCAAATGGCATCAGTAAGAAAAGGCAGAAGTGAAATTTAAACCTGTTCAGGCTGGGCCAGTGACCTCTGTGCCAATTCCAGGTCCAAGGTGGCTGTTGTAGCTGTTGCTGTTGTGTTGTTGTTTCACTACCTTTTACTGTCATTCAGCTTACTCTCAGCAGTTGGTGTGTAACCTGTAGGAATGGGTAGGAACAAAGGTAAGGTCCTCCCAGCTGAACGGTGGCCCTGCTCAGGAAAAGGATAATAAAGTCATGCTGCAGGGCTTCCTGTTTCCTCATGCCATTGTGTGGACAAGAATGGCTTTTCTTACGATGTTCTGCAGCAACCCATGACCCAGACCTGTGCCAATGTGATTCAGATTCCATCCAAGTTCTGGGCTACTGTTCAAATATGTCCTGAGTTCCTCTGGGCCACTTTATCCCCTGCCACGCATTGAAATCCTGTTGCTATGGGCAAAATTGATTAAGAGATCGGATTCTGAGCAGCACTCTGCACCCAGATCTTGGGGGCCCTGGCACTCACATAGCACAAAGCTGACCACCCACCATTGGGCCCTCGGAGGGAGGCCCGATCCCCTCCAGGAGAAGAACCAGACACTCCAAACATGCTGGGAAGATGCACCATTCCTGCCAGGCTGCTGCGAGTCCTTTGTGTGGGGTATTGTTTTGTCTTCTGGGGTAAAGGCTCACTCTGTCATTGCTCCTTTACAAACCAGCTCATCTGAAGGGGCCAGTTAGTCACGGATTCCGGGTCATTGTGGAGGGGTAGGATGTTTTCAATGCCAGTGGTTCCAGCACCTTTTAAATCCTGAGACGAAAATCCCAGGGCACCCAGAGCTCTTCCTCATTGGATGCAAAAGAGGGACCAGGAAGTTCAAGGCTCTTTTTCAGCTCTCTACTGAGGCTTCTTATAACTACCATTGAAAGAGGGTCTTTGTATAATGTTGGAGGCTTTACATATGACACCTAACACACCCACAACCCTGTGCCATATCATTATTGCCATCTTGCAAGAGAGGAAGTTAAAGCTCTGGTTTAGTAATTTGCCCAAAGGCATACAGCTAAAAGGAAAAAGCAGCAATTAACAGTAAGCTCCGTCTGACTCCAATGACGCCAAAGATACCCCCAACCTTCAAACCTCTTTTCCAATGTTGCCAGGACCCACCAACAGCAGCCACTACTAGACAGTAGGGAGCTTTCGTTTAGTAAGAAAATTTACCAGCTAGAATCATATAGGCAGGAACAGGAAGTAAATTGTGAACACTGACGGGATCTCCCTTAGAGTCAAGGAGCCCCATGATCAAGGGAAAGGATTTAAAAGAAAAAAACTGATGACCCAAGTATATCGCAGACAAAGAAGAGAAGTGCTGAAGGTGCTGGGTCCCAGAGGCACAGGTGCCAAAACCAGCCCTGACCCAGTGCTCCCAGGGCCTAGCCCCAAAGGAGGAGATCATCTTCCCACAATGCACATGGGGCCTCTGCAGCAAATGGGAGCTGCTGGCACCACCAAGTCTGTTCTGGGTAACCACCAGTTTTCAGTGGTAACTCTCAGGGCCACCACCAGCTTTATAGTGTCTTTGTGCAAATTTGTTTTCAGAAAGCCTTCCCCTTCCTTGGATGCACAGCTTGGTGACACTAGAGCAAGCATGAGCTGGACTCTAGTTTCCACTCATCTCCTTGGCCATGCATGCTTGCACAGTGATGATCTGTACAATCCTCTGGTGCATGACAAACAATGACAGTAGCAGATTTATCAGACACCAGTCCTAGACTCACTTGAATAACAAAGCCAACCTGAATCCCCTGTTTGGACTTATCTTTTAGACTGGATAAACCTCTAGGGTTATGGCATACACTGAGGAGAGGGGAAGACTGTAGGGAGAGATACCAAGGCTCTATACAAAAAAGGCAGGTAGGTGCTTGAGCAGTTATATGAACGTAAAAGAAACCTAGTCATAGCTGCCCCCAAATTGTTGAGTTGTTTGCACAAGTTATACTACCTCTCCTGTTCCAAGTCCCTGCTCACTGCATGCTATTCTCATTTGCATGCCATCTGTTTAGGTAGATCCTAGGGTCTTTCCTGGTCAGGAGTGAACTGATTATGTTTCTCACCGTATGTTAGCAAGAGGACTTACAGTTTATAAACCGTAATCTCTTCTGAATTTGGACAATGTGAGTCAATCCTCAAGCATTGGATCTGTTTTATGGCACTGACTAAATAAATGCCAGATGGAAAACGAGTTTTAACCTAGACATATGGTAGTAAATAGAACTGAATTCATGCTCTGAAGGCAAGAGTGCCCTGTTGAATTAACAATGTCTGGCATGACTACAGGAGTAAGGAGTAGTTCCTGCCATACATTTGCCAACCCTGGACCATGTCAAATTTCTGCAAATGCCTATTAGTCCTTTCCCCATAGCACATATGCCCACTCTCTTGTACTTTTATCACACACCATGTCCATTTCCTTGCCCATCTTTCCAATTGTGATATCCCCAGCACTTAGCACCATACCTGGCTTAATAAAAAAGTGTGAAATGAAGGAAAGATAGCATCACTCATTGGAGCATCTCACAGAGTTATGAGCTTCTCCTTGTTCCCCTAGGACCTAATTTATGCCCTGAGTCCAGCACGTATCACACAGTGCTATAATTATATGTTGGTTGTCTCTCTGTCCCACAAAGTTAGGTACCACTCAAAGTTAGGACCTGTATTATGTTCATCTCTGCATCTTCACACCTTATGCATGATGGGCACAAAAGAGAAGCTCTATAAAGTTATTTGAATAAACAATTAAATTAATGTTTTATAAATGAATCCCCTCACCCAGGCAGTTTCCCTCACCAGAAATGCCTCCTCTGTCCAAGTTGTTCACCAAATTCTATGCATTCTTCCAGTCCCTGCTTCCACCAGAGAATGCACTCTGACTTCACATGCCATAACCCAGCAGCCTTGGCCACACAAGCGTGATGGAAATGGCATGTGGGCGCATAGATTATTTAGTTTTGTTGAGAGGTCTTTCCATTAAGATAGGCTGACATTTCTTTATTACTATTTCCTACCTTGAGAAAAATAATGTTAGTTTTATACTGTTGCCAAACAAATAGAACCATGACTCATGTAGCTAATTTTGTGTGTTTTTAACAATGCCAGCAATTTCTGACTTTAACAAATACTCCTTCTGAGAAATGAAAGATGGGGTGGATGTTATAAAGAAACCCAAACAAGACTAAAGATATGATTAAGGCTGGGAGCCTGAAAAGCTAATTAGTCACAAGGTCCTAGAGGCAAGTGGGACTTGGGCCTGTTTTAAGCTGGACTGGAACATGCATTTGCAAAGGGGAGGGGCAGGGGAGGCACTCAGAGTTGTTAGACCCCATGAAAGGGAGTCACATGAGAGGCAGTACTCTAGTTCCAAGGCATGTTTGATTCCCTTGCAGCAGTATCCTGAGTTCACAGTGAATTTGGCAGCAAGAAAGGACAGGATCTTGCCGATAGCAGAGACAACTGTCCATTCATGTGACAACTATTTTAGTTCCTGCATGTCAGACACGAGTAGTCCCTGGGGGTACAATAGTAAACAGGAGGCACACAGTGCCTGCACTCACAAGTTTGAACCCTAGGGAAGAGGAGGGGTTCCAGGCCCCAGCTAAGTGAGCCCAGCATCCCAGGAGAGCTCCAGACTCAGGTGAACCTACCGGAAACCAAGGCAGTAGCTGTGTCATACACAGCTCACGTAAAGGGTGAAGGGGAAAATTGCACCATCTCGAGCACACAGTTGCTTGCCAGCTTTCCCCCGACCACTGCTGGATACCAAGGTGGCCTTTAGACCCACCTCTTAATGAGGAACAGATTCCCCATGCACTGTTAGGACAGGCCCTTACTGGCCAGGTGCTGAGTATTTGCAGCTGAGTGGAGTTGGACGTGATAAGGTTCAACAGTAGCCTCAGAGAGCTTAACAAGTAGCTAGATTCAAACTCTGCCAGATGTGCCTCATTATTACCTAAGCCTGGGCAGGAATGGAATTGCTCATTTGGCTCTCCAGCATTCTTGCTGCCAAGAGTCCACCCCTCAAATTGCCGACAGCTTTTAGAGGTTGTTACATCTGTACAGAGCCCCTTTCCCAGTATTCTCTAAAATAAAACAAATGTGATTAAGGTTACAGAGGTCCTTTTTAAGCACAAGAAGCCTTGTGTGGCATAATAAATAGGATTAATTTCTATTTGTGTTGATCGTCACTATATGTTGTATTTTTAATTGCGTAGGACTGCTATAAGAACACAAAAACTGAGTGGCTTAAAATAATATAAATTTGCTGTCTCACAGGTCTAGAGACAAGAAGTCCAAACTCAAGGTGTCAGCAGGACCAACAGTTCTCTGAGAGCTCTAGAGGCAATTCCTTCCTTGGCTTTTCCAGCTTCAGGTGGTTGCCAGCAATCCTGGCCATACCTTGGCTTGTAGATGCATTGCCCCAGTCACATGGCTGTCTTCTCCCTGTGTGTCTTCACACTGTCTTCCCTTTGTGTATGTGTCTAAATTTTCCCTGTTTATAAGGATGCCAATCATATTGGATTATCGCCCACCCTAGTGACTTCATTTTAACTTGATTACCTCTGTAAAGACCCCATTTCCAAATAAGGTCATATTGTGAGATACTGGGAGTTAAGACCTCATCTATCTTTTGAGGGGGGCCACAATTCAACCCACAACATTTATTAGAGGTAATAAATGGATCTTGAGCCCTGTGCCAGGAATGTAGCCACATATTCATTCATTCATTCTATCTCTCACTGTCATCACATTCTATGGAAAAATAAATATGATTTTTTTCAACTTAAAATGTTTCTAGGATCATCACCTTTTGACAGTGGAAAGAAAGATGCCCATGCCATTCATTTAGCAATTAAACTCTCTAGACTCTCTAGTATTTTGTGACATCTCTTAGATTATTTTCTTACAGTTTCTTTCTTTTTTTTTTTTTTCTTTTTTGAGACAGAGTCTCACTCTGTCACACATGCTGGAGTACAGTGGGATTCACTGCAACCTCCGCCACCCAGGTTCAAGTGATTCTCATGTCTCAGCCTCCCAAGTAGCTGGAATTACAGGCACGTGCCACCACGCCCAGATAATTTTTGCATTTTTAGTAGAGATGGGGTTTCGCCTTGTTGGCCAGGCTGGTCTCAAACTCCTCATCTCAAGTGATCCACCCGCTTCGGCCTCCCAAAGTGCTTTATATTGTTTCTTTACTCCCATATTGACACTGAACATTTCATATATCTGTATCTTAACTGCCCAACTCAATTTTAGATTCACTGAGGGAAGGGCTTCTAGTGGTTCCTCTCACAGAGGAACATTCTGATCACATTTTATGGGCAGAACAAATGATCAAAGCATGTCACCAACATCCTCTATGCTTTCCATAACATGTGCTGCTTCAAGAAAAATAACTCTGCCCTTTGGCTTGATAAAAATACTGGTATGGTTATTTTTGCCATATACATAATTCCTGCTGCAATTAAGGTTCCCACACAAAAAGGGGTCTCTTTGTATAATAGGTCCTTAACAAATGGGAGCATATGATTATATAACCATTTGACATTTGGGGTGAAGCTCAAGTGACAACGTGAGTGGAAAGTCCCTTATTTAATTCTAAAGTTCCGTAAAATTCATCCTGTCATTATTGGTTACACATTACTATTGCCAGATTCCAAAAAGTGATAAGAAAGCAGAGGCAAGTACCTGCCTCCGGTATAGGAGGCAGAGGACTAACAAATGACTACTATAACAGTGTGATTAACTGCTCTCAGAGCCTGGGGTCTTTTAGAACAATAGAAGATTCCAAAGTAAAGGTGCTTAATTGATTCCGGGAGCTTAAAAAAGCAGGTGACACTTGGGCTAAGAATGAGAGGCTCAGTAAAAATTAGCAAGCAGAGAAAGTCAAGGAGTCCATTCCAGGCATAAGTAGAACAGGAGTGAATTTATGAAGGTAGCATGGGTATTGAGCATTAAAGCACCTACAATTACTACAAAATTTCTGCAACACAGGCACTATTAGGAGAGTGGTGCATGAGAAAAAAAGAGGCTGGCAAAAGCCACATTTCTAAGCAAAGTCTTTACCCTAGTCGTAACAGGGAGCCATTGAAGGATTTTAACTAAAGAAGTGAAGACACCAGAATTGCTTTGTAGAAATATTACCTCAGTAGCAATGGGAAGGATGGTTGAGAGGATTGTGAGCCTAGAGACAGGAGGTCATTAGGCAGTCATGGTACTTGATTAGGTGAGGGGTGATGAAGGCCCAAACTAAGGAAGTGGCATTGTAAAGGAGTGGAGGAGACAGATGAGAGTTGCTTAGAACAGTGTCTTTCAAACTGCAGACCCAACCTATCAGTAAGCCATGAAATCAATTTAATGAATAATAGTCAGGTTTTATTAAGAAATAGAACAGAAACTATCAGTGTAACATATAGCTTCTTAGAAAGAATCTGGGCTCTGTAAAAATTTTTCAATTATATATCAAAACATAATTGAATATTAATATAGATTATAATATAATAATATTTCCACTATTCAATATGGGGATGTTTGTCTGAATATTGATTTATATATATATGGTTATTAATATATTGACACATAATGTCCAGCGAAGTTTTTCTGAAGGTCATGGATAAAATATTTAAAACACACTGGCATAGAAGGTAATATGAAATAGGTCTTGGTAACTATTTGAACAGAATGGGACAGGCTAAAAGAGTATGGTGAGGTTGACTGTGGCTAATCAGTCTGTGCATGTGTTCGATTTTGGGCACAAAGTTTGAGGAGTGTATGAGCCCCCAAGAGACTCTATCTAGGAAATAGGCAAGTAATGGGTCTGGGACAGAAGAAAGAAGCCAAGGTTGCAGGTATAGATTTGAGGGTCATTGAAACATTAAGAATAACTAATGCCTTGGGAAAAGACACTAACACCCAGAAAGAATGTATGGAGGGCAAAGAATACAGGACAGAAGTGAGGGAACCCTGGGTCACACCAACGTATAAGGTCACACCAATGAGGAACAAGGCATGGCCAGGAACTTAGGAGGAAAACTAAAAGAAAATGAGATACCAAAACCCAAAGAGCAGAGTTTTAGGAAGACACAGTCCAACTGTTTAAATGTGGCTTAGAAGTAAACAACAAAACTGAAGGCTGAAGACCCCGTGTTTGGTAATTGAAGCTTCCATGAGAGAAATTCCTGGGAAATGGTAGGGCAGAGATGGCATTTGCCTAGAACTAAGGTAACATGGGTATTGAGCATTAAAGCACCTACAATTACTACAAAATTTCTGGAACACAGGTACTATTAGGAGAGTGGTACATGAGAAAAAAGAGGCTGGCAAAAGCCACATTTCTAAGCAAAGTCTTTACCCTAGACGTAACAGGGAGCCATTGAAGGATTTTAACCAAAGAAGTGAAAACACCAGAACTGCTTTTTAGAAATGTTACCTCAGTGAGCAATGGGAAGGATGGTTCCACATAACTAATTTCTTGTTATGTGGAACTTCAATGCTAAAACTGGAACAGTCTCAAGCAAACTGCAATGGTTGGTCACCCTAAGACTCAAAATAGTTAAGGTTTACATAGCAGGTGAGGTAGAAGCAAAAAGTGTAGCTTCTTTTTCAGAGAGTTGACTCTTCTGAGAAGATGACAGAGAAATACATAGGGAGGGAAATAGGGCTGAGAGAGCTTTTGTTCTTTCAAAAATTACTCTAAAAGTTTACTTCTAGCATGAGAGAAAAAAGTGGGGAGCAGGGATGAGGCTGAAGATATGGCTAATAAGGAGAAGATGGAGCAACAGCTTGTCCTCATGAGGCAGGAGGGGCAGGATCCTGAGCCATGAGGGCAAGAGAAGGTCCTGCTTGCTGGAGAGAGAAATTGTGTGGAAAAGTGGGGTGGGAAATGGAGGGGTGTCACAACACACGGTCTCCATCTTGTCAGGACCTGGGAGTGAGAGAAGGGATAGGGTGGAGGCTTGAATGGAGATAGGCAAAGGTTTGGGACATGAGAAGGATACAGAAAGACACTAAAACACATTCCAGGTACCAAGGAACACCCAGCTGAGATGGAGGATCATCACTATGAGGCATGCAAGTATAATTACTATTACCAGGTTAGGATACCCAGCCTGTCCAAAGCCATGCAACTACATGCATATTACAGCATATTTCTCGTCTTGAAAAATACCTACCATTGCACTTAAAAAGAATTCTCGGCCAGGCATGATGGCTCATGCCTGCAATCCCAGCACTTTGGGAGGCGGAGGCGGGCGGATCACTTGAGGTCAGGAGTTCAAGACCAGCCAGGCCAACATGGTGAAACCCCGTCTCTACTAAAAATACAAAACTTAGCCGAGCGTGGCAGTGGGTGCCTGTAATCCCAGCTACTCAGGAGTCTGAGGCAGGAGAATTGCTTGAACCTGGGAGGTGGAGGTTGCAGTGAGCTGAGATCACGCCACTGCACTCCAGCCTGGGTGACAGAGTGAGACACCTCCTAAAAAAAAAAAAAAGAATCCTCTATGGTCCGGGATGTGGCTAAGCAAGAGATTAAAAAAATTATAACAGGCTTCAGCAGAAATTGATATAACAGAGGAAACAGTAAGTTCAGTCCTTAGCAAAACGATTACTAGTGGGCACTACTTACTGTACTACAATAAGTGGCATGTCAGACACATTATGTGCCCAGACTGGAAGGCAAGTGGGGAGGAATAGGGCTACATAGGGGCCTGAGTAACAGGATGGATTGGAACCTTGACATAATGCCAAGCCTTGGCTGTCTGTTACTAAGTACTGCCCCCTTCCTCTTAGAGGATATTTATGTATACCCTATGCCAAATCACAATAATACTTTGTGATAGACTGTTACCCAGTTTTTCCAATGGGTAAACCATGCTTCAAATTTGGTTAAGTTACTGGTTCACTGCTGGTAAATCAGCAGAGATGAGATGCACCTAAGTTGATTTAGCCCCTCCCCTTGGCCTTTCTTATTTGTCACCTGTAACAATGAAGATAATGACAACGAAGCACAGGCCTCTGTAGGAATCAAAGGAAATCATGTATATGAAAGTGCCAGGCACCCCGCAGACACTTTATATATACATTTCTCTAGCACAGTGGTTCTCAACTGACAGAAATTTTGCCTCCCAGGGAGACACGAGGTCATGGGGATATTTTTCTATTGTCACAACTAAGGCAGTGCTACTGGCTTCAAGTGGGTAGAGGCCAGGGATGCTGCTACACATTCTACAATGCACAGGATAGCTCCCACAGCAAAGAATTATGACACCCAAAATGTCAATAGTACCGAGGTTGAAAAAATCTGCTACTAGCATAATACAGGGAACTGGGAACCACACACGTGTACAAAGCACAGAAGAGCCTGGCAAGAAACAGGCAGGTCTTGGGATTAGGACACTTGTATGTCTGGATCTTGGATCCACTACTTGCTGTTGACAAGTTATTTATCTTACCTGAGCCTCAGTTTTCAAATAGGGATAATAAGGATAATAACAGTACTGTATTAGTCTGTTCTCACACTGCTATAATGATACTACCTGAGACTGGGTAATTTATAAATGAAGGAGGTTTAATTGGCTCACAGTTCCACATGGCTGGGGAGGCCTCAGGAAACTTACAATCATGGCAGAAGGTGAAGCAGCAGCAAGGCATGTCTTACATGGTGGCAGGAGAGAGAGATAGCAAGGAAGTGCCACACTTTATAACCATCAGATCTCATGAGAACTCCCTCACTGTGTTCTTGTTCATGAGAACAAGAACAGCATGGGGAAACCACCCCCATGATCCAAACACCTCCCACCAGGACCTCCCTGGACATGTGGGGATGAGAATTAGAGATGATATTTGGGTAGGGACACAGAGCCAAACCATATCAAGCACCTACCTCATGGCAATATTAAGAGGCTCAGTGAGTTAGTGCTTAGCTTAAATGCCTGGGATGCCAAAACACACAATGTTGATATTATTATTAATGAAAGGTATAGCAAGCAAAACAGTAGGGGAGAGATAACTTATTTTACTACACTAGGTAAGAAAGGAGAGGAAAATTAAGAAAGAAATATTACAATGACACTATAGTCTTAGTAACAGTCACAGGGTTATTAATGTTTTCCTGCCATGCAAGTGTATCCTGGATTGTATTCACAATAGTTTAGATAAATTAAATCATTATTAAGTAATATTCTGTTAGCACAATGGAATTAATCACCTTTCACCACTTTGGAAGAGATTCAATAGACATTAGCTTTCTGGAGTTGCAAAAGTTCTTATCATCATTAACAGTACTCCTTGCTCTATTTCCTGTGGTGCTTTCTTAAGAAAGGCTTTATTCAGAAGAAACTGACTTGGTGATAGCATTTAAAGTTGCATCTACCATTGGTTAATACTCATTTTTTTCCAGAAATTCTTTTCTGAAAATATCACAAGACTTTTGATGTGTGCAACCATGAATCTGGATTTTTACATCTATTGCAGTAACACTCGGTTTTCGACTAACTCACATGCAGGTATTCCTGCAATCAATCCTGGGTGCCTTGAAGCCAAGCAGCTCTCCTTTGCAGCATCATCAGTAGGCAGCCTTTCACTCAGATTTTCTGGGCATTGCTCTCTTCATGCCTTTCTCTCGGCAGGTCTACAGCACCAGGGGTTCCTCTTTTCCCTCCAGCTGCTCACTTCCCATCAGTCTTTCCTCCCCACCCCTTAACCATCCTGATGGTGCCATGTGTCCTCTCTGCCACATTCATGACTGGTAAAAATATTTCTTTTTCCCCAAATCTCCCTCGGACAACAGATCATACTCCTCCCTGCAGAGTCCCTTCAGATTCCATTCATCAAACCTGCTATTCAGGGAATAGAGACTCCTTTGGAAACTTCACATCCTTCTCTGTGTCCTTCCGTGGGGACGGTGTGGGTATAAGGACTGAGGACACACAGCAAGGCAGAAACCAACAGAGGTGGAGGGGGAGCTGTGGAAGGAGAGAAGGAGGGATGGTAAAGAGGGTGTACAACTTGTAAGGGAAAGGGCAATCACCAGGCAAGTAGATAGGCAAAAAAAAAAAAAAAAAAAAAAAAAAAAAAAAAAAAAAACCAGCATGGGACTCACAACTCTGTTTCCATGTGTAGAAACCATTTGTGTACACACAGCAGAACCAATCAAGCACCGCCACAGCCTCAAGACACTTTATTTCCCCCTGAGCTACCCAACCAGCTGTGGAGTAGAAGAACATTACCGTCCTCACCCTCTTAGATCAGGAAACTGATACAAAGAGGTTACAATTTGCCCAATCTCTCCCTCCCAAAGTGGCTGGAAAATGGGGGAAAGACAGGAGAGAAATGGAACCCAGGTTTGCCAAATTTAAGTCTCCTACAAAAGAGATGAGCAAGAAAAGCTGGCCGAAAGAAATAGAGCAATGAGAGGCCAGGCAAAGAAAGAAGGAAAGTAAGCACTGGGACTGATAAGGGTGGAAGGAGATAGAAGCAAGAAGCGGGCAGGAAAAAAAAAAAACAAAAACGTTAAAGTGTGACAGAAGAGAACCCTACCCAAGGACCAGCAAAGGAGGTCAGCAGTGGACCACCGGCCTCCGTCCTCAGCCACAGGCTCACCTAACAAAGCTAAGGGACCAGACGAAAAACCGTCCTGTAAGAAAACACCCAAATCAATAAGTCTCCGCTCCATTCTTTTCAATATACGCTTTAATTCAAAATGCACTCAAGGAGAGGGAAGGGAGGGACTAGGACACTGTTTAGAAGGGGCAATTACACTAAACACACTGACCTTCGCTGAAAAATAGAAAAGACAGGTGGCTACAGAAGCCAGCTCTTGCCCCTTCTGCCGTCCCCACCCCATACCGTCTTGGTTTCTTGGCTCCTCTGGTCCAGTAAGAACCTACCAACGTGTTTGGTTTTGTTTTAACACGTGAGGTTGTGATTAAACAATCCCCAACTCCTCTTCATCTCTTTTTTCTGAAGTTGCTTTTATTAACTGAATTTTTAAAAATCCGGTTTCATCTCCACGTGTATTTTCCACCGTTCTTTAGATTTAGGAGAAACCCATGGAGGCGCGGCGCTCTCCACATCCGTCTCTAACGGAGGGAAGGGTGCCTCCAAGTCAGTCCCGGTGCGCCCCCTCCTCCCCCGGCGCCCCTTCCCAAACCGCGTCGGGTCTCCAAAGGCTGGAATAAGCGTTGCGGCTGTAGCCCGCGCTGTAATCATAGGACACCTGATGGGGCGGCGGCGGCGGCGGCAGGGCGCAGTCTGGAAAGAAAGGGGAGAAAGAGGCCAAATGGCCCGGCCCGTCCTCCCCACCGGGAGAGTCCGCAGCAGCGGGGTACAGCGGGCGCAAGGGCTCGTTCAAGGTCAAGCCGCCGCGGGGGGCAGTCAGGGGGGGCTTTTTGGTCGGGGGGCAGCCCGGGACGCTCCAGGGCTCGGGGTACAGTAGGTTTCCCACCACTGCGGGCGCCGGGTCAAAGAGGCCGGACTCCAGCTCCGGGGGTCCCCGCAGTACGGAGGCTCCGGCGGGGAACACGTCGAGAGGCTCAGCGGCCAGCAAGACGGCCGCCTCGGTGCCGGCGCCGTAGTCGGGCCCCAGCAGCTCAAAGAACTCCACGGCCTCCGCGCCCTTCTCCAGGTCGCCCAAGCTCACGTCCGGCCCCGACGGGCCACACCCGCCGCCGCCTGCCCGGGACGGCTCCGTGAAGAAGGACGGAGGCAGATTGCGGGCCCGCAGTGGGACCTTCCTGGCCCCTGGGACCGCCGTGGCCCCCGCGGGGCCGGCCGCGTCCCCTCCGGCGCCCCCAGTGCCCGCACCTCCTAGCCCGGCCACCGGTGCAGCCACCGCACCCCCTGCCGGCTCGGCACCCCCGGGGACGTGGCGTAGCGAGTCGAAGAGCGCGGCCAGACTTCGACTTTGCAAGCTGGCGGCCGCCGCGGCCTGAGACGCCTCCCGCCGGGGAACAGCCTTGCCGTGGGCCGGGGCCGCGACTGTCGGGGCGCTAGGGGCGGCCAGTGGCCGTTTGGCGGGCGTGTCAGTGGCGCTCGGGGAGGGCGGGCCGGGGGGCACGGCGCCCATGAGGCCGCTGCAGCGCTTGATCTGCTTCTGCAGGTACTTGCGGTGGTTCACCTTCCGCTTCGACTTGCCCGGCTTGTCCAGCGCCAGCTTGATGTTGCTGGACGCCGAGTCAATGAAGCTGAGTAGATCGCGGGTGGCCTCGCGCACGTCCCCTCCTTCGGCTCCAGACAGCAGCGCGCCCGCCGGAGCCCCGGTCTCATCGTCCTCGAAACAGCAGCCCTTGTCCAGGGCTCCGAAGGCGCCCCCTAGCCCGTCCGGGGAGCCCCCGAAGCCGAAGGGCACGAAAGGGTGCGTGCTGAGGAGCGCCGCCTGCACCGCCATCGCCGCGGCTCCCCGGCTGTCCGCAGCGCTACCCGTGCGCCCCCGCCGGCTCCTGCCCGCCGCCCAGGCCCGGCTCCCGCCCCGGCGCGGCGCGCGCGGCGCAGCCTACCAGCTCCGTGCCTGGCTCGCTGCGCGGCCTCCCAGGGGAGCTCATTAGGTCTTGTAAGCAAGGGGCGGAGGGAGGGAGCGCGCGGCGACCGCCCCGGTGGTGCAGGGGAGGGGCTTACTTAGCCTGGCTTGGAGGGGCGGGGGGTCGCTTTAGTTTTCTGAGCTTTCTCAAGCTCAACGCCTTAACCCCTTCGTTTCCCTTTGCTCCGCGGCGTTTCTTTTGACTCCTCCAACCGCAAGGGGTTAGGAAGAGATGGCTGGTCCCCAAACTCCAGCTCATGCCCGTGAGGCCGCTGCAGGGCTTGATATGCTTCTGCAGGTACTTGCGGTGGTGCCTTTCCTGAGGCAAGAAGGCAGGAGTCTAGAGACGTGGGGTTTCAGTCCAGCTGTGTAACAACACCTACCAGCTTCTGGGCGCTTGCTTCTGCCAGGCGCTGTCCATCTATTATCTCATTTAATCCTTGAACAACAGCCCTGTGAATTACATGTTATCACCGTTCAACAAATGTGGACACTGCGTCTCAGGGAGGTTCAGTGAGTTGGCCAAGGTCAGATCTAGCCCAGTCTGACACCAAAGCCATTCCTAAGCCCCTGACAATGCTTGCGTCCTCTCTTGCCCTTGCCTTTCTCATCTATAAGATGGGGGAGGAAAATGAGTATTTCTTAAAGCTCTAGACCTGATCCTAAGGTTCTAACCTGAGTTTTCCCAGGATTCTCAAGCCCAGTGCTCTTTCTTCTTGACTGTTTGCCACTTGATTGTTATGAGTAACAATTGGCTAACAGTAAATTGAGGCCAGCAGTGGCCCATCTTTTATTAATACATAGCGGGAGGCAATGGAGAAAGGAGTCAATCTGGCTAAGTCCCCTGTTGCTTGAGAACACCGTGTGTGTATAAAACTCTTAGCATGTTAGAACAAAAGACGGATTGGAACCTCTCCCCTACCTGTCATACCATTTAGGTTATCCTGGAATTTTCGTTGCATTTGGAGAATCATCTTGAAGTTCACTTAAAACTAATTTCACCTGGGCAATCCTTTTGGGATAGATAGAGAAAATGAGCAATAAGGTCATTTTCATAAGAAATTCAGAAAAGGGTTGGATTCTGGTCTTAGCCACCACTCAATAACCTCTTGACTTAGGTTGAAATCCTTGCTCTGCTGAGTTCATGGCTTTAGACAAACCAGCGTACTCTGTTTAGCTTACTCATGTTAAAAGCAGGTAAAGTTGCCCTCCCCACAGGGCAACTGTGATGTTTAAATGATACATTATTCCATAGCCTGGATGAGTATTCACCCTTACTTCTCTGAAACACAAAAAGGTGACTATATTCCCTTATGTGTCTTCTGGATCATAGGGTGTACATGAGCATTAAGTGAGATCACAGATGCTTCTCGATTTATGATGGAGCAACATCCTGATAAACCCATCATAAGTTGAAAATATTGTAGGTTGAAATGCATGTAATACACTGATCAATCCTTTGTAAAGTTGGAAAATCATAAAGTTGACCCATCATCAGTTGGGGACTGTGTCTATGAAAACACTGTGTGCGTGATAGTGTTCTCTAAATAAGTTACTCTAGTTTAGATGCAGAGCTTGTGTAGGAGAGAAATAGACCATCTCTTTCAAAACTCTTTTCATTAAGCCTCCTTTTGTAGATGCAGTGAAACCATTTTTGAACACCATGAGGGCACAGCCTTACCAAAGAAAAAAGGCCAGATGGGCCATCAGAGACATGCAAATCAAAACCACAGTGAGATACCATCTCACACCAGTTAGAATGGCGATCATTAAAAAATCAGGAAACAACAGGTGCTGGAGAGGATGTGGAGAAATAGGAACACTTTTACACTGTTGGTGGGACTGTAAACTAGTTCATCCGTTGTGGAAGACAGTGTGGCTATTCTTCAAGGATCTAGAAATAGAAATACCATTTGACCCAGCCATCCCATTACTGGGTATATACCCAAAGGATTATAAATCATGCTGCTATAAAGATACATGCACACATATGTTTATTGTGACACTATTCACAATAGCAAAGACTTGGAACCAAACTAAATGTCCATCAATGATAGACTGGATTAAGAAAATGTGGCACATATGCATCATGGAATACTATGCAGCCATAAAAAAGGATGAGTTCATGTCCTTTGTAGGGACATGGATGAAGCTGGAAACCATCATTCTAAGCAAACTATTGCAAGGACAGAAAACCAAACACCGCATGTTCTCACTCATAGGTGGAATTGAACAATGAGAACACTTGGACACAGGGTGGGGAACATCACACACCGGGGCCTGTCGTGGGATGAGGAGGGGGAGGGATAGCTTTAGGAGATATACCTAATGTAAATGACCAGTTAATGGGTGCAGCACACCATGGGTGTAACAAACCTGCATGTTGTGCATGTGTACCCTCGAACTTAAAGTATAATTTAAAAAAAAAAAGAAAAAAGGCCAGATGAACATTTTTCATTTAGAAGATGAAGTAGCCACTTCCCAAACCCACATAGCTGAGCCAAACATTTTATTTTAAATTCGAGTTGGCTCAATTATCATGGACTTTTCATTTGAGTTACACACAACATTTTGTCCTCCATGACTGAACTGTCTGTTTTACTCTTGGTGGCATTCACATTCAGAAAATTGTGCAGACCTGTCACTGATTTGTGCTTCTTACCCTCCAGATGTGGATGTCAGCACTGCCCTTCCGCTTTCCAACAGGGCCATTCCATAGGCTTCCAGGTCTGGCAGCCAATAGCACTAACTGGTTTGTTGTTGTTGTTGTTGTTGTTGTTGTTTCACCTTATGTCAACTGAGCAACTGTCTTACAAGTCCTTGGACACCAATTGCACAGTTTAATTGATATCTTAGTCTGAAAAAAACTCTTAATCACCAGAGTTATCTAAATCCTAAAATCATATTCGCAATAAATGGAATATGAAAAAGTTCATATGTAAAAGTCTTTCTTCATTTCCATTGGAGTTCTGCACATCAAAGTTGATTTGAAGTTAGATGAAGCCAGGGTCAAATTCTGGCCCTGCCTATTGCTATTGAACTGCTTAGACAAGTCAGTTCATCTTCCAAAGTCTCAAGCTCCTTATCTGAAAAAAGGGAATGGTCATAATTGTTCTCAGGGTGAGAATTACATGATGTAACAGGCAAGTAATGCCTCTGAATCTTACTTTTCTCATCTGTGCAATGGAGATAATCTCAACTCCTCAAGGTTGTTGTGAGACAATATATATAAAAGCACCTGACCCAAAATAGCAGTTCAACAAATGTCCATGTTCTTGATTCCTTAGGCCTCACTCATTCCTTACCAACACATTAGCCTATGAAACCAGCATCATCTGTCCTTTCCCTCAGCAAAGTGAGTGACTATTTTCAAATGCAAGAGAGCAGCTATACTTGGGGGTTGTAGAAACTTACAAAAAGACAATGAAATATAGGAGAGAGCATGCTAAAACTGGAGCTGGAGACTGATACTGGAGTCCAGTCCTGCCTTTATTATCTGATTGCCTATGGGAAAGTCACTTAACCTTCAGGACCTCGATGTTCCCATCTATAAATGGGGAATAATAATGTATCCTATTTTATAGAGCTGTTGTGAAAATCAATAAGATAATGGAAATTAAAGCTTTTGTAAACCATGGAGCTCTATATACAAATATAAGAAATTCATGGCTTAGAAGTTCTATAACCTGATTCACAAAATCGATCCTTACAAATAAATATCCATCCAGTCACTGATTTTTTTCCAACAGAAAGATATTGACACCCACAATGTGCTCAGCACTATGCTAGTACGGGGGATACAGAGATAAGAAGCCATGATTTCTACCCTTTGGGTGGAAAGACAAACATGCAAACAAACCATTGTAATATAATGTGATACATGTCTCAATGGAAGTAAAAGGACCCTCAAGTGTGCCCACAGGAGTTGGAGAAGCCTGCATAGACATGTAGCATTTGAGCTAAGACTTAAATGATATATCTGACTAAAGCAAACACACAATATCTCTGGCAGAGAGAACAGCCTGGGCAGAGGCATGGCTAAATGAAATCAGTGGTGTTTATGGAAGAATTTAGGCAATAGGGCAACAAAGAGCAGCTTCTGCTTGAAGTAATTCTATACCTGAGACCAAAATAAATCCTTAGAGCTTCCACTGTCCAATGAAATTGTACATATAGACCCAGCCTCAGGGCCTTGGCTGCTTTTTCCCTTGATCTCCTTTCCTTTGGGGAAGAGCTCTATCTGGAATAAAATTGGTTTCAGTAAAGTTAGTGGCCAGCTCTTGCCAAGCCCATCAGTCCCTCCTCCTACTCCCTGAGTGAGCACATTCATTTGAGTGGCTTTAACATCAATACATTTCACTTCCTACAGAGCAGAGGGACCCGGCTCCAGCCTGCAGTAGGGGCTCTCTGCAGAACTCCAAACTAGAGCTCTTTCACCCCAGTGACGCTTAATGCTGTGCAAGTGGGATTAGTCTCCTTGGGAACCAAGTCCCCCAGGGGCTCAAGGGCTGAACTCGCCCCAAACCGTTTGGGAGAATTGAGATTTCATATTGTTCTTTTACACTTGGATTTCAGGACATTACTTAGACAAAAGCCCACCTGAGAGCTGCCTCCTTTCTTGTGGGTAAATATAGCAGCAGGATCAAAAGCTGACTTACTTATTTTGTTTTCCTCTTTTGTAACTTTAATCATATTCCCTGCAGGACAATCTTAGCCCTCAGAGATGTCAGGAATGCACGTTCATGATGAAAGAAATAATTATGCATCTGTTTTTCTCTCTCTTCCCAAACCAATTTCCTGTCATTCATTATTTTTAAAATCTCAAATGAAGCAAATTAATTCCTAAATTTTACTGCACGATTTATAAAGTATCATTATTATCACAATACAGTGTTACCTTACAAACTGTGCACCCTCAAAAATGTCTCTTGTTTTCTTTCTTATCGTTTTCCCCTGCAAACCAGATTCTACTAACACTGGATTTTAATTTATGTCTTAAAATATTAGATGTTATTCTGGTTATCTATAGTTATATAACAAATTACTCCAAAACTTAGTGACTTAAATCAACAACCATTTTATTATATCTCACAATAATATGGGTAAGTAATTTGAGCAAGAGCTGGCTAGGTGATCCTCCTGGTTCATGTGACGTTGACAATGACTGGCCTGGAGGATTCAACATGGCATCATTCACATAACTGCACCTGCGCCTGCATATACTGGGCTCTCCAGTATGTTGGTCTAAGAGTACTCAGACTTCTTATGTGGAGCCTCAGGAATCCCAGAAGCAGTGCTGTAAGAGGCCCATATGGCACCTGCCAGGCTTCTTATGACCTAGCCCAAGAATCCCCAGAATGTTGCTTTCATGACTTTCTATTAGTCAGGCAAGTCATTTAGGCCAGCTCAGATTCAAATGAAGGGAAATAAGAATTCCTTATAATTACCTTATAAGGTAAGGGAAATAAGAATACTCCTTAATGGATGAAACGACAAAGAATTTGTTTGATATGTCTCTTAAATCTCTTTTAATCTATAGCTATATACACACACTGCTTTGTTTTCTTTGTGATTTGTTTGTTGAAGAAACTGCATCTTTGTCTTGTCAACCTTCCCACATTCTGGACTTGGTTGGTTGCATCTGTCTCTATGATGCCACTTAACATGTTTCTATGGTCTATGTGTTTCCTGTAAATGAGAAATAGATGTAGAGGCTTGATCAGATTCATGTTCTTTTTTATGCTGTTTTTTATACATGCTACAATATGTGCCATAGTTTTGGAATAACAATGCCAATATTCTTACAAACAACACAACTACTACAAACAGTTTAATTCCTTTTTCTTGGTCATTCCCATTTTTTGTCTTCAAAACCTATTCCAATAGGGATGAACAGTCCAATTACTATGTTTCAAACTCACTTTAAAAAACTATCTCTGGTTGGCCGAGCATTGTGGCTCACGCCTGTAACCCCAGCACTTTGGGAGGCCGAGGCGGGTGGATCATGAGGTCAAGAGTTCGAGACCTGCCTGGCCAACATAGTGAAACCCTGTCTCTACTAAAAAAAATAAAAAATTAGCTGGGAGTGGCAGCGCACGCCTATAGTCCCAGCTACTCGGGTGGCTGAGGCAGGAGAATCGCTTGAACCTGGGAGGCAGAGGCTGCAGTGAGCTGAGATTGTGCCACTGCACTCCAGCCTGGGCGACAAAGCAAGATTCCATCAAAAAAAAAATATATATCTCTGATTATGCCACCCCTTCAATGCACAATCAGATTCACTTGTTTTACTTTGCTTTTTATGAAAATTACTTTATAAATCTTTAATTTTGTTTTATAATTTTTCTACAGTTTACATGGTTTCAAAGTCAAAACTATGCCACAAGATATATTCAGGAAGGGCTAACTTCTACCACAGTTCCCTCCACAATTTTCTCCCTACCTCCTAGAGTTAATCATCGTTGTTTTGTTTTGTTTAGGTTCAGGCCTATGATTCGTTAACACAGTCATATTTTCATTATACATACTTTCCTCTAACTTGTTCTTTTCACTTAACAATATATCTTCCTTCCTTTTTTTTTTTTTTTTTTTTTTACAGTGTGTAGTATTCCACTGAATGGATCTACTATAGTTTATTCAACTAGTCCTGTTTTGATTAACTTACTTGGAGGTTTACAGACCTTTTATATTACAGATAGTGCTACAATTAATAATTTCAATGTAAAACCAAGATTTACTAACTCCTAGTCTGTTGCTCCTTTTATACTGTTGATGTAGTTCTGAAAATAAGGTATACACTAATTTATATTTTATTTCTCCTTTCATTTACTTAATAAACATTTATTAAGTACAGATTATGTGTCGGGAAGTGAAAATAATTTGGGGAGAACACAGAGATGCATAAAGTCAGATCCTATCCTCAAGAAACTTATAATCTTATAGACAATGCCGTCTCATCTTCAATAGAATGCAAAGCCATATAAAATAAGGTGTGAATGAATCATAGTGGGTTCAATAGAAAGAGAAATTCACTCCAATCAAGGAAATTGGGAAGGAGGCATGGATAATATGACATTTGAATACAGCTCTCAGGAAGATAAGAATTTCCCAAAGTATATAAATAAGACATATAGGCCACATGGAGACTTAGAAATGATATTTGTCCTTAGATAGGATTTTTAAAAAGTTTTTACAAGGAGAATCTTTTCATATATCACTTATTTACATCTATCACATGCTTAGTCAAAAATGTTAATTTTTCAAATGAATATGGATGACTTTTTCAGTAATTAATAAGTACTCCTATGCTTGTGTTTGTGTTTATGTTTATAGGAAAATAGTGGGAGACAATGCTAACTGGGCTAGAATTGTTAAAGATACTGAATGCCAAGCCAAAAGACAAATGTATAATCAACATTAAACTCTAAAGTATGTCTCTGCCTTTCTGTATCTCTTGAGATATATTGGGTTTGGTTTATGCCAAAGGAAAATAAGATCTGGAGAGAAAATATCTGGGTTTAAGTTTCGGATCTACTTTTTAAAATGAATCTTGTTTATTTATTTATTTTATTCTGCTTTATTTCAGAAGGAATTTTAGGCCACTTATAAGGGTACATAAAATGCAATAAGATAACAAAAACTAAAAGCAGGATGACAACTTAATGCCCAAATGTTTGTTCCTAATAGAGAAATCTGACAAGCACCATTCAGCCAGGTGATCAAGATTAATAGCAATAGCAACGTTATATTGATAATATCCTTAATAGTATATGATGAAAATGAAATTTTATTTCTCTGGTCTTTCCAAAAACCCTATTACCCCCATCTAATCATGAGAACATCAGACACATTCCAATGTAGAGGCATTCTACAAAATACCTGACCAATCCTCCTCAACACTACTAAGGTCTACTAAGGTCATCAAAAACATGGAAAGTCTGAGAAACTCTCACAACCAAGAGGAGCCTAAGACCTGATGACTAAATGTAATATGGTATCCTGGACGAGATCCTGGAGCAGAAAAACGATATTAGGCAAGACTAAGAAAATCAAATGAAGTATTCAGTTGGTGCAAAAGAGATTTTCAACATTAACCTTGTAGGAATTCCAGAAAAAAAGAACAAAGTGGAGGAGAAAAACATTGTCAAAAAATAAAGCATGGAAATTTTGTAGAACTGAAGAAAATGCATTTCCAAATTAAAAGAACCCACTGAATGCCTAGCAAACTTAATTTAAAAAGATGCCAAAGCACATTATTATAAATGTTTAGAACATCAAGGAATAAAGATAAGACCTGAAAGATTCCAGAGAGAAATAAACATCATGTTCAAAAAAAAAAAACCAAACTAAAAAAGAATCAGAATAATACCATACCTCTCATTAACAGCACTGGAACTTGGAAAATAATGAGGCAATGCCCTTAAAAATCTGAGAGAAAATTATTTCTTACTTAGAATTCTGTAGTAAACCCAATACTCAATCAAGCATGAGGGTAGAATAACATTTTTGTTTGCTTATTTATTGTTTGTTTGTTTTCAGACAGGGTCGCACTTTGTCATCCAGGCTGGAGTGCAGTGGTGCAAACACAATTCAGAGCTTCTATCTCCTGGCCTTAATGGATCCTCCTGCCTTAGCACCCCCAAGTAGCTGGGACTACAGGAGCACGCCACAATGTCTGGCTAATTTTTGTAAAGACGGGGTTTCGCCATGTTGCACAGGGGTTTCGCCATGTTGCAGAGGCTGGTCTCGAACTCCTGAGCTCAAGTCATCCATCTGGCTCGGCCTCCCAAAGTGCTGGGATTACAGGCATGAACCATCGTACCTGGCCCAGAATAACATTTTTAAGACATGCAATACATTATGAAATTTCCTCTCAGGAAACTTTTCTCAGGGAGCCACTGAATAATGTGCTCCAGGAAGAAAATAGAAGAAAGGGGTATCCAGAAAACAGGAGCTCTGTTGTGGAAAAGAAGCAAAGAGACTTCCCCAGACAATGATAAAGAGAAACATCAGGACAATAGCCATATGGCAAACCTAGTGACAATCAGTCCAAATTGGAACAGGAGAATGTAGTGCTCGAGGAAGGAGTGACTCCAAGAAAAATAAATGGAAGTGACACATTTCCTTATGTATTTGATCATAATGATAGCAAGTGGTAGATACTCTTGTTGCTTACCCACAACTATCCCATTTTTATTTTCACACAACAGAGTCCATCTCCTTCTGTGGAGGCTGAAAATGATGGACAATTGTACCTCCCTTTTAGCAAGACCATGGACATGAGGTCCAGTCTTAACCAATGGGACATTAAATCTATCTTGGAGTTTTAGGAAAGTCTCTCCTTACCTACCAATAAGAAAAAAGAAATAAAGGGAGAGGAAAGGAAGAGGGATGAAGAAGTGTTCCTCTTCCTGCCTTTGGTGTATGGAAGTGATACTTGGAGCTATAATAGTCATCTTATGATCATGAGAGGTCAAGCCTGAAAACAAAAATCAACATGCTGTGGCTGGCAAAAGAGAAATGTGAAAAGCACCTGTATTCATAATGATATTGTAATGCCACTGAATTAACCAACCACAAAAAGCCCTAGCTACAGACTTCTTTATAAGTGAGGAAATCTTCTTTAAAAACCTATTTTGTTTAGGTTGGACATTATGCTACCTGCAATCAAAAGCATTCCAAATTCCATAGGAAGATGCTATCCTTCTATTAAAGTGTTTAGGGAAGAATTAATGAAATGTATGTGGAAAACTAAGTACCCCCCAAAGACAAGAAAATTATTAATTTCAGGCAAAACAAAAAACTATACAAAAAATTTCAGTAAAATATAGATGAACTGTGGAAAGCATGTACATAATAATAAAATAATCATTAAATCAATATCAATTTGATGACTGTTGAGTGTATAATCAACAAGATGCCTTGTTTGATCCAAATATTCAGAACTAACAGAACCAAAAAACATTTGCTCTCATTTCCAGTAACCTATAATTGAGAGTTAGAACTTTTAAGTTAATATAAATAGAGAGTGCAGAGAAGAAGAAAAATTGCTCAGTTATGGAGTCTACTTCTGAAGCATTCTGTTTTGATCTGGATACATACACCTGGCAAAAGGCTGCATATGATTTCATTACTCTGAGTGATATAAAATTTTTAATTACTTTTTTAAAGCTGTTTTTCCTTGCTAAATTCTGATTCTTTTTTTTTTTTTAATTTTATTTCACTTCGCCTAAAACTTGAGGTCTATATTAATGGATACGGGATTTCTTTTAGGATTGATAAAAAAAAAAAGTTCCAGAATTAGTGGTAATGGTTGTACAACTTTATGAATATACTAAAAAGAAAAAAAAAAAAACACTGAATTGCACATCTGAAAACAGTGAATTTTATGGCATGTGAATTACATCTTTTTTAAAAAATGGTGGTCCACATGTATGCTGAGTTTCCACTAAGAGGTTCCCATACAAGTCTGGGCAACATAGCAAGACTTAGTTTCTGCTAAAAAAAAAAAGAAAAAAGAAAAGAAATAGCCTGGCATGGTGGTGTACACCTGTAGTCCCAACTACTTGGGAGGCTAAGCTGGGAGGATGGCTTGAAGCTGGAGGATCGAGGCTAAAGTGAGCTATGATCGCACCACTGCTCTCCAGCCTGGGTGACAGAGTGAGACGTCATCTAAAAAAAAAAGATTCCCACATGTAAAAGTTTGACAAAGAGCTCCCTAGATGATCAGGGATGGACACTAGATCTCTAAGGAAGTGGAGTCAGAAGTCAGGCAACCATTCGTACTTTTTCCTCTAGGCACTTTCCTGGGCTATGAAGAGTCCCTGCTTCATGTGGGCTGTTAAAGCTGTCCTACATAATGCTGAACAACCAATTTGTTAACCCAGCCAATGAAATTATCAATTTGCCATCTTAAAATCCTCTATTCACAGAGTGCAGCACTGTTCTGATGTTGCAATGGCCAAGAGAAGTTAGGCATTATCTCATTTTCAAGACCACAAAGTCCAGTCTGTAACTGAAGAAGTATAAGGGATTGTGGCAACACAGACAAGAGAGGAGTATCTGGCTAAAAGATAAGAGAAAACTTCACACAGGAAGGCTGGGGAGGAAACTGCCATGGGGGAAAAAGGGGAAAGGGCATTTCAGGTGAAAACACAGCGAGGTCATAGAAGACACAGGAGTAGGAGACAGAATGCATTAGCAGAAAAGTGAGATGTTCCCCTAGAATATGGTTTGCATGGGTGGAAGAGGCAGGAGAGGTGGCCAGAGTCAGATAAGAAAGGGCTTGAATGCCATACTAAAACTTTTTGGCATTCAGTATCATCCTGACACCAAAACCAGACAAAGACACATCAAAAAAGAAAAAAAAAGAAAAAAGAAAAGAAAGAAAAAAAAACACTACAGGTCAATACTTCTGATAAATATTAATGAAAAATCCTCAATAAAATACTAACAAACTGAATTCAACAATACATTAAAAAGACCATTTGTCATGACCAAGTGGGATTTATCCCTGGGATGCAAGGATGGTTCAACATATGCAAATCAATCAATATGATAGAGCATATCAACAGAATGAAGGACAAAAACCATATGATCATTACAATTCATGCTGAAAAAGCATTTGATAAAATTCAGCATCCCTTCATAATAAAAACCCTCAAAAAACTGAGTATAGAAGGAACATACCTTAACATAATAAAAGCCATATATGACAGACTCACAGCTAGTACATACTGAATATGAAAATCTTTCCTCTAAGATCTGTAACATTACAAGGATGCCCACTTTCACCACTTTTATTCTACACAGTACTGGAAGTCCTAGCTAGAGCAATCAGATAAGAGAGAGAAATAAAGGGCATCCAAATAGGAAAGGAAGAAGTCAAATTATCTGTGTTGCAGACTACATGATCTTACATTTGGAAAAACCTAAAGACTCCAGTGAAAAACTATTAGAACAAAATTAACATACAAAAATCTATAGCATTTCTATACACCAACAGTGAAAAATATGAAAAACAAATTTAAAATGTAACCCCTATAAGACATGGAATCAACCTAAATGCCCATCAATGATAGACTGCATAAAGAAAATGTGGTACATATACACCATGTAGTATATGCAGCCATAAAAAAAAAAGAGAGAGAGACAGAGAGATCATGTCCTTTGCAGATGGATGGAGCTGGAGGCCATTATCCTCGGCAAACTAACACAGGAACAGAAAACCAAATACAACATGTTCTCACTTATAAGTGGGAGCTGAATGATGAGAACACACAGACACGTAGAGGGAAACAACACACACTAGGGCCTATTGGAGGGTAGAAGTGGGGAGGAGGGAGAGAATCAGGAAAAATAACTAATGGGTACTAGGCTTAATACATGGGTGATGGCATAATCTGTACAACAAACCCCTATGACACAAGTTTACCTATGTAACAAACCTGCACATCCTGCACATGTACCCCTGAATTTAAAATAAAAGTTAAAAAAATTATAAATACTTGCAGAACACACACACACACACACACAAAAGTTATCCCACTTACTGTAGCCACAAATAAAATTGAATACCTAGGAATTAACCAAAGCATTGAAATATCGCTATAATAAAAACTATAAAACACTAATGAAAGAAATTGAAGAGGACATCACAAAATGCGAAGATATTCCCTGTTCATGGATTGAAAGAATCAATAGTGTTAAAATGTCCATACTACCCAAAACAATCTACAAATTCAATGCAATCCCTAT
The DNA here is from genome assembly GCF_049350105.2 of Macaca mulatta. Taxonomy (NCBI): domain Eukaryota; kingdom Metazoa; phylum Chordata; class Mammalia; order Primates; family Cercopithecidae; genus Macaca; species Macaca mulatta. Next base: position 83,275,887 of record NC_133419.1, read on the forward strand.
CAAAATAATAATTACATTCTTCACAGAAATAGGAAAAAATTATCCTAAAAGTTATATGGAGTCACAAAAGAGTGATTCCAAAGCTATTCTAAGCAAAAAGAACAAATCTGGAGGAATCACAATACCTGACTCCAAGTTATACTACAGAGCTATGGTAACCAAAAGCACATGGCACTGGCATAAAAACAGACACATAGACCAATGGAACAGAATAGAGAACTCAGAAACAAATCCACACATCTACAGTGAACTCATTTTTGACAAACATTCCAAGAATATACAATGGGGAGGAGACAGTCTTTTCAATAAATTGTGCTGGGAAAACTGGATATCCATATACAGATGAATGAAACTAGACCCCTATCTCTTGCCACATATAAAAATCAAATTATAGTGGATTAAAGACTTAAATCTTTTTTTTTTTTTTTTTTTTTTGAGACAGAGTTTCATCCTGTCACCCAGGCTGAAGTGCAGTGGCGCAATCTCAGGTCACCGAAACCTCCGACTCCCAGGTTCAAGCAATTCTCGTATCTCAGACTCCCACATAGCTGGTATGATAAGCATGTGCCACCATGCCCGGCTAATTTTTGTATTATTAGTAGAGACGGGGTTTTGCTGAGTTGGCCAGGCTGGCCTTGAGCTTCTGACCTCAAGTGATCCGCCCTCCTCAGCCTCCCAAACTTCTGGGATTACAGGTGTGAGCCACCATGCCCGGCCTAAAGACTTACATCTAAGACCTCAAACTATGAAACTACTACAATGAAACATTGGGGGAAATCTCCAGGACATTGATCTGGGCAAAAATTTCTTGAGTAATACCCCACAAGCACAGGCATCCACAGCACAAGTAGAAAAATGGGTTCACATTAAGTTAAAAAACTTCTGCACAGCAAAGAAAACAATTCACAAAGTGAAGAGACAACCCACAGAATGGGAGAAAACATTCGTAAACTACCCATCAGACAAGGGACTCATAACCAAAATATATAAGGCACTCCAACAACTCTATAGAAAAAAAATATAATAATCTGATCAAAAATGGGCAAAATATTTGAAGAGACATTTCTCAAAAGAAGACATACAAATGGCAAACAGCCATCTGCAAAGGTGCTCAACATCATTGATCATCAGACAAATGCATATCAAAGCTACAATAAGATATCATTTTACCCTAGTTAAAATGGCTTTATCCAAAACAAGCAATAACAAATGCTGGTGAGAATGAGAAGAAAAGGGAACCCTTGTACACTGTTGGTGGGAGTGTAAATCAGCACAACTACTATGGACAACAGTTTGGAGGTTCCTCAAAAAACTAAAACTTGAGCTACCATACGATCCAGCAATCCCACTGCTGAGTATATGCCCAAAAGAAAGGAAATCAGTGTATCGAAGAGATATCAGCACTCCTATGTTTGTTGTAGCACTGTTCACAATAGTTAATATTTGGAAACAACTTGAGTGTCCATCAACTGATAAATGAATAAACAAAATATGGTACATATACACAATGGAGTCCTATTGAGCCATAAAAAAGAATGAGATCCTGTCATTTGCAACAACATGGAGATAGAATGAAAGGATGGTTACCAGAGGCTGGGGAGGCTAGTGGTGGGGTGGGAGAAATGTTTAATGGGCACAAAAAAATAGCTAGAAAGAATGGTAAGACCTACTATTTGACAGCACAACAGGGTGACTATAGTCAGTAATAATTTAATTGTACATTTTAAAATAATGAAAACAGTATACTTGGATTGTTTTTAACACAAAGGATAAATGCTTGAGGGGATGGATACCCCATTCTCTATGATATGATTATTACTCACTGCATGCCTGTATCAGAACATCTCATGTACTCCATAAATATATGCTGAGACCAGCTCAGTCAGGGAGACCCTAACCCAGCGGCGCTAGAGGGATTAAAGACACACACACAGAAATATAGAGGTGTGGAGTGGGAAATCAGGGGTCTCACAGCCTCCAAGCCGAGAGCATCGAACAGAGATTTACCCATGTATTTGTTAACAGCAAGCCAGTGATAAGCATTGTTTCTATAGATTATAGATTAACTAAAAGTATTCCTTATGGGAAACAAAGGGATTGGCCAAAATAAAGGGATGGGTTGGGCTAGTTATCTGCAGCAGGAGCATGTCCTTAAGGTACAGATCGTTCATGCCATTGTTTGTGATTTAAGAATGCCTTTAAGTGGTTTTCCGCCCTGGGTGGGCCAGGTGTTCCTTGCCCTCATTCCGGTAAACCCACAACCTTCCAGCATGGGCATCACGGCCATCACGAACATGTCACAGTGCTGCAGAGATTTTTTTTATGGCCAGTTTTGGGTCCAGTTTATGGCTAGATTTTGGGGAGCCTGTTCCCAACAAATATATACATCAACTATGTACCCACAAAAAAATTAAAAAATAAAAAATAAATTTGGCATTATTATATAAACAATGGGATAATAAAGGATTTTAAGCACACGGTCATTTCTTTTTTTTTTTTTTTTTTTTTTTTGAAACCAAGTTTCACTCTTGTTGCCCAAGCTAGAGTACAATGGCGCAACCGCGGCTCATTGCAACCTCCACCTCCTGGGTCCAAGCCATTCTCCTGCCTCAGCCTCCCGAGTAGCTGGGATTACAGGTGCACGCCACCACACCCAGCTAATTTTTTGTATTTTTAGTAGAAATGGGGTTTCACCATGTTAGCCACGCTGGTCTTGAACTCCTGACCTCAGGTGATCCACCCACCTCAGCCTCCCAAGGTGCTGAGATAACAGGTGTGAGCCACTGCACCCGGCCTGATCACTTCTTTATTTTAGAGAGTGCATTCTGTGTGGTAGATACATGCAATGGAAGAGTATTCAGATACAAACTACAGATGCAAGAACATGGAGAAATCTTGAAAACATAATGTTGGGCCAAATAAGCCAAATATAAAAGAGTATGTGCTGCATGATCCCATTTATATGAGATTTTGAACCGGAAAACTAATTTATGATGCTGGAAATCAGAATCACTGTTGCCTACAGGGGTTGGAATTGACTGAAAGTGGGCACAGGGAGCTTTCTGTAGTGATGGAAATATCATATATCCTGACTGGGCTGTGGGCGCGTGAGCATTTGTCAAAACTCATGGAACTGTACACTTAGGATATATCATGTCGATGTCAGTAAATTCTACTTAAGAAAAAGAAAAAGAAATTTCAATTGGGGTCTGTATGAAGGGTGGATTGACAGAGAGTAAGTCTGAAGATTAACCTGTTTTTCAGTTGTTTTTGTTTTCCCCCTCTTCTGTGAGAATGTATTCAGTGCCTGCTCCATTGCATGGCCAGTCTGCTACAGGCCCAAGCACATGAGACCAAGACAGAGCTGAAAGATTCAATTTCCAAATAGTGATTATGCCCTCTCCTTTTCCTGAAATGAGGAAAATTACAAAAGTCTGTCTACATGGAATCTCTTTTTCCAGACTTCATTAAAATACCTGATAGCTGACCCCTCTAAGAAACACTAAACTCAAGTTGAATGAATGTGTGGATCATCAGCATAAGGCTGGTGTCCATACAGCATAATGCTGTTGTGATCCCACAGAGATTTGCACCAAAATGTGACAAGCATGGACACCAGAAAAACCCAGGGCCTTACTGAAGCTGGGTAACTTGAGCTGCCCAATATCCGGTGCACCAGACAGAAATGCTTAAAGACCTAGATCCTATTATATGAGGTTGAATTCATTCAATTAAACAGCTTAAGCAGCTCGGATCAGCCGCTGGAACACTACTCTGCAGAGTGCTAAAACAATGGCCTGAGGGGCAGTTGAAGTTTACTTTCTCTTGTATGAGGCCAGCTGGAGTTGCCTAGCACATCGCCAAGCTGGGGAGGGCCAACACTGCATAATTGCATTAAACCTGTCTGTTCTTTCCGGAAAGTACTTCCTGACCGCATCAAGGGAGGAAATTAGTTAAAGGAGTGCTTTCAAGTCTTAGGATACCACACCTATGTTTCAATCCCCCTCCTCCAGTTCCTCAAAACTGCTGTTATTCAAAGAGAACCTGAAATTAGACTCCCCTGCCTGTGGCTAATTTTACTATATTACACTTGATCTTTCCTCACTGTTATTAAGTTGACTTTTGTTGGGTGTAGCATTTGAGACAGCAGAAAATATATTCGATTATATTTCTATAAGGCTGAACCGGGGAGTCACTGGTTCCACTGCACTTTCTGAAGATGCTATCCTGCTTTTAAAGCCCACATTAAATGTTAACCTCTTTCAAAAAGCCCTCCCAAGTCCTCATTACCACCAATTCAGGCTGTCACATCTCTCTTCCTCACATTCCTTTGATATTTTACCATTATTTCTTTTATAGCACTTCTTCATTCATCCATTCATTCACTTAAGCACTTACTGAGTTCCCTCCTAACATTTGAAGCAGTGCTGAGCACTTGCATACATTATTTATTTAATCCTTACAATAATCCTTTCAAGTAGGAAATATCGTCCCCATTTTACTGAAGAATCCTAAACTGTCAACAGTTTAGGTAGCTTGCCAAGGGTCAAATGGCTTTAACTGCAAAACCAAATCGCCTATTGCCAGGCCCAGTGTGCCTTGTATCAGCTCTTTGTATACTTGTCTATCTTTGTCACTTACTAAATATCTATTGGGGGCTTACTATGTGTTAGGCACCATTCTAATCAACAAGGATACACACATGATTGACTCCTGGTCCTAAAGAGATAGATGTATTTCCAATGGTCTATTCATCATGTTATTTATTTATTCATTCAGCAGACATTTATGGAACGCCTACTATATCCCAATTACCCTGCGGACTAAACATGGAGAACAGGCATAGATATACTTCCTGCCCTCAGGATAGTGTTTTATAGAGGCACAAGAAAATTGTCACTGGGGCACACAAAAAGGAATAATTCATGGTGTATGAGAAATGTCAAGAAAGCTCTACAAGAAGATGCCATTACATTGGGCCTGAAAAGATAAGGAGAGTTTTTATAGAGAGAAAAAAGAAAAAGGGCATCCTAAAAAGCATCCTCGTGGGCCAAAATATGGAGATTTAAAATTACAGGGTAACAACATAATATCGGGCAAGAATAACAAAGTTGAAAAACTGACACTATCTAACTTCAAGACTTAACATAGAGCTACAGTAACTAATACAGTGTGGTATTAGCTGAAAAAAATAGACAGAGATCAATGGAACAGTATAGAGTGCTCAAAAATAGACCCATGCAAATATAGGCAACTGGTCTTTGACAAAGGAGCAAAGGCAATACAATGGAGCAAAGATAGTCTTTTCACTGAATGGTTCTGAACAATTAGACATCTACATGCAGAAAAATGCATATAGACACAAACCTTACACCATTTACAAAAAATAACTCAACAACGAATCACAGAACTAAATGCAAAAGTGTAAGACTCCTAGAAGACAGCACAGGAAAAAATCTGGATGACCTTGGGTATGAAGATAACTTTTTGATACAAAATTAAAGGCATGATCATAAGAAAAATAATTGGTAAGTTAGACATAGTTAAAATTAAAAACTTTTGTTTTGTGACAGACAATGTCAAAAGAATGAGAAAACAGGCCATAGCTTGAGAGTAAACATTTGCAAAAGAAAACATCTGATAAAGGATGGTTATCCAAAATACACAAAAAACTTATAAAACTCACTACATGAGAATGAACAATCCAAATGAGCAAAATACTTGAACAAACACCTCACCAAAGAAGATATACAGATGGCAAATAAGCATATGAAACGATCCATAACATCATATGTTATCAGGGAAATACAAATTAAAACAACAATGAGATAGCACTTACCCATTTATTACAATGGCCAAAATCCAGAACAATGACCATGCCAAATGCTAACAAGTATATGGAGAAACTGGAACTCATTCATTGCTGGTAGGAATGCAAAATGTTACAGCCACTTTGGAAGACAGTGTGGAGGTCTCTTACAAAACTAAACACACTCTTACCATACAATGGAACAATTGGTCTCCTTGATATTTACCCCAAAAAAGTTGGAAATTTATTTCCATCCAAAAACCTGCACATGGATGTTTATAGCAACTTTAATTATAATTGCCAAAACTTGGAAGCAACCAAGATGTCCCTTAGTTGGTGAACTGATAAATAAACCATGGTACAACCAGACAATGGAATATTAATCGCTAAAAATAAATGAGGTATCAAACCATGAAAAGACATGAAGGAATCTTAAATGCATATTACTAAGTGAAGGAAAAGAATCTGAAAAGTTTGCATACCATATGATTCCAACTATATGACATTCTGGAAAAGGTAAAACTATGGAAATAATAAAAACATCAGTGGTTGCTAGGTATTGGAGGGCAGGGATAGATGAAAATGCGGCGCACAGAGGTTTTTTAGGGCAGTAAAAATACTCTGTATGATACCATAATGATGGATACATGTCATTAATTTGTCTAAACTTATAAAATGTACAACAGCAAGAGTGAACCCTAATGCAGAACATGGACTTTGGACAATTATGATGTATTAATGCAGGTTCATCAATTATAACAAATGCACCACTCTGGTGGGGGATGTTGAAAATGGGGGAGGCTATGTATGTGTGGAGGCTGGGAATATATGAAAAACCTCTGAACTTTTTGTCTTAATTATGCTGTAAACCTAAAACGGCTTTTAAAAAATAAATTCTTGAAAAATTTCAGGGTAGCTTAAATAGTACTATATGTTTGGAATGTGAGGTGGGAGGCAGAGAGTAGAAGGGGAGAACACTGGAAAGGGTGTCTTGAATGCTTGATGGAAAGGAGCTTAGACTTGATCTTATATGGTGAGCCATTGGAGATTTCTGAGCAGAGGAGTGTATTTATCTTTGTATTCCATGGTGTGTGGCACATTGCCTTGTTCCTGGTAGCACTTTTTAGCATTTGTCACTTTCCTGGCACAAGAGGGAACTCTGGCCCCCAACCTGATGCCATGCTCTGTTTACACAGGAAAAAATAATTCCCCATCCTCTTGCGTATAGCAATTTTCTTGCCAGCTTCTCTGCCAAGTCCTCCCAGGTCTGTGAGCAATTTTTCTCTTTCAACTGAGGCCAAATTGCTGCCTCCATGTTGTTGTCACTGCTACAGATCCTACTAATTTCTTTTTTGAGAACAGAAGACAAATAAGTGCTGGTCCAGTGGAAGAAGCATTAGCCTGGGAGGCTTAAGGAACCAGAGTCCTAATCCCAGTACCTAGAGTGTAACTTTGGACTGTATCCCATCTATAAAATAAATAGATGATCTCTACCTTCCCTTCCCGCTTTCTGAGTGCCCAATTTTAAGTACAGGGTCAACCCTCTTCAGCTAGGCCAGAGATGGCTATACCTGCAAAGTTTGGCTTTACCATGTGACAGAATAATTCTTTGTGATTGTAATGTTTTTATTCTCCCTGTACTTTGCTTCACATCTCCACATTCCATCTCCTCCTTACCCATTCTAGAAAGATTGCCAGGAATGGCTGCATCTTTGCCTAAAGGGAGTTTTGTGCTGCTAAGTTAGAAGCAGAAGTTGCTGAAGGAAATTCTCTCTGCCGGTGTTCTTTGAAATCCTAAATGCACCGAAGATACTAGGCTACTTGTTCCACTAGGTGTGGAGAAAAGAACCTCTTAGTTAGGATGACCATAAAATTGAGCTTCTGAAGGACATTTTTTGAATACAAGGTAACATCATTTAGAATTACCCTGGAAGCCCAGGCATAAACCAGGATGGTTCATGGCAAACTGTGTGATGTAGTCACCCTTCACCACCTTCAAATTCAAGAAGAAATGTAATCTCACTTTCCACTCTCTTTTATGGACATCACTTATCAATCTTCACACTCTTTCCACTGAGTCCAGATGAGCCTAAAACCCTTCTCAACAGAGTGCTCCTGACATTCACTACTCATCTATTAGTGTTGACCCTTAAGTTGATATATTTTTATTACAGCTATCCTTGTAATAAAAGCCAAATGTAGTGGATACCGTGATGCTTTGCCCAGATCCCACCTAGGGACTGATGAACCCATCCCCTAGCTGCTGAGCTGGCTGGCTACTGGTAGCTTACAGCTGGCCCCCTCACCAAGCATTGACCTCTGCTCAAGAAAACTGGATTACCCAAGTTCATATCCCTTCCCAGGCGCATCAGTAGACCAATGACTGGCTGATGCAGGGATACAAGGGCAAAACCTCTCTTTCCTCAACTTGAGTCGAGCCCCAAAGAGTATTCCAGCTCCAGAGCTTCCCACGGGATTAACTCAGGCTGAAGACAAGTCAGTTTCTCTTTTCATCCAATCTTGACTTCCTCACTTCATACATATGCATCCTTTAAGAGTCCTTCTCAATCAACCTTCCCCATACAACTCTCCGTTTCAAGGTCTGTTTCCAGGGAGCCCTGTCTAATGAACCAAATCACCCCTATGCTATTAGCAGGAAGTACACTCTGGGGTTAAATTCCTAATTTCCACCTTAATAACATGGATCAATTGGCATATACTTATTGAATTTAGTTGAAACTGGTTTAAAACTGCCCTGGAAAATGCATATCCCTTCACTCTTTACACTTAGAAAAGTGAAAGTCCTCTCACTCTTTGGTCTCTAGTGGAAACGTTAGCTTAAAGAAACAGGGTTGCTACGTGGTCTCACAGCCATGTAGAGGAGACAGCAGACCTGAGTTTTACTTCTGTCTTTGCCACTAACCCTGTGATGTTCACAAATTACTCCTTTTCTTTAGATGGTCCAAACTTACATATAAAATATGGGGATTACCAGAAAAATTATCCAAAACTTGGAAATCAGGCAGAAAGTTTAGTCCCACATTCTTTCAATGTTGTACAGGAAGAAAGAACACCCAAAGATTGTCTAGAGGAATGTATTTCATTCTTCTCACTACTTGCTCTTAATTTAGTAAAATTATTTGTTACTTGGAAGAGTTTTGTCTGGTAGATATGCAAATAATTTCTGTTCATGGAACAGATGACCACGAAGATATATATCTCAGTTCTTTGTAACCAGTGAATTTTTCCTAACATTTCATATATATATTCTCTATATATATACTCTATATATAGTGTGTATATATATACTCTGTATATATAGTATATATATACTCTATATACACACACACACACACACACACACACACACACACCTGACTTCTTAAATATTCTTTGAACCAGTCCTAACGTTTTAGTGATTCTCTGACTAATTAATGAGTTAAACAATTTTTTACATGTGGTCCATATTATATTTGCCTAAGAGTCATGATTTCACCTTTTTGAAAATGTACTTCCAAGGCTTGATCTGTCCCATGATACTGGAAGAAAACCAATCCACACACACACCTTGAGGACTCAGAATCTCATGGTACTAATGTAACACAAAGGCATCTAGGACTCCCTTCTGTAGAAACCTTTTGGACCATTTTAATTTTCAGACGGTACTTAGCAATACCAGAGTAACCGTAGCCACCATCCTTGATGTCTGTGTGGCTGGGTTGGGTAGCGGGGGGGGTGCTGGGAAAAAGAATAGCACAACCAAGGCTTAGTGAGAGGGACTTCCCTGAAGTTTCCCAAGGTCTGAAAGACATAAACATTATCAGAGCTGAGATTCAAACCTGGGCCGGTCTAGCAGCAAAGGCAGTACCTTAACTGCCACTCCTCATACCATCATGCTATGTGTCATGTGCCGGTATTCCCAACATATCACACGTGCCCAGCATATGTACATTGAATGCATACCCCACATAATTAAGAATTAAGTTTAAATTACAATTATTTCTAAAGGATCCAATTTATTTGATGAACCTCAGTTCAGAGCTCTGGAAAAGACAGACATCCTAGAGCCAAACAGGTCTATGCTGCATCCCATCATTGCCATTTAGTGGCCAATTAGCAGTGTAACCTTGAACCAGAAATGAAAGCACCTGAGCTTCAGTTTCCTCCCCTGTCATATGCAAATAATCCTCATAGCTTGTTGTAAGGATTAAAGCAGAAAAAGCATGTTAAGGCACTTAGCATGGAGTCTAGCCCAAAGATGCCCCCACCCACTATGTCTTTGCTTCCCCTCTCAGAGGACCTGGAGGGCTTTGAGGGCTTGGCTGTGCTGCAGCTTCTCCCAGCCCCCACTCCAACCACACAGTGATGAAGGGATGGGAAAATTTCTCTCTTCAAACAGGTGTCACTGTTCTAAACCTACAGTCTCATTTCCTGATCGTGTCTTAATCTGCTCGTCGGTGGTGAAAGTTGATTTCTTGCACATTCTTATATCAGTGGGAATTTCTGCCCTTGGCTGACAGGCATTATGGGCTGGCTTTGACATACAGCCCTACAGGGCCTGAACAGCCCCTATTCTTTCCCAGTCCTGAAAGGGAGCTTTGTGCCAAGGATTCATTAAACTGCACTGCACAGCCCCTTCCTAAATGGGGCTCAATAATGAACAGTCGATTTAACTGGAAAAGCTGCTGGAGCTGTTAAATTAAAGGGAAATAAAGTGCACTTTAGGCTCAGTCTGCCAGAAGAAATGGTGACCTAAAAGGAAAATCTTCATTTTTATTGAACTGCAGTTTTTTAAAAAGTCTAAAATGTCCAGGAAGCTTCCCTGTGACAGGCAATGAGACATAAAAGCTCAGAATACAGGCTTGAGATAGTGCTTGCTTTTTGTTCACCAGAGTCATTTTAGTGAATTTTAGGCTCTTAGAGGATACAGAAGAATGATCTAATTTTGAGAAGGAAATAGGAAACTCTGTTACATGCCACAAGAAGTATTTGTTAAAATTTTTTTTTTAAATATTTTGTTTAAGATTAGGCTTTCACTGTCATTCTTTGAACATTTGAAGGACCAAAGGCCATTCTTTTCAGTTTCCCCACTGTTTCAGTCAGGGATAAGAAATATCTCTCAGAGGAAATCTAGTTCTTTCTTCTCACACTACAAATCAGAGCTATATTTGATTTGAGTACTTTGCTCTGAAATCTGACTCAGTAGCCTCTCTTTGAGATTTTGGATTTTCACAAGTAAGTGTAAATCCTCTGAAGAATTTTCTCTTCAACTTCCTCTTCTAAGTTATAATTTCGTAGCATGGTGAGATAGAACTTTCACTAATACATGCTGAAATGCTATGATTTCCAACTCTTATGTGCAAGAAGCAAAAGCCACTGTGCTTTGGCAGAAAAAAATAACCATATGGTGATCTTAGCTTTTCTCTACTAAGCTGCCATGAGCTGGGAATTCTTCTTAACATGCCTCTCTGTCCTTCATCTGTCTTCAAATCTTTATATAGTCTGTTCCAGGGTATATTACAGATTTTATTACCCTAGTCAAGGTCTTTTCTGGCTTTCATCTTTAAGAATGTTTTTAACATCAAAAATGACAGCCACTTATCACAGGGAATTTAATGAGAAATCTGAAAGACAGCCTGAAAAAATAAAGACCCACTTCCACCCTCATTGTTCAGGGTCACTGGAATCCAAATACAAATTTTCAGTTGCAAAGCTCTATAGAAGAAGCAAAACGTCCTTCCTAAGAAACTGTATGCTCCCTTTCTAGAACCCACTTCCTTTTTTTGAATTCTAAGCCACCGATTTAGTTTCTAGGAGACAGCATCAAGCAATTTAAAGTCACCTTGAAAATACTCTAAAATTGAAAAAATCATACATGCATGTCTTCATTTTTAATAGTAAATATGATGACCCACTAAATAGTATTATTTTATCCTTCATCTATTTACCATAAATGAGTCACAGTTGACCAGTATAAATCATGGGCCCTCCACCACATAAAATTCTGGATTCATAGCAAAACTGCTGCCTGTGACAACTTCTGGGAGAGACTATGTCCAAATCTACCCTAATGGTTATCAGAGTCTTCATCTGCATCAGAGCAACACATAAAGTTTTATTCATCTTACATTAAAAATTGCCAGACTCTAGAATAGTTATGCCATTCTGTGTGAATTCTGTGCACCTAATTACAGTTTGACATTTAGCTGTGGGGAGAATACTCATTAGAAAATGCATATATGACCAGTCCACCTTCTGCATACAGCATCAGCCATTCCAATGCACTCTTCCAGTCATGACTTATCCCTACATAAATAATCATCAATCTATTCAAAAGAGTTTAGCCTTACAAAATGGGAGATAAGAGGACTTTCCAGATCTGCATTGATTGGTCTACCGTCAGGCCACAAGTTAAGGAGATTGTTGGTGTGTTATAGCTTGTATAGAGAAAAATGACTGGGAGGACTAGGTTCCAAGATGACTGAATAGGAACAGCTCCAGTCTACAGCTCCCAGCATGAGCAACGCAGAAGACAGGTGATTTCTGCATTTCCAACTGAGGTAGCAGGTTCATCTCACTGGGGCTTGTCGGACAGTGGGTGCAGGACAGTGGGTGTAGCCCACTGAGCATGAGCCGAAGCAGGGAGAGGCACTGCCTCACCCGGGAAGCGCAAGGGGTCGGGGAATTCCCTTTCCTAGCCAAGGGAAGTGATAGACTGCATTGCACCTGGAAAATTGGGTCACTCTCACCCTAATACTGTACTTTTCCAATGGTCTTAGCAAACGGTACACCAGGAGATTATATCCAGCACCTGGCTGGGAGGGTCCCATGCCCACGAAAAATGACTGGGAGGAGGAGGATGATGAAAATTAAACCATGAGAGAAAGGATGCTTCCAAAAGGTTCAGAACATTCTTATAGCATAGAGTGGAAAAAAAAAAAAAAAACCTTTATTTTAAACAGTGTATAATCTTTCTGAGGAAAGGAAAGAAGGTAGCCTCTGTGCCTGACAGATACTATGACAGGTAGAGATTTAATAAATATTTGTGACTGATGTAAAAGAAAGGAGAGAAGAAAGGGAAGATAAGGAAAGCAGCGGTGGAGGGGGAAAGGAATGAGAGACAATGGAAAGAGAATATTAGCCCAGGGAAAATTAGAAACAACTTTCTTCAAATAATTAAAGTACTTCGTTTGAGTAAGAGATTAGACTTATTATTTCAAAAAGCAAAGGCTTTAGCTGGAAGCCATGAATAAAAAGCTAGAAGAAAAGAAATCTTAAACCAATATAATATGGAAATTCACCACATAACTATCTAAGCATGATATCTGCCATCTCAGAAGGCAGTGAGTTCCCTGAACTGAAGATAATCCAACATTAATTAGGAATTTTATCCCAGGTATTTTGTAGAGGTGATTACAAACACCAGATAATAAATATTGTTTCCTTGGTGTCCAATATCTGATAGATATTTTGCAAACACATACTGTTCTCTCTACTTATTCCCTTTCATTAAATCTTCACAACTATGCCTGCTCCTACTTTTGCAGGGCCTGAGGCAAGAGTACACATGCATGAAGGCCCACATACCAACTGTCTAAATAAAGTTGTATATCACACTAACAAACTGTGAAATAAATTTGAATTATTTATATATATACATTTAAAAGTTTACAGATTTGTAAATATACATTTGAAGTTTACAGATCCAGATAAGATGGAGTAAACACACTTCACTCTGCTTCTCCTACTGAAAGTAACTATTAAACCTGGACAGAATACACAAGGCAGCTATGAGGACCCTGAAAAGTGAATAGTAATAGGTAGATTAAGGAAGACCAGAATCTGAAATACCACCAAATGGCAGTGCATTTACCATTTTTACCACCAATATTCTCCAGACTGGACTCACAGCCTGAAAATAGGAAGTAAACAGTGTCATGGATGGGCAGCACTAGAAAAATTATTCTATTCTGGCTCAAGGAGCATCTTACTCAGTGAAAATATTGGGGAATCCCTTTTTTTCTTTCCTTTTTTTTTAAAATTCTCTCATGCCCCAATCCCCAAGCAGTCTTGCAGGGGTGATGGTAGCATCAAGGTGAGCGGCAGCAGTGGTAGAGGACTTACAGGCAAGTAAAATTTTGAAGGATGGGAGAATTTAGTCCTTCCCAGTTCCTAAGACAGTGGGACAAACTCAATTGCTTTCCTTTTCTCTCTCTTCTTCTGCCACTTGAACCTGGAAGTGGGTACAGTCATAGCAGAGCAAAATAAATAAAACCCAGCTGGCAGAGGGCTGGAAAAGGGATCCTGGAAATGGAAAAATACCAGGAACATAGATTTTGGAGACAGTGGAGCTGTGGAGAAAATAACTTATTCTAAAGAAGAAGAAAGTCCTCAAGTCAATCATCTAAGTTTCCATCTTAAAAAAAAAAAAAAAAAAAAAAAAAAACAAAAAAAAAAACTAGAAAAATAGGAGCAAAATAAGCCCAAAACAAGCAGAAGAAAACGTATTTATAAAAACAAAATTCAACAAAATAGAAAACAGGAGAATAGAAAAGTCATTGAAACCAAAAGTGGTTTCCTTGAAAATATTAAGAAACTTTATGAACCTCTAACAATACTAACAAATTAAAATGAGAGAAGACACAAATTACTAATATAAGAAATGGAAGAGAGGATATATCTACAGATTCCACTGACATTAAAAGGATAATAAGAAAACAGCACGAACAATTCTATGCACATACATTCAATTATTTAGATGAAATGGATGAAGCCCTCAAAAATCACAATCAAAACTCACTCAAGAAAGAAAAGCCCTATAGCCATTACAGAAATTAAATCTATAACTTTAAATTGTCTGAAAAAGGAATCTCCAGAATCAGAATTTCACTGTTAAATTATATCCACCATTTAAAGAAGAAACAACATTGATTCTGTAATTGCTTTCAGAATGTGAAACAGAAAGGATCACATCCCAAATTATTTTATGAGGCCAGAATTATCCTGATACCAAAACCAGAGAAAGACATTAGAAGACAAGAAAATAGACCAATATCCTTCAGGAACTTAGACACAAATTGAAATCAGCAATAGTTTTGTTTTTTTTTTTTTTAAATTATACTTTAAGCTCTGGGTTACATGTGCAGAACATGCAGGTTTGTTACATAAGTAGGCACATGCCATGGTTTTCTGCTGCACCCATCAATCCATCATCCACATTAGATATTTTTCCTAATGCTATCCCTCCCCTATCCCCCCACACCCTGGCAGGCCCCAGTGAGTGATGTTCCCCTCCCTGTGTCCATGTGTTCTCATTGTTCAACTCACAATTATGAGTGAGAACGTGCGGTGTTTGATTTTCCGTTCCCGTGTTAGTTTGCTGAGAATGATGGTTTCCAGCTTCATCCATGGCCCTGCAAAGGACATGAACTCATCCTTTTTTATGGCTGCATAGTTTTCCATGGTGTATATGTGCCACATTTTCTTTATCCAGTCTATCATTGATGGGCATTTGGGTTGGTTCCAAGTCTTTGCTATTGTGAATAGTGCTGCAATACACATACATGTGCATGTGTCTTTACAGTAGAATGATTTATAATCCTTTGGGTATATACCCAGTAATGGGATTGCTGGGTCAAATATTATTTCTGGTTCTAGATCCCTGAGGAATTGCCACACTGTCTTCCACAATGGTTAAACTAATTTATACTTCCACCAACAGTGTAAAAGCATTTCTGTTTCTCCACCCTCTCCAGCATCTGTTGTTTCCTGACTTTTTAATGATCACCATTCTAACTGGTGTGATTTTGAGTAACTCATTGTGGTTTTCAGTTGCATTTCTCTAATGATCAGTGATGATGAGCTTTTCCTCATATGTTTGTTGGCTGCATAAATGCCTTCTTTTGAGAAGTCTACGTTCATATCCTTAGCCCACTTTTTGATGTTTTTTATCTTGTAAATTTGTTTAAGCTCCTTGTAGATCCTGGATATTAGCCCTTTGTCAGATGGATAGATTGCAAAAATTTTCTCCCATTCTGTAGGTTACCTGTTCATTCTGATGATAGTTTCTTTTATTGTGCAGAAGCTCTTTAGTTTAATTAGATCCCATTTGTCTATTTTGGCTTTTGTTGCCATTGCTTTTGGTATTTTAGTCATGAAGTCTTTGCCCATGCCTATATCCTGAATGGTATTGCCTAGGTTTTCTTCTAGGGTTTTTATGGCTTTAGGTCTTAGGTTTAAGTCTTTAATCCATCTTGAGTTAATTGTAAGGAAGGGGTCCAGTTTCAGTTTTCTGCATATGGCTAGCCAGTTTTCCCAGCACCATTTATTAAATAGGGAATCCTTTCTCCATTGCTTGTTTTTGTCAGGTTTGTCAAAGATCAGATGGTTGTAGATATGTAGCATTGTTTCTGAGGCCTCTGTTCTGTTCCATTGGTCTATATATCTGTTTTGGTACTGGTACCATGCTGTTTTGGCTACTGTAGCCTTGTAGTATAATTTGAAGTCAGATAGTGTGATGCCTCCAGCTTTGTTCTTTTTGTTTAGGATTTCTTGGCAATATGAGCTCTTTTTTGGTTCCAAATGAAATTTAAAGTAGTTTTGTCCAATTCTGTGAAGCATGTCAGTGATAGCTTGATTGGAATAGCATTGAATCTATAAATTGCTTTGGGCAGTATGGCCATTTTTACAATATTGGTTCTTCCTATCCATGAGCATTGAATGTTTTTCCACTTGTTTGTGTCCTCTCTTATTTTCTTGAGCAGTGGTTTATAGTTCTCCTTGAAGAGCTCCTTCACATCCCTTGTGAGTTGTATTCCTAGGTATTTTATTCTTTTTGTAGCAATTGTGAATGGGAGTTCACTCACAATTTGGCTCTCTGTTTGTCTATTATTGGTGTATAGGAATGCTTGTGATTTTTGCACATTGATTTTGTTTCCTGAGACTTTGCTGAAGTTGCTTACTAGCTTAAGGAGATTCTGGGCTGAGACGATGGGGTTTTCTAAATATATGCTCATGTCACCTGCAAACAGAGACAATTTGACATCCTCTCTTCCTATTTGAATACACTTTATTTCTTTCTCTTGCCTGATTGCCCTGGTCAGAACTTCCAATACTACATTGAATAGGAGTGGTGAGAGAGGGCATCCTTGTCTTGTGCTGGTTTTCAAAGGGAATGCTTCCCGTTTTTGCCCATTCAGTATGATATTGGCTGTGGGTTTGTCATAAATAGCTCTTACTGTTTTGAGATACATTCCATCAGTACTTAGTTTATTGAGAGTTTTTAGCATGAAGGGGTGTTAAATTTTATCGAAGACCTTTTCTGCATCTGTTGAGATAATCACATGGTTTTTGTCATTGGTTCTGTTTATGTGATGGATTGTGTTTGTTGATTTGCATATGTTGAACCAGCCTTGCATTCCAGGGATAAAGCAGACTTGATAGTGGTGGACAGGTTTTTTGATGTGCTGCTGGATTTGGTTTGTTAGTATTTTATTGAGGATTTTTAAATCGATGTTCATCTGGGATATTGGCCTGAAATTTTCTTTTTTTGTTCTGTCTCTGCCAGGTTTTGGTATGAGGATGAGGCTGGCCTCATAAAATGAGTTGGGGAGGAGTCTTTCTTTTTCTATTGTTTGAAATAGTTTCAGGAGGAATGGTACCAGCTCCTCTTTGTACCTCTGATAGAATTCGGCTGTGAATCCATCTGGTCCTGGGCTTTTTTTTTGGTTAGTAGTCTATTAATTCCTGCCTCAATTTCAGAACTTGTTATTGGTCTATTCAGGGATTCGACTTTTTCCTTGTTTAGTCTTGGGAAGGTGTATGTGTCTAGAAATTTATCCATTTCTTCTAGATTTTCTGGTTTATTTGCATAGAGGTGTTTATAGTATTCTTTGATGGTAGTTTGTATTTCTGAAGGATCAGTGGTGATATCCCCTTTATCATTTTTATTGCATCTATTTAACACTGCTCTCTTTTCTTCTTGATTAGTCTGGCTAGTGGTCTATCTATTTTGTTAATCTTTTCAAAAAGCCAGCTCCTGGATTCATTGACTTATTGAAGGATTTTTCATGTCTCTATCTCCTTCAGTTCTGCTCTGACCTTAGTGATTTCTTGTCTTCTGCTAGCTTTTGAATGTGTTTGCTCTTGCTTCTCTAGTTCTTTTAATTGTGATGTTAGGGTGTCGATTTTAGATCTTCCCCACTTTCTCATGTGGTCGTTTAGTGCTATAAATTTCCCTCTAAACACTGCTTTGGCCTGTGTCCCAGAGATTCTGGTATGTTGTGTCTTTGTTCTCATTGGTTTCAAACAACTTTTTTATTTCTGCCTTAATTTCGTTATTTAAACAGTAGTCATTCAGGAGCAGGTTGTTCAGTTTCCATGTAGTTGTGTGTTTTTCAGTGAGTTTCTTAATCCTCAGTTCTAATTTGATTGCACTGTGGTCTGAGAGACTGTTATGATTTCTACTTTTTTGCATTTGCTGAGGAGTGTTTTACTTCCAGTTACATGGTCGATTTTAGAATAAGTATGATGAGATACTGAGAAGAATGTATATTCTGTTGATTTGGGGTGGAGAGTTCTGTAGATGTCTATTAAGTCTGCTTGGTCCAGAGCTGATTTCAAGTCCTGAATATCTTTGTTAACTTTCTGTCTTGTTGATCTGTCTAATATTGACAGTGGGGCGTCAAAGTCTCCCAGTATTATTGTGTGGGAGTCAAAGTCTCTTTGTAGGTCTCTAAGAACTTGCTTTATGAATCTGGGTGTTCCTGTATTGGGTGTATATATATTTAGGATAGTTAGCTCTTCGTGTTGCATTGATCCCTGTACCATTATGTAATGCCCTTCTTTGTCTTTTTTGATATTTGTTGGTTTAAAGTCTGTTTTGTCAGAGACTAGGATTGCAACCCCTGCTGTTTTGTTTTGTTTTGTTTTTGCTTTCCATTTGCTTGGTAAATATTCCTCAATCCCTTTATTTTGAGGCTATATGTGTCTTTGCACATCAGAGGGATCTCCTGAATACAGCACACCGATGGGTCTTGACTCTATCCAATTTGCCAGTCTGTGTCTTTTAATTGGGGCATTTAGATCATTTACATTTAAGGTTAATATTGTTATGTGAGAATTTGATCCTGTCATTATGATGCTAGCTGGTTATTTTACCTGTTAGTTGATGCAGCTTCTTCATAGTGTTGATGGTCTTTACCATTTGGTATGTTTTTGCAATGGCCGGTACTGTTTTTTCCTTTCCATATTTAGTGCTTCCTTCAGGAGTTCTTATAAGGCAGGCCTGTTAGTGACAAAATCTCTCAGCATTTGCTTGTCTGGAATTGATTTTATTTCTCCTTAGCTTATGAAGCTTAGTTTGGCTGCATATGAAATTCTGGGTTGAAAATTATTTTCTTTAAGAATGTTGAATATTGGCCCCCACTGTCTTGTGGCCTATAGGGTTTCTGCAGAGAGATCTGCTGTTAGTCTGATGGGCTTCCATTTGTGGGTAACCTGACCTTTCTCTCTGGCGGCCCTTAACATTTTTTCCTTCATTTCAACCTTGGTGAATCTGAGAATTATGTGACTTGGGGTTGCTCTTCTCGAGGAGTATCTTTGTGGTGCTCTCTGTATTTCCCGAATTTGAATGTTGGCCTGACCTGTTAGGTTGGGGAAGTTCTGGATGATATCCTGCAGAGTGTTTTCCAACTTGGTTCCATTCTCCCCGTCACTTTCAGGTACACCAATTAAACATAGGTTTGGTCTTTTCACATAGTCCCATATTTCTTGGAGGCTTTGTTTGTTCCTTTTCATTCCTTTTTCTCTAATCTTGTCTTCTCACTTTATTTCAGTAAGTTGATCTTCAATCTCTGATATCCTTTCTTCTGCTTCATCTATTTGGCTATTGATACTTATGTATGTTTCACAACGTTCTCAGGCTATGTTTTTCAACTCAATCAGGTCATTCATGTTCTTCTCTAAAATGGTTATTCTAGCTAATAATTCATCTAACCTTTTTTCAAGGTTCTTAGCTTCCTTGCATTGGGTTAGAATATGCTCCTTTAGCTTGGAGGAGTTTGTTATCACCCACATTCTAAAGCCTACTTCTGTCAATTCGTCAAACTTAACTCTGTCCAGTTTTGTTCCCTGGCTGATGAGGAGTTGTGATCCTTTGGAGGAGAAGAGATGTTCTAGTTTTTGGAATTTTTAGCCTTTTTGTGCTGGTTTTCCTCATCTTTGTGGATTTATCTACCTTTGGTCTTTGATGCTGGTGACCTTCAGATGGGGTTTCTGTGTGGACGTCCTTTTTGTTGATGTTGATGCTACTGCTTTCTGTTTGTTAGTTTTCCTTCTAACAGTCAGACACCTCTGCTGCAGGTCTGCTGGAGTTTGCTGGAGGTTCACTCCAGACCTGTTTTCCTGGGTATCACCAACGGAAGCTACAGAACAGCAAAGATTGCTGCCTGTTCCTTCCTCTAGAAGCTTCTTCACAGAGGGCCACCTGCCAGATACCAGCCAGAGCTCTCCTATATGAGATGTCTCCCAGTCAGGAGGCACTGCGGTCAGGGACCCACTTGAGGAGGCATTTCTCCACTGCTCTCTTCAGAGTCGGCAGGCAGGAACATTTAAGTCTGCTGAAGCTGTGCCCACAGCAACCTCTTCCCCCCGGTGCTCTGTCCCAGGGAGATGGGAGTTTTATCCATAAACCCCTAACTGGGCCTGCTGTTTTTCTTTCAGAGATGCCCTGCTCAGAGAGGAGGAATCTAGAGAGGCAGTTTGGCTACAGCGGCTTTGCTGTGCTATGGTGGGCTCCACCTAGTTCAAACTTCCTGGTAGCTTTGTTTACACTGTGAGGGGAAAGCCGCCTGGTGTTTTTATTGCAGCACTAGTCACAATAACCAAAATATGGAAAAAACTTAATTGTTCATCAACAGACAAAAGGATAATGAAAATATGGTATACATACACAATGGAATACTGTTTAGCCACAAGAAATAATGAAATCCAATTATTTGTGGCAACTTGGATGCACCTGGAGGACATTATGTTATTTGAAATAAGTCAGGCACCTAAAGATAAATACCACATATTCTTACTCATATGTGGGAGGTTAAAAAGTTGATCTCATAGAAGTAGAGAGTAGAATACTTGTTGCTAAAGCTGAGAAGGACAAGGGGTAGTGACATGGGAAGAGGTTGGTTAATAGATACAAGGTTACAGTTAGAAAGAATTAGTTCTAGTGTTTTACAGCACCGTAGGGTGACTATAAGAAACAATTTATAGTATATTTTTAAGTAGCAAGAAGAGAGGATTTTGAATATTACCAGTACAAAGGTAATATTTGAGAGGATGGATATACTAATTGCCCTGATTTGATCATTACACATTGCATACGTGTATGGAAATATCATACTGTACCCCATAAATATGTACAACTATTATGTATCAAAAATAATAAAAAAACAAATAAAATAAATAATATATGTTTAAAATACATAAAGAGATAAACCAGATTAGGTTAAAAATAGAACTACCATCTGATTCACCAATCACACTACTGGATTGTATGGGAAATGAAATCAGTATTTCGAAGAGATTTATGCACTCCCATGTTCACTGCAGCACTGTTTACAATAGCCAAGATACAGAATCAAATAAGTCTCCAAGAATGGATGAATAGATAAAGAAAAATCTGGTATATACACACAATGGGATACTATTCAGCCATAAAAGGATGAAATCTTATCATTTGCAATCACATAGATAGACCTAAGGACATCATGTTACATGAAATAAGCCAGACACAGAAATACGAATACCATGTTATCTAACTCATATGTGGAATCTTAAAAATAAAAGTTGACATCACAGGAGCAGAGAGTGGAACAGTATAACAGTGGATACCTGAGGCTGAGGAGGGGAGCAAAGGAGGAGAGGATGGGGAGAGGTTGATCAACAGGTATAAGCTACAATTCAATAGGAGGAATAAGTTCTGATGTCTATTGCCCAGTAGAGTGACTATAGTAAACAGTAAGGTATTATATATTACAAATACCTAGAAGAGAGGCTTTTAAATGTTCTTACCACAAAGACATGGTAAATGTATGCGATGATAGGTAAACTAAGTACCCTGATTTAATTATGATACAATATATATATGCATGGAAACATCAAATTGTACCACACAAATATGCACAATTAAAAATCAAATTTAAAAAAATTAAAACAACCGTCTATGGACAAATGAGCTTATGCAGCTCTACTTGCCCTAAGAGAAATATAGATTTATGATAGCCAATTATAATAAAGATAAATATGCTGATTCGTGTATACTTTATGCCTGCACTTGTAACTGATAAACGGAGCTTCCTACTACTTTCAGTTTGAGGTCTCCTGGTTTGTGAACTGTTCTGCTGTATGCACAATACACTTTTTAAAAATTTCTAGTTTTCAGCTGGCACCATCCAGATCAATAAACTGACTCAGCACAAGAAGATAGCTTTGACTCCCTATGATTTCATCTCTGACCTGACCAGTCAGCACTCCCGGCTCACTGGCTTCCCCCCATCCACCAAGCTGTCCTTAAAAACTCTGATCTGATCCCCAAATGCTCAAGGAGACTGATTTGAGTAATAATGAAACTCCAGTCTCCCAAAAAAAAGAAAAAATTCTAGTTTCATCTAATTTTATTCTTGACAGAAGAGAGAGAAAAAAATATCAGAAGCCATTATGGAAAGTGGGTAAAGGAGCATTCTGAAGGGACCTAGTATGATTGCCAGACAGTGTCTCAGGTTTAATTGAAGGTGTTAATTATTAATTTATGTGAAATAAATCTACCTAGTTCTCTGCTCTTAGATTTGTGATCTTGGCCAAGTTACTTCAATAAATAATTCTAGATTCATTATGTAAAATGGTAGTGATAAAACACTTATCTCATAATAGTGCTTTGTGGAACTTAGTGCAGCCAAACTAAAGATTTCTTTCCTAGATCTGCTACATACAAAGTCCCAGCTCAAGTCTCCTTCCAACTTCAATGTGTCCTCTAATCCAACCCACCTCAGAACTCCAAGCCCTGAGTCCCTGAGGGGAAAATCTCTAACCAGAGGTACCACCGATCACTAAAGACCTATCCCCACAGCAAAGGCAAAGGAAGAACTCTTGGAGCCCCCATCTATAAAGGAGGTTGGTTTTAAAGTTGGGGGAGGAGGAAGTTGAAGAAAGGGCCAAGTCAGTGGATTCTAGCACACAGAGAAGGTGTGGATGGACAGCACTATGCTTCTAGACAGGAGAGCTGGATGAAAGAAGGACAGAGGGGCAAGGAGTACACTTGCAGAGGTTAGGGTAAAAAAATTATGGTAATTAGAATGTTTGGGGGCCTGTTTTCCAGAATTCTGATGTAGGAAGTGTCTTCCTAGGTGTTTAGGTTTTTCATTCACTTACTTTAGGTATCAGTGGTCTTCAAACTAGTGTATTACATACACCTAAGGATGTGAAAAGATTCTTCAAGAGTACTCAGATACTTGTAGCTCTAACAAGATATATATCCGTATCCTAAATTCCGTATGGGTTCTTTCTTAAAATTAATGGTAGAGGTTCATTTCCTGTCCCAGGCTCTCATGATTGTCTTCTTTTTATTTTTTTAAAAAGCAAGGCATAGCCCTTTTCTTTTTCTTTCCCCCTTTTCCTAATCCTTTACCCTTTCTCTTTATTTCCTTTCCCTTCTCTTCCTGAACAATTCACTTCTAAAGCATTTAGGTAAGGCAGAGCAAAGTAGAAGTCTCTTGGCAGTGCAACAATGGGTCAGGGTGAAGAAGGGGAGCTGTGGTGGTCCATGATCAAGCAGGTTGAGGTGTTAAGTCTGGGAGGCAGCGTGATGTTGGCAAGGAGGAAGTTCACTGGAGTGGAGCTCACTGTGGAGTGTCAGAGCCAGAGCACAATGAGGAACGGGGAATGACATGATTTGTCCAAGCAAGGTAAGGTAGGCATCCATGGAGAGGGGAGGCCCAGCATAGAGTGTTGGAGAGGGTGGAAGAGGTCATTCACGTAGGAAACAGAGATGGGAAATTGGCTTCATGCAGGGAGACAGATCAAAAATTAAATATATTAAGGATAAAAAGAGCCAAGATTCTCCCTTTCAGAGAAGACAGGCATAAATACTGAAATGTAGGGGAAAAAACTAAAATAGTCCCTGCGGTATTGGATTAGAATTGGAGGCTTTGCTATGAACTTTTGGTTTTCAATACAGGCAGATATGTGTAGAAATATAGACACAAATGTGTGTTCTCTGGTCCTGTCCACTAAGAGAGTCTGGAAACAGCAGTAGTCCAATAATAGTGAGCACACCTGGCACTTAGCTCTTGACTCCTTGGATAACTGGCTGATTTTAATACTGATAAGGGAAAGCACAAAATGAGCCTGGAACACCTTTTGTACCAGAAGAGACATGCTAAAAAAAAAAAAAGATGAAGATTTATCCAAAGGACTCAGAAGCCAGCTTGAGGAGGTTGCTACTGGCTAAATAGAGAACAACATGAGCATCAAAATAAATAATGATCATGATGTATTATAAACCATTCAATAAGGCTGAGCATGGTGGCTCACGCCTATAATCCCAACACTTTGGGAGGCTGAGGCAGGTGGATCACCTGAGGTCAGGAGTTAGAGACCAGTCTCGCCAACATGGTGAAACCCGGTCTCTACTAAAAATACAAAAAAATTAGCCAGGCGTGGGTGGCAGGCGCCTGTAATCCCAGCTGTTTGCGAGGCCAAGGCAGGAGAATCACTTGAACCCGGGAGGCGGAGGTTGCAATGAGCCGAGATCATACCATTGCATGGCTGGGTGCAAGAGCGAGACTCTGTCTCAACAACAATGACAGAAATCTGTTCAATAAAATAGAATACCATAAATCCAAACAGACATTCGTAGATAAATGAATAAATTAAAAGTTTGTTAAGAAATTGAATATTTACAGAGCTTTAAAATACCTTCCCACAAATATGTATTTTGTGTAAAGTATAAGAGTAACTTTACAGTGGATATGTAACTTGACAGAGGGTACAACTTCAGTGATCACATAAACATCATCGAAGAGATTGAAATCTTATATGATTGAGATAAGAATGTATTGAGAATACAGAAACATCTCTGAAATATTTCTGCCTAAAATGCATAATCTGAATCTAACATGAGAAAATATTAGACAAACCCAAATCGAGGAACATTCTACAAAGTAGCTGGCCTGTAATCTTCAAATTGCCAAAGTCGTAAAAGAAGGAAAGACTAAGGAACTGTTCTAAATTGAGTAAGACAAAAGAGACAGGACAACTAAATGCAAAGAGTGATATGGAGCAAATTCTGGTGTAACTTGAATAGGATCTAAGAAATATATAGTAATAATGTACCAATGTTAATTTCCCAGTGTTAACTCTTGTACTGCGTTTATGTACAAGAATGACCTTCCTCATAAGAAAGTTACACTTAAGTATTTGGGAGTGATGAGACATCATGTCATAACTTACTCTCAAATGGTTCACACCCACAAAAAAACTTTGTATTGTATCTCAACTCTTTGGTAAGTTTGTGATTATTTTGAAATAATAATATAATAATAATAAAAATAGAGATGATTCATCTCAAATCTTAAGATAGTGTATTGTCATGAAGTGTAAAATGTCAAGGGCATCAAAATGAAGAGATCATGTGAGAAGTCCTTCAATCAAGGCACTGTGAAGTCCACCGTCCCATCCATCTCATTAAGAAATGCGTATCCAAATATGATTTTATCTCTTATGTTTAATAATCATTAATTAAATTACCTAATATTTATGTCGATTTGATCAGTTAATAATTGAAATGATAAAGCAAAAAGAAAGGGTCTGACACTTTGAAGCTTTATAGTCTTTATAGTCATAAGAAATTTTAAAATATACGTACACATGAATATACACATTTGTTGCAAAAAACTGTGACAGGATAATCTACAGAGACTTTCAATATTTTACTTAAGAATAAAATTCTTTTAAGGCAGTGGAAAAAAATAAGAAAAAAGATAAATACAAAATTTTCAAATATTGAAAAAGAGCTTGTTCACTTATTTTTTAAATGGATGATAGTAAGTTTCTTTTTTCTTTTTTTTGTTTTAGGAAACAGAGTCTTGCTCTGTCACCCAGGCTGGAGTGCAGTGGCATGGTCTTGGTTCACTGCAACCTCTGCTTCCTGGGTTCAAGTGATTCTCTTGCCTCAGTCTCCTGAGTAGCTGGGATTACAGGCGCCCACCATCATGTCCAGCTAATTTTTGTATTTTTAGTAGAGACTGAGTTTCACCATTTTGGCCAGGCTGGTCTCGAACTCCTGACCTCAGGTGGTCTGCCCACCTCAGCCTCCTCCCAAACTGCTGGGATTACTAGCATGAGCCACCGTGCCCAGCCAATGCTATTTCCAAATACATGAGTTTCATAAAAATATGCATGGATTCATTTCAAAGTCATAAAACATTTCCTTCGTTAAAATGTCAATATTTGTAATGTATTTTAAAAACTACAATCCTTGCAATATTTAAATGTATATGAAAATGGCAGATGTCAACTTGAAAATGTGTGAGGGGGTATGAACCTGTTTAAAATTCCTTTAGGGAGAGGCCAGGCGAGGTGGCTCACAGCTTATAATCCCAGCACTTTGGGAGGCCATGGTGGGTGTGATAGCTTGAGGCCAGGAAGTAATTCAAGACAAACCTGTACAAGAAAGTGAGACCTCATCTCTACAAAAATAAATAAATAAAAATTCGCCAGGCATAGTCTTGATCATGCCACTGCATTCCAGCCTGGGCAGCAGAGTGAGTCTCTGCATGAAAATAAATAGATAAAATAAATAAAATTCCTTTAGGGATATGCAAGCAAAACTTTTGAAGATCTCTGCTCTAGACTACATATATATGATCAAACATGTTCTCACATTTAATGGAAGACAGACATATATATCAGCATTATACAACAGAAGTTATAATACAAGCCGCAAATGCAAGGCAGATATGTAGTTTTAGGTTTTCTAGCCACATTTTTAAAAGGAAAAAGAAATAGAAAAAAATGTTTAAGAATGTATTTTATTTAAACTAATATACCAAAAATATTATAATTGCACAGCATGAAATCAATGTAAAAAATAGTGATTTTTACTTGTTTGTCCTAAGTTTCAAAACATCGTGTGTGTTTTACACCCACAGCACATTTCAATCTAGACAAGCCACATTTCCTTTCTTTTCTTTTTTCTTAACTTTTAAGTTTAGAGGCACATGTGCAGATTTGTTACACAAGTAAACCTGTGTCATGGGGGTTTGTTGTACAAACTATTTCATCACCTAGGTATTAAACCTAGTACCCACAAGCTATTTTTCCTGATCCTCTCCCTCCTCCCACCCTCCACCCTCTGATAGGCCCTGGGTGTGTTGTTCCCCTCTAAGTGTCCACGTGTTTTCATCATTTAGCTCCTACTTATAAGTGAGAACATGTGGTGTTTCATTTTCTGTTCCTGCATTAGTTTGCTAAGGATAATGACCTCCAACTTCATCCATGTCCCTGCAAACGACATGATCTCATTCTTTTTTATGGCTTCATAGTATTCCATGATGTATATGTACCACATTTGCCTTGTCCAGTCTATTATTGATGGGCGTTTAAGTTGACGCCATGTCTTTGCTATTGTGGATAGTGCTGCAATGAACATACACGTACATATGTCTTAATAATAGAATAATTTATATTTTGGGGTTATGTACCTAGTAATGGGATTGTTGGGTCGAATGGTATTTCTGTCTTTAGGACTTTGAGGAATTGCCCCACTGTCTTCCATAATGGTTGAACTAATTTATACTCCCACCGACAATGTATAAGTGTTCCTTTTTTTCCACAACCTCACCAGCATCTGTTACTTTTTTACTTTTTCATAGTAGCTATTCTGATGGGTGTGAGATAGTATCTCATTGTGGTTTTGATTTGCATTTCTCTAATGATCAGTGATGTTGAGCTTTTTTTCACATGATTGTTGGTCACGTGTATGTCTTCTTTTGAAAAGTGTCTGTTCATGTCCTTTGCCTGTGTTTTAATGGGATTGTTTTTTCTTGTAAATTTGTTTAAGTTCCTTATAGATAATAGATATTAGACCTTTGTCAGATGCATAGTTTGCAAAAACTTTCCCCCATTCTGTAGGTTGTCTGTTTAATAGTTCATTTTGCTGTGCAGAAGCTCCTTAGTTTAATTAGACCCCATTTGTCAATTTTGCTTTTGTTGCAGTTGCTCTTTGTGTCTTCATCATGAAATCTTTGCCTGCCCCTATGTCCTGAATGGTATTGCCTAGGTTGTCATCACGAGTTTTTATAGGTTTGGGTTTTACATTTAAGTCTTTAATCCATCTGGAGTTAATTTTGTATATGGTGTAAGGAAGGTAGACCAGCCACATTTTAAGTGCTCAAAAACCATATGTCATTACCATATTGGAGCATATACGTGTATCTTCAAACCCTAATAATTCTGGCACACTGAATTTTTTAATTATTTTATTTTTTATTAATAGGAAGTAGAAAATATTAAATTTCTATATGAGGAAATGAGATGAGAATTGGCTGTAAGCTACCATAATAAATGAAACATACTGAATTGGAAAGCAATCATGAAAAACTCATCCAGGGACTTGATCCATTTTAGCTTGAAGATTTTGGCAGCCTCAGCGCACCTTCCAATTGCATTTAAAGCAATCAGCATCACCTATCTATATAATGTAATGTGTACTTCATTAGCTGTTCAGAGCACCTTTTCTTTTCGCTAATGACACAATCCTAGGTATTAGTTTTTAGAATGGTTAAAAAGAATTTCTCACATTTAAATGTAGTTTTTAAAGATTTGTTTGGCATTGGTATTTTTTACCAGCCTCTCACTTTGCTTTGTTTCCAGACTCCTCTCAAAGGCAATACACTTTTTAAACAATCAGATAAAAGGTATAATCATTAGACAAAAATTGTCAGTATTCCCACCACCTCACTCTATGACAAAGATTCAGAGACAAATTTGAATGCTGAGAGAAGTTGCTTGCAAAGGGGCCAGCTTCCAAAAGAATGCATGCACTGAATAAAAACGATAGCAATATTTAAAGACAAAAAGAACAAAGTTACTGTTATTTTATCCATTATTTTCATTGAAAGAAAAACAGTAGCTTCTCATGTGATTATTGTACATGCAAGGGGTGCTACACAACTGCAAAGGTCAGCATTACAAGCAGTGAGCCATGTACTTGTTTTCTCAGTGGAAGTCAGTAACTTAGAAGAAATAAACCCAATACTTCATCTATGATAGGAATTAATGTTAAGCAGAACTATTAATAGTTTAAGAAAAGATAAAGTGTTGTTTCATTTTTTATCTCAAATTAAAAGTTTTTTCTGGACTGTGGTTCATGACATAGTTGTTTGTTCTTAGTTGTGAATAGTGTTAGGCTAAGGTCAAGATATCACTTTTATTTTCTCATCTGCCTGAATTCAGCATACCTTAACAGAATTTATAAAGTATCAGAAGAGTAGTTGGACACACAGACACATTCTCAAGCAGGTGTATTTTAGGAATCCAAAATTTTAAATATGAAGCTTAGGATCTGAAAATCAATTTCCTTAAAATTATCCATGATTACAAATACTTATTCCTGTTTCTAAGAGTTTTCTAGTTTTAACTCTTATACTTCGAGTTATTATTCAGTTAAGTTAATTTTTGTATGTGGTGTGAGTTCGGGGCTCAACTTTATTCTTTTGCCTGTGGATATCCAGTTATCCCACGCCATTTATTTTTCTTTTCCAGTTGAATTGTCTTGGCACTTTTGACAAATATCAATTGACCATAAACATAATGGTTTATTTCTGGACTTTCAATTCTATTCTGTTAATCTGTGTGTCTATCCTTAGATATGACAACCAAAGCACAAGAGATAGGAAAAAAAATAGAATGAGCTTCATTAAAATTTAAAACATTTTGCTTCAAAGAATAGTATCAATAAAATAGAAAGACAACTCACGAATGGGAAAAAAGTATTTGAAAATCATATATCCAAAAAGATATTTGTACCCAGAATATACACTAAGTCTTACAATTCAACAACAAAAAGGCAACAGAGTTTTAAAATGGGCAAGTGATTTGAATAGGCAGTTCTCCAAAGAATATACACGAATGGCCAATAAGCATAGGAAAAGATATTCAACTTCATTGGTAGAAATAAAACAGCAATGGGATGTGACTTTATATTCTCTAGGATAGCTAAAAAGAAAAAGAAAGACAATAACAGTGTCAGTATGAATGTGGAGAAATCGAAACACTCACACATTTCTGGTGAGAATACAAAATGATGCAGCCACTTCAGAAAACAGTTCGGCAATTTCTAAAAATATTAAACATGAAAGTTTTAGGGGAGCAAGATGATGGACTAGAAGGCTCCACCAATCATTCTCCCCATAAGGACACCAATTTAACAGCTATCTACACAAAACAAGCACCTTCATAAGAACCAAAAATCAGGTGGGCACTCACAGTACCTAGTTTTAACTTCATATCACTGAAAGAGGCACTGAAGAGTAAGAAAAAAAAAAACAGTCTTGAATCACCAATACCAACCCCTCACCCATCACCCAACAGCAGTGGCATGGTGTGGAGCACATTTCTGTGCACTAGGGGGAAGGAGAGAGCAGTAATTCTGAGACATTGAACTCAGAGCTGCCCTATTATCACAGAAAACAAAACCAGAACAAACTCAGCTGATGCTCACCCACAAAGGGAGCATTAAACCAGCCCTAGCCAAGAAGAAATCACGGAGCCCAGCAGTCCAAAGATGAGTTCCTACAAGCCTAGTCACTGTGAGTTAAGTGTTCTGGGGCTCTAAACAAACTTGAAAGGCAGTATAGGCCACAAGGACTTCAACTCCTGTATGAGTACTAAGGCTGAACTGAGCCCAGAGCCAGTGGACTGGTGGTGGGCATGTAACCTACTGAGACACCTGCCAGGATGGCTAAGAGACTGCTGACATCACTCTTCCCCTAACCCAAGGCTGCATAGCTCATGGCTCCAAAAAGATCCCTTTCCTTTGCTTTAAGAGAGAAGAGGGAAGAGTGGCAAGGGCTTTGTCTTGCATTTTGGATGCCAGCTCAGCCACAGTAGGATAGAGCACTGGTCAGAGTCAAGAGGCCCCCATCACAGGCCTTAGATGCCAGATGGTATTTCTTGAAAAACACTGGCCCAGAAGGGAACCCACTGCCTTGAAGGGACGAACCTAATCCTGGCAGCATTCATCACCTGCTAACTGAAGGGCCCTTTTTCCCTGAACAACCAGTAGCAATACCCAGGTACTATGTTGAGGGCCTTGGGTGAGACTCTGAGATTTGATGGCTTCAGGTGAGACTCAGCACATTTTCAGCTATGGTGGCTATGAGGTGAGATTCCTTTCATGTGAGAAAAGTGGAGGAAAAAGTAAAGGGTACCTTGTCTTAGACACCAGCTCAGCCACAGGGAGGTAGAGCACCAACTGGGCTCTTGGGGTCCCCAATTCCAGGACTTGGCTCTTGGATGGCATTTCTGGACCTGCCCTGGACCAGAAGGGAGCCTGATGCCCTGAAGAGTGAGTCCTAGGCCAGGCAGCATTCACCACAAGCTGACTGAAGCACCCTCAGGCCTTAAGAGAACATCAGTGGTAGTCTGGCAGTACTCCCCATGCACCTGTGATGGCCGTGGCTACAGGTGAGGCTGCTCTGCCTTTGGAAAGAAAAGGGAAGAGTGGGAAGGACTGTGTCTTGTAGTTTGAGTGCCAGCTTAACTGCAATACAATAGAACACCAAGTAGACTTCTAAGGTTTTTTACTCTAATCACTCCCAGATGGCACCTCTCTCTTTCACTCCCAGACGGCACCTCGGGACCTACCTGGAGCCCCGCAGAGCTCACGACCCTGAAGAGAAGAACACAGTCCTGGCTGGTTTTGCCACCTGTTGATTGTAGAGCCCCAGGGCCTGGAGCAAACATAGGCCACAGCTAGGGAATGATGATAGCAGGCCTTGGGAAAGACCAGTATTGTGCTGGCTTCAAGTCTAACCCAGCACAGTTCCATTAGTGGTGACCACAGGGATACCTGAGTCACTCCACTTCCAGTTCCATGTGGCTCAAAATAGAGACAGAGAGAGATTCTGTTTGGGGAAAGTAAGAGAAGAGAACAAGAGTCTCTGCCTGGTAATCCAGAGAATTCTTCTGGATCTTGTCCAAGACCATCAAGGTAGTACTTCTATAAGTCTGCAGGAACCACGGAGTTACTGGACTTGTGGTGCCCCCTAAAGCAGTCACAGGTTGGATCACAACAACCAAATCCTTTTGAGTATCTGGAAAATCTTACCAAGAAGAATGGGTACAAACAAGCCCAGACTGAGAAGACCACAATAAATACTTAAGTCTTTAATGCCTAACACAGATTAACATCTAAATGTATCAATAATTGATAAACAGAAAAACATGACCTCTCCATATGAACTAAATAAGGCAGCAGGGATCAATCCTGGAGAAACAGAGATATGTGACCCTTCAGACAGAGAATTAAAAATCTGTTTTGAGTAAACTCAAAAGAAATTCAAAAAAACACAGGGAAGGAATTCAGAATTCAATCAGGCAAATTTAACAGAGACTGAAGTAATTAAAAAGAATCAAGCAGATATTCTGGAACTGAAAAATGCAGTTGACATATTGAAGAATGTGTCAGAGTCTTTTAATAGCAGAACTGATCAAGCAGAAGAATTAGTGAGCTTGAAGACAGGCTGTTTGAAAATACACAGTCAGAGAAGACACACAAAAAAAGAATGAAAACCAGTGAAGCACACCTACGGGATCTAGAAAATAGCCTCAAAAGGGCAAATCTAAGAGTTATTGGCCTTAAAGAGGAGATAGAGAAAGAGATAGGGGTAAAAAGTTATTTAAAGGGATGATAACAGAGATCTTCCCAAACCTTGAGAAAGATATTAATATCCAAATACAGGAAGGTTATAGAACACCAAGCAGATTTAACCTAAAGAAGACTACCTCAAGGCATTTAATAATCAAACTCCCAAAGGTCAAAGATAAAGAAATAATCCTAAAAGAAGCAAGAGAAAAGAAATAAATAACATACAATAGAGTGCCAAAACATGTGACAACAGACTTTCAGTAGAAACCCTACAGACCAGGAGAGAGTGGCATGACATATTTAAATTGCTGAAGGATGAAAACTTTTACCCTACAATAGTATATCCGGTGAAAATATTCTTCAAACATGAAGGAAAAATAAAGATTTTCCCTGACAAACAAAAGCAGAGGGATTTCATTAACACCAGGCCTGTCCTACAAAAAATGCTAATAAGAGTACCTTAATCAGAAAGAAAATGATGTTAATGAAAAATAAGAAATCATCTGAAGATACAAAACTCACTGGCAATAGTAAGTACACAGAAACACAGAATATTATCACACTGTAGTTGTTGTGTGTAAACTAATCATAAATAGAAGTACTAAATGATGAACCAATCAAAAATAATACTTACAACAGCTTTCAAGACATAGACAGTACGATAAGATGTAAATAGAAACAGCAAATATTTAAAAAGCAGGGTGACAAAGTTAGGACATAGAGTTTTTATTAGTTTCCTTTTTGCTTGTTTGCTTATTTGTTTATGAAAATAGCATTAAGTTGTTATCAGCTTAAAATAATGGGTTATAAGACAGAATTTGCAAGCCTCATGGTAATCTCAAACCAAAATACATACAACAAATCCACAAAAAATAAAAAGCAAGAAATTAAATCATATCACCAGAGAAAACGGTCTTCACTTAAAGGAAAACAGGATGGAAAGACAGAAGAAAGAGAAGACCACAAAACAACCAGAAAACAAATAACAGAATGGCAAAAGTACGTTTTTACTTATCAATAACAACATTGAATGGAATGGACTAAACTTTTCAGTCAAAAGACATAGAGTACCTGAATGGATTAAAAACAAACAAGACCCAATAATCTGTTGCCTACAAAATAGACACTTCACCTATGAAGAAATACACAGACTGAAAACAAAAGAATGGAAAAGTATATTCCATGACAATAGAAAACAAAAAAGAACAGAAGTAGCTATACTTATATCAGACAAAATAGATTTCAAGACAAAAACTATAATAAGAGACAAAGGAGGTCACTATATAATGATAAAGGGGTCTGAATTGCTAAAGAGGATATAACAATTTTAAATATATATGCATCCAATGCTGAAGCACTCATATATAATAAAACAAATATTATTAGAGCTCGAGAGAGATAGACTCCAATATAATAATAGCTGGAGACTCTAACACTCCACTTTCAGCATTGGAGAGGTCTTCCAGACAGAAAATCAACAAAGAAACGCTGGACTTTATCTGCCCTATATACCAAATGGACCTAATAGATATTTATACAACATTTCATCCAACAGCTGCAGAATAGAGATTCTTTTCCTCAGCACAAAGATTATCCTCAAGGATAGACCATATGTGAGGTCATAAAACAAGTCTTAAAACATTCAACAAGTTGAAATAATATTAAGCATTTTCTCTGACCACGATGGAATAAAGCTATAATAACAAGAGGAATTTTGGAAACTATAAAAATACATGGAAATTAAACAACATGCTCCTGAATGACCAGTGAGCCAATGAAGTAATAAAAAAAGGAAGTGGAAAATTTTCTTAAAACAAATGATAATGGAAACACAGCAGACCAAAACCTGTGGGATACAGCAAAAGCAGTGCTAAGAGGGATGTTTATAGCTATAAGTGCCCACATCAAAAAAGAAGAAAAACTGCAAATAAACAGCCTAATGATACATCTTAAATAACTAGAAAAGCAAGAGCAAACCAAACACAAAATTAGTAGAAGAAAAGAAATAATAAAGAGCAGAGAAGAAATAAATGAAATTGAAATGAAGAAAACAATACAAAAAACAAACAAAAATGATTTTTTTGAAAAGTTAAGCAAAATTGACAAAGCATTAGCCAGACTAAGAAGAGGGAAGATCGAAATAAATAAAATCAGAGATGAAAAAGGAGACATTATAACTGATACTGAAGAAATTCAAAGGATCATTAGTGGCTACTATGACCAACTGTATGTCATTACATTGGGAAATCTAGAAAAAATGGGCAAATTTCTAGACATATACAACGTACCAAGATTGAACTATGAAGAAATCCAAAACCTGAACAGAACAATAACAAGTAATGGCATCAAAGCTGTAATAAGTCTCCCAGTAAAGAAAAGCCCAGGACCCAATGATTTCACTGCTGAATTCTACCCAACATTTAAAGAACTAACACCAATCCTAGTCAAACTATTCTGAAAATAGAGGAAGAGGGAATACTTCCAAACTCATTCTGCAAGGCCAATATAACGTTGTTATTAAAGCCAGACAAAAACACATTAAAAGGCCAGTGGCTCACACCTGTAATCCCAGCATTTGAGGAGGCTAGGTGGATCCCCAGAGGTCAGGAGTTCAAGACCAGCCTGGCCAACGTGGCAAAATCCAGTCTCTACTAAAAATACAGAAATTACCTATCATAGTAGTGGGAGCCTGTAGTCCTGGCTACTAAGGAAGCTGAGGCAATAGAATTACTTGAACCTGGGAGATGGAGGTTGCAGTGAGCTAAGATTGTGCCACTATGCTCCAGCCTGAGCAACAGAGCAAGACTCCATCTCAAAAAATATGTAAAAAATAAAAAAACACGTTAAAAAAGGAAAACTAGAGGCCAATATCTCTGATGACTTTTTGTTTGTTTGTTTTTGTTTTTTGTTTTTTGTTTTGAGACTGGGTCTTCCTCTGTCACCCAGGCTGGAGTGCAGTGGCATGATGATCTTGGCTCACTACAGCCTCGACCTCCTGGGCTTAAGCAGTTCTCCCAGGAGCCTCCCAAATAGCTGGGACTATGGGCGCATGCCACCAAAATTTGATTTCTCACCTGATTTCCCTAGTCCCCACTCTGACTGGTGTACTATAATGTCATTATTGTTCCTCATGGGGAAACATAGAGTCTGATGGTTGCAAATCTCATGTCTGCC
Organism: Macaca mulatta; assembly: GCF_049350105.2. Lineage (NCBI taxonomy): Eukaryota > Metazoa > Chordata > Mammalia > Primates > Cercopithecidae > Macaca > Macaca mulatta. Next base: position 83,311,793 of record NC_133419.1, read on the forward strand.
AGGGCCAACACATTAGCCATCACCATCATAGATGATTAAGACCTTCCAAGTCTTAAGTAAATGCATCTTATAGTCAGAACTTAAATCATACCTAGAACCCTATAGCCAGAAAGTTCAGTAAAGGTATAGTTTCTAGCCTCTGTAGTACAAGGCGTGAAGATGGTGCCTTGTAATCAGTTGGGAAAGACCGGAGTAAGAATGAACTTGAGGAAAATGTGATTTTTGGCCATGTTTAATTTTAAAATACCAAATTTAAGAATGATGTGTTGCACAACTCTACGGGATTCAGTGGAGTGCCATCCACATTTATACACACACACACATATATATATATTTTTTTAAATTTTTGCAGAGACAGAGTCTCACTATTTTGCCAAGGCTGGTTTTGAACTGCTGGCCTCTAGTAATCCTCCTGCCTTGGCCTCCCAAAGTTATATATATTTTTTCATGTTGAGATGTATATTGATTCTGAGATATATATATGTATATATGTGTGTAAGTATATGTGTATGTCTGTGTATGTGTGTGCACACAAAACTATATGTGATGGACCTGCCTCTTAGAATCAAAGTGAAGATTATTGGGTTCATGAGTTTAGAGCTCAGAGAAGAGGTCAGGGTCAGATATAAAACTCAGGAGCCATCAATATGTAAAAGTTATGTAAAGAAAGCCATTATAGTAAATCAGATCATATAGGGAAGGAAGAGTCTAATAGCACCTCAACATTCAGAACTCAGAATGAAGAGAAAGAGCCACCAAAAGAAGCTGGTCATAAGTAAAAAATGAGGTAGGAGAAAATGAGAAGAATGTAGTGTCATGGAGACAAAACTGTTGCATTCTGTTGAGAGGTCAAGAAAAATGCTGGCTGAGATCAACCATTCGGTTTTTGACACAGGACAGCAATTGTTACTGGTAAACAAGAGTAGTTTCACTATGATGGTGAAGAATTAGGATAGACTAGAAGATGCAAAAGTGGAGAGAGTGAGTTTAGCCAACACTTTCAGGAAATTTTATAGTAAAGAGGAGAGAAGAAATGAGAGAGTAATTGTTGACTGGTGGCTAACGGTAAGTATAATTTATCACATTCACAACATATCCTTTCATTGATAAAACAAAGACACTTAAACAGGAATAGATATTGAATTTTATTAATAGCTATTTTTAATAGACTTTATTTTTTAGAGCTGTTTTAGGCTTACAGAAAAATTGTACAGAAACTCAGATTTCCCATGAAAACCCTCCCCCATACACACATAGTTTCTCTTACAATTATCTTGCATTTATGCTATTTGTTACAATTGATAAGCCAATATTGATTCATTATTATTAACTAAGGTTTATAGTTTACCATAGGGTTCATTTTTTGGGTTGTACAGTTCTATTAATTTTGACAAATGTTTAATGCCATGTATCCACCATTCCAGTATCACACAAGATAGTCTCACTGACCTAAAAATGCCCTGTGTTACAATTATTTGTCCCTTTTCTCCAAACCTCTACCAACTGAGGCAGGAGAATAAGGTCTGGAGGCAGGGAACTTAAGGCCGATTCATGCTGACTGGATATCAGAGGCTACTTTCTTTTCAACCCCTCCTTTTTCTGGGTGGCAGATGAAAAATGACAATACCTCTGAATGGTCCCCTCCTATAACCAATCAGACGGGTCGTGGGCCTACTCTTCACTCTGATTGGTCCCCTCCTGCAACCAATCAGACTGGTCACGGGCCACTATTTCATCGGCATAGAGTGAATCAATGGGAAACCTCTACAGGGTGTTTAAACCCCAGAAAAATCTGTAACTGACACTCTTGAGCCACTTGCTTGAGCCCACCCCCACCCTGTGGAGTGAACTTTCTTTTAAAATAAATCTCTGCTTTTGCTGCCTTGCTTTGTTTGCACATTTTGTCCAATTCTTTGTTCAAAATACTAAGAACCTGAACAAGTACCTTCAACTGGTAACATAACTATTGTTCCTTTTACTATCTCTGTAATTTTGTCTTTGCCAGAACGTCAAATTGTTGGAATCATACAGTACGTAGGTTTTCAGATTGGTTTCTTTCACTTAGCTATATATATATATTTAAGTTTCCTCCATCTCTTTTTACAGTTTTATAGTTCATTTCTTTTATCACTGAATAATATTCCATTGTACACAGTACGTTTATCCATTCACCCATTAAAGGATATCTTAGTCGCTTCCAATTTTTGACAATCAAGAATAAAACTGCTATAAGCATTCATGTGCAAATTTCTGTGTGGATAAATTTTCCACTTATGTGGGTAAATACCAAGAAGTGAAATTGCTGAATCATATGGTAAGCCTATGTTTAACTTTGTTAGAAACTGATAGACTATCTTCCAAAATAGCTCTATTATTTTGCATTTCCACCACCAATGAATGAGGATTCCTGTTGTTACATATTTTCACCACTTCATGTTGTCAGTGTTTTGGATTTTAGCCGTTCTAATAGGTGTGTATTGGTATCTCATTGGTGTCTTAATTTGCAATTACATAACAACATATGATGTTGGGCATTTGTTCATATGCTGATTTGCAAACTGTATATTCTCTTTGGAGGTGCTTCAGTTCATATCTTTTGCTCACTTTGTAATTGGGTTGTTTTAACACAATTGGGTTGGTTATATATTGTTAAGTTTTAAGAGTATTTTGTATATTTTGGGTGTAAGTCCTTTCTCAGATATGTGTTCTGCAAATGTCTTCTCCCAGTCTGTGGCTTTTCTTTAAATTTTCTTGATATTATCTTCCACAGAGAAGTCTTTAATTTTAATGAAGTCTAAATTATCAACTTCTTCTTTCACGGATCATACTTTTGGCACTATATCTAAAAAGTCATCATCAAACCCAAGTTCACCTAGATTTTCTCCCATGTTGTCTTCTGGAAGTTGTATAGTTTTTTGTATCATGTTTAGGTCTATGATTCATTTTGAGTTCATTTTTGTGAAAGGTATAAAATCTGTGTCTAAGTTTTGTTTTGTTTATTTTGTTTTTTGGCATGGGGATGTCCAGTTGTTCCAGCACCATTTATTGAAAAACCTTTTCTCCATTGAATTGCCTTTGCTCAATTGTCAAAGTCCAGTTGAACTATATTTGCATGGGTCTATTTCTGGGCTCTCCATTATGTTCCACTGATCTATTTGTCTGTTATTTTGTCAATGTTTTCATCACTATGGCTCAATAGTAAGTCTTGAAGCCATAGAATGCCAATATTTTTTTTTCCGTATTGTGTTGGATATTCTGGTTCTTTTTCCTTTCTATATAAACTTCAGAATCTGTTTCCCAATGTCCACAAAATAAATTACTGTGATTTTGATTGGGATTATGTTAAATCTATATGGGAAGAACTGACATTTTAATAATATTTTCTTGCTGTCCATGAACATGGAATTATCTTTTCATTTATGTCTTCTTTGATTTTTTTTTAACAGTTGTATAGTTTTCCTCATATAAATATTATATATATCGTGTTAAGTTTATAACTATGTCATTTTTAGTGATACTGTAAAAGAAGTTGTGTTTTTAATTTAAAATATCAATTGCTCATTGCCATTAGACAGAAAAACAATTGAGTTTTTTATATTAATCTTTTATCCTGCAAACTCACTATAATCACTTAGTGGTTCCAGGATTTTTTGTTGGTTCTTTAGAATTTTCCAAATAGATAATTATATCATCTACAAACATAGTTATATTTCTTCCTTTTCAATCCATATCCCTTTTCAATTCTTTTCTCATTTTATTGCATTAGCTAAGACTTCCAATGTGGTGTTGAAGAGGAACGGTGAGGGAGACATCCTTATTTTGTTCCCAGACTTTAAGTTTCTGTCTATTCCTAGTTTTCTGAGACTGTATATAATGAATGGGTATTGGATTTTGTCCAATGCTTTCTTTACATTTGAAAAATTACATAATTTTTCTTCTTTAGTCTGTTGATGTGAAAAACTACATTAATTGATTTTTTAAATGTTGAATCAGTTTTGAATACCAGGAATAAATTCCACTTAACCATGGTATATAATTCATTTCAAATTACTTTTTAACTTTTATCAAGATGATTTACATGTGATGATTTTATTATTATATTTACTAATATTGGATTTTCCTAGTATTTCTGCAATTGAACTACGTATTTTATGGTGTATTCACTTTTTGTGTATGTGTGTGTGCCGGCGTCTCGCTCTGTCTCCCGGGCTGGAGTGCAGTGGCGCGATCTCGGCTCACTGCAAGCTCCGCTTCCCAGGTTCATGCCATTCTCCTGCCTCAGCCTCCCGAGTAGCTGGGACTACAGCCACCGCCACCTCGCCGGGCTAATTTTTTGTATTTGTAGTAAAGACGGAGTTTCACCGTGTTAGCCAGGATGATCTTGATCTCCTGGCCTGGTGATCCGCCCGCCTCGGCCTCCCGAAGTTTTGGGATTACAGGCGTGAGCCACCGCGCCCGGCCGATGTATGCACTTTTTAATATGATCATAAATTAAACCTGTATTATTTCATTGAGGATGTTTCTACCTAGTGGCGGTAGTGTGGAAGCATCAGATGCTTCCTACTGGAAAAGAGCAATGGCTTTCAAATCACATTATCCTAGATCTGAATCCTAAGGCCACAACTTAGTGATGGTCTGTGCTTGGACTAGTTATTTAATTTCCCTAGGACCTTAATCCTGTCCACATAAGGCCACAGGATTAAATAAATTAGTACAACCTCTATGGAAAACAATATGGAGATTTCTAAGAGAACTAAAAATAGAACTACCATTTGATCCAGTGATACCACTACTGGGTATCTACACAAGGGAAAAGAAATCATTATATTAAAAAGATGCCTGCATATGTATGTTTATCTCAGTACTATTCACAATAGCAAAGATACGGAATCAACTAAAGTATCCATCAGTGGATGATTGGATTTTTAAAATGTAGTATATATATATATACACACACACATATATACACATACACACACACACATATGCAATTGAATACTACTCAACCATAAGAAGAACAAAATCATGTCTTTTGCAGCAACATGGATGGAACTGGAGGCAATTATCTTATGTGAAATAACTCAGAAACAGAAAATGAGACACTGCATGTTCTTAGTTATAAGTGGAAGTGAAATAATTCATACACATAGGCATAGACACTGGAGTTATAAGTGGGAGTGAAATAATTCATACACATGGAATAATAGACACTGGAGACTGAGAAGAGGGGGAGGGGGGTGAGGGATGAGAAATTACTTGAGGGGTACAGTGTGCACTATTCAGGTAATGGCTACACTAAGAGCCCAGACTTCACCGTTATGCAATATATCCACGAAACAAAACTGCACTTGTATCTCCAAAATCTATATACTTTTTTAAAAAAATATATTATGTCTCATGGCATATGTAAGCACTCAATAAATGCAAGTTATTAATGTTAATATTTTAGATGAGATTATATACTTTTTTACACTCCTTTGCCAAATTTTATCAAAGTTTTTAGCAGATAAGAATATCAATGTATAAACAACAACAAAGAAAAAACATACACATTTTAAATTTTATTTTTAATCCCTCACTTCTACCCCTTAGGACATCCAGCAAGATTTCTTCAGCAGGCTTGGACTTTTGGTGGAGAAAAATCAGGAAAGGAAGATGTGGGTAGTCCCTACTCTCTATCTTACCACAAATGCTGGGGCAAAGGAGCATAAAGACTAGCTACCTGCTCAAAGTGGGGAAGAAAGTGAGTAAGATGTAGAGATGTAGAGAGAAATAACATAATTAACATCTCAAATATCTATCCTGGCCTAAAAATGAACGTAGCTTCTTAAATAACTCAGAAAACTTTCTTTTTCTTAGCACTGGAAAAGTAATCATAAAAAAAAAACAAAGCCTCTCTTTCCCCTCCTCCTCCTCCTCTACCCTCTCCACATTTCTCTCATACTCCTTTTGAAAAAAAATTGCCCATAAAATTTTCTGGATGAGATAATTTTCTGGATGGGAGCACTTTCTGGAGGAAAATGTCTTACATTTAATAGACGAAAAACAAAGCTAACGTCTGCATTTTGATCTACATCAAAAACAAACTACCCCATGTCAATGATTTCACACGTGCTAGAAGCAGTTAGTGTAAAATCCATTGATCCAGGAAGTCTTGTGCCCAAATGATATCATCTCTCCATTAATTACTAAGAAATACGAGAGAGGGAAGATTACAAAGGAACAAGAAGCAAAAATAGGCCAGGCGCAGTGGCTCACACCTGTAATCCCAGCACTTTGGGAGGCCAAGGCAGGAGGATCACGAGGTCAGGAGTTCGAGACCAGCCCGGCCAACAAGGTGAAACCCCATCTCTACTAAAAATACAAAAAATTAGCCAGGTGTGGTGATGGGTGCCTGTAGTCCCAGCTACTCGGGAGGCTGAGGCAGGAGAATGGCATGAACTCAGGAGGTGGAGTTTGCAGTGAGCCGAGATCTCGCCACTGCACTCCAGCCTGGGTGACAGAGCAAGACTTTGTCTCAAAAAAAAAAAAAAAAGCAAAAATAAATCCAACAAGCAATTAATACGTGCCTCTTGCGTTGTTAGGCCTTTTATATATCATTCGCATGTTTGTATATGAAAATGAAAATAGCAAGGTAAGTTTGTTGTCACCATTTTATGGATGAGAAAACAGGGTTATTGAGGTCATACCACCAGTAGATGGTGGAGCAAATATTTAAATCTAGTTCTGATTGATGCCTAAACCTATCCTTTCTACTGCATCTCCACTGCTTTATAGCAAATTAACGACAAATACGTGAATCTTCCTCCCAAACTTCACTGTTGCAAAGTAAGATTTCTAATGGGTCTAGCTCTTTGATAAGCTGTAAGCTGAGGGAAGACCTGTAAAAACTAATATATATTTATTAACATCAGAGTAAATTTCACTGCAGAATACAGGCCTCCTAAACATTTCTCTTGAAAAACCTGCATCCCAGATGAAGACCTATATTATGAGGAAACCTTTTTTAAAGGACAGTTTGGGAAGGGGATGGTTGGGCTGAACATTTGGGTCTTTAAGGCCTTTTTTTTAAAAAAAGGATCACTTATATAGAGATTTGGGATTCCTTTTTCCAAATCCCCTATATGTGGATAGCCCCCAAGTAAGAGGCTGAGCCTTATTAATGGGAAAGGAATATCACCCACTTCTATTTTCATGCAAATTGTCCCAGCAGAATAAAAAGGGGGACAGTGAAAGTGATGACACTGATCTAATTATCTGCAGGCCAATATCACCAACTTCCTGAAAGGAGCCCACAGAATGGCCTGACACAGACACACAAAACACAGCCAGGAAACAATCGGGACCTTAGCAACAAGGCAAAAACTGGCTCCTCTCTGCATAAAGAGCTGTTTTATGAGCATTTCTTGTTACTTTCAATAAAGCCCCACCACCCCCTGCCTTAAAAAGGTCCATTTTTAATCGATGCCCCCATTGCCCTACAATCACTGACATGTACCATTCCACCAGCTCTGCCTTCAAAACCAGCATCCACTCACATAGTTTCAAGCCCTGGTTTATGAGAGACATAGAACATAAGAATACGACTTCAGTGGTTACAAAGCCTTAGCATCCTAACAGTGTGCTACTTCACAAACTCTCTCATATGATCCTCAGAACCACAGAGCAAAGCAAGTGTCAAAGTCCTCTCACTTAAGATGAGGAAAATGAAATCCAGGGAGATTTGGTCACCTGATGAAACCTTCAGAGCCAGCAACTATGGGTAAAGGTGCCAGAAGTCCAAAATTCTTTATACTGCACCACACGGCGGCTATGTTGTTAATACATCGGCGAAAGGATAAAATGAGAGCTGTCCCCTAAAAAGCAACTTTTAATTTAGTTCAGCAATTTCCTGGTTTACTTTAGTTCTTTGAACCCAGCCTGCTTGATCTGGGTCCTAAAGCCCTCCCAACCTTTGCTGAGGAGTCTCTGCCCCATCCCAATTCTCTCACCATCACCTCCCAGTTTGATGCTAGCTCTAATCCTACTTCAAATCCTGTCCCTGCCTTACCCCAATTCCCTATTGTCTAAGTATCATCACTGCCAAGAACCCTTGCTGCTGTATCATAAGTGGTTCTGGTTCCCAGATAAAACTGCTGGCCACCTGATACCAGTCTGGATTAAATCAAATTCTTGGCTATCCCCCCGAGAGGTCAGAGGTCAGGTCTCCTCTGCAGAGAGCTTCATTCCTCCAACATGGGCCCTCCCTGTGCCTAGCCCCAGTCACTTCTCCAGGGCCTGACTTTAAAGTTTCATACCCTGTGGCAGAGGCAGAGTAGAGTAGGGAATGATCCCGCCTGACTCCAAGGGAATGACTTGGAGTCTGGCAGAGACCTCGGTTTAAGTCCCATTATATGAGCTGGGTAAGTTATGTCAGTTCTGTAAACTTTTTCAACCTGCATAAGAAACAGAATACTATTCACCTTCTGAGAAACCTGGGACACTATGGTTGTGCAATAAAGGGTAGGTGTTCTCATTACTTGTCAGCTATTCCCTAAGGTTTGTCCAAGGCCATTACTTTTTTACTTGTATTTAATCAAAATTCCCCCTACTATTATTTGAGTATAACTTTATATTCAAATTAAATGACAATAAGTTGCTTACTACGTATGAATAGCTAATACTATTTAAGGAGTGGATAAATGACTAAATAAATGAATGAATAATCACATCAGTGAGTCAAACCATTTGATATACCTGGAGTAAATGAATCAATTCTATTTAACAAATATATATAAATAGCTATTACATCCCAGCACCCTGCGAGGTCCTAGGTAAATAGTAGTGAATAAGATAGACAGGATGTTTACCTTCATGAAGCTTACCATTCAGCAATTACTCTCTCCTTCCTATGGATTTTGATATGCAGTCTATTACAACACTGAGCAAACTGTATTGGAACTATTTGCTTTGGAAGTTGCCTTCTCTTCCGTGAAGGGCACTTGGCCTGTGAGCACCATGAAGGCAAAGACTGGGTCTTGATTACCTCTGGGTTCCAGCACTTGGCCCAGTGCCTGCTAATAATTCTATGCATAGCCCAATCTCTCAATCCTAATAGAGATTTTACTATTTCCTCTGGGCTTTCCTTAAGTGTTCACATTCCTGTTTATCTCCTCCTAGTAAGAATTCAGGCAGGAAACTTCCTAGAATGTATCCATCAAGATCTAGCAAAGGGCCAGGCATGGTGGCTCATGCCTGTAATCCCACCATTTTGTGGGGCAGAGGCAAGAGGATCACTTGAGACCAGGAGTTCAAGACCAGCCTGGGCAACATAGCAAGACTCTGTCTCTGCAAATAATAAAATGCTAGCCAGGTGTAGTGGTGCAAGCCTGTAGTCTCATCTACTCAGGAGGCCGAGGCAGGAGGACGTGAGACACTAGACTGATCAAGAAAAGGCAGCTAGTTAGGTTTCAGACACCTGAACACACGGGATGTGCCAGGGCTTCCTCGCCTTCCTTCTTGTGTCACAGTTGGAGGGAAAAACAGACGGCAAGCACCAACAATTATTTGTGCCTACTTATACAATAAGTGGAGAGCAGGAAGCCTGAATCCACCCACCTCACCCTCTTCCCCAACCCTGTCTTGTAGCTAAAGATAGTGAACATCTGACAGCAGGCAGTTTTCACCTTTCCACAGAGGAAACCTTATGAGTAAATGGTGCCCAGTAGGTCATTTCGTAAAACAGATGAGAGCAGAGCTCTTCTGATGGAAGTGAAGGTGTGAGGTACAGAATGCCACCTGCTCAGCCCCCTCCTTGTCCTGTGCACTTGGTGGGGGTGGGGGTGCAAGCAGATGGGGAGAGCTGGGAAAAGGATGAGGAGGTTTTGGTTCATAAAGAGAAGCCGCGATGCTGCAGAGCACTGGGGATTTTCTATTCTTTGGGGTTTTATTATGCCAAAACAATGGTGGGAGAACACAGTTAGGAATGAATAACAACTGGCTTCCAGGATCCTCACTAACCATGGTGATTATCTCTCAGCCAAAGTCTACAGGCAGCAGACTGATAAGAGACACATCAGTTCTTCTGTTTACAATTCATTTAGAGCTTTTTGTTTTGTTCATTTTTGTGGAAGCCAGTTTATTCAGGCCTCCAAGATAGGTGTCTAGTCACCAGGGAAACATTTGTCCTTTATCCCTTAACTACCTCTTGACTCCTCAAAACCAGAGAGGAAAAGATACCTAACCAGATGGTAAGACAGGTCTGAGTTCATGCAGGACCTTCTTTCAAAGGCTGTGGAGGCAGGAGCCTGTGTAACCGCATCAGCCTGTAGCCAGGCATCCTCCAGAGGCTCCTCTCCCACCACGCCCCAGCTCTGGGCAGCTGCTTCCCAGCTGCAGTGCTTGCCAACCCTCAGACTGGAGGGAGGAAAATGAAACCATAGCCATTTATCACCTGTCAAAAATTCAGACTCCACTTGTCCTGAACAGCACAGCCAGACACACAAAGACAAGCACCAGTCAGAGGACAAGAAGGGGGATGTGAGGGAGAGCCAAGGGGCCTGTAGCCCACTTGCAGAGAAGAAGACAGGAACATAACAGAACATTTTGTCAGTATCTTCCTATCCTTGACCTAAATAGGGCGGCAGAGTTTGTGGATGTGCGTTTCTCTAGGAGTAAAAGGATCTGGCTGAGGGTCTATGTTCCACTCCTTCACTGTGCCTTTCAGAAACTTACCTGGGCCTCCTAAGACCTGGCTCCTTCCTCTATGGAGAAAGAATAATAGGAACATCTGCTTCGACATTTTCATAAAGATCAACTAAGAAATGTGACAAGTTTTGTGAACTATGAAGCACTAAACATAAGTGAGTATTAAGAGCATCTAAAGGCTCTCTAGAGTCTGGTTCTGAGTATATTTATCAAATCATCATCTGCCTGTTTCTGTTTTGTCCTATCTATGACCTAGGACAAAGCGAAGGAATCGGTGACTGCCAGTTGCCATGCTGCCTGGGACAACGGCCTGATTAGATCACCGGAGAAGACTGCAAGGTGCAGAGAAAATCACATAGGCCTGAAGGCAGATAAGCAATTACCAGCTATGCAGCCTTGGGCACATTACTTTATGTTTTTGTTTGTGCACCCTCATCGGTGATATCAGGCTAATGGCACATACTTTCTGAGCTGGGGTGATCGGTAAGCTGTCTAAACTTCCCAGTTGGTACGTAAAGATGAGCACGATCATGCTTGTCCAGGTCACTAAGACAAAATATCTTGAAATTAGTACTCCTGTAATGAGGGTGCAATTTAACAAACTACTGTTTCATATTTTCTTTAATTGCTCCAATTCTCCTCAAAAGTTACAGGAGACAGAAGACACATTTTTCAATTCCTGGTGTCTCTTTCTCTTCGTGTCTAACAGTCTCTTTTGTGTATGTTGGTGTCTTTGGGGTCAGTGCTCTTTTGACTTTCTCTCCCTTCTTCTGATCCACCTAGAAATGGCATTTGGCTCAGTGAGGAGGAGCTTACCTGGACTTGCAGCAGTTGAAGAGGAGGGTCCTCACATTTCTCCAGAAAGTTCCTTATGTTGTACTCTCATTTGGCCTCTAGACTGGTACACGATGAGGCGTTGCTGATTCCATCGTGTCTTTTAAGGCTAGCATACTGTATCTACTGCTTTTGAAATTCTTAGTACTAGTCATTTAGCTGGGTTGCAAAACTCCTATGTGATCTTTGTGATCTTTATTTCCTTCTTCTTTTTTTTTTTTTTTTTTTTTTTTTTTTTGAGACAGCATCTTGCTCTGTCACCCAGGCTGGAGTACAGTGGCACAGTCTCAGCTCACTGCAGCCTCTGCCTCCCAGGTTCAAGTGGTACTCCTGCCTCAGCCACCCGAGTAGCTGGGGTTATAGGCATATGCCACCATGCCCAGCTAATTTTTGTATTTTTAGTAGAGACAGGGTTTTGCTATGTTGGCCGGGCTGGTCTTGAACTCCTAGCCTCAAGTGATCCACTTGCCTCTGCCTCCCAAAGTGCTGAGGTTACAGGTGTGAGCCACTGCACCTGGCCTCTATGTGATCTTTTCTTTATCTCAAGCCCAGCTCGGCTAGTCTGCTCATCTCCTTGGCATATCTGAGCCCCATCACCAAACCAAGCAGGAACTTTTGAATTCCCTGTGTGTCCTGCACAGACCAGGGGAATCAGCAGTACTATCGTACACTATCTATCTAGGCCACTTCTCAGCCACTGCTGCCCTGTACAGCTTCTGCCTCAGCTTAGGCTCAGTGCTAACCGGAATGCACAACTTCTTCTAGAGGCTTGCTGTGTCCCTAAGCCCTGGACCCAGGCCAGTATTTCTAATGCCTTCAGTTGTCTTATGCCTCTCTGAAGACTTCCACGGTGCACACACATAAACACACACACATACACATCCCTCACACAAACACGCACACATACCTCAAAGTTAGACCCTGAAAAGAGGGGGAAATGAGGACGCTGGTGTTTTGTCTGTCTTACCCTACCATGCTCTCTCTTCTCCTTCCAAGATTAACAATGCCAGAAGAGGTGGGATTTCTCAAGGCATTTATCATGAGTCAGAGCCTTTTCCTACGAACCCTGAACATTCCTTGTATTATGGTTTATAGCAATTTTTAAAATTATACTTTACTAATGTGTCATAAAATAAATTTAGCGGGTCAAAACCAGATTTTTAGAAACAAAATCTAAAACACAATAAAAAGTATCAATCAGAGGGCATCTCCTGAAGTAAGGGCAATGCTATTTCCTGAAATTTTAATTACAATTTTACATGAATGTGTGTATGTATGTCTGTGTGTGTGTGTGTTGAGTGATAACGAAAAATATATTTGTTACCATAGATTGTAATCAAAAAGTCCAGGCCAGTGCAGTGACTCATGCCTGTAATCCCACCACTTTGGGAAGCCAATCAGGAGGACTGCTTGAGCCCAGGAGTTCCAGACCAGCCAGGGCAACATAGTGAGAACCTGTCTCCACAAAAAATAAAAAATTAGCTGTGTGTGGTAGCACATGCCTGTAGTCTCAACTACTCAGGAGGCTGAAGTAGGAGGATCTCTTGAGCCCAGGAGGTCAAGGCTGCAGAGAGCTGTGATTGCATCACTGCACTCCAGCCTGGGTGACAGAGCTAGATCCTGTCTCAAAACAAAACAAAAACTGAAAATCACTAGGTACATTTAAATGAACATGTTGAAAAATTCAAAAATAAATAAATAGAAGTTCAAACAATGCTTTTGGTATGTAAGGATAGCTTAAGACTTAAAAAAATCAATCTTTGCCGGGCAGAATGGTGCATCCCTGTAGCTACTTGGTAGGCTGAGGCAGAAAGACTGCTTGAATACGGGACTTTGAGATCAGCATTGGCAACAGAGCAATAACGCCATCTCAAAAAATAGAAAAAAGGGAAAAAAATCAATCTTTTCTGTCAAAAATGCCTGATCTCAAAACCATTGTTTAACTAGAAATTCATGAAAGAATTCAGGGGTGAAGCTGAGTTCTGAGTAATGGACCTTTTGCTTATGGTGGTATCTACCCTTGCAGTGGCAGATGACGACATTGAGTCATTGAGTGAAGAGCTGCAAAGCAGCAAGATTTATAATATATTAAAAAATAATCTGGATAGTCTAGTAAGTATGATGCCCAGTACACTTTTAGAAAAGTGCATAGTATACACCACTAGCAGATCTGGCCCAAAGAGCACACTAAGATTCAACGACATCTTACTCCCAGTGCTTTGCCAGACATCCCAGAATCAAGGATATCCTGACTGACTTACATCTGCCACGAATGATCTATTAGTAATCCCGTGATTATCTTCAACCACACTGAGTTATTCACAATTTTAAAGGCCAAATTTAGGAGTGAGCCTGCCAGGCTACTTTCCAACATCCCAGTTCATAAGGGGAGCCAAAGCAGGTCTGGAATAAATGTCAATAGATGGTTTTAAACAAGTAACTGCAGCCCAGTTTCACCAGAAACATCCACCAATCGAGTCAGGAGAAAGCCTCAGAACACCTTGTGCCATATAAGTGAGAAGAGTGCCTCAGAGTTTGGGTTGATCCAGAAAAGACCACCCCTCTCTTGAGATCTGTGCTCCTGACAGGACCCTCACTCTCTCCTTCCTGTCCCTCCAGCACTCACAGCCTACACCCCTACCTGCCTCGAGACCATCAGGGTTAATCTCATATGCCCTTTACATTTGCTTAAGTCAGACACCAAAAGGAGTGTGGAGCTTCGTTGTCCTCTGGGCTCTCATCCCCATTTGGCTTGCTATATCCACTTTTCTGATGCCATCTACCTGGGGAGATGTCTGAGGAAACCCTCCCGCTATATCCTCCTGGAAATCAGAGCCAGTCATCAGCAAATCCTATATGTCTTCAATCTTGTACTCTCCCTTGGTCTTCTTGTTCTAACAGAAATCTGACTCTTCCAGGAGGCCACTGCTTCTCCAGAAACCCTCTCAAGTGGTTGCTGTTTTATCTCCAAACTCGTGACACACAGAGCCCTGGTGGGCGTAAAAGTTTTCCTTGCCCATCTTGATGCCTGTGGACCACTTTACCCCTCTGCCCTAACGCTCTGCTTTTAATCACATCACCAGGCTATACAGTCCCCTATTCCCACTTCATTGCTGTCTTCTACTGGCCTCTAAGTCATGCTCCTTTGTTTCTTGAAGATTATATCTCACTTTTGCTCTCATTTAGTTTAAATCAATAATTTCACTGAGACATAATTTAAATAATCATGCAGTTCTTCCTCCCTGTATCCTGGCTTATGTATTCATTGACCTCATCTCCTCCATTGTCTCACACCCTCGTCTAGCCGTTCATTCCCATGGTCATGTCCTGCACCTTATTATTACCAATACTTGCAAGTTTTACCTAATTCGAGATTCAAGCATCCCACTCTCTGATTATCCCCCCCTCTTATCTTTCCAGTTTGAGTGTCCCAATTCCAGCAAGTTTTTGACCCCACAGAGACCTCCAATCTACAGATACCACTCCTTTTCACCACCCCCCACCACTATCAGTACCTGTAGAGGCTTCACTCCCCTCCCCTCCACATCTAGCTTAGAGTGTATTCTCATCATCATAATTTTTTTCTTCAACTGTATTTTCCCTTTCTTGCTTCATTATACTTTTGTTGAAAAGCTCCAACCTCAGTGAGATTCACCTGTTCATTTTCAGTCTGCACCTGAGCAGCTGAACCTGGCTGAAGATCAACACACAACCATGCTGACTGGTCTGACTTTAAGTCCATGACTTTAAGCTCAAGCAGGCCCTTATAACTGCTCAGGAATCATCTTCCGGATCCATTCACTCTTCCACTTTCTTCACTGAGGAAGTAGAAACAGTCATATAGAACTTTCAGAATGTTGCATCACAACATTTGACCTAATGCATTTGTCTGTGCCCACATTCGCCTCCTTCCTTCTCGTTACTGTGAATGGATTGTCTTTATTCCTACCTCAGGCCAACTTGTCCACTTGTACATGAGATGCCGTCCCCACTCCCTTAGTTAAAAAGGCATCATTCCAGAAAATCTCTTCTCCTTTTCTGTATTTCCAAAGCAGTTGCACCATTTTATTAATATATTCCCACCAGTCATGCATGAAAGTTTTGATTTTCCCCCACCTTTGCTAGCATATGCTATTTTCCACTTTTTGTTGTTTCTTTTATCATAGCCATCTTGTGTGTTTGAAGTAGTGTGTTGTGATTTTGATTTGCATTTTCCTAATGACTAATGACATTGAGTACTTTTTCATGCATTTGTTAACAATTTGTGTATATATATTTTTTCTAGAAAAATCTATTTAATTTTTTTGCCCATTTTTTTCTTTAAGGTTTTTATGCTTTGCAAATACTTTCTAGCACCAGACATGTAGAAGAAATTTACCAACAACCTTACTACCCCCAATAATGTAGCAAGTGTTTTTTGTGTTTCCAAGTTTATCTACACACATAATTTTTTAATTCTTTTTTTTTAATTGTGATAAACTATACATAATGTAAAATTTGCCTAGTACATAGTGGCTGCCAGGTAAATGTGTATTTAACGAATGAATAAATGAACAAGTAATGAAGTAAAAGTCCCACACCTTAGGCTGACTAGTCCCAGATGCCACCCCCATCTCCAGAACAGTTTCCTGTACTTTTCTGAGAGAAGACTAGAACTGTTAACTTCTTTCAGCAGCGCTGAGTTGGCAGAGAGAAATTGCTAGCCTCGTTTCCTGGGTTCAGCTGGCTGGGCTCCAAGCTCCATGGCTGGCTCTGGGTTCTGGGGAAAAAGAGAAGGGCAGCTATAGATCACTGCTTGTGTGAAGTAAGCAACACTTGCTTCCGCAAAGAAAATGTCTTCTTTATTCACCTTCACCTCAGTCAGAAGAGCTCAGGACCAGCCAGCTTTGTCCCCAGACCCTTTCTCCTCCATCTCAGGAAGCCGAGAGTCAGAGCCCACTCCCTCAGTTCTGGTGTGTGGTCTGAGTCTCAATTCTGTCTGGCAGACAGTATGGAGGACCCAGGTCAGCAAGGTCATCAGAATGCTAAGAGGAAATCTGATTGATGAGCAAGTGTCAGCAGGAATGAATGGGAACCTTAATTAATGACTTCTGCCCCGTTTCAAAGAAAGGTTCTCTTATACCCAGTTCTCTCTTTTCTCTGAAAAAAAAAATTGGGGTGGGTGAGGAACTGAGGAAGAAAAGGAGGAAAAAACACCCCTATAATCCAAAGTTTTCTAAATGACATAAAGGAGACTTCAAAGACAGGCATGGTCAGTTTTTTATGTGCAAGACTGGTTCAGTGATTCTCTCCTCTCTTTGTTTCCATGGACAGCTAGGCTCCCTTCCAAAGCTAAAAAATAAAAGGCCACTTTGTTCTGAGGGGAGCTAGCTTTTACAAGAAATTTCCTCCTCACCACTGGGGCAAATTAACTGCCTCAGTCCTGGGTACTCTGGGAGCATTTCTCCAGAGCCAGTTCGGCAGTCCAAGCTCCCCCTCCTGCCAGAAGATACATATATACAAAATCCATATAGTCCACTCCACACACTTAGAAAACTGACTTGATCAAGGTCAGTGTGAGAAGTGTGATAATAGAGGACTGTTCCAGGCTCACGTGCAACAAAGAGGAGGCAATATCCGCAGAAATAGTCTACAGAGGATTCCTAGAATAGATGGTGTCTGCACTGAGGTTTACCTTCATAATATTAGTTGTAACTCAACATTGAACATCTGCCACATGCCAGGTCCCGAGGCTGGCTGATGCAGAATACAAAGAGGTAAACAACCAACTCACAACTCTGCAAGCCACTTCAAATCTGTGCTCTCTGTATCCTCACCTCTAAAGTGGAGATCATAATACCTATTTCCAGATGTTGCTGAAGAAGCAATTAAATAAGATTCCTTAGGTTAAATTCTTAGGCAGTACCTTGGACATAGAAGATAATCAATAAATGATAGTTTAGAAAGGCAGAGGGGGTCAGTATCCCTGCCCAGTGAGAACAACAAACATAAAAAACACATAATCACATTGTGATGTTACAAAGCCTATAAGAGGTGTGCACAAAGTATATGGGGAAAAAAAGGATTCAACTCTGAACCTCTCTGGTCTTGGGCTTTTTTTGTTATTGTTGGAAGATTTTTTATTCTTCCAATCAAGATTTGATTCATTCAATCAATATTGTTAAATAGTTCAAAATTTGTAAAGGCCGACAGGGGAAGAATGGAGATACTCAAAATAGGAAGGTTTCTCCCCTTTGTATTCTGTCAAAAAGGAAGAAGAGAAATCAGAAAAAAATAGTTTGGAGGAGATCGTCCATGAGCATGGGATGTTTTTCCATTTGTTTTTGTCATATATGATTTCTTTCATCAGTGTTTTGTAGTTCTCCTTGTACAGATCTTTCAACTACTTGGTTAAATGTATTCCTACATATTTTTCATAGCTACTGTAAATGAGATTACATTCTTGATTTGGTTCTCAGCTTTATCATCGTTGATGTATAGAAATGCTACTAATTTTTGTAGTTTGATTTTTGTATCCTGAAACTTCAGCGAAGTTACTTATAAAATCTAGGAATCTTTTGGAGGGGTCTGTAAGATTTTATAGGTGTAAGATTACATCATCAGGTAACAGAGATAATTTGACTTCCTCTTTTCCAATTCGGATGCTTTTCATTTCTTTCTCTTGCCTAATTGCTGTAGCTGGGATTTCTAGTACTAGGTTGAATACAAGTGGTGAAAATAAGCATCTTTGTCTTGTTCCAGTTCTTAGGGGTAATGCTCTCAACTTTTCTCTGTTCAGTAGGAACGTGGGTTTGTCATATGTGGCCTTTATTATTTTGATGTATATTTCTTCTATGCTAGTTTGGTAACCGTTTTTATCATGAAAGGATGCTGGATTTTTATAATGCTTTTTCTGCATCTATCAATATGATCATATGGTTTTTGTTTTTAATTCTGTTTATGTGGTGAATCACATTTATTGATTTATGTATGTTGAACCAACCTTGCATCCCTGGAATAAAACCCACTTGACCATAGTGTATTATCTTTTTGATCTGCTGTTGGATACAATGTGCTAGTATTTTGTTTAGTACTGAATTATACCTACTCAATAATATAAACTACTAACATGTGAAAACAACGAGGGATCTCAAAACTGTTATGTTGAGCAAAATAAACTAGAAACAAAAGTGCATTCTGTATAATTCCATTTATGTGAAGTTCAATAACAAGCAAAACAGATCTATGGTAATGGAAATCAATATAGTGGTTACCTCTGGAAGGGGGCGGCATCACCCAGAAAGAGACATAAGGAAACTTTCTGGAGTCATGAAAATGTTCTAATCTGGATGATGGTCACATAAGTTTATATCTATATTTAAAAAAGTACTGACCTATTCCCTTCAGATTGTGCATTTTACTGACTGTAATGTATAACTCAATAAAGAAATATTGTAAGAACTTAAGAGACAAAAAGAGACATAAATTGCTTACAGCATGATAGACTATGTACTTTAAGAAATTTCTAGATGCTGAATAAACTACAACAATTATACATTTAATGCAAGTCATGGCAGAAAAGAGAAAGTTAAAATACAGAGAGAATTGAGTAACTGTGTATAAGTAGCAGGAATGTACAAGAAGGAGGCTAAAAACTAGGAGGTTAGGGGGAGAGTAGAAGAGCAATGATGCCAGAAAGCATGACAGTGAGTTGGAAAATATTTCTAGCCAGAAATCCATAGTGCAAGAAATAGTCTGTTGATATTTACATCAGTGATAGCTGTCAGTTGTTACATGCACATGCTATAACCCCTTTTGTTACACAAACCTTTATTGAAAGTATGACAGACATAACTTTTCTTGATGATGCTTTGAGGGAAATTAAAGGGAAAAATAAATATGTGGCATACCTAGGATGACATAGGCAAGAAGGAAGGAAAGCAACCATAAGGTCCGTGTGATAGTAGGCAAAGAAGAAAACAACCATCCATCCCCACCATCTACACACAGGTATTCTCAGAATGCTGGAAAGGTATTTGTTAATTCAGCAAGCATTGGCATCTTTTTAACTCAAAAAATTAACTGCTTAAATTTGATAAAGTAACCAAAAACAAAACCATATATCCCATTAAGCAGATAAATACTGAAGACATTTTCATTGTAATCAAGAACCAAAACTGTTGACTGCTATCACCACTATCACCGAGCATTGTTTTTGGAAGGCTTTAGGCTAATACAAGGAGATAAGAGAAATATAAAATCTGTATAATGTTTAAGAAGGAGAGACAATGCTATCATTATGTATAAGTGACACTTAGAAAATCCAAAGGACTCTTTAAAACATATTATTAGCATTTGTCAAGACAGTAGAATACAACATACCAAACATATTCAATACATATTTAATAAGTACATACTGTGTTCCAGAAATTGTTTTAGGAGCTGAGGATACAGACATGAACAAAACAGAAATACATCCCTGACCCTATAGAGCTTTCACTGTACTGGTGATGGGAAACAAAGAGTAAACAAAATAAATAAGTAAAATATATTGATTATTAATGATAAGGCATTGAAGGAAAAATATATATAGGGAAAGGTGATAGCAGAGAAGGCAGTGAGATGTATTTTAAGGTGGAGCTGCCAGGATTCTGTCAGATTGGATGCAGAATGCAAAAGAAAGAATTCAAGAATTATTCTAAGACTTCTGGAAGTCTAAGACTAGGAATCTGGAAGAACAAAACTGTCATTTATTGACATGGGAAGACAGCATGGGGAGCAGGTTTGGAGAAACAGATTCAGGAGTCCAGTTTGGGGACCCTGAGTGTGAGATGTCTATTAGCCATTCAAATGGAGAGATCGGGTAGACAGTTTGAAATATGTGTCTGGAATACAGTCTAGACATAAGAATCAGTATATATATACATACATATATATTTTTACATTATATATACTGTATGTGTGTGTATATATGTATATACATGTGTATGTATATATACACACACACACAGTATACATATACATATATATACACACATACATATATATTTTTATATGTATGTATATATATGATATTAAAGCCAGGAGAATGATGGATAATATAGAGAGTAAGTATAGACTGCAAAGAGAAGTATAAGGACTGAGTCCTGCCACATATCAGTATTCAAAGGTCAAGATGATCAGGAGATTTTCAGTAAAGAAGGAGGCATACATACAAAAATCAGTAGCTTGTCTCCTTGTGACAATAATCCATTAGAAAGGAAAATAGGAGAAAATTTCCACTTGTATTCATAAAACATCTAAGAATAAATTTAACAAGAAAAGTATAAAATCTGTATAATGGAAAACCATAAAATCTCATAGAAAAATATAAAACAAAAACTAAGCAGAGAAGCTTACCAAGTTTCAGTATAAGATTTCATTCACAACATAACAATTTCAGTCCTTTCCAATGCAATTGCAACTAGAATTTCAATGGATTTTTGTCTCCAAAAATGATTTTAAAGCAATCAAAAAAGTAAAAACAGCCAAAAAAATTTTATAAGTAAAAATAGTAAGAGAACTTGCTTTAAAAATATTAAAAGTTAGTATAACTCTCTTCATTTTCTCCTTCCCTTCCCTTCCCTTCCCTTCCCTTACAATTCAGTGCCAAGACATTAGGTGGCACCAAGCCAGGTCTGCAGTCAGAGAGGGGACCCAGAGTGACACAGAGTGGGATGCTGGAACCCAAGCAGGGTAAAGAGGGTGTCTGTACAGCAGGGCGCTCCATCACCCGAAATCTGAGCCCACAGGGGATGAGGAGGACATCCACATGTGGTAGCAGCCTGGTGTGAGGTATCCGAGTCAGAAGAGGGTGAGGAGGTCATCCCTACAGAGGAGAGGCCTTGTGTACAGTGTCATATGGTCTAGCCATGGTGGCTCACGCCTGTAATCCAGCACTTTAGAAGGCTATGGTGGGAGGATTGCTTGAGCCCAGGAGGTCCAGGCTGCAGTGAGCTTTGATAAGGTTACAACAGGTAGCTAGTTAGACATAAACAGGGCGGGAGAGAGTCCCCCCACTCCAGGAAAATTAGAGGAACATCAGGTGATGGTCAGGAGGTTGTTAACTGTCTCTTTAAAACAATAACTGGGCACAGCCAGCACCAGGGAAAGGTAGGCTCCCTATAGATAGGAAAAACCTGGAACTGGTGTAGCTTGCTGATAAGATTTCAGGAGTTGGGTAAGTGGGCTCACACATGCGCACTAAGAGGCAAAATGGCCGACTTTAACTGGTATATGACCTTCTAGGAACATTGGGCTGGTCAGGGAAGAATGTTTGAAGTGAGCATGCGTAACTCCAGTAAACACACTGTGCGTGTGGTCCCTCCCAAACGCTGGCAGGCCCCTGCACATGCGGACTGCCCACCTCAAGGAAAGAATCAGAGCAGAAGGGATGCAAGACCCTGGAAGCATGCCAACATATAAAACTCCAAGTCAAAAGGTCAAACCCTGCACTTGTCCTTTAAGATGCCGGCTTTGCCCTCTTTTAACTGTACTTCACTTTTTTTTCATACCTGCTCTAAAGCTTTTTAATAAACTTTCAGTCCTGCTCTGAAACTTGCCTTAGTCTCTTCTTCTGCCTTATGCCCCTCAATCGAATTCTTTATTCTGAGGAGGCAAGACTTGAGGCTGCTGCAGATCCATATGGATTCGCTGCCGGTAAATCAGATGCCTGCCATAGATAACAATGTCACCACTGCACTCCAGCCTGGGCGACACAGTGAGACTCTGTCTCAAAAAAATAAGAAATAAAAAATTTTTTTTTTATTTGGAAACAAAGAGTTTCAGATGGATGGTGTCTAAACAGGATGAGAAGGGCTTCTACATCAGGGTGAGCACCGTGCTGAGTATCAGAGCTCAAGTAGGGTGAGAAGGGGTCTGGCTGCATAGGAGGGCTGCTTGGTGCAGAGGTTTGAGGACTAGGAAGAGGAGGCCATCCACGAAAGCTGGCATGAGGTACTGGAGCCTGATCAGAGTGAGAAGGGTATCCATGTGGTGTTGGGTGGAGGTCAACCCCATATGAACCCTAGCAGGGTGAGAAGAGGGTCCATTAGGGGAAGGAGAGCTATGGTCTGAATATTTGTGTCTCCCTCAAAATTCATATGTTGAAATCCTAACCCCTAAGGTGATGATATTGAAAGGTGGGGTCTTTGGGAGGTAATCAGGACATAAGCGCAGAGCATTCATAATTGAGATTAGAGCCCTTATAAAAGAGGCCCCAGAGAGCTAGCTCTTTTCTTTCTTTCTTTTTTTTATTTTTATTTTTATTTTTTTTATTTTTTTTTGAGACGGAGTCTTGCTCTGTAGCCCAGGCTGGAGTGCAGTGGCGCGATCTCGGCTCACCGCAAGCTCTACCTCCCAGGTTCACGCTATTCTCCTGCCTCAGCCTCCCAAGTAGCTGGGACTACAGGCGCCCGCCACCACGCCCAGATAATTTTTTGTATTTTTAGTAGAGACAGGGTTTCATCGTGTTAGCCAGGATGGTCTCGATCTCCTGACCTCGTGATCCACCTGCCTCAGCCTACCAAAGTGCTGGGATTACAGTCGTGAGCCACCACGCCCGGTCATTAGCGCTTTTCTTATACCATGTGAGGATACAGCTAAAAGGCACCATTTATTAATAAGAAGGCTGGGTCCTGACCAGTCACTGGATTTTTCAGTCACTAGTACTGTGAGAAATAAATTTTTGTTGTTTATTAGCTACCCAGTCTATGCATTTTGTTATAGCAGCCCAAACAGATTAATACAGGAGGCTTCCACCCAAGTAGAGTGAGAAGTAATACATGCTAAGAAAGGATGGTGTCATTGATGGAAGATTGGTTACATATGGGGAGATTGATCAAATAAGTAAATATATTAAGGGTATTGGGAGCTGGTTTCTCATTGTTAGAAAAGAGAATTACAATTATGGAAAGGAATAAAACTAGCAGGAACCCTGTGATACTGGACTGAAATTGGAAGCATCATGGTTTTCAATATATAGTGATAGATGTAGAAATACATAGGTAGGTAGGTAGATAGATAGATAGATAGATAGATAGATAGATAGATCACTATGGAAAGATAGAGATCGTTCCTAACTCTGTCCCCTGAGAGGGTCTGAGATCAGCAACACTTCACTAGCTATGAGTACAATTCGTACCAATGTGTGGTTTCTAAAATACCACTCTCTAGGGAAAGAAACCAGGGCTCCTTGGATAAATGGCTGATTTCAGGGCTGGGGTACAGAAATTACAAGATAAGCCTAGAATATCTTGTGCTAAAAAACACAGGAGGGCTCAGAGAATGATGGAACCATCATGTCAAAAGGACAGAGAATTCAGCTTAAAGGGGTTCCTACTGACCAAATCAAAGAAAATTTGAGCAGCAAAATAAAAATAGTAACAAAGTATAACCCATTGAATAAAATAAATAAATGAATAAATGAGAAGTTCAAAGGGAAACACATTATTTACAAATTTTCAAATTCCCTACCTATAAAATACTTATTTATTACAAAGTTAAAAATGAGTAAATTTAACTGTATAATCCGGCAGAGATAATCAAATGATTAAAGTAAACATCATTGGTAGCAGGACAAATTGAAATCATGCATTATCTAGTAAGATGCTGTGAAAACACAGCATCATTCCTGCTAGAGATGCATAACCTGAATCTAACCATGAGGAAATTTTATGCAGACCCAAACAGAAAGACATTCTACAAAATAACTGGCCAGTAATTGTCAAGAGTTTCAAGGTCATGAAAATTTAGGAAAGTCTGAGAAACTGGTTCACATTGAAGGAGTGATAATAACTAAATTCGAGGCTTGATTCTGAACTATAACTCCTGGCTATAAAGCATATTATTGGAGCAGTTAGGGTAACTAATAGGATCTGAGGATTGGATGTTAATAATATGCCAATATTAATTTCCTGATTTTGATGATATATTGTTGTTATGGAGAATTGTCAGAATTGTGCACTAAAGTATTTGGAGGCAACGGGACATTGTGTCAGCAGCTTACTCTCAAGTGTTTAAGTTTTAAAAATCTGTGTATGTAACTTTTTTGGAAGTTTGCAGGTGTTTCAAACTTTTTTAATGAAGCTTTACAGTGAGCTGTAATGGCACCACTGCACTCCAGCCTGGGCTACAGAGACAGGCCTTGTCTCAAAACAAATGGTAATCATGAGGGATTGTTATTTTTAAAAAGAAAAGAAAAGAGATATTTTAAAGATAATAACGTTAAGAGTTCAATTAAAACACGAGCCATAGAGACACAATGTTTGGCAGTCTGTCTCAGTAAGAGTCTCTTGAGAAAATTAAATTCTACAAAAAATATCATGAATAACTTTTTTAAAAATTATCCTAACAATGGTATATAGTTAATACCATTTCTAAATGCAATGGTGAGATGTTAATCCATTACACACACAATGGTGTAAAATAATGGATACTTTACACCATTGGGTATATTTTACACAATGGATAATTCACACCATTGGATACTTTTACACAATGGATACTTTACACCATTGGGGCATAATTCCCTCATGGTATTCAGAATAGAGAGCCTAAGAAAGAGAAAAGGGTCAAGAAGAAAGCATGGGATCCTGGCTTGGAACCTGCAAAGCTGGGAGTTCTATTTACTGAAATTAGAAACACACAGATTCCCCCTCTTTTTGGTGTAGAAAGTTCTTCCACATCTAATGTACTGGCTCTTGTCCTTTCTGCCCAATCTACCTGGATGGCCCACCACCAAACTAGCTCCTCATATCCTAAAACAAAGTTCTTATTTTTCATTCTTCTACATCCCATCTCTACCCTCGGTTGATTGGACTTTACCCTGGAGATGACGAGAAGCCAGTGTTTTGTAACCTTCTCTTCAAGGTCGGGGTCTATATCGATGTACTTGTGCAATCTCACACCATAACACAGTGCCTGCCACAGGACAGGTGCTCTGTATTGAGTAAATAATTTGGAGTGCATTACTTATGATAACTAGACCATTTGGGTTTTTTTAAGCAAGAAAATGACAAGATTTGTATTTACAGGGATTACTCAGGCTACAGTGTACAGAATCTCCTAGAGTAGGATTTCTCAACGTCAGCACTACTGATATTTGGACTTGATAATTCTTTGTTGTGGAGAGTTGTTCTGTGCATTGCAGGATTTTTAGCAGCATCCCTGGCTTCTTCCACCAAATGCCAGGAATGTCCCACTGCCCCCAGTCGTGACAACCAAAATAGTCTCCCAGCATTGCAATGTCACCTACGAAGCGAAATTGCTGCTGGTTGAGAACCACTGTCCTAGAGGGAAAAGAGGAAAGATCAGTCAGATGGAGGGCGTTTACTGGATAAAGTTACAGGGGAAAGAGAGCAGTGCACTTACATTGATTGAAAATGTCTACCATGCGCTAGTCACTTTACATATGTTATCATAATTTAAAGTGGGGTATGTGAGACAAGACAACTCCACCTCCATCCCAACTGGCCCCTGAAATCCCTTCAGGGTAACCTAAGGTCAATCTCCCAAATTATTAAACCCTAAAACAAACACCATAACCTTCCCTGGCCCCATCTGAGTGCAGTGAAGCCTAATTCCCACGCCGTGTCAAAGAGTAGTGTTTGACATTACTCCATGGGTATTAAGTTATTCTGGGGAGGCTTCGAAATTACTTTCCAGTCAACTCCAAGGAGGAAACGGGCAGAGGTTCTTTGACACAAGCTGGTCAAACTCCAGGAGTTGGGTGACTTCTTCCTCTGCCCAAGCTCTCAGCCATCCTTGGGGAGCGTCTCCCGGGGGGCCCATGCAGTGGCTGAGCCAAGAGCTGAATGCTGTCGCTGGGTCAGTTTTCCTGGTGAGGTCCAATTCAGAGGCACCAGGCAGGTGCCCCTGCATTCGCTCAGCAGTCTGGCAACTCGGTCTGCCCCTCTGCTCTCACCAACGCCCACTGGTTGCTGCTGGTATTAATAACATGAGCAGCAGGAGGCTTCGCACCAGGATCAGGGCTGTCTGGATAATTAGCCAGTGGCCTAGGACCAGTCAGTAAATTACTCTGTGACCTGAGAATCCAGCTGGCTACCACCATCACTCAGGCCTGCTCACTTTATTGCTCTCCCCTCCTGCTGTACTCTCTCTAGTTTACATTCAGAGCATTGATTTCATGCCTTTTTGTTTTCCCTCTTAGGGTGAGAAGTAGTCACTTTGGGGAGACTGGTTCTCAGGTCAGTGGGATGGCTGTAGTGACATGGGAAAGAGGAATATTGGAGTTTTTGTTTTGTGCAATCATTTAGTGTGTCCCAGCATGTCAGCACCTGCTCTCTGTGTCATTCCCAAATGCATTTCAATCTTTTTTTATCAGAGTTGTGACATTCTCTAATAAACTGCATATATATATATATATATATATATATATATATATTTGCGTACTGGAGAAGGAAAAGGTAGAGAAAAAACTCTCGTGTCACTCCCAACTTACACACTCCATGCCAGGACTATCAAATGGGAAAGTGCATTCAAGCTAATTTTCCCAAATGCTGTGGTCTTCTTGGGGCATTTGCACAAACTGTTTCCTTTGCCTAGAGCGCTATTTGTTCTCCCTTTTACCCCACTTTCACTCACCTTTCAAGTCTTTCTTTAGACACTACTCTCCCCAGGAAGCTTTTCCTAACCCATTTGGTTGCTCACTCCTGTGGGCTCCCAAAGCATCCTATTCCATATTATGTGACTAATCCCAGTTTGTTGCAATTACCTGTTTTCTTGTCTGTTATATCTTTCAGATCATGAGCTTGTGAGAACAAGAACCAGGCCACATCTGTACCAGGCCCCCATTTAAGTAGCCAATGAAAATTAATAAATAAACATAGAAAGATAACAATAAATTCTACCTTCCAGGCAGACCTGATTCCCAGCTTTTACCCAGCCAAGGCACCCACTTGGACACCCAGCAGCATTCTCCAAAGAGTTGTCACAAGCGTTCTCAATGGGAAACCTACAGCTTCAGCAGAACTTCCTTCTCACTTTCTGGAATTATCAACTGCATCTCTCCCGCTTTTCAACTCACCAATTTCTATAAATGCATCTGAAGATAATTCTGTACTTCTCACTTAATATTTACTTTAACACCATAATTAATCTAAAAAAATGCAAATATTCTGGTTTGGCTGGTTAAACTCCCTTGTAACCTTGATTGAGACATTTACACGCATTCAGTTTTGATTTCCTCTTGCATAGAATGAATTTGATCTTTTAAGTGCATTCCATCCTTAAAGTTTTCTGATTCTAAAATCTGAAGTATGTTTTGTAACCCTGTACCATAAAGGTAACAACAGATCCCACTTTGCTGCAAAATCTTTTTGACAGACGGGATATATAAGCAAAATAATTAATTAAAATATAAATTATTTTTATTTTTTCACCAAAGGGCCCATAAGGGAGATCACAGTTGTGCCCCTGCTTATTCCTCTAACCTGTTCCCACTCCACTACTAACTGCTTCCAGTTCCTGTCTGCACAAATGCTTTCCTGGCCAAGGTGCTTTCACCTGTGCCGTTCCCTCTGCTCAGAATGCCCTTACTCCTCTGTGTACCTAGCAAACTTCCAGTTCTGTGTTGAAACCCACCTATGGCCACATCTTCCAGGAAATCTCTTTTAACTTGGGACAGAGCACCAAACAATGGGGAAGAGTTCGGAATGGGAAGTCAAGCAGACCCAGGACTCTAATTCGGCCCACCACGTGCCAGCTGTGATACTATGGGAATGTGACTGACTTGATCTGACTGAGCCTCAGTTTCCTCATCTGTGAATGGGATGATAGTAGTTCCTACCTCCTGGGGCTGTTGGGATTGAATGAGGTCACTCAAGCAAAGGATTTGGCTCACCTCCAAGCAAGTAATATGCACTATATGAGGTTTAGCTATTATTGATTTTCCCAAGTTAGAATTAATCATTTCTAATACAAATTTTTTAGCTGCACCTTACATGTCTGCCTCCCTACAACATTGCGAACTTCTTAAAAGTCAGAGACTTACTTACTCCTATCTGCATCTCCAGAACTCTGCATAACACCCAGCACGTAAGTAGTCAATAAATGCTTTATGGAGCTAAATTAAATTATACATCTAGAAGAGTATTCTTCAAAGAACAAGATTTAAAACTTTAAAATAAAAAATTACAAGTGTGCAACATGTTATGTGATAATATTCCAGATTGGTGGGACACTTTTATGTTCATGTTCCCATTTTCATTTCGATTCTCACATGAATTAATATGGTAAGCATTATTATCAGTAGTTCACAAATGAGAGAGCAGAGGACCAGAAGAATTTAATTTTGGCCTGAAGTTACAGAGGAGGTTGCAGAACTCAAACCTCTATCACTTTTATTCCCTCTTATGTTTCTCTTGCCCACCTCCCCCCAAAGAAAAATAGCTAAGCCACTCTTTTTTTTTTTTTTTTTTTTTTTTTTGAGATGGAATTTTGCTCTTGTTGCCTAGGCTGAATGAAGTGCAATGGCGCGATCTCAGCTCACTGCAACCTCCACCTCCCGGGTTCAAGCAATTCTCCTGCCTCAGCCTCCCAAGTAGCTGGGATTATAGGCGTGTACCACCGTGCCCAGCTAATTTTGTATTTTTCAGTACAGACAGGGTTTCACCATGTTGATCAGGCTGGTCACTCTTAAAACTCAGGTGTAAGATTTTATTTTAAACATCAATAAGTGATCTGACACCCAGCACCTAAAGAAAGCAAGTGCTGGGAAGGGGACCCTTCTCTGAGATGCCATACCAATGGTGACCACAGTCCTTGCTTCTCAGGATTCCCTGGAGCTAGCATGCCATGTGCTATACGTTTAGCCCTCAGCATTCAGAGTGGACATTGCTTTCTGTCTGTGCTTCGAACTCCTTCAGCTTTTCCTGTGCTTTTGTGCAGCTGAGAAGGTGAAGCATACGGGTATCAAAAGCTGCAAACAGTCCCTACCTCTGGAGGCAGGCATTTACTAGAAGAAAGAACGGACCAATGGCTTCCCAGAGCATTGTTCAGCCACATTAGAGAAAGGATTAAGCAGATACATTCAGCTATTCTAACAGATTTTCTTTAAGCCTTGAATACGCCTCTCACACTCACTCAGATAATCACATTAGTTTTGTCATTAAAAGATCCCTTTTATAGAAAGTACCTAAACCGCTTAAACCACCCAGAGAGGTTGCATACATTATCAAACACCAAGACAAACAAAAGGGATTTTCTGTCCCACATCTCAGTTTTCCTTTTTCCTCAAAAAATTTGGGAAATGAAGGTAGAAATGATTTTGCAGATGGTCAGTGGCTGCACAGCAACCCTCACTCCTTCCTTCCCTGGATAGTTCCTCTGCAATCAGAACTGGGAAGACTGGAAAACGACTTCAGCATTGAGGCTGGCAGAAAACAGCTTTGAAAGAGATGAAGACAGCAAGGGCAAGGAGGGGGTAGAAAGGAGTGTGCTTGCCTCTCTGCCACAGGAAATTGCATTTGAAACTGAAAAACAGTAGAAAAGCACAGGACTTGGAATCAGGCAACTACCACTTACTAGATCTGTGGTGACGGTTGGGGAGAGAAGGGAGTCACTTCGTTTATCTTGCCTCGTGGTCCTCATTTATAAAATTGAGACAATATGTATTTCTCCTCCCACTCAGGGTGTTTGTGGGACTAAAATGAGAAAAGGTAAGCAGAAGAGTTCTCAGGACTATAAAGTATGATTCACGCATTAAAGAAGAGATTTTATTCATTTCTTTTTTAAATAGGCCTCATGATAGAAGCTACGTGTTTTGGGGTTTGTTTTGTTTTTTCACAGTAACATGTGGTGCCTAACCACTGGCATATAATGAGTGCTTAACAACTTCTTCTCAATGAATAGTGCTTTTACTGTCTTTCCCTCAAGTCCCCAACCATGCTGCAAACTCTCATCCCTCTAATCGCAGTTTGAATGTTACTTCTCCTTTAAAGCCTTCCTCAGAACTTTAGGATGAGTTCATCACATCTGCATTCACACTCCCACAGCATCCTAAATGCAACACAGATTCTTAGCCCAATGCATGTAATCATCTGACATTGTGACTCTTTCCCCAGGAGCCTTGAGCTCCTTGAGAACACTGAGCTTTACCTTTAAACAGTTGAACTCCTTCCCACTATACCTGCACAAAGTTGCCATTGAATAAATGTTTGAGTGAATCAGTGATAAGTAAACAAACAATCCAAAGAATTGGGGTTATTTGGTCCAGAAAAGAGGAAGTATCTCTGGAATCAGCCCCCAAAATAAAGTTTATTAAATTTGTAATTAATGTCTACACTAGACATTGTGCTATTGTGCTGTTTAGGGGATAAAGTGTAAGGTTATTGAGTTAATAATCAGTTTTTCATTTCGTATGCAGGGTAAAACTTATGATGGGAAAATTTTAGGTTGGACTCAGTTGATATCAACACTATTGCCATTTGGGGCCAGTTAATTCTTTGTTATGCGGGAGCTGTCCTATGTATTGTAAGATGTTCAGCATCATCTCTGGTCTGTAGCAGGGATGTAACTGGCACACCCCCACCCCAGCTGCGACAACTAAAACCATCTCTAGCATTGCCAGCTCTCCTCTAGGAGGCAAAATTGCTACAAGTTGAGAACCACTGTTTTAGACCTAAAAAACAAATTCCTGCAGGTGAGGGCTCTGTAGCGTCAGAAAAGGAGACAAAACAGATGGTAGATATGAATGTAAGCTCCTTAAAGGTAAAGCAGATGGATGTTTTACTGATTTATATTTTACCTTCCATTTTGAAGGGAGGTAGATTGACCAAATGAACTGACATCATATGGTAACATATAAAATGTATTCTGTTAACTGTAAAGGAGACTTCTGAAATAGTAATAATCTGATAGTTATTTGATGATGAGAGGCCATTTATCAAATAACCTGGCTTCTTCCACTTCTGTAAACTTATTCAAGGACACTTACTGCACATTCTCAGTGTCATGGCATTTTCTTTTCTTTTTTTGGGGGGGAGGGGGGAGGAAATGTCTTCTTTATTTTTTTTTAATTTTTTTAATTATTATTATACTTTAAGTTCTAGGGTACATGTGCATAACATGCAGGTTTGTTACATATGTATACTTGTGCCATGTTGGTGTGCTGCACCCATCAACTCGTCAGCACCCATCAACTCATCCTTTACATCAGGTGTAACTCCCAATGCAATCCCTCCCCCATCTCCCCTCCCCATAATAGGCCCTGGTGTGTGATGTTCCCCTTCGCGAGTCCAAGTGATCTCATTGTTCAGTTCCCACCTATGAGTGAGAACATGCAGTGTTTGGTTTTCTGTTCTTGCGATAGTTTGCTGAGAATGATGGTTTCCAGCTTCATCCATGTCCCTGCAAAGGACACAAACTCATCCTTTTTTATGGCTGCATAGTATTCCATGGTGTATATGTGCCACATTTTCTTTATCCAGTCTGTCACTGACGGCCATTTGGGTTGATTCCAAGTCTTTGCTATTGTGAATAGTGCCACAATAAACATACGTGTGCATGTGTCTTCATAGCAGCATGATTTATAATCCTTTGGGTATATACCCAGTAATGGGATGGCTGGGTCATATGGTACTTCAGTTCTAGATTCTTGAGGAATCGCCATACTGTTTTCCATAATGGTTGAACTAGTTTACAATCCCACCAACAGTATAAAAGTGTTCCTATTTCTCCACAACCTCTCCAGCACCTGTTGTTTCCTGACTTTTTGATGATTGCCATTCTAACTGGTGTGAGATGGTATCTCATTGTGGTTTTGATTTGCATTTCTCTGATGGCCAGTGACGACGAGCATTTTTTCATGTGTCTGTTGGCTGTATGCATGTATTCTTTTGAGAAATGTCTGTGCATATCCCTTGCCCACTTTTTGATGGGGTCGTTTGCTTTTTTCTTGTAAATTTGTTTGAGTTCTTTGTAGGTTCTGGATATTAGCCCTTTGTCAGATGAGTAGATTGCAAAAATGTTCTCCCATTCTGTAGGTTGCCTGTTCACTCTGATGGCAGTTTCTTTTGCTGTGCAGAAGCTCTTTAGTTTAATTAGATCCCATTTGTCAATTTTGGCTTTTGTTGCCGTTGCTTTTGGTGTTTCAGACATGAAGTCCTTGCCCATGCCTATGTCCTGAATGGTATTATCTAGGTTTTCTTCTAGGGTTTTTGCCATATTAGGTCTAACATTTAAGTCTCTAATCCATCTTGAATTAATTTTCGTATAAGGAGTAAGGAAAGGATCCAGTTTCAGCTTTCTACTTATGGCTAGCCAATTTTCCCAGCACCATTTATTAAATAGGGAATCCTTTCCCCATTTCTTGTTTTTCTCAGGTTTGTCAAAGATCAGATGGGTGTAGATGTGTGGTATTATTTCTGAGGACTCTGTTCTGTTCCGTTGGTCTATATTTCTGTTTTGGTACCAGTACCATGCTGTTTTGGTTACTGTAGCCTTGTAGTATAGTTTGAAGTCAGGTAGCGTGATGCCTCCAGCTTTGTTCTTTTGACTTAGGATTGTCTTCACAATGTGGATTCTTCTTTGGTTCCATAAGAACTTTAAAGCAGTTTTTTCCAATTCTGTGAAGAAACTCATTGGTAGCTTGATGGGGATGGCATTGAATCTATCAATTACCTTGGGCAGTATGGCCATTTTCACGATATTGATTCTTCCTATCCATGAGCATGGTATGTTCTTCCATTTGTTTGTGTCCTCTTTTATTTCACTGAGCAGTGGTTTGTAGTTCTCCTTGAAGAGGTCCTTTACATCCCTTGTAAGTTGGATTCCTAGGTATTTATTCTGTGTGAAGCAATTGTGAATGGAAGTTCATTCATGATTTGGCTCTCTGTTTGTCTGTTACTGGTGTATAAGAATGCTTGTGATTTTTGCACATTAATTTTGTATCCTGAGACTTTGCTGAAGTTGCTTATCAGCTTAAGGAGATTTTGGGCTGAGATGATGGAGTTTTCTAAATATACAATCATGTCATCTGCAAACAGGGACAATTTGACTTCTTCTTTTCCTAACTGAATACCCTTGATTTCTTTCTCTTGCCTGATTGCCCTAGCCAGAACTTCCAACACTATGTTGAATAGGAGTGGTGAGAGAGGGCATCCCTGTCTTGTGCCAGTTTTCAAAGGGAATTCTTCCAGTTTTTGCCCATTCAGTATGATATTGGCTGTGGGTTTGTCATAAATAGCTCTTATTATTTTGAGATACATTCCATCAATACCGAATTTATTGAGAGTTTTTAGCATGAAGGACTGTTGAATTTTGTCAAAGGCCTTTTCTGCATCTATTGAGATAATCATGTGGTTTTTGTCTTTGGTTCTGTTTATATGCTGGATTACGTTTACTGATTTGCGTATGTTGAACCAGCCTTGCATCCCAGGGATGAAGCCCACTTAATCATGGTGGATAAACTTTTTGATGTGCTGCTGTATTCGGTTTGCCAGTATTTTATTGAGGATTTTTGCATCAATGTTCATCAGGGATATTGGTCTAAAATTCTCTTTTTTTGTTGTGTCTCTGCCAGGCTTTGGTATCAGGATGATGTTGGCCTCATAAAATGAGTTAGGGAGAATTCCCTCTTTTTCTATTGATTGGAATAGTTTCAGAAGGAATGGTACCAGCTCCTCCTTGTACCTCTGGTAGAATTCAGCTGTGAATCCATCTGGTCCTGGACTTTTTTTTGTTGGTAGGCTATTAATTATTGCCTCAATTTCAGAGCCTGCTATTGGTCTATTCAGGGATTCAACTCCTTCCTGGTTTAGTCTTGGGAGAGTGTAAGTGTCCAGAAAATTATCCATTTCTTCTAGATTTTCTAGTTTATTAGCATAGAGGTGTTTATAGTATTCTCTGATGGTAGTTTGTATTTCTGTGGGGTCAGTGATGATATCCCCTGTATCATTTTTATTGCGTCTATTTGATTCTTCTCTCTTTTCTTCTTTATTAGTCTTGCTAGCGGTCTATCAATTTTGTTGATCTTTTCAAAAAACCAACTCCTGGATTCATTGATTTTTTGGAGGGCTTTTTGTGTCTCTATCTCCTTCAGTTCTGCTCTGATCTTACTTATTTCTTGCCTTCTGCTAGCTTTTGAATGTGTTTGCTCTTGCTTCTCTAGTTCTTTTAATCGTGATGCTAGAGTGTCAATTTTAGATCTTTCCTGCTCTCTCTTGTGGTCATTTAGTGCTATAAATTTCCCTCTACACACTGCTTTAAATGTGTCCCAGAAATTCTAGTATGTTGTATCTTTGTTCTCATTGGTTTCAAAGAACATCTTTATTTCTGCCTTCATTTCGTTATGTACCCAGTA
Source organism: Macaca mulatta (assembly GCF_049350105.2). Taxonomy (NCBI): domain Eukaryota; kingdom Metazoa; phylum Chordata; class Mammalia; order Primates; family Cercopithecidae; genus Macaca; species Macaca mulatta. The sequence continues at coordinate 83,346,651 of NC_133419.1, forward strand.
GTCATTCAGGAGCAGGTTGTTCAGTTTCCATGTAGTTGAGCGGTTTTGATTGAGTTTCTTAGTCCTGAGTTCTAGTTTGATTGCACTGTGGTCTGAGAGACAGTTTGTTATAATTTCTGTTCTTGTACATTTGCTAACGAGTGCTTTACTTCCAATTATGTGGTCAATTTTGGAATAAGTGTGATGTGGTGCTGAGAAGAATGTATATTCTGTTGATTTGGGGTGGAGAGTTCTGTAGATGTCTGTTAGGTCTGCTTGCTGCAGAGATGAGTTCAATTCCTGGATATCCTTGTTAACTTTCTGTCTCATTGATCTGTCTAATTTTGACAGTGGGGTGTTGAAGTCTCCCGTTATTATTGTATGGGAGTCTAAGTCTCTTTGTAAGTCTCTAAAGACTTGCTTTATGAATCTGGGTGCTCCTGTATTGGGTGCATATATATTTAGGATAGTTAGCTCTTCCTGATGAATTGATCCCTTTACCATTATGTAATGGCCTTCTTTGTCTCTTTTGATCTTTGATGGTTTAAAGTCTGTTTTATCAGAGACTAGGATTGCAACGCCTGCTTTTTTTTGTTTTCCATTTGCTTGGTAGATCTTCCTCCATCCCTTTATTTTGAGCCTATGTGTGTCTCTGCATATGAGATGGGTCTCCTGAATACAGCAAACTGATGGTCTTGACTCTTTATCCAGTTTGCCAGTCTGTGTCTTTTAATTGGACCATTTAGTCCATTTACATTTAAGATTAATATTGTTATGTGTGAACTTGATCCTGTCATTATGATATTAACTGGTTATTTTGCTCGTTAGTTGACGCAGTTTCTTCCTAGCCTCGATGGTCTTTACATTTTGGCATGCTTTTGCAATGGCTGGTACCGGTTGTTCCTTTCCATGTTTAGTGCTTCCTTCAGGGTCTCTTGTAAGGCAGGCCTGGTGGTGACAAAATCTCTAAGCATTTGCTTATCTGTAAAGGATTTTATTTCTCCTTCACTTATAAAACTTAGTTTGGCTGGATATGAAATTCTGGGTTGAAAAGTCTTTTCTTTAAGAATGTTGAATATTGGCCCCCAGTCTCTTCTGGCTTGTAGAGTTTCTGCCGAGAGATCTGCTGTTAGTCTGATGGGCTTCCCTTTGTGGGTAACCCAACCTTTCTCTCAGGCTGCCCTTAACAGTTTTTCCTTCATTTCAACTTTGGTGAATATGACAATTATATGTCTGACAATTATGTGTCTTGGAGTTGCTCTTCTCGAGGAGTATCTTTGTGGCATTCTCTGTATTTCCTGAATTTGAATGTTGGCCTGCCTTACTAGGTTGGGGAAGTTCTCCTGGATGATATCCTGAAAAGTGTTTTCCAACTTGGTTCCATTTTCCCCGTCACTTTCAGGCACCCCAATCAGACGTAGATTTGGTCTTTTCACATAATCCCATACTTCTTGAAAGCTTTGTTCATTTCTTTTTCCTCTTTTTTCTTTAGACTTCTCTTCTCGCTTCATTTCATTCGTTTGATCCTCAATCGCTGATATTCTTTCTTCCAGTTGATTGAGTCAGTTACTGAAGCTTGCGCATTTGTCACGTATTTCTCGTGTCATGGTTTTAACCTCTGTCAGTTCGTTTATGGCCTTCTCTGCATTGATTATTCTAGTTATCCATTCTTCCATTCTTTTTTCAAGATTTTTAGTTTCTTTGCGCTGGGTATGTAATTCCTCCTTTAGCTCTGAGAAGTTTGATGGACTGAAGCCTTCTTCTCTCAACTCATCAAAGTCATTCTCCGTCCAGCTTTGATCCATTGCTGGCGATGAGTTGCGTTCCTTTGGAGGGGGAGATGCGCTCTTTTTTTTTGAATTTCCAGCTTTTCTGCCCTGCTTTTTCCCCATCTTTGTGGTTTTATCTGCCTTTGGTCTTTGATGATGGTGACGTACTGATGGGGTTTTGGTGTGGGTGTCCTTCCTGTTTGTTAGTTTTCCTTCTAACAGTCAGGACCCTCAGCTGTAGGTCTGTTGGAGATTGCTTGAGGTCCACTCCAGACCCTGTTTGCCTGGGTGTCAGCAGCAGAGGCTGCCGAAGATAGAATATTTCTGAACAGCAAGTGTACCTGTCTGATTCTTGCTTTGGAAGCTTCGTCTCAAGGGTGTACCCTGCCATGTGAGGTGTGGGGTGTCGGTCCGCCCCTAGTGGGGGATGTCTCCCAGTTAGGCTACTTAGGGGTCAGGGACCCAGTTGAGCAGGCAGTCTGTCCCTTCTCAGATCTCAACCTCCATGTTGGGAGATCCACTGCTCTCTTCAAAGCTGTCAGACAGGGTCGTTTGCATCTGCAGAGGTTTCTGCTGCTTTTTTTGTTTGTTTGTTTAGCTGTGCCCTGTCCCCAGAGGTGGAGTCTACAGAGACAGGCAGGCCTCCTTGAGCTGCTGTGGGCTCCACCCAGTTCAAGCTTCCCAGCGGCTTTGTTTACCTACTTAAGCCTCAGCAATGGTGGGTGCCCCTCCCCCAGCCTCGCTGCTGCCTTGCCGTTAGATGGCAGACTGCTGTGCTAGCAATGAGGGAGGCTCCGCTGGCGTGGGACCCTCCCAGCCAGGTGTGGGATATAATCTCCTGGTGTGCCATTTGCTAAGACCATTGGTAAAGTGCAGTATTGGGGTGGGAGTTACCCGATTTTCCAGGTGTTGTGTGTCTCAGTTCCCCTGGCTAGGTAAAGGGATTCCCTTCCCCCTTGCACTTCCCAGGTGAGGTGATGCCTCGCCCTGCTTCAGCTCTCTCTGGTCGGGCTGCAGCAGCTGACCAGCACTGATTGTCTGGCACTCCATAGTGAGAGGAACCTGGTACCTCAGTTGAAAATGCAGAAATCACCCGTATTCTGTGTCACTGGCGCTGGGAGCTGGAGACTGGAGCTGTTCCTATTCGGCCATCTTGCTTCTATTATCCTATATCTCCTTAGCACACAGCTTCATTTAGAGTTTAGTATCTTGGAGTTATTGATGGATGGTTTTTTTTAACCTTCCTTTGTACCTCTACATTTTAGGAGTTACAAAACACAGATAACAGTTAACACCACTCCCCCAAATGAACAGAGGTAATTTAGTAACAGATGCCAACCTCTCTGTATTGGAAGAACCTCCTGGTTGCTTGTCTTGACTCTGCCTCCCAAGGCTGAGGAGCCTAGTTCACCTCTAAGCCAAGTAGGATGAGAGTATATTTGGTGTCTGAGCTCATTTTCAAATCTACTTCATTTGTGTTACCACACATTATTCCTTCCCCTGTTCAACTATCTACTAAGACATTTAAACTGGCCAAGAGACATTTATTTAGCAAAATTTTGGCTGCAAATGTTTCTCCAAAAACTACAGTCTATTTCTAAATTAAATCAGATTAGCAAAAATGTATATACCTGTAATATAGTTCCTTTGTTCACTGTAAAATAATTGTTATACTCTGGTGTTATGACTTTCATCTACACTGAAAGGTTGTACAAGTATGAAGACAATGAAATCTATAAATATATGAAGAGAGATTAGATCACTCACTCATACTTTTCCCATTTCTGAGGTCCTTCCAGTAAGTTCCTGCATGGACTTCTGCAGATTAATTGGTCTGTTTTTATCTGCTGCATAGAGTAAACTGCTTTCATTTTTGTTTTCTGCTAGAAAGCTTAGAGCCAGATTTTCTTAGCCCTCATCTTCAGAAAATATATAGACTTCCATGGCAGTATTTCCCAACACGTGTTCAACAGAGCACTAGTTTCTCAAATGTTGCATTTAAAAAGGAGTTTCAGATCAAATAAATTTGAGAAATGTCACATTCTTGTTGATTCACAATGCATGAAATGTTACATGAAAAAGGGATCAAATAAGTTTTGGGAAAAAAAACCTTAGTTTTGGAAAGTTTTTTATTGATTCACAATGTTTACAGCGTATTAAAGGTTTGAGAGATTTGGTAATAAAGATAATCTGTTTAAACTTGTTTCAAACATGTTCCACGTTCAAATACTTTTGCTCATGGTATCCCTTTTTTATGTAACACCTGCTAACATCTGGCCTTAATAGCATTCTGTGGAATCCAATTGCTAAATCCCGCTTTATGGTTTCCATTCCTAGATCCATTTTACATCTCTAACCCTTTTAAATCTCTTATGTCCCACTTGTGCTGTGTTCAATGTGTGTATATATATATATATATATATTAGATGGAGTCTTGCTCTGTCACCCAGGCTGGAGTGCAGTGGCGCGATCTCGGCTCACTGCGACCTCCACCTCCAAGGTTCAAGCAATTCTCCTGCCTCAGCCTCCCGAGTAGCTGGGACTACAGGCACATGCCACTATGCCTGCTTAATTTTTTGTATTTTTAGTAGAGATGGGGCTTCACCATGTGAGCCAGAATGGTCTTGATCTCCTGACCTCATGATCCTCCTGCCTCAGCCTCCCAAAGTGCTGGGATTACAGGTGTGAGCCACCATGCCCAGCCTCAATGTGTATCTTTAGATCACCTGAAATCCTTTCAGAACAAGGTGTGACAAAAATAAATGAATAATAAACATGTTGAGCTGTATGATCTTGTGTTGGGATTCACTCAGGATGGTGGCAGAAATATTAAAGGGAAATATTAGGGAAAGTTATAGGGAATAGTCACAATCCTTTTTGGAAGGCCGAAAGGTTACATAGCTTCTAATAGTTGAACAGGCTGAAGGCAGCCGGTTCTTACCTTAGAGCATTAGGTCATAGGGTAAATACTATGGACAATAGAGGCTTCCCCAGTTAAGTCTGTTTACCCTACCTCCATTAACTAACCTTTCAGCCAGATGGCCCTCTCCAGGGGGAGGTCTACCAGGAATATTTCCCCCTAATGGTATGTACTTTAAACTGCGGTACCTGAGCTTTAATCATGCGTAGAACTACTCTCTTAACCATGTTAATTATCCACAAGTGTGTGGACTCAAAGCTTCTGTTGTTAATTGTAAACTAAATAAATGCCTGGAGTGCAAACTGCTCAGGCCAGCCATAGTGACAAACCTCTCTTGGTGTGCAGGCAGTCGGACACTCAGCAGGACTGGCAAAAAAGAATATCTGTGTGTCAATGTACTTTTTATTCATCCGTTGTTTAGGCCAGGGTCTGTGGGCAAACCCCTGCAGCTAATGCCCTCTTGTGAGAAGCAATACCTCAACCTTGGGCAAGTAACTTTCACATTTGAGTTTCTTATTAAAGATGTTAGCCACATTAAACAAACACATAGAGCTAAATGATCCCAAGATTGCTTTCCAGGTCTGCTGTTGGAAGATTCTATCTTTCCATTCCCATTATTAAAGGTAGCAAAGTTTATTGACACCAATCCCCCCGCATCCTTTTTTTTTTTTTTTTTTTTGAGACAGGGTCTCTCTCTGTCACCCAGGCTGGAGTGCAGTGGCATGATCGTGGCCCACAGCAGCCTTGACCTCCCAGACTCAAGTGATCCTCCCACTTCAGCCTCTTGGGTAGCTGGGACTACAGGCATGCACCACCATGCTCAACTAATTTTTTTAAAGAAATTTTTTGCAAGGCAATACACGATATTGCCCAGGCTGGTCTGGAACTCCTGGGCTCAAATGATCCTCCCGCCTCAGCCTTCCAAAGTGCTGGGGTTATAGGTGTAAGCTACCATGCCGAGCCCCAACTCGTTCTTTGACTCCTTGAATGGCTGTGTTCAATGTTCTGTTCCCACCTAACATCAAGGCAAAATTACATGCAACTACCTTGACAGAGAGTTCCTGCTTGATAGAGTGGAAGAGGGAGCTGGGCACATGAAGTTCAACTGAGGGTAAATCAGAAAGTCCAAGTTCCAGAGGTACTAAGTGCTGGAGACCCCCTTTCCAAAATCCAGGGAAGCCAAGGGCACGAGGTCACATAGGCACATCAGAGCTCTGAAAGGTACATGGCTATACAAAGAGATCAACAGAAATCTTGACCTTTCTGCCCTAAAATGTATTCATTAAATATAAATGTATGGAGGGCCTACTGAGTCCTGGCTGCCAGGACCTGTGCTAGATGCTGATTATTAGAAGGAATAAGACATAGTCCTTGTCTTCAGAGAGCTTGGCTTTCCTAAAAACAGGGTGAGAACACTAAGCAAAGTCTTATAACTTAGGATATGTATACCAAATTAGAGGTGGTCAGGTACTGTTTACAGTGCTACAAAAGAAGACAGACAATCCCCACCTTGGTGGAGTTTACATTCAGGCTCACACACTAAGTGTAAACCTGGTTCTTTGAGAGCACAGACAAGGAATTACTTCCTTTAGGAAAGCTGGGAAAGACTTCAGAGGGAAGGTAATCAAATTGTTCTGGGCTTTAAATGATGCACAGCAGTTTACCAGTAAAAAACATATTGGAGGTTAGTGCTGAGAAAGGAATTTTAAACAGAAGAGCAGTATTTCAGAACGATGAGTTTGATATAGCCATAGTGCAGGGTTATTAGGAAAGTGAAGGGTGGCAGTAAAAATGGGAAATGAGTCCAGAGAATTAATTTAAGGAAAGGCTGTAGTGGGGCTCAAGTGGTGTCTTGGATCAGTGGAGTCATATGTAGAGGAGTTAGGATGTTTGGGTATTTCTTTTAAAAGTATCAGGGTAAGGACACTACACAATGAGCTCCTGAAGTATGTTTCCCAAACACCAGCTCCTTGAGCCCATGCTTTGATTGCCATCTACTCACCATGACTCTCCAGCACAGACTGAGTCAAATTCCATTGACTTACTAAATCTTTCTCCAATTTTTCCACTTCTCCTCGTCTCCATCTCTACCACTCTAGTCAAACCTACCTTCTTCTCTTAACTTGACAACTGTGACTGGGGTCTCCTACCTTACTTGCTTATACCCTACAATGCATACTCTACTCTATAGCCAGAGTAGTCCTTTTAAATGAAAATCTGTTCATGTCACTCCCCCGATTAAAGCCCATCAAAGGTTTTGCATCTGTATAATTCTACTTGAATGAGCATTCCCCCTGCCCATGTCTTCATATTCATCTTACGTTACATTCTCTGTGGTTGTTTGCCTTCCCATTGCAGTGGCCTTCTTCAAGTTTCTTGAATATGCTACACTCAGGGCTTTTGGACATGTCATTTTCTGCACTCCTCTTCCTAGTATAGTTCCCATTCATCATTTAGATCACAGTTAAAATGTAGCATATCAAAAAGACACTGCTATTCCCCCAGACTACCTCACATTGTTAAATGCTAAACATTTAACATTTAGTGTTATGACGAGTCGAGGCCATTAGATTAGAACATTTAGCAATTAATCTCTATTTTCCTATTAAATTGCAATTAATGTCCTAATAGCCTCAACTCTTCATAACATTTATAGTTGTACCAATTCACTGTATAATTGACATTTTGTGTCTTTCTCCCACCAGAACATAAACCTTATTAAATTAGGTGCTGTGTTTGCTTTTTTGCCATTGTATTTTTCAGGTTTTAGACCAATGCCTTATGCCTAGGAGATGCTCTGTTAAGAACAGAAAAAGTTGGCCAGGCACAGTGGCTCACGCCTATAATCCCAACACTTTGGGAGGCTGAGGCGGGTGGATCACGAGGTCAGGAGATCGAGACCATCCTTGCTAACATGGTGAAACCACGTCTGTACTAAAAAAAATAATAATAAATTAGCCGGGCGTGGTGGCGGGTGCCTGCAGTCCCAGCTACTCTGGGGGCTGAGGCAGGAGAATGGCGTGAACCCGGGAGGCGCAGCTTGCAGTGAGCAGAGATCACACCACTGCACTCCAGCTTGGGCAACAGAGCGAGACTCCGTCTCCAAAAAAAAAAGAAAAGAAAGAGTTGTATTCTCATCACCATTTCAGAGAGTCACATACTATTTACAGATAAACAAAGCAACTATTCAACTTCATTTGTCCCATTATTTTCCACACTTGTTCAACTATGGGTATAGGTCTTTCTACTACACAAGTTATTGGCATTTTGTTGGACACCTGTGCTCCAAGAAACACTGTGTGATAGATGTCGTGTGATTGAGTTGCCTGAACTGCTTCCCCAGTCCTAAGAAGTACACTTTTGTAACCATGTTTTCATGGCCCTGTCCTTCCCTAACCACCTGAGAGTTGTGCATTTGTGAAGCACTGCTCCCTCAGGGGGTTGAGGACACCATTCTAAGAAGTCCTTATGGGCCTTGTGAGTACAGAAAAGGAAGCTGGTCTGTAGGGGGAGAATAAAGCAGTCATGGGAAGAGATGCACTAGGCAGGGCTCCCACACTCAAATGAGTCAGGCAGGATGACAGAAGTGAGATGAACTGAATTCAAATTCAAATTCCGGATTCTTTCAACTAGGGGCTCTCAAAGTGGGATGCTCCAGCATCACCTGGGAACTCGTTAGAAATGCAACTTCCCAAGATCCATCCCAAGACATGTTAGAAACTCTGGGATGGGGCTCAGGAATCAGCATTTTTACAAGCCCTTTTGGGTAATTCTGATGCACGCTTTAGACTGCCTACCAAACTGTAGACATCTGACGAACAAATCCAAACCAGTCTGACAACAGGTCACCTCTGTTGAAAGTGAAACAGAACACAGCAGTACTGATTTTTAACGACCTTCCAGACCCCAGTTCTAGTTCCCCATGATTCCTAGTAACCCAAGTCCTGGAGCTGATCTTGCAGTTTCAAAAAATTTCTTTTCCTTAAGCTGGTTTTGTGGGCTTTTGTTGCTTGAATCCAAACAAAAATAAAACTGTACGAGTAAAATGAAGCAAACAAACAAAATCTGCCAAAAAGGAGCCCCAGTTCTGTCGCAATTTTGCCAAAAAGGAGTTGTGAGGCCTTAGACAAGTTCCTTCTCTCTAGGCTACAATTCTATCCCTTACAAAATGATGCAGTTGAACTGGATATCTCAGGGGCCTTCGCCCTCTACAATGCTGGCTTAGACACTGGCTCCTCTGGATAACCTCTTGGGGCTACAGATTCCCTAAGAAGGTTTTCCTAAATTTCTTTAGGAGAAATTCTTTCTAAGCTCTTGGGAGCTGAAAAAAATAAAAATAGAAAGCACTCAAGTCTCCACGTCTCTCTTTCCCTGTCGGTAAAAAGTGCAGTTTTATTAGAGGGATGCTTTAAATAATGAGGCTTATCTGACACTCCAATTCTTTTTCATTTTAAAATTAAACTTTAGCATATTATAACTGTACTCACTTCAATTAAGGCTGCCATCTATATCCCTAAAATGCGTACAGTAATAGGATACAATTATGCTTGCCAAAAAATTCTATTTTTTGCAGTTTGTTTCTTCAGAATAATGTAACTCATCTAAACAATCAATATTAAATAAAATGGCAAAGTATTTTAAAGATTTGACACAAGGAAAAAACCCTAAAATTGTAAAATAAATTGTAAGAATATCCTCTATTAAGCCCATAAACCCTGCATTATATAATTTCTTAGTTGACAAAGAAAAAAACCCAGTATTGTTTTGGCCCTTAAATTCCCACCCAAAGAGATTGTTCTCTGATGCTGAAACAAAAATGGTAACCAAATGCTTTGATAGACAACTCATTACAATGAGAACTAAAGCCTTCCAAAATAAGGCAAAGATTTTCCTGTATCTCCCAGATGCCAGGGAAAGTAAAGGAAATATTTCAGCCTTCCATCCCAAGAACGAACTCTGTATCTGTACTTAAAAAAAAAAAAAAAAAAAAAAAAGTGCCTTAAAAATGATCAAGCTCAAGGTACAGTTTTTTAAAAGCAGAAAATGTTCCCAAGGCAGTGTGAAGAAAAAAAAATTATTGAGAGAAAATGAAAAGAAACAAGGAGGAAGAAATCTTTCAACAGAGTAGAAACTGTTAGTCTCTCTGTCTCTCTGTGTCCCTGAAAGGTTTTGATCCAACCCTATTTGTTATCCTAGAAAAGCCCTTCTGAAGAAAGGTCTCAGTGTAAGAACTGCTTGAAAGAAGCCAACCCCTTGGAAATAGGAATGGCTTGGCCATTTATTAATGTCAAATATGCTGCCTGCATGAATTAGTCAGCTTGTCTTTTGGGAGTCATACAGAAAAGTTCTCGTGCACCTGCCTGTTAGTGTCTAACACTTCTGGTTTTAATGACAGCAGTAACAACTATCAGAAAATAAAATTTAAAAAATTTAAAAGCTAAATATTACTATATTCTACTTTGGGAACAGCTGATTCATCAATTTTTAAAGGCTTCTTACTGAAATATAATTAGTGACTACAGCATAAAGCTTGCTCAGATTTAAAAAGACAAAACAGAGTCATTTTCCTAAACTGGCAGAATTCAACCAAATTACCACAAAACTGACCTTAGAAACAAAGAGAAATGGAGCAGAAAAAGGCCAGATTTCTTACTGGCAGTACCACAGTGGCCAACATCCCAGAACTAAGAAAAGCTGCCAAGTGGAAGAGAAAAAATTAAAGGACTTTCCAAAACCAGCTAAGCCCAGTGCACACAGCATTCCCAACAGCCGGAGCCGGAGTGAGCTTCAGAAGCAACACACAGGTATAAGGTCCAGCTGTATTCTTTATTTACAGCACAGTTCAAAGTCATTAAATCCAGTACAAAAGAAATGGCTCTCACTTCCTGGATTGGCACCAGACATCCTACCAGCTGCAATTACATCATTTTTTAATCTATCTTCTGCTTTTACTTTGTGTAGGGTAGGGATGGGGACTTACAAATGGGCTAAAGAGACTTCAACCTCAAAGCCCAAAAGAAATCTCTGCTTGCAGAGATACAAAGAAAGTAACTCTCCCTCTTATGAAAAGCAATCAGGAGCTCTGCTCCAGTTATGAAGGCCACTGATGGTGTGGGAGAGTTATCAAGAAGATTCTTCCTAGACATGGTGCAAAGACAGTGAGAACCCAGGAAATCACATTCATGGGACAGTTGCTCTTACCGTCATCACCCTCTATTCTATCTCAACCTTGGCCCATCAAATCTAATGATACACAAGAGAAGGTAATTACACGTAGAAAACCAAAGTGAATGGGAATGTGGTGGTGAGAACATAAAAGAAGAAACTGAAAACAATCAAAAGTTTCTCAGTGCTGCTTTCCTGCACGGTCATAGAAATCTCTGATCCAATTCTTCATATGTCTGACTTCCAAGGCACGGGCTAACAGCACAGACGTGGGATCTAAGGCATTCTTGGCGCGCAGATCTAAGTGGTGGGCCCCCTCTGAGATGGTGACTGCAACCAGAGTGTCTGTGATATCCTTAGTTACTCCACCTCCTGACCAGGGGTCTAGTTCACCATTGCTGCAAGTAAAAAACAGAAGAAAAAATAAAGGTGTTAGTTTTTCATACTGACACGCAGATAAGCTAGGAGAAACCTATTATATGTTTACCACTTAAAATTATAAACTTGTAACCTGGGGGATTTGATCTGAGGACCTAATTTATCATATGGAGAGATGATTCATACTGGAGTTTTGCAATATTCCTGCAACCAGGTGCAAAAAAAAAAAAAAAGGAACCAGAGATGATTGAAGGAGGTGTTCCCATAAATCAACCTAGATTGTACTGGGATATGAAATTTAGAAACCTGAATTTCAATCCTGATTTCATCATTCAAAAGTTATATAATGCAAGTTACCTGACTCAGTTTCCTCATCTGTAAAATGGAGATAACAGGCCGGGCACAGTGGCTCATGTCTGTAATCTTTGCTCTTTGGAGGCCAAGATGGTGAATCACTTGAGCCCAGCTAGCCTGGGGAACATGGTGAAACCCCATTTTCTTAAGGAAGGGAGGAAGGGAGAAAGGGAGGAAAAAAGAAAGGGAGGGAGGGAGGGAGGAAAGAAGAAAGGGAGGGAGGGAGGGAGGAAAGGAGGAGGCTGCATTTTTTATCCAATACAGTACAGTACTTTGGGAAACAGGATAGTAGATCTGAAAAATGTCACCGGGATCTGGAATCCAAAAATTTGGGCATTACACAAAAATCTTCATTTTACATTAGCTTTAAAGTTAAGGAAATGCTACTAGGTTATTAGTCTCGACTAGTTCACACAACACAATTCAGAATAATGTAAAGATAATCAGTCACTAAAACTGAGTATTTAGTTTAACTGAGTAAAAAATCCAATACAACCACAGACAGCATCCCTAATAATATTTCTGAATAGTTTTGTTGAGATATAATTCATCTACCACAGAATTTGTCCATTTAAAATACACAATTCAATGGTTTTTAGTATACTCAGAGTTGTGCAACCAGCACCACAATCCATTTTAGAACATTTTCATCACCCCAAATAGAAACCGATACTCATTAGCAGTCATTCCCCACCTTCCTGCCTTGCTCTCAGCCCCAGGAAACCATGAGTCTATTTTCTGAATCTATAGATTTGCCTATTCTGGACATTTCGTACAAATGGAATTAAATAGTAGGTGGTCTTTTGCAACAGGTCTCTTTCACCCAGTGTAATGTTTTCAAGTTTCACCCATGTTGCGGCATGAATCAGTACGTGTTCCTTTTTATTGCCAAATAATATTTCATTGTACGAATACATCATATTTTACTTATCTCTTCATCATTTGATGCACATTTGTATTGTTTGCACTTTTTGGCTAATGAGTATTGCTCCTTTGAACATTCACATACAAGTTTTTGTGTGGATGTATGATTTCACTTCTCTTAGGCATATACTTAGGAATTTCTAGGACATATGGTAACAGCCTATTGATTAGCTGCCAGACTACTTTCCAAAGGGGCTACACCATTTTATATTCCCAGTGGCAACATTTGAGGGTTCCACTTTCTCTACATCTTCAACACTTATTATTATCTGTCTATTTTAGACATCCTAGGCTAGTAAGTATTAAACGATATTTCACTATGGTTTTAATTTGCATTTCCCAAGAGACTGATGGTGTTTAAACATCTTATGTGCTGATTGGCCATTTTTATATCTTCTTTGGGAAAATGCCCAGTCATATCTTTGCTCATTTTTTAACTAGAGTTATGTATCTTTTTATTTTTGACTGAGAGCTCACACTCTCTTAACTTGTGTGTTGCAGAGTAAGAAAAGCATGAGCTTTGGGATCAGACACACTTTGGTTCCAGTCTCAGGTCTGCCTCTCATCTACCTAATCTCATGGAAACAGATTCCTAAGGGAAAAAACTGGCACTGAAATACCTGGATCTAAGTACTCAGCCCATTGCAAACATTAGATCACTTTCCCCTTGTATGGCACCTCTTGGCATATCTTTATCCACATACCACTTGAAATAACTTACAGAACATTTTTATGTGTGTTCTGATATTTGTTTAATGCAAACTCCGTTTTGCTGGTATTGTTTATAAAGCCTTACCTATTCTGGATACAAGTCCCTTATTAAATATATGACTTGCAAATATTTTCTCCCATTCTGTAGACTATCTTCTAACTTTCTTGATAGTATCATTTGCAGCACAAGTTTTTCATTTTCATGAAGTTGATTTATCTATTTTTTCTCATTGTTTGTGTTTTTGGTATGGTAACCAAGAAACTGCTGTCTAACCCACAGTCATGAAGATTTATTCTTATGTTTTCCTTTATAAGATTTATCATTTTAGCCCTTACATTTAAGCCTTTGATCTATTCTGAGTTGATTTTTCTTGTTATGGTATGAAATAGGGAGCCAACCTCATTCTTCTGCATGCGAATCTCCAGTTTTCCCATCATCATTTGTTGAAAAAACTTCTTTTCTCAATGAATTGTCTTGCTACTTTTGTTGAAAATCAATAAGCCATACATGTAAGGTTTGACTTCTGGACACTTGATTCTCTTCCACTTGTCTATATGTCTATCCTTATGCCAGTATCACACTGTATTGACTGTAGCTTTGTAGTAAGTTGGAAATCAGGAAGTGTGAGTTCTTCAAGTTCATTCTTCCTTTTCAAGATTGTTTTGGCTATTCTGGGTCCCATATATTCCTATATGAATTTCAGGATCAGCTTGTTAATTTCTAATTTTTTTTAAAAAAAAAAAAAAGGCCAGCTGGAAATTCAATAGAGATCACATTGAATCTGTGGATCAACTTGAGGAGTAATAGTCACCTTAATAGTATTAATTCTTCTAATACATAAACATGAGAGGTCTTTCCATTTAAAGGAAGCAATTTTTAATTTGTTTCCAATGTATACATCTTGCACTTCTTTTGTTAAATTTATTCCAAAGCATTTTATTCTTGATACTATTTAAATCAAATTTTTCCCTAGTATAACATATTATGCATAGATTGCATTCGTGTTTACAAAGCCTTTCACATGTGTTCACTGTAACAACCCTATGAAGTAGGTTTAATTACAATTCTTTTATAAAAGAGAAAACTAATGCCCAGAGAATTTAAAAGGCTTGCCAAAATCATTTGACTTAGCAAATCTGAGATTCAAACACAGCTCTAAAAACCCTAGTCCAATGCTTAATTTTATACTACGTTGCAATTCAGTGGAACCGTGACTACTGTTGAAAGTCGACAGCTTACGCTCTCTTGTGTGCTGCAAAGTAAGAAGAGCATGAGCTTTGGGATCAGACATACTTTGCTTCTAGTCCCAGGTCTGCCTTTCATCTACCTAATCTCATGGAAACAGATTCCCCAGGGGAAAAACTGTCACTAAACTACCTGGATCTGAGTATTCTGCCCATGGCATGTATTAGATCACTTTCCCCTCGAATGGTACCTCTTGGCATATCTTTACTACATACCACTTGAAATCACTTATAGGACATTTTTATGTGTGTCCTGATATTTGTTTAATACAAACTCCATTTTGCTGGTATTGTTTACAACAAAGCCTGAAATAAAAAGTCTTCAAGCTCACATTATCAAAGACATGAAATTATTCCCATAATTTGCATAATCATCAAAAAACTTCTCAACTATAAGTACAACCTATATATAGATGACTACCAAATAATGTATCTAGCCGGGATTGTTCCCCTAAACTTCAGAACCAAAGTTCAAATGTGAACTTCACATTTTTACATGGAAGTCAAATTAGACACTTGGCAGTTCCTGATGCTTCCCAAATGCCAACCAGCTCCTCCTGCCATCTTCCCCAATCTCTGTCAATGGGAAGTCTATCCTTTTCATTGTTCAGGTCAAAAAGTTTGATGTCACTCTTTAATCTTTTTGGTTTCACTCTTTAATTTTCTCATTGTTTAACACACAATCTGTCAACAAATCCTGTCATCTATATCTTCAAATATATCCATAATCTGACCATTTTGCATTACCTCCACTGCACAACCCTAATCTAAGTCACCATTATCTCTAGCCTGAGTTACTACAATAGCCTTTTAACTGACCTTCCTGCCTCTACCCTTGTCTCCCTGCAATTTAATATCAATAGAGCTGCCAACTTGATCCTGTTAAAACCTAAACCAGATAATGTCATTCCTTTTCTCAAAAAGCTCCAAGTTTTCCCATCTCATTCACAGTAAAAACCTAAGTCCTTACTAGAACCAACAAGTTTCCACATAATTCGGGCCCTCTGCTCCCTCCCTGATTTCACCTCCTATTACTCTCTCACTTATTAACCCCACTCCAGCCACACTGACCTTACTCCACCTGAAGAATAGGCTGGGGACACTTCTCTTTCAAGGCCTTTGCCTTCAGTTAATCCTCTTACTCCACCAACTTCATGGCTAGCTCCTTTACTTCCTCTATATCATTTTTTTAAAGTCACTCCTTGATGAAGTCTTCCCTGGTCACTCTAATAAAGTATTTCAACTGTTTTCCCTCCCTATGACATTTTACAGTCCCCTTCCTGGTTTACTTTTTTCTCCTTGTCACTTATATCCTTCTAACATATTTATAAGTTCTATCTTGTTTCATTTCCTATCTCTCAAACTAGAACTCCATGAGAGCAGAGATTTTTGTCCATATTGTTTATTTCTACATCTCCAAGTTCCTAGAAGCAGACCTGGCTCACAATAGGAGGCCCAAAAAATTTACTGAATGAACTTAAAAAGTGTCTAGTTGGCTGTGGCCACATACTGGATGCCCATCATAGACATCTATAAATACACATATGCAAGTTCATAAACACGCTGTAAATCACTTTGGTACTTTTTACGTGGGAAAGAAAAGTTCATATAAATGATTAATACAAATATAAAGAGACTGACCTTCAGCTGTGTGTTAATAGTGGAAAGAACAATGAATTCATTCAGTAGATCTAAGTTGTACATTTTTACTAGCTGCATGACTTTGGGTAAGTTACTGACCCCTGTGAACCTCAATTCTCATGTGGATTATAGAAAAAAAAATGTTTTTTAAGAAAGATAATACCCTTCTCAGACAGAACTATTGTGAGGCCCAAGTCAAATAATATATGTGAAAATAAATAAACTACTACATGAATGTGTGATGTCATTATAGTTATTACCATATTCTGTAAGCATAATAAGTATTACCACTACCAAGAAGTAAATAAATCATGAAAATGTAAATGTACAAATTATATGAGAAAAAAAATTAGGTACATTAAGTATATGTGTGTTTGAAATACAATTTAAAATTGCCTGTCCTGGCCAGGCATGGTGGCTCACACCTGTAATCCCAGCACTTCGGGAGGCCAAGATGGATGGATGGATCACTTGAGGTCAGGAGTTTGAGATCAGCCTGCCCAACATGGTGAAACCCTGCCTCTACTAAAAATACAAAAATTAGCCAGGCGTGGTGGCGCATGCATGCAGTCCCAACTACTTAGGAGGCTGAGGCAGGAGAATGGCTTGAACCCGGGAGGTAGAGGCTGCAGTGAGCCGAGATCATGCCACTGCAATCCAGCCTGGATAACAGAGCAAGACTCTGTTTCAAAACTGTTTCAAAAAAATAAAATAAAATAAAAATTGTCCTCTGTTCAATTGCAACTTAACATCATCCTTGGAAAAAAAAAAAAAAACCTACACTCCAGAAGTGTACTTTTTTGGTTTTATTAAAAACAAAAAGAAAAACTCATGTTAAATACAAGCCTCAGTTTTCAACTACCAGGTAAACTTTTAAAGAAAACTACATAAGGAGTTGGGTTCTCTTAAATTAATAAATCGCCTTTGTCATTATTCCAAATTGACAAGCCCAACCCAGATAGGAAACTCTCCATTATTTGCAAAACAAAAAAGCTATCCCAACAGCCACATAATAAGCAAACTGCATTTGATTTAAAAGGTCATCTGAAATAGCCTAGTGGCTTAGCAACAGTGTTTGGAGTTGCTGAGAGACCTAAGATGCACATGGACTTGAATTTCTTGGTCCTAGATGTGTGAAAGCTAAACCAGTCATTGGGAAATCTACAAAAAAAAAAAAAAAAAAAAAAAAAAAAAAAACTGGCATTCATGAGAGGATCTAGATGCCTGGGTAAAATTTCCCCAACAGGGAGCTTCACTTAGTCACTGGCAACAATTAATTTGCCTGAGAAATGATGTTAAACTAACCAGCTCCTTAGGGACTCCCTTTTGGATTTATACTAAAATAACTGAGAATGACTGTTGGTAAAATTATGTCTACAAGTTGGGAAAGAAAATAAACCTCCCCCCAAAAAACAATTGTGGAATAAAAAAAGAATTGCTGTAATGAGACTATTAACAGGTAAACAAATGTTTACTGAGTGCCTACTACATATCAGGCACCGACCGGGCATGGGACTCCACAGTGAACAAAACAGACAAAATCTCTGTTGCTTATTTCCACGATAATTTGTTCCTTGAAATAACCCTGTTAGGTACTCATTCTTATTCCTAAGTAATATGAAATGGCAATTTGCCCAAGGTCATGCAGCTAATTCAGGGAAGAAGAAAAATGGCATCAAGGTCTACCTGACTTCAAAGCCTTAACTGAAAAATCTCCAATCCAACAATTAAAGATTAAACTTCCCAACCAGAAAAGCAATCACACCTGGATTCGTGTGAGGCAGACTAAGGAGAGAAACCTGGAAATGAAGATTAAGATACTTTCCACAGGGCTCTTTGGACACTTTCTTTTTTTTTCTTTCTTTTTTTTTTTAACTATACTTTAAGTTCTGGGATACATGTGCAGAATGTGCAAGTCTGTTACATAGGTATACACGTGCCACGGTGGTTTGCTGCACACATCAACCCATCATCTACATTAGGTATTTTCTCCTAATGCTATCCCTCCCCAATCCCTGCCCCACTGACAGATCCCAGTGTGTGATGTTTCCCTCCCTGAGTCCACGTGTTCTCATTGTTCAACTCACACTTATGAGTGAGAACATGCAGTGTTTGATTTTCTGTTCCTGTGTTAGTTTGCTGAGAATGATGGTTTCCAGCTTCATCCATGGCCCTGCAAAGGACATGAACTCATCCTTTTTTATGGCGCATAGTATTCCATGGTGTATATGTGCCACATTTTCCTTATCCAGTCGATCATTGATGGGCATTTGAGTTGGTTCCATGTCTTTGCTATTGTAAATAGTGCTGCAATAAACATACGTGTGCATGTGTCTTTATAGTAGAACGATTTATAATCCTCTGAGTATATACCCAGGAATGGGATTGCTGGGTTAAATGGTATTTCTGGCTCTAGATCCTTGAGGAATTGCCACACTGTCTTCTACAATGGTTGAACTAATTTATACACCCACCAACAGTGTAAAATCGTTCCTATTTCTCCATACCCTCTCCAGTATCGGTTGTTTCCTGACTTTTTAATAATTGCCATTCCAACTGGCATGAGATGGTATCTCACTGTGGTTTTGAGTTGCATTTCTCTAATCATCAGTGATGATGAGCTTTTTTCATGTTTGTTGGCCACATAAAGGTCTTCTTTTGAGAACTGTCTTTGTCCACTTCCTGATGGGGTTGTTGTTTTCTTGTAAATTTGTTTAAGTTCCTTGTAGAGTCTAGATATTAGCCCTTTGTCAGATGGACAGATTGCAAAAATTTTCTCCTATTCTGTAGGTTGCCTGTTCACTCTGATGATAATTTATTTTGCTGTGCAGAAGTCTTTAGTTTAATTAGACCCCATTTGTCAATGTTGGCTTTTGTTGCCATTGCTTTTGGTGTTTTAGTCATGAAGTCTTTGCCCATGCCTATGCTTGGACACCTTCTTACTCAGCAACCAGAAACATTTTATAGCTAGTGGCCATGAAGTACACAGAACAGACACACCTGTGGCTGTTCCTTTACTTTGGGAGTGCTCTTTCTTCAGAAAAGTAGGAGAATTTTGAATTTTTTAATAACTTAAAAATGTTTGCATTGTATTTCTCATACCTAGCAAACTATAGAAAAAGATTTCTTTGTAAAAGTAGACTTGCCACTGCAAAAAGATAAACCAGCATCTTTACACAGTCTTGCCTTTAAACTTTCACATGCTTCTGAAGCCTTCCTGAGCTGTGTATTTCATTCATCATCCTTATCAACAACAGGCATATTTACTGGGCATTCATTATGTGCCAGTCACTGTAGCAAACACTAAAGATACAGAGATGGTTAAGATGAAGTTCCTGCCAGTGATAAATTCACAATCTCATGGGGCAGATAGAAACACAAACAAATAACTACATGGAGTGATAAGCGGTACTTATAGGTGCTACTAGAAGTAAGGGGGAGGTAGAAACCTATCCTCCCTTACGGAATATTTCTTGGAGAAGGTATGAGACTTAAGGAAAAAGGAAAAAGGATGAGAAAGGACATTCAGAGATAAGTATACAGTTCCCTGTGGCTAGAACATAAAGGGCAAGGTGAAGAGTGTACTTTCATTTATTCATTCAACAAATATATTTTGAGTGTAGATATTTGCCAGATCTGGGCCAAGTACTTTGATGAGCTCTTTTGATGCACCACAACAACTTTATGGGGTGAGTGGTATTATTATTCTCACTTCACAAAGGATAAAACTGAGAATCAAAAAAGCTTACGAAATTTTACTCAAGACAGCTCACTCTACCTTTGAACAGCCCTTCCTGAAAGTCCTTTCTTACACTGAGCTAACAGTTTCTTACATGGAGCTCTAATTCCTACCCACTGACTTTTCTCACAAAATATGCCCCCTTCTCCAATGATGATAATGATGGTGATGATGACGATTATTATTATTATTATCATTTTGACAGTCTGAGAAAGATAACATAAAAAAGCAATGGATAACTAAAATACTTACAAAAGGGCTGAAGGAAACTAGCTTACGTCCCTTTTGGCCTTCCACCTCCCGCCATGTGAGGATGCTGCCTTAAGGTGCCATCTTGAAAGCAGAGACTGGGCCCTCACCAGACACCAAACCTGCCAGCATCCTCATCTTGGGCTTCCCAGCCTCCATGACTGTGAGCAATACATTTGTGCTGTTTATATATTACCCTCTCTCAGGTTTTTTGCTATAGCAGCACTAGTGGACTAAGACAAACTCAAAGGCTTATGTTTAGGTCTTTTTCAACCCTCTCAGTTCTTTCAAGTTTTCCTGATTTCAAATAACCTAAATTTGGCACAGTTTCCTTAAACATCCTAAGCAGACTTATTTGCTTAACTGTCACTTTGTAAGACTGAGCTTAAGAGTATAGTTTTGAAGAATCCTGTTGAGAACAAGGAACACAACAGAAGAAAATTAAACAAAAAGTAGTTTCAAGTTTTCCATTAAAGTGTCTTGCCTTATATTTGGGGAAAGGTATACTGCTGGGTGGAATACTATGTAGCCATAACAAGGAATGAGATCATGTCCTTTCCAGGGACATGGATGGAGCTGGAAGCCATTATCTTCAGCAAACTAATGCAGGAATGGAAAACCAAACACTGCATGTTCTCATTTTTAAGTGGAAGCTGAGAGAATACACAGATACAGGGAGGGAAAAAATACACACTGGGGCCTGTCAGTGGATGGAGTTGGGGGAAAGAGAGCATTAAGAAAAATAGCTAAGGCCGGGTGCAGTGGCTCACGCCTGTAATCTCAGCACTTTGGGAGGCTGAGGCAGGTGGATCACCTGAGGTCAGGAGTTTGGGACCAGCCTGGCCAACGTGGTGAAACTCCATCTCTACTAAAAATACAAAAATTAGCCAGGTGAGCTGTAGTCCCAGCTACTTGGGAAGCTGAGGCAAGAATAGCTTGAACCCAGGAGGCAGAGGTTGCAGTGAGCCAAAATTGTGCCATTGCACTCCAGCCTGCACAAAAAGAGCAAAACTCCATCTCAAAAGAAAAAGAAAAATAGCTAATGCATGCTGGATTTAATATCTAGGTGATGGGTTGATAGGTGCAGCAAACCACCATGGCACATGTTTACCTATGTAACAAACCTGCACATCTTGCACATATACCCCGGAACTTAAAATAAAAATTAAAATTAAAAATTAAAAGAGAAAATAGAATGAGTCTAATGAGTCAGAGACCTTTTTTTGCAAAGTGGGCAGTGCTACCAGCCTAAACTCAGAGTCAACGTACAGGCAAACAGCTCTCCTCATCCCTAAAAACTTTTGACTACATACCAAAGGCCAAATTTGACTCTTATTTAAAAGAATTTGTAGAGTACAGTGGTCGGAGAGGTACTGGCAGGAGCAGCAATGCTCCCAGGGGCCTGGGGCTGAGCTGTCCGAGTTCCCATGTGCTGAGCCCACTTGAGCCACAGCCATGTCTGGGGATGAGACAGTTTTTGATCCTACTATGAGCAAGAAGAAAAAGAAAAACCCCTTTATGTTAGATGAGGAAGGGGATACACAAACAGAGAAAAACTAGCCCAAGAAGAGGAACCGGAGCCAACTGAGGACAAAGATGTAGAAGCCAATGAAGATGACAGTAGGAAAAAAGACGTTTCTGATGTTCTAGATGACCTGAACTTCTTTATTCAGAAGAAAAAGGAGAAAAAAAAAAGATATTTGATATTGATAAAACTGAAGAAGTTGTAAAGGATCTTAAGATTGAAAGTGATGTTCAAGAACCAGATGAACCAGAGGAGGACCTTGACATTATGCTTGGCAATAGAAAGAAGAATGTCAAGTTCCCAGATGAGGATGGAATACTAAAGACACAGCTCTAGCCAGGAGTGGTGGCTCATGCCTGTAATCCCAGCACTTTGGGAGGCCGAGTTACGTGGCTCACGAGGTCAGGAGATCGAGACCATCCTGGCTAACATGGTTGAAACCCTGTCTCTACTAAACATACAAAAAATCAGCTGGGAATGCTGGCGGGAGCCTGTAGTCCCAGCTACTTGGGAGGCTGAGGCAGGAGAATGGTGTGAACCTGGGAGGTGGAGGTTGCAGTGAGCCAAGATCATGCCACTGCACTCCAGCCTGAGTGACAGAGCAAGACTCTGTCTCAAAAATAAAAAAGATATAGCTCTAGAAGATGAAGATAGCAAAAAGACGATGTTGTCTCATTCAGTAATCAGATAGGCCCTGTGAGGTAGGCTCAGAAAGAGACTGCACATATGAGGAGCTGCTGGATCATGTGTTCAACATCATAAGGGGAAAGAATCCAGATACGGTTGCTTGAAAGAAAAGGAAATTCACCATGAAACCTCCACAGGTCATCCAAGTAGGAACGAAGAAAACTCCTTTTGTCAACTTTATGGATATCTATAAACTATTACATAATCAGCCCAAACATTTCCTTGCATTTTTTCATTTATTTTGTTTTGTTTTGTTTTCATGTTTCTTGTTTTTTTTTTTTTTTTGTTATTGTTTTTGTTTTTTGAGACAATATCTGGCTCTATTGCCCAGGCTAGAGTGTAGTGGTGCAATCTCAGCTCACTATAACCTCCACCTCCTGGGCTCAAGCCATCCTCCCACCTCAGGCTCCCGAGTAGCTGAGACTGCAGGCACATGCCACCATGCCAACTAATTTTTGTATATTTTCTAGAGATGGGGTTTCACCATGTTGCCCAGACTGGTCTCGAACTCCTGGGCTCAAGCAAGCCATTTGCCTTGGCCTCCCAAAGTGCTGGGATTACAGGAGTGAGTCACTGCACCCAGCCTCCTTGCATTTTTGTTGGCTGAATTGGGTACAAGTGGTTCTATAGATGGTAATAACCAACTTGTAATCAAAGGGAGATTCCAACAGAAACAGAAAATGTCTTGAGGTGATACATCAAGGAATATGTCATTTAAGTTATGGGGCTGCCCCCTTATGAACAGAGTAGTGCCTCATAAAAGGGCTGGAGGAAACTAGCCCTTGATACATCAAGGAATTGTCAAGGTGATGTCACACATGCTGATCACCAGACACAATCCTGCAGAAGGGTACCCGACTCTGTTTCTTATAGTGCGAAAGTTCTGTTGCCAGTATCAACACCAGGCTGTCACGGGCAAATAAGCACAGCTGCATGCCAAAGCTAACCAATTTGCTAATCACTGATTTTGCAGTGTGTTGTAGAGATTTGGCTGGATAAGTATGCCATCAGAGTGGACCTACCATTGTATTAAAAACAAGATTAAAAAGCTGCCAAGTTCTTTGGTGAGTGGTTGGTTGGTCTGAAATCCTTGCAAGATGCCGATGCTCAAGCTAGTGATATACTCATTGCCTACTTTAACAACTGTCAGAGAAATGTGATATGGGGTAAGGAGGTACCTTTTAAAAATCATTCATAGACTTCTGTAAAATGCAAGATAAAGTTTTAACAGATTTTTTTTTCAAAGAGTAAAAATTAAAACAAATAAAAGAACTTGTAAAAGAATGACATTTACAATTTTAAAAATAGCTCTGGTTAACAGGTATGTAGTGGTATCTCCTATTTCTATATAGACTTGGGGAAATTCTTGAATAACTCGTTGCTATTTTAATAGCTGACAACCTAATGTTCAACTCAAAACATGGAAATTTTGAAGGCCCAGTCAGATACACATAGAGTCTGCTCAATTAACTCCAATGTGAACCAGTGGCAAATATGTGACTTCTTAAGGAGCAGTGTAATGTAGAAAAACAAACATGGGATTTGTAGTCAGGCCATAATAGAAAGCTGGCTTTATCACTTAGTAACTAAAACAAAGCTGGATGAGCTTTGGCAAGTGATTGAACACAGCAACTTTCAGTTTCCTTCACAGTGAAAAAGGGCCTAGAAGAACTACTTCACAGGGTTGTTGTGAGGATTTAACCAGGTAATTTATTTAAAGTGCCTCATTTAGTACTTGGAACAGAATGCAGTGGGCACTTCAAAAGTGTTGAATACTGAAATTTTTTATTATCATCAACAACAGCATAACAATAATAAGGCAAATTGAGAACAGCGGATGATGCTTTATTTTGTGCTGGAGAGGTTTTTTTTAATATTTTAAAAATTTTGTTGCTGTTGATTTTTAAGACTTTAATAAAGCACATTGGTAATAGAGCAAAAAATTCTATCTCTTCTCAGCATCCTATCTTTCAAGGCATAGGAAAACATGACGGGTACCACTGTTGTATTCTATATTGTTCTATTGTCCAGGATCTTCCTGGTTCTATTTTTTCAGATATTCTATAAATGTTCCACCAACTGAAGTTTATCTTTGGACAGTAAAAACTCACCTGAAAACAATGTTTGAGTGTGAACTGATGTTTTTGCCTCCATACATAGTAGTGATCCAGGAGGGCCTTGGTCTCACACCCCACTGTTCAAAACACTCATCACAAAGTTCCTTTAAGTTCCATGAGTGAGGTTCAAACATGTCATCGACACCATTAGTACAAAACGGCATGACTACTTCTGTGCAGGCCTAAAAAGCAAACCAAGAGAGAATCCAATTAGAAAAATGAGGCAAAAAGAGGTTAAATAAATAATACAAAGTCATAATGCTGGTAAGTAGTAAAGGCAGGGTTTGAACTCAGGCAAGGCCGCTTCAAAGCCCCGTTCTTTACTTGTGTGCCCTATAATCTCTCATTATTCTTAAAAAGACTTGGTCAAGAAGCCACAGAAGTCAGGATTATATCCCTTCACTGCAAACTGCTTGATTTCACATTTATTATCATATTTAACCCTCAAAACAACTCTGGAAGGAAAGTATTATTATTATTACTGTCTTATTGTGCAGATGAAGGACAAATTAGACTCCCTTTCTCTTATATGTCTATAAAATGCTCCCTTTGTAGGACTTATCAAGATCTATTGAAATACTAATTACTTACTTTTTCACTACACTATATTTGATCATGTACTATTTATCTTTGTATCTTTGAAACCTAGAGGAGTGCCTGATGCATGGTAAGAACTCAATATATATTTGGTGATTATTAAATGAACAAATGAATGAACAAGAAAACTTGTCCATAGTATCACAGCATAAAGTAACAGAAGCCAAAACTGGATCCAGGTTAGGTGACAAAATCTTGTGTACCCTGATTTTTTCTTTACAGCACAGCTGTATCAGTGAAAAGTAAGTTCCACTTGGGGAAATTATACATATTTACCTGATAGCTCCAACCCAGTGTTCCCAGACTGCTAGTTGCTGTCTCTGAAATATTCAGGCATTTCACCTGGCCCGAATAATTGTAATATACATTCAGAGCTTGGAAAATATTCTGCAGCAGTAGTGAATCAGATACATTGGGATTTTTCAAATACTGGCACACTACCTGTCATTTTAGAAAGATAAATGGGGAAAGAGTCAGAATATGAATATAAAATTACAGTTTAATAACACAAAGAAGAAATATGATTTTTATCTGATCATAAAATATTCTTAAGCTACTAACTGCATTGTTTAACAATTTCTCTCTTGAGTTTAATCCCCTCCATAAATGACTAAATATCTTCAATTACTCCCTAGGCTATAAAAATAAACCAAAGTCATTTGCATCTACCATCTTAGCTTCCTCTTTGCTGCCTTTGCTCCAGCCTAGGAAAACCATTCCCCACCACACAGGCTCCTTCTTCCCCTTTGCCCTTGCTCACCCTAAAACACTGTTTTCCAACTGCTCTCCCACTCCACTAATGCCTTCAAACACCAACTCATCTTTTACAACACTCAGCTCAAATATCACCTCCTCTTTTCAAGGCTATCCTTGCCTATGTTTCCGAGTTGGGAAGAACTCAACCTCTCCCTTCTTGGTGCCTCCATTATACCCTGTACCTATTTTTATTAGAGCCTCTGTAATGCTCTACTTCACTCACTTGATTCCAGAATGTCTCCCTCAATACTTAGCAAGGTATCTGGTACGTAAATGTTTGCTGAATGAGTTACTATATTTTTATAAAAATGCAAAATTTATAAAATCTCATATGGAAAAACTATACCAAGGTCCAGCATCCATGGTGTGATAAAAAGCATATGCTGCAACTCCCCAGCTCCCAAATATTCCTATCACTATCCTACAAAACATGCCTGGAATCCTAGCTATAAAAATCAGACAATATTCAGGGTTAGGAGTAAAGGTGAGGACTGACTAAACAGAGCCAGTGCAAACTTTCTCGGGCACAGAAATATTCTATACCTTAATAGGGTTACATGAAAAATGATATAATTTGTGCATTTCACGGTATCTAGATTTTACCCCTCCACCACCGAAAGAACCATACACAAATATTGAACTCTCATTAATGATAATAAAGCTGAAGTATTTAAGAGGAAGATGTCTGCAATTTACTTTAAAATTCATTTTAAAATAAGATAAAAGATACATGAAGTGATGGATAGGTGAATATATATGTGACAAATCAAATATAATAAAATATTATTTATTGAATTTAGATGTTAGGTTTATGAGTGTTCACTATCCAATTATTTTAACTTTCCATATGTTTAAAATTTTTCATAATAAAATGTTGGAGAAAAATAACAGGCAATGGAATCATAGCTGAATAATATTAACAACAACAACAGCTAGTAATTATTAAGCCCTGGGTTTCCAACCAATACACCATGTAATCCTATCAGGTAGATGATTGTCCATTATTTTACATGAAAAAAAACCCTGATTCTTAGGTTAAGTCATCTTCAAGGTCACTCAGTTAGTAAATAATAGGGCCTAGATTTGTCCCCAGCTGTCTCTGGTTATGAAATATTCATCTTATCCATTATGTCACACAGCTTAGGAAGTGTCCACCTGAAAAACCACAAATAGCCCCAGTGGCAAGGAAAACCCGGTAAGCTTGAATCTCTATTGACTCTGACATGAATTCAGTAACCTGGTCCTTTCCCATTTCATATGGAAAAGATTATATATATAATAGACTAGTCCTGACAAAAAAGAGACTAGTCCAGAGAAGAAGCCCGGAAAGGAGCCCAGTTACCCCACCTCAGGGAGAGAGATTCTGGGCAGCAGGCGTAACAAGGCCTGGGCTGGGGGCATGCTCCCAGTCAGGAAAGGAGGATATTGAGAAAGGATGCAACCAAACCCAACCCTTCATCACAGTTCTGCCTGGCACCAGCTGCCAGTGAAAAAAAAAAAAAAAAGGAAAATTGTAAACAAGAAAACGAATTTTCAGGAAAATTCAATGCCTCTCCCCAGGTATATTCTGCACAACAATATTTCCATGGAATGTTAATTGGTACTTTGTGGAAAAATGTTTCCTAGTCAAATAGCTTTGAGAAACTGTATATTAGCAAATGTGAACAGTTTTTCTGGCTGGTTGTTATTATTATATAATTTCAGAGGATTTCTCAGAATCTTTAACATGCTCAAATGTAATATGACTTTTCAAAGGAAGACGGAGTGTGCATCATTGCCAAAAGTTTTTAGAACTGTTGAATGTGAGAAAAGTCAGAAATTAAGATGTTCAAATAATTGCATATACCTTTACAAAGTAACTGTGAGGTCATAAGAATAAGGAATACCAGGGTTTAGGATGTACATGAAGAGACAGAATTGAGCTAAACTGAGAGCTTCACAAACCTATGAAGACTAAAGCAATAAGGAAATGCAAACTGACGAAAAATTAAAAGTCAAAACAGTGTTTTATTATTTTGACAACTCTTGATTTTTCATGGTAAGTCAAAAAATACCTAACATTTGCATGGCACTTTTCTTAGAAAACATTCCTAGGAAATATGCCAATAAGATATAACTCAAGACAATATGGAAATCAAGAAACAATCATAAGTTATATTAAACCATCTACTGCCAAAAGTTGATCAGCATTCTTTCCTGAACCTGGACACCAACAGCCGATTCAGCTCTTTCAAAATGCAGCACAAAAGTACAAAGTAGATACACGGAATGCAGAGAAGCACCTTATGTACAAGCACAGCATGGTAGATAGGGCAGGGCGACAATGCAAGCTGGGCAGGGGGAGAGGAGGTAGTGATGTGGAGCAACAAGTGGCCCAAAACTCTGGAAAAGAACAGTAGCAAGTGAGTGTGACTCACATGCTGGCATCAGAGCCCCTCTTAGAGCTTAGAACACTGGGCCTCTGTCAGGCAAAGAAAAGGAGTCCCTATGAATAGCCATCTCCACAAATAGCAGTTACTGTCACTTCTTAAAAGACACAAGCATGGCTGGAGACCGGCACTGGCTGACAATACTTGGGTTTCAGCAGCCCCAGTTACACAGAGAGAACACCATAGTCAGAGACTTGGCCTCTGTATGATGGGATTCCAAGTCCAGATTAAGGGCACTCCCCAGGCACTGTGTTCTGTGAGGTCAGATCACCCTTGGAGTACTGGATCCAGCTTTGTATACAAGTTATGAAGGGCACCGATCAACATTAGAAAATCTAGAAGACAGCAATCGGGATGGGGAGCTGAAAAACAGCTGAAGCAACCCTAAAACTGGGTCATTCCCAACCTTTCTTCATTACAAATAAGGCTACAATAAATATCCTTGGGGCTAAATCTTTACATATATTCTTAATTGTTTTCTTGAGATAAATTCTTAAATTACTGGCTCAAAATAGATCAATATTTTTAAGGCCCTTGGTACATCATGTCAAACTGTCTTATAGAAAGGAAGTGTTGATTTTTAATTCTACTAGTATGCTAGATAGAAAGCCTGAAAAACGTCACTTAAAATTTTTTTTGCAAAATATTTGCGAATTTACTATGGAAATTTTATTTTAGGTAACTCTAAAGTTCCTTTCTAACTCAAAGATTTTGTGAGTCCAAGCATCATCCTCTAGCATTAAAAAACAGAATCTCTAATATCTCTTTGCACTTCCTTAACAATTTCGGTAGCACAGTGAATGAAGTTTCAAAAAAATACTGAAGTCATATTAGCAAGACCTCGGCACTATTCGCATGCTTATTTAAAGACTATAGTAACTCAAGGCCAGGCACAGTGGTTCATGCCTGTAATCCCACCACTTTGGGAGGCCCAGGCAGTAGGATCGCTTGAGGCCAGGAGTGCAAGACCAGTCTGGGCAATATATCAAGACCTCATCTTTACAAAACATCAAAAAATTAGCCAGGCATGATGGCACATGCCTGTAGTCCCAGCTACTCAGGAAGCTGAGGTGGGAGAATTGCTTCAGTCAGTAGTTCTAGGCTCCAGTGCTATGATCACACCACTGCACTCTAGCTTGGGTGACAGAGCAAGACTCCATCTCTTAAAAAAAAAAAAAGACGAGTACTTTAAAAGGAGATATTCACATACTTTTATCAAAGAACTGTAGGATGCACAAAATACATAAATATTAAATTGAACCATATGAAATTCTCACATGTATAAATCAAAAACAGTCAAATATCAACAATTTTGTCTCAACCTCATATAATACTTTAGCTTAACACTGATAATTTGCAGATATTACCCATGTGATAAAAGCAAGCACTTGGCCTGTTGATTGTTTACATAGAGGCTGTGATATAATCAGACAACAAGGAAAGAGTCTTGGCCAACCATCTCTGTCCAAAATACTCAACACCCAGGTACCCCTGAACTATACTTTCTATTTATTTTGTGAGCCCTAGCAAACGGCTTCTTCTAAACAATTTCTACATAAGGCGTGTCATTCCTACACATACTGTAAATGCACTGAAACGTGAACAGCTGGGACTGAGGTTGCTCATACAACTCATATATTCTTTGAAGGCAGGTTCTTTCCTCACAGTAACCCAGAGAGCACCATATAATGATCATTCCCATTTCACAGAAGAAAAAACAAGCTCAGAGGTCTGGCTACAGAAATACAATTTTAAAACTATGAATGTAGAAAGCATATGTTTGGGTTTTCATGCTCACGTGTGAAATGGACCGCCCTCAAACCTGGTTATGCTGTCGGCACATTACCTATCTGATGTGGGGGGAAAAAAAAGTACTATGAATATAGGTCTCAATCAAGATGTTGACCACAAAGTCCTGGTATAATCATCTGGTTTCCCAATATTACATAATAAAAATTGCTATTGTTATTACTTATAACTAGCATCAATTTAGTGCTTTTACTTTACACCAGATGCTATGAAATACTTATAACAACCCTAATAAGCATTACAATTGTTATTATACACATTTTGTAAATGAGGAAACTACAGCACAGAGAGGTTAAGAAACTTGCCCAAAACCACACAGCAAGGAAGTGGCAGAACTGGGATTCAAATACAGTAATCCCAGTTACTGAGGAGGCTTAAGTGGGAGGATCCCTTGAGCCCAGGAGTTCGAGGCTGCAGTGAGCTATAATCTTGCCATTGCACTCCAGCCTTGGTGACAGAATGAGACCTTCTCTCTTAAAAAAATAAATAAATAAAAGAAAGAAAGAGGCCAAGTGTGGTGGCTCATGCCTGTAATCCCAGCACTTTGGGAGGCCGAGGCGGGTGGATGACCTGAGACCAGGAGTTCGAAACCAGCCTGGCCAACAGAGTGAAACACCGTATCTACTAAAAATACAGAAATTGGGCACAGTGGTGGGCGCCTGTGATCCCAGCTACTCGGGAGGCTAAGGCAGGAGAATCACTTGAACCTGGGAGGCAAAGGTTGCAGTGAGCCAAGATCGTGCCATTGCACTCCAGCCTGGGAGACAGAGCGAGACTCCTTCTCAAAAAAAAAAATAATAAAATAGAATAAAATAAAATAAAAGAAAGAAAGAAAGAAAAGAAAAAAACACAAATGCAGACTCTCTGGAGCTTCCAACCACTGTAACTATATTACACATATTCAACTAAAAGCTGAAAGAAAAATAACAACACATACAATGCTTAAATATACCTGCTGTCTCATGCTTAACTTTTTAAAACAATTTTTCTGATTCTTAGATCATCTTCATATTTTTCTAGGTTTATTTGTTTTGGCAAAAACTTAGAATGAATTTTGTGGCAATATGAAATCATAAAACCTTAAAAGTATGTAATAGTAAAAAAAAAAAAACAACAAAAAAAACCAAAACTGTAAAATAGTAGAGTGATATGAGGCATTTCCTGGAATAAAGATGAACATTCAGGAAACAGAAAGAACATTAGAAAGTCCATTTTACTCATTCCAGTTTTAAAGTGTATAGAAATAGTTGAGAAAATAGAACATTCATGCAACCTTAGTACCAAACTAATCATATCTGCAACCAAATATTTCCATTCTGCCCTTTAATCCCACATACACCAGACAAAGTAAAGATAATGATTTGTTTAAAAGTTTTAAGTGTTCCTACCTATGACAGTACACATTTAAATAAGAGAAGGAAAAGAGGGTCAAAGAAAATTTTTTAACAGAGGAAGGAAAGAAGACAAGTTGGGGGGAAAAAAAAAAAAAGACCAATCTCCTCTCAGAGCATGGTCCATCCACATTAGAGAAAGGATTAAGCAGATACATTCAGCTTTTCTAACAGATTTTCTTTCTCTAAGGCTTCAATACCCCTCTCACACTCACTCAGATAATCACATTAGTTTTGTCATTAAAAGCTCCCTTTTCATAGAATGCACCTAAACCGCTTAAACCACCCAGAGAGGTCGCATACATTACCAAACACCAAGACAAACGGAAGAGATTTTTCCATCTTATGTCATTATTTCACTATATCTATCTACATTCACAGAAGGCTACGCTGAAATATTTGAGAAGCTATCAGCTGAAATGTGATTCCAAAATTAACAAATGACAGCATCCTTTAAAATTGCTCTTTAAGCTAAGAAGAGACCTAGTAGTTTTCATGCTGACAGAACAGTCAAATGACAGAGGGGTTTTCTGTTTCTCTTTTCTCTTCTTCCTTGTGTTCTACCAGCCAAGTCCATGATTATTTCTGCATGAATGTTGCAGCTTCTGTTAACAGTAAACAAAAGCAAATGGAGTCTGAGTGTGCAAAGCCCAAAGACAAATTAAAAGGAACGATACTTGAATTGACACGGAAAATGGCATTTAGTCGCTGCCCATGGATCCTTCAGAACTGTACAAGGTCCCAGACAGAATTGGAAATCACCTGCTTTTTTTCATAACCCAACTGTTACATATTATCTCACCATCCTAAGCCTGAGTTACAGACTCAGAAAAGGACGCCTGTTTGTCAGCCCTTTAAAAAGGAGGAAGTGTATCAGAGGGAGGAGGAGTTCTGGTTAAATGGAACTATCCAAGTGAAAGAGCGGTCCCCAACTGGGTAGTGTTCCAGGGATTAGTGGGTTGGGAGAACACAGAGGGGGTCAAAAAAGGAGAAATAGAATGAACAGTGAAAGAAAGTGATCTGAAGCTACAAGTTTGGGAGGGAGACGTAGTGGAAAAATTCTGAAAATCAGATGGGTAACTAACTATAGGATGAAATTGGAAACAGAGGCAATGGAATTTCTCAAGCAAGGGGCAAGAGATAAGATTACTTCTGGTGGGGGTGCAGGCTGGAAACAGAATCATAAATACAAGCAATAAAGAATTCCTTGATCTGTCAAAAGAAAGGATAATGTCAGTAAGAAATAACTGAAGAGAATGATAAGAATTAATCCTGGATAAAAGAAGTAAAGCGTGCTTGTGAGGGAAAGACCTAAAGATATCTTACCTTAAAAATAAACTTTTATATTGCATATACATAAAGGATAAAAGGATTGCAGTAAATCAAAAATAGATGACAAAATATTTGAGGTATACTCTGCTGGTTTTGAGTAATTATTTAGAAGAACAAAGGATAAAGTATTTATTCACATGTAAGACTGAACAGCAAAATATCCCAGAATGAACATTAAAGAGGTAGGGAGAAAACCAGTTAGACTGCTCACTATTCCAAATTGTGCTACACCAACTAACATTAAACAGCTGTATTTCTCCAGCCTTTTTCTAGATAAGTGGTTGGGAAAGTACAACTCCCAGGCCAAATCCAGCCCACTGCCTATTTTTATAAATAAGTTATTATTGGAGACAGCCATCCTCATTTGCTTATTTATTATCTATGGCTACTTTCATGCTACAGAGGCAGAGTTGAGTAATTGTGACAGAAACCATACGGCTCGCAAAGCCTAAAAATATAGCCCTTTAAATGGAGAACGTTTGTCAACCTCTGTTCTAAATAATGAGAGAATTCCCCATATGTTTTTATCATCTGACAACTCATTCATTCTTCAAGTGAGAATAAAGATGCAAATGTAATTCTCACCTTGTACACAGTTAGATATCGAGTTAAATCTGATAGATGTCTCACTGTGAGCAATGGCCCCCTCAACCCTCAGTCAAGTTTCCTCCTAATCCAGTGCAATGCAGTAGATGAGCATAGGCTCGGAACAGTGAAGACCCAAGTTCAAATCCTACTTCTACCACCTCTTAGTTGAGCTTTAATTTCCTCTCCAAAAATCTTGGATTATACCTCTTTTTCTATACAGTACTTTTATAAGAATTGAGACAGCATACATGAAAGTGCTTTGTAGATAGTAAATAATATGGACAGATAAGGCATTATTAGCACATAGATGTTTATGAAGATGAACTAGTTTAGATTTCGTTTTTCCTTGTCATTTTGATCCAGGTTTTCTTTTTTTCACTTTTCTTTTTTTGAGGCAGGATCCAGCTCTGTCACCCAGGCTGGAGTACAGTGGCATGATCACAGCTCACTGCAGCCCCAAGCAATCATCCTGCCTGAGCCTTCCAAGTAGCTGGAACTACAGGCAGGCACCACTATGCCCTGCTAATTTTTTTGATTTTTAGTAGAGATGAGGTCTCACTATGTTGCCCAGGTGGGTCTCAAACTTCTAGCCTCAAGCAATCCTCCCACTTCCACCTCCCAAAGTGCTGGATTTGATTTAGGTTTTCTAACATAAAACATGATCTGCTCTTTTCAACAACTTTGTATTATCAAAATTCAATCTAATTCAATATATATTTACCTCCAGCCTACTATATGCAAGACACTCACTGGTCATTCTACTTTTTAAATTAAGAAAAATAATAGCAAGTGAACTTGTTTTAGTTACAAAATTTTAAGCAAGGTATACATGTAATAATTCAAAGGGGTGGTTAAATTAAAAGTGAATTTGAAACCCGAATCTATATCACCAATTCTATTTTCATTTCCAACACTCATTCTAGCTGAAGAGTCAGTTATATTCTCCAAATTTAACCATCAAGTTGGCCAGCCTTTGTTTTTAAAACTAAGAGGAATGTTCTTTACAAAGAAATGCTTAAAATGAACATACACAATAAAGAATTTTGCCATGAAAAGAACCTTAAAATTTATACTGTAATGTGTCCTTATATTTCCAAAGTGTTTCACATCCAACATTTTATTTGATTCTCAGCACAACCCTATTTGGTATGTAAGTGCTGTTATTCCATTCCACAGAGGAAGACAGAGGATAAGGAGAGAAAAGCACCTTGCCCAGGATCACACAGTTGGTAAGTGAAGCGGCAGTTCTGGACCAAAACCTCACTTTCAGAGTCTAATTTGATGTTCTTTCCACTCTACTGTGATGCATGGGGGTCACTCTTCACACTGTGGGCAGCACTTACAATGCTTTCGCAGCTGACTAGATCATAGTACTATCATAATGACTGCCATTTATTAAGCATCAACCAGGTATTACACAGATGGAAGTTATACACATATCACAGAGATTAAATAAATTGCACAGGCAAAGTATACAGCCCAGGATTTGGCACATAGTAATTATTCCATTAACAGCAACTTTCGGTATTATTTCTAATTCATACAACTCTATAATCAATGAATTTTATCTCCATTTTTCAAATGAGGAAATTGAGGCTCAAAAAAGCTAGGTAACATGTCCAAGCCCACATAATCAGAAAGCAGCAGAACCCAGGATTCCAGCTCAAGTTTGACCAACTCCAGAGCCCCTTTGTCACTGGGACTTTCTCTGATGCAGAAAGTCAGAGTATGCACATTAAAAAAAAAAAAGAGAAGTATGTTATTAAAAATTATGAGAGGACATTTTCCTATTACCTTAATAGGCCAAGCAGGCAAAGGCTGTAAAAAGTTAGATGCATAAGGATAGTCCACCATTGCCAGATTCACCCAGGTTTCAGAGATCCAGTCTTTCAAATGTTGGATGTCCTGAGAAGTTAATGGGCTGCATAAGTGAAGGGCTCCAGTAAGCCACTGCAAACCACTGCCTGGGAATAGAATCACATTGTTGGAATCTAAAAAGTACTGGTCAACAGATGGCTTTACAGATAATGTATTCTTCACATAGTATTTTAGAAAACTCAATCTTTTATACCCCTTCTCCCAGGATATTTTTAGAGCAACTGGAGAATCCCATGACAGACAAGTTGCCTATCCTCATAGAGTTTACCAGAATTAGTATGCAGAATTATTCTCCCTTTTTAAGATACTACTAAAATGAATAAATAGGAACACCATAGAACAAGAATATATAAACTACAACTAAGTAAGACAAATGGATGTATCTATCAAACAGTGCTGAGCAAAAGAGAGTAGACACAAAAAAAGACATGCTATGTAATTCCAATTACTAAAACATTTAAGAACAAGTAAAAATTAACCTATGGTTCTAGAAGTGAGGATGTTTTTGCGGATAGGTATGGAGGTTGTGACTGAAAAGGCACAAGGAGATTTCTGAGACGCTGGCAATGCCCTTTATTGATTTAA
This sequence comes from Macaca mulatta, assembly GCF_049350105.2. Taxonomy (NCBI): domain Eukaryota; kingdom Metazoa; phylum Chordata; class Mammalia; order Primates; family Cercopithecidae; genus Macaca; species Macaca mulatta. The sequence continues at coordinate 83,382,419 of NC_133419.1, forward strand.
ATGCTAATTACACTGTGTCCTTGTTTTGTGAAAATTCATCAAGCTATGTATTTTGATTTGTATAATTTTCTGTATGTACATTATGCTTTAATAAAATGTTTACTTAAAAAGTGACAACTACTGAATTTAACAAATGAAAGGCTAAATAAACACACAATTCCATTCTCTTAATTAAAGCTTACCAGTACTTGAGAGTCGATTAATGGCATCCCAGGACCTGCGGATGCTCTCTGAACAATGTGGACCACTTTTCCTAAAATCTGTAGTTACAATCTTCATAAATACACCACAAGGTACTAAATCCTCAAACTGCCAGATAGGGGCAGAAGCTGCAAGAGCTCTAAATGACAAGAAAATCAAAGAAGGAAAAAAGAAAAGAAAAAAAAAAAAAAAAATATATATATATATATATATATGTGTCATCTAAATCAAGTTTTAAAGTTGAAACTTATAATAAAAATAGTGAGAAAAATAACACAGCTGTTAATGAGACAGAAGCCAGAAATCTCAGTGCAGTAGAATGGAACATGTTTTACCCAAAATGAACCTCTACGTTTGCCTTGATAATCATTAAGAAACACTCATGTCCAGTATAAATGCACTTACCCAACTGCCATATGAGGATATTTCATCCTAAACCAGGCTGCAAGCATGCCACCATAGGAGCCTCCTATGGCAATGACAGGTTGATTTTCAGCTCCTGGGATTGTTCTTTTCAAGTGTTTGATTAACTCTGCAAAATCAGCCAGAGCTTGTTCTGATGTCAGAAAATTCAAGTGTCTGGAATCCTAAAGAAAAATAACAAAGAACATGGGTATAAATGTGCACATAATAGCAGCTTAGGAATAGCATGGATCCAGAAGAGAGCCAGTGTCAGATAAGCTTTTCTCCAAATAGAATTTCTAGGCAATTGTACTAAAACGCCTAGTCAAAGCAATAGCTGTGTGGATTTAAACTCAGGAAAATTATTTTAAGTTTGTGGAAGAACATAATGTACTTCGCATGCAAGTGTAATTTCTATTAAATGCTATTTACCAAAGACTTTGTTTAAGGTTGTAGAAACAACAGAACAAATTGTAGGTAAAATTTAATAGCAAATATGATAGAATATAAACTAAGTTTAATAGATAACTGTTATAACTTTTGTTTTAAATCTTGGCACATTTAAAATGTCTACCACATAGGCAAATATAAACTAAATCTAGTGGACAATTGAGGGAAGAATCACCAGTAAAAATAAAACTCACCCTTCTTTATCGGAAAGATTATGTATGACCTCGGCCATATCAACAACTGAAACAAAGTAGCCTACCTATTTTAAACAACTATAAAATTGGAAAGAAAAAAACTATTTTCAGGTATTGGAAAACAGGCAACACAAGACATTGATCTTTGAGAAAAGGAAAACTCATAATGTTAAGTTTCATAATCGTCCTGCTCTCTACATGAAGACAATTTCCCTATTGCAGAAGGTGAAGCTTAGTGTCCTGCTGAGCTGAGAAGGCTAAGAAGGTCTTTTAAAATATGTCTGCAAATTTTTGACACTCCTTCCTTTAAAAGGTGAAGCTTAATTCCACTCCCTTTGAATTTGGATGGGATTTAATGACTTCCTTCTAATTAATAGAATGGGGCAGAAATAATGATACGTGACTATGAAGGTTAGGTCATTAAAAATACACTGCAGCTTCCACCTTGCTCTCCTACACTGCCAACTTTGAGGGAAATTAGTTGCCTTGTAATGAACTCAAGTAGGCCCTTAACTGCAGCCTCTTGTCAACATCCAGTACCAGTTTTATCTCTTATGTGAGTGATCCTCCATATGAGTAGAAAGGCTCTCCAGCCCCAGTCAAGCCTTCAGATGACTGCAGCATCAGCTGACATCCTAACTTCATGAGACCCCCTGAAGCAGAACCACCTAGCTAAACCACTCCTAATTCTTCACCCATGGGAACTATAAAGTAATAGATATTTATTGCTGTTTTAAGCCATGAGGTTTGAGGTACATCTTTACATAGCAATAGATAACTACCATAATACATACCTCTATTAGGCTACCCTGTTTGACTTTCATGCTTTGGTCTCACCATTCTGATTCCTTCCGTCATCTGGCATATTACTGAATCACACAGATCCCATCATTCCTATTTCCTATATATGCCTCCTACTCCTTTAGCTTTCCCCCCTCTTCCAAGATATATGCCTTCTTACCTCCTCTCTCCCTGTCTGTCACTATCCTTTACTTCTAGTTTTTATGGCACTCTGTACAGTTGAGTGCATTTTTTTTTCTAATCCTGCATAATATCTGTAATATCTCTCATGCTACTGACATGTTCTGTGAGCACACAAAGGGAAAGACGTATATCAAAAAGAGCCCCTGGCTCCATTTTGCTAACACAGTATCAATCACAGAAACCTAGAAGAAGTTATGTTTCTATCTACAACAAGCTAACTGCCTCCCAAGGTTTCAGGACCTGTTAAGTCCCCTAATCAGATATTTATGCAAAATATCAAGCTAAAGAATGAATTTCCCATACAGCCCAACAAATACCAGCAAATTATCCCACTTTCTATTTATAGCACAACACTTTTACTTATTTTTACTCATGCATTTATTTATAATATGAGATAGTAAAACCTCCCTTTTAAAAATAAAAAACTCCTTTCAAAACAGGCAGCCTAGTAAAGGACTGGCCCCAAGTCCTTACAGCTGAGAGTTCCCAAAAGCATTTGTATATACTGGTGGTCTTAGGAAGCACACAAACATTTTTAATGGAACATTTATTGCTTTATTTTAGTGTAATTTGGAAAGAATAACCAGTACATAGAGCCCTTGGTTAAGATAATGCTAAGTTTAAAAAGTGAGTTGGTTAAAGAAAAACATTAAGTAAATAATAGTACATGTGGCAAATTAATGTAGCCAAAGTCACAAGGGTAGAAGTACATGAATGACTCCGTTGAAGAAAAAGTGTCCTGGTTTATTAGGTAGAGAGTCTGTGACAAAGGCCAAAGCTCCTGTGAGAACAGGAAACGTTCAAAGGGAATCCAAGAGGCCAGTTGACCTTAATGCATCATACAGCTTACTTGTCCTTATTTTATTGATTTTATTTTATTAAAAACATCAGATAAATTTGTTATGCTCATTGTATTTTTTCCAGTGGCAGGCTCAATAATTTAAGTGTACAATTTATAAAGGGGAATTGTTTACTGATATTTTTGAAATAGTAAAAAGTTCCTTGTACTGTCTCTGCAGCCACAGAGTAAAATTTAACTTCCTGAGGCACACCAAGTTAAAAACTGATTAACATTAAGAATTATAATAAAATGGCTAAAAAAAAACCTCAATCTGTTCAAATTGTATCTAAAAAGAAACCACTAAATATAAACTATTGAGCTTTCAGGCATTTCAAATTAAAGTTATCTCACAGTGGGGCATGTAATTTAGAAACTATTCTAAATTGAAAAGAAAAAACTTGTAACTTAAAAGTAAAAAGTATCTTTACCTTGAATGAGTTGTCACCAAAGGGGAGAGACTCTCCATAGTATCGATGTTCAGCAAACACCAACATAGCTTTCAGTTCCTCAGCCACATCCCACATGAACCCCTAAGAAGAGTTTACAAAATCACAGGATAAAATCAGGATGTGAAAGTCACTGAACTGTTTGGCAAACCATATGAAATACATGTTAAGCCAGACCAAAAAGAGCACTCTAAAAAGTTGCACAATTTATGTTTGTGCTACAAATAAATGACATAATTGCTGTCTTATTGTTGCATATCAATCTCACACTTTATGAGTGAAACAATTAAAAATAATCCCAAGTTGCTCATCCGCTAGTCATCCATGTCTTTTTATCCTGACACTCTAGCCCTAGAATCAACATTATGTCTAAAATGGTCTTCACGTACAAAGAGCCAGTACAAATCCTACTGAAATTATTTTTAAATAAGGAGGAGGGACTCTTCCCTAACTCATTCTATAAAGCTAGCATCATTATGATACAAAACGTGGCAGGGACACAATGAAACAAGAAAACTTCAGGCCAATATCCCTGATGAAAATAGATGTAAAAACCCACAACCAAAAACTAGCAAACAAAAATCCAGCAGCATCAAGAAGTTAATTTACCAGAATCATATAGGCTTTATTCCTGGATGCAAGGTTGGTTCAACATACACAAATCAATAAATGGAATTCACCACATAAACAGAATTTAAAAATAAAAACCATGTGATCATCCCAATAGATGCAGAAAAGGCCTTCGATAAAATTCAACATTCCTTCATGGTAAAAATTCTCAATAAACTAGGTATTGAAGGAACATACCACAACATAAGAAGAGCCATTTACAACAAACCCATACTGAATGGGCGAAAGCTGGAAGCATTCCCCTCGAGAATTATGACAAGGCAAGGATGTTCTGTCTTAGCACTCCTATTCAACATAGGACTGGAAGTTCTAGCCAGTGCAATCAGGCAAGAGAAAGAAATAAAAGGCACCCAAAGAGGAAAAGAGGACATCAAACTATCTTTTTTCACAGATGAGATGATGCTACACCTAGAAAACCCCCACAGACTCCGCCAAAAGGCTTCTAGAAGTGACAAAACAACTTCAGTAAAGTTTCAGTATCAAATTCAGTGTATAAAAATCAGTAGCATGTCTATACACCAATAACAATCAAGCTAACAGCCAAATCAAAAACACAATCCCATTTACAATAGCCATAAAAAGAATGAAATATCCAGGAATACAGCTAACCAAGGAAGTGAAACATCTCTACAATGAGAATTACAAACCACTGCTGAAAGGCATCAGAGACAACACAAACAAATGGAAAGACATTCCATGTTCATACATAGGAAGAATCAATATTGTTAAAATGGCTATACTCCCCAAAGTAATTTACAGATTCAATACTATTGCTATCAAACTACCAACATTTTTCACGGAGTTAGGAAAAAAAATAAATAAACTCTTGAAATCCATATACAACAACAACAACAACAACAAAAACTTGAATCGCCAAAGCAATCCTAAGCAAGAAAAACGAAGCCAGAGGCATCACACTACCTGACTTCAAACTATACTGCAAGGCTACAATAACCAAAACATCAGGTACTAGTACAAAAATAGGCATGCAGACCAATGTAACAGGATAGAGAATCCAGAAATAAAGCCACACACCTGCAACCACCTGATCTTAAATAAAGTCAACAATAACAAGCATTGGGAAAAGGACTCCCTATTCAATAAAATGGTGCTTGGATAACTGGCAAGCCATACGCAGAAGATTGAAACTGGACCCCTTCCTTTCACCATATACAAAAATCAACTCAAGATGGATAAAAGACTTAAATATAAAACTGGAAACTATAAAAAGCCCAAAAGCCCTAGAAGAAAACCTAGGAAATATCATTCTGGACATCAGCCTTGGCAAAGAATTTATGACTAAGTCCCAAAAAGCAACGGCAACAAAAACAAAAACTGACAAGTGAGACCTAATTAAACTAAAGAGCTCCTGCACGGCAAAAGACACTATCAACAGGGTAAACAGAAAACCTACAGAATAAGAGAAAATATTTGCAAACTATGCATCTGACAAAGGCCTAATGTCTAGAATCTATAAGGAACTTAAATTTACAATAAAAGGGCCGGGCGTGGTGTCTCATGCCTGTAATCCCAGCACTTTGGGAGGCTGAGGCAGGCGGATCACGAGGTCAGGAGATCGAGACCATTCTGGCTAACACGGTGAAACCCTGTCTCTACTAAAAATGCAAAAAAATTAGCCAGGCATGGTGGCGGGCACCTGTAGTCCCAGCTACTCGGAGGCTGAGGCAGGAGAATGGCGTGAACCCGGGAAGCGCAGCTTGCAGTGAGCCGAGATCCGGCCACTGCACTCCAGCCTAGGCGACAGAGCGAGACTCCGTCTCAAAAATAAATAAATAAAATAAATAAATTTACAAGAAAAAACAAACAACCCCATTAAAAAGTGGGCAAAAGACATGAACATAAACACTTTTCAAAAGAAGACATACACAAGGCCAACAAACATGAACAAATGCTCAACATCATTAATCATCAGAGAAATGCAAATTAAAACCACAATGAGATACCATCTCATACCAGTTAGAATGGCTATTATTTAAAAAGAGTCAAAAAATAACAAGATATTGGTGAGGTTGTGGAGAAAAGGGAACACTTACAAACTGTTAGTAGGATATAAATTAGTTCAGCCGCTATGGAAAGCAGTTTGGAGATTTCCCAAAGAACTTGAAATAGAACTATCAGTCAGCCCACCAATCCTCACTACTGGGTAAATAGAACTATCACTCAGCCCACCAATCCTCACTACCTGAAGAAAAATAGGCCAGGTGTGGTGGCTCATGCATGTAATCCCAGCACTTTGGGAGGCCAAGGCAGGTGGATCACTTGAGTCCAGGAGTTCGAGACCAGCCTGGGCAACATAGTGAAACCCTTTTCTCTACAAAAAATAAAATTAAAAAATAAATAAAAATTTAAAATAAACCATTCTACCAAAAAGACACATGCACTTGCATGTTCATCTTAGCACTGTTTGCAATATCAAAGACACAGAATCAACCTAGATACCCTTCAACAGTGGACTGGATAATGACAATGTGGTCTATATACACCACAGAATACTACATAGTCATTAAAAAGAACAAAATCATATCCTTTGTGGTAACATGGATGTAGCTGGAAGTCATTATCCTAAGTGACCTAATAGAGCAACAGAAAACCAAACACTGCATGTTCTCACTTACAAGCAGGAGCTAAACACTGAATAAACATGGCCACAAAGATGGGAACAATAGACACTGCATGACTACTAGAGGGGCTGGGGGCTAACAGCGCAGGGGGTGTGGGTGTGGAGCATGAATTCAACAACTATGTATCAGGTACTATGCTTACTACCTAGGTGATGGGATCATTCATACACCAAATCTCAGCACACACAATTTACCCAAGTTAACAAACCTGCACATGTACCCCCTAAACCTAAAATAAAAGTCAAGAAAAAAAAACTACAATGGAGAGAAAACAAATTAAATAAAAATAAAAAGTAACTTCAACTTTAAAAAAAAAATTATCTTCAAATTGCACTGTTTGCCAAATCTTCTAGGAAAGAGCTAAAGATATCGAAAGCAGCTGTCTACTCACAGGCATTGACAACATAAAAGAGAAAACAAAACAAACAAGCATACTAAACTCCCTAAGGGTTTTCAATTAATAAATAGTAGCTCACAATGGCTAAAATAACTCAGTGTTTATAATGTGCCAGGCACTGTTCTAAGCATTTTATATGTATTAATTCACTTAAATATTACAGCAATCTCTGAAATAGGCACTTTGATTAACTCCATTTTATAGACAAGGGCATTGAGGCACAAGAGTTTAAATAACCTTCAACATTCACACAGCTAGCAAGCAGCAGAGCCATGATTCAAACATAGGTGTCTGGCTCCAGAGCACCATCATCAAGAACTGTTAGATCTCCTTGCTAGAATCATCTATATCTGGTCATTAGCCAATCATTTCATTTTTTCACTTAGTTGTGGCCTCAGAATCTTTTCTCAACAAAGCATTCTAGGTAATCAACATCAAAGGATTAGATTTAGATTTAGCACAGATTAAAACTATTTGTCAATCCTAGTGCACACTGTTACTATTTAGTGAGTTCCTGCTGCCTAACAAAGACTAAGAACCTCAAGTGTTTTTGTTTGTTTTGATCAATAAATGAACAATTAGAAGAGTCATACACATGTAAGAATAGAGAATTTAACCAGATATTTGTGATGGTTTCAATAACCTCCACTTTCTCTCTTAAGAATCTACTCATCCCCTGCCATTTAACTACAAATCCTGCAAACACCCAGCTCAAGCATGCCCACCTCTGCCGGCCCCACCTTGGCAGTGCTGATCACTCCCCCTTCTCAACACCACTGTGCTAGGTATATGTCCCTGGTACTGTGCCGCAAATTTTGCTTACATGTAGGTCACACACACACCAGACCATGAGTATCTTAAGAGTAAAGATCATCCATTAAAATGTCCAGACCTCTGTGCAGTTGACTTCAGGCTTTGAGAGGAGGCAACTTCATTGAACTAGTTCAAAAAGTAATAAGTGATCCATTTCAGGAGTATTCTTATTTTTCAAAAGAGGTTCATGTAATATATCAACATCTTTTAACATTATGTGCTTGCAAGTCCCTTAATCTTCTTTAAGTCTTTACACAACTCCATGAACTATTATTACTGTATCCATTTAACAGATGAGACAACTGAGGCACAGAACAAGAAACTTACCCAAAGTCACACAGCAAAGTGGCGAAATCAGCATTCAAACCTTGTCAGTCTGGCTGAAGCCTTCACTCTTGACCACTGTGTGATTGCTGCCTCTGAACAAATTAATGTCCAGAAGTGAATGTGCACTGGAACGTTTTGGTATGTAAAGGAAGGTCTCTGGGCCTGGGGATGGGCCAGGATCTGCTCCTCTATGATCTGCCTCTAGTCAGTTCTTTGGAACTGTTCCTACACTGAATATCTCTTCCTTTCCACCACTTCCTGAGAACAGAGATACCCCAGCAAACCTTAAGTTCTGCCACAGTGTCTGTCAAAGTAGTGCCTAGTGAAGGCAGGAACAGCTACCTACCTATAATAAAAGAGAATGGAAACTGGAAAAATCACTGGAGAGGAGAAGTTACCCTATGGCCTTCACATAAAACGAAAGTCACACCAAAAGGAGAAAAGAGACAAGGCAGCCTGTTATTTCACAGAATAACAGAACGGGAATCTGATGGAAAGGAGGTCCTGATTTCACTTGCCACTGATCTAAAAGCAATAGGCATCCTAGGATCTCATGTCTCTGGGAATTATTTTATTTCAACTAACTTACTTAGATTCTTAACATTCCTAAGGAAATAATCAGAAATGAGAAATACAGTAACAACGTAATTGGGTTCATATCTTTACTTTAAATTCATATACCAGTTCAACAAACATTTACTGAGACCTCCTGATACCAAGCATCATGCCAGATGTTGGCATTGGGGATAAGACATAATTCATTCCCCACTTTAAGGTAGTTCACAACTAGTTTTTTGGTAAAAAGTTGACATTTTCTCATCACAGCACTGACACGTTGAAAAGGGGCATTTCTTCCTTTCACATATCTTTTGAAATTAAGTTTTGTTCATGGATTTCAGCATTATAAAAGGCGATAGAAAATATAGTCAGGGAAGCAAGCTAACAGGCTATATACTATTTTTAACCCTCACAAATAAAAGAAAATGGTAGAACAGGAAAGCTAAACTAAAATGTAGCTACAACTTTACCTTTTCCCATCCTTATTTGTATATTTTTTTCTCATTTGCATTGGCTTTGTTTAGGTTTTATTCATTCATTCATTTAACAGATGTTTATCACCTTCTATATGTCCCGGACACTGACAATATAACACTAAACATAGAAAAATTCCTGCCCTTGCTTTCACCTTCTAGAGACCATAATCAAAATAAACTGTACTCAGTAACATTCTTATCCCTGTTTCCCTTATATCCTTGTTCACTCTAGAAATAAGCTGGGATTGTAAAAACAAAGCAAAGCAAAACAAAAAACAAAAAACTTGCAAAATTCAATTCTCTGGGATGTTCAGGCAGTCCATGAAAAATAAAATGAAATAATTCAATTATCCAAAAATTGTACATTATCCTTTTCATTTGTAATTCTTGAAGGCTGAATATGCAGACTTATTGGATATCTGTATTTAATTCTTTTATGAACTTTCTATTCATGTACTTTTGCTATTTTTCTATTATTAGTGAGTTAATTTTTTTGTTATTTTTAATAGAACTTTACAATTAAGAACAGTAATGCTTGGTCATATATACTGCAAAACATTTCTTCCAAGTTATCATAATAAAAGTCAAATTGAGCACTGGAATTTCATGAATCTGCACATACCGTGTTATTACAAAACCAGATGATGTCCCCTTCATTACCAGTGTAGAAAAGTATCGATCCACCATTTTTCTTCCAGTATTTATCAGCTACTAGGTACCGCTGATTAAAAGTTTTCACAGTATTAAATCCAAAATGATCAACCTGTGATAAAAACAAAATAAACAAAACATATTTCAAAGGAAAGTAATAAAATGAGATCAACACAAAGGTAATTAATTCTTCCATTAAAATCAATCTATACTACAAAAATAATCAGAAGAAATTTTAAACTTGTTTTATTATTAATAGTAATATTGATAATATTATTTTGAAATCATTTTCTTTGTATTATAAAATAAAGCAATGTTTGCTATTGGTAGTCAAGATTTTCAATGTGAAAGAAAAAATACAATTATAAAGTCAAGTAGCTACTTAAAAACATAATGTTAAAATTGAATCGTTAATACAATGTGAACCCTTTTTTAATTTTTTAATGCATTTTTTAATTGGCAAATAAAATTTTACATATGGTGTATATAACATGATGTTCTGAAATATGTATACACTGTCGAATGGCCAAATTGAGCTAATTAACATAAGCATTACCTCACATATTTATCATTTTCTGTGGTAAGAACACTTAAAATCTACTCCCTTAACAATTTTTAAGTATATAATACATCCTATTATTTTTCAAAATACAGTTTTCCCCTACTATCTGAATTTTCATTATACACAGTTTCAATATTAAAAATTCATGAACTAAGCAGACTACTGAAAAGGTCCATAAACCTTGTCATCCCAGCACACCACAGACATTCTAAGTTATAAGATTTTCATGTCTATACCATTCCCACCAAAAGAAACTAGGGCTTATTAGTGAAGTGGCTGAGTGACATTTGGGACAAGAAAGCTGCAAGATAAGCCTATGCATTTTGCTGTGCAAGGAAGCAAGAAAGTGCTCAGAATTAATGGAGAGTTACATTTAAAGAACGTAGGAACCAACTACAAGGGACTATCACTGGCAATCGTTTTAATAAATTGAATGTAAAACAAAAACAAATTAAACATAAAGAGAATAATCACTGTAGTTAATTGAAACATTCAATTCATGAAACTCCATTCATCCACAAAAATATTTTTAAAAAGGAAAGAAAGGAAAAAGTTAATTTGCCACCATTGAAGTTGTCTATTAAATCAACTCCTTACTTTGAAATTGGGAATTAAAAAGTAAAAAATTCAACATTTAACCTGCCTGTCCAACAGAACTGTATTTGATGGCAGCGAATAGTCCCAGTTAATAAAGAAGAGCTGTGTTTAGTCAAATGTCAGCTAATGTAGAAGGAATGACAGAGTTAGAATAATGACAGTTCTGTAAATTTACTGATTCAGGCAAGAATTACCAATTGGTGTTAAAAGCATTAGGAAAACGGATAATATGAAAATGAACATTCGTATAGTATCAGAGTAATACCATAGAGAATACTCTTGTCACAAGGGGAAAACATAACTACAATGGAAGGATCAGGCTGTCATCACTTTAATCTAGTAATCAATTTTGTTAGCATCATCAATGGTAGAGCAGGCAAGGATTATGTATCTCCTCATGTGGCACAACTTGAAGCCCATATCACCTATGATGTGTTCCTGCCAAAAATGTTCCATTTTATCTTAATCCAGCCTTTAGATCTAATTTCCAGGTTCCAGGAAATATAAAGGTAAAAGAGCAAGTTGAAGATACTTTAAACGGACAACAGATACTGAAGGCAGGACATTTTACAAGACAATTGACAAGGCAATATCATGAGAAAGCACTATTTTAGATTAAATGAATTTTAAGGAACATAAGATCCAGACATAATACATGACCCTGGATTGGATCCTAGTTTGAACAAACAATATTAAATAAAGATGTAGGGACAAATGTGTAATTTTAATACGGACTAGTTATTAAATGATACAGGTTGAGCATCCCTAATCCAAAACTCCAAAACCCAAATGCTCCAAATCTGAAACTTTTGAACACCAACATGATACTCAAGGGAAAGGCTCATTAGAGCATTTCAAATTTTGGATTTTCAGATTAGTTATATTCAATCAGTAACTATAATATGACTATTACATAATCAAAAAAAAAAAATCCAAAATCTGAAATGCTTCTGTTCCTAAGCATTTCAGAGAACAAATACTCAATTTGTACTAAAGACTTGTTCATTTTGTCAAAAGTGATCATATTGTTTTGGCTACATATGAAAATGATTTCTTAAACTGAACTTTAAATATATTTTTGAGATTTTTTTTACCCTTTGAGATTTTTTAACTTAATATTTAAAATGTAATTATCAAATACTACAACATGGTAAGATTCATGTACAACTATCTGAATTTACAGAGTTACCCTGCAGTACAGTCTCACTGAGCCTTTAGCATCACGGAGGCTGAATTCCTCAGTGCTTTGGAAGGACAGAAATGAGAATGCAGCACCAAGTCTGGATCAGACATATGCTGTTCCAGTGCTGCTCCAGTCTCCCAGGAACAGTGCTTAGTTCTGACCTAAACCAGACTGTAAACCCTGTAAGACTTTCCTAGGTCATTCTAAAACAGATGAGACTTCCTGCACCCAGCTCTATCTACATACACAGTTACCATTCACACCACAGGTTCCAAAACGCAAGTGTCTCAAAACTTTACCTAACTGCATACTTCCTGGTATCTATGATCATCACCATATGTAGTCCTAAAACATAATATTCTGATCTAAAGACTGTCTACTTTTCAGGAAAATAAGCAGTTTTTATGGACTAGGTATGTAATAATGATGTCCATGTGCTATAAACCCTTCCATTATACATGTTAATTTACTCAATCTTTCACTCCACAAGAATCTATTGAACTCCTATTCTGGGCCAAATACTAAGCTAAGCAGTGGGATAAAGAGTTGGCTGAGCTACAGTCCCTGAATTTAACTTAAACGAACTCAACTATATCCACTCAGCCTAAAAATGAAAGGGCAAGAAAGGCAGACAGACAGTGAAAGGAAGACGGACAAGTGATTCCACCTGCTTCCATTCAGTTAGTACAGTAGTTCTCCATGTGAGGTCCCTGGACCAGCAGTATCAGCTTCACCTGGGAACTTGTTGGAAATGCAATCACAGAAACTGTGGGGGTAAAACCCAGTAAACTGTGCTTTAACAAGCCCTACAGGTGATTCTGTAAAGTTTTGAAAATGACTGAGTTAGCATAAGCACCACAATAAGACATTAATTTGTTATTCCTTCTCTTGTTCTAGGTTTTAGAATAGCTAAAATACTGTAAGCATCTCACCATGCTGAATGAGACTCTGGTGTCTAAAGATTTGAATTACCACTGAACATACCCCCAAATATAAGCTAACTGTATCATTTGAAACTCAACATGAGAAACCACCACAGGAACACCTTTTGAAGCTCAGCAGGTTTCAGCAGGGGAGGAAAAACTGACTGTGTTGGACTTAAAGAAAGGAAGCTCATGGCTCTCTAACAAGACACCTTCCCATGAGATTCTTGAAGATAATTTTGCCCTAATGATTTTCACCTCACCCACTGACTACAGAACTGAGTCTTCATGTAAACTGAGATATTGCTGTAGCCTTTAAAAGCATCCCACAGGCCAGGCGCGGTGGCTCAAGCCTGTAATCCCAGCACTTTGGGAGGCCAAGACGGGCGGATCATGAGGTCAGAAGATCGAGACCATCCTGGCTAATACGGTGAAACCCCGTCTCTACTAAAAAATACAAAAAACTAGCCGGGCGAAGTGGCGGGTGCCTGTAGTCCCAGCTACTCGGGAGGCTGAGGCAGGAGAATGGCGTGAACCCGAGAGGAGGAGCTTGCAGTGAGCTGAGATCTGGCCACTGCACTCCAGCCTGGGTGACAGAGCAAGACTCCGTCAAAAAAAAAAAAAAAAAGCATCCCACAAAGAAAAACATTAATAATCCAGTCTAAAATTTTCAAATTTGAAAACATGGGTATGTGTTTGTATATGTCATGCTAAATATAACTGATAAAAAGTTCTTGCCAGAGAAACACTTCCATCTAGAATCACAAGGGTCACAAGAACTTCAGAACCAGAGAAAGCCAAATTCCCTTGTGTGACCGTGCCCAAGGTACTCCTGCTCCTAGCAATAGCCTTGATCGTTAAGACTGGGGAAAAGAGAGGGGAACCCTGGCAAGAAAGCAGACTTGGGAGTTAACAGACCTGAACTTGAATCTCTTCTAACTGTGAAGCCTCGGGCAAATCACTTAACCTCTCTGAACCTTAGTGTCTTCCTGTATAAAATAAGGATAACCACGTATAATTCAAAGGATTGCTGTGAGGATAGGGAAAATGTACCTAAAGTACTAGGCATAGTTCCTGATATATACATGCTTAAAAGATGTTAGTTCTCTCCATCCCATCTGCACACCAATCCTAAGCACGGAGTACTTAGATGGGAGACAGATTAAGTTCTTCACAGAATTACAGGACCTTAGAATGTCAAAATCTCCCATTTTTTTAGTGCTTCACCTAGGTACTAAACAACTGGAAATATGTAGTGAAATGTCCTTTGCACAACTTGAATTTACAGATTTTCCTTGGCTCCTTCCTATCATCAAGGATATCAACTTCTGGCTAGATAACTAGATAGTTTTCAATACCTAATGGCCAGACACACTAGGGGCAGTATGCCCTCTGCTGTTGAGAAGTGGGACCCACATGCCACTTCCTGTTCTGGGCTCCTGAATAAAGATTTTATGAATCACAACATGAAAAGGTGACAAGGGCCTTAGAAACTATTGCCTCTGTGTTTCTCAACTGAAGAAATTAGGCTCGAAGAGGTCACGTGACTTGGCCATGGTCACAAGGCAGAGGCAGAGCTAGAACTTTATTTTTGCAATTTGGTTTATTGAGCCAATTAAAATAAATAATAGCACTGTAAAGACAACACAGTATGACTTCGGAAAGGAAACAAACCTCTCTAGTCATGCACAGCAGTTCTTTCTAGCATATGGCTCAAGAAATTTCATTTTTTTTTTAAATTTTTTGTATGGTCCAAGAAATTTCAAAGCATGCTTCCCCACTTTACCACATGGAGGAGAAATAGATCTGTGAGAATGGGTAGGCAAGAAGAAAAGAGACCATTCTTCAAATGATGTTTATTATACAAAAGTAATTATTTGGACTTTAAAACTGCTCAAGAATAAAGTTTGCATACAGAAAAATCAGTAGCAACATTACATCTGTTAGTTTTGCTGGCAACTTGGGGACAGCGTGTGTGGAAGAGGTGGGGATGGGAGGGAATAACACAGAGCACCTACCACGTGTCTGCCACTGCGCTGTTGCTTTACACATATCCCTTCACCATCTCAGCAGTTACCCTCTGGGGCACTTTCATCACCCAGTTGTAAAATAAGAAGGCTGATGCTCAGAGAGGTCAGATAGCTTGCCCAAGGGAATGTAACTAATAATTAGGAATCAAATGTAATTATTTTCATGTGCTTTTAACCCCTACCCAATCCCACCTCCAAGAAAACCCAGATCTTTATACTCATTGCATTATAACATGCTCATGCAGATAAAGCTGACTATAAACTTCAACGCTCAGTAGGGGACACTCAGAGTGAGTATCTTTCTCCTAAATTTGCAAAATGAAGGACAAATCTCCCAGCCATTTACTAACAGTTACATTGCAGAATATGTGGAATGTTGGTCTTTTCACTGACCTGACAATAATTGTTACTACACTACTATTGCTAACTCCATTAGGCCACTGATAAAACCAAAATCACATTGGCTCCTTCTCAGCAGCCTTTGGTTTTAGAAAATTCAGTATGCAGTTGGATTTATTCAGGCACCCAGATGTCTAATAACAGTTAACTAAAATTTTACTAAAGATACAAAAAGTGTACCCAGAGATATACATGACCAAAACAATTAACTAATGCCTCCAATAAATCAAAGCACCTTAAAGGAGTTTTTCATGTGCTCTGGTTTTCAACTCTAATGCAGAGATGCTAAAATAAAATAAGACCTTCTTTCTCCCATTTGATGTATGTGTCCTATATTAATTTGGGGATTGTGGGGTTACATTCCATTAGAGTTCTTAAATGGATACTGACAACTTTCTGGGCAAGCTCAATTGATATCCCCTGAAAGGATGGACACCTTTATGTTAGAAGAACACAGGTTCCCAAAGAAGGACTAAAACGTGGCAGGAAGGTGGAGTTTAGACAAGCCCTAGATCTACAGTTGGAGAAGGATGGATGTCTAGGAGTGGGTTCCTACTAAGTTGTCCCTCACACACGGGCACCCTAGAGCTAGGACAAGATCAGAGAGCAAGCCACATCCTATGATTCAGATCTCTGGCTCTTGGATGACTCCCGATTTATTTCTTCTTTATTATGTCAAGGCCTTTCAAAAACCCTGCTTAAACGTTCTAGCTTTACTCATCCGTACAATGAGGATACCAGAAAGTATTGGAGATTAAATTTGACTTAAAGAATTAAAGGGGAAACAGTATCCCCCAGAAAGTGTGGTGGTGGCAAAGGAAATGCTAACAAGTCCCTCCAAGAGGAAGGTGAGTCCAAGAAGGAACTGTCCTCCCTTCCCACAAAGATGCTCTCGTCATTGCCAATCTTAACGGGTCGAGCTTCCATCTTAACAAAAAGGGTGGAAGTCCTCGCCGAGATATCTTTCAAAGGCAATCATCTTTGTACGTAATAAGACACTGCTCCTCTTTACACGCCCTTCTATAAGTGTTAACCAGGAGAGAGAACTGCATTCCCTGACTCCTATGCTTTTTTTTCCTAACATGCCTCTAATCTTAAAAATGAGACTCTTAGAAATAAATTTATTTAAAGAGAAAATGGTAAATGAGAAAGGGAAGAAAATAAATGATAATGGGAAAATCCATCATGGGGAAAATTTGGTGCCCCAGCCTCCTATACTCAGATAGTTTGAAAGGCAAAAACACAATAGCTACCGCAGTGCCCTTGTACATGGCAGATACTTTATAGATAATTGTTTTTATTTTATTTTATTTTTTGAGCCAGAGTCTTGCTCTGTCACCCAGGCTGGAGTGCAGTGGCGTGATCTCAGCTCTCTGCAATCCCCGCCTCCTGGGTTCAAGTAATTCTCCTGCCTCAGCCTCGCTAGTGGCTGGGATTACAGGTGTCCACCACCACACCCGGCTAATTTTTGTATGTTTAGCAGAGACAGGGTTTCACTATGTTGGCCAGGCTGGTCTCGAACTCCTGACCTCAAGTGATCCGCCTGCCTCAGTCTCCCAAAGTGCTGGGATTACAGGCATGAACCACTGTGCCCAGCCATAGATAATTGTTCAATTGATGCAGTTCAAACCTTCTAAGTAAGTGGTTCTTGTGTTTCTGATTATGAGGTTCCCTTGTTCATGTTAAAATTATCATAGATGTGTTATATATTAGTAGCCAGTGCTTGAGAAAATATGAGAAACTATTATAAATTCAATAATGGTATAAATAAATATCACAACAGCATCTATCTAAGTGAAAAAAAAAATGTGCTCAGTAACGAAATGGGGAGGGAAAACACCCTCTCGAAAAATTCTGCAGTGCTTAATAACCTTTCCTTCCTCAAACCAAGAACTCTGTGCCCCAGAGGCAGAATCACTAAGTCATCAAAATGCTGTGAAACCAAAACACTCTTTGCTTTACTGCTAAAACAGAGGTGAAAATATCCTGCCCTTGAGAATACCTAAAATGCTCCAGTAAATCAAGAAATAGCATGTTGTATCAAATAACAGTTAAGTGTTTCATTCTATCTGTTGGCCAAACAGCTCTGTGAAAGCACCACATAATCACTGCCTTCCCATGGCTCAGGAAGCTTTGTACTAAGAGAATTAGCTGGCCACAGCTCAAGCTCCCAAATTAGAGAAAAAGTGCTGCTGTAATCAAGTACTGCATATAAATTTTAGGAAATCTTACACCACTAGAGGGCGCCCTTATATAAGTAGTAAAGTCGGAAAGACCATTAGGGTTTTTTTGTTTGTTCTTTAAGAGACGGGGTCTCCCTCTGTGGCCCAGGCAAAGTGGAGTGGTCCGATCACAGCTCACTGCAGCCTCGAACTCCTGGGCTCAGGCGATCCTCCTTCCTAGGATCAAGAGTAGCTGGAACTAAAGGCGCACACCACCACACCCGGTTCGTTAAGTTTTAAATTAAGTTTCGTAAAATCTTAGGACAGAAAGGGAACTTAGATCTCAAGTCCAAACTCTTGGATAAAAAACAGACGAGGAGACGCCAGTTATTTTAAATATTTCTTTTCTAAATAAATATATGTTCACATAATTGAAACATAGCAATCATCTCCCTTCTTTTTAAAGTCAGGATTCAAAATCTGTGCTGTCAGAAACCAGGATATTGGTTACCATTGCAGGAGAAAAGTGACTGTAAAAGAGAATAAGGGGATTCTGGAGTTAGGATAATGCATTGTTCTGTACGTATAATAAGATAATTCAAATGCATATTGATAAACATTTAAAATCTTATTGAAGATATATATTATTTAACAAGGTACATATTTATATTTCTATTTCACTATATAGTCATATGTAAATTATATTGCACTAAATCACATTAATATTAAATTTTTCTTTCATTTAAAAATACTTATTGAGTACTCACTAAAAGGTAGGTATTAAGAAAAAAAAAACTAAGATACAATTCCATTTCTCAAGTTCTGGGGAATCTAAGAGAAATGATTCATGTGCTAGTAAACAACCAAGTAGTGGTGTGGTTAAGTTCTGTATACAAAGCGCTGTGGGAGCTCAGAAGCCAAAGCCACTACTCTGCCAGTGGAAATTACAGAGGGCTGCACCAAGGAGGTAATATTTGAGCTGAACTTTGACACACAGAAGAATTTTTTTTTTCAGGTACAAAAGAGCATTTCAAGCAAAGGAAGAAAAACATGTGCTATGATGAGCTATACAGAATGAGCATAAATTAGGAGCTGTTGTTTTACGGCAAGACATTTATGAGGGGAAGACATGGGAGATGAGATTAGACTCACCGGGTGCCACGGTGGCTCTCACCTGTAATCCCAGTGCTTTGGGAGGCTGAGGTGGGAGGATCAAATTGAGGCCAGGAGTTTGAGACTAGCCTGGCCAACATGCAAAACCTCTTCTCTATAAAAACACAAAAAAATTAGCTGGGTGTGGTGATGCATGCCTATAATCCCAGCTACTTGGGAGTCTGAGGCCTGAGAATCACTTGAACCTGGGAGGCAGAGGTTGCAGTAAGCCAAGATCACACCACTGCATTCCTACTTGGGTGACAGAGCAAGACTCTGTCTCAAAAAAAAAAAAAAAAAAAAAAAAAAAGGAAAAAGAAAAACCCAGGCCAGGCTCACTGGCTCACACCTGTAATTCCAATACTTCAGGAGGCCAAGGCAGTAGGATCACTTGAGCCCAGGAGTTCAAGACCAGCCTGGGCAACATAGCAAGACCCTGTCTCTACAAAAAATAAAAATATTACCTGGGTGTGGTGGTACATGCCTGTAGTCCTAGCTACTCAGGATGCTGAGATCAGAGGATCCCTTGAGCCCAGAAGTTTGAGGTTACAGTGAACTATGATCATGCCACTGCACTCCAGCCTGGGTGACAGAGCGAGACCCCATCTCAAAAAAAGAAGAAGAAAGAAGAAAGAAAAAGAAGAAGAAGAAGAAAAGAAGGAAGAAGAAGAAGAGAAAGAAGGAAGAAAGGAAGGAAGGAAAGAAAAAAAGCAGTATAGAGAGACAGAAGAAAGAGAAGGGAAGGGAAAGGAGGAAGGAAAGAAGGAAGAAAGAGAGGAAGGGAGGGAGAAAGGGAGGAAAGAAACCTAGCTGAAATCCAAGATTGTTTCTCTAAACCAACAGTGAATGAAAAACATCCACTGGAAATAGACTCAACTAGGCAGGGACTTTTTTCTGTTTTGTCCAGTGACTGGAATAAAGCCTGGCATGTAGTAGAAGACCAGTGAATATATAGAGAGTAAATGAATGCATGCATGTATTGTGGCTGTGCAGTTGGTATACAAACAAAACTGAGAATGGAAAGCAAAGTTCCCAAGAAGGTCAAGTTTGTGCAGGTTCATTTACTGGGTGGGTCTGTTCCCAGCTTTGGAAGAGTTGCACAACACTGTAGTTGGATGTGCCTTTTGCCCCGTGGCAAATCACATGCCTAAGGGAGAACCCAAGCCTCAAATCTAAGGGCAACGCACAACAGTTTGGTCTGCTGAGGAAGTAGGAAATGCATGCCTACTGCTGGGTGGAGAAACAGTTATAAATAACTACAAATAATACAGACAGAAGGCCATCTTTGCAGGGGGTGCAAGAGAAGGGCTAATTAGCATTTTACCAAAGTATATTACCTAAAACATAATTAATCTTGGTGACAGGGTTATAAGTCAAAGTTTTTAAGACTGGAAAGGACTTTAAAGTCATGGCTGTCAGCCAGGACACAATAACTTTACCTGAGAAACAGCTTTCTGTAAAATGTACAACATAGTAGCTCGTTCAGCAGCATACTAGTGTTTGGTGAACCACATGTGCTGCAAAATGTTGATTTGATCAATGTGTAAAATATGTGTTTCCAACAACAGAGTTTTAAGGAAGAAACAGGGGAGAGGTGAAATGCCCTAGGACAAAAAGTAACTGGAGGGAATAGTTGAGACTATAAGTAAGTGAGGGATATGTGATGCAGCCAGATCCCAAGGAGGGAATGGGGTCAATAGCACCAACAGAAGGACCTGACTTGGGCCGAACAAGGAACCGCTTCTCCACTGGGAAACAGATGGATGCAGGAGTTATCTTTCTAATTATCGAGGGAGGAAACTAAAAGGGTTCTAGTTAAAATGCCTGTCATATAACACCTTAGTTTTTAGTCAATGAAGTAAAGAGACAAGGTAATCTATTAAAAGAGATAGTAAAAGAGAACCCAGGATGGCAATGATTTAAAGACAGGTAAAAGTGCAGCATGGAAGAAAAAACTGATGCCTAAGACTCCATAAAGTTCCTGAGGTTGGAGACTGAATTGGTAGGCACAATAATCTGCCTATGTATGGGCTTGCTTAGCAGATATTCACAACCCAGTAGCAGGAGCAGAGAAGTTCGATGGTTGGATAAAACCAGGATGAGAATGTCATAAAGGGGTTGTGAGAGAGGACAGGGGGCAAGAGAATTAAGGTCATTCCTGTCTTCATGCAGCCTGAATATACCCAGAGCTATGAGGTCCTGTCCACCACAGACAAATGCTGCCATAATCTGTTAGCTGATTTGCAAGGTAATCTAAGCTATGCTGTATTTATTCTATTTTAAGGAGTAAATAATCTTGCCAGAACTCATATATATGATATATAAGCATTTCAATAATAATCTTATAAAAATAATGTAAGGCTGCATATCATCAAGGCCTTACAAGTTTATATTCTTCTGTTTTGCTAAACATAAGATGATGTGTTACTGTTTTTCTTCCTTTATAATCTACTGTTCTAAATCTTTTTCTTTCTTTTTTTTCTTTTTTTTTTTTTTTTTGAGACAGAATCTGACTCTGTCGCCCAGGCTGGAGTGCCGTGGCATGATTTGGCTCCTGCAACCTTCACCTCCTGGGTTCAAGCGATTCTCCTGCCTCAGCCTCCCGAGTAGCTGGGACTATGGGTGTGCCCTGCCATGCCCAGCTACTTTTTGTATTTTTAGTAGACACGGGGTTTTGCCATGTTGCCCAGGCTGGTCTTGAACTCCTGACCTCAAGTGATCCACCCACCTGGGCCTCCCAAAGTGCTGGGATTATAGGCATAAGCCATTGCACCTGGCCTGTTCTGAATGTTTCTTCTCTACATGCAAAATGTTCTCCTGATACCACTGATATAACTACATCACATCTTCTGAGAGATAGAGGCTGGTATCTGACAGTATAATGTAAAAGGACAAAGACCCTTCAACCTCCCAAAAAGGGCAAAAATCACATTTCTCATGAACAGGAGTTCAGACCTGTGATCTATGTAACTCACAATCCAATCTTGCATACTACCTCTCCTGCAAAGAGCTGTGATGACCTCACAAATCTTCTGTTCTCCAACTGAGCAACCCCAGTTCTTACTATTTCCCATATAACACTATATTCTAAAGTCCTCCTAACCCTGCTCACACTCTGGATTAATTAACATTCCCTCTTACAGATGGTGTGCCCAGAGCTGAGTACAATAGGTAACATGTGGTCTAATAAAGTGCCTTGCTCATCACTGGCCAGGAATAAATAACCTGTGAGTGTGTTTATAGACCTTATCCATGGTTTTGCTTTCTGCAGTTTCAGTTACCCATGGTCAACCATCATCAGAAAATAGGTGAGTACAGTACAAGATATTTTGAGAGAGAGAAAGAGACTACATGTTCATATAATGTGTCATAATTATTTATTATTCATTATAACGAATCTCTTATTAATCTCTTATTGTGCCTAATTTATAAATAAAACTTTATCATAGGTATGTATGTATAGGAAAAAAACATAGTATATATAGTGTTCAGTACTAACCAATGTCTCTGGCATCCACTGGGGGTCTTGGAACTTATCCCCCATGAAGAAGGGAGGACTACTGTATAGCTCCAATAACACAGCCTACTTTTAATTGAAAGTCATGTAGGTATACTGGGTTGAATAGCATCCCCCCAAAATTTATGTCCTTCCTAGAACCTCAGAATGTGACTTTATTTAGAAATAGGATCATTGCAGATGTCATTAGTTAAGATGAGGTCATGCTGGAGAGGGGTGGGCCCTTAATCCAATATGACTGGTGTTCTTGTAAGAAAAGAAGAGACAAAGAGGCACAGAGAGAAGAATGCCATATTAAGACACAGATGCACAAAAGCAAGATGGCCCACGTGACAATGGAAGCAGAGATTGGAATCAAGCAGCTTCCAGCAAAAGAATGCCAAGGACTGCCAACAGCCAGCAGAAGCTTAGCAAAGGACACAGACCAGGCTCTTCCTCGGAGCCCGGACCAGGCTCTCCCTCGGAGTCCCAAGAAGTAACTAATCCTGCTGACACCCTGACTTTGGACTTCGGGTCTCTGGAAGTGAGAGGATAAATTTCTGTTGTTTTAAGCCTCATAGTTTGTGATACTCTGCAGCCCAAAGCAACTAATACAGAAGGTCTCTCTATGGAGGTGGCAATGGAACTGAAGCCTGAAGGAGGCAGACAAGGAAAGAACTCTAGAAAGAAGAAACAGAAAATACAAAGAGCTAGAGGCCAGAAAGAGCTTAATGTGGAAACAATAAGACCAGTGGTGAACAAGACAGAGAATGGTACTGGATGAGGCTTAGAGCTAAGTGGGCTATGATAGGGAGTCTGAAAGTCTGAACTTAAGGGCAATACGAAGCCTTCAAGAGTTTTAAAACTTATTCTGATTTAAAAAAAAAAAAAAGATCAGTTTACCTGTTCTGTGGAAGATGGCCTAGAGGAAATTTTTTTAAAAGAAAAAAGAAAGAAAGTGAGAAGAAAGCAGAAGGCTATTGAAAGGTTCACATGGCACATGATTATGAGAACAAGTCAGGCTTCAAGCCAAGGTAGGTCGCTCTTAAATTGCTACATATTCAACATATATAATAATGTTTACTCTCCAAAGTCGTAATACACCCAAGAAAGATCTCAATGAAGAAGGACTCAATATATGACATCAGCAGTATTCGTTTAACAACAATCAACAAAAGGAAGTCTTTTGAACAGTTGTAGTCACCACCATAGCCCATGTATAACAGATTCTGCACTGGTCCTGACTATGGGCATTGTAAACACTAAACACCCCACTAAATTAGCAAAAGAGTTCCAAGGCCATCAGGCTCCCCCCAGCATTTAATAGAAGTCAATAAAGCATATTCTATTGCTACCCTTTTCTCCAAAACCTATTAAAGAAATTGATAGAAGGTAATAAACTAATTGTTCTCAAACGTTTCGGTCCTGTTCCACCCTGGTGAGATAAAAGACATCAACCAGCCACAATCTTCACTGGTTACCTCTGATGAATTAATAAACTACATTTAAAAAAAATAAAAAGCACATACAAACATAGTATTACAACATAATGCTAAAATACAACTCTTCTTCCTAAATGGAGAATCTTCTGTGAATGATACCGTGAGAACCACTGAAACAGAAAACTTACAACCTCTTTTCAGAGACTGCTTTAAAATAATTTTTTTATCACATTGAAAAATACATGATATTAAAGCACTCTGGAAAATTAAACTTTACAAAATCCCCACATGAATAGCATCCACAAAAGGAAGCAGCTGAGGAAAGTAATGTCTAAGTTTTTTCCTCCTGGAAACTCCAACATCAAATTTGCAGTCCTGATTTCACTATAAAATGTCCTCCAGGGACTTTTTATCATTATCTTAAAGACACACTCTACAGACTACTCATTGTTTTGCACATTCATCCGGTCTAAATGATAACGGCGCTGTAAAAAAGATAAAGGAAGGGAAAAGGATATCCTCAGCAGAAACCAAAAAGCTCAGAACAATAACAGCAAGTTCAAATGTAACCAAGTGGCTTCCTTTGATTACTTTCAGGTGGTTTTGCCACCACATCACCAGATAATCAACAACTTCCCAGAGCTGGTAGGATGTGTAAGTATTTCTTGAGTGCCTACCATGGGATAAGTACTAGAGTTACAACAGTGAACAAGCTAGATATGGTCACTGCCCTCACAGGGCTTATAGTCTGGCGACAGACAACAAGAAACAGAAAACAAACAAGCAAACACACAAATAAGAACTTAGAAACTAATTGTACAGGTTTTACCTGGGTGTGGTGGCTCACACCTGTGATCCCAGGACTTTGGGAGGCCAAGGCTGGCAGATCACTTGAGCCAAGGAGTTCGAGACCAGCCTGGGAAACGTGGCAAAACCCCGTCTCTTCAAAAAAATATAAAAATTAGCATGGCATAATGGCATGCACCTGTGCTACCAGGCACTCAGGAGGATGAAGTGGGAAGATCACCCGAGCCCAGGAGGTCACGGCTGCAATGAGCTGTGATCACACCACTGGGCTCCAGCCTGGGCAACAGAGTGAGATCCTGTTTCAAAAAAAAAAAAAAGAAAAAAAGGAAACTAGTTGTACAGGTTTTATTTTGATAGAGAATAACAGAGGCAGATCGACTTTTAATAGGGTGGTCAGAAAAGAAGTCTTGGAGCAGGCAATAGTTAAGCCTTTAATCCACACAGCTGTCTACCCTGTGAAAGGTCCTGGGGGTTCTATTCAACGCCACTCCCTTCATGAAGCATTTCTGCCTTCTTTGTGCTTTCAGGGTATTTTAGCTATATTATAATCTTTTCAAATGTAGCCTTGCACTGTAGTTATTTATACATGCATGTCTTATAACCTTCATACTACTATAAACTGTGAAACTGTAAAAAACCCAGATAAAAAAAGTTAGAATCTATTGAACACACCACAGGAGGTATGTTATTTCCTCCTGCCCCTGTGAATAGTGTAAGGGCTGAACTAGGGCTATAGGTAAATAATCTCAACTGTTCTTCAGCGGAACCCTATGGAGTAGAGAGGCTGTGTTTTCCCCCTCCATGCCCTACTGCCTCTCCCTTTCTGGCTAATCTCTGTACCCACAAAGCACAAAGCACAATGTGCACAGGCCTTGCTACATCAATGACTCCTGAGTTGAACTGGGAGAAGTGAGATGTGTGATGTGACACCTGAAGACCGAGTGACCTCACCCGAACTTAGACTACACCAGTTAACTCTGCTCTAGGCCTGTGGGGCTACCAGCAAGACCGTTTTCTTTCTATCAGAGGTGTGTTAGCCTCAGGAAATGTGAACAGATACTACAATTATCCAGTTCAAATCCAACTCAACCTTGAAAAGTAGAAAAGTTGTAAACACATAGGTGACTATAATTAATAGTGAGACTCCTCAGCAAAGACAAGGCTCTTTCACCGTCCCACCATTTCCTGAGTGCTTACTCTGTGTGCCTGGCTACACTGGATACAAGGATAAAAGCCTTATTTTTTGCTCTCAAGGAGGCCACAGTCTACCAGAGGAGACAAGCAAGCAAAGAAATTATTTGCACACAAGGAATGCACATTATGAATGTGGGTGAGAACAAGGTGATTGTTACGGCAGCAAAGAGGAGACACCACCCAACTAACCAGTGGTACACAAGGCCATAGTGAAGGCAAGCTCAGAGAAGCTGATAATGTCCATCATGGCACCCTGCTCCCCTCTTTTCCAGCTTCATCTTCTACCACATGGCCCTCTCCCACTTCATATTCCAGAAATGCTCTGGACATACGCTTTCTCAAGTCTCCAGGCTTCTCTACATGGATTTCCTCCTGCCCGGAATGCCTTCCTGTCTCGCATCATTACAAAAAAAAACTACTACTTCATCCTCAAAATGTTCATTCAAGTGCTGTCCCCTCTGCAGAGTTTTCTAGGACAACCCCAAGCCCAAAGGAGAATGCTCTTTCTCTGATTCTGACAGCTTCCAGAACAGTCACCACCACACTGTGCTATCACTGTTTTGAAGGTTGGCTCAGCACAGTGAAAACAGCCCAGCTCTATAACCTGAAAGTTCCACGTTGAAATGCTGACTGTGCCACTTTCCAGCTAGGTGATTTCCAGAAAACTCTTTCATATCTCAGTACCTCAGTTGCTTCATCTATAAAAGGGAAAACTAATAACTTACTTACAAGGTTGCAAGGATTCAAGGTGGTGTGTGTACAAGCCCCTGACCACAGCAAAGACTGAAAAAATAATCCCAATGACTGATAACCAACAACAATTTTATATTGTGGTATTAAACAAAAAACACACAAAAGCATATTACAACCATATGTGTATTTTTACATTTGGCACGTGATATGGTTTTGCTATGTCCCCACCCAAATCTCAACTTGAATTGTATCTCCTAGAATTCCCACGTGTTGTGGGAGACACCCAGGGGGAGGTTATTGAATCATGGGGGCCAGTCTTTCTTGTGCTGGTCTCATGATAGTGAATAAGTCTCACAAGATCTGATAGGTTTATCAGGGGTTTCCACTTTTGCTTCTTCCTCATTTTCTCTTGCCACCACCTTGTAAGAAGTGCCTTTCACCTCCTGCCATGATTCTGAGGGCCCCCAGCCCTGTAGATCTGTAAGTCCAATTAAACCTCTTCTTCTTCCCAGTCTCGGGTATGTCTCAATCAGTTGCATGAAAACGAACTAATACAGTAAATTGGTACGAGTAGAGTGGGGCATTGCTGAAAGGATACCTGAAAATGTGAAAGCAACTTTGGAACTGGGTAACAGACAGAGGTTGGAACAGTTTGGAGGGCTGAGGATAAGACAGGAAAATGTGGAAAAGTTTGGAACCTCCTAGAGACTTGTTCAGTGGCTTTGACAAAAATGTTGACAGTGATATGAACAACAAGGTCCAGGCTGAGGTACTCTCAGATGGAGATGAGGAACTTGTTGGGAACTGAAGCAAGGGTGACTCTTGCTATGTTTTAGCAAGAGACTGGTGGCATTTTGCTCCACCCTAGAGATTTGTGGAGCTTTGAACTTGAGAGAGATGATTTAGGGTATCTGGCGGAAGAAATTTCTAAGCAGCAAAGTATTCAAAATGTGACTTGGGTGCTGTTAAAACATTCCATTTTAAAAGGGAAACAGCATAAAAGTTCAGAAAATTTGTAGCCTGATGATGCAGTAGAAAAGAAAAACCTACTTTCTAAGGAGAAATTCAAGCTGACTGCAGAAATTTGCATAAGTAGCAAGGAGCCTGATGTTAATCCCCAAGGCCATGGGGAAAATGTCTCCAGGCCATGTCAGAGACCGCAGGGCAGCCCCTCCCATCACAGGCCTGGAGCCCCAGGAGGAAAAAGTGGTTTCATGGGCTGAGCCCAGGGTCCCCATGCTGTGTGCAGCCTAGGGACTGGGTGCCCCGTGTCCCAGCCACTCTAGCCATGGCTTAAATGGGCCAACATAGAGCTCAGGCTGTGACTTCAGAGGGTGGGAGCCCCAAGCCTTAGCAGCTTCCACATGGTGTTGAGCCTGCAGGTGCATAGAAGTCAAGAATTGAGGTTTGGGAACCTCTGTCTAGATTTCAGAAGATGTATGGAAATGCCTGGATGCCCAGGCAAAAGTTTGCTGCAGGGATTGAGCCCTCATGGAGAACCTCTGCTAGGGCAGTCTGGAAGGGAATGTGGGGTCAGAGCTCCAACACAAGAGTCTCTACTGGGGCAATGCCTAGTAGAGCTGTGAGATGAGGGCCACCATCCTCCAGACCCCATAATAGTAGACCCATCGACAGCTTGTACTGTGAGCCTGGAAAAGCCACAGACACTCAATGCCAGCCACTGAAAGCAGCTGGGAGGGAGGCTGTAACCTGCAAAGCCACAGGGGTGGAGCTGCCTAAGACCATGTGAACCCACCTCTTGCATCAGTGTGACCTGGATGTGAGACCTGGAGTCAAAGGAGATAATTTGGACCTTTAAAATTTGACTGCCTGCTGGATTTCAGACTTGCATGGGGCCTGTAACCCCTTTGTTTTGGCCATTTTCTCCCATTTGGAATGGCTGTATTTACCCAATACCTGAACATACACTGTATCTAGGAAGTAACTAACTTGCTTTTGATTTTATAGGCTCATAAGCAGAAAGGACTTGCCTTGTCTCAGATGAGACTTTGGACTGTGGACTTTTGGGTTAATGCTGAAATGAGTTAAAACTTTGGGGGATTGCTAGGAAGGCATGATTGTTTTTGAAATGTGAGGACATGAAATTTGGTGGGGCCGGGGTGGTATGATATGGTTTGGCTGTGTCCCCACTCAAATCTCAACTTGAATTGTATCTCCCAGAATTCCCACATGTTGTGGGAGGGACCCATGGGGAGGTAATTGAATCATGGGCGTCGTTTACCATGCTATTCTCATGATAGTGAATAAGTCTCAAGAGATCTGATGGGTTTATCAGCGATTTCCACTTTTGCTTCTTCCCCATTTTCTCTTGCTGCCCCCATGTAAGAAGTGCCATTCACGTCCCACCACGATTCTGTGGCCTCCCCAGCCATGTGGAACTGTAAGTCCAATTAAACCTCCTTTTCTTCCTAGTCTCAGGTATGTTCTTTATCAGCTGCATGAAAACAGACTAATACAGCATGTGACCCTGAAGAATGTAAAAAGCTGTTTGATGATCCATTTTCCCCAGGTACAATTCTGTCCTGATTTAAGCAATAAAAACAATTTCATACAGCCTTTACATAAAGGATCTTCTGCAAGGGAAAATTGCCACAAAGAATATAACTGAGAAAAGATTTACCACAAAGGCTCATTTCACTAAGAAAAAAAAATAATCAGTGGAAAACCAAGCAGCACATTTGGAGAGAAACTGACTCAGGGGTAATAATTATAATCTGCCACTACTATTTACTACAGGACATTCCTTCCCTTTAAAACCATAATGTTAGCAGCCTACAATTAAAAGATAATTATAACCATTTGCAAGTGATGGTGTTTTCATCCCATAGCCTAGTACCTTCTAGAACTCCCTATTTTTAAATTGTTCTTTTTTGATCATCCCAAAATGGATGAATATTAAACAAAAGATAAATCTCCTTTATGTTATCTCACTTTGCTCTTTTTTTTATTATTATTATACTTTAACTTCTAGGGCACATGTGCACAACATGCAGGTTACACATGTATACATGAGCCATGTTGGTGTGCTGCACCCGTTATCTCGTCATTTACATTAGTTATATCTCCTAATGCTATCCCTCCCCCTCCCCCCACCCCACGACAGGCCCGGGTGTGTGATGTTCCCCACCCCATGTCCAAGTGTTCTCATTGTTCAGTTCCCACCTATGAGTGAGAATATGTGGTGTTTGGTTTTCTGTCCTTGCGATGATGGTTTGCTCAGAATTATGGTTTCCAGCTTCATCCATGTCCCTACAAAGGACATGAACTCATCCTTTTTTATGGCTGCGTAGAATTCCATGGTGTATATGTGCCACATTTTCTTAATCCAGTCTATCATTGATGGACATTTGGTTTGGTTCCAAGTCTTTGCTATTGTGAATAGTGCCACAATAAACATACGTGTGCCTGTGTCTTTATAGCAGCATGATTTATAATCCTTTGGGTATATACCCAGTAATGGAATGGCTGGGTCAAATGGTATTTCTAGTTCTAGATCCTTGAGGAATCACCACACTGTCTTCCACAATGGTTGAACTAGTTTACAGTCCCACCAACAGTGTAAAAGTGTTCCTATTTCTCCACATCCTCTCCAGCACCTGTTGTTTCCTGACTTTTTAATGATTGTGATTCTAACTCGTGTAAGATGGTATCTCATTGTGGTTTTGATCTGCATTTCTCTGATAGCCAGTGATGATGAGCATTTTTTAATGTGTCTGTTGGCTGCATAAATGTCTTCTTGGCCAGGCGTGGTGGCTCACGCCTGTAATCCCAGCACTTTGGGAGGCCGAGGCAGGTGGATCACAAGGTCAGGAGATCGAGACCATCCTGGCTAACACAGTGAAACCACGTCTCTACTAAAAAAATACAAAAAATCAGCCAGGCATGGTGGCAGGTGCCTGTAGTCCCAGCTACTAGGGAGGCTGAGGCAGGAGAATGGTGTGCACCCAGGAGGCAGAGCTTGCAGTGAGTGAGATCATGCCACTGCACTCCAGCCTGGGCGAAAGAGCAAGACTCTGCCTCAAAAAAAAAAAAAAAATCTTCTTTTAAGAAATGTCTGTTCATATCCCTTGCCCACTTTTTGATGGGGTTTCTTGATTTTTTTCTTGTAAATTTGTTTAAGTTCTTTGTAGATTCTGAATATTAGCCCTTTGTCAGACAGTTAGATTGCAAAAATTTTCTCCCATTCTATATGGTGCCTGTTCACTCTGATGGCAGTTTCTTTTGCCGTGCAGAAGCTCTTTAGTTTAATTAGATCCCATTTGTCTATTTTGACTTTTGTTGCCATTGCTTTTAGTGTTTTAGTCATGAAGTCCTTGGCCATGCCTATATCCTGAATAGTATTGCCTAGGTTTTCTTCTAGGGCTTTTATGGTTTTATGGCTAACATTTAAATCTTTAATCCATCTTGAATTAATTTTTGTATAAGGTGTAAGGAAGGGATCCAGTTTCACCTTTCTACATATGGCTACCCAATTTTCCCAGCACCATTTATTAAATAGGGAATCCTTTCCCCATTGTTTGTTTTTGTCAGGTTTGTCAAAGATCAGATGGTTGTAGATGTGTGGTATTATTTCTGAGGGCTCTGTTCTATTCCATTGGTCTATATCTCTGTTTTGGTACAAGTACCATGCTGTTTTGATTACTGTAGCCTTGTAGTATAGTTGGAAGTCAGGTAGCATGATGCCTCCAGCTTTGTTCTTTTGGCTTAGGATTGTCTTGGCAATGCAGGCTCTTTTTTGGTTCCATATGAACTTTAAAGTAGTATTTTCCAATTCTGTGAGAAAGTCATTGGTAGCTTGATGGGGATGGCATTGAATCTATAAATTACCTTGGGCAGTGTGGCCATTTTCACAATATTGATTCTTCCTATCCATGAGCATGGAATGTTCTTCCATTTGTTTGTGTCCTCTTTTATTTCATTGAGCAGTGGTTTGTAGTTCTCCCTGAAGAGGTCCTTCACATCCCTTGTAAGTTGAAGTCGTAGGTATTTTATTCTTTTTGAAGCAATTGTGAATGGAAGTTCACTCATGATTTGGCTCTCTGTTTGTCTGTTATTGGTGTATATGAATGTTTGTGATTTTTGCACATTGATTTTGTATCCTGAGACTTTGCTGAAGTTGTTTATCAGCTTAAGGAGATTTTGGGCTGAGACAATTGGGTTTTCTAAATATACAATCTGCAAACAGGGACAATTTGACTTCCTCTTTTCCTAACTGAATATCCTTTATTTCTTTCTCCTGCCTGATTGCCCTGGCCAGAAATTCCAACACTATGTTGAATGGGAGTGGTGAGAGAGTGCACCCCTGTCTTGTGCCAGTTTTCAAAGGGAATGCCTCCGGTTTTTGCCCATTCAGTACAATATTGGCTGTGGGTTTGTCATAAATAGCTCTTACTATCTTGAGACATGTCCCATCAATACCTAGTTTATTGAGAATTTTTATCATGAAGGGCTGTTGAATTTTGTTGAAGGCCTTTTCTCCATCTATTGAGATAATCATGTGGTTTTTGTCTTTGGTTCTGTTTATATGTTGGATTACGTTTATTGATTTGTATATGTTGAACCAGCCTTGCATCCCAGGGATGAAGCCAACTTGATCGTGGTGGATAAGCTTTTTGATGTGCTGCTGGATTTGGTTTGCCAGTATTTCATTCAGGATTTTTGCATCGAGGTTCATCAGGGATATTGGTCTTAGATCTCTTTTGTGTGTGTGTCTCTGCCAGGCTTTGATATCAGGATGATGCTGGCCTCATAAAATGAGTTAGGGAGGATTCCCTCTTCTTTTATTGATTGGAATAGTTTCAGAAGTAATGGTACCGGGTCCTCTTTGTACCTCTGGTAGAATTCGGCTGTGAATCCGTCTGGTCCTTGACTTTTTTGGCTGGTAGGCTATTAACTATTGCCTCAATTTCAGAGCTGTTATTGGTCAATTCAGGGATTCAACTTCTTCCTGGTTTACTCTTGGGAGGGTGTATGTGTCCAGGAATTTATCCATTTCTTCCACATTTTCTAGTTTATTTGCGTAGAGGTGTTTATAGTATTCTCTGATAGTAGTTTGTATTTCTGTGGGATCGGTGGTGATATCCACTTTATCATTTTTTATGGCATCTATTTGATTCTTCTCTCTTTTCTTCTTTATTAATCTTGCTAGCGGTCTATCAATTTTGTTGATCTTTTCAAAAAACCAGCTCCTGGATTCATTGATTTTTTGAAGGGTTTTTTTGTGTCCCTATCTCCTTCAGTTCTGCTCTGATCTTACTTATTTCTTGCCTTCTGCTAGCTTTTGAAGGTGTTTGCTTTTGCTTCTCTAGTTCTTTTAATTGTGATGTTAGGGTGTCATTTTTGGATCTTTCCTGCTTTCTCTTGTGGACATTTAGTGCTATAAATTTCCCTCTACACTCTGCTTTAAATGTGTCCCAGAGATTCTGGTATGTTGTGTCTTTGTTCTCATTGGTTTCAAAGAACATCTTTATTTCTGCCTTCACTTCGTTATGTACCCAGGAGTCATTCAGGAGCAGGTTTTTCAGTTTCCATGTAGTTGAGCAGTTCTGAGTGAGTTTCTTAATCCTGAGCTCTAGTTTGATTGCACTGTGGTCTGAGAGACAGTTTGCTATAATTTCTGTTCTTTTCCATTTGCTGAGGAGTGCTTTACTTCCAGTTATGTAGTCAGTTTTGGAATAAGTGTGATGTGGTGCTGAAAAGAATGTATATTCTGTTGATTTGTGGTTGAGAGTTCTGTAGATGTCTTAGGTGCGCTTGGTGCAGAGCTGAGTTCAATTCCTGGATATCCTTGTTAACTTCCTGTCTCATTGATCTGTCTAATGTTGACAGTGGGGTGTTAAAGTCTCCCGTTATTATTGTGTGGGAGTCTAAATCTCCTTGTAGGTCCCTAAGGACTTACTTTATGAATCTGGGTTCTCCGGTATTGGGTGCATATATATTTAGTTAGCTCTTCTTGTTGAATTGATCCCTTTACCATTATGTAATGGCCTTGTCTCTTTTGATCTTTGTTGTTTTAAAGTCTGTTTTATCAGAGACTAGGATTGCAACCCCAGCTTTTTTTTGTTTTGTTTTCCATTTGCTTGGTAGATCTTCCTCCATTCCTTTATTTTGAACCTATGTGTGCCTCTGCACGTGACATGGGTGTCCTGAATACAGCAGACTGATGGGTCTTGACTCTTTATCCAATTTGCCAGTCTGTGGATTTTAATTGGAGCATTTAGCCCATTTACATTTAAGGTTAATATTGTTAAGTTTGAATTTGATGCTGTCTTTATGATATTAGCTGGTTATTTTGCTCATTAGTTGATGTAGTTTCTTCCTAGCATCGATGGTCTTTACAATTTGGCATGTTTCTGCAGTTGCGGGTCCAGTTGTTCCTTTCCATGTTTAGTGCTTCCTTCAGGAGCTCCTGTAAGGCAGGCCTGGTGGTGACAAAATCTCTCAGCATTTGCCTGTCTGTAAAGGATTTTATTTCTCCTCCACTTATGAAGCTTAGTTTCACTGGATATGAAATTCTGGGTTGAAAATTCTTTTCTTTAAGAATGTTGAATATTGGCCCCCACTCTTGCAGGGTTTCTGCTGAGAGATCCGCTGTTAGTCTGATGGGCTTCCCTTTGTGGGTTACCCAACCTTTCTCTCAGGCTGCCCTTAATACTTTTTCCTTCATTTCAACTTTGGTGAATCTGACAAGTATGTGTCTTGGAGTTGCTCTTCTCGAAGAGTATCTTTGTGGTGTTCTCTGTATTTCCTAAATTTGAATGTTGGCCTGCCTTGCTAGGTTGGAGAAGTTCTCCCGGATAATATCCTGAAGAGTGTTTTCCAACTTGGTCCCATTCTCCCCATCACTTTCAGGTACACCAATCAGACATAGATTTGGTCTTTTCACGTAGTCCCCTATTTCTTGGAGGCTTTGTTCACTTCTTTCTACTCTTTTTTCTCTAAACTTCTCACTTCATTCCATTCATTTGATCTTCAATCACTGATGCCCTTTCTTCCACTTGATCGACTCGGCTGCTGAAGCTTGTGCATGTGTCACATAGTTCTTGTGCCATCGTTTTCAGCTCCATCAGGTCATTTCAGGTCTTCTCTATGCTGTTTATCCTAGTTAGCCATTCATCTAATCTTTTTTCAAGGTTTTCAGCTTCTTTGCAATGGGTTTGAACATCCTCCTTTAGCTCAGAGAATTTTGTTATTACCAATCATCTGAAGCCTTCTTCTCTCAACTTGTCAAAGTCATTCTCCATCCAGTTTTGTTCCATTGCTGGCAAGGAGCTGCATTCCTTTGGATGAGAAGAGGCACTCTGATTTTTAGAATTTTCAGCTTTTCTGCTCTGGTTTCTCCCCATCTTTGTGGTTTTATCTACCTTTGGTCTTTGATGATGGTGACGTACAGATGGGGTTTTGGTGTGGATGTCCTTTCTGTTTGTTAGTTTTCCTTCTAACAGTCAGGACCCTCAGCTGCAGGTCTGTTGCAGTTTGCTGGAGGTCCACTCCAGACCCTGTTTGCCTGGGTATCACCAGCAGAGGCTGCAGCACAGCAAATATTGCAGAACAGAAAATGTTGCTGCCTGATCCTTCCTCTGGAAGCTTCATCTCAAAGGGGCACCCAGTTGTATGAGATGTCAGTTGGTCCCTACTGGGAGGTGTCTCCCAGTTAGGCTACTCGGGTCAGGGACCCACTTGAGGAGGCATTCTGTCTATTCTCAGATCTCAAACCCCATGCTGGGAGAACCACTACTCTCTTCAAAGCTGTCAGACAGGGATGTTTAAGTCTGCAGAAGTTTCTGCTGCCTTTCGTTCAGCTATACCCTGCCCCAAGAGGTGGAGTCTACAGAGGCAGGCAGGCCTCCTTGAGCTGCGGTGGGCTCCACCCACTTCAAGTTTCCTGGTCACTTTGTTTACCTACTCAAGCCTCAGCAATGGTGGACGCCCCTCCCCCCACCTCGCTGCCACCTTGCAGTTCGATCTCAGACTGCTGTGCTAGCAGTGAGCAAGGCTCTGTGGGCGTGGGACCCTCCGAGCCAGGCACGGGATATAATCTCCTGGTGTACCATTTGCTAAGACTGTTGGAAAAGCCCAGTATTAGGGTGGGAGTGTCCCAATTTTCCAGGTACCATCTGTCATGGCTTCCCTTGGCTAGGAAAGGGAATTCCCCAACCCTTTGCACTTCCCGGGTAAGGCCTGCTCCATGGGCTGCACCCACTGTCTGACAAGCCCCAGTGAGATGAACCTGGTACCTCAGTTGGAAATGCAGAAATCACCCATCTTCTGCATCACTTACACTGGGAGCTGTAGACTGGAGTTGTTCCTATTTGGCCATCTTGGAACCTCCTCACTTTGCTCATTTTAGTGTTTAGAAACACAGTCCAAATCAGAAAATCTTACCAAGCCTTGCTATTAGGCAAGAGCAAAAATATTGAGAAGGAAAACAAAATGGTGAATAAATAAAAGCCTAAGGAAAACTAGAGAGGAGGAAATGCGTGTTTTTCCCATCTGCCCTTATGGAGGAAAAAAAAAAAAAAAAAAAACCCTCTGCAATGAATGACTTAATTTTCAAGGGAAAATCTATAAACTGCTAAGCCACTGCCAAGTCCCTTCTCCCACAAACAGAATCATCTTCCTACAATAGGAAGTCATTTTCACCGTGCAATTTTGCCTCCTCTAAACCTGCATACTTTATGCCTCTCTTGCAATACTTTATACTCATAGTAAAGGCTTTTGCTTCCAGGTCTTACCTTTCCATTATGAGAGAAACATTCTTCTTTTTAAGGCCTTTGTGGACTAGATCAGGGTTTTATAAAATGGAGGTTGTGATCCATTTGTAGGTTAGGAATTCATTTAGTGGGTCATAGTATTTTTCTTTTAACAAAATTTCATGCTATTCAGCAACCAAGCTACAGAATTTGAAATTATTTCTATTAAGAAATCTTAAAAATCTAAGTGGCCTGAACCATTATGCCCTGGTGAATGTCTTAATTCTCACTTAATGGCAGTGTGTGTTCTCTACTTGAGGGACAACCACCTATTCAATGTCATTTGAAGATGTAATTACAGTTCAGGCAGTCTCACAAAGTAGAGCACAGTTAACATCCAAATGTGTGCTACAGACAGTAAGTACTAGGGCACCTGGGGGTAGGACAGCCCCTGCTGGGCTGAGTCAGCAGAGGAAGGTTTCTCTGAAGATGTGGGGTTTACGCAGGGCCCTGTAAAGCCTGGATTGGACAAAAGGAGAGGAGAAAAAAACCATGGTGCCAGCTGGCCTGGACTGAAGCTAAAAGAACAGAGGGACTGAAGGGGGTATTATAATAAGTTAGCCTGGAATTATATGGTACAAACTGGTAACCCTGGGAAAGCAAAGACGGGGCAGAAACTAGGAAGGAATCTTGGAAAGGTCTTGGCTACTGACTGGATTTTGGTTTGAATGTGAAAGTGAGAGAACCAGAAAATTCCAAAGTTTTCTATCCCATGTGAACAGGAGAGTACAACTGACCCTTGAACAACAGGGTGATTAGGGGCACTGACCCACCCTCCACAACCTACAAACAGTCAAAAACCTGCCTATATCCTTTGACTTCCAAAAACTTAGTAGAGCATACTATTGACCAGAAGCCTTACAGATAACATAAAGTCAATTAACACATATTTTGTATATGTATTATATTCTGTACTCTTACAATAAAATAAGCTAGGTAAAAATGTTATTAAGAAAATCTTAAGGCAGAGAAAATATATTTATTATTCATTAAAGTGGAAGTGGATCATCATAAAGGTCTTTATCCTCATCTTCACTTTGAGAAGGCTGAACAGGAGGAGGAGAAAGAGGAGGGGTTGGTCTTGCTGTCTCAGGGGTGGCAGAGGCAGACGAAGTGAAGGAGATTAAAGGGGAGACAGAAGAGATGTATTAAAAATAAAAATGTGTATAAGTGGACACGTGCAGTTCAAACCCACATTGTTCCAGGGTCAACTGTTGTACCATTAACAGTAATGGGAAAAATTTGGAGAAATTTTAAAAAGAAGTGTTATGTAATAACATTAACATTTGCTGTAGAAGTTTAACCTGTTTTGGACACCTGAGTTGCATTGAGATATCCATATTAGGGACACTAAGCAGTACAGGCCGAATCCCATTCTTTAGGCACTCACTACCTGGGAGGACCAAAGCTGATATTGAGCCAGTTATTAAAATACTGAAATATTTCATACGAGTTGGAGAAAAACTACCTGTGCAACACCCCCATACATACACACACACACACACACACACACACACACACACACACACAGACTCTGCCCTACTGCCCCAGACCCTTTTTTAGATCTCCAGACCTAAAGAACCATGGTACTTCAAAAGGCCTCAACTCCATGACTAGCTTCTGTTCTGACTGGCCAGTGTCTATGCCATATTGGTAGTACAATACTGGCAGACTGTTGACAAAACCAAGTACTAATGATAGAAGAATAACTTGAGCTTGAGCCAGTTATTTGTCTGAAGAGCTGACGAAAGCACACACTGAGATACACTGATGGGTGTAGTCCCAGCACTCAGGCTGCTCACAGTCCCAACAGGATACCAACATATAAATAAAGCAATGCAATCCAGAGTAGCAGCATCGAAGTAGCTATAAAGTGCAGTAAGAGGCACAAAGAGGAAAGTAGTCAGTTACCTAGCCCATGGAAGGGAGGCAAAGCAGTTCCTAAAAAGAAAAGGTGATACAAAACCTGAGCAGTGAAAGATGAACAGGAGTTTGCTAGGGAGAGAAAGGAGGAAGACAAACCATTCCAAGCTGACAGATAGCAGCACTATGTAAGCCACAACTCAATATACTGTGTACAAAATAATGAGATGACGAATGTATAATGTCTGGCACACAGTGTCAATAATAAATCATAATAAATAATAAATATTAGAGTTTTTCTGGCAGATTTATTTATCTGATGATGTTTTTAAAGGTTGATCCTAAAATATATTTGCATTG
This sequence comes from Macaca mulatta, assembly GCF_049350105.2. Lineage (NCBI taxonomy): Eukaryota > Metazoa > Chordata > Mammalia > Primates > Cercopithecidae > Macaca > Macaca mulatta. The sequence goes on from NC_133419.1 coordinate 83,421,067, forward strand.
TCTAAGCCTACACTAGCTAAGCAAGGGATGGGCATTCAAGATATCCTGGGAGGCAGGGGTCAGTCAGTTTGGAATTTAAAACTAAAGCACGTAAAAATAAATTCACAACATCAGTGTTGACTGCACTTGTTAGATGTGCGTAAGCAAAGATGAGACTTGGTGCTGCTGCAGGCCTCTCAGATGCACAGATAAGTGTGACCCAAGGTTGCTTAATGAAATCACAGAAAGGCGGTTGGTAAGTATAAATTCCCACCTCTTTTAAAGGATTGTTATTTTTCAGAAATTAGACTACATAAAAAGGCAAACCAACAGCCTGTTTTAGTCTGCACTGGTCACTGTCATCTAGAGCCAATTGTTCAAGAGGAAGGAACCACTCAACGCCAAGGAGAAGGGAGTCATCACCGCTGCTTTCCAAAATTGTTGTATGAGCTGCTCCCTCAAAGGAAGAGGCCATCAGTGCTCAGGAAGAGGCAGAGATTTCCGACAGTTTTAAAGGACAGTGTCTGCAGCGTGACCCACAGTTCAAACTGCATAAAAATATAAATTCACTGACAAATGATAACAAGTACTTCCTTACTTTCCTATCTGCTGAATCACAGCCATTGTTTGGGTTGTAGTTCCTGGTTTAAATTAGGTTATTCAATCACAATGATGCTGGCCAAACATGCTAGTCATATGCCATCAGGAAAACTTATCAAAAATGTCATTCGTGCTGGGAACGGTGGCTCAGGCCTGTAATCCCAGAACTTTGGGAAGCTGAGATAGGAGGATCACTTGAGCCCAGAAATTTGAGACCAACTGAGCAACCTGTAGAAACCCCATCTCTAGAAAAAAATACAAAAATTAGCCAGGCATGATGGGCATACCTGGAGTGAAACTATTCAGGAAGCTGAGATGGGAGAATCGATTGAGCCCGGGACGTCGAGGCTGCAGTGGGCCATGATCACACCACTGCACTCCCACCTGGGAGACACAGTGAGACCCTGTCTCAACAACAACTACAAAAAATCCAGTTGTATCAAGTCTTAAGCACATAAACACACATACTTTTGCACTAATAAAATTTAATCTGTACCAAGGACACCTTTTAAAACCCTGTTTTTCCTCCTTCTGAAGATCACAAATGTTCTGATGTAGTGGGAAGAGAAGGGAATTTGCAGACAGATCTAACTTTCAGTGCCATCTTGGCCATTTATTAGCTACTTAACCAAGCTCATGGCTTTGGGCTTCCTTTCTCAAATGCAGAATGAAAAAAATAACACCTACCAGAGGAGTCTTGTAATGATTTAGTTGGAAAATACATATGTGCAAGTGCCTAGCAAGGGCCTGCAAGAAGTAAGGGCTTGATTTATTACTAATATATTTTGCAAGGTATTACTAGCACACACCTCCCAGTTCAAACAATGTATGTCATCAGTGCCCAATATTGTCATGTGAAAGAAAAAATATGATATAAAACTTCAGCAATTTGTTCTGAGTGGTCAATTAAGAAACTATGACTTGCAAAGTAAAATTACTTTTTTAATGGCAGCTATCTTAGAACAGATAACAGAAACAGGGTAGTGTCTTGGTGACAGTAAGAACCTCTTATACACCAAATATGATGTAGCCTGGTAAATGACATGCTTTTCTTTTTCCTTTCTGTTCAGTTACAGTCACCAATGCTGTGACATGTGTAATATATATTTAATACTGTGGGGAAAAGAGAGATCAGACTGTTACTTTGTCTATGTTGAAAGAAGTAGACATAAGAGACTCCATTTCATTCTGTACTAAGAATTCCTCTGCCTTGACATGCTGTTAATCTGTAACCCTACCCCCAACCCTGTCCTTGAAGAGACATGTGCTGTGTCTACTCAAGGTTTAATGGATTCAGGGCTGTGCAGCATGTGCTTTGTTAAACAAGTGCCTGAAGGCAGTATGCTTGTTAAAAGTCATCACCATTCTCTAATCTCAAGTATCCAAGGACACAAACACTGCGGAAGGCCGCAGAGACCTCTGCCTAGGAAAGCTAGGTATTGTCCAAGGTTTCTCCCCATGTGATAGTCTGAAATATGGCCTCGTGGGAAGGGAAAGACCTGATCATCCCCTAGCCCGACACCCGTAAAGGGTCTGTGCTGAGGAGGATTAGTAAAAGAGGAAGGAAGGCTTCTTTGCAGTTGAGATAGAGGAAGGCATCTGTCTCCTGCCCATCCCTGGACAATGGAATGTCTTGGTGTAAAACCCGATTGTATGTTCTGTTTACTGAGATAGGAGAGGGAGGTGGGACATGCTAGCGGCAATTCAGCTCTTTATGCACTGAAAATGTTTATGGAGATGTTTGCATATATGTACATCAAAGCACAGCACTTTTCCTTAAACTTATTCATGACACAGAGATCTTTATTCATATGTCTTCTTGCTGACCTTCTCCCTACTATGACCCTATTGTCCTGCCACTTCCCCGTCTCTGAGATGGTAAAGACAATGATCAATAAATACTGAGGGAACTCAGTGACCGGTGCTGACGCAGGTCCTCCGTATGCTGAGCGCCAGTCCCCGGGGCCCACTTTTCTTTCTCTATACTTTGTCTCTGTGTCTCTTTCTTTTCTCAAGTTTCTCATTCCACACCTGATGAGAAACGCCCAGAGGTGTGGAGGGGCAGGCCACCCCTTCATATATACATTTATCATTGTATAAATAACTGAGCTATGAGGAATGGTACATATTGCAGAAATATAACATGAGTGCTTTGGATATTTTATTTTTTAAATAATGTGTGACATCACTTTCGTTGTTCCATATTACTGAAGATTATAAATCCACTTCTCAAGGGACTATTTATTTCCCCTTAGATGGCAGAATAATACAACTACAATCATGGTCCAAACAGCCAGTCTTCTCATAAATGTGGTTAAGGAGACTAGCTTAAATTTTCAGTCTAATATCCCTTTAAATTATATACTTTATTAAATAGAATAATGTATTTTTATTCTAAACAACATGCTAAAAATAAGACCAGTCTCCAGGCTTTTAAAGAAAATAAAATGCTTAGGTACAGTTTACTAGATTTGACTCCCTAATCGAAGAGCTGGTAGACTTTCAAAAGCAGAATGCAAGAGAGGGACATGCAAGGACCTTCCACTCTTCCAAGAGTGAAAGATGAATACATGTCAGTGACCAGTCCAGCAGCTTGAATTAGAGACTTTTACACAAACTCTACAACTTATTCCAAACCAAATTTTATACACAAACTGTTGGGAAAGCTTAAAATGGATAATTTGCTCATGGACTGAGCACCAAGCTTCAGGAGACAAAGTTCGATAGTAGTGACTTCACTCCTGCCTCACCAATGATGCATCCTCCTTTATTCCCTTGAATAGGACCTTTTTGTGATAGTCAATGGAGGTCTCTTAACATCCTTTACTCAATGAATTTATAGAGCTACCCAAAATAACTCATAGTGTTATTTTAGAAGTTTTCATAGTCCCCTTCTGATGCTAACATAGTTCCCATTAATTTAAACCTCTTCTTTCTGTAACACAAAGTCAAAGTCAGAAGAAAGTTCTGTATAATTGAAATCTCCATTATATTTTTGCTGTCCAAAATTACCCAACCCGGTATTAGGAGAATTAAAATTCTGCTTATTCTTCAACTTTATTACTGTCTAATATGGGTTAATATCTCTAAATCAGCCATGAACTACCTGAATTTTTTTAATTCTTAAATTTTTTGACAGGGTCTCCTTCTGTCGCCCATGCTGGAGTATAGTGGTGCAATCAGCTCACTGCAGCCTTGACCTCCAAAGCTCAAGTGATCCTCCTGCCCCAGCCTCCCAAGTAGCTGAGACCACAGGTGCACACCACCATGCCTGGCTAATTTTTGTATTTTTTTTAAAGACAGGGTCTTGCTTTCTTCCTCATGCTAGTCTCAAACTCATGGTCTCAAGTTATCCTCCTAGTTCAGCCTCTCAAAGTGCTGTAATTTTAGGTGTGAACCATCACGCTTGGTTGAACTACATGAATTAAATATAAGCCATGAACTGTAAAACCTTCTATTTCTGAAATATAGAGGCAACATGGTACAAGGGCTGTGATGTTGACAGAGACAGGTTTAAATCCTGGCTCTATCACTTATCAGCTATGCAATCATGCATAAATCACTTCAGCCTCTGAGCCCTTTTTCCTCTGTAAAATTGTAGTAACTCCCTACAGGGTAAAAGATAAACGTGCATTTATTCAGTGCCATCACAAGATGAATACAAAACAACCATACTCTGATCAACTGTGTTCTATCCCACACCATCTCAACACCAAGCTATGCTCTTAAAGTCAATGAAAGCTGCAGAGAAGGAATATCCACACCGCGTGTATGTAAATGGACATAATGACAATACTGACCTCACAGTGTTGGAAGCCCACCTCCAAGGTCATCATCTTTGACGCCCCCATCTCGGTCTTACCGATCTCTTTTCAGTTCCTCCAACACAGCCTGGTCTTTCCTACCTTAGGATCTTGTACATGATATACCTTCTACCTTGACAGAAATCTTTATCATCTCCCTTCTTCTAGTTCACTCCTAATCATCTTTCTGGTCTCTTTTAACATCATTGCCATCTACAGGATTCCCTAATACTCCAGACTCAGGACCTCATTATAGACATCTCGTACTTCCTTAAAGCATACATCACACTTATAATTACTTATGACTATCTTCTTTCTCAATAAACTGTAAGCCGCATGAGGCCTATGTTTGCTTTCCATTTATCCCTAGCTATTAACTCGGAGTATGGCACAAAGGAAGAGTTCAACAAATATTTTTAAATGAATGTATGACTGTGGTGTTTCACTGTGTAACTGTTATATCAACTATCATAGAGTAATACTTCATTGTTATGTGTTGGGGCTCAGAAAACAATACCCCAAAGTATTGATATTATGTCAACTATCATAGGGTGATACTTCATTGTTATCAAAGTATTTTTCCTTGGGAGTACTTTGAACTGAAGAACACTGGAAGAGTCTCAGAAGCAGTCTTCTTCTGGCCCTCTTCTGTCTTTCTCTCTCCTGCTCCTCTTTCTCCACCAAGGCAGGTAATAGAAACTAGGACCCTTCTTCCCGAAAGCCAGTCATGAAGCCTAGAAATATTAAATTTAACCTTCCCCTTCCTTTCTGTGTAGGAGCTGGCTAAAAAGAAATTATCTGACCTACCTTGTCTCATAGTTGATCTTAAGACCTTCATTCCAAAAGGGGTCTGACACTACATCCAGGGAGAAAGAATGCCACACAGACAGACCAAGAAGAATCAGAACAGATAGACCTTGCTGAGTTTCCCCATTCAGACTATTACCACTAGGATCATTCCCTTTTTGTTCCATCACATTTCTACAGGACTGTCCATTCTTCATCAAACGTAAGCCTAAAAATGAAGATTTTTCCCTGAGTTTTTTGGGTCTTCATTTCTGAAGACTCCCATGTCACATAAAATTGTGCTTAAATAAACGTGTTATGCTTTTCTCTTGTTAACCTGTATTTTATTATAGGAATGTTGACCATGACCCTTATGATGGGTGAGAAAAAGTATTGCACCTTTCTGCCCATACATATCATACAACCAAATTGCAGGGCTGCTCAGAGAAAGCTTCCAAGGAAATCTGCCTTTAACAAATCTGTTTTCTCCTAACCCATATGGGCAATCTGCACAACATGAGCAGCAGGGAAGATAGCATCGTGGGCTTGACAGAGACACAGCTGCTGCTTCTCTCCAGCCGCAGCACCACAGGGCAACTTGAACTAACATGTATGCCATAAAAGTAAGGATTTACAAATATACACAGTTAAGTGGCTTCCATTTGCAAATGAAAAACCGAAATCATAAAAAGCTTACTGTAACACTCTAATAATAAATACAGGTGGTACACAATTACCACAAAAGTGGCCTGTAAGGAACATTTTTCTCATTGTGTCCATTCTTCATCCCAGCCCTCACCCATATACAAAACAAAGAAAAAGCAAGATAGGCAGCATTCCCTCCCTTAATCCTGTCTCTGTATATATGTTGGAAGAAGGAAAAGCACAAACTTCTAGCCACAGCTTCCAAACCACCAAAATAAGAAAAGTAAAACAGGTAGGTCTGTCTTTATCTGACATTCTATCGTGCTCTCCAAAGGATGTGAGACAGCTAGGATTCAAGTTTCCTTACCCTTCCCCTCCTCCATATACACATACCTTCCTTACCTCAGTGCGTAGAAAAGTGGGAGAGAAGGAGGGGGAAAGATAGAGATTCATCAGATTTGTGAAAACAATACTCTAGGAAAAACAATGTCACATGTGCTATGGAGAAGTATGGATGTTTACAAGACAGGATTCCTGCTTTAAATGTAGAATAAGAGAGGAGTATAAAAGATTATATATAACACAAGGCTAGAATAAGACCTGTGCCATAAAAGTATAAAAAAAGATTTGACCAATCACACACTGTCCAGGAGATTTAAAAACGGGCTGGATGCAGTGGCTCCCACCTGTAATCCCAACACTTTGTGAGGTAGAGGTGGAAAGATCACTTGAGGCCGGAAGTTCAAGACCAGCCTGGGCAACATAGCAAGACCCCATTTCTTTAAAAAAAAAAAAAATAGCCAGGCATGGTGGCACACGCCTTTAGTCTCAGCTACTCAAGAGCCTGAGGCAGAAAGTTCACCTGAGCCCAGGAGTTTCAGGCCAAGTCTGCAATGAGCTATGATCACACCACTGCACTGCAGCCTGGGTGACAGAGCAAGACTCTGTCTCAAAAAAAAAAAAAAGAGGAAGAAGAGGGAGGAGGAGGAGGGAAGGAGGAAGGACCGGGAGGAAGAGAAAGAAAGAAGAGGAAGTGAGAAGAAGAAGAAGGAGGAGGAGGAGCATAAGGAGAAGGAGAATGACGCCAGCTCCTGGAGGAGGCAGAGGCAGAAGCAGAGGCAGAAGCAGCAGAGGAAGCTGCAGAAGCAGCCAAAGACAACGCAGCAGCAGGAGCAGCAGAAGCAGAAGGAAAAAAAAAACAGCTCCTGAAGGAGGCAGTGTTAGAGGCAGGGGTTAAAAAATGGAATGGGGTTGATAAAAGAGGTAAGACCCATGGGAGAGAGAGAGATTCCAGGCAAAGGGAACAATGTGGATTAACTCATAGAAAGGAAAGAAATGGGCATATGTGGTGAATAGATTAGCAACATGGAAAGGCAGTTAGGGCCATAGATTGAAAGGCCTTAAATGCTACAGGATTTTGTTCTTAATAAAGCAAACAATAAAAAGTTGTTGCAGTTTCTGAACAGAACAGTGATTCAACTGGAGGAGAGGTGATTTATGTGACAACCCATGGGAGCTGTACTGGAGGGGGAACTGCAGGAAGCTAGGAGGACCAACTGGTTTACTCTTCTAGCTGTCAGGGGAGGCAGTAACAGGGGCTACAACAAGGGGCTTTAATCACTCCCTTGCATGCAATTCTCACTATCCAGGCCTCTCTCACCTTGTTCTCCACTTGGCAAAAAGTGAAATTCACCAACTCCACAACCATACCCAAGAAACTGAATGTAGCTAGAGAAACAGCCACATCAAATGGCCTTACTAACTTACATGACAGTTACATCAAATGGCCTTACAAAGTTACAAAAGCTGCCCTGCAATCAAACCGTATGTCCCTAGTGCATTTACTTTCCTTCTCTGCTAGAGGAGCATTTTTGTTCTCTCCCTTTCTCATTCTCGGCTGATGACCTTCCATCTTATTTCACTGGGAAAAGAGAAGCATTCTGAAAAACAGCACACAAGCTCTCACTACCCTACCACTTTCTTACCTTCATCTGTGCATATATGATGTGCCTAACCCAGTTTGACTATGGTCAAACTGTTCATGCTCTTGTTTTTTCAACTAGATCCCATTTCCTCTTGCCTAAGATCTCCCACTAGCAATTCTATTTCTTTCTTGTTCCATCACTTTCTCACTCTCTCGGCTCATTTCCCTTAGCATACATTCCATTATTTCTCCTGTCTTAAAAATGGGAACCCTCTTCCCCTCCATCTACCACACCGTATTTCTGCTCCCCTTCGCAGCAAAATTCCTCAAAAGATTACCACACCCGTGGTCTCAATACAGCTTCTCCCACTCTCTCTTGCATGCACTCCAATGAGGCTTTCGCCTCCACCCACCCTCCAAGGAAATTGCTGTCAAGGTCACCATAACCTCCACATTGCTAAATCAAGTCGCCAATTCCCAGTCATTTATTTAGGCACTATTGGTTACCTTCTTATTGAAATGCTTTCTTCATTAAGTAATCAGGGTATCATAGCCTCCTGGTTTTCCTCCTCCAACTGTTCCTTCTCAGTCTCCTTAACTGGTTCCCCATTTCCCTGACTTTTAAATATGCAGTGTTGAGAAGATCACCTTTAAAAGAAAAGACCATCTTCATTAACTCCTTTGTTGCTCTCTTCAATCTCATGGTTTTACATATCATCTGTATACTGACAGCTTCAAATTTATATTACTTGCCCCACCTTTTTTCTAAATTCTTCATTCAATATCATTTCTGAAACCAAGTTCCTCTTCTCCTTGCTTCCCCAAACCTACTCCTTCTGCAGCCTTCCCCATCTTAGTAAATGACAACTCCAACCTTCTAACTGCTCAGGACAAAAACCTTGGAGTCATCTTCGACTCTTTATCTCACACCCTACATCTACTTCATCAACTACACCTCAGCTACACCTTCAAAAATATCCAGAATCTGAGCACTTCTCAGCCTCCACCGCTACCACACTAATCCAAACCACCATCGTCTCTAATCTGAACTTTTCCAACAACCTGGTCTTTCTGTTTTCCCCCTTTCTCCTCCATAGTCTATTCTCAACACAATAGCCAAAGTGTTTCTTAAGACTTATTAATCAGAGTATGTCATTCTTCTGCCCCTAAAGCTCCAAAGGCTTCTCATCTCATTCTGATTTGTGGCCAAATTCCTTACAATGGCCCAGATGTCCTCGCATTATCTGGCTCCCTGAACCTCCTTTCTGTGCTCCTCTATTACTTTCTCCCTTGGGCATGTCCCTCCAGACATACCGTCCTCCCTACAGTTCCTCCCACTGGGCGCACACCTACCTCAGGGTTTTTGCACTTGATCTTCCCTGCCTAGACATTTACTGTGCCTAGAATGTTTTTCCCCATGCCTAGAATGCTCTTTCCCCAATGCCTCGAATATAGTAGGCACCTAATAAAAAATTTGGTAAATGAATTTAGACACACATTGAACATTCATTTTCTATTTTGCTTTTTTCATTTATTATTAATGCATAAACATTTTATCACATTGTCAAAATACTTTAAGACCATAATTTTTTGGGCTAACAATATTCCATTTTACAGACATACCACAAGTTATTTACAGTTTGGGACTGAAAAACCAGGATATTTACAAATGGGTATTTTTGGATGTTTCTTCCTTTGATATTTCTGTAAGAATATACACCTCACAGGATTGCTGTAAAGGCTGAATATGAACTAATAAGTGGACACAGAGACATCAGTTTTGTTACTACTGCTTACATTACAGAGGCATCATGATGTCAATGAAGATCATAGATCTTGAAAGAAACAGATAAAAACGTGACTCACAATATTGTTGTTTAATAGCTTAATTAAGACACCTAACCTCTATGAGCTTCAATTAAACCATCTATTTCAAAAAGCAATTATATTAATCATAATTTTAAAACGATGTAAAAGAGTTTAGCATAATACTGAGCTCAGAGTAGATAATCAATAAATGCTCATTCATTCGCTTCTCATAAACAATACCTAGGATTTTTTAAATTATGAACCAGAAAGAAAAAATATTTTTACAAAATTATAATTATAAATTATCCAATTACATACATATTTTTAAACAGATTTTAAATACATAATAAAAATTTTCAACATAGAATTATTCTTTTTAATTAAAAATTACTCAACCCTTACCAAAATTTTCAGTGCTAGATATAAGTTTCAGTATATGCAATTGGAATGGTCAACAAATACAATTTGAGCTCCTTCAGGATATAGTCATCTCTGCCTGGCCAGGACCTAGCCCAGTGCCTGATATATAAAAGATGCTGGATTGGCACACTTACCAAAGCACACTTAAGATTACAAAAATCTCTAAATCAATTTTGTTTCTTTTATTATAATAAAGATAGGCAAAATAATTATTTTTAATTACTGAATGATGGAATTAATAAATAAGTTCCTTTTTATCATGTGCTTTAATGTATATACACAACAGGTCAGTAAACTATTATAATGATGACAAGTTAAGCAAGAAAACATTTTAAAAATTCACCTCACTTCAGGGCTATTTCTTGAAGCAATCTGTGTGTTGGAGTCAGATGAATGCCAAGACATTACAAAATCTTCAGTGCTAGATATAAGTTGGAGTATATGCAATTGGAATGGTCAACAGGTACAATTTGAGCTCCTTCAGGATATAGTCATCTCTGCCTGGCCAGGACCTAGCCCAGTGCCTGACATATAAAAGATACCGGATCAGCACTGAGTAGGTAGGTGGGTGGGTGGGTAGGTGGGTGGGTAAGTGACTGATTGAGTATGGTAGTCATTAGTCCTGTCTGTCTAGGCACTACAAAGCCAAGACTTTTTGTCTCCTTATCCTTTGATTGGGTACAGTCATTTAACCAGTTCTAGCCAAGGAATTGTGAGAAGTGACATAAGTAATTTAATTTCCATTTTGGAGCATTTATATGAGATCTTCCATGTTCTTTTTCCACTGTTAAATGTTCATGAAAGCATCTGATAAAAAGGAAACCCCACACAACCACTTAGTCCCTGAGTGAAAGCAGGAGCACAGCCCCCTGCTCATTCAATTGGAAGTTTATGACAGTAAGGGTCATATACTTTGTTAGGTTAAGTGACCAAAATTCATACATTTTACTATAGCAGCAAAACCTAACCTATCCTGGATAATGCAAATAAGGTAATGACATTCATTTCAGAACTAGAAATTCATCAGAGTTTAATTTCAGAAAAACAAAATGGTACAGATAAGCAGTATAGCTCAGTAAAATAATTTAACCTCTCTATATGATAGTTCTCTTGCTCACTGAGTTTGATGGCACATGCCTGTAATCCTAGCACTTTGGGACACCAAGCTAGGAGGACAGCTTGAGAACAAGAGTTCAAGACCAGCCTGGGCAATATAATGAGATCCCATCTCTACAAAAAGATTCAAAAATTAGCCAGGCATTGCGGTGTACACCTGTAGTCCCAGCTACCCAGGATGCTGAAGTGGAAGGATCACTTGAGCCCAGAGGTTCAAGGCTGTAGTGAGCTATGATCGCATGGCTGCACTCCATCCTGAGTGACAGAGCAAGATCCTGTCTAAAAACAAATAAACAAAAAGGATAGTTCTCTTGCTTACAAAATGGAATAATAGCATCTACCTCACAGAACAGTAATAGGGATTAAATAAGTGAATGTCTATTAGGTACTTAGGATAATATTTAGGTTATTTGAAGCTTTCAATAAATTGTAGTAAATTATTATCATTAATAATGCATTAGACACATTTACACTACATATGTCATTTTACTTTCATCTCTTACTCCTTATTCATTTTAATTTACAGTCAATTTTTTCAATTCATAATATCTTTATTAAGAAGTACCATATTCTGTCAGAACCACATAAAAAAAAGTAAAAAGAAGTACCATCCAAGGCACTAGAAACGAAGACAAACAATATCTACCATCAAGGTATTCTCCTTACCTATGATGCTCCTTTCTTCTCCAATAGACCCACAACCAAGCAAACTTCAAAATCATAAACACAATGTTCTATTATATTACAAAATAGATCAACTATGCAGTGTTATAAATATTGTAGCAATTTAAGAGGTGACTACTTTTTAATTTAAAAATACTTTATATGTTATGGGTCTGTGTCCTATTCAAAGTCAAGACAGTAAAGTTGTTTAGGTCCAATTCACCAAAGACAATTAATGTTCTGGCAAAAAACAAAACTTGTACCCGCATTGCCACTGCTCCTAATGCAGTGTCCAATAAACAGGAGGCACTCAGTGAACAGAATACTAGGTATATCAGAGATTAGCAGATCCAATCCATTTATCTTACAAATTAGTACAATGAGATCTAGAGGGTTAAGCAACTTGCCCAAGAGTATGATGTGAATTACTGGCAGGGCTGATCCTAGAACCCAAACTTTGAAAATGTTTTAAAAGTCTAAATTCTCTAAAGCACAAAGTCCTTGCAATGTGCTGACAGAGGAATATAAACAAGACAGTGAAAAACTTAAAGTTAATTTTTACTGAACTTAGATTTTAGCATTAGTTAGTAAGAAATTTAAAACTCAGCTATCAGACAGTGTTAGATTTACTATTATTATCAAGAGAAGAAGCTACTTCCAAAAACCTGAAAGGGTAAATTCATTACCACATTTCCCCCCAACACTTTATCAACACTTAAAATAGCATAGAAAGAAAGATAGAAATAGTTTCATATCCTTCTTTTGATGTACAGAATTTTGTGTGAAAAGAATGATTTCAAGCAAGAAAAAAGGTTAATTCCTAGGCCACAAGTGTGTTAAAGTATTGATTATTTTAATCCTATTGATTTAAAAAAAGTGAAGGGGTTAATTAAAACCATGTACATTAGGAAACGGCAAGATAAAAATGTTTATCATTTATAGTTTACTAAGTGTTATGCACTGTGCTAAATAAGCACTTTACACATACCACCTCTTTTTACAACAAACTTATGGGATAGGTAATATAATTATCTCCATTTTGCTGATTATGAAAATAGGAGCTGCCTCTGAGTAACTTACTCAGGTAGTGGCAGAAACAGAACTTGTTCTCAAACCTGTTTGCCTCTAAGTGATATGCTTTGGATTTTGTTGTTGTTGTTTATTTTTTTGTAGAGATAGGGTCTCACTATGTTGCCCAACCTGGTCGCTAGCTCCTGGCCTCATGTGATCCTTCCAGCCTCTCAAAATGCTAGGATTTCAGGGGTGAGCCACCACACCCAACACTAAAAGCTGTGCTTTGAACCACCCTCCTATTCAAGCTCTATCAAGCTTCTGATGCTCTATAATTTAGATCAAGGTCAATCCATCATATCTAAGGGGGAGGCTACATGATCACCAAGGCCCCTTCTAAAAATGATTCTGTATCACCAAACACATAAATCGGTTCTGAATTCACATAATATTTCTGACAGGATACTCCAGGCCTAAGGGGAAGGCCATCAGTAGATGAACAGATACGAAGAGGAGAAACGGGAAGAAAAATTTAAAGAAGGAGAACAAGATCTTTATCAACATGGCCTTCCAAGGTGCCTAACATAGCTAGACATAACATTTTACTAGACATCAGGACCACTGTGACAAAAGTGGGAAAGGGGAACCTAGAACAGGAATTGAAAGCAGAACTATAAAGGACGTATGTAAATTTAAATAGCTTAGCCCACTGATGTGATTCCCTCACAGCAGATGAGGAAGGAGCTGCAGGAGCCAGTGACCATGAGCTCAATGCTGGGCCAAAACACAGACTTCTAACAGAAACAATGATCAGCAGTTAAATAGGAATGGTGGGGTACTAAGTTTTCAGAAGAGCCTTTACCACTATCGCCATGCATTTGGATGAGAGTGAATTTTCAGGACAGAGTTGTAAAGGAACTAGCATTTGTTCCATTAAGTTGTTTAAATTCCTACCATGTTCTATGCACCATCCATGTGGCTTTCATGTGTTATCACACTGAACTCTGACAACAACCTTGGTGGATGTGATGATTAATTTTACATGCCAACTTTATAGGCCATGGTGCCCGGCTATTTGGTCAACCATCATTCTAGATGTTTTAGTGAAGGTATTTTTTGGATGAGATTAACATTTAAATCAGCGGACTTTAAATCAATGGACTTTACCCTCCATAATTTGAGTGGGCCTTATCTAATCAGTTTAAGGCTTTAATAGAACAAAGTTTGACTTCCCCTGACTTTGGGAGGCTGAGGCAGGTGGATCACTTGAGGTCAGGGGGTCAAGACCAGCCTGGCCAACATGGTAAAACCCTGTCTGTATTTTTAAAACTGCAAAAATTAGCCAGCCGTGGTGGCAAGCACCTGTAATCCTAGCTACTCAGGAGGCTAAGGCAGGAGAATTGCTTGAACCCGGGAGGCAGAGGCTGCAGTGAGCCGAGATCTCGCCACTGCACCCCAGCCTGGGCAACAGAGCGAAACTCCAACTCAAAAAAAAAAAAAAAAGACTGACTTCTCCTAAGCAAGAAGAAATTCTGCCAGCAGAATGCCTGTGCATCCAAACTGCAAACTCTCTCCTAGGTTTCCAGCCTACCAACCTTCCCTGAAGATTTTGGACTTACTAAGCCTCCACAACTGCATGAGCCAATTCCTTAATAAAAATCTCTCTTGTAGAGAGAGAAACACACAGACACACACCCTGACAATATAATAGATATTGCTCCCAATTTTACCACTGAGAAAAATGATGGCCTGACAAGGACCCATTCTCCCTCTTGACTATATCACACACTAAAATGTGTGATTCGGGACTCACATTCTAGCCTGAGGGGCTCAGGTGGGAGGTACACGGTAATAAGCATGCAACACTGTAACCACAAGCCACACATTCCAGAGAGCCCTTTATGACACTGATACCACACATACTACACATGTACCCAGAGCCTTGATGTGCCCAAGTGATGTACTATCCTTTCTCTGGTCTCCTAATTCAGTTATTTCAGGTAAAAGAAATCAAATATTCCTACCTAAATCAATATTTGAAGGCTTTGAAAAAGGAGGAAAAAATAATTAATAAAGAACTAAAGTAAAAGATAAAAAGAAAAATAAAAAATGATTTGTGACAATTAAATGATGGTAGCCTTTGTTTAGGTTCTTTTTGGATAATCATGCATTCACTCTCTCAACAGCTATTTTGTGCTTTATACTTTTTTATAGGCTCTTCTAGGTATTGTAGAGTACTAACTAGCTAGAGGGACACGTACAATATAGAAATGAGCAGGATGAAAAAAGACCAACTAAATTGCCTTAAAAAAGTCAGATTCACAGAAGAGGTGACATTTCTGCAGGAATAGAAGTATGAGTTTAAATAGTGGAGAAGAGGGATGTTATTCCAGGCAGAATTTCTGACACAGTAAAAGTCATCTGAGTCTGTTAGGTTGCTAAAAGTAGGAGCTGGGATGGAGGATTATGGCAGAAGTTGGAATGACCAGCTAGGGTTTCATAGTAAGGAACAATGGATTCCCATGCCAAGGTGTTTGAATTGTATTTCTAAGGAGTGTAGTGGCCAAGAAAGGAATCTACAATAAAGGAACATAAAGTAGGAACTAAGGTACTAACAAATAATTTGTTCCCTTCCACTCTTTCACTCTTTCACTCTCTCCTTTTCTGCTGATAGTTCTCTTTTTCATCGATCCCAATGGGATTTTAGAGATCTTCCATTCCAATAGTCCTCTCCCCATTTTACTTTAGCAGTTGAGCTCTGCAAATAGTTGTATATAAAATCCCAGCATATAAAACAGATAAAAGCTGAAAGAGATCCAAGAGAGGGGTATTGGAGCACCTAATTTGGCCTCCACTTCAGGCTTCATCCACTTTCCCTCTGAAACAGCTCCCCAAAGAGCCCTTAATTTTCCTCAGTAAAGTGTGAAACACATTGGTCTTTGTCCCAACCCTCCCAATTTACAAATGAGGGAATTATGCCTAGAGAATTAATTTAAGGGAGTTGCCTGAGAAAAAAGACTATTTCCTGGTATCCCTGGTAAAATTAAAATGTTTTATCTTCCTCATAAACTTGAACTCAAATGTCTGAGTTAAAAATTGTTTCTTGGCTGCACACAGTGGCACACGCCTGCAATCCCAGCCCTTTGGGACATCGCTTGAGCCCAGGAGTTCAAGACCAGCCTAGGCAACATGGCAAAACCCCATCTCTATTTTTAAAAATAAAAAAAAAAAATTTAAATTATTTCTAAGTTATTCTGGAAGTCTATGACATCCCTCTACCACAAATTCCCATTCAAAATTCATATAAGGGCTGGGCTCAGTGGCTCAAGCCTGTAATCCCAACACTTTGGGAGGCTGATGCAGAAGGATTATTGAGTCCACAAGTTTAAGACTAGCCTGGGCAACATAGTGAGCCTTGTCTCTATACAATCAACAACAACAAAATTTCACATAGGTCTATAACCACATATTATATGAGTGCCTACTTGAGGCCAGATACTCTGCTAGGAACACGTTATCTGCTCTCACTTAACCATCACCACAAACCCCAAGAGATCAAGGAACTAGGCTCAGAGAAGTACTGTAACCTGCCCAAGGTCATAGAGCTAGCAGGGTAGAATCTGGTTCTACCTGACTCCTAAAGCCAAGCTTCAGACCCTTGCACTCTTTCTAATCCCAACCCTTTCCAAATCTTTTCCTATTTTTACCAGGCTTTCAGAAATGCTGAACTGTAAGGAATCCTCGTCATTTCACAGAGGATGTACTTTTCCATCAAGACCTGTGGGGGAATGCCTCATGCTGCAGCCAAGCACAAAGGCATCAAGCCTAAAAAGCTCTAAAATCATGTTACAAACCATAGAAAGGCTAATCCCCAACCCCACCACAAGCTCCTACAACTCCTTTTACAACCATAGGCTACACACGTTCAGTCTTATGGGGAATAGGGATTTCAACAATTCTTAATAATAGGGCTACAAAATCAGCTCTGAGCTGACCCCTTATGAGAGTCTGGTTTTTAGGATGGATAACTATCCAATATTATCTAATAGGTAAAAATACTAGAATTTGTATTTAGGGCTGCCTTGGGGCAAAGGATGACTATCACCGCAGACTAGGTAGCAGAGCTGGTATTTAATAATTTGAATTTGAGGGAAGGTTAAGGGAGTTCGGATTGGGGCACCCTATGGGAGCAGGCGGAGTTGAAGTGACTGCCGTGTCCAATTGCAGAACAACCTGAATCAAGAGTACGGAGCCAGAAGTACTACCAAATTATTGGTAATGGGAGGAGAAAAATTCAACAAAACTGGGATTTGAGACCACCTTCTGGAAGACATGAGCCAAAGACCGAAGAGATCCCAGGCATCAAGGGGTGTGAATTTCGAGGTGGGCTCCGTTGCCCGGGCTCTGAGGGTTCCCGGCCGTTGGGCCGGGGACGGTGAAGCCCCCACTCCCCCTTACCTTCTGTTGGAAGTAGAGAACCGAATAGTTCTTGGCTACAGCCGGGAGGGATGTGGGGTTTGTTGGCAAGTGTAGGCTGCCGAGGGCCCTTAAGGCCGGCCGGAGGGCCTTGGTGGCCCAGGGCGCCAGAAAAGACAGAAGCAGGAGCAGGAGGGCTCGGCGGCCCATGGCTCAGGCTGGCGGCTGCAGTGCGGGTGGGAGGGCGAAAAGGAGGCCAGCAGCAGCGCACGGGCTAAGCCCTGCCCAGTCTGCAGCTCCGCCCGCCGCAAAACGGCTCCTCCCGGGGGAAACCCAAAGCCAGCCAGCTCCTCAGACACCGCCCAAACCAGGTCACCACAGCCACTCCGCCCCCATCCCCGAGGGCACCGCCTCCACTCCACTTTACTCTCGTGCCGTCTGCTTCTTAGCACTCACCTTCATTGCGGTCACATCCCAAGTTTGCCTTTATCATGCTAGGGCCTCTTCCTACCTCATCGCTGTAGCCCATGCTTTATCTATAGCGCCCCCGAAGCCCACCTGTCCTTCAGGTCATCCTATATCCCCACCATTATAATCACCGCCAAACTCTGCCCTGGCTGCCTCAATTCCATTGCTACACCTCCTGCCCTCCGCAAATCCCACATAAAGGCAATAACAGCTTCCATGACAATTTATTGAAGGTTCACTACAGGCCAGTATATCAGGAGGCAGGGAGGCACAGGCATCATCTCCTCTAACTCAATCGTCACAGCAATCTTGTGCGTCGTATTCGATTGTTATTCCCATCTACAGATGTGGAAACGGAGGCTCAGAGAGGTGCGGGAACTTGCACTAGATCACTCAGCAGTAAGCGGAGTACGTCGTCGCAGACCGCTGGGTCCAGCTCCAAAGACTGTGCTCCTTGCACCCACCTCCATCATGGAGCCTAACCACTCCCTATGATACTCCGTTCTTTGGTAACCCCAAAACTGTGTTGCTTGCACAACCCATCCATTACAGAGGTCGCCCCGGGTCCACATCGTCCCTAAATCCCGCCAGGTCCCGGTCCCTTCTTTCAAGTAACGCCCCCTTTCTTCTTCGGCACCCGAAAACCCACTCCGCGCTCCACCTCCCTCCTGCCTCCTGCCAAAGCCCCCTTCCCCCCTCCGCCCCTGGGTAGTGCTAGCCCCTAGGACAGCGCCGGGTCTGGCTTCCAAAGCTCCCTCAACCCTCTTCATCCGGCTTCCATTCCCTCTTTCAGTCACCCCGCCAGACCCCAGGACGCCCAGGCTTGCTCCACACTTTCCGGGGATCCCTACGCCCAGGAGGCTTAGCGCAGCCAAAACCAACTTTACGGACTGTACTACTGATCCACCGACTCTACCCGCAGTTTGACGAAAATGGTCGTTCCCACAAGCTTGTAGGATTTCTTGGCTAAGCGCCACCCTCTGCGGCGCTTTCTTCTGATTGGCTCTGAGTGAACGCAGCCAAAGCGTTACTTCCGGCGGAAAAGGACGCGGGAGATTCGATTGGAAGGCTCCCGGCGAACTACTGATCCGGCCGGTCTGAGTCACTGTGTGTCGCCTGGGCCCGCTACTGGTCTTCTCCCTCAGGTGAGCTGGGTAAAGGGGTTCTGGGGAAGCCTAAGGGCCGGAGACTCCCAAGGAGGCTCTTAACTTCATTATGAATGAGACCCACCCAGAGCCCGGCACTTGTTTTTTCACGAGTTATTCTCTGTAAACGGGCGGACATGAGGGTAAAAGATATAAACGTCAGTTATTTTATTTTAGACTCAGTGCAGTTGCAATCACCTAACGAACGTTTATTGAACGCTTTCAGTGGCATCGAGCTAGACTCCGAGTGAGCTTTTAGAATCGGAGATAGAGTGGAAAAGGCGCGACTCTTGCTTCTGTGATGTGCAAATACGTATTCAGCGGGCCACTGTGCAGAGTAGTACGTGCTAAAAGGGGATCTGCCAAACTGGTATCATGGCTTAGAGGGAACATACTTTAACTGAGCCAGGTGCTTAAACCAGAACTTGAAAGTTTTCTTCCTTTTCGCATCCAGCCAGTCCCTAACAGCCTCTTGAATATCTCAGATCTGTTCACGTCTTTCCGTTTTTTACTGACATTATTTTGGTTCGACCCTATGACTGCTACATAGCTGTGGCAGTACCCCCACCTGGCCCAGCTGGTTCTCCTGCTTTCAATCTTGTCACATTCCAGTCCAGTCTCCACATTGCTGGGCTGATAAAGATAATTGCCCGAGGCACTCCCCATTGAAAACCTTTCAGTCCCTCCTATTTGCCCTCAGGTTTAAGCCCAAACTCTTTAACATGACTTACAGGCTCTTTCCTGTCTGACTTTTGCCTGCCTCTTCAGCCCCAGTGGTTTTCCACCGCTCCAGCCATATAGAATGTCTTCTGTGTTCCTGAAGTGTACTATCCTCTTTCTCACCCCAAACCGTCTTCTGACCCTGTCCGTGACCTGGCTAATTCTTACCCAGTTTGCAAAGCCTTTTAAATCAGAAACCCTTTCCTGACCCCACAAGACTGGATCACAGAGCAACAAGTAATTATTTGTTTATTCTGCAGATAGTTAAGTGCTTCTTTGGTCTGTGCCAAGAACTGCTAGGTACTGAGATCCGATGATGAACAAGGTAGATTCCTGTTCTAATGGAACTTACCTTGTATGGATAGAATTAAGGAGAATTTACAAGGAAACTATGTGAATTAGACTGGTCTAAGAAGACCTTTCCGAGGAGTTGATGTTGATGCCTAAAAGATGAGCATGATCCAACTGTGCAAGAGAGGAAAAGAACAACATTCTAAACAGAGTGAACAGGTTGTGCAAAGGTCCTGAGGCAGGAAAGAGCTTGACATGTTAATGTTCAAGAATCTAAGGAAAGACCAGTATTGCTGGAATATATTCAGAAAGGACAGTTGTATGAGATGAATCTGGAAAGATGGGCAGAGACCGAATCATGATAAGGAGGTTAATCCAGCACCATAAACAGGAGATAATGGTGGTTTGGATTAAGATGATGGCAGAATATATAAGGGAAAGGTGAATGATGGTTTCTAAGTATGGAAGTAAATTCAAGTACCTTCTGATGAGTGTGATGTGGGATGTGAAAGAAAGGGAGGAATGACAAATGACTCCCAGGTACTGGCCTGAGTTACTGGTTAGTGAGTGGTACCATTTACTGAGATGGAGCAAAATTGCAAAAAAAGAGGTTTGAGAGGAAACTAAGAATTCAGGTTTTTTAACTATTAAACCGTGAGATCCCTATGAGACATCGAATACAGTTGGCTCTCAGGTAAGCAGTTAAGGTATAGAAGTCTGGAGCTTGCATATATTATTTCATTGATAGTTATATATTGCCTGTCTTAGCCAATAGATTATAAATTCCTTGAACACAAGAGCCTGTTTTTTCTCTCTTTAACCCTATTACCTTCTCCATCCCTGTAATAAATATCCCATAAATGACAGTCAACAGAAAAACCGTATTGTACTAAAATTTTCCTGGTTCATGTTTTTAAAGTATTTTTCATCAGTATTTCTCCTTTCACTGGGTTTTGTCTCTTTGTTTTTTTGCTTACTTAATTTTCACTGTCCTGCCTGCCTCTCTTACTTTTCTAGAGTTTTCGTGTTAATGTCACTAAATTATGTTTTAGAGACTAATTATGACTGCCTTTAGAAAAATTAAACAAGTATGTGCCCTTGGAGGAAACCATTAGATAGTGTTAAGAAGACAGTTCAAAATAGCCACCCTTCCCATAACTGAGGCCTCTTGGCCTGTAAATTATGAAATAGAAAATTGGATAATTACAAGGTGACAAAGATTTTCATGCAAGGCAAGAACAGTTTGGAGAGGAATGAAGAAAGGGAGAAAAGTTAGTCATACTTTCTTTTATTTATGCCATTAGAACTAAGACTAGTTTTTTAAAGGAGTAATTTCATCCTTTGGGCACAGTCTTGAAGCAAATACACATAGTTTCTTTCAAGTGTGAAGCTTGAACAAAGAGAGTGATGTACTAGAAAGACTAGTAAGCTACTCATCAGAAGGCATGAGTTCCAGACCTGATTTCTCCTAATTCCTATTCTTTAATTAGTTATTTAACTTCTCTAAGTGGATCAGATAATGATGCAAAAGCACTTTGCAAACTGTAAAGCAGTCAAATGAACTCAAACTGGATTATGAACTTTAAGATAGGATTCATATCTTATACTTTTATGTTCTCTTCAGCCCCATCCCCAGATGCCAATTTACACTAAATACTTCACTGAACTTTTTCTCTAGGATCTAACATAGAATAAGAATTAGTTTAGATTTTCTAATCTAACCCAGTTATTCTAGATCTTCTAGTCTAGCCCAAAGAAGAAAAAAAGTTGTGTTGGTATGTGCATGTATGGGCACAGTTTTCCATAAATGATTAAGATGCCTTCTGAGAACTTGATTATGAAGTAGTTAAGCTGAAAGGTCACCAAATAATGGATTAGAGCAAAGAATTGCAAAATAATTTAAACGAGACTGAGATGCTGTCAGGCCTTGGGAATTTAACTATAACCATATTTATCACAAGTGTTATTCACCATGAGATAGTCTTAATGACTAAGCTACTGGTTTTCCAGTGTGGACAATTTGGCCATTACCTGGGAACTTATGAAAATGCAGATTCTCAGACACTTATCCCAGACTTACTGAATCAAACTCTGGAGTTGGAGTCCAGCAATCTGTTTTATCAAGCCTTCTGGGTGATTTTGATGTATGATAAAGGTTGAGAAATACTTGTCTAGTATGAAAATGGGATGCAGAGGTTGTAATCAGTGAGTTTATATATCTGGTACCACTGAAAAAATCATCTCTAGAATGAAAGATGCATCAGGCATTAGCTTGATTCCATTAAATAGTCGATTCACCACACAGCTCTTCTTCAAGCAACTTTCTGTTTGTAATTTGAGTATAATATATAGTTATACCAAATATTTAAATACAGACTTCTGATATGTCCCTTCCCTGTGATGGTAATTTTTCATGGTAAATTAGTAAAACATCTTTGGATTACGGTTCAGCTCCCCATAATGGCTTGTCTAAAAGGAGAGAAAGCATTCCAGAATATTCCATGGTAAATTAGATATGTACTATAGTGTGTCCACATGGACCCCACATATTTTAATAAGCATAAGTCTATCAGAGCCTTCATTCCTGGACATTGACCTGGGTTATCCCTGGGCTTTCAAAACAAAGGCCAACTGAGGCCTTAATTAGTTCTGCCCCAACACTTATACTTTTATCCCTTTCTACCCTCCTTATTTCTACTTTTATGTGTGAGAGATTTAAAGAAAGCAAGCTTTTCTTTGTATATTATTGCTAATGTCCCTCTCCAGTATTTTTATTGTATTTATTGATTTTTTCTAATTATGAAAGCCATACACTTAGAAAATATCTTAAATATATAAAGGAAATAAAAATTGCTCTTAACACTACTACCCTGAGAAAATACTTTTTAAAAATAAGATTATGTATTTTCCTAAGTATCCTCTTCTCTTTCCCCATTCCTTCCATCAAAAACTAAATTAGTCCCCCTGTTATATCTTCTCATGGCACTATGCATTTCCGAAATAGAATTTGCCAGAATTGCAGGTAAATTTTTTGTATGATTATTTAATGTCTGTCTCTTACACTAGACAGTAAGTCTACTGACTAGGTAGGGACCTTGTCTGTTTGTCCATCAATCACGCTCTTCCCCCCAGCATTTAGCAGCCGCACAATTAATAACTGATGAATAAATAAATATGTTAGCATATTAAATTGGGATATGGTTTGCTGTGATGGAGCTGAAAGAAATGTAATACGATATCACCATCCTTCCCAATAAATATTAGAAGAAAGATAAACTCCAAAAGATACCACATATGAAATTGTTCCCAAGTGTGTCATCCTGTCTTCCTAATTTTAGTGTTTACTTATTCCTGGTGTTTCATTCAATTATTCATCAGACATGCATCCACTATACTGCAAGTCATGCAGTAGAGAGAGACAGAAAAATAAAACAAACTCTAAAAACACCCCAGAGCCTAGGCAAATAAATAAATAAATAAATACAATAATAAACTAGGTGGCAAGTATAAAGGAAATACTATGAAAACACCAAAGGAAATTAATTAATATGAACTGTCTGAAAGCATCTTATTCTGTTATTGTCCAACAGACAATAAATGGGAAGCCTTTTCGCCAATTTCTGGGGTTCACCAGGTGAAATACAAATAGTAAAAATACTAATGACCCCTTTCATTACAGTTCTCAAATTTGCTGTTTTTATAGATTTTTAGACTTACTCATTTGATCCACTAGAGGGCAATAAACCCTTAAATAAAAACAATGTAACCAACCTTCCTTTAAAAGTATAGTAATAAGTGCTGGCACAATTAATTTAGAAATGAATCCAAAATTTCCTGCTTATTTAAGTTTTTCACTTATTGATGAGTTGTCTGCCCAATTAACAAATTTTTTTAGGACAGACAGTATGTTATTTTCACTTAGCCCAGTGTACGAGTCATATTACAAGTTTATTCCATTTCCTAAAGTTTGAATAGCAATTGTGTAAAGAATATGATTTGATGAATGCCCATATTGTTGTGGTACAATATAAAATTCTGTTTTAGAGCCCTAAAGAAAATAGTCTCTGCTCACAATATGAACACAAGTAAAAATATTAGAAGTGAGGAGAAGACATAAGTAATGATTAAAATAAGTATTAAATAAGGTACTATATATGAAACTAGTCTGTGTACTTCGTATACAAATATAAGATAATTTTATGATTTGGTAAAATTGTGTTTTTAACGCTAAGTGACAAAATTGTGGCTTAGGAAGAGGAACTGCAACTCATGAAGAAGATTAATATCTGAAGTTCAGATTAACAATTTCTGAGCTTGGCACTGAAGATATAAACAGATAGTCCTTCTAAGATCTTACTCTGGGTCCAGGAAAAACAAACCATATTTAACAGATAATTTTAATATAATGTGGCATGTGATGAATTAAAGAGTAATTTAACTTCTGGGAAAATGTTCTAGAAAAGAAGACTTCTAAGAAGGATCTTAAAGAAGAATAAGCATTACCAGGAGAATGAAAGAGCATTTTAAAGAGAAGAATGGAAAAAAACAAAGGCATAGAAATGTGAAACATACTGTGGGAGTGGGGAAGCAAGGAACACAACTCAGATTGTTTCCCTTGGCATAAATTACTAGCACATAAAGAGCAAAAAGAAAGTTAAGAGAATAGGCATTAGGGAGAATAAAACCAAATAGACAATACACTACAATAGACAAAACAAATGGTAGGACTACAGAGGTACAATAGTATATGGTGTAGAAAAAAAGAAAAGCCATTCTCTTTGTTAATAAAGAAAGATTTTTTAGGGGAACTTCAAATGAAATAGGAAGAAAATTATGGTATCATATGGCATATGCCTACTCTGTTATAAAAATTTTCTTGAATTGCAAAATTCTGCTTATAGTTCTTCATTCATGCAATAAATTTTGTTTTGAGACTAGTCTCTGTTGCTCAGGCTGGAGTGCAGTGGCACAATCACTATGCACTGCAGCCTCAATCTCCCAGGCTCAAGTGACCCTCCCACCTCCGCCTCCTGAGTAGCTGGAATACAAGAGTGCACCACCATGCCCAGCTAATATTTTTTATTACTTGCAGAGTTCTTACCGTGTTGCCCAGGCTGGTCTCAAACTGGTGGGCTCAAGCAATCCTCCCAGCTTGGCCTCCCAAAGTGCTGGGATTATAGGCCTGATCCACCACACCTGGCCCTATTCAATAAATATTTATTGTGAACTTACTGTGTGCTGAGCACTGTTCTAAGCACTGGGGTTACAGTAGAGAACAGGGTAGACTAGGTCCCCATCTTTATGAAACTTAGGCTAGTGATGGGTAGAACGAACAAAAATAAGTAAGCAAAGACATATACAAGATGACTATCCAGCACGATTAGTACCATGAAGGATAAAACAGGTAATGCCATAGAAACTAAGAGGAAGGAGGATTCTACTTGAGCTAAAGTGGGGCTCTCTGAGGGGATAACAGAGTTACAGATTGAAGGATGATAAAGAACCGACTGTTCCAAGACCTAAGGGAAGAATATCCTAGCCAAAGAGAACAGTAAGCACAAAAGCCTGAGAAGGGAATTGTTTGGTATGCTTGAGGAGCAGAAAGAAGGCCAGCATGGCTTGAAATACAGTGATTAAGAAGGAGAGTGGTATTAAGTGAGGTCAGGGATTGGCAAGATCTAGCTAACCCAGGGCTGCACAGACCATTGTGAGATATTGAGGCTTCATTCTAAATAACAGGATTTTAAGCAGGTAAGAGACAGCATGTTCAGGAGTGAGCTTTATGCTATTTTAGCTCCTCTAACTCACAGGTAGGTATACCTCTATACTAAACCCTACGCTAAATTGGATTTTAGAATGTGGAGGGATGATGCCCTTGTTGACATTACACCATTGTTGTGTTAACTAAAAGTTATAGGAGGCCTTTGTTTTGGACTAAGCTCGTGCACTAGGCCCCAGTAGACCTGACTAAAAATCAAAATAGAGACATTTATACTTAAAGTTCCACCTCACCAAATCAAAACTGCATTGTTATCTGATCTTCCTAGAACTCAGTAGAGAGAAATAACCAAATTTCCCACACATGCCAGTTTCAGTTGTCATGACAATGAAGTTTGCTCTGCCTTTGATGCTTACAACAAAAAGTAGGCTTATGTCAACCAATTATTCCTGTATTTTTCTGTCCCTCTGTTCCCACTTTAGGAGGAAAGTACCTCTGAAATGACTAAGCTGCTTTTTGTTCTTTGTTTCTACTTTCTTCAGCCCTTCTCTGTCTATAAAACCAAACTTCTCTGTTCTGCCCCTTGGGACACTTACTGTATTTTATGGAATAAAGTATTTCCCGATTCTAGAACTGTTACAGGAAAGAGGTCCCAATCCAGACCCCCAGAGAGGGTTCTTCAATCTCGCGCAAGAAAGAATTCAGGGCGAGTCCATAAAGTGAAAGCAAGTTTACTAGGAAAGTAAAGGAATAAAAGACATAGAACAGTCCCGAGGGCTGCTGGCTGCCCATTTTTATGGTTATTTCTTGATGGTATGCTAAACAAGATGGGATTATTTGTGTCTCCTCCTTTTAGACCATATATGGTAACTTCCTGATGTTGCCATGGTGTTTGTGAACTGTCATGGCGCTGGTGGCTGCGTAGCAATGAGGACTACCAGAGGTCACCTTCGTCACCATCTTGGTTTTGGTGGGTTTTAGCTGGCTTCTTTACTGCAACCTGTTTTATCGGCAAGGTCTTTATAATCTGTATTTTGTGTCGACCTCATATCTCATCCTATGACTTAGAATGCCTTAAGCATCTGGGAATTCAGCCCAGTATGTCTCAGCTTCATTGTACCTGCCCTCTAGACAAGATGGAGTTGCTTTTGTTCAAACACCTCTGACAGAATCATAAATAAAGCCAATTAAGATCTTTCGCAAAATTGTTGTAATTTTGTCTTTTGACAGTTGCAATGGCAAGGAATTTGAGATTTTAGCATTCATAATGGCACTTTTCTTTGACCTTTCTTTCTGCCTTTCATTTGTATCCTATATTCCCTACCCTACTGTGTCCTTTGAGATTGCCATGTAGCCTAAGGTGATAACCAAATCTAGGAATACATAATCGGCTTTTGGCAGAACCTTACTAATGTATACATAAGAATCCCAACAAGGATAGCAAAAAATTAGGATTAGCCTTCTCTTTTCTATGCTCGCTTTAATTTATACAGATCAGTGACTTATGTAAATTATTATCTTTCATCTTTGCAAATTTCCATCTTATTAACTTAGGTGGCAAGATTTTATTTTTATAGACATGTTATTTTGATTGACTAACAGGATTAGTATCACTTTAACATCTCCCTTACATAGTCACCACATTTCTATGTTTGTGATCATCTTTATGGAGTACTATACCAAAAAGATTCTACTCTTTTAAAACGAGTGACCTCCACTTTGTCAGTTTGCTGATGCCAGTGTCAAAAACAGTATCACCCATTTCAGAATTGAAAGCTTTTGCCATGTGCTTAAAAATGAAAGTTTCTTAATACAGCTTTATCTCAAACAGTTACAAAGACCTTTGTTGTGAGGTGTGTATTTTATGTTATAAATAAGCTAATCCATTTAAAAAATTAGTAAACCAACCAACCTTTTTTTTTTTTTTTTGAGACAGAGCCTCAAAGAGATCTATCGCCCAGGCTGGAGTGCAGTGGCATGATCTTGGCTCACTACAACCTCTGCCTCCCAGGTTCAAGCAATTCTGCCTCAGCCTCCTGAGTAGCTGGGATTACAGGTGCACACCACCACACCGGGCTAATTTTTTATATTTTTGGTAGAGACAGGGTTTCACCATTTTGGCGAGGCTGGCTCAAACTCTTGACCTCAGTTGATGTGCCCACCTTAGCCTCCCAAAGTGCTGGGATTATAAGCGTGAGCCACCACACTCTGCCACATATCAACCTTTTAATTTTTTTTTTCTTTTTTTCTTTTTCTTTTTTTTTGAGGAGAAGTCTCACTATGTCACCCAGACTGGAGTGCAATGCCATGAATACAGCTCACTGCAGTCTTCACCTCCTGGGCTCAAGCGATCCTCCCAGCTCAGCCTCCCAAGTAGCAGGGACCCCAAGCTCATACCACCATGCCCGACTAACCTTTTTTTTGTTTTTTGGAGAGATGAGGTCTCATCATGTTGCCCAGGCTGAATTTTTAAAAAGAAAGTATAAAGAGAACATCACTACAGGCATACCTCGGAGATATTGTGGGTTGGGTTTCTGACCCCTGCAATAAAGTAAATATTGCAGTAAAGTGA
Organism: Macaca mulatta; assembly: GCF_049350105.2. Classification (NCBI taxonomy): domain Eukaryota; kingdom Metazoa; phylum Chordata; class Mammalia; order Primates; family Cercopithecidae; genus Macaca; species Macaca mulatta. The sequence goes on from NC_133419.1 coordinate 83,449,154, forward strand.
GTCACAAATTTTTTGGTTTCCCAGTGCATATATTAATAAAAGTTATGTTTACACTATACTATAGTCTAAGTATGCGATAGCATTATGTCTAAAAAATATATATCTTAATTTAAAAACACTTTATTATTGAAAAATGTTAATGATCATCTGAGCCTTCAATGAGTCATAATTTTTTGTAGTGGAGGGTCTTGCCTCAGTGTTGATGGTTGCTGACTGCTTGGGGTGGTGGTTGCTGAAGGTTGGGGTTGCAGAGGCAATTTCTTAAAATAAGACAACATTGAAGTTTGCTGCATTGACTCTTCCTTTCACAAAAGATTTTTCTATACCATGTAGTGCTGTTTGATAGCGTTTTACCCACAGTAGAACTTCTTTCAGAATTGGAGTCAGTCTTCTCAAACCCTGCCACTGCTTATCAACTAAGCTTATGGAATATTCTAAATCCTTTGTTGTCATTTCAACAATGTTCACAGCACCCTCACCAGGAGTAGGTTCCATATCAAGAAACTACTCTCTTGTTTATCCATAAAAAGCAACTCCTCATAAGTTCATGCCTTATCATGAGATTGCGGCAATTAAGTCACATCTTCAGGCTCCACTTTTTAATTCTAGATTTCTTGCTGTTCCACCACATCTGCAGTCACTTCCTCCATTGAAAGCTTGAACCCCTCAAAGTCATCCATGAGGACTGGAATCAGCTTCTTCCAAACTCCAATTAGTGTTGATATTTTGACTTCCTCCCATAAATCATGAATGTTCTTATTAGCGTCTAGCGTAGTGAAACCTTTCCAGAAGATTTTCAACTTACTTTGCCCACATCCATCAGAAGAAGCATTATCTATGGCAGCTATGGCCTTAGGAAATGTGTTTCTGAAATAATAAGACTTGAAAGTCAAAATGACTCCTTGATCCATGGGTAGAGAATGGATGTGTTAATAGGCATGAAAATAATATCAGTCTCCTTGTGCATCTCCATCAGAGCTCTTGGGTGACCAGGTGCATTGTCAATGATCATTAATATTTTGAAAGAAATCTTTTTTTCTGAGCAATAGGTCTCAACAGTGGGCTTAAAATATTCAGTAAATCATGCTATAAACAGATGTGCTGTCATCCAGGCTTTATTCTTCCATTTCTAGAGCACAAGCAGAGTAGATTCAGCATAATCCTTAAGGCCTGCAGGATTTTTGGAATGGCAAATGAGCACTGGCATCAATATCAGGTCACCAGCTGCATTTGCCCCTAACAAGAGAGTTAGCTTGTTCTTTGAAGCCTTGCAGCCAGGTGCTGACAAGCCGTGAAGCCAGGCGCTGACTTCTCTAGCTATGAAAGTCCTAGATGTCATTTTCTTCCCATATAAGCCTGTTGTGTCTACATTTAAAATCTGTTGTTTAGTGTAGCCACCATCGTCAACTAGTTAAGATCTAGTTATCTTAGCTAGATCTTTTGGATAAATTTCCGCAGCTTCTACATCAGCGCTTGCTGCTTTACCTTGCAGCAAGTTATGTTTTATGTTTTGGAGATGGCTTCTTTTCCTAAACTTCAAGAGCCAGCCTTTGCTAGCTTCAAGCATTTTTTTCTGCAGCTTCCTCACCTCTCTCAGCCTTCATAGAATTGAAGAGCATTAGAGTATTACTCTGGATTAGGCTTTCATTTAAGGGAATGTTGTGGCTCGTTTGATCTTCTATCCAGACCACTAAAATTTTCTCCATATCAAAAAAAGGCTGTTTTACATTCTTACTTATGTGTTCACTGGAGTAGCACTTTTAATTTCCTTCAGTAACATTTCCTTTGCATTCCCACCTTAGCTGTTTGGCACGAGAAACCTAACTTTTGGTCTATCTCGGCTATCAACATGCTTTCCTCACTAACCTTAATTTTTATTTCTGTCTTTTGTTTTAAAGTGAGAGATGTGTGACTCTTCCTTTCACCTGAACACTTAGAGGTCATTGTAGGATTAATAACTGGCCTTATTTCAATATTGTTGTATCTCAGAATAGGGAGACCCAACAAGAGGGAGAGAGATGGTGGGGCAGTCAAATACACATTTATAGATTAAATTCGTCTTATACAGGTGCAGTTTGTGGTGCCCCAAAACAATTACAATAGTAGCATCAAAGATCACTGATCACAAGTCACCATCAGATATAATAAAAATGAAAACTTTTGAAATATTGTGAGAATTACCAAAATGTGACAGGTGGAAAGTGAGCACATGCCGCTGGAAAAATTGACTTGCTTGAGACAGGGTTATCATAAACCTTCAATTTGTAAAAAAAAAAAAAAGAAAGAAAGAAATGCAATATCTGTGAAGCTTAATAAAGTGAAGCATAATAAAATGAGGTATGTCTGTATTTTATTATTTTACTCCTCTGATTTCTTTGTTTATTTGGAGATAGGGTCTTGCTCTATCACCCAGGCTGGAGTGCCATGGCATCATCATAGCTCACTATGGCCTTGATCCTCTTGCTTTAGCCTCCCAAGCAGCTGGTACTACAGGTACGTGCCACCACACTCAGCTAATTCTCTTATATTTTTTGTAGAGACAGTGTCTCCCTATGTTTCCCAGGCTGATCTCAAACTCCTGGGCTCAAGTGATTGCCCCCCACCTCAGTCTTCCAAAGTGCTGAGATTGCAGACATGAGCCACCACCCTTGGCCTTCCTGGTGTGTTTTATACAAGGATATTAAAACACTTTGAGCTATCGTTTGACATGTAACATTTTGCTTTTTCTGTTTACAAAATCTGAGGTCTTCTTTTCTCTTCAAGATGTATAAAATGAGCACACTGGAATCTAATAAAACGGTATTTCAGCTAAAAAAGTACCATTTCCACCAATTTAGGTTCTTTAAAAGATTCATGTAAGTTCGTGTACAGATTGAATATACCTTATCTGAAATGTTTGGGTCCAGAAGTCTTGTGAATTTTGCATTTTTTAATATTTGCATACAATTAATGAGATACAGGAATGAGACCCAAATCTAAACATAAAAGTTGTTTATGTTTTATATACATCTTTTACACATAGCCTGAAGGTAATTTTATACAGTACTTTTTTTTTTTTTTTTAGATGGAGTTTTGCTCTTGTCGCACAGGCTGGAGTGCCATGGTGCAATCTCGGCTCACTGCAACCTCCGCCTCCTAGGTTCAAGCAATTCTCCTGCTGCAACCTCCTGAGTAGCTGGGATTACAGGCACTCACCACCATGCCCGGCTAATTTTTGTATTTTTCTTTTTTTTTTTTTTTTTTTTTTTTTTGAGACGGAGTCTCGCTCTGTCGCCCAGGCTGGAGTGCAGTGGCGCGATCTCGGCTCACTGCAAGCTCCGCCTCCCGGGTTCACGCCATTCTCCTGCCTCAGCCTCCCGAGTAGCTGGGACTACAGGCGCCCACAACCGCGCCCGGCTAATTTTTTGTATTTTTAGTAGAGACGGGGTTTCACCGTGGTCTCGATCTCCTGACCTTGTGATCGGCCCGCCTCGGCCTCCCAAAGTACTGGGATTACAGGCGTGAGCCACCGCGCCCGGCTAATTTTTGTATTTTTCGTAGAGAAAACATGTTGGCCAGGCTGGTCTCGAACTCCTGACCTCAGGTAATCCACCCGCCTCGGCCTCCCAAAGTGCTGGGATTATAGGCATGAGCCACTGCGCCCAGCCACAATTATTTTAATAATTTAGTGCATGAAACAAAGTTTGTGTTAAGTACTTACGTGTGGAATTTTTATTTGTGCCATCATGGTGGCACTCAAAACATTTCAGATTTTGGGTTTTGGACTTTCAGATTCAAGATGCTCAACCTGTAGTTTCCTTTGTATTGATGGCAGACACAAGTTTTGTATCTTCTTGTAAAGGTGTGAAGAAGCTAAATGACATCTTTCCTGAATTACTGGGATAGAGCATTTATTAAGAAACAGGATACAAGAATTTGCTTAAACCACACTGTTTTAAATCTGATTTTCTTCCTGTTAATATTTTAAGTAGAAAAAGAATTAATTTTCCAATACATTGACACCACCTTCACTTTGAAAGTGAAACACATGACATCTATTAGCTTTGCAGTAGAGGTTGTGATTTTCCTAAGAAATGAATATGCGCTGTAATGAAAGATTTGCCAGTCATCCCAATGACTATTTTGTTTTGCAGGCCACGGTGTGAACACATGAATAGAAGAAGAAAATTTCTTCTAGCCTCAGTACTTGCTCTCCAGAATTCAAGTTTTATATATCCATCATGTCAGAAGTGCTTCTCTAGGATAATCCTGGTCTCCAAAAGGTAAAAGTAAAGTCTGTACGGGTGAGAGAGGAAATACAAGTGCACACTGTAGATTTCCTATGGCTCAAGGGCAAGGACCAGATTTACCAAACAGGACAACTCTCAGGAGTTGGTTCTTCTGTAAATCCCAGAACAGATTTCACTGCTAATCATCTATTACTAGAGAAAAGTTTTAAGTTACTGTCAAGTCCTTTGCTAAATGCTTGCCTCATTGAAGAAAAATAACTTCTCAGTAAGTCCCAATACTGGGTACAAAACTTAACCCATTTCTGGGATATCCCTGGGAATAATACAGCAGGCTTTTGTTTATTGTTTGTTTATTTTTGCATGATCCTTAGAATACTTTTTAATGTAAATAAATAAACTCCTTGAGACCAGGGACTATGTTATAGTAATTTCTATCCTTTAGCAACTAGAAAGGTGTTTGGCATATAATTCTTTATTATGGTGCTCAGATGCAAGCCAACTATACCTGAGAGCCTAAGGTCTTCCTCTTATCTTTATAGAGTAGAAATGAGAGGTTAGGTTTGAAGTTTCTCCAGAACACTGTCTCTCTGCATGGAAGAGAGGATAAGAATAACTAGTAAGTAGCTAGAACTATGTAAGAAAGAGTAGTGTGCCAGCAATATTCTTAACTAGTCTTTTTGTCTAGTTAGCATTGAATGGGGAGGCACAAAGGGAGATGGGCAGTTCTAACTCATATCTAGACTCTAAGTAATCCTTGAAGTAGTTATCACACTGTTCCTTTATTAAGCCAGTCTCTCAAGTACTCATTTGTAAGCTCTGAGAGAAAGACCCTGTTTGTGTTATTCATCATTAAATCCTTGGCATCCATCTTCAGGCTTAGTTCATAGAAAATGTTCAACAAGTGTTCGTTAGACGAATGAATAAGTGATAGCCAGATAGTGTTTAGATTGTCTTAGGTTCACCCATTTTCAGGTTCCTGCCTGTCATTTGAAACAACTAAAACCCATGGGCTATTTGCCTTTCATCAGAATCTATACTTAGAAGCAGTGTGGTATACAGTCCTTACTTAATGTTGTCGGATTCTAAGACACCGCAACTTTAAGCAAAATGATGTATAGTGAAACAAATTTTTTTCTCATCAACGTTATAGTGATGTTATTTGAGAACCACTATAAGTAGTTTTGCTTAAAGTCACAGTATCCAAGAACCTATCACTAATGTTAAATGAGGACTTACTGTAATGGAACAATTTCAAGCTTCAGAGAACACAACAGAGTTGCATGTAGGCTCTGGCTCTCATTAACTTTGTGACCTAGGGCAAGATATTTAACTTCTGTGAGTCTAATTACTCATTTGTAAGGTGGGATCATGGTACCCACAATATGGGATCATTGTAAATTAGAGAGAATGCACAGAAATGTTCTAGTAGAATACATAATATATATTAGAATTTCCAAAGTGGCAGCTATTATTATTATAATCTATTATAAGTATACTTTACCTTATTGCAGTATGTTATCATGATTAAAAGCATAATTCTCTGGAGCTGACTGCCTGGATTCAAATCACAACCCTGCCATTACAGCTGTGTGGCCTTGGGCAAGTCACTGTAATTATCTGAGCCTCAAAATGGGGAAAGTGATATCTGCCTCATAAGGTTCTTGTAAGGATCAAATAGGTTAATATGCATAACATGCCTAGAACATTGTGTGATACATTATCAGTAATATATAGATATAAAATATTTTTAAAACTCTTTCCGGTCATTTATTTTAAAGATAATCTGCAACAAAAATTTAGGTTGAACAATAATGCCATTGTTGCTTATTTAGACTGGTAATACCAATAGATAACATTAGTGAGTGTTTACTGTACAGTAGGCACTGTGCTAGGAGCTTTGTGGGCATTATATCTTTTAATACAACAGCCCTATAAAGTGAATGCTGTTGTTAATGCCAGCCTTTAAAGGAGACAACTGAAGCTTGGAAAAGTTAAGTAACTTACTGCAAATCATCACACAGCCAGCTAGTTAGGGGCAGAAACATATTCAAGCCTACACAATCTGAATTCTGTCTACCTTCATAATCACCATACTACTTCCAAATTGGCAGTGAAATTTGTATTCAGAATGACATCTTCCTCTCTCTTTCTTAGAGCTTAAAATGCCCTGGGAAAGGACTTGTGAGGGGACTCTTTTGGAATATAAGTGATGGGACTCTTTTGGAATATAAAACCCATGGCACATAGTCCTTGCCTGTGGAAACATAGTCCATGGAAATATAACCTGTTTTCTGCACATACTATATTGACACAAAAATTTTTTTAAACTATATCCATAATTTCTGGTGCTTATCTTTTTTTCCCCATAGGTTATTGGGGTACAGGTGGTATTTGGCTACATGAGTAAGTTCTTCAGTGGTGCTTTGTGAGATTTTGGTGCACCCATCACCCGAGCAGTATACACTGCACCCTATTTGTAGTCTTTTATCCCTCACCCCCTCCCACCCTTCCCCCCAAGTCGCCAAAGTCCATTGTATCATTCTTATGCCTTTGTGTCCTCATAGCGTAGCTCCCACACATCAGTGAGAACATATGGTGTTTGGTTTTCCATTCCTGAGTTACTTCATTTAGAATAATAGTCTCTAGTCTCATCCAGGTCACTGCAAATGCCATTAATTCATTCCTTTTTATGACTGAGTAGTAGTTCATCATACACACACACACACACACACACCCCACAGTTTCTTTATCCACTCATTGATTGATGGACATTTGGGTTGGTTCCACGATTTTGCAATTCTGAACTGTGCTGCTATAAACATGCGTGTGCAAGTATCTTCTTCACATAATGACTTATTTTCCTCTGGGTAGATACCCAGTAGTGGGATTGCTGGATCAAATGGTAGTTCTACTTTTAGTTCTTTAAGGAGTCTCCACAGTGTTTTCCGTAGTGGCTGTACTAGTTTACATTTCTGCCAGCAATGTAGAAGTGTTCCCTGATCGCTGTATCCACACCAGCATCTACTGTTTTTTGATTTTTTGATTATGGCCATTCTTGCAGGAATAGGCGGTATTGCATTGTGATTTTGATTTGCATTTCCCTGGTCATTAGTGATGTTTAGCATTTTTTCATATGTTTTGTTGGCCATTTGAGAATTGTCTATTTATGTCCTTAGCCTACTGTTTGATGGGATTGTTTGTTTTTTTCTTACTGATTTGTTTGGGTTCATTGTAGATTCTGGATATTAGTCCTTTGTCAGACGTATAGGTTGTGAAGATTTTCTCTCACTCTGTGGGTTGTCTGTTTACTCTGCTGACTGTTCTTTGGCCATGCAAAAGCTCTTTAGTTTAATTAAGTCCCAGCTATTTATCTTTGTTTTTATTGCGTTTGCTTTTGGGTATGCCAGTGTCTAGAAGAGTTTTTACAATGTTATCTTCTGGAATTTTTATAGTTTCAGGTCTTAGATTTTTAATCCATTTTGAGTTGCTTTTGTATAAGGTTCATTCTCCTACATGTGGCTAACCAATGATCCCAGCACCGTTTGTTGAAAAGGGTGTCCTTTCCCCACTATTGTTTGCTTTGTCAAAGATCAGTTGGCTGTAAGTATTTGAGTTTATTTCTGGGTTCTCTATTCTGTTCCATTGGCCTGTGTGCCTATTTTTATACCAGTACCATGGTGTTTTGGTGACTATGGCCTTATAGTATAGTTTGAAATCAGGTAATGTGATGCCTCCAGGTTTGTTCTTTTTGCTTAGTCTTTCTTTGGCTATGCCAGCTATGTCTTGGTTCCATATGCATTTTAAAATTGTTTTTTTCTAATTCTTTGAAGAATAGTGGTGGTAGGGATTGCATTGAATTTGCAGATTGCTTTTGGCAGCATGGTCATTTTCACAATATTGATTCTACCTATCCACGAGTGTGGGATGTGTTTCCATTCGTTTGTGCTGTCCATGATTTCTTTCAGCAGTGTTTTGGAGTTTTTCTTGTAGAGGTCTTTTGCCTCCTTGGTTAGGTATATTCCTAAATTTATTTGTCTGGTTTTTTGTCTTTGGTTTTGTTTTTTTGCAGCTATTGTAAAAGGAGTTAAATTCTTGATTTGACTCTCTGCTTAGTCGCTGTTGGTGTATAGAAGAGCTGCTGATTTGTGTACATTAATCTTGTATCCAGAAACTTTGCTGAATTCTTTTATCAGTTCTAGCAGCTTTCTGGAGGAGTCTTCAGGGTTTCCAAGGTAAACAATCATATCGTCAGCAAACAGTGACAGTTTGACTTCCTCTTTACTGATTTAGATGCCCTTTCTTTCTTTCTCTTGTCTGATTGCATTGGCTAGGACTTCCAGTAGTATGTTGAAGAAGAATAGTGAGAGTGGGCATCCTTGTCTCGTTCCAGTTCTCAGAGGGAATGCTTTCAATTTTTCCCCATTCATTGTTATGTTGGCTGTGGGTTTGTTATAGATGGCTTTTATTACATTGAGGTATGTCCCTTGTATGCCACTTTTGCTGAGAGTTTTAATCATAAAGGGATGCTGGCTTTTGTTGAATGCTTTTTCTGCATCTATTGAGATGATCATGTGATTTTTGTTTTTAAAATTCTGTTTATGTGGTATATCACATTTATTGACTTATGTATGCTAAACTGTCCCTGCATCCCTGGTATGAAACCCATTTAATCATGGTGGATTATCTTTTTGATATGTTGTTTGATTCAGTTAACTAGTATTTTGTTAAGGATTTTAGCGTCTGTGTTCATCAAGGATATCGGGCAGTAATTTTCTTTTTTGCTTTCCTGATTTGGGTATTAGGGTGATGCTGCCTTCATAGAATGAATTAGAGAGGATTCCCTCTTTATCTCGTGGAATAGCGTCAAAAGGATTGGTACCAAATCTTCTTTGAATGTCTGGTAGAATTCTGCTGTGAATCCATCTGGTCCTGGACTTTTTTTTGTTGGTAATTTTTTTTTTTTTCTTTTTTTTTTTTGAGACGAAGTCTCACTCTGTTGCCCAGGTTGGAGTGCAGTGGCATGATCTCGGCTCACTGCAAGCTCCACCTCCCTTGCCATTCTCCCACCTCAACCTCCTGAGTAGCTGGTACTACAGGCGCCTGCCACCATGCCCGGCTAATTTTGTTTTTGTATTTTTAGTAGAGACAGGATTTCACGGTGTCAGCCAGGATGGTCTCGATCTCCTGACCTCGTGATCCGCCCGTCTCGGCCTCCCAAAGTGCTGGGATTACAGGCTTGAGCCACCGCGCCCAGCCCTATCTCATTTCTTAAGTCTATTAGTAATTGTTTTATAAATTTGGGAGCTCCAGTGTTAGGTGCATAAATGTTTAGGATTGTGATATTTTTCTGTTGCACGATGCCTTTTATCATTATATAATGTCCTTTGTCTCTTTTAACTGCTGTTGCTTTAAAGTTTGTTTTTGTCTGATATAAAAATAGCTACCCCTGCTTGCTTTTGGTGTCCATTTGCATGAACTGCCTTTTTCCACTCCTTTACTTGAAGTTTATGTGAGTCCTATATGTTAGGTGAGTCTTCTGAAGGCAGCAGATAGTTGGTTGGTGAGTTCTTATCCATTCTGCTATTCTTTATCTTTTAAGTGGAACATTTATGCCATTTACATTCCATGTTAGTATTAAGATTTGAGGTACCATTGCATTCATCGTGGTATTTGTTGCCTGTGTATCTTGGGTATTTTTGTTTTTGCTTTTTAAATTGTATTTTTGTTTTATAGGCCCTTCATGATTTATGCTTTAAAGAGATTCTGTTTTTGATGTGTTTCCAGGACTTGTTTCAAGATTTAGAGCTCATTTTCACAGTTTTTCTTTTTCTTTTTTTTTTTTTTTTTTTTTTTTTTTTTTTGAGACACAGTTTCGCTCTTTCGCCTAGACTGGAATGAAGTGGTGCAATCTCGGCTCATTGCACCCTCCGTCCCCCGGGTTCAGGCAATTCTCCTATCTCAGCCTCCCGAGTAGCTGGGATTACAGGCACCCGCCATAACGTCTGGCTAATTTTTATATTTTTAGTAGAGATGGGGTTTTGCCATGTTGGCCAGGCTGGTCTCAAACTCCTGACCTCAGATGATCCACCCACCTCGGCCTCCCAAAGGGCTAGGATTACAGGTGTGAGCCACTGTGTCCGGCCTAGCAGTTCTTGTGATGGTGGCTTGGTAGTAGCAAATTCTCTCAGCATTTGTTTGTCTGAGAAAGACTGTTATGTTTCCTTCGCATATGATGTTTAGTTTCGCTGGGTACAAAATTCTTGGCTGATAATTGCTTTGTTTGAGGAGGCTTAAGATAGGACCCTAATCCCTTCTAGCTTGCAGGGTTTCTGCTGAGAATCTGCTGTTAATCTGATGGGTTTTCCTTTACAGATTACCTGGTGCTTCTGTCTCACAACTCCTAAAGATTCTTTCCTTTGTCTTTACTTTAGTGTGCCTAGGTGATGATCTTTTTTTGATGAATTTCCCAGATGCTCTTGTGCTTCTTATATTTAGATGCCTAGATCTCTAGCAAAGCCAGGGAAGTTTTCCTCAATTATTCACCCAAATATGTTTTCCAAACTTTTAGATTTCTCTCCTTCCTCAGGAACACTGATTATTCTTAGGTTTGGCTGTTTAACATAATCCCAGACTTCTTGGAGGCTTAGTTTATAATTTCTTATTCCTTTGTCTTTGTGTTTGTTGGATTGGGTTAATTCGAAGACCTCGTCTTCAAGCTCTGAATTTCTTTCTTCTGCTTGTTCAATTCTATTGCTGAGATTTTCCAGAGCATTTTGCATTTCTGTAAGTGTGTCCAGTGTTTCCTCAGGTTTTTATTGTTTTTCTTTATGCTCTCTATTTCCTTGAATGTTTCTCCCTTCAATTCTTGTATTGTTTTTTGGATTTCCTTCCATTGGGCTTCACTTTTCTCTGGTGCCTCACTGAATTCTTTTTCAGGTAAATCACGGATTTCTTATTGGTTTGGATCCATTGCTGGTGAGCTAGTGTGATTTTTTTTGAAGGTGTTAAAGAGCCTTATTTTGTCATATCACCAGAGTTGGTTTTCTGGTTCCTTCTCATTTGGGTAGGCTCTGTCAGAGGCAAGGTCTAGAGCTGAAGGCTGTTGTTCAGATTCTTTTGTCCCACAGGATGTTTCCTTGATGTAATACTCTCCCCCTTTTCCTATGGATGTGGCTTCCTGTGAGCCGAGCTGCAGTGATTATCTCTCTTCTGGGTCTAGCCATCCAGCAAGTCTATCTGGCTCCAGGGTGGTACTCAGGGTTTGTCTGCACAGAGTCCTGTGATGTGAATTGTCTTTGGGTCTCTCAGCCATGAATACCACACAGTATTTGGGGTATCTCCCAGGTCCTGCAGGAGCAGTCCACTTCCTTCAGAGGGTCTGTGGGTCCTCTTGGGATTCCTGTTTGTTCTTGCAGTTGTTCTGGAGCTAAAATTCATGACGCGAGCCCCTACATGCTGCTCTGTCCATCCAAGTTGGAGCTGCAATCTAATCCTGCCTCCCATTCGCCATGATGATCTAAATCCTGGTACTTATCTTTTCTACTGTTGTTTTTGCTTCCCTCTTTTCTTACTTGAAATCAGTTGTATGCCAACATAGGAAACAGAAATTCTTCATGTTCATTTCCCCATTGCTGTAGCACAGCAAGTTTATGACAGAGGAGTTCCATGCTCTTGCCTTTGCAGAAGATCTTAGAGATGCTGAAGAACAGAGAGACCTCCGTAAATATTTTCTTTGAACCTGAAATTTTTAGTGACTGTAATCATAATAAGTATTTTGTGCTTTATGAAATTAACTTTTTTCTTTTCTTAACCTCCAAGATAAGATCAGTAGATTGAAAGTAGTTTTCAATCTATAGGTATTCTGCAGAGCCTTGGCGCTCCATGGAAGTGCTTCTGGAGAGAGATGGGATTAGAGTAGTAATAGTGCATAGTGCTGAGTAGTAGGAAGGACTCCAGGGCCCCCAGGTTAGTTTCAGCAAGATCTCTATTCTCATCCTTATATTAGTGTTCCAAGTTACATTTCATTCGAAAGGGGGTGTCATTATATAAATATACAAACATAGACATAAATCTGTAAAACAAAGTGTACAAAGTTAGTTCAGTCCTTCATGAGAAGCAGTAACTACACATACACACACAATAGTGTATGTCTGTACTCTCCCCAAAATTATAAGCTGGAGAAGGAATTTATTTATCCAGACAAGCTATCCATCTAGCCCAAACAGATAGAAATTGCCCTTCTGGGTGACTAATGGGACCCATAATCCCTTTTAGCCTAGAAATCCGTCTCTAACACTAATAACTTTCTTTTCCTGTCTTAAAATAGGACTCATCGCTCAGAGACTACCTATCCTCTCCCCCATTCCCAAGTACCCAAAGAGCTTATATCATTTACTTAAGCAAGTCAAATTTAATTTCACACATATAGATCATAGTTTTCTTATTTTGTGGGGGAAGTGATATGTGGAAGCATTAAGAGATATGTTTTTTAAAATATGTCTCATTACTTTGTGTATATTTAATCTGGGTCTATAAACTCGGAAAGGGATATTATATAATCATATAGTCAGGATATTCTTAAACTGGAATCTGTGGATACATTATAGGTGTGTATGACTCCTCCAGTCCCTAAAATATGTAGAATATTGTGTTCATATATGTTTTTTGAGGGGAGAGAGTGAGTCCATTGCTTTCATCTGATTTTTTAAGGTTTTCAAAACTAAGAAAACATTAATCCAGTTCTTCTACATCTGGGCTAAATATCAGGACACTAGAAAAATAAATCAGGCTGGGCGTAGTAGCTCATGCCTGTAATCCCAGCATTTGGGAGGCCAAGGTGGGAGCATTGCTTGAGTCCAGGAGTTTGAGACCAGTCTGGGCAATGTAGTGAGACCCCGTCTCTACAAAAAAAAAAAAAAATTTAAAATTAGGCTGGGCTCAGTGTCTCACACCTGTAATCCCAGCACTTTGGGATGCCAAGATAGGCTTGAGTCCAGGATTTTGAGACCAGCCTAGGCAACATAGTGAGACCTATCCTCTACCAAAAATAAACAAAATTAGCCAGGCATCATGGCATGTGCCTGTAGTTCCAGCTGCTCAGGATTCTGAGGTGGGAGGATCACTTGAGCCTGAGGGGTCAAGGCTTCAGTGAGCTGAGATCATACCATTGCACTCCAGCCTGGGCAACAAAGCAAGACCCTGTCTCAAAAAAAAAATGAATAAAAATAAAAAATAAACAAGTGAAACTCGGTGTTTTAACTGGGATCAAACAAAAAAGATAGCAAATTATAGCCATTATTTCAGATAGATCCTTTCAGAGGCTCCTTGAACTCAAATCTGTTTTCATAATTCTAAGGCATTATTTGCCTTTTCACTCTCAGTCTCTCATGAGTGCATAATGGAGTTTCCCACAGGCTACACAACATGTACTATCACAACAGATTGAGCAGAGAAGCAGATATGAGAATCCAGCTGTCTTTTTATGAAACCAGACATTAAAGAGATTTGCAAAATGTGAAACAATGCTGGTCTCTTCTTACTAATTTTTAAAATTTGAAAAATGTAACTTTTTCATAAAAGTGTGTTTTTGTGTTAACCATGTAATGGGTCTGTTTTTAATGAATTAATATTTTTTTGATTTCTCAGTTTTAATTTCTCACTTTCATTTAATTTCTCATTTCATGAGAAATATAGATAGAGGCCAGGTGTGATGGCTCACGCCTATAATCCCAACACTCTGGGAGGCTGAGACAAGAGAATCACTTAAGCCTAGGAGTTCAAGAGTAGTCTGGGCAACACAGTGAGACCCCCCCATCTCTAAAAAAAATTTTTAATTAGCCACACATGGTGGCATGTGCCTGTGGTCCCAGCTACTCAGAAGGCTGAGGCAGGAGGATCTCTTGAGCCCAGAAGTTTGAGGTTACAGTAAGCCATGATAGTACCACTGCACTCCAGCCTGGGCAGCAGAGTGAGACCCTGTCTCAAAACAAACCAAAAAAGAAATATAGACAGATACAAGAAGAACAAGTTCTGTGGATCTAGTGTACAGCGTGAGTGGTAATGCATGATGTGTTAAATAATTTGACTATAGTAGCCGGGTGCGGTGGCTCACGCCTGTAATCCCAACACTTTGGGAGGCTGAGGCAGGCGGATCATGAGGTCAGGAGAGTGAGACCATCCTGGCTAACACGGTGAAACCCTGTCTCTACTAAAAATACAAAAAAATTAGCTGGGTGTGCTGGCGGGCGCCTCTAGTCTCAGCTACTCGGGAGGCTGAGGCAGGAGAATCACTTGAACCCAAGAGGCGGAGGCTGCAGTGAGCTGAGATCGCACCACTGCACTCCAGCCTGACCAATAGCAAGACTCTGTCTCAAAAAAAAAAAAAAATTGACTATGGTAATCATTACACAGTGTATACGTATTTCAAATCATCATGTTGTATACCTTGAATATATTCAATCTTTGGCAAGTAAATTATTTTATTTTATTTTATTTTATTTTTTTGAGACAAGGTCTGACTCTGTCACCTCCAGACTGGAGTTAAGTGGCACAATCTCAGCTCACCACAACCTCTGCCTCCTGAGCTCAAGCAATTCTCCCACCCCAGCTTCCCAAGTAGCTGGGGCTACAGGCGCATGCCACCACGCTCATTAATTTTTGTGTTTTTTGTAGAGATGCAGTTTTGCCATGTTTCCCAGACTGGACTCGAGCTCCTGAGCTTGAGCGGTCTGCCCGCCACAGCCTCCCAAAGTGCTGGGATTACAGGTGTGAGCCATCACACCTGGCCCAAGTAAATATTTTTTAATAAAAAAAGATAGATACTATTCACATAAACAAAAGCTCTTTGATATTCTCAATAATGTTTTAAGAGTATAAAGGAGTGCGAAATCAAAAAGTTTGAAAACTGCTATTCTGTATCAAATGACATTTTAGAAATAGGGGTGCCTCTGGAAGTTAAATTAGGGGACAGTGATGTGAATATGTTGTCTATGTCCTTGTTTCTCGAAGTATGGCCTAAGGTACATCTGCATCAGCATCACCTGGGAGCTTATTAAAAATGCAGGATCTTGGGCCTCATCCCAGACTTCCTGAATCAGAATCTTCATTTTAACAGGATCTCTGGATGATTTGTATACATATTAATGTTTGAGAAACTCTGATCTATATTACACCACACTAACATTTATTTCAATCCAGCATCGTTCCTAAAAGGATTAAAGCAAACTATATAAATAAATATCTTCATTATACATATGTACTTTATAAAAACATATATAGTTTAATATGTAAATGCATTAACACTAACAGACATAGTTTTTTGAGGCTATTATTGATATTGTCATTGCAAGCGATTTTTTATTTTAACCATTTGGTCCCACTGTTACCATATCATAATATCAGAACTTCATGATACGAGTTCGCAGCCTTGGGTTTGGGTCATATATTTACCAACTTTGTCATCTTAGATAAAAATTCAAACTAATTTCTCCATTTGTAAATTTTACCTATAAAAATGAAATAATGCATGTTGAAAACATTTGTAAACTTAATGCTAATGCATATTAATTAGTCTAAGTTTTGCTAGGAATTTTACATTAGACATGTATGTGTTATTATTGCATAGCCTTTAAAGAAATTCCAATAAATATTTTAAACAGTTCATTTCACTAGAGTTTGGTACTAATGGAGTTTTATCCCCTAGTGAGTCAATTACCTTTAATTCATTCTATGGCTAACCTACAGCACAAATTCCAGCAGATTTGTGTAGGATTATATGAATGGGTTGGTATAGATCCATCCTCAGTATGGCAGAAGAATCATAGCACAGATCTAATAAAGGTGAGTCACTTTGAGAGCTACAGATTTTAGACTCCCCCTAGTGGCTATCTGGCAACAATCAAATTTATACAACCATCTTTCACCTTGCTTTCTGTTTGCCTTTTGCCACTCTTTTTTAAGATCTTTAGCAACCTGAAGAAAAAACAAAATTCTAGTATTAGCCATTACCAGAAAATGTTTTTAGGTGCTTGTTGTATTTCAAAAAAATTTTTAGACTATTCTGTCTATTAAATAAAGTTAACATAACTGAGGGGGTGGAAATTAACATGAAAGATAGAAATCAGAGTTATAATACATTGCAAACTAGAAAAGAAGGAAACAGTATAAGTGACAGTAATTATCACAATACTTAATATAATTATGAGGGCAAAGCAGACTAACACTAATTTCACAGTATTTGCACTAGACCCTTTGTCTATTTTAATCCTTCTTCAGCCCTGGACTTTATAGATGAGGAACACAAGAATTTTGTAACTGTCAGACAATGAGTACATGGCAATAGAGTTACACTGCCATGTAGATGTACACTTTTTCTACTAGAAAGCCTTTAGCCACCATTACATATTGTCTTAAAAAAACAAGTTAAATTGCATGGTTTTCATATCCAGTTTTATAATCTGGTAAGTTATCAACATATTCTAATGAATTAAAGAAAGTAATTTTCATTATGGTGAGAAAAACGCAATTAAGTGCTTTGTGTATAAATAGGTATTAAATATTTTGAGATTATTTATTGTTTGTCCTCTCTCTCTTTTTTTTTTTTTTTTTTTTTTTTTGAGATGGAGTGTAACTCTGTCCCCCAGGCTGGAGTGCAGTGGTGCGATCTTGGCTCACTGCAAGATCCGCCTCCCGGGTTCACATCATTCTTCTGCCTCAGCCTCCTGAGTAGCTGGGATTACAGGCGCCCACCACCATGCCTGGCTAATTTTTTTGTATTTTTAGTAGAGACGGGGTTTTACCGTGTTAGCCAGGATGGTCTAAATCTCCTGACCTCATGATCCACCCACCTTGGCCTCCCAAAGTGCTAGAATTACAGGCATGAGCCACTGCGCCCGGCCTTTTTGTCCTCTCTTTCATGTACAGTTCTCCTTTAGTTTTCTATCAATTTGGTATGTATTTCTATCAACTTGGGGCTATTTAATTTAAATCAGTAAAGCTGACTATTCTGAATAGAGAAATTTAAAAGAAGTTGATCTGAAAGAGTTTAAGAAGAATTTGAGTTGTGTAGGAGCGTTTATACACAAAATGTTATTTTAAATTTTTACTCTTCTGGAGTTTTCATCATATGAAAAACATTTAATGAACATCTCCACACTTTTTTCCACCACTTTTCTAGGTCTAATTGTCCGAAATGTGGCTGTACTGGTGAATCTGGAAATGCCAATTACAGATACAAACTTTCCTTAAAAGTTGCAGAATCAAACAAATTGTTTGTTATTACTGTATTTGGAAGTTGCTTAGATACATTTTTTGGTCTTACTGCCACTGGTTTGCACAGGTAAGAATACTTAAAACATCCTTTTTTCCTGACTGCCCTTAGAATTTGAAGATACAAGTTTATAAGGCAATATGCATTTTTGTAAAAAGATGTTCATTCAACCCCAGATCGTCAATTCCTTTAAAGGACAAGCAAGTTAGAAAGATGTTTATTTCCTGAATACATATTATGATGATGTTAAAACAGTCTCCTTTTATTTAGGGTAATTAATCTGTAATTAGAATATTAAATTATAAATCTCTAATCCAAGTTACAGAAATAGAGGCTAAGAAAGTAACATAATTTCAAATTGAAGAATTATCCAAATTGAGGTTAGCATTCAAACAGTTAAGTTCCCCCTAAGGCAGGAGAATCTATTTGAGGGAATATTTTCATATCAGAAATTGAAGTTTTGTTATTTTTTTATCTGTATTGCAACTTTATTTGCATAGTTTGACCTTTTATGACATTGTCCTGAGAATATAAGGATAAACAATTAAAGCTTTTCTTCTCCTTCAATCTTCTGCCCTCCTCCCCTAATCACTTACAAGAAATCTATGTCCATGTTTTTGTGCTTGAGACAATAAAGGGACCACAACCAGGATTATCAGAGAAAAGGGAAGACTTTTTCCTGCTTTGAAGTGAAGGACTAGAGATCCCACCACTATTTGCACTGCCACTTTTATTTTTCCCTATAATTATTGCCGGGCCTGATGGTTAGTCAGGTAACTACTTTACTCACACTTGATCAATTGGTTTTCTTGGTTTTTCTGTGCTGTGAGAAACTAGAGAGAACAAACTGCCTGGCTCTTAAAGTCACTTTTTTTTCCTCTATAAAAGATTCATGCTGCATTTTCAAATTAATTGTGTCTCTGACTTTATGGCAAGTTAAAATTTCAAAGTTTATTTCTTCACATTTTTTTTTTTTCCCCAATCAAGGTACATTCAGGATCCTAATAAAATTCCAGAAACACTCGACAATGATACAACTCAGAATCTATTAACTAAAGCAGTTGAAACTTGCTTTGTTGGACAAAGCTTTATTTTTGGAGTGACGGTAATTGAGACTAACTTTCTTTTTAATAATCTGTTAACATTTCCATTATAATGAATTATGTGAATTTTCTAAATAGTTGTTAGGAGTTCTATAAATGTGAAGGCCTGTGGAAACACTTTAAACTACTTAAAAATAGCCTATAGGTGGTCTGTTAAAACACCATGTGTAACAACTTCCTCTTTCAAAAGTCAGGGGAGCCTACTTCAAATACTTTCAGAGCTTAAAAATATACATTTATTATATATTTAGAAATGTTAGATATTTGTTTTTGGTTGTTAGTATTTATTTTGCCCTCCAGATTTTGTTCAAATTATATAGTAAAACTTCCATCAATTCTCTAGCTTTTTAATTCTGTCATCTATAAAAAGAGAATAATGGAACACTGAAGGCAAAATATCTGAGTATTGATAAGAATACTAAAACTAGATTAAGAAATATGGTCTTAAATAATTATAAAAGTGACTGTAGAAGAAGTTAAAAAATGTATTGACTTTGAAGGAGTAATAGTTTTCTCTCATCTATGCTAAAGGGAACAAAGAGACATTTTTTTCCACACTGAAATCAGGGTTTTAAAAGAGGAAATAGAGCACTCCACAACAGAAGAGTGAGAAAAATCCAAAGGGAAAGTAGAATCAGCAGCTACAGAGCTTTACTTTGTTAAAATCATAGACAATCCTTTTCTCTCCTCTCTTCTTTTTCCCCCTCCCCTTTTTTCCCCTCCTCTCCCTTCCTCTCTTTCCTTATTTAATGAGAACTATGATAGTTGCCATTTATTTAACCACTACTATTTTCTAGGCACTGTGCGGTTTTCCATTTTATTACTAAACAGTACTCTGCATTTTTATTTTTATTTTATAAATGAGAAAACTAAGACCCCGAGAGGTTAAATAAATTGTCCAGTCTCAACACTATTAGTAAATGCTGGAACTAGGATTTCTTCAAATCAGTTTAAACAAGCTCTTTACTCTAAGGTTTATATTCTCTTACATATGCTACTTTGCCTATAACTCTTAACAGAATCGAAATTGGAATTAGGGGGTGGGGGTAATAGTTGTGTCTGTTTTAACCTTTTAAATCTGTTTATTTATTTTATTTTTGAGACAGGGTCGCACTCTGTCACCCAGGGTGGAGTGCAGTAGCAAGATCATGGCTCACTGCAGCCTTGACCTCCCTAGGCTCTGGAGATCCTCCCACCTCCGCCTCCTGAGTAGCATGGCATACACCCACCATGCCCAGCTAATTTTTGTGGGGGTATTTTTTTGTAGAGACGGGGTTTTACCATGTTGCCCAGTCTGGTCTCAAATTCCTAAGGCTCAAGTGATCTGCCTGCCTCGGCCTCTCAAAGTGCTGGGATTACAGGCATGAGCCACTGTGCCTGGCTAAATCTCTGTTTCATGTTTTAAGTAAAAGGAAGACAATTTTATTCTTACTTAAATTTCTTCTTTCACAGAATTTTGAAAGCCACTCTGGACAAGGTGCAGATGCCAGTAACTTCTTACAGCAATGCTCTGACCACAAAAGAAAAGCCAGAGCACTAGTGGCTTGCCAGATTGTTCTACCGGACCCAGGTGTTGCAGGCTTTACTGTCATTGACTACTTCTGTCAACTTTTGCAGACTTTTAATTTCAGGAAACTTCAGTGTGACTCTAACGCACCTAACAATCACTTACTTTCTTTAGATCACTCAAATAGTGATCTCAGCAGCATATATACTTCTGACAGCACTTCTTATTTTTTCAAGTCCTGCAGCAAGGATACTTTTTCAAAATTCTGGCAGCCATCACTTGAGTTCACTTCCATTGTTTCAAAACTAACAGATGATGATTTTTCAGCTTCAGAACAAAGTAAGGCCTTTGGTACTCTTCAGCAGAACAGAAATTCCATCTCCATTGCAGAGGCCACTGGTTCCAGTAGCTGCCATGATCCCATTCAGGATTCATGGAGCCTTGTTTCATATATGGATAAAAAGATTACAGCAGAAAAGTTGGGTAAAGAACTTGGCTTACAAGCTAAGGAGCTGAGTGCAGTTCACAGCAGTCATCATGAAATTGGAGTTAATGACTCTAATTTATTCTCTTTGGAAATGCGAGAGCCCCTTGAGTCAAGTAATACAAAATCCTTCCACAGTGCAGTGGAAATTAAAAATAGGTCCCAGCATGAGCCACCATGTTTCCAGCATCATGGTATAGATACCCCCACTAGCCTTCAAAAGAGGTCTACATGTTGCCCACCTTCGTTAGTCAGACTTGAAGAGACAACCAGCAATTCCCAGGATGGCGACCCTCAAATTTGGGATGATCTACCATTCTCTGAAAGCTTGAACAAATTTCTGGCAGTTCTTGAAAGTGAGATTGCTATAACCCAGGCAGATGTCAGTAGTAGGAAGCATCATGTAGATAATGACATTGATATATTTCATGCAGACCACAGCAGGTTATCTGTGACTCCCCAGAGAACTACTGGAGCCCTGCATATACCACCTATAGCTTTAAGATCATCACAAGCAATAGTCAAAGCAAACTGTAGCAAAGATGACTTCCTTTTCAACTGTAAAGTAAATCTAAGTCCTAGTGTTGAAAAGGAGTCACAACCAGATAACAAATTAGAGGCTGTCTCTGTAAATCATAATGGAAGAGGTATGTCAGAGTATTTTCTACCAAATCCTTACCTGTCAGCTCTGTTTTCATCTTCAAAAGATTCAGAAACAATAGTTACTCTTAAGAAGACTATCAGAATCTCACCACCCAGGGATGAAATTCTATTTAGGCCCAGTACTTCAGAGAGTGACCATTTTAGTCCAAATAACAAATATTTGAATGGATGTGGAGAAAAATCACTTTCAGAAATGAATGAAAAGTTGACAACTCTATGTTCTAGGAAGTATAATGATGTCTCTGATCTTTGCAAATTAGAAAATAAACAATATTATAGGTGGTCCAAGAACCAAGATGACAGTTTTACAATTTGCAGGAAACTTACATATCCTCTAGAAACTCTTTGCAATAGTCCAAATAGAAGTACAGATGCATTGAAAGAAATGCCTTGGGGACATATCAATAACAACTTAACGCAGAGCTATTCTATTGGTTATGAAGGTAGCTATGATGCCTCTGCTGATCTCTTTGATGATATTGCTAAAGAAATGGACATTGCAACAGAGATTACCAAAAAATCACAGGAAATTTTGTTACAACGGGGAACGTCTTTGGCAGAAAGTCATCCTTCAGAGTCTGATTTTTCACTGAGATCACTTTCTGAAGACTTCATCCAGCCTTCACAAAAATTATCCTTGCAAAGCATTTCTGGCTCTAGGCGTTCAAGAACCTGCTCTCCAACACCTCAATTTCAATCAGATTCAGAATATAATGTTGAAAATAGTCAAGACTTTGTTCCGTGTTCACAGTCAACTCCAATTTCAGGATTCCACCAAACAAGAATTCATGGGATAAACAGAGCTTTTAAAAAACCTGTATTTTATTCAGATCTTGATGCTAACTATGAAAAAATAAGGATTTTCCCGGAAAATGACAAACAGCAAGCCAGCCCAAGCTGTCCAAAAAATATAAAAACACCTAGCCAGAAAATCAGAAGCCCTGTTGTATCTGGTATTTCACAACCAGAAGTTTTCAATCCCTCTCCTTTTGCTGAGTGCCATGAAACTGATAGTGATGAATGGGTCCCTCCTACCGCACAAAAAATATTTCCTTCAGATATGCTTGGATTCCAAGTCATAGGTCTAGGGAAATGCCTTGCTGCCCATCATTTCCCTGATCAAGAGTTACCAAGAAAGAAACTGAAACATATTAGACAAGGAACCAATAAAGGTTTAATTAAGAAGAAATTAAAGAATATGCTTACAGCAGTTGTTATGAAAGAGAAAACTCCTAAATATAACTGTAAAAGTTCAGGCTGGATTTCCAAATGTCCAGACATTCAAGTCTTAGCAGCACCTCAGCTGCACCCTATTCTTAGACCTGATTCTTGTTTAGAATGTTGCCTTCCATTTTCAGAAAAAGGCCCACCTTCAGTGTGTGATACTCAAAGTGCTTGGTCACCTGAATTGTTTTAACAAAAAGTCACCTGAACCCAATTCCTGAACTTTTAAATCTGTTTGGAAATGTTTGCCTTCAGGGGTATGGAAAGCATTCCTTACATTTTGAACACTTGGAGAGAAGCAAATTGAAAAAGAGGACTGTGCTGGGTGCTACTGTGCCTTTTAAAATATAAAGCCATTGTTTTCCCCAGGTTTTATCTAGAATACTATGATTAGGTAATTGAGCACTTTATCCTATACTGTTTATTTTACTTTAATAATATTGTTAAGATTGTTTTTGAAAGTATTAATATTTGTTAAAATCACCTATACATCCAGAAATAAAGCCTTTGCGAACCAAAACTTAATCTTTTTTAATTGTTCAGCTCAGACCAGAAAATGCCTGTTATATTATAGGCCAATAAGTGTGCTGAGTTTGGGATAGAAAGCTACAAGATCACTGATCTCAAAATATTTTAGTCTGCTGGAGAAGACAGACAGATAAACAGGTAATTTCATACAGTGCAGAAAATGCAATGATATGGGTTTGTAATGGGCATGACAAACATTTATGTTGCTGCGGGAGCATGGAAGAAAAGCAGCTAACCCATCAGTGAGCTGAGGGTAAGAAGAAACGTTAAAAAAAAAAAAAAAAAAAAAAAAAACTATTTACAAGTTATGTGTGAAACTGTTGCTATTTTATTTAATATGTATACACTGAATGCCTACTCTACATGTCAAGGGCTGTGCTTAGTGCTGGAAACTGAAGATTAAAATCAAGCTCCTTCCCTCAAACTCATGATCTATTGGAATAATCAGGCAATTAGAATCTGGTGGGTTCTATGATAGGAGCTAAGCTTGGGATGCTAATAGGAACAAAAATGAGAAGCAATTTTCAGACACTCAAGTCTTAGCAGCAGCTCTGCTGCACCCTGTGAAATCTTTCACATATCCCTGGTCAGCTTCCTTTGCCATTCCCCACAGCAACCATTCCAAAACAACTTTCTTCATGCCACAAAGCAACTGCTACTCTCCTTGCCTCCTGTCTCTTGAAGAATATTGAGATCACTTGATATTTTCTCAAATTCCCACACCCATACCTACCCACATGACTACCTGTACTCCTCTAGTCTCAGAAAATGATACACACCATCTAAGTGCTAATCTTTCCATTTAGACTATTGATCTATTACACCCATCTTTGAAGTCTTATACCAAATATTCCCCCTATATTTTTACCTTCTTGCCCTACTGTGTCTTCCCCTCTCTCCAATTTTTTATTTTGAAAATTTGCAAACAGAAAAGTTGAAAGCGGCCAGACGTGGTGTCTCACGCCTGTAATCCCAACACTTTGGGAGGCCGAGGTGGGCAAATTACCTAAGGTCAGTAGTTCAAGACCAACCTGGCCAACATGGTGAAATCCTGTCTCTACTAAAAATACAAAAATTAGCCAGGCATGGTGGTGCATGCCTGTAATCCCAGCTACCCAGGAAGCTGAGACACGAGAATCACTTGAACCCTGGAGGCAGAAGTTGCAGTGAGTCAAGATTGCACCACTCCACTCCAGCCTGGGCGACAGATCAAGGCTCTGTCTCAAAAAAAAAAAAAAGGTTGAAAGAATAGTACGATGATACGGTATCTGTACATACCATTTAGATTCAGTCATTTTAAAGATTTTGCCTTGTGTGTATGTGTTTGGTTTCTGTGTTTCTATACAGATACAGTTTTGCTTTGCTAAGCCATTTAAAGGTAAGCTGCGGACAGGACATTTCACCCCTAAATTCTTCAGTGTAAATTTTCTTAAAGGTTTCTTTCTACATAGCCACAGTATCATTATCACACCAAGGAAAAATAACAGTAATTCCCCAATATCATCTAATATTCAGCCCATAATCAAATTTTTCTACTTGTCCCCAAATTATAATTGTTATTTAACCAGAATTTCATCATGGTTCATCCACAGTTTTTGCTTGTCTCTTTTTCTAGAACCTCACCTCTTATTTCACATAATAGTAACTTTTTGAGAAAAAAAATCAAACCAGTGTTCTGTAGAATGTCCCACATTCTTGACTGGTATGTTTGCTTCCTTTCCTCTACCCCACCCCAGTCCCCACATTTCCTGAAAATTAGGCCTAAAGACTAGATGCGATTCAGGTTTTGGCAGGGATATTTCATGGCTCATGTTGTGTACTTTATGTTGTAACACGAGGAGACACAATATCAAGTTATTCCACTACTAGTAATGCTAAGTTAGATTGCTTGGTTAAAATGTTGCCCACCAGATCTCGATGTTAAACATACTTTATTTTTCTTTTTTTTTTTTTTTTTTTGAGACGGAGTCTCGCTCTGTCGCCCAGGCTGGAGTGCAGTGGCCGGATCTCAGCTCCCTGCAAGCTCCGCCTCCCGGGTTTACGCCATTCTCCTGCCTCAGCCTCCCGAGTAGCTGGGACTACAGGCGCCCACCACCTCGCCCATCTAGTTCCTTGTATTTTTTTTAGTAGAGACGGGGTTTCACCGTGTTAGCCAGGATGGTCTCGATTTCCTGACCTCGTGATCCGCCCGTCTCGACCTCCCAAAGTGCTGGGATTACAGGCTTGAGCCACCACGCCCGGCCTATTTTTCATTTTTAAGAATAAAGAGTCAGTGATGGTAAATGAGTTTGCTTTTCCTTCTATCACTACAGACTCAAGAATGTTTATTTTTCCTATGAAAAGAACAATCAGCCAAACCCAGTAGCTTGTGCCTGTAATCCCAGCACTTTGGGAGGCCAAAGCAGGAGGCTTGCTTGAGTCTAGGAATTCAAGACCAGCCTGGGCAACACGGCAAAATCTCACCTCTACAAAAAATTAGCCAGGTGTACTGGCACACGCCTGTAGTCCCAGCTACTTGGGAGGCTAAGGTGCACCCAAGAGGTGCAGCTTGCAGTGAACTGAGATTGTGCCACTGCATTCCAGCCTGGGTGACCCTGTCTCAAAAAAACTGGTGCATATTTATTGTCCAACCAGTTCATACAAAGATTCTTAATTCTTTCTAGACTGTTCCCTAGTCTTTGGGACTAGGAAATAGTCTGTGTTCTTTTTGTCAGATGTGCTATTCCTGGCTAATTTCATATCTCCCTCTGTGATAAAAGAGTAACGATGCTGTTAGGATTTACAATGTCATGACTTCAGAAACTGTTTTGTGTTGAGCTGTATAGATCTTGCCTCAGTAGCTCCCTAATGTCATTTGTTTAATGCTACTTCCTCCTTTATGATGCAGCATTCGTTGTGCTACTGTGAATACTGGTTTCCAATGATCTCTCAAAGGTTGTTACCGTACTTCACTGGCGATTACCGAAAAGCAAGCAAATCCTACCCAGAGTGTACAGGAAAATAAATAACAATCCATTTTTTGGTCCTATTTACCATTTGGACTAAATATTGCTTTCCAACCATGCAGTCTTTTGAACATTTTAGGCTGCAGTTACTGCATTCCTATACTGTGATCTCTTTCAATGTTGGCTGCACCCTGGAAGGATAGGCATCCTTGCTTCATGGTTGGAGCAAGAAGAGTGGTTCCATTTGTGCAAAGAATGTCTATTCCTCCATCAGTATGGCTTAACGCCTAATCTGGAAAGCACAGTGTAACTATCAATTGGAAATGAGAGGACATTGATTGGAATTGCCCACTGGCATTGGGGACCAACAGTCTTAAAGGCCTCAGAGGAGATAGGCATGGCCTGCAGAAGTGGGAAGGGTAACCTTCCTGGTGTCAGTGGCTGGAGGCAGACAGGGTAAATAACAGCTGCCACTACCCTCGCAGACCAGGAAGACCCACTGCATAGGCCTACACACACAACTCAGTCCCGAGGACCAGTGGTGACCTTTGGTAGCCACAACCCTGAACTTGTGAGAGTCACCTAAATGAATATGAGAGTCTTCTAAAAATATGTCAGCACCATTCTGGCAACCCAATCTTGTACTATCTTATGAAAGCACTATTGCCTCAGCCAACGGGAATGACCCATTCTCTTAAGACCCGGGTTTGATTTCATAGGCGCAAGTCCCAAGCTCTTCAGGGCATTTGGTACACACCAAACACGATGTAGAGGGTTGGTTAAATGGCACTGTCACAAGCACAAAAGTGAGACTTAGAAAATTTCAAGGGAGGCACTTCTGGCAACTAGCTCCCACATGGGACCAGGTCCAGGCTCAGGGTGCACCTCTACCAGGCGCTAGAGCATTTAGAAGGAACCTTGAGGGAGGCATTCCAAAGCCTTAGTCTCCCTGAAGCGTAGGGGCTGTGACAGGCTCCCCACTCACCCAGGCCTCAGAGGTACTTTCTTATCATCCCTCCTTATTGTCCTTTTGTGCCTCCTTATTTGCCTGTTTTAAAAAAATAGTGCCTCTTTTTTTTTAGGCAGGATCTCACTCTGTTACCCAGGCTGGAGTGCAGTGGTGCAGTCCTGGCTTACTGCAACCTCCACCTCCCGGACTCAAGCAATCCTCCCACCTCAGCCTCTTGAGTAGCTGGGACTACAAGCGTGCACCACCATACCCAACTAATTTTTTTTTATTATTATTTGTAGAGACAGAGTCTCACTGTATTGCCCAGGCTGGTCTCAAACTCCTGAGCTCAAGTGATCTGCCCGCCTTGGCCACCCAAAGTGCTGAGATTACAGGCATGAGCCACCGTTCCTGGCCAATTTTTAAAAATATTTTGTTGGAGCCAGGGTCTCCCTATGTTGTCCAGGCTGCTCTCAAACTCCTGGGCCCAAGTAATCCTCCCACCGCAACCTCCCAACATGCCAGGATTAGAGGGATGAGCTGCCATGCCCAGCCCAATGATGGTGCCTCTTATAGAGTGAATGGATAGAGAAACAAGGGCTAACTACAGGAAACCCACTTCACCTATAAAGACATATGTAGATTAAAAGTGAATGGGTGGAAAAAGATATTCCATGCAACTGAAAGCCAAAAAAAGAACAAGAGTAGCTGTATTTACATCAGATAAAGTAGAATACAAATCAAGGAATGTGAAAAGAGACACAAAAAAGTCACTATATAACGATGAATAGGTCAATTCAGCCAGAGGATATAACCTTTAAAAATATGTATGCACCCAACACCAGAACTTTCAAGTATATAAAGCAAACATTAATACAGCTAAAGGAAGGATATACTGTAATGCAATAATAGTAGGGGGCTGGGCACAGTGGCTTATGCCTACAATCTCAGTGCTTTGGGAGGCTGAAGTAGAGGATCACCTGAAGCCAGGAGTTCATGACCAGCCTGGTCAACATAAGAAGACCCCATCTCCACAAAAAAATTGTAAAAGTTAGCTGGGCATGGTGGTGTGCACCTGTAGGATAAGGTGGGAGGATCACTTGAGCCCAGGAGTTCATGGTTACAATGAGCTACCACTGGAGTTCACGGTTACTGTGAGCTACCACACCACTGCACTCCAGCCTGGGCAACAGAGTGAAACCCTGTCTCTAAAAATAATAATAGTAGAGGACTTTAATGCCCCATTCTCAGGAATGAACATATCATCTAGACAGAAAACACCTAATAAGGCCTATCTGACACATACTGAACATTTCACCCAGGTGCTGCAGAATACACACGCTTTTCAACATCACATAAAACATTTTCAAGAACAGACCCTATCTTAAGCCACAAAACAAGTCTGAACAAATTCAAAAGAAGGTAAAAACCATATTAAGTATCTTTTCTCACCACTATGGAATAAAAAGAAATCAGTATCAGAGGAACCTCAGAAACTTTACAAAATTAATTTCCATGGAAATTAAACATTCTCCTGAACAGCCAACAGGTCAATAAAGGAATTAAGAAAGAAGCTTTAGGCCAGGCATGGTGGCTCATGCCTGTAATTTCCCAGCACTTTGGGAGACCAAGGTGGGCAGATCACGAGATCAGGAGTTCAAGACCAGCCTGGCCAACATGGTGAAACGTTGTCTCTACTAAAAATACAAAAATTAGCCAGGTGTGGTGGCACATGCCTGTAATCCCAGCTACTCAGGAGGCTGAGGCAGGAGAATTGCTTGGACCCGGGAGGCAGAGGTTGCAGCGAGCAAAGATCATGCCATTGCACTCCATCCTGGGCAATAGAGTAAGACTCTGTCTAAAAAAAAAAAAAAAAAAGAAGAAAGAAACTTAAAAATTTTTTTAAACAAATGGAAGTGGGTATACAATATATGAAAATCTATGGGACATAGCAAAAGCAGTACTAAAAATTTTATAGCAATAAACACCTGTATTTAAAAAAAGTCAAAAGACTTCAAATAAATGACCTAATGATGTACCTCAAGGAACTAGGAGAGCAAGAACAAACCCAAAATTAGTAGAAGAAAGAAATAATAAAGATCAGAGCAGAAATAAATGAAATTGAGACTTAAAGAAAGCCCAAAAGATCAATGAAAAAAAATTGGTTTGTTGAAAAGAAACAAAACTGACAAACCTTTAGCTAGACTAATTGTATTAGTCCGTTCTTACACTGCTGTAAAGAAATACCTGAGCCTGGGTAATTTGTAAGAAAAGAGGCTTAATTGGCTCATGGTTCTCAGACTTTACAGGAAGCATGGCAGCATCTGCTTCTAGGGAGGCCTCAGGGAGCTTTTGCTTATGGCAGAAGGTAGACATGGTGGGAGCAGGAGCAAGAGTAGGGGGCAGGAGTGCTACACACTTTTAAACAACCAGATCTCATGATAACTCACCATCATGAGAACAGCACCAAGCGGATGGTGGTAAACCACTCATGAAGGATCCACCCCCATGAGCCAATCACCTTCCAGCAGTCCCTATCTCCAATACTGGAGATTACAATTCAACATGAGATTTGGTGGGACATGGATCCATATCATATCACTAACAACAAAAAAGAGAGAGAAAGAAGAACCAGACAAATAATATTAGAAACAGAAGACAACGGAGACCACAGAAATACAGAGAATCAGACTATTATGAACAACTACACACTAACAAACTGAAAAACCAAGAAGAAATGGGTAAATTCCTGGACATATATAACTTACCAAGACTGAGTCATGAAAAAATAGAAAACCTCAACAAACCAATAAAAAGTAATGAGATCAAAGCTGTAATAAAAAGTCTACCATCAAAGAAAAGCCCAGAACCAAGAGCTTCATTGCTGAATTCTACCAAGCATTTTAAAAAGAACAAATACAAATTCTACTCAAACTCTTCAAAAAAAAATAAAGATTGAAGAAAAGGAAATACTTCCAAAGTCATTCCACAAGGCCAGTGTTACCCCAATACCAAACCAGATAAGGACACAAAGATAAAACTCCAGGCCAATATCACTGATGAACATAGATGCAAAACTCCTCAACAAAATACTAGCAAACCTAATTTAAGAATACGAAAGATCATTCACCACATTTGAAAGATCATTCACCATTCAAGTAGAATTTATCACAGGGATTTAAGTATGGCTCAATATACACAAATCAATAAACATAACACATCACATTAATAGAACCAAGAACAAAAACCATGATTATTTCAATAGATGTCAAAAAGCATTTGATAAAATTCATGTCCTTTATGATAAAAAAAAATCCCCATCAAACTGAGTATAGAAGGAACATACCTCAAAATAAAGGCCACATATGACAAACCCACGGCTAACATTGTACTAAAAGGGGGAAAAGTAAAGGCCTTTCCTCTAAAGTCTATAACAAGAAGAGGATGCCAATTTTCACCATTTTCACTCAACATAGTACTGGAAGTCCTGACCACAACACTAAGGCAAGAGAAAGAAATAAAACCTAAAGACTTACCAAAAAAAAAAAACAAAAAACAAAAAAACCCCAACTATTCGAGCTGATAAACATTCAGTAAAGTTGCAGGATACAAAATCAATATACAAAAATCAATAGGATTTATGTATGCCAAGAGCAAACAATCTGAAATAGAAATCAAGAAAGCAATCCCTTTTACAGTAGCTACAAAGAATAGAAAATACCTAGGAATCAATTTAAACAAAGAAGCTAACAATCCATACAAGGAAAACTATAAAACATTGATGAAAAAAATTGAAGAGACCACAAAAAAAAGGAAAGATATTCCATGCTCATGGGTTGGAAGAATTAATGTTGTTAAACTGACAATACTGCCCAATGCAATTTACAGATTCAATGCAATCCCTATCAAAATACCAATGACATTCTTCAAAGAAATAGAAAAGAAATCCTAAAATTTATATGGAACCATGGAAGACCCCAAATAGCCAAAGCAATACTGAAAAAAAAAAAAAAAAAAAAAAAAAAAAAAAAAAAAAAAACAACCTTTTAGCTTATCACACTTCCTGACTTCAAAATTTACTGCAAAGCTATAGTAACCAAATCAGCATGGTACTCTTATGGGATCCTTGGGGTGTTGCTTCACCAACCAGAAACCTCTGTGGCCAATGGTGCCTTTACCAGAGTTTTTCTCAGGCCCACTGGGCCCACTCAGCTTGGCAGACTGCACTTGGTTCACGCTACCCAGCCTGGATCCCATGCCTGTCAAGGGTGAAAGGAGCAGCAGGGGCTGTGTGAGTGAGCGAGTGAGCATGAGGTCCAGCCACTGCGCACAGCCAGGCATGCTAACTGCAGCAGGATGGGCAGCTCCAGGAACCAGCAAAAGCACCAGCTCCCTGCAAGGCTGTGGCTGGACCAGGCATCCCACAAGCTACTTCCACAGCTGACATTGGGGAATGTGGTGGGGCCCAGAAGCTTGGAGATGCCAGGCACCGCAGAGCCCCAAAGAGGATGTCACAGCCCTGGTTGAAGGAGCTACTTGGTCTGGGATCCCCAAAGGGCTGCAGCTTTTCTTTCCTTTTTGATGTCTGCAATATGCTGAGCAAAGGGCATGTATCAGCCCTGTTTGTGTTAGAGCTCTTTCATCCCCGCCATTTGGTGGGTCCTGAGTTCTTGTCCTGCGCCCAGGAAGAACAAGGTACACAGACAAGCGGAGGGTGGGCAAAGTGAATAGGAGCTTTACTGAGTGATAGAACAGCCCAGAAGAGACTCACAGTAGATATCTTCTCTCCACAGCCATGGTGTCCTGATGAGTGTTCAGCTCTCAGCAGAGAGGAGACCCTGGAATGGGTAGTTCCTCTCTGCAATTGGTTGCCCCAATGTCTGCTCAGCTCTCAGCAGAGAGGAGATCCTGGAGTGGGTAGCTATATTAGTCTGTTCTCACACTGCTGATAAAGGCATACCCAAGACTGGGTAATTTATACAGAAAAAGAGATTTAATGGAATCACAGTTCCACATGGCTGGGGAGGCCTCACAATCATGGTGGAAGGCTAAAGGCATGTCTTACATGGCAGCAGCAAGACAGAATGAGAGTCAGGTGAAAGGGGTTTTCCCTTATAAAACCATGAGAGAACAGTATGGGGAAACTGCCCCCATTATTCAATTATCTCCCACCAAGTCCCTCCCACAATATGTGGGAATTCTGGGAGATACAATTAAAGATGACATTTGGGTGGGGACATATCATTCCGTACCTGGCCCTTTCCAAATCTCATGTTATCACATTTCGAAACCAATCATACCTTCCCAACAGTACCCCAAAGTCTTAACTCATTTCAGCATTAATCTAAAAGTCCATAGTCCAAAGTTTGATCTGAGACAAGGCAAGTCCCTTCCACCTATGAGCCTATAAAATCCCAAAGCATGTTACTTCCTAGATACAATGAGAGTACAGGCATTGGGTAAATACAGCCATTCCAAATGGGAGAAATTGGCAAAAACAAAGGGCTACAGGCCCCATGCAAGTCCAAAATTCAATGGGGCAGTCAAATCTTAAAGCTCTGAAATGATCACCTTTGACTCCATGTCTCACATTCAGGTCATGCTAATGCAAGAGGTGGGTTCCATGGTGTTGAGCAGCTCCACCCCTGTGGCTTTTCAGGGTACAGCAGCCCTCCTGGCTGCTTTCACAGGCTTGTGCTGAGTGTCTGTGACCCTTCCAGGCACACAGTGCAAGTTATTGGTGGATCCACAATTCTGGGGTCTGGAGGATGGTAGCCCTCTTCTCACAGCTCCACTAGGCAGTGCCCCAGTGAGGACTGTGTGGGGGGACTTCAACCCCACATTTCCCTTCTGCACTGCTGTAGCAGAGGTTCCCCATGAGGGCTCCACCCTGCAGCACACCTCTGGCCTGGACATCCAAGTGTTTCCATACATCCTCTGAAATTTAAGTGGAAGTTCTCAAACCACGATTATGACTTCTGTGCACCCACAGGCTCAACACCACATGGAAGCTGCCAAGGCTTGGGGTTTGCACTGTCTGAAGCCATGGCCCAAGCTGTACCTTCATCACTTTTAGCCATGGCTAGAGTAGCTGTAACACAGGGCACTGTCCACAAAACTATTTTTTCCCTCCTAGGCCTCCGATCCTGTGATGGGAGGGGCTGCCGTGAAGACCTCTGACATGCCTTAGAGATATTTTTCCCATTGTCTTGGGAATTAACATTTGGCTCCTTGTTACTTATGCAAATTTCTGGAGCCAGCTTGACTTTATCCTCAGAAAATGGGTTTTTCTTTTCTATCGCATTGTCAGGCTGCAAATTTTCTGAACTTTTATGCTTTGTTTCTTTTTTAAAACTGAATGCTTTTAACAACACCCAAATCACCTCTTGAGTGCTTTGCTGCTTAGAAATGTATTCTTCCAGATACCCTAAATCATCTCTGTCAAGTTCAAAGTTCCACAAATCTCTAGGGCAGGGGCAAAATGCTGCCAGTCGCTTTGCTAAAACATAGCAAAAGTCACCTCTACTTCAGTTCCCAAAAAGTTCCTCATCTCCATCTGAGACCACCCCAGCCTGGATTTCATTGTCTATATCATTATCAGCATTTTGGACAAAGCCATTCAACAAGTCTCTAGGAGGTTCCAAACTTTCCCACATTTACTTGTCTTCTTCTGAGCCTTCCAAACTGTTCCAACCTCTGCCTGTTACCCAGTTCCAAAATCGCTTCCACATTTTGGGGTATCTTTACAGCAGCGCCCCACTCCCAGTACCAACTCACTGTATTCATCCGTTCTCACATTACTGGTAAAGACATACCCCAGACTGAGTAATTTATAAAGTAATTTATAAAGAAAAAATAGGTTTAATGGACTCACAGTTCCACGTGGCTGGGGAGGCCTCACAATCATGGTGGAAGATGGCGGTGGCAAGACAGAATGAGAGCCAAGTGAAAGGGGTTTCCCCTTATAAAACCATCAGATCTCATGAGACGTATTCACTGCCACAAAAACAGTATGGGGGAACCACCCCCAAGATTTAATAATCTCCCACTGGGTCCCTCCCACAATATGAGAGCTACAATTCAAGATGAGATTTGGGTGGGGACACAGCCAAACCATATCAGTAGCTCCTCTCTACAATTGGTTGTCCTGACATCTCTTCAGCTGTCAGCAGAGAGGAGCCCCCGGGGTGGGTAGCTCCTCTCTGTGACTAGTCATCCTGTCATCTCCCTGAGGCTGGCTGACTACAGGGTTTTTATGGACTTCAGAGAGGAGAAAGTGCATGCTGAATGGTCCATAGGCGGCCATGGGAGGGTCTGGAAAAAGCACCGTAAGTTCCCACTTTGGTCTGTGGGACTGGCAGCCTGACCCCCACGCTTCAGGCCTTCCCCAGCTTGAAAGTGAGGCTTCACTGGGGCCCCACCCCTTTCTGCCCCAGGCCCTGTCTGCCTCCTGCCACTGTTCATGGCACCCAGGCTGTTCAGGCCAGGGGGCACCTGCAAATCAGTGCTGAGCTGCTCTCAGCTCCCCCTCAGCCTCCCTCCCATGCTCATTGGTGCCCAAAGTCCAGAGGGGGTTAGGGTGGCAGGGAGCTAGCATGTCAGCACTGCCCCAAGCATGCAAATACCCAGCTGGGTTATGACAGCCCCTGGGCTTAGCTTTAACTTTGCTCCAAAATTTGAGCAGGCACCAGGAGCAGGGAGAGGCCAGGCAGCAGGAGCAGGCATTTCTGAGTTTTCAGGGACGGGGGGCTTTCCGGGGCCCCCAAGAGCACAGGGATGCCCAGGTGCACAGCTGCAGTTTGGGTGGCTGCAGCTGCACCTGGGAGGGCAGGGTTCCTGCCTGCTCCCAGCCCCCAAAAGCACAGGGATGGCTGGGTCCATAGCTACAGCTGGGCAGCTGCAGCTGCACCCTGGGAGCATGAAGCTCCTGCCCTGTCAACTCAGAAGTGGGTAGGGCTTCTGCCTGTTCCCAGTTCCTGCAGCTCCATGGAGCATGCAGCCCCAGCCATGCCTCCCTCACTGCAGCCAGTGTCATGGCAGTGGTCACTCTAGACAGGCCGCCACTGCCATCAGTACTG
The DNA here is from genome assembly GCF_049350105.2 of Macaca mulatta. Taxonomy (NCBI): domain Eukaryota; kingdom Metazoa; phylum Chordata; class Mammalia; order Primates; family Cercopithecidae; genus Macaca; species Macaca mulatta. The sequence continues at coordinate 83,484,131 of NC_133419.1, forward strand.
ACATAAAAACAGACATGTAGACCGATAGAACAAAATAGAGAATCCAGATATAAATCTATGCATTTACAGTAGCTCATTTTCAACAAAGACACCAAGAACATACAATTGGAAAAGGGCAGTCTCATCAATATATGGTGCTGGGAAAACTGGATAACAGATGCAGAAGAAAGAAACTAGACACCTAATTTCTCACCATACCACAAAAAAATAAAAATGGATTAAAGACATAAACTTAAGACCTCAAACTATGAAAATACTAGAAGAAAACATTGGAGAAATGCTCCAGAAAATTGGTCTTGGCAAAGATTTTTGGGGTAAGACCTCAAAATCACAGGCAGCCAAAGCAAAAATAGATTAATGGGATTACATCAAGCTGAAAAGCTTCCACAGAGCAAAACAAAAACAAAAACAAAAAAAACAATTAACAAAGTGAAGAGACAATCCACAGAATAGGAAAAAGTTTTTGCAAACTACCCATCTGACAAGGGATTAGTAATCAGATTATATAAGGAGCTCAAACAACTCAGCAAAAAAAAAAAAAAAAAAAAAAAAAGGCAAAAGATCTGAGTAGACTACTCAAAAGAAGACCTATAAATGGCAAACAGGTATATGAAAACATGCTCAACATCACTAATCTTAGAGAAATGCAAATTAAAACTATAAGGAGATAGCTCACCCCAGTTAAAATGGCTTTTATCTAAAAGACAGGCAATAACAGGTGCCAGCAAGGATCTGGAGAAAGGGGAACCCTCATACACTGTTGGTGGGAATGTAAATCAGTACCACAGCTATGGAGAACACTATAGAGGTGCCTCAAAAAACTGAAAATACAACTACCATATGATCCAGCAATACCACTACTTGCTATATAGCCAAAAATAAATAAATAAATAAGAAATCAGTGTGTCCAAAAGACATCTGCACTCCCATGTTTGCAGCACTATTCACAGTAGCCAAAATATGGAATGAACCTAAGGGCCCATCAATGGATGAATGGATAAAGAAAATGTGGTACATATACATAATGGACTACTATTCAGCTATAAAAAAAAAGAATGAAATGATGTCATTTGCAGCAACATGGATGGAATTGAAGGCCATTATGTTCAGTGAAATAACCCAAGCACAGAAAGACAAATATCTCATCCATATGTAATAGCTTAAAAAGTGGATCTCATGAAAATGGAGAATAGATTGGTGGTTACCAGAGGCTGAGAGGGGTAAGGGGGAAGGAGGATAAATAGAAGTTAGTTAATGGGTACAAATATACAGCTTGATAGAAGAAGTAAGACCTAGTGTTAGATCAGCAGAGTGACTATAGTTTATAGTAATCCATTGTATATTTCAAAACAGCTAGAAGAGAAGGATTGGAATTGTTCTAGCATAAAGAAAAGACAAATATTTAAGGTGATGGATATCCCAAGTATATTGATTTGATCTTTACAAATTATATGAATGTATTAAATTGCCACATGTTGCCCCAAAAAAGGACATCTATTATGCATCAATTTTAAAGAAAGAGAAGTAAAAGATGGTGCCTTTTAATGTTCTAGAATTGGCCTTTTTCTACAAGTACTCGCTGGTGGAATTCACCTGCTTATTTACAGTTACCACCTGTAGGCTGTTTAATCCAAAGTCTGTCTTCTATCGAAATTTTTTTCTGAGACCAAACTTGTATGTTAATTTGTTTATTTTCATTCAGTTCAAAATGTTTTATAATTTTCCTGTGGTTTCTTTGACACATGAATTATTTTAAAATGTGTTTCTTAATTTCTAAACAGAAAGGATTTTTTTCTAGTTATGTTTTTGGGAACGCTTTGTACCTAAATTACATTATGGTCAGAGTATTTTTTTGGCATATGTTAGATATATTAATTATACTGTTCAAATCATCTATATCTGTACTGATTTTTCCCCTTGTTCTATCAATTACTGAAAGATGTTAAAATCTCCGTCTCTAGGCAACAATTGTTCTGCAAACACACACACACACATCAAATAAACTCTCTATGACTGTGAATGTGTTTATTTATCCTTTTAGTTCTGTCCATTTTAATTTATTTTGAGGGTATATTATTAGGCACAGATTCAATCTTATGTCTTCCTGATTTCATCACAAAAGTTCTTTTCCATCACTACTAATGCTTTTTGTCCTAAAATCTAATTATTATGACTGTACTAGAGGACTGAGTACAGGGTTTTTATGGACTTCAGAGAGGAGAAAGTGCTTTATTTTAGTTAGTGTTTGTGAGAGGTCCCACTACTCTTTTTTCAATCTTTCTATATCTTTATGTCTTTAATGTTTATTTTGTAAACCTATAGTTGGGCTTTGTTTTATTGTCCAGTTTGACAATCTTTGTCCTCTAACTGGAACATTTAGTCCATTAACAATGTAATAATTAAAATATATTTGTGTTTATGTTTATTATCTTATTTCATTTTTTTTTTTTTTTTTTTGAGATAGAGTCTCGCTCTGTCACCCAGGCTGGAGTACAGTGGCGCGATCTCGGTTCACTGCAAGCTCCGCCTCCCGGGTTCACGCCATTCTTCTACCTCAGCCTCAAGAGTAGCTGGGACTACAGGCACCCACCACCATGCCCGGCTAAACTTCTTTGTATTTTTAGTAGAGACGGGGTTTCACCATGTTAGCCAGGATGGTCTCGATCTCCTGACCTCGTGATCCGCCCGCCTCGGCCTCCCAAAGTGCTGGGATTACAGGCGTGAGCCACCGTGCCCAGCCTTATTTCATATTTTCTATTTGTCCTGCCTATTCAATGTTTCTTCTTTCTTCTTTTCTTTTTCTGTTACTTTTATTATTTGTTATTGGTTTTTCTCCTAGGTTTAAAAGTCAAATGCTATTTCTTTTGGTTTTACCTTAGGAATTACAACATGTAAACTTAGCTTATCAAGGTATAAAGCTAATCACTACTTACAGTCTTTTCCCAAAGACCTTAAATTATTTTATTTCATTTACTCTTCTCTTGAATTATGTTTGTCATGTAATTCTATATTTTTTTAGCTTCAAAGAATACCAATTTCTACCATTTTTCTTTTTCTTTCTTTTAGATTTACCCACATATTTACTATTTTCTTTACTCTTTGATGTATATTTCATTTCAGACCTTATATCATTTTCCTTTGGCCTGAAATATATCTTTTAGAATTTCTTTTGTTGAAGTTCTCTTAGTGACAAACTCAATTTTTGTTTCTTTGCTTGCTTGCTTATTCATTTGTCTGAAAATGTTTTTATTTGGCCTTCAGTCTTAAAATATATTTTATCTGGATGCGGAAGTCTAGGTTGGGAGTTATCTTCTTTCCAACCACAATGCCAATCCCCTGTCCTCTGACTCTCATTGCTGTTAGGAAGCCAGCTTTCTATCTAACTGCTTTTTGCTTTTGAAAGTGAGCTGAATTTTTTTTAGTGTTCCTTAGTTCTACTAATCAAGTGTTGTGATATGAATTTCTTTTCATTCATCTTTCTTGAAATTCATTGTTTACTGAATTTGTAGATTAGCACCTTTCATCAATTCTGAAAAATTCTTAGCCATAATCTTTAAAAATATTGCATCTACCCCATTCTCTCTTTTCTCTCATTCTATAATTACAAGTAAATATTATATGTTTTCACTCTATCTTCCATGTCTCTTTAGCATTCCCTTGATATTTTTCATCTTTATATCTGTTTATGCTTCATTCTATGTGATTTCTTTTCATCTCTTCAGGTATGTCTAATTTACTTTTCTACCTATACATTGAGTTTTTGTTTTAAATATTTTCTTGTATTTTTTATTTTATATGTAAAATTATATGTCTTAGGTCAGGTGCATTGGCTCATGCCTGTAATCCCAGCAGTTTGGGGGGCTGAGGCAGGTGGATTGCTTGACCCCAGGAGCTTCAGACTAGCCTGGGCAAAATGGTGAAACCCAGTCTCTACAAAAAATACAAAAATTAGCTAGGCATGGAGATGCATGCTTGTGGTCCCAACTACATGAGAGGCTGAGGTGGGAGGATGACTTGAGCCTAGGAGGCAGAAGTTGCAGTGAGTTAAGATTGCGCCACTGTCCTCCAGCCTGGGCAACAGAGCAAAACTCTTTTTCAAAAGAAATTATATATGTAATTTCTATATATTTGATTTTTCATTGTGTATATTTTATTTCTAAAAGTTGGATATATTCTTTTTCAAATCTGCTGTATCTTAAAGTTTGCTATTTCATGCAGACATTTTCAAGTTTATCTGTTACTGCTTTAAGCAAAGTAAACATAGCTGTTTTATACTTGTGTATGACAATTCTAGTAATTAAAGTCTTGGCAGGTTTCTATTTTTTTCTTTTTTAAATTATTATCATACTTTAAGCTCTAGGGTACATGTGCACAATGTGCAGGTTTGTTACATATGTATACATGAGCCATGTTGGTTTGCTGCACCCATCAACTCATCGTTTACATTAGGTATTTCTCCTAATGCTATTCCTCCCCCAGGCCCCCACCCCCTAACAGGACCCACTGTATGATGTTCCCCTCTATGTGTCCATGTGTTCTCATTTTTCAACTCCCACTTATGAGTGAGAACATATGGTGTTTGATTTTCTGTTTTTGTGGTATTTTGCTGACAATGATGGTTTCCAGCTTCATCCATGTCCCTGAAAAGGACACAAACTCATCCTTTTTTATGGCTGCATAATATTCCATGGTGTATATGTGCCACATTTTCTTTATCCAGTCTATTATTGATGGACATTTCAGTTGGTTCCAAGCCTTTGCTATTGTGAGTAGTGCCACAATAAACACACGTGTGCGTGTGTCTTTATAATAGAATGATTTATAATCCTTTGGGCATATACCCCGTAATGGGATTGCTGGGTCAAATGGCATTTCTAGTTCTAGATCCTTGAGGAATCACCACACTGTCTTCCACAGTGGTTGAACTAATGTACACTACCACCAACAGTGTAAAAGCATTCCTGTTTCTCCACATCCTCTCCAGCATCTGTTGTTTCCTGACTTTTTAATGATCACCATTCTAACTGACATGAGACAGTATCTCATTGTGGTTTCGATTTGCATTTATCTGATAACCAGTCATGATAACCATTTTTTCATATGTCTGTTGGCTGCATAAATGTCTTCTTTTGAGAAGTGTCTGTTCATATCCTTCACCCACTTTTTGACGGGGTTGTTTTTTTTTTTTTTTTTTCTTGTAAAGGAGAATGCTGCATGAACCCTCATCTCTCAAGCTAGGCATTTCTCTGTGAAACACCTTCCTTCCTGTTGATCAATGTCTGCCACTACTTGAATAACTTAAGGTCAAGCATAGGTTAGGTATTCTGCAATGGTTTTCTCTGATCCACCACTTGCTTTTCAGCCTAAAGTAATTTGTGATGTGATTAAAGAAAGTTGCCTCCAAGGGAGAAACATAAATTCACCTGTAAAAATATCACACCTTTCCTCTAATAGGACCCAGTTTATTTCCTGCAGTTCCCTTTATGTGCCAAGCCAAAGTGCATGACCACTTGGCCCTTCCACACAGCTCCTTCACAGTCTGAAGCATTTTCTGCTAACTAGAGGCATCAGCTGTGCCAAGACAAGTGTTTGTCCCTCCCTTGCCTGCCTTGAGTGGGAAATGATAACATGATATTGTAAAACACAGGGCTGACCAGCAGCCTTTCATTTGGTGAAAGTAACTGCAAGGGCTCAGAGCTGGGTTAATAGATACAACAGTGCCTGTAAGCAGATCCAGGTGCTGTATATACTTGTTATTGATTATGACTTCAATAATTGCAAAATCAACCAACCAAAATAATCATGAAAAAAAAATTACTCAAGATGTCTAAACAGAGACCCCATAACCAGCAGTTGCTGGAGAAGTGTTTATCACACTTTTCAAGATCTAAGCTTAGGGTATTGTATGTTTGGCAAAATAGCTATATTTCAGCAGGCCTTAAAGAGATAACTTGTCTCAGGGTTTTCAGTTTGGCTGGTAACAGATGAAGGCAGATTGATCGAAAGCATTTGAACAAATATTAATTTAAACAAGCTGAATGGACATGATTAAGTTAATTAGAGTTGATAAATGCCATTGACAATATGTTATAACTCTTCCTTTATCTTAGAGTATTTCTTTCTTATATAACACAGGGAAAGTGGATATGGTGACTCTAATATTAAACCTGTAACTGAGTAGCCATTTGGCCTAATTAACTAGACACCATCTCTCAATGGCCTGCTAGATAATTAATGTTTTATTTTATACATGTAATATTACTCATCATTTACTGTATGTCTATCATGTACCAGACGCTATGGCATTTACCCTGTATTTTTTTAATTTAACTTTTATTTTAAGTTCAAGGTCACATGTGCAGGTTCTTTACATAGGTAAACTTGTGTCATGGGGGTTTGCTGTACAGATTATTTTGTCACCCAGGTATTAAGCCTAGTATCCATCAGTTATTTTTCCTGATCCTCTCCCTCCTCCCACCTCCAATAGGCCCCAGTATGTGTTGTTAACCTCTGTGAGTCCGTGTGTTCTTATCATTTAGCTCCCACTTACAAGTGGGAACATGCCATATTTGGTTTACTGTTCCTGAATTAGTTTGTTAAGTATAATGGCCTCCAGCTCCATCCATGTTCCTGCAAAGGACGTGATACAATCTTTGATCTTTGTTGGTTTAAAGTCTGTTTTGTGAGAAACTAGGATTGCAACCCCTGCTTTTTTCTGTTTTTCATTTGCTTAGTAGATTTTTCTCCATCCCTATAATGTGCATCATTGCATGTGAGATGCATCTCTTGAAGACAGCACAGCAATGGGTCTTGGTTCATTATCTAGCTTGCCACTCTGTGCCTTTTAACTGGGGCATTTAGCCCATTTACATTCAAAGTTAGTATTGAAATACGTGGATTTGATCTTGGCATCATGATGCTAGCTGGTTATTTTGCAGACTTGTTTATGAGGTTGCTTTATAGGGTCACTGGTCTGTGTACTTCATTGTGTTTTTGTAGTGGCTGGTAAGGTTCTTTCCTTTCCATATCTAGCGCTTACTTAAGGAGCTCTTGCAAGGCAAGTCTAGTAGTAACAAATTCCCTTGGCATTTGCTTGACTGAAAAGGAACTTCTTTCTCCTTTGCTTATGAAGCTTAGTATGGCCAGATAGGAAATTTTGGGTTAAATATCTTTTCCTTAAGATGGTTAAATATTGGCCCCTAATCTCTTCTGGCTTGTAGGGTTTCTGCTGAGAGTTCCACTCTTAGTCTGATGGGCTTCCTTTTGTGGGTGACTTGGCCTTTCTCTCTATCTACCTTTCACATTATTTTCTTTTATTTTGACCCTGAAGAATCTGATGATTATGTGTCTTCAGAATGATCTTCTTGTAAAGTATCTTACTAGGGTTCTCTGCGTTTTCTGAATTTTAATGTTGGCACCAGTGGTGCATGGCCATAGGGGCTGCCCTGCTGGGGATCTCCACTGGTCAGGCACAGTCTGCCAGTGCAGAAGCTATGGTGCAGGCCCCCAGGGCACCTGAGAATGCCCTATAAGTAGGTATGGCCAGTCTGAGGCCTCAGGAGAGGCCAACAGAGCAAGGGGTGCTCAGGTCAGACCAGCCACATCTGATAGCCAAGACAACCCTGCAGAGATCAGGTCCAACAGTCTCCCTAGAGATAAAGTCTCCTGTGAGAAAAAGTTAAGCCTAGGGGAATGGGTGTCCCTGGATGTGCTCTGCTACAGACAATCTGGCACTAAACTCTCTGGGCTCCACATCAGCTGGCTTGCTGCTCCTACAACCTCTCTAAGCAGCTCTTTCTGCCAACTCAAGTGTCCATGGTGGTTGAGGGGTCTCCTCCTGCCAGGGTTCCAGAGGCCTGTAGTGAGGGTGTGAGTTGCTCCTTATCAATTCAACTCACCCATTCCTCTGGAGCCATTGTGGGCCAGGAACAAGTTCCAGTGCACAGTAGACCATGCAGGGTCCCCACCATTCTCCTCCTTCAGCTCAGCTTCTGTGTCTTCCCTCTGTTCACTCTTGGTGCCTTCCCTCTGAAGATCTGTTAGGAGCATGCCAGTCATCTCAGTCCCTCAGTGGGAGCTGTTCCACCTAGCTGTGTCTAGTCAGCCATCTTGCCCACCCCTAAAGATGATTTTGCATGTACAAATATTGACACTCAGTGGCTGGGCAGAAATTCTGTCATTTTAAATATCAATTTGAATGGCTAGCTGAAGTTTAAGTAAGAATTTACTTTATAAATGTTCGCTGGTGCTGCGTGCCTCTGTGCGGCACAGCTGGACCATACCCTACAGGTTTCCCACTTCCATTGCACACACTGGGAATGCCTTGTATCATTTCATTTAATCCTCTGAACACTGCATGGTCAGTGGTATTAGCTCAATCTTACAGAGGAAAAAACTGAGAGACAGAGGCAAAATAACTTGTTCAAGGTCACAATCAGTATATGGTAGAATTAGAATTCAGTCTTGTCTATAAAACCATGTTTTCCCACAAATGTTAAGGCAAAAATTGTTAACTGCCTACTCAAATATTCATTCTCTGCTTCCTTCTCTGTAAAAAACACCTATTTTACTCAGGGTAGCATTATTCCCTATTGAAAGAATATATTTTCCATGCTCCCTTGCAGGCCAAGTCCTGGCCAGAGAGATAAAAATGGAAATGTTGAGTGGACAATATCATGAAACCACAATACTAGTCCCAGGCTACCAACCTCTAGACTTTCACATGATGACAAAAAACAAGCAAACAAACAAAAACCGTATTTTGTTGTCTCAGGTTTCAAAAATTATATATAGCCAAATAATCCTAACCAACATTCCACCACATTTTGTTTTTGAGATAGGATCTTGCTCTGTTGCTCAGGTTGAAGCACAATAGCACAATCATAGCTCACTACAGGTAAAAACTTCTGGGCTCAAGTGATCCTCCTACCTTAGCCTTCCAAGTAGCTGGGACTACAGGCACATGCTGCCATTCCTGGTTAATTAAAAAGTTGTGGGGTTTTTTTTGTAGAGATGGGGCACCACTATGTAGCCCAGTCTGGTCTTCTGGTCTTGAACTCTTGGTCTCAAGTGACCCTCCTGACTCAGCCTCCCAAAGTGCTGGGATTATAGGCACACGCCACCATGCCTAGCCCTCACCATGTGTTTTTTGTTATTGTTGTTTTTGAGACAATCTCACTCTATTGCCCAGGCTGTAGTGCAGTAGTGCAATCACAGTTCACTGCAGCCTTGACTTCCCAGGCTCAAGTGATCCTCCCACCACAGCCTCCTGAGTAGCCGGGACAACAGGCGCACACCACCATGCCAGGCTTTTTTTTTTTTTTTTTTTTTTAAGAAATAGAGTTCCACCATGTGACCCAGGCTGGTTTCAAACTCCTGGGCTCAAGCGATCCGCCTGCCTCGGCCTCCCAAAATGCTGAGATTACAGGCATGTGCCACTGTGCCCAGCCACCACATGGTTGGGTGTTTGTTTTTGTTTTTGCCTTGCACGATTTTCTAAAGCCAAATAATTCTGCTCTTAATGACACGTTGATTAGTAAAACAGCTGTCAGTGTCCAAATTATTAGCATTATCTTAGAAAACAATAAGCCCAGGCCTGGCACAGTACCTCATGTCTGTAATCCCAGCACTTTAGGAGAATGAAGTAGCAGAATTGCTTGAGCGTAGGAGTTCAGGGCTGCAGTGAGCTGTGATTGCACCACCGCATTCCAACCTGGGCAACAGAGAGACACCCTGTTTCTAAAAAAAAATAAACAAATAGACCTATAGGTTCTATCTTTTTAAAAATGCAGAATCCATGCTTGAGGATATCAAAGATATATTCAAAACTTTTCAGATACAATAATGATATTATGGTTGTTTTTAAAAGAGTTTTAAAAGAGTTTTTAAAACTCTTGTCCTTTAATGATACATACTGAAATATTTCTGGATGAAATCGTGTGATGAGCCAGGTGCAGGGGCTCACATTTGTAATCCCAGCACTTTTGGAGACCAAGGTGGGAGGATTGCTTGAAGCCAGGAGTTCTAGACCAGCCTGGGCAAAAAAGCAAGACCCCATCTCTAAAAAAAAGTTATTAAATTAAATTGAAATTTAAAAATTAAAAAACAAATTGTATGACGTATGGGCCTTGCTTCAAAATAGTACAGAATGGAGAAAATGGAGGAAATATAGATAGAATAAAATTGACCATGAGTTGATAATTATTGCAGTTATTGACCATGAGTTGATAATTATGTGTACATAAAGTATCATTACACTATTTTGCTTTTATTTATGTTGACATTTTCTGTAATATAATACAAAGTTAAATAAGATATAGCCAGGATCATGAGCACTTTCTACAATCTCCACACTTACTCCTATAGTACAAGTCACCTTCCCTCACTTGCATTGTAGCAGCAGTCTCCCTAGATGGTTTCATTTCTTCTGCCTTTGGCCCTTTATAATCTATCCTCACAGGACAGCAGAGTGACCATGCTAAAATATAAATCCAAATTGCTCCTCTACTCAAAACCCTCCAAGGGCTGCCATTTTACTCTAAGTGAAAACCAAAGTCCTTGCAATGGCCTCCAAGGTGCTGTGATCTATGCCAGTATCCCTCTCAAATCTCATCTATCCTTGCCCCTACTCATTGATTTTATTTCACCCATACCAGAATCACTGATGCTCCTAGAGATCCAGGAATTCTTTTGCCTTAATGCCTGTGCACATTCTGTTCCCTCTGCCTACAACACATTTCCTCAAGATGTGTATACTATTCCCTCCCTCACTTCTTTCAGGTCTATTTTCAAATGACACATTATCAATGAAGCCTTCCCTTGACCACCCTACATAAATTAGCAACACTCCACCATCATGGCCTTTCCCTGGTTTTATTCTTTCTTACCCTCACTTAGGCTGGAGTGCCATGGCACGATCACAGCTCACTGCAGCCTAGACCTCCTCCTCAAGCGATCCTTCCACCTCAGCCTCCTGAGTAGCTGGGACTGCAGGTGTACACCAGCATGCCATCTAATTTTTTGTATTTTGTATAGAAGGGATTTCACCATGTTGCCCAAGATGGTCTCGAACTTCTGGGCCCAAGCAATCTGCCTACCTTGGCCTCCAAAAATGCTGGGATTATAGGTGTGAGCCACCATGCCTGGCCTTATTTTCTTCATAGTAATGATAACCACTTGATGTACTACACATTTCTTTATTTTCTACCCCTCCCATGCTATGACGCAAATTCCACAAAAGTACCTTTTTAAAATTTTGTTCACTGCTATAGTTCCAGTGACTAGAACACTACCTGGCACATAACAGGTAACTGACAAATAAATGAAGACAAGCATTGAGATCCTCATTTAATAAATGAGGAAACTGAGGTGAAAACAGGTTAAATAACTTGTCCAAAGTAATATAGGTTCTTTGGCCTAAAGCCTTTGTACTCTTCATTCCCTTTGCCCAGAATATTTCCATGTTCAAAGCAGTGTCTTAATCTTTGCCTTGCCTCAAAATCTGTATGCATTATACTTCAGGAACCGAAAGTACTTCACAGGGTTACAATGAAGATTAAATATAAATATGAGCATCAGTAAACTTTGTAGAATGTTAGGCCTCATATAGTTGTTAATTCTTGTGGGTTCATCTCTAAGAACAAAGTCAGAAAGACTGTGTCTTCAAGCTTATTTTGATCTAGATGTGAAAATGCAACCATTCTATGGCCAGAATAAAGTCCAGGCATGAAAATACAGATAAGATGTCTTATATTATTAAACATGTGGTTTCTTGCGAGTAATAGAAATAAGGTATTTCAGTTCCTGAAATGTACTACAGGTCTTGAAATATTCAGATGTGAGCACCTGGCCGAAAGTACACCCATGTGGTTATGGTTTAACTATAGCTCCAGGTTTCATCTCTCAGTTACAGATACATTTTGAGGAATATAGATAGTATGTGTCAATTATAGTCTGCCAGGTAACAGACGTGGAATAATCGAGTCAATTAATAATACTGATCCTCAATGCTTTTTATTTTTTTTTTTTTTTATTTTTTTTTTTTTTGAGACGGAGTCTCGCTCTGTCGCCCAGGCTGGAGTGCAGTGGCGCGATCTCGGCTCACTGCAAGCTCCGCCTCCTGGGTTTACGCCATTCTCCTGCCTCAGCCTCCTGAGTAGCTGGGACTACAGGCGCCCGCCACCGCGCCCGGCTAATTTTTTGTATTTTTTTAGTAGAGATGGGGTTTCACCGTGGTCTCGATCTCCTGACCTTGTGATCCGCCCGCCTCGGCCTCCCAAAGTGCTGGGATTACAGGCGTGAGCCACCGCGCCCGGCCCCTCAATGCTTTTTAAAATACTGATTTCCAATTTGCCAAAGAATTGTGTATCTGTATCATTACACTGCCCATGTGAGAAGCACAATGATCTAAATATTTTGATATTTTAGGAATAAACTGTATTTATGTTTTTCTTCAGTGATCTGTAATGATTTTTATATGAATGAGCATTTTAAAATTCTATGCAAGTTTGCAATTTGTCCCATTTAACTAGTGGAAAAACCAACGTGCAAGGCGAACTAACTTGTCTAAATTCCCTTAGTGGTAAAAACAAAGCAGAATGAAAAAGCTTAAGAGTTTTAATTTTTTTCTACAGCTAGTGGCATTTGCTTGCCAGTCTTTGCTGCTATGACTTACAAGATCATATGAGAATGATATAAAATTGCCAATATCTGGCTGGTTTTGACTTACAAGAATACCAATTCCATGTGGCTCAAACTAATATTAATAATAGAACGCTTAAAAACCATGACAGATGCAAATTTAGAAAAGAAATTTCTGCAAACATATCCTTTTAGTGAAGGTGGTAAAATAGCAAAATTAAGAGCCTCTTACCAACTGCAGATAAGCTGCCACAGGACAATAACATAAAATTATAGCAGATGGTTTTCAAAGCTCAATACTTTATAAATATTAAATAATAGTGGCAGAAAGGGTTACAGATTGCCTGTGTTCAATCAACTAAAGAACACTATGCTAGAGAGCCCAAGGTCAAAGGTTTGACACCTTTGTCATCCTGTTAACTCTATCATGTTCCATGACCTCCTGTACTCTTAATCTAGGACATTCAACTCTGAAATGCACGCTCAAGGCAGAGGGTGAGAGGCAAGGATTGGAGTGGAAATGAATTTAAGGAAAAGGTGCAAATCTGACTTCTACAGTGGAGATGGGGGCATCTAAAAGGCAGACTCTTGTGCCTGCCCTATGGTAGATGTTCAATAAATGGTGAATAAATGAATGGGTGAAGGAATGGATGTCCTACTAGTGATGAGTAGTCTTATTACTAATTGTGTAGAAAATCTCAAGTGATATCATATAATGTGTTTTAGCTGGAAGGGATCTTGAAACTATCTAATCTAGTGTCCATATTATGTAGTTGGGAAAAATAAAGTTTAAAATGAAGTGATTAACCTGAAGTCACACTGACTGGGACTAGAATTTATGGCTTCTCAGTGTCAGAACTGGGACTAGAATTTGTGATTCCTAGTTCTCAGTGTAATACTCCTTCCAATATATATGATAGGATAAAGGATCTTTCTCACCAATAGAAATAATTAGCATACAATTTTCATATCCTGAATATAGCAGAGTAGTCTCATTTAGTGTTTATAATCAGAGGACGCCTTAAAGATGATCTAATCTAGCCCTTTGTTTTATAAAGGAGAAAACCATAGTGCAAAATGTTAAATGACTTGTCCAAAGTTAGCCAGTTAGAAAATCAACATTTAAACTCAGATCTCCAGATCCCCCAGATCCAGGGTACATTTTGCACCATGCTGAAAGACATTAGTACACTTAAAGTTTGTTTGCTTTTTACATATTTTGATGGCATACGATTATCCAAATATGGGCAACAGGAAATGTTTATTTATATACAAGTACATGGGAAAGCAATTTCCATTTAGTTTTTTTAAAAAATTGTTACAAATAAAAAGTTTTTAATACATTCATCCTTTGCACACAAAATACATTCTTTTTCTTTTACTCTCAGTATGAATTATTTCTGAATAATAAAAACATAAGCTACAATGAATGGACAGTCATATGGTTTGGCGATTTGACAAACTTTTTTTCAAGAAGTAAAGTCCAAACTTTAAAAGACAGACAATATACAAAATAACTTACATATTTAAAATGCTACTTCATTGAATCCTAAAAGATTGAATGAGCACTCTTATCCAGCATGATTTGTAGTTGTCCTTTAAACAATGCAGAGGACAAGAAATCCTCTACGTGATGGCAACTCAATTTCTACAAGACTGAAACAGTCTTCATGAAATTGATTGATTATCACATCTAAATGACAGGCTCATAGAAAAATTCTTATGGATATATTGGGGAGTTAGACTTTATTCAGGGGTCTCCTAATTGATCAGTTAAACTAAGATCATAAGTTGCACTCACCAAATAGGATTGCAAGAGGTTCTGCTTAAACATAAATGATTTGATTTGTTAGACTAATTGTTTTTAAGATAGATGTGAAAACATACACCCATACAAAAAACTTTTACATAAATGTTCATAGCAGCATTATTATAATCAAAAAGTGGAAACAACCCAAATGTCCATCAGATGATAAATGGACAAATAAAATGTGGCATATACATACAATGAAATATTATTTAACCATGAAAACAATGTACTGATTTATGCTACAACATGGATGAGCTTTGAAAACATTATGCTTAGAGAAGCCAGACACAAAAGGCCACATATTGTTTGACTATATGAAATGTCCAGGATAGGCAAATTCTTAGAGACAGAAAGTAGATTAGTGGTTGCCAGATACTGGGGGAAGGAGGAGGAGGAGTGATTGCAAATGGTATGGGGTTTCTTTTGGAGGTAATGAAAATGTTCTGAAGTTAGGCAGTGGTGATGTTGCACAACTTAGTGAATATGTTTACAAACATTGACGTTTACACCTTAATAGGGTAAACTGTATGGTGCACGAATTATATCTTAATTTTAAAAAGAGATGCAACTTCATTTAAGAATATTTTGTTCAAGTTTGTGTTCCCTCTCCCCTTCCCTTTTTTAATGTTGATTGAATTTTTCATACAATCATCTTTCTACAGAATGTTTTCAGCTAATTGGACTCAGGTCATCAGTGGGTTATATTTCTAACAGGCTTTTTGTTAAGTAAAAAGATCAATATATGAACACATAAAATATGATGTAGTATACTGTTAATATTTGCATATTAACATTTAAAATCAAGTACTATTCTTATACTGAAGTTGGTTAGATTTTATATATTGCTGTATACAAATAATACTGATATCCTATGCTTAAAACCAATAGCCAAATATCAAGAATCGAGTTCATAAAACTCAGTGATTAACTTGTTTATTAGTTAAAACTATGTGTGTATTAATATTAAAGATCCATGTCTTAATGGAGTGATAGGAAAGGTGGGGGAGATCAAGGATTCTCTAAGTTTTCATAAAGCAGCTTCTCTAAATATTTTAACTAGTTGCTGAGATCTCCAGAATTATATATTTTGCATTTTATTTCATCTCTATACTAAAAGTCATGCATTAAAAGTGTGTACAAGATATATGGGGCACACTTTTTCCCTTCAGATTATCAAAAACCTCTTTTTACTCCTGTATTATCTGAAATTTGGAGCAGAGTTTGTTTCTTCTTTTTCCTTTTTTTTTTTTTTTTTTGCTGAAAACAGAAATTTTGTTCACGAGTTAGTTCAAATACATTTATGTAGCTCCCTTATATACTATCAAAGGAGCTCCAACCATCTGGTATGTCTGGAAGACACTTCAGTGAGTAGAAATTAGAAGCCAGCATTTGAAATTTTCTACCACAGGGACATGAAAGCCTAAACCGGCCTTAAAGGGATAAGAGGATTTTACATTTTTAAAAAATAAATCAATTAACATTCATTGTCAAACAGCCTACAAGAAAGTTCCACTAGCATTCTGCAATTGTATAGAATAAGAGAATATTTGTTGCTAATGATTACATTCCAGAAAGCAATATGTTTAGCAGCTGTTTTTCAAAAGACTTGTCAGGTTTTACTATTGTTATTTAATCCAGGCATAACTGTGTAACCTTAAACAAAAACTGTGCATTATTCAACCAGCTAGTGACAAATTATCTTAACAAACTAGATTATCTTTTGCTTTTCTGTACATGAATTTTTGCTTTTTTAGGCATTTTGTATTCCAATTTTTGTTTTAGAATTTAGTGCACATGTAGAAAGGGGAAGAAACCCTTTTGGATGTTGGTAATTATGTACATCAAATAATGTCATATATGAAATTAAAAGCAGATCACAAAACTGAGATTCATGACTCCATTTTTACCAAGGGAAGGAAACAAGAACCATACAGCCAGAATAATTCTTCAGAAGCACACTTTGTTATCAATTATATAACTAAAGAATCAAAGTATATATATATAACTGAAGAGTTAATCAACAGTAAGACTGTGATCTACATCTGATACCAGTAAGAAGCTAAGAGTAATAAATACCTATCCTGACATTCACTAAGTAAATAATGATTATCATTTTAATGATTATCATTTCAATGATAATCATTATTTTTTTTCTGACTGTTATTGTTTTAAATAGGCAAAAGAGCAATAATAAATGGAATACGTGGCTCCTTAAAAAGAAGAGGGATCAACCCAATTTTCTTCCCATGAAGAATAGGATCAAGAAGAAAGAGGTTTAAATTGCTCTGTGAGGTATTTCAGTTCTAAGATTAAGCTTCCTGATAATGAGTTTACAACCCTGGAATTGCCTATTGGGAGAGAGAGACCACCTTGCCTGAAGTTTGTAAAGAAATGGAGGGTGACAGCAATGCCCAAAGGCAAAAGGATGGATCAGATAAATGACTTCCTTTTAAGGCACCCTTTCAGAAATGGAGTTCTTTTCTTTGAAGCCAGGAAAGTTTCTTTGTTTTGTCTCTTAAGGATCTACACTTGGCATCAGACCATTCAGTCTGCTCTTAATTAAGGAGAAAAGGAACTAATATTTGAGTGCTGTTTACCAAGCACTGTACTTTCAACTTATCTAATTTTCACAATAATCCTGACAGGTCTGTCTCATAGATGAGAAGATTGATGCTCAAGACATTGTGCTTCGCCTAAAGTCTCAGCTAATTTGTGGCATACTAGGACTCCTCACACCTAAACTAGTGTTTCCCCTTCTATATAACTCCCCACATCACTCTCTGAAGTATCAAAGTCACCAACCACCAAAGATTCCATCAGGAACTAGAACACAGCATCTCCAAAAATTCTGCTTTAAATCAATGGAAAAGTAAAATTTTGGCTCATACCTCAAGAAGTCAAAGAAGTGGTGACTAGCCTTTGTGCTCTGACCTCTTGTCCAAAGGAGTCCAAGAAAGTCTCAATCAAACTCAAATAGATTTGTCACCATACTGATTTAAGACCAATGACTTAAAAAACAAACAAACAAACAAAAAAAGACCAGTGAAGAGCTATCTATCAGCCTTGCAATGGTGAAAGTTATTTTGCAGGTGGAATAATTTGGGTCATAGGCTTCATTAGCAAAAATTGCTTACAGTTACCTCTAATTTTCAAGTCAAAAATACTTGTTTTTATTGCTTTCCACATAAAGCAATTTGATCTCAGTTCTTTTAAACTTAAGTATTCTCAAGAGAATCAAACCAACAAAGGAAATGTCATTGAGACTTCTCTAAAATGGATCTTGGGGACTGCTTTATGTCAGTGACCCACCAGCCCATCTCTCTTGGGAGCTGCAAAACTTCTTGTTGGTCTGTTTGTGAGAACTTTAACAAAAGATTCTGCTCTGTTAAAAAGGCATATCCTAAAATCTTGAAGGAGACACCCATTATTTATTAAACAGAGCAAGGCCTGTTTGGCAAGTGATAAATGAATAATTTCATGTAACTTCTACTAAAACAATACCTTTTGATTTTTAACTCAAGAACCAATTTGTGATTTCAACAGGACATCAACGAATGGACTGATAAAGCAAGTCCAGCATAGGGCATAATGGAGGGTCAGTCTCTTGGCCTAACAACGTGCAACCAACCTCTTCCCTGAAAGATGAAGGTGGGATGCACTGTGGCAGAAGAACGAGGGCCCATTCAAAAAATCATTAGCTATGAATTAACAGATATTTAATTGAACATATTATGAGGGGCAAAGTACTACATACAACATGGGAATTTAGGTTAATAGGTCACCTGCTCCAATCTCCAACCAATGGGATCCTCTCCACATCTTTGCCTCTTGACAGAGGCTATCACCTGAGGCAGCCTGTCCCATAGTGAACCAACTTTTTGAGAATGGTCTCCCTGACATGGAACCCAAATCTGTGTCCCTACGGCCTCATTCAGTGGGCCTCATTCCACCCCTCTGAACCACAGATCATCTTGTTCTAATGCACTAATTGTAATCCCCTCTTTTTCCTAACCTAAGTCTCCCCAAATCCTTCAGGTATTCTTTAAATGTCTTGCATTTAAAATTCCTTCACCTGACGGGTAATGCCTCCATTTGTTTTTAATTTCAAAGTATGGCTCCTGGAAATGATAATAACATTCCAACATCAAGGGACTGAGGAGAGATGATACACCATCTCCCTTACTCTAACGTTGCTATATTAATATGTGTTTTGAAGGGATGATAATTTCTTGATTCAGTATGAAAAATTTGCCAGTGTGAAGAATGTAAAGGAAGGCATCTTTCCTTCCAAACACAAATTGGCTTATGTCACAGAAATAAAATCCAAAAAGAAAGTAAAGAAAACATATCCCTCCCTTATCCCAAAATTAGTGTTTAACCATGCTGCTTAAATGGAACACATTTTGTCTGAAGGATGAGAAGCAAATGTTGTTTCACAGCTTTTAATTCTTTAGTGAAGTCTCAAAAGTATCATAGTATAAACATGTCAGGACCATGGTTGAGAAAAGTAACCAGTTGCAGTTAAAACAACAACAACAAAAAACATTATAGAAAAAAAGTAATGGCAAACCCTAGAAGATCTCTCCCAGAGGCTAACAGAGCAATGATCCCTAAGTACTCGTTACTGTGAAATACAGAGTTCTACAGGATTAAGAAATAAAAAAGACATTAGATTTTTGCCCTAAATGACAGGTAATAAATCTAAACTTAGGAACATTTCCTCACAGTTCAAAAAGTTCGGCCCACCTCGATTAACTTGTTTTCTGAATATCTTTAGTTGCTGGCTTAGTGGAGAAGGCCATTGGTTTGATATGCAAAAAAAAAAAAAAAAAAAAAAAAAAGAAACAAACAATTTTTCTGATTGTGCTATTTCATTCATGTGGCTTGATTTAAAAGAAGATGTTTCACTTTAGTAGGAAGACCAATTCAAAATCATTTACAACTGCTATTTATTCAGTATGAGTCATGAACTGAAACTTGGTGCGGGATCTGATAGAATTATGGGCTAACTTAAAGGGTAATGTGGCAAATCATTGGCCTAATTCTGTGGGAATCACCAGTGTCCTCTCAAGGCATATATTCATGAATGAAAGAAGATAAGAACCCAGTCCTTTGTTAAATCTGGCGTCTCTGGCCAAATCTAAACGGCTTAAATAATTCTGATCCAAATATCTTATTTTGGTCAATCGTTTCTACCTTCCTTATTAACTCTAAATCAGAACTTGACACATTGTCAAATCAACCCATTTAACTTTCATTTTTAGTTTTCTTGCCACTTTACTCAGGGAGAGATAAAAACGTGAAATGATTAAAAGACCGAGAAAAAGAAAGGTCAGGAAGAGCCCATGGCCTAATCTAAGTAACCCACCAAAAAGATCATTGGCCCTGTAAATTCAAAAAATGTTAATATAATTCAACAGATTTAATAAAAGCATACAAAGGGAGAAAAAGCCTTCTATGGGCAAAGAAGCACAAACTCCTTTGAGGATGTAGTCTACACAAAGCCATAATAAAATATCATTATCAGCAAACTATTATTTCATAGATTTTCCCAAGCCTGACTCCATGACATGAGTATCATGCATTTTCATTGGAAACAAAAATGTTTTGCCATATATTTAATAACTTTATTGAAAGAAGGAAAAGATCACACCAAAAATGGAGGAATACATGAACCCTGGTAGTCCAAGCCAAATTAAACTATGATAAAGCAATTTCTCTTTTTTCATCCACCATTAGATGAGAGTTCATTTTTATGTAAAGAAGGCTCATCTTAGCAAACAGTGCCATGACAATAAGACTGTTAGGCAAACCAATAAATTTAGGTTCTGGCCTGGGTTAAGATGACTGTAATTAGTGTCCTTTCTCAAGTTCTACTTGAAGGAATTTCTGTTTAATCAAAAAAAGCTCCTCCCCCACCCCTCCTTCTTGGCACTTAAATGTTTATTTGACTAATATTTATTGCACCTACAAAATTGTCAGGGATTGTTTTCAAACTTGAGATATATTAGTAGACAAGCATCTGTAAGGCCTAATCTGGAATTCACACAACTAAGAAAAAAAGAAACAAAGTCCCACATTCTCATGTGTTCCTGCTGATGGGCTGTGCATGGGTAAGTTATGGAAAGGCTGGGAGGAGCAACAAGGAAGAAAGAGGCCAAGATCAGAGCTTTTTAATCCCCTTCTGAGTCTGGCCAAGGGTATATAGAGAAGGCTAAACCCTAGGGAATAATACAAGTGTGACCCTAAAAGGTGTTATTTTGCAACTAAATCAGTCCAATCTAACACAGCCATTTCCTCTAAGTTCACAAAGCAACTTTATTTTCAACACACTTGCTACTGTGAGACAAAGTTGGGTCGTCATGTGCTGGGGACACTGGATTTTTGCCCTAAATGACAGGTAATAAATCTAAACTTAGGAACATTTCCTTACAGTTTAAAAAAAGTTCTTCTGCCCTCCTTGATTAACTTGTTTTCTGAATACCTTTAGTTGCTGGCTTAGTGGAGAGGATGGGGAGGGAAAGGCAACAATTATTATAAATTATTTTGGTTTTTATTAAAATGACTTTTCTTTCCTGCAGAGACAGATTCTAAAAGAAAAACAAGTCAAACTTCTGGGATCCCTTTCTCTTTCCCATAGGATCAGGAAAAACACAGTGAGGCCAATCAAAAGTATCAGTCCCTTAAAAAATATGCATAATCTCATGTGCAAGAGACTGGTCAATCTGGAATCTGCTAGAGAAATGCCAGAAATGCTTTATCCACATCGTGTCTTTACATGACTCGATTCTTTACAATTAAATAGCTTTCAAACATCAACATATCAGGACTGAGATTGTCACCATCTACAGCAACAGTGGAATTAAACATCATATCCTTATTCCATTACTCCTCCCTCAGTTATGCTAAGCAGCAAGCTACAGAAACATCTGACAGCATCAACAGCATACAGGTTTAATTATTTTCCCAATTTGCATTTATATCAGTGAACAAATTGGAAGCTATCAAAGTATGGCACTGAAGAAACAGAAACACATATTCAGCAGCACATCTCCCATTTTGAGTCCTGTTTTTAAATTGGCTAAGTAAAGGCGTATACACCTCCATTTGAATTGGAGATTTGCAGTAACACATGCATATAAGGATGGGAGGGAAGGAGGGAGGGAGGGAAGAAGAAAAGGAGAGACCAGAAAAACAGAGAGGAAAGGAGAAAGAAAAAAGAAAGAACTTACGGTTAAGCGTCTGAAGGTAACATTATTACAAGAAGGAGGGGATAAATGACAGTTCAATCTGCTTCCACAAGCAGAATTTTTCTAAGGTTATCACAGAAGATATAAAAACGGGTTGTGAGACTTTTCATCTGTTGCTATTCTCACTTACCATACTAAAAAATCTACAAAATCCTAAGCCTTGGTCTGTCCAAGATGGAGAGTACCAGGAAGTAAAAGACGTGACCTACTATCGAGGACTGTGCTCTGCTTGGAGCCCTGCACTACAGTCCATTCATCCACAGTATTTTGGTCATATCTGGTCTGTTTCCTCATACTACTCAAAATGTCTTAGAGCTAAGTTTTTATATTAGAATGTCATCAACCATTTATTTATTTATTTTTTTCATTTTGCAAACTTTTTCATTTACATAAAGGGCCGGAGACACAAGAGAAGAAA
The DNA here is from genome assembly GCF_049350105.2 of Macaca mulatta. Taxonomy (NCBI): domain Eukaryota; kingdom Metazoa; phylum Chordata; class Mammalia; order Primates; family Cercopithecidae; genus Macaca; species Macaca mulatta. Next base: position 83,506,248 of record NC_133419.1, read on the forward strand.
GTGGTAGAGATTCAGAGAAGAACATAAAAGGAAAACTATTCTCTTTTCCCAAAAATCCACCTTTAAAAAGGTAGTAATGAGACTTTGAGAAAGAGTATTGATTCATGGACTTCCCCCATTTTTTTTTTATTTCTTTATAATACATTTAAGGACATCAACGTACTAAAACGTTTGGTCTGTGAAATAGCGGAATCATTAGCACCAAAAGGAGTCACGGAGTTTGTATATATTATTAAAACAACGATTGTTACTGTTGGTCATGGGTAAAGGTTTCATTTCATTTTTACATCCCAAAGTTCTTGAAAGTGCCTGTGGACAAGAGAAATAACACTTTTCAAAATCTCCATGGGGTCGTCAATACGCACCACAGAGACTGTACTTGGCCTTCCCAGTTTTGGTTTATCTGGTAGACAAGAAAACCAGGGCCCCAAGATGATTACCACCGAAGCCCTAAAGAACAGCTCCCACATGCACCCACTGATGTGCAGGAGGGATCCCTACAGTACATTTCCCCCTGGACTCTGTTCAGGAATGCGCTTTTACTTGCTTTTTAAAAAAACAAAAGCAACATGCTCTGCAGATCATGGAGTGCCTAGTGCAATTTTCTCCTTGCTCCAACTCCAGACTGCAAAAGGGTGAAACCATTATATGTTCTGCTAATGCTGGCCTGTGGTCGAGGCCCTTGGCCTGCCATGCTTTGTAAGCTCAGGAGCCCACAGGAGTCCGAAGGTCCGAGAGCGGGAGCCACAGTCATCGCCAGATCTCCCCAGCATCTCATGGCCCATCAGGGCAGTTGCTGATTCCTTTTGCTTCTCCCTGCCTCAGCCTTTAGTTGAAATTACAACAAGTCAAATAGCTGATGCTTTTCCCTTCTCCAGGTAAGGGTGAAGATACATTGTTCACAAGTGTGTTCTGTCTGGCTTCACTGATGAGTCGGCATGCTAAGTCAAGGAAGAGTTTCTCCACATTATCAGATTCCTTGGCTGAGGTCTCCAGATAATACATGTCCTGAGCTTCTGAGAATTCTTCAGCTCGTTGCTGGGAAACCTCTCTCCTTTCAGCCAGGTCAATCTTGTTGCCTATAACAGTAGTAAAATCAAATAAAGAATCAGTATTTGACTTTTTGCAGGCTGAGAAGCATCAAAATTCAACTCCAGATCTGAAGTCAAATCAGACAGATGGGCAAGTAAAGCAAAACAAATGTGACTGTGATTACTGAAATGTTTACTTTAAAATATGAGTGCCAGCTGTGTACAGTGGCTCACACCTGTAATCCCAGCACTTTGGGAGGCCAAGGCAGGCGGATCACAAGGTCAGGAGTTCGAGACCAGCCTGGCCAATATGGTGAAACCCTGTCTCTACTAAAAATACAAAAATTAGCTGGGTGTGGTGACACGTGCCTGTAGTCCCAGCTACTTGGGAGGCTGAGGCAGAAGAATCACTTGAACCCTGGAGGCGGAGGTTTCAGTGAGTCGAGATCACACCACTGCACTCCAGCTTTGGTAACAGAGTGAGACTCCATCTCAAAAAAAAAAAAAAAAAAAAAAGAGTGCCATTCATAATGGCAAGAACTAGAGACAACCCAAATGTCCATCAGTAGGGCACTGACTGAATAAACTATGGTACATCCACACAATGGAGTATTTGCTGCTGTAAAAATCAATTAGGAGTATTTCTATATACTGCCATGTAATGGAAACATTGGGATACGCTGTTAAGAAAAAAAAAAAGCAAAGCAGAAAAAACAAGTATATACAATATGCAACTGTCTACCCAAGAAAAAGGGAAGGCTATGAATACATATATTACACACGTATTTTAGTTCTTTATTTTTTAATAGAAGAATAAATCAAAATCTTAATTTAAAAGAAAATGGTTACCTATGAAAAGAACAGGGTTGAGGTGAAAGGAACAGAAACCCGATCTCTCTGAATATACTTTGTTTTGTAGATTTTACTTTAGGAACTTAAAAATGCTTTATATAATTATACAATTAATTTCAAAATTAAATTTAAAAACCAATCCCTGGCCGGGCGCAGTGGCTCAAGCCTGTAATCCCAGCACTTTGGGAGGCCGAGACGGGCGGATCACGAGGTCAGGAGATCGAGACCATCCTGGTTAACACGGTGAAACCCCGTCTCTACTAAAAAATACAAAAAATTAGCCGGGCGCGGTGGTGGGCGCCTGTAGTCCCAGCTACTCGGGAGGCTGAGGCAGGAGAATGGCGTGAACCCGGGAGGCGGAGCTTGCAGTGAGCTGAGATCCGGCCACTGCACTCCAGCCCGGGCGACAGAGCGAGACTCTGTCTCAAAAAAAACAAACACACAAACAAAAAAAATAAAAACCAATCCCTAAAAACTGAAAGCAAAATTAAGCAAATGAACATGTTTATCATGTGTGGAATAACCACACAGAATATAACCCTTTTTTTCTTTTAATTGAGACAAAGTCTGGCTCTACTGCCCAGACTGGAGCGCAGTGGCGCGATCTTGACTTGCTGCAACCTCCGTCCCGTGGGCTCCAGCCATCCCGTCTCACCTCAGCCTCCCCGGTAGCTGGGACTACAGGCGTGCACTACCATGACCAGCTAATTTTCTTTTTTTTGCAGAGACAGGGTTTCGCCACGTCCAGGCTGGTCTTGAACTTGTGAGCTTAAGCGATCCACCTGCCTCGGCCTCCAGAGTGCTGGGATTATAGACTATTGAGCCACTAAGCCAGGCCAACAGAGTAACTATTTCAAGGTGTTTAAAATACAGTAATTCCATGCAACCCCAGTGGTATACAGCCTAAGGACAAAAAGAATTGAAGAAACAATCTTGAACTGTTTCAGTAATCATTCTTGGTGGTGGTGCTGTTGGTATTATTATTCTGAGGTTGCTATCTGTGTATTATGGGATAAAGCAAATTAGTAGTTATGCTGGTATCTTTGGGAACTGGGACTTTTGGCATAGGAAAAATGAAATATAAACATAAGATTAATGAGGTTAAGTAAAATTTCTGCAGTCCTGAATTATAAATAGAAGTATCAGTATGAATAATTCATGATGTATTTTATCTTTAAAAAGTTTTCTACCTACCTCAAATTCTCCAGGAAACCTGACAAAGGTGTGTCAATTGTATTATCTGGCAATACCACTTATGGTAAAAATGACCCCTCATTGATAAATTACTTCTGGCCTGGGAATTCTATCTACAAATTATAAATACCTAATGGAAAGCCATAGCTCTGAGCTTCCCTGAATGTGGTGACTTCACTTGAAGAGACCCTGAAAGTTATGATTGTGGAGTTGCTATGATAGATTTAGGCTCCTATGGGGTATTGAGGCTGCTAGGCCAAGGCAGATCCTCCATTTGTTTGACATGAACCTTGCTCCCTCACACTAGAATTGTCTGGGGTGTGGGGACCGGGTAGGAGGTCCTGGAAAGTTACGTGGACTGCTACTAGGATTACTTCCACTGAAGAGGGAAGCTGGATGCTGATCTGCTATTAAGCTGTGTTTCCTGTCCTGCGTCCTTCTAAGTGAACACGATGCCATGCGTGGTCTATGGTAGTCTTGTGAGTCGGAATGCTAGCAGAACATAATAGGAAAACTCTGGCCGGGCGCGGTGGCTCAAGCCTGTAATCCCAGCACTTTGGGAGGCCGAGATGGGCGGATCACGAGGTCAGGAGATCGAGACCATCCTGGCTAACACGCTGAAACCCCGTCTCTAATAAAAAATACAAAAAAAAACTAGCCGGGCGAGGTGGCGGGTGCCTGTAGTCCCAGCTACTCGGGAGGCTGAGGCAGGAGAACGGCGTGAACCCGGGAGGCGGAGCTTGCAGTGAGCCAAGATCTGGCCATTGCACTCCAGCCTGGGTGACACAGCAAGACTCCGTCTCAAAAAAAAAAAAAAAAAAATAGGAAAACTCTCCTGAGGATACTACAGAATCCACCACACACATGCACACATACAAACAAGCTCTGTCCACTGAAAGGCCTAAAAACAATGGCTAAACAGGAGGGCTCCTAACACCTAGGTTGTGGCCTCTAAATATGACTCCCTATTGAAAATAAAGCACTTCTTGAACAAATGGCTAATTCTAGGTCTGGGGCAGGAAATGCACAAGATGTGACTGAAACACTTGTTATACCAGAAAGCAAAAAAATTATCCAACATTCCTGGGGTCATATCAAAAGGACTCAGGAGCCCATTTGAAGAAGCTCCCACTGGTAAAGTTGGAATAATGGGAGCATCAGTAATAATAATTGCAAGGGACTGAAATACATCAAATTTAGTTAGTTAGTTAGTTTTTGAGACAGAGTCTCGCTCTGTCACCCAGGCTGGAGTGCAGTGGTGCAGTCTCGGCTCACTGTAACCTCTGCCTCCCAGGTTCAAGAGATTCTCCTGCCTCAGCCTCCCGCTGGGATTACAGGCACACGCCATCATGCTTGGCTAATATTTTGTATATTTTAGTAGAGATGGGGTTTCACCATGTTGCCCAGGCTGGTCTCAAACTCTTGACCTCAAGTGATCCACCTGCCTCGGCCCCTCAAAGTGCCGGGATTACAGGCGTGAGTCATCGCGCCCAGCCCATCAAATTTATTTAAATCTATAAATTTATAATAATATTAAAAATATAAACAGATGTCAATAGTTACTTTTAGAAGATACTGGAGAGCCAGCTCATTACCTTGAAAAGTGGTGAATAAAAAAGAATCAAGCATTCTTCTTGCCTGTCCTATGAGAACTACCCCTCAGAGTATGATATATGTAGCGTTTTGTCTAAAAAGAAAACCAAAAAAACCCTGACTGTCATCAGGCCTCTAGACTTACCTACAAATCTGCAAGAAATACAGGTGATGGAGGTGATATCAAATGATACCTCAGGGGCTATAAAACAAAATTTAGACTTGTAAAGCCTATAGGACAAACAAATGCATTAGCAATAAATTCTAATAGAGAAAAAAAAATGGGAGTGGAAACTTCAGAAAAAAGAATGAAAAGATGTAGCTGTCAATCACAACGTATGGACCTTAGATGGTGTTCTTTTTTTTTTTTGAGACAGAGTCTGGTTCTGTCACCCAGGCTGAATGCAGTGGTGTGATCATAGCTCACTGCAGCCTTCAACTTCTGGGCTCAGGTGATCCTCCTGCTTCAGCTTCCTGAGTAGTTGGGACCACAGGTTCATGCCATCATGCCTGGCTAATCTTGCTATATTGCCCAGGCTGGTCAGAACTGCTGGGCTCAAGCAAGCCTCCTGCCTCAGCTTCCCAAAACAGGTGTGAGCCACCGTGCCTGGCTTCTGGACCTTATTTGGATCTTAATTTGAACAAACAAACAAAAAATTCATGAGTTGATCAGGGAAATGTGAACTCTGTCTAAGTTTTTAAGGCTACTAAGGAATTGTTAACATATTTTAGGTGTAAAAATGCCACTGAGGTTAGGTTTTCTTTTAAAAAATCTATTAGAGATATACACAGATATTGAAACATGAATTAATACAACAGCTGAGATTTGCTTCAAAATAATCTGAGGGAGAAGGTGGACGCATTGCTAGGGAAGAGAAAATAAGATTGGTCATGAGTTAGTAACTGTGAAAGCCGGGAGATGTGTAGAAGGGGATTCACTATACTGTTTCTCTACTTTTTGCTTATGTTTGAAATTTTCCATAGTAAAATTGTTTTTTAAGCCAATTCCTCTTTCATATTGTACTAATTATCTCCCCTCAAATTTTCATTTAACTTCCTTAGATAAAATCCCAAGTAGTAATGCTTTGACTCAAGTTCCTGAAGGCTTTCTGTAAAACAGAAGGTACAAATGTAGACCTCTCAAATGCTTCATGGCAAAGGTTCAACATTGTCCAAAAGGGTTTTACAGGGAGCACTAGCTCATAGAAACACAGATGCTTCACCCAGCAGCTTGAAGGAAGAGTCTAGCAATTTGTTACAATGTAACATATTACAGCTGGACAACTACAGGGCTTGGAGTTGATTTTACATGCTGTGTGACCTTGGGAAAAGAACTTCACCTCTTTGAGTCGTGGTTTCCTGATCTGTAAATCAGGGATCATGATACATAAAGTTCCTCGTATCATTCCTGGCACACATATACCAATTATAGCACTATTCTAAAGTGTTTACTGAGCTTATTATTAACCATAATTTGTAACTTAACAATGCTTCTAAGGCTCTCTACTCAAATTTCCCAAATTCAGGTATTGCTAGACTATATAGGAACGTTCCTTTCTAGGAAGAAAATATGTTAATGATCAAATGGTTACTGACACTTTTCCACTACAGACAGAGAAGTTTTTAATGGCCTGGTCCATTTCAATGCATGTATCAGTCATGATAGAAAATCAAGGGTTGTTTTATGCTTTCCCCGACACTAAATAGAGGTTTTATTCTCCTAGAAAATGAAACAAACTATAGCATTGCCCTTAGCAGATTCTTTCTGAATCATAGAGTTTCTCAAATCAGGCTATATGTTAGGAAGGGAAAAAAATTTACCAAAATACATTTTTAAGGCAATAAACAATTGCTTCAACAATGAATTCCTAATCAACTTAAAAGATACATTTTTCTTCTAGAACAGCCATTTCTTTCATCTTGTAATTAGACTTTTTAAATTTTTAGCAGCTCACATAACTTTCATGGCCATCCAACTTCTTCCCTAGAGCTTACATTGATAGAAAATGTTTTCTACTTTATTTTTCTAAACCGTCACCATGGGATGGCACCTATTTCATTTTCTCTTCAATTGCAGAAGAACTAAAGGTTGACTGCATGAATTATTAGCTATAGACTATATTCTTGGAAGGTAGCAATGTATGAGCTTTATGTGATTATAAATCCTCTAATGCCCACAAATCAATTTCCCTCCTGGTTAGCCCTTACTTACCCACTAACACAGTGATGACTTTGTTGCTGGCATATTGTTCTATCTCCCGCAGCCACTCAGGAAGGCAACGGAAGGATTCCTCACAGGTAATGTCATAGGTGAGGATCAAGGCATTGGCGCTTCGGTAATAACTCTGGGTAATGGACCGAAATCTCTCTTGACCTGCTGTGTCCCAGATCTGTAGCTGTAAAGGCATAACAGAAGAATCAGGTGGAGAAGGATCAGGTTGGAGAAAAAAAGAAAAAAAAGCTTTGCCTTGCTTTAGTTTGGAAATGTGAACACCTTTAATGGTTTAAATGTGTTTAGTGGGAACACAACGGTTACTTTCTGCCCTAAAGAAAAAAAAAAGCACTGAAAATTAAAAAAAAAAAATTGTTGGGTGTGTTTCTGGTTCGGAAGAGGGGCTTATTTTGTTTTCTGTGTGTTTTTTTTTTTCTTTGTTAAGAGTTTCCTTTTCATTCTTAAAAAATACACAAAGAAAATTCGTCAAGCATTTATTATGTGCCAAGCTCTATTCTAAGCATTTTACTTGTGGCAACTCACTTATTCCTCACAATAACCCTATGAGGTGGATACTATTACAATACCCATTTCTTGCATGAAGAATCTGAGGCACAGTGAGATTAATTAACTTGTTCAGCATCTCATAGCCAGTATGTCCCAGAACCAATTCAACCAGGCATTGTGGTCCCAGAGTCCACTTTCTTAAACACAATGCCATATTACAAAAGGCATGATACACAAAAAGCTGTTATCCTGTTACTGCTGGCATTTAATCAGCAACTGGAGGGACAGCCAACCTCACCACTTTTCCAGTTCGAAATTCAAATGAATGTATTAAGGTATTAACTTTGTTAAAGAAAACAAGAACCATGCCATGGCAGACAACAATATAATTTCCCTTCAGGTCTCTTAAGCTCTATGACCTTGGTCAAGTCACTTAATCTCACTGGGCTTCGAGTATTTTTTTACAAAAAGTGGTTAATACACAACCTGATGAAGGTTCACTTTTTCTGCAGTTATCAACCAGTTCTAAGTCCTAATAACTAATAATTCTAATAACAAAGAAGGCATTACTTCTCAATTTCCCTGAATTTCCCTGCACAGAGTAGACAACTACTGAAAACAAACTATCCTCCAGAGTATAAATCACAAGGCCTTGAGAAATAAGAACATCAACGAAAATACTAATATTTCTTTCTAATTGCACAAATTTTACAGGTCACAGGTGTATTCATGTCCAGTAAATAAGACTGCTTCCTCAGGAAGGCTTTCCAGAACCTTCAGATTAGGTTAGGTTCCCACTAAGCCACACCTCCACCCCACACAGTCTCTCTTGTAATACATCCTGCCATTCTCCCTCATGGCACCTGACATGCCTGTAGCACTTACTTGTAATAATTTGTTTAATAGCCATCTTTCCCACTAAATTGAAATCTTCATGAGGGAGACGTCAGGGTCCATTTAGAGCAAATAGAGAACTTGGCAAACAGGAGGTGCTCAAATATTTATTGATGGTCTCATTTAATCTTTACAGCAACCCAGTGAGGTAGGCAAGTGTATACCTCCCCATATTAATGGAAACTGTCCCCTAACTAACTGGTTACCCACGAAGCTAGGACTTGGCATCCAGGCCTTCTATTTCCAGTTGAGAACTCATTTCATGCTCCCATGCTGTTGTTGCCACCAAAGACTAACTAAAATGTGCATCTGTATCCAAAGAGGATGAATCCACTGGTGTCACTCTCTGCTCATACCAGGTTAGCTAGAGACTGCTGAGTGACCCGTAGTCCCTGCCATGAATCAGCAGCACACAAAGGCTCTCCTTTGATCTGCAGTTGCAGCTGCTCTTCGATGATACACATGAAAGCCTGTGTATGCTAAAGGCCGCTGTACAGATGTTACAGTTTTTGCTGGGACAAAGGCTATTTCTCTTCTCTGCCTCAAACCTAGGGACACGGTTCCTCTCTGCCAGGATGTGTCTTAGAATAACGGGCTATTGTTTTAGCTGCACTGAGTGCAGCTTTAAAACACTTGTGATTGTGATTTAGGTACTGTTCAGCATTAGAAATCAGTTTGTTCTCACATCTTGAGAACAGCTTCGAGGGTTAAAGCCACTGAAATATTTTCTAGAACAGCGATTGTGTGAGCATGCCAAGATATGTTACCTTCTCATAGGGGGCTGCCTGTTTCTAGCTGAGAGTTGATTATTGAGAATATTCATATTCTACTGCCTTTGTTACTCAACTTGGTTTCACCATTCTCTGCAATTCATTTGCACCTTTCAGCATCTATAGGACATTAACATATGCAAGGCACTGTGCTAGGCGCATGGAGTATATAAAGATGAGTAAAACACAGGGAGGATATAAAGATGAAGAAAATCATCCCTGATTTCAAACAGCTCACAGTCTATAGGAAGGACACACACAGTTAATTAACTATAGTAGAATACAAGATGTTCTGTTAAAAAGGAAGAGAGCGTCTCCTGCTGTTAGTCTCATGTCTGTCAATATGTTTTCAATACTGCAGCCACAGGCTTTCCAACCACTCTCACCTGCAGCATGTGGCTACATTGTTTGTCTACTCTCTTCTTTGCACCACTACTTAACCTCCATTGCCTCACCGTCACAATAATGTACTGCAATCATTGGTTTACTACTCTACTACTGAGTTCTTTGAGGGCAAAGGCTGTCTTCTATTTTACCTTACAGCCCCAGTACCTTCCTAACACAGTACATAGTATGTGGTAGAAACATTTGAATGATGGCTAACTGAATGAACAAAGGATTGTGGAATCACAAGGGAGGAATTGGTCAATTCTACTTAACAGATTAGTAGGGTATTAAAGAAGATTTCACAGATGGAGCTAGATGACAGTAAGTTGCTAAGGGGTAGTGATGCTTTACCACCACAGTGCTTGACACAAAACATTTACTATAACACAGGATGGAGGAATGAATGGATGGACAGATGGTTGAAGAAACAAATACATACAAATATTTTGATGACTCGCCTATCAATCAACATAGACCTGATTGGAAGGAGATACAGCAAATCTTCTATTTCTATTATGATTAATCTCCTAAGGCTAAAATGGTTTAAATTGAGCTTAGAATTTTGCTTATTACTCATTAATTTATAATAGACTAAAAATTATATGAGAAAGTTCTGTGTTTTTTCCAATTTTTTATTCTGCTAAAACATACATACAATTTATCATTTTAACCACTTTTAAACATACAGTTCAGTGGTCTATATATGTTTTAATTATATTTTCTACCAGAGGTCACTTTCATAATGCAGACTATTTTAAGAGAAGTGCCTCTTCATTAATTTTGTTTTTACTGATTTGGTGCTTACTTGGCCTTAATAGCTACAAGAATCTTTCTAATACCTTGGATTCCCTGCCTTCAATCCTGGGAGCCATCCTGGAAAGAATGATACTTGTAGAGGACACCGACGAGGGTGTCAGGAGAGTGGTCCTGCCACTCACCAAGCGGATGATGCCATACAAATCACTGGTGGATTCTCTTATCCACTGACTTTATGAGGCTCTGGGAAAGCCTGCAAACTACTAGCAAAAAGACACTTAAACATCACTGAGAAAAGATATTCGGTAAATGTTAAAGAAGAAGGATGACAGGCTGGATGTGGTGTCTCACGCCTGTAATCCCAGCACTTTGGGAGGCTGAGGCAGAAGGATTACTTGAGCCCAGGAGTGATCAATATGGCAACATAGTGAGACCCCATCTCTACAAAAAATAAAAATAAAAATGAATAGCTGGGCATGGTGGCACACACCTGCAGTCCCAGCTACTTGGGAGGCCAAGGTGAGAGGATCACTTGAGCCTAGGAGATCGAGGCTGCAGTGCGCTGTGATTGCACCACTGCACTCCAGCCTGGGCAACTGAGCAAGACCCTGCCTCAAAAAAAAAAAAAAAAAAAAAAAAAAAAGGATGACAGTAAGACAACAACTGTGCAGTTCTGCCCTCTTCTAAGGAAGGATTAAAGAAGTTATTCCTCATATGCCTACATGTTAATGAGGCCCTTAAATTAATGTGATTGAAGAGGGTCACTCTGTATCTTTATTTTATATATTGGGCGTGAAAGAATCACAGGCAAGTTGATTTGGACTGGATGTGGGAGATGAGCCAACTGTCACTTTTTATAAAGTTCTAGAAGCCTGAAAAGGTACTGGGGACAGAAAGTGTGCTGTGAATACAAATATGAGTAAAACACAAACCTTGCTCTTGGGGAGCCTGTGGCCTTATGGTGGAGTCAGATGTTATAAAAATATCAATTTTTGCAGAGTGTAATAAGCACTTTAAAATAAGGTTTGCAGAAAGAATAAATGGAATATTTGTGCCCGGGAATTTAGGAAAGAAAAATAAGCCTGTTCTTTAACACCAGGGACCATTCCTTATTCACCCTTATTTATGGCCAGTGCCTGGAAGGTAGTAGGCACCAACATTTCTGATCAAATAAATGAACTCATATATATATATATATATGAATGAATGGAAAACCCAAATATCTGGAAGTAAAATGCATGAAACAGTAGTTATCTTTACCCAACTCCTTGGGTAACTACCTCCCCTCCGCTAGGACAACAGAAAGCTACAAAAGGCTCTTCCCATCAATGCCTCCTGAGCACACTCCTATCTCTCTTTCCTGTCCCCATAGCCTAACTCCTTCTCCCCATCCCCTACACTATTTTTGTTCACTTTTCAGTTAGCATTTATGTGGATTTCATACCCTGCTTTCCTCTTCCAGTGCTCCAGCTCCCCATTCACTGCTGTATTTGGTGTGAATGTCTCTGCAGTACAAGCTATTTTAGTAGTCAGGGCTGGAAGAGACACTGAGAGAGCTTCTGGCCTCCACTCAAGGACCTCCTCCTAAACACTTCTCTGTGATGGCAAGTATCTAGAAAATGCTGAAGAGCATTACGGAGCTTCTCTGCTCTTCCCAAGGCACTCAAAGGAAAGAGAGCATGTACATATGGGAGAAGGATGCAAATGAACGGACCCAAACATAGGATGCTTAGGTTGGGAATCAAGGTAGAACTCTAAAATGCCAGTTTTTATTGCGCTGCTGATGGCTGGGCTCTCCTTCCTTTCCTTCCCTCTTTCCATCCCTCCCCCACACCCCCCTGACTCCATCTGTCTGTCTTTCTCTCTCTCTCTCTCACACGTGCTGCGCGCGCACAGACACACACACACACACACACACACACACACACACACACACACACACACGGTCTCGTTCTGTCACCCAGGCTGGAGTCCAATGGCACAATCATGGCTCACTGTAGACTCAATTTCCCAGGCTCAAACAATGCTCTCACCTCAGCCTCCCGAGTAGCTGGGACTACAGGTGCATGCCACCATGACCAGACAATTTTTTATCTTTTGAAAACATGAGGCCGGGCGCGGTGGCTCAAGCCTGTAATCCCAGCACTTTGGGAGGCCGAGACGGGCGGATCACGAGGTCAGGAGATCGAGACCATCCTGGCTAACGCGGTGAAACCCCGTCTCTATTAAAAAAAAAAATACAAAAAACTAGCCGGGCGCAGTGGTGGGCGCCTGTAGTCCCAGCTACTCGGGAGGCTGAGGCAGGAGAATGGCGTAAACCCGGGAGGCGGAGCTTGCAGTGAGCTGAGATCCGGCCACTGCACTCCAGCCTGGGCAACAGAGCCAGACTCCGTCTCAAAAAAAAAAAAAAAAAAAAAAAGAAAACATGGAGTCTCACTATGTCTCCAACTCCTGGCCTCCCAAAGTGTTGGGATTACAGGCGGGAGTCACTGTACCCGGCCTTGGCTATCACTTCTTTCCATAAGGCCCAGCTCTGAAGAGCCAATTGTGGAACTTCAGTAACTCTGACGGCAGGTAGAGCACAGTGCCAAACATCAGTATATCTACCCTCCTTCCAGGTGATTTAGTCTCACTTCACATTTCTTTCCATCACCTCCCTCCTTTCCTTGCTCCAGGTGATAGGCCTAGTGTGCCTTTCTTCCCCTCTTCTTTCATGGCAGGGGAGACCCCAGAAAGGCAGTGGTGTGTATTGGTTGGTTAAATGGGTTCAAATCCTGCCTGTCCCCTTTCCTATACTTATCTATGTGTAGCCATGGATAAGTTATTTAGCCTCTCTGAAGCCAGTAAAATGAGGATAATACCACTCACCCCATGGGTTTACAGTAAGGACTAAACTAAATATAACATATGTAAAAGCACCCAGCAGAGGCACTGGCAGATTTGTAGGTACTCAATAAACATTCTCTCCTTCGTCCTGTTCCTGGACACACCATACGTCTTCCAGGTACCAAACCATCCAGAAGCCACAAAGGCTGGAGGGGAAGGAAGCAGGCGGTAGAGAGCATGTATCCTTTCCCATACTCCTCATTTAGTGTCTTTCCTTTTTAGAGACAAGGATATGATAGGAGAGAGGATAATTTAAATAAGTGATTCATAATGAAACATAGAAATCAGGAGCCTCTTTCATGGGGCTGCTGTTTAGAGGAGGTAGCACCTGCTTATTGGCCCAGCTCAAGAGATTCAAAAAGAAATTTCTTCCTTGTCTTTATGTCACTTGTGACATGACAGGAGACAGGACAAACTTGCCTTAGCCATTTTCTGTCTTCTAATCTGTAAACACATCATCCAAAATTCCTTCCTTCCCCCATAAAAAAGACTAGAAGAGGCCGGGCGCGGTGGCTCAAGCCTGTAATCCCAGCACTTTGGGAGGCCGAGACGGGCGGATCACGAGGTCAGGAGATCGAGACCATCCTGGCTAACACAGTGAAACCCCGTCTCTACTAAAAATACAAAAAACTTAGCCGGGCAAGGTGGCAGGCGCCTGTAGTCCCAGCTACTCGGGAGGCTGAGGCAGGAGAATGGCGTGAACCCGGGAGGCGGAGCTTGCAGTGAGCTGAGATCCGGCCACTGCACTCCAGCCTGGGTGACAGAGCGAGACTCCGTCTCAAAAAAAAAAAAAAAAAAAAAAAAAAAAAACTAGAAGAACTCTGGAAATAAGCTGCTGCTATGGCTGAGTGCATTGTTTCAATGTGGGTTTCAATTTGGAGATTTAATAAATGTTATGAAAGCACTACTTCCCCTAACCTCTCACATAGCACATGACAACCTTAGTGAATATTTAACACCTTACCTTTACTTTTTCACCATTAATCTCCACTGTCTTAATCATAAAATCAACTCCAATTGTGGCTCCTTGACCAGGGGGGAAAAGACCCTGAAGAAGAAATAATGGAAAAGAACAGCTAAGCAAATATTTCCATTAAATGAAATTCTTTCTCCTCTCCCCCAGTAACACCCATCACCAGGTCCTTCCTTCAGCTGAGTTGACTGGTAGAAAAGAGAACTCTGGTTACCCTCAAGGGAGCCCTGTGCAACTCTGTATGCATGTCTTAAGGAAAAGAGAAAAGAGGGAGAAAGTGTGAGAGAGAAATGCTGAAACAAGAGGAAAGAGATAGGAGGACAGAGAAAAGGAGATAAGACAGGTGAAGGAGAAAACTGAGAAAGGGCAGGGGAACCTGATTTTAAGAATGAAACAGAAACATCAGACATGAATATAAGATTGAAGGGCATGCAACCACAGGGATGATATCAGAATCGGAAAGGTCAGGGCAAAACGGATAGGTTCTTTCTAAGAGGTAAAATCAAGGGTACTTAAAACTAGTTATCAGTCTTGAGCATGGACAGCCATGGGAGTGGGCAACAATATGAAAAAACAAATAAAAACTCAGCATGAGAAGCAGGAATAAGAGAGTTTTGGGATCTGTCTTTTTGGATCTCCAGAAGCTTCTGAATTTTCCTTTGCCCCAGGGTGATCACTGTTTTCCTCAGTGCAATGTACCATGCATATGTAATTACATGGATCAAAGCCAATGACACTGGGAAGATAATCTAAGAAAATTAAGTCATCAGGGACACAGTAGGGTAGAAACAGCATTAAACCAGGAGGCAGCAGCCTTAGAATCTCTGTGTAACCTCAAACAAACCACTCACCCTCTCTGGGCCTCAAATTCAATAAGTTTGAGGCTGATGTAAGCCATTTTAAAACAAACAAACAAAATGCTTTACTTCAAACTGGAAACTTAACCAGAAAGATGAGATTTTAACAAAGGCACAAGTATAATTTATGCAATTTACTATTACATAATGTTTCCTATAAGCTTAGGGAGGGAGTTGGGGGTAGCAAGAAATTCTGTCAAGAAAGAACTCTTCACCCAGTTTCTCTTCCCTCTTTACTTATATTCCAGAATTTCCAGAAATTAAAGTAAAATTGACTTTATTAGTTCTGGCAACTATGATGCAGATATCTTTAATTAAGAATTATTTAATTAAAGTTTTAGCTTAAAAGATTGAACTTCAAACCAAAAGAAAATGTTCTACTGCATGTCTACAAAAGATGTAAATATAAACATTCATAACTTTACTTTCAAATATTGAATCAATTTTCTTCTGTTTTGGTTTGGCTCAGAAACAAAAGCTGCCAAGCTTCAAGTTTATAGCTCCAGATGTTTGCACCTCAACAAATGCCAAAAAGTTAAACAAATTCTTCCCAATGTTTCACCTACCATTTTGTACCCCAACCCCTGTGCCTAAAAAACAGCTAGATCCAATTCATTTAAACTGTCTGCTAAATAATAAACATAATCTTGCCTCTGAAATATGAGTTTATGGTGGAGTTGAGGGGCTGGGAGGGGTAAAATGTAGACACAAAAGACAAATAAGAAAGAAGAAAAATGTGCTTGTTGGCAAAAAATTACTGTTGAAAATGGAGACATTTTCACATCTAATGACAGAGTTTGTGCTTTTAAAGAGAATGGTCTCAGAAGTTAGAATGTATAGGAGGTAGAAATTATCAGGCTTAGAACCTGGAACCCGGGTTCTAATCCTAGCCTTGCCACTCTATCTAATTTCACAATATAAGATCCTAAGCAAGGCATTTAGCCCCTCTAGATCTGACCTTTCATCTATAAAGTGAGACAGGGGGGTTGAACAATGTCCTAAGTGACCTTTCAATACTAAGACAAGGTCAAGGAAACTTTTGATAAAGGGATTGAAAACTTTGCTACATCTCTGTGTCTTATCCTTTTGTCAAAAGCAGAAAATATGACTAATGTTAGGTAGAAGTAAAACCAGTTGGAGTTTCCCATATATCTCCATGGCGGCTGACTGAGCCCAGATGCCTATTAGCTTGCTACTTTTGGTTTCAGCAGGCCACGGCTTAAAAAGCATGGGTTCTATTCACTTATGGGAAAACCCCTGACATTGCCAAAGTGACTCTGGCCCCTCTAGCTGTTTGTTATTCAATCTGCCTCTCTCGTTCTCCACAAAACCACAGACTGTCAGAGCTGGAAGGGGCCTTGGAGCTCACCCAGCCCCTAATGCGCAACAGGCAGCCCCAGGAAAGGGAGGTAACTTATCCAGGCTCATAGAGCAAGCCAGGGGCAGAACCAGGACTAGGACCCATGTCTCAACTCCCAAGCCAGTGCTCTTTCCACAGCGCCAGGTTATCCTATGCCTTAGATAGGGGGGCAGGTGCCAACTTGCTGAACAAATACTTTATGAAAATTCAAGATATGTATGTAATGGTCCTACGAAGGGTACCATTCATATTTTTAGGGGAAAACACATAAAAAAGGTCAACTTCGGAATGAGTTCTCACTCGTTTCCATATGAAAGCAGTAAATAATCTCCAGCAGTGATTCTCAAAAGGGTAGTCTCAAAGGGAACTTGTACTTAGATCATATGTGATAAGAATCGAATCCAACCCAGAGGGACCATTCAATTCAGTTCAGATAATTCTTCACTATTTTCATGTCGTTCCCACTGAAGAGATTTAGAAAATAGGCCTATTTGCTCCTAAATGAAAATGATTCATTCAAGTTTCCTGGGAGGATTAAAGGGGGCCTAGGCAGAATTTGACTGGTTTAATTTGTATTAGAGTTTTAAAAAATTTAGGTTCAGTTTGATGTCTAGATTCATTTGTTTCCACCTGGGGATTATTAACTAGTAACTTACTTTTATCCAATAATTTAGTTTTGATACTGCACACTGACAGCAAAACCACTTGCCTTTGTCATTAAAGGAAGCAAGAAGAGGCGTGGGAGGGTTGGTGGAGACTCCCAGGGCCATGCTCCCAGGAGGTGGTTTAAAAAATATGTCTCGGATAGATTGTTGGTGCGTGCTACAAAAAGAGCGGAATATGAGCCAAGGAAATAGCTTGTTTTTCCGGAAGGTCCCCTTTGGGAAGACTTATTGTTGTGACCTGAAAATGTTAATTTGAAGATGTGGGGCAGGGACAGTGACATTTCTGTAGTCCTAGATGCACAGAATTATGGGAAAGAATGTTGATTTCTATACAGTGTGGCGCGCTTTTTTAATAATCATTTAATCTTGGGAAAATTGAAAAAAAAAAAAAAATCCCTTGTCTAGGCTACAAAGCAGATAGAGCTTTCAAAGGGTGCATCAGGAACCCACAGCTAAGCCCCTGGCATTGAAACTGGTCATCTATCTCGACAGATTCCCCCAACCCCTCAGGCTAGACTGACAAACCCAACCCTGGGCTTACGAGTTCCCTTACCTGAGTGAATCTTCGGACGAGGCACGTCTTCCCCACACCAGCGTTGCCAATTAAAACAATTTTGAACAGGAAATCATAATCTTCCATACTCATTTACACAGCTGCAAGGCAAACACAGGCAAAAGTGAGAAGGGCCCAGTCAGACTTGCCCACAGAGCTCAAGCTGCACCAGCCTCATCTCCGGGGGAACAGGTCTGACTCATTTAAAGAGCAATTTAAAGCTCCTCTCTGGTGACCCTGCCAGCGAGACAGAAACACAGGTGTTTGGTCACAGACGGACTTTATTCCTTCTCAGCTACCTCATGCCACAGAGAATAAATGACGCAGATGTCCTTTCACCTGGTAACCTTTATTCCTCCAAGCTATCATGTCACAGTTTCCTCCTGCAATAAATCTGTTTTCTTTCAGCATGAAAAGGAGATGACAAATCCATGTGCAGGCAAGCTGGGGTGCAAAAAAGCAAGGACAATAGAGAGCCCATCCAGAGCTTAAAGGACATTTGTGGAATGTATATGACTGGAAAGAAGTGCTAGTGACGGGGAGACTGAATGAAGGGGAAGGAACTATAAAGGGCCGTTTTAGTCTCCTGCTTCTGGAAGTCTTAGGGTCCTACCAATGGTAGTCATAGCCATCTTTCCCCTCTACCTCCTATACGTCTCCTGCCAGCCATGCTGATGCTACAGGGCCTCCCAAAGTGCTTTTCCCAAAGTGCTTTTCCCAAAGTTCACTCCTCTGGGCTTTGGTATGTGCCATTTCTTCTGCCTGGGATGCCCTCCCTTCCACCCATTCTGCCCCTTGAAGTCCTTGAAGGTCCAATGCCAGCATCTCTTTCTCTTTGAATCTTTCACTGATATTCCCCAAATAAAGCTAAACACTTTCACCACTCCTCTGTCCTAAAACTTCACTTGCTGTATACAATTCTTTGTTCAAATATCTGCCTCATCCTTAAGAGATGGGATTATGCCTTTCAGTTCTATTTCCTAGCCCCTGGACAGAGTTACACTTTGTAAATGTCTATCCTACTGAAATAAAAAATTAGTTAATGGGCATGTTGCTTATATGTAGGCCTTAGTTTCTCCAACTGCACTAGAAAGACTGTGACTAAAAGGGCATACTAAAAGAATGCTCTGTCTACTTCAGTGGACTGCCGTTAAGATTTTTAAAAACTTACAAAAGAACCTTATACAAAAATTACCCAGGTGTGGTGGCGCGCTCCTGTAATCGCAGCTACTCAGGAGGCTGAGGCACAAGAATGGCTTGAACCCAGGAGGCAGAGGTTGCAGTGAGCCGAGATCACACCACCGCCCTCCAGCCTGGGTGACAGAGCAAGACTCTGCCTAAAAAAAAAAAAAAAAAAAAAAACAACCTTGATACACATAAAGCGCTATCCTGGTAAAAGCAATTGTAATCTACTGGGTGCCTACTACAGTACTACAGGAAATACAGAGAAGAAACAATGTCTGCCCTCAAGACCAACATGAGAAAAGTTAAATAATGAAAAAAAAAAAAAGCTAAATAACAATTTGCGCCAACAGTGGAGCTCTTTTCCTAAGGTGTAGGCAGAACAGACCCAGTAGACTCTGGAGAGTCAGGAAATGGGCAATAAGGGAGCTCAGGAGGGGAAAGGTGCTCGGGAGAGTAGGGCAGCCTCAGGGTCACTCCTACCAGCAGACCTGGAGCTCAAATGCCTGTAGCCTTGTAGGGCAGAGAGCAGAGCCCAATTAGCTGAATCTGTCAACTAGCCAGGGGAGAAAATTCCAGGTGTGCAAAGATGATGCCTGTGTAGATTTCAATTAATCCTTGGAAAAATAACTGACAACCAAGCCAACATGTAGGTGGCAGCTCATGGGGTTCCATCCCAGTTCACTGGGACTGTGAAGGAAAAACATTTCTCTGTACAAGAATCTGGGTCCATGAGCAGTGGTAGCATTATACTTGGCCCTTTATGTGTATTTCCATTTGTTTCTACAAGTATATGAGGTTTGTATTTACTAACACATTATCTATTTTACAGGTCAGTGAACTAAGGTTAAAGGAAATTAAGAGGGTGGCCTGAAATCATAAAGCTAAGAGCCAGACTTCATGTTCCAAAGGCATATAGTATCGTAAAAAATGGAGCCAGAGAGACCGAGGTTCATACCTGGCTGCCCTGACCTTCTAAATCTGTGCCTTTGGGCAAATGACAATTTTTCAAAACCTCAGCTTCCCCATCAACAAAATGGGGCTAATAACACCTATACCACAGAATTGTGATGCTTGAAAGAACGCATGGGAGCCCCTAAGGACAGTACCTGGCTCTTTGTCACCCAAACTCCTTAAAATGATTCTCAAATTTTCCATGATCTGGTTCCTGCTGTCACTGCCAGCTCTGTCTCCTACCACTCTCCTCACAATCCACATTCTAGGCTCACTGGATTTCCTCAGTTGCTTAAATACCATGGGACTGCCTTTCTCCTCAGACCTTCACATATATTGTTCCGTCTGCCTAGAACACAAAACACAACTGAACCTCGCACCCTCGCCCACCACCCCAAGCCTCCTCTAGATCTCAGCTTCAACATGACTTCCTCCAGTCTGCTCCTCTAACCTACGAAGGGCCTGGGCCTCCCCGCTCCAGGCTCCCACAATGCCCTCCTCCTCTCCTGCTGTAAACTCACCATGCTACCTGTAATTAATTATTCACATATCTCACACTCCGGCCCCATCCCTCAGCATTTCAGCCCTACACACGTGTACACTCATGACTGTGAGCAGCATGAGAGCAATGAGGTGTCTGGTTGAGTCCCTAACTGTGAGCAGCATGAGAGCAATGAGGTGTCTGGTAGAGTCCTAACCCCTCCCCATCATCATCATCTCATTCTATATTACTAAGTCATTTAATCCTCAAAACAACCCTATGAGGGGGATGCTATACTATTAGTATCCTAATTTGGTAGAGGGGGCTGCTGAGACACAAGAGAAGTTAAATAAGCAGTCATAAGGTCCCACAGCTGATAACTAGTGGAGCTGAGATTCATACCCAGATAATCTGGCTCTCGCATTCATGTCCTTGAACCACTACCCAAGTGACTTTCACAATGCTGGCTCAGAGCAAAAGCTCAAGAAAGATGGATGAATTACATGATGAAGGACAGGCACTTAATCAATGTGATCGCTCTTTCCTCTTCCCCTCTGGCTTCAAATATAAAACTCTACCACCCTGTAGAAGTTAAACAAGAATCAAAGTCAAACTCCTGATAAACACTCAGGGACATGATATGTAAACTAAAATTCAATAAAGCTATTAGAAAGAAAAATCATAAAACTCACGGAAAGGCACACGGGCAGCAGGAAGGCATGAGGCTCTGTGGACCACAACTCTCTGCTTTCATAAGCCCATAAGAAACAGGAAACACAGGACTGGACTGCATTCTTTTTCTGTGCCTAGATTGTTTGACACACACTCATTTCTACATCTTTGCTGGAGGTCAAAGAGCCAAAGCAGGAAATCCAGAGGAGAATGTCAAAAATAAAGACTTTAGAAATAGGACTCTTAAAGAAGGTTCACAGTGCCCCAGTGATGCACCTTTAGAAAAAGAAAGTGAAAAAAAGGCTTTGTCATAGTGAACATTATCTCATGTGGTCACCACCTGGAGCAGGCTACAGAATAAGTTAAGACATTACCTCTTTCTATAAGAAATTAATGCTCTGTTGAATGTGTTTTTGTTTGTTTTGCTTTCTTTTGTTTTTGAGGCAGGATCTTGCTCCGTTGCCTATGCTGGAGTGCAGTAGCACGATCACGGATCAAACGACCCTCCTGCCTCAGCCTCCCAAGTAGCTGGGATTACAGACACAAGCCACTATGCCCAGCTAATTTTTTAAATTTTTTTGTAGAGACGGGGTCTCACTATGTTGCCCAGGCTTGTCTTGAACTCCTGGCCTCCATCAATCTTTCCACCTCAGCCTTCCAAAGTGCTGGGATTACAGGCATGAGCCACCATGCCAAAATGTTGGATGTTTTTAAAATGGACCTCTGGGTAAAAATTGGTCTTTAATAATGCAGGCTGTCTATGGGTAAAGCTGGACTGTAAACTCCAGGTTATCTGTTGTAGTTACTGTTTTGCTTCTAATGGAAAACACATTACTGAACAAAAGATCACAAGATTATCTGCAAACTTCTACTCTTTGAGGAAGCCCTTCTGTTTGGTACATAAAGTAACAGCCCAGGCATCACCAATCCACATGTGATGAGATAGCATTTCCCCCTGAATAAGGGAAACCCATTCAGAAGCATTTACACCCAGCCCTAAATTGACAACAAAAGTCATGCCTCATCTGGGGAGCAGACATGCCACAAGATATGCTACTAACCAAACACTACTGCCGTATTTTATATTCTATTAATTGTTAACATTGATAACAGCTTAACATTGGTAACATTGATATTCGGTGCTTTTTATGTCTTGGGTACTCTTCTACATGTATTTGCTCATTTAATCCTCATAACTCTATGATGTAAGTACTCCTATTATCCCTAACTTGCAGAAGAGGAAGCTGAGACAGAGATATCATCCTAAAATCACACAGCTAGTTAGTCTCAGGACCAGGATTCAAACCTAGATCCATCTGACCCCAAAGCCTAGTTCTTTCTGCAACAGGATGCTGCTACCCTCTGTCTTGTAATTAACATTGTCTCTCTGTCATGAGAGCTAGAGGCTCAGTTGAATGAGGCCCCAGGCCCTTTGAACTGCAGTGTTCTAGAATCTTCCTGCTCTGGAAGCAACACACCCACACTGATGGAGCCACACACTGAACTTCAGATTACACAAGCGCTGCTCCTCACCTTGCCCTCCAGCCCAGGATTCTTTCAGGACCTGAAGTCACACTTCAGCTGCATCACTCTCACAATTCAGTCATCATTCATCCCTGTAAGCAAGTACCAGGCATAGAGAATATAAACAGGAGCATAGATGAGCAAGCAAAATCCCCAGTATCATCATCACCACAACAGTTGTAAATAAATGGATACATGGATAAGATTCAAACTGGAAAAATAGATGAGCAAGATAAAAAAAATGAATTTTAAAAAGGTACAGGAAATGAAATCTAGTATGAAAAGCTTGAAAAGAAAAACAAAAACCATTCTAAGCAACGTGAATTTGGCAACATTTAAACCATTCTTTAAAAGTGGCCTTTACCAGGCATGGTGGCTCACGCCTGTAACCCTAGCATTTTGGAAGGCTGAGGCAGGAGGATCATTTGAGCCCAGGAGTTCAAGGTTGCAGTGACCCATGATCACACCACTGCATTCCACCCTGAGCAACACAGTGGGACTCTATCAATAAGTGGCCTTAAAAAAAGCCTGTATTCACTGGTGCACACCTGTGCATTTTTCCTCTTTCCCTTTAGGGCTCAATATAACAGATAAAGTCAGAGGCCAGGTCTTCTCCCCAACTTTCTGACACACCTCCAACCCCAGTCCCCTAAAATATTTTGGTGACTTGTCCTTATTCAAAAACTGTGTGTCTCAGGCAGGTCCTTTGGGCCTTGACTTGGTCTGTAAAGGGAGGGGCTGGGTAAACAGGCAACAAGGCCCCTTCCCATGGCAGCAAGTGTGGTTACTCTTTCATACCAAAGAGGCAGCGTAGGCAATGAAGCCAGAGGGCCTGGGTCTGTTAAAGAGCACTGTGTAGTTTCCTTATCCACAAAATGGGGATGATATTAGAACCTATACCACTGAGTTGCGTGACAGGCAAATAAGATAATATATGGACAGGTACTCCTTTCAAAAATATATAAATAGTTTTTCCCAGAATTCTGACAAAAATCATACATACTGATTGCAGAAAATACAGACAAGCAAAAAGGAAAAGAAAATTACCTATCATCTCCTTCCCTACCCAGACCTTCTCCGGGAAATAATTAGTTAGCATTCTGGTATACATCCTTCTAGTCTTTTACTTTTTTCTTTTTAGACAGAATTTCACTCCTATTGCCCAGGCTGGAGTGCAATGGCGCGATCTCGGCTCACTGCAACCTCTGCCTCCTGGGTTCAAGTGATTCTCCTACCTCAGCCTCCCCAGTAGCAGGGATTACAGGCATGCGCCACCACGCCTGGCTAATTTGTATTTTTAGTAGAGACAGGGTTTCTCCACGTTGGTCATACTGGTCTCGAACTCCCAACCTCAGGTGATCCGCCCACCTCAGCCTCCCAAAGTGCTGGGATTATAGGCGTGAGCTACTGCACCTGGCTCTAGTCTTTTTCTTTATATATACTCGTGTCTATGTGTATATTTTATTACAAATTTATTAATTTAAAAAACAAAAACATCATAGAATTATATAAATTTTTTTCGATAAAATGGTATTTTCCCAAAACCCAAAATCAGAACTCATGGTCTGCAAATAGAACCGATTACCAGAGACCCTCAAAATTCATTCAACGTTTGGTCATATGACCCTAGATACTCAGTAAGTGGGGGGTGTAGAGGATAGCTTCACAGTAACACAACTCTGAGAAATACTAACTATTATCACCCAATCTTGGAGGTTTAAAATGTTCTGAAACTTCCCATAATGAAGGCTAGTTAACTTCATTTAATCCAGGATTTACCAAACATGATTTTAGCTGAGAATTCTTTTCTCATATAAAACATCTTTTTTTTTTTTTTTTTTTTTTTTTTTGAGACGGAGTCTCGCTCTGTCGCCCAGGCTGGAGTGCAGTGGCCCGATCTCCCTCACTGCAAGCTCTGCCTCCTGGGTTCACGTCATTCTCCTGCCTTAGCTAGGGCGCCCGCTACCGCGCCCAGCTAATTTTTTGTATTTTTAGTAGAGACGGGGTTTCACCGTGTTAGCCAGGATGGTCTGGATCTCCTGACCTTGTGATCCGCCCACCTCGGCCTCCCAAAGTGCTGGGATTACAGGCGTGAGCCACCCAGCCGGGCATAAAACACCTTTTATATATGCCTTGCTACTAGGGCTCCATGAAACAGTGTAGTAAACACTATTATATTTTATAGCATTTGAAATAAGAGCTGCCCAGGTAGGGTTGCCAGACACAGTTAAAAAAAATAAATAAATAAGAAATCCAGGTCATGTCACCCTGACCATGTCAAATTTCAGTTTCAGATGGTCAGATGGCAGCAAATACATTTTAATATAAATTTGTTCCAAATATTGCATGAGACATATTTTAAAGTTTGTTGTTTATCTGAACTTCAAAATGAACTGGACATCCTATCTCAGTACTCAGATCGCAGTAGAAATAGAGGCCCTAGGCATAACACCATGCTTGCCCAGAAGCTATGGAGGGTGATGGGCAGGGCATGAGAAACAAGATATCCCTGATAAATCCAAAACAGCCAGAGGAATAAAAAAGGGCAAGTAAAATTTCAAGAAGGCATCATAGGGGTTCTTTAGAATCTGGGCCAGACTCTGGAGGGTGGGTTCAGACGGGCACAGAGGGCTCAGCAGGTGAGTCTCACCCTCTTTGATGATCCCAGAGCACTGTGGACCTTCCTCCAAGTATGTCCCCACGTGTGCGTCTGGCCCGTGGAAGGAGCCATGCTATATGTGTCTCTCACCCTTATTATCCTTAAGGACAAGGACTGTACCTCAACAAGACACCTGTCTCTTCTTATCCCACTGTTGTGTTCAGTAAGTGTATGTTGAATTGAAAGCCTTTGATCCATCTTTCCACCTAACAAGGTTCTGTCCCTGGAAGCTCATTATTGCTTAATCACTAGGAGGCAATTACTAACTATTACTATAATCAACTGCTGCAAGCTCACTTGCTTTACATCAGCTGCTAATTTCATGTTATTGCAAGTTAATTATTCTCCTTGGCCACAAATGTCAAATACCCACCTGTGCTGTGGCTGCTCCTTATTCACCAGACTGTAAACTCCAGCATTTTTACATGGCCCTTTATAGTTTACAAAATTCTTTCACAAACATTATCTAATCTGGACCTCCCAACAACTTCAAGAGAAAGCTCTCATCATTTTGCAAATGAGGAAACTGAGGGTTTAGGTGATGAAGTTACTGACTTACTCTGACACACTAGTGAGTCACAAGGTGGCCTCAGTATCCTGGCCATCTAGAACTTCTCCTCTGCCCGAACATACTATGTGTTCCCAGGTTCCTGGCCATTTGGACCATGATTTGAACACACTGTGTGCTAGGAATGGTGCTAAATGTTTTCCACATGTAATCTTATGTAATCTTTTCAGTAGTCCATCAAATGGGTGTTACTATTCCCATTATACAGATAAAAAAATTGAGGTTCAGAGAGATTAATTAGTTCAAAAATCAAACAGCTAATGAGTAAATGTGCCTGGATTCAAAACCCAGGTCTTTCTGGAAAAAAATTAAGTTGGAGGTCTGTCTCACTCCTTATACTAAAATAAATTCTGGACAGATTCAAAGTTTGGATCTAAAAAACCGAAGGCATAAAAGTACTAGAAGAAAACATTATATATATACACACACACACACACACACACACACACACACACATATAAAATCTTAAAGTAGAGAAGGCTTTTTAAGAATTACTCCAAATCAAGGCTATAAAGTAAAAAGACTGACAAATTTCATTAAATGTTTCAAAATTCTAAATGGCAAAACAGTAAAAATGAAGAACTGACTAAATATCTGCAATATATATTATTGAGGTCTAACTGATTACATGCATAGAAAGTTCCTATAAAATGAATATGAAAAATTCAATAACCCCCTAGAAAAAACAGGCTAAGGACATGAGCAGATAATTCACAAGAAAGGAATAAAAATAGCACTTACATTTTTTTTAACTGATCAAATTTACTCACAAAAGTAAATTCAAACTATAGTAAATTTATAATTATAAATTATAATTTTAACTATATATAGTTATAACAAGAGGCCATTCATCTCAGATTGGCCAAGTTTATCCTGTACTGGTGACAGTATAGAGAAATGGGGCACTTGTATACTACTGGTGGGAGGTAAATCAATGCAACCTCTATGGAGAGCACTATTGATTTAAAGCTAAAAACGCTATTACAAACCCTCTGACCCAGCAATTGCACTTCTAGGAATCTATCACATTTATACTCACAAAGGCACATGTAGTGGGATATTTATTACAACAGTATTTGGAATAGCAATTACAAAAACAACCCAAAAGTCCATCAGCAGAAAATGGTTATATAGATTAAGGTAGCCATACAACAATGGACCACCACACAGCCTGCTATGGATATCTGCAAGATATATTAAATGAAAGAAGCAAGGCAAAGAATGGTGTGTTTATAGTATGAAGAAATGGTGGGGGCATGTGAGTCTATATCTGTATAGGCACAAGATATTTTTGGAATGATACAAAAAAACTGGCAACAGTAGTTGCCCCTGGGGAGGCTATAATATTTAGCTCTTTCTAGGAAAGAAGATAACCTCCAACTCTTAAAATATACTCTGCCCTTTTATTCAGTCTATAGTAGTGATTCAAAAGAAAGAAAGTTTTCCTAATACAGGGAGAGGCCCTTTTTTTAAAAAAAAAGATCTATTTAGGGTGCTCTGTTTCAATCTTTCTGTCTTTCTCTTTGTCTGCCTAGCTGCACCCCTTCATGGGACAGAGACCCCAAGAAGGAATGTCCCACCCAGACTCTGGAGTTGCTTTTCCAGTTCACCGTGTGTATTACTGCCTTCTCTAAACCATGTCTCAGCACAGTGAGTCTCTACAAGGAGGATTCATTCTTTCACACCGACTTCCCTCAAAACCAAGTATCCACAGTATGGCAGCCAAAACCAATGGATCAAACAATAGCTTGCGTGTGTCATGAATAAAAACAAAACTCTCACACATTCATACAGCTTAGAAATTACTCTCACTTCACTCTGACACAGAACATTTCTGAGGAAGCAGAAGGAGCTCATCTTTTTCTCCCCATTGTACAGAGATGAGATTTGAAACCAAGATAGTGACTTGCCTCAGGCCACGCAGCTTGTAAGCAACAGAGCCAGAAGAGCAAACACAGGTCCGCTGACTCCAAATCAGAGCTGCTGCCAGGACAAATAAGATCTGCAAATATAAATCCCTATTGGGCAAGGCCACAGACAAAACCATCAGGGGGGCTGGCATGAACACATGCCATGGTGTGGGGGTGGAGTTAGGAGGAAGGAACTCAGAAGCAGCCCTTGGAATACTTTTTAAGATATGCAAAAAGTACAAATGAAAATGAAAAATAAAGCAGGCCTGAGACCTCCACAATACTATTTTCAAAAATCAAGACAATCAAATATTCGATTTTATTCTTTGTATATTATGTTTGATATTTTCCTCATTCCTAGAAATACAAAACAGATTTGGGATTCCAAACATGAGAATGATTCCACAAAGCAGCATTTTGTCAGCATTAACCCAAGCAAACACCTGAATTATCTTCCGGTGCTCTTTCTGCCATAGTGAGAAGCTGGCCATAGGGAGCATCCCTGCACTAAGCACAGATTTGGTTTTCCACAGATGGGTGAGAGCAGAAGGGAGGAGGCCACCGCTTAGGACCCACTCAGTTAACTCCCCAGGCGGGGCTAATTTGTTTTGTACCACAGCACCTGGGAGCAGGTGTTTGACAAAGAGGCTCAGATGTGCCTGGAAATGCTCCTGCTTTGTTTCCTGGGGGAAGAAAAAGGATACCCCTCCCACTCATCAACTCCTTTCCAAGTTGGAGAACTTCTGTCTGCAAAACATGTTTGTTAAACGGCCCTAAAAAAGGACCTTGCAGACCCAACTCGCTGTTTCTGTCTTCTGCACAAGCAGGTGGGGCTCCCTCTGTTGTCCTCCAACAATAAACAATACCACTGCAAAGAGCTCTGGGCTTTGCCCCATTGCCCTCCCAGTTGTATTCTCTAAATCAGGGACCGTGTCTAATCTTTCCTCTGCAGAAGCTTCCCTGCGCCTGCTTGGCTGGACAGGAAGAACCTTCTTATCGGCTTATTCAGTCTCCTCCCCCCCGGCTGAACACACAAAGCAGCCCGGCCAGGCAGCCAGAGGTCAGAGCCATGGCTCAGAACTGGGCTCAAGTCTTTCCCCTGATGGTCCTCTGCCCTGGTGATCAGAGGCGTACCAGGAACAGAGATGTCTTCTGCCCGATGGAAGACTGTCATACCAGGCTGGACCCCTCCCTCAGCTGTTCAGACTCCCTCCTCACTGGAAGCAGGAGAAAAAGTGATAGGGAAGCAAGTGTCCACATGCTCAGCAACCCGAATAGATGAAGACAAAAAAAGAACTCTCCCAAGTTTGTCTCTCAAGTTTGTGACAGGTCCTGTGTCAAGCAGAAGAATGACTACTTGTCTAGAGCTTTACACACAGCAGACCATTATTGCATCCTTGAATCAGCCCCATTGAGCAGAATTTCTTACATACTGTCACTATCAATATGTTTTCACATCTATAGAGCACTTTTAGTTTCCTAAGTGTTTTCCAGTGCATTATCTTGGCAAATTCCTGCATCATGGCCAATTCTTATGCAGAAGATAGAGTACAAATTTTCCGTCAACAGGGACGGACACACACACATGCACACACACACACGCACACACACAGCATACCATAACCACCTATCTGTCACCAAGGCCTGCTTGGATACACCCCTGCTTAACCCCTGTCCCTACTGCACCAACATGGCTCAGGGCCTCGTCCAGCTCTCCCCCATCCAGCCTCCTGCGGACTTCTAACCAGGTTCCCTGCGGCCAGTCTACGAAGTGTTTTCCCAAAAGTGCCAACTAATTATCAGCCTTGAGGATGCAGTTAAACTCCTTAGGTAGGTTGGTGTAACAAGGCTTTTCATAATCTGGCCGAAATTCACCTCTCTTCAATTCCCATATACCTTAGACTCCATCACGTAAGAATGAACTCTGGGCTCCTTAAACTTGAATTCAACAAGTATTTATTAAAGAAACGGCCAAAAAGCAGGAACCTTTTTTTTTTTTTTTTTGAGCAGAGTTTCTTTTTTTTTTTTTTTTTTTTTTTGAGACGGAGTCTTGCTCTGTCACCCAGGCTGGAGTGCAGTGGCCAGATCTCAGCTCACTGCAAGCTCCGCCTCCCGGGTTCACGCCATTCTCCTGCCTCAGCCTCCCGAGTAGCTGGGACTACAGGCGCCCGCCACCTCACCCGGCTAGTTTTTTGTATTTTTTAGTAGAGATGGGGTTTCACTGTGTTAGCCAGGATGGTCTCGATCTCCTGACCTCGTGATCCACCCGTCTCGGCCTCCCAAAGTGCTGGGATTACAGGCTTGAGCCACCGCGACCGGCCAAAGTTTCTTGTCATCCAGGCTGAAGTGCAATGGCGAGATCCCAGCTCACTGCAACCTCCACCTCCCAGGTTCAAGCAATTCTCCTGTCTCAGCCTCCCGAGTAGCTGGGATTACAGGCACCCACCACCATGCCTGGCTAATTTTCGTATTTTTAGCACAGACAGTTTCACCATGTTGGTCAGGCTGTTCTCAAACTTCTGACCTCAGGCAATCCGCCCGCCTCGGCCTCCCAAAGTGCTGGAATTACAGGCCTGAGCCACCACGCTCCGCCAAAAACGGGGAAATTTTTAAGCCAAAATAAGTAGTCTCTTTCAAAGAGTTCTAGATTTCAAAAAGTCTATGAAATCAATAATTCTGTAACCATGCTGCAGGGTACAGTTTGAGGGCTGGGTGGAAGATGTGGATGTGTGAAACTTACCAACAGATGGAACATGAGGGAAATCCTAAAGAAAATATAAATTCTGGGATTTTAATCCCAGGAACAACATGCCCAGGGATCCAAAAACACCAAAAATAAACAAACAAACAAAGAAATAAATAAATACAAAGAACAAAAGACTAGAGAGGTCCAAACTTATTTCAAGATAAACAGATAAATAAATGGCCACTGGTGTTAACTTATTGAAGGCAGGAATGGCATCCAAACATTAACAGGTGAAGTAGAAAGAGGCACAACTTTCCTCAATAGCAACTTTTCAGTACTCATCAATACTCATCAAAAGCCTTTCAATACTCATCAAAAGTCTTCACAAGGTCCACACACTTCAACCCAGCAAGAGGAAAATTCTGCTTCTGGGAATTTTCCTACAGAATGCTTCCTAAATGTGCACAAAGATTTACTTATTTACTTCCTTTTACTTTTTGTAGAGATGTGTTCTCACTATGTTGTCCAGGCTGGTCTCGAACTCCTGCTCTCAAGTGATCCTCCTACCTTGGACTTTCAAAGTGCTGGGATTATAGGTTTGGGTCACCACATCTGGCCAAGAGGACCCCCAAGATGGAGGGAGAAGTAAAACTTCTATACAGCAATAGAGAAGGGCTAATAGAGAAGCCACATGATACAACATTATGAAATAAATATTTGGACTGGGTGTGGTGGCTTGTGCCTATTATCCCAGTGCTTTGGGATGGCAAGAAGGAAGGATCACTTGAGGCCAGGAGTTTGAGACCAGCCTAGGCAACATAGCAAGACCCAACCTCTACAAGAAATTTAAAAATTAGCCAGGTGTGGTGTCATATGATGTTCCTAGCTACTCAGGAGGCTGATGTGGGAAGATCTCTTGAACCTAGAAGTTAGGCATTACAGTGAACTGTGATCATGCCATTGCACTCCAGACAGAGTGAAATCCTGTCTCTAAAAAACAAAAACAAAAATAAATAAATAAATACTTAGAAGGAAATATATTTTTAAAATTCTTACCTGTGGGTGGTGAGATTATATGAATAGCTTCTTTCCTTTTTTAAAATATTTATATCTTTTCCAATGCACATTAGTAAAATATCTTAGGGGCTCAATAGTGGGGAGGGAAACATGGGACAGGTACACATATATGAAGCCAGTGACCATCCACATTCAATGGGCTCTTTTAGAAGGCAGGGTCTTACTTGGCACATACCAAAAGCCATAAAAGAATTCAAACCTTTCATGCAGTTAGTTCACTGCTAAGAATTCACGTTAGGGAAATAACTGAATGAACCCAAAATGCCAAATGAACAAAAATATTCATTACCTCTTATCTAAAAGAGTGAAGAACTAGAAACAATCAAAATGTCCAAAGGAAAGTTCCATATAGAACATCAACACCATGGAATGCAAGGCAGCCATTAGAAATGCCAATTATGAAAACTATGTAGAAAAATGAAATAGTGTTGACAATAGGCTGTAAAATGAAAAGAATTCACAAAGCTGCATTTGTCAGGACTGCAGCTATGAAAAATACGCATGTATATCAACAAGAGCATTTCAAAAGTAAAAATGTGTTATGCTAGAATTATGAGATTACAGAGAGCTTTTATTTTTGAAGTCTGTTATTTTTTAAAAAAACAAGTTGTTAACATTTTGCATGTACCATAGACACATTTTCAGAACTTTGGAAACACAGAAAAGGGAAAAATGAAATTGCCAATACGAATGCAATCACTGTCAGCATTTTGATGTGTTTCTCCTAGTTTCTTTTTCCTATGTACCGGCTGGTTTTGTTTTGTTTTGATCGTTGTGGTAATCGTATCAACAATTCTTTAAAGCAGTTACAAAATCATTTCAATTTTGAGAAACCAGAGAACTTAATATAAATCTTGTACTATAACATAGTGGCGGCTATCAAGAGACCTCATATAATGTCAGTTTGTAAGTAATAAAACAGAATATTGTACCACTATGACAAAATAGATGGACCAATCAAGGTTCCTAACACCTGAAGATGACTTTTAGGCCTATTTCAGTAGCCATAAGCCAAGAGCATGGCGAGTACTGTGTATTAAAGCTGGAGAGTGCATAACCTAGTTGGAATTAGAAAGGCGTTTAACAGACTGAAAACAAAAAGATACAATGAGGTACTAAGTTTTCAGATCAGAAGAAAGCTGAAGGAAACCAATTCAATTGGTCATTAGGTCCAGAATATTTAACTTCCTTTACATTTCTCATACCTTTACTCTCCTGGCCTCCTGCCCTTCCCTTCACCAAGGCCAGACTCTGGTAGCTGGGCAGCAGCTGCTGTGTTCTGCTTGTTTTCCCTGCCTTCCTCCTGCCTCCCCACATGCAGGCTGTCCTTCTTCCATTCTGCTGCCAAATGCAATGCAGACCATCACAGGCCTAATGTGCACCCATATCACTTTGGACTAGAGAGAGAAACAAGGGCAGGGAAAAACACTATCTAAGCAATGCACAGGCTTGGCCATGCACTAAATGAAGGGAGGCTCAGTCTGTTGTCACCACTGAGGGGCTCAGTTTCTGCAGGAGTGTGATGCTTTTGTGCTTCTCAAACAACAGGGTCCCTCAACACAAACTGATGATTCATCTATTATATGCAGGTCTTCCAAAGACTCTGCCCTCTGTCCTAAGGATAGAGGAAAAAAGCTGCTGTGTTGGACTGTCTAAGATGTGGTATGCCACCGCTAGCATAGCAAACCTCACTCAGAGGCAAGAAGAAATAGAACTTGGCATTTTTTGCCTTCAATGCTTTTAGAAATGAACACTTGTACAAGATGTAATGCGACTCCACTGCAGTCTCTCCAAAGAACTAATCTAATCATGTCATTCCCACACTTAAAACTCTTCCAGGGCTCTGGCTGCCCCCACAAAGTTGTCCGTAAGAAGTAGTACAGTGCCCTGGTTAAGAGGGCAAACTTTGGAGCCACACTGCCTGAGTCTGAATCCTCAGAATGCTCTTTCTGAATGCTCTGAATGCTCTTGATGAGTTGGGTGACCTTGGGCAAGTTCCTTGTCCTCTCGGTGCCTATATTTATTTATTATTATTTTTAAGAACAAATTCAATACCTATCTTATGTGTATTTATTTACAAATAGGGATAATAACAGTATTTACCTTATAGGACTGTTGTGCAGATTAAAGGAATTAATACAATAAAGTACAAAGAAGAGGGCCTGGCAAAGAGGAAGTGCTCAATAAATGTTAGGTGCTGCTACTGTTATTGTTACTGTTGGCGAAAGTTCAAATTCTCCTGCAGGGCATGCAGAGCCCTCCACAGCCCAGCACCACGTATCTTTCAGACTTTGCTTCTCATAACCTGTTACCACTATGACTACTGTTACGATCACACAGTCTTGCCAAGTTCCCAGAGCATGGGCCCCTAGACACCTTTACTCACAGGGCTCATCTCTCTTTACTGGGTGGTAAACAACCAATTATCTCTCAAACCGTACCCACCCTCCCTGTAAACTGGTCACTCTCTACTTTGTGCCTCCTCTATGTTCTGCAGACTTTCTCCATAGATAATTTTTTAAAAAATTTTTTTAAAATTTTTTTTTTTTTTTTTTTGAGACGGAGTCTCGCTCTGTCGCCCAGGCTGGAATGCAGTGGCCAGATCTCAGCTCACTGCAAGCTCCGCCTCCCAGGTTCATGCCATTCTCCTGCCTTAGCCTCCCAAGTAGCTAGGACTACAGGTGCCCGCCACCTCGCCCGGCTAGTTTTTTGTATTTTTTAGTAGAGACGGGGTTTCACCGTGTTAACCAGGATGGTCTCGATCTCCTGACCTCGTGATCCACCCGTCTCAGCCTCCCAAAGTGCTGGGATTACAGGCTTGAGCCATCGCGCCCGGCCTATTTTTTAATTTTTATTTTTATTGTTTTGAGACAGAGTCTCACTCTGTTGCCCAGGCTGGAGTGCAATGGTGTGACTTTGGCTCACTGCAACCTCCGCCTCCTGGGTTCAAGAAATTCTCCTGCCTCAGCCTCCCTAGTAGTTGGGATTACAGGCATGTACCACCACGCCTGGCTAATTTTTGTATTTTTAGTAGAGACAGGGGTTTTGCCATGTTGGCCAGGCTGGTCTCAAACTCCTGACCTCGAGTGATCCGCCTGCCTCAGCCTCCCAAAGTGCTGGAATTACAGGCATGAGACACTGCGCCTGGCCAGACACTTTATTATTCTTGTTGGTTTATGTATCCTGTTTCCTCCACTAGGCCTTAAGGACAGAGGCTCCTGCAAATTCCTATCTGTATTCTCATTGCCTGACATTTCAGTAGACTAAATATTAAATAAATGCAAAAGAAAAACTGATCAGTACACACAAAAGCTGAGAGGGCTTTTCAGAGAAACTAAACTAACTAGGATGAGGAAATCAAACCCCAAAGCACTTTGATCTTAAGGAGAGTTAATTGGCAAAGATCATATAACCAAAGAGAAGAAAACTATAATTTCCCAAGAGAAAGTCAAACCTTGCTACAATGCAGTGTCCCTGTGTGTGTTGGGGGACCCAAAGTGCAGGTCAATTAATTATAAAATACTGCAGGTGATCCAGACTGCAGGAAATAAAGAAAGAGAACTAACCTTTGTCAAACGTCTACAATAAGGCAGATACTTAGAAAATAATACTTTCTATAAACACAATGTGCTAGACACAGACCTGTCCACTTTACCTGTTTATCAAATTAGATAATTCAAGTCCTCAACAACTCTGAGACTTGGCCTTTCTATTTTACAGGTGAGAAAAACATTCACTCATTTCATACGTTTGTCCTGAGCATCTACTATGCGCAAGTCACATATCCAGAAGCAGGGGATACCATGATGAACAAGAAGACAAGGTCCCCCTCTCATACAGCATAATAATAGAGCAATGAATGAATGAATGGAAAAATAAGCATATACATAAATAAACAAGAAAAGTACCAGACAGTGATAAGTGCTAGTAGAGAATTAAAATAGGAGGAAAAGACTGGATAGCTGTCACAGAAGTTCTCTCTGAAGTGGGTATATTTAAGATGAGAATTGATAAGAAAGAGCCAGGCCAGGCTTGGTGGTTCACATCTGTAATCCCAGCACTCTGGGAGGCTGAGGCAGGAGGATCACTTAAGCCCAGGAGTTTAAGACCAGACTGGACAACACGGTGAGACCTCATCTCTACAAAAAATTAAAAAATTAGCTGGATGTGGTGGTACACACCTGTAGTCCCAGCTACTCAGGAGGCTGAGGCAGAGGGGTCCCCTGTGCCCAGGAGGTCAAGGCTGCAGTGAGCTTTGATGATGCCAGTGTACTCCAACCAAGGCAACAGACCAAGACCTCTTTCCTCTTGAAAGGAAAGAGAGAGCGAGGGAGAGAAAGAAAAGGAAAGGAAAGGAAAGGAAGAAAAGAAAGAGGAAGGAAGGAAGGGGTGAGTCAAGCACATGAAGAATGGAAGAAGTACATTTCAGGCATAGAGATCATCAAGTACAGGGGCCCTATGTGACAATGAGCTTGGCATGTTCAAGGAACTGAAAGAAGGGACACTGAGGCTGAGCACATGGTCAACAAGAAGAGAACTGGGAGACTGCCGTGGGACAGGTCACATAGAGCTTGGAAAGCCAGGGCAAGGAGTTTGGATTTCATTCTGAGTTCAACGTAAGGCCACGTAGAGGCTTTTAAGAAATGTGACACAAACCAATTGTCATTTTTAAAATTTTTTCTAGGCTCTGTAATGGAGGGTATTATGGTGTGGACACCAGTAGAAACAAACAGACAGTTAGGAGGCTACTGCAAATAGTCTAGGTGAGAGATCATATGGCTTGGACCAGGGTGTTAGTAGTGGAGACAGAGAGAAGGGTATAAATTTTGGAGTGTTTTTGAAGATAGAGAAGATAGAACTTGGTAAAGGATTGGCAAGAGGATGGGAAAGAAAGAAAGAAATCAAAAGTAATACCTAGATATTTGACTTGCGCACATGGGGCGATAATGGCACCACTTTGTGAAGTTGGGAAGACTGGGAAAACAGCGACATTGGAGTGGAGCTGAATCAAGAGTCCTCTTTTGGCCATGTTAAATTTGAAAGGACTCTTAGACATCTATGTGGACATGAATCTGAAGTTCCAGACAGAGAGTTTGAGACTAAAGATACAAACTTAACAGTCACTAGCAAATGGATGTTATTTAAAGCCATTGAATCATCAGAGGATATCTATGGAGACTGGATAAATAGAGAAGAGGGCCATTTCAGAACCTGGGCATATCACCATTTAGAGATTGAGGGAAGAAGGTGACTAAAGAAAGCTTAGAGAGGCCGGGCGCGGTGGCTCAAGCCTGTAATCCCAGCACTTTGGGAGGCCGAGACGGGCGGATCATGAGGTCAGGAGATCGAGACCATCCTGGCTGACACGGTGAAACCCCATCTCTACTAAAAAATACAAAAAACTAGCCGGGCGAGGTGGCGGGCGCCTGTAGTCCCAGATACTCGGGAGGCTGAGGCAGGAGAATGGCGTGAACCCGGGATGTGGAGCTTGCAGTGAGCCGAGATCTGGCCACTGCACTCCAGCCTGGGCGGCAGAGCGAGACTCCGTCTCAAAAAAAAAAAAAAAAAAAAAAAAGAAAGCTTAGAGAGGTAGGAAGAGAATCAAGAAGTAGAGTGTCAAAGAAAATGGTGATCAGTCTTGTCAAATGCTGTTAAGAGAATAACTAAGGTTAAAACAAAGACAAGCGCTGGGCATGGTAGCTCATGCCTGTAATCTCAACACTTTGGGAGAATGAGGCAGGCAGATCCCGTGAGACCAGCAGTTTGAGACTAGAAAGGGCAACATGATGAAACCCTATCTCTAAAAAAATACAAAAATTAGCTGGGCATGTTGGCGCATGCTACTAGTCCCAGCTACTAGAGAGGGTGAAGTGGGAATATCATCTGAGCCTGGGAAGTAGAGGGTGCAGTGAGCTGAGATAGTGCTGGTGCACTCCAGCCTGGGCAACAGGAGTGAGACCCTGTATCAAAATAATAATAATAATGTAACAAAGAGATTTTTATTTCCTTTTTAACTTTTTTTTATTTAAATACTTTTTGGGGAACAGGTGGTTTTTTATTACATGGCTAAGTTCTTTAGTGATAATTTCTGAGATTTTGGTGCACCAGTCACCCAGGCAGTGTACACTGTACCCAATGTGTAGTCTTTTATCCCTCACCTCCCTCCCACCTTTCCCTCCAAGTCCCCAAAGTCCATGTCATTTTTATGCCTTTACATCCTCATAGCTTAGCTCCCACTTATAAGTGAGAACATACGATATTTAATTTTCCATTCCTGAGTTATTTCACTTAGAATAATGATCTCCAACTCCACGCAGCTTGCTGCAAATGCCATTATTTCATTGCTTTTTATGACTGAGTTATATATCATGGTGTCTATATACCACATTTTCTTTATCTGCTCATTTGTTGATGGGCATTTAAGCTGGTTCCATATTTTTTCAATTGTGAATTGTGCTGCTATAAACATGTGTGTGCAAGTGTCTTTTTCATATAATGACTCCTTTTACTCTGGGTAGATACCCAGTAGTGGGATTGCTGGATCAAATGGTAGTTCTACTTTTAGTTCTTTAAGGAATCTCCATACAGTTTTCCACAGTGGTTGTACTAGTTTACATTCTCACCAGCAGTGTAGAAGTGTTTCATTTTCCATTGGGCGTGGTGGCTCACATCTGTAATCCCAGAACTTTGGGAGGCTGAGGCAGGTGGATCACAAGGTCAGGAGATCGAGACCATCCTGGCCAACATGGTGAAACCCCATCTCTACTAAAAATACAAAAATTAGCTGGGCATGGTGGCACGCACCTGCAGTCTCAGCTACTTGGGAGGCTGAGACAGGAGAATCGCTTGAACCCGGGAGGCGGAGGTTGCAGTGAGCCAAGATTGCACCACTGCACTCTAGCCTGGCAGCAGAGCAAGACTCCATCTCAAAAAAAAATAAATAAATAAAGTGTTTCCTTTTCACCACATCTGCACCAACATCTATTATTTTTTGATTTTTCAATTATGGCCATTCTTACGGGAGTAAGGTGGTATCTCATTGTGGTTTTAATTTGCATTTCTCTGATAATTACTGATGTTGAGCATTTTTTCATGTTTACTGACCATTTGTATATCTTCTTTTGAGAACTGTCTATTCATGTACTTTGACCACTTTTTGATAAGATTGTTTTTTTCTTGCTGATTTGTTTGAGTTCCTTGTAGATTCTGGATATTAGTCCTTTGTCAGATGCGTAGTTTGTGAATATTTTCTCCCACTCTGTGGGTTGTTTGTTTACTCTGCTGATTATTTCTTTCACTGTGCAGAAGCTTTTTAGTTTAATTAGGTCCCATCTATTTATTTTTGTTTTTGTTACATTTGCTTTTGGGTTCTTGGCTATGAATTCTTTGCCTAAGCCAACATCTAGAAGAGTTTTACTGATGATATTGTCTAGAATTTTAATGATTTCAGGCCTTAGATTTAAGTCTTTCAATCCACCTTGAGTTGGTTCTTGTATAAGATCCAGTTTCATTCTTCTACATGTCGCTTGCCAATTATCCCAGCACCATTTGTCAAGGTGTCCTTTCCCCACTTTATATTTTTGTTTGCGTTGTTGAAGATCAGTTGGCTGTAAGTATTTGGCTTTATTTGAGTATAAAAAGTTTTTTTTTTGTTTTGTGTTTTGTTTTGAGACAGAGTCTCACTCCGTCACCCAGGCTGGAGTGCAGTGGCATGATCTCAGCTCACTGCAACCTCCACCTCCCAGGTTCAAGTGATTCTCATGCCTCAGCCTCCTGAGTAGTTGGAATTACAGGTATGTGCCACTATGCCCGCTAATTTTTGTATTTTTAGTAGAGATGGGGGTTTTGCCCATTGGCTAGGCTGGTCTCGAACTCCTGACCTCAAGTGATCCGTCCAACTCAGCCTCCCAAAGTGCTGGGATTACATGGATGAGCCACCACACTGGGCCAAAAGGTTTTCTTAAAAAATAACAATTATGCATTTATGTTCAGCAAAAGTGAAGATGGAAATTAAGGTACAGATCATTTTGTTTCTTTCCTCTTTGCCTGGCTATCTCAGGAAGCAAATGGCTAGGAAGTGGCCTCTTGTCACCTGTTTTCCATGCCTACCCTGTTTTACCATGCGGCAACACAAACCCCCACTCCCCTGCCCCATGTTTCTCTCACCTAGCTTCCCATTAACTGTTCTAGTTTGCTTCTTCCTTCAGGGCAGCAGAGATGCCATCTCCCCCAGGAAGTCCTCCCTGATCTCTCCATCTCTGAATCTTTGTAACACTAAGTTACTAGTACACACAAATTTAGCTCTTGATCATATTTGGTCTTATAATCATTCTCTGATTCAAATATCAGAGTGGGAGCAAGAGTACTTTTTTTCAGTAGGAAATTCAATACAATTGTTGGCTATTGTTACTGTGAGAGGTAGCTTAATGCAATGATTCAGATAGATTTGGGTTAAAATTATGGCTCTGTTCCATCTCTTACAGGCTGAATGATTTTGGGCAAGTCATTCCCTGAGACTCAGTTCCCCTAACTAGAAAATGGGAATAATACTGCCTACTGATGACAGTGGTGAGCTGTCTGGAGCAGCCGCTGCCATCACGCTGGCTACAGGTGGAAGGCGTGGCCAGGACTGCATGTTCCATGGAGCCAGCGAGTGCCAGGGACAAGCACGAGCTCTGCTCCTTCTGAACTGGGGAGGGAGCTACTCAGGTGCCACTGCAACTACCCAAACCATGGCTTCAGACCCAGGCCTCCTGCTCCACAGAGCAGGCAGAAGCCCCACCCTCCCGGGTACAGCTACAGCCACTCAAATCACGACGGCAGACCCAGGCATCCCTGTACTCTTGGGGGTCCAGGAAGGTCCCCGCTTGCCTGTGCAGGCTCAGAGGTGCCTGCTCCCACTGCCTGGCTTCTCCCTACTCCTTATGCCTGCTCTCATCTTAGAGCAGGGTTGGGGCCAAGCTCAGGCACTGTCACAGCCTTGCTGGGTGTGCTCACGCTAGGACTCTGTTGCCTCAGCCCCCTCCAGACTTTAGGCACTGACAAACATGGGGAAAAGCCGAGGTGGGGGCTGAGGGCGGCTCTGCGCTGGCCTGCACTTGCCTGTTGGCATGAGCATCCTGGATACCACGACTGAGGCAGGAGGCAGAAAAGCTCCTGGACAGAAGGGGGCGGGTCCTTGTTGAGACCCCACCTTCAGGCCTGGGAGCTGGGCTGTGAGTCCCACAAACCAGGGTGGAGATTTGTGGTGCCTTTTTCAGCCTGCCCATGGCCACCCATGGACCAGCTGCATGCACTTCTTCCCCTCTGAGACCCATAAAAGCCCTGGGCTCAGTCAGACCACAGAACAGAGGGAGGATGCAACAACCAGCTGTAGAGAGGAGCTACCCTCTCTGCTGAGAGCTGCAGACAATGGGACAACCTGCTTGCAGAGTGGAGCCACCAACTCTAGGGCCTCCTCTCTGCTGAGAGCTGCAGAGACAATGGGATGACCCGCCCGCAGAGAGGAGC
Organism: Macaca mulatta; assembly: GCF_049350105.2. NCBI lineage: Eukaryota > Metazoa > Chordata > Mammalia > Primates > Cercopithecidae > Macaca > Macaca mulatta. Next base: position 83,546,961 of record NC_133419.1, read on the forward strand.
CACTTCCTCTTTGCCAAGAGCTGCAGATGACAGGATGACCAGCTGCAGAGAGGAGTTACCTTCTCTGCTGATAGCAGGAGCTACTCTCTCTGCTGAGAACTGAACACTTGTTGGGACAACCTGCCTGCAGAGAGGAGCTATCCTCTCTGCTAGGAGTTAAACACTCATCAGGACATCCTGGTCATGGAGAGGAGCTGCTCACTGCGGGTCTTCTCTGAACTGTTCTATTGCTCAATAAAGTTCCTCTTTGTCTTGCTTACCCCTCCGCCTGTCTGTGTACCTCATTCTTCCTGGTCATAGGACAAGAACTTGAGACTCACTGAATGGCGAAGCTAAAAGAGTTCCTGTAACACAAACAGGATTGAAACATGTCCCTTGCTCACCAGGTTATGAATGAAGAGGAGAGATGAGCTGTGGCCCTTTAGGAAGCCCAGACCTGGGAGCTCCCTGATCCAGGGTGTGACTCCCTCTTTGGGGCCCTGTGGTTCCTGGTGCCTCCAAGCTTCCAGGCGCCGCCTCATTCCCCAGTACCAGCTGGGAAAGCTGCTTGTGGTGCACCTGGTCCAGCTGCAGCCTCATAGAGAGCTAGCACCTATGCAAGCACCTTGAGCTACCCACCTGGCAGCAGCAGCTGACATATCTGGCTGTGCAGAGGCCAGGCTCCATGCTCACTCACACAACTCTCTCGCTCCACGCCTGACTCCAGTCTCCCTTGGAGGCATGGGATCCAGCCCGGTAGCATGAGCTGAGCACAGCCTGCCAGGCCGAGTGGGCGGAACAAGCCCAGAAGGCCTCAGCAAAACTGGGGCAAAGGCCCCACCGGCCACAGGTTTCCAGCCAGAAAAGCGACACCCCAAGATCCCATGTCACTACCTCAAGGGCTGTTGTGAGATTTAATGAGATATTTTTGTAAAGCATCTGTCACAGTACCTGGCCTATTGGAAATGCTCTATAAATATTAATTCCCTTCCTCCTAATGACTTTGTGAATGTCAGTTTTATCTCTCCAACAAGATGTTCTTGAAGACAGATCATATATTTTACGTATTTCATTAGATCTTCCACATTCTTAGAACATAACTCAATGCATCATAGGCACTTAATTAAGTACTTCTTGGTTTGATCACAAGTAAAAATCATGGCTGTAGGTATGCCTTACAATAGACCAGTGTTTCCTAAATGCTGGTATCAGGTGAACTACATTAAACTCATCCAAAGAGCTTCTTTTTATTGGGGGTGGGGATGAAGGGGGTGGGGGAGATAGGGAACAGGGCCTTGCTCTGTAGCCCAGGCTGGAATCCAGTGGCATGATAACATGGTCAGTGAAGCCTGGACCTGCCAGGCTCAGGTGATTGTCCCACCTCAGCCTCCCTTGTAGCTGGGACTATAGGCACATGCCACCACACTCAGCTAATTTTAAATTTTTCTAGAGATAAGGTCTTGCTATACTGCCCAGGCTGGTCTTGAACTCCTGGCCTCAAGTGATCCTCCTGCCTCAGCTTCTCAAAGTGTTGGTATTATAGGTGTGAGCCACCGCACTTGGCCCAAAGAGCTTCTTAAAACTAAAATTGCTAGATCCCTTCCCTAGATATTCTTATTAAGAAAATCTGTTCCATTAACTTCCAATAACTGAGAAAGGTCTTCCAATTTTTACTTTGGATATTTTTATTAGATATTTTTGCACTGCTTGAATTTTTAAATAAGTATCCTTTATTTTATAATTTTAAAATAAAGACAACTTTTAAATAAAAAAAAGAAAAACTGACCAGAATCAGAAGTGAAATCTAGAGTACTACAAAACATTTCTTTCATAAGTAACGGGCAATTAAAAAAAAAATAATAATGAAGTAAAAATATCCCCTGGCCACAACTGGGGAAATATGAGCATGGCCTGATATCAGATGATCATTTTGATTTTTGTTTTAGATAAAATTTTATGTTGCATCAAATGTCTTTATTCTTAGAACACACATGCTGAAATGAGAATTTCAGGTGAAGTGTTATAACATCTGCAACTTTCAAATGGTCCAGCATATATGTATATATGCATATGTATGTATGTGTGTGTATATATATGTATATATATATACACACACACACACATACATACACGAGAAATAAGGCAAAATGTTAACAATTGTTTAATTTAGTTGGTGGGTATTTGGGTGTCCAATTTATTACTCTTTCAAATTCTCAGTATGATTAAAATTTTTCGTAATAATAGTTGGGGGAAAATATTCTCAGTTGATTCTGGTGATAACCTAGCTTGGGAACCACTGTTTTACCCAATAGATTCGTTCCTGAAGTTAGAAAAATAAGAATTCTGAGATATACAACATATAAATGCTCTGAAGGCAATAGTATTTAAAGAAATCTCATGTCACAATCTCTCTGTAAAACACTGTCTCCTAATTAATTGTTCATAAACCTACATTTCACATAGGATTTGCTTAAGGTCAGCGCTCAGATAAGGGCAGACTTGAAATGTTGGTTAAGGGAAGAAGAGGCATGTACAAGCACAAAGCCTGAGGGTTGTACTTGACTTCTGTCTGCTCCCTAACTCCTGTCTTGCTGATTTACCTATCGAATATTTATCAAACCAGTCCCCTCCTCTCCTCCACTCCTTTTACTGCCTTGGGTCAGACTTCATCCTATCTCCCCTGCACCAGTGCTGAGAGTTCCAGCTGATGGCCCTGCCTTGGGTCCTACCCAGCTCAGATTCACTTCCTCCTTGGCTAATACATATCCAAAACATATGCTGGCTCGTTGCTCTTCTATTGAAAACCCTACAATGGCTTCCCACTTCAAAATCAAGTCCAGAACTCTTCAACCTGTTTATAATATCCTCTCAACTTTGCCAGCCTCAACTCTCACCAAACTCATATTTTATAGCCCAGTAACAGTGAATTCCCCATGATACGTCTCACCTCCATGCTTCAGCCCATGCATTCTTATTCCACTTTGCTCAGGCATCACTCTCCTTCTGAAAGCTTTCTTGGGTTTACCACCTGCCATGCCTTCCCTCCCATCTCCCATACAGAGGTTAGAGTCTCCTATTTGGTTCTCCCACAATACCTCGACAGAGTTTGATCTGTGCAGTTACCCAACTGCTCACAATTATTTACTTATAAGACTATTTACTCCATATCCTGGGACCTCTTGGGGAAGGACTGGATTTTATTCATCTTTATAGCCCCAGTACTTATTTCTGCTTTGCCTTTCTGATGCCCCATTTTCTCCTCTAGAGAATCAGAAGAATATCACCAACTTGAAAGGCTGGCATTAATTAAGTATTCAAAGCTTACCACAGGCATACAATAGGCCTTCAGCACATTTGATTTATATGCTCAGCATCTCTTGTTTTTCGCTTTCCAATTCTGCCCTTCAGGACCAGCCTCTTACACTGGCCCTGTTTCCAGCAACGACACAGCAAGTAAGCTCCCCATCCATCTACATGCCAAAATAGTGAGGGTCTCAAACTCCAGATCTGCCTCAGGCGTCCCCACCCTGCCAGTGCCCTCTGGACTCTAGGATGACTCAACTAAGGAACCAATGCTGTACTGCAAACATTTCTTGAGCAGTTTTATGCAAGGCAATGTCCCTGATGCAGTGGAAAGTGATACAACACGTACAAAAAATGTATGACCTCTTATAGGGTAGGGGAAGGGTGAGGAGACAATTAGACAAGTGAAGGCAGTAAAATTCAAAGAAGAAAAACGTTGTACGTCTCTGGGGGTAGACAGAAATGCCTTAGAGGAGGTGGCATTTGAACTAGACCACAAAGGATGGATTAAAGCTAAGAGGCTGTTTCCAGAATTATGTGTGTTCCATAAAACACAACACCGAAATGCTACTGTTACTCAGATGAAAAGTAAAGTAAATTTAGAAAATGCTGCCTACTATGTACCCCTCTAGGAGATCTGCAATGCACAGTAACAAGCGTGAAATAAGGAACCCTACTTAACTGTGTTGAACCCAGCATCCCAAGTTTGTTTGACTACTAGTTAATTCCCTATTTCTTTCCTCCTGGGAGGAGAGAGTTATAGCATCTTTCAAGCTCTGAGGTGTCTTGAAGTAGGGAACCCTATATAACTCTGTTTAACCTAGCATCCCAAGTTTGTTTGAACACTAGTAAGTTCCCTATTTCTTTTCCCCTGGAGTTAGATGTATAGCAACTTGGAGAACACACTTTAAGAAACAACAGGTTAAATGTTACCCTTTCAAAGCTATCCATTTGCATTTTACCAGGACTTCACATTGATAATACCTTCATATCTGATTTTTTAACAACACAACCAGCAATTTTTAAAATTCTCCTGACATTTTGTCAGAAGAGAAAAAGCAATGGAAGATGCTGCAGAACCAAGAAGTTTCTCATTGTGAAACACAGTGTAGACCATAAGCCTTTTTATCAAGCGAAGGGAACAACACATCTCTGACTGAGTCCATTCATTCTTTGTTAGGATGTTTACACTCTTATAGCTGCTCTCACTCCCTCTGCAACCTGCTGACTGGGTAAACAACACCAGACTTGAAAGCAAAGGGAACAACATTGCATAACAACAAGCCCACAGGGCATGTTTTGCTCCTTTATATTTACCAAACAGTTGTGCTTGTAAAAGACAAGAAGGAAAGGGGCACTGCAGCTCATCTGTCCCCACTCCTGAAATTACAATGCTGAATTATTCAGTCTGAGAGTTAACATGTTTATTGGGAGTGAGGCACTGTGCTCATGATACAAAGAAAAATAAGGTATAGTCGTTACTTCACAAGCCAGGGCAGACAGGCAAACAAAATGTAATGCAGCAAAGTGCAAGCAAACACTTCTACAATAAGAGGGGAGTACACAGCAGCCAGGACTCCTAACCTTTGCCTGGGCTTAAGGTCAAAAGAAAGTATGTTAAAATAAGGAAAAACTCCTCTTCATTCTTAAAGAATTGAAAAAGAGTTTTCCAGGCAAATACAATATATGGAGAGATATAGATATAGATATAGATAGATGATATAGATATAGATACAAGGCCAGGCATGGTGACTCACATCTATTAATCCCAGCACTTTGGGAAGCCAAGGTGGGGGGACTGCTTGAGCCCAGGAGTTTGAGACCAGCCTAGGCAACATAGTGAGACCCGCATCTCTTCAAAAAGATTAAAAAATAAGCCAGGCATGGTGGTGTGCACCTGTAGCCCTAGGTACAAGGGAGACTGAGACGGGAGGATCACTTGAGCCTGGGAGGTTGAGGCTGCAGTGACCTCTGATCATGCCACTGCCCTCCCACCTAAGCTACACAGCAAGACCCTGTCTCAAAAAAAAAAAAAAAAAAAAAAAAGGACATAGATATAGATACACACACACACATTAAAAAAAAAAAAATAAGGCCATAGGGCTGAGTAGAATAGGATACGTGATATGATTTGGATATCTGTCCCCTTCAAATCTCATGTTGCAATGTAATCCTCAGTGTTGGAGGTGGGGCCTGGTGTGAGGTGTTCATGAATGGTTAGCACCATCCCCTTGGTGATGAGTGAATTCTGGCTCCAGTAGTTCATGTGAGATCTGGTTAAGAGTGTGGCACCTCTGTCCTCACTCTCTCTTGCTCCCACTCTTGCATGTAACATTCTGGCTCCCGGTCACCTTCTATCCTGACTGTAAGCTTTCTGAGGTTTCACCAAAAGCAGATGCCAGCACCATGCTTCCTGTAAAGCCTGTAAAACTGTGAGCCAATTAAATTTCTTTTCTTTATAATTTTCCCAGCTTCAAGTATTTCTTTGTAGTAATGCAAAAATGAACTAACAATAGGATAGGACAAGATTGAAAAGAAAAAAAGAGCAGCCAGTCTGGAGAAGGTGTCAAACTGAACTACTGCATCTAATTTCACTTATTCCAAAAATCCCACAAAAATTCAGTAAAGTGCTTTCTTCTTATTAACAAAACCTTACAAGTACAGAGAAAACAAGAGAAGACAATGGTGTCAAATTTTGGAAGCTTGGGAAGCAGATGAACAAGTAGTAACGGACTTAGCATACTCAGAAAATCCAGAATTCAGCTGATTTAAACCACAGAATCCTTAAAAAGTACAGGAACTGACAGTACCTTGTACTCCTAGAGCAGGTGTATAGGATGCTAGAATAAAGAACACAAGAGAGAAGGCTAATCAAGGAGTTAGATACCTAAATTCCCCCTCCTCATTAACAAAACTCCAAAGGCTTGTCTCTGCAGAGCGCAAAACAGAAATATCCAGTATTTGCTTGAAATAATCTGAGGAAGGGGATTGGGGGATACAGAGCAAACTAAAATATCCATCAACTGAAAACTAGTGAACCTGAATGATGGGTAGATGGGGATTCACTGTATTGCCGTCCCTACTTTTGTAATCTTTAGCATTCCCCATAATAAAAAGTAAGAGTGTCTTTGGCCTGGCAGTATCCAGCATGGTTGAGGGGGAAACACATCATAGATAAGGTACTATGTCTACAGAAGGTAGAGTGCAAATGTTCCCACATTCCTTCTGAGTACCAAGGCAGAGTCAGATAGAACCCCACCATCCGAAGAAGAGTGAAAGACTCTTTGCTGGTGAATGTACCCAAGGGAAAACCTGAAGATGCTAACATCAGGGGAGCCCAACAAACAGCCCATCCAGATCACCCTACTGTGAGGCTCAGAGCTAATTATCTCCATTCTGTATTCAGAGTTTCCTGATGGTACTTTTTAAAAAGAGCTTTATGTCATATAGCATATAATTCACCCTTTTAAAATACACAATTTTGCTCTAGGAACTACATGAAAAATAAAATGTATATTTCAATGGTTTTTAGCATATTCACAGAGTTATACAACCATCACCACAATCAATTTTAGAACATTTTCCATTCCCCCAACGAAAATCCTACACACATTAGTAGTCACTGCATTCCCCCGACTCCCGCAAGTAACTACTAATCTATTTTTTTGCCTCTATAGATTTGTCCATTCTGGCCATTTCATATACATGAAATCTTACACTGTGTGGTCTTTTGTGAGTGACTTCTTTCACTTAGCATAATGTTAAGGTCTTGACAGCTTTTTTTCCTCCTCCTCTTAATCAGGAGCAACACAGTCAAGGATCACATTTTAGAGTGACATCTTGGGAAAGCCTCTATTAAAGATACAGACCACGGCAAACACACAACAAAGAGACTTGAAGGAAACAGATAATATGCAAGGACAGAAATACCATTAATATTCTCACAAATTGAAATAAAACTACATCCATGAAACAAAAATAGGAGGCTATATAAAGGAAACACAGAGAACAAAAAGAGCTCTTAGACATTGACAACATAATAGCAGAAATTTTTAAAAATCTTCAGTGAAAGGATTGAAAGATAAAATTGCAATCTTCTAAAGAATAAAATCAAAAGACAAAGATATGGAAACAGCAGAGAGAAGTTAAGAATATTCTAAAGGCTCAGTACAGGAGGTCCTATATCCAAGTAAGAAATTCCCAGGAAAGAACAGAAAAAAGAAAAATCATAACAATATAATTCAATAAAATTTCAGAGAACTGAAGGATGCAGGTTGCCAGCTTGAAAGGGCCCAGCACACCAAGCACACTGTGAAATTTCAGAAAGTTGCAGACAAAGAGAAGATTTTACAGACTGTCAGAGAGGAGGGAAAGACAAATAGGTTATATATAAAGAATCAGAAATCAGAACCCTTCCAACTTCTCTACAGCAACAATAAAGACAATAAAGCAATGCCTTTAAAATCTGAAGGAAAATGATTTTCAACTTAGAATGCAATACCCAGATAAACTACCAATAAAGCACGAGAATAGAACAATGATACTTTAAAGTATACAAGACTCAGAAATTCATATTCCATGCACCGTTTTATAAGAAGCTCCTACTTTGAGAGGCCAAGACAGAAGGATTGCTTGAGCGCAGCAGTTTGGGAGCAGCCTGGCCAACATGGCGAGACCCTATCTCTACAAAAAGTGAAAAAATTAGCCAGGCATGGAGGCATGCACCTGTGGTCCCAGGTACTTGACAGGATCACTTGAGCCCAAGAGTTTGAGGCTACAGTGAGCTGTTTCACATCACCGCACTCCAGCCTGGGCGACTGAGTGAGAACCTTTCTCAAAAACAACAACAACAAAAAGCTCCTGGAGGATGTCCTTCACTAAGTGGTATACAAGAAACATCTAGAGATCTAGTCCAAAGACAAGCAACAGAGGACCCCAACAGGACCCCAACATGACTACCACAGGAAGTAGTCAACCAGACTAAAGAAGTGTAACTCAAGAGACAGACACATTGAAGACAGCCATCAACAACCCTACTGCCTTTAAACCTTCTTTTGTGTTGTGTTCAAATATTTTAAATATATGACTATAAAGTTTTCAAACATACATAAAAGTAGACCCCTGACATCCATCACCAAAATTCAACAATTACCAAGATTTTGACATGTTAACTTAATCTATCCCTTCCCCCCCTATTTTTTCTTTGTTTAAATATTTATTATTATTATTATTTATTGTTATTATTATTATTTTAAGACAGGGTCTCGCTCTGTTGCCCAGGCTGGAGTGCAGTGGTGTCATCATGGCTCACTGCAGCCTCAACCTCTGGGATGCAGCAAACCACCTGCCTCAGTCTCCCACAGCGCTGGGATTACAAGTATAGACCTCAGCACCCAGGCTGTTTAAGTATTTTTAAACAAAATCTACATCATATCATTTTATCCCTGTGTACCTCAGAAATCATCTGTATATTATTCATCTTCTTACATTATACTACTATTATCACACCTGAATAAAAGTAACAGTAATTCCTTGATATCATCCAATACCTAGTCCATAAAATTTTCCCCAACATCTCAAAAATGTCTTTTTACACACATCCACATGCATACTTGTAGCAGCACACCTCACAACTGCAAAGATATGGAACCAAACTAAGTGCCCATCAACCAATGAGTGGATAAAGAAAATGTGGTATATATCCACCACGGAATACTACTCAGCCATAAAAAGGAATAGAATAATGTCTTTTGCAGAAACTTGGATTGAGCTGGAAGCCATTCTTCTAAGTGAAGTAACTCAGGAATGGAAAACCAGATGCCTTATTTTCTCACTTAAGTTGGAACTAAGCTATGAGGACACAGAAACAATACAGAGCAATATAATGAAATTTGGGACCTGGGGAAGGACAGGGGCAAGGGGAGTGAGGGATAAAAGACTATATATTGGGGGCCGGGCACGGTGGCTCACACCTGTAATCTCAGCACTTTGGGAGGCTGAAGCGGGCAGATCACAAGGTCAGGAGATAGACCATCCTGGCTAACACAGTGAAGCCCTGTCTCTACTAAAAATAAAAAAAAATTAGGTGTGGTGGTGGGCACCTGTAGTCCCAGCTACTCGGGAGGCTGAGGCAGGAGAATGGCGTAAATCCGACAGGCAGCGCTTGCAGTGAGCCGAGACAGCGCCACGCACTGCAGCCTGGGTGACAAAGCAAGACTCCGTTTCAAAAAAAAAAAAAAAAAGACTACATATTGGGTACGTGTACATTGTTTGGTTGACAAGTGCACTAAAATCTCAGAATTCACCACTGCAGAATTTATCCATGTAACCAAAAACCACTTGCAACCCAAAAGTCATTAAAAATAAATTTTTTTAAATGTCTTTTCAATGCCAGGTGTGGTGGCTCATGCCTATAATCCCAACATTTTGGGAGGCCAAAGCAGGAGGATTGCTTGAGCCCAGGAGTTCAAGAGCAGCCTGGGCAACTTGGTGAGACCTCATCTCTTCAAAAAATTTTTTAAAAAAATTTGTTGGGTGTGGTGGTATATGCCTGCAATCCCAGCTTCTTGGGAGGTTGAGGTGGGAGGATTGCTTGAGCTCAGGAGGTCAAGGCTACGGTGAGCCGTGTTCATGCCACCGTACTCCAGCCTGGGTGACAAAGTGAGACCCTGTTTCAAAAAACAAAAAGTCTTTTTTTGACTGCATGTGGTGGCTCATGCCTATAATCCCAGCACTTTAGGAGGCCGAGGTGGGCAGATCCCCTGAGGCCAGGAGTTCGAGACCAGCCTGGCGAACATGGTGAAACCCCATCTCCAGTAAAAATACAAAAATTAGCTGAGCATGGTGGCACACACCTGTAATCCCAGCTACTCAGGAGGCTGAGGCAAGAGAATTGCTTGAAACCAGGAGGCAGAGGTTGTAGAGAGCTGAGATCGTGCCATTGCACTTCAGCCTGGGCGACAGAGCAAGACTCCATCTCAAAAAAAAAAAAAAAAGTCTCTTTGCAATTAAACTAAATTGTGTCCCCCCACAAGTTCATATATATGTTGAAGCCCTAATTGTGTCCCCCCACAAGTTCATACATATGTTGAAACCCTAATTCCTAGTACCTTAGAATGTGACTGTTCATGTATTTGGAGATAGAGCCGTTAAAGAAGTAATTAAATTAAAATGAGGTCCTTAGGGTGGGCCCTAATCCAATCTAACTGGTATCCTGATAGAAAGAGAATAGGACATGTAGCAGACACTGGGAGTGTGCATATACAGAGAAATGACCATGCAAGGAAGTGGCAAGAGGGCAGCCATCTGCAAGCCAAGGAGAGAGGCCTCAGAGGAAACCAATCCTGCCAGCACCTTGATCTTGGACTCCTAGCCTCCATAACTGTGCAAATATTAATTTCTGTTGCTTAAGCCACCCACTGTGTGGTATTTTGTTATGGCAGCACTAGCAAACTAACACACAGACTATCCGAATCAAAACAAGGTTCACACATGACATCTGGTTATAATTCTTAAGTCACTTTATTATTTTTTCATGTCATTGACTTGTTGCAGAAGCCAAGTCAGTTGTCTGACAGAATGTTCCACATTCTAAATTTTTCTGTTTGTTTCCTTAGAGAGTAATTCAACTTGTCATCCTTTCCCCCATCTTTCCAATATATTAAAGTTAGCTCTAGAGGCTTAATGAGATTTTAAGAGTCAATGTTTGGGTAAGAATATTCCATAAATGGTGCTGCACAGTTTTGTTTTTTTTTTTTTTTTTTTTTTTTTGAGATGGAGTTACGCTCTTGTTGGCCAGGCTGGATTGCAATGGCACAATCTCGGCACACCGCAACCTCTGCCTCCCAGGTTCAAGTGATTCTCCTGCCTCAGCCTCCCGAGTAGCTGAGATTATAGGTATGTGTCACCACACCTGGCTAATTTTGTACTTTGAGGAGAGAGGGGGTTTCTCCATGTTGGTCAGACTGGTCTCGAACTCCCAACCTCAGGTGATCCACCTGCCTTGGCCTCCCAAAGTGCTGGGATTACAGGCAAGAGCCACCAGGCCCAGCCTGCGTATTCTCTTTTTAACCTGACAAAAAAAGCATAGGTAAACTTGGTCCAGGTTCTTTCTGCCTCTATTTGTCTTGACCATATGCTGATGAAGTACCTGCTCATCTCCACACTATTTGTTTGGGCTAGCTGGTGACATTCACTTTATCCTACAGAAGAGTTCTGCTTTGACCTACTCCTTGAGAGCTGAAAGGAGGCCAAAGAGAGACTGGAAGTAGAAAAGACAGAGCCATCTACTCTCTGTGACCATATTCCACACGTCCAGTGTGTGCCCGCACTACAACCCTGTCAGATGTCTCAATAGTAGTGATCCTTATTTCCTAAGATTCACTCACATCCTTGCCCACTGACTTCCCCATTAGAGCCTTTTAAACCCCCTGGGAATCTAAAGCCATATTATGACCCAGAGTTTAGATCTAACAGTGACAAAGCTTGCTCGGTTTGTGCTTGCTTTTTGGTTTTTTAAAAAACATTTGTTTTAGTAATACAAACATAGGTGGTTAAATTGTACAGAAAAGTAAGAGAACGATGAACGTAAAAGTCAGGATAATCATTATGTCTGGTGAGGAGAAAAGGTGGTATGATTTCAGGGCAGAGAGTGGACAAACAGCTTCTAGGATACAAATAATGACCCATCTAATAAATTGGATGGCACATTCACAATTTTCTTTCTTTTATTTTTTGAGACAGCATCTCACTATTTTGCCCAGGCTGGTCTTGAACTCCTGGCTTCAAGCAATCCTCCAACCTCAGCCACCTGAGTAGCTGGAATTGCGAACATGTGACACTGCATCTGGCCACAATTTTAATGTTCATCTTTAAACTGAAAATATGTATTTAAAACATTCTTTCATACCCATTGTATATTTCACATTAATTATTTTTATGTAAGCAGTCCACCATAGCTAGAACACAGGGTTTGAAGAGTAGAGTAAAAGGAGAAAAGACTGGACAAGGAGTTTACTCTAAAGGCAAATAGGAACTTTGATCATGCTCTCTTGGAAGTAACATCAGGGAACATTTACACCCAATATCAATTAAAATGGCTGTCTCATAATCTATCTATCAAGAATGATAGGAAAAAATCCATCTTTTCTAAGTTACCTAAATATGAAATACTCGACATCTTAAACATCTCACTGGGGAACATAATAATATGGTTTTGATGTACTTTTCCAGGGAGAGGAGTTTCAGTTTGCCCTAGGGAACACGCTTGCCTCAAAATCTTTTTTTTTTTTTTGAGACAGAGTCTCACTCTGTCGCTCAGGCTGGGGTGCAATGGCGCGATCTCGGCTCACTACAACCTCTGCTTCCCGGGTTCAAGTGATTCTCCTGCTCAGCCTCCAGAGTAGCCAGGATTACAGGCACATGCCACCACACCCAGCTAATTTTTGTATTTTTAGCAGAGATAGGGTTTCACCATGTTGGTCAGGCTGGTCTCAAACTCCTGACCTCAGGTGATCTGCCCACCTTGGCTTCCCAAAGTGCTGGGATTAAACATGTGAGCCACTGAGCCTGGCCTGCCTTAAGTTCTTAAATGACACAAAGCTGGGAGGGATGCGGAACAAATGTTTTACATGACAGAATTAGAATATATCTTGGCAAGCTGGAGTGACAGGTCAAATATAGGCCAATTTCCAATAACATCTCTCATTTGTTCAGAACACTCGATATGCCAAGAGCTTTACATAATTTATCTCATTTAATCCCTACAACCACACTGTGAAGTTGAGATCCAGGAAAGTAACTTGCCCAAGGTCATAAAGCAAGTTAACAGCAGAGCCATGATTTGAACCTAGGTTTGCAAGCTCAAGTTTCAGTCTCAAGTGAGATTCCTTCAGCCACCAGAAATTAACATTCAAAACTGAATCCTCTGCTAACACATTAGGAATTAAGAAAACAATAATAAATAAATAAAAATCTCAATCCTCTTTAATTCAGCCTGTCACCCTCAGAAAACTGCATCACCCAACCCCAACCCCCTTGGGCATATGAGAGTATCAAGTACCTCCAAAGAATGATCAGATCAAATGAAAAAACAAACAAAAACAAAAAAGAATAATCAGATCAGGCCATTTTCATTAATATAACACTTGGGGACCCCCAACAGCTGCCAGGAAACCTCCATCTGTCCTCAAGAGCAAGTCCAGTCTCAAAAGCAAGCTGTAACAGGATTCTCTCTGCAACCCATTCCCAGCTCAGCCATGTCTGCCTCCCCATCTGTATTTAAGACTTTGCAAAACTCAAGCTCTGCAGTTATAAATGGAGGCCCCTTACCACAAAGGTTGCTCAGCAAGACCCCTCAGTCAGGCTATTCCCTACCTTCAATTTTCTCTCGTCCTCAGGGGCACTGTGATTTGATGGGTGTGTATAGCTGAGAGAACAGCACAACCGGCTCCAGTGCACAGTCATATCCAATGGAGCTATCCCGAAAGACAGCCAGAGAATTTTAATGAAAACCAGAAAACCCCTGGCTGCTAAGTCCAATTGCAGTTCAGGCCTGCCAGCCCCTCCCCCTGCAGCTAAGAATCTCTGAGCCAGCTTTGCCCCAAAGAGCAGGGAAGAAAATCCATTTTGCGTTCAGTAAATCCTTCCATAGCAGCCATTCCCAGGGTCATTTAGGTTAAAGGTGAGGCACATGATAACTGCAATGGGGCCCAGGGACCCTGAGAGGCACAGGGTGTGGCAGCAGCAGATTTGAGTCAACAGATTATGAAACAGTCATTTAAAAAAAAACAAGAAGTCTTTCCTTCTGCCAAAGCTCTCTGCCCACAGCTGCATACAAGGCTAGCGAGGAATCTTAACAAGCTTAAAGGGGCCGTATTTCAGATACTTGAGAACCAAGACAGGAGGAAATAAGTATTTTGAGCACTTACTATGTATCAGGTGCTCTGATCTCATTTCATCCTCACTGTGAGATGGGAACTGTAAACTGCATGTAACAGATAAGAACACTGACTCAGAGAGGTTCTGTAACTTGTCCAAGGAACACAGTTAGCAAGAGGGGAAACGAGATTGGAAAGTTCAGTGTGGGTGAGGCTCATCAGAAGTATCAAACTTTTTGTTAGCGGAGAGCAGAAAAAAAGAAAAAGAAAAGAAAAAAAGAAAAAGAAATACTAAACTCAAAATCCTGACCTGTCCTGACTAATAAAAAGAATGACCATTTACTGAACACTGGCTATGTGCCAGGCACTAAGCTAATATTTTTACATGCACTGTATCACCTAATCCTCACAGCAACTAGATAAGATATAGGTCGTTATTACCTCCATTTAGTAATGAGCAAACTATGGCTTAGACATTCAATAACTTGATCAAGGTCACTGCATCACCAGGATTGGAACCCTGGTCTGTCTAATTCCAGAGTGCTCACCTTAAAACACTCACCCTAACAGCCTTCAGAAGGGAGCCATCTAGATCATCATGCCAAGCAGGCAAGTTGCAGGGAGATTTCTGCTCCCCTCCCCAGCAGGTAATGCACATTCCAGACTTGCCTTTCAATTCCTCCCAGCACTCTTCAGTGGAGGCACAGAATCACTCGCTCTGGGAAAGCTGATAGCTATGTTTCCACCTTCCCATGTACCACGGACTCTGCTGTCCCGACACGAGTGAAGGAGAACGCCACCACCATGATCCAGAGACTCACGTGAGTATAGAAGCAGATAGCTTCTTTCCCCGGGCCCTGCTCCATAGGCCCATGCAACCTCAAGCAGCAACCTCTTCCTCAACAGCTCACAGGCCTGTTTTGTATTCTTAACAGGAGACCACGTGCCTCCTCTTTGAGCAACTGTGATTTCCCAAGGGAGATGACTGTCTAGACACAGCATCTATCTTGACAACCAGACTGGGCCACATGACGTTCGGTTTGATAATTTAGATTTTAGGGTCTGTGTTCAGCTCTCCAGTGAAGGCTCTGTGCCTGGCACCTCTGGGTAATCAGATTGAGTATCATTCAGTGCAACAGCTGACACCCTGGGTTAGAACCGTCTTCCCAGCCAGGCAAGTGTTACTTGAGGGAAGTCACAGGCATCTTATGGATCACACACACACAGGCACAACACACAAACAGTTCCATTAATGAGGCTAAAACTTGATAGAACTCTTCTATGCACGTTTAGAATTAAGTGCCAGGCTTTGACTGGTGGTAGACTGAATACCTAATATGTATCAGGTACTGTGGTGGGTACATTCACAGTCAATGTCTTAATTGACCTGCACTACATTCTGTAAGGTAGATAGAATTGCTATTATTCAGATGAGGCAACTAAAGCCCGGAGAGATAGCATAATTTGCCCAAAGTCACACAGGAAGTGGCAAAGCTCAGGTTCAAATTCTTTTTTTTTTTTTTGAGATGGAGTCTCACTCCGTCTCCCAGGCTGGAGTGCAGTGGTGCGATCTCGGCTCACTGCAACCTCCACCTCCCAGGTTCACACAATTCTCCTGCTTCAGCCTCCCCAGTAGCCGGGAATACAGGCAGGTGCCACCACACCCAGGTAATGTTTGTATTTTTAATGGAGACAGGGTTTTATTATGTTGGCCAGGCTGGTCTCGAACTGCTGACCTCAAGCTATCTGCCAGCCTCAGCCTCCCAAAGTGCTAGGATTACAGGGATGAGCCACCACGCCCAGCCTCAAATTCATTTTTAATGTGATTCCAACACCCTTTCAGTCAATTATGAGGCCATTCATTTATTCCTCAGATAATTATTGAGCACCATCTATGAGCCAGCTACTGGGACACTTACAGAGGATACAACTGTTAACGTAAGGTAGGTCCAGTCACCAAAGAACTAATGTTCTTGTGAGGATAGATGACAATGCAGATAGATAATTACAGAATGATGAGATGGGGCCTTAGAGGAGTGATGGGGTCAGGCTTCTCTGAGAAAGTGAGATGTGAGCTGAGACCTGAAAGATGAGAATGAGCCAGGCATTTGCAAAGCTAGGAAAAGAGCGCAGGCAATAGATAGAAGAAGTGCAAGGGTTGGCTACTGGAAAAGGCTTGGCGTGTCCAAGGAACATAAAGGAGAACAGGGACCAAGGCTGGGTGAGCAGCAGGGAAAAAAGAACGGTTGAGATGACACAGGGCCTTGTTGACCATGGAAAACACTTTGAATTTTGTTCAAAGGGCAATGGGAGATCAAAGAAGAGTTTTAATCAGGGAAATAGTGTAATCTGATTTGCGCTTTAAAGAGATAATTCTGGTTGCTGTGTGGAGAAGTGAGTGTAGGGAGTGGGCAAGACTCAGGAATGAGGGAGAGAGAACGGTGGCCTGGACCACGATAATGGTAGGGGAGTGGATTTTACATTTGGGAATGAGAAAGAAAATACTTGAGGTGAAACTGTTTTTTTTTTTAAATAAAAATAAAAATTTTGAAATTTAATTACAATGTAAAAAAATAAAAAGACAAATGATTTTTTTTTTTTTTTTTTTTTTTTTTAGAGCAAGTCTTGCTCTGTCACCCAGGCTGGAGTACAGTGGTGTGATCTCGGCTCACTGCAACCTCTGCCTCCAGGGTTCAAGCAATTCTCCTGCCTCAGTCTCCCTAGTAGATGGGATTACAGGCGCCCACCATCATGCTTGGCTAATTTTTGTATTTTTAGTAGAGACAGAGTTTCGCCATGTTGGCCAGGCTAGTCTCGAACTCTTGACCTTATGTAATCCACCTGCCTTGGCCTCCCAAAGTGCTGGGATTACAGGCGTGAGCCACTGCACCCAGCCGAATGAATTTTTAAAAAAATAATGAAAATACTTGCTGATGAATGGCATGTGAATGGTGAAGGGAACAAACTCCTAGGTTTCTAGCTTGAACAACTGGGTAGAGGGTGGTACCACGTATTAACAGAGACTGGAGGAGAAGCAAAATGCTCGTGAGATAACCAACTATATCACACTAAGAAGAAAAAAAAAGTGGACCCCAGTTGTTTATTCAAGGGGAAGCTAGGAATTAAAGGCCTGAAGCTGCTACTCTGGTGAAAATAAGTGTTTAGGGGTTATGATAGGGAATAAAGTGCAAGAATCTGAAAGGCTGCCTTAGGAAACAGGGGTTCCACTTACTTCATGTGGCCATCACTGCCAAACTGGAACCAATGTGTGGAAGACAGACATAGGAAAGGAATTCAGTCTGACGTAAGAAAGGGCTGTCTCATAGTCAGAGTGAAATGAGCTGCCTTGGGAGTGGGAGAGGGTGACTTTTCTGTCATTGGAAGTGTTAAAGAAAAAAACAGATGACCCCTTGTCTACAGGGTTAGAGAGAGAATTCAGTAATTGAATAGGGAAAATGCTACATAAAATCCTCCTAAACTCTGGAATTCTGTGGTTTAAAGATAAAATCTTAATTAATCTAACCTTCAGGACTGGAGTTACTCCAACAGGGCAGAACTCCCTTGGTATGTCCTACCTCTCAGAAGGCAAATGAGAACAATGTTAGCTAATTTTAGTCACTATAAAGTGACTCCTAGTTCATTTCTAAGTGTCAAACAAGATGTTGAAAGGCTTTTTGGTATAAGTGAAAGGCATAAGCTATGGAATTGGATATCACATATCTGCAATTGATTAGCGCTGTGTCCTCTGGCAAATTATTTAAATCCTCTGAATCTCAGTTTATTTCTTTGAAATACGGGGAAAGCAATGCCTTCCTCAAGATGTTTACTGTGAGGACCAACGCCTTGTGCCTGATACATTCAATTAAGAATAATAATGAGGCTGGGTACAGTGGCTGACGCCTGTAATCCCAGCACTTTGGGAGGCCGAGGTGGGCAGATCACCTGAGGTTGGGAGATCGAGACCAGACTGGCCAACATGGTGAAACCCCGTCTCTACTAAAAATACAAAAATTAGCCGGGCATGGTGGCGGGCGCCTGTAATCCCAGCTACTTGAGAGGCTAAGGCAGTAGAATCACTTGAACCAGGGAGGCAGAGGTTGCAGTGAGCCAAGATCGCGCCACCGCATTCCAGCCTGGGCGAGAAGAGAGAAACTCCATCTCAAAAAAAAAAAAAAAAAAAAGAAGAAGAAAAATAACTAACATCTATTACTACAGATCCATAACTATATGCTAGGCATGTACTATGTGCATTTTAAAAAATCCAATCCTTACAACAACCCAGAAAGTAGCCACTATTATTATTCCATTATAAAAACCAGAAAATTGATTTCTAAAGGTAAAGTAACTTATCCAAGAATCATATAATTAGTAATTGCCCAAATTAGGAAAAACCAAATTCAACAAAGTTGAAACAAAAAGATAAAGAAAACCATATTTAGATAAGTTGAAAAAAAGTTACCTACTGTCGAATTAACAAACAATTCAATTCACCAACTAGTCATTTAGTAAATATTTATTAAACATATAAATAAATAACTGAATGAATGAATGATTCCAAAGAACATTTATTGAGTTCCTGCCAGGCACAACATCAAGAAACTAGGGTTACAGAAAATGTACATCAATTTAATTGAGAGTTTGCCATTAACACCACAATCTTCAAACTGCAAATAAACTGCCAACTTAACAACACTTAGTCCATGATAAAAAGTCCTAAGAAATGCCATTCTCAGCTAAGCGCTCATGACTCACGACTGTAGTCCCAGCACATTAGGATGCCAAGGCGGGCAGATACCTTGAGCTCAGGAGTTCAAGACCAGCCTGGGCAACATGGCAAAACCCCATCTCTACAAAAAATACAAAAATTAGTCAGGTGTGGTGGCGTGTGTCTGTGGTCCCAGCACTTGGGAGGCTGAGGTGGGAGGATCACTTAAGCCTGGAATGTTGAGGCTTCAGTGAGCCAAGATCACGCCACTGTACTCCAGCCTGGGGAAGTCAAAACTCTTAGGGGAGAGCTCCGAGCAGTAGGCAGAGAAACAAGAGCACACAACAATGGAAGCTGAGGAAGGAGGCAGTCTCAAAGAAAAGATGAGTAAGACTTCCAAAGGAAGCAGAAATCTAAAAGAATAAAGGCTGAAAAAATGGCCGACTTAATAAGTAGGAGTTTGTCAAAGGACTTCTCTGGAACTGTGGGGAAATAAACCAAGTTTCAAACGGCAACTGGATGAATGGGTTAAACAGGAAGATGAGGCACTCTTTTAAGAAGTTTAGCAATAAGGCCGGGCGCGGTGGCTCAAGCCTGTAATCCCAGCACTTTGGGAGGCCGAGACGGGCAGATCACGAGGTCAGGAGATCGAGACCAGCCTGGCTAACACGGTGAAACCCCGTCTCTACCAAAAAAAATACAAAAAACTAGCCGGGCGAGGTGGCGGGCGCCTGTAGTCCCAGCTACTCGGGAGGCTGAAGCAGGAGAATGGCGTAGACCCAGGAGGCAGAGCTTGCAGTGAGCGAGATCCGGCCACTGCACTCCAGCCTGGGCGACAGAGCGAGACTCCGACTCAAAAAAAAAAAAAAAAAAAAAAAGAAGTTTAGCAATAAAAGGAGGGAAAGGGAACGAAAAGTAAGTAGTCTAATGAGGAGAAGCAGCAAGACTGTTATAAAGAGTATAAGGTAAGGAGCAAGAGCCAAAGGAAAAGGAAAAGCTGAAGACAGAAGATAGATGCAGAAGATGCAGGAAAGAAACAGGATGACCAGACTCCAGCACGTCAAGAGGGGATAGCTACCCTTGGGAAAGAAGTCACCTTCTGCTCTAAGACAGAAATGAAAGAAAAGAGATTTTGACAAATGGACATGGTGAAAAGTTACTCTGAATCAAGCCTGAATACAGTACAGAGAGTGATCAAATTGAATAACATCATTTTGAACTTAAAATAATATTGATTTTTTTGAATCGCTCATAACTTGGTATTGAAAACGACAACCACCATTTTGGATATAAGTTCTATACAGTTAAAAATCAGTATCCTTTTTTTCTGGACAGGAAGTAGGATTTATTGGTGGGCAGTAGGAGGGAGCAGCACAGTGGAAGCCCTCATGAAAGCAGGGCATACCACTGGCCTAGAGGAATGTATTTGACCCCACAGCCATCTGGGATGAGCCACTTCTCATCCCAGAGCCACCATGTCTTCAAATTCATCTGCCCTGGTCAGGTGCAGTGACTTACGCCTTTATTCCCAGTACTTTGGGAGGCCGAGGTGGATGAATGACTTGAGGCCAGGAGTTCGAGACCACCGTGGCCAGCATGGTGAAACCCCGTCTCTACCAAAAAAATACAAAAATTAGCTGGGCATGGTGGCAGGTGCCTGTAGTCCCAGCTACTCGGGAGCCTGAGGCAGGAGGATTGCTTGAACCTGGGAAGTGGAGGTTGCAGTGAGCTGAGATCACACCACTGTACTCCAGCCTGAGAGACAGAGTGAAACTCTGTCTCAAAAAAAAAAAAAAAAAAAAAATCATCTGCATCGAACTTCATAAAGCCCCACTTCTTTCAGATGTCGATCTTCTGGTGGCCAAGGAACTTGAACTTGGCCCTGCAGCGGGCCTCAATCACATGCTCCTGGTTCTGTAGCCTGGTGTGCATAGACATGATGACTTGGCCAGTATGAACCCTGGCCAAGGCTCCTTGAGGCTTTCCAAAGGCACCTCCACTGTTTGGAGCCTACACTGGGGACAGTACAAGGTCAGAGACATAAACATACATTAGAAAGGCCTGTCTCCAAGGTCCCTTAGAACAACCCATACAAGAAACAGGCTGCATACACTACCAAGGAAGCTGCTGTTTGCAGCTATTGCACACCAGGCCCCAAGGAGGAAAGGAACTCAGAAGGCTTAATTGGCCGCAGAAAAATCAGTCTTATAGAGATGTTGGTTATGTTCTGTTTCTTAATCTGGGTACTGGTTACCCTAATGTGTTCAGTTTGTGAACTTCATTAAGCTTTTTTTTTTTTTTTTTTTTTAAAAAAAAAGGTTTTTATAAACTCTTTAACTTTAAAACATTAAAAAAAAAAATGTTTAACCTAGGCAGGGTGAGGTGGCTCATGGCTATAATCCCAGCACTTTGGGAGGCTGAGCTGGGTAGATTTCGCTTCAGGCCAGGAGTATGAGACCAGCGTGGCCAACATGGTGAAACTCTGTTTCTAGTAAAAATATAAAAATTAGCCAGGTGTGGTGGCACATGCCTGTAATCCCAGCTACTCAGGAGGCTGAGGCAGGAGAATCGCTTGAACCTGGGAGGCGGAGGTGCAGGGAGCACTGCACTCCAGCCTGGGCAAGAGAGTAAGGCTCTGTCTCAAAAAAAGAAAAATATTTTCTTGGTATTTTTAGTAGAGACAGAGTTTTTAACTTAGAATCACCACTCCTCTCCTATTTGTTCAGTTTTTAAAAGAGTAACTCAAGAAAATTATATATTCCTCCAGACAGGGAACATTCCTTACCATTGTTTTAGATCCCCATAGCACTAAATCAGACTAGATATACAATAAGTATCTAACAAATATACGTTGATGTGATTGGAAGAAGGCTAACACCAAATGTCCACACTTAAAACAAATCTAGGCCAGGTGCAGTGGCTCATGCCTATAATCCTAGCACTCTGGGAGGCCAAGGTGGGTAGATTGCCTGAGCTGAGGAGTTCAAGACCATCCTGGGCAACACGGTGAAACACCGTCTCTACAAAAAAAAATACAAAAAATTAGCCGGGCGTAGCAGTGCACGCCTGTAGTCCCAACTACTTGGGAGGCTGAGGCAGGAGAATTGCTTGAACCCGGGAGGCGGAGGTTGCAGTGAGGCAAGATCGCACCACTGCACTCCAGCCTGGGTGATAGAGCAAGACTCCATCTCCAAAAAAAAAATAAAAACAAAAAACAAAAACAAAAAAATCCACAAATCTTTCTCTAGGAAATGGCACCTTCATGACTGCAAAATCTGGCAGCTCCCTAATTTTAGCCAGTGATTCCACTTAGCATCACTAATGATCTGGACAAACTGACATTATGTGCCTCCTTTTGTGATGAAACGGGAAACATACAACCTCAGCTTTAGAATTCTTGCCCAAAATATTTAATCTGTATATAATCATGCAGAAATAATTATACAAATTCAGATCATGAGATATTGTTAAGAAAACAGACCTGGAATCTTAAAAATATCATAAAACACAAATAAGGGGGGAGACTCCTATAGATTTAAAGAGACAAAAGAGGCATAACAACTAAATTTAATGTGTAACCTTGTTTGGATCCTGGATTAAAAACAAACCGACAGTTATAATGATTAACATTATAACATTAACATTATTATTAACAGTATTTGGACAACAGGGGTATGACAGATTGCAAACATGGCTGTGATTGTTCATGCCCCTGTATCCATGCCCTTGAGCAATATGACTTTGCAGTTATTTCCATCAAGAGGAGCGTGTGACTTGCTTTGACCAAAAGATTGTGGAAGTGATGCTGTGCCAATTCCAAGCCTAGGCCTTAAAACGCTTTGCACTTTTCCACTCTCTTAGAGCCTGCCCATAAGCATGGAAACAAGCCTGTTCTAGATTGCTGGAGGATGAGAGACCCTTCTGGAGCAAAGAAAAGCCATCCAAACTGAGGCCGACTTAGACCAGCCAGCTCCTCGTCAGTCCAGCAGCTGACTCCAGAGGTATAAAGGAGCCCAGATGATCAGCTGAGCCTAATCCACATTAGAAGAACCACCTAACTGGCCCATGGAATTATGAGCACTAATAAACTGTGGTTGTTTTAAGCCACTAAGTTTTGACATGATTTGTTTATCAGCTAGCTGATCAAAGGCAACATTTAAATATGGACTCTATATTAGATGACATTATGGAATCACTGTTAAATTTCTAAGGCATGATAACGGTATTGTGGCTATGAAGAAGAATATCCCCCTTACACTTAGGAGAATACTGATATATTTAGAGATAAAGGATCATGATATCTGCCCTACCCCCTAGTGTAAATATGCATTTCTAAAGAAAGATAAATCAAATGTGGCAAAATGTTAGCAATTAGTTAACCTAAGTAAAGGGTTTTTTGGTTGTCCTTTGTACTAATACATTTGTTTTAGATTTTTCAAAACAAAAAATTAGATAGAAAAAAACCACACACCCCTATTTACCCTGTAACACAGCAAGCTACCATGCAGTGAACAGATTATTTCCATCCCCCACCCCCTGCCCCTTTTTACTGGAGGCAGCACTACTACTGCTGAGGGGGGAGGGGAGCAGATATAAAGTGCAGTAAACTAGGGTTATATTATGATATAGTTAAATGAAAGACTCATTAGGAAACTAAGAAATGTTTAAAGGGAGGTGTGTTAACAGCAAGCAGCCACTGAGGTTTTCTTCTGATATAATCAGAAAAAAAATTTGTGTAGGGTTGGATGGGACTTGAAAAGAACAAAGCTTTGGCAAGAAACATGGGCAGGTCTTTGAATTATTTTGTGCTGGAAAACAAATATTCCTGTGTTTCTCTATTTTAAGAGATTTCTCAAACGCCTGCAAATGAGAAGGGTATCTTGTATTCATCTCTACCCCCGAAAATCCCTAAAGAATCCTACTACTATAATCTAAATCTGTTTATTCACAACCTCATGAAAGCCTTCTTTATTTAATTTGGATTTTTCCCTCAAGTCATATACAGCAATTATTAATGCTGTATATTGACTTATGTGAACAAACCCAGAGGCCTAGGTTCAAAAGATACGGCTTTCTGAACTAAAATCTAAGAACTTCAGCTTTATTATGCCATATAGAAAAATTCTTAGAGTGAATGGCAAACAAAGCCCATTCTCTATATAAAAAACAGTAACCCAGGTAGGAAGTTTGTTTGTTTGTTTGTTTTTTAGAACAATCTCTACAAATCTGTTCAAAGATCTTTGGCTTCAAAAAAGTCCAGTAGAGCTATCCCATGTATTATCATTGTCAGATGAGAAAAACATTCAACTTATATAAGAAAGGGAAGAAAATACTGCCAGGTACTGTACATTTAATGAGTTGGTTGTTCTTGTTCATCAGAACTGAAAAATTAATGCAGCAAAGGCATCATTTGGCTCAAAGCCAAATCCATGCCTCATTCTTCTTATAGAATTCCTTGATTCACTAGCCCACAAACCCCAGGATGCTTCAGAATATAGTTTGAAACTACAACTTTAAATTAAAATGGCTGTGCAAAAGGAAGGTACCACATACAGAGAGAATCTTCCAGTTGTCTCTACAAACTTTATCAGATTCAGAGAAACCAAGCAGGCTATCAGGTCTTCAAGGTATCTTTGATGTTCAAAGAGAATTCTACTGTACACATTAATTCTCAAAAATGGTCAGGGGCACTGTAAAAACAGCAGCAGGGCAATTGGCTCTCCTAGCCCAAATCTGCACATTAGCCTACCTCATGAAAGGACTAGCCATCAGCAGATCTAGACATGGTCTAATACAGACACTGAATTCCCATTCACTCATCACCAGAAGTGTCAACTGTTTAAAGAAGTGTGGATTGATTAACTCATTTATTCATTTATTCTGTAATCATTTATTTTTTTTTTATAGAGACAAGGTCTCGCTTTGTCACCCAGCCTCCCAAGCAACTGAAACTACAGGCATCCACCACTGTGCCCATATATATACATTTTTTCCCTAGAGATAGGATCTTGCCATTGTGCCCAAGCTGGTCTCGAACTCCTGGGCTAAAACAACCCTCCCGCCTTGACCTCCCAAAGTGCTGGGATTACAGGCATGAGCTACCACACCCAGCTCTGTAAACATGTATTAAACAAGTTTTATATGCCAAGCCCAGAGTAGAAAAACACAGCCGAAAAGGGCATGCCCACTGTCCACCAGGAAGTCACAAACTAATGGAGAAGCACAATCCAAGCACTTAGTCAAACTGCAATAAAGAGCTTTGCCATGGTTAAACACTTGAGCCTAGATCCTGACTCTACCACTTAATTGGCTTGGTGGCTTTGGACAAAATTGACTTAACCTCTCCAAGTTTTGTTTCCTCAGCTATAAAATGGGTACCTATTACATTGAGTTACTATCAGACCTGAGATTATGTATATGACTATACATATTATAGTAACTTTAGGTAAACGTTGGCTAGAATTATTAATCTTTATTATTATCTGAGTGGTTATACTAGGTATCTATTTGTATCTAAAATCCACCCTGAGATTCTAATAATTAGCTGTGTGACCCAGAGTAAGTAATTTAAAATCTCTGGGCTTCACACTCTTCATCTGTTAAATGAGAGGTTATAGCTAAGCGATCCTAAAATCCCTTCAAGCTCTGGAATATTAAAAGGATCTATGATTGATCTTATACGGTTTCATATGTGTCTCAATGACACTGCTCAGATAAACTGATGAAACAAAGCAACTGCCAAGTAAATCACCTTTCTTCAGTAGTTGTCTGAATCTTTCATTTTACTTCCTTTAACCTCATTACTTACCCAGGCATATATGGCATATGCATAAGTAACAGTCCCCAAAGAAAGAAACAAGTAACTGGCGGAAGCCAGACCCCGATCTGTCCCATTCCTTTAGATTGGGCAGATGCTTCCAAAACATCAGTGAGGGGGCGGGGGTGTGTGCAATGAATGAATGAAGTATCCTATCTCACTGTGGGAGAAGTGCCTTGCTGTGCTTCCACAGTACCCACTGCTTGTCTCTGTATGCCACATTCCACATGGCCATCTCATCTGCCTGCACAGACTAAGCTGACTGAGAGCTAAAACTCTGTCGTATCAAATTGTGCATCCTTAATCCCAAACACAGTCCTGGAAAGTGATAGGCACCCAGTGTCTTAAAATTAACTATGATTCATACTTCCCTCAGGACCAAAGCTATACATATGCAAGGTGACTGGACACTCTAAGGTGTGGGCCTGACCTCTAGGGACCCTTTTCTAAGTGTCACCACTTAGAAAAAGGGCTGGGAGGGGGGCGGTATTTCACCTTTTGGCTTTCAGTTTCCTCACTGGTAAAATGAGGGGAATCTATTAGATCAGGGGTTGGCAAACTATGGCTCATGGGCCAAATCCAGCCTATATCTCTACCCCCAGCTTAGAATTATCTTTACTACTTTTTTTAAGAGACAGGGTCTCACTCTATTGCCCAGGCTTCAGTGCAGTGGCGTGATCATAGCTCACTGCATCCCTGAACTCCTGGGTTCAAGCCATCTCCCACCTTAGTCTCCCGAGTAGCTACAACTACAGGTGTATACCACCATATCCAGCTAATTTATTTGTATTTTGTAGAGATGGGGGTCTCACTTTGTTGCCCAAGCTGGTCTCAAACTCCTGGCTTCAAGTGATCCTCCCCACTCGGCCTGCCAAAGTGCTAGGTTTACAACTGTGAGTCACAGCACCCAGACCATTTTTACATTTTTTAATGATTGTAAAAACAAAGAATAATATGCATCAGAGACCATATGTGGCCCCCAAAGCCTAATATATTTACTTTCTGGCACTTTTAATAGAAAAAGCTTGCTGCCTCTGGATTAGATTATCTCTAAAGTCCCTTTAAACCCTGACATTTTAGCATTCTAATTCTACTGGGTTTCCTTGAATTGTCTGATTCCGGCTCTTCACGTAGAGCAGTACCAAGTCTGAAACAATACCAAAGGCACAACAGGAACTCAACTGTGATTTGCTAACTGAATAAATGAATTCTGCAGCAGCAACCCTAAGAACTAACTCCTCTACCAAGGGGGCAAGTGGGTCAATGTGTATCAAGTGACTGCCTAATAAATGCCCCCAGAGTGGACGCCACAGTGAGAGGAACAATCCACTCTATTGGCCTTTTGGATGACAGTGGCACCTGGAAGGGCCTGGAGCTCAGATAACCAGGATTAAAACTCACCTTGTTCCACCAAATAAAAAATACATGGAGCCATCCCCTGAATAAACCCCTTGGGCAAATTATAAAGCTATGTCGAAATAGCTATCAGAAACACAGATCATCTAAACTGATAATCTTAATAGTCATGGACCCAAGAGAATAAATTCCATCCACAATAAGGCATATAGAATAATTTAGCTCACAACATTATTTCTTTTTCCCTCTATTGTTGTTAAAAATACATGATACCAAAACAAGGAATTCAAACAATTATGTCAGGGCAACAAGCCAAGGAAAGTCTTGAATATATGATCCTATTAACACTAATGGAAGATAGAGCAAGGTAAAAGAAAAAATAAAGCTCCCTGCCTCGACTCTTGACTACACATACTTTCCCAAAATAAACAGCCAGCAATTATTCTTTTAATGTTCCTCCTCTATTCACCCATAAATCACTGCTATGTATAAACCTCTTGCTGATTTCAAAGGATGTTTTTTTTTTTCTTTCAGTCTTCCTCTTTTTGATTGCTAACAATGAGTTCTAAAAAGGGCTGAGGGTGCTTTTCCACCATCCCTCAGTAGAGCATCTCCATTTACAAGTACAATACACTCCAACCACACACTTTGTCGTCATACTGTTACTTATAAATCACACAGTTGATCTAGAGATTCTGCCTTTTCTCCTTTCCTCTAAAGAAGCAACTTGGGGCTGGGCATGCTGGCTCATACCTGTAATCCCAACACTTTGGGTGATAAGAGGATGGATGGCTTGAGGCCAGGAGTTTGAGATTGGCCTGAGCAACATAGCAAGACTCTGTCTCTACAAAAAATAAAATGATGCCCACTTCTCTCCACAAGGCCCCGTATGCCCAAAAATGACATGGAGTCACAAATCTCACCCTCTCCCCAGGCACCCTGCTCTAGACATACTGGCCTAGAAGGTTTAAAAAAAAATCCCACTTCTAATCCCAGCACTTAGAGGCTGAGGCAGAAGGATTGCTTAAGTCCAGGAGTTCGAGACCAGCCTGGCAACATAGTGAGATCCTTAAAAAGTAAGAAATTAGCCAAATGTGGTGGCACATGCCTGCAGTCCCAGCTACCCAGGAGGCTGAGGTGGGAGAATCACTTGAGCCCAGGAAGTCAAGGCTGCAGTGAGCCGTGATAATACCACTGCACTCAGCCTGGGCAACAGTGAGACCCTGTTTCAAAAAAAAAAAAAAAAAATCCTGAATATCATAATGTTCATTTCCAAGCTCTTTATAAACCAGAAGAGAGACGAACACTTAAAATCTGAATTCTTTCCCTAACTTAATAGGTAAGCTTTTTCTTTTTCCAATAGTCAGAGGACGTAGACAAACATTGGCCCCTCTGCTGACCTTTCTATGAACCTCAAAAAAAATCTCTTTACTTTCCAAACTTGTGGTTGTCTTCGCACGTTTTCTAGCCAATCAAAATGAGTTTAATGTTAGCCTGCATCCTTGTTTGAGAGGTAACGAGCCTGCACTAGGTTCATGCCGTCTGAGCTCTGCGACCTCTAAGGAAAGGTCCTGCCACAGCTGCTCGCTGATTCCAGGCCCAAACAGCCTCACCCACCGTCTCTCCAAATCCCATTGCTGTAAGTCCTGCTGCTGTGCCCCAGCATGTCCCTGAGTGGCTGCACTCCACCCTTCTCAGATGCTCTGCCCTTCTCCCTGCTGGAGCATGTGATCTGGAGCATCCACTCAAGCTCAAAAAAGAACCACATGGTTAAAAAGAATCTTTTTAAAGTAGGCAGATAATTAATGTAAAGAAGGGCAGACTGCCTCTACAATAAAACAAATCTGATATAGCCTTGTTTTGTCTCTATAAAAGTCCTTGTAAACTATTTATTAATGTTTGCAAAAAGATGCCGGGTGTGGTGGCTCATGCCTGTAATCCCAGCACTTTGGGAGGCCAAGGCAGGCGGATCACGAGGTAAAGAGATCAAGACCATCCTGGCCAACATGGTGAAATCCCCGTCTCTACTAAAAATACAGAAATTAGCTGGGTGTCATGGCGTGCGCCTGTAGTCCCAGCTACTCGGGAGGCTGAAGCAGGAGAATTGCTTGAACCTGGGAGGCGGAGGTTACAGTGAGCCGAGATCACGCCACTGCACTCCAGCCTGTCCACAAAGCGAGACTCCATACCAAAAAAAAAAAAAAGACCAACATGTGCCTGGTTTTTTTTTTTTTTTTTTTTTTTTTGGAGGGGGGAAAGGGGGAGCGGGCAGTTTTTTTTTTTTTATTGTTTGTTTGTTTGTTTTTTGAGACAGGGTCTCACTCTGTTGCCCAGGCTGGGGTACAGTGGCGTGATTACAGCTCACTATAGCCTCAACCTCCTGGGCTCAAGCAATCTTCTCATTTCAGCCTCCCAGGTAGCTGGGACTACAAGGTATATGCCACCATGCCTGGTTAATTTTTTTTTTTAATTCTTTGTAGAGACAGGGTCTCACTATGTTGCCCAGGCTGGAACATGTACCTTTTGAAGGTAAAGTTCAATAGAAAATTTGAGGTGATTCAAATAGGCTTTGGAAAACATCTTGGCCAACTTATTGATTATTATCAGGCATCTTTGGAAATAACTACACATTAATTATCCAAAGAGACTATTACTCTTTTAACAGTGTACAATCATTTTAACAGTACGAATAAGAATGGTACAACTATTCTCACTCCTCAAAGTAGAATTGGCCATTCCCCTTCCTTTTGGGGCCCACAGTACCCTATATAGATTTTAATAATGGGGCCAGGCATGGTGGCTCATGCCTATAATCCTAATGCTTTGGGAGGCTACGGTGGGAGGATCACTTGAGCCTAAGAGTTTGAGACCAGCCTGAGCAACATAGAGAGACTTCGTCTCTACCAAAAATAAAAAATTAAAATTAGCTGGGCATGGTGGTACATGCCTGTAGCCTCAGTTACTTGGGAGGCTGAGGACTGCTTGAGCCTGGGAGGTTGAGGCTGCCCTAAGCCATGATTGAGCCACTGCACTCCAACCTGGGCAACAGAGTGAGACCATGTCTTAAAAAGAAAAAAAAAAGACTTTAATAACAGGACCTGGACCACTTTATTTACTTATTTGTTTGCATGATTGTCTCTTAACACCCCGCTGCCCTTACTACCCACACTATAAAAACCTTGAGGTTCTTTAAGAACCATCAAAATCCTTCTTGAGCCCTAGTATTTGTTTAACAGACTGTCTGACACACAAGTACTTCATAACAACAGGATGATGGAAAAGGAGGAGAGGGGATCACTGCAAATGAAAAGGGGAGAGGCAGTAAGAGTTTAAGAAGGCAGAAGCTGAATTTGTTTTATTCATGGTTACCTGGCCTGCAAGTATTGTTTAAATGGACTGAAAAAACTAAATGAGCAGTAGTACCAAGGCATGAAATTATAGAGCTTTGTTTTAAAGTGATAAATATGATCCTTCATCAATTCTAAAAATACTTTTTCTTACATTTCTGACAGGCTGGAAACTAGGATGCATTTTATAATGGCATCTTAGCATTTTGTGATATTATTAGGAACCTCATTTTCGTTTTCTCAGTGGTACATAAAATAGCTGTACATGTTAGAAATGATGGTGACATAGATTCCATGAAATGCAATCATTTGTTGTGGCTGTGGCAATACGGGTTGGAAAGAGGACTATAAAATTGAGCTAAATTTTCCACAAGAGTAGAAACTAAAGGAGAGGTTGAGCCTTTTTAGTGGATGGCAAATAGGGTGACTTTAAAAAAAAAAAAAAAAAAAGATAGGCCAGGCGCGGTGGCTTACACCTGTAATCCCAGCACTTTGGAAGGCCGAGGCAGGCGGATTGCCTGAGCTCAGGAGTTCGAGACCAGCCTGGGCAACACGGTGAAACCTTGTCTCTATTAAAGTACAAAAAATTAGCTGGGCGTAGTGGTATGCGCCTGTAGTCCCAGCTACTTGGGAGGCTGAGGCAGGAGAATTGCTTGAACCCGGGAGGCAGAGGTTGCGGTGAGCCGAGATCGTACCACTATAATAGCCTGGGCAACAGAGCGAGACTCTGTCTCAAAAAAAAAAAAAGAAAAAAAAAGATAAAGTTTCGCCCTGTCACCCAGGCAGGACTGCAGTAGCATGAACACGGTTCACTGCAGCCTTGAACTCCTGGGCTCAAGGGATCCTCCCACCTCAGCCTCCTGAATAGCTGGGACTATAAGCACATCACCACAGCTGTCTAATTTTTATTTTTGGTAGAGACAGGGTCTCACTATGTTGCCCAGGCTGGTCTCGGACTCCTAGGCTCAAGCCATCCTCCTACCTCGGCCTCCTAAAGTGCTGGGATTACAGGTGTGAGCCACCACACCTGGCCAAATGGGGCAACTCTTTATCTCACAGTGATTCACCTTCACTTCACTAGCAGCAGCCCAAGAGGGGCTCCCAGTGGCCACAGCTATACTAAATCACCCTGCTCTTCTGGCCCCACTGATCTAGGGGTGGTCATAGGATCCAAACTGGTCCAATCATTACTGATTGAGATTTTTTTTACTGGAAGCCAGTGTGAGTGTGGGTCAGTCCTCTCTGGTGGTAACCACAGTAAGATTTAGTGTTCTGGAACAATCCATGGCCATGCTCCTTGCGATGTAGGAGAGAAGCAAAGGCAAGGGACAAAATCTTAACAGCTTTTGAGTCCCTGTGTGGTTCAAACTAGCTAGGTGCTCACCGAACCCATTTTGTTTTCTTCCTGGGCAAACAGGCCTTTCTCAGCTGTTATTGGGTCACAACTAAATTATGGGGTCACAAACTAAATTATAATCGATAGATTGAGGACAGAAATGACATAAGCCACTTTCAGACCTGGCCCATGGAATCCTTCCATGTGAGATCCTTCTTCCATCTCCTTCTCCGTCTGCAGGTTAAAAGGAGGAAAGCTCTAAGAACAGAGGAATCACAAGATGGAAGGAGGCTGGGTGCCCGAAACATTAAAGGCAGCCTAGCCAGGAATAACCATGTTGAACTGCTGTACACACAAGAAATAAACTTCGTTTGTATTGAGCCACTGAAATTTGGGGGCTGGTAGGGAAGTTACCTGCTCTAAAACCTCCTGGTTCCGGCTGTACCTGTTCTTTTCATGGTTACATAAAATACGTCAGTATCCTTCCCACAAATTCCCTCTTTACCCCAGTTAGAGTTGGGTTGCTTCCGTCCATAACTTAGAGTTCTAACACAGCCAGGAAGAAGGAAGAGCTATCATTTGAAGTGGCAAGAAGGTGGAAGTAAGCAATGATCCTTAAGTGTCTAGGGAACACCTAGAAAATTTGTCAGAACAGGGTAATAATTCCAACAAACTGATGACAGTCCACAAAGACCCTTTTCACTTTCCAAGGGCTTCTAGCTTTAAACTCATAAAGCACTTACAGTAAAAAATAAAAATAAAAATAAAAAATACCCTCTTCCCCACTCTCTTTTCATTCTCAGAAGCATGTATGAAGTTGTAATAGCCCTGAAGTAGGGCTTACCTACTAAGATACCTTCAGGAGTTCTCAACCATCCAGAATTCTAGCAAGTGAGATATACCTCATTTATCATACATAGCCAGCTCTGCTGTCCCAGAATTTATTGGCAAATGAATCACACATAGCTCTAAGAACTCAAATAATTACTCTGGGGTAAACAGTTCTGGGTATGAGTGTACAACCCTGGCTCGAGTTTTCAAAGATAAATATTCAACAATCACCAAAGCTTCTGGTAGCGTTTACAATACCATAAATGAGATTACAAAAATAAACAGGAGAATGATGCCACGAATGCCTCCTTGAGCAATAATCAGGTTTGCCAGGAACTGGAGACCAGTGATGACAGAGCAGGCCTCCTGCTCAATTTCCAGAAACATTTCTCTTTGAGCCAAATTTAGTCTTTAAGAACAAGCTCTGGCATCTGTAAAACACGCTACAGGCTTGTTATAAAGCCCATTTATACTATATATTGAGTTATGTGACTCAGAACAGCAGCATGAAGCTGGGATTGTCATCAGTTCTTCATTTTTAGCAATAAAAACAGGCTCAAACAGATCAAGTGCTCACAGCCCCAGGATTTGTGACTTCAGCCAAGACTTGAGCTCTGACCTCGGATCCTCTATCCATTTAACTATAGCCCAAACTATGGAATACCAGGGAAGAGAAATGGCCTGGCTAGAGGAGACTTTTCCCCACTGCCGTAATTCATCAACCCATGTTGGAAGCTAGTTTTCCATGTTGCGTGCAGCCATGTGTGGGAACTTAACAGCAAGGGCTAAAGGGCCTGAGAGAGATGTCTGGCCTGCCTCCAAAGCCAGCTGGGAAAACATTCCCTGACAAGACACTGTGCCCACAGGGGACCTTGAGAGAAGGAGGAGTCTGAGGCAGAAGATTAGAAGTGCTGAGCCTTCCATGTGATCCTGTCATAATCTTATAGTTCAAGGCCTCTAAGAACCAGGTGACAAGGTCTCTCAGAGCTGCAAAGATAGAATCTGGAGCAAATGAGCTGAAGTTTTCCTTTGTTGGGGAGGGAGAGGGGATCCACTACAAACCTAGCTGACCTCAGTCAGCATTCTCTCAGACAATTTTTATGAGCCACTTCTAAAAGACAAACTGCCAAGATCAAACACGCA
This sequence comes from Macaca mulatta, assembly GCF_049350105.2. Classification (NCBI taxonomy): domain Eukaryota; kingdom Metazoa; phylum Chordata; class Mammalia; order Primates; family Cercopithecidae; genus Macaca; species Macaca mulatta. The sequence continues at coordinate 83,580,655 of NC_133419.1, forward strand.
CACATTGCCTGGGAAAAAAGAAAGTGGGGTGCAAGGCAGTATTAATATATTAATGTTTTAGTAAAAAAACGTTTATCCCTGGGAGCTGGTGATCTACCACCTCAGAGGGAAGACACAGGGAATTGGAGCTGTCCTTAAGTGTGTCAGAAAAGTTGAAGAGTTGGCCTCCCCTAACTATCATGAATTCCCTAGGCTCCACAGATGAAAGGGAGGCGTCTATGCTCTGTACCCTGGTGTGGCTCTTCCAGAAATAGAAAGTCTAGTGTTTTGAAGGAGCACGAAGTAGAGGAAGGAGCCTTAAACCACTGCTTAGTCTCCTCCCAGCTGTGACCTTAAGCAAGTCACAACCTCTTTGAGCCTCAGCTTTTGTAGTTATAAAGCAAGGATAAGAACACCTGAATTACAGGATTGTGGGGAGGATCAAATAAAATTATAAATGCAAAGGGTATAGCACAGCTGCTCAATTAATGCTTAGTGCCTAACTTTTGCCCCTCAACCTCCACTTCAATTTCTTAGTATTGAAATTGTATATTTAGTAATTCTAATCCTTAGTAACTCAGCGGTACTTAGTAATTTTGAGAAAATCACATATATTACCCAGTGTCTTGGCAATTTCACTTGCTTTTTTGAAGCATAACCATCTGTGACTTTAGTTGTGAGCATCTCCAATAACTCTGGACCCTTGAGTCTCTTACTAATCTGCTCTGTGCTTCCCAAATTCCTTCAAAAAAAAAAAAATCTAACCCACAGGTCCCTTTTTAACCTTATAATCTTTCTCTGATGTGGAAGAGATTCTAAACCTTACAGATATTTGGCATATTGCTGGGCACTTAACTGTCATATGTGACTAAATTTTCCACAAGACTTAAAATAGAAAGTTTGCCAAAGCTCTCACGACTTTAATAAATATGTGACCAAGTGTTATGGTTCATGCCTGTAATCCCGGCACTTTGGGAGGCCAAGGTGAGCGGGTCCCTTGAGGTCAGGAGTCTGAGATCAGCATGGCCAACATGATGAAACCCCATCTCTACTAAAAATATGAAAGTTAGCCAGGAGTGGTGGCGTATGCCTGTAATCCCAGCTACTCAGGAGGTTGAGGCAGGAGAAACGCTTGAACCTGGGAGGCGGAGGTTGCAGTGAGCCGAGACTATTCCACTGCACTCCAGCCTGGGTGACAGACAGAGGGAGACTCTGTAAATAAATAAATAAATAAATAAATAAATAAATAACATGCTTATGACCATATGGACAACAGGAAGGATGAGGTTCTTGTGGTCTTCTTCATTATCTTCCTGGAGTCATTTCTTCTTAACATCCTCTCATCCTAGACAGGGTCAGGTGCCCCTCCTCTATGCTCCAATAGTTGTCTGTATGTACACTGCCAGCATTATGACCATACTGTATGATAATCATCTCTTTTACATCTCTTTCATTAGCCTATAATCTCCTTATAGTCAAAAACAGTGTGCTGCCGAATCTTGATTGCTACTACCCATGAGCACGGTACCTGGTATAGAATAGATATAAAATTAATGTTTGATGAATGAACAAATTAGGTTTTTAGATCTGGGAGAAACTTTAGAAATAACCTGGTCTAATACAAGCCTTCATTTCACAGACAAGAAAGCTGAGCCTGTCCCTGGTCATCTAGGTGGCTAGGAAAAACAACATTGACAACAACAAAAAAGAAAGTTGAGGCCATGCACGGTGGCACACATCTGTAGTCCTAGTTACTGGAGAGGCCAAGGAGGAAGGATCACTTGAGCCCAAGAGTTTGAGACCAGCCTGGGCAATAGAATGAGACCCTGTGTCTACAAAAAAAAAAAAAAAAAAAAAAATACAAAAATCAGCCAGATGTGGTGGTGTGCACCTGTAGTCCCAGCTACTCAGAAGGCTGAGGTGGGCAGATTGATTGAGCATGGGAGGTTAAGGCTGCAGTGAGTCGTGATCATGCCACTGCACTCCAGCCTGGGCAACAGGATGAGACCTTGTCTCAAAAACAAAAAATAAAAAAGAAAGAAAGAAAAAGAAAAGAAAGCTGAGCCTCAGAAATGTAAGGTACCCTCAAAAGCAGCAACAAGATGGCAAGTAGTAGCAGCCAGGTGCCATTTTGACTGTAGTTCAAAAGCAGACATCACTTGGCACTCACCCCCAAGGAGAAGCACGTGGCTTAGTGGACACAGCATGGGCTCTACAGGAAAAGTCTTGCTCCTGCCACCTACCCGTCATGTGATTTTGGACAGGTTACTTCCCCTCTCTGAGTCACAATTTCTGCATTTGCATCTATTAAATGGAGCTAATAGCTCCAGAGTTGTTAGGGTTATTAAATTTGCCAACATATATAAAGTGCCTAGCATTGTACCTGGCACTATGTAAATGTTTACTGAATGAATCATGAATGAGTACCTATCCAGCACACCACAACTTCATGAACCTGGTTTAGACTTTGCTTTTAGGTCTCTGACCACAGCAAGGATGGCTGGGACACCCACAATTATAGAACCATGAACTTGGAGATTTGTTCCTTGCAAGGACCAGACTTTAAAGCATGTCTGTAACTTTGCTCACTGTTCCCTTCCCCTGAGTTGCCCTTCTCACCTTCCTCATTGACACACAAATTTTATCCATCTTCTGTTGCACAGCCAGATCTACCCTGTCTTGGAGGCCATTTCTAACACTACTTCTCAGTCCTTCCTGTCTCACTGATCACTTTCTACCAAGTAGTAAAGGAATGCTATGATTTGAATGGTTTGTGTCCCTTTCAAAATTCATGTTGAAACTTAATCCCCAATGCATCTGTATTTAGAGGTGGGGACTTTAGGAGGTAATTAGGCCATGAGGGCTCCATCCTCATGAAGGGATTAGCACCTTATAAAAAGGGCTTGAAAGGGTGAGTTGTCCTTCTGTCCCTTCCAGTATGTGACCACACAGCAGTCATGCCCTTTGGAGGTGCAGGAACAAGGCATCATCCAAAGGGCACAAGAGTAGAAAAGCAGAGGGTAGCCTTCAGCAGACACCAAGCCTGCTGGTGCCTGGATCTTGGACTTTCCAGCCTCCAGAACTGTGAGAAATAAATTTCTGTTGTTTACAAATTACTCAGTTTCACGTATTTTGTTATAGCAGCACAAATGGACTAAGACATAAGGTGTATCTGTTTGGTTTTTTAAATTGGGGTAAGATATACATAACATAAAATTTACCATCTTAACAATTTCTAAGTATACAGTTCAATAGCGTGAAGTATATTCACATTGATGTGCAACCAATCTATAGAACTTTTTCATCTTGTAAAACTGAAACTCTACACCCACTAAACAGCTTCCCACTTCTTTCCTGCCCCCAGCCCCTGGTAGCCACCGTTCTACTTTCTGTTCCTTTGTGTCTGACTACTCTAAATATCTCATATAATTGAAATCATACAATGTATTTTTTTTATGACTGGCTTTTATTTCACTTAGCATAACATCTTCAAGGTCATCCATGTTGCAGCATCTGTCACAACTTCCTTCCTTTTTAAAGCTGAGGAATATTCCACTGTATGTAAATACCACACTTCGCTTATCCATTCATCCTTCAATGGGCACTTGGGGTGCTTCCATCTTTTGGCTATGGTGAATAATGCTGCTAGGTGAACACCTTAATCATAAAGATGTGTTTCAACCATCTCTATAGTTCTCAAGGTGCCTGACATGTGATGGGCTCTCAATAAATACTTATCAAGTAAAAAAGGACACAGTTTTAAAGATTATAAGGTGAAAAAATGAATCATCTTCCACATAAAATTGCAAATTGTCCAGCAGAAAAATCACACAGCACAGGCTCTTCAGTAAGACAGTCTTGATTTCTGGTCCTGGATCTGCCTCTTAGCTAGTCATATGATCTTAGGCTTCCTACTTCAGTTTTCAGAGATTCAGTTTTCTCATGTGATTTTTGCCAAAATTAAATGATATAACATGTTAGCATAGTGCTTGGCAGGTCATAAACTAAAAAAAAAGTTTGCCAATATTATTATTATAAAGTTACAGAATGAAAGTAACTTACTATACTTGCATTTTGCTTCCTGACCATAATTTTAAAAGCAAAAAGCATGCAGAATTCTAAGACCAAACAATTTGTGGCAGGTAATAGTCAAAACAGGACAGTTCCACAGCAGTAACAGTAAGTACAGATTTGTATCACTGAATTTGGAATCTTGAGTTATACAGCCATAGCTCCTCCAGAAGGTAGACATTTTGTGACTTCAAAGGGACAGGCTTAAATGTTACACTAAGGATCTTCTTACTCAGCAAAATAGTCCTTCTGATATCTCAGAAATGTTTTAAAATCCGGATCACTTGAGGGTTTTTGGTTTTTTTTAGTGCTAAATCTATTTTGAATTTAATCATTCATATTTTGAGGCTGTTAGCAAAAAGATGAAAAATACATATTTATTACTATTTCAGACAGAAGTATATATTTTAATCTCTCTCAAAAGAAATTGAGCTCTCTACACCACTTCCAATTCCTGTAGGACATGAATTCCTTTTCAAGTTGCTACCTAAATTTTCCAGGCCAGAAACATTCTTTCCAATGTTAGCTCTTAGAAAGCAAAGTTCTTGAGTTTTGGAAGGAAAAGCTTATTCAAGTTTCTTTTGTCTGCCAAAACAATTAACATTTAACATGGCTAACTAAAATAGCTCTCTGCAACAAAATCAGAAACTGGGTGTTGGGTTGAGGGAGAGGAAAGGGAAGAAAAGGTCAGAGATAGTTGCCCAAATGCTAGTACTGGCCCCAAAATAGCCCGGATGGAAAGTGACCATTACCTCTAGCTTTCCTAGGACAATCACAGCTTCACACAAATTTAACACTATCCTGAGATGATTTGTTAAGTGGATAACTAAATGTGATTTGATGTGTGTACTTTTAGAAACTTTGCAATTAAATGAATTTATGAATAAGAGAGAAAAGTATTCGTCAGACCACGAATTCCAATTGTGGATTCAGAACAATACTGTCACCATATGCCACAGGCCAATTTTAATTTGGCTCCCACATGATGGCTAAGAGCTACTGTTGGCTTTGCCCATCCCACAATGCCAGCCTGTACTGGGAATCACACCAGGTGACAGGCACCATGCTGAGACCTGAGCCTTGTTTTACCCTTGCAGCAAACCTTGTGCTCTAAGTATTGGCATCTCCCCTCTCACCATCTTTACCTCTTTATTTTTAATTAATTTCAGACTTAACAAAAAGCTTCAAGAAAACTACTAATTACCCTTCACCCAGATTACTCAAATGTTAATGCTTTACATTTTCTTTATCATTCTTTATCATTACATTATCTTTATCATTCTCCCTCCGTGTATGGACATTTCTTTACCCCGAAATACTTAGTATTTCCAAGAAAACAAGGACAGTCCTTGTGTTTCCATGGTATAATTATCAAAATCAGGAAATTAAAATTCATCCTATACTATTATCTAATCTCAATCCTTATTCAAACTTCACCAATTGACCAAATAATGGCCTTTATGGCAAAAAAATAAAAATAAAATTTTTCTGAGATTCAATCCAGGATCATATGTTGCATTTAGTTTTTAATGTGTTTTTAGTCACTTTAAATCTAGAACCATTCCTCAGTCTTTGTTTTTCATGACCTTTACCTTTTTGAAAAATACAGAAAAAAAAAAATTTATGTAGAATGTTTCTCAATTTGGGTTTATCAGATATTTCCTTAGCTATTTCTGATTAGATCAGGTTCTGTATTTTTGGTAGGAATGCCACACAAGTGACAATGTGAACTTCTCAGATGTTGATTTGTCCCATCACTGGTGTAAACTTGGATCACTTAAAGTGCTGTCTGCCATGTTTCTCCACCGTGAAGTTACTATTTTCCTTGTAACTTGTAATTTCCTTGTAACTATTTTCCTTGTAATAAGTACCTTGTGAAGAAACATTTTGAGACTAGACATCCCCTATCATAGTTGAAGAACCTGAGTCTCAGAGTAGTTATGACTTGCCCAAGATCATGCAGTATGAAAATGCCATAACACAAATTTAAACTCCAGTTTGTAGGCTCCCACACTTGGGCTCTTTTTAAAGCATCCCTCTGTCTCCTGACCAGCCACCAATTGCTAAAGCAGCCTTCTCTAATGTCTTTTTGAGGCAGTTTCACTCTGTTGCCCAGGTTGGAGTGCAATGGCACGATCTTGGCTCACTGCAACCTCTGCCTTCCAGGCTCAAGTGATCCTCCTGCCTTAGCCTCCCAAGTAGCTGGGACTACAGGCACATGCCACCATGCCCAGCTAATTTTTATATTCTTGTAGATCTGGGATTTTGCCATGATGCCTAAACTGGTCTCAAACTCCTGGGCTCAAGTGACCTGCCTGCCTTGACCTCCCAAAGTGCTGGGATTACAGGTGTGAACCACCGTGCCTGGCCTCTTTCCAGGGTTTCTGTGTGCAAAATCGAATATATTTTCTTATCCCCAACTTATTTCACAAATATATAGTGTTCTGCACCTTTCTTCCTTCTTTTAATATATCCTTGGAGATTTTTCCGTATCTGTACTTAGAGAACACCTTAATTCTTGTTTGCAGTTTCATAGTTTTCCCTTGTGTATACATACCCATTTATTTAACCAGTTCTCTACGGATACACACTTAGTGTTATTTCCAATTATTTGCTATTAGCAACAACAATGCAAGGATTGTGCTTTCTTTTTACATTGGTTTCAACAAGTGACATTCTGTTCCTGGTCCATCATGATGCAGTGTGGAGTAGCAGGAACCAAGTAGCAGGACCCGCTTGAGTTAATCAGAACTGGGTTTTCATCTGGCCACATCTGCTAACTAGGTATATGACCCTGGGAAAGTTACTTGTAGTTTCTGAGCCTTCATTTCATCACTTGTAAGTGCAAAATCTCGCCTACTTTATCAGATTGCTTTTGGGGCCAAATAGATAAGACAGGCTCATAATAGCTACATTTGGGACAATTTGAATATCAGAAAGCATAAGGTTGAGGGGGAAAAAAGGCAAGAAGATTAGTAATAGATTATAATACATTGTGAGAAAAAGAAACCATGAGTCCAAGTGATATTTTTTAAAAAAGGGGGGTTGGGGTGAGGGTGGGGACAGGCATGGTGGCTCATGCCTGTAATCCCGGCACTTTGGGAGGCTGAGATGGGCAGATCACTTGAGGTAGGAATTCGAGACCAGCCTGATCAACATGGTGAAACCCCGTCTTTACTAAAAATACAAAAATAAGCAGGGCATGGTGGCATGTGCCTGTCATCCCAGCTACTCTGGAGGCTGAGGCAGGAGAATTGCTTGAACCCGGGAGGTGGAGGTTGCTGTGAGCCGAGATCGTGCCATTGCACTCCTTCCAACCTGGGCAACAAAAGCAAAACTCCGTCTCATAAAAAAAAAAAAAAAAAAAAAGAGGGGTTGGGGGGTTGGGGGCTGAAAGCTAATCTATCAGATAATAAATATAGAAGGAAAGAGAGAATTAGAAAATCATCCCTTCATAAATACCAATTGACCTAGGCCAGGATTATCAATAGATGTTAAAACTTTTGAATTAAAGTTATTGAGGAACAGGATACTCAAACAATCTCAAGATATCACCTCACGGATAATTTTATTAATTACAAAGGGAAAAGGTAGCCCTTTCAATGGAGAGATCTGGCAATACCACCTCAACCAAATGATCAAAACTTATGTCACCAGTGATGTTACAAACTGATATTAGGTGTCACCGATGATGTATGGGGAGGGATAGAACATCGCCTATGAAGAATTCTCACCACAAGTGTTTAACTTCAATCTAACAATGAGAAAACAATCAGACAAATCCAATTCACAAGACGACAAACTTGGAATCTTCAAAAATTTCAATATCGTAAAAGGCAAAAAAGGCAAGGGTATTGTGGTGGTTAATTTTAGGTGTCAACTTGACTAGATTAAGAAATACCTAGAAACCTAATAAAGCATTATTTTGGGGTGTGTCTGCAAGAATGTTTCCAGAGGAGATTAGCATGTCTCAGTGGACTAGGTGTGGAAGATCCACCACCAATGTCGGTGTGCACCATTCAATCTGCTGGGGGCCTGGAGAAAACAAAAGCAGAGAAAAGGTGAATATGTCAAGCTGTCTGCTGGAGCTGAAATACACTACACTCTTCCTCTCCTGTCCTTGGACAACAACTCCAGGATACCTGGCCTTTGGACTGCAGGACTTAACACCAGCAGCCCCCCAGTCTCTGGGTCTTCAGCCTCAAACTGAGCGTTCCACCGTCAGCTTCCCCAGTTTCCGAGGCCATTCAACTTGGACTGAACTAAGCTACCAGCATCTCAGGGTCTCCAGCTCACAGACAGCCTGTCATGGGACTTCTCAATCTCCATAATCACATGAGCCTATCGCCCTAACAAATCTCTTCCCATCTCTCTCTCTCTCTCTGTCTATCCATCCATCCATCCATCCATCCATCCATCCATCCATCCATCCATCCATCCTATTGGTTCTGCCTCTGGAGAACCCTGACTAATACAGGTAATATGCTATATTAAAGGAAACTAAAGAACACAACTGTATTGTGTAAGTAGTCTTGATAAGATTCTGGATCAGAAAAATTTTTTTATGTTATAAAGGACATTGGAATGACTGAGGAAATCAGAAAAATATTACGGTTTCCAAGTAATGGTATTGTGATTACATGAGAGAATGTCCTTGTTCTTAGGGGATATGTGCTTAAGTGCCTAGAGACAAAGTATGGTGATATCTGCAATTTACTTTCAAGTGGTTTAGAGAAAGCATCTGTGTCTGTGCGTGTGTGTGTGTGTGTGTGTGTGTGTGTGTAAAGACAAAAGCAAATTAATCCAGATAAAAGGTGCATGGAATGTTTTTTGTTCGTTTTTTTTTCGGTGGGATTTTTTTTTTTTTTTAAAGATGGGGTCTTATAATGTTGCCCAGGCTGCTCTTGAATTCCTGGGCTCAAGCATTCTTCCTGTTTCTGAGTAGCTGGGACTACCAGTGTGCACCACTGTGCCTGGCTTCACTGTACTATTTTTGCAATTGCTCTAAAGGTTTGAGAGGTTTCGAATTAAGTTGGAAAAAGAATCAAATAAAACATAAACCACCTGGCACCCAGTAGATGCTATGACAGTTTACATTATGGCTTCAGTAAACAACAGGTCTACAGGAAACTATTCCCCCGTGCCTGAAAATAACATGAATCATCTGAAAGTAAATGCCACCAGACAGTCCTGCCTTCATGAAGCTTATATTTTCAATTAGAAGGCAAGGCAAGAACAGGAAGCAGCTAGAGAAACAGTATAGTTTTGGTTTCAGAAAGCCTACCTAGGGTCTACATCTGCATTTTTCGGAGTGAGAGGGAACGGCTAGGCCATGTCAAAAAACAAATCAAGTTTACTTAACCTTACTAAAACTTGCTTCCTCATTTGTATGTAAAAAACTGAACTAAATTCTACTGCCTAGAATTGAGAGAATAAGACAGCATCCACAATGCAACTTTGTAGTGCATCTTTTATTGAAGACTCTCATTAAAAGATACTAGTTTCCTACAATAAAAGTGGTGAAGAACGAAAGCGCCCAGATGGTGCCACCTTTGTTTTCCTAAGAATACTCAGCACAGGACCTTGCATTTAGCACACAAACACTGGTTGAAGAACTAACAATTAGACAACATGAGACAGAATTCCTTTAAAAAAGTCATTCAGCCTACACAGGCCATTGGAGTTAAAGGAAAGACTAGTGTGAACTGGCTCAGTTTGAGACATGAGCCCTTTGACAACAGCATATATTTATGTGCACATAAATTTGCCAAAGCCCTTTTATATACATCATCTCCTTTGAGCCCCACAATAATCCCCATTTTATAATAAAGAAACTGAGGCTTAAAAAGATAAATTGTCGGCCGGGCGTGGTGGCTCACGCCTATAATCCCAGCACTTTGGGAGGCTGAGGTGGGCAGATTGCTTGAGGTCAGGAGTTTGAGGCCCACCTGGCCAAAATGGCGGAACCCCGTCTCTACTAAAAATACAAAAAATTAGCCAGGTGTGGTGGTGGGCACCTGTAATGCCAGCTGCTCGGGAGGCTGAGGCAAGATAATCACTCAAACCCAGGAGTTGGAGGTTGCAGTGAGCTGAGATTGCGCCACTGCACTCCAGCCTGGGTGACAGAGTGGGACTCTGTCTCAAAAACAAAAAAGATAAGTTGTCCATGTAGCAAACAGCTCAAATTTTTTGTTTGCTCCACTCAGTCACAATGGCTAAAGAGTGAAAATAATTCACCGCTGCGATCCTCACAATCTCTTCCCCAGGGTTCCTGTTAGGGCAGAGTGACTCACTGATGACCACTCCTAAGCTCACACCTGCTTCTCTAAAGAAAAATGCCAAAATCTGCCCTTTGATTGCTTCTGCTGAAATTCAGAAAAACGAACACTCGTGCCTTTTAACCACCTGCTTCAGATATTTTAAAAGTAGAGGTTAAATTCTCCCTTTGCAATGTGGTTGCATGACTGAGATGTAGAGGAAGTGAGCAGAAGATATTATTTTCATTTCAAGGTTGATGACGTCCACATTTTAGTGAAGTTAACTAACCATAACTAGAAAATAAAATTTTTCTGCAGAATTCTCTGGGGAAAACTCTTGACTGCTTCATTGTTTCAGTTCACTTTTTAAACACTGTACTGTGTTGCAGGCAGGGATAACGTATTTCTCTCTTCCAGGGATTTCCACATTATTTATACATCAACCTTTATTACCGCCATCACAAAAACGAGCAGGAACTCCGTAATTCAATTTTTGCCCCCATTCTGTTCACCCTTCACAACTAGCTTCCCTTAGTAAAAGAGGTCAGCCCAAGTAGCTAATGGACTTGGCAAAGGTATGTAGAGTTAGCCCTCTCAACATTGCTGACAAGAATTTAAATCAGGGGGCGATGCTAGTGTCCTTGGACTCAGCATCTCTACCCCCTGAAAGATATCTTACAGAAATATTCCCACAAATTCATAACAAAATGAGGTACTCAAAGGCTCACTGTGGCACAGTTCCCAACAACCATTAAAACAGTTAAGTTGGAGCAATATGCAAATACATGGGGGAAATGCCCAAAATATATTAAGCAAAAGAGAACAAGCAGAATTACATGTATTACAATAATATGGTTAGTACACATATGAGGAAAAATGATAGAAGAATACACATCAAAATCTGAAAGTTGACTATCTTTGTGGGTAGAATTAAAGAGGACTTTCCCTATACAGTCCATGTGTTTTTCTGTAATGAATTTTAACTAATCATATGTTATTTCTTTCTTTTCTTTTCTTTTTTAAAGACAAGGTCTCATGATCAGGGCTCATGGCAGTCTTGACCTCTGGGGCTTAAGGGATCCTCCTGCCTCAGCTGCACCCCACCCCGCAGCTGGGACACAGGTGTGCGCCACCACACCCAGCTAAACAATACAAAAATATCTTTGTATTTTTTTAGAGACAGAGTTTCACCATGTTGCCTAGGCTGGTCTCAAACTCCTGGACTCAAGCAATTTGCCTGCCTCAGCCTCCCAAAGTGTTGGGATTACAAGCGTAAGCCACTGCACCCAGCCAATCTTATGTCAATTCTAGAATCAAAAAACAAATGTGAGATACATATTTATGTACCTTTTCCCTTCGATTTGGAAACAGCTAAAGTTCCACTTGCATTACTCCCTCTAGTAATGTCAAGCATAGAGTGCCAGCTGTAGAAGTTTCCAGTCACAGAATACAGGATTGTATTTAGAAAGGATATAAAACATCACTTACAATGTCCCAAAAAGTGGTATCCCAGCTCATAGGCTCCTGAAGCAGCCCTTGATGTATTCTAGCTTTGCTATTACATTCCTGAAGACAACATTCAGGAACACCAGCTGATCAAATACCAATATCTACAACATGTCAGGTTAAACAAATGGAATCATTATCACATCCAAGAAAACTAACATTGTTACTGATTATCTACTATGTAGCTCCCATTCAAATTTCCCCAATTATCCTGAAAGTGTCTTTTGTAGCTTTTTTTTTTTTTAAGTCCAGGATCCAATCTAGGATTACATGTTCCATTTGGTTATCATATCTCTTTAGTCTCCATTAATATAGATCTGTCACTCATACCTTTCATTTTGTTGTCTTTCATGCATGACATTTTTGAAGATCACAAGCCAGCTATTTTGCAGTATGTCCCACAATCTGGATTTATCTGATTATTTATTTATGGTTAGATTTTTTTTTCTTTTAATAGAGACAAGAACTGGGTAGAGTTCTTGGGAACTCTTGGGAAGCTAAAATGGGAGGACCACTTGAGCCCAGGAATTCAAGACTAGCCTGGGCAACATAGTGACAGTTTGTCTGTACCCAAAAAAATTTTAAATTAGTCAGGCATGGTGGTGCACACCTGCGGTCCCTGCTACTCAGGAGGCTGAGATGGGAGGATCCCTTGAGCCCAGTAGAGGCTACAGTGAGCTGTGATCATGCCACTGCATTCTAGCCTGGGCAACAGAGTGAGACTCTGGAAAGAAAGAGAGAAAGGAGAGACAAGAAGACAGGAAGAGAAGGAAGGAAGGAAGGAAGGAAGGAAGGAAGGAAGGAAGGAAGGAAGGAAGGAAGGAAGGAAGGAAGGAAGGAAGGAAGGGAAGAAGGGAGGAAAGGAGGAAAGGAGGAAAGAAGGAAAGAAGGAAAGAGAGAGAGAGTCTCGCTGTGTTGCCCAGGGTGGTCTTGAACTCCTGGGCTCAAGTAATCTTCCTGCCGTGGCCTCCCAAAGTGCTAAGATTCCACATGTGAGCTACTATGCCCAGCCCCATGGTTAGATTTAAGTTAAGCATTTCTGGCAAAACTTCTACCCTAGTGATGTGTACTTCCCATTGAATCAGGTTGTGTACTTACACTAAATTATCTTTTTCCTCATTTTGTCACTGTGGATACTAAACAAGCATCATCCAATAAATAAAATGTTTAAAAGGATAAATAATGTTAACAACAGCTACCATGAGCACCAGTTATACCAAGCATAGTGTCAGACATTTAAAACACATGATCTCATCATGTGAACCTCACAAGAGTCTTACAAAGAAACAGAGGCTCAAAGAGATTAAGTAATTTGCTCAAGGACACACACATACTGATAGAAAAATATGTGCATGTACATATGAATTCCAGCACATAAACATGCACACGTATACAATTCAACATGATCTCAAAGGTTCCTGGTCTTCCTGAGGACCTTTCAGGGATGAATTAAGAACTGCTATATTAAGCTAATCTTGAGGAGGCCTACCTAGTTCTCAAAAGTTGGCTTCCTATAGGGAAAAAACTAAAAATAAATTAACTGTGGTCCATATTAAATTCCTCCATACTTGGAAATGCTCTTATTTGGAGATGGATCACATTTCCACCACAGCCAAGAAAACAGGGCAATGGTTCCCTAAATTATTACATTATTCTGATGTTTCATTTCTGCAACAAAATGAGAAAAAAACAATGCAGAGAATTTTTCATAAAGCTAAATATATTTTCTATGAGATAAAAGTGAGGAGGCATTTTCAATTTACTATAGAAAAATAACTATTGTTCACAGTACATTCAATTTTATTTTTTGTAATTTTACTTTTCTATATAATTCAAAAGTCTGAGACCCATTGATTTAGGGAACTCTATGCAATTAGAATGATTTTTTTTGAGATACTAACTTGAATAAAGGAAGTTCAGCCCAAAAAGAAACCAGATCTGAAATATTTCTGAATTTCCCTAAAAGTGATCACAAAATATTTCAAAAGCTGAAAGTGTCAAGAATACTTTTTGTTTTGAGACAAAGTCTCATTCTGTTGCCCAGGCTGGAGTGCAATGGCACCATCTCGGCTCACAGCAGCTTCCACCTCCAGGTTGAAGTGATTCTCCTGCCTCAGCCTCCTGAGTAGCTGGGACTACAGGCGTGCACCACCACACCCAGTTAATTTTGTATTTTTAGTAGAGATGGGGTTTCACCACGTTGGCCAGGCTGGCCTCGAACTCCTGACCTCAGGTGATCTATCCACCTCAGCCACTCAAAAGTGCTTGGATTACAGGTGTGAGTCACTGTGCACAGCCTAGAATACATTTTAATGGGTCTCTTAAAAGTATTTTACATTTGGCATCTGTATTATTACTAATAGTCCTCTTCCAATGTGTTGGTATTTCCTGCTTCTAAATAGGCCCTTAGTGACTTAGGTTAATTCACTCACTCTACAAACATTTAGAGTCCCTAATTTGTGTGAAGCATTCTGTTAGGTGCCTGGAAACACAGTCTGGAGAGCTTTTGCTTGCCTTCATGACTAGGGTCAAAGGTGTGGATGCCTCCCGCACCCCTCACCCCCACCTCCCAGCCTAGTATTGCCAAAGTACTTCCTTGTACATGATTATTTATGTTTGTCTCCCTCAACTGAGTGAATTCCTCCAAAGTAAACAGTATCTTATTCAATGTTGTTTTCCTAGCATAGTGCATGGAAAACTGTTATAATAAATAAGTAAATTGAGTATACTGTTGTTTTCCATGCTGGGGATAAGTATAAATTAGTGGAATAAATTGTACAGATGAGGAAACTAAAGCTCAGGAAAAAAATGTAATATGTCCAACATCATACAGCTAATAAATAAGTAGTGCCCAGTGTGAGAAAGCCTCATCCAGAGCTCTCTTCTACTCCATCATGCCACATCCCACACATGGACAGGAAGAGTGAAAGATCTTAGATGTCTTCCAGGAACCTCAAACTCAGCATGTCCAAGGGTCCTCCCTTCTGGAAAACAAAAAGATCTGGTTCCCATTCAGTGTTCTCTTTCCCTGAAAACGTCATCCCCAGTTGCTCAAGAAAAAACTCAAGTCATTTCATGACTCCCTTTTCTCCCTATTCCCCCATCCAATCAATCAACAAATCTTATGAATTACAATTTTCAAACTTAGTGTCGGCCAGGCATGGTGGCTCATGCTTGTAATCCCAGCACTTTGGGAGGCTGAAGCAGGTGGATCACCTGAGATCAAGAGTTTGAGACCAGCCTGGCCAACATGGTGAAACCCCGTCTCTACTAAAAATACAAAAGTTGCCAGGCACGGTGGCTCGCGACTGTAATCCCAGCACTTTGAGAGGCTGAGGTGGGTGGATCATTTGAGGTCAGGAGTTTGAGAGACCAGCTTGGCCAACATGGTGAGACCCCATTTCTACTAAATATACAAAAATTAGCCAGGTGTGGTGGGTGCCTGTAATCTCAACTACTTGGGAGGCTGAGGCAGGAGAATCACTTGAACCCAGAGATGGAGGCTGCAGTGAGCTGCTGTGACTGCACCATTGCACTTCAGCCTGAGCGACAGAGTGAGACTCTGTCTCAAAAATAAATAAATAAATACAAAAGTTAGCTGAGCATGGTGGCGGGCACCTGTAATCCCAGCCACTAGGGAGGCTGAGGCAGGAGAATCACTTGAACCTGGGAGGTGGAGGTTGCAATGAGCCGAGATCGTGCCATTGCACTCCAGCCTGGGCAACAAGAGCAAAACTCCGTCTCAAAAACAACAACAACAACAACAACAACAACAACAAGAACAACAAACTAGTGTCTCTCTAAACCCTCTGTCACCACTCTAGATCTAAGCACCTTTATCCCTCATACAGACAACAAAAATTATTTGCTACTTGGTCTCTACACATTGACTCTGACCAAGTCTTCCCTTCAATCTCCTCTACTTAACAGCCAGGATAATACTTTAATATCATCCTACATATGCCATTCATCTAGTTTATTAAAGCCGGGCTAGGTTCTCATTACCCTTAGGATAAAGACCAAAATTCACCTGTAGCTCAGAGAACTGCCTACTCTCTAGCCTCTGCCCACCTCTCCAGCCTCATTCTTCATTCTAGTCTTTCTCCTCTTGCTCTGTCTCTAACTTCCTTTCAAATCCTCAGGTTCACCACTCTTCCCTTTGAACTTTGAACATGAAGTTCCCTCTGCCAGAGACCTTTGTCCCACTATAAGCATCTCCCACTGCCATCCTGAATTACTGCTTCCACTTACCCTCCAAGTCTCTTCAAGTGTCACTTCCTATAGGAAATCTTTCCTGATAACCCCAGACAAGGGGAAAGTACCATGTCAGGCACTCCTACTCAACCCTTTTGGAAATGGCATTCACCACACTTGCAATTATTTATTAAGTATATCCCCTATTCGAATATAAGCTCCATGAGGTCAGGGGAAGCATTTCTTCTCACTGATGTAGCCACAGTGCTTAGCCCATGGTAGCTGCTCAATCAATATAAATTGTCAGAATTATAGGTCGGGGCCATATTATAGAGGGCTATAACATCAGTAAACCAAAGAGCAAGGATCATTATCCCTTTGTAAATAAGTAAACTGAAGCAGAAAGAAATGAATAGTTATTTAAGGTCACAGAGACAGCAGTGATGAGGCCAAATCTAATGCTGCATTCAGCCCATTTCTCCTCCCTGGAACAATAAAAGAAACCTTGGTGAGTAAGGAAGTATTTCAGAAGAAGAAAATAAGTTATGAGAAGATGGTGCATAAAAGGTCTAAGAGGACAGCTTCTGAATCTGCCTGTCACACTAGTTGCCTCCAGATGGATAGCAGTTAGACTTTCCACACCTAGAAGAGCACTGCTGTTACATAAACAAATATAGCCACTATCACACTCTTCCCCTTAAGAGAAGAGTATAAAATAACAAACCTCTTTCCTGCACAAAGGAGAAGAAACAACCGGGTGGGGGGTGGGGGTGGGGGGCAGTGGAACTGTTGTCCTCCAAGTATCTTCAAAAAACCAAACGGGCAGTTTGGCCACCTGGATTGCACAGGGAATAGGAAAGAAGAGGGGGTAAAGAACAGCCTTCCCACCACCAGCTGCAGCAAGGATGAGGGGAAAAAAATGTATTATATAAGGCAAGCCATTTGAAGACTACTTATGCCTTGGGAATTATGAGAACATTTCATGTAGAGCATTTAAAAACCTGGCTAACCCACAGGCAGTTCCTAATACAGGTGCCAGTGAAAGGAAAAGTGGCATGAGCCCAACTGCAGCATTTCATTGTTCACACGCTGCTGGGGCTAAATTATGTCTGTCACAGAAACTACAAACCAGACCAGGGGTCAGGCTCATTGCTGCTCATCCTGCCAAGCACAGACTGCAAGAAACAGAAAAGGCAAAGAAATTCTCCTCAAAGAGGATTCAGCAAAAATATTCACATAGTCTACATCCACCCAGGAGTTCCCAGGTGAAGTGAAGGAGGACCAGGGAGGGTGTTCTGAGATTGGAGAGAGATGGAGAGAAAGAGATGTGATATGCTGGTGATAAGGGAGGGATTTTGAAATACAAAGGAAAACTGTAAACTGAATATGGAGAGATAGGGAAATAAACAGAATTTCAAGAGATGTGGGTGGGGTGGGGTGGGGTGGGGGGAAGAAAGGAAAGTACAGGAGAGAAGGGTAGGGTGTCCAGAAGAGCAGAGAGTTATCAACAGAGAGACATAGAGGCAAAGGCTGACTGTTGATCTTTTCCCAAATCCAAAAGCTGCTCATTGGCATCCCAATAAATCACTCTACTACAAAGCCCATACAATGGACTGTCCTTTGCATTCAGCATCAAGCAGCGTTTAACGAAATATCACATAGCTACAACTTTGGAGACCTAAGGGTCTGAATTTAAAATGAATAAAATTGGCTTAGCAGCAGAAGACAACCAGTAAAGACTTTCCCTTATGTCTGACTCAGCTATGAAAAGGTTTAGCATTCTAGAGTTAAGCAAATACTCTGGCATTTCTCCTTCTTTTGACATTCCAAGAGGGGGTGTGGTTGACCCCAGGTCCATTCATTTCCAAGGTTGTAGATCTCTCAGCTAAGACTGGCCCCATCTGTTGTGGAGCCAGCCAGCTGTTTATCTCAAAGTAACATATTTATTGCCTTAATCATCCCTATAACTCTTACAAGAGCATCATATAAGTCAGAATGCTTTATGTCCTGTTAAATGTCAGTTCGTTTTAAAAAACAACAATAACAAAACAACTACTATGCTCCTTGGTTCCCCTGACCAAAATTACTCTTCCATGGGCACCTTTCAGTAATGCCAAATGAAGGTTAACAGCGCTTCTAACTTTCCCTTTCTCTAATGTGTTAAAAGGAACCCGGCTTCCCTAATCGATCTCTTCAAACCGTTATTTGTGAGTAGTGACTATGCCTCAGGAAACAGCAGCTCATTATGGTACCATTGTCAGTGGCAAAGAGCCTATGCAATGTAATTTAAAACACACAAGCACAAATCTGTCGGCTCCACTTCCAAACAATCTTGAATCCAGCAGTCGGAGAACGGAAAACATTTAACAAAAACGCTGCTTCCAGCAGCCTCAAAGAACCTTCGTCAGACACGTGAAATGTTTCTGACTGGCACGGAGTGCACCATTAAAGGACACTGTCACCTCAAATCAGCAGAAAAGGCGAGACAAACGACATAGACAGACACACATATAATAAAGCCCCACAAAACTTAAGCACGTTCATCTTAAAAATTAATAACTAGTGCTCGTCCAAGCGGCATACAAATGTTCTAAAGTAGTGCGACCACATTAAATCACTGTCTCCATTTCTCCCCACGCATCACCCCTTCCCACTCAAACCTCAGCTCTCGGGCCGTGTGTGACAGGACTGCAGTCCCCCACCTCTGCCTTCCTCTGATTTTCCAAGAGCACTTCCCAACATCCTTCCTAGCCCAGCCCCCTCACCCCGTCTCCAAAAGGTTGAGAGGAGTTGCGACTAGGGAATTGGCAGGCACCCGTCCTCTGGCGGGGGAAGGTTGCTGGAGTTGTTCTTTGCAGTGACCCAAATTGCACAGAGCTTTTCCCCTTAGCAGCGCCTGCGAGCCTCTCCCCAATCCCCCCCACCTCCCCACCGCTCACAGCTTCCCAAAAGAAAACCTTGAGAACTAAGCGGGAGGAATAACTTGGTAGAAGCATTTGAATAAATCACTTCAACTCACCTGGTTTGGGATTTTTCTCCCCACCCCAGGCATAAACAGAAATGATATGCGAATGAGTCACGCACGCAAGGCAAGGTCTGCGATGTCCTGAGTCCAAGGGCTGGAGTCAGTCCCTGCCCTGGTGCTGCTGCTACTCTTAGCTCAGCTGGAGCGAGCGGCAATCGCAAGCCCAGCAGCAGCAGGGGGTGGAGAGACCGTAGCACAATGAATGCAGTGGGGCTTTTGCAATGACATCATCCCTCTGTCCAAACGTCCCCAATAGCCATGCTCAGGGGCGGTGCTTTCTGGGAACTGTAGTCTTCTTACGTCCTGGAGGGATACCGAGGCAATCGCCGGAACTACAATGCCCAAAATGCTCCAAAGTCGGACGCGCCCAGAGTGAAGGAGCAAAGGGGACTCGGCCGCCATGTTGGGAATACTGGGACGATTCCGCGGAGCCCGGCAGAGGTTTTAGGGGTATGCGGGAGTCAAGTGGTGGTTCAGTGGGGACAGTGAGGTGGAGGACGACCTGGTCGGATAGCCGCGGGCACGAATCTGGGAACCAGAAGGTGGAGGCCGTGTTGGGGACTGATGTAGGGCGGGACCACCTGGAAGCTGCATCAAGAGGCCCAGTGAGCCTCGGTCTCCGCTCCTGAAGGCGTTGCATGGGGCCCTACGCTTCCTTCTCCATTTTTTAGCTAAGAGATTGAGAGAGTCGGTTTACTTTTGGGCTTGGAGTATCATTTAGATCGGTTAACAATACAGTTGAGAGAGTTGGTGTCTTTTGTTGAGGTGCGAGGACCCCAGGCGGCGACCCTCGCCTCTATTCGGAGAAGCCCATTTCCACTCACGGAGTTGGGGTAGTCCTCCCAAATCCTTTTTTGTTTTGCCGTTTGTTTTCCAACCCCCCTTCCCTCTCCCCAAGGTTTCAGATTCACTGATTTTTCATACAGGAATGATTAACAAAGGCGTCCGAAGAAATCGTTGTTGGAAGGTGGCCAAGCTGGAAAGAGACGTTGCTTTGGCCCTGCAAGTAAGAAAAGAGACGGAGCAGCCTGAAGGAGTAACTCTAAATTTAAAATGACACTTTTTTTTTTTAACCAACCAGCGAAAGCAGATGTTCAAAGGGGATATTGGCCGGGTGCAGTCTCTTATGCCTTTAATCCCAGCACTTTGGGGGCAGAGGCAGGGGGATAGCTTGATTCTAGGAGTTGAAGCCCAACCTGGGCAATATACGGAGACCCCGTACCGTCTCTGCAAAAACATTAAATAAAAAAATTATCTGGGCATGGTGGCGTACTCCTGTAGTTCCAGCTACACTAGAGGCTGAGGTGGGAGAATTGCTTGAGCCCAGGAGGCTGAGGCTACAGTGAGCCAGTATCGTACCACTGTGCTCCAACCTGGGCGACAGAGCGAGCCCGTGTCTCAGAAAAGTGGGGAGGGGTAGGATATTATTAATGATAAGCCTTCTGACGTCTGGCAGTAGGTTCCAGAGTAACATCGGTCATGGATAAATTTTTTTTTTAACTAAGTGACTGAAACCAAAGTTACTTGTCTTTTGAGTGATTTCGCACGGTATCTCAAAATGAACTGTACTTTTTTTCTTGTGCCACTGAAACAATGCTGTGTGTTCTTTTTCAGAGTCTATCACACTAAGATGAGAAATGTGTTTTCTTCCTGAAGGTGTCTGATGTGTAAAAATACTGATATACTTAGGGCTGTTTCCTCCCTTTCCTTTGCACGTTATTCTGAAACAAAATTAACTAGTTACTTTGCGTCATTGAAGGTATGCACTTCACCTCTATGTTAGGAGTGAATAAAAAATAGATCCTCATATCAAAGAAAGGCTAGACAGAATGATTAAAAATGACCAAAACATGTTAGAAACAGTCTTTCAGATGTATGCAGATGGTAATTAGAAAAACACTTTTTCAAAAAATGATTGTATGTGTCATGTTTCTGGGAACAAGTCAAGATGAATGAGTTTGATTTTTAAGCAGAAGTAGTATGTGTTGGTGTCATCCGTGAATACCACAATGAAAAAGGCTCAAAGTTTTTGTTACTTAGAAACTTCTCTAAGTAATGGTGGTAAGTACAGGAAAAGGAACAATGTCTACCATTTTCTTTCTAACCTTCAGTTTATTGTAATGTTGTAAGCTTAATAGAGATTTACACTTAGGCTTAATTTCAAGCTCTTCAATTATTTTTCGTGGTTGGTGATTCAGGTGTATTCTCATGTCTTATGTAAATTTATCTTGAGTTTGTTCATTTTATAATATATTTCTTTATGTAAGCCATAGCCTTGTCAGTTTGAGTTATATGGAAGACAAATTGTAGGGAAAAAGAGCTACAAACTACTCAGAAACCTTCTGTCTGAGCTGGGCGTGGTAGTGCATGCATGTAGGCTTAACTACTTGGGAGGCTGAGGCAGGAGGATCACTTGATCCATTAGTTTCAGGCTGCAGTGAGCTATGATTGTGTCACTGCACTCCAATCTGGGCAACAGTGAGACTATGTCTGTTTTTAAAAAAGAAAGAAATCCTGTGTTTGAAAAGTGATAGGTGTAGAATACAGTGATTTCTATAATTTGTCATGTGTTTGAGTAGTTTTCTGTCTTTATATCTAATAGACATCTGACCATAAAGATAGAAGAAATCCTGCACTCTTTAGAGATTTTATTTATAAAATTAATATTTGAGGAGTTGGGGAGGCCAGCTTCTGAAAAAATAACCGCAGTGTCCTGGAGAAACACTGCAGGTGAGGAAAACATTGTTAAAGTAGAATTAGGAATGTCTAGAGGAGGTAAAGCTTTTCATCTCTCAAAAAAGAATTAGGGCCAGGTGCAGTGGCTGACACCTGTAATCCTAGTGCTTTGGGAGGCCGAGATGGGCACATCACTTGGGGCCAGGAGTTCAAGACCAGCCTGGCCAACATGGGGAAACCCCATCTCTTCAAGAAATAGAAAAGTTAGCCAGGTGTGGTGGTGTACGCCTGTAATACCAGCTGCTAGGGTGGCTGAGGCAGGAGAATCGCTTGAACTGGGGAGGTGGAAGGGGCAGTGAGCAGAGATTGAGCCACTGTACTCCAGCCTGGGCAACAGAGCAAGACCCTATCTCAAAAAAATAATAAAGAGAATTAGGACATTGATTTGTATTAAAATTATAGGTAGCTCATTTAAGAGTATGAAGTCAATTGCTGTTAGAGCAAGGGTTTTTTTCAATAGAGGTGTCAGGATAACCTAGAGAGCTCTAAAAGTATATGGCTATTACCTACCCATCCCTGTTGAAATCTCCAGGGTTAGATCCAAGTATTGTGTTTTTAAAACTATAGGTGAGTCTACAAGAGTTGGATGGAGTAGTCCTCTACGTCCTGTATTTGTATTTTTGCAGTATGTTACACAATAACAAAAGCTTTGAGAAAGATTTTAGGTTTATTGCTAATTATACCCATGAATCAATTCTGAAAATGTGTAGATAAGGAATTTACCTGGTGAACTGTTTACACATGGCAGTTGTGGGAGGGAGAGGGGAGTGAGAGATGAGGTGAGATCAGTTTTAGCCTTAAGAGAACCAACCGGGCCTGGCACGGTGGCTCATGTGAGCCTGTAATCCCAGCAATTTGGGGCCAAGTCGGGTGGATCATGAGGTCAGCAGTTCGAGACCAGCTTGACCAACATAGTGAAACCCTGTCTCTACTAAAAATACAAAAAAATTAGCTGGGCGTACTGGCGGGCACCTGTAATCCCAGTGACTTGGGAGGCTGAGGCAGAAGAATCGCTTGAAACTGAAAGGCAGAGGTTGCAGTGATCCAAGATTGCACTGCTGCACTCTAGTCTGGGCAATAAGAGCAAAACTCCGTCTAAAAAAAAAAAGAAGGACCAACCATGATATCCTGACTAACCTGTATATTTCTTAGAATTAGGGTTTGGCCTAATATTAAGGAAGTCTAATGTTAAGAGACACCTAGTAAGAGCTCAATGCTGTGGTAAAATTATGATAGTTATGGAGAAACTTAAAAGTTGAGACAATATGTTTTTTAGAATTTTCCGAAAATAAAAATTTTCCTGCCCTAAGTCTTGAATTTTTAAGTTACTGATGTTATCTTAATGTTTATGATATTTGAACAAGTGATATTATAATAGAGTATCTTTTAGGTCATAGTGACCCCTTTTTAGAGCTGAGAAATCTTACAAATTCTTTAGCCCATGTTTTACAGATAAGGAAATGGGCATGCGCAAAGTGAAATTAAAACTTGCCATTGGTCACACTGTACATTGATGGCAAAAGGCAGGGCAGAATTAGAATCCAATTATCTTACCTGTTCAGTATCTTTAATGCTACAGCAAGCTCACCACTGTTTCTCTTTACTCTTTAAACAGTGGATTTTTTTTGTCATGATACTCTCAGAATTTGATTTCTTGTATAATGCAGTTCCATACTTGCTTATATTTTATGTTTCAACCAAAAACACATTTTACTTTTAATAGAGGAGCTTAAGTTCCTAATGTAAATAATTGAGTGTGAGCTTCAGATACTTCAGGGTGGTATTAATAAACTTTGCTTTTCCAAATAGTTTCAGATAAGCATTTAATATTCAAAGCTTCCTCTTTACAGCTTAGGAAGTGGACTGGTTAAGTGACTTGAGTTCATACAGGAATATATCGGTATGTTCCTAATTCCCATCAAGTGTACCATTATATAATCTTGCTAACAGATCTAACAGATTACCTTTTTTTTTTCTTGGAGATAGAGCCTTGTTCCGTCGCCCAGGTTGGAGTGCAGTGGCACGATCTTGACTCACTTCAACCTCTGCCTCCCAGGTTCAAGCGATTCTTCTGCCTCAGCCTCCCGAGTACCTGGGACTACAGGCAGGCACTACCATGCCCAGCTAATTTTTGTGTTTTTAGTAGAGATGGGGTTTCACCATGTTGGCCAGGCTGGTCTCGAACTCTTGACCTCAAGTGATCTGCCTGCCTCTGACTCCCAAAGTGCTGGAATTAACAGGAGTGAGCCACCATGCCTGTCCTCTAGGGAAAATCTTTAGTTCATTCTGGACAATGAGAAAACTTTTAACATTTTTACTTTTAGTTAACAATACTCAGGAAAATAAAAAGTGTGCTTTTTAGTCTTAGTGACCCAGCTTGATTTTGAAACAAATTTACATAATTTTAGCTGCTTAATATGCTGCTGAAGATAAATGCAGTAAATATCCCAAGGTCAAGATTTGAAATCCAAATGTCTATAGTAATGATTAACAGGAAAAGAGGGTCCTCTTTATTATTTTATTTCTCAATTTTTAACAGGTTTGGATAATTAAGGGAGCACTAGAAAACTTTTTTTTTTTTTAGGTAGAGTCTCTGTTGCCCAGGCTGGAGTATAGTGGTACAATCTCAACTCACTGCAACCTCCGCCTCCTGGGTTCAAGCAATTCTCCTGCCTCAGCCTCCTGAGTAGCTGGGATTAACAGGCGTGCACCACCATACCGAGCTAATTTTTGTACTTTTATTAGAGACGGGTTTCATCATGTTGGTCAGGCTGGTCTCAAAACTCCTGACCTCGTGATCCGCCTGCCTCGGCCTCCCAAAGTGCTGGGATTTCAGGTGTGAGCCACCGCGCCCAGCCGAAAACATTTCTTTGCAAGGATAAATATATGAAGATGAACTTACCAAGCGTAAATATGTTCATGAATATAGCCACTTAAGGAAATTCAAACATGCAGAGATGTTCAGCTGTATGCAATTATGTAAGTAGGTACATATTCATGAAGCCTAATTTGATGTAGAATCTGAGGGTGCTGCCTATACATAAACTTGCTTAAAGGTTAAAACTTTTAAGGAATGCTCATCAAAGTCACCCTCTTACACCTAACTGCTGATTTCATGAATGTGGCGCATAGGTGCTTATCAAACTGAATACCTTGGGGACTTGAGCTGCTTCAGCACCAGAAGATAAAATTCAGTAACTGTAATCCTTGAAGTACCTAAGTGATACATTTTTTTTTTAAGACTAAGCCAAAATAAAACAGCTTTCCTCCTTCCCTGCCCTCTCCAACCAAACTTTTAGCCATTTTATTTATTTATTTATTTATTTATTTATTTGAGATGGGGTCTAGCCATGTGGAGTACAGTGGCTATTCACAAGCATGATCATAGCAAATGACAGCCTCAGACTCCTGGGTTCAAGCGATCCTGCCTTAGCCACTCAAGTAACTAGGACTACAGGTGTATACTGGGGCTTCTAGCCATTTATGTAGTATTAAGTGGCAGCTTCTATAGTTTCTTAGTACTTGTCCTTGTAAAACTGCACAGTGTGTATTCTCTTGGCTCAATTATTAGCATATGTAGAGCCATTTCCTTGTGAATGTTTTGTATTTTCTATAAGAAAACCAGGAAAACTTAAGTGTTTTAATATGCTGAAATAAAGCAACTGAAGAATTTTGTTTTTGCCTTTAAGTGGTAATGTATAAAAGTATACTATTGCAGATATACTTACAGAGTGTTTTCATCGCAATTAAAATACTGCAGCTGACTAGTATGTTCCATATGTGTATATAAATGACTTATACTGGTCATCTGCTATTTTTATGGAATACTAACAGTAGTTTGGTACATTTAAGGAGTCTTAACAGTTTAAAGTGTTATTTTGATGATAAACTGTTTACATTTATTTGTTTTTACATTTGGCAGTCTAAATGCAAGAGTCTCCATTTCAGCTGTTTACTCTGTATATCTTTAATGTTGGGCATTATGCCTCTTTCTTGAGTTTCAGTCCTATGACTGTTCCATTTTCAGTATTCATGTTTATGTGTCTTTCTAAAATTGTTTTGCTTCTGTTTCTTACTGCTCTTGAGACAATTTATGGGCAAATTTTGTTACTTTTCAACTGGCAGTGTATTTCCCTGTGAAGAGTTGCTGGATTGCCTCATTTTTCAGATAAACTGAATTAATGTAGTAGTGAGGAGAAACCAGATTTCAGAGGTTTGAGAAGTGAATGAATGGGAATGAGAAAAGAAGTAGGTACTTAAAGTAAACTTTTAAGAAGTTTGGCTCTGAAAAAGGTAATGGGTTAGAGAGGGCAGGATTGTAAGGATTTAAGATGGGAGAAGAGGCATAAGCATATTTAAATTTCCCTACTTAGGGGCCAAAAATCATACCGTACCTCAGTCTGATAACTTTGTGAAAGAATTCAAGGACACAAAATTCTGCCCTGCCCTGAAATCTAGCCAGGAGGAAGGGAGAGGAGCTCTGAAGTACTTTTGTAATTTTCTTCTACATAATAATTGATTTTGTTTGATTATTTTTCTTTCCCATAGCTCCTATTTGCCAGGTTTTTCATGGCTGCCTATTTAACCAAACTTGTACTTGCAAGAATAGTGCGTATTTATGATTCTTGATTCCAAAAACACATGGCGATGATAATGTCTCTGCTTCTTTTGAGAAATTAACTTGGTTCTGAAAGATGGTGTTTACTTTTCACACCTGTATCATTAATACTTCCTTGCCAAACCTAGCTAGGATCCTCCCCACCACTATTAGAGAACACTGATGCTCGGTTGAACCAGGGTGTTAAATGTGAACAGGATTTGTCTGTGTTGTTGCCCAAATATGTTTATCAATACACATTACCTGGAGGAAGAGAAATCTGAGATAATTGAATTCATTAGATTACTTACATGAAGAAGGTTTAATTGTATAAATACAGAAAAATGCACAAGGAAAGAAACTGACACCTTAAGGCAACAAAGCCCTCCATAAAAAGTAACCCAATTCTGACAGTTGTGAACTAACGTCCATTACCTGAAGTCCTTCTCATTCCATTACCCAGTAACATAAATAATATGAATTCAGTAAATAAGCTGCTTTATGTCTTGAGAGATTTAACTGGCAGAATAAATGGAAAGAAGTCAGTAAAAAGGGAGCAGTTGACCAAGCATGGTGTCTCACACCAATAACCCCAGCACTTTGGGAAGCCGAGGCAGGCAAATCACTTGAGGTCAGAAGTTCAAGACCAACCTGGCCAACATGGTGAAAACCCGTCTCTACTAAAAATGCAAAAATTAGCCAGGCTTAGTGGCAGGTGCTTGTAACCCCAGCTACTCAGGAGGCTGAGGCAGGAAAATCACTTAAAACCCAGGAGAGGCCGGGCGTAGTGGCTCACGTCTGTAATCCCAGCACTTTGGGAGGCCGAGGCAGGCGGATCACGAGGTCAGAAGATTGAGATCATCCTGGCTATCATGGTGAAACCCCATCTCTACTAAAAATACAAAAACAAAATTAGCTGGGCTTGGTGGTGGGCGCCTGTAGTCCCTGCTACTCCAGAGGCTAAGGCAGGAGAATGGCATGAACCTGGGAGGTGGAGCTTGTAGTGAGCCGAGATCGCACCACTGCACTCCAGCCTGGGCGACAGAGTGAGGCTCCATCTCAAAAAAAACCCAGGAGGCAGAGGCAGTGAGCTGGGATCGTGCCACTGCACCCCATCCTGGGCAACAGGACGAGGCTCCATCTCAGAAAAAAAAAAAGGCTGAGCATGGTGGCATGTTCCTGTAGTCTTAGCTACTCAGGAGGCTGAGGCAGGAGGATCACTTGAGCCCAGGAGTCGTAGGCTGCAGTGAGCTATTATGGTGCTATTGTGCTCCAGCCTGGGTAAGAGTAAGGCCTTGTTTTAGTAAAAAGGGAGTAACCAAGACAGGTAAGGATTCAGTAAAATAAAAGTCAAAAGAAGTTTATTACTAGAGCGTAGCCCTGTAACCCGGTATGTCCAAATGTGATTTAATTTGCTCTCATGAGATGTGCACCAGAAGGAATAACCTGAGGCATTTCAAAGAAAAAAACAAAATGTGACCTGCTAGTTCTGTTATTCTGCCACAAGTTAACACATTTTGAACTTCAGTTAAGTGCAGAATCTCAAACATCCAGTGTGACTCCCCAAATCTCAAAAATTTAGGCTAAAACCTAATTTTGTGTCCAAGCCAGTGCCTGCGTGTTCCTGCTGAATGTAAAACTTTGGTCCAGCAATCTTCTTACCAGTGAAGGGAGGGAGAGATATGAAAATAATGTTTAATGGTAATTGTTTATTGTCATAGGCCCATATTATACCCAGATTTAGAGAGCTATTTGACACACATGTAACCTAATGTTAATTTTAACTTAATATCTGCTCAGTCAGGTAAGACATGAAACTTCATACAGGTCCATTTAATGTGCCTAAACCTAAGTAGAAACACAAAAGCTATGTATAGTCCCTTGTTGCTTGAGATAACACTAAATTTTTAAAGAATAGCTTGGTGCTGTGGTAGATAGATTTCACTTAAAATGCATTTAACAATTTACAGATAACTGGAAAGTAATTCATCTTAGAACCCTGGTAGGGACATGCTATTAAAATATTTGTGTACTAGTTGAAGTCAAAATAGAACTACAGCCTATCACATGGTATTTATACTACTATACATTATGATTAATAAAGCCACCTAAGGTCGTTACTCCATGATCATGGGAAGTTGGTTTCGTCATTAAGAGTTTGGGTTTAGCAACAAAAATCTTGCATTTGAATCTAAACACATTACATGATTTTAGGCATGTTCATCATTCTGAGATTAAATAAAAAAGAAGGAAATATATGAAAAATGCTTAATAAGTACTCAGAAGGTAGTATGGTGTAGCAACTTAGAATGTAGACTTCAGAGCCAGTCAGCTAGGATTGAAATGACACTTCTGCCAATCACTGTTGACTATAAGCAAGTTATTTAACTCTGCCTCCATTTTGTCTGTGAAGTAGGGATAAAATCTTCCTCACTAGGTTGCTGTAAGAATTAAATGGATATATCACATGTGAGATCACTTTATTTGAGGCCAAAAAACTTTTTTTTTTAACTAGGATTAACTGAAAATAATCTATTAAAAACATTCTTTATCATGAGAAGTATGATTTTGTGTACCTTAGGTGTTACAAAGCAATGTCCTCTCAGTTTTAACTTTACCAAAATACCTATCTTAGTAAATGATACTATATATACCAAATATTGCATGTGTGTATATAAACTTCAACTGTCTACTTCTGTCATTGACAGTTTAAAAATTGAGATAAGGTAAGTATTATCTGAGTAATATAACCATTTTCTACATTTATTTATTTATTTAGAGAGTCTCACTCTGTCACCCAGGCTGGAGTGCAATGGCATGGTCTCAGCTCACTGCAACCTCTGCCTCCCGGGTTCAAGCAATTCTCCCACCCCACCCTCCCAAGTAGCTGGGACTGTAGACATGTGCCACCACACTTGGCTAATTTTTGTATTTTTAGTAGAGATGGGGTTTCACTCTGTTGGCCAGGCTGGTCTCGAACTCTTGACCTTGTGATCTGCCTAAGGTGAGGATCACTTGAGCCCGAGAGGTTGAGGCTGCAGTGAGCCATGATCATGCCACTGCACTCCAGCTTGGGCTACAGAGCAAGACCTTGTCTCTCAAATAAAATAAAATAAACAAAAAAATTCACGATGCTTCCCAAAAGCTTATTGTAACATCTAAGAAATAATTTTACCTTCCAACTCTCCTTCCCTTTTAGCACAATGCTGCTGGCTGATAAACCACTAAGCTGCCTTGGCAGCCACATATTATTGTTACCAGTAGGTAATATGCTATTTCTTCTGCTTGGCACATACGCAGTAGGCATGAAGTAATTGCTTACTGGATAAATAAGTTGTAAATTCTAAAACTGATGGATTGCTTAGTCCTTTAACAATTAATTTACATCCCCCCTCCCACTCATCCATTTCTTTTGTGACAGATTTTGCACTAGCAAACTGCACTGTTTCAGACAATCAAGAAAATATAACATTTCTTGATGAAATCCTACCTCGCCTCAACAGGAGACTGAATTGGAGTCCTTGATTCTCAGTATATCAGAACTAGTCTGTGAAAGGATCAGGAGAGGACCATAGTATTGGAGAATAAAACATTATGTATTGATGGTTGAGCTTTATGTCATCCTGTAGTTAACGCTATGACCACAAGGCCATTACTGTTAACACTTATCTTCTGAAGGAAGCCTGTGAAATATCTCCAGAAAGACTAGGGGATTTTTTTTCCTGTTTGTTTGTTTCTTTGAGATGGAATTTGCTCTGTTGCTCAGGCTGGAGTACAGTGGTGCTGTCTCAGCTCACTGCAACCTCTGCCTCCCAGGTTCAAGTGATTCTCCTGCCTCAGCCTTCGGAGTAGCCAGGACTATGCACTGTGCCACCACACCCAGCTAATTTTTGTATTTTTGATACAGAGGGTTTCCCCATGTTGGCCAGGCCGGTCTTGAACCGGCCTCAAGTGATCCGCCCACCTCGGCCCAAAGTGCTGGCCACCACGCCCAGTCAGACTTGTTTTTTAGTGAAATAAATTGTTTTCCTTTAGGACCTTCTTTATGATAACAGATTCCAAGAATATGCAGTCTTGTCAACAGCTGTTTCATCCTCAGTTTCTTTAAAAATAAAATACAATTAGAACATTTTTAGATAGGCCATATCCAGTCTATTTTTCTGTCACCCAGTAAGGTTTTCTGTCATCAGCACAGGCCTATGAAAGGACAGTAAAGGGTCTCCTGTTACATACCCCAGCACTAATGTTTCTAATAGAATGTTGAGATAAGTTGTTGCCATGTAATTGGACTACATTCAGTCTTTCTCTACCCTCTGTCCTCTATTTACCCACCTATGCGTGTTGTGTGTGTCCTACTAATTATATTGACAGTACATGACCACTAAGTAGTTAAGTTTTTTTTTTTTTTTTGAGACACAGTTTTGCTCTTGTTTCCCAGGGTGGAGTGCAGTGGCGCGATCTCGGGTCACCGCAACCTCCGCCTCCTGGGTTCAAGCAATTCTCCTGCCTCAGCCTCCTGAGTAGAGTAGCTGGGATTACAGGCATGTGCCACAATGGTGGCTAATTTTGTATATTTAGTAGAGACAGGGTGTCTCCATTTTGGTCAGGTTGGTCTCAAACTCCTGACCTCAGGTGATCCAGCCTCGGCCTCCCAAAGTGCTGGGATTACAGGCGTGAGCCACCGCGCGCCCAGCCCATAAGTTCTTTTAAAAGCAGGAGCTCAACCATATTTGTGTTCACATTTCCTTCTGCTTAAAACAGGGCTTTTGTTTCTTCAGTATATATTCATTCGGTATCCACTAGGTGTCAGATAATATACAAGGTAGGTTCTAGGGATACCAAGATAAATAAACACAGACTTGCCAATATGAGTCTATGACAGTTTTGGCGGGGAGAGATGGAAAATAGATCTGCAAGCCAAAAAAGCTGCAGTAGAATAATACAAATATTGTAATGGCAATACAATACAGAACTATTAATTTTACATTTAGTAATCAGTATCAATTAAATGGGTAAAATGGATATGTTGGCATGAATGACATATCACTGAGAAAAACACTAAGAACTGTATAGAAATTGAATTAGACATATCAGTAATATTAGTAGGAAGGGAAGAGAATATTTGATTCTAGGTAGGCTATCAATCAGGATGCTTTTTCAGCACAGCCCTGGAGTAAAATCTGTAACCTTCGAAAACAATCACATTTTTGTTCTTATGCAATCTTTTTTAAAAAAGCATTTATTGTTTTGGCTCCAGTCCCTGTATGTTAAAATTTTAGTATCAGTCTTAATTCTCACTTACCTTTCCCAGACCTTATTCCCTAATTTTCTCATTTCCATTAGTCTCAATAAGTGCCAACCTTACCTTGAGTAGAATAGTGGATTTCCCAGCTTACAATGACTAACAAGTCATTTCCAAAAACATCTGTCCAAAAAGTCTGCCTCAGTGACTAAATTTCTAGCATTAGAATGTCATTCTTAGTACACTGATTTGATCTTTACAAATTACATAAATGTATAAAATTATCACATGAACCCCAAATTATATGCATCTAATATGTATGTGTCAATAAAAAAATAATTCTGTATGCTTTTTCTCCTGTTAAAGAATTCTTTTCTTTTTGAGACAGGGTCTGGCTCTGTCACCCAGGCTGGAGTGTGGTGGTGCAATCTTGGCTCACTGCAGCCCCCGCCTCCCAGGCTGAAGTGATCCTCCCACCTCAGCCTCCCGAGTAGTTGATACTACAGATGCGTGCTACCATGCCTTGCTAATTTTTTGTAGAGACAGGGTTTTGCCATGTTGCCCGGGCTGGTCTCAAACTCCTGAGCTCCAGCAGTCTTCGTGCCTTGGCTTCCCAAAGTGCTGGGATTACAGGTGTGAGCCACCACGCCTGGCCGATTCGTTAGAAGACCAGTATTGCATTGTGATTGCCCCTGGGCAGGAAAACTAAGGGGCATCAGTAGACTATGCAATTACTTTTTTCCTCTTTTAAAAGTCTTGTTAATTTTTAAGTTTACATATTTTGGTATACAATTCTATGAGTTTTGACAAATGCATAGAATCATATAACCACCACCATAATTGAGATACAAAATAATTCACCTCAAAAAAAAATCCTCTTGAGCTGTTTCATTTATAATTTTTGTAGTTAAAAATTGTTATTTTTCAAAAAGTAACGTTTGGGCCAGTGCACCTGGAGTGCACCAGTAGTCCCAGCTACTAGGAAGACTGAGGCAGGAAAATCGTTTGAACCCGGGAGGTGGAGGTTGCGATTAGCCGAGATCACACAACTGCATTCCACCCTGTCAGTGGGCTAGAGAGTGAGACTCCGTCTTAAAAAAAAAAAAAAAAGAAACTTTAAATGTTTCATATAGTTACTCCTTATTCAAAAAGTATGCCTTTTTGGGTTAAGACAGTGCCATTTCAAATAGCCTTGTAGAAATATCAGCAAGGAAATGCTAAATTATATCATTATTGATCATTAGTACCTTAGCTTGTAGTTTAAACTGTTGAAGAGAATTAGGACTCCATCTGGCATTGTGGCATAAGCCAGACCTACTCAGGAGGCTGAGGCCTGAGCTCAGGAGTTCAAGGCCAGGCTGAGCACATAGCAAGATCTTGTCTCAAAAAATGAAAGAAAAAGAATTAGGACTCAGAAAAGGTAAAAGGTGTGTGTGTTTGGTTAGGTAGGGGATGGGATTGAAGGTTTAAGGAAGAGATTAGGGCCTGAGATGGAACAATGTGCATGGAAGGATAGATATGAGTAGTGTGTTTTGAGTAATATAAGAGACCTGGATTCTCAAAGATAGTAGGCACCAAAGAGATGAGTCCTGTAGAGTGGTGATCTTCATGAAAAAAATCATCTATCTTAATTGGGAGCTGCAGACCTGTGATTCTCTACTGAACTTACAGAGAATAAGTAACTCTTAAAAAGTCACTTCCCCAGTCGGGTGCAGTGGCTCATGGCTGTACTCCCAGCACTTTGGGAGGCTGAGGCGGGCGGATCACCTGAGGTCAGGAGTTCAAAAGCAGCCTGACCAACATGGTGAAACCCTGTCTCTACTAAAAATACAAAAAATTAGCCAGGCATGGTGATGGGCGCCTGTAATCCCAGCTACTCAGGAGGCTGAGGCAGAAGAATCACTTGAAACAGGAGGCAGAGTGAACAGAGATGGCGCCATTGCACTCCAGCCTGGGTGACAAGTGCAAAAACTCCATCTGAAAAAAAAAAAAAAAAGTCCCCCTTTCTGGGCCTCAGTTTCATAATCTGTAAAATAGTAAGATTGGACTGAGTATATACCAAGGTCCACTTCAGAGTTCTCCAGCTAGAAGCAAAACCCTTGTGTGTATGTGTTAGTTTTTTTCCCTTAAGGTTTTGTCCTCTAGTTTTAACTAGAGAGACACATTTGGGATATCAGTAACCGAATTCTAGCAAGCATTATGATCTCTTCAGATTTCATGTAGTTTGATGTCAGAAGTTGCATAGCAAAGTTAAGGCTGATCTAAATTGGCTTCAAGTGGATAGAGCTGTGTGACCCTCAGTCTTCTCATGTATAGAATGACTTATGTACTCTAAACTTGCTTGTAGTTTTCATATTTTATGAGTATGAAACCTATGAAAACTTATCAGTGTTTTTTCTATTCACACTTCGAGTCTGCAGCTGCTGTTCTTCTGATTTGATTTTTTTGTTGTTTATTTTTATTAGCCACTATTCATTCAGTACCTTCTATATGCCAAAACGTTTGATATTTAACCTACATTATTTAAGGGCTTTTGTACTGCTGCTGTACTTTATAGATGCATAGATATGGTAAAATCACACCATGCCTCCTGCTCTGACTCTGGATAACATATTCCTCCAGCAGGATCTCATTTCAATAAAAATTAAACACTAGAGAGAGGAAGCAGGGGAGAAGATAAATGTGGCTTTAAATTGATAAGTGAAAGGCAAGGAACTAACATTTGAGGATCTAGTACATGTTAGACACTTTATAACATGGATCTTCTTTAGATCATTGAGATAAGCAGGTAGAAAGACATCACATAGGGAGTCCACTTGTACTGATAACAAGAAGAAAAAAATGACTTCATGCCATAAATCACTGGAATTATTCAGAATATTTGTTTTGCATGTTATCCTCCATTATGAGGACAAAGAACATAATTTCTCTGTGTAGTATTTGGTGAATGTTTATTGAATAGGGATTTTTCTCATGCGTATAGTAGTGTTTCTTAATGTTTTGGATCCATGGACCTATAAAAATTTTATAAAAGCTATGACTACATCCAGAATGTTACCTCCCCGCCCTGCCACACACAAAAGAAAACAGCCAAGTCCCTCCCCTCACTCTAACCATTCCCACATCTATATTTGTGTAAAACCCATGGTTTTAAACTGTTTGCAGCCCCTCTGTAATCCATTCACATGACCCAGGAACTCAGACCTGGAAACATCTCTGGGTATCCAGGTAAACTAAAAGCATAGTTCCATTAATTTATAGTGCTAGGCCGGGCGCGGTGGCTCAAGCCTGTAATCCCAGCACTTTGGGAGGCCGAGACGGGCGGATCACAAGGTCAGGAGATCGAGACCAGCCTGGCTAATACGGTGAAACCCCGTCTCTACTAAAAAATACAAAAAACTAGCCGGGTGAGGTGGCGGGCGCCTGTAGTCCCAGCTACTCGGGAGGCTGAGGCAGGAGAATGGCGTAGACCCGGGAGGCGGAGCTTGCAGTGAGCTGAGATGTGGCCACTGCACTCCAGCCTGGGTGACAGAGCGAGACTCCGTCTCAAAAAAAAAAAAAAAAAAAAAATTATAGTCCTATATGGTTCTGCCATGCTTTATTGGTCCTTTATAGACTTGAGAAAATCACACCATGCCTCCTGACCATTAACAAATGGTCATGTTCCGTCTTCCTTTTTATGAGTGGAAATTGCATCCAGTTTGCTTTCAGGTTCATTAATATGTACTACAACCAAAAGATCAGCATTATATACTTTATCTTTTTTAGTTTTTTGAAGTACAAATTATGCAATTTTACAGATAAAGAAATTATCTCATGGGTAGCATATGTCTGGCTTTCTAGGCAGAATGATTCCTATTTCTTTTTGTACTTCTCCCCATTCAGAAACTCATTTTGAGGCCAAGCATGGTTGATCAGACCTGTAATCCCAGCACTTTGGGAGGCCGAGGCAAGTGGATCACCTGAGGTCAGGAGTTGGAGACCAGCCTGGCCAACACGACGAAACCCCGTCTCTACTAAAAATACAAAAATTAGCCTGGCTTGGTGGCACACCTGTAATTCTAGCTGCTCGGGAGGCTGAAGCACGAGAATCACTTGAACCTGGGAGGCAGAGGTTGCAGTGATCCGAGGTTGCACTGAGTCGAGATCACACCACTGCACTCCAGCCTGGGCAATAGAGTGAGTCTCCGTCTCAAGAAGAAGGAAAAAAACCTCACTTTGAACTCTGCTAGGCCATTGTCCTTGTATGTGAAATTTTATCTAGATAGAAGAAGATGAGGAAAAAAATTGTCTTGCCTTTTAGTGGAGGAAAATGACATGTAAAACAAGTATTCTAAAAGAATTCCAAATATGGTATGAGAACTACCCCATAAAGTTGTGAAGGTCAAATTGGTGAAAGGAAAACTAAGTGCTGTGTAAACTATAAAGTTTTCTAAGTACCCACCTGGTCCTTACCTTGCTATAGAATCTTTTTTTTTTTAATGAGACAAAGAGTCTCACTCTGTCGCCCAGGCTGGAGTACAGTGGCACAATCTCTGCTCACTGCAAGTTCTGCCTCCCGGGTTCACACCATTCTCCTGCCTCAGCCTCCCGAGTATCTGGGAGTACAGGCGCCTGCCACCACTCTAATTTTTTTTTTTTTTTTTGGATTTTTAATAATAGAGATGGGGTTTCACCATGTTAGCCAGGATGGCCTTGATCTTCTGACCTTGTGATTCGCTCGCCTCTGCCTCCCAAAGTGTTGGGATTACAGGCGTGAGCCCCTGCACCCGGCCTACCTTGCTATAGAATCCTTAGGGCCTAATATAGTCTAGCCAGAACAGCTATTTGTTTTCCCTTTTATACATGACTGCAAAACTGACTCACCTAGGTTTGTGATGTTAGAAACTCCAGTTGTTTACTATTATTATTAAAGTGGGAAACAGGGAGTTCATTGATCAAATGGATTGATGTTTTGAGTACTTACTATACACCAGGGGCTCTTAAATTTTTACATAAACTTTCTGGATGGAGAGTGATAGAATCTCCATTGTTCACTTGCCGCAAGCCACACCATTTGTAGCTAACATTTGAATGCTACTATAAGCAAAGGCACTGTTCCAAGGGCATTACATGCCCATCATTCATATTTCTCATTTAATCTTTATAACAACTCCTTAAAATACTGTTAATATTCTTGTTCCCTAATTTGTCAATAAGAAAACTGAAATTTAGAGATTATAGAATTTGCCCATCAATATTGGAAAGCTGGGACTTTGAACTCTGATTGATTTGACTCCAAAGTCTGCACTCTATTCCAGTAGACTGCCAGTGCCTCCGGAATTAATGAGCATTAATCTTTTCTGTTGTTTATGATCTCAGTATGGCTGTCCATGGCAGGGAGTCAGTGAGGGAGGCATTAATGGGGAATCACTGGGCCACTTCTGAGAGATGTGGTGCCGTCCCTCACAAACAGGTTTCTTGTGGTGAAATCAGATGGGAAGGATAAGAGAAGTTGAAGAAGGTGGAGGTGGCGTGGTTGGGCCTGTTTAGGAATTGATTACATCTGAGCCTCTGGCCCTTTTTCCTGCCAACTGACTCAGTCAGAGCTGGCAGATGGGCCAAAGTCCAGGCAGGTTGATTTCATGGGCTGTATACTTCAAAGGATCTGATTCCTGGTGCTACTAAGCACATTGGAAGGCACAGTCTTATGGGGGAAGGAACAGGATGGTCTTCATGAGGTGTTTGTGAAAGCCCTAGGCAATGTTTGCTCTAATCCAAATATATACAGCTTGTTTTAAGTTTGGCAATAAAACACAGAGCCAGCCCTAAGCAGGGCTGAAAATTGAGTATTTA
Source organism: Macaca mulatta (assembly GCF_049350105.2). Taxonomy (NCBI): domain Eukaryota; kingdom Metazoa; phylum Chordata; class Mammalia; order Primates; family Cercopithecidae; genus Macaca; species Macaca mulatta. The sequence goes on from NC_133419.1 coordinate 83,618,097, forward strand.
AACCTCGAGTATTCTGCAGTACAACAAAAGTTAAGTATATGGGTCCTAGAGTCAGATAGAACTGGAATCTAATCTTGACTTCACCACTTAGCTGTAGATAAATTACTAGACCTCAGTTTTCTTGTTCATAAATGGGGATTTTAGTTGTAGAGTACCTACTTCATATGGTTGTCATGAGGATTAAACAAAAATGTATACCACAGTACCTGAGATGTGATAAACACTCTTGAAACATTAGTCATTACTCATTTTTTAAATTTTTCCTTCAAATACTTTCCTATCCAATAGTCACTATTCATTGAAAACTTCTATTTTATAAGAGGATCTCAGCACTTAAACAAAATAAATTGATTCATCATGTTTTAACAGACATTCAAAAGGCATTTATTATTGTGTTGGGTAGACAGATGGAGAAAATAGCAATAATTTTTGTTGAACACCTTAAATGAGCCAAACTCTTTAAAAAACATTGTCTCATTTTATGTTCACAACAGCTCTATGAAGTATTTTCCTATGTTATAGATGAGATCATGGGCCAAGAGAAGATTAGCAACATGCCTAAGATCATATAGTCAGCACTGTCTAATTCTGAAGCCTATGAATAAGGTAGCATTTATCCCCACGGAAGCATGGTATACAGCAGGCAGGCAGACACATAAACAAGTACAGCTGGCCCCTCTAGCCTCAGGTTCTGCATCCATGGATTCAACCAAAAATGGATTTAAAATATTTGGGAAAAAACAAAACGATTAAAAAATACGAATTTTAAAATATAGCGTAACAACTACTTACATAGCTTTTACATTGTGTTAGGTATTATAAGTAATGTAGACATGATTTAAAGTATACAAGAGAGTCTGGACACAGTGGCTTATGCCTGTAATCCCAGCTTTTTGGGAGGCCAAGGTGGGTGGATCCCTTGAGCCCAGGAGTTTGAGACCAGCCTGAGCAACAAGGCGAAACCCTGTCTCCACAAAAAATACAAAAATTAGCCAGATGTGTTGGTGCGTGCCTGTGGTACCAGCTACTCAGGAGAGTGAGGTGGGAGAATCACTTGAGCCTCAGAGATTGAGGCTGCAGTGAGCTGTAATCATATCACTGCACTCCAGCCTGGGTGACAGAGTAAGACCCCGTCTCAAAAACAATAATAAAGTATACAAGAGGATGTTCATATGTTATATGCAAATATTATACTTTTTTTTTTTTTTTTTTTGAGGCAGTCTCTTGCTCTTTTGCCTAGGCTGGAGTACAGTGGTGCTATCATAGCTGATTGTAACCTCAAACTCTTTCCTAAACTTGAATGATCCTCCTGCTTCAGCCTCCCAAGTAGCTGAGACTACAGGCATGTGCCATCACATCCAGCTGATTTTTTATTTTTAATTTTTTTGTAGAGATGGGGTCTCACTATGGTGCCCAGGCTGTTACGCCATTTTATATATAGGACTTGATTAACTGCAGATTTTGGTACCCAAAAGTAGGGGAGTGAAGTGCTGGAACCAGTTCCCTGCAGTTATGGAGGAAAGACTGTACCTACGTTCAAAGTGCTGTTGTTGAGGTTTACACTAGGTGCTTGGGAGAATGGAACAGAATAGGTGAACTCTAGGGGTGAAGCGAAGGTAGTCCCATTCACAGGAATAAATAATAATGCGGCTGCAGGTGGGAATGAGGAAGGAAGCCTTTGCTGGTGGAGGAGTTAAGGGAGTTCTTTCTGGGTTTCCCTAAGTCACACTAGAAGAAAAGGGTTACGGGGAGGCCTTTCTGGAATTCCTCAAGTCAATATGACAGCCTTTTAGATCCAGCATTACAATTGCAGCACATTTTATAGCTGCAGACAAAGAAACTGTCTCCAGAGAGAGAGATTATGTTGTTTGCTTCAGGCAAAATGCTGGGGGTTCTATATAAATGATATGTCTGCATCTAAATCATCTGTGCCTTCTTGGGCTTTAGAACCAAACCTAATAGTAATAGTAGCAACCAATTCTTAACTGCATGATCATTAGGTACTAATCACTGTTGTGTTCACAGGCTAGAACTCTTAACTGGAGAAAGGTGGAAATGATTTGTCTAAATCAGTAATCTCAAATATCAGATTTGAGTATATACCCCCAATATATGTATATTACTTTATAAGTTATACACATCCACTACTGGGCTAATATAAAATATACATTAGGCCGGGCATGGTGGCTCACGCTTGTAATCCCAGCACTTTGGGAAGCCGAAGCAGGTGGACCACAAGGTCAGGAGTTCGAGACCAGCCTGGCCAATATGGTGAAACCCCGTTTCTACTAAAAATACAAAAATTAGCCGGGCATGGTGACATGTGCCTGTAATCCCAGTCACTTGGAAGGCTGAGGCAGGAGAATCGCTGAACCCAGGGAGACAGAAGTTGCAGTGAGCCTAAATTGTGCCACTGCACTCCAGCCTGGGTGACAAAGTGAGACTCCATCTCAAAAACTAAATAAATAAATAAATAATAAATAAAATATACATTATGAAATGTAGACAAAAATTTTGAAGGAATAAAATGAAAATGAATAAACTTTTATCTCAGGGAAAATATATACTTAGGTTTCTGTATCTTGTTATTAAGTGGATACAAATTAATACTATATTTCAAATAGACTTTTTAATAGTTTTGGATGTTTTGGGTCAGCTGGTCAGATTTTGTTAGATAATCATTGTATTTAACTTCATAATGTGACTGATGAAGGGATCATACTAAGTAAAAGTGTCAGTTCTGCCATTTGAGAGTGGGGGATCCTATGTATCATCTTCAATTCACAGGGTTTTCTTTTTCCCAGCAATTTTTTAAACCAATTATTCACTTCGTAAGATTTCATTTTGTTAGATTTTAAAAATCCATAAATTCCCTTTTGAACCACAATAGGTCACTAATGCTCAAAGAAAGAAACTCCATTTGTACCTCATCTGACATGAGCATCAAATATAGAGACAGTGTGGGGATGCCAACCTCAATCCATATGGATTAATAGGGCTTAATTTTCTCATGATAAACGTAAGTAAAATCTATGAAAATTCTTATCACACTTCAGTGAATTGTCTTGTATACCTCTAGAGTGAGCATATTGCACTTTGGAGATCAATAGTCTCAGCAACAAGACTTGTGGCCATAAAGTGGAAATAATGCCATTTTTAGCAATGGTTGGCCTGGATTCACTTATGAGTGACAAATGAGAAAGGTACAACATGATTTTCCAGGAAATCAGAAGAGCTAAGTGTATCTGAGTCTTTGAGAGTATGGCCTATCCATACAAAGGCAGAATCTACATTTGTCCACGTGCCTTCAAGAAACATTCTACCCAGATATGCATCTCCACAAAAGTAAGAAAAATAAAAAAAAAAAAAGATTTAAAAATTTTATTTTTAAAAAATCACACACACACAAAATACATTCTAGTTTTTAAGAAAATTGACTTAGATTTAATCCCAGCTCTGCTATTTACTAGCCATGCAATTTTGGGAAAGTAACAACCAATTGGAGCCTGTTTCTCATCTTGGAAGTGAGAATGATTAACGCTATGCCTACCTTACTGAGAAGAAGAGTGTATCATGGTCATATTGACCCCTCACTATGTGCATAGAGATGCTGAGCTAAACTCTTTACAAGTGTTTATTTAATCCTCAATATACTAGTGAGTAGAGGCTAAGTAGTTTACCAAAGCATTTTCCTTTTCCTCCTGAGCACACAGGACTATATTTCCTGGCCTCCTTTGCAGTTAAGTGCAGCCACATTACTGTGTTCTAGCCATGGAAATATGGAAAGAAATGATCAATACCACCTCTGGCCCTGACCCATAAAACTTTCCTTGCCATTCTTCATGCTCTCATTCTTCCTTCATCTGCCAGAGGATTCAGCAGAACCATTCGGTGCACAGAGCTCTTCCCTCCTCCCACTACTTCCAACGTGCATTGAACTGTGATGTGAGCCAGAAATAAACTTTTATTGTGGTAAATCATTAAGATGTGAGAATTGTTTGTTGCAAGAGTTAGCGTACACTGACTAATACAGCAAGGTTTGACAAGAACCCAGAAAAGGGAGAGAGAAATTGTTTACAGTGTCTGCTAGATAATGTAAAATAAAACGGGCGATAAGCATCATTAACTTAAGGAAGATGAAGATTACCTTCATGAGATAAGAGCAAGTGTCTGTAAAAGTCCTTTGGGTAAAGTGTGGAAAAATGTCAAGAATCACAGATTTACACTCTGCTTTCCAAAGCTTTTTGCAGACACTGGGGACTCCTCAATGAATGGAAACACGACCCCTTTAGTATCTCATGCTCTACAGCCTACTAAATCAGTTCAACACATTCCTCTGAGGTTTTTTTTTTTTTTTTTTTTTTTTAAAGAATAATAAATATAAATGCATTTTTTTATACTGGGAATTTTGGGAATCCTTCCTCTACCTTAATAATGTTTTGTGTTTATTCAGATTGAAGAGCTGAAGTGTGTTTAAGATTTTTTCCTCAAGTCGGCCTGGACGTAACCCATAGTTTCCTTTACTCTAACAAATTTTCAGGACATTACAGTACTTAGCTGGAGTCATATTTTGAGCTTGAATCATTGTATTCCTGTTATTTGGATTACCTTTGGTAAAGTAAATGATCTCATGGCGTATTTTTCAACTAGAATATATTGCTATGTTTTTCTCTTTTTCGTACTTACTTGCAAAATTGATTTCTGTGGAATTGCCTGGATAGCTAATTAGGCTCTTGGTTCATATTTTTTGCTCAAATGCAGATGAATTATTTATTGTTGACTTTGATGAATCAGAACATCAACATAGCCTTTCCAGACTATCTGTTGCTATCATGCTTATCATGCTACTTCCCTCAATCCTATGACTTTTTTTTTTTTTTTCTTTAGAGACAGGATTTCACTATGTTGCCCAGGCTGGTCTTGAACTTGAACTCCTGGCCTTAAGGAATCCACCTGCCTTGGTCTCCAAAAGTGCTGGGATTAGAGGTGTTAGCTACCACCTGCAGCCACAATCCTATGCTTTGGAAACGTTCAGGACCTGGGCAGTGAGTTTTGAAGCCTTGATAAATATAAATGTTCATGGAAGCTATATGGAGGTTGCAGGGAGCCAAGATGGTGCCACTGCACTCCAGCCTGGGTGACAGAGTGAGACTCCATCTCAACAACAACAGAAAAATGTAATTTACACCTTAACTGATGGAAGGCATAAACACATAGGGTCATTTCAACAGACACAGAAAAAAAAAAATTGTTTGCCATTTTTTCATTAAGAGGAAACAAGCAGACTTCATGTTTAGACAGACCTGACTTCCAGTCCCGGCATAGCACCAATTAGGTATACATGACCTTGGCAAGTTGATTCAACCTCTTTGGAGTCACAAATACAATGGAGATGGTAAAACCTACTTTGCAAGGTAAATGAGATATATAGACTGCTGTCACTTTTGAACCTGGGTACAAAGGTCATAAATAAAATACTAGCAAACCAAATTCAAAGTATGTATCATAACCAAGTATATCAGAAATACAAGTTTCATTTAATATTTTTAAAAATTAAAAATGTAATTTACAGCCAGGCACTGTGGCTCACACCTGTAATCCCAGCACTTTGAGAGATCGAGGCGGGCAGATCACCTGGGGTCAGGAGTTGGAGACCAGCCTGGCCAACATGGCGAAACCCCATCTCTACTAAAAATACAAAAAATTAGCCGGTCGTGGTGGTGGGCGCCTGTAGTTCCAGCTAACCGGGTGGCTGAGGCAAGAGAATCGCTTGAACCCAGGGAGGAGGAGGTTGCAGGGAGCCAAGATCGTGCCACTGCATTCCAGCCTGGGCGAGAGAACGAGACTACGCCTCAAAAAAAAAAAAAAAATGTAATTTACACTTTAACTGATTGAAGGCATAAACATATAGGGTCATTTCAATAGATGCAGAAAAAAAATTGTTTGACATTTGTTCATTAAAAACAAAACTCTTGGCAAATTGAGTGTAGATTTCTTAAACTGATAATGGGTATCTATAAGAATATGGCAAAAAAAAGCAGACCTTTATTAATTGATAGAGTATCTATTAAAACTATATCATTATACTTAAGAATGAAAAATTTCCTTTTGACACCAAACTCAGGCAGGCATAGTGGTGCATGCCTCTAACCCCGGCTACCCAGGAGGCTGAGGCACGAGAATCGCTTGAACTCAAGAGGCAGAGGTTGCGGTGAGCTGAGATTGCGCCTCTGCACTCCAGCCTGGGTGACACAGTGAGACTCCGTCTCAAAAAAAAAAAAAGAAAAAAAGAAAAAGAAAATCCTTTTGAGACCAAGAATAAGAGACTTCTTTATTTACCATTGTCCTGGAGGTCCTAGCCAGCTCAGTAAAGCAAAATACATATAAATAAAAGGTATTAAGGATTGAAAGGGAAGAAACGAAATCTAAAAACAACTGTAAGTTATTAGACTTATTAGAAACTTAGAAAGTTTATTGAATACAAGGATAATATGCAAAAATCAATTGCATTTTTATATACCAGTTACAAATAGTTTTTTAAAGTTTTAAAGATAGAAAATTTATCATAGCATTAAAAATATCAAGTACCTAGGACTCTAACAAATGACGTATATATCTCTAGATGGAAGACTAAAACTTTGTTCAGAGACATTAAAGAAAAAGTAAGTCAATGGAAATATACCATCTTCAGACTCACTGTCTCCTTCACCCTGCTTTTTATTGCTCTGGGTATAGTACCCTACCTGGAACTCAAGTCCTGTGCTTCAGAAAACTTCCTGCCTCCAGTTCTTCCATGTGGAGGATCAGTCAGCTACAAACAAATGTCAGTATAAGAAGGAAGAACTCGGTGGCTCACACCTGTAATCCCAGCACTTTCGGAGGCTGAGGCAGGTGGATCACAAAGTCAGGAGATCGAGACCATCCTGGTTAATGCGGTGAAACCCCATCTCTACTAAAAATACAAAAATTAGCCGGGTGTGGTGGTGGGTGCCTGTAGTCCCAGCTACTCCAGAGGCTGGGGCAGGAGAATGGTGTGAACCCAGGGGGCGGAGCTTGCAGTGAGCCGAGATTGTGCCACTGCACTCCAGCCTGGGCGACAGGGCGAGACTCCGTCTCAAAAAAAAAAAAAAAGGAAGAACTAAAAACTGTTCAGAAACAGCTCCTGATAGTCTCAGCACTGTTTTATCCAGTCCTGGACACGAGGTTACTTTTAGTAGCGGGGATGGCAAGGAACACTCTACTGGGGCTGCATGGTGGACCCTGATCTTAGAGTGTTCTCCAGACAGAAGAAGAATAGGCCGCATTTGTAGACTGGTTCACTCTATCCAAATCATATTATTTCTTTTGACCCTTAGTACAACCTTATGGGGAAAGAATTTGTATTATCTCCATTTCATATGCGAGAAAACTAAGACTCTTCCAGGTTAATGCCAGCCAGTACCCACAGTCACTCATGGAGCTAGGACTCAGACTAGGCTCTTTGATATAAAATTCAATGCATTCTCATCTATAAAAGCAATGTTTCTTTTTGAGAGCAGCCCTGTCCTACCACATTCACCAGGGAAAATACAATGTCTTATGGATTCCTGAATTTTGGATGACTGCACAAACCTTTTGCTGGTGCCTCTATTTTCAAACAATGAGTTTCTGTAGGGATTATATTTTTACGTCTTAAGAAGGAAAGGAAAGAAGAGAAAAAAGAGAGAAGAGACTTTACAGTATTTGTCTTACAAATTGGCAGTTGCTACTTTTAGGCAAGCCAAAACCTCCCTTCTCTTACCTGTGAAACTGAGACAATAGATGTGCCTCTCTCTCAGGCTTTGGAGGATTAAATAATATAAAGAAAAAGAGAATTAGCCAGGCACAGTGGCTCATGACTGTAATCCCAGCACTTTGGGAGGCAGAGGCAGGTGGATTGCCTGAGCTCAGGAGTTTGAGACCACCCTGGGCAAAACAGTGAAACTTTGTCTCTACTAAAATACAAAAAGTTAGCTGGGTGTGGTGGTGTGCGCCTGTAGTCCCAGCTACTTGGGAGGCTGAGGCAAGAGAATTGCTTGAACCCAGGAGGCGAAGATTGCGGTGAGCCAAGATCGCACCACTGCACTACAGCCTGGGCAACAGAGCAAGACTCCGTCTCAAAAAAAAAAGAAAGAAACATTTTAAAAAAGCGTTAAAAGCACCACTGTGCTTAGCCCATAGCATGTGTTCAATAAGTGCTAGCTATTGCTATTGACAACTACTACACCATCAGAAGATAACCCTGTGAGCTTTACAACCAGAGTGCTCCACAAAGCAGGGCAGAGGAGACACAACACCAGACTGACTATAGCCTTCTTTTGCCAGGTCTTTGTGCTATTCTTGAAGACACATCCCATTCCTGGTGAACTGCAGTGGGGAGAAAGACCCCCAGGAACTAAGTGTTTTGACTTTCAGTACATGATTCACAAAGAAAATCATATTGTTTAAAATATCTTCTCTTTGTTCATTTGTTCATTCTTTCATTATTTTATTCAATATACTCTTTTATTGAAGAGCCAGCTATGTTCCAGGCACTATGCTAGTATGGAAAGAAATATGTCACAAGATGGCATTGCAGAGGAAACTGTGGCAATCATCTTAGGCTTCATAGTATGGGGGTTCTGGACTGTTCATTGGGAGGAGGAGGGGGCAGAGTATCAGGTATGGTGAAAAAGCACAATCTTTGGCATCAGAGAGATCAGGATTTCAAAAAGGGTGCTACTAACTTTCTGTGTGAACTTGAACAAATCCTTCACATCTCTAAACCTCCATTCTCTCATCTGTTAAATAGGAATGACACACATACGTTCTATGATGGGTTATTATAAAGATTCAGTGGGTTCATATAAGTGAAATACCTGGCCCCTAATGGAGCCTTCTTCTCACAAAAGCAATACGGTGCTCTGCCTCTACAACTTCTGCACTCCACATTGAATTTTTTTTTTTTTTTTTTTTTTTTTTTAGACGGAGTTTCACTCCTGCCCAGGCTGGAGTGCAATGGTGTGATCTTGGCTCACTGTAACCTCCACTTCCCGGGTTCAAGCAATTCTCTTGCTTCAGCCTCCTGAGTAGCTGGGATGACAGGCATGTGCCACCACGCCCGGCTAATTCTGTATTTTTAGTAGAGGTGGGGTTTCTCCATGTTGGTCAGGGTGGTCTCAAACTCCTGACCTCAGGTGATCTGCCCAGCTTGGCTTCCCAAAGTGCTGGAATTACAGGCATGAGCCACCACGCCCAGCCTCCACATTGCATTTTTATCTTTCGTGTCTTCTTTTTCCTTTTAAGCTTGACCTTAATTTGCTGTAAAACTTGCTCTTGTACACATCGTGATCATCATCATCATCATCATTATCAAATAAATGGAGAAGTGGGTAGAATACACAGTGTACTTTCTCCCTAACTAGGAAGCCACCTTCCCACTTCTCTTCCCACACAGCCATTATTGCTTCAAGCACACATTACAGGATCTCAAAGGCCAGCTGTCCTTAATTGTCCATAACCAAGCGTTTCAGGCCATTTCTGATTAGTACATCAAACGCATCCATTTGGTGCAGGTGGACTATTGCCACATTTGCTCTTTATACTTCAGTAACTGGTCAGACTATTTAGAGAGAAAAAGAATCTTGCAAGGCAGTTGGCTCTAAAGGAATGCTGAATATTTCATTCTTGGGCTCTTGATGCATCCGAACAAATCCCCTTTGTCTTCTTCTGGATAGTGAGTGATGGCATTGGTTCTTTATGTATATTCAAACCCTGCCCTAAGCACTGAGAAAGTTGTTTTGCTCATTTTTTTACATATGCCTTTATTCATTCAATAGCCGTTTATTGAGCAACAACTATGTTCCAGGCCTGTGATAGATCTTGGGGATACATCGCTGAGAAAGACCAGCAGACTTACATTCCACCACGGTAGGCAGACAAAAAAACATGTCATCGAATAAGTTAACAAGAAAATTGTGATAAGTACTATAAAGAAACTGTATCTGCATAGTGTAATTGGGAAGAGAGGGAGACAAAGAGAGATGGGTGGTCAGAGTGGACCCTTCTGAGGAGAGAATATTTCAACTGAGTCCTGAAGAATGAGAAGCCAGTTATGTGAAGAGCCAGGAAAGAGGTTTCTCAGCAGGGGAAAGGTTAAATGCAAGGCCTCTGAGTTGGAGAAGAGCTTGATATGTTTAGAGAAATGAAAGAAGAGTAAAGAGGTTGGCAGAAGACAAGTTAAGCAGGGTTTTGTAAACTAGGACTGTAGATTTTACTTTAAGTACAAGTCATCACGCATACAACAAACACTAATTAAGTGCCTAATGTATGCCAGGCACTGTTCTAGATGCTGGACATGGAGCAGTAACAAAATATAAAAATCTTTCCCTCTTGAAAGTTATAGTGGGGAAGATAAATAATAAACAAAGTAAATAAGTAAAATAGATAGCAATTTTAGATAGTGTTAAGGAGACTATAACAAACCAAGGAAAGGAGTTAAGTAGTGTAGGACTATAATTTTAGATATGAGTGGCCAGATAAGGCTTCACTGAAAAACTTACATTTAAGTAAAGGTTTGAAGTGTCCATGTGCTGCCCAGGAGCAAAATCCTGGGCCACTTCAGTATTTAAAGGTCAGGGAGAAGATCAGGAAAGGAGAACGACAAGGACCATTGGAAAAAGTAAAAGAAAAATTAGGCACATGTCCAGAAAGCTGGAAAATATTTCAGGGAGAAGAAAGAGCAACTGTGTAAAATGCTGCAGGTGGCAAATAAACATGAGGACTGAAACATGATCATTTGTTTTTTATTTGTTTGTTTGTTGAGACAGAGTCTCACTCTGTCACCCAGGCTGGAGTGCAGTGGCATGATCTCAGCTCACTGCAACCTCCACCTACCAGGTTCAAGCAATTCTCTTGCCTCAGCTTCCCAGGTAGCTGGGATTACAGGTGTGTGCCACCACGCCCAGCTAATTTTTGTATTTTTTAGTAGAGACGGGGTTTTGACATGTTGGCCAGGCTGGTCTCCAACTCCTGACCTCAAGTGATCCACCCACCTCAATTTTACATTTGACCTCCCAAACTGCTGGGATTACAAGCATGAGCCAAAGTGCCTGGCCCAACACATGTTCATTTGATTTAGCCATGGGGAAGTTATCAATGACCTTGAGAAGAGCAGTTTCACTGCTATAGTGGAGACGAAACCTGGGTAGGAATATGTTCAGGAGAGAGTTGGAGAAAGGAAACTGGAGATTCAGAGTATAGACAACACTTTCAAGGAATGTGCTGTAAGGGTAAGGGATTTGAAATGGGTCACCGGCCGCAGGAGAATTTAGATCAAAAGAGGTTTTTCTCCAACTTTAAAAAAAATGTTCAAACATACAGAAAAGTTGAAGAATAGTAGAATACTCATATACCCTTCATCTTATTGCAGCAATTGTTGACATTTTGCCATATTTGCTTTCTCTCTAGAGAGAGGATTTTTAAAATCTTTTTTCAAATTGCTAAGTGTAATGCATATACAGAAAAATCCACAAGACAAAAATATATAACTCAATAAATGATCAAAAACAAGCACATGTAACCACCACCAATATCAAGAAATGTGCTTTTGGGTTGGGGTTTCATACATAGCTGAGTAGCTCCCTCATTGCGATCTATTCAAAGTCAGCCCTCAACACAAGGATTTGTAAAAAAAACAAACAAACAAACAAACAAAAAACTGGTGGCATCCTCATAGTCCCCTTGTGCCCCCTGACTCCCATCAGCACATAACCGCCATCCTGAATTTCATGATAATAACTTCTTGCTTTTCTTTCTAATTTTACTACGTAAGTTCCTAAACATGACAGTTTAATTTTTGCTTGTTTTTGAATTTTAAAAATCGAATCATTCATGTAGTAATATTATTTTACATTTGACTTCTTTAGCTCAATATGTTGTTGTGTATTTATTGTTCCACTGTAGTGTTCTGTTGTGAAAATATGCCAGCTTTTATTTATTCATTCTACTGTTTATAATGATGTTAGTTGTTTCCAGGTTTTTGCTCCTATGAATAATGCTGAGTGCTGCTATAAATATGCTTGTTTATGTCTCCTGATGCACATATTCATGCATTCTTATCCAGTACATTCCTAGGAGTAGAATTGCTGGGTTGTAGAAATGTATATATTCAACTTCCATAGCTAATACAGAGAGTTTTCCTGATTGGTTATACCAATTTACATTCCCATTAGCAATGTATGAGAACTATTGCTCCATGTCTTCTCCAGCAGTTGGGATTGTCTGTCCTCTTGAGTGGGTGCACAGTCATATTTCATTGTGGCTTTAATTAACATTTCCCTGAATACTGACATTCATTGGCCATTTGGATATCTTCTTTTATAAAGTGCCTGTTCAAGACGTTTGCCCACTTATAAAATTAGACTTTTTAGACTTTTTCTTATTGATTTGTAACTGTTTTTCTTGTATACTAGGGATATGAGTCCTAGTAGATTATATGTGTTGCATATATCTTCTCTCACTCTGGTTTGCTTCTTCATTTTCCTAATGCTATCTCTTGATGAATAAAGCTCTTCATTTTCATGTAGTCAGGTTATCAGTCTTTTCCTGTATTGTGCTTTTTTGGGTTATGTTTAGGAACTTATCATCTGTCTCAAGGTGGATACTCTCCTATGTGATCTCCTATAAGGTGTATTGTTCTATCCTCCATATTTAGGAATATACTACACCTGGGGTTTTTATATTGTCTTTTCTTTTTTAACATTTGGATATCTAATGACCCAGCATCATTTATTGAAAAACTGTGTTTTTCCTACTGTTCTGAAGTGTTATTTTTGTCATAAATTAGATGTCCTTATGGAAGTTCATTTCTGGGCTTAGTATTCTATTCTATGGCTCTATTTTCTAACCTTGCACATTACCATACTGACTTAATTGCTATAGCTTTGTAAGTCTTGATATTCAATAGGACAATTACTCCTACCTTGTTCCTTTTCAAAAGTTTCTTTGCCATTCTAGGTCCTTTCCATGTTTCTATAAATTTTAGAATCACCTTATGGAGTCTCGTAAACCAAGTTCTCTTGGGATTTGGATTGGAATTGCATTGCATCTATAGATAATTTGGGATGAATCAGTATCTTTAGTGTCATTGGGTCTTCCAATCCATGAATATAGTATAGCCTCTCCTTTATTTAGTTGTTCTTTTTTTTTCAGGTGGGTTGGGGGAGAAGGAGCCAATTCAATGTCTAGTCTTTATTGGAAAGAAGAAACTTGACAGCACATTTTGAGCAACTAAGTGCAGAAGCTCAGTGGATCAACTGGTGGGGCACCAGATGGTAATGAATTTCACAGTTAGGGCATTGCGGGATCTCACCTTTGTGCAGGCAAAAACTAGAGGACAGCACTGTTGTACTCTTCACAGATGCAGCCCACTATTCACTTGTTGGTGATGGAGGAGACTAAATTAGCGTCTTCTTTGGTGCCAGAAGCTTCCTTTTGGAGTAGTGTATTGTATGGGTCCATTCCCTTTCATGCAGCCATTATAACCTACATCTCTAGTCCAGACACATCATCATCAGTAGGAACACCACCTTCACATGCCATGGAGCACATCAAGGCCACCCCACTGGAACCATCGGCCCTCAGAGTCTGCAAAGCCAGCACTCCAGCTCTGTAGCATAGCCTTGAAGCCATATGCTCACGACAAGCAGCAGCACTTCTGGGAACACACTGCAGAGACAGCTTGAGTTCTTCCTTAATTTCTCTCAGTAGGGTTTATAGTTTTCTATGTACAGGTTGTGTACTTTTTCTTTGTGTGAATTTATTCCTATTTGAAACTTCAGATGCTGTGGAAATTGTATCTTTTTTTAAAATGTTCTAACTGTTTATTGTTGGTATGTAGAAATATAACTGATTTGCCTATTAGTCCTTTATCCAGCAACCTTCTTAAATTCACTTTGTAATTCTAATAATTTATCTGTAGATTCTTTTGGATTTTCTATGTATGTAACTATATCATTTGTAAATAATGACAGCTTATTTCTTCCTCTTCCTTACTCTGACATTCCAAAATGTCTCCTCTTTTCTATAAGTACTTTAAAAATAATGATTAAATAATTTATTTATCTGGAGTTTATTTTGAGCACTGAGTATGAAGTGCAGCTCTAAGCTAACATTTTTCCCAGATGGATATCCTGATTTTTGTGTAACAGTTATTAAATAAGCCATCTTTCCTCAATAATTTGAAATGAGACCATTATAATAGATTAAATTCCTATATGTATTTGATTTCTTTTTTTTTCTTTTTCTTTTTTTTTTTTGAGACGGAGTCTTGCTCTGTACCCCAGGCTGGAGTGCAGTGGCGTGATCTCCGCTCACTGCAAGCTCTGCCTCCCGGGTTCACGCCATTCTCCTGCCTCAGCCTCCTGAGTAGCTGGGACTACAGGCGCCTGCCACCACGCCCCACTAATTTTTTGTATTTTTAGTAGAGATGGGATTTCACCATGGTCTCGATCTCCTGACCTTGTGATCCACCCGCCTCGGCCTCCCAAAGTGCTGGGATTACAGGCGTGAGCCACCGCGCCCGGCCTTGATTTCATTTTTGAGGGTTTTTTTTTTTTTTTTGGATCACTGAACTTTCTTCTGTTTTGTTATTGTAACTTTAAAATGTTTTAATATTTGGTAGATCTTCTTATTTATTTCTGGAATATATATTTCTATTCTTATTTAATTTTTCATATAAATTTGACAATCAGCTTATCTAATTCCAAAGTAAAATTCTATTTAGATTTTCATTAGGAGAGCTTTAAGTTATAGATTGTATTTCTAAAGTTGAGCTTTCCAGACAGGTCCAGTGACTCACACCTGTAATCCTAGCACTTTGGGAGGCCAAGGCAGGGGGATCCCTTGAGCCCAGAAGGTCAAGGCTGCAGTGAACTGAGATTGTGCCATTGCACTCCAGCCTGGGTGACAAAGTGAAACCCTGTCTCAGAAAAAAAAAAAAAAAAGTGAGCCTTCCTATCTTTTTCTCTGTTTCTTTTTTCTTTTCTTTTTTTTTTTTTGTTTTTGTTTAGCAGAGTCTCACTCTGTTACCCAGGCTGGAGTGCAGTGGTACAATCTCAGCTCACTGAAACCTCCGCCTCCTGGGTTCAAGTGATTCTCCTGCCTCAGCCTCCTGAGTAGCTGGGACTACAGGCATGCACCACCATGTCTGGCTAATTTTTATATTTTTAGTAGAGACAGTTTTGCCATGTTGGGCAAGCTGATCTCGAACTCTGGACCTCAGGTGATCTGCCTGTCTCGGCCTCCCAAAGTGCTGGGATTATTGGCATGAGCCACTGTACCTGGCCAAGGGCTACTTTTTTAATGGTTCAAATTGTTTGTGTCACTTAATACTTCAATATAGATCTTGTGCATATATCAATTTATTTCTAGACGTTTATCTTTTTTGTTGGTACTGTTGATAAAGTTATTTTCTTCATTATGTTTCCAAACTGGTCATTGTTTGCTTGAATGTTGCTTATTAACTTTTCTGTGAGTTAATTTTGGGTTTTTTGTTTGTTTTGGTTTGTTTTTGTTTTTGCTTTTGCTTTTTTTTTTTTTTTTTTTGAAACAGGATCTCACTCTGTTGCCCAGACTGAAGTATAGTGGCACAAAAATGGCTAAATGCAGCCTTTAACCTCCTGGGCTCAAGAGATCCTCTCTTTTCAGCCTCCCAAGTAGCTGGGACCACAGGCGTGCACCACCATGCCTAGCAAATTTTTTTGTTTTATTTGTGTAAAGATGAGGTCTCACTGTATTGCCCAAGCTAGTCTCAAGTTCCTGGGCTCAAGCAATCCTCCTGCCTTGGCCTCCCAAAGTGCTGGGATTACAGGCATGAGTCACTGTGACCAGTCATTCTGTGAGTTAATTCTGTAATCCAACCACTGAACTAAATTTTCTCCTTGTTTGTAATAGTTTTTCAGTTGATTCTCTTGTTTATCTCAGGTAAGCAATTTATATAATTTTTAAACAACATGTAATTTACTTCTTCCTGCCTGTTTTTTATTTCACTGATTTCTGTTAAGAGATTTTTGCCCTCCTTTGCTTAAATCTAATCTGATTACAACATCAAAAGATTACACTGGCTGCAAAGGTGGAATCTAGAAAATCATTTAGGTGTCCAGTAACAAAAGATGATGTCCTGGGCTGAGAGATTGGCAGTAGAGGTAGAGAGAAGTAGAGAGACTGGAGATATATTTTGGAGGTCAAATATGTGGCAGAGAACAGGTTAATCATGTTATTCTAAAGATTTGGAAACTTCTTGGAAATCTTAGAATGTAAGTATCATAGTTTATTAGAAGACATCATAAATATAATCAAGAGTCTCTAGCCCAATGCATTCTCAGTTTCACTACAATTTCCTGGCTACTTCCAGTGGTAGAGAACTCACTACCTCCCATGGCAGCCACTCCATTTATTCAATTCACTCCACAAACCCTGCTCTTTGTCAGGTACTGTGAGGGACCCTAGGAAACATGGATAATGAAGATTCACTCCCTTCTCTGGGGAAGCTCAGAGAAGGGGACAACTCTTTTGGAAAGTCTCTTTCCTGGCTGGGCAACGTGGCTCAGGCTTGGCTACCTTTCTAATGGTTTAAATTATTTGTGTCACTTAATACTTTAATATAGATCTTGTACACTTCTTATCAATTTATTTCTAGACATTCATCTTTTTTGTTGGTATTGTTGATGAAGTTATTTTCTTCATTATGTTTCCAAACTGGTCATTGTTTGCTTGAATGTTACTTATTAACTTTTCTGTGAGTTAATTTGGGGTTTTTTGTTTGTTTGTTTTGGTTTGTTTTTATTTTTCCTTTTGTTTTTGTGTGTGTGGTTTTTGTTTGTTTGTTTGTTTTCTTGAGACAGGATCTCACTCTGTTGCCCAGACTGAAGTGCAGTGGCACAAACATGGAAGAATGCAGCCTTAACCTCCTGGGCTCAAGAGATCCTCCCATTTCAGCCTCTCAAGTAACTGGGACCAGTGACTCATGTCTGTAATCCTAGCACTTTGGGAGGCCAAGGCAGGCGGATCGCTTGAGCCCAGGAGTTGGAGACCAGCCTGGGCAACACATGGTGAAACCCCCATCTCTAGAAAAGAATTAAATACATAAATACAAAAATTAGCTGAGCCTGGTGGCATGTGCCTGTAGCCCAAGCTATCTGGGAGGCTGAGATAGGAGGATTAATTAAACCAAGGAGGTCAAGGTTGCAGTGAGGCATACTCATGCCACTGCTCTCTAGCCTGGGTGACAGAACCAGACTATGTCTCAAAAACAAACAAAAATTTAAACTGCAAATTTCCATATGAATTCAACATAGAAGACATTTAAACCTTGCACTGCCACACAATTATTTATTTTATAAAAAAAGACATACTTTTTGAATATGTATACATCAAAACCAAAAATTAAATGTTTACTTTTTCGTTTATTGACAACTTTTTGTTTGTTTCTTGTTTTTTGTTTTGTCTTTTGAGACAGGGTCTCACTCTGTTTCCCAGGCTACAATGCAATGGCACCATCAAAGCTCACTGCAGCCTTGATTTCCCAGGCTCAACTGATCCTCCTGCCTCAGCCTCTCCAGCAGCTGGGACTATAGGCACGTGCCATTATGCCTGGCTAATTTTTTCCATTTTTTGTAGAGACAGGATCTCCTTATGTTGTCCAGGCTAGTTTTGAACTCCTGGGCTCAAGCGATTCTCCTGCCTCAGCCTCCCAAAGACTGGGATTACAGGTGTGAGCCACTGTGCTAGGCCTCTATTGACAACTTTTTTTTTTTTTTTTTGAGACAGGGTCTCACTCTGTTACCCAGGCTGGAATGTAGTGGCACAGTCTCCACTCACTGCAACCTCCAGGTTCAAGCAACCGTTGTGCCTCGGCCTCCCAAGTAGCTGGAATTACAGGCATGCACCACCATGCCCAGCTAATTTTTGTAGAGACAGAGTCTCATCATGTTAACCAGGCTGGTCTGAAACTCCTGGGCTAAAGCAATCCCAAAGTGCTGGGATCACAGCCTCCCAAAATGCTAGGATTACAGGTAGGAGCCACTGTACCCAGCTTTTGCTAACTTATTAAGTAACCGGAGAGTTTTGTCCCTACAGTTTTACGATGCATTTTTAGGTTTCAGTTCCCAGAGGACATTTTTTACAAATCTTGAAGACGTACGTCTGTCCAGCCTGCCAGCCTTTTTCTGTTATTTCCTTGACTGTGTTCATATATATTCTGATTATTTCCAATTCCTTCCTGCTTTACTAGCTGTTTCTCAGTATTAATTCCTTGAGTTGGCAAATAAACCCAAAACTTTAAATTTAATGTGTATGTAGAAACTAAATCCACTTTCACTTGCTTAAGTGGGTCCAACTTCTGCAACAACTCATTTCAAGAAACAGACATCATAGTCTTTAGCATATCATCCACAGCAACGATGTAATTCTCAAGCATTGACATATATTCATGAATTTCTACTGGATAGTCTTCATTAATTTCTTCATCTGCCTTAATGACTGACTCACAGCCTTCAACTCCAGTCTGCCAGAAAGCGGCTGAGCAATGATGGTATCAATTCATACTTTCGTTTTGGTTATTGTTTATTTATTTATTTATTTTTTTATTAGAGACAAGGTCTCGCTCTGTTCCCGCTGAAGTGCAGTGGTGGGATTGTGGCCTTCTGCAGCACGGAACTCCTGAGCTCAAGCGATCTTCCCATCTCAGCTTCCCAAATAGGATTACAGGCATGAGCCACCAGGCCCAAACTAAAAACAAACTGTCTTTTTAGGAATTTATTATATCAAGGTGTGACTAGCTTTGGAAACAATATACTAAACAACTATGTAATCAATTACCTTGCTAGGCTCAGCAAACACTAGCTGGTTACCATTACAAAAGTATTTGTCCACTGAAAAGTCTGAGAATAAAAGTAATAACACATATGGAAGGAAGTTGATAAATGTTGATAAATGTTACAAGTGAGATAGAAATATATGATTTATCCAAGATAGGCAATAATACAAAGTCTGCTTTTACAGACACAACTGTAACATCCATTTCCAAATAATCAACCTTTTTTAAAATGGACAACAGTCCACTACTCTTCCAAAGTATTAATAGTTATGTTAATCATGTGTTCAAAATCCTCATCCTATTTAACAGTCAATATATTTAATGAAAATATTATCTTCTTGATGAGGCATTTTAATGAAACACTTGAATAGGACTAAATTTACAGTATCAAGAGTCTTAATACAATTTGACATGTTTTCCCAAATGAGTTGCAGAAAAATGACAAGGGGAGAAGAGTGATTTTTCTATAAAGAGGGTAGCCCTGGTCAATTCAGAATTGGAGACTGCTGTGAGTTATAATGGATTCCTCTGAGAATTGTCATATTTAAATTAAACTGATGATCTGATAGCTCAGGGAATAATTCCTGGTGCAAGTGTTGTGGGCATTTTGCTTCCCCGCATGATGTAATATAATTTTTCTCCCCGAATGTCTTCTTTAAATCTAGGTAATTTGAACTAGTATAAAGAGCATTGGTGGCCAGGTGTGGTGGCTTATACCTATAATCTCAGCACTTTAGGAGGCTGAGGTGAGAGAATCACTTGAGCCTAGGAATTCAAGACCAGCCTGGGCAACATAGTGAGACCCTGCCTCTAAAATAAAATAAAATAAAATAAAATAAATAAAAATCATTGGTTATCCTATCAGAGATGTCTGACTTTGAATTCTGATATGAATGTTTTGGAGAAATCTAATAGTTTTTTACTGTGCACATGTTACTTCTCTAATTTTTTCATACTTAAATAGATAATAATATTTCCCTAATAAAGATGCTGTGAAATCGGATAAATGCAATGTGTTTATTTTCACTCATTTGATTTTCATATACATAAATGTATATATAACTAACATGAACCCTTACTTAGTAGGTGTTTAGTAATGTCACAGAGCAAATTCCCTACCATGTATTCCCTTTCTTTTTAAGCCATTCATCTGCATGAGTAATTTCTCTCTCTCTTTACCCGACATTTATTGTGTCATCAAGTTCTTTTGATTTGGCTTCTGCAATGCCTTTCAGATTGGTTTCATAATTTTCATTCTTTCCTGAATCCTCAGTTCAGGATTGCAATGACATTTTAACTAATTTTTCTCACTCCCCCTAGTCTTGCCACTTCCAATTCGTCTTCCGAACTGTCCAGACCTTCTCAAAACACAGTTCTGATTATCAGTCAACATTTCTTGCCTAAATAATTTTAATGACCAATCTTTATATTGCAGGGATCTTGTCTCCTTCATTTTACATCTCCATAGTCAAACAGCATGTTCCACGTTTACCACCCCCTTCTATCAGCTTCTGATGTTTTCTGTGATTGGATTAGGTTATAGCAAACTTTCTGAACAAAAGATCTATAACTGACTTTTTATTTTATTTGAGACAGAGTCTCGCACTGTCACCCAGGCTGGAGTACAGTGGCACAATATTGGCTTGCTGCAGCCTCTGCCTCCCAGGTAAGAGATTCTCGTGCCTCAGCTTCCCAAGGAGCTGGGATTACAGACGTGTGCCACCACACCTAGCTAATTTTTATATTTTTAGTAGAGATGGGTTTCACCATGTTGGCCAGGCCGGTTTCCAGTTCCCAGCCTTAAGTGATCCACCCACCTTGCTCTCCCAAAGTGCTGGCATTACAGGCATGAGCCACCGTGCCCAGCCTATAACTGACTTTAAAACGCATGAAAAAGATGTTCACTTAAAATGAGGGATCTGCAAATTAAAACTAAGATATTGGCTTTCATCAGTTTGGCAAAGATCAACAAGTTTAACCATAAATATTTTGGCCAGGATGTGGAGAAACATTCTCAAAGTTTATAGGAAGACAAATTGGTACCATCGTTTTAGATAACAGATTTTTTTGTCTTTTTTTTTTTTTTTTTTTTTTGAGACAGGGTCTCATTCTGTCACCCAGGTTTAGTGCAGTGGCCTGATCTCACCTCACTGCAACCTCTGCCTCCCAGTTTCAAGCAATTCTCGTGCTTCAACCTCCCGAGTAGCTGGGATCACATGTGCATACCACCACACCTGGCTAATTTTTGTATTTTTAGTTGAGACAAGGTTTTGCCATGTTGGCCAGACTGGCCTCAAACTCCTGGCCTCAAGCCATCTGCCCTCGCTTCAGCCTCCCAAAGTGCTGGGATTATAGGCATGAGCCACCACATTTGGCCTAGAGAATAATTTCTTAATATTTATCAAGCATGACCAAAATTTTGACTCAGCATTTTAATTTATCCTACAGAAATACACATGCAAAGATATATACAAAGAATATTCATTGCAGTATCATAACATAAGCATCACAAAAGATGGGAAATAGCCAAAATGACTATCAACAGGGTGATGGTTATGTAAACTGCAGTGTATCCATAAAATGTAATCCTACAGAGCCATTAAAAAGAATAATGCAGGCTGCGTGCACTGGTTCACATCTGTAATCCCAGCACTTTGGGAGGCCGAGGCAAGTGGATCACTTGAGGCCAGGAGTTCCAAGAACAGCCTGGGCAATATGGTGAAACCCTGTCTCTACTAAAAATACAAAAATTAGCTGGACGTGGTGATGCACGCCTGTGATCCCAGCTACTCAGGAGTCTTGAGACACAAGACTCAGTTGAGTCCAAGTGACAGAGATTGCAGTGAGCTGAGATCGCGCCACTGTACTCCAGCCTGGGCATCAGAAGGAAACTGTCTTGAAAAAAAAGTGATATGGAAAGAGCTCTGAAATAAAGTTGAAAAGTGAAGTGCAGAGCAGTGTATGTAGTATGTTATAATTTTTATAAAATTTTAAAAAATATGTACATATATATTAAGTATTAAAATATCTCTGGAGTGATATACAGGGGTTAAAGGGAGTGGTTGCCATTGAGGATGTGAGTGAGGGACAAGGGATTCAGAGTGGTAGAGAGACCACTCTGGCAAAGTTTTTTCATCAGGCACAGAGCAATGGTTAAGCAAGTTATGGTAGATCACCTTGACAATGAGTCTGTTAAATCTCATATATCAATCCGATGTCTATTGCATCTCAAAGCAGTCCTGTGGGATGGCATTGTTTATCTCTAACAGAGAGGCAAATTGATGATGGATGAGATTGAGTGTCTGGTTGAGGTCCATGTATTGTTAGAAGCAATAGGGATTATGAATCCAGGCCTATCTGGCACCAGCTCCCTGCAGCCTGGCTGGAAAGTATCTCAGCTGTAAAAGATATCCCATTGTATTCCAAGTATCACTCATGTCTATGCTCTTTCCCCATTAGACTGAGAGC
This sequence comes from Macaca mulatta, assembly GCF_049350105.2. NCBI lineage: Eukaryota > Metazoa > Chordata > Mammalia > Primates > Cercopithecidae > Macaca > Macaca mulatta. The sequence goes on from NC_133419.1 coordinate 83,640,439, forward strand.
TTCTTGAGCAGAAGAGCCACCCATCACTTCATCATCAGCCACTATCACAATGACTAGCATGTGACAAGTGTTCAGTAAAAGTTTATTGACTTGAACAGTTAGATGATTTTCTTTAAGCAATCAGATATTTATGAGATATAAATGCCACAATCTGCCATCTTTTCTAAAAGGTAGACTATTTTGATTTGTGTCCTCATCACACCAAGCAATTTAAGAAAGAAAAAACAGGATCGTGAGTGTAAAAATTACAGCTGCAGAATTCAGGAGCAGGTTGTTTTCTTTGATGGTGTTTGGTTTTCCAGGGCATGAGAGAAGAATTCAAAACTTTCTACAAACACTTGCCTCTCCACAGAACTGACAAGGCTAAGTGTGAAACAGACTCTGCACTTTATCCTGTGAAAGGTTTTATTAGAGAGCTCTTGTTTCTAGCTCCATTTAGACTGCTCAGAGCAGAAGTTGGCCCCAGCCTGTTTGCCCCTGGAGGATTCCCATCACATGTCAGTGATGTACGTGTCCCCACTAGCTCTAGTGACCTGCCCCTGCGATGTGCTGCAAATACTACACTCAACGGCAAAGTGTCCAGCCTCTGGAAAACTGGTATTGAGAGACTACCAGAGCATTAAAAGCTCTTAAGGGGCACTCTAAAGTTACTGGGAATTTTCTAGAACAGTGCTTAAAGCAATATTTAGTTTCTTGAATCTGTAAGAAAGACACTCTTTTATTGGTCTCCCCTAATTTCCCAGCTTCTCTGAAAGCATGAGTCAGCCAATGGAAGAACAGTAGGGAGGTGAGTCTATCAATTTAGACTCAACCTTTGGGATTATTAACTTAGAATCTCAGAGAATTCCTTCGCTAGGATCACTGGGACAAAGCAGAATGGTGTAATGGAAATAGCACAGATAGAAAGCAGATTAACCTGAGTTTAAAACTAGCTTCTGTCAACAACCAGTCATGTGACCTTGGGCAAGTTACTTCACTTCTTCAAGGCTTTGGGTCACCATTTTGCAATATTCTTGTGGAAATGTGATAGGTCATCATCAGCACAGCTCCAGGGACAAGAAACCTTTTTTTTCTTTTTTTTTTTAGAGATAGGGTCTTGCTCTGTTGCCCAGGCTGGGATGTAGTGGCACAATCATGGCTTATTGCAGCCTCAAACTCCTGGGTTCAAGCCATCCCCCCACCTCATCCTCCTGTAACTACAGGCATGGGTCACCATGCTCGACTACTTTTTAAAAAAATTATTGGCCAGGCATGGTGGCTCATGTCTGTAATCCCAGCACTTTGGGAGGCAAAGGTGGGCAGATCACCTGAGGTTGGGAGTTCGAGACCAGCCTGACCAACATAGTGAAACCCCCCTACTAAAAGTACAAAAAATAGCTAGGTGTGGTGGTGTGTGCCTGTAGTCCCAGCCAGTTGGGAGGCTGAGACAGGAGTATAGCTTGAACTGGAGGCAGAGGTTGCAGTGAGCAGAGATCGTGCCACTGCACTCCAGCCTCGGCAACAGAGTGAGACTCTTGTCTCAAAAAAAAAAAAATTTTTTTGTACAGATAGGGTCTTACTGTGTTGCCCTGGCTGGTCTCGAGGACTGGTCTCAAGTGATCCTCTCACCTCAGTCTCCCAAAGTGCTGAAATTACAGACATGAACCACCACACCTAGCCTCCACCAACAATAAATCTTGTTGAGCAAAATGAGTGAATAACATACTTAAGATGACAAGCATATAGAGGACCTTAATAAATATTAATTCTTCATCTGGATAAAGGCCAGAATTTCAAAATAAATACATTAATAAATAAATATTCATTATCTTCCCACTCTCTGCCCTTCTTACCTTCAGTTCAGGCTATACGTAGCCCTTCAGTGAATTTTTCCCCTTCAAGGCCACTTCCAAAGGTCACCAAGACCTATTTTTAACCAGAAAAAAAATAAATAAATAAACAAGAATTAATGAAACACCAGCCTGGCCAACATGGCAAAACCTCGTCTCTACTCAAAATACAAAAACTAGCTGGGCGTGGTGGCGCGCAACTGTAATCCCAGCTACTCGGAAGGCTGAGGCAGGAGAATCACTTGAACCCGGGAGGCAGAGGTTGCAGTGAGCTGAAATCGTGCCACTGCACTCCAGCCTGGGTGGCAGCGAGACTCTGTCTCAAAAAAAAAAAGAATTATTGAAAGCAAAGAGGAAACATGAAGTGGAAATGTATTCACTTTCGGTTTCTAAGTCCCTAAAAATGGCCTTGATTTTCTGTTTGTTTGGTCAAGAACGGACCTATCCATGTTGTTTAACAGAGAAAAAGTTTAATTTTGATTTTAAAACCCATTTATCTATAGTGTTACAAAATGGGTTTCAGATAAACAACAGACAGCAGCCATTGCCAAACAGTGCATTCGAAACTCTTTGTACTTTTCTTATGTAGTCACCATGGCTCAGTAGTTCAGTATGTGACTTCAACCTCTGACCAACCTAGATTAGAGTCCAAACTTGTCACTTATTTTCCTTATGGGCTTGGGCAATTTTCTTAATTTGTCTGACCCTCAGTGTGCTCATCTGCAAAATGTGGCTAACAAGGGTACCCACCTCATGATTTTTATAAAGATTAGATGAAATAATTGCCATGCCTACTATGGTGTCTGACGCAAGGTTCCTGTCAACTAATTGTAGCTATTGTTATCATCATCTCATTAATATAAACCCATGAGGGAGCTACTTCTATTTTACAGGGAAAGAAACAGAATCTTGGATGATGAATATAAAAATATTTAGTACAGCAGGAGGCGGTGACTCACGCCTGTAATCCCAGCACTTTGGGAGGCCAAGACAGGTGGATCACTTGAGGTCAGGAGTTTGAGACCAGCCTGACCAACATGGCGAAACCCTGTCTCTACTAAAAATACAAAAATTAGCCAGGCGTGGTGGCATGCGCCTGTAGTCCCAGCTATTTGGGAGGCTGAGGCAGGAGAATCATTTGAACATGAGGGCGGAGGTTGCAGTGAGCCAAGATTGTGCCACTGCACCCTAGCCTGGGTGACAGAGCAAGACTCCGTCTCAAAACAAACAAACAAACAAACGAATGAATACACAAAAAACATAAAAATATTTAGTACATCACCAAGCAAATAGTAACAACCCATAGGTGAGCTTAAAAATAAAAAATCAACAGTCTCCAGCCTGGAGATCAGGAGTACTGACCCTCTATTCTTTGCAGGCATTTTGTGTAGGAAGAAGAAACTGAAAACAGCCTGTTGACTTGTCTGTCTATCCTTATATGTTAGGAGGAAATGGTCAGAGTTCCTGTACAGCTAGTATGTAGGCACTGCAGTTGTTCAGTAAGTACTTGTTAATCAAATAAATGGAGGGGTGAGCACACAGGAGCTCTGGTCTGGATGTTCCCAGTCAGGAGCTGCACCCGCACTCATTTCTGCTGCAGTCCCGCTATCTTCATTGCTACTTCATTCCTCACCTTAAAGTTTCAGGAAAATCCACAGAAGGTCTTCATTGGAAGATGAGAGGATGTAAACAAAAACCTGAGCCTTCCTTGAGATTTCAACCCTGAAAATTATATCCAAAGTTCAAAAAAATGTGCCACCCACATCTAATTGAGAAACTGTGGTAGACTATTAAAGTTAGGGACTAGAAAGACTGTAACAGTCTTGGGGATGAGCAGGTCTCATATTGCTTTAGAAAGAAACAGTTTAAAGTCTGAATAAATCAATGGTTAAGCTTTGGAGACCTTAGTTTAAACAAACATATCTTGACCTACAACAGAAATATAAACATGACCCTAAAAACACATTTGCAAATGATTTTCTTGGCCACAGACATAGAAGAGTACAAAACTATGATCCCCAATAGAACCCTTAGGTTTGGACTTTATTTTGTAAAATAAATTTGAGAGGCCTCTTAGGGATCATAGTTTTGAACTGTTTTATATTTGTGACAGAAGAAAACATATAGGAAAGAAATTTTAAAATTTAAACATGAAAGCATGTTTGTGAGAGAAACATTAGAAGGAAGAAAATGAAAGTCTATAATAGTGGCTTTAGGGTCAGACAATCCTAGGCTAGAATGCTAGAATTCTGGCCCAATCAATTACTAGTAGGTGAGACTGAGCAAGTCATACAAATATACAACTACACACACACACAGACACACAAACACACACGATTGTAAGATTAAATAGACGGTTACTGTTAATTACCACAATGATGCATAGTACACAGAATGTGCTTAGTAAATAATCTTTTTTTCTGCTTTTTTATTTTTATTTTTAAAGAAACAGGTCTCAGGCTGGTCTGAAACTCCTGGCCTCAAGCAATCCTCCTGCCTCAGCCTCCCAAAGTGGTGGGATTATGGCATGAGCTACCACACTCAGTCAATAGTTTCTATTATCAGAGAAAGAACAGAAAGAGAGGCCAATCCCTTGACAATAATTTCTCATCCACCAGAGTTCCCAGACAGTCACCAGAAGCAGTGTTTTATTGCTATGTTTACAAGGAATTGCCTAGAAGACAAGCACCTGTGATGTGGGGACAGCATGAGATTTAGGATTAGAAGAATCTAGGCCCCCAGTTCTGACCCTAACACTTTCAGGCAATGTGTACTTGAACTAATCACATATCATCTCTTGAGATTTGGATTCCCCATCTGAAAATGAGTCCCAGGATTTTTCTGAGTACTAAGAGAAATAATGTGGGTTATAGCCCTTTATAAATTGTGACACTCTTAACCATAGCGAGTCCTTTAGTCTGGCTCTGTAATAGTCTTGCCCTAAGAAAGTACATATAGTCCTGTAAGGTAAGGTGCCAGGTTTCCCATCAGATGGGCTGCAGAGGTCTCATGACCTACCAGCCACACTTATCTCAGATGCCAGGCCACTGACATTTCAGGGTAGAAGGGACATAAAGGAGAACTCTGACACAAAAAAAGTTCAAAGTCAGCTGTCCCAGGCCAGTCAAGCAAGGAACTTTTCACCATCTCACCCTGATCAGAAAAGCTCACCTGTACCCTCAACATTTTCACATAAGAAATCTTTCCTAAGGGATCCAAGAATTTGAAGGAAAAAGAGGGGCTAGAGGAAGAATGCTTTTGCTCAGTAGTGACAGCAGACTTTTCATCCTCATACCCATGCAAATAGTTAGCATGTTTCCTGAGCTATTTCTTACAGCAGCAGTGTGCTGTCATACAAAAAAGCTTGAGTGACTCAAGGCTTGGCTAAAACCCTCCATTCTTTAATTAATGTGTGACCCTCAGTTGATTGCCACTTCCTTTGAATTATGGCTGCTTCTTGAAGCTAAGCAAAGTCACCAATGTAGAGGAGACACTTTGAAGTTCACCCGGTTGCTCTAAAAAGGCAGACTTTTTTTTTTTTTTTGAGACAAGGTCTCACTTCATCACCCAGACTGTAATACAGTGTTGCAATCATAGCTCACTATATCCTCAAATTCCTGGAATCAAGTGAACATCCTACCTCAGCCTCCCAAGTTGTAGGGATTACAGGGGTAAAACAGCATGCCCTGCAGAAGTCACATTTTTAGTTTCCAAATAGGTTTCACCTCAAATTGTTCTTTGAATGTTTTTCTTGAGTTAGTCTAGTGTCCCCCCTTTTTTTGTAAGCTCCAGCTCTATCTTCTTTTTCTTTCTTTCTTTCTTTTTTTTTTTTTTTTTGAGACGCAGTCTTGCTCTGTCGCCCAGGCTGGAGTGCAGGCTGGCGCGATCTCAGCTCACTGCAACCTCTGCCTCCCGGGTTCACGTCATTCTCCTGCCTCAGCCTCCCAAGTAGCTGGGACTGTAGGCACCCGCCACCTCACCTGGCTAGTTTTTTGTATTTTTTAGTAGAGACGGGGTCTATCTTCTTTATTTGACAATTTAGTACCAAGGCCTGAACCCAGCACATAGTATGGTCACAATACATATTTGTACAGTGACTTCCTATAGGAATTAATCTACAACTCACTGTAATCTCCTTGATCAAGCCCCCAAAGTACCCAGCAGAATGCATAGCAGATGCTGAAGAAACACAAATTGATTAATTTATCTGTGTCGTATTTATCATCTCTTCCTCCTGCTTCACTGGCGTCTTCTCTTCTTTGGGAAGTTGAAATTTCCTGCTGTGTTTTCTACTTCTCAACTTCCACCAACCATTGGTACAAGCTGCCATACTCTTGGAGACTTCTGGAATCTCCCTTTATAGGAAGGGTTGCTCGATTTAGCAAATAAAAATATAGGACACCAAGATAAAAATGAATTTTAGATAAACAATGAATAAAAATTGTATAAGTATAAATATGTCCCATTCAACATTTGGGTTATATTTATACCAAAAAAATTTTCATTGCTCATCTGAAATTCAAATGTAACAGTGCATTTTATCTGGCAACCTTATTTACGGGATCTCACAAGTATTGACACTAACATAGAAGTTGTCATTTCTCGTAACTACACCTTTTAGGCTCTGTGTTATTTATTTATTTATTTATTTATTTATTTATTTATTTATTTATTTATTTATAGAGATGAGGTCTCACTTTGTTGCCCAGGCTGCTCTTGAACTTCTGGGCTCACATGATCCACCGTCTTTGACTTCCCAAAGTGCTAGGATTACAGGTGTGAGCCATCACACCCAGCCTAGGCCCTGTGCTCATTAATTAGTCAGTTCCAAACACCCTAACAAGACAGAAAGCTGCTTTATCTTCTTCAAGCACAGGCCTTGCTCAGAGTAATGTGTTGGGGAAGGGAGGATCAAGTACCTCAGTTTTTCTCCTTAATTTGAAGTTTCCTTCATTCAACTAGTGAGCTGCCCTCTCTTCTCTCAGCTGAGGGATAGATATTTGTGTATATTCTACCAAGCCCAAATTAAGAGCATCCAAACACTAAGCGTAGATTTCCTCCTTTGCATTGCGCCTGACACAGTTTATCCTTCCAGATCACCCGGCTGCTGCCACTGAAACATAGAAATCTTACCTCCTTCTCCAAACATCAGAGACCTTTAAAACTCTCTCCTTTGTGTGCTTCTTAGTGTATTCAGTTACCAAGTCCTGGTTTTGTTTTTATTGCAGTTACTTATTTTCTGCTGTTTTTCTTACAGAAATACTTCTCATATCTGCCTCTTCCTCTTTCATTCCATTTCTCCAGCCTGTCTTGTCCATTTAATATGTCATCACCTGAGGCCTAGATTGCAGCAACAGTGTCTTAGCTCTTCTGGCTTCTTGCATTTGTGCACCTCCTAGAAAATGTATCCTTATATAGTCTCCTTTTCCCATCTGGGATTCCCCTTTGGGGAAAGCTGGCATAAACCTTGATTTTCTATTTAACAAATCAATACCAGGCTCCACAGCCCAGGCTTCAAGTTCCCCCAAGCTTTCTATTTTCTTCACCTTGTCTGTCTTTCATAGGCTGATACAGTCCAATTTCTATTTGCTCAGATCTGGGCCTCATCCCCACATCTGGCTGCATGAGCCCCATCATTGCTCCTGCCTTGAATACTCAAATCCCTTCCCTCCTTCTCTGGAACAATCCATGTCCCTTACCTCCTTCAAAACCCAGCTTATTAGAAGATAATATAGCCAATCTTGGGGTGGAGTAAGCCTTTTCAAAGAGAAGAAAACAAAAGAGGAAAATGCAAAGGGAAAAGTTTAGTAGATTTGATTACACAAGAATGAAAAGGTTCTCTATGTCAAAAAGTACTAGCAACAAAACAAAAACAACTAGAAAAAAAATTGCTACCTATAATAGACAATGTTAGCATTCTTAATATAATTTGCAAATCAGTAAGAAACAGACATTCCAAAAGAAAATGAAGAGCAGGTATATTTGTGTGACACACACGAAGTAGAAGAGGCCAAAAACATGAGAAACCACAAAACCTCAGTAGTATTAGAGAAACAGAAATTAAAAGAATAATGAATTTCCTTTTTCTTTCATCAAACACATTTTTTAAAGAATGATACTCCATGTTGATAAGAGTGAAAGAACAGGATTTTTCTTACATGCTTTAGCAGTGCTCTTTCTTATACTTCTTTTCTTTCTTTCTTTCTTTCTTTCTTTCTTTCTTTCTTTCTTTCTTTCTTTCTTTGAGACAGAATCTCACTCTGTTGCCCAGGCTGGAGTGCAGTGGTGGGATCTCGGCTTACTGCAACCTCTGCCTCCCAGGTTCAAGCGATTCTTCTGCCTCAGTCTCCCAAGTAGCTGAGATTACAGGTGTATGCCACTATGCCCGGCTAATTTTTGTATTTTTACTAGAGATGGGGTTTCACCATGTTGTACAGGCTGGTCTCGAACTCTTGACTTCAGGTCATCTGCCCGCCTTGGCCTCCCAAAGTGCTGGGATTACAGGCATGAACCACCACAACCTGCCCCTTATACTTCTTTAAAAGAGCATAGATTAGGAAAACCTAATTGTTTACTTTGTTGACAGTGTTTTCCAATTTTCCTACAATAAATATGTATCCTTTTTAATAATTAACACAATATGTATATGCACTTTTCAAAATCTTATGAAAGTTGAAGGGAGGATGAGGCAGGAGAAGAAGGAAAGTGCATTTTTCTTAACCAGATAGGCCTGGTTTAAAAATCCCTCATTGCCACTAACTAGCTGCAATTGACTTCTCAAGCCTGGGATCCTCACCTCAGTGAGTTGTTAAAACAGAAAAAAGTGTGTAACTGTTATTATAATACCTGGCACTTTGTAAACATTCAAAAAGTGGTGTTATTATTATTATATTGTTGTATCCTCAGAGAGCATATAGTTTCAGTCTTTTGCATGTAGTAGATACAAAAATAAAATACCCACTAGATGGTCTGATTTATTATTATTATTATTATTATTATTATTATTATTATTATTATTATTTTGAGCTGGAGTCTGGCTCTGTTGCCCAGGCTGGAAGACAGTGGCCTAATCTTGGCTCACTGCTACCTTCACTTCCTGGGTTCAAGCAATTCTTGTGCTTCAGCCTCCCAAGTAGCTGGGATTACAGGCACACACCACCATGCCCGGCTAATTTTATTGTATTTTCAGTAGAGACTTACCACGTTGGCCAGGCTCATCTCGAACTTCTGACCTCAGGTGATCCACCCACCTCAGCCTCCCAAAGTGCTAGGATTATAGGTGTGAGCCACCACACTGACCCTGATTTTTTCTTTACTTTTGATATTCTTCTTCACTAACCCCATTTTCTCCTTCCCCTTTTCCTTTCCTCCTGTCTATTCAACAACTGTCCTATTCATTCCCTTTCTTCTTATCACACTGTTTCTTATGGACCAGTCTTTCACAACTTCTTTGAATAGCATTTTTCAGGCGTGGCCGCATGTGCCTGTAGTTTCCAGCAACTTGGGAAACTGAGGCGGGAGGATTGCTTGAGCCCAGGAATTCGAGGCTACAGTGAGCCATGATTTTACCCCTGCACTCCAGTTGGAGTGACAGAGCAAGACCGTCTCAAAAATAAATAAATAAAAATAAAACCCAGTTCCAAAAGCTGCTGGTTTGTCAGACTTACCTGAAGTTCACCAGCAATGACCACGGGCTCCAGTTTCCCCTTACTGTTACTCCTTATTTTATTAATATTTTGCTTGAAACTCATCTGTCTTTGGAATGCTTCCTATGCTTGACTGCACCTGAGTCTATTAACGTCGGTGTTTCCTGGTAATCTGTGACCTATTTGTCTGCTGACCTCTTTCCTCCAGGCAGAAGCTAATTCCGCATTTCTTATGATGCTTCTTGCATGTTCATATTCATTCGTGTTATAAATTAAATTAATAGTATTTCAGATCAGCAAAATAGCTTCCCTTCCCTTCCTCTTCTTTTCCCCTTTTGTCCCTTCTACTCCTTTGCCCTCCTCCCTGAAAATATAATTATTAATTGTTCCTTTTCTCTGACATAAATCTATATTTGCTTTTGGAAAGTAGAATGAATACTTTTTTACCTATAACCCATACTGAAATATGTCTTTTTAGTATTTGGGAAACACACACTAAACACTTTAGGACAGCTGCTAAGAGATTTTAACAACAGCAGAATGTGATTATGCAACAAGCACTGGATTCTCCCCTCCATATCTTTATAACTATTAAGTTCTATGATTATGGGGCTTGGCATTAGACCAGATGTGAATTCTGTCTCCAATGCTATACAACCTTAGGCAATTCACCTAACCTCTCTGGGATTTAGCTTCTTTGTCTATAAAAAGTTGATAACATCTATAACAAAAGATGGGAGTTAAATGTGTATAAAGTATATAAGAAACAATCTAACACAGAGTAGATGCAGGGATACTATCTAACTTAAAGAGAAATGTGCATTTCCCCTTCCCTTTAGGAGATTCATTCATTTCTTAGGGGATTTATAATCCAATGGGAAAAGTCAAGATCTACATAAACAAACACTAAACAATCAAAATGAATTTATTAAGCACGTAGGACTTAAAATGTGTCATATACTTCACTAAAGGGACTTTGCAAAGATGGTCTTATTTAATCTTTATAACTGGTACTATTATAACTTTATTTATTTATTTATTTATTTATTTATTTATTTTGAGGCAGGGTTTTGCTCTGTCACCCAGGCTAGGATACAGTGGAACGATCATGGCTAATTTTAGCTTCTACATCCCAGGCTCAAGTGACCCTCCCACGTCAGCCTCCCAAGTATTGGGACCACAGGCGTGCACCACCACGCCTAGCTAATTTTTTGATTTTTTTGTAGAGGTAGAGTCTTGCTATGTTACCCAGGCTGATCTCAAACTCCTGGGCTGAAGAGATCCTCCCACTTTGGCTTCCTAAAGTGCTGGGATTACAGGCATGAGCCACCATGCCCAGCCATAACCTCAATTTTAGGATGAGGAAACTGACATCCCTATAGGTCCTGTAGTTAGTAAGGGGTACAGCCCATGCAGTCAGGTACCAGTGTCCATGCTCATAACCAATCACATCATATTGTTCTCACTTACGTCTTGCACAGAGTAGGAACTCAATAAATATTTTCAAATTAATAAATAATTGTAATAAATAATTTCATAAATAATTTTAATAAATAATAAATAAATATTAATAAATAATTTCAAATATCTCCTCTAATTTCTTTTTCCAAAGCAAAGAATAACCACCACACATCCCAGAAAAGCACATCTTACCTAATCTTTGATCAAAACGATTGGCTGCTTTGCACAGTCTAAAACTCAGATACAGTTTGGTGCAAAGAAAACAGGGAAAAACGCTGGGCGCGGTGGCTCATGCCTGTAATCCCAGCACTTTGGGAGGCCAAGGCGGGCAGACCAGGAGGTCGGGAGATCGAGACCATCCTGGCTAACACGGTGAAACTCCATCTCTACTAAAAATACAAAAAATTAGCTGGGTGTGGTGGCTGAGGCCGGAGAATGGCGTGAACCCGGGAGGCAGAGCTTGCAGTGGGCCAAGATTGCGCCCTGCACTCCAGCTTGGGGGACAGAGTGAGACTCCATCTCAAAAAAAAAAAAAGAAAAAAGAAAAAAAGAAAACAGGAAACTTGGGTAACTTTTACTGTTGAAGATCTGGTTTCCCTAAGGCTAGTGACTCTGTAATAATAAACAGTCCAGAGTATGAATAAATGACATTTTTTATTAATGGTCCTTTTGGACTCCACAGTCTCTTTCAGAGAGAATTCATTTAGCAAGTTCCTTTAATATTTGTTTCCTCATTTAATTCTCACAACTACCTTATGAATAAGTATCATTTATAGACCTAATTTATACTGGAGAAGCTGGGGCTCATAAATGTTGAATTTCCCAGGGTCAGCAAAACTGGGAAGTGATAGGACTTGAACTTTGAACTCTGCAAAGCTAATGACGTTTCTGTCATCCTACTCTTAGAAATGGCAATATCTATAAGGTTGTGCTGGAAACCTTCCCTTTTATTAACACTGTGCCCCGGCACCTCACCTGTAGGCTCAGAGTTCCGACTACTTTGTGAACTGAGGAGTGTTATGATGGAGTATGAATCTATCTTTGGAAACATTTGAAGCCAGGCATGGTGGTGCATGCCTGTAGTCCCAGCTACTTCAGGGGCTGAGGCAAGAGGATCACTTGAGCCCAGGAGTTTGAGGCTGAAGTGATTGCAGTAAACTATGATCATGCCACCACACTCCAACTAGGGCAACAGAGTGAGACCCCATCTCTAAACAAAACAAAACAAAACAAAAAAGAAGAAGAAGAAGGAAAGAAACATTTAGAAATTTGGAAGGGACAGCTGGACATGGTGGCTCACCCCTATAATCCCAGCCCTTTAGGAGGCCAAGGAGGGTGGATCACGAGGTGAGGAGATCGAGACCATCCTGGCTAACACGGTGAAACCCCGTCTCTACCAAAACTACAAAAAATTATCCGGGGGTGGTGGTGGGCTCCTGTAGTCCCAGCTACTCAGTAGGCTGAGGCAGGAGAATGGCGTGAAGCTGGGAGGCAGAGCTTACAGTGAGCTGAGATTGCGCCACTGCACTCCAGCCTGGGCGACACAGTGAGACTCCGACTCAAAAAAAAGAAAGAAAGAAATTTGGAAGGGCCAGAAGCGGCAGCTCACACCTGTAATCCCAGCACTTTGGGAGAGCGAGGCAGGTGGATCATCTGAGGTGGGGAGTTCAAGACCAGCCTGACCAACATGGTGAAACTCCATCTCTACTAAAAATACAAAAATTAGCTGGGCATGGTGGCACATGCATGTAATCCCAGCTACTTGGGAGGCTGAAGCAGGAGAATCACTTGAATCCGGGAGGCAGAGGTTGCGGTAAGCCACGATCATGCCATTGCACTCCAGCCTGGACAACAAGAGTGAAACTACGTTTCAAAAAAAAAAAATTTGGAAGCACTCTGTGTTCTCAACCAACAATCAGGGGTGTAACTTTGGCAATAACCGTTTATCTTAGAACATTTAGAGTAAGTCTTCAGGACACCAAGTTAGTAGCTCTGATTTGAGGCTATGATAATGGGCAGAAAACATTTTGTTCCAGCCAGTCTGTGGCTCTGTCCATCAAAATTAATGATACCAAAACACTTTGAAGATTCAGACTGCTATAAAAAGATGAATTGTAAAAGCCGTAGACCTCAACTGTATTTAACCCTGTTTCAGTATTACTAACATTTCATCCTGCTGGCTAGGTTTTACTATGAGTGCCCCATTAGGACATTCAAGAATGTGGCTAAGAATATGGTTGACACCACTGATGTTGGTGTTCCTTATTGAAACCATTATGGACACTAACTTTTCTTAAAGTAAAGATAAGGTTTCACTATGTTACTCAGGCTGATCTCAAACTCAGGGCCTCAAGCGATTCTCCTGCCTTGACTTCCCAAAATGCTGGGATCATAGGTGTGACTGCCATACCTAGCCATGAATTTATGTATTTATTTATTAAGACAGAGTCTCACTCTGTCACCCAGGCTAGAGTGCAGTGGCCTGATCTCAGCTCACTGCAACCTCTGCCTTCCTGGTTCAAGTGATTCTAGTGCCTCAGACACCCAAGTAGCTGGGATTACAGGGATGTGCTACCCAACCCAGCTAATTTTTGTATTTCACCATGTCGAAAACAGGGTTTCACCATGTTGGTCAGACTGGTCTTGAATTGCTGGCCTCAAGTGATCTCTCACCTCAGCCTCCCAAAATGCTGGGATTACAGATGTGAGCCACTGTGCCCAGCCGAATTTATATTTTTAAAGAGAACCTACATGCTATCCAAAAATAAACCTGGAGTGATTCCATCTTAAGGCATATTTTAAATGAGTAAATTATCCAGTTCTAAGATGAAGATCAATTTTATAGCAAGATGACAAATTGATTCTGAACTCTTATTAATGTAGATATCATCTATTTAGACTTAGAGATAATTTTTACAGGGTTCAGGGTAAGTATATTTTGGCTTAGCAAACCCTTTCTTCTAAATATTAAGTCATAATATGGGGTTCCTGGATATTTAAGGGATCTGTAGAAGTGGTAAAGGAGGTTTCAGAACAAACGTCAACCTCAAATGGGGCTGTGCAGGCTAAATCACATGTTAACTTAGGTGCTGTGGCAATCAACGCAGAGTGACAGATTAGCTGTGATTGGCACTCACAGATGTTCCTGACTATGATCCATGATGCAAAGGATAGGGTCTATGTGTATCAAAAAATGTACTTGATGGTGAAATATTTGGAAATAACTTTCCCAGAGTATAAATTAATAAAATTTTAAGACCATAGAGGAACATTTTAAAATACAATATGGTTTTGGGAGTGATGTCAGCTAGATGGCAGAATAGGAGTTTTTAGTGCCTGTCTCCTTGCAGAAACACTAATTTAAATAGCTATCTACATGCAAAAATACTTTCATAAGAGCTAAGGAATTCAGGTAAGAGATGACAGTATGTAGGTGGAACACAGAAATAAGAAAAGATGCATTAAACAGGGTAGGAAGGACAGTTTTACATTGCCCACATTATGTCTTCCAAGCCTTCTGAGGGAGGAAGAGGAGGGAACACCCAATTTTACCATGAACCACAGCACCAGGCCCTCCCCAGCGAACCCTTGTGGCTGGCTGGTCCCTGTGGATCCAGACTCTAGGCCGCCCCCTGCACCCCTAGGCTCCAGGCAAGACCCCACATCCCAAAGACCCAAGCTCACCCAGCACCAGGCTGGCCCCCACATCCCCAGGCTTTAGGCTGGCACCACAGACCAAGCCTCTAGACCAGCCCCACAGACCCAGGCTCTGGGACTGCCCCAGTGCCATGCCACCAGCCCCCATGGCCCTAGCCACCGGGCTGGCACCTGTGGCCCCAAGCTCCAGCAGCCCCAGGCTCTAGAATCACTCTCATGGACCACCCCCATGGACCCAGGACCCAGTCCCAGCTCTGCAGACTCAGGTTCCAGACCTGTCCCAGCACCAGGCAAGCCCTTGTAGACCAGGCCCACCTTGAGAACCCAGACACCCGGCCTGCACTAGCACCAGCACACTGCCCAGCAGACTCAGGCTCAAGACCCATCCCAGGGCCAGTTTAACTCCAGTGGACCCGCGCTTCCTGTCAGCCCTTGTGGACACAGGCTGTAGGCCTATTCCTGCAGACTCAGGCTCCAGGCCCTCTCTAGCAGACGCAGTCACCGGGACCACACCAGTGAACCCCAGTGCCAGGTCATCTCCATGGACTCAGGATTAAGGACTGTACCACCCACAGACTCAGGTTCCAGATCCACCTCTGCAGACCCCAGACACCAGATCAGCCCATCTGAGGACTTCAGAAGTAAGTCTACCCATGAACTCATCAGATGGTCCTTCCAGAATCACAGAATAATCATCAGGGAAACATGATACCACCAAAGGTAAAAAATTAAAGCACTAATAACTGACCTTAAAATTGAGATAAGGCCGGCGCGGTGGCTCAAGCCTGTAATCCCAGCACTTTGGGAGGCCGAGACGGGTGGATCACGAGGTCAGGAGATCGAGACCATCCTGGCTAACATGGTGAAACCCCATCTCTACTAAAAAATACAAAAACCTAGCCGGGCGAGGTGGCGGGCGCCTGTAGTCCCAGCTACTTGGGAGGCTGAGGCAGGAGAATGGCGTGAACCCGGGAGGCGGAGCTTGCAGTGAGCTGAGATCCGGCCACTGCACTCCAGCCTGGGCGACAGAGCGAGACTCCGTCTCAAAACAAACAAACAAAAAAATTGAGATACATGGCCAGGCACAGTGGCTCATGCCTGTAATCCTAGCACTTTGGGAGGCCGAGGCAGGTGGATCACCTGAGGTCAGGAGTTTGAGACCAGGCTGGCCAACATGGTGAAACCCCGTCTCTACAAAAAGTATAAAAATTAGGCAGGCATGGTGGTGGGTGCCTGTAATCCCAGTTACTTAGGAGGCTGAGGCAGGAGAATCACTTGAACCCGGGAGACAGAGGTTGTGGTGAGCCCAGATCGTGCCACTGCACTCCAGCCTGTGTGACAAAAGCGAGATTCCGTCTCAAAATATAAAAGTAAAAATAAATTAAAAATAAATTGAGATAACACAAACTTCATGAATTTGTATATCAAAATAATTTGTAATTATTTGAAAATTTGTAAGAGTTCAAAATAATCATCTTAAAGAAGCTCAAGGAGCTATAAGAGAACACGGACAACTAAATGATTATTAGGAAAACAATTCATGAACAAAATGAGTTCAACTAAGGGAGATCTTCACTAAGACACATTATAGTCAAATTCTTAAAAGTAAAAGACAGGGCCGGGCGCGGTGGCTCAAGCCTGTAATCCCAGCACTTTGGGAGGCCGAGACGGGCGGATCACGAGGTCAGGAGATCGAGACCATCCTGGCTAACACTGTGAAACCCCGTCTCTACTAAAAATACAAAAAACTAGCCGGGCGAGGTGGCGGGCGCCTGTAGTCCCAGCTACTTGGGAGGCTGAGGCAGGAGAATGGCGTAAAAACCCGGGAGGCGGAGCTTGCAGTGAGCTGAGATCCAGCCACCACACTCCACCCTGGGTGACACAGCGAGACTCCGCCTCAAAAAAAAAAAAAAAAAAGTAAAAGACAGAGGCCAGGCAGCGTAGCTCACACCTGTAATCTCAACACTTTGGGAAGCTGAAGCCTTTATCTCATACCACATACAAAAGGCAACTCAAAACCAGGCCAGGCGGAGTGGTTCACGCCTGTAATCCCAATACTTTGGGAGGCCAAGGCAAGCAGATCATTTAAGGTCAGGAGTTCAAGATCAGCCTGGCCAACATGGTGAAATCTTGTCTCTACTAACATATAAAAATTAGCTAGATGTAGTGGCGCACACTTGTAATCCCAGCTATTCCAGAGACTGAGGTGGGAGAATCACTTGAGCTCTTGTGGCAGAGTTTGCAGTGAGCCGAGATAGTGCCACTGCACTCCAGCCTGGGTGACAAAGCGAGACCCTGTCTTAAAAAATAAAATAAAATAGGCTGGGCATGGTGGCTCATGCCTGTAATCCCAGCACTTTGGGAGGCCGAGGCGGGCGGATCACCTGAGGTCGGGAGTTCAAGACTAGCCTGACCAACGTGGGGAAACCCCATCTCCACTAAAAATAAAAAAAAAAACTTTAAAAAAAATTTTAAAAACCCTTTTATTAGATAAATAAAATGGCATCAAACTATACAGCACAAATTATACTGCCCACCAAAGAAAATGATCAACAGAGTAAGGACACAACCTACAGAATGGCAGAAGATATGTTCAAGCCATTTATCTGATAAAAGGATTTTTTTTTGTATTTTTTGTTTGTTTGTTTTTCAGATAGTCTCATTCTGTCACCCAGGCTGGAAAAAAATTATATATGTGTGTGTGTGTGTGTGTGTGTGTGTATGTATATATATAGCCATTGTAGAAGAAAAGCATGAAATTTCCTAAAAAAAATTAAAAATAGAGCTACCATATGATTCAGCAATCTCACTTTTGGATATACATCCAAAGGAAATGAAATCAGTATGTCGAAAAGATATCTATACACATGTTCATTGCAGTGTTATTTTCAATAGCCAACATATGGAATCAACTTAAGTGTCTATCAACAGATGGACAAAAAGTGAATAAAGAAAATAGG
The DNA here is from genome assembly GCF_049350105.2 of Macaca mulatta. Classification (NCBI taxonomy): domain Eukaryota; kingdom Metazoa; phylum Chordata; class Mammalia; order Primates; family Cercopithecidae; genus Macaca; species Macaca mulatta. Next base: position 83,657,992 of record NC_133419.1, read on the forward strand.
GTATACATGATGGAATATTACTCACTCCTCAAAATGAAGGAAGTCTTGTCATGTTCAAGAACATGGATTAACCTGGAGGACATTATGCTAAGTGAAATAACTCAGGCACAAAAGGCAAATACTGCATGATCTCATTTTTATGTGGAGTTGAAAAAATTTAAATTCATAGAAGGAGAGAGGAGAGTGCTGGGGGTGAGAGAAGTGGGAAAATGTTCATCAAAGTGAACAAGGTTTCAGTTAAGCAGGAGGAATAAGTTCTGGATTAATAAGTCCAGCATAATAACTATCGCTAATAATATTGTATCGTGTGCATGAAACTTACTACAAGAGTATATCTTAAATGTTGTTAGCACCAAAAAAAAATTGTAACAATGCAAGACGATAAACACATTCATTAGCTTAATTGTGGCAATCATTTCACAGTGTATATACATATCAAAATAACTTATATCACATTGTATAATATAAATATACACAATATGTATGTATGTATTTATTTATTTATTTTTGGGGATGGATTCTCACTCTGTTGCCCAGGTTGGAGAACAGTGGTATGATCTCAGCTCACTGCAACCTCTGCCTCCCAGGTTCAAGTGATTCTTGTGCCTCAGCCTCCCGAATAGCTGGGACTACAGGCATATGCCACCACCCTTGGCTAATTTTTTGTGTGTTAGTGGAAATGAGGTTTCACCATGTCAGCCAGGCTGGTCTTGAACTCCTGACCTCAAGTGATCCGCCCACTGCGTGAACCACCACGCCCAGCCTAATATATACAATTTGTATTTGTCAGTTATACCTCCATAAAGAGAAAAAAAAAGTAGCAGTAAGAAAAATAAAATAACATTTTATGTGATTTTGTGTATATTATTAAAAATGGGATGGAAATAACTGAAATGGAAAAAACGCAGGCCAACCTAAGGTCCCTAGAAGGGCAGGCACAGGTTTGGCGGCCGGAGAGGTTGTGGTAGATGCGTTGCCGTATTTTGATCAAGGTTATGAAGCCCCTGGTGTGTAGGAAGCTGCTGGGGTGCTGGTGGAAGAGCAAATTCACCTACTAAGAACTACCTGGACCGCCTAACAGCCCCAGATTATTCTGCATTTGAAATTCTAGAGAGCGTTTAACCCAGAGAATAATTAGGGGGAGGAAAATAATCCATTATAATGACTGACATAATGAGAAATGAATTTGCAAGACTGGCTGCTTGACAACCAATTGAATTGCTCAGTATGAAATGATATGAGCTTCCAGCCCCTTTCTCCCATCAAAAAAATGACACTACTGCATGGTAAGAATGTGTAAACAATTTTATTGCCCGGTTAAAGCAGCAAGCAGTTAGAATTGAGAATCTGAAACTAATGTCATAGCATGGGTGTAATCCCTAGAAAGTTTACAATGAAAATCTAGTTCATATGATTGAACATTCACAAAAAGAACTTCAGAAGGTAAGAAAACATATTCAATAGTTTAACGGGCAGAGAAAGAACATGCAACTCACGCTGGATCTAAATTGAGAGAAATGGAGTCAAATTGGGGATCCCCGGTCAGTAAGAATTACGAGGTTGAACAGACTATTGTTCAACTAGAAAATGAAATCTGTATGGCCGGGTGTGGTGGCTCATACCTGTAATCCCAGCACTTTGGGAAGCCAGGCCGAGGCAGGTGGATCAGGGGTTCAAGACCAGCCTGGCCAAGATAGTGAAACCCCGTCTCTACTAAAAATACAAAAAATTAGCCGGGCGAGGTGGTGGTTGCCTGTAATCCCAGCTACTCGGGAGGCTAAGGCAAGAGAATTGCTTGAATCTGGGAGGCGCAGGTTGCAGTGAGCCCAGATAGCCCCACTGCACTCCAGCCTGGGTGACAGCGACAGAGTGACACTCCGTCTCAAAAACAAAAAAAAAAAAAAAAAAAAAGAAAAAGAAAAAAGAAAAAGAAAATGAAATCTATCAAATTAAGGAGCAATATGGAGAAGCAAAGAAAACATTCCATGAGACTTCTGAAAAGACAATTTTGTAGGTCGAAGAAAACTTTGACTTTCACAGAAGGGATGTGAACTTTCAATGAACTATGAAGGACAACAGCATCTTCCAGAAACCATTGATATTTAAATGTTTAGAAATCATAGACTGTGTGGGTCGGGCTCGGTAGCTCACGCCTGTAATCCCAGCACTTTGGGAAGACGAGGAGGGCGGATCATGAGGTCAGGAGATTGAGACCATCCTGGTGAACATGGTGAAATCCCGTCTCTACTAAAAATACAAAAAAAAAAAATTAGCCGGGCTTGGTGGCAGGCGCCTGTAGTCCCAGCTACACGGGAGGCTGAGGCAGGAGAATGGCGTGAACCCGCGGAGCTTGCAGTGAGCCGAGATCGCGCCACTGCACTCCAGCCTGGGCAACAGAGCGAGACTCCGTCTCAAAAAAAAAAAAAAAAAAAAAAAAAAAGAAATCATAGACTGTGTGGATGGTTGTAGTAATTCTATTTGTATATCCTAGCAAAATAAAAATGTCTGCCTTGGTGGTTAAAAAAAAGAAAGAACTGAAATGTAACAGTGGTTGGTTTTGGTTCGTAGTCTATAGGCAACGAATTTGTTCTTTTTAGTATTTTCCAAATTATATTTAATGTGTGTGTATTAATTTATAATGGGAACTATATATACTTTTTATAGTTAAGAAGTTAAATCATAATTTCTGAGTAAGTATTTTGGAAAACACTAATTTATACACATTATGTATTATTCTTACCTGTTTCATTTAATCAAGAACCTTAACCCCTCTACCTTTCCCCTATTTCATCTACTTTAAACCTACCTTAGTCATTTAATGCTTTTAGATTAATGGTGAAATGACTCACTGGGGCCCAAGTCTTGATCTGGTCTTGCAATTTTCAGAAAATAATGTCAAACCTGTCAATTGATTGGGATTCATCTGAGAGGGGATAGACCAAAAGTGTACCCTGTAGACATGGCTACAGAGTATTCTCAAAAAGTAACTAAGTTTGCTCCAGTACCTAAGGGAATGAGTGAGTCAATTAAACTCTATAGTGGACATAGCCAAAAACTATTCTTCCAGAACATAACCTGGAAGCTTTATTAATTAATAATATTTTTAAAATATATTTTTTTAAAAATTAATTTTTGTGGGTACATAGCAGATGTATATGTTTATGAGGTACATGAAATGTTTTGAAACAGGCATGTGAGATGAAATAAACACATCTTGGAGAATGGGGTACCCATCACTTCAAGCATTTATCATTTGTGTTACAAACAATCCAATTACATTATTTTAGTTGTTTTAAAATATACAGTTAAGTTATTATTGACTATAGTCACCCTGTTGTGCTCTCATATAGTAGGTCTTATTCATTCTTTTTATTTATCTATTTTTACCCATTAACCATGCCCACCTAACCCACGCAGCCCCCAGTACCCTTCCCAGCCTCGGGGTAACCATTCTTCTACACTCTATGTCTGTGAGTTCAATTGTTTTCGTTTTTAGATCCCACAAATAAGAGAGAACATGTGATGTTTGCCTTTCTGTGCCCTGAAAGCTTTATTTTTAATAAAAATAAAATATTGGTTTTTATTTTCCCTTTCAAAAAATTAATACTGTACATGGTCAACATGAAAAATTAGAAAGCAAAACAAAGCTATAATACAAAGTAATTTTTAAAAGTTACCCCAGAAAGGTTTTATTTTTTTATTTTATTTTTTGGATACACTTTTAAAATATAGATTCCAAAGTTGTCTTCTTAACCAATTGAATGAAAATATCCAGGGTAGAGCCCAGAAATCTGCATTTGTAAACAAATATGCCAGATGAACTGGTGGTTCTAGCTAGAGAAGACCCTGGTTAAAATGTAGTCTACATTGTGCAAAGCACCTACGGAGTGTATCACTAAAGAAAAATTGATTGCATAATGTACACCCAGGTTTTCAATGAGTTATCTTGCTCTATAAGGTAATTTAGCTTTATATTCCCTTCTTGCTTATTGTCATTTGGACTTTTTACCTTCTTTTTGGATACTTTGGCCTAATACACCTATGGAAGCCATCTAAATAAAAAATTGAGACACATCTGATATAGGATTATAGGATTATTATTACTATTATTTTATTTGAGAAATCGAGGCTTAGGAGGTGAGGTAACTTGCCTGAAGTCACACAAAGTGGTTGGGACCATATTGAAACTAATTCTACTAATTCTGTTCTAAGTATATAAATACTGAAGTTTTAATGGTGGTTTCTCTATAGAAATAAAATAATTATGATCTTAGGATTTGTTAACTTTAAATCATTGCATTATTTTTAGAAAAAATGAACAGCTTTGGTGGTGGAAGTTGTAGTTACTGACTGCACAGACTGCCCACAAAAACCAACCATAAAAGAGAAAATTCTCAGAAATGCTCGATCTTTGCTTAGCATCCAAAGTTTTTCTCCTAGGATTTGTGGTTACCCCATATGCATTGATATTTATCTGATAATCAGATATTGTGCCTGGGTTGACCTCCCTGTTTCCAGGACTTATTTATTGAATTCATTATCAGTACCTTCAGCAGGGAACACCAAGACAGTGATTGTTAATCCCGAGGAAGTATTTATGGGTTTTAAAAATTATTATTAGCTGACACCTGGAATTAAACTATCTAAAAAAAAGACCAGCAGGACACTCCAATTAATAGCAGATTCGAAAAAAAATAGTAAAAATGCAAAATGATGACCAAAGTTCTGAAATTAGTCATTAGTCTGAAATTGAAGACTGCTAATCTTTAAAGTAAATTTTTATCATTATTCATGAGCTCTCTATACTTGAGATTTTGTGAATTTCTATGAAGTTTGGACTGTCTTGTTCCCAGGATAGAAATAGATCAAAGTGGGAACTCACCCCATGAGGATAGTTTCTGTGTCAGGGAGTATTTAGTTCTAGATCAAGAGGCTAGAAGAGAAGTGTTGTCTTTCGGATAGGTAGAACCCAAATCAGGAAGAGTCAAAATAGTATAATTAGCAACAGGCAGGGAGAAAGCATAGGATCATTAAAGAAGGAATACAGAGGAGGAAGACCTGTGAGACAGAAAGAGGACTAGATGCGAAACACAAGGTGTAACAGAATCTTCATTTTAGCTGGGCCCATTCTACCCATCTTAAGAAACAGGAATAACAAAAAAAGATAACAAAGAAAAACTCTATTTTTCAAGTTTCCCTTGTAGCTACGTTGGGCCACAAGTAAGTAGAAATGATATATGATTCGTACATCTCTCTCTCTCTCTTTTTTTTTTCCCGAGACGGAGTCTCTCTCTGTCACCCAGGCTGGAGTGCAGTGGTGCGATCTCAGCGCAGTGCAATCTCCGCCTCCAGGTTCAAGCAATTCTCCTGCCTCAGCCTCCTGAGTAGCTAGGATTACAGGTGTCCACCACCACACCCGGCTAATTGTTGTATTCCATGTGGACCAGTCTGGTCTCGATCTCCTGACCTCATGATCTGCCCACCTCAGCCTCCCAAAGTGCTGCGATTACAGGCGTGAGCCACCGTGCCCTGCCTATTCTTACATCTCTTTCAAAGGAAGAAGGCCCACCCTTCCTTGTTTCTCCATCCTGCTGTCTATATGATGATAGAATTCCTGGAGTTCCAGCATCTGTCCTGGAACATAAGGATTAAAGCCACCTGCTAAGGATGTGGACTAGAGAGAAGGGGCCTGGGCCTCTGATAATCTGATAACTTGCCATAACCATCTATCTCAAGACTTCTTTTACATGAGAAATAAATTCTGCATTGTGTAAATCTCTACTATATTGGATTTTTCTGTTATGTGTAGCCAAACTAATCTTGAATAATGTATTTCCAGAACTTATATTCTCTGTGGTGGTGGCAGCTACCTGTTTACATAACCCTTATCACCCCCTAATGTATTATTATTTTTTATTGCCTGTTTCTTCCCACTAAAGTTTTTAAGGGCAGAGACTTTGCTTGAATTTTTGTATCTCCAGCCCCTTGAACAGAGCTCACCATATAGTAGGGATTCAGTAAATATTTGCTAAATGAATGAATGGTGCTTGGAACTGCAGACTACAGGAGTGGGCACTGCTGATTCAAAAGAGTCACGTCAGGAAGTATAACTTTTGCACCCATTAGTGTATAATGAAACACTGAACTCATCATACTGTCTCATACTTCTATGCCTTTGCATGAACTGTTAATGTTGCCAAGAATGTCTTTTCCCCCTTGCCCACCAGACACACTCCTACTTATTTCTAAAGTTTTCCCTTAATCATCACCTTCTCCAGGAGACTATCCCCCAGTCACCACAAGTAGAGTTGATCTTTCTTTATTCAACTCTATATCCAATTCTTAATTGAATCATAGCACTTAGCACACTGCATTACAACTAATTGTTTATATGTCTGCCTCTTAGACTGGATTCTGGGACCTTAAGGGTAAAGTATATGACTGACTTACCTCTGTGTTCTTAGGACCTGGCCTAATGCCTGGCTAATGGTCAGACTGGTATATGTTTGCCAAGTTCTTAGTAAGATCACAGATCTGAGGATGTGATTTGAATCTGCTAGTGGGAAATAAAAACTATAAAGACACTTTTGGATTACATGTTTAATGGGAAACAAAACCCCAACCTGCGCTGCACCAGGAGAAGGACAACCTGGATTCTGGTCCCAATCCTGGAGCTTCCTACCCAGCGACCGTAGCCTCTTTGAACATCCGACCCTTCATCTATAAACTGGGATATAATGACCTCACGGGGCTGTTGTGAAGCTCAAGTCAACAACCGTGGACAAAAGCTCTTTTTGCAAACTGTACTCTTAGGCAAGAACAAACTTAAAACTGTCCAAGTAGAGAGTTTGTCCTTTTTAAGACAACAATAATCCCCATAAAATTCTCCTCCCAGTTCTCTAGGCACATAGATAAATATGCAGTAGTTTTGGTCTGTTCTCTATTCTTAGATCTTGAAAGAGCCTCTGTGAAGCTGGAACAGCTTTCAAATTTTGAGACCCCTTATCTTGAATTAGTCTTCTTCCCTTTAATATAGCTTGTCATAGGGACTCATATGTTTATTTAGGATTGATATTTACAATAAGGCCTTTCCCTACCCTCTGAAAATTTTACGCCAAACAGTAGCCAAAATCTGATGCCTCTTGTGCTTGAAAATTTGGCTAAATGGCTCCAGCATGTGGAAGGCTCCTCCTCTCAGCCTGTCAAAATTGGGCCTCTTCAGAGTAAGATAAGAAACATAGGCGGCTGTGGTGGTTCATGCCTGTAATCCCAGCACTTTGGGAGGCCAAGGCAGGCAGATGCCTTGAGGTCAGGAGTTCGAGACCAGCCTGGCCAATATAGTGAAATCCCGTCTCTACTAAAAGTGTGAAAATTAGGCAGGTATGGTGGTGGGTGCCTGTAATCCCAGCTACTTGGGAGGCTGAGGCAGGAGAATCACTTGAACTTGGGAGGCGGAGGTTGCAGTGAGCTGAGATCAAGCCACTGTACTCCAGCCTGGGTGACAGAGCAAGATTCCATCAGAAAGAAAGAAAGAAAGAAAGAAAGAAAGAAAGAAAGAAAGAAAGAAAGAAAGAAGAAAGAAAGAGAAAGAGAGAAAGAAAGAAAGAGAAAGAGAGAAAGAAAGAAAGAAAGAGAGAGAAAGAAGGGAAGGAAGGAAAGAGAGAAAGAGAGAGAGAAAGAAAGAGAGAAAGAAAGAGAGAAAGAAAGAGAAAGAATATAGCATCACACTCATTTTGTTTTGCGCTGGTCCTTTAAGTCTCACTCTGATTCGCTCTAGTAGGCTAAAGAATTTAGCAACTCAGCCAATGGATTCTGAGTTCTGAGGGACAGTCAGGATTTAGTGGGAAGGGCGTATGAAGAGACAAGGGGAAGATTGCAATGGAAGAAGTGCTTTCTCTTTTTTTCCTTCTTTTTTTTTTTTTTTTTTTTAGTTGAGATAGAGTCTCACCCTGTCGCCAGGCTGGAGTGCAGTGGCATAACCTCAGCTCACTGCAACCTCTGCCTCTAGGGTTCAAGCGATTCCCCTGCCTCAGCCTCCCAGGTAGCTGGGACTACAGGCACGCGCCACCACAACTGGCTAATATTTTGTATTTTAGTAGAGACAGGGTTCCACCATGTTGGCCAGGATGGTCTCAATCTCCTGACCTCGTGATCTGTCCACCTCAGCCTCCCAGAGTGCTAGGATTACAGGTGTGAGCACCACACCTGGCCAGAAGAGGTGCTTTCTAATTGCTACCCTTAGCTCTCAGGGATGTTTTCTTGGACCTCGCCCAGAGCTATGCTTAGGATCAAATGGAAAGATGGGATCATTAACTCAGCCCTGGAATGCAGTCTAGCAGCACTGATGAAGCAATTGCCACAGTCTGATTCCTCTGGGCAGGCTGCACACAGAGAGTCTGTGTTGTTGTTGGGAGATCATGAGCGCTTTGCAAGTTTCTCCAGTGCTCCTACTGCTTCTGTTCTCACGATGGTTGTGGATACCTTTTCCCATTTCGCTTATGGGGCCTATAATATCCCAAGTTTGCCTTCTGGACTGGGAAGTCTTCCCTTCCAGCTCACAGGTGGCCCCATCAACACTGGAATAGCTATGGCCTTCAATTTTTCAGACTTCTACCTCGGCTCCATCCAGATTACTACTACCACACATATCACATTTGATCTTACTTCCTCACTTCTTTCCTCCACTAGTGCCCCCACCTGGATTGCTCTTCTCTTGTTCATCTTAAATCATGCTTTCATACCCAGTTCTCAAGTGACATCTCACTTTAGTTCAACTTTTCTCAAACTCCTACTATCTATTATGAAGTAGACATTGCATTAGATTATGGGGCCACAAGGTTAATGATACACAAACACGGTTTCTGACCTCACAGAGTTCACATTCTTGGAGGGAAGAAAGACAAGAAAACAAATGGAATACAATGTGATCAGACAAATCACCTAGTGGTATGGGAAATACAGATGCCTGGGAGAATTTAGGGCAATTTATATATTTTCTATGAAAACTACCTTGAAATCTTCAATGTACCCATTTGTATTTCCCAGGAACTCTTAATATGTTTGAAGTCGCTTAGCTTAGTTCACGTTATTTTTGTCTCAACCAGATATCAGCCCCTTGTGTTTAAGAAACATGTTCTTTTATATCCCACCCATTGTAAGTAACATTTCATAATACTTCTCTGGCTTAATAGTTGGTTGCTTGCTTTGGGGTAGAATGGAGTCGGAGAAAAAGCTTGGGTTGGGGAACCAGGAAACACTGGGTTCTAATTTTAGTAATGGCATTTGTTAGTGGTAGACTTTGGCAAGACTATTAGCCTAAGTCTCAGTTCTTCTTAAAATGGAGATAAGAACATTTTCTTCACAAGTTGTTATGATTTAATTAGATAATTTAAGTAAAGTGCCTGGTTTTAAAGTAAAATTCTCTTTCTTCCTCCTCTATTTTCTGAGAGGACTGTTCAGAAGGTTATATTTCTTTGTGTCTCTCCACAACTAAAGTGGCCATGTTTTTACAAATGAAAAATCTGGACACTAGCTTTGAAAAACTTTTTTCCAGTTTGTGAATTTATTCATATAGAAAGTCTTACAAAAACATAAAAATTAAACCACATCTAGAGCTTGCTTCTTGAGGACAAGGATCATGTCTGTCTTGTTCAACATTGTGACAGTGCTTATCTCATGATAGGTATTCAACAAAAATCCAAGGATAGAACAAATACATTGAAAATAGTAAATTTATATAAAATGGATTATAAGAATTCACAAAAATCAGTTTCAAATATCATAATAGGCCAGGCACGATGGCTCATGCCTGCAATTCCAGCACTTTGGGAGGCCGAGGTGGGTGGATCACTTAAAACCAGCCTGGCCAACATGGTGAAACCCCATCTCTATGAAAAATACAAAAATTAGCCAGGTGTATTGATGTATGCCTGTAATCCCAGCTACTTGGGAGGCTGAGGCAGGAGAATTCTTGAACCTGGGTGGAGGAAGTTGAGGTGAGCAGAGATTATGCCACTGCACTCCAGCCTGGGCAACACAGCAAGACTCTGTCTCAAAATAAAATAAAATAAAACAAAATAAAATAAAATATCAGAATATTTGAAATTTAGACTGTCTCAAAATATCCAAATCAAAATTACATACTCCTGGCTTCAATATGACTGCCTGTGGCACGAACCCACTGGCTTAGAGGAGCTTGATTGAGGATGATTGGCAGTAAGATTCCATACTGAAAGCAGTTGCTCCTGACAGCTAAGTGGGGCAGCTGCAAGCAGGATAGATGGAGAAATGGTAGTTTCACACAATGAAGTCTAAAAATGCCTCAAAATATTGATTTTAGAGAGGAGCAGGAAGAGGGACACATATCTAGCCAACTGTTCCTGAAAAATAAAAACTGAGGCTTTGACTTATTGGTAGGGGACAGGTAGCACCACATTTCTCCAATATTTTCTGGTTTTTGAAACACTTTTATACACGTTCTGTCATTTGATCTCTACAATAACTGTATAGACTAGGTAATTCAGTTCAATAACATTTGAGCATTTTCTAGGTCCTTGTTACTGTCGTTAGTACTATAGGACATGAATACGAATGTCATTGTTCTTTTGCTACAGTAATAATTACCATGTATTGGGCTCTAACTACTTGCCAGGCACTATACTAAGTTTCATTCTTTGTTTTTAAAATATGTCATCACATTTATTCCTCAGATAATCTATGGTATTGCTTTTTGTTTGTTTTGCTTGTTTTAGACATAAAGAAACTCATGCTTAGATATATTAATAACTTGCCAAGGTCACATAGTTAAGAAGTCATATTAACACATAATTAAAAAGTAAGACGTGGAACTCTAACCTGGGTTTCCGTGACTCCAAAGCCCTTGTTCTCTCAACAGGTTACCAAAAGATGCTAGTAGTAATTTGGTTAACAGTTGCTCAGTGCTAGAAATATATCTTGAATCCCATATGAAATAAAATAGAATATACATTTAAATAATAAAAATGTTGTGGTCCTTGCAAAATAGGTGTTTCTTACACCAACTTTTTTTTTTTTTTTTTTTTTTTGGACACAGGGTCTTGTTCTGTTGCCCAGGTTGGAGTGCAGTGACATAATCATGGCTCACTGCAACCTTGACCTCTCAGGTTCAAGCAATCCTCCCGCCTCAGCCTCTCAAGTAGCTGAGACCACAGGCGCACACCACTATACCTGGCAAATTTTTTGATTTTTTGTAGATACAAGGTATCACTCTATTGCTCACACAAGTCTCGAACTCCTGTACTCAAGTGATCCTCTTGCCTTGGCCTCCCAAAGTGTTGGGATTACAGGCATGAGTCACTGTGTCTAGCCTCTTACACCAACTTTTATGGAGAGCCATTTGGCGTTACATATCAAAATTTAAAATGCTTAACCCTTGAACTGGCAATTCCACCTTTGTAATTATTGAGTGACTCTAAATAGGAAAATACAGTGTTTTAGGCTGGGCTTCCTGAAACAGTCCCTGAGACAAGGCATTGAATTTAAGTAGTTTATTTGGACAGTAACCCCAGAATCACTGTTGAAGAAGTGTCAAAATGAGAAAGGAAAGGGAAGGTAGACCATACAGAATGCAAGGTTACTGATGTGGGAAACTGAGGCTCAATCCCACTCAAGGAGACTACATAAAATTTGCATCGGGCTGGGCATGGTGGCTCACACCTGTAATCCCAGCACTTTGGGAGGCTGAGGCAGGTGGATCACCTGAGGTCAGGAGTTCAAGACTAGCCCTGATTAAAATGGTGAAACCCCGTCTCTACTAAAAATACAAAAAATTAGCCAGCGTGGTGGTGGGTGCCTGTAATCCTAGCTACTCGGGAGGCTGAGGCAGCAGAATCACTTGAACCCAGGAGGTGGAGCTTACAATGAGCCGAGATCGTGCCATTGCACTCCAGCCTGGGCGACAAGAGCAAAACTCCGTCTCAAAAAAAAAAAAAAAAAAAATTGCCTCAGCGGTGCCTTAGCCAAGGAAGTTGGGATATTTACAAATTCCTATCCATCATTGGATGGTGGGCTACTGGGGAGAGGGGGCTGTTAATGCTCTGCCCACTGTGGACCAAGCTGTCTCCTACCACTGAGAAAGCCTAAGGCATAGTCACAGGTGGTCGAAGTAAATATTTCACTATGTTTAAGGAAACAATGAGTGCTAAGGGACTATCAGTGGGGCACCCACAGCATCTGTTGTAGTAGATAAATGTACAAAGGTGTTAGTTGGGTCATTGTTTATAATAGCAAAATACTATAAACACCTGAAATATATTTTACTTCGGAAGGGAGAGGTTAAGGTTGCCTGAACAACCTATGACAAAGAAAAGTGATTTCTTTTAAGCTTTTTCTTTTTTTTTTTTTTTTTTTTTTGAGACAGAGTCTCGCTCTGTCACCCGGGCTGGAGTGCCGTGGCCGGATCTCAGCTCACTGCAAGCTCCGCCACCCGGGTTCACGCCATTCTCCTGCCTCAGCCTCCTGAGTAGCTGGGACTACAGGCGCCCGCCACCTCGCCCGGCTAATTTTTTTGTAGTTTTTAGTAGAGACGGGGTTTCACCGTGTTAGCCAGGATGGTCTCGATCTCCTGACCTCGTGATCCGCCCATCTCGGCCTCCCAAAGTGCTGGGATTACAGGCTTGAGCCACCGCGCCCGGCCTTTTTAAGCTTTTTCAAAAACTTAAAACCAGGGGTCCCTCACTAAGTCTGGAGTGTCAGGAAAATCCTCTTTGGGAAAGTGACATTAATCAAGTATATGTTTTGGGGAGGGAATGCTAGAGGGAAACAGTCCAAGCAGAAGAAATGGCATTGCTAAAGCCCTAGTGAAAAGGAGGCTAATGTGGCTGGAATAGAGAGAGAACCAAGGAAGACTGGCTTCCTGAGGTTTAAGGGGTAGGCAAGGGCCAGAGTAAGTGGTACCTTGTAGGATTTGGGACTTGATCCTGGGGACAATGGGAAGCTGTAGAGGGGTTTAAGTTTTTGCAGCACTACATCAGTGTAGTGTGGGATAAAAATTAAAAAAAAAAAAAATTTAAGTTTTTGCCACAAATGTTTAGAACGATGGCTCTGGCTGCAGAATAAAGAAATAGGAACCCACAGTACACTGTGTAGCCTCCAAGTTCTTTGATGGTTTCAAATGAAGAATATCAGGTTGTCAGGAATGCATACGAAAGTTGCATTATTTAACATGCTGATTATTATTGTATTTAAACAAAAATTTGATATATTCTTTTCAAATAATAAGAGATACCTTTAACTTTTATTACCTAATCTGACTTAACAAAGGATTTTGTTAATGTGAATTTTTAAACAGTTCTAGAATTTTTTTTTTTCTTCTTTTGAGATGGAATCTCGCTTGCTCTGTCACCTAGGCTGGAGTGCAATGGATGATCTTGGCTCACTACAACCTCTACCTCCCAGGTTCAAGTGATTCTCCTGCCTCAGTCTCCCAAGTAGCTGGGATTACAGGCGCGCACCACCATGCCTGGCTAATTTTTGTATTTTTAGTAGAGACGGGGTTTCGCCATTTTGGCCTGGTTGGTCTCGAACTCCTGACCTCAAGTGATACGCTTGCCTCAGCCTCCCAAAGTGCTGAGATTACAGGCATGAGCCACTGCACCTGGCCCTAGAATTGTTTTTATACATAGGAAAGACTTTTCATGAGTTTAAAAAAATTAATATTCCATATATGAAGATGACAATTGAAGGACTTTGAATTAAAATAAAGTTAATTATTCTATTTATATACTGTAAAATATTTAAATTACCTTATTAATGTTCAATCAACTCAATTTGAATAAATAAATCTTTATCAAAAATTTAAATGTTAAACCTATTTTCAACTTGAGTTTCTTTAAACATTTAAATTGCATTTATAAATTTGATACATTTTCTTTTTCTTTCTTTTTTTTTTTTTTTCAAGACGGAGTCTTGCTCCATCCCCCAGGCTGGAGTGCAGTGGCGTCATCTTGGCTCACTGCAAGCTCTGCCTCCTGGGTTCAGGCCATTCTCCTGCCTCAGCCTCCCGAGTAGCTGAGACTACAGGCATCTGCCACCACACTTGGCTAATTTTGTTTTTGAATTTTTAGTAGAGACGGATTTCACCATGTTAGCGAGGATGGTCTCTATCTCCTGACCTCGTGATCCGCCTGCTTCGGCCTCCCAAAGTGCTGGGATTACAGGCATGAGCCACTGCACCCAGCCCATTTTATTTGCTTTTAAGCACTTTAAATGGTTGGCCACATAAGCAAAACCTTTCTAAGTTCTTAAATTATTTTAAATATTGGAATACTATTTATAAACAGTAAAATTATTTTATAAGCCTAAAATCAATCACTCAATTACATATTTTTCATTGTGAATTGGAAGGTCAAGTGTCAGATAATCTAAAATGCAAAGTTATCTAAAATTATAAATAGTACTTTTTAAGAATGACATGCCTAAATTAATATAATACTTGATTTATTTAAATAACACCACACATCTCAAATACAACAAGAGTCTCTGAATGTATCATTGGAGATATAGATTATCTGAGGTATGATGTCACAATTCTGATTCAGAGGTAGCAAGTTCTAGAGTCTTTGGTTGTTGAGGCCTTTGATTTGTAACAGGAGGAGTAAAAACATTTCATGGATGGTACAAATAAGACCATGGAAACTTGCAAACAGAATCTCTTTGATTACAAATGAAGTGAATAAATAGAAATATATATTTCTTTTGAAAAAGAATAAACATAAATAAATATGAAAATCCTGGCTCCTCTGTGATCATAGAGCAGCTGATTTTTCTGTGTTAATCATAAACATAAAAACTATTTTAAAAATAAATGCATGTATTTGCTTTATTGTTATAGAAATACCTCTTAAATGTTCTAGATAGTGAAGGTGTAAAGGAGATCATGAGTCCAAAACAGACTTTTGGTAAAAGGTAAAATACGCACCAACAGAAAGAAAAGGAAGCAAATTCTCTGAGCAAAGGATTCACTAAAGAGCTAGAATGTTAACGTGCTGTTGATGAGATCAAGGTGTTTCTCAAGTCTCCATCAGTTATGTCAAACTATCTCATTTATGTAATCAAGGTGACTTGGATATAATGGCCAGAAGTTTACTGAATTACATTTCTAACTTTAGATTTTTTTCTTTTATTTCTGAGATTTCCATTTGGTTCTTTTTTCTTGCTTTAGATATTCATTTCTCTGTTGAAATTGTTTCTCTTTCTATTCATTCATTTATATCTTCTCATATTCCTTGAATACATTTATAGTAGTTTATTAATGTCCTTGTATGCTAATCCATCTGGGTCATTTACTTTTATTGACCTTTTTTTCTCCTTTGATTTTTTTAGTCACGTTGCCTGCATCATCTTAACTTTTTTAATTTTTAATTTCTGACTGCAAGATATTGTTTTAAAAAACATAGACTCAATATGTGCCTGTAGTACCAACTACTTGGAAGCCTGAGGCAGGAAGATCACTTGAGACCAGGAGTTGGAGACCAGCCTGAGCAACATAGCGAGAGAACCTGTCTCAAAACAAAACAAAACTGAACAAAACATGCCACCAGCCAACCAAAATATGCACTGAAGTATATAATTTAACACCTTGCTACCCCTGATCCAGGACATGCCTTTTTCTTTCTGTCAGGAATCTAGGGTAAGGAACTGATCACTTTGATTCTATCAATAGTTGAACTGGTCAGGGATGGGCTGCATCTTTAGTTCCATCTCATCTTTGGTTTCAAACACCTTGAGGGAAATACAGATTTTATGTATAATAGAGGGTTTCAATTTTACGCTCTGTTACACGCTTAGCCAAAATCCTGCTGCTGGATCTTCCCGTCTTCCAGGATGACTCAGTGTGTGGGAGCAACAGCACCTTGAGCTGACATACTCAATAAGGTTGAAAGGCTGACGAGTCAGCCTGGGTGACAGAGCAAAGTGGCAGCTTACCCTGGCCACAAACCCCTACTGCTGCCACTTTCTTGTTCCCTTCTCCTCCAATAAGGACTTTAAATTCCAAATACATACAGATGATCCCTATATGGTTTTGATTTACTTCATTGTCTCTCTATTTACCAATCCAAGGAAACTGGGGTTACCAGTTCAGCAGAATGAAGTTGTTTATGGACCAGAGATTTTGTCTTGGGCTGCATATACCCAGAGCCATTGTTCTTGAGCCATTAAGGACCACGTGTAGCTCTTTTAAAATGATGTGATAGATTGAATTATTATTCCAATGCTTCATGACCTTCCTGTATTAGCATTCTCCATCTATATCCTTACCACATAACTCTTTAGTGTCTTTCACATGACTAAGCAGAGAATACCTCTCCTCTCCCAACTAATGATGTGCTTGGCCTTGTAACTTGTTTTGGTCAATGAGATATGGGCCAAAGTGACAAGTGTGCCAGTTCCAGGCCAGTATCTCAAGGGGCATCTTATGTTTCTGCTTACTTTATTGGACTCCAGTGACCCTTCATGAGAAGAACATGTCCGAGGTAGCCACTGGTCCAAGGAGAATGAGGAAATATGTAGAGCAGACTTGAACCTAATCAGCAGTCTGAAGTCAAGCCCAGTGGATTCCAGCCAAGCATAGGAGAGCCACAGCCAACCTATAGAACTATGAGAGAGGAAATAAATATTTGTGGCTCTAAGCTATTGAGAGTTTAAACTTGATTGATAGGCAGCAAAAACTTTCAAATCAATTGTTCTTATTAAATATTTTGCTTTTTTTTTTTTTTTTCTTTTTGAGACGGAGTGTCAATCTCCTCCAGGCGGGAGTGCAGTGGTGCAATCTCAGCTCACTGCAACTACACCTCCCAGGTTCAAGCAATTCTCCTGCCTCAGTCTCTGGAATAGCTGGGATTACAGGTGCCTGCCACCACTCCTGTCTATTTTCGTATTTTTAGTAGAGATGGGGTTTCACCATGTTAGCCAGGATGGTCATGAACTCCTGACCTCAAGTGATCTGCCTGCCTTGGCATCTCAAAGTGCTGGGATTACAAGCATGAGCCACTGCACCAGCCCTTATAAAACATTTTTTAAAAGTTTATGCTGACCTGGCTCTATGAAATTTTATAATTCACCTTCAGGTTTCTTCATTGGATTGACTAGATAGCTCATATTTACTGCCTGATTGACTTGGACATTATTTTTAGAGTCATATTTGGCTATCTCCACAATTATGATCATTCTAGATTTAAAATAACTGCAATAATCAGGATGTTTGGATTTTGTGAATTTAATTCTAAGGCAGTTTAATAAGTGTGCATTCAGGATAAAAGATGCTCAATTGTTTTACATTTTTCCTGTTGTTAAAAAAACTTTTTAAATGATGGTTTTAGCTCAGAATCAAAAGGCATTATATCAACTGAACATCTACTAGGCATGTGGAAAGCATAAATAATATATAAATAAAATAATATATATATTTTATATATATTATATTATATATATATAATATAATCTCTTTATTTAAAAACAAATTATTTTTAAGATTTGTTAATACTTTCACAAGGCAGAAAGTTTTTTTTTTTTGTTTTGTTTTTTTTCTCTTTTTGACATCAACCTCTGCCTCCCTGGTTCAAGCAATTCTCCTGCCCCAGGCTCCTAAGTAGCTGGGACTACAGGCACGTGCCACCACACCTGGCTAATTTTTGTATTTTTAGTGGAGACGGGGTTTCACCATGTTGGTCAGGCTGGTCCTGAATGCCTGACCTCAGGTGATCCGCTGGCCTCTTCCTCCCAAAGTGCTGGGATTACGGGCGTGAGCCACCGTGCCCAGCCCCTTAAAGTAAAAAGTTTAAAACACTAAAAAGATAACTGAAAAGATTTCTTCTTGCCCTGTCTTCTGGTTGCCTGGTCCATAGGCAATTATTGTTACCAGTTCTTTTTTATTTTCTTCCAGTGATGTTACATCTACATACAAATACATATTTACATGTATATATTCTTTTCCCTTGAATTTTTTTTAGTTAATGCAGTGCTGGAATACCATATAAACAGTTCTGTATCTTGCCTTTATTTATTTACTTATTTTTTCAATGAATGCATTTTTTTTTAATGGTTGCCTTGTGGTATAGTTGAAATGAAATATATCTTAAAGATTGCTCTACAGTAGCACTGTTTCTTCTTTCTTTTAAAAAGGCACATAGTATTATATTTCAACGCAGTAGTCACCAACGTAACAGGTGGGCTTGAAGTAAAAATTATTTTCATAAGGAGCCCAAGATGTTATTTTCCTTTTTCACTCTTTCACTAGAGTACAATTGAGCTTTCCAGAAGGTACATGACCTGTGTTATTGCAAGAGTAAATGCAGAAGCAGACCTGAGAATCCATCTGTCTTCTATTAAGCCAGACATTATAAACAAATTTGCAAAAATGTGAATTATGCAGCCTTTCTCATTGATTTTTTTGTATTTTGGAAAATATAGTTATTTTTCAAGAAGCATTATTTATATTAACATGCAAAGGATTTATTATTGTTATTTTTATTCATTTATTTTTGAGACAGAGTCTTGGTCTGTCGCCTAGGCTGGAGTGCAGCGGTGGGTGCGATCTTGACTCACTGCAGCCTCCACCTCCTGGGTTCAAGTGATTCTCCTGCCTCAGCCTCCTGAGTAGCTGGGACTACAGGTGCATGCCATGACGCCTGGCTAATTTTTTTATTTTTAGTAGAGATGGGGTTTCACCATCTTGGCCAGGATGGTCTCGATTTCCTGACCTCGTGATCCACCTACCTCGGCCTCCCAAAGTGCTGGAATTATAGGCGTGAACCACTGTGCCTGGCCCTATTATTGTTATTTTTAAATAAATGTTTTAAATAATTTATAAATTCTAATTTATAAAATAATTAACATTAACATATGAAATCCATATACACTAGTTATTTGGGGTCTTCATTAATTTTTAGGAGTATAACATGGCCCTGAGACTTAAAAGTTTGAGCTCTGCTGTTCTGTTGCATATAGGTACTATAAATAAACTTGTCCTCTACTACTGGACATTTAAGTTGTGTTTTTTTTCTGAGTCAGGGTTTTGCTGTGTCATCCAGGCCAGAGTGCAGTGGCAGGATCATGGCTCACTGCAGCCTTTCTTTCCCAGGTTCAAGTGATCCTCCCACCTCAGCCTCCTGAGTAGCTGCTAGGACCAGAGGTGTGCACGACCACACTCAGCTAATTAAAAAAAAAAAAAAAGTTTGTAGAGACAAGTTCTCCCCATGTTGCCTAGGCTGGTCTCAAACTCTTGGGCTCAAGTGATGCTCTCTCTGTGGCCTCCCAAAGTGTTGGGATTACAGTCATAAGTCACCACACCCAGACTTAAATTGTTTTCAATTTGTGACAACAAATTGAAACTATCCTGAAATGCATAATCTATGTACTTTATTTCCCGGTGTTTGAGTAAATCTGTCTTTAGTGAGTTTGCTGGGTCAAATATACAATGGTAAAGTCTCACAATAGGGTATGTCATCTCATTCCGTCTTTTTTTTTTTTTTTTTTTTTGAGACGGAGTCTTGCTCTGTCGCCCAGGCTGGAGTGCAATGGCGCGATCTGGGCTCACTGCAAACTCCGCCTCCAGGGTTCATGCCATTCTCCTGCCTCAGCCTCCCAAGTAGCTGGGACTACAGGTGCCCACCACCGCGCCCGGCTAATTTTTTGCGTTTTTAGTAGAGACGGGGTTTCACCGTGTTAGCCAGGATGGTCTCGATCTCCTGACCTCGTGATCCACCCGCCTCAGCCTCCCAAAGTGCTGGGATTACAGGCGTGAGCCACTGCGCCCGGCCTCATTCCATCTTTGTAACAACATTACGAGGAGAGAGTTGTCATTTTCTTTTTAAATATGGGAAAACAGAAGCTTACAGAAGTTAAATAACTTCCTAAAAGTCATGAGGCTAAGAAGCTGCTGCAGAGACAATCAATCATTTCATCAGACTTCATGCTTTAAACCACTATTTTAATTATGGTTTCTCCATGCAATAATCCATGTATACATCCCTTTGGTGTAACTCACTTGTCTGATAACAGGCTCTATGTTTGCCTTGGCTTAAGTTATTTCCTGGCACAGGACAGCTCTGGAGAAAGCAGATGAACCAGGCCTCTCAAGCAAAAATCAGTAGCAGAAAACCACTTATGCGATGAGAATGAGCTCTTTTATTTTGACTCACAGAAACCACCACCAATTTGGAAAAATGAATTTTACTATTTTTTTTTTCCTTTCTTAAACTTTTTTTTCCATAGAGATGGGGTCTCCTTGCCCAGCCAGGAAATGAATTTTAGAATATAATGCAGTTAAAACTAATTCACATAATTTTTAGGCGTGGCAAGGTGGCTCACGTCTGTAATCCGAGCACTTTGGGAGGCCGAGGTGGGTGGATCACTTCAGGTCAGGAGTTAGAGACCAGCCTGGCCAACATGGTGAAAACCTGTCTCTACTAAAAATACAAAAATTAGCTGGGTGTGGTAGCACGTGCCTGTAGTCCCAGCTACTTGGGAGCCTGAGGCAGGAGAATCGCTTGAACCTGGGAGGCTGAAGTTGTCAGTGAGCTGAGATCACGCCACTGTACTCCAGCCTGGGCGACACAGCAAGACTCTGTCTCAAAAGAAACAAAAATAGCTAATTCACATAAGTTTTAGAGTAAACTTTATAACCAAACCCATATGTCAAAATAGCATATTTGACAAAGAAAAAGAAGCAACAACAAAAAATAGACATTCAAACCATGACAGCGCGTAAAATAAACAATATTGCAACACCCCCAAATATATGATATACAGTACATTTACTTTTTCCCCATGACATTTCCACTCTGTTACCCTTCATTAGGCAACATTATATTTTACTTAGGCACACAAAGCAGACGACCCTTTTTTTTTTTTTTTTTCCAGACGAGTCGTGCTCTGTTGCCCAGGCTGGAGTGCTAGAGTGCAGGTGGCGTGATCTCAGCTCACTGCAACCTCTACCTCTTAAGTTCGGGTTCAAGCCATTCTCCTGCCTCAGCCTCCCAAGTAGCTGGAATTACAGGCGTTCACCATCGCGCCCGGCTAATTTTTTTTTTGTATTTTTAGTAGAGGCGGGGTTTCACCATGTTGTCCAGGCTGGTCTCGAACTCCTGACCTTAAGTGATCTGCCTGCCTAGGCCTCCCAAGGTGCTGGGATTACAGGTGTGAGCCACGGTGCCCCACCCTGGTTTAATTTCTTATCTTACCCAGTTGACTATGAGCTCCTTGAGAGCATGGGCCGCACTGAATGAACAAATGAAAGAATGAACAGAAGCAACTTTTTTCCCAAGAAAATCTTTTATTCTCTTTCTTTCTCTAAATACATGTATATAAACACACACACACACATACACACACATATATATATTCCAGAGAATGCTATATATTTTATAAATAAAATTTGTTATGAAATAATATTTTTAGAAGTTTTCTATTAGTTTAGACTTTTTATTCTCTATTTCTAGAGAGAGACCCCAGATAATAATATATAACAATGCAGATTATTATGTATATAATTAGTTATGAATTCATGTTTTGGGGGTTAGTATTCATTTGCTGCTTGTTCTTTTGCTTTTTTCATCTATATATGGAAGGAGATGCCAATAGTTAAGATAAATATATGGGAGTAAAACTTAAAATTAAGAACTAGTGTTCACTAAATCATATTTTTCTGCAAATGAGTGAAAAGATTGCTGGCAACATATAATTTCTAAGTCTTAAAACAATGAACTGGTTTTTGGAATTTGGTTATCACGCATTTGAATTGTGAGCCAGGGTCCTTTCCTGATAATCACTATCTCTAAACTCCATAACACCAAGTTCAACCTCCACCCTAGGTTCTGGACTAATGCTGCATTTGTCTATTCATACTGTTGGAGGATAACAATGGACAAGCAAGGTGAAATTGAAATCACGGCCTGGATCAGTCAACAAATATTCATTGAATATCTACTACATGCCAATTTTAGAGCCTGGTTTACAGCCAATATAAGAATGGCTTGATTCTTGCTATAGCTATCTTTCTAAGCCACAAACTTTAAAAACAAATGCTTTGAATTATACAGCATCTCGACTGTTCTTTAAAGGAAGTCCATGCACCTGAAAGGCTGTCTGTGACACCCTGAGTTTAAAATGCAAGTTAGGGCGGGCACTGTGGCTCACTCCTATAATCCCAGTGCTTTGGGAGGCCAAGGCAGGTGGATCACCTGAGGTCAGGAGTTCTTCAAGACCAACATGGCCAACATGGTGAAACCCAGTCTCTACTAAAAACACAGAAATTAGCTGGGAGTGATGGTGGGTGCCTGTAGTCCCAGCTACTCAGGAGGCTGAGGCAGAATTGCTTGAACCTGGAAGGTGGAGGTTACAGTGAGTCGAAATTATGCCACTGCACTACAGCTTGGGCAACAGAGCAAGACTCCGTCTCAAAAATAAATAAATAAATACATAAAACAAATATAAAGAATAAATAAATAAATGCAAGTTATTAATATTAGATACATACACACATATGTATTATGTTTTTGTAAAAATCAAAAATAAAAAGATTTACACTTCCCAGTCAGAAAGATGGTGAAATTAAAGAAACAAACAAACAAACAAAAAAGCTTTATATACTGTGTTTATGTGTATTTTCATTAAAAAAGACATGGAAGGATAGATATTAAACTGTGAGCAGTGGTTACCTTATGGTCAAGGGCAGAGAGAGGGAGTTTTCATTTTTTCTTTGTGTACTTGTATTTGAATTCTTTAAAATAAGCATGCATTACTTTTGTGGTTATAAAACATGTAAATAATAATGTTGCAGGGAGCAGTGGCTCACTCCTGTAATCCCAACACTTTGGGAGGCCAAGGTGGGAGGATTGCTTGAGCCCAGGAGTTCAAGACCAGCCTGGACAACATGCTGAAAAGCCATCTTCTATCAAAAATACAAAAAACTAGCCAGGTGTAGTGGTGCATGCCTGTGGTCCCAGCTACTTGGGAGGCTGAGGTGGGAGGATCCCTTGAGCTCCCGAGGCAGAGGTTGCGGTGACCCCAGATTGCGCCACTGCACTCTCCAGCCTGGGTGACAGAGTGAGACCCTGTCTCCAAAAAAAAAAAAAAAAAAAATTATATAAGTAAACTACATATTTCTAGCAAGAATAAATAAATGTATATGCATATATAATATATAACAGGTAAATATTATTGCTGCATATTATCTACACACGCTGGATTTACACATAAAAGGGGGAAATTCTACCTGCTGACAGTGCTCGATAACTATTTAATTTTAAAGGGATTGGCTTTTAATTTTTATTTCCTTTTTTTGTTTTTTTTGAAACGCAGTCTGGCTCTGTTGCCTAGGCTGGAGGGCAGTAGCATGATCTCAACTCAGTGCAACCTCTGGGGCCCAAGTGATCCTCCCACCTCAGCTTCCCAGAGTGCTGGGATTACAGGCATGAGCCACAGCACCTGGTCTATAAATTTTAAAGGAGTAACTGGGATTACAGGCATACAACACCACACCCAGCTAATTTTTTGTATTTTTGGTAGAAGACGGGGTTTCGCCATGTTGGCCAGGTTGGTCTCGAACTCCTGAGTTCAAGCGATCCGCCCTCCTGGGCCTCCCAAAGTGCTGGGATTATAGGCATGAGCCATGGCACCTGGCCTATGTCCTTTCTACTTTTGTGTTTAGTATCCACATTTCTATCTTTCTAATGATATCAAAAACTTACATAAGAAAAGTTATTGATTAGATAGAACAGAGGTTTTTAAAATTTAAATTAACAATTTAATTAATTTTTTGATAATTATTACCACTTCCAGGCTGAGAGGTTTTTTTAAAGGAGGAATTAACTCCTCCTGTAAATACTCTGAACCAAGGGAAGGGTATAGTTATTTTCCTCGAAAACAATGGAAATGCTTCATATTCTGCAGAAACACAATAATTAGTGGATTTGATTATTGAAAATAGTTCTGGGATACCACTGGCTCCTGGACAAATGTAGTACTTTTTTGCATTACTACATGAGATTATGACTGAGGTATACATTTCATGAAGGTATGGCCAAGGGGCTATGTTGTTCACCACTGCACCTAGCATAGAGATAGGAAATAACCAGGGTTTAATGTTGGTGGAAAGTAAATTAGTTGCATATTCTGACGAAAGAACTGGCAGTGAAAATCCATGAGAGAATTTTTGCACACTTATTTGTATGTAAAATTTCAGTTATCTAGTTTGTGCCCTGTCCTGAGTATTTAAAGAAAAAATATTCTTGTTACAGTATAGCACATGATTTGAAAATGATTGCTAGTCACTTGAGTTTTCCATGTCATTTGTGGGGACATAGGTTTGTTGATTTATGTGCTAAAACATATTAATTGTTTACTCTGTATATAGTCTATGAGGGATACAATAAAAGCCAAATCAGAGCTTTGCAGCCTTTCATTTTTTTTTAGAAGTTCACTTTGCTGTTAAAAGAAAGTTAAAACTGTAAAAGATAGATAGTTCTATAATGAAATTCACCTTTAAAATGAAAAGGAAATGAACAGAGGACTATTTCACCCTGGTCATTTCCCTCCAGAAAATAAAACTTTGAATGTTATTAAACTGTCTAGTATATCTAAATTTCACCACTAACAATAGTGTGAAATTACTGAGATTATAAATACTTATTCAACAATATTCCTTAGCTTCAAATGAGGGAAGACCAGTTTTCCTCCCCAGGTTTTACTTTTCATTCATGTGTGATATCACCCTAAGAAAAAAATGGAAAATACATGTCAAAACTTAACTTTGCAGCACATTTTATGCAGTTCACTATGTTTCAATTATACATCAATAAAGATGCTAAAAAACTCGAACAAAAAGAAGAAACGAAAATGTTACTTTCTATGGGACAAGGTAGTTTGTTTGTTTTTTGAGAGAGAGTTTTACTCTGTCGCCCAGCCTGGAGTGCGGTGGCTCGATCTCGGCTCACTGCAATTTCTGCCTCCCTGGTTCAAGCGATCCTGCCTCATCCTCCCAAGTAGCTGGAATTACAGGCGGCCGCCACCATGCCCGGCTAAGTTTATTTTTTAAGAGCAATTTCTTCTGGGGAGCAACAAATTATCTCTCAAATGCCTAGTAGTCTACGGAAGGCAATGGAAAAGCAATTTTAGGTAATTGACACTTTTTTTTTTTTGAGACGACTCTCGCTGTCACCAGCCTGGAGTGCAGTGGCGAGATCTAGGCTCACTGACACCTCCACCTTCCGGGTTTAAGCGGTTTTCCTGCCTCTGCCTCCCGAGTAGCTGGGACTACTACTACGGGCGCATGCCACCACGCGCAGCTAATTTTTGTATTTTTAGTAGAAACGGGGTTTCACCATGTTGGCCCGGATGGTCTCGAGCTCTTGATCTCGTGATCTGCCCGCCTCGGCCTCCCAAAGTGCTGGGATTACAGGCATGAGCCACCGCGCCCAGCCCGTAATTGACACATTTTAAAAGCTTATATTTAGGTCAATATCACTACTCAATGAAAAAATTACGTTTGGTTTGTGTTATGTCGCAGCTCCATAGTGAATTATTTATTTGAAAGCTTTGTGTGTTTTGCGAGCATCATTTCCAACCTGGGAAGAGAGCCCCACAAGTTTAAAAAAAAGTGTATGCGTGTGTGTCTTCCTACTTGCCCCAAACAGTGTATGCTAAGCAGGTTCTGAAATGCAGATTCACAGTGGAGATATTAGGGTCCGGCTGGCTGTGGCTGTTGAGAAACACTCTTCCTAGAGCTCAGAGTGGGCTCCTTAAAGAGCTCCTCCAAACCCCCAAGGAAAAAGCCTTTCACACTTAACCTCTAAATAAAATGCATTTTCCTGGGGATTCAACTCAGGCAAGCTCGCCTAGGTATTTTTGTGGGTGTGGGAAGAGGCGTGCTGGAATAAACTCTCCAGCGGTGGTTTTCGAGGTTACGGGTAAATTCAGCACCTCCCTCTCACTTTCCAGTTCCCAGAGGGGTAACCGGCCCCGGCAGCTGGACCCTCCCAGGCTCTCGAGAGCACCTGAGACGCTAACAGAGAGGGGGTGCGGCCGCAGAAAGCCTCCGCCCCCTCCAGCCCCCACCGTCGGTAGCAGCTACGGGGCAGGCGGGAGGAAAGATGATTGACAGGCCCGCTCAGTGGCTGGGAAGCTAGAGGGAGGGACGAAGAGGGGACGGCTGAGCCTTCTTCTTAAAGTGGTTGGGTTGGGCCTCGGGAACTGCCTTCCCCAGGCCTATTGGCTTCCCTGAATGGGTTGTTATGGTAACAAATGACCGAACAGTCCCTTATGAATCGGCCAATGAGAAGGGCCGTCTTTTCCAGCGCACCTCCGAGCCGTAGATGTTGCGAAAGTCCGGGTAGAGGCCGGAGAAGAAGGCGGTGCCAGGACGTCCTGCGGAAGGGCCGGGGGCGGGGCTCGTGACGTTACCGGGCCAGCCAATCACGCCTGGTTTTATCAGCGGCCCCGCCCTTTTACCGCACATTTCCCCTCCCCTAGTTCATTTCGCACGACGCAGCGGTTGGGAACACAGACATTTTCGGAGCTGGAGCCGCCACTGCCGCCGCCATTTTGTGTCTGTGGAGAAAGAAGCTTCTGTGGCGGCTGGAAGTGGACGGAGATCACCCGCGAGACGGCGGCGTTTCATACCCGAGGTTCCCCCTGTGTCGTCCCCCATCCCCCCTCCGCGGTCAGCATGTGGTGAAGCCGGAGCCGCGAGAGATCCGGGGAGAGGAAGAGGAGTCGGAAGGGAGGCGGGGTATCCAGAGCGGCTTCAGCTTCAGCTGCGGCGGACCTCGGAGGGGGGCCGCGGCGCAATGTCAGAGCAGACGCCGGCCGAGGCCGGTGCTGCGGGGGCCCGGGAGGACGCCTGTCGGGATTATCAGTCATCGCTCGAAGACCTGACCTTCAATAGCAAGCCGCACATCAATATGCTGACCATTCTAGCCGAGGAGAACCTGCCCTTCGCCAAGGAGATCGTCTCTCTCATCGAGGCCCAAACCGCCAAGGTTTTTATACACCCCGCAGCCTCCTATTCTTCTAATACTCCCTGATTTTAGTGTCAGCCTCATCCCAGGTCTCGCTTCCATCCCAAGGGGGACAGTGTTCCTTCTCTCCAACCCCCCACCCCCCTCCAACTCAGGCTCGGTCTTTGGCCCAGGCTTGGAGCATGGGCCTCTCGGGGGGAGGGAGTGGGGAGGATAAAGGGTGGAGTCCCACTTCCGCTTACCAACTCCCTTTTTAGGCCACCGCATTGTATATCCCGACACACACACGCTTTGAATAGAGCCCTTTTGGGTGGGGGAGACTTAAAGGCAGTTTGTGGTTTGGGGAAGTAAGAGTTAACATAAGCCATTTTAATCCCCTGGGAAGTGGGAGAGTGGGTCTCCCATTTTCCCCCAGCACCCTTTTTGGTAATTGTGTTCTGTGGGTTGGAAGGAGGTGAAGGGGGACCTGGGAGCGAGCTGTTGGTGGGTGGGAATAGGGATTTGGCCCCGAGTGGAGCAGCCGCCTGTTAGGAGCCCAACATGGCGCCTGAAAAGCACATGATGCGAAAGGGAAGAGAGGAGAATCCATTCCCTGCCAGCCAGGCAGCTGCTCACACCCGTCAGCCCCATTTTGGGGTGGGGGCGGCTAGATAAAACTTTTATTCTCCTATTGGAGGGTCTAATTTGTCCCAAAATAGGGGCAAGTGGGGTTGAGGGTGGGGTTTGGGTGGGGGGAGGAGATCTTATCCAACCTGTAGGTGGAGAACTGGCCCAGAGGGTAACAAGTACTTGCAGTTTCTCTGAAAAGTTCAGTCCCTCCTCCTCTTCCTTTTCTCTTTTTTTCTCCCTTCCCTGATAGCGAAGGAGTGTTTTTCTTTACCCCTTGATAGAAGTGGTCCTCTGCCACCTTATATTTCCCTGTAGTCCTCCTCTTCTGTGGATTCATATGGGAGCGATATGTCATTTAAGTAAAGTTACTGTTAAACTTAGTTACAATGAGTTTTAATAGCGTCCCAGTGCTACATTTTATTTTTCAAGCTTGTACTTACGGTTTAGTTTTTTCTAGTTGTTAGTGATTGCAATTATCAGGATGAGCCTCCTTTTAGCAGAGTGAACCCCTTTTTAAAGGCCACTTTAACAACAACCACCAATATATTGTTTAGAGACGGTTTCTGTCTAGTGTAAAACTGAGTGGTCTGACTCTAATAAATGGTTTTGAAATGTGTGACTGGTATTATAAAATTTGTGAATAAAACATATAAAATATGTATTTGTCTTTTTTATTTACCTTTGTAAGGTGTAGAATCTGTTTCCAAGACTTATTTTTATCTACGTGGTTGTGTGTTTTAAACAAAAGTCTTTAAGTGACTTGGGTTCATTCTTCTTTAGGTTCCATCCACTCTTTTGGGTAAACCTCCTCACAAGATACACGGTTTCAGGTGGTCCTTTCATACTTTAAAGAGGACGAAAAGGAAGGTTTTTTTCCTTTTTTCTTTTAAGGGCCTCAACAAGTTTATCATGCTCAGTGTGACAGCTAAAATACAAGTTTTCGTTCACTTTTTCCTGTGAATGTGTATGTAAAACAGCTATTTTTTTTTAAGTATGAGATTTAAAAAGGAAGCATTCCTCATACTCAACATGCTTTTTATTGATACCACAAACATCTTGGACATGAAAACTTAGTTTTTGCCTTGTTGAAGGCTTAACTTGACATTAAATGCCTTAAAGCACTCATGTTTTTAAGGCAAAAACATTGAGTTTTAAAATTAATTACCTCGTATCTTGGGATTTAATATTCCACAGCGCCTAATATTGAGCAGCTCAGGTTGTCACTCAAAAGAACAGTTTCCTTGCTGGTTTTTAATGGATCCAGAAGACCTTCGAGAACCGAAAACTAAATGCTGAATATAGTGACCACATAAAACTTGTGTTTGTATATCGCTACACAGTGATGAAAATAGATGGGCTATTTGCTGGTAAAAGACTGAAATTTTGGGGGCACACGTTTCCTGCTTATTTTTGTAAAGCCAGATTGAGGAAAAGATGTAAAAGGCACTTTGGGGAAACTATCTTAATCCTGGTTGGGATCGAGGGTGAGGGGAGGGATTTTCCGTTATTTGGTAGCAAACTGGCCTGGTTTTGTGTTTTGGAGGTGAATGTTTGTGTCCTTATTCTTTAGCTTCTCTGCGTTACTAAAGGATTCACACTTAATTTGACTCCTCCCAAGAGAGAGCAGTAGCAAAAAATAATACATATAAGGACTTCACTTGTACAATAAAAAATTAGCCTACTTAACAGACTGGTGTTAAAGAGAGCCTGTTTATCTTCATAAGTACCATAATGACTAAAGTGGTGTAAAACATGACATGGTAAGGTAAAGACACAGCGGTAAACCATTTGACATGTTCGTACTTAATATAGTTGACCCACATGCAGTGGGTGAACCCTTTTATTGGACAGTACTTTAAAAGAAAGTTTTCATAAAGTTATTCAAAGGTTTCCTTAGCCAACTTTTGGTCGTAAAGGTGTTATCAGAAGCAAGAGCATTTCCACACACTTGTATGGGCAATTGGTTTTATTAAATATGGCATTGTGTACTCCAGAACTGTGAGCCTACCCTAGCTTCAGGCAGCTATGGGTAAGTGTTATCAGGGTTAAGATTCCTATACACGTGGGGTGGGTAAATGGGGATAACCTAAGTTTTTTGTTTTGTATTTAAAAAATCATGGGTACTCCTTTGGAGTCAGAGTTAAGACTATTATGGTGTGTCTTAATGCTCCTCAACAAGTCTGTGAACCTGCTGATGCTTTCTGGAAGCTTGCTGTGCCTTCTAAAAGCCAGTGGTGGGTAGGCATTGCCGTTGAACTGGGGCAACATTTCTTTACTTTGGAAAGGGCCACCTGTATATCAGCATCACCACACTGGCTCTGCACAAATTTATAACCCCTGGTTTGTGCATGTCAGAGGAAACTATCGGCGGAGAGTCCAGGCTGTGAAGAAAATCTTCAGGACAAATCCTGGTTTCCAGAGTCAAGTTCAACCTGATTTACATGATTCAGCGGCTGCTCCATCCAGTTTTTCTTGTCTGAGTAACAAACTTGCAACTTCCTGCATGTTGTTGTGCAAGTTTCAGTGTTTTGCCATTGACTTCCTAGGTGAAGTGTTTTTAATTTTTGTTCATTTGGATTATAGAGAAGTAATCCTAGTGATTTTACAGGTAACAAAAGCTTCATAGACTTGAACATATAAAATATGCCTATGGAAATTAGTTTCTACAAGAGGTCTAAAAACTGCTTTGAGTGTAGGCACACCATTGTAAATTAATATGGGTCCCAAAACTGACACTTGGATTACATAAAGTAATTTTCCCTCGCCTCCTCTTTATTTTTGTCACTTAAAACACAGGTCTTTTTACCACATGAACTTGAAATTTCATTGAATGTTAAATGAGTATATTAGGGATTACAGCTGTTGTTCATCCTGGTAATTCTGAGCTTTTGTGTGCTCAACTAAGGATTGTAAGAGTGAGAACTTGATTGAACACTTAAGTTTCATAAAGATTACTTCAAAAGTATTTAGTATCAACAAAAATAGAGGTCTGTATTGTAGGTTTAAAAACTCACTTTTAAAAGTAATTATTTGGTGGTAATTCATTATACTAAACTTCTCAGTTTCTTTTTATTCAGGCTCCTTCCTCAGAGAAGCTTCCTGTTATGTACCTTATGGATTCTATTGTGAAAAACGTTGGAAGAGAGTATCTCACTGCCTTTACTAAAAATCTAGTTGCAACATTTATTTGTGTGTTTGAAAAGGTACATATGCATTTAGAAACATTTGTGTTTTTTAAAAAAATGTGTTCCTGATTAAATAAATACTTGCTTTGTGTTGGGTTTTCTTGGGTGGTGAAATGTTTTATACTTTTGGACATTTATCGTTAGTACCATTTCAAAGAAAGAGGCTGAAGTTAATGTTTTATGTTAGATTTTTAGAACAGATTCTAGGAGTTTACATTGTCCATTTAAGAATAGATGGATTTGCTTTTAGAATTGTGCTTTTTAAAAAAATTGAGTTTGTTCATTTGAACATCTGTTTCATCACTTATAAACCAGGCAAAAAGATCTGAAATCATCAAGAGTAATTAAAATTTCATTGTTTAAATTTCTGGTGTTAGGTAGGATGTTGACTGTTCTCTGGGGGAAAAAAAGCATCATCCCTCAGTGTCTCAACCTGTGATTGGTTCCTGAAACTTCTGTGTTTTTTTGTTTTGTTTTCTGGAAATGTTTACTCTTTTGTTACATTGTTCAAGTATGTTTTAGGTGAATGTTGTTGGTATGTGTCAATGGTGGACCAGTTAATTGCTATAGGTTATTCTGGAAATACTTTTCCCTCCACCTTAGTGTTCAGAAATTAGGCTTATTTTTCATATCTAGAGATTGTAAATTTCTTCCATAACATTGTAACATATGTGGTGGTTTGGTTACAGCAGTATTATGTTGAGGAAGACAAGGGATTTGCTGAGGTAATTCTCTGCCTGTCAGGCTGTATCTTTCACATTGAGCAAAAAGGCACTTATGAGATATTTAGGTTTAAAGATTGTTTCCTAATGACAGTATTTGGTGGTAGTTATATTTTAGTAGATGAACACCTGTGTGTCAGTTGTCAGATTTGTAGAATTGGAATTTTTTTTTGGAAGAACTATTATTAGATTTTACATGTTTATTAGAAAATAGGTAGTTGCTACTTGAGAAATGTTTTTAAGTTCTTAGAGAAAAGAAATAGTATATATAGAAGAAATTTGGAAAGCTCCATATCAGATAGCATTAAAATGCTTGTTAATAGAATATTGTAGACATTTCCTGAATACTGCTAACCAGAGGCTATAGTCTTAAGGAGAAGCTTAACCAACCTCTTGGTTTCAGTTTCAGTATGTTCAAATTCACTTGGGTGTTTGGTAGCATACCTTTACTGAATCTAAGTGGGCATTAACATGACAATTGATTAAAATGACCTTATAATAAATAATTATATGAAGACTTAAAATATAGTTAAGGCTTTACTGTCTGTTGTAATGTTGAAAATGTAACTCAGTTTTCACAAGTCCTAGGTTTCTTGATGGCGAATTTTCTTTCTTTTTCTTTTTTTTTTTTTTGAGATGGAGTTTTGCTCTTGTTGCCCACGCCAGAGTGCAATGGCGCCATCTCGGCTCACTGCAACCTCCGCCTTCCAGGTTCAAATGATTCTCCTGCCTCAGCCTCTGGAGTAGCTGGGATTACAGGCATGAGACATCATGCCTGGCTAATTTTGTATTTTTAGTAAAGAAGGGGTTTCACCATGTTGGTCAGGCTGGTCTTGAACTCCTGACCTCAGGTAATCCACCTGTCTCGGCCTCTCAAAGTGTTGGAATTACAGACGTGAGCCACCATGCCTGGCAATGGCAGATTTTCTAAAAATTGTTAGGCCATCACAAACGTGAACAGATAAGTTATTTAAAACTAAGGCTTATCAGTGGTTAAGATTTTGTAAATTTCAGTTGTTAAAGTGCTTTCCATACCACAGTAACTTATTCCTAGGTACCCAACCATATAGTATTGCTGAGCATTGGTTAGTGAGATAGTTTTGCCTTAATTTTAACTTTATACTACTATGTAAATTAAAACATTAAAGCCATCAGGTAATCAATTTTTCTAGTAGTTTTATATTTTTTAGTTTTATATTTTCTAGTTGTTTTATATTTTTTTCCAGAGTAAGAGTAATGTTAGGAATATTATACTAAGCTCTAAGATGTGGAAACGTTTTGTATATAGAAAGGCTCGCCTGGTTGGTTGCTTGCATGAAGGCTAGGTGAAAATGGCTTTAATTATTCTGTTTTTGAAGGAGAAATGCACCTTTAATAAATTATTACTGTTGAATATACTTACCAATGGATAGTACAGTTCTATATGTGAAGTAGAGCAGATTTATATAACTTAGATTTAATATATAAAATATTCTATAGTAACTTAACAAGCCATAGAATTGTTCTGTTGTTCTAGGTGGATGAAAATACTAGGAAAAGTTTATTTAAGTTACGTTCCACATGGGATGAAATATTCCCTTTGAAGAAACTTTATGCCCTGGATGTCAGAGTCAATTCATTAGATCCTGCTTGGCCTATTAAACCTCTACCCCCCAATGTGAATACGTCTAGCATCCATGTGAATCCTAAATTTTTAAATAAATCGGTAAGTTTTAATATGAATAGTATGTAACATGCTTTTAAGTATCACATTTTGAATTCTTTTACAGAACTTAATGCCAGAAAGCCAAAATAGAATATAGTGAATCGGTTCAATTTGAAAAAAAAAATAATATGTATATATTTGGAATTTTTATTTAGAAATGTATTCACCTTGTTTAAGTATTATGTAACATTTAATTTGGCTTTTAAATTCCTGATAAGTTTTCTGTGTGATATTTAGGAATTTGGATAAATTATTAAAGAGTTAAATTCTGTGTGATATTTAGGAATTTGGATAATTATTGAGAGTTAAACTGATAATTTTTATTTACTCCCTAGCTTCCTTTTTAGCTGATATATTTTTCTTAAACAAATTGTCTTTTCTTATAGCCCGAGGAGCCTTCAACACCTGGTACAGTGGTCAGTTCCCCTAGCATCTCCACTCCTCCAATTGTTCCTGATATACAAAAGAATCTTACACAAGAACAACTAATAAGGCAGCAGTTACTGGCAAAGCAAAAACAGTTGTTAGAACTTCAGCAGAAAAAGCTGGAGCTTGAGCTAGAGCAAGCTAAGGCACAACTGGTAAGTAAGGGAGATTGGCATTTTAAATATTTTAAACCTGTGTAACAATAGAGAAGTAATGTTTATGTTTGAATTTTATTAATGTTACTTTTATTAGTAGTGTACTCTTTTAACTTTTTTTTTTTACAAATCATAGTATATTTATTAGATAATACTTTTATATCTTTATTGTAAAATTCACTTGGTTAAAAACCACATAGGCCAGGTGCAGTGGATCATGCCTGTAATCTCAACACTTTGGAAGTCCGAGGTGGGAGGATTGCTTGATTTTAGGAGTTTGAGGCCAGCCTGGACAACATAGTGAGGCCCTACCAAACAAAAAAAATTAGCCAGGTATGGTAGTGCATGCTTGTGGTCCCAGCTACTTGAGAGGCTGAGTTGGGAGGATCACTTAAGGCTGCAGTGAGATATGATTGCTTCACTGCACTCTAGCCTGAGTGACAGAGCAAGACCCTGTCTCAAGAAAACCCCCCAAAACAAAAAACTACACTATTTCCTCCAAATAGTTTTCTGTTAGATTGCCATCTTATAAATTAGCATCTTAGTTTTGTTTGATCATTACATTATGTGGACTTAATATTTCAGTCCCAAGATGGTAGGCATGTTGTGGCAAATATTTCTGCATAGTCTTTAATGTTTTATGAGCTTATACTTCATGAGCAGAAATGACAAAATTAAGGAGGCCAGGAAGATTATATATTTCTACACATGAAATGACTTTATACTAAGTTATTTTGCTTAGCATTTGAGCTTATTCGACAGTGAGGTACAGGAAGGCAGAATTTTATAAGTTCATTAATAGCACCACTTTGGGAGAAACTAAATTTTAGGACTTAGAATTTAGCTGAAATGACTCTGATTCTTGTGCAGCTGGAGTATAGTGATTTAGCAATTACTTAGGAGCAGTATGGCTCAGAATCCTGAATAATTAGAAAGAGAATTTTTTTTCATTCTATTTAGAGATTATATTATAAAATCTCAAAAAATACTAGTAAGAAATAATGGGCAACTTAAATCATGGACTTTTTCTTTTCATTGTAATCTCAATTTATACATTAGACATGTACGATTTAAATATAGTGTTGAGTAAATATATTTATTGAATAAAGCATTATATTCTTCAGTTGTTTGCAATTTCTTGACAATCTTCATGTTTTACAGTGTTGACATGAACATTTATTTTGTGTTTTAGGCAGTTTCTCTTAGTGTTCAGCAGGAAACATCCAATTTAGGTCCTGGATCTGCACCATCTAAATTACATGTTTCACAGATTCCCTCTATGGCAGTTAAAGCTCCTCATCAGGTTCCTGTGCAATCTGAGAAAAGCCGTCCAGGACCATCCTTACAAATTCAGGATGTGAAAGGAACTAACCGGGATCCTCGTCTGAACAGGATGAGCCAACATTCTCATGGAAAAGATCAAAGTCACAGGAAAGAATTTCTAATGAACACATTAAACCAGTCTGATATTAAGACAAGTAAAACTATACCCTCTGAAAAACTAAATTCATCCAAGCAAGAAAAAAGTAAATCAGGTGAAAAAATAACCAAGAAAGAACTTGAACAATTAGATTCTAAATCGAAATCGAAATCAAAATCACCATCACCTTTGAAAAACAAATTGTCTCACACAAAAGACTTGAAAAATCAAGAATCAGAAAGTATGAGGTTGTCTGATATGAACAAGAGAGACCCAAGATTAAAAAAACATCTTCAGGATAAGACTGATGGCAAAGACGATGATGTGAAAGAGAAGAGAAAAACTGCAGAAAAAAAGGATAAAGATGAGCACATGAAGTCATCTGAACACAGACTGGCTGGAAGTAGAAATAAAATCATAAATGGCATTGTACAAAAACAGGATACAATAACAGAAGAGTCAGAAAAACAGGGGACAAAACCAGGGAGATCGAGTACTAGAAAGCGATCAAGATCTCGATCACCCAAGTCTAGGTCACCAATTATACATTCCCCAAAGAGAAGAGATAGGCGGTCACCCAAGCGAAGGCAAAGAAGTATGTCTCCAACGTCGACACCTAAAGCTGGAAAGATTCGCCAATCTGGAGTTAAGCAGTCACATATGGAAGAGTTTACACCACCTTCTAGGGAAGACAGAAATGCTAAGAGAAGTACTAAACAGGATATTCGGGATCCAAGGCGAATGAAAAAGACTGAAGAGGAGCGGCCACAAGAAACTACAAATCAGCATTCTACAAAGTCAGGCACTGAACCAAAGGAGAATGTAGAAAACTGGCAAAGTTCCAAGTCTGCCAAAAGATGGAAATCTGGTTGGGAAGAAAATAAAAGGTATGATGTTAACATTTTAAGTCAAGTGTAATAGTGTATATGTGTCAAAAATAGTGTTAATTTAAAAATTGGAAAATGTTTATTGGGTGCTGTTAGTACTTTTTTCCATCTAATTCTTACATCTCTGTGGGTTAAATACTATTATTATTTCTATTTTACAGGTAAGGAAACTGAAGTTTAGAAAGGTTAACTAATCTACCTAAGGCTGCAGTCCAGGACATGCAAGAATCAGAATTCATATCTGTTTATGCTGATTGCATATTTCATGCTCTTAATCATTTAATTAATTACTTTTTGTGGTTACATATGCCCATTTTAACCATATCCTTTTGAAAAGAATCTTTAAATATGGTCCTGAGTATTATTTTAAAAAACATTTCAAAGTAACATACTGCTTTTATGGTTTCAGCTTACAGCAGGTTGATGAACATAGTAAACCTCCTCATCTGAGGCATAGGGAGAGCTGGTCAAGCACTAAAG
This sequence comes from Macaca mulatta, assembly GCF_049350105.2. Classification (NCBI taxonomy): domain Eukaryota; kingdom Metazoa; phylum Chordata; class Mammalia; order Primates; family Cercopithecidae; genus Macaca; species Macaca mulatta. The sequence goes on from NC_133419.1 coordinate 83,694,574, forward strand.
GAATTTTATCGCCTCGAGCCCCAAAGCAGCAACAGCATCGATTAAGTGTAGATGCCAATCTTCAGATTCCTAAAGAGTTAACTCTTGCAAGCAAAAGAGAATTACTTCAAAAGGTAGTTACTATGATTAATCCCATGTCATTATTCTCTTTTGTCTATTTTTTTGGTATTTTTTTATATTTAAAATATTTTATTTCCTTTTATCACCCCTATACAGACGAGTGAACGTTTAGCATCTGGTGAAATTACACAGGATGACTTCCTTGTTGTTGTGCATCAAATTCGACAGCTATTTCAGTATCAAGAAGGTAAACATAGATGCAATGTACGGGATAGTCCTACAGAAGAAAATAAAGGTGGATTAAAAAAGAAACCTCTCTTATCTGATGCTGAATTAACCTACTATGAACATAAAGCAAAACTGAAAAGGACACAGGTTCAGCATTCATTTCCAAGACTTGATCTCTTAGATCCTGATATTTTTGACTACCCTTTGACTGATGCCTTGTTGTCTGGAATAGAATGTGAGCCATCCAAAAGTAAACATGCAAGTAGGAATAGTGGAGCACAGTTTGACAGAAAAGAACAATTTAGTGAAAGAGCAAGACGTCTTTCTCCTATATCTGGGAGTCGTACTTATGCTGAGAATCTTTCACCCCATGAGGGCCGGAGAAGACATGACGAGCAAGTCTCTGCTAAAGGTAGAAAAAGTTAAATCAGATTATGCCTATTGAATCACACAGCAGTGAAGGGAAAATGAACAAGCTAAGTGGGGATGGATTTTTGTGACTGTTCAGAGTACCATTTTTTTCCCATTTATTTTGTTACTTTTTTCCCTTTAAGGAAAGGGAAGGGAAGAGAGCTAATATTTCTAAGGCCAGTTGTGTGTCAGGTACTTCATTAGGTTTTTTCAATATGTAATTTGATTTAATCCTCACAACAACACAATGAAGTATATATTCTCCCCATTTTACAGAGAGGAAATAAAAGAGAGGTTAAATAACTTGCTCTCAAAATGAAATAATTAGTATGTTGATAGGATGGGAATTTTTTTGTTACTCAGGTGTGTCTGACTCTAGAGGGCATCCTCTTACCTGCTCCTTTATGCTGTCTGTCTGTTCCTGCCCCTCTAATATAGTGAGATAGTTATATCTTTGGCTAAACATTTATATGAAAAGAGAAGATTTTAAGATAACTTTAGATTTAGTGAAAATAATTTTTTTCCTTTTTAAAAGGTGTGCGAGAAGAGCAGAGATCTCCATTCAATGATCGTTTTCCACTTAAGCGACCTCGATATGAAGATTCAGATAAACCATTTGTAGATAGCCCAGCATCAAGATTCGCCGGCCTGGATACAAATCAGCGACTTACAGCTTTAGCTGAAGACAGACCATTATTTGATGGACCTGGTAGGCCATCAGTAGCAAGAGATGGCCCAACCAAGATGATTTTTGAAGGACCTAATAAATTAAGCCCTCGAATTGATGGACCTCCCACACCAGCTTCTCTTCGGTTTGATGGGTCACCAGGACAAATGGGGGGAGGAGGCCCTTTGAGATTTGAAGGACCACAAGGTCAGCTAGGAGGTGGGTGTCCTTTGAGATTTGAAGGTCCTCCAGGACCAGTGGGGACACCTCTGCGGTTTGAGGGCCCAATTGGTCAAGCAGGAGGAGGTGGTTTTCGGTTTGAAGGTTCCCCTGGTCTGAGGTTTGAGGGATCTGCAGGTGGTTTACGATTTGAGGGACCAGGGGGCCAGCCTGTGGGTGGTCTGAGGTTTGAGGGACATCGTGGTCAACCCGTGGGTGGTCTAAGGTTTGAGGGACCTCATGGTCAGCCTGTGGGTGGACTTAGATTTGATAATCCCCGAGGTCAGCCTGTAGGTGGACTTAGATTTGAGGGGGGTCATGGTCCATCAGGGGCTGCTATTAGGTTTGATGGACCTCATGGTCAGCCAGGAGGTGGAATCAGATTTGAGGGCCCTTTGCTACAGCAAGGAGTTGGAATGAGGTTTGAGGGCCCCCATGGTCAGTCAGTAGCTGGTCTGAGATTTGAGGGACAACATAACCAACTTGGTGGAAACCTTAGGTTTGAGGGTCCACATGGCCAACCAGGGGTTGGTATCAGGTTTGAAGGCCCTTTAGTTCAACAAGGAGGTGGAATGAGGTTTGAGGGTCCTTCTGTACCAGGAGGTGGCCTGAGAATTGAAGGGCCTCTGGGTCAAGGTGGTCCAAGATTTGAAGGTTGTCATGCTTTAAGGTTTGATGGGCAGCCAGGTCAGCCGTCACTCTTGCCAAGATTTGATGGATTACATGGTCAGCCAGGTCCTAGATTTGAAAGGACTCCTGGTCAGCCAGGCCCTCAGAGGTTTGATGGACCACCTGGACAGCAGGTTCAGCCCAGATTTGATGGTGTACCTCAAAGATTTGATGGTCCACAACATCAGCAGACATCAAGGTTTGATATTCCTCTTGGTCTTCAAGGCACAAGATTTGACAATCATCCTTCACAAAGGCTTGAATCAGTATCTTTCAATCAGACTGGTCCATATAATGATCCACCTGGCAATGCTTTTAATGCCCCATCTCAAGGACTACAGTTCCAAAGACATGAACAAATATTTGATTCACCTCAAGGACCAAATTTTAATGGACCACATGGCCCTGGAAACCAGAGTTTCTCTAATCCACTTAACAGAGCTTCTGGACACTATTTTGATGAAAAAAATCTTCAGAGTTCTCAATTTGGAAACTTTGGCAATATACCTGCTCCAATGACAGTAGGAAATATTCAGGCATCTCAACAGGTAAGTCTGTTATTCTAAATTTGCGTTGTATGCAGATAACCATTTTTTAATCTTTCTAGAAAGATTTTCAGGACATAGTTTATTGTATAGATTGGAAAGAAGTTTTTAATGTACTCTAAAGCCACCTGCTAAGGAAGTGGGCGTCTTTTGGGGATGAAATTTGCAGCTTAAATCCAAAATTGATTTTAGCTGTTTCAAACCCCCACCTCCAACTCTGCTTTTTTTTTGTTTTGTTTTTGCTTTAAAGCTTTTGAAATATTACACAATTGTGTTTCATAGAGGTCTGCATTGTAGAACTGTTGGGCCCTGATGTGCTTTAAAGTAGCCATGGAACTGATTGCTTGGACTGTTCTTTGACCATGAATTTCATTAACCTGAGTTAAATAAGAAGATCAAATTTTGTCCATGCTTTCACAGTCTGCAATTTTTTTCTTTGTCCTGTTTTTCTACTTTTTACCACCTTTCCAGTCACTTCAGTTAAACACAATTGTTTGATATTAATGTCAACATAGCAAACTTAGTAGCAAATAGCCTTCCAAATACACTCTGGTTATGAAGCATGCAGTTACCTGTTGGTATTCTTTTACACTTGTTCTGTATACATTTTAAAATGCATACAGAAATAACTTTAAGGTAGCATGTTTACAATTTGTGATTAACTTGGTTGGTTTTGAATGACTACTTTTGCTTGCGTGCTGAAATTCTCCTGGGCTGAGTTTTATTTCTTTTCCAGGTGCTGAGATTTTCTTACTAGGACAGATTTATTTTATAGTAGTAAGATTGTATGGAAGAAAATACAAAATAAGAAAGATTTTAAAAGCACATTAGGAACATTATTAATAGAAAGTAGTCCTTCTATTAATCTCTAATCGTATGAAAAAACAGTTGGCCTGTCTAGATCTATTCTACTGTATACCCTTGAAAGAAATTGACACATACTCTAGAATGGTACTTAGTTTTGTTTCTACATTGCACAGAATTGGTGGGGTTTTTATTATGTGTACTCACCACCAAAAGTCCACATGTATACTGAAGAAGGATTATAAATGGACATTTATTTACATACCAGCAACATGTAGAAGTCCTGCCTCCCTCTGGACTGCAAATACTGTATTTGTCTGCCAGTGCAGTTCTTGCTCCATGGTGGTTCTATTTTTTAACATTCCCTTTGACATCTTTTACAAGACCTTTTACAGGATTACTTTGTAATGTAGCTATAACTGTACACAAAGATAATGGCCAAGCAGGATACTTACCTGCTTGGTAATTCAGATTGCTAATTAAAACAGGCTTTTGATATCTGGAAAACGGGCAAGGGTGAGGAGTTCTGGCCTCAGTTTTGCTCCTAACTAGCCCTTGTGATTGTGTATAGGTCATATTGCTCTATGTCAGTTCTTCTATTTGTGAAATAAGGGAAAGCACCAGCAAGGTAAAGTGACTTGTGTAAAGTAACACAGCTAGTTACCTTATGTTTGCGTGGTATCTTACATTTTCCTTTTTGAGGGTTTACTTTGCCTCTCTAGTAGGTACCTTAAACTTTTCAAAGAAGTTTTAACCCATTCTCAGTAACTTATACCTCAGTGAAACGGGTAAGGGAAGGTTTTATTGTTCCTGTTTGTAGAAGACCTAGAAGTGAAGTGACACAGCCAAGTTACCTTTCTAAATCTTTATTTATTTATTTAGATTTACTTTTCTAAATCTAAAACTAACTAAATCTTTAGTTACCTTTCTTAATCTAAGCCAGGCCTTGTGACATCTATGAATATTTTTATGTAATTAGGATGTTCAAAGTTTTACTTGAAATGTAGAAAGTATGTTCTTAAAATTAAGGTTTTTCTTAAAGGTTCTGAGTGGTGTTGCTCAGCCAGTAGCTTTTGGTCAAGGACAACAGTTTTTACCAGTTCATCCACAAAATCCTGGATTTGTTCAGAATCCTTCAGGTATGTACTTTCTGAACTTTGTTTTTCAAAAGACAAATGATTATTGTTTTGTTGAATAGCTAACTTGGTGAATTTTAGGAAATGACAGTTTTGCAAAGGTATATTTAATTTAGAGAAATTTAATCTGGCTGACATATTTTTGTTCCTTTTCTAAGTTTATTTACATTGTGGATGACCCTATTTACAGCTAGAGATGGTTAGCGGGGACTTGTAGTCCACAGAACAGAGGGAAGGAAACCTATTGGGTGGAAACTGGGAGGTGGGAAGGAAGGTATGACATCTGTGTTGAGATAGAATGAAATAAATGACAAACCTCAGAAATCTCAATTATTTGATGTTTCGAGTACGTGTTATGATCCAGTAAAAATTTATTAAGTGAATACTGAGGATACTGCATTAATAAAGTTGATTAATTTTTATGTTTTTATGGGCACTCAAATAGCAAAAAGTGGCTTTCCTAGCCAGGTTCACTGATAAGCATCTTTGTTACTATGGGGTGAGGCTTAGTACTAGATAAAAGGACTTTTAAAATGGATTTTAGTTTTATTTATTTATTTATTTATGAGACAGAGTCTTGCTCTCTCACCCAGGCTGGAGTGCAGTGGTACGATCTTGCCTTACTGCAGCCTCTGCCTCCAGGGTTCAAGCAATTCTGTCTCAGCCTCCTGAGTAGCTGGGACTACAGGCGCGTGCCACCAGACCCGGCTAACTTGTATTTTTAGTAGAGACGGAGTTTCACCATCTTGGCCAGGCTGGTTTTGAGCTCCTGACCTCAACTGATCTGCCCCCTTCAGTCTCCCAAAGTGCTGAGATGGCAGGTGTGAGCCACCATGCCTGGCAGAATGAATTTTAGTTTTAATATGTGGTAAATGGGAAGTATATACATTAGTGATACTTGCTTTCATTTCTGAATCATTGAAACAGCTGTTTCAGAAACATGTTTTATTGCAGCATTGAGTTAATCAGTTTACAGTAAATTTATGGAGTTTTCCAAAACTTCTGAAGTAATTAGGAAATCCTAGCCAATATCTTTTTTATACATTAGTTCTTTTTTTTTGTTTTGAGACGGGATCTTGCTCTGTCACCCAGGCTGGAGTGCAGTGACGTGATCTCGGCTCACTGCAAGCTCCGCCTCCCGGGTTCACGCCATTTTTCTGCCTCAGCCTCCCGAGTAGCTGGGACTACAGGCGCCTGCCACCGCGCCGGGCTCATTTTTTGTGTTTTCAGTAGAGATGGGGTTTCACCATGGTCTCGATCTCCTGACCTCGTGATCCGTCAGCCTCGGCCTCCCAAAGTGCTGGGATTACAGGCGTGAGCCACCGTGCTCGACCAGTATACATTAGCTCTTAAATTGTGTCAAGAAATTCAATTAATTTGGAAGCTTTTAATTTTTAATTTCTACATGGACAATTATGACTAATTAATATTTGTTATTATTATTATTTTGTTACTATAATGAAAAGAGAAGGAGAGAATTTGGGATCTAAAGCCCAGAAGACCAGGATTGGAATCTCTACTCTGTTACTTTATAAATGGGCAGGCTTTAAGCAGGTATCTCCCCTGAGGTTCAGTTTTTTCCTCTGTGAACAGGATATGGGCCGGGCATGGTGGCTCATGCCTGTAATCCCAGCACTTTGGGAGGCTGAGGCGGGTGGATCACAAGGTCAAGAGATGGAGACCATCCTGGCCAATGTGGTGAAACCCTGTCTCCACTAAAAATACAAAAATTAGCTGGGTGTGGTGGTAGGCCCCTGTAGTCCCAGCTACTCAGGAGGCTGAGGCAGGAGAATCACTTGAACCCAGGAGGTGGAGGTTGCAGTGAGCTGAGATCATGCCACTGCACTTAAGCCTGGCAACAGAGTGAGACTCTGTCTCAAAAAAAAAAAAAAAAAAAAAAACAAAAACCAAAAAAAAAGCAGGATATGGTAGTATCAGTTTTTTTTATTTTTTATTTTTTTTAGAGAATCGAATGGTACAGTATATGCAAAAGTACTTTGTAACTTGTCAAGTATTATGTTAATGTATTTTCCTTTAGAATTCAGTTTTTGTTTTGAGCAGAGGATTTGTTATATTGGCGTTAGTGGCATGAGATGCTCTACAGAATCCACAAATTTTCTTGTTTCTTTTTTTTGTTGTTGTTGTTTTTTTTTTTTTTTTGAGACTGAGTCTCGCTCTGTCGCCCAGGCTGCAGTGCAGTGACCGGATCGCAGCTCACTGCAAGCTCCGCCTCCCGGGTTTACGCCATTCTCCTGCCTCAGCCTCCCGAGTAGCTGGGACTACAGGCGCCCGCCACCTCGCCCGGCTAGTTTTTCGTATTTTCAGTAGAGACGGGGTTTCACCGTGTTAGCCAGGATGGTCTCGATCTCCTGACCTCGTGATCCGCCCGTCTCGGCCTCCCAAAGTGCTGGGATTACAGGCTTGAGCCACCGCGCCCGGCCTCTTTTTTTTTTTGAGACGAGTCTTGCTCTCTTACCCAGGCTGGAGTGCAATGGGACGATCTCAGCTCACTGCAACCTCCTCCCGGGTTCAAGCAGTTTTCCCGGGCTCAGCCTCCCCAGTAGCTGGGACTACAGGTGCATGCCACTACACCTGGCTAATTTTTGTATTTTTAACAAAGACAGGGTTTCACCATATTGGTCAGGGTGGCTTGAATCCTGACCTCAGGTGATCCACCTGCCTTGACCTCCCGAAGTGCTGGGACTACAGGCATGAACCACTGTGCCCAGCCTTGTTTTGCTTTTACAACCTTGGGTTCTATGTGTATGTGTACAGGGCATAGCAGTGTCACAGAGGAAATCACAATTATTCCCCTCGTTTGGATGTATTGAATGGGACATTAGGTGTGTCTTCGTTCTTCAAGTTCTTCTTACTCTTACAAGAGGTGTCAGCAGTTTTCAGTGTGCTATATTTAGCTTCTCTCAAGGTTCCTTCTCTAACTGGAAAGTGTAAACATCCCTTTTCTAGTAGGAAATATACCCATGTTCATTTATTCATTCAGACATATATTAGTCATCTGCTGTATGCTAGGATGAATTTAATAAGGTTCATCCTTCAAAGAGCTTTATTTTTAAAGTTTTTAAAAAATTTTTATTTATTTATTTATTTATTTATTTTTAAAGAGGGTGCTCACTATGTAGCCCAGGCTGGTCTCAAACTCCTGAGCTCAAGCAGTCCTCCCACCTCGGCCTCCCAAAGTATTGGGAGCCACCACACTTGACCTCAAAGAGCTTTATAGTATAGAAAGGCTACTGATTTTTTTTTTTTTTTGGTTTAACAAAAACCACATAATAATACTAAACACCTCAGTTCCTTACAAATATTAATTCATTTAACCTCATAACAATCTTAGGATTGGTACTTAGGTAGGAACTATTATTACCCTTTGTACAGGCATGGGAAACTGAGGCATAGACAAGGAACTTGATTACGTCATACAACTAGAAAGTGGAATTTCTGGTTAAAATCCCAGGAGTCTGGTTCCACAGTTTATGCGCTTGGTTACTAGACTTGCCTACCCTCAGACATGTGAATAGCTAATTATGCATCTTAGATTTAATGGAAAGTAAAGGTTAAACTAGTGAGCTAAATGTTACTGTAATTGATTAACTATTGAAGTTGATGTATTCATTCATGTATTCAGACATTTAGTTTGAACAGACATTAATTAGCTTACTATATATAAGGCAGTAGGGTAAGTGTAGAGTATACAGTGTCTAAAGGTAGGGATTATGTGTATGTGGATGCAAATTGAATTTTTGCCATTAAGAGGAATTTTTAGTGGTTCAGAACTTTTCTGTAGGTGTAGTGAGATGCATCACAGTGACATACAAATACATTAAAATACTGTTTTCTCTTTTTTTGAGACACGGTCTTCTCACTCTGTTGTCCAGGCTGGAGTACAGTGGTGAGATCTTGGCTCACTGCAACCTCCACCTCCCGGTTTCAAATGATTCTCGTGCCTCAGCCTCCCGAGTAGCTGTGAGCCACTGCACCTGGCCTAAAGTATTGTTTTCATAGTTGAGTTAAAGAATCACAATTATGGTTGGGCGTGGTGCCTCACACCTGTAATCCCAGCACTTTGGGAGGCCGAGGCAGGCAGATCACGAGGTCAGGAGATCGAGACCATCCTGGTTAACACGGTGAAATCCCGTCTCTATTAAAAATACAAAAAGAAATTAGCCAGGCGTGGTGGCGGGCACCTGTAGTCCAGCTACACGGGAGGCTGAGGCAGGAGAATGGCGTGAACCCAGGAGGTGGAGCTTGCAGTGAGCCGAGCACTCTGCACTTCAGCCTGGGCGACAGAGCGAGACTCCATCTCAAAACACACACACACACACAAAGAATCACAATTATTAGAATAGTGCTTGGAAAAATATGGGACTGGAATGATTCCTCACCAATGAGCATTCCTCATCAAGCAAAACAAGATTGTTAGGCTTATCTAATTTATTCAAGTTATTGAAGCTTTAGTAACCATGACACCTTTTCAGCAATAGCCTGAGCTGCTTTGCAAGGGCAGTATACTTTTTAGCAAAGGTCATAGGAGCAGGTATACTCTGAGCCATCTGATTCATCTCCCTGTTTCAGTTCTGTTATGTCAGGGAGCATTGAGGTTAGGAGTACTTCCACTTAGGCTTAGTGCTAAGAGGTGATAAACTATTTCATCTATATAAAACTACCTTTTCCAGTATACTTAGAAGATGAGGAAGAGAGAATTAGAAAGGTGGAAAGTTGGAGATGGGGTGGTGCTGCATTGCATGGGAGAAGGGAGCACAAAGGGTCATTGTTTTCAGTGTTTTTTAGAATATATTCTCAAGTCCAGTGTGGCGATTCCTCAAGCATCTATAACTAGAAATACCATTTGACCCAGCAATCCTATTACTGGTTATATATCCATAGGATTATAAATCATGCTACTATAAAGATACATGCACATGTATGTTTATTGCAGCACTATTCACAATAGCAAAGACTTGGAACCAACCCAAATGTCCATCAATGATAGACTGGATTAAGAAAGTGTGGCACATATACACCATGGAATACTTTGCAGCCATAAAAAAGGATGAGTTCATGTCCTTTGCAGGGACATGGATGAAGCTGGAAACCATCATTCTAAGCAAACTATCACAAGGACAGAAAACCAAACACTGCATGTTCTCACTTGCAGGCGGGAATTGAACAATGAGAACACTTGGACACAGGGCAGGGAACATCACACACCGGGACCAGTCGGGGGGTGGCGAGCTGGGTGACGGATAGCATTAGGAGAAATACCTAATGTAAATGACGAGTTGATGGGTGCAGCAAATCAACATGGCACATGTATACCTATGTAACAAACCTGCACTTTGTGCACATGTACCCTGGAACTTAAAAATATAATAAAAAATGAAAAAAGGAAAAAGGAATATATTCTCAAGTCGTGCTGACTTGTAGACCTAAATTAAAAGGATAATCTTAGGGGCTTTTGAAATTAAACTAATTAATAAGGTTTTGTCAAATTTACTGTTGGCAGGACATCTTGAAGAAAACTTTGAAAAATGCTTAGTATAATTTGCATCTTTAAGTTCTACATTCACTTTAAGAGTGGTTTTTTTTCTTTTTCTTTTTTTTTTTTCTGTTAGGAGCACTCCCTAAGGCGTATCCTGATAATCATCTCAGTCAAGTGGATGTAAATGAATTGTTTTCAAAATTGCTAAAAACAGGAATTCTCAAATTGTCCCAACCTGATTCAGCTACAACACGTAAGTGTGATTTTATACTTAAATGTACACAAAGCTTCATTAAGTTTTTGAAATGTATGATGTAATATAATGATATAAGTTATGATAAAGGTCCTTACAATAATTGAATTCGTAGGTATACCTTTTAGTTTTGATTTTTGGTTTATAATGAAATTCTTTTAGATTTCCTAAGATTGAACTATCTTATAGTGGACATATTTTTCAGTTAATTAACATACCTAATGTGCAGGCTTTTTACCAGTAATTTTATGTTAATTTAACTTTTGAAAAGATTTTGAATATTGATGAAATAAATGACTTTTTTTATTTTTTTTTATTTTTTTATTTTTTTATTTTTTTTTTTTTTGAGACGGAGTCTCGCTCTGTAGCCCAGGCTGGAGTGCAGTGGCCGGATCTCAGCTCACTGCAAGCTCCGCCTCCCGGGTTCACGCCATTCTCCTGCCTCAGCCTCCCGAGTAGCTGGGACTACAGGCGCTGCCACCTCGCCCGGCTATTTTTTGTATTTCTTAGTAGAGACGGGGTTTCACCGTGTTAGCCAGGATGGTCTCGATCTCCTGACCTCGTGATCCGCCCATCTCGGCCTCCCAAAGTGCTGGGATTACAGGCTTGAGCCACCGCGCCCGGCCATAAATGACTTTTATTATAGATGACTTTTAAGAGAACAGAGTTAACATCACATATCAAAATAAAAAATTGTATTAGGTTCCTTGGCCAGTAAACTTGAGATCAGAAGCACTGAATAGATTAGGTAGATTTCTCTATAAGAATATATGGAGAATGGTATTAAGAAATGTGTGTGTCTCTTCTTAATTGAAGAAGTAAGTGAAGTAGCTGCTCAGCCTCCCCCTGAAGAGGAGGAAGATCAAAATGAAGATCAAGATGTTCCAGATCTTACTAATTTTACAGTTGAAGAATTGAAACAGTATGTAATCTAATTTTCTTTAAGATAAAGAGGCAGTGACTTTAATAACACTGTTACAGTGGACATTGTTACTATTAGTGCTTTCCCTTTCCCTTATCCCTTTTACTGTTTTAACATTGAGGAAGTCTTTTTTTTTTTTTTTTTTTCACTGTGGTAAAATATACATAACATAGTCTTTGGGAAGCCTTTTTTTAAATCTTCTTTTAAAATATGTCTGGTGTACAAGTACTTTGGCCAAAGGCCACCCCCAAAAGTCTCACTCTGCCGCCCAGGTTGGTGTTCAGTGGTGTGATCTTGACTCACTGCAGCCTCTGCCTCCCAGATTCAAGCGATTCTCCTGGGACTACAGGCGTGTGCCACCATACCTGGCTAATTTTTGTATTTTTAGTAGAGACAGGGTTTCACCATGTTGGCCAGGCTAGTCTCGAACTCCTAACCTCAGGTGATCCACCTGCCTTGGCCTCCCAAAGTGCTGGGGATTACAGGTGTGAGCCACCGCACCCGGCCCCTCAAAGTTTTCATTTTTTAATTTGTGATACGGAAAACTTAGGGAGTTTAAATACTAGGTATTGATAACTCATGTATTCCTGTTTAGTTTCATTTTCTGTTTATCATTGTTTCTGTATTGATATTCTTATATTTTTGAGGTTTAGAAATGAGATTTTCATAGTCCAGCATTTACAATTAAAATCTATTTTTCATTTTATAAGTAATGTTAATTGTGGAAAATTAGAACATACTGTAAATAAAATCAAGAAAACACAACTCTCACTTTATGGATAACAGCTATTAACATTTGGTGCATATCTTTTCATAATTTTCTATTGTATTATAAAAAATATTTAAAGCTTTTTCTAGTGAATGAATTCATTAATCCTGTGAGTACTTTATAAAAAATAAAACAGCAAATGAGTTTTTCATTCTTAGAATCATTTTTTTAAATTTGAATTGCATACTATAATGTAAAATCATTTTTTTCAAAGTAATACTTGCACATAAAAGCTTTTAATAAAAGATGGCATTCCTTTTTCCTTCACCCAACACTGTACCCTAGAGGCAATCATTTTATTTGTTTATCTTTTCAAACTATTTTTTCTGGCATTTACCTCTTTTTTTTTTTTTTTGAGACGGAGTCTTGCACACCTGGCTGGAGTGCAGTGGCACTGTCTCGGCTCATTACAACCTCCACCTCCCAGGTTCAAGTGATTCTCCTGCCTCAGCCTCCTGAGTAGCTAGGATTACAGGTGCCCACTACCACGCCCAGCTAATTTTTGTATTTTTAGTAGAGATGGGGTTTCACCATGTTGTTCAGGCTGTTCTTGAACTCCTGGGCTCAAGTGATCTTCCCCGCCTCGGCCTCCCAAATGCTGGGATTACAGGTTTGAGCCACCTATTTCTTATAATATACATAATTTTCTGTTTCTTGATTTATCACATCTGGACATAATCTCCTAACTTTCTTTTTTAATTTTTTTTTTGAGACGGAGTCTTGCTCTGCCGCCCAGGCTGGAGTGCAGCGGCCGGATCTCAGCTCACTGCAAGCTCCGCCTCCCGGGTTCACGCCTTTCTCCTGCCTCAGCCTCCCGAGTAGCTGGGACTACAGGCGCCCGCCACGTCGCCCGGCTAGTTTTTTTTTTGTATTTTTTTAGTAGAGACGGGGTTTCACCGTGTTAGCCAGGATGGTCTTGATCTCCTGACCTCGTGATCCACCCGTCTTGGCCTCCCAAAGTGCTGGGATTACAGGCTTGAGCCACCGCGCCCGGCCAATCTCTTAACTTTCCAAAAGTGATTTAGGCCAGGTGCGGTGGCTCATGCCTGTAATCTCAGCACTTTGGGAGGCTGAGGCAGGTGGATCACCTGAGGTCAGGAGTGCAAGACCAGCTTGGCCAACATGGTAACATGGTGAAACCCTTTCTCTACTAGAAATACAAAAATTAGCTGGGCGTGGTAGTGGGCACCTGTAATCCTAGCTACTCAGGAGGCTGAGGCAGGGAGAATTGCTTGAACCCAGGAGGCGGAGGCTTCAGTGAGCTGAGATCGGGCCACTGCACTGCATCCTGGGCCATAGAGCTAGACTCCGTCTCCGAAAAAATGGGCAGGGGGTGGATATAGCCAACTCTTGTCCTGTCCTACTAACTCCCCTCCATGTAGTTATAAGACTATTTTTTATTATTCAGTATTAATATTGTGACTAGATGTTTATTTGTTGCTATAACAAAGTACCCGTGTTCTTTGCTTTATTCTACCTTTTTTTTTTTTGAGATGGAGTCTCACTCTGTGGCCCAGGCTGGAGTACAGTGGCGTGATCTTGACTCACTGCATCCTCCGCCTCCCGATTCAAGTGATTCTCCTGCCTCAGCCTCCTGAGTAGCTGGGATTACAGGCGTGTGCCACCACACACAGCTAATTTTTGTATTTTTAGTAGGGACGGGGTTTCACCACGTTCGTCAGGTTGGTTTTGAACTCCTGACCTCGTGATCTTCCTGCCTTGGCCTCCCAAAGTACTGGAATTCAGGTGTGAGCCACCGTGACCGACTATTTTTTTTTTCTTGGAGTTAATTAACTGCTCTGTTTGTTCTCTTACTTTGTCTTCTATATATACCTGTTTCTTCCCAAATAGGGAGCCCAGAATTTAAAAAACTTAATTATTTGCTGACCACGGCAAACTTGTTTCCCAGTGATCTTCTAAGTTTTCTCTTTAGTTATCCATAGTATTATTTCTTCTGTACTTTTTTCACTGTTACACCAGAGTGGAGAAGTTGAATTATTCAGAATGCCAAAGATCTAGAGAGGTGAAATTTAACTGTACTGCATGTCCATCTTGACTCCAAACTAGAATAAGCTAACTATTGCCTTGTTAGCTAGCACAGGATCATTTCATTTTTAGCTAAAAGGAAATAAATAACTGGGTCAGGGCTATCAATAAGAAGATAGGTTCCATGTTGCAAAAGTCACCAAAGTTAAGGTAAAGAAGGTCAATCACATTGTTAGAGAATAATACTGATCTTTGGGTATTAACTGTTTCAGCCAGCTCTTGGTTTCACCATTGTTACGATATGGAAAACTGAAATATTTGTAATTGGCTTTTAAAGGCCATTAAGCCATATTATCAACACTAAAGATTATTTCTTTTTCAAAATAGACGTTATGACAGTGTTATAAATCGACTGTACACTGGTATTCAGTGTTACTCTTGTGGAATGAGGTTTACAACATCACAGACAGATGTTTATGCGGATCATTTGGACTGGCATTATCGGCAAAATAGAACTGAAAAGGATGTTAGCAGAAAAGTCACTCATAGACGTTGGTACTACAGTTTAACAGTAAGTAACCCATGTGCCTCCATAGTATCTTTTAGGCTTAAATTATATCATTCTAAAAGTATATTAATTTTAGTAATTTTAATAATTATTAAAATTTAATGATTTTAATAGATAATTTAATAATTCAATAATTAAAATTTAATAATTTTAATAATTGTTGGACTCTAACATGTACATTTCCTGAATAAAATTTGACCTCTAGAATATAAACAGATTTTTAAAAAAATGAATTTTGAAGATTTTTTTAATTTTTTAATTAAGATTAGAGTGTAGCATACAGGCTTGTTCTAGCTCTAAAATTCCAAGGCTCTGGCACTGTTTTTTGTAAAAAACAATGTATTTGAAACCTTTTTTGAATTAGTAGTTGTAACTATAGAGTTACTGGAAAAGATCTTAATTATTGGTTGTTTTATGTTGTCATTAGTTATATGTCTCAAAGTATAATTTTAAATAATATTAGAGCATAATGTAGAAAATAACGTACCCCTACCTTTAAATGGCATTATATTGAAGATACACAGTAAAAATTTAGAAATAAATGGAATAATCTTTTGAAAATCAACTCCTTTTAAGGACTGGATAGAATTTGAGGAGATAGCTGATCTGGAAGAACGGGCAAAGAGCCAGTTTTTTGAAAAGGTGCATGAAGAAGTTGTGCTCAAAACTCAAGAGGCTGCTAAAGAAAAAGAGTTCCAAAGTGTACCTGCTGGACCAGCTGGAGCAGTTGAGGTAAGAGAAGAACGTTTAAATTTTCTCCCAGTGGGAGTGTCCCTCACTTCCTTTAAGTAAATACTCATAAACATATCACTATATTTATATCCCTGTTTTAATGATTTTAAGACTTCTTGAAAGCTCTACTCTTCAATTTTACTTTTATAATCTAGCTTTGAGTTTCATAACTACAGTGGCCACAAGAAGTGAAATGTTTACTCTTTTTGCTGGAAAGATTGACAGAATCCTGTAAATGTATTTTGAATCATAATATATATTGGACATTATTCAAACGTTTGGAACGCTCATAAATTGCTTACTCCACTTAACAAAATGTTTGTATATTTTTACTTAATGGGGTTAAATATGGCCTATTATGTAAATTTCATTTTATATGATTATATTTTAGAGTTGTGAAATCTGTCAAGAACAATTTGAACAATACTGGGATGAAGAGGAGGAGGAATGGCATTTGAAAAATGCTATTAGAGTAGATGGAAAGGTAATTTTCATTTCTTTATAAGGAAGTGTTAAGATTAGTATTTTTTTGTTGGGTTAACACATTACTTTGAAAGGAGGGGGTTTGTAATACTTTTTGTTTGATTTTTGGTCGTAATAAAAAAGGTATTGGACTTTAGTAATAGAATGCTTGAATTAGAAGGGATCTTAGCAGTTACCCGGTTCTGTACTCACTTTACATAGGAGGTTGCACTATTGGTCAGTGACAGACCCAGGACTAGGTCTTCTGAATCTAGTCGTTTTTCTCTCCACCCACACTATTTTGATTGTGGATTTATGTTTCATCATCAAACTGTACTGTGCTGAAAAGAAAGCAAAGATACTTAAATACTAGGGCCAAGAGTTTTTCAGACTCTTTAAGCATAAGGATGAAAATTTGGTTTTATCCATTTTAGGACCAAATAATTTTTTGTCTTCTTTCCAAAGACTATCTTCTGGTTTAAAGTTAAAAAGAAAAATCATATCAGAATAGCCCACTAGAAATGAATATGCACATATTTACTTTTTTTCTTTTTGCTTCAGATTTATCATCCATCATGTTATGAAGATTATCAAAATGTAAGTTCTTTTTGGTTACTGTATTTGCCCTCATTTGCATTAATAGATTTTGCTTTTCAGTTTTTTTTTTTTTTTTGCATCAGAGCAGTATTGTTAAACTTAATATATTGAACTGTTTTTGTTTTTTGATGTAGCACTTAGGTTGTTCAGTAAAAACTGGTGCCAGAGTGACAGAATTGACATATATGAATATCATTTTCTGTGATATGCAAACAATTAAAATTTTGAAATTTATCATTCCTTGCATTTTATTCACTTGAATCATGGTATCTTTTACTAGTCCACTAGGCCCAAAGAAATGTGAGGAAAAGTGAAGATAAGGATCACAGTGGGGATAGGTTTCTAGAGCTATGGGTAGCATTTACTTTTTTTTTTCTTCCATCTCTATTCAGCCATCTAAATAGGTATATTCTTTTTGTTGTTTTGAGACAAATTTTCGCTCTTATTGGGCAGGCTGGAGTGCAATGGAGTGATCTCAGCTCACTGCAGTTTCCACCTCCTGGGTTCAAGCGATTCTCCTGCCCCTGCCTCCCAAGTAGCTGGGATTACAGGCGTGCACCACCACACCTGGCTAATTGTGTACTTTTAGTAGAGACAGGGTTTCACCACATTGGTCAGGCTGGTCTTGAACTCCTGACCTCAAGTGATCCACCCCCACTTGGCCTCCCAAAGTGCTGGGATTACAGGCATGAGCCATCGTGCCCGGCCAAAATAGGTATACTTTATTTAATGATCACATATGGAATCTAAAAACGATACGTTTTTGGCCTTAAAAGTTCAAATGGTCGGCTGAGCGTGGTGGCTTACGCCTGTAATTCCAGCACTTTGGGAGACCGAGGCGAGTGGATCACCTGAGGTCAGGAGTTCGAGACCAGCCTGGCCAACATAGTGAAACCCTGTCTTTACTAAAAATACAAAAATTAGCCAGGCGTGATGGTGGGTGCCTATAGTCCCAGCTACTTGGGAGGCTGAGGCAGGAGAATTGTTTGAACCCAGGAGGTGGAGGTTGCAGTGAGCTGAGTTCATGCCACTGTACTGCAGCCTGCACGACACGAGTGAGACTCTGTCTCAAAAAAAAAAAAAAAAAAAAGTTCAAATGGTCATATTTGTAGGCTGTTTTTAAAACCAAGTAATGGAACAAATAGGTTTTTAGAGATAATGGGTTGGAGGCATTTTGGAAGGTTTATTTAAGTTGTCAGAAGACTAGTGTTGAGGATCATGGTTTGTGGGGATTTAAAAAATCCTCAGACTATTTGAAATTAGGGTAGTAACAAGTCCCAGGATATATGTATGAGTTTAACATCTATGTAGAGATTAAAATGTAGAAGCATGTCTAATCAACTTTTTTTGGGTGTATTAATGTCCTCCAACTTAGCTGCTAACTGCTTAGCTCACTGCTGAGTACATATTGAATGTGCAATATGTATTTTATTTTTGGTTGTCTTTATGGCACATTTTGTTGGGAGGCAGGTGTTTCATTTGCATTTGGTTGTGTGTTCTCTTGTCCATACAAGGGTCTTACAAAACTAAATGTCATTTAATGTGAGAATTTTTAACTTTCATCAGTACTCATAGGGCCTTTCATTTTGTAGACATCTTCATTTGATTGTACACCATCTCCCAGCAAGACACCAGCTGAAAACCCCTTGAATATTATGTTGAACATTGTCAAAAACGAATTGCAGGAACCCTGTGAAAGTCCCAAAGTTAAGGAAGAACGAATTGATACACCACCAGCTTGTACAGAGGAAAGCATAGCAACACCCTCTGAAATTAAAACAGAAAATGACACAGTTGAGTCAGTTTAAATAAAATCAGAAAGGTATGTTTTTCTTTTTTAAAAAAGCTGCTGTTGGATCTAGAAGGTGAAGAATTTTTTTATGTATATATAGACATATCTATATAAATTGTCTAGCTGAGGCAGGGCCTTCAGCTATCATTTGGTTAATAAATACATTTTAGTATTTGCATTTCCTACTGCCTGCAGAGTTTCAGGTGCTTGTTGTGTGAAAGTTCTGTAGATGTGTGCAAATTTAACAAAATGAAATTGTATGTGTAAAAATGTACGATTTTTCACTGTGCAACTGTAAATTATAAATAAAAAATATTTTTGCTATTCATGGAGTGTAATATTTATGCACACCATCAAATAGTTTCTGTACTTTTTATTGGGTAAAAAAGGAATTGAACAGCAACCTCAACATAAGATTTTTTTTCTAGTAGCCTCCCACTGATTAAAGAAGCAAAGTTTGAAGTTTCATCCTTCAAAAGGGGGTTGTGAGAGAGCACCGTAGGGCTTTTCTCAAATAGAAAAGCCAGATTTTGAAAAAATTTTAAAGACAAAATAGGACATATTTGCAGATATATATATATATATGAATATATATATACACACACACACATCTCCAGCTATAGAGAACCATCCAGATGTTCACTTTTGAAAATATCTAATGAAGCAACTTTTATTCTTGAACTTGGACACTGATGCCATCAAACAATTAACAAATATATTTAAGTACTAAAGGTGATTTTTTTTGGAAGACATTTTTCAAATTGTCAAATGATTTAATGCAGATGAACATATTTCTATTTTAAGTAACGGGAATCTGTAAGAATGTTCGCTTGAGATATGGTTAACTTTTTTCTTTTGTTGGTTTTGACTTAGATGGACACCATGAGATGTTAATATTCATACATGTAATAAATAGAATGATGAAGAAACTTTGTTTGTATTTCTTTATTGAAAAGCTTTAGAATGTGACTTTTTTGTTGTCTTTCATCTGTTTTTTAAAACATGAACATGGTACTTGCTATGAGCCAGGCACTCTGAGACAGGTTAGTCTTTTCTGCCATTTATTGGACATAAGCATATAAAACACTGAGTTTTATTGAGCACATACTATGTGGCAGGCACTAGCACTTTCTACATATATTTTCTCTGGTATTCACATCCAATAACTATGTGGTAGATGGTGTCCCCAGTTTACAGATGAAATTAAGCCACTCACTTCAAAATTTTTATTAGAATTTGAACGTGGCTTTATTTCATCTAATTCCATACAATTTCTGCAATTTCAAAAGATACCCCCAAATTGTTAGGATAGAAATAAGCACACCAAACTACTGGAAGGTGGCTTAAGATACTACAAATGTGGTGATATTTGAGTCTTGGAGGATAACCAGGAGTCGAATCCATACTGATAGGAAGGGTATCTTTGGAAAATGAACAGCAAATGTAAAGGCCTGAAATACTTTGTGCTTTCAAAAGTTGACTTCTTATGGTTAAAACTCAGTTTTGAATAGGATATTATGATGAACCATTATTTTTAATTTTTTTTTTAGTAGAAATGGAGTCTCACTATGTAGTCCAGGCCAGTTTCGAATTGCTGGGCTCAAGTGATCCTACTGCCTTGGCCTCCCAGAGTGCTGGGATTACAGGCATGAGCCACGTGCCCGGCCTTTATTTGTAAGTAGTGAAGAGCCTTCTTGGTCATGTTAAGGAATTTTTATTAAACTGATGACCAGAGCAGCAACTAGAAATTTTAAACAGAGGTGACATCCTATCTGCATTTAAGTTTTTGTTTTTTAAGAATCAAGTGAATACAATTTTAGAGACTGCTAAATGCAGAGAGGTCCAGTGGGAAAACTGGTAGCCATTGGATTTGAGTTGTAAACACAGGTGACAGCTGAACTTAAGTATATGAACACTGCCATAGAACTGAGGTCTGTGAATCCAAAAATGCAGGCAAACCTTCCTGTTGTACATTTTTCTGGGGAAACCATCATAGCTTTTATCAACTGCTTACAGGTATGGAACATTCTAAAAGGAAGGTGACATGCAAACCTAAAAGTGTATCAATGGTATCCACATGGAGAAGAGGGTCAAGGATAGGGGAACAAAGACTGGTAGGTGGGAAGGTCAGAAAGCAAATGGGAAAACCAGCAATGGGAAATTTTTTTTTTTTCTTTTTTTGAGACAGTCTTGCTGTTGCTCAGGCTGATCAGTGCAGTGGCACAATCTCGGCTCACGGCAACCTCCCCCTCCCAGGTTCAAGTGATTCTCCTGTCTCAGCCTTCCAAGTAGCTGGGATCACAGGCGCCCACCACCTCGCCTGGCTGTTCTGCATTTTGAGTAGAGGCGGGGTTTCACCATGTTGGCCAGGCTGGTCTTGAACTCCTGACCTTAAGTGATCTGCCCGCCTTGGCCTCCCAGAGTGCTGGGATTACAGGTGTGAGCGGGAAGAAAATTTCAATGGACAGGATAGTCAACAAAATAAAGTCAAGAAAATATGTAAGACTGAGAAATACTCTGTTGACCCAAGAACAGCTGAGTATGGGTGCCAACACCTGGTGCAATGGGTAGTGTGGATAAGAGGTAACAAAATATTAAAAGCTATTTTTTTAAATGAAGTTTAACTCCAGAGATTAAATTGTAGTTAGACAAATAGGAAAGGCATTAGCATGTTAAGAGGAGCTCAGTGGAGAAATGGGTTGAAGATGGAGATGACCAGTATACCAGTCTCAAGGTTGTAATGAGATAGCATCAACAATAGCACAGGAAGGGCTGGGCAGTGGCTCATGCCTGTAATTCCAGCACTTTGGGAGGATGAAGTGGGTAGATTGCTTGAGTATAGTTCAAGACCAGCCTGGGCAACATGGTGAAACTCCGTCTCTACCAAATATATGAAAAACCAGAGGAACGTTGCAAAAAAAATGAAATCACAGGAAGGATTAGCTTTGGAATGGAGGTGGGCCAGTGTTCTCCAAGATGGCCACTAGTATTTACAGTTGGGATTGAGTTCAATTCTTATTTTCTCTTTGAGGTAGGAGGCCAGAGGTAAGGCAGTGATCCAGTTCTGCCCCACATTTGGCTGTGCATTAGAATTACTTATAGTGAATTTAAAATGAATTTTAATACTAAATTTAGAGATGGGGCCTTACCATGTTGCCCAGGCTAGCCTCAAACTCCTGGGATCAAGCCAGTCTCCCACCTCAGCCTCCCAAGTAACTAGATTACACGTGCACACCACTACACCTGGCTTAGAATTAGTGAATATTAAGAGATTCCTAATCTTTGGAGAGTCTCATTGAGTTGATTCTCATCCAGGGCACTTCTAGTATTTAAGAAGCTCCATAGTTTTTTCTAACGAACAGCCAGATCTGGTAAATAATTCAGAAATCAGCATCAGATCAACAGCATCCCCAAAGATAAAATAGAGTCAATATATAACACTGTTAGCTAGAATTAGTAATCTCTCACCATAAAGTGCAGTAAACTAAAGGAAGCCTCAGAAATGATGGAACATTTTCTCTTAAATTGAGTTGAAGTTTTAGAGAACAAATAAAAGGAATCGCATGTTTCCTAAAATCTAAAGATTTCATTAAGTATATATACTCCTGGTTTTACTTAATTTTCCCACTGAAAATTTCCAACTTCGATGCTTTGGAAAATAGAAAGCAATCTCATTGCAATTCAGCTAAAAATAAGCTTTGGGAAGAAAAATAATTATATATAAAAAAACATTCTCATATAACAGCTTAGTATATACATATTTTTTATATGACTGACCTTACAATTCAGTACTAAGTACCCTAATGGAGGTTTATACAAAATATTCAGGAAACTCTAAGGAAGCATCTACCATGCTGCAGGTGGAAAAATGTAGCTGACACTGGTAAACTGGAGGTAGAAATGTAAAATAAAGACTATTATCAAGAAAGATCTGAACTCTTTTAGAATTGGGAAGTTTTTTCCTTATCCTAAATGGGGTCAGCTCCCAGAGATAATAGGCATTATGTTGAGCAGGTGGGGAAGAGTAGCTAAGTAAGAGCCAAAAGGTACCCATGAAGTATCCCAGTGAGGATTTGGGAGTGAGCACCAAAGGGAGAACAAGAATGACTGGGAAACAAGAGAAAATGGCATATAGGCAGAAAGAAGTACAGACTGTCACCAATATCCACTTCATTTTTTTTTTTGCCTGGGGTTGGCCCTGCTCCCTTCTCTGAAACGAGATGTAAAAAGCTGATTTATGATCTCCTGCTTTATCACCCCACTTTGGAAATACTGAGGTAGAAGTGGAGGACTCGTCATATTTACTAACTGGAATCATACCTTCCTACTCGCTAAAGGTTCCAATTCTTGAGAATACTGAGATGACCACTCCAGGATGTATTCGGAACCCTGTTTCACGTAAGAAACCTCTTCCATAGTCAGGCACTTACCTTGAAATCCTGTGCAGTCTGGATATTGTTTATCAATGACTTCTTGCTAAAACCAGTGTGCTTTTCTTAGCTTCTTAATCTCTTCTGGACTACACTCACTTTATTGTTTTTGAGACAGAGTCTCGCTGTGTTGCCCAGGCTGGAGTGCAGTGGCGTGGTCTCAGCTCACTGCAACCTCTGACCCCTAAATTCAAGTGATTCTCGTGCCTCAGCCTCCTGAGTAGCTGGGATTACAGACACCCGCCACCAAACCCAGGTCATTTTTGTATTTTTAGGAGAGGCGGGGTTTCCCCATTAGCTAGGCTGGTCTCAAACTCCTGACCTCAAGTAATCCAGCCTCCCAGTGTTGGGATTACACGCGTGAGTCACTGTGCCCAGCCCACACTCACTTTAGAACTATCTTTTTTTGCTTCATGTGATGGCACATGTTTTTCTCTTCTTCTGTATTTTTACTTAGGATTAACATTTTAAAAATCAAATAATGCAAGTATAAAATATAGTCTCGTTCTATACCCTCTTTCTTGGTCTATAAAGTGACTACTGGGTTAAATTCAGTATAGACCCTTTCCAAATTAAAAAAAAAATTAAAAATTTAATGAGATCACATATGTTATTGTTTTGCACCATTTTTCATTGCCTATACCTTACAACTCTTTCCATGTAGATTAAGGTACACAGATCTGCATTTCTACCACTGTGTAGTATTTTGTATGATGACTGCAGCATAATTTAGCTATTCTTTTACTGATAGATATTAAAATTTCTAATTATTCACAATTACAAAGTTTTATGGTGACTACCATACTACATACATCTGAGCAAGTTATTTTGAAGATCTCACAACCAGTTGGTTCATGGGCAATGTGAATTTGAAATTTTACCATGGTTAGAGCTGTTAGGGTTATGCTAGCTTCAGAGTTGGGAAGTACTCCATCTTTCTCTATGCTTTGTTCCTGGTGACACTTATTGGGGACTGATTATGACATTAATAATTACCAATTTATTAAAGTTTTTTGACTCTTGAGCCAGTATTTTGAAACTCGTATTTTCCAAGAAAATTAGCCAAGTGAATTTTCTTTTTTTTGAGATGGAGCCTTGCTCTGTCACCCAGACTGGAGTGTGGTGGCATGATCTCTGCTCACTGCAACCTCTGTCTCCTGGGTTCAAGTGATTCTCCTGCCTCAGCCTCCTGAGTAGCTGGGATTACAGGTGCCTGCCCCCATGCCCAGCTAATTTTTATATTTTTAGTAGAGATGGGTTTTCACCATGTTGGCCAGGCAGGTCTCCAACTCCTGACCTCAAGTGATCCACCCACCTCAGCCTCCCAAAATGCTGGGATTATAGGCGTGAGCCACCACGCCCAGCCGAATTTTCAAGATTAGTAAAGGCTGAACATTCTTAATCTGAAAATCCAAACTCCTAAATGCTCCAAAGTCTGAAACTTTTTGAGCACTGCCATGATGCAACAAGTAGAAAATTCCACACATAAATACTTAACGTAAACTTTGTTTTATGTACCAGATTATTTAAAATGCTGTATAAAATTACCTTCAGGCTTTGTGTATAAGGTGTACATAAAACAAATGAATTTCATGTTTTGTCTTGGGTCCCATACCCGAGACATCTCATTATGTATATGCAAACATTCCAAAATCCAAAATCTGGAACACTCTGGTCCTAAGCATTTTGGGTAAGTGGTGCTCAATGTGTATGTTACACAAAATAATTTGCTTCTGATTTTCAAAGTCTCCTTCATATCTGTACTATGTCCTTCGCCCTTACTTTTTTATTTTTGAGACGGATTCTCGCTCTGTTGCCAAGCTGGAGTGCAGTGGTGCGATCTCAGCTTACTGCAACCTCTGCCTCCTGGGTTGAAGTGATTCTCCTGCCTCAGCCTCCAGAGTAACTGGGACTACAGGTGCCTGCCACCACCCCAGCTAATTTTTGTATTTTTAGTAGAGATGGGGTTTCACCATGTTGGCCAGGATGGTCTCGATCTCCTGACCTCATGATCTGCCTTGGTCTCCCAAAGTGCTGGGATTACAGGCGTGAGCCACCATGCCCGGCCTGTTTCTTTTTTTTCTGAGACAGTGTCTAGCTCTGCTGACCAGGCTGGAGTGCAGTGGTGCAATCACGGCTCACGGCAGCCTCAACCTCCTGGGCTCAAGTCATCCTCCCTCCATGGGCTCCTTTGTTTCCAGTATCATTTTCTTTCCTTTTCTTCCTCAGATTTGTTGAGTATCTATTTATTGTTCTTTTCAAACACCAGTTAATTACTAACATCAATTTTATTTTCTATTTCATTAACTTCTGCTTTTATTATTTTTGAGACAGAGTCTTGTTCTGTCACCCAGACTGGAGTGCAATGGCACAATCTTGGCTCACTGCAACCTCTGCCTCTTGGGTTCAAGTAATTCTCCTGCCTTAGCCTCCCAAGTAACCGGAATTACAGGTGCACGCCACCACACCCGGCTAATTTTTTTATTTCTAGTAGAAATGGAGTTTCACCATGTTGGTGAGGCTGGTCTCGAACTCCTGACCTCAAGTGATTCACCTGCCTCAGCCTCCCAAAGTGCTGGGCGTGAGCCACTGCACCTGAACTCTGCTTTTATTTTTAATTCCTTCTACTTTTATTTTGGGAGATTGTACTTTTTCTGCTTCTCTGTTACCTGTTTCTGTTTCCTCTTCTAATCCTTCCTGTTATGTGTGTATCCTTTAAGGATTTGTGACATGCTGTCTCATTTCCTCAGTAAATTTATCTACTACATATTGTATAGTGAAAAAAATAAAACCTTTACCATTACTATGTAAGTGGCTATAAACACTATTAATTTGGAGTCATAGTGGGTTCTAATTCCTCAACTCCTACTTGTGTGATCTTGGTCAAATCTGAGCTGTTTCTTCGTCTGTAAAAATAAAAATAACAATACACATTAGGTTGGGTATTATTTGCAAATCATGTATCACAGAAACTGGCCCACATGAGTAACTCGGTAAATGCCTGGTATGCAAAAGGCCTCAGCTGACCCATTTCTTGTTTTGTTTTTTCCTTTGAGGCAGAGTTTTGCTCTTGTCACCCAGGCTGGAGGGCAATTGTGCGATCTCAGCTCACTGCAACCTCCCCCTCTCAGGTTCAAGCGATTCTCCTGCTTCAGCCTCCCTAGCAGCTGGGATTACAGGCTCCTTCTACCACGACTGGCTAATTTTTGTATTTTTAGTAGTTTCACCATGTTGGCTAGGCTGGTCTCAAATCCCTGACTTCAGGTGATCCGCCCGCCTTGGCTTCCCAAAGTGCTAGAATTACAGGCCACCATGCCCGACCCAGTTGCCCCATTTCTAAAAGTGAGGGGATTAGGACAACTAATCCCAAATTCACTTCCAACAGTGAAAAACTTTATCTTCAGCCTATTAGTTCACCTGCCTGACAGTCAACTGATCAACCCACCCACTCACCCACACAACAGTGACTAAGCCCTTCTCTTAAATGAAATATTCTAGATGTCAGAAATGCCAAGATTTTAAGATACAATCCCTACCTTCCGGAAGCTCAGGGTCCTTGAGGGTTGAGGAAAAATTGTTAAACAGATAATTATAATACAACGGGATAAGTGATCTAATAAAAGGTTGTGGGAATTCAGAGACTTTGAGGTGCTCCTGCAGCAAAATCCAAGACCTATGTTGGAATCCTAAGTCAGGTATTTAATACTTACTACTGAAGGGGGAATTAATGAATTTTATAATTATGTTAGTCAAGAAGTTTATTCTTTTCCTTAGAGGTAGAATGTAATATAGCCCCCTGGTCTGGAGGCCTGGGTTAGGAAAGAATATTAACTGCTTATTTCTCCTCTATGCACGGAGAGGCTTATCTGTGTTCCATGGTTTCACATTCCTTGAGGCACGGCGAGGTCTTGCTTCCCTCCCCAGCGCGGCTGTAAAGTCACAAGGTTGATAAGCAATTACTACAAAAGCATGTATTCCCAAGGATATAAGACATGTGCTGTAACAAATGTAAAAGAGTAATTATCTGCCTTTGTTCTTGCTTCTGCAAGCAGGCTTCCTGCAGCACGAAACTCCCCCCACAAACTGCTTAAAAGGTAACTGATCCCTTTGTTCCGGACTCAGTCTTTCTGGACCCTAGTCCGACTGAGCCAGTGATCACCTTAATAATAAAGAGCTCTCCTGAACTCTGTTCGGCCTCTCCCGTCTCTCTCATTTGTCCCGCAACACTAGCAGTGTATCCTCAGGCAATTTACTTTTTTGTTCCTTGTTTCTCTCTCTGTAAAAAGGAAGAGGAATACTTATTTTGGCAGGTTATAAGAATTGAGTCAAACTCATTTATGTTAGTATAAAAAAATGAACAAGAAAACTAATATAAAGCACTTAGATCAGTACCAGGCAGATCACAGGAACTCAATAAATGGAAATTAGTAATATTACAAAAGGTGATGGAAGTCAAAGACAATTTACTGTACCTCAAGAGAGTAGAGGTAGGATCAGGAGAATTCCCCAAATGTGTTCACAGACAAAAACTGGGGGAAAGGCAGGGTAGTTTCCTGGTAAGACGAACAGCACATGACAAGGCACAGAGATACTAAAAAGTATGCTATGTTTCTAGGACCAGTTCGTTATTCCAGAAGGGAGAAGGCAATAAGGGTGGAAAAACTGGGCCGAGAGGGGAATCTGGGTTGGTGATGCCTCTGGTGGGCAGATAATTCTTACTAATTTCTGTATTTTCTGCTGCTGGTACAAAACGTGACCCATATGTTTCCAACAAATGATGAAACAATTCATTCCTGTTGTTAAGCAATAGGGTTGTAGAGAAATATTTGAGCAGTAAACATGCTACAGTGAAAGGAACCCCGGATTTGGAGCCAGGAGACCTGAAGCAGTCTTTTGACTAATGACCTGTGTTTTTATAATGGTTTTACAACTTACCTGCTGCCTGGCCTTACCAACGTACCGACATATTGAGTCTCTTGACCTATAAAATAGGGGTAACATCTAACAAGCGATTATTTAAGAGTTGACGCTAGTAAAGTACTCAATAAAAACAGCGGCTGCAGCTGCTAAACTCTCCTTTAGGTCTTTTTCCATACTTGCGAAATGACAGGGTTACAAATTTCCTTCCAACCACCACTGAGAAAGTATACTAGGTTTGCTCAAGGACAAAAAGGCCCCGCCCGGTCCGCGCCACACAGGTCACCTACGCAGAATGCAGTCCTGGGAGGTTCCACTTGTGTCGCTCAGCGATGGAGGGCGCGATCGATGACAGGCCACTCCAGAGACGGACCTAGATAGGCTCGTGTGAGGCCGAGCCGAATTTTACCGAAAACCAGTTCACACCACCACCCGATTTGTCCAGACGAAAAGCCAAGAAACAGCTGAGGGAAAGGAAACCGGAAATGGCGTGAGCCGTGAGGAACGGGAAATGACCTCAGCACGTCGGAAGTGTACTCGTTTCCAAGGCGACGGCCTTGCTGCCTCTCCAGCCAAGTGACTGGAGTCGGGAGGCTGGAAAGCAGCTCCGAGAAAGTACCAGCCGAAGGCGGCCGCCGCCACAGCGACTCTCAGGGAGTAGCAGACGAAGACGGCGGCCGCCGCACTAGCCACCACGTGTGGAGGATAAACGGCCTACACGGCCATTCCAGCGCCGAGTCAAGGGAAAGAGTTAGCGACGACGGGGAAAGAAAACGTGAAGAGGGTGACCGCCGCTCCAGGGTCGCTGCGGGAAGCCTAAGTGGAGACGCCGGCTTGTCCCGCAGTGACTTGAGAAGGGTCAGTGAAAACCTCGGCCACTGCCGCAGCGTCTCTGGGGAGAGAGTTAGGGGGGATAGTGGCCGCAGTCACAGAAACTCTTGGGAGAGAGTTAGGGGAGACCGCAGCTTCTGCAGCAGCGACGTGAATTTTAGTGAAGTTGGAGGCCACCAAACTGCCGACTCCAGGGGAACTACCAGAGAAGACCGAGGCCTCCGCCTAAGTGGTACTTGGGAGGGAGTCAGTGACGTCCGGGACCCGCGAACTAGTGACTTCGGGTATAGAGTCAGAGACGATCGCAGTCGCCGCCTCAGTGGCTCCTGGGAGGGAGGGAGTGTCGATGGCGGCCACAGCCTCGGTAGTTCTTGGGAGGGAGTAAGTGAAGACTGCGGCTACGCAGCCAGCGACTCCTCCGGTGTGAGCGGCAGTGAAGACGCCAGCTGCCGCCTCAGTGGCGTTTGGGAGAGAGAAAGTGAAGACGAAGGTTTCTGCTGCAGCTTCTGGGAGAGAGCAAGAGAGGACCTTGGGCCCCGTCCTAGTGACGACGGAGAAGAGGGCCGCTGCCCCTGCAGTGGCTCGTGGGTGAGAGCAAGTGAAGACCGCGGCAGCATCAGGGGCCTGGACTCAACTACTCCCCAGAGTCGGAGGTGTTGCACCATGCCCGGGGTGGCTAATTCAGGCCCCTCCACTTCCTCTAGGGAGACTGCAAACCCCTGTGAGTCAGACTATGTCGTTGGCCCTCATCTCTGCCACATTCCTTTTCTTACTTAAGCGTGCAACAGTCTTAGCCCTTTCTGGCATTTCCTTTTCTCAGGTGTCGCTCCCCGTTTCCCTTTCTAATTTGTTTTTGGAGATACCAAAGCTGTCAACTTTCCCCTGTTCTGTATTATTTCAGCTTTCTTTCCTTTTTTCCATCCACACCAGTCCTCCGGGTCTTCTTGCCCAGCTTAACATCAACTCTTGTTCAGTCTTACGGACTCTTTTAAGTTCTTCCTTGGCTTCCCTGAAGCATTTGACCCTGTGGAGACGACAAATTAGTACTTACTTAGTTTTCTTCTTTCACTCCATTGAGTGACCCTTTCCTTTGCCGTTTTCTTTTCTTCTGCCCTCTTAAATGCAGCTTTCCCTCCTTGATGATGCCATCATTGGTTCTCTTCTTCTTGTCATTTACTGTGACTTCAGTACTACTGATGGCCCTCAAATCTGTTACTCATTCAACCATCCGGTAAATATTTACTGCGTGCCTACTTTGTGCTCTGTGTTAAGGAACTATCAGTAAAGAAGACAAGGCACATTCTTTACCTTCTAGTGAGGAAGATAAATACTGAGCAAATAATAACAAGTGAGGTGAGTGTTATAAAGGATGGTAGAATGCCACTGATTCCAGTAGGGGGTGAGTATGGGTGTCAGAAAAAACATTCTAATGCAGAGACACACGTAACACTGAGACCTGAATTCTGTATCTCTCCTCGGAGCTGCAGATGTATACATATGTCTCCCTTCTGGAAATCTTCCTTGGGTACCTCAAGAACAGCATGTCCAAATTGTAATTTTGTATCTATATATCCTCTCTGTCCTTCAGTGTTTGCTGTCTCAACTAATGGCACCACAGCACTCAGATGACAAAGCCAGACATCTTGGAGTTATCTCACTACTTTTCTCTTATTTCACCCACTGAATCCATTCTAGTTTAGTTCATTCTAATTTTATTAATATTTGTTGAATCTGTCTGCTTTTCTTTTCCCACTGTTCAGGATCTCATTTTTTCTGGTCTAGACTATTGTAAAGTGTATTCTTACATGATCTACCTACTCTTTTTTTTTTTTTTTTGAGGCATTGTCTCGCTCTGTCCCCCAGGCTGGAGTGCAGTGATGCGATCTCAGCTCACTGCAAGCTCCGCCTCCCAAGTTCACGCTATTCTCCTGCCTCAGCCTCCGGAGTAGCTGGGACAACAGGCGCCCACCACCATGCCCGGCTAATTTTTTGTATTTTTAGTAGAGACGGGTTTCACTGTGTTAGCCAGGATGGTCTCATCTCTTGACCTCATGGGATTACAGGCGTGAGCCACCGTGCCGGACCAATCAACCTACTCTCTAGTTTTGCCTTTTTGCTCCCCATTCAATAAATTCTCTTCCCTGAATTTAGCCTTGTAAACTCAGCCTTACAACTCTCAATCATTATAATTCTTCTGTTTAAAATTCCTCAGTGATTCTCCACTGTCTGCTCAAGTCCAAGTTTTTAAAAATAAGTTTCACCATTGTCTGTATCTTGTCTAGTTCTAGGCAATATTTCCCCTTAATACTTTAGTAATAGGATTTGTGTGTGTGTGTGTGTGTGTATGTGTGTGTGAGATTTCTTGACAGTTCATGCTGTTTAGAATGCCTTTCACTGCTCCCACTTTCCTTGGCAAACTCCTGTTAATCTTTGAAGATTCTATCTTAGATGTTACTTTCCCCGGGAATCCTTCTCTGTTCCCCTTCCCTCCTACCCTAGCTGAGTTTGAAGTCATCTGTGCTTCCACAAGTTCCTATGAGTATTTCCATCATTGCTTTTACCACATTATTTTGTATTTTGTGTTTGTATTTTCTCTACTAATCTGTGAGTTCCTTGAGGGTGTCTTCATCTTTTTATTCTTATGGTAGATACCAAACTTATGTTGAGTAGATGGATGGGTGGATGAGTGAATAAATTGGGATGGAATGTGGTGAGAAAAAAGTCCATAAAATTAGATGGAGCCAAATTATGGGAGGCCATAGAGGTCATACTGAGAGTCTGGGTTTTGTTTTGTAGACTAGCAGTGGCCAACCAGTAGCAGTTTAGAGTAGGGGCATGAAGTGATCCGGATAGTTGGTCTGTATAAGATGGATTAGAGGAGTGTCTGTGTAAAATAAGTAGAGTGGATAGAACATCATTTGTAGGTCTAGCTGTGCTAGTTTAAAGGAGAAGAATGAAGTTCTGGCCTAGGGATTAACATCACTGAATGTTTATTAAAGGGGTGTGTGTGTGTATGTGTCTGTGTGCACACCTTACATAAGCTCTTGTTCCCATTTGCCATATATCTTAATTGTTCCTCAAGGTCTTGCTTGAATATTTCCTCCTGTATGACTTGTTTTGTTTCTCCTTAATTTTACCTGTACTCTCTGAGGACATTGCTGTCAGGTTTTTGTTTTCTTTATGTATTTATCCAAATAGATTTTAATGTGTTGGTGGAAAAAAAAGTATTAAATCTACGTCCATTTTCTATCATGTGCTTGACTCACGGTAGATGTTCAGAAAGGCTTTTTGAGTACATTTATAGCATTTTGCTAAGAGCAAAGATATAATTAGAGTATATAAAAAGATGTAATAAAAGTAAGATATAATTCCAGTGTAAAATATGATTTTTGCCCTTAAGAAATTAATATTTTGATTGTGGAGAGAGGACAGGTACATAGATAAATAGTAGTACAAGGTTGCACAGATCATTTGCCAGAAGTGTTGGTGAGCTGTTTTCAAATCAACTTCAGGTCAGGAATCATGCCTGTTTTATTTAGAGAATGCTGCAGTTGAACTGCTTACTCCTTCAGACTTCTCTAATAGCTGTCTGTTCATGCTTAGATACCTTTATTGCCTCTAGTTCACAATGCTTATTAATTAAATTATAAAATATGAAGCACTAACAGTATATGAATTAAAAATTGTAGCCTGCCATTCCTTTCATAGTGTAAGATATAAATTAGAAATGTAAGAAAGATGTTGATAAAATATATCTGCATGTATGAGAGGAGGCTCTGGTGAAGTCTTTTTCACTAGGGAGGCCTTTGTTATGGAGAACACATTAGGCATATTTCAAAATGGTTACTTTCTCCTTCTCACTGCCAAATACGTGAGTTCCTGGCTTTTCACCATGGTAACCTGGTGAGGTTTGTGAAGGTAAAATCTATGAAAGTGTAGTGGCTCCCTAAGTAAGAGTGTGACCCCTAGAAGTTTCTCATTCTTTGACCAGTATGTACTCAACCTCTGGCAAGTCATCAAAATACCATGTAAGTGCTTCTATCACTTTATGACTCCAGTGCTTCTGCTCTAGGACTATATTTTTCTGTATTTGTCTCTGCAGATTTGGGGTAGCAGTTTGCCCTGAGACCTCAGTTCTCTGATGGGTCCAAGAAAAGTTGTTCATTTTCTGTTTATTCACTTTTCCCTATAAGGATGGGAATGTCAACTTCCATGCTTTTTACATGTCAGTGTTGGAACCAGAAGTCTGTTTAAGATATTAATGACAAACGTCTTTGTAGTAAATTATTTGGAAAACCAAAGTAATTTTGTGCTTTCTGTTAGATCACGGTTTTAGTCTTTTTTTTTCTTTCACAGTTTTGTAGTACATTGTAAATAATTTGATTTTTCAGTAGGTTCCAGGAAGAAGGTGCATTTTGGCAGCATACATGACGCAGTACGAGCTGGAGATGTAAAGCAGCTTTCAGAAATAGTGGAACGTGGAGCCAGCATTAATGAAGTTGATGTTCTCCATAAGTTTACCCCTTTACATTGGGCAGCACATTCTGGAAGTTTGGAGGTAAGGAACTATACATACCACTAAACCGAGGTTAAGTTTATAGCAATAACAGTTTTGTAAATTTAGCAAACAGGGTTGAGACCTTCTGGTAGGTACTGCATATATTTTCTTTTCAGTCATAGTCATTTAATATTTGGGTATTCCACTTTGCTAGGACTTGATAACAAATTATCCCAAAATTTAGCATAATAAAATAATGATTTAGTTATACTCGTGAACAAACGTAAGAATTTGTATCCCAGAGACAGCTTGTCTCTGCTCCATGATATCTGGGGCTTCAGCTGGAATATTAAAAAGCTGGGGCTAGATTCTTCTGAAGGCTTGTTCACTCAAGATGTCTCTGGTGGTTGATGCTGGTTATGGATTAGGCACCTTAAACTTCATTCCTGTGGGCCTGTTTGTGACGACTCTACATGTGAGCTGGTTTGTACTTCCTTACAATATGGTGACTGGGTTCCAGAGGCAAGCATAGAGGATAACTTGGAGTGGATAATATAATGAATACATATTCTAACAATTTTGCTTTAGTAGCGTCAGATTTTAGAAAAGAAATAGAATGTTGCAGGTACATTTGAAGTCCCTAAGTACCCCTCTCAGGTGCCATTCCTCTGCTTCCAACTCCAGAGATAACTATTACCCTGATTTTGGTGTTTATTATTCCCATCTATGTTTTATGCTGTTATTACATATGATTATATCATTGTTTTGAATGACATTATACATTATATAAATGATACCACATTATGTGTATTATTCTTTAGCTTGCTTTTTTTGTTCAACAATATGTTTTTGAGTTTTAGCCATGTGGTTACATATATGTACTCTAGTTCATTTCCTTCAGCCATGTTGTTTTTCTATTCTTAGACTGGTATCAGAATTTATCTGTTTTTGGATTGTTGGATATTTATTTGGTTTCAATTTTTAGCTAGTACAAACTGCTTAGTGAGTATTTTAATGCAAATCTGAACATTGGGCTCCATCCTCGTAACCATGTCCTTAGATTTAATTAATTTTATTTTTTTATGTGTGCATGTGTCTTTATAGCAGCATGATTTATAATCCTTCGGGTGTATACCCAGTAATGGGATGGCTGCGTCAAATGGTATTTCTAGTTCTGGATCCTTGAGGAATTGCCACACTGTCTTCCACAATGGTTGAACTAATTTACACTCCCACCAACAGTGTAAAAGCATTCCTATTTCTCCATATCCTCTCCATTATCTGTTGTTCCCTGACTTTTTAATGATTGTCATTCTAACTGGTATGAGCTGGTATCTCATTGTAGTTTTGATTTGCATTTCTGTAATGACCAGTGATGAGCTTTTTTTCATATGTTTGTTGGCTGCATAAATGTCTTCTTTTGAGAAGTGTCTGTTCATATCCTTTGCCCACTTTTTGATGGGGTTGTTTGTTTTTTTCTTGTAAATTTAAGTTCCTTGTGGATTCTGGATATTAGCCCTTTGTCAGATGGATGGATTGCACAAATTTTCTCCCATTCTGTAGGTTGCCTATTCACTCTGATGATAGTTTCTTTTGCTGTGCAGAAGCTCTTTAGTTTAATTAAATCCTATTTGTCAATGTTGGCTTTTGTTGCAATTACTTTTGGTGTTTTAGTCATGATGTCTTTGCCCATGGCTATGTCCTGAATGGTATTGCCTAGTTTTTCTTCTAAGGCTTTTATGGTTTTAGGTGTTACTTTTTAAGTCTTTAATCCATCTTGAGTTAATTTTTGTATAAGGCTTAAGAAAGGGATCCAGTTTCAGTTTTCTGCATATGGCTAGCCAGTTTTCCCAGCACCATTTATTAAATAGGAAATCCTTCCCCTGTTGCTTGCTTTTGTCCTGTTTGTTGAAGATCAGGTGGTTGTAGATATGTGGTGTTATTTCTGAGCACTCTGTTCTGTTCCATTGGTCTATTTATCTGTTTTGGTACCAGTACCATGCTGTTTTGGTTACTGTAGCCTTGCAGTATAGTTTGAAGTCAGGTAGCATCATACCTCCAGCTTTGTTCTTTTTGCTTAGGATTGCCTTAGCTCTATGGGCTCTTTTTTTGTTCCATACGAAATTTAAAGTACTTTCTAATTCTGTGAAGAAAGTTAATGGTAGCTTGATGGGAATAGCATTGAATCTGTAAATTACTTTGGGCAGTATGCACATGCTGTTTTATCTGCCTGTCTCATCTCTTCCCACTGGTTACCTGGTTGAAATCCAGGTCAGTCAGTATCCACTTGGTAAAGCTTTCTGTTTTTGCCCTCAATATCTTCCAACTGGTTACTGACTCCTTACTGCTACCTCTAAATCTTATAAATTTTAAAAGTGTATCACTTAAAATTTTATTCTCTGTTAGATTTTGAGCTCTTTGAAGATACCATTTGAGTCTTATTCGTCTTTTTTTCCACAATACCTAGCATGGTGTCTAGCATATTATAGGAGTCACATCATAGGTTCACAATAAATGTTTCTCATGTTGCTGAATTTGTTGAATTAAATTTATTTGTTCATATTTTTAGTGTCTAGCACAGTGCCCAGCAGATGTTCAATAGATGTTGGTTGGATTTTTTTTTTTTTTCCCAAATAGGGTCTCGCTCTGTTTCCCAGGCTGGAGTGCAGTGGTATGATCTCAGCTCACTGCAACTTCTGCCTCCCAGGTTCAAGCAACTCTTCCACCTCAGCCTAACATGTAGCTGGGAGTACAGGTGCATGTGCCACCATGCCTGTCTAATTTTTTGTAGTTTTGGTAGAGATGGGGTTTCACCATGTTGGCCAGGCTGGTCTCTAACTCCTGACCTCAAGTGATCCACCCGCCTTGGCATCCCAAAATGCTGGGATTACAGGTGTGAGCCACCATGCCCCAGCCTGTTTGTTAGATTTTATCAAACATAAACAGAAACCAAAGATTTTAGTGCTTTCCTCTATTCCCACTTAAAGGTCATCTCCTAAATTTTTTTTTTTTTTTTGAGAGGAAGTCTTGCTCTGTTGCTGTCTTTGCTCACTGCAACCTCTGCCTCCTGGGTTCAGATGATTCTTCTGCCTCAGCTTCCCGAATAGCTGGGACTGCAGGCACGTGCCACCACACCCGGCTAATTTTTGTATTTGTAGTAGAGGCGGAGTTTCACTACGTTGGCCAGACTCGTCTCAAACTCCTGACCTTGTGATCCACCTGCCTCGGCCTCCCAAAGTGCTAGGATTATAGGCGTGAGCCACCGCGCCTGGCCCTAAATGTTTACTTGAGCACTACATTAACACCTTTACAGTTTTTTATCCTTTCTGAATTTTCTTAAGATTTTTGGTATTTATATATTGGTTGCGAGAAATAATCACTAAATTAACAATTGGTGAAAACTATGCTTTATTGGACTCAGTTTTTTTCAGATGAAATCTGCTCTTGAGCCCATAGTAAACTTTTCATTTCAGATATACTGTTCAACTCCAGAATTTCCATCTGGTTCGGTTCTCTTCTCTGTTCTCTCTTTTCTCTTTTCGAGATAGAATCTGGTTCTATTGCCCAGGCTGGAGTACAGTGGCATGATCTCGGCTCACTGCAACCTCTGCCTCCTGGGTTCAAGTGATTCTCCTGCCTCAGCCTTCTGAGTAGCTGGTACTACAGGTGCCTGCCGCCATGCCTGTCTAATTTTTGTATTTTTAGTAGAGACATGGTTTCACCATGTTGGCCAGGGTGGTCTTGAACTCCTGACCTTAAATGGTCCACCTGCCACAGCCTCTCAAAATGCTGAGATTACAGACATGAACCACTGCACCCGGCCGGTCAATTGATTTTTAACAAAGATGCAAATGTAATTCAGTGGAGAGCAGATATATTTTCATTAAATGATGTTGGCACAATTACACATATTCATATGTAAGAAAATGGACCTTTAATCCTAAGTGAATTAACACAAAAAAGGAAAACAAAAAACCACTTATTTTCACTTATATGTGGGACCTAAATATTTGGTACACATGGACAAAGAGATGGGAACAATAGACACTGGGGATTCCAAAAGTAGATAGGAAAGGAGGCAAGGGTTGAAAAACTACCTGTTTGGTAACCTGGTCACTCACTATTTGGGAGATGGGTTCAATAGAAGCCCAAACCTCAGCATCATGCAATAAATCCTTGAAATGAATGAACTTGGCACATGTACCGTCTGAATCTAAAATTAAAAAAATAAAGAAAATGAAACTTGAGCCATACTTGGTACCGTATGCAAAAATTTACTCAAAACAGATTGTAGATAAATGTAAAACTTATAAAACTTATAGAGAAAATAGAGAAGAAAACCTTTGCAAATCATGTACCTAAGAACTTGTAACCAGGTTATATAAGGAACTCTCAGAACTCAGCATAAGAGAAGGAAATTTTAATGGGCAAAAGACTTCAATTGACATTTTCTCAAAGAGTACATATGGATGGCAGTTAAACATACGAAAAGATGTTCAACATCGTTAGCCATTAGGCAAATGCAAATTAAAACCACAATGAGATGCCAGTGCATCCCTGTAAGAATAGCAGAAAAAACAAAACCTGAAAAAAATGACAATATAAAGTGTTTACAAGGATATCAAGAAACTGGAACTCCCATACATTGCTAGTGGGAATGTAAAGAGGTACAGCCATGTTAGAAAACAGTTTGGCGTTTTTACAATAAAGTTAAATATATACTTATTTTATGTCCTAGCAATCTCACTTCTACATAATCACCCAAGACAAATGTAAAACCAGTACATGAATGTTGACAGTGGCTTTATTCTCTAGTACCTGAACAATGCACATAATAGTCTTTCCATAAATATTGTTGAATAAATGAATGACTTACTATGATAATTATTGAGATTGAGGTTTTTTTATATTTTATTGTCATTAGTCTCTGTGATAGGCAAATGATATTTACTTGATAAGCCTTTTTATCAAATAATATGATTATGACTTCTATGACAATGTATCCCAATGATATGATCAATTCTTTTATTTTATTTTATTTTATTTTTTTATTTTTATTTTTTTGAGACGGAGTCTCGCTCTGTCCCCCAGGCTGGAGTGCAGTGGCCGGATCTCAGCTCACTGCAAGCTCTGCCTCCCGGGTTTACGCCATTCTCCCGCCTCAGCCTCCCGAGTAGCTGGGACTACAAGCGCCCGCCACCTCGCCCGGCTAGTTTTTTTTTTTTGTATTTTTTAGTAGAGACGGGGTTTCACCGTGTTAGCCAGGGTGGTCTCGATCTCCTGACCCCGTGATCCGCCCGTCTCGGCCTCCCAAAGTGCTGGGATTACAGGCTTGAGCCACCGCGCCCGGCTGATCAATTCTTTTAAAAAGAAAGGTGGTAGAATATACAAATTTGATTATACAAAGACAGTAACACTGTATGTGGTACAGACCTTTAAGTACTGTATTATATTGAGATTTAGATTAATTTTTAAAAATCTTAAAAGATACATTTGACTTCTCTTTTTTTTTTTTTTTTTTTAAATTATTTGTTTTTTAGAATCACTAGAATAACAATGTGTGCTCCGATGCAAAAACTCTGGACCCATTTAAAGATCTATGTTCGAGACTGAAAACTGGCAGCCTTTAAGTGAATTTGATTCTTAGATCTGTTCTCTTTGGCCTGCACAGTATTGGTCAAACAGAATATTTACAAACATCGGATAAGCATTTCACTCATAGCAACCACTAACTGTAATTGGTAGTATCTACACCTTACAGACAAGAAATATGGTCTCCAGTTTGCCACAGTTCCCACTAGTCTCTATTGTTTACCCAACAGTGAGGCCAAATGTTGGTTGCTGTGTCACTGTGCTTGTGCTTTTGTTTTTCTTATACATAGATCTCTCATTCACTTGTGATACTTCTTGTGCTACAGTCTGTTATTTTATGATAACACACCAAATTTAAAAGATAAAAATGTTAAAAACATCCACCTTATCACTTGTTAACATGGTTATTTTCTTAGTGTCTTCATTGGCTGCTCTGGCATGGAGCTGATATCACACACGTAACAACGAGAGGTTGGGCAGCATCTCACATAGCTGCAATCAGGGGTCAGGATGCTTGTGTACAGGTAATAATACCTTATTACTTTTTTTCAGTAAGCTCAATTACTTTAACATAGTTCTATTGGGCTATTGCTATTATTCTAATTATTTGACTCAATAGATTTAGTTTTATGTTCTAAACAATAACTTACTGGATTCCACAACTCAGATATTCTGATACCAGCTATCCACTTAAATAAATGGCTTGCAACCAGAAATCCTTTTATCTCTGATGTAGTTGGCTATCTGGGGTTGTTTTGTGAGATCTCACAGTCATGACCAGATTATCTCCTTTATAGCTTGCTGCTGTGGTCTGAATGTTTGTGTCCTCCAAAATAAATATGTTGAAATCTTAACCCCAGGGTGATGGTGTTAAGAGGTGAGGCCTTTTGGGAGGTTATTAGGTCATGAGGGGTTTGCCCTCATAAATAGGATTAATGTCCTTATGCAAGAGACCTCAGAGAGCTAGCTCACTAGCCTCTTCCACCATATGAAGATGCTGTGAGAAGGCACTATCCATGCAGAATGAGCCCTCACCAGACAGAATCTGCCAGCACCTTAATCTTGGACTTTCCAGCCTCTAGAACTATGAGAAATAAATTTTTGTTGTTTATATGCTCCCCGGTTTATGATATTTTGTATAGTAGTCTAACAGACTAAGACATTTGGCCATGCCTAAAATTTCATATTTAATGTATTGCCTGACCAGGGTGACACATTAATATATGGTGGGATCTAGTATATTAGAGTAATTGTTATTATTCAGTGTTTTGAAATAGACTGGAATTTGGAGGAATACAGAGTCATATAAGCAAACAGTTGGTATTAGTCCATTCTCACACTGCTATGAAGAAATACCCGAGACTGGGTAATTTATAAAGAAAAAAAGTTTAGTTAACTCACAGTTCCACATGGCTGGGAATGCCTCAGAAAACTTACAGTCATGGTGGAAGGGGAAGCAAACACGTCCTTCTTCACAGGATGGCAGGAAGAGAGAACTGCTGAGCAAAGGGGGAAAAGCTTCTTATAAGACCATCAGATCTCGTGAGAACTCAGTCACTATCATGAGAACAGCATGGGGGTAACCACCCCCTGATTCAGTTACCTCCCACCGTGTCCCTCCCATGACATGTGGAGGTTATGGGAACTACAATTCAAATGAGATTTGAGGGGGGACACAGCCAATCCACATCACAGTTCCTGCCAGGAGGAAGCATGAGATTGTTTGAAGGGTCAGGAGCTCTACTCAGTGAGTTGCAAAACGATACAAAGCAAAATCTATGATTAAAGTTCTAATGAAAAATACAGATGAGAAGAATTGTATAATTTAGGAGGAGGTAGAGGGATCATAAATGGAGGAAATAAAACATCAGTTAAGCCCAAAAGAGTGGGTTGATTTTAAAGATTAAGTAATGAGGAAGTATTATAGAGGCAGGCAATACTTGTTAGGAGCAAATAAAAATAATAATTGTCATTCATTGAAGATTTATTGTGTGTCAGTCAGTCTCTCATGTATCATTTCATCCAACACAAACAGTTCTATGAGTTCGCTTTTATAAAGGTTACAAAACAGATTCAGAGTGGTAAGTACCTTGCCTAAGCAAGTGACAGAGCTAGGATCTGAACCTAGACTTGTCCCATTAATCTCTATGCTATACTTCTGTAAGAAGCTCCTGAATTGGAAAATTGGGCTATGTTCAGAGGATGTACCATTATGTTAGTTTGACTGAGTATAGATTATTTATGGTGTGGACTGTTAAGAACCATGCTTGGGTAGACCAGTTTTGTAAAGTGCCTCAGAAATAGAATGAAGATTTTGGATTCATTTTATAGAAAGATAGTTTTTTTCCCCCTCCTCAACCCTGTGATTACCTGGAAAGCAAAGAGAGGTTTTGTTTATGTTTTTGTTGTTTGAGACAGCGTCTTGCTCTGTCGCTCTGGCTGGAGCACAGTGCCCTGGTCATGACTCACTGCAGCATCAACCTGCCGGGTCCAAGCGATCCTCCCACCTCAGCCTCCCAAGTAGCTGAGACCACCAACATGCTTCACCACGTCTGGCTAATTTTTTTTGTAGAGATGTCTGTCAGGGGTTTCTCCCTATGTTGCCTAGGCTGGTCTTGAACTCAAGGGCTCAAGCGCTCCTCCTGCCTTGGCCTCCCAAAATGCTGGGATTACAGGCATGAGCCACTGCATCTGGCTGGGAAAAGAGAGTTTTTATATACATTATATGTGTGTGTGTGTGTGTGTGTGTGTGTGTGAATATGTCTGTATATATATTTATACATACACATAAACATCCACATGAACATTAACAGGGGAATGAGATAATGAAAACAGTATTTCAGGGAATTATTCTAGCAAAATGTGTCCAGGATTACTAGGATGAAGGAAGAGTTTAAAGACAAGAAGGTCAGTTAGAGATTTTTTGCTGTAATCACTAACCAGAGAGGGTAAAAATAGGTGGTGGCAGAGGGAAAGAAAGAAAATGAGCCAAGATACCTTGCAAAGCAAACATTGACAGAGTGTAGTGAAAATTCAAATTTCGAGTCAGAATAACAGATAATTATGATGGAATGAATAGGGAAATCTGAAAAGCAAGGAACACTGGGAAGACAGATGTTTATTTCATTTTGGCATACATTGAGTTTAATGTGTCTGTAGGTCATCCAGGTAGAAGAGGGTCCAGGCGGTTGAAAAGGGGGTTGGAGATAAAGATTACAGGAATGGTGAAGTACAGAAGAGTCTCAAACTCCTGGGCTCAAGTGATCCTTCCACCTCGGCCTCCCAGAGTGTCAGGATTACAGGCATGAGCAACCGCTCCTGGCCGGGACTAATAATTCTTTTAAGCCAATTACTCTGTATATGGTATAACCCATATATAGAAACTGGGCCAATTGCAAATTCAGATGGGACCTCTTTAGATGTACTTAGAAACTTGATTTGGAGCTTAGAACTTGTCACTTTAATTAATTCTTTGATTGAGTCCAAAACCTTGTTAACAAAGGATTCTGCTTTTGAATTAGTGAAGGTTTACATTTCAGTTTTATTAGGTTAGAATTAAAGAATTTAACTTAGTGGCTATCTGTGCTCATGAAAGATTTGTCTTATAAATTATATATACATGCTCAAATCAAAATGTAAAACCAATATTATAAATGTCTTCTAGGCAATGTTAAAACATTTTCTTGAGGCCAAAGTGGGTGGGAGCACGTGCTGCTGGGAGTTGCTTGGCGGCACGGGGCTGAAGGCTAGCAAACCAAGTGATCATGTTGCACAAACAAATTTACTATTCGGACAAATATGATGATGAGGAGTTTGAGTATCAACATGCCATGCTGCCCACGGACACAGCCAAGCTGGTCCGTAAAACCCATTTGATGTCTGAATCTGAATGGAGGAATCTTGGCATTCAGCAGAGTCAGGGATGGGTCCATTATATGATCCATGAACCAGAATGTCACATCTTGCTGTCTTGGCACCCACTACCCAAGAAGCCAAAGAAAGGAAGCTGGCAAGCTGCTTTTCAGACTCAAGCTTTACACAGCTCTCCTTACTTCCTAACATCTTTCTGATAACATTATTATGTTGCCTTCTTGTTTTTCACTTTGATATTTAAAATATGTTCCATACACTGTTTGAATGTGCTAGTAACTGCTTTGCTTCTTGAGTAGAGCCACCACCACCATAGCCCAGCCAGATGAGTGCTCTGTGGACCCACAGCCTCAGCTGAGTGTGATCCCAGAAGCCACGATGTGCTCTGTATCCAGAACACAGTTGGCAGATGGAGGAAGCATCTGAGTTTGAGACCATGGGTGTTACAGGGATCATGTAAACTTGTTGTTTTTGTTTTATCCTGCCTGGTGTTTTATCCTGCCAGGCAACTTGTGGATTTATGTTTCAGTGTACTGGAAACTTTCCATTTTATTCGAGAAATCTGTTCATGTTAAAAGCCTTGATTAGAGAGGAAGTTTCTATAATCTTAAAAAACAAAACAAAACATTTTCTTAGTATTAGCTAAGAATTTCTTACAATTTGCTTGTAGCACACATGTGAGAACATACATAATAATTTAGCTATAGATTAATAAATTGCCTTTGTATAATTTGCGTCTGCGTTTATGGTTTAACATCTATACTCATGTAAAGTCGTTCCTATTTCTCTATTTTTAGGCTCTTATAATGAATGGAGCAAATCTGACAGCCCAGGATGAGCGGGGATGCACTCCTTTACATCTTGCTGCAACTCACGGACATTCTTTTACTTTACAAATAATGCTCCGAAGTGGAGTG
The DNA here is from genome assembly GCF_049350105.2 of Macaca mulatta. Lineage (NCBI taxonomy): Eukaryota > Metazoa > Chordata > Mammalia > Primates > Cercopithecidae > Macaca > Macaca mulatta. The sequence goes on from NC_133419.1 coordinate 83,737,946, forward strand.
GTGAGTGACTCCTATTAATATGTGCTAATGTATGATAATGTAGATGGAATAGCATTTGGTAGTCTAGTGGTCTCTTCCTGACTTTTTAGATCTCTTTTATGACTAATTTAATTTTTCTCTCTACCTTTTCTATCTTTAAACATAGAAGCAATAATTCAGACAAATCTTTTCTTCTCCCCCAAAAAACAATTTAGTATTACAAAGTACTTGAGAGGTTTTGGGTTCTTCATGCCAGTTCAGAGTTTAACTGGTTAGATTACGAAGCTTCAAACAAATCTTAACCAGGTGGTTGTAAATCTTTATGAATTTTTGTATGTCTACCTATGTGTTTGTTTTGAAACTCTTATTTCATATACTGATTTAGAAAGTGATTTACTTCTTCAGAAATTTTGTTTATTGCAATATTTATCTGTAGTAGTTGTAATAACATAGAAGAAGAGAACTACATATATTGAAGACATTGTGGTGAGAGTTGGTGTTTCTATAGTTTGAGAAAGAGTGAAAACTTATTAAATATTTTTTATTCTGTTTATATTCTCGATGATAGTATTTGATCATTCAATCTATCCCTTTCATTTTATTGGTCAGGAATCTAACTGGTAAGATGACTAGTTAAGTTCCTTTTTAAAAACTATTTTATGTGACTCATTCTTTTGAAAAGCCTGTTTTATAAAATTTTACTAGTATTTTATTAGCTCATATATTCAAATTAGTGGTTGCAGTGCATTTTTCTATTATGTTAAGTGTTTGCCTTCTTGTATTAAGAGCAGCCTCTATTAAGCTGCTAGGTTTAGTGTTTTCCCTACAAAATAGGGAGAAACTAAGTCCTTGTGAATGTTACCTCTAGGATCCCAGTGTGACCGATAAGAGAGAATGGAGACCTGTACATTATGCAGCTTTTCATGGACGGCTTGGCTGCTTGCAACTTCTTGTTAAATGGGGTTGTAGCATAGAAGATGTGGACTACAATGGAAACCTTCCAGGTATTTTAAATAAAGCAAATGTTTTAGTTTTTCATTGATATAAACTTTTAAATGTTTGATCTTGTTTAAGAAATTTAAACTGTTGGCTGAGCATGGTGGCTTACACCTATAATCTCAGCACTCTGAGAGGCTGAGGCAGGAGGATCACTTGAGGCCAGGAGTTTGAGACCAGCCTGGGCAACATTGTGAGACCCTCTCTCTACAAAAAAAGTGAAAGAAAGAAAAAAGCTGGGTGTTGTGATGTGTGCCTATAGTCTAACTTCTTGGGAGGCTGAGGATTTGGGAGCCCAGGGATTGGAGGCTACAGTGAGCTGTGATTGTACCATTGCACTTCAGTACAACAAAGTGAGACCCCATCTCTTAAAAAATAAAGACATTGAAACCAATTATTCTGTTAGTCCCTCACAAAATGAAGTAGTGTATATGTTGACATGAACACTTTTTATCTTACATCACACCCATCTTATGTACCTTACGTTTGATCGATTTTTTTTCTGGAACCATATCAGCAAAAGATAAATTGGCAAAATTAAACATAGATTTGCTCTTCCTGCCAATTGTTTCCTTCATCTGCTATCTAGTGTTTTTATTTTTTAACTTCACCTCTCTCTGCCTCATAGACAACTTATTTATTTTTAAATTTAAAATTTTTTTTTTTTTTTTGAGATAGGGTCTTGCTCTGTTGCCCAGGCTGGAGTGGCAGTGGTGTGCTCTCAGCTCACTGCAACCTCTGCCTCCCAGGTTCAAGTGATTCTTATGTCTCAGCGTCCTTTGTAGCTGGGTTTCAGGCACCTGCCACCATGCCTGGCTACTTTTTGTATTTTTAGTAGAGAGGGAGTGTCACCATGTTGGCTAGGCTGGTCTCGAACTCCTGGCCTCAAGAGATCTGCTTGCCTCGGCTTCCCAAAGTGCTGGAATTGCAGGCAGGAGCCACTGCACCTGGCCCAACTTTTTCATTTTTTAAACAGTACTGCATAAGTGGAGGATACTAGTTAATTTGCTACTTCAGTTGTCTAACCTACAGTAAAGTGGCCAGTGGAGACCTAGACTCCACCTTCTTTAAAAAGTGGTCTAGAAATTCTGAAGGATAGATCACAGTGAGATTGGAGTGAAAATGATACTTAAATGATACTTTAAAGAAGGAAACATAGAAAGAGGAAGGGCAGAATAATATGAACAGGACTGATCAAATCACTTTGCCATTTAGAACCTCCCTGGATCCCTGTGGAGCCTCTGATTCCTTGGCTTGGCATGCTGGACTTACATAATTTGGCTCCTACCTACCTGCATGGCCTCATCTTTCTATATCTTTACATTACTGTCCATGATCATTTTGCTTTTTTCTGAAGTTCATCTTTCAGTGTTCATTTAGTGAAGTCTTTTGGTATGAACTTTTCAATTTTTGTGTATCTGAAAATTTATTTTGTTCTCATTCTTTTTACTTTGTATTTTGTAAGGTTTTTTTTTGTTTTGTTTAAAGTAAAATTTAAATTAAAGTCTCAAAAAACAAAAAGCCCCTCTCTCGGCAGTGCGTACAGAGGTGGCAGCCATCTCCTCCTCGGCATCATGGCCACCCTTAGACCCCTTGTAAAGCCCAAGATCGTCAAAAAGAGAACTAAGAAGTTCATCTGGCACCAGACTGACCGATATGTCAGAATTAAGTGTAACTGGCAGAAACTCAGAGGTATAGACAACAGGGTTCATAGAAGGTTCAAGGGTCGATCTTGATGCCCCAACATTGGTTGTGGGAGCAACAAAAAAAAACAAAGCACATGCTGCCCAGTGGCTTCTGGAAGTTCCTGGTCCACAACGTCAAGGAGCTGGAAGTGCTGCTGATGTACAACAAATCTTACTGTGCTGAGATGTTTCCTCCAAGAACCGCAAAGCCATCGTGGAATGAGCTGCCCAGCTGGCCATCATAGTCACCAACCCCAATGCCAGGCTGCGCAGTGAAGAAAATGAGTAGCTACCTCATGGGCATGCTTTATGTTTAAATAAAACTGTAAAAACTGCAAAGAAAACCCAAAACACCAAAAACCAAAAAAAAAATTCTTTTGTGCTAGGCTTCCTTCACTTTTTCAGACTGCTTTCAATTGCTCCATTTTCGCATATGGTATTATTTATGGTATTATTAGTTTTCTTTAGTTTTAGTCTTTCTGATGGATGTATCTCATTGCAGTTTCAAATTTACATTTTTCCTGATGACTAAAAATGTCAAACATCATTTCATATTTTTAATGGCTATTTAGTTATTTTTTTTTGTGAAGTAGGAGTTCAGATCTTTTGCCTATTAGCTATTGGAGTATGTCTTTTTCTTATTGAGTCGTAGGAGTTCTTTATATATTCTAGATACAAGCCCTTTGTCAGTTATGTTTATTACCAATATCTTTTCATGCAAATATCTTTCTAATCTTTCTACTCTATGGCTTGCTTTTTCATTCTTTGGTATTTTTTGATAAATAGAGGTTTTAATTTTTTTTTTTTTTAATGGAATCTTGCTCTGTTGCACAGGCTGGAGTGCAGTGGCACAGTCTTGGCTCACTGCAACCTCTGCCTCCTGGGTTCAAGCAATTCTCCTGCCTCAGCCTCCCGAGTAGCTGGGATTACAGGCATGCGCCACCACACCTGGCTAATTTTTATATTTTTAGTAGAAACAGAGTTTCACCATGTTGGCCAGGCTGGTCTCGAACTCCCGACATTGTGATCCACCCACCTTGGCCTCCCAAAGTGCTGGGATTACAGGTGTGAGCCACCACACTTGGCCAGAGGTTTTAATTTTAATGTAATCCATTTTAATAATCTCTTCCTTTGTAGTTAGTGCTTTTTGTACTTTCCCTATTCTGTGATCATGAAGACATTCCTTTATGTTATCTTTTAGAAATGTTATTATCTTACTTTCACATTTATATTCCCAATCCTCCTAGAACTGACTTTTCTGTGTGTAATACAAGGTAGGGGTCAGTTTTATTTTTGTATTGTCCTTTATCAAGTATACTTGATCATTTTTGTTAGTCTTGTCTGGTCATTAAAAAATCCAATTGTTTCTTTAAACAGGTATAATTCTTTTATTTATAACCAGTAGAGTATTTATAATAATATAGATGTTAAGAAAGAATGTGGCCTTAGGTCTAGACTGCTTGTGTTCAAATCACTCTCATAAAATTATTTTTTATTGATAAGTGTACATATTTTTGGTGTACGTGTAATAATTTGATACATTCATGTAATGTATAAAGATCAAATCAAGGTAATATGGGTAGCCATCCCTTAAATAGTTCTTTTCTTTATGCTAGAAACATTCGAATTATTTTTTTCTAGTTATTTTGAAATACACGATAGACTATGGTTAACTATAATCACCTTACTGATCTGTCAAACACTAGATCTTATTTCTTCTACTGAATTTTATATTTGTACCCATTAATCAACTCTGTTCTTCCTCTCTCCATGCTACCCTTCTGGCCTTTGATAACCACCAATCAATTTACTCTCTATCTTCATGAAACCAGCATATTTTAGCTCCCACATATGAATGAAAACATATAATAGTTGTCTTTCTGTGCTTGACTTATTTTACTTAACATGATGACCTCCAGTTCCATCTATCTTGTGGCAGTGAGAGTATTTCATTCATTTTTGTCTGAATCATATTCCATTGTGAATATACATTACATTTTCTTTATTCATTCATCATTGATGTACACTTATGTTGATTCCATATTTTGGCTATTGTGAATAGTGTATTAATAAATATGAGAGTGCAGCTATCTCTTTGATATAATGACATTTTTTTCTTGTGGATATATACACAGTAGTGGAATTAACTTATAGTTTATATAATATAAATCTAGCTACTCTTGTTTGTTTTTTTCTTCTAGTTGCATGGAATATCTTTTCCATTCCTTCACTTTCAGTCGATGTGTATCTTTATAGATGAAGTGGGTTTTTTGTAGGCAGCATGTAGTTGGGTCATGTTTCTTTATACTCTGTGCCTTTTAATTGGAGAGTTAAGTCTATGTACATTCAGTGTTGTTATTGGTAGGTAAAGACTTACAGCTGCCATTTTGTTGCTTGTTTTCTGGTTGTTTTATAACTCCTATGTTCCTTTCTTCTTGTCTTTCTTTGTGGTTAAGTGATTTTCTCTGGTAGTATGTTTTATTTTTTTGCTTTTTATTTTTTAGTAAATATAGGTTTTACATTGTAGTTACCATGAGTCTTACATTTTATAGATATAACAGATTATTTTAAAGAGATGACAACTTACCTTAGGTCACAAAGAAAGGAATAGAAACAAGGAAAAACCAAAATGCCCTACATATTAACTGTTTCTCCCACATTTTGCCTTTTTGTTGTCTCTATTTACATATTTTTGAGGTTTTTTGTTTGTTTTTTTGAGATGGAGTCTCGCTCTGTTACCCAGCCTGGAGTGCAGTGGTGCGATCTTGGCTCACTGCAACCTTCTCCTCCTGGGTTCCAGAGATTCTCCTGCCTCAGCCTCCCAAGTAGCTGGGTTACAGGCGCCCACCCCCATGCCTGGCTAATTTTTGTATTTTTCATAGAGATGGGGTTTCACCATGTTGGCCAGGCTGGTCTCGAACTCTTGACCTCAAGTGATCCACTCTCCTCGGCCACTCAAAGTGCTAGGATTACAGGTGTGAGCCACTGCGCCCCACCTATTTATATATTTTTGTATTTCCTATCTCTTAACAGATTGCTATAGCTATTATTGTTTTTGTTAGATTTGTCTTTTAGTCTTCATACTGGAGTTATCACACACCACAGTTACATTATTGGAGTATTCTAGGGTTGTCCATGTTTTTAATTTCACCAGTGATTTTTATACCTTCAAATGTTTTCCATTTGCACATTAGTGTTTCTTCTTCCTGATTGAAGAACTCCCTTTAACGTTTCTTATAAGATGGTTCTGGTGATCGTAAACTCTCTCAGGTTTTGTTGGTCTGGGAAAGGCTTTCTTCTTCTTCTTCTTTTTTTTTTTTTTGGTGTTAGGAACATTTTAACCATATATCTTCAATATTATCCATCCAGGACCAAAGTAAGTTCTGATGCAGGAAATGAGTGAGTTTCACAGCTTTCTGAGCCCCTACTTGACCCAGGAAGCCCAGCTAGCCCCTCCTCTGAGTTCCCCGTCTAAAACAGGATACCCCAACTGCTATTGGGAACTGGGCGGCAGTCGTTCTGACTACTTCCTGCTGGTTAGGGGTGAAGAAGGGGCCCTGCAGTTTTGGTGTCCTCCAGAGGGGAACATTTTAGGCCAGTCAGGGACCAGCAGGTTGATCTAGGGGTCCTCGGTAGAAGCCGTGAGTTGAGCTCATTTGAGGTTCCATTTGTAAGAGCATTTGTAGCTTGATGGCCTTGATCCTGGAGGAAACAAATTTGACAAGGAGGTTAAAAATGCAAGGCCCAAAGACGAGTAATAGTAGGATGGCTGTCACAGGGCCTAGAAAGGGGAGGAGCCCAGATATCCATTGGTTAAACATATTCCAGGGTAGTGAATGTTCAAGCTCCTTCTCCTCTTTTAAATGTCTAACAATATCCTGTAATTTTTTGTGAGCTTCAGGCCTTAAGGGACATTGCCTTTGATAAGGAAAAGTGGTGGGGTCTTTTAGCCTGATTTGAACTGGATGGGCATTCTTTGTCTTTCTGAATTGTCCTTCTAAGGCCCAGACTTCAGAGTTGATTCCTTCTTCAAGTAGAGGACAATGAATGGATAATTTATTCCTTATATTCTTGTAGATAATAGCCCCAGCTTTGGCTAATATGTCCCTAATAAGGGTGTGGGACTTTTGGGCGTAACAAGAAAGGCATGTGAAAAGAGCAAAGTCTCCTAATTGCAACCGAGGAGGTGAGAGTAATACCTGGTTATTAGGCTGTCCTAAGATCCTTGAATAGTAACGGACTTTGAGGCAGTCATCTGGGGCAGGAGATTAAAACTGAGATGGCCGCGCCAGTGTCCAGGAGGAAGTCCACTTCCTGTCCCTAAATGGTCAAACTTACTTGGGGCTCTGTGAGGGTGATGGCATGAGCTGGCGCTTGCCCTGGCCACCCTCAGGCCTGTTGCTGAATCATCTGGTTGGGCTTCTGGCCCAGACGGCCTTCGTCCTCTGGGGCAGTGTGCCTTCCAGTGATTGCCTTGGCGTATTGGACATGGGCAAGGGGGCTGTTTGTTTCTGGTTAGACAATCTTTCTTAAAGTGTCCTTGCAAACCACACTGATAACAAGCCCTACTAGGAAATTGGCTTGCTCCTCTTTTGGTTCCCTCTGAGCCACCAGGGTCTGCCTGTCTGAGGGCCATGACTAAGGCTGTAGCCTTTTTCTTATCTTGCTTTTCCCTTTTGGCCTGTTCCTCTTGGTCCCTGTTATAGAACACCGAGGTTGCCAGGTTTAATAATGCCTCTAAATTTTGTTCGGGGCCTAAGGCAAACTTTTGGAGTTTTCTCCTAATGTCAGCCACTGATTGGGTGATAAATTTATCCTTTAGAATAAGTTGGCCTTCCAGGGAGTCCGGAGTTAGGGAGGTGTGCTTTCTTAGGGCCTCCCTTAGTTTTCTAGAAAAGCAGAAGGGTTTTCCTCTTTTTCTCTGCATAATTGTGGATAACATTGAGTAGTTCATAGGCTTTTTCGTAGTCTTCCTCAACCCTTCTAAAATGCAAGTTAGCAAATGCCTGTGGCTCCAATCTGCATGATTTGAGTCAGTATCCTAATAAGGGTCTACAGTGGGTACTGTCTGTTGCCCTGTGGGGAATTTTCCCTTTTCCTCCAGGGTCATTCGATCATTTACCTGGCTAAGATACCATAAATCTCCAAATTGCTGGGCTGCTGCTAAAGCTGCCTCCTTTTCAGTAGGACTTAAGGTCTGATTAAGGAACAACATGATGTCCTTCCATGCTAGATTAAAGGACTGCCCTAACCCTTGTAAAACATCTATATAGTTAGAGGGATCATCCGAGAATTTCCCTAAATCTGCCTTTATTTGTTTTAAATCTGAGAGTGAGAAGGGCGCATGAAAGTGAATGGGCCCAAATTCTCCTCCTACTGTTTGTAAGGGACATAGTTTGGGTGCCTGGCTTGTGGAGTTTGTGTTCTCTTTCTGGGGTGCCTTTAACACTTTGGTGGGGCTGGATGGAGGAGAGTCAGTGGGGGAGGAGAGTGGGGCTGAGGGAAGAGGCCCTGAGTATGGAGGTAACTGTGGGCCTCTGTCATTTGGGCAAAGCTTGCAGGCTTGGCACAGGGCAGTATTGTCATGAAAGGCAAAGAAAGCCTGTACATAAGGAACTTCACTCCATTTACCTTCCTGTTTACAGAAAAGAGCTAGTTGTAGAAGGATGTTATAATTAATACTTCCCTCAGGGGACCAAGTTTCTCCATTTTGTAAGGAATACTGTGGCCAGGCAGTGGTACAGAAGAAAATTAGCCACTTCTTTGTTAAGGTTTCAGGGTCAAATTTGTCCCAGTAATTCAGGATACATCTTAAGGGAGTGTCCGGTTTGGAAGGTGTGGTGCTTATCTGGAATTTTAAACACAGGGATGTCCGCACCCTGGTTAGTCCTGGGACTCGTCTTCCCTAAGGGTATCCCATAAGGGTCAGGTCCAATTGTGTTCAAAGCTCATGGTCCCTTTTCCTGAGCTCTTCATCTACCGGATTTAACCATGCTTACCGGCGGGATGGAAACTTCCCTTGCCTCTGCCATGGATGGAAACTTCCCTTGCCTCTGCCATGCACCTGTTGACCACTAAATGGGGCACAAGGACTGTTGGATTTATTGTGGTCCTTCTGCCAATGCGTCCTACCTGTTCCAGGGTGGCAAGGCCTGGGTCTGGGACACCACTGATGCTTGCATGCTAAGGCCCAATTTATGTGGTCCTGGCTATAAAACTGTCCTTCAAGGAGAAATCTCTGACTTAGTGACAGGAGGTGTATAGTAAGCTTAAAGGGGGTGATGGATGTCCTCTAGGCCAGGGCCGAGAGAACAGCTGCTGTACTTTAGCCTTCTGTCCCCACTTGCCATCAAAGGAGTAAGCCCCCCTCTCAAGGTGGTACCAGTATCCTGTGTCCCAACTGACTGTATTTTCTTTCCTCCAATACTAATTATTGAATGGTTGAAACAACAATGGCTTTAAGACCCGTGCCTATGCACCAGATTGTACTTGAGAGGCCCCAAGAAAGGGGTACGTTTATCTGGGGAGCAATGGAGGAAATGTCCTAAGGCTTTTCTACTATCCACATGAAAATTACAGACCTGTCTTTAAATTGTCCTGATGTGGGGGACCATACACTATGGTGGGGAACTGGCCCTTCAAAATGGCCATGAAATGGCGACACTTGCCTAAACCCTGGAGGGCACCATGAACAGGGATCTTCTGGGCACCACCCCAAGAATTCAAGACTTCTAAATAGGGAATCTTGATCCTGCCTAGGGGGAATAACCTTACTTGTAAGATGAGGAAAGAAGTCTAGCCGGCAGACATTAGGACCCAGGAGGCAGGAGACAGATGTGGCTGTCTCACGCTCAGTAACCCGTGCAGGGAGAGATTCTTGTGGGACCATAGTCTCAACCAGGATATCTAGGAGACTAAGACATCCACTGAGCACTCCTGGGTGTACTTTGGGACCACCACGGAAAGCGAAAGAATTGGAACTGGTTCCAGGCCAACCAACGCTCCCAACCCCAAAGGGTTGGGGGTTGTTAGAGAGCCCTTTTCCAGACAGCCTGACACCCATGTCTTTAGTGTGGTGGCTGTGCTAGTTGCCTTTAAGTGGCTGACAGGTGCCCGGTTTAGCCTCTGAATTCTGAGGAAGGACAGGACGGAATAGCAAGTGAAAGAGGTCTAATTGTACTCACCACGTGACGATGTAGATGCCTTTCCTGGAGACTCCTGGCTGCCTCGCAAAATGTAACACCTAAGGTTCTTGCCTAGCCACGCCAAAGAATTGGTGTGGCAGCTGACTGCGGTGAGTCATGAACCAATAAAGAGAAAAAGCTGTAGGCTTTATTGAGCAGAGTGAAAGTACGAAGATTCCACAGCATGGAAGGGGTCCGGAACGGGTAGCCCTTCTGTCTTCTTTATAGTTGAAGAAGCTTTGCTGGATTCTTGGATGGCAGGGTTTTGTTTTGTTTTTTTCCTTTCAGCACTTTGAAAAGGTCCTGTTCCTTCCTGACCTGTGTGGTTTTTCTTGAGAAGTTTTTTGCCAGACAAACTGGGGCTCCTTTGTATGTTATTTGTTTCTTTATTGTTTCTGCTTTTAAGATCCTTCCTTTGTCTTTGACCTTTGAGAGTTTGATTATTATATGCCTTGGGTAGTCTTACTAGGGTTGAATCTGTTTGGTGTTCTGAGACCTTACTATTTGTGGATATTTATATTTATCTCAAGTTTCAGAAAGTTTTCTGTTATTATTTCTTTGGATAAGCTTTCTACCACTTGTCCTTGCTCACTTTCTGTTGAACACCAGTAATTCTTAGACTTGGTCTTTTGAGATAATTTTCTATTTCTGGTAGGTGATTTTCATTTCTTTCCATTTTTTTTTTATCCTATGACTGGGTATTTTCAATTAGCCTATTTTTGAACTCACTGATTCTTTCCTCTGCTTGATTCATTCTGTTATTGAGAGACTCTAATGAATTTGTTAGTTTGGCAAATATGTTTCTCAATTTTAAGATTTCTGTTTGATTTTAAAAATTATTTAAAATCTTTTTGTTAAATTTCTGTGATCAATTTCTGAATTGCTTTTCTATGTTTTTTTTTTTTTTTTTTTTTGAGATCACTAAGTTTCCTTAAAACTGCTATTTTGAATTCTTCAAGAACTCACATATTGCCATCTTGTTGGAGTCAGTCAGTGGTTTATTGCTATGTCTGTTTGGGTAGGTTGTGTTTCCCTTGGATGTACATCTATGTTTTTGCATTGAGGGATTAGTTTTTCCAGTCTTCGCTGTCTGGCTTCTTTTGGTTTTTATGGGGTATGTTCATTTAGAGATTCTTTGTAATTTTCTTGTTGACTTTCTTTCTTTTTCCAGGTAGGTCTCTGCTTCCTTTTTGGCCCTAAATGGCACCTTATGCTCAGGTTTGCCTTGACTCTAGTAAATAAATCAGAGTGTAGCCCATTCCAAACTGGGGAGGTCCCAAAAGGGATATCTCAGCAGTATGGGAACGCTTGCTAGCAGTTTGTGCCGAGGGGACCTGTAGAAAGAACCTTAGTATGGTGATGCTAAACAGCCACTCTGATTTGGTGTCTCCTTTGGCTTAGTTACAGAGCAGAGTTTCCAGGACTCAGGATGGTAGTCCTACCTCTCCCCTTTGTCTCTGGCTATCCTCAGGGATATATTTGTCTTCAGGCACTCCCAGTGCTTCCTGTGGCTTGAGGCAGGGACAGGTCTTCTGCCAGGGAGCCCAAGATGATAGGGAAGCTGCTTACTTTGATCTCACTTTTTCCAGTATAAAAACTGTGAGTTGGGGGAAATTTTCATGAGCTTTGTGCTGGGCAGAATTGGGGGAGGCATGTCTTGGATATGGAAGTCCGATTCTGTTACTGTCTGCTCAGAGGTTTTTCACTTGACTGTGGCCCCAGGACCTGTCTCATCCTCATATTTGAATTCTGGGCTATTGCTAGTGATAATCTCAGTGCTGTATATTTGTTTTTGTTTTCTTTGGTAGAGTGTGAAACTAGCTTGCGTCTTCAGGGCCATTTTGGAAGTAGAAACCCTCTCAAAAATTTTTATTAATTTGACATACGTTTATTGAGCACATACTATGTCTCAGTTCTTCAGGGTGCTGGAGATATTACAGCAAATAAAAGACAAAGTCCTACCTACATGTGGTGGTGAGGGGAGAGACAGATAATCATCTAAATGAATGAGCAAAATATATATTATATAGAGATACGTGTTTAGATAAATGTAAAGTAGGAAAGGCGAGTAGAGAGTATGAGAGGGGATGAAATTTGAAATAAGTCATCAAGAAAACCTTCACTGAGGAAGTTACAATTGGGTAAACACCTGAAGGAGTTAAGGAAGCGGATTTTGTGGATATCCTGGAGGAGGAACATTTCAGGTAGAGGTAACAGCAAGTGTAAATCTCCTGAGGCAGGGATGTGCATGGTGTGTTTAAGTAATAGTAAGTCAGTGTAGTTCCAACAGAAGTGAGGGGGTGAGTATTAGATGTTATGGTTGGAGAAGTAAGAGGAGCCATTAGAGAGTTTGTTTTTTCTTTCCATCTTTTCTATCTTTCTCAGTATGTTGCCCAGTCTAGACTCGAACTCCTGGGCTCAAGCAAACCTTCTGCTTCAGCTTCCTGAATACCTAGGACTATAGGCATGTGCCACCATGCCCAGCCTTATTGGAGGGTTTTGATCACAGGAGTGACATGATCTGACCTGTTATTTAAAGGGATCATTTTGGGCTGGGCGCGTTGGCCCATGCTTGTAATCCCAGCAGTTTGGGAGGCCAAGGCGGGTGCATTGCTTGAGGCCAGGAGTTCGAGACCAGCTTGGCCAACATGGTGAAACCCCGTTTCTACTAAAAATACAAAAAATTGCTGGGTGTGGTGGCACATACCTGTAATTCCAGGTACTTGGGAGGCTGAGGCACCAGAATCGCTTGAACCCGGGAGGTGGAGATTTCAGTGAGCCAAGATTGCGCCACTGTACTCTAGCCTGTGCAACAGAGGAAGACCCTGTCTCAAAACAAAAATAAAAGGATCATTTGGCTGTTGTGTTTATAGTAGACTGCAGTTGAGGGTGTGGTAGTGGCATGGGTAAGAAACAGGAGAGCAGTTGGGAACCTGATGCAATAATTCAGGCTACTATTTGGGTTGGCCAGTATAGAGGCAGCAAAGGTACTGAGAAGTAATCAGGTTCTGTGTATATTTTGAAGGAGCCAGTAAAATTTGTTGATGGATTAGATGTGGGGAGTAATGGAAAGGGGAGTCAAGGATGGCTCCAAGGCTTATGGGCCTGAACAATGTTGAGAGAACTTCCATTAACCAAGATGGGGAGACAATATAAGGAAAATGTGTGTGAGGAGGCTAAGGAGCTCAACTTTTGACATATGTTAGAAATGCCTATAAGACTTTTAAGTGTAAATGATGAGTAAGCAGTTAGAGGAATCTGCAGTTTCAGGGGGGCAGGGGTTAGTATGAGGGGCAGCTGAGGGAGGATAGATTGATATGTGCCAGCAATATATCTTCTGGACTTCTTATCTGGGACTTCTTGTTTCACCTGAATTATACTGGCCACTTGGGCATTACCCTGCCTCTCCATAATCAAGATATGTGAATTGGGCTTATTTCCCAAGCGGTCATTTCTTAAGTGTAAAGACTGTCTTGGTCTTTGTAATCATTGCCTCGAAGCTTGTAACAACTCCAGATGCATTCCTTTTTTTTTTTTCCCATAAAATTTTAGGTTATGGCTGTCCCTGAGTCTCATCCAATATACTTCTTTCAGGGATTCCTTAAAATTTCTTGTCTGTTCATAGCATTCCTGTTTGTTTCTTTAGTTTTTTATAGCTTTAAAAAATACCTTTTCTGTTATTTTCTGAAAGGCTGTAAATGATGAAGTCAGTGTATATACCTAGTCTGCATTTCAATCCATTCTTCTTGTTTATAATAAAAAGAATAAATTATTATAGAAAAGTGACAAATGCATAGTGATAAAATATTATAATATTCTTATTTGCAGTGATTGGTTTCTTCCATTTTTTCCCAAAATATTAAATTTTACTTAGTTATTTTACTTACATAATAAGCATTTTATCATGTAATTATAAACTGTATAATTGGGATTTCACTTTCTAACATAACTTTCTGGGCCTGCTCTTTGGTGACCCTCATCTGATCTCTCTAGACTCATGGTAAGTGTAACTATTGAACCATTTACTCACTGCTTTGAAGTGACTAGAAGGCTGACTGTAAAGAAATGCAGGCTGGGAAAAAGGTCTCATCTCTGCTCCTGTCATTTGGGGCAGGGATAATTATCTCCCTATGAGGAGTAGAGCTAATGTGTTATTTCTTTTTTCAAGTTATTTTAGTTTCAATTTAAAAAATAAATTCTGCCAGGCATGGTGACTCCTGCTTGTACTCCCAGCTACTTGTGAGGATGAGGTGGGGGGAATCCCTTGAGCCCAGGAGCTGGAGGCTATAGTGAGCTATGATTGTGCCACTGCACTCCAGCCTGGGTTACAGAGCAAGATCTTGTCTCTAAATACATACATACATACATACATACATACATACATACATACATACGTATTTTAAAAATATTAATTTTTTTTTTTCTTTCCTCTAGTTCACTTAGCAGCCATGGAAGGCCACCTTCACTGTTTCAAATTCCTATTCAGTAGAATGAGCAGTGCGACACAAGTTTTAAAAGCTTTCAATGATAACGGAGAAAATGTATTGGATTTGGCCCAGAGGTTCTTCAAGCAGAACATTTTACAGTTTATCCAGGGGGCTGAGTATGAAGGAAAAGATTTAGAAGATCAGGAAAGTAAGTAAGTGATATGTTCTAGCATATAATGTAATGATGATGATGATGATATAATGATATACTTTCATTGATGTAGAATCAATGAAATAGGAAAAGAAGATATAAGGCAAATGTTATATATGTTATATGTAAAAATATAAACATGTTTAATATATAACATATTAAAATTTATTACATATCATTGCCGATACATTCATCCAGATTCTTTATTATAAAATACTTTAGACAAAAATGTGTAGAGGTTTGTTGCAGTGGCGCATGCTTGTAATCCCAGAACTTTGGGAGTCTGAGGTGAGTGGATTGCTTAAGCCCAGAAGTTCAAGACCAATTTGGGAAATATAGTAAAACCCTATCTCTACAAAAAATACAAAAATTAGCTGGATGTGGAGGCATCCCTGTAATCAGCTACTTGGGAGGCTGAGGTGGGAGGATGGATTGAGCCCAGGAAGTCAAGGCTACACTGAGCCTTGATTATACCTCTGCACTCCAGCCTGCATGACAAAATGAGACCCTGTCTCAAAAAAAAAAAAAAAAAAAAAAAAAAAAAATGAGCAGTGAATCACTAAATTTAAGAGTAAAATATAGAGGCCAGGTATGGTGGCTAACACCTGTAATCCCAGCTACTTGAGAAGTTCAGGCAGGAGAATCATTTGAACCCGGGAGGTGGAGGTTGCAGTGAGCCAAGATCACGCAATTGCACTCCATCCTGGGCAACATGAGCAAAACTCTATCTTGGAAGAAAAGAAAAGAATAAAATATAGAGTTGAAGCCCTTTGGATCTCTCTCCCTAATTACCATCACCTTTTCTTCCTCCTCAAGGGTAAACTATTATTTTAGATTTTTCATTCCATTCTGTGGTTTTATATTTTAGTTGTGTATATGAGTTGGGGTCTCACTATGTTTCCCAGGCTGGTCTCAAACTCCTGGCCTCAAGTGATCCTCCTTCCCCAGCCTCCCAGCAAAGCACTGGGATTACAGGCATGGGCCACTGCATCCACCGTGTGTTGTTCTTTATGTGCATTATTTTTTATTGTTGTATTGTTATTTTTATTGGTTTCTCCTTCAAGTATTTTCCATCTGTTCAATCTGCAGATATAGAACTTGCAGATATGGAGGGCCAGCTGTGCATCTATACACATACATGTGTACACACAGACACACACACACACACACACACAACTGAAAGCACCTAACCTTATCCCTAGCATATAGTTGATGCTTAATAAAATGTCTTTAATGATAGTAACTACATAAACTGAGTCCTTACTAAAAATGCCAGACATGGTAGTAAGCACTTGCAAGGATTGCATTGTTTTGTCTTTTTTAAAAATAAGATCTTCTTGATACTTGGATACCAAAGAATTGCATAATTTTACCCTCTCAACAAATCTGAAATGTGACTTTTCTCATTTTTACATATGGAAATAAACAATCTAGAATAGCCAAAGAATATTTTTAAAATAACAAAGTTGGAAGGACTTAACACTACTTGATTTTAAGACTTACTATATTGCTACAGTAATCAAGGCAGTGTGTAGTAATGGCAAACAGACATACAGATAAGTAAGACAGAATACAACAAAGACCAGTAAGAGTACGGCATGATGGTGCATCCCTGTAATCCTAGCTACCTGGGAGGCTGAGGCGGGAGGATTGCTTGAGCCTAGGAGTTCAAGGTTACAGTGAGCTGTGACCACACCTCAGTGACAAAGTGAGACCCTATCTCTAAACAAAACAAAGCAGTGTGACAACTATTTACATAGCATTTCTATTGTATTAGGTATTGTGAGTAACGTAGAGATTATTTAAAGTATATGGGAGGGAGGATGTGCATAGGTTATCTGCAAATATACCATTTTATATAAGGGACTTGGACATCCACAGATTTTGGTATCTTTGGGAATCCTAGAACCCTTAGGATTCCAAGGGATGACTCTATATGTATGTGCACATACACACTTCTTATCTGCTTCTAGTCTATTTTGCTGTCTTCACTGTCTTGCAAGTAGAGAAGGAGCGGTCTGTGTAACCAGGTTCAAGCGATTCTCCTGCCTCAGCCTCCTGAGTAGTTGTAATTACAGGCATGAGCCACCACACCCAGCTAATTTTTGTATTTTTAGTAGAGACAGGGTTTCACCATGTTGGCCAGGCTGGTCTTGAACTCCTGACCTCAAATGATTCACTCACCTCAGCCTCCGAAAGTGCTGGGATTACAGGCGTGAGCCACCATGCCCAGCTTCCAAGTGTGTCTTTATACAAAGGGTTTTAAATGACCATCCCCTGTGTTTTGTGGTGGTATGAGAGAGAAAGAGAATGTGGCTAAAAATTGTCCTGGTACAATACTTCTGGCATGTTTGAAGTCCTGAGGGGAAAAAGAGTAGAATGATTAGTAATAATCTTATTTGATAATTCTCTTTTTACTGCTAGTCATCAACTGAACTCATTCCATTACAACAGCCTTTTATTTGAGAAAATATTGAAACCTGAAATATATGACAGCTTAAGACAGGGAAAAGAATAAACTCTGATATTTATTGAAATGCTGAATTTTTTTATTCATAGCTTTAGCATTTCCAGGTCATGTGGCTGCCTTTAAGGGTGATTTGGGGATGCTTAAGAAGTTAGTAGAAGATGGAGTAATCAATATTAATGAGCGTGCTGATAATGGATCAACTCCTATGCATAAAGGTGAGTTATGATTTCTCCTTTCAGTTTGGATACAATAGCTGCTGAGTTATTAATCTTTTAAAGTAAATATCAATCAGAAACACATGAAACATAAAACTTTTTTCTGATGCCCTAGCAGATATCAGTCTACCTTGTGTGGTATATAGAATGCCTAATTCTCTATTCAAGTGTAATGTTTCTTTTATGATGCCAGATATTCATGCATTATCTTATTCAAGGGTAATTCCAATAAAATTTCTATAGCGACATTGTTATGTTAGTTAAATGTGAAATGTACTGCTAGAGAAGTTTCTTAGGATAACATTTTTTAAATGACCTTTTAATTAATACTAAAATAGAAATCATCCCTCTCTCTCTCTCTTTTTTTTTTTTTCCGCAGACTGGGTCTTGTTCTGTCACCCAGGCTTGGAGTGCAGGTGGAGACCTCCTGGGCTCAAGTCATCCTCCCACCTCAGTCTCCTGAGTAGCTGGGATTATAGGCATGTGCCACCACACCAGGCTAATTTTTTGTCTTTTTAATAGTGATGGGGTTTCACCATGTTGGCCAGGCTGGTCTTGAACTCCTGGCCTCAAATGAACCACTTGCCTTGGCCTCCCAAAGTGCAGGATTACAGGTGTGAGCCTGGCCTGATGGCAGGTGATTCTTACTAAACTCTTAGAGTAAAATGATAGTAGGCTTATTAATATAATCATGTGTTTAAATTGGACTCTATTTCACAAATTAACTTCTGGCAGTCCTCAGATCATATATTATGTTCCCATTGGTTAGGTTTTTAGCTTACATTGTTTAATCCATAATGTATCTCAAAGTATAGAATCTAAGCACTATGTGTAACAATAGTTTTATAAGCAGGGGAAATGGGAAGAGATGGGATGCAGAGGATGTTTTCTCCTACACAGAAAGAGTCCACAGATTGGTGAGCTCTGTGCCCTATGTTTGGAATATCTCACTCCATCCATTTCTGCTGGTCATCCAGGAGTTAAACTCTCTACTGTGAGATATGTGTATGGGGAGGAGGCTTAACATGTACATAAAGTTTTTGTTTTTTTTTTTAATTATTATTATACTTTAAGTTCTAGAGTACATGTGCATAACATGCAGGTTTGTTACATATGTATACTTGTACCATGTTGGTGTGCTGCAACCATCAACTCGTCAGCACCCATCAACTCGTCAGCACCCATCAACTCGTCATTTACATCAGGTATAACTCCAAATGCAATCCCTCCCTCCTGCCCCTGCCCCCTCCCCATGATAGGCCCCGATGTGTGATGTTCCCCTTCCCGAGTCCAAGTGATCTCATTGTTCAGTTCCCACCTATGAGTGAGAACATGCGGTGTTTGGTTTTCTGTTCTTGCAATAGTTTGCTGAGAATGATGGTTTCCAGCTGCATCCCATGTCCCTACAAAGGACACAAACTCATCCTTTTTTATGGCTGCATAGTATTCCATGGTGTATATGTGCTACATTTTCTTAATCCAGTCTGTCACTGATGGACATTTGGGTTGATTCCAGGTCTTTGCAAACATGTATGTTTGCTGCAATAAACATATGTGTGCATGTGTCTTTATGGCAGCATGATTTATAATCCTTTGGGTATATACCCAGTAATGGGATGGCTGGGTCATATGGTACTTCTAGTTCTAGATCCTTGAGGAATCGCTATACTGTTTTCCATAATGGTTGAACTAGTTTACAGTCCCACCAACAGTGTAAAAGTGTTCCTATTTCTCCACATCCTCTCCAGCACCTGTTGTTTCCTGACTTTTTAATGATTGCCTTTCTAACTGGCGTGAGATGGTATCTCATTGAGGTTTTGATTTGCATTTCTCTGATGGCCAGGGATGATGAGCATTTTTTCATGTGTCTGTTGGCTGTATGAATGTCTTCTTTTGAGAAATGTCTGTTCATATCCTTTGCCCACTTTTTGATGGGGTTGTTTGTTTTTTTCTTGTAAATTTGTTTGAGTTCTTTGTAGGTTCTGGATACCCTTTGTCAGATGAGTAGATTGCAAAAATTTTCTCCCATTCTGTAGGTTGCCTGTTCACTCTGATGGTAGTTTCTTTTGCTGTGCAGAAGCTCTTTAGTTTAATTAGATCCCATTTGTCAATTTTGGCTTTTGTTGCCGTTGCTTTTGGTGTTTTAGACATGAAGTCCTTGCCCATGCCTATGTCCTGAATGGTATTACCTAGGTTTTCTTCTAGGGTTTTTATGGTATTAGGTCTAACATTTAAGTCTCTAATCCATCTTGAATTAATTTTTGTATAAGGAATAAGGAAAGGATCCAGTTTCAGCTTTCTACTTATGGCTAGCCAATTTTCCCAGCACCATTTATTAAATAGGGAATCCTTTCCCCATTTCTTGTTTTTCTCAGGTTTGTCAAAGATCAGATGGCTGTAGATGTGTGGTATTATTTCTGAGGACTCTGTTCTGTTCCATTGGTCTGTATCTCTGTTTTGGTACCAGTACCATGCTGTTTTGGTTACTGTAGCCTTGTAGTATAGTTTGAGGTCAGGTAGTGTGATGCCTCCAGCTTTGTTCTTTTGACTTAAGATTGTCTTGGCAATGCGGGCTCTTTTTTGGTTCCATATGAACTTTAAAGCAGTTTTTTCCAATTCTGTGAAGAAACTCATTGGTAGCTTGATGGGGATGGCATTGAATCTATAAATTACTTTGGGCAGTATGGCCATTTTCATGATATTGATTCTTCCTATCCATGAGCATGGTGTGTTCTTCCATTTGTTTGTGTCCTCTTTTATTTCACTGAACAGTGATTTGTGGTTCTCCTTGAAGAGGTCCTTTATATCCCTTGTAAGCTGGATTCCTAGGTATTTTATTCTCTTTGAGGCAATTGTGAATGGAAGTTCATTCATGATTTGGCTCTCTGTTTGTATGTTACTGGTGTATAAGAATGCTTGTGATTTTTGCACATTGATTTTGTATCCTGAGACTTTGCTGAGGTTGCTTATCAGCTTAAGGAGATTTTGGGCTGATGATGGGGTTTTCTAAATATACAATCATGTCATCTGCAAACAGGGACAATTTGACTTCTTCTTTTCCTAACTGAATAGCCTTGATTTCTTTCTCTTGCCTGATTGCCCTAGCCAGAACTTCCAGCACTATGTTGAATAGGAGTGGTGAGAGAGGGCATCCCTGTCTTGTGCCAGTTTTCAAAGGGAATTTTTCCAGTTTTTGCCCATTCAGTATGATATTGGCTGTGGGTTTGTCATAAATAGCTCTTATTATTTTGAGATACATTCCATCAATACCGAATTTATTGAGGGTTTTTAGCATGAAGGGCTGTTGAATTTTGTCAAAGGCCTTTTCTGCATCTATTGAGATAGTCATGTGGTTTTTGTCTTTGTTTCTGCTAATATGCTGGATTACGTTTATTGATTTGTGTATGTTGAACCAGCCTTGCATCCCAGGGATGAAGCCCACTTGATCATGGTGGATAAGCTTTTTGATGTGCTGCTGGATCAGGTTTGCCAGTATTTTATTGAAGATTTTTGCATTGATGTTCATCAGGGATATTGGTCTAAAATTCTCTTTTTTTGTTGTGTCTCTGCCAGGTTTTGGTATCAGGATGATGTTGGCCTCATAAAATGAGTTAGGGAGGATTCCCTCGTTTTCTATTGATTGGAATAGTTTCAGAAGGAATGGTACTAGCTCCTCCTTGTACCTCTGGTAGAATTCAGCTGTGAATCCGTCTGGTCCTGGACTTTTTTTGGTTGGTAGGCTATTAATCACTGCCTCAGTTTCAGAGCCTGATATTGGTCTATTCAGGGATTCAGCTTCTTCCTGGTTTAGTCTTGGGAGAGTGTAAGTGTCCAGGAAATTATCCATTTCTTCTAGATTTTCTAGTTTATTAGCATAGAGGTGTTTATAGTATTCTCTGATGGTAGTTTGTATATCTGTGGGGTCAGTGGTGATATCCCCTTTATCATTTTTTATTGCGTCTATTTGATTCTTCTCTCTTTTCTTCTTTATTAGTCTTGCTAGTGGTCTATCAATTTTGTTGATCTTTTCAAAAAACCAGCTCCTGGATTCATTGATTTTTTTGGAGGGTTTTTTGTGTCTCTGTCTCCTTCAGTTCTGCTCTGATCTTAGTTATTTCTTGCCTTCTGCTAGCTTTTGAATGTTTTTGCTCTTGCTTCTCTAGTTCTTTTAATTGTGATGTTAGAGTGTCAATTTTAGATCTTTCCAGCTTTCTCTTGTGGACATTTAGTGCTATAAATTTCCCTCTACACACTGCTTTAAATGTGTCCCAGAGATTCTGGTATGTTGTATCTTTGTTCTCATTGGTTTCAAAGAACATCTTTATTTCTGCCTTCATTTCGTTATTTACCCAGTAGTCATTCAGGAGCACGTTATTCAGTTTCCATGTAGTTGAGCGGTTTTGATTGAGTTTCTTAGTCCTGAGTTCTAGTTTGATTGCACTGTGGTCTGAGAGACAGTTTGTTATAATTTCTGTTCTTGTACATTTGCTGAGGAGTGCTTTACTTCCAATTATTTGGTCAATTTTGGAATAAGTGTGATGTGGTGCTGAGAAGAATGTATATTCTGTTGATTTGGGGTGGAGAGTTCTGTAGATGTCTATTAGGTCTGCTTGGTGCAGAGATGAGTTCAATTCCTGGATATCCTTGTTAACTTTCTGTCTTGTTGATCTGTCTAATGTTGACAGTGGG
This sequence comes from Macaca mulatta, assembly GCF_049350105.2. Classification (NCBI taxonomy): domain Eukaryota; kingdom Metazoa; phylum Chordata; class Mammalia; order Primates; family Cercopithecidae; genus Macaca; species Macaca mulatta. The sequence continues at coordinate 83,759,802 of NC_133419.1, forward strand.
GTGTTGAAGTCTCCCATTATTATTGTATGGGAGTCTAAGTCTCTTGTAAGTCTCTAAGGACTTGCTTTATGAATCTGGGTGCTCTTGTATTGGGTGCATATATATTTAGGATAGTTAGCTCTTCCCTTTGAATTGATTCCCTTTACCAGTATGTAATGGCCTTCTTTGTCTCTTTTGATCTTTGATGGTTTAAAGTCTGTTTTATCAGAGACTAGGATTGCAACCCCTGCTTTTTTTTTGTTCTCCATTTGCTTGGTAGATCTTCCTCCATCCCTTTATTTTGAGCCTATGTGTGTCTCTGCATATGAGATGGGTCTCCTGAATACAGCAAACTGATGGTCTTGACTCTTTATCCAGTTTGCCAGTCTGTGTCTTTTAATTGGACCATTTAGTCCATTTACATTTAAGATTAATATTGTTATGTGTGAACTTGATCCTGTCATTATGATATTAACTGGTTATTTTGCTCGTTAGTTGACACAGTTTCTTCCTAGCATCGATGGTCTTTACATTTTGGCATGTTTTTGCAATGGCTGGTACCGGTTGTTCCTTTCCATGTTTAGTGCTTCCTTCAGGGTCTCTTGTAAGGCAGGCCTGGTGGTGACAAAATCTCTCAGCATTTGCTTATCTGTAAAGGATTTTATTTCTCCTTCACTTATGAAACTTAGTTTGGCTGGATATGAAATTCTGGGTTTAAAATTCTTTTCTTTAAGAATGTTGAATATTGGCCCCCACTCTCTTCTGGCTTGTAGAGTTTCTGCCGAGAGATCTGCTGTTAGTCTGATGGGCTTCCCTTTGTGGGTAACCCGACCTTTATCTCTGGCTGCCCTTAAGATTTTTTCCTTCATTTCAACTTTGGTGAATCTGGCAATTATGTGTCTTGGAGTTGCTCTTCTCGAGGAGTATCTTTGTGGCGTTCTCTGTATTTCCTGAATTTGAATGTTGGCCTGCCCTACTAGGTTGGGGAAGTTCTCCTGGATGATATCCTGAAGAGTGTTTTCCAACTTTGTTCCATTTTCCCCCTCACTTTCAGGCACCCGAATCAGACACTTTCAGGCACCCGAATCAGGCACCCGAATCAGGCACCCGAATCAGACGTACATAATCCCATACTTCTAGCAGGCTTCGTTCATTTCTTTTTCTTCTTTTTTCTTTAGATTTCTCTTCTCGCTTCATTTCATTCATTTGATCCTCAATTGCTGATACTCTTTCTTCCAGTTGATCAAGTCGGTTACTGAAGCTTGTGCATTTGTCACGTATTTCTCGTGTCATGGTTTTCATCTCTGTCAGTTTGTTTATGGCCTTCTCTGCATTAATTATTATAGTTATCAATTCTTCCACTCTTTTTTCAAGATTTTTAGTTTCTTTGCGCTGGGTATGTAATTCCTCCTTTAGCTCTGAGAAGTTTGATGGACTGAAGCCTTCTTCTCTCATCACTCATCAAAGTCATTCTCCATCCAGCTTTGATCCGTTGCTGGCGATGAGCTGCGTTCCTTTGCAGGGGGAGATGCGCTCTTATTTTTTGAATTTCCAGCTTTTCTGCCCTGCTTTTTCCCCATCTTTATGGTTTTATCTGCCTCTGGTCTTTGATGATGGTGACGTACTGATGGGGTTTTGGTGTGGGTGTCCTTCCTGTTTGTTAGTTTTCCTTCTAACAGTCAGGACCCTCAGCTGTAAGTCTGTTGGAGATTGCTTGAGGTCCACTCCAGACCCTGTTTGCCTGGGTATCAGCAGCAGAGGCTGCAGAAGATAGAATATTGCTGAACAGTGAGTGTACCTGTCTGATTCTTGCTTTGGAAGCTTCCTCTCAGGGGTGTACTCCACCATGTGAGGTGTGGGGTGTCGGTCTGCCCCTAGTGGGGGATGTCTCCCAGTTAGGCTACTCAGGGGTCAGGGACCCACTTGAGCAGGCAGTCTGTCCCTTCTCAGATCTCAACCTCCGTGTTGGGAGATCCACTGCTCTCTTCAAAGCTGTCAGACAGAGTCGTTTGCATCTGCAGAGGTTTCTGCTGCCTTTTGTTGTTGTTGTTGTTGTTTAGCTGTGCCCTGTCCCCAGAGGTGGAGTCTACAGACAGAGGCAGGCCTACTTGAGCTGCTGTGAGCTCCACCCAGTTCGAGCTTCCCAGCAGCTTTGTTTACCTACTTAAGCCTCAGCAATGGCGGGTGCCCCTCCCCCAGCCTCGCTGCTGCCTTGAGGTTAGATGGCAGACTGCTGTGCTAGCAATGAGGGAGGCTCCGTGGGCGTGGGACCCTCCTGGCCAGGTGTGGGATATAATCTCCTGGTGTGCCCGTTTGCTAAGACCCTTGGTAAAGTGCAGTATTGGGGTGGGAGTTACCCTATTTTCCAGGTGTTGTGTGTCTCAGTTCCCCTGGCTAGGAAAAGAGATTCCCTTCCCCCTTGCGCTTCCCAGGTGAGGCGATGCCTTGCCCTGCTTCAGCTGTGACTGGTTGGCCTGCAGCAGCTGACCAGCACTGATTGTCTGGCACTCCCTAGTGAGATGAACCCAGTACCTCAGTTGAAAATGCAGAAATCACCTGTCTTCTGTGTTGCTGGCGCTGGTAGCTGGAGACTGGAGCTGTTCCTATTCGGCCATCTTGCTCTGCCCCCAAGTTTTTTTTTTTTTAATGTGGTTTCTTGGAGCAAAACCCCTGTATGAGTTTACTAGGGCTGATATAACAAAATGCTGCAGACTGGATGGCTTAAACAACATAAATTTATTTTCTCAGAATTCTGGAGGCTGGAAGTCTGAGATGAAGGTGGCAGCAGGTTTGGTTTCTTTTGAGGCTTCTCTCTTTGGCTTATAGAAGGCCTGCTGCCTTCTTGCTATACCCTCACATAGTCTTTCCTCTGTGCATGACCATATTTGTGTCCTGATTTCCTCCTCTTGTAAGTAAATTAGTCCAATTGGATTAGGGCCCACCTACATCACCTTATTTTTCCTTAGTTACCACTTTAAAGGCCCTATCTCCAAATACAGTTGCATTCTGAGGTACTGGAGTTTAGGACTTCAACATATGAATTTTGAGGGGAACACAATTCCTCCTATAACACATCCATTTTACAGTCCCCATTTCATATCCTAGATGTGTTTTTGATTGCTAATGTGTGTGTGGGAGTGTCATTTAGACACAGTAGCAAAAGATAGGCTCACTCATGGTGCTCATAGTGCATCTTTGTGGGGACAGTAAATTAAATTTCATTGATGGCTAGTTTTTAGCCTGTCCTAGTCATTTCTTCACCACTTGAACTGAGAGAGAAATGAGGGATCTGGAAGCAGGTTCTAAAGAGACTGTTCTACAACAACAAGGTGTTTTTAATATAGATGTTGGAAGGTGGGAAGGTGAACGTGATGAGGAGCCAAAAGAGTTTGCTTTTCACCCTCTCTTCAAGAGTCCATCCATCAAGTATACCTACGGCTAGGAGTGGATCAGATGGTGTGGTGGAGGGGGATTATAAGTCACTACAGCTGGAAAAGGGCATTGTTGGGGGACATTTATCGTTTTTTTCTTTTTAAATTTTGTGGGTACATAGTAGGTGTATATATTTATGGGGTATGTGAGATGTTTTGATACAGACGTGGAACATGAAATAGTCACATCACGGAGATTGGGGTATCCATCCCCTCAAGCATTTATCCTTTGTGTTATAAACAATCCAGTTACCTTCTTTTAGTTATTTAAAAATGTATAATTAAGTTATTATTGACTATAGTCACCCTGTTGTGCTATCAGATAGTCTCACTCTGTTGCCCAGGCTTGAGTGCAATGGGGCGATCACGACTCACTGCAGCTTTGACCTCCTGGGCTCAGGGGATCCTCTCACTTCAGCATCCTGAGTAGCTGGGACTACAGGCACATGCTACTATGCCTGGCTAATTTTTTGTATTGTTTGTAGAGACAGGGTTTTGCCATGTTGCCCAGGCTGGCCTCAAACTCCTGACTCAAGTGATCCGCCTGCCTTGGTCTTCCAGAGTGCTAGGATTACAGGCATGAGCCACTACATGCAGTCCCATGCTTTCTATTTTTTGGTACCCTTTAACCATCCCTACCTCCCTCTGACTCCCCTACTACCTTTCCCAGTCTCTGGTAACCATCCTTCTACTCTTTATGTCCATGAGATCAATTGTTTTGATTTTTAGATCCCACAAATAGCTGAGAACATGCAAAGTTTGTCTTTGTGTGCCTGACTTATTTCACTTAACATGATGATCTCCAGTTCTATCCATGTTGTTGTTTGAGACAGAGTCTCGCTCTCTCGCCCAGGCTGGAGTGCAGTGGCGCAATTTCGGCTCACTGCAACCTCTGTCTCCTGGATTCAAGCAATTCTTCTGCCTCAGCCTCCTGAGTAGCTGGGACTACAGGGGTGTGCCACCACGCCCTGCTAATTTTTTGTATTTTCAGTAGAGACAAGATTTTATCATGTTAGCCAGGGTGGTCTTGTTTCCCTGACCTCGTGATCCGCCTGCCTCGGCCTCCCAAAGTGCTGGTATTACAGGTGTGAAACACTGCGCCCGGCTAATCTTAGTCTTTTTTTTTTTTATGGCGGATTAGTACTCCATTGTGTATATGTACCACATTTCTTTATCCATTTATCTGTTGGTGGACACTTAGATTGTTTCCAAATCTTCCAAATCTTAGCTATTGTGAACAGTGCTGCAACAAACATAGGAGTGAAGGTGATATACTGATTTCCTTTCTTTTGGGCATATACCCAGCAGTGGGATAGCTGGATTGTGTGGTAGCTCTATTTTTAGTTTTTTGAGGAACCTCCAAACTGTTCTTCATGGTGGCTGTACAAATTTACATTCTCACCAACAGTGTACGAGGGTTCCCTTTTCTCCACATCCTCACCAGCGTTTGTTATTGCCTGCCTTTTGGATATAAGTCATTTTAACTGGGGGGAGATGATATCTTATTTGTAGTTTCGATTTCATTTCTTTGATGATCCATGATGCTGAGTACCTTTTCATGTGTCTGTTTGCCATTTGCATGTCTTCTTTTAGAAATGTCTGTTCAGATCTTTTGCTCATTTAAAAATCAGATTATTGGTCTGGGCACGGTGGCTCACGCCTATAATCCCAGCACTTTGGGAGGCCGAGGCGGGTGGATGATGAGGTCAGGAGGTCAAGACCATCCTGGCTAACACGGTGAAACCCTGTCTCTACTAAAAATACAAAAAATTAGCCGGGCGTGGTGGCGGGTGCCTATAGTCCCAGCTACTTGGGAGGCTGAGACAGGAGAATGGTGTGAACCCGGGAGGTGGAGCTTGCAGTGAGCCAAGATCTCGCCACTGCACTCCAGCCTGGGTGACAGAGCGAGACTCTGTAACAACAACAACAACAACAACAACAACAACAACAAACAATCAGATTGTTAGAGTTTTTCCTATAGAGTTGAGTTTCTTATGTATTTTGGTTATTAATCCTTTGTTGGATGGGTAGTTTGCAAATATTTTCTCCCATTCTGTGGGTTATCTCTTCACTTTGTGGGTTGTTTCCTTTGCAGTGCAGAAGCTTTTTAACTTGATGTGATCCCATTTGTCCATGTTTGCTTTGGTTGCCTGTGCTTGTGGGGTGTTGCTCAAAACTCTCCAGACCAATGTCCTGGAGAGTTTCCCCAATGTTTTCTTTTAGTAGTTTCATAGTTTGAGGTCCTAGATTTAAGTCTTTATTCCATTTTGACTTGATTTTTGTATCTGGTGAGAGATAGGGGTCTGGTTTTTTTTCTTCTGCATATGGATATCCAGTTTTTTTCCAGCACCATTTATTGAAGAGACTTTCTTTTTCCCAGTGTATGTTCTTGGCATCTTTGTCAAAAATGAGTTCACTGTAGGTGTGTTTGTTTCTGGGTTTTCTATTCTGTTCCATTGGTTTATGTGTCTGTTTTTATGCCAGTATCATGCTGTTTGGTTACTATAGCCCTATAGTATAATTTGAAATTAGGTAATGTGATTCCTTCAGTTTTGTTCTTTTTGCTTAAGATAGCTTTGGCTATTCTGGGTCTTTTGTAGTTCCATATAAATTTTAGGTTTTTTTTTTTTTTTTTTTTTCTATTTCTGTGCAGAATATCATTGGTATTTTGATAGGGATTGCAATGAATCTGTAGATTGTTTTGAATAGTATGGACATTTTAACAATATTGATTCTTCCAGTCCATGAACATGGAATATCTTTCCATTTTTTGATATCCTCTTCAGTTTCTTTCATCAATGTTTTATAGTTTTCACTATATAAATCCCTTACTTCTTTGGTTAATTCCTAGGTATTTAATTTTATTTATGGCTATTATAAATGGGATTACTTTTTTGATTTCTTTTTTGGATTGTTCAATGTTGGCATATAGAAATGCTACTGATTTTTGTATGTTGATTTCATGTTCTGCAACTTTACTAAATTTGCTTATCAATTCTAATAGGTCTTTTTGTGTGGGGTCTTTAGGTTTTTCCAAGTATAAGATTATATCATTAGTAAACGGGGATAATTTGACTTCTTCCATTCCAATTTGGATGCCCTTTGTTTCTTTCTCTTGTCTGATTGCTCTAGCTGGGACTTCCAGTACTGTGTTGAATAATATAAAGTGGGCATCCTTGTGTTCCAGGTCTCAAAGGAAGGGCTTTCATATTCAGTAGTATACTAGCTGTAGGTCTGTCATATATGACTTTTATTATGGTGAGGTATGTCCCTTCTACACCCAGTTTTTGAGGGTTTTTATTAAGAAGGGATGTTGAATTTTGTCAGGTGCTTTTATCAGCATCAGTTGAAATGATCATATGGTTTCTGTTCTTCATTCTATCGGTATGTATCATATGATTTGCATATGTTGAATCATCTGTGCATCGCGGGGTAAATCCTGCTTGGTGATGATGAAATGATCTTTCTAATATATTGTTGGATTTGGTTTGCTAGTATTTTGTTGATGATTTTTGCATCAATATTCATCAGATATATTGGCTTGTAGTTTTATTTTTTGATGTGTCTTTGTCTGGTTTTGGAGTCTGGGTAATACTGGCCTTGTAGAATGGGTTTGGAAGTATTCCTTTCCCTTATATTTTTCAGAATAGTTTGAGTAGGATTGGTATTAGTTCTTCTTTAAATGTTTGATAGAATTCAGCAGTGAAGCCATCAGGTTCTGGGCTTTTTTTTTTTTTTTTTACTGGGAGACTTTCTATTATGGCTTTGATATCATTACTCATTATTGGTCTGTTCAAGTTTTGGGTTTCTTCCCGGTTCAATCTTGGTAGGTCGGATGTGTCTAAGAATTTATTTCTTCTAGATTTTCCAATTTATTGGTATATAGTTACTCAGAGTAGCCACTAATGAGCCATTGAATTTCTGCAGTATCAGTTGTAATATCTCATTTTCATTTCTGATTTTATTTGTTTGGATCTTCTCTCTTTTTTTCTTAGTTAGTCTGGATAAAGGTTTGTCAGTTTTGTTTAACTTTTCAGAAAAATACTCAGCTGTTTCATTGATCTTTTGCATTGTTTTCTTCATTTTAATTTCGTTTATTTCTGCTCTGATCTTTATTGTTTCTTTTCTTTTACTAATTTTGGGTTTGGCTTACTCTTGGTTTTCTTGTTAAGATGCATCATTAGATTTTTTGTTTGTTTGTTTTGAGATGGAGTCTCACTGTGTCACCCATGCTGGAATGCAGTGGTGCGATCTTGGCTCAGTACAACCTCCACCTCCCAGGTTCAAGCAATTCTCCTGACTCAGCCTCCCAAGTAGCTGGGATTACAGGCACACACCACCATGCCCGACTAATTTTTGTGTTTTTAGTAGAGACAGGGTTTCACCATGTTGGCCAGGCTGCTTTCGAACTCCTGACCTCAGGTGATCCACCCGCTTCGGCCTCCCAAAGTGCTGGGATTATAGGCATGAGCCACAGTGCCTGGCCTCATTAGATTTTTTATTTGAAGTTTTTTCTCTTTTTTGATGTAGGCGCTTAAAACTACAATATTGCCTCTTAGTACTGCTTTTGCTGTATCTCATAGGTTTTTATATGTTGTGTTTCCATTATCATGTGTTTCAAGAAATTTTTCAACTTCCTTCTTAATTTTTTCATTGATCCTCCAGTCATTCAGAAGTACATTAAGACATTAGCCTTTTCTTGGGTACCATCTGTATGTTTATACTGTACTAAAATTGGTCATATAAAAGTTGATATCTGTTTATAATTTAATTCATGTTTCTCACATTTTGTCAGACTGCCTTTTCCTTTAGTTTTAATTGCATTTAGGAGATAAGCTGTGGTATTTATTATTGAGGCATTCTTCTTAGTTATTTAATAATTGTTTAGATCTATGACTTCCCCTTTTTAAACTTGCTCTTAAATCATAATTATTTCAAGTCATTTCTTAAAAATTTCTAACACCTGTATAATTTTGTCTTGTTCCTTATAAAACATTGGTCAAATTAGTCAACATATCCTAATCAATATTCAGTAAAAATCTTAGGTAAATCCTTTTATTGCATTTCATTGTAGATATATAACTTAACCTCCCTCCCTCCTGTTTTTAAACATTTCCCATGTGATAAAATGAAATGTTGGGCTAAATTCATTCTGTCTTGTAAAATTCAGCATTATCCATGCTCATAAATATGATTTTGTGACTCTTAATGACAGAAAGATCAATATGTTGCCATTTTTGTCTAAAGTGGGGTTATTAATAGAAGTCTGAGAAATTGTGAAGTTTCTGTGTTAGTGGGTTAGATAGGCTGTAGGAGAGAGAGAAGCCCCAGACTCTGTGGGAAAGAGAGAAGCCCCAGACTCTGCAGAAGCCAGCCTGTAATTTGGCAGATGGCTCTGAGGCAGAGGACAACAGAACAAGAGTTCTTACAGACTTGCCAGCTGGGCTGTGGGACTGTAGTGATAGGGTTATTTAGTCCCTTGATATTGCTCTGTGTCCTCTCTGTTGCCAGTAATGGAGGTGGGTTTGCTTTTTAAAGCACCAAATAAATACCAAAAGTTCTCGCTCTTTGATTCATTTTGTAAGGTCATGTATACATATTCAGCACTAACCATGTGCCTGTACTGTGAGCCAAAATGAGATCTGGACCTTACTGTTAAAGAGTTACATAATTATACCATAAAAGAAATAGAGATTTCTTTTAAGATAGGATGCAATTAATGGCAAAAAATAATTAGGTTGTTAAAATACATGTCATAGGAATAGGAATTGAAGGGTGAAGAAGTTGCTAAGGATCAAATTATTGAGGAACTGTTCATAGGGATTTGGTAATAATACCTGATGTTTATATACTACTTTACAGAGTGAAAAACTCTTATCACATTTAATCCTTACTGCAGTTTTATAAAGCAGCAGTGTGCTGTGCTTATGAAATAATCATCTATGTAAAAGATGAGGAAATTGATGTTTAGAGAAGTCAGGTGGCTTGACTGAGGTTAGATATATAGCTAGTAATAGCAGAGCTGAGATTTCATTTTTTAAATGTATTCATTCACTCATCAACTCTATTTAGACATTTATTGAGGGTCTATAAGTTGCAGCCACTTGCTGTGTTCTGGGGATATGAAGATTACAGCCTTGTCCTCACATCTTATTGTTTAAAAGACTTAAACTCAAGTCTTTCTTTTAAGTCTATTCCGTTTGTTTTCTTCAGCTTCCTTGAGTTTCAAGATGGATAAAGAAGAATAGTTACAGGTTAAATGAGCACATTGTTGAGTGATTGGCTTTAGGTGGGAAGACACATTAAGCAGAGTTGTGAAGGTGACAATAAAGACAGCATATGTTTTGAGGTAAAGATTTGGACAAAGGTGGTAAACAGTTGAGGTAATCAAGTGTGGTTTTACAGGCCTATAAATTTTGAGTTGTAAGAATCAGAAGAATACATATATACTATACATCTATCATATAAATATATGCTGAAGCAAGACTTTTTGAAGTCTGTGTAGGTTCTTATGGTTAGAATGTGCTCACGTTCTTGTGAAATACAAGATTGGTTAGAAGCTATTTATAGTAGGAGATAAGTGCTGGATAGTATTAGAAAAGCCTGGGTTCTAGTTTCAAACTACTTTTTACTAGCTGTGTGATTTTAAATAAATACATAAAAAAACTTTTTGAGTTTCAGCTTTTATATCCGTATGTAAAATTATCTGTATGGGGCCTGAACACAGTTGATTAAATGTTTGTCTAATAAGTAAGTGAAATAGAGAAAATAATATTTGCCCAACGTACTTTTGCCAGTTACTGCAAGGATCAATACTTAGTTAAGTACTCTATAATGGTACTATCCAAAATTTTAGAAAATTGTTACTTATAACTTTTTTTGTAATTCCTGTTCTTTTTCCTTTTTTTGAACAGCTGCTGGACAAGGCCACATAGAGTGTTTGCAATGGTTAATTAAAATGGGAGCAGACAGTAATATTACCAACAAAGCAGGGGAGAGACCCAGTGATGTGGCAAAGAGGTATAAATCTGTCTTCTTTACTCCTTTCTTTTGCTTTTAAAGTTTTGCATATACTTTCTTGGACTCAAAATTCTCTGAAGATTTGATGGAATTTTAGAGGACTCAATCAAATATAGATGGAATGACAATTTTCAAGCTGAATTTACAGCCATCATTATATCAGCTTTTCTCTTTAAAGCAGTAATTCTCAACTGGGAGGTAATATTTTCCCCTTTTCTCATGGGAGGGGTCTTTGGAAATGCTGGGGAAGGAGACCCCCAACTGGAGGTCAGGAGACCTTCACCAACTGGAGGTCAGGAGACCTTCACCAACTGGAGGTCAGGTCTAGGAATGCTAAATATTCTGCAGTGCTCAGAACAGTAATGCACTATTTGTCCCATCCAAATGCCTGTAGCATTCCCTGTTAAGAAATGCTATGTGATAAAAATAAATAGCATTAATAATAGAAAAATAAATGACATGGATTTTGAAACATATTTTGCAGTTTACATCTGAATTAAATATAGCACGTATTATTAAACATAGCCAGCTCATTCAAGTTAGGTTCTCAAGAAATATTTAGTCCATCTGTTTGTTCATTTGGTTGTTTTTTCATTCAGCTTCCCATATATTTACCATGTTCCAAGTTCTGTGATTAGTGGTAGAAATACAAAGGGGAGAAGACACAGTCACTGCCCTCAAGGAGCTTACAGTATTGTGGAGAGAGAAATATGCAAATAAAATTCTTATTAATTCTAATCATTATACTGTATTACATGGTATGTGTAAGGTACACTAAGAACATAGAAAAAAGTCTTTCTGTTGGAAAGTTGTAAGGGAGAAACTTTAATACAGAGGATGGTAAAAGTTATGAAGGAAACTGCATGGGGACAGAATTTAGATAGAGGTCAAAGAAAAAAACTTTTTTTTTTGAGGAAGAAACATTTATGTTGATACTTGTAAGCATAAGTGTAAACCTAAGGAGGAGTTGTAAGATAACACCTTGTATGTTTGAAGAACTGCATGTGGAGTAGAAAGCTGGAATCTAAACTAGGAGTATGGGCTAACAATGGCAGATGAGGCTTGACAGTATGCTGTGGTCCAATCATTTGCTAAGTTGCCATGCAACTTTTGTTTGTGAGCTCATGTTCCCTACAATTTTGTTTATGGAATTTCTTTGATGCCTTGGAGTGTGGTTTTGTTGTACCATGTACCTGGGATCATTATCAACTCAAGTCTATTTTGTTGGTTTAAAATGACTTTATTAAGGTATAATTGACATACAATAAAATGCATATATTTGTACGGTACAACTGATGGGTTTTGATATGTGCATATCCTGTGAAACCATTACCACAATTAAGATAGTGAACATATTCTTCACCCTCAAAGTCTCCTGCCACTTTATAATCTCTCTCCCTTTGACTGCTCCCACTGATCTGCTTCCTGTCACTGTAGATTAGTTTGCATTTTCTAGAGTTTTATATAAATGGAATCATACAATATATATTTATGTCTGGCTTCTTTCACTCAACATAATTATTTTGAGATTCATCTATGTGTATTAGCAGTTCATTTCCTTCTTACAGATGAGTAGAATTCCATAGTATTCCATAGTTCAATTATCCACTCACAGGTTGAAGGACATCTTGATTGTAGTTCATTTCCTTCTAACAGCTGAGTAGAATTCCATAGCATTCCATAATTCGATTATCCACTCACAGGTTGAAGGGCATTTTGATTGTATCATTTTTTGGTGGTTATGAATAAAGCTGCTGTAAACATTCCTATACAGGTTTTTGTGTTAACATGTTTTTAATTATTTGGTAAATCTATGAGTAGGATTATTGGGCCATATGCAAAGTGTATGTTTAATTTTATAACAAACTGCCAAAGTGCCTTCCAAAGTGGCCATACAGATTTGCGTTTCTAGGGGCTGGGCGCGGTGGCTCATGCCTGAAATCCCAGCACTATGGGGGGCCAAGGCAGTGGATCACTTGAGGTGAGGAGTTTGAGACCTGCCTGGCCAACATGGTGAAACCCCGTCTCTACTAAAAAAGAAAAATTCAGGCTGGGCACGGTGGCTCACGCCTGTAATCCCAGCACTTTGGGAGGCTGAGGTGGGCAGATCACCTGAGGTCGGGAGTTCGAGGTCAGCCTGACCAACATGGAGAAACTCCGTCTCTACTAAAAATACAAAATTAGCCAAGCATGGTGGTGCACGCGTGTAATCCCAGCTACTCGGGAGGCTGAGGCAGGAGAATTGCTTGAACCCAGGAGGTGGACGTTGCCATGAGCCGAGATTGCACCACAGCCTGGGCAGCAAGAGCGAAACCCTGTCTCAATAAATAAAATAAAATAAAATAAAATAAAATAAATAAATAAAATAAAATAAAATAGAATAAAATAAAATAAAAAAATTAGCCGGGTGTGGCGGCATGCACCTGTAGTCCCAGCTACTATTTGGGAGGCTAAGGCAGGAGAATTGCTTGAAGCCAGGAGGAGGAGGTTGTGGTGAGCCTAGATTGCACCGCTGCACTCCAACCTGGTCCACAGAGCTAGACCCTCAAAAAAAAAATACTGGCCTGGCGCGATGGCTCACGCCTGTACTCTCAGCACTTTGGGCAGCTGAGGCGGGCGGATCTTGAGGTCAGGAGATCGAGACCATCCTGGCTAACATGGTGAAACCCCATCTCTACTAAAAATACAAAAAATTAGCTGGGTGTGGTGGCAGACGCCTGTAGTCCTAGCTACTCGGGAGGCTGAGGCAGGAGAATGGCGTGAACCCGGGAGGTGGAGCTTGCAGTGAGCCGAGATCATGCCACTGCACTCCAGCCTGGGTGACAGAGAGAGATGCCATCTCAAAAAAAAAAAAAAAAAAAAAAAAATTGCATTTCTGTCAGCAATGGATGTCAGTTTCTGTTGTTCCACATTCTCACCGTCATTTGGTATTGTTAGGGTCTTTTTTTAATTCCAGTAATGAAATAGGTATGTAGTGGTAGCTCATTGTGGTTTTAATTTGCATTTTCTAATGAAAAATGATTTTGAGCATGTTTTAAATATACATACTTGCCATCTGTATATTTTCTTCGATGAAGTGATTATTCAGATCTTTTGCCCACTTTAAAAAATTGAATTGTTTTCTTGATGTTGAGTTTTAAAGGTTCTTTGTATATTCTGGATACTAGTTCTTTCTCAGATATATGCTTTGCAAAGATTTCCCTTTCTTACCAGTTGTATCTTGTTTTTTCATTCTCTTAATGTCTTTGAAGAGCAAAATTTCTTACTAATTTATCCTTTTAGGGATTATGATTTTGGTGTCATATCTAAAGAAGTCTGATTAACACAAAGTCATAAAATTTTTCTTTTATGTTTTCTTTTAGAAGTTATATAGTGTTAGCTTTTATATTGGGGTCTGTGATCATTTTGAGTTAATTTTTGTATATGATATGAAGTATGAGTCCAAGTTCTTTTTTTGCATATGGATATCCAGTTCTAGACTATTTGTTTAAAAGACTATCATTTCTACACTGCCTTTGTCAAAATCAGTTCTCGATGTATGTGTGGGCTTAATTCTGAACTATTTTATCCATTGATCTATTTGTATATTTTTGTATCAACATCAAATAGGTGATTGAATACTATAGGTGTATCTGAAGTTTTCCATAATTTCTGGGCCCACATTTTTTTCTCATGCACCAAAATGCTTGGTGTGGGTGTAGTGTTATTTTAGAGATAACTTTGAATCTAGCGTAAAGTAAGCACTCAGTAAATGACAGTTGTGAAATTACAACCTAGTAGTAGAGATAATGAATTCTATAAACCTTACAACTTCCTGCATATGTTTATTACTATGTCTTTAATGATATGCAGTACCTGGTAGGAGGTAATGTGCGTGTTTGGTTATGTAAATATAAGAAAACAGGATTTAAGGTTTTTATGTTTAGTAATTTTTCAAGTTGTAAGAAAATATATTAAAAATTCCAGTTAGAAAAATTGTGGAAAAATATGCAGGTTACATACAATCACAACAACAACTCCAAAACTAAGAGTACCTTACTGGAACCTTCATAGAGATGCAGGAAAGATTAAGGAGAATTAGAAAACATGAATGGAAAGGTCGTCATTTTTTCATTAAATTTCAAAGTCATACCAAATGCTTTGGCTTGAGGAAGGGTGAAGATAGAGGGGGCTAGAGCTATATTAATAGTTAGCCCTAAAACTGAAATGAAAATGAATTCTATAATCTAAATTAGGCCAAGAAAAGGCAATAACTGTAGGTAATCAAGGAGGGTGGTTCTGGGTCTTCTATTCAGTTGAGCAGCTCTGCTTGAGAGCATACCACATATTCCTTTGATATTGGATCTCCATTCCCAGTGTATTTTTGCCAGTAAAAATTATGGAATCAGTGTTTAATATGAATAATTGTCCTTAGTGTCAAGTAACTGAGTTTCTCATATAGTTGAATATATGTCAAATTGTCACTGACCTTCAGATTTTGGCTCCTTGGCTGGTGAGTGGATTGATGGCAGAGTGTACAGAGTGTAATTCCCTAAGTTAAGTGCAAGCTGCAGTTTCAGTTTCAGGAAGATTGTGGATCTGGTTAGTTATTGATTCTTTTCTACAGGTTTGCCCATTTGGCAGCAGTGAAGCTGTTAGAGGAGCTACAGAAATATGATATAGATGATGAAAATGAAATTGATGAAAATGATGTGAAATATTTTATAAGACATGGTGTTGAGGGAAGCACTGATGCCAAGGATGATTTATGTCTGAGTGACTTGGATAAAACAGATGCCAGAAGTAAGTATGCTGCCTCTGTTGTGATTTATCCTTTCAGAAATAACATAGCCACTTTTTACCACAAGTTTGGAAACTATTCTAAAGACAAATACTGCCTACAAGTAAAATAATTTGATATTTTTGCAGGAACCAGAACTAATATAAGTTTTTGTACTAGGGTTGTTGAACATATAAAAAGTATAAGACATAACCTCTGTCCCTCAGGGGGTAGAAAGTTATATAAGAAAATACTCAAGTATTTTCTTTAGTGGATCAAGGAAACAGGGAAAGAGACATCTCAAGGATTTCCATGGTTAGTTGGCAAATGATTGTTATAGATAATAATAGCAACAAATATTTATTGTCTACTATGTGCCAGACACTGTTGTAGGTATTGAAATAATGGTGAACAATACAAAGGAACTTCATCTGAATGGTGGTAGTCAGGGGGAGGGTGATAAATAATTGGTAAGAAAATAGATATATAAAGAAAATAGGGTAGAGTGGTGCTATAGATAAGAAAGTCATTAGGCCTCTCTGAGGTGGTGATGTTTGAGCAGAGACCTGAGTGATGAGAATGAGTCATATTAAGATCTTGGAAGAACATGCCAGCAGAGGGAGCAGTGCATGTAAAGGCCATTATGTAGCATTGAGAATGGTTAGTGTGGCTTGAGTAGAATCCCTAAGAAAGTGGTGACAGGTCTGAAAGGTAAGCAGGGACCCAGTCAGATTATTTAGGGCCTAATAAGGATTTTAGTTTTAGATTTTTATTTGTTCATTTTTCCTCTTTTTTCACTACAAAATCTCAGCATATAAATTTTATTTTAAATAGAAAGCTATTGTTGGGATTCAGGGTGGGGAATGATGTGATCTGATTCACATTTAAAAACAGTGTCACTCTACCTGTTGAGTGGGTGATAGACTAGGAGGTGGACAAGAGCATAGCATTTCATATGGGGTATGAATTAGGTGGGAAAAGAACATACTCCACCTAACTATATAAGGTTGGATGAAGTTCCTGATATAATTATATCCTGATGCCAAGGATACTAAATTAGAATTGTATAAGAGCAGATGTAGAATATCTGCACAGATTTCCTGGGCTCCTAGAGTTCCTGATGTAGGCCTGCAACTACCAGTGATATGGGATATCTCCATTCTTGTTTTGCTTCCGCCTTTTTATACTAGAGGCTTTCATCACCATTTAAGAAGAGCTTACATTAACATTCTATGTATTCCCTTTAAGGCAATATTTATATATATATCCTGGTTCTTGAAAAAAATCATCAGTAAGATCATACCTTGTTGGGAAGATAGAGTGAAAGCCAAGCCAAGATCTTGTTGGCCTTGACTGTTTCTGCCTCCAGATTTCTGGTGTTGTGGAAAGCCCATTTTCCTTCATAGGGCAAGAGTGGAAGCAGGGAAATCAGTTAGGGGGCTATGGCTATAGTTCAGGAGAGTTGTTTATGGCTTGGACTGGAGTGGAGATGATGGGGATAATGAGAAGTGGTGAGATTTGGGTGTATTTAGAAGAGAAAGATGATAGGATTTGCTGATAGATGTGGCTATGAGGTGTTAGAAAAAGAGGGTAATCAAGGATGACAGATTTCTGGCCTGGGGAATTCGGTGAATGGTAGTAAGTTTTTTCTTGTTTGTTTTGTTTTATTTTTTTAGACAGAGTCTCACTCTGTCACCAGGCTGGAGTACAGTGGTGCGATCTTGGCCCACTGCAACCTCCACCTCCCGGGTTCGAGTGGTTCTCCTGCCTCAGCCTACCGAGTAGCTGGGACTACAGATGTGTGCCACCATGGCCAGCTAATGTTTGAATTTTTAGTAGAGATGGGGTTTCACCATGTTGGTCAGGCTGGTCTTGAACTCCTGACCTTGTGATCTGCCCATCTTGGCCTCCCAAAGTGCTGGGATTACAGGCATGAGCCACCGTGCCCGGCCACACCACATTTTCTTTATCCAGTCTTCTGTTGATGGACATTTAGGTTGATGCTATGTTTTTGCTATGTGAATAGTGCTGTGATGAACATATGTGTGCATGTGTCTTTCTAGTATGAATATAGTGTGAATATAGTATGAATATACTATGATATATATTCCTTTGGGTACATACCAATAGTGGGGTTGCTGGGTCATGTGTTAATTTTGTTTTGAGTTCTTTGAGAAATTGCCAAACCGCTTTCCACAATGGTTGAACTAACGTACACTCCTAACAGCAGTGTATAAATGTTCTCTTTTCTCCACAACCTCCCCAGCATCTGTTGTTTTTTGACTTTTTAATAATAGCCATTCTAACTGATGTGAGATGGCATTTCACTGTGGTGTTGATTTGCATTTCTCTAATGATTACTGATGTTGAGCATTTTTTCATATGCTTGTTGGCTGTGTGTATGTCTTCTTCTGAGAAGCATTTCTTCTCTGTGAGGATTAAAATATATAAGGTACTTAGTGTAGTATCTCGACATCACAGACACTGCATAAATATATGATTTTTATTGTTTTAATTGGAAATTTCCTCTTTTGTTGAATTGAAATCTTTCTTCCTGGAGCTAATTCCAATTAATGTTAGTTCTTGCCTCTGAGGACCCCATAGAACAGGCTTTACAAAACACAGACTTTCAAATAATAAAGAAATTATTATATAAGCTAAATACTGCTCTTTCACTCTTTTCTGACATTTTTTATCTTAATCCCCTCTACCTTCTTACTAGTGGTTATGGTGGTTCCCAAACCCGTCTGCCCTTTAGAATTGTCTGAGGAGCCTTTTTTTGTTGTTGTTGAGACAGAGTCTCGGTCTATCACCCAGGCTTGAGTGCAGTGGCGCCATCTTGGCTCACTGCAAGCTCCACCTCCCAGGTTCACGCCATTCTCCTGCCTCAGCCTCCCGAGTGGCTGGGACTACAGGCACCTGCCACCACGCCCAGCTAATTTTGTTTTGTATTTTTAGTAGAGACAGGGTTTCACCGTGTTAGCCAGGATGGTCTCAATCTCCTGACCTCGTGATCTGCCCGCGTTGGCCTCCCAAAGTGCTGGGATTACAGGGGTGAGCCACCGCACCTGGCTACCCTTTTTTTTTTTTTTTTGAGACAAAGTCTCACTCTGTTGCCCAGGCTGGAGTGCAGTGGCATGACCTCGGCTCGCTGCAACCTTCATCTCCCGGGCTCAAGTGATTCTTCTGCCTCAGCCTCCCGAGTAGCTGGGATTACAGGCATGTGCCACCACATCCAGCTAATTTTTGTATTCTTAGTAGAGACGGGGTTTCACCATGTTGGCCAGACTGGTCTTGAACTCCCAACCTCAAGTGATCCGCCTCCCAAAGTGCTGGGATTACAGGCGTGAGCCACTGCTCCTGACCGAGGAGCTTTTATTAAGTACATATTCTTGAATTTGTAGGTCTCGAATGGGGCTCAAGCACATACATTTTTAAAAAGCATCCCATTTGATTCAGGTGTATGCAGTTTAGAACCTGCAGCTCTAACCTGTTGGTAGATAAATCATTGGTGTTAGGAAGAAGAGGCTGTGATTTGCTAAGCTGGTCCTGTAAAGCAGAGTGTCTCAACTTCTATACTCTTGACAATTTGGGCCAGATAATTATTTTGTTGAGGCAGGGTTTTCTGTGCACCGTGAGATGTTTAGTAGCATCCTGAGCCTTCGCCTACTAGATGCCAGCAGCACCTCCCTGTTCCCACTCCCAAGCTGTGACAAGCAAAACTTATTCAGAGGTTGCCAAATGACCCTTGAGGAAGAAAATCACCCCAGATAGAGAACCACTGCCATAAAAGATGGAGATGTCATGGTTCTGATAGTTGGAGAATAGTTCAGAGTATCTCTCAATATACTTCCTTCTCTTACTATTCTCTTGCATAGGTGCTACAAGTGACCAATCACAAAATTTGTGGCTGGTACTTATTTCAGTTTTTCTAATTTTCTGTTACATAGTAGATTGCACGTGGTCCTGTAATCCACCATTAGTCCTAAAACACTGCTAGTCTTTTTTTTTTTTTTTTTTTGAGATGGAGTCTTGCTTTGTTGTTCAGGCTGGAGTGCAGTGGCATGGTCTCGGCTCACTGCAGCCTCCGCCTCCTGGGTTCAAGTGATTTTCCTGCCTCAGCCTCGTGAGTAGCTGGGATTACAGGCATGCAGCACCACACTGGCTACTTTTTTTATTATTTGTAGAGACGGGATTTCACCACGTTGGCCAGGCTGGTCTCGAACTCCTGACCTCAGGTGATCCACCCGCCTCGGCCTCCCCAAGTGGTGGGATTACAGGCCTGAGCCACCGTGCCTGGCCAATACTGCTAGTCTTTTAAAACCTTCTTGTTCGTAGCATTAATAGTCATAACAACCTGATACATGTTCCAGTAGCAGGGAAAGAATCCTCCATTTAGGTATTTCATTGCATGCTCATTTTAGTATTCTGTTACTTATATTTATCCTTCTTTGTATATACCAACCTTCCTCCACCCCCTCTCCAAACCATACAGACACTAGTCTAGAGGAAGAATATGCTCAAGAAGACCAGCACCCAGTGGACACATGAGCTGTTATATGTCTAACTAGGTTCCTATTCAACTCTGTTTTGCAGTGAGAGCTTACAAGAAAATTGTAGAATTGAGACACCTCCTGGAAATTGCCGAGAGCAACTACAAACACTTGGGAGGCATAACAGAAGAAGATTTAAAGCAGAAGAAAGAACAGCTCGAGTCTGAAAAGTAATGTCCTCAAAACTTTAATGATTTGTTTTTAAATGCCTCTGTAAATGCCATGTGAGGGTTTGTTCATCAGCAACTTTTTCTTTCATCTTGCCGAAGGGTGTTAGGTTCCATCCTGCTTTTCTCCTAAGCCCCCAGATGGCAAAGGAGTTAAGATTTTTAAATAATTGTGATAAAATACACATAAAATTTACCATCTTAACCATTTTTAAGTATACCATTCAGTAGCGTTAAGTACGTTCCCATCGTTGTGCAACCAATCTCCAGAACTCTCTTCATCTTGCAAAACTGACATTCTAATGTGGTCTCTGAACATTTCCATCAGGCTACACTGCCCATTCATAAATCTAAGACTAGGTCTTATGTTCACTGATTATAGTACCCATCAGAGAATGCTCTTGCATCTAGAGGCAGTGAGCAAGTGGATGGTTGTCTCTACCTTTCACTTCCTGCACCCTAAATTGGCTCTCTGGATGATGGGTACCTCTCTAATTGCAGTTGGCTCTCTGTATCTGTGGGCTCCACATCGTGGATGCAACCAAACTTGGAGATACAATAATCAGGAAAAAAAAAAAAAGTATGGTTGTGTCTTTGCTGAACATTATAGACTTTTTTTTCCTTGTTATTATTCCCTAAATAATGTGCTACAACAACTTATTGTATACTACTACAATAAGTAATCTAGAGATGATTCAAAGTATACAGGAGAATGCATATAGATTATATGCAGATACATATGTACTGTACCATTTTAATGTAAGGGACTTAGCATCCGTGGATTTTGGTGTCTGGGGCTTCCTGGAACCAATTCCTTTTTGATACTGAGGGACTACTGTAGTTAATAGCTGCTGGGATAGAGGATGCCGTGAGCTTCTTTCATCCTACTGTCTCTCTGCTTGTCTATCTGCTTTCCAGAATGGACAGGGAACAGAAAGAGATAGGAGAGGAAACTTTGGATTTAATCAAACATGGGTCTGGAAAGAGAACCACACATGGATTCCCTTCTTTGTTCTCTGCTTTTCCTGCCCTTTCCTTTGGCTGTGTCTTGTTCCGTCACACTCTTAGAACTGCCTGTTTCCCTTTTTCCACCCACTTCCGAATCTAGCTCTGAAAGAGGTCTGCTAACTGTATTCAGAGTAACATCTAAATCTTTGATGAGGATTAATGTAGTTAAGCTGACATTTGGCTCTAGTTTAAAAGAAAGAAAATAAAAAATAATATAAGGATTAATGTGTCATTCTTCCATGGATAGGTACTTGGGAATTTAAACAGAAGGCAAAACATTAGGCCAAAATACTCTTTTTTCTGTTTTTTTTCCCTGCTATCCTATTAACTGAAACTACTTCTTGATGTGATTTTGATTTTAGACACTAGGAAGCTGTGGCAGACTGATTTTTTTTGTTTGTTTGTTTTAAATCAGGGGCTTTCTTGGTATCTCACAAATCATATCGTATAGGTGGCTGTCCACTGCCTCTACATTGTTTGAAGTGTTTTGAGATGTAGAATTTTTTTTAGTGTTAGCCTTGGTCTAAGAGCCTAGCTGAAAGTTCTTAGATTCCTTGTAGTCTAGAAAAGTACTTCATGGTGGAAAAATTATTTCCTACTAATGAGCTTTAAATTTTGGTTTCCTTTACTTTTCTTCTAAAGCAGATTACTATACTACCACTACAGCTATTTGTATTACTTCTAAGCACTACTATATGCCATGCACCAGAGAAGCCCCTTACATACTTTATCTCAGGCAATCCTCACAACTCCATGAGCTATACGGATTAGGACACCAAGACTTAATATAGAGGTTAAGTAACTTGGGTAAAGTCACAGAGGAGGTAGAGCCAGGATTTGAGCCTAAGTCTCTGATTCTAACCCTGTTTAAGATCATTATAATTTTAATAGTCTTTAATGGAACTTTTAGTCGAATAGTTATGGATTAGTGGCTCAGTATGAAATATTATTAATGTAAGTGATTTTTGAACAGAGTTTTTTAAAAAAATTGCTTTATGTTTATGCCAGAATGCATTTTCATATCAGCTGAGATGGCAGTGTTTCTTCTAAATTCCACCCTGAGTGAGTTTTAATTCTTCTCTAGCATTTGTTCTCCACTTTGCGTTAAGTGCATCTTTTTTTTGTTTTGTTTTGTTTTTGTTTTTCTTTTTTTTGAGACTGAGTCTCGCTCTGTCTCCCAGGCTGGAGTACAATGGTGTGATCTCAGCTCACCATCTCCACCTCTCGGGTTCAAGCAGTTCTCCCGCTTCAGCCTCCCAAGTAGCTGGGATTACAGGCACCTGCCATCATGCCATCATGCCCAGCTAATTTCTGTATTTTTGTAGGGAAACCCATGTTGGCCAGGCTGGTTTTGAACTCTTGACCTTAGGTGATCTGCCCACCTCAGCCTCCCAAAGTGCTGGAATTACAGGCGTGAGCCACCACACTGACTTTTTTTTTTTTTCATTTTTAGTAGAGATACAGTTTCATCATGTTGGCCAGGCTGGTCTCAAATTTCTGGCCTCAAGTGATTCACCTGCCTCGGCCTCCCAAAGTGTTGGGATTACCGGCATGAGCCACCACACCTCGCTGTGTTAAGTGCATCTTAAGACATTTATTCTTTGGGTACAAACTCCTGATCTTGGATATAGTTGTAAAGAAAAACTGGACAAGTATTGGCTTGAGGGATATCTTTTGATTTTTGTTGTTGTCCATCAGTTAGACCAATCTCTCAGTACAATAAAACATATTTGTGTTACTCTGTCCTGGGGATGATATTCCCTTCTTATTTGCCGAACTTCTAGACTTCCACAATTGACATTCTTCCTCTCTATCCCCAATCTTAACCTTACTCACTTCTGTACCAGAGCTACTACTGTATATTCTTAGATTGCCCTTCCGGGACCCAACCTAACATGCCTTGGGAATTCTGTTTCCCCTCACCATCCAGCCATAAGGTAGAAAAATCCTGGTTCAAATTACATCTCCTCTTGTCTGGATTATTGCGACATCCTCCTGATCGGTCTCCTACTTCCTGTCCCTGCCTTCATATCCCCCACTCCCCTACCCTGTAGTCTATTCTCAACACAGTATCCAGAGTAATCATATTAAAACAGGGTAATCATATCATATCTATTGTAATCATATTAAAACAGTATCCAGGGCAATCATTACAGGTCAGATTGTGCCATTTTTCTGCTCGGACCCTCCAGTGGCTTCCCATTTCCTTCAGCATAAAAGCCAAAGTCTTTACTATGATTTAAAAGGTCTTATTTACTCTGGTTCTCTTTTACGTCTCTGACTCACACTACTGTCCCTCTCCTTCTTCTTTTTTTAGAAAGGGTCTCACTCTGTCACCCAGGCTGGAGTGCAGTGGTATGATCACAGCTCACTGCAGCCTTGACCTCTTGGGCTCAAGGGATCCCCGCACCTCAGTTTCCCAAGTAGCTGGGACTACAGGTGTGCATCACCGCAGATAATTTTTAAAAAAATGTTTTTGGGGGTAGAGATCGGGGTCTCACTATGTTGCCCAGGCTGGTCTTGAACTCCTAGGCTCAAGCAATTCTTCTGCCTTGGCCTCCCAAAGTGCTAGGATTACAGGTGTGAACCACTGTGCCCGGCCTCTCTCTCTCTCTCTCTTTTTTTTTTTGAGACAGAGTCTTGCTCTGTCATTCACGCTAGAGGGTAGCGGCATGATATCAGCTCACTGCATCCACGCCTCCTGGGTTCAAGTGATTCTCATGCATCAGCTTCCCAAGTAGCTGGGATTTCAGGTGTGTGCCACCACACTTGACTTTTTTTTTTTTTTTTTTCGTATTTTTAGTAGAGATAGGGTTACACTGTGTTGCCCAGGCTGGCCTCAAATGATCCACCTGCCTCAGCCTCCCAAAGTGCTGGGGTTACAGGCATGAGCCACCATGCCTGGCCTCCCTTTTATTCTTTAAACGATTCTATTGCATTGGCCTCTGTTTTTCTTGTACTTCTTCAAGCATACTTCTACTTTAGGGCCTTTGTACTTGTTCTTTTTGTCTGGAATGCTTTTCCTCTAATGTCTACAGGGTTCTCTCTCTTATTTTCTTCAGGGCTTGGCTTAGAAGCCCCCTTATCAGTAAAGCCTTCCCTAGCCACTGTAAGAAATGTTAAGCCCCTCTTCCACAACATTTTATACTACTCTTTCCTGCTTTATTTTTGTTTTCTCCTTTAGCACTTACTACCTTCCAACATACCATATATTTTACTTATTTATTTTCCTTATTGTCTGCATATCTCTACTATGCAGTAGTAAGGTCCAGGAAGGCAGATTTTGGGCCTTTCGTTCACCACTGTATCCCCAGTACCTAGGTCAGTGCTCGTTCATAGTAGAACCTTAATACATATTTGTTGAATAAATGATTTCTTTGTTTTATTTGCCTTAAATACAATGCATGAATGCTTTCCACTATTAAAAATAGTTAGTTGACATTGGTGATTGATTTTTAAAAATTTTTGTTTTTGATAGGACCATCAAAGAACTGCAGGGCCAGCTGGAGTATGAGCGACTACGCAGAGAAAAATTAGAATGTCAGCTTGATGAATATCGAGCAGAGGTTGATCAACTCAGGGAAACACTGGAAAAAATTCAAGTCCCCAACTTTGTGGCTATGGTTGGTGTCCTTTTTAATACATTTATTTTTCTCAACAAATATATACAAGAGTGGCTAAGAGTACAAGCTTTGGGCTGGGGCTCTTTGGACTTGAATCCTGGCTATAGTCTTTTTTGATTTGGGCTACTCATTTAACCTTTTTGTGCCTCAGCTATAAACTGGCGATGATAACTTATACTTTCTAGAGCTGATGACAGGATTAAAGGAATATATGTACACACACACACTATATGTAACTTTCTATATACACACACACATCTGTCTCTATCTATCTATCTATCTATCTATCTATCTATCTATCTATCTATCTATCTATCTATCTATCTATCTTCAAACAGCAGCCTGGTTCCTAAGTATTATTTTTAATATTGTACCATAGAAGGAGAAAATATTCTTATAAGCAGAGTAATCAATAAGAATTCTAAGACAGCTAGAGGATATGTATATTTTAATATTCTGAATAACCAAAATAAAGTGCTTTGAATGGAATCCATATTTTCTTTCCATAGGGAAGTTTCTTCATCAGTCATCATGGATGAATTAATTCTGTTTGAGGCTTGTGTCACCTCAAATCTGATCTATTAATATTATAGAATCTTCCTGGCTTCTTTTTATTTTGCACAAACTAGTCATTGGTCTCTTCAATAACCACTTTAAAAATATTAAAATAATAAAACATGTTTGTTGTATAGTGTTAAAAACAAGATAGATGTTCCTTCTGACACTAAGTTCCACTCTCCAGAAGAAGTTATTGTTAACAATTTAGTACATACCATATTAGACAAAATTCTATTTATCTGCAAACATGCATGTGTATTTCTATGCATATGCAAATATAATCACTTCCTCAGTTTCTCTGGGTTTTGTTGTCTCACCAGTGGTTGATTTTCCAAGAAATATAATTAACTATAATAATTAATCTATTCTCTTCATTTTGCAACCCTCTTCTTGTACAACCTTTAGCACATGGGGAAACTTTAGTATCAGAGAGGCCAGCTATACAGTCATGTGTTGGTTAGAGGGCTACAGGACACAGTACCATTTATAACTTACTGCTTCCAATCAAATCTGTTACCTCTCCACCTTGTGGCAGGGACTCTGTGACTCCCAGTCTCCTCAAAAGTAGAAAGGTAAGTTGTCGTTCTTTGTTTTTTCTTTTTTTGACACAGGGTGTTGCTCTTGTCACCCATACTTCAGTGGAGTGGTGCCATCATAGGGCACTGTAGCCTCAAACTCCCTAGGTTCAACTGATCCTCTTGCCTCAGCCTCCTAGGTAGCTGGGACTATAGGCATGCACCAACACACCTGGCCAATTAGTTTTTTTTATTTTTTTTATTTTTTTTCTGTAAGGTAAGGATCTTGCTTTGTTGTCAAGGCTAAGTTGTTCTTCAGCTGCCTAGGTGGGACAATATTTTGGGGTGGTCACCCAAGCTACACATTTTCTTTTGAACCATTCCAAACTGTCTACTTAGAAATGTTTTCTGTCTTTTAGCTATTTAGAAATTCTCGTTGCTTACTCAGAAGCATCTGTTCTCAGGTTGGATCTGGTTTCATACTCCACAGTTTTGCTTCCCTAAAACTTCACTTTACCAACAATGTGTAGGCTTTCAGGAGAGCTGACTCAAGGTCCCTGTGCTCAGAATTCATTGTTTTTTGCATTCTTGCTTTAGGTTATACCTAATTTTTGTAAATAAGCAAATGTCACTGAGCTTTCAAGGCAGTTGCAACTCTGGCACTGTTTATTTTCACTTGCAAAAGCTTGAATCTCAATTTCCTTGTCTTTAAAATGAGGAATAATAATACCTACCTCATAGGATTGTATTGATGTTAAATGGAATATTGTGTAGAAATCCTGAATGCGGTTTCTAGCACACAGAGGTATTCACTATATAGTAGTAGTCGTTGTATTATTTACTCCCTTTCTTTTTTTCCATTTTCTATATTACAGATGAATTGATACGGTCAGTGGATAAATAAACGTGTAGAGCCACATGCAGCTAAAGATAGGAAGAATTTATTTGGGAGTCTAATTATATATAAAGTATAAGTAAAATGAACTTATCATTCAGAACTATAAATATGGAATCCTCAAGAAGCTCTAAGTCTTTCTCCTGCCACCTTCTGGTCAGGACCTATGATTGCATTCTATTGTACCTTAAGATCCTCAGACCCCAAAATAATCAGCAATAGTACAATTTTTACTGAGAAAAAAAAATCTTAGAATAGTTTCCTAGGATAGTTTGACATATATAAAGCACTTTTTTGATAACAGCTGTTTTTATAGCACTTTCTCAGATATTATCTCATTTTAGTCTGCATCAACCCTATGAGGAGGTAGAATGATATATATATATTTGATCCCATGTTATAAATGAGAAAGCAGAGGCTCAGAGAAGTTGAGAGTCTTGTTAGAGCATACAGCTAGTATAAGGCAAGGGCAAACTCAGAATCTCTGCCTCCAGATTATATTTTTCTAATACTTCTGTGGAAATGACTATCAAATCCATACTTTAGTACTGTTGTCCCCACCAGGGCTCCCCACCTGTATTTCTCACTGCTTGTCAACTGGACATTTCCACCTGAAATTCCCAGTGGTGCTTGAATTAAAAAAAAAAAATGTTCAGAACCAAGCACAATATCAAGACCAGATTCTCTCCCCTATCTCTGCATTTAAATTAATGGCATCACTATTTTCTCAACTACCCAGTCTTGGACTCTTTTTTTTTTTTTTTTTTTTGAGATGGAGTCTCGCGCTGTCACCCAGGCTGGAGTGCAGTGGCCGGATCTCAGCTCACTGCAAGCTCCGCCTCCCGGGTTCACGCCATTCTCCTGCCTCCGCCTCCCGAGTAGCTGGGACTACAGGTGTCCGCCACCTTGGCCGGCTAGTTTTTTGTATTTTTTAGTAGAGACGGGGTTTCACCGTGTTAACCAGGATGGTCTCGATCTCCTGACCTCGTGATCCGCCCGTCTCGGCCTCCCAAAGTGCTGGGATTACAGGCTTGAGCCACCGCGCCCGGCCTCAGTCTTGGACTCTTAATGATTAGCTATGTTTTCTCCTTTAGGTCATACAAAAAGTGAGCCCATCCCGTAGGTGGGAACATGCTCTCTACTTTCGCTGCTTCCCTAGTTTAGGTTTCTATATCTTTCTTTCTGAACTACTGTGATAGAATTTTGGTATTTACTCCTTCCCTATCCAAATCCATTTGACTCACAGTGGTCAGCTTGATTTTCTTGTCACTCCTTGGATTGAAAATCTTCCTTACCTGAATAAGTACTGATTCTTCAGTTTGACATTCAGCCCTAACCTACCTCACCAACCTTATTTTTGTCTATTCTCCTACATATATTAATAGCTTATTTTTTCTTAAGCTACCTTATGCTTTCCCATCATTAAGCCTTTGTTCAATTTGTCCATATACCTTGAAAACTGCCTGTTGACTCTGTAAAATCCCCTAGGAACCGTCTCATTTATCACCCCTTTCCTAGTCTCCCTGGTCACACGTGATCTCTCCTTCCATCAAGCACCTTGTACTGGTCTGAGGGCTTCTTGTCATTTGTAATACAGCATGATTGGGCACTTAGTTTACCCACAGTACTGAAAATCTAAGTTTTATGAGATCATTTAACTTATGTTAATAACATCATCTTGGTCATCATTAACAACAGGTTTTGAGTATATTGGGCTTAGTGTTAAGACTTTATATTCAGCAGATACCATCTTCATTTTACAAATGAAGAAATCAACTCTCAGATAAAATGAACAATTTATAAAGTTACAAAGCTTGTTAGATGGCTAGCCATGATTTCAACCTGTCTAGCCCCAAGTCTATGCTTTTAACACCACTTGTTACTGCTATTATAAACCCCTCACACTCCCTCTTTCTGTGCTTTTAGGAACATTTATTTTGAAACTGTTTCTTTGAAAACTTCTGATGATAGCTTTTTTTTTTTTTTTTTTTCCTGAGACGAGTCTCGCTCTGTTGCCCAGACTGGAGAGCAGTGGCGTGATCTTGGCTCACTGCAACCTCATCTCCCAGGTTCAAGCAGTTCTTTGCCTCAGCCTCCCAAGTGGCTGGGAGTACAGGCGCCCACCACCACGCCTGGCTAATTTTTTTGTATTTTTAATAGAGACGGGGTTTCACTATCTTGGCCAGGCTGGTCTTGAACTCCTGACCTTGTGATCCACCCACCTCCACCTCCCAAAGTGCTGGGATTACATGTGTGAGCCACTGTGCCTGGCCTGATGATAGCTTTTTAATAGGGTTAATTTACTTATGAAAACTTAAAAATTGGTAATAATTTTGTTAAAATGTTACACTATAAGTTCAAACATATATTTCAAGATATGTCTTACATTGGAAGTTGAGATGATAAAATATAACATAGGATATCTTCATGACCTTGGGGTAGGAAAAAATGGGTAGACTGGACTTCATTAAAATAAGACTTCAGTTCATCAAAGATTATATGAACAGATTTGAAAAGGCAAGCCAAAGTGTAGAAAAACATATTTCCTTTCTTTCTCTCTGCTTTTCTTTCTTCATTCCTATCTGAAAAAGTTGTATCCAGAATATATAAAGAACTTATACAAATCAATGTGAAAAAGACAGTCCAGTAAAAAAACTGGGCAAGACTTGCATAGGCACTTCACAAAAGAAGATATCCAAGTGGGCCAGTAAACATGAAATTGTGCTCAAAATCACTGGTTATTAGAAATGTAAATTAAAACCCAAAGAAGATACCAATATATACCCATCAGAATGGCAAAAATTAAAATGGACGTTACCAAATGTTGGTGAGGATGTGGAAAAACTGGAGATTTTATATACCAATGGTGGCAGTGTAAATTGGCTTTACCACTTTGGAAAATTAATTCCTAGTGGAATTAGTACATGTTTCTTTGTGTACACAGGTGGACACCAAAAAATATATACATGAATGTTCTTGTCAGCCTTATTATATATATCTCTCAAACTAGAATCATCTAAAAATTCCCTCAACAGTAAGAATCAATACATTTTGCTATATTCATACAATGGAATATTATATAGCAATGAAAATGTATGAATTACTACTCTACACATCACTACGAATGAATTTCACAAACACTGTGCTGACTAAAAGAAAGCAATATGAAAGAGTACATACTGTATGATTCCATGTAGTCCACAAATCGGTAAGATAAGTCAGTAGTGCCTAGGAAGGGGCAAATGGAGGCTTCTGGGATGCTGGTAATGTCCAATCTCTTGATCTCAGTCATGGTCACAAAATGCATCAAGCTGTACCTTTTTTTCCTTTGTGCTCTTTGATATATATATAGTACTTAAAACAGTAAATTTAAACTAATGTTTTAAGTATTTTATATATATATATTTAAATATATACTTAAATATAATGTAATAGCTTTGGCAGAGCTGTCTGTCCACAGAGAGATTTATGTAGCACTGAACTCATAGCTTCTGTCTCCAGAACCAGTATTATTCAGGAAGTCCTTGATCTACAGCTTTGGGCCATGTTTGCTAATCAAGAATGGCTAACCGGGAACTGGCAATATTCCACGGTTACCTTCCATGTTTCACTTAACCTTATTTTCTACCTACAAAGGTCTGGAACAAGGTTGAACTTTGATATGGTTTCTGCTGGGCTTCTCTCTGACCTATGACATCCTAGCTTATGTACCTAGAGTGGCCCGTGGAGTAATTTGAGGATTTCAGGGAGTTTATCCACATTTAACTCTTGGCTTGGGGAAGTTCTAAAAGTTTGTGATTTGCCTTTCTTTCTCTTTGTTTATACCCTACTTTTTTGGGGGAGAAGGGTTGGTTTTGACACTGTTAAGGGTCTGTACTGGTAAGCAAGAAGGTGGAATTCTCTTATAGTTTCATATGCTGTCTAGAATTTTCAGAGTGCATAGGCTTTTTGAAAAATAAGAATTCCATATATCCCAGCAATAATTGGTAGATCCACAAAGTCAACAGTTTTATGTGTAGAATTTTAATCTGTTCAACAAACCTGTTAATTCTTTCAGGGTAAAAAAATATATACATTTTCACCACAAGGATTTTTGTCTAATTTTGTTGTAGTAATAGATTGCATTTACATTTAGAATTGCTTTTGGTGCTTAAGCATTATGATTCATGTATTTAGTATCTTAATATATAGTTCTGTTGAGTTTAGGAGAAAACATGTATTAGGGAGAAATATACTTCCTGGCTATAATGTAAGATAAAGAAACGAGTAATCTTGGTGAAAAATGTTCTCCAAATGCAGAAGCTTTTAGAAATTTGGAGATATGGAACCTTCAGTGAACAATTATGGAAGGCCTGTTGAATGCCAAGCACATATTTTCTTCTGAAGTAGTTGTATTTCAAGACTTGGTTTGATAGAACAAGTTACATATTTGGTGTTAGGAGCGACTTTGTTATTTAACCACTGTTTCTAGAAAATTTGGAATCCTTAAGGTCTCTTCTAATATATAAAAGGTAAAGAAAAATAAGTATTACTGTCTTTGGAACTCTTTAATTAATTTTTTTGAGACAGAGTCTCACTCTGTGCCCTGGCTGGCATTCAGGGTCATGATCTCGGCTCACTGCAGCCTCCACTTCCCAGGCTTAAGCAATCCTCCAGCCTCAGCCTCGTGAGTAGCTGGGACTACAGGCATGAGCCACCATGCCCAGCTAAATTTTTTCTGTATTTTTTGTAGAGAGGGGGGATTGTTGTCCAGGTTGGTCTCAAACTCCTGAGCTGAAAGCGATCTGCCCACGACAGCCTCCTAAAGCGCTGGGATTACAGATGTGAGCCACCATACCCTGCCTGTTTCTGGAAGTCATAACTCTTATTAAAGCACTGGAAAATTGGCTATATCTGACAAGTAGCCACCTCTTCCCCCTAAATTTTCTATATTCTTTCTCTAATTCCATCTAGTTAGATTAGGTTAAACTCCTGCCCCACCTGAGTGTTTTTCTTTTTTCTTTTGAGACAGGGTCTTGCTCTGTCGCCCAAGCTGGAGTGCAGTGGCACAATCTCGGCTCACTGCAACCTCTGTCTCCTGGGTTCAAGCGATTCTTATGCCTCAGCCTCCTGAGCAGCTGGGATTACAGGCATGCATCACCAAGCCCAGCTAATTTTTGTATTTTTAATGGAGATAGGGTTGGCCAGGCTAGTCTTGAACTCCTGACCTCAAGTGATCTGCCTGCCTTGGCCTCCCAAAGTGCTGGGATTATAGTCGTGAGCCACCGCACCTGGCCTCATCTTTAAAATATTGGTAATGCTACTCACTACACTTTATTTTTTATGTATAGTACGAAGAACAGTTGTATCATATGCTAAGTCCCAATCAAAGGTTTGTTATTTTTCTTCAGACTGGCCGCTAAGCTTTTTTTCCAAGAGAAGAGACCATCTGTATTGCCCTATGCCCACAAACACCTGGCCACTATAAGAGAAAGCTAGAAGTTTATCCTACTCTCAAGTTTGCAGCTGAGGGATATGGGAGGGACCAGATGCATGGTTGTTTTTCCAGGCGGTGTTGGATAATGGCAGCTTACTTCCATGTTCACACACTATTGAGTTAAACTAACTGGACTCATTAGAAAAGGTGTGGGCAGGAACACCCTGGGGAACTAACTCCAGCCATGGGCTCTCCCCAGGGACATGGTCCTTGTGCTGTTCTTGGAGCGTCTGTGTTCAGAGCTGTCCTGCCTAACTAGATGCATAGCATTTTTGATTGGAAGAATTACTCAAAGATAATTAACATCTAGTGACCACTCATTGTGTTTCCAGCCCTGCTTGCTCCTTACCATAGTATTTATTGATTCTTCCGTGCTGGGTCTTAAGAATACCAAGATGGACAAGAAATATTCAGAAACAGTGAGACCAGGAGACTAGGCAAAGTGCACAATGAGACTAGAGCAGTAGAGGGATCAAGTACAAAAACAAAAGAGGGAATGGGGAAGCTACGGAATTATTCGCAGCACTATGGGACTGGCAAAAGAATCCAGAAGATGACATACTAACACTTTCAGTTACCAATATCTTGTTAAATATTAGTGTCTGGGGATCTTTAGGTAGAGATAAAACTGAATGAGATAACATTGAAAATTGGCTATATCTGATAAGTAGCCACCTCTTACCCACTAAATTTTCTATATTCTTTCTCTAGTTCTTAAGTTGCCTCCTAGTCATACGATTCAGCACAATATAATACACTGGTACTTCAGATTTGGGAATTTATTCACAAAAAATCCTAAAAGAAATTTAATCAGAGTTGAAAATACTAGCATGGTTAATTTTTTTTCTTTTGAATAGGCAATGTAGAAAGACGAAAATGTGTGCTAGCATGAAAATTGTATTTGACCCTCTTTTCCTTTGTTTATAGGAAGACAGCGCTTCTTGTGAGTCAAACAAAGAGAAGAGGCGAGTAAAAAAAAAGGTTTCTTCTGGAGGAGTGTTTGTGAGAAGGTACTAATCAGTGAAATGACTAAATTAACCTGCTAGATTTTTCTCTTTCATTAAAAAAATTGATATAAATGTAAGTCTATACAAACTCTCAGAATTACTCTGATATGCTTCTATTCCAATTCTGAAGGCAGAAATGTTAAAGAGATTTAGAGATTTTTTAAATGACATGGACTCAGTTGTACACCTTCTCCTGATATTATTCTTATATAACTCTACACAGGCAAGACGAGATTTATGAGTAATTAATTTTACAAGTATTTACATAAGCTTTAAAATAGCTGGTATAGTAATCAAAAGAAATCTAGTTATAGTTCACTTTCTTTTTTTTAATTTATACTTTAAGTTCTAGGATACATGTGCATAACGTGCAGGTTTGTTACATATGGATATATGTGCCATGTTGGTGTGCTGCACCTATTAACTCATCATTTACATTAGGTATATCTCCTAATGCTATCCCTCCCCACTACCCCTCCCCCACGACAGGCCCCGGTGTGTGATGTTCCCCACCCTGTGTCCAAGTGTTCTCATTCTTCAATTCCTACCTATGAGTGAGAACATGCGGTGTTAGGTTTTCTGTCTTGTGATAGTTTGCTGAGAATGATGGTTTCCAGCTGCATCTATGTTCCTACAGAGGACATAAACTCATCTTTTTTTTATGGCTGCATAGTATTCCATGGTGTGTATGTGCCACATTTTCTAAAACCAGTCTGTCATTGATGGACATTTGGGTTGGTTCCAAGACTTTGCTATTGTGAATAGTGCCGCAATAACCATACGTGTGCATGTGTCTTCATAGCAGCATGATTTATAATCCTTTGGGTATATACCCAGTAATGGGATGGCTGGGTCAAATGGTATTTCTAGTTCTAGATCCTTGAGGAATCGCCACACTGTCTTCCACAATGGTTGAACTAGTTTACAGTCCCACCAACAGTGTAAAAGTGTTCCTATTTCTCCACATCTTCTCCAGCACCTGTTGTTTCCTGACTTTTTAATGATTGCCGTTCTAACTAGGTGTGAGATGGTATCTCATTGTGGTTTTGATTTGCATTTCTCTGGTGGCTAGTGATGATGAGCATTTTTTTTCATGTGTCTGTTGGGTACATAAATGTCTTCTTTTGAGACATGTCTGTTCATGTCCTTTGCCCACTTTTTGATGGGGTTGTTCTTTTCTTGTAAATTTGTTTGAATTCTTTGTAGGTTCTGGATATTAGCCCTTTGTCAGATGGGTAGATTGCAAAACTTTTCTCCCATTCTACAGGTTGCCTGTTCACTCTGATGGTAGTTTCTTTTGCTGTGCAGAAGCTCTTGTTTAATTAGATCCCATTTGTCAATTTTGGCTTTTGTTGCCATTGCTTTTGGTGTTTTAGACATGAAGTTCTTGCCCATGCCTATGTCCTAAATGGTATTGCCTAGGTTTTCTTCTAGGGTTTTTATGGTTTTAGGTCTAATATTTAACTCTCTAATCCATCTTGAATTGATTTTTGTATAAGGTGTAAGAAAGGGATCCAGTTTCAGCTTTCTACATAGGGCTAGCCAGTTTTCCCAGCACCATTTATTAAATAGGGAATCCTTTCCCCATTTCTTGTTTTTGTCAGGTTTGTCAAAGATCAGATGGTTATACATGTGTGGCATTATTTGAGGGCTCTGTTCAGTTCCATTGGTCTACATCTCTGTTTTGGTACCAATACCATGCTGTTTTGGTTACTGTAGTCTTGTTGTATAGTTTGAAGTCAGGTAGTGTGATGCCTCCAGCTTTGTTCTTTTGGCTTAGGATTGTTTTGGCAATGTGGGCTCTTTTCTGGTTCCATATGAACTTGAAAGTAGTTTTTTTGAATTCTGTGAAGAAAGTCGTTGGTAGCTTAATGGGGATGGCATTGAATCTATTAATTACCTTGGGCAGTATGGCCATTTTCATGATATTGATTTTTCCTGTCCATGAGCATGGAATATTCTTCCATTTGTTTGTTTCCTCTTTTATTCCATTGAGCAGTGGTTTGTAGTTGTCCTTGAAGAGGTCCTTGACATCCCTTTAAGTTGGATTCCTAGGTATTTTATTCTCTTTGAAGCAATTGTGAATGGGAGTTCACTCATGATTTGACTCTCTTTTTGTCTGTTATTGGTGTATAAGAATGCTTGTGATTTTTGCACATTGATTTTGAATCCAGAGACTTTGCTGAAGTTGCCTATCAGCGTAAGGAGATTTTGGGCTGAGACGATGGGGTTTTCTTAATATACAATCATGTCATCTGCAAACAGGGACAATTTGACTTCCTCTTTTCCTAATTGAATACTCTTTATTTATTTCTCCTGCCTGATTGTCCTGGCCAGAACTTCCCACACTATGTTGAATAGGAGTGGAGAGAGAGGGCATCCCTGTCTTGTGCCAGTTTTCAAAGGGAATGTTTCCAGTTTTTGCCCATTCGGTACGATATTGGCTGTGGGTTTGTCATAAATAGCTCTTTATTTTGAGATACGGCCCATCAATACCTAGTTTATTGAGAGTTTTTGGCATGAAGGGCTGTTGAATTTTGTCAAAGGCCTTTTCTGCATCTGTTGAGATAATCATGTAGTTTTTGTTTTTGGTTCTGTTTATGTGATGGATTACGTTTATTGATTTGCATATGTTGAACCACCCTTGCATCCCAGGGATGAAGCCGACATAATGGTGGTGGAT
This sequence comes from Macaca mulatta, assembly GCF_049350105.2. Lineage (NCBI taxonomy): Eukaryota > Metazoa > Chordata > Mammalia > Primates > Cercopithecidae > Macaca > Macaca mulatta. Next base: position 83,795,476 of record NC_133419.1, read on the forward strand.
AAGCTTTTTGATGTGCTGCTGGATTCGGTTTGCCAGTATTTTATTGAGGATTTTCGCATCAATGTTCATCACAGATATTGCTCTAAAATTCTTTTGTTGTTGTGTCTCTGCCAGGCTTTGGTATTAGGATGATGTCAGTCTCATAAAATGAGTTAGGGGGGATTCCCTCTTTTTCTGTTGATTGGAATAGTTTCAGAAGGAAACTATTTTGTACAGCTCCTCTTTGTGCCTCTGGTAGAATTTGGCTGTGAATCTGTCTGGTCCTGGACTTTTTTGGTTGGTAGGCCATTAATTATTGCCTTAATTTCAGAGCTTCTTATTGGTCTATTCAGGGATTCAATTTCTTCCTGGTTTAGTCTTGGGAGGGTGTATGTGTCCAGGAATTTATCCATTTCTTTAGGTTTTCTAGTTTATTTGCATAGAGGCGTTTATAGTATTCTCTGATGGTAGTTTGTATTTCTGTGGGGTCAGTGGTGATATTCCCTTTATCATTTTTTATTGCGTCTATTTGATTCTTCTCTCTTTTCTTCTTTATTAGTCTTGCCAGCAGTCTATCAATTTTGTTGATCTTTTCAAAAAACCAACTCCTGGATTCATTGATTTTTTGAAGGGTTTTTTGTGTCTCTATCTCCTTCAGTTCTGCTCTGATCTTAGTTATTTCTTGCCTTCTGCTGGCTTTTGAATGTATTTGCTCTTGCTTCTCTAATTCTTTCAATTGTGATGTTAGGGTGTCAATTTTAGATCTTTCCTGCTTTCTCCTGTGGGCATTTAGTGCTATAAATTTCCCTCTATACATTGCTTTAAATGTGTTCCAGAGATTCTGGTATGTTGTATCTTTGTTCTCATTGGTTTCAAAGAACATCTTTATTTCTGCCTTCATTTCGTTATGTACCCAGTAGTCATTCAGGAGCAGGTTGTTCAGTTTCCATGTAGTTGAGTGGTTTTGAGTGAGTTTCTTAATCCTGAGTTCTAGTTTGATTGCACTGTGGTCTGAGAGACAGTTTGTTATAATTTCTGTTCTTGTACATTTGCTGAGGAATGCTTTACTTCTAACTATGTGGTCAATTTTGGAGTAAGTGTGATGTGGTGCTGAGAAGAATGTATATTCCATTGATTTGGGGTGGAGAACTCTGTAGATATCTATTAGGTCCGCTTGGTGCACAGCTGAGTTGAACTCCTGGATATCCTTGTTAACTTGCTGTCTCATTGATCTGTCTAATGTTGACAGTGGGGTGTTAAAGTCTCCCATTATTATTGTGTGGGGATATAAGTCTCTTTGTAAGTCTCTAAGGACTTGCTTTATGAATCTGGGTGCTCCTGTATTGGGTGCATATATATTTAGGATAGTTAGCTCTTCTTGTTGAAATGATTCCTTTACCATTATGTAATGGCCTTCTTTGTCTCTTCTGATCTTTGTTGGTGTAAAGTCTGTTTTATCAGAGACTAGGATTGCAACCCCTGCCTTTTTTTGTTTTCCATTTGCTTGGTAGATCATCTTTTATCCCTGTATTTTGAGCCTATGTGTGTCTCTGCACATGTAATGGGTCTCCTGAATACAGCAAACTGATGAGTCTTGACTCTTTATCCAATCTGCCAGTCTGTATCTCTTTTAATTAGAGCATTTAGCCCATTTACATTTAAGGTTAATATTGTTATGTGTGAATCTGATCCTGTCATTATGATGTTAGCTGGTTATTTTACTTGTTATTTGATGCAGTTTCTTCCTAGCATTGATGGTCTTTACATTTTGTCATGTTTTTGCGCTGGCTGGTACCGGTTGTTCCTTTCCATGTTTAGTGTTTCCTTCAGGAGCTCTTGTGGGGCAGGCCTGGTGGTGACAAAATCTCTCAGCATTTGCTTGTCTGTAAAGGATTTTATTTCTCCTTCACTTATGAAACTTAGTTTGGCTGGATATGAAATTCTGGGTTGAAAATTCTTTTCTTTAAGAATGTTGAATATTGGCCTCCCACTCTCTTCTGGCTTGTAGAGTTTCTGCCAAGAGATCCATTGTTAGTCTGATGGGCTTCCCTTTGTGGGTAACCTGACCTTTCTCTCTGGCTGCCCTTAACATTTTTTTCTTCATTTCAACTTTGGTGAATCTGACAATTATGTGTCTTGGAGTTGCTCTTCTCGAGGAATATCTTTGTGGTGTTCTGTATTTCTTGAATTTGAATGTTGGCCTGCCTTGCTAGATTGGGGAAGTTTTCGTGGATAATATCCTGAAGAGTGTTTTCCAACTTGGTTCCATTCTCCCTGTCACTTTCAGGTACACCAGTCAGACGTAGATTTGGTCTTTTCACATAGTCCCATGTTTCTTCGAGGCTTTGTTCATTTATTTTTACTCTTTCGTTTTATTTTTTATGTTTATTTATTTATTTTTATTCTTTCTTTGTTTTATTTTTACTTCTTGCTTCATTTCATTTGAACTTCAGTCACTGATACTCTTTCTTCCAGTTGATTGAATCGGTTAATGAAGCTTGTGTATTTGTCATGTAGTTCTTGTGCCATGCTCTATCAGGTCATTTAAGGACTTCTATACATTGTTTAATTAGCCATTCGTCTAAGCCATTCGTTTTTCAAGGTTTTTAGCTTCTTTGCGATCGGTTTGAATCTCCTCCTCCTTTAGCTCGGAGAAGTTTGATCATCTGAAGCCTTCTTCTCTCAACTCGTCAAAGTCTTTCTCCATCCAGCTTTGTTCTGTTGCTGGTGAGGGGCTGCATTCCTTTAAAGGGGGTGAGGCACTCTGATTTTTAGAATTTTCAGCTTTTCTGCTCTGTTTTTTCCCCATCTTTGTGGTTTTATCTACCTTTGGTCTTTGATGATGGTGATGTACAGATGGGTATTTGGTGTGGATGTCCTTTCTGTTTGTTAGTTTTCATTCTAACAGTCAGGACCCTCAGCTGCAGGTCTGTTGGAGTTTGCTGGAGGTCCAGTCCAGACCCTGTTTGCCTGGGTATCAGCAGTGGAGGCTGCAGAAGAGTGAATATTGCTGAACAGCAAGTGTTGCTGCCTGATCGTTCCTCTGGAAGCTTCGGCTCAGAGGGGTACCCGGCCGTGTGAGGTGTCAGTTTGCCCTACTCGGGGGTGCCTTTCAGTTAGGCTACTTGGGGTCAGGGACCCACTTAAGGAGGCAGTCTGTCCTTTCTCAGATCTCAAACTCCGTGCTGGGAGAACTACTACTCTCTTCAAAGCTGTCAGACAGGGACATTTAAATCTGCAGAGGTTTCTGCTGCCTTTTGTTTGGCTGTGCCTTGTCCCTGGCTATGCCTTATCTCCAGAGTCTACACTTGGCTGGAGTCTACAAAGGCATGCAGGCCTCTTTGAACTACGGTGGGCTCCATCCTTTTTGAGCTTCCTGGCCACTTTGTTTACCTACTCAAGCCTCAGGAATGGCAGGCGTCCCTCCTTCAGCCTTACTGCCACCTTGCAGTTAGATCTCAGACTGCTGTGCTAGTAATAAGAGAGGATCCATGGGTGTGGGACCCTCCCAGCCAAGTGTGGGATAAAATCTCCTGGTGTGCCGTTTGCTCAAACCCTTGGAAAAGCACAGTATTAGGGTGGGAGTGACCCAATTTTCCAGGTGCTGTGTGTCATGGTTTCCCTTGGCTAGGAAAGGGAATTCCCTTACCCCTTGCACTTCCTGGGTGAGGCGATGCCTCGCCCTGCTTTGGCTCTCACTCGGTGGGCTGCACCCTCTGTCCTGCACCCACTGTCTGACACGCCCCAGTGAGATGAACCCGGTACCTCAGTTGGAAATGCAGAAATCACCTGTCTTCTGTGTCGCTCATGCTGGGAGCTATAGCCTGGAGCTGTTCCTATTCGGCCATCTTCTATGTCTTTCACTTTCTAGAGAGTACCCTTCACTTCTAGTGTGGATATGTTTAAAAAAATTTTTTTTTCAAATGACATAACTGCAAGGTTTTTAAGAATATAGAGAAGAGGCAGATTGGTCAGGATAAGAAACACTTAGCTTTAGTTTTTCCTCTTTTTCCACTTGATCTTAAAGAGTAGTAGTGCTTGGCCAACTAAAAAACAGCTATGGCTTTTCAGTTCAGTTCTGACTTCAATTCCCTCTTTTTTCCTACCCCCCTCTCTTTTCTCTTCTATTCCCTCCATGAGCTAGGAAAGATTTATGACTCTCTTGGGGCCAGCTGTGTCGCTCTTGTCTCCCCCTGAAGATCTGTCACTGGTTTTGGGCTTCCGTGGCAGCAGCCATCTCACCATTCCATAGACTGCCCACCCTTTGGACCCTTGCATGTACTTCATGTGGATACTAAAGTCATTCTGACCTAATATCACCAGAAATAGTTTGCTGTGACAACAGTGCATTTGATTGCTGAAACCAGTTCAGCAGGTTAAGGGTCTGGCCCAGTAGAGCAATGCTTGAGACAGGGTAAATCTGTCCAATTCTAGAGTTCAGTGATAGGAAGCTTACTGGCCTTAAGATAAAACCCATATTCTCTTGCTGAGCACAGTGGCACACATCTGTAGTCCTAGCTACTTTGGAGGCTGAGGCAGCAGGATTGCTTGAGCCAAGGAGTTCATCAAGGCTAAAGATGATCATGCCTATAGTCACTGCACTCCAGCCTGGCAACACATGAGACCCTGTCTCTGCAGAGGCAGAGCCTGATCCCACAGAAGCAGAATAGAATGAATGTCTCTTCAGATAGGCTGGTCCCAAATAGGAGTGGGGAGGAAGTAGGCTAATTGCGCCTTGTTTCTTCTACTAGATTTACAGTTGGGCAAGTCACTTTACCCAGGGCAGACTGGATAAGGGAATGAAGAATGACGATAATGTTATGCTACTGGAGCTTCCTTCCCATGGAGGAGAGACACATTCCCTCTTAATATTTTAGAGTATTTTAAATCTTAACAGACTACTAATTTATTTACTTGCTTAATGTCTCTCTCCTTCACTAAGATTATCAATTCAATAAGAATAAAACCATGTTTATCTCTGTGCACAAAGGGACTAGCATGCTGTTTGGCATATAGCAGGCAGTCATACTGGTTAATTGAACAAATGCAGTGTACTTTGTTACAGTGGACTTTAATATATATGGTCACTTATTAATTGACCCAGTAGAAATTCATGTACAATGTGCTAAGAACTCTCTTAGGCAATAGGATTGTGAGATAAAAATGAATCAGAATGCAACAGGATAATGTCAAGAGTTTTTCTTTTGAAAACAAATCAGCAGTTAGATTTTTGAGGAAAATATAGTTGGAAAGCCTCTGACTCTCTAACTCACTGGACCATATGGACCAATCTCTTGACTACTCTATGCTGCAGATTCCCTGTTTGTTTATAGCTAAACAAATGACAAGGTTATTTTGAATAACTGATTTTGTCCAACTTTTATAGCTATTACCAAGGCATTATGAAATCAAAATGTTTACTTTTTGGTCTTGTCTTCTTGATCTGGATAAAACTGAAGAACTAAGATGAAAAGGACATTTTAAAATTTCTTTGAAATTACTTATGATTTACTAATAGATATTACTTTGTAAGAAAAAATATACATCTAATAACAAAACTAGAATTTAAATTTTCCTATGAGTTTCTTGAGAGTAGGTACTAGATATCAATAAATGTTTGCTGAATTTAAGTCATTAAGGAAAGCTTTGTTTTATGTAATAAATTTAAGATGGGTTAACTTAAACTAGGTTAAGAAGCAGGGATAAACTGGTTTTTGAGTATCAGATATTTTAAAAATACATGCAATAATCAGAGCTCAATATTTAGCACCTCTACAGATTTCATATTAAGTGGTGTACATTTGCACTAAAGCACACATTTATTTATGAAATGGAGTCTTGCTCTGTCACCCAGGCTGGAGTGCAGTGGCGCTATCTCAGCTCACTGCAACCTCTTCCTCCCAGGTTCAAGCAATTCTCCTGCCTCAGCCTCCCAAGTAGCTGGGATTACAGGCATGCACCACCACATCTGGCCAATTTTTGTATTTTCAGTAGAGACAGGGTTTCACCATGTTGGCCAGGCTGGTCTAGAACACCTGACCTCAAGTGATCCGCCTGCCTCAGCCTCCCAAAGTGCTGAGATTACCGGTGTGAGCCACCGCACCTGGCCTATCAATCATCATTTTAAAATTTATTGTTTTAGTTCATTACCAAAAAGAAATCAATCTCCCGCTATATGGTAAGTTACTTTTAAAACCCACACAACTTTGTTGTAATAGTCTTTTATTTTATAAAAAAAAATGTAATTATGCAATGGTTATCAGGAAAGTTAATTCAGTAATAAATATGTAGGCTAGGGAATAGTTTTCAAATATTCAACCAATACCAACAAAATCCTGTATGATTTACACAATTGTTCAAGCAAACACAAGAAAACTCTGGTTCGATTTCTATGAACTATCAAAAAGGACGAAATGCTCTTCCATCTCAAACCAGGTCTGAATGACAGCTTTTCAATATACTAAAGACACACACAATAAAGACAAAATATCTCTTTCTAAAATATTCCTCTTTTAGTCCATATACACTTTGAATAATCTTGTGTAGTAAATTTTTGCTGCAACTGACAATGTTCGAAGTAAATCTCTCCTGGTTTGGTGTTCTAAGAAGCCAACAGCCATGGCAGTATGAGCATTACTACTACTTCCAGAATCTATAAAATCCCAATGCTATTGCCAGGCAAGTAAACACCGAAGCTGTGAAAAGAAGAAACTGTGTTATAGGTCTTGTATTTGTATTATTTTGCAGAGCTAATGAGAATAATGTTATCTTTAAGTGAAGAGCAAAAAAATAGGAAATCCAAGCAATTTTCTATCCTGTTTTTTATTCCCTAGAAAATTAAGGATGAAAGACATTCTTAAGGACAGCATTAATGCCCAATTCTTAAAAGCACCTGTATATTCAAATGTAAATTATATGTCATTTAGAACATATAAACTGTATTTAAAATCATTAACATTAGCATTATTGACTACTATAAATAATTATAAGCTCTAACTTCAGATCTCATGATAAATGAAATCTTTCTTGTATTAAAAATTATGTAGTTAGGCTAGTAAAATATACATATATCTATGAGAAGAGAATTTTAATTGCCTTTTCAGTGCATTTTAAAATAATTTCTTGTAATTGTTAAAAAAAAATCTTAATAAAAACTCTTTAAACTCAATGAGGTAGAAGAAAAGGCAGAAGCAGCATCAGGTTTTTAAAATAGTTAATATACTACCTGTACTTTATGTTACATAATTTTGGATTAAAAAAAAATTCAGTTTTCCCAGCTTTTAGAAGGTAAGTCTGTGTGTGGCCTTTAGGGACTCCCTAGTTTCCAGTTTGTTTAAAATACCAATGAATGAATTTTAAAAACAAACAAGTTAGAGATGAAGAGAAAACTTTTGTGAATAAAGACACAAGAAATTAGCCTTTCAAAGTAAAGTTATTCATAATGTATAAACCCATTTGTACACCATCCCATTTGATCCTACTACTTACTGAAACTTGGTTAATGATAAGATCATTGTCTCAGTTTTAATAAATGGGATTAGGCATCTCTAAGAAATACAGAGGACATTTGAGAAGTAATAACACAAAGTTTCTAGTCTTACTGCCACTGGGCAATTATATATTCTCTCATTTGATCCTGCTACTATTTGCCACGTGTCGGGTAGTATGCTAGTATGCTGAGCAATTACACAGTAACCAGGAGATTGGTGGTATTATCCCTGTTGTACAGACGAGGTAATATACCCAATTACATCGCTAGCAAATAGTGGAGGCAGGATTTAAGACTAAGTGTACTTGGGCTGGGCACGGTGGCTCACGCCTGTAATCCCAGCACTTTGGGAGGCCGAGGCAGGCAGATCACGAGGTCAGGAGATCGAGACCATCCTGGCTAACACGGTGAAACCCCGTCTCTACTAAAAATACAAAAAAAAAATTAGCTGGGCATGGTGGCGGGCGCATGTAGTCCCAGCTACTTGGGAGGCTGAGGCAGGAGAATGGCATGAACCTGGGAGGCGGAGGTTGCAGTGAGCTGAGATCGCACCACTGCATTCCAGCCTGGGCAACAGAGTGAGACCCATCTCAAAAAAAAAAAAAAAAAAAAAAAAAGACTAAGTGTACTTGACTCCAACGCCTTTTTTTTTTCTTTTAATAAAAAAACACACAAAAAATTTGTTATCCTTATTATATACTGTGACACCTGAAAGACTCAATCTGTCATTTATTTGAGTCACATAGTGCTATCTAAGTGGTTACATCCTTGCTGATTCAACAGCTGATAAATTAAATTTTAGATAACCAAATGAACACTTACTTATTGTGAGGTGGGAGGTATTTTGTTCCTTCAGTAGAATATACAATCATTACTACATTTAAGTTTCTCTCTCATGTCTTGCTGCTGTTATTTCAGCTTTTATTTCTCATGGCTATTGTTGTAGTAACTATGGAGCCATCTCCAAATTATTTAAGTTTGCTGTTTATCCTCTATACCCTGTCTAGGGAGACATTCTACATATATGTAAAATGCTTAGGTGAGCATGTGCCTGGTACATTTTAAGCACTCTGTAAACATTAGCTTTCATTATTTATCTGCCAAGAGCAAAATCTGCCACATTATCTACATAGATTAAATGGAAATTGCTATTATTCCTTGGTGGCAGTGTTCTGGATCAAAAGGTGGTGTCTGACCCAGGATGAACCATTCAGACTTCTTTCTGAGGATTTCACAAATTGGAACTAAGCAAAGAGGGCAATCTCTCCTGATTAGTTAAAGTGGAATGATAAAAGAGTCTAGGTGCTAATGTTTCCAACTTATGGAGAAAGCTGGTATGAGAAATTGAGGCACACATTCACAGATGTAAACAGTAAGTTCTGATTCCAATTATGCTTGTAGGTAGGCTATTTTACTTGTGCCTCTTCCATGGTTCAGCTGATGGCTGGGGGCTCCATCTTCAACCCTGCTGGCACCTCAACATCAGTGGTGACTGCCCAGAAAATGACTAAGAGTATAAACCAGCAGTTTTCTTTTAGACAGCAATTTGTTAATATCAAACATTTTAAATGTGCATATCTTTTTGACCCCAAAATTTAAATGTACATAGCAAGTTGTTATATAGAAATACTAGCATGGGGGTACAAAGATATGTGTGTGTGTATGTATATTTACTCAAACGTAACACATATATATGGCTGTTCAATACAGTATTGTCCTTAATAATGAAAAACTGGAGGGAGAATGCCTGTTAATAGAGGACTGGATATATAAATTTCAGCATTTTCATATAGGGAATACTGTGCTTTCTAATAAAAAGATGTCTGTGTGTATTGATGTGGAAAGAAATAGGACATTTGGTCAAATTTTTAAAAATTGTAGACTATAAAAAATACGTGATCTAATTATTTTTATAAAGTATATAAGATGTTTATATATAGAAGACTAGAAAATGTTTACTACTAATAGTAAATATACATGGGGAGGTGCTTTCACTTTTACTGCTTTTGAATTCTGTGAATAGTTTATAATGAAAATACATTACTTTTTATAAAAGGAAAGAAAAAAGACAAGTAATAGTTGACTAGGGCATTCTTTCTAAATCACTGGGCTGGGCCCTGTAATTGGGTCAGGTCAAATGGTACCTGAGGAGCTCAGTATGTGACAAATAATCTAATTTTGGGGTAGTATCTGTGCTGAATCAGTTGATTTAAGGTAAGGTCATCTCCCCCTCCTCCAGGTTTTTAATGGGCTTATATCTACTTTTTTGATCTTTTTTCTCTAACCTCATTCAAATCTTTATGGAAGAACATAAGCAATACAAAGAAAATTTTCATTTTGTTTTTTCACTGTAGAATACAGAGTTTATCCTTCTATCATTTTTGTGCTTGTGTTTATATATTTCTTTTATATCCACATGCTTTTTCTATTAGTAAGCTGCAGAATTGCCTGCTAAACTTATATTCTGAAGGGTAACACATCTATCTGTGAGGATGAAAGCAGCTTAACATTTAGAACTGTCCCATACTACACCCTATATGTTCCTTCCTCTGGCTATGTCTAATTTGGAATCTGCTATAATAAAAATTAGAAGTATTTAAAAAAAAACCCAATAATCCGACAAATATCCTAAGACTAGAACCTTCTTTAAGCACTACAGGGGACCAAGCAATAAAGGAGCCGTGTTTTATAGCTCCTCCTTTTTCTCCTGTGCCTGCTCAGTTACCTTGGTAGGTAGGAACTAACAGGAAAATGAGATGGCGGCAATTTCTTTCTCTGACAGTCTTACCTGCAAGATAACGAATTGTCTCAAGTTTGTTAGACTCCATCAGTGTTTTCAAGGAAGCAATTTCAGCGTCAATTTTATTACTGGTCTCTGAAATAATACTTTTGGTTTGAGTATCCTGTAGTAAACCAGAATAAATAAGAGAACTTAATTTTGTTCCTTTGTATTAAATGGACAAAAGCATTTACATTAGAAACCCTCACTTATGGGCTAATTGTGATACAAAAGTCTTAATTGGGGAAACAGTAAAAGCATAGTGGTATAAAAAAATTTTAAGCATTCCAAGATGGCCAAAAAGGAACAGCTCCGGTCTGCAGCTCTCAGTGTGACTGATGCAGATGATGATGGGTGATTCCTGCATTTCCAACTGAGGTACCTGGTTCATCTCATTGGGACTGGTTGGACAGTGGGTACAGCCCACAGAGGGCGAACTGAAGGAGGGCAGGGTGTTGCCTCACCCAGGAAGTGCAAAGGGTCAGGGGATTTCCCTTTCCTAGCCAAGGGAAGCCATGACAGACTACCTGGAAAAACGGGACACTCCCGCTCAAATACTGTGCTTTTCCCAAGGTCTTAGCAACCAGCAGACAAGGAGATTCTCTCCTGCACCTTGCTCAGCAGGTCCCACTCCCACGGAGCCTTGCTCACTGCTAGCGCAACAGTCTGACATGGAACTTGTGAGGCGGCAGCCTGGCTGGAGGAGGGGTGTCTGCCATTGCTGAGGCTTGAGTAGGTAAAGTGGCTGGGGAGCTTGAACTGGGCGGAGCCCACCACAGCTCAACAAGGCCTACTGTCTCTAGATTCCACCTCTGTGGGCAGGGCATAGCTGAACAAAAGGCAGCAGACAACTTCTGCAGACTTAAATGTCTCTGACAGCTCTGAAGAGAGCAGTTGCTCTCCCAGCACCGCGTTTGAGCTCTGAGAACACACAGACTGCCTCTTCAAGTGGGTCCCTGACCCCCGTGTAGCCTAACTGGGAGACATCTTCCAGTAGGGGTTGAAAGACACCTCATATAGGTGGCTGCCCCTCTGGGACGAAGCTTCCAGAGGAAGGATCAGGCAGCAATATTTGCTGTTCTGCAGCCGCTGCTGGTGATACCCAGGTAAACAGGGTCTGGAGTGGACCTCCAGCAAACTCCAACAGACCTGCAGCTGAGGGACCTGACTGTTAGAAAGAAAACAAACAGAAAGGAATAGCATCAGCATCAACAAAAAGGTCATCCACACCAAAACCCTATCTATAGGTCACCAACATCAAAGACCAAAGGTAGATAAAACAACAAAGATGGGGAGAAACCAGAGCAGAAAAGCTGAAAATTGTAAAAATCAGAGCGCCTCTTCTCCTCCAAAGGATTGCAGTTCCTTGCCAACAATGGAACAGAGCTGGATGGAGAATGACTTTGACGAGTTGACAGAAGTAGGCTTCAAAAGGTTGGTAATAACAAACTTCTCCAAGCTAAAGGAAGATGTTCGAACCCATCACAAGGAAGCTAAAAACCTTGAAAAAAGATTATGAATGGCTAATTAAAATAAACAGCATAGAGAAGACCTTAAATGACCTGATGGAGCTGAAAACCATGGCATCAGAACTTTGTGATGCATGCCCAAGCTTCAATAGCCAATTTGATCAAGTGGAAGAAAGGGTATCAGTGATTGAAGATCAAATGAATGAAATAAAGTGAGAATACAAGGTGAGAGAAAAAAGAGTAAAAAGAAATGAACAAAGCCTCCAAGAAATATGCGAGTCTGTGAAAAGACCAAATATACGTTTGATTGGTGTACCTGAAAGTGATGGGAAGAATGGAACCAAGTTGGAAAACACTCTTCAGGATATTATCCAGGAGAACTTCCCCAACCTAGCAAGGGAGGCCAACATTCAAATTCAGGAAATATAGAGAACATCACAAAGATACTCCTCGAGAAGAGCAACCCCAAGACACATAATTGTCAGATGCACAAAGGTTGAAATGAAGGAAAAAGTGTGTTAAAGGGCAACCAGAAAGGAAGGTCGAGTTACCCACAAAGGGAAGCCCATCAGACTAACAGTGGATCTCTTGGCAGAAACTCTACAAGCCAGAAGAGAGTGGGGGCCAATATTCAACATTCTTAAAGAAAAGAATTTTCAACCCAGAATTTCATATCCAGCCAAGTTTCATAAGTGAAGGAGAAATAAAATCCTTTACAGACAAGCAAATGCTGAGAGATTTTTGTCACCACCAGGCCTGCCTCACAAGAGCTCCTGAAGGAAACACTAAACATGGAAAGCAACAACCAGTACCAGCCACTGGAAAAACATGCCAAATTGTAAAAACCATTGATGCTAGGAAGAAAGGGCATCAATTAATGGGCAAAATAACCAGCTAACATCATAATGACAGGATCAAATTCACACATAACAATATTAACCTTAAATGTAAATGGACTAAATGCCCCCAATTAAAAGACACAGACTGGCAAATTGGATAGCGTCAAGACTCATCAGTATGCTGTATTCAGGAGACCGATCTCACATGCAAGGACGCACACAGACTCAAAATAAAGTGATGGAGGAAGATCCACCAAGCAAATGGAAAGAAAAAAAAAAGGAGGGGTTGCAATCCTAGTCTCTGATTAAACAGACTTTAAATCAACAAAGATCAAAAGAGACAAAGAAGGCCATTACATAATGGTAAAGGGATCAATTCAACAAGAAGAGCTGACTATCCTAAATATATATGCACCCAATACAAGAGAACCCAGATTCATAACGCAAGTCCTTAGAGACTTAGAACAGAAATCACAACAAACTGTCCCTCAGACCACAGTGCAATCAAATCAGAACTCAGGATTAAGAAACTCACACAAAACCACTCAACTACATGGAAACTGAACAACCTGCTCCTGAATGACTACTGGGTACATAACGAAATGAAGGCAGAAATAAAGATGTTCTTTGAAACCAATGAGAACAAAGATACAACATACTAGAATTTCTGGGACACATTTAAAGCAGTGTGTAGAGGAAAATTTATAGCACTAAATGCCCACAGGAGAAAGCAGGAAAGATCTAAAATTGACACCCTAACATCACAATTAAAAGAACTAGAGAAGCAAGAGCAAACACATTCAAAAGCTAGCAGAAGGCAAGAAATAACCAAGATCAGAGCAGAACTGAAGGAGACAGAGACACAAAAAACCCTTCAAAAAAATCAATGAATCTAGGAGCTGGTTTTTTGAAGAGATCAACAAAATTGATAGACCGCTAGCTAGACGAATAAAGAAGAAAAGATAAGAATCAAATAGATGCAATAAAAAATGATAAAGGGGATATCACCACCAGCCCCACAGAAATACAAACTACCATCAGAGAATACTATAAACACCTCTATGCAAATAAACTAGAAAATCTAGAAGAAATGGATAAATTCCTGGACACATACACCCTCCCAAGACTAAACCAGGAAGAAGTTGAATCCCTGAATAGACAAATAGCAGGCTCTGAAATTGAGGCAATAATAAATAGCCTACCAACCAAAAAAAGTCTAGGACCAGACAGATTCACAGCCAAATTCTACCAGAGGCACAAAGAGGAGCTGTACAAAATAGTTTCCTTCTGAAACTATTCCAATCAACAGAAAAAGAGGGAATCCCCCCTAACTCATTTTATGAGACTGACATCATCCTGATACCAAAGCCTGGCAGAGACACAACAACAAAAGAATTTTAGAGCAATATCTGTGATGAACATTGATGCGAAAATCCTCAATAAAATACTGGCAAACCGAATCCAGCAGCACATCAAAAAGCTTATCCACCACCATTATGTCGGCTTCATCCCTGGGATGCAAGGGTGGTTCAACATATGCATCAATAAACGTAATCCATCATATAAACAGAACCAAAAACAAAAACTACATGATTATCTCAACAGATGCAGAAAAGGCCTTTGACAAAATTCAACAGCCCTTCATGCCAAAAACTCTCAATAAACTAGGTACTGATGGGATGTATCTCAAAATAATAATAGCTATTTATGCAAACCCCCAGCCAGTATCACACCGAATGGGCAAAAACTGGAAGCATTCCCTTTGAAAACTAGCACAAGACAAGGATGCCCTCTCTCACCACTCCCATTCAACATTGTGTTGGAAGTTCTGGCAGGGCCAATCAGAGCAATTAGGCAAGAGAAAGAAATAAGGGTATTCAATTAAGAAAAGAGGAAGTCGAACTGTCCCTGTTTGCAGATGATAGGATTGTATATTTAGAAAACACCATTGTCTCAGCCCAAAATCTCCTTAAACTAAACAACTTCAGCAAAGTCTCAGGATACAAAATTCATGTGCAAAAATCACAAGCATTCTTATACACCAATAACAGACAGAGAGCCAAATCATGAGTGAAGAACTCCCATACACAATTGCTACAAAGAGAATAAAATACCTAGAATTCAACTTACAAGGGATGTGAAGGACCTCTTCAAGGAGAACTATAAACCACTGCTCAACGAAATAAAAGAGGATACAAACAAATGGAAGAATATTCCATGCTCATGGATAGGAAGAATCAATATCATGAAAATGGCCATACCGCCCAAAGTAATTTATAGATTCAATGCCATCCCCATCAAGCTACCAATGAGTTTCTTCATAGAATTGGAAAAAACTACTTTAAAGTTCATATAGAACCAAAAAAGAGCCTGCATTGCCAATACAATCCTAAGCAAAAAGAAGAAAGCTGGAGGCATCACGCTACCTGACTTCAAACTATACTACAAGGCTACAGTAACCAAAACAGCATGGTACTGGTACCAAAACAGAGATACAGACCAATGGAACAGAACAGAGCCCTCAGAAATAACACCATGCTTCTACAACCACCTGATCTTTGACAAACCTGACAAAAACAAGAAATGGGGAAAGGATTCCCTATTTAATAAATGGTGTTGGGAAACTGGCTAGCCATATGTAGAAAGCTGAAACTGGATCCCTTTCTTACACCTTATACAAAAATCAATTCAAGATGGATTAGAGAGTTAAATATTAGACCTAAAACCATAAAAACCCTAGAAGAAAACCTAGGCAATACCATTCAGGACATAGGCATGGGCAAGGACTTCATGTCTAAAACACTAAAAGCAATGGCAACAAAAGCCAAAATTGACAAATGGGATCTAATTAAACTAAAGAGCTTCTGCACAGCAAAAGAAACTACCATCAGAGTGAATGCGCAACCTACAGAATGGAAGAAAATTTTTGCAATCTACCCTTCTGACAAAGGGCTGATATCCAGAATCTACAAAGAACTGAAACAAATTTACAAGAAAAGAACAACCCCATCAAAAAGTGAGCAAAGGATATATGAACAGACACTTCACAAAAGAAGACATCTATGTAGCCAATAGACACATGAAAAAATGCTCATCATCACTGGCCATCAGAGACATGCAAATCAAAACTACAATGAGATACCATCTCGCGCCAGTTAGAATGGCAATTATTAAAAAGTCAGGAAACAACAGGTGCTGGAGAGGATGTGGAGAAATAGGAACACTTTTACACTGTTGGTGGGACTATAAACTAGTTCAACCATTGTGGAAGACAGTGTGGTGATTCCTCAAGGATCTAGAACTGGAAATACCATTTGACCCAGCCATCCCATTACTGGGTATATACCCAAAGGATTATAAATCATGCTACTATAAAGACACATGCACACATATGTTTACTGCGGCACTATTCACAATAGCAAAGACTTCGAACCAACCCAAATGTCCATCAATGACAGACTGGTTTAAGAAAATGTGGCACATATACACCAGGGAATACTATGCAGCCATAAAAAAGGATGAGTTCACGTCCTTTGCAGGGCCACGGATGAAGCTGGAAACCATCATTCTCAACAAACTATCACGAGGACAGAAAACCAAACACCACAAGTTCTCACTCATAGGTGGGAAATGAACAATGAGATCACTTGGATACAGGAACATTACACAGTGGGGCCTGTTGGTGGGTGAGGGGTTGAGGGAGGGATAGCATTAGGAGAAATACCTAAGGTAAATGATGAGTTGATGGGTGTAGCAAACCAACATGGCACATGTATACCTATGTATCAAACTTGCATGTTGTGCACATGTACCCTAGAACTTAAAGTA
Organism: Macaca mulatta; assembly: GCF_049350105.2. Classification (NCBI taxonomy): domain Eukaryota; kingdom Metazoa; phylum Chordata; class Mammalia; order Primates; family Cercopithecidae; genus Macaca; species Macaca mulatta. The sequence continues at coordinate 83,811,859 of NC_133419.1, forward strand.
TCAAAAAAAAAATTATAAAAAAACACTATAAACTGACGAATTACATTCCTTCTACTTTCATATTTGGAGATCATCTTTTAGGAGTATCACATACTGGGCATATTCTAAAAACCTCATAATAACATATTTGATACCTAAATATATAAGATGATTTCGTTGCTTGTCTCCTTTATCTGGCCAAGAAGTAAGGGAAGACAGTAAGATCTCTGAAAGAACAAATGTGACCTTCTCTTCTATTAAATTATAAGCAAGAGTGATATATTTTCTGTTAGAATGTGGACAAATGGCTTTGAACTTTTAAGAAAAGGACAAAGCTGAGTCAGAAAGCTGGGTTTTACTCAAGCCACAGAGATGAAGTCATGATTACATTGTAGCATTACTGAGAAGGAAAACAGTACTTCCAAGTTAGGGATTTAGAATCCAGGTTCTTTCCCTAGTGACATCACTTATTAACTGTGGGACCTTAACCCCTCTGTACTTCATTTTCCAAATTGTTTAAATGGGAATAATAGTGCCTACGTCACACAAACTGATATGAATATTAAGTTAATTGACAGATGTAACAGATATAAGTAAAGCATGTAAAATGGTATCTGGCACATTAATAAACACTAAATATGAGTGTTTATATATTATTAATATATAGCTTTTTTAAAACCTTAAGATAATTATTTAACTGAACCTAGGCACTCATTTAAGTACCAATTATGAAATACCAATACTGAATCTTTGTCTTTTAAAAAACAGTTCTTTTTTTTTTTTTTTTTTTGAGACAGGGTCTTGCTCTATTTCCCAGACTGGTCTTGAACTCCTGCCTCAGCCTCCCAAAGTGCAGGATTAACAGGTGTGAGCTACTGTGCCTAGCCCAAAAAATAGTTATTTTCTATTATAGAAGTAATTTAGTTTAAAAAGGCACACTATGTGGAAAGCTTGATTCTTACTTCAAGGTCATGGCTCATGGATGACGATCTACTTGGTGCCAGGTTCCCCGGAAGTGCTGGCTAACTATAATAGTTATGAGGAAGCCAGAGATTCTACAGGGTTAGTTTTTAAAAGTCCAAACTTATAAACTGGTACACATAAAAGCAGTTATACAAGGCACAAGAACTGTACAAAAGAGACATTTTTACATATTACCTTACCTTTTTTGTAAATTCTGTAGTTGTTTCCATAAGTTGCTTTTCTTGATCTGTAAACTATAGGATATGAAGCAGCAGGAAGTTAAAAAAAAAAGACTAAAATTAAAAAGGAGTAAGTAACCAAGAAAGTACATTTAAAAGCACAATACCATATCTGTTACTCTGCTCCTTTCTAGGTTGATATCCAGTTTATTATCTGCTCTGATTCGACTGGTTTCATGCTTTAAAGAAAATAAAGATATTTAAAAAATGATCTTATTATGAATATTTGTTCTGAAATTAACAGCTAGGAAAAAATTCACTTACCATTAGTTGTTGCTTAACTTGGTCTAATTCAATTTTCATTTTCTAGGTACAGGAAAGATCACATGTAATTAGCATTAAACCAAATCTATATTATGATTAAAAAAATCTGAAACCCTAGATTACCAAAATTTGGACAATCTATGGATTTCTATTACACAATTGATAAGGAAAAAAATCTTCAAAAGAAACTAGTAAGCCACTGTATTCAGAAAATAATTGTTATGAGCAAAATGCATTTGTTTTTGTATTATACTTTTAAAAATTGATTTTCTAAATTTAAAAAGCTACAGTGGATAACATAACTTAAAATTCTGACTTAATTACAGAAATACACTTTTCTCTTAAGTCACAAAGACATTTAGTACAGGATTAAATAAAATAGAAAATGCCACATTACTCTCAGCTCTGAAACCATTATATAGAAATTTTATACACATAGCTCAAAGATTTTCTGTTTTATGTGGTTTTATATGTATAAAATGTAACTCTTATTCTTATCAGTATGCAAAGCACTATGATTTATATAGAAAAAGATTAGGTATGGTTAAACAAATAGTACTTTTTAAATCTAAAAACTTATTGTTTACTAACCACATGGAATTATTAGTTGGTCTTATTAACTTATTCACTAAGTAGGATGCTTATTATGAGATCAGTTATTTTATGAGTAATAAATTAAAATTTGCATCACCTCATTCTCTGCTCTCAGATTTGCGAATTCACTTTTCTCTAGGATGACCATGTCTTTCCTGATAGAATCCAAATGAGCCATTAGCTGTTGTACTGTTATTTCCTAGAAAACAAACAAAAAAATAACCTAGTGATCCACAGAAAGCCATCTTTTATTTATGGAATTGTTTTTCATGAAATTTAAATGCATTTGTTAACATGCTACAAGGTATAATGCTGACTGGTTAAGTAAATATGAAACTTACATATCTGAAATATCAATATGAAAAGAAAAAGATTCAAGGAAGAAAAAGGTATTTCCCTAGGGGAGAGAAATGTGTAAGTCTTTGAATGAAAAGAATCTCAATAAAATGCTTCCTTAGACCCTAAGAGTTCCTCAAAACAATAATGTTTTGTTCTTGTTTTTTGAATAACCAAATGGAAAGGGTTTTATCTCTTATTACTTTGATTTTGAGATTTTCTACCACTGGAAAATTCCATGGTATTGGATACGACTCAGAAGTCAGATAGTAAAACAAAATAGATATGTAGTTAAAATAATTGCCCTTTGTCAGCACAACATAACCAATTTTGTTTAAATTCCTGGGTATCTTCCCTATATTTGGCACTACAAAGAATATGTGAAAGAAAAGGTAGCATTTACCTGATAGATCTATAAGCTTTTGCTTCATTAGGGAGGACAATTTTGTAGAAATGATTTAAGACAGTCTTACAAAGAAAATATAACTGTTACAGGTTGAATATCCCTAATCCAAAAATCCGAAATCCAAAATCCGCAACTTTTTGAGTGCCGACATGACACTCAAAGGAAATGTGCATTGGAGTATTTTGGATTTCAGATTTGGGATGTGCAACTGGTAAGTGTAAAGGAAATATTCCAAAATAAAAAATCTGAAATCTAAAACACTTCTGGTCTCAAGCATTTCAGATAAGGGATATTCAACCTGTAGCACTACACTTCTTAAAATCATGTAGCTTGCTAATTTATCTATCCTTTACCAAAAGAAAAAGCAGATGAGGTACAACCTTATTAAGGACTCTGTATAACGGTTTAGAAATAAAACAAGAAAGCCCCCCCAAAAAACAGTATGAGTTCTGGAGTCAGGCTGTCGAGCTTTGAATCCAAACTCTGCCATTTACTGTGAGATGCTAGCAAGTCATTTAACTTCTCTGGTCTCCTCATTGGTAAAATGGAAATAGTAACAGTACCTGGTACACCTTAAAGAGTTGTTCTGAGGATTAAATGAGATTATGTATGTATAATGCTTAAGATAGTACTTGGCATATGGTTATCACTGAAATGTTAACTATTATTATTACCGATGGGACAGAGAACTAATGACTGAAGCACGATAGTCTAATGCTAATGTATTAATGTGGAGGAAGTTTGGACTTCTTATATAAAAGTTTTTAACTGTGTACAACAGACATTGCTGACGCATGCCTTTTCTAACCCTCATATATTACTCAGGAGGGTTGTTCATTTTATTCAATTCTGTTTGACATATTTATGAGAATTAATTCAGAAGTCACACAGATGTGGCCTCTAGGGGCTGGCAGTCCTGTTTGCCCCAAATATCACTATAAAGGAATTATATGACATTAAAAATAATGTATTCTTATTACTGAGATTTTTGCCTATTACATAGGCAAAAGTTGGAAAGCTAATTACAGACTTCATACTTGTGGAGTCTGAACCTGAAAATAAGGGATTGTATTGTGGCTTTCTTGAGATAGAGCCTTGCTCGGTCACTCAGGCTGGAGTGTACTGGCATGATCTTGGCTCACTGCAGCTTCCTGGGTTTGAGCAATTCTCATGCCTTAGCCTCCCGAGTAGCTTGGACCACAGGCACCCACCATCATGCGTGGCTAATTTTTTTTTGTATTTTTAGTAGAGACAGGGTTTTGCCATGTTGGCCTCGAACTTCTGATCTAAAGTGATCCGCTCACCTCAGCCTCCCAAAGTGCTGGGATTACAAGCGTGAGCCACTACACTCGGCCTTAATGTGGCTCTTAAGAGCTTCTTTTTACCTCATTCTTTAAATACAGACTCAAAAAGCCTACAAAACTGCACAGGTGTCCATCTTTAACAACTTTAAATGTAAAGACATAATCCATTGTTAAGTAGCCAAATATATTAAAAGTGTGATTTTTGTAACTACTATGGAGCCATCAGAGAATATTCAGATTTGAATCAGAATCACAATATAATCAAATTCTCAGAATAAGAAGACTTTATTACTTTATTTTCTCCCCCCATCCTGCTAGCTTAGTTTCATATCAAGTATGAAATTATTCTAGTTAAGCTCATTTATTCAGTCCTTTATGTAAAATTATTGCTTTTTGTCCATATCACCACAGTGAAAACTCCTGTAAATTACTCAGTCTCTCTAAGCCTGTCTTCAGTGGCCAAATAGAATTCTGCTTACTTTTCAAGGTTGTTAGAGATTAAATAATATATGAAAAATACACAGCATTGTGCCTCTTACATGTTAAATTCTTATATTTGACTTTAGGATTTTTATATTCAGTCAAATTAAGGCGTCTTAGGGAATTTATAAAGTCCTTCTCAGTCATGTAAGTCCTTTCCAGCTATGTCTGTGAAAATTAACCAATATGTATGTATAGCAGCAATAAAACATACTTAATATATAGAAAGATTAGCTCTTCTGTGGTGAGCTTTCTTGAGGGAAAAAGTTGTTTCACTAACAATCTACCACCACTCATGAATAACACAATATAATGATCTCATCCCATCAAAGATTTGGCAAAATACCATCTCTGTTACCACAACATTATTACAACTATTCTAACTATTCAGTCTCTCTAAATACTGACTTTATTCAGTGTTTTTTTTGTGTGTGTGTGTGTGGTCCCTTTAGAGAGAACAAGGAAGATACGAGCGTGTTTGGAAGGTCACTAGGTAGACAGAGACGTAGTTATGAAATGACTGTCTAATGAAAGTATCAGAAGCGGTAGTAATCAGTGTATTACCTGTTGAGCTTGAGTGACCATCTCTTTATAGATAGTATCCAGGCTGACATTTGATAAAGTAGTTAATGCTGATACAATTGTTTCTGCTTGTGTTTTGTCAAATCCTGTAGGCAGCAAATAGGTATTTTAAAGTGTATATCCTTATCAAAATAAACAGCGAGAGTAACTCCTCAACATTTAAATTGTTATACTCTTTTTAAAATAATGGTTATAATTTAAAAATTGACAGATAATGCTAAATTACTCTCCAAAAGTACTCTACAATTTTAATTCCCATTCTGTATCTCCCCACATCTACATTAACACTAGACATGACTTTTTATTTTGAGTAATTGGCAAAAAAAATTGTATTACATTGTTATTTTAATGTTACTTAAATTTGCATTTCCTTGGTTGGTAGAGAGGTTAAGCATTACATATACTTTTTGTTATTTATATTTATTTTTCTGTGTTATGCTTGTTTATAGCATTTGCCCCCTTTTTTCTATAAAACTGCTTATTCTTTTACATTTATTTAGCTTTTCATCTATCTGAAATTTAGTTTTCAGTAAGGGGATCTAATATATTTTTTCCCAGTGGCTAGTCATTTATTATCTCATTTATTAAATAGTCCTTCCTTTCCCTAATTTGTAATGCCTTCATCACATTAAATTCATGTCTGTGTCTCTGAATACCATTTTGTTCTATTAGTCTATTCCTTTAATATCACATAATTTAAATTACTGTTTTGATATCAGGTAATTTTTTGTGCTTATTTTCCGATTTTTTAATCTCAAACATTTGTACTTCCACATGGACTTTAGTATTAGCCTAGAAACTAGTTTCTTTTTCACTTAATTGGAATCATTCTGTACATATTTCAGTGCTTTTTTTAATTAACATATCTTGAACATTCCTCATATCAGTAAGTATTTCTCAAATAGTATCATTTTTAGTGACTATAAAATATTTCATTGGATTGTCTATTTAAATACTCTTAATTGTTCCTAACAGTGATACTGTCTTGACTAGGCAATTATTATGAGTGCTATTAATTTTCTTCTTTCAGGAGGTATCCATGTTTCTCACCATGAGTTTCCAAGTCCTGAACCAATGCATGGGTATCAAAAGTTAATTTCCTTTGTTCTAAAGGAGTTATATCCACTGGCCGCCTATCATATCCCTCCTTGGTTGTGGTGGTGAAGAAGTCTGAAAAGAGAAGACATTTTTTTTCTCTTATAGTAACTGATAAAGGTTTCCTACTTTAGCTTACAAAGCATTTTCCCCATCCATTTATGATATAGTTCCAGCTCTTCTAGTTTTGTCATCTCACCCAAGTTAATTGACTCCTCTGAGCCTCTCTTTTATCTGGAAAGTCTCTGACTTTTTTCTGTACATACTAAACATTCAATAAATGTTTCTTTTCCCTCCTTTGGTATTCAGGAATGTTAAGAGTTAGTATAAACTTGTAATAAAACACATCAAATGCTTTGGATATCACCACCTCAGCTCTACTTACTGTAAAGCAGAAACTACACAATTCAATTCTTCTCTGTGCTCAGTCTTTCAAGAGCTATGAAAATTTTTTACACTTACATCCCTGTTTAAAGTAGCTTTCCATACTCCCACTCACTTATATATCCACAGTTTATTTCCTACATAGTTCTCAGTTCCAATATGAAATTATCTTGTTTGCTGTTTGTATCTCTGGATCAGAATGGAAGTTCCATGATGCTTTGACTGTGGTTTTCACTACTGTATCTTTAGCACCTAGAACAGTGCTTTGGCACATAGTTGGGCCACAAAGTTTTACTGTTGATGCAATCAATGAATTTGATTTGAAATCATGGGCATATTTACTGGTATCAACATAAGAACCCTAAGAAAAAATTCTCATTTCTGAAATAACCCTTTTTGTCCTATTTCAATAAATTCCCCAAGTTTTAACCTAGACACAGTAAAGACCTTTTCTGTATATTGCTGATGAATTTATTATAAGGTACTCTGCCCATAAACAACTTCTAGGAAAGGTAAAGGAGTTACCTTTACAGAGCCAATGGTAGAATTAGGATTCAGACTCAGATTCTTCTGACTTCAAATCTTACACTCCATGCTGTTTCTCTTATTTATCCTAAGCCACTTAAAATATCTAGATATTTAAAAGACTGCAGGCCGGGTGCGGTGGCTCACACCTGTAATCCCAGCACTTTGGGAGGCCAAGGTCAGGGGATCACGAGGTCAGGAGATGAAGACCATCCTGCCTAACACAGTGAAACCCCGTCTCTACTAAAAATACAAAAAAATTAGCCAGGCATGGTGGCAGGCACCTGTAGTCCCAGCTACTAGGGAGGCTGAGGCAGGAGAATGGCGTGAACCTGGGAGGTGGAGCTTGCAGTGAGCTGAGATCACGCCACTGCACTCCAGCCTGGGCAACAGAGCGAGACTGTCTCAAAAAAAAAAAAAAAGAAAGAAAGAAAGAAAAAAAAAAGACTGCAACTTCAGGCATTATTTTTCCACCAGTACTGTGTAGAACAAATGTGATTCCTTCTTTATATCCTTCTAGCCTAATGAATATTTATTGAGTGCTAGAACTTGTGCCAGGCACAGGGGTAAAATGATAAGCAAAACCAGACATGAATGATGTTCTCACTGATTTTATAGACTAGAAGGCAGGAAAGAGATATTGTTTTTTAAAAAAACCTAACAATAAACTCTAAATTCAAATGATAAAAGATTTATTAAAATACTCCAAAAAATTCTATTTAACTGAAGAGATAAAAGCAAGTAGCTGTAAATAAAAGTGGAGCAATGTTTTAAAACACACATATTGGTACACTGGTCAGTAATCTTTTTCACTTGAATGTCATCTAGTAAAGAAACATGCCTTTGTGTGTAAATATCAGACCTAAGGTAGGAGAGAAAAAGAAAAATTAGAGGAAAAGGGGCAGATTTCAGTAATTTCAATAACAACTGCATTAGGAGTAGTGATGGTACTCTTAGTTACATATCCCTGATTAGAAGTTTATTTGGATTTAGAAAAAAAATCAGTAATAACATTTATATAATATTTTACTGTTTTCACATCTATTACCCCATCCTTAAAATTCTCATTTTATGGATGAGGTAAATTGAGGCTCAGGGCTAAGTATGGATGCTCCTCAGCTTATAAAAGGGTTATGTCCCATTAAATCCATCATAAATTGAAAATATCCTGAGCTGAAAATGCATTTAATACACCTAACCTGCTGAACATCACAGCTTAGCTGGGCTCACCTCAAGCACGCCAAGAACACTTACATTAGCTTATAGTTGGCCAAAATCATCTAACACAAAACCTATTTTACAATAAAGTGTTGAATATTTCATGTAGACACCCAAATGGGCATTTTGTAAACATTATGGGATGCAAAAACAAAACCCAAAAAACCCTGGCAATACTAAGTATTGGTTATTTGCCCTTGTGATCCATGGCTAACTGGGGGAGCTGCGGCTTGCTGCCCCTGCCAATGCATTATTGTTAGATTAGGAAAGGATCAAAATTCAAAGTACAGTTTCTACTGAATGCATACTGTTTTTGCACCATGATAAAGTCGAAAAATTTTAAGTTAAACTATCTTAAGTTGTGGACTGTCTGTAATTAGTCCAAGATCTTATGGTCTCATAGCTAGGCGGATTAGTACAGTTCCTCTGACTTAGTCAACAAACACTCTGAATACCTTACACAAAGAGCAGCTTCCTACTAAATTTGGGATACAGACCAAATACCTTAACAAGCCAATAAATCTTTGTAGGGTGTAGCTCGTCTCATGTCCTGCTATGCTCTCTCTGGTCCTCTGCTTTCAAGGGCTCTTTGATTTTAATTCCACAAACATGCCATGTGCTTTACCTTCTCAGGGCCTTTGCCCAGCCCCTGCCCTGTTCAGAAAGCTCTCTTTTTCTTTGCCTGCTCATGTTTATCCTTCAGAGCTCAGTCTGAATGTTTCTTCCTCTGGAAAGCCTGACGAGTCCTTTGGGTTATGTCTCTCTTGTGATGGTTTTTCATAGTACTAAATAGGATTCTTTTGCAAACCCTCTCACAATTTACACATTTATGTGACTCTCAGTTGTCTCCCCAAGAGACCAGTGGTCAGCCAACTATAGCCTGTAGACTACCACCACCTGTTTTTCTAGTTTTATTCATTAGAACTAGATAGTTTTATTAGAACACAGCTCATTCATTTATGGATTAATCTATGGCTACTTTCATGCTACAGTGGCAAAGCAAATAGTTGTGACTGACCTTACAGCCTACAAAGCCTGAAATATTTATTGGGCTCTTTACAGAAAAAGTTTGTCAACCCCTGCACTAAACTATACAGGTCTTGAGAGCAGGGACCACATTTGTTCTTGCTCACTACTGAATCCCCAATGCCTACACAAATCTGGATGCTCCATAGATACTTGCTGAATGAAAGGCACAGTGCTTGGCATTATGTATACACAATGATGAATAATACAAAGGAGACGCATTTGGCCCTCCTTGAGAATAAAGGATCAAGAATGGCTATTTGGATGATGGTACAGCTACATTAAATATTAAAGAAGTTATCCAGACAGGATGAATGAAATCAGCAAAATCTAGGCACGGGCTGCCTTTGCTATTCTCTTGGCTTCTATTTATTATGGGGCTAAGGAGAGCTGAGAATGCAGAAGGATATGTAAAACATTATTCCTTAAATGTGCTAAGATATTCACATAATATTTTGCTTAGTCCTCCCAATCCTATGAGGTAGGTATTGACACCCACTGGCAGTAGAACTTTGGGTTTCACTCCACTTTGGAAGCCATAAGCAACTGGAAAAACCATTGGATATTCATAGTAGGGTTTCATAATCACTATTCCAACTGGTCATGAGCAGTTCAATGCATAAGCGCTCATTAAGAATGTCTTTACAGGCCAGGTGCAGTGGCTCATGCCTGTAATCCTAGCAGTTGGGAGGCCAAGGCAGGCGGATCGCTTGAGCCCAGGAGTTCGCGATCAGCCTGGGCAACATGGCAAGATCCTGTCCCTACAAAAATTACAAAAACTAGCTGGGCATGGTGGCATGTGCCTGTAGTCCCAGCTACTTGAGAGGCTGAAGTGGGAGGATCACCTGAGCCTGGGAGGCAGAGGTTGCAGTGAGCCGAGATGGCACCAAGGCACACGAGACTGAGTGACAGAGACCCTGTCTCAAAATAAATAAATAAATAAATAAATAAATAAATAAGTCTTCGCAGCCATATTAATAGGTAGGGGAAATGAAGTGCCCAGAATCAGTGTTTCTAGCTCATAGTGGAACAACAGATCCTTAATAGCCTGAAAAGTTTTGTACAGGCTTAAACATCTGTACAAAACTCCAAACCTTTCCTTTCATTGTTACTACTTTTGATTCTTTGATAGCTATATCTTGCGGATTTGTTTGTTTGTAATAGTGAGATACAAACTCAAGGGTTTAAAGGTTTAACCAGTTTGGCAAAACTACTAAGTCATAGATTGCGGACTGGAACTCTGGCCTATCTTGCACCAAGCTCCTCTTTGCTGGAAAAGGTCAAATTTTACTTTTGAAACAAACAAACAAACAAACAAATATGTAAAATGTTGTCCCAATAAATTTAAGTTGCAAGTTTTATATGAATTTACTGCTAATTTTACAGCTGAAACACTTCAGTGTATAGTCAGTTACTTTTCTGTCAGGAACTCAATAGAACAGGCATTACAGCATATGTTCTTACCTGCTGGTCTACTAACGTGCTACACTAGTTGCATCATGATAACTAAGGTCCTTCCACTGGTCAGAGGTCAAGGTTTTCAAATCCCCTGATTATTAACATTATTAGGCAAGTTTAAACTACTTGTACACAATAAACATTCAATATTTGTTTAGTGAGGAAGGACACAAATCCTACTAGTTGTAAGAAGAGATTTAAAGTTTCTCCAAGCACACTCAGATTCAAGTGGGAAAACTTTTACGTTAAAACATTAACATTTACTTATGGTCATGTATTTCGCATTATGATATGCACTTCAAAGTTCATTCTCTAAAAACATTTAATTTTGTTTTCATTTGGATATGTGAAGCACACCTGTAAAAGTCAACAAAGATGAAAGTTGGATGATTTCCTGGAATTCAAAAGTGCTACCTCCTTTTTGTAAAATCCATCATAATGTGTATTTATGCTAAACACCCAAATACCTAACAAAAGAGACCTTGTGAATGATCCTGGCAGCTAAAGAGCAATCTTACAGACGGATGATCAACAACTGCAGTTTTGACTGCAGCTGTTACTGGTGTGGATTAAAATTAAACAATGAGCAAAACAGCACAAGTAACAATATGGAGCATAAATAACAGCGTGGAAGTGTTTGGGTACCGACTGGCTCAGGGTACCTGGCACTGAAGATTCAAGAAGGTGAACAGAGAATGCTAAGGTTGATAAGAGGTGCCTATTCGCCTATTTTGTGGACAATCTTAAAACGGTTTAAAAACTAGGAGGGAAGTTTAAAAACGGGGGGTAAAAAACGACAACAAGAAAAACCTAGCCCTAGAAACGTTTCTCGGAATAAAGTTAGATGTCTTCAGGACACCCTGTTAACAGGGGTGCCAACCGGTTGGAAACTTGTAGGTTCCAGTATTCACTTTTTTCCCCAAAGTCTACAATGTGACTGAAAAGTACTGAGAATTCCAGCGAGAATAAGGCAGACGTGATCTGAAATTTATGATGCTGTCTACCAAAAACTTGGGCTCGAGGCCAGCACCTAAAAAAACAAAATCTAAAGATCAGGCCACAAAAGAAATCAGGACACCCTCAAGCACAGATTACCTTACGCTGCCTCCAGACAAACCTACCAGATTACTAGCCTCTTGTCACCAAAAAAGGGAAACAAGGGCTGAGAAAGAAGCCGGGCGCGAAGCCCTGGCCTTCGAAGGTTCGCTTTAAGAACAGAAAGGCACTGATTTCCTCAGTCCTCGCCCCTTGGGGCGAGCTGGGCAAGTCGGGGCAGCAGGCAGCTGTGTCGCCAGCACAAGGCGTGAATCGGGGAGGAGGGCGTGGCACCTTCTCTTCCCGTTCGCTCGAGCAGGCGCGACCCACGGGCATCGTCTCCCTAGAGAGCACTCAGACATCTATGACACGACGCCTTGCCTCACCTCTCCGCAGGGCCGGCGAGAAATGCCCGCGGGGGCTTGAAACCCAACGATCCCCTCTGCCTTGGGAGAGCAAGAGCCGCCAAGCCTGGCGACTATTCATGGCCTCAGAGTTTTCCGGCGGACGGGAGGCGGAAGACGGGGTAAATCTCGCACAGGCTTTCGGGCAAGGTAGTTCTGGCACCGCAGGAATGCTGGGAATTGTAGTTTTCGCTCTGTCACAAGACCACCTTCCAGCGCGGGCGCCACAGTGGTGCCACGAAACTGGGCCTCTTCGCAGGCCGACCCACAGTTCACGAGCAATGCTCAGCGCTGTCCCACTACTCCCACCGCCCCTTCCCGACCTGTGAACGCCTTTACCGTCTTAGGAAGGCGGGATCTTGTCGGAGAACCTTCTGGCGCCTGTTTCCTGGCAGCGGCGCATAGTCCAACAGCTGGCTCCCCCAAGATTGCCAGCGGCCATTAAGCGCTTGGGTCGGGGGAGATGGAGTCGTATTTAGCCGCACAGCAGTCTGGGACCTGAAGTTCTCGGCCGCTGAGCATTCTGGGTGATTGCGTAGTGCGGAGGCCAAAGAAACCTTCTGGGAAGTGTAGTCCAGCAAGTCGTTCACTGACCGTGCAGCGTCACATCCTGCTGCTTCGCCGTCTGGTGCACGGGAGGACCAACTAATTTTAGTCGGTATATTCTTTCTTTAGGGAAGATGAATTCCTCCGTTTCTGCGAGAAATTCCTTAATTTTTCACCATTTATCCTTCCCAGACCTCACTCAAGACTTTGCTGCGCATAGTAAAATGCTGAAAGCATCAATGCACAGTAGTTGTATTAAAATGCACCAATACTCATGAATATTCTCGGTAAATCCTAAAATGGCACACAGTTGTGCGGTTGCAGTGGCTTATTCTCGCAAGATTCTAAACAATTACGGCTAGGTTTCTATCTATATGTATTCAAAGCTTTGTGAGAGCTACGTAACAAACACCATTTCTAAGGCCCGAAGCACACTGAAAGAAGAACAAAACTTAATTTCCGCCCACAAGTGCTTTAACAGACAATTCATGAAGAGGAAATATAAATCGCTATTTAAAACATTAGGATGGCCAGGAGTGGTGGCTCACACCTGTAATCCCAGCACTTTTGAGAGGCCGAGGCGGGCAGATCACCTGAGGTCGGGAGTTCGAGACCAACCTGACCAACATGAAGAGACCCTGTCTATATTAAAAATACAGAATTAGCCAGGCGTGGTGGCACATACCTGTAATCCCAGCTACTCGGGAGGCTGAGGCAGGAGAATCGCTTGAACTCTGGAGGCGGAGGTTGCAGTGAGTCGAGATCACACCATTGCACTCCAGCCTGGCCGACAGAGCGAGATTCCATCTAAAAAAAAAAAAAAAAGGGAAAAAAGTTTAATCTCACCAGTTTCAAAAAACAAAAAGCAAAACCCTAGAGTATGTCGAGGTTTGGGGTCCCAACGATCCCAACAGGATGTAAGCATAGTACTCAACAGGTGCTTCTTCAGCTCACACCCCTCTGTGCCTCTCCCCCTTTCCTCATCTAATGATATTCAGTGTCTCTTGTTTCCATGTTTACCATCATATAGTCAATGTTTAGCTCCTAAGTGAGAACATGTGTGTTTGGTTTTCTGTTCTTGGTATTAGGTTGCATAGGATAATGGCCCCCAACTCCATCCATGTTGCTATAAAGATTATAATTTCCCTATTTGTATTGCTGCATAATATTCCATGGTGTATATGTGCCACATTTTCTTTATCCAGTCCACTGTTGATGGGCACTTAAGTTGATTTCATGTCCTTGCTATCGTGAATGGCACCACAATGAACACACAATTCCATGTGTTCTTTTTTTTTTTTTTTTTGTCTTGAGACAGGGTTTCGCTGCGTCACCCAGGCTGGAGTACAGTCGTGCATGGCTCACTGCCGCCTCAACTTCCTGGGTTAACTGATCCTCCTGCCTCAGCCTTCAAGTAACTGTGACTACAGGTGTGTGCTACCACAACTGGCTAATTTTTGTATGCTTTGTAGAGATGGGGACTTGCCGTGTTGCCCAGGCTGGTCCAGAACTCCTGGGCTCAAACTATCCACCCGCCTAGGCCTCCCAAGTGCTGGGATTACAGGCATGAGCTGCGGTGCCCAGCTCTGTGTCTTTTTGATGGAATGAATTATTTTCCTTCGGGTATATACCCAGTAGTGGGATTGCTGGATTGAATGGTAGTTGTATTTTAAGTTCTTTGAGAAATCTCCAAACTGCTTTCCATAGTGGCTGAACTAGTTTGCATTCCCATCAACAGAGTATAAGCGTTCCCTTTTCTTCATAGCCTAACCCATATGTGGATTTTTTTTTCTTAATAATTGCCATTCTGATGGGTGTGAGATGGCATCTCATTGTAGTTTTGATTTGCATTTCTCTAATGATTAGTGGTGTTGAGGATTTTTTCACGTTTGTTGGCTATTTGTATGTCTTCTTTTGAGAAGTGTGTGTTCATGTCCTTTGCTCATTTTTTAATTGGATTGTTTTTTCTTCTTGATTTGTTTAAATTCATTGTAGATTCTGGATGTTAGACCTTTGTCAGATGCATAGTTTGCAAATATTTTTTTCCATTCTGTAGGCTATCTGTTTACTCTGTTGATAGTGTCTTTTGCTGTGCAGAAGCTCTTTAATTAGGTCTCACTTGTCAGTTTTTATTTTTGTTGTAATTGCTATTGGGGACTTAGCTATAAATTCTTTGCCAAAGCCTATGTCAAGAAGGGTATTTCCTAGTTTTTTTCTAGGAGTTTTATAGTTTGAGGTCTTACTTTTAAATCTTTAATCCGGCTTAATTTTTGTATATGGTGAGAGGTAGGGAGGTCCAGTTTCTTTCTTCTGCATATGGCTAGCCAGTTATCCCATCACCATTTATTGAATAGGGAATGCTTTCTGTATTGCTTGTTTTTGTTGATTTTGTCGAAGACCAGATGGTTTTAGGTGTGTGGCTTTATTTCTGCGTTCTCTATTCTATTCCACTGGTCTATGTGTCTGTTTTTGTATGATTATCATGCTGTTTTGATTACTTTAGCCTTACAGTATTGTTTGAAATCTTGCTTTGTTCTTTTTCCTTAAGATTGCTTTGACTATTCAGGCTCTTTTTTGGTTCCAAATTAATTTTAGAAGACGTTTTTCTAGTTCTGTGAAAAATGATGTTGGTATTTTGGTAAGAATGGCGTGAAATCTGTAAATTGCTTTGGATAGTATGGCCATTTAAACTATATTGATTCTTCCAACCTATGCGCTTGGACTGTTTCTCCATTTATTTGTGTTGTCTCTGATTTCTTTCAGTACTGTTTAGTAGTTCTCCTTGCAGAGATCTTTCACCTCCCTGGTTAGGTGATCCTGAGTATTCCATTTTCTTTGTGCCTGTTGTAAATGGGATTGTGTTCTTGATTTGATTCTCAGCCAGAACATTATTGGTATATAAAAATGCTACTGATTTTCTGTACATTGATTGTGTATCCTGAAACTTCACTAAATTCATTGATCAGTTCCAGGGGCCTTTGGGAGAGTCTTTAGGGTTTTCTAGCTACAGAATCATATCGTTGGCAAAGAGAGATAGTTTACCTTCCTCTCTTCCTATTTGAATACCTTTGTTTCTTTTTCTTGCCTGATTATCCTGGTTAGGACTTCCAGCACTATGTTGAATAAGGGTGGTGAGAATGGGCATCCTTTTCTTGTTCCAGTTCTCAAGGGGAATGTACTTCCAGTTTTGGCCTGTAGCAATTTAGTAATATATTTATGAAACTCCAAAAAGTGAATAGCCAGAGTTTCACTTTTTTTTTTTGAGACAGAGTCTTGCTGTATCACCCAGGCTGGTGTGCAATGGTGTGATCTTGGCTCACTGCAACCTCTGCCTCCCGGGTTCAAGCAATTCTCCTGCCTCAGTTTCTCAAGTAGCTGGGATTACAGGCATGCACCGCCACGTCTGGCTAACTTTTGTATTTTTAGTGGAGATGGGGTTTTGCCATGTTGGCCGGGCTGGTCTTGTACTCCTGACCTCAGGTGATCCACCCATCTTGGTCTCTCAAAGTGCTGGAATTATAGGCAGGTGTGAGCCGCCACACCCGGCCCAGAGTTTAACTTCTAAGAAGCTATCCAAAGTAAATAATCACATCTGTAGCTAAGATTTTTGAAAAGGATGACTATTGCAATGTTATTTATAGTGAAAAATTGAAAATAGTCTAAATATTCAAAAGTGATTAACTTGCAGAAGTGTCCCAATTTGGAATATTATGCAAAAATTAAGTATTTTTAAAAATAATCTTAGAGACAGGAAAATCCTTATACATGTGTATACATAATTATAATTCTGTATAATTCTTATATACAAGATTATAATTATAATTATATACATGATTATAATTCTGTTAAATGATAGGATCCGTGCTCTGGAGGAGCTCACAGGCTAGCGGAAGATACAGACCAGTAAGTGTTATCACAATATTTTACTTACTCTAAGTAATTATGAAAAAAGTGGATCTCTTTATATATTAATACATGTTACTATTATTTATTTTACCATAAAGCTATCTCCGTAACACAAATATACAGTGTTGATTATCAAAGTTGGGCCAATCATATTCTCTTTGATGGAACTGGCAATTAGATCCAGGGATTCTTAATCATTCTCTGAGGCTGGCTGGAACTATATCAAGTGAGTTCAGGAGCTTGAGGCATCCATACCCTACCATGCGGGCCAGAGGAGTACAGGAAGGAAAAGCAGGAATAGCAGATGAAGTGAGTTCAGATGGTATTCAGCTAATAGATACAGCTCCTCTCTGAGAACTGTGGGGAAAAGAGAGAGAGATCAGACTGTTACTGTGTCTATACAGAAAGAAGTAGACATAAGAGACTCCATTTTGTTCTGTATTTGAGATGCTGTTAATCTGTGACCCTACCCCCAACCCTGTCCTTGCAAGAGACATGTGCTGTGGTGACTCAAGGTTTAACGGATTTGGGGCTGTGCAGGATGTGCTTTGTTAAACAAGTGCCTGAAGGCAGCTTGCTGGTTAAAAGTCATCACCATTCTGTTAATCTCAAGTACCCATGGACACATACCTCTGCCTAGGAAAGCTAGGTATTGTCCAAGGTTTCTCCCCATGTGATAGTCTGAAATATGGCCTCGTGGGAAGGGAAAGACCTGATCGTCCCCCAGCCTGATACCTGTGAAGGGTCTGTGCTGAGGAGGATTAGTATAAGAGGAAGGAAGGCCTCTTGGCACTTGAGATAGAGAAAGGCATCTGTCTCCTGAACGTCCCTAGGCAATGGAACGACTTGGTGTAAAACCAGATTGTATGTTCTATTTACTGAGATAGGAGAAAACCGCCTCAGGGCTGGAGGTGGGCCGTGCTAGCAATGCTGCTCTTTATGCACTGAAAATGTTTATGAAGATGTTTGCCTATGCACATCAAGGCACAGCACTTTTCCTTAAACTTATTCATGTCACAGAGATCTTTATTCATATGTCTTTCTGCTGACCTTCTCCCTACTATGACCCAATTGTCCTGCCACTTCCCCTTTTCCAAGATGGTAAAGATAATGATCAATAAATACTGAGGGAACTCAGAGACTGGTGCTGGCGCGGGTCGTCTGTATGCTGAGCGCTGGTCCCCTGGGCCCACTTTTTCTTTCTCTATACTTTGTCTCTGTGTGTCATTTCTTTTCTGAAGTCTCTCGTTCCACCTAATGAGAAATGCTCACAAGTGTGGAGGGGGAGGCCACCCCTTCAGGGACCTCCTAATGCTCCTGTGTGTTTTCAGATTCTCCTATGTTGCGATGGTTTGTTTGCTAAGCATCTTAATTTATAAAATATTTTTTCATAACTTTGTTAATGTTTTCTCATATGTTTGTTGAGAGGAATAGAGATGATGATGCATATAAATACTTAGCACTGGACCTGGCACATACAAGCACCCAATAAACAATAATAATATGTGCTTACTCAGTGTTAGGAAATAATTTCCATAGGTCTCTCATGTTTCTGTATGTTTTGCAAATTCCAGAGGTCTTCTCTGCCTTTTGTTGTGGCAGTTTTGTATAATGAGCAACCTTAGGAAATATAGCATCTCTCTCTGGAGCAAAAGGCCTCATGCTTATTGCCTATTATAAAAGATTTGTGTTCTCATAGGTCAGGGTTCCTCTCTGTAATGCAATGTACTGAACATGCTCAGGCGTCTATGTAGCCCCAGCTGCATCATCCCCATGGAACTTGGGGCCAAGGGGAGCTGACACAAGTATGCTGATACTCGTGCTGCTCGCTGCACCATCAGTAATTGAGTTCTTTGTTTCTAGCAAGGAGTCTTATGTCTTCTACCAGCATCCATGCAACTATGACAGGATAACTTGATAGCTTGCCAGTAGGGTAAGATCTCGGACCCTTCACAGTATTATTCTTCTCTGAACTTTTAAACATTTTTCATTTTTCCAATTTTACTTACAAAAATATCTGAGTGCCAGCTAGGTTTAAGGCTAGATGTTGTGAGGAGTGTAAAGAAAACCAGTTCAATCCAACAACTATTCAAGCTCTTACTATGTTCAAGGATTTCTGCTGGGATACACAAGGATAGAAAAAATTTCTGCTCTCCAGTAATTTGTAATATATTAACTGAGAGAATAGAATAAGCATTTTAGCAGCCTTCAACACAGCTTTAATAGATCAGTGTCACGTAAATGTTAAGAAAATAATAAATCCTATATTTCAGTTGAAGGTTAAATGCTTTTTGGTAATGATTATCAAGAAGAGATAGGATTTGAACCTTAAGGTTTTTTGTTAGTAGAGGTTGTAAGGCAAGAGGTCCAGGAGAGAGGATTGGAGTGAGCAAGTACAATTTACTCATCTCTTTGCTCCTTCCTCCTCAGGGACTTTGCATATGGTAAGGCATCACTACTCAACTTGGAGCCCTTTCTCCTCTTTATCTGGCCAATTCCTTTATATCTTTCAGATCCCTGTTTAAATGGTGACTCTTTAGAGTGACTCTTTAAGAAGTCATTCCCACTCAAACAACATGCAGATTTGGTACTTTTGTTATGGACTCATACAGCAGCCCAGTCTTCCCATGTCTCTACAATTAATATTTGTTTTCTCCATGATTGCAGAGACCATATCTGTCATGGGTGTCTCCAGTGCTTACCATGCCTGGGCCATAACAAACTTTTGGTAAATGTGTGTTGAATGAATGAATGTTCAAAATATGGTCATAGTTTGGTGAGGAAACTTGGTAGACTGGGGCATAGGAATTATATGGAGATTGGGTAGAATTGGGGTGAATAAAATGAAAAAGGTAGAATAAAAAAGACTAAGGAAATTGAATTTCATATAGTGGACTTGCAGGAGATTTTGAAATTTTTTGAGCTAACATAGATAAAAATCAGTTTGAGTTTCTTTCTAGAAAATAACTATTTGCCATTCGCTAGTGTAGGCAAATGAATCCTTTCCTCTTCCAATGTCTGATGAGGTGGCCTGGCCATGAGAAATGCTCTCCTGCTGAAAGCAGCCTAGTTTATCTAAACCTCAAAGGCCAACAGGGTAGCAGGTAAGTGGGTCCTGGTTTTTTTCATTGCAAAGAACCACTTGTATTATTTTTTACCTTGATAAGCTCCCATTTAAACACATCTTATGCTCTTTACCAACGACACGTATGAAGCCACTACTTATTTTCCTATTTTCCATTAATTCAAGATAAGCTACTGTTGGTAAGTGGGAGATAAGCAGTGCTGATTGAACAGTAAGCTGATACATTTACAGAGGAAGGCGAAGATACTTGCCAATTTCTTCGGTGGTTTCCAATTTTATCTCCAGCGATAATACAATTTTTTGAGGCATTTTAGTATGTCCAAATCCTCTTGAGGACCCCATTGCCCCAGTACTATTTCCTCTGATGTTTAGAGGTTGGGATCCCAGCTTGGGCACAGTTGTATCAGATGACCAGAGATCACTCAGGACTACGACTGTAGCTCTGGTGACTTCACGGAGAGAGGATGCAGCCTGGACCACTCACGTTTGTCAGTCATTTTCTCTTGGAATAGGTAATGTGAAGGAATCTCGATGTGTTTTAAAGCCTGTGAATAAGGAATTGAGAAAGAGAGAGCTCTGGACCAAATGGGTTTCATTTTCTTCCTTAGCTTACTTGCCACTAGGGGGAGTATGTGAAAAGAACAAAAGACAATTCTTTGCTCTCGTCTCTGAAGCTGCGTCAGAGGGCCCATTGTCACAAAAGCTTTGTGTAGCTTTATGTTAATTTCACATTTTGCATGGCTTGAAAGTGACTATCAGCCCCTATTCCCTGCAAATCTGGGGATTTTTTTTTCCCTAATTTTACAGGGAAGCTGGCAATGACACCTGATTCTGAGTTTGCCCATTAAAATAAATCAAAGAATGGTTAAAAGAATGGTGGAAAACAAGAAGAAAGAGCTGTGAAAACATTATATACTTTGTAATGTTACATCATAACCTGGTGTCTCTCATTGATTACTCATTTATTCTTTGAATGACTCTTTATTGAACACTATTTATCGTGCCAGGCACTGTGCTAAGCCATGAAGATATAAACATAAAACACAGTCCTGCTCTCAGATTGTCAACTGTCTATTGTAATAAATATGATGAAGGGTAGTATAGGCTTCCAAGGCAATGCATGAGAGAGGCTTATACTACCCTAACCAGGGATCCATGGGAAGGCTTTAGTTTGAAAGGATGTGTGAAAGATAGTTTGGTTAAATGGATGTGGTGAATGGTGGTGTGGAGTATGTTGTGTGGAAAGGCAACAGCACTTGCAAAAGCCAGGAAGTATGTGCGAGAGAGCCTGGTTCATTTGGGAATGGAGAGAATGGCTGGAATGGGTTAAGGGTAGGGAAATTCAGTAGGTGAGGTTGCAAAAGATGACTTCAAGGTCTTTTTTACTTAATTCATGAGTAAGAGGAATCACCAAAGGGCATTAGGCTAGGGAGTAGCTTTGAAAAGAAAGGTGGCTAGGCATGGTGGTTCACCTTGTAATCCCAGCAGTTTGCAAGGTGAGAGGATCACTTGAACCCAGGAATTTGAGACCAGCCTGGGCAACATAGCGAGATCCTGTCTCTATAAAAATTTTTTTAAAACTTAGCCAGGCAATGGGACATATGCCTGTAGTCCCAGTTACACAGGAGGCTGAGGCGGGAAGATCTCTTGAGCCCAGGAGGTCAAGGCTACAGTGAACCCTGATTGCACCACTGCACTCCAGCCTGGGCAACAGAGACCCTGTCTCAAAAATGAAAACGAAAACATGAAAAGAAAAGGAAAAAAACCAAAAGGGTGTTTGCCTGCCCTTTGCTGAGTCCTTTAGCCATCAAAGCTGTGTATTTCACCTAGGTTCCCTGTCCTACATACTGATCTGGAAAACCCTAGACATCTGCCCCTTTCCTGGTCAGAGAAGACCCCTGGCCTGGCAGAGCCTACAGCTCCAGCCTCAAGGTACCTGATTGGAGAAGTCCTCCGCATTGTATGACTTGGCTGCCTTGGACCTCACTAGGAAAGACCAGGGAAATAGGATTTTGGGGTCTTAAGTTTGGAGTTCATTTTCTGCACTGGGGTATAGCAGAGCTGAAAAATCTCACTAAACTCTCAGCATGGCCTGTATCTTTCCTGTCCCCAACAAAAATGTGGGGCATTCTTCCTCAAAAATTCCTCATATGTAGGTGTTGCCTTATCTCCTATCTCACACACATGAGCTCATTTGAGCTCCTTGGCAACTCCATGAGCTGGGTACCATCACTCCTGTTTTATAGATGGGAAAACTGAGATTCAGAAGGCTGAAGTGATTTGTCCCAGGTCACAGAGCAAGTATGTGGTAGAACTCATAATTGATCATGCTGCACATGCACAGGTAACTTACCCCTGTTCCTTCCACCAATTTGTTTTCACTTGGTACATGGCACAAATTGTGAAATTATATGTACTCTTAGGGACACATCATCTCTAATCCTCCAAGAAAATGTTAGTACAGGAATGACAAATGGATTTCATCTTCATGCCAACACCCTTCAATTGATCGTTGCTGCTTAGAACAAAGTGATGAGTGTTGTGAGGCCACACCTTGGTGCAGCAGTAAAGAATACATGATTGATTGGTAATATCTGCTATGAATGCAGGAGAGAAAGGAGGCAGCACATAAGCCATTTCTAGATCTTATATTCCCCTTGGGCTGCCATAATGCTGCACTGGCCATGACATTTTCACTGACTCCCATTATCATCCTAACACCCATTTTGCTCATTTTCTCTTATTCCTTCCCTTCCTTGCTGAAACTGTTCTCACCCATTTAACAATAGCTTCAACAACTGTACTGGGTGCCAGGCACTTTGCGTATATTATTTCTAATTCTCCAACAATCATGTAAGGTAGGTAGAGACAAAAACAAGACTTAGAGGGGTTAAGTAGCTTGTCCAGGGACACACAACAAGCTGGAATTTCGACCCTGAACCACGTGGAAAACTTTGCATTTTTATAATGGGTAATGAAAATCTTCATATTCACTGTGTGCTTTGAGCCTCACAACAGCCCCAGGAGGTAGTTCTCTGGGTTTGCAATTGAGGGTGCTTGAAGCTCAGGGGAGAGGCACTGATTATTTAGTGACACAGTCACAGCTCCTGACTCCTACCTCAGGCCTTTTCCTGCTATTACCTTAGGCTCTGGGGAAGAGCCCTTGACTCCACAAAGCTATCTCTAAGAACTGATCTATACTACTGTGGGGAGAATTTGGAGGCCCTTGATTGATTTTACTCCTGCCAGCCTTACCCTGTTTTCAGCTCTTATCATCAAGAAGGTCTTTCTTTTATTGTTAGCTCTTTGTGTAATTTAGGTCATTTCTTAAAAAAAAATTGTTGAGAAATTCACATAACATAAAATTAACCATTTAAATATGAACAACTCAGTAGCATTTAGTACGCTTACAGTGTTGTGCAACTGCCACTTCTATCTAGTTCCAAAATATTTCCATCACTCCAAAGTAAAATTCATGACCTATTTAGCAGGTTTTTCCCCTTCCCCACTCCTCTCAGTCCCTGACTAACACCGATCTGTGTTCTGTCTCTATGGATTCATCTATTCTGGATATATCATGTAAATTGAATCATACATGTGACCTTTTGCATATGGCTTTTTTCATTTAGCAAAATGTCTTGGAAGTTCATTGCGTTGCAGCATGCATCAGTACTTCATTCCTTTTCATGGCCAGTATTCTAGTGCACATAATACAGTACCGTGATTTGTTTATCCATCCATTCATTGGTAGAAACTTGGGGTCTTTTTACTTTATGGCTATTATGAATAATACTGCTATGAGCATGTGCATACACATACTTGTCTGAATATCTTTTTTCAGTTTTTTAAGTATCTATGTAGGAGTGAAATTACAGGGTCATGTGGTAATTCTACGTTTAAAAGATCCACTTCTATTTATTTGATCTTATTGGATGTAGATGTACATGTTGATCATGAAGAAAGCCAGCCTTTTCTGAGCTATACAATTTTGACATCTGGCTTTATTTTGGAAACTTTTAAACCAGGGTTACCCATTACAGTTACATTTTCCCTGAGGCAAACCCAAAAATAGGCATTTAAAGAAATAGTAGTTCTCTCTTATCACATCCATCCTATGTGCCAAGGACAGTGCTAGACACTCTTTGGACATGAGCTTTAGTCCCCAGAACAACACTTTTACAGATAAAGAAGCTGAAGTCTAGAATGGTTAGAGAACTTGTTCAGTGCCATGTAGCTTCTAGTGGTGGGATTTGAAGCTTTGGATGTCTGACCCCAAAGAATGTCTTTCTGCTACACCAAGCAGTCTTCCTCAAGAACTTTCTAGGCTGCTGCTGTCAGCTATGTTGTTGACCTTTCATGAGAAATGAATAGCCAGCTTTTGTTATGGGATTTTTCACAATAACAGCATAGCATTTATCAGGATCACTTTGACTGGTAAATGCAGAAATCATAGAAGGGAAATATAAAATAATAACTGTATAAGAATAGTTCAGGAAATCCAAAGGCAGTAATGCATGAAGGTCTCAGAAAGGATTGGAAGTGGAGCCTGGAAAGTTTCTAAGAACCAGGAAATTTTCTATCTCTATCTCTTACCCACACTTCTCTCATGTCTGCTGCCTTATTTCTCTACGTTGATTGGTTTTCTCTGATATCTAGTGCATGGGATAGAAAATGGTATGCCACAGTGTCTGCATTTATATCTCCCCTGTTTAAGGGAGTAGCCAGCTGAGTCTGGCATCACTTAGTTCCAATTTCAAGTTGCCAGGGAAGGGACTTCGATTGGCTCTGCTTAGATTGGTCACCTAATCTTTGACTGAAAACTGTGAGAACCACATTATACATTCCTGCTAAGACCATTTGGAGGGAGCGGATTGATAATCCTTTGTGAAAGAGGTGAACATTTGTTGGTGGAAGACCCAGAGATGACAAAGCATATCCTCTTCAGCTTTCACGAGAACATCTGTGAACCAGACATGAGAGAATTTGAAATGGAGAAACTCCAATACTCTAAGCTGTTATAGGCAGACAGGGGTGTCTGTGAAACACTGGAAGTAGCCTCTATAGTAGAGGACCTCTGGATAGTGTAGGAAACCTCTAAAGGTGGTACTTGCATCTGTAAGTGGTGTTCTCTCTAAAAGGAGACACATGCAACACTGTTCAGCTCCACAGCAGCTGCAGAGATGCCAGCAGGGCTGTGAACCTCTTTGAACATTTTGTAGTTATTTGCATTGGTATATTAGGAATAAAAGCCACTAGACCCATTAGAATATTGAGGTAGTGACCCAATTCACACTTAAGGTATGAACTTGGAACTGCTACAAATAGACAGATGAAAAATTCTCAAATTCTCAAAACTGGGAGGTGGCCATTAAAGTCAGATGTGTAGAACATGGGCCCTGTGGGGCCTAGAGAAGAATCGTAATGCAGAATCAGGATGACAGATGGAGACCTTCTGGACAAGAATGGGGCAGAAATGTGTCTTTAGACATACCTAAAGGTATAGCTAAAGATAAAGGGATTCACCATTCCTGAAGATCCCGTCCTCCACTGTGGTGGTTATAATTGGTTTTATTAATATGTATACTTAAGATTAAATAATTTGCATAGTAGTATGTATAGAGGTTATTCCATAGCATGGGCTTGCTTATTCTCAACTTTTTTGCAGGCATTATAAGGTTCCAAACTTTGAATTTTACAGATAAGATTCTGTTTTCAAGGATGGACAGATCAGGTACACAGCTTGCCATAAAAAATGCCATCTGAATATAGCTTTTTTCTGTATTTAGGGCCTTGAGAGAGACACCACTTATGTTGCCACCTTGGTCAAATTGATGCCAAGATGACAGTATGGTTTTTGACAAGACAGCTGGCTCTTGAGTTGACGGGCATGTGCAAAGAGCCTAATCCTCCTGGCTTAAATTATTGAGACAATTGCCTTAGACAATACCCTTAAATTTAGCAGTCCAGCCAGCACAAAAGAGAAATGTCCAAATCTTTGTCCTTTTGGAAAGGAAAGAACTAGAAGACACTCATCTGATTCTGAAATATGAAGTCTGTGGCCCTGGAACATAAGCAGTTTCTTCACAGAAATTTACAAGGAGGAGCAAATCTTGGAACCAGTCTCCCTTTGCCTACAAAATGATCAAACTGTAATTATCACATTTATGGGGTAATTGTTCCAATTGTAGCAGAATGAGGTGCTCCAGCCCTCCGCAGACACAAATAGAATTGTTATGAAGATGGAATGATGCCTTGAAGAACAGCTTGCTTTGAGCTAGTTCTTTTTATAGTGAATTTAGGGTCAGGGAAAGGAGCTGTGTGGGCACCACTGGAACTCTTCCCTCTTCTCTCTGCATGGCCGGACCCTTTGACACCCACCTGCAGACACAGAACCAGACCCCAAAGTAGCACCAATTGTAACCCAAGGCCATAGGGCTTAAAGTTGTTCTTGTCAGATCCCTGAACTTGGACAGGAGTTGGTATTTCTCAGATATGCCACAGGGCAGATGATGTGGGGAGTTTGGCTTGAGATGCTTTCACAGGGCAGGATGAGGACAATAATCCTTTGATAATAGGGTTACCAGGAGAGGAAGAGAAGAAGGAGGGAAGCGAAATATCACATGATGAGCGACTACTATGATCTAGGTACCGTGCAGCGCATTTCCTCATATGTCATTTCAATTAGGCATCAGGGTCCCAGGGAATTGAAGCACAGTGGACAGAAATGACGAGGTACAATGTTTGGGAGTCAGCCAGGTAAGCAGTCTTTATGTGGGTGTGCTGAGGTCCTGACCTTATAGTCTTTGGCTTTTGCCTCTGGAGTAGGAAATAGTAAGGCAGATGCTAATCAGGAGAGCCACTTGTGAGCCACTGGAGAGAACTTATACAAAATGGTGGCAGGGAGATGAACCCAGGGGAGTTCAGAAATTATTGTTTTCTCCCTCTAGGTGTAGAGTGCCATGGAAAGGAGGGAATGGTGAGAAATGAAGCAGGAGAAAAGTCCTGAAAGGACTTGTATGTTACAAAGAAAAGTTTGGACTTTCTCCTGGGATTTTAGAAAGATATAGAAGGGTTTTAAGGATACAATTTCATTTGGAACTGAAATCTCATTTTGGCTGCCCAGTGGAGATGGGAAGAATAAGATGCAGGGTGAGAAGGTTGTTGGTGGGCAGCGTGCTACATGCTAGAGAGATAGTATCTTGTCAGGAATTTTTTAGTTGCTAGTGAGAGAAACTTATGTTGTGAACCAACCCCATTTTGGTCGCACAAACTTCCTCCTCTATAGATACATGGTAGCATGGTTGCAGATGCAGTCTGGCTTCAGGAACTACTGGAACAGGGGCTTGAAAATGACCATGCCTCTTGCCATCTCTCAGTGGTACTCCCTTCTCCCTGCCAGCTCTACCAGGTATAGAGTAGTGGTTGAGACCATGGGCTCCGGAGCCAGAGGGTTGTTGTTACTTACTACCCATGTGATATTGAGCAAGTCACTTAACCTTGCTGCACCCCAGTTTTCTCATCTATAAACAAGAATGATCATATCATTTATCTCCTGGAGTTGTTGCGAGGACTACATGAGTTAATGCACTTAAAGGGCTTGGCACAGTCCCTGGTACATAGAAGGTGCTTAATATGTGTTAGCTGTTATTGGTGTTATTTATATTATTTGAATGCAGACTGTCTTTTTCCAGATGGTAGGAAAATAGGCTCTGACAGCTCTTACATGTTACATCTGACTTCAGGCACCAGAGAGATACTGACTAAATGTTCCCTAGTTCCAAGTCCAAATATCTGAGGGGAAAAGAGTTGGAGGCCAAGTTGAGTTTGGTTCCACTCTTGGCCCAATCAACCTGGTCAAGTGGACAAGTGCATGATTATTCCACTTTGATCTGTGATCTTATATATAGATACAAGGATCACCACGATGAGGCCTGGCCAGTCTAGAAGTGGAAGAGGCAGGATCCCCTCTTCCCTAGATGATGGGTGTTGCGAGGGAGGCACTCACCAAATCCAGTAGACATTCATATTTAGAGGGCACCTGCCAAGGCCTCTGGGACCTATTCTCTTGGGGCATCCTCCATAGGACAGGCTTGATCAGTAGATGTAACAAGGGCTTATGGAAATAGAGATGCATGACTCCTGGGTACCTGGTCAGTCCATTGGCTCTACAGCCCTGAGCTCCTACTTAACAATTGGTGCCTGGGCCCTGGCCCCTAACCAGCAGTACTTCAGTCCTGCTCCCTCAGTGTTTGACCATTTCCCCTAGGCAGCCTTCCTTTTTTGCCTTATTAGAGGGCCTGCCTGTAACTTCTGATACCCCCAGACCCTTGTGCTGTGGTTTAAAAACTAGATCCCACTCTCTTACCAATCCCATCTTCTCTGTCTGGGTGGGTTAAAGGTGAAGGTAGAAATAGGATGCTCTGTCATTCTCTGTCCTTTTTATTCTCCAGGGCCTCATTTATACCAAACCTTCTCACTACCCTCTTGGCTCAGTGACATTTTCCTGTACACCTGCCTCTCAATAGCTCAATTCAAATTCTATCCTCAACGAAATTCCGAATCAGTCTGGGTCTTGGACTTTTAGGGCTGCTTGAAAATAGTCAAAATAGAAAATGTTAAAATTTGTAAATGTCAAGAGTCTATAGTACAGATGTAGAACAAATTAATCCTGTCTCTAGTAATTGGTTGAAGGCTTTTGGTGCAGGTGGCATTTATCAGAGCCATGGAGGGTGGATAGGATTTTGACAAAGCAGGAGAGTGGTATGGAGGATTAGAGTGAGGCATGGGGATGGGGACAGGGCAGTTTGTATTTTCAGGGTGGGGAAGGTCAGATATGCCCAAAGCTCAGGATGAATGGAGCAATTAATGGGAGATAAAGCTGGAATGCTACATAATCCTCAGAACCCCGAGACAGACAGCATTTTCCTTCCAAGGAAAATGTGGGTAACAGTTTTGAGGGTCCCATACATTGTTGTAAGCAATGAGTGAGAAAGCCTTTGTTATTAAGGAACAGGCTAGAGTCAGTGGAGCATGGATGTATTTTGTTGTGCTCGTGGAAGTCAGCCTGACTGTGGTGAGCCGTGTTTTCTTTTCTGTTTGTGGTAGATTTCAAAATCCATCACCTCATAAAATGTTTACTGGTCCTTGGTTTACTTTCCAGAAGATGCTCAGAGTAGTGCGCATGAAGACTTGTGGACCAGAGATGAGCTGCCTTCCCAAAATGTAAGCATCTCCCATTTAAGACATGCAGAAACATCAGTGTCTTCCATTTAAACGGTCTTGGATTCCCTGTCTCTGATTGATAAATTATTTGATTACATGGTTAGTTGCTTCATTAGACTGCAAACTCCAGGAGGGCAGGGACCCATTCACATATATAATGTCATGTATTACAGCATCTAGCCCAGGGCCTGGAGCAGAATGAGTTCTTAATATAGCTTAGGTAAGCTAAGCTGTGCTGGAGTTTGAGAATTTGAGTGTGGGAAAGAACTTTGAAAGGTAGAAGGCCAGGAACAGTTTGAGAGGGTGTGAAGGGATCAGTCAGGGCAGTGCAATTAGAAATAACAGAATCTGTTCTACCTGGCTAAGCAGGAAGAGGTTTATGAGAAAGCATTTGTAGCTCACAGAATTGCTGGGAGAGTTGAAGAAACAATCTAAATTGACCTTCTAGAAATGGCTCCCCAAAATCACACTGCAGAGTTGCTGCCTCTGCCAAAATCAGGCAGCTGCACTCTTAGGAAGCTGCTGCCCCAGTTCTTGGCTCCACAGCCAAGTCAGTTCGGCTCTGATCTGTACAAGATAATTGTCGCCTCCTGCTATGGCTCTTTCCCCATGCAACTCAGTTCTGAATTTTAGCCTCAGACTAGTGCTTCTGATTAGAGAAACTGAATCACAGTCATAATCTAGGTGACAAAAAGTTTGGAAAATACTGTGTTTACTATTGTAGTCTTCTTGTGGACCAAAGAGGGGCTCGAATAAACCAACTTATGGTGTCTGGGGCTGCTAGGAAGCCTACGAGGATATGGGTTAGGCATAGGGAGGGTCACTCATCCATTCAGCACACATTCTCTGAGAGCCTATGTGTCCAGGACCTGAGCAAGGAGAGGTACAGAGACACAGTCCCTGCCCTTGGGACACTGACAATCCAAGGGAACAATGCAGAGATGGTCAGGAAGAAACTATCATGCCTGTCTCAGGGGCTGGGTGAGGATGTTACTTCAGATAGAAGCTAAGGAACACTCTCCAACTCATCACCGGAGTACGAGGGGTGCAGATCCTGGCAGTGGATGTGGCTGGGCCTACCAGCATGATACTGAACCTTTTAGGCAAAAGCCACTGTCTCAAACATTCTCAGAGCTGGAAGGGGACTTAGAAGTTCGTTAATCCAACTGTGATGGCTGCACAAACTTTCTCCTCTCCAGCATCTCTAAAGAGTGATTGAAGTTATTTTTAGCTTTTATCTAGATTCTTGGTTTATTTTTTAGTCTTTAGGTTCTCATTTTACAGGTCAATACTCTGTGGCAAGCTGCCTCCCAGATAAAATATGCAAACAGGTGTAATGGAAAATTTAGTAACAGCGAATTTAAAAATGTTAATGAAATCAGGACACAAAGGAATTGCAAGAGTTTAGTTCCCACAGCAGCTTCGTTAATTTGCTAGGTTTTTGAAGCTGTGAACAAATCTGTGAGGTTGAGCTGAGTCCCCTCTGAAGGACATGAGATGGGAAGATAATCATCACAGGAAAAACGGCTGAGGGGATACCACCTTAAACAGAAGGAAATGTGTATGGATGAGCCTCCCTTTTAACAGGGCACTAATTGCTCCTGCTTTGTTTATTTTTGTCTCCTTGATAACTGTGTGGAGTCTCTGGGCCCAAGTCTGAGTCCATATCCAGGCTCCGATGGTCCTTTCCTCTTTCTGATGAGCCCAGAGCTAAGCTAAAGGTGGCTGCCATAAAGCAGACTTTCCCAAATGCTATGCCAGCTCTCTCAGCCACAGCAGCTGTGAGGGAACTGCCTGTCAGTAACATTTTTTAAAAAGACAGGTAGTAATATGGAAAACAGAGGTGTGGGCCCAGCCCTAGGTGCAGAGACACAGCCTCTGCTCAGGGGAAGGGAGGGGTCCTCAGCACAGCTTGGCAGAATGAGCCCTGGGACAGGAGGGACGTTCAGGATCCAGGGCTGCAGGAGTAGGACTTTGTAGCTTCTTCACTGTGTTGCTGCACCACTAGGTTTCTCTTGGAAGTCTTTGGATCATTCTAGGGACCAGGAGGACACAGATGGCATTCCTTGGCTGGGATTTTTGAAGCAACTTTTTAATGCAGGGACTATTTGCAAAGGTGTTGGCAGAGACACTCACAACACTAGGAGCCATTATCACTCTGAGGCCTGGGGAGATGGTGGTCTTGGAGGCTTATTGGAAGTTGGAGCCATTTAAAGGCTGCCTGACAGGAACTGTGGCCACAGAGGAAGGCAGACATGGTGGGATGGAGTGGGTGGGGGAATAAATACCATGGAATTTCCCTCCTCAAGTCTTCAGCCTCCTGCCAGTTGCCCCATTGGCTAGAAGCTAGAGGGTAAGGGACCCTGGGAATGCACTCATAGAGGTCAGCCCCACAGGCAAGGAGAGGAGAGGAGAATGGAGACTAGATCAGGGGTGGTGGGGCCAAGGGCAAGCAGAGAATAACTAGCAAGGTATTCTAGAGTCTTCTCTCCCAGATGTCTGACTTTCCTTCCTCTCCAGCCAAGTTCCTGAGGGAATCAGATGGATTCAGTTAACTACCATTGTCCCTGTCTGGGTAGTTTCCTTTACAGGTTGCTGGCCAGTCTCTGGATTGGCTGTCCTTTAATCCTTGTCCTCTCACTTCTAAACCATCTGGCCAGAGAAGGAAGGACAAATCTGGGGCTCAGAGCAGGACTTCATTCCTCAGTAGGGAGTGTGGGCAGGGCAATTTCCCTCAGAATTGGCCTTAGTAAACTGAGCTTGTCCAAATGCTATGACAACTTTACAGAGCCACCAGCAGTGAGGACCTGACTTATGGCCCCACAGCCCTCTGAGATGGTTTTAAGTGTGTGGTCACAGCCAGCCTCCTTTTCGGCTTGTTGACGATGAGACCCTTGGAACCCAGGCTGCATGGGCTGACTTGGTGTCTGACCCAGGGTGGGCAGTCCATGTGTCCTCAGGCCTTAGGAATGAATGTACCTCATCTCGCAACCACCTTGGAGCTCTTCTATGTACAACTCAGAGATTTGGGATTGGCCAACAAGCGTATCTACTCTTCTAGTCCAAGGATTCATTCTTGTCTCCTCTTGTCTCCCTCACAGTATGTTACATGCTGCTGGATGCGTGATACTTTCAGTATCATTTCAATACAGCAAACATTTACTGACTACTTACTATATGTCATTTACGCTGTTGGGCCTGTCACTTCAAAGATAAATGAGACTCAGTCCCTGTTCTTGAGGAGTTCACCAGATTGGAGAGGGAGACAGATTAGAGACACATACATAGAACTAAGCAATGAAAACTTGGCATTACAAAAAGGGTCACTTAGCCCAGCCTAGGGGATCCAGGCAGGGCTTGGAGAAGACAGTGTGAAAGTGTTAGACTGAATCTTGAGGGGTGAGTAGGAGCTGGGTGATATAAAAGGGCAAGTAGGTTATTCCATATAAAGGGAAAAACGTATAATATTGATAGTGTTGATGATGATGATATCTAAAAAGTCTTGAGTGTTTCCCATGTGTCAGGCACTGTTCTGAGCACCACACATGTGTTATCTCATTTAATCCTTACACAATCTCTGTGAGATAGGGACCATATTATTTTAATTTTCAAATGAGGGAACAAAATCATAGAATGGTTAATGAACTCACTGAAGGCCATAGAGCTAGTAAGTGGCAGAGCATGCAACAGTGTGGAGTGTCAGGGGTGAGGTGGGAGATGAGGCTGACATGGAAGGCAAGGGCCTGGAATGTCAGGCCGAAGCACTGGAGCTGTATTCTGTATACAGTGAGAACAGTGATGCACCTTCAGCAGGGGAGTAGCATGATCGAATTAGTAATTTGGAAATACCTCATTATCAAATGAGTGAAAGTAACTTGGTTGTAGTGTAGACGATGGGTATGAGGAGAACAAGACTGGAGGAGGAGATCAGCAACAGGGTTGGTACACTCTTCGGAGCTTTTTCCAAGTTAGAGTTGGTGAAGGCTTGCTCTGGAATCCTCTCTACTCCTAATTAACTGTGACCTAGCCCTGCTTCCTGGAATAGAGAAGCTCTACAGTTACTTCTCTATTAGTAACGTCAGGAGTTCAGTGGGGAAGAGAAACAGCATTTGTGCAATTGACTGTGCATTGGGCCTATGTGTGAATCACTGGGGAAGACTCACCAGTCCCTGCTGCTGCCTCATTCTCCCCACTCTACATAGGAGGAGAGCTGTACAGATCACTCATGTCTGAACTCATTTTGTTGGACTGGAGAGCGGAGCGTCCACTGGGTTTAGCTAAGTATTTAAAGTCAGAGCTTAGGTAGGGCTGGTTTCTTGGGAGCCTCTTCCTTCCAGAAGGGTTGGGTTTCTCCTGCTTAGTGAAGACCACAGCTTTGTCTCTTTCTTGGTCTCTTATGCCCTTTTAGCATCTTTCCTATGCTCTGTGGAGGCAAGAACAGGACAGGGGCTGATTTTACTGCCCTAGCCTGTGAAGGCCTTGACAATGCAGCCCAGACCAGCTCTGGCATAGGCAGGCCTGCCTATGCTCTCTAGCCTGGCCATGCAGGTTTTTTTTTTTTTTTTTTTTGAAACAAGGTCTCATTCTGTCATTCTGTTGCCCAGGCTGGAGTGCCATGATGCAATCTTGCTCACTGCACCTTCTGCCTCCTGGGCTTAAGCTATTCTTCCACCTCAGCCTCCCAAGTAGCTGTGTACCACCATGCCCAGCTAATTTTGCATTTTTTGTAGAGACAGGGTTTCACCATGTTGCCCAGGCTGGTCTCAAACTCCTGGGCTCAAGCAATCTGCCTGCCTTAGCCTCCCAAAATGCTGGGATTACAAGTGTAAGCCACCGTGGCAAGCTATGCATGCTCTTTTAT
Organism: Macaca mulatta; assembly: GCF_049350105.2. Classification (NCBI taxonomy): domain Eukaryota; kingdom Metazoa; phylum Chordata; class Mammalia; order Primates; family Cercopithecidae; genus Macaca; species Macaca mulatta. Next base: position 83,845,771 of record NC_133419.1, read on the forward strand.
CTGATTGTACTCTTTCTTTCTGCATTGGCCTGTCCTCCCTACCCAAGTGGTAGGATGTGGCATTCTTCTGTAGGCTAACAGAGGCCACTTAGCTTTGAAACCATGATCCAGGCTGTCTAGACAAAGGAATGCTTCACCTAGTCCTGGCTGCATTGGCCTTTATGGTCTCATAGCCAGGGGTATTCTTTTGCCAGACCTTGCCATGCATGCATATTCCCTCAGGAACCTTGTGCATTGGGAGGGCATGGGGTGCTGTGCCCAACTATTTGCCTCATATACTTTGATAAGTCCTTGAAAGGTCATACCCTTTCTTGTTGATTGATTGAGACGGAGTTTCACTCTTGTTGCCCAGGCTAGAGCGCAATGGTGCGATCTCGGTCCACTGCAACCTCCGCCTCCTGGGTTCAAGCGATTCTCCTGCCTCAGCTTCCCGAGTAGCTGGGATTACAGATGTGCGCCACCACGTCCAGCTAATTTTTTCTATTTTTAGTAGAGATGGGTTTTCTCCATGTTGGTCAGGCTGGCCTCAAACTCCCGACCTCAGGTGATCCGCCTGCCTCAGCCCCACAAAGTGCTGGGATTACAGGCGTGAGCCACCGCGCCTGGCCTCATTTATTCTTTGCAGCTCCTTTGTAACTATCATCATTCCCATTTTACAGATGAGAGAACTGAGGCTTACAGAAGTTAAATAACTTGCTCAAGGTCTTATTTATTGTCAAAATTAGGATTAGGGTCCAAGTTTCTCAGACCATCTCCACCATCCCTAGCAAATGAATTAGAGTAAAATATTCTCAAAGAGCTGCTTGAGAAGTTATTCCTAATGAGATACTACCCAGGTTGTCCTTTTAATATTTTTATCTTCTTCTGGTAAAACTGAAAAACAAAGTGGCCTTATAATCCCCACTACAAGATCTGTTCCCAAATGAAAATAGCCATGGCATCTTTTCATACAAATATGTATGCATCCTTCAGAAACCGGTATGTTTCACCAGACTTCAGATACTGGAGGAAAGTGATTTTAAGAAAATTGTTTTTGGCATCCTTGCTTTTGAAATAAATGTGTTGTTATTTCTTAAGCCCTTTTGATAAAATTCCTTAGTCAAAGCAAATATTCATTTAACTGAATTTTCCTGTGGAGGTGTTAGATGTTTCTGCAGTTATAGCCTCCTAGAGTACATGGATACACACTACACCAGAGTACAGTTACCATGTATTCCTCCATGAAGTGAAAGGAAAAAAAATCATCCACTATCCCAATAAAACAATATTTACATTTTAGTGTATTTCTTCACAGTCTTTTATGAGTCCTTTTCATTAAAATATAGTTACAATACTTAACAGTGTATATATAATTTTGTAGCTTTCTTTTAAAGAAACTATTAACTGCTTATTAACTGTTCAATGCAAATTGTGTATTATTGCCATTTTCTTATGTGGCTATAGGGACTTTTAAACCATTAAACAATGTAGATTGAATTTTTTAAATCAATCTCTTATTGTTGGTCATTTTGGTCTTCTTTTATAAACAAAATAAAATGTTTTTATTTTTATTTTTATTATTATTCTTATTTTTTTTATTATTATACTTTAAGTTGTAGGGTACATGTGCATAACGTGCAGGTTTGTTACATATGTATACTTGTGCCATGTTGGTGTGCTGCACCCATCAACTCGTCATTTACATCAGGTATAACTCCCAATGCAATCCCTCCCCCCTCCCCCCCGCATGATAGGCCCCGGTGTGTGATGTTCCCCTTCCTGAGTCCAAGTGATCTCATTGTTCAGTTCCCACCTATGAGTGAGAACATGCGGTGTTTGGTTTTCTGTTCTTGTGATAGTTTGCTAAGAATGATGGTTTCCAGCTGCATCCATGTCCCTACAAAGGACACAAACTCATCCTTTTTTATGGCTGCATAGTATTCCATGGTGTATATGTGCCACATTTTCTTAATCCAATCTGTCACTGATGGACATTTGGGTTGATTCCAAGTCTTTGCTATTGTGAATAGTGCTGCAATAAACATACGTGTGCATGTGTCTTTATAGCAGCATAATTTATAATCCTTTGGGTATATACCCAGTAATGGGATGGCTGGGTCAAATGGTACATCAAGTTCTAGATCCTTGAGGAATTGCCATACTGTTTTCCATAATGGTTGAACTAGTTTACAATCCCACCAACAGTGTAAAAGTGTTCCTATTTCTCCACATCCTCTCCAGCACCTGTTGTTTCCTGACTTTTTAATGATCTCCATTCTAACTGGTGTGAGATGGTATCTCATTGTGGTTTTGATTTGCATTTCTCTGATGGCCAGTGATGATGAGCATTTTTTCATGTGTCTGTTGGCTGTATGAATGTCTTCTTTTGAGAAATGTCTGTTCATATCCTTTGCCCACTATTTGATGGGGTTGTTTGTTTTTTTCTTGTAAATTTGTTTGAGTTCTTTGTAGGTTCTGGATATTAGCCCTTTGTCAGATGAATAGATTGCAAAAATTTTCTCCCATTCTGTAGGTTGCCTGTTCACTCTGATGGTAGTTTCTTTTGCTGTGCAGAAGCTCTTTATTTTAATGAGATTCCATTTGTCAATTTTGGCTTTTGCTGCCGTTGCTTTTGGTGTTTTAGACATGAAGTCTTTGCCCATGCCTATGTCCTGAATGGTACTACCTAGGTTTTCCTCTAGGATTTTTATGGTATTAGGTCTAACATTTAAGTCTCTAATCCATCTTGAATTAATTTTTGTATAAGGAGTAAGGAAAGGATCCAGTTTCAGCTTTCTACTTATGGCTAGCCAATTTTCCCAGCACCATTTATTAAATAGGGAATCCTTTCCCCATTTCTTGTTTCTCTCAGGTTTGTCAAAGATCAGATGGCTGTAGATGTGTGGTATTATTTCTGAGGACTCTGTTCTGTTCCATTGGTCTATATCTCTGTTTTGGTACCAGTACCATGCTGTTTTGGTTACTGTAGCCTTGTAGTATAGTTTGAAGTCAGGTAGCGTGATGCCTCCAGCTTTGTTCTTTTGACTTAGGATTGCCTTGGAGATGCGGGCTCTTTTTTGATTCCATATGAACTTTAAAGCAGTTTTTTCCAATTCTGTGAAGAAACTCATTGGTAGCTTGATGGGGATGGCATTGAATCTATAAATTACCTTGGGCACTATGGCCATTTTCACGATATTGATTCTTCCTATCCATGAGCATGGTATGTTCTTCCATTTGTTTGTGTCCTCTTTTATTTCACTGACCAGTGGTTTGTAGTTCTCCTTGAAGAGGTCCTTTACATCCCTTGTAAGTTGGATTCCTAGGTATTTTATTCTCTTTGAAGCAATTGTGAATGGAAGTTCATTCCTGATTTGGCTCTCTGTTTGTCTGTTACTGGTGTATAAGTATGCTTGTGATTTTTGCACATTAATTTTGTATCCTGAGACTTTGCTGAAGTTGCTTATCAGCTTAAGGAGATTTTGGGCTGAGACAATGGGGTTTTCTAAATATACAATCATGTCATCTGCAAACAGGGACAATTTGACTTCTTCTTTTCCTAACTGAATACCCTTGATTTCTTTCTCTTGCCTAATTGCCCTAGCCAGAACTTCCAACACTATGTTGAATAGGAGTGGTGAGAGAGGGCATCCCTGTCTTGTGCCAGTTTTCAAAGGGAATTTTTCCAGTTTTTGCCCATTCAGTATGATATTGGCTGTGGGTTTGTCATAAATAGCTCTTATTATTTTGAGGTACGTTCCATCAATACCGAATTTATTGAGCATTTTTAGCATGAAGGGCTGTTGAATTTTGTCAAAAGCCTTTTCTGCATCTATTGAGATAATCATGTGGTTCTTGTCTTTGGTTCTGTTTATATGCTGGATTATGTTTATTGATTTGCGAATGTTGAACCAGCCTTGCATCCCAGGAATGAAGCCCACTTGATCATGGTGGATAAGCTTTTTGATGTGTTGCTGAATCCGGTTTGCCAGTATTTTATTGAGGATTTTTGCATCGATGTTCATCAGGGATATTGGTCTAAAGTTCTCTTTTTTTGTTGTGTCTCTGCCAGGCTTTGGTATCAGGATGATGTTGGCCTCATAAAATGAGTTAGGGAGGATTCCCTCTTTTTCTATTGATTGGAATAGTTTCAGAAGGAATGGTACCAACTCCTCCTTGTACTTCTGGTAGAATTCAGCTGTGAATCCATCTGGTCCTGGACTTTTTTTGGTTGGTAGGCTATTAATTATTGCCTCAATTTCAGAGCCTGCTATTGGTCTATTCAGGGATTCAACTTCTTCCTGGTTTAGTCTGGGAAGAGTGTAAGTGTCCAGGAAATTATCCATTTCTTCTAGATTTTCCAGTTTATTTGTGTAGAGGTGTTTATAGTATTCTCTGATGGTAGTTTGTATTTCTGTGGGGTCGGTGGTGATATCCCCTTTATCATTTTTAATTGCGTCGATTTGATTCTTCTCTCTTTTCTTCTTTATTAGTCTTGCTAGTGGTCTGTCAATTTTGTTGATCTTTTCAAAAAACCAACTCCTGGATTCATTGATTTTTTGGAGAGTTTTTTGTGTCTCTATCTCCTTCAGTTCTGCTCTGATCTTAGTTATTTCTTGCCTTCTGCTAGCTTTCGAATGTGTTTGCTCTTGCTTCTCTAGTTCTTTTAATTGCGATGTTAGAGTGTCAATTTTAGATCTTTCCTGCTTTCTCTTGTGGGCATTTAGTGCTATAAATTTCCCTCTACACACTGCTTTAAATGTGTCCCAGAGATTCTGGTATGTTGTATCTTTGTTCTCATTGGTTTCAAAGAACATATTTATTTCTGCCTTCATTTCGTTATGTACCCAGTAGTCATTCAGGAGCAGGTTGTTCAGTTTCCATGTAGTTGAGCGGTTTGGATTGAGTTTCTTAGTCCTGAGTTCTAGTTTGATTGCACTGTGGTCTGAGAGACAGTTTGTTATAATTTCTGTTCTTGTACATTTGCTGAGGAGTGCTTTACTTCCAATTACGTGGTCGATTTTGGAGTAAGTACGATGTGGTGCTGAGAAGAATGTATATTCTGTTGATTTGGGGTGGAGAGTTCTGTAGATGTCTATTAGGTCTGCTTGCTGCAGAGATGAGTTCAATTCCTGGATATCCTTGTTAACTTTCTGTCTCGTTGATCTGTCTAATGTTGACAGTGGAGTGTTGAAGTCTCCCATTATTATTGTATGGGAGTCTAAGTCTCTTTGTAAGTCTCTAAGGACTTGCTTTATGAATCTGGGTGCTCCTGTATTGGGTGCATATATATTTAGGATAGTTAGCTCTTCCTGTTGAATTGATCCCTTTACCATTATGTAATGGCCTTCTTTGTCTCTTTTGATCTTTGATGGTTTAAAGTCTGTTTTATCAGAGACTAGTATTGCAACCCCCGCTTTTTTTTGTTCTCCATTTGCTTGGTAGATCTTCCTCCATCCCTTTATTTTGAGCCTATGTATGTCTCTGCATGTGAGATGGGTCTCCTGAATACAGCAGACTGATGGGTCTTGACTCTTTATCCAGTTTGCCAGTCTGTGTCTTTTAATTGGAGCATTTAGTCCATTTACATTTAAGGTTAAGATTGTTATGTGTGAACTTGATCCTGCCATTATGATATTAACTGGTTATTTTGCTCGTTAGTTGATGCAGTTTCTTTGTAGCCTCGATGGTCTTTACATTTTGGCATGTTTTGCAATGGCTGGTACCAGTTGTTCCTTTCCATGTTTAGTGCTTCCTTCAGGGTCTCTTGTAAGGCAGGCCTAGTGGTGACAAAATCTCTAAGCATTTGCTTATCTGTAAAGGATTTTATTTCTCCTTCTCTTATGAAACTTAGTTTGGCTGGATATGAAATTCTGGGTTTAAAATTCTTTTCTTTAAGAATGTTGAATATTGGCCCCCACTCTCTTCTGGCTTGTAGAATTTCTGCCGAGAGATCTGCTGTTAGTCTGATGGGCTTCCCTTTGTGGGTAACCCGACCTTTATCTCTGGCTGCCCTTAAGATTTTTTCCTTCATTTCAACTTTGGTGAATCTGGCAATTATGTGTCTTGGAGTTGCTCTTCTCGAGGAGTATCTTTGTGGCGTTCTCTGTATTTCCTGGATTTGAATGTTGGCCTGCCCTACTAGGTTGGGGAAGTTCTCCTGGATGATATCCTGAAGAGTGTTTTCCAACTTTGTTCCATTTTCCCCCTCACTTTCAGGCACCCCAATCAGATGTAGATTTGGTCTTTTTACATAATCCCATACTTCTTGCAGGCTTTGTTCATTTCTTTTTCTTCTTTTTTCTTTTGGTTTCTCTTCTCGCTTCATTTCATTCATTTGATCCTCAATCGCAGATACTCTTTCTTCCAGTTGATCGAGTCGGTTACTGAAGCTTGTGCATTTGTCACGTATTTCTCGTGTCATGGTTTTCATCTCTTTCATTTCGTTTATGACCTTCTCTGCATTAATTACTCTAGCCATCAATTCTTCCACTTTTTTTTCAAGATTTTTAGTTTATTTGCGCTGGGTACGTAATTCCTCCTTTAGCTCTGAGAAATTTGATGGACTGAAGCCTTCTTCTCTCATCTTGTCAAAGTCATTCTCCATCCAGCTTTGATCCGTTGCTGGCGATGAGCTGCGCTCCTTTGCCGGGGGAGATGCGCTCTTATTTTTTGAATTTCCAGCTTTTCTGCCCTGCTTTTTCCCCATCTTTGTGGTTTTATCTGCCTTTGGTCTTTGATGATGGTGATGTACTGATGGGGTTTTGGTGTAGGTGTCCTTCCTGTTTGTTAGTTTTCCTTCTAACAGTCAGGACCCTCAGCTGTAGGTCTGTTGGAGATTGCTTGAGGTCCACTCCAGACCCTGTTTGCCTGGGTATCAGCAGCAGAGGCTGCAGAAGATAGAATATTTCTGAACAGCGAGTGTACCTGTCTGATTCTTGCTTTGGAAGCTTCCTCTCAGGGGTGTACTCCACCGTGTGAGGTGTGGGGTGTCAGACTGCCCCTAGTGGGGGATGTCTCCCAGTTAGGCCACTCAGGGGTCAGGGACCCACTTGAGCAGGGAGTCTGTCCCTTCTCAGATCTCAACCTCCGTGTTGGGAGATCCACTGCTCTCTTCAAAGCTGTCAGACAGAGTCGTTTGCGTCTGCAGAGGTTTCGGCTGCGTTTGTTATTGCCCTGTCCCCAGAGGTGGAGTCTACAGAGACAGGCAGGTTTCCTTGAGCTGCTGTGAGCTCCACCCAGTTCGAGCTTCCCAGCAGCTTTGTTTACCTACTTAAGCCTCAGCAATGGCGGGCGCCCCTCCCCCAGCCTCGCTGCTGCCTTGCCGGTAGATCACAGACTGCTGTGCTAGCAATGAGGGAGGCTCCGTGGGTGTGGGACCCTCCTGGCCAGGTGTGGGATATGATCTCCTGGTGTGCCTGTTTGCTTAAAGCGCAGTATTGGGGTGGGAGTTACCTGATTTTCCAGGTGTTGTGTGTCTCAGTTCCCCTGGCTAGGAAAAGGGATTCCCTTCCCCCTTGCGCTTCCCAGGTGAGGCAATGCCTTGCCCTGCTTCAGCTCTCGCTGGTCGGGCTGCAGCAGCTGACCAGCACCGATCGTCCAGCACTCCCTAGTGAGATGAACCCAGTACCTCAGTTGAAAATGCAGAAATCACTGGTCTTCTGTGTGGTTGGCGCTGGGAGTTGGAGACTGGATCTGTTCCTATTCGGCCATCTTGCTCCGCCCCCCGCCCTATTCTTTCATAGCCAATGTTTTTATTTTTAAAGATAAATTTCCAAAATTGACTTTATTGGATCAAAGAATATAAACATTTATGAGGCTGGGTGTGGTGGCTTACATCTGTAATAGCAACACTTTGGGAGGCTGAGGTGGGAGGATTGCTTGAGCTTAAGAGTTAGAGGTTGCAGTGAGCCATGACTGTGCCACTGCACTCTAGCCTGGGTGACAGAGTGAGACTGTTTCACACAAACAAACAAAAAACACTTATGATTGCTCTTTATATATTTTGCCAAATTGTTTTCCAATTAGGTGGTGTAAATTTATCCTGCTGTTTGTATTTTCAAATGCATCAGTGTCTTATACCCTCACCCACACTGAATATTATCATGACAAAACTCTCTTCATTTTAATTTTTTATTGTTATATATTTAGGGGGTGCAAGTGCAGGTTTCTTACATGCATATATTGCATTGTGGTGAAGTCTGAGCTTTTAGTATAGAACATTATACTCAACAGGTAATTTTTCTCACCCTCCTCCTATCCTCCTACCTTTTGAAGTCTCCAATGTTTATTATTCTACTCTGTATGTTCATGTGTACTCATTGTAAAACCCCTTTTTTCCCTAATTTGACATATAGAATGGCATCTCATAATCATGTTAAGTCTTCATTTCTTTGATTATTGAGGTTAATTATTTCTCTAACTTTTCACTAGTTGTAATTCCTCTTGTTTGAATTTTGGGTTCATATCCTTTTTCTAGTTAACATTTAGTGTATTAGTCCATTCTCACACTGTTATAAAGATGCTACCTGAGGCTGGGTAATTTATGAACAAAAGAGGCTTAATTGACTCACAGATTTGCATGGCTGGGGAGGCCTCAGGAAACTTACAGTCATGGAGGCAGGAGAGAGAGAGAGAGAAGGGGAAGCACCAGACCTTATCAAACAACAAGATCTCATGAGAACTCATTCACTATCATGAGAACAGCAAGGGAGAAATCCACCCTCATGATCCAATCACCCACCAAGTCCCTCCTTCGACACATGGGGATTACAATTTGAGGTGAGATTTGGGTGGAGACACAAAGCCAAACCATATAATTGGGGCTCTTAATTTTTTTTTTTTTTTTTTTGAGACAGAGTCTTGCTCTGTCTTCCAGGCTGGAGTGCAGTGGCGTGATCTTGGCTGTTTCAGCCATTCTCCTGCCTCAGCCCCCTGAGTAGCTGGGATTACAGGCGCGTGCCACCATGCTTGGCTAATTTTTTTTGTAGTTTTAGTAGAGACGGGGTTTCACCATGTTGGCCAGGTTGGTCTCGAACTTCTGACCTCAAGTGATCTTCCCGCCTTGGCCTCCCAAAGTGCTTGGATTAAAGGCGTGAGCCATCGCACCTGGCCTGATTTTTTTCTTTTTAATGTAATGTATGGTATAGAATGTTTTCCCACTTCTAAAACAGAGAGATAGTATTAATAATTCTTCCTCTTTTTTAGGCTCTGAATATTTTTTGGGGATCTGTCAGTTTTTTTCTATCTATATTGACCATTAGTGGTATGTATCATTCTAAAGGGACATTTTCAAATAGAATTTTCCATGAGGGTAGCTGGGTCCTTGAGGTGTCGAAAAATCACATAACACAAAATAGGATTGAAGGGACTGTGTAGTTTAGTCTATATAAGCCTAGGGGGACAGGACTGTGTTCTTAAACTATTTGAAGGGCTTCTGTAATATTTTTGTTTTTTCTGGGACTTACTCTATCACCCAGGCTGGAGTGCAGTGGCACAGTCTCGGCCCACTGCAGCCCAGACCTCCTAGGCTCGAGCAATCCTCCCACCTCAACCTCCTGAGTAGCTGGGACTACGGGCTATTTATTTATTTTTTATTTTTTGTAGAAACGGGAACTCACTATGCTGCCCAAGCTGGTCTCAAACTCCTGAGTGCAAGTGATCCTCCCATATTGTCCTCGCAAAGTGCTGGGATTACAGGCATGAGCCATCGTACCAGGTTGCGCTGCTGTATTAAAGAGAAATCATACTTACTCTGCACAGTTCGAGAAGGCATAACTGGGGTAAATGATGGGAAGTCGTAGGCAGTAAAAATAATAAGTGATTTGTATTGATCATGTTCTTTATGCCAGGCCATGTGCCAGATATTCATTGCTTCTCATCATTTAAGGGAACAATTATTATACCCTTTTCCAGAGAGGTTAAGTTCACATAAATAGCCAGTAAATGAATCAGAGCTTATCCCTGGCCTGCGATGGACCTTAAAGCCCATGCTCTTCCCATGGACTATGTGAAGAGGATGATCACTTGCTCCATCAGGGCCTCAGTTTTCTCATTATAACATGAGGGTTGAAGCACAGGGCCTGGAGGATCAATTCCAAGTTGAGTGGATGAAGGAGGGCATGCAGGGGGTGTGCAGCTGCTGTTTTTCATAGTTTCTCACCACTTCTGTGGACCAAGGATCAGGCCTAGAATGAAGCCTCTGGATCCTTATTAAGTGCTCTTTCTACTAGAGAAGGCTACTTTTCTTTTTCAGGTCAGCCTCTCCTACACACTGGGATATTTGACATAAAAAGAAAAGCCTTAGTTAGTACATAAAATATACTATTTGAGTGAGGTCCTGTCTTCAGGTCATATGAAACATTAGAATACCTTTAAACACAAGGAACCCTAATCCCCCAGGCAGTCATGACCTTTCTGGAGTTGTTCAGGTAGGGATGCTTCTAGTAGGAAAAGTGTGGTGTAATTTTTACGGACATGCTTGATTGAAAACAAATGAAAAAACGCCACCTGTCTCTTAGGTGTGTAGCAGGGATGGGAGGAGAAATGCAATCCATGCAGGACAATTCCAAGCTAGAGCACAGAAGAAACAGGGAGAAGTTACTTCAATCCCTGAACAAGCTTCCATTTTCTTACTTTTACCACAGGGATATTACCATCCTTCATTGATTCCAAGATGCATTTTGTTTTAGTTTTATCAACTGTAAAATTGATATGTGTAGATTAAATGACAAGATGACAAGGATGTTTCTTTCTTGGTGGTACATAAATAAATGATATTTCTGGCTCTGTCACCCGAGCTGGAGTGCAGTGGCATGATGATGGTTTGTTGCAGCCTCGACTACTGGGGCTCAAGCAATTCTCCCATCTCTGCCTCTCAAGCAGCTGGGAATACAGGCACGTGCCACCACACTTGGCTCATCTTTTGTATATTTTTAGAGATGGAATTTCATCTCTAAAAGGTGAGGCTGATCTTGAACTCACCTGCCTCAGCCGCCCAGAGTGCTTGGGTTACAGGTGTGAGCCACCGTGTTTGGCAATGGTACCTCTTAAAATGGAAGATATCTTAACACAGGATTGCACGAATTACGTGAGATAATAGATGCCTTATACATTCATGCAGAGGGTGAGGCATGTAATAAATATGCAAATAATGTAATCAATATTAAATATGTTAATCTCATAAATATCATAAATGTAGTCTTTTTGCAGAATATAGTTAAAAGAAAACCAATTGTTATTACTGCTTATGGAAATCAAGAGGAAATACAGAAGTGATTATTTTAGCTGGAAAATAGAAGTTTTCTAAAGAAAATTATAAGCAGAGATGATATTTGTAACTTGAAGACTTGAAAGATCTTTGTATTCTGTATTCTTTTCAAATTCCATTAAAAATCCAGCTGGAGTTACCCTTGGAAATGCACTTAAGATTGCGAACTGCATTTACAGACTGGGGAGAATAGACGTTTTGATATTATTGAGCCTTCCAATTCAGTATATAGTGTGACTAACCTTACTGTATGTCATTCAGTAAGTTTTATTTTCATGGTATTATTTCCTATTAATATTTTATAGTATTATTGTTTATATTATTCATAAGCTTATTTCTTTATATTTTATAGCTCTTTGTTGTCATTATTGCGTTTTATTTATTCCTTTAAAGGTTTGGTAGAATTCCCTGGCAAAACTGTTTGGATGTGGTGTCTTTTGAAAGGGGTATTTTGGGACTTTTAGTATTTTCTCTGGTTATATGTGGTCTATTCAGGAATCATACCTTCTCTTGAGTCATTTTTGATTATTTATGTTTTTTAGCAGAACAGTCCCTTTCACGTAGATTTTCAAATCTATTTGAAAAAGTATTCTTCTAATTTTAATCTTCCCCATATCTATAGTTATCACCCTATGTTTGTGTTAACACTAGCTTTGATGTCTTATTTTTCATGATTAGACTCATTAGAGATTTGTTATTTTATTAGTTCTCTCAAGGATTAGCTTTTGATTTTTGTTAATCAGCTTAACTTTTTCTGCTTTTTAAAAACTTTTAAAATTTCTGTTTTTTACTTTTCATGGGTTTAATTACTGTTGTTCTTCCTCCATCTAGTTTCTATTTTATTTTCTACTAAATACATTTAGGGCTGTAGTTTTTTTTTTTTTTTTTCTGATACCTTGTCAGTGTTAGAGTCTTTGAATGCTGATTATGTTTTCTGCTTTTGTGACTGTGGCAGGGGAGAGGCAAGAGGTGCTGAGTGTGGGGCTCCCCATCTGTCTAGACCATCACGCCACACAACTCACCCTCACTGGGAAAACTCTGCGTCTGCCTCTTAGAAGAAGCAGGGGGTGCAGCAGGACCCACAGACTCAAATACTGCTACTAAAGTGCTTTAATTGAGCAGGGTCCTTTCTATCCCTTATATATTTTGACTACAAGCTTGGTGCTTCTCTGGAACTATCCCCAGTAATCTTCTCATCGTATTTTGAGCTAGGATTATATTGTCAATATGATCGCACTTTTTTTTTTTTTTTATTGTTGTTATTGTTTTTTTTATCTTTCAGGAATTCCCTAAAAGTTCTGATTTGGTTATGGGTAATCTTTTACATTTTTAGTGTTGCTACTAGTACGTATATATCTATATATATCTCTATCTCTATATATATCTAGCTGTGACAGGTAGAATAATGACTCCGAAGAAATCTACATCCTAATCCTAATCCCTGGGGCCTATGAATATATTACCTTACATGGTAAAAGGGATTTTGCAGATGTGAGTAAATGAAGGCTCTTGAGATGAGGAGATTACCTTGGATTATCCACGTGGACCCGAGGATATCTATGAGGGAAAGTGGGATGCAGGAGAGTCAGAGTCGGAAAAAGGAATGTGCAGGGAAAGTAGAGGTCAGAGTGATGTGAAGATTCTGGCTTTGAAGATAGACTGCAAGTGGTTTATAAAAACCGGAAAGGGCAAAGAAATCAGTTCTCCCCTAGAACCTGCAGAAGAAACACAGACCTCGACTTCAGCCCAGTAAGACCCATTTGGGACTTCTGACCTCCAGAACTGTAAGGTAATAACTTAGTGTTGTTTTAAACCAATAAGTTTGTGGTAATTTGTTATAGAAGAAATAGGAAACAAATACACTTACTATATGAACTCTTCTAACCCTCAAAACAATCCTTATTTTTTTTGAGATTGAGTCTCGCTCTGTCGCCCAGGATGCAGTGCAGTGTTGCAATCTCAGCTCACTGCAACCTCTGCCTCAGCCTCTGAGTAGCTGGGATTATACAGGTGTGTGCCACCATGCCCAGCTAACTTTTGTATTTTTAGTACAGACGGGGTTTCACCATGTTGGCCAGGCTGGTCATGATCTCCTGACCTCATGTGATCCGCCCGCCTCAGCCTCCCAAAGTGCTGGGATTACGGTTGTGAGCCACCATGCCCGGCTAAAACAACCCATTTTAAAAATGAAGAAACTGAAGCTCAGAGGGTTAAATGGTTTGCTAAGGTCACATAGCTGGTAGATGGTAGAGAGCTGAGATTTGAACCTAGGTAGTCCGACTCTAGTGGTCTGGGTATTTACCCAATATACCCAATGCCTCTTATGTTAATTGGTTTATTATTTTTTTCAAAATATCTTTCCCTGCAGTTTTATGAAATTTTAAGAGGGAGGTAAGTTTGTTTTCTTAGTAGGGTATTTTGGTTTCATTTTGGTGTATTCCTCATGAATGTCAAGATTCTACTGTGCAAACCACCACAGTTTCATGGTTAAGAATGGAACTAAACCAGTCTTAGTGTTGCTTCTTACTAGTTGAGTGATGTTGTGAAAGTTATTTAATAGAGCATTAGTGTTCTCATTTTTAAAAGTGGAATAATAATCGTACTTATCACAGGACTGTTTTAAAGTGAGATAATGCACACAAAGCACCTGGCACAGTATTTGACACAGAATAAGAAGGTGGTATTTATTGAGCTATTACCTAACTAATAATAGCATTACTAGAGCTAATAATATAATATTAGAATTATTTTTATTTACCAGAAGTGTAATCTTCAGGCCCTCTCAGTCCAGTTCAGATTCTAAAGCTTACACAGTGGGAGGGAGGGAGAGGCTCATCTGGCATAATGCCCTTTCCTTAGATTCTGGAATATTGGTCATACCAGGCCTAGGTGTCGGCATGTCATTAAAGAAAGCTGGCAGCAGCCTCACTCTGGTGCCCCTTTCCACCATTTGAAACAGAGACAAAGGACACTCATCCAAAGAGAAAAATTAGATTAGGCAATTTCCCAATCATGGAATTCATCCAATTGTTTCTGTCCTTTCCTTTTCAAGTAGTTGTGTTCCCATCTGCCTTCTACAGGCAGTACTTGGGCAGGTCAGCCTGTGTGTCTGCAGAACTCTCTACTGCTGGGGGCCACTGTCCAGGATCACTGGATCGATGTCACTGGAAGTGAAGGTGGAGGGCTGTTTCTTGGTTCAGTTAGCTGATTTAGCTACAGTTCATTTCTCTTCTAATTTTGGGCTTGACAAGTCAGACTTGAGGGGAAAGACAGGCAGAGGCAGTTTTTGATGTTAGAGCTCTCCCACCTACCTGCCCCTCTCCTGCCTATCCTGTTCTGTGCTCTCCCCCCATCCCACAGTAGAATCATCAGAGGAAGAGAGGGCGTGATTGGCAGCTGGGAGGGAGCGGCCATCAGAGCTGTGCCTCTCTCATGGAGCACCTGGAGAAAAGCAGATTCTAGCTTTTCCAGCCCATGAACAGCCCAGTGCTTATCTTCCACTGCATCCAAAAGGGAATCTGGGGATGGAGTGGAGGGTGGGCTTCTACTTTTTAAGAAAATGCATTTTTTTTTTTATTATAAATGCATTGCTTCCTTAGAAATAAAAAGGTATGAAAATATATAGAGTTCAGAATAAAATTATTCTCTAATTCCTTACCCTGAAGATAACATTGTTGGAGCTTAATTTTCTCACTTATCATTATATCTTGGACATTTTCCCAAGTTTGCACATATAATTCTATTTCATTCTTAATAACTCAATAATATTACGTGGTATAAGCATAACATTATATATTTAACTGGTATTCCTATTAATGGATACTTTGTATTCTTTTTTTGTTATTATAAACAAAACAAAGCTGTACTGCACATCCTTGTAGATATTTCTTAGTGCATGTATGTAAGAATGCACTAGAAATGGAATGGCTGAGTCAAAGAGTTTGCATATTTAAAATGTTGGAATGTATTGCTATATTGCCCTCTAAAATGTTTTAATAATTTACATACTCTTAGGTAGGTGTTCTTTAACTTTCAAGAGCTCTTACCAGTATGCAACATGTGAATTACCTGACATTTTGACAATCTTCAGTAACCTCTTTTAGTCTAGCCCAACACACTTTGTGTGCACGGTACAGATACTATGGTAGGCATGGGGTGTTCGAGAATGTCTGAAGGTTGAATAACACTCCAAACCTAGCCTACAGTCTGTCCTATGAAGCTTTGAAGTTAGGCTTTGTACTCTCTTCTCTAGCTATGAAAGTCCTGGATGGCATCTTCTTCCAACAGAAGGCTATTTAATCTACATGGAAAATTTTTTGTTTTGTGTGGCTACCATTATCAATAATCGTAGATCATCTGGATAAATTGCTGCAGCTTCTACACCTGAACTTGCTCTTTCATCTTGTACTTTTATGTTCTGGAGACAACTTCTCTCCTTAGAGAAGTTTATGAGTAGGGGAAGAGACAAGTACAGGCATAGCTCAGAAATAATGTGGTTCAGTTCCAGACTAACACAATAAAGTGAATGTTGCCATAAAGGGAGTAACAAGAATGTTTTGGTTTCCCAGTTCATATAGAAGTTATGCTTACCCTATAAACTCTATTAAGTGCACGAAGCATTATATCTACAAAAAAGTACATGCCTTAATTTAGAAGTACTTTATTTACTAAAAAATGCGAATGATATCTGAACCCTCAGCTACTTGTAATCTTTTTACTGTTGGTGGGTCTTATCTCAATTTTGGTGGCAGCTGATTGATCAGAGTGGTGGTTGCTGGAGGTTAGAGTGGTTGTGGCAATTTCTTAAAATAAGACAACAGGCTGGTTATATTGCCTCATACCTGTAAATCCCAGCACTTTGGGAGGCTGAGGTGGGAGAATCTTTTGAGGCCAGGAGTTTAAGACCAGCTTGGGCAACATAGTGAGACCCTGTGTCTACAGAAAATAAAAAAAAAATTAGCTGAGTGTGGTGGTGCATGCCTATACTACCATCTACTAAGGAGGGTAGGGTGGAAGGGTTGCTTGAGCCCAGGAATTCAAGGTTGTGCCACTGCACTGCAGCCTGGGTGGCAGAGTTAGATCCTACCATAAAATAATAAAATAAAATAAAGTAAAATAAAATACGTTTTCCACATCAATTGAGCCTTCCTTTCACTGAAAGATTTCTTTGTAGCACATGATGCTGTCTGGTACCATTTTAACCACAGTAGAACTCTTTTCAAAACTGAAATCAATTCTCTCAAAGCTTTCTATTGCTTTATTAATATTGTTGTTTCAACAATATTCACAGCATCTTCACCAGAAGTAGATTCCATCTCAAGAAACCACTTTCTTTGTTCATCCATAAGAAGCAACTCCAACTCCTCATCCATTCAAGTTTTATCATGAGATTGCCGCAATTTAGTCACATCTCTCCAGTTCTTTTTGAGACAGTCTTACCCTGTCATCCAGGCTGGAGTGCAGTGGCACGATCATGGCTCACTGCAACTTCTGCCTCCTGAGCTCAAGCAATCCTCCCACCTTAGCCTCTTGAGTAGCTGGGACTACAGGCATGTGCCACCATGCCCAGCTAATTTTTGTATTTTTTATAGAGATGGAGTTTTGCCATGTTTCCCAGGTTGATCTTGAACTCCTGGGCTCAAGTGATTCACCCCACAAAGTGCTGGGATTACAGGCATGAGCCACTGAGTCCAACCTGAGCTCCGCTTAACACTTCAAAGTCATCCATGAAGATTGGAACCAACTTCTTCCAAACTCCAGTTAATGATATTTTTACTTCCTGCCATGAATCATGAATGTTCTTAATGTTCTTAATGTTCTTGAGTGGTGAAAACTTTCTACAAGGTTTTCAGTTTACTTTGCTCCAGTCCATCAGAGGAATACACTATCTATGGCAGCTTTGGCATTAGGAGATATATTTCTGGAACAATAAGACTTGAAAATGGAAATGGCTCCTTGATTCATGGGTTGCAGAATGAGTGTTATGTTAGCAGGCATAAAGACAGCATTAATCTCCTTGTATATCTCCATCAGAGCTCTTGAGTGGCCAGGTGCATTGTCAGTGAGAAGTAATACATATATATTTTTGAGATGGAGTCTTGCTCTTTCACCCAGGCTGGCATGCAGTGATGCGATCTCAGCTCACTGCAACCTCCATCTCCCAGGTTCAAGTGATTCTCACGCCACGGCCTCCCTAGTAGCTGGGAATACAGGCATGCACCATCACACCGGGCTAATTTTTTTTTTTGTATTTTCAGTAGAGACGGGATTTCATCATGTTGGCCAGGCTAGTCTTGAACACCTTACCTCAACTGATCCACCTGCCTTGGCCTCCCAAAGTGCTGGAATTACAGGTGTGAGCCACCATGCTTGGCCTGCAGTAATATTTTGAAAGAAATCTTTTTTTTTCTGAGCAGTAGGTCTCAACAATGGGCTTAAAATATTCAGTAAACTATGCTGTAAACAGATGTGCTGTCATCCAGGCTTTGTTTTTCATTTCTAGAGCACAGGCAGAGTAGATTTTACATAATTCTTAAGGGTCCTAGGATTTTCAGAATGGTAAATGAGCACTGGCTTCAACTTAAAATCACTAGCTGCATTAGCCTCTGCGAGTCAGTTTGTCCTTTGAAGCTTTGAAGCCAGACAATGACTTCTCTAGCTATGAAAGTCCCAAATGGCATCTTCTTCCAACAGAAGGCTATTTTATCTGTATTTAAAATCTGTCATTTAGTGTGGCCACTGTTATCAATGATCTTAGCTAGATTTTCTTGATAAATTTTCATAGCTTCTACATCAGAACTTGCTACTTCACCTTGCGCATTTATGTTCTGGAGACAACTTCTTTCCTTTAACCTCATGAACCACCTCTGCTAGCAGTTTCCTCACCTTTCTCAGCCCTCATAGAACTGAAGAGAGTTAGGGCCTTGTACTGGATGAGGCTTTGGCTTAAGGGAATGTTGTGGCTGGTTTGATTTTCTATCCAGATCACTAAAATTTTCTTCATATCAGTGATAAGGTTGTTTTGCTTTCTCATCGTTTGTGTATTCACTGGAGCAGCACTTTTAATTTCCTTCAAGAACTTTTCCTTTGCTTTCACAACTCAGCTAACTGGTATAAGAGGCTTGGCTTTCCACTTATCTTGACTTCCAACATGCCTTCCTCACTAAGCTTAATCATTCCTAGCTTTTGATTTAAAGTGAGAGAAATGCTACTTTTCCTTCCACTTGAACACTAGAGGTCATTGTGGGGATGTTCATTAGCCTAATTTTAATATTGTTATTTCTCAGGGAATAGGGAGGCCCAAGGAGAGGGAAAGAGTTGGAGGAATGGCTGGTCATTGGAGCAGTTAGAACACGCACAACATTTATCAACTAAGTTTGCTGTCTTATATTGGTTCAATTCATGGCACCCCAAAACAATTACAATAGTAGCATCAAAGATCACTTATCACAGATCATCATGACAGACATAATAATAATGACAAAGTTTGAAATATTGTGAGAATTACCAAAATATGACACAGACACATAGTAAACATATGCTGTCAGAAAAAATGGCACTGATAGACTTGCTCAACATGGGGCTGCCATAAACCTTTGTTAAAAAACACACAGTATCTGTAAAGTTCAGTAAAGCAAAGTGCAATTAAATGAAGTATGCCTGTAAACCAAAATTATGAGAATGTGCCAGGTATTAGATATGAATAAAATACTAACAGATCATGGAAAAGAGAGTAACTTCCTTTTTAGGGGCCTTTGAAGGAGGTTTCCCAGAGTAAGTGGGCCTTGAAAAATGAGGAGTTCTCCTGCTGAGAATTCCTGATAGGGAATTCATGTGCTTTCTGGGGAATGCTTCTGTTGATCTGTAGCATGATTGGGAGGAGTGGAGAGAAATCAGTCAGGAGAGGTAGGTCACATTAGGAAGGACCTCAAATGCCATAGAGAGGAGGAAAAAATTCAGATGAGATGGAAGAAAGACTGGAGAGCAGAGAGCCTGGAGCCCTGGAGAGTGATTAAGAGACTGTGCAGAAGGTCAGGCAGATGTGATAAAGAACAAGATCAGGCTGATGGTGCTCAGGAGAGAGAGGGGAGGGTGGGGGAACTGGAGACTATTTGGATATATTCCTTTGGTATCTCAGACTCATCTTGGATTGGTCAGATTTGGACCTAGAAGCTGTCATCTGTGGCAAGTTTATTACATTGGATGGCTAATAAAACTGTATTGATTTTGTTTTGTTTTGAAACAAGAAATCCCCCTGCTAGGAGAAATGTCAATCTGATATGCCTGAAGGGAATGAGCAATAGAATTGCTTGGATTGTCTCAATTGAAAACTGCTGTCTCAGGATGACAGGGGCTTGTGCTCAGACCTTTATTAGACTATAATTCTTTTCTGGATTTGGAGCCCTGACACTGACCTGGGTCAGACATTGGAGAAGATGCAGGGTTGGGGAGGGGTGGAACCAGAGGTGCATGTAAGAATCCTTGTGAAAGACAAAACCTGGAGTTAGTGTGGACACATAGTGATTCATTCATTTATCCATTCATCAAATCTATATGAGACTTTGCCCTGTGCCCAGCAAGGCACTGACCATTGGAGATGCAAAGCTCTTGTTTCCCAGGAGCACCTAGTCTAGGAACCGAGGGAGAAAAAGCTTGCAAAGGGGTTGGTTTGGCACTGTCAGATCTAGTCTTTGATAAAAGGGTGGATTGGAGTTTAAGATGTTTATCCTTGGAACCCTCCTCTTCTCTCCTTTTCTCTATCCTACCCCTCCCCAGGCTTTCTCATGGTGGTAGATTTGTGTACCATTCTTATTCACAGCTGACCACTAGCTCAGCCCCATTAAAGCATCAGCTGATGATCAGAGAATTTCTAATAATAGCTTAAGGGATGATCCATCCTGAACTTTCTTTTCCAATGTGTGTGAGAGAAAGCCCTGGCTTAGGCTCTGGTCCCAGCCTGACTGCTCACTAGCTTTGTGACTTTGGAAAAATCATTTAGCCTTTTCTGAGCCTCATTAATCATAATTCCTGCTCTGCCCTCCTCATGGGATGGTTGGGAGGCTCAACAGGATGTGGATGTGCTTTGAAAATTGTTGAGTGCAGTACAAAAGCAAGAGCCTATAATTACTCCCTGTGCTTTCTGTTGCTCGGAGACAGATACCTAGATTATCATGTCAGGATCCTCACAATTCACAGGATGCCCCTTTCTTTACCCCAGCTCTTAAGGGAATGAACATACCACACCTTGGTTCACCTCCTCTCAGTCAAAGGTAGTGAACTCTGAGACCAATGGGGTTGGACTTATAAATCTTTAGTGCTATGTCAGTGGCAAAGTAAGAGTGGATAGATAGGCATAGACCAAAGTAGGAGAGGTTAGGTTAAACACTGGGAAGAACAAACATGGTGTTTGGAATTGGGAGACACTGCACTCTGCAACTTTAGTATGTTTTAAGACCTGGGTGTCATCTTTTCTGACCAACTGTGTGACTTTGGGCAAGTTACCAAGGTCACTCAGATATCGTTTACTAAGTTATCAAAGGTCTCTAGGCTTTATTCCTAAGGATTGCACTGAGCTAATATAGTGCTTACACTAAAATGTGAGCTGAGTTGTATCTCCTTTTTTGGAACTTATTCTGATATGAAAGATGGAGGCAGCTCAATTAGTATAATTTTGGGGGCAGGGGCATAAGTTAGGGAGTTAGAATCCTAGTATTCTGCAAAGCCCTCATGGAGAATTCACATTGCAGATTGCATGAAAACTTGGTCAAAATCTAGTTAGTAATTGTAAACTAAACATAACTGTTCAGTTGCTGAAATGCCATTATGTGTGTGCAGTTGAAGAAGGAGAAAAGGATATTTGTCAGGCTATGTGTAAGTATCTTGAACTCTTCCCTACAAAAACCTATGACAAAAATAAAATTTTACTTAATAGGCTAAAGGGAACTAGTAAGGAGTTAAAGACGTCTGGCTTAAATAGGAGAAAGCTGCATTTACTTACCACTCAAAAACATGTCTTCACAGGAGGGAAATGAAGGCTGCAGTTGATTATTCACATTAGAAGGAGAAGTTCCTGTCCTGTCTCTCATCAAGAAGACGTCCCAAGTGGAATGGTTTCTTGATGAGGAAGCCTTCCCCAAATTTCCTATGTGGAAACCTTCCCAAGTTGCAGTTGTTGAGTAACATCGACATGATTGTCGATGATGATGATGAAGATTACAATGATGGTGGGAATGTATACTATGTGCCAGGCCCTGTGCTAAGTACTTTACTGATTATCTCCCTGAGATGATGCATTACCACCACATGATGCATTATTAGCTTCAGTTTACAGGTGTAGAAACAGAGGTTGGTAAAGGTAAAAGCTTGCTCAAGCTTACCTTTCTAGTAAATGAACAGGCTGGGCACAGTGGCTCACACCTGTAATCCCAGCACTTTGGGAGGCTGAGGCGGATCATGAGGTCGGGAGTTCAAGACCAGCCTGACCAATGTGGTGAAACCTCGTCTTTACTAAAAATACAAAAATTAGCTGGGCATGGTCCACACACCTGTAATCCCAGCTACTCGGGAGGCTGAGGCAGGAGAATCGCTTGAACCCAGGAAGCGGAGGTTGCAGTGAGCTGAGATCACGCCACTGCACTCCAGCCTGGGTGACAGAGCGAGACTCCATCCAAAAAAAAAAAAAAAAAAAAAAAAAAAAAAAAAAAATCACAAACTCAGGCAGTCTCACCCAAGAGCCAACAACTATATATTGCCTCATAATTTGAATTAGTTTCTAGCTTCTGCTTTATTCATTATCCTAAGTTATAAGATATATGAATTAAATTGAAGCAGTATACAGAGATTTTTACTATTGCTATGTGTCTGAGTTTTAAACTTTCTTGAAAAAAATTTTCTGAGCTTTCAAATAAAGGCATCTTACTGCTTGCAAGTTACCTTATTGTCAATTTTTTGGGAACAAACTCATAAGGCAGACACTATTATCCCCTTTAACAGATGAAGAAATAGAAGTTCAGATAATTTAAGTCAGCGTTCCTCCAACTTATACAATCTGGGGGTCTTGTTAAAAGCAGGTCTGGGGTAGGGCTTGAGATTCTGCAGTTCCAACAAGCTCCTAGGTGCTGTTGAGGCTGCTGGTCTGGGGACCATCCTTTGAGGAGCGAGGAGAAGTGACCTGCTCAGGATCACATAGCATGTAAGAAAGAGATCCTTGGCCGGGCATGGTGGCTCACACCTGTAATCCCAGCACTTTGGGAGGCCGAGGCAGGTGGATCATGAGGTCAGGAGATCTAGAGCATCCTGGCTAACACAGTGAAACCCTGTCTCTACTAAAAATACAAAAAAATTAGCCAGGTGGGGTGGTGGGCACCTGTAGTCCCAGCCACTCAGGAGGCTGAGGCAGGAGAATGGTGTGAGCCTGAGAGGCGGAGCTTGCAGTGAGCCGAGATTGTGCCATTGCACTCCAGCCTGGGTGACAGAGCAAAACTCCGTCTCAAAAAGAAAAAAGAGAGAGAGAGAGAGACAGAGAGAGAGAGAGAGAGAGAGAGAGAAAGAAAGAAAGATCCTTGAAGCCTAGTCTCTTAATAGTAGCTGGTTTCTAATGTGTGGTGTTGGCAGTACTGGCAATGCATGATTGCCCTTTGTCTAGTGGGACAGGCAGCTGGACAAGTATCGGGACTTGAGTCTGCCTCTGACTGCTCTGCCTCTTGGTCATGCCTTATCCCCTCTCTGAGCCTTTCTTTCTATGTACAGATTTGGGGTTAAATTACATAACTTCTGAGATCTTTGAATACCATAGTACCATGGTAAATGATGAGGAGAAGTGCCAGGATGCAGGCAGAACCCTGGAACATTTCCATGAGACAAGAAGATTAAAAGGAGTCACCTTAGAATGCAGATCATTTCTAGGCAAGCTGCGTGTCCAGGATCAGTAGAGAAAATATTTTATCTCTGTGAAAGAGAATGATTAATGTGCCCTAGGGTGCTGATTTTCTTAGGGACTGTGAATTAGCCCCAGAAACCTGGGCAGCTGCAAGGTCAGACTCTTCAGGCTGTGCTTTAAACAGGAGGGAGACAGCAGCTATTGGATCTCTGTCAATCTGTGTGACTTTCCTAAGCTTTCAGCCCTGTCTGGAAAGGTGGGGACTTCATTCTCATCTACCATTCTAGGGCAGAGCACCTTATCTTACTTTCAAGAACCTTACAGTGGATGGGCATGTTCATTGAGGTGTGTGTATATAGTAAGTGCTCAAGTTTTAAAAGCTCTCTTGTGAACAGCAAGGTGGTTTTAAGGAACCAACAATAACCCAAACAGAGAACTTTTCTGTTGAATTTATTCCTCACCAGGGGTACCTGGAAAAGTAGGGTTGACTCTCCAGGACTGAAGCCAGATGGGAAAGGTGTTTACCTCAGGACAGATGCCAATAAAGAAAGAGGGTTAATGATGTTGATTATAGCAACTACTCTTTTTAATCTCATTTGATACAAAAAACCACCCTATGGGTTAGATATTATTAAGCTCATTAAGAAACAGAGGCTTTGGAGGTTAAGATGCTTATCCAAGGTGACAGCTTGTGAGTGGAATTTAAGTGCCGATCTGATTACCCCAAAGCCCCTACTCTTTCCATTCTGCTACATTGCTTATCCTATAAAAGCATCTCCAAGAGAGGGGCTGAGGATCACATTGGAGAAGTCATATTTGTCTGGAGAGTTGACCTTGGACCTCAAAAGAGAAGATACAGTCAGAAGGAATAGAGAAGTAAGGAGTAAGGGTGGGAATAAACTGAGGGAGTCCAGGACTTTAGCTGTAAATAGGGCCAGCAAACCCGAAATTCTGATAAAAGACCATATAAAGGGCTTATCACCTTTTTGGTGCTGCTTGCCCAAGATGTAATAGTGTTTCTGCGTTCAAGGTGAGCTATTGCTTTTTGGCTCTATATGAAGCTGCAACTTCCTTTAATTCATCCTGGTTAGCTATGGCTTCATTTTAGTCCCAAGGTACATGTATCTCTTCTTTAGCAGTGGCTTTCCTCCCTCTGACTCTTCCTGTCCTCATCCTTCATCTGATCATCAAGATGAAATATAATCCTCCTGGAGAGTATGAGTGCATGCCTTCTTGAGATGTGTATAGGTTAATCACAAGAGACAGTGATTTCATCTCTCCTGGGCAGAGTTGACCTAGTTGGATAGACTCTCTCAGCCTGGTTTTCCATAGTTCATGATGCAAGGGCCAGCCATAAGTTTTGACATGAGAAAGCTCTGATTCAGAGAAAAGAATGTACAAATGTATAACCTATTCATCATTTCATCCACAAAAATAATTATATTCCTACCATGTACCTGATACCATGCTACTCCCTAAGATGGGTGGGAATTGGTAGAAAAAAGAACACAAAAAAGTAGAAGACTAGTCCATGCCAAGGAGAACCTTTCTACCTAGTTGAATATTTCAGTATAAGAAAAATGGGGAACATATATGAGGTTGAGATGATCAAATTTAATGACTGAAGTGCTCAATCATTTGAAGTATCTTTATTAGATGTCTCTTATTTGCCAAGTACTTTGCAAGGCACAAGGTAAACCAAACAGTTATTCCCCAAAAGAAGCTTAGTTCTAGAAGGAGATGTTTACAAACAAGTGAAAAGGTCATTGCAAACCTTTGTTGGGTGTTTACTAAGTGATGAGCACTATACTGGACTTTGTCTTATAAGTTTTCTCTTTGATGTATTTATTGATACATAATATTATACACATTTGTGGTGTACATGTGAGTATTTGTTACAGAATGTGTAATCGAGTCGGGTATTGGGGTTATCCATCACTCTAAGCATTTATCATTTCTATTTATTGGGACTATTTCAAGTCCTCTCATCAAGCTACTTTGAAACATGCAGTACATTGTTGCTGATAACAGTCACCCTAATCTGCTATTGAACATTAGAACTTCTACTTAAAATGTTTTAATTTTTAATTTTTGTGGGTACATAAGAGATGTGCATATTTATGGGGTACATGAGATATTTTGATAGAGACATACCATGCATAATAATCATATCAGGATAAATGGGGTATCCATCTCCTCAAACATTTATCCTTTGTGTTACAAACAATCCAACTGTACTCTTTAGGTATTTTAAAATATACAACAAATTATTGTAGACTGCATTTACCCTATTTTGCTATCAAATACTACATCTTATTCATTATATCTAACTGTATATCTATATTCATTTACCATCCCCACTTCTCCTATCCACCACTACCCTTCCCTGCCTCTGGTAACTATCATCCTATTGTCTATCACTGTGAGTTCAATTGTTTTAACTTTTTTTTAGCTCCCACAAATAAGTGAGAACTTGCAAAGTTTCTGTGCCTGACTTATTTCACTTGATGTAATGATCTCCAATTCTATCCATGTTGTTCCCAGTGACAGGATCTCATTCTTTTCATGGCTAAATACACTCTATTGTGTAGATGTATCACATTTTCCTTATATATTTTTCTATTGATGGACACTCAGGTTGCTTCCAAATCTTGGCCATTGTGAATAGTGCTGCAGCAAACATGGGTGTGCAGATCTCTCTTTGATACATTGATTTCCTTTCTTTGGGATATATACCTAGCAGTGGGATTGTGGATCATTCGTAGTTCTATATTTAGTGTTTTGAGGAACCTCTAACCTGCTCTCCATGGTGGTTGTAATAATTTACAGCCCCACCAGCTGTGTACAAGGATTCCCTTTCCTCTGCATCCTCACCAGCATTTGTTATTCCTGTCTTTTGGATATATCATTTTAACTGGGGTGAAACAATATCTTATTACAGTTTTTATTGTATTTATCTGATGATTCATGATGTTAAATACCTTTTCATATACCTGTTTGCCATTTGCATGTCTTTTGAGAAATGTCTATTCAGATCTTTTGCCCATTTTTAATCCAATTAGATTTTTCCCCAAGAATGTATATCTTCTATCTCTATCTAACCATATGTTTGTACCCATTAACCTCTCTTCATCTCTCACTCCCACACACACATCCTTTCCAGCCTCTGCTATCAGTCATTTTACTCTCTACCTCCATGAGATCAACTTTTTAGCTCACATATGAGTGAGACTATGTGAGGTTTGTCTTTCTGTGCCTGGCTCATTTCATTTGACATAATGACCTCTAGTTTCCTCCATGTTGCACAACTAACAGGATTTCATCCATTTCTATAGCTTAATAGTATTCCATTGTATATGAATGCCACATTTTCTTTATCCATCCATCTGTAGATGGACTCTGTATCTTTCCTCTTGTAAATAGTGCTGCAATAAACATGTGAGTACAGGTATCCCTTTGATGTACTGATTTATTTTCCTTTAGGTAAATACCTAGTAGTGGGATTACTGGATCATATGGTAGCTCCATTTTTAGTGTTTTGAGAAATCTCCATACTGTTTTCCACAGTGGCTATACTAATTTACATTCTCAAGAATAGTGTATAAGTTCCCTTTTATCTGCATCCTCTCCAGTGTCTGTTTCTTGTTTTTTTAACTAATAGCCACTTTAACTGGGGTAAGATGGTATCTCATTGTAGTTTTGATTTGCATTTACCTGATGATTACTAATGGTAATCATTTTTAAATATACCTATTGACCATTTGTGTGTCTACTTTTGAGAAATGTCTATTCATCTCCTTTGCTCATGTCTAAATGGGATTATTTCATTTTTTATTGAGTTTTTTTGTATGTTTTGGATATTCCTTGCTGAATGAATAGTTTGCAAATATTTTCTCCCATTCAATAGATTATCTCTTCACTGTGTTGATTCTTTTGCTGTGCAGAAGCTTTGTGTTTAATGTAGTCCTATTTGTCTATTTTTGTTTTGGTTGTCTGTGCTTTTGAGGTCTTAGCCATAAATCTTTACCTACATCAATGTCCTGAAGTGTTTTTCCTATGTTTTCTTCTAGTGGTTTTATAATTTGGGGACTTATATTTAAGTCTTTAATTTCTTTTGTGTTGATTTTTGTGTATAGTAAGAGACAGGAATCTAGTTTCATTCTTTTGCATATGGATATTTATTTTTCCCAGCACCATTTATTGAAGAGGATATTCTTTCCCCAATGTATGTTCTTGGTGCCTTTGCTGAAAATCAAAGTAAATATGTAAATATGTAGGTTTATTTTAAGAATCTCTATTCTGTTCTACTAGTCTGTGGGTTTTATACCAATATCACGCTGTTTTGGTTACTATAGCCTTGTAATATATTTTGAAGTCAGGCAGTATGATACCTCCAGCTTTGTTCTTCCTCCTCTAGATTGCTTTGGCCATTTGGACTCTTTTTTGGTTCCACATGAATTTAGGATTTTAAAAAGTAAGTCTCTGAAAAATGATGTTGGTATTTTGGTAGGGATGGCATTGAATCTGTAGCTTGCTTTGGGCAGAATGGCTATCATTTTAACTATATTATTTCTGATCATTGGGCATGGGATTTATTTCCATTTGTTTGTGTCCTTTTCACTTTCTCTTATCAGCAATTTATAGTTTTTCTTGTAGAGATCTTTCACCTCCTTGGTTAACTTTATTTTTAGCTATTTTAATTTTTTTGTAGTTATTGTAAATGGGGTTGCCTTCTTGATTTCTTTCTCAGCTAGTTCATTATTGGTGTATAGAAATGCTGATTTTTCTATGTTGATTTCATATCCTGCTACCATACTGAATTTATTTATCAGATCTAAAAAAGCTTTTTTTTGGTGAAGTCTTTAGGTTGTTCTAAATGTAAGATCGTATTATCAGCAAAGAGGGGCAATTGGACCTCCTCTTTTTCAATTTGTATACATTTTAGTTCTTTCTCCTGCCTGATTGCTCTGGCTAAGACTTCAGTAATAACTTGAATAGGAATGGTGAAAGTGGGCATCTTTATCTTTTTCCAGTTCTTAGAGGCTTTTAGCTTTTCCCTATTCAGTATGATGTTAGCTGAGATTTTGTTGTGTATAGCCTTTATTATGTTGAGGTACATTCCTTCTATGCCTAGTTTGTTAAGAGTTTTTTTTTGTTTAATAATGAAGGGATTTTGAATTTTATCAAATGCTTTTTCTGCATCTATTGAGATGATCATATGGTTTTTGTCCTTCACTCTGTTGATGTATTATGTTTATTGATTTTCATATTTTAAATCATCCCTGCATCCCTGGGATAAATCCCTCTTAATTGCTCTATATTATTTTTTGATGTGCTGTTGAATTCAGTTTGGTAGTATTTTGTTGAGGATATTTACAACTATATTCATCAGGAAGATTGGCCTGCAGCTTTCTTTCTTTCTTGTGTCTTTGTCTGGTTTTGGTATCAGGGTAACGCTGGTAGAATGAGTTAGAAAGAATTCCCTCCTTTTAAATTTTTTGGAATAGTTTGAGGAGAACTGGTGTGTGTTCTTCCTTGAAAGTGTGGTAGAATTTGGCAGTGAAGCCATCTGGTCCTGGACTTTTCTTTGTTGGAGACTTTTTATTACTGCTTTAATCTCATTACTTGTTATTGGTCTGTTCAGGTTTTCTGTTTCTTCCTGATTCAATATTGGTAGGTTGTGTATGCACAGAAGTTTTCCATTTCCTCTCGGTTTTCCCGTTTGTTAGTGTATAGTTATTCACAATAGTTTCTGATGATCTTTCGTATTTCTGTGATATCAGTTGTAATGTCTCCTTTTTCATTTTGGATTTTGTTTATATAGTTATTCTGTGTTTTCTTGATTAGTCTAGCAAGTGGTTTATCAATTTTGTTCATCTTTTCAATTTTTCATCTCATTGATCCTTTGTAGTTTTTCATTGATCATTTGTAATTTTTTAAAAAGTGTCCGTTTTGTTTAGTTCTGCTCTGATCTTTACTATTTATTTCATTCTGCTAATTTTTGGTTTAGTTTGTTCTTACTTTTCTAGTTCCTTGAGGTGCACCAGATTGTTTATCTGAAATCTTTCTGTTTTTTTGATGTAAGCCCTTATTGCTGTAATATTTACTCTTAGCACTGGTTTTGCTAGATCTTATAGGTTCTGGTATGTTATGTTTTGATATTCATTTCTTTCAAAATTTTTTTGATTTACTCTTTAATTTCTTCCTTAGTCTAATTCAGGAGCATGTTGTTCAGTTTCCATGTACGTGTACAGTTTCCAAGGTCTTCTTGTTACTGATTTCTAGCTTTGTCTGTTGTGGTCTGAGGAGGTATTTGATGTGATTTTGATATTAAAATTTTGAGACTTATGTTGTATCCTATCATATGGTTTATCCTGGAGAATGTTTCATGTGCTGATGAGAAGAATCTGCATTCTGTAGCTGTTAGAGGAAGTGTTCTGTATGTGTTTATTAGGTCCATTTGGTCTAAAGTGCAGTTTAAATCCAATGTTTCCTTCTTATTTTTATTTTTTACTTTGCTTAATACAGTGTAACCAATATTTGTTACATTTCTGTCTATGTGATCTGTTTAATGCTGAGAATGAGATGTTAAGTCTTGAAATGTTATTGTATTGGAGTCTATTTCTCCCTTTAAATCTAGTAATATTTGTTTTATACATATGGGTGCGCCCATGCTGGGTGCATAAATAAGTCTATGTTTAAAGTTATTATATCATCTTCCTTAATTGATCCCTTTATGTGTCTCTTTGTCATGTTTTTTAAATTAAAGTCTGTTTTATCGGATAAAAGTATAGCAACTCCTGCTTGCTTTTGATCCGTTTGCATGGAATGTCTTTTTCCATCCCTTTACTTTCAGTCATATGTGTCTTTACAAGTGAGATGTTTCTTGTAACCAGTAAATCACTGGGCCATATTTCATTCACTGGGTGAATGAATTTTAAGTTAAAAACTTAATCCATTTACATTTAAGGTTATTATTGATTGGTGCCTTCTGGGACTCTAGAAATTCTAATATTTGGTCACATTATGGTGTTCCATATGTTATTTAGGCTTTGCTCATTCTTTTTTTTTTTTATCTGACCGTGTTACTGCAAAAGACCTGTTTTCTTTTTTTTTTTTTTTTTGAGACGGAGTCTTGCTGTGTCGCCCAGGCTGGAGTGCAGTGGCCGGATCTCAGCTCATTGCAAGCTCCGCCTCCCGGGTTTTTACGCCATTCTCCTGCCTCAGCCTCCCGAGTAGCTGGGACTACAGGCGCCCACCACCTCGCCCGGCTAGTTTTTTGTATTTTTTAGTAGAGACGGGGTTTCACCGTGTTAGCCAGGATGGTCTCGAACTCCTGACGTCGTGATCCGCCCGTCTTGGCCTCCCAAAGTGCTGGGATTACAGGCTTGAGCCACCGCGCCCGGCCAAAAGACCTGTTTTCAAGTTCTGAGACATTTTCTTCTTGTTGTTCTAGTCTATTGTTGAATTTTTCAAATGTTGAAATTTTAAAAATCCAACGTTTTGAATTATTTTTCTAGGATTTTGTAAATTTCTTTTTCATTGGTATCTATTGCTGGAGAATTATTGTGTTCCTTTGGAGGGGTCATATTTCCTTATTTTTTCATATGTCCTGTTTTTACATTGATGTCTGCACATCTGGTGTAACAGTTGCTTCTTCCAATTTTTTGAATTTACTTTTGTAGGGGAAGACTTTTTCCTGAAGACATATCTATGGTATTGTTTAGACAGGGCACTTTGGCCTTGATACTGAATGCACATAGTAGTCTAGTCTTTGTGTGATTTCTTTGGCTGTAAATAGTGTCAGTGGTATCTGTGATTTCCTTGGTAACTTAGGGTGTGGTTATTGGTGGAGGCTGTGATGAAGTTTTGCTGAGGACTGGAACAATGGGAGGGCCGGTCTTTGGGCCCCAGTGGTGGCAGTAGTAGGCTGAGCATTCTCGTCCTTGGGCTCCTGAGAGGCATATGCTGGCACTGGTGTCAGCAGGTCTAAGTGAGCTGATTCTTGGGCATCTGAGTGGCTTGCTCAGATGCTGCATAGGGTCAGCAGTGAGTTGGGTGAGTGAATGGGTTCCTGGGCTCCTGGGAAACAGGTGTGGTGTGAGTGATGGCACTAGCAGTAGCAAGAAAACCCTCTGTGTCTCGAGTGATGTGTGCTGGTGATAGCAGTGGCTGTGATAGACTAGACAGGCCACTCTGCAGGCCTGCAAGTCGTGTATGCAAGTAGGTGCCAGCTGTGGTGGTAGCAGCAGGGTGGGTGGACCCAACTTTAGGCCCCCAGCAGGAGTGCTCAGGTGCCATTGGTGATGGACTGGGTGATCCCCAGTTCCCCAGACTACGTGCTGTGGCGTGAGTGGGTGGATGTGGGCAAAGCCAGGCTGGGCAGGTGGGGGACTCTCTCTGGGTACACTAAAATATGTGATGGCTCCACTATTGGAGGCCGTAGAGTGACTGCCTATGGCTTGCACTTTGGCCCAGGTGGCAGCAGCCAGCCATGGCAGTGATGCAGGTGGGGAATGTCAGTGGAGCTCCAGGAATGTGGCGATGCAGGTGCTGTTGAGCCTCAGGGCAGTGTGTGGTCTGTTGGTGGTTGGGCTTTCAAAATGGTACCATGTTATAGCTGTTTATGACTCAGGGTGTTTGGGGGGCCAAGCATGAGCTCCCACTCTGGAGCAGTGCCTTTGTGTGCTCCCCAGGCAGCTCTCTGTATCAGTTTCAGGCCCACAAAGGTTAAGGGGTTCTCCTGTGGCTAGGATTGCAGTAGTCCACAGTGGAAATGTGAACCACCAGAGGGTCTTTCAGTTACCCTTTTCCCACACTGGGGAGTCTCTCCAGCTTCCAGCCAGTCTCGCCTGAGCAGGCCACCTCACTTCCCTTTCTGCCTTGCTTTAGGTATTTCCTGTCATGCCTCGATTGAATTCCAGTGTTTTCTCTTGGACAATGTATTTGAAGTGTGATGATCTACTCACTATTTTGGTTCTTTTTGGAGGAAGCCAAGTACAATATGCCTCTAGTCAGCTATCTTGAAGCCCCTCTTGGGCTTTGTCTTTTGAACTGAAGGTAAAAAGATGAATAAAGACAAAAACATAATCCTTTAACAAGATCACACATGAATGGTGATGACAACCATGTAAATATATTTTTATGTCCACATGAAATGTGATCAATAGAAGTGTAAGCCAAATACTAAAGAAACTCAGAAAAAAGAGAATGTAAGTCTGTATTATAGGAAGCGTGGGTGGAAAGTGGGCATGGCCAGGGAAGAAGGAAAATTTGGAATGTGATGATGGAGGAGTGAACATTTTCCAGATGGGCAAGACATTACTAGTAGAGGGAGCAGCACTTGAATTGTCACAGGGCATTTGGAGCCTGCAAGTAGGTGTCTAGGTTTGGGGTAAATAAGATGCAGTGATGAGAGATGAAGCTGGGTAAGTGATCAGGGGCTAGATCATGAAAAGTCTTGTGGGCCACACCTTATGGAAGTTAAATTTTATTTAGTAAACAATGGAGGATAACTGAAGCATTTTCAGAGAGAAATCAATTTAATGGTTTTGAAATTTAACAGGAAGGTGAGACTCAAGGCAGGAGGAACTGTTAGGAGGCTATTTTAACAAATCAGGTAAGAGACCATGGTTTTTCAGTAGGCATGGGGAAGAAAAGGAAGGAATGAAGTCTAGAAATATTTGGGAATTCATATTTTCAGTACTTGGGTATGCAAGGTGAGGGAGGAGAAAGGATCTAGAAGAGTCTATGTTTTTTACTTGGGCATTTGTGTACACGGTACTGCCATTTACTGAGATTTGGAAAATGTAAAATGTGATGGTTAATTTCATGTATCAACTTGGCTAGGCTATCATATCCAGTTGTTTGGTCAAACACCCATCTGGATGTTGCTGTGAAGGTATTTTTTAGAGGTGATTAATATTTAAATCAGTAGACTGTTAGTATAACGGATTACCCTCCATAATGGGAGTGGGCCTCATCTAATCAGTTGCAGGCATTAAGAGAAGACAGAGGTCCCATAAGGCAGAAGAAATTCTGCCCCCACACTGCCTTCAGACTCAAGATTATGACATCAACTCTTCCCTCAGTCTCCAGCCTGCTGGCCTGTCTTGGAGGTATCAAGACTTGCCAGTCCCCACAATTATGTGAGCCAATTCCTTAAAATGAATCTATGTATGCACCCTCTTGGTTCTGTTTCTCTGGAGAATCTTGACTAATGCAGGAGGATTTCTTTTTGTTCAGGTTTGTAGTTGATAATTGCTTTGCTAAACACAAATATGCCCGAAGGACATTATGTTAAGTGAAGTAAATCAAGTGCAGAAAGATAAATGCCACATCTTCTCCTTCATGTGTGGGTGATAGGGTTTGGCCGTGTCCCCACTCAAATCTCATCTTGAAGTATAGTCCCCATGATCCCCATGTGTCAAGGAAGGGACCCAGTATGAGGTGACTGGATCATGGGGGCAGTTTCCCCCCTGCTGTTTTCATGATAGTGAGTTCTTATGAGATCTGATGGTTTAAGTGGTTGACAGTTCCTCCTTCATACACCCTCTCTCTCTCTTCTGCTGCCTTGTGAAGAAGGTTCCTCCTTCCCCTTCCGCCATGATTGTAAGTTTCCTGAGGCCTCCCCAGCTGTGTGGGCATGTGGGTCAATTAAACTTCTTTCCTTTATAAATTACCCAGTTTCAGGAAGTTCTTTATAGCAGTGTGAAAATGGACTAATACAGTGGGACCCCCCCCCCCGCAAAAAAAAGGAGAGGGAGAGACACCCTGTAGGAGTAAAGAGTAGAATTGTGGTTGTGAGAGCGTAAGAAATGTTGGAGAAAGAAAGATAAGTAAAGGTACATTAATGGATACAAAAAATACAGCTAGAGAGAGTGGGATGTCCAGCTTCCAAATGGGAACCTTCGTAGCACCAGTGACAAAAAAGAGAATTAAATACAGGTGATGTTGAGAAAGGCAAGAAGACTTTTGTTGAGAAGTGTGTCCAGTGCCACACCATGGAAAAGGGAGGCTAGCACAAGACAGGGTCAAATATCCACGGTACCTTTGGGCAGAAGACAGGTCAGGATGCCGGATTCTCTTACACAGATGCCAATAAGAATAAGGGTACCACCTAGGGAGAGGATGTACTCACTGATGGAGTATTTGGAGAATACTAAGAAGTATATCCCTGGAACAAAAATGAGCTTCACCAGCGTTAAGAAGAAAGGCAGAAAGGGTAGGCTTGATAGCTTATCTCAAAAAAGCTACTAAGGAGTAAGAATTGGCCACTGCCTTATTTGTTACAAAACAGAAATGTCTCATAACTTTTTTATGTATGTTAATATTTGATTTCATAAACCAGAATTCATATCATGAATGACAGAATGTTTTTTGTTGAACAGTCCTGGTTTAACTAAGACTGACTTGTGGTTAAATGAATAAGCTTGCCTTTTTAAATGTTAAAAGTAATTCTAATTCAGTAAATGCTATCATGGTTTTCTACTTCTAAAGAGAGGACTGAACTTCATTAGTAATGTTCAAATTTTCACAAAGATGGTGAATGCCATCTTAAAATCTATTGGAAATTGGTTTTATATTTAGATTTATGTAACTGATTATATGAATATATTTAAATACTGGGGAAATTCCTTCACTATCTCAGAACCAAGCAAGATTCATCTGTGCTTTGTGTTCATTTGCCTCTTAAAGGCAAGGGCTGAACATAAGGTAGCGATGTCTACTTTACATTTTTGGTCTTAACTATGCCAGTCCTATTAGAACTCCCTGTATCTAAAATGGTTTCTTTTACTCATTGAAAGGCATTTTAGTGTGGTTTACGTGTAGTATCAAATAAAGAATATTTAACACTTAAAAAGTTATAGCTAGATAGGAGAAATAAGTTCTAATGTTTTGTAGCACAGTGCAGGGTGACTATGGTTAACAATTTAGTGCATACTTTCAAAAAGCTGGAAGAGAGGATTTTGAATGTTCACAACACAAAGACATGATAAATGTTTGAGGTGATAAATATGCTAATTACCCTGATTTGGTCATTACACATTTATTGAAATATCACTCTGTATCTCATAAATATGTATACTTATCTTGTGCCAATTAAAAATAAAAGGAAAAAAAAAAAGAAATGATTTGCTGAAGCAAAGGCTCAGGATTTTTAAAAGAGAAAATGAGGGCTTATTTTTGTTGTTTATGCCAGGGGGTGTTGTGGTTCAATATCAATGTTGTTTATTTATTCCTTTGAATTGTTGGACAATGTCCCTTCTAGGCTTCTGTTGTTGTATGTTAGAGAATGTGGGATATCTGAATGTGTAATTCTCACTAGTAATGAAATGCACCATACACTAGAACTTACTATTAGTTTATTGAGGCTAGAGTTGTTGTTGGCTAGTTTCTTTAGAATTTATATAGATGATTTGTACTTGTAAGGAAGTGCTAGAAATGCTTCTCAGAAACATGCAGCACTTGAGTTCAAGACTAGCACCTTAATTTCACCTATGGAAAGAGAAGTGTGTACTTCAGTGAGTCATAGGAGGTAGTAGGATGTATGAGATTCTCCTGCAAAGCTACAATTGGAAAGGTCTGGAACAAGGAGAACTTTGCATGATTTCTTGAAGCTTTACTATTTCTTTATTCACTTCATTTCCTGAAGAGCAAAACTTTGGCATCAAACAAATATTGGTTCTCCACCAACTATGTTTGTGCCTTTGGGCAGGTAAATTCATTTCTCTGGGCCTTAGTTGCAATATCTGTAAAACATACCACTTAGGGTTTTTCAAAGATTCATTAAGATGTTATTTATAAAGTGCCCTGTCCAGGGCCTGGTGCAGAGTTGGCTCTCAAGTAATGGAAGCTATTTTTATTATTCTTTAAATTTATTTGTTTCTTTGTAGGCTTTCAAATTCTGGATCTCCTAGGATAGTTACATATGCGCTGTCTGTTGGAACTTGTAGAATTTTCTCCTGTCCAAAGTGGAGTTGCAGATTCTCAACCCCTGAATTCTCTCAAGAATGAAGAGAACTGACAGGAAGTAGGCATGATATCTTCATGAATAAATGATTCTAGGTGAGGAATAAACCTTATTTTATGAGGAACAAAACTATACCAGGAAGTGTATCTCCCCCATTTCTCCTTTATCCAGTCAGCTGTATTCATTCTCCAAACCCAGGTCACTACCATCTTCTAAAGGTCTTTATTGTCCTCACCAGCCCTTCCCTGAATTTCAGTGCCATCCTCAGTACTCCTGAGAGACATCTCCAGGGATCAGCATCATGTTGTATTTTATGACGGGTGGCCCTGGAGTTATTCTATAGGTGGTCCTACTTGACAATGGAAGGTGGCTTTACATGACTTAAACAATCTGTTCTCATCTTTGTATTCCTGTCTAATGGGGAGCTCTTCAAATGGAAAGGAATACATTCAGTGTTTTTATCCTCTAGTGCTTAACACAGTGCCTGGAACATTGTCTATGGAAAGCATGAATGATGGATGAATGAATGAAAATCTGCAGTGAGATACATTCAGGACTATGTAATAAATATTCTTTTTCATCATTCACTGTTCTCTATCACGTCTGCATCTCCTCCAAGTACTGCTGATGGCACTGCAATCTAAATGTAAAATTTATCTCAGAGTTCTGCAAGTCCATCCCCAGGCTCTGCCCATCACAGTCAGATTCAATAAGGCAACTTTCTGTGTGCATAAGCAAGATGAGTAGAAATGTGATTAGTTTTTAATGAGGCTAATCATTCTGAATATCAAGTTGGTTTGCATTCTCATTAGCAGTTTTCATAAATTGTTTGAAATGCTTGCTCATAAAGTCAGGATTGCAAACTTAGAGATGAATCACTTCTACCTTGGCTTCCTGTTGAGTGGAGATTATTAATTGCATCCGTTCTCATCAGAGCTCCCCACGCACTGCAGCCTTTATTTTTAGAACACTATCTGTTGCCAGCTCCTATCTGAACCCATTCTACTTTAGTCTCATCAGGGAATATGAAGTTAAGTCTAGGGCAAAGAGAAGGGAAAACCTAGAAAACTGAGTCAAGAGTCCTGTTGGACACAGTTTCAAAACCTCAACTTTGGAAAGAAGTCATTGTAGGAGATCTACAACAGCCTTCTGGTTATAAAACCTGTAACTCCTCATACCGCACTGGCTCTTACTGGCCACAAGTAGGAACCCTACCTGCAGAAGCTTTAGCAAGCATTTGTGCCAGTGTACTGCCAAAGTGCCACCCACTCTATCACCTTTAAACCTTGGGCCCCTACCCACCCAGAGAGGAGCCACCATTCAGAATGTATCTTTATGATTCCTTTACTTTTAGTTACTGATAAAATGTATGCATTCCTAAGCAGTATCATGTTAAGTTTGGTAGAATCTAAACTTAATGTAACATGTATCATGCTGAATGTTTTTTTTTTTTCTTTTTTGACTTGCTTTCTTTCATTCAACCTGCTTTTAAGATTCATTCACGTTGATATATGTAACTGTAAATCATTCATTTGCTGGAGTGCAGTGGTGCAATCTCGGCTCACTGCCAACCTCTGCCTCCCGGGTTCAAGCGATTCTCCTGCCTCAGCCTCCTGAGTAGGTGGGACTACAGGCACACACCACCACGTCCAGCCAATTTTTGCATTGTTAGTAGAGAAGGGATTTCACCAAGTTGGCCAGGATGGTCTCGATCTCCTGACCTCATGATCTGTCTGCCTTGGCCTCCCAAAGTGCTGAGACTACAGGCGTGAGCCATGGCGCCTGGCTATAGCCCTCAAGTCTTTAATCCAAATTCCTGGGGCCAGATGTGTTTACAAATACAGACTTTTTTGCTTGTTTCCATAAAGGTAATAGGATACTTAAATTCCATCAATAACATGGCACTCCCAGTAGGGTCTGGAGAAGCATTTTCTGATTAAATATATAAATATTTCTCCTTAAAATATAGAAAATATTCACACTAAATGGAATAATAAAGACACTAAGTAACCTCATGTTAGCTCATGTTGGGCTTTGCTGCCAAATGAGTTATAAAATCACTTTTAGCTTTCAGAGTTTAGGAACTGTGGGCCTATTTAATGATTATTTTTCTATTCTGTCTTTGATAGAGATATTTAGTTGACTTCCAGTTTTTCGTTACTACAAGTAATGTTACTAAAACCATCCATATATGCCTGCCCACCTCCAGGAGGCTCTTTGAAGGCTGGGACTGGGTCTTATTCATCTTGGTATCTTCATGGCCTAGCACCCAGCCTCAGTAAATATGTTTTGAATGAATTAATAAGTGCTTAGACACTTTTCCCATCTTCAAAATTATGGATCTCTATTTCAACCACAAAAATTAGTCCAAAGATAGAAGCTCAATTCACCAATACCTTTAAAAAACTACCGCAATAAATCACATAAACAAAATCCCCAAGCAACTCTAGTAGAAATTACCTCTATTGTTCATTAGATAGATTGCCTTCAGGTGTCTCTCTGTTA
The DNA here is from genome assembly GCF_049350105.2 of Macaca mulatta. Taxonomy (NCBI): domain Eukaryota; kingdom Metazoa; phylum Chordata; class Mammalia; order Primates; family Cercopithecidae; genus Macaca; species Macaca mulatta. The sequence goes on from NC_133419.1 coordinate 83,884,375, forward strand.
TAACAGTGAAGCCTTTCAAAGGACATCCTATTACTTTTTAAGTATAATATCAGTATACATTAGGTACTGCCAACTTCCCTCCATACTCACCTTGGCTTCAGGGGCTATTTGAAGAGTCAAATACAGACCAAGAGATGGGGAAGTGGAGAAGTAGCCTCTGAATTTATTGGACAAAATCCTACACTCCATCAATCACAATCTCTACCTGTGGTTCAGATGGCTCAAGAGCCCTTGCTGAATGCAGTTCCGTTCCCACTCAGAGGCCCAGTGAACGAGACTAGCTACAAAAGCAAATGTCACGTGGTCTTAGCTTTAGGGATGGGCATGGCATACCCTTTCTCATTCCTGGACACAGGCTTATTTTTCTCTTTGCAGGATTTGTTCTTAACATTTTTGCCTAAAGGTTAAGACTATTCGTCCATCTCTAAATAGGACATTGCCACCACTTTAAGGGTTTTTTTTTTTTTTTTTTAAAATAATTATACTAAGTCAAAAGAAAATGATAATGTCTGGAGCTGTAGTGAACTGGATGTTTCAAGTTGCTGAGAAGGTTGCATCACTATTCATTCATTGGACACTATTTCATTCAACAAACACCCTGTATATTAAGGCTTTACTGGGTGCTGAGGATGTTAAAGGCAAATGAGACAAAGTCCCTGTTATAGTTAATTTTATGCATCAACTTGTCTGGACCACAGTGCCCAGATGTTTGGTCAAACATTATTCTGGATGTTTCTCTGAGAGTGTTTTTTGATGAGACTTACATTTAAATCAGTGGACTTTCAGTAAAGTAGATTGCCCTTCATGATGTGGGTGAACACTATCCAATCAATCGAAAGCCTGAATAGAACAAAAGACTGACCTCTCTAGCAAGAGGGAGTTCTGCCAGCAGGCGTCCTTTGGATTTGAGCGGCAACTCTGCAACTCTTTTCTGAATCTCCAGCTTTCCAGCCTCCCCAGTCAGATACTGGACTCATTAAGTCTCTACAATTGTGTGAGCCAGTTCCTAAAATGAATCACTATACACACACATTTATATATATGTGTGTGTGTGTGTGTATACACACACACATTTTGTTGGTTCTGTTTCTCTGGAAACTCTAATACAGTTCCTGTTCTCAAGTACCTCAGTGTCTCTTAAAATAGACATGCAAACAAGCCATTTTAATCCAGTGTGAAGATTGCTCTTAAGGATCATCTGTACAGGAGGAAGTGGCACAAAATAGAAATTCAGAGTGTGGCATTGGAAGAACATGCTCAGAAGTTAAGAGAAAGCAACAATATACTTTCTGTATATGCACCAGTGGACAGGCTCTCCTTAGGGACAAGGACTGGAATGGGTCTCTTTCTGCACTAGAATTCAATGCAGAAAACAAGGCAAACAAACACTGAGGCAACACTCATGTCAAACTCAGATGAAACTGGCCTGCTTTAGAGAATTTGAGAGCTGGAGGGAGCTTCAAGTACAGGAGTGGGCTTCCCCTAAACATCCATGACTAGGATAGCCTTCTCTATGTGGCACTCCAGGGCTGAATCTCATTTTGAATATTTGTTAAAAAGCACTGACATTTAGTACACTTGCTCATTGTCTCGAATCCACTGGTGCTTGGAAGCAGGGGTTTATTCTTAGAGCTATGATTACGTAATATAAATAAATGGCCTTAAAGAAAGAAGCAAGAACCAGTAGTTCATTAAGATACAGAGTCAGTAGATAATTCTGCCTCATTTTCTGAAAGAAGTTTTGGAGAAAAAGCTAAAAATAGACACTGAGAATGAAATGATAGAAATGTGAATCAAAACGTCCACACCTCTAGGCTAGAGATTGATTTGTATTGAAAGAAGATACTCTTAACCTAATTGTGATGCAGTAACTGTAATTAGGTTAAGGGAAATGTAGAGTGTTAACATTTCAACTACACCTGGATCTGTATCAGTTTTCCAAGTGGAGATGTTGGGTAGAGAGTGGACATTGCTTTGAGAATCTTATCCATCGTAAGGATAGGTGATAGCATGGTATGGAGGCTGGAAGGAGTATTTGTCTTAGTTTGGACCCTTTTGAGCTCCTTTCCCACCACTCGGATGCCTGTTAGCTCCCCCAAATGCTTATATTTACCTCCCTTCCGAAGGCTTTCCCTGTGCTGAGCTCTTTGTCTTGCTTGGCTTTCATCTGTGGCCTATGGCAACAATCACTCATCAACTCCAGCAACACCCCTAGAAACCTGTCTCAGATCCAATGCCTGCACTCTGACAGAAGCAATTTTTAATGACATTTCAAAGTAAATCGAATGGAGCTTGTATCAGCAACATTACATTATTATACCTTGTGTAGTCATGTTTTCAGAGCCTGTGGCATATGGAAAGGCCTTTGCTTGGTAAACTACATCCAATCAAAAATGTCAGGATGTCAAGAAGAAAATTCAATTTGCCTTCAGCATTCAGTGAAAATGGCATCTATCATGCCTACAACACATGTATGGAAGTTCAAATTGCACAGAGTTTATGCTGATCTCGGAGTAACTCTGTGTGTGTCCACATACGTGTGTATGTGTGTATGTGTGTGTTGGTGAGGTAAAAAATGACTCTGGTACATCACCACCAACCTCTTCTCATCAGGGCATCATGGGTTAAGATAAAGTATTGGCAATCCAGTACAAGTTTATTTTATCTATGTGAAGATTAAGACTTGATGACAGAGAGTTTTGCAACTAACTGGCTGTTTGCTCTTAAGTCAGTTAATCTCTTGGAGTGTCTAGGTCCTCGTCTTTAAAGTGGGATACAGGAATTGCCTACCTCATATGGTTTTTGTGAGGATGAAAAAGATAACGCTTGTGACAGTGCCTAGTCTAGCATTCAAAGATCATAATTGGGCCATTGATGCCCTCACCTTGTCTTGCACTCTTCCCTAAGCAACCCCTTTGCTCCATCCAAGCTGATGGGCCATGACACCTCCTACCTGCCATGCTGTTGCTCACCTTGTTTTCTATTCCTAGAATGCTCTTGTTTTTTCTGAATGTACGAGGAATACGAAAATCTCCCAACCCAGCTTGAATCTATAGTCTTCGTGAAGCCTTCTTGAACTATGTTAACTTTGATGATTGCTCTTCTTTTGAACTCATATGAACTTCTGTAACACCTTAAGTACTTAAGTATTTAACACAAGCCTCTTGGACTGCTTAACATTTTATGTGTGTGACAAAGATGATAATATTTTCAAAGTAACTCCTGTTGCATTTTTACCTCTTATGAATTCTGTTTCTTTTCCCCTAGTGTTTTCTCTAACAGGACTAGACTAAGAGATTGAAATGAGGGAAGAAGGCTATAACATAATATGAGGAGTGTCCCTTCTTGGAGGTAAGAGGACATTCAAAGACCTTCTGGTACTGGGTAGAAGAGTTGAGAGAGAAGGGAGGCAAAGTTCAGATGCAAGTCACCTTCTATATGGTGTCCTCCAGTTTCTCTATAAGATAAGCTTGAGAGAGTATGGCTAGCATCCATGAAGAGATGCTGAGGCAGAGGGCAGAGCAGGCCATCCATACTGGCAATCTCAACACAGCTGCAGAGACCTCAGAGGTCCAGTAGTTCCAGTGAGAGCCAGGGTGGGGCCAACCCAGTGAGCAAGACATTAGTCTTCAATTTCAGTGGGAGAAAGGCCCAGAGGGAGCTTAGAGGAAGAACAGGGCTCACAAACAAGCTAAGGAAAGGGCTGGATATCTCAGAGTAAGTGTTTACTGAGGGAGTTCTATTTACATATCCTTTTCTAGAGCTTCAGGTGAAATAATAATAGTGATCAACATAAAATAATCTCCAATGGTTGAGTTTCAGTTATCACAAATCTCGGGCCTTGGGTGTGTGTGGTTTTACACAGTGCTCCTTAAATAATCTCCCTGCAGGCTCATCTGAATATGGAGTGTTGGATCATATTATAGAGACCTAGAAGTCTATGTTAAACCAGTGAATATTTCTGAACACTCATCCAGGAGATTTTCTATTTGACAGGCTTCATTTATGTGAATAGCTGCACTGTACTAAAGAATTGAAGGATAAAGAATACTGTTGGGAAAAATATTCACAAACTATGCATCTGACAAAGGTCTAATATCCAGAACCTAATAGGAACTTAAACAAATCAACAAGCAAAAACCAAACAACCCCATTAAAAAAAGACATTAACAGACTTTTCTCAAAAGACCTACAAGCAGCCAAATAAACATATGAAAAAATGGCAACATCACTAGTCATCACAGAAATGCAAATCAAAACCACAATGAGATGCCATCTCACACCAGCCAGAATGACTATTACTAAAAAGTCAAAAAATAACAGATGCTAGTAAGGCTATGGAGAAAAGAGAATACTTATACACTGTTGGTGGGAATGCAAACTAGTTCAGCCACTGTGGAAAGCAGTTTGGAGATTTCTCAAAGAACTAAAACAGAACAACCACTCAACTACCGTGCACTAGTATGCAGCTTTAGGGCCACATGATAACTTCTGGATTCCTTTGGGAACAGATCACAGGGAACTAAGGCTCATCGATTAGGTACCTCCATCAGCCATTCTATCCTACTACCTGTGCAGTTTCACTATTGGGTATTTGCCCAGAGGCAAATAATTCATTCTATCAAAAAGACACATACATGAGAGGGGGGTACGCCCAAAATGGCCGAATAGGAACAGCTCCAGCCTCCAGCTCCCAGCGTGAGAGACACAGAAGATGGATGATTTCTGCATTTTCAACTGAGGTACTGGGTTCATCTCACTGGGGAGTGTCCAACAGTCGGTGCTGGTCAGTGGGTGCAGCCCGACCAGTGAGAGCTGAAGTGGGGCGAGGCATCACCTTACCTGGGAAGCACAAGGGGGAAGGGAATTCCTTTTCCTAGCCAAGGGAAACTGAGACACACAACACCTGGAAAATCAGGTAACTCTCACCCTAATACTGTGCTTTACCAAGGGTCTTAGCAAATGGCACACCAGGAGATTATATCCCACACCTGGCCTGGAGGGTCCCACGACCATGGAGCCTCCCTCATTGCTAGCACAGCAGTCTGAGGTCTAACTGCAAGGCAGCAGCGAGGTTAGGGGATGGGCGCCTGCCATTGCTGAGGCTTAAGTAGGTAAACAAAGCCACCAGGAAGCTCGAATTGGGTGGAGCCCACCACAGCTCAAGGAGGCCACCCTGCCTCTGTAGACTTCACCTCTGAGGACAGGCATAGCTATACAAAAAGCAGCAGAAGCCTCTGCAGATGTAAATGTCCCTATCTGACAGCTTTGAAGAGAGCAGTGGTTCTCCCAGCACAGAGGTTGAGATCTGAGAATGGACAGACTTCCTGCTCAGCTCAAGTGGGTCCCTGACTCCTGAGTAGCCTAACTGGGAGACATCCCCCATTAGGTGCAGACTGACACCTCACACCTCACATGGCTGGGTACACCTCTGAGATGAAGCTTCCAGAGCAATAAGCAGACAGCAACACTCGCTGTTCAGCAATATTCTATCTTCTGCAGCCTTCGCTGCTGATACCCAGGCAAACAGGGTCTGAAGTGGACCTTAAGCAAACTCCAACAGACCTGCAGCTGAGGATCCTGACTGTTAGAAGGAAAACTAACAAACCAAAAGGACAACCACACCAAAACCCCATCAGTATGTCATCATCATCAAAGACCAAAGGCAGATAAAACCACAAAGATGGGGAAAAAGCAGTGCAGGAAAGCTGGAAATTCAAAAAATCAGAGTGCATCTCCCCCTCCAAAGGAACGCAGCTCATCGCCAGGAATGGAACAAAGCTGGATGGAGAATGACTTTGATGAGTTGAGAGAAGAAGGCTTCAGTCGATCAAACTTCTCAGAGCTAAAGGAGGAACTATGTACCCAGCTTAGAGAAACTAATAACCTTGAAAAAAGAATGGATGAATGGATAACTAGAAAAATCAATGCAGAGAAGTCCATAAAAGAACTGATAGAGATGAAAACCATGACACGAGAACTACATGACAAATGCGCAAGCTTCAGTAACTGACTCGATCAACTGGAAGAAACGGTATTAGTGATTGAAGATCAAATGAATGAAATGAAGCGAGAAGAGAGGTGTAGAGAAAGAAGAGTAAAAAGAAATGAACAAAGCCTCCAAGAAATATGGGATTATGTGAAAAGATCAAATCTACATCTGATTGGTGTTCCTGAAAGTGACAGGGAAAATGGAACCAAGTTGGAAAACGCTTTGCAGGATATCATCCAGAACTTCCCCAACCTAGTAAGGCAGGCCACCATTCAAACTCAGGAAATACAAAGAACGCCACAAAGATACTCCTCAAGAAGAGCAACTCCAAGACACATAATTGTCAGGTTCACCAAAGTTGAAATGAAGGAAAAAATGTTAAGGGCAGCCAGAGAGAAAGGTTGGGTTACCCACAAAGGGAAGCCCATGAGACTAACACCAGATCTCTTGGCAGAAACTCTACAAGCCAGAAGAGAGTGGGGGCCAATATTCAACATTCTTAAAGAAAAGAATTTTCAACTCAGAATTTCATATCCAGGCAAACTAAGTTTCATAAGTGAAGGAGAAATAAAATCCTTTACAGACAAGCAAATGCTGAGAGATTTTGTCACCACCAGGCCTGCCCTACAAGAGATCCTGAAGGAAGCACTAAACATGGAAAGGAACAACTGGTACCAGCCATTGCAAAACATGCCAAAATGTAAAGACCATTGATGCTAGGAAGAAACTGCATCAACTAACGAGCAAAGTAACCAGCTAATATCATAATGACAGAATCAAGTTCACACATAACAATCTTAACCTTAAATGTAAATGGACTAAATGGTCCAATTAAAAGACACAGACTGGCAAATTGGATAAAGAGTCAAGACCCATGAGTTTGCTGTATTCAGGAGATCCATCTCACATGCAGAGACACACATAGGCTCAAAATAAAGGGATGGAGGAAGATCTACCAAGCAAATGGAGAACAAAAAAAAAAAAAGCAGGGGTTGCAATCCTAGTCCCTGATAAAACAGACTTTAAACCATCAAAGATCAAAAGAGACAAAGAAGGCCATTACATAATGGTAAACAGATCAATTCATCAGGAAGAGCTAACTATCCTAAATATATACGCACCCAATACACGGGCACCCAGATTCATAAAGCAAGTCCTTAGAGACTTACAAAGAGACTTAGACTCCCATACAATAATAATGGGAAGCTTTAACACCCCACTGTCAACATTAGACAGATCAACGAGACAGAAAGTTAACAAGGATATCCAGGAATTGAACTGAGCTCTGCACCAAGTACACCTAATAGACATCTACAGAACTCTCCACCCCAAATCAACAGAAGATACATTCTTCTCAGCACCACATCACACTTACTCCAAAATTGACCACATAGTTGGAAGTAAAGCACTCCTCAGCAAATGTAAAAGAATAGAAATTATAACAAACTGTCTCTCAGACCACAGTGCAATCAAACTAGAACTCAGGATTAAGAAACTCACTCAAAATTGCTAAAGTACATGGAAACTGAACAACCTGCTCCTGAATGACTACTGGGTACATAACAAAGTGAAGGCAGAAATAAAGATGTTCTTTGAAACCAATGAGAACAAAGATACAATGTACCAGAATCTCTGGGACACATTTAAAGCAGTGTGTAGACAAAATGTATAGCACTAAATGCCCACAAGAGAAAGCAGGAAAGATCTAAAATCGACACCCTAACATCACAATTAAAAGAACTAGAGAAACAAGAGCAAACACATTCAAAAGCTAGCAGAAGGCAAGAACTAACTAAGATCAGAGCAGAACTGAAGGAGATAGAGACACAAAAAACCCTCCAAAAAATCAGTGAATCCAGGAGCTGGTTTTTTGAAAAGATCAACAAAATTGATAGACTGCTAGCAAGACTAATAAAGAAGAAAAGAAAGAATCAAATAGACACAATAAAAATAAAGGGGATATCACCACCAACCCCACAGAAATACAAACTACCATCAGAGAATACTATAAACACCTCTATGCAAATAAACTAGAAAGCCCAGAAGAAATGGATAATTTCCTGGACACCTGGTTTAGTCACTTACACTTACAGGAAGTAAGTGTAAGTGACTAAACCATGAAGACGTTGAATCCCTGAATAGACCAATAGCAGCAGGCTCTGAAATTGAGGCAATAATTAATAGCCTACCAACCAAAAAAAGTTCAGGACCAGATGGATTCACAGCCGAATTCTAGCAGAGGTACAAGGAGGAACTGGGACCATTCCTTCTGAAACTATTCCAATCAATAGAAGAAGAGGGAGTCCTCCCTAACTCATTTTATGAGGCCAACATCATCCTGATACCAAAGCCTGGCAGAGACACAACAACAAAAAAGAGAATTTTAGACCAATATCCCTGATGAACATCAATGCAAAAATCCTCAATAAAATACTGGCAAACCGAATCCAGCAGCGCATCAAAAAGCTTATCCACCATGATCGAGTGGGCTTCATCCCTGGGATGCAAGGCTGGTTCAACATATGCAAATCAGTAAACATAATCCAGCATATAAACAGAAGAAAGACAAAAACCACGTGATTATCTCAATAGATGCAGAAAAGGCCTTTGACAAAATTCAGCAGTCCTTCATGCTAAAAACTGTCAACAAATTCTCTATTGATGGAACATATCTCAAAATAATAAGAACTATTTATGACAAACCCACAACCAATATCATACTGAATGGGCAAAAACTGGAAGCATTCCCTTTGAAAACTGGCACAAGACAGGGATGCCCTCTCTCACCACTCCTATTCAACATAGTGTTGGAAGTTCTGGCTAGGGCTATCAGGCAAGAGAAAGAAATAAAAGGTATTCAGTTAGGAAAAGAAGAAGTCAAATTGTCCCTGTTTGCAGATGACATGATTGTATATTTAGAAAACCCCATTGTCTCAGCCCAAAATCTCCTTAAGCTGATAAGCAACTTCAGCAAAGTCTCAGGATACTAAATCAATGTGCAAAAATCACAAGCATTCTTATATACCAGTAACAGACAAACAGAGAGCGAAATCATGAATGAATTCACATTCACAATTGCTTCAAAAAGAATAAAATACCTAGGAATCCAACTTACAAGGGATGTGAAGGACATCATCAAGGAGAACTACAAACCACTACTCAGTGAAATAAAAGAGGACACAAACAAATGGAAGAACATACCATGCTCATGGATAGGAAGAATCAATATTGTGAAAATGGCCATACTGCCCAAAGTAATTTATAGATTCAATGCCATCCCCATTAAGCTACCAATGACTTTCTTCACAGAATTGGAAAAAACTGCTTTAAAGTTCATATGGAACCAAAAAGGACCCCGCATTGCCAAGACAATCCTAAGCCAAAAGAACAGAGCTGGAGGCATCATGCTACCTGACTTCAAACTATGCTACAAGGCTACAGTAACCAAAACAGCATGGTACTGATACCAAAACAGAGATATAGACCAATGGAACAGAACAGAGTCCTCAGAAATAATACCACACATCTACAGCCATCTGATCTTTGATAAACCTGAGAAAAACAAGAAATGGGGAAAGGATTCCCTATTTAATAAATGGTGCTGGGAAAATTGGCTAGCCATAAGTAGAAAGCTGAAACTGGATCCTTTCCTTACTCCTTATATGAAAATTAATTCAAGATGCATTAGAGACTTAAATATTAGACCTAAAACCATAAAAACCCTAGAAGAAAACCTAGGTAATACCATTCAGGACATAGGCATGGGCAAGGACTTCATGTCTAAAACACCAAAACAAAGGCAACAAAAGCCAAAATTGACAAATGGGATCTAATTAAACTAAAGGGCTTCTGCACAGCAAAGAAACTACCATCAGAGTGAACAGGCAACCTACAGAATGGGAGAAAAGTTTTGAGATCTACTCATCTGGCAAGGGGCTAATATCCAGAACCTACAAAGAACTCAAACAAATTTACAAGAAAGAAACAAATAACACCATCAAAAAGTGGGCAAAGGATATAAACAGACATTTCTCAAAAGAAGACATTCATACAGGCAACAGACACATGAAAAAATGCTCTTCATCACTTGCCATCAGAGAAATGCAAATCAAAACCTCAATAAGATACCATCTCACACCAGTTAGAATGGCAATCATTAAAAAATCAGGAAACAACAGGTGCTGGAGAGGATGTGGAGAAATAGGAACACTTTTACACTGTTGGTGGGACTGTAAACTAGTTCAAACATTATGGAAAACAATGTGGTGATTTCTCAAGGATCTAGAACTAGAAATACCATTTGACCCAGCCATCCCATTACTGGGTGTATATCCAAAGCATTATAATCATGCTTCTATAAAGACACATGCACACGTATGTTTATTGCAGCACTATTCACAATAGCAAAGACTTGGAATCAACCCAAATGTCCATCTGTGACAGACTGGATTAAGAAAATGTGGCACATATACACCATGGAATACTATGCAGCCATAAAAAAGGATGAGTTCATGTCCTTTGTAGGGACATGGATGCAGCTGGAAACCATCATTCTCAGCAAACTATCACAAGAACAGAAAACCAAACACCACATATTCTCACTCATAGGTGGGAATTGAACAATGAGATCACTTGGACACAGGAAGGGGAACATCACACACCGGGACCTATTGTGGGGCTAGGGGGAGGAGGGAGGGATAGCATTAGGGGATATACCCAATGTAAATGACGAGTTAATGGGTGCAGCACACCAACATGGCACACGTATACATATGCAACAAACCTGCAAATTGTACACATGTACCCTAGAACTTAAAGTATAATGATAATAATAAAAAAAGATACATACACTCATATGTCCATTGCAGCACTATTCACAATAGCAAAGACATGGAATCAATCTAGGTGCTCATCAACAATGAACTAGATAAGGAAATGTTGTACATATACACCATGGGATACTATGCAGCCACAGAAGAGAACAGAATCATTTCCTTTGCAGCAACATGGATGGAGCTGGAAGATGTTATCCTAAGTGAATTAATGCAAGAACACATGTTCTCACTTACAAATGGGAGCTAAACATTGAATACACATAGACATAAAGATGGAAACAAAAGACACTGGGGACTTCTAGATGGGGAGGGAGGGAGGGATGGAGGAAGGGAGGAAGGACTGAGCTGAAAAACCACCTATTGGGTGCTATGCTCACTACCTGGGTGACAGAATGATTTTTACCCCAAACCTCAACATCATGCAATATACCCATGTAACAAACCTGCACGTGTACACTTTATAATAAAACTTTAAATTATTTAGAAAAAACAAGTTTAAAATATACTTTTGGGGCTTAGACTATGATACCCCAAAGTATGGAATATTGGTTATTTTAAATTGAAGGGAATTAAGAAAACTGTAGAAACACAAAGGTCACTCTATGACCTTCTCCTACCTTTCTCCCCTGAAGTCTCATGTGACAGGTGTCTCTCCTATACCCAGAGGAAATAAATGTCACACAGAGACTCAAAGAAGAATCTGAACAAACTGGCCTTGCTAAGTTCTCCATAGTTGATTACTATTAGATTCTCTTTAAGTTTCCTTTTATTCTCCAATCATACTTTTGTACAACTGTCCATAAAAATACAGTTTTCCCTGGGTCATTGGTTCCTTGTCACTTAAAACTTTCATTAAACAAATTTGTTATCCTTTTCTCTTGTTAATCTGTCTTTGTTATCAGCAATGAACCTTGTGATGGGCGAGGAAGAGATACTACTTTTTCTCCCCTGTGGTATCAACCTTTGAAAATCCTGGTTGGTGGCAGGGGTAGGGGAGAATGTGGAAGAAATGAAACTGACATTCTTTGGATGAGTTTTTTTTAAGCCTAAGAATACTATAAAATTATGTTCTGAGTAGATTATTTATTTTGTAGGTGCTCCACTCTGATTATAAGGAAGCTCCAGTGTTGAGGACACTTAGCAACTTCATGAAACGGCTGTAACAGTAGTAAAGTGATATGGGACTTACTTTCATAAACACAGAGGGCAGAGAAGGAAGGAGCTGGAAACTTGGGGGAAGAAGGGTAAAAATGGAAAGAATGGAGATCATTGAGAGGCTCCTCCTAATAGCTATGGTTGGGGGGCAGATTCTGGTATCTTTTTTTATGACATAATTTGATCTTTTTCTTCTACTTCCATTCTTAGTTTAATCAACTGTCATATCATTCCCTCCCTACCTCTATTTTTAGGTTTGTATCTACTCCTAATTTTTGTATTTCTGAATCATGGTGTTTTCCATATTCCCAAATACTTGTTTGAGTATCTTTAATACAGCTTAGAGTTTTGTGTTACAGGTTTCTTCAGTTTTATGGTTGGTTTTTGGAGAAAGTTTTCAACACAGTAATTCTGTGACTTCTGTTTTATGATTTTTTCAATAGTTTTGTGTGGTTGTGGTTTCTTTTCTATCTATACCAATTCATTTCATGAACAGCAATCCTAGTTTGGGAGCATTCTGTTATGTCTTATGTCAATTATGCCTTCTTCTCTGCAGTTTCTTTTGTGGAAAATAGTATCATCAGTGGCAGTGTGGTGGGGAGGATTGGCATGTCTTATTTTTCTGTTGTTTCTGTATTATCCTTATTTTTTTCTTTTTATTTCCTTATCTACTTTTTATTGCCTTGTATTCAACTAATACTACCAATTTTCTTTGTACCTGATACTCCCCACAAAGTAACCTTCCTGGGGCTACCTCATCTGGTTTCACACATTTTTTTTTTAACTTTCATTTTAGGTTTGGGGGCACATGTGAAGGTTTTTTACATAGGTAAACACATGTCCCTGGGGTTTATTGTACACATTATTTCATCACCGCGGTATTGAGCCCAGTACCCAATAGTTATCTTTTCTGCTCCTCTCCCTCCTCCCACTCTCCTCCATCCTCCTCAAGTAGACCCTAGTGTCTGCTGTTTCCTTCTTTGGGTTTTACACATTTTCAAACCCCTTACCTATAATTAGTGCCATACGCTATCAAGGCCCAGCCTATGTTCAGTATTTTGCCATTTTTTGTCGGACTGGCACTCTCTGGAAGTGCTTCTGTCTACATGTTATCCAAGTTCTTTGCTCCTCTCTATTCTTTTTTCATGAAATCTCTTAAACGTCTCCCCTTTCACTCCTTCCCCTCACAGGTTTGCAATGCCAGAAAAACCATGGTAGTCCATTACAATTTTATTCCCCTTTACTTACAGATAACTTGAAAGTCATGATGTTCTGTTTTCTAGTTATGCTGATGACTCAAATCAGGTATGGTTTTATTCATTCTCATTGTCAATTTTGCTTTGAGGGGGGTGGAGTGGAGTGGGGTGGGGAAGAGTGTAGGGGAGATTCAAATCAGGCAGCTGCTATTGTTCTCCAAACCCAGAATATCCTGGTCAGAAGACTGCTCTGCTTGACAGCTAATTCAAGGAGAGTTATATATAAATATTTTCCCCAAGCTCTGAGCTGAGTGTATGCCTGATTGGCCCTCAGTTCACTCCAGTGGTGAACTGAGTTCTGCTGTTTCAAGATGAAATGTTAGGTTTTTGTTTTCAAATGCTATTAATTTCCCCTGTTCCACTTCTACCAAGCAAATAGTTCCCCCACTTTGCATTTATTTTCCTTTATCTTCTTTTAGGTATGTCCTTGTTGATCTCTCTTCAGCTCCTTCCTGACTTCCTTCCTGAAACAATGCAGTTGTCAATAGCAGGTCATGCTCTTTGTTCCTTCAGTGATCTGATGCCAACCTTGAGGCTTGTGGACCCTACATCCTCACTGAAGACTGTTTGATGGCTGGGGTTTCTTAATTAATGAATTATCACGCTGATACAGAAACTTAAACTTACAGACTTGATTTGTGTTTAATTAATATAGATTTATTTGTTTGACCTGGAAATGCATTTGGGACATTTTTGACATATTTCCAAGGCCAAAGACAAGAGAAATGTAAAAATAATAATTTAGAATGAATAGCTTCTAATCACTGCAGACACAAATGATGGCTCTTGGCATTATTATTTACATTTCAATACAACCATTGCTGTAGGATACCCAGCACAATTAAGCCTCTAGGGACACATCCAACCAGCGCACTTTTTGCATCAGAAAAATTGAATCAATATACAGTGAGGTTCTGTATTAAGATGCAATTTAGGAGGCATTTATGCTAAGCTCAAAAAACTAATTAGTGGTTTCCTGTTTAGAGGATAGTGCCTGTTTATTACATTTTCACTTCACCTGGATCTGTAATCAGTTCTCAGACTTGATTTCCATTCAAATGGAAACGCTTTACCTTTCATCCCCAACTCTCCACATAAGGACTCAGGAACCAAATGTACCAGAAACAAATGACACAGAGGATTCAAAATGAGGACTTTAATTAAAATGCTTAGGTCCTTACATCATTAATTGAAGGAAACTGATAAATTTCATTATATCAGTAATGAGAGAAGACATGTGCAATGTGTTTTTCTAGGGTTTTTTCCTCTGGAAAAGCATGATTTTCTTTTTCACCAAGGGCCTGGCTACTTCCCATCTGTGGGTCTGAGTGTCCCTCATGACTATGAGTAATAAACTGCTATTGTGCTATTGTTTCATTACTCTTGGGTTTACAGAAACTCTAGATGCCGTAATTTTGCTGCTGCCCCAACAAAGACTTGCAGGAGGAAGAACTGATGTCTGGTATTCTAAAGCATCTTTCTCAACCCATTTATTTATATGAGGTCATTTAAGGCTGAGTTTATATGCCTAAGGGAAGAGTCAATTAGAGCAGGAAGTTGTCATCCAAATGGCTCTGGACACCAGATGGTTACCCACTGGGTAGGCATGGGTTGTTACCTGTGAAGCACATAAAGGAAGCACATTGAGATTTCTGTGCACCCAAATAATTGGGCCTTCAGAGTATAGGAGATACATTTGAATTGTACAGTTACATGTTATAGGAAAGTGGTTTCATCTCAAGGAGTGCTCCTTTTTCAAAAAAATTGACAACTCAGTACAAAGTAGGTGATAGTCCATCCATGTGTTTAAATGTTTAAAACCACATTTTCCCATTCAAGACTTGAAACTTGGTGGCACTTAAGTACTATGTGTTAAAGGGTTACATTGGTTATAGTGAAGTTCTGTAGGTCCTTTGAAAGAACATTTTGTCTTGCTTATCTTTCTCTTTGTACCATTGATGATCATTGACTAGATCTATTATATCATTTGAAGCTGCAAAATGGTGATTTCTGATTGTATCATTTCCTCATTTATTAAGTGGATACTTCTATAAAGAGAGACCTCTTATCAATTTTGTGTTACCTTTAGGTACAATATGTGCAGGAAAGAGCATCCTTCATAAATGACTAAAAATGTTTTTAAAGTATCATATTTATGGCTTTAAACATAAATGATGTATTTGAACCAATTATAGATATTATTCTTCTTGATTATCAAATTCTCACATACTTGTCATGGAAGCCTCTTCAAGTTGGCTCCTGAGTCCTTTTGCCATGACCCCATCCCAGAGGAACACTCCCTCACCCAAGCTATACAGGATTCTTATACGCAAAGCCTGGCTGTAGATTATTTAAGATCACAAATTTTATTTTTTCTTTCCAACTTGTATTTTAGGTTCAAAGGGGTACATCTGTAGGTTTGTTACATGGCTAAATTGAATGTTGTGGGGGTTTGGTATACAGATAATTTTGTCACTCAGGTAATAAGCATAGTACTTGATAGAGAGTTTTTCAATTCTCACTCTCCTCCCAACCTCCACCTTCAATTAGGCCCTGGTGTCTACTGTTCCCTTCTTTGTGTCCATGTGTATTCGGTGTTTAGCTCCCACCTATAAATGAGAACATGCAGTGTTTGGTTTTCTGTTCCTGCATTAATTGACTTAGGATAATGTCTTCCAGCTCCATCCATGTTACTGCAAAGGACATAATCTTGCTCTTTTTTTATGACTATGTAGTATTCCAGGGCGTATATGTACCATATTATCTTTATCCTGTCAACTATTAATGGGCATCTAGGTTAATTTCATGTTTTTACTATAGTGAATAGCGCAGCAATGAACATACACATGCATGTATCATTACGAAAGAATGCTTTCTATTCCTTTTGGTACATGCCCAGTAATGGGATTCCTGGGTCAAATGGTAGTTCTATTTTAAGTTCTTTGAGAAATCTCCAGACTGCTTTCCACAGTGGCTGAACCAATTTACATTCCCACTAGCAGTGTATAAGTGTTCCCTTTTCTCTGTAACCTCACCAGCATCTGTTACTTTTCGTCTTTTTAGCAATAGCCATTCTGACTGGCGTGAGATGCTATGTCATTGTGGTTTTAACTTGCATTTCCATAATGATTAGCAATGTTGAGCATTTTTTCACATGCTTGTTGGCCATGTGTATGTCTCCTTTTGAGAAGTGTATGTTCAAATAAGTCCCTCGCCCATTTTTTGATGGTGTTGTTTTTTGCCTCTTGGTTTAAGTTCCTTATAGATTATGGATATTACACCTTTGTCAGATGCACTGTTTGCAAATATTTTCTTCCATTCTGTAGGTTGTCTGTTTACTCTTTTCATAGTTTCTTTCACCGTGCAGAACCTCTTTAATTAGGTCCCACTTGTCACTTTTTGTTTTTATTGCAATTGCTTTTGGAGTCTTTGTTATGAAGTCTTTGCCAGGGCTGATGTCCAGAATGGCATTTCCTAGGTTTTCTTCTAAGGTTTTTATACTTTTAGATTTTATATTTAACTCTTGAATCCATGTTGAGTTGATTTTTGTACATCAAAAATCACCGTTTGAAAGGTAGGGTCCAGTTTAAATCTTCTACATGTGACCAGCCAGTTATCTCAGCACTATTTACTGAATAGGAAGTCTTTTCCACATAGCTTGTTATTGTTGGCTTTGTTAAAGACAAGATGGTTGTAGGTGTGTGGCTTTATATCTGGGTTCTCTAACCTGTTCCATTGTTCGATGTGTCTGTGTACCAATACCATGCTGTTTTAGCTACTGTAGCTTTGCAGTATAGTTTGAAGTTGGGTAGTGTGATGTCTTCAGCTTTGTTCTTTTTGCTTAAGATTGCTTTGACTATTCAGGCTCTTTTTTAGTTCCAAAGGAATTTTGGAATAGTTTTTTTTTTTTTTTCTCATTCTGAAGATCACAAATTTTTAAACTCACAAGGAAACACATGAACAAGAATCAACAGACTCAAAAACAGCAGAATTAGAGCTCCAAGAATTGTGTAGCATAGAGCAGTATGAGAAACTCTATTTTAAAAGATAGTTAAACAAATACAAAATAGAAATTGAAACCTTAGAAAATAAAAAGACAAGTTTGGGCAACAAGAACAGACAGATTTGAAAAGTACTAAGTAGAGTTTATAAAAATAAAAACAAAAAGTTGTGGTTTAGACCTCAAAAAAGGAAAGATTATAATTAAAAATATTTTAAAAACTCAGCACATAGGTAAAATAGGCTCTTTAAACACCTTTTAAAATTATCCACTGAGTCTAATATATGAGCACAGAGAAAATGAGCACTGAAAGAGAAAGATATGGAAAATACAGTGGAAATATTAATAAACGGGAAGGATGGAAGGAAAAACTTAGTAGGTTTACGATGAGCTTCAAAAAATAGGTAACATTCAGGAAATAATGACTGACAATTTTCCAGAGCTTATGAAAAATATAATTTACGATTTACTGGCAAGATGGCTGAATAGGAACAGCTCTGTTCTGCAGCTCCCAGTGAGATAGATGCAGAAGGTGGTTGATTTCTGCATTTCCAACTGAGGTATGCAGTTCATCTCATTGGGACTGGTTGGACAGGGGATGCAGCCCATGGAGGGTGAGCCAAAGCAAGGTGGGGTGTCTCCACACCCAGGAAGTGCAAGGGATTGGAGAATTCTCTCCCCTACCCAAGGGAAACCATGAGGGACTGTGCCATGAGGAATGGTGCACTCTGGCCCAGATACTGCATTTTCCCCATGGTCTTCACAACCCACAGACCAGGAGATTTCCTCCAGGGCCTATGCCACCAGGGCCCTGGGTTTCAAACACAAAACAGGGTGGCAGACACTGAGCTAGCTGCAGGAGTTTTTTTTTTTTCCATACCCCAGTAGCACCTGGAATGTCAGCAAGACAGAACTGTTCACTTCCCTGGAAAGGGGGCTGAAGCCAGGGAGCCAAGTGGCCTGGCTTGGCAGTTCCCACCCCCACAGAGCCCAGCAAGGTAAGATCCACTGTCTTGAAATTCTCGCTGCCAGCACAGCATTCTGAGGTCAACCTTGAATGGTCGAGCTTGGTGCAGGGAGAGGTGTCTGCCATGCTGAGGCTTGAAAAACACAGCACGAGAATTTCGGGAAGCATACACAAGTATCAATAGCTGAATCAATTAAGCAGAAGAAAGGGTATCAGAGATTGAAGATCAGCTTAATGAAATAAAGCATGAAGACGAGATTAGAGGAAAAAGAAGGAAAAGGAACAAATAAAGCCTCCAAGAAATATGGGACTATATGAAAAGACCAAATCTATGTTTGATTGGTGTACCTGAAAGTCACGGGGAAAATGGAACTGAGTTAGAAAACACTCTTCAGGATATTATCCAGGAGAACTTCCCCAGCTTAGCAAGGCAGGTCAACATTCAAATTCAGGAAATACAGAGAATACCACAAAGATACTCCTCGAGAAGGGCAACCCCAAGACACATAATTGTCAGACTCACCAAGGCTAAAACAAATGAAAAAGTGTGAAGGGCATCCAGAGAGAAAGGTCAGGTTACCTACAAAGGGAAGTCCATCAGACTAACAGGGGATCTCTCTGCAGAAACCTACAAGCCAGAAGAGAGTTGGGACCAATATTCAACACTTTTAAAGAAAAGAATTTTCAACCCAGAATTTCATATGCAGCCAAACTAAGTTTCATAAGCGAAGGAGAAATAAAATCCTTTATAGACAAGCAAATGCTGAGAGATTTTGTCACCACCAGGCTTGCCTTACAAGAGCTCCTAAAGGAAGCACTAAACATGGAAATGAACAACCAGTACCAGCCATGGCAAAAACATACCAAATTGTAGAGACCATCAATGCTAGGAAGAAATTGCATCAACGAATGGGCAAAATAACCAACTGGCATCATAATGACAGGATCAAATTAACACATAGCAATTATAATCTTAAATGTAAATGTACTAAATGCCCCAGTTAAAAGATACAGACTGGCAAATGGGATAAAGAGTCAAGACCCATTGGTGTGCTGTATTCAGGAGACCCATCTCACATGCAAAGACACACATAAGCTCAAAATAAAGGGATGGAGGAATATTTACCAAGCAAATGAAAATAAAAAAAAAAAGGAGGGGTTGCAATTCTAGTCTCTGATAAAACAGAATTTAATCCAACAGAGATCAAAAAGACAAAGAAGGGCATTACATAATGATAAAGGGATCAATGCAACAAGAAAAGCTAAGTATCCTAAATATATATGCACCTAATACAGGAGCACCCAGATTCATAAAGCAAGTTCTCAGAGACCTACAAAGAGACTTAGACTACCACACAGTAATAGTGGGAGACTTTAATACCACACTGTCAATATTAGACAGATCAATGAAACAGAAAATTAACAAGGATATTCATGACTTGAACTCAGCTCTCTACCAACTGGCCTAATAGACGTCTACAGAACTCACTACCCCAAATCAATAGAATAGGCATTCTTCTCAGCACCTCATCACACTTATTCCAAAACACATAATTGAAAGTAAAACACTCCTCAGTAAGTGCAAAAGAATGAAAATTATAACAGTCTCTCAGACCACAGTGCAATCAAATTAGAACTCAGGATTAAGAAACTCACTCAAAACTAAACAACTATATGGAAACTGAACAACCTGCTACTGAATGACTACTGGGTAAATATTGAAATTAAGGTGGAAATAAAGATGTTCTTTGATACCAATGAGAACAAAGACACAATGTACCAGAATCTCTGGGACACAGCTAAAGTAGTGTTCGGAGGGAAATTTATACACTAAATGCCCAAAAGAGAAAGTAGGAAAGATCTGAAATAGACACCCTAACATCACAATTAAAAGAACTAGAGAAGCAACAGCAAACAAATTTAAAAGCTAGCAGAAGACAAGAAATAACTAAGAGCAGAACTGAAGGAGATAGAGACACAAAAAACCATTCAAAAAAATCAATGAGTCCAGGAGCTGGTTTTTTGAAAAGATCAACAAAATAGACCACTAGCCAGACTAATAAAGAAGAGAAGAGAGAAGAATCAAATAGATACAATAAAAAATGATAAAGTGTGCTGAAACCAGCTCGGTCGGGGAGACCCTAACCCAGCAGTGCTAGAGGAATTAAAGACACAAACACAGAAATACAGAGGTGTGAAGTGAGAAATCAGGGGTCTCACAGCCTTCAGAGCTGAGAGCCCTCAACAGAGATTCACCCACATATTTATTAATAGCAAGCCAGTCATTAAGTCATTAGCATTGTTTCTATAGATATTAAATTAACTAAAAGTATCCCTTATGGGAAATGAAGGGATGGGTGGAATTAAAGGGATAGGTTGGGCTAGTTAACTACAGCAGGAGCATGTCCTTAAGGCACAGATCGCTCATACTATTGTTTGTGGCTTAAGAATGGCTTTAAGCAGTTTTCCGCCCTGGGCAGGCCAGGTATTCTTTGCCCTAATTCTGGTAAACCCATAACCTTCCAGCATGGGCGTTAGGGCCATTATGAACGTGTTACAGTGCTACAGAGATTTTGTTTATGGCCAGTTTTGGGGTCAGTTTATGGCCAGATTTTGCTCTCAACAAAAGGGGATATCACCACCGATCCCACAGAAATACAAACTACCATCAGAGAATACTATAAGCACCTCTACACAAATAAACTAGAAAATCTAGAAGAAATGGATGAATTCCTGGACACATATACCCTCCCAAAACTTAACCGGGAATAAGTCAAATCCCTGAATAGACCAATAACAAGTTCTGAAATTGAGGCAGTAATTAATAGCCTACCAACCGAAAAATGTTCAGGACCAGATGGATTCACAGCTGAATTCTACCAGAGGTACAAAGAGGAGCTTGTACCATTCCTTCTGAAACTATTCCAAACAACAGAAAAAGAGGGAATCCTCCCTTACTCATTTTATGAGGTAAGCATCATCCTGATAGCAAAGCCTGGCAGAGACACAACAAAACAAGAGAATTTTAGACCAATATCCCTCATAAACATTGATGCAAAAATCCTGAATAAAATACTGGCAAACCAAATCCAGCAGCACATCAAAAAGCTTATCCACCATGATCAAGTTGGGTTCCTACCTGGGATGCAAGGCGAATTCAACATACACAAATCAATAAACATAATCTGTTACATAAACAGAACCAATGATTAAAACCACATGATTATCTCAACAGATGCAGAAAAGGCCTTCAACAAAATTCAACTGGCTTCATTCTAAAAACTCTCAATAAACTAGGTACTGATGGAATGTATCTCAAAATAATAGAGCTAATTATGACAAACCCACAGCCAATATCATACAGAACAGGCAAAAACTGGAAGCATTCCCTTTGAAAACCAGCTCAAGACAAGGATGCCCTCTCTCGCCACTCCTATTCAACATAGTATTGGAAGTTCTGGCCAGGGCATTCAGGCAAGAGAAAGAAATAAAGCATATTCAAATAGGATAAGAGGAAGTCAAATGGTTTCTGTTTGCAGATGACATGACTGTATATTTAGAAAACCCCCTTGCCTCAGCTCAAAATCTCCTGAAGCTGATTAGCAACTTCAGCAAAGTCTCAGGATACAAAATCAATGTGCAAAAATCACAAGCATTCCTATACACAACACAATAAACAAACAGAGAGCCAAATCCTGAGTGAACTCCAATTCACAATTGCTACAAAGAGAATAAAATACCTAGGAATCCAACATACAAGGGATATGAAGGACTTCTTCAAGGAGAACTACAAACCACTGCTCAAGGAAATAAGAGAGAACACAAACAAATGAAAAATCATTCCATGCTCTTGGATAGGAAGAATCAATATCGTGAAAATGGTCATCCTACCCAAAGTAATTTATAGATCCAATGCCATCCCCATCAAGCTACCATTGACTTTCTTCACAGAATTAGAAAAAAATACTTTAAGTTTCATATGGAACAAAAAAAGCGTCCATAAAGCCAAGACAATCCTAAGGAAAAAGAACAAAGCTGGAGGCATCATGTTACCTGACTTCAAACTATACTACAAGGCTACAGTTAACAAAACAGCATGGTACTGGTACCAAAACACACACACACACACACACACACACACACATACACACACACACACACATATATACACACACACATACACACACACACACACACCCCAATGGAACAGAACAGAGGCCTCAGAAATAACACCACACATCTACAACCATCTGATCTTTGAAAAACCTAACAAAAGCAAGCAATGGGGAAAGGATTCCCTACTTATTAAATGGTGTTGGGAAAACTGGCTGGCCATATGTGGAAAACTGAAACTTGACCCCTTCCTTATACCTTATACAAAAATTAACTCAAGATGGATTAAAGACTTAAAAGTAAGACCTAAAACCATAAAAACCCTAGAAGAAAACCTAGGCAGTACCATTCAGGACATAGGCAAGGGCAAAGACTTCATGACTAAAATACCAAAAGCAATGGCAACAAAAGCCAAAATCAACAAATGGGATCTAATAAAACTACGGAGTTTCTGTACAGCAAAAGAAACTATCATCAGAGTGAACAGGCAACCTACAGAATGGGAGGAAATTTTTGCAATCTATCCATATGACAAAGGGCTAATATCCAGAATCTACAAGGAACTTAAACAAATTTACAAGAAAAAAACAAGCCCATCAAAAGGTGGGTGAAGGATATGAACAGACATTTCTCAAAAGAAGACATTTATGTGGCCAAAAAACATATGAAAAAAAGCTCATCATCACAGGTTAGAGAAATGCAAACCAAAACCACAATGAGATACCATCTCACGCCAGTTAGAATGGCAATCATTAAAAAGTCAGGAAACAACAGATGCTGGAGAGGATGTGGAGAAATAGGAATGCTTTTATACTGTTGGTGGGAGTGTAAATTAGTTCAACTATTGTAGAAGACAGTGTGGTGATTCCTCAGTGATCTAGAACCAGAAATACCCTTTGACCCAGCCATCCCATTACTGGGTATATACCCAAAGGATTATAAATCATTCTACTATAAAGACACATGCATACATATGTTTATTGCAGCACTACTTACAATAGCAAAGACTTGGAACCAACTCAAATGCCCATCAATGATAGACTGGATAAAGAAAATGTGGCACATATACACCATGGAATACTATGCAGCCATAAAAAAGAATGAGTTAATGTCCTTTGCAGGGACATGGATGAAGGTGGAAACCATCATTCTCAGCAAACTAACACAAGAATAGAAAACCAAACACCACATGTACTCACTCATAAGTGGGAGTTGAACAATGAGAATGCATGGATACAGGGAGGGGAACAGCACACACCAGGGTCTGTTGGGGGTTGGAGGGTAAAGGGAGGGATAGCATTAGGAGAAATACCTAATGTAGATGACAGGTACAGCAAACCACCATGGCATATGTATAGCTATGTAACAAACCGGCACATCTGCACATTTATCCCAGAACTTAAAGTATAATAAAATAAAATAGAGCCAGTTCCAAGATGGCCGGATAGGAACAGCTCCAGTCTGCAGCTCCCAGCATGAGCGATGCAGAAGACAGGTGATTTCTGCATTTCCAACTGAAGTACTGGGTTCATCTCACAGGGACTTGTTGGACAGTGGGTGCAGCTCATGGAGCAGGGCAGGGCAATGCCTCACCCAAAAAGCACAAGGGGTCAGGGAATTCCCTTTCCTAGCCAAGGGAAGCTATGACAGATAGTACCTGGAAAACTAGGACACTCCTACCCTAATACTGCGCTTTTCCAATGGTCTTAGCAAACAGCACACCAGGAGATTGTATCCTATGCCTGGCTTGGAGGGTCCCACGCCCATGGAGCCTTGCTCACTGCTAGCACAGCTGTCTGAGATTGAACTTCAAGGTGGCAGCGAGGCAGGGGAAGGGCGTTTGCCATTGCTGAGGCTTGAGTAGGTAAACAAAGCAGCCAGGAAGCTCGAACTGGGTAGAGCCCACCACAGCTCAAGAAGGCCTGCCTGCCTCTGTAGAGTGCACCTCTGGGGGCAGGGCATAGCTGAACAAAAGCCAGCAGAAACTTCTGCAGACTTAAAGGACCCTGTCTGACAGCTTTGAAGATAGTGGTTCTCCCAGCACAGAGTTTGAGATCTGAGAATGGACAGACTACCTCCTCAAGTGGGTCCCTGACCCCCAAGTAGCCTAAGTGGGAGACACCTCCCAGTAGGAGCCAAAGAAAACCTCATACAGCCAGGTGCCCCTCTGAGATGAAGCTTCCAGAGGAAGGATCAGGCAGCAACATTTGCTGTTCTGCAATATTTGCTGTTCTGCAGCCTCCACTGGTGATACCCAGGCGAACAGGGTATGGGGTGGACCTATGGCAAACTCCAACAGACCTGCAGCTGAGGGTCCTGACTATTAGAAGGAAAACTAACAAACAGAAAGGACATCCACACCAAAACTCCATCTGTACATCACCATCATCAAAGACCAAAGGTAGATAAAACCACAAAGATGGGGAGAAACCAGAGCAGAAAAGCTGAAAATTCTAAAAACCAGAGCACCTCTTCTCCTCCAAAGGAACACAGCTCCTTGCCAACAATGGAACAAAGCTGGATGGAGAGTGACTTTGATGAGTTGAAAGAAGACTTCAGACTATCGGTAATAACAAACTTCTCTGAGCTAAAGGAGGAGGTTCGAACTCATTGCAAAGAAGCTAAAAACATTGAAAAAAGATTAGACGGATGGCTAACTAGAATAAACAGCACAGAGAAGACCTTAAATGACCTGATGGAGCTGAAAACCATGGCACGTGACGCATGCACAAGCTTCAGTAACTGATTTGATCAACTGGAAGAAAGGGTATCAGTGATTGAAGATCAAATGAGTGAAATGAAGTGAGAAGAGAAGTTTAGAGAAAAAAAGATTAAAAAGATGAACAAAACCTTCAAGAAATATGGGATTATGTGAAAACACCAAATCTACATCTGATTGGTGTACCTGAAAGTGATGAGGAGAATGGAACCAAGTTTTAAAACACTCTTCAGGATATTATTCAGGAGAACTTCCCCAACCCAGCAAGGCAGGCCAGCATTCAAATTCAGGATATACAGAGAAGGCCACAAAGATATTCCTCGAGAAGAGCAACTCCAAGACACATAATTGTCAGGTTCACCAAAGTTAAAATGAAGGGAAAAATGTTAAGGGCAGCCAGAGAGGAAGGTCGGGTTACCCACAAAGGGAAGCCCATCAGACTAACAGCAGATCTCTTGGCAGAAACTCTACAAGCCAGAAGAGAGTAGGGGCCTATATTCAACATTCTTAAAGAATTTCAACCCAGAATTTCATATCCAGGCAAACTAAGTTTCATAAGTGAAGGAGAAATAAAATCCTTTAAGACAAGCAAATGCTGAGAGATTCTGTTACCACCAGACCTGCAAGAAGCTCCTGAAAGAAGCTTTACAAGAGCTCCTGAAAGAAGCACTACACATGGAAAGGAACAACCAGTACCAGCCATGGCAAAAACATGCCAAATTGTAAAGACCATCAATGCCAGGAAGAAACTGCATCAACTAATGAGCAAAATAACCAGCTAAGATCATAATGACAGGATCAAATTCACACATAACAATATTAACCTTATATGTAAATAGGCTAAATGCTCCAATTAAAAGACACAGACTGGCAAATTGGATAAAGAGTCAAGACCCATCAGTGGGCTGTATTGAGGAGACCAATCTCATGTGCAGAGACACACATAGCCTCAAAATAAAGGGATGGAGGAAGATCTACCAAGCAAATGGAAAACAACAAAAAAAGCAGGGATTGCAGTCCTAGTCCCTGATAAAAGAGACTTTAAATCAACAAAGATCAAAGGAGACAAAGAAGGCCATTACATAATGGTAAATGGATCAACTCAACAAGAGCAACTAACTATCCTAAATATATATGCACTCAATACAGGAGCACTCAGATTCATAAAGCCCTTAGAGACCTACAAAGAGACTTACATTCCCACACAATAGTAATGGGAGATTTTAACACCCCACTGTCAACATTAGACAGATCAACGAGACAGAAAGTTAACAAGGATATCCAGGAATTGAACTCAGCTCTGTACCAAGTGGACCTAATAGACATCCACAGAACTCTCCACCGCAAATCAACAGAATACACATTCTCAGCACCACATCACACTTATTCGAAAATTGACCACATAGTTGGAAGTAAAGCATTCTTCAGCAAATGTAAAAGAATAGAAATTATA
The DNA here is from genome assembly GCF_049350105.2 of Macaca mulatta. Taxonomy (NCBI): domain Eukaryota; kingdom Metazoa; phylum Chordata; class Mammalia; order Primates; family Cercopithecidae; genus Macaca; species Macaca mulatta. The sequence continues at coordinate 83,910,865 of NC_133419.1, forward strand.
ACAAACTGTCTCTCAGACCACAGTGCAATCAAACTAGAACTCAGGATTAAGAAACTCACTCACAACTGCTAAAGTACATGGAAACTGAACAACCTGCTCCTGGAATGACTACAAGGTACATAACGAAATGAAGGTAGAAATAAAGATGTTCTTTGAAACCAATGAGAACAAAGATACAATGTACCAGAATCTCTGGGACACATTTAAAGCAATGTATAGACAAAATTTATAGCATTAAATGCCCACAAGAGAAAGCAGGAAAGATCTAAAATTGACACCCTAACATCACAATTAAAAGAACTAGAGAAACAAGAGCAAACACATTCAAAAGCTAGCAGAAGGCAAGAAATAACTAAGATCAGAGCAGAACTGAAAGAGATAGAGACACAAAAAACACTTCAAAAAATCAATGAATCCAGGAGCTGGTTTTTTGAAAAGATCAACAAAATTGATAGACCACTAGCAAGACTAATAAAGAAGAAAAGAGAGAAGAATCAAATAGACGCAATAAAAAATGATAAAGGGGATATCACCACTGACCCCACAGAAATACAAACTACCATCAGAGAATACTATAAACACCTCTACACAAATAAAATAGAAAATCTAGGAGAAATGGATAAATTCCTGGACACGTACACCCTCCCAAGTCTAAACCAGGAAGAAGTTGAATCCCTGAATAGACCCATAGGAGGCTCTGAAATTGAGGCAACAATTAATAGCCTACCAACCAAAAAAAGTCCAGGACCAGATGGATTCACAGCCAGCCGAATTCTACCAGAGGTATAAGGAGGAGCTGGGACCATTCCTTCTGAAACTATTCCAATCAATAGAAGAAGAGGGAGTCCTCCCTAACTCATTTTATGAGGCCAACATCATCCTGATACCAAAGCCTGGCAGAGACACAACAACAAAAAAGAGAATTTTAGACCAATATCCCTGATGAACATCAATGCAAAAATCCTCAATAAAATACTGGCAAACCGAATACAGCAGCACATCAAAAAGCTTATACACCATGATCAAGTCAGTTTCATTCCTGGGATGCAAGGCTGGTTCAACATACACAAATCAGTAAACATAATCCATCATATAAACAGAACCAAAGACAAAACCACATGATTATCTCAATAGATGCAGAAAAGGCCTTCAACAAAATTCAACTGGCTTCATTCTAAAAACTTGCAATAAACTAGTTATAGATGGGACATATCTCAAAATAATGAGAGCTATTTATGACAAACCCATAGCCAATATCATACTGAATGGGCAAAAACTGGAAGCATTCCCTTTGAAAACTGGCACAAGACAGGGATGCTATTCAACATAGTGTTGGAAGTTCTGGCCAGGGCAATCAGGCCAGAAATAAAGGGTAATCAATTAGGAAAAGAGGAAGTCAAATTGTCCCTGTTTGCTGATGACATGATTGTATATTTAGAAAACCCCATTATCTCAGCCCAAAATCTCCTTAAGCTGATAAGCAACTTCAGCAAAGTCTCAGGATACAAAATCAATGTGCAAAAATCACAAACATTCCTATACACCAATGACAGACAAACAGAGAGCCAAATCATCAGTGACATCTCATTCACAATTGCTTCAAAAAGAATAAAATACCTAGGAATCCAACTTACAAGGCATGTGAAGGATCTCTTCAAGGAGAACTACAAACCACTGCTCAATGAAATAAAAGAGGACACAAACAAATGGAAGAACATTCCATGTTCATGGCTAGGAAGAATCAATATCATGAAAATGGCCATACTGCCCAAAGTAATTAATAGATTCAATGCCATCCCCATCAAGCTACCAATGACTTTCTTCACAGAATCGGAAAAAACTGCTTTAAAGTTCATATGGAACCAGAAAAGAGCCCACATTGCCAAGACAATCCTAAGCAAAAAGAACAAAGCTGGAGGCATCATGCTAGCTGACTTCAAACTATACTACAAGGCTACAGTAACCAAAACAGCATGGTACTGGTACCAAAACAGACATATAGACCAATGGAACAGAACAGAGCCCTCAGAAATACCACACATCTACAACAATCTGATCTTTGATAAACCTGACAAAAACAAGAAATGGGGAAAGGATTCCCTATTTAATAAATGGTGCTGGCTAGCCATATGTAGAAAGCTGAAACTGGATCCCTTCCTTACACCTTATACAAAAATTAATTCAAGATGGAGGAAAGACTTAAATGTTAGACCTAAAACCATAAAAACCCTAGAAGAAAACCTAGGCAATACTATTCAGGACATAGGCGTGGGCAAGGACTTCACGACTGAAACACCAAAAGCAATGGCAACAAAAGCCAAAATGGACAAATGGGATCTAATTAAACTAAAGAGCTGCACAGCAAAAGAAACTACCATCAGAATGAACAGGCAACCTATAGAATGGGAGAAAAGTTTTACAATCTATCCATCTGACAAAGGGCCAATATCCAGAACCTACAAAAAACTCAAACATATTTAGAAGAAAAAATCAAACTACCCCATCAGAACATGGGTGAAGTATATGAACAGACACTTCTCAAAAGAAGACATTTATGCAGACAACAGACACATGAAAAAATGCTCATCATCACTGGCCATCAGAGGAATGCAATTCAAAACCACAATAAGATACCATCTCTCACCAGTTAGAATGGCAGTCATTAAAAAGTCGGGAAATAACGGGTGCTGGAGAGGATGTGGAGAAATAGGAACACTTTTACACTGTTGTTGGGACTGTAAACTAGTTCAACCATTGTGGAAGACAGTGTGGCGATTCCTCAAGGATCTAGAACTAGAAATACCATTTGACCCAGCCATCCCATTACTGGGTATATACCCAAAAGACTATAAATCATGCTTCTATAAAGACACATGCACACGTATGTTTATTGAGGCACTATTCACAATAGCAAAGACTTGGAATCAACCCAAATGTCCATCTATAATAGACTGGATTAAGAAAAGGTGTCACATATACACCATGGAATACTATGCAGCTATAAAAAAGGATGAGTTCATGTCCTTTGTAGGGACATGGATGAAGCTGGAAACCATCACTGAGCAAACTATCACAAGGACAGAAAACCAGACACCACATATTCTCACTCATAGGTGGGAATTAAACAACGAGAACACTTGGACACAGGGTGGGGAACATCACACACTGGGGTCTGTTGTGGGGTGGGGTAGGGGGAGGGATAGCATTAGGAGATATACCTAATGTAAATGACAAGTTAACGGGTGCAGCACACTAACATGGCACATGTGTACATATATAACAAACCTGCATGTTGTGCACATGTACCCTAGAACTTAAAGTAATAATAAAATAAAGTAAAATAAAATAAAAGATAGTACCTATATAAGAATTATAAAATGCCTAGAATTGTGCCTGGCACTATGAAGATGTTCATTAAATAAATTGCCAAGAGCTCATACATTACCTAAACTGCCATGTGGGAAATAAGGAAGCAGAGGGACCCATCGCAACCATGGTCACTCTGGGTACCACAACTCTTCTAACGGTCCAACAGCACCCCTTATTCCTTGGTTTTTATTTCTCCCAGCAACTCCTCGTTCCTTCACTTCTGTATCAGTCACATGGCTCTGTCACTGGCTTCTCTGCCTAACTCTGAGATTCTCTGTCCTCTCAGTGTCTCACTGAGTGCCTTCAAATTCCTTGACAGAAAGGATTTGACTGGTGTAGTTACTCAGGCCCTTCTTCCCGTAAAGCACAGATCTCAGACCAGACCAAATCTGAAGCTACTAGCCTCTCTTACATCCAGTCTTTAGCAATGACCATGGCTACAAAGTCTCATGACTCAAAACCCAGCAACTTCTGCCCTAGGAAGCTGGTAATAGGACCGTAAGCATTTTGAATTATGGTATAGTGACAAGCATGGCAGTTATTAAATCTAAGCCTCTTATTTTATAGATGACATCTTAGTCCTTTTGTATTGCTCTGACAAAATACCTCAGACCTGTCTTTCTTGCCTGTTCCTGTTTCCTCAGTGTCCAGTGCCTCGTACAACAATAAATATCTGTGGAGTAATAAATGAGTGATTAAAATGCCAATGAATGAACAAAGGCTGAATAGGACTTAAACTAGAGAAGAGTATGGTGAGGGTGCAGGGAAAGTAGCTATACAGTAAGAATCCTCTTATCTGAGGATGTCTTGGCCAATAATCCATTAGTCAAAAATTTTTGGTCAAATCAGTGAATTGTAGAAAAAAAGTGCTTTTATATAGAGTGCTACATGTCCCCAGTATCTCTTCTCCCAGTCTTTCTTGAAGTCATGGAAACCCAGATTTGAGCTGGGCATGAGGCCTCCTAGGCATTTTCCAGCCTGCAAGCAACTAAACATGGCCATGGAGACAAGCTCTGGCCAATGGGATGTGACAAAAGTAACAGGTCCAAATTTTATGATATCATGTCCAGTTGTTTCACCTATACCTTTGATATCAATTTTTATAAACTCCTCATTTTTATTGAAGGTTTTAAAAATGCTACTTAGTTTTTGTGAAAATAAGCTTTATTTTGTATTTCATCAGTTCACCTAATATTATATTGAATTACATGACAACAGTAACTACAATTGGAATAAACAGTTTAGGATCCAATAGACCTAATTCTTAGTAAGCAATAAGAATGCGTAAAAATAACGCAATTAGTGGGAGTGAAAGTCTACATGCAAACAGAGTTGCCTCTTAGCTGCAAGAACTTCACCTCCCACAGGTATCAATCAGAACATTTGCAGACAAGAGAGAGAGCCCCAGTTTACCTGGTTAGGCAGTAACATGAAGGTTTGTTAGGAGAATTTCTAGTACAAAAACAAAAGGCACAGGAATACTTCTGGGGTCTTTGGGGGGAAAAGATGAGTAGAAGAGATATAGCAACACTTCCAGAAGTGAACAGGATGAGAAAGAAATGCTTCTTAGATGGCTTCTCTCTTCTGGGCAGTGACCACCCCTCAGACTAGTCATCAGTGGGCAGTCTCACCATTGGTCACTACTGATATGTCCTTTCCCACAAGCTCAAAGGTTCTTAAAGACACAGTTCCTCTGATCTCCTGCAGGCTTGCTTCCTGCCATCTGGAAAAAAGTGCTGGTGGCCATGACGCTGGGCCAGTGCACAGCTCCTTATATACTTAGTAGACATAAGGGAGTTTTGCACTTCATGAGGAGAGGGGAAATGTTAGGATTTCTGGTCTTTTATTCCATGGCATGCTATGACTTCATAAACAATGTATATGCAAAAAAGCATGCTAGGCTTGGCCGACTTGTCCCTGAGGCTGTGTGCACATAAGAACAGCCTGTACTACCTGGAAAGTTGGCCCCACTCTCTCTATGGGATGTTTGTCCAAGAAAGAACAGCACACCTGCTCTGTCCCTGTGGCCTGGGAAGGAGGGCTTGCCAAAAACAGACATATCAAGAAACAGGAGAGAATTGGGGAAAAAAGTAGTGACATTAAGAGCCAGGGAAGTGCAGGCCTCAACCAGGAGACAGATACACACATACTGAGCATGAATTCTGTAAATGGCTGTAGATTGGATATGTGTGTTACTCTCCTATTGGGGTGTGTGTCAGCTTGCCCCTGAGAGCTGCCAGGTCTTCTGTGCTCTCATAGCTATTTTAGCATTAGCCACAGTAATCTATGTGCTTTTTGTCTATGTTTACATAAAACGGAGACCCCCTCAAGGCCAGGGACTGCATCTATACATGTGCTGATTGGTTCTCAGGAACCAACACATGCATAGATGCTCATTAATCATATGAATGAATGGATGAATGAATTAATGAAACATTATATAGTTTATAGAGCATTTTTATAATCATCATCTCACTTGATTTTCCCTCAAAACCCTCCTGAGCTAGACACAGCAGGCTTTATTTATTATCCTCACTTTACAGATGAGAAAACAACCTCAGAGAGGGCAAAGTAACTGCCAAAGTAAGTAACAAAACCTTAGCTCACAGTAGAACTTCAATCTCAGATTTCCTTCCCAGGGAAAAAATAAAAATAAAATGAGAAAGCATTACCTTCTGATGTGGAAGAGGAGACATATACCCTCTCATCTTTCTCCCTGGCTTTGGGGATGAGGACCCCGAGGCCCAGAGAGCCAGTTAGAGGCAGGTCCCCTGCCTCCCAGTCCAACACAGTGTCTTGTTTAGCGTACAGAGCCTCTCTCTGCTTCTCTGGATAGTAGTTCAGTTGGTTGGATACTGACACTGACAGAGAAGGAAATGATGATAAAACACTAGGAGAGCTGGTGGCATGGCATCTGTCTTCCTATCCACTGTGCCAAGAGCAAAGAGGCCAAGTATCCACCAGCCCAATTGTGTCAGCCACTGTTTTTGGCCCTGGTAGCTGAGGGACACAATGAACCCAAAGGGACTGAGTTCCTCTGTCCAGCTTCCTTCTCTGGGCTCTTAGCAGCCTTTCCTTGACTTCAATTTAAAAAAAAAAAAAAGAAAACGAGAGAATCAAGTTTATTCTCTCACCATCACACCGAAACGGCGTGAACAGATATTTGTCCCAGTAATGGGAAAACCACGTCCATAATCAGTGCTTTGGTCAGAAATAGCTCTCTCATTGCCTCCTTCCTAATGCACTTCACTTTGAATACCTCTTTTTCAGTGTGGCAAAAAATCATTTGACATGAGGGGTCATCTCAGCTGGAAAGTTCCTGCAGCCTCAAGTGCCCCGCTGACACCTGGAAATGGTGAGTGAGCTTGCCCAAACCTGGAACTGCTCACAGACCTCAAAGAGCAGGTGGAATCTGGGCAGAGGAGAGGGGAGTTGCTGCCAGGCCCGGGTCAGGAGACTGCATCTAGAGTCCTTATTCTGGTGGGAGAAAACCTCGCCTATTCCAACACATCTCATTCCAATGCCTGGAGTGGGCACAGAAGGGCAGTGTGTGTACTGAGTTACCCCTTAGAGACCTAGTCACCTACCCTATGGAAGTATATGAGGCTCTGCTCAGGATTGGGCAATTCCTGAGGCTTTTGCTCTCATGATCCAGCTCTTGGGTCTGTGCAACTTTCTCTGTTTTGCCCCTCATCACCTCAGATGCATGCTTTAGTCCCTTCATCTGTTTCCCCAAGATAATTGACTCATGCTAAGCATTTGGTACTGTGCATCACAGAAAGGGCAGGCTTCTACTATCTCCTGGCTCCAATCTGAATCACATTCCGTAACAGACACTACAAGACTCCAGCCCACATACCCTTGGGCCACTTTTGAGTCCACAAGCAGCTTCAATACATAGTTTGCAGAACACTTCAGCTTTCTATCTGCACCTCTCTACTTCTCCACCTGCAGGCTTTCTCCAGGACACCAAGCTTGCTCCACTCATACAGGACAGCCCAGAAACACCAGCCAGGAATAATCATCTTCAACCAATGAGGAACAAGAGTCTGGAAAAATACTCCAGTTTCTCCAACTCCAGATGAGGAAATGAGTTATTTCTGGCCAAAGCACTGATTATGGACATGGTTTTCCCATTATTGGGACAAATATCTGCTCATGCAGTTTGGGTGGGATGGCGACTCCAGATGAGGCAATTTAACACAGTTCTTTGGTCCCCTTGGGGCTGAGCCCCAGTTGTCCCTGTGAAGCCTCCTCACTAAAGCACCTTTGGGGCATTCTCCCTTCTCCACCACTCTCCCTACTCCCTCACTTGTGCTTCTTGGGATCACTCCAGATAAACTACCTGCCCCATTTCCCTTTTACTGCTGACAGTGGGAGCTAGAAGGCCTGGCTTCTAGTTCATTTGTACCATCCACTTGTTGGCCTTGACCAAGTCACACACATTTTAACATCTGTTTAGTTATCTCTTAAAAGAAGGAGTTGAACTAAGAGAGCTAAGAAGTGTAGATAGCAGAAAAAGCCACTGCTTGCTAGATAAGCAAGTCAAGCCCCCTCCAATTCCTCAGTTTCCCCAGTTTCCTTGTCTTGTAAAGCAAGGGAATTGGTCCAAATGGCCTCTTACCTTCTCCAGCTCTAAAAGCTACAAAATCTGTACCCCGCCACCACCACCCCATAATGTTCAGGGCTAATTACCAAAATGTGGAGTGAGAAAAAAGGATATGATTGGTCAAAGCCAATGTTGCTTTCAAGGTAGGGCAACCTGCCCTAAGTCATGTGGGTAACTGAGAAGAACGATGTGTTGTCTCTGAGATTCAGGCACTCCACAGGGCACACAGAAGGAAAGGCATCCATGAGTGCCCCTGACCAGAAATGCTGAGATGGTTCTTGATGCCTCCAGAAATTTCACTGCTGAGTTCTCCACAGCACATAATTCACAAGTATAAAATTGCAAATAAAGAAATGAAAGAAGGCCAGCCATCGTGGCACATGCCTGTAATCCCAGCACTTTGGGAGGCCAAGGTGGGCAGATCACCTGAGGTCAGGAATTCGAGACCAGCCTGGCCAACATGGTGAAACCCTGTCTCCACTAAAAATTCAAAAATTACCTGGGCATGGTGGCACATGCATGTAATCCCAGCTACTGAGGAGGCTGAGGCAGGAGAATTGCTTGAACCCCAGCAAGCACAGGTTGCAGTGAGCCGAGATCGTGCCACTGCATTCCAGCCTGGGTGAGAAGAGTGAGACTCCGTCTCAATAAAAAAGAAAGAAAGAGCACCTTGTTCCCCAAGATGACCTGATCACAAAGCATCCTGGATGCCATCTCTGAGATACAGGCAGCCCTCATTCCTGAAAGGTAACTATAGAAAACAAAAGGAAAAATCACTTTCTTTGCCTTAATGCTGTTTTAGAGTTATTAAAGCAGTTTGTCATCACTGCAGGGAGTGTTTAAACTACAGCACAAAGGAGATCCTGCTGTCTGGGTCCTGTGGTGGGCTCCAGGTCAGGCTGTGGGACACTAACCTGCTGGGCAAATCCCTTCATCTCTCCAAGCCACAGATTTGTCACTTATAAAATGGTGGCATTAAAACATACCTTGCAGACCTGTTGTGAGGATCAAACAGACTGTGTGTGCAAGGATTTTACACACTATCGCTGCTTCCTTAGACTCTAGAAATGCAGCGTGCTTGGTGGTGGCTCAGCACACATATGTTGCAGCCTGAAAGCACAGGGTCAGCCTTCAGCTGCCTTGTGCTGATTATATGTGGAGCAAGGCCAGGTGTGGGAGCTCATGCCTGTAATCCCAGCACTTCGGGAGGCTGAGGCAGCAGGATCGTTTGAGCCTGGGGGTTTCAGATCAGCCTGGTCAAGACAAAAAACTAGTGGACCATGGTGGCATGTGAATCTGCAGTCCTAGCTATTCAGGAGGCAGAGGTGGGAGGATCACTTGAACCCAGGAGTTTGAGGCTGCAGTGAGCTATGAGCATGCCCCTGCATTCCAGCCTGGGTGACAGAGAGAAACACTGTCTCTGAAAAAAGAAGATCTGGATCAAGTTCTTTACCTCTGTGCCTCAGTTTTGTTACCTCCAAAATGAGCATGATAATAATAGCTACTTCATAGGGGATTTGGGGAGATTAAATGTGATTATTTATATGAGGCTCTCAGATCAATGTCTGGCTGAGATAAGCTCTCAGAAAAACATAAGTTATTATTTCTATTACTTAGCATATGCTCCATGAGGGCAAGAATATTGCTCTATTTCCAGACCCTAGTACAATGCCTGACACATAATACTAAATCAATATTTATTTTCACTGCCTCCTCCCTCATCCATCTATGTGTTTCCTTCTCAAAACCTCTGTAGTCCCCTCAGTTGCTTCTCAGCCAGCACGGACTCTGGGATACATCCTAATTCATTTCCACTTATGTGTGCCTCTCCTCAAGCATGGTGCCCAGCCCTGGAAAAGAGTGGTGGGTTGAATGAGGGATCCAGACATTATAGCCCTAGCTGGGACCATTTTGGACACCATGTGTGTGGATGCAGGCTGAACTGGGCTAGAGGTAGGTCTTATTCAAAACAATGTGGCCTTGCTAAGAGGCAGTGACAGTTGGGGCCATTACCACTGCCTGGGTTGTGAGGCACCAGCTCAGAAGCCTGCAGACAGACGGAGTGGGCCTCTGCCCAGGGACATTTCAGGCAGATGTTTCTATGCCTACAAAGGCCAAAGAAAAATGAAAACTGCCACCAAAGCTACTTGACACCACATAAAACAACAGCTAAACAAACAAACAAACAACTGGCTGAATTCAACAGTAATTATGATTTCCTACTGAATGCAAAAGGCTGCCTTGTATAATAGAAGAGCACTTGATGTGGCCTAGGAAGGCTCATGTTCTGCTACTTCTTTTTTTTTTTTTTTTTTTTTTTTTGAGATGGAGTCTCACTTGTTGCCCAGGCTGGAGTGCAATGGCACGATCTCAGCTCACTATAACCTCCTCCTCCTGGGTTCAAGCAATTCTCCTGCCTCAGTCTCCTGAGTAGCTGGAATTACAGGCACACAACACCATGCTCGACTAATTTTTGTACTTTTAGTACAGAAGGGGTTTCACCATGTTGGTCAGGCTGGTCTTGAACTCCCAACCTCAGGTGATCCACCCACCTAGGCCTCCCAAAGTGCTGGGATTATAGGTATGAGCCACCGCGCCTGGCCATGCTACGACTTTTCTAAGCCTCAGTTTTCTTATCTGGAAAATGGTTTAATACTGTCTATACTATTTCCTCTCTCACTTATTGTGAAGATCACAATAAGAAAATGAACCTGAAGAACCTGGAAATTGTAGAGGGCTACATAAGTTTAAGGTAGATCAAAGTGTATTTTTGTATTTCTTCTTTAGCCACAAGGAAGAACCTTAACAATCACACCTTCAAGCCTCTCAAGGCTGTTAGCTACATCACGGCTTCCACTATATTTCCACCTCCTAGCACCGGGGCTGGCAACTGTAGATGCTTAATAAATTCACTGGCATTTCCATTTTCCTAATTTTTAAGAAACAGGGAAACATTATTTCCTGAAGTGAAAAAAGTATAATTTAGTGACTCAAACAGACCTGGGTTCAAATTCAGACTTGATCACTTAATAGCTGCCTAATCCTAATCAGCTAAGGACTATGAACCTTCCTGTCCTCATCAGGAAATTGTGGATGATGGGCCCTTATCATCCCAAGTTGCTATGGGAGAAAATAATGAGATAACATACCGTATTAGTCCATTTTCACACTGCTATAAAGAACTTCCCTGAGACTGGGTAATTTATAAAGGAAAGAGGTTTAATTGACTCACAGTTCCACATGCCTGGAGAGGCCTCAGGAAACTTACAATCATGGCAAAGGGGAAGCAGGCACCTTTTTCACAAGGCAGCAGGGGAGAGAGAGTGTGTGAAGGAGGAACTGTCAACCACTAATAAAACCATCAGATCTTGTGAGAACTCACATCACAAGAACAGCATGGGGGAAACTGCCCCCATGATCCAACAGCCTTGCACTTGATCCCTCTGTCAACACCTGGGGATTATAATTCAAGATGAGATCTGCATGGGGACACAAAACCATATGACACAACACATAAAATTTAGTTTTTACAAGTATGTCTCCAATGTCCTTCTCAATTCAAGAAAAGTTAGAACCACAAAGTATCTTTAAAATTCTTTATTTCAAGTTTATAAGGAGAAATCGAAATCCAAGGAGTTAAGATGACTTGCCAAGGTCACAAAGCTCTCAGATGTGCCCCTTATAGGCTGTCTTCCATCTGGGGAGCTGGTGTTTTGGGAGACACTGCAGCCTACACAAGGATCCTGGCCCAGGTCAGTACCTGCTCCCTCCCAGACAGTGCAAATAGTGCCATCTTCCTGCTGCCTCCCTCCCTGAGGTCCTTGGTAGGGATTATAACTATGGGGCTCTCGTGTAGTTTTTCTTATTGGGATCCTCTGATCAGCAGATTTCTTTATAGCTATTCATGCCTATGAAAGGAGTTTCAAATGCTTGGGACTGAAGGAACACAAAACCAGAAAGTGTGTGTGTTTATCCCTATTTTTTTTTTTACTGATCCTACATTTTAATTACCATGATCCCCATCTGCTTTTTTTCTTCAATAAGGAGAAAAGTACTAGAGCACATATTTTATGACGTTGCTCTAAGCATGCAAAGCACTTGGATTCTGCATAGCTCATTGTATTTCCCTAGGAATACACTAATTACATTTACCCAAGCCATGTGCTCCCATTCCAGTTGAGAAACATCCACACTGAAAAGCTTCTGCTGCGGGGAAGAGCAGATGGGAAACATAGATAAAAGAAGAGCTCCTTGTTGGGGGAAGGGGCCCGACTGCCAACTGCTACAACTCCTTCTTTGCTTATCACAGCAATGGAGATCAGGGATAGATAAATGGAGGAATGAGAGACTAACAAAGTGTAGACTAGGAGCCCCCAAAGTGTTCTCTGTAGAGCACAAATTCTCAAGGACAATAGATATTCAACAAACATGTGGGCGTGGGAGGGTACTCGAATTTAAGAAATGTTCTGTTACATAGAATGACAATTATTCTCAGAGCCTTTCACATGAGAATATGCATATTATGAAATCAGGCAGCTGTTTTTTTTGGAGAGGGAGGCATAGAGAGAAATGTAACAGAGAGAGAAACAAGACAAAGCAAATCCCTTGCAATCTGTCAAAGTCCCACTGCTAGGAAGGTAAGGACACTTGGGCAAAGTGTTATAAGCGTCCAGGTCTCAATTATCCCACCCTTAAAAATTAGAGAGTTGTTCTGGATAATCTCTGAGGTTCATCTTTGAGTCTGGTTTCTGTAGGTTTAGTATAGCTAACAGTGGTGGCTTATGGATCTCCTTGTTTAAACACAGACACACACGTACGTATGCATGCAAAGCTACTAGGGGAGCTGAGGCAGAAAGATGCTTTGACCCTGGGTTTGAATCCAGCCTAGGCAACACAATGAGGCACTCTCTCTAAAAAAATAAAATAAATTTTTAAAACCCAAAGCCAGTCTATCTATTTCCAACCAAGAGGCTGCTGCTGTGTCTCTGCTCTGCCTCAAAGCCAAAGAGGCGAATATACCTTGGCCTGACACTGTAATCTTGAGTCTAAAGGGTGGCATTAGGAGAAGAGTGAGCCAGAGACAGAGCACCAAGCCTGCTAGGGCTACACGTGGCCATGGGCTGTGGAGAAGGTTGCAACTATCTCTGAGAATGAGACTGTAACTGTCTCCCAGCCCTGGAGGAAGAAACCTGTTGTCCATGAGAACTGGGCATGAAGAGCTTCAGACACTTCTCTTCCAGGAAATCTTCTGTCCCTTCTGGTCTAAGTCACATGAACATTCTGTGTATTTCAATAATACCCTAGTCTTACTGAACTCAAAGGGTGTATTGTAATTTGTCTTTTTGTAATTTTTTTTTATCATGAAAAGGCTCTGACATCTAAAGATGTAAAAACAATAATGTAATGAATTCCTATGTACCCATCACTCAGATTCAACAATTATGAATTCATGGCCAATCTCGCTTCATTTTGATGCCCATCCATATCCCTCCCCACCATATTATTTTAAAGCAAATCCCAAATATCAAACCATTTCATCACATTATTTCATGTGTACATATCATTATGTATCTTAAAAAGAGAAGGACTCTTTAACATAATTATCACAACTAAAAAATTAGGAATAATTTCTGTTTTTTTTTGAGACAGTCTCACTCTGTCACCAGACTGGAGTGCAGTGGCACGATCTCGGCTCACTTCAACCTCTGCCCCCTGGGTTCAAGCGATTCTCCTGCCTCAGCCTCCTGAGTAGCTGGGACTACAGGTGCCCGCCACCACGACCAGCTAATTTTTGTATTTTCAGAAGAGAAGGGGTTTCACCATATTGGCCAGGCTTGTCTCGAACTCCTGACCTTGTAATCTGCCTGCCTCGGCTTCCCAAAGCACTGGGATTACAGGCGTGAGCCACTGCGCCCAGCAGGAATAATTTCTTAATCATTAAATATCCTGTCAAAGTTCACATTCCTAAACATCTCATAAATGTCATGTTTTTTAGCACTATGCTTGTTTGAATCAGGAATCCAAATAAATCCCATCATTGCAGTTGGTTGCTATGTCTCTGAGATTCTTTTACTCTACAGATTCCATCTCCATCAATTTTTTTCCTTGCAATTTTTTTGTTGAAGAAACGGAGTTGTTCATTCTATAAATTCCCCAGAATCTACATTTTGCTGATGGAATCCCCATAGTGCAGTATTTTGTTCTTTCATCTTCTCCATTTCCTGAAAACTGGTAGTTGGATCTAGAAGCTTCAGCCATATTGAACAATATTTTTTGGCAAGTAGTTCCTTTCTTACTTATATTGCCATTTACTAGAGAGTAGGCCCTTTTAAGGGCAGGATCACTTCCTGTTTCATGTTCCTAAGAATGTCACCCACATTGAATCATGTTCCTATGAATGAGGGTCACCCCCGGTGTCTAACTGGTACATAGTAGATGCTCAATTGTATTTGTAGAATTAGTAAGTGAATATAATCAACATAACAGAGAAAAGCAGATTTAAAATATAATATGTCATAACAGAACTTCCTCAGAAACTAATTTTCAAAATCACGAGTCACATGATTTGCTCTAAAGCCAATTTCAGCATAAGCTGGGTATATCTCAAATCCTAAATAAGAGGGCCATACAACCTTTCATATTGGGTGGTTTCTGACAAGCTTTTTGCAGTTACATCAACCCTAGTTCCCTATATTCACTACAGTCTTAGTAACCAGCTTGCCTTCCTCAAACCTGTCAAGATTTGTTATGACTTATGTTTCTGCCTGTTACTTTTTCACCTAGAAGTTCCTCATTCATTAATTCACAGATATTATTACATAGTTACTAAAAGTCAAGCACTGGAGATGCAATGCTGAAACAAGATGATGATCCTAGCCTTGTGGAGCATGTAGTAAGAGAGACAGACTTTAAGTAATCACTGATATAAATTTAAATTACCGGCTGGGTGTGGTGGCTCACGCCTGTAATCCTAGCACTTTGGGAGGCCGAGGCAGGTGGATCACCTGAGGTCAGGAGTTTGAGACCAGCCTGGCCAACATGGTGAAACCCCATCTCTACTAGCCAGGTGTGGTGGTACATGCCTATAACCCCAGCTACTTAGGAGGTGAGGCAGGGGAATTGCTTAAACCCAGGAGGCGGAGGTTGCAGTGAGCCGAGGTCGCACCTCTGCACTCCAGCCTGAGCAACAGAGCCAGACTCGGTCTCAAAAAAGAAGAAAAAATAAAGAGAAGCCACAGACTTGGAGAGGATGATTTGTCATGCCACTTTAGCACATATAGGTGTTTTCAGCTTGGGACACAAACACACAATTGGATCAATATGAAAAGTCCTTTTTTATTATCCTCTTCCATAATATCCATAAACAATATCTGCATGTATCCAAGAATTATATAAATAATATATTTAAAATTCTGTAACTTGCTTTTCTCATTTTTAAAATTTCTATCAGTTATTTTTATCTACTCTGTAGTAATCTGTCGTATGACACACATGTCATAGTTTTCCCTTTTTATCCATTCTTCTGTTGACAGGCACTTAAATTTCCATAAACCTTTTACTACTACACTTGATGTTGTGTAAGTTCTAGTGTTCTATACCACTGTAGGATGACTACAGTTGACAATAACATATAGTTTCAAATAGTTAGAAGGAGGATACTGAGCATTCCCAACACAAAGAAATAATACATGTTTGAGATGATGGATATGCTAATTACCCTGATCTGATCACAATACATGTATCGAAACATCACTGTGTACCCTATAGATATGCACAATTATTTGTCAACTAAAAATAAATACAACAACAAATAAATAAGATAGTATGATAGCTCTGTTTAGAGGTATGTTTCAGAGTATATTTTTAGCTGCGCATGGTGGCTCACACTTGTAATCCCAGCATTTTGGCAGGCTGAGGTGGGCAGATCCCTTGAATCCAGGAGTTTGAGACCAGCCTGGGCAACATGGCAAAACCCCAACTCTACAAGAATACAAAAATATAGCCGGGCATGGTGGCACATGCCTGGAGTCCCAGCTAGTCAGGAGGCTGAGGTGGGAGAATCGCTTGAACCTGGGAGGTCGAGGCTGCAGTGAGCTATAATTGTGCCACTGTACTTCAGCCTCGGCAACAGAGAGAGACCCTGTCTCAAAAACAAAACAAAACAAACAAAAAAACCAAAGTATAGTTTTATACTTTTTTATTTCTAATTTAATTATACTGAGATTAGAGAAATGGTCGTAGGCTATTGACTCTGAAGTTTCATGAAGCTTTCTTTGCTCCTCTTACATGGTCAATTTTTTAAACGGTGCATGCGTATTGGATTAATATGTACATTTTTTATTTGTTGGGTTCAAAACTTTCTCTCTACCCATTAGGTCAGAGGGTCAGAAAATTATTGCTTTGGGGCCAAAACCAGCCTGCTTTTGTAAAGTTTATTTGAACTCGGCCTCATACATTCGTTTACATGTTGCCTGTGGCTGCTTTTGTGCTACCACGGCAGAGTTGAGTGGTTGTGGCAGAGACCATATGTAGCCCGCTAAACCTAAAATATTTACTATCTGGCCCTTCCCAGAAAAAAAATTGTCATCCTGTGTTAGATAAGGCTTTAAACTGTGTGATTCAAAATTTCAGTTTTTACTAATTTTAAACTGTTTAATCTATTAGTTCCTGGTATTGGTATGATAAAAATCCCCTACTGTAAATGTGGATTTCTCCACTGTTTAAAATTCTGACTAATTTTGGTTCATGTTTTGGCCCAAGGAAGGTCCTGGATGTCCAAGACCTTCACTCTCTCTACTCTGCTGCCCTCCAACCACCTTTTTCCATTTAGAATTTTTAAAGACATGAGCCAGGTCTCCAGCCTGGGGGCCTCGATCTCTAGGAGATAAATATGAAGCCTTCAGAGTGTTTTTCTTTGATTTGATTTGAGGAAGGTATTCAGGAAATGATAGCTGTCAAGGAAAGACAAAATATTTCCATGTCCTGACAGCAAATGCCCATTTCACCCTGACAGCAAAGGCACAGCCTCTGGCCCCAATCACCCTTCTTTTAAAAAAGTCTAGCAATGTCTGTAGGAAGCATGATTGTGGGGAGAGACCCACAACCAGGAAATTTCGGCAGTGTGTTCCACACGGTGTGGAGCATGCACATTCAGAAGGTGACTGGCAGGATTTATTGGAAGGAAGATAATTTGCCAACCATTCTACTGACTGCTTAACCTTCTACAGTTGCCAGAGATAAGTCAGGAATTAGGAGACGTGGCAAGTTCCACCACAGATGTTGCATTGCTGAGGTCATCAGCAGTGACCCAGATAAAAGGGTGTATGATGTGACACCTTGTCTAGTACTGTTCATAAAAGTACAGATTTGACTCTGAAAGGAGTAGGTTATTGAATTTTATTTATTTCAAATCAGGCAAACAAATGTGTATAGTCCAAACACTATGTACCAAGCAGTAAGCAAATCTCTTACATATTTTATCGAGTTTAAACCTCATGAAAGTTCCCATTGCCAGATGAGTAAACTAAGGTCACACAACTGGTAACTGTTTGCCATAATAAGAACAAATTTCATCAGGCTCTGAGGCCTATTTTCTCTTCCTTCAGAAGAAAGAGAACACTCACACTTGGAATGAGGATCACACCAGGACACATGGGTCCATAATGCAAAGCCAGGTGGGGCAAGTGCCTCAGGAAGGTGCAAGTGATTATGCTAGTGTGAAGACTGGGAGGAAGAGAGCCAGTAATTACTGAATACTTACTTAGTATCAGGTCCCTTGACTGTGTTATACAATTCATCCTCAAGGAAACCCTCTAGGGGAAGCATCAGTGTTTGATTCTACAGATAAGGAAACTGAGCCACATAACGTGGCAGATCACAGAGGTATTATGGGTTAGAACCACAATAGAATTGAATTTGAGCTCATCTTTTTCTAATTCTATTCCTTTCCGTTATGCCATTTTCTGAGAGATCACATCCAGATTTAAGGAGGCAAGAGGAAACTTGAATAAACCTTTAGAGAGAATTTGTTATTTAAGATAACGCATGGAAACATTGGGATTTCAGCTGGTGGAGGTGGAATGGGGGTCATTCTAGCCAGGGAGATCATAGGAGCAAAGGTAGAAATAATAAGGACGTGTCCCTGGAACAGTGAGCCACAGGGTTTGGCATGAACTTGAGGTGCAGAGAGCAGAGAGGGGGCCAAAGATGAAAGCTTGCTCTCCCTAGGGAGGGCCTGGTCAGGCAGGGTTCTGTCCACGTCAGCACAACTACAACAGGATTCTCCCACTGAGGAGAGCAGCTGTTGGGTTTGTGGGGAAGGCTCCAGATGCAACAAAGCTGTGGTTAGTTAGCAGAATTTGACTTTGCCATCTGTATATGGGGAAAAGGAGAACAGGAAATCTGGAGTCATGAGTGGCTTGGAGATTAAGATAGGAAGAAACAATGCTGTCAATATCCACAGATGATATATATGTCTACACAAAAAAATCCCAAGAGAATCTAGAATTTGTAGAATTATAGAACTATTGTTAGCTAATAAAATGTGGTATATTTTATGGCCTTAAAAATGAAGGAATATCTGACACCTGATCCAACATGGATGAACCTTGAAGACATGATGCTCAGTGAAATAAGCCAGTCACAAAAGAACAAATATTGTATCATTCCATTTATATGAGGTATCTAGAGAAGTCAAATTCATAGAGACACAAAGTAGAATGGTGATGGTCAAGGGCTACAGGGAGGGGGAAATGGGGAGTCAGTTTTTAATGGATGGAGTTTCAGTTTGGGAAGATGAAAAAAATTCTGGAGATGAATAATGGTGATGGTTGTACAACAATGTAAATGTACTTAATTCCCCTGAACTGTACACTTAAAAACAGTCAAAATGGTAAGTTTTATGTTACATGTACTTTATCATGATTTTAAAATAGAATTTAAGTATGTGCATAGATGAGAAACTTGGAAACACAAAAACATTTATTATGCATTGGGTTAGTAAGGTGATGGGTAACTTTCTTCTATATGTTTATTGCTATAAAGTATTTGCAAAGAATAAAAATATTAAAGAAAAAATGGACAAATAACTTAAATAGATTTTTCTCAAAAAAGCATATATAAATAGCCAATAAGCACATGAAAAGATGCTTGGAATCATTAGCAATTAGGAAATGAAAAAATTACAATGAGATACTTCACACACACTAGGATGGCTACAGTTATTTTTTAATAGAAAATAACAGGTGTTAGCAAGGGTGCAGAAAAATGGAAATTTTCATACACTGCTGATGGGAATGTAAAATGGTACAACCACTTTGGAAAACAGTTGGGCTGTTCCACAAAAAGTTAAACATAGCGTTACCATATGACCCAGCAATTCTGTTCCTAGGTATATATTCAATAAAAATAAAAACATATGTCTACACAAAAACTTGTACATGAATGCCCATAGCAGTATCATTCATAATAGCCCAAAGTGGAAACAGCCCAAATGTCAATCAACTGATAAATGGACAAAATATATCCATGTAATGTCATTCTGCCACAAAGGAATGAAGGGAGGTGTGTGGGAACACTGCACTTTCTAATAAATTTTTCCATGAACCTAAAACTACTCTAAAAAATAAAGTTTATTAATTGGAAAAAAAGAGAGAAGGAAAAGAAGAAATGAGTGTAAATACTTCATTAGTTACTGCCATAGTGAGTTCTGGTTGCTCCAACAAAATACCATAGTCTGGGTGTCTTAACAGACATTTATTTCCCATAGTTCTGGAGGCTGGGAGGTCCAAGATAAAGGTGCCTGCCATTCAGTTCCTGGTGAGGGCTCTCTTTCTGATTTGCAGACAGCCTCTTTCATGTTGTATCTTTATAGAGAGGAAGCTCTGGTGTCCCTTTCTTTCCTTATAAGGGTGCCAATCTCATCACAGGGGCTCCACCCATCATAAATTCATCAAAATCTAATCACCTCCCAAAGGTCCCACCTCCTAATACCATCACATTGAGGGTTAGGATTTCAACATATGAATTTCAGGTGGACACAAACATTCAGTCCACCACAGCTACTAATACCACATTAGAAGTAACATGCTACAACATGGATGAACTTTGAAAACATGCTAAGTGAAAGAAGCCAGACACAAAAGACTACATGGTATATGGTTCCATTTCTGTGAAATGACCAAAACAGGCAAATCTATGCAGACAGAAAAAGATTAGTGATTGTCAGGACCAGGGGGAGGGAGAGATAGGGAGTAACTTCATAATGGGTACAGGATTTCCTTGGGGTGACGAAAATATTCTTGAAATAGTGATTATTGCACAACATTATAAGCGCATGTAATTTCACTGGATTATGCACTTTAAAATGTTACATGTATCTTACCATAGTAAAAAATGCTATCATTCATTTTTAAAAGGTGGCTACTCAAGAGAAACTTTTTGCAAATGTGCACAAGAGGACATATTTACAATTGCAAACTTTAGTTAGTATGAGGACAAAAGAAACTTATGTTTCCCTAATAGAGCAACAGATAAACTGTGATTGAGACCCTGGAACACTAAGCAACAGTACATAAGTGTTCATAGTAACATTATAATAGCCAAAGGTGGAAACAGCCAAAAATCCATCAACTGATGAATGGATAAGCAGTGGATATCTATCCATTCTTCTTTCCCCCATTCCCTCACTAAGCCAATCCTTGTCTTTCTCACCCTTGGCTCCATTCAGCACTTTGAGGGGCTTCTCACACATGAGTACGGCGTCCCTAACTGCATGTCCAAGCTCTACCACTCTCTCCTCCCTGAAAACATCCATCCCTTAGCCACTCCTCAGGCCTAGGGCAGCACACACTGATTGTGCAGTCCTCTGGAGAATGGGCCTGGGAACAGGCCCATGCAGACCCTGAAGGCAGGAAGACAGGGAATGCAGGAATCTGAGGTTTCTAAAACAGGATCCAGAGGGCTGTTTACCCTGTGGGGAGCGGCTTGGACATTGGAGAACTAGAGTGGGGCCCTCTAAATCATGGAGCCCATACCAGACCTTTGGGTGCTCAGATCTATGGGTGGTACTGGATTTAGATAGCCATGAATTCTATCTATGTGGAAGGTATTGCTCCCAAAATCATACTGTCTAAGCAATAAGACTTGGAATCTCAGCACGCAAGGCCTGTGAACATCAGTACTTAATGTACTTCCTCTGAAAGGCAGTTTTGCAGGTTGATTCCAGGGACAAAGAAGACAAAGATGGGTTTTAGCAGCTGCTAGCTTGTGCTGTCAGTTGTGCCCCAGCAATGAGCCATGAGAAGAATTCTGAAAGCTGGACTCCCCTGTGACTCTTGGTGGTTAAGGTAGTTTTCTTTCTGGAAGTAGCCATGTCATTTCTGCCAACACTCAGGCCACCTACTTGTCACATTCATTCATATTCCCTGGGTGAAGGTGGCTGAGGCTGACTTTGTAGACACCGCAATGTTACTCCTCAGCCCCTCAGGTTTCTGGAAGTCGTACTCTTATTTATAGAATGGCCTCCAACCTGTAGCTTCCCTTCAACAAAGACCATCCATGGCATTGTGGATCAAAAGTAGCTATAGTTGGCCAACTTTTCTATCAATTTTCTGCTCACCCCAAGTCCTGCCAAGTTTGTAGAAAGCTTCAATTTGCCCAGTTCTTTCTTCCAGACATATATGTTGGCATAGACATTGGTCAAGAAAGCAAAACTCAGCTTCTCTATAAGGATTGTAGGGATCTTGAAACCTTATTTATTCTATCTCTGTGGATTTCCATCATCCCAAACTTACAAAGATAGAACATCACTTTCTTGACATTCTCTCAGTTTTTAAAAATTTAACTTGTAAATTCCAGGGGTACATGTGCAAGTTTTTTATATAGGTAAATTTGTGTCACGGGGTTTTGCTGTACACATTGTTTTGTCACCCAGGTGTTAAGCCTAGAACCCATTAGCTATTTTTCCTGATCCTCTCTCTCCTCCTACTCTTTACCCTCCAACAGGCCCCAGTGTGTGTTGCTCCCCTCTATGTGTCCATGTGTTCTCATCATTTAACTCTCACTTCAGTTCTTGCACTTAACATAATAATCACTACCTCATACATTCTGCTGCATTCTACAAAGTGCTTCCACATAAATTATTTATTCTGTGTGCTTTTTTTGGTTATGTTTATTTTTAATTGAAACAATTATACATATTGTGGGTCAAATGCGATGTTTTGATACATGCATACCTTGTGTAATGATCATATCAGCATTGTTAGCATATCCATCCTCTCAAATATTTATCATTTCTTTGCGGTGGGAACATGCAAAATCCTCTTTTCTACTTATTTTGAGAGATACAATACCTTACCTTATTGTTGACTACAGTCACCATGCTGTGCAATAAGATACTGTAACTTATTTTTCCTTTCTAAATGTAATCTTGTACCCATTGACCAACCGCTCCCCTTCCCACTCTCCTTCCTACTCTCCCCAGTCTCTGGTAACCACCGTTTTATTCACTACCTCTGTGAGATTAACTTTTTCAGATTGTTTAGATTTTTTTAGACAAGAAACATTCTTATCTTTTTCTGTATCTTAAAGGAAAAGTTTTCAGCTTTTCTCTGTTTGGTATGATGTTAGCTATGGGTTTGTCATTATGACCTTTATTGTGTTCAGATACAGACCTTCTATACCCTAATTTCTTGAGAGTTTTTATCATGACAGGATGTTGCATTTTGTCAAATCCTTCTTCTGCATCTGTTGAGATAATCATGTTTTTTGCCCTGCTTTCTGTTAATGTAGTGTATTACATTTACTGCTTTACATATGTTAAATCATCCTTGCATTCCTGGGATGAATCCCACTTGATCACAGTGAACCGTCTTTGAAATTGTGCTGATGAATTCTCTTTGCTAGTTTTTTGTTGAAGATTTTTGCATCTATATTCATTGGTGATATTGGCCCATAGTTTTTTTTGTTGTTGTGTCTTTGTCTGATTCTGGTATTGGGGTAATGCTGGCTTTGTTAAACGAGTTTCGAAGTATTCCTTCTTTCTCAATTTTCTGGAATAGTTTGAGAAGAAGCAGTTATCAGGTCCTGGGCTTTTCTTTGATGGGAGACTTTATTACCGATGTAATTTTCTCACTCATTATGGCCTGTTAAAATTATCTATTTTTCATGAGTCAATTTTGGTAGGTTGTATGTGTTCAGAAATTCATCTATTTTTTTCTAGGTTATCCAGTTTGTTGGAGTATAATTTTTCACAATAGTCTCTCATGATTTTTTGTATTTCTATGTTATCAGTTGTATTGTTTCTTTTTTTTTTTTGAGATGGAGTTTCGCTCTTGTTGCCCAGGCCAGGGTACAGTGGCATAATCTCAGCTCACCACAACCTTCGCCTTCTGAGTTCTAGCAATTCTCGTGCCTCAGTCTCCTGAGTAGCTGTGATTACAGAGACCTGCTATCATGCCTAATTTTATTTTTGGATTTTTGTAGAGACAGAGTTTCACCATGTTGGCCTGGCTGGTCTTGAACTCCTGACCTCAGGGGATCTGCCCACCTCAGCCTCCCAAAGTACTGGGATTACAGGTGTCAGCTACTGCACCCAGCTATATTGTTTCCTTTTTCATCTGATTTGAGTCCTCTATTTTAGTCTATGTAAAGGCTTGTTCACTTTATCTTTTCAAAAACACAACTGCTCATTTTGTTGATTTTTCTATTTCTTTTAGTATCTTTCAGTTATTTATGCTCTGATCATTATTTCCTTCTTTTTACTAATTTTGGGTTTGATTTACCTTTTCTTTTTTTTTTTTTTTAAGTTCCTTGTGGTACAATGTTATTGGTTACTTAAGATCTTTGCCAGTCTAGTGGTGATGAATTCCCTCAACTTGTGCTTGTATGGGAAGGACTTTATTTCTCCTTCACTTCTGAAGGATCACTCTGGTAAGTATAGTATTTTTGACCAGCAGTTTTTTCTCTTGCAGCACTATGACTATATCATTCCATGTTCTCCCAGCTTGTGAGGTTTCTGCTGAGAAATCTGCTAATAATCTTTGTTGTGCCTTTTATAATTCTAAAATCAGATACTTCATTAATTAAATATTCTCCCTTATTATAAAATTTAATGTTATAAATTTCTGATTATTGACTTATCTAAACCTCATGAAGTATCTTTCTGAGGGTGAGGGTGGATAGTGTTGGGGTAATGAGAGAAACTGGGGAAGTGGGGAGTCGAGGGGCAACCAGAGGAAGATGAGGCACTAGAAAAGAGTTTGTGGGAGCCAAGGAGTGCCTTAGACATCTGGAGTCTGGCAGTAGCATGATAATGGGTGGAGGGCTAGCTTGGGCAACACCCATGAAAGGGGTGCTGAATTTTATTGATGCCCTTTTCTGCATCTATTGAGACAATCATGTGGTTTTTGTCATTGGTTCTGTTTATGTTATGGATTACATTTATTGATTTGCATATGTTGAACCAGGTTTGCATCCCAGGGATGAAGCCGACTTGATCGTGGTGGATAAGCTTTTTGATGTGCTGCTGGATTTGGTTTGCAAGTATTTTATTGAGGATTTTTGCATCGATGTTCATCAGGGATATTGGCCCCAAATTTTCTTTTTTTGTTGTGTCTCTGCCAGGTTTTGGTATCGGGATGATGCTGGTCTCATAAAATGAGTTAGGGAGGAGTCATTCTTTTTCTGTTGTTTGGAATAGTTTCAGAAGGAATGGTACCAGCCCCTCTTTCTACCTCTGGTAGAATTCGGCTGCGAATCTGTTTGGACTTGGGTTTCTTTTTGGTTAGTAGGCTGTTAATTACTGCCTCAATTTTAGGACTTGTTACTAGTCTATTCAGGGATTCAACTTCTTCCTGGTTTAGTCTTGGGAGGGTGTGTGTGTCCAGGAATTTATCCAATTCTTCTAGATTTTCTACTTTATTTGTGTAGAGGTGTTTATGGTATTCTCTGATGGTAGTTTGTATTTCTGTAGGATCAGTGGTGATATCCCCTTTATTGTTTTTTATTGTGTCTATTTGATTCTTCTCTCTTCTTTGTTAGTCTGGATAGCAGTCTATTTTGTTAATCTTTTCAAAAAACCAGCTCCTGGATTCATAGATTTTTTGAAGAGTTGTTCATGTCTCTATCTCCATCAGTTCGACTCTGACCTTAAGTATTTGTCTTCTGCTAGCTTTTGAATTTGTTTTCTCTTTTCTAATTCTTTTAATTGTGTCGATTTTAGATCTTTCCCGCTTTCTCCTGTGGGCATTTAGTGCTATAAATCCCCATCTAGACACTGCTTTAGCTGTGTCCCAGAGATTCTTTGTGTTGTGTCTTTGTTCTTATTGGTTTCGTTCTCATTGTTTCAAAGAACTTATTTATTTCTGCCTTCATTTTGTTATTTACCCAGTCATCATTCAGAGGCAGGTTGTTGAGCTTCCATGTAGTTGTGTGGTTTTTGAGTGAGTTTCTTAATCCTGAGTTCTACTTTGATTGAACTGTGGTCTCAGAGACTGTTATGATTTCTGTTCTTTTGTATTTGCTGAGTAATGTTTTACTTCCAATTATGTGGTCAGTTTTAGAATAAGTGTGATATGGTGCTGAGAAGAATGTATATTCTGTTGATTTGGGGTGGAGAGTTCTGTAGATGTCTGTTAGCTCAGCTTGGTCTAGAGCTGAGTTCAAGTCCTGAATATCCTTGTTAATTTTTTGTCTCGATCTAATATTGACAGTGGGTGTTAAAGTCTCCCACCATTATTGTGTGAAAGTCTAAGTCTCTTTGTAGGTCTCTAAGAACTTGCTTTATGAATCTAGGTGCTCCTGTATTGGGTACATATATATTTAGGTTAGCTCTTTTTGTTGCATTGATTCTTTTACCATTATGTAATGTCCTTCTTTTTTTTTTTTGATTTTTTTTTAATCTTTGTTGGTTTAAAATCTGTTTTCTCAGAGACTAGGATTGCAACTTTTTTTTTTTTTTTTTTTTTTGCTTTTTATTTGCTTGGTAAATATTCCTCCATCCCTTTATTTTGATCCTATGTGTGTCTTTGCATGTGAGATGGGTCTCCTGAATACAGCACACCAATGGGTCTTGACTGTATCCAATTTGCCAGTCTGTGTCTTTTAATTTGGGGCATTTAGCCCATTTACATTTAAGATTAATACTGTTATGTGTGAATTTGGTCCTGTCATCGTGATGCCAGCTGGTTATTTTGCCCATTAGTTGATGCAGTTTCTTCATAGTGTCTTTGGTCTTTATATTTTGGTATATTTTTGCAGTGGCTGGTACCATTTTTTCGTTTCCATATTTAGTGCTTCCTTCATGAGCTCTTATAAGGCAGGCCTGTTGGTGACAAAAGTCCCTCAACATTTGCTTTTCTGTAAAGGCTTTTATTTCTCCTTTGTTTATGAAGCTTAGTTTGGCTGGATATGAAATTCTGGATTGAAAATTCTTTTCTTTAAAAGTGTTGAATATTGGCCCCTACTCTCTTCTGGCTTGCAGGGTTTCTGGAGAGATCTGCTGTTAGTCTGATAGCCTTCCCTTTGTGGGTAACCCGACCTTTCTCTCTGACTGCCCTTAACATTTTTTCCTTCATTTCACCTTTGGTGAATATGATGATTATGTGTATTGTGGTTGCTCTTCTTGAGGAGTATCTTAGTGGCGTTCTCTGTATTTCTTGAATTTGAATGTTGGCCTGTCTTACTAGGTTGGGGAAGTTCTCCTGGATAATATCCTGAAGGGTGTTTTCCAACTTGGTTCCATTCTCCCCGTCACTTTCAGGTACACCAATCAAACATAGGTTTGGTCTTTTCACACAGTCCCATATTTCTTGGAGGCTTTGTTTGTTCCTTTTCATTCTCTTTTCTCTAATCTTGTCTTCATGCTTTATTTCATTAAGTTGATCTTCAGTCTCTGATCTCCTTTCTTCTGCTTAATCAATTCAGCTATTGATACTTATGTATGCTTCATGAAGTTCTCATGCTGTGTTTTCAGCTCCATCGGGTCATTTATGTTCTTATCTAAACTGGTTATTCCAGTTACCAGTTCTTGTAACCTTTTATCAAGGTTCTTGGCCTCCTTGCATTGGGTTAGAACATGTTCCTTTATCTTGGAGGAGTTTGTTATTACCCACCTTCTGAAGCCTACTTCTGTCAATTTGTCAGACTCATTCTCCATCCAGTTTTGTTTCCTTGCTGGTGAGGAGTTGTGGTCCTTTGGTGGAGAAGAGGCATTCTTGGTTTTGGAATTTTCAGCATTTTTGAGCTGGTTTTTTTTCTCATCTTTGTGGATTTATCTACCTTTGATCTTTGATGCTGAGTACCTTTGGATGGGGTATTTACGTGGGCCTCCTTTTTGTTGTGTTGATGTTATTGTTTTCTGTTTGTTAGTTTTCCTTCTAACAGTCAGGCCCCTCCGCTGCAGGTCTGCTGGAGTTTGCTGGAAGTCCAATCCAGACTCTGTTTGCCTGGGTAACACCAGTGGAGGCTGCAGAATAGCAAAGATTGCTGCCTGCTCCTTCCTCTGGAAGCTTTGTCCCGGAGGGGCACCCACCAGATGCCAGCCGGTGTTCTCCTGTGTGAGGCGTCTCCCAGTCAGGAGGCACAAGGGTCAGTGACCCACTTAAGGAGGCAGTCTGTCCCTTAGTAGAGCTCAAGCACTGTACTGGGAGATCTGCTGCTCTCTTCAAAGCCAGCAGGCATGAACATTTAAGTCTGCTGAAGTTGTGCCCACAGCTGCCCCTTCCCCCAGGTGCTCTGTCCCAGGGATATGAGAGTTTTATCTGTAAGCCCCTGACCGAGGCTGCTACCTTTCTTTCAGAGATGCCCTGCCTAGAGAGGAGGAATCTAGAAAGGCAGTCTGGCTACAGTGGCTTTGCTGACCTGCGGTGTGCTCTGCCCAGTCTGAACTTCCCAATGGCTTTGTTTACACTGTGATGGGAAAACTGCCTAGTCAAGCCTAAGTAATGGCGGTCTCCCCTCCCCCCATCAAGCTTGAGTGTCCCAGATTGGCTTAAGACTGCTGTGCTGGCAGCGAAAATTTCAGGCCAGTGGATCTTAGCTTGCTGGGTTGCATGGGGGTGGCTCCCTGGCTTCAGCCCCCTTTCCAGGGGAGTGAATAGTTCTGTCTCGCTAAGGTTCCAGGCACCACTAGCATATGAAAAAAAACCCCTGCAGCTAGCTTGGTATCTGCTCAAATGGCCACCCAGTTTTGTGCTTGAAACTCAGGGTCCTGGTGATGTAATCACCCGAGGGAATCTCCTGGTCTGCAGGTTTGCAAAAACTGTGGGAAAAGCATATCTTGGCTGGATAGCACTATCCCTCATGGCACAGTTCCTCATGGCTTCCCTTGGCTAGGGGAGAGAGTTCCCTGACCCCTTGCACTTCTTGGGTGAGGTGACACCCTATCCTGCTTCTTCTTGCCCTCCATGGGCTGCACCCACTGTCTAACCAGTTCCAGTGAGATGAACAGAGTACCTCAGTTGGAAATGCAGACACCCGCCTTCTGCGTTGGTCTTGCTGGGAGCTGCAGACTGGAGCTGCTTTTATTTGGCCATCTTGCCCAGAACCAACTCTAGGCACTATCATTATACATACTTCTATAGTGGCAGTGCAGAGGGACAAATGACTTGGTCAAGTATACACTGGTAAATGGCAGAGCCAGGGTTCAAACCCAGGCTGCCTGTTTCAGAGTACAGGCACTTAGCCCTTGTACTACTATGCTGCTTCTCATAGGCAGCAAGCAGCTTTTGAGCGCCTATCGTATGCCAAATTCCCTGCTAGTACTTTACTTTACTCTTAATTTCATTTAATCCTATATATTTTTATCTCATTTAACTCTTACAACAACTGTGTGAAGTAGATATCAATATATTTATTCTACCAATGAGAAAACAGAGGCTGAAACAAGTCAAATGCAAGGTAAAACAGCTGGCAGGTGGCAGAGCCAGCCAGGCCTGCCTAGATTGGTATAGAAATAACTCTCAACAATTCCTTTCTGAATGATGGAGACAGCTGAGCCCCAGGTCTTTGAATCTGCCATTCACAGTGACAACCTGTGCACTATTTGTCATTTTAGCAACTGCGAAATGTGAGACACAGCCTCCATATGTTGAGTATTCAGCAGCGTTTCTACAGGCTGCAGCTGAAGTGGGGTTTGGGGAAAGGGAAGAGACAGTGCAAAGAATACAGCTTGCTTTAGTTTGAAATGAGTTATTTTTTTTTTTCTTTCATCTTTTCTGCCTCCTGTTTAATTGCTTTATAGAGATAAATAAAGCTGAGGCAAATTACATTTGGCAGGCTTCAATAGGGCATGGATTCATGGCTCTTTCTTCACTGCTGCCCAAGATGGTGAAAACTATTTTGTTAATGGTAGATTTGTTAACTGAGATTTTCTTCTTTGAGGGTTGTATTCTTTTATTATTATTATTATTATTATATAAGAACATCATACACAAGTAATACCCTAGCCCTGGGCAGACAAACATATGCATAAAACATTTATTTCCTATGCAAATGGAAAATAAACCTCTGGTCTAACTGTGCTTATTGTCTGAAACCATTTACTTAACCTACCTAGCTCTTTGTTGCGTCATTCATAAATTGGAAAATAAGACATCCAGCCAAAAGTAACATGGTTGCTGGAAAGATCCAGTAAGATAATAATACTTCCTTGAATTTATTTAGGCTATTGTATTTTCAGATTCACCTCTTAAGTTCTCTTTCTGGCTCTGGGAAGTAGACAACTCTATCCCTATTTCACACAAAAGGGAACAATCTTTGAGATGTTAGGTGGCTGGGTTATTGTCACCCAGCTACCACATGGCAGCATCAGGACACCAAGTAACTCCCTGCCCAGGGACAAAGGGTTGTTACAATTACTGCAGAATAATCCTACATACAGAATAAGTCACATGACTTATCTTTTCCCTTAACCGGCTTTCCTGATATACAATATGAGTTCATTGTTTTAAATTCAGACATGATGGAAATGCAATTTAAGACAGTGTCTTTTAATCTCACCTTTTGATTATAAACACTGATAATAGTTTGCTTTATATTATTCCAGATTTCTTCTATAGCATCCTACCTATTAGCAGTAATGTGGTAAATCACATTTTGGTAGCACATTATACTTGCCAAGTGCTTTTCCATAAATGATCTCAAGGCACATGTTTACCATAATTTGCTTTCCCTGTGATTAGAGAGATTGATGAATCTGTGCCTTTGATTCACTAAAGATCAGTCAATGAGATTTGTAACTGCCTGAGGTCATAAAAGCAAGCATTTTAACTGAATCGACTGTTCCCATCAGACTGGGAAGTTGGCTGCCCTCAAAATCTCAACAGCTGGGATCCACAATTTTATAATAAATTACTTTGCAAAAATTTGAGTGGCTTGAAATGGACATTACAATTGAATATTCTAAAAAGGTATGCAAGTTGGAGTCATAGAATTATAGCACCAGCAAAGACCTCAGGAATCACCTAGTTTAGTCTATATTTTTAATTTAATAGTGAAGAAAATTGAGCTCCAAAGCTGGGAAGAGTGTATTCTTGTTCCATTTGGTTGGAAAAATGTTTTCCAAGTACAAACTATGTGTTAGATTCTTGTGAGATTTTGAGTTAGACCTGTTTCCAGCCTTCAAAATACTGACAGTTGTCCATGATTCACTGTTCAAGATATCATAAAACCCTGAGGTGGAATATTCTGAACATTTTCATGTGGTAAAAGAGGTTGTCTTACTCTGTTTCAGCTGGTATAACAAAAATACTACAGACCAGGTGGCCTAGAAACAACAGAAATTTTTTCCTCACAGTTCTAGAGGCTGTGAAGTCCAAGATCAATGTGCTGGCAGATTCAGTGTCTGGTGAGGGTTTCTTTTCTTGTTCATAGATGGCCATCTTCTCACTGTAACCTCATACAGTGGAAAGAGGCAAGAGAGTTCTCTGAGGTCTCTTTATAAGGGCACTAATCTCATTCATGAGGGCTCCATTCTTGTGACCTAATCTCTTCCTAAAGGCCTCACATCCAAATAGCCTCATACTGGGGCTTAGGTTTCAACCTGTGAATTTTGGGAAGACATAAATATTCAGTCTATAGCATTGGTAAGCCCCATCTCTTTCCATAGTCTTGATGTATATACTGGAGTGAAAGAACCCATTCAAAAACTGCCTTTTCAATACAGCCCCTGCCACTCACAAGTCCTTTCCCTCTGGTGACGTCCCCAAATCCTTCATTTGGACCTCATCTGTAACACTTGAATGTTCCACTTCACATTATAGTCACCTCCCTCATCAGACTGTAACCTCTCCCCAAGCAAAGACTATATAATGCTGACAGTTTTATTTCTAGTGCTTAGCATGTGTATTGTATAAATGCTTGTCAGTGAATGAATCTCTGGTTTTTAAAGACAGATTGCACTTTTAATGGTGTTATACATGTCTTCCAAAATATGTATTTCTGGAGTGTTAGATCAGATAGGTGTACAGACATAGGAATATAAATTCAATACACTTTCTAAAAATATCGGCCTGCTGGCCTCCACATCACACTCTCTCTTCAAGCTCATAGCTCATATATTTATGCTCTGATTTTTGGAAATGTAGTTGGTGTCATCTACCAACATCAAACCTGGCACTTTTTTTTTTTTTTTTTTGGAGTGCTTATAATAAAGATTTGGTTTATGTTCCATTATGATCATTACAAAACTATGTAGTTTGAGTCCCATTTATGCTGTTTACATTTATGCTGCCTCATATCCAAAAACTCTTCCTATCTTTAATACCTAGTCTAGAAGCTGAAATGGTAGATTTTCCTGCTTCCAGCTCCCCAGCAGCCAGAGAACAGGTATGGCTTAGAATGGGCTAACCAGATACCTCAGCTTGGGACTCTGAGTCTGAAGCAAGTGATAAAAAGAAGCAGATCTGAATTCATCCTGGGTTATTGAGACAAGGGCATCAAAGGTATGTAGTGTTTGGTGGCCACAGTGCCTACGCCAACTTGACTGGGCATAATTTGGTCATTGTTCTGGCTGTTTAGCTTTCTTTGGTTCTGCTCTATTTTCCAATCCTTATTTCTTAACTTCCCCATTAGGTCTGTCAGCTCTCCAATATTCTACTAAATTTATTTTCTGCTTAAGTTAACCCAGATAGGCCTTTCTGTTGTTTGCAACTAATAATTATGACTGATATAGTCATGAAATAATATTCATATTTGAAATCACTTGTCTTTTTATTAACTCATTTTAGAACTTTA
This sequence comes from Macaca mulatta, assembly GCF_049350105.2. Lineage (NCBI taxonomy): Eukaryota > Metazoa > Chordata > Mammalia > Primates > Cercopithecidae > Macaca > Macaca mulatta. Next base: position 83,943,077 of record NC_133419.1, read on the forward strand.
GACCCTTTATTCTTTTTATACTTCATGACTGCCTTTAGAAGACAAAGTTTAATTCTGAAGAAAGGTGATAGGATGTCCTGAATTCCAATCTCAGCCCTGACAGTTACCAGCAGAATAACTTTTGAGGCATAATTTAACTTCTCTGAGTCCCCATGTTCTTATCTACAAAATGTGGACTATAATGGGCTATATTTGTCCCCTCCAAATCAAATGTTGGAGTCCTAACCCCCAGGACCTCAGATGTGACTACATTTAGAGATTGGGGCCTTTACAGTAGTAATTAAACTAAAACGAAGTCAATAGGGTGGGCCCTACCGATATGATAGGTGTCCTTATAAGAAAATTGGGCACAGGCAGGTACAGAGGGAAGTCTATGTGAAGACACAGGGAGAAAGGCAGTCATCTATAAGCCAAGGGGAAATACACCAACCCTGCTGACACCTTGATGTTGGACTTTTAATCTCTAGAACAGTGAGACAATAAATTTCTGTTGATTAAACCACCCAATCTATGATACCCCTGTTATGGAAGCCCTACCAAACTAATACTTGAACAGTAAAACTTCTGTCATAAGAGCTGAATGCAGTGGCTCACACATGTAATCCCAGCTCTTTGGGATGCTGAGGCAGGAGGAGAGCTTGAGTCCAGGAGTTCAAAACCAGCCTAGGCAACATAGTGAGGCCCCATCGCCAAAAAGATTAACTAAAAAATGTAAAAGGAGATTTAGCTCATGAAATGTTGTGAAGACTCAAAGAAATAATGTATATAAAGCATTTGAGAAATAATAGGTGTTCTCAATAATGTTAGCTATCTTATTTTTTTTTCATGATTTTCCATGGTTTTTATTCTTCTTGACCCTTTCAATGTCTTCCAGTCTTAATATATTTTGTAATGGGAAAGATTTTGAGTTATGCAAATGTAAGAAGAGATTTAAGTCTTCTTCTCTAAGAAAAAGTAGAATACAATATTAAAACCTTACCTTTTTAAAAACTCTGAAGGGAAAATACAAGATCCTTAAGGAACATCACCAGTATCTGGAAGGCTTTGCCTTGTTATCTCCTGTCCTAGGAATGAATGCCTACCCCACATTTCCTGTCTGTTTCTGAAAGCAGAATTTTTTTTTCTGACATTGAATCTCACTGTAGTGAGTAACACACACTGAAAATGACAACTTAAGGTATCTCAAACTCACTGATTAGAGGGAGTTTACCTAGTAAAATGGGTCAAAATCCTGCTTTTGAATTTTTTTTTTTTGGTATCTCTGTATAATGGACTACATGTTGATTCAGAGGTGAAAATTCATGGAATTAAAATAACCAGAAAAATCTAACGGTAAAATGTTTTGAGAAGATGCTCAAGAAAATACATTGAAAATAAAGGCATTTGGTCAGAAACCAAGAAAGGCTCTTTGAGTTATTTCTAGAAAATTTATTTGTGGTGTTCACTTATGAGATGGGCAAAAATTTTAAAGTTTGATAACACCCAGTGTTAGTGAGGATGAGGGAGAAAAACCAATAGGTACTATCATACACTAACAATGAAACTAAATTATTGCAATAGTTTAAAGAGAAATTTATTAATATCCATAAAAGCTTCAAATGTACATACTTTAAGCCTCAGTTTCACTGTTAGAAACCTTGCTACAGACTTATTCACATATGAAAGTGACTACAACACTACCTTTTTCTCTTAAAATTGTCTTTTCTTATTTTTTGTGGAGACAGTGTCTTGCTATATTGCCCAGGCTGGTCTTGAATTCCTGGCCTCAAGCAATCCTCCTGCCTCTACCTCCTAAAGCACTGGAATTACAGGTGTGAGGCACCATGCCCAGTGTATTACTTTTAATAGTTTTTAAAAATGGGAAAAATGAAAAGATACAAAAGCAATGGACTTAATTGTGGTACAATCACACAGTAGATTGCAAAATAGCCATTAAAATAGGTACGTATGGGTTGGCTGGAGAAGGGCTCCAGGATAAATTAGGTGGAAAACAAATCAGCTTAACAATATGAATAATATATTCCCATTTGTATATGTGGAAAAGGCACATGTGTAGTATATGTCCAAGAAATTTATTTTCTGGAAATATTAATTTTTTGAGGCAGAGTCTCACTCTGTTGCTCAGGCTGCAGTGCAGTGGCATGATCGTGGCTCACTGCAACCTATGCCTCCCAGATTCAAGTGATTATCCTGCCTCAGCCTCCCAAGTAGCTGGGATTACAGGCATGTGCCACCATGCCCAGCTAATTTTGTATTTTTAGTAGAGACAGGGTTTCTCCATGTTGGTCAGGATGATCTCGAACTCCTGACCTCAGGTGATCCACCTGCCTTGGCCTCCCAAAGTGCTGAGATTACAGGCATGAGCCACCGCACCTGGCTGATTTTCTAGTTCTTTAAGATGCATCATTAGTCCTGCTTAGTACTGCTAGTACCACAAACTAGCATACTGAATTCAACAATACATTAAAAAGTGGGATTTATCCCAGGGGCGCAAGGATGGTTCAACATATGCAAAATCAATGTGATATATCCTATCAACAGAATGAAGGACAAATACCATATGGTAATTACAATTGATCCTGAAAGCGCATTTGATAAATTCAACATCCTGTCATGATAAAAACACCAAAAAGACTAGATATAGAAGTAACATACCTCAACATAATAAAAGCCGTATATGATAGAATCACAGCTAGTATGATACTGAATGGGGAAAAATGGAAAGCCTTTCATGTAAAATCTGGAACATAACAAGGATGCCCACTGTTACCACTGTTATTTAACATAATACTGGACATTCTAGCTAGAACAATCAGACAAGAGAGAGAAATAAAGGGTATCCAAATTGGAAAAGAAGAAGTCAAATTGTTCTTGTTTGTAGACAGTATGAGCTTATATTTGTAAAAACCTAAAGGCTCCATCAAAAACCTATTACAACTAAAACAAATTCAGTAAAGTTGCAGGATACAAAAATCAACAAACAAAAATCAGTAGCATTTTTATATGACAGATGCAAGCAATATGTAAAAGAAATCAAGAAAGTAACTCTATTTGCAATAGCTACAAATAAGACACCTAGAAATTAACTTAACTAAAAAAGTGAAAGGTCTCTACAATAAAAGCTATAAAACATTGATGCAAGAAATTGAAGTGGACACACAAAAGGAAAGATATTTATGTTCATAGGTTGGAATAATTAATATTGTTAAAATGTCCATACTACCTAAAGCAATCTACAGATTTAATGCAATTTCTATCAAAATACCAAGGACATTCTTCACAGAAGTAGAAAAAACAATCCTAAAATGTATACAGAACCACAAAAGACCCCAAATAGCCAAAGCTATTCTAAGCAAAAAGAGCAAAACTGAAGGAATCACATTATCTGACTTCAAGTTATGCTACAGAGCTATAGTAACCAAAACAGCATGGTACTGGCCGAAAAACAGAAACATAGATCAATGGAATACAATAGAGAACCCAGAAATACATCTATATATCTACAGTGAACTCATTTTCTACAAAGATTCCAAGAATATACACTGGGGAATCTCCTCAATAAATGATGCTCAGAAAATCATCCTCAATAAATGATGCTCAGAAAACTAGATCTCCATATCCAGAAGAATAAAATGAGACCCCCATCTCTTGCCATAGAAAAAATTAAATCAAAATGGATTACTGACTTAAATATAAGACCTCAAACTATGAAACTACTAAAAGAAAACATTGGAGAAACTCTCCAGGATATTGGAGTAGGCAAAGGCTTCTTGAGCAAGACCCTATAGACACAGACACAGGCAACCAAAGCAAAATGGACAAATGGGATCACATCAAGTTAAAAAGCTTCTGCTCAGCAAAAGAAACAAACAACAGAGTGAAGAGGCACCCAAAGAGTGAAAAAAAAAAAGACTTGTAAACTACCCATCTGACAAAGGATTAATAACAAGAATATATAAGGAGCTCAAACAACTCCATAGGAAAAACTCTAATAATCTGATTTAAAAATGGGCAAAAGATCTGAATAGACATTTCTCAAAAGAAGACATTCAAATGGCAAACAGATATATATAAAAAGGTGCTCATCAGCTCATCATCAGTGATCATCAGAGAAATGCAAATCAAAACCATAATGGGATATCATCTCACCCTAGTTAAAATAGATTATATCCAAAACAGGCAATAACAAATGCTGACAAGGATATGGAGAAAAGGGAATCCTTGTAAAATGTTGGAGGGAATGAACATTATTGTAACCACTATAGAGAACAGTTTGGAGGTTCCTCAGAAAACTACAAATAGAGCTACGATATGATCTAATAATCCCACTGCTGGGTATATGCCCAAAAGAAAGGAAATCAGTATGTTGAAGAGTCATCTGCACTCCCATGTTTGTTGCAGCACTGTTCACAATAGCCAAGATTTGGAAGCAACCTAAGTGTTCATCAACAGATAAATGGATAAAGACAATGTGGTACTTATACACAATGCAGTACTGTTCAGCCATGAAAAAAGAATGAGATCCTGTCATTTGCAACGACATGGATAGAGCTGGAAGTCATTATGCTAAGTGGAATAAGCCAGGCACAGACAGCCATGGTAGTGAACAGAGAGCATGGTAGTGCACACCTGTAGTCTCAGCAGGAGGATTGATTGCTTGAGCCCAGGAGTTCAAGGTGACAGTAAGCCACATTTATGCCAGTGCACTTCAGCCTGGGCAACAGAGTGAGACCTTGTCTCTAATAAACAAACAAACACAAAGTGGAACATAATCCCCACTCCTTAAGTGACTCAACTCCAAACAGTACAATATGGAAAGGGGTAGAGGGAATAACTACAGTGGAAAAATACGACAAACACTACTTTAGCCAGGTGATCAAGGTCAATATCAACAGTGATAAATCATGTACCTTTGATATGATGTGAAAAAAATGACATTTTACCTCTGTGGTCTTCCTCCCAGAAGCCTCTCAGAAACTATAGTCAAATGATAAAAAAAATTCAGACAAATTCCAACTGAGGAGAATTTTGCAAAACATTCACCAGTACTCCTCAATACTGTAAAGGTCATCAGAAACAAGGAAAGTCTGAAAAACTGTCACATTCAAGAGGAGTATAAGGAGATACAAGAACAAATGTAATGTGCTATCCTGGATGAGATCATGGAACAGAAAAAAAGACTTTAGGTTGAAAAAATACTAAGGAAATCTGAAGAAAGTATCAACATTAGTTAACAATAGTGTATCAACATTGGGTGATTAATTGTGACAAATGCACCATACTAATGTAAGATGTTAATAATAGGAGAAACTAGGTCCTGGTGTGGTGGCTCATGCTTGTAATCCCAGCACTTTGGGAGGCCAAGAGGGAGGTGGATTGCTTGAGCTCAGGAGTTTGAAACCAGCCTGTGCAACATGGTGAAACCCTGTCTCTACTACAAATAAAAAATTAACCAGGCATGGTGGTGGATGACTGTAATTCCAGCTACTCAGGAGGCTAAGGCATGAGAATTGCTTGAACCCAGGAGGCGGAGGATCACACCACTGCATTACAGCCTGGGTGACAGAGTGAGACTCTGTCTCAAAAAAAAAAAAAAAAAAAAAAGGAGAAACTAGGTGCAGGGTCTAGGAACACTGTACTATCTTGACAATTTTTCTGTACATCTGAGGTTTTAAAAAAATTATTAAGAATAAAAAATAAACAAAATGTTAGAGACAATGGATATCCATAGGAGGGAAAAATGAACTTAAGTGAATGATGGAGTTAAAGAAAAAGTATAAAAGTATATTGATTTTAGAAAAAAAATGGGAGAAAGTCTTTAGAATCTGTGGCTTGGCAAAAAGTTCTTAAATTTAAGATAAAAAGTATGGCTCATTAAGGGCAAAAAATGATAAATTGAACCTCATCAAAATTTAAAACTTTTGCTCTGGGGAAAACCCTGTTTAAAAGATGAAAAGATTAACTACAAATTGGGAAAAAGTATTTGTAAACCACATATGTAACAAATGACTGGTGTCCAGACTATTTGAAGAACTCTCAAAACTTGACAGTATAAAACTCAAACAATCCAATTAGAAAATGTGAAAAAGACATGAACAGACATTTCACTGAAGAGGATATAGTGATAGGAAATAAACATATGAATATTTAACATAACATCATTAGCCATTAGGGGAAAAGCATATTAAAATCACAATGAGATATTACTGCTCACCTATCAGAATGGCTAAAATAATTTGGCAACACCACCAGAGGATGATGAGGATATGGAGAAAGTAGACAACTCTCACATTGCTGATGGGGATTTAAAATGATACAGATACTTTGAAAACCAGTTTGACAATTTCTCATAAAATCAAACATGTAACTACCACATAACTCAGTAATTATAGTCCTAGTCATTTATCTTGGGGAAATAAAAACTTCCAGCCTGGGCAACCTAGCAAGACCTCTTCACTCTAAAAAAAAAAAAAAAAAAAAAAAAGAATTAAAAATTTAGTGAAGCTTGATGATACCTAAAAACTGTGAAAGAAAAATAAATCTTGTGGCCCCAAAATTACCAAGCTAAAGGAAAAAGTCAAGGTGGAAATGCTTAAGGCAAACCTGCCTCCTGTTCTATTCAAAGTTACCCCTCTGCTCACTGAGATAAATGAGTATCTGATTACCTCCTTTGGAGAGGCTTGCCAGAAACTCAAAATAATGCAACCATTTGTCTCTTATCTACCTATGACCTGGAAGCTCCCTCCCTGCTTCGGGTTGTCCCACCTTTCTGGACTGAACCAATATTCGTCTTACATATGTTGATTGATGTCTCATATCTTCCTAAAATGTATAAAACCAAACTGTGCTCTGATCACCTTGGACACCCCTGAGACTGTGTCATGGGTATGCATCCTCAACCTTGGCAAAATAAATTTTCTAAATTAACTGAGATCTATCTCAGATATTCAGGGTTCACAAAACAAAAAGTTAATTTAATTAAAAAATATAAACACAGCTCCAGGGACATGTGGAATGATACCAAGTGATTAACATAAATGTAATTTTAATGTTTGAAAGAGAAGAATGAGAAGGGGCAGAAAAAACAAAGCTTGTAGAAATGATAGACAAAAATCCCCCAAATTTGATGAAAAACATTGACTTAAAGTCTTAGACTTAGTAAACCCAAACACCTAGGCATATCATTCTCAAACTGCTAAAATTATTAGCAGAAAATTTAGAAATATCTTTAAGACTTCAGGTAGGGAAACATTTCTTAGATAAAAAGTGTAACTTACAATGATATGGGGACCCACTCAGACCCCCCAAGGTTGGTATAAAGATTATTTTAAAGTGAAGACATTTGAGCTGCAGAAAGAAATCTTACCTGAACTTGCCTTATCTGACTAAAGCAGAGCCTCCCACAAATCCAACTGTCATTAACTCCTTGTGGCAGGGATTTTTTCCTGTGAATTAAACTGCCATGGAGACAGATTGCCCACTTCTATTATCATAAAAATGCCAGAGCTTTCCATACTTTCCCACTGAAGCCTTAAACTACTGCCCCTGCTACCCACTTTGTTAAATTGGGGTAGAAACTGTGTCTCTGGCTATTCAGTGAATTACTTATTATTGAGCAACTCTCACTTGCAGTGTAAATAAACTGTCTTTTCCCCTGTTAATCTCTGTCCATTGTCAGTTAATTTGCAGGCCCCCAACCAGTGGGCCTAAATTGGAAGAGGAAAGAAGTTTTCCTTCCAACATGGAAAAGATAAGAATATCAAAACTAAAACCTTCTGCATGAAAAAAGGAAAAACAGTTAAAGACAAACAGGAGAAGGGGAGAAGAAATTTGCAATTTACAACCTATATAAATGACAAGAGTCAAAAATAGCTTCTATGTATTAGTAAAACAAAATGCTTTATTACAAAGATGCAAAGGATAGAAACAGGAAATACACAAAACGAACATGAAAAAATAAAATGATCTCAGCCTCACTACTGTTGGATATAAAAATGCTCTAGGAATAAACGCTCAGTGCTGCAAAGTGAAACCAGCACTCAGGCAAAAGTTTTCTCAGCAAGGCAATTTACTTCTGCAGAAGGGTGCCACTCACATCAATCAAGATTGCAGGAGCACAAGGAACAAACGAGAGCAGGGGGTTTATATTTCTGATGCCTAGTCCTTACCTCTGTGTCACTCCCCCATGGGCTGGGGTCGGACCACACAATCTGAGCTAACCTGATTGGCTACTTGCAAATATTTTTCTAAATATGGAAGGGAAGGGGGGCATGAGTTACAGTCGTGAGATGTGCAGTTTCAGGGGAACAATAGGTACAGGTAACCAAGGGAACAGATGTGAGTTATTGATTAGAGCTGACGGGAATGGGGTAGGCTGTTTACAGTAACTAGGGCCAAGGAGGCATGTAGAACAAGAAAGTTGAATTTGAGGACAAAGGACAAGGAAGTTAATAGGCTAAATCTTTGAAGAGAAACATTCATTGTATCTTACACTACTGATCAGCAAAATAAAAAAGACATAGGGTGACTGTTTTACATCCATCAAATTAAAAAAACATTTAAAAATCTGACAATTCTGAGTATTGGTAAAGTTCTGAGAAACTGTGAACTCTTATTTACTGCTGGTGCAGATTAGGACAAGCTGAAAATACTGAAACTGTTTAATGATGGGGTTCAGGACACATTGCTCCAAATATGACTGTAGAAGACCAGAATATATTGCCCCAGATATGCTTCTTTGGCATAATAATTATTTTGAACTGGTTATTTTGAGAAACTGTAGACATAGGAAAAGCTCTGAAAAGTTACCCTTTTGTAAGATAAATTTACATCCATAGAGAAACTGTCCATTTGCAAGGGTGTCTTCCTTTCTGCACCAGGAAGGATAATTAAATCATTAGAGATTCTTAATCAATGGAGAAGGCATACAACTACTGTAATTTACAACTCAGGTATTCAAATCCAGACACTAAGTTTTGTACTCCTATGCATATAGAAGAAATAGTTAGTTATAGTGAAAAATTGGAAACAACTTAAGTATATATTAAAAAGAAAACATCTAAATAAGTACTGATCAGCTGTTAAAAGAAACTAGTTGTATATGTAACAACACAGATGGATCTCAAAAGCAAACTGTTAAGTGACACATAAGTTGTAGAATAATAAATACAGTATAACATTCACATATATAGAAATATGGTAGTTCATGATGTGACTATGGATTCATATATAGGAAGTAGGATGAGCTATGTAGAATTGTTGTTTCTGTTAAGTCTGAAGTGGTTGAATACCAGAAACTTCATATGATTCCACTTGTTAGTAAAATAATTAATTATAAACTAGAAGGATTAAAACCAAATTCATAATGATTTCTTTTTAGAGGATGGGTATAGAAGGTAACAAAAATGACTTTTTAATAAAGAGAATGGGGTCTCATTCTGTTGTCCAGGTTGGTCTTGAACTCCTGGCCTCAAGTGATCCTCCTGCCTCTATCTCCCTAAGTGTTGGGATTACAGGTGTGAGCCACTGTGCTTGGCACAAACATGACTTTATCTGAAATATTTTTGATTAAAAAAAATGGCTGGGCACGGTGGCTCATGCCTATAATCCCAGCACTTTGGGAGGTCGAGGCAGGTGGATCATTTGAGGTCAGGAGTTTGAGACCATCCTGGCCAACATGGTGAAACCCTGTCTCTACTAAAAATACAAAAAAAAAGAGCTGGGTGTGATGGTGTACACCTGTAATCCCACCTGCTTAGGAGGCTGAGGCATGAGAATTGCTTGAACCCAGGTAGAGGTTTCAGTGAGTCAAGACTGCGCCACTGCACTCCAGCCTGGGTGACAGTGAGACCCTGTCTCCAAAAAAAAAAAAAAAAGATATTTGTTCATTCCTAGTGGACATGTATGTTTGTTTTGTTGTTACTTGAGTGCCCTTTTCTGAATTTTTATAGTGTAAACCAAAAATAAAATTCTAAGCCCTGCAACTGACTGAGTGGACCCTCCTCTCAGCTAAAGGCATTCCAAAGTAAATCTGAAAAATGAGTTCAGGCCATGATAGGAAGTGGGGCTTGGACATGCCTGTTATCACCTCCTCCCTTTGGAATCCAGGTACAACTGACTAACATTAGCGTTAAAACAGTGATCTTGGCCAGGCGCAGTGGCTCACGTCTGTAATTCCAGCACTTTGGGAGGCCAAAGCAGGCGGATCATGAGGTCAGGAGTTCAAGACCAGCCTGGCCAACATAGTGAAACCCCCTCTCTCCTAAAAATACAAGAAAAAATTAGCCAGGCGTGGTGGTGGACACCTGTAGTCCTAGCTACTTGGGAGGCAGAGGTGGGAGAATCACTTGAACCTGGGAGGCAGAGATTGCAGTGAGCCGAGATTGTGCCGTTGTACTCCAGCCTGGGCGACACAGAAAGACTGTCTCAAAGAAACAAACAAAACACACACACGCAAAACAGAGATCTTAAGACTGACAAAACAGATTCTTTGTAGCAGTAAGCTACCAAATTCCAACCTGCCTCTAGGGTAGCATCACATGGCAGATAGTAGGCCGTGAAAAAACTGGAAGTCTTTTACCCCAAAACATATTTTTTTTTGACATATTTTGAAATGGCCCTGAAAAGCTGTCTCCTGTGGGGAAAATCTACATTCTGTAGAGAATCTCCTGCTTTTTTCAGGTCTTTTTCTAATCCTGAAGAGGTTCACTGAGAGTCTAGCACCTTTTAAGGGTCTGAATAGAAAACATTTGCCATCTATTGCCTCTAAGGGCAGCTGCCTGTAAGACTTCACCTATATAACCAAAACCCTGGTCTCCACAAACCCTTATCTTAACTCAGACACTCTTTCCTATTGATTTAGAAAGGTCTTTAGATTGTAACAACTCTTCATTGTTGGCAAGCAATTGCAAATCAAAATCTTTAAATCCACCTATGACCTGGAAGCCCTGGCTTCCAGTTCTTCCGTCTCCCGGACTGAACCAATGTATCCCTTATGTGCATTGATTGATGTCTGCCTGTAACTTCTGTCCTTCTAGAATATACACAATCAAGCTGCAAACAAATCACCTTGGGCACGTGTTGTCAGGACTTCCTGGGGGTGTGTCATGGACCTTGGTTACTCATATTTGGCTCAGAATAAGCCTCTTTAAATATTTTACAGAGTTCGACTCTTTTCATTGACAATACTTTCAAAGAAAGGAATGGGATAAAAGATATGCTAATAAGTTCCACAATTCGCTATCTGCAAGCTGGAGACCCAGGAAAGTCAGTGTGTAATTTGAGTCCAAGTTTAAAATCCTGAGAACCAGAGTAAATCCCTGTCTAAGGGTAGGAGAAGACTGATGTCCCAATACAAGCAGGCAGGCAGGAAGCAAAGGGAGTGCATTTCTCTTTCCTCTGCCAGTTTTTTTTTTCTCCAGGCTTTCCATGGATTGGGTGATGCTCACCCGTATGGGGAGTGCAACTTTTCTGAGTTCACTGATTCAAATGCTAATATCATCAAGAACACCCTCACAGATACACCCCCAAATAATGGGCAATCTGGGCATCCTGTGGCACATTCAAGTTGACATAACATTAACAATCATAGCATTCCAATACTATCACATAACATTAACAATCATAGCATTCCAATACTATCACATAACAGTAACAATCACAGCATTCCAATACTATCACATAACATTATCATAGCATTCCAATATTATAATCCTTTATCTTGCTTAATTTTTCTTAACAGCAGTTATCAGTTTCTTTGTTTTCTATTTATCTGCCCCTCTCAATATAAGCTCACTTAAAGTGAGAGTTTTGCCAGTTTTATTCATTGCCATATTCCCAGTGCATACAATGGTGTGGGATACTTGTGGACCCTCAATAAGCATGTATTGAATAAATACAGTTTTTAAACCTTTAAAATACATTGTAGTTGTTAAGTGGACAGGGATACATTTCTAAGTTGTACTTGTATTTTATAGTAACTCAAGAACTCTACTTTCATTTCTACCAGAGAAGAAGTTGCTCACACATTTGCATCAGTTACAATAGGTCTTTAAATAAATTTACAATATTTTGACTTTTCATTAAAGTCTCTCAGGCTCAGTTTTTCATGCCACTGTGTTTTAGGAGACCAGACTTAAGAGTCAGAGAGGCCGGGCGCAGTGGCTCACACCTGTAATCCCAGCACTTTGGGAGGCCAAGGTGGGCAGATCATGAGGCCAGGAGATCGAGACCATCCTGACTAACACAGTGAAACCCCATCTCTACTAATAATACAAAAAAATTAGCCAGGCGTGGTGGCGGGCACCTGTAGTCCCAGCTACTTGGGAGGCTGAGGCAGGAGAATGGCGTGAACCCGGGAGGCAGAGCTTGCAGTGAGCCGAGATCATGCCACTGCACTCCAGCCTGGATGACAGAGCGAGACTCCATCGCAAAAAAAAAAAAAAAAAAAAAAAAAAGAGTCAGAGAGACCTGGGTTGAAGTACCAGTCCTGCCTGTTGCTAATTCTAAATTTTTAAAAGTGGGTCACAAACCTTTTGTAAGCAACAGTTCCTCATTTGTAAAATGCTGGTTATACATTGAGAGTTAGCACGAGGATCAAAAACTGTAGTGTCTCTAAAAGCACCTTAAAAACTACAAAGTGATTTGTAGACTGTAAGATGGTATTTGACTGTAGGGACACAAAGCCCTTTTTGCAGGAGGCTTTGCACAGAGCCCAGACTGTTAACTCCACATCTGAATGATTTGTCTTTTTCTCTTCTTTGTACTACCCACTAAGAATAGAAATTACCTAATAAGGCTGGCTGAATGACTGACATTAGGAAATCACAGGAGTTGATAAAGGAACGATTGAGTAAGCTCTGAGAAGATAGCATCTCATTTGAAATTCTAAATGAGGCTGTGCTGGGAACACTTAATCCTTAAAGGGTTTATGAAATTTAATTGGTTTGTCTGAGGTGACTGGAGCAATAAAGAGAAAAATCAAAGGAAAGCTAGAAAGGTTAAGTGTCACCATGTGATTCAAATGATAGGATAAAATATATAATTTAGTGATTTAACAGTTTCCTGCCTAGTTTCCTCCTCCTTCTTTCTCCCACCTACCATTTTAAGAATCTTGTCTTCAGGGACAGACAGACTACAAAGAAGATGCTATCAAGTCTCATTTTAAGGAATAAATGTGTTTTTGGAATGTCATGTGCAAATCAAATTGTTACAGATTGAACACTCTAAATTAAGTCATATTTAAATACGTTCAGAGAGTTGACTTCTTAATTTGGCAAATTAAAATAAAAACATTTATACAATATCAGGTTAACTACTGAATGTGAAACCCTTGTGTTCATTATCCTAATCTCATGACAATCCTACAGACAGGATACATTATTTCTATTTTACAGATGATGGAATTAAGGCAGGGAATTTAAGGAACTTTCCTGTTGTGATGTAGATAATAAGTGATAAAGCCAGAATATAAACTGGTTTCAAGTTCAGCCTACTAAACCATAGCTGCTTCAAAATAGAAATGTTTGCAAGGTGCATGATTTCCCTCTAAATTTTTATGGAAAATAATTAAAAATTGTGTACCATTCGGGTGACTAGAATTTTCAATTAATTGACATTTCTTTAATCTTCCAGTTGTTCCTCCTAAACCCTGCTCCCACTCTTACACACGCAAGTCCATTTCTGAGTGGTGGTCGGCAGGATCTCTCAGAGGGGCCCAGTAGATGTATTATCTCCTTTTGTAACCTTACTGGCTTCTCATTACATATAGGATAATGTAATTTAATATTCTTTTTAACATTTTTAGGATCTTACCCTGACCACCTGTCTCTCTAGTCTTGCCTCTTCTGCTTCCCTAAAAATTTCTATTTGCAGTTCCTTAAATACTCTAGGCTTTGTTTCACCTCTAACTGGGAAGACTTCTCTTTTTGTCAGTCTGGTAAACTTCTCTTAAGCCTTGAAGATTCAGCTGTAATATCACTTTCTTTGGGAAGTCTATGTGATCTTCCCAGACAGAAGCACTTTCCCTTGTTAAAGTATGCACCTAATGACAGACAAATTAGACTCCTGTGGCTGAGATGCTCAAAGTTAAAACAGAATGAGGTGGCCATGGCCTTGTGGGTGAGGAAGTGGTCACATACTCTCTGTTCTCAGAAAGATACTGTAAAAGTGTAGAAACTATATTTACAGATACAGTTTTCTACAATCAAGCCAAACCAGTTTTTGATGTTGGTGCAGAGATAGATGCAGTTGACAATTACTACAAACAGGTCACCTGGCACCAACCAGCCACCTGAAACCAGCAAGCCAATTAAGAGAGACTAGTGACTTTAGGCTTAAAGATCATCCAATCAATACTGTTTCCTACTCCCTTGACTCTCTTCCCCTACTCTGAGGTTTTTGCCTTTATAATCTCCTTCTTCATGACCTCTCCTCTGAGCATGCTTTCACTTGACCCTGGAGGTTGTATCTCCCCAATCTGCAGATTGTTTTTTACAGAAAATAAAGCTGTCTGCCAAGCACAGTAGCTCATGCCTGTAATCCCAGCACTTTGGGAGGCTGAGGTGGGTGGATCACCTGAAGTCAGGAGTTCGAGACCAGTCTGGCCAATATGGCAAAAAATCTCTACCAAAAATACAAAAATTAGCCAGGCATGGTGGTACATGCCTATAATCCCAGCTACTCAGGAGACTGAGGCAGGAGAATCGCTTGAACCCAGGAGGCAGAGGTTGCAGTGAACTGAGATTGTGCCACTGCACTCCAGCCTGGGCAACAGAGTGAGAGACCCTGTCTAAGAAAAAAAAAAAAAAAAAAAAAGGAAAGAAAATACAGCTCTCCCCCTTTTCTCTAGAGATCTCATGGTTTTGTTAACACCCTTCTTATCTGTTTGAGCACTCATGTCTTTCCTGGGTCATTGCCTTGTCCCCTCTAGATCATCAGCATCTTGAGGAGGACAAGAACTGATGTCTCTTGTATCCCACATAGTCTCTGAGTAAACAAATGCCATTAAGAACCTACCCAGCATCCACCATTAGCCTGATGGACTCCCTCACCTCAGTAAGGTACAGAGAAAAAAAAAAATCTTGTGCCTTCAGGGCCTTGCTCTAACTTCCAGATCCCTCCCACCATTTTTTTTTACATTTTTTTAAATTTTATTTTTTTAAAAAATTATTCCTGGAGGTCTAGCAGATCTTTTTGCAAACAGTACATGCTCATTCAGTGCTCACTAGATGCAAGGTTGAATGATAGGGCTGCCCAGAAGTTTCAGAATTCCGGAGCTCCCTACACAGACTAGCACTCTCCACAGTCCCTTTCCAGTTATTAAATGCACCCATTCCTTATCTTTCACACAAAAGTATGAGAAAATCAAATGTATTAGTCCATTCCCTTGTTGCAATAAAGAACTCTCGAGACTGGATAATTTATGAAGGAAAGAGTTTTAATTGACTCACAGTTCTGCAGGGCTGGGGAGGCCTCAGAAAACTTACAATCATGGCTGAAGGGCAAGCAAACGCGTCCTTCTTCATGTGACGGCAGAAAGGAGAAGGAGCAAAAGGGGAAAAGCTCCTTATGAAACTATCAGAACTTGTAAGAACTCAGTCACTATTATGAGAACAGCACGAGGGTAACTGCCCCCATGATTAAATGACCTCCCATCGGGTCCCTTCCACAACACATGGGGATTATGGGAACTACAATTCAAGATGAGATTTGGGTGGGACACAGCCAAACCGTATCACCAAAATGCAGTTTTTGCAGGTGTATTAAATTTGATTCACCTCTTATCTTCCTCTGGTTTGATTGTCCCAAGCAGCTGTTAATCTAGGAGAGTCTTTTACCTTTCTAGCCTCCCAGTTGCCTTCTAAGCTAAAGGAAAAGGTGAGCTATTAGGCTGCTAAGTGCTTTACCTAAGAACCCATTTTATTGTTACCATCTTCCTGGTTTTAAAGATGAGGAAATTCGAGGGTTCAGGAAAGTTAAGTGATTTTCCCAAGTTCTGTGAACTTACAAGGGTTGAGCTGGATAGAATTTGGCCTCGGGGTCTTTGACTCCCAAACCCACTCATTTTTATTGCACCAATAATATCGTTCCAGTCAGGGGTTAACTGTGAATACTGAGTGAGATAATGACAGTGAAATTGCTTTGGAGTGTGTAAAACACCGTATAGATGTTAAATTTTTTAAAAAAGATTAATCAGCATGTCAACAACATGTAATATTCTGTACAGAGTATGAACTCTAAGAACACCCCCTCAAAGAAGGAAAAAAAGTGAAAGAAAAAAGATGCCTTACAAAAGAATCAAATTCAGCAGATAAATTATAATGAGACCTGTAACATTTAATATGCTTTACGTAATCCTTTGCAAATGTCCAGAATTTCAGATTTAGAAAATATTGTTTCAGCTAGAAGAGATCTAAACAGTCAGACAGTCCAACTCCCTTCATTTTATTGAAGCTGACACTGAAACAGAAAATGGGCAAGTCGCATAGCCGAGTCTGGAACCAGAGCCCAGTTTTGATGCTGAGCCCAAGACTCTTCACATTGCAGCACTGTAAAGGACCCAACTTAGAGGATTGCAAAGGAAATTGAATCTGTTGTCTATCACAGCTCAGCATGTGCAGTATGAGTGCCCTCTCACTCCTGTTATCAGTTACAATGGACTAAGCATACTTGGTGTTTAGAAATATATGTGGATGTACCTAATCCTCCCGTCCCAAGGACAATTGTCTCTCAAAATTGAGTTATTGCTTATGAAAATATCTTGAGTCTGGCTGGGCGCGATGGCTCACACCTGTAATGCCAGCACTTTGGGAGGCTGAAGCAGGTGGATCACAAGGTCCAGAGGCTGAGACCATCCTGGCTAACACAGTGAAACCCTGTCTCTACTAAAAGTACAAAAAATTAGCCAGGCGTGGTGGTGGGCGCCTGTAGTCCCAGCTACTCGGGAGGCTGAGGCAGGAGAATGGCATGAATCCGGGAGGCAGAGCTTGCAGTGAGCAGAGATGGTTCCTGGGCGACAGAGTGAGACTCTCTCAAAAAGAAAAAAAAATGAAAGAAAGAAAGAAAATATCTTGATTCTTTTATTATTATTATTATACTTTTAAGTTCTAGGGTACGTGTGCATAACGTGCAGGTTTGTTACATATGGATACTTGTGCCATGTTGGCGTGCTGCACCCATCAACTCGTCAGCACCCATCAACTCATCCTTTACATCAGGTATAACTCCCAATGCAATCCCCCCCTCCCCCCTCCCCATGACAGGCCCCGGTGTATGATGCTCCCCTTCCCAAGTCCAAGTGATCTCATTGTTCAGTTCCCACCTATGAGTGAGAACATGCCGTGTTTGGTTTTCTGTTCTTGCGATAGTTTGCTGAGAATGATGGTTTCCAGCTGCATCCATGTCCCTACAAAGGACACAAACTCATCCTTTTTTATGGCTGCATAGTATTCCATGGTGTATATGTGCCACATTTTCTATACCCAAAGGATTATAAATCATGCTGCTATAAAGACACATGCACACGTATGTTTATTGCGGCACTATTCACAACAGCAAAGACTTGGAATCAACACAAATGTCCATCAGTGACAGACTGAATATCTTGATTCTTAATAAGAAAGAGACTCAAATTATTTTATACCTGGAGCAAATGAAGTAGGCAGCTAGAAGGCTAAATTTCATCTCCAAGGGAGAACAGCTCAATGTTTGACTTAGATGCATCTAATTTTTTGTATTTTTTTTCTGCTAGTCAAAAAGGCCACCCCAAGCTAATTTCTTTCTACATAAAATTCAATCATATTTTCCCCCCATATGGATTTCATATGAAATTGATCCTTATCCCGAAAATTAAAAATATTTTCTTTTCTGTATTATTTCAATGTGCAGTAGAGATAACTTAGAAGGCCTTAAAGCAAAAGACAGAATGACAGCTGATTCATTTGAATTTGTTACAGCAGACAATTACAGAAAGCCTACTAAGTATTAGATATGGCAAGGGTAAGAAGAGACAGAAGACAGGGTCTTGAATTAAGAGCTGAGGATTTGAGGTTTGATTTGGGTTCATGTCTCAGTAGTACCACCACTAGCATTGTTACCTGAAGCAGATTTTTTAACTTTCCTGAGCCTCACTCTCTTGTTTTTAAAGTAGGGATAATATCATCTATCTCAGGCCGGGCGCGGTGGCTCCCGCCTGTAATCCCAGCACTTTGGGAGGCCGAGACGGGCGGATCACGAGGTCAGGAGATCGAGACCATCCTGGCTAACACAGTGAAACCCCATCTCTACTAAAAAATACAAAAAACTAGCCAGGCAAGGTGGCGGGCGCCTGTAGTCCCAGCTACTCAGGAGGCTGAGGCAGGAGAATGGCGTAAACCCGGGAGGCGGAGCTTGCAGTGAGCCGAGATCCAGCCACTGTGCTCCAGCCTGGGCGACAGAGCGAGACTCCGTCTCAAAAAAAAAAAAAAAAAAAAAAAAAAAATCATCTATCTCATAAGAAATGCAGGAGAAATAGAGTGGCTAATATTTAATGAACACTTACTATATTCCTGGAATAGTGTTCTGTTCTTCACACTTATTGTCTTATTTAGCCATCACAAGAGCCTTATCAGGGAGGTATATTTGTGATCTTTCACTTTGCAGATTAGGAAATGGAGGCTTAGGTTAATTAATCCACAAGTTTGCACAGACATTAAGGGTAAAGATAGGACTTGAACTTGGATCTCTTTGACTCCAGAGTCTGTACTTCTTCAGAATCACTGTGCTACTGATCTGAAAGCTTGCTTTTATCTTTATTTGCCCCTACATCTAGATCTATTTATGTTCATATCTATGTATCCATATCCAGATACATCTATCTGGCTCCCTATTATCATGCCTGGTATATTATCTGATATACAAATAATTCAGAAGCTAATACAGTACATGCTAAAAGCCATATTGATAAATGTGATATGAGTTCAGAGAAGAGCAAGCACACGTTGAGCTTTGGTGGTCAGGAGGGCTTCAAGGGAGAGATGGAACTAATGCTAGGCCTTGAAGAATGGTGTGATTAACACTTATTTTCTTGCTCTGTCAGCCATTCTTCCATCCCTCCTCAGTAAGAGAAGGTCCTGTTGAATGTGTTTGTCAGCCTCTCTTGCAGCTAGGTGAGGCAGCTAGGTGTGACTGTGTTTGCACAGTAAGTGTTCATTAAATATTAGTCACTCTATTTCTCCTTCATTTCTTACAATGATCCTATGGGATTGATGATATCTCAATTGATGAAGTCCACACCATAAGGATGACAGAGAAGACAGCTAGTTGGGGCCTGGGATTCTGATTATTCTGAAATTACCATGCCAGCCCTGGGCTACCTACCACTGGGAATTTCTTAGGTCAAAGAAAAACAATGTCCAATCTCTAAGCTGTTGTTATTTTGCATCACACACAGCCAGTAGGCTGATGCAGATGGGAGGGTTTGGATTTGATAAGTGAGAGCATACTAAGCTGAGGAATCTATCAGGGTGTGAGCAAGGTAAAGAGAAACTAAATTGTTGCTATTCTTTCCAAGTCTAGTTTTCTTGTAGAGGATATTATAAACATTAACTAAAATAACACTTGGGCTTTAGAATCAGACATGTCTAAGTTGAAATTCAACTTCTGTCAGTTACTATATCATTTTGGGTAAGTCCCTTAACTTGTCTGAACTCAATTTCTTTCTTTTTTTTTTTTTTCAAGACTGAGTCTTGCTCTGTTGCCCAGGCTGGAGTGCCATGGCATGATCTCGGCTCACTGCAACCTCCACTTCCAGGGTTCAATTGATTCTCCTGCCTCAGCCTCCTGAGAAGCTGGGATTACAGGCGCTTGCCACCATACCTGGCTAATTTTTGTATCTTTTAGTAGAGATGGGGTTTCACCATGTTGGCCAGGCTGGTCTTGAACTCCTGACCTCGTGATCCACCTGCCTTGGCTTCCCAAAATGCTGGGGTTACAGGCATGAGGCACTGTTGCAAAATGGGAACAGTAATATCTACTCCACAGGGCTGTTGTGAGGATGGGAGAGAACATTTAATCTTAGAGTCCCTTAACTTTCCAGCCTCTTGGACACCTAGGTCTCAATAAATGGGTAGCCATTATTAATGTAACATCTATGCTAGCCATGCCTTCTGTGACTAGAGATGGTTAAAATTTTAGTGCTTGGGGCATTGAATTACAGTCAGAATATCTAGCACAAACTCTTCAGCCACTTACTGCTACTTAGCTTTAGGCAAGTCACCTTTTTGAGCCCCAATGTTATCTATAAAAATGGGTATAATCCTTGCCCTGCCTCTCATGGGTCTTTTGTGACAATTAAATGAACTAAAGATGAGAGGGTAGGACTTTGGGAGGGTGCAGCTGTCCACAAAAGAACACTATGACCTTGAATTCTGCTAGTGCCTGGTGCATCCTGCAGTTCTGCCTTACCTATCCAATAGGGCATTAGCACCAGCTCCTGCCAGTCATAACTTATCTTTCAGATTTGGGAAGTTGGAATGATGGTGAGGCCCTGATACCTGTTTAGTTCCTGGAATCTCATTTTCTCCAAGCTTATAGCACTAAGGTCTTACTGATATCTGCTTGAATTATGAGGTAGTAACTCCTAGTGGTTAAGAACACAGGTTTTAAAATCAGACTTGGCTTTGAATCACTGCCTCTGTAACAATCACACTCTAACTTTGTAACTACAGGAAAGCCTCTTAAATTCTCTGAGCTGAGTTTCAGTTTCTCATCTATGAAATAGGGATACTAGTAATCACTTCCCTCCGTTGACATGAGAATCAGATGAGTGGGTATTAAGCGAAACCCACTACAAATGCCATATGTTATACTTACTGTTATTTCCTGGCTCCCCACACATTAAGTCAGCTTTTATTAGAACCCTGTCCTGGATTCACCAGGTGTTAACCTGCATATTCAGGAGTAGTTGGCACAAAGAGATAAAAATGTCTAGGAGGAATGCTGTTTCTATAGCAACTACTTGTTAAATCTTTGGGAGTCTCAGGAATAGGCCTGGGATGGAGGAGCCAGCTAAGAGGAGGAGAGGAGCAGTCATATAATGTGCCTCTGGGTGGCCTCTTGGATCTCCTAGTGGCCGATGCATTCAGGCTGACATTCTGCAAGTCTGAGCCAATAGAACTTTGGGGTTGTCATAGAAACTGCTTGGTATTTCGTGGCTCTAGAAGCTATTTCTTCTACACTATAGAATAATGCAGTTTGAGGGCTAGAAAGAACCTTAAAGGTCATCAAGTACAAATGGGAAAACTAAGGCCAAAAAAGGAATTTACTAAGGGCGTCCAGTTTCTCAGATCCTATAATGCCAACCTAGTCTATGACCTCTTCGTGAATTTATCATTTCAACAAATATTCGTTGAACACTTACTATGTGGAAAGCCCTGGTGTGGTATGAAGGATGCAGAGATAAAGGCATGTGGTCCTTATCATCTAGGTCAGGACTAGGTAGGGGGAGAGGGGATTGTGTCATGTTTTAAAAGCTCTGATAAGGGTACAGTGGAAGCAGCTTGTGGGGCGCTCTTAAACAGCCTGAGGGTGTCAGGAATACTTCCTGGAGGAGGGAGAAGATATTTAAGTTAAGTACCAAAGATGGAACTAGCCAGATAAAGAGAGATGGAATTAGAGTATACAAAGCAAATGGAATAGCATGCACAAAGATCCAAAGGGAGGAGAGAGAAAACTGGTTGCTGATCCTAGAATTTAAAGCAGTCCAGCCTTACTGGAGAAGTGTATGAAGTGGAGGAGCAGCAACAGATACACGAGAAGCTAATACCATTCAGATCACAAAGGCCTTGAAAGCCTCCGTGAGGGATCTTCATCCCGTGAGCAACGGAACAACTCTTTAATAGATGTTCTTTCTAGGAAGACTGTCTTTTTAATTAAGCATGATAGTTATTTTAAAACACCTACATATCTTTATAGAGATAAAGCAAATGTGGCTAAATATTAACAACTGTCAACATTTTGTTACTTAACTGGTTAGTATACCAGTGTTCATTATACTACTTTTTGGGTAACTTTAGTTATGATTTTTTTTTTTTAAATAATAAGAAAGTTTAGGAGAAAATGACTGGAGTTGCCGCATTATGGCCTTGAATTGCTTGGGCCAATTATACAGTTACTGCACGGGTACTCTGTGCCTATGTTCTACAAATGATGTGGCCAGTTCACAAGTATTTTTAAACTTGAGTTGCCTCTGACGTTCTTGGAATCTACACTTTCTAAATCCAGTAATTCTTTTGTTCCGTGTCATAGTTATTTACTGAACTCCTCCTCTGTTCTAGGAATAAGAACTAAAACAATAAATAAGACATGGTTCCATCCCTCATGAATATTGCAGTCTAGGAGGAGAGGTAATTTAGTAAAACAAATGAATGTTAAGATACAATGAAGTAGAACATACAAAATGTTTGGGATGTCATCAGAGTGTGTGGAAAGAGTAGCAGGGAAGGCTGTGTTGATTAAAACCAGAAACTCTCATCACTTGTATGATCTTTGACACAGAGATGCTGGGTGATTGAAAGAGGAACATCTGACAATAAAGTGTCATGGTAGTAACTGGGAATTGAACTGGAGAGATGGTTCTAAAATTTCTGAACCTAACTTAGTGGGACCTAGATTAGGAAATGAGATACATATTTTACTGATATTGCTTTCCTCCCCCAAAGACAAATAGCAACCTAGCCTCTCCTTCTGTCATTCCTCTAATGATTCTGCTTATTATAGGATATAAGTTGTTATAGTGATACAAGTTGGTTCTGAATTGAGAAGATTGTAGAAAACACTTTAATACAGGCAAGGATTCAACTGTAAGATATATATGATGTTTTAATTTTCTGTAACTAGCCGAAAATGGCACCCTGACTACTTCAAAATGGCTGTGGGAATTTTTAGGGCAACCTAAAATTTTCTAACTTACCAACAACTAAAAAAGATGGAAATGAAGGCATAGAAGTGGGTGAGGGAAAAATGACACAGTTGAACATTTTTTCAGCTCTACTTGCAATTGGCTCTGGTGGCAATGTTAAGTAAGACTCTTGAGAAGTTTTCATCAATATTTAAAAGGGAAGGATTTTTTAAAAACTATTTTTTCTTATAGTTTAATAAATTTATTTCATTAATTGGTAAGAAAAGAAGTGAAACTATTAAGGGCCTTGAAATGCTATATAATGTTTGCAGTTAATTCTGCAAACATCCTTTGCTGAAAGAGGCACAGACGAGTTCGAGAAGATAGAAAGATGTGGCAAGGTGGGAGTGCAGAGAGAGTGTGAGAATGATGAATTAAGCAGAGATGATACAAACCAAATTCATATGAAAGTTCTGTGTAAGACAGCCATCTAAATTGACAGATATGATTTCTGTAAGTATTAAAGTTTTTAAAAGAGGAAAAAAAATAAGATGGGTTTTACAAAATGGGAAATAACATCTAATGGGGGAATGTCACATCCGTCTGGCCTTGACTTAACCTCTTAGAGGCTGCTGATGCCTCTACTTGGGTCAGAGACCTGTGTTTGGAAGCACAACTATATTGAAAAGACAGATCCACTACTACGGAAAGAAAACTGCCTTTGTAGCCACATCACTAGAGCATTCTGTATCTGTGTTAGTCTGTTTGCATTACTATAAAGGAATACCTGAGTGTGAGTAACTTATAAAGAAAAGATGTTTATTTTGGCTCATGGTTCTGCAGACTATACAGGAAGCATGGTGCCAACATCTGCTTCCTGTGAGGCCTCAGGAAGCTTACAATCATGGTGGAAGACAAAGGGGAGCCAGCATGTCACATGGCGAGAGAGGAAGCAAGAGATGGATGGTTCTGCTTGTGTGGTGTACAGGACCACACCAAGGGACAGATCATTACAATGCACTAAAATCATACAAATCCCCCCTTGCTCACAATCCATGCTTTTCGAATATTCTGGTTATGATTTATTTCTAGGGGGTGAGCTGATCAGATGGGTTTGCTTTCTAAGCAGCCATTCTTTTAAATTTTTTTAAAAATTGAGATAAAATGTATATAAAATTTTACATAACAAAATTTCCCTTTATAAAGTGTACAATTCATTAGCTTATTGACAAGTTTATGCAACCACCACCATTATCTAATACCAGAAAATTTATATTGTGCCGAAAAGAGACCCTGTAATGGTTAGTTTCTCCCAACTCCTTCTCCCCCAAAACCTGACAACCACTGATCTACTTTCTGTCTCTATGAATTTGCCTATTCTGAACATTTTACATAAATGGAATCATACAATGTATGGCCTTTTGTGTCTGGCTTCTTTTACTTAGCCTAAAATTTTCAAGTTTCCTTTATGTTGAACAATGTATTATTCTTTTTATTGTCCAAAAATGTGGTACATACAGAAAATAGGCTACTGAGTGACATAGGCTAAGAGTGGAATTGCTGGATTATATGGTACTTCTATATTTAACATAATTTTGATTTTCAATGAATGAATTTGCATTTATGTTATCAGTTTCTTATGAGCTTATTTGGATGAGTGCATACCTGAGAGATGGTACTATTTGGTGAGCTGACAAAATTGGGCTCTAAACTTGCAAGACTAAAGACCCAGACTCCACTTTGGGGTGCATTCAAAAAGGTCCCTTGGCTACCAGCCTTGATTTTTGCAAACGTTTACAGGCTTATTGAAGATGATCATATCGCCCACAAATTGCCCTTAATTAAAAAAAAAGGCATTAAGATTAGAACTATATTTGTTCCCATGGAAATGAAGCAGCCAAATTTAGCTTTATGCAGTGATGCTCGAGTTTATGTCTTAAGAGGTTTCTCCAGATGCTTTATTCTACCTCCTACAGAAGCTGATGTGACCCAGAACATCTTGCTGTCAGTTTCTACCTAAACGAGTGCAGCAGCCCCCTTTTCTCCTTTCCCTTTCCTTTCTCTCTGTGTATCTGCTGCTCAACCATCCTTATCTATGTCTCCCCAGAAGTTCAGGGTGTAGGCTAAGTTAGGTCCTTGGGAATAGGTGCTGATCAGAGATGAGGGTGAGCATGATGGTGAGCTGGGAAGCCTGGGAGAAGTGCAGGGCACAAGGGAGCTTCAATGGACATATCCTTGAGCACCTGTGGGCCACTGGAGAGCTGCTCATTCTCGGGGGTATGTTTTACTTATTTTTTAAACGTTTGCTTAAAACAATAAAACCCTTGGAAATATATAAATAAATAAAAGTAAAAAAAAAATCATACAGCGCTAGAGATAAACAATGGCTAACATCTTTTTTCAGGTGCATGTCTTTTCTCGTTAAGCAAGCAGAATTATGCTGTAACACTTCAATTTGTATCCTGTTTATTTTTTTGTGAGCATTTCCCTCATACCATTCAATATTCTTCAAAGACACCATTGTAAATGGCTGTGTAAGCAATTTTGTCTCAGTCATTTGGAGGGCTACTTGAACCCGGCAGGCAGAGGTTGCAGGGAGCCGAGATCGCACCACCACTGCACTCCAGCCTGGCTGACAGAGCAAGACTCCGTTTCAAAAAAAAAAAAAAAAAAAAATGCTGTCTCATCTTTGACTGGATGTGTTCGTCCTACTACTTCATGGTTTTCAGAAATAACATTAAAACTTCTTTGTCTTTAGATGGGAAACAGAAAAAACAAAAGAGATTTGTTAGGTTTAACACAATGGACACAATCTGCTAGAAGTAAGTTAGCACTGAAAGAGCCATCCTTCAAGGCTTTGCTGGTAAGTCCTGGCCTGACATCAGCCTCTGCTGCCTCCCATTCCTCCCACAACCCTTTGTCTGCCCTCCTGGATCACAGCCAGAGAAGGATGGGGAGATGGAGTCTCTCCTTATGGGCAACCTAAGACCATAGCTCTCAACCAGCAACTCTAAGGAGAACATTAATTAACATTCTCATTTGATAGTTCCTCCTGAACTAGGGACTGCTCTTCAAAATGGCTGCTGCCATTACCCGTTGGCTACTCTGGAGCAGAGCTCTGATCACTCTGTGGTGCTGGTGGGATGAGCTGCATCCATTAAAGTGGGAAAGCCCCCAACTTACCATCTTCCCTGCCCTGGAGCAGAGGTCTACTTGCCATACCAGTTTCCAGCCTTTCTTATGAATAACATGGAAGGGAGGGGAGAGGGAACAGAATTCCAAGAGGTGTGTGCTGAGGTGGCCCAGAAGAACTCGGGGGAAGGGTTAAAGGAAATAAAAGGGACCAGCTATAAGAGGGGAGGGCAGTGGATAGGAGAGAATAAAGGGGGATTTAAAAAATTACATGCAAGTAAGAGACTTATTTTTGACATTACTTTGAGTAGCATGGGCAGTGTTTCTTCACATTTTCCTAGAAGTGAACCATTAAATTTTACAAATGTCACACTAGCAAATAAAGAGGGGCTGGGAAGTCCATTACCAGTCAGGCAATGAGTAGAGTCCAAAAGCAGGTGAGGTTTGGGATTGACTACTTTAAAGGTATCAGGCTCTGGGAGAAAGATAACGTTGTTAGGGTCAGGGTCTCCAACACTTACAGCTTAATCCTCCACTGGCTGGATTACAGAAACAGATGTGTTTGCTGGCTATTAAAGTGCTAGGAGAAAAGACCCCTGACTTCATAATGGCTTGATCCATGACCTCACTTTCATGGCTTTCTTATCATGAGTAGACTTCTTCCCCAAACAGTAACAATCAGAATCTGTATTTATAGCTCTGATGAGTATGCCCAATGCTGACAGAGTTGTGGTACGAAAGCAGTCTGGGGTAGGCAATGCAACAGATGGTGACAGGGAAATGGGATGTGTTGACTGATGGTGCAGAAAGTGCTTCTGGTTATGTCATGAGAAAATGAATTTATACCCCTCTGAACTGACCCGACAGATTGCTTCTTGTAAACACTAAAAACAGGCCAAGTGAAACATCAAAGACAGATGTTTTCAGTGCCAGCATGGTATATGGTTTGATGATTTCTAGAAGAGAAATGGTATAAAATTAGAATTTGGGGGCAGTTGCAAGTCTCCATGATTCATGACATACTTCATTTTTAGACAACAGTAGTAAGTCGAGTTGTCTTAAAGGCCTCTAATGCAACTATGTTTTGATTTTATTCAGCAAGTCTCCTCTCTCTGGGAATGGAATGATTCTCTATTGTCTGGGGATCCTACTCATTAATGGTGTCAAGGGACAAATGCATACATACCATAATGGGCATTCAGAAGAGAAAAAGCGTGTATGTGGTGTGTACAGAAATGAACGTTCAGTTGTAAGATATGCTACAGTTTGGTTAATCATGCTTCTATTTTCAAACAATTCTGGTTGTTTCCCATTTTCATTAGTATAATAATGTTACCATGAATATCAGTATAAATCTTATGAGTTTTAGATAGTACAGTTTAAATGCTGGCTTTCATATCTTATCAAATTTTACTCTGACAATAACCATATTAAGTAGAGTAGAGATGATTATTATTCCCATTATATAGATAAGAAAACAATGTAGTATTTTTTCATGCCACCCATCTATCAAGTGCTGGCTTGGGCAGAATACAGAGTTTGGTCTGACCCTAAAGATTCTGCTCCCATTACCATACTCTACCACAGATCTCAGCACTCCTTCATAAGGAGGGGCACATGTGTAGCCAGGTTATTAAATAAGCTGGACTCCTGACATGTAGAGAATAACATTTTTTTTTTCAACAACTCATGTTTAAATCTATCCCAAAGTTCTCCTTGTTGCTCCCTGGTTTAAAAAGCCCTGCCCATTCTATTTCAAAGCTGTAAAATCTCATCTAATTTAACATTTTTTAATATCCTAACTCCAGCTCAGAAGCCATAGAAGAAGCCTTCTTTCACTAATGCAGCTGTGTTTCTGGTCAGGCTCAGTACACAGGGAGGGCTAGAGGAAAAGGTGAGTTTTACGTGGCCAGGGCACTCATAACCTAGTATTGGAGGCATTTTATGTTGGATGCCCAGTTGCTGGTTCTTGTGAGCACAAGAGGATGGTTGTCTACAAGCCAGAAAGCAACCCCTCTCTAGGAACCAAATAGACCTCAGTCTATTGGGGGCTGCTGTAATAGAATAGAATAGACTGGGTAGCTTGTAGACAGCAGAAACTTATTTCTCAAAATTCTAGAGGTAGGTAGTTCAAGATCAAGGTGTTGGCTGTTTTGGTTTCTGGTGAGAACCTGTTTCCTTATGGCTGGTTGTCAGATGGCAGAAGGGTCAAGGGATCACTCTGGGGCCCCTCTTCTAAGGGCACTAATCCCATTCATGAGGGTTCCTTGATCTGTGTGAAATTAGAGACATTGTCAAATATGATAAAGAAGAATCAGCATTTGGTTAAGGCTGAAAGCAAATAAACAGTAAAGGTCATTTTACAGGAGTAGAGAAGTAGTAGGGACTTGATAAAATATAAGAAACATGGTTTTCTCAGAAAACGTACAACAGTGATTCCTCTGAGAAAGAGGAAACAAATAACATGAGCCTTGTGATTGCCCCAGACTGGAGAGTTTCCAAGCAGAATGCAGGGAAGAAGAACCAAGCCAGAACCAGAAGACTTTGAGATGAGGAGATGGAGTTGGGAAATCCAGGGAAGCCAAAGTGGTTAGTTGGAAGGTCACAAGAAAGCTAGAGGACAGACCTGTCCAGAGAACTACAGAGGATTTCCCCCTTGAGTCTTTAGCTGAATACTGATCAGCACATGTGTATAAGAACTAATAAAACTAAGTGAGGTCATGGTAAGAACTACTGAAAGAACAGAGGGAAAAATCCTTGGCGATCACACAGAGCTTGAAATAGTTTCATTTCTCGTGAGTCTGAGTGAAAAATACCGTAATTCATGGGACAGTGAGCAAAGTACTATGAAAGTTTTTGCCATGGTAGTAGGGAAAAATTACCATGCACTAAAGGCTGCTCTGGTCCCACTTAATGAAGCGTAAAGGCAAGTCTTTAAAGGTTCTATAAGAAACAGTGCTGGGCACTGAGGGGAAATAAAAATATATTCATTTGACAGGCAGATACTAATTGATCATTTTTATAGTTTCTACTTTATAGGTATTTGTCATCTAATAGGAAAGACAGACATATCTTTCTTCGTTAATAATAGTACTTTGTACACTGATGTGGAATTTATCTATACACCTCTGCACTGGACTGTGGACTTCTTGAGATAAAGGTATTCGGCATATTTAATAAATTTTTATTGAACTAACCATAATAGAAAATATTAATGAGCTCCTACTATGTGCCAGATACAGCACTATTTTGTTAGTCTAGATATTTTCCATCTGCCCCTCAAGCCCTACTCTCTAACCCTTCTCACCCTTCTCTCTGCTCCAGAAACTGACCTGTATGGGCTCCTCTGTCCTCTAACATCTGTTTGGTTTGACCTTGGAAGGAGGTGGGAAAGTGAAGTCCTAGAAGCAGAGAGAAGAGTGAAGTCAGATTTACTCCCGTGGTTCTCTTTTTTCCAGGGTCACTTCTGGTTAGTGATGTTTCTTTACCCAAGAGGTTACAGTGCCTGTCTGATTTTTCTTCATAACCTTTTTTTCTTTCAGATTCTGATAACTGCTCCCTCTTATCTTTTTGGACCCGGAGGTGCTAACAGCCATGGGGTACTACAAGATCCCTGTGGTTTTCCTAAACTTGCTCCTGCTGGTAAATGTTTTAATATTACTTAATATTACTTTGTCATTACTTTCAATGGCAAAACCTCAATCACTTTTGCACCAACCTAATAACTGGGTCTCCTTGGGGACTGGGGGCAAGATTGGGAGAAGGAGGCCCGAGTTGTAGAATTTGCCAATTTCTGTGGTGTAAATACTCCTGCCTTGGCTGATTTCAAGGTACCAATGGCATGTCATTGAGCATGAAGTTGGGAAAAGATGCACAGTAGCATACTGTTATATAATGTTCCTACCATAGAGATATAATAGAAGTACCCCCAAGAACATATATAATAGAAGGTAATATGGTAATTAGGAAATGATGTTTTGAATATTTATTACCTTTTTAAAAATATAATTTATTTAATTCTGTTTAAAAAATTTAATTTTTAGTAATGTTTAACAACTTGTTTGCAAAAATTTCTGAAAATTTAACCATCAGCTCTTGCAATGTACCCCTCACTCCTCCTACCCTCATCTTTGCAAACCCTCCCAAATTATAATATGAATGTGTGGTCTAGTTCCTGTTGAGACCCTGACTAATACACCTATGATCATTTTTTAATTTAGTCTACACAATGACTTCTATGACTCAAGTGCTATTATTATTTAAACTGCCTTTACACAAATCATAACTGAGGAAATTACGACAGTGGAAGAGATCAGACTTAATCAACCCCATCTTCCTTCTAACCTCTAAACTGTCTTTGTTCATTCCTGGGCATAGGCCTTGGGAAAGAATTTAGTTTATAGTTTAAACTCTGAAACAAAATATTGCTAATAGTCCTTTCCCCCAAAAAAATCAAAAAACCAAAAAAACAAAAAAATCCTTCTTGCCTGAGGACCAGTCTGTCTTTGTCAGACTAACAAGTTAGCTACAAAATTAGAGATTATGGCTCCGGGGCCATGCAGCCTCTGGCTGTAAGAGTCTGAACCTCCCCAAATTGCTTCTGGGAATAACATCACTGTTGCAAAACCTAAGATGAGTACTTGAGAGATTTTGCAGCCCCTGCATTCCCGCAGCAGACACCACCATCCAGGTCAATAATCTGGCTCAACCAATTCTGCGATGCCACCCAGGAACAGAAGTCAGCAAGAAGAACTCACTTCGACCCCCCTGTGATTTCATCTTCAAACTGACCAATCTCCACTTTCTTAGCCCATACCTGCCAACTTATCCTTAAAAACTCTGATCCCCCAATGCTCTGGGGACTGATATGAGTAATAATAAAACTGGTTTCCCGCACAGCCTGCTCTGCATGAATTACTTTCGTCATTGCAATTCCCTTCTTGATAAATAGGCTCTGGGTAGGCAGCAGGCAAGGTGAATCCAATGGGCAGTTACATTATATTTTATAAATGAAGAACCTGAGGTTTAGAGAGATTAATTTAGCATAGGTAGTACACGTAATAAATGCCGGAGTTGAAGTACAGACTCATTCCAAAGCTGATATTCTTTACCATGACACTAATATGAGGCAGAAGTTCTAAGAGTGGTTGAAAAATGCTCACAGTCAACTTCGAAGAAAGACAGGTAGGACAAATGGAGATTGAGGAGAGGCTGGAAAGAAGACAACTGGCAGAGAACGTCACATTGGCAAAGGCAGGGAGGTAGGCGTTTACAGAGATTTAGGCATAGTGGGTTGAAACTATTTATAGAGTTTAGGATGATAATAATGAAAAGTTAAGAACCAAAACTGTGGAGATTATCAGGTTGTTTCTCATTTAGTTGAAAGTGTGGTGGGGGGTGGGGAAGAATTATCAAGCTTAGTCAGAAAAACATCTCTTAACCACGAAACGCAAAGACTTGAAAAACAAACCTAAAACTATAAATGTCAGAGAGTACTTCACTCTGACGTTTGAATCCCAATGCCAGTAGAAGTTTATTACTTCCTGAAGAAATGCAGTCATTGAGATGTTGATGGGCGAACTTTCACTTAGAAAGGTTATTCTGAAATGCTGTGGTTCTTAATGGAGTTTTGTTTGTTTGTTTTTTAACCATGCTTTCTGATAGGACACTTAGCAACCAGGGACTTTGCTTACCCTATACACTTGAGATACTACTGTCCTCCAAATGTCGTAGGACTTTCTCCTTAGTTCAGCTAAAAATGGGGTTCTTGTCATATGACCAGGAAGGATGAAGCTCATGGATACATACAAGGGTGGGAAAGATGGAATTTATTGGGTGAAAAGGAAAAAAAAAAAAAAACTAATCTCACAGATTGAATTCCTAGGTGACCACCCCAGAACAGAAGAGGCCAGGCTCCTCTCGGCTGCAAGCGGTGTGAACTTCCAGAGGTTTCACCCCAGTGTGCACTCCTCTCAGTGCGCAGGTTGGTCGGAGGTTCTCTGGGGACCTCTTTTTTACTTGGCTCTCTCACAAACCCCCTTTACTTGGATGATGCTTAACTATCCTTCAAAGATCAACTCTGATAGAAAGAGCATTGGAGGGATCCAGATGGTAGACAGATCACACACATTTATTCCTGGGAACTGAACCACAGCCCTGCAGATTGCCCTTCCGTCATTCATACATTAGGGTCATCTCATTGGAGAGTGTAGCCCACGGAGGAAATGTGGGCCCACAGTAGCTCCTTAGAGGCCATGGCCCTGTTGGCAGGGGATTTACAGAGGAAGGAGAATGTCTGAAAACTAATTTCAGGCCATCAAACTGGAAGGGATGTTCTTTGGGTCAATACTTCCCTAGGGGTTGCTGTAAATAAGGGATCTCAAGTCCTTTCTAGAAAAAAGGTTCAGAATAGGCTACTCAAAATATGGTGCCTTCATGTACTGAATACTTTAAGCTGAAGGAATTTGAGGAAGAGCAGGTTTTCTCCCCTGAAGTAGGTCATAAGACTCTCATGTGAGAGGTGCCCTTCCTATACCTGGAAGAAAGGAACATCCTTATCTCTGAACATGCCAAGAATAATATGAACAAACAGGCCTCGGTAAGTTTTTCCCAATTTATTATCCTTAGCTCATACTCTTTTATTTTATCACTTTCTACTCTTCACCAAACTTAGTGTAAAAACACCCAGGCATAACCGTTTCTTCAGATCTTTATTTCCTTGTGAAGACTCCCATGTTATGTAAAACTTATATTAAATAAATTTGTATGTTTTTCTCAATAATCGGTCTTTTGCCAGTCCAATTTATAGGGTCCCATATGGAGAACTCAGGAGGGTGTACAAAGAATAATTTTTTCCTCTCCTACACTAGTATCTTCCCAAACCCAGCACACACTAACCATTTACTTACAGAAGTCCACTTAGATGAGCCAACACATCAATCTTCTTGTCTTTAAGCAATAATTATTTTAGCTCACAGTGGTAACACTGGTTTACCTGTGAGCATCAGAAATCCTGATTGACAGTTTGCCTTTGGTTACCAAAAAAAAGAAAAGAAAAATTTCTAATGATAAAATAACAACACGACAAAATTAAAATACTAATAAATAAATATGCCAGACACTTTCGTATCTTCATTTTGTTGATGAGGAAGCTGAGACTCAGAGAGCTGAATGAACTTGCCTAAACCAGTAAGTGAAGCTGGGACTTGAATTCAGAGCAGTTGATTCCAGAAGATGAGCTCTTTACTGTTATTTAACTGTTGTTATGAGAGGAAGGAGCTTCTGCATAAACCATAGGAATAAGGGGAGAGTCCTCAAGAAGAAGAATTAGAAAAGTAAATAAAACTATAATTATGGGAAGAAAAACTACAATTATGAGTCTAGATTGAACTAGATGGCTTCATGGTTCTAAGAGTCTCAAATGACTTAAAACTTGAATATGTTCAGGTTGCGCGTGGTGGCTCAAGCCTGTAATCCTAGCACTTTGGGAGGCTGAGGTGGGTGGATCACTTGAGGTCAGGAGTTTGAGACCAGCCTGGCCAACATGGTAGAACCCCATCTCTATTAAAAATACAAAAACTAGCTGGGTTCGGTGGCAGGTGCTCCACTACTCAGGAGACTGAGGCAGAAGAGTCATTTGATCCTGGGAGGCGGAGGATGCAGTGAGCTGAGATTGCCCATTATATTCCAGCCTGGCCAATAGAGTGAGACTCTGTCTCAAAAAAAAAAAATCTATATCTATCTATCTATCTATCTATCTATCTATCTATCTATCTATCTGTCTGTCTGTCTGTCTGTCTATCTATCCATCTATCTATCTATCTATCGATAGGTCTGAATATGTTCAGTAAACCAACCGTCAGATCAGGAACAATCATTCTGGGAAAGTTCTGTTGATTGACAGTGGCAGCAAGTGTTGTGGACAGAGCCCTGGACAGGTCATCAGGTAAGCTAGGTTCTGCCTCAACTAACTAGATGATCTTGGGAAAGTCACTTCCCAAATGGAGCTCCCTGGACCTCAGTTTTTTATTCACAGAATAAAGGGATTTTCCAAAAACAATTGTTGGGAACAACATGAGATCTGTGGTATATTGTATTAGTTTTCCATGCCTGTGTAACAACCCACTTCAAAAACTAATGGCTTAGAGTATCAACTATTTATTGTTTTTAAAGATTCTGCAGGTTGCTTGGCTTCAACTATATTGTTTTGTATTCTGTGTGGTCTTGGCTGGATTCTCTTACCTGGTTGTATTGTGCTGGGAAATTGGTTGGGGTTAGAACATCTAAGAAGGCTCCACTCACTCAGCTGAGGTGGCTGGAGAGGCTGGTGACTAGGTAGATTTCTTTATCCAATAGTGTAGTTAAACTTCTTACATAGAAGCCAGTTTCTAAGAGAGCAAAACAAGAATCTGGCAGGCTTCCTAAGGGCTAGGTCCAGAACAGACACAGCATCACTCTTGCCACATTCTATGGAACAAAGTAAATCACAAGGCCAGCTTAGATTCAAGGGGTGGGGATATGGACTGTTGATGGGAGGATCAGCCCGTGCATACAGGGATAAGAGAAACTGGTGGTGGCCAATCCTAGAGACAATCTACACATACAATGAATAAAGAATTCCATGGTCATATAAGTGTAGGAAATCTGGGTAAAACACAATTAAGAAAGTTTCTTAACAGCAAGTCTTATTGGAGTTAAAATGCTCATCGAAGTGCCAAGAATAATATAAAGTAGGTAGTAATTGTAAATGGCAGTAAAAGGAGGGTTACAACTTTTGATTTGTAGCCTAACTTCACCCTTCCCGACCTTCCTGCTCAGATCAATCCATATGAAAGAGAAAAAAAATGTAGCTAGCCAACCAGGAAATATTTATGGTTAAACTGGCTATTATACACAATTGCAGTCTTTGAGAGATGTAAAATGTATCCAGGAAGTTGCAAAGGACCTGGACCAATTTCAGTATTTTCTCCATCCTTCATGGAAACAGATACTTTTCTTATTAAAGACTTCTGCATTAATAGGGACTCTGGACTTGTTGCTGAGCAAATGATTTCTTCCTGCCTTCAGAATCAGGTTTTTAATGAGTTGCAATTATAATAGTTGTGGGAAGATAATGAACTCTGGGATGACTTTTCAATTTTTGTCTCATATTAAGCAACTGGCATTTTCTTAACTCTCTGGTTAGCTCAAAAGCACAAAGATGACCCATCAGAGTGGCTGATGTTCTGCAGAGACTGTGTGTGTGTGGAAGCAGCCTCATGTGGAAGAAAAGAACAGGCTCTGCTACCTGCCTGACCTGGCTTTGAAGTCCTGTTTCTCTGCTTACTTCTTGGGAATCCTTGGGGAAGTTATAGAATTTCTCTGAGCCTCAGTTTTCTTATCTGTAAAATGAGGATTAAAAGTATATAACTTCTAAAGGTTTTAGATAGATTAAATGTAATATTACATGCTTATCTTTTTATTTCAATCACTCATTTAACAGATAGAGTGCCTAGTGAGTTGCAGGCAAGGTACTATGTGCAGGGTAGCTAGTCATGTGGGGAACAAAAAGAACCTTCCAGGCAGAGGGAACAGCAAATTCTAGGTTTCTAGCATAACAGAGAACTTAGTGTGTTTCAGGATCTGATACAAGAACGATCAGTATACAGTGAGGGGAAAGCTGATTAAGGCAGGCAATGGAAGGAACGTGTAGGATGTAGATAAGAAGCTTCAACTTTACTAAACTCAATAGGAAGGCATTGTGGGATTCTGAGTACAGAAAAACATGGTCCAATTTACAATTCTAAAAGATCACTTCGGCTCCCTCTGTAGATTGGATTGAAGGCAAGCAAGAGTGGAGAGGAGGGAAACAGGAAGATATGGCGTAGTCCAGGAAAGAGTTGATGCTGGCATGTTCTGGGGTGGTGGTAGTGAGAATAAATATAAATTGACAAAATATTTGTAGTTGAACTGGCAGGACTTGATCGTGGACTGGATATCAAAAGTGAGGGAGACAAAGGGGTCAAAATTAATTTTTCTGGGTTTTGGTCTGGAAACTGGGCAAGCAGAGATTCCATTTTCTGAGAGGGGGCAAGGGCAGGTCTGCAGTGGGGGTCAGGGAGCGCTTCAGTGTGGGCATGCTATGTTTGCAAGAGAGCCAGTTTAAGATGTCAAGTAGTTGACTAAATGCCTGAGACTAGAGACCAGATCTGAGGTCTTGGCCGCAGATATGGGCTTGGGGTTGTTAGCATACAGACACGGTTTAAAGCTGTGGCACTGGATGAGATCAGAGAGAAGGGCAGGAGTGAGTCTTGACCTGAATAAGATTGAATAAAGAAGAAGGAGCTAGTGGCAGAATGAGGGATGGCCAGCGGGGTGGGGAAAAAACAAAAGCATGGTGCTGAGGAAGCTAACAGAGGAAGGAGAATGTTTCTTAGAGAAGTATTTGAATGCTACAGAGAAGGTGAGCATGAGGAACAGTGAGTGGTCTGCCCATTGGATTTAGCACCATGGTGTGGTGTGGGTAGAACCCAGACTGCTGGAAGAAAGAGTGGGAAGTAAGGAAGTGAACATAGTACACATCGATATATCTTTTCAGAAAGCATATTAGCAAGAGAGGAATGGAGGAGGTATCTTAGAAGGACATGTGAGGTCACAGGAAGTACAGCAGGCATTCCCGGTTGTTTCCCAAATACCAATTCTCCCCTTCTTCCTTATTACTGTTTTGGGATAGCAGAATGTTTAATTAGAAAACTATTTCCCTGCCTCCCTTGCTATTTGCGGAAACCAGTGAGATGTAAGTAGAATTCACTGGCTGGAGTTTCTATCTAATCTCTCTTAAAGGGACAGACTCAGCTATCATCTTCCCTTCATGCTTCCTAGATGGCAGACGTGATGGCCATATGGTGGCAGGCCAGGTCTCACTAACAGCTGAACAGGCAAACCTCTAACAACTGTTTCAGCACTGACTGAGTGGTGAAGTTAAATATTAAAAGCTGAAAGAGCCAGTGCCCTTATACAAAGGCTGGAATGTAACAAAAGCCCACCAAGAGTTTTACCTAGGTCTTTCCTGGGCCTTGAAGCATGGCGAGATAATGAAGGAATTCTTAACAGGACCTGTTTAGGATTAAACAAGTTTTATTGGGGGTCTGAAGAAACTTCCAAGACCTCTACAAACAAGTTTTACTGGGGATCTAATGGAACTCCCTAAACCTCCATGATTTAGTAGGAGACAAGATTGCCCCCAGCACCTGGACCCATCTAGATTAAGTAATTTAAATTTAAGTCAATTTATGTAATTTACTTCCAGAGGAAGATCTTCAAAACTCAGACCTTAGTTATAGATTAGAAGTTAATCACTTGTGTCTTTAGATGCATACACACTTACATGTAGACATATAGCTTAGAAGGTATATAAGTTCTGGAAAGCTTTGTAATTTTGAGTTGGTCTGGCAACATTTTCCAGGCCTTCTTCCTGCACCTGGTTACAGAAATAAACTCCCTTCTTTTCCCATTTCATCTGCATCTTGTTATTGGGCTGTAACAATAAGCAGCCTGATGCTCAGTTTGATCCAGGAACAATATGAAGCAACCATGAGAAGACTTCGAGGAGAGAAGCCCCAGTTAAGGAAACAGAATAGATAGATTGGGAAGGAAACTAGGGCATCAAAAATATTTTTATAGATGAGATACCAGAGTATGTTTGCATGTTTAGTGTGGGCCAGGGGCATGATGGCAGGACTGCGACCCTTGAAAAGGCCAGAGTAGAGAGATCCTGGCATATGTTGATGACTTGGCCTTTGACAGGCTGCTGCAGAGGATGTAGGACACTTCCAGTGCTCCTTTCCTGAGGAAAATACCCTCAGCAACTCTCACATTCCATCGCCCTTTTCATCCTTTGTCCTTTTCCCCACAGACTAGAAACTTCTGTCTCTTCCTCCTCAAATTCATTTCTCATGCTGCTGCCACAGTGAGCATTCTAAAACGCAAGTAGGATTTTTAAAACACCGAGGAGCTTCTCATTGGTTACAGGATGAAGTGACATCTTGCCTTGTATTTAGGCATTCTCTCCTTGGTCTTTTCAGCTTCTGGTCTTCAGCATTTCCTAAGCATTCTGTGTACCAGGCATACCTGGCTGTTTGCATGTTCCTAAAGTTGTCTGTATTTTTCCCACTATATGCATTTCTTCATACTTTCCCTTGGCCTATACCCTTCTTTCTTTCTGTTTGCAGATATACCTTCAAGGAGCATTCTCTCTCCACTCCCACCCCAGGCTCTCACTGCAGCTTCTCCAACTCTGTGAGCTGCCCAGAAGTCTCCCATAAAATATATTTTCTTAACTAAATTAGCTGGTTTATGATCAGAGATGCCATATAACATATAATTGTGGCCAGGTGCGGTGGCTCACGCCTGTAATCCCAGTACTTTGGGAGGCTAAGGTGGGCGGATCACCTAAGGTCAGGAGTTCAAGACCAGCCTGGCCAACATGGTGAAATCCTGTGTCTACTAAAAATAGAAAAATTACCCGGGCATGATGGTGGGTGCCTGTAATTCCAGTTACTATTGGGAGGCTGAGGCAGGAGAATCACTTGAACCTGGGAGATGGAGGTTGGAGTGAAAAATTACATATATTATTATACATATGTAATTTTATTTCAGTGCAGTATCAGAGAGTTAGTCCCTTGCAATAATTTTAGACATTCCCTTGAAGCAAAGCTTATTCTCCTCAGGTGAACATTCTGTCCCTCAGGTTTCTGACTGCAGTTCTGCTCCTTGCCAAGACAGCATCTGGGTGAATGGGGCCAGGTTGTGGCTTACAGTGTCCTCTTGGTAGTGGCAAGGAAAGAGTCCTTTGGATTCATGTGGTGTCCTGAGATCATTCTGGTTGCCATGACAGTGTCTTTTGTTTCTATGACAACATCCCTTGTTGACTTGAGGGATGCTTGCCCTATTGGCATTTGCTTCTGAAGTCAAAACTGGTGTTCCTTGCAGCTCAGTTTCTCTAGGCATGGCAGAGGCTGCAGTGCTTCCTGGATGCCAACCTCACTCTCCACAGAGCCTCTCATGTTCCCCATTGGTTTTAGGTTGAGGGTGGGATGGGGCGTTGGAGTAGGGCTCAGCCTTCTATGCTAAGTCACCCCTTACCACAGGAGGTCCCATGGTTGGAATGCTGGCTCTCAGATTCAGCCATCTTCCAGTTTCCATTTTTAGGGCCCAATGGGGGACTCCTGGGTTCCAACATATCTTATAGAAAGAGCAGCTCAGGAGAGCTGAGCTCTGGCTGTCCCATTCTGAACATGCTATACTACTGAGTTTTACTCTGATGTGGCCAATCCCCAAGTTCTTATGGGCATGCCAGGGTGTCTGGTCCACAAGATGAGACTTCTTTACTTTTCTTTTTTTTTTTGACAGTCTCGCTCTGTTGCCCAGGCTGGAGTGCAATGGGTCAATCTCGGCTCACTTCCTCTCAGGGTTCCGGATAGGGCATAGGTCAGGAGCCCCCAGACCTAATTGTTCTCACTTATCAGGGTTTCAGCCCACGGAGAGAAACTGGAACACAGTTTGTCTACCTCCCCACCTTTGTTTCCTTTCTTCTCTCCACCCTCTGCCTTCTATAACCTTGGACTATAAGGAATGGGCTTCTCTTTTATTTCTGTTTCACAGTATATTCCTTTTTCTCTGCCTCTGACAATTCTCTTGCCTCAGCCTCCTGAGTAGCTGGGATTACATGTGTGTGCCACTGTGCCCGGCTAATTTTTGTATTTTTAGTAGAGACTGGGTTTCACCATGTTGGCTAGGCTGGTCTTGAACTCCTGACCTCAGGCGATCCACATGCCTTGGCCTCCCAAAGTGTTGGGATTACAGGCATGAGCCACTGCACCCAGCCTCCTACCTCTAGTTTTATGGCTCTCTTATCTACACTATAGGGAAAATTCTATATCAAGCTGATATGTTAAACGCACATAAAAATTTTTAGAGTTTCAGACTTATTGCCTTGCTTTCAGCAGCTATTGTCTTTCTTTACATTTCTTCTTCAACAATCCAACTTTGCCTTTGCCCATCCCATTCTCCACCTGCTGCCAGCAAAGGTAAGTAACTTGGCTGACTGGAGAAGTACAGGTAATGTAATGTACACGCAAGTCTATGTTAGCATTTTCAAGTGTTTTCTACCTTTCACTAAATAATCCTAACTGATACAAGCAGCATGATACACAATTCTTAATTTGCCTGCAGATAAGTTAATCTTGTCTATTTGCTAAAGTCTTTGCGAGTATTATCCAAAAGGGAGTTGATTCAGAGCACAGAGAAAAACAGATGGGACAAGTGCCTTGGCAGTGGGAGGAAGGCAGGAACTCAGGTCAGGTTTGATGAGCAGAAGCTAACCCCACAGCTCATGATGCTGTGGAGTGATGCAAACCACCTGGAACCCAAGTGTCACCTGTGGAGACTACGGGGCGCGGAGGCAAGGGAGGTTTGACAATCCTAGGCTATTGGATAAACCACTGCATTTAACTGAGCTGATCTACACATGAGTAGGATACTTTATGAGGCAAACTGAGGGCTGACTTAGTAACAATTCAAAATGCTACATAAACAAAGGAATTTTCACCTTCGGATTTTTTACTACAAACATTGTCTCCCTCATAAGTTGGGTTTGTTGCCCTTTATATCAATTATTCACTAATTATTTTTCCATGCCTCAGGTGTGTGAAACCCTTGAAGAATTACAATGAAGATGTTTACCATCAAGTGTGGAAAAAAGTAGCATGAGCCTAAGATAATCAAGAGACCATTAAATGCCAGCATGTGAGAGACTTGAAGGCTCTTCAAGACTTTCTTTTTTTTTTTTTTGAGACAGTCTCGCTCTGTTGCCAGGCTGGAGTGCAGTGGTGCAATCTCGCCTCACTGCAATCTTTACCTCCTGGGTTCAAGCAATTCTCCTGCCTCAGCCTCCGAAGTAGCTGGGATTAGAGGCGTGTTCCACCATGCCCAGTTAATTTTTGTATTTTTAGTAGAAACGGGGTTTCACTATGTTGGCCAGGCTGGTCTTGAACTCCTGACCTCGTGATCTACCCGCCTCAGCCTCCCAAAGTGCTGGGATTACAGGCGTGAACTACTGTGCCTGGCCTCTTCAAGACTTTCTTAAGCAGAGGGTCCTATACTGGATCTGCTAAGTCAGAAAGAAATAAAGAGATGAAAAATGATTGGCATCAGGTTTCTCATTGTTGGAGTAAGAGTTTACACACAAGCCAGAGGAAGAGGCTCGATTGTTCCAGGTGGTGATGAATTAGACTAGAGATATCAGTAGAAACTCATGTTTAGCTTAATGTAGATACAGATGGTTGCATATATAAATGTTTCTATATCCACCGGTTACTATACACATATTCATTACCTTGCTCTGTCAGCTGAGAGGATCTAGAAGAAATGATGTCCCAGTAGCAAAGAATACACCCCGTCCCCAGATCTTAATTTTTAATACCATTCTCCAATAAAAGAGCCTTGGAGAAATGGCTGACTCTAGGATTGGTAGAACTGGGCAAGAAATATACAAAATGAGCCTGAGCCTCTTGTAGTACTAGAAACTAAGAAAATGCTCAAAAAATCCACCATAGTGGGAGTATGTCAAAGGAGCATCTGAGGTAACTGAAAAAGCTCTCAATGGACAAAGCTGAAACAATTTGAATAGCAAAATAAAGTAGTTCTGGATTATAATACAAACTATCAGATAAATATCCAAGAATCCCTGTTGATAGAAACAAATTATTGAATAAATACAGGCAAATGGACAAGTCTTCCATATAGAAAATTTTCAAATAATTCATGTAGCTGCTTTGCACTTATATTCGTCCACTTTAATACTGCTGTAAAGAACTGCCCAAGACTGAGTAACTTATAAAGGAAAGAGGTTTAATCGACTCACAGTTTAGCATGGCTCGGGAGGCCTCAGGAATCTTTCAGTCATGGTAGAAGGCGAAGGAGAAGCAAGACACCTTTTTCACAAGGTGGCAGGAAGAAGCGCCAAGTGAAGAGGGAAGAGCCCTCTATAAAACCATCAGATCTCGTGAGAGCCCACTCACTATCACGAGAACAGCATGGGGCAACTGCCTCCATAATTCAATTACCTCCACCTGGTCCCTCCCTTGACACCTGGGGATTATTTGGATTACAATTCAAGATGAGATTTAGGTGGGGACACAAAGCCTAAAAACATCAGCACTCAAGGATGAAAAGCATGACTCTCTACTCATTAAATGTGGGCTTCACACAGTGACTTCTTTCCAAAGAGTACAGTATGAAACAGAGGGAAAAAGAGTAACTTTACAGAAGAAAAACTTGAAAAACACTACCAGGGCCAGGTGATCAAGGTTAGCATCCACAGTAATGGTTGTGGACCCTTGATATGGTAAGAATGACACTTATCTTCCCAAAACCTGTAACCTCAGTCTATTCATGAGAAGAACAGCAGGTAAATTCCAGTTGAGAGACATTCTGTGAAATACCTGACTGGTACTTCTTAAGACTGTCAAGGTCATCAATAACTGAGAAAGTGTCACAATGAAGAAGAGCCTAAGAAGACATAGCAACAAAATATCACATAGTTCCCTGGTTAGAACCTTGGAAGGGAAAAATGTAAATGCCAAAAAAATCTGAATAAAGCATGGTCTTCAGTGAACAATGATATGCCAACATTGGTTTATTAATTGTGACACAATATTAACAATAGAGGAAACTGGGTTTGGGGTATATGGGAAGTCTCTGTACTATTGTTGCTATCTTTATGTAAATCTAAAACTATTCTAAAATAATGAGTTTATTTAAAAGTATGGCATGGCGGGGAAAAAATCACTGATAAATGGGAATCATTTTTTTGTATCTCTAAGTTTAACTCTCTAAGCCTGTTTATTATGTGGATCTGATCATGTCCACATCACAAAGTAGTGGCAATGGTGAAATGAGATAATACACCCGAAATTCTGTGCCCAGCACAGAGAACGTTCTTGGTAACTTCTTTTCATTCCTTTTTCTTCCACCTCTCTCTCCCCCTCCCCCATTGTCACATAAGGCTGACACAGTGCTTTTAAGTAGCTTCACTTTGAGAATAGTCCATCCACTCTTAAAAGCCTTCTGTTCCTCCTGTCATCTGACAAGCAAATTCCTGCATTAATGCTTGCCAAGAAGTCCTTCCAGATGCTATCGTTGGCTTTTGGCAGAGTAACTCATTCTCAATGTGGAGTGTCGGGGTAGGTGACTCAGGTGGTAGGCAGATGGCTGTCTGCTTGTCCATCAGGCCAGCTTTCTGGCCCTTTGCTGGTAATCACTGCTCTCTGGACCAGAGCCTTCATTCACTTTTACCAAGCCTGTCCGGCTAGCAGTAAAGGACACTGAACTAGGCAAGCTGAAGCCTGAGTGTGAGGCCAGCTCTGCCTCCAGCTGTGCAGTTGTAAGGGCATCACTGCTTTCCTGGGCCCTGATTTATTCGCCTTTAAAATGGGAAAGTAGCTAGGTACAGTGGCTCATGCCTGTAATCCCAGCACTTTGGGATGCTGAGGCGGGTGGATCACCTGAGATCAGGAATTCAAGACCAGCTTGGCCAACATGGTGAAACCCTGTCTCTACTAAAAATACAAAAATTAGCCAGGTATGGTGGTGTGCTCCTGTAATACCAGATACTTGGGAGGCTGAGGCAGAAGAAACGCTTGACCCCAGGAGGTAGAGGTTACAGTAAGCTGAGATCATGCCAATGCACCCCAGCCTAGGCTACAGAGGAAGACTCTGTCTCCAAAAACAAAATAAAATAAAATGGGGAAGTAAATGGCCTTGTTTCTTTCAAATGGTTGTCATGA
This sequence comes from Macaca mulatta, assembly GCF_049350105.2. Taxonomy (NCBI): domain Eukaryota; kingdom Metazoa; phylum Chordata; class Mammalia; order Primates; family Cercopithecidae; genus Macaca; species Macaca mulatta. Next base: position 83,986,910 of record NC_133419.1, read on the forward strand.
ATATCAGTGAGTAACCATGATAATGACAACTGAGACTAGCTGAGTGCTTCCTGTGTAGAAGGCCAATTTCCATGAGTTTCTCACAACGGCTCTCTGAATGTGAGAGAGGCAGGTGCTGTTGTTACTGTCATGTTTCAGTGAGAAACTTTGTCTTGGGAGATGTTAAGCCCCTTATACAAGATCACATGACTAGTAAAGACTACAGTCAGGATTTGAACCCAGGTCTGCTCTTAGGTCGGTGCTGTGACTCATGACATTGTATTGTCGCTTTGTCATCCTTCACATTGCAAGCCAAGGATTGCCTCCTCAGTCTGTGCAGTGGAAATAACCAGTCCTGGGTTTAAATCTATTGATCAAGTACTTTATGGAATTTTGCAACTCCCCTCTCCACCTTGGAATTGTCAGAGATTGGCTGGGTTTCTAAGTTTAAAGATGATGCCACCAAGTTATTTGCTTACTGTCAGAGATATTCCTTTTCCTCCTTTTCTGCTATTTGCTTTTTTGTTTTGTTTTGTTTTGTTTTCATCATTGAAGTTAGTGGCTCTCTTGATTATCAAAAAATACTTCAATCTCTTTTCTTCATAGCTGATTCAGTTTTGTAAACCATGTATTGCAGATTTTAACACGCATGGAATCACTGGGGAATCTTGTGAAAATGCAGATTCTGATTCAGTAGATCTGGATAGGGCCTAAGATTCTGCACTGTAACAAGCTCCAGGTGATACTAATGCCTCTGGTCCCAGGACACCTTTTGAGGTGTCCATTCATGGAGACATAGGACTGGGTGATGTTTCTAGTGTTGCAGAGAGCTCTGTGAGCAGTTAGCAAAGGGGAAGGAGACACAGAACATAGGCATAGCCCTCTGCAGGCTCCCCAGGTAGCCTGGCACCAAGGCTGAACTCTTGCCCCTGCTCTGTGATGCTCTGTTTCCAATGGAACATAATTACAAACCAGAAGCTTCCTGTCCCAGGACACACAGAACATGCTTTCGTTGTTCGCCACACTATAATATGATAAGAGAGCCAGGCAAACCAGCAATTAGGGACTGCACTAGAAGTCTCTTCTTGTGGACTTGCTTCAGATTATTGGGTGAAATGCATAATTTCAGTGATGGTAGCCCAGGGGGTTGTTGCACTATTCAATCTCATTTCCTTTTACTGTCAGTAAGTTATCCCTGTGCACTGATCCCTCACTCCAGGAAAGTGCTGAGCCACATTTCTGACAGTGTTGACCTTTGTCTGAAACTCTGGACAAAATTTCAGGGAGTAAGATGATTAACTAAAAATGGATTTGGAGATTATCTATGGGTTTCAACGTCAAGGTCACGTCTTACCCTAAACAACTGAGAAGTTATTTGGAAAAATACCAAGGCAATTTATAGGCTCAATACATCAATTTTTCTCTTTCAACCACCACTCTTTCTAAGTCTTCTTAAGATGTTTCCTGGGCTAATAAAATAGGAACATATTTATCTCATAAAGTTGAAAGTTGAGTTTAACCTCCCCTTTAGTTCTTATTGCATGTTTTTGATTTAAGCATCCATCAGGAAACTACCCCTTCCAAGGGAATAAAACACTGCTTATGATTCTAATTATGTGCATAATGCTCGAAATTATATCAGAAAAGAAGGCCTCATTTCACCATTTTACTTTGAAGTAGATCTTTGATGCATCAAATAGTCTGTGTATTGCAAAGAAAACAGAAACTCTCCATTGCTGTAGTTTCTCCTGTGAATACCTGGATTGTCCTTCATCCTGACCAATTCCCCAGGTTGTTTCTTGCTTCCTGATAATTCTTGCCACTTGTTAGGAATGGTGGTTCTGGACGACTAACCTCCCCATATCTTCTGCCTACCTTGCCTACCACCCTTTGTTCACCTGGCAAGTTAGTCTGTGCTAACCTGTCATCTTCACCTCTCCCCCAGGGATGGGGGGGGGGTGGGATCCCAACTGGTATTGGTAGACCATTCAAATGGCCAGTGGGATTGGGTAGGGATATCAGGAGGTTGACAGATTCAGGAACACCATAGAAGAGACTTAGTTTTGCCATACAAGCTCTTCCCAGGGTGTGAGCAATGGGCAAATGAGCAGGTGCACATCTGATTCCTGGATGTGAAAGTTGCTCGTTTGGAGTCTTTATGTACTCACTGGTTTGTTTTAGAGCATCTGTGTTTTAACTATCTTTTAAAAATAGGTTTCTGCCACTAGGCTTACATTCCTTGAAAAGACAGAGAGTGCTCTGAGCGTTTATTTCATTTTCTACTTCACCATCTTAATAGAGCCTGGCTCCAAGCAAGTGTTTATTGTTTGCTGACCAAATGTGTAAGGAATGATAACTAGATAAATAAATAATTTAAAAAGCCAATTTTTTGGAACTGTTTTCCTTGTGGGGTCATTTTAATTAAGCACATCAGTCTTTCTTTGCATAAAATGTTGGGTAAATACCCCAAATTTTGATGAATTAATTGAACCCAGTTTCATATATGGCACATTTTCTGTAACCTTTTTTTGTTTGTTTGAGACGGCGTCTTGCTCTGTCACACAGGCTAGAGTGCAGTGGCACGATCTGGGTTCACTGCAATCTCTGCCTCTCAGGTTCAAGCGATTCTTCTGCCTCAGCCTCCTGGGTAGTTGGGATTACAGGTGCCCTCCACCACACCTGGCTAATTTTTGTATTTTTAGTAGAGATGGGGTTTTACATGTTGGCCAGGCTGGTCTTGAACCCAGCCTCTGTAACTTTTTTTGTTTTTTTCCGACACCAAGTTTTGCTCTTGTTGCCCAGGCTGGAGTGCAATGACACGATCTCACCTCACCACAACCTCCGCCTCCTGGGTTCAAGCAATTCTCCTGCCTCAACCTCCCACGTAGCACCGCACCCAGCTAATTTTGTATTTTTAGTAGAGACAAGGTTTCTCCCTGTTGGTCAGGCTGGTCTTGAACTCCTGATCTCAGGTGATCCACCCACCTCGGCCTCCCAAAGTGCTGGGATTACAGGCGTGAGCCACCATGCCCGGCCCGCCTCTATAACTTTTTACTCTGAAGAATTTCAGATGGTCAAGAGTGCTTCTCCAAATGTTGAGGAAAAGGACTGCAGACTGGATGCCCAATTTGTTGGCTCAAGTAAATTAGGATGAGTGATGTTATAAGAAACCAGTCGGGAAACCAAGAGGAGAGAGTTCCTCACCACAAGGGTTATTCATACCAGAAGTGCCAGATGACGGAGAATGGTGCATGCATAATTTCTGCTGAAAGATTACTAAGAATATCAAAGACACAGATGTGGCTCACAAAAATCCAACAATCCAATCAAGATCCAACCTTTTAGCTTGTTGGTTTCACAATTTTGTTAGAGAAATCAACTGTTCTCTGAGGGACTAATTCTGTTAGTAAGAAACTGCTCGTTGTAATTTGCTATGTAGAGCTTTAAGAATTTGAAATTTTTAATGCCTGCTGAAAAGAAGGTGTTTTTCTTCCTTTCCTCTTCTTTCAGATTGAAATAGTCAATTATATTTTGATGGAATGAAACCTGTTCTGTATGTTTGGCTCATGGTATGGATGTTAGTTTTCTGCTGTTCAAAATTCACACAGCTCATCCTTCCAAAGTCTTGAAGAGGAGATGTTACCTAATTCAATTGTCCACACAAGACAGGGACCCAGAACTGGAAAGACAGGATTAAAGGGGTGGGAGAGAACTACTGTCTCTCATGGACCTTGCTTTTCAGGCTTTGAACAGTTTAGACCAATAAGGTTCTACCGATGCCTTATACCTAGATGTGAAGCATGTTGTAAATCATTTGTCCTTTGAAGTTTACAATTAAGGAGTAATCAAAGCCACACTGAGTCACTTCCGTTTGTATTCCAGCCTGTGATGGAGACAGCAGGCAACTAATATAGCAGGTGCTGAGTCAAGCATGGATACAGCACCTCTCAGGTGTGCTGCAACAGAGGAAAGGGTCTGACGAATGGTCTAGCTATGCTTGAGGGATGCCTGGGTGGCTGGGGAAAGGTAGCCTGTGTCTCTCATGTCAGCAAGCCAGGGGCTGAGCACTAAGCTCATACCATAAATAAGAATATCTTTTATTTCCCTTTTGGTATCCCCAGGCTTTAGCGAAGTTTACCCAAGTTTTCTAGCTTTGTCCTAAGAGTGCTCAGGGGCATTAGGGACAAGGCCTGGACTTGATGCTTTGGCTGTAACATTAGAGAGGGAAGGGGATCTGTCTAATGATAGCCATGGTGCCTTCTGAGATGTCCCTAAGGGAAAGGTGACAGAGAACAGAAATTGGGGTTATTATTCATAGAACACATCCTCCCTTGACAACTTTAAAGACGATGGGTCTCACTGTGGCTCCCTGTACAGATGTTCCCTAGCTTTGTGCCTTGGTGAGGCTTTTAAATTCTGTCACTGGGTGTATGGCCTCAGAGTATCTACAGAGATCACAGGTTCATAACTAGCCCCTCTTAGGTTCAGAGATGTGTCGGCCACTTCTAGCTTTTGAGACTTCTAGCATGATCATGGTTTAAAAACTGTTTTGCAGACATGAAACAGGACACAGAGAAAAGTTGAATGCTCTTTTGGCTTCTTTCCTTATGAACACATCCATTATTGAAGGGAATCTGGCTTTGTGTACAGTGTTACCATTAATATTAAACCAGGTGAGACTGTGCAAATGTTGAAAATTGCATAATTGTCAAAATTTGAGGTCCACATTGGTCTTGCAGCCTCAGTCAATGTCTTCTTATACCATGTCTGAGAGTCTCTGTTCACTACCCAGCACCAAGGACAGCTGTAGGACACCTGGCAGATTCTTGATGGCCAGGACGGCATGAACAACTAGTCTGGCTTCCCGAATGGCTGATTCAATTATGTGATAGTTTATCGTGAAACAAAGCAGAATCCAAAGCAATTGCTTTGATGCAAAATTTCACCCCTCTCGTGAGCAGAATTTGTTTTGGTTCTCTAGCTGTCAAACCTGGCTAAATGTCAGTATGACAAGGCTAAATGTCAATATAACAAGGCATGTATTTAACCTGAAGTGAACAATTTAGAACATTATCTGGCAGATCCAGATTCCCAAACCTGACATTTTCGATACAGTCAAATCTTTGGAGCAACAATGTGTATAAGACAATGATACCTCCTCCCCAGTTTATGCCTTTCTTTGCATAATGTTTCAGATAAGAAAAAAATTATTTTTCTGTATTCTTAATATCTTCTGGAATTCCACAGTTTGACACTGGGAAATTGATTTTTCTCCTTACATAGCTGTGAGCATCTTTAAAAATCTATCTTTTAATACATTGTTCACTTTTGGAAAAATCCTGATTAAAAGCAAGCAAGATGGTAACCAAATATTTAAGACTATGCAAAAACAGCACTTTCACTTCCTCTCAGCAGTGCCAGTACTACTCAGGGCATACCCACCCTCATTGCATTTTAGCTCTGGAATCAGAGACAAAATTGATAAAAATAGACATGAATAATTCTATTCCTTATGAAATAAGACAAATTATGCTTTGGGAGAAAATCATTTGCTATAAAGTATAAAATGTTTTAATGTTTATATCTCATAATAAAACCATGACACGTTTATAAACACTCTATCAGGCATTTTTACAATGGGGCCACCCACCGCTGACAACTAGAAACGCAATAAATATGCACAGACACACTGAGTATGAAATATACATCTTGATTTTATAATCGTGTGTGCTTTATTTTTTACACAAATGGAATGGAAGTGTTGAATATTTACACTTAACAGGAGTGTAAGCTGTGCAGTGTCTCTGTAAACTCCAGCCCAGGCAAGGAGTATTCCCACCTCCCTCCCATCCTGCACTACAGCTCGATGGAGAAACATCCTGTCAGAGAGAAGCACAAAACTGTCATATTGAAAGGATCTAACGGGTACAGCCTGGTGCACTCAGAAGTTAAGAAACACTTAGGAAACACAAACTCAAAAAGGAGAGAAGAAAAGTCTGCCATCCCATTGGGAGTCAACCTTGTCACTTGGTTGTCTGTCCTCATGAGTTGCTAGGGAGATACTGTACTCTTTAGATGATCTTTGTCTAAATTGTCCGCCTGCCTTAGCTTTGTCCTCAGCTGTTACAAGAAACTGCACAGCTGTACAAGAAATGATTTCCAAAGCACAGGTTTCAGTGAGGAAGGATATTTACAGACTCGAGTGTGTGTGTGGGTTTCCAACCACAGTCATTCATACTCAATGTAACATGTGTGTACATGGTATACATACCATATATACCATACATACACAGAAGTAAAATGTATATCACAGAATTCTGTAGGGAGTCCCCTGGCAAGTCAGCTGTCACAGGAGGTACTCCACATGCTTCAAGGGAATTGATCTTTTTCCCCCTAGGAGTGACAAATTAATGTGATCAACTTAGGAATTAGCCTGAGTCCTTGACTTAAATATATTTGTAGGAATTTAGGCAGGACCAAGACAGGAAAGAAGAGATTTCATTTCACCAGCAAGTCCATTCAGTCTCACCAGAGCAATCACCAGCTGAAAAGCAGAAGGGGCTTCACATGAAAATGGGAAAAAGAAAGCTTATGAATGGGAAAAAAATGTCTCTCTCCAAACCAAGGTGATGGCATGGCTTCAATGAGGAGGAAGAGGTTTGCTGTCAGAATAATTGGGGCCAGAGTCTGCCTTTATTGAAAGGAAGTGTCCTCAGAGCCATGCGGTAGTGCTGGGAGTGGGCTCGCTTAGGAGCAGCGTTCAGGCAGAGGCACTCAGGCGCCGGCAGGGCCCACAGCACATGCATCATCGCTGCCAGGGCAACGGTGCAGGCTGGATCCGGGAGGCGGGCTGGAGCAGGCTCCAGGTCAGGGCCTCACGCTCAGCTTTGCTTTCTGGGCTGAGTAGGTGAAACGGCGACCTAAAGTATTTGTGTCATTAGTCCAGTGCACGGACTTGCTGTCTGAATCAGCCATGAGCCCTTTAGAGGACAGAAAAATCAATACAGGGATGTGCGGGAGAAGATGATCAGAGGTGCGAGGAGAGGAGAAAGGACAGAAGAGGAATAAGAAGGGCAAAGGAACAGAGACTGAAGGAGAGGTGGACAAAAAGAGAAAAGGAATAGAGAAGGATTATAGGAGAAAGTCAACAACTCAGAGATGGTGGGAAGGAAGAATAGGAAAAGGAGAGGAACAACAACAAAAAAAAAAAACAAAAGAGAGAGAGAGATGGAATTAGTCAGAAATAGAAGAAGGAGGAGAGCAAGGAAAAGAATGAGGAAAAAAACCAGAGTCTCGAGCCAGAGGTTGGAGAGTTCTTTCCTGGCTCGGAGTCCTGAAGGGCTGGCAGTAGGATCTAAGACAGCGCACAGAGGCACCCGAGTGCGGCTTTGTGAAGACAGGCTCTTTAAGCAGACAGAGCCAACCCAAGAATTTGGGGCTGGGAGAAAAGGCCTGCAAATAAACGGCCAAGAAATCCCGCAAAAGGCCTGCAAATAAATGGCCAACAATTCTGTGGGAGGAGAGCAAAAAATGAATGCCTCTGCACTTAGCTGACAAATGGAATTTTGATTTTGGTAAAGCTGAGAGCCCCGTGGTGCTACACATTGTACCAGAGCATGAAAAATAGCACCAGTTACACGATCTGGCACTTTTCTGAAAGGGCCCAGCATGTGTGAAGGTGACATTGCACCCCCAGCAAGCCTTCAGGTTGGAGAGAGCTCTGGACAAAGTTTGCAGTGTTAGCACCAGTCTGGCCCCAGGCTCCGAGTGCATTTGCACCAGATGTAATCTGGGTAACTTTCATGCCATTTCCATACAAGTCATCAGATTTGCTGCAAAATACACCAGTTCATTGGAGCCATAGAGACATCAACATTGGGAAGTGCAAGACAACACAACAAATGGAGGTGTAAATTCTATAGGAAAAGACCCTCTCACCAATTTGCTTGGTGATTCTTCAAGCAAATATATATGTATCTATATAATTATATAAATCTACATAAAAAATCAGTGCAAATGCCAATTCTAATCTGAAAGCATCTACACTAGGAAAATAAATAGTTATATTACTACAAAACCAAGGGTTGGTGGTTCAATTTGATTGTACTCAGCCACAGCAATACTAGTAAATGAAAGCACATCACACGACCCGCAAAAACATCTACTCATTAATGACAGTCTTTTAAATAAATGGTTGCATGCTCAGTTGAGAAACCAAAGAAGTTATCATGGTGGCCTAAAAATAGAGCTGGGATCAGGAATGGCATTCTGGTGGCAGAAAACTTCTGGGAGCAATATTGATGAAAGTAGGCCTTGACCTGAAACTGGCGAATTGCAGACATGGACATATCTTTAACATTTTGAGCAATCTAAGGAAGTCTCTGGAAATTTAACTTTCATGAGAGGGAAAATGCATTGCTAGCCCTTCCATTGGCAAAGGAAGCCTCAAGACTATGGGAAGATGCATAATTTTGCATTTCTGTGTTTGTTTTGCTGACTGCAGCCAGGCAGACAATGATGTTTAGTGTAAGATGAACAATGCCTGTTTTTGGAAAGAGACTCTCGTTCTAAGCTCTGATGTTCTTACTGTGAAGAAGCCCCATCACACTGATGGCTCTATCTCTTGCTCTCCTACCCAGCCTACATGCTGGTTTGCTGCACAGTGTGGCAGAATCCCTGCCAGGTCTGGATGTACCCCAGAAATAAGGCGATGGGGCTTAGTCTGGGCATGCACAGAACCCAGAGTAGAGTGGTTATTATCACTGAAAAGTCTCTCTAAACACCATGGGCAAAAGCAATGCTGATGTTGCCATCCACTCTAAAGTGGGAAACTAACTTTTCTAGTTCAGTTTATAGGCTTTGGGAGGTTTCTTTTTTTAAATCATCATTATTATAATTGTTAAAAAATAAACTTGGTCCAGGTGCAGCTCCAAGAAAGGCAGTTCAATTGGTTGAGCTCAAAGTCATTAATTGTCTTTCCTTGTGACTCTATCTCTTTGCCCTGTACATAGAAACAAAAAAGTCTGCACCCCTCACCCCTAACCAGACACTTCTCTCTCTTCCTCAAAGAAATAGTGCATCTAGGAACAGATCTCCCGTTGGCTCTAATACCATCTCTGGATGTTACAAAACTGTCAGTTACTCTGTAAAACAAAAAAGTACTAATCCTAATTACTCATTGTTGGCCAAAATGCTAAATGGTCCTTTAAGAATTGTATGTTAGTAACTAGGAACAAAGTTATTCAACTATTTGCACGGCAGGCTCAGGTTATTTAACTAGAGAAAAGCAAAAACTTCCCTTTAGATCATTTGCATAAGTTTGTCTCTGAAAAGCCATCAGCATAAAAAAAAATGCATTAACCAAATGTTTTCCAAAAATATCCATAAGGGCAACTCATTAAGGGATGTGCTCCATGAGAGTGTATCACTAATGTGGAAGGGAGGTGAGTGAGGAAGAAGTCTTTGTCAGACTTGAAAGGAACTCAGATGCTCTTAATGGATCATTGGCAACAAAAGGGAGAGTGCAACTTTCAGTTCTTGAATTTGATCATCTGCTGATGTTGCATACATTTAGTCTTTCAATATTAGTCTTTACAAAATATTTCACAAAACTTTTTTAACCTATAGAAATTTGTTTCTATACATTTAATATATTTTTATTGTATAAATTATTCTCATCTTTAGTGCCTTCTTTCAGTCTATAAATGGCAAAATAGGCAATCAACAATCATAAAGCTAATTCCAGGTGGAATCCCCTCCTGTCAGTGAGGTTAGTCCTCCATACACTTGCAAATTTTATGAAATGCTTGTCTTTGCAGATGCCAGTCAAAAAACTACACACTTATCCTTCCCTGATAGTATGTCGTCTCCAAAGGGACTCCTTTCTTTTTTCCTTCTTTCTTTCATTTGCTTGTTAAGAAATCAAAAGATGTGCATAGTTATAAAATTCGAAGTGTACCAATTACAGATGTGGGTAATGGGAAGGTTGGTGAGGTTCGAGTGCTGGCAATTTTTCTTTAAAGCAAAAGACACAGAGAGCTCTGCAGCTAAATCAGCTCTGGACATCAGCTGGGGTGAGGAGGCTCTCATCTCTTGGGCAGAAAGCCCGTCAGAGGTTCATCCCTACACCTGGCACTTTGAGCAAACCAAAGCCTTCCTTCATACTGCAATGTCTTTTCTGTCCCACCCTTTGGCCCCTCTGTTTCCTTCATGGCTTCATACAGTTTGTGTTGTACATTCATAAGAATTCACATTGACTGCAAAAACATAAATGCAACAAAAACATAAAAGCCTCCAAGTAGTATGTTATATATATTTTGTTCTTCTAAATGCTCTTCTGTCGTTGTCAGAGGCGCAGTAGCTAATTTATAACTTTTCCTTTGAGGGAATCCAGATGAAAGGCCCAGATTGCTCTTCAATAACAAGCTTGCATTGGTTATATATATCTTCTAAAGTATCTCCTTGGACAATAGCTATAACAAAAGCAAACATCCAGAATTAGAAATCATTTCCCGGATGGTGAAGAACAATCATCACTCACACATTGGAGGCTCAAATCAGTAGCAGACAACTCATCAGGAAGCTTCATATCATTTTTCATTAGTAAGAAAAAGCAGAGAATTCACATTAGCAAAGTTACATTCATGATTTTTAAAAATGCTTTCAATGGATATCCTGGATCAGTAACAAATGCATCACAGTCTTTGCACTTCCTGCATGTCTGTCTGTAGTCCTGGACAATGAATCACTCATCTATTTAACCAATATTTTATGGGTGCCTACTCTGAGCCAGGCACTAAGCTAGGCATTGATCAATTTTCAGACTGAGAGCCCCCTATTTAGAAAAGAAAACTGGCCTTACAGTGTCTATATTTACTTACTTTGGCAGCAGCAGAAATTCAGATATTGTAGACACCGAGGAAATAATAAAGATTTTAGAAGGAAGTTTAGTTAACCTCCCAACCTTCAAGCCCTTAATAGGAAAACCCAATCATTTCCGAAATCTCTGGTAAATTGAGATTTTACCATACAGGGCTATTCTTATCGAGAATACCGTCAGTCCACTATTTATAAGGAACATAAATAGAAAGAAATATAAACAAACTGATCAGTTGTGTATTTCCTAAAACACTAAGTCACTTGGAGTAGATTTTAGTACATTTTGTTGTCTCATTTGAACAAAACTATCTTGTAGAAAGATTTCCAAAACACATCAATATTATTCATGACACTATGTCTTAAAAATAAATTACTACTGAAAGATGATTTAGACATTTAAAAACAATCCTCAGAATATATTAATTATTGTATTGTATACCAAATATAAACCACTGTCAAAATGTACACTGTTTTGATTGTTTTTCCTACCTGGATGTTCTTTTAGGATGAAACATAGCTCATATCTTGGTTATTGACAGAAAGATTACTTAATATTACCTGATTCAAGATATTTACAAACTGCTAAGACATTGACACTTTCTATATTCTGAATGAGGTAAAAAATAAAACATCTAACTTCACATATGGTAATCCAGGAAGAAAGTTCTTGGGTTTTATTTATTTATTTATTTTTTATTTTTTGAGATAGAATTTCACTCTTGTCGTCCAGGCTGGAGTGCAGTAGCACAATCTCGGCTCACTGCAACCTCTGCCTCCCAGGTTCAAGCAATTCTCCTGCCTCAGCCTCCCTAGTAGCTGGGATTACAGGTACCCGCCACCACACCGAGCCAGTTTTTTTATTTTTAGTAGAAATGGGGTTTCACTACATTGGCCAGGCTGGTCTCGAACTCCTGACCTCAGGCGATCCACCTGCCTCTGCCTCCCAAAGTGCTGGGATTACAGGAGGGAGCCACTGTGCCCAGCTCGAAAGTTCTTGTTTTTAAAACACTGGGAACCAGGTGTAAGGCAAATTTCACAAAGTCTGATTACTCAGTGTTCTATGAAAGCATATAGGAATAGAGAACTCAGAACTCAGGCCATCCAGGAGAATAAAAACCTCTATTCCCCTAACTTCATGTTTCCAAGGAAACATTTAAAAAGAAAATAAAAACCGTTTTTGGTTGAGACATGACACAGTGAACTAAAACATGAGGAAGAGTTTCAAGCATCTTGTTCACGTGCTGCTGATCGGTGATGGGGACACTGACGACAGCTCATGGAGCAGGGAACGGAGGCCTCCAGGTTTCTCAAGAGTAACTGCTTTGGACACTGACCATTTTGAGCCCTAAAATTTTGTTTTTCAAGTTTTCTGATGATATCGGGGACATAGTTTAATGAGGTAGCAATGCCTAAAATCCTTTTCATGGTAGGAGACAGCTCAGGGGCATCCGCTGCCCATGGTTTTGGGTAGGGCTGGTGGGAACGTGGGAGCTGGCTGCAGCTGAACTCTCAGGAGAACCCAGGGCTTTGCGTCAAAATGGGTGAAGCAGAGGGAGGCTCCTTGTGAATGAAACAGATATTAGGGATTCTCAACAGGAAGGTTTTAGGGCACAAGTACACCAGGCCCAGAGCCCTCTCTATGCCAAATGTCAGACAATTTATCCCCTTTCTCACACTACCAGGGTAAAAGTGAACTTACCTGTAAAATATTCTCCAAATTCTTGTTCTAGCTTAATTGCTCGATCATAGGTTTTCTTGGCTTGTTCCTCTGTTAGACGCTTATTCATCTCCCTGGGAAAATAAGGATTTGTATTAGAACATAAAGGGAATATTCCAAATCCTAAAAAATTAAAATATATGGCAAAAATAAATCCTGCAGAAAGCATAGTGTAATCTTAGCAACAGCTTTTTAGTCTTCATTCAGGACTCCTCTGCGCTGGAATAATTTCAGCAACAAGGACTCCCGGCCAGAAAGCTCATTCTCTCAAAGGGCAGTCTCTTGCTCCCACATTGGATTAAAGCCAAATATGCCTCCTTATGATTTGCAGTCACTGGTCCCTGTTCTGCAGGGACCTAATATCCACCATGGTAGGCCCTAGGATATTTCAGTAAAGTGTTTAAGTGTGTCTTGAGGCTTCTACTTCTTCAGAATAAACTGTCCTATTGCTTCATCTATCCCCTCATTTGATGTGATTTCTAAATCTGAATTTTCCTGGTCACCCTTTCTTGGAGTTTGTCCTAGTGTATGTCAGACTCTCTGAAATGTGGGAGAGTAGAATGGTAGTTATCAGAGACTGGGAAGGGAAGGCAGGAGGGGAGATGAAGAGAAGCTAGTTAAGGGGTATAAAATGCAGTTAGAGGAATATTTCAAAATAGCTAGAAGAGAAGAACTGTAATGTTCCCAAAACATTTCCAGTGATGGATATTCCAATTACCCTGATTTGATCATTATACATTGTATACAGGTATTAAAATATGACATATACTCCAAACATATGTACAACTATTATATATAAAATTTTTTAAAAGTCTCAAGGATAAATCAAGGTGGGAGAGAAATGAAAAATTCTTGAATTCTCTCTAAAACCTAATCTATTGATTCTTAACTACTGGTAGCTTTATCTTTCCAGGTCTTCCAGGTATTTAAAAAAAGAGTCCAGTCAAATGCAATCTGCTTGGCTGATCAGGATGCATCACAGGTGCACGTAGAATTTCTGAAATCACTACTGTCTTGCATGCTGCTTAAGAAGCCAGAGATCTGGGTCTGGAACATCTGGCCTTAGTCAATTCCTTTCCAGAGCAAGTAACGGAGGCAAGAAGGGACATGCTTAAGACTGTGTATTTAACAAATAGTAATCTGGGGTAAGAACTCAAGGTTTTGGTTTTTTAAACCAATTTTTAATTAGACTTCCTACTATACAAAGACTTGATATCTTTCAAAAGAGGCTTATTTGGAAAAAAACAAAATATTGATATTAGACATTAATGTCTAAAATATAAAGAAGTGGGAATTTCCTGAACTCTTGTTGCTAAACTCATCTTGTCCTGAGGGGGAGTATGTATAATTTTTCTTCCAAACAGTCTCAGCCCTACATGCTGTGAATGGATGTTACTTGTGGGTGGAGAAGATGCTGGGCTAAACCAAGGGCTGCCCTTCAGAGAAAGATATTTGCTCCAGATGTCAAGAAATCACATGGGCCAGGTACAATGGCTCACAGCTATAATCCCAACACCTTGGGAGGCTGAGGCAGGTGGATCACTTGAGCTCAGGAGTTCAAGAACAGCTTGGACAACATGCTGAAACCCTGTCTCTGCAAAAAATACAAACATTAGCTGGGCATGGTGGCACATGCCTTTAGTCCCAGCTACTTGGGAGACTGAGGAGGGAACATGGCTTGAACCCACGAGGTCATGACTGCAGTGAGCCATGATGGCACCACTATACTCCAGCCTGGGCAATATGGCGAGACCCTGTCTCAAAAAAAGAAATCATGTAGTTCTGGATCTTCTTCAACTTGACTGCCAAAAATTCCATCTTCTCTGAATTACCTTTTTACTGATCATAGCAATAACTTAGTTTAGGTTTTTATCCTCTAACCTGTGAATTTATTTTGTCTCCTTGACTGATCAGTAATTCTTTGAGGGTAAAGGCCATGGCTTGTTTGTCAGCATGTGGCATGGAGTCTGACTCAACACTTATTTGTTGAATGAATAAGTGAGTAAATGAATGAATGAATGAACAAATGAGGAGCTAGATAAATAAACATAATTATAAGATAGTTGAAGACAGAAGTAAACACAGAGCATCATGGGAGCAGGAAGGTAAAAGCAGACCAGAAGTGACAGGGTGAAGAGACATTGCCACGTGGGAAGGGAACAGAAGTCAGATGGTGGCACAATATAAAAAGAACATCCCTTTCATACACATCCTTGATTTTATGCTCCTCTGAAAAGTCAGCTATGTATGTGCTAATAAGCTCTGTGATTTGATGTGGATGATGCACTTGAGAAATAATGTGTGTGATGATGTATCAATGCGTAAATGTGACAGCTGCCATGCTTTTGTTCCGGCTGACCTAGCATTCACTCCTCCCTGGGGAATGGGCAATTCATGGCAGCTTTGCTCCTGGAGTAAAAGCCTTGGAAAAGAGTGAACTGTAAAGTAAACATCCAACATTTAATAGTTAGATTGCATTGGTCTGAATGTCACCATCACTGCGCTTAAGACCCATGAATATGGCTGCAGCAAATTATGTCAGATTCACTGTCCTCATTGTGAAATCCAGCCTTTAGTATGTTTAACTTTCCTTGGTGATAAGTGGCTGTGACAGTGCCCTAAGGCATAACTAAAATAAGTCATCTCATAGTTGTGGAAGGCAGTAGACCTTCTCCTGTGGAGTGCCAGATGGGACTGTCTCCGAATATCGCACTGGACCAAATGTGCCACTGCTGTCGTTCCCTCAGGCCTCACTCCCCTGGGAAGCCATTTATCCCACTAAGTGTTTACAATATGAAGATTTATTTTTCTATTTCTGAAACAGGCCTTTAAGATGGCTGTTCCCAGGAGGTAGGGACTATTTTTCTTCTCTTATTAATGTTAGCATTACTTATATTTATGAGGCTCTTTACAGATTATAAATCAATTTTACATTATGAAATTTGTACTTGCTTAATTCACTTTGTTCTATGCCCGACACAGTATCCTATATAAGGAAAAATTTAATACGTGTTGGGGATGATAATATTAAGAATCATTATCATTAGTACATATTTTTCCACGTGCCAGCCATGGGAAAAACTCTTTATATTATAATTTAATACCTAAATTCATGGGGCTGAAGGTACTGTCAGTGACCTCCCAATCTTATTTTTTTTATCCTGGTAAGAATCCTTGTCCATTTTTTGTTTATGGGACTATATTCTGCTTTCAAGACACATCTCTGGCAATTTCCCCAGAGCTCAACTACGTATTTAACTTAATTCTCTCAGGCTGCCATTCCAGCTGCTGCAGTTTGCTTGGCTTCTTTGTCTTCAGAGGAGACACAGAACAGTTAGCTAATATCCTCTGCAAGCAATTGCTTTCACCGCTGGGATTAAACAATTTCCATTTCTTCAGTCTTTCCATAAACATTGTTTTCCAGTACTCTGTGGTTCACTCCTGAACTCTGTCAAACACTATGGTCTTGAGGCCTAGACGAAGGCAATATTTGATCAAGGCCCTTATGACAGACACATTGGCATTATCTCTTGCACTGTCATGGAAGAGGTGCTGTTTATATGTTCTATAATGATAAAATAGTTTTATTCCTTTAAAATGAAGTAATTTTATATCTTTTATAATAATAATGGGTATTATGTATTGAGTACTTACCGTATGCCAAAGACTATATGAACAGCTTTACTAAACTCCTAACCTTGTCATTTAACCTTTATACTAGCTCTATGAGGTATTTATTAGTGTGCCTCGTTTAGAGGTGAGGAGCTAAATCTTAGAAAGGTCAAACAATTTGCCCAAGGTTACTTAACTGATCAGTGGCAAAGCAAAGAACCAAATCTTGCCTGATCAATTTTCAGGTCCCTGCTGGTAGCCCCTTCTTAGCTTCACCTTTGTGAATGGGAGTTGCCTATACTAACTTTACAGTCAGATCGTGAATGTCTGCCTACTTTGTTTAATGATTTTTGAAAGAAGTTATTTCACAAGTCCTTTGGAGAAAAAAACACAAAAAACAAGAAAAACAAGAAAAAACCCTGAGTGCACAGGTATGAAGCTACTGGCTTAAGTTACATATGTTTTACTGCCATGCCACTAAGAAAACTCTATTAAGAACAATGTTCTACGTGTGTAAAGTTTTAATTAAGGAACATTAGAATTCTATTATGGAATCAAGGAAAATGCCAATGAAAAAAGTCTCAAATGTTGTCTGCTCTCTCTATAAAAAATCTACATATTTAAAAAGATTTACTTATGGACCTGCCTCAGAAGTATGAGACAATTAAAAAATGATTGTTTCTATCATTTGGAAAACAAAAGCAAACCAAAAAACCAAACCAAGCCAAGCTATCCTCAAAACAACAACAACAACAAAACCGCAAAAACTAACAAACAAAACAACCGGTGAAGTAAAACAATAAAAATCAGGAAACATTACTGAAAATGTTTTAAGGAATTACCATTATTGTTAAAATGAGGGGTGTGAAAAAAAGAAATCACTGACATTATGTTTCTAGTGGTTTAAAAAACTTTGATGTATCTTTAAAAAAAGAGAATGCTGAAAAATCAACAATGGCATTTCCCATTTGTAAGAATTCCCAGCAAAGTCCTGTTAGTAATTTGCAGTATAATATGGAACAGGGAGTTAGTTGGATGAAGGCCTCCAATGCCCTCTACTCACATAAGAGGTTCCAGAGACCTGGGTTTTATGAAGATGGCAATGGGATAGAGCTGGGCAACTTGTAACCGCTTGATAGCATTTCCTGATACATCAAGTATACAGTGTTTGCCCTGGTAGAAAGAGAAGAAAAATATGAAGTTAATATAGAAAACATGGCCATAATCCAACAAAAGGAAACTAATGTATGTAGGTTTTAGAGGAAGGTAGGGGATGCTGGATTTCTAAAGTCAGAAAAAGATCACTGCAAAGAGTAAATAAAAATTGATACACAGTAAATTGATATATAGTAAAAATCAATACATAGTAAATTGATATATAGTAAATAAAAATTGATCATTGAGTATTTACAATAACTAATACTAACTAGCCCCTTACAAAGTGTCTGCCACTGGACTAGACATTTTACATGTGTTCTCTCAGGTAAATACCTGATGTAACACACAAAGATGACATGCAGCCATATGTTATGTGACTGAGTCTATTCTTACGAAGTTTAATAACCATCTCTGAAGACAATGGTCAAGAAGAAATCCCCAAATCTCTGAGGTAGGTATTATCAGCTGCATTTTATAGAAGACTCACACTAACTAACTTGCTGAATAATCTAGTGCTAGGAGCATGCAAACCCAAGTCTTGAGCACTAACAGAATTGTTGGTTGGAAAAAATAGACACTTCATTGTCTCACCCTGCCCAACATTCAATGTGGAAGATTGAGAATAGTGTGAATTTTCCCAAGCACTTGTATGTATCCTGTCTGCAATGTGCTCAATCTAGTGGAGGACAGACACAAAAATGGTTAGTTAACTTAAATATATGGTTGGCTGGGCGCAGTGGCTCGTGCCTGTAGTCTTAGCACTTTGGGAGGCCGAGGAGGGTGGATCACCTGAGATCAGGAGTTCGAGACCAGCCTGACCAAAATGGTGAAACCCTGTCTCCACTAAAAATACAAAAAATTAGCCAGGCATGGTGGTGGGCACCTGTAATCCCAGCTACTTAGGAGGCTGAGGCAGGAGAATCACTTGAACCCAGGAGGCGGAGGTTACAGTGAGCCGAGACTGCACCATTGCATTCCAGCCTGGGCAATAAGAGTGAAACTCCATCTCAAAAAAACACAAAAACAAAAAACAAACATATATATATAAATAAATTAAATGCTGGTTAAATGCCAAGAGAGAAAGGCTTGCATGAGGTATGTAAATTTCTTGTTGGTTAACAAATAAAAATGCTATTACATTATAGCACACCTCATTTAACTTGGCTTCCACCGCAATGAGTGCCCAGAGCAAGGAGCTGCTTTATAAAGCATTTCTGGAAATGCAGATACATTTGCCACATCATATTCTACCTCCTGGAGAGAAATGTCCTCATTACCCTGAGGCTAGAATAACTTTATGCAAGAAGAGAAAAAAAGGTACTTTATGCAGATAGGAACAATCCTAAATCAATAATAAGGGCTAAAATCTCATCTATAATGTTCACATGAAAATGAATACAGTCCAGTGAATACTTGAACTCTTCTTATATGAGAAACCCACTAAGATGGTTCAAGCTGTTATTACTTAGGTAATAGATTTCAAGTTTTCTATCTGTGAAGTGCAGCAGCCATGTAACATGTATAAATGCTGGATGACTATTCACCAGTCAGAACATTTCAAGTTAACAACATGAACAAAGAGGAAAATAGGTGCAATTATCCAGGACAGTTTGACTAGAACCAGTATTTATATAGTTGATAGAACTGAACTTTTGAGAGGGAGGAAAGAAAATAGATGCAACTTCTTAGTGTATTCTTAGATAGACATCAAAATTACTTGTTTAATTCTTTAGCAGTCCACTGAAAAATGTCATGGCAAATCAAATCAATCCAACAAATATCTTCTCCTATGATATTGGTTCTCTGTGTTCACAGGAGATAGGATCCCTCTGTAGGCAGATTGTATAGCCACACCCAGGTGCCTTCCTATCCTACCCTCTCCTGAACATTCTTCTCTTTTCCATGCCTGTGAAGTTACCAGCAAGAAGAGAATTACAGCATCTACACCTCCTCTAAGCTAGAACTTCTCTGAGCAACGGGCTGGGCAGCCCTTCTCATCTATCTTCTCTTCCACCATGAGGATGCCAAGTTTTCAGAGAGAGAGAGAAAAAAAAAGTAACTTCCTCTAACAAAAGAATTCAGGAACACTGTCCCCTTGGTTTACAACAAAAGTAGTAAACCTGCCTTAATAAAATCTAGGTTGTTTATTGGGGCCTCAGATAGTGAGTCAAAGACAAAGCGAATCCTCATAAACTTCAAGCTGTTAATTGCCTTTAGGTTTATAGATATCCCCCCAACCCCCTTCCTACTTTTTCCAGTCAGTGAGAACACTTTGTTGAAATTAGAACAAAGATTAATGACATTGCTCTAAGGTGATTCTCTGCTTGGATGTCTTAAATTATTTAATCAAAATTTACAATTGCAATCAAGAAAGAGTAATGACCAAAAAAATGCAGTTTGCAACCTAGAAACCTTCTTCAGGGGAGGTGTAAGAAGATTGGTGAACATACTCTTTCTGCTACAAATCTCACAGACTGCACACTGGTTCCATATAAATTGTCATTGTACTGGCCGGCTTCTATAAACTTGTGCTCTTGAATATCTTTCTCCATTTGTTCTCTGGAAATGACAAAGTGATAGTCTCTGCCATCCACCTCGTAGTCTCGCTTTGGCCTCGTAGTGTCTTTAGAAAACAAAAAATAATAAAATTAAGGTGCATTTATACCATAAACTTGCTTTACACCTATATTCTCCACCACATCCTCAACATTGATATGTAGAAATATGTAGTATGAAGAACTATGACATAGTAACAGGTACTACTCTTACCCTCCCACCATGAGCAACTAAAAAACTGGACAAAATACATGAAATAACTGTTTTCAGTCATCATACAACAGGAAGTACAGGGCTGTAATCTTTGAGAAAAGAGAAACATATGAGAGAGCATTCACCCCACCTCTCTGCCTAGAGGCCATTTCCAAATGGACAGTTTAGACATCACTCACTGCTAGAAGACACCGGAGTTCAGTCAGAACCCATGGAGATCCCAGAAAGGCCACATTTTAAAAGGTTACTCTAGACTTACTCTACACCCATCTTCACAAAGTGAAAACCATATCACAAATGGAAGAAGCTGATGTGTCAGTAAATTATCACCTGCCAGAACCAAAACTTAATATTCTATAAAGGAACATAAAATTAAGACCTCAACATATGTAAAATAAGATAATTGCAGTTAACATAGGACTAAAAATCAGCAAGTCTAACCATTTGACCTACATTTTTCGGTAAGAAAAGAAGGGGAAAGCAACCCAGCAAAATGAATAAAAGCTGTTAAAATATTTTAAATCTTCGACTCACTTGTTTTTCTCCTAGAAATATGTTTATAAAAATGATCAAAACTTCAGATACAGATTTATCCTTAAAGATATTCATTATATTATTTTATAAGTAATAATTATAACACAATTACAATGGTATTTTCATTATAATTCATAATAGTGAAAAATAGGAAAAAACCAAAATGTTCATAAAGAATGATTAGTTGTGATATAGTATGCATTTGAAATAGTTACATAAAATTTTAAATAAGCAAAAAATACTCAATCACAGGGAAAAATGCATGCATATAAAGAAAGAATAGATGGAAATGTACACAAATATTAACAAGGATGTTATCTCTGGGTATTTTGTGGGATTTTGTGTACTTTTAATTTTCTTGTTTAACTTCCTTTTTCGCATTTTCCAAGTTTTGTACAATGAACACATATTGACTATCATAAAATGGTTCTATTAATTTAAAAAAAGAGAAGGAATATACAAGGTGAAAGGAAAAGTGGAAAGAATGCTTAAGTACTTTCTGTTTTCTTTCTCTCAAAAGTGGAAGAGCAAGCTGGAAGCTGCTGTAAATGACCTGGAGTTTCTTTTGCTCCTTCCTATCTGAAGACTTTCTCAGGATATGTTCTATGGCAGGATCTCTTCCCAGAGCCCTTGCTGGGAATTGTTTCATGAGATACAGCAATCATCCTAGTCTTTTGGCCATGTACTGGACACATACAATTCCTGCTATTCTTATGTATCTCATGCAAAATTTGCAGTACTGGAATGTTAGAGACACTTGAAAGCATAAGTGTTAAAATACGTAGAATGGAAGAGAAATATCTGTTGGTATCAGATGTAAGAACTCCATTATCTAATAAATTAAAATTTCCTGATGGACCTATCTACATACACAGAAGGTCTGCATACATTTCTGTGTGACAGAGTCAGGGTATAGATGGGATGAATGAGTGGAGAAAGTATGGTAGGGGGTTGGGAGGAGGGAAGACAAAGCAGTTAGAATCTAATAAGGCTACAATCAGAGGGCCCAGGAAGCCTGATGATTATCTGTAATGAGAAGAAAGTAGTTTAAAGTCTGTAATGGCCTAGAGGTCAAATTGAAGTGTTATGTATCTTCTTGTCTTCATCCTCCCTAAACCTGGGACTGTCAACATGGGAAAGCCTGTTGGGTTTTGGGATTGACATACGGCCCTAAGTCATCCTGAGAGGATTTTAATATATGGCTTTGTTTCCGATCTCTTCCGTCCTATAAAAAATAATGTTTCAGTGGCATTTCAATCAATCTATAAAAACATACTGATGCCTATCATAAATCCTATGCTGTTTTAAATGGTTGGAGGGCCACAAAGATTCATCCTGCCTTTTAAGGGGCTACAATCAGTTTGGAGAAAACATTATTATTTTTATTAAATACAGAATGACACACAGCAGCATAAATGAAAAGTGTTAGGCAAAGAAATTAAATAAGGCACTCAGCTAATCGGAAATGGTTGGTATTTGAATTACTGGAGAGACTACTGGAGGAAAGGAATTACATTTTACTATCTCATAAATAATCCAAGCTCTTTTTTTTTTCCCCCTAGAGGAAAGAAAAATGACACTTACGAGGCACACAGGAGCCAAATTTATCAGGGAATTCAGATATCAAGTCGTCATTGATCCGATCCTTCATGGGCCCCAGGATAATCACCGGCCGGGTATAGTTTACTGCAGAATGGGAAAGGAAGATGGAGATAAAGAGAAAGACTTGGAAACAACTGCAAAACTGTCCTGCAAGGGTGATTCTTAACTGCCAGACAGTAAGAGCTGCTAAGGGCATTACTTCACTGGATAAATTACTCATACAGCCTTGCACAGGGAAATTGATGTTTAACACTCAGGAGGTTGGCAGTGCCTACTTTCTGGAATCTACTAGCAGGGAAAGGCAACTGCAGTATCTGTTGATGAAAAGAAACATTTGGAGGAGTTTTGCTTACTCTCTGGCTCTGCCTACATAATGTCAAAACAACTGAATTTAGTCAACTGAGTGGGAGAAGAAAGAATCCAAATCAGCTGTTCGGCTATTGTTTAGACATGACTATAAAAAGTAATTGTTAGTAGTAATAACATCTTATGTTTTCATGATTTCTTTTCCCCAGATCAAAATACTCTCTATACTTTGATATGGTGTCTAGATTTCCTTGTGTCTGGGATTAGAAGGAACCTGAAAGTTCATGGGGTACAACTCCCCATCTGATGCTTGAATTCTCTCTGCAATATCCTTGTCAATAGCAATTAGCCTCTGTATGAATGCCTCCAGGAAAAAGCAGCAGCTTACAGATAGCCTGTGTCTTAGGCAGATCTGCTAGAAAGGCCTTCTCAATACTGAGCTGACATCAGTCTCTCTGGAGGCTTTATTCACCAGTCTCATAGCTAGTGCTCTTTAGGTAATTTGAATGTGCTCCTTCCCGTTGAGGACCACTCATCTGGAGGGCTGCATCCTTCTCTTAGGAGCTATTACTGCCCATACTCAGCAGGGAAGTTGTTTGTTTGGTGATAGGGTGAGAGAGACAGACAGACAGACAGACAGACAGAGAGAGAGAAACAGAGAGAGAGAGAGAGAGAGAGAGAGAGAGAGAGAGAGAGAGAGAAGGGTACGGTCTCAAGACAACAGAGTATTAAGCAGAGTTTATTCTCCTTAGTCCTTCACTCTTTCCCTCCTTCAATGATGTCACCTATTTATGTCCCAGAAATCAGGAATGAAAGCGTGCTGGGAAACTTACTTTCCTGCCTTGTAACGGGCTCATAGGAAAGAATGAGGTCTTCTTGTCCTCCTGAGAAGAGAAGAAAAGAAAACCACAGTGAACTAACAATCAGTCATACATTACAGAGACAAGCCCTGCTCTGAAACACAGGAAACAGACACAGCTCAGGGTTAATTCTCCTTGCTCTTTCTCCTTGAGCCATTCAAAATTCCCTTCATCCTTGCAAAACTCTTCAGCACTATTTTAGTATCAGATTTTCACAGTCATAACTCTAAGTAATAACTGGTAGCTAGCTATTTGCTGCAGGGCAATGACCTGTGAGACTGATTTCTGTCTGGCATTGAGAATGGAATGCCATGGCCTCTACACCAAGCATTACTACTTAAAAGGAAGCCATTTAGTTCAAGGAAAGGGTCCAGTTCAATAGTTGGCTGCTACATAATCAGAATTGCTGTACCTTTTATTTCATCTTCTATTTTATTTCCCCAAGAAGCACACTGTTCAATAGCAAGTATATGCTTATTTAATTTATGATATAAAAACTTCATCAGGACACTCAGGGTTTTACTCTAATATTAATCCATCAGGAAAATGCTGTGGGTCAATTAATGTAGATAAAAAATTGAGGAGTGTCCTACATCATTGGTTATAATTGCTGCTAAACCATGCCTTGACACTTCAGATAGAGAACTAAGGAAGACACACTAGTAAAATGTCAGTCCCTCCAATGTCATTTGCTACAAGACTTCTGATTCAGGGTGGACCTCAAGTCAACAAATAACCATAGAAAGTAAATTGGTTTTTGGTATTTATTTTTTCAATCATCTATTTTATACAATTGATGAATTAATTGGTCAGAGGATTAGCTCAATTTCAGCTGCAAACCCGGAAGTGTATGCATTTTTATTTGCATTGACTAACCTTTGGAGCGGCAATAGGTTACGGCTGTTGAAAAGGACTTTCTGTCTACTAGAAGAGATAGTGGAGCAGGAGTGGAATATGAGGTAACTTCTGAAACCAAAGGGCAATTCACCTTTGCTGTATATCCTCACCGCCCACCCCTGAAGCACATTCATAGTTTATCAATGCCAGGTTCTCTTCCTTCAATAGCCACAGCACCAGGGAAAGGAGAGGTAATTTCGTAAGAAGAGTTAATATCATCGACTGTTTTGATAATGACTGATTTGGGAAAATTAAGCAATATGTGGGTATAGCTGTGAAGTCAGATGACTTCCTTGGAGGCTGGGTAGATGGAATGGGATGGGGGTAGGAGTGTCTTACTTTTTCAAGTGTGAGAAATGGCCCCAGGCTGAAGTCTTATCTTACCTCAGCCTCAAGGAGGGCTTGGGCTCAGAATGGCGCCACCACGGCAAGCTACTTCCTAAGGGTACAGAGAATGGACCTTGATGCTCCTCCTAAGTGGTATCTACGCATGGCCACCCCAGAAGTGTTCAGGGGACTCTCCCATATTGGTCAGGGGTTTGGTCAGTGAGGAGTCAGATTCATTATTTTCTGTACTCAAGAAAAGAATGATTCCCTTTGAATAAACTACTGAAATGTACAGAGCCTAGGCCAAAAAACGTGAAGGTGATTGATTACTAACCCCCAGTTATTTAAAGCCTGAGCTATGTAGAGGGTATAAGCATTCAAGGTTTTATTTTAGTATTATTTCACCAGGAAAATGCTGTGGGTCAATTAAAGAAGTGTATAAATTCTTGGGGAAAAAGTATAGTTTTAATGATAGAAGCATGGTAGACTAATATTGCAATTTTAGACTATAACTTTATGGGGACATCTTCAACAATTAATGTGCAAGGGAAGAATCCTGACCATGGGATAACAAAAGCTTTAAATGTCAGGTAACTCTTGGACTTCATGATTAGGCTGGGAGCTTCATAAAGGTAAAGACTGAGTTTCATTCATCACCGTGTCTCCAGTGCCCCATTGAGTGCTTAACATAAAGATGTCAACAAATTTGCATTCTGATTTAAGTCGTGGGAAACAGGATGAGCAATTAGGCCAAAGGTAGGTTCTACTTTGTGTTTCTGTTAATATGGTCATTTAATTTTGGAAAGCATGGTTTTCTCTAAATAAATAGAGCACACCATGTTCCCATAAAAATCTCTTCCCAATGGCTTTGCAAATCATTCTGATGGAACGTTCTAAAGGCAAATCTTTAATAAGATATTTGATGTCAGCATATATGATTGTGATTCAGGAAACTAGGACAAAGCATAGCTTTGATTAATTTTGTTCAAGAGTTCTCTGTCTATCCATCGCTTCTTGGTTTACTTCTCTAATGAAAGGCACTGGTTCTGGTTCAGAGCAGTAGTGTTGGTAGACAGCAATGGCAGCATCCCTTATGTCTGGGCCACCCCAATTCTCAAGACCTTGTGGCAATCAGGTACTGTGTTATACCCAGGAAGCCTGTGGGGAAACCCGTGGAGGTGGGTATGACATAATTGCTGTGAATTCAGCATCTTAAACTAATTTTTCCTTCCATGTCCAAGAATGAAAAGCCCTATGGGTAATGGGGAAGAGACAAAGGAGAAGAGAAAAAGCCACTGTGATGAAGGAGAGAAAAATCCTGTCTTTATGGCAATTTGCAGGCCTTGAGGGTCTTTCACACTCACTGGCTTTTATTTTTCACAGACATTGCTTGAGGTAGGTACTCTGATGATCCCCATTTTACAGATGAAGCTGAGGCTCAGAGATGTTAATGAGCCTTGATTCCTCAGCTAGTAAATAGTGGAGTCAAGATTTAATATCACACCTTTTTCAATTCTTGTGGAGTATATTGCACTGTCTTGAAACAGTGAGAGAAGCAGAATTCTCTGTGGGGCAGGGTGGGTGGGTGTTGAGGTAAAGCTTACAAATGAACAAAAAATTGAAATGAGAGATAGGGGCTGAAACCAGGTCAGGGTTATTAAGAGGCCATCAGGTGCTCTGCCTCTAAACACAAGTTCTCTCTCTCTCTCTCTCTGTCTCTCTCTTTCTTTCTTTTTATTGCTGCTGTGTCATCCCCATAAAACAGTCATCCTTAAGAGTTTTTCTATTTTCTACTCAGGAGGGGTTGGCACTTCGAAATAACAGCTGAAAAAAGGTACAAACTATTTCTTGGTTTTGTTCTGGCAACTGCATGGCTGAAAGTGGGAGAGCAGCACAGAGCTGTGTGTGGATGTCTGCAGCTGCCAGAGACTTGGCAGAGGGTTTTGTCACAGTCTCCACAAAACACTATGTGTTTAAACTGGAAGCCAGTCACAATGAGAGACCCTAGTATGCCTTCATGCTAGACAAAAGCAAATTGCTGTTCTTTAGGAATTCCTGGAAACTAGAAAAGAGAGATGATGGAGAGATACCAGTGGCAGTACATTTAATGCTCGAAATTTAGTTTTTAATGCCTGCACATGATGATTTTTAAGAACGAATTAGGTTCTTAGAGCCATAGAATGTTAGTGCTAAGAAAGGGCTTAGGGTTCATGTGCTTCATAGATGGCAAGTGCGTTCCACACACCGTTACTCTCTGTGACCTTGACAGCCATCACAAACTGATCATTGCCGGGACTACTGCTGAGCCTCAACATGGCCTTAGAATACTTTTCATTACAACCCTTCAGGCAGCTATTGCCAATTGGTTAGAGTTTCAACCTTGATTAAAATTTATTTGCCATTTCTGTTCTAATTCAAGCTACTCATTTTACATAGGAGAGAACTGAGTCTCAAAGACTTTGAGTAATTTCTTTAAGGTCATACAGTAAATTAATGGCAAATTGTCTCCATAGGATGTTCAGAAGATGAACTTAATATACATACAGTCCTTAAAATCAGACTTGGTGCATAATGTTATATAAATATTGCTGTTTGCATTAACTTTATAGGTAGTATGAAATGGTTAAAAGTTACTACGTAAAATGTCAAGAGGCTTGGATTACAAACTACAGGGAAGAGTGGAAAATGAATGGGATTCAGAATTAAGAGGTCTTGGTTGGATTTGCAGTGCTACTACTTTAATAAGGTAGGCAGCCTCTTGGAGCTTCAGCTTCCTCATATGGAAAGGGGGTATTAATGTAAAACATGTCTAATAGTTTTGTCGCAGAAATTAAATGAGATAATAGATGTAATGAAAAACTGCTTTAAAAAGACTAAAGGAGTAAAGACATCTAAGGGCAATAGTTGAGAACAATAGAGTAAGGTGAAGAATATGTACCATTTTCACTGACTTCAGTGGAGAAGTTTTGGGTCTCCTAATCTCAACACCTTAGTTTCACTCAGATCAGTTCTTCAAGATCCTTGTTTTGAAAATCCTACTTAACTGATGAGCACTAATGGGTTGGAAGGATAATTATCAGCTTGCACACATTCATGATGATGTAAAGAGCTTTACTGAGCTTTGAGGAAGGCATGTCTTCAGTTTTAGAAGCTTACATAGTCCTCATTATACTTGCCTAGTATTTACCACCTCCTAATACAAGGGCAATTGTAAGGTGTGATACAGAACAGCCAAAAATACAAGGCTGAATTTTACTACTTTATTGTCAGAAACCTAGAATTAGTCCACAATTAACATAGTTTTGAGGTGGTGTTTTGCACAATTAGACAATGTACATTTTATCAACTGCAATTTTAGCTGGTGTTAAATGCAGTTGGAAAACCTATTTTATAATGCTTGAGATGATGCAGAAAGATCTGAACTATTTACTAGAAATTGATGTTTGTGTGTATCTGTGTGTGTGTGGCATACCTCAGGAAACATATAAGACTTTCAAGTAAGGTTGCCACAATAAGGTGTAACTCCAGGATACAGTGTGAATGGGGACTCCGATTGTGAAACACAATGGCCTAGGTCTTTGTTTCAAACTCTGAATTATTATTATTATTATTTAGCCATTTTGTCCCCAGAGTGGATATGGAATAGTAAAGTATAACAGTGAAATACAACACCTGGATATTGGTGAAAAGAGGGTTTTTTTTTTTTTGTATTTGTTTATACTATTTTTAGTCATAATTACAGCAAAAGCCAGGAATTCACTAGAAAAATGTAACCTATTTTGACTTCAGAGTTGGTACCTTCTGGAAAATATATTTGTTCCAAACCTCTGTGTCTTTTGTCGTGGCAATGCTCTTTCTGAGAAGCTCCTTCCTTATCTTGTCTAGCTAGTAAGTTCCTCAACTTTCCAAAGCTCAGCTCAAAGCTGCTTCCTCTCTGAAACTACCTCTTACGCTCCCACTATTCTTGAACCAGACATCTATCTTAGTACCTGTCACATTTTGTGCACTTTTAAATTTATTTATATATCTCTCCCACTATTATGTGTGCTTAGATCTAGAGTTAGTTGATATTCACAATGGGTCTAATGGTATCCAGGGGACCTCATGTATAGTAGGTACCAAATGAATAAATAAACATTCCTCTGGAATTCTTCATATTTCCATTCTGGAGGAATAAATGTCATTTTTCTCCTCTGAGCTGTGATAAAGACTCTTCTTACTTTTGTTCATTTGTAAAGAAACCAAACTGAGTGGCTGACCTTCTATAACCTTGGATGAAACTCAAGACAATAGAGATGATTAGATTCCATATTTGCCTTACTAATGTCATAGAATCCAGTTCCAACTCTTCTCTTTTCTCATAGATAATTTGAGATGTCTACAAGTGTTTCCTTTATTCATTCGATAAACATTTATGTGCAACTAGTATTTGAGAATAAAAATAATTAGTGATGTCATCTTGGAACATCACTCCAAAAATCTGTCAAAGAGTTGAAAGTCTTGGGCCAGTTTTTATAACTTAATAATTCTGGGAAAAATATTCCCACCTCTGAAACAGAGAAGAGAAGCCTTTAAAATATTCTATAAAAATGTGATATTTATAAGAAAAGGTAGTTCTTGTATAGTATATATTTTCCATTAAAAGAATTGAAAGATAAAGCATGATGCTTTCTCTTGCTGTACCTGTGTCAACTGGGTGGAAGCACAACACTTGAAAATTGAAAACTTAATATCAAGGAAACTAGTGTCATTGGTCTTCCTGGAACCCCAGAAAATAAGTTATATTTTTCTACATACTAAATTGAGGGCAGCTTAGGTGTTATTAACAGAAGCTTTGGTCAATTCTTCTTGGCCTAGTTTCTTGGTTTAAAATAAAATGAAAAAGGGGGGAGGCAATTTTTTTCTGAAATTAGGATAATAATAAAATTATAAAAGTATAAAGAATGTAAAAATGTTGTCATGTTACCGTGTTGACAACAAGAACCTTTTGAATTCTTCCATCAGCAAGAATTGATGGAATTTCTTCTATCAATAAGACTTTCATCAGTAAGAAAATTAGGTGGTTCTTATATCAGTCTAATAATGTTTGATTAATCAAGCATATCTCATCACAATTTTTTTTTTCATTTTATTCCTTTGTCTACATCATCTTCCTCCTCCAAGCCTACCTCCATCTGCCATCTTTCCTTTTTTGTGCTTCCTCTCCTACTTGCCGCCCCTCTGATTTTCCAAAGCCTCTCTCAAAATCCAAATTAAGTGTTGTACCACTATTTGGCCTTCCACCTCAAAAAGGCATAGTTTTATAAAGTACCATGCTATAATCGGGGGGAAAACCTCAAACAATTCTAGTTTTCAATTAATACAATACTCATTCAAACAAAAGACAATACCAATTTCTGCCTTAGTATCTGTGGGTCACATGTATTAGGCCTGCTTTTTGGGTAACCCATTTCACTAAGGAATATAAATTAATCTTACAGAAATTGTAAGAATCCCAGTAAAAATATGTACCTATGTTAGTCACCAAAAACCAGTAAGTAAGTAGGTGGTAAGAAACCATGAGGACTGATCAAAAGGATATGATTGGTGTTTGGTGGATATTTTCATACACTAAGCAAATGGCTTGAGGTGACCAAACAAAGACCAGAAATAACTTTTAAATAGTTACCTACCTTTTCAGCTAAGTTTTCTGATCTAAGAAGACTTGGTCACATTAAAAAAATTAAGTTCCTTCAACATTAGAAGATGAAACTCTTCCATCAGTTCCCCAATTATCAAAAAAGCAAAGTCAGAAATGTTATAGTATTCTACCTTAAATGATTAATCAAAGAGAAAGTGATGTAAAAGATTCACACCTGATTTTAAAGGAACACTTAATTTATAAATGTTTTTCCTATGAAGGGGAGCCAAGAACAGAAAGGAAATGGCAAAATAAGAAGGAAAACAATACCATGATGATTTTTCCACCCTCCTGCTGAGAGTTTCAATTATTTTGGGGGTTACAATGTAAAAATCCACCACGTTGAACTTTTTACACACCTTCTCTGTGACAATTGAATCACTGAGTCACAACCAACTGGGGTTGTAATTGTTTATTAGCAAGACCACTACTGCTTGCACAAATCACATAAGGGTCCACTGATGGCTCTAGTGTCTTTTTTATCTTTCCACATCCAGTGATTTCATTTCAAGCCATTTGCTTTGAATACAGATGATAAAAGGTAGCAATTGAAAAACAACAACAGAAATCTGAAATGACCACCACAGGCAATGGGGCAATTGCAAAGAAAAGGACCGCAAACCAAAGCAGTAACTTACGGTAGCTACTTTCGCTATCGCTGGCATTAGAAGAAACATGTTCTGCAAGAACAGCACAGCAAATTAAAGAGATACCAAGCATTGAAGAGCAGCCAGAACTGAAAGGAATACACTCATGCAAGGCTACTAGAAATGTGAGCGAAAGGCAAGTAAAAGCCGCAGAGGAGGCTGCATTAAGAAAACTCAGATAAGATAAAGAAGATGAAAACTTTATCTCCATTTTACAGGAACCCGCTGCTTGATTGCTGTTTCTTCTTTTTAGCAAATGAAGAAAGTATCTTTAATTACAAAAAATGCATAATGTCAACTTAGGCGATTAGAAAAATACTATGACCCATTAATATACCTCTGACTTTCAAGATTTATGTGACAGTGAATAGTATGTCTTGACAGAATGTTTTCTTGACTATAAATTCAGGCGCTTCTGGTGTGTGGGCACTGTTTTCTTGCAGAGTTTTTTATTTCTCAATTTTAGCCTTTAAGCATTTTGCTGGAATGCTGCAATTCAAATTGCTAATTGATCCCTGGAATCCCTTGAATTTTATTTCTATTTAAATAGTTCCTAAACACATTCTCAGGATGAAAAGGAATTCTTGAAGATCTTTTCTGCTTCAGTGAGTGAGTTGAAATCTTTGAGGAAGATGTGAGTCACTGAATAATATTTTATGAATCAGCTCAATAGTTCCTTGTTTTTATTTTAGGATTCTTGCTTGGATAGCTATTGAATTCTGGAGGCATGGAACAGGCAGGAGATAAATGGCCTGATACACAGTACAAGTTCTGGCATGAAGTATTTTTTTTTTTTTTTAAATTCATGCTGAATGACTTGCTTGCACAGCAATACTCCAAATTATTTTTTCATACATAGTTCACCTAACTTAACAGGGATGTGTTGCTTATGTGCCAGAATTTGAGCTCTTATTTCCAGAATCATTTTCTTTCATCCATACTGCTTGTTAAGTTATAGATGACACACTCATCAGTCTATCAACTTATTTGTATATTACTTTAATTAAATGAAGAACATGTGACTATTCGATTTCTGAAGCTCACTATAAATAACTTCAGTTTTTTAAAAAGTGACAATAGTTATGCATTTTTAGAAAGACAAAAATAATATATAAAATTATTCTCTAACAATAAAAAAGTGCTTTGACATCATATATTCTTGCCAATTGGATAGAGTAGTTTTAGAGTATGAAACGAATGAAAACCAAAGCATGGGTTAAATTTGCACAAATCATTTCTTTGTGTTGGTCTATGATCAGAATTGCATTACTAATTTGGGCACACGTTTTGCAAGTGCAAAGAGGCAATAGGGAAAGAAGTGTGGATGAACCTGTGCAAATCTGTTTTCAGTTACAAAAATGAAAGTCAAGGCACATAACCAATAATAGTGTATTTCATGTAGATTATTATCTTAAGTGCCTTGAATTGGGGATGACTGGGGTTTTGGTTGTTGTTGCCAAGCTTTACTTTTAAAATTTATTCA
Organism: Macaca mulatta; assembly: GCF_049350105.2. Lineage (NCBI taxonomy): Eukaryota > Metazoa > Chordata > Mammalia > Primates > Cercopithecidae > Macaca > Macaca mulatta. The sequence continues at coordinate 84,019,359 of NC_133419.1, forward strand.
ATTTTTAAAGAGCAAACAGACATTTGCATATTCTGGATTGAAAGGGTATCATATTTTTGACACTCCAAAAGCCACTACTTTTTAGTGATGTTTATTATTAACAATATATTAAGATGTTTCTTTTCCCTCTCAAATTGAAAATTTACAAATTCTCTCTGGTGGTGCTTGATGCTGTCCAGATAATGCTGAAATCAATATTTAAACTTCAGCCACTAAATTCAAGAAAAATTTTCTGTCATATTCCATATAGTGACTCAAAAATAAAGTTTTCATCTTTAAGATCAGTACTCTTGATCAGATTTTTAAAAATATAAATATCTTTTAAAAACTCTCCAAATGAACAATTTGAATTATGAGGGGGTATCAATACTCAGGGTTATAGAAAGAGCCCTTGAAAACAAAGTCCAGTTCAATGTAGTTTTGTTTTATACAAATAAACAGCTTCTAAAAATATTGCCCATAGCTGTTAATTTAAAACAACAAAACAAAACAAAAAACTTAAACATGTGATACAGTTGCAAAAGACACAAAACTCTGTTCTCATTTCATTGGTGCCTACGCAATGGGGTTAGTTATTAAAGAGGAAAAGTCATAGTGTAGTATATTAAGAGACAGGATAATTATTTTTTTAATTGCTTAGTGAAATCAGACACAGACTAAATACATGAACAACTAGAAAATGTAAAGGTTTAATATATTTTGTTTTTCACTCTATGCTATAAAGTGAAGACCTGATTTTGTAATATAGCTGATAAATCACTGATAGAAAGGCATATTATTACATATCCAAACTTTATCATATAAACATTTCAAGCAGGATCACCGCAAGTCAGAAAAAAAATCAAAGTTAATAACAAATAAATACTCATGGAAGATCAAGTAGCTTAAAATTTGCTTTTAGAGAATGCATGTTCCTTTCGACTACAAAACAGCTCCTTTACTAACAGCAAAGTACAACCCAATTATGAGATTTGACAAGGTCATTAAATATTTCCATGTGAAAAAACAGAAGGAAGAACATAAAGTACATTTCTATTTTGCTGTTCTAGAACACTTAGCTCACCCTTTCTTTCAACATGGTTTCTTGCTCTCTGGGAGGTATTAAGCGCAGAGCAAGTGATGCTATGGTGGGCATCAGGACCATGTTGATAATATCACTTGGTCAGAAAGGGATGGTGTTAACTGCAACAGAAGTTAGAGTGCCTGATACACTTTGCTTTTAAATGCTGACATGCAGAACAAAACGATCGAAAGTTACTTTGTAGGAGCATTCACAGCTAGGTAACAAATAAAACTCGTATCTTGTGCATGCTAGGAGTGAAAGGCCCTCAGGAAAAGGAACAAAAGCCAAACTCAAAAGGAAAGGAAAAGAAAAGAAAAGTTACAGTGACCATTCCTGGAAACTTACTCAGAGTCTTTGTTCCATAACCGTCGTCACCTAATCCGGGGATGTCCTGCATGGAAGTCCCCAGAGAGAGCAATGAGAGAGGAAGAACAGCCACGGAAGAGGAAGGAAGAAGTCAGTGGAGTTGAAATGAATACTACCATGACAGACCGTGCTGCCTTAACAATCTGGATCCCATTCTCTCTTCTTTTAAACCAACTTTCACCCCAAACTCCTTGAGCTGAGATTCAAGAAGGAAATTTCTGATTTGCAGAGCAACTCAAGGTTTAAACAAAAGATTGTAAGAGAGAAAAAAATTCAGCAAATGCCCATTTTTGGCCCATGGTTGATCATGTTGCCACAAAAATGCCCCACTTAAGGAATAAACCTCTCCAAATTTCATAGCAAATTCTAAATGATATCCACCATTACAAGCTCAGTGCCCAGCAAGTGTTTAGTGTTTTGCAGGAGGGAAAGAGTGAGCAAATGTGTTAGTAATTGATAAAGATAATTTAATTGTTCCTAACATTCCAAAAAACATATGTGTCAATGGAATCCAATATTTCTTCTCAGAAAAGAATTTGTCTCAAGACTTAGAGAGTTGCATGATAGAAAAGGCAAACCAGACCCATTCCTGGTCAAAGAGAAATGTCGGTTGGGTGCAAGTCCCAGTTTCGGCAAGTTTCTGTCCAATGCCTTCTGCAAAGAAGAGTCATGTGAAAGGAGGGATCCAGACTGTAGTCAAACACTGGTCACAGTAGTAGACCTGCCCTGCCTGCCTGCTGTGTTGTTTGCCTAGGTGTGTGGCGTGGGAGAGCCTACATCCTGCGTGTTGCCTGTGAATTTATTTCTCTTATGTTGCATGTGACATTATCTTTGAGAATCTACTTACGTTCAGGATCACTGGTTTCCTGCTCACTCTGCTCCTTGTTCTTGTAGAATGGGAATTTTCGTGAAAAGATGAAGCTCTTTTTACGCTTGTCATTGAATGACTGTGAAGGAGAAAAGGCATGGGGCAAAAACAGGGGACGTCTAATTGTTGTCACACTCATGCTGACAAAACAACTAGTTTGTAAAAGCACAGAGAGCTGTAGTGACGCAAGTGAATAATTCTAAAGTGGTGCCAGAGAGTTCTAAAGGTCAATTTTATTTTCAAGGAGTATAAATTCTGAATAGTGGCACCTTGGAAAAATTGTCTCCTATGTAAAAGACTGGTTACAGATAAATGGTGATGGAGGGAAAGTCTTAAATTAGAAGGAGAAGACCCAGAATTTTTTTGTGCTGGCTCTACATCTTGCTAGTTCATCACCTTAGAGAGGTAATTGAATCTCTCTGAACCTCAATATCTTCATCTGCAAAATGAGGACAATGATAGCAGCTCTTAGGTTGTGAGACCCACAAAGGACAATATAAATATAAAGTGCTATACAAATGTCTTCTTATCACCATCACGTAGAAAATACTTTATTGGAAAAACTGGTTTTCTTCTCAGTGTCTTGATGTCTTTTAAAATAATTTGAATTTGAGTTGCTTCTCTTAGTTTTAATTAAAACTGCACAAAGAAGTATGTAGATTAAGGATATATGATAATTATAGCCTTATACATGAATATATAATCATTAGAATATAACATTTTTATTCAAAAGAGATTTTTAACAATAATTTAGACCCATGTCCTCATTTTGTAGACAGGGAGGCAGAGGCACAGAGTTGCGTCCTGTACTGATATCACAGAGCTAGTTGGTGACAGCCAGGAGGCAATCAACCAAAATCTGTTAAAATTGCTGCTAAAGGGGTATTAACTTGATATTAACATATCATAGGAAAAATGGCAGTGACTCAACTAGATCCTGATCAGGTAAAAAAAAGTAAGAATGACTGTCTTTAAAATTTTTAACTATTCCATTAGCTTAAATGAGGCTGAATTAAAAATAACACATAGATACATCATATGATACAGGTATTAGAATTTATTCATTCAAGTGGATATCATGTGCTTGCCTAGAAGATTCCTTAAGAAAATTCCATTAATTCCACTGCTGCTGTTCTTATGCAAATGCTTTGTGGGGTTTCTCTTTGGGAAATGCATTGACAGTCATTTTATAAGCTATTGGTCATGCAGGTTTTACTAATTTCATATTCATATATCATTAAAAAATATGTTTTACCAGATTGACTACTATCCTTGTTTGGCTGATTTGGCTCTGAGGGTCTTTTAGCTGCTGAAAAAATTAAAATCACTCTCCAAGGATCAAGATTTGTTAACACACAGCTATTGAAATGAAGGTGCCAAAGACTCTGAAGGTAATTTGAAAACAGGTATTCAAGAACATTTTTGGCAATGGCAGCTGTTAGGAATAAATGTAGAGCAGCAAGGTGACTACTTAGAAGGAAAGGAAACTTGCTTGGATGTGCACTTTTGTCCCATTGGTGGGAATTAGTCCTGTACCCTTATGAATTTGAAGCTAGACAAAATGGTATAAATAACTTATCTTCTGTGTATACTCATACATTCCCATATCAAATATCCATTTTCGTAACCATGTTCATTTAGGAAACATTAAAGTACTAAAATGTTGGTGCTGTCACTCAGTAAGTAACTCATTACTTTTTTAGGTAGTAGAAACTTTCAGCAAAGTAATAGAGCTCAATTGTATGCCCATTAAGAATGTTTTATGAAAAATAGTGAATCAAATAATTAATAATTTCTGAAATTAGAGGACATATACTTTACATTCAAGTACTAAAATTACATTCTCAGAGGGGAAAAAAAGGTATCACTTCAGAATTTATTACTCTGCTGACAGCACCTATGCTCAATATGGTTTTATCATCATTTGTAATTTAGGGTTGGTGTCCAAAAACAAGGTTGAGAACTGCCCCCAAATTTTCCCAGTTAAAAATGACAGTCCTTAAAAGAATACTAAATATTCTTGCATCACTCCAGTTTCATGCCACTTTTACATTTCAAGCATATTTAAACTTCAGTAACTGAAAATAAAAGAAAAAAATCATGTAAGAATTAATGGCATGTGATATTGCAAGGTATGTTGGACATTTAACTTCAACATCACCAATGACTTGTCATGCAAAAAAAAAAAAATTACAAATTTTCATGCAAATACAAAACAATGCCAAGAGGAGTAAAGCCTGGGGTGAAAATGCAGACATAGAGGGACAATGTAGAGGGCTACGAGGGCCCAAAATGGGGCTGCATGCAAGCCACATCATTTAAATGGTCTCAAGGGTCAAAGGAATATGAAAATGTGTTATCTGTGATTAATTCTTTTATGTTTCAAAGCAAGGACTATAATGTGTTAACATTTCCCAAGTATGAAAATGTTGTGTATCATGAATCATCTGATTGGGACATAATACTACTAAGCACCACACTTTTCAAAAGAACAGAAAATACACAACAATACTTTAAGAATAAACATATCTAATGTGTCAGTCTTATTAGCAAAAGCCATTTCAGATTGGAATTAAAGATAAGGTAATGAAACTATTGGTGGTTACATTTCCTTACATTTGTGGACAAAAAAAAACAAGTCACAATTTCAGTTCACATTCACAGACTTAAAAGTCATATGTTTAGGATCTTAGCTAAACATTTAAACTATAAGAGATTATATGTGGTTTATAATGCTTTAACAGTATTCTTTATTTTTATTAGACATGTGTAATACCATTATATAAGCTTTTTTGCTGCTGTAATTTTTTTCTTTTAATATAGAAAAGGAAAATCTGTTACATGAGTGCTAGGTGAGAATAATAAATTAGCAATTGTACTATTTATAGAACACATGGTTCTGAAGCAACCGATGACTGATTTACAGCTCTATTCTTAATTATACTTGATCAATGATATTCTTTGTCTGTCTACATGACGGTATCTTAGATCTAGATCCATTGCTTTCATAGCAGAAAACATCTTTAAATAGAGACTTTGAAAATACCCATCAAATGTGGCATGGGGCAAGTTGGCATATCTAAAAATTCCATTTTGGAATTTGACCTAAAATGTTGAGTTCTAACTAATAAAGATGATAAAACAATAACATTTATTGGGCACTTATGTGCCACATTTGGTTCCAAAAGCTCTGCATGAATTAATCTCCATGCTAACTTCATGAAGTTAATACCATCATTATTCCCATATTACAGAAGAGGAATCTGAAGTGTATAAATCTTCTATTATTTGCCCCAGAGCCACAAAATTGGTGAGCAGAGAAGTCAGAAATTGAATTTGCAAATATTCCTGGTTGCAAATATTACTGTTTTTAAGAGCATCACAAGTTTCTGCAACTTAAGCCTGCTTCAAGTTTATGTTGAAAATTATTAGTGCTTGATTCTCTTAAGTGTGTTCTTCCCATAGCTTGATGCTTGAAGATTATTTATTTAAATCATCAGATGGTATTGGATTCAACAACATCTCTTTTGGTTATCCTGTTACAATTTTTGTGATACTCATTCATATTTTTTTGGCCTTTCTTCAATTTTTCTTTTTATGATAATGTTAAAAAAAGGAAGAATTAAAGTGTGACAGGCCATGAATGGCAATTAAAAGGTAATTGCCCATTAAGTGGCAAATCTGTGGAAACAAAGGTAAACTGGTTGCTTAGGGCTGGGGATAGTGGGCACAGAGATTGGGAAGTGGCAGCCAATGGGTATGAGGTTTCTTTTGGGGAGATAAAATGTTATAAAATTAGATTGAAGTGATGGTGGCATAACTCTATGAATATACTAGAAAACATTGAGTCATATACTGTGAGTGAATTGTATACTATGTGGATTATATCTCGATGAAGCCATGTCTTTTTAAAAAGGACCCTCTTCCCAACCTCACACCATGGACTGAGAAGAAACATAGCAGGTTTCTAATTTTATTTGGTGTAAATAATTTTTATCTTTAATTGAATAAGAATAAACCACTCATTCCAACCCTTGCAGTCAATTAGATACACATGTCTTTTGTTTATCTGATTTTGTTTTGTCTCTGTTAAATGAATACCTTTCATGTTGTGACAGACATTAGAACACCCATACTAGGAGTCACTATTACTCAGAAGTCTCCAAGTTGTTAGGTCAAATGGCATGAAATTGCCCAGCCTGACCCTGAGATGTAATGGCGTTGGTGAACCAGCTTAAGATGAAATACATGCTTCATGAAAGGAAACAAAACAAAAACCTCAAATTATTTTCCTACTCAAATCCCATGTTTTTAAACACACATGAGTGAATCTTGACATATTTTTATCCTTATCATCCAGAAAACTTTAAAACTAGGGACATGTTTTAGTTTTTCAAGCTTTAAAAGTTTCCTAGTTCTAGAATGTCATCTTAGTGATATGAGTGTTCTCTGGGCAGAATTTAGGTTTAAATTTATACTGAGCTCAGATACATCTTTTCTGTGACCTCCTTATTGTTTTATACATGCTATTTTACTCTCCTCATTTCTCCTCTAAAATAATTATGTTCCCCTGGGAAAGTTGTTACTGTATATTTGGGTCACTACTTTGTATTATACAAATCTTATTTTCACACACATAAAAAGAGAACTTTGAAAAAAAGTGAGGTAAAAGAACAAGTAATAATGTAACAAAGAGGGGTTAAGGGAAAGATTAGAGTTGGCTTGAGATATATCTGTTTACAGAAATGTGTCTATGTGAATGCATGTATACATGTGTGTCTATAATCGCCTAATTAAAAAAAAGATTATTTTGCAAACCTAATGAACTAATGGATGTAGGCATTGAGTATCAGTAGCTGCTACAATCACAAAGAGACAGTCAGATGTTTCATGCCTTCTGATAAAAGAATAAAGTATGACTACAAAGTAGTCTTGCAAACCTCTATTTACTCCCAAAACAAAACTCCCTCAAATGAATCAGAATCTAACCAAACCTCTGGATTCAACTACCAGTTTACAGCAACAAAGAGGACAGAGAAACATGGTAATTTATACTATAAAAATGCAATCAGCAAAATCCGAAGCGTGGGAAGCTCTACAAGACAAACGATCTGATTTCATCTATATAAAATTGCAAGAAACAAATAAAATATGGCAGGAAAACATACAATCAGAAGAGACTTTGAGAAGGATCAGCCAGTTACAATGTATAGACTTTATTTTGATCTTGGTTCAAACAAACAAATTATAAAACAAAACAAAGCAACAATTACAACAACAACCAAACCCATTTGTGATACTTTTGAGCCAATTTGAGTCCTGAAAAAACACTGGATACTTGTTGATCCACTAATATTCAATTTTTATGTGTAATAATGGCATTATGGTCATGCCATATTGCAATATTAAGAGCTAAAAAAATCTGATGCATTGGATTGCTTCAAAATAATATGGGAGGGATGTAGTACTTATGTACCCCCTGAGTATATTGTACAGGTAAAACTGTAAAGAAGCCTTGAACTTCGCTTAACAGGTTTATTGCTGGTTGTGATAAAGGCATGACAATTCTGAAACCATTTGGTGTGTGCTATAGGGTTGAGCAAATGAGTAGAAACATGGATGTCATTGGGAACCAGGATTGTCACTGTGAATGAAAGGTGAGATTAAAACGTGGTTTGGAGGAAGGAGAGGAAGTATCTTACGATGGTGACTAGTAATTAGAGGCATGAGATATAAACTTATGATTTTCTAAAAAGTTTTATTTCTTCTCTGTCCATTAAAAGAGCTTAGATGTAATGATACCCTAATAGCAAAATACACATTCAGTACTCAGATTTTGTCTTCCGGATGCCCTTTTCCACGAAAGAACCTAGAATGTTTTAGAGAAATGGCTGATTCCAAGGCTGAAGCAGGGAAAGTATAAGGTGAGTCTGAAACATTTCATGGGGCTCAAAGAAAGTAAGAAGTATTAAATATAAACATAACACCAAACAGAAAACAAATAAACAAACAAAACCTAGAATGAATGGTAGCATGTGAAAAGACACAAACAAAACCTGGATAATTTGAATATTAAAATGAATAATGACAGTAATAAAGTATAACACATTCAATTAAAAAAATCTGAGTTCACTTTGATTATCAAAAATACATAAATTATATAATTAAAAATGGGATAAAAGAAAAGCTCTTCTTTAGAGTATGACTAATAATTATAGAAGGAATGATAAAGTCAGGAAATCACTATTTTGTAATCATCATAATAATAGTCTATTCAGGGAAGAATCATCTGTGGATGCTTAAACTATTAGTTGAAAGTTTGTTGGGGAATAGGATATTTATCTCTTCCCAGATTATTTAATTATTAAAAAGAGGGGAAAAGATACCTTTATAGTGGAAAAATTTGGTAAATATCACCTTAATCAAGTGATCAAAATTAGCATCACCAAATTGTGGGACAACGTGACACCATGGGCCTCCCGATGGAAAACACTGGGAAGTACACAACATCACTTCTGTAGTATTTCCGTCAAAAAGGAATTAGTTGAAGTTAACCGTGAAGAAACAACTAGGCAAATTAAAATTAAGAGATATCCTCTCAAAATATGTCAATGTCATGAAAACCATAAAAACTAAGGAATCATTCTAGATTAAAGGAGATAAGGAAATAGGACAAACGGAATGTAATGTGTAGTCCCGAGTCAGAAAAATAAAAAGTCATATTTTCTACAACTTTCTCTCAAAATAATTCAGGGGATTATACCAATATGAGTTGGTAATTATTGAAGCTTAGTAATAGGTAAAATATATTCATAATTCTACTTTTTCTACTTTTTACATGTTTAAAAATTTTCATAAGGATAAGAAAAAAGTTGAATTGTAAAGCATTTAATGCAATGCCTTAAAAATACTTATTAAAAAGTAGCTAATAGCAGGAAAAATGTTTCCTTTTTATAGGTTTTTTCTTTTTTTTTTTTTGTTACTACTTCAAATCTAACACCAGGAATAAAAACAATTCCAATTCGCATGAAGCACAGGGGCTACTTGTACCTAAAAATAAGAAAAAGAAGCAGATCAGAAAAGTAGGGAAAAATCAGATCCCAAAGACTATCACTTGTAGCTTAGTGAAGGCTGAGACCTGGGTTCATTATTTATGAAATTGTGGGAGCTAATCCTCTTTTGATCTCAAAAAATGAAATTCGATTTAGAATTTTTTTGCTTAGGAAGAAATCAAAATCACGAGATGCCAATCATTCTAATTAAGTTCTGTGAAATGGAATCCCAGATGAAACCTGTTTTATTTTTCCCCCATTTATGTTATTTCTGAGACTGGTCATGCTAAATAAAAGCACATCACTCAGTCAGCAGTCTAAGTTGGGGAGGCTCAATTCCAGTAAAAAGCTCAGGTAACCAAAGGGCATAGAGACCAAGCCAAGTATAGCTAAGGGGTAGCTGAAATTATACGCTGGACTTTATGATCACTCTAATGCATAGTAAGTAGGATGTTTTCCTTAACTTTGAGGCCCAAGACATCTACAGCATCACTTTGTCTGGGATGTCATACTCATTTCTCCCAAGGAAATAGAGACCTTCTCTTCTCTCTCATCTTGCAACACTCAGATCTTTCTGCTTCTCCTTACAGCAAAACTCCTCCAAAGTCACCCCATCTTCTCTTCCTTTCTGAAATTACTTCAATCACACTTTAAATATTGTACCATCATCTACACCAGAGGTCAGTGACCTGTGGCCCATGAACCAATCCAGCCCACTATGTGTTTCTGCAAATAAGGTTTTATTCGAGGATAACCATGCTCATTCTATATGTACTACCTATGACTAGTGCTACAGCAGCAGAATTGAGTATTTGCAAAAAAGATCAGATGGCCTGCAAAGCCTAAAATATTTACTCTCTGGCCTTTTACAGAAAAAGTTTTCTGGCTACTGATCTAAACCGCTTTATTCAGGGTCACCAATGAACTTCGTGTTGCCCACTCAAATGTTGATTCTCAGGTCTCATCTTACTCTGTTGATCATCCCATTAGACATAGTTCATCATATCTTTCTTCCTGAAACGCTTGCTTCCTTGAACTCTGGCACACCTCCACATTTTCATTGCCATCTTACCCCATATAGCATTTGTCCTCAGTCTGTTTTGCTGATCCCTCTTGATCTTCCTGGTGGTTAAAAATTGGGGGTACTTGGACTCAGTTTTTGAGTCTCCTTTCCCTCCCTTCCCAGCTTGGAGCTTTCCCTGTCTCCAGCTTGAAACTTTACCAGAGTTCCAGACTCATATATCCAATTAATTGCCTACTCACTATCTTTACTTAGATATCTACTACATACAGCCTTCAAACCAAACACATGGTCTTCTCTGCAAACTCTCAACAAACAAACAAATAAACAAACACCAAGCAAGCAAACAAAAACCTTGGTCCTCTCTCAGTCTTCTTCAACTTAGGAAATTCTAACTCTTCCAGTTACCCAGGCTGCAAACTTGTAGGGACTCCTCTCTTTCTGTCACACCCAACTTCCAATCAGTTAATAAATCCTGTGTTTTCAGCTTTAAAATGCACCCGTAATCCGACCACCTCTCACCATCTCCACCACTACTACCCCAGTCCAAGTCACCACCATCTCTTGCCTGGAGCATGATATTGACCTCAGCTGGTGTCCCTGCTTCCACCTATTCCTGTTGCACTTTATTCTCCTTACAGCAGCCAGGGTGATCTTTTAAAATTGTAATTCAGATCATGTCATTCTGCTCGAGATCCTCCAGTGGCTTCCCACCTCATTCAGCATAAAACCCAAAATGTACAACATGGCTGGAAAGGCTCTCCATAATCTGGCTCTAGCTACCACTTTGATCTCTTCTGCCACTGTGCCTTCTTTGCCTCACCGTCCTCCTGCCACACTGGCCTTGTTGCTTTTCCTTGAATCTTTAAATTCAAGATTTCCTTGAATCTTGATTTAGGGACTTTGCTCTTGCTGTTCCCTCTGCTTGTAATCTTCTTCCCTTAGAAGGCTGATTCCTTACCTCATTCAGAGTTCTACTCACATATCCCTTATCAGTGAGGCTTTTTCTGACAGACCTATCTAAAATTGCACTGGCCCTATTAATATTTGCCTTCCTTTGTTCTTTCTTTCTTTTTTCTTTCTTTCTTTCTTTCTTTCTTTCTTTCTTTCTTTCTTTCTTTCTTTCTTTCTTTCTTTCTTTCTTTCTTTCTATCTTTCTTTCTTTCTTTCCTTTCCTTTTCTTTTCTTTTTTCTTTTCTTTTCTTTTCTTTTTTCTTTTTAACATTTATCACCATCTGCCTGCATACACATTTGTTTATTGTCTGTTTTCCCCATGGAAATGTAAACTCCCTGAAAATAAGAAATCTGTTTTCATCCACTCCCACCTCTCTGGTGCCTTAGAACATGTACATATAGTATATACTTAATAAATATTTGTTGAATGAATACATGCTCCAACTCCTTTTGTGTTTGCCCACATTCTGGCATTTATTGCTCTCTATTTTTTATCTTTTACTTGACTGTCTTCTATTAAACTGTGTAGACTGGCTCCTTAAGTAAAGGGCTTATTTTTATTTCATTTACTGATTATTTTCAAGATCTCCCTAACCTAGTATGTGGTAGATGGTCTGCTAGTGAATAAACAAATCAATGATCAATGCAGAAACTGGCTTATTTGTAAAAAAGTGGGAGGATTTTCAAGTTGACCAATTATTTATCATGTATGGAGCTGTTCTTAGGGAGGGACTCCAACAATAATAGAACTGTCAACTATGACCTAGAGAAGCTGAACAAATAATATTCAATCTAAAGGGAATGTGATGTTTTCCAGTGTTAAGCAATAAAGTCGAGGTATCAAAGCAGAATGTTTCTATGCACTCAAACCCCATGTTTCCTAGGACTTTCTACCATAAATCCTTGTCTGGTTTAATGAACTAAAGAGGTCTGATCTTGCCTCATTAGGGTCTGCCTACCATGGCTCCTGCCACCTGGCCGCTGTGGATTAAAGACTAGTCACATCATAAAGCTGCCCTGGCAGGTATTAACAGGAACTCAGAGCTGAAGCAAATAAAACTGCTATTTGAGTTTCACTTTAAGTCCTAATTATTTATGTATAGACTAACCAAAATGAATTGTACTGATAATTATAATTTTTTAAAACAGTATTGAATAGAAGTTTCGTATTAACCAGAAACACTCAACTAAATGGCACACTAGATTATTGTAAACCGCAGATTTAGTTTATGCCAGCTCTACCACCATCCCAGGATCCAGGAGCTGTCCTAGCTCTATTCCCAAATTACCCCTCTGCTGGGCTCCTAGGTATTTACCTGAGGCTATTTCAGAAACACTGACTGACTACGTCCCACAAGATGAAGGAACAACAGCCATGTTTATGGCTGTTTTATAGGTTGAACTGCATATTTCTTATTTTTTTTTTACACAATATCCTCAAATTTGTATAGATTTTCTAGTTAAAACAAATGATTCCTGTCAACCTTGCCCCAGATTGCAGAGACATCCAGTTCACTGTCCTTAGCCCTTAGTGATGAGGTAAATCTCTAAAGGCTTCTGGGTGGAGCTCCCTGCCTACAAGTGCCTATGCTTGAAAAGGATGTCTCCTGAAGTTGAGCAGGGCACAGACTATGTGGCAGCCCTGTACTACCCTACAGAAAAGGAATTTTATTGAAAGGATACTAGAAAATCTCATCAAATCTGAGGAACTGTAGAACAACCAAACGAGATAGGTCACATGCAGCTAGACCACATGAAGAACTAGAACAGAAGATTCAAATGCAATCAGGACACTCCCTCTATCTCATGGCATGTTTGCTTTACTTTTCTCTCCCTACTGATCAGACCCTTTTACATGGTGGCAAACACAGTTACCACTGAATCCTAAGCTCTCTTTCTTATAGTTTCTAAACCAGTGACTGACTCTGGCACTCTTTGCATTCAAGCTAAAAGATCTCAGGGAAGATCTCTGATGTGCTCAGAACGGACTCGATGTTCAGCTCTGTGTCATCTAATTATGACAGTGGTGGCAGTGGGCAGGGTCTATGTGGACATAAAAATTACTTCGCCGTGGTAGAGGTGTGGTCTGTTGGGGTGGGGGAGGTATAGAGAGAGGTATTCTCCAAAGAAGGCCACACTATTATCAGAAAAACCTGAGATATCAAGCAGAGAATACACGGAGTGCTTGCCATGCTTTTGTTTATCTATTTCAGAATTCTAATTGACAAAAACAATGTAATTTTGGACTGCCCTTCCACTCCACTTCATGTCTACCTGGCTGAAGTACTCTATCTTCAAAACAGCTTAAGGGTCATCTCATTTTCTCAACTTGAAGTGGAGTTAGTATATTTCTCTAAGTTGTCATAGAACTCTATATATCTGTTTTTACCCATACCATATACTTACTATGACATGTTATATTATTCTGGGTCTGCTGCTATTAAAGAGGAAGCTTGGTGAGGTTAGAAATGGTTGTACCTATTTATTAACATAGCTATAATAACCATGGCTCTCCCCAAAGCAATATTTCCAGCTTAGGCTGCTTTCCTGAACCTCACTCCCACAAGCCCAACCTCTCACTCATGCTCACCTGGATTTCCCATAGCTAAAACTGCTTCAACAAATGCTGTGGAGTAACTTGGAAAAGAATAAACTGACTCAATTCACACGAAACACCAAAATTATTAAGGGATAGATTACAGATCTAAACACACAGGCTTAAACTGTAAAATTATAGAAGAAAATGTACAATATATTTATCATTTGAGGTAGGCAAAGATTTATGGATAGAATGTAGAAAGCACAAATGATAAATTTAAAAGTTGCTAAATTGGACGTCAGCCCAAGTTAAAAATGTCTGTTCTTCAAAAGAGGTCATTTAAAAAATAAAAAGACAAGTCACAAAGTGGGAAATAATGTTTGCAATATATATATCTGACAGTTTTTATTCAAAATATTTTTAAAGTCCTACAATTGAACAATAAATAGAAAAACCAATAAAAAATGAGCTAGAGACTTGACTGGATATTTAACATAAGTAATATATAAGTGATCAGAAAGCATATGAAAAACATCATTAGTCATCGGGGACATGCAAATTAAAGTCAAAGTTGACTTGATAACTCACTAGAGTAGCTAAAATTAAAGACTGACAATACCAAGTATTAGTAAGATGTGGAGCCCTTGCAACTCTCATTTAAATTGGTGGGAATGCAACATGATACAGTCACTTTGAAAAATAGTTTGGTATCTTCTTGTAAGTGTAAACATATAACTAATCTATGACTCAGAAATTCACTCCTAGAAAATTACCTAAGAGAAAAACATATGTCCACAAAAAGATGTCTTTACAAGACTGTTCACAATTACCTCGAACTGGAAACTACCCTAATATCCATCAACAGGTAAATTAATATATTGTGACATAGTCATACAATGATATGCTACTCAACAATAAAAAGGACTGAACTATTGATGCAGGAAACAACATGGATGGACCGTAAAAGCACTATAGAAGGCAGACACAAAAGAATACATATAGGTAATTCCAACGACAGTAAGTCCTAGAACAGGCAAAACTAAGCTATGTTGGTAGAAATCAAATCAGTGGAAGAGTTAGGAAGGATGTCTAATCCATATATTATCATGGTTGTAACCATGACACCTCCCAAAACTGTATTTCCAGCCCATGCTACTCTCCTAAATATGTATAGATTAATCTTCTATACCTTGTCTCAGAAGGTGGTTTTAGAAACTCTTTTCTCTTTGTCCATCTCACAAACACTTAGCATTTTTAAGGGTATGCTTAGGTGTTCTACCCAATGTTGTCACAGTGAATGCCACTTATTTTTATATATTTCTCTCCTGTCACGTTATGATCTAATAGCAGGTAACATATTACTTTCATTTTGGTATCTCTGGGATTTAGAGCATGACAGGTACTCAATATTCACTGAATGAACGCAGGAACCAAAGTGTTGAGCAATGATTTCCACCATGAGTATGGAGAGAAAATTCAGGCAAAGCAAAACAAAACAAACACAACAAAATAACTGAACATCTGGTGAAAGGTGGGAGAAGTAATGGAAGAATAAGAACCAACCGGCCAGGCATAGTGACTCATGCCTGTAATCCCAGCACTTTGGGAGGCCAAGGCAGGTGGATCACCTGAGCTCAGGAATTTGAGACCAGCCTGACCAATATGTCGAAACCCCAGAAAATACAACAATTAGCTGGGCGTGGTGGCATGTGCCTGTAATCCCAGCTACTTGGGAGGCTGAGACAGGAGAATTACTTGAATCCAGGAGGTGGAGCTTGCAGTGAGCCAAGATCACGCCATTGCACTCCAGCCTGGGCAACACAGCGAGACTCCATCTCAAAACAAAACAAAACAAAACAAAAAACCAAACCCACATAAGTAGTTTATTTTTATTGCATTTCTCTGTAGTTATTTCTCAGATTTGTTTTCTTCATGAATTTAATCTCATAATTTTTATGCTCAATGATCTAATTTACTTCTAGTTGCCTTTTATTACTAGTAATAAAAATGAGGTAGCTTAGCTATTTGCTTGTATGCATTTTTTCATAGTGTCACATTTTCAGCTCTATCTATGTCCACAATTCAACAATGGAAAAGTTTTAAAGATTTCTAGTAGCATTCATAACTCCAATAAAATCTATCATTTAATTTTTCTTTTCTAACTTTTTTCTAAGTTAACTTTTATTCCCTTTCCTAACTAAAGCTTAATTTATTAAAAAAAAAACTTTTTCCATTAACAAATGGAAGCATTCCCTTTTTAGAAAAAATTCAAAGGGAATTGAGGAAAAAGTTATAATCTTACTACAGAGATACAAATATCCCTGAGTATTATTATTTCTTTGTTTTTAAAAAATGTATCCTGTTTAAATTTAGTTGTATTATACTTTTCTATATAATTTTAAATTCTGATTTTTAAGTTTACTATTTCACATAACGAAGTGCTATGGGCATAGACTTCGGAATTTGGCTGTATGACTTTAGAAATATTATTTAATCCCTGAGCCTCACTTTAGGTATTTAAATGTGATAACATATTAATAGGTCTCACCATAGTTGCTGACACTATAGTTCAATAAACAGAAGCCAATTATTTTAATAGTAATAGACACAGTTTCCCAATTATTAGAAAATCTTTGAAGCATCAGTTTTAATGAACATATAATAATGAAATGAAATTAAAACTCAGTAACGGAAAGGAATTTGGAAAATTCTCGAATGTATGGAAATTAAACAACACTCTCCTAACTAACCAATGAATCAAAGAAGAAATCACAAGAGAAAATGAAACCACTTTTAGACAAATGAGAATGAAGACACAAGATACCAAAATTTATAGAATGTAGCTAACACAGTACTTAGAGAAAAACTTATAGCCATATATGTCTATATTAAAAAAAGATCCAAAGGAATAATCTAATCTTCTACCTGGAAAAGTAAGACCAAACTAAATCTAAAGCAAGGAGAAAAAAAGCAATAATAAAGATTAGAACAGAAATTATTGAAACAGAGAATTTTAAAAATTGAAAAAATTAACAAAAGTGGGGAAGAAAAATCTTTTTTGAAAAGATTGATAAAATTGATAAACCTTAGCTAGATTGATCAAGAAAAAAAAGAGAGACAATTTACACTGCAAACATTAGGAATAAAAGAAGAGATATTATTACTGACCTTACACAAATAAGATTTAAAAGGGAATACTATGAACAATTATATGCCAGTAAATCAGCTAACTTAGATAAGATGGACTAATTCCTAGAAAGACACAAACTACCAAAATTGAATCAAGAAAAAATTAAAAGGCTGAATAGATCTATAATAAGTAAAGAGATTGAATCAGTAACTTAAAAAATTAGCCACACAGAAGCCCATGCCTAGATGGCTTTCCTGGTGAATTCTACTAAACATCATTTAAAAAAGAAGGAAAGCCAATTCTCACAAAGTTTTCTAAAAGATAGAAGAGGAGACATTTCCCAACTTATTCTATGAGGCCAGTATTACCTAGATACCGAAATTTGAGAAAGATATCACAAGTAAAGAAGACTGCAAACCAAGGCGTCTTCTAAACATAATGACAAAATAATATTTCAAGTGAATTTACCGCAGTGGCTTAACATTCTTATATTGTTTGTTGTTTTCTATTTTCTTTGTACTCTATATTGCAATGAATATACCATTCAGTGCATTTTGGATTCTTATCTTGGGATAGATTTCCAAAGGTTAAAGTATTGGTTTAAAAATTATGAATAGTTTGAAAGTTTTGACATAACTGCCAAATTGCTTTCAAATAATCTGTACTAATTGACATTTCCACCAGCAACCATTTATTCTTAATTAATAACTGGTCCATAGAATGTATGATGATTGCTTTTTTTTTCCCTTTCAACACTCTCTACGCTCTCCATATTACTTCCTTATAATGTAAGAAGTCTTCCTGCCCTCAAACATCAGACTCCAAGTTCTCCAGGTTTGGGACTCGGACTGGCTCTCCTTGCTCCTCAGCTTGCAGACTGCCTATTGGGGTATCTTGGGATCTTGTGAGTTAATACTTAATAAGCTCCCCTATATATCATATATATATTATATTATATATGTTCCTATTAGTTCCTATATATAGGAACTAATATCATATTTATCATATATATGAGATAAATACATAGGATATAAAAACTAATAGGATATATATATATATCCCTACTAATACAACAGTCAAGAGCTCTGCTTAATTCCTTTTGCTGGTAGAATAACCTCCCTATCTTGCTCCCTATTCTACTTGGCGAATAATGATCTATTCTTTAATATGAAGCTCACATGTCCTCTCTTGCTTGCCTATCCTCCCCTCCATAGCAGAACTTATCCTGCCTTCCTCATGCCCCTTCAGTACTTTGCATGCATTTGTCACATTGCCTTAGTAACTTGGAAATCTCTGTCATTGAATTCTGAGTTTCTTTAGAGTTTATTGTAGCCCCAGTTCCTAGCACAGTGCCTGGATTATGCATGTGTTCAGTATATATTTGGTGCATGAATAAATGGATGTAACTATCCAGGACAGAGGATCCTAGAGTAATTAGGCAAGCCTTCTAACAAGGTGCCATCATTCTGAACACAGGGCTTTGGCAGACTAGGTTAAGTATTAATTTATTTGCTAGGATTCAAAGTATTCCAGCATGGATATGAACATGACCTTAAATTGGGAGTATGAGTGAAATATCAGAGAATCAAATCCCAAAGATGATGCTGTTGCACTGTATCATCCACCACAGCTACATTTCTTCCAACATCCATTCTGCCTTGCAAACATCAAACTTTGCGTGGTCACTGGGTCATAGGTCCAGCTTTTGGAAAAAACTGAAACAGCTTTCTTCAGGTTCATTAAAGCTGACGGAGCTTTTATGCTACTATCAGCTAGGGGGTTACTTGTTCATTTATTTATTTATTTATTTATTTATTTATTTATTTACTAATTAACTTATAATTATTCATTATTCCTTTATTAATTAATAGATTTATTTATTGAATGTCTGTATGTCTCACTATGTGTCAAGCCTTCCACTGAGCCCTTAGCAATTTTGTCTTCATTTAGATATTCAAGTTTAGAACTAGTGCAAGAGATGTTAAAATACAGATTCTGAAAGTGTGTCATTTTCTTTGCCAATTTGTGCATCATTTTGTGTGGTAGATGCCACAGGAAATTGCCAGGCTTTGTGCCTCCAATTAACTATTTCATATGCCTAAAATTGTATAGCATTTCATCATTAAGTTTCAAAATACTATGGCTTACACAACAACTCAAAGGGTCAGAAAGCAAAACAAAACAAAGTAAAAAATAAAAAACCTTTATTCCCTACTTTGCCCACTTTAAAGATATTCTCACCAGTTGTACATGTTGACATTATTTTTAAATTTTCATATGTTAGAGAAATGGGGCTCAGAACATATGTTGTTGGTCACATTGCTAATTTCTTGATTTCTGTATATTTTTTTTTCTGTTTTTATTTTCTTTCTTTTTTTTGATATTTTCTAAAATTCAAAGGTTCTTGTCAATGCCTAGAGAGCTAACTAATCCCGCACGATATGGCTATCAGCCCACAAGGGCCATAGTAGGTTATAGCAGCAAGCGCTGGCAGGAAAAGTTCTAGGGCCCATAGATGGAAGTCTGACTGACTGATTGATAAGTGTTGGGCAGGAAGAATGGCTTTCAGGATCCAGTGAAGCCAACCAAAGTCCACGGGGAGCCAAGAATCAGACTGAGAATGAGGAGACCTGGTTCTCCAGTGCAATTTGTACAAGTCATTCATATTTCTGGGCCTGCTTCTTCATATATAAAAGATGGTACGTAGACCAGCTGATCACTGAGGATCTCTGAGGTTTCTTTCATCTCCACCATTCTCAAATCCTGAAATCTCATTCAAGGTCAAACTAAAAGATAAATTTCTTTTTACCCTTTTCTATTTTAGCATTCTCTAAATGCATTGATAATTGAGGGTATTATTTTGTTTCTGTGATTGTTTCCCCCCAAATACAGAGATTGACATAACAGTTAATAAAATCCTAATGTGCGTGAAAATTCTGTCTGGGTTATCTTTAATGAACTTAGTTGAGCACCCACTAAGTACATATCACCACATTAGGCCCCTTTTTTGACTATCCTGATCCTCTCCTTCCTTTAACCACAGTTATTCAGTTGGGACTTAAGGGTTCTCTAATTGCTCTATTGATGCTAGTTTTTTGTTTCATCTTCAGCTTAACCCTGTAAGGGCAGTATTTTATCTTAAAATTTTCTTTTGCACTCTTCAAGGTGCCCCAGAATAATGTATGGAACCAAATAGATAAAGGGTACTTGTCAGTAATAATAGCATTTGTCAATAACATTTGTTAAATGCTTACTCATACAGCGGATACTTTTATAAGTGCTTTACATTGATTAATCATTCTAAGTGCTTTCCGCATATCAACTCCTATTAAGTGGCTACAAACAGTGTTCACAACTTACACATAAGGAAACTGAGCTAGAGTAAGGTTGAGTCACTTGCCCAAGGGTTTACATAACTAGGAGTCATGAGCCAAGATTCATAGGCAAGCAGTTTGGCTCCAGAGTTGAGCTCTTATCTATTATATGATACTACCTTTTCTGTGATTGCTTGCAAAGATTCCAAGTGTGCATTCTACTCTGCTCTCAGTGGATAGCCACAATAACTATTGCTGAGAACTTCTCCAGGCAAATTACTTCCTATAAAATTTTATACCTTATTTCTAAAATATAATCTCTCTTGCTTTATTTTTTTCAAGTGGTTCAAGCAATGAGATTTCAGTGATCGATCCCCAAGGGCTATGACACTACTGAATACTTTTGATGGGTATGAAGTAATATGTTCATTTGCAGGGAGCAGGTCCCTCCTCAATTTCATTTCTTCATTCCCAGGAATGCCACTTCTTCTGTAGCTTCCCTAAGGGCTCCTCTCCTCTTCTGGTAATCTCTCAGACTAGTCTTTACTGGCTGGTCTTACATACCTATCCTAAAGGTTATGTGACTCCATGGGGCTGGCACAAAAGCTATAAGCTGATTTACCCTTACCTGTGTAAGGAAATTACTCTCACTGAGATCCATGCATTGATTACATCAATTTAAAGTTACAGGATCCCATCTTTTCCTGTTTCCATTGCTGTCTCCCCAGTACTTCTGAAGTTACCCATTTCTCATGAACTTTCTCCTGTTAGAAGGCTTTCCTAATTACTGTAGGATCCTCTGTCCCAGATAGTTACATCCATTTATTCATGTACCAAATACATTTTGAGCACATGAATAACCCAGGCACCGTGCTAGGAACTGGGACTACAATAAACTCTAAATAACCTCACAATTCAATGACAGAGATTTCTAGATTTCTAAGTTACTAAGGCAATGTGACAGTGCATGCAAAGTACTGAAGGGGCATGAGGAAGGCAGGATAAGTTCTGCTATGGAGGAGAGGATAGGCAAGCAAGGGGGCACATGTGAGCTTCATATTAAAGAATAGATCATTATTCACCAAGTAGAATAGGGAGTAAGATAGGGAGGTATTCTGCCAGCAAAAGGAATTAAGCAGAGCTCTTGACTTGTATCAGTCAGAATTCTCTGGAGGGACAGAACTAATAGGATATATATATACACACACACACACACACCCATATATATATAGAACTAATAGGATATATATGTACACACACACACACACACACACACACACACACACACACATATATATGGGAGTTTATTAACTCACAAGACCACAAGGTCTCACAATAGGCCATCTGCAAGCTGAGGAGCAAAGACAGCCAGTCCAAGTCCCAAAACTGAAGAACTTGGAGTCCGATGTTCAAGAGTAGGAAACATGCAGCGTGGGAGAAGGATGTGGTCTGGGAGGCTAGGCCAGTCTAGTCTTTTCACATTTTTCTACCTGCTTTATATTCTAGCCATGATGGCAGCTGATTAGATGGTGCCCACCTAGATTAAGGGTGGGTCTGCCTTTCCCAGCCCACTGATTCAAATGTGAATCTCCTTTGGCAACATCCTCACAGATACATCCAGGATCAATAGTTTGCATCCTTCCATCCAATCAAGTTGACACTCAGTATTAACCATCACAAGTCCACCCCTTGTCAACTTGAACCCATACACATCTCCTGAGATTATATATAATCTTCAAATAAAGACAGTAATAAGGTCATAATTACACCTAACATAATATAACTATTCTTTGTACAACTGGAAATGCACCAATCTCCAACCCAAATACTATTAAAGTTAACAATATTTCTATGCTGATATGAAGTCAATAAATCTTATGTCACATGATAAAGGAAAAAGGAAATAAAATGAAGATATTTTCTTGTACAAGTGCATACATGCACAAATATGTTTTTAACAAAAGGAGGAGGAAATCCTTATGACAATTACAGTCTTAGTTTCTGCAACTGCTCATGTAGTCATAGCTGGTATTGATGACTATCTTCTTTTACTACCCATTCAGTATTCCCTTTGCCTTCAGCAAGCACCTCAGCAGGTCGTGGTTTTTCTCCTGGTAGAGTGACCTAAACCTTCATTCCTGAAGGGCCTGGGCTATCCTTTCCTATATTGGGTTATTGTAGTTTCCCATTGACCTTAGTCACAGGGCATAGTAATACTAAGAGACACCCTAATGAATCTCCTGTATTCCATGCATATTTTTCCTTACCTCCATTATGGAGTAGTAGACTGATTTCATCTTGACAGCCAACACTGTAACTCTCTTTTTAGCCTGTTGACTTAAAAGTAGGAGGGGCCCAAAGTGTCCAGGTAGCAATCTTAACTTCCTGTTTAATGGAATTGTTGTTGTGTCTCCTGGTGGCAGCGTTCGTCCCTCTGGAGTTAAGACTACCCAGGCCAGCAGACTATCTAGGCCAGCAGAATGTAATGTTGTGGGAACAGGAAGCAAAAAATTTGCTAGTGGATCACTAGGGGTGATGGTGAGTGGTGCCATTTCCACTTCCACCCCTTGATTCCTGGACCCATGAATCCTGGCTATGGGAGAAACAGTATCATGTATTGGAAGCTGATTCAGAGCATACACGGCCTTCTGGAGAACTCTGCCCCAGCCCTGCAAAGTATTATCACCTAGCTGGAGTTGTAATTGTGACTTACAAAGCCATTTCACCATTCTGTCAATCCAGTTGCTTCAGGATGATGGGGAACATAGTAAGACCAGTGAATTCCATGAGCATGAGCCCACTGCTGCACTTCTTTAGCTGTAAAGTGAGTGCCTTGATCAGTGGCAATGCTGTGTGGGGTGTGCATACCAAAGTGTGTACAATGACAGTGGATAACGCATTTCGTGAATCCACAGATGGTAGTTTTGGCAGAAGCACTGCGTGCAGGATAGGCAAGCCCATATCCGGCGTAAATGTCTATTTCAGTGAGGACAAACCTCTGCCCTTTCTGTGATGGAAGAGGTGCAATATAATCAACCTGCCACCAGGTAGCTGGCTGATCACCCCGAGGAATGGTGCCATATTGAGGGCTCAGTGTTGGTCTCTGCTGCTGGCAAACTGTGCACTCAGCAGTGGCTGTAGCCAGGACAGCCCTGGTGAGTGGAAATCCATGTTGCTGAGCCCATGTGTAACCTACATCCCTGCCACCATGGCCACATTGTTCATGGGCCCATTGGGCAATGACAGGGGTGGCTGGGGAAAGAGGCTGAATGGTGTCCACAGAGCAGGTCATCCTATCCACTTGATGATTAAAATCCTCCTCTGCTGAGGTCACCCTTTGGTGAGCACTCACATGGGATACAAATATCTTCATGGTTTTTGACCTCTCAGAGAGGTCCATCCACATACCCCTTCTCCAGATTTCTTTGTCACCAATTTTCCAATCATGCTTCTTCCAAGAATGTTTCCTGACCATCCAGCCAAACAATTGGCTACAGCCCATGCATCAGTATATAATTGCACATCTGGCCATTTCTGCTTCCATGCAAAGTGCACAACCAGGTGCACTTTTCTAAGTTCTGCCCACTGGGAAGATTTCTCTTCATCGCTGTCTTTCAGGGATGTCCTAGAAAGGGGCTGTAGTGCTGCAGCGGTCCACTTTTGGATGGTGCCTGGATATCATGCAGAACAATCTGTGAACCAGGATCCAGTCTTCTCTTCCTCTGTCAACTGATCAAAGGGAACTCCCCATGAAGCCATCAGTGCAGGCTGGGGGAGAGGAGGAAGGGTGGCAGGAGTGGAGACCATGGACATTTGAGGCACTTCATCACGTAACTCACTTGTGCCTTCAGGACCGACTTGAGACCAATCACGTACCTACCACTTCCATTTGCTGCTGGAATGCTGCTGTGCAGGACCTGCTTTATGGCTAGATGGGTCAGGAAGTACCCAGTTCATGATAGGAGGTTCAGGTCACATAGCGACTTGATGACCCACAGTCAAATGTTCAGTTTCTACTAAAGCCCAGTAACAGGCCAAGAGCTGTCTCTCAAAAGGAGAATAGTTATCTTCAGAAGATGGCAGGGCCTTGCTCCAAAATCCTAGAGGCCTCCACTGTGATTCACCTATGTGGGCCTGCCAAAGGTTCCAAACAGCATCCCTATTTGCCACTGACACCTCAAGCACCATTGGATCTTCTGGGTCATATGGCCCAAGTGGTAGAGCATCTTGCACAGCAGCCTGGACCTATTGCAAAGCCTTCTCCTATTCTGGACCCCACTCTTTCAGATCACTCAATAAATGAGCCAGAGTAACACATCCAAATGAGGAATGTGTTGCCTCCAAAATCCAAATAGGCTCCCTAGGCATTGTGCCTCTTTCCTTGTTTTAGGAGGGGCCAAATGCAGCAACTTATCCTTCACCTTAGAAGGAATATCTTCACAGGTCCACCACGGGACTCCTAGAAATTTTACTGAAGTAGAAGTTCCCCTGAATTTTAGTCAGATTTATTTCCCATCCTCTGGCAGGCAAATGTCTCGCCAATAAGACCAGTGTATTTGCTACTTTTTGCTCACTGGATCCAATCAGCATAATGTCATCAATGTAATGGACCAGTGTGATATCTTATAGAAGCAAAAAGCAACCAAGTTCTCTCTGAATCAGAATATGACACAAAGCCGGAGAGTTGATATACCCCTGAGGTAGAATAGTAAAGGTATATTGCTGGCTTTGCCAGCTGAAGGCAAATTGCTTCTAGTGGGCCTTATGGAAAGGAATGGAGACGATATTTGCCAAGTCAATGGCTGCATACCAGGTACCAGGAGATGTGTTAATTTGTTCAAGCAATGAAACTACATCTGGTCCAGCAGCTGCAATTGGAGTCACCATTTGGTTAAGCTTATTTTAATCCACTGTCATTCTCCAAGATCCATCCACACATCTCCAAGATCCATCCATTCTGCACAGGCCAAATAAAAGATTTAAATGGGGATGTGGTGGGAATCACCACCCCTGCATCTTTTAAGTCCTTGATGGTGGCACTAATCTCCGTAATCCCTCCAGGGATGCGATATGTTTTTTATTTACTATTTTTCTCCATAGAGGCAACTCAAATGGCTTCCATTTGGCATTCCCACCATAATAGCCCTCACCCTACCAGTCAGGGAGCCAATGTGGGGATTCTGCCAGCTGCTAAGTATGTCTATGCCAATTATGCATTCTGGCACTGGGAAAATGACCACAGGATGAGTCCAGGGACTCACTGGACCCACTATAAGCCGAACCTGAGCTACAACTCCATTAATTACCTGACCTCCATAAGCCCCTACTTTAACTGGAGAACCACAATGCTGTTTTGGGTGCCCTGGAATCAATGTCAGCTCAGTCAGTGTCCAGTAGTCCTCAAAATGTCTGATCATTTTCCTTTCCCCAGTGCATGGTTACCCTGGTAAAAGCCTGGAGATCTTCTTGGGGAAGGATAGGAGAAAGATTCACTGAATAAACTGTGGGTAGTGTAGTGGGGTCCTTCCTCAAGGGGACCCAACCTTCCCTTCATTCAAAGGGTTCTGGGTCTGTCAACTGGCTGAAGTCTGGAAATTGATAGAGGGGCCATGATTCTCTGTTTTTATAATTCAAATTAGTCTTTTGTCCATTCGACCTAGAAGTTTTCTGCTTATGTAAATTGAGGGCCAGGCACAGTGGCTCACGCCTGTAATCCCAGCACTTTGGGAGGCTGAGGCGGGTGGATCACCTGAGTTCAGAAGTTTGAAACCAGCCTGGCCAGCCTGGCCAACATGGTGAAACCCCATCTCTAGTGAAAATACAAAAAATTAGTCGGGCATGGTGGTGGGTGCCTGTAACCCCAGCTACTCAGGAGGCTGAGAAAGGAGAATCACTTGAATGTGGGAGGCAGAGGTTGCAGTGAGCTGAGATTGTACCACTGTACTTCAGACTGGGCAACAAGAGCAAAACTGCATCTCAATAAATAAATACATAAATACAAACAAATAAAGTCAGAATGCAGAAGGTTTCCTATCAATTTCATTTCTAGGAACACTGTGATTAATTAGCCAATGACAGAGCTCTACACGAGTCAGACTATTCTGATTGCTGCTTTGCCTCTGCTGTCCATATGGTAGCTGCGCCCACCTTGCCTTTGACAGCTGAGTGCCGCCACTTGGCCCCGGACACCTTGGGATCCAATTATTTCCATTGTATTTAAATTTTATAGTTGAGTGACTGTGGTTCCCACTGTTGGATCTGACATACAGAGAAGAGTGATTACAGGGCTCTTCAAAGATGCAGGTGCTGCCCTCACAAATCTATTTCATAAGTCCTTAATCAAGTGTGTATTTTCTGGACTCTCCCAGCTTGGATGAGTAGGTCTAAAGTGACTAATCCACTCCACCATCCCAATCTCCCTAAGCCTTTGGATCCCTTTCACTACATTAAACCAAGGGAGATCAGGCATTTCCACCTTGCTCACAGTGGGCCATCTTTTAATCCATATTTCAGCTAACCAAGCAAATAAACTATTAGAGCCTTTTTTAAGTCCCTGAGCTGCAACATTAAATGCAGAGTCCCTACTTAGTGGGCCCAAATCAATACATTCAGCCTGACTCAGCTCTATGTTCCTTCCACCATTATCTCACACCCTTAATATCCATTCTCATACCTGTTCTCCAGATTTATGTTTATACTCAAAGCATTGATTTTTGAGTGTAGTGCACCTCCTCATGGGTCACACTCTCAACCTCACCTCTAGGGACCCACCAGAAGTTTAGTCTAGTTATAGGGTCTACAAGCAAACAGGGCTGTTGGGGGTGGCTCCTGAGGAGAATCAACGTTATCTTGCCTGGCAACTGCCTCAGGGGAGGCCATCACAGTTGCCTCAGGCAGCACAGGGTTTATCTCCTCACACAAAGTAGAAAGGCTGATGTCAGCATGGGTTAGGAGGGGATATTGACACTACTGGGGATGGGGAAGTTGTTTCTTCTGGCAAAAAAGGTTCATCAGAGTTTACAAATTTAGTGTCCTCAGCTTTATCAGGGTTCTCTCACATGTTTCTATTGTAAGTTGCAGGGTCCCATTGTTTTCCAATCAATGCCCTCACTTTAACCACAGACACCCGGCGAGACTGTGCATGCATCTTTCATTGCAGGTCAGCCACTCGCATGGCAAGAGCTTGGGCCTGTTTTTCCACAATTTCAGCTTTCTTCATGGGAGATGAGACTCTCACTTGGAGCAATCTTAGCAGATCTGAGGCTCAGTATCTCCTTCTGAAGCTGGGAGTTAGAATCCCTAAGTTCATCCTTTTCTTTCATCACTTCATCTACTGAACTTAGGAGCAACCAACCAGCTTCATTATGTTCCCTGGTTCTCCACATATGGTCAAAGGTATTATGTATAGAGTCTCTAAACTCCTTGCCTCTCATGAGTGGTGAATCAGGAATGTCAAATGCATTTATTTTGCATAACTCTTTAAACAGTTCATACCAAGGACTATTAAACAGTTCATGCCAAGGACTATCAGCATTCTCCATACTACTAGAAGTAGAGTCCTTAGCATTTTTGGGTCTAATCATACTAAGCAGCAACTCCAGAAAGTCCAAAACCAATGAAAGAACTCCATCCTTAATATTCTGCTCCTCTAAAATCACTCCTAGTACCAAAATCTGTATTAGTCAGGGTTCTGTAGAGGGACAGAACTAATAGGATATATATGTGTGTGTGTGCGTGTGTGTGTGCATGTGTGTGTATATATATATGTATATATCCTATATATATATATTTCTATAATCCCTCCAGGGATGTTATATTATTTATATTTATATTTATATATAATATATATAGGAGTTTATCAAGTATTAACTCACAAGATCACAAGGTCCCACAAAAGGCCATCTGCAAACTGAGGAACAAAGACAGCCAATCCGAGTCCCAAAACTAAAGAACATGGAGTGAAATGTTCGAGGGCAGAAAGCATCCAGCAGGGGAGAAAGATGTAGGCTGGGAGGCTAGGCCACTCTAGTCTTTTCACATTTTTCTGCTTGCTTTATATACTAGCCATGCTGGCAGTTGATTAAATGGTATCCACCCAGATTAAGGGTAGGTCTTTCTTTCCCAGCACACTGACTCAAATGCTAATCTTTTTTGGCAACGTCCTCACAGACACATCCAGGATCAATACTTTGCATCCTTCCATCCAATCAAGTTGATGCTCAGTATTAACCATCGCAACTGTTCTTTGGTAACTCAAATTGTGTCTTTTTCCCAGTTAGAATATACATTCTTTTTTTTTTTTTTTTTGAGATAGAGTCTCACTCTGTCGCCCAGGCTGGAGAGCAGTGGTGCGATCTAGGCTCACTGCAAACTCCGCCTCCTGGGTTCACACCATTCTTCTACCTCAGCCTCCTGAATAGCTGGGACTACAGGTGCCCACCACCATGCCCGGCCAAATTTTTTTTTTTTTTTTTAAGTAGATAGATATGGAGTTTCACCATGTTAGCCAGGATGGTCTCGATCTGCTGACCTCGTGATCCACCTGCCTTGGCCTCCCAAAGTGCTGGGATTACAGGCGTGAGCCACTGTGCCCAGCCAGAATATACATTCTTAATAATAATAATAGCAACTAATACTTATTGAGCTCTCTTCTGTGCCATTATCAGTACATACCTTCTTAAACTTTTTGCACTGATTATCTCATGGAATCCTCCCTACAATACTATGACATATACACACACAGGCAAACACATACATACAAACACAACACAAATACTTCTTTCTATATAAATCTACAATACAAATGAGAAAACTGAGGCTTAGAGAGATAACATAATTTTGCCTAGCTGGCAAATGGCAGGACTGGGATTCAAACTCAGCTGTCTTAGACTCCAAAGACCAAACTTCACTACTATTTTGTTTTCAGTTTGGATTCTTCCAGGGCTTAGCAGATGCTGAGTACACAGTAGTTGCCTAAGCAATGTTAGCTGAGGGAAGAATTGGTTAATAGCTGGTTGTCTCTAGTAGGGGAACAGATGCTGTGACCTATTACAGGCAGGAAGGGAGAGGTCAATGACTATTTCATAATATAGTTTGTTCAAATGTAGTCATGTGATGTTACAGGGTGAGGCCAGTGTGATTATGTGCTCCCAGGCATTTGTTAAGTGAGGAAAGTGCACAAGGCAGGGACAAGAGCCCAATCCTGGGGTCAGACAGGGCCAGGTACACTGCTTCTCTATTAGACACATTTTCTTTTTGAGAGTCCTTGCTAATAAGTTTAATTCAAATCACTGGCCGTCTGACCTTAGACTAGTTATTTAACTTTTTTAGGATTCATTTTCTTCATCTGCATCGTGAATTTAATAATAATGCCTACTTCACATTGTCATCACCACTTGTAATGAGGCTCAGTGGTAACTTGTTCAAGGTCACAAATCTAGAACAGGAAAGTCCTAACTGGAACCCAAATCTCTCCACCTACGGAGCATATTTTCCTTCCTCTATCACAAATTACTTTCAGAAATGCAGTAGCTACACGCCTACTTCAGAAGGCAAAATTCACAGTGCTTTTCCCTTTTTGACTACTCCTCATGGTACTCCACGGTACTCCATCTCTCAGACGTATGGTACCCCATCTCTTATGGTACTCCATCTTTCAAGCCATTTCTTTTGTCTAAGTCAAATTAACCTTGCTCACATTTCAAGACTGAATCAAGAAATATACCTTGTGAGTTAGTGTATGTTGTAAGTAATGGGTTATAGACAAAGAACATCCAGGTTGAATAGATTTATTTGGAACAGTTTCTATTTTTGATACAACTCCCCCTTAATATACTGTTAAAAACTCACAAGGTATATTAGAGATGTCTTGGGAGAAAGTGCAAGCTGAAAGGGCTGAGAGATGTGAGATCTGGGCGTAAGTTTTGGTGCATCTCTTCATTCATCAATTATTTCTTGAGCGTGTAGTTTGGAGGCTCACACTAGGGGCTGGAATACAGCTGTGAACTAACACAGACAAGATACTTTGCTTATGGGGCTTAATGTCTAGTGAAGGCCAATAGGCAAATATTTAAGCTATAAATATGGTGCAAATCACAGGCAAGATTCCTGGCCCTGGCCTGGGTCCTCCTTATCTACGTGAGCTTAGGAAAGTCACTTTTGCTCCCTGAACATCAGCTTCCTCTTCTGTCCATCAGGGAGTTAAGTGAGATGACCCTCATGGTTCTTTACAGCATTCAGATTCTACACTAGGAAGATGTTCTTTCTTTCTACTTCTCCTCATTCCTTCCCCCACTCCCTCCTTCAGATAGGAGAGGTATTCAGCTTTACCCTCTTGGCTGATGACTCAGTTTCAGGAGCTGACAGTGTGCTCTTTATCCCCCACCATCTGATGTCACTCCAGACTCAGAGCATAAGAGGTCACTTGCAGCATTCATGTCCGAGGAGTGATTAAGGGCAAACCAATAAATCAAGTGTAATCATAAACAGAATTCATTATAATGTTGTGACTGATTGAATAATTCTCACTTCCTGCTTCAATGAAAGGAGGGGGAACTTGCAAATAGAGGCAAATCCATTACAGCTGAGACTCCCAGCCTCATTTTAGCAGGATGCGTCACGAGGATTAGGACTCTCACTAGGGAGTTTGGTCATGCAGCAGGAGAGTGGAGGGGTGGGATGAGAACACAGGCCCCTTGTTTTGTGTCTCAGGCTCTTCGGTATAGCCCTCACCGTGTCTTCCATCTAAACATTTCCCTGAGGTACCTTTCAGATGCTAAATGCAAGTGGATTGTGTTTTCTGTGACAAGCAGGGCCAGTCAGAGGAGTGAATCACATTTATAATGTGAGAGCATGTGAGTGGCTCAAAGGTTTCTGAACCATACATTTTTTTTGGAAGAGAAAAATCAAACATTGCTTGCTAAATGTGGAATACTAGCTGATAAAAGTATATATCCCCACTTGGCTGGGATTTAAATTCCTCTAAGATTTTAGAGATAGAAGCCATGAAGATACATAAACACACTTCAAGGAAATAAACACCTCAAACTGCCCCCCAATACTACGTTTTGAGAAAAAAAAACCCTCTCTGTCTTCCTCTCACTTGCTCAAACACACACACACACACACACACACACACACACACACACACACACTCTCTCTCTCTCTCTCTCTCTCTCTTTCCTATCCATGCTGACTTCACAG
This sequence comes from Macaca mulatta, assembly GCF_049350105.2. Taxonomy (NCBI): domain Eukaryota; kingdom Metazoa; phylum Chordata; class Mammalia; order Primates; family Cercopithecidae; genus Macaca; species Macaca mulatta. The sequence continues at coordinate 84,050,868 of NC_133419.1, forward strand.
CCCAGCAGGTTCATTCTTATTTCTGACTAAACACTAGTGATCACTGGATGAGTCTCTTACTGTAAACCAATCGTCACTTTAAAGCCAGAGAGAACATGCTATTGTTTTCCTTCAATGCTTCTTCTGCCTGGGGAGGAATTTTTGCACCTTGATTGGACATGCCATTCACATAACAATTGCATTCCACTTACGAGTAAATGCACTTGCAGTGCTTAGCACAGTGCCTGGAAAATTGTGTCTAATAAATGACATTTTTACTCTCTACTCATTCTCAAGTCTCATGTCAGTGGAGCTCATCCTAGCAGAAGATAGTTTATTTGACAGCAGTATCCACGATGTGAAGATTTCAGAGAAATGGGGCGCTGTTACCTCCATCATAGGCTATTATAGTGTTAAATGGAACCAGGCATGAAAGGGGTTAGCATGGTAAATGTTTAATAAATGATAAGTATTTTTATTATTATTAGATAAGCAATGATTGTTTTTGCCAAATATTACACTCAGCCCTCCAGTAGCAAAAAGTACCTGTATAAATTAGAAAAAGCTTCCCCCTCTGGGAAGAGGGAATGTAAAAGAAGTACACTTTTTTTTTTTTTTTTTTAAAGAGCCAGGGTCTCATTATGTTGCCCAGGCTAGACTCAAACTCCTGGTCTCAAGCAATTCTCTCACCTCAGCCTCCCAAGTAGCTGGGACTACAGGCAAGAGCCATTGCACCTGGCTTAAAAACTTACCATTTCTTATGCTGCCTCTTGTTGAATGGGATGTGTTGCTGAGTCTTATTTCCCTACGTATGTCCCTTATGCAGCCACATGGCTATAGTAAACATAGGTAACACAAAGGGAAGAGCTCACAGTGTGCAATAATTGTTATGATGGAAATTTGTACAACAGGTTGTGAGGGCACCATGGAGGGAGCCAGGGGAAGCTGGCTGGGGCAGCTGGAGACAGCTCAGAGGCATCATTTTAGCTGGGAATTAAAGAATGAGTAGGAGTTTGTCAGGTAGAGAACTAGCAAAGCACAGTTCAGGCAGAGGAAAGGCCTGCCCAATGGGAAGGTGCAAAGCCACCCCTTCTGCCCTCTTCTCTCCCCCAATCCTGTGTGACTGAGCAACGGTAAGAAGCTGCACTGATGAAGAGAAGGATTTGGCGAGGGCTGGAGCTCAGAGAAATGGTGGGAAAGACGTTTGAGAGGCAGTTCTGGCTTGGAGTGTGGGGAGCACCTTAGTTACATACAGTAATTCTAAATATCTACTCCTGTTCAAGAAATAAGCAATAAACGAGTAATACAAATTTTTCTATAGAAATCGCATGTGCAGTTCAGAAACCATTCTTTAATAATTTAACCAGCAACTTTAAGTATCTGAATTATAAATCCCAAAGAAGCAGAGCTGCACAGTTGACAAAATCTACCTGTCAAAGTCTTAGGCATATGTGTGTGTGTGTGTGTGTGTGTGCGTGTGTGTGTGTGTGTATTTGTACTTACTATGATGTGAGATGAAATTAAAAATGGTAAAAATGAGAATTAAAGATAAATAAAAAAAAGAAGCTTGTTTCTGGGGTTTCTGAGCTCATAGATTTAAAATAGCAAATTCAATGTGGGAGGGGGCTGGACTGAGGGGTCGCTCCAGGCAGCTATCTGCTGACAGTTCCAAGAGAGTACAGCTGAGCACTGTGCAACTAGGCAAGAAAACCCCTCAAGTGTGGGGTCAGGAACTTAAACACAGTGCAGAGAGAGCAGCCACACAGGATGTCTGTAGTATAACTGAGGTCCATAATTATTCATTCAATGACTCCAAGGTGCCAGTCTCAGCTCTAGGGGCTGGGTAAATGGTATGGAGTAAGACCCAGAAGGGGCCTTTGCAGTGGTTCTGCACTGGGGTGTACTTTAGAGAAACAGTGGTGAGAGAACTGAGTCTTCCCTAGCACTCAGCAGGTGCAACTCCAAAATTTCCACACAGCAACCACAACCATGATTACGTTGTGGAAGAAGATTTAGTTTTACTAAAGTATCACTAATCACACTAACGCTGTAATTTTGAATTTTGTTGTTACAATATACTAATGTTACATATATGGTGTTTAATTTGTAAATTTATTTGAACACGATAGATGATATAAGAGCTATAAGGTATTTGCCCCTAATTTTGTGTTTTTTATGTATTTAGGTAACATCATCATAAAAAGATTTAGTCAACACTTGGGGTCGGGGCGCCCAGAAATATTATTTTCTTTAAAAGGGGACCCTATGTTCTTCACCTCATGGGATTCTTGTGAAGATTTAATGAGAAAAATCCTTATATTCAGCAAAAACACCTGGCTTATATGTAATCTTCAAAAAACATCAGTTGTATTATTATCACATTTAAAAAATACTAATCGAAGTCAATTCTTTATTTGCCAAATGTGAGCTTTGCCTATTACTGAGACGGGGATAAACACAGAAGTTCAGGCAGCTCATGGGATGAGCTGGGTCGTGGGGAGCTTTTACCTGCAACAAAGCAATCATTCCGTTCATTAGCAATCGTAGATTCATATGTGTCTTTTTCTGACTGTCATTTGGGGTTAGACTCCACTTCACCTAGAGCCAGCAGACTTGGGAGGTGTTCACAGAATCCTTCTGCATGAATAAGGAGTGACCAGGTTTGTCATTCACATTGACCTCCTGCCCCAAATTCATTATGGTATTAATTCTTTGGGCAGGTGAGCACAAGTCAATTATAGAGCGAAATGGTGGCTTCTTGGGGTCTTCCAGGAAAACCCACCACAACAAGAGTGCTCAAACAGGAAGTGTTAATAAAATCTTTACAAATGTTCATGAAGTTGTCAAAACATAAAAGGCAAATGGCATATCTGCAAACTTTTTACTTCTTTTCAAGTGAGATAGGCTTTCACTTATACTGACAAGTGCTTGCAATAAATTTGAGACAGCCATTGGAAAAGTTCTCACTTTGTAGTTGTGTCACTCAAATTTCTCAGAACTCTGTGAATGAATGGAAACTGCATTACGGTGATCACGACTAACAAATAAAAGATGTTTCTCATAGCTTCCCCATTGTTGCCTATGTATACCAATAGCCCTGGAGTATGGAAATTATTTTTCTCTTTTTCTCTTATAGGGACTTCAAGTGCACAGAAAGGGACAAATCATAATCCTTAGTCATGATATACCTTTCATTGTTTCATGCTTTCACATTAGGTGGCAGATTCATGGGGCTTACTGTGTTGTCTTAGATAGAAAGATAGCTAGCTAGGTAGGTAGGAGGATAGACCGATAGATAGGTAGGTAGGTAGGTAGGTAGGTAGGTAGGTAGGTAGATAGACAGACAGGTAGGTAGGTAGGTAGATAGATAGATAGATAGATAGATAGATAGATAGATAGATAGATGGATAGAGTGGGCTACTCATGGATGTTTTTCTTGAGAAGTACAATTTTGATTTGACTCAATAGCCTTCATGCTATGACTCTGGTGTAGCTCGCCTCTTAATGAGGTAGGTTTATTCCTCTTACATGACCCACTTTACAGAGGAGCAGTTGGTCTGTCTCAGATGACACGGCCAGTGGCATAGCTGGGATGGCAGTACTAAGTTTGTTGACTGCCTAAGAAGAAGGGATCATATATCGAGAGTGCCAACTTCAAAGGAAATCCAAATCTTTTCCAGACCATTTAATGTTTGCCAAGAGCAAGGGCAAAGGCTCAGGTGTCCTTGTTTTCCCCCAGGCCCTAGTACAGTGCTGGACATGAAAGATGTCTTGTAAACCTTCACAAATTAAACGAAACTGTATACTAAATAAATATTCATGGGCCTCCAAAGAACAGTGTCTGGCTGTGTGACTGCAGAGAGGTCACTTATTTCCTCTGACCCTGCCTTTTTATTTGTCAAATGGATAAGGTACGAAAGTGCTCTGCAAATACAAGGACTTATTTTCCAGTATCCACAAAGAATTTTAGTCCTTGGGGAGAAGTGGATTTATCAGAGCCAGTTTTCTGGTTTTAACCTGGCAATCAATCTAAAATTAGTTTCAATTTTAAGAAGTTTATTTTGGTGACAATTTTATTTATTCTGACCTGGGTTGGTTTTCAGTTTAATTTGGTGGTTATTTCAGTATCATGCATAAACTGCCATTGATTTCTGATAACACATAGCAGTTACTTAATGCTACAGACTTGATTTGCCAGGTAAGGCAAATGTATTGGGGTGAGGTGTTGGGGAGATGCCTGCTAGAGGATAGATCTGACAGCATACATACAATTTTAATTTCTAGTCTGGGCTCTGCCAAGTTTATTCTCCTTTCCACCATCCTCCTAGTGGGCAATTACTTTGCACCATTTGTCTTTTATCCCTTCTCTACCAACTGGTAACTCATTCCGTTCAGGGTCCCCCACATGTTCATGAATGACATTTTTAACAGTCTCCCCTACATGCCATTGCCATCTGTGGGCTCCCTTCAATTCCTAGGATGTAGCCTCTATGATTTCTCCCCTGAGTCATCCCAACGTCCTCCCCTAGGTGTCTCCCTACTCCAGTCACTCCCAAGTCCCCACCATTCATCCTCCCAGCAAGAGTCAACCTCTTTATTCACAAACACAGCCTGTCACTCCTCCATCCAATAACCTTGAAGGGCTGCCCAGGACCCAAAGAATAGCCTCTTCAAAAATTTTAAAGGAATACTTAATGCCCTCTGTTAATGGGCCTCAAACTATGCTTACAACCTTACCGCTGCCCCACTGTGTGCACCCATTGAATGGAATACTCGCTGGTCTCACCAGATACCCTCTCTATTCGCTTACTTTTGCTCCTGCTGTTTTCTAAGTGTTAAAGTGCACTTACTCCTCAGAGACTTAGCTAAAATGCTACCTTTTCTTGGAACCCTTTCTTAATTGCTCTCACATGGTAGGCTCTTCCTCCTATTTGAATACCCCTTAAGACTCATTCATGTTTTGCTAAATTTTTTTGCCTTATGCTATAGCTGTGTGTATATGTATGTGTGTGGTGTGTACCAAAAAGAAAGTCTTGGGATGGCAGAGGTGGGGTCTTATTCATCTGTGTCTCTACCCAGTGGCCAGAGCAGTATCCAGTGCATACAGGAAACTCAAAACCTATTTATTGAAATAAAAGTAACACTCAGATCAAGAGAACCTTCCTCTAAAGGCAACAATAAATTATTCAGTTCTGCATTCACAAGCTATAGCAAAAAAAAAAAAAAAAAAAAAAAAAAGTGAGCTGCACCTTCTAATTTACATGATTTTTCTCCTAATATACCACGTTCTTTATTCTCACATTATTTAATTCAATACTTATTGGTTGAGTGCCATGAACTATTTTAGTCCCTACATAAGTCAATAGTCCTGGCCTTCAAGGAACTTGCTATCTATTTTCCAGAGTTTATTATTATAGTTGAAAAATCACATTTCAGAAAGAGAAGCTATTTGCTCCAGGTCATATAGTCAGAAAAGTTAAGAATAGGATAGTCTGATTTTAGAGCCCCCCCCGCCTTTTTAAATCAAAACGTAAGGTAATTAGGTATTTTTATAAATATTAAGAACATATTGGAAGCTGTTGCTGAAACTCTTTTCAGACATTACATGAGCTATTATTTTTTAAATAAAACCTTTTTACCCACATGTAAACACAGTGTATAGTTAAGAGGCAAGATATACTATTTTTACTTGCTAAGAGTCTGGCTATAATTACCATAGTGAGGAAGTCAGATGACTGGACATTCACTTCTGCATCTTTATCTTTCAGCGTTGATGTTTTAGCTTTGAGATAGTTAAAAACTTTTGTAAAGTGAAACCTGCAAGCTCAAAGGTATGACTGTAGGCCTATTACTATAGAGTCAGATGAAAGGAAGTCCTATAGTGAATCAGAATTTATTCTTTAATAATTTCCTAAGTAGAAATGGGTTGAGCTAAATTTTCTGAATAATACCTACCTTGAATTAATGATGAAAAGAAGATTTAATAAAAGCTCAGTGTTCTCATCTGATAAAACTATACCTGTTATTTATATTACATAACCACATATTATACAACTCCTATTTATATTACCTTAGTCTTACCATCACTACTTGAATGGATAGAATTAGCTATGCTAATAACATCTGGAATTAGTTCATATGTAAAAATCCTCTAAAGAATAAATTATTTTGATTTGCTTGCACAATAACAATATGTCATGCAGGGCCCAGCTCTGCCACTTACCAGCTGTAGGAGCTTGGGTAATTTATCTATCCTTTCAAAACTTCAGTTTTCTTATCTGCAAAATGGGCATATTTATAATATTTACCTCACAGGATTACCGTTAGGAGCAAATGAGCAATGGTTATAAAAATAATATGTAGAAAATAACAAATCTACAGATGTTCAGAGTAACTGGTATCCTAAATGAGATGCAATGGTTCTCCAAAGCAATAAGCACTGATCAAGTGTGTTCTTCCGGAAACTCCTATAGATAGCTACACAAGATAGCAGAGAACTCAGAAACCATCTGGATTTGCAGCTAATGGCAGGGGCAGGGGGAAAGGTTGAGAAATCAGTCCTGCTGCCAAGCTCCATCTTCCTGCCCATTAGAGTCAGCCAGTGGTAACTTCTCTCCCTAACTAAACAAGCACAAGGTCAAAAACACCTTATGCAAATGCACGAAGCGCAGTTTTGGCAACTCTCCCTTCTTCCTCTGTGCAAAAGGAGATTTGGAATCTAAAGAAAAGAGTACTGTTAGGAAGTTGCTCATTCTAGCCTTATAAGGGTGAGAGTTTAAGAGGTATGTGCTTGTGGGTAGGGGTGGGCAAAAGACAGATGAATATTTCTTAGTACTTTATATATATTGTATCTTTTAATATGATTTCTATTTTTATATATTAGGCTTAGATAAATTATGATAATTGATAGGAGTTGGTTCTTGTGTCTGATTCCAAACTTTTCCACTGTGCCTGTGTATCTCAAATTAGTAGCATGCCTAACAAAATCTCTGGGGAGCTTGTTAAAATGCAGCTTTCCTGCTCCTATCCCCAGAGATTCTGATCCTGCAGGACAGGGGTTGAGCCTGGTCATCTCCATTTTTAATAAGCACCTCAGCTTATTCTGATGTAGATGCTGCAGGATATACTTTTTTTTTTTTTTTTCCTGCTGAAAATTTTCTGGTTTCTTCTCTCCACAGCTACTCTGTGGTTCTGGGTCAGGTCTTTTCCATGTCTTACCTGAATTATTGAAATGGACCCCTGCCCTCTGAGGCTGCCTCTCTCTGGAAATTTATTTCACACCACAGCAAAGTGATCTGCTAAACTCTAATCTAACCTCTACTAAATTCCTCCCAAAGCTTTCCACTGCCGTCAAGATGGAGGACCTTCATGACCTGGTTTCTAACTTCTCTGCGTTATCTCTGGACACTTGAAGCTCTGTACTTATGCTTTGCACTTAAGTAATGTTAAGCTTCCTTGGCTTCCCTGAGAACACTGGGCTGTTTCCTGCCAACAACACTCTTTTCATCTTTTTACACCTGATTAGATTTTACTGATTCTTCAAGGTTCATTTTGAACAATATCTCTTTTAGAAACTAAAATATATTATAAACATGAGTATGTGTATGTGTGTATGTACAGTGAACAGATTTTTCAATTATAAATTATAATACATTTTGTATATAAGGTTGCAGATTAACTTGACAGTTTCAATGGCAGTGCTTTTTGAATCCAAGTGGCAGAAACGCATGTACACAAAAATACATAAGGAATATAGTTTATTCTCCATACCATTCCACAGAATAGCGGTTTCCCCATCAGCAACTTGAGACAAATAAATAGACTATGAGGAATACATAAAATAATATGAACTTTTTCATCCCAAAATATTCCTTGTGTTCCATCAGCTTTCAGGGTTTACATAGGACACGCCTTAACATGTCTCAGACATGGAGACTTGACTGGGGTTTCCTCTGAGAACCATTTGCAGAAAAGCCACTAGTACATCTTGATCAGACAATTCTCTGTGTGGTGGCTCAGGTGGTTCTCAGTGGACATGGGAACTCAAAGTTTGGATAGATGTGATTATCACATTCAAAGAAAAATATAACAAGTTAGAAAGTGTCCCCATGTTGGGCTATTGAAGCTGCAAAATTCCCTGGACATATGCCTATCTTTGTTCTTTATATATAAAAATATAAGACTGGTTAAGACCACACTGCATGCAGTATAGGGAAAGAATCCGAGAGGAAAGGTGAGCCAGGAAGACCAGTGAGGAAGGTGTTAGAAGGCTCGGAATAAGAAAATTAATAACAAAGACATCAAAGAGCAGCCTCTTCTGAGTTTATTCACCTTGAGGGCAAAGCCTGCCTTCCTGATATCCCCTGGAGTGCAGCAGTGTGGCTCTCCTTCCACCTCTCCTCCGTAGATCTCTAGGTCATGTCTGGACATTTAAGATCTTTGCCTAGCTCTGGCCATTCCAAGACCGGCTCCATTAAAGAGCTTTCTTTTGAGGGCAGTAATGACATTTCTTTTGTCAAAATGTCACTTTGAAGCTGTGACAAAATCAATCCCCATAACTCACTCTGGTGAAGCAAATATAATTCCCATCTTGCTAACGAAATACTGACATACTGATTTTTTGATAAGTGACACAATAGCAGGTTCTACTACCAGCTCTCTGTGTGTCCCAGAGAAATGAGTCTCAGTTTCTTCATTTGTAAATGAAGTCAGTGGTCGTATGGAAAGTTCTAAGAATCTATGAAATAGAAATGAGATTTCTCAATGCCAGCTGCAGTTTGATTTTGGGAGTTTGCTATCGACCTATCACTGTAGCTTCTGCCCCATCCCCTCTCTCATAATCAACATCTCCTCTTAAAGGGTAAGGCTTTGGAAAAAGAAATAGAATATTACTAGGAACAATCGGGACAAATGTCCAAGGATGATAGTCCTCTCTGATCTCTTTAGAAATGGTTTCCTGTTTTGCTTTCCTATTGCCGCTGTTTTGAGTTCAGGTTTTCAGAATCTTACACCCAGAACACTGTAATAGCTTTCTCAAACATCTCCTACTGTCAGTCTCTCTCTCTCCTCCAACCTTTCCTTCCCACAGCTCCCAGACTGATCTCTCAGAAACCCACTTCTGAACATTCCATTCCCTTTGCCCTAAGAAGAATGCATTGAGTAGCTAGTATGTTTCAGGTAGACATCGTGCTAGGTGCTGGGGCACAATGGTGAGCAGGTTCAGATCTTTGCCTAAAAGGACCTCATAATGCAGCATGTATAGGCAATGATATAGGTACCTTCAGGGTATTAGCCCAGAGAAAATCACCTAGTCTGGTTGGTCACAACCCTTAAAATTCTTTATTGTTTACAAGATAAAGTATAAGTTTCCTGGAAAATTTTAGGCATCAGAACTGACCTGAGTCTAACTTTCCAGTTCTGAGTCCTTTCATTGTCCTTCACAAATTGTTCCTTGTAATGAAAGTGAACCATGTTTTATTTCATACTTATTCTATACTTACTTCTAACCCCAGTGCCTATTTTCCTAATCCTTCAGCGCCCCCTAATTCAAGCTGGAATCTCCTTTTCTGGACTGAAAACATGTTTTCTGCCCATCTCCTTTGGTATTAATCACTTCCTCCCTGTAGACACTCATTCTCTCCCCCAGAAGACCTGCTCTGTCAGGTCAGTGACCATGATTTATTCATCTTTACACCTCCACATTACTTATCAAGCTGCCTTGTATTGGATCTAGTAAAGGTTTATTAAATAAATGAATGAACTCATTTACCAAGACTTGTTCCCTCATTTTATTTTAGCAGGCCACAGTGAGAAAATGTGTAGCTCTGAGCTCACTTTAGAATGTTCTCCTTCAGAAAGATGTGCATCGTTTAGGAAAACCAGCTTCTCCTCAGGATTTAAGTTTATGCCCAAGTTAGGTTTTGACAAAGCTAAACTCAATTTAATTTACTTCTTTATTTTTCTTAAATTGCACAAGTGTTACATGATGTCAATAAAAAAGAAAGCATGCTATAGTGAACAGATTGTGAACTTTGGAATCAGTCAGACATGTATTCAGGTTTCTTCACCTCTCTAAGCCTCAGTTTCTTTAAGTCTATAAAGAGGAAATAAATAATTTCCTTTGAAGTCTTGTGGTGATTAAGAGATGTATGTATGCTGGGCATTGTGGGATTCCAGCACTTTGGGAGGCCAAAGCAGGAGGATTGCTTGAGCCCAAGAGCTTGAGACCAGCCTGGGCAACAGAGAGAGAGACCTTGTCTCAATTTTATTTTTAAAAGAGAGGTGTATGTAAACTGTCTGGGTTTTTATAACAGGTACTCATATTACTTCGAATAACAACTATCATCTCTGTTCTGTCCCAGTCCAAGGATAAATAGGACTATTTATTTATTTATTCCATACCTTACTTTAGAAAGGGTTTACGGTGTAAAAGGGACACTTACACATTGCACATTGCTGACATATAGTAAGGATACTGATAACTCTCTCATACTCTCTCTTACATATATTTCCTTTTTTATATACTTAAAAAAGAAGTTTTGCATAAATCACTAAATAGTTATTGATTTTTCAATGCAGAACAGCTTTATTCTGAAGGTTATGCAATTTCCTAAACCTCTCAATAAGTAACAGAATGGCTGGTTAATGATGAAATTGATTTTAAAAAAAGGTAGAAGGACAATAAAAGAAATTAAGGGATGTTTAAGTTTTCACTAGAGGCTGGTTTGACTAGAGACTCATTAGGAACTTAATAGACATTCCCAGGGGAGCTTGATTGCATTGCTATCTGGGGCATTGAGATGGGTCTTAGGGAGACCTATCCAAATAGATGGCTGTTTGAAGTTTTTGAAGGGGTCTGCATAGGTTGGATTTATCTAGGCTACTGACACAATAGTCCACTTTTCTTTGCATGTGTAGACATAGACTTTTTAAAGGCACACAGAGTGGATAGAAATCCTGGGTATTTCATTTGTAGCAGATGAGCACTTTCAAATGAAGAACCTCAGATCCTTCATGTATACTTTCAAAATCCAATAAGCTTCTAACCTCATAGCCAGGCCTTCCATACAAGCTTTCTGGCCTTTCTGACCTTCTTTGTCAACCCCATTTGCTACAACTCCCATCATGACCTTTGCACACTGCTGTCCTTGACTTGCTTAACCCTATTCTAACATGTCTGCAATTTCCACTATCATGTTCATGCTTTTTCCTATGTATGTGGCAAACTCCTACTGAAAATCTAAGATCTTGTTCAAATATTGCCTCTTTGAAGCCTTCTCTTTTACCTAAGGCATATTTGTAATGCTGTACTTCCTCTGGCTTCAACAAAATCAGGTATAGTGTGGAGTAATGGAAAGGGCAGGCTTCTGTTGTCAAAATGATCTCAACCTGATGCTTGCACCTACTAACTGTGTGATCTTAGGCAAGCTAGTTAATCTTCCTGAGGCTCAGGCTCCTGATTTTTAAAATAAAGACTGTTGATCCCCTAAATTTATGGAAAACATTAGTGATGCTGTATTATTATTGCTTGACTGCTTATATTTCTCTTTTCGAGCCTGTTGCGATGAAAGATCATATATATATATATATATATATATTTTTTTTTTTTTTTTTGCCACAATAGAAGATACCTAGCATAGTGCCTGGTGTTTTGCAGCATTCAATGTTATTGCAATCAATGAAGAGTTCTGGAAAAGTAACTCAAGCACTGACAGTCACATTAAAGTCCAAGTTCATCTATAAAGTGCTCTCTGGTCATTCCTGTGACGATTAATTTAAATTCTTATAGCTCGTGTACATACTACTAAGGCTCTTGTCACAGCCTGCTTTCACAGACACTAATTTAATCTAAGCTCCTCCAGGGGAGTAACCTTGGCTTTCACTCTGGGCTCCTCAGGACATTTCACAATGCTCTGAAAATGCCAGCTAATGATAAGGTTATTTAAAACACCCTATTATCCTTCTCATTCCAGACAATTTTCCTCCCCACTTTATGCTGAATTTATTCCAAGGTCCCAGAGAATGAGGCTTCTGCATCAATGACTTATTACTGTAGTCCTTGCCTTTAGTTCAAAGTGAGTGGCATCTCCTGACCGAGCTTTCCCAACTCTCCACATAGTTGTTCTCTCCTTTCCTCAGTGCATTTTATCTCGTGTTAGTGGTCCTTTGCTTTCTACTTCTGGACAAGTCTTCTTATTAATGTATTTTCTCATAGGAATTTGGAAAACTTTGATTTATTACCAATTAGTGCATGAGTAAATCTCATGGAGAGTTACTAACGTAAGATACCCTAAAAAATCATCGAATCCAGCAACTGCAAATAGAGAATAATTCCCAATGTTGTGCTAGAGATGACTCAATCATGGCATTCTTTTTTCCTTCTAAGATCATATATGGCCTCAGAATCCTTTTTCAAAACAATACTCTAGATATAAACTATCAATCCATTAGTGTACTTAGGAGATGAAACTTGTTTGACATCCCTGACGTAGTTTAAAGGTTTTATTTTGCTAATAAGGGCCAAAGAACAATAGTGACTTAGTAGTGAGCTGAAACCAGAACCCAGGTTATTGACCCTCCTGATTTTCCATTCAGGGCTTCCCTTCCCAGATGATTACTCCTTTCTTTCAATAGCCAAGTTCTAATAATTTACAATCTATTCTTTGGCAAATACCTAATGGTGTTTAACATGTATGATTAAAAAGCACATCATATATGTTTCAGCCTTACTGAAAAGACATCTGGCCTCTCACTGATGTTAGGAGCTCTTGGGGAAAAGGGCCTATACTAGACTTTGTGTCCTTCTAAAGTTCTAGTCCTGTTTCTGGCACATGGTAGGTATTCAATAAAAATCCTCTCACATGTAGCCAACTCTCTCTGTCTGTCTGTCTATCTATCTATCTATCTATCTATCTATCTATCTATCTATTATCTATCTATCTATCTACCTATCTACCTATCTATCTATCTATCTATCATCTATCTATCTCAAACAAATAGGAGGTCTATCCTTAATTTCTCGCCAGGAATCATGGAAAAAAATTCTACCTCTTGTATACAAGTAGTATTTGTTTGAAAGGACTTTATGTCATGATGTCACATACCCTCACTTTTACTTATAATGACATCCTATGTTTCAATAAATTTTCATTTCACTTGAATATTTTACAGGAGGGTAAATTATTATGTCAATGACTGGGCTCCCTTATGATTCTTCTACTTAGAAATAGAAAGGGCAGTGCTATAATTCGGGCCTCAAAATCCCCGAGAAATGATAGCTTTTCTTTTTCTTGTTTTTCATGGTGACAGCAATTGACCATAATTTGTGATTCTGTATGATATTCATAAGCTACAATTGTTAGGATAGAAAGGCAAAGAAAAGGATATGAAGAAAAAGAGAATAGGAAGCGAGAAGATGGGGAAAGTTATTTTACAACACAGCAATAAGATACTAGTATTATCTCTTCAAAGAATTGATTTAAAAAGGTGTACGAGCCACAGCTAACATCATAATTCATGGTGAAAGACCGAATGCAGTTCTGTTAATGTCAGGAATAAGACAAAAATGTCTGCTTTTGCCATTTCTAACATTATACTGAAGGTTCTAGATGGTGCAATTAAGCAAGGAAAAAAGGCATCCGTATTTGAAGGAAAGAAGCAAAACTCTCTCTTTTTGCACGTATATGTTGTATATAGAAAACCCTGAGGAATTCACTAAAAAACTGTGGCTGTAGCAAGTTTGTGGGATATAAGATTGATATATATATAAATAATCATATTTCTGTACATTTGCAATGAAGAATCCAAAAATGAAATTAAGAAGACAATTCATATGCAAAAGAATGAAATCAGAACCTTAACTCATGCAACGTACAAATACTAACTCAACGTGGATCAAACACCTAAATGTAAGAGCTAAAATTATAAAACTCATTGAAGAAAATATGATGTAAATCTTTATGACTTTCATTAGGTAATGGTTTCTTAGATATGACACCAAAAGCAAAAATAACAAAAGAAAAAATACACACATTGGACTTCACCAAAATTAGATCCTTTTGTGTACAAAGAACACTATCAAGAAAATGAAAAGACAACCCACAGAGTGGGAGAAAATATTGTAAAGCATTTATCTCATAAAGGATTAATAACCCAACTATATAAAGAACTTCTACAACTCAACAATAACAAGACAACCCAATTTAAAAATGGGCAAAGGATCTCAATAAACATTTCTCTAAATAATATATACAAATAGCCAATAAGCACATGAAAATATGCTCAATATCAGCAGTCATTAAGGAAATGAAATCAAAACCCCAATGAGATAACACTTCATACCAACTAAGATGGCTGTAATCAGAAAGACATATAATAACAAGGATGTGGAGAAATTGGGACCCTCATACATTGTTGTGGAAATGTAAAATGGTGCAACCACTTTGGAAAACAGCCTGTCAGTTCCTCAAAATGTTAAGCATAGAGTTACTATATGATCCAACAATCTCACTCCTAGGCATATGGAAATAAAAACATGTCACAGAAATGTTTGTACACAAATGTTCATAGCAGCATTATCCATAACAACTACAAATTGGAAACAACTTAAATGTCCATCAACTGATAAATGAACAGATTAAATGTGGCATATCCATACAATGGAATATTATTTGGCAATAAGAAGAAATGAAGTACTTACACGTTCTACAACACAAATGCATCTTGAAAACATAATGTAAGTTAAAAAAAAAACAACCACAAAAGACCACATGGTATATAATTTCACTTATATAAAATAGGAAAATCCATAGGGACAAAAAGTAGATTAGTGGTTGCCTATGTTGGGGTGGGTGGGGGTGGGAGGATGGGGAAATGGGAGGTGACTGTCAATGCATATAGGTTTTCTTTATGGAGTGATGAAATGCTCTAAAATTGATTGTAGTGATGGTTGCATAATTCTAAATACACTAAAAACCACTGGATTGTATTTTTTAAGTGGGTAAATTACATTGTATGCAAATTTTATCTTACAAAGCTATTATTTTAAAAAGATGTACATATGCATATGTGATTAAATATTCTAATTTTGATGGCTACATTTTAGTTATTAATTCTCTTCTATGTCTGTCACAACAATCCATGTATTCATTAGATAATCCATGTTTCTATGACTACAGTCTTAGCTCCATAATGTGAATCAGACTAGATATATTTTCTGATGAGCAGATACTTTTTATAAAATCCATCCTTTTAGCACATTAATTTAAAAGGAAAAAACTTAAAGAAACAAAAACCACCTAAACTATCTTGTTCTTCTTCATTGTAGTCATTACATCACCTTCATCAACACATTGCTTCTGCTAACCACTTGCAGCTTTACTCCCAGTGTTTAAATATATTTACCATAAATCCATTTCATCAGAAATGATATTATTAACTTCAGCAATATACTTATAACAGTGCTCTACTGTCTGGTAGCTTCATAATTTGTTTGCTACTGAAAGCCTAAATGTGTTAATTATAGTTAAATCCATGGCAACTGAGAGAACTTGATGTTTCCATCATTTTGTACCTACCCCTTTCGAATCAATCACTCCAGGTTTGGCATTAAACTTCACTGTCTTCAATCGGGCACGTTCCTTTCTTTCCACCCTAAAGCAAATTGACAATAAAGAGTCTGTCACATGACAAGGCATTTATGACTAAGTTCCTTATTAAGTGAAGAACATTTTTTTCCTCCAATCCTTGCAGCTCGAATAAAATGTGTTCTAAAATATTTCTCTTTCTTTGTTCCATATAAAAAATCTTGGTACAAAGTCTCTAAGTTTCTAACACATCCCTTGAAATTACTCCAATACATACACTGAGAGTCACATCATGGTATTTGTAAGCAACAGAGAGGTAGAAAAAAATAATATTTGTTATTTAAATGCTTAAATAATTAAATCAAAATCTGTTTCAAGAAATCTCAGTCCATAAAGATGAACACCTATATTGGAGACTAAACAAGTGTTTCCTCCCCTCTCCTTTTCTCTCCTCCCCTTTTCTTCTTTGTTTTTCCTTCTCTTCCCCTTAAGGACACTAGTGTATTTAGCTTCAATTTTTAACCAAACATGTTATATATAATCTTGAACTTTCCTTTTCCCCAATGTCCTTCTGTCATCTCTGCAGATTCATTGTTTTCCTGCTACTTCGTTTATTCATTAAACACTTAATCACTGCCTACCATGCATCAAGCAAGGAGTTGGGGAACAAAGAAAAAATATTCTAAAAGCATGACTGCAATGAATTCTTAGCAATGTTCTTTTGGCAAGAACAGTGGTGTAAACAAGCACAGAAAATGCTGTAGAACAAGACGCCTGATATCAATGTGGGAGCACATATCTCACTGGGAGGGTACAAAGGAAGACTAGAAAGCATTAGGGTGGGCTTCCTGGAGGAAATGTCAATTTATCTGAGACTGAAGGATTAGAAAGAGTTTGTCAGTAGGGAAATTTCAGGGGGATTTTTCACAGCAGGAACAACACATGCCTCAACCTGAAGATATGAGTAAGCTACAAGATTGCAGAAAGATTCTAGTACAGGGTACATAGGGGATATATAGGATGGGGCGGTGAGGCTAGCGAGGTGACAGACTCCTTTTAAAGGGTATCCATCCACATTTTGGACTTGAGTTTTTTCCTTGGGAATCATCGTAAGTTCTTAGAGGATATAAAGCAGCGAAGTGATAAAGTCAGATCAGCTTTTAAATAAACAACCCTGGTCAAGGTGGAAGATAGACTGAAGGAGGGAAGGAGCAGGAGGAGGTTGGGGGCCTATTTAAAAGCTGTTGCCATAGTCCAGGCAAGAAATAATGAGAAATGATAGTAGGGTGGAGAAGAGGGAAAGGCTTGAGAAATATTAGGAAAATAAAACTGGTTGGACTCTTTCCTGTTTGAAGGCCAGGGTTGAAAAAGAGGAAAATAATCTAAATATTTCCCTGATTCTTCTGAGCCCCTCCAGTTAGACATGATTGCTCCTTTCTGACTGGAACAGTCTCCATGTCAGCATTACATCTTGATTTCCTTGTGTTTACTTACATTTGCACTGCATATACAGGGTTGTATGTACCTTAAGGTACAAGCCCACTTATCACTTGATGGTGTTTTATAGCAAGTCCTCAATAAATAATTATCCAGCAAAAATAATATTCATTGCATTGTTTTAACATGACTTCTTGTTTAAATATTTCTAGCTTTAAATTCAAAGATGTGGGGGAAAAAGAGAAAGAAAAAACCTGAACCTACAGAAACTTAATGGTTTATAAAGTCTAAGCTATTCATAGATCAATAATTAACAGCATACTCCTTTCTAACTGAGAGCTCTTTTGTGTTCCCAACTGAAACACAGTGAAGATCAGGGTTTCTATAGTTACAGAATGGAATTGCAGAATGTATTTATTTCAGTGTGAGAGTAGAATATCTGAGTGGAAACAGCTGAACCAAATTTTTCAAATCTAACGTCATATGTTAAAACGATGTGAGGCCGGGTGCGGTGGCTCACGCCTGTAATCCCAGCACATTGGGAGGCTGAGGCGGGTGTGGATCACCTGAGGTCAAGAGTTCGAGACCAGCCTGGCCAACATGGTGAAACCCTGTCTCCACTAAAAATACAAAAAAAAAAATTAGCTGGGTGTGTTGGTGGACACCTGTAATCCCAGCTATGTGGGAGGCTGAGGCAGGAGAGTCACTTGAACCCGGGAGGTGGAGGCTGCAGTGAGCCTAGATCATGCCATTGTACTCTAGCCTGGGCGACAGAGCGAGACTTTGTCTCCCCCAAAAATAAATATAAATAAATAAATAAATAAGAAGTAAAACAATGTGTTCCACCAAGAGTTTCTACTTGCAACAGATGCACAACCGTTGGGGAGAAAGCAAGATAGATTTCAGATAAGATAAGCTGCCAAGTGGAAAATGGTCACTGGTAAAATGCCTCCTTTGAGCTTCATCACTTCATCACCTTTTCTCGATTTTAATCCGAGTGCAAATGTAATTTACATTCGTCTCTTTGTAGTCTTCTAAAACTGTTGTTAGTGCCCTAACTTTATTCCGGCTTCTTTGCATTAACTGGGCTAAAGTCAATGCTTTGGCATCATTCAGTGATGCCAAAATGACTGTAGTATGCAGAGAATACATGGTTATTTGATCAGGGTGTGCAAATAAATTCTGCATAAACCCACAGAACTCACACAGATTCCAAACATACATAATGTTAGGAGGAGCTCAGTATTCAACTCTCAGAACTGCTTAGACAGAGCATTCTAATACTGTCCCCTACCCTGAAGCTCAACTCCATTTCCATGTTTATCCTTTTCAATTTTCTTGAGAAATGTCTCTATTAGGAAGATTTTAGTGGTTCATCCCTTAAATCTTAAAAAGGTTGCAAAGAATATTAAGTCAGCCAGACACACACACACAGACACACACAAATGCACACACACACATACACTCACCTACCATTTTCTATAGTTTATTATTAATCTTCAAACAGGTAATAGAGAAAGTAAAAAAAAAAAAAAATTGAAGCCATACGGAGGTCACATACTTCCGGGTCACTCATGAAGGAAGTTGAAAAGTTTTGCTTCCGATTTGGGTTGAAAGTTTCATTAATAAGTGGAGTTGCACCATATAATTATTAATAAAGTTCCTTTGCATTTACATCATCTCATTTGGTCCCCACAACAACCTAATGATTTAGGTATTATCAATCTCATTTTATAACTGAAGAAACTGAGACTTGAAGCTTACCAGATCAGAAAGTGGTAGAAACACAGCCTGAACATACATTCTCTAACAGCTAACTTCAGTGTCTGTCCATAGCCACTCAATTTGGGAGACAGCATTCAGGTACCTCCCAAACCTGGATGATCCAAATTCTCAATAAACGTGAGATTTTTGGATGCAGCTTCCACAATTTGAAGGCACATACATATCCTTAGAAGTCTGGGCTGAGGTTTTTACAAATGATAACCAACATACCCTTGCATCCCCATCTCCCTAATGTCCTGAATGCTATGAATATTATTAATTATTAAATAAGCCCCAACCAAATTTAAGCATACAATCATTGAGTTAGTAGCACACCACAAGAGGTTGACCTCAAAATTCAGAATAAATTTACTTTAAACACAGAAGTCTGCTTAGTTAAATCCCTATTTGAGTTGATCCGTCTCCTCAGCACACCAGCAACCCTAGTAGTGCATTCCCATCACAGAGGCTTGCATTACTGCCTTGGGGTTCTCTGCAAACCTCTTTCCTTAAGAGGGAGGCTATGTCTGTGGCTTATCTTCCTCATCTGCCTCAGCCCTTTCCTCTCTTCTAGCTCTTTCTGGGATGCATGTGAATGGTTTGCTGCTGAAATGAGACTTAAGTCTGGAAAATAGGGCTCTAAATAATGTGACGTATTTTTTTTCTGGCAACAAAAGCTCAAATTTTGAAAAATGGAAAGCAGCTATTATTGGAATGTACACTAAGTGTTAGAAACTGTGCTAAGGACTTCACCTATAATATTTATAATCCAGGGTCCGATATGAGCTGGGTACGTAGTAGTTGCTTAATGAGCCTTTGTTGAATGAGTGAATAAATGAACTCTCAAGGGGGCTACTAGTTCTTTACCTAATTGTGAAAACCATTAGGCCAGGGAGTTTAAGTGAATTGCTGAACAACCAGTTTTTCCCATAAAAAGTGATTCGTCATTTCACAACTTACTTTCTTGGTAAGAATCTAGGTAAAAATTCAGTATCATTTTCTCTTATTGTTTTACTGAGTAAGACTCCTTTGGCAAATAAATATTAAGGTCCAAAGGCTTTCACCTAAAGAAATTGTGGACCACCTGAAGAGACAGATCAAATCTCAATGAGGACAACTGCCTTACTTCCCCACTCACACTTAGACTCAAGCAATTAATTAGATTGTTTGAGCAGAAATAATCCTCCCTGTCCAAATCTCATCACTGACCAAAATACCGAAAACATAAATGGAATGGTAAAATTTGAGCAATCGATTCTGACATTTCATATCTCCAGAGAGCACCAAATGGCCATGTTTTAATAAGCCCAACTGTCTCCCTCTCCCTCTCTCCCATCTGGTATTTTTAGGTTCTGGCCAAACCCATAATTGGGTCAGGCTTGGAGCACTGGACAGTGGGAACATCATTTGTCCCTGGGAGTTCCTTTCCCTGTGCTCCACAGGCCCTGTTGGAGGGAGAATTAGAATGTCACTCACATTAGTGGCCACAGGCTTGCTGGGAAGGCTAGGTGAGTAAACTCTTATGTAATGCCAGCCATAAGCTGCCATCTGAGAGCCCAAGTGACCCATCACTGGGGAACAATGAATAGACACTTGGCTTAAGAGACCGTGGGACAACTGGGAGCAGTGGCTTATGCCTATAATTCCAGCATTTTGGGAGGCTGAGGTGGGCGGAACACCAGAGGTCAAGAGTTTGAGACCAGCCTGGTCAATATAGCGAAATCTCGTCTCTTCTAAAAGTACAAAAATTAGCCGGGTATGGTGGCGGGTGCCTGTAATCCCAGCTACTCAGGAGGCTGAGGCAGGAGAATAGCTTGAACCCAGGAGGTGGAGGTTGCAGTGAGCTGGGATTGTATTGTACTCCGTCTCAAAAAAAAAAAAAAAAAAAAAAAAAAGGAGAAAGACCATGGAACAAAACCCAGCTTGGCCTCTTACACACTATGTAATCTCAGAAAAGTGATTCTATGCTAAGAGTCCAGATTTTAAAGTCACACAAGTCTGGGTTTGAATTCTGCCTCTTCCACTTACCAGGTCTATAACTTAGGGTGGTCCTCAACCTCTTAGGATTTCAGATTTTGTGTTGATACAATTAGAATAGTAGCGCAGACTTCAAAAATTTATAATGAATGTTAAATGAGATAATATAAGAAAATTGTTTTGCACAATGTCTGATCTATAGTAAGAACTCACTATACAATAGGCTGCTACTAAGATGATTATGATAATGCTGCCCATGATGTCACTTCTCATTACTGGTCCCAATTTCCTTACCTGTAAAAAGGAAGTAATACAGGTACCCCATTTCAGGTGCTCGCTGCCAAAGTCAGTCCCTTTATGCCAGGTGGGAGCAAGACATGGACTTCCAATTTTCCCTCTTAAGAGACCCTGAAATGTGGGCCACCAGACTTGAGAGCTGAAGGGCCAAGAAGAGCCCCAAACCTTTGCAATTGCTCATAGAGACATCATAAAGGCATGTGTTTGAATCCAGGCTTAGCCCCCTGCTGCCACTGTAATTTTGGCAGGCTACTTAAATTGCCTGACTTTCTATTTCCTTACTTGGCATATGCTCCTAGGGTAGTGTTCCTGGTGTAGTGTAAAGTCATCTGGCTTTGTTATCAAAGAGACTGGTGTTTGGTCAGTGGCTGGCTGTGTATTTTTGGGTAAGTTACTTGGCTTCTCTGATCCTCAGTTTCCTTGTGAGGTTTTCGTGAAGATTAAGTTGAAATCATGTATTTGAAAGTAACTGGTGCAATACATAATCAGTGCTGACATCAGATGGAATTCACTCTCTGTCTGCTGCCATTTCACTTTCCTGGCCTTTACAAGATAGCCCGCATTGCCCTAATCACAGAGTAGCTGTGCCACAGTTACATGTTGGTCCCACAAGTGATGGGCTCCAGGCAGTGGAGTCACAAGTGATGGGCTCCAGTACATGGCACTCAGATGCTGCCCAAGCAATGCTTGCTGAATTGAATTTTGCCAGCTCCTATTTTTGTACCTTTGCGGGGCAAGATTGCATATGTCTTAAGTGCAATTCTGTAGCCTGGATTCAAATTCCCGTTCTACCACTTACTACACGGGCAATTTCAGGCACATTAATGAACCTCTCTGTGCCTCAATCTCCTCATTTGTAAAATAAGGATAATAATAGCAACTTACTCATAGGGTTCTAATGAGGTTTAAATAAGTTAATAATTGTAAAGGGCTTACAACAGTGTCTAGCACGCAATAGGAATGTTTTGTTAAATAAAATTTATTCACCATCTTCAGAAAAAAGGAGGGGGAAGGTGATAATATTCATACTTTTCATCTCATGGTTTCATTTGGGATGATTAAATGACATTATCAATAGAGAAACATTTTTGTAAATGGCATAAAGTCATATACTGATGTTATCCATTATGAGATTTAAAAAATTTTCCAGATGAGCACTACTAGGTAAATTATACTCAGGAAACAGGCTAGAAAGAAATTAACAATTGAAAAATAACATCAACCTAATAAATGTAGGTTTTAAATTGCATTACAATAAGTACATGAGTACTCTTTGTGGGGTAGAATTATAAGTGATTTTTATTTTCTTTATGTTTTTCTAGATGTTCCCACCTTTCTACAATAAAAGGTATTACTTTTACAAATACTTAAAGCAATAAAAGTTACTATTTTGAAAATAATTAAAATCCTAAAAAGAAAATTTGGCAGAAATTTATTTACAGCTATAAATTATATAAATATATATATTATATAATATATATTATATATATGAGGTGGAGCTACTGTACCCTTCATAAAAAGTAGAATGTAAATAAATATCAACATTGCAGTCACTAATTAAACTTATTTTCCAGGTCAGCTATACTCTGGTTGTTAAGATGGTTCTCTTCCAAAATAAGAGAGAAATAGCTAATTCAAGAATGATTACCAGCAGGTGGAAAATTATTTCAGGAGGAATAGCATTGAGAATGTTCTTCTGGAGAAAAATGATGCGCTAATTGAACAAACAAATGACTTGATAAGATTGGTTAGAATCATAGAACTTCAGGGCTGGAAAGAACCAGAAAATTGTATAGTTCAACTCCTGTATCCAAAGTTTGAATTCCTTTTCTATCTTCCCAGATAGTCCATGCCATCTTTAGGCAGCTCCAACTAATGAAAGGACTTCTTTAAAATGAGCTGACATCTATTCCCACATAGCTTTCCTTTATCCACCCCATTACTATCTTTGGGGCCATAATTCAACAAGATGGCTCCTTCTTCTAGAGAACAGCTCTTCAGACAGCTCAAAATAATTAAATCAAAGCAAACCAAAAGGTACTTTGTCTTGACTTTTTTTTTATTTGAAGTAAATGGAAATGGAGAGACCCAGAATATAAACAAGCCAGTGCTGAGTCAATGTTTAAACATATAACCTTTCGGAAAACACACACAGCCATTCTACAGTCAGAATGCCCTGGCAAAGCAATGTCAAGCAATTATCCAGGAGCCAAGAGGCTTAAAGAAACACAGAGAATTCTGCTGGTGGGAGATCTATAGGCACTGGCATATGGGAGGGAGAGGCTCCCTGGAATTTCAGCTCCTTCACTGTGACTCCTCCTGGCTAAAGGTAAGAGAACAGCTGAGGACCAGTGAGCCCTCTGCTTTCCATGTCACATTCTTCCCCAGGCTGTATGACCACAGGCAGAGAGAAGAGATCAGCTGTCTCGGGAGCACAAATATCCCACAGAGTTATTCTGAGGTTTAAATTCCATCTTCCCACTATGGTTTGTACTAGCCCAATCACTTGATGTGTAGTAGCACTTAAAGGCCCAGCTTCACTGGGAATATTTTACAGAGGCATTTGGGGTGTTTGGAGATGAGGATCAAAGCCCTTTGAGAAATCTGCAGCTTGAGAAAAATTAGTGCCTGCTTTTATTAAGCATCATTCCTGACTGATTTTGTACTATATCTAGTCTCTGGGACAGAGCCAATTTCTGTTTCTTGGATATCTTGGTGCCAAAGGGACATTTGTGAGAAGGAAAGTTCCTGTCTGGTGATAGATCCGCTGGGACAGATTAAGGAGTTGGCTGTTCTGAAGCACATTTCTGCTTTTCAAAAGTAGAGCTGAAGAAACGCTTGGAAGAGAAAGCATGATGCTCTTGATTTAGGAAACACTTACACAGAACTAAATATCTAGGTAGCTATTGGAAGTTGTGAGGTGGGAAACAAGAGTAAAGAAAACAGTAAAAAAAAGAAAAAAAAAATTGTAAACCCAGTCAGTACTTAGACCTCACCAGATGTTTGACAGCTCATATCCCAAGCATCTGAATTTGAGATGAAGGTTTTCCATTTTTTTTCCACCAATATTTGTAGATATTACATAGCCAGGACCTTAGCCTAGTAAATTGCCTACTTCATTTGCCTTCAACTTGACCTTTCTATAAAATTCATTGGTAAATGTTGAAACTCTGGAAATAAATGGGCTGAATTTGTAAGTCAGCATATAAGCTGATAAGCACAAGTTTGCACATGCACACTCTGGTAAAAGTTTTAGGAACACAGTGTAAGCCGATTCTCTTTCTTCCTTTATTTCTTATTACAGTCACCAATTTTGGTAAAACCCTAATATAGGAGAAAGAGGATTTTTAATTCATGTCACCTGTCACCACTGACAATTTTCCTGCAGATTGACTATCCCATTTAAATAAATTTAATTTTGTGAACAGTTTCTCCCACCTTCTTCTTCCCTCATCTCCACTCCCTGGATAGCTGAAAAGCAAATATTCTGCTACAAAAGGCATTCTTACCTCCGTTTGCTGGGGATGACCCCCATCTCCTCACTGTCTCCCTCCAGCATGACTCTCCTGGCTTGCCACCACTCGTCATCAGAGGCATTGATAACGTGGAGAATATCTCCATATTTAAAACTAAGTCCTTGACTTGGAAGCCCACTGTCCTTGCTCTTGTCATAGTCAAACATGGCTCTGGAGGAAAGGACAAAAGAGGACACTGTTAGGAATCTCTGTCAGCACAGATTTAGGAGTTGTGGTTTCAAATGTTCACTCTTGCTCTGAGAACCCATCATCACGTGGTATCAACTCCCGGGATGATTCCCTGGGTCACAGTCCACACTCTCACTGCTTTGGCAACACACTAAAGTTAGCTCTTGCTTCTTCTTGGAGGTTACAGGGGCAGCCCACAGATCCTCAAAACTGAGATCTGCTTCTTTTCTTGGAGATCATCAGATGTTAGAAGGTGATAATAGAAGATGAGAAAGGCAGTTTACTACCTAATTGAGATTTTTTTCCCCTTGCATTACAATCAAATTTTTAAAATTACTAAAAAAAGTAAAATAATAAAGAGAAATATGGCTATCCTTCTAAATGAAGCATTTTGTACTGTAAACAAATCATCTCAGCTGTATCAGCCTGTAGAACTGTTTCTTTCGTAATGGGAAAAAACAGTAACAAAGGTCCACCCATTGAGTAGGTGATCCCTCTACTCAATGAAATATTGGACCACCACTGCAACTGGATGAAGAGGTTAATGCAATCACCTGAATACATGCATAAAATGCAGTAAATTAAAAAATGTATGCATATGTATGGGTATGGCTAGATAAAAGTCATATTAACAGCACGACAAATCTTTCTGCTTCCATATAATGCCGAGCTTACCTCATCATGGCACTTATCTCTGAATTACAATTCTTGCTTTCTGTATCATGCTGCCCTCACTAAAAAGCATTTGCTAAGTATTTGTTAAGGCCAATGCACTGTAATATGTGTGAATGGCAGCATGAAGGAGGTGGAATCAGAATCAAAATGATGAACAAGATCTTAGAAACTAGCTGTCATCTTTAAAAGGTGAACATTTGCCACCACTCCTGTATTGTACACATCCTGCTGTATATCCCATTTTCAAAAATCACCACCACACACATACAGCATATGACTTTCCCAGAGAAGCAGATTTCACTACCTGTCTGTGTATTCCCCTTTGATTTCATTCTAAGAATTTCCTTAGAGTATAACTACTATGTATGCAAAACTAGCAAGATCTGGGGAACAGATTTTTCTAAAAATCTGTTTTATTTTAGATTTTTCCACACTGAAGACCAAGTGTGGTTTTCTTCTTCTTTCTTTGTCCATCAAAGAAATGTCACATCTGCTGCCATGACAACAAGAAAGAGCTGAAGACAGCATCTATAGCTCTTACACACAGCAGGAAAAGTATAATTACTTGCAACACAGTCCCTTCTTTCATTAACACTGTCTCCCAAAGATGGAATTTGGAGAGGGTTTCCTGGTCCAAGCTCCCGGAATGAATCATTTGCACCTTGACCACCCCTGCCAAAGGCTCAGACAAAGCCCCAGTCAGGAACGGGGAGCTGTGGAAAGACCAACACCCACTCCTGAAGCTATCACTTCTCTGATTCTGTGATGTGACATACATTAGTTAACATTCTTGAGCCACAGGTTTTTTGATGCAAAATTAGTCTAATAACAACACTCACCTAGAACTACTGTGATCCTTAATGAAATAACACATATGCAGCACTAAGCCTATAGTATGTGCAGTCTAGTGTAGTACAGTGTGGTTATGAATATGGACTACTGGGTCTATGTCCCGCTCTTACTATGTCTTACTCTTACAGCTAGTCAGCTGGGCAAGTTACTTAGTCTCTTTTAGGCTTCAGTTTCCTCATATACAACATAGTGATAATGATGACAATGATGAGAACAATACCTCCATTACTGAGTGCTGTATGGGTAAAATGTTACATAAGGTAATATACATATAAAGCGTGGACAAATGGACCTGGCACACAATGACAAATAGTAAGCATGAACTGATGTTTTTATTATCTCCCTTTTTCGTTCCGAGTAGATGCTAATACAAACCTTTTCTTTAGATTCTACTCTGTGCAAAAAGGAGTTAACGTAGCAGACCTGAGACTGCTGTTCTTGCTTGTAAGGGTGGCCCTTGGCTGACATCTGGGAAGTTAGATTTTGGGAGGGTTCCCACCATTTTCTCATAAGAATGGCTTACTGGGCCTAAACTGTTTGTACAAACAATATCATTTATACTGAACACCTGCTTTCTTTCTGGGAGTCTGATATTATGGTATGTGCTAGGCAGAGGCTGCCTACGTGACCAGCTCCCAGTAAACCTGGACATTAAATCTCTAATAAGATTCCCTGGTAGACATTTTGCACCTGTTGTTGCAATTTGTTGCTGGAAGAATTAGGCACTTCCTGTGTGACACCACTGAGAGAGTACTCTCGGAAACTTGCAGCTAATTTTTTCCAGACTTTGTCCTCTGCTCCTGTTCCCTTACCTGACATTGTTTGGTATCTTTTTGCGGTAATAAATCATAATCATGAGCATGATCATGCTGAGTCCTGTGAACTATCCTAGTGAGTCATCAACCTGGGAGTGGTCTTGGGGAACCCCAACACACGCTCTATAGATTGCAAAGCATTTTCACACAAGTTACCTTGTTGTGACTCAATCAGTTGCTGTGAAGAAGGTGTGACAGACATAGTAATATCCTCCCAACTTTTGTTGTTGTTGTTGTTAAAAGATGAGGGACAGATCTACTGGGGCCCACTGACTAAGTCCAGAATATACAGCTCAGTGGCAGCAACCTAGGACTAGATGTTGGGTCTCCAGATCCAAGTCTAGTTCAGTGCTCTTCACCTTGCCCCCTCATTCAACCTGGGAGGTGGTGATGATAAGGTGTGGAAAATGATAACCATGATGGCTACTACTACTTACGCCCTTATTAGGTGGTCTGGAACTTTGTAGTCATTGTCTTATTTGATGTCACAGCAACCCTAAAGGTAAAAATTAGTATCCCCACTTTATAGATGAGGGAAGGAGGCTCAGGAAGTTAAGGAGCCTGGCCCAGGTCACACAAACACATGTGGTGGAGGTTGAATACAAAATGAGGTGTATCTGATTCCAAATTCTGTTTTCTTGGCCATTTTATTACATGGCTCAATTTCCTCGCTTGTTGCCCTCTGGCCATGCTCACAGTCTAGCAGTGCCAAAGACTTTTAATCTTCCCTTCAGGGCTGATAACCACTTCTTCCCTAAATTCCTGAAACTCCCTTACTGCTCAGTCCTTGTCCAAGTATTTCTTATCCCCAAAGTCCTTGAACTGCTGGCCTGACTCTAGGCTCCTTCTGGATGTAAACTATGGGAAGTTGAGGTAGAGAAACCAACAGAAAGGCTGACAAGTAGTAGCCAAGAAGGCAGGCTCTGGAGCCAGACTGCCTACGTTTGCAATTTTTTAACTATGTGATCTTAGGCAAGTTACTTAACCCCTCTGGGCCTCAGATTTTCTTAACTGTAAAACTGGCATAAATAATAACACCATCTGTCTCAAAAGAGTTATGGTGAGGATTAAATGAAATAATATACGCAAAGTATTGTAACACTGGCCTGGCACTAGTGAGGGCTCAATAAATGTAAGATATTATTATAATAACTGTTATTCTGAAAAACATATTATAATTTGAATCAGGGAGTCTGTGTGCCAATTGTGCCACCTAAAAGCTGTTTTCTGGACTATGCATAAAGACATCTAAAATATCTCTGTATCCTCAGGACCTAGTAGGGTGCCGGATCCAAAGTAGATCCTCAATACAGGTGTGTGAAAATGTTTCAGGTGGCTTTTGAAAGCCCTTCTTCTCTCACGTCTCTGCATTCCCATTTGAAGTGGGAGTGGGGACTATTCCTGGAGGTTTCTACCAGGTCAGGCATTCACTCGCCTGTACTCTTCTATTCCCGAGAGTCCTTAAGGGGAACTTTCCCACGCCTGCTGTTAGATGCAGGTGTCCTTCCTAAGGAGCTCAGCAACAGGTTCTTTCCATGAGCTCTATTGATCTTGGACAATCTGCCCCTCTAGGATTACATTTATTCAGACTTGGCAGGTCCCTAAAACCAAGCAGCTGACACATTTCAGCAGCCTCTGGCTCCTTTGGATATTAATGGATCCTCACATCTGGGAAAAATGCTACAGTGCCCCATCACCTAATTTAACAAGCGATAAGCTGTTTTTAATTTGCTTTATGTGCTAATTCATCACAGCAACTTTTATAAAATGCCATTAAGACTCACACTTTCCATCCAGGGTGCTTTTAACAAGTCCATTAGACAAGTAGAATTGGACATGAATAATGTAATAACTCTCCTATCCCTCCTGCCCCTCCTGAATTTCAACGTGTGGTGGCCCCTTGCCAACTGGGGAAGTCTAGTAAGGGAAGAGTGAAGCAGCTGCTCATCCTCATGACTGTGCAATATGGCTGTGAGATACCTGGGTACCCTACTAAAATAGTGCTTTTTAGGTGTTACACAATGCAGTAAGCATTTTATATTCATTGTCTCACTCAATTTATGGGGTAGGCAACATAGCATATGGATTATATGCCAGTCTTCCAAGACAGAGAAGACCTGGGTTTATGTCCCAGTTCTGCCATTCTTAGCTGTATAATTTGGGCATGTTACTTAACTTCTTAGATAACCACTTTACCTTAGATGGGCGTTCTCTTATTTAGGAAATGCAGATAATAATGGTACTAACGCAAAAGGGTGCTGTGGAGATATGACAATGGGACGACACATGTAAAATATCCAACACAAATGAGTTCCACTTTGTTATTATTTCTGACAACAATTCTGCCATGTAAGCATTTTTGTTCTCATAAAGAAAATGAGATATAAAGAGGTGAAATGAAAATAAGATAGTAAGTAGCAGAATCAGGATTAAAATATAGATAGATGTGTCTCACTCAAAAGTTCATGTTCATAATCTCAGAATTCTTGGAATTCTTGATAAGAAATGTTGTACTTAGATCTTATACCTAAGGATTTCATGATTTGATGATAACACTTATAGTGATACTATGGACTAGCCTGCAAAAAAGACGCATGAGTAGTTTATAGAGGACACATTCAGTTCTCACAGCTATCCTGCAATGCATATATTAGCCCTGTATTATAGAAGAGGAAATACAGACTTGGATAATTTAAGCAACATGTTCAGTGTCATGCCAGTTATCAAGTGATGGGGCAGGACTCAAATCCTGTCTGCCTCTAAGACCTATGAATTTTCTGCTATACCAACCTCTATGTTCTCTTGCAAGCAACTCTTTCCAGCTCAAAACACTCACACTCTCCCCTTGGGCTTAGATTGAGGTAATATTTAACAATCATGGAGCTTAAAAGTATTGGTGTTTACTATATATGCCAGGGAATTTAGTTTTGGCTGTACCACTTTAAAGCTAGGATAGCAGTGAATGATGAGGATGGAGAGACAGTATCACTAAGAATAGGAAAAATTATTTGATGTGTTTCATAGTTAACAAGGATATGGTAGGAGAAATAATATCCTTAACTCACTCTCCCAAAATGTCCACACTTTAATTCTCAGAGTTTATGAATATTTTATCTCATACAGCAAAAGGGACTTGGAGATGTGATTAAGCTTAAGGATCTGGAGAGCGGGAGATTGTCCTGGATTATCTGGGTGGACCCAATCAAATTGCATGAATCTTTAGAAGTGGAAGAGGAAGACAAAAAGAGTAGATCAGAGAGATGTGACTTGGGAAGGACTTGATCCACCACTGCTGGCTTCAAAGTTAGGGGAAGAGGACCACAAGCCAAGGAAATGGTAGCCTTCATAAACTGTGAATGGTTATTAGGTTACAGCCATCAGGCACCTATGAGTGGTGGTTCCAAGATGGCCAAATAGGAACAGTTCCAGTCTACAGTTCCCAGTGTGAGCAACACAGAAGACAGGTGATTTCTGCATTTCCAACTGAGGTACCAGGTTCATCTCACTGGGGTGTGTCAGACAGTGGGTGCAGGACAGAGGGTGCAGCCCACTGAGCGAGAGCTGAGGCAGGGCGAGGCATTGCCTCACCCAGGAAGTGCAAGGGGGAAGCGAATTCCCTTTCCCAGCCAAGGGAAACTGTAACACACAGCACCTGGAAAACTGGGTCACTCCCACCCTAATATTGGGCTTTTCCAAGGGTCTTAGCAAACGGCACACCAGGAGATTATATCCTGCGCCTGACTCAGTGGGTCCCACACCCACAGGGCCTTCCTCATTGCTAGCACAGCAGTCTGAGATCTAACTGCAAGGTGGCAGCAGTGAGGCTGGGGGAGGGCACCCACCATTGCTGAGGCTTGAGTAGGTACACAAAGCGGGCCAGGAAGCTTGAACTGGGTGGAGCTCACCGCAGCTCAAGGAAGCTTGCCTGCCTCTCTGTAGACTCCACCTCTGGGGACAGGGCATAGCCAAACAAAAGGCAACAGAAACCTCTGCAGATTTAAATGTACCTGTCTGACAGCTTTGAAGAGAGTAGTGGCTCTCCTAGTATGGAGTTTGATATCTGAAAACAGAAAGACTGCCTCCTCAAGTGGATCCCTGACCCCTGAGTAGCCTAACTGGGAGGCACCCCCTAGTAGGGGCAGACTAACACTTCATACGGCCAGGCACCCCTCTGAGACGAAGCTTCCAGAGGAATGATCAGGCAGCAACATTTGCTGTTCAGTAATATTCACTCTTCTGTAGCCTCTGCTGCTGATACCCAGGCAAACAGGGTCTGGAGTGGACCTCTAGCAAACTCTAACACACCTGCAACTGAGGGTCCTGACTGTTAGAAGGAAAACTAACAAACAGAAAGGAAAAGCATCGACATCAACAAAAAGAACATCCACATCAAAACCCCATCTGTACGTCACCATCATCAAAGACCAAAGGTAGATAAAACCACAAAGATGGGGAAAAAACAAAGCAGAAAAGCTGAAAATTCTAAAAATCAGAGTGTCTCTCTCGCTCCAAAGGAATGCAGCTCCTTGCCAGCAACCGAACAAAGCTGGACGGAGAATGACTGATGAGTTGAGAGAAGAAGGCTTCACATGATCAAACCTCTCCAAGCTAAAGAAGGAAGTTCGAACCCATCACAAAAGAAGATAAAAACCTTGAAAAGTGATTAGACGAATGGCTAACTAGAATAGCCAATATAGACAAGTCCTTAAATGACCTGATAGAGTTGAAAACCATGGTACAAGAACTACGTGACAAATGCACAAGCTTCAGTAACCAATTCAATCACCTATAAGAAAGGGTATCAGTAATTGAAGATCAAATGAATGAAATGAAGTGAGAAGAGAAGTTTAGAGAAAAAAGAGTAAAAAGAAATGAAAAAAGCCGCCAAGAAATATGGGACTAGGTGAAAAGACCAAATCTATGTCTGATGGGTGTACCTGAAAGTGACGGGGAGAATGGAACCAAATTGGGAAACACTCTGCAGGATATTATCCAGGAGAACTTCCCCAACATAGCAAGGCAGGCCAACGTTCAAATTCAGGACATACAGAGAATGCCACAAAGATACTCCTCGAGAAGAACAACTCCAAGACACATAATTATCAGATTCACCAAAGTTGAAATGAAGGAAAAAATGCTAAGGGCAGCCAGAGAGAAAGGTCGGGTTACCCACAAAGGGAAGCCCATCAGACTAACAGCAGATCTCTAGGCAGAAACTCTACAAGCCAGAAGAGAGTAGGGGCCTATATTTAACATTCTTAAAGAATTTTCAACCCAGAATTTAATATCCAGCCAAACAAAGTTTCAAAAGTGAAGGAGAAATAAAATCCTTTACAGACAAGCAAATATTGAGAGATTTTGTCACCACCAGGCCTGCTCTACAAGAGCTCCTGAAGGAAGCACTAAACATAGAAAGGAACAACTGGTACCAGCCACTGCAAAAATATGCCAAAATGTAAAGACCATCGATGCTAGGAAGAAACTGCATCAACTAACAAGCAAAATAATCAGCTAACGTCATAATGACTGGATCAAATTCACACATAACAATGTTAACCTTAAATGTAAAAGGGCTAAATGCTCTAATTAAAAGACACAGACTGGCAAATTGGATAAAGAATCAAGATCCATCAGTGTGCTGTATTCAGGAGACCCATCTCATGTGTAGAGACACACATAGGCTCAAAATAAAGGGATAGAGGGAGATCTACCAAGCAAATGGAAAACAAAAAAAGGCAGGGGTTGCAAATCTTAGTCTCTGATAAAACAGACTTTAAACCAACAAAGATCGAAAGAGACAAAGAAGGCCATTACATGATGGTAAAAGGATCAATTCAACAAGAAGAGCTAACTATCCTAAATATATATGCACCCAATACAGGAGCACCCAGATTCCTAAAGCAAGTCCTTAGAGACTTACAAAGAGACTTAGACTCCCACACAATAATAATGGGAGACTTTAACACCCCACTGTCAACATTAGACAGATCGAGACAGAAAGTTAACAATGATACCCAGGAATTGAACTCAGCTCTGCACCAAGCGGACCTAATAGACATCTACAGAAATCTCCACCCCAAATCAACAGAATATACATTCTTCTCAGCACCACAGCACACTTATTCCAAAATTGACCACATAATTGGAAGTAAAGCACTCCTCAGCAAATATAAAAGAACAGAAATTATAACAAACTGTCTCTCAGACCAGAGTGCAATCAAACTAGAGCTTAGCATTAAGAAACTCACTCAAAACCACTCCACTACATGGAAACTGAACAACCTGCTCCTGAATGACTACTGGGTACATAATGAAATGAAAGCAGAAATAAAGATGTTCTTTGAAACCAATGAGAACAAAGACACAACATACCAGAATCTCTGGAACACATTTAAAGCAATGTGTAGAGGGAAATTTATAGCACTAAATGCCCACAAGAGAAAGCAAGAAAGATCTAAAATTGACACCCTAACATCACAATTAAAAGAACTAGAGAAGCAAGAGCAAACACTTTCAAAAGCTAGCAGAAGGCAAGAAATAACTAAGATCAGAGCAGAACTGAAGGAGATAGACACAAAAAACCCTTCAAAAAAATCAATGAATCCAGGAGCTGGTTTTTTGAAACGATCAACAAAATTGATAGACCGCTAGCAAGACTAATAAAGAAGAAAAGAGAGAAGAATCAAAAAGACGCAATAAAAAATGATAAAGGAGATATTACCACCGATCCCACAGAAATACAAACTATCATCAGAGAATACTACAAACACCTCTGTGCAAATAAACTAGAAAACCTAGAAGAAATGGATAAATTCCTGGACATATACACCCTCCCAAGACCAAACCAGGAAGAAGTTGGAATCCCTGAATAGACCAAAGACAGGTGCTGAAATTGAGGCAATACTTAATAGCCTACCAATCAAAAAAAGTGCAGGACCAGAAGGATTCCAGCCGAATGCTACCAGAGGTACAAGGAGGAGCTGGGACCATTCCTTCTGAAACTATTCGAATCAATAGAAAAAGAGGGAATCTTCGCTAACTCATTTTATGAGGCCAACATCATCCTCATAAGAAAGCCTGGCAGAGACACAGCAAAAAAAAAGTATTTTAGACCAATATCCCTGATGAACATGGATGCAAAAATCCTCAATAAAATACTGGCAAACCGAATCCAGCAACATATCAAAAAGCTTATCCACCATGATCGAATGGGCTTCATCCCTGGGATGCAAGGCTGGTTCAACATATGCAAATCAGTAAACGTAATCCAGCATATAAACAGAACCAAAGATAAAAACCACATGATTATCTCAATAGATGCAGAAAAGGCCTTTGACAAAATTCAACAGCCCTTCATGCTAAAAAAACTCGCAATAAATTCGCTATTGATGGAACGTATCTCAAAATAATAAGAGCTATTTATGACAAGCCCACAGCCATATGGAACCAAAAAAGACCCTGCATTACCAAGACAATCCTAAGCCAAAAGAACAAAGCTGGAAGCGTCATGCTACCTGACTTCAAACTATACTACAAGGCTACAGTAACCAAAACAGCATGGTACTGGTACCAAAACAGAAATACAGACCAATGGAACAGAAAAGTGTTCTCAGAAATCATACTGAATGGGCAAAAACTGGAAGCATTCCATTTGAAAACTAGCACAAGACAGGGATGCCCTCTCTCACCACTCCTATTTAACATAGTGCTGGAAGTTCTGGCCAGGGCAATCAGGCAGGAGAAAGAAATAAAGGGTATTCAATTAGGAGAAGAGGAAGTCAAATTGTCCCTGTTTGCAGATGACGTGATTTTATATTTAGAAAACCCCATTGTCTCAGCCCAAAATCTCCTTAAGCTGATAAGCAACTTCAGCAAAGTCTCAGGATACTAAATCAATGTGCAAAAATCACAAGCATTCTTATACACCAAGAACAGACAAACAGAGAGCCAAATCATGAGTGAACTCCCATTCACAATTGCTTCAAAGAGAATAAAATACCTAGGAATCCAACTTACAAGGGATGTGAAGGACATCTTCAAGGAGAACTACAAACCATTGCTCAATGAAATAAAAGAGGAAACAAACAAATGGAAGAACATTCCATGCTCATGGATAGGAAGAATCAATATCACGAAAATGGCCATACTGCCCAAGGTAATTTATAGATTCAATGTCATCCCCATTAAGCTACCAATTACTTTCTTCACAGAATTGGAAAAAAACTACTTTAAAGTTCATATGGAACCAAAAAAGACCCTGCATTACCAAGACAATCCTAAGCCAAAAGAACAAAGCTGGAAGCATCACGCTACCTGACTTCAAACTATACTACAAGGCTACAGTAACCAAAACAGCATGGTACTGGTACCAAAATGGAGATACAGACCAATGGAACAGAAAAGAGTTCTCAGAAATAATACTACACATCTACAACCATCTGATCTTTGACAAACCTGACAAAAACAAGAAATGGGGAAAGGATTCCCTATTTAAAAATTGATGCTGGGAAAACTGGCTAGCCATAAGTAGAAAGCTGCAACTGGATCCCTTCCCTACAACTTATATGAAAATTAATTCAAGATGGATTAGAGACTTAAATGTTAGACCTAAAACCATAAAAACCCTAGAAGAAAACCTAGGCAATACCATTCAGGATATAGGCATGGGCAAGGACTTCATGTCTAAAACACCAAAACAATGGCAACAAAAGCCAAAATGGACAAATGGGATCTAATTAAACTAAAGAGCTTCTGCACAGCAAAAGAAACTACCATCAGAGTGAACAGGCAACCTACAGAATGGGGGAAAATTTTTGCAATCTACTCATCTGACAAAGGGCTAATATCCAGAACCTACAAAGAACTTAAACAAATTTACAAGAAAAAAACAAACAACCCCATCAAAAAGTGGGCAAAGGATATGAACAGACATTTCTCAAAAGAAGGCATTTATGCAGCCAACAGACACATGAAAAAATGCTCTTTATCTCTTGCCATCAGAGAAATGCAAATCAAAACCACAATGAGATACCATCTCACACCAGTTAGAACAGTGATCATTAAAAAGTCAGGAAAAAATAGGTGCTGGAGAAGATGTGGAGAAATAGGAACACTTTTACACTGTTGGTGGGACTGTAAACTAGTTCAACCATTGTGGAAGACAGTGTGGTGATTCCTGAAGGATCTAGAACTAGAAATACTATTTGAATCAGCGATCCCATTACTGGGTATATACCCAAAGGTTTATAAATCATGCTGCTATAAAGATACATGCACACGTATGTTTATTGTGGCACTATTCACAATAGCAAAGACTTGGAACCTGCCCAGATGTTCATCAATGACAGACTGGATTAAGAAAATGTGGCACATATACACCATGGAATACCATGCAGCCATAAAAAAGGATGAGTCCTTTGTAGGGACATGGATGCAGCTGGAAACCATCATTCTCAGCAAACTATCGCAAGAACAGAAAACCAAACACCGCATGTTCTCACTCATAGGTGGGAATTGAACAATGAGAACACTTGGACACAGGAAGGAGAATATCACACACTGGGGCCTGTTGTGAGGTGGGGAGAGGGGGTAG
Source organism: Macaca mulatta (assembly GCF_049350105.2). NCBI lineage: Eukaryota > Metazoa > Chordata > Mammalia > Primates > Cercopithecidae > Macaca > Macaca mulatta. The sequence goes on from NC_133419.1 coordinate 84,087,544, forward strand.
GGGAGGGATAGCATTAGGAGATATACCTAATGTAAATGACGAGTTAATGGGTGCAGCACACCAACATGGCACATGTATACATATGTAACAAACCAGCACCTTGTGTCTCTGTACCCTAGAACTTAAAGTACAATTTAAAAAAAAAAAAAACAAAAAACGGCCAGGCGCGGTGGCTCAAGCCTGTAATCCCAGCACTTTGGGAGGGCGAGACAGGTGGATATCGAGGTCAGGAGATCGAGACCATCCTGGCTAACATGGTGAAATCCCATCTCTAGTAAAAAATACAAAAAACTAGCCAGGTGTGGTGGTGGGGGCCTGCAGTCCCAGCTACTCGGGAGGCTGAGGCAGGAGAATGGTGTAAACCTGGGATGCGGAGCTTGCAGTGAGCTGAGATCCGGCCACTGCACTCCAGCCTGGGCGACAGAGCGAGACTCCATCTCAAAAAAAAAAAAAAAAAAAAAAAAAAAAAAAAAGCAGGCACCTTAGTCCTACAACCATATGATGACCTGAATGAGCAGGAAATGATTTTCCTATTGAGCCTCCAGAAGGGCTACAGACTGCTGAAAGCTTTATTTTATTCTGGTGAGATCTGTACCAGACATACAGAACTATAAGATAATAAATTTGTGTTGTTTTAAGTCATTAGGTCTGTGATAATTTGTTATGGCAGCAATAGAAAACTAATACCAACTTTGGTACCAGAAGTATATGTAACAAATACCTAAAAGTGTAGAAATAGCTTTTGAATTGGGACGTAGGCAGTGGCTAGAAGAATGTTGAGGAACATGATAGGAAAAAAACCTAGATTGATTCTAAGAAGAGATTTGCAGAAATACAGACTTTAAGGATATTTCCAGGGAAGCTTTAAAAACTTCTTAGAGAAATCTGGACTTGGAGAATGCTGAGGGTGATAGCTCAAATGGAAATGAGAAGCATGTTATTGGAAACTGTAGGAAAGGGATCCTGGTTATATAGTGGTGGGAAGCTTAGTAGAATTACACTCTGTAGTTATGTGAAAAGATGAATCTTTGGGGGTCAGAGGGCAGACTGTGGTAGGAAGAATAATGGTTCTCCAAAGAGAACCTTAATCTCTAGAGCCTTATGTGGCAAAGGCCATTTGTGGATGTGATTAAGGTCAAGGGTCTTGAGATGGGGAGATTATCCTAGATTATGTGGGTGGGCCCAATCTAATCACATGAGTCCTTAAAACTAGAAGAGAAAGGCAGAATAGAGATGGAACATGGAAAGGACTTGAGTGCCATTGCTAAGATTTGAAAATGGAGGAAGCAAATTTGTCATAGCAGTAATGTAAAGCTAAAACAGAGGACAAGAAACAACATGCAGCTTTAATAGAGGACAGGTGAAAGACAAGGGTCACCAGTTTGAGGATTCTGTCAAAGATTCTTTGGAATAAAACAACTACTCAGCAACAACAACGACAACCCACTGAGTGCCTGTTATTGGCCAGGTTGTGTGCAAAGTACATTTATGTAATTCCATCTCATTGAATCCCTGTAAATAGTTTGAGATATAGGTATGATTATTTTTACTTTGTAGATAAAGAACTTAAGAACTTAAGGTTTTAATTCTAATTCTCACAAAAACCTTATGTGATAAATATAGTTTTCCCGATTTTAGGATAAAGAAGCTGAGATACAGAAGAAGCAGCCCTTTCCTTCTCTAAAATTTCAAATCACTCTGCTCTTTTACCTCTCTGGGAAGCCTACAACTTCTAGTCTTGAGTGAAAATATGTCTCATCTCCTTTACTACATCAGAAACAACATCAGGGGCTCCCAGATCAAGCCTCAGCACAGCATTTTCACAGATGGATTTATAAATGAACAAATGAATCAGCATATTATTCCTTTCTGTGCTGTGAACTTGTTTGGTCTAGGGAGGCCTTTGTTTCTCTGACAACATTAAGACCAAAGGAACAGAGTGTTTTGACTCAATTTCCTTCATTTCTTGAAGTTGAGGCCTCTGCTTGATTAGAGGAGACCTGGTCCTCCCGTTTCTATGCAGCAAGAGAAAGAACAATAGCAACAGAAAATAAAGTCTGCTCTCTGCTCCATCCCACTGTGCCTGGCTTGGACACATAAGAACCATTTTCACATTGTCAAGGTAAGCACATATGAACAGTGCAAGAAGCATAGATGTTGGAGTGAAGAAACACACGGTTAAGTCAGTCCACTCTTTCTAGCTGATTGTCATTCAGAAAATAAGTGGAGTAATCTGAACTTCAGTTTTATCTATAAAATGAGGTTTATCAGTCCTACATCTCACATATTTGCAGAAATTCAATGAGATGATATAAGGAAGAGCATTTCACATAATAACTGGCAAAACAGAAGTTCCTTTATTTCACCTCTTCTCTACTCTACTCTAAAGATGAGCAAGTGTCCCACAAGTACTGGAAGGGGGATGAAATACGGATGGTGATTTTTCAAATGTGACATAAAAATGCATATGTAGTAAACTTCTTCAAAACATTTTCTCACTAGAGGGGTATGGGAAAGGATGCTGGGAGCAGAGATATCTAAACTTTAGTTGCTCTTATTTTATAAAAATCACATTTTTCTATTTGTATTATCTTCTTAAAAACAATCACTCACCCACTCATGCATTTAGTGAATATGTGTTTTGATAACAGAGAAGGCACCCTGGAAGTAAAAAGAAGTTTAGATGGAGTGAGGAGTGCGGATTTCTAGTCCTGGCTTCAACATAATTCACTATGTGAGTAAGGTACTTAACCTCTATGGGCTTCAGCTTCTATAATAATTAATAGACCAACTGCATTTCTCTAGGATGTATTCAACTGTGACCCAAAAGATAGCTTCCAAAATGTAGGCATTATTCTCATTCTGTCAAAGGGAAGATTTATTATGTTTCATGGATTGTATCACATGGGTTATACCATTTAATCAACCTTATAAAGCAGATTTGTATTCTTTAAAGATACTCTTCTTATTACAACAGACTGCTTCTATGTTTTGAGGGTGTTGGGAAATGTCCATTTCTATTGTTACTAAAAATCAGGCAATGACTGTCATGACTGCAGATAGAACTAATTGGACACTAACCAGAGGTCCTTACAGCTTGGGCCTCCCTGCAGCTATAGCTTTTTGATTATAATCAAGGAAGAAGCATAACTTCCAGAGGAACAACTGTCTCTTTCTCTCTCTTAAGTCCTCAATGCTCCCGATTCCCCAAGAGACGTGGTATGAGCAGATTTCACATGTCCGGAGGCTTGCATGTTGATCATTTTGGACAACTCATCATCAGAGTCTCCCGGGACGGGGCCCACTTGAGCCCACCTTCTCTTTCAGGCTGTCCTGGCAGTCTATCAGATTGGTTGACCCTCCAGTGTTGACTGATAAGTCTCTTATCTGAGGGAAACAGAGGCAAATCTGAACTTATGCAGAGCCAGAACTCACTGGACCACAGTGAATGGCATTTCAGGTTTCAGGGCTGGGTGAGGCTGCAAAGATTAATCATCTTAAAATCATTTTCCTTTCCCCCAAATGCCATCAGCTGGCTACTCAAAAAATGAAATGTGGGTAAGAGGAAGATGGCTTGGATGAACAGCCCAGGTTTTATGACACTTTCAAGAGCTCTTATGTTCTGGGTCTGTGTATTAGGCAATTGAGATATGTCAACTGAGATATTTCAGAGAGACTGACACAGCCCTGATTATGGTCTTTTATTTCTGAATTGAGCTGAAAATGTAGATCAAGCTTTGATATTCACCTTTCAGTATCTTACTGCCATTAGTTAGTAAACTTGGGGTGGGAAAAAGAAGAAATATCCTGGCATGGAATTTTATTATTGCTAATACACAATTATCATTAAAACATTTAAGTTTATATATGCATGACTCATATAAAGATCATGAGATGGGAAACTCAGATCATCCTGGATTCAAATATTAGCTCGCTATTTTAAGCTGCAGTATGAGTTTCAGCAAATTACTTCATATCTTTGTATCTGGGCTTCTGTATATGCAAAATGAGGGGCAAGAATCCCTGTCCAACAGGGTCCTTATGAGAATTACACATGAGAGCTTTTAGAATCCAGTAGGTACTCAATATTTGTTAATTGAGTCTAAAAAATCTAATTTTTTTCCCCTACAAATTCTATACCCTGGTTCTAGTGTTACTCACTGGAGTATAAACAAATTAAGTCTACCTCTGCTAACCAGTAGCACTCTTTTAAGTGTTTATGGACTGACAAATGATAAAGCTAGTACGGTCCCTAGCTCAGCGGAGGTGCTGGATAAAGCTCATTTTACTCATGAGTATATGAAAAATGGGAGAAAGACATTCAAGAGCATCTGAAATCACTCCTCCGAATCCTTAGTACCATCATAGTAGCTTATCAGGATAAGTAATGAAATTTACACACCACAATATCAGAAAGTTGGGCAATCACTTTGCCTGCCCCAATACTGAGTTTGTTATTTTACCTATGATTTTTCTGAAAACTGGATGGAAACTATAGGCTGTATGGTAGCAGGAGAAGACCTGATATTAGGGAACTCACCCTTCTAAATCTCATATGCCTATAAAGTTTCCCAATATCACCTGTTGACTAGAGATAGAGAGGACATATGGTTCCTTACTCACCCAGGCAAAAGCATTGAGTTCAGAATGTAATCAAACTCCCACATATGGAAATGAGATAATATTCATTTAAATATTAAATGTGACATTATTTTCATAGTATCTACTATGTGCCAGGCACTCTATTGTTTGTTGGGACTCAGCAAAGGCTTTCTTCCTACAGTTGCACAGCTTGATGTTTGGTTGGGAATATGGGTAAGAAGGTACATTGATTTGGCCACTCACTTACTCATTTTCATTCAGCAAATACTTTTAAGCATTTACTATGTGTCAATGATGGTTCTAGGAGCTTGGGATCTATCAGTGAATAAAAACTGATAAAAATTCCTGCCTTCATGGATTTTATATTCTAGTAAGAGGAGATGGGCAAAAAACAATAAACATAATAAATAGGCAAATAGTATGATAGGTTAGGAATTGATTGTTGCTATGGAAAAAGTTAAAAATAGAGCATGGTAAGGGGGATCAGGATTCTGAGATAGAGTAGCAGTGAAGGCTGCATTTTTAAATGGGGTATTTTTTTAAGGTAGGGCTCGCTGAAAAAGAGATGTTTGAGGCAAGGCTTGAAGGAGGTGAGGGAGTTAGATATGCAGGCATCTGAGGGAAGAGTGCTCTAGGACGGAACAACCAGTGCAAAGGCTGTAAATACAGTTACAGTTGAGTCTGATATGTGCTGTGTTAGGAATTAGTATAGGGTGCTGCTCAGGGATTGTAGCGCTCCTAGGAAGTCTCATCAGGTGCTCATAAAGAAGTTGGTGAATGGAGAGACGATTCATCACGATTTACTAGCAGAGGAGTGGTAGCACACCTGCCCACCCCTCCCTACTGAGCAGCCTTATCTTTCAGCCATTTTCTTAATGGAAGCCTCCTCTGTAATAATAGTAATCTCATATTCTTGAGGGCTCAGCTTCCTTCCTTCAGCCTCTCCCACTTCCTAAGTCTCATTGGAAACATGCTCATGAGTTGGACCACTGAACAGCTTTTCTTCTTTCAGACACACATGACCACAATTTATACAGTGCAAATCAAATTCTTGGCCAATAATTTTTTCTAACATTGTTATGAAAGTAGAAGTATTGATTATTATAAAAGAATTCTGCAACTTTCATTCTTTGAAAACCATGACTTTCTCTGGGAATCCTTCCTGAATCTATCTAGATAGGGCTATTTCTTTCACTCTCTGTGCCACATTGCAACCTTGTATGCGCTCTTATTCTTGTGCTTAGCAGGCTACATTTCCGTTGATTCATCTGCAGGTCTATCTTTCCTTCTAGATTTCTTGACTCATCAGAGTTAGGTGGAGTCTTACTTACCTCTGTATCCCTTGCAAAGAGGAAAAGGTGCTCATAAAACCAGGCTAAATTGAACTGAACTAAATTCAGAACACAAACTGTCTGAACTTCAGAAAACTGCCTCATCTTGTTTGGTCTCTTGAAGTTTCCCCATCTGTAAAATGGGATTAAAATATTGTATTTCATCAACTTAAAGATTTAAAAAATTTTTTATGTCTAAAATCAGGATGTTTCTCCACCATCAATGCCATCTCATAATTTAATTGGCAGAATTTTTCCTTTCTTGGTAACACATAGGGTACATCTTACAATTAAGGACAACCTAGATTCAATTAAACATGGTAGGAACTATCTCACAAGTTGTTGTGAAGATTAATGAATTATAGATGAAAAGCCCTCAGATCAGTATCTGAAATAAAGAAAGAAGTAAGCACTGTGTGTGTGTGTGTGTGTGTGTGTGTGTGTGTGTATGTGTATGTGTTTGCTGCTGCTGTTGCTGTGCTGTTATATATTGTAAGTCATTTAGAATCACCCCATCATTCTCTTTTCTTCTTGTACACATTTTTGCAAACACTTTTAGTACTCTTTCCTCAGTGACTGTTCAAAAAGGGCTGATAGCTCAAATACTGTGCTGCAGTCTGACTTTCACACTGTAAGGTTCTGTTCAGTAGCTCATTTAATTGAATAAAATGTCTGTAGAATATGTCCCCAGCATTTGCCAATAGTTCAGAAATTTAGAGGGAAAAACCTAAAGAGATCCAGTACATTATGTTTATACTTTTAGTATTTATAGTTTATGTGAATATTATTAGTATTGTATTCCAATAGCACAGTCTTTTTTGTGTGTGTGTGAGATGGAGTCTCGCTCCGTCACCCAAGTTGGAGTGCAGTGGTGCAATCATAGCTCACTGCAAACTCAAACTCTGGGGCTCAAGGGATCTTTGCCTTAACCTCCTGTGTAGTTGAGTAGTAACCATGTCTGGCTAATGTTTTTATGTTTTGTAGAGGCTAGGTCTTGCTTTGTTGGCCTAGGTTGGTCTTGAAGCCCTAGGTTCAAGCAGTCCTCCTGCCTTGGTCTCCCAAAGTGCTGGGATTACAGGAGTGAACCACCACACCGGGCCTATAGTCTTTAAACTTTAGCACTTAAGTTTTCAAGCTGCAACATTTTTCCATGCACCTAGTGTAAGTCATCCATACATTCATTCATTAATTTATTGAACACTGGCAACATGTTTGGCAACAGGATAATAGAAAATATTTGTAAGACCTGGGAACACTTGTTTTGCTATTTACTTGATCTGTGGCTATAGACAAGGTTCTTAAATTCTGTTTCCTACTCTGTAAATTAGACTAATCCTGCCTGAATAGATATTGTTTGAATTCATCGAGGTAACATATGTAAAACTCCTATATCAGGGAGGCTGGTATATAGAAAAACGAAAAATTGCAATAATAATATGTATCAGCACAGAAACCTATGTTTCAACTCGACTTTTATGGGATGCAGTAATGATTTAATACAAATTTGCATTTATTTTAATATTGATCTATCTAACAATATTTACCTGGTCCTTCCTCAGTGCCAGATCTGGGACTAGTGGTTCTATTGTCAATAAATACTATGTGAGCTTGGAGCAGAAGATGTTCCATGTGGGCTGGACTGACTGGGCAATGGGTCTTGCTCTACTCCACAGTACTCTCTTTCCAGTTGGTAAAGCAGTCAGAGACTATAGGACTGCTCTGAAAATAGTCAATACAGTGTAACTTTTAGATGCCTGAAACCATGCAATCATGGCTTCAGTCATATTCAATAAATGCTCATTATGTGCCATGCATGATGTTAGGTATTTGGGGATACATTGTGAAAAGAGAAACAAGGCACTTTTGGAATTTAGAGACAAAACAGATGTAGAAGAAATAATTACCAGTACAACACATCATTAAAAGCAGATGGGCAAGTAATCCATGAGAGTATACCGTGGAGAGAAATGGAAACTATTCTGGAGGGACCAGGTTGGGAAGGCTTCCAAGAGGAGCTGCTGTCTAATCTGAGCACAGCAGGAGCAGGAGGGTGGGCAGAGGGAGCTGCACAGGCAGAGGCTCTGCAATGGGCAATGGCAGGCAGCAAACCTGAAAGAAGATCAATGTCCGGGACAGTCCAAGATGAGACCAGAGGGAAGGAGAAGCCAGGTCATGGAGAATCCTGTAGGTCTTATGAAGGATACTTTCTTTTTTTAGAGTAATGGGAAGCCATTGGGGATTTTAAACAGATGTGAGATGATCAGATTTACATTGAAAACAGATCTTTCTGGCTTTAGGGTGGAGAATGGATCGCAGAACCATAGATTGGGCAAGACAGGATGCTGAGATCCCAGGTAGTGGTGAAAGGTAGCAATCCAAATGATGATGGTTTGGTTAGAGTAGTGGCAATAGGATGGACAGACAGAGGTCTCAGATATTTACTTTGGCCAATACCTATCTGTTTGTCAGTCTGTCTGTTTCTCTCACCAAAATCTATGGGCAATGTTTTGAAAATTTTATTACCAGAATAGATCATTTTTTTCTTCAAAAGGAAGCTTCTAGAAATATAAAAATAAAACATGTGATTGCAGACAGGGAAAACAGAATTTCTGGTTTCTGTTCCACTCCAACTGTAGAGCATCCCTCAGATCCCTAAGAAGAATTTTGGGTCTACTTAAATCAGAGCTTGAAACTCTTCAATCTAGTACTTAGTTCCCAAACACTGTAAATGAAGAACATCTTCTCTTCTTTTATTGATACCATGACATCTCTAAACCTGTGTCCAATCTCACAACCATTTCCAATCTCACAGACATCTATTTGTTTCCCAAATGAAAGCTTGATGGCTTGGAGCATTTTTAGCAAATTTAACAAATCTCCTTGAGATTACCAGAGTAACACCAGGGTGTCCCAAAGTCTAATTACAGGAACTCTGCAGGATGGAACTGTGATTAGTTCTCACAGGAGTAACCACAGCCACTCAACAGAATTCAATAGCTATTTATGGCACGTGTTTTGAGGAGAAGACTTCTTTCTGCTCAGAGGCTGTTTGTATTAATAAGCAGAAGGTGCTTCCTTGGAAGAAGAAAAATCTTGTTCGAAGTTTGATACATTCATAGAGAACAAGAGAAAGTTCCCAGGAGGAAATCAACAGCACATTCAGCGAAACATGTGTATGGACTGAGGGCAATTTGACAGGTGGGGAAACATTTCTACTGAGAAGAAAAAAAGAATGAGAGATTTCTATTTGATATATACATATTTTCAGTTTTGTCCTTTTTCTTTCTTTCTTTCTTTCTTTCTTTCTTTCTTTCTTTCTTTCTTTCTTTCTTTCGTTCTTTCTTTCGTTCTTTCTTTTTTTTTTTTTTATGGGGTTTCACTCTGTCACCCAGGCTGGAGTGCAGTGGTGTGATCTTGACTCACTGCAACCTCCACCTCCTGGGTTCAAGTGATCCTCCCATCTCAGCCTCCTGTGTAGCTGGGACCACAGGTATGCACCACAACTGCCAGCTAATTTTTGTCTTTTTTGTAGAGGCGGGGTTTTGCCATGTTGCCCAGGCTGGTCTAGAACTTTTGGACTCAAGTGATCCTCTTGTCTCAGCCTCCCAAAGTGCTGGGATTACAGGCATGAGCCACTGTACCCAGCCCGATACCATTTTTTGCAGGTTAGCAAAAGCTGGGCTTTGATAAGGAAGTAATCGGGAAACCTGAAGTTGGCCAATCAGCTCTGCTAGAAGCGTATAAATTGGGCAGGAAAGCATGACAGAAACTCAGCCACATTAATTATTGCTACAAAAGTCAGCATCCAGTGGAAGGCAAGCTGGGATGATGCAGGGAAGATGATTAGACAAGGAACCAGAGGTAAAAGGCATTCAGGCTATCTAACTGATCGCTGGTCAGTGGTGCTTCAAACCAGCAAGATCCAGAACTCTAATTATCAGCCCATAATATAAAGCTATGACTGCCTTTTTCCATTCCACAATCTCAACATCCATGATTATAATAGTTGTCTGGGGACCACCTTGGAATTGGCCTATGTCCCTTTACTTGTTCTCTGTTTTCTCTTCTCACCTGGGCCCCAGTATTTCTTAAGTGTTTCTTAAGAACTCCAAATAGTGTGTTCAGTGCTGAAGGTAAAAGATGAACAAGATGGTATCTCTGCCTTCACACAATTTATGAGACTAATAGGCAAAAAAGTACTGTAAGCAAATTCTTTCTGTTTGGTTTGTTAAATGCAACAATAAAAGCATGTACAATCTGTAGAGAAAAACAAGGGCAGTCTACTCTGAATGACGGGGTGATGAGATGACAGGTTCCTGTTCTGTAAGACCCCAGGCTGCTTTTGATGGTACTAGGAGTTAACCACAGAGCAAAGGGAAAATGTTCTGTAATCTAAGTTTGGGGCAATACCTTTAAAGTTGAGATCTCATCTGTCTTTAGGAACTTCTCATTACCTCCAATTTTAGCAGGGATATTTGACACAAACTGCCAAGAATTATTAATCCTCTAGGCTCTACATCATGGCAATACACTTGGCCAGTGTGCTTCCTGTCTTGAATCAAAGGTTAGAAATGATAGATAAGTGAAACCTGCAAACAGGCTTATGTTGCTTGTAAGTGCTTCATCTTTGAGTTTTAGGCATAACGGCAACTGGCAGTGGAATAATTAAGTAAAATGAATACTTGATTCCCGTCAAATTTGCCAAAAAGAAAGCAGGTATTGGGTTTTGAAGAAATGCCCTACAGACTGGTAATCTGGGGTGGTGGGGAGGAGGATTTCCTGTTTTACAGATGGGTGAGCGCTCTAAGGGAACTAACTTGTGAAGTTAATCAAGGCAGACTGTTTGTCAAGGAAGAGGCTTATTGCCTAGGACAGATTTAGATCAATTCTGGCAAGAAGGAATATCCACAAGGGGCCTTTTTCAATTTGATTTCATCAGTTACAGAAGATGGAGTTACCAACTCCAAGAAGGAGGAGAATATGGAATCTATAAAATAGGCAGAGAAATATGTATTCAAGTGAAGTAATTTGTTTGATAATCCACAGACATGTGGGTTTCTGTAATTTCTTGATAAAGTCATATAGTTCATAATTTCTGCAAATTGGCTTTAGTTGTAGTCCCTTACTTAGTCCAAAACCTCCCACTGGGATTTTATGTTTCTTTGCTGTTCTGTCTCTCTCATTCCTCTCAACTTTTGCTTTCAGAATCTAACACATTTAATACATCTTCTTACTCACTTTAAATAATTCCTTAGTGTTGTTTTGATAAAACTGTCAGAAATTTTAACAATTTTTTATTTAAAAAACTTTTATTTTATTGCCTTATGTCAATCTTTGTAGACATACAACATGAAAATACATGTTATGTATTTTTTTCAGGCAAAGATGCCCTAGTCTACCTACTATCTGTTAGTATGGCATGCAAGAGGCGTAGAAAGTGAGGAAGGAAACTAACAGTTATTGAATGCCTGCTATTGGTCAACCACTACAATAGGCACTTTATATACATTGGCACTGAATAAAAAGAGCACTGTAAATTTGTTACCATTCTACCTATTTTACAAGTTTAAAAAGGTAAGGTTCACAGACATCAAGTTCACCTAGCATGTAAATGGGAAAATTAGGAATTGAACTCAGATCTGTTTGTGTTACGTGTCTGGACTTGCCACTGTATTTCTGCCTCTGGAGGGCATCTTTTCTCCCAGAGAGGAGGATCACATCATTAGCCCTCAGAGGTTGACTGACTAATTAAAGCTTCTACTTTCATGTTAACTTCCATTTGCCCAGCATACATGAATTAACTACCTACTCCCCATAAAAAACAGTGCTAGATACCGTGTGTGTGCGTGTGTGTGTGTGTGTGTGTGTGTGTGTGTGTATGTTTGTGTGTATGAGCAAAATCTGGCCCCCTCCATCAACGAGATGCTTGTCTAGCATGGCAGATAGTCATGTGCACAAATACAGGGCAAGACATACTGTAAAAGATGCATAAGGGAATGATGAACAACATGCTGCTGAATAAATTGAAGAAGTAATATTAATTCCAATCATGGGGAACAAGACAAGGCTTCATGGAATAGGTAGTATTTGTTGCAAGCCTAGAAATGAATACAAGTTGGCCAAAGAAAGATGAAAATAAAAGCATTGGAGGTTGAGTAAACAGAATGAACAAAGGCATCAACTTACAAAAGAATGCACTTGGTTTAGGAAATTATGTATTGTCCAGAATCTCTGGAGTGTAGTGGGTTTGCTTGGGTGTGTAGCGGAGAAATCTGCCTGGAAAAGTAGATGGAGGCCTGATCAGGGCTTTCAAATTTGTCATTCTGCATGTGAAGGGAGCATTACTCACATAATCTCACTGTTCCTGTTGTGTGTATCAACTGCCTTGAGGTACATAGTAGCTTTTTATTCCTTTAGGCATGAGATTCAATGAAGGCACTTTGTTTTGGATGTGGTGTTAGTGGAGAAATCAAGCAGGTGGTTGGAAATGAGAATTTACACTTAGGATCAGGTTGGGGCTAGAGACAGATTTAAGTTATTGGTCCATAGTTGATCATGGAAGCCATGTTTGGCCATTTATCTTTCTCTCTCAAATTAATAGAATTCCAAGTTTTAACCAGGTACTTTGCCATGTAGCTAAAAGACTATATTTCTTTGCATCTAGCTATATCCATGATACTATAACCTGACACATGAAATGTAAGCAGTAGGGGTATATGGTACTTCCAGAAAGTCTTCTTCAAAAGAAGAGGTCATATTTATCTTCCATGCCATTTGCTTTTCGCAAAGGAAATGATGTCTGGCACTTCAGCAGCCAAACTGAACACTAAAGACAAAGACCACACCCTAAGAATGGCAGATAAGAGTACTGGAAGGAACCTGGAGGTCATTGGTAAATCTGTAGAGCTGCCATACTCACCCTGAAGAGCCTACCCTGATGCTTCTTATATATGAGAAAGAAAGTAACTTCTTGTGTAAATCATGGCTATTTTGGTATTTTTGGGCTTTTTATGTGTAGTCAAACTTAATCATTACTGACATATGGTGAAATTAGAAGAAATGTTCAAGAGAGTATAATGAAAGAGAGGGGAAGGATGGGGGCTGAACTGTGCTTTTTTTTGTTTTTGTTTTTTCCTTTTTGAGACGGAGTCTCACCGTTGCCCAGGCTGGAGAGCAGTGGCAGGATCTTGGCTCACTGCAACCTCTGCCTTCTGGGTTCAAGTAATTCTCCTGCCTCAGTCTCTGGAATAGCTGGGATTACAGGTATGCACCACCATACCTGTAATACAGGCTAATTTTTGTATTTTTAGTAGAGATGGGGTTTCACCATGTTGGCCAGGCTGGTCTTGAACTCCCAACCTCAGGTGATCTGCCCACCTCAGCCTTCTAAAGTGCTGGGATTATAGGTGTGAGCCACCGCAGCCAGCTTGAACTTTGAAGAGTGCCTACATTTGGAGGAAAAGTACAAGAACATGGAGAGTTGAGAGTCAAAGCTAGATTAAAGGTGGATGTTGATGTGAGTTTGTGTTGGAGGAGTAGGTTGGGGATGGTGGCGGAAATTCTATTCAGTCTAAAATGTCTGTTTCTCAAAATAAGAAACAAAGCGCTGATTATGGAACCACTAAAAACTGGAGTGATTCAGGCTACTCCCAAGACAGAGGATTAGGTTATATATGTCTAATTTCTGCACCTTAACTTTACAATCTGTTAATTCATTCTATCGCTTATGTAGAATGATGAGGGATTGTCTTCCACAGGGAAGGGAAAGTCAAGAGTGGGAAAAAGTATTTCCCACCAATAAAACAGGGTTTTTGATTATAACTATACTTAAGAATAAGCTCTTTTTTTTTTTTTTTTTTTTTTTTTGCCCTGTGTATTAGTCCATTCTCACATTGCTATAAGGAAATACCTGAGACTGGGTAATTTATTAAGACAAGAGAATTAATTGGCTCACAGCTCCACAGACGATAGAGAAAGCATGATGCTGGCATCTGCTCAGCTTCTAGGGAAACCTCAGGAAACTTACAACCACGGCAGAAAGAGAGTGGGAAGCAGGTTCATCTTACAAGGCCAGAGCAGGAGCAAGGGGTCAGGGGAGGTGCCACTCACTTTTAAATAACCAGATCTTGTGATAACTCTGTGAGAACAGCACCAAGAGCATTGTGCTAAACCATTCACGAGAAACCGTCCCCATGATGCAATCACCTCCTACCGGGCCCCACCTCCAACACTGGGGGTTACAATTCAACATGAGATTTGGGTGGGGACACAGAGCCAAACCATATCATCCTGCATCTGACACCATACATGAATACCCCTTCTTTGATCTAGCAGAGGCTATGTGAAGGACAAAACCCACCCATCCATGACTCAGAGGGGTTAGTGGTAAGTTATTTATTGCCTGCTCCCTCTCTCTTGCGCTCCACCTGTGCATGCTGCATCCCATGGACCTTCAGATCCTGGCACTGGCAGTCATTTGTAAGGAGACTGCAAGGAAAGAGTCTCTGAAAGTTCTGCAAGTGAAGAGTAATTTTGGTTTTCCTTAAAGATCATAGACTCTATTATTTGTACTGTAGCTTACTGGAAAGAGTTTTCCAGAGGCTCCAGTCTGTTTGTTAATTATTATTTTTAAGAATCACACACAATGCTGAGAGTTGTTGACAAAGCACCTTTGCCTGTGTTATTTAGTCTTTGTGGTAGTCCTTTGGAACAAGCAATGTTATTCTCTTTGATTTACACTGAGACCTAAAGAAGATGATGAAGAGAAGGTAGATTACAAATATAATAATATAAATAGCTAATAGCTATCATTTACTGAATTACTAATAAGTACCAGGTAGGACAGTAGGAACATAATATTTTTCTAACATACACAATAATCCTGCAAGGTTGGACTTAGTATTTCTATTTTTTTTTTTTGAGATGGCGTCTTGCTCTGTTGCCAGGCTAGAGTGCAGTGGCGCAATCTCAGCTTACTGCAAGCTTTGCCTCCCAGATTCAAGCAATTCTCCTGCTTCAGCCTCCCAAGTAGCTAGAATTACAGGTGCCCGCCACCACGCCCAGCTAATTTTTGTACTTTGAGTAGAGATGGGGTTTCACCATGTTGGCCAGGATGGTCTCAATCTCTTGACCTCGTGATCTGCCTACCTCAGCCTCCCAAAGTGCTGAGATTACAGGCATGAGCCCCCGTGTCTGGCCTTAGTATTCCTGTTCTGTAGATAATAAAACTGTGATTCTAAGAGTTAAAGTGTCACTTTAACTCTTAGAATCATCACAAGCTTTACATTAATTGAACATGACACTAAGGGAGCATCTGTGGTGCACTGAGACTCACCCCTTGCAGCATTTTGATTCACATAAATGTCATAATTGACCTTGTGATGCCCCAGGGGGGTACCATTTACCCCGACCATCTTGGGAAGTTGTTAGATGGTGATGATCCTAGTACAGCTACTCAGTTCATTGAGACTCTGGAAAGAAGTCTGACATAGAAATACAAGGCTATAATCGGTAATCATTATTAAGGCTTTTATTTGAATAATGAGAAGAATATTTAAAGAACAGGGAAAATGGTTGGATTTTACTGGTTTATTTTTATTATTGTGCCAATAGAATTTATATTGTTTCTAAGCAAATAGGTACATATCAGTACAATCTGTGTTTTCAGTATATTGAAAAAATACATAGCTAAGGAAAATATAACTTGGTGAGGTTGAAGCAGATTTTTTCTATAAAATTTTGTTGTTCTTTCACATTACTTTTTATTCTAATTAGAAATCAAGGTTAAACTAATATGGAACAAATCTGGATGGCAAACTCCACTTCTTTACATTTCTGGAACACCTTACCAATCTGCATCTGGTCTTAAGATTTCCTTAGTAGGTTGTTCTCTGCACATGGGGAGCTGGCAGTAATGTTTCTGTTTCTGTTTCCCTAATTCTTTACTACTGGCTTTAACTTTGAAACTTCTAAAAAATTGTTCTTTGATCATCCCCTTACTAAAGGAGTGAAGGGTCTTGCAAATAAAATCCACAGGACTTTGGGATGCTTCTGACATGGTTTCTTAATCAAGAAAAGTCATTGGAAGTGTTAACATAGCTACAGGTAAGGGTGTTGGAAGTTCATGCTTCACCTTACCTGCTCTCTACATTCTAAAAGTTGCAGAAGTAAATTCTAAAACACAACTTTCTGTAAAACTTAATGATGGGACTGAGGAGTACAATCATGTTAAAAACTATTTTTATATAGCAACTACTAGGTGCTGAGTCCTCTGCTAAGTTCTTCACAGGCATTATCTTGAGTTCTCAAGGGAGAACTCAAGAATCCTACAAGGGAGTAGGGTTAAAAAAATCTGTCTTGTATAGATGAGGAAATTAAAGCCTAGAGAGGCATTAGCCAAGATCCATCTGCTTAAAAATGAGAGCTTATCTTACAGAGTCATTGTGAGGACTCAATGAGATTGTATTTATTTACCAAATGTTTGGCATGGTATAGGATTGCTGTTTAAATAATGTTCATCTTATTTCAATGTCTCTTTCACATTAGTCTCAAGCACTTCACTGTCTTCGTAGCATTTGGGTTATTGAAATCTGTCTGAGAGAAAACTGACAGTGATATTATCCATTGTTTTGATTTATTTTTTTATCAAATAGCAGATAATTAGACTGTTGGCCAGAATTTTTCAATTGCTCATCATGGGCCTGTTCCAATATATTATTGGAAATCAGTAATATGATCCTAATTTTTCATGGTTTTTTTTTGGTTTTCTATGATAAAATCATTGGTGGATATGTTTATGTTGGATATAATAAATTTGAAATGTATGAATGTCCTCTTGTGACAAGGTAAGGCATTAGTTAGGGGTTCTTTTTAAACTTCCACCCAATTACTTATTTTAGAAAAATGTTCAATACATTAGATAAAAATTGAAAATATTCACAAGTGTCCCGAGATACCACAGAAAGGAGCACGATACAGTGCACTGGAATGGGGGGTCAGGAGCCCTAGATCTCGGTCTTGCCTCTGTCCCTGACTAGCTAGTGGCCTTGCCTAAGACACACATCCCTTCATTGCTTCACAAGGTTGCTACCTGTAAATTGGACATTTCACTCCAGGAACTAAGTTTCATTTTCTGTTCAACTGTTCATAATAACCCAAAATTCCTTAGGGGAAATTCTGCTGCTTTGGTACGTAACATATGGGGATGCAAAGTGAAAATTTCTGGTACCTATGCTTCTGGGTTTTACTGAGGGATCTCACCCTCCATCCATTGATAATATTCTTTTAAGAAAGTTATATGAGTGAATGATTGTTTGCATTTATTATTAGTGGGTTATCTACTTGTTTAGAGAAGATTGATGATCTTAAAACAAGGATTAAATAAAATTGTTCCATCTCTCATAATGTCTTATCATGCCTCCTCATTCATCATCATCATGATCATTATGCTGGTGGAGACAGAAAGTTAATCAGCCACAAACACACACAAGAAGAATTTCCTTTTTTTCCTACACTGATTGGATCAAAGAAGGGGACTTGCAAATATCTTTTAGTCATAGTTTACAAAGAACTTAATTCCAAGTTGCCATTGCACTTCATGTGTGACCTAATTCAAACAATTTACATAACTGTATTATAATTGTGCAGTTCTTTATCTGTTTCCCTCACTGGACTGTGATCTCCTTGAGGGCAGGCACCTATCTTAATGACTGTCACGCTGCCATTCACTAGCATAGTTCCTGGTACAATCCCTCATGATAAGATAATTATATTTCTATAATTTGACTTTAAGACTACAAATCCAAAGGCCACCTCAGTACTCTGTTACTGAGTACTGAGGTTATAATATGACGATTGTGCTGAAGAATCAGTTCAGACTGCAATCTGAAGCTCCCAGAAGGGTGAATATCTGCATCCTTAACTCACACCTCAAACTGTTCACTCAGCAAACAAAGCAAAAACAATATATCTTCTCTTCTTCCCACTTCACTACCTTTAGAGTTAATGTAAAACACTTTAATTTGCACCAGAACACTGGAGAAAGAGAAAAAGGCAGTCAGGATAATATAACAGTATCTTTATGAAGTCCTTGTGCAGTTTTAAAATGTCAGTAACGTCAACTGAGAATATGATAGAGGCAACCTACAAATCATATTTGAAAGCAAACTGAATTTTCTCAGAACTACCAGAAATTTCTATTCAGTGCAGAGTATACAGTGAAATTTTTCCCAGAGTATGTTTTATCAAATAATTATTTAACTGTTGGATTAATTAGTGTTGAATTGGTTTGTTTTCTACAGGGCCATCAGAGATATTAATGCACTGTCAATCTACAAGAAGGGTATATGATATGCAATTGTTTCACAAACACTGTAACAAATGATTTTGAAGAGGACGTCTTAGGATACTCTGAGTTACTCCAACTTGGACATTTCACAGGTAGGAGAACATTGAATAGTTCTGCAACGTAAAGACACATATTCAAGAATATTTCAATTACTGTACTTAGTGCAAAGCCAGGACTGAATTTAGGTAGTCTGGTTCCCAGTCCAGAAGAGTATACCTGTTTTCTATATGCCATAATGCAGGCTCTTACTTGCCAATGAGAGAGTTTCTGCACTAGCAACATCATCCCTTCTGTTTCATGAAGTCCTGCTGGTTGGATTAATAAATAACGGCATTTTCAGGGCAGTGGGTTGCACCCACTAGGATATTTAAGATATTGATTTCTAGTACAAAATGACTTTCCTAGAAATATAATTTCCCAGAGGAAGGATACACAAGAAATGTGTGGCTTAAAATTCACCTTTTAGTCATTGTATAAAAGTTGAAAGATAACTGCTCAGTTATTACACAGGAGCATCTGGTGAAAAACCACAGGCCCAGTGATGACAGATACTGGATACAAAGGAATGAGATCCATTTTCCTAATAGGTCAGTAGCCTTTTGTTCTATCTGTGGGTGCCTGTCCTGAAGACTGCGCTCCCACTGAATTCCCGAATTCAGCTCCTGAATTCCCTCCTTTCTGCCCATCCATTCCCAATCACATTTTCACGTTGGACCCACTAAGTCTTTTCTGGCAATTTCATTCCTTCTCCCCTGCCCTCTGCATTCCTTTGTGATCTCATTTGGCTTAAATGTCATGTGATGGAACTGGAAGAGCCAAGCAGGCTAGACTTAAATTCTGGCTCTGTCTACACTCAACCACCTAGAAAACCTCATAGGGTTCCCGTAAAGATTTAAATACACCTACCACACAATTATATATAGTATTTAACATAGTGTCTAGCACAAAAGTGTTAAAGAAATAATTCTCTTTGTCTCTAATTGTTGCTTAGATATTAGACCAATTTGCCCAATTAGATAAAAGCTAAGGGCAGAGGGCATGGTGTGTGTGTGTGTGTGTGTGTGTGTGTGTGTGCATCCTCACTCTCCACAATGCTAGAAACATTTTTTCATTCAAAAACAATCTGTTAAATGCCTCATAGCAGCAGAACATCTCACAGTAGGTATTTGCAATTTATTTTATGGTAAAGCTTATATGAGAGTAA
This sequence comes from Macaca mulatta, assembly GCF_049350105.2. Lineage (NCBI taxonomy): Eukaryota > Metazoa > Chordata > Mammalia > Primates > Cercopithecidae > Macaca > Macaca mulatta. The sequence goes on from NC_133419.1 coordinate 84,107,027, forward strand.
AAAAATACTGTATGCAAATTTCTGAAAACAGTGCCTAAAAAACTAGTAAGTCTATTATCATCACTAGAAAGTACATACACTTATTTTAGTGCTGTGATAATACTTGGGTAAATAGCCTATCCTGACTCCATCTTTTATTTACCCTATCCTGACTCCATCTCAAGGGGTAATGATTTTTGCACAGGAACAGTTAATCCAATTGAAAATCATCACCTCCTAGAAATGGAAACAGAGAGACATAAACAGGAAGGAGCCATCTAATTCTTAAGTTTTGGGTGACTCGTTGCAAGCCTGGAGTAAACAGGGATGACAAAGCTCAGCATTCTCAACCTCAGAAGCGTGGCACAAGGATGAGTCATATCTAAGCAGAATATTTTCTTGACTTCGCCAAGTCATGTTTTCTTTGCAGAGGTTTCATGGACTTAAAACTAAACTGTTTATAAAAGCCCCTTTTTGGTCTATGTTTAAGGCTACGGTTTTACAGAAATAGCAATAGAATAAAAAAGTTGGAGAAAGAATTGGAAGATTGAGAACCTGGTTTTGCCTATACCATGTACTCATGGGAAGATTTTGGCCTTTCTCTGTCTTGGTTTTCCCAACAATAAAATGTTATTTTATCCAAAGAACATTAAGTATTTTCCACGTGCTAAGTATTTACTGTTTTAGGTGGTGGGGTGCTGGACATAAAAAAGGTAAGTAAGGCAGAGTCTAGTGAGAAAGAGAAAAGTAATTTGGTAATTGTAATTCAGCAACTAGTGCTAAAGGCATAGATTGCAACAGAGGACTTAACCCAAGAAGAAAGAGTTCAGAGGAAACCTCCTCCAGGACCTGGAGCACAGTCTGCCTGGGTAGGTTGTCATAAGTATAGAGAAGCTGGTAGCTGCATGCAGAGTGAGTTGCTTTACAAGGTATAGAGACCTGAGACCACTTTGACAAATGTAGAAACTGCAAGGAATTCATTTCAGGTAGATATGGTTAGATAAAGATCATACAAAGCAACAGAGTTGAGAATGTCAAGAACTGAAGAATTGAAGAGAAGTAGTAAAGACTAGATTAGAGAGTTTTGTGTATCCTGCTACAGGAAATGAGGGACTCTTTCTCTTCATATGCATATGTATGTAAATAAGGTATAGGATCTTATATGTGTAAATAAGGTGTCTGTAAGGACACAGACAGGTAAGCATTTTCAAGGATGATTCTTACTGTGGTATGATTGGCTTGGCAGGTGGCAGAGAACAAAAGCAAGAAAAACTATTGATATGCTGTTGCAGGAGGATGCAAGTAATGATGAGTGTCTGAGCTAAGGTAGTAGCCATGGGGATGAATATTTGAGAGCTTTTAAGGAGGCAGAATCAACAGAGTTAAGTGAATTATTGAATGAGGATAGGAAGAGAAAGGGAAGTATTAGGGATGATGCTGAGGATTTGGGCTAAGGTAATGGATGGAAAGTGTTGTCATTCCTCCAGACAAAGTGATACAGAAACTTGGCTGGGAGGGATTTGCAAAGGATGAGCATGAGGTACCCAGGGGACATACAAATTAAGAAGTCCAGTAACAGTGGGACGGATATCAGGAGCTCAGGAGACAGATTTGGGCTGGAACTACCAAATTAGGTCAAAATTAAAGCTAATGGAAATCATTTAGTGAACTGAGATTGCCCTTAGAGATTAAAGTAAGGAAAAAAGCTGAAGGTAAAACCCAAGAGAATAACAACATTTTAGAGGAAGAGGGAAAAGTCATCCAAGGAACTGTGGATGAGAGTGGGCAGACATATGAAGATAACCAGAGGGAAATGTCACAGAGTGCAGGGGAGGAGGAAGATTCATAATGTGATAATGGTCAGTGGTGACAGATGATACAGGAGTCCAAGAAGCTTGGAAAATGTCCAATGGATAATTCTCTCTCTCATCCCCTCCCAAGTTGTCATGAGTTCAGAAAAGATCATGGAAGGAAAAAGCTTTGTAAAATCGCATACACAACTGTGTTTCATTATTATTTCTTGTCTGCTGACCTACCCACAGTGTTGCTCTATCAGAGGACTTAAGATGTTTAAACTGAAGCCCTACTTCCATAATCATTTACTTTCCTGTTTCCTCGATTTATTAATGAGAAATCAACCCAGAAAGAGTTAAATTACTTATCACTGTCACAAAGGAAAAATGTTGGTTTTCACAACATCCCAGTTTCAGGTGTGACCATCAGAGTCATTCAGAGATCCGAAGTACAGATTTTTCCTTCTTTGAATGCCAGTATTCCAGAAATATCATTAATAAATTCATTTAAAAAATCTGTTTTAAGTACAGAAAAGTAGGTTGCTATTGAAAGCTTTGTGCTCTGTTTTTCAATTCTGAATTTGATTCGTTTAACAATGAAGTACATCTAAATTCTTAAGACAGTCTCTGAAGGCCATTATAAATCACAGTGCTATTTCTGACAATTATGTCAGTAAGCTCATGTCAGGGGGCATATGACAGGCAGAATGGCACAGAAAAATGGAAAGAGTACAGATTTAAGAATCAGAACAAAAATCTCAATAATAGCAGCCATCTTATTGAATTTTTTGCTATATGTCAAGTCCTTTACATATATTATCTCCTTTTTTCTCTTCAACATTTTAATCCTCATTTTACAGATGAGGAAATTGAAGATCAGAGTGGTGAAGTGGCTTTAGGTTATACAAAAGGCTCTGACTAAGAAGCTGATCTGGGATGCAAACCCAGGACTGTTATATAATGATTGTTCCAGGATATGATGCCAATGTAGGGGGCAGAGAGAGTCAAACCCAGGGATATTTTCTGTTATCCTTGTAAGTCGGGCAGTGAAGAGTGGAGAATGGGGATTTTGAGTTAATAGAGGACACATCACACAACACAGATGAAAATACTGCCTAGACAGGGGACTGGTTAACAAAGCAGGATATTAGGAAGATCTCTGCTATGGCAGGGGCCATGTGGAAGGACTCAGCCAAGCCAGTCAGAAAAATTCATCCCATCTGAAAAATTCTTCAAGCTGCAGCGGAACTAGGACATCTGTTTAAACAGGACAGCTTCATGGGATTAGCTTCATGAAGACATGTTGAATGAGAGTCAGACTTTCCATCACACTCCCCCATGAAAAGAGAGAATGAACTAAGCTTATTTGCTTTGTCTATAAAAAATAAGTTAAACCTATGGCTGGTCACTTCACGCACTTAGCAGTGTCTGGGACATGGTAACTACTTCATATCCACTTGTTACTATTATTCTAAATATCACTGTCAAGTACGCTAGTTATGGGTCCCATCAGTCTAGCACCTTAAACACACACCCCCTCAAACTCATATGCTGATCACAAGAGTCTACTGGGGGGCATCAAAACTCTGCAACCATGGTTCACAGGTAAAACTCTGAGACCTGTGACGTTCATTAACATACAGAGTAAGGATGAAAATTCTTGTTAGTTCCCAGGATCTGTGTGATGAATTTAAAGAAATAATGTAAGCACCCTGTGAACTGCAAATGACTATCCAAATGTGAAGGAATATCATTACTGTTATTACTATTACTGGTTATTGTTATTTTTAGAATACTCAGGAAAACACATATTCTCATCAAACACTTTTCTTAATAGTTTAGATCAATTTCCTTAATCATTTTATTCTGAAGAACTTCAGGTAAATAGTAATGGAGGAAAAGTGTATGGGGATCTACGCTTAGGTTAAATGACAGATGAGTTACTATAGTTATTTATTGATTTATTTATTGAAATGGAGTTTTGCTCTTGTTGCCCAGGCTGGAGTGCAATGATGCAATCTCAGCTCACTGCAACCTCTAACTCCTGGGTTCAAGCAATTCTTCTGTCTCAGGCTCCCAAGTAGCTGAGATTACAGGCATGCGCCACCACACCCAGCTAATTTTGTATTTTTAGTAGAGACGGGGTTTCACCATGTTGGTCAGGCTGGTCTTGAACTCCTGACTTCAGGTGATCCACCTGCCTCAGCTTGTCAAAGTGTTGGGATTGCAGGCGTGAGCCACCGCGCCCAGCTAGTCACTATATTTAAATACATATTTATGGTTTTTTCTTTTTGAAATAAATTTGTTTTGTTTATTCAATTACTTTAACTCAAGCAATTTAGCAAATGTTTATTAAATCAAGATACAATGCAAGAGGTCAAAGAATTACATATTAAGAACACTGGAATCTAAAATAAAAAAAAAATCTGGCCTGAATTCTACCTCCTCCACTTATGAACTTTCAAACCCTTTTTTTTTTTTATAGCAAAGGTTATCCATTGCTGTCAAGATGACCTTGAACAATTTTGTGACTTTCTGAGCCTCTTTTTCCTCATTAAAACAGAGATTGCATCACCCACTCTGCTTACTCACAAGGAATTTGTGAGGATTAAATTAAATAACGACTATGCAGATAAAACTACTGTTATTCAGCCGAATAGAGGTGTGTGCATTAATAAGCACAATGATAGGTTATTATATATAGTGAGAAATATTACTGATGAGCGGACTGAAGCTGTTCATTGCATATTCTCTCTGTAAGAAATTCTAAATTGAAAGCTGATTATAGTCAGAAAGATGCTAGAGATTGGTAGGGGATCAAAGGTAATTTTAATGGCTAATGTCAACATCATTATCTGATGTGTTGATCTTAATATTTTCATATTTCATGTTTATCTTTTATTGATATCAGGTACTCATTTAAAAAATCACATTTCTAAAGGATACATAATAATATGGAGAAATAATCACAATATAATGCTAAGTAAGTAAAAGAAAACATAACTCTGTATGGAGGTGTGATTGTAATTTCATTTTACATATATATAAAGATACAAAGCATATATACTAAAAGAATAATGTTTCCTTTGCAGTGGTGGAATTATGAGTGGGTTATCTTTGGCTTTACATTTTTCTGTATCCTCCTAATTTTATACGGTAAACATTTTTAAATGTTAAAAATGTTTAAAATGAAGAATCTTATAACCTTCACTCCAACTTACTATAATTCATTATTTTATATTTTTGTTTTATATTTGAAAAGCACACCCTTTGGGCTTGAAGTCATCTATTACAGACACTTATTAAGGACTTTGTGGGGCATGGCAAATGGAAATGGGAATGTGAGAAGTTAAGATACAGGTGAGAAGATTAGGAGTATGAGTCAGTGATAAGAGACATAATCTGACTAGCTGTGTAACTGTTAAATTTTGAGAAAAGGAAGGTTGGAAATTGACAGAAAGTCACAAAGCTAGAAAACAGGATCAAATCTCTTACCTTTCGGGGTCAGAGGTAAAACCTAGGAGCTTCTAAGAAAAAAGTAAGATGATACAGGCAGGTAATAGACCTATCTCCCCATACTCAAGGCAATTGAATACTCAGTACAGAACCCCAGAAAGCTATATGAGCAGTGAGGATGTAAGGCCATCCAAAATCAGAAGGTCTATGGAAAACTCTAGTCTCACATTCAACCACTGAAGGAAAGGCTTTTAAATGGCCAGCTATGCAGCTTCTGCGGGAGCATCTGCTGAGGTGGAGAGGCAGCTCACTCCTGAGTAAGGCAACTCAGCTCTTTGTTGGCTGGGTCTCTTGGTTATACAAGAGTCTTTTCTTACTCTGAATGAATTCTTTAATTCTAGTTACAGAGAGTAAGTCCACTCCCTCTTCTGCCTGATAACCATCCAAATAATGATAGTGACACTAAGGACTTGAACCTGACTCTTCTAATTTCAAAAGACTACCCCCACCCCATCATTTTACAGCATCATTAAGGCTTTCTGGTTAATTGGAATTATTCTGCCAGATTAAGTGTTTCATGTGCCATTTAGTTTTTTAGTAGCTTTTTATGATTTGAAAACGATATGCTGTTTTACTCCTTTTTCCCAACTAATTGATATGTTGATCTAACCTAATTAGCAAACTTTTTTGTTTATTTACTTTAGGGGTAAAAAATATGCCCAATTCACATGATTAGAATCAATTTATGACTAAATAAATTATGAAGTCATGAAATATGTGATTTATCCTATCAAAATGATTACAAAAGAGCAATTCCAAAATGGTGATTATAGTCTCCAATTGAAGTCAGATTCAGGTCTTAGTCATCTCTATGTCATCAGTTAGGCATATAACTGCTCAAATTATCACTAATATAAGAGATGTGGCTATAAGTGTCTTAGTATTGAGTTCATTTGCAGACGAATATAATTACATATTTGGCATAAATACAATCCAGAGACTGTCCAGAATGCTCTTCTTTTGCATACCAAAGTCTATTTACTACTAAAATGATTCTGATGAATGATGCCACCTTATTCTTTTATAGAACAGACTAACAGTACACTGCACTGTCCCAGAAAAACACAAAAATCATTACCTTCATTTCTAGAAACATAAACTTTGGAAGCCGAAGGAAAATCTAACCTAAAAAAGGTAACATTTTATTGAGAAGAGTAGATAATTGTCAATAATTGGGCATTTTGTTATTTATTTTCATTTTAGCATCACTTTTTGCTAAAATGTAGGAACCTTTTATTTATACTAAGCAAACTGAGCCCTGGGATTATGTATCACTGGGTGCATTTGAATGAACAACGGATAAGTTTGTCCGCCAATACAGGATAACTATATATGGTTCGGTCCTGGAGGAGCACAATTAACTTTACAACAGTGCTTGAAAGTAGTATAACATATTGGAAAGAGCAAGCTTTGGATATGGATAGATTTGTATTGAATTCTAGCTGTATTCTATATTGAGTTGGTGAACTTTTGAGTCTCATGTTTTTCATATGTAAAATAGTTAAAACCTTCTCATGTGGTTGTTGTAATGATTAAATGGGGTAACATATAAAAGCATTTTTCAGAGCCTGGCACATAATAAGCATGCTAGACATGCTAATTTTCTTATTCTAAACTCTGTAATTAATCCTAGAGAAGTCCTCCCCTCACCACATTCTTTTACAGGCACCCAGTTATGAAACTGGAGATGGAGAAAGGTGCAGGGTCCTTTGAAGCCAAAAGTGAAACTCAAATGACAGTGTCCGTCTTTTGCATAAACAGCTGTTATATCAGCATGTATTGATTTTAAAGATGATGTAGACATACTTCAATCAATTTAAATTTCCTTTACAGGTAATACAGGGGAGTATAAAAGATATTTTTATATATGTAGGGACTAAACTTATCCCAAGTATATTTGATAAATAAAACTATAAAAATACAAATATTGCATATAAGACAGTATTTTTTAAGGTTGGAAATGAATGTATAAGGAAATACAACATAGTCATTCTCTGATTTTTTAAAAAAGCCTTTTAAAATTTTTATGTGCTGTGATCTGATCATTTCTCAAGTTACCTTTGTAAGTGCCTGTTTTCTGATGGCCTCTATACATTGTCATTCTGACCTGAACAAGCAGAACCATTAAAGTATTATAGGTTCCCTCTATCCTGAACTGAACCAAACTCTCGTGATTCAAAATCTGCAGGATGAGCTGCTACCTCTGCCATAACTAGAAAGTAGTAATCAAGAACCTTCCATCAGAGCTGTTGCTTCCAAGAATGCACACTTTAGCTAAGCTCCAGGGATCAGGATGTTGCCTAAAATGATTGGATCCAGGGACATGATACAGTTCCTATGTCAGCACAGCTAAAAAGTAGATGCCCTAGGCACAACCACTTGGCACTTGTGAAATTATTGATTAAAGAATGGAGATTCTGACAGCACAGCTCAGAAAAGCCCAATACATCTTACAACCACTGTGTATGCCAGAAAAAAGTAGCAGATGAAAAGGAAGTACAATTTCTAACTCATTTCCATATTCTAAGACTTGCCTAAGTACATTTGATTGGCTGAACCTAAATTACATCTGATAAGCTAGAGACATGGCATCTCCAAGGGTATATGAGATAGGTAGTGAGCAGCTTTCATCTTTAAAGATGAAAGAAGGAACTCTAATTTCTATGCAAGATGGAGTGAGAGAAATCAGCTTTAACCTCCTGCTTCAAAAAACCAAAAGTAAATAAAATCAGACAAACTACAGGGAATAATGATTTCCCAGACACCAGACATCAGACAATGAAGGACAAGAATCTTTAGTAGATGGGAAACAAATGAGGTAACTGCCCCAGCTTACTGCCTTGACAGAGTCTCCAGGCCATCAAGCAGGGAGAAAGAACCTAGGGGAAGCCTGGCAGACTCTCTTAGTTGAAGACATGGAACTGATAATCTGAAGAGACCAACATGGCTAAAGTTTGCAGAAAAGAGTATCAGAGAGAAGAGAGCTGCATGGAAAGAAAATTCTGGAAATATGTTGAGAATCACTCTTGAGTATTTAGCAGAGTACTGGCTGGCATCTGTGTGCATGAAGAAACTACAAGAGGCCAGAGAAAGAACCATTTTGAAGGATGAGTAGGATCAATACTTGGCATTTGTAAAGGGCTGAGATTAGTGCTGGTTCTCATCAGCTGAACTAGAAAACTTCATAATTCATGGGGCATTAAGTAGTATATTCAGAAAAGTCTTGCTTCAGTAGTAAAACATAATTACCCCTAAATGCTGCCCTCCCATCTAAAAAAAAACTTAAAAGCAAAACTTGAACAAAGATCAGCAAAACTTTAAAAGATCAGTTCCATGATATATTTCATTATTTACAGAAATGCAAAAATATCTGGCCCCAATAAAGTAAAATTCACTATGTCTGGCATTTAGTCAAAGATTACCAAGCATGAAAAGAAGTAGAAAAATATGACCAACAAGGGGAGAAAAAAGCAACCAATCAAAACCAACCCATACTGACACAAATGTTAGAAGTACCAGAAAAGAACATTAAAACAATTCTATAATTGTATTGCAGATGGTCAACAAGTTAAATAAAAAAATCCAAATTAAACTTGTAGGCATAAAAACTACATTGTTGAAAATGAAAAAGTATGCTGAATAGAATTAAAGGCAAATTAAACACTGCATAAAATATTAATGAACATAAAATACATAGCAATAGAAACTAACCAAGTTAGTTACTAACCAACTAACCAAACTAACTGTGAAAAAATAATTATAAAGAATGACAAGAGTATCAACGAACTGTGAGACACCCTCAAGTAGCCTAATATACATCTAATTGGAGTTTCCAAAGTGTAGGAAGAGTGAGAAGGAAAGGAAAAATATTTGAAGGAATCATGACCAATAATTGTCCAAATTTTATTGAAAACTATGAATATTTTAATCCAAGAAGCTTAATACCACAGAAGCACAAGAAACATAAAGAGAAATATACCAAGACACATCATAATCAAACAGATTAGAAGCGCTAATAAAAAGAAAAAATTTATTTATGCCAGGAAAAAGAAAGATGCTTCATGCAAAGAGAACAAGGAAGACAAGGATGACAAGAGGCTTCTCATCAGAAACAAGATAGGTAAGAAAACAGTGAAGGCAACATCTCTAAAGTTACCTGCACTATAAGAGTCAACTTAAAATTCTATATCCAGATAAAATATCTTTCAAAGATAAAGGCAAAATAAAGATTTTTTTTTCAAATGTAAAATGCTGAAAGAATTCTTTAGTAGCAGATGTGCACTTAAAGAAATAGTGAAGGAAGGACTCCAGGCAGAAGTGAAATGACACCTAATGGAAGTCTGGATATACATAAAGGAAGTACCCTGGGAATGGTAACTATGCAGATGAATATGTAAGCCTTTTTCTTGTTATTTAAACTTCCTTAAAACAATTGTCCACTGTGATGGTTAATACTGAGTGTCAACTTGCTTTGATTGAAGGATACAAAGTATTGATACTGGGTATGTCTTTGAGGGTGTTGCCAAAGGAGATTAACATTTGAGTCAGTGGGCTGGGGAAGGCAGATTCACCCTTAATCTGGTAGGCACAATCTAATCAGCTGCCAGCGAATATAAAGCAGGCAGAAAAACGTGAAAAGGAGAGACTGACCTAGTCTCCCAGCCTACATCTTTCTCCCATGCTGGACGCTTCCTGCCCTCGCACATCGGACTCCGAGTTCTTCAGTTTTAGGACTTTGACTGGCTCTCCTTGCTCCTCAGCTTGCAGACACCCTATTGTGGGACCTTGTGACAGTGTAAGTTGATACTTAATAAACAATAGAATATATATATATATATCTTATTAGTTCTAATAGGAGATTATGTATCTTAATAGCTCTAATAGGATATATACAATTGTTTGTATATACAGAACTAATAGGATATATATATAATAGAATATATTTTATATGTATAATAGGATATAATCATATATATAATATATATATATATATTTTATCCAACGATATATTCTTTTCAAGTGCATATGTAACATTTATCAACAAAGATTATTATATTCTGGGTCATAAAACAAGTCTTAAGGATTCAAGTCATACAAAGAATGTTCTCAGACCACACAGACAGTGAGTGATAGAATTGAGCATTCAAGGCCTGGCTGGTATAGAATATTTGCTTCCCTCCCCACTGTGTTTTCCTCCTTGTTGCTTTACATGTGTTTGGATTTTTCTCTGATATATGTGGCTCTGGGCTTCTTTCCTTTCCTCAGCAATAACAGCTCTCTGGTAGGGAAGAGGTTTCCACTACCCTCTTCCACAAAACTCCAGGAATAAACACTTTCTTCACAATCAGTCAACTGAAGAAATGTGTTGTGGTAAGCAAAATTCTTAATGTAAGATACTTGGACTTTGAGAGATTAAATATCTTGGCAAATAAAATGTCACATTTATTCTACACATTAATTTCAAGTAGGAAAATAACTCCACTCCAGAAGCTGATGCAATTATATCATATTTTGCTTTATTTTCTCAGCTGTTCTCATTTGCTATTTGATGTTTAAAAACTACCTTTCTCACATGGTCCATGCCTTAGACTATATAGCTATGGAAATTTTGTTTCTGGCCAAACCAGCATAATGGATATCGCCATATTCCTATGACTGGATCTAGTTTTGACCAAAAACTAAAGACAAAAATAATGCAAATTATGTGCAGATTTTGTAGATGTTTATTTTACTTGTGGTATTATTCCTTAAAGCTCTTTAATAAGCATGTCTAAAGTGAAAGTAGAGATCTAAAGGTTGAAAAAACTGGCCATTTTACAGGAAACAATACAATGGCTAAAAAAATAATTTTGGGCCAGGCGCGGTGGCTCACGCCTATAATCCCAGCACTTTGGGAGGCCAAGGTGGGCGAATCATGAGGTCAGGAGATCGAGACCATCCTGGCTAACATGGTGAAATCCCATCTCTACTAAAAATACAAAAAATGAGCTGGGCATGATGGCATGTACCTGTGCTCCCAGCTACTCGGAGGCTAAGGCAGGAGAATGGCTTAAACCCGAGAGTCAGAGGTTGTAGTGAGCTGAGATCTTGCCACTGCACTCCAGCCTGGGCGAAAGAGCAAGACTCCATCTCAAAATAAATAAATAAATAAATAAATAAATAAATAAATAAATAATAAATGTGGTCAGTATGTGCCACTGAGGGAGAAACAGCTACAACTTACATACTTTTAAAGTCACAATACATAGAACATCTCAATGTTTGTTGTTAATTTTAATAGTATCATTCCTACAAATTTCATTTGTATCATCATATAACTTTATTTCTTGATCTTTTTTGTGACATTACTAATAGAAATATTTGCAACATCATTGTATTCATGTACAGTGTAAATGGAATTGGATTCTTCCCATTTTTCCTCTACTTTGGTTCCTTCCTTATTAAAACACATGCCCATGGTTAAAATTTAAAAGACAGTTACTATAAAAATCATAATTTGCAATCCCTAAAACAATAAATGCCACAACTATTAGGAAAAAACAAACATTTATTGAGCACTACTCTCTGCTAGGCACTAGGGCTAACAAAGATAGATATGGGTTCTGCCCACGTGAAATTAGGGGCTAGTTCAATAAAGTTCTGCCAAGATGGCTATAAGGTTCCTTTTCTCTCCTACCCAGGAAAGACATATTGGAATGCAAGCAATTGAAAGGGCTGTCCATAAAAGAGTTATTTTAAATCTTACCCAATTTATAAAGAAAAGAATTTGCAAAACTTACTTCATTAATAGTAACACATTACATTGGGTGATATATTTGTCTACTTAGTACCACTACCCACTCCTGTCTCCAACTTTCAACATCAAAATTCTCACAGGAATTGCTGTGTTCTTACATAAACCTGCACCCTGGTTTCTGTGGGAGAGCACTTAATACAGCCAGGAGAAGCAAAGACTAGCCTTCCCTCCCTCTCCCATTCTCCCCTTCCCCTCCGCTCCCCTCCCCTCCCCTCCGCTCCCCTCTGCTCCCTTCCCCTCCCCTCCGCTTCCCTCACCTCCCCTTTCCTTCCCTTATTCCTCCCTTCCTTTCTCCCTTCCTCCCTGCATCGTTCTCTCTCATCCTTCTTTCATTTTGGCAACCTTTCTCCTTGTAGCAGAAAGTTCAACATGTACTAATTAGAAGCTTTGAGAGACTAATTCATGAACAAACTTGTCCACAGTTACAGATCTCAAACCTCCATATGAAGAGGGTGAGTTGGAAGGCTGAGAGAGTCTTGATGGCACTCCTATGCCCAATATGTGTTGGTGACACATAGCTCTAATCCTGCCCTTCTGTCCATTCCATGGAGACATATTACTACCATTTTGCTTAAGCTTGTCAAACGTTTTCTTTTTAAAATCACCTGGAATAAAATTGACATAAACCAGGGTATTGAGACAGTCCAGTTGGGAACTGCTGCCTTAAAAAGAAGAATTCTTCTCTGGAAAGGCTCAGATTCAAGAAAAAGAACACAGAATTACACTGTTAATAAGAGAGCTTAATAATAATTATATAAGCAAGATGCTCTGTTTTATGTTAAAGAATTACCCCAAAATACATGTCAGGAGGAAATAACATTATTTCAGCTCAAAAAAAATACATCCTTGCAAGAAGACATAAGAGCTGCCATACATTTGAATTGTGGTGTTCATTTATCAGATAATTTTGACTCAGTTTATCACAGGTGAAAATAAGTATGATTCTAGAGAGGAACTTTTTGTTTTTCCCCAGCAAGCCTTGTCCCAAATTTAAATGGAAATTAAAAAGATCCTATGTGGAAGTTTTGAAACGATATAACATTGAATCTGGGGTGTGCCTCAGTGTCAAGAGTAAGAGTGCATTAATCAGAGCTAAAGGAGATTTGAGGAAATACCTACTGTTTCTTTTGAAACATTCTATTCTATTGGTCCCAGCATGGAACCACATAAAAATCCTAACGGAACAGTAAGTGAAACTGAGTTTAGGAAGAATTACATACTAGGTTCCCATATTTCCTTCTACTTCTCATTTTGATGTTCTTGAATTTAGAATTCTGACTTTGGACTCTTTTGTTTGTTTGTTTGTTTTTGTTTGTTTTTTTTTGAGATGGAGTTTCACTCTTGTTACCCAGGCTGGAGTGCAATGGCTCAATCTCAGCTCACCACAACCTCTGCCTCCCAGATTCAACTGATTCTCCTGACTCAGCCTCCTGAGTAGCTGGGATTACAGGCATGCGCCATCACGCCCAGCTAATTTTGTGTTTTTAGTACAGATGGGGTTTCTCTATGTTGGCCAGGCTGGTCTCGAACTCCCGACCTCAGATGATCCGCCCGCCTCGGCCTCCCAAAGTGCTGGGATTACAGGCATGAGCCACCTCACCCGGCCAACTTTGGAATCTTTGCCCTGGTGACCACAGGAATTACTGCCCCTGGTAATATTGCTTTGGTTCCAAGACTGTCCAGGCCAAAGTTACCAGAATATTACTGTCAGACTCTAGGCTTTTCCAATCCAAGGATGGGGATCCAATCACCAAAAAGACATCTTTCACCTCAGGTCTGTGTACATTTACTGAATGCCGATCATATCCCAGGCATAGTGTTTGATGCTGGGCATGCAATTATGAATTAAGACATTGTCACTATCCTCACAAGAAAGGAGGAATGCCCATGGCTCATCAGCAAAATCACAAATTGGTTCATACTTAGCACTAGTCACTCCTGCATAGGCCATCCCCATTCCCTAGCAATATCATTAATGGATTGGTTGTATTTGTGGGATTTATAAGTCTGTTATAGGCCTTAGTAGATAAGATTCTGATTTTCAGACAAAATGCAATAATGATAGTTCTTCAAGCGAGGATTAGATAAGTAGTAACAGGAAGCATACAAATATCTTTCAGTGACAAGCATTCTACTATATGCTTTACTTATACTGTACAGCTATGGAGAAATAATGTATAGAAAACATCTAGCTTAGAGATAGGCACAGAGGTGCATTACTATAATTATTGCTAAATTGTATAACAACCCAGCAGGAGAGATACGTATTATTTCCATTTAATAGAGGAAGAAATGAAGATTCAAAGCGGCAAAATGACTTATCTAAATCTCACAGATAAAATGTATGAGAGCAGGGTACCAGCCTGGGGGTGTCTAGCTCTAAAGCTCTTGCTCTTTTCTTTTCACCCCAATGCTATTGGATCAGTACAGAAGCTAATTTGCATAATCTCTCACTTGAGAGTTTCATTTTAGTAAAAGTGCACTAATTAAATAAGAAGAAATAATTCTGTTCCACTACCATTTGTTCAGCCTTTATTTAGCAAAAGACAAAACATATTCTTTGAATGCTAAATATTCAAAGAGGGAAAGTCAGAAATTTCCTCTGGAATCTTTAATCATATCAGACAGAGCAGGTGTCCCCCAGAGAAGGCTGCCCTCTTTGCACTGCCCCTCACACATGCTCATGAACATATTACCGAAAGCCTGCAAGCCTGGGCAGTGCCCTTCACTGTACTTTTAGTTGAGTCCATTATTAGGGGCAGTGTGGCATGGTGGCTAAGAACACCAACTATGAACCTGAGAAATGGATTCTAGACCTACCTCTTCCTTTTACTCTCTGGGGCCTGGCATTAATTCTTCAACTGACTCTCAGCTTCTTTATCTGTAATATGGAAGATTTGGAGTGGTTTATCTCTAAGGTAACTTGCAGTTGCAAAATGTCAGGGTTTCCTTTTTGGGTTAAAAGTGGTCTTAAATGAGTCAACTGATACAGTTTTACCATAGGGATTTCAAAGACCAGCCTCAATTCTTCTTGTGGACAACAAGTTTCTTGAGAACAAGAATCTATGACTATTCTCTCACATCACCTTGCAAAATACCTATTATTTAATTGTTGTTCAGTTGATATGTTTCATTAATAAAGTAATGAATGAACACTTTATATACTGAAATAAAATAGATAAGATTCAAAATGCAAAATTCAACAGAAATATGTTTGTAGTGTATCAGATGTTTTGACATAGCTTTTTCTTAATCTAGCCCAAGAATGACAGAATTTTGGCTGACTGGTCAGGCTCCATTGAATCATGGAAAAGAAATCTGTATTTTTTTTCTATAATTAACTCAGTGTCAAAAAGTGTATCCAATGAAAAGCCAGGCTTAGTCTTCTCATTCAAATTAATTTTGTGGAACACTTGTAAAGGACAACATCAAGATACTTATATGTGCTTCTGAGAAACAAAACACGAAACTAACCAGGTCTCTGTTTCCTATTATAAACTTCTGTACTGAGTCACTTGTCCTAGTATCAGAGTCACAATGAGTCACTAAGGGTCTGTGGTGGAAGACACTATCTTACTCATTTATTCCTAGCACCTAACACAGTGCTAAGCACATTGTAGTGTTTTAAACATTTGTTTTGTCAATACACTTATGAAAATATGTTCGGTAATGTTTGTCACAATGTAAAGGAGCTGATAGCCCAGTTCCATATAACAATATTGCTGGCGTAAGTGAGGGATTACTCTAAATGTCATGAATTCAATCAGAATACTCTTCACCAAAAATGAGTAACTTAAGGTCTATGTGCTAGGTCTGAGAACGAAGTTACTGAAGTTGGTCAATAATCAGGTCATATACTGGAATATTACTTGGTTGAAGAGGAACCATGAAACTGGAATAATGTTCTCAGTGAAATGAGGATTGTGAAATAATAGACTGTCATATAAAATAGTTTTAGATCCTGGCTGTAAATGGAAGCAAAAATTAGAGATGATAGAAATGAAACTCTAAAGATAGAGGATTTGTAAGCTATATGCTGAGCCATTGCCATTCCACAGAATGTGTCCTGTCCTGGGCTAGCAGCTGATGGGAGAAAGGTGAGAATGGAGAAGGGGACAAGATGAGAATGGAGGCATAAAGCAGATTGTAGTGTCAAAATCAGTAATTTAGGCAAGCCCTAAGTTAAAAATCATTCATTCCTTTACTCAGTCAACTATACTGGGCACAGAACTGGGCGTTGTGAAAAATGAAATGTGCATAAGACATGGTTTTTGCCTTCAAGTAGTTTATAGTGAAATTACTCCTCTACTTTTTAGGACTGAAATAAAAAGCACATCGTGTAACTGCTTCTGTGCTTTAAATTTTTCATTCGTAAAGTGACCTTCCTATCTCAGTAGAGTTTGAAGATAGAATGGTAGCATTATTGCAAATATTTGTAATATTTGTAATGTTATTACAAAATAATATTTTGTAATCATAAAATATTATATGGAAATAATTAAGATTCTTCTACTATCACTGTGATAACAACAGCGGTAGTAAAGAATCAAGTAAAATCTTTAAATGATAATATAAATGTTGAAATAAGTTTTTAAAATAGTAGTGGTTAAGATCAGTTCCCCAACAGGATGGAGACATTGATCTGGGCATAACTAACAACCAGTGACTAAGACCAGGGAATGTACCATACCATCACAACAACCCACAACCCTCTCGGCTACTTTTGGCCTGTTTATAAAGAGATACCTTGTGTAGCTTGTCTATAGGTGCCCCTAGATACAGTCAAACTTAAACTTTCTGTGATTTTCCCCTTATACACCTCAACTAGTTATATTGGTGTACTATATGATGTAGTACAAAATACCTTCTATTTATTATTGTTCATTTCATTTAATAATCATCCCTTGTGATGTGGAATTTGGGACTCAAGGATGAATAATTAAAACTTGGACTGAAACAAGAATTAACACATAACCAACATTTGGATATTTTTCTGATTGAAAACATTACTCGAATAGTATTTTTCTACTGAAGTTTGCAAGCGAAAATGGTGACATTCTCCCTTCTCAAAGAGAATTTCTAAGCATTTATTACTAGACATGTTTAAAAAATTCTGAAGCTTTGAGTATTCCTACCAGAGCACACTGGAAGAAACAGAAAAGTCAGCATTCAAGACTTGGAAATACAAGAGAACAAGATATCTCATTACCATGGTATAGTTATGTGCCATGAGGATGGGGCCTGGGAAACCTGACAATGCCGGAGGAAAAAAGAGAAGAGATAGAAGAAATGAGAAAATGTCAAGAGACAAAGAGAGAAACTAGGGCAAATTAAAGTCAACCTTCTCCTAGTGAAACCAGAAAGGATTCTTCAAGAAATAAGATTTTCAGAGTGGGCATGACATTTAGCCAAAGGCAGTATGCAAGTGCTGAGCATTAGGTAGAGGAACAGATAAAAACAGGTGCTTCAGGACAGCTAGAGAATCTGGATGGATGCAAGCAAGCCCTCAGCATCATTCAGGAGTGGGACATGGGCATTGCCTGGGTCAGGAACCAGAAAAAAAGAGCGTTGCCAGCCTTTTGGCATTTGTGTGGAGTAACCTTAAACTTAAGGGTCATTCTGTGCCCACTGTGTTTGCCAACATAGGGAGAATCTTTTTGTGTTCCATTAAAAACGCAACAGTAAATATACTTCAACACTTTTTTTTCTGTTGTAGCACAGACAGATGTGGGATAAATTCCTGCTTTTGCCACTTACCATCTAGGTGACTGGGGTCAATTATTTTGATTCTCTGTGTCTCAGCTTTCACTTCTCTTATGAGAATAACCCATTTAATGAGGTTGTTGTGAGGTTGAATGAAATAATTGTGTCTATAAAGTATCGGTGTATTAAGTTGTTTAAAACTATCATTTTCTTCCTGCTTTTCACCTATATCCCTGAGGTACAGGGTCAGAACTCAAAATTAATAGCCAGTATTTATTGAGTGCCACACACTGTTCTAAGTGTATTACTTATAGTAACTACTTAATCTGCATAGCAGCTCTATAGGGTAGATACTATTTTATTCACCTTTTTTGAGGGAGAATACAGAGGCACTGAGAAGTTAAAAAGCAACTTGTATAAGTTTTCACAGCTGGGAAATCTCAGAGCCAGGACTCAAGTTTATAATATCAGGTAATCTAGCACCAAAGCTGGTACTCTTAACTACCGCCTTGTAATGTTTTCTCTAACCCACAGCAGGTATTGTTATCATGAATTCACACCAGGGTTGTGAAAATCAAAGTTGGTAGAAGGGCAATGGCCATAGAAGCTGTTTTCCTTGACACTAGTAAATCAGGCTTTCAAAGAAAAACAATCTGACTTTAAATCCTGACTGTTCTTCTAGTTATGTGGCTATGATGCGCTGTGATGATAACATGAATCAATCTTTGTAAAGCACCTAACACGTAGCAGCCATTCCAGAATGTAGTTCCTATTATTGTTATGCTTTGGATTAAAAAAGAAAACAACACATCTGCTGCTTAGAGTCTTTTAAAAAATTCCTCTTTTAAAATTTAGCTATAAGCAGCCATATCAGCTCTAATTTTCTCCCATCTAACATTGAATCGGCTACTATTTTTCTTTTTTTAATTTGAGACAGGGTCTTGCTCTGTCACACAGGCTAGAGTACAATGGTGCAAACTCAGCTCACTGCAACCTCACCTTCCAAGTTCAAGTCATCCTCCCACCTCAGCCTCCCAAGCAGCTGGGACCACAGGTGCAAACCACCATACCCAGCTATTTAAAAAATATTTTTAATAGAGACAAGATATTGCCATGTTGCCCAGGCTGATCTCGAACTCCTGTGCTCAAGTAATCTGTCCTCCTTGGTCTCCCAAAGTGCAAAGGGATTATAGGCAAACGTGCTACTTTTAATAGGAGACAGTGAATTATAATTTATATAGACAGATCGTTTCTCTCTATAATCAATCTATGTATCTATAGAATTTATATAGAGATCATTTCTCTCTATAAAAATCATGTGGAAATCCAGTCCTGGCAAGTATGAAGTTGATATTTGTAAAAACATCAACATAAAATTGCCTACCTGATAAGGATATAACTGTAATATTCTCCAAGTCACAATATTCTCACTGCTTGGGAAAAAAATGATAAAATAGTGCTGTCATTTGACAGATTAAACAGCATGCAATAATTCCTTTTCTCCATTGAGCATTGGAATAAGTCCTTATTGAGACTACTTAAAAAATTGGCTATATATATCATAAACCAAAAGTAAACCTAGATAAGTATTATAGCAAATAAAAGGTTAAAATGGGAAGTAAAAAAATACAAGGCCCTCAGATTTGCTTAGCCTAGATAGAAATACTATGAAAGAGACAATTATGGCTTGCCAAATACTGATGTGTTCCCTGTATTTCCTGAACCCTTTAGGCAGGGCCTTGTGGCATGTTTCAGTCAATGGTCTATGAGCAAGTGTGTTAGGATTCAACCCTTTCTTTTCTACCTTGGCTATCAAGGAACTTATTTCTAATGGTGCAGCTCTAAGATTGTGGCACCTCCATCATTGTGAGTATTGAGTGACTGTGTGGAGCAGAGCCCTTCCTCAAGCCCTGATTGGTATGTAGTATGGATAAGAAATAAACTTTTATGTGTGAAGCTAATTTAAGGATTGTTGCATTTAAGAACTATGTTGCATCATTGTCTATCTTAGCTTTGTTAATACAGTCTTGAGTAATTTTTATACAGCACTCTATAATTTACATAGACATTTCAGATGCATGATCTTGTTTAAACCGACAACACGCTTAAAGAACATTCATTTGGTCCAAAAAGCATAAAATTAGAGGCTATACTGTTGTACATTGAAGCAATCAAGGTTTATATTAAATACCAGGAAAACTATCTAAGAATAGAGGTTGTTGAAGAGAAGCCATATATAAAGGATACTTAGGAGAGGATTTATAAATTGGATGGGAAGGAAGGGCTTTGGGTTGCTTCTAATTCTTGAGCTGCCACGGGGGTTGTGGAATGTCCATTCCCAGGAGAGTTGCAATACTTGGTCTTGGAAGGTTTGTATGGAATTTCTCAGCCAAAGCAAGTGGGCTCCCACTCGTCTGTACTTTAAAGATGGTCCAGATTTTAGGAAAGAAATAGAATAGCCTTAGGTTCCATACAGCTGAGCTGAGTTTGAACTAAAAGGTAGATCTTCTACTTTCTGTACCACAGCAATTAATGAAATTCATAATGGCTTTATGTAGTGGTGGTAATGAGTTTCTCAGCTTTTCACATTATACAGGTATTTAGGCATATTCTTTTATCAACGCATATGGGATAAAAGTTCATTCTGACTATAGAATTCTTTAAATTATCTCAGAGCAAAAAATCTTTACAAGCAATAAATCTATTTATGGGGGAAAAAACCACTTCTTTCTAGGCCCTTTGATTTCTCAAATGTAAATAAAATGTAAGGTGAGTTTTCTCCCAGCTCTGGTGTATTAAATAAAGCATTGCTGTACTGGCTTTTCAACTATTAATGAAGGCATTAGGTGCTTTTATGCTAGATAATGTATTAAGTCTTTTCTCTTACAATTCTCAAAATCCAGTTGTGTAAGGACTATTATCATTTGCATTTTGCAGATGAGGAAACTGAGGATAAATTGTTGATAACTTACTGTGTTCCAGGCATTAAATGAGATAAACAGGGCATCCTCCTCATTTTTCTTACCATTAAGAATCCAAGGCACCAAATTAATGTCAGGCTTTAATGCCTAAAACATTCATTGTAATTAATGTTACTGCACAAGTGGCTCTGTAACCACAATTAAACTGAACAATTCAGGCTGATTTGCTGTAGAACTTCTCCTCAACCAAATTACTTTGTAGGGAGCTAAAAATGGTGTTACTAGTGTGGTCTCAGGCTGATCCTCAGCAAACTGAATTACTCCTTTTTTTTTCAGTCTTTGATTCTCCAGCCTTTTTGAGACACCATTTAACTGAAATGCAAGTTCATTTTAACATGTAAAATATCACATTGCAAACAATTTATAGAAGAATGTAATGAACAAAAAGAATGGATGACAAGAGTTTCAAAAACAAACAAAAGTCTGCCATTATCAATTAACTGGCCCTTAATCTCATAACTATGCCCTTGATTAGGTAGAGATGATGTCGTAATAGGTGCATTATAAGACAATACATCAAAATGTTATCCAGATGGAAAAATTTACAGATATTAAGGTAATAAATGTATACAACCCTTAAAATGTATTTATTCCTTTGTTTTGCATATTGGCAAGAACATGATCTGAACATAAAAGTCTCACAGCACAATGGACCTTATTTTAACCCTAAAATTAGCTTAAACTATATAACTGATCAAATAAAACATGCATAATAACAAGATTCAAGGAAACCATGACTATGACTGTCACCACATCAAATCATCAAAGTTGGCTTCGATGATCTGATGTGAGGGGAGGATGTCCATTCCTCCCTCCCTTAAAGTTGACATAATAAAAAATAATTTTCCTCCCATAACACTGGTTTCTTCTCCTGTATTTCTTTTCCTAGTTAATGACATAGCCATTTATCCAACCACCCAAGCCCGAAACCTCAGGCTCATCATTGACTTCTCCCTTTCCTTCAAATCTAACATTGCTATAATTATTGAATAATTTAGGATGTTGCTTTGTTCCTCTTCATTTATCCCCATTGCCTCTGCTTTAATCCAGGTCCTTCTTTATCCTTGCCTATGTTATTATAATAGTCCCCAATTGGTTTACCAACCTCTGGTCTCAGCCACCTATGATCCATCCTTCCCATCACCACTGGGATAATTTCTAAATCACCAATATGTCTACATCACTCCTCTGCTCAAACTCCTTACTGTTTAGAGTCCCAAGTTATTTACATGATATTCAAGATTCCATTCACCTGAACCTAATCTATCTTTAAAAACAATTCAATCTGTAGTTTTCATGTTTTAATCCCATTATGTTCACTGTTCCCAAACAACATTTACCTGTTCATCTCCACACCTTTGTACATGCTCCTTCTGCTGAACATTTTTTCTTTTTCTATTTTTTTCTGGTTATTCTTCCTAATGTATTTCAAACGTTTCTTCTTATGAAAATACATTCTGAGAATTGACCTAATCTAAAATTAATTGTTCTCTTCGCTGGGTTCTCATAGCTTTTAGTTCCTACCTTAGATTCCTCACTGTCATCAGATTTTTACTGGAGCTCATTAGGAACATACTTGTTTTCTTCACTGAGACAGCGAAGCAATTCTGTGATGATCAAAGGAGACCTGAGTTTAGGGAGTCAGAAAAACTGGGGTTGGTTCCAGTTCAGTCACTGCCAAGGCTCAACAGTCATATCTACAAAATAGGGATGGATAGATACCTACTTCAAAAGATAAAGTAAAGATTAAATTAGACAACATAAATGAGAGAATTATCAACATGTCTCATGAATGAGATCAAGAGACATCAAAATTAAGTAGCAGGATCACGAGCTCTCTGAGAGTGGGATATATATCTAATTCAACTCTGTGCCTCCACTGTACCCGCACATGGTATGTGCTCAAAGAATATTTGGTGAAGAAAATAGAATGAGATAAAATTTTCTACTTTTTAATCTAGGAAACATAGAATAAAATTTGGTCAGACACAGTGGCTCATGCCTGTAATCCAAGCACTTTGGAAGGCCAAGGTGGCAGGATCTCTTTAGCCCAGGAGTTTCAGACCAGGGCAATATGGCAAAACCCCGCCTCTACCATAAATAAATAAATAAATAAATAAATAAATAAATAAATAAAATTAGCCAGTCGTAGTGGTGTGTGCCTGTAGTCGTCACAGCTACTCAGGAGGCTGAGGCAAAGCCCCATCTCTACCAAAAAAAAAAAAAAAAAAAATTAGCCAGACATGGTGGTGTATGCCTACAGTCCTAGATACTCAGGAGGCTGAGGTGGGAGGATCACTTGAGCCTGGGAGGCGGAGGTTTCAGTGAGCTGAGACTGCGCAGCTGCACTCCAGCCTGGAAGAGTGAGCTCCCCCGTCTCAAAACAAACAAACAAACAAACACAAAAACCAAAACTTTCTTATAGAATAAAAATAAACTCTACAATTGTAAGAATATTTGACCTTTCAAAACACTGACATTCCCTTGCCTATCTTTACAACATCTTAAGAAGGCCAGTATTGTCATCTTCCTTTTGCATCTGAAGAGACTGAGGCATAGAACAATTAACGGGCGTGTTTAGGATCCCAGAGTCAGGCAAGAGAGAGTCATGGTCTGATGCTCCCTATTTTAGTCTACAGGACTAGGTTGCCTGGATGATTTGCTATTTGCTCCAGGGTGGGAATTAATTTACATCTCAAAATCATTTCAGAGGATATGTGTTTTGCATGGGCAAGATGGCACATGCTTAATTCTGCATTTCCAAGAAGGGGAAAAAAAAATGAGATCAACTGTTACTAGAATACTTTTCTCAGCTCCACACATGTTCTGTCTGTTCTCTTTGGCTGTTCTTTCAGAAAAGTTATCATCGTCTCCTCATTCCCAGCAAAAACGTTTCAGAAACTCCTGAGCAACTTCTTAAAGTGAAAGATGGGACAACAAACTCCAAGCACGTATTTCAGTTTTACAATATTTAATAGCTACTCATTTCAGTCAGAACATGGCTGCTTATTGGAAAAGTTAGGCTAATGACAGTGTAGTAGAAAGGGCCTGGATTTTTAAGTCAAAATCATTCTAATACTGCTGGCCGTGTGATCTTCAAACATTGATTTCCTCTGTCCCAACTTTAGGGTTGCTCATCTGCATTTGGATTTAAGAGTACTTTCCCAGCAGGGTTATTTTGAGGCTTAAATGAGGTAATAGACCAATGGATACTCTTTAATACTAGCTACTTCATAAACTTGAGATCTTTATATACACTAAAGCTCATCATTAGGATCTTTGGGAGTCATACATTAAATGTAAATGAATTATTCAGGCAGAACTTTCTCTAAAATAGATATTACTCTTCACTGCTTTAGCAAACAGAGTATACTGAACATAATTTAAATTCTTTTGAAGTCTCATGACTGTCATTCAACATATCATTTTTGGCACTGCGTATCATGCAGTGGTATCTTCAAGGCTGCTGAGATGTATAAAGCTGTCTGCCCCTGCCCTAAATCTGCCACACAATTAAATCCTGTGGCCTTACCTCCAGCTGGTTTTCATCGGCCCCATATTCTCCAGTCCCATTGCTTAGGCCTTAGTTTAGGGCCTCATGATTTCTAGCTTGAATTGCTGCAGCAGCCAAACAGGTTCCCCTATTTCCATTTTCAGCATCCCGAAGTCCTTCCTTGGCACTTAGCAAGAGTAGTTTTACTAAAACCACATCTGAGTACTTTACATGCTTGCTTAGTAAACAAAACAAACAGAAAATTCTTTCAATGGCTCTCTATGAACTACAGCCTTAAGTCCAAATTCAGCATGGAAGGCATGTAAATATCTCTGTGAGCTCACCTTATCACCTCTGCAACTTCCCCTTCCCTCTCGCCTAACCCCTCCCACGGTGAGTGGGCTCCTGTCATGCTGAACCAGGTCTGGCATGGTACATTCTTGAGGGCATTAGGCTATTTCACACCTCCTTGCTTTTGCTTATCCTGCTTCCTCTGTTTGGAAAACTGTTCCCTCTGATTGGATAACTATCTATTGCCTCCCTCCCTATCCTTGGTTTTCTAATAAACACTCACCAATCCTTCAAAAGATATGAAAAACATCTTAGGTTTTAGGAAACCTATCTTGCCCTTCCTTTGTCAATTCCGTGACTAGGAGTGACCACTTACCCCTTCCTTTGTGACACCATGGGGCCCCGAATAGCTATTCATAACAGCATAATACTGTGGAATTACCTGTGTAGCTCCCACTGCCACTAGACGTTGTGTTTCTTGAGGACAAGATCCTGTGTCGTTTATCAAGCCTCAAACACAGGGTAGGCACTCTATAATCATTGGTTAGTATCTCTTTGAGTCCTACTTGCTCGTTCTCTCTCTCTCTCACTGCATCCCCCCCCCCGGCCCCCGCCAATCCCAGGTTAATTTTCTTCTGATAATGCTCCTACTTGCTCTCATGACCCTACCTGTAACCTATAGTGAGTTGAAAAGCAGTATTAGTAGTTTAGAATAACTAAACTAATGTTAAATAGGTTTTGCATGAGGGGCTGTAGCGATATCTTTGAGTTAAGTTCATGAGCTTGGAAAATCTATATTCCTAGCAACATTTATTTTGGCTATTGATTTGTTCTTAATAGTGTTTGGGATCCTTGACATTCTTAGATAAATTGCCTATAGATAAGTTGAGTGTAATGTGATGTGATGTGATGTGATTGACATTTATTGAAACCCTCCCTAATGTCCCAGGTTCTGGGCCAGAAACTGAGAACATAAGGCATAGTCAACAAAGCATTTAAGAGGCTCATATGTATGCCTATGACAGTTAAAATAAGCTGATGATAGAGAGATTATTCACACACACATCCTATTTTTTTTTTCAAAGATGAGGAAAAGATGAGTTCTCACAGCTAACTATATGGTGTGTGTGTGTGTGTGTGTGTGTGTGTGTGTGTGTGTGTCTGTGTGTGTGACATTCAATTCCAGGTCTGTGTGAATCCAGCTGAGCTCTCCATTTTACTCTTTCCTGTTCCTATTGGAACCAGCCTGTGAAGACAATAATGGAATGTTTCTCTTGATAAATTTTATACATCTCCTTTTCTCCTATGACAACTTAATCCTGAATATAAAAAACTGAATCACAAAATTTGGCAGCCTGTATTTAATGGGACTTTTAGAAAACTTGTTTGATACTGTGGATTACTATAGTAGCTACATACAGTCAAGGCAGACAGGAGGAGAGAGAGGGTAGTGTCTGAGTGCCAAAAGTCATCCGTGTTCTTAGTCTAGCAATAGCAAATACACGACCCTCCGGTACAGAGAGATGTGCAGACTGGGGCCTCTGCCCTGGGGTGCATTACTGCCCACACACCAATCTTAGAAGCAATGACTACCTCTGAAAACTCCTACCTTTCCTAAAGCCTGAGCACATGTTCAGTCACCTTAGTGAAAGTGAAGGAGGGAGGAAGGGTATTAGTTCAGTCTTGTCAAACATGATCTATAACAGAGACTGCAAACAGACTTTGTCTCACATGCCAAAGCAGATGGTGTGATAGTGACTGTTGAGAAAGCTTCTGAAGTTGTCTCTGAACTCAGTGGGAAGAATGCTGAGTACAATGATAAACAATGTCTGTTCTGGGATTGAGGGAAGCATTGCCTATAGGTATTTACTATCCTTGGTAGAAGTTTCAGTTGTCATTTAGCATAAGCCAGGCTGTGCTGTTACTTAGTGTGGAAGTTATGAACTCAACTAAGAGCATGCAATGATAGACTAAGATACGATCTATAATACCTGTCAAATATGGCACAGAGAAGATGCTCAACAAATGTTTATTGAAGAAATGAATGCAAAGTCCTATGGCTTTATATTGGAAGAGAAATAGAGTTCTTCCCCTCATAATCAGGGGAAGTGGGGTACACTGAGATTACTTTGCAAAGAGTCCTCAATGCCATGCCGAAGAGTTTGGGGCATTATCCTATATGGGCCAGTAGTTTCCAAGCTTAGTTTAATTCCCTAACGTGTTTTGTATGTAAAATTCCTGTGATGTATGTAGCTACCCTGTGATGTTCTGACTTGGTAAGTTGGTAAGTGCGGAAATGGAGCCAAGAATTCTCTTTTTGTTTGAACCACTTGTTAGCTTCTCAGACAATTTGTATAAACAGACAAATATGGTAATTACAGCTACAAAGTAATATGTGATGTTCTTTTTTTTTTTTTTTTTTTTGACAAGGTCTCTCTCTGTTGCCCAAGCTGCAGTGCAGTGGTGCAATCTTGGCTCAATGCAACCTCTGCGTCCCAGGCTTAAACCATTCTTCCACCTCAGCCTCCCGAGTAGCTGGGACAACAGGCACATGCCAACATGCCAAGCTAATTTTTGTATATATTTCTTTCTCTTTTTTTTGGGTAGAGATAGGGTTTCACCATGTTGCCCAGGCTGATCTTGAACTCCTGGGCTCAAATGATCTGCCGGCCTCGGCCTCCCAAAGTGCTGGAATTCCAGGTATGAGGCACAGGGATCAGCTGTCACTGAAGTTCTTAAGGAAAAGAACAACTTGCTGTGATCACAGATCTTTGCTTCTGGTTCTCCAAGCGCTTAGTGTTTTCTGCTTATTGAGACCAGAACTATCCCTGCCTTTGTAGAGACAGACCTGCCAGACTGTGTTCTGGTGAATCAGACTCTAGCTCCCAAAGCACTTTGCCACAGACCCCTCTTCCTCAGGAAGAAGGAGGAGGATTGAGCACTTTGGCAAAGCAACCAAGAGAGTAATGTGCTGCAGTGGGAATAAATCACGGACCAAGGAAATGAATGAACCACATGTTTCTGGATTTCAAATACCACTTCTGGAAATGAGCGAGTCTTTCTGCTTTCTCATTTCGATTAATTTTCTTACAAACTCTCCCTACCGTTTTTCATTGCAGTCAATTATTTAACTTGTTCCAGTATGAAAATTGGGTCCTTACAAAAAACTTAATTGATTTGACCTGTGCTTTGACACAACACTTTGCAAAATGCATGTGCGTTCATACAGATTAGTCATCTGAGTCATTATTTTCCAGCAAAGTACAGCACCATGCTGGCAGTGGATGGCACACCAATATTGTGAAAATGTGAACTTCTTATTCTTGTGGAAAGTTACAACAAAGAAAGGGTGGTTGGAAGTCCAATAAGGACATCATTTGTCCTAAGACTTTGACTAAGAGTCTATTCATCTCTAATACTGCCTCCCTGCAGGTGAAAACGTTAAACCAAGGAAGATATTGGGGCAGAATGGAGAGAATGGTGCCTGGGCCTGGCAGATGGAATCTGAATTTCAGGGCAGCTCCTTGGCCACGTTTCAGTCTTAGAACTGGGCAAATTTTTTGTAGCTGTTTTGATTCACAGCACACCTCTTTGTAAATTTGGATACATTCTTACCTGCCTCATGGAGGTATAGTGAGGAACAACAAAAATGAAGAGAGAACCAAAGTATAGTAAGCGCTCAGGAAATGGTGACAAGGATGTGATATTGCTGACAAAATTACTTTGCCATTGTTTATTCCAATTTTACTTATTTATAATTCAATCTCACCGATTCACAGAAAAAACTGAGGCAATATGATCACATTTTAAAGAGCATTCTTATTATTTTCCTTCATGATTCTATTTTCTATATCTGTATACTCACTCTAGGTCCATACTTTACCATCTTTTGTTTTGTTTTGTTTTAGGGATAAAAACCAGTGACCATGTGTGTGTGTATGTGTGTGCGTGTGTGTGTGTGAATGAATGCGTATGAGTGATGATAGTGGGAGACAGCTCACATATTCAAGAAATTATATAAAATCTCTGCACAATTGTTTAAAAATAAAATGAGTATTATACACCTATCACCAAGACAAACAACATTAACAGTGACTTAGATTCCCTCAGGATGCCATTTTTTGTATAGTTTCCTTCCTAAGTACTCTTCTTCCATAGGTAACTCTCCTGAAATTACGGTACATCATCCTCTAACTATCTTTTTTTTGGCCCATCCATGTTGATATATGTAACAGTTCTTCATTCATTCTCACAGTTATATTCATTGTATAAATATAACTCATACATCCAGCTTACATTAAGTTACCTTTAGATTTTACTAACAGTATTAGTATACATATTGTTAGACATGTCTCCTATCCCTGTATATAAATTTTCCTTAAGGTACATGCTTAAATAAATGAGTTGCTGGGTAACATTTTTAATTGCATTAAATAATGTTAAAATGTTTTCCAAAGTAATTCTTCCAGTTCACACAGTGGATGAGAATTCTGGCAGTTTCATATCCTCTCTACCACTTGGAATCAACTGGACTTCATAATTTTTATCAGTTTAGTAAATGTGAATGGTGCGTTATTGCAGTTTAATTTGCAATTCCTTGATTATCAATGATTTTAAGCATGTTTTCATATGTTAATAAGTAATTTGTGTTTTTTTCCTCTTTGTTTTAAAAGTACTTACCCATTTTCTATAGGGCTGTTTGAGTCTTTCTGATTGCTTTATAGTTCTCCGTGTGTGTTCTACAAGTGATCTTTCACCAGCTATATATGTTGCAAAGATCTGTTCTCTTTTATTTTCAATTCATGTCACATTTCACCTCAGAAAAGTCAGCTATAAGATCCCGAAGTTTTTTATTTCTCTAAACTGCTGGTATGAGTAGCTAAAAATATAGACAGATTTCAAAATAAATAATTCATTACTGTAGTTTAGCAGAAATACATTCATGAATATTCGCTCAAGCTTGCAGAAAGTGCTTGAAAAGCTAATTAAACTAAACTAAACTAAATTAAAAACAAAAAGACAGCGCTGTGATGATGAAGGTTTTCATGCCCAGACTCCAAATATACTAGAAAAATTTATCTTCAGCAGTTTACTATATTCACAATGACAACGCTTCAAACTGCTTCCTTTATTCATAAGAGATTCCACCTATTTCAAGTGTGTTTATCACCCAGCCAGCACAGGCAAATGTTACCAAGTTAAGATTGAATTTCAAGTGTGTTCTTGGAATAAAACTTCTGAGAATATTTTTTTCTTTAATATGATCCTCTTGGAGTCATATTTTTTGGCAACTCATCTTTGGGTTTTTGAGGAACTGAATATCCTCACCTGCTTTTTTTCTCTCTCTCTCTCTATATTTTTTATTATTATACTTTAAGTTCTAGGGTACATGTGCACAACGTGCAGGTTTGTTACATATGTATTCATGTGCCATGTTGGTGTGCTGCACCCATTAACTTGTCATTTACATTAGATATATCTCCTAATGCTATCCCTCCCCCCTTCCCCTACCCCGCGACAGGCCCTGGTGTGTGATGTTCCCCTTCCTGTGTCCAAGTGTTCTCATTCTTCAATTCTCACCTATGAGTGAGAACATGCAGTGTTTGGTTTTCTGTTCTTGCGATAGTTTGCTGAGAATGATGGTTTCCAGCTGCATCCATGTCCCTACAAAGGACATGAACTCATCAATTTTTATGGCTGCATAGTATTCCATGGTGTATATGTGCCACATTTTCTTAATCCAGTCTGTCATTGATGGGCATTTGGGTTGATTCCAAGTCTTTGCTATTGTGAATAGTGCTGCAATAAACATACCTGTGCATGTGTCTTTATAGCCGCATGATTTATAATCCTTTGGGTATATACCCAGTAATGGGATGGCTGGGTCAAATGGTATTTCTAGTTCTAGATCCTTGAGGAATCGCCACACTGTCTTCCACAATGGTTGAACTAGTTTACAGTCCCACCAACAGTGTTCCTATTTTTCCACATCCTCTCCAGCACCTGTTGTTTCCTGACTTTTTAATGATTGCCATTCTAACTGGTGTGAGATGGTATCTCATTGTGGTTTTGATTTGCATTTCTCTGATGGTCAGTGATGATGAGCATTTTTTCATGTGTCTGTTGGCTGCATAAATGTCTTCTTTTGAGCAGTGTCTGTTCATATCCTCTGCCCACTTTTTGATGGGGTTGTTTGTTTTTTTCTTATAAATTTGTTTAAGTTCTTTGTAGGTTCTGGATATTATCCCTTTGTCAGAAGGGTAGATTGTAAAAATTTTCTCTCATTCTGTAGGTTGCCTATTCACTCTGATGGTAGTTTCTTCTGCTGTGCAGAAGCTCTTCAGTTGAATTAGATCCCATTTGCCAATTTTGGCTTTTGTTGCCATTGCTTTTTCACCTGCTTTTTTCTGAAGCAAGTGTTTCTGGGAACTGAAAAATACACTTTGTCAAATTTCAGGGTTTTTTAGGGTAGTGAAAGTACTCCATATGATACTATAATAATGGATACATGTCATTATACATTTGTCTAAAGCCATGTATTGTTCAACACCAAGAGAAAAAGGTAATGTAAAACTGTAGACTTTGGGTGATAATGATGTGTCAATGCAGGTTGATCAACTGTAACACATGTGCCACTGGTGTGGGTGGCTACACATGGGTGGGGGCAGGGTATATGGAAATCTCTGTACCTTCCTCTCAATTTTGCTGTGAACCTAAAACTGCTTTAAAAATAGAAAATCTATAAGACAAAAACTAATTTAAAATTTTGTTTTAAATTCAAAGGGTGTTAAATGAAATTTATGGGAAGCTATTGTTTGGACTAAGCTCTTGCACTAGGCCCAAGAGGCCAGAACAAATCAGAATAGAGTCATTAATGTTAGGTGCCATATAATCAAACTTTGAAATGGACTAGTTTTCAAAAAGATAGATAGATAGATAGATAGATAGATAGAGAGAGAGAGAGAGAGAGAGAGATTGATTGATTCACAGCAACCAATCAGAAGGGGCCCAGTTTAACTGAGCCAGCAGGATAAGGAAGTTTCCTCTGATTTAACCCTATGAGGAAGACAGCTTTAAAATGCCCAATTCAATTTTTGTTTCCCGTTTCTGCTTTCTTGAGCCATTTTCCGCCTATAAAGCCTATCTCCTTCCCTCAGCTTATTAGAGTGCCTTATCTAAGTCTTTGGATGAGATGATGCCCGATTCATGAATAAAAGCCAATTCAGTCTTTAAACCGAATTTGTTAAAATTTTGTGTTTTCTAACAGGGGAAACGAGCTTTTTAAGACCCACTCAGCACTGGTATTTAATAATGTGGAGAAAAAAACAAAACACGTAAGCAAGCAAGCAAAGAAATAAACATAAATGTCGGCAACTAATTTCTAAAGCAGTGGGACCAGGGAAATAACTCCAGAAGAGACAACAATGGTAACAGCAACAACGTGTGCTTACTAAGTGCCACATATTATTCTGAAGAGCTTTACCAGAATAAGCTTAGTTAATCCTCATAAGAATCCTATGGGATAAGAACTGTTTTTATACTCACTTTAAATATGAGGTAACTGAAACTCAAAGAGTTTAAAAATTTATTCAAGGTCATGCAGCCAGTTAAAGGTGGAGCTGCTGTAGGTGTTGGGTGATTTCACTTGACTGTTTCCCGCAGTTCTTACCTTCTATATTACCAGCTATGTTCTAAAGGACTGCAAAAGTCAGGCTTGTGACTGGAACACAGAACAATACACCCAAGGGTACTGGCAGTGTTCCAATATTGTCCATAAATGTGAGAACTTCATACTTCTTCCATTTCATGGCAGTCAGCATTTTTTCTGCTATTAAGCCATGAAAGGTAGCAATAGAAACATTAGCATCTCATAATGCATAGCATTTACCACTCTAAACTGTCACTGTGATTTATCTGTGACTGTGAGATACTAGAAGAAGGGGACACACATTTGTTGAGTGACTTTACCAGTTGCTATGCTACTTTTCAGACTCATTCCACAGAGTCATTGGTGATTCTTTGGTGTTTAACTCCTTTTCAAGAAAGAGAAGAGCTGTTACTTAAAAACTTAAATTATCTTTTCATACTTAAAAGATTTATGCAAACTTGAGATCCACAGGGGATTTAAGCTCTTAAGAACCAGAGGTTAAATATTAGTCAGTGTATACTACTATACATACTAGCATATATGCTAGTATATGCTAACATTTATAGAATATATGTATATATACTATAGTTGTAGTCAGTAAAGAAATTTAAAAACACAACATAATGAACAAAAAACAATTAGCTAATCTGCATCTATGTGTCTAAATCTGTAGGCATTTATTGTTTTATTAAGAGTGAAGAAACCTTTGATGGGTGCAGCCAGAAGCTAAAAACAATCTTATCAAAGTGAAAGATGCATCAGAGATACTGAAAGACTTTAACATCTCCACTAGCATTTCTCATCATCTTTGAAATCAGAGAAAACAATTTTGCTGCCCTTTAGGAACGTCAGACCATACAGTTGTCAGGGTCTCCACGAAGTTTACCTCTCTTTAAAGGAATAGAGCTACTGCTACTTGAAAGCATAAGTTAGTGTTTGTTAAAAGAAAATAAAAGGCCGGGCGCGGTGGCTCACGCCTGTAATCCCAGCACTTTAGAAGGCCAAGGCGGGAGGATCATGAGGTCAGGAGATCAAGACCATCCTGGCTCACACAGAGAAACCCCATTTCTACTAAAAATACAAGCTGGGCGTGGTAGCGGGCACTTGTGGTCCCAGCTACTCAGCAGGCTGAGGCAGGAGAATGACTTGAGCCCGGGAGGCGGAGCTTGCAGTGAGCCGAGATCCCGCCACTGCACTCCAGCCTGGGCGACAGAGCAAGACTCCATCTCAAAAAAAAAAAAAAAAAAAAATTCATCTGAATTAAATTTAAAGGAGTTTAATTGAGCAATGAACTATTCGCAAGTCTGGCAGCCTCCTGAGACACAGCAGGCTCAGAGACTCCAGCGCAGCCACATGGTGGAAGAAAATTTACAGACAGAAAATGGAAAGTGACATACAGAAAACAAGTGAGGTACAGTAACAACTGGATTGGTTACAGTTGGTGTTTGCCTTATTTGAACATGGTTTGGATAGTTGGCTGCATTTGATTGTCCAAAACTCTGTGATTGGCACAAGTGTAGGCTGAGGTCTGTTTACACCTCCACTTGTTATAGTTCACCATGTGCAGAGAAACCTTTAGGCCAAACTTAAAATATGTAAGAAAGCAGCTGTAAGAAGGCAGCTGTAGGCTAAACTTGATTTAACATGTTTAAATCTCATACTCTCAAAATTCACGAAAAGAATCGTCGCAGTTAATATATTCATGAACTATTGTCCATGGGCACTATGGTGGGGTCTGCTAATTGTCCCCTTGTACCCATTGTCCCCTCTCTTTTAGTAATAGGACTCCTCCCGTCCATCCACCACAGAGTCTTAGCAAGGCACATGGACACTCACTACATTTTCTACAACTACTATTAGCAAATGGTTTAGCAATTTATTTAAAGTATTTGATTATATGATTATAACCCAGCAATTTCACTCTTGGATATAACCAAAACAAATGAATGCATCTTTTAAAAGAAATTTCTTCAAGAATGTTTGTAGCAACTCTATTCATAAGAGCCACAAACTGGAAATAATAGTATCCTTCAACAGAAGAATGGATAAACATATTATATTATATTCATGTAATGGAATAATACATAAAGTAATAAAAAGCAACAGACTACTCAAATACAAAACAATATGAATGGCTCTTATAAATATCATGTTGAGCCAAGGAAACCAGATATGAAAGAAAAAAGACTGCAAGGCTTAATTTATATGGAGTTGAAGAACAGACCAAGCTAATCTATGGTATAAAATTCAGAATAGTAGCTATTTCTCAGGGTAGGGGACAAGGTCTAGGATTGACTAAAATAGGGCATGAGCATGTCTTACGGGGTGTTAGAAAGTTCTGTATCTTGACCTGGGTGGTGATCCATGCATTTCACTGTATATACAGACACTCCTCGATTTTTGATGGGTTATGTCCAAATAAACCCAATATAAGTTGAAAATATCATTAAGTCAAAAATGCATTCAATACACCTAACCTACCAAACATCATAGCTTAGCCTAGCCTCCCTTAAATGTGCTTAAATTAGACTGCAATGGGCAAAATCATCTAACATAAAGCTTGATTTATAGTATAGGTTGAGTATTCCTCATCTGAAATGCTTGGGGCCAGAAATGTTTTGGATTTCAATTTTTTTTTCAGATTTTGAAATATACTTACTAATGGAACACCTCAAATAAAAAAAAACTGAAATTCAAATTACTCCACAATGAGCATTTCCCTTGTCATGTCAACACCCAAAAAGTTTCGGATTTTGGAGCATTTCAGGTTTTGGATTTTCAAATTTGGGATGCTCAACCTGTAAAGTGTTGATTATCTCATGTAATTTGTAGAATACTATATTGAAAGTAAAAAACAGAGTGGTTTTATGAGTACTTAAAGTACATTTTCTGGTAAATGTGTATCATTTTTGCACCATTGAAAAGTTGAAAAATCCTATGTTAAGCCATCATAAATCAGGAGCAATCCATAATTATACTTCAGATAAATAAATCAGGACACATACACATACACACATACACACACACACACACACACAGAGAGAGAGAGATCTTTCAGATACTACAGCTGGTTCTAATATAAAAGCTAAAAGCACAGTTGATTATGCTATTTGTTGGGGCAGCAGGCTAATGAATGAATTGTTTTATTTTATTTTTAGCTCTATTGTTATAATTTAAAATCCAAGAAACTATGGTGGAGTTCTATTACACAACAACCATTTTCAACCCTCTGCTGTCTAAGAACCTTTCTAGCCAACGAAAGGATAGCAAGCAGTCAGTACATTCAAACAGAAACCCCCTTTTAAAGTAAAATACTAGGTTGAACCATATGAAACCTTGACAATTTCATATGACTCAACCTACTATTTATATCAAATCATAGGATGAATTAAATCAGAGATGAAACCAAAAAGGAGATGGCAAAAAGAAGAATGCTTCCCTTGGTTCAACTTATTTCATCATGGGCACAAATGGCCTACAAATTGTAATAAACTTAGAAAATTTCCTAAGCCCAGCAATCTTTTAACCCCAGACATGCCCTTCTACATCAACATACAGGCTTCAGAGCCCTGAGATAACCATTTCCAGCCTTGTAGCCAACCTGCCCCAGCAGGGCTTCATATGCTATCATCTTCTTGGTCCAACAGGTTTAGTGCTAATGAGAAATCTGGCTTTGTGCTCCTTTCTGGCTCCAAGCACAACTAGGACAGATGGAGGAGCCCCGAGAGCTGGAAATGACAGAATTTTGAAATTTCCCATTAAGTTGGCTTGAGTTTTAGTCACAATGTACACAAAGTAGGAGAATCTGATTTTAGGAAATTATCTAACAATTGATTTTAAACCCAAAAATGGAAATGTATTTCCCATTATTGACGACAACCTAGGAGTTACAGGGCATGTGTGGGATCTTTGCATGCATGCTCCCTTCTCCCCACTCCCATCCTTACTCTCTCTGCCAAACTTGGAGATGAAATAACCTGAAATTTGAAATTTGTGTTGTATAATCCCTTTCTATTCCCAAGCAAAAAAAAAAAAAAAAAATCCTGCTGGAAAAGTTTGCTTCTAAACTAGCCATGTTGGAGCCCTATCGTTTTCTACTGAATTTTACTTATTAATTCAGAATTATGTCCTCATGTAAAATAGATTTTGCCTTTCTGGGGCAAAGGCAGTCACAGAGATACAGGTTGGATATCACTCTGTAGGACATGTGGTCATGTTTTAAATACTTGGTACTTAGATCTACATGCTTGTCCTTTTGGCAAAGCTGAGAATTATTTTCATACTACAAAATTTTGACAGTGTAACCCCACGGTCTCAACACTCCTCAAATATCACACTAGGGAAAAATATTGAAATGCTACTGGTAAGAATGTGCCCTTTTCATGTCCAGTGTTTATATTTACTACAAATACTAGGTCTCTAAGACCTGGGTTCCTGTACTATG
Organism: Macaca mulatta; assembly: GCF_049350105.2. NCBI lineage: Eukaryota > Metazoa > Chordata > Mammalia > Primates > Cercopithecidae > Macaca > Macaca mulatta. The sequence continues at coordinate 84,143,671 of NC_133419.1, forward strand.
TAGCGTCCCCAAGACCATGACTAAAACCAAGTGTGAGAGTCAGTGCATGTTGGACAGGAAGGGATCCCAGAGTTTACCTTTTCCTATCTATGTGGTTTACATGAAAAACATCTAAAAGCCAGAAATGGAAGTAATTTGTGCAAGGTTGCCCAGCTAACAAGAGGTGCACCACAACTCACAGCTAGGTCCATGGTGCCGCATGAATCTGAATCAATGTGGGAAAAAGGAATGTTTTGACTTGTGAGACATGATTGAAAACAGAGCAAAAGGGAAACAGGAAGCTAATTAAACATCTGTGGAACCCTGTTATTTCATGGGCACTGAAGTAAACAAAGCAAAGAGGGAAAAGAAGGGAACATTAGGGACTGGCAGTGTAGCAACCAACTACGGAACAGTTACAGGGCAACAGATCTGTGGTAACCATAAGGGAGGTAATGTTTGTTAAGCATATTCCATCTGCCTAGAAGTGTGTCAAGCAATTTAATGCATCATCTCATTTAATCCTTACAACTATGCAATGAGGTAATAATAATAATAAATAATGACTACCATTTATTGAGCATCTTTTACATATAGGCTGAACACTACATTAAGCATATTATAAACAGTGTCTGATTTTATTTATACAACATGATTATGAGGTTGGTACTGTTGTTATCCACAATAGAAAGAGGAGAAAATTGAGACTTAGAGAAAACAGCATTTTCCAGATCACACAACTGGTAAATCGACGAAACAAATTAAAACCCACATCATTTTATCAAAGAACCTAGCCTTTAAATGCATCATTTTATCAAAGAACCTAATCTTTTAAATGGATCACTATTCTGGCTGTCAAGTACAGGTTGCTTAAAAATTAACACAAAACCATTATTTATCAATACTCATGGTCTTTTATTTTCCTCAAAAATAACCAGATCCAAAATAAAAGTCAGTATTTTACAAAGAATAGTCTAATTGTCTAATCTATGTTGCAAGCTGGAGTGAATCACAGTTTTGGCATTGGATCTAGAACTGTTATTGTCTGTGGTGTTAAAAAAAATTATGTGTATTAGCATGGGAAAACAATTGCATAGCCCTTTTGAATGTAAAAGGAAATGTGTTTAATGCATGTATATTGAGAAGGACGGAAGGGGGAAGAGAGAGAGAGACAGAGAGAGGCAATGTGATACAAAGAAGGAGATACTATGAATTCACTGCCTCTATGATTCTGTAGGAGGCCATGCTGTTTGTTAATTTCAGAACTGTAATTTTAAAAATTAGTAACCTTGGTAACCAAATTTATTAGTGAAGCATGCTATAGAAAACAAACATCGTGTGATGACTGGTCCTAGACAAACTGACAAGCTTTGTTTTTTGCTTTTGAAACTCCAGGCATTATTTACATACACTCAGCTCTAACACAGGATCCTTTAATTAAGACTTTTACACTTATCTGTACATAAAAATGGAAATATTTCAATAACAGCACATCTTTTTCTTTTGCTAAATTACCGGGTTAGAAAGGAAAATTAAAGAAATTCACTGAATGGTGCTGAATGATTAACTCTAAAGGTTAATTATGTCTACTTAAGTGGGACTCACTTAACTATTCTCTTCTTTGTCCACTGAAGCAGTAAGGGACTGTGACACTGCACTGAAGGACGGGAACAGGGGATGTGAGGGCTTGTTGCCAGGTGGCAGCTGTCAAGGTGATTTAATAGCTATTCAAAGACCATTTTTTCTGCTTTTCAGTTCTCCAGGAGCCAGGAGCCAGTCTACCTTAAGCTTCTTTTGATGGGGGGCAACTGTTTAGAGTGGGAGGGAAGCATGTATTTGAAATAGCACACAGGTATAAACATGGGTGATAGAAGTCTTATATTCTTGACCTTTACCACACACTTGGAGAAACGGTGCACATTAGGCTTAGACCAGAGGAAGGAGTTTAATTTTCCATTTGGATCCCCATGGAGTGCTTAGGATCATACTTTTTCCAAGGCAATTTATCACTAATTCTTCCATTCGTCCATTTGTTTATCTGTCCCTTCCCTCTCCCCAAGGGTAGGCACAGGGCTAGGTGCTTTACTTGCATATACAGGCACTAGAGCACAGTAACAGAATTAGATCTTGACTTGACTATTGGCTTTGCCACCTAAGAGCTATGTGATTTAGGACAGGCTTCTCAACTCTGAGTCATATTTTCCTAATTGTAAAAATAGGTCAATAATGTTTTATCTCTCACCAAATTGGCAGAGGGATTAAATAAGATTAAATGAGAAAATGCATAAAACATAGTCAGCATCTGATAAATAGTAGCTATATTATGTACCATCATTTCCATTTCAGGTATGAGAAAACTGAGGCTCAAAAAGCTAAGTGACTTGTTCAAGATCTTAATTCTAGTCATGAATAGAGATAAGACCTCACCCTAGGAGTATGAGAAACATACTCCTTGCAGTAGCATGCCTTTCCTTTAATAAACTCACCACCTAGGGAGGAAAATAGTCCCATAATCTTGGAGTTTTCTACAACCATTATAACGGAAGTGCTTATGAGAGTAGGTGCAGAGGTGAAAGCCTCTAGGGAGGCATGGTGCCTGACTGGAGTCTTGAAAAACCATTAAGAATCCCGTAAACAGAATGGGAAGGAGGAAGAGACAGTATGCAGACTGAAGAAAGGGCCTGTGCAAAGGAAAGGCGAAATGAAGGAACAAAGTGCTTCCTGAGGCTCCGTTCCAGGGCTTTTAGGGGAAGCAGCGGAGGAGGGTGCAGAGGTAGGCAGAGTCCAAGTTAAAATAGTCTTCTTACCTATTTGGTGATCAGGAGCCATGGGTGTGTTTTAAACAGATGGAGAAACTCAAGGGTTAAAATGGCTAGAAGCGAATCACACTTGAATCTTTTCCATTTTCACTTGGAAACAGAACATCCCTCCCACCAGGCAGGCTCCTCTAATGTTTCCATGACAACCTATTGCGAAGGCCTGGGATAGGCTAAGCCTAAGTCAGGGGAGTGGCATGGGTAAACAAGAGCACAGAGGGGAAAAGCTACGGTTAGGGTCAAACTATGGAGGCAGGCAGCAAGGGGAGTGAGGAGTTGTGTACTATGGAGTCAGGAAGAGGAGAGCAGTAAGAACCAGAAATAAGGATTGGGTAAACCTAGATGTACCTGAATTTACTGCAAGCCCAGTCATTTTGCTAGATACACATGTACACACACACATACACGCACATTCAAACTATTAATATGTTCTTTGGCGCTCGCCTGCACTCTGAACATTTTCAAAGGGACCTCATGAAAATTAAGAATTTCTAATCAGTTCATTTCATCACTGGAAATCAAAATGTAAATGTGAGAACTCTGATTTTCAAGAAATCTTACCAACCTTTTCAATCTATTTTGCAAAGTTATTTATTTTTGAACCAGGGGGTTCTATTTTTGCTAAGTGTTAGCAAATTGTAGCATCAGGTTCAAGGTTGGTTTCCAAATTCTGAGTCACCTAATGTTAAATGTGATTAAAATTGAAAGTCATTTTAGGAACTGGCCTTCCCATTAGCTAGCTGCAGCTTTGCATTAGACTTCCATGCAAGAAATATGAGACTTTAAAGAAATGATTGTTTTCAGCTTAAACATGAGCTGAGGAAGTAAAGAAAATGTTTTTAAAAGAAAAGAAACCAAAAAAAAAAGAAAGAAAAGATAAAATAGTCGTTCTGAACTTTGCTGCATACTGGGATGCTAGCAAAGCTTTAAAAACACTAATGCCTGGGGACCCGTTCCCAGAGACTGATTTAGAGTAGGTCTGGGCTGGGGTGAGATATCAGGGTTTTTAAGGGCTCTACAGGTGTTTCTTACCTGGAGCTAAGATTGAGACACAATGAGATAAAGCAGAGAGGCAGCTAGTAAACAAGTTGATTTTTGGCCCCTTTCTAGAAAGAAAGCCAGTGTGAACTGGATAAAGCAGGAAAGAGGCTGAGACCTGATTTACAATGGCAGTGGCACCCCGCTTCTGATCAACGTAAATTCTAAATTCAGTTTAGGGTGGGAAGGTGGAGTTGGAGGTTCCTTTATTATTGGTCCCTCCACTACACTGGGAGTACCCTAAAGCAAGGATTGAGTACTTTTATCCTTGTATTCCTTGGACATGTCTAACTGTCTGCAATATGGGATATCAATAGTTGTTTGTAAAACAAATGAATGAAAAAGTTAGAGGTAGAGTACGTGAAATGAATGTTGCAGAGACTCAATTTTTACCAGACTTCTCTCTTAGCACATTCAAGAAGTCATGCTCATGGGCAACTGCAGCGTGCTTTGACAGAAAAAAAAAAAAAAAACAAGCTGAGCATGGTAGATCATGCCTAAAATCTCAGCACTTTGGGAGGTGGAGGTGGGTGGTATGCTTGCACCCAGGAATTTGAAACCAGCCTGGGCAACATGGCCAAACTCCATCTCTACAAAAAACACAAAAATTAGCCAAGCCTGGTGGTACGTACCTGTAGTTTCAGCTAGTAGGGAGGCTGAGGTGGGAAGATCACCTGAGCCTGGGGAGGTCGAGGCTGCAGTGAGCCATGATCACACCACTGTACTCCAGCCTGGGCAACAGAGCAAGACCCTGTCTCAACAACAACAACAACAGCAACAACAAACCAACCAGATGCTATCTTTAATTTCAGTGAACTTAACAAATATTTATGCAACTTTCTGTCTAGGTTCTGTGCTAGATCCTCAGAACCACAGACCGAGACTTCCAACAAAAGATTAAGTTCTAAAAACCTATCTGATTAGTCCAATATTTTAAGAAGTACTTGTTTTTCAATGGCATAGCACAACTGATTTGCTTTGGGTGGCTTAAAAAGGGTAGCAAGTAGTATTTTGGATGGAGCTAGGGCAGATCATTCAGCATTTCTTTGTGTTTGCAACAGTGTTTCATATAAGCAAATTTCTAAAAGCAGTGTTTCCCAAACTTGCTTTTACCTAAGTAGCACCTGGGGTTCTTGCTACATTTCTGAGGAATACATTACCAGGCAAGTTTAGAAAGCACCATTACAGAGAGTCTGCAAGTCTTCAGAATATCTTATTCTGCATCAAAGTCCTGACTGCAGCATTATTACAAGTGAAATGATGACGGTGGAGTTGGGAGAAGGAAAGGAAACAGGAAATGACAAATAACAGGGTTATGTTGTGACAGGCACTTTACAAGGGAATTGACGTTACTGTTGGCTATAATACTTGCAACAACGCTTTATTAAAATGAATACTATTATTCCTATTCTAGCAACACGACCCAAAGGTCATAATCGCTCTCAGCTTCTATCATCATGGGTTCATTTTGCCTGTTCTTGAATGTTATATAAATCATATTGTGGTGCGCAGAATAACACCCCCCCATCCCTAATCCCTGGAATCTGTAATATGTTCCCTTATATAACAAAAGAGACTTTGCAGATATGATTAAGGTTAAGAAACTTGAAATGTGGAGATTATCCTGGATTATCCTTCGTGGATTCAATCTCATCACATCAATCCTTAAAAGCAGACTATCTTTTGCAGGTGGGTCAGAGAGATACAGCATGAAAAACACTCAACTTGCAATTGTTGATTGTGAAGATGGAAGAAGGGGGCCACGAGCCACGGAATGCAGCAGCCTCTAGATGGCGATGGTCCTAGGCTGACAGGAACAAGATAACAGGGACTTTGGTCTGCATAGAATTGAATTCAGCCATCAATTCAAATAAACTGGAACTGGATTCTACCCTAGAACTTCCAGAAAGAAACACAGCCTGCTGATACCTTGATTTTAATCTGGTGAGATGCATAGTGGACTTCTGATCTACAAAACTGTAAGATGATGTGTTTTTTTAAGCCATTAAGTTTGTAGTGATTTGTTTCTAGAGCAATCTAGAAAACTAATATGCATATAGTTGTGTGTGTGTGTGTGTGAGTCTGGCTTCTTGCACTCAATATTATATTTGCAAGATTCCTATCTGCTGTTGTATGTAGCAGTTATTGATTTTCATTGTTGCATAGTATTCTTTTGTTCAAATATACCACAATTTATTTACCTATTCTATTGTTGATGGACATTTGGATATTCCCAGGTTTAGGCTATTACAAACAATGCTGCCATGCACATTCTTGTATATATTTTTGTTGAACACATGTACTCATTACCATTGGATATATACCTAAGGAGAGATCATAGGGTATATGTTCGGCTCTGATAGATACTTCCAATGTGCTGGTTTACTTCCCATGAGCAATGTTTGAGACTCTCTACATGTTCACAAATACTTGGTATGAACAGTCTTTAATTTTAGCTATTCTGGGAGTACCACCATTTCCTGTGAATTGACCATTTTACATATCCTCTTTTAAGAAATGCCTGTTCTTTCATCCATTAAAAAAATTATTTTTTTTTCCTCAATGACTTGTAGCTGCTCTTTACATATTCTGAAGATAAATTTCTTTTCTAGACGTCTGGATTACAAATATCATTTGCTGTGCTCTGTCTTGACCCATTCTCTTCATGGTGTCTTTAGATGAACAGAGGTTTGCATTTTAATGTAGTTTATCGATATTTTCCTTTATGATTAGTATGTTTTGTGCCTGTTTAAGACTTAATCTTTGCCTATCACACACATATGAAGCTACTTTGCAATATTATCTTCTAGACTTTTATTGTTTTACTTTTTATATTTTTATCTATAATCCAGGTAGAAAGATTTTTGTGTGTAGTGTGAGGTTGGGTCAAGAGCCATTTTTTTAAAAAAAAGGATATCCAATTGATGCAGTATCATTTACTAAAGAGATCATTCTTTTCCACTTCAAAGTAATTTTGCTTTTGTCATAAAATCAAGAGGTTGTATGTGTGTGTTATTGTTTCTGCACTCTATTTTATTCCATTGGTCTACTTGTCTATACTTGCACCAATTTCATACTGCCTGTAATTGTGTAACCTCATAATAAATCCTAACATCATATAATGTAAATTCTCTGACTTCATTTTTCTGTGTTTTGCCTATTGTTGGTCTTTTACATTTCCATATTAATATTAGAATCACTTTGTGAAATCTACCACCATCACCAACAAACAAATAAAAAATATCTTTTGAGGTGTTGATAGGAATTGCAGTGAATCAATATATCAGTTTGGGAGAACTGAAATCTTTGCCACATTGCATCTTCCTATTCATGAATAAGGTATACCCCACATTTATGCAACTTCTTTTAATGACATTTGTGGATTTTTTGTATAGCAGTGCTCTTTTGTTAGTTCTATTCCTATAACTTTAATGTTTTTCACTCCTACTGTAAATGATATGTTAAGTTTAGTTTTCTTATTGTTTAGTATCATTATATGGAAATACAACTGATTGATATTAACCTTGTTATTTAGTAAAATTGCTAAAGTTACTTTTTAATTATAGCAGTCTATCTAGTTATTTTGAATTTTAAACATACACAATTATGTTACCAGAAAATAAGGATCATTCAATTGTTTTCCTTCCAATCATCTTACTTTTTCTTGCACCTCCATTTAATAGCAGTGGTGATAGAAGGGTAGAGTAGTGATAGAAGGTGCCTCATACCTGCTTCCAGGGAAAAAGCTTCCAAAATTTCATTATTAAGTATGGTGTTTAGGCTGGCTCCCTGGTTCATGCCTGTAATCCCAGCACTTTGGGAGGATCACTTGTGGCCAGGAGTTAGAGACCAGCCTGACCAACATGGTGAAACTCCGTCTCTACTAAAATACAAAAATTAGCCAAGCATGGTGGTGCATGCCTATAGTCCCAGATACTCAGCAGGATGAGGCATGAGAATCACTTGAATAGGGGAGGCAGAGGTTGCAGTGAGCCAAGATCTCGGCACTGCATTCCAGACTATGTGGTGGAGTGAGACTGTGTCTCAAAAAAAAGTATGATGTTTTCCTTTTATTAGATTTAGGAAGCCCATTATTTTTCAAGTTTTCTAAGAACTTTTGTTCACAGATGAGTTTTGAATTTTATTGAATGGTTTTCCTATAATATTTAGATGATCATCTGAATCTTATCTTTTATTCTGTTAATGTTGTGATTTTCTAATGTTAAAGTGGTCTTTCATTTCTGTAATAAATTCCAGCAGGTCATGATATATTATTCTTTCTATATATCACTAGATTTATTTTGCTAATATTTTATTTTATATTTTTAATTTGATGTTTATGAGAGAGATTGGAGTATAAATTTCCTTTCTTACAATGACCTTGTTATGTTTTGGTATCACAGTGATGTTAACATTGTAAAAAGCTAGGAAGTACCCTATCTTTTCTAATTTCTCCAAGAGTTTGTATAAGATGCTAGTTGATTTACAAACATTATTCCTCATAAACTTTAAATGAGTATTTCTATTATACTCATTTTATGGAAAAAGTGGAGGCCTAGAGGGAGAAGTAGTAAGTTACTAAGGTCACAAGAAAGGTGCTAAGTGACCAAGCCAGAATTTAAGTCCAGGTATTTCTGATTCCAGAACCCAAGCTTTTGGCCTACCCCACTCTGCTATGAACTCATAAATGCATGGCTGACTGAATTAGAATTCTAGAGGACTTAACATGTCATTCTATGGTAGCGTATACTTTTTTTTTTTTTTTTTGAGACGGAGTCTCGCTCTGCCGCCCAGGCTGGAGAGCAGTGGCTGGATCTCGGCTCACTGAAAGCTCCGCCTCCCGGGTTCACGCCATTCTCCTGCCTCAGCCTCCCGAGTAGCTGGGACTACAGGCACCCGCCACCTCGCCCAGCTAATTTTTTGTATATTTAGTAGAGACGGGGTTTCACCATGTTAGCCAGGATGGTCTTGATCTCCCGACCTCGTGATCCACCCGCCTCGGCCTCCCAAAGTGCTGGGATTACAGGCGTGAGCCACCGTGCCCGGCCGGTAGTGTATACTTCTTACGGAGGGGAAATATACTGCCAAAGATAACAACAACAACAAAAATACAGTTTTACTTTTGGAACCTACTACAAAAGACTCCATCATAGTTAGCTTCTCAAATCTCCCCTATTTCCTACCCTCTGCATATGCGCCTGATCCTGGAGCAGAATTTGTGTTCACAATAATAGCTTATTATTTTCTTCTGTTTTTTTTTTTTTGTTTTTTTTTTTGTTTTTTTTGCAACTAACTTTAGCTGGATGCTGGAAGACATGTCTGATTCATCTTTTTACCTCTGACAGCATCCTATGTAGTATTTTATAATTAATAGTCACTGAAGAAAAACTTAAACCCGTATCCATTCCATCATACTTGCGCTAAGGCAGTTAGAAGATTCTGCAATCCTCTTATCCTCTGTGTAGCATCCCGTAGCAGGAAACCTCATGCCTCTTTGCTAAGGATGCATCGTCAACGAATGCATCCCATGGTTTGCATCCCAACTAGTATAACTTCATGTCAAAGATCTACTCATTGATCATCTTTAAGGTCCTCATTTATTACTGAGGGAGTTGCACTATACATTAGATGACTGTATTTCCTAAAACTTATAGAACTTGCTTCAATAATTTTAAGTACCTATAGGAATGAGAGAGCATATATGAAATCAAGTGCATCTAAGAAAATGAGGTATTTCTGGAAGCCATGGAAATTAAGGTTAAGAGCAGGTATTTGGCATAGGATAGAACTGAGTTTTTATCATGTTGTCCTTCTTCGCTGTGTAAATTTAGGTGATAACGTAAGCTCTCTAACCTTGGTTTCATTAACTGTAAAGTGGGATAGTAATGATACTCTCTCACAGATACTATGAGAATTGAATGTTCACTGCTAGCTCCTCATCCTCAGGATACCTGAATCTGTGATGTAATGGAGGGCTCGTAAGAGGATTTGAGCGCGTTGTGGAGGTGGAAGTATCATAGGGGCCCCTATTTATGAGGAAAGGGGCAGGAACACAGAATTTTAGGAAAAGAGAAAAGTTATCTTATGAAAAGCCAGCAGGGGTGTTCATTCAGCATAGGTCTTTTAGGTGAGAAACTCCCCACTCATCTGGATTTACTGCAACCAGAAACACAAGCAGAGACCCCTTCCTGATGATTGGCTAGGAACCCTCATTAACAGGAAAAAGAAAGATGAAACTGGCTCCAAGAAAGCCACTGGAACTGGTAAAGAGGTTTGTCTAGAGTAAGAGCTACAAAGTTAATTTAAATGAGAATTAGATTTTCATGTTAGAGGGCATTAGAAGCTATTAAATACACCGTTTGTTGCAAACTTCTACTCAGTTCACACCACATTTTCTCATTATTTTACCCGTGGAATCAGATAATTGTATGACTTCTTAATATATAAAAGTATGGAATCCTGAGTTTTAAAGGAACATGTCTGCATTTTAAGACAATTAAGGGGAAAAAGTACATGAGGTAAGCAATCTGGTTTGAAACAATGTAGAATATACCATGTTATAAAATACAATGAAAGATTCTATAATGTAATGATACCTTTAAAAAATCTGTTTTTTAAACACATAAAATTGTATATACAAAACGTGTAACTTTTTGCATATCAATTATATCTCAATAAAGCTGTCAAAAAGTGGGTCTATTTTTAAAATGTAGAAAAAATGACAACTTTAAAAATGAAAAATAATTTTGATGATGAAAGATTCCTTTTTATCTTTTAATAAGTACCACTGAAAAGCATCAGCTTATCACAGAAGATGGATCTCGGCTTCTTATTTATTGAGAAAATGGCATAAAAGATGAAGAAAGCATAGGTACACAAAGAAAAATAAAATCTGAAAGATGTCTTTCTTTTTTAAGAAAAGGACAAAGTTAAAAAATGCATTCCTAAGGATCTTAGAATGGTTCAGATCCAAAATACTCAAGATTAAGAATTAAACAACTTAGTCATCATGATGCTTGTTTTAATTTTTTTAGCTATAAGGTAAGATTATACGGATAGAAAAAAATGCGGAGATCTATCCAGTGAGGTTTTAAAACTACGAATTTATAATATTTGGAGGACTTTTTCTGATGCTCAGATTATGTTCATATGTTTCTTTTGGCATTAAAATGCCCTTTCTTCTAGGAAATGATGGCAATATTAAAGAGAAACCAATTCAAATATATATTATAATTTGCCTTTTTGTTTATTATTTTTAGAATTCTTACTTGGTGCAATGTAGTTGTCAATTCCATATCAACTCCATGATTTTTTTTTTTTTTAAATTGTAATGTTGCCAGCCAGGGGAATTTACAAATCTTGCAGCCTCTCAATTTTGGCAATGACATAGGAGAAACACACAAGCATTAAACTGGTCCCACTGTTTTACAAAGTCCTCTGAGGCACTTTTATGTATTTTCTTTAAAATTTAGGCCTAAAGAGAAAGGCCAAGGGGCAGAAACTTTTGCAGAACAAGAAGACTAAAGTGTCCTGCAGGTGCTAAATAAATGTGAAATGATGCCACTTAGCTTTTGAAAGATTTGGTTTAGTGAAGACAGATGACTCAAAGTGGACCCTTAACAGTTCAGGACAAGTGAGAATGTAAAGTTTCTCAAGCAGGAAGCAGGCTGGAAGAAAATGTTTCTACATATCATAAAAGCAGGCATATGCTTAATTTGTATAAAATACTCTTTTAGAAAAAGGATAAAGCCTGGATCCTTGAAAATGTTCCCAGTGCTGATTTTGTGTTTCTTACCGCTACTATACTACATATTAAGGAAAATAATCATGCTTTCAGTTTTGAATGAAATGTCCTAAGTCGGGGGACAACAGGAATGCTTCATGGGTATAAGACCTGTGTTCCACTGTCCCACACCTGGCATTATGCTCTGCTCTCACTTTCTTGCTACTAATTTTTTATTTGGATTGATTGATTGAGACAGAGTCTTGCTCTGTTACCCAGGCTAGAGTTCAGTGGCACGATCTCAGCTCACTGCAACCTCCACCTCCATGGCTCTAGCGATTCTCCTGCCTTAGCCTCCTGAGTAGCTGGGATTACAGGCACCTATCACCATGCCAAGCTAATTTTTGTGTTGTTTTGTTTTGATTTTGGTAGAGATGGGGTTTCACCATGTTGCCCAGGCTGGTCTTGAACTCTTGACCTCAAGTTATCTGCCTGCCCTGGCCTCCCAAAGTGCTGGGATTACAGGTGTGAGCCACCATGCTCGGCTTTGCTATTAATTTGTGAACAAGAATTGAGCATTTTCATTTTGCACTGGGCCTCTGCACATTATGTAGCAGGTCCTGGGTGAGGCATTGTGATAGGTACTTCAACTGTGCTCTTTAATGTGAGAATTTATAGGCAGATAGCTATGCTGGCTGTAGAATCCATCCTGGAAGAAGAGAGGCAGGGACCTAGCTCATACAATTGTAATGACCATAACTCATTAGGGATTCTCTCAATTTAATCACAAATCTATATGCTCTGGACATCTTCAAACTAGAATACAGGATCTAAGGTGACCATATAATACTCAACTGTCTATTCGACATTTAATAAAATGTGTAAGTAGTTCTATTAAAACTCATGTACTTTGCAACGTGACAGTAAATAAAACACAAAGCAAACACTAGAAATATACATATATGTGTATGTGTATATATATACACATATATATATATGAGTTGTGTTTACACATTCTTAAAGAGAGGATAAGATTAGTGAAGGACTTGGTGCTATTTTATGCTTAGAGAAAAGAGTATATAGCTTAATATTCTGAATCTCAGATTCTTTATCTGAAAACTATGGGAAAAATAATACTTACTTACAGGCTGGACACATTGGCTTACACTTGTAATCCCAGCACTTTGGGAGGCCAAAGTGAGAGGATCATTTGAGCCCAGGAGTTTGAGACCAGTCAGGGCAAAATAGGGAAACCCTGTCTCTACAAAAAATAAACATTAGCAGGCATGGTGACACACACCTGTAGTCCCAGCTACTTGGGAGGGAGGTGGGAGGATTACTTGAACCTAGGAGGTTGAGGGTGCAGTGAGCCATGATTGTGCCACTCACTCCAGCTTGAGTGACAGAGCAAGACTCTGTCTCAAAAATAAATAAATAAATAAATACATAAATAAATAAAACAAAACCTATGTACAGACATATTGTATCACATAAAATTAAATATGTGAAAACTGCTTAATAAAGCCATATGAAACAATAGGTAGGGGGAATAGAATAGCATGCTTAGGTCCTAGTCCCCATTTAGTCTCTTAGGAGTAAAACTGAAATCTGATCTCAATTTTTTCTTCTCTGAAATGGAGATAATAATAAAGTCTGTCATACAGAGTTTTGTGAGAATTAAAATAATCTACATAAGGTGATTAGCAAACTGCCTGGCACATAATAAGTCTGCCTCTCCACAGCCTTGCCAGCATCTGTTATTTTAAAATGTTTTAAATTATAGCCATTCTGGCTGGTGTGAGATGGTATATCATTGCAGTTTTGATTTGCATTTTTCTGAGGATTCGTGATGATGAACATTTTTCACACGTTTGTTGACCACGTGTATGTCTTCTTTAGAGAAGGGTCTGTTCATGTTTTTTGCCCACTTTTTAATGGGGTTATTTGTTTTTTGCTTGTTGAATTACTTAAATTCCTCATAGAATCTGGATATTAGACCTTTGTCAGATGCATAGTTTGCAAATATTTTCTCCCATTTAGTAGGTGGTCTGTTTACTCTGTTGATCGTTTCTTTTGCTGTACAGAAGTTTTTTAGTTTTATTAGGTGCCACTTGTCCATTTCTGTTTTTGTTACAATTGTTTTTGAGAATTTAGTCCTAAATTCTCTCCAAAGACCAATGTCCAGAATGGCATTCCCTAGTTTTTCTTCTAGGATTCTCATAGTTTGAGGTCTTGCATTTAAATCTCTAATCCAGCCAGGTATGGTGGCTCATGCCTATAATCTCAGCACTTTGGGAGGCTGAGGTGGGTGGATTAGTTGAGGTCAGGGGTTCGTGACCAGTCTGCCCAACATGGTGAAACCCTGTGTCTACTAAAAAATACAAAAATTAGTCATGTGTGGTAGCATGAATCTGTATTCCCAGCTATTCAGGAGGATGATGTGAGAGAATTGCTTGAACCCAGGAGGTTACAGTGAGCTGAGATCACGCCACTGCACTCCAGCCGGGTGACAAAGTGAGATACTGTCTCAAAAATAAATAAATAATTATTTCATCCATCTTGAGTTAATTTCTGCATATGGTGTGAGGTAAGGGTCCACTTTCATTCTGCAGATGGCTGGCTACCACCATCTAGCACCATTTATTGAATAGACTATCTTTTCTCCATTGCTTATTTTTGTCAACTTTGTTGGAGATCAGATGGCTGTAGATGTGTGGCTTTATCTGGGTTTGCTTTGCCGTTCCATTGTTCTACACATCTGTTTTTGTTCCAGTACCGTGCCATTTTAGTTACTGTAGCTTTATAGTATAGCTTGAAGTTGCAAAATGTGATGTCTCCAGCTTTGTTCTTTTTGTTTAGAATTGGTTTGGCTATTCAGGCTCTTTTTTGGTTCCATATAAATTTTAGAGTGTATTTTCTAAGTCTGTGAAAAATGACATTGGTAGTTTGATGGTAACAGTGTTGAATCTGTAGATTGCTTTGGGCAGTATGGCCATTTTAACAATATTGATTCTTCCAATTCATGAGATTGGAGTGTTTTAAAATTTGTGTCATCTATAACTTCTTTAACAGTGTTTTGTAGTTCTCCTTGTAGAAATCTTTCACCTCCTTGGTTAGATGTATTTCTAGGTTTTTTACTCTTTTTTGTGGCTGTTGTAAATGGAATTTGGTTCTCAGCTTGAAGGTTATTGGTGCTACTACAGAAATGCTATTAATTTTTGTATATTGATTTTGTATTCTGAAACTTTATTGAAACAATTTATCAGTTCCAAGAGCCTTTTGGTGGAGTCTTTAGGGTTTTCGAGGTATAGAATCATTTTCAGTGCAGAGATAAATTGGCTTCTTCTTTTCCTATTTGGATGCCTTTTATTTCTTTCTCGTGGCTGATTACTCTGGCTAGGCCTTCCAGTACTATGTTGAATAGGAGTGGTAAGAATGGGCTTCCCTGTCTTTTTCCTGTCCTTAAGAGGAATGCTTCCAGCTTTTGCCTGTTCATTATGATGTTGGCTGTGGGTTTGTCATAGATGACATTTGTTATTTTGAGGTATGTTTCTTCTATGCCTAGTTTGTTGAGGGTTTTTATCATAAAGGAATGTTGAATTTTAAAGTTTTTCCATGTCTATTGAGATGATCATTTGGTTTTTGTTTTTAATTCTGTTTATGTGGTGAATCACATTTATTGATTTGCATATATTGAACCAACCTTGCATCCCAGGAATGAAGCCTACTTGATGGTGGTGAATTAACTTTTTGATGTTCTGCTGGATTTGATTTGCTAGGATTTTGTTGAGGACTGTTGGTCTGTGTTCATTAGGGATACAGTCCTGTGATTTTTCTTTCTTTCCTTTTCCTTTTCTTTCTTTCTTTCTTTTCTTTTTTCTTTTCTTTTTTCTTTTTTTTTTTTTTTTTTGCTGTATCTTTGCCAGGTTTTAGTATCAGGGTGATAATAGCTTTGTCAAATAAGATAGGGAAGAGTCCCTCCTCAATTTTTTGGAATAGTTTCAGAAGAATTGGTATCAGCTGTTCTTTGCACATCTGATAGAATTTGGCTGTGAATCCATCTGGTCCAGGGCTTTTTTTGGTTGCTAGGTTTTTAATTACTGATTCAATTTAAGAACTCAATATCATTCTGTTCAGGGTTTCAATTTTTTTCTGATTCAATCTTAGAGGTTGTGTGTTTTGAGGACTTTATCCATTTCCTCTAACTTTCCAGTTTGTGTGCATAGAAGCATTTATAAAATTCTCTGAGGATCTTTTGTATTTCTGTGGGATCAGTTGTAATGTCACCTATGTCATTTCTGATTATGCTTATTCAGATCTTCTCTTTTTTTTCTTCGTTAACTAGCTAGTGGTCTACTGATCTTGTTTATTGGTTCAAAGAAACAACTTTTGGTTTTGTTGATTCTTCATATGGATTTTGGGGTCTCAATTTTGTTCAGTTCTTCTCTGATTTTAGTTATTTCTTTTAATCTGCTGGCTTTGGGGGGTTTGTTCTTGTTTTTGTAATTCTTCTAGATGTAATGTTAGATCATTAATTTGAGATCTTTCTAAGTTTTTGATGTAGGTATTTAGTGCTATAAACTTTCCTCTTAACACTGCTTTTGTTGCATCCCAGAGATTTTTGTATATTGTATTTCTGATTTCATTTATTTCAAAGATTTTTTTTTTTTATTTCTGCCTTAATTTTGCTATTTACCCAAAAGCCATTCAGGAGCAAGTTGTTTAATTTCCATGCAATCGTGTAGTTTTGAGAGATCTTCCTGGTGGTAATCACTATTTTTATTTCACTGTGATCTGAAAGTGTGGTTGGTATGATCTCGATTTTTTTGAACTTATTGAGAATCACTTTATGGCTGAGCTTGTGGTTAATCTTACAATATGTTCCATATGCATATCAGAAGAATGTACATCCTGTGTTTGATGGGTATTCTGTAGACGTCCAATTGGTTCAGTCACATTGAAGTCTAGAATTAAATTTAAATCAAATTTAAGTCCAGAATTTCTTTGTTAGTTTTTCTGCATCTATGATCTAATGCTGTCAATGAGGTATTGAAGTCTCCAACTATTACTGTGTGACTAAGTCTTTTCATAGGTCTAGAAGGTTTTATGAGTCTGGGTGCGCCAATGTTGGGTGTGTATATATTTAGGATAGTTAAGTCTTCTTGTGGAATTGAACTCTTTATCATTGTGTACTATCCTTCTTTATCCTTTTTTTTTTTTAACTGCTGTTGGTTTAAAGTCTATTTTATTTTATATAGGAATAGTGACTTTGGTTAAATAATTTTTGAAAATTTAATCTGAGATGATTACCAAATAGGGTTGCATATTAATCTGATTAACAAGGGGCAAGGAGTCTAGTCAGTAAACAATTTGCAAGCCATGACGTAATTAGGTAAAATGTTAAATAGAGTTAAACTCGCTCCAATTTAGTGACATCTGTAATCCATTCATTTTAATTGATTCAGCAGTTACTATATGCCAGACTGTACAGATGCAGACTTTAAGCAGATGAAATCTCCATCTTTGAGATACTCACAGTCCAATGGAGGGGGCAGGTGAGTCCACGTACAGGAAACAGCACGTGAAGACTGGAGGAGAGCTGTTTTTGTGATGCACAGGAAAACAGAGGAGCATGTGCTTGACTCCACCAGTCATTGGTGGCTCTCTTAATACCGTTTTCTGTTTAATCATCTTTAACTGCTAATCAAAAAGTTCATTCCACAAGTATTTAAAGTTAATTTAAAGAAGTGTCAGACACTGTTCAAACACTGAGACTAAAGGACAAGTGATTTGCGTCTTTAATGCCTTGTTCCCTTGAAACCAACCTAACCTACATGATTGGCAGTTGGGCAAGGGGAAGAGGGGAACTCCCTCAATTTTTTCTGCCCTCCCTTCTCACCTATCCTCCTGTGAGCATTCTGTGTTTTACCTTTTACTGTTCTGTTCTCTCCTTTTTAGATAGAGCTGTCTGGTTTGTTCTAGAAATTAGTCATTTTGGGTTATGAGGTGAAGTACCTCCTATGGAGATGAGAGATTTCTGGAAATATGATTGCCATGGATTAGTGGAGAGGTAAGCAGAATCTAGGTTGTAGGAATGATCTGTGGGCCCCTTAACGGTAGAAAAGAAGTTTTATTAATCTTTTTATTCCCAGAGTCTAGCAGAGTATGAGGTAGATGTCTATCGCTCAGAAGAGGTTTTCTGGATGAATCAGTTAATGACAGGCCAACCATTAACAGTAATGAGATCTGGATTCTAGATCTTTAAGTGGAAGAATGTAGGAAAACATGATGGTCAATGGAAGAGTCACCCAGGATACTTTTGTCCCTCTTCCTATAGAAATATAAAAATTAAAAACCTTTTAAAATCAGGTAGCCTATGATTGCAGGGGAAAGAGGAAACTCCCAAGTCCACAATGACTCCTCCTTCTTTCTATTTCTGGCATAAAATTAGCTGCCTAAAGACAAAGCCTTTTATTCCACAATTAAGGATACAATTAAACATGCAAATACCTGAAAGAGTAAGCATTATGTTAATGGGTCTGAAAATATAAATGAAGAATCAAAATCTATCCTGCTTTAAAGAAGGCACCAGTTTAGGAGGTAGGCTCTAAGTACTTGAAGCAATAAAAGGAACTCACCTTTGCCTAACAAGTCCCATATAGTAGCCTCCTTCATACATTCAGTTTAACTTCATCCTAATAAGCCTGTGAACTAGGTACTATGTCCATTTTATAAATGCGACACTCAAGTTTTAGCAAACAATAAGCTATGCACAACTATCATTATTCATAATGACAAGTTATGAATTCTGGATGAGAAGCCAGGTCTATTTGGAGGAAATCAGTACAAAGTATAAAACAGAAGTTATATCATCAATATGAATTTAACCAGTGCCCTTATAAGTCTAGACTCTATCCAGACTTTCTGCTTCATCCTGTTAAACTGCTTCAGGTACCTTCTTATGTTCCCCTCCCAGTTACCTTTGCCCCTACTAAGATTTTAAGAGAAGAGTAATTCTGAATTCAACAAGTTTCTATTTCCTATTCTGCTGCAACATATCATAGTCAATATGTTTCTAAGTGAATGACTAATGACGTTGTTAAATAAGAATTATGAGGAAATGAACGTGTGCAATAAAAATACCACTGTCAGCTAGCCCTGTGCCAAGTACTGGGCAGGAGGGTGCACACAGCTGACTGTGGCATGTTCTCTGGGAAACAGCTAACATATTGGGTCCAAGATTGGAGGGGAAGAAGACAAAAATGTGACTCATAACACAGTCCACAGACTTTATGGCTTTGCCTTAAATGTTTTCAAGAAATCCATTGCCAAGTGAAGCTGGAAGCAGTTTGTACCACTGGAGTGAAGAATTCTGCCATTCCACACTCTTCTTTAACATCCCCAGGCTACTAACCTGCAGTTAAATGGGGCAGAAAATAGAGTGAAAAGATATGTTTGCTACTATAGAAAAAAATAAATGACCAGAGTGTCTTACATGATGATGTAGCTTTTCCCTCCCACCAAAATCAACCAGGTGGGAACACCCTTCACCCAGAATAAAAGCTCAAAGGCAAAGTGTCCAGGATGGAATGTGTTTTCTTGAGAGTGCCCTTGATATAACCTTAGTTCCCAGGAATAGAAAGACTAATTGTGTTGAGAATGAGGTTCACCCTGGGCCCTTCCCTCATCTCAAGTTTTCTGACTAAGAGGGTATAGGCTGTGCGTGCTCGTCTAAATCCATTATTAAATTAGGTCCCAATTTAAAGAGTTTGTCAGAGTTTAGCAAACAAATGAAACAGCCTAAAAGGCCTTGCAGCACCAGATATTTTCTGGAGATCCCAGTAGCAGCAGGTAGAGTCTGCATCCTGAAGATACAACCAGACTCGATGCACTTGGTGTCAGCCAAGCTGGTATTGGATTGCCACAGGATTGTTCAAATACCTTGGCTTATATTTTAATATTTTCTCTCACATTTGTATAGGAAAGATAGTCTTGGAATTAATTCATTTAACAAATGTTTCCTAAGGAGAATTCTTTGTGCCAAGCACTGTGGCATAAAGCACTGAGCTATGAAACATCAAGACATTACTGGGATTTGCAGGTCCAGTATTGAATAATATTGATTCATTTCAAAACATTTTATCACAAAAGTTTAACAAGGACCAGAGTAGTCACTATGTTAACAGGTGAGTTTCAAATATTAGTGGTCTTCTGGGCAAATTTCACTTTAGGACATCTTATAGGCATGTTGTAAAAATCAAAATAGGATAATTGCAAGGCACATAACACATGGGGTATCAGGAAGTGAGTTACCATAATGGTCTGCATACTATTTGGATCGCCTATAGATCTAGACTGTGAGAAACTTGAGGAAAGGAGTTCTGTGGTATTATTCATCATTGTGCCCTTAACATCTACTACAGACTGGTACATTGCAAGTAAGTACAAATACCACATTTATTGAATGAAAGAATCAAGGCATGAAGGAATCAATGTATGAATGCCTTAAGTTAAACAAGGGGCAAGAGGCTAACCTGAGTGCATCTGTCATATTACATAGCCTTTGAGGCAAACACTGTCTCAGGTAGTAGTAACTTTGAGTAACATATAGACTTAGAACCACTGTAAAATAAATAAGACTTCGAAATTCAGAACAAAACTATGAGCAAGGGGCTGGAAAGGGGCGAAGAATGCCTAGGGGAAATAGAAGAAATCATGTGGTTAGGAAGACCGATAACATATATGAAGACTTGGAATGGCCTACTGCATATGCAGTGAGTTTTTTTATCATGTGGCTTCTACTGAATTCTTTTCAGATTCTGCCTCTGGGTAGAGCCTTGTTTGGGTGAGAAATGCTGATGAGTTAACAGAGCTGAGCATTCTGGAGCCATGGAATGCTGACCATCCCCTTCAGGCTTCATGGGGTCTAGAGGAGCAAAAATCTAAAAGTCATCAGAAAGTCTATCCTTCTTCCTTTGCTGAAGGTAAGCAATGGGATAATCTCACTGCTGAGAAAACAGCGTCTTAGTTGCAACCAATTCTGTGGTCTCTCTGTCTGACAGGGAAAAGGTGGCTTCATAATAAATGATGAATATTACCAACATTTATCAACTACTTCCCATGTGCCAGGTATCTAAATTCACTAGTTTATTTAATCCTCACAACCACTTTATGGTATCCTATTACTATACTCATCTTCACAGATAAAGAAAGCCCAGAGAGACTGATTTGTCTGTGGTCATAGAGTTAGGATGCGGCAGAACTATGATTCATATGTTTTTCTATCTGGAAGAATCTAGCAACTGTGTGCTTAAATGTTGCTCTCCAATGTCTCACAAATAGGATCTGAATGTCCATGCTCATGTTGTCTAGCTGTGTGATCTTGGGGGGAATCATTTAACTTCTCCGAGTTTCAGTTTCTTCATCTATAAAATGGAGGCAACATCCCCTGAATCATAGGGTTTTTGGGAGAATTCTGTGGGATAATACATGTAAAACAATAGAATAATGGTTGACCCATAGAAAGTGTCTGACAAATACTTCCCTCTATTTCTACTGCCTCATCTGTGGCAGGGATAACTGCCTTCCAAGTTGGTTACAACATCAAGGGTCTAAGGATCCTCGATATGTTTAATATAAGGTAGTGAAGACACTCTCTTTTTTTTGTCTGTGTACCATGTCATATGCCTGGAATGTTCCCTCTTGTTTACTCCATCTGTAAGCTGTAAATCATGGCCCATTAGTGAGTTATTAAATCAAGTTAATGAGCTATGATCTCCATTTTTTAAAAAGGAGAGAAACAAATAGAACGGAAAATAACAAAGTACACTGTATACAAAAGGTGTTATTCCTATTTAACAAAACTTTTCTGTTTTATGTGTGTATGTATTTACTGGGTCAGGATAAAGAATGTACTTCTTACTTTGCATCTAAATATTTGAAAGGCTCTCGGTTACCTCATATAAGAGCTTCAAGAATTATTCGGATATGCTTCCATGGAAGCAATCAAGATTCCAGGCCTTTCTAGAACTAACAGATCTTTTCATATCACATTGCATTTAATTATCTTCCCTTCATCTGTCTTCCCCAGCAGACATAAGTTTCTTGCAGACAGGAAACATGACTGTTACTGCTGTGTCCTCAGTGTCCATTATAGGTCCTTGCACATAATATATACTCAAAAATGTTTGATGAAGGCCTGAATAAATCACGGCAACTGTTTCTTAAATCCACATTCAAAACTCAGAGGTTATTTGCCTGAACTCTCAAAATCGATATCTTTTATTAACAAATGAACAGGGCTAAGTTTTTCTTTTACATTATTTCCTGTGACCTTTTTCTCCTTCCCCTTGGTGGAATGATTTGCTTTTTTTCCTTGCCCTCCTGGGTATTCTAACTTTCCTTTTATCAAAACAAAGGATTAGAAATTTGCACTTTTGTATAAATTTAATCCCCCATATCTTTGGCTTCTCCTAGTAGCATTTATACAAAAGATGCATCCCTGTTACTAGCAGGAAAAGCCTTGTTAGTTCTTTATTATACCAGCTTTTATCAGCTAATAGGTAAGAAGGGAAAGGGATATTTGAGAGGGAGGGAGATCTTCATGAGCTCATAAACTCACTCTTCCAAGGCAGTTGCCTGCCGTCTCTGCCCACAACAAAAGCCTCAAAATACATGCAATAAAATTCATATTCCAGTAGCTCACGAGCCTAAATGCATCTATGTTTGAAGCATTGATAATGTACTTGTGCATCATTTTGAAAAACATTTTATTCATATTTGTAACTTTACTTTTAAATTAACTACATGTTTCACAGTCTTCTACCACTATATGTTTCACAATGCAGGAAATACACAATACAAGTAGCATATTAAATCAAACATACCCAAATCATTCCCATAGAACATGAACAGTTAACATTAGCAATAATCAATTCCGCTTGCACAGCACCACTAAAGTACTTCAAGCACTTCACACAAAAGATTAAAGAAAAAAACTATAATTAGATTAGAAAATAGAGAGAGTTGGCTCATGTTTAAAATACCGCCTGGCTCAGATAGTGCTGGTTACCACTCCCTTCAAAATTTCAGGTAAACGAATTGCCACCACCTGGGAAGATCATTTCTAGTGGGGAAATGAAGGCAGCTTCTGCAAGACCCCAGGAAGGTACATTCTCTCTGACACCACCAGGACCAGGGCGAGAGTTGGGAGCATATGTGTGAGCGTGTGCGCTTGTGTGTGTGTGTGTGTGTGTGTGTGTGTGTGTGTGTGTGTGTGTGTGTATAGGGTATGGGAGGTAAATCCAAGAGGAAGAATGGTTTTTTGGTACAAGCACATATTTTACTAAGTCAGCTACATTGTTTCTCACAGAACAAAGAAAGCACTTGCTTTCTGATTTAGGTTTTGGCTTCATAGAAAACTATAAATAATACCAAAGAAATCCCATATT
The DNA here is from genome assembly GCF_049350105.2 of Macaca mulatta. Classification (NCBI taxonomy): domain Eukaryota; kingdom Metazoa; phylum Chordata; class Mammalia; order Primates; family Cercopithecidae; genus Macaca; species Macaca mulatta. The sequence goes on from NC_133419.1 coordinate 84,166,677, forward strand.
CCTACAGCATGGTTTATCCTGAACAAAAACCCCAAAGACATTTGTGTTAGAACTTCACCTCTCCTTATTCCTTAATCAAAGAGTCCATCACTGTGCGGACAGAAGCAGATTGGGAATCACAGCTAAAGTGTATTCAGCAGCTGACACCACATAAACTAAGCCCTTAGGGAGGCAGAGTGATGTGGGGAGACATATGGGACTGCGGGTAGGAGAGCTGATTCTGCCACAGATAGCTGTGGGATCCCAGGCAAGTCTCTGTCTCTGGTCTCCTCAGGCCTCAGTTTCCTCTTCTGTAAGTTAAGCAGAGGGCCCAATGATAACTAAGGTTCCTTCTAGCCCTAGAATTACACAAAGCTAAGCAAAGTGAGGAGAATAATACACTTTCAGGATGTTATTCTCAGATTTGAGCCATGCTCATCCTCTTATATTTATATAATCAGAGAAACCCTGCTAGTAATTTATTCTGAGGAAGCAAGTAGTTGACTTTCTAAAATAAACACAACTGACCATGGTCCTATACAAGCACTTTAGACAAAGCAAATCCTGTTGCCAAAATTAGTATTAGAAAAAGTACAAAAGTACAAACTTGTTGAATCTTTTTTGGTAAGAATTTCATTTAGGCCTTGCTTCTTGCTTTTTTTTTTTTTTTTTTTTTTGGTCTGTTTTATCACTTTTCATGAGAATAAGGCCAGGGGGCTCTTGTAAGTTCTTTCTTTCTGATTCACTGATACGACTATATGCACGGCCCATATTTCTTCTAATTCTATGTCTCTTAGAGTCATTTAGATGCTAAAGTCAGCCCTCTAGGTACAAAATAAGTAGTAATAATTGAACATTTGGAAACCAAATACCATATTTGTATATTATAGAGATTTCATTTGGGGAATTTCTTATGAAGTGTCAAGTATTTCTGAGTCTCATTAAAAGGAGGTTCCTCCCTTCAATACAATATCCAACTATTACTTTTGTTACTCTAAGTCTTTGTCTCTTCTGTATGTTATACTTTTATTTATGATTTTAGAGAATAAAGATTTAAATCTAATTACTACTCTTTCAAATAAGTGTATTAATTTTATATAATATCATATCACTTCATTTAATTTTCTTAATCTTCCACAACTTAATAGCTATTAGCAATATATTTCAGCAAATTTCTTCTAATATCTTAACAATTTATGCATTCTGTCTCTAATAAGATACTTGGTAATTTTCCCTTCGAGCTTTATTGTATATAAGCATTTCAGTTACACTAACTGATTTAGTTCTATCCTATTAACCCAGCTGACTTTTTCCACTTGCTACCAAGGACTAAAACATTTCAAAATTTAAAAATATTTTGTAGCATGTAGACCAACAATACAATACAAGAGAGAAGAAGAACTAGAAATGGAGCTGTTAACTTTCCATCATATTTGTGATGTCACTACAAGACATGCTCTAGGGTGGTTCTGAACAGTCACAGATTACAATTAAGGGTATCAAAATAATCTTTTGAAATGGAGTTGGCCAAATTCGAAGGGTTAATAACTTGTTTTTCTTAATCTCAGGGCTTCCCTGGAATAAGAAGGGACTCTAGGCTTATTGGTTCAGTCAGGAAATTAGGCCCTATGTGAACCTGTGCCTTCCAGAATCCCACTCCCTTCTAAGCCCTGCTGTAAATAACAAATACATACAAGACTTAACTTTAGAGCCAAAGTGGAACCAACAGCAAAAGTTCAACTCAAGTATGTAAATTAGTATCTATAACATATACCTCATGCCTAAAATTTCAGGTAAGAAGAATATGATCTCAGGTTGTAGTCAGATTGGATTCTGGGCCAGAGTGGGGAGTGGACAATACAATAAGAATGGGCATGGTTCTTCCATATGGTACATAGATTCATGTTGACCATTAATTAGGCATCACTTTCTTCCTTTTGCCTGTTAGTACTTATATATTTTTAAAAGTACAGTCAGCACTGATGAAGTTTGGAAGTAATACAGGAAGCTTGTCTTGGAAGAGGAACATGTTATAGTTGAGTGTTGATGGATCTTAACTCAAGAGGTAGCTACTAGAATGAAAGACAGGAAGGCATTTCACATTCAATCAATTATTTATCTTTTTCTGGTAAATTAATGAGTTTTGTCAGACAAGGAACAAGTAACTTTTACGGTCTGAGAAACAATTGGTAACGAGATGACACAGAAGGAAGTCTTTCTGCCAAAACTTGTTAGAGAAAAGTACACGACTCTTTAGAAGAATGCCGTGGATTTTAAATTTATGCACTAAAGTTAATGCAGTCAATACCAGGCAAGTTAGGAGATAATACAGGAATATTTTCTTTTCACATTGACAGTAAGCAAATGTCCAAGGGTTTGGTCCACATATGCCATTTAAGATTTATTAGAAATGAAAATGTTTCTTCTCATTATTTTTATTGCTACCTATGCTGAGCACTTTATCCTGGATCATAACATTGCCAAAGAATAACTTGATAAAAGCAGGCACCTTTAACTAATTTAATCTAATAACATTTCAGACATTTATTCCAAATGGTTAAACATAAGATGTTTCAGTAGAGTACTGATGAACATGGGTTAATTAGAACATATGTTCTGTTGCTACGTGGTGTTGCCTTTGTTTTCTCAAGTTGAATTGCTCACAAAGTGCAGATAGAGAAATACTCCATTGCCTACCTGACGTAGAGGGAGCGTTTCTGATTGGTTCGCAGGGACCCGGACCCGGAGCTCATGCTGTGGTTCATCATCTGCTCTCGTAGGTCATGGATTTTGGCCTCAAATCGAGCGTAATCTGGGAATGAAACAAAGGTAGCAAATTTGGCTCTGTGCCTTCAAGAGTTAGAAATGCTGCACAGCTCAGGCAGCCCCTCATCCACGTTGTTGGTTCCTTTGCCAAACAATGGGGAGACACACAATTCAAGGGTATGCCTGTTTACTATTATTTATTCACAGACATTTACAAGAGGAAAATGATAAAGCAGTTATTTCCCAAAAGGTACCTAGAAAACACACCACCATCAAATTACCAACTTGTAAAAAGTCCATTGGGGGTGGGAAAGGGAGGATGGGGGAATCATGGGGAGGGGTGGAGGTAGATGTGGTTATAAACAGGCAACGTAAAGTATCCTCGCGGTGATGGAAATGTTCTCTATCTTGCCTGTAGTGGTGGATATTGGCAACTGCACATGTGATAAAATTACACAGAACTAACACACACACACACAGACAACTGGGGAAAATCTGAATAATATTGATGAATTGTGTCAATGTGAATATCCTAGTTGTCATAATATGCAATAGTTTTGCAAAATGTTACTACTGGGAGAAACTGAGTAAAGTTATTTCTTACAGCTGCATGTGAATCTATAATTATCTCAAAAACAAAAAGCAAAAAAAAAAAAAAAAAAATCCATGGGAATCTCAACTCAATGGGGTATTGAGGAGAGTCTTTAGTTACTCTCAGCCTGATAGACCAGACAATCAAGAGTTTGGTGATGAATTGTGTAAGAAATGTCATTTAATTTAACTAGGTTTTGTTAGGGGGTGGGGGTCTGCTAGAAGTTGACCACTGGGATCATACCTCAATTTTGTCCCATAACTTTGCCCCACATGCCAAATTTTAGAACTTTTCAAACATTAAAAATTATGGGTATAAAAAATATCAAAGAAATCTATATATTATACCTTTGCCATTGTTTCACAGAAAAAAATATTTTTGGCATGTCAACTCAATAAAAATAAAGAAAGAATAGGTTCTAAGGTACTTATTAACACAATAAACATGTAAAAAGAAATGTCTTTTGATGTTTCAATATTTTTTATCACAACCTAGAAACTTCTATCATTTCCTTGGCAAAACAATGTCTTGCTTTAGAAAATTCAGCAGGCTTAACTTACCCACGAATAAACTTAGAAATGTTAATTGAAATTATAAATGGTTCTTTTAATTACAAAGAAACTCACCATGAAGAATTTTAATAGAGTACGAGTACATCAGTACATTTCAGAAAACAATTTGATTTTTAATTCAATTTATTCACAACTTTAATAAAACAAGGATGAATGAATATAATAAAAGATGATCTGCTTATAGAGTGTTTCAAATTCTTTATAAGAAAAAGTTCTACAAAATGTAATTTCATTTCGGCTTACTGAATATGTATTGAGTACTGTAGGGATAGCTTTTCTAAAAGATTTGACCTTCATTTTCAGTAATAAATAGATAACAGGAAAATAAACTCTGAATATTAAATATTTTTAAAGTTTAATACACAACAGATAAAGCCATAATAGTTGGCTGGAAATTTCTGGTGCATAAGCAAAGTCTGGTATTATCCAGATTTGGAAGGCTTCCTGCTTATGCTTAGCTTTGAATAATTAAGTCCTAAGTGATTAAATAAGCAGAATACATATTTAACAACATATTTAAGGTAAAAATCTATTGACTATAATTTAAGAAAATTTATTTCATTTTCTAGTGAGAGAAAACATTTATTTATAAACATCAATATGATACTGTATGCAGGCCAGACATGGTGACACACACATATAGTCCCAGCTATTTGGGAGACTGAGGCAGGAGAATCACTTGAGCCCAGGATTTCAAGGTTTCAGTGACTTATGATCTCACCACTGCACTCCAGCTTGGGTGACAAAGAGAGATCCTGTCTTTATTTAAAATTTAAAAAATAAAGATACGATACTGTATGCAGATTTAAATCATTTTGAGCAAGTCGTATTTTCTTGTCACCTTGGAAGAGTCAATTAACATTTATTGCTGGCCACATGGCAGACAATATGTTCAATGCTTTATGGGCATTATCTCATTTCTTTTTTAAATTACAAAATGAAGTCTATGGATGTTGAAAATTTTGAAATATATAGAAAATCACAGGATAAAAATTGAGAGACTCTCTTGTCTCTTCTGCCTTCCCCTACCTTCTCTCTCACTGCTCTCTTTCCCTACAACTTACCCTAGTGATACATGTACGGTTGTGTGCTAGATATGTATATGTATGTTTGTGGGTAGCTGTGTGTGTATATACACACATACCTATACAAACGAGACCATAACTATTTATTGTATTAAGACTTTTTCTCCTTTTTTAATAGTGCAATTTGGATATTTTCCTGCCTTCTACAATGTACATAAATATCATTTTTCTTAATACTCTTAATACTCTATTCCATAGTTTAGACTGTATTTAACAACTCCCTTATCATTAGATATTTAGGCTTGTCCAGCTTTTTGCTATCATAAACAGGGATCTTGGTGTATGTGTGCATGTTGACAGCAGGTTAGTAGGGCACCAGAAGTGGAACTACTGGTCAAAGCTTTGCACAAAAATCTCACAGCCTCTAATAGCATTTCCCAGAGAAGAAAATGGCCTTGTCTGGAACATAGATCAGGAACTCTTAACTTTTTCTGACCCATGCTTTACATTGCCACTTGATAAATACCACATGTCACCTCTGAGTACCACTAACTCTCCCATCTAGAGAGAGAGGACACTCTCCTTTATAACTTTGAAGACTTTATTACCCATGATAAAGGCAGGAGATCCCACCTTCCAGCTGTCCCTTCTTAAACATCTAACTCTGTGCAAGTCTCAACCCTCATTTAATCACTTTGCTAACTTTATTGTATTCATCACATCAACTTGCAGTTATTTGTACAGTTGTTCATCTTCCATTAGACTGAGCCCTCTGATGGCAGGAAATATTTTTCATTCTCCTTGGAACTTCCTTTTCCTAACATAGTGTCTGAGATGCTCAATAAACTATTTTTTGGTAAATAAAAAATAAATGAGGGAGTGAGTAGAATACCTGGATGAATTCAGTTACAAAATGGCTCCAGGTACTGAAATTGTCCATTTTCATTTTTATGTTTTTGCAGTAAGAAAGATGAACATGCATCTCCCCTAGTAATACTTTTTTCAAGACTAAATATTCTAATTCCAAGGCTTTATTTCTGTCAAATCACTACCACTTCCAAATTCTTCTGCTATTTTTATTGTTCTCTAGGAAATCTCTCCATGTCAATCATGTCATACATTGGAAACAATTCTCTGACACTTCGTCTATATACAATCAACACTTTGTTAGGCTCTTGTAAGCTGCTACATTTTATATAACACAATAGGATACTTGCCTTAATAATAAATTATATTTGCCTTACTGTATGGCTTTTTAGATACCCAAAATGTTTTCTGCCATGCTTTCCAAATGTTTCGACTGCATGACATTCTACGGTGTCAAAATTCCCCAGTATGAATGATTTATACTGTATTTGCCTTAATTGGAATCTACCTTGTTTTCATCTTTCCTATTTTGACAGTCATCTTAATCTAAATCCTGTGTCAGAGGGGCTTATCTGTCTCTTTGCTACTTTTCTTTGAAAACTAAACATACACACAAGAAATTTCATCGTAGTAAAACTAGTAAGATCTGGGTTTATAAATATAAATGGTGTGTCTGTGGCAGCAGAGCTCTGTCTCCAATTTCTTGGAGATAAACAAGTTTATAGTTAGAAATGCTCTAGAAGTAAACATGAAACCTGCTATGCAAATTGTGAAATATGTCTTTATGTTTTATAGAAGTACTGAAATTGTATTTCTCAACAAGTTAAAACAGAAAAACCTAACACTACCATATCCATTAAATATTAATTCTCTCTCTCTTCCTCAAATATTTTACTCATATCTATGCCTGCCCCTTTGGAACATTTTTCAGTCAAATTCATAACATTGTCTTCATTCCAAGCCTCAGGAGAAGATTCGAATGAAATTTTCAAATGCTTCAATCTTTATATCATCCAAAGTGGAATTCATGTTTACTAAGCACCTGCAATGAGCTAGGATCTGCACCACATACTTTAAAAAATATATTATTTTTCCTAAGAAAGTTCTGAGGTAGATATATTATTTTACAGATGAGGAAACAGAGGTTCAGAGAGGTTAACTAACTTCACAAAAGTCACAGAGCTACTAGGTAACATTGGACATGGAGCTAGGATTCAACCCTGTATCTCCATGAAGTCATTTTGTATCCATGATGTCACGACATTGGTTATAACACCACAATTGTTTAGAATGTAAGGCCTCCTCAATTCTCTACCCTTCCCCTCTTGACATCTTGCTCTTCCTTCCCTTCATCTATTGTGTTAGTCAGGTGCATGCTGGCCTTCCCTCTATCAAACTGTAAGCTACTTGGAGACTTGGGATGCCTCACTCATCTCTATTCCCAAACCTCAGGGTCTATCAGTCTACCTTCTGTGTAGACAGGACTTTCATAGTTTTGAACAAGTCAGAACCTGAAAGAATTTGCTTCCAGAATAGGACATGGACAGGAAAATTAATCATGATCATGCTGAGGTATAGAACAATATTAAAAATGCAGCACTTTCTTCTGTCTTGCTTTACATGAAATAGGTGACTGGTAAATGCTTTTTAAATTCCAAGTTATTTTATGTTTTGGGGGGATTTTATTCTGTAACAAGAAGCAAAACACTGAAACTGAACTCCTAAGCAAATGTTTTAGAGGAGCTTCATGAAACATTACCTCCAGCTAGTTCTTTCCCCACCTCTGTGTATGATAACCCACTTTTTTCCTCCACATTTTTGGGTATGTAAAGCCATTGTTCCTGACTAGGTGCATTTATTCTGGGGATCTGGCATTTGTTTTCACTTGGACAAGATGGATGATAATAGTAAAAAGTGTACAAGATTTGGGTTATGTAGATGGAGTCAGAATCCTGGTTGTGCCACTAAATAGCTATATATTACTATGAAAGTTATTAACCTTTCTGTGCTTGATTTTTCTCAAGTAAAATAGGAATAAGAATTGGACCTACCTCAAGATCTGTTGAGAAGATTATGAGAGAGCTGATGGATCTAAAAGACTGGCGCTTGGTAATGACTGTCAATTCCTTCTATTCTGTGTGTAATTCACCACCTATTCTTGTTCATCACTTGTGAAAATTATAACCCCTTTCTGTACTGAGTAAAATGGAAACCTGTGTCTGCTCCTAGAGACCCCTGTTAGAGCCTCCCTCTACCTGTTATGAATTGATGTCTTCACCAGGTCATATAGGAATGAGCCACAGATGGCCATACTTTAGGACACTTGCCATCAGATGGAACTTCTCATCTGCTAGGCAACCACTCAGGGTACTCTCATAAGTTGACTTGGAGTCCAGGAGAATAATGTCCAATTCCAAAGCTGCTGCTGTTTTCAGGAATATCAGTGACTTCATTCATCAGTGTTGTCTCAAGGCTTTGAGCTACTGATGGACACTTGGATGGAGCAAGGTCATAGGTGTGAACATCACAAACTACACAGTGAGGTGGGCTCTGCCATACACTTGTTTGCAATTTGTTAAGGGTGAATAAGGTGACTCAGAATGCAAAGCTACCATTCACACAGAAAAGGAGGCATTGTCTCCTATAAGAAGGCTGGTGTTGTTTAATGCAATAGGATTAATCTGCATTGATTAAAACTGCCCAACTGCTCATGTCTTCAAGACTCAGGTGGCTTACCTTGGTTCTGAGATAAGAAAACAATATACTCAGTGGGTTAGGCAATAGCATGAGGCCATGGCCTGCCCTCTCCCCTTCCCAAGTGAGCTGGTGGGCAGCATGCCACAGGATCAGTCACGACCTCATCCAGGTGTCTCATGATTGCCAGACAAGAGGAAGCCATGAACAGAGGAAACAGGGTTAGAAACTCTATGTTAGAAGGCCAGCTTTTAGTCTTAATCTTGTCATTTATTACTAATGAGGCCTTGGGAAGTTACTGAACCTCAGTTTGTTCATCTACAAATTGTGAGGTTCACCTCACAAAGTGGTTGTGAGACTCAAAATGAGATTTGACTGAAGTGATTTGAAAATACAAGATAGGTGTTTCTGTTATTACTTTGGCAACTCCTATTAGGACAAAGACATATGCAGTTCTTAGTGGTACTAACGGTGACAGTGGCACCCTCTTTCTATTTGTTCATTATAAACATGTGCAGCTTTAACAACAACTGGTAAGATCACTGGGCTGTAAACAGGACTCTGCACATCCAAGCAACAGGGACTACTTTCCTGCTGAGTTATCCATTTCCACACTACAGGAGAATTAGTTTGAAGAGAACACCTGCTGTACGTACGCAACGCTTTAAATAGACACAGCTGAACTAGAAGCTCTTGGTGTCTTATAATAAAGGAAATTTGAGCTTTAGGATAACTTCCAGTAGGGTTAGGGTAAATGTCAATGGTGTGTAGTCTGTTTGGGGTCACAATACTGTTTACCTGGATGTGACCCTCATTGTCACTGAGGCTTAGGAAGGGTACATGGTAAGGATGAAGCAGGAATGATTTACATCTATTCTTAGCAGAGCATCTAATCACTGCTCCAGGGATGAGGTGCTGTGAGCAATTATAAATGTTTCCATTTCTTTGGTAGAAACATCCTTCTTTCATTTATTCAGTAAATATTTCTTCGGGGTTTATTACATGCCTTGCACAATCCTAATTGCTAGGGATACTGAATCCACTGAACAGATTTTTTTCCTCAAGAGGCTCACAGGCTAGTGCATAGTTGCTTGTAATTTTCTAGTTTCTTCTTGTGAATACAAAAAGAACATTTGGTATTTAAATATCTGCTCCATTTGAGGAGTATCATGTTCTTTTTAGATGGTAACAGGATATCAAGAAACCCTTCTATCATGGAAAGACGCTAATACAGTCAGTTCCATGTTAAAATGGACAAATTGGGACAGGTTAAATCTTTGTGAACTATCTGGTTACTTACAGAGCGAGAAGAGCAACTTGGGGTTCAAAGCAGTACCTTGGTATCAGAGTTTCTGGATTTGAGTCCTGGCTCTGAGAGATGTTAAGAAAATACCATACCCACTCAGAGATACCGTTTTCTCATTTGTAAAATGGAGAAATCATCCCTACCCCTATACATTGTTGTTCTGAATATCTAAGAGAATATAATTTATTTTCATCCTTTTAAGCAGTATTGATTTTAAAATGCACCATCAATTAATAATAGCATCTTTTTTTGGAGAGGGTGGACACAAGACTCTTCTGATTTCACAAGCTGAAATGAATTTTGTGGAGAGGGGAAGATGTGAGTCTTATAATCAATGAAATATGATAATTCAGAATGTTTAAAACTAGAAAATCCCAAACAAATGTACTACTGCTCTCTTTCTACTGGACTTTTAACCAAATAGTCACACATAAGAGGATTAGCCATAGAACACTGTTTATACCTCAATTTCAAGAAGCAATGCTTTGTCAAGATTCTTTCATTTGATGATACAAAAATAATTTTAATTATTTGGAGCTCAGAAAATATTAGATGGTTGCCATTTCATTACCTCTTCTTTTTCTAGTTTTCCTGGGATTTCAGAACCAGATATGCACAGAAGGGGCCCAGTCACATTACTTTAGGCTTCAGAGATACACATAGAGCTTTTCTCACCCTGGCTGCTTTTCAAGTCATCCTGTCAGGAAGGGCACCATTAGGAACTATTTGAGGAGGCTGGCTTCCCTCCCAGACATGCATTGGAATGCCCACCTCCATCAAGAGCACTGAGCTCTGGTGACTGGAAGGATTTGGGGTGGATCTCTCCAGGCTACGGCCTAAGGATTTCACTAGCTTTTACTTCAACCCCTGACTTAGCTCATCTCTCAAGTTGGCAACTGCCTCTGTGTTGAAGTGGTGACATGGAATTTTCCATTGCTAAAGATTTACAGATGTTTGGCTTACCAATCCAAGTGTGTGTGTGTGTGTGTGTGTGTGTGTGTGTGTGTGTGTGTGTATGTGAGAGAGAGAGAGAGAGACAGAGAGACAGAGAGAGAGAGACAGAGACAGAGAGAGACAAATAGATTATGAACTAAATTCATCAGAATCCAACTTTAACCAGAAATTCTAGACAATAGCAAGAGTCTATCTTTTCTGCACTCCACAAAGGAAGAGGATGTACGCACCTCTCTTGTACCTCTTTGGTATTGACCATTAATAACTCAGTTGTGGATACCGTGAGGGCAAGGATGTTATCAAGTTTTTTTTTTCTGTGTTCCTAACACTTGGCACAGAGTGTGGCACACAGTTATCAGCTAATAAATGCTAATATAAATGCTTGCTGAATTGGATGAGTTAAATGAAGAGTTCTGATAAACAAAAATGATCATTTAGTTTACCAGATCTAATACTAAATAGATCAGCCTTTTAGAATAATTTTTAATAATACACTGAATTAAGGTATGTCTTTCTCCATTCCTCCCCACCTCTTCTCTGTTTTCAGATAGAATTGGGATCATTTGTTTTGACTAGAACAATCTCTTGCAGCTTGGATGGAGAAACTTTAAAGAGGTTTCAGCCAAACACTTAGCAATTCTTTAATGTGTGAAATAAAGTAAGTTTTATAGGCAAATAACAATCTGAATCCCTAACTAGCTATTTCATATAATATTCATATAACTCTGAAAATTACATGCATCAAATTTCAATTTGGCTTCATGCAAGCTTTATTTTATAGATTAATAAAGGCAGATTTTCTTTGATTATCAGGATTATTGCAAAATGGAGTCAGCACAGAAGCTTTCTGAAGTTGGCAAAGTCTGTTTTCTTTCGGTGATAGGAGTAACTGATGTATTATTATTTTTTAAGACTCTGAGATAAATCTGATTCATGTTTGAATCATAAGTTTATTACTGATTTTTAGTGTGGATTTTGCATAAGACACTCAATTTAGAGAATACTCAGTTTTCTCATAGGTACAATAGAAAAACAGTGGTTACCTGATCAGATTTTTTGAAAGGTAAACACAACAGCAGTTGTAAATGGCATAGTCCATTGTTAGGAACAGACTAGGTGCTCAATAAATGAACAACAACAACAAAAACCATGAGGCTCTCTTGAAGCTTTATATTCCCTGTCTACAAAATGGAGACATCACTGATTTCCTGCTTACATTACAAGATTGCTGTGAAGATCAAATGAAGAAACATAAAACATAAAAATGTTTGGTAAACTGAATTGTACAGTATAAATAGAAAGTGGTGACAAAAGTAATTCATGCCAATGCAGTCTTTAAAAGTATCCCAACCTGCCTACATGACTACTTCCTCTGTCTGAGATTTATCTCAAAAGTAGAATTAGATTTCTGTCTTAGCTGTAAAAATAAAGCCACAAAGGACATCATGCATGAAAGAGTAAATGTGAAACTCTGTGGGGGAAAATGGAAACTTCAGATATTACTAGGGCCTAGCTGCCAATGGTGATTCTCTCAAGATTTTATTGGCAGGTTGAGTGAAAGTGCCAGAGCAGGGATGCACAGGCTGTAGTTTAATTGGTGTGATTTATAGCTAATGGTGCATCAGAAGGAACTAGGAACTGTGCCTTTTAATTTAAGGCATAGTATCTAAGACTGCATCCACCAGATAAGAAAATCTTTCTTGGCAAACTCTAATATTAAATCATTGCAGAATTTGTCTTGTTCTTTTGTATAAAAATCATGGAGCTAGGAGCTAAAATAACATCTAAGTTTCTTCTTTGCCTGATGCCATCCATGTAAAATGTGACTTGCTTCTTCATCAGCAGCATGAAAACAAACTAATACACCACTATTCCTAGGTAAATAGAGCCACATTGGGAAGACCACTAAGGGAATATGGAGGCTCAAGGAGGCTAGTCAATTTATCCAAGGCCACACAGCAGAACTGGGACTCAAACTCGAATCTTCTAGTCCTAGTTTTATTCATTTTTTTTTTCCGCTACATTGATTCCAGACTTTCTTTTACAAGGGATTACTTTTCTCTGTTTTGTTCCTGACATGAACAGGTCCATGGCTGTCTCAGACTTGTTTGGTTACCCTAAGTAACCATTTAGCAGCCAATTTCTGATATGACTATAGATATATGTCTATAGTGAATTCTACAGGTGATTTGGCATGATCAAAATGAAAAGGCTTTGTTTGATTTCCCCAATAAACTCCTCAAATGAAAGCTTCTCAAGATATCATTTTGAGATACGGCAGGTCTTTCCTTCAAATACAACAGATACTTTTCTTTTGCACAACTCAGCATACATACAACTACTTATCTGTAAGTACTTACTTAGTATCTGTGAGGCACATTGCAGGTACCTGACATATGTCTAACTGATGGAGTGAGGCTGCTAATGTGGCCATCTCTCCCTTTTCCTGAGAAGAAAGTGAACCAGCCATTTCAAAATGTGGAGAATTCGTTAAATATGTTCTACTCCTCTATAGCTCTCCCACTAAAATAATTTTCAGTTTTCAATTGAGGTGAAAGCAAGAAGCGGCAGAGAGATGGATTGAGAGAATTGTTTATATTCATAACTTTGTTCTCAACATAATTATCTATTTCTGAATCCTAAAATCACCTAGCTAGATTCTCCCTCAATCTGAAGATTACCTTTTACTCCTTGAGATGCTAAATGTGTTCCTATTTATCATATTAATATTGCAAGTATTTTGTGGTATGCAGCCAGAAAAATCACATAATGGGAAATTACCCACAGCCCCCAAACTCATAAACAGGAACTGAATAGAAATTCCTCAGTGCAATTTATGGTAACAATTTCATGCTCAGTTTAGCTACTTCCATGACTCAGAATAAGAAATTTCTTTTGCTTATTTCAGTACTTTTTTTCTAAAAAATTGTTTCCCTAATTTTTGGCAAAGGATGTATGAGAAAGTGAAGAACTCCCTGGTTGTACATGAATTTGGAGTTGTCTCTTAAGTAAGGCCAAAATATAACCCCATACCATTCATTGCACAGTACTATTTGCTATAAATTTGACCTCTAAAACAAAGATATTACAAAATCATTGAGTGTTTTTTAAGGGATATATGATACTTGTCATTTAGTTCCCAGTATTATGATGGAAAGCCTGGATAGTGGATAGAAAACCTGGAGGTCATTTAGACATCTCTTTCAATGGGTGGGTGAGAAATGGTGAAGAAGATGGGAATGGAGAAGGACCATACATTTGGTAAGTGTAAATAAGAGTCTTTGCTGATTAATTCAGTATGGCCCATGAGAAAGAGTGGAAGTGTCCAAGGTTCCCTCAAGTTTCCAGCTTGGGCAACTGACTGGGAACAGAAAGGAGCTACCATTGAGAGGAAGAAAAGAAAATGACACTGAGTCCATGTTGGGACACACTGGGTTTAAAGGTATATCATTATGATCTAGGCTTTCTGAATTCCAGTGACTGGGAACATGGGAATATACATCTTTAACTATTGAAGCAGTTTATACACCAGAGCCTAAGGAATATTTATAGATGAAGGCTGTGCTGCAGTGACAGATAGGGCTGTATGAAACATATACTAATCTGACCATTCTATCCTCCAGACTCACGGAAAAATTAGGAAATAATAAAAGTAAGCAACCATTAAAAATAGACCTTTATGCATAAATAAACAAAAATCAGCTAGGAGACAATTCATCCCTGTATAACTAAAACAGGCAAATTTATCTTTCTTCTGATTAATAATTTAAGAAGAAATCCCAAGCATGCTGCTTATGGAGGTGTAGGAGGAGATCCTATAATTAGACTCCAATTTGAACCATGAGGGTGAGGATCAGAAAGCTGACTCAGAGCCTAGTGTCAATTATTTGCAGTTTGTACAACAAAAGGCTAAAAATTTGGGAGATGCAGGATGACTGAAGCCCGATTCTGGGGGTTGTTATAGCACAGTTACAGGGTAAGTTTTTTTCCACTGTTATTTGCTGGAAAATTTATTCTCCATCTCCTTTAGTCTGTGCCTGAATTTTGTGGGACTTGCTCGAGAATGGTATTCATGCTTTAAATCCAAAAGCCAGGAATCATCACATTCCAACAACTTTCCTATTTATTTTAACCAAAACGGAGCTGGTTTCTATAAATCAATTTAAGAAATTATCCTCTTTGATACAATCTACTTATGTTTGATCGGTTTTAGAATAAACTAACAGATACACAAGAACTTATCAAGCTAGCTCGGTTCGGCGGAGAACTATAGCAGAAACAGCAGGTTTCTATTTGGCACATTTTGGATTTATCTGGACACAAGAGGATGTGAAAAGAACACCTTTCAGACAAAAGCCAGTCTTGAGTAGGAATTTAATATTCCTTGCTCAAACAGCTTAGTTTGTTTCCCATTTTCAGTCATTACCTGAATCCTTTTTTATCTCCTATGTAGAACAAATTCTCTCCCTCTATTTAATAGCCTTTCATATATGAAACAGAGTGAGAGAGAAAGAGGAAGGAAGGAAGGGAGGAAGGGAGGGAGGGAGGGAGGGAAGCAGGGAGGGAAAGAAGGAAGGAAAAGCTCTAATTTCTTCTGTTCTTTTGGTAACACACCTTCTCCCCTTCACATCCTTCAGCTGTTCCCCTTACGGCTTTCTGCAGACACTTCTGCTGGTCTCCCCTCTTCTCTCACACTCTGCTCACCACTGTACTTTATTTTGTATTATCTGTCTCCATCCTTTCCCAAATCCTGAGCACTCAGCCTCCTCTGGCTCTTTTCTGATTCCTTCGCTCCTAGAACTGTGTCTGGTTGGCTCATGAAGGCAAATGACAAACGTTTGCCATGTGCACATGTATGTGCATGAATGAATACATCCAGATTCTGACTTCCTCTGGGCAACCTCTACTTTGTCAATGCCCCTCCTATGATGGGGGTAGGGGAGAGTCCTCCTAGAACTGAACATGATATTCCAGGTGTGATCTAATACACTTAAATGTCCAAAGCTCTTTCTTCCCTAAATGTTCCTTTTTAAAAGCTACTGTTCTCAATTAATGTGTGTCTAATCTTCTTAAGTATATTAATTAGAGGTATTTTGATGTTTCCCTCTATTCTTTGCATTATCTCTTGATTCTCTGGATTCTTTGTTATTGTTTTGTTTTAAGGATATCCTCAGGTGTCTGGTGATCCTTGCTTATAAGTCCAAACTAATAATGAGGCACTAAAATGCTGATTGGAAGCTCTCTGTGCAGGCAAGTATTGTTGAATAGTGGTAAACAGGTGATGTGTTCATTTTGGAGACACTCAAATATCAGGACCTATAAATCTCTATGCCAAGTCAGTTTCCCCAGAGTCTCTTAATATCATTTATTTCAGGTTAAAAGCCTGGTTACCAGGTTCTGGGAGTGAAGGGAGGAGAGGGGCTTAGACAAGTGTCGGGGTGGGAGTATGTCTCATAATTCACTAAGTACCTTCTTTTATATCTGTGTTCCCTGTGCAGCATTTTACCCCCACCATCATCCATGTCTGATGCCTCAGGTCCAATCTGGTTCAGTCTTTCCAAAGAGGAAACATTGGCTGGGTGGGAATGATTGGCAGGTCGAAGAGAGAATTTGAAGCTCTAGCTGCTCCTTTTAAAACTTCTAACTAATCTTTGTGTTTTCAGGACTTCCTCACATCCATGTCTTCAGATACCCAAGGCCTTTAATACCCGAGTCCTTCCTGGATTCTGCACATCTCATTAGCTTCATATTCCTGTAAGTACTTGGGTTTCTGCCTTCTCAGCTCTGATGTGTCATTTTCCAATCAATCATCAGCATTCCATCTTCCAAAGTTTTGTTCATATGTCTTACTTGTGTTGTCTTGACCAACTTCTTTTTGGAGCTTAGATTTTTTACCTATTTAACTTCCTTAATTGTTACTTTAGTGGAGTTTTGGACGGGAACAAAAATATAGGCAGGTGTTTAAATTATCACATTTAACAAGGAACTCAAAATTTATATTTAATTCTATTTAATTTAATCTGGCTGCTTTCTTGCCATCAGTCTATTTGAAAAGCTCATATGGACCCAGCTCTGTCATCATCACATGTTCTATGTCCCCAAACCTTGTGACATCTGCAAAAAAGTACAGAAGACCTCAAAGAGAAGGTAAACTAGAATTTATTTTTATACCTTTTATTCAGTTTTTATTAAAGCTTTCCTGCCTTTCCAGATTGACACAGAATTATGCCATGAATCTGTCTATTAATCCATTTACAACAAGTTCTGGGGATAGAAATTAAGGTGTAAACATATAATTCTTACCATCAAAGGACTCCCTGTTGATTAGGGGACACAGGCAAGAAAACAGACAGTAAGTTTGTTAAGGCATGAACAAAGAGCTGTGTTGGTATACACAGTACAGAGAGGAAGTACAAAGAGGATGGTGCTTAAGAAGAGGTAACACCTAGACCTAATCTTAGAGGATGAGGAAGCATTGGGTAGTCTAGAAGACTAGGTGTAGGGATGAAGGAAGGCATATCAGAGAAAGGGGAGCAGCTACACAGAGGCAAGGATTATGCCTCTTCTGCCTCTGAAGAGGAGAAATTTCTTTCAATCAATAGAAAGTACAGGACAATGGAGACGAAGTCATCTTTTGATGGGATAACTTGATGTTAGCGTCCTTCTATGAGAAAATGGGAAGCAGCCCCTTATAATAAAATCTCTGGCTTTTGAGTTACCAAGTAAAACTGAGATGTCAGCATCCCTTGGCCGAATGTGGAACTTGCTAATAGGACCCCTACATTCATGGGAAGGGATAAAAGAGCTTTAAAACGTACAAAAGCATTGTGTGAATATATGGGATAATATTATTACTACAATACTGCCTACCACCACCATCCCCAGCCCTGAGAAATCTTCTTAAACTTACAAAATGAAGCTGCTTCTCTGTGGATGTAGACATTTCCTGGTTTCAACATTGCACCATAGCTATGCATTATGTCAACATTGGGAAGAAGCAGGGTGGAAGATGCACAGGAGCTCTCTGTACATTTCTTTGAAACTTCCTTTATACCTTTTAAAAGTTAAAAAGCAGCAGCAATGGCAGCTTCTCAAGGCCAGAGATGGGAAGCTCTATTTCATTTGCATTTCTACTTAGGGCTATAATGAATTGAACTCAATGTGTTGCTAAAGATTATTATGAAATTAAAATCCAGTTAGGATGGTCTCCTGGGCCTGGTAAAAGCTTGGATTAGAGGCCAGGCACAACAAGGGGTTGGGGGAGAAGGAGTGCTCAATGGAAGTAGGGCTGAGTGGGGAGTTTAAAGCATTGGCCTCTAAGTATAGAAACTGCAGTACAAATTTTAAAATATACTCAGGATAGTTAGTATTTGATCAAAATCCACTGTGACGTGAGGAATTTTTCCTGCTGGGCATTCTAGTTTCCAGTTCTGTGATCAAGCCCAGTGACTGGTAAATACAATATGCCCCACTAGCCCCCATCTTCTCCCAGCTCCTATTCCCTCCTGGTGCTGAAAGGGGGAATGGCTAAGAAATTCCAAGGCCTGGTCAGGAAAGTGATCTTGAAATCATACACAATGAATAGTGCCATCACTAATGACTCAGGTTGTAAAGAACCAGTGAAGTGAGGAAATTCTTTCTATGCAAAGAATGTCTGGATATTTAGGCAAAATTGAAGGGGCTGAGGCAGGAATAACTAGGACAAACTCAGTAAGAACTTCAACCCTGGTTTTCCCAAGATCCAGTTTGTGTGCTGATCATTTTCTTTCATATCTAATTCCCTTACTTCCCCTGCTCTGTTTTATATCATAAGGGCTGACTTCATGCAAATTACATGGAATTTACATGTAATTCAGAATTTAATTTGGAATTTGCTCCCTGGGAAAATGACTTCTGACTAGGTTCAGCCAATGGGAGGCACTAACAGGAGATTGGAGGGTAGGAGGAAGGAGGCATAAAGGGAATTTCTTTCCCCTCTCTGTTTCAGGTGGCATTTCAAGAATGTCTGTTTTTCCTCCATGATTTCTATAGATATTCCTTAATGTTCAAGTCTCCATTAGCATAGGTATGAAGGTTTCTCAATGTGCTCTTGCTTTGGCTTCCTTTAATCAGAATAGAAAGAGAAAATTTTTTGACTTTATTCAAACATATTAGGGGTTTGCTAGAGAAAACATTATTTGCCCCTAGTTATCTTGATATTATAAAAGGAGGCAGACCTGGACAAGTGTAAATTAGCACAGACATTCTAACAATCACCAGACAAAATGCACCCAATAAGTAATGCCAATGCAAGAAGTTTTGACTGTAATGCCCATGTGCAATAGGCTGAATGATGGCCCCCAAGTATATCCATATCCTAATCCTAAGAACTTGTGAATGTTACTTACTATGCTGAAAGGGGCTTTGAAGGTGTGATTAAGAGTTTTGAGATGGGGAGATTTTCCTGGATTATATGAGTGTGTCCTAAATATAATCACATAGGTCCATGTAAGAGATAGGCAAGGTCAAAGGAGGAAATAGAAGGTGAGATAATGAAAACAAGAGGTTGGAGGGCTGGAGGAAGGGGGTCACAAGCCAAGAAGCATAGGTGGCCTCCAGAAGCTAGAAAATGCAAAGAAATAGATTTCTTATAGATTCTTCACAGGAGACCAGCCCTGCTCACACCTTGACTTTAGCCCAGTGAAACCGATTTCAGACTTCTGGCCTCCAAAACTGTAAGAGAATAGAACTGTGCTGTAATAAGCCACTAAATTTGTAGTAATTTGTTATAGTAGCAATAGGAAGCTAATATAATGTTCCAAGATACGATAAAAAAATTCTTTTTATTTAAACATGCCATCCGAATATGAACATATTCCTCTTGCTTTAAAAATTCCACATCTAGGCTGTTAGCAAAATTCATACACAAATTCTAGCTTACTATAAAATAATCACTTAAGGAAGTGTATAAAATTTCTTTGCTTCAGATATCATAGTGCCTCAGATTCCCTTTCAAGACTGAGACACTTTCTACTCCAAATGCCCTTGGCTGAAGACAGCTTCTATTTAAACAGGTAAATGGCCTGTTTGCAACATGCAGCCTTTATTCTTATCTGCATGGCATACTCCTTCTCTTTGTTTAAAATTTGATAGTAAGTCTTTTATGAATTTGCTGCTTTAAGTGAAATTAATCATGCCCCCCTTTGTCGTACTCACTCTATACCTCATATATATATATTCATTTTTGCATTTATGAAAATTGTATCTTTTATGTTTATTATACCTGTTTCCCCTGCCAGCCTAAAACTTTATGGAGGAAGATATTACGTCTTATTTAACTGTGCACACTCAGCTCTTAGTACAAGTAAGTACCTAGTACATAATAAGTACTCAATAAATATCAATTGAATTGAATAAGAACACTGAGTTTAGGTTAAAAAAAAATCTCAGAAGGAATGTCAGAGAGTAAGTACATACTTACTGCTGGGGTGACCAGGGGCAAATTACTTAACCTTTCTGAGTTGGAAATTATGCCAACTACAATTACAAGACCATTGTGAAGATAAATAAGATGACACATGTAAAGAAGCTGTACAAAGTAGGGGTCTAGCCTGGGTGACAGAGCGAGACTGTCCATTCTCCTCATAATAAATGCCCATTCTCCTCATAATAAGTTGAAAATTAGTTTGCAACAAACTTGCTCCTGCCCTTTTTTGTATTCAGGATTTGGCAAGACCTTCTGAGCTAATTTAGGACAACTTAGTGTTTAGCATAACTCTTTCATAGATTTGCTCTATTATCAATGTCTGATGATGTTGACAATGATGATGAAGAAGGAAGAAGAGGAGTTGGAGGAGGAGGAAGAAAACATCCAGAGCATTCAATTTATTCTAGTTAAATTACTAAGCAGAAAGACAATGGCCTAGGAAGTCTACTTTGTAATGCTGTTTGGTTCTAAGTACAGAGCATCCAGTAGGGAGACATGTAAATCCTGTTTCCAAAACACAC
Source organism: Macaca mulatta (assembly GCF_049350105.2). Classification (NCBI taxonomy): domain Eukaryota; kingdom Metazoa; phylum Chordata; class Mammalia; order Primates; family Cercopithecidae; genus Macaca; species Macaca mulatta. The sequence continues at coordinate 84,187,419 of NC_133419.1, forward strand.
TTAGAGGATTAGAGCATGTGGAAGATTTGCTCCCCACCTGGCTCAGAGCTACCAAGGTCACATTGGCTGTCTAAGGACATGTCTTCTGGCTAGAATAAGCCCTGGTGAAATTTTACATGATATCAGCACCTTTGCAGAAAGTAAGAAATAAACCACCTGAAATCTACACATTAAAATTCAGCTTGTGTTGGTCTAATCAAATTTGGCTCTGTTAGAGAATTGAATTCACAGCAGAAAAGAGAAAAATGTATGTTCTTTTCTCAGCAGAAATTAGAATGTAGAATCATCATTGCTTGCCCCCAATGCTAAAAGCTTTCGTATGTGATGTTGTTGTTGTTTTTTTTTTTTTTTTTTTTTTGGTGTGGAATCTTCGCTGCGCAACTGGACCTCAGCTTGGAGCCACAAAGCAATGACTGCAGATCATGTAGGAGAGTATCTATCTGGCAATAGCCTGCACTTGTTTTGTTTTTTCTCTGCTTGCTCTTGATAAGGGGGAGAGGAACAACCTTTGAAAGCTAATTATTCACTTTGAGAGATGATTAAGATGTGTAGTGCTCATGTGCATATTTGAAATGTAGAGGTGTGGTTTGTCTTTGTTTTTTTGAGATGGAGTCTCCCCCTATCGCCCAGGCTGGAGTGCAGTGGTGCAATCTTGGCTCACTGCAACCTCTGCATCCTCGGTTCAAGCGATTCTCCCACCAAAGCCTCCCAAGTAGCTGGAATTACAGGCGTGCACCACCACACCTGGCTAATTTTTGTTATTTTTTAGTAGAGATGGGGTTTCACCATGTTGGCCAGGCTGGTTTCAAACTCCTGACTTCAAGTGATCTGCCTGCCTTGGCCTTCCACAGTGCTGGGATTACGGGCGTGAGCCACTGTGCCTGGCCTAGATGTGTTTTTTTTTAAGTGTGTTGACTTAATGTCATTGTGGTATGATTCAAAATTAATGACACCTGAGGGCAGCCCTTCTGTGTATAGTGTCATATCATAAGTGTGGTTGTCACTTCCTCCCAGCTGATCTCCCTTTGATAAGACTAATAAGTCATATTTTGGGTTTCCTTATTCAGACCCTTTTGTTGAGTTTCATATCCCACCAAGTTGTACATTACTAGCTCACACCGTCTAGCTTTTATATATGCTCTCTTTTAATTCTTTCAAAAGCTCTTTGTGGAATATAGTCTTATTCCACTGTACATATGCGAAAACTAAGGCTCACACTAGTTGTGAAATATGCCCAGTCACACAGCTAGAAAATGTTGGTGGCAGAAGTGGAACCCTGATCTGATAACTTCATAGTGTTGTACACAACTTCCTTCATGTACACAAAATGGCTGTCAATATGAGAAATTACCTGAACAACAAAGAGAAGACAACGACTTTTCTATCATAGGCCCAATTATCATGATAATTTAACATCCACAGAGGCTGCATCATATCTAAATGTAACAACTACAAACTGAAGAAACCTGCCATGGGGGTGACAAAAGTGGATTTGGAGTGAATCTCCCTTGCTGTTCTCTCCTCCTCCAGAGATAGAAGACACAATTCACAAATAGACCATCTTTCAAATGCAAGCAACAGTCCCTCCTCTCTGCCTCCTGTGTCCATATATAATTCTCTTAAACAGCATAAATCTCATTTCTATGCATGTTACTATCTGTATGCATTTTTTCTTGGTCCCAAATTAAATTTATTTCATCTGTAAATGCAAGCAGGCTACACCTTGGGCCCCTGAGAATTCCTAGATTTATAACTATCACTGTACATGTCATATCCATGCATAAAGTCCAGTAAAGTATTAATCACTTCATTTCTATCACAGGAAGAATTTCTCTGGGGCCATTTCCCCCAAGAAATACATACATTTTATCTGTCGATAAAGTGACCACACATGTCCAAGGAGCACAAAAATAAATCACATTAAGGGGTGGAAGTTAGATTTTTAAATTTTTATTCTTTATTTTTAGATGGAATCTTGCTCTGTTGCCCAGGCTGGAGTGCAGTGGCGCGATCTTGGCTCATTGCAACCTCTGCCTCCCAGGTTCAAGAGATTCTCCTGTGTCAGCCTCCAGAGCAGCTGGGATTATGGGCATGCACCACCATGCCTGGCTAATTTTTTTATTTTTAGTAGAGATGGGGTTTCAACATGTTGGCCATACTGGTCTCAAAATCCTGACCTCAAGTGATCCGCCTGCCTCTACCTCCCAAAGTGCTGGGATCACAGGCATGAGCCACCACGCCTGGCTGATTTTTTTTTTAATTAGTGAATATTAAATTTTGAAGTGCTGAATTTATTCTATTCTGTGGATAAGACTGGCTGCCCACCAGTCTGGAAGTTCCTAAAGCAGTGATTGTGTTTTTTCCATGCTATCGCCACTTCTCACCCAATCTGGTTCTTTGCCCCCATTCAATATAAAACTTTCATCAACCAAGTTAAAGGATGATTTGGACTCTGTCATGGAGCTATATTAGGATTAGAAAAGTATCAGAGAACGTGCCTTGAATGATTTAGCCTGGCATTCGAGGCCAATTTGATCTGCCCTCCACTTTCCTATTTTATCTCCTCCTGACAGCCTTCCTGATAACATTCCAAGTGCACCAAGTGTTTTCGTACAAGCATACCTTGTACTTTCCCATTCATAGTTTTTTTAGTTTTATTTTTTCTTCCCCTTACAATGATGCTTCTTCTCTCTTGACATTCTAAACAATCTTCATGACTCAGAACAATTATCATTTTCTCCTCCTGAGTCCTCAGGTCCAAAAGAAGCCACTTCATTTTTTGTATACTTAACAAAGCACTCCGTTATGACATTCAGGCATTTTGATGTATTTTGGTTCTATGTGTGTACTCTTTCTCCTGGAGGACCCACTCTAGAAGGATAGGAGACACATCCTAGCTATTGCTTTAACGTCTAATACCCCAGCAGAGAGTCCTGTGTGAGCGACTTAAAAATGTCTATAGAAATAGAGTAATTTTATTTAATGCATGGCAGCATTTTCTTAGGATATTGCCGAATGAGGTTACTGCATGCTAGTAACAATTAACATATTCATTAGAAGATGATCTTAGTCCCAGAATTTGGCTGTGTGGTCTTCTTGGGGACATCTAGAGATGGGGGCATGGATAAGATGTCTTGGGGACTGGTCCAGGTGCAGGACAAGAGAAACAACTATCACAAATAACTGTCCATTCTGTAGCAGGGTGTTGTAAGATTCCAGTCCATGTGAGAATGAATGGTTGTCTTCATGCCCAGTGGCATGAAGTAGATGCTTAATAAATGAGGTACCCCTTGTGCTCCCTCACATCCATCCAGTGCTTCTCTCCATCTTGGCATTTACTCTCCAGTTGTATTGTAATGAGTGGCCTCTCTGTGACTCATTACTAAAGACTAGGGCATGACAGTTTAAAAACATAATCTTAACACCTGGTTCAGTGCCTAGCACATAATCAGCCCTAGATAAATAGATATTTATTGAAAAAATGATGAAGAAAATAGTATAAGAAGAAAAGAATGAAAGACAATAAACCTGAACATGGAGGTTTCCTAATCAGCTTTTTGAAGAATATTCATTGGACTCATTGTGGAGATTATAAGCATTATGATATAGGCATGGTTACTGGCTTCACTGTAATATTACTCAGACTTTTCTGTTCAGAAAAGGCTAAATTTCAGGGAGAGCACTTGTCAGAGTGCTTATATTGGGTCAGCTGGGACATGCTTGGGAGCAGATGGATTAATCGCATTCCCTGCTCAGACCTCAGTAGCACCTTCCCTATGACCCTGAGAGTTTATGTGTGTATGTGCATGCTTGTGTAGATTTAAAAGAAGCAATAATATAAATTCTGAGGAAAGTCTGAAGATATTTGATGTTATCATTTACATTGCATTCCTTTAAAGGAAAGAGAAATTTTAATTGAGAGTGTTTAGGCCAACTGAGAGCTCTGGAAACAGCTCCCCACACCCATATACCATGGCCTACCAACCCCTCTCCCATTCTTATTGGCAAAGTTTCATTCTCCAAATTCATATCCAAAAGGACCTATTCCACTGCCCACCATATGTATTTCTTTTCCCTGAACTGCTATCACATACTGTTCTACTGTTTCAGCAGTAGGCTGTTGGCATCATAGTGCTCTGGGGAAGTTGTGCTAATCCAAGTCCTGACATCTCCTCAAAGATGCCGAAACAGTGCAGTAGGAATTCTGCAGGTGCAACTTGACCCTTCTAGGAAAGGCTGTGCCACAAAGGCACCCTGGTCAGCACCCTGCTCATCTGGCCATAACATGTCTGAGATTGCGCAGGTCAGGGAACATCTTGCAGCACTTGCTAGTTTTGTAGAGAACTCAGAAATGTTAACAGATGGCATGCAGAACACAACCCTGAACAGTCAGCAGGGTGACACTCATTAAGAGTCATCACTGAATCCATTTCCAACAAAATCTCATTCCAATGAAACATCACTTTCCGAAAAATGTCAATCTGCTTAAATGAAAGTGACTACAGGGTACTATAATGCCAGGCCTGGTTGAATCCCTGCAGGCAACAAGGACTCTTTTAGAGCCTCAGGGCCTTTCCACCCATAATTTCCTCTCCAACGTGGGTCCTGGTCAGATTCCTCTCCAACTCTGTTAGCCTCTGCAGATGAGACAGAATGCCTGGTAGCACTCAGAACTTCTCCTCCTGAGCCTGACATTCATTCCTCTGCGTACTTTTCCTCCCTAGTAGAACACTTGGGGAAGCCGGAGGGAGGAATGAGTAGAGGAAGGATATAGAGAACTTGTTGTTCCTCAAGTCAGAATTCCTTCCACAATGGAAATGTATTTATTCTTACCTTTCTTCAAGTATATGACCAATTCATTCTTCAAGAAAAGTCATTTCCTCTCTCTCCCTCTATTGATTCCTAATGGGACACATTGATCCCAATGCAATCTGCTAATCTACATTTTGTTGCACTTTAGGCATCACTAATGAATTAAAATATTAATATGTGAAACTAAAATCAAGTGCACACAACACCAACACTTGATGATGATGCTTAGGTTGCCAACCCCTTTGCTTAGCACTCACTGATGCAGAGGCCAACATCTCCCTTTCTACCACTTGCTGCCCTCCACCCCCACTAAAAGGTAGGACCTCCAATAGTCATGATTTTCACACTTTCAGGTCTTCTCCCTACAAGGCCCTACTCAATCATCCAAGACCGAGTGCAAATGCCATCTCCTCTAGTCAACATTCCATAAAGCTTCAGTCAGCAAGAGTTGCTCTCTTATCAGTGTTTCCATATCTCTTTATTATAACATCTAGATTAAAACTTGTCTTATTCTGTCTGTAATTTCCTGCTGCTACAACTCCAATGAAAATGTATTAAACACACCTAGTGCCTGGCACAATGAATCAATTGGATGGCTTAACAAAATAGACCTCTTGAATTGATTCCCCTAGCTCACTAACTCCACCACCAGGAGTGAGGTGAAAAATCACATGAGTGAGGCCGTAACACTGCTTAGATGAAAGGCTGGTATCCGTTAGTTGGTACATAGCCTAGGAGCTAAGAGACCTTGGTTCTAATCCCACTTCTGGCACTAACATTTTCCCCAAGCTCACATCATGGTAAACCAAAGGTATCAGTTATCTACTTACTTGGTAAATGTTATCAATAAACTTTGTCTTGGTTATACCATTGTTTACCAGTAGTCCATGCTTTATTATAGTGTCTATTCTTAACAATCCTCTTCTTGCTACCAAAGTCATTGGGCCAAGAGAATACCAATAGTTGCCTATAAAAAAATAAACTCAGACTTCTTTCATGAACACATATACCAAAGAAGATATGGTTGCAGAGGAAGGAAGACATGGCTCAGCTGTGTGACTCTGGGCAAGTTACTTAACCACTGTGGAATAAGGATAATAGCCAAACCAGCCTTGGCTGCATGGTTATGGGCATACAAGAGCTAAATTCTGGAAAACACTTAGCAGGAAGTGCCCCCACAATATTAGCTATTTCTATTACTATCTTTAAACTTTAGTCCAGCCTTATAATGTTTCCTGATTCTTATTTGTTTATAGTGAAATCCTAAGAGATTTTAAACTGGATACTTTCTATATCTAATGGGCTTTCTGAAAAATTATATTTTTATTTTCCTGTTTTCTTAAGAAGGATGGAAACAAATATATAGAGACTTTATTATTTCCAATAAGTGCTTCTTTACTGTAATAATCTAAATCTTCAACAGATAGATGAGAAAAGAAAAATTCTTGCCAAAAATGATCAGTCCAAACCTTAATTATGTTAATTATACCTGTCAGCAAAGAGATCAAAGGTTAAGTCTGTTCTCTGCTTCAAAGAATGATAATGATAATAAACAGTTATTCTTAGTAGCTAAAGTATATTTTGCAATTGTAACTGACACCATTTGACTTTCATTTTTTTATAAGCAAAATGATTTGCAATGAATTTTCATGCTCGAAACAGTAAGTGCTTTTAACTTAGTAAAATTCACTTTTGCCCAGCATGACCCACATTCCTATTCACAATTTGCCCTGCTACTTGAAAACATTGCTTGAGCAATAAAACAAAGAACTTGGAAAACCAGCTTATCTTTTGGAAAGCCCTGGAATTGCATATACTCTTCAGTTGTCTGCATTTTAAGCACCTTAAGGAAGTTTTACCACTTCTCTAGGGGTTTCTTCACGCTTTCTAGTATTGAGCATTTACAATGTACCAGGAGCTATACTGAATGCCGTAGGTAGCAATTTATCTCAATTGTTCTGCCAACAATCCTGTGGTGTGTATTAGCATCACCCAGTTTATAGAAGTAGACACTTGCTGCAGGTTACATAGGTGGAAACGAAATGAAGAATCCCAGATCGGAAACCAGGTCCTCCTGTCCAGATATGGTACTCTCACTTACTGTCTTGTATTGCCTTGGCTGCCCATAATATTCTGTACTTCTGTATCTCAGTGCCTGTCATAGTTCATAATACACATAAGGAACACAATAATGATTGTGGGATAACAGTCATTATAATGGCCAACACGTTTTAAGCATTTACTTTTGTCATCAAATGTGCTAAGAACTTTGCCTGTGTTAACTCATTTAATAAGTCTATAAGGTAGGTACTATTATGCCATTTTACAGATGAAGAAACTGAGACACACAGGGACTAGTTAATAGTTAATAAAACAGAGAAAGAGAGATTGAGGGAGAGAGAGAGGATTCTTGGACCACACCCAAACCAGAGCATCTGCAGGAGGCCAAATAATCCTCTCTACCCATAAATAAATAATACAATTGCGCTCCATCTCTTTTTGCTTACTCCTTTACCCTGCTTTACTCCTGAATCTTTGAGCTAAATTCTGGAAAATTTGGGTGATTATTTCCCCCTGGTCCTATAAGGCTACTCGCCTGGCAGGCCAATAGGTTTGGATTTTTCTTACACTCTTACTCATCCAGTCTGTCAATGGGGCTCTCTGTCTTTCTTTGTGTGCAACCCTGGTGGTGTAGGGATTACCCTCATGATATAGACAAGGAAGCTGGAAAGCAGAAAGGCTAAGTAAGCAGCTGAGCTGGGATTTTGTAGGAGACAGTCTGGCTCCAGAGCCTGTCCTTTAATCCACACACTACAAGAACACGTCCTTCCTGAATTCCCATTTGCATGTGTAATCCCATACTAAACTGTATTGTATTATATTGTATTGATCTTATACTAAATTGTATTGTTATGTAATTGTTTCTAAAATACAGCCCATTTGATTATAAAGTGTTTAAGGGGTCATGCCATTCTTTTCCTTTTGTGGCCCTCAGAGTGCCTTTCTCAAAGCTATTATTTGCTGAATCCTAAATGGGAGGTTCTGTCCCAGACTGGAATGTCTGCTCAAGCACTAACTTCTGATGACTGAAACTTTACAAATAAATGTTGTATAGCCAAGAAGACTAAGACACAAAAAGATTGTTCTGGAGGGTAAATAGAGGGTCATACTTTTAGAGAAAGAAAGTGTGCAAAAGGATAGGTGTTTTTTGTGTTTTGTTTTGTGTGTGTGTGTGTGTGTTTTGAACATCTACTGCGTCTCTTATTGTTGAAAAATAAGACATAACCTAGCCCTTAGGAGCTCTTAGCCCAGTGGGAAGAATACACAGAAACAATAACATGTAATAACATGGTTCAGATTCTGTGACAGAGACGCTATGGAAGAGGTCATAAATCAGCAGACTGCCAACCATGTGACCAACAATTATGTTCCCTTTTATTTCACAGTGTTTTCAGAAATATGAATCAAGGGTTAACGTTTAAAAATTTAAAATTTTACAACAAAATCCACATTGGTGGCTACCCAAAAAGTGAAAAGTTTGATGCCATTGAACCCCCATTCCTGCGTGGCCACCATCAGCCTGAGTCCAGTAGCTGCTATCTCCAGGGGTGGTATGTGCATATATTTTTATAGATGTTCCCATGTTTCTTTAACAATGTTTAGGACACTTACCTATAGTCATTTTCTACAAGAAGCACATATGATATAATACTTCACCTTGGTAACACTGCTCATGTGACTATAGATAAAGTCACACACTAACATTTAAGGTGACTTAAGTGAAAATTATCAAGGCAGTACAGACAGGAGGAGAAAGACTTGAGGTAAATAAGGGGGTGGCTGATGGAAAGAAGTGATGGAAAGATAAACAGAAAGGTGATAAAATTGTACTATTTGACCTCTTTCCCTCCTCCCATCTTGGTCTCCCTCCCTCTGTCCCTCATCCCATCTCTCCCCATATGTACACTTCTTATTACTCCCCCCTAATAATAATATCCACAACCCTATATCAAGCACCTGCTTAGTGTTGGAGATTATACTAAGTTTTGTGAACAACAACCCTGCAGACTGATATTACTATACAACAAAGATGTGTTTTTAAGATTCCAGTCATCATGTTCTTTGCATGATGCCCTTTGTTCTGCTTGTAGTAACAGAAAATTCAAACACCAAATATACCTCTTCTGCTTTGCATGAGGTTAGTGGAAGACAACCTTGTTCTGTGGGGGATGTGCTGGCTCTGGGGTAAAAGCATTTGCATTTAAATCCCACCTATAACTCCGAATTAGTGCAATGATCTTGGGTGAGTTATCTAACCTCTCTCATGCTTAAATTCAGGATCTATTAGATGAGAATACAATTATTATTCATATAACTATTCATAATAACTATTTATATAGTTGTTATGGAGAAAAACTCTCCATAGGATGCCCATGTAAAAGACCGTAAGCATCTACTATTCCTATCATTTTTCAGATAAAATAAAAAATAAATTGAAATAACAACGAAGGAAATATCTACAACAATATATTATTAGTCGGTAAAGAAATTAACATTTGTGGAGCACCTACTATGTGACAGATAATAAATATTTTGTCTCATTTAATCCTCATGATACTACAGCAAGTTAGATTTTATAATATTATTATTATTTTTTTTGTTAGAAAACAGCAGCAGAAAGAAAGTACTTTGCCACTTATGACTGTAATAGGAGAGCCAGATTTGTATGACGCCAAAGCTCATGTCCACTGGCTGTGACCCACAGCTTGGAATAAGGACAAGGGCAACTGCAGTGCTCAAGGCAGCTTTTACCCTGGACTCTGAAGGGCACTGCAAGAGTGCCTCAATGCTGGGGTTCAGTAAATCCGCTACACCTTACACTTCTGATTCAAGACAGAAATCAAGACATAGTGACCTCCTATTGGGGGCAGATATGAAGGTGACTGACAAAGCATCAGGACAGAGTAAATGAATCATTCATATAAATGACAACATTAACACATGCCCTGACATGTTCATCTCTCATCCTCATGCCTACTGTGAAGAGGCAATGTGTGTATCTCTACAGGACATTTGTATTTTAATATACTTGGAGTGAGTTTAATATACACATGCATTGAAAAATGTCTTCAAAGATGGTCATTGCAGATATAATGTATGTGTGGCACATAGTAGAAGCTTGCCAGGTATTAACTGAATGAATGAATGAAAGTTCACTGGTTTTGTTCTGCCAGACATTCATTTGCAGATTGTATGCTCTGGCTCAGGGGTCACCTGGGCCATAAGCTATCTGTGGGTTGGTAATACTATTAACCTTAATGCCTACCAATTTTTTTGGTAAGGAAACAGCAGCAGAAAGAAAGTACTTTGCTACTTATGACTCTACTGGACAGCCAGATTTGTTTGACTCCAAAGTTCATGTCTACCCACTGTAGCCCACAGTTTGGAATAAGGACAAGGGCATCTGCAGTGCTCAAAACAGCTTTCACATCAGACTCAAAGATGGCCTGAATTATCTATGGAAAGAATACATGCTTTGAGGCAGGTCCAAATGTCTTTCAAAGTCAATACAGATTGAAAGTGGCTCTATCTGCAAAAAGCAAGCACTGTATTGAAACCTCACTATCTGGCTCCAAAACACGACCCCCAGCTCTTTCCCTCTTTAATCTCAGAATTATCTACCTTGTCAGAAATCTCATGGAGAGGAGGCAGAGTGTTATATTCTCTTGGACCAATATAGAGAACTTTAAAAAAGGGAATAATTACTTCTAAGGAACCTGCCATATTTCTGGCTCTGTGGAATGCATCAATACATTAACTCATTGAATCTCCCACAATTAAATGTGAGCCACATGAGGAGAATATTTGTCTCTTCGATTTACCTCTGTACTCTAAGAACCATTCCTGGCACATACGAGATGCTTGTTCTGGCTCTTGCTACTGGTCCTCTGCATTGTTCCTTAACTCTGCCACCCGCATGCTTCCCACTGTATCACAAGAGCAGGAAGCCTGAGAACTATATGCTCAGAATCTTTCGTCGGTAGAATTGCAGTTTAGATTCTCTCAACCAGAGTAACTTCCGTAAGCTCCAGGACGTTAAAGGGAAGTAGCAGACTGGCATAGGATCACAGGATTTTGCGACTGTCAGCACTGCTCTAGTATCTTACAGTTTCCTCAGACTCTACAGTCCACTGTTGGTCTCTAGCTTCAGGGCTGGAAGAAACCGTGGCTCAGGAAATGGCTCCCTGAGGTTACCTGATTTGGTGGTAGCTGCTTTCATCCCTAACTATCAGTCTTCAAACAGTTTCTAAGCACATTATTACCCTGACACTGCTTTCTTCTGAAAATAATAAAGGTGCTATCTATTTTCCTGACTGATTTAATGTTCAATAAATATATGTTAAATAATTGAGTAAACCACCCATTCGGTGGGCATTATTATCCCTGCCTTGCAGTTCTGGAATTGAGGTTCCCAGAGACAAAGTAATTTAAAATTATACAGCAAAGTATTAAATGTCAGATCTGAGAGTAGAGCCATGGACTGTCCAATTCCCAATGTGCTTTTGTTTTTTCCATTCAGGGACTGCTCTCAGTGGGTATAATATACCACGTTGCTGTCAAAATCTTATCTCAGAGGTTAAGAGTTGTTTGCACTCTTCCTCCTGCCAGAGTACTATTGCGGTTGAAAACTTCTCTATACATAGGCAAAGGACATTCATTCCCAAGACAAGTGGTTTATTAAATATATATTAGGCCTGACGAGACACCCTGTTAAAAACATACATTGTATCTGCAGTATCATTGCAGATATAATGTATGTGTGGCACATAGTAGAAGCTTGCCAAGTATTAACTGAATGAATAAATGAATGAAAGTTCACTGGTTTTGTTCTGCCAGACATACATTTGCAGATTGTATGCTCTGACTCAGGGGTCACCTGGGCCATAAGCCATCTGTGGGTTGGTAATACTATTAACCTTAATGCCTAGATGCCTCCCATAGTTCAGCATAGTAAGAATACCTCAGAAGTTCCTAGGTACTGACATAAGGCTGTTGATTTTCCTTGGAAACCTCAGTTGTCAAGGGCATTGTAATTCTGAGGCAGATAGAAATAAGAATTCATCCATCCCCACATTCCAAATAAGATTGAGGCACTGAAAACTATTAATCTGCCTTCATTGTAATGTATTAAAAAGAGTATCCAATTTGGAACCAAACTGATCTGGGTTTTCATCCTGATTCCTGCTACTTACTAGATCTGGAATCTTGGGCAAGCTGTTTCTGTGACCTCAGTTTTTTCATTTATATAATGGTGGAGATGATTGATACAGAGCTGGTGGATACAGAGCTTACTGTAAGGATAAGCTATTGTAGACAGAAAGCATCTAGCACAGCATCTGGCCCATGTTATGGATTCAGTGAATGAAAATAGTACTGTCTTCACTAACACCAAGAAAGAGTCTGTTGACACATAGGCTGTCATCCTGCAGGCTGGTCCACATTAGCCAACAAGGCTCTCCAGTCCCAAATAGGCAGCAGTGGTGTGGAAGGATACTTAAAAGCATGTTTTTTACTAGAGAGGTTATGTAGTTGCAAGAAATTAAATGTCTGCATATTTTGTAAGCTTCATGGTATCTGATGCCTTTGGGTGAGGGGAGTGGGAATGGCTGGCAGAGTGGGTAGACCAGAATCGTCACACCTCACTTTTTTTTTTTTTTAATGAAAGTCAAGATTAGACTTACTGAAATAATCTGGGGGTGGACAGGTAGAGTTGGGTGGCTTTTGCATGCTGGGAGGTAGTAGTTAAAACTGCAGGAATGAATGAGGTCATGGTTGGTTTGGAATTAAATGAGGGAAAACCAAACCACACTTGACTTCAGAAAACTCACAGTACTAGTCTCTAGCTTGGTGCTTGGGATACAGCAGATGCTCAATGAATATTTGTTGAGTTAAAAAGCATAAGGTTGAAGAGTACATCATCCTTCCTTAAAATGTCTGTGTGTCTAACTTATGATCCAGATTCATTTTACCTTTGAAAAGCTAACTGACGTCTATGTGCTTCATAAAGATTCCAAATCTCTCATTCTGGAAAGGTCCTCTTCTGAAAGCTCATCAAGCCAGCACTAACATTTATTTAGCATTTAACTGAGTCCTGGAAGACACTATGAGTTTTTTCATTCTACTTATATATCTTAAGACTCAACTAGAGTTTGAGGACAGAGGCCACGTTTTTTTGCACGGCTGAACATTTCTTAGTATCTAGCAGAGTGTTTGGCTATAGCAAGTGCTCAATAAATAGCAATCTGGCACTTGATTAACCAACCAATATTAAAGTATTGTTAGGGAAGAAAATCAATAGAATGCCTTGAAACCTTAGATGTGTGGAAAAATGAAGTGTGTGCCTGTGAGAGATGACTGGTACTCATCTTGAAAAAAAGAAGACTTAAGAAGCCTTAGAAAGAGGGGCCAAGCTACTGTAAAATAGAACTGGGCTGTGAGGGAGAATCTTGCATGGAAGAGGCTGGTAGAGTTAGTTCTAGGAGAGAAGAAATGGGCTGTCTTTTATTCTTCAACTATGCATGGGTTGCCTCTTATGTCAAGTAGTGTGCTAGGCAATGGAGATATAACAGTGAATAAGGCACATCATCTGGTCATAAGGGCTTTACATTATGCTATAAGAGTTAAACCAGCAAACAGTCAACTATAACATAGTGTCACAGAATACAGCAATATAGAGTACACATGGGGGTTATACTTTCTAAATATTAGATTATCTCTTATGTACTTCCTCTTTCTGCAGGGATGACCTCAGGGATTCAACAGATATTGTGATTCAGGGGTTAAGCAAGCTCAAAGGAAGAGAGATCACAGAGAATTTCAAAACTATAGAGCTTACCATTTTCTTTTATCTTTTTAAATGTTGATTTAACCACAATAATAAATATTCAAACCATTCCATATGTCCTAGAGAAAAGAAAGGCAGATCAGACATGCCCCTTGTCAACCACTAGGCAACTTGTCTAAGGAAAAATGAATAATTTTTACGACCACTGTGGAGATTCTTGAGGTTTTTTTTTTTTTTTTTTTTTTTTTTTTTTTTTTTTTTTAGAGAATGGGGAATGCATTACGATAGGAGCATGAGATTGGAGTTCTCTGTCAGCTGTAACAGGAGTCAAAAAGATGAAGAAGTGACATATACAAGGGTGCATGGGAATTGGAAGATAAATAAAGGACTATCACATTCCATGGGGATTTTCCTCAGGCCCCCTCCAACTTGACCCACTATCTCCCCCATTATTTTTTTTTTACAAACATGAATGTCAAGTTCTCTGCTTCCTGTCTTCACTAGCATTATTTTCAAGATTAGCCCCTTTCATTTGCTAGATAGATCTCATTATTCAATAGTTTTTTATACAGAACTGAAACATTTTAATTCTCCCACCATGAGATCTACTTCTGCCCTCTGCAGTTATAAAATAAATTTATAATCTCTTATCTCCTTGAAGGCTCTCTTGTATTTGAAAGTTATTGTATTTGTTGTTCTTATCCCTTGAAACTAGGCAGCCATGGTTTCTTTAACTCAGAGGTCCCCAACCCCTGGTCCGTGGACTGGTAGGGGTCCACGGCCTGTTAGGAACTGGGCCGCACAGCAGGAGGTGAGTGGTGGGTGAGTGAGCATTGCTGCCTGAGCTCCACCTCCTGTCAGATCCATGGTTGCATTAGATTCTCACAGGAGTGCAAAGCCTGTTGTGAACTACACAAGTGAGGGATCTAGGTTGCCTTTTCTTGTGAGAATCTAATGTCCGATGACTGATGATCTGAGATGGAATAGTTTAATCCCAAAACCATTCCCCTTACCCACCCCATCCGTGGAAAAATTGTCTTCCACGAAACCAGTTCCTGGTGCCTAGGGACCACTGCTTTAACTCATTTGATCCAGTAAGATTTCTAGACTTCTGTTCCCTACTTGGTTACCTCTTGAAACAGCTTAATTATAACTATCTAATAAAGTGACCCTTCTACCAAGCACAAGACTCTACCATGAGCTGAAAAGAACTGATACCCAAGAGAGGTCCCATGGCTTGCCCAAAGTCACATTGCTGGTAAGTGAAGGGGGCAAAATTCAAATCCTGGGCTTTGGCCTTCTGCGCTAGTTCTCATCCAACCTCTAAATACAGAGAAAGAATGAAGTCCTTTTCATTCCCTCTCCAACAGATCTTAAACAACACCATACTCTCATTCCAGCCCCATTTGCCAACAGTCTGTGATCTTCCTCCAAACCCAGGCATACACTGGAACTGGCCTGGGCAAACTGCGATGTATAGTCAACACTTTATCTTTACTTAGGCGTGTTTGCCTTTGAATAATTAAAGTTGCACGTATTCATAGACAGAAGCCAAGACAATGAAATATATAAAAATATGAATAAAGGAGATTTATTTTAAGGAATAATTTCTTGAAATATGCTTTTGTCTTCTGTCTACAATGAAGTTTAGATAACCTTTTCTTAGTGTATCCAACAAGTTTTCAAGTGCATTTTTCATTCATTTGCCCTTTGAAATGGACTTATTACCATTTAATGGTGATAAGCAAACTCTGTCCTACCTACGCTTATTATAGCTGTCTAAGGAAATGACATTCAGATTGACATGCATTCCTGGAGGGTTGTGAATATGCAGCTGGCATGATGTTAATAGATTTTCTCATTCACTTGTAAACAATTCTGTTTTTATTTCTCTCGATCCCAAGGTTTGGATTGAACTTTTGTTTTCTAGTCTTAAAGGAGGAATTTTATGTGAGCTTCACAAATACTCATTACCTGAATATAAAGGTCTCAGCATGGTAGTTGGTCCAAAAATGCAGCCAGCTTGTTCAAACTCCTTTTCAATTCAGAAAGCCATGCTAAGGAAATTAGTGATGTTCTCTCCAGAGGTGGCTAACTTCCTTCTAGTTGGTCTAGGTCTTGCTACTAATCATGTAAAGAAATTAAAGGAAGAGGGAAATGATGGCTCCTGGCTGCCAGTCACTTTACAATTTTCTGGGGAAATGAAGAAAAAAAAAAAGGCAGAAACAAAAACAAAGAAACCAACCAAACAAAATGATGGTGCTCAAGCTGATGTTCACGGAAGCAATGGCTATGTCTGGCATCACAGACGTGGTGGATATTGAAGCAGGGTCAGATTTATGTAGAAACGAGGTAGAATGGAGGGCTTTCAGACTGATACATAAAAATATCCAGTTGTCAATTTGCCAAGAAAATCTATTTTCATTTCTTCCTCTCCAAGCTCATCTAACACTCTTCTCTAGACAGACAACACATTTTATAGCTTAAGAAAAAAGCTATCAGTAACATCTTGCTGTTTCATAGCTCCATACTTTTGTATAGGCTGCTCATTCTACCTGGGATAGCCTTGGTTCTTTAAAACACTGCAGAGATATTAGAAGTTTTCCCTAGCCCTACTAAGTAGAGGTAAACACTCCTTTCTCTGGGTTACCTCTGTACTTTTTTAACACTAATATAATTGTACTCATATGCTATAATTGTAATTTAAATTACAATAAAATAGAAGAAAAACTATATATACACACACATATGTGTGCATATGTATATATACATACATGTATATGTATGTATGTGTGTGTGTATATATATGTTTTTATGCTAGACTGTGAGCTTCTAAAGCTCAGGAACAGTTATTAGCTCAGCACCAAATTACTACTCCCTGGTAAAACTTAGAAGGCAATACATGTTTGCTGAGTTTAATGAAATCTCCAGGGAGCAAAAGTTTCTTCTTTATTTTATGGCCAAAGAATCTCCTGGCCCATCAAAATCCTCTAGTGAAATATTTTCCCAATCCTGAGCTTGCATTAATTGATCTGTTTATTCACTGAACCCTACTACTGTGTGCCAGGCAGAGTGTTATGTTAGGTCTTAGGAATATAGTAGTAGGCAAAACAGACCTGGTCCCTCTCCTCACGAACCCCCTGTCCCTACTCACACTCTTCCAAATTACTCATTTCTATTAATTTACTGCAAAATAATATTCTCACCTCTAGTAATAACTTTTCAATTCAGAAGGCCATATATAAAAGCAAATTGATACTGAGTATGTTTCTGCTGAAAGGTCTATAAAGAAACTTTCTAGGCTGCAAGGTATACTCTTCATAAATACATATATAGATGTATGTATTTCTATGTACATGTACATTTCTATGCCAATGTATACATATATTATAGATATGCAATACATAATTAAGGCTCACACAAGAATACAACCCACTTATAAACAGAAGGATCCCTTGACCCTTCAAACTTAGGTCCACTTAATTAAAAACGAAGCGTAATTTGTACCCTTAATTTAATGGCCTATGATTTTCAAGTTTAACTATTTTCATGTTGATTGCTATATTTTGGCCCCATTTTGAAGGCACCACAAGGGTGTTTATGCCCTGAAATAAAGAGAAACAGACAACCTTTCCAACCCTGAAAACAAAGGAAAAAATTTAAGACAAACAAACATGAAAAGCCATCATGTATTTCTCTGCACCCAGAATAGTGCTAAACACAAAGTAGGCACTAAATGAATACTTTCTAGATAATTCAGTAAATGAAAGAGCAAACACTTGCAGTTAATGCAGTTCCTCATTAGGGCAAGCCAAAGGAAGAGCTATCGATTTAAGGGGAAAGATAGTTCAAAACTAAATCTTGACCCAAATGGTGAAAAGATGATTACCTGAAAATAATTTTAATCTTTTTTTTTTTTTTTTTTTTGGAGACGGAGTCTCGCTCTGTCGCCCAGGCTGGAGTGCAGTGGCCGGATCTCAGCTCACTGCAGGCTCCGCCTCCTGGGTTAATAATTTTAATCTTATAGCTACGCTTTAAATTCTTTGGTCTCTTAGCTCTCAGGGCAGTGATGTATACCGTGTGGGGTGCAATATCACATCTACCTAACTCAACCAGCTTATCCAGCCGAGGACAGGCATCATAAATATTCCAGTGAGTTCTGTGAGGATTAGGCGTAAACAGATGTCTAGTTCACCTCTGCATTTCTCAAGAGTCTTGCCAAACTCTATAGAATCTTCTCCAGTTAATGTGCTTTTGTCATTTCTGGGCTTCTTCTACATGTTACAAATAAAGTGGATACTTGTGGTGGTAGGTGACAAGGTTCATAGGAGAAGGTGAAAGCAGGAAAAAAGGTCAACAAACATTTACCGAGCACCCACAGTTTTTAGGCCAAGGCTAGGTTCTGGACATACAGAAATAAAAACACCCATCACTGGTGACTCTATATATCGAGTCTCAATACTTCTTGGTCACCATGATAGGTTTTGGTATACGTTGTTCTTATTTGCAATTTAATAGCAGGAATTTTATCTCTACCACAGAAGAAAACAAACACCTTTGGGCTCATTCACAAGCACATATTCATGAAATTTTAAGATGTAAGAAAATTCATTGTGTTGTCATAGATGAAGACATTTCTTTAAAAAAAAAAAAAACAGCAATTCCATCTGGTCTGCTAAACAGGTTCTCTTGGTAACATCATGCATGTTTTAATAAATTTATCTAATTGCATTGCTCCTGGGTGGGTAACTAAGAACTCTGAAGGACAGATATATTCCCAAATTATTTCTCAAGCAAATTTTTGGGTGTGTACACGTTAACAGTAGAAAGGAATCTAAATAAATTAATATTTCCAATTATAGTATACTACCATGAAGTGATTTGATTAAAATATTTTCCTTAAAAATAAAAAGGAGGCAAACTTTTGTTTCTATGAAGAAACATTCTAGGCTGCTGTGTCTGATGGAACGTGTACTCCATCTTCATGAGTACATATATAGATGTATGTATTTCTGTGTATATGTACATTTCTTTGTAAATGTTACATTTAAAAAGTAGATTCAAATAACCCTAATTTAATTTTAAAAAATTTTAAACACAAGGAAAATGTTTTCCTTTATATCGTCCTTATCACTATGACAACTAAATGGGTTTGATGCAATTCTGTCTTATCCTAATTAAGAACATGGCCCTGCAACACGGTATTCTGTTAATATTAAATGAAAATGTGTGAATTATCTAGTTTTAATTAGACTGCTGCATTTATGGCTTTCTGTTGTGAGCAAATGCTGTTTAGTATATAAAACATAAATTGAGATTTGTTTCTTAAGAATTAGATGAATGTAGGGGAAATCAAGGGGAACCCACACTGCTTGAATCACACATCCTTATGTAGAGTCTGTATCCATTCACTTATCTTTTCATCCTTCTATCCAATACTATTGAGCCCCTCCTATTAGCAGTCAATGGAAGGACAAAGAAAAATCTGTCCTTACTAATGAGCTCCCTCTGGTGATAAGATCCACCAAAACAGATAATTATAATATAATATAGTAAGATAAACGTAGTTACAGAAATAAGCCGGGAGTATTTGAGATATAGCAAGAAAGTCCCAACTGGTGGGGAGGAAGGGAAGAGAAACATCTTTCAGGAGGACAATTAGTCAATAAATAAACAAATAATGCTTATTTATTTTTTGTTTCGTCAATATCCCTACTCACTTTCCCGCTCCTGTATTATTTTGAGGCAAATAATTTCACCCATGCATATGTCAGTGTGTAGCTCTAAAAGATAAGGGTGCTTGTTTTTAATATAAGCACAATACAATGATCACATCTCAAATATTACCAATAACTTGTCACCACATATATAATTGGTGTCCAAATCTCCAACTGTCTCATCGTCATGATTTGTTTTACCATTTATGTTTTGTTTGAATTGAAATACACAAATGTTCATTGCTTACAATTTGTTACTTTTAAGTGTTGCCCCTATATCTCCTTTTTCTTTGCCAATTATTTATTGAAGAAGCCTGAGTTTTAAAGAATGAGTGGAGGGTTAGACAAATAAAGGGGAGGGGAGTAAGGAAGGAAATTTAGAGAAATGGGACACCAGGAGAAAAAATGTTGTAGAAACATTGAGACTTTCCTTGATTTTTCTTCCTTCCCTTTCTTCCCCTTCTTTCTTTCTTTTTCTTTTTGATGGAATTTCACTCTTGTTGCCCAGGCTACTGCAATGGCACCATCTTGGCTCACCGCAACCTCCGAATCCCGGGTTCAAGTCATTCTCCTGCCTCAGCCTCCCAAGTGGCTGGGATTATAGGCACCACACCTGGCTAATTTCGTATTTTTAGTAGATACAGAGTTTCTCCATGTTGGTCAGGCTGGTCTCAAACTCCCGACCTCAGGTGATCTGCCCGCCTTGGCCTCCCAAAGTGCTGGGATTACAAGTGTGAGCCACCGTGCCCAGCCTCCTTGATTTTCTTAAACATGCAAACTCTGTGAGCATACTTACTTATTTTGGGAACATTGCTCAGTGTACTAACAATACTCTTCTCTATAAATCTAGTAAATTCCTGTATCATCTTCCAGCTTAGCTTCAGAAATTCTTCCCCACTTTTCTCTCATGTTGTCTCCATCCTCCTTTGAAGAATGTATCAGCTGGCATTTATCAACCAGTATTTTTGGTGTGTTTGCGTTGAGGAATCATGTGAGATGCTAGGCATATAGGGATGAATGAAATCAAATCCCTGCCTTCAAGAAACTCTCAGGCCGGGTGTGGTGGCTCACACCTGTAATCCCAGCACCTTGTGAGGCCGAGGCGGGTGCACACGAGGTTAGGAGTGCGAGACCAGCTTGACCAAGATGGTGAAACCCGTCTCTACTAAAAATACAAAAAAAATTAGTCAGGTGTGGTGGCACACACCTGTAATCCCAGTTACTTGGGAGGCTGAGGCAGGAGAATCGCTTGAACCCAGGAGGTGGAGGTTGCAGTGAGCTGCACACCACTGCACTCCAGCCTGGGCGACAGAGCAAGACTCTGTCAAACAAAACAAAACAAAACAAAACAAATCTCTCTGTGAGGTATTTTAGTAATAAATGAGGCAATGCCTATGATGCCTACGTTTTGGCCTAAAAACATATATTTTTCCAAATAATTTTTAGTCATGACAAACATATGCTCATTGTTGTGCAAGGCATAACTGGAGAGTTTTCAAAAAAAGGGATATTTGCCATGGAATCATTAATAGGCTTCCTCTTTCAGTTTCCATTTAAAGATGGAAAGCAACACTTTGTCAATAGGCTAATCATTTTGACTGTGTGTTTTATTGCTTTTTCTAATGTCCTATGTTATGAAAAGGTCATGAGAAGACTAATGTTGGAAGATCAGATTATCACATTATAATGATTTTAGCTAGTACCCTATGGCTCACATTTTACTCTTTATGCTGCTAGTGGGGCAACTGAAGGAAGCAAGACAATAACGCATTATCATGTAATATTTTAAAATGATGTTGTTGATGATGGAAGACCCACTAGCACTTTTTTATTCAATTAAGGGGCTGCCAGTATTGCCTTGGGTTTGTTATTGGCCTATACAAGTAGAAAGATACATCTTCATATTCAAGCACCTAATACAGTGTCTTGCACATTATGGGAAATGGTGGGTATTACATGTGCTGTCCTGCTACTTTCCAACTAGGTGACCAAGCATCATTTTCTCCTCTATTTTTATAGTGCTACTGTGAGAAGTAAATGAGATAACATGTATTCAGTGCTTTGCACACAGCAGCAGAAAACAGAGAATTTTGTTATTATTTGTTAAGTAAATGAATTTTTAAAATTGTACATTCTGCCATTGTCTTTTACTCCTTTACCTCTGCCCTATCCAAATCCCTGACCTGTCTTTCCAGACAACCTCAAATATCTCCTTTACCCACTTTTTAAAAACGCATAAAGGGCCGTCTTAAACATCTTAATACTTAGTTACACATTGTTCCTGTGTCTAAATGTTATTCTCCCTAATTGTAGCCATAAGTTCTTTAAAAATAAGATGAGTGTTACATAGAAGTGATGTCAAAATATTTATAGCTAGCTGTGCCAGGTATTAATGCTTTAGTTGCTCAACCATGGAGATGTGTGAGAGTCCTAGGGAAGGGATTCAGGGGTTCCAGTTTGAAGCAGCTTGGAGAGGAGCACTCAAAGAGCCCAGGGTAGAAGCTATTTACTAACAAGAAAATATTTCAATATTTTAAGCCTGCAGCCAGAATATTAGCACTGCCTGCAGCCAGAATATTAGCGCTGGCATTTTTGATACTTCTTTGGCATCCTCTATTTGTCAGGAACTCAACACACTTACTGATAAGGTAAGAAATTCATCCAAGGAACAGTTTCTCTATTTGTACAAGGAAGCTACAAAACAAGACAAAGAAGATTTTATCTGGTTTGTGCTATGGGGAAGTGAAGTTATGCCATGGTAATAATGGTACCTTTTAATGCTTATGTGACATATGTGCTTTTAAATAAACATTATCTGTCACCCTTCCACTATTTTTAGTTGCTTCTTTCTCTGCACTGGAGAACTGTCTAATCTGAAGAGGAAGAAGCCAGTGCCCTGGAAGCATTTCCTACCTGGTCACTGCACCCTTCTCTGACTCAAGCATGTTTTCTGAGTTAAAACAGAAGTCTTGGGCTCTTCACTGACACAGCTGGGTTGGGAGCACTTACCCATGCCTGGATACAGATTTTCTGAACAGATTTTATACACCAGAAGCAAGGGGCAAGAGGAAATATACTTTGATTCTGTTTATTGCTATTATTTTCTGTTCTTTGGAATGAAGCTAGATAGACAAATGAATATTTTAGGAGCATACCCACCAGGTAGGTAGACTGACAGCACTGAGACAAGCTTCATGAGTGAAATAAGAATGTTTAATCATTGCATTTGGATGACAGAAAATTGTGAACTATATGAGCATGCTTGTGATAGAAAGTAAATAATGGTTTTGTCACTTCCTCTTCTATGCTGTAAAAGTGGAAAAACAATCCAAAGTGTAGTTAATTAAATTTGGAGTTAGGAATTTTAGTGGAAAACTATTACCAAGCCCATTAAGTACAATCTTAATGAAGGAAGTATTCTACTTCCTCAGTGGAAAGAAATGATGATTACTGCCAAAGGCTGAAGAACTTATGAATTATATAAACTTTGAATTATCCAGAAATCAGAGTGAAGTCTAATTTTTCTTTGAAGCATTGAAATTTTGTTGAGAAATTTTTACTCTATGTCTCATTTCCAAAGTGACATAGCAAACACACGTACCAAAATATATTCTTATTTGTCTTATCATATTTTTTAGCATTACAAACATCATGATATCAAAATCCAAATACACTTGAGTTATTGTATAAGTCATTAATCTTCTCTGAGCAGGTTTAATTAGAAGTAAAAAGGAGAAGAAGAAGATGATGATTTTGTTCAAAATACTATAATTCTTGAGCCTGGTAACATACATTTTAAAGTTCACATTGATTGACTCCAGATCTGTATCCACATTGTAAAGAATCAGAACATTTGACTGTGGTTTAGCTTAGAACTCAATGGTCATTATTTAACAACAAATTTTGGTGAGACTGATACTCTAGGTTTTCTGTTCGTTATTCTACTGGGCACAGGGCTTCTGGCTGTCTGGTGATTTCTGCAGTAGTGCCAATGTAAAGATAGGCAGTGAGTTGAACAATTACTTCATTAGCTTTTGTGGCAAAGAGCATTTTTCTCTACCTCAAAGCCTTTCCTTCTTTCTTCTCCCCTGGCAAACTCCTACTCTTCCTGGAAACCAGTTTAGGGACATGCACCATCAAATGCTTCGCCTTCATTCCATTATGTTATGTACTAACTCTAGTAGATATTTGTACATTATGTATTGTACATTTCACAAGTTATAGATGGCTGCTGGATTCTTTTCCAGCATCCTACCCCACCACCATCCCATCCTAACAGCCAACAGCTGCCAAATTTCAGTTAAGGACTCATAATGTCCTGGGGAGACTGTCTTTATCCTATTTAAGCTTTAGAATGGGGCTGGAGATTTGGTCTCATGTTCAGGGGTGGATAGAAGCCAGTCTCTTCAAAGTGAATTCTAGCAATCATTGTTAGGATCTCTTTCTAGCCGGATGTGACTATGAAAACAAGTTGTCTAGGAGCCACTGGCAACTGTCCTGAGGCCATGAGGGCAATTAGTCTTGGTATGAAGCTAACACAAAGACAGGCAGTGTGGCAGGACCAAAAGGGATTTCTTGACAACATTGTGAGCTGAGCTACAGGACCAGACCTCTTGAAGCTGACTTTACTGATGTACTTTTAAGTTACCATCACCAATGTGGGTATATATTCCCTTTGTTGAGCAAGTCAGTTTGAGTAATCAGTTTAACCCTGTATTTTCAGATTGGGTGAGCACTTAATGTAGGCATACTATGTGTTAAGTATTTACTGTGCCAGATACTTCATATGGATGAGAGCATAGCTTATACCAGGAAATAAAGTTATCTCATTTACATCTTCCCAACCGCCTTGTGAGACAGGAATTGCTATACCTGCTTTATAGTGAAGGAAAGCAAGGTTGCAAGGTTTAGTAGTGGGGAACACTTTCAACAATGCATTCTGCCTTTCCTCCTAGAAAACTACTTTGTTTTGCAAGCTTGACACTACTTACAATGGAAAGCAGCCTTATCTGTTACTGTCATGGCTGAGAAGGAATCACACTTGCAACTATGGGCTCATTTATCCATGTCTCTTGGATTATAAATTCCTTGAGTTCAGGGATTAAAGTATTTCATCTTTGTTACCTCATCACCCAGCAGAACACTTGGCACATGGTCCATGCTTAATAAATAACTAATAATAGACAAATGAACTAGAAAACAACCTAACAAAGCAAGATAATCTGGATTATTCTGACCAGAACACATGGCTTTCCCAAGTATTTTGCATTTTAGTTTTTTATATTTGGCTTGACTCTTTCAGAGTTAGATGTTCACAATATACTAACAGCTATTTTCTCCTCCAATTTCCTAAAAGTGTGTTTTCCCTTTTCTTATGATTATGTGAATGATTCATGTTTATTAAAAGTTCAAATGATAAATAAAACATAAAGAAGAAACTAAAAATAAAATGGAGATACTACCACCAAAGGCATGCTTTGTCTTGCTTTTGTTTGTTTGTTATCTCTTTGCACCATCTCTACTACCAACTCTTCTAGGCAAAATAAATATGGCACCCATTAGTCTTCACAGAGTCATCAATTTAACCACTGTATTTTCAGATTGGGTGAACACTTAATGTAGGCATACTATGCATTAAGTATTTACTGTGCCAGATACTTTAATATGGATGAGAACATAGCTAATACTGGGAAATAAAGTTATCTCATTTACATCTTCCCAACTGTCCTGTGAGACAGGAATTGCTATACTTGCTTTATAGCTAAGGAATGCAAACTTGCAAGGTTTAATAGTAGGGAATACTTCCAACAATGCATTCTGTCTTCCCACCTAGAAAACTACTTTGTGAAAATAATACTAAAAGAAACACAAATAAAAGGAAAAAAATCATTCATGTTAATTGCATAATAGCTTTCATTTCATTAAAAAACAAAAACAAAATCCCCCAAACCTCAAAGTTCTTAATAATCACAAAGATTTGTTGCTTAGAACTCCTGGCTGTTAATTTTCCTTAGGAGTGTCTTTGTCTCCAACATGACATAAGATGAAAAGGAACTATTGGGAGAATGATGCACTAAACAGAAGGGGCTATAGTAATGGCATAAGGCCACACAAAGTCATTGATAGCCATCTCTGCTTTGATTTGACTCTTCCTACAGGGGGAACCTCCCCTGTGCGACAGGGTTCCACTTGGATCATTCAGGCAGCCTTCTATTAGTCCTCTGCCCTAAGTGTTACAATTGCGATTTAAAACTAGAGATAAGGAAAGGACACCTGAAATTAGCTAGGGTCTCTCCAAGCAACTGTTTCCAAGTGCCCTAAAAGACACATGGCAGACAGTTTTAATCCAGCCAGTCCTAAAATTGTTTTCCAAAGTAAGGCTATGCCTCTGAACTAGAAAAGCCAATGTCTTTCCTTGAAGCTGAGATCGTCACAGTTTTGACCATTTCCTTCTTCAAATGATTTCTTTTGGGTTAATCGAGGAAAAAAGTCAAAAGCAAAAACATACAAAATCCCCAGAAAACCAACACACTGGAATTTTAGTTTACTACTCTGAATTATAAGTAAATGTTCTGCAACTCAAGGTAGGCTGACTCATATTTTTGGGACCCAGAACAAGAACATAAGCAGAGACTCCCAGTCCTGGGCTAGCCCTTCTTCTTTTTCATAGTTTCTTCCTGCACCACAAAAGACCTTTCATGCAGATGTGTGGACATCTCAGCTCATCAGTGCAAGCAATGATTAACAGCATCCATCCCTTGCCCTATTTCCTACCCTCATGCAAACAGAAGACTCTTGGTTTCCCCTCAGACTTGGGGGCAGGGGGTTGGGGAGGCACATCATACACCTCTTGAAAGTGAGCTTAGGAATGTTTGGGGAAAAAATTATTGAGTCCTATTTACCCTGAATATGATCCAGAAGGGGGAGAGAGCAAAATCTAAGAGAGCCCATCCTCTTGGCCTACAGCCTTCTCTAAAGCCAGAGATACAGGGAAACTTGCTCAGTTCAAAGGGTGGTACTGATTTAGGGTAACTTTCAGAGCTTGCCTTGAATTTGGTAGATTTACGACCTTTTTATGTTTCATTTTTTATACCAAATTTTATACTTCGATAAGAATAGGAAAGATGGCTCAGGAGAATGTGATCTTAACTGGCATAGACCAAAAGTGGGAGCAAGGAAATCCCCAACTTCATTTTTAAAATATTCCCTAAACTCTGAGAGGGATTAAACATATGAGGAGAGGAATCAAAGCAGATATGGGGCCAAGATCTCAAAATGGAAGTGTGAAGAGCTGGGCAAACTCTATTGCATGCTTCCAACATGTTGGTCACCATGTGGATCCTGAAATCAGACAGGCGTGGGTTTAAATCCTAGCACTGCTATATGCCAATTTACATTAGTAGTATATTTAAACAAAATTTTCTTTATCAGTTCCTCATTTGATAATGGAAAGCAAAATAGGATCTACCTGGTAGGGTAGTGATGAAGGTTAAATGAGAAAATGCATGTAAAATCATTAGCATAGTGCCTGGGACATCATAAACTATATTTACTAGTATTGTCAGGTATTTTAATACAACATCAGGGCTGGAATTATGGTCTAGTTGTTATTTGGCAAATAATGTACAAATCTATGATGTGTTATTTGGCATCAGTTTATTTCCATGTTCTCTATTGGAAATAAAATGTATTCTTTAAATAATTATGTAAGGACTTTGGATACTATTCTAGGAATTAGTTAAAAGTGAACAGAAAGGTAATAACTCTGTCTTTACTAGGATTCCAAAATAAAAACAAAAACACAAAATGATCTAGTTATAAGAAGTATATCTTGTTAATTTGAAAAATTGTATAATCTTCCTGTTTACCATGCAAATTTCTTTCAAAATCAACATCTATCAAAATGAGTTAATATATTTGACAAAATACAATTTACAACAATGACTACCTTTCATTGGACATTGCTTTGTGCTAAACAGTATACTATTGGCTTTACCTATATCATCAATTTGGTTAATTCTCCTAATTTTCCCCTCCTCCATTTTACAGAGAAAGAGCGTGAGGTGCAGACAATAATACTTGGTTGGGGACACAAAACCCTTCCCCTTTCCATTTACACCTTGCTGAGCCAGGTCTTTGAACAGCACTTTTAAACCTGTCCTTTTTGCCACCTTCCCTACACTCTCAAAGGAAATTATATGTGTCACGTAGGCAAAATTAACATTTGCCTCTTTAGCTTTTAATCCTGGTTTGAGAGACATGGTTTTGTGTGTATATGCCCTGTAAGAGGGTTCTTGTCACAGTTTATATTTGTCTTGCTGTAAATTTAATTGGGGATAACTCATATTAAATTTTCTTTTGTTGCTATAAATAGAGTTTATCATGGGTTGGTGGAGAAAATGGAAAAACCACTGCCAAATGAGAAGAAGTTCAGTTTTTGAGACTGGTACATAGGTTTATTTTTCCATAAAACCACACTGAATCAAAACCCAGATACTGCTGTAAAATAAACCATGGAGTCTGGCATGTAATTTTTAAAAATTTAATGTACAGTACAGCTCAAAGCTACTTTACAACAAATACAACTACATTATTCTTGGCATTAAGATATATTAACACTTTTAGGACCCTTCAGCTGTGTGACCTAAGCTTTACAAAATGTCATGGGCTGGCTGGAGCATCAAACACAGATGTTCATTTGTATCTGTGATGATTTGCTGAATTTCCTATCTTAATCATTATTGCTCTATCCATAAGCTTTGAGCCAAACATAAGACATTTTACAGACCCCTTGTGGGGCAGCCGCTTGTGGATTAGAAACCAAGTCTCAGGTTACACACCCCTAAGTGCCAACCATAATACATCACTCCTCTGCTCTTTAAGCAGAACTTATTCAGAGAAATGGAAAATATGGAAAAGCTATTTATGGACAAAAGAAGCATGTACAAAAAAAGTGTTCCTGAAAAAATATATATTCCATATTCTAAATCTGCCAAGTTTTTGGTATATTCAGAAAGTATACTAAGAAAGGAGAAATAACTTCATTGGAAGTGTGCTGGTGCCGATAACCAAAATATTTATGCAAAAAATAAAGCAAAGAGTAAGCTAACTAAGTCTTTGGTGAAAAAAATGCATACATTTTTTTCAAAGAGATGCTAAAATGAGTTGCTTTCTTTGAGGTTAAAGAGGACATTTGTTAAATCTACAGATTCTACATGTAAAGAGAAATTACAATAGTGTGCAGGTAAACACTTTGGACAAACAGTTATGGGTTTAGAAGACAGTAGCTACTTGCCAGTGAAATAAAGCGAATGTCAACAAGCCAGACACACTTGAAACATTTGAAAAAAATGTCCTTGTTACTCCTCTCCATATATAATATGCCATATGACACCACAGTTAAATCTGCTATTGCAAAAAAAGTACGTCAAGCTGTTGGTTTCTATGAGATTTGGACAGAGGCAAAACAACACAGCAGAGAGTCTAAGAAGGTACAGCGTTCACTTCTCTTTCCTTCTGAAGAGGAAATGACTTCCTATAGTTAGCTGACCAGGAGTTAGTACACATCCTGCCTGAAGCTAGGACCTGGAGCAAGGACCCGCAGCACACCCAGATGAGACAGAAATGCAGCTTCAGGTAAATGTTAATGGTGACAATGAAACTAGAGAAAATAGCCAGCCACAAGTCATGCAAATACAGCAGTCATGCCTTCTGCATTTGTCCGTCCTGCGGGTACATCGTACAGCTCTTTCCATAACGATCTAGTCTTTTCTTTCACTCCCTCTCCCACATCATCAACAGGCATGCCAAATGCAAATCCCATTGGATTCTGATCCCATCCCGGCAAAACGCAGGACTACCACCATACTGAGTTTCACAATAATCGCCACAATGCCAATTATTCACAGCCCCTCAGTTCTGTTCACACAAAAGATTGCAATTTGAATCTTGCCTTGCACAGGTTCAGCTCGGTTGGAGCTGGTTACCAGGCAAACGGTCTGTTTTAAGATTTGCCGATTGCTGAGGAGAGTGAATTAGGGGGGTGGGGATGGACAAACCACCCTGTACATACCTCCTTTTGGCAGCTAAGAAAAACAATTTCGTGACAAAGAGACTTGTTCTTTTCAAAGCTCACCCAACAAATGAAACTGATAGAATGAAACCTGAGAAACTTTAGCAACCAAAGAAAGCAGCCTTCCAAGGATCAAGGTGAATAATTGATTCATCGGGTTTTCTTTCATCTTTTAAGCTATTTTGCTCGTTAAAAGGAAATTGTGGAATTTGTCAGGAGCCCAAGCACTGACACACACTTCTGACAGCAAGTGCATATTCCAAACTACGGGTAGGTTTGCCAAGCTTATTCAACAACAACGATTAGCTGCAAAGCCAGGGAACTTACCGAGCACAAAATTATTGGAACAAAGCAGGGAGGAGGCAGGAGGCACCAAAGGCAGCTTCTCCGTCTCCTTGGTGCCAGGTTCTCCTGTCTGCTGTCCGGTTCACACTTGCCTTTATAACTAAGACTCCGACAGAACTCACTAGCGGAACCTGATGAATTATAAAACAGCCCCTCCTAGATTCTCATATTTTACATCACAGGGGGTGACCATGCAGCATTCTCGCTCACTGGGTACATATATTTCCTTGTAACTCATCCTGATAAATATATCAGCCTTAGAAGCAGTGACAGTAATTGGTGTTTGGGATGTACCACTATTAACCAATAAGATGCTTTCCCACCATCAGTACTGCACCCCCATCCTCTGCTTGTGTTCCCCTACACCTTGTTAAGGTGGATCCACCCAACTCAGTGAGGGGTAGGCAAAGACAACAAAATGTGGAAAAAGCCCCTGCACCAATGCACATACAGCAAGGCGTATTACTCAGGGTTAATGCTCATAATAGTAAGGATCAACTCCTATATTTGCATAGCCTGTCACAGTCTACCAAATACTTTCACTCTCACTGCCTCTCTCAGTGACTAAAGAAGGTATCAGGAGTGCTACAGTACAGATGAGCACCAGAGATCAGAGAGGCTAAGTGACTTTGTTTGGTATTCACTGAATTTAGGGAATACAAGGAGTCCTAGAGATTAGGGAGTCCAACCTCCTTACTGTGCAGATAAGGAACCCCTGGCAAGAAAGATAAAGTGACTTGCCCAGGTCACACAAAGTGTGATTTGAGCTTGAACCCAAACCCAGGTCTTCTGATGGCAAAGTACAGTGCCTTTCTATTCTACCATGCTGCCTCTGGAGCACGAAAGCCCAGCAAATGAGAAGACTGGAAATCATAAACAGTACTGTTGACCAAAAATCATTAACGGGCTGGCTTCATGGAGAGCAGCGTCTGAGCTTTTTGTTTCCTCCCTGAAAAGGTCAGTATAACCTTTTTAGGTTCATTGAATAACAGCACTGGAAAACATGTTTTGGATAATAATAGCTAATAACTATTGAACACATTTTAGGTGCCATGTAGTATTCTAAATGCTTAGCATGTATTGACTCACTTAATCTTCAAAATGTCCCTGTGAGGTAAGTACTATCATGAGCAACGTATCTCAGAAAGAAGCTGAGATTCAGGGAGGTTAACTAATCCACGCAGGATCATACATCTGTTAAGTGGCAGAGCTCTAATGGACTCCAGGCAACTTAGTTTCACAGCCCAGACTCATATATTATCTGGCCCCAAGCAGTGTTTTACACTAAACTGCTAGAGGCAGATGAACAATGAGAGCAGATTGATTTAATATGGCCTTTAGTAGAAAGGATAAAAAGATAATAAGTTTTGGAATTCAACAGAATTGTGTTTAACTGTCTTTGCCACTAATTTACTATAACATGGATTGTTTTATCTGTAAAATGGGTATATTAAAACCTACATCACAAGACTAAATGGAGAATATCAAGAAAATAATACAATGCCTAGTTTATAATGTGTACCCCCAAATGGTTCTCATTCCTACCGTATTTCCTTTGACAAAATGAATTTCTGCCACACCTTCTCCCTAAACTACCTTTTAAGATGTGAATTTTACTGTGCTAAGGAGTCTTCTAACCTGCCAGCCAGTGAAGGGGGAAAAGTCCTAAAGAGACCTAACATCTCTCTACCAGAGATGGGCTTTCTATCAGAGAATGAAGGGCCCAGGGCTCTGTGCTGGGCTGCCGGCCCAGCTCGCTAGCTTCTCTCTGCTTTACTTCCACCATTACTCAAATAAACTCGTCAGCCCAAGAAAGCAAATTTACAACATGTCTGCTATCCACTGTGAGACCATCTTGGCTTCTCTTACCCTTTTCAAACAAGCTCCCACCACAAAACCCATGAAAACAATGAACTTTTGCATGTAACCATACACTTACAGCCACTAAGTCACAGTGTGCCAAGCAGGAAGACAGGTATTTCTGTCTTGAACATTCCACTGCTAACTCCTACTGTAAGTCAGTATAGCCTAGTATTCGGCCACTGGTGAGGTCTCTATCAGATGAGCTCCTCCCTATCAAAAACTGCTATCTTCAAGGTATGCAGTCAGCATTCCTTGAGAGACATCAGAAGTAACCCTCTGTGAGACAAGGCGATGCTGTCATGTTGCAGGATATGCAGGTTTAGACATGAGAGATTTTCTTAGCTCCATGTTTCCAGAAAATAACTCTGTGGCCAACTTAATTTGCTCACATATAGTCTGTTCTCTCCTTGTTTAGTTTTTCCTCTGAGCATCTTACTAGAGGGTCTGGAATATGCATGGATGAGATGCCCTCTTTCCTGACCATACTTAATAGTAGGTACTATAGGAGCAGAGGTAAGAAATATAATTGGAGCTAAGGGATGGAGGAAGACATGTTCTTCTAAACTGGTAAGAAAAGCCAGATGTAAACAAAGAACAAGTGATAACTACTGCTACAAGATCAATGGTTACTTCCTGTACATCTAAAGTGGGTTATCCACATATTATCTGAAATGGCTTGGTCTAGTCTCCAAGTCTTCTCTGTGCCTTCCACCTACATTTACCCCCCAAAATACCCTCAGGAGCCATTTCTTCCCTGTCCAGTTCCCCCTGCTACCTGGCTATTCCACCATCATTCCATGAAAAATTAATATATATGAGTCATTATAACTCTTATAGTGCAGCATTTCTCTACTCCCCTGTCACAGATAATCATAATTTTATACACATTCTTTCATAATTACCACCTCAACCAACAATTACTCTCAGACATAATGAACTATGTAGAGTCTTGAAGCTATACCAATATTTTGCTTAAATTAGTGATGGTGCTAATATTTATTGAACACTTATTATGGGCTGACAATATACAAAACTTTACGCACATTTCTCATTTAACCTTGACAACAACTTTTTGAAATGGTCTGTACTATTATCTCTACAGTATAGGTGAGGACTCTGGCTAGAAAGGTTAGGTGACTTACTAACAGATGGCACAGTAGGAATAATAGCTGAGGTCTAAGACTATAGCACCTGTTCTCTTAACTATCACATCCACTGCTTCTAAGCATTTGTGGCAACAGATAACATAAAACACTAGTGTCTGTTTTCACTTCCTCACATCCCATTCTCTCCTTTACTGACTTCAATCAGGCTTCCCACTAAAATTGTTCTTATCAAGGTAAATGAAAACATTGTCACTCACAAAATCAATATCCAGTGCACAGTCTTCAGTTTATTCAACCTCTCCCAGCATTTGGCAGAATCAATTACAATTTCCCTGAATTAATCATTGTCTCTGTTTGGTTTCCAAGACCTCCTTGGTTTTTCTCCTACCTCACTAATCTATCCTTCTAAGTCTCCTTTGCTAGGCCCTTCTCTGCTTTCTGATATTCTAAATTTGAGTGTCCCCAAGTTCGTCATTAGACTTCTTTTTTATACTCACTCCCAAGGCTAGCAGTCCAGTATCAAGACTCAAATGCCATCTGTAGATCAAAGGCTACCACATGTAGATCTCCAGTCTCAATCTGTGCTCTATGCTCCAGACTCTTATATCCAGCTGCATACCACATCTAAGCATCGCTACTTGATTGCTTAATAATAGGCTTCTCATATTTAAAATGCTCAAAACTAAACTCTTGGTTTCCTCTCCTGAATCTGCTCTACTCCCAGTATGCATCATTTAAATAAACGGCACAATCATTGACCTAGTTGCTCTGGCCAAAAATCTGGTAGTCATTCTTGACTCTGCTTTTTAACTTACACCCTATGCCTTATTCATCATCAAATCCTGTCAATTCTGTCTTCAAAATGTACCCTCAGTCTTTTTTTCATCTCCACCCTCAAATCCCTAATCTATACCACTATCATTTCTCACATGGATTTCTGAAACCACCTCTTCACTGGTTTCTTTGGTTCCATTCTTGCCTTGCTGCCACCCTTCCTCCACAAAGCAGCCAGCCATGTTTTTAAAACAAAATTCAGACACCAACACTCCTTGCTCAGCTCCCTTCAGCAGCTCCCCTTTCACTTGGAATTTGCTCCTTTCACTGCAACCAGTATTCCATCTGCTCAAGTGTCTCCTTGGAGGAGAAGATTTCTTTGACATCCTGTATAGAACAGCATCCTCTATTCCTCCATTTATCTCTCCCTCTTATTAGACTTCTAAAAAATTTATAGCACTTATCTCTGCTTAAACATTATATACTAAATATTATATATTAAATATATATATGAAATATGGTATATTTATTTGTTAATTTATTTATTTTTGCTCCTCTCCCCAACTAGAATGTAAGCTCCATGAGGCCAGGTTCCTTGTCTTTTTTGTCCTTGGTTGAATCTCCAGCACCAGAACAGGGCTTGCCAAATAATATGTACACATTAAATGAATGTTATATGTAATACGTGTTTATTAAATGAATGTATTTGAAGTCTTATCTTCACTACTTCTTGGTCCTATATCCTTACACAAATTTCTTACTGTCCCTATATTATAAATTTCTCAATTATAAATTTTTTTTAAAACAAACAACCCTCTCTTATTTTTCTTTCTGATGTTTTATTGGTACTTTCTAATATATTCAGCCTATCCTCAATTCCAGAGGTTGGTCAATGTTATGGGTGGAAATGTGTCACCCCAAAATTCATGTGTTGAAGTCCTTGCCCCCAGTACCTCAGAATGTGACCTTATTTGGCAATAGAATTGTTGCAGATGATATTACTTAAGATGAGGTCACACTAGAATATGGTGGGACACTACTTCAATCTAGTTCAATATGGCTGATGTCCTCATAAAAAGGAAATTTGAGCACAGAGGTGCACACAGGGAGAATGTCTTGTGGAGATGGGAGTTATGCTGCCACAAACCAAGAAACTACCAGAAGGCAGAGAAGAGTCCAAGACCAGATATTTCCCTAGTGCCTTCGCAGGAAGAATGGCCAAAATAACACCTTGATTTCAGACTTCTGGTCTCCAGAATGTTGAAACAATACATTTCTCTTGTTCTAAGCCACCCAGTTTACGGTACTTTGTTACAGCAGCCTTGGGAAATGAATATAAATGAATATAGTCAGTCAGATATTATCCTCATTTAGTACATGAGGAAATCGCAGCTGAAAAAAGTTGAGTAACCTGCCTCAGGTTTCACAGCTAGAAACTGGTAGGGCTGAGCTTTTATCCCAGATCTGTATGGCTTCAAAGTCTATGCACAGTGGCGGTGGTTCTTAGACACTGGTCCCTGGCCCTTGTTGGTCCAGAGCAGAATGAGAAAAGTAAGTAGGATGCAGTGAGTTTTCATCGAGCTAAAATGGCCTTCTTTTATTATAGAATTATTGCCTTCCTGCTATTTATTTTTTCTTCCTATTGTTTTGGTATTGTTCTTTTTACTTCTGAAACGATGGTGAGAATAAATAGTAGTTGGATTGTTTTTTCATAAATTTTTGTTTTGTTTTGTTTTTTTTAAAAAAAAATTTTTTTTTTAAATTTATTTATTATTATTATACTTTAAGTTGTAGGGTACATGTGCATAACGTGCAGGTTTGTTACATATGTATACTTGTGCCATGTTGGTGTGCTGCACCCATCAACTCGTCCTTTACATCAGGTATAACTCCCAATGCAATCCCTCCCCTCTCCCCCCTCCCCATGATAGGCCCCGGTGTGTGATGTTCCCCTTCCTGAGTCCAAGTGATCTCATTGTTCAGTTCCCACCTATGAGTGAGAACATGCGGTGTTTGGTTTTCTGTTCTTGTGATAGTTTGCTAAGAATGATGGTTTCCAGCTGCATCCATGTCCCTACAAAGGACACAAACTCATCCTTTTTGATGGCTGCATAGTATTCCATGGTGTATATGTGCCACATTTTCTTAATCCAATCTGTCACTGATGGACATTTGGGTTGATTCCAAGTCTTTGCTATTGTGAATAGTGCTGCAATAAACATACGTGTGCATGTGTCTTTATAGCAGCATAATTTATAATCCTTTGGGTATATACCCAGTAATTTTTGTTTTGTTTTTTAATGTCTTGCATTTTATTGAAAACATAAAAAGGTGGCAATTCTGTGGCCTATAGAAGTTTGTTCTGAAATGTTTCTGGTTTATGAAACATAAAAGTCTGAAAACAAATGTTCCAATGCTGTCCCCTTTATGAAACAAGTCCTCAGCCTGGGCAACACCGTGAGGCCCCATCTATACTAAAACAAACAAACAAACAGGAAATATCAGCTGGTCATGATGGCATACATCTGAAGTCCCAGCTACTCAGCAGGTTGAGGGAGGAGGATCACTTGACCCTAGGAGAGCCACACTGACACTGCAGCGAGGTATGATCACGTCACTGCACTTGTGTTGCCTGGATGACAGAGCAAGGCCCTGTCTCAAAGAAAAAAAAAAAAAAAAAAGGAAGCTCTTCACAAACAGTGACACACTTGGTAGAGAGAAGAAGCTTTGCTCTCAATCAATTGTAGAGGTCCCTGCTCATAAACAGTGTCCGTGTTAATGGTCACAATCTCAATTAATTACCATGAAATTAATCTGATATAATCCCATGCAACGAATTTGTTTGAATTTAACAATATTCATTAATTCAGAAATTTCCTTAGTCTTGTCCCCTTCCTTTTTAGGATAGATTTCCTAGTTTTCAGTAAAATTCTCGAGTTGCTTTTGACTTGATCCATTTTCTTTTGGGTTCAGGATTTGTGGGCTTATACAAATGTCTGAGGATTAAATAAGATCACTTCTGTTAAGTATCTAGAACACCATAAAATCTTTCAGTAAATGCTAGTTCCCTTCAAAGAAAGAAGTAGATTTATGCATCCAGAAGGGAAACGACTTTAGGACTAAAGGAGATTTACAGCAACTGGATGACTTTGCAAGATGGGCCAGTCTGGAGAGTGTTAATAAACTTCACCCTCTTGTTGAACATTCAGTGATCCATGACAGTTTATAGAAATTGTGGCAGTCTATTTTTATGAATTCATGTTCAAGAGTATGTGTGCAAACATATAAACATAAGTATATATAGAAATTAATATATATTGATGTCATATACATCATTAATATAAATTTGATTGGTATGAGTGTGTGTACCTTCTTCAATTTCTGAGAAAACTCAGAAGGACAAAGCGTTCATACATATAAGAGTTTGCCTTCTTTGAGTATCCATTATCTGATCCCCTATAATCTAATTTGGGGACCACCAATTAGTCCTATCCTGAGAAACCTTAGTTAAGACCATTTCAATCTATCCCTTTGCCAAAGTTATCTCAGACTTCAAATCAGTAAAGAAGAGATTCCCTCAGTCTGTGAGTACATATGGAGGGCTTACCATGTCCCAGGCACTACATTATTGAATGTATGCCTACATTATATGAATGCCAGAAGAACAATGTAATCAAGGTCATATTCTCCCTCTCCTTAGGCTCTCAGTCCAGGGAGTAATAAATTTAATAGATAATAGCTAACTACACAGTTGTATAGCATATATTTTTAAAAACATTTTAATAAAATTAACAAATAAATATTCTAAACTGTATAGGCTACAGGGACAAAGTGTAGAAGCCAGAGGGCCAGTCTTTCCTGCTCAGGCCCTCAGGTCCCCTTTAGAGAGACCCTGCTTTGGCCCGGTTTGGGGCTAGGACTGCTGACTTGGGGAGGCAGGGAGTGAACCGGAATGGGTGATCTGGGCTCTTGCAAGCCATTCCTCTTTGTTGGTGTGTGGGAGGAGAGAAGAGGTCAAAGAAAGCAAGACCCTGCAAGAGGCATCCCAGTGACCCCTAGAAGTGACTGGGGTAAGGGGAGCACTATTCTAGAAGGGAGTGGGAGGGAGTGGGCAGTGAAGCAGGGCAGTGAGCCTGGCCAGTGGTGGGCTCCGGACGCTGTTCTACCCATAGCCACTCACTCTCGGACGTAGACCCTGGTGCACACAACATCATCTGCCCTCATGGTCAGGATCAGCTCCCTATCATTGGTCAGTTCTCTGGTCCATGAGGTCTTGGGGCCCTCTCCCTTCAGGAGCTTCTGCTCACAGAACATTTTATTCTCACTCTCCCTTTTCACCGGGCTCTTACAGGGCCTCCCATCCACAGTCTGCTCCTCTAACTCCTCCCCAACCTTGAAGTTAATCTCTGTGGTGCACACGGTGGTGGAGGTTTTGATGTAGAAAGTGTCTCCCTCCTGTTTGATCTCCACTACTGGCTTGGACGCTGCAGCCACAGCAGTCTTCCTCAGCACCACATTCACCCCCAGCACTTTGAGCAAATCCTTGAAGTTTTCTGATCGAATGATTTTCCAATTGCCAGAGAAGTTGGGCATGGTGGTGGCGTGGGTGGCAGTCCCCTTAGACCTCTAGGCTGGAGCACTGGACACTGTCTTTTAGTCAAAAGAGACGTCGCCGTTGCCGGGTCGTGAGGTTCAGGAACCAAGACACGACCAGGGACGACCCCAAAGCTCTGCATAGTATATTTTTATAAGGACTTTCATTAAGGTGCTATAGAGGCTGAGAGGAATGGCATCTAATAACTCAGTCTGGGGACTGAGGTCATGAAGGCTTCTGGAAGGAGGGGATGAGCCTTAAGCTGGGTCTTAATGGATGAGTAGGAGATATCGAGATATCCAAACAACAAGTGCTCCAATCACAGTAGGAAGCATATGCAAAGAGATGGTAGGGGGTTAACCACGGAACTCTGCAAGAGTGAAATTTTATCCATTTAGCACTTAATAACATAAGTACATGTGATGGAAAAAAGACTAACTTGAGAGTAGGAATACCAGAGACTAATCATTTTTTTTTAATGAACTTCTTCAATGCAATGAAGGCTAAAGTGGAAAATGTCATGCTTTATAGTTAGACTGTCCTGATTCATTCAAGCTGACCTTTACAAGTTGCTTAACTTCTCCGAATTAAACCTTGGTTCCTCATCTATAAAATGAGGATAATATTATCTGGTTCATACAGCTGTTGTGTTCTTATGAAATAAAAAAAAATGTAAACTATCTTGTTTCTCACACAATGTACTTACATTAAATGTCAAAATAAGACACCAGACTAAATATCAGTTCATGTCCTGAAAACACTTGTGTCATTGTAAATAAGAGCCTTCATCACTCATGCCAACTCTGGTTTCCCATTGGGATATATTTATCTGTTTACTTCCTAAACCAGTGGTTTCAAAACTTTGCTTGCTGACACCATCGTTTAAAATCATTTTGCGTACTCACCCATTATCTTAATATTTACATATTTATAAATTATTGTATAACCATATTACTGTGGCACAGTGTGGCACACTATAA
Organism: Macaca mulatta; assembly: GCF_049350105.2. Classification (NCBI taxonomy): domain Eukaryota; kingdom Metazoa; phylum Chordata; class Mammalia; order Primates; family Cercopithecidae; genus Macaca; species Macaca mulatta. Next base: position 84,226,527 of record NC_133419.1, read on the forward strand.
AACATATAACAAAACAGAAATTTAAAGGCTGTGATGAAAAATTAATAAAAAGAGAAGGTTTTGGCTACCACTGGGGTGTGTATAATCACTTTGAAGAATACCAAGATCTCCTAGAGAGAAAAGACTTAGTGTCATTCATTTATGGAGCACCCGGAAGCACAGACCAAGTACTAAAGAAATATCTAGGAATTGAAGAAGCAACACCAGGACATTAGAAAAAACCCAAAAACTCTGTGGCCTACTAGTGCCACTATCTGTCCAAACCAGTTTTTTAGTTTTTATTTTTAATATATATTTTAATTACAGTACAAGTTTAATATAGTAGAAATGTTAAACAACCAAAACATAATGGCTTTCCCCCACAAAGGTCAGTGGCAAATACAGAGTTAATATTCATTATTTTTGAAAGAGCTAATTGTAATAATAACCATTTGCTGAACACTTATAAGGGGCAGGCACTACATTAATGCCTTTACAAGTACTTATTTGCTCTTTACAATAATCTGGATGCCATACTGCACCTCTGTAGAGGGTATCAAACATTTTGGTCCATGCTGTGGGTGGGGATGGGGGGTGTCTGCAAACCATGGCCTGTGGGCAAATCTGTCCCACCGTCCATTTTTATATAGACTATAAGCTAAAAATGCTTTTCACATTTTCAGTTTGTTGAAAGAAAAATCGGAAAAGAAACTTTTATATGAAAATCACATGAAATTCAAATTTCATGAATTTCATGACCATAAATAGTTTTATTGAATCAGAGCCACATCCATTTATGTATTTATGTATTGTCTATGGCTGCTTTTGCACTACAATGGCAGAGTTGACTATTTCAGTAAAGATTGTATGACCTATAAAATATAAAATGCTTGGTATGTGGCCCCTGACAAAACAAGTTTGCTGGCCCCTTGTGTATATAATTGGAGTCTACTGGACATGTGCACGTTGCAGCTTGCATGGCTATAAGTCATGGTTCCAGTAACAATCCTATCTGGAAACGTAGGTTCAGAGAGGTTGTCACTTGTCCATGCACTTAGGAAATGGCAGAATCAGAGGTTTTTAGGATAATTTTTTAAGGCTGAAATATGCACTTGATTTCACCTAGAGTTCAGGACTGTTTTCTCTTTTGGTCTTTTCTGGCTATGTACCTTAACTAGTCACATGTAATATAACTTCCCCTCTGGCTCCACTGTCTTCTCTGTACTCTCCTATCTAGCTTTTAATATATTTATTGCTAAGGACAGGGTAGGGTGGGGAACAGGTCAATGGAACAAAAGTACAATTCATTCATTCACAATACTTTTCATTCTACCTCTTCAGGTCTCTCAAGTACACACTTGGCCCCTGCGTATGAGGCTCTGCTGTCTCTGGCTGAGCTGAAAGTGATGAAAAGGACATGTGATGGAATGCTGGAAACCTCATTACTGGCTCTTTGCCTACAGAAACTCAGCCAGCTTATCTCCTTTCCCAAGGAACTTCAAACTTACACTGGCTCAGCTGGTTCTTTCTAGGTGCCTGTAACAAGCTGCTCTGCCCAGTGGAGATCAGAAGCCGATAGAAGATACTCTGCATATGCTTTTCTGTCCTGGAGAATATGTTCCCTTTTTTCTCATTCTCATTGTAGCAGATTCTCCCAGGGTCTTGGCCACTCCTGGGTTGTAATGTGGATACCGAAAAGTGCAAGTTACAATAATTTTTTCCTGGATGGTATCCAGAAGACCCAGACATGTGAACATAATTTCTGTGGCTGCCCAATTATAGCTATAACTTCACTTCTAAGCAAGGACAACTACACTGGCAGGACATGGACTATGTAAAGTTGTGAGAAGAGCTTTCATATATGTTAATCTCCTTTTGACTCCTCCCAGCAAACAGGAATTTGTTATTCCCATTTTAGAGATTAAAGATGCTGGGACTCAAGAGGAACTAAGCAGTGTATATTTTGTATATATCCAGCAAGTGGTAGATCTGAGCTTCAAACCTGAAGCTTTCTGACACCTGAGTACCTGTCATTTCAGTAAAGGAGCCTGTTATAAAGACGTCAGTTTGTTGCCATAATAGTCATTAAAAGATAAGCAAACAAACACCCCTTCCCTGCCACAAATCATGGCATGATTATTCTTTATAATTGGGATGCAGTATAGCATAATGGAGTTCAATGATGAGCAGGGCTTAAAGTTATTGGCAAATCATTTAAACAGCTTGATTCTCTGTAAATTTATCTGTAAAATGGAAGTAATAACATGCCTAACTTTTAGGATCATGGTAAAGGTTATATAAAAGAATGTAGGTCTTCTGTTTATATGAAATGCCTAGAATAGGCAAATCCATATGAATGGAAAATAGATTGATGGTGCCTAGGGCTGGAGGTAGGGGATGGGAGGAAATGAGGAGTTGCTAATAGTTATGGGGTTTCTTTTGGAGATGATGAAAATGCTCTAAAATTGATTGTGGTGATGGTTGTACAACTCTGTGAATATACTAAAACCCACTGAATTGTATACTTTAAACAAGTGAATAATATGGTATATAAATTTTAAAATGATGTAGGTAAAGGGCTTAGCACAGTGCCTGGCACAAAATAAATGCTTTATAAATGTTAATTTTTGTCATTATTGTTTTGAGGCAGAGACTATCTGGTAAGCTAAACTCATTTCCTCTTCTCCCAGAGCACAAAACTAGACTCTACCCTAAAAATTAGGTGTGGCCATGTGTCTGAGTCCGGGCCAAGGGAATGTGAGTTCTGGCCAACGTAAGGGAACAAGCCTGGCCCATAAAAATATTCCTCTCACAAGCCTTCATGTTGTTTCCCTTCTACTAGCTTGATGCAATGAATCACTTGGCTTCAGAGCTACATGTTGAAGATGAAGGAGCCATAGTGTGGAAAAGCTAAAGTTCCTGAATCACTGACCAGGGGAGAATTGCCCATTAGCCAAGAAGACCAGCTTAAAGCTTTCTGAGAAAGTAAATACGCTTCTAATTGTTTAAACCTTTATTTACTTTGAGTTTTGATTATAACAGGTACCGGTATTATTATAATTAACATGCAATTGTTAGCTTTTACAGTACCAAATTGAGGAGAAGTGTCAGCCCTTGTCATATGACTGAAATAAATTCACTGTAGATTGGCTGACCATGCGGGGTCTGGGGGCATGAGTGCACACAGGATAAGTTGTCTGGTGAATTTGAGCATTATTTTAGTACTGTTGAATAGTCACTGGACAGTTTGAGTGTAGTATGCAGCTTCTAATGACCTTCCCCAACTTTGGGGAAGCAGAGTCCTTGTTTTGCCCTCCAGTCCCTTCAGGAAGGGCCAAATGAACAGCAGGTAACATGCAATCAAACCGTGCACAGTAGTAGGGTGTGGAAACGGCGAAGGCAGCTCTGTGCCTGCTGCTCCACCCTTCACTCCTGCCCTCCTTTGTGGAGGACACTGTACCCTGTCCTCTTCCCTTTTGATAAAAGGGAAAGTAATACAAATTAAAGATGTGACCCAATCACATTATTTTGTCCTTGCTTAGTGCTTTTTAAAGCAGTATCCTACACTCTAAATGTGGAAGGCAGAGACAGCTTTTAGCTCTCCGGGTGAATAATGCCAAAGTATTTGATTGCTATTGTCTCTCTTTCAGAGGGTTTGCTGTCAGAAGGAAAAGCTCTGAGTCATTCTTTAGAAAAGGTGAACAGAGGATATGCAACCACAAGCCAAAGGTGACAGATCGGAAAGGGACCAATCACTGGGAGCAGGGTTTCTCGGGTTTGTGAGTCCCTTCCTTGTGCAATTGTGTCAAATTGGGCCATAAACGCCTTCTGTATCTTTCTCACAGAGGAGTGCTGTAAAACCCAATGGTCATGTCAAGTGAAGTACAGGCAGATCTTATAAAAATAGCTATTGATTCCTGAGTGTTTACTGTGAAACCTTCTTACATAGCTTGTTTAATCTTCTTGACAAGTTTAATACATAAGTATTATTATTGGCCCCACTTAAGAGCTATTGAAACTGAGGCTCAGAGATTAAGCAAAGCAGTGTCCCCAGGATGACACAGGTAGTAAACAACAGAGCTGGGACTCTAGGAATTGAGGGATGACAAAAGACTACATTTCTCACCACCATGCCCTTCAAGGACTTCAAACAAACGAAAAGCATTAGCAAGGTAAATGGCTCTTCTGCTGGAGAATCTAGAATGTCCAAAGCCAAAATGCCTATCCTTGAATAGAAAGAACATCCTACAAGGCTGCCTGTGTTCAGCATATTAAATGCCCAAGAGAATAATGAAACAGATAAGAAAAGGGAAGAACAAAGGCCATTGTCCCAGGCCCTGGAGACTAGCCTGCCTGAACATGATTCATAGTCATTCATGGACTCAGACCTCACAGATTTTGAATATCAGATCATTGCAGATAGAAATGTGAACTTCCAGATAGCAACCATGTCTTCTTGCTGAAAATAGCTTCCCTCCCCCCAGCACAAAGTCATAAAGAAAGAAAAAAGAATCTTAATTTCCTTCTGCTTCCTGTTTGCCAGACTGTTCCTTTTTTCCTTCAACCTCACGGTCCCATTGTTTCTCTCATTTCTTCTTAGTATGCTCTATTTAAACCAGATGGAGCAGTAGCATTTTGAAGAGATTTTTGAACCCAAGGGACTCGCATCATAAATAAATAAACAAATGAACACTTCCGCAACTGGCAAATCAGGCAGGAATGGGTTTAACAACTGAGCTGGAAATGTAGCTGAAAATCTACTCCATGATGAAAGATCGGAATGTGGCACAAGTTCTCTTCACCGAATAGGTAACCACACTGACTTCTTTCAGTAAACTGGGGGCTAAAGAGAGAAGCAGTGGGGAGGCAGTGGCAAAGAGCTGCAGAAACACATTCAGTGGCCCCCTGTCTACTTTGCATTAACAATATGCTGATACATTATCCCATGGTTGCTATGAAATATTTGTTCACCACCTATAAAAGTAAGGCATTTTCAAGTGCTGGTTTTCTTTAAATACATTCTCTTTCCTTTAGGTCTTACATAATTCAACTATCATTCCATGTGAGGCTTAATTTAAAGAAAACCATAAGTTGAGTTAATTCACTGTGAAGGGTTATGGAAGCTATATTTATTCCAGAGAGTCAGCAGCAGTGTAATGGAGCATCTATTATATGCCTGACCTAGTGCCAGGTTCTGGGAATACAAACATGACTAGCCCAGCCCCTGCCCTTAAGATGTTCACAGAACTCCGAGGATTCACAAACTAAGTGAAAGCGAAAGACGTGTTACCACTATTAAGACAGTAGAAAATATATGAGATGCTTAGCGATCACCTCTAATGAGGGAGAAGGTGTGTGTGGGGAGGGAAAGAGGATAGAGTTTGTGATTCAGTAAAAGAGTCCCAGCTGCAGTGGCTCACGCCTCTAATCTCAGCACTTTGGGATGCCGAGGTGGGTGGATCACCTGAGATCAGGAGTTCGAGACCTGTCTGACTAAGATGTTGAAACCCCGTCTCTACTAAAAATACCAAAATTAGCTGGGCATGGTGGTGGGTGCCTGTAATTCCAGCTACTTGAGAGGCTGAGGCAGGAGAATCACTTAAACCTAGGAGGTGGAGGTTGCAGTGAGCCGAGATGATGCCATTGCACTCCAGCCTGGGTGACAGAGTGAGATTCCGTCTCAAAAATAATAATAATAATAATCCCCTATCTGTCTACTTATAAGACCTAAGAAGCTATTAACCAAGGAGAAGAGGTTGATGGTCCGGGCAGAGAGCACACGAGGAATGGCTCCACTGTGGTGTGAAACAACCTGAAGGTTATGGTCACTGTAGACATTTGAACCCAGCTGGAAAACAGACTCTGAGGAGAGAAATAAGAGACAGGCCTGGGAGTCAGGGGGTGGATCATTCTCTGTCATGTGGTTCAGGGGACTCCATCCCATAGGCCATGGGAGCCTCTGTAAGACTTTAAACAGCAGAGTGAACATGATCTGATTTGCACTTTAGAAGATCACCTTGGCAACCATGTGGAGGATGGACTGGAGGTGTTGAGGCTGGGAGCATAGAGAACAGTTAGGAGGCAATGGCAGCAGTCCAAGTAGGAGGGATAGGGCCTGATCTTAGATGGCAGCAGTGGGGATGTAAAGAAAAGGAGGGAGAACTAATATTAGGAAGGAGAAAATCTGGGCTGGAGGTAATGAAATCTGGATTCTAGTCCTAGCTTTGGCACAATCTCTTAACGTGACCTTAGACAAGCTCTTTCTTTTCTGGACCCTGTTTCCTAACGTGGCATGTGAGAGGGGGACATTTGGTGGCTATATGAGAATGCACTTTATATATGTACTTGATTATTATTATTTACTCATTAGATAAGCCAGTCAGTCAGTCAGTCAGTCAGCAAAGGCACTCATTCCTTGAGTCACAGTTTTGGGCATCTTGATATGAAAAAGCAAAATGGTAGTACAAAAAAATCCAACCACGGGAATGAGGAGATTTGAAGTCCATAAGCATTTACTGATCATATATTAAGTACAAAATATACATCATAATATACTATAGATACGATAGAAATAGAAATGACCAAGATGTGGTCTCTACCTTCTGAGAGGGAAATGAGGCAGCCTATGATTAATTCAATTCAACAAATATTGAGTAAGTACCTATGTGCAGAGTATTGTGTCTGTCATAGTAAGGAAAGAGAGAAATTGGACATGGTCCCTGACATGAAGGACTACGTAGCCACAAATGGAAGAAAAGTGATGTTGCTATTGGAGAGTTGCAAATCACTATGGGAGCCCAAAACAAAAGAGAATATGTGCCAAGTCAAAAATACATTTTTAATTTTTGCCATCCTAAACAGAAATATAATTTCCCTTTCTGTGGTTCAAGGCTGCTAAGAGTCACCTTCATGAAAGCAGATGAAAGAAGAGATCATTCACTTTACTCTAAACAAAGATTTTTCTATGGGTGAGGTCCTATACTAGGTGTTCAATGTAAGAACAACAAGACATGCTCTTTACCCACAAAGAAACGAGTCAGTGTTTATAACATTTTGGATTGTGGGGAAGAGAAAGTAGAAGTTTGGTTCTACTTTTTCTACCCAACAATTCAAAGTGCCTTGAACAGTGCTTAGCATATGGTAGGTGCTCAATAAATGATCAACTGAAGTGAACAATATTAAATTTGCTACTTACAGAAAGAAAATGAAGTTGACTCTAAAATAACAAATACATGACATCTAATTATCCAAAGAATACACTAAGGAAAGAGTACTTTTATGTAACAAGTCATGAGTAATTAATCAAACCACAGGCCACTGGCTTGTTGTAATACTAATTCAAACAAGGTTTCTAAGCAGCAGGTCTCCACTCCCAAAGTCTTGGGAAGCAGATGGTACCTAATTTGCTTTAAGAGGCATTTGGTTGACCACACTTGGTTCTTTAAGCCAGAGTAAGTTCTTCAGTTTTTGGAACTCTCCTTAAGAGAAATCAACCTCCAACCCCTTATATATAACAAGCTGATCTGTTTCTAAACATGTAATCTAGAAAGATCAAACTTGGGAATGGTGTTGCTTAGAAAGAAAAATAATGTCTTTGGGGCATGGCAGGGGGATTCTACTAGCAACCTGGCCAAGAAAATTTGCTGACTTGGCATATAAGGTATGTAAAGAGCTTGAAAAAAATTAAAGGTGCTAACAATGCAGGTGGGATTTAAAAAGAACACGCACCACATTGTGATATTTTTTCAAGAACAGAGAGGCCCAGAATATTGAGATACCAGCTGGTAAGAATTATGACATTTACTTTAAAATCTTTGGCCAGTAAGAAGTGATTCTAAAAGACTTGCAATAGGTTTAGCTCATGGACTCTGAAACTTGTTACAGGCCAACTTGATAAAACACAGTGATTTCACATAGGAGCTTTTGATTGCAGACTGGCTGGATTGTCATCCAGTCTCTGCCACGTACTAGCTGCTACAAACTTGGATAAGTCATTGAGTCTCACTTAAGCATCAATGCCGTCTGTAAATGAAGACTATGATGCCTAATGTCACAGGGTTGTGATGGGGAGTACATGAGATAATAGAGGTAAACAGCTTAGTACAGTGCCTGGCATGTAACAAGTATGGTGACTATTACTATTATAATTATGTTTGCTGAAAGGGAAATGTTCATTCCAAAATTGGCTAAAAACCCTGTTTCAAACATTTCTGAGACTGAAATGAAATATATAGATGATAGGTTTGCAGAAATGGCAGTGGGTGTTTCATTTTCATATAATTATAATGTGCAGCAGAACAGAGCAGCATCTTATGCCAATCATGAATCTTTTCTCATAGTAAAAATATTTTGTGAGTGAACCTGAACTGTATGTACAATACTAAATATGTACTTCCATGTGACAGTTGGTAACATGGGTTTCTTCTGAATTCTATTTGATGACATAATATAGAGAAACCTAGCTTGGAACGACCTCAATGCAAATATTATCTCTGTCACTTAAGGACTGTAAGCTCCGGCAAAACAAAACTTTCTGATCCTCAGTATACACATCTGTAAAACAGGGATAATAATTGTACTATAGTTTACCTGATTTTGAAAGAATTTCATGAGATGATAATAATATGTTTAGTGAGTTTTTGCCATGTGCCAAGCTCTGAAAGCCTATCCTAAATTATCTTTTCCTCATCCTATGTTATCTCTTCCACATCCTATGTTACCTTCCAGAAGTGTGGTTGTAAAGTCAGGGTCTGCAGCTAAGAGTTCAGAACCAGCCAGGTGGGATCAGGTGATTAGAGAGGCAGAGGGCTGCCAAATGATAGCCAAAAATATCAGTTAGCTTTTACTGCATTCTAGAGAGAGTTGTGTCTTTGACATGTTAGAAGTGGACTGCAGGTAGAAGTCCAGCAGGGGCAGGAAAAAAATAATTCTGAATATATGCAAACATCGGAAACTTTGGCATCTGTGATCCTGCCTTAGGTTTCCAAAGCTAATTACAAATAACTGCTTTCAAATGTCTGTCTAGGGAAGACATCTAAAGGGCCCCAATAAAGGCAGATAGGAGCATAAGGATAGATGTCCCAAATACATCAAATGGGTAAAAAAAAGATGTAAAAAAGAAAACAAAGCACACCAACCTGCTCTGCTCCAAGTGAAAGTTATTTAGCTCTTGGAACTGGTTTCATCTTTAAAATTGAGGTAATAAAACTATGGCATAATTTACATTGGGCTACTCTGCACTTGCAAGAAAGAATGGAGAAACTTTCCATGTACTGATGATACATAAGGATCTCCAAGACACAGTATTAAGTAAAAAATAATAATAATGGCCTGGCGCAGTGGCTCATGCCTGTAATCCCAGTACTTTGGGAGGCTGAGGCGGGCAGATCTTGAGGTCAGGAAATTGAGACCATCCTGCCTAGCACGATGAAGTCCTGTATCTACTAAAAATACAAAAAAAAAAAAAAAAAAAAAAGCTGGGCATGGTGGCGGGCGCCTGTAGTCCCAGCTACTTGGGAGGCTAAGGCAGGAGAATGGAGTGAACCCGGGAGGTGGAGCCTGCAGTGAGCTGAGATCATGCCACTGCACTCCAGCCTAGGTGACAGAGCAAGACTGTCTCAAAAAAAAATAACAATATTTAAAAATAATAATAATAATACAGAATACTGTTTATAGAATGCTGCTTTGGTATATAAGAATGGGGCTAAAAATTTATCTATCTATCTATCTATCTATCTTTCCATGTATGTATGTGTGTATGCATGTATCTATCTGTCTTTCTATGTATGTATGTATATATGTATCTATCTATCTGATTTATCTATCCCCCCACCACACAAGCACGTGCACACACACACACAAATATAGTTTGCTGCATTTGCAAAGAAAACTCCAGAAAAACACAAAACCTAAAAATAGTGATTAGCTTTGTGAGATGAATGAGGGCAGGAGAGGAACAAAACTTTTCAATAAATACCTTATACAAATTAAATGTTTAAATTAATTTAAATAATAAAATTAGGATAGCAATTGGTACATGCCTTATAAGGTTGTTTTGAGGAGTAAATAAAATAATGTATGAAAGAGCTTAACCGTGGGGCTTGACACACAGTAAGTATTAACACACATCAGTGAAGATTATCCTCTCTTGAGAAAGAGTGGGAAGGAGCCCTTCCTTGGCCTTAACTTTCTGCTCAAGGGCCAAAGAGAGGTGGAGACAAGTTGTAGGAGGCTGGCTGCTGGGGCTCTCATTGAGACTTAAGGAGCAAAGAGGCTATGATGACCTTCTGGTATCTTCCTAGGTCATGCAGCACTATTACTAGATATTTGAGAGAAAAAGCCCACTTAGAAATAAAGACGGAGCCTTTTACTCAGGAACCTGAACACAGTGGATGAAAGACTACAAAAAAGTAGAGAATCAAAATCCAACACACACCAGATCGATCCATGACTCTGAGAGTTAGAAATGATTTAAAAACAAGAATGGCTTAGAACAAAATGAGAAAAGATGAACAGATGCCAAAGAGAAGCTATTTTCTTTCACTGTGTTCCTAAAAAATTTCTTCAATGTCCTTAAATAATACATCTTGGGGGATTAATTGGAAATGCCACAATGGAATGAAAATAATAAAATAAAACTGTCTCTGAATAAAACCCTTTATATAGTCACAAAATTAATAATCTACATTTTTTTGCTCCATCTGCATTGAAAAGGAAAATTTAATAATCAGACACAAAAGGTAGGAAATTACAATGAATCACAAGTGTTCAGATATTGTAACCCAAACAATTGCTCTAGTACTGCCTCCTTTACTTAGGGTTATGCTAAGTGGCTGACAAAATAAAGACTCTAATTCTTTCGGTTTCTTTAAAATTAAAACACAGCATTTATAACATAGAAAAGCACCATTTTGGGTACTTGTTGGGGAAATAGCACACAACAGGATGTCTTGGCTTTGTTAGACACTTCTTTAAGTAGATTCTATAAAAGGAGCAAGCAGGCAGGAGTCCGGGAGATGGTGATGAGGCATCCCCTTTGGGTAGCTGCCATATTGTTAGTTATGTTGGTTAAAAATTCCAGCTCTGAAAGTAGAAAGATCTGAACACAAACTCTGTCACTCATTAGTTGAGTAACTTTGGCAAGTTACTTAACTTTGCTGAACTTCAATTTCCCATCAATAAAATTAGGATAAATATAATCCCTACCTTATAGGGATGTTATGAGGATCCAAAGAGATAATGTATTCAAGAACTTAAATATACCTTTCTTAGAACAGTGCTTGCAGCATAATAGGTATCAGTAAATATTAGCCCTGATCATTAACATCTATCTACTAATTCATTCATCCATCCATTAAACCATCATTTAGGGACCACTTCAGGTCAATCTTTGGGTTAAAGAAAGGAAATCGAGGAAGAATAAGACATAGTCCTTGTACACAGAAAGCTCTCAGCTCAGTAAGGGAAGATGAACAAAGAAGACTATATGGAATTAGGGACGCTGTGAAAGAAGTCAATGTCAGTTATACTGGGACATACAAAGGAAGAGGTTGATGAGGAAGGGGTATCATAGAGAAGATGATACTTAATGAAAGGCTTGAAAAGGCTTGAAATGTGTGTATATACAAGGCATTCAGGACAAAACAACAGGAAGGGCACAGACACTGGGATAACCAGTAGTGGTAGGGAAGGAAAAGAAGTCTAGTATGGCTGGGTCCCAGAGAACAAGTGAGCCAGCTTGATAGGTAAGCCTGGAGAGGCCTACGGGCCACATTACATAAGGCTGAGTATACAAGGAAGTTTCTGTAATTTGGTGTTTAACAAATCAACTTACTTAATTTGAAGTTGAGAGATAGTCAGCATTGCCCTGCCAGGGAAACATCCTGAGGCTATTCCACGTTATTATAGTAGAAAGATGATTTTATACTTTCTTTGTCAGCTGTATAAGATACCTACTGAAAGAATATCTTGCCTGATCTTGCCAGGGACTTACCCCCCTTTGCAAACTCAGTGTTGGCTTGGGATCAGGATATCTCAGCAAATTCCCCTTAATGCTCACTTTTTTTCCTCCCTAACACATCTTCTCTTAAACAGGTAGTTCACTTCTGTACAAAAGGATTAACAGTGTCAGTACTGATTTTAAAAGTGCTTTTTAATGGGGTGTGGTGAAATGACTAGGATATAGACACCCACAGTTTCAAACATCTTCTGCTACTTAACAATGGTGTGAATTTGGACAATATTTTACCTTTATAAATCTCAATTTCCTGATCTACAAAAAGGTAGAATGTGACTTATCTCATGGGGTGTTGAGAGGAGCAAATGTGGTAATTAATGCTAAGTATCTGCTATCAAGACTGACAAAGTTCTACAAATGGTAGCTGTCATTATTGCCCATGAAGGTAAAGTAGGTGATTTACATGGCAGCCTTGGGAGAAAGAAATGAGTCTGTTGGGAAAGAAGAAAGCCAGGTTTGTTTGGAGGCAGAGGAAGCTAGGGCACCTTGCACTGCTAAATTGTGCCATGTTCTGACTGGGGCTGGACCCAGAGAAAGCTCTAATTCCTGTGTGTTGATTGAAATTGCAGTTGAAGACACTGATCTCTCTCTCTCCCTGGTGCTCATGAAAGTTCTTCCTAGCTAGCCTGAGCTTCATGGACAAATAAAGGCTAACCAAAGCACTTTCTTTTAAAAGTTTCAAATTACTTAAGGTCTCTAGAGTTGGAACAGAAAGAGATGCTAATAGTGAAACTTGCTAAATACAGCAATTTTTCCGCAGTCCATACAAATTTTATTAGTTAAGGAATTGATGGAAAGAAAGCAAATATACTCTGTTGGTAAGGAATTGCAGTTCTTCCAAAAAGCGCTGTAAATGATAATATAATGATGCATCCATCCAGTCCCTAGTGAGGAAAATACATTATCCTCTATGGTACATCTGTGCTGTTCCAGCATTTCACAGACAAGATTGAACTCTCACATAGCCCCAGGAAAGCCACATGCTCTTGCCTTTTAACCCAGTATCTTTAACTGGTTAAAGCCCATTTCCTCTGTAGCTCACAAATATGTTTACAATAAAAGTCACCTACAATGGAATATAAAGGGAATCTCTCTTAACATATCACACAGATTCTATAATCTGGATCCTGTAAACCCACTGATGAAAAAAACAGTGACAAAGAAACAAAATGGGACTTTATTAACCTAGGTTCTTGAATTGTAATGTTTAATGCCAAGCATTAATGGAATAGTACACATAAAAATTTCAACAAACGGCAGGGCTCGGTGGCTCATGCCTGTGATCCCAGCACCTTGGGAAGCTGAGGCTGGTGGATCACCTGAGGTCAGGAATTCGAGACCAGCCTGACCAACATGGAGAAACCCCATCTCTACAAAAAACACAACATTAGCTGGGTGTGGGGGTGCATGCCTGTAATCCCAGCTACTCATAAGGCTGAGACAGGAGAGTTGCTTGAACCAGTGAGGCGGAGGTTGCAGTGAGCCGAGATTGTGCCGTTGTACTCCAGCCTAGCTAACAAGAGTGAAACTCAGTCTCAAAAAAAAAAAAAAAAAAAAAAACCAAAAAATTACAGCAAAAACAAAAGTTTTCTTTACATTTCAAATAATTCTTTTCCATGCCAATTATCTTGAAAAGCTTTGGTTTTTAGATGTGAGCTCTGAAAGATCATATAAATAACTCATAACAAACTAACCTAATACTCATCATGACAGTAGCAAAAAATCTGAAACAACCTAAAAGTTTAATAATGGCAAATAGGCTAAGTCAATAGTGTCACATCCCTATTACGGAAACTTAGATCTCTTTTAAAACTTACTTTTACAAAAGAAAAAACAAGTATGGACATGAAGAAGTGCCCACAAAACATTGTTAAAGGAAAAAGGAGGTATCAACTACCGTAACTACCATATACAATACAATTACAATTTTATAGGATGCTGAAAATAAATGGCAAGGACCTACAACAAAATCAATAGTTATTTTTTATTGTCCTATTTATTTTTCACAATTTTAAAAAATCCCAATAAAATATCCTTTTAAGATATTTAACTTTCTAAGTAAAAGCTTGGCAGGCTGTGGAAGTATAAAAAAAGAATGCATCTGAAAACATGAAAAACTTTGTCTGCATGAAAAACGTATGTAACATCTTTTAGATGACATTATTAAATGCTTATGCTATAATGTAACTAAAATGAACCAGGGTAGTAAGTTGTACACATAATATAACCTCCCTTATGTATTTCATAAACAGAAATGGAACTAAAATGAGATAAAAAGGGAAACCAGTGGTTGCTTCTGGATAGTGGAAATTATTGCTTAGTCCTTCTATTGTTTTTTTTAAACATGCTTCTGTATTTTGCAGTTTCAACAATAAACACGTAATACCATTATAATTGAAAAAATAGTTTTTGTTTTTCCCTTCTTTTTTTTTTTTTTTTTTTAAAGAGATATAATTTGACTGGGCGATGTGGCTCACGCCTGTAATCTTAGCACTTTGGGAGGCCGAGGCAGGTGGATTATCTGATTTTGAGACCAGCCTGGCCAACATGGTGAAACCCCATCTCTACCAAAAAATACAAAAAAAAAAAAAAAAAAAAAATAGCAGGGCATGGTGGCACAGGCCTATAATTCAGCTGCTTGGGAGGCTGAGGCAGGAGAATAGCTTGAACCCAGAAGGCGGAGGTGGCAGTGAGCCGAGATCATGCCATTGTACTCCAGCCTGGGCAACCGCGTAAGACTCCAACTCAAAAATAAAATAAAATAAAATAAAATAAAATATTAAAAAGATATAACTCAGCAGGACAAAAACTGAATATAACCTTAAAGTCACTGAAATACTAAGTGATTCAGTCTAAACTTCTGGGTATTATGCTCACTACCTGGGTGACAGAATCATTTGTATTCCAAACCTCAGCATCACGCAACATACCCATGTAACAAAGTTGCACAAATGTGCCTCTTGAATCTAAAATAAAAGTTGAAATTATAAAAATCAATAAATGCATTAATGAATTTACTGAAAAAATAAAGCATAGACATGAACAGGAACGTGACATACCTAACTTGTACTTGCCCTTTGTACTTTCTGAAAGCAGGGTGGAACTAGCCGCAGCTTTGTTTCCTCTGCATATTTTCACTTATTAAAAGAGTTCTAAACTTCTTTTCTCCAGGCTAAATCTTCAATGCAAAAAAATTATTTTGGAATTAAGACATGTGATTGCCTAAAAATCAACTTGTATGTTATTATCAAGTAAACATTTATGCTCTGGAATCCCCAAAGAAGTATCTTTCTGAATATTTGAACTGTCCATATAGCTGAAGATTAAGACTTCAAATAGAGAGAGTTAAATTGATTACTTTTGCAGATCACTTTACTTTTTAAAACATCGTTATTATATACTTGCCTTACCTCCAGAGTAATATACTAGATATAATAAGTTTTTAAACTGATGAGTCAAAACTATCATTATGAAGATCTTTTATTGTGATAATAAAACATCAAGTAGTTCTTAATAAATAAACTTCTAACCCTTTAAATTCAAATCCACTTTACTTTCCATGTTGCTAACATTTAAAAAACACAACATAAATCCAAGAAAATAATCCTATATCAATTAAATAAAGTAGAAACATTTACAGTTTCTACTTAATTCCATTACTTTATTTTTTAAAGAATGCCATAAAAGATTTACAGATTCCCTAGTAATGAATTCTCTTTGTGAAAAAACCACATAGACTCAAAAGCATATGAAAGCTTATTTTGTTTGGCTCTTGGAAAAGTAGATCTAATGCTTGGAAGGCAAAAGACAATAGATTTGCAGTCATCGTGCACACCAACAAAAGTTTCAACTTAACAATTAAACATTTTAAAACCAGGCCGGGTGTGGTGACTCACGCCTGTAATCCCAGCACTTTGGGAGGCCAAGGCTGGCAGATCATGAGGTCAGGAGATCAAGACCATGCCGGCCAACATGGTGAAACTCCGTCTCTACTAAAAACACAAAAATTGGCCAGGCATGGTAGTGCACGCCTGTAGTCCCAGCTACTTGGGAGGCTGAGGCAGGAGAATCACTTGAACCCAGGAGGTGGAGGTTGCAGTGAGCCGAGATGGCGCCACTGCACTCCAGCCTGGGTGACAGAGCAAGACTCCGTCAAAAACAAACAAACAAACAAACACACCATTTTAAAACCAATAAAAGTTTTACTTAAAAATTTATTTGGCAATATTCATTAAGTTCCTATTCTATGTAGGTATTCTAGGTGCCAGGGATATCGAGGTGCCTGAACATGGTATTGGAGACAGCACATTCCTTTCATAGGACATGTTAAGGCAGTGGCTGAATGACCACTTGGCAAAGATATTACAGGGGAAATCCCAATATGTAATATCCCCCAACTCCTGAGATTCTCATCCTCTCCAACTGCACTTCCATAATCCCCAGGAAAGCAGAGCCTGAATCAAAGGTTTGCAGTAATATATTCAGAGGCTCACATGTGAGAGTTCATTTTGAGCAGTGATCCTGGGAAGAGGGATGAGGAACCAGGGAGAAACTCCCACCAGGACCTTCTGAGGAGCATACACAGTGCAATTCAGAACTATCTATCCAAAGGATGGAGGAGAGCCTCTACCCACCAGTTCCCTTCCTCTCCAATTGTCGAGAGTTGCCACATGCGATGCCAACTCCTTTGCACTTCCAGTTTTGTGCATGCCAGAGTGGTGAGTGGGCTCTTGGGTAGAAAGCAGAGATAGGTATGGCAGCTAAGGCAAGGTGGTGTCAGTTACACCTGTATGAAGCTGGTTGCTACAGCAATGCCTTGAGTTACTTTGGCAGAAAAAATGCAAGACTAAGTGCAAGAGGTGACAACACCATTAAGATTCTTCTAACCCATATGAGGTCATGATAACAAAAGTAATTAACATTTATCATCAAGCAAGTATAGATACTTTCCACACATTTTATCACTTAATTCTTAAAATCAACTCCACAAAGTAGGTCATACTTTTATCTCTATTTATATATACTTTTATCTCTATTTCAAACATGAGAAAATAGCTTTCTAGAACTAAGTGGTCTGCCTGAAGTCATCAATAAATGGAGAACAAAAGATGAGGCTGAAGGACTGGCTGCAGAGCCCTAGAACAACACTGACTCCCCCAGAGCCTATAAGCATCCAAACTTCTCCTGTATAGGAAAACAGAAGTAGAAATCAGTTGCCCTTAGGAGTTCCTGTTTCTATATCTGTCTGTGACCAGAGTTCCTTGAAGGCAGAGATTGTGCCTTATTCCTGAATTATATCCAGTACCGTGCGGTGCATGACATATAACAAGTGCACACTGTTTGGCTGGGCTCAGTGGCTTACGCCTGTAATCCTAACACTTTGGGAGGCGGAGGCGGGCAGATCACCTGAGGTCAGGAGTTCAAGACCAGCCTGGCTAACATGGTGAAAATCCATCTCTACTAAAAATACAAAAAATTAGTGGGGCTTGGTGGTACATGCCTGTACTCCCAGCTACTTAGGAGGCTGAGGCAAGAGAATCGTTTAAACCTGGGAGGCAGAGGTTGCAGTGAGCCGAGGTCGCGCCACTGCACTTCAGCCTGGGCAACAGAGTGAGACTCAGTCTCAACAAGAACAATAACAACAGCAACAACAAAAACACAAACAAGTACACAATGCTTTTGAGATTGGTTGAGTGTCTGTTCCCCCTCAGTGCACTCATGGTTCTTGAGAGCAGGAACCCTGTCTTAATCATCTTTATATCCCAGCACCCAGCACACATAGTTCAATGTTTACTTGCCCTAACAGAATAAAATTTTCCAGAAGGCAGAACACATAGGGTTAAAAATGTGAAGTTTGTGTCATATGGGCCTGAGTTAGAGTCCCACCTTTGATACTTTAACTAGTTATATGATCTTGAGCAAACTATGTAATAATCTTTTAAATCCAGAGCTTCCTCATTTGCAAAAAAGCATGATACTAATTGTATTCCATCATAAGGTTGTGGTGATGATTACACGAAATTTATGTAAAAGCTCTTATCATTAATACTTGGCACATGGCAATCTTGCAATAAATATTAGATATTATGATAATTATTGGAAATTTATTCTGTGTTTAAGTTATATTTGAAGTTCCTAAACTAGATCCGAAACATTTAGAATGTGCACAGTGGCACATATGGGAAAATCTCTAGAACACAAAGTACCTAGGAAACAGTACCTGTACACAGTGATGCTCAATAAATATTTGTTGAATGTTAAATAAAAAAACGAGCCATGTTTGCTTTTGGCATGAATCACCAGCACAAATGTTGAAAATAGAAAAATATAATATAGGTTGCTATTTAACACCTGACAGGGAGAAAGTATTAGTAGCCCAAGATCTGACTGTAAACAAAGAGGAAAAACAGCTATGTAGCCTATGGAAGGTGTGAAGCCGTAAAACAAGGCCAGAAATGTGGGAATCATTCTCAAGACAATATGATTACAAATGTCTTTCAATACTTGGCTTTATATACCTCCCCAATTTCATATCACTTGTGTTTTACTGTCAAAAATTGCAATATGTTGCCTTTTTTTTTTTCTAAATTACAGAGCTGTGTATTTCCTTAAAGTACTGTATTTTTCTTAAAGTACTTAATTAGCTACTACTATTTAATTACAATCTACATTTAGATTCTGCAGACTGAAGGATCTATTTTGGGACCATTTTTTTAATGGGATATGGAACCCAGATACTAAGGAAGAAACTGGGGGATAGAAGATCAATGCCCAAGGCTGTGTGGGCATAGTGGGTATTCTCTTTGGATCATGAGAGGAAGATTTGGTTTGCATTCCTGCTCTGACACTTATTTACTAGTTGAGTGATCTTGGACAAATTATTTCCTGTGTAAATCCGTTTTTCATAATCTCTAGTATGAGGCTGCTGGTGCCCATTTCCCTGACTTTACTTGATGATTTATTAGGGGAACAAATTATGAGTCCCCTGTATGTGGTGTGTACTCAATCGCTGCTTGTTCTCTTCCCCTCTTAAAGGCAAGAGACAAATGTGAGTCCTGGGGTAGCTGCCAATAATATTCATTCAGGCCCCCTTCTTAATCATGTAATTCATCAAGAAATAATCTTTTTGAGAGGAAAAAAATAAAAGTCTCAAATCAGAGTGCCTAGGACAAAATTTTATACTCTGTGTGTGTGTGTGTGTATGTACATATGTATATATGTGTGTGTGTATACATATGTGTATATATATACATATGAACCACATTGTAAAGTTCCACTCCACCTTAGTTTGCTTTCTGGCCAACTAATCTGGGCAGACTTTTAAAATCACATTGGCTGGAAGGTGAACATAGTGCTTCATTACAATCATTACATTTACCACCCTAGCGTTGATAATATTCTCTAGGCTGCCTGTGATGCTTAGTGGCTGAGCAGCAAGTCAGAAGTTTAATTTAGCTTTCTGAGCATCTGCAGGTTTTGTTTTCAACAAAGAACTTCAGGTTACATAACCGCCTTGGCTTCTGTTTCAGAAGGTGAAACTTGACTGTCCAAATTAACTGTTGATACAGGTCTTCAGAAGCAGAACTTGATGTATCTGGAAGTGATCTCCCCCAAGTTATTTGGAAAGTAACAATGGCACTTGACCTTCCTGGTTACTTAGCAAAAGAAGGCAGGAGAAAGAAGGTTCTAAGCGTAAGTAGGTGATCATTAAAAGGGCAGATACAGCCTCTAAAAATCAGGTTAGGTCTTCTTTTCCCAACCCTTTCTAGCTTTACCCTCTTGCTGTCCACACTCCACTGGATAGGTCTATTTCACTGTTGTGGGTGAGCATTTTGTGAAAGATTTTAGAAAAAGCAAAGGGGAAAATGTAACATGAAAATAGGGTTCCTGGGAGCATATGAAAACAAAGGAGAGAGAAATACGAGGTGGGTACACTGTCCTGAACTATTTCATTTAACACATGTGAAATGTGGATGGAATGAAGCCCAGCCAAGCACATAAGGTACTTTTTTTTTTTTTTTTTTGAGACTGAGTGTTATTCTGTTGCCCACGCTGGAGTGCAGTGGCACCATCTTGGCTCACTGCAACCTCTGCCTCCTGGATTCAAGCAATTCTCCTGCCTCAGCCTCCCAAGTAGCTTGGACTACAGGTACCCGCCACCATGCCTGGCTAATTTTTGTATTTTTGGTAGAAACAGGATTTCACTATGTTGGCCAGGTTTGTCTCGAACTTCTGACTTCAAGTGATCCACCCCCGATCGGCCTCCCAAATGCTGGAATTATAGGCATGAGCCACCTTGCCCGGCCAGATACTTTTCATCCACTCAAGAAGAAGACACAAGAAGCAGATATTTTCAGTGTGTGATATTGAGTGCTAAGATGGACAATTCTTAGGAACACAAAGCAGAGGTATTAGAAAGACGAAAGAGGATAATCAGAGACTAATTAACAACAATATATAGTTCATATAACATGTTTCTATTTGCAGATGTGGATGGCATAACCAAAGCTTGAAACTGGTACAAGGACATTCATGTAGTTGATAGGACATGAAAGACATTTAGGGTTTAGTCTTGTAAACACAATGGAAATAAATTTTCTGACTCCAAATCCTATGTATTTTTCTAGTAGCGACAAGAAGCTGAGGGCAGGTGGAATGGGTTCATATAAATATACTCCAGAATAAAAAAGGAAAATGTAATATTATTAAGTGTTATAGTAATATAAATGTGCTAATAACAATCATTTGTAATACTAATAAATGTAACCAATTTTCATGGAGCACTAATTGTATACAAGGACTGTGTTAAACTCTTAACATGGACTATCTCATTTGTTCTCACAGCCCCTTTGACAAGTGTAAAGCCTGATACTTGGTTAGATGACATACCTAAGGTTCCACATAACCAGAGCCTGACTATAAAACCATAGCCTCAACAGTCACCAACTCCCTTATTGAACTGTGCATTCAAAGAATGCAATTCAAAATCAGATACACATTCCTTCTTGCCTTGTGCACACATAGAGAACTAGATAAAGAAGATGACAACTCAGCAAAGGCCAAAATGTCACTGATAAGCTGTTTAAAGGGACAATCACATGGGATAGGGTGTATAGATGCTATGACCACTGTGCTCAGTAGAGGCACTATATTGCTGAAGGTTAGTTAGACTGATAACTAGCTTCCCAGCATTTCCTCTTGCTTGGATGCCTCTGTGGTATCATTTGCTGCAAAAGGAGGTCTTCTTGGGTAACGGGATGACGTCCATCTGTGACTTGACGTCAAGTGAGTCATTGGACTGTCGTCATATGGCAGGTGCCTCAGTGCAGATCAAGTTCACCCTGTGGGAACCCTGCAAGTTTCCTGGTGAGTTTTATATTTATTCTGAAGTAATGCACTTGGCACCTCAGGCTGACTAATATCTATGTGTGACCATGATAACTACCCAGCTAGCCAGCTTTCACAGTTGTAAGAAAAGTTATAGGAAGATAAACATAATTGAACACTAAGATGAAGGCCACTGTGCAAATATCATGTCTAGACTCCAGTCTAAGCATGTGGGTGTTGCCATTGCCTGCCTTTTTATTAGAGTTTACAGGGAGCCTTGCTAATCAAAGCAAGCTCCATGGGCCAAAGCAGGAGCACCAGGTCACCTGAGAGCTTGCTATAATCATTTTAGACCTTGGTGAAGCATGTACATATTCTTTTTAAGAATTTTTTTTTTTTTTTACCAAGCTCAACATCAAATTATTAGAGAAATGCAAATCAAAACCAGAAAGAGATACTATCATGCCAGTCAGAATGGCTGTTATTAAAAAGTCAAAAAGTTAAAAACAACAACAACAACAACAAACAGATCTTGGTGAGGTCGCAGGAAAAAAGTTGCATTTACACTGTTGTTGGGAGTGTAAATAAGTCCAGCCATCGTGGAAGACAGTGTAGTGATTCCTCAAAGACCTAGAGGCAGAAATAACATTTGGTCCAGCAATCCTATTACTGGGTATACATCCAAAGGAATATAAGTCATTCTATTATAAAGATACATGCACGTGTATGTTCACTGCAGCACTATTCACAATAGCAAAGACATGGAATCAACCTAAATGCCCATCAATGGATGGCATCATTTAGGAATCAACCTAAATGCCCATCAATGATAGACTAGATAAAGAAAATGTGGTACATACACACCATGGAATACCGTGCAGTCATAAAAAGGATCAAGATTGGCAGGCGTTGTGGCTCACACCTGTAATCCTAGCACTTTGGGAGGCCGAGGCAGGTGGATCATCTGAGGTCAGGAGTTCGAGACCAGCCTGACCAACATGGTGAAACCCCCTCTCTACTAACAATACAACAAATTAGCCGGGTGTGGTGTCGCATGCCTGTAATCCCAGCTATTTGGGAGGTTGAGGTGGGAGAATTACTTGAACCTAGGGGGCAGAGGTTGCAGTGAGCTAAGATCGTGCTACTTCACTCCGGCCTGGGCAAAAGAGCACAACTCCACAACTCCATCTCAAAAATACAAATAAAAATAAAAATAAAAATAAAAAAGAAAGAAAAGAAAAGGATCAAGATTATGTCCTTTGCAGGGACATGGATGTAGTTGGATGCAATTATCCTTAGCAAACTAACACAGGAACAGAAAACTGAACACTGAATGTCCTCACTTATAAGTGGGAGCTGAATGATGAGAATACACGGACACACAGTGGGAACCAACACACACTGGGGGCTGTCAGTGGGGATAGGGGGAGGGAGAGCATCAGGACGAACAGCTAATGGATGCTGGGCTTAATACCTAGGTGATGGGATGATCTGTGCAGCAAATCACCATGGCACAAGTTTACCTATGTAATAAACCTGCACATCCTGCACATGTATCCCTGAACTTAAAAGTTGAAGAAAAAAGGAAGAAAAGAAAAAGAAATTTATTTTTTACTAAATATTTGTTTAATCACAAACTGAGTTAATATATAAAAAGGAAAAGATAAATGTATACACTAGGCAGATTATCATACTAGTTACACAATGCTTTCACATGTTTTTCTCCTTTAACCTTTTTAAAACCCTTAAAATCTTATCTGTCTTCTTACTGATAAATAAATTGTCTGAAGAAGGTAAAAAGATCTCACCACTGAATGCATTTGAACCTAGGCATTCCAGCTCTAGATTCCAAAATTTTCCACATAAGTTACACTACCTTGTTAAAGGAATTTAGAAGGTTGCTTTAACTTGGAGTAGTCAAAAAAGGAAAAACTTGAACTGAGATTTGAAGAATGGGTGAGGTTTGCATAAAAGAGGGATTTCCAGAGTAGAAGAACATCAAAAACACAAATACTTGGAGAACAGCAAGAGAAAGTATTTTTCAGGAGAAGGCTAAAGAAAATATTTAAATGTAGGGTTCATGTTCCTAAGTGAGCAGCAGGAGGGAAGAATGAAATGATGATGAAAACCAGATCCAGATCACGGAAGGCCTTGAAAGCTATAGGGCAGAGCTGGGCTACTTGGAAAGTCAGGGAAAGAGTGACATAAGGAACATATTTTCAGAAGATAAATTATTCCAGTTTGGTTCATTAAACTTTTATTGTAGATTTTAACATGCAATGGAAAATATGCTTTTAAAATGAGAGATGAATAAATTCCAAAAAGTACTTTAGAAAACTCTCTTCACACTACTGCACTGTGGCAATTGCGCCATCTGCAATTCTGCACCTGCTTCGTCAACTGCTGGCTGTATTTCAGGAGACCTGACTTCACTGTTTTCTGACTGAGGCATACAGTATTTGCCAGAGTACTTGAGAATGTGCAAGGATGAAGAGAGCATTGGCTAGGAACACAGATGTCTTTTCAGCAGAGAATTAGGTGGATGATTCATCTCTAGAGTATCGAAAGTGTGAAGTAAGTAAAGTTGCCAGAGTGGGTCTGAAAATACACTATTGGGTCAATGTTGTGCAAGTGGGACACGTTTTTCCACCAAGGGTCACATACATAAAACAACTTGATTCCAAAGCAACTGTTTTGTTCTTAGCAAAACAGAAACAGTTGGTTGCTGTTTAAGTTAAGAATAGAAACTACAAATGTAACTAAAATACACTTTAAAATGTCAGTTTAATATTATGTGAAGATTAAGAAAGAGAGAAAAGGAGTAGTTCTAAAGGGGAAACAATTGAGGAAGAAAAGAAGAGAGTAAAATATAGGCAAATGCGGAGGAAACGGGGAAAAAAGATAAAGAAAAAGAGGAAAAGAAGGCATGGTGGGGAGACACTTAATTGAGGGTTATCAAGCTTTTTAATGTGCATTATCTACTTTAATAATGATCTGACTCCATGTGGTAGATAGTGTACCCATTTCATAGATAAGAAAAGTGATACTATTAGAGATTAAGTAATCTGTCTAAGATCACATAGATAAATAGTAGAGCTGGAATTCAAACATTCAATTCATTTGAATCTCAGGATATACTGAAGGGAATGTCAGTCAGAGAAGCCATACCAGGCTACTTAACCTCTCTAACATTAACATGTGCTTCCTCATTTGAAAAATGAGTAGCATTTCTAAAGCTGCTGGATACAGTAAGCTCCATAGTAATAGTTATCATTACAGGAGCCCTTTGAGAGGATAATATAATTTGTTTTATTATTATTATACTTTAAATTCTGGGGCACATATGCACAATGTGCAGGTTTGTTACATAGGTATACATGTGTCATGTTGGGAGTGTAAATTAGTTCAACCATTGTGGAAGACAGTGTGGCGATTTTTCAAGGATCTAGAACAAGAAATTCCATTTGACCCAGCAATCCCATTACTGGGTATATATCCAAAGGATTATAAATCGTTCTACTATAAAGACACATGCACATGTATGTTTATTGCAGCACTATTCACAATAGCAAAGTCTTGGGACCAACCCAAATGCCCATCAGTGATAGAATGGATAAATAAAATGTGGCACATATATACCATGGAATAATATGCAGTCATAAAAAAAGGATCCTTTGCAAGGACATGAAACTGATAACTATAATTTTAACTCCTTCCCTCTGGTACCAAGTCTGAGGATCAAAAACTCACAGGAATCATTGGTGTTCTGGGAAAGAATCCTCAAATCCACCAGGCACCAAACATTCCATATGCTGAATCAAGAATATCTTCTCCATATATATCCTACTAGAAATTAAATATACATAGAATGCACTGTGAATAATTAATTTAATTTGATGTATCATTCTATAGTCCACCATTATCTTTATCAACAGAATCTGAAAGTACCACTATTCTCAGTTAAAAAGGGATTCCTTGCATTCAAAACCTGGGAATGACTATGAGTATAATCGTAGAGTTTTCCACACTGAAGAGGCAAGAGAGCAGCCAGCTGAGGCCTATACCTGACATCTCCAGGTCTGAGGCAAATGATCCCCACCCTTGGCTTCTTAATGACTGTCCTTTGTTCACGGCAGAGAGATGTGATTTTTTTCTAATGGCAAAATTGATCTTATCCCTTTCCTCCTTAAAATCACTTAACTGGTTTTACTACCTTCAGACTAAACATCAAACACCAACTGGGCATAAGGATTGTTCCGTGATCCTTCTCCGATCGGGGGCCCTCCCTAACAATCCAGGCCCGACCAGATACTCATCTAAGCTCCTGCCTATTGAACTACTTTCACTTCCTAGGACAAGCTGAGAGCTCCCTCTCGCTGTCCTACCCTTTCTACTTACTGTTCCTTCTCCTTTCCACTCTTCAGGGCTGACTTCTCAATATTTCACACCTCAGCTTTGACATTTCTTCTTCCAGGAAGCCTTTTCTGTTCATGTCATTAGGCCGAGTTAAGGATTCCTCACCTAGGAGCCTATAAGACCCCCATAGTATTGATTACATTGATTATATTGCATTTTGATTGCCCCCAAACTAGATTCTAAGCTTTGTGAGGATGGAGATCATGTTTGATTTGTCCTCCAATGTCTAGCACCATGCCTGGCACATAACATAGCAGGTGCACAATAAAGATCTGCTCAGTACATTTAAAACTCCATGAAAGTCCTATCTCCAAAGGTCAGGGAAGCACAGTGTTTTTTGTTTGTTTGGTGGAATTAACATCAGTTGCTCGTTTTTCATTTCTACAAGAACTTCAGGGTCCCTTAGTAAGTTTTATAGAACTAGTGATAAAAATTTATAGCTCAATGGTGTTGCTTTAGATGCACTGTGTTTTAACACGGGGATTTATCTATGCTTGGGGATATACAAACTGTTTTAAGTCCTCTCCAAATGCTCTTCAAAATGTATCCCAAAAAGTATTAGGTCACTATCACAGATTATACCCATTTTGCAGAAAGAAACACAAAGATCGAGAGGTCAAGGGATGATTTCCTTTTGATCACATAATAGAATGTTTTGGAAAAGAGATTTTTTTTTTCTCGATTCTACTTCTTTCCTTTTGGCCCATCATACAGACTTTTCTCACATAATCTTCAATGCTTTAATGTATTTGGTTTTTTATAAGTCTTTCTTTTACTAGACTTTAAGCTCCTTATAGGCAGTGACTAGATTTTATTTTTCTTTCTGTTTTTAGCTTAGGACCGGGAATTGTGTTGGCATGCAAAAAATGTTACTTTGCCCAGCTCTTACAAATGCTCTACCAATCATGCTCTTAGGCTACTGTGATGAAAGCATTCCTCTCTTGTGATTTGCTGAAACTTCAGCTTTAAAATGTACTTAAATCTTTTGTAGTACCTTCCACCTCCCCACCCCTGATTGTACTAATGTTATACTCTACTTAAACTTCTTCAGTAAATTAGAGCTCCTGTCTTTTCAAGAAAGTACAGTGTACCTCTCACTAACTAGGAAAAAGTCCCTAATTTTTCCCTCGAAGGTACAGAGAACATGATTTGCACATACTTAGCTCCCTAAAAAATGACCACCAATACAAATTAAAAAGCAACCCTCTGCAATTTTAAATTTAAATCTTAATTCATCTAATCTAGATGACTTAAATGTTTGCTTTTCATTTTAACAGTAGGGAACCCATTTAACAATATTTTTCAAATAAATAAGGACTCCTAGATATTAATGCAGATGCAAATCTGTCTGGAGATTAATGAATTACTGTCACATCCTAAAAGTGGCAAATAGAGAAAAGAGGAGTAGCTGAAGGTTTTGTAGCGGCTTAGTCACATGGTCCAGTAGTAACAGTTGGGAAATGAGTAGAGAGGCGATAACAAAAATAAAAACAAACAGTTCAATTAGTCTACATGGAGAAAAACAGCCCATAGGCTAATTGATTATAGCTTTCATGACAGTTGATTATAGTGTTTGTCTGTAAACACACAGGAGGAAAAAAGCAGAGAAAAACTAATGGCCTGTTTGGCTGCCTTTTGTTGGTGAAACATCCTACAAATAGATGATGCAATGCTAGCCAGCCCCTCTCTGGTAAGAAACAGAGTGAACCCAATGATGTGGCGGTGTGCTAGGAGGCACCGTCTGCTGACACAGAAAGAAAGGTGGCCTTGCAGACTGTGGTTTGAAATGCCTTAGGAGCCAGGTGCTAGGTTACATTATTGTGTTTAAAGGCAGAGCCTTTGGGATTTATCTTTTCTGTGTCCAGATGACTTACAAACAATGATATTCAGGGCTACTGACCCAATAGTAAAGGAACAATCCCTGTTCAGGTCTATCTTTGGGAGTAAAGATGGCTTTACCCTCAAACCTGCTCCACACTCCCTCTGGGGCGTCCATTATGCTCAGGGGGACAAAGATGAGTGCAGCACATGCTTTTGGGAGAACAGATTGATCATAAACAGTAAATTAAAATGCAATAGTTTAAATTCTATAGGGGCACCAAGGAAGGGGAACTCTCTCTGCTGTGGGCAATTGGGAGTAGAGACGGCTTCTCAGAGCAGGTCTTAGAACTAGGCTTCTAAGGTCATTATGAATTTGTTAAGGCCGGGTGCAGTGGCTCACGCCTGTAATCCCAGCACTTTGGGAGGCCAAGACAGGCGGATCACCTGAGGTCAGGAGTTCAAGACCAGCCTGGCCAACATGGTGAAACCCTGTCTCTACCAAAAATACCAAAAATTAGCCAGGCATGATGCTCCAGCTACTCAGGAGGCTGAGGCAGGAGAATCACTTGAACCTGGGAGGCAGAGCTTGCAGTGAGCCGAGATTGTGCCACTGTACACCAGCCTGGGCGACAAAGTGAGACTCTGTTTTTAAAAAAAAAAAAAAAAAAAAAAAGTTTGTTAGATATATGTAAAGCGCTTAGCACAGGATCCAGCAAACATTACATTTTAAAATAAATAACTGTTTTGTTATGTATGAGAATAATATTATAATATTCCGAATTATTATGAATTGAAAAGAAGGGTGTTCCAGCAGGGAAGCAGTGTGTATGCAGGTGTTTAAAAATATCCCATGTTAGCCAGGCATGGTAGCTCACACTTGTAATCCCAGCACTTTGGGAGGCTAAGAAGGGCGGATCACCAGAGGTCAGGAGTTCGAGACAGGCCTGGCCAACATAGCGAAACACCATCTCTACTAACAAAAAAAATAAAATAAAAAAAAAATAAAAATAGCCAGGCATGGCGGTGGGCACCTGTAATTCCAGCTACTTGGGAGGCTGAGGCAGGAGAATTGCTTGAACCTGGGAAGTAGAGGTTGCAGTGAGCTGAGATCATGCCACTGCATTCTAGCCTGGGCAATAAGAGCGAAACTCCATCTCAAAAAAAGGAAAAAAAAAGGAAAGAAAAAAAAGAAATATCCCATGTTCTAGAAACAATCAGCGGCACTTCTTGGTGGCTGGAAGATCGAGGAAGTGACAATGGGTTTCTTATTTTAGCGAGGTAAGTATATTGGCAGGGTGGAAAACGGACTGAGAGGCTGAGAGGGAGGTAAAGTTGGGGAGCCCAATTAGGCAGCTATTATAAAAAGTTAAGTCAAGATGAGTGGAATTACTCTCTAAGAAGATAATATTGAAGAAAATGTTGCCCTGTGGTAAAAAGAATGAGGAGTAACTGGGTTCTAATATACTGTAAGGCCAGCTTGCATCTTCTAGCCCAGTCCAGTCACCAGGCAAGTGAAGGTCACATTCTTGTCCAGACAACTGCAGATGGGACTAGTTTTGATTTCAGATTCTGGCACCTGTAGGCACTAGAGCAGCAGTTCTCAACCCTGTCCATTCCTCACCTGGGAAACATTTTTTTTTAATGTAGGTTCCTCAACTCTACTTCAGACCTACTGAGTGAGAATCCCTGAGAGGAGCTACAGTTTAAAAATACCCTGCACATCCAGAACTGAGAGCCATGGCCCACAGAGCAGTCAGGCATAACAGTGACTCTTATTTTGTGTCTTTCTGGAAAAGTCTATAGGTGTATGCATATGGCAGTGGGGACACATTGTAATGGATACAGTGTTAGAGGACTGAGAAGCCCATGAAGCAAGCTGCTTATTCCAGGGGAGACATCACTATTAGCAGAAATGGAAGAGGGGCCCTGCCACTATGTGACTTGAGTGTTTTGATCTTGAGAGCTTTGAACATATCTTTGAGCACACTCAAAGGAGATGTCTTAGTCCATCTGTGCTGTTATAAAAATAAAAACAATTCTGAGGCTGGGTACTTTATAAAGAGATTATTTTGGCTAACAATTCTGCAGGCTGTACAAGAAACATGGCACCAGCACCTGCTTCTGGTGAAGGCCTCAGGGTGCTTCCACTCCTGGCAAAAGGGGAAGGTTAGCAGGAATGTGCAGAAGTCCAACAGTGAGAAAGGAGGTAAGGCGGAAGTAGGTTCCAGGCCCTTTTTGGCAACCAGCTCTGTAGGAATTTACTCAGTGACGGCCAGGGAGGGCATTAATCTATTCATGAGGGATCTGCCTCTGGGACCCAAACACCCACATTAGGCCCTACCTCCAACAGTGGGAGCAAATTACAACAAGAAGTTTGGCAGGGGAAAGTATCAAAACTATAGCAGGAGGTGTTCCAAAAGAATTTGAGGGACTGACTCTATAAAGAATATAATACAGGTTATTAATCATCAATGACAGTCAATAAGGAGACAGGGGGAAAACACCAGTCTTAGCCTTGGTTCCCGAAAAGTTATCCAGACAAACAGACTGGATAACTTCCATCAAGGTGAATCTGTATATTACACACTATCTCCACATCCAGAACTCTTGTATACTGTGAACCAGAAAATCTTAGCAAAAAGAATGAGTTTCAGCCGGGTGCAGTGGCTCATGCCTGTAATCCCAGCACTTTGGGAGGCTGAGGAGGGCGGATCACCTGAGGTCAGGAGCTCAAGACCAACCTGTTCAAAATGGCAAAACCCTGTCTCTGCTAAAAATACAAAAAATTAGCTGAGCATGGTGGCTCGTGCCTATAGTTCCAGCTACTTGGGAGGCTGAGACACAAGAATCGCTTGAACTCAGGAGGCAGAGTTGCAGTGAGCCAAAATGACGCCACTGCACTCCAGCCTGGGTGACAGAGTGAGACTCTGTCTCAAATAAATAAATAAATAAATAAATAAATAAATAAATAAATAAAGTTCACTTAAGTTATGTAAGTTATGCCTGAGAAGCTAAAATCATTTCTGTTTCTCAAGGTTTTCCACTACAAAAGGTACTCCGAGTGTATTGTGTTCTTTACCTTTTTCAAGATTCTCAAAAGCCCAGGGAAATAATAATTATAACCTACAGATGGAGAAATGAGGTTCTAAAAGCTTCATAGGCTCAGTAAAGACTATGTAAAGTCACTTGGGAAAGCTCACAGAGCTAAGAAGTGATGATCCCTCCCTGAACCCATATCTGACAGAGCTAATGCTGGTAACCACCACACTGTAAACACTTACATGTCTCCAGAATTCACAGTCCGTCTTGAAAATAAACACATTGAAATGAAAGAGTAAGTAAAGTTTAGGATTATCTTTGACTCCTTCTTCAGCCCTCCCTAACTTTATTATTCTTCTTCTTTTAATTACCAGATTTTAGAACAGTGAGAGTAGGGCCAGGGAAGACTGTTCTCTAACTGAAGAACCCTCTCTCCTGCTACTCACCAGATCTGAAAAGCCCTTGTGAAGGCAGCATTTGAGAGAACTTCTCTGCCACATGCTGATTCCTCTCACCGAGAGAAGATACCAACCTACCCTGGGAGCCTGAGAGCTCTTTGAGTATCTGTGGATGAATCAACTAATCTGATTAATTGTTTTCAGAGGTGGGGAGCTGGGTAGTGAGGAAGGGAAAATTTTGATGAGAAAGAAACTGGGCCTTTAGCACATGAAATATGAGGCTCAGAATTTAATGACTTGTTCAAAGTGAGATTTTAACAGACATGCTTTAACCAGCTATTTTGGACATCTTATACAGGCCAGAAGAGAAGGGGGATAGCAGTTGGCCAAGTTATAAGGACACGTATAAGGACACTATAAGACTGCAAACCAGATGAGTGTGAATGTACAAGTTAAGTAATTCATTTAACAGATCCTTACTATTGAGTAACTATAGACATTTTTTATTTGTGTGGTTCCAACATGCATGAATTTTCATTATCATGATTTAATGGAGTAGTTCCAATCCCCCAACAACAAAATTCAAACTTTAGCTACTATAATATATTAACTATGAGTGATTGCATAAGGCACAAACTTGTTACTAGCTCTTCAATTCACAAATCTCTACACAATAACACATGCGCATCATCATCAGTGACTCATGTCAATTCTCTCAAGGTCTGTCAGTGACTGGTCACTGAGTACCTGCTATTCACTTCACAACACACACACAGTAAAGCATACTTGTTTTGCCTCCTTTTCTCCAGTGATAAATCCATATGACATTTTACAAAAATGGATAATTCAAAGAGGGACTTTGTCAGCCATGAGGAAAGCACAGCAATAAAATAAAAAGTTATAATGCTGTAAGTGAAATTTAGATGTGACAACGAATTATAGAAGATATAGCTGACCATGGGAATGTCGACCTCAACACTCATTGAGAAATTCCACAAATGAAGCCAGAGGAACTTAGTGAAGGTAAACTTATGAACATAAATAAAGAAGAAGATATAAAGGATGAAAATGTACCAGAGAATATGATATTGGCCAAAAACTTCACATTAAAGAACTCTTGTAGGTATTTCAAAACACAAAATGCAAAGGATAAAAGGTTGCCGAATGATTAGAAAAAAGTGTGCCAATTTGCCAAGGCATACAAAAAATACTTGCTCTGTATCACAAGTTATACGACTGACAAGAAGAAAAGGCAAGTACTATTCAAACTACTCTTTTTTTTACAAAGAAATAAAATAATTAAATTTTCACTGTTTCTAATATTTTAAAGAACAGCATACTAAGAAAATGTTATTTTACTATTTTTTATTTCCCTATATATCTAACAAAAAGATAATTTGTAACATTTTGACCAAAAACTGGAAAGTTTATGGGTCAATCATAGTTTTTCTCATAGATCATTATGGTTTCATCCTTATGGTCTCCCACTACCATGCAAAGTAAGAATTTTCCTGTTTTAAGTGCCAAGCATAAGACATGGTCTCTACCCTCATGGTGGTCTTACAGCAACAATTATTTCTAAAAATCTGTGATTGTTCTATGTTTAATGAGGGTGCCAGCCTATCTCAAGGCACTCATAAAGGCTGTAG
This sequence comes from Macaca mulatta, assembly GCF_049350105.2. Lineage (NCBI taxonomy): Eukaryota > Metazoa > Chordata > Mammalia > Primates > Cercopithecidae > Macaca > Macaca mulatta. The sequence goes on from NC_133419.1 coordinate 84,259,172, forward strand.
AGGAGTTGTGGGAAGTAAATTTGGTAGGGGATATGGAGAAAGTAGCAAAGGAAGTACTGATGGGGGTGAGTTCCAAGTCTGAGGAAAATGCAAATCTCTCCAGTCCAGCCAGTTTACCTCCTCACCTCCAGAGGCAGGGTGGGGAGTGACTCTGGGCTGGTTTTTAAACTGGCTGCCAACTGCTCAGCTGTAATGCCAGATACATATTAATTGCCAACAGAATGCAGAGACACAGGTTCAAGTTCCTTCTCAAAAATAATACAGAAACTTGAAATGCTAACAAGTGCCACCCTCGGCCAACTTAGGTGAATAAACTTTCTTAAAATCAGTACAAAATGTTTGAATTCTAGTCTCTTAGTCCCTAAAGTCACAGAAATGCAAAGAAGCATCAGGGGCTGCGACAATATATGTTCTTAAGGAAATACAGTTATAGCAGCATATGAAATGACACATCTGGATTTATGAGCAGCAATGATTTTTAAGTCCAGAATACATATTATATTGCACTATTTTTCCATCATAAAACATTTAAAAAAATTTTATTTATGGCCCCTACCAAGGAAGATGTGTGGCTATGTTATATGCATGCAGATGCAATTAGGAACAAAGCTATTAAGAGGCAGAAGTTTCCTTAGGATTCATCTTGTCCAACTTCTCATTTAAAAAACAACAAAATGGCCAGGTGTGGTGACTCACACCTGCAATTCCAGCACTTTGGGAGGCCAAGGAGGGCAGATCATTTGAGGTTAGAAGTTCGAGACCAGCCTGGCCAACATGGTGAAACCCCATCTCTACTAAAATACAAATATTAGCTGGGCATGGGGGTGGGCACCTGTAATCCCAGGTACTCAGGAGGCTGAGGCAGAAGAATTGCTTGGACCCAGGAAGTGGAGGTTGCAGTGAGCTGACATCGCACCACTGCACTCCAGCCTGGGCAACAGAGCGAAACTCTCTCTCTCAAAAAAAAATAAATAAATAAAATAAATAAAATATTAAATTAAAAACAACAAAACAACAAATGAGGTGAATTTAGTCTAGGGAGGCCAACTGCCTAGCTCCACAGTCAGATTCCTGCATCATAATAACAATAGCCGACACTGAGTATTAGTTTGTGCTGGGTGCAATGCTGAGGGTTTTACAGAAGAAGCATTATCTTGGGGGGCCAGACATGGTGGCTCACACCTGTAATCTCAGCACTTTGGGAGGCCAAGGCAGGCAGATCACCTGAGGTCAGGAGTTTGAGACTCCTGTGAAGTCGCTACCAAAAAATACATGGTGAAACCCCGTCTCTACCAAAAAATACAAAAATTAGCCAGGCATGGTGGCACATGCCCGTAGTCCCAGTTACTCAGGAGGCTGAGGTGAGAGAATCACTTGAACCTGGGAGGCGGAGGTTGCAGTGAGCCAAGACCACGCCACTACACTCCAGCCTGGGTGAAAGAGTGAGATCCCATCTCAAAAAAATAAATACATAAATAAAAATAAGAAGCATGATCCTCAGAAATTATAAAATAGTTACTACTACCATTTTCATTTTACAGGCTTATGTTATTCAGCTAACCACGAGAGAGCTGGGATTTGAATTCAGGCAGAATAATCTGAGCTGACATTCTTAACTATGAAACTATGATTGTTAAAAATTACCCTTTCTAGTTACTTAACTATGTGGCCCAAAATAAGGTAACTATGCCCCCTGGAGGATGTTACAGTCTAGCTTTCCATATACTACTACTAATGTTTAAACAACCACCAGAATGTAATACCCATTTCACAGATAAGAAAACTGAATGTGTAAAATAAAATGGTTTCCCAAGGTTGTACAGTTTATGATTGGTGAAAGCAGAATTCAACATTCAAGTCTGTCTGGTTCTTTCACACACGTAAGCCTGCCTCCCTGGATTAGAACTAGGCTCTCCCGAAGCAGGCTCTCTGGTTTCTATTTGAACAGGACTTCCATACATTAAATACCTAATCTGAAATCAATGTGGATCCAGGTATTGCTGGAACCAATTTAAATCTAAGGCAAATATTTCACATTCCTTAATCAATCTCTCTCTCCGTGTGTGTGTGTATGTGTGTGTGTGTGTGTGTGTGTGTGTGAGAGAGAGAGAGAGAGAGAGAGAGAGAGAATATCAAGAGTCTAGCAGTTCACATGAGATAGTCTTACTGAAGAGGCCGGTGGTAAATCAAACTCAGAGTGTGATTTTGAGGTTGCATTTAGGTGACGGAAGAGAAAAATTCACTGATTGTTGTTCTCCCAGAACACAGATAGCAACAGACATGAAAACAGAGCCACTGTAGAAAATGCCTGCAAGCAGAGGTTACTAACAAATGGCAGGGAAAGGCTGTTCTAGGAATGAAAGGGAGGAGAATCTGCTGCCCTCTTTTCATTTTACTGGCCACACCTCCCCAACATGGTCTGCCAAGAGAAACGGGTCTGAGAAAAGCAGCATGATTCTCACCACAGCTCTTTAGCAAGTTTCCAGGGGTTTTCAGCATAGCAGGCAGCTGCTTCCCAAATTCAGCTCTGTTCCCTCCTCCTGGTTGAGCTGCTTCGTGTATAAACTCCGCCCGGCCAGCACACACCTCCTGACGCTCTTGAGTGGTGGCCAAAGCCTGTTAGGAGTGAAGCAGGTAGGTCCACCTTCCCAGGTTAGTGGCAGAGCTAGTTTAAGATGCTTTGCAACACAAAAAGCCCAATTTAAAAGATGGGATTATTTTCTCCTTTTAAACGCTGTAACCAATCACTTTCCAGATGTTGGCTATCTCGCTCACCTCTTTTTCTCTCTCTTCTCAGTTAAAAAGGCTTAGTCCTGGAAAAGTAGAGGAGGTGAAAACCTGCCTGGGGAGGCTGCTGAAGGACGCCAGGAAGAATTCTTATCTCCAAATTCGATCCTACCTCCCAGCTAGCTGCTGGTGTTTGAAATTCCAACTCTGAAGTGTTAGTCTGGTATCTCCTTTTAAAATGTAGAAGAGAGTAAACAAAGTTTTTCACAGCGTTGTGTTAATTCTTCAGCTGCGGGCTGGAATCTGCTGGCTCCCCTTAGGCAGGAAATGCCTGCTTAAATCGTCCCTTAGGTGGGAAGAAAATTCAAAAAGGGAAGGTTTATGGAGGCGGACTTTCACTAATTTCACCTTTTTGCGTGGCAAAACCAAGTCAAGAAATAAGGTCCTCTCGATCTGAAAAGTTAATCTTTGTCTTCATTTAATTTGAACCAGGAAAACCTCTAATGCCAACATCAAGACTTTGTTAGTTAAAGCTTTTCTTAATATTTTAGGATGAATAGCTAAAACTTGGAAATCAGGACAATTTAGATTCCTTCCTAAAACCATTTTCCAGGTACGCTTAAGGACTTTTGTTTTGATTTGTACTATATATGCATTTGAAGCCAAGGCACAGATACTGATATTTATGTTTTAATGGTTGGCCATTTGATTAAGTGGAGCTCAGACATTTTCACTTTCCTTCTCAATATTGATTATCATTGCAGTTCAGTTTAACAAGGCACTATTTCCCAGCGCTATCTACTGCTACCCAAATCAGCTGTGGTGGTCACCATGGTAACCACCCACTCCTTTTTCCCTGTTATTTCATTTTTAACACTTAAAGAGCAGTGCACAGGCTAAAAAACCCTGTGGGAGAAAAAAAAAAAAAACTCAAATAGGAGTCAATCAAACTCACCTGAGATGCAGAGTCATCTAAGTGTAAATGTTTTGTTTTATTTTTTAAAAGTCAGTTGTGAATATATTCAACAGAAACAAATGATCACTAGGAAAACAACACTGAAGGGTTGGATCTGCTCATTGCCTGGAGACTAAAAACATTTTAAAAGTGTTTTTTAGGGATAAAATGGGGTTAACACTAACATTTCTAACTAATCTTGACACAAGGTCTTCCTTGATGGGATTGAAAGCTGTGGAAGTCTCCGGGGTTTTAGGTTAAATCATAAAACTAAACAAGGTCTGTTTAAACCACACCTACAGGCTTGAGATTGTATTTTTCTATATGAATTTCCTTCCCTCCCCACACAAAAATATTAGGAGAAAAGTTTTTTAAAAAGAACTTTCTTTCAAAGCAGTATTTTGCTCATTTATTTTATGATTGGTTATTGAGTCTGCCAATCATAGGACTAAATGACAAGGGGGTATGGGAAATCAGATGAGTCACTGAGCCAGGCAGGAAGGTAGGTATTCAATCAAATCCCCCAAAAAGATAAGGGCTGCACAACTGTAGACCTGTAGACCATCTCTCTGTTAAACACAGGTATTGACCATTGTCAAACAGGTCAGCCACAAGTGGAAGCTAATCTTGACGGCAAGTCAGTTATTGCAGACCCTGTGAGACATCAGATCTGCCTACAAACAAACAAACAAACAAACAAAAACAGTGCATTGAGGAGTATCATGAAGAGTCTCTGTTTCCCTGCAGGCATCCTGATAGCATGCCCCTTTTGGCTCCTAGAAAGACAGTAATGACCCATTCAGCTGGACACTCTCTTCCTGCCCATAAATGTCTGTTGCATCTAAGACAGCTGTCTTACCTCTTTCCAACCACCATCATGGATAAAAAATAATTGAAAATGATTCTCCCACCATTGCAAAATGATTCTACTACTTCTAGTAGAGAACTTCTGGTTTTCAGGGATCAGGACCCTCCAGTTCCTCTGCTCACTGAAGTTGAGATTCTGTGTTGTTTTAACAGTATAAGAGCAGCTCCTATCATTTTTCAAACTGAACAAGCTTATTTTCATAGCCTCTACATAGTCTACATAGATAATTTTATTCAACACGATCAACAATCCACTCATTCACTGGTTGAGATTGCCTAGGGACAGATTTTGAGGGTGATGCCGCTAAGTAAGTCATAAGGGACCTCCTAAACAGACAGGAAACTTGAGGGACCCAGGGTTCCAGGATCTGTCCTATGTGGAGGCTACAGTGATTGTTGATTGTTGTTCACAGTCATTATCAGCTTGTCCCTCTCCACCTTCCACTCCCCATCACCCAAGGCTAATGTGGTGCATAGGGGAGAGGTTTATAGGGAAAACTCAGTGGAATCAGGTGCAACAGGATGCCCTTGGACTGTGAGTAATACAAATATTGACATCTGGAAAGCCTGGAAGAGTCACTATCATTTGGCTCCCCTTTGACTTCTGCTGGCCATCTCTTCCTTCCCAAAAGTTCCCAGGATTTCTTTGTGACTTTTCCAAAGCTCCCTGCTTCCTATTCTATTCAAAAGTCTTTCCAATTCTAATATATTCCATGTAAAATATAAAATGGGTGGAGTGGATGGAGTGCAAAGCTATCAGATTTGTTATTTGATTTAAAGTTTATGACTAGGGAACATGGAGAGTTGGTTCTAGTCCAACCTCAGACAAATCCACTTTGGTGATTTTAGTCAAATCATTTTCACTTGGCTTTTTCATCTGTCAAACTATATGTTTAGTGAGATCAAACAAAAGGAAGTTCTCTGTAAAGTTAAAAGTTTAGTTCAAATTTCAGAGACCACAGAACTATTACACAGCTGAAGTCATACTATAGATTGGAAAGTTCAGTCAAATTCATGGATTTTACAGGGCATAAAGTCTTTGGTTAGTGGTATCACAATTCTAGTGATATGAACTAGAATCTTCAGCCTCAAAACTCCACATATAATTAAGCACCAAATCCCATTAATTTTACCTCCAAAATGTCTCTCTACTCTGTATGTGCCTCTGTTGCCACTGCCACTGTCATGAATGCTGCTCTCTCCAAACTTGTTCCTTCCCTCTTATGTCACGTTCCCTTAGTGCATTAGCCACACCAGCAGTCAGAGGACTCTTTCTAAAATGCTCACCTGATCTTCTCTCTTCTCTGTTCAAATCCATTGCTGACTCCCCATCAACTAGAGCGCAAAGCCCATGTTTTTAGTAAAGCACATAACACCTTCACAATTTTGCTTCCCTATCAGCCTCTCTTCTCACCATCTTCTTCCTAGAAAACTTGGTGACTTTGTACAGACAGCTCTTTCTTCTTTGTTGTACACTCACTTTATTCATTCTTCTAAAACACACTCAAACACTGCTGCCTCTGGGAATCCTTCCACACCTCACAGACTGAGATAATGACCAACCCACTATTCCTGTAGCATCTCCTATATGCCTCTTATTCCAGCATTTCTCACACCACCTGCAATGTTTTGGATCCTTGCTTGGCTGAAGGTTTCACTGGTATGACCCAGCATAGCATTTCTGATGGCCTGGTTTGAATAACTCAGAAAGGACTTTGCACAAATCCCTGGACACATCTAAGCAGTTCTGGGGCAAGGAGTCATTTTTCCCCTGCTTTCAGTAATGCCATGCTGGCAACACTCTTGTCTTAGACCTGAATCACAGGGCCTTCCTCTTTGAAATAGGTTCAGTTCCTGGGAATCCGTTTGGTCCCTGCACTTTAACTTACAACTGAACAGGGATTTAACAGCGCTTATGCCAGTGTTTACAAAACAGTGGTACACAGTTGTCTTGCCGAGGAATAAATTAAGGTTGGTAGAATATTGTTGCCCTGTTTATTATTATTATTATTGCTTCCTTCTATAATGCAGGCATGATTATAAGCATTGTTACTTCCACTAGGTAACTTCCAAGATATGCTACTGTGAAGATATCTTAACAAATTACTTTAGACAATGCTAGGTAAGAAAAAGTTCCACCCAGGAAAGATGTGTGTAAGTCTGTAAAGTATATATTTCTTATTTATGAACTGCTTAACACGCAAAGTTAGAAAGTTTAAATTCTGATGTTTGGACATTCATTGCCACTAAGGATAATATTATAAGTTATTCTGTGACTGACTCTAAATACAACATTTAATGGTGGGTTGGATATCTTTCATTCAAATCTAAAGCTAAGGAAGGGAAGTGGACCTTATTAGGCAGAAGTTTCCTGTGGTACTTGTGACAGTTACTGAATGAAAAACAAAGGTAGAGTTTTTCAAAAGCATATTTCAAGCCATACAATCTGTGTGTGGGACAGCCCGAGCCTTCCTGAAAACGAAGTACTCCAAGCTTCCTCAGGTTAATCAAGCCTACTAATGCAGGAATTACTCTTCCTCAGCTGGGCACTTAAACCCTGAGCCTGGAGATAGTACACATGTGGAGGACCTGCCAAAATGGACTATAAATCACATCACTTTGCCTTAAGTGCTTCAAACCAGCCGGACCAGTCTTCACCATTCTCTGTGAGATGAAAAATATAGGATCATAGTTCACATAGGGCTGCAGATGAAATTCTGCAGCAGTCAATTTGGTGAATTGATGAAGGCAGCAGTCAATTCAGTGGAGATTCTAGATACTAGATTCCAGTCTGGGCAAAGTTGAATTGGCAGTCTTTGTGCATCTTAATAATTGAATGTTTTACAGTGAATCTGAGTTGCCCATTTCTATACAGATTCATTTATTGCTAAACGAACATATTACCATTAAAATATATCTTCGTTTAAGAAGAGCGAGCATGATACTTTATACACAATAATGTCAGATCAGAAACCAAGTAACTTGTATCAGAAAAGTAAACCGCTTTATAGAACCAAAAATAAAACAAAACAAAACAAACTTTTTTTTTTTTTTAAATTGTAGAAACAATTTGAGTTCACTAAGGAAAAACACAAGAGGTTTTTAAAGAAAAGATATTAGAACAAAATAGATATTACTACGCAGGGTTAATCATTGTATGTTGGTCATTTCCTTCTAGGTGTTTTTTTATGGTTTTTTTTTTGTTTTGTTTGTTTTTTTTTTTTTACAATGTTGAGGTCACACTACATCAAAAAAAATGTGCACTTTACTGTTTCATTTGCTGTAATTGCACGCATTTTCCTGTTAATACCTCTTTGTCAGAAGCATTTTAATGACTCCTTAAAATTTCACAGAATACATACATTGTAAATTACTTAAACATTTCCCATTGCTGAAAATTTATAATACAATATTTCAAATTTTAAGAACAGATACTTAAGCTATGATGTATATGATTGTGGGAGACCAGAATATGCCTCCCCAAAATACAAAGAATTACTGAACTAAAGATAATCAAGAGGAAGCAGATGTGGGAAAACTCTCTGCCCTCCATTTTCCTAAAAGCAGCACATAGATTTACAAGGAAAACGGTATCCTCCCCCCATCCCTGCTTTTCTACCAGGGAGAACAAAGGTTAACCACTGAATGCAACTTTGGACCCTCATCAGCCTGGTGATGGTACCAGGAGAATCTACATTAACAAGCTTTACTAACTACCCTTTATCTGCCATTTATTTGCCTTCCTACAAATTGCTCACTGTGCCTGAAGAGACTCAAAGTCCTTTTCCTTCATCTTGTCATTTCTCTAAAAATTTGCTGTTTCTTGTTGAAGATGTTACATAAGCTGAAATTCAAAGCCACTTCTCTGAGAATTACTCATTCCCTGGTCGTCTCCCATGTGCATATGAAACCAGGGGTCTGTTCCAACTAAGAACCTATAGGGGTCATTCTTCCTTTCACAGCATGATTATTTTCAATAAGGGGGCCTTATTAGGTCCCAAATTTTAGATGATGAAACAGAAATTAGCAAGGGTCAAAAACATCTAAATAAAGCTCATTTTATATCTAGGCTAGTGGTTATAAGTATATTCTTTGAGTTAGTATACGCATCGGCCTTAAGTCCTGGTTCTGCCACTTCCAAGTGGTCCTCTGCGTTATGTAATTTCCCTACCTCAGTTCTCTTTCTTTTTTCTTTTTTAAGTTCAGAGATACAAGTGCAGAATGTGAAGGTGTGTTACATAGGTATACATGTGCCATGTTGTTTTGCTGTACCTAGCAACCCATCATCTAGGTTTTAAGCCCCTCATGCATTAGCTATTTGCCCTAATGCTCTCCCTCCCCTCTTCCCCCAACCCCTGACTGGCCCTGGTGTGTCTTGTTCCCCTTCCTGTGCCCCTGTGTTCTCGTTGTTCAGGTTCCACTTATGAGTGAGAACATGTGGTGTTTAATTTTAATTTGCTGAGGATGGTGGCTTCCAGCTTCATCCATGTCCCTGTAAAGGACATGATTTCATTCATTTTTTATGGGTGCATAATATTCCATGGTGTGTATGTACTATATTTTCTTTATCCAGTCTATCATCGATAGGCATTTGGGTTGGTCCCATGTCTTTGCTATTGGAAATAGTGATGCAGTAAACACATGTGTGCTTATGTCTTTACAGCAGAATAATTTACATTCCTTTGGGTATATACCCAGTAATGGGATTGCTGGGTCAAATGATATTTCTGGTTCTAGATCCTTGAGAAGTCACCACACTGTCTTCCACAATGGTTGAACTAATTGACATTCCTACCAACAGTGTAAAAGCATTCCTATTTCTCCACAGCCTTGCCAGCATCTATGGTTTCTTGACTTTTTGATAATTGCCATTCCGGCTGCCTGCCTCAGTTTTCTTATCTGTTAAAGGAGAAGAAATGCTATACCACCAGAAAGGGTTATCATTAAATTAGTGCCTTTAAAGCACGTAGTACAGCATTTGCCACACAATACTCATTTAAATAAATGTTAGCAACTTAGGAACAACTGTCAATGTTATTAGTGCTTTGTTATTATTTGGTATTATTCATAATCATTATTACTAATAATTTGATTTTGCTGAGCCATGGCTATATTGTCAGAAAAGACTGACTGAAATGTACTTACTGATTAATTTTGATCTAATTAGTATGTTAAAAACATGTTCATTTAAGGAGAAAGCCGTTTTGTGTTTTTGGATGTGATTCCAGAAAGCATGTATAGGAAGCTCTTTTAGGGGAAAAACTCAGTTGTGGGTTGGGGAAATAATTAAATTAATTATTTAATTAAAACATACAATCTCACAGTTGGTAGGGTGCTAAAGGGTAATTTTGGGTAACATTCTCCCCTTACTCCAGCCAGATGCCAGGCGACCTTCAACTATTTGTAAATGTCTCTCATGTTGGGGAGCTTAATACCTACCAAGGCAGCTATTATGCTTAGAAATTTAGTTTTATATGGAACCAAAATATGTCTTTGTATAACTTCAACATATTGATAATAAACTTACAGATAACCCTAAACAAGCTTTAACAGTGAATTTTCCATGCAGTGAAATGATGGGGATCACAACCTCTAATGGATTTATTTTGGAATTTAAAAGAAATTGGTGAGAGCCCAAAGAGAATAAAACCAAGAATTCATTACGAAGGCTTTGTGGGTATTTGAGAAGATTTATGTATTCATTATCATGTGTGCTTTCCTGCAAATTAAATAATCTAAAATAAAAGGAAAGCTTAATGATTTTTCTCAAGAAAAAATGTCTAAAGCTAGAATTCTAAAATGGCTCCTTTGAAGTTCAGATGGAAGCTCTTTCATAGTTTCATGCTCCAGCTGGGGAGAGGAAAGGGGGAAGGATGCATTGGGAAACATTTTCGCTGAGGTAGAAAGCTCGTAGCTCGCCTTCTGAGGACATCTACTTCTCCATAACTGAACCACTTTCTGCACAGTAGTGAACACTCAGAAGTATTTAGAAATTGACTCAATGGCTGGATGTGATGGCTCACGCCTGTAATCCCAGAACTTTTGGAGGCTGAGGCGGGCAGATCACTTGAAGTCAGGAGTTTGAGACAAGCCTGGCCAACATGGTGAAACCCCATCTCTACTAAAAATACAAAAATTACTGGGCATGGTGGCGGGTGCTTGTAATCTCAGCTACTCCGGAGGCTGAGGCAGGAGAATTGCTTGAACCTGGGAGGCAGAGGTTGCAGTGAGCTGAGATCATGCCACTGCACTCCAGCCTGGGCAATGGAGGAAGACTCCATCCCCCCCCCCAAAAAAAAAAAAAAAAAGAAAGAAAGAAAAAAGAAATTGACTCAAATGGCAACTCGGGTAAACAAGGAGCTCTGTGAGTCACTAATAAAACCACTCACTAGAACTTAACAAAATCTCTCAATATTGTATCTCATATCAGGCATGTTTACCTATCATATCACTGAAAAAGCAGGGTTTCTTTGCATAAAGATTAACTAATGTATTTGGTATTTAATTTTCAGTTTCTAGACAGAAGCTGGCAAGTAGCTGGTGTTTAATAGTGCTCAGGTGGCTGCATGAGTGAAAATCCATCCCTGCGAGCCATAAGAAGAAATGCTTAATCCCTCTAATGTCTTGTTACTTCAGTAGCTGCTCACATATTGGAGGACTGAGACTTACTCTTCTGGCTTCTTCCTCCTCTTTACAATCATCACTTCTCTCTAACTAGCCCAGGCTAACTATGCCCAGTTCTAGCCAACGACTTCAAATCCCTTCATCTAAGAAATTTCCAAATGTGCCTTTGCTCATTTGTTTCTCTGTTGTTGTTGCTTTAAATGGATTTAGGAGGATACATGTGCAGTTTGTTATATGGATATATTGTGAAGTGGAGAAGTCTGGGCTTTTAGTGTAACCATCACCCAATAGTGAATATTGTACCCATTAAGTAATTTCTCATCCCTCATCCCTCTCCCACCCTCCCAAGTCTCCAGTGTCTACTATTCCACTCTCTATGTCCACATGCACACATTATTTAGCTCCTGCTTATCAGTGAGAACATGTGGTAGTTGACTTTCTAAGTTATTTCACTTAACACAATGGCTTCCAGTTCCAACCACATTGTTGCAAAAGACATGATTTCATTTTTTATGGCTAAATAATATTCTATATTTATATCTATCTATAGACAGAGATATCTACATCTCTCTCTATATATCACATTTTCTTTACCCAATCATTTGTTGCCAACATTATTCATAGAGGTCAAAGTGAACATACCTGGCATATCTGAGTAACATTCTTCAAAAGTATAAGTGAAATGTGAAATCAAATCAATTTATGATCACTAATTTCCCTCCCTCCCTCCTTCCTTCCCTCCCTCCCTCCCTCCCTCCCTCCTTCCCTTCCTTCCTTCCTTCCTTCCTTCCTTCCTTCCTTCCTTCCTTCCTTCCTTCCTTCCTTCCTTCCTTCCTTCCTTCCTTCCTTCCTTCCCTTTCTTGCTTTCTTTCAGATGGAGTCTTGCTCTGTCACCCAGGCTGGAGTGCAGCGGCACTATCTTGGCTCCCCGCAACCTCTGCCTCACAGGTTCAAGCGATTCTTGTTCCTCAGCCTCCCTAGTAGCTGGGATTACAGGCACAGGCTACAATGCCAGGCTATTTTTTATATTTTGGTAGAGATGGGGTTTCACCATGTTGGCTAGGCTTGTCTTGAACTCATGACCTCATGTGATCTTCCCGCCTTGGCCTCCCAAAGTGCCAGGATTACAGGCATGAGCCACTGTACCCAGCCCATAGTTTTCTTTAAAAAATAAAATAGAGGCCGGGCACGGTGGCTCACGCCTGTAATCCCAGCACGTTGGGAGGCCAAGGTGGGCAGATCATGAGGTCAGGAGATCGAGACCATCCTGGCTAACATGGTGAAACCCCATCTCTACTAAAAATACAAAAAATTAGCTGGGTGTGGTGGTGGGTGCCTGTAGTCCCAGTTACTCGGGAGACTGAGGCAGGAGAATGACATGAACCCGGGAGGCGGAGTTTGCAGTGAACCAAGACACTGTACTCTAGCCTGGGCAACAGAGGGAGACTCCGTCTCAAAAAAACAAAAAAACAAAAAAACAAAAAACCCCAGAAACTTCAGAGGATAACGCACACAGTAAGAGTATTGTTTCATAAAACATTTATGTCAGTTGTTTAATTATGTATGCCTACGTATCATTATATATACATTAATATTTTATACATATTTGTCATATACCACACACATACAAGGCACCCCTTAGGTATTAGCCTCTACTCACCTGTTTGTCTTGTCACCTTTGTGTAGGGCTCAAACTGCATTGACATAAGTGGTGGCTTTGTGTATGTGTGTTCTGTGTTTTAAAATAAATATAATTTTTTAATGTTTGATATTAATATTGGCCGATTAGAGAGGGTGAGGATGGAAGATGAGGGCATCAAAATCATGCCACATAAGTTTTTCTTTGGCTTTTTAAGGTAAATCACTTGTAATTTCATAGCTATGTATTTTAAAATGTAACCAGCACTGAGTGAATTGTTAAGGATTATTGATTTGGTATTTAAATTAGTGTTTTACTAGAATTGATTAGGGATTTGATTTGGTATTATACCAGGAAGGCTAAGTCACACAGCTTCTACTGCACAGGCAGAGAGGTAGAATTCTCCCAGTTTGGGGGCAAGATGCTTTTTAAAAAGCCACTGTATCCTCAGTGTTTTCTTTAATTTGTCATAGGTGTTAAATCCTACTATTCCTACGTTTAATTATAAATTTAATTTAGGTTTACCATTATCCCTTCTATTTGTTGTGAATAACTTTGTTAACTCTTAATGACACATAATTTGCACTCTGACTATATTTTGGCCTAATATTTTGTAATAATCAGGCTTTAAGACGTATGGACACTGAAAGATAAATCATCTGTATTCCTATTGCAAAAGCATATGCAAATATAATTCTTCTCACACCTACATTTTGCTTTTATAGTCACATTCTTTCTAACCAGTGGTTTTGCTTGCCACTGGAAACTGAGAATGATTGGAATGAATGAGATATAAGATGGTTTACCCTTTCTAAGTGAACTGCAGTCTGAAAAGTTTGAGATCTGTTTATTTAACAGATGAAAAGACAGGTCCAGGGAAATGAACTGACTAATCAAAATTAGCAATGGCACTTGGAAAATTCCAGTCTCCAGATTCACTCTCCACCACCAAATCATACTAACTCCAGCAACATCCAGAAAACAGGGCCTGACCCAGAGCAGAGGCCTCATAAATGTGTGCTTAGTTGCTTTAGTTGCGATTAGATTGCACGATATAAAACTACAGATCTGTTAGGTCAAAAACCGTCAAATATTGACATTTTTCATATAGTTCAACCTAACTCATTTTATTTTAATTACTCCTGCCTATGCCACTCTGAAGTTTTGCTTTTCACATGAGGAGCATGATAGTATATTTGTTAAGACTTGAGCCAAACCACCCAGGTTCAAGACCCAAGTCTTAAACTGATTGATCATGTGTCCCTGGGCAGATTAGATTACTTAGCTTCTCTGTCTCTCAGTGTCCTCATAGGAGAAAAGGTATTACACAAGTGTTTGCTTTTAATATTATTATTACTAGAACTCAACATACATACTAATTAGCCAGATGGCCTGACCAAGTTAGGGCAACTTTATGCACCTGTTCTGAAAGGCATTTTTTAGGTACAAAAAAAGAGAGAAAGATACAGAGATTTTGCAATGTCTTTTCTTGGCAAGATTGGCTATTTATTTGACAGATATTTGGCTTTATTGTTTACAATGGTTATCTCAAAGGTCCTATTTTTCTCTGCTGACAGCACTGGTTAATAAATAAAACAGAGGCCAAAACATCCTAGCAACAGAAATCAACTGTGTTTATGATTTGTTGTTCTGTTTTAATTTCATCTATTTTTGAAAATGTAGTTGCTCTCTAAAGTGCCTGTTTCTTCTCTAGAGTATATCCCTAAAGAAGAAGAAGAAGAAGAAAAAAAAAGCATCCAAACTTGAAGAACAGCTTTGATTAGCTCACAATGTACAGTGAAGACAATAATTTAAGGGTGAATCAGAGTGCAGCAAAGTGATTCCAATGAAACCTGATGCTGGCTAATTACTTATCTATAGATGGTAATGTTCAATTTACTGAGCATCTGTGCATGACAGAATTTGGGACACTGTGGGTGGTACAATTCCAAGATATCTACACAATCTGAAAAGCAAAATATTTCATCTACAAGCATCATTTTATTAGGTGAAATAAACTATATATACAAAATCTCATTTTGTAATTAAGCCATAAGCCACACTGTAGAGCCCAAAAAATGACATCTGTTTGGATAAAAGCAAATAAATCATACCATGGAAGCTGTGCCTCTTTGGAATGGGACTTAGAACAAAAGGGTTTAGAAGACAGATGCTACAGTGATGTTGGAAAATATTATTTACCTCCCAGATTTTAGGTGTGGAACTGGAATAAAGTTCCAGTTTTACAACTCTTTTATCAGACAAATTATTTTTAGAATTACTTTTTCACTACATTCTCACAATGTCCTACTGAAAACAAACATTCTCAAAAGAAAGAGTGAGTGCAGGAGAAAAGCAATTAATCAAACAAAAAAAGATAAGAAAGTATGTTGAAAAATAAACTTTCATATTGATTGGTTCCATTTTTTAAAATTATGCTTTAATTAATGGCATAAATTTTCATGCTCTCTTGGAGCTATACTTTTTTCTCCTTTTCTCCTGAATCTAAAAGACATGTTTCTACTTAAAACATATCTCAAATATATTCAGTGGCAAGGCATATCAAAGTCCATGGTATTATAAATACAGATTGGAAAAGGATAGCAAATAGAACTATATGCTTGGTCCATAGCTAACTCTAGATAATTGTTAAATGAATGATTAAGAAACAATAAATAGACTGGGTGTGGTGGCTCATGCCTGTAATCCCAGCACTTTGGGAGGCCGAGGAGGGCAGATAATAAGGTCAGGAGATCAAGACCATCCTGGCTAACACGGTGAAACCCCATCTCTACTAAAAATAAAAAAATTAGTTAGGCGTGGTGGCAGCCACCTGTAGTCCCAGCTACTTGGGGGGCTAAGGCAGGACAATGGCATGAACCCAGGAGGTGGAGCTTGGAGTGAGCCGAGATTGCACCACTGCACTCCAGCCTGGGCAACAGAGCAAGACTCTGTCTCAAAAAAAAAAAAAAGAAAAGAAAAAAAGAAAAGAAAAGAAACAATAAACACATTAACAGTTAAACTTGTGATTAAGAATAAAAGATTCTTCCACTCAGCATCAGTACTGCTTTGATCTTGTCATTCCAAACCATATTTTGATCCATTCATTTAACATTCAATAATTTTATTGACTACTTTTTTCATATAAGGTATTGTTCTAGGTGATACAATAATTAATAAAGACACACAATGAATGGAATTTATAGTCTAGTGGCAAATACCCTCATGGAATTTATAGTCTAGAGGCAAGAGTCAATGCTCATGGTTTCTGGTCACATGACATTTATGCAATCTCAATTTAGAAGATGACTAGTCTTTAATATAGTATTTTTTCTTTTGGTCCCTTGTTGTGGGAAGTCAGGGACCCCAAACGGAAGGACTGGTTGGAACCACGGCAGAAGAACATAAATTGTGAAAATTTCATGGACATTCATCAGTTCCCAAAATTAATACTTTTATAATTTCTTATGCCTGTCTTTACTGTAATCTCTGAACATAAATTGTGAAGATTTCATAGACATTTATCACTTCCCTAATAACACTCTTATTATTTCTTATGCCTGTCTTTACTTTAATCTCTTAATCCTGTTATCTTCGTAAGCTGAGAATGTATATCACCTCAGGACCACTACTGTACAAATTGATTGTAAAACATGTGTGTTTGAACAATATGAAATCAGTGCACCTTGAAAAAGAACAGAATAACAGCGATTTTCAGGGAACAAGGGAAGATAAATAAGGTGTGACTGCCTGCGGGGTTGGGCAGAATAGAGTCACATTTTCTTCTTGCAGAGAGCCTATAAACGGACATGCAAGTAAGAGAGATATCACTGAATTCTTTTCCCAGCAAGGAATACTCTGGGGAAGGAATACATTCCTCAGGGGGAGGTCTATAAATGGCCGCTCTGGGAGTGTCTGTCTTATGTGGTTGAGATAAGGACTGAGATACGCCCTGGTCTCCTGCAGTACTCTCAGGCTTACTAGGATTGGGAAATTCTAGCCCAGTAAATTTTCGTCAGACTGGTTCTCTGCTCTTAAACTGTGTTTTCTGTTAAGATATTTATCAAGACAATATGTACACAGCGGGACATAGACCCTCATCAGTAATTCTAATTTTGCCTTTGCCTTGTGATCTTTATTGCCCTTTGAAGCATGTGATCTTTGTGACCTATTCCCTGTTTGTACACTCCCTCCCCTTTTAAAGTCCTTAATAAAAACTTGCTGGTTTTGCGGCTCAGACGGGCATCACGGTCCTACTGATATGTGATGTCACCCCCAGAGGCACAGCTGTAAAATTCCTCTATTCATACTATTTCTCTTTATTTTTCAGTCTGGCTGACACTTAGGGAAAATAGAAAGAACCTATGTTGAAATATTGAGGGTTGGTTCCCCCAATAGTCCCTAGAATCAGAGTTTTCTGCTTGGCCATGCCACCATATCTGTCAGAGCATCAATTTTCTCATCTGTAAGGGTAGGACTGTCATGTCTGCTTTGGGTACATTGCAGAGTTGTAAAGAATGAGTAAACCAGTATATGAAAAGACTCTGGAAACACAGTAAGTATACATATATTACAAGTTGGCAGTTAATCACTGTGGTAAAGACCAAAGGCTCTGGATGCAGTTGGCCTGGATTTGAATCCCACTTTTTCCAGTTGCTAGTGTGACTGTCTTGGCCATGATACTTAAGCTGTCTATCCATCAGTTTCATGCAAAAAAGGGAATAATAATGGTACTGACCTATACTAATTGGCTTGTGCTGCCATAAAAAAATACCATAGACTGGGTGGCTTAAACAACAGTAATTGATTTTCCTCACAGTTTTGGAAGCTGGTGGAAGTCCAAGATCAGGGTAACAACATGGTTGGGTTCTGGTAAGGGCTCTCTTCCTGGCTTACACATGGCTGCCTTCTCACTGTGTCTTCACATGGCAGAAAGAGAAAGAGAACATGCTTTCTGGTGTTTTTTCTTATAAGGGCACTAATTCCATCCTGTGGACCCTACCATTATGACCTCATCTAAACATAATCTCCTAAAGACTCCAAATAGCATCACACTGATGGTTAGGGCTTCAACATATGAATTTACAGAGGACACAATTCAGTTTACAGCATGACTTCATAAGGTTGTTATGAGGATTATGTACATTAATCTGTACAAAATACTTTAAACAGTGACTGGTACTCAGTGAGTTCTCAATAACTATTTGCTATGATTATTTCTGTAGCCAAGTGAATAAAGAAGAAAATCATTTAATTTACAAAGAAGATTGTCTACTAATATTGTGTATAGAAAATTTCTAGAAACTAAATTCAGCATTCTTTAAGCTCTGGGTCTTTTATATAAGGGCATTCTCAAATATGTCAATAGAACTGATTAAGCAATGGGTCAAGGAAACTTGGAGAGGTCTTGCTCTTTTGTCTCCTAACTTCTCACAGTTCTCCTTTGAGGATTCATGCTGACTCATCCCTGGAAGCTTCTGCTCTCTCTCAAACATACTGAACCTCTCACATATTTGTTCCACTTTTCTGTATTGGTGGTATAGACAGAAGAGAGTAGGAGAAAAGATTAGGCTAGTATCTCTACTCTCAATTCCTTAAACATGAAAGGCCAGGATCATTGACAGCAGGTCTAGTCTACACAAAAACTATGCTCAGAGAATCTTCTATTTAAAAGGGCCCTCTGGAGATCAACCTGCATTTGATATAATGGTGTCCTATGAAACAAGCCACTGTTTTCATACTTTCAATCACAGAATCTCACTATAGTACAGGACAGTTCTTTTTGGTTTTGAACAATTCTATAGACGAGAAAATTTTTCTTTACTTTAGGCTGAAATATAATTCCCTGTAGTTTCTTCCTACTGATTCTAGTTATATCTTCTGTATCCTAGTGTTGAACACACAGTAGGTCTCTAAAAGGGTTAGTTGAACTGGTTCCTGAGGTTTTCTTCTGTACTTGCAATTTTCCTGTCTTCTCCGCTTATTCTTTTGGTGATGCTGCCTTACATAATCTTCTTTTCTTCTTCTTCTCTTTAATACCTGTGCCCCCTTTCTCTCCTCCCTTTCCTCTCAGATCCATATTCAGAGAGGAACCCCAGAGAGGAATAATTGAGAGATGAGAGGATGGCATTGGATAGCTTATGAAACAGGGTTAGTAGTGATGCCAATTCTCTTCCTCCTGATCCTTCTGTGAGAAAAGGAGGTTTAGAACAAGTTCAGTTTCCGAGGGTCTGTGTTTTCCAGGGGGAGTTAAACAACACAAATTATAAACAGCTGCGTTTTATGTCCAACCAGTCACCATTACAATGTTTACCCAAACCCACATCAGCAACTCCTCACTGTCCACAGTAATGCTGAAATTTACCAATTAGGCTTCTGGAGATAATATGATGTACAGTACACAGCCAAGATTTTTTTTCTAGTTCTTATGAAACTAGAAAAAGAGTTCTTATGAAACTTGAAAAAGAGGGGCAGGCTTCTCTTTGGGGGCTGCTCCCCAAAGACACACACTAGTCACTAGCAAACCACTGGCATTATTGTCCAAATGAAATGTACCTGTCTAGCACACTCAGCTGAGCAGGATGTGATTTGATAAATACATTAGGCAGAAAAGCACTGAAATAATTTGAATTTAGTTCCAATTTCCTCTGCCTCAAAACAGCAGGAGATACAGTCAGACGAAGAAGCTGTGCTCTGTACAATAAGGGACAGAATTTGAAGTAACCAACTATCACTAAAGTTGTCATAATCTTCCTCATTTCTCTAAAATTTGCTCTCCTCAGAGATTCTCCATCCACCCAAATCCTAGGCATCATATCCTAATTACCAAGTGTTGTCAAGCCGACTTCCTACACACCTCTCATGTTCACCAGCTCTTCTCCCATCATAGCTGCATGATGATGGGTCCTTGTTGTCTCCCATCTGGACCATGAAAGTAACTGTCTTGCTTTATTTCTATCCATCTTCTACCATCAAGGTGAACTTTTAACACACAAATCCTGCTCAACATCTTTCAAGTGTTACCTACTGTTGGTGACAGTGAAGTCCAAAGTGCTAGGGGATCAGTAGAGCTCAGTGAGTGTACATGACGATTCAAATGGTTCTATTTATATTATTTTATTATTTATATTATTGATTTCTTCTTGTATTCGTTCTTCTCTCTTTTGTTTAAGGATTGTAGGCATCTTGAGGAAAGAGACATTCACAAAGCTGAAGGGCTTTACTATGCCCCCATTTGAATTCTATGATTCAAATGATCTTAACTGGACCCACCATTGGTGGGTTAAGATAATTTGAATCACAGAATCTTTGCAGTATTTTGTAATAATCTGAAAAGTGACCATAAGAATCTTTTGTACTATGCAGAACTTCATTGGTGTCAAAGTACTTAAAAAGAGGTATTAATAATAAATTAAGCATTTTTATGTTTCATAAGCCTCTAAATTCTGCGAATCATTTCTATGGATAAATTGTTAACAGAAACATGTTACTTAGCAGATAATTAAAAAGCACATTAAGCATTCTCAAGACATATAAAGAAAAATATTCACTGGAGCCTTAAATAATATAATACTTTTGTGATATTAATCAGTAAGGAAAAAGAAAGATAACTCAATAGTAAAAATGACCAAGAGATGTGACCAGGCAATTCACAGTAGAAGATATTCAAATAGCTGAAAAATATATAAAAAAGAGTTCAGCCTCAACCTCATTATTCATCAGAGACATGCAAATTAAACCAAAATGAGATTTCCTAGAAGATAAAGTAGGCTTATTTTTCCCCATTCCTCCCTCTAATTACAGCTAAAAATCTTACATGTTATTTAGAAAACAAACATAGGAAGACTCTGAAAGGTAGACAGAAGGTAGCAGGCTGGCTAGGGACCTCAGGGTCCACCACAGTGTTGAGTTCCTTAGATTCTCATGGACTCATCACAGTGCAGCTGGAGAGGAGATGGTGAACATGAGAGGTATGTAGGAAGTAGGCTTGACCACACTTGGTAATTAGGATATGATGCCCGAGCATTTGGGTGGATGGAGAACCTCTGAGGAGAGCAAATTTTAGAGGAATGAGGAAGGTGATGACAAGTTTAGTGATAGCTGATGACAGAATTCTATCCCTTTTTGTACAGAGCCCAAAGAGAGCACAGAGCACATTGCAAAAGAAAAACTAATGTGGAAGTAAATTCACCTTCACATTGGAAAACTATTAAACAGTTGCTCCTAAAGCTAAACTAACACATACCCTACATTCCAGCAATTATGCTCCCATATATACACCTTTGTTCCAAAGGACACGCACAAAAATACTCAGTGCAGCATTATTAATAATAGTTAAGTACAGAAACAGCCTAAATGTCAATTATCAGTAGAATGGATATGTGAATTGTGATATTTTATACACTGGAATACTATACAGCACTAAAAATGAATGAACTACATGTAAACCCAATGTCATGGATGATCTTCACAAGCATCAAGCTGAGTGTAAGAAACCAGAAACAAAAGATTATATACCATATGACTATATTTATTTAAAGTGCCAACTGTATAAAAACTAATCAAAGATATTAGGAGTTAGGATAGCAGTTACTCTTCAGAAGGAGGCATACAGTAATCCTTGGGAGAAGTATTGTTTTCTCTCCTCATCTGAGTGGTGATCACGCAGGTATCTTCACTATGTATTAGCATAATCTGTATACTTCTGATTTGTGCACTTTCCTGTCTGTATGCTATCAATACAAATTTTATGAAAGCAGTAAAAATAAATATATTTTCTCTGTCCCTCCTGGTACAAAGTGAAGATGATATATTAGCAATGAGTGAAAAAGTAACTGCTTTTTGAAAGCACTTGTACCATGGAGGGAGCACTGTGAAGAAAAGAGTTTGGAAAAATTTTCACTGCTGTATGCTTTTGCTGTGCCCCAAATGACTTGTGTTTTACCTCTCTGCACACTAAAACACAAGGGGACAGAATTTTTGTCCTGCACAAAAATCCTCAACAAAATAACTAGCAAATTGAATCTAACAGAACATCAAAAAGTTAATTCACCATGATCAAGTATGCTTTTTCCTGGGATGCAAGGTTGGTTCAACACACACAAATCAATGTGATTCACCACATAAACAGAATCAAAAGCAAAAAATATATGATCATCTTAATAGATGCAGAAAAAGCTTTTGATAAAATTCAACTTCCCTTCATTGATAAAGACCCTCAACAGACTAGGCATTGAAGGAACACAACCTCAACATAATAAGAGCCATTTATGACAAACCCACAGCCAATATCTTACTGAATGTGCAAAATCTTGGACCATTCCACTTGAGAACCAGAACAAGACGAGGATGCCCACTCTCATCACTCCTATTCAACATAGTACTGGAAGTTCTAGCCAGGGCAATCAGGGAAGAGAAAGAAATAAAAGGCACCCAAATAGGAAAAGAAGAAATAAAACTATCTCTCTTTGCTGATAATATGATTCTATACTGAGAAAATCCTAGAGACTGTACCAAAAGGCTCCTAGTACTGATAAATGACTTTAGTAAAGTTTCAGGATACAAAATTAATATAAAAAAATCTGAAGGCCGGGCGCGGTGGCTCAAGCCTGTAATCCCAGCACTTTGGGAGGCCGAGACGGGCGGATCACTAGGTCAGGAGATCGAGACCATCCTGGCTAACCCGGTGAAACCCCGTCTCTAGTAAAAAATACAAAAAAATAGCCGGGCGAGGTGGCGGGTGCCTGTAGTCCCAGCTACTCGGGAGGCTGAGGCAGGAGAATGGCGTAAACCCGGGAGGCGGAGCTTGCAGTGAGCCGAGATCCGGACACTGCACTCCAGTCTCGGCGACAGAGCAAGACTCCGTCTCAAAAAAAAAAAAAAAAAAAAAAAAAAAAAAATCTGTAGCATTTCTATATACCAACAACATCATGGCTAAAAGTAATATCACAAACACAATCCCACATACAATAGCCACAAAGAAAATGGAATACCTAACAATACAGCTAATCAGGGAGGTGAAATATCTCTAGAAGGAAAACTATTTAACACCTCTGAAAGAAATTAAAGGCAACACAAATAAATGAAAAAATATTTCACACTCATGGATTGGAAGAATCAATATTATAAAAATGGCCATACTGACTGGGCCCAGAGATTACATGCCTGTAATCCCAGCACTTTGGGAGGCTGAGGCGGGTGGATCACGATGTCAGGAGATCGAGACCACCCTGGTTAACACAGTGAAATGCTGTCTCTACTAAAAAAAAAAAAAAAAAAAAAAAAAAAATTGCAAAAAATTAGCTGGGCATGGTGGCGGGAGCCTGTAGTCCCAGCCAGCTACTTGGGAGGCTGAGAACCTTTCCCTGACATTCTAGACAGACACACTGCCACTCTTCCCTCCAAACTCACACTGTACTTTGGATGCTCAACCAAAAGACTGAGAATGCTGTCTCCCAGAAGACTGGTGATTTCTTGGGCACAAGGAGTATGTGCATTTTTATCTCTGTATCTCAGTGCCTCAGACCAGCTAGAACACTAGAAACTTCACAAACATTTTCCGAATAAACAAATGGGTTTTAAATTTTAGGAAAATATTGTACTGTATAATAGGAATTTGCTAAGAGAGTAAATTTTACCAAACTTTTAACACACACACACACACACACACACACACACACAGACATAACTATGTTAGATGATGGCTATGTTAATTTGATTGACTGCAGTAATAATTTCATGATAATCATGTATATCAAAACATAATGTTGTGTACCTTAAATATATACAGTTATTTTAAAACGTTCAAAGAGAAAAATAAATAGTACTCTAAGGAAAAAACCTATGGAAAAATGACTTATTAGCAGGGGAAGTTAATTTTCCATAGTCACAGACTTCTAACATTTGTGTTAGCAGAAAGAATGCTGCCAAGAGTCAGGAGGCCTTGACTTTGCACCCAACTCTGCACCTTCTGGCTGTGTGATCTTTCACGGTCACTCTCTTTCTCTGGCTCTTTATTTCCTCTTTTGAAGGGGAATCCTCAACTCTGGATTCCTTCTAGTTTTAACAGTGTGTACTTACTTTCTGTATGATACTCCTGATGCTAATGAAGCAGTAGTATTTACTGGGCACATACTACATTTGGAACTTTCCCAAAATACCTTTCATCCTGGTCCATATTGTCATTTTTACAATAGAATTAGAATTCGAATTTTTCTATCTTGGGATTAAAGTTTCATCATTGTCTGGCCCTAATCTACCATTGGACCATAAAATTCAATTAAATTTAACATATATTTACGGCATTAGACACCCAGAAGTTAGAAGTAAAGGAAGACAGCTCTATCACTGCTTTAAAGTACCATATAGTCTAGAGAGAAAGACAAGACATGAACACAAATAAAGTAAAATATGACTTTGTGGGTTTCTGTAACCATCAACTTAATGTTAGTCAATAATTCTATCTTTGGCTGCATTAATAATGACTAAAAAGAAATGGATCTATCCAACCAAGACTAGGGTAATCTTCTTAGGTCAGATCATAGGTAGGTCCTACATTTGGCTATAAAATTCATGTTTTAAAAGCAAGCTTGACTGAGTGGAAGAGGTGGTTTTATTCATCTCTGCTAATGGGACCACCCTCCACAGTCTTCTAAACCGGTAACTTCTAGCACCCTTGTCTCTTCCCTTTTCCTGGCCCTTGCATCTAAGAGGTCCTGAAATCCTGTCAGTTTTACTGCAGAAATATCTCTTCAATCCATTGTCTTCCTTTTCCATGCCCTAAGCACCCTACTTTATATCTCTGTCTCTTTGTCTCTGTCTCTTCCGCTTACAATGTACATAACAGTGGGCAGGCTTTTTTTGTTTTTTGTTTTTTTTTAATGACAGGGTCTCACTTTGTCACCCAGGTTGGAGTATAGTGACACAAACACAGTTCACTACAATTTTGACTTCCTGGGTTCAAGGGATCCTCCCACCTCAGTCCCCCAAGTAGCTGAGACTACAGGTGCATGCCAACAGACTCAGCTAATTTTTGCATTTTCTGTAGACATGGGGTTTCACTATGTTGCCCAGGCTGGTCTTGAACTCCTGAGCTCGAGCAATCTGCCTGCCTCAGCCTCCCAATGTGCTGGGATTACAGGCATAAGTGACTGCTCCCAGCCATGGGCAGGCTATTTTATCTTCTCAGTGCTTCAGTTTTCTTATCTATAAATTGTAGACAAAAAATAGCATGTACCTCAGAGGGTTGCTATGGGGATTACATGAAGGAAAACAGGTAAAGTGCCTAGAAAACAGTGAATGTTCAATAAAGGTTGGCTATATTTATTATGTACTGGGTATGTCAATGGGTCTTCCGCATCTATTCCTACTTCTTTCTATGGGATTTCCTGACTACAGATGCTGGAAAATGAAAAACTACATTTCCCAGACTCCTTTGCAGCTAGGTTTCACAATGCAAATTGGGTTTCCCAGTTAGATGCCCTAACTGGACATGAAAGCTGAAGTAAGAGAGAGGCCATCTTCCTGTTATCTTTCTACTGTTAATCAAGCTTATCCAGAATTGAATGTTGAGAGGCATTTCTGTGGTAGTGGAGAATATAACTGCTTGCTTTCTAATCCTTTTCCCCTTCTCTCTAGATTTCAAGTATTGCAGTGTGTTCTTGACTTTGATCCAGCAGCTGCCTCCTAATTCCCACTCCTTCAATTCTTCAGTAATACTACAAACACTTAATTCCCTGAATTAAATTTCTTTCTTCTGAAACTCATAGGATAGTTTCTATTTCTCATATGCATCTGATTAAATCATATGGTGACTTGTGGTCCTACACATAAGTACAGGGCAGAGATACAAACCAGTACTGTACCATAGGAATATAAATTATAAGGCATTGCTTTTTGGCAAATCTGTGAACTCATTTCCTATACTAAATATGAAAGTCAACATCATCACCCTTTGTTATTAAAAAAGGACCTACACTTACATATATATAATTTCCCTAACCACATACCAGAGAGTGATTTACAGTATGTTCTAGAAAACAGATGATTTAATCCTGACCCAGAGATCATCTGCTTTTAGAATTCTGGAAATGCTGAGCAGACTTTTAATCTTTGGATCTGTTACCACTTCAATTTCATAGCTGAAAATACTGACACAGAAAATGCCTCATGAATGTTTATGATTCACCTCCTCTGGGAGTCTGGGACACCTGTTTGGCACAAGGCTTTAGTATAAACAAGAGTTTCAGGAAATTTTTTATTCTACCTACACAGAAGCTAAAACTATGTTAAGTTAGCTGCCCAGACCTGCCCTGTAGTCATCAGATTTTGTTATGAAGTAAAATGATTAATTTCCAGAACCTTTTATATTGAGGGGAAAAATAATTCACGTTCCATACTTAGCAGTTTAATCCACGGTGGCTCCATGCCAGCTTTCTTCTTAGGATGCTGCAATACTCATACCTGTCATCAGCAATTAGTGAAAGCAACCAAAAATATGAATCTCAGTTCTCAAACTCTGGATACTGACACTCGTGATTGGTTCCCATGCATCATGATCAACTCATCTACTCGTCCTGAAGTTCTTTTTACAGGATTTAAACCCCTCATATATTCTCAGTATTTGTGATGCATTCTGTAGAATAAAAACCTGGCCAAATGCTGTGAAAACAAATTTTGTTGGTTGTGTTCTTTATACAGCAAGAAGTGGCCAAAGTTTGAAAAAAATTAGAAAACTATGCAACACTATCCCTGAACTAAATTTATAAAATTGCATTGGATTTAGCTTTCTCCTGTTCTACTCTAATCCTTCCACCTCTGTTTTTGATTTCAAAACCTCCGTGTCTCTTTCAAGATTGTACCCTCAATTATTCCTTTACTCTTTCATTTTATCTCCAACTCCTTCCTCTGTCCTAGCTCCTCCCCCTCAACAATTAAATATACTCAAGTCTTTGCTTTCTTAAAAGCTTGTAGCTGAGCGTGGTGGCTCATGCCTGTAATCCCAGCACTTTGAGAGGCTGAGGCAGATGGATTACAAGGTCAGGAGTTCTAGACCAGCCTGGCCAATATGGTGAAATACTGTCTCTACTAAAAATATAAAAATTAGCCTGGCATGGTGGCATGCGCCTGTAGTCCCAGCTACTCAGGAGGCTAAGACAGGCGAACTGCTTGAACCCAGAGGTTGCAGTGAGCCATGATCATGCCACTGCATTCCAGCCTGGGCGTCAGAGCAAACCTCTGCCTAAAAAAAAAAAAAAAAAAAAAAAAAAAAAAAAAAAAAGTTGTAATATCATATTCCCTTCAGTTTTTCTTTCAAAGCAGCTCCTTATAACTTTATTTCTTAGATTGGAATTAGGTGATATATTACTAAGGCCCATAAGTTCTTCACAAGATGATTAAGTATCTGTTTGCATTTTCATGATTATCTTGAACAACAATATAAACACATTTTAGATAATCTGGATGCCTGCCCTAAAACCAAGCAGTACCATGAGATTTCTTATCTCTTACCTTTGTATATATGAATGCATCAATACCAAAGGGTACTGATTTAATTTTCTTGAGCCAAGAAGAAAAGAAAATGGATGGACATATAATAACCTTAAACAGTATCTTGGAATATTATACAAATGAGGAGAAGTAGTGGGAGGATGGAGTGAGTCATAACATGGTACATGAAAGTAGAAGTATATCAAACTCAAAATTACCTGCAGCCAGTATCATACTTCATGTGGAGAACCGTTATGTAGTTTTGGTAAAATAACATAAGCAATTACATTAAATTAATATTGTAAGTTTGATTTTAATTTGCTTTAAAATCTTCCTTCCTTCCTTCCTTCCTTCCTTCCTTCCTTCCTTCCTTCCTTCCTTCCTTCCTTCCTTCCTTCCTTCCTTCCTTCTTTCCTCTCTCTCTCTCTCTCTCTCTCTCTCTCTCTTTTGACAGGGTCTGGCTCTGTCACTCAGGCTGAAGTGCAGTGGCACAATCTTGGCTCACTGCAACCGTCTCCCAGGTTCAAGTCATCCTCCCATCTCAGCCTTTCCAGTAGATGGGACTACAGGTGGACGCCACCACGCCTTGCTAATTACTTGTATTTTTTGTAGAGATGGGGTTTTGCCATGTTGCTGGGCTCAAGCTATCCACCCTCAAGCGATCCATCCTGGGCTCAAACGATTCACCCATCTTGACCTTCCAAACTGCTGGGATTACAGGCGTGAGCCACCACACTCGGTTTTGAATTTTCTTTATATTTATTTTATAAGCATATTTAGTTTTTATGGTTGTATTAGTGCTGCAAGTATAGATGTTTCATATGAAGTTTGTGTTTATATATATATATATATATTTAAGTAATATAAACAAAAATTTTAAGCCAACCTGACTTTACTCAAGGATTCTTTTCCTTTCTTATTTGAATTTTAGTTTACAAACACTCATAGAGAGCTTTCTATATAGCAGATATTAAGTATTAACTCCTTGTAATAATCATACGACATAGGTATTGTTATTAGCTCCACTGTGCTGTGGAGAAGATTGAGGCACTTACAGAAATTAATAACCCATGATCACACAACAAGTAAGTGGTACTGTTGGGATTTAACAGGCAATCTGGCTTGAGAATCCCCATCTTTAACATATAAAATGCTGCTTTCCTTTAGACAGATTCGGTATTTACTCTGTCAAGGTTTGAAAAATACTACGTTAGGAAATATGATCTACTTTTGATACATATTCATGAGGGCTCTGTTCTTAGCTTTCTTCCCTTTTCACTTGACATGTTCTCTGAGGACAATATCATTGATTACTACAGTTCTAACTATCAACCACACCTTGATTAGTTCCAGATCTCTAACTGTGGATTAGACCTGTATTCTGTTCTCAGGATGTACATAATCAACTGGACACTTCAATCTGCAACTTTCAGAGACACCTCAGGTTTAACCTAGGTTGAAATGAAAGCCAAGCTTTCCCTTTCCCAGACTCCACTCTTACTCTAATAAACCCGCTTTTTCGGCCGGGTGCGGTGGCTCAAGCCTGCAATCCCAGCACTTTGGGAGGCCGAGACGGGCAGATCACGAGGTCAAGAGATCGAGAGACGATCCCGGCTAACACGGTGAAACCCTGTCTCTACTAAAAAATACAAAAAAAAATAGCCGGGCGAGGTGGCGGGCGCCTGTAGTCCCAGCTAGGCTGAGGCAGGAGAATGGCGTAAACCCGGGAGGCGGAGCTTGCAGTGAGCTGAGATCCGGCCACTGCACTCCAGCCTGGGTGACAGAGCAAGACTCCGTCTCAAAAAAAAATAAAATAAAATAAAAAAAATAAACCCGCTTTTTCTACTTTATTAGCCCTCCTGTTTAATGGCCCCACTTCCTACTCAAAATGCTCACTGTTGAGTGAAGAAGAGAGATAAACAGTCATTACAGTGAGTACATGACAATCACAGGGACACGTCCAAAATGCCATTTAGCTCAGAAGGAAACATGACTCTGCCTGAGGTAGAAGGGTCAGGGAAGGCTTCATTAAGAAGACAATGTTTAAACTGATTCACAGTAATGCCTGCTTGCATTTAGAAAAGGAACTCTCATCTTTCTCCATTCGCATATAGTTTAAGGGTATATTTTATGTGCACTATTTATATTGATGGTAGAAAATAGAAATGTATGATAATTTTTCATTTTAGCTCCAAAATGAAATGTCTACTACTTTGTTCCCCTCCATTTCCCAGAAAAGCAGAAGTAGCAATTTTACAAGTTTTATTTTTGCCATTTGAAATGAAATAAATGAAAGATAATATTTTCTGTATCCTTTTAAAAGATCAATTTATCTCTAAAACATTTTTTCATACTCTAACATTTTATGGGAAAAAAATCTATGTAGATTTTGGTCAATTATATCAGTTTTGACTGACTCTGAGTCAGCTGCAGTATGATGTTCATTAGTGGTCATGGCTCCCCATATGGCTTCTGTGGGTTGACCATCATAGGCGATAGGTCCTTCTAGACGTGTGCAGGTACCACATTGGAATTCTAGCAGCACAACACAGATGAGAGATGGCAGTGATGATTAGCATGGAGAGCCATAGAATCAGGTCACAGTTGCCAGAGAGGCAACTTTTTTGTCTTTCTTTTTGAAGGTGTTCGCCCTGATAGCTTCTCCTTCAGAAATAATTTTATTGCATAAAAGAGATGTCCATTCAAACTGCTCAAGCTAAAATGAGAATTTCCTTGTCAGGATACAAGGGTCATTTCTAGGAACCCAAGAAAAAGATGCAAATTCTGGCTTTGAAACAGTCTAGAAACAGCAACCACAAAGTCTAGGAATAAAGGGAGTTTTTCAGTCATGATCTGTGCCATTTGTCTCTCTCTCGGTTATACAGTCTCCTCTTGTTTCTTCCTGTGTCAGTTTCCCTCTTCCTTCTCTCTGCCAACCCACTTTCTCTGCACACAGAGCCCCCACCCAGCAGCTCTATTTCCAGCCCTCACCCCAGCTGTATGCCATCTTTGATTTTAAGCACTAACAGAGAGAAATGCACCTCTAAGATGCAATTTCAAATCCTAAGGGAGTCTGATGAGTTCCTTTTGGTTCACATCTAGCTATGCACAGCAAAGTAAGATCATTTCTTAGAAATATGTATGTAGGGACCTACACTGGGGAAAATTGGCAGATACCTTCAAATTGTCTCCTATGGGTATGTTTGTAAGCACTGAAGTTTTGTTTCAAAGAGAGAATAGCCATAAAGCCTGACCTCATAAGATAAAATAAGTGAAGCATATTCTTTGCTTCCTACTAAGAATTATGCTGTTACTAATTAAAAAGACTGCCCTAATTACAGCCACCTGTACCATTGAATAAACATAATTCTTCAGCATCAGGTTGTTATGAACTAATTTGACACATGTTACCTTTCACTCTTAGGGAGGGGGAATTCTGATTAGTGCTCAGGTAAAATCATGAACAAGGACCAAAAGAGGCCACAAGAAAAAATGCTCAAGCTTGTCTTTACTCTAGTTCTTAAGTTAAAGTATCAGGAGGAGCCCCCAAGATTCCCATATGAAGCAGCTCACTGGCCCTAGGATTTAAGGCCAAAAGTCATGTAGGAATAAAGAATATGGCTTTTTCTAGTGTTCTTCATGGGAAATCCCTCTGGGAGTTTAGTCGTTATTCTGTGACTGAGGCTAATGACCATATATAATACTATTGACAAGTATGAGCAGTGTTTTCTTAATATTCTGAATACCTGAATTTCACTGAAATCCAATATAGTTAAAGAGCAGAGTCTTCTGGTTAATCAAATATTGAGATAAGAATTACCAAATGTAGAATAATAGGTCTTTTCGAGTAGATAATTATGTAGTTCAGTTACCTTTAAACTCTACTCTGAGGTGCCATAGAAGCAATAGAGAGAGGCTCTATTCCTTGCTGTACTCTACA
This sequence comes from Macaca mulatta, assembly GCF_049350105.2. Lineage (NCBI taxonomy): Eukaryota > Metazoa > Chordata > Mammalia > Primates > Cercopithecidae > Macaca > Macaca mulatta. The sequence continues at coordinate 84,290,411 of NC_133419.1, forward strand.
TTCATCTCTACTTTCATCTGCTCTACATATAGACATTTCAAATAATGTATCATTTGAACAAATGGTTCCATGACATTATAGATAAATGAAATATATATGTGTGTCTATGAAAACTGCTGATGTACTTCAGTCTTCTCAAGAGAAAACTGAGAGTTCCATAAAAGTTAAATTTCCAGCACTGATAAAAGCATATAGAATAAAAAATAAAGAACACACTAAATATGATTTATTTTTTCAACAATAATTCAAAAGGTACCTTTAGGACTTATTATATCCCAGAGTTATAGATTTCCTATCTTACAGTCAGATATGGAATAGACAGAGTTCATTTATTTCTCTTTGCATTTAACAAACATTTATTGACCACTCCCCATGTGCCAGGTATTTTACTAGGCACTAGAGGTTCAACAGTGAGCAAAACAAGATAAACTCTGTCCTCACTGAACTTCTCTTCTAATGAGAGAGACAGACAGATATGTTAGATAAGTGAAATATATATTGATATTGTTCAATGTAAAAAGTCAGAATACAAAGCAGAGAAGTAGGATATAAAATATATGTACACTGTGGAGGCAGAAAAGTTCACATGGGGAAGCTAAGTTCTTAATAAAGTTTGAAGAAAGGTGGTTATGCAGATACTTTCAGAAATAACATTCTTGGCTAGAGAACATCAAGGACCTGAGCTGGAAGTGTCTACAGTGTGTTAGAGGAACACAAGGAAGCCAGCAGGAACAGAGCAGAAACAGCAGAGGAAGAGTAGCTAGAAACAAACTCAGAGAGCAAATGGGAAATGGGGGAGAAATACATAGGAGCTTAGAGGTCAATATTAAGGACTTCGGCTTTTACTCTGGGTGGGATAGGAGAAGTTTAGAGTAGAAGAATAAGATAATCTAACTTACATTTGTGTTGACAACAGATTGAAGGGAGAAAGAACACAATCAAGGCAACCATTAGGAGTCAGTCGCATTAGCCCAGGTAATGAATGATAGTCATGTGGACTAAGATAGAAAAATGAGGATGCTAAGAAATAGTCAAGCCCTGGATATAAATCTATGGTGTAGCTGATCAAATTTGCTTATGGATCAGATGTGAAGATGAGAGAAAGAGAGAAGTTAAGGATGACATCAAGTTTTTTGGCCTGAGCAACTGGAAAAATGGGATTGTCACTGAGGTAGGAAAGATTGTAGAAGATTTTGGTTGTAGGAAGTAGAAGATCAAAAGGCCAATCTTGGACATGCTATGTTTAAGATACTTACTAGACATTTAAGTAGAGAAGTCAAATGGGAAGTAGAACACCAATATGGAGTTCTTCGGAGAGTTGTTCCAGTGTCCAGATTTCAGATAGCAATGGGAATTATTAGCATGGAGCTGGGATTTAAAATTATGAGACTGCATGAGATCAGCAAGGGAGTAGGTAGAGATAAAAAAGAGAGGACTTGCCTGGGCGTGGTGGCTCACGCCTGTAATCCCAGCCAAGGCAGGCGGATCACAAGGTCTGCAGATCAAGACCATCCTGGCTAACACAGTGAAGCCCTGTCTCTACTAAAAATAGAAAAAATTAGCTTGGCATGGTGGTGGGTGCCTGTAGTCCCAGCTACTCAGGAGGCTGAGGCAGGAGAATGTAATGAACCCAGGAGGCGGAGTTGCAGTGAGCTGAGATCGCGCCACTGCACTCCAGCCTGGGCGACAGAGCGAGATTCTGTCTCAAAAAAACAAAACAAAACAAAACGAAAGAGGAATAAGCCAAGGGACACTCCAAATTAGAGGTCTGAAAATATGAAGGTGAACCTCCTCCCCTCCCCATTCCAAAACACACAGAATTGACATGGGGAAACCAGGAGGAAAATCATCCAAGTATGAATCACATAAACCAAGTGAATCAAGTACTTCTAGGAGAAAGGAGTGGTCACTTATGACAAATGCTGCTGACAGAGAAATAAGACGAAAATTGAAAATTGAGAAGTGACAATGGAGATCATTTGCAACACTGAGAATAAAAATTTTGGTGAGTGGTGGGGATGAGCGACTGATAGAGTGGGTTCAAACGAAAATGGAAGAAGAGCAATTGGAGACATAAAGCACATTTTTCCAATGAGCTTTGTTATAAAGCAATATTGTTTAATTGTTTTAAGATGGGAGAAATAGCAGTGTGAGTTTTCTCCTAAGGGATTCAATAGAGAGAAAAATGTTGATAATGCCAAATAGAAAAAGGAAGAATTGCTGAATTAATGTCACCTGGAATATGAGAATGAAGTAGGCATTGGCCAGAAACATGGGAAATTCATCTACAGTTCCAGGAAAGAAATTACAGATGCAGATAGATGGGCAGATGATTCTCTCTTGATTAAATAAAGCTGTTTCAGAAAAGTAGACAGGAAGCTCAGCAGCTGACAGTGAGAATGAGGAGAGGGTTGCTGAAAGTTTAAGGTAAGAGGAGAAAGAAAAAGTAGTCCTTGAAGGAAGAGTGAATTTACAAAGGAAATGTAGTACGATTTTTAGGTAGTATTAACTGAGACTCAGAAAGGGTAAATATTTTAATCAAGGTGATTTAGCAATAGAATAAGGAATAAAACTCAGATCTCATGGCCGGGCATGGTGGCTCATGCCTGTGATCCCAGCACTTTGGGAGGCTGAGGCGGGTGGATCACTTGAGGTTAGGAGTTTGAGACCAGCCTGGCCAACATGGAGAAACTCCATCTCTACTAAAAATACCAAAATTAGCTGGGCATGGTGGCAGGCACCTGTAATCCCAGCTACTCTGGAAGGCAGCTATGCTTACCACTATACCACCAACGCTGTTAATCCCAGCTACTCTGGAGGCTGAGACAAGAGAATCTCTTGAGCCTGGGAGGCAGAGGTTGCAGTGAGCCAAGATGGTGTCACTGCACTCCAGCCTGGGCGACACAGCAAGGCTTTCTCTCTCAGAAACAAAACAAAACAAAACAAAACAAAACAAAACACCAAAACCAAAAACTCAGATCTATCAACTCATAGCTCTTTGACCAGATTGTTTTCCTCTATACTGCATAGCATAGTAGATGTTTATTTAGGGAGTTTTCAGGAGAAATGCAAAATTCATACTCAAGTAAAATTAAAAATAAAGTTTAAGTCCTGTACCAGTCATCAATTTATATATATATATAAATATATATATTTATATATATAAATTTAATTTATATATATATAGTGTCTATTTCATAGCTTTAAATTATGGAATTACATGCCAAGTGAAATACAGAAAAAAGGCAGTGATGCAACAATTCAACCAAATCCTGCCTCTGCCCCATCCCCAATTCCCCAGTGCACATAAAAAATGCTTTTGCCCTAAACATGGAGCTTATTTAGTTAAAAATACTGGGTTTACAATTGGGGGAAGTTTATCCTGAATTATCCAAATAACGATCTTAGTTCCCTACCAGTAGAATATCTTAGAAAAATACTCTACCCCCGCCAAAAAAAAAAAAAAAAAAAAAAAAACCTGTTAAAATTAATTGTGACCTATATTTCTTGGGCGGGGGGGCAGAGTTTCTAACACTAACTTTTTAATGAGTATCTACTATTGTATAAATCCTTGGAAGGCAGTGGAGTTCTTATTTTGCATTAAATGTCAAGTATATTCTATAAAAGGATTAGAATTGCAAATAATGAATTTGACTTCTGTCTTGCCTAATTGCATTTAATTTATTATGTTGAAATCTCCTATGTTTAGGACTCCCATTATGAGAAGCAGTGCATTATGCTAATTAAAGTGAGTAAACTGCAAAAGTAACATTTATCATTTGCATTAAGAAGGTAGAGGTCTCCTATCCTTACTGATGGTAAATAAAACAGGGGTCTATTCCACATGATCACTTTACATTCCTCACTTTGGTGCCTGCCTTTCTGGCCTGTGACTTGATGATTAGAGATTCAGGAGAACCAAAGGTTAAGAGCCTTACTTATGATTGCTGAAGCTTGTCATGTAAGAGATACAAAGATTTCACTGAAACACAAGATACAGGAGGAAACAATTTGCCATGTGAAAAAGAAGTCCTTAGAAAGCAAAAGAGAGTGATGTGAGTTAGTTAGAGAAATAATATTGGCAAAGATACAGCTCAGGATGAAAAAGATGTAATTATCAGTGATAATTTAATTTATAATTATTTATTCTAATTGCTATAATAGCTTTCATTTAAGCAAGGAAAAAAAAGACTAACTTGCCTCCAGGAAAATATAATATTATTTTAGGTAAGTCCTAGAATATGTTTCTAGCTTCTAAATACCAGCATGGTTTAAATGTCAGATTTATTTGTTGTGAGAAAATTCAAATGAATGTTGCCTATCATTAACATTCAAAAGGTAAATTGATGTGTTACAAGATCTTACCTACTTTTACCTTATTTCAAAGAAGATTGTGTAAATAAAATAATATTTTTTAAATGTAGGTTTTAAAAATGAAGAAATAAAAATAAATGTAACTATAATGAAAAAGAATACAAGTTAATATTTTTTAAATTACATTTCCAGCACAGATTATACACTTGAATGACTATAAACGGCTTTAAGCTATTCAAAATTAGGTCTACTCTGATATCAGGAGTTTGAAATTTGGCTTTAGGTGGTTGGCAGACTCTCTTACTAGTTAAGGGTTTATTCCCATACGTTCCTTTAACAAAATTAAAAATCACTACAAGCTATGGGCCTTATGAGTTACACTCAAATAGTTGCAAATTAATTTTGAAAATGTCCTACTGTATATACTTTTTGCTTCAGCAAAAGATTAAATTGGGTTGTTTATTCCTCATTATATTTAATTCTTCTTAACTAATCCTTTACTTTATAAGCTCTAGAACCAAAAGAATAGTCTCAGGCATTATTATGGAAAGGCACCATACCCTCAGAATTAGAATATTTTTGAATTATATAATTATTTAATTGAATTAATTTATGAAATAATTTATAATTATTTCACAGGAGTGAAATCCAGAATGCATTACCTGCTTTTAGAACCACCTGGGCCACAGGTTTCATTCTCAAGTGTGAACTTATGTAATGTTTTGTGTGCTAAAGATGGCAAATAGCTATTAACTTAGTGTAATTATATAATTGATAAAGATATAAGATTGCCAAATGCATTCATTTTTACTGTGCTTTAAAAGACTGAGATATATTGCTAATTTTCATAGCTTAACAACAATAAGAACATGTGAAGAGACAGGGTAGTAGTTTCAAGTCCTGGCTCTACGGCCAGACTTCCTGGTTGGAGTCTTGGGTCTTCCTTCTACAAGCTGTGAGCCTCTACAGACCACTTTACATCTTTATTTCTCAGATTCCTCATCTGAAAGAAGGAGCTAATAACCTCATAGGATTGCTGTGAGAATTGAATGTGGTAATACATGTAAAACAGAACAGTATCTTATACCAGAGAAAGCATTTGATGAAAGTAATCCAACCCAGTTTTAAAAAACCATATAAACGAATACAAAAATTTCCATCTTTATAATCTGTTACTGGGGATTGTTACATAGAGTTAGCAGTCTTAGGGAGTCTTGGAGTTCGTTATTAACATAAAATTCAACATTTGTATGAGAAAAACCCATTATAGTTAGCCTTTCAACTTTGTTCAGCAAATATTTATTGATCATATACTATGTATCACACTATGTCTTAGGTATTACAGATACATAAAGTACTAATATAGAAATATACGTCATATATTCTATATTAAACAAACATACACAATATGCGTATGTGGCAAATATGCCTATGAGGATAATAGTTATTATCTGTCCTATTCACGGAGTGCTTAGTTTGTATATGGTTCTCTACTAGGAGTTTCTGTCTGCATTATTTTGTTTACGTCTCTTACTTTTGAGGAATTTATATGATCCCCATTTTCACTATGAAGAAAAATGAGGCTCAGAAAGGCTAAACAACCTTCCCAAGGTCAGCAAAGTGACAGAGTTGGAATTCAGACATCAGTCTGACTCCAGAGCTAGGGCTCTTCTGCTTTTTGATATTGCTTTGGTTCTTACTGACTGAATATCAGTGAATTTATATATTTCAAACAATTTGAATTGGGTTCTACTGAATGGAGACTGCATTGTTTACATTCTGAAACTTTTCAAAGCTAGAAAGCCATCACTTAATAAAGAACTACTTTGTGGCTTAAAGCGGCACTGAAAGTGTTAAAGAGGTGAGCTGGGACCCAGAGGTGGGATCCAAGACCACCACTCAATGCATAATGGTAGGGACAACCCACTGTGTTGTAAAGCAAACTGTCTTTAAATAGAGGCCGTGATGAATAGATGACGCCTTTCAGAGACTGGGGGCAAAGGTAAGGAAACCTTAGGTAATTTGTGTTGACCAGAAACAGGGGTCCTGATGCCTTCTGTTGATCTCAGGGTTGTTTAAAGGAGATGGCTTGATGAAGACAGGTTTAGGGCTTCTTAGAAAGCTTCTCTGACTTCACACACATATATACACACTCAAACATGCACATTCCCTTTCCTCATCAGACTTTGATGCCTAAAGTTCCTTTAATATAACCCCCTTCTCTTCTTTTTCTACTTTTTTATTTGCCTATTTTCTTTCCCACTCACTTCCTATAGCCACCTGTAGAAATGCTGGTATCAGAACAACTGCACTGAGTACTGATCACCATGTCTGTTGCCCTTATTGACTTGGTTAATACAAAGGAGAGAGCTAACATCTATGTCCACCAACTATAAGTTAAGGACATAATTATTATAGAATTTAGACTAGAAAATGGTTATATGGAAGTAATCATACAGAGACCTGAGTTCAAATAAATTTTTTGTTGACTGTAAATGTCTCTTCTTTTCTTGGGAGAAAGACTCTGAAGGTTGTAATAAAAAATTATGTAACCTAACAAGTCACTCTATTACCCAACAACTCTGTGTGCCTCTGCTGGACTAATCTTCCAAACCTGCAACTTCTATTGGTTAGTCTCCTATTCATTTCCATCAGGATCTAGTTCAGCCTTCTTGGTCTGTCATTTAATGCTGTCCCTTTTCAAGCTCCACACATCTTTCCACATCACATCTGATTACCCCACAGAACTATGCACCCTTCTCCACCCACTCCCCATAACCCAGTCCATCAGGGGACTGGATCCCTTGATCCTTTAGCTTACCAGCCATGTTCCCTTTCCATATCTTTGCAGCCTATAGGAGAATAGGCAGCTTCTATTCTCTAGTCACATTTATCCAAATCTAAGAGACTTCATTGCATACATAGTATAGCATAAATGAAGTTATATATGAGTTGTACATGAAACCCAGCACTGCTACTTAATGACTGGGTAATCTAGAGTAGATTACTTAGTTTTGCCAAGTCTCAGTTTCCTAATGTATACCATAAAGAGAATACAAGTAACTATCTCACAGGCATGCTTTGAGATTAAATGAAAAAATGCATGCAATCTGCTTAGTCCAGTGCTTGATATATAGTAAGGAGGTAATAAAAGTAACTTAAAAATAATTAAATACCACAGTTTCAATCTTATTTTCTAGGTTGATCATTCTTGTTTTGATTATATCACCCTCCTCTTTACTCATAATATGACTTGCAATTGTATCATTTATGTAATTTCTCAGGATATTTACCATTTCGTAATATAATATTTTTTATGGCTATGACGACTGAACTTTTGATGAAGAAGAAACTATAAAAGAGATGCTTTCCAAGGCCACAGAGAATATATACTTCAAAGGACATGTTATTTATTTTCACTGATTGAGTGGTTAATTGATGGCTTCATTCATTCAATCAATCAAGAGATATACATTGAGTATCTAATATATTTCAGACACCGGAATGAGTCAGAAAGATTCTAATTTAAAGGAGAGAATAAGAAGTACATAAGTTACTATGACACAACATAAAAAGTCCTAAGTGTCTATATAGATAAAGTACAATAATGGGTAAAAAGTCATAAGTGTCTATATAGATAAAGTACGATAATGGTTCAGAAGATAGAAAGATAACAACTGGAAGCTTTACAGAGGAAGAAGACTTGAGCTGTCCTGGAAGGGCAGGTTGTATGAGTTGATTGGAAAATAAGAGGTAAGACACGGATAGCCGAATGGCAGAGGGCACATTCCCAACCAAGGCACATGCATGAACATAGAATAGTGGTTGGAGAGAAAAAGTACCTGCGGTGAACAGCAAGGGAACAGCAGTTCAGATGGGAGCATCTAAAAGCTCTTTTCAAAATTTGCTTGACCCCCTTGGGCTTTCTTTTAATTAGCACAACTGTGACCTTGAAGGCTTTAGCAAATGTCTTTGCTTTCCAGCTGTTTTTATTGATTTTTTTTCATTGTAGGGCTTTAATTTAGAGTAGTTCCTCCCTGGATTCATTGTTCAACAAATTACACTATGCTGCTGTCATACCACCCTACCTGTTTCTTTGAGAAGTGATTTCCCTCTATGAGAGAGGTTCCTGTTGAAACAAAATCACAGAATGCTAGATGAGACTTAGGAGGGCTTTGTACTCATAGTGGTTTTAAATGGAGAAAGATTTCTGCAAAAAAGTTTATACTAGTAGCTAAGATAGACTGCCAAATTCCTGTTCTTCACTAGGAAAAGTCCTATAGGTTCTATAAAGGACATTCAGAACTCAAATTAATAATTAGAACACTGATAATAATTACCAGCTCAGCTTAGCTCAGCTCTGTCCCAGATTTCAAAACTCACAAGTAGGACATTCAAAAAGGAGTCTTGAAGCTCCCGAAGATGTTTTATTAAATCATTTCAAAATGAATAATATTAAATATGGGTTGTGATATTTGGAAGGCAGAGAGAACACACTAACTTTCCCTTCATGGATGGCCTTCTGTTCACTTACATTTAAATCTAAGGCACTGACAGTTGAATTGCTTAATAAACAAACTCAACATCCAAAAGACCTTCAGCTGAGCAGTATCCTCAGACTCTTCTTGTGAATTCCTGAAGTTCCCTTGACATGCTCAGTTCATTAAAAGCCCTTTACCTGGTGGGCAGAAATTGTCTCCAGGCTCATTATGAATATAAAAGAACAGAACACTAAATTTAAGAATTTAAGAAGTCCAGCTTATATTCCCATTATTGGCAGATAACAAAATTGAGGCTCAAAAGAGGCTGAAAGAACTGGGTCACTTAGCTGCATAGTGCAAAAGCTGAGACCAAGTCCTAAACACATATTCTTTCTCATTTCTAGACTTCCAATTCAATGCCTGCTCACTTTCTTCTCTAATCTATCTCCATCTACTTTTTAAAATTTTATTTATTTATTTTTTATTTTTTATTACAGGTGCTCGCCACCACGCCCAGCTAATTTTTATTTTTAGTAGAGACGGGGTTTCACCATGTTGGCCAGGATGGTCTCAAACTCCTGACCTCAGGTGATCCGCCCGACTCTGCCTCCCAAAGTGCTGGGATTACAGGCATGAGCCACCGTGCCTGGCCCACCATCTCCATCTATTCTAAAAACAACAACAGAAAAACAACAACAAAAACAACAAAAAAAAAACCTGTCTCCAAATAGATCAGTCACAAATCCAGTCCCTTCTTTCCATTTCCACTGACATCTTCCCAGTTCAACACCACAATCTCTTGCCTAGATAACTGTAGCAGCTTACTAACTCTTCTTTGTTTCTCTAGTCTTGCCCTACCTTTCTGCCTACATCAAGTACATTGTGGGTTGTCTCTATAAAAATATTCCCTTATTTAACACCCTTTGAATGTACTTCATTGTCTTAAGGTATAAGACAATGAGCAGAAGATACAAGACCTTTCAAGGTTTAGCCAAATTTTTATCTTCAGATTTATGCTGTATAGATTTTCATTGTTGGCTTCTTAGCTCTCCATCCTTCTTCACTCTGATCTGTGCCTGGGAAGCTGATAAGCATGGACCACATATGGCTTCTGGTTGGGTTTGGCAAAGGGAAAACACTAGCAGTAGATGAGAGGCAGAATGACAGTGAGAATGGGCATTTATTTGCTGGATTCCTCACTGCAGTCTCCTCAGGAGAATCTCTGCAGTCGGATAATTGCTACAAGGAGACCCCGTCTAGGAGGGGTAACAATCCCATACTTAATAGTCCTGGAGTACCTCTCCAGGACATCTGGCCCGCTTTTTGGTAAATAACTCCTATGTTAAATTATCCACAAATTATTCACTTTGAGTCTATTAGTGGTTCCTTGCCGGTCTGATATTTGGCCAATCCCAAGTTTATGCCTTAATTTACAATTACAATTTGCAACTTACAATTATATTGAATAATGATAGTCTCTGAAACAAATGCACCTGTTCATTCTTCTCTGAAGCTTTGTACCTGTTGTTTATTTCTGTCTGAATTGCATTTGTATGCATGTATTTCTGTCTGAATTGGACTCCTAGTTCCCATTGCCCCCAACATCATATCTCAGGTCCTTGACTAACTAACTGCTCCTAGACTCCTTCCGATTGAATGCAAATGGCTGCATAGACATCTCTAATCCCCCTGTGCTTCCCCCTATTGGATTACCCTTGACAAATATGCTGTTGTGTGTTCCCTAGTAGATGGGAAAATTGGAGGCCAGGAGCTGTATCATTCATCCTCATAAACTCACTACCTAGCACAGATCCCAGAACAGCATAGCTACTCAACAAATCTTACTTAATTAAAATGTATTTTATTTGGATATGGAAGTCTTTCCCTTCCAGTTCTTACTTGGCTTGAAATTTTCCCTGGAATCTCGTAGGGAGTTATTATAATTACCAGATGCTGGGCAAGTACCAAGAAACTGTGAGAAGAACACTGCTCTAATCCTTGAGAAGCTCAAAGTCCATGATCTAACTCCCAGGCTATTTAAGGGCTCAAAGAAGATGATATGTAAGTAAAAATGCATTTTAAATAAGATATTGAAACTAAATATAATTTGGTTTCAAAAGAGAAATTAATATTTTGAAGAAGGCATCACAAATCCAGATCCCTTTATCTTAAGTACAAGACTGCCCTGCCAAATTAAATGTCTGATTCTTTATTCCTGCCAGTTTCTAAAATCTGTCAGCGATTGCTGACTCAAAAACAAAAGCATAAACAACACAGTTTAAAGATGTTCTTAACAAGCATCTGATCCTTTCCGATGCTACATGACAGAGCATGGAAGACCATACTGCAGGTGGACCATTCTATTCAAGTTTCAATGGCTTTCCAATTAAGTTAGGGCACAATTGACACCACATTCTAGCATCACCTCACATTTTGTTCCAAAGATTTTGTTGATTATACCTCACATTTTGTATAGAGATTTTGTCAACATATGTTTGTGCTATGAGTTTGGGAATTGTAGTACTTTTCATGATAAGGACGATAGCAAACCTAAGTGTTGAGATTAAGTATCAATTTTTTTTTTTTGAGACGGAGTCTTGCTCTGTCACCCAGGCTGTGGTGCGATCTCGGCTCACTGCAAGCTCCGCCTCCTGGGTTCATGGCCTGGGTTCATGGCCTCAGCCTCCGCAGCAGCTGGGACTACAGGCGCACGTCGTCACACCCAGCTAATTTTTTTGTGTTTTCAGTAGAGACGGGGTTTCACCATGTTAGCCAGGATGGTCTCTATCTCCTGACTTCGTGATCCGCCTGCCTCGGCCTCCCAAAGTGCTGGGATTACAGGTGTGAGCCACCGCGCCCGGCCAAGTGTCAAATTCTTATATGACAGCTTCTTAGAAGCTTTGAACATCTGAGTCAGAGTCTGTGATATAGTTTAAAGCAAGTAGTTGTTTGTTTGGTTTTGTTATTTTCTGTTCCCATCTGCCAGGTTGGCTTTTTGAGCAGCAACCTCCCTGTCCACCTTGAAGGCAAAGTTCCCTATAAAGGGCTGCCATACTACCCTTTTGCTAGCTTGGGACATCATTTCTCCCCTATGGTCCATTACACACTGTTATGTCATGTTTTAGTAATTATGTACAAAGAACTGAAATTAAGAAGTTTTTTCAACTTTTATTTTAGGTTTAGGCATATATGTGCAGGATTGCTATATAGGTAAACTGTGTGTTGTGGGGGTTTGGTGTCCAGATTATTTAGTCACCCAGGTAATAAGGACAATACTCAACAGATATATTTTTAAATCCTCTCCCTCCTCCCACCCTCCAACATCAAGGAGGCCCCAGTGTCTGTCATTCCTTTCTTTGTGTCCATGCATTCTCATAGAATTGATTTTTAATAAATTAATGTGAATCAAGATTGTTTCTATTATAGCTTCATTCTTACTTTTGCTTGCATTGCAAATTGCTCTCTTCATTAGGAATGAAAGGAGTGAACTTATAATAAATGCATAGAGAAACCCACAGCCAATTTCACTTATGCTACATGTGACTGTTCACCATGTGAGTTGCAAGGAAAATGTGAATGATCACCATATTTCATCAGTTGTAAAAGGCAACTTTTTCCACATTTTTATATACCTGAAATAAGGCTTCATCTTACAGTTGATCGCACCTTATAGTTAACATAGGCAGGTTTTTAAAATGGAATATAACATATAATGTTATATCCCACATTAGCTGCATTTTAGATTCAAAGTTAATTACCCCAGGACCCATATCCCACTCTTTATTTTGAAATTTCTCTCTAGTCAGGCTTAGTGGTTCCTACAATATTGTCTGTCCTTCTTCTCTCACTGGTCCTCTCACATTATTAACCCATTAAAAAAAATATTGATTGTCTATTTTATGCCAGATCTCATATTCTTGTAAAGTGGTTCTATTTACAGAACAGACATTGCACCTAATTCAGACCAGTTCGAGATCTTTCAGAACTTATCTTTCAGGTAAGCCCAGGTTGGCCATTTGTTTGAACAAGAGCCTCTGAAAACTGTTTGGTGGATTCTAACTATAGATGGGTTATTTAGGAAAGAGAAGCCATTTCTTAATGAATGGGAGTATACCTCATACCAGTTTATGTAAAATCACAGCAGTCCTATCACATGGCTGGAAGCACATAAGCCTTGACTACCAGATCCCCTGAGACAGGTGCAGAGCTGAGAAAATCACAGTGGGAGTGATTGTGGAGGGAGTAATGATTGTGGGGCAGCAGGAGGGGGAAGATTCCTACCCTACCACTGCCAGCTTTTGGAACTAGAAAGTACTGATGTATCATAGATATTCAATATATGGTTGTTTAATGAATGAATATATTTAGCCAAGCAAAATCAGATTAAAGCAATTTGAATGAGTGGTGCTGAAAAGAAATGGAAATCACAAAGGCCAGTTGCCCCAAAGGGGTGTGCAGGGAAGGGAGAAGGCAAATGTCACTGACCTTGCTGTGGTGGTGAGGTTGGATGGGAGTCACTCTATCTCTCTGCCTGTCAACACTTGGGATTTATTATCTTTGAGTCACTGTTGTAAGAGCTTTTTAAATATTAACCTATTTAATTTCAAAATTATCTTATAACATAGCTACTATTATTATTTCAATTTTACTAATAAAGAGACTGATGCACCAAGAGGTTAAGTACCTTTCCCAGGGTCTCACAGCTAGTAAGTGACAGATTTAGGGTTTGAACACAGGAGTCTGGTTCCAGAGTCTGTTCTTTGATCACTTCATTTCAGTGCCTCTTTCTTCACTCAGGAGGTGTTCCCTATTTTAGTCATTACAATACTATGGCCTTTGAAGCCAGATGTCTGTGGTCTGTCCCAGACTTGAGGAGAGACAAACTTGGCTCTCAGGTTGCAGAATGTTAGGCTGATAAGCCTGCTCTGTAGGTGTGGGCAGGCAGAGATGGCCAGCACACTCTCTAGATTTGACTTGGATATGATCCAGGGTTTTAGAAATACAATTAAAAACTTTACTCAAAATTACATGTTCTGTTATAGTATTAAAATGACATCTCCCTTGTACACTCAACTCCCAGGTTAGAAAAAAGTAATGTTTGACTTTCTTTGTTCTTTTTTTTGTCCTGGCATTGTAAAATATAGCCTAAAGAAAGTCCTGGGGAACTGCTCATAGCTATATGTCAAATGAATTATTTTATCAGTGTGTTAAAACAATTTTTTAAGCCCACATCTTCTCTAAAACTCTTAGTGGAACGTTAACATCTTGATGGGATACACAATTAAAAACAAATACTTTAAGAAATTACTGCTAGAGGAATTAATCAAAATACTTAGAGGCAGCAGATTTGTCCTGAAAATAATCCTGATATCTTAGTTTCTGTCTTGAAAAGGAGAAATATTTACCTTTTAGAATAACATACTATAAATATATTCTAAATCACAATTCTGGCTCTTGCATTGTTCTTTAATATCCAGAAAGAAACACCAACCCCTTGATTTGGGGTTGGTGTTTAACAGAAATCACAAAAGTGTCCATTTTTACACCACAGGCTGGATTTGGGCCTATGATACTAACAATATACCTTCAGTTTTAACAGAGGTTAGATGTTTAATGCAGCATTAGAATCCAAGATGTAGACAGATGTCTCAGACAGACAAACATGGTAGCCAAGTAGACCTTGCTTTTTCAGCCTTTGAGACTGAGAGCCGTGTCTTTGTTCCTAGTGCCTAGCAAAGGGCTGGGAACATAGAAGGTACAATATATGTACAATTGAGTTTCTCCAACTGAAGAGAGATAAAAAACTGTTGCCTTTGTGTACCAATGGAAAGTAAAGGTATTAGAATTGCTACCCAAATATACTCAATAGTGATAGTGTATGTTTGTTGGAATGTAGATGTAGATAATAAATAAAAAGTAGATCCACATGAAATTTTGAGAGCACACTGGACAGCATACAATGTCCATTTTATTTCCTTGACATTGTGTTTTGCTTGGTTACTTGGATGTTGACAAATGCTATTATCATATTTTCTTCTAGAAGCAATATGGATATTAAGACTAATCTTGGGAGATTCCACTGAATGCTTTTTTTTTTTTTTTTTTTTTGGGATGGAGTCTCGCTCTGTCACCCAGGCTGGAGTGCAGTGACATGATCTCGAATCACTGCAACCTCCGCCTCCTGAGTTCAAGCGATTCTCCTGCCTCAGCTTCCCAAGTAGCTGGGACTATAGGCATGTGCCACCACACCTGGCTAATTTTTTGTATTTTTAGTAGAGATGGAGTTTCACCATGTTAGCCAGGATGGTCTCGATCTCCTGACCGCATGATCCGCCCACCTCAGCCTCCCAAAGTGCTGAGATTACAGGTGTGAGCCACTGTGTCTGGCCTGCTTTTTTTTTTTTTTTTTTTTTTTTAATAATGAGTTATGAGTTAAACCTATTTGTCTTTGGTATTCTTCTTTGTGTTCCATGGCAATGCTGATTCCACTGTGTTCCTCCTTCTTATAAATTTGAAAAATGAAGAAAAATGAGATTGTATGTCTTTAATTATATTATCAACAATTGAGGGAAAATATATGTGCCATGTATTTTGCCAAGGCTATCTTTTCTAAACAAACTTCCTGTTAATTTGTGGGAGTGCTTCTGAGTCATTATTAGCAATGCTTTTGTTTGCTATTGTTTCTTAGAATCTTAACTTCTTACATATATTTTCTTTCATTTTTTTACTTGATTCTCTCATCATCTTTTATGATTTCTTAACATTCTTATTTACCAATAGTAAATACAATTATTATCATTTTTTCTTAGTAACTCACAGCAACATATATTTATCTGAGAGTTTGGAGTTTAGAAGACAAAAATAGGTTTCACTGGAATAAATCATCTGTCCACAGCACTGCATTCCTCCTAGAGGTCCAGGGAAGAATCTGTCTTCAAAGCCAGCGATGCCCCATCTAGTCTTTCTCGGGCTGTCACTCTGGTCTCTTATTCTGTCATAACATCTTCCTCTCTGACTCTCCTGCCTCTCTCTCTTTTTTTTTTTTTTTTGGTTATCAAAAGGCCCTTATGATTAGATTGGGCATATCCAGATAATCCAGGATTGACTTCTCATCTCAAGATCCTTAATTTCATCACATCTGAAAAGTCCTATATGCCATGTAAGGTGACATAATCACAGGTTTTAGGCATTGGGATATGGACATTTTGGGATTAATTATTCTGTAGTGTTCTTTTTTTAGGATAAAATTTTATTGTATGTTTTCCTCTCAAAAAGTTCTGGGGTACATGTGCAAACTGTGCAGATTTGTTACATAGGTAAACGTGTATCATGGTAGTAATAATTCTTTGATCAGAGAATTATCCCATCACCTGGGATTACAATTATAATTCAATTAGGTTCTTGTTCTCATGGAGCTTATTTTCAACTGGGAGAAGGAAGACCACGGCAAATAAATAAGGTAATTATATGTGGTGACATATGCTGTGAAGAACCTAAAACAGGCTATCATTTTACAACAAAAACATAGCAGGCTCTGACGGTCAAGAGCAGGGAGGCTACAGCCAGACCAGAATTTGAATTTCAGCACTAATACTTTGCCGTGTGATCTTGGGCAAGTTATTGAGCCTTTCTGTGCCTTGGTTTCTTCATCTCTGAAAAGGAAATAATCATAGTCCCTATCTGATAGGCTTGTTTTAGGGATTACACTAATTAATACGTGGGATAGATAGAACGTGGTCTGGTACACAGTAGGCACTTTGCAACATTAACTTTCATTATTTTAGTAATTAATACTGGATACTTTCTATCGGGGGAAATTATGATTATAACTTGTCCATCAAAATTATACTATGAAGTAGGTGTTAGTCCTTTTTCACAGATGAGAAATCTGAAGATTGGAGAGGCTAAATAGCTGTCACAAAGTCATGCAACTAGCCAAATAGCAGAAGCACTGCATTTGACTTCTGCTCCGTTCTCAAACATCTTTGTCTCTCTTCATAAGAAGTAAGTTGATGGGTGCAGCACACCAACATGGCACAAGTATACATATGTAACAAACCTGCACGTTATGCACATGTACCCTACAACTTAAAGTATAATAATAAATAAATAAATAAATAAATAAATAAATAAATAAAGAAGTTTTATTTTTTCTGAATATTTACTTTCCAGTGGCTCATTAATTAAGCCCATATCTATAATCTCACATTTATGACTAGAGAGATAATACACATTTACTGACAATAAAACTCATCCTTCTTAGCCTTTTTCTTTTCTGATTTTTTTCTTTTACAAAAGAAAAATTTTGCTGCTGCCTAAAGTCAGACTGATTATAACCTCAGCAACATCTTTCATATACATTTGATCTAACTTTATTCAAATTTAATTTATTAATTATGAGCCAAATATCTTGCTCCTTAAAGGTTGCGTGCACTTTCCTGTTGCAACTGCACCTTCTACATTAGATGCTTTAGAGTAGGGTGCTTTAGAAAGTATTTCCATTTGTGATCCCCCAGATTTCACCTACTAAGTTGAAATTCAAAATTGCTATTATTTTTCTTTTCACGACCTTTTCAGATGTCTCTTTTCTTTTCCTAATCACAGTTCCATTTAGACCAAATGACATTCAGAAATTCTCACTTCAGTGGTAATCTGCTTCCTTTTATATTCAGTTTTAAACCATAATCACTACCCTCTTCCCTCAATTGCTCAGATAGTTGGTGTATATTTTATTAAGCAACGACTTGCCGACTTGCAGATTTAAGAAAAGTGCTCTCTTAGAGCAAGTCATTCTAAAGCCCCAGGGCTTAGCAGCACAACGTGGCTCAGCAGATCCTGAGGCCATGCATATAAGTTTAATGAGGCTGTGAAGGCAAAGTGCTTTTAAATCCATGAACTTAGCCTATAGTTAAATGAACATGGCCTTTTTCTCCTTCTAAAGAAGTGAGGAATAGGTGAAGTCCCAGAGATTGGCAGTTAAGATCTGGCTGTGGGCCCCTATTGGAGATGTGGTATTTCAAATGGACACCAGAGTCAGGCAGACCATTGTCAGAATTTTGCCTCTGCTACTTAATTGTTGTGTAACTTCCCTGGGATTTTATTCCATCATTCACAAAATGGGAATAACAATGTTTACAGTGCTTTGTGAGAATTAAATGGCACAACATACATAAGACATACTGGGCACCCCATAAAGATAACAAATATTATAATTAGTTACTACCTGTTCTTTCTACATTCACTTGTGATTTTTTTCTGAATCCTTGAACCCAGTTCATTCTTTCATAAGTGGATCTTCATGACGGTGTAGAGCAAAAGCTCTCCTTTGGCTTTGTTGAACTGTTTACCATTTATTTTTATTATTTTAAGGACTCGCATCAGCTTCTCCACATGAACCAACCCATTTTCACGATGCTTAGGCTTAAATATATTACTGGCACTCAAATTTTTATTGATCAATTGATTTAATCATTCATCAAACACTTATTGACTTCCTACTAGAGTCACTCCTTTCCCCCATGAAGCTCATAGTCTCTGGTGAGGTCAGATGCTTGTTTACATGAAGACAAGCCTGAGGGAGAAAGGCAACAACACAAGATGCTGAGGTAGCACAGAGGAAGCAGTGTTCCTCCACTGGGGATGGAGGGTATGGTTAGGGAAGGCTTTCTAAAGGAGAATGTCTCTGGCTTGTTCTTTTTTTTTGGGGGGGATGGAGTTTCATTCTTGTCACCCAGGCTGGAGTGCAATGGTGTAATCTCGGCTCACTGCAACTTTACCCTTCCAGGTTCAAGCTATTCTCCTGCCTTAGCCTCCAAAATAGCTGGGATTACAGGCGCCCGCCACTACGCCCAGCCAAGTTTTGTATTTTTCAGTAGAGACGGGGTTTCACCATGTTGGCCAGGCTGGTCTTGAACTCCTGACCTCAGGTGATTCTCCCATCTTGGCCTCCCAAATTGCTGGGATTACAGGCGTGAGCCACCGTGCCCAGCCTAGCTTGTTCTTTGAAAGTAAAGGTGTGTTCCAGTGGCAGCTGCCCCAAGGCCTGCTTCCTCTTCCTAAGTCTGTCATCCTCTGGAAGGGAGGGGTCGTGCTCCCATCTCTGGTGCCCCAAAACCCAAGTTTATTTCTCTCTTAACACTGGCAATAACCGGTCCACACCACTGTTGCCTTTTAAAACCTCTTGATAATCTCATGCTGTGTTTGTTGTTGATTCCAATCCAATTATCACCAGGGCTGTGTGGGTAAATGCTTTTAAATGCTCTCTCATCTTGCTCTTTCCCCTCACCCCCTAGCTCTTAGGTATGTATGATGCTAATCTTGTCCCTAAGTAAGTTTCTTCTGGCTCCTTTTGCATCTTTCTTTCTTGTCTTTCCTCCTACCTTTTGTCTCTTGGTGTTCGGTTTTTTTTTTTTTTTTTTTTTTTTGCCTTTTGTAGAAAGATTGGTTTCAATGTAGTCTGTAGCCTCCTTTGTAAAGCAATTAAAAAGTTTTTTAATAAAAAAAAAAAGTAAAGATGTGTTGAGTAGGCAAAGGAAAAAGGGAATTTGGGGCAGAATATAATTACTAAGCCCCAGAGAATGAAACATTAAGGTTTGTCGGGTGAATGACGAGCAATTTGGTGTCATTTGAGTAAACATTCAAGGAGCAGTATAGCTGGGGAGAGGATAAGAGAAGACATACATTTGGATGTATAAATTTAGATGAAAAGTGCCTAAGACAACTGCCTGACATATAGTAAATGCTCGATAAGTGCATTTAGTTTTTTTTTTGTTGTTCTTCTAAAGACCAGCTCTTATTTTATAAAATAATATACATTATGCTTTAAAGCCAGATATTATATTTGATTTTCTTTGTAGCTTGTTCTGTACTCTCGGGCTTTCTGTAAAATTTTATTTTTTATTTTTGGTTTATAGTTAAGAAAGTCAAAGATGGAAAATACAAATTGTGAGAAAATTTTAACGGCTTAGAGAAAAAATTACAATAATATATCCTTAATATTTCAACATCAACAATCACAAAATGAACCAATAAGAGATTAATAAGAAAATCCACTTTTTTTGCTTCCAATAAGAAAATTAAACATCCATATGTCAGCAGACTATTAAAAACGTTTTGTCTTGAATCTATTAGAAGGAGGGAAAAATACGTTCCTAATGATAAATAGAACTATCCAAGTTGAAAACATTTGATTTTCCTCGGCAATTTTCTCAGCCCGTCCTTCTGCCTCCCACACCCCTCCCAATAATCGTCACATCTTTATTTCTTTGGAGTTTGTTTCAGCTTTGTTTTGATAATGATTGTGTAGACACACTACTTTCATTATTTCTCACTAATAGTTACCTAAAGCAACTATTTGTCTGCAATTTTATAGATAATTGTGTTTCTTTTAGAATGCTCTTTGTGTTTCTGCTGCTCATTACTAAGTATACAACAGTGGGGAATTGTCTCTAAAACTCTACTACTCCTTCTTTTCCTACTGGGAAAATCTCCCACAATGAATAATGCCTATTTTTAAAAAATTCAAACATTTCTTTTTCTTTTTCAAATTCAAATTTTTAAAGGGGAATTCAAATATTTAAAAGAAAATAAAAATACAGCAATGTGTTGTTTAACAATGGTAATTATGTCTTTTGGTGATTGCGTGTCGTGGGAACATCTCAGAGTGCACTTCCATGAACCTAGATAGTATAGCCTAATAGACACCTAGGCTGTGTGGTATGGCCTCTTGCTCCTGGGCTACAAATATCTAGAGAATATTACTGTACTGAATACTCTAGGCAACTGTAACACAACAGTAAGTATTTGTGTATCTAAACATGTAAAAGGTACTATAAACATGTGGTATTATAATCTTATAAGACCACTGTTGTATATGTGATCCATTGTTAACTCAAACATCATTATGTGGTACATGAGTATATTAAAAATTTGGATAAAATGGGATATGATTATTTCTATTACTAAGAAAGCAATCATTTATAAAATCAGTTCTTCTGAGTGACCTTCAACAGAGGTATTTATGCATTGACTATTGATTGCATAATAAAGAAGGATTATAAATATCTTCACATGAAGATGTCTATGATATGAGACTGGTTAATTTTTGCACATATTTCCAAGGGAATGGGGTGGTTTCAACCTTTATTTCATATCCCTTTAGATGCCAGTAACCTTTTAAAGATTATTGTGTTCCAATTTTTTTCTAGAAAATCACACCAGTTAATGAAGTACAATTGCATGGAGATTTCTTTTGTAATTTGTGATCCCTTGGCACTCTACTGCACATTGGTTATTATGATAGTCACATTGAAAGAAAAATCTAGGCCAGGTGTGGTGGCTCCTGCCTGTAATCCTAGCACTTTGGGAGGCTGATGGGGCAGATCGCTTGAGCTCAGGAGTTTGAGACCAGCCTCAGCAACACAGTGAAACCCTGTTGCTACCAAAAATAGAAAAAAATGGCCGGGTGTGGTGGTGTGCACCTGTGGTCCCAGCTACCTGGGAGGCTGAGGTGGGAGGATCCCTTGAGCCTGGGAGGTAGAAGTTGCAGTGAGCCAAGATTACACCACTGCATTCCAGCCTGTGTGACAGGCAAGACCCTGTCTCAATAGAAAGGAAAGGAAAGGAAAGGAAAAGAAAAGAAAAGAAAAGAAAAGAAAAGAAAAGAAAAGAAAAGAAAAGAAAAGAAAAGAAAAGAAAAGAAAGAGAGGGAAGGAGGGAGGGAGGGAAGAAGGAAGGGGAAGAGAAGAAAGAAAGAAGGAGGGAGGGAGGGAAGGAGGGAAGGAAGGAAAGAAGAAAAGAAGGAAGGAAGGAAAGAGAAAGAAGGAGAAAGAAAAGAAAGAGAAAGAAAGAAAGAGAAAGAAAGAAAGAAAAAAGAGAAAGGAAGGAGGGAGGGAGGGAGGGAGGGAGGAATGAAGGAAGGAAGATCTAATGCTATAAAATTATTTCTGATTTGGGAAAATACCTTTAGGTGTGAAGAGCAGGTGTCAGTGGTAAGCCAACTAAGAAATCACAATGTTTCATTCCTTAACTCCCCAGGCCATTACACATTCTCCTGTCAAGCATTTTTTTCTTCTTTAAAATAATACCAATAAGATTTACCTGTATTCCTCTATGGTCTTAGTTTAAGATTTTATTTATATAAGTTTCTCATTAATTTAACTAGCTACTAATAGGGGCAAGAGGAAATTGGGGTCAATGGAGATGAAGAGTATATATGACTTCTCAGTGTACACATTTTAATGTTATTTTGATTTTTGAACACATGTATTATGTTAGTATTAAAAATAAAGTTAATATACCACCAAGCATTCACTCATCAAACAGGCAAATATGTTTTCTCAAAATATGTTTAGCAAACTCATGGAAAGCCTGATAATTCTATGCTCCAGCTAGTTGTTATTTGAATAATAAAATTAATTAGAGTATGATGCTGAAGAAAGAGCACAAGAAATGGACTCAGAGCATCTGGGTGCAAGTTCGGCTCATAGTATTTACTAGTTGTGTGACCTTGAGCAAGTCACTTAACTTCACTGAGCTTTACTTCTCTTATCTATGAAATTAGAAAGATGATAATACTACCAGTCTATTTACCTCTTGCAGTTGTTCTGTAGATTCAATGAGAAACACACGTGAGAGCCCTTTGTAAACTGCAAAGTCTTATACTTGTGCTAGTTAATATTTTATATTTCATTTAGTGTTTCCAAGACTCTATTTTCAAATTCTCAAAGCCACTATTAAGTTCATTAGGAAATATGTTTATTTATTTGCTTAATCTTTTGCTTTCTTGCACCAAACAACCAAAGTAAAACTGAGTGTGTATTTGTCTTTAGTTAATCTTGTCAGCAGAAGTGTCAGAATCATTCTTGGAAGCAAAGAAAATCTGCTCTCATAGAATGGCTATTTTTTCAGCATTGAAGATCAATATTTGGGAGCTCCAGTTAACTAACACAACTCCCAACAGGCATTTCAATGGGGATAAATATACTTTGCTACCCACAGTTCAAAGAGAAACTGCAAGGTATGGTCATTTATTTGGTGCATTTGTTCATTCCACAAATATGTATTGAGTGCCCACTCTGTGCTGGGTGCTCCTCTAGGCACTTCGGACACGGCCGTGAGCAAGACAGACAAAACGTGATGCTCTCATGGAGTTTACATTCTGGTGGAAAAATAACTGAGCTTACAGCTTTTTTCGTTCTAAGAACACAAATACCTTAATCTGAAGAGCATTTCTTGCCTTCTGATAAACAGCTTTTAAACTGTTTTTTGGGCCTGGCGTGGTGGCTCGCGCCTGTAATCCCAGCACTTTGGGAGGCCAAGGCAGGTGGATCACTAAGTCAGGAGACTGAGATCATCCCGGCTAACACGGTGAAACCCTGTCTCTACTAAAAAAATACAAAAAATTAGCCGGGAATGGTGGCGGGTGCCTGTAGTCCCAGGTACTCAGGAGGCTGAGGCAGGAGAATGGCGTGAACCCGGGAGGCAGAGCTTGCAGTGAGCCAAGATCATGCCATTGCTCTTCAGCCGGGGCAACAGAGTGAGACTCTGTCTCAAAAAAAAAAAAAAAATAGTGTTTTTTGGTGGCAGGATCCTTGCTTCATGTATCCAAGACCAAACATGAAAAACAAATAAAGGTTGCTCTGGGATTGGGCCCAGAGGTCAGGTTGTCTCCTCCTACACTCCCCATCCCTGCTCCTGCCATCCCTCTCCTAGAGCTCAGGACTCTTCAGAGGACAGTTTATTTGAAACTTCCACACAGGGCATTATCTCCACATCAGTTTTGATACTGAAGACATCCTGTAAATGCCTGCATCCCCAGTCTCCCAAGGGTTTTCTCAAGTTCCTTTCCCCCTCTGGGTCTCATTATCTCTCTCTGCACATAATAGCCACATTATAGAGTTTCTGGTGTTTCTGATAATTATGACAATAACGGCAGTTATCACTTATGGAGGACATACTATCTGTCAGGACAGTGCCAGGCATTTTATATGTACTTCATTTAATTGCCAGAGTCATCCTGTGAGATAGGTGTGAATCATCATTTTACAGATAAAGGATGAGATTCCAAGAAGTAAAGTAATTTCCCAAGGCTACAGAGCTGTTAATGGTGGAGCTGGAATTTGAACTTATCTATCCGATTTCATAGTAGGAATTCTTTTTTTTTTCTTTCTATATTTCAGGCCCATCAGCAGGAAGTAAGGAATTCTTAACTACTGCTGCTTCCCAAACTCTGTGAAGCTCTTTGACCCTCTCAGGGATAGTTCTAAGTATGGTGCAAAGGGCTGATGAGAGCAAAGGGGAGCACAATGCTCACTCAAATATGTGTTGAAGTTTATTATACTAGCTCTCATTTACCGATGGCCTACTCCATTCTGAACATTCTACATCCATTTTCACTAATTCTTCCAGCAACTCTGGAAGGTCAATATGATTATTACTCCTACTTTCTTGATGAAGACTCTCTGGCACAGAGAGGTTGTCACTCACTTGAGGTCTCACAGCTAGTAAGTGGTGAGCCCTCTGCTTGCCTTTATGACAGCTTGGGACCAAACTATTCCTAAAGCCAAACGATTCCTAGAGCCAAGCCCAAGACTCCCACATCCCCCAAAAGAACAACAATTTTAAAAAGAGAAAGACAACATACTCTCCTAGCCTGCATCTGCTCCTAATCCAGGCCCTACTCCAAGCTGCTAGTGTCGGACTCTGTTCTCATTTATAACTGGGTGCTAAACTCTCTAACTCCACCAGCATGAACCCTCCTAACTCTATTTCTTTGTCTGATAAATTTTGTCCCCCCATGTCCCTCTCCTGGCATCTTTTTCTTTTGGTTTCTCCACACCCATTCCAAACCATTTTATCTGTTTCCTCTTCAACCCTTTTATCACGGCATGAATCTGTTTATATTTTCTTCCTTTTATGAGAAACAGGATGGTGCATGGGTTGTTCTGGAGCCTTTCTGCCTGAGACTGAAACTTTGTTTTTTACTCTACTGTATAGTTGTTTAACCTTGGGAAAACCACTTATGCTTTCTGTGTCTCAGTTTCCTCATCTGTAAAATGAGTAAGGGAATATAACCTATATCATAAGATTTTGCAAAGTTTAAATGAGTTAACACTTGCAGAGATTTTAGAAAGGTGTCAGGCATGTAGTGAGTGCTTCATACATGCGAGTTTTAATTATTCTCTTTCTTATAAACATGTCCCATTCTCTCTCCATCTTTCTTTTTCTCTCATCTATATTTTACTCTGCTTTAGCTACACATTTTTTAAAAACAGAGTTTCTATAAAATAAGTTCATTGTCGTTATTCTTTTTTTTTTTTTTTTTCAATTTTGTCTACATTTAAATGCCCACTATTGGCCAGACAGTGTACTAAGGAATAAGAAGGAATATAAAGATGAATAAAACATGCTTTTCTGTGAAGGGTTTGTTAGTTTTTTAATTAGTAAATCATGCTTTCCATGTTTTCATGAAATGGATGAATTTATGTATTTATAGGCCAATATTTATGTCTATTGGCTTTATCACCTACATCGCTACCTGAATCTATCTACTTCTCTCTACTATTCTGCCACCACTCTTTATTTTTTATTTTACCTTTTTTGAGACAGGGTCTTGCTCTGTCCCAGAAGCTGGACTGCTGTGATGTGATCATAACTCACTGCATCCTTGAACTGCTGCTCTGCCACCACACTTATCCAACCAGCATCATCTCTCAACTAGACTCATGCCTTTCAACTGGTCCTACCCCAGCTTCTTCAGTGCTTTCTGGCCTACTCTCTATTTAGCAGCCAGAGCCATCTTTGTGAACAGCAAATCTGATCTTGCCAGCCTCAGGCCTAAAACCTTTCAAAGGTCCTTTCATTGTTTTCAGGAGAAATAACTGAGTGCTTTACACAGTCCTATGTGTTCTGTCTCTGCTTCTCTCTTCTGCCTCCTCTAGAGTTTCTCCCACATTCCCTGGTTTGCTTTTCAGTCCCTCCATTGTACCATCTTCTCTCCTTCAGATATCCTTCACA
The DNA here is from genome assembly GCF_049350105.2 of Macaca mulatta. Lineage (NCBI taxonomy): Eukaryota > Metazoa > Chordata > Mammalia > Primates > Cercopithecidae > Macaca > Macaca mulatta. The sequence goes on from NC_133419.1 coordinate 84,316,222, forward strand.
CATCTTTCCCTCCTGAAATAGTCTTCCTCACAACTCCTTTTTCTGCTATGCTTTGACAATGCCTACTCACCCTTCAGATTAAAGAAAGTATTATTCCCGTGGAATGCCTTCTTGACCCTCTACTCTAGGTCAGAGCTTTTGTTTGTCTTCGTTTGCTCTGGTTTAGTATTCTCTGAGTACATTTGAGTACCTAGACTTTAAGATTTTGGATCCAAGTTCTCTTCTTTATCTTGAGCATTCACTTTGTATAATTCATTAGTGTGATTTTACTTGGCTGACTGTAGGTCCATTAGGGAAGGAAGGGGCCATGTCTATTTTGCTCACCATTGTATCTCCAGAGTGCAAGGTAGCATGTCACTCACTGGAATAATTTAATAAATATTAGCCAAATAAAGATTGATTGAATGAATGTTGTCCTGCCACTGCTTAATTTTACCAATGTGCCAGCAATTCTTTATTAATAAAGTAAATTACTTTTAGCAATGGGAACATGATAAATGTGAAGAAGCTGAGAAGAGAATAAGAGATTATCTTGAAACAAAGTGCAATTTGGAATGTTTGTCTTTTAAAGACTTAGGTAATGAGTCTATCAGGAATTCTATGTGAATTAGAAATCTAAAAAGCACATTAAAGATGTATACTTTCTATTTCTTGGGCTTGACTTTCTACCCTAAAGCTGCCACTACTTGTGATTCTGACAGTTCAAGACATCTCCACTATTTCAGCTTTCTGTATCTTTAATGTCCTGAAATTGATTTTTTTATATTAATTTTCTTCAACCTCAAAAAATCTATTTGCAAGCTTAGCAATTACAATTTAATGTATTAAACTGATACGATTTAGGCCACAATGGTTCTATAAACAAAAAGATCATGAACAGTAACTTGTTAATCTTCAAACCCTCAACAAACAATAAATGCTTCTACTTGAATTAAACTTAAAATCATTATTGAATGTTTCAAATCCCATGGTACACAGAGACAGCAAATACACAGATACAGATCTTTCCCCTTCTTCCGAGTGGGTGAAAGATAATTTCTGTGTGTTTAAAATGTTTGGGGAAAAAGGAAACATTTAGAAATTACCTGCTTGTAATAATTGTTATTCGATGGCATGTTTTAATTAGAAGACACAATAAACTAAACTTCATAGAACATCAGCTGGAAAGGGTCTTAAAACTAATCTCTCAAACCACTTTAATTAATGAGCAATGGAATCCATGTTCAGAAAAGTGATATGACTTAGGCATGCTCAATAAAGTTGCAGAGTGAGGGACAGGACGAGAAAAGTGCATCATTACTCATTATTAAATTTGAGGAATGACAAATAGCTATTCAAAGAGATGTGAGGGTAAACTACACTGGGCACCCAGAATACAAAGTGAAGTCAGAAAGTTTTAAAGCCGTCTTGCTTTATAGTCCTTTTTGCATATTTCTGTGGAACATTCTTTTACAGTTCTCTAACACCCTGAAATTCCTTATCAAATTGAAGGATTGTCTAGTGAAGATCTGTGTTCATTTTATAAACTTGTAGAGTCAAGAGTAGTATTAAAACTCTTTATTTCCACAAGGATTTCTTTGGCTTTTTCCAGCATTAATGAGTGACTGATTTATGTCACTAAATGTCAAGACACCCCTCAAATAATATAAAATCACAAGATGAAACTGTCAAAGACAAATACACTTTATTATGGAATGAAAGTTGTTATGGGGATGGGAACTGTAATCATACAATGAGAGGAGGCTATATCTATTATTAATCTATAATCAGCTTTGTAAATATTTTTAACCCCTTTGATATGAGTTAAAGATGTAGCATTCCCAGGATAGATAATAAGATGAAGAGAGTTTTCTGAGTTAGGAGTTAGGAAGTGATGCCCACTTTTGTCCTCATTATATTACTCTAGGTCAAAAACTGACTTTTGGGCATGGGGAGAGGGGTGCAGCATGATTAATGATTAAGGAATCTGGAAAGGACCTTTCCTGAATGAATCTGCAGACTGTTCAGGAATCATCTTTTTGGTCATATTCTACGATGCTATGTGTTAGATGGAGGTTGGGGAGGAAACAAAGGCAACTAGGAGAAGGCTATTAAAAGGATGCAATGAGTGAAGAGACTTCCTGGGAAATGTCTAGTTGCGGGCAGATGCATTTTGCTGTTAGTAGAATGTGTATGTGTGTGGGAGAGTTGTGGAAAAAGAAATGTCTAAGCAATAAAAATCTAGAGTCATGTAAAGTTTTTTTAAGTTTCTTTCCTAATATTTCAGTAAAAATTAGGATATAACTAGATTAATTAGAACAGAATTAATGTAACATATGAGGTGAAATTTAATATTTGGCAATAAGGAATATCACTAAAGCTATAAAGATAAGCTAATTGATAACAGATAAATGAATGGATAAGCAGCTGCTGGCTGGCTGGATAAAGGGTATGCACAAATAAGTTAGGATTGAAAAGAGAAAAAGTGTAATATATTTGAACTATTTGTTGAAAAAATAACTATTTCCAGATCTGTGGCTATTTTAAAAATTAACAATAGTTGCCTACACTTATACTAATGCTGTCATGTATACATCATTCAGTTGTGATGCAGGAACAATAACAATTAACAACAGTAATATGCTAGAAATGAAAGTGATGCAGTATGCATGACAAAGTGGTGAGGCTCCCTCAGAAATTTTTTGACCCCTTTATGTCCATTTGATTATAATAATCTCATTGGATTCCATTCCTTGGGCTATTAAAGCCACTCCCCATCATGAACTACTATAGTAAATTTTAAAAATCAAGGAAATTACTAACTGCTCAGCTAGTCTCAGCTTTAACAGCTGTACCAATTTTAAAATATTAAATGGCTTTCCTATCTAGATGCTGAACTTTAGTTCCTCCATCTGTGAAATGAGTAAACTTGACAAGATGATATTTAAGGATTCCTAAAACTTTTAATTTCTATTTATAGTGATTCTAGTTAAACTACATAGAATCTATCAAGTTTAATAGGTTGTGCATTCATTTCTCCTTATGTATTAAAAATGCAAAGAAAAGACATAATATTAGTGACAAAACTTTCAAGTAATGAAATTTATGCTTCTATCTCACCTAAGTTGGAATTTGCACTAGAAAACTGGTCTTGTCTACTCCAAGTCTTGTATGGTACTCTCTGTTCTGAAAGCTTATCTTAAATGTTCTCTGATGATTCTGAGGCAATTTCTGATCAAGATCCACAGCTGGACTTTAAAAATCTTTCCTGGGTATTTGCGATGCAGTTACGTGAGTTGGGAAAGTGTTTCAACATGCCACAGCTGCTCATTCATATGCATAAGCCTACATAGATGCTGATTTAAAGAAAGAAATATGTCTTGCATTGTAAGTATGTTTCTTGGATGGTGTATGTACTTTCACTTCTGAGAACCTTCAGGTACAGAAGATGTCTATATTTTTCAGGGGATAAACTGTATATTCGTGTCAAGCTTTCATTGTGTCTTTGACCCCATAGAGAAATGCACCATGGTGTCCAACTGTGGTTTAAGCTCTGTGACAGCGGTTACCGCAAATAACATCAGAGTTTCATTTATTGCTGAAAAGAAGAAATAGTTTTCCTTCTGAATTAGCCTCACAATTTAAAAGGAGTTAAATAGATTATTTACATGAGTTTTTGCATTAAAGTGAAGTAAGCTATTCAAATTTAATAGTGAAAGCTTAATGACTTTCCCTTGGTTCACAGAGGCCTCTGTGAGGATAGGAATCAATGTTACTTCATCCCAGCTCCCTGCTTCTAGGCTCACTTGCTGAAGAGGTCATAACTAAAGGCAATGAAGCCTGAATAGGTTCATTGTTTCACTAGCTGAGGAGTTCTAGCAAGACTTACGAATTTGCTTGACATTGGTATTTAGATGGCCAGGTTAGACAAAGTAGAGTTGAATGGCACATGAAATTCTTAGATCTCCTGCTGTTTGACCTATCCCTACTAAAACCACTGAGCCATGACCAATCATTGGGTGACACATGCCAGAAATCAAATCTAGTGGTGCAGCCTCATGTGACTTTACCCAGTTCTCCAGGTAGAGGGAGTCCAACCTAACAGTGACAAGTGACAATTTTTACAGGTCTCCAAGTGTGTGAGGGCAATGCCTCACAAACTCCAATGTGCATACAAGTTATCTGGGGAATCTTGATAAAATGCAGCTTCTGATTCAGTCGAGTTGGGTTAAGACCTGAGATCTTAAAATTCTAAGAAGGCTCTCATTTAATATCTGTGCTTTTGGTCTGTAGACAACATTTGGTAGAACAAAACTCTAGAATAATTCATTTCTTCCTTCAGAAGCCTGCATAGATTACTCCCTCATTTCTTTTAGATCTTTGTTCAAATATCACCTCATTAGCACGGCTTTCCTTGCCCACTACATATTTCTCTGTCACTATCATCTTTCCCCTGCTTCTTCTTTCTTTATACTGCTCATCACCATCTGACACATTTTACATTTATTTGAGAGGGCCTTTTTTTGGTTCACTGTTTTGTTATTTCCTTATAACATGGACTGAGGCATAATAAGTATCCAGAAAAAAATACCTATTGATTGAATGAATGTATAAATGAATAAATGAACCACGTAGTCACTCTGCCACAATTCCATAAACCAGACTACACTTACGAGTCTCCAGGCAATTATGAACTCTGCTTTTTGGGATTTTCTTTTAACTCAAGTACCTTATTAAAGAATAAAGGGTGGATGAAATCAGGTCCCTTCACTATCTACCAAAGTTCCTGATCACTGGTAAGGACTGTACCGTCCACGACTTCTTTTCTACCTGCAGGCCATTCTGAAACCCTTGCAGTCTCTCCAACAATGTCCTGAGAGGTCATATTAAAGGTAAAGGAATTTGTGGTTCTCATAGGGACCACTTGGCTCTTAATCAACTCCATTGTGAGCTTTATCCAATACTAGCTAATGCCTACCTACTTCTCCAAGTGAATATCTGGTGGCTTATTATTTCAAACCGAATCAGTTATCTCACAATAAATGTAGATATTATTAGAAAGAAGGCAGCCAATACAGATCAGATTTGCCCTGATCTAACTTGGGGAAATGTTGTGTTATCTTGTTTGAAAAATGTATAATTAGGTTGTAATCAATGCCCTTTTTATTCATCAATGGTGTCAAAGTTGAGTTTCAGAACTTGAAAAAAAAAATGTTAGTGCTTTAATTATCTTGTCTTTGTGCTATATTACAAAAACAACAGCTGTAGATTTTCTGCAAAGCAGGGGAAACGGAGTTTATCTACTAGGGTTGCTAAAGGTTTTGTAACTGAAAACAAAAAGGGACCATCTAAAAACTGTGTCAACACCAAATGTCCAAACCAGGGATTCAGTTACCATCTCTGCATCTAATGTAAAAACCCCATGTCATTCCTTCAATATTTACTCAGCAAACATTTCTTAAGCACCTACTATTAATATATGTCAACACACTGAAAACATTATATTGCATTTAAATAAGAGCAGACCCATTCAGTAACTCATTAATAAACTATAGTCAAATTCATATTGCATGGATTAACACAAGATAGAAAATGAGTGGCAGAAGGGTCCCTGCTGTCTAGGAGCTCACTTGAGTGGAGAGGTGTGCAAACTGTGATAATGGGTACACCAGGTGTTTACATACAGTTTTGGGGAACTCAGATAAAGAATCAATCAATGCTGACTAAACAGATTAAAGATGGCTTTGCAGTGGAATTGACATCTGAGGGCTCTCAAGATGAGTAGGAATCCTGCAGGTGGAAAGGGAGAAAGGCAGTTCTGGGTAGAGGAATCCACAGAGCAAAGGCACAGTTCAGGAGCAAGTGTAAGAGCAGAGAGCAGTCCTCTGTAGCAGGGGGACAATGAAAAAGGCTGATACTGTGGGTGGTGGAGGGGTGAGTGTGGAATGGAGCACGGAAGTTGGCTGGGAATATATTGTGAAGGGCAAGGAGTTTGTGCACAGGCATCTTGGTGTCATATCTCTTAGAAAGATAATTCTGAAATCAAAGGGGAAGGTGTCTGGGAAGGGTAAGGAAAGGGAAGGGGTACCTATGGGTGCACATGTGTATAAGGCATTATATTTCCTTGTGTGAAGTGGCATTACAGTAACTTCACTAACTGGGTATAGGTAATTAAAGGTTTGCAATAATTAACTTTGCATAGTGCTTAAATGGAATTATTATTGAAGTATAACATATGTAATCCTCTTGAAAGAAAGAAAAACAACAATTTCATTATTTTCCTCTTCTTATGAATGTAATACATGTTAATTTCAAAGTAAGTGCATGATAAAATTGAATTTTAAAAGATAGCAAAAATGAATCACAATCACACCACCAGAGAAAAACATCATATATGACTCTTCAAACTGGTGTTAATTCTACTACCATAAACCAGACACTGAATAAGATTGAGGATGGATAGAGTAATATGGACAACTGGAGACAAGCTCATTTTAAGCAGAAGTGAGTATAATTGTGATCTTGCTTTGTGAAGTGCAACTTGCCAAATATGACATTTATTGCTACATTATGGTAATTATAAATTTTATAAATTATTTATAATTATCACAAAAATATGCTAAGCAGTACGAGGAGCACAATTGGAAATAGTTTTATACTTTGCAATACACATTTCTTTAGCAATTCCTTTATGTCTTTGAAGCAAAAATGAAAAGCGCAAGTAGTGAAAATGGAGAATCCCTTCAACCTTTAATTACCTTCAAGTGATAACTCAAGTACTGAGAAATGGTAGGCTTGTATCCATTAGTTCAGAAACTCTTTAAGAAATGCCAAGTATGACACCAGAGATAGAGCTATCAGTGAACAAAATATAGGTATGGTGTCTGCAATGCATGGAACTCACAATTTTGTAGTTTAGCAAGATAGTCTTTCTCCCTCCACTCCTGAATAGAAATTTCACCCATTTTTCAAGGTCTGGCTCCATTTCCACATTTCCATGGTGCACTCTCGCACTGTCCTGACCCCTTCAGGCTTATCCTTTCTCTGACATTCCATAATTCTTAGAAACGCTGCCATTAGGATCATTCAATTTGATCATATGTTACCAGGAACTATACTCTATTAAATGTATAAAAATCTCTTTTCCCCAATAAGATTTAAAAAATACTTGAAGATAAAGACTATGCTTATTACTTGGGGTTACGGGTAGATTTTTCTGAGCATCTGACAATACTGAGAAATACATTTAGGAAATTTTTGATAAAACATTTGATTATGACTGAACAGTGTATTTACTAAAAGCCTAATTCTTGACCATACTAAAAGAAATGTCAATAAAATCTTCTCTCAGCACTGTCTTAAGGGTTGAATGACTCACAATATGGGTGCAGATAAAGGAGACCTGCTGAGAATTTCCTAACGGAATCTCATGATGCACTCTTCATTTCATTTGTTATTTTAAAGGTAAATTGTTTAATACTTCCTAAAACTGTTGTACAATTTAAACGTCTCTAAACAGCTATTCGATTAATTTTGCATTGAAAACTGCAGTTAAATTAAGGCTCAGTTACACATAAAGTTTGGATAGGACAGGAAAAAAATCTGATTGCTTGATGTTGCCATTACCACATTTCCAACTAATTTAAAGCTGCGACAAACTAGTATACAGTTAGGCTATTAAAACAGAGAAGTCATTCTGTGAATCCAATCTGTACTTTGGCATTTTGCAAAAAGCTTGTTGTTATTTGCAGGTTTCTTTACAAACACTTTAAAAATCAATTTATATGATTTATAGGACGTGCTTTGAACAAGCATTTTGATAAACTACAGAATAATATCCAAATTAAACCTATTGCTTAAAGGAAACCAAGATGTAAGGAGGCTCCAGTAGAAAGATGAAGATTTACATTGATAGAACAGGGACATGTTTGTCCTTTTCTATAAACTTTAAAGCTTGAAATCATTATCAAGAGCTTCTAATTGCTGTATCCATGGTTCTAAACATCTTATTGTCTGCAGAATTGTTTGAGATGAGATTTTTCAGAAACAGGAAAACACGGACATTTATGCTACATGTCAGGTAATGGTGAAGAGCATACAGTTTGAGACTGAAAAAAACCAGCTATTAAGAAAATGCAACATTCTCATGAAAAAGTTCTTACTCTATATGAAGTAGAATTTGTTAATCAAATGGTGCTAGCATATATCTTTTTTCAGTTTTATTTATTTATTTATTTATTTATTTATTTATTTATTTAGAGACTGAGTCTGGCTCTGTCGCCCAGGCTGGAGTGCGGTGGCCGGATCTCAGCTCACTGCAAGCTCCGCCTCCCGGGTTCACGCCATTCTCCTGCCTCAGCCTCCCGAGTAGCTGGGACCACAGGCGCCCGCCACTTCGCCCGGCTAGTTTTTTGTATTTTTTAGTAGAGACGGAGTTTCACCGTGTTAGCCAGGATGGTCTCGATCTCCTGACCTCGTGATCCGCCCGTCTTGGCCTCCCAAAGTGCTGGGATTACAGGCTTGAGCCACCGCGCCCGGCCTTTTTTCAGTTTTATAATGGATGTGTGTGTGTGTGTGTGTGTGTGTGTGTGTGTGTGTATGTGTGTATATATATATATATATATATTTTTTTTTTTTTTTGAGACGGAGTCTTGCTCTGTGGCCCAGGCTGGAGTGCAGTGGCACAGTCTTGGCTCACTGCAAGCTCCACCTCCTAGGTTCACACCATTTTCCTGCCTCAGCCTCCCAAGTAGCTGAGACTACAGGTGCTCGCCACCATGCCCGGCTAATTTTTTGTATTTTTAGTAGAGATGGGGTTTCACCATGTTAGCCAGGATGGTCCTGATCTCCTGACCTTGTGATCTGCCCGCCTTGACCTCCCAAAGTGCTGGGATTACAGATGTGAGCCACTGTGCCCGGCCTATAATGGATACTTTTTAAAGCATTTATTCCTGCTAAAATACAAGTCTACTAATATTTAACAAATAGAAAGACTTTTCAAAACTATCTGAGAAGAGAATGTTTCCTTGGTGTTGTCATCATCCATCTGTGACCATCGTAAATCCCCTCTTCCCCACTCTCTGGCCATATCTGGCCTAGGCCACATAAAAGAAAACATTTATTAAAACTTTGGAATAAATTAATTGCAAATTCTAATTCTCAAGCCAGGCACAACTGAAAGTAACATGTCAAAACATGCATGGAAGAAAATATTTTCTCTATTCATGGGCAGAGCATGTGATTGGCCACCATTAATAAGATCTAAGCTGTCATAGGCAAGACACAAACTTCAGGCTTCCAAACAACAATAGACCCATTGATACTAACAAATCATCACTTGAAAAGGAGCTCCTAATACTCATACGCACAGAGGCTCTTCCTTGATGACATCTTGTAGTCTTATGTTCAGCTGTTTAACACTCCTCTTTGCTAGCCATGTGGACCAAAAGCAATGCACTTCATTTCTTGAAGACAGTAGCCATATTCCTCTTATTTTTTTTTTAATAACAAGATCTGACCTATAATTGTGTGCTTACATTAAGTACATTTCATTTCTAAAGGAGCAACCTATACATGCATGTTCTAAGAAATCAACCATACAATAAGTAACATACCAGTTGTCTCATTGAGTCTCATTTTAAACACAGAAACAGACGTTTAAATAAACCAAAGAGCAGGGCATGGATAATCCAATTTAGGATATCTCATCAAGTTTAAGTTGGCTAATCCAATTTATATAATCTCACCGAGTCTCATGGTTTACAGTGATTTATTTCAAACAAGGGATATTGTAGGAGTAAAGGTAAAGAAAATCCCAATCAAGAACCTCCAAAAGCCATGTTAGTGTTAATGAGAATTAAGTTGATGTCATGAGGAGAGAATATGGTCTACTGGTCTATTTCTGTAGATGAAATCTCTCCCCTTTGCTTCTTAAGTCTTAACTGTTTTTACAGCATTCATTGGTGACCGAAAGTGTGTACCAGATAAGAATATAAATGAAATAAAGCTGATGCTGGTTGCTATTTATTTGAATTCATATTTTCATAGGCCTTTCTAACTGCCTGATATTTTCCTGGAAGATTAGAGATAACAAAGCCATGGTTCATGTTCTTTGGATATGAACCATCAATTTTTCTCTATAGGTAGGTTTAAAAAACACTAATGATGGTGACTCTAGTTAATATAAATGATTAGTAATGAGGGTACAGGTCCACACAGAGACATATCAGAACATTATTAGTTTGAGTTCTGACTGACCTTCAGGTTGATATTGTGCTATAATCGTCACTGTCTGTCCAGCCCCCTTTAGTGCAGCAGCTGCCTGTTCGTGGGATGCACCACGGAGGTCAATGCCATTCACCTGAAAGAAAGGAAGCCAGAGAGTTTTGGTATTTCATAAGGCAGATTATTCTGATAGAAGAAAAACGTTTCCCCCAAACCAGGCTGTCTAACATTGTATCACATGCCTCAGAAACTCCTCGTATCCTACTTAGGTGTTTATGGACTTTCATGGTCTTAATCACTTTTAGTTAGGAGAGACATTAAATTTCATCTTGTGGTGTTTGTGCCATGGTCTGACTAGGTTGGAAACATTTTTATCTATCCATGTTCTAGTGTATGCATTTAATATGCCTCTGTGAGCTTCCTAGATTTCTAGGGTAAATAGGCATAAATAGGAGCCTCCAAAATTAGAGGGAAAACAGGATGATAGAGACACATGTAATGTAATAGACAAATACATGCTGAAAGATTAAAACATTCAGATGAGATTCTGGGGACATGGTATAAAATGGGGCCAGCTGGTTGCAAAATCCCTCTCTTTGGTCAGTTGCCTAGCCTTGTCATCCTGAGCCTGGTGAGACAGCCCTAAGCCTTGTTTTAAAATATACTTGACTGTCCTATTTCTCATATACAATTCCAGAATGGATTCTGACAAAAATGAAATAAAGGGTGCTCAGAGTTTATTTAGCTATTGCTAACTCCCATTTTAGGTCCTATACCGAAAGAGAAACAGAACATCTTAAAAGTTCCAAATTCTGCCAGGGTGAAAATCATTCTTAAGTCAAATTTAATAAGAAGCAAATGCTAAAATTTTTCTTGAATCAATTCAGTCTAAGTCAATACAATGTAATTAATAAGTGCTCTCCAATGACAGAGTTCTCTGTCTGCCCCAGAAGAGGGACATTGACTGGAGCACAAAGGGAGACAAGATAAACCCCCAATAAGTTTTTCTGATGAACACACAGTAGGTATGGTTTTCTAACCTACAAAAAACTAGCTTTTTGCAGGATAGCAGAATTCTGCTTCCTTTTGTTCATGGGGCAGGTTGACACGGGCTATGAAAGAAGAATAAAAGAACTGATTAGCTTATATACATTCAAAATATATAATTGTATTTTGCTTTTCATCAGTCCTATTTGACAATGACATTGGGTGGTAGATGGGGCTTACTACTTTGTTTCCCCATCAGGTCTGGGACATCTATATGCTTAAATTCCACATCCTCATCCTCACATAATAACTTTGTTAACATCTCCTTATTCTCTTTGGTAATTTTCCTTGCCTCATCCCTGGCTTTCTAGTGTGGTGAACTCCTTACAGAAAGCATTGATTACATGGTAACATTGGGGAGTCCACTGAGCTAGGCCTGATCTGGTTGTGCCACTCTCTTCTGACTGACTGCCATACTACTTCTCTGAGCCTCAATTTTTCTCCTCTCTAGGAGGGAAGGGACTGTTAGGCTGTATGAGTCTAAAGTCCCCTTACACTATAAAATTCCAGATCTATTCCTTGGTAGATACAGTCATTTCAGAGACTGTCTAGGCTACTGATGAGCCAGAAGTATGACTCTGCCGGCCAGAAGAGACAGGAAAGGCAATTTGATCCAGGCTACTACCTACAGGAGGCTGAATTCCACAAACTTCACATGCCAAATAATTTATTCTGTCAAACAGTTAAGGTTAACTTTTTATAAAAGAATAATATGTGATCATGGCAAATGCATTCTGTTTCAGAAATGTTTAAAAGGAAGAGGTAAAAGTCCCCTCACCATCTCCATTTCTAGAGGTAACCACTTTAGTGTATACTTTTTTCTTTTATGATTCATCTAATATTTCTTTAATCATAATTCTAGTTCCATAGGTTTTCATGTTATGGCAATTTGTACCCGAGTTTAATGACAGAAAAGGCAACAATTTCTAAATTGGTGGTAAACATTTCTTTACAATTTTTAATGTAACACCATTTATTAAAATAGGCAAACTATAAGATGAAAATGAAGGCAACAGAAAAGCTCAACTTTTCACAACCAACAAAATTAGCACAACCTAAGAAATAATTTAGAAAAAAGTGTTGTTAAAAAGACATAGCATTAAGTATACATATGTAACAAACCTGCACGTTATGCACATGTACCCTAGAAAGTATAATTAAAAAAAAAAAAAGACATAGCAATTTCCATTCTATTTAATGCACAAAATCACAGCAGATAGCAGCAAAGGACTGGGCAGGGCGGAGGGACATTGAGGATAATTTGATAATTCACATTGTGATTACTCTGCACATTGATGAAAGATAATTCACACTTCTAAACCCTCAAGACTTCCCTTTTTAGAGAACCAAAATAAATCCAAGACACCTTGCTGACACTTCTCACCCCTAAACAAACTGATGATTTTCTTTTCTTGAGACAAAGGCTCGCTCTGTTGCCCAGGTTGGAGTGCAGTGGCATAATCTCAGCTCACTGCAGCCTCCGCCTCCCGGGTTCAAGCAATTCTCCTGCCTCAGCCTCCTGAGTAGCTGGGACTACAGGCACTCACCACCACGCCCAATTAATTTTTGTATTTTTAGTAGAGACAGGGTTTCACCATGTTGGCCAGGATGGTCTCAATCTTTTGACCTCATGATTCGCCTGCCTCGGCCTCCCAAAGTACTGGGATTACAGCGTGAACCACCGCTGATGACTCTTTTACACATAAAACTGAAATAGTTGTGGCAGCAAAAGATTTTGATGGCAATGAAAGTTTGTAAACTGTACTTCGATCTCTTTTTCTTATTCCTAAAGTGCAAGAGGCAGGGTTCTCAATCTTTCAGTAGTGCTTCTCCTGTAAATAATCCTTCATTTTGTTTGGCAAAGGCAGTTTCTGACTTAAGTCTATTCTGGTATACTGATATATAACAAAACGACACAGGTATTGCAACAAGTGCACCTGCATGAACCAAGACACTGACTTGGCCAGTCTGACAAGGTAAGTTGCAGATCCAGGCAGCTGAGACGTTGAATAACAAAAAGCTCCATTTTCAGAGTCCTTGATGGAATGCTCAATTAGATCAACTATGGATGTATGTCCTTCCACATCTGGCTGTTCATAAAAGCTAAACCTACCATTTGAGTGCTCAATTCTAGTGTGAAGTGTTTCACCATGGGAGCGAAAGCTGAAGCTTAAAAGATAACACTCTTCAGAACTGTCCTGATCAAGGAAAGAACCATCTGGCACACTTGCTAGCTTCCCTTCTGCCTCCCCACATGTGATTGGTCCCCAGTACCATCCTTGTTTTGCAAGGTTTTTCAGCTCCTCTGTAAGACTTGTCACTACCATGGGACCACTGCTTTGCACTGAGACATAAACTCTTGCAACACCACGAGCAGAGTTAAGATTAAAATTCAGATGACAGAGCATACTTTCAGCTACATGGGCTTCTGTGCCAGTAAGTCCACTGAAGTTCCTTTGGATTTGATTATTCTGCATTGCAAGTAGCAATGGTGAGAGTGGAGGGACATCATCGTGACCCACTCTCGGGCTCTGCAACATGACTCCCGTAGTGCCAGTCAACAACCCATTTATGGACTGATCCACAAAGATCTCTGGGGCAACAACTAGGTCCTGGACTACCTGGCTCTCATCTTCAGGGAAAGAGCGCCCTTCCACTTGAGGAGGAACCACAGAGACTTCCATGGCAGAAGAACTGTCCAGACAATAGCTACGTGATCCTTCCAAAGGACACATCCCCTCATCTAAAGGCACAGTATACTGAATGTAGTCCTGAGGCAGAAGTCCAATAACGACAGGCACATGTTCATCCGGGCAAAGATACAGGTCTCCGTTCTGAGAAGCTGAGCTTTTCAGTGAATTGGCTTGTACCTGGCACGCGGTCTCAGACTGAAGGTCGTGGAAATCCTTCCGGACGCCATTCAGGGGTGGACTGGGGCTGGAAGAGTGCTCTTGACTCTCACCTCCATCTTGCTGCACGTCTCCTCAGAGTTTGTGGGCTGAAGAGGCCACGGCATGGGACCGCAGTGATGGCTGCAGAGGCAGGTGGCCTTATCGGCCTCTGAGCTCCCATGTCTTTAAAGATTATCGGTGCTGAGGAGGAGGAGAAGGTGTCCTCATTGGCAGAGCTCCCAGAGGGTGTGCCCACCTTGCCTTTTGGCTTCTGTTTGGCAGAAAGCCGCCTTTTTAACGTACCCATCAAGCTTTTGCTTTTTGATCTGTTTTTTTTCCCGCCTTTTTCATCTTCCCTGTTGATATCGCAGCTGGCTGTATCTTTACCATAGCAGCTACCAAATGAGGAATTATCTTTCCAAAGTCACTGGCTAGCGATGGTTGTTGTACTACCATGAAATCAGTTTATTTTTTACTTTTATTCAAGTTAAAAGATTTCCAGAAGGTTTTAAGACTATTTTTTTCATTACGACTAGTTACCTAATCCAAGGGATCAAAATGGAGGGGATTCACTTCTGTCATGATGGAATGAGATGGTCGGCCAGGCGCGGTGGCTCACGCCTGTAATCCTAGCACTTTGGGAGGTCGAGGTGGGCAGATCACTTGAGCCCAGGAGCTCAAGACCCGCTTGGGCAACACAGGAAGAGCCCGTCTCCGAAGGCGGCCGGGCTCCACTTCCTCGCCCAGGACCGGTGCGACGGCTGCGCTGGCCTTTCCTCCAGCAACTCCTCTTCCCGCCTCCTTCCTCCTCCTCCTCCAGCTTGTGTGTACTTTTTAAAGATTCACTATATGCACATGCAAGCACATGACTTTATCTCCATTTCTCTTGCTCTCCTTACATACATATTTTAATATATTATTGCCTTTTTATTTAACTGAATAGGTCATATCATATATAATTTGACAGCTTTTGTTTTGCTTTTCATTGAGCAATGTATCTTGGACATCTTTCATTATCATATCACCTCATATCACTCTACCTTTTTAATGAAAGCCTAGTATTCTGTTACGGATGTGCCAGCACTTTTCAGTGAGATCCCTCTTGATGTGGTTAAGGTTGTTTCCAGTTTTTCTGCTACTATAAACACTTATAAAAGTGTTTCTGAAGGATAAATTCCCTGGAAAGACTTCTTGGTGAAAGGGTATATACATTACTTGTTTTTTTAAATTTGCTATTGTACATTTTCAAAATAATTATTTATTCATTAAACATATAGAAACTAATAAATAAGAAAACAAAAACAGGCCATAATCCAATTGCCCAGATAATGTATTGATATGAAAAATAAAATTAATATACACACATCATGTCCATATATCATAAGTAAGGCACAATGAAAAGACATACAAATAAAAGGCTCCCCTACCTCCTATTATTCTCTACAAAGGTAACCATGTTAATGGCTTCTTGTATATACTACTAATTATTTTTGTTATGAATATAAGCCAGTTTATAAAATAGATAATTTAAAATTTTATACAAATAAGATCATGTTCTACACCTTGATTTTTTCCACTTACTAATATACCTTAGCGAGCTTTCTAATTTACATATTTCTTCCCATTAATCTCATTCTTTTTAATAGCTATGAGCGTTCTATTATTCAATGAAAAACAATTTGTTTTACCAGTAGCATGGCTGATAGCTAGGTAGCTTCACTATTTTGCTATTATAAGCAACGAAGTAATAAATATCATCTAACAGTAAGCTGTTGAGTAAAGAGTATGAATGTGAAATTTTGATAGGTATTGCCAGACTGCCTGTAAAAGTGTAGTATTAATTTACATGCCCACAAATAATATATGATTTTCAACTTCCTCACACTCTTGTAATAGTTACGTATACTTCAACATTTGACTTTCCATTCTGATAGGTAAACAATTTTATTTTTAAATTTTGCGTTTCTTCAGTTATAAGGTTAAGCATCTTCTTATATGTTTATTGGATATTTGAACATTTTTTTACATAAAATCCCTTTTTATTTATTTTGTTTTTGTTGTTTAGGCAGTTTGCTCTTTCAAAACATTATCTGCAAATGAAGAATGTTATTGCTCCTTCTTAGGTAATGATTGCAAATATTCTTAGTTTGTTATTTGTACTGTTGTATTTTGACTTTTCTTTTGTACATTACTTCCTATCATAGAGTGAGTTTTTAAATATTTAGTGAAGTCTTATTTAATTTCCTTTTCTTTTTTGGCTCTTGAGTTTTAGATTATAACTTCTCTTCATCAATATATTTAACAAATTACCCATGTTTTCCTGTAGCAAACTATAGTTTAATCTTTAGCCATTTAATCCTTAATCAATTGGAATATACTTTGATGTTTGATCTGAGAACCAAGTGAACAGCCAAAATTTCTCGGACGTTTCCTTTACAGCATAAGATTTCTACATGTTTCATCATTCTAGTCATCCTCTGAATTTTTTTTAGTGCATTAAGGAAAGTACATGGACAAATGGGAAGGAACAAAAGATTTGCAGTTAGACAAAACGGGTTAAATCTCAAGTCTACCTAGGTTACCTAGATAACTTGGGGAAGTCACTTAACTTCTTTGAACCTTAGCTTTCTTCTCAATAAAATGAGTATACCTACCTACCTACCTATCAGGGCTGTTGCAGGTACAAACAGGCATTCAGTAAACAGTATCTATTATTATTGTTTTAGCATTTCTTCAAAGAGCTGTGATTATAAGTGATGAATTAAATCTAATGGAAATTAACCAACACAGAGTGCGATATATTAGTTACTTCATGCTTTTTTAAAAAAGAGGAACACAACATTTTAGGACTAGAAAAGCCTTAGAAACTTGTTTATCTAGCACTTATACATTAGAGATGAACCCCATAAAAGAAGGGACTGGCCCAAAGTCATACTGAAGTTAGCATAGAGATAGGACCAGCCAAGAGCACCTCTTGCCAAGCCCAGAGTTCCTTCTAGTTTAGCAGATGTGCTCTGTGAGTTTGTTTCTTTTTCACTGGACCGATAATACAATCTTATTCATTTTAGGCCCAAATTTACATGGGCCTCTGCATTTTTGAAGAGGTGTGTTGCTGCTGTTATCCCGAACAATATCATAGTGCCCTTGTTCCTATTGATTTCTTCCCTGGTTTTAGCAAACATGTTCTCCAGTCATTCAGATTTTTCAAGATCACTTTGATTCTTATTTCTTTCCCTGAGGTTTGAGTTTTTAATCAGTAAACCTTGCACAAATAACATTTTCAAAAGTATTCACAGTTTACATCATTGATATGACATTTTAAAATACCAAGTGTGACACAGCCTCATATATTTATTATTATTGTTATTATTATTTTGCTTCAGTTTGAACTTTTTCATCTGGATACATGGATTCTCAAGTTCTGTTTAGAGTCCTCTTCTCTCCGAGAAAAATTCTTTTCTTGAAGCATACATTCTCAAAGATTGGATGCCACTAATTATTGTTGAGATTAATAATAATAGTTAACATTAATTGAGCATCAGGTATGTACATAAGAGATATTTATATGTTATCTCATTTAATCCTCAGGAGGGTGGGATTATTTTTCACATTTTACTGATAAGAAAACTAGACTCAGAGACTCACTGACTTACTCAAATTTATATGGTGGAAAGAGGCTAAGGATTTAAAATAATGTAATACTCCTGAGTTCTTAACTACCAATTTACACTGTAATTTAGTATCCTGTCTAATTCCGAGGGTCTACGCCTACAAGATTCCAGTTCTGAAACCTGTCTTTCAAGGGCATAAGTCAAGCTCCCTGAAACTGGCAGCAAATGATTGTGTGTTTTGCCACTCTGCTCTGCAGTGGTCCAAAAGCAACCTTATCTAGAAATTATGGCCCAACTTATAATGATTAGATCACGTAGGGCTAAGGTAAAAGGCATTTTCAAGCTAGAACAATTTCATTTATTGCTACCTCTTTATGTATATGACTTGCATTGGATCATTAAAATATTTATATTCCGGCCGGGCATGGTGCTCACACATGTAATCCCAGCACTTTGGGAGGCCAAGGCGGGTGGATCAAGGTCTCAGGAGATCGAGACCATCCTGGCTAACACGGTGAAACCTCGTTTTTACTAAAAATACAAAACAAAATTAGCCAGGCACGGTGGCGGTCGCCTGTAGTACCAGCTACTTGGGAGGCTGAGGCAGGAGAATGGCATGAACCCGGGAGGTGGAGCTTGCAGTGAGCCGAGATCATGCCACTGCACTCCAGCCTTGGCGATAGAGTGAGACTCCTTCTCAAAAAAAAAAAAAAAAATTGATATTCCATATGTTTTGGCATCCTTTGCCCAATAATGTTGGTAATGAATAGAAATTTGGGAACTTTTAGTTGACTTCTAGTTGTGTTGCTGCTGTTGTTTTTCAGATCCTAATGTGAATATGAGTGGTTTACCATCCCCAAGGTCAATCTTTTTTTCTTTTTGTTTTTAAAAGATATCATTATATTTGCTACTTCTGCCACTAGGGGCCTTGGCCTGGGGCTCCAGGGGTTCCCTGAATAAATGACGATTCTCTGGAAATATTTGTCTGTTTCTTAGTACTATAGAATGAATGATATCAGAATCAGAGGATTTCAAAAATAGAGGAAGTCTTGTGATCTTCTTCAACCCCAGTGTATATTGTTAGGCTGATTCAAACATATTCTTATACCCTTGTCCCTCACTATGTTGACTTTTTAAAATTTCTCTGATTCAGCCATTTCTGCATCTATGCACATGCTATTTTCCATATCTAGAACATTGCTTCTCACTCTTTCCTCATCTGGAAAACTTCTAGTTCTTAAAGACTCAATTCTAGTTCTTAAAGACTTAAAAAACTGAGTTGTGTAATGTATCTATTTATAAGCTCCTTAAAAGTCAGATCTCTGCTTACTGGAACTTGTGTTCCTGGCATAGGGTCAGGCAAGTAATAGGTGCACAAGAACAAAAGAGGAGAGTAAGTGAATAAGCAAGTGGGTGAGTGAATAATATATTCTCGCATTATCCCAGGCAAATGATCATCTAACCTCCATGGATCAACACTAATGAAGAACTCACTGTCTTTCAGGAAAATCCATTCTATTTGGGTGAGCTACAGTGATTAAAACAAACAAACAAAAAACAAGACAGTTCTTTGTGTTGAATCTTTCTTTCCACCTCTTGGTTTCAGTTCTGCCCTCTGACGGCTCAGAAAACAATATTTCTTCTTCTATATGATCCTAATATGTGAATGCATTTTTCACTTTTCCAGGAAGTGATCCCACTCCCTTCCCCATCTCTTCATATCGTTCTCACCAAGTGACCATTTGCTTCTGCTTGCATACCTCCAGTGTCAGGGAACTCTCGTTCCCTGGTTTCTAAATTCCGTTTTTTGTTATCTCTTATGGGTGTTATTTCCAGCATCTTGATATCGTGTAATATCTCATTAGAGACTCAGGTAAGTGAATGTGAGATCAAATATGACAATATGGATGCTCACCCTATGACTCACTGTACTATCTTTTAATGTGTGCCTTCTATAGTGCCTAGAGATAAACACAGTATTGAAATAAATTTGTTTTTAAAAAAGTATCCACTGAGTTATTTCACTTTCCAATTTAAAGGAAGAATGAACTAGAGTGACACATAGCCATTGTTAAGCAATGTGCTGTTCAGTGGAGGACAGTGACAGCTAAACACATGATTAAATACTGGGCGGTAAGTGCTAGCACAAGAAAAGGTCAGAATTCTATGGGGTACAGAAGAGGCATTCCTACCAAGGGATGAGGAGGAATAAGGTTTCCTGGAGACAGTGACATTGAGATGAGGTCGTGAATGTTAGCAAGGTGAGGATGGGTGGAGGTTCTCACTGATGGGGAGAGTAGGGTGAGGAGACTAGTGGCAAGAGTATTCCAGGCAGAGAGAGAGGCACACATGGAGGGCTGGAGGTGAGAGAGGGCCTGCACATCTGAAGAACAGGAAACAGTTGTTACTGAAGGGCAGATACTGGAGGAACAAATGTGAGAAAGAAGTGATGAAGAAAAAGATGATGATGATGATGATGATGGTGATGATGGTGATGATGGTAGCTGACATGTATATAACACTTAATATGTGCCAGGCACTGTTGTAAGCATTTCATATACAGAAATTCTCTTAGCCCTCATAATAACTGTATGAAGTAAGAACACACAACAATCCCCATTTTACAGAGGTGGTAACTGAGGCACAGATTAAGTAACTTGTCCAAGGGTACATTGCTAACATATAGCAAAGTCAGGAATGAAACCCAGGCAGTGCGGTTTAAGCATCTTCATTCTTAACCATGACATAGCCTCTCAAGGATCTGGTGATCCAGGGCATGATAAGCCATTAGTATATTTGACCATAATGAGGAGTCATTCCTCAGCTTAAAATTGAGAAATATTATTTTAACATCACTCTTGTGCCCCAGGAGTGCTTACAGGTAGAGAGAATGTACAGGAAGAGAATGTGCAGGAAGCATGTGCATATGGCCAGCCTGGTTGCAAGAATCTGAGGCTGGATGGACCCCCTTGGAGATGCTGCTCAGAAGGCAGAGCAAATGCTCATGGCTGCCAAAGTTTTCCATTACAGCTCATGTCATCTGCCTGCTCTGAAAGCAGTGTCATGGAAGAATATTGGATTTAGACCTGGGAAGGCCAGGATTCAAATCTTGGTCCCTTCCCTTACCAGCTCTATGACTTTGGGTAAATTCCTTAATCTCTTTGAACTTGTTTCCTCATATGCACCAAAAGATGTGAATCCTTCTTTTGTTAGGCTGTTGTCAGGATTGTTAGAGTTTAAGCAAATAAAATGCTTAAAATAATACTTGGTACATGGTAGGTACTTACTAAATAGTTGTATCTGTATTATAGCATATCCATTATCCATGTAACCAGGACTTTTAACTGACTTTTATCAGCAATAATAAAACCAAAGAATATGTTTCAGAGAAGGCTGTCTTAGAATAAAAGTAGCTAAGAATTACAAATTTAACAGAATTATTAACTGCGAAAAAAAACACAAAGGGGTAACCAAATGGGAAAAGGCTAGATAATTGGCACCACATTTCAATTAAAATGAGTCAGGTAAAGAACATAGGGGACTGTTTCAAGCCAATAATTTCACAGTTGGGGGTCTGGGTGGAAGGTGGCAGGGGGCAGCAGGGAAGAAATTGGGGTAGGATCCACATGATTTCTACTTTATTCAGAGAGACTACGGATAGTAAGATGAACAGATGTATATTATGAGTGTATTAAATACATGTAGAAGGCTCCCACTCTTTCTCAAGAGGGAAAAAAAATCTATTTTCATTTTTTCCTGAAGTGATGAGATGCAATGAAGCGAAAATGTAAGTTTTGTTGCCAACTCTGCCATCAACTTATTCAAGCCAGCTAATGAGCTGCTCTGAAAAGTGAAGGTGCTGGGCCGCACCATCTCTAGGGTCCCCTGTGTTGTAAATTTAATTATTTCTATGGCTTAAAAATAACATCTCAAAAGTATTTTATAGTTAATAAACTGTTTTCCTACCTCACATTTGTTACTGAACAAGGTGATACATAAACAAATAGAACAAACACATTCACATGTATTAAATGATCTTATCACATACTTATGCGGGTAACAGGGAAACTGTAAATATCACATTTGATGTTGATTTGTGAGCAGTCTAATGGCTGACATAGAACATAGAAAGAGAGAAAGAAAAAATGCTGCCAGCAGAAGTAGACCTTGAATGCCAGGGTAAGAAGTTTTGTCAATAAGGGGCTATGGAAGGGTTTTACAGAAGCATTTAACACAATAGGACGTGTGTTTATGGGAGAACAACTCTGGCAACAGTGAGAAACTGGGGTTAATGAACTAAGTGAGTTCAGGAAAGGAACTATCCCAGCAGATAACCAGATGGGAGACTATTGAAGTATTACCAATGATACAGATAATTGAGGCCCAAATTAGGCAAATGAGGGTGGAATTGAGGATGGGAGATGCAGCGCAGATATGAGAGAGAAAAACAGAGGAAGGTTCTATGCAGCTGTTCTCCTCAAATACTTCTGGAAGCCAAATAGAGTTTAAATAATATTTACAGTGTTGAGCAGATTGAAAATGGGAGATAAGGAAGGTGTCAAAAAGCTTTAGGATGATTGGAGGTGTGATGATACCATCAATCAAGATGGGAACACAGAATGGAGAGTGGGTTTGGGTGAGAGGATAATGTATTTTGTCTTAGACATGTTGACTTTGCTATGTCTGTTGGATATCTACAGTTTTGCAGACAGTTGGAAAATATCTACCTGAAGCTTAGAGAAGTGTCCAATGTTCAAAATCATTTTAGATTTCATATTCCTATGGTCAGTACCATGGTCAAATTAGACCCAGATGTAGAAGAAGCTTGATATACAAGATGGGGATAATAAGAGTACCACGTCATAGAGTTGCTATAAGGTTAGATTAGTTAATACATGTAAAGCACTTAGAAAAGTGACTGGCATCTAGTAAGGGCATATAACTATTAGCTATTGTTGAACCCTCTCCTGACATCCACAACTTGGATGACTTGGGAGAGTATAAAATTATCTCAGTGCAGGCTCATTTGACCAGGGAAAAGTGCTAGGGTTGTAGGCACTAAAACAAAAAGCACAATCCTAGGAGTTACGAGTCCTGATTTCTCGTCTTGCTGTTAGCTTATTTGACTTTGAGAAGTCCCTTCATCTCTCTGGGCCTCAGTTTCTTTATCTAGAAAGAGAGCTTCACACTAAATCTCAGAGGTCTCTTCTAGTGCTTAATCAACAAATACATTCTATGCTCCATATGTATTTTGTTGACAACTTGAGACAAACAGATCATTATGCATTAAACTTTTCAAACACCCTCCAGCATGTTTCAGAGTGAATGTACTATAAATTGTATTTGAAATGGAAAATTCTAATTAAGTTCCCTTCTCCTCCTGGAGGCTGTTGTACTTTGTGAAGAGTGGTAATATTTCTGACAGTATATGCATTACAGCTCAAGACTAGAATCCTGAAGCAGAGGCAAAGTGAAAAACCGATATTGAATATTTATGTATCTTAGCAGTTAAACATTAACTTCCCTTTAAATTTGGCTTCCTGATGCAAAAACAGGCTTATAGTTTAAAAAAAAAAAAAACTTAGACCTTTAAAAATGTTTTGGCTTACCAGGTCATTTCTAGAGGGATGATTATTTTGGAATCTTTAAATGAAAATAATAAAGTATAATTTGGCTATCCAAACCCAGCTTACTAAAGGCTGAAAGACAGTAACATCTAGAATTCATGCATTTCAAGTAAAAAGTTAACTATCTTTGTAAGAATATATAAACAAGAAATAGTTGAAACCTTATAAAAATATTATACAAATACAAGGTGATACTACTATCTCCAAGCTCTGATTTTTACCTTAAGTCTAGACTTGTTAATCTTTCTGCTTACTTGTCATCTGCAGATAGATGTGTAAGACTTTTCAAACCCATCATACTCAAAATCAAACTCAAAATTTCTCCCAAACATGTTTCTCAAGAGTTTTCTCATTTCCAGCAAACAGTACTACCACCATTCTCCTCTCAAACCACTGAATCAAGAACCTCCATTCATTTCTTCCCCTTCCACCTCCCCATGCAATCCCTTAGTTCACAGCCATATTCCAATTCCACTTTTCTCTAACTCCACCCCATCCCTCTAGGCCAAACTATCATTTTCCCTGGGAATACTACAGTAGCCTTGATGGTCCCTCCATTCTCTTTGTGGCCCACTCCTCCAACCCTCCTTTATCCCTTTTTGACTCAGCAGCTAGAATGATCTCAAACTGCATATCAGATCATGCCTCTCTTCTGCTAAAATCTTTCTTTTGGCTCCTTGTTAGGCTTTGCATGAAATTCAAACTCCTTTCCTCGGACTCTGCCTATCCGTCTTATTCCATCCTATTCCACGCTGCCTACTTTACTGTTTGCTGGCCACAAGGGCCTTCATTCTGTTTTGCATCAGTCCAAGTTTTCTCCAGTCTTACAGAATTTGTGCCAGTGGTCCCTCTGACTGGAGTGCTCTTACCTAGCTTTTCTCATCTTTGACAACTTATTTTCATAAGTGTCAGCTCAAATGTCAATTCCTCAAAGAGCTCTTTGCTGACAATCACATTTAAAGTAGCCTCCCAGCCTATCTCTAACTCACCCGGTTTTACTTTCTTACAGAATTTAGACCCACATGTTATTCTATTTATTATCTCACCCACCCCAAGAGAAGTTTCCCGTAAGTAGGGACTTTGACTGTCTCTTTTAACTCCATACTTTTAGTGCTGAGTATGTGATGTAGATGTTCAACAATATTCCTTAAACTAATGAATGATTATAATTACTAAATCACATAGCTTTATTTAAATCACTAAAATTTATTTGACAACCAGTTATTGTGCACTTGTTATGAGCCAGTCCTTTTCAGAAGGCATTTTTCCTCTACGGGGAGAATAGTTGATGAAACTGAACTCATTGATTCAGCATCTTTGAGGGTGAGGCCCAAGACTTTTTTTTTTTCTTTTTTTGAGACAGGGTCTTACTCTGTCTCTCAGGCTAGAGTGCAGTGACATGACATGCACCACTATGCCTGGCTAATTAAAAAAAAATATATTGTAGAGCAACCAATATGTTCCTTGAAGCACCCAATATGCCTTAAATGTCCTTGCAAACATTGTTAAACAACCACCTCCACATCATCCAAGCCTTTAAACTGTTCAGGCAGTGTCAGACTCCGGGCTGGAAGGCTAAATTCCTATCCTTCAAGATCTGCTTTGTGGCTTCTCACTTCACCCACCAAATGTTCTATCCTGAAATAAGATGTGTGTGTGCTGCTAGACTGATGGATTCCCTTTGGTTAGGGTTAAATTTGAAGCTGAGATCCTTTCTCTGGTGGATGGTGGTAAGAAAAAAGCCTTCTGAATTTGTTCAACATGTTCTCCCTTTTGAATCAGTGGACTAACTGAAAGTGCTCTGTTATTCTTTTTATCAACTTTTTTTTTTTAGTGATTTCTGGGCCTCAGATATTAAAATATCACTATTTAATCTACTGTTAAAACACTATCGATAATAAATTGATTAACTAGATAATGAACTATTCATATAATGGAATACTATGCAATCATTAAAAGCAATAGCATACATGTCTAATATTTTGAAACTAAAAAAAGTCATGATCTATTGCTAAATTAAAGAAAAGCAAGTTGTAGAACTATATGTATATATAACCCCATTTGTTTCGAAAAAGAAAAGTATGAATGATCTTATAGAGAATGCCTCCAACGTTACACAATGAATTGATAACAGAGGCTTTAAGGGGCTATGGTATCATGGTGGGGAGGGGAGAAATGCTGAAGAGGAGAGAATGGGTTACATTTCATTTTATAGCCTTTAACAGTATGTGAATATTGTTAAGTAAACCTGTGGTACTATAACAATTTTAAAAGTCATACAAAAACATTTTAACAACTGAATTTGAGGTTTGTGCTACCTTAGCAATAAAAGACAAAAGGGGCTATGTAGGTAAATTAAAAATACAGTAATATTTATAGAAAACATGAGTCCTAGAGTATTCAAATTTTCAAACATTGCATTAATCCATTCAATAAATATTAACTGAATGCCTTCTTTGGGCCAGTCATTGTGCTATTTTTGGGAGATGGATTGGTGAAGAAAGCAATGGTTCAGCCCTAAGTGACTTAGAATCTAACAGTAGTTCTGAACTGGGTATGAAAATGTGTCCATTTGTAAGGGGGGATGGTATTTTTTGTTGTTAAAATGTCCAAGTCAGGAGTCAGCATTGGCATTAATTGTAGAAGGCACACACGTGTTAAATGTTTTGCAAACTGTAGCACAATCAGGCACAGTGAAAAAATGTCCCTCCAAAAGTGCAATAACACCTGCAAAAAGAAATACTGAATCAATACCATTTTTCACATAAATACCCTAATTCCCAGTGAACCTTATTACTTTGTTCAAACAAGTTCAGTTGGCTAAGTTCTGGGTCAAAGTTATTAACTAGGAATTTGTCTAAATAGTATACAGATTTGAAAGCAATAAGTATGTTCATTTCTACATATCCTATAATATTCACTAATTTGTTTTAGTTTACATAAACTAATCTGAGTGAGATTGTAATGTAGGTGAAAAGGGTTCTTGTTTCCTTTTTTCCTCATACACAGTTAATCTTGTTTATAAGCTTTGGAATCAATTTTAAAGGAAGGAATAGTGCTGTCTCCAGAGACATATCTGTCAAACAGTCCACTCCTAAAGCATCTGAAAGGCTTGAGCAGGAATAGGATACTAATGGAATCAATCTTGGTCAAAATCTGTTACTGCAAAACTCAAACTCTGGCTGCTGCATGCGGGACTCACCTGATGTTTTTTTCATCATAGCTCCTCAAGATAATGACATTCTTTTGTGTTTGGGCTTATGTGTATCTTGGCATCTGGCTGTTGCCCATAATTACATCTTAGTATTTCTTTGACTTATTCCTCACCTAAAAATAAGTTAATCATCTCATTGCCTAAAAGCTCCCAAGAAACAGGTTTTGTGAGTTTAGGCAAACTGTGTCAAGAACTCTTAAGTCCCCTCTTCTCAATTACTTTAGTCAGATCTTCCCAATTGCAATCAGTCAAATATTTTTGGGAAGTCAAAATCTTCCCAACTGCAATCAGTCAAATCAAGAGCAGGAGATCTGAATAAACAGAGATGCTTGAAAATCAACTTGTATTCACCACTATGAATGAGAAATAATATTTATTAAACTATTTCTCTTCAAAATATCTTTTGCTTTTGTTTTTTCCTTTCTAATTTACTATGCTAGTTCTAAGCATTGATCTAAACTATTGAAACAGGCTGTTTCCTGTTTATTTTGAAAAATTTCAAATTATAGAAAACTTTATAATAAAAATTCATAAAGATTCAACAGTTCTTAACATTTTGGTACATTTGTTCTCCCTCTTCCTCCTTCTGTCTCTCTCCACTTATCTACCTATCTGCCTATCAGAAGACACACACACACACACACACACACACACACACACACACACTTTTTCTGAACCATTTGAAATATGTTGCAGACATTATTCCACTTCCAGCCTAACATATCAGCAAGGCATCTTCTCAGTGTAAAGATATTTTCTGTATAACCACAATGCCATTATTACTCCAAAGAAAACCAACAAAACTAATATTTTATACCATTTAATATATTGTACCTATTCAAATTTCCTAAGTTATTCTCCAAATGTCTTTTACAGATTTTTTTCTTAACTCCAGGATTTGATCAAGTTTTATGCATTGCATTTGGTTGTTATTATGTCTTTAGTCATTATTAGTCTAGAACATTACCTACATTTTTCTTTAAACAAAATTTACTCTTTTCTTAAAAAAAATTTCAGTCAGATGCTTATAGAGTGTTCTGAATTTTGAATTTGTCTGATTGTCTCTTCCCAATCAGAATCAGGTAAAACATTTTTAGCAAAATCCATTGTGTAATGCTGTGTATTTCTTACTATGTCATAGCAGGAGGCTCAAAATATATGGACCACCAGATCCCTTCATTCAAAAGGCACCTTTCTATTTTGCAAATAACAATCTATAACGTGGTTTGAGACCATGTAAATATCTTTTTTCCAGTAAACTTTAACCCCTAATTTTTTTTAGCATCTATGGATTAGCTTTCTTGAAACAGTTATTTTGTTGCAGGTTAAAAAATGCTTATTTTATAATTCTTTATTTCTTCTAGAATTATTAGCTGGCATTATTCTGTGCAGGAGAGCTTCTCCTTTATATATATATATATTTTGTTCCTCTATAATTCTGGATTTATTTTTGATATATCATGACTTTATAATTTTTTATATATCATGTTTTTGATATATAATATTGTTCTTTTTGACATATTTTTTGATATAGCATGATATTATAACTTATTACCATGTGATAGACTTCTAATTGATGTTTGCTTTTCCTCCAATCTCTGTCTCTCTCCCATCCTCCCCCTTCCTTTCATCTACTCTCAATACCTTGATGGTCATCTTGTATATCACAACCATTCTACTTTTCTCTAAATACCGCCTTTCACATTTTATAGATGCCACAGATGCTCATGTTCATCAGTGTTCCTAACTGCTTGTAAATTATGTGCAAATTTCTTAGCTGTATATTTAAGCCCTTTCACAATGCAGCTTTTACCATAACCCTCTCTAGTCTTTTTAAGACCAGAGACTTCTCTGATATGAAGGAGCGTTAGAGTGGATTCTATCCAGTCCTCCCATATCATTGGTGGAAAGAGTGAGGCGCAGGGAATGAAGTTATTTTCCAAGGTCACTCAGTGTATTTGTAGTAGAGTCCAGATGAGAATGCTAGAGTTCAGTGTCCTACATTACACACCTCCTCTCCTAAGCAAACCCTCTGCTGCTGCCAGAAGCTTCATGTCCATCCCTATCCTAATGTTCTCTTGGGCCTAACTTCCTCCTCCTCGTTTTACTTCCTGTTTTCCTGGATTCTTTGAAGTCTTGGCCTTCTCTCTTGTCCAGGTCAGGTTCTATCTTCCCAGATCTCCTGTAATCATGATGGTCTGTGACACTTACTTGGCCATCAGCTCCACAACCTGGCAGCATTACATGAATTTTGGTCCTCCTTTACTCTTTTGTTACTATTTTTAAGGTGAGAAGTAATGCAAGCTCATTTTAAACAACTAAAACAATACAAAAGAACAGCAAGTAAACTGTGAACATCCTTCTATCGTAACCTTCAGGTAACCACTGATAATAAACTAGGCAAATGAACTCTACACACTTTCCGTACACATATTTACATATCCCCAGTTACATTCCCAATGTCTAGGATAGTGCCTGGTTCCTGTCAGTGAGTGCAAAACATTCATGTTTACCTCCATATGTAGTCATTGTTTTAAAGAATGATCCGATACATGATGTGCTGTGATTTGCTTTCTTTTTCTATTTATCTTTTTAATGAATAAATATCAATAACTAGACTATAAGCTCCAAGAAGGCAGTGTCAGACACTGTTTTAGTCTTCTTGTTTTCCCAGGATGTGGCACAAATTGCTGTCCTCATAAATTATTATTGAGGGTGACTACAGCTTTATGTGCTTGATGAATCTCTTCCTCAACTCTGAAGAAGCTTTAAGGTTCACAAAGACTCCTGTTCCTCTAAAAAGGAATTATTAATCAGCTCACTAAGGATTTCATGGCCAATTTCAGTTTCTAACAATGAAAACAATGTAAACTAGAAAAGAAAGTAAAGCGAGGAGAATAATATAGCAGACAGGAAGGACCCTGGAAAGTGGCAACCAACTTTGCCACCTTAAAGGGTGGAGTTCTCTACACTGGAGCTGCCATCTTGAATGTTGACTGTTGTGTTAGGCAGACCACATAAATAGAGCCTTAACTCTAAGCATTATTGATTTCATAAAATGCTCCTAGACATTTGGGAGAACTAGAAGCAGCAACAGAATCATTTCAAAACTCTCCTGAAAAGATAAACTCCATACAATCAGGAGTGAGACAGAGTGACCATCCTCTGGAATTACCTCTCCTTCATCACTTTCCTTTGTTCTCTCAAGCATATATCAAGACTTCACAAAAGCAGTCAAGGCTGTGCTGAATCTTTCACTATCAGTCCCAAGTGGATATTGTAAGCATCAGAAAAATTTTCCATTTACACAGGCAGGGAGGTATTTTCAGTAATTTAAATCTTTTCTAATTACTAACCAATACCCGCTTTCCAGCCTCCCAGTTTAGCACACAGAATGCTGCTCCCTGAAGAAAACAACTCTTCAGCAAGGTGTGAGTTTCCATGGTTAGTTACCAGAGCTTCAGATGTGAATGGAGCTGCAAAGTCACAATGCCTTCAGTAGATAAAAACATCAAGAAATAAAGCTCCACTGCCATCGTTCAGTTCCTAGCACAAAGTAAATGCTCAGCAAATAATAGGAAGGAGGGGAAAAGCGAATCAGAAAGGAGAACAGAAAAGAAAAGGAGAGAGGGAATAAAGAGGGAAGAAATCTAGTCAATTGGCTTTCAAACTGTGACCAACAATTTAAGTGTGGAAGGAGATCACTAATAAAGATAATAATAGTTACTGAATACTGAACAAAAGGGTACTGTATTAGGCTTGTTATTGTTAATCCTCCCAAGAACTTTGCTGAGGTCAACTTTAAGATGGGGAAACTGAGGCACAGAACGATTAGATGCTTCGAAAGTGGCAGAGCTAAGATAAGAGATCTGGTCTGTGTGGTGCACAAACTGTGTCCTGCGTCCTTTCTCCCCTACTTAATCTTCCCTCTTCTCTTACAATACCTGCTCTCTCCAGCCTTAGGGATGCAGGTAACAATTCTGTCTCTGACAGCCACCAATGTCGCTATGTGCTTCCAAATCTACTTCTGTCCCCCACGCATACACATTCCCTTCCCCATAATATCACATGCCTTCTCACAGCAGCCTCAGCTCCTGCTAGTGCCTGTCATCACAATGGGCCACTTTGCTTTTCCATCTCAGTAAACAGCCCCCTCCAGGCATATTGTAGTCTCATCTCCAGGGGCTATTTCCCTGTTTCTTCAGGGCGAGCTTGATCAGTGCAGGGACCAGCTTTCCTCAACAGCTCTGCCACTTTGGGTATTACAGAGAACACAACAATCCCCCAGAGCATTTTAAAGTCAAATCCTTTTAATATCCCTGTGGCCAAATTCAGTGTCTGCTCACCCAGCTCCTTCCTTGAACTATGCTTCAGCCTATACTGGGGCCAGTCCTGTGAGAGGCTGGCTGCAGGCTCTGATCAGTGGTGGGCTCTGCCACATCTTGTGAGACCAAGAGGCATTAAGTCAGTAAGCACAAAGGCAGCAGTCATCCAGAAGGGGAAGAAGCACTGGAGGCTGCCTGAAACAGGGGACCTGGAACTCTCAAACTTCATTCACTGTACTAACAGTTGCCAGCATCAGAACAAAATATATATGACTAGCCCTTGCTGCTCTTGGCATGGGGAGTTCCATGAAACTAGACATATAATTCTGCATTCTTTAAAATCATCATCCTCCATCTTTTCCCTTTCCAAGTTTGAACTGCATGCAGTTTCCTATTGCATTGTTTTCTCTTTTGTTAAACTCCACCTGGAAGAGTTGCCACGTACACTGCACTGTACACTGTATACCATACACTGCACACTGCTCTGCAAAGGTATGGTGCCTTGATTCTCAGTGTTTTTCCTCTCTATTATGCCCTCCCCTTTTCCTCACATTCTCCCCGCAGGATCTCACCTCTGTGATCCTCTCCTGATCTGTCTCTCTGCGTCTGTGACTAGATTCCCTTCACTTCTCCCTTCCTTACCTTTCCTCTGCGGCTGGGCTGCATCTATCTCCTCCTCCTGCAGCTGGTCTCATTTGCTTTTTCTTACCACCTCCCTCTGAGTGATCTGCCTCTACTTTCCTGCTGCATCCTCTCTTCTCTTCCCTGGTTGATGTATCCTGCTTTATTGGGAAGACAGCCTATGACTGACTGTTTACCACCTAAATTTCTGGAATTGTGTTATCCTTTAGAAGTCCAAACTGACATGCTGTGAGAGTCTCATAATTAGGCTTATAAAAATAAATCTGTCTTGTTCCACTGTCAATACAGCTAAAACACTGGGTTAGTTGTCAAATACAGGCAAGCCAGAGGAGCTTGCTCCTGAAAGCTAAAATAGCAAAATTATCTGTGCTAGCATTTTGAAATTCTATCTTAGGCTGTGTTGCTTATACTTAATGTTCTGGGACTCTAAGTCAAGGACAAGCCTCAAGTTAGGGTTTTTCTATGTAGGGCTTCTGGAGAAGCTCTTTAGGATTTATAGGTCTCTGGAGCTTCTTTAAAATCCACTCGTTCCTGTCTAATATAGAGACCTGCTGCAAATCAAAGAATCAGCTGAATGTTCAACCCCCTTCTAAATATCATCATTATAAACTGAATGTTCTAGATTCTATATTTGCTCCTGATCTGACCCTTAGTCCTTGCCTAGAACCAGTCAGTCAACAATAGCTCAACTTTGGGCTTTTGGGTATGTGCGTAGCTCAAGGTTTATATCATCTGCCTTGTAACCTCCATATCTTACCCATCCTTTGCCAATATTTTGTTCCCTCTTAAAAGTATGAAATAAGTATGGAAATGTTTCAATTTTGGTATAGCCCTAAGATACAAAATATGGGCTGAAGAAGCACTAAGGGGAAAATTCACATTTGGAGATGTGAAAACCATGAATATTATATTAGAAGACAGATGCATGCATGCCACCCATTTGCAGAGACTGCATTGTTGCTAAATATTGCTTCTCTTCAAAATTATGCATAATGAGAAAGTCAGGTAAACCAGGAAAACGTATGGATTTTTGGATGAATAGGAGACTAAGCAAATAACTATGCATAGAAAGCATAAATCACTCACCAACAAAATGTATAATCTACAATGTGTTTTCCAGGATAATGTGTGTGAAGGTATCTGTCGTATGCATACAAATTCAGCCTTCTTTTCTCTTTTTATGGGGCTTGGGAGTGTTTGACAAGGTAAATTATTCTTCCTGAGCACAAGTCCACCTGAGGATTAGTGAATGGGTGTGATTTTCAACCCAAACAACTTGTATTTAGCCGCCTTCTTTCTGACACCTAGAAGTTCCTGGCTAATGTTATTTATCAAATGCTGTGTGCAATAAAAACAAGTATTTCCCCAAAGAAAGTAAATTGTGCTGCAATTATTTATGTGTATGTGTATGTATATATGCTGTGTATAAAAATATAAATAATTTTGGTAATTATTGATGAGTAGATAATACCTTAGCACGTTTATGTCCCTTAAAGGAAGAAAAATCCAGGGATAGGTATATTTTCAAGAAGGCTCGGTGGATTTGGCTCTGGCTTCTGTCACCATTTAGCTTTGGAATTTTGTGCTTTAGTTCCTTCATTTATTAAACAAACAACAAATAAACAAATATTGTGCAAGAGGGACTCTGATATTCCATTTGGAGTTATGATTCTGTGATCCTATCTTGTTTTAAAATACCTATATACTGTAAAACATTTGATTCTGCAAAGAGCTGTGAGCCTATTGTGCCTTTTCCCATGCAAAAGTGATTCTTTTGTTTACTCATTCATTCTAGAAACATTTACTTGTGATTTACTATGTTTGTTTATGATTTACAATAGGTTCTGTGCCATGTCCCACAGATTCAAAGATTATTTACACACAGCCTCTGTTCTTGAGGAGCTCAGTATATATAAGATGACCTCTTAATTTACAGAATTTTATCTCAAAGGCCTAACTGTAGAAAGTCAAGCTTTCTATGCAAAGAACTCAATATGTACCCATAATTCCAGGTCCTGACGCTAATTGGTATTGTATTTTGGAGAAGTGGTTTATCTTTTGTATTAAGTCTCTGAGGTAGTGTAATAGAAGGGAAAGAGTGTGGGTTTTGTCCAGCAGACTCAGGTTTGGAATTTTGACTCTGCACATCTATGAAGTGATGATAGGAATATCTACTTCAAAATGGTTGCAGAGTTATATTGAGAACTGAATAAGGTGATGCAAATGAAAATCCACTCAATGAATGATAGCTTTTGCTTTTACTATGGGAAACTGAACAATACTTCTGCTTTGTTTAAGCACCCCTTTCAAATCAGCAAACCAATAAATTCAATTTTTTCTGGACTAAATTATTTGAAGACTCTTTTCTTAGTATAATCTACAGCTGTAACCTCTATCCAAGAGTCTGTATTAGGTTGAACCACACAAAGTTGACAATATTTAACTTGACCTACAAAAATGGCAATTCCATATGGTTCACCCTAATACCATTTTTAATACCACTAAGAGAAAATTTTGATTTCTACTTTTTAATGTAAATAGCATGTACAATTTCAATTTTTTTCTAGATGAGTATTTCCTCACTAAAAAGTATGTTTAGTGTGTACAATTCATGACATTTGCTGTTTTGATTAAGAAAAATAATGTTAAAATAAATCTTCCTGGTTCTTTTTTCCAAAATAGTTTTAGGAAGTTTAAATTTGAGTTAAATGTTGTGAAAATTTTAGCCTCAGGAAATGTGAAAAGGGACATTAAAGCCATATGTATTGTTGGCTATCAGGGAAAAGAGTAAATCTTTGACTATTCTAAAAGAACAACATTAAAGTTGTCAGCTAATGAGCTGAAAGTTGTTCTGTGATATATTACTGAGCAAAAGATTAGAGGAAACTAGTATAACAGAGAAAAAGGAAAGAGAGCCTCATTTTTTCCCCTGCTGTATATGTGGCAGAGACAGAGGACTGCGAGTTTGTAGAAGTGTGAGAGAAAAATGTGGGAGAAGTGTTTACAGTGTTCAAAGGAAACTAAAATGAAGACAACTGCTGGGGTACAGGTTTTCAAAACAAGCTAGTTTCTACCTAGAACTTGTCATCAACACACTTTACTAGTAGCTTTTGAACTTCCATCTGTCTACTTGCCTGTGAACACTCTTCTTGGTAGCCACATGTCCTGCTGCCACCCTTGCCTTGGGAAGTTCAATTCAAATCCTACTTCTTCTATGAAATTCTCCCCAGTTACAGGGCATTTCTAGAGGAGCTGTTATTTCCTCTATCCTTAACACTAAAGCAAAATACTTCTATGTCTTCCAACTCTCCCATCCCAAGAGTTTTATAGATGGTTAGTGGTTGTGTTTAACAGTAATAGATGGGCTAAGAAATATATTTGTCCATCTGATATGGCCTCAAGACCATCTAGTCCACATTTATTGAACACCTACAATGTGCCAGGGGCTGTGTCATGTCATGTACCGAGATCAATAAAAATAAGACTTGGGTTTGACATTAAGAAGATCACAGCCTTATGTAGCCATCTTTGAGATGTATAAATGAATAATCCTATGAAGCACTCATGATGTTTCTGAAATTCTTTCCTCAGAAGGTTTACTGGGAATCCTATAATTCTACCATTTGAGATTCACTGTTTTGGACTCAAGCTTGGTAGATATACTATGAAACTCTCGATATAGTTGAAATAATGCTTTGCCTGTTTCCTAACATTCAACCTCAGTGTGAACTCCTTCATCTGATTTCTTTCATTGAAGGACAGACAAGTAAAAGCATGAGGACACTAGACCTCTAGGTACCATAGAGTGTGAGGAGGGACTAGAGTTGTGGGAAATGAACTTTAGGTCAGTTTTTATCTGGCAGGAGCTGCACAATGTTACAGAGTTGAGGAGATGGGATGATGACCAAAAGGCCAATGCCCATTCCTCTTAGAGCTGAGGCTCGTTCTTAGAGCCTTGAGCACTGGGACTGTTGTGGCACTGTCAAAGAAGGCACGACCACTTGCTGTGTGTCAGGCACCGTGATGGTGCTCTACACCCCTTGGCACATTTAACCCCCATAACAATCCTTTGAAGCAGGAGTCATTGGCTCCATTTTATAAATGAGAAGACTCAGTTTGGGGAAGCTAAGTACTTGTCCAAAGTTTGCACATCTAGTTGATAGTAAAGCAGGGTTCAAGCCTCTTGCTGGTTCCAAAGCCATACTTTTCATCTTCTTAACCTTTGAGAAATAAAGGAATCCAGTCACCCTCAAAAGGCAGGTACTATTTCAAGGGAAATACTTTTGAATGCAAGCCCATTTGAGGACCAGCCTTGTGCCATATCAGATGAAGACAATTTGAAAGTGAGAACAAATTTCATTTCCAACATTTTCAAGAGCAGAAACAAAGATTCTTTATAGGATCCTTGTAGATTTAATAAAAAATTCCATCCTTTGCAGGAATGCTTTCTCCCAAGCCCTCTAAATGCCGGCAGATGGTCAGCTGGCTCCTGCTTGAGTAATGACAATGCAGTGACACAAGGCCTTTTCACTCTACCCATAGTGCTTAGCACAGTGAGCAGACA
Organism: Macaca mulatta; assembly: GCF_049350105.2. Taxonomy (NCBI): domain Eukaryota; kingdom Metazoa; phylum Chordata; class Mammalia; order Primates; family Cercopithecidae; genus Macaca; species Macaca mulatta. The sequence continues at coordinate 84,352,346 of NC_133419.1, forward strand.
CATTAGGTGCTCAGTAACATCAGAAAATGGAGACTGGGTAAGGTTGAGTGACATGTTCAAGATCAGTTAGGTGATATATGGTAGAAACAGTATTTGAAACTAAGCCTGTTATGAACTCTTGCTTTTAGATGATGCCTCTTTTGGTTCTAATAGCATTTTCTAGGGCAAAACAAATAAGCCTACCTTCATTTCTGCAGAATGGTCTTACAAGTGCTTTATCAACAAAAACAACAGCAGCAGCAGCAACAAAAAAAATAATAGGGAACATTTATCAAGTCCTTCCATGTGCCAAATGTTATACTAAACACCACATGTGTTATCAATTTCTCCTCATAACAGCCCTATAAGTAGACACAGTCATCATTTTATTGATAAGAAAACTGAAACACAGAGAAGTTAAATAAATTGCTGAAATTCACAATAACAAACAACAGAGTCAGGATTCAGACTCACTTTTTTTCTTTACGTGTACTTTCATTTTTACATTGTAGAGAAAGTAACAACTTCTAAAAAGAGTATATAGATGAGTATAATATAAGCCCATCAGACCAAAAAATATTAGAATGTACTTAAAAGAATTAGGATTTCTGTATTACAATAAATACCAAGATCATACGTTCTTTTGGACCAAATGGTAACTGCATATACATACAAAGCAAGTACTGGCACACCAGAGGTATCAAAAACACCTTCTTTGATGCAGTCGCTTAGGAAGTGTAAGAAATAAGTATCATTCAGCATCTGGATGCTAATAATAAAAGAGATAGAGGCTAAATAAACAGGGCAGTCACTCTAGCCCCTTTCCTGTTTCCAATTTTTAGGGATTTAAGTTTATTCAAAAGGTTTATATATAATCCCATAACTACTATTTCTCTTCTTCAATAATTTCAGAATGACAGGTTTACACAACTTTAAAGCTTGAGCTTCTTCTGAATTCCGAAAGTGTTTGTAAAGTGCTCCTTTACAAATGGGCCGCCTCTTCAAGGGTCAGCTTTACCTGTGTAAGGTCTGCAAGACCATTCTCTCTTAGATACAAGGAACATTGAGGAATACTTCATTCATTCCACAGAGGCTCTTAATTATGTGGAAACTGAATGTACTCTCCTTGGATTCCCTAAAATACTTTCCGTTCAATCAGTTACAGATGGGCCAATGGCCCAAGAAGTATAACCTTTCATTTTCATAATTTCATAGGCACTGGCAATCACTTCTTTGTGGACATTTTCCCCCTTGCTCCAGATTTTGATTAATTCCTCTATCTGAGTTCAGATCCTTCAGAGGGATACCAGTAATGTTCACTGCACTCCACACAGGAACATTTGAGTCCCTATGCTCTCCAAAGATCCACCCATGGCAGCTTCCAGAGTGGATTCCAAGCATTTGCACAGTCAAGAAATGGAAATAGGCAGTGTCCAGATTATAGCCATTTCCAATAATATGGGTTTTGGAAAATGTACTCAACTTCCAAGCTACATAACTTAAGATATCCACTGGACTGGAAACTATCAGTTTGCAGCAGGACTATATTGGGTAATATTAGAAATCATTAATTTAAAGATGGCCACATTTAGACTGACCAAATTAAAGTGTTTCACCTTTTTCCTGGCATGCACCTGATGTGATAATCACTAGGTTGGAGTTTGCAGAGATGAGATAATCTTTGCTGGAAACACTATTTGGCAGTTTCAAGAAAAGACTGCCTTGTTTAAGATCCATTGTCTCACACCCTTCAATTCACCATTATCAACATCTACAAAGGCAAGTTAATCCCTCAAGTCTTTTAATAACATGGTGACCGCATGGGCCATGCTAACTGATCCAGTTCTTATAATGGAGACCTTACTGTGGTTAATAACCTCCTCTGAAGCAAAATTCTCAATAAATTCATTCTGGATAGTTACCATCATGTAACCAGAGGTGGGAAGGTTGGTTAAGGGCCAGCTGACACTGTGACATGCGTTCTCTGTTGGTGACACAGATTCCTGGGGCCAAGAAAATTTATTCCCATAGTGCCTACGCTTTAGCTGGACTGCAAGACTCCTGCAGCCCACCTCAGGGATACACACACAAGAGGTGGATGGAGAAGAGAATGGAAGAAAGCGGCGGGCAAACTGCAGGTTGAGCTTGCTGGGGCAAGCAGAAAGAAGCTGCTTGAATGTTCAATGCCTTTCACTTTACTTCAGCTATTACAGCTACCAAGCAAGGCCATGCTCAGCTCCCTGCACACGGACCTCATGGGGGCCTCTGGAAAGTGCTTCTGATGTCTGCTCAGATTAAAGCAGTAAAAAGGCTTCTTCTTTAGCTCTGTGTGGATCCTGGAGAATACAAACATGTATTCTCTTCAATATCTGACATGGATAAGAGGCCAGCCCAGATCTCTGGAATTATTCATTTCCTATTTTTAGTAGATATGCCGTCAGACCCACTCTGGCTCCTGAGCCCATAGCTTATGCATTACTGTGTCTAATTCCCTCTCTTTCTCTCTCTTTCTTTGGGACATTTCAATTTCCCCTTCACCCTCTAATATATCATGTCCAGGAACCTTAATCCTAGTCTGTGGCTTCTTGATATCTTTATTAAAATGCAGCAACTAGAGTGGAACATATAGCTTAGATAGAGTCTAACCAGCGTGGACACAGAAGGATGTCTGCTTCCCACATTCCAGGACTACATTTCTGTAAATAGGCTCCAGCCTATTAGCCTATTGGCAGCATCATCAGATGGCTACCTAAAACCACAAGATCTTCTTTTAAGGCGCTGCTGCCATATGTCTCCATTCTAAACTGGTACAATTAATTTTGGAACCTGTATTTTCCCAGACTGTCTGCCTTAGCAGACAATTTTGTATGCCTGGTAAATGCAAGTAGTTAATAAGTATTTATAGGGTTTATGTCAATATTTTGCTATCTTATGGCTACTTAGTAGCTTAATGCCTCTGAACCTAAGATTTTTTCATTGGAAAATGGGAAAACAGTATATTCTCTGGCAGTGCCATAGGAGGTTCATATGAGATAATGCATGCAATGTAAAGTGATGTTACTATCACAGATGATCTAGGTTTTAATTCTACACTAGAGAGGTAATTATAACTACTAAACCCATAATCACAGAAACCACAGCCTACAGGTCCTATAACTATCCCAAACATAAGATTATCTGCCCAGATTTCAATCAGAAAACATTTTACAATTCCTTAACCCGAAAGGATGTCCAACGTTTACTTTCATTGCCCTCTGGTGGTTGCTATACAAAAGATATAACTACATTTTGTTTGTTTTACATTTTGATTTTTGAGATGTCAGACACAATATCTTATAAATACTCTTCAAATTTTGTTAGGCTACACGCATTCCTGTGAGCTGGCAACCTTTAAATAATCAGCCTATAATAATCAGAGAGTGCCTAACATTGTGTCCTGTGCAATATAGGTATATACTGCCCATGCATTGTTGGTCATGCATTTATTTTACTAGATCTTTACTCAGAATCTACTGACTTAAAATACTAATCTAGCTTTATTCATTCATTATATATTTATGAGATACATTATATGTCAGGTACACAAGACAGACATTGTCCTGGCTTACAATGTAGTGAGGAAAATGGAGTATTAAACATGTCTTTAAAAATTAGCATGGTAAGTGCTGTCATAGGAAGAGTATGGGATACATGGAGCACATTAAGAGGGGTACCTAACTTGGAGGTGTTTCTGTTTGTCTTGGGAAGGTGGAGTGGGAATGGCGAGAGACAGCATTTAGAGAATATAACAATCTAAGATTTGAAGGATGAGTAGAAGAGTTATTTTGAAGAGGGTGGGGTGGGAAAAGTTTTCAGGAGAGGATACAATGTCAGATATAGTTACATGATGGAGAAAAGATTGACTTTTAGAGATATGGTTGGACAAATTAATAAGAGGAAGCTATATTGAGGAATTTAGACTTTATTTGGATGGTTAAATTATAACCAATGGACTCTGAAAAAAACATGAATGCATGTCTTCAATTTTAATTTCTGATTTTAAAACTTTTATTGTTTAAAGAGAAGTCTTAGGCTGGATAAGGTGGTTCACACCTGTGATCCCAGTGCTTTGGGAGGCTGAGGTGGGAGGATTGCTTGAGGCCAAGAGTTGAAGACCAGCCTGGGCAACATGGTGAGAATCTGTATTTTAAAAATATTTTAAAAATTGGCTGGGCATGGTGACGCATGTTCATAGCTATTTGGGAGGTTGATGTGAGAGGACTGTGTGAGCCCAGGAGCTCAAAGGTTTAGTGAGCTATGATTGTGATATTGCACAATCTAGCAACAGCAAAACCCTGTCTCTAATTAAAAAATAAATAAAATAAAGGGAAGTCTTTATTCATAACATATGTTTAGTCATAACTAATCATAAATTAATTGTTAAAAAACCCTTCGGTGCATCCTTTTTATCACAGAAAGTTCTCTCAAACACATATATTCCTACCATATTGGAACTGGAAAGGCCTTTAAAGATCCTGAGTCTGTGTCTTTTCACTTTACAAAGGAGTGAGAGGATCAGGAGTTTGTTCAGGTTGCCCTGAGTAACTGAATTATTGCTCCTGGGAGCTGTTTGCTTTTCCTAGCCTAGCCGGGTGCTTAAACTCCTCATCCTGTTTATTCAGAGGCCCAATAGTCTCCTGCATCTGGTGTCTTGTTGGCCTGGGCTGTTGATAATTCTTGAACATCCCTGCTTTTCAAAACTTCTGCATTGGACTTCATGTTCTTCCTTTGTGGCCTGATGAAAAAATGGTGGCCTGATGAAAATCTTAGACTTGCAGTGAGGATCTGGGAAGGTCTTTCCATTACTAAGGAAAACACGAATCCTCCTCAGAATACCTGGTGAGGTTTTGCCTTTTCTATGGAACTCCCTTGCCTCAATGTACTTTTCTTATGGTCTAATTCAGGGTGGACCTGCTTATTTCTTCTCTTAGACTACAAGCATCCCAAGGACATGACACATGGCTTAGTCATCACTACATTCCACCTAGCAAGGTGACATAAACACGGAAGCCCCTGTCAAGTTTGTTGTAGACAGGGATGAGAGGATAAATGAATAAATAGAGGAATGGAGTGGAATATCTTACTTCCTAACAGGAGGTTTAAATCTATGTTAGTAAGGGAATGAAAGATATATTATTTTTCCTTCAGGGAAAAGATGATGAGCCACCCAAGGTGAAAAGAGAGTCTCTGACAAGTAAGCAAAAATTAAGGTTGCACTCTTTGTCATAAGAAATGACCATGAATATGAAGGTAAAAAGACATTAGAGAAGAAAAGTCAGGAAAAGGGGAAAGAGAAATTTGGGTAGCATAAGAGAGTGCCCGAAGGACTTTAAAACTAGAGATACCTGATGTCCACTTTTAGGTTTTTACATGTTTATGCAAATCCACTGCCATCTTTTTGAAGCATAAGTCCTGTCTGCTACACACAAAGGAGATGCTAAGGAACACTTGCTTGCCTTTATGTTAGATACAGAAACAGTGGGATTTTCTCTGATGTTCTCAATTCTAGAGTCTACTGACTCAGGCCCATGCGTGCCTGATGATAATCATGAGCCCCATCAACAAAGAGAGTACCCGCTCAGCATGGAGGCAGACCGCCCGCCAAATGAAAGAAAAATGTAGGCCAGGTGTGGTGGCTGAACCTGTAATCCCTGCACTTTGGGAGGCCAGGGCAGGTGGATCACCTGAGGTCAGGAGTTCGAGACCAGCCTGACCAACATAGTGAACCCCCATCTCTACTAAAAATACAAAAACTAGCCAGGCATAGTGGTACATGCCTGTAATGCCAGCTACTTGGGAGGCTGAGGCAGGAGAATCACTTGAACCTGGGAGGCTGAGGTTGCAGTGATCTAAAATCATGCCATTGCACTCCAGCCTGGGAGACAGAGCAAGACTCTGTCTCAAAAAGAAAAAAAGAAAAAGAAAAGAAAATGTAGTCTTCATTCTTCTGAATTCTATCATAAATCTGGGAGTAGAATAATAAAAGTACATGAAAAACTACCCATAGCTTAGTATAGTTTATGTTGCACACAAAACCCGAGAGATATAGGCAAAAAATGTTTCTGGAATTTGTTTTATAGCAGCATTGGTCCATCAGAAAAGTTTCCCTCCAGGATAGGTTCTGAACATAGACAAATGATAAGAAATGAAATTATAAGGAAGATTAACTACTGGCCTTTTGCTGACCCCTCTATTTCTCTCTTTCAAGCAAGAGAATTATAGGTCAGTGCAACGTTCAAGAAGGAGTAACATTTGTCATTTTGAGCTTTCTCAAGAAATCTTGGCTCTTAGAGCTCCTGGCTGATTCCTAGTGGTTTCTTATGTTTAAAAGTAGAACCCTCACCAAAAAAAAAAAAAAAAAAAAAAAATCAACAAAACCACAAATGTTACTTTCAGGTTTGAATTCAACTTAAATTCATTGAGTTATATTTTAAAAAGCTATCATTATGATAACCAGTTTTAATACTGTGATCAAATACAATCACTAGTACGAAAACTTGGCAAAATGTCACATTCCACTAGTGTCTCCAGTTCAATGCAAAATCTTTTACTGCCATCTTGTGGATTTTTAGGAAATAATCCCAGTCACTATGTGTTATCTATTGTCTTATGGGAATAATAGATTCATAGGCCACAGTTTATGGAAATAACTGAAAAAATGTATAAGCAGCTAAATGGTCAGGTTTCCATTTAACATTATCACTTTGTATTCTCTACTAAGGATCTCTGAGGCTTGGTTTCTTCATAAAAAGTTGCTATTATAACAATACCATCCCCTGCCTGTCTCAAGGTTGCTGTAAGAATAAAAATTTTAAATGGCTCCATAAATCAAAAGTACTATTCAGAAACAGCCAATTATTATCATTGCTATCAGTTACACTATTAGAATGATAATACCTAAGCATTTTATATGTAACATTTTATATGTAAACTATAGTTCAGGTCAAAAAGTCCAGACCTTGTTACCTGCTTTCAGACAGATTTGTCTCATTTTTTATGGCTTTCAGGGCAAGACAGTGGATGTTTCAAACGGATGGAAAGATTCCCTGGAGATATTTCTTCCTGGGGCAGAAAATAATGTGGGCCTGACAACTGAGGAAGGGAATATTTTCTTTTTTACTGATTCACTGTTAAGCAGCTGAGCCCTGACATTTCAAAAGCACAGCAAATATGTAGTATAGGAACAGCTTTTTCCAGTGAAAAATGCTACCCCTGGGATCCTATCTACTGATCCACATTTAGTTATTCTCTGGTAAGTTATTCATCCACGATTTCTCTCTTCCAACCAACCGACACTTAAACTGGAAAACAAGGCAATAAGTTGGCTCATAGATGTCACAGACAACTTAAAAAAGAATCATCTGAGAATTTCAGGGAAAGAACTTAGAACAAAATCTCCAAAAGCTTTCCTTTCCCCTTAGCGAAGACTTCTTGAAGTTCGTTCATGCTCCAATTTATTCATCACCTATGAACACCTCTGTGTGCCTAGCACTGGGTTAGGTTCTGGGATGCAATGATGATCCAGACATAACGTTTATCCTTACTGACCTCCATACTAGCTGGGAAGTTCACATCTCATGACTTATGATATCTGCTGCTTCAAGCTCTTCAGGTGTTCAGAACCTGAGCAGAAGTTAGGAGGCAGAGAAAGGAACAACGCTGCCCTTGGGAATTTGGGGTGGTAGAAAGAGAGAAGCAGCTCATGTAGGAACAATTTGCTGTTATAGGACACTCATCAACTCTCCACATATGTCAGTTGTTGACAGCAGTCATTGCATGCAGTGGAGTGAATGGTGTCAGGAGTGGTGATGGTGATGATGAAGAAGATAAGATGATATTTGGAATTAAGAACTTCTTATGGATTTTAAATAATGTCAGCCTGCGAAGAATAAGTCAAAGTAGTTGTTTCTTTTTATCAATCTGCCATGCATTACGACCACGTTCATATCTTATGTCTCCACTAAGCTATCAGTCCCTGAAGGTGAGATCAATGTCTGATTTACCTCTCTATTTCCTATAGGCATAGAATAATATTTGACAGATATGCTTTCATTATTGAACACTTATAAAGTGCCAGGTACTTTTCTCAAAACTCTTGGAATACAGCAATAAACAAAATAAATCAATAAGAGATATTCAATAAATCAAATAATTAACAAATGAGTTACAGCCATACAAAGTGTTTTCCACTTCTTCCACTTCATATACATTTATACGAATTGCTACATAAATCACCAATTTCCTTCTCTCTACTGACTCATTTCCATCAACATATAAACACTGTTACAAAAAACAAACTCTACCCTCTAGTTCCCATTCTACTGCTTTCCTCTCTAGAGCAAACTCAAAGGAGATAACTGTACTTGTCATTAAAAGAGGGAATTTAACTGGAAAGGCAGCAGGAACTTGTGGAAAGATATTAAGCGGAGGAGTAACATGATCGAAGTTGATAGAATCTATGGAATTTGTGTAAAAGATGAAAAAAATACTGACTTTGAAGTTGGGCAGACCTAGAGTCCAGTCCTGTTACTACAATCTGGTCTTAACCAAATTATTTAACATCTCAGAGTCTCAGAACTTTGACCTGCAAGATAATAGTAAACAAACTATGTGAAGTTCTTACTAGGTAGGAAGTGCACAATATGTCTCTCATCCTTTCTGTCATCAGTTCCTCTCCTTTTATTCTCTTAGGCCTAGGCTCCTCCCATTAGAGGCTTCTCTCTGAAATAATTTCTATTGTTTAAGAAGCACTTATGATCCTTAAGATCCTAGACCTAAAACATTCCTCAAATAGAGCTCAGTGAGCCAAATAATCACTAATGATCATTTATCATTTATCTACCCGGTGTTCAGATATGCTTCTTATTTGGAGACAATTCAAGACAGGAAGGAGGCACAGCCTTACCCCCATTAGAGAAGCTGGAGGGGGCAGCTATTCCCTTTTCCCGCCCCTCGGCAGCTACAACAGGGCAGGTCAAGCAGATGTTCCAGTTGAGAATTTAGCATCCCCACACTAACATGTAAGGTACATGGAGAAATACAGACTCTTCTCAGCAGTGTGGTTTGGCCATAAGTGGCCAGTGGTGACAGCCCAGCATCCTTAGTAGGTTGCTTTTTAGGAGGATTTCCTCCCTGGCCTCTAAGCCTGGTTCCTCAGGCTTCCTGTTATCTAGACTATCTGTTATTTCTCCAATAAATTATTTTTTCATGTAAGTTACCCAGAGCTGATGTCTGTTGTCCGGAGTCAAGACCTCCAGGAGATAATTTCACCAGCCAAGTTCCCATCAGGCACATTCCTAGAGTAGTTAGTGTTACAGATAAGGAAGCTTCTCAGGAAAGAAGGAAGCCTATTCCTAGAGTCAAACAGGCTTTGAGTTATAAAACTGTTGAACCCTTCAGTTTCTTCTTGAATAAAACAGCAGCATGATCATTTTCCTACCTTTCCTGAAGGGACCCTTTGAGGATCAAATGAGATAATCACAGTGCAGGACTTTATACATATATATGGTAATGCAAATCTAAGGGTTATTAGAGATTAGCTAATAAAATAGGTTATTCTGAGGCCAAAATGAACTAGACTAAACATCAGTCCACTTTTTGACTCAAAAGAGATTTCAAGTTTTAAAGGAGTGATGATCAAGTCGATGATCACTCCTCCTTTAAAACCTGAGCTCTCTGCATGATTTCCCCTTTATTTGTGATCAGCTATTATACCACATTTTAAATGTTTACATAGAGAAGACATTGGAACTGATGTTAATCCATCCTTTGAAATTTGTATAGGAAGTCCTCGCTACCTAAATATCTATTTGGAAGAAGAGAATCTGTCATAAACATATTTGAAACGATCATCAATTATTTAGCATTTAATATGTAATAAATATTTAATTAACATTTTTCTGATCTATGGGAATTCCTTTTAGTCAATTAGGAAATGATCTGTCCGAATTGGAAATACATTCCATTGACCAGAAAGCTAAAAGCTTTAATTTATTCTGAATCTTCAGGACAGAAGGGATTAATTGGCCAGAGTTCCAGATGAATACAACTGAGAGGGGCCCTAGGATTCCTAACTGCCTTCAGAGAGGTGGGCAAAAATGAGTCATTCATTCATTCATTAAACATTTGCTCAGTAGCTAGGTTCTAAGTTAATCAACAAAGGTGAAGAGATGAATAAAACACAGTTTCGTCCTCAAGGGAAGCTTCTAGGGATCTGAACATTGCTTCTAAGTACCTTAATCTTACAGCCTTCTTATACAATGGCTTCCTGTGGTGACTCATATGTCTCCTTTTAAATACTCTTTTTTTAGGCATTTAAGCTTTCTTCATTAACTAGACTTTGAGTATGGACTGCCTCAGACATAAGCAAACTGCCGAATTCAATTCTCTTGTGAAGGCCTACATCGCAGAAAGAGCATAGCTTTGAAATCAGAAGGAACAGTGTTCCAAATACCACCATCATTACTGATTATCTGTGTGATCTTGGACAAATTATTTAATTTCTCTGAGCCCTCAATCCAACAAGGTTGTTGGGACAATTCAGTGAAATCGTGCTGTATCCAGCAAAATGCTTGGTGCTGAGCATATATTCAATACATGTTAGGCATTTTATCTCTAATTACTGGTTTTAGTTTCTTGGGGCCCTCTTTGTAGGGAAGTTTCCCCTCCAGAATCCTTCTTACTTTCCCATCCTGAGCTAAGGATGGTCTCTTCTTTATGCTCATGTGGTCCCTGGAAGTTACCATTAGCATTTCCATGTTATACTGGAAATAACCTATTTATTTGTCTGTCTCCCTTCATGAGGCTACATATTCACTGAGGAGACAATGCTTTTTTCACGTTGTATCCTTAGTGTCTAGTAGCTTTTGGTACTTTGTGAATGTCTCTGAGCTCTGCAAACAAGATTTTAAGGTGAAAATATTACTTCTGTCAAATAAAATACAAGAGGTTTTCTGGAGATTATGACAGAATTTTCAAAAAATATGTTTCACTTGATAGTAATTTATATCCAAAGACTAAAAAAGTTATTTTGCTAAATAATGTTAAAAAAACTCTTCATGGTCCGAGTGTGGTGGCTCACCCCTGTAATTCCAGCACTTTGGGAGGCCGAGGCGGGCGGATCACAAGGTCAGGAGATAGAGACCAACCTGGCTAACACGGTGAAACCCCGTCTCTACTAAAAATAGAAAAAATTGGCCATGAGGGGTGGCGGCCACCTGTAGTCCCAGCTACTCGGGAGGCTGAGGCAGGAGAATGGCGTGAACCCAGGAGGCAGAGCTTGCAGTGAGCCGAGATTACGCCACTGCACTCCAGCCTGGGCGACAGAGCAAGACTCCGTCTCAGAAAAACAAACAAAAACAAACCAAAACCAAAAAACCAACCAACCAACAAACAAAAAAACCACACTTTATCAGCATTTAAAAAATTTGCTGCAGGACTTCTCAGATCTTTCATTGAATTATGAACCTTTTTAATGGAGCATTTCACACATCTGCTATTATACAGAGTTTTGGAAGTACCACTGTGAGAAAAGCTGGTGTTTTACTGGTGCACTGAGTTAAGTTTCAGAGTTTTGAAAGCTGCTTACAGTTAAATCCTTTGAGCAGTCATCTTGTGAGTTAGGTGTTAGAAGTCTGATGTTAAGTACATGGTTCCTAAGGTACTATTTTCACTGCACCTTGCTAAGTTGTGACATATAGTGTGTTTATGACACATTGAATAAGCAGGACTTAAGGAATGTAACTGGAAAGCAGCAATGTTAATTTTGTTTCCCTACACAGTTTACTGAGTGCCCACAAATTTTGTTTTTCTTTAAAAAGAAAATACATATATATATTTTTTTGAGACAGAGTTTCGCTCTTGTTGCCCAGGTTGGAGTGTAATGGCACGATTTCAGCTCACCGCAAACTCTGTCTCCCGGGTTCAAGTGATTCTCCCGCCTCAGCCTCCCGAGTAGCTGGGGTTACAGGTGTGTGCCACCACCTCTGGCTAATTTTGTATTTTTAGTAGAGACAGGGTTTCTCCATGTTGGTCAGGCTGGTCTCAAACTCCCGACCTCAGGTGATCTGCCCACCTCGGCTTCCCAGAATGCTGAGATTACAGGCATGAGCCACAGTGCGCGGCCTATTTACTGATTTTCTTTAACATATATTACACAGCCGGATTCTATGTCAGACAATGGGGATGATGTTTAAGTGACACTTGGGGCAATTCATGAGTTCTCTGGTCCCTTTTAGATAATGGAGGGTTTTTCCTTGTCTACTCCAAGTTCCTTTTGAGAGGAAATTCAGCGAACAGGTTGGAGGTAGGAGGAAGCTCAGCACAGAGGGGACAGGGCTACTGCTCCATCCCCACTCAGTGATATGGCTCTTTCTTTCGGTACAACAGTGAAACACACTTGTGTGTGGCTTGTTAGTAAATAACTGCTGTCCTGAGCTCTCCTGAGTGACCCACAACTCTGGCTCCCTAGAAGTCCCCACTGCCCTGCTGTCCGGCATCTGTGGCACTATGGCCATTCATTGTGTGGACTGGTGCCAGGGTTATGCCAAGGTGTGGAAATTTTGAATAGCATCCCTGACCATAGGTAAAGAAAAATCCAGGGTGGCTGAGGCATCAGTGAGAGTAGGGGAAGTATTGTGGATGGGGCAGGCTGTCCAGGCAGGCAGGGGCCAGACTCTGCAAAACTTTATGGGCTATGTTAAAAATTTTAGGCTTTAAGAACAGTGGGACACCACTGAAAGGCTTTAAAGAGAGCAGGAAAAGGATATGATTAGATATGCTTTTTGTCCTGTTCGCTCTTTCCACAGGCTAGAAGTCTGTACGTGATGGGTGATGTTTACATGTAATAGGCAATCATCAGGAATAAAGGACTCTGCCCATAGTCAGGCCCTGCTGAATCCCCACGCTCGGGCGGCTGGGCCAGGAGTCAGCCTGGGTAGTGGGGCTCTGAAGCCAAGGCTGAGTAAGAGTAACTCCCCTGGAGCCTCTTCACAGGCCACTTCTGTTTTCATTTGAGGTGGTCTTGTGATCAGGGGAGCAGTGGGTTCTCAGTTGTGCAAGAAGAAAGATCCGGTAAGGTAGGGAGAAGTCTAAATGGGCTCCACAATTAAGAGAGGCAAAAGCCGGAAATGACTGAAGAGTCAACGGATCTAGAGGCAGTGGGTTAGAAAGAGTGAGCAAATGCCTGGAACAAGCATGCTGGTGTGGAGAGGTAACTTCTACATGGTTTCTGGACCAGAACTCTAAATTTAACTGGTCAGATTTAGGGCAATAAGTTTTTACCTCCTCAAAAACAGCATCAACTCCACTTAGTTGGATTTCACTTCAAAGTTTAACAGAATGTCGTGGCTGACACAGTACCTTGAAAATTCTGAAACCTTACTGATACTTGTTCCTGAGGGGAGGGTAGTGGTTTTGTTGGAGTTTGGGCGACTCCAAGTTTTGAAGACGAGCGAAGAGAAGCTGAAGGTGTTGCTTAGGTGAAAGGTTTTATAAGGTTTCTGATTTACGCTGTTTCACCTTTGAGGACAAGGTGAAATAATAGCACTGAGTTGTGGAGAGGAGACTTGTCCCTAACATTGCATAGGCCCTAGATCCTTTTTAGTATTTCAGAGAGTGCTTGTTTCAGGAACGCACAGAGGGAGACAGAGTTTCTTAGGCAGAAAACATCAGTACTGAAAACTAGGAAAGCAAGTTTTCTCCATGGGACTGGGAGCCAGAGCCAGAGAGGAAGGGCATGGCAGGTATGGCATGGTGACTTGAAGGGATGAGGTTTGTAGGTTCATATGAAGACCACTTCAGGAAATCGAAGAAATAATTTGGGACATCTTTACTGGGGATGGCGTGGGGGAGGGGGAAGCCACAACACCAGAACAGATTTAGAAATGTTATTTGAGGTGACAATATAAGGTGACCTTATCAGTATCCAAAGATGGTGAATAGTGTGTGTAGTGCTCATATTCCATTTAATTAAACTTGAAAATACAGTCCTGGCAAATCAAGTCCTTTCCCTCTGCACATTTCTAAGCGTGAAGATAACCTGAACAATTTTGAAATACCCATGTGAGCTGTGATTCATTTTTACTCTTTCTAAATCAACAATGCAATTTAAATTCTAATTTGGAAATTCAGTTACCTATTATACCTTCACTTCAACAGCTGCAGCATTTCACTTCTGGCAACACATATTCCTAATCATGTATCTTGAAACACAGTTTGTTAAATACTTAAAGTCCATCAAGAATGAGCTTTGGAGTTAGCAAGTCAGCTGGGGTGATCATTTTTGGATGCCTGAGGAATGAATAAACTAAAATTGCTTGGAGAGACAGGAAATAATCTCCTTCCAGGGGGTATTGCTTCTCTGTGCTCTGTTCCACATTTTTTCCTAAAAAATCACTGAAACAAATAATAAGGGAAGCATTTCTATATTTTTTCTGCAGAAAGAATGCCTGAGGAGGCGACTACACTAGTTAATGTGACTGCCTGCTGAATGCCCTAAATTCTCCTCCATGAATACATCAAGAATATGGTTCAATTACTGAATTCCATTCTGCAACAAATCCCTGAGAAATAGAATACATAAAAGAGAAATTAGAAAAGATCACTTATAATACATGTATAGGTTGTAGCCCAAGGTGACGATCTCTTTGTCTTTGAGCATCTTCAATAATTTAATTTTGGAATTCTGGTGGAGATAAGCAGTAGGCCTGGAAAAAATTCCCTACAATGGAGCTTCAGAATCCTCCATCTTCAGGTTGCTAAGTAATGTGTTTTGACAATGCATGAACACTAGATGGCACCCATAACCTTAAAACATAGTAACAGGCCACTTCCCTTTTCTGTACAGGCAAGAATGTAGGAAACAGTCAATTACGGGAATTACAAAAATTAGCCGGGCGCAGTGGCAGGAGCCTGTAATCTCACTTACTCAGGAGGCTGAGGCAGGAAAATCGCTTGAACCCAGGAGGTGGAGGTTGCAGTGAGCCGAGATCGCACTACTGCACTCCAGTCTGTGCAACACAATCAGACTCCGTCGCAAATAATAATAACAAATCTACTCAAGCATTTCCCACTACTGGTGTCCTGTAAGATACTCCTTATGTAAGGGTTTTGTGGTCAAAATGTTTGTGAAAACCACAGATTTCATCTGCTCTAGGAGATTTCCAATGGACACAGGTAAACATGGTTTTTAGAAGTTCTTCATTGAAGAAGTCTGTACAAAGGAACCTATTACAGTAGCAACCTATTACAATCCTGCTGTTTCAGTGTTCTGTGAAACACACTTTGGGAAATGCCAATCTAGTTCAATCCCTGTCCCAAAGAAGGAACAGCCCAAACGATCCAAAAGAGGCCTTCCTTATACATGGGTATCTGAACCTTTTTAAAAAACAACAGATACAGTCTTAAAGCAGAGTTGTTAATAGTAATAGCAACATTTATTGAATACATATACTATGACATGCTATATTTTAAGTGTTACTGTCTCTTCTCTTTCTTCAGTGTGTATGTGTATATATATGTGTATGTATATGTGTTTATATACATATACATACATATACAATACCTGGCACATAGTACACCATTAATAACTAAATTACCTAGGAAGATCCTATAGTCTGTGTGTGAGAGTAGGAATGGACATTCTGCCCCTGATGAGAAAGGTAATTGTCTATTATGCAAGTCTCTTACCTATGAAGAACAATTGAGACCAAAGACATATCCCCCAGATCCCTTCCCTGGGGATTCTACTTCCTTTCTCTGAAATTGCTACATTGTTGTTAACATGACTTATTTGCAAATTAATTTTACATGACCTATTAATATGTATTGAATTTTATTTAGGTTTTTTTTTTTTTTTTTTTTTTTTTTTTTTACAGAGTCTCACTCTATCACCCAGGCTGGAGGGCAGTGGTGCAATCTTGGCTCACTGAAGCCTTTGCCTCCTGGGTTCAACCAATTCTCCTGCCTCAGCCTCCCAAGTAGCTGGGACTACAGGTGTGCACCACCACACCTGGTTAATTTTTAAATTTTTACTAAAGACAGGGTTTCACCATGTTGGCCAGGCTGGTCTTGAACTCCTGACCTCAGGTGATCTGCCTGCCTCAGCATCACAAAGTGCTAGGATTATAGGCATGAGCCACCATGCCCAGCCAGCTCCAGATTGTTATTTAGAGTTTTTGCTTTGTATTTTCCAGGAAGGTAGCTTGCCCCTGTATGTCCAGTGTAAGTTATAGATGAAAATATTTTATCTTCCATATTCCATTATTAGTAATTCTTTTGTGCCATTTTGCTTTCCACAATGTAATGCTTGAGCTTCTCAAGACTGTTTACTCTTTTCTCTCAATGTTAAGCAATGAAATTCCAATAGTGAACCTTGAAACTAGCCATTTTCTAGCTCGCTATAGGTGAAATACATTTTGATATACTAAGGAGAAATGTTCTCTCTTCTTTCTCAACTGAAAAAAGCAGATATTTTCCTCATCAAATGTATTTGCAAATGTTATACATAAAAACGGATATGCTATGTGAACTTCAAAGATTGTTGTTATGTCCTGTGAATTATAATATCAAAGAAGACTATAATTCTGATTGGCTGCCTTATTTACTATGTGGTCCTGGTAATAATATTTAAATGGATAAATCTATTTTTGAAGCAGAAATACTTGGGAGTTTTCTTTGTCAAGCCATAGAGTATTACTAGCTCATTTTTTTCTCTCACATGTATGGAGGTTAAAACAAATAAAGCCTGTGGTTTGGTGGATTTTTTTTATTTAAACAGAGTTAGAGAGTCTAATGTCATCCCTGTGGCTCAATTTCTTTATCCTTAAAGTGAACATAATAAGGCATAGTGTTGTTAGAAGACTAAATTATTTATGATAGTGACTGACTCAAAAGTACCATGTAAGTATTAGTTCTTTATTGTTTTATGTGTTCCTGAATGTAATGTGTACACAGTGTGGTGTGCACTAGGAAGATGTGCCATAGAGACTGTTGACAAAATTTTGAAAAGAGACTGTGCCGAGAGGAGAGAGAACACTGACTTTGAGTTCAGCTTTATAGTCAGTAGCTGGAGACATAGACAGATCATTTAATATCTCCGAATCTCTTTTCTCCTGATTTGTAAAATGGCAATAATAATAACAACCTATCCTGCCACTTAGAATGCCTTAGAGGATCTCTAGAATTAATGCATGTGACAGTGCTTTGCGTCTGGGAACATTTAACGATGATATGAATGCTGATTGTAATGAAATGACAAAGTGGTACCCCAGTATAGAGAATGTAAGCCAGGATGATGAAGATACGTTAGTATGCTTTAGGTAGAATTTTAGAGTCAATCTTTCAGGCTATAGTGACTTCTTAATGTGCCACCATATTTATTCAACACTTTTTCGTTCAATAAACACTTTTTTTTTTTGAGAGACTGCTATGTGCCAGGCATTGTGCTAAATATTAAGGATATAAAATCATATAAGATAGAGAATTTGCTTTGAGAGACCTTACTACCTAGTACAGAAAGACAGACATGTAAACATACATGGACAATAAGGTTTGATAGCTGCCAGTTATATCTTATATATCATGAAAGTATTGAAGTAGGTAAGGGAAGTAGTTTAAGGAATGATGCTCAGTTCTTGGATGGCAGAACAAGGTCCTAATGAGGGACCTTACACTGTCTCTCCCATACTCAACATCCTTCCACAGAACTGCAAGCTGATGAGTGGGCAGAGGCCTTCATATGTGAGAGGACCTCAGTGACACATATGACAAGGCCATTCATGCCATTCATGCAAACTGCCAGACACCTTACTAAAGTCAACAGATGTATGATGTTATTTAGGTAAAGTGTGTGTGTGTGTGTTTGTGTGTTTTTGTGTTTGTGTGTGTGAGAGAGAGAGAGAGAGAGGGAGATTTTCCCATTTTTTGAAGGGTTGGAATGGTGGCTAACAAATATAAGGTCAATTATAAGATTCTATTTGTAAATCACAGCCATAAAACAAAAACAAATTTTTCTAAATGCACAATGAAAACCACAAACTAAGTGCTTTGTTTAGTTATGAACTATGAACCATAATATCAGCCACAAGTACTGGCTCCTTATGTAACTCTCCATTATTATTTTCATGATTAGTAAAATTAAAATATAGGCAGGAACACTCACAATGGATTTACCCTATCATACTAAGGAGGAAGCTTGACATAGTAGAAGGAGACAGTCAATAAATATTTGAATAAATTAAAGCAAATAGAGAAAGAAAGGAAGAGGAAAGGAAAATTAGAAGGAAGGGAGAAAGTGGCAATGGAATGGAAGAATGAAAAGAGGGAGGGAAGGGATATAGTATGTGTAATGGGCATTAAAATGGAATATTTAAATCCCAGCTCTGACTCTCTGTAGTTAGGTAAACTTTGACTAGCTTGAAGTTTATCTTCATTTGAACACGGGGCAGTACCTTTCAGAGTGATTGTGAGAAGAATAAATAATAGTTATGCAAGATAAATTAGAGGTCCATTGAACAATGTAGTGCCTATAGTCACCAATAGTGCCTGCTTAAACATTTGATAAGAGGGTAGATCTTATGTTAATTGTTCTTATCACAAAAGGAAAACAATAACAAAAATAGAAGAGAATAGGAGCAAACTTTTGGAGTGATGGATGCGTTATGGCATAGATTGTGTGATGGTTTCATGTGTGCATACACATCTCCAAATTCGTCATTAAGTATGTACAACTTTTTCTATGTCAATCTCATCTCAATAAAGTAGCCTTGAAAATTACTTACAAAATAATGCCCTTTGCACCAATGTGGATGCCACTGGAGGCTATTATCCTAAGCAAATTAACATAGGAACAGAAAGCCAAATACTACATATTCTTACTTTTAAGTGGGAGCTAAACACTGGATACTCATGGACATAAAGTTAGCAACAATAGATACTGGGGACTCCTAGAGTGGGGAGGGAAGGAAAAGGGAAATGATTGAAAAACTACTGGGTACTAGGCTCACTATCTGGGAAATGGGATCAATTGTACGCTCAACCTCAGCATCACGTGATATGCCCATATAAGAAACATCGTGTGTAACCCCAAATCTAAAATAAAAAAATAAAAGTTGAAATTATTAAAAAAGAAAAAAAAAAAGGTACTTAATACATTGTTGCTGATAATTCTTGAATTTAGTTGAGTGGTACCGCTGCTACAACTCCGTACCATCAGCAAACTCTATATAGCATTATCTTATGCATTTTATTTTTTTTACATTTGCACCAAACTATACACATTACAAAGGTACAGTGTTTAGAGTATGGTTATGAGTTTGGGGGAAAAGTCTGTTTTTTAAAATAAAAGAAGTAATATATCATTTTAAAAAAGGCATGCTTCTCAACATTCTGTTGGATGCAAATGTGTCTTGGAACATCTAGAAGAAAATATTAGCACCTTCACCTTTATTTGAGGGAAGTAAGTGCAACAAGCATCAAGCACCTGAACACCATTTAAACTGTGACATGTAGACCATGCGTGACGGTTCATGCCTGTAATCCCAGCACTTTGAAAGGCTGAGGCAGGTGGATCACCTGAGGTCAGGAGTTTGAGACCACCCTGGCCAACATAGTGAACCCCCATCTCTACTAAAAATACAAAAACTAGCCAGGCATAGTGGTGCATGCCTGTAATGCCAGCTACTTGGGAGGCGGAGTCAGGAGAATCACTTGAACCTGGGAGGCAGAGGTTGCAGTGAGCTGAGATTGTGCCACTGCACTCCAGCCTGGGCAATAGAATGAGCAAGACTCTGTCTCAAAGGAAACAAAAACAAAAACAAACAAAACTGTGACATGCACCAGAAGTCATGACGCTCTCATCCATTTTCCTTTGTAATTAAGGTGCTTTTGGTATCATAATTGAAAGTTAAGGCTTTTTCATTGACAGCGTCAGATATGGAGGGAATGAAGATTAAAGAAACATACTCACCGATAGGATCTGGTCTCCTCTCTGGAGCTCCCCACTTAGGTCTGCTGGTCCACCAGCCAGAATGAAGGATACAAAAATACCTTCTCCATCTTCCCCACCGACAATGTTGAAGCCCAGGCCAGTGGAGCCTTTGTGCAGGACCACCTTGCGAGGCTCTCTGCAGAAAGAAATAGAGAACACAGCTCAGAGGCTGATCCATTTAAGATTTAGGTTGCTTTTACTTTCATATGATATCAGCAATTCACTACCTATAAAATTGTTTCTCGAACTAAGATAACATTTGCATATCAAGAAAGAGGCTAATATCAGGACAGATATTTGAGTTCACCACTGTAACAACTACCAAAACACCATGCAAAAATCATTCCATCATTCTAAAAAAATTTCTTAAACTACCTTTACTTCTACTTTTCTTTTGTCTAAAACATCTGTTTTTGTATTGAACAACACAGTAGTACTCAGTATGACGGATGTACACAAAAGGAGGGAGGGATTTTTAGGAACAAGAGACTAGGTTGAATGCCCAGATCATGAAAGATCTTATATGCCAGGTTGTGGGTTTGTGGTTTGTTTGATTGTTAATTAAAATTTACTGTGTAGGCCATGGGGACTCATTGGAAGATTCTGAGACATTAAGAATACTTAAATTCATTTTAGGAAAATTAACAGATGGTCCTATGGAGGACTGACGGAGAGGAAAGCACAGATATGATGGGAGGTGGGAAAACCATTTAGGATGTTGTCTAGTAATCCAGCTGCGAGGAAGTCACAGCCCGAACAAGGGTGACAGCAATGAGAATTTTAAAAAGGGCAACACGAGAGAGGAAATTTGAAGGGAGAAGCAGTAGGTCCAGAGATGACTCAGACACTGGAAAAAGAGGAGAGAGAGCATCTAAGTAACTAGCAAAAGAAGAGATGAGTGGAATCCAGGGTCATGAGAATGCGTATGATTTTGACATACTCAATTCCAGGAAATAGTGGGATATCCAGGTGGAGACGTTTTGAAGCAGCTGGAGGCAAAGAATAGGAATTTGGGTCTTCAGAGAGGACTATAAATACAGATTTGAGGATCATCAACAAAAAGGTCAGAGATCAAATCTTGAGCCAATAGTTCGCTGAGTTTGTGTAGAGGTCAGAATAATATGGAATTATAGAATGTAAAAAGTCTTAAAAGGCATTTAGTTCAATTTTCTATATCAGTAGCTTTAGAAAGTGTTTTGCAAGCCTTAGGTTTACCAAGTTGTCATTTGTATCACGCACCCTCCTCTCCCAAACATCTCAGTTCATCTTCTGTTTTCCAGCTCTTAATGATGTAAGAACGAGAAAGAGCCATCCAATATATTTTATACTAATGACTATACAAATAATTTGTTACTTGCTATCACATTTCCATGCATAAAATGATGCATTATGTATATATGCCTTATTATGAGGAAGAGTGTAAAGTGCACATCATAACTTGAACTGTAAGTAATAAATTATGTAACAATGCATTAAGTTAGAGGTAAAGTGACATATAGTTAACTCATTTCATTCTACAAATACTTTGTCAACACCTACTGTGCCAGGAGGGCGTTTCAGGTGCTCAGAATGTTTGCAAACAAAACAAATATCCCTGTGCTTGTAGGCTTACAATCTAATGAAGGTAGACTAATAAATGATAGATGCAATAAATAAATTAATTATATAGTATGTTATAAGGCAATAAGTATTTTGGAGAGAAAAACGGCAGAACAGCGTAGGAGGGATAGGTTGTGGCGAGGAGGGCCTGGACAGGATGCATTGAGAAGGTGACCTTTTAGAAAAAATTGAAGAGGTGAGGAAACTGGTCATGTCACTATAAAAAGAAAGAACATTCTGGCCAGAAGAAAGGAATAGACAAACAGAGATCCTAATATGGAAGGGTGCCTGGTATTGTCAAAGAACTAGGAGGCCATTGTGGCTAAACTGAGCAAATGAAGAAAGAAGAATGGTAAACAATGAAGTCACTGTATTAGTTTTCTATTGCTGGGTAATAAGTTACCACAAATCTAGCAGGTTAAAACCACACGCATTGTTCTCTTTCAGTTCTGTAGGTCAGAAATCTGGGTGGACTTGACTGTATTGTCTACCTATGCTGAAGTCAAGGTGTCAGCCAGGCTGAGCTTTATTGCAAATTTCTGTGGAAAAACCTGCTTCCAGATGTATGTAGGTTGCTGGCAGAATTCAGTTTTTTGTGGTTGTAGGATTGTATTAGTCAGGGTTCTTCAGAGAAAGTCAACATGAGATTGCATACACATACACACATACATACATACATCTATATTATATACACATACATAATAAGGAATTGGCTTAGGTACTTATGGAGTCTGATAAGGCCTCAAGATTTGTGGCTGACAAATTGGAGACCCAGGAGAGCCAGTGATATATATTAAGTAGTTGCAGGCTGAGGCTAAGCCCGAAGGCAGATGAAGACTGATGTCCCAGCTTGAAGATAGTCAGGAAGAAGAAGCAAATTCACCCTTTCATTGCTTTTTTTATTCTATTCAGGCCTTCAGTGGATTAGATGAGGATCACACACTTTGGGGAAAACAATCTGCTTTACCCAGTCTATTGATTTGCATGTTCATCTCATCCAGAAACACCCTCACAGACTTACCGAGGAAAACGTTTAACCAAATAGCTGGACACTCAGTGACTCAGTCAAGCTGACACATGAAATTAACCATCATAAGGAATAAGGTACCCATTTCCTTGCTGGCCATCAACTGGGGCCTCTCTCAGCTCCTATAAACCATCCATATTCCTCATCCCATGGCCCTCTCTATCTTCAAGCAAGTAATGGCACATTGGCACATTGAATCCTCTTAAGATTTGGAAGCTCTGACTTCCTCTTCTCCAACTAGTTGAATAACTCTTTGCTTTTTAGGGGTTTATGTGATTAGGCCAGGCCTACCCAGATAATGTTCCTATCTTAACTGATTAGTAACCTTAACTGCATTTGCAAAATCCCTTTTCTTTTTCTTTTCTTTTTTTTTTTTTTTTGAGACGGAGTCTCACGCTGTCACCCAGGCTGAAGTGCAGTGGCACAATCTCGGCTCACTGCAAGCTCCGCTTCCCGGGTTCATGCCATTCTCCTGCCTCAGTCTCCAAAGTAGCTGGGACTATAGGCGCCAGCCACCATGCCCGCCTAATTTTTTTTTTTTTTTTTTTTTAGTAGAGATGGGGTTTTACTGTGTTAGCCAGGATGGTCTCGATCTCCTGACCTCGTGATCCGCCCGCCTCGGCCTCCCAAAGTGCTGGGATTGCAGGCTTGAACCACGGCGCCCTGCCGCATAATCCCTTTTTCTTATGTAAGAACTTAATTGTGGGAATAACACTAGGAGGTAGATATCACGAGTCCCTCTTAGAACTTTGCCTACCACTGTCAGAGAGACCATAGTGCATTAATCCTGTAGGGCCTTGTAGATCATTTTAAAAGCTTTGACTTTTACTCTGAGAGAAATGGGAAGCCTGTGAGAAAAATGACTTGACCTGACTTACATTTGTAAATGATTCCCTTGATGTAAAACAGACTCCTCTTGCAGCTGGGTGGGCATGGGAGTTCAGCTCCCCCTTGATCACAGAAACAGCAGGGAGGGAAACACAGAGCATTCCCCTCATTCTACCTCACTGCCATTAGGTGGGAGTAGAAGTTCAGCTCCCCGCTTGGATCCACTAACACCAATCGGGGAGAGAAGATGGGGTGCTGACTAGCACTGCCTTGAACCATCTTATTCTGCCTCCTTACCTCTGCATGGGGGCAGAAGTTTAGATCCCCACAGGGCCCTGCTGATGTTACCCTAGTAGGCAGTGGTTTTCCAACTAGTACTGATTTCCTCTTTCTCCTTCTACTTCATTGCCACTGTGCAGGGGTAGAAGTTAAGCTTCTTGCTGGTCCCCATCAATATTAGGAGTAGGGGAATGGAATGCCAGCTAATGCCACCTCATTCCAGCCTGTTGCTGCTGGATAAGGGTACGAGTTCAGCTCCCCACTAGAAAGTGGAGAATCGACTAGCACCACCTCATACTCCCTTGTTCTGCCTATTTGCTGCCCAGATGGGGATGGAAATTCAGTTCTTGTTCTGTCTACCAACAACAGCCTAGTGGAGGAAGTGGAAGGCCATCTTAGAGTTGCCTCTCCTGACTGCCCCTGGTGGAGCCAGAAATCTAGCTCTCTACACAGCACTACTGACACTGCAGGGTTGAGGGGACAGTTTTTTCTTTGGTGTTTGGCTAGAGTAGGTCAGTATTATCAAAAGTTTTCCTGTTCTGTTAGTCTACCTGTTTTTCCCAGTCATTTATCTATAGGGAGCAGGTTTCACTTGGGGCTGTTTTTGTCTGTACTTATTGGCAGTTCCAGGCTGCAGTTTCTCCAGTGCTCCGTACAAATACATAGCAAACAAAAGAAAAAAAGAAGAAAGAAACAGTCCTGGGAACTCACTACAGTATCCTTCCTTTCCTAGACAGTCTGTTGCCTCCCTTCCAACTCTAAAGTCTTCCTACATTAGTGTTTTTCTACTCAAGGTTTTTTGTTTTGTTTTGCTTTTTAAATAAGAGGGTGGATTAGAGAGAAATGGGGATACATTTTAAAGGTAGAGGCCAACAGAATTTTGATGAAAAGGTTATTGACAAAATCTCCCCCTTGCTTGAGAATAAACACATGTATAGACATTCTTAGTGGGTCCAACAACACTGGAGCTCTATATGGTACATATAGATGGAGGGAAGAGAGTGACTAGGACTCTGACATTTGTCCCTGTGCTAGATATTGTGCTTGATGCTTTATGTGAATCATTTGATTTATTCCTCAAAAAAATGAAAGGTATACTGATTTTGCAACTACTTTGAAACAGACACTGAAAGCAAAATAGACTGATGATTGGATAGATGGGCAGGCATGTGATAAAGCAAGTAAAGGAAAATGTTAATAGAATCTAGGTGGCAAGTACATGGATGTTCATTGTAAAATTTTTAAACTTTTCCTTATGTTTGAAAGATTTTTATAATAAAATTATGAGTAAAAGAAATAATCTGATGAAGAAATCATTAGGGCAAATTTTTAGATTAGTGAAATGAGACTACTTGCCTAAGCTTTTAACTGAGTTTAGTAAATATCAAAGGCAGGATTAAGGACATAGATTTTCTGTCTCCCAATCCCAAAATCTAGAATATGGTATATACCAGAGATTGCAAACCAGCAAGTCAAAGGCTGAATTTGACTGACAATATTTACAAATGTTTGAATTAGTTGCCCAAGTTTAAAATTAGGAAAATTTGCATAAAATATGAATTTGTGGCTTCAAGTGAAAAAAGTCTGACATTCCATCAACACTAGCTCCCAGTTTTGTTGTGAGGTAACACTTGGTTTAGAGAATGGGCTTCTTTAGAATGGTCATTCGTTCACCAGTTTGCTACAGTCCTAACCTCTTTCTCATGTTCCCAGACAAAAAAAAAGCTGTCATTGTACCACATTTGCATTTCTTATAAAATTAAGAGGAAAGTATTTCTTGTACTCATACTCCTATCAAAAACGGGAAAATGAAAGATTTATGGAGGGAATCATATTTTAATAAAAATGGGAGACAGTAAGATTCCTATGGAAGTAAAGATTATCCTTACATGTTTAATACTTATTGTGACTTTATGCAGGAATAATACAGCTTTCAAAGGTCATTATGAAACATCATTGCCCATCACCCATTTATGTTACCCATCTGGGGGCATTTTGTTAGTGACCCTTGCACTTTGATATACTGCTTCCTGTCTGTAAAAACAGAAAACATATAATGTTTGCATGACAGTAGATTTTATTTATTTACCTGGACCCCATTTATTTCAAACTATCAGAACAAATGTTTTAAACCAAATTATCTGGAATTTTTGCAACTCAGAAGATTTAAATGCCTTTTTTAAAAAAAGAATTTTATATTATAGTTAATTATGATACTTATTTTAATAGTGAAGAGAAATGACAAAAAAATAAATTTGTAAAATGGAATGTAAATAAAACGTCCTAAGCACAACTTCAAAGGATTTATTTTTTCTAATTTAAATTTCTTATACTAATAACCTATTACAGCAATCTGTAGATTTTAAAGCATTTTCACATATATTTTTCCTGTTAGAGGATCAAAGCCCTTTAAAGTATTACAAGTCCTATTTTGTCAATGCTTAGGTAAATCAGCTTGTCTACATTCACATAGCCAGAAGCATCAGAGCTAATCTCTTTGCTATAAGTTAAGTGTTTCATCCATTTGATGGAGAGGGAAGTTAAACAATGAAAAGTTTGAAAGACTAAGCTAAAATTCAAGTATATTTAAAGTATAGTAGTATATATATTAACGTATCTATAAGCCACAGGAGGATTCTTAATTTAAAAAAGGGATTATGATATATTATATTACAGAATATAGTTTCCAAAACCATTGACACTCAAAGATTCACTTTAACTGCCCTTAGCTCTTATCATTTGAACCACATGGTTCAATACTTCATTCCATGCTGCCTTGCACTCTTCTCTCTCTGAATGTCATGGTATCTCCTCCAACCCCTTCATCCCCTCTAATTCAGGTTTTGACTTTTAGGATAACCTCCCCAACTTGAAGTCTCCTTGATCCTAGTTTCAATCTTCCAAATACATTCTCCTCCCTAAAATACAAATCAGATCATCCTACTACCCTGCTTAAATGTCTCCAGCCACCCTATGTTCCAACCACATCAAACTCCCTGTGCTTCCCTGAGTTCGACCTGTTGCTTCATACCTCTACGATTTGGCTCAGGCCACCTTAAAACTCAGTTCAATCATCACTTCTCTGAATCCCCAGGTACATATGATCACTTGTTCCTTGGGTCCACACTGTGTCTTCCACACATGCCTCTATTGCAGCATGTTTTACAGTGTGTCCTAATTGCTCATACATTCTTCTCAAGAAAATGTGAACACCTAGAACCCAGGCACCAGCATTTCCCCAGTAATAGTAAGATGCCCAACAGGTAGCAGGAACTCAGGAAGTAGGTATTAAATGAATGGATAAACTCCCACAGTGATTTATGTCTCCATTTCATATTATAATTAATTACGTGAATGTCTTTCCCTCTTCCTAGGTTTTAACCAGGGATGTCGAAATCTAAATTCCACAGATACAGATCACAAAACACAAATGGGCAAAGCAGGATGAGAAGGAAACATAGCAAACTGGAAGACATATTTCATCTAAAGGGGGGCTGCTGCTGTTCAACTCTGGACAATTGCTCCAAGCAGGAATGTCAAGCAATCTTGATAGATTCTCTAATTTTTAAAGATAAGCCAAGAATCTAGATATTTATATAAATTTCCCAGAATTCAAAGATGAGAAAGGTTAAAAAACGTAAAAGCATGGTGCATGTCAAACTAAACATGTTTGTTATGTATCCAGGTATGAACTGCCAGTGTGAGACTCTGCCTTGTTACAAGTTTGATGGTGTATTTGACATCGGCTTCATGTTTTTCACTTCCATTGTGCTCAGAATGGTACTTGACTCATGGTCATTTAATATTCCATATTTAGCCCATCTCTTTTCTTCACTTTTCAATTTCTCCCATTCTGTAATACCCTTTTATCTTACTGTTTCTCTTTTGTCTTTTTTCCTTTTATATTATACCTGCCCAAGACCCATCATCTTCATGAACCATTCTGAAACATTTTGAGGCACAGCTGCTTTTGCATGCATACTGCCGAGGCTAATGACTCTGGGTCTGAATAATGTAATGGCCCACATTTCTATGAACTGTTTTGTGTGTGAGGGCATTGTGGCCCCCAGTGAGATCATAATCTCCTGGAAATAAGGTATCATGGTTTACATTTCTAGGTATCCCTAATACACATAGAAGAGCATTCAGTCAACACTTGATGATTGAATAAATAAACACAATTTATAAATAACTCAAACACTTTTTATACTGAAATGATTTGGGGACTCTGATTTTCTATGTTATTCATCATCCAGAATTCATATTGCCAAGGGCTCTGTTACTAATCATTATTATACATCATTATACACTGACAGTGGAACAAAATTCTCTCTCTTATTTCTCATTCTGAAATTAGCTCAGGGATTGTAATCTTCTGAAAATTTTCCCTGATACTCTCCTTAATCTGTCGACTGTAGGCTGGGTTAGGTGCCTCCCCTAGCAATCTTTTCATGTATCTATCATAATGCTTATTCCGCTGGACTGGTTTATTTAACTCCCTTTCCAGTTAGAGTGAGCAACTTCAGGGCAGGGACTCATACAAAACAGATATGTGTTGGCATATGCTTTTTGTCTCCAGTACCTGGTACATAATAGGTGCTCACTGTCAGCTAATTTCATATTATATTTTAAGTATGGAATGTACAGAAGACAGAATTTGGTCACTCACAATATCAGCATTTTTAAAAACAAAGTTAGATAGCCACTTAAAAATATATATCTTACCCATCCATCCAACTTCCAATAGACAATCATCTATGGAGTACCTATACTGTGTTAGGCACTGTGAATAAAAAGATTAAAGAGCCTGGGGTAGGAGGAGTCACATGTAAACAAACACTTATAGAAGCCTAGGAAGTGGACAAGTGCTATGACAGAAACATGTGAGCAATAAGCTAAAGTAGCCAAGAGTAAGGAGTGGCCAGCCTTCTTCTTAAAAGGTATTATTCTTTAATCATCATCACTTAGATGAAATGTGCTATATTCACTTTTGTAGTTTTTATTTTTCTCTTAATGTGATGTAAAAAGTCTTTATAATTATAAAACCTTTGGATGCTGAATGAATGGAGAAATGCCAGCCTGACCTGCTCCAAGCTGTGATAGATCATCAGCAGCATAATCTTGTTTAGCTGGAGTCTCAGACGGTGCTCTAAACTAGTCAGGATATTTTCAGGAGAAAGGAGGTGCTGTGGGCTGTCTTTCTCTCTTTACACCAGATGGTTTACGAGGGTTCATGATTCAAATAGGAAAATTACGTTCGGGCATGGTGGCTCATGCCTGTAATACCAGCACTTTGGGAGGCCGAGGTGGGCGTATCATGAGGTCAAGAGATTGAGACCATCCTGGCCAACATGGTGAAACCCCATCTCTACTAAAAATACAAAAATTAGCTGGGCTTGGTAGAGTGTGCTTGTAGTAGTCCTAGCTACTCAGGAGGCTGAGGCAGGAGAATCACGTGAACCTAGGAGGCAGAGGTTGCAGTGAGCTGAGATTGTGCCACTGCACTCCAGCCTAGTGACAAAGTGAGACTCTGTCTCAAAAAAAAAAAAAAAAAAAAAAAAGGAAAATTACTACTTAAACTGAAGGCTTTCTCATGGCCATTCATGGGCTATTCCTTGAACTCTGAGCATCTGGGGGCTTGGGAAGTTACTTCAGTCAACTCCTACAACCTCCATGGTAAGAAGCTATATTGGGTAGTGGGAATTAAGGTATAAATATGCTTTCATTAATCTTTCTAAAGAACATACCTAACCATGTTTCTCTCTTGCTCAAAAGACTTCTAGGGATCTGTATACCTTTTAGGATAAGGTCTAAACTTCTACATAGGCATTCAAAGCTTTGACCTCACCTACCTCTCCACCACCCAACTTCACTGTACCCCCTTGTACTTCATGTTTCAGCCTTACAAAGTTGCTAACCACAGCTTCTCATTCCAGGTTGTTCCTCCTTGTCTTTGCCCAGGCTGTTTGCTTTGGCTAGAAGGATGCCTGCTTTTTCCTGGTATTCTCATCTATCTAAGGAAGTCCTACTTGGCCTTTAAGACTGAGGCCAGGTACCATCTCCTCTCTGCTGTCTCCTCTACCCTCACCTCCAGAAGAATTGACTTTTTTGACACCACATTGTCCTTTAACTGATCACACCACTATCACTGCCTTTACTGTCCTGAAATTAATTTATTTACCCATCCATCTATGCTGTGAATCTGTATGATCCTGAAAGACAAAGGACATTTAGGTCCTTGTTTTGTGTAATTTTGGGAACTGGTACAGGCTGAGTATATAAGAGATATACAAACAAAAATATTGTTTCATGAAAGAAAAAAAAAAAGTGAGAGATTGGGAAAAACAATACTGAGTTCTAGTTCTAGCTCTCTTGGGATCTGTGGGAAGCCAGGATTGTCCTCTACAGGTTGGGTTCCTTGCTTGGGTAATGGAGGGAATAATGTTTGTCTCATGGGGAAGTGTTGAAATTCCGATAAGACAATGAACTAAAGGCATCTAAAAAACTGATAAATTTTAAAGAAACTTAAATATTGAGATGCTATTTCCAGTAATTTGGCAGATTAGATATTCTGAAAACCCCTTTAATTACAAAGCAGCTAAAAATTCTGAATAAAATAGTTATAAAATACTTTTAAATGCTTAGCTAAGCTTGCAAGTAAAAGAAATCTTCAGAGGCTGAAAATGAAGCAGAAATGCAAGCTCAGAAGAAAGCAAGTACTGAGAATAGCAGCAGACTGAAGAGTGATGAGCTAGTGTGTTAGTGTCTAGATTTGCTGGCTGTATGAATAGGACTGTGTGAGCGCAGTGGTGGGATTAGATCAGAGACACCTGAGCAAAATTAGGACTCTGCGAGGCTACACCCCAAACAAAAGGACAAAGTACAAAAATATTAGCACCTCAACAATGTCCAGGATAGATATCTACCCTGATTTTGGCTCATAGGAATAAAAAAAGGGCCTGGGGACCAGGCGCAGTGGCTCACGCCTGTAGTAATCCCAGTACTTTGGGAGGCCGAAGTGGGGGGATCACTAGATGCCAGAAGTTCAAGACCAGCCTGGCTAACATGGTGAAACTCCATCTCTACTGAAAAAAAAAAAAAAAAATTAGCTGGGCATGGTGGTGCATGCCTGTAATCCCAGCTACTTGGGTGGCTGAGGCATGAGAATCGCTTGAACCTGGGAGGCGGAAGTTGCAATAAGCCAAGATTGCATCACTGCACTTTAGCCTGTGCAACAGAGTGAGAGTCTGTCTCAAAAAAAAAAAAAAAAAAAAAAAAAAAAAAAAAAAAAGGGGCCTGGGGAACTAATCAAGGCATGTTTGAATGTGGAAGAAGTTGCACTTGCAAACAGAATTAATACAACTGAATACATTGGGAGAATAAAGGAGGGAGAGTCCACCTGAGTGGTAGAAGAAAGATCTTGGCAATAGGTCTCCAGCACTGTGAGGTCGAGGTGCTCTCCAGCTCCAGCTGCAGGTAGCTAACATAAATGTGCTGTACTGGTGGTAGGGGTAACATATGAGATGGGCTCATCTGGCCATCCTAGCTCTATGACAGTAGTCATTTGGGTCACTTGGGTAGCTAATTTCCCTATCAGAGTCCAGGCTCACCAAGCCTCCGGCTCATTAAAATATAATTTCTCCTAGTGTTTTTCCTATTGGGAGCAATGTGCTAGTTAGCACATTCTGGTATCTTGAGTAGTTACATTTTGCATCATATATTAAAAACATGGTATTACAACATATAAGCTTGATTACTCCTGGATACACTGACAAAAATTGAGTTTCAGAGACTGTAAATGGAAGGCCCAGATCTAGTACCACGACAACCCAAAAAGGGTCTGTTACCCTTGGAAATCATATGGGAAGTTTACAGCTAGTCTTCCTGAATCCTTTTTCATTTCTCTATAAATCCAACTGTGTTCATGTGAACAATGTTATTAAAAAGAGGAGATCGTTGTAGGAGATCAAAAAGATTTTTTTAGTAGAATGAGAAGACATGTATTAGTAAAATTGTGAAGAGAGGAGCATACCAAAGGTGGTCACATGGAAGACAACAGAAGGCTTCAAAGCTGCTGGTTGATTACAACCGTCTTATATCTAAATGAGCTAGCTCCTCAAAAGGATGCAGTATAATATGTGCCTCATATTTAAATAGTTAATTTGGTCTGTTAGCCAAATAATCAGTCAAACAGATTATTGGGCATCATACAGATACACAAAGATAGGGGGTTTTGTTGAACTGCTATTTGAGGACACGTTATTAAAATAATAGAAAGAAATCTGTCATCATAAGGGGGGATCTATGCATTAAATATGCAATATAGACCAGACTGACTTCAGCAAAATAATAACCACACTGGTACAGAGTATATGCTAAATATACTGTGGTTGGTACTGCGTGGGATAAAACAACCCTACTAGAGGAGGATGGTATGGGGTACTGTGATATGGGGAAAGACAATGGGCATTGGAGCTAGATAGATCTAGGCTTGAATCATAATCCTATCAATAAATATTTGAGTAACCTTGGTGTAGTTTCTTGATGTTTTGCTTTTTTGGCTATAAACTGTGAACAATAATATCTATTTTCTGGCATTGTGAAAGAATTGAAATAACATAAAAATACTAGAATTACACAGCAAGTTCTCAGTAAATGCTAACTCATTTCCTTTCCCTCTAGAAAGTTATGACCTTTGAAAGGTAAATAGTCACACATAAAGTAATAGATCAATATTGTAAAGCCACATATGTTAAGTACCAAGTGACTATTGTGGATGAAAGATCTCTGTGTTAAAGAATAAATATTAAGTCATATAGAATGTACAATCTGAACTAGACCTTGACAGATGGGTAGAAATTAGGAAAGCAGAAAGGAAAGTAGAGGGTATTTCAGTACATAGCATAAGCCTAGGGTCAGAGCAGAGATATGCAAGATGTATTTGGAAAACAGGGAGTATCCCAGTTTGAATAATGTGCAGGATTGGCCTCAAGGAAAAGTAGAAGGCTGAGTCAGACTGGGAAGGAACATGGATGCCAACCTAAGGAAGTCAGACTTTATACTTGGATAATGTGAAGGCACTGAATGTTTGCGCACCCAGGGGAGACTTTGTGAATGCAGTAACTTCTATTTGTAAGCCTTAAGTGTTTATGTTACATTGTTCTGTTTCTACAACCCAAGATTGCCTGCAATGAGGTTAATTAATAATTCTAAAGGTCTCTAAAGACACTTCTGCTGCAAAGTGAGGGGCTTTGATTGAGGCTGTAATGGAAGGTCTTGGATTTAACTGCTAAGATCTGAGTTCTTTTTTTTTTTTTGATACGGAGTTTTGCTCTTGTTGGCCAGGCTGGAGTGCAATGGCACGATCTCAGCTCACCGCAACCTCCACCTCCCAGGTTCAAGCGAATCTCCTGCCTCAGCCTCCCTAGTAGCTGGGATTACAGGCATGTGCCACCATGCTCGGCTAATTTTTGTATTTTTTTTAGTAGAGACAGGGTTTCTCCATGTTGGTCAGGCTGGTGTCGAACTCCCGACCTCAGGTGATCCGCCCACCTCGGCCTCCCAAAGTGCTGGGATTACAGGCATGAGCCACCATGCCCGGCTTGTCTGAGTTCTTTGTAAAACTCTCTCTTCCTTCTCTTCTCTGGAGTAAATCTTAGAATTAGGTACACATCTGAGACTACATATAACATCCTTGGTAAATGGAATCAAACAGATAAATTAAAAAATTTTCTTCTCGCAACATAAATTAACTATAGATCAATTAGTTTGATTTTAAAATATTTGGAGTACTTTCTTATCCACATATCAAACATGATAATCTAATAACCAAGTTTCACCTCAATTTGTTTTTGTCTAAATTTCTTGAGAAAATAAACAAAGAACCAATTTTATGTTGCTCTACATACGTTCTCACTTTTCATAACCATACCTTCTAATCATTATTTTATCTCCAAAGCACACACAAAAAAAGGATTATCCCTCTTTTTCTTTTATTTCATAACGTTTTCATTGCCAACTTATTTTAAGTTATATGTACTATCCATAATGACAATAATTTGCTTTTGCTCCTTGTTGCATTTTGAAGTTTTAAAGATAAGTTAATTATAAAAGGAATATTTTTTGATAATTATAACAGGAATAATTTTAGCAATCTTGTTAAACTAAATAAAAGTAGAAAAGTAAATATCTATTGTATAGAGTTATTTTTCATAGTTGTGTCATTTGTTCTCAAGCTCTCATGACTGGTGAAATAATGTCTGAAACTATTACGAAGCTGGGGCATTAGCAAAACTAATATTCAAAAATAGGATTAGAGGAAAAAACTCTGCCTATTCTTCCTAAAGGCAAAGTACATTTTATGAATGATTTTTTAAAATGTCTTTTGAGTTGGAACATTATGGTATTATGAAACTCCAATTAATTATCAAATGTTCAAACCCTCTACAATTAGTGTGATATGGGGAAAATGGCTTAAAGTGAAATAATTGGGTTCAAGTATTTCATGTTTTCTCTTAACTCTGATATGGATACATCCATATAACTGTAGAAAAAACTTTAGGCTGAGGCCTGTTTTCTAGTCCTGACTCCAATATTAACCCTTGAGTGTCCTTGAAAACAGCCTCTCTGAACTAGTTTCCATATTGTATAACTAGAGGAGGGGTGAGAAAGGCAAACCAGAATTGCCATGATCCCTTCCAGCTCCAGCATTACACATGCTTGCTTAATGAAAATCAGAAGTGGGGCATTCCCATTTCTAAAACCACAATTCCACTTGATGATTTGATAAATGTTTAGTACTCACCTTCAAGAAAGTGGAGAGAACGGAAACACCTCTATTGTTAGGTCCTCTCTAACTTGGCCTCTCTTCAGCTTTTGACACTATAAA
Organism: Macaca mulatta; assembly: GCF_049350105.2. Taxonomy (NCBI): domain Eukaryota; kingdom Metazoa; phylum Chordata; class Mammalia; order Primates; family Cercopithecidae; genus Macaca; species Macaca mulatta. The sequence continues at coordinate 84,386,972 of NC_133419.1, forward strand.
CGTTCCTCTCTCTGTTTCCCTAATTGAAATTTTGGGAAATGTTCTATGTATCTGTTTGCCCAATATTGTAGTTACCAGTCGTATGTGTTAGTAAGCACTTGAAGTGTGGCTGGTGTGACTGAGACACTGAATTCTCCTCTTTTTCCTTTCCTCTAGCTCTTTCTCGGAGGGCTCCTTTGTCTCTCTAGGTCTCAGTTTAAACTGTGCTCTGTGACCACTCCATCTAAACTAGTCCCCCACTCCTTTTTTTTCTTTTTTAAAATCATGGCCTCTTGTAAGGATACTTATCTTACAGTAAATTAATTGTGTTTGTTTGTTTGCTTGTTGCCCATCTCCCACTATAACGCAATCTCTATGAGAACTACAACCTCCTTGGGCCTCTAGCATCTAGTCTAGTCCCTGGTACAGATTAGGGCCTTGATATTTTTTAAATAAATTAATAAATAGGTGGTTTTATCCTTTTCTATACTGATAATCCACTAATTCATATCTGTGGCCTGGATCAGTCTTCTCTACTCCACATTTCTATTCAATTCCTCCAGAATGAAATCATTATTTTCTCCCTGAATCTTTTTTTCTCCCTTTTGTTCCTTATCTGGGTTAATGGTGTCTGTCCAATCTTACAAATCAGAAACTTCTGCATTTTCTTCTCTACTGCTCATCTGGTACTTCCAATCATCCAACAAATGCAGTCATCTTTAACTCAGAAATGCCTCTCACATCATATTAGTATTGTTGCCTTAGTTCAGGCCCATGACATCTCTGCCAGGGATCCCTAACTAGGATTCTCCTTACAATATGAAATAACTATTAATTTGTGCTCCATGGACTTTTTCAATCTCAACTTTCAATACTTTCCTTCTGGCACTATACCTATCAATTATGCATAAATTCCTCTGTGGCCCTCATGGCCAGACTCCCCTGTGCCATTTGTGTGTTCTTCCTCTGTCTGGAATGCCCATCCTCAGATGAGCCAGTTTATCCTTCAACAATTCCACAGGCACATTTAGCTATCTCCTGGGTGGTGTTCCCAGAGCATTTTACTTGGGGCATTATAGTACTATCACTTAAAAATAGATACAGATATATGTATCTCTCCTCCACTAACTGGGAATTCTTTATGCACAAGAAATATATTTATTCAATTTTCTGAAAAATGATTTAGTCCTCTGCAGTAATTACCTGGCTTTGGCTTTGGTTCCAGACACACATCTAAGTCTAAAACCGAGATTTGCCATTTATTAGCTACAAGACCTTGGTCAATTTACTTCATCTTGTCGAACCTCAGTTTTTTTTTTTTTTTTTTTTGAGATGGAGTCTCGCTCTGTCACCCAGGCTGGAGTGCAGTGACACGATCTCAGCTCACTGCAAGCTCCGCCTCCCGGATTTATGCCATTCTCCTGCCTCAGCCTCCCGAGTAGCTGGGACTACAGGCGCCCGCCACCTTGCCTGGCTAGTTTCTTGTATTTTTTAGTGGAGACGGGGTTTCACCGTGTTAGTCAGGATGGTCTCCATCTCCTGACCTCGTGATCCACCCGTCTCGGCCTCCCAAAGTGCTGGGATTACAGGCTTGAACCACCAGGCCTGGCCTGAAGCTCAGTTTTTATATCCCAAAATGAGAATAATGGTGGTGCTTACATTGTGGTTTTTGTGAGGATTAAATGGGATAATAAATGGAAATGTCTGGACTATATTAATAAATAACATGTTGGAAGCTCTTAATAGTCATTCAAATATTTATCAAGCACACGCCATTTGCCAAGTATTGTGTTATAGATGAAGATTATTATGACTGACTTGGCCCTCATAGAATTTCAAATCTAGTGGAAGAAATAAGACATAAATATAGAGAGATAGATATTTAAAACAAAATATAAATAATAAAAGAGATACATACAAAGTGCTGTGAGGGCCTGGGATAGAGAGAAATAATTTCTGGATGGAGGGGTGTCTATGGAAGGTTTACTGAAGGAGATCACACTTAAATTACACAGGAAAACGTAGCCAGAATTATTTGCTTTGTGAATTACTTCTCTCAGCATAGCAAGTACTTTGCAAGGGCAGATGCAGGTTTTTTATGGTCTGGAAGTTTTATAATCTGGAGCTCCCTTTTTTTAAAATTTTATTTTATATTTTAAAAAGCATAAAATACTACATTTGTAACATGAATTTCTTATTTACCCAGAATGCTAGTGCCTGAGATCTCAAATGTGCTTACTGTATATGAACCCTCGTTCCCCCGGCCTTTGTGTCTCCAGTACCCAGCAAAGTGTCTAACACAAGGTACAAGAGCTTGAAGAGGTCCATGTAATTGAAGGGCCTAGAGTTTCAAGGTAAATACACTTCTGGTGCTGTGCTTGGTGCTGGAAATATAACTATAAATACAACTTAGTTCCTGACTTCATGGGCTCTCATCCTAGGGGGACTGGGAAGGAAGTAAGTAAAAATAACCAATTATAATAACATTCATTCATCCATAACATTTGGGATAAGTTTTTTTTTTTTTTTCCTTGAGACGGAGTCTCGCTTTGTCGCCCAGGCTGGAGTGCAGTGGCACGATCCTGGCTCACTGCAACCTACGCCTCCCGGGTTCAAGCGATTCTCCTGCCTCAGTCTCCCAAGTAGCTGGGATTATAGGCACATGCCACCACTCCCAGCTAATGTTTTGTATTTTTAGTAGAGATGGGGTTTCACTGTATTAATCAGGATGGTCTTGATTTCCTGACCTCGTGATCTACCCGTCTCTGCCTCCCAAAGTGCTGGGATTACAGGCATGAGCCACCATGGCCAGCCCAGGGTAAGTTTTATAGTAGGTAGGAGAGCACTGATTTGATATAGAGAGATGGGGAATGAGATAACAATTAATGAATAAGGAAAAGTATAAATGAAGGAAGTGAGGGAAATGTGTTGTTTGATGGAAAACAAATATTTTCACTGGACTAGAATGTACCATTCTAGTAGGGGTGCAGTGGAGACATGAAGGCAGAGGCCAGATCAGGAGGAGGTTCTTAGACAGGGCAAACAGAGATTCAATTCTTAATACTCAGAGGAACAGAGCAGAATATTTGCATATACTTTCTTCATTCATTTAACCAAGATTTGGCCAGCAGTTAGTGGGCTAGACCCTGGCCGAGCCTTGCACATACAAAGCTATACAAGACCTCCCTGTCCCTGAAAAGTTTACACTCTGTGTTATGTGTTGAATTGTGTCTCCAACCCTAAAGAAATTTTGAAGCCCTAACTCCCAATACCCCAGAATGTGACATGTTAGGAAAGGATTATTGTAGATGTTAGATGTTAAGAAGGGATCACACTGGAGTAGAATGAGTCCCTTATCCAATCTGACTGGTCTCCTTATAAGAGGACAGCCAGGGCTGGGTGGGGTGGCTCACGCCTGTAATTGCAGCACTTTGGGAGTCCGAAGAGGGTGAAACACCTGAGGTCAGGAGTTTGAAACTAGCCTGGCCAACATAGTGAAACCTCTTCTCTACTAAAAATTAGCTGGGTGTGTTGGCAGGCACCTGTAATCCCAGCTACTCAGGAGGCTGAGGTAGGAGAATTGCTTGAACTCAGGAGGCAGAGGTTGCAGTGAGCCGAGATGGAGCCATTGCACTCCAATTTGAGCAACAAGAGTGAAACTTGGTCTCCAAAAAAAAAAAAAAAAAAAAACCAGCCAGTTGTGGTGACTCATGCCTATAATCCCAGCACTGTGGGAGGTCAAGGTGGGTAGATCATGAGGTCAGGAGCGCAAGACCAGCCTGGCCAAGATGGTAAAATCCCATTTCTACTAAAAAAACAAAAATTAGCCAGGTGTGGTGGCAGGTGCCTGTAATCCCAGCTACTCAGGAGGCTGAGGCAGAGAATTGCTGGAACCCGGTATGTGGAGATTGCAGTGAGCGGAGATCATGCCACTGCACTCCAGCCTGGGTGACAGAGCAAGACTCCACCTCAAAAAAAAAAAAAAAAAAGGCATATGAAGACAGAGATACACCAGGAGAATGCCATAAGAAGATGGAGGCCAATGTTGGAGTGGTGCAGCTGCAAACCAAGCAACACTTGAGGTTGCTGGCAAAACTCCATAAGCTAGGATGAGGCAAGGAGAGTCTCCTACAGGTTTCAGAGGGACCAGGTCCTGCTAACACCTTGATCTTGGACTCTAGCCTCCAGAATTGAGAGACAATAAATTCTGTTGTTTTAAACACTCAGTTTGAGTAGTTTGTTACTTGACACCTAGGAAGCTAATATGCTCTGGTAGGGGCTACCTGAGTCAATGCACAAACTGACATGAACATCACCTGCCTAGGGAGGCAAAAGGAGTCACTGAGGCCGATTCAATCCCTGTGACCTGTCACTTCAGAAAATGGATTTGAAGTAAAAGGATAATCATGCTAGTGCAGTTTTGGGAGCTGTTACCAGGGGCCTGGGCAGAAAGCCTTGTATTCAAATGGCAAAGCCTTCCATAAACCTCATTAATGGAATTTCAGAAGTTTTCATGTAGTTAAGATATCTAAGAATTACTGTGGGAAAAAAAGACAAAGGACTACCATGAATGCATCATTAATTACTATTACTGAAATTCATTTTCAAAAATAATATATAAGGAAATACAAACATCTTACTAACCTTTACCTATAGTTGAACTCTTAAAAATTCTTTCCTTTAAAAGAAACATTTAACTGTTCTCTTCTCTGGGGGTATCACAGGTGTTGTCCTGTATAAATGTTTCTGTTGCTTTTACCAGCTACAAGTTCTGTTTTTTTGCTAATTCCAGGGAAGGCTTTACATAACAATTAGTTCAGCCCTGATGAATTCTCTAATTCCTTCTTTTTTTTTTTTTTTTTTTTTTTTTTTTTGAGACGGAGTCTCGCTCTGCGTGCAGTGGCCAGATCTCGGCTCACTGCAAGCTCCGCCTCCCGGGTTCATGCCATTCTCCTGCCTCAGCCTCCCGAGTAGCTGGGACTACAGGCGCCCGCCACCTCGCCCGGCTAGCTTTTTGTATTTTTTAGTAGAGACGGGGTTTCACTGTGTCAGCCAGGATGGTCTTGATCTCCTGACCTCGTGATCCGCCCGTCTCGGCCTCCCAAAGTGCTGGGATTACAGGTTTGAGCCACCGCGCCCGGCCCTTCTTTTCTTTATCAGGAAAAAAGAGGAAGAGCATTGCTTCCCATCCTTGCTTTTCCAATTGAGAAATTTCATTGATCTTACTGACCTACTTTCCCTTTCTACCCAGACTCCTGCCCTTAGAGCAGAGGTTAGCCGAACTCTTCTTGAACACGGCATTCTTAAAGTTATTCATTACCTATTTCCTTTAGCCACAGTAAAATCCGAAAGCCAACTTTGGACACTGATAAGAATGGGAAGTGATTTTTAGAAGAATCATCAAAATGTTTTCCCATAAACAAATATGTATAGCCTTGTCTCCTGACACACCCTCAAAAATACTCTAAATTCCAATCACATAAAATCTCCTTTATTTTCTCTGAATTCCTAGCTTTTCTTTAAATGGACTCTTTCCCTCATCTTGGTCTTTCCATGTATAGGTCTTTCTGCCCGCAGTTGGCTTCTTCTCTTTTATATACCTAGGAACCTTTCCCTCATTCCTCATGAATGGTTGAACAACATTTGCTCTCTTTAGTTCTCCCTAACACTAGCCCCTCTAGGATTCTATGGTACCAAATTCATATGGTGATTATCTTAATTATCATACTCTATCTTTTTATCCATTTAACAAGTATCCATTGAGGGCCTACTATACTCCTGGAGGGCTCCACTGTGGTTAGGATTATTACCATAAAGCAGACGGTTTCTGCTCCCAAGAAGTTCACAACATAGAGAACTTTTATTAGAAGAGTAAACTGGCAATTATAAGCCAGAATACTAAACGTATAATCTTGTACAATAATAATTTATTTGCATACTTGCTTTTCCCACTTGACTCTGAGATTCTAGAGTATTTTATTTACTTTGTAAGTTAGTGTCTGATATCTAAAAAATATCTACCAACATCCATTGAAAATAAAAACTTTCAGTAAACTAGGAATAGGGGAACTCCTCAACTTATTAAAGAATATCTACAAAATCCCTACAATATCATGCCTAATGATAAAAAAACAAAACAAAACAAAACAACAACAACAAAAAAACTTGAAGCTTTCCCACTAAGATCAGAAACAAGGCAAGGATGTTTCCTTTCACCACTGCCTTTCAACATCATACTGCAAGTTCTAGCTAATACAATCAGACAAGAAAAGGAAATTAAAAGTATACATATTAGGAAGGAAAAAATAAAACTGTCTTTGTTCATAGATAACACAATACTCTTTGTATAAAATCCAAGCTAACTGACAAAAAACTCATGGAACTAATAAGCAATTATAGTAAGGTTGTAGAATAAAAGGTTAGTACACAAAAGCCAATTAATTTCCTATATGCTAATGATGAAAAGGTAAAAACTAAAATTACATAGTGCCATTTATATTAGCACCCCCCAAAATAATATACTTAGTCATAAAGCTAACAAAATATGTGCAAGATCTATATGAAAAAAAAGTGCAAAACTCTGATGCAAGAAATCAAAGAACTAAATAAATGGAGAGATAGTCCATGTAAATGGAGAGCTAGGAATACTCAATATTGTAAACATGTTAATTCTTTCCAACTTAACTTGTAGATTTAGTGCAATCCCAATCAAAATCCCAGCAAGTTATTTTGTGAACTGATTCTAGAGTTTACGTGGAGAGGAAAAAGACCCCAAATAGCAAACAAATATTGAAATAAAAAACAAATTTGGAGGATAACACTACCTAACTTCAAAATTTTCTATAAAGTTATAGTAATCAAGACAGTATGGTATTGGTGAAAGAGGAGACGAACATGATGATAGAACAACTGGGCATCCACATGCAAAGCAGAAAAAATAGGTAGACATAGACATTATATCCTGAACAAAAATCAACTCAAAGTTTATCACAAAGCAAAATGCAAAACACAAAACTATAAACTCCTTGGAGATACTGTAGGAGAAAATCTAGATGACCTTGGGTTTTGAGATTATTCTTTAGATACAACACCAAAGGCATGATCCATGACAGGAACAATTGATAAGCTGGACTTTTAAAAATTTTATTAAAATAAAAACAGTCTGCTCTGTGAAAGACAAAATCAAGAGAATTAAATGACAAGCCAAATATTGAGAGACAATAATTACAAAAGACATGTCAGAAAAAGAGCTATTATTAAAAATATATAAGGAACTCCTAAAACTCAAGAAACGAACAAACTAAAAATGGGCCACAGAACCTTAGATACCTCACCAAAGAAGATAAACATATGACAAATAAGCACATGAAAAGATGCCTCCTATCATACATCATCAGAGAAACGCAAATTAAAACAATAATGAGATACCGCTACACACCTATTGAAATGGACAAAATCCAGAATACTGACAAAAACAAATGCTGGCAAGGATGTATACCTGCACTCGTTCATTGCTGGGCGGAATGCAAAATGGTATAGTGACTTTGGAAGATAGTTTGGTGGTTTCTTACACAACTAAACACACTCTTACTATATGATCCAGCAATTGTGCTCCTTGGTATTTCTCCAAAAAAGCTGAAAACATATGTCCACACAAAAACCTGCATCTGGCCGGGCGCGGTGGCTCAAGCCTGTAATCCCAGCACTTTGGGAGGCCGAGATGGGCGGATCACGAGGTCAGGAGATCGAGACCATCCTGGCTAACACGGTGAAACCCCCTCTCTACTAAAAAAAATACAAAAAACTAGCCGGGCGCGGTGGCGGGCGCCTGTAGTCCCAGCTACTCGGGAGGCTGAGGCAGGAGAATGGCGTAAACCCGGGAGGCGGAGCTTGCAGTGAGCTGAGATCCGGCCACTGCACTCCAGCCTGGGCGACAGAGCGAGACTCCGTCTCAAAAAAACAAACAAACAAACAAACAAACAAAAAAACCCTGCATCTGCAGAACTACGTGAATAGTTCTAGCAGCTTTATTAATAACTGCCAAAGGTTGGAAGCAACCAAGATGTCCTTTGGTAGGTGAATGGATAAATGCACTGTGGTACATCTGAAAAATGGAATATTATTCATCACCAAAAAGAAATGAACTATCAAGCCAAAGTAGTACATGGAGGAAACTTAAATGCATATAAGCAAAAGAAGCCAATCTGAAAAGGGTATATACTGTATTATTCCAACTATCTGACACTCTGGAAAAAGCGAAACTATGAAGACACTAATAAAATCGGTAGTTGATGGGGGATGGGGGAGGAAGGGATGAATTGGTAAAGCAGATATAATCTTTTAAAAACTTTTAAGTTTATGGATATATCAGGAGACTGAGGCAGGAGAATCACTTGAACCTGGGAGGCGGAGGTTGCAGTGAGCCAAGATCATGCCACTGCACTCCACCTGGGTGATGGAGTGAGACTCCATCCTCCCTCCCAAAAAAGCAAAAACAAACAAACAAACAAACAAACAAACAAACAAAGGTTCAGGGATACATATGCAGGTTTGTTACATAGATGAACTTGTTTGTTGTACATGGGGCACTGTTGTACAGATTATGTCATTGCCCAGGTGTTAAGTCTAGTACCTATTAGTTATTTTTCCTGATCCTCTCCCTCCTCCCACCCTCTATCCTCTGTCAGGCCCCAGTGTGTGTTGTTCCCTCCTATGTGTTCATGTGTTCTCATCATTTAGCTTTCACTTATAAGTGAGAACATGCAGTATTTGGTTTTCTGTTCCTGCATTATTTTGCTAAGGATAATGGCTTCCAGCTCCATCCATATCTTTGCAAAGGACATGATCTCCTTTATTTTTTTTTTTAATGGCTGCATATAATTCATGGTGTATATGTGCCACATATTCTTTCTTTATCCAGTCTATTATTGATGGGCATTTAGGTTAATTCCACGTCTTTGCTATTGGTGAATAGTGCTGCAATGAACATATGCTTGCATGTGTCTTTATAACAGAACAATTTATATTCCTTTGGTATATACCCAGTAATGAGATTGCTAGGTCAAATGGTATTTCTGCCTCTAGGTCTCTGAGGAATTGTCACACTGCCTTCCACAATGGACTAATTTTCACTCCCACCAACAGTGTAACAGCAGTCCTTTTTCTCCACAACCTTGCCAACATCTGTTGTTTTTTGACTTTTAGATAATAGCCATTCTGACTGGCATGAGATGGTATCTCATTGTGGTTTTGATTTGCATTTCTCTAATGATCAGTGATGTCGAACTTTATTTTCATATGATTGTTGGCTGTATGTATGTCATCTTCTGTAAGCTGTCTGTTCATGTCCTTTGCCCACTTTTTAATTGGGTTGTTTGTCTTTTTCGGTACATTTGTTTAAGTTTCTTAAAGGATATTAGACCTTTCTCAGATGCATAGTTTGGAAATATTTTCTCCCATTCTTGTAGGTAGTCTGTTTATTCTGTTGATAGTTTCTTTTGCTGTATGGAAGCTCTTTAGTTTAGTTAAATCTCATTTACCAATTTTTGCTTTTGTTGTAATTGCTTTTGGCATCTTCATCATGAAATCTTTGCCTGTGCCATACCGTTCAGGACATAGGCATGGGCAATGACTTCATGTCTAAAACACCAAAAGCAATGGCAACAAAAGCCAAAATTGAGAAACGGAATCTAATTCAACTAAAGAGCTTCTGCACAGCAAAAGAAACTACCATCAGAGTGAACAGGCAACCTATAGAATGGGAGAAAATTTTTGCAATCTACCCATCTGACAAAGGACTAATATCCAGAATCTATAAAGAACTCAAACAAATTTAAAAGAAAGAATCAGACAACGCCATCAAAAAGTAGGTGAAGGATATGAAGAGACACTTCTCAAAAGAAGACATTTATGCAGCCAACAGACACATGAAAAAATGCTCATCATCACTGGCCATCAGAGAAATGCAAATCAAAACCATAATGAGATACCATCTCACACCAGTTAGAATGGCAATCATTAAAAAGTCAGGAAACAACAGGTGCTGGAGAGGATGTGGAGAAATAGGAATATTTTTACACTGTTGGTGGGACTGTAAACTAGTTCAACCATTGTGGAAGACAGTGTGGCGATTCCTCAAGGATCTAGAACTAGAAATACCATTTGACTCAGCCATCCCATTACTGGGCATATACCCAAAGGATTATAAATCATGCTGCTATAAAGACATATGCACACGTATGTTTACTGTGGCACTATTCACAATAGCAAAGACTTGGAACCAACCCAAATGTCCATCAATGATAAACTGGATTAAGAAAATGTGGCACATATACACCATGGAATACTATGCAGCCATAAAAAGGATGAGTTCATGTCCTTTGTAGCAACATGGATGAAGCTGGAAACCATCATTCTGAGCAAACTATCTCAAGGCCAGAAAACCAAACACCACATGTTCTCACTCATAGGTGGGAATTGAACAATGAGAACATTTGGACACAGGATAGGGAACATCACATACCGGGGCCTGTCATGGGGTTGGGGGAGGTAGGAGGGATAGCATTAGGAGATATACCTAATGTAAATGACGAGTTAATGGGTGCAGCACACCAACATTGCACATGTATACATATGTAACAAACATGCACGTTGTGCACATGTACCCTAGAACTTAAAGTATAAAAAAAAAAATAGAAATTTAAAAAAAAAGAGATTTTTTGCCTGTGTCTATATCCTGAATGGTATTACCTAGGTTGTCTTTCAGGGTTTTTACAGTTTTGGGTTTTACATTTAAGTCTTTAATCCATCTTGATTCATTTTTGTATCTAGTGTAAGAAAAGGGCACAGCTTTAATCTTCTATATATGGCTAGTCAGTTTTCCCAGCACCATTTATGGAATAGGGAATCTTTTTGCCATTGCTTATTTTTGTCAGGTTTGTCAAAGATCAGATAGTTGCAGATCTGTGGTCTTATTTCTGGGTTCTCTATTCTGTTCCATTGGTCTATGTGTCTGTTTTTGTGCCATACAGTTTTGGTTCATGTAGCCCTGTAATATAGTTTGAAGTCAGCTAGTGTGATGTCTCCAGCTTTGTTCTTTTTGCTTATGATTGTTTTGGCTATTCAGGATCCTTTTTGGCTCCATACGATTTTAAAGCAGTTTTTTTTTCTAGTTCTATGAAGAATCTCATGGTAGTTTAACAGGAATAGCATTGAATCTATACATAGTGTTGGGAAGTATGGCTGTTTTAATGATATTGATTCTTCCTATCCATAAACATGGAATGTTTTTTTCATTTGTTTGTGTCATCTCTGAGAACCCCGGTAAGATACTTAACAAGAAGATCATCCCCAAGATATATAATCATCAGAATCTCCAAGTTCAGAGAATTTTTAGGGCAGGGAAACTATTTTGTATGACACTATAATTGTGGATACATGTTATTATACATTTGTCCAAACCCTTAGAATATGCAACACTAAAAGTGAACACTAATGTAAGCTATGGACCCTGGATGATAATGATGTATCAATGTAGCATCATCAATTATAACAAATGTACTTCTCTAGTGGAGGATTGTTAATAACAGGTGAGGCTATGCATGTGTGAGGGCAGGACACACGTGAGAACTTTCTATATTTTCTGTTTTTTTTTTTTTTTTTTTTTTTTGCTATGAACCCACAGCTGCTCTGGAAAATAAAATCTATTAAAAAGTGCTTAATGAATACAAGTTCCCTTTGCTCCTATGTCCTAAATACCTGGTAAAATAGTTGGCACAAAGAATACGATCAATGAATCACTATGGAATGAAAACCTAAAAGACATCTAAATTTCAGGGCAAACTAGTTGACCCTAAGAACTAATTTTGATAAAAGGAAGACTGCAGCACTGGGGACCAAAAACAAAGGAGGGTGGTTAAGAGATGAAGACATTTGATCTAGCAGAATGAACCTGGGACACCCAAAATATGCACTGTATCTGTTTTGCTGAGTATGAGTTCGGATCTAAGTAAGGCCAACTTAGGAATCTTCCCAAGCCCTATTTGCAGCTGAAAATTACATGGAAGGAATTCTTGCTGTCACACAAGAAAAATGGTTTCATGGGTATGTCAGGGGGTCAAAACCATACTGCAAAAGGTGCTTTCTGGCATTTTATACCTCTTCCCATTATTTCTCCCCTAAAAGCATTCCAGTTTCCCCATAATGATCCCTTTTTCTGGTAAAATAAGTCAAAAGTCATGAGGAATTGAAAAAGCAAAAAACAGAGGAATGAAGACTCTAGTTTACCTTCATTATCCTCTAGATAAAATGGAGTTCCTGGTCAGAAAATTAGGAGCCCTGACTTTTGGTCTTGAATTTGTTGTGGCCTTGGAAAATCTTCTGCCTGTCTCTGACCCTTAGATCATTTTCTCACAAGAAGGTGGACATTATTATATCCTTTTTACCCCCACAATGGATATGGCCCTTGAGTAAATTGAAACTAGGACATTATTATAAAGTAGCTCTCCATAGTGATGTGTGTTTTGCAGACACACAAGGCCAGATAATGATAATGATATTTTCTTCTGCAAAAATCCCATGCAGTATCAAACACAAGGCTTGATCTTTGATAGCCATGGTTCTCTTAGAAGCCAAGGGTGAAAGACACTAATGTGGCTTATAGTTTTTTCTTATGCCCAAATTATTTGCTAGCATTGACATATTGGAATATACAAACATACATTAACAAAAATGATGATCTTGCACTCCTATAGCTTTGTAATGATTTCTACTCTGATATGGTTTGGCTGTGTCCCCACTTAAATCTCATCAAAATGGGAATTTCCCTGCCCAAGCTGTGTCTTTGCCTGCTGCCATCCATCTAAGATGTGCCTTGCTTCTCCTTGCCTTCTGCCATGATTGTGAGGCCTCACCAGCCATGTGGAACTGTAAATCCATTAAAACTCTTTTTCTTCCCAGTCTTGAGTATGTCTTTATCAGCTGCATGAAAATGAACTAATACAGTAAATTGGTATTGGGAGTGGGACACTGCTGAGAAGATATCTGAAAATGTGGAAGTGACTTTGGAACTGGGTAACAAGTAGAGGCTGGATCAGTTTGGAGGGCTCAGGAGAAGACAGGAAAATGTGGGAAAGTTTGGGACTCCCTAGAGACTTGTTGAATGGTTTTGACCAAAATGCTGATAATGATATGGACAATGAAATCCAGGCTGAGGTGGTCTCAGATGAAATGAGGAGCTTGTTGGGACCTGGAGCAAAGGTAACTCTTGTTATGTTTTAGCAAAGAGATTGGAGGCATTTTTCCTCTGCCCTAGAGATTTGTGAAACTTTGTACTTGAGAGCAAAGATTTAGGGTATCTGGCAGAAGAAATTTCTAAGCAGCAAAACATTCAAGAGGTGACTTGGGTGCTGTTAAAGGCATTCAGTTTTAAAAGGGAAACAAGGTAAAAGTTTGGAAAATTTGCAGCTTGACAATGGGATAGAAAAGAAAATCCCATTTTCTGAGGATAAATTTAAGCCAGCTGTAGAAATTTGCATAATTAACAAGGAGCCAAATGTTAATAACCAAGAAAATGTGGAAAATGTCTCCAGGGCATCTCAGAAACCTGGACCTTTATGGCAGCCCCTCCCCTCACAGGACTGGAGGTTTAGGAGGGAAAAATGTTTTTGTGGGCCAGGCCCAGGGTCCCTCTTCCATGTGCAGTCTAGTGACTTGTTGCCCTGCATTCAAGCCACTCCAGCCATGACTAAAAGGGGCCAACATAGAGCTTGGGCCTTAGCTTCAGGGGGTGCAAGCCTTGTCTTGGCAGCTTCCATGTGGTGTTAAGCCTGTGAGGGCACAAAAGTCAAGAATTGAGGTTTGCGAACATCTGCCTAGATTTCAGAAGATGTAAGGAAATACCTAGATGCCCAGGAGAAGTTTGCTGCAGGGGTATAGTCCTCATGGAGAATCTCTGCTAGGGCAGTGTTGAAGGGAAATGTGGGGTTGGAGCCCCCCAACACAGAGTCCCTACTGAGGCACTACCTAGTGGAGCTGTGAGAAGAGATCACTATCCTCCAGACCCCAGAATGATAGACCCACCGAAAGTTTGCATTATACACCTGAAAAAACTGCAGACACTCAACACCAGCCCATGAAAGCAGCTGGGAGGAGGGTATACCCGGCAAAGCCATGGGAGTGGAGCTGCCCAAGACCATGGGAACCCACCTCTTGCATCAGCATGACCTGGATGTGAGACAGAGTCAAAGGAGATCATTTTGGAGCTTTAAGATTTGACTGCCCCGCTGGAGTTTAGACTTGCATGAGACCTATAGTCCCTTTGTTTTGGACAATTTATCCCATTGGGAATGGCTGTATTTACCAAAAGCCAGAACTCCCATTGTATCTAGGAAGTAAGTACAGTGCTTTTGATTTTACTTGCTTTATAGGTGGAAGGGACTTGCCTTATCTCAGATGATACTTGGGACTTTGGACTTTTGAGTTAAGGTTGAAATGAGTTAAGACGTTGGGGGACTGTTGGGAAACATGATTGATTTTGAAATGTGAGGACATGAGATTTGGAAGGGATCAGGGGTGGAATAATATGGATTGGCTGTGTCCTCACCTATTCTTATCTTGAATTCCCACACACTGTGGGAAGGACCCTGTGGGAGATAATTGAATCATGGGGATTGGTGTTTCCCGTGCTGTTATTGCGATAGTGAACAAGTCTCATGAGATCTGATGGTTTTAAAAACAGGAGTTTCCATGCACAAGCTATCTCTTTGGCACCTTCCATGTAAGGTGTAACTTGCTACTTCTTGCCTTCCACCATGACTGTGAGGCTTTCCCATCTGTTAAACCTCTTTTTCTTTGCAGTCTCAGGTATGTCTTTATCAGCAGTTGGAAATGGACTTATAAAAATTCACTAATATATGCGATGAATTAACAATGAAATCAGTAACATGTATATGAAAAGGTGCTTAACATCACTGAGCATCAGAGCAAACCAAAACTACAATGAAATATCATTTCACCTCAGTTAAAATGGCTTATATCCAAATGACAGGCAGTTTCAAATAATGGTGAGGATGTAGACAAAAGGGAACCCTTTTACATTGTTCGTGGGAATGTAAATTAGTGCAATCACTATGGAGAACAGTTTGGGTGTTCCTCAAAAAACTAAAAATTGAGCTATCATATGATCCAGCACTCCCACTGCTAGGTATATACCCAAAAGAAAGGAAATCAGCACATCAAAGAGATATCTGCACTCCTATGTTTGTTGCAGCACTGTTTATAATAGCCAATATTTGGAAGCAACCTAAGTGTTCATCAACAGATGAATGATAAAGAAAATGTAGCATGTATACACAATGGAGCCACAAAAAGAATGAGAATCCAGTCATTTGCAACAACATGGATAAAACTGGAGATCATTATGTTAAGTGAAATAAGCCAGGCACAGAAATATAAACGTCATATTTTCTCACTTATTCATGGAATCTAAAATTCAAAACAATTGAACTCGTGGAGATTAAGAGTAGAAGGATAGTTACTAGAGGCTGGAAAGGTAGTGGTGGGAGGTAGGTTGGGGGAAGGTGGGATGGTTAATGGGACTAAAATAACTAGAAAGAATGAATAGGACCTACTGTTTGATAGGACAACAGGGTGAGTAAAGTCAATAATAATTGTACATTTTAAAATAACTTTAAGAGTATAATTGGATTGTTTGTAACTCAAAGGATAAATGCTTGAGGGGACAGACATCCCATTATCCATCATGTGCTTATTTCACATTGCATGCTTGTATCAAAACATCTCATGTACCTCATAAATATATACACTTACTATGTTCCCACAGAAATTAAAAATTGAAAACATTTTTTAAAACTACAAATAGAACTACTACATGATTCAGGAATCCCACTACTAGGTATATATCCAAAAAGAAAGGAAATCAGTATATCAAAGAGACATCTGTATTCCCATAGTGATTGTAGCACTATTCACAACAGCCAAGATTTAGAAGAAATGTAAGTGTCTATCAACAAATGAGAATGGATAAAGAAAATGTGGTACAAATACACAATACTCTACTATCCAGCCATAAGAAAGAATGAGATCCTGTCATTGGCAGCAACATGAATGGAATTGGAGGTCATTATGTTAAGTGAAATAAGACAGACACAGAAAGACAAATTTTGGATGTTCCCACTTATTTGTGGGAGCTAAAAATAGTAAAAGAACTGAACTTACGGATATAATAGAATCATGGCTACCAGAGGCTGGGAAGGACAGTGGTGGGGGAAATAATGAGATGGTTAATGGGTATAAAAATATATTTATAAATTTATAAAGAATGAATAAAATCTAGTATTAATAGCAGAACAGGTTGATTATGGTAAATAATATTTTACTGTACACTTAAAAATAATTGAAGTGTATAATTGGATTGTTTGTAACAAAAATAAAGGATAAATGCTAGAGGTGACGAATAATCCCCCACTCCAAAAACAAAAAACAAAAAAACTGGTGGCAGCAGCATTAGCAGCATTCACAATATTACTGTCTACAAAAACCTTTACAACTCTGTACAACTACAGAGGTAGAGAAAGTGATGACTAGTTGGCTTATCTCCCCTAGAGAAGAAATTGGCTAGAAGTGGAGAAAATTGGTCACTTAGGGAATATAATTCCCCTTATTCCTCAGGTCACAGTAGAAGGAGGAACTTTAACAAGCCATCACTTGTTGAATATGGTCTGTGTGTGGGAGAGTGCCCAATAATTACATGATAGGTAGGGTAGGACCTAGCACCTGCCCTGAAGGACTTTTGCACCCAGTAGAGGAGAGAACCTCTTCAACATGGAAAAAAGAGAAAACTACAGGCATTAAATTGTGTGGCAGAGATACGATCTATTATACAGGCAATCAAGAAGAGACACTGGCATTGTGTATGTACCAGTCCAATAAATCTTTTGAATGAAACAGCAATCACTGGAGACCCCAGATATGTAGAAGGAATCTATGTGTGTTCACATATTTGAGATAGCACATATGTGCATGGGCTCTGGACTTATTCTTTTGTGTGTAAATAAGGAGGTAAGGTGTGGTGACATCTTACCCTTAAATATTCTTTTTACATCTAATACTATTCCTGAAACTCTGCTCTGAAGAAATCAATTTTAGGGGGTGTAGAAAGTTTGAACTCTTGATGTCTCTTTCTAAACAGGCGTATTCACTCCTCTTTCTTTGTTTCTTTATCACGTGCTGTGTTCTGTCTTCCACATTACTGATTGTATCTCCTGAGAGTGTGTGAGAGGTGCACAGGAAATGTTTTGTTAAATGGACAATGAATGGAGACTTTGTCAATTGATTCCTGGCATGGAAGAGGAAGAAATGGGTTCTAGTACACAAGAAAGAAAAAGGTCAGATGGGATACAGGAAGAGAGATCAGAGAGGGAACAAATCCCTACTTGTATCTACCATTTGTTAAGTAGTTGCCGGCCATTTACAGACTTAAAAAAATAAACTGTCAAAACAAACCTATGAAGCAGATATTAATCTCTACTTTTAGATTAAAGAAAGAGAGACTCAGAAAGGTTTAGTAACAGCTCAAGGTGATAAAGCTAGTAATTGCTGGAGCCAGAATTTAAATGAAGTTACAGATATGCCAAAAGGCCATCTTCTTTAAATTACACCAGGCAGCTATACCAAGGAGAGAGACTTGAGGACAAGCAAGGACTTCAGAGATACAGTGAAAGCACTGTAAGAGAAGGGATGCTCACACATTTTATTATCATGCAACATTGATATTGAAATGCAGTTTCCCATCAATGTTCATAATTAATGCTTGACCACAGGAGAATTCTCCTTTGCAAAACTGAATAGGCTGTAAAGAACATGGCTCTGTTCTATACTTCAGTGTAGCTCTTACAGACCTGTGCTTAGAAGAAAAATTTTCCAACTCTTGATATCAGCTCATGTAAGCATGGACCTTCTTTAGTCTAAAGAGGGTGTTCATTTACCCTTCAGGTTTGGTAATCACCTGATAAAAATTACTGAAATTTCACCTGAACGGCACTACTAGCTTCCCCCAAACCAGCTGCTTGTTCTTTTGTTCTGTAATTACAAAGATATAATCACAATGAATTTCTGCAATTTTCAACATTCTGTCACCCTATTAGTCTGTGAGTTCTTCAAGGGCAAGGCTTGGGCCTGTTTCTTCTTGATTTTCTCAAATATCTCACCAGAGTGCTTGGTACATACTAGACATTCAGTAAATGCTTAGTTGAACAAATATATAAGAAGTTAATCAATCAAATCAATGACTGAATGAATGGATGAATGGTGCTTGTCCCCTGCAAAATCCTCTTTGAGCAGTCTAATTCTCTATGTAATAAGCAGGAACCTTTACCAAATGTGATCCATTGGTCAATAAAGGTTGCTGACTGACATCTTAAAAGCATACTTCAGTGGAATAAACATTTACCAGCACTGAAAGTCAGCAGAGAGATTAAATAAAGGATAAACATCGCTTGCTGTTTTTGTGGCAATAAAGGTGCATCTGGTCTGTGGCACAGGATACAGATGTGCTCTTTCTTTAAACTCTCTTATAATTGGCCAGAAGAAGGAAGTAAACAGAAATCCTAATGGAATTTAAGGGTCTCTGAGGGATTGAAATATATGCTAGGAAAAACACCAGATTTCATTTGGATATATAAAGATAGATGTCTCAAGATGAGTAATCTAATGAAGGCTGACAAATGATACCTGAAGCAATCCTCTTTGTTTTTGGTTCTTGTTAGCCATGCCACTTTCCACGTCACAGCCAGACAAGGTAGCAATAGAATGAAAATCATTCTTTGTAAGCAGTTCAATCCAAGGTCAAATTTAATGCCCAGCAAATATTCATCAGATAAGACTAAGGCTATTTCAACTCTTGTGATGAATGAGCCACCAGAAAATCCCTCTGACCATGACTTTTGTCTAGACTTATTTTCATGAATGATAAAGACAAGGCGGAAAAGGACTTTTGTCAGTCAGACTAAAAGATGTGATTGAAACGTATGTGACATTTCTGTTGAGGCAGGATGGTCTAGTAGTGCAGGAGACAGCCATCTAGGTTGCAGTCAAGAATCCTTCTCTTCCCAGACACATGACCTTGGGGAAGTCACTGGTCCTCTGTCACATCTGTAGACAGGATAAATAACTCTTACCCAGCCACCTTACAAAACTGTTACTAGGATCAAATGGCATAATGTCCATGAGATGCCTTTGTAAATTATAATGCACTATGCGAACATAATCCTGGTACTTTCATGGTAAACAGCAAAAAAGGGAGAAGAATAAAAGAGAAAAAGAAGAAAATGAATGGCAAATTAAGACTAAGAGAAAGGAGGAGGAGGAAGTTTCAGTAGAGAAAGCAGGGGAAAGGGAGAAAAGACAGAAAATAAAAAGGACCAAGGGAGGAGCTGGTAGAGGAGAAGGAAAGATGCAGCAGTGGCAATGAAAGATCTCATAACTCTGGCACATAGGCAGATAAATAAGCAAACAAACACATAAACATAAAACCGAAGGAACAGCAGAAGTGGACAGCCATGGGATTTAGAAAATCACGTCTTTGTCAAGACCACAGAACACTGATAAGCAACTGGAAGACTCCATCAGACAGCCTCTTAGGAGGAGACAGCGAGTCAACCATGAGTCAGCCTCCTTATTATAAATTTCTAAATGGAAAGCTCTACTGAGTTCATGCTGTTCTCATCTGTGCTTTGCTCAGTCATACACTCAGACAGATTTGTAATCATTGTGCAGCCATTGATGACCCTTTCTTTGCCTAGTCAAGGTCTAGTCGTCATTCAGATGAGAGCCTTCAATGACTCCCCTGACCACCCTGACAAAGTCAGATGCCCTATTATAGGTACTCAGGGCATCGTAGTCCCACCTACCTTTTTTTTTTTTTTCCCCACAGAGCTTGACACAGTAACAGATTTATATTTATTTGTGTGATTATTCAATTAATGTCTTATTTTCTCCCACAGACTGAGGGCAGAGTCAATGTCTGCTTTGCTTATCATTATATTCCTAATTGAATTTATTGGTTGGCATCATCGTAAACAGAATCAAGTTAAAAAAGGACAGTATTCAAAGAGAGGTAGTGATGCAAATATAAAGAAGAGGTTGGTGCTGGGGCTACAATTAGAAAGTTTGGGACTGATAAAATCTTTTTGATAGTTTAAGCAACTAAATCTTGTCATGGAATAATGGTTCTGGTTTTCATTTTCATAATAGACTTATGACTGGGTGCTGTTTTATTCCTCGTTGGTTAATTCAGCATATTAACTAGCTCTTTAGTGACATCTCAGTCAATGTCATGGGTGAGCACATTATTATTAGCATTAATAACTATGAGTACTGATGAAGAGGGGCACTTTTCTAGTTGGATGTTCTGCAGCACACTGTTTTGGGTATGTTTAATTATATAACAATGAGGAGAAAGTTTATTCACAATTACTTTGAGACCATTTTTAAGCCCATTTAGTAAAACTTTAAAAAGTTTTCAAGGAAGATATGCACAATATGATAAGTAATCATGTTGGAACTCATCTACGTCTGGAAAATAGGGAGTATTTAAAAAGTAAACATCCCTAACTTCAATTGCCCAGTGGATTCTGTGGCAGCCCTACAAGGTCAATACTACTGGCACTGAACAGCCCTCAGTATGTGAGGCCACTGAACAGGGCAACCCAAGAATTCTCATAACCAGACTCCTGACCTGTGACTTCTGAGCTTCTTCCTAGTCCTGCTGGGCAAACCAGAAGCCTATAGTTTGGAGATATTATTCCTCCATTTCTTCTAATTCAGTACATTTCAAGGAGAGTGGAATCACGATACAAGTTTGTTCCCCATTTATTAACATTTTTATTTGAAACTAGATTTTTGACAATGATTCTAGTTAACGAAAAACTCCAAAACCTCAGAAATCAAACTGAATTCTACTTTGTATTTTAATGTCTTACTTAGGCCTCCAGGTTGGCCAGCTTGTAATAACAAAACATATACAAGTTTGGGGAGGTATGAGAATGTAGTGACTTAAAAATGTGGGCTCAAATCTCAGTTCTGCTACTTAACTTCTCCAAGCTTTAGTGTCTTCATCCATAAAGAGGGTTAAATGTGCCTACAATTGTTATCAGAGCAAAATGAGAGCCACATAAAACACAACACGTATCAGTTACTATTAAATTAAAATGAAATATACAATATTTAATGTTATATTTTAGCCCTTAAATATAGAAAAAATATTCTTTTTGAACTTTAGAGTCTATGGGTTTGCAATGCCTGCTTTAATGATAGAGTACTCTGTATTCTTCAATTTATGTTTTTTTGTTTCTTCATTTTAAGGAAGGCTTTCTTTTATGGAACAATAATGATGATAGTGGATAATGTCTATACAAGTCTTTACCTGGAAAAATACAAATCTAGATTTTCTACGTCATCTTGCAAAATATTTTTGCTGTTTTACTAGTCCTTGAAATTCCACATTTGGAAACTTCTGTCTGTTCTAAACAAGAATCAATGGTTTGTTTATGTATTAATTTATTTTTACACAGTTGTAATTTGAAAAGCAAATGGCAACAGAAATCCAGTCCCTGTGAGAGAATTAGAACTCATGTCTTCATAGCCCTTAAATATTTCCTAGCTCTCCACTGTCTCAGCATTTTTTCAATACTGGTAAATTTGGGAGACTCCTTAAAGTTTGCTGTGATGACACCTTTTATATTTTAAGCTCTACACATGTGAGGAAAAAGATTATAAGGCCTAGAAAAGGATGTCTTATGGAGCAAGGAAATGGAAAAAAAAATCTGTTCACCATTTGAAATGAGGCTAAGGAAAAGGCGCTGAAAGCTCAAGCAGGAGGAGAGGTGCAAATTCCAGGGACACAAGGAAAAATGAAAAGGAAGCACGTGATGCTGAACTATGGGGGATAGCGATGATCTGGAAGAATTTGCTGCTCTGATAGATTCCTAATGAATCCCTTGGTTTTTAAACTCTGAAGATCTACCTCCGCCACCCAGGGATGGAAGGAGGGCCTGTAAACTTTTTGAGTCCTTCCAAACAGCTAGGATGTTTTTAGCAGGTGACCTGGCAACATTAATAAAGTTGGGACTCTCAACCAGAGCTTTCTCACCCAGAACTTTCTTATTCAGGAGGCAGGTCTGTCTTTATTGGACTATAAATCACAAACAGAATTTTTTTGGGGGGGAGCAGTTTGATTTCTTCTGATCATTTCTAAAAATCAAATGGGTGCTCATCTCCTTACTTATCCCAGATTCTTTTTAAATAAACTGTTCAGCTGGCAGGAAAGCAAAATAAAGAGAATGACACATACATATAAATACATATATACATATATGTGTATATATACACATATACATATACACACACATAAACATACACATAAAATAATATATGTTATTTTAATACATTCTAAAAATAGACAAAAATCGTTGGCACTTTACCCAACTTGCCTCTCTGTTTTGATAGAGTCACTAAAATAACTGTGATAAGCAAAGGCTCAGATATTTGACCATTGACCCTAGCAACTAATAGCCTGAAAAAAAAGTCTCTTCCAAGTTTCAAAGAGCACTACTATAATTCAGTATATTAATCAGCATGTCAACCCCTCGCTGCCCCCAACACTACTTAGCACTACTTTTGAAGGTCAGGGTGTGCTGAAGGAAGTTGAGCATTCATGCTGATTACAAATCCTGAGGTATAGATGGGTGTCTGTATATGTGGATAGAGATAACTCAAGCCAACTAGCTCAAAGGGCCAGCTACCCAGAGCCCAATGGTCCCTTAAAAGTTTATGCTCCATATCTAGGAATATTCCTAGAAGTCCATAAGCCAAAATTTTGTCTCCGAAATGTTAGATTTGGAAGGCATCTAATACCTTGTTTATTTAATTCAACCTGATCACTTCATATATGAGATAACAGACATCTTGCCAAAATCACACAGTAAGAAATGGTAGATGGGTTCTATGTCCTGATTCAAAGATGACCTGTTGATTTTCAGATCACATTCTGCCATGACCATATATTTTTGAACCAAATATCTGAGTACTTGGAGGAAAAAGACTGAGTCTTTTAGGTTAGCATCATCCCAGGAAATTTGAAGCACATTAGCTTTTTAAAAAAAAAGCTTTTCCCATCCAGGCAAAAGGAGTAGAGAACAAGAGAGGGAATAATTCCATTAGAGGTCCTGTTTCCAGATGTTCCTTGGAAAGGTTACCTGAGCTCAGGCTTAGAACAACAGAGTCTCCCCAGTCCCAGTGGAACCATGGTTTCATGAGCCTAGAGTGGTCTTAAAATGTGGGAAGGGTGTCTCTTGTGCCAAACAGTGGCACATGGCTATCCCAATGGGGTTAGGCCTGTCCTGGTGAGAAAGTACAATAGCAGTATCATCACAAACCAGTTAACTTGAAAGGATGGGTTCCCTTAGATCTGTTTGTAAGTAAAACTACTTTTTTTGTTGTTGTTTGTTTGACACTCATATGCTTCTGGATTTGGGAGAGACTTTTAGTGCGGTTAGTTAGACCAACTATTTATTCCATAAAGGATGCCTTGAAGAATTTCACTGAAGATGGTCATTTAGTTTCCTGTTAAGTGCTACTTATAAAGGGTGGCCAACACCTTCCAGGGCAGCTGTTTTGCCAATGTGAAAATGCTACTAGAATTTTTACCAGAAAATTCTGCCGTTAAGTATGCCACTAAATGACCTTGTAAGGTAACATAAAATGCCTTCTCCTAGATGAAAGAAAGCTTTCTGAGTAGCTGCAGATACTTTTTAGTCTTAGCAGTGTTAAGAAAATGCATCTAGATTTTTGCACATGATTTTCTTTTCCATTTTTTAACCTCTGCCTTGCTGCAGACACATCCCTCAAAATTCAATTTGCGCCACCTCCCCTGAGAATTCTCCCTTCCTTTCCAGAGGCAAATGCTTTTAACCATTTCAGCTTTTAAAAAATTTGTATACATTTAAGAGATACAAGTGCAATTTTGTTACACGGCCATATTCCACAGTGGTGAAGCCTGTGCTTTTAGTGTGTCCATCATCAGAATAATGTACATTTTACCCACCAAGTAATTTCTCATCTTCCAACCTCCTCCCAGTATTTCAGTCTATTGAGTCTCCAATGTCTATCATTTCACACTCTATGTCCATGTGTATATATTATTTAGCTCCCATTTATAAGTGAGAACATGTGGCATTCATCTGTTTCTGAACTGTTTCACTTAAGATAATGGCCTCCAGTTCCATACATGTTGCTGAAAATGACATGATTTCATTATTTTTACGGCTGAATAGTATTCCATTGTGTATATATACCACATTTCATTCATCCAGTCATTCGTTGATAGGCACTTAGGTTGATTAGGCTTTTTAACAGAAATGTTTGAGGTTAAGCGAGAAAACACGAAACTGTGCCCCAGACTAGCACACTGTGAAGGGCTCAACTGTGGGCGCCACCTCTCAAAGTAGCTCATCTAGGTGCTACAGAAGAGTGATTCAATGTCTTCCGAGAAGAAACATCTGTTTTCTTTTTTGTATGCAGGGGTGTGCACGCTAACGGGAGGACTCTTCATTCCTATTCTCAGACTCTGCTTTCCATCCCATCTGTTGTCACTACCCTAACGTCTCTGAGTTTTCTGGGTTTGACTAGGCAGATCTCCTCTCTGCTGAGCTGTAGGCCCCTTCACATAGTGCTACTGCACTGTGGTAGGGCTTCTTGTGGGTGGCATCCCGGGAAACATAACCCCATGAAATGCCATTCTAATAGAATACAATGTAAAAGGTGCCCC
This sequence comes from Macaca mulatta, assembly GCF_049350105.2. Taxonomy (NCBI): domain Eukaryota; kingdom Metazoa; phylum Chordata; class Mammalia; order Primates; family Cercopithecidae; genus Macaca; species Macaca mulatta. The sequence goes on from NC_133419.1 coordinate 84,411,795, forward strand.
CTGGAGTTGTACAGCCCTGCTTCCACAGGTGATCAAAGGCTGAGATTACTTTGTTTTTCACCAATCAATACCCTTCCATCAGCTTTCTGTTGCAAAGAAATGTAATGAACCCATTTGGCCTTTGATGTTCCCTTCTATTTCCTTGATCACTATGAGATTGTCCTTTTTAAAAAAATATTATTATCACATTAGTTTCCTTTAGGGTCTCAGGAGGAAGAGGAGATTAAGGTGTGGGCCATGTCTGTCAATTTGAAACTGAAACACAGAACTTATTCTGCTAATGGGGGTATCATTCTTCCTCATTTTGTCTGGCATAGTTACAGATGATTCAGATATCAATTTAACAGCAGCAGTGACTCTATGGTAGAGGACTCAATTAGATAGTTTTGTTGTCTCAATGGATCAAATTAACTGGAAATCTGAAATATCTCCACTTATTTTATGTCAAGTAAATAGCAACTTGGGTGAAAATTATATAAACATATGCCCTTTTAAACTACATTCATTTAAAAAATATCCTATGTAGTTGCTTTTCACAAAAGCATTAGGAAGGAGAGTTTTGAAATAATGGAATTTGCAATTTCAGTTGATTGCCTACACGCAGCAGTATAACACTTTAATGGGAAACCTGCTAAAGACCCATTGGCCTATATAAGATGAAAAATAACTTTCCCACTATGTGTTCAGTCACAGTGATTATGTGCCACATTATCTCTTCATCTGACAACCAGCTGGGCATGTATAGCACAAATTTTTGTGTTCTGGACTTTGCAGAGGATTACTGAAATTTTGCCTTCTAAATATTTCAGTAATGCTGTTATTTCTACCTCAAATATTTTATTTTATATCTAGAAGTGTTTTACATAAACAAATACACATAAACATATTTAAAAGCAAGTGTTCAAAGTAAGTCTTCAAACTAATCTAGCCTATAAAAATAAATTTTGTCTTTTTCAGAACACTTAGACTAAATGTATACTTAACTAGTACTTATTGAGGGTCCAATATGTACCTGCCACTTTTATTTTTTAAAATTGGTGAGTTTGGGCTAGGTATGGTGGCTCACACCTGTAATCCCAGCATTTTGGGAGGTCTAGGCGGGCGGATCACAAGGTCAGGTGTTTGAGACCAGCCTGGCAAATGTGGTGAAACCCCATCTCTACTAAAAATACAAAAAGTAGCCAGGTGTGGTGGTATATGCCTGTAGTCCCAGCTATTTGAGGGGCTGAGGCCGAAGAATCGCTTGAACCCAGAAGGTGGAGGTTGCACTGAGCCGAGCTCACTCCACTTCACTTCAATCTGGGTGACAGAGAGAGACTCCATCTCAAAAAAAAAAAAAAAAAAAAAAAAAAAGGTGAGTTTGATACTATTTTCCCTTTTATTGTTGAGGAAACCCATGCTTAGAGAGGTGAAGGTCCTTGATCAACAGCATATGGCAGAGGCGAGGATTCAAACCAAATTCTTCGACTCTAGAGTAAGTTTTCTTCCATTCTTACAGAGAATAGAATATATTGTGTTATTCACTAGATATAAGGCAAACTGCTTTATGCTAGTTGGGACAATAGATCACTATGAAATTTATACAGTATGCTATTTTTTTATAAAAGGAGTCACTGGTGTTTTGAAGTTAGGGTAACACGTTTACATTTTTGGCCTCATCAGAGAAGAAGAAATGGTGATTATGTCAATTATAGAGTTCCTTAAACTCAAGTGGAAAACAGTGGAAACTGAAAAAAATGCTTTGGGCAAATTGCTAAGAAGCTTTTGCTAATAAAAAGAAAGAAAACAAAAGTTTGGAGATAGCCTTAGAAGGAAATGCCATTATTTATCACAGCTGGAGGAAGTCTACTTTGTGCTGATGACCAAAATGTGAAATGACAGCCACCCTGAGTCCTGCCAGGAGAGGTCTTCAAAAGGAATAATAAAGTAAGGTAGAGACAGTGGTCAAATTAGTCCCCACACCCTTACCTCTACTGCAAACAACACCTCAGCTACATAGTATGCACATGGACCTCCAGTACCATCCCGAACAGCATTAATTCTATGTAATGATTTTTAAGGTTAGAGTCATTCTAGTTCTTCATTTTTTTTTTTTTTCACACTTAGGAAATTCTACACGATGTCTAACTTAGCCTGAATGTGGTTTATGAATTGTACAACCTGTGCTCTCCACCTCAATAAAGTCTTTCATACCACATTATAGGGGACAGAGCCAAACAGTGGAGCCAGGCTTGATTTCAAGTCTAGGCTATGCTACTTTCTGTACAAGTACACTTGGGAAAATTACTTAACCTCTCTGAGAATCAAGATTCAGAAAAAAAAGATACCTATCTTCTAGGACTACTTTAGAAATAAAATCAGGTAAGACAGGTGATATGGTTTGGCTCTGTGTCCCCACGTAAATCTCATCTTGAATTGTACTCCTATAATTCCCATGTGTTGTGGGAGGGACCTGGTGGGAGATAATTGAGTCATGGGGCGGTTTCTCCCATACTGTTTTCATGATAGTGAATAAGTCTCACGAGAGCTGATGGTTTTATTAGGGGAAACCTGTTTTGCTTGGCTCTCATTCTCTTTCTTGCTGCCATGTAAGAAGTACCTTCTGCCATCCACCATGATTGTGAGGCCTCCCTAGCCACATGGAAATGCAACTCCACTAAACCTCTTTCTTTTGTAAGTTGCTCAGGCTTGGGTATGTCTTTATCAGCAGTGTGAAAATGGACTAATACAACAGGTGATCGGTAGATAAATAGATAGTGTCTGGCACCTAATAAGCACTCAGTAAATGCTTTTCTTTCTTCCCTTGGAGGAATATTTATGAATTTGTACTGTTGGGCAAATATCCATGTACGCTTCAGTCCTCAGCTCAAGAGTTACATCTTTGCAGGAACCAACCTGACCTGCTCCCCAGTTCCCTTTTGATGCCCATTTACAGTTAGGTATCCCTCCTGGATTCTCCATTAATCCCTTATGCATATCTCCTATAGAGTGTAATGCTTACACTGTATCACAAGTATGTGTTTGTATTTCTATCATTTGTACTAGACAACGAAGCCCTCTGGAGGGAAAGAAGAAATCTTATTTGACTTACTGAATCTAGTACCTTGCACAGTGCTTGGCACATAATGTGAGTTTCCTAGATATTTGCTGATTGAAAGAAAAAAGAGAGAGTGTGTGTGTGAGAGAGAGAGAGAAGAGTGGGGAGGGAGGGAAGGAAAGAAAGAAAGAGAGAGAGGACAAAAGAAAGAAAGAAAAAGAAAGAAAGAAAGGAAAGAAAGAAAGAAAAGAAAGAAAACGAGGAAAAGGAAGGAAGGAAGGAAGGAAAAAAGGAAGGAAGGAAAGAAGGAAGGAAGGGAGGAGAGAAGGAAGTAAGGAAGGAAAGAAGGAAGGAAGGAAAAAAGGAAGGAAGGAGAGAAGGAAGGATGGAAGGGAGGAAGGAAGGAAAGAAGGGAGCGAGGGAGGAAGGGAAAGAGAAAGAGAGACAGAGACAGGGAGAGAAAGGAAAACTTTATATTCTAAGGTTGCACAGTTTAAGAGGTTCTTTATTATTATCTTACCCTTCCAGGGAGATGGCCCGTTGGAGAGTCACTGAAGGCTGACGAGTTGTGGTGCTATGTTGGGAATGACTGCAAGAAAAGACAGAAGAAACGCACATCATTTATTTGAAATGTTTTTAAACATTTTAATCAGTCCTATTGTCAAGAACCAATCTTGAAAGAAATACAGTAGAGATTAAATATTTGTTGATAAGTAGAACCCTCCACCAAAATATAGTACTCTACCAGATAAGAGTTAATTTTTTTATAATTTGATTTTAATATATATTATTCAAAAGTAAACTTTTAATGATAGGTAAACATTAAAATGAACAAACATATTTGAAAAAGGTAATTTTTTGCCCTTGGAATGAGATAATATAGAGCATAAAAACATACATTTATTTATGATGCAATGTATTTTTTTAAGCTGCAGAATAATTTTTTCCAACAAAGTTTTACACAGAGCCTAATCTGTAAATCAGAGAAGTTGTATTTAATTAGTATAGATGTATTTATTAATTCAAATTTGCAACACTTAGTTGTAAAATTAGTAACAATTGAGCTATTTGGTGAACACAAAACTTGAAAAATGAGACTTCCAGCTGCACATCAATCTTCAAATTTAATGTAGTTCTAGATTTTGATTACCTGTAACAAGGAAACACTAATTTTGCAGATAAGCAATAGAAATAAAATGATAATATCTATCATTTATTGAGGTCTTAAACACTTTCCTGTTTTTAAATTTTTATGTCTTTTATTTCTCATAAATTTAGGAGGTATGTCCCATTCAACACATAAAGAAATTGAGATACAGAGAGGATGAGAAAGTTGCTCAGAGTCACATGGTAACTTCCTATGCTTGAAATGGCATTGAGACTGTTTGATTCTAGAGTCATTTTAAATTCTTATAACAAGTTTTCACATTTTTAAGAATTCATCTCGTAATCTTAGAATATTCTTTTTTTTTTTTTTTTTTTTTTTTTTGAGACGGAGTCTCACCCTGTCGCCCAGCCTGGAGTGCAGTGACACGATCTCAGCTCACTGCAACCTCCACCTCCCTGGTTCAAGCGATTCTTCTGCCTCAGCCTGCTGAGTCACCACGCCCGGCTAATTTTTGCAGTTTTGGTAGAGATGTGGTTTCACTATGTTGGCCACTATGTTCACTATGATCTTGAACTCCTGACCTTGTGATCTACCCTCCTCGGCCTCCCAAAGTGCTGGGATTACAGGGGTGAGCCACCGTGCCCGGCCTAGAATATTCTTTAGAAAGAGACGGCAAGAGAATTTTTTATCTGAGATAGGCACAATAATAATAATTTAACAGCCAACTTTATTGAATGTGTAATTTTAGTTTATAGTATTAGGTTAAATATTTTGGTTGAAATACTAGTCACATATGCATATAATATATGAACAAGTGTATATATACATATATGTATAAAAGAAACCTGAGTCTAGGATTTCTCAGCACAAACATGACAAATGCTGACATTGCCACAGAGAATCAAGCTATAGGCTGCAGAGCCTTTCCTTCAGAACCTAGGTCACCATAGGTGGGAAGAGGTCTTTTCCTGCGACAAGTAGACAATATTTGTCTAAGGTTAAGGGTACAGAATTTTGAGACCATAGCTGAAACCTAGATAATGATATTCAAGTTAAAGACTGTGCTTCTTCAAGTTAAAGATTGTGTTTCCTGGTATCCCTCGCAGTGCCAAGATATTCATTGATCATGTTTTCAATTGACTAGTTGAAAAGCATCATAGCATTCAGGCCTTGGACTATGTAGCCAGACTGCCTGGCTCAACCACATATACCAATGTAACCTTGTATAAATTACTTAAATCTCTCTGTATGTCAGCTTCTCATCTTATAAGACTAGGATAGTAACAGCACTTTACTCACAGGGTTATTGTAAGAATTAAATGAATACAGTATTTAGAACAATGACTATCACATGGTAAAGCTATATAAGCGTTCATTAAATAAATAAACAAATACGATTTAGCAGAGGGTATGCTTTGAGATGCTTAGTACCAAATAAGAATAATTACTGTATTTAGACCACTTCAGTTAGTCATATAGTCAGTGCCACAAGGTATATATTTCTGTATATAACTTTAGTGATAAATATCAAATTAAAATATATTTTCTTTTCTTTTCTTTTTTTTTTTTTTTTTTTTTTTGAGACAGAGTCTCGCTTAGTCGCCCAGGCTGGAGTGCAATGGCACGATCTCGGCTCACTGCAAGCTCCGCCTCCCGGGTTCACGCCATTCTCCTGCCTCAGCCTCCCGAGTAGCTGGGACTACAGGCGCCCGCCGCCTCGCCCGGCTAATTTTTTGCATTTTTAGTAGAGACGGGGTTTCACCGTGTTAGCCAGGATGGTCTCGATCTCCTCACCTCGTGATCCGCCCGCCTCGGCCTCCCAAAGTGCAGGGATTACAGGCGTGAGCCACCGCGCCCGGCCTAAAATATATTTTCTATTACAAAAATATCATACATTTATAACATATAAAATAAAGCATTTTCTATTACAAAAATATTATAAAATTACTGGAAATAAAAATGAGAAATTAAAAAATATTCACCTATAGTCCTATTACCTTCTTTCACATTTTACCGAGTTATCTAATGTAGTTCTTATAGGAATTCTATAAGGTAGACATAAGTATTTCCATATACAAGAAAACAAAACACAAAGAACTTAAAATAATTTTCAGAAATCAACAGCTTGCAAATGTGGAGCCAGAGTCCAAACTGAAGCTTATCTTATTGCCAAGTGTGTGTACTTTCCATTCTATCTTTTTGACTCTCTGCATGTCCATATGTATTTCACATAGTTGTACATATATACAGAAACATATGTAACTTCATATCCTCTGCTTTTCCTAACATTACAATTTAAGCATTTCTCATAGGGTCTCTATCATTATTATTTTGGTGTTACATAATGTTACTTCCTATGAAGATATAATTACTTAGCCATTTTTGATAGTTGGATATTTGGGTGATGTTTATTGTTTTAATATTATAAACAGTGCTGCAATGAACATGTTGGTATCAATTACTTTTTTCTTATTCTACAGTTTCCTTTATATGCATTTCCCAAAATGGAAACACTTATTAGTTTCTTGATTTATGTTATTAATTACTTTTCAAAAGCTTTGTACCATTTTATTGCTTCTAAAAATGTCTATCTGTACCAGTTTCCCCACAGTCTTGCAAGCACTGACATTATAACTTTTAAAACACTCTAACAATTTAATAGATGAAAAATGATGCTTCAAATTTGTAATGAGCATTTATTTGTCTATTAGTGAGAATGACCATTTTTTTTCCATATACTTATTGGCTAATTGTGTATCTTTTGTGCAAAATGTCTAATCCTTTCCTTTACCATTTGTTTTCCACTGGTCTAGAAAGTACCAGCAGTTCTTAGGCAAAGATCAATGATGGTCACTAACCAAGATTAATAAGTAACTGTAATTTCTGATAGCCTTCTCACCATTAGCTCAGCCCACAAAATTAAAACAAAAAAATTCAGTAATCTCACTTCACTTATAATTACCTTATAACTAATTACTTTGCTATTCTACTGTATTCCAATAACATCCTCTTTAAAGTTCTAGTGACAAAGTAAATGCAAATGGAACCATGAGGTGCTCAGAGAATTTGATTCCTTTTATATTACACATGCAAGGTTAGCCAGTTTCTCCTAGTCTGTAAATTTGGAACAGAGTCTTTTCCAAAATGTAATTATCCTTTTACTCTCTTCTAACACAAATACAGTGAACTAAGACAAATACAGTCAAGACCTGTGGACACAATGAATTTTTGTTATTCCCAAATATAATAGTAATGTCCAAGCCATACTTGCAGGAGGGATACTTGCAGTGGATGTTTGGACCTACTTGATGGTGATTACAACCGGTATTTTAAAGAACACCAAACAGTTTCCCCTTCAGACCAAGTAGGTTATATCCTTTCCACACTATTGGCTGCATAAACAATGTGGTGTAGAGTTACCATCGCTAAGAAATTACAGGTAACCACTTCCTGTCTCTTTCACCTCCTCAGGAAGAGAGGCCAGTCAGATGGAATTCTGAGAACTGCTGTAGAAAGAACCAAGGGAGGAACTCACAGCTAAAACATGCTGCTCTGTGCTACCATCTCATTTTCCTACATATCCATAATAGCACCCAGAGCTACGAATCACTAAGATTTATTCACATGCCTATTTCTCCTATAAAGTCATGTGTGCTTTCAGAGCAAGGTATTGGGTTTCTTCATCTATACATTCTCAGCTCGGGGTTGACACACAAAAGACCCTTCATCAATGTCTTTTTGAATGATGAATACCATGGATTGAATTCCATCTATCTGTAAGGCCCCTATGACTTCTCGCTTTGAAATTTTGCAATAGCATCAAGAATTAGGTTTCATCCCCATTTTCAAGGGAAATTAAATTAAGGCCCAGATCTCCTAGCTAGTACATGGCACGAGTAGAACCCAGATTTGCCAGCTCTAAAGTGCTTGCTCCTCTGAGATAAGCCATATTGTCTTATAAAAAGTTGAAATCAAAGCTCTGTGACTGGTCTATATAGAGCACCTGAAACACTCTGTTAGAAAATACTGAACTCCCACTGAGTAACACTGACAAGTTCTTTTTTTCTTTGGTATAAAATACCACCGATTACTTTTACTATGTACGCTCAACTTCCATGTCAGTGGCTTTTGAAGATCATTTTTATGAAGATCGCTTAATAAAGGAACTTCTCTTTCACATCCACACCACCTCATTAGTAAGTCCTGAACATTTATGAAGATTTAAGTGACAATGAATAGTGGGTGGGTAGAATGAGCATGAGGGAGGCTCAGCATCATGCTACAACATGAATGCTGGAGAAGAATTCCCCTGTCATCTGGTAGAAAACCTGTGGCACCAGTTCCCTAGTTAGGTAGCTTGGCTGAGGTACTAAATCAGGCAACTGTAGAGATAAATATTACTAAACCTTTTTAAGATCCAAAGAGAGGTATCAGCCCTATTGCCTATCCAAATCATGCTGTCATTAAATAAAATTGAGCAAGAGCACAATAGAGTTTTCTTTCCAAGAACTCTATGAGTTTTCCAAGTAAAAGACTCCAAACTGTTGCCTAAGAACTGAAATTTGAATGGTGCTGAAAGATGCATTCCTATTGCTATGCTTAATTAAGAAATTTTTGAGCATCTGAATTGAAATAGTTCCATTATACATGGAACACAAAGGTCCTAGCTGGTGGTTCTCTTTCTCTGAGGCAATGAGAGGCAGGATAAATGGTTTTTCCAACATGCTGTAATATTAAAACTATGCTATTTTAATGGATAGCACAAAAGGTTTTTTGTGTACTTTATTAATTAACTGATAACATAAAGTTACTTAATGTGACTTGTAAAGTCACATTAGTCATTAACATATCTCCTTATGGATATTCAATATTGTCTATTTTTTCATTTCTAATGAACTTGCATTTATCCGTGTCATATTCAACTCTTCATCTCTCTCTTACATATTTGTATCAATCATTTGTTTAATCTACCTTAATATTTCTTTCTTGTCTTTTTCTGTCTACTTTCCTTCTCTCTTAATGTAGTACATGCATTAAGTTGTCACTATTCTTAAAAAGAAGAGTATGTCTTGGATGTCCAATCAATACCTCAAATTTAACATAATCAAAACATCATCACCTTCCCACATGAAACTGGATAGTCCTCCTGTTGTTTCACTGACACTTAACATGAAGTGTCTTGTATAATTATTTATATGTCGTAGTTATACCCAATAAATGTTAATTGGGAACTTATTATACACCAGGGATTGTGTTAGGTGCTTGGAATGACTCATTCCTCAATATTGTAGTACTCAATAAATATCTGATAATAAAGAGAATGGTGAAAGCAAATAAATCATTTGGCCCATGTCCAAATAACATGGATAGCATTTTTCAATAAATTCCCAGGCATATTTAATTGGCAAACTATCTAAGCTATGTTTGGAAGAATATATAAGTATTTTAAAGTATGACAAAGGAAAATAAGACATTTTGAGAATCTAGAAGAGCATGATCAAGATCATGAAGGGTCAAAAATATGTGGTGTGCTCTGGAAACTTGAGTGTCTTGGCTTGGCCAGAGCAGAGTGGCCAGGGGTAAGGTCAGGAAGCTGGCTGGGGACGGGCAATGAGGGGCAATGAATACCTTGCCAAGGTCTGGTCTTACATCTGTTAGTAATGGTGAGCTCTCCAAGGTTATTAAGTGGGGGGAATAAGAGGGTCAAGATGGTGATAACTGTGATTCAGAAAACTAAACCTGAAAATATTCTGAATAATGAAAGAAAGTGGAGGAAATCTATAGTCAGGGAGACTAACAGTAAACCATCAGGGTGAAGAAAATTAATACACGCCTAAACCTGAATAACGCAGTAAAAATTAAGAAAAGGGAATGTATTTAACACATTTAGAGGTAGAATATCCAGCAATTAATAAGAAAGAGCTAAGGAGAAGACACTCTGATTCCAGTGATCTGGCTGGGTAGGCACTTCCCCTCCCCAAAGTTAAATTATCCTACATAGAAAGGGCCCTGTTCTTGCCAGGGTATAGGAAGAGTTGTGCTCTCTTCTGTGACTTTTACGCAAGCCTTCAAAAACAGACAGACTCTGGTGTTAGGATTGGGGGAGGTGAGGAGGAATGAATAGAGAGTTCTATCACTGACTGAAAGGATCATGGCTCTATTAACAGAAGTGCATGTGTGTAAAGGAAAGTGCATAAGTGGATAGAAAAATATAATTGAGTTTGATTTTGTACAAGATTAGCTTGATGAGCTGGTTACACATGTGTGCAATATGATCTACAGTGGACATCCATAATTATTAAAAAGTTCTTCCTTCTCTTGATGTGATACCCATCTGTCCACAGCAGCCACTGGATGACTGAGATAGTCCTTGCATCTTCAACCCTTACAAGTAAACATTCCTAACACTTTTTTGACTCTTTCTTTATGAGCTAGTTTCAAGATTCTTAGTTATCTTTCCTTGTATGCTCTTACATTTTTCTTCTGATATCTATTAAGTTGGTGCAAAAGTAATAGTGGTTTTTGCTGTTTTACAAAATGATAAAAACTGCGATTACTTTTGCACCAATCTAATATTTAAACTGCAGAACGTAGAAATGAACTCATAGTTCCAGATGTGTTCAGATCAGGGAAGAGTGCCATGAGATGCTGACTTTCCTCCATCTGGATCCCATACTTCTGTCATAGCAGCCCAAGATAACCTGGACTTTTACAATTTGCTGAATTTTATTGCTAAGTTTAGAGTCCACTGAACGTCTCATGTATTTGTGACTTCAAATGATTAAAAATCAAACCTATCATGTACTTACACATCAGATTTTGGGACCCAATATATTTATCACATGTCAAATTTAATGGTTTTGATTTTGATCTAGTTTTTAAGTTTGTTAAGCTAACATTTAGTCATCAATTTAATTCAATAAGTATTTATTGGACATTTAAGATGTGTTAGCCATTATAAAATTTCACTCTTTCATGTAGCTTTATATCAAAATTCACATTTTTATTTAAGTCATTGATTATAATAAGGCATAAAGACTGTGCATTGTGCAAATCATCACAGATCTTCCTCCAGTTTAATAGCTAGCCCACAAGTTATGCTGTTGAGTTCTCTTAATCAGCATCCTTTTAATAGACTAACCAATCTTCTCCACTCTCTCAGTGACAGGCAGACCAATGTCCACAGCAAGCAGAGTACTTATGTCCCATAAATTTCCATTCCTTTCAGGTGATTTGCATACTAACAAAGAATCAATTGTAACTGTTCTTAAATCTGTTTATTATTATTGCATTTGTTTTTATAATTACATAATTAAATGTGGCAAAAATGAAATATGTGTATGTAAAAAGCCTTATCTCTATCAAGAGTAAGTTTGCTGATCTTGAAAATCTAAAAAAAAGTACTTATTAATAGTTAAAAATATTGCTGTCAAATTAGGTCTGAGAGAGATAAGATCAAAAAATAATTATAAAATAAAATAATTTTTTACTTAGTTCACTTTTGATTCTCACCTAAATTTAAAGAAATCCAGCATGGAAAGTGTGAATGATGGATTAACATGTGATTTATGTAAGAACAATGAAATAGAACTTCAGGAAAAAAAAAAATTGGTCCCAGGTTTCTGGCCTTACAAGTCAATTTGGTATGCCAAATATTTTAAATTAAAGAACAATTTAGACATTAGAAAGAACACCATCAAAATTGTGGCCAGAGCTTGAAAATGTTAGAAAAAATCTTGACCCTCACATATAAAAAAAAGATGAAGGAACACAATATGTTAACTGTTCTCAAATTAAAAGTTCTGATGACTTACAGAAATGCAAAGCATAAGATTGTACTAATGATAATTTGTTTAAAATTAAAATTATGGACAATTAAGAAATCAAGCATGCTGGGACAAACAGATGGATATAAGCATGAAGAAAAATATTAACTCAAATTTAGAGCCCCCAATTTTTCATTCCATAGCCAAAGATACTCAAAATGTGCTTTTTAACTTTATGTTAAATGGCTTCACTCAACAGTCAGTAATGACATGGTGACTCAGAAAATAAACTGGATATGGTTTATTGGGAGAAATACCATTTTTTTTCTTTTAAATACCAATAAAACACTCATTTTATTATGCCAGTATGCAATTATATTTTTAAAAGTTAAGGTGAAGTAATTAAGACAGGCAGTTTTTAAAATAAATGAACTATTTAAATCCAGACTTTTGACTAACAAGTCAATAACTGGTTCTGGATGTGTAGGGTAGGAAAAGTTCTGTTGTATGAATGTCTAACAGGATTGTCAACCAGATATTAGTTCTTTCCTTATCTTTAAAGAATAGCAAGAGATAATTTAGAGTCTTCTTGTAAAGGACACTTATGTTAAGTTGCACAGCCAGAATGTGTTTAAGGTGAGATCAGAAGACAAATGCAATTCTCAGCCCTTGGTTTTCTCCAACCTGTGCCACTGTGACCCCATATTCTTCTCTGTGACAACAGGTAAGTGATGAACATGGCAGCCCAAACACTGGCCATTCTAAAAATCACACTCATCACTGTTAGGTAGTTGAGAGACTCTGAGAGTGCACTTCAAATGCTGAACTAATCTCTATGAAAAACCCTTTGCTTAAAGCAATAATGAGAAATCTCAGCATTTTGCCCAGTGGACTGACTCAATTGGATTATGACTGGCCTCAAAGCCTGAAACACCAGGAGCAAAATATAGTGTTTTAATATAGTGGGCATATTCCTGCCTTTACTCATTTTGTTTTGGGTGGTTGGCTATACATCATTCTTCTCGGCTTCTGTAGTACACAAGCTGCATCTCAGAAAGCAATAAGGCACTTAGTAATGTATGAACATGTATTAAAAAAACCCTTTCCCCACAGACCATTCTTCAAAAAGAAAATGAAAAACTGAATTTATAATAGCTTAAATCAAGTATTAGATAGTTCCATAAATGTAGCTACTTCAAAAAGGAAAGCAAATTTTAGTTAGAAATTTTATATAAAAATACGTACTACATTTCCTCTAGGGTTTTTATGGTATTAGGTCTAACATTTAAGTCTCTAACCCATCTTGAATTAATTTTCCTATAAGGAGTAAGGAAAGGATCCAGTTTCAGCTTTCTACTTATGGCTAGCCAATTTTCCCAGCACCATTTATTAAATAGGGAATCCTTGCCCCATTTCTTGTTTCTCTCAGGTTTGTCAAAGATCAGATGGCTGTAGATGTGTGGTATTACTCATAGGTGGGAACTGAACAATGAGATCACTTGGACTCGAGAAGGGGAACATCACACACCAGGGCCTATCATGGGGAGGCGGGAGCGGGGAGTGATTGCATTGGGAGTTATACCTGATGTAAATGACGAGTTGATAGGTGCTGACGAGTTGATGGGTGCAGCACAGCAACATGGCACAAGTATACATATGTAACAAACCTGCACATTATGCACATGTACTCTAGAACTTAAAGTATAATAATAATAATAAATAAATAAAGAAATAAATAAATAAAAAATAAAAAAATAAAAATAAAAATAGGTACTACAAAATGCACCAAGTGGAGAATGAGAAATGGGAAGATTTTCGTATGCCAGCTAGGATTTTAGGCATCTAATTCACATTGCCCTGGATATCTTTTCATTTCACATAGGAAAGAAATTTTTCAGAATGACACACTCTGATTTTTATTCTTTAACAACATTGAAAAGGCAGAGGTTTTTTTTGGAAAAAAGGCAGAGATCTGGATGTCAGAAATGTGGGCTTTCCCCTGTGCTCATAATGAGCTCACTGGCCCTAGATAAGTCACTTCATTTTCCTTGTTTTGATTTTTCCTTCCATTTCTTTTCAGTTCTTACTGTCCTCTCCTACTTTATTGGGTGTAGATGGGAGACAGCACTGTGATGGGGAAGGAGCATGGTCTTGAGAACCAATGGATTTGGGTTAGGAATTTTTCACCTTTCTTAACGAGGTTCTTGACAATCTCAAAACTGAAACTTTTCATCTCTAGTCCTGTCATCACATAATGTAGACAATGTACTTTTTCACAGTTTTCTCTGATGGGGAAAATAAAGCAATGTATGTAAAAAAATTATAAAGTATGAAGCATGGATAATAGTAAATTGAAATTACTTCCCAGGGAGGCAGAGTGATTTGGGTATAGGTGTCTCTAAATACTGACCTGAACATGAAATAACCAATGGGTCGAAGGAAGGAAAATATGGCTAGAGCTAAGAATGGAATCTGCAAGATAAGGCAATTGCATGTCGTGTGTGAGCGAGGAATCCAGGACAACTTCCATGCTTCTAGTTGGGGTGACTGGTCAGCAGTGGTGCTTTATACTGAGAAAGAAGTATAAGAATAATAATAGCTTTGAGGGAAATATGATTATTTCATTATTGTATCTGGTGAGTTTGAGGGAATATGCGTGCCATCAAGGTAGAGATACCTCATTAAATAGATATTAGAGTTTAATCTCAGTAGACAGTTCTGGTCTAAAACGGTACATTTTGGAGTCAATATTGTATAGGTTCATTTGAAGCCATGGATAGTCCTAGAAAGCTTGTGATGGAAAGGACTGAAAGCTAAAATGAAGACTTAGTGATAGGAAACATTATAGGATGAGTAGCAGAAGACAAACACAGAAAAAGACTAAGAAGGAGTGAGTGGAGAGGATACGTGAGGAAAAAGAAGAGAATAAGAAGTCATGTCAGCCAAAAATGGGAGCAAAGGGATAGTTTTAATGGGAAGAGTTTGGTCAACAGTTGCTAAAGACCTTAAAGCCCTTAAACATGAAACAGGGAGTACTGCTCTTTGGAGTTTGTAACATATTCTGTAGGCAAAGAAGAGGTCACAAGTACTTTTAAGCTAAATTAAAACATAGCCACTTTTGTAGTTTAGAATAAGCTCTTCATGATTCTCAGGTTTATAAAACAGCTGAAAAAGGGTTAGAGACAGCCAAGAATCTGTGGAGAGAAAGTAGTTCTGAAGAAGACTGGCATGAATTCCAAGCCTTTCTGTTCTAGCATTTCCAGAGACCAGTCCTTACAGAGCCTTTCTGTAGAGCAAATAGAACCCTTTATCCTGACAAGGGAATGCCACATTTCCCATGGCAACCCAGTGTGGTTTCCAAGGCTAAGAAATGCAGAACACCTCTTATTATTTTGCTGGGTTCTATTTTCAATAAAGAATTGTTTATTCTACAATCTGTTTTCCTTATTGATTTTTCATACAGACATCCAAGTAAATGTAGGATGTTTGACTTCATGGGATCTGTTAGTCTGTTTGTATTAGCCTCATGGAAAAGCCCCAACTGTATAATGAAAGAGGAGATGTTTCACTTGACATCTGCAATCTGAATCTTCCTTACAATGGTCATGGCAGAGTAATTCCTTACAATGGTCACTGCAGAGTCATCACCCTCATTGTACTAATAGGTAACAGAATAAAAGGCCAATTGTTCAGTTCCCTCTGCTCTACTATTTATACTCTGAAGGTAAGAATCACCTCTTTCTCTGGTATTCTTTTCAGTTGAATATGTTCCAAGTAACCATGTGGTCATTTGTTCACCTAATCTTCTGCTTATTACCAGAACTCTAGTATTGAAAAGAAGAAAAAGCGAGCTGGAAATTAAGACCCCAACATGATAATGTGCAATGCTTTCTACAGTTTTAAATTTGATCCAGTGAAGTGAAACTAGTCACTGGCAACAAACTCTTTCCATTTAAATAAGTTAGCAGTTTCCTCTGGGATTAATTTTCCGACACAAAGCAATTTTTGTAAACATTTGTAGCTGTGAACAGCTTGACAATATTTAGCATTCATAGCCGTTAGATTACCAATATAAGGCAAATATTAAATGTAAAATATCAATATAAGGAAAGTATCTAAACACTAAAATGTTTTGTCTTTGGATCTCAATGAAAAGCTTCCAAATGAAGCTTTTAATGAATTTCCCATTAATGAAAAATGACTACTTATGAGCAACTATATTGTATGCAAGTTACAACTGTGAGGATGCAAGTGAGAGGATTTGAAAAGGCATAAGGGTAACAATTTTTAAATCTATGATAACTTTCTTACCCTTCACATTTCTTAAGATTTGCAAATAATTAAAAAAAAACCCACCTCTAGAGGCCAAAAGTTTTATCATAGTTTGTTAACTTAGTAGAAGATTCAGACATCCATTCTCCATATCTCACCTTCCCAATCACCTAATAGACAAATTATCACTTGGTATATGCAAGGAATTATGCCTGGTATAACAAAGGAAAAAATAAGGCCTAAAATAAAGACCATGATCTTCAAGCATATATAATCTAACTTGGGAGAAATGACATTCATTTGGTCATTCCAGTTCATTCCCTCCCATGTCAGTTTGGCCTACAATCTTCCTTTCTGTAAATAGAGGTACCGCTAACTGAGTTCAGTCAAAAAATCTAGGCATTTTCAAGGATTTATTTTCCATCATACTCCATATCCAATCCCTTAACAAGTTGTTTTACTTCTTCCACAGAAATACATGCCACCTCTTCAGTGCTACTACCTTAATGGAAACAATACTTCTCTTAGTAGACGATTGAAACAGCGTCCCAACTGGTTTTTCTCCTGTCCTGCAGTTACTTCTCACTGACCAAGATTGTTTTCAAGCACAACATCAGGTCATAAGTTGCCCCACTTACAGAAAACCTCCCAAAGACTTTTCCATTGCAGTTAGAATAAAATACACAGTCCCTTTGAGGGATGTCAAATCCTGTGCCACTGTCTGTCTTTTGTTGCTCATTGCTCCCCACTCTGTCCATCACTCCCTAACCTAGCCATACTGGCCTTCTTCCTGCCTCTGAGATATTCTCGCTAGTCCTCTCTAAGGGCATCTCCGTTCATGGATTGCTTTACCCCTAGGTTTCTCCTGGACACCTCCTTTTCATTCAGATCTCAAGTGACAGATTACTTCCCTGAGATGCCTCTGCTGGTCTTCTACCTAAAGGTGTTTCATTACCATCCCAGGTATTACACAGCCTCCTACATTTCTCCACATCTCCTATTATTCATGGAAATTATCTGTTTATTTGTTCAATTTTGTATTTGTTGACTTCTTTTCCAATTGAGAGTATTGCTTCCATGAGTTGGAATCAAGTAAACTTATTGAGAATTCTTTACTGCCATGATTCGAGTTAAAAATCATTGTTTTCATATTACTACTGCATGCTGTGTATCTTGCAGAAATAATGCTTTCTTAGACTCCATTTCCCCCCTGCCTTGGTTCTTTGAAATGTCTTAGAAAAATGTGTTGACTACATTTAATAGGAAGCATCCAGTCAAACACTCTGCTGGAAATTATTAGGTTACTCAACTTCATGTCACATCTTATACTGAATATACCGTTGGCTTGTAATTGCTCCAAATCCTTTCTCCCACCTCCAAACTTTATCAAGGCATATCTTTTATCACCCTTATTCAGCCAATATTTACTGAGCACCACATATGTGCCAGGCAACAACCAATGTATTCCAGAATTCATTCTGCTCAGTTGTCTACCTCATATTTGTTAAATTATTCTCCTTGTTGCTTTCTTGTAACCACCCACATTCTGTTATAGGACATTTCTGTATCTACTGAAATTAAGCACTGTGCTAGGTAGTATAAGAGTCACAGATAGGAAGCAAGCCCAGTTCCTGTTATTAAGAATCTTACAGTTTATATAGAGAGATATGTAAGTATGTGATAGTGATCAATTAACCAAAAACAAAAAGGAAGAAATAAAAGAAAGAGAAGCAAAAATAGACTGAACACTATTAGAACAGAGGAGATTTCACCCTAGCCTAGAAGTTTACAGAGCCCCAAGGAAACAAAAAAGGAAACAAAAATTTTTTAAAGATTTTATTTGTTTGCCCTAAAAGTTTGAGAAAATTTTCCCTCTGAATTAAATGAAGTTAAAATTGATAGATAATGGTTGTACATATTCTTGGGTACGTGTGCTATTTTAGCACCTATATACGATGCACAATAATCAAATCAGGGTAACTGGGATATCCATTGCCTCAACCATTTATATTTTCTTTGTGTTGACAAATCTTCTCTTCTACCTATTTTTAAATGTACAACAAATTATTGGTAGCTATAATTTCCTTACTATACTATGGAATACGGAACTTATTTCTTCCATCTAGCTATATTTTTTTTACCTTTAATAAATTTCTCATTTCTCCCAGCCCCTTCTCTTCCCAGCCTCTAATAACCACATTCTACCCTCTGCCTTCATGAGATCCACTGTTTTAGCTCCCACTTATGAGTGAAAACATGCAATACTTGCCTTTCTGTGCCTGGCTTATTTTATTTAAAATAATTACCTACAGTTCCACCCATGTTGTTGCAAATGACACAATGGATTATCATTCAGCCATGAAAAATAATATGAAATCCACTTGCAGTTTTATAATTTTTCTTCTGGACCTCAAAGTTTCTAAATACTTTAATAGGATAATTTTAGGAATAAGACAAGTTATAAATAATACATATACATGTGTATCAGGAAACATCATATTACTAAGAACTATTGTATTTTTTTTTTTTTTTTTGGAGATGGAGTTTTGCTCTTGTTGCCCAGGGTGCCAGGCTGGAGAGCAATGGCAAGATCTCAGCTCACCGCAACCTCCGCCCCCCAGGTTCAAGTGATTCTCCTGCCTCAGCCTCCCTAGTAGCTGGGATTACAGACATGTCCCACCACGTCCGGCTGATTTTTGTAGTTTTAGTAGAGACGGGGTTTCTCCATGATAGTCAGGCTGGTCTTGAACTCCTGACCTCAGGTGATCCACCCGCCTCGGTTTCCCAAAGCACTGGGATTATAGGCGTGAGCCACCGCGGCCAGCCCCTACTGTCTTTTTGAACACAGTAGTGGAAACATTCATTAGGTGAGTGAAACTTCATAACTACAGCCATTTCCAAACATCTTTTATTTTGGGAAAACCTCAGCCATTTTATTCACACAGGGCCCTTTAAACATGACACTTGATAACCAGGCAGCACTCCAAAGGAAGCACTAAGATGATTTCAAGAGCCACAGTCCCTGCTATTGTTCTTTACTCAACCTGCTGCTATTCATTCTTCAGGACTTATCTCATGTACACTCAGATTCAGGAAAAGAATTTGTAAGCTCTCAGCTTTGTTTCCACAGCACCCAGGCATATCTTCATCAAGGCATTTCCCACATAGTAGTAAAGCACTATTTTAAAAATGGCTTTTTTCCCAGCTAGGCTGTGAACTCCCTGAAGGCAGTAACCATAACACATTAACCATTGTACCCCCAACCCCATATCTAGCAGAGTTCCCATCTATTGAACTGAACACTGGAATGCTAGTTATACAATTTCCACTGAGTTCTCAAGCAAAAATATTCACTTTTATCAAGACAAACCATTTGTAATTGCATTTAATGAAGTCAAATGAATATACCAGGGACTCTCTATGTATACAGTGCACTTGACAAGGGGTGGGGGAAATTAATATATACCCTCTATTATACCACAAATTCACAAAGAAGGACAATATAAATAAGGAAGAATCCATTTATTGCCACTTGAGAATATAGTGGTGAATCTTAATTTTGGAATAAAATATGTGATGAAAGTTAAAATATGAAAACGACAATAAATAGATTCTGCTCTGCTCCAATAAACTTATGTCTTATTGAAGATATCTAGTTGAAATAGCAGCCATAAAAGTTACAGAGATAGAAGATGTAAGCAATTAGCCATGGCAGGATGTTACAGGGTTTACTGCTGTCCATAGCTGGTCTGCTTAAACAAGGCTGAAAGCCATCAACGCAGCTGAGCATGAAATTACAGAATCTTAGTCTGCCCACATAAAGATGCTCACTGTTATTACAGTCAAATGTCATTTTTAAGTTAATTTTGTGAAAGATGGCCAGATTTTCTTTTGCGAACCAAAACAAAGAAAATAGCTTGACCTCATAAACAAGCACAACTCTGACTACATTCTCCTATGACTGATAGTTTTTTTATTAATTAATGAATATTAAAAATACAGAGGTTAATCAAGAAAAGGCAACTTTATAGAGAAAATAGTTTAGTGGTTGTCTGGGGCTGGGGTGGGAATGGAGATTAACTGTAAATGGGCATGAGTAATCTTACTAGGGGCATGAAAATGGTTTAATACTGATTTATGGTGATGGATATAACACTGGGTATAGTTACTAAGCATTATTGAATTATACACTAGAAATGGGTGAAGTTTATTGTATGTAAATATATGATGTGAAATTATATATAATAAATAAGTTTAGGGTAAAACATAAAGCTTGAAACTACAGTACAAGGTTTTTTAAAAATCATGTGTCATTAAGCAGTATTGTATTTTTTAAGCTCTAAATTTCTAGGTTCTTTATAAAAGTTTTCATCTGATTCCACACTAGCAGAAAGCATCACTTTTAATAGATGCTGGTCACCTGATAATAACACTTATGCTATTCAATAACATGAATTATTCAATAATACTGATAATAACATTCATGTTTAGTCACGCTTTCCTCTCCAACTTTGAAACCAGAGAAGCAGAGTGCCACTGCTGGCCAGCAGAGCTAAGTTCAATGTGGTGGAAACATTCAACAGTGTGGATGTGATTTTAGCTGTTAACTGGCTTTGGTCAGTTACTCCGATTTGGGCCACAGCTGACTTACAACTCTTGGATTTGAATCTTTGTGGCATGAAAATATTAAGAAACAAGCAATGAAAAAACAAACAAAACAGAAAAGCATTGATTGAAAAGGAAGAACACAAACTATCCCTAAGCGGATACTTTGTTTTCCAATGTCTTTAACTACCAATTTGAACCTAAACTGATACTTAAGTAAAACTACCAGGACCCAAATTGTGCAGTCTATAAAAACTCTGATATTTTAAATGTTAAATTTCTTGAAACATAAATTTCTTTGAATCTCTGCTCTCTAAATAACCCTCTAAAGTTTACTTGAATATTAAAATACTATTTGTTACTATAGAGGGCAGCTTGATAAAGTAGAGCCTGAATTACTCATTAAATCAATCACCCATTGATTTATTCCACAAATATTTGCTGAATGTTCTATGTACAAGTACTCACTAGGACCCAGAGATAAAGGAGTGAATAAAATGAAAAACAAAACAAACCAACCAACCCTGTCCTCATTCAACTTACCTTGTCATGGTGGGAATTGATAGAAATAAAAACTAAAATAATAATGAGAATACATACTACTTATTTAGAAATTACTATGTTGAATGTGTTTTGTTAATTGCTTTATATACATTATCTTATTTAATCCTCCTGATGGTTGTAAAATCCCCATTTTGCAGATGAAGAAACTGACGCTTGGAAAGGTAAAATACTTTGTCTCCTCTAGCCACAAAAACTGGTAAGAGATAGGATTGCCCCTCAGTTTGTTAAAGTCCCAAGCCTGTGCTTTAACCTACTGTAAATGTTGCCCATACAAAGGGCCTTGGGAACTTTGGGGAATTGACTGACTGCCCTCAAAATTTGCAGATAAAAATATCCTTTAGGAATTAGAATAAATAATAGAGATCTATGTTTAAATGTGAGAATTTTTGAATCATAAATTATAAACTAAATATATATTTACAAACATTTGCACAGATACATCTAAATGCACACATTTTGTATGTCTATACCGATATATTGGATATGTAAATATAAAAACGTCTTTTTGACATTCAGGTAAATATAAGTTTCTATTACCTCAAGAAAACTATAATGACTGATTTTCTCATGCTAGGGAGCTTTAGTTAATATTTTGGGTCTAAAATTGTAAATTATAAATTTGCTTTTATGTAGACTCAAAGGGTAGAAAAGCCATAATGACATTTTCTTCATTTACTAATAACACTATTGATAATGGAGACTTTTTCTTTTAAATACTTCCATTAGTTTATGCTAGTATTGATCAAATAAATTGAAGGTCTGTTTTTTATTCTTTTCTCTTTCCATTTTTCTATTATTACTTTCTATGACATATTATTTTAAAAAATAATTCTCATTGGCAAGAGTATTTTTTCCAATAATCAACTTAACATCTGTCTGATCCAATTGCTCCAACTACTTCTATCCTTCTCCAATTACTCCTACATACTTGTAATACAAGGTATCCTCTTCTGTCTTAGCTAAATAAATCTTGTCTTGCTCTGATGTTAACGTCTTTCAAATATTTATAGACTAATAACGTCCTATTAATTTAACTATTTCATCAAACTCCACTTATCTACTTATTTTCATATCCCTGTATAATTTAGAAAAAAATATGACTATAGCATAATATGGATAATATTGTCTAAATTTTTATTTTAACAACCCCACCAAGTATCATAAATATATGAGAGAACATTTCTCTTCTGATAGGTGAGGATTAAACAGAACAACTCCCATTACCAATTGTCATATGGCTGAATTTATACTGTCTGTGGAGTACTTTTTATATACAGTGAATGAGGATATTTTCAAGTTAAATCTTTGGATAAAGAAATGCCAAAGATAATCATCTTTGAATACATGACTTACTTTTATTGCTAAATCTGTGCTGGGGAAATTGGCTCATCAAGGGCATATCCATTAACGCCTGAGATTTTTCTCTGAAACTTTGTAGTCTTAGGTAGAGTCACCAGTCTCACTTCCTGAAAAGAGACTTTTCAGCATTGCACTTGGATCTCTGTCTCCAAACACCATCTTATCCTCTTGATCTCACAGGCCAAAAGGCTCAGCCATGTAGGATTTATCCCTCTCCCTCATTTCTGGAGGTGTGAAGTGATGTTGGTTCTACTTTTAGAACATTTTCACATTGGTCTATGATATAGATTAGCTCTGTGTCCCCACCCAAATCTCACCTTGTAGCTCCCATAACTCTATATGTTGTGGGAGGGATCTGGTGGGAGATAAATGAATCATGGGGGCAGGTCTTTCTCACGTTTTCCCTATGACAGTGAATAAGTCTCACGAGATCTGACAGTTTCAAAAATGGGAGTTTCCCTACACAAGCTCTCTCTTCTCTTGTCTGCTGCCATGTGAGACATGCCTTTCACCTTCTGCCATGATTGTGAGGTCTCCCCAGCCATGTGGAAATGTAAGTCCAATAAGTCTCTTTCTTTTGCAGATTTCTCAGTCTCTGGTATGTCTTTATCAGCAGCATGAAAATTAACTAATACAGTAAATTGGTAAGAGTATAATTTGGCATTGCTGAAAAGATACCCGAAAATGTGGAAGCAACTTTGGAGCTTGGTAATAGGCAGAGGCTGGAAGAGTTTGGAGGGCTCAGAAGAAGATAAGGAAATGTGGGAAAGTTTGGAACTCCCTAGATTCTTGTTGAATGGCTTTGACAAAAATGCTGATAGCGATATGGACAAGAAAGTCCAAGCTGAAGTGGTCTCAGATGGAAATGAGAAACTTGTTGGGAAATGGAGCAAAGGTGACTCTTGGTATGTTTTAGCAAAGATACAGGCAGCATTTTTCCCTTGCCCTAGAGATTTGTGGAACTTTGAACTTGAGAGAGATGATTTAGGGTATCTGGCAGAATACATTTCTAAGCAGCAAAGCATTCAACAGGTGGCTTGGGTGCTGTTAAAGATATTCAGTTTTATAAGTGAAGCAGAGCATAAAAGTTTGGAAAATTTGCAGCCTGACAATGAGATAGAAAAGAAAATTCCATTTTCTGAGGAGAAATTCAAGCCATCTGCAGAAATTTGCATAATTAATGAGGAGCTGAATGTTAATTCCCACGAAAATAGGGGAAATGTCTCCAGGGCATGTCAGGGGTCTTGATGGCAGCCCCTCCCATCACAGACCCAGAGGTCATGGGGAAAAAAGTGGTTTTGTGGGCCGGGCCCAGGGTACCTCTGGTGTGTGCGGCCTACGGACTTGGTGCTTTGTCTCCCAGCCACTCTAGCCATGGCTAAAAGAGGCCAACATAGAGCTTGGGCTGTGGCTTCCGAGGGTGCAAGCCCCAAGCCTTGGCAGCTTCCATGTGGTGTTGAGCCTGTGAGTGCACAGAGGTCAAGAAATGAGGATTTGGAACCTCCACCTAGATTTCAGAGGATATATGGAAATACCTGGATGCCCAGGCAGAAGTTTGCTGTAGGGGTGGGGTCCTCATGGAGAACTTGTGCTAGCGTAGTGTGGAAGGGAAGTGTGGGATTGGAGCTCCCACCCTGGGGCACCACCTAGTGGAGCTATGAGAAGAGAACAACTGTCCTCTAGACCCCAGAATGGGAGAGTCACTGACAGCTTGCACTGTGTGCCTGGAAAAATGACAGACACTCAAGCCCACCCATGAAGGCAGCTGGGAAGGAGGCTGTACCCTGCAAAGCCATAGGAGCGGAGCTTCCTAAGATCATGGGAACCCACCTCTTGCATCAGCATTACCTGGATGTGAGACATGGAGTCAAAGGAGATCATTTTGGAGCTTTACAATTTGACTGCCCCACTGGATTTCAAACTTGCATAGGGCCTGTAGCCCCTTTGTTTTGGCCAATGTCTCTCATTTGGAATGGCTGTATTTACCCAATGACTGTAGCCCCACTGTATCTATGAAGTAACTAACTTGCTTTTGATTTTACAGGCTCATAGGTGGAAGGGACTTGCCTTGTCTCAAATGAGACTTTAGACTGGACTTTTGAGTTAATGCTGAAATGAGTTAAGAATTTGAGGGTTGTTGGGAAGGCATGACTGGTTTTGAAAAGGGAAGACATGAGATTTCGGAGGGGATAGGGGCAGAATGATATGGTTTGACTCTGTGTCCCCAGCCAAATCTCATTTTGTATCTCCCAGAATTCCCACATGTTGTGGGAGGGACCCAGTGGAAGAGAATTGAATCATGGGGGTGAGTCTTTCCTGTGCTGTTCTTGTGGTAGTGGAGAAGTCTCACGAGATCTGATGGTTTTAAAAACATAAGTTTCCTTGTACAAGCTCTCTCTTCTCTTGTCTGCCACTATGTAAGATGTGTCTTTCACCTTCTGCTATGATTGTGAGGGTTTCCCAGCCGTGTGGAACTGTAAGTCCAATAAACCTTTCTTTTGTAAATTGCCCAGTCTCGGGTATGTCTCTTTTTCACCAGTGTGAAAACGACTAATACAGTTTCCATCTGTTGTTGTCATAGTATAGAAAAGACAAAGTCAGAAGACCTGGATTTGATCCAGGCTCCACCACTGAATAGCTTGGTTACTTTGGTAAGACCATTTAACTAAGTCTTAATTTTCTCATCCACAAAGTGAGAAAAATAAGTCTTCATGATTTTTTTGTGTGCCATCAAACACAATGTATGTAGTATATATTGTGGAAGATATAGTAGGTACTCAATCACTAAATATTATTACTATTATTACTTTCATCATTAACTACTTTTCTACTCTTCAAGGTACTTTTTTTTCTTGAATTCATCCTTTAAAATTTTATCAAAGTAATCTTGCAAAACACTAATGTACAAATGTAATTCGAAACGCTTTCATGATCCACCATTTAGCCTTATGTCTCTCTACATATTCTATAATGTCATCAGTCTGGGCTATTCAGCCTTTTCAAACATCTCATGTTCTTTCATGCCACTAGGCATTTATATATGGCTCCCCTTGTCCTGGAATGTCCCTCCCCTATCTCCTATTTATTTCTTGCTGTACTTGATTCTGTAGTAACCACCACAAATTACTAGCCTTCATTGGAAAATAAAAGTTTAGAGGGTTCATTTGAATCAAGATTGAATGAATCAAGATTGTTATATGGGTATAAAAACTGCTACATTAACAAAAGTAGCATCAAGAACAAGGGAGGGAATAGTTAAACTCTTATTCGCCAATCAGCCTGCACAAGGGGTACTATTTTGGATTCAGAAACATTTTCTCTTCAATTTGAAGATCAGAATGGTAAGTGCCTTTAAATCATGCCAAATGAGAATCAACAGAAGGCACTGGAAATGTTTAACCTAGAGAAGGGAAAGCTCTAAGCAAATTGTAAACATGTGCAACCCCCTCATCTGAAATGGGCAGTGGACTTCCACTGTGTGGTCCCAGAAGGTAGCACTATAACTAATAGGTAATAGGAAGGCAGAAATCCATCCCAAGGTAACCATTCCTAATTCCCAAGAATATAGGAAGACAGATTGGACAATGTGAAGATATTGAGTTTCCTGTCCCTGAGGATAAAAAAGCAGGGTCTGGGGAACTGGTAGTGATGTTGAAGAGTCTTAAATCTCTAAATAGATAGTGGACAAGATGAGTTGTTATGTCCCTGAGATGTGGGGACTCAAATGCTCAGCTTCCTTGAGATTTTTCTTATGTTCTCAGTCAGGATAATTCACACACATTTATTTTTTTCCATTGTCACTGTTCTATGATCATAGCACCATCCGTACAAGAAGTCATATCTCCACTTTACCCAGTTTCATGGGTAGGCATTTCTGGACGAGAAATGTGTTATCAGGCAACCATAGCCTCTTTAATACAGAAGATGCTCAATAACAGGTATCTATTTAATTTTATAAATATGGACAATTTGTTTATCTTTTCAATGAGTTCCCTTAGTAGTAAATACGAGCTTTAAATGTGATGATCTAGTATTCTAACTAATGCTATATAGTAAATTTCCTTATTAAAAATATAAAGATTACTCTCTAATAGGTAACAAATATGAATACTAATATAAAAATTAATTTTTGAAATGAGTAGGAAAAAATCCATCAGACCCATTTTATATGAAGAATATTTGAAGGTAGATATGTACAGAGCTTCATCTGATATAGTATTCTGTTGCTCCTGACCTTCTCTCTGGAGAGAATTTCATGGAATGAAGTTCTTATGGTTTTACAAATAGTATTCATTGATTCTCAGTCTCAGAAAATGTTTCTGGTAGAAGTAGAATTGTTGTATGTTTATCATGAGCATTTTATTCAAATATATTGTAAACCTTTGCAATCAGGCTAAAAATATTCCTTTATTAACACCATCCCTTATTGGAAACTGGGGGCTTAAGCAAATTGGCAACATCAAGCAATTCTTTCTAGGTTATTTGTACTGTTACTTCCACAATGAAAGTAGTTGCTTTACATTTTCAACCAATTCACATCTTAAAATAAGTGTTCACTGGTGATTTCCAGAAATAAGAAGCAAACGAAACCTCCTGTCATAGAAGAATAGCTAAATAAATTATTGTGGATTATATTATTGATACGCAGTAGTCCCCTCTTATCTTCAGTGGATATGTGCCAAGATTGGATGCCTGAAACTGCAGGTGGTACTGAATCCTATAAATACTGTGTTTTCTCCTATGCCTACATACCTATGATAAAACTTAATTTATAAATTAGACACAGTAAAATATTAACAACAGTAACTAATAATAAAATATAACAATGATTACAATATGACCACATCACTACTCTTGTGCTTTGGGGGCGTTATTAAGTAAAATAAGGGTTATTTGAATACAAGCACTGCAATACTGCAACGGTTGATCTGGTCACTGAGATGGCTCCTATGTAACTAAAGTGTGGGTAGTGTATACAGCATGGATATCTGGACTAAAGGATTATTTGGGTCCTGGGCAGGATAGTGAGAGATTTTATCATGCTTCACAGAATGGCACATAATTTAAAACATATAAATTGTTTATTTCTGAAATTTTCCATTTAATATTTTTAGACTATGATTGATATGCAAAATCATGGACAAATTGAGGACTACTATGTTGTCTAATTATAAAAATTAGTGTTATAAACACAATGTGGCAATTTGAAAAAAATGTTTATGATGAAAAATGAAGTAAAATACGTAAAATTTTATGAATACTTATAAATTTAACAGCTTAAGTAATGATCTTATAAAATGTCTGATCTGACTATATAATTCTTGGGAGACAATTATTTATGAGCCTCTTGCATTTCTGCACATGTTGCTAGCAGAAGCACTGACTGTCTTTGTTCTGGGTTATGTTTTCAAAGATATTTCTATAGTATGCAGCCTTGAAAGACAGAAACAGTATCTCTGGAACTAGTACTTTTGTTTACTTTTTTTTAACCATCCATCACAATAACAATAATGTATTTCTCCATAGTAAAGATCAGGCAGGATTACTGTTCATAATAAATGATTCAAGTTCCCTACGCTTGGGGTTCTTTTCCTGTAACACAACCCCTTGCATGTGCAGGCATCACCTGGCCTTCTTTGTGTTGCACTGTAGGAGCTGGAGCTCAGGGAACTGCTGAAAATGCTTTTATTCTGGCTACAACTATTATTATAAGTAATAAGTCTCTGATTCAGGATTGAAGAATCTTCTGTCAGTATCCAGTACAGTGTAGGAGGCTTACTTACTAGACTGAAAATAAAGTAAAAAATCTGAGGTCCTTCATTGTTCTTGACATTAATTCCCTTGCTTAAACCAGCTTAATCTGCTTTCAGTATCATCTCATGCATTTAGGATAAAATTGCTAGTAATAATAATAATACCCTAAAACAACAATAATAATGGCTAATATTTAATGAGTGGCAAACATTGTACTAAGCATATTACATGTCGTATAATCCCCGCGTTGATCCTATTGGGTAGATGCAATTGATATCACCACTTAATAGGTGAGGAAACTGAGGCAAAGGCTCAGTGGGTTGGAAGAAATAAAGGTCACAATACATATTAGTCCATCTGTTAAGTAATTTCTCTCACTTTGGATCTGATTCTTACCCATCCTCTGGGGCTCTATTAAATGGAACTTCCTTACAAAAACCATCCTTTGACCTTCCCTCTCGTCTCATTTATTCAAGGAACTCTAGTCTTTTCCTTTGTAGCACTTATCACAATTTATGTTAATTGTACAACTAACTGAGGAATCCTGTGATGGCTTATATATGGTATGTCTTCCATATTACAGAGACTCACACAAAGGGATGAGGTCTACTTTGTTCTCCAAAGCTTTTAGCAAAACAGATGATAACCAGTGTAGTGGATAAGCAGATATGTTTACCGTGGTCATTCTTGCTTACATATATGTTTTATGGACCACTCATTGAGAATCAACTAATTTGAAACATTTTGCCTAATTTATTGTTAAGCACTTCTACTCACTAAATACCCTAAATGCCCCATTGAACTTTCATTATCATCTTTTGATGGGTTGTTGCTTTTTATATCTTAATGGTCTAATTCATCTTTGCCATAAGCCATTTGTACATTATCAACATACTGTTATGCAGCTGTGTGATAGATAGAGTGGGCCAAATAAATTTTGATACGCAAATTTCCCCTTTAAAGAAATAATTTTAGTACAATTATATAGTTTTGCACTGTAAAAGCTCACAAAATAAAAGTTGGAAATAGTTTTGTTAACAGTTGTGTTTTGTTAGGAGTAAATTTAAGTTTCCAGCTTGCCAATTGGAAGATTGCTATATTAGATGTGTCTCTCTCTCTCTCACACACACACACACACACACATACACACACACACACACACACAGACACACCTCAGTCTCCCAAAATGCTGGAATTACTGGCATGAGCCACCGCACCTGGCCAAGATTTCGATATTTAATAAAAACATACGTACATAGTTTGGAAGATAGGGGAGCACAGAAAACAGTATAATATAACTGTTTACAATATGGTAGAGGAGGTAAGCCTCATAAGAAAGTTGATCACTCATTCATTCATCCATCTATTCCAAAATATTATTAGCTTCTACTTTTGGAGAGAGTAGTGTGATGTGGGTAGAACACAAACGACACCAACAATATCATCCATGTATCAAGTGCTTACTACGTAGGCAATGCAAAGCACTTCATATGTGCCACTTAATTCTCCAGATAACCTTCGAGGTAAACGTTACTCCCACACTTTACACATGAATCTCATTGAGGTTAAGAAACTTCACCAAGGTAATTGGGTCAATAAGCAAAGATACTGGAAACCAACAAACAATACAAAAACCAACCAACCAAACAAAAAAAAGCCTAAAAATATCCCTTGTCAGTATGGCTCCAAAAGTTAACCACTTAATAACCACATTATCAGGGCTTACTCCTTCTGCAAGGGACTTTCAAGTTTAACAGTGACATAAAATAAGCACAGAAATTACTATACATGCCTAATATAAGATAAAAGTACAATAAGAGAGGTACCAGAAAAATACTATGAAATTGCTAAGAAGGAAGAGCCAGTTTCTTCCAAGGTCTGCAGAGGAAGAATCAGAAAAGGCTCCATGTAGGAGATGGCATTTGAAGATCTCACACTGAGGTTGTCGACGTGAAGACTGTTTTAAACAGTGAACACTTAATATGGGAGAAACAGCTTGAGAAAGAAGAAATGAGAGAACATTTAATGTGGGAGAAACATCTTGAGAAGAAGGCAGGAAAGAAAATAGAAGGATCACATTCTAGGAGAATTAGAATACAGTTAATCATCAAACACCTACTATATCCCAAACATTGGGGAATACAATAGGAATAAAACAGCATAGTGAGGAATATGGGCAGGTAAACAAATTACTATATAGTATGATAGCAGAGGTATATAGAAAATACAAAAATAATAGAGAATAGAATTGAGACTACAAGATCATGTGACCTTCCTTTGGTTCGCACTGAGTAAATTAGAATGATAGCAGCCCTGGAGTGACAAAGAGTTATTTTCAAATATCCAGATACCCTAAGCTTCACTATTTTTGTTTTTTAATTCTGAAAAAGAGGATAATAACAGCATAATAGGATGGGAAGGATAATGACTTACTTGATAGGATGCTTGTGAGATCAAATGAGCTCATGTATGTAACAAGTTTAGCACAGCGCTGGCCCATCACCGTGCTCAATAATGATCAATTCTTATTATTAATATTATAATTATTAATTCTTTCTGACACTACTGGTAAAGGAAGAAAAATCACACTCAGGAAATGTGGCAAGAAGTTCATAAGCAAGCTAAGTTCCTTTCTGCCCTGGCATATAAGGCCCTCCATTTTATATACAGTTCTAGTTTATTGTTTCAGCCTTGTCTGCTGCTGCTTTGCACACCCCTTCAAGCGCATCTAGACAACTGCCACCAGCACCTCCACTCTCCGTTCCCAAGGCACCCTTGCCTAAGCTCAAGTGACCATCCCTCTTCAGCTTCCCAAGCAGCTTATCTCCATTATGGCAACTGTCATGTTACATTATAATCATCATTTTATAAGCAAGTTTATTGGTCTTTAAAGTGCAATTCAAGTAGCTTCAACATTAGCATCTCCTGAGAGCTCATCGGAAATGTTGCTTCTCGTGCACAATAAAGTGTTAGAAGTTTGGTCTACAGTGTGTATCCCCTGAGATCAGAAAGCATTTTTTTTTCATCTAAGTATCCCTATACTTACTGCCATCTGGCAAAGAATAAGCGTTTAATGAATGATCACTACGTGTGTGAATAAGTGAATGAGTTCATAGATGCCTTCTCATCTCTGTTCCTTTATTCAAGTCATTTCACCTTCTTTTTTTTTTTTTTTTTTTTTTCAGCCTTGGAGACCATCTTTGTCTTCCTACTATGTTAACCTTCCTCTGAACACTTGAGATCTTTCTCTTCTCACCACCTCCTGAAGCACCCTGTATTGATTATGACTGTCTCTTTTCTCTTTCTCTCTCTCTCTCCATACACACGAGCATGTATGCATGCTCACACACGAGCATTCGCATGCATGTACATACACATACACACATACAAAAAGAGAGCATATTTTTCATCTACCTCACACCCACCATTAGTATTTGTCTTAGAGGTCAAATGTAGTATCCTTTTTTACCTTCCCGCAATTGTCTAACTGAGCCATTCCTAGCAGAGTAAACACTTATTTGCTCAATAAGTATTTGTTGAATTAAAGATTATTGCACATGACTGTTAGAGTAGACCACTGGCCAAAGGAAGTGACTCAATATGTAGCATTTTTTTTTTAAGAGACAGGGTCTTACTGTCACCCAGGTTGTAGCAGAGTGGTGCAATCACAGCTCACTGTAACCTCAAGCTCCTAGGCTCAAGTGATTCTCCCACCTTGACCTCCCCAGTAGCTAGGACTACAGGCCTGTGCCAGCATGCCAGCCTATTTAAAACTTTTTTTTTTTCATAGAGATGAGGTCTTGCTATGTGCCCAGGCTATTCTTGAGCTCCTGGCTCAAGCAATTCTCCCGTCTCAGCCTCCCAGAGTGCAGGATCACAGGCTTGAGCTATCATGCCCAGCCCTCATATGCAGCTTTGCATCCTTGCCTCAGTGAGTATCACCCTGAAAGAATGAAAGGAAATACAAGGTTTTATGCCATACGCTATTCAAGAGATTTCAGTGTAGAGTGCTATAACAACAATTGGAGTGAAAGGAACAAGACCTTTGTTCTAGTAGGGCATTTATTACTAAGTTGCTACACAACCTTGGGCAGGCCATTTTCCCTTTTGTGGGACTGTTTTCCCATTTGTGTAATGGAGAGTACTGAAACAATTAATGTCTGAGACTCCTTTCAGTGCTAACACTCTTTGATTTCATCCAGCTGCAAGGTTCTTGCAAATAGTAATTAATCAGGGAAATAAGTATAATAATTCCTGGTGGTAAACTGAGTATCATACCATGCTGGACTGGTAGCACTGCAACTGACAATGGAAGCCACTGTCGAAGGCCTCACTTACATCCACCCTGGTGAATAGCAAGAAAGCAGAGTCCGTTTGGGAAAAGTTATAAGGTCATATAATGCAGCAGTAAAAAGGGAGAAGGCAGAGAAACTATGGATTGTCATAAAATAAATAAATGTTTAACTTTTCAAAATTACTGATGTCCATTTCAAATTTTAAATTTATGATGAAATGAAATGGGGAGATATTAAATATCTGAAAAAGGAGAGACTTATGCAGGACCAACTGAGAAACTCCAAGGGTCATTAATTGTTATGCTTCATCAAATGATTACTGGTTGAGGGAAAAGGACTTTGATCCCTGGAGATGATATTGCTCAAGGGTTTGAATACATCACAGGCTTATCTTCTGTCCAATCTTCCCCTGAAACATTTGATACAGGTCAATACAAAGAAAGCCTGGGAAGACTCTTCCTCCGTTCCAGGGAAGCAGCTTCAATGTTTCCATGTCCTGTTCCTGCCCTAGAAAGTGATCCACTGGAGATTCTAATTAAATTTGCTATCTGAAGATGTGGGAGATGTGTCTAATTATGCTAGGCTCTAAAAACAGGACAAAGAATTTTATCTCAGTCTTTTGTTAGTCATTAAATTAAATGAACAGTTCAGTAATAAACCCAGCAGAGTAAATCAACCAAGTGAAGTGGAGTGTAGACTACATTGAAAAGTTGGACTGAAAAGGTGTCAAACCTGTAGGAGAATTGCAGCTGCTGAGTGCTCTAACAGACTATTTGAGAAGTTAATGTGCATTGCAAAAGTGCGGATACACTATGCTGTGACACAAGAAGTCTGGTTTTAAGGGAGAAGAGTTTTAGAGTCGTCAAATTGACATAAAATGACCTCAAAGCTGACAACTTTTGGAACTAAGAAAATATTTGATTAATAGTCAGTCAGTGCTTTCATTAAGGTTTAACTTTTCTTCTCCTAAAGAAGTCAAGGTCCTGTGAGACATGAACATCAAATGAACAGGTCCTGGAAGCACTGTGGAGAACTTGTTTTCTTTGTTATTTCAATTTAATGTCCTATAGCACTGTAGAATGACTACATTTAATAATAATATATAGTTTCAAATAGCTAGAAGGAAAATATTAAATGTTCCCAAGACAAACTT
Source organism: Macaca mulatta (assembly GCF_049350105.2). NCBI lineage: Eukaryota > Metazoa > Chordata > Mammalia > Primates > Cercopithecidae > Macaca > Macaca mulatta. The sequence continues at coordinate 84,445,708 of NC_133419.1, forward strand.
ATTATAAATGCTTGAGATGATGGATATGCTAACCTGATCTCTATATATTATATGTATAGAAACATCACTGTACTTCATGAATATGTACAATTATTGACAATTTAAAAACTTAAAAGATTATTCAAGGAAAAAGTACAGCTATTTTAACTTAGAGAAAAATGTGGTTTTCGTACAGGTACTTTGAGAAGACATTTCAGTTGCTCTTCATCCCCCGACAGCTATCATTGTCGTGATGATTATTAAAGATGACACACTGAACATTTGAGAACCCACTATGTGTTTGGCACTATTCTACTTTTATGGGGATACCAACAAATTGACATCAAGGGCCTCTATATTCAAGAGGTTTACATTAATATAGTTAATGAGACAAGACCACAGAAATTAATGATTTGCCAATAACAGAAAGTAATCTTTAATCAAGCAATAATGGTTTGGCCTACAGTAGGCAAAACACGATATGACTCCAAAGAAGATAGGCACTCACAAAGATAGAAGTGTTCAGGAAAAAAGTCATGGAAATAATAAATACTTGAGCTACATTTTCTTATACTGATACAATTATGGAAACCAAAGAAGGATGGGAAAAGCAGCTCAGTATAGAGGAATAGCAAGGGCAGAGGCAGAGAGAGGAAGGAGAAGGGGAATGAAGCTGACAATAGAGAGAACTGCCTGAATTCAGAAGTCAATTAATGACAATCCAAGGCAAAGGTGTAGGATTGGGTATAATCAAAAATAATTATCATTCTATATTGCTTTTAACATAGTTATTTTTTCCTTCAGGGTACAGTTTCATATTAGCAAAATTAACAGCCTAAACCCATAATTTTCTACTCCTCATGTAACTTGTCATAGATTGAGTGTTTCTGTGAACTAAGGTTTTTTTTTCTTTCATTATTTTTTAATGTGTGGGATCTTTCCTTTGTAGTACAGATCAGCTCCTCTGTATACACAGTGTTAATGACTGACATTTAAGAATGCTGGTTTTACAGCAAAACTGTCCATCTCATGTGTTACTGCTGGCTTCTGTTGCCTCTGTAATTCTCAACTCCATTTCAATGTTAGCCTCGTAACATTTAATAATATGGAGTTATTAAATCACTTTATTTTTCTATTTAGCAGGATCAGAGCTACAAAAAATGTTCTCTAATAAAACTAGCATTATACAATGAATCAACTAAAATAGTGAGGGATCAATTTAGAGGAAAAAAACCCTTAGGGAATACAATGACATTCTTTATGCCTGTTACTAAAAGAAAACCATTTTTTTTTTGACAGTGCAATTACAAAAAGTGTTTTCTTATTTTGGTGTTTTGAAAGCTGTACAGATAACTTGTTAATTCCTACCCCAAAGGTTATAACATAAGCAGTTTAGAGCAATGGGAAAAAAAGAATTATTGAAACAGCAACAAATAAAACACAAGAGCAAAATGGCAATCATATTTGCACTTATACACTCTCACTTGCTGAGGGGCTATCAGCATATGAAGGCTGTCATACAACCCAGCTATAGAAAAAAAGGAAACAAAGAAAAAATGAAAATATCGTCAAAATTATGTGAATTTTTCTTTGTCAAATGGAGACATATGAAAAATTGCCAGTGACATCATACAAACCAAAAAGTAACATTAAAGTAACATGATTGATGATGACTTGTATGTCTAGTAATCATCCAACTTATTACTGGGTTATTATATTTAAGATGTCTTGTTTGGGTCCCTAATGTGTCTGGACTGCAGGTTGCAAAACCTAGATCCAAGGGCTTTTGAAAACAGAGGGCCCACAGTCAAAACCAATCAGACGTTCACAGTGTCTACCAAAGGTTGTGCTTGAGTGTACAAAAAATGGCACCGTGAAGAGAGTGCTAGCTGATTTCAAGAGGGTGACTGGGGGCTGCATCAAGAACACACAGTGACAGGAATGATTTTAATGAAAAATCCTGAAGACAAATCCACCTTTTACTTTTGTAAATGAAGCCTGTGAACATAATATCTACTATCTATCATCACCATAATTTCATAAAATATTTCTAACACCAAAATTAAAGGGAGATTGCAATCTCAGGAAGGATTCTTCCCAAGGAAGGACAATGGGCAACCCAATACTGATATTTGTATGTGTACATTGCAAAGTTCTTCTTTTCTTTCTTTTTGCCCCAAGCCAGCTGAAATTTGGCCATGAACCAGCTCAACATTATGGACTTGAATTTGGGAAAACACTGAGAGAACATCCATGAGTGCTGGAATTACACAGATAGAATATTTTATAGTATGCCCGTGGCTTTGTCAAAGGTTGGATAAGGAGGCAATTTAAATAGTGGGAAAAATAAGACAGTGAGGGCTATAATTATGTCCAAGAGAGGTTTCTATCTCTAGTTCAATTCAAATTGAATGTAGTCACCTGACGCCATTAGTTAATATCCCACAGACTTCTCAGTGTCAATCTGTGTGTGTGTGTAAACATCCCTTAATTTCTCTCTCATTTTAATCATGTTAATAAATTAACATATTACATTCTTGATACCCTGTCAGCATATGCCCTCGATTATAGCACCTTTGTACCGAATGCTAATTGTTTTCCTGTCTGCTGTGGTCTCTGTTAGATTGGGAGTCTCTTCAGAAAAGAACTAAGTCTAATTTATCTTTGTATTCTCAGTTGAAAGCACAGAGCATTTTATAGGATCACCAAATATAGGGCTCTTATGGGAATAAATAAATGAATAATGATTTAAATTTTTTTTATTGCTTAAAAAACCAGTAACTTAATACTTTCCAGGCACATTGCTGGCACTAGGGATAGAGAAAATAATTAAAACAGAGTCCTTGAATGCAAGAGTCTCACAGTCTAGTTGATAAGGCAGACATGGAAATCAAGTAATTAATAATAGTAATGTAGACTAATTTCTATAACTTTGGAAGGATGGAGGAAGTCCCTTCACCCAGGCTGAGAACTTCAGGGAGGGGTTTCTGGTGGCACCACTGAAAACACATTTCTTGGGCTTATTAACAGTTACTCATGTGAACAGACCTCTTTGTGGGAGCTGGCAATGAGGTGGCCGGGTAAATGGTATGTGTGCCCATTAAGAGAGGAAGGAGGAGTTTCAAAATGGAAGCATAAGTAAGGACCTCAAAGAAAGGCAGACTTTTTTTTTTTGTTTTTTTCCTGTGAACTGAAAGAAGAACTGATATGACTGAAAGACAGGTGATGGGAGTGAAAGATTAATCAAGTCAATGACAACGAGATTTGCAATGCAGAAGGCTCCACATGGGCTACAGTGTGGACAATGAATTGCAGGTGCACAGAGACTGAGGTGAAAACGAGTTGGTAAATACTTCAGATAAGCAATGATTCTAGCTGGATCTAGACTGGAGATAATATGGAAAGATTGCAGAAAAATCACTCAAGAGGTATTAAAGATATATGGATAGGATGCTTGGTGATATAGTTTGGATATTTGTCCTTTCCGAGTCTCATGTTGAAATTTCATCCCCCAGTGTTGGAGGTGGGGCCTGGCAGAGGTGTTTTGGTTGTGGGGGCAGATCTCTCATGATGGCTTGGGGCGATTTTTGGGAGATTGAGTGAGTTTTCACTGTTAGTTCCTGCAAGATCTGGCTGTTAAAAAGAATCTGGCATCTCCCTTCTTTCTTTCTCTCTTCCTCTCACCATGTGATGCTGGCTCCCCTCTGCTGGAAGCAGATGCTGACATCATGATTCTTGTACAGCCTGCAGGACTGAAAGCCAAATAAACCTCTTTTCTTATAAATTCTCCGGCTACAGGTGTTCCTTTACAGCAACGCAAATGGACCAAGACACAGAGATCGTTATAACACCAAGATGTTTTTCTAGATTCCTCCTGCTGATTTGCCTTAACTTGATCTCTGATCTCTTTTCCACAGAAGTACTTAGCTTACCATGGGCCAAACGCTTTTTATGTATAAACTCATTTACCCTCATTATTATCCTATGAGATGAATACTTTTTTAAAAATTCTCATTTTATGGATAAGGAAACTAAGGCATAACGAGATTACACAGCTAGTGAGTAGAGCCAGGATCTGAACTCAAGCACATGCCCTTAAATGCTACCCCACACTGTTGATAGTCATTAGACAGTGTATTTAACAAGAGACAACAATCTGAATGGTAAGTGTAATGAACATACTTTTTGATGTGCTTCAGAGCATTTGAGGATCGATATCCAGTAGGTATGTATGTCTGGAGTCAAGATCTGATTGTAGATATAGAAATGAGAGACGTAGGCACACAGTTTAAAATCAGATTTGTGGGTGTGGATGTGTTCCACTCAAGTGGGTGTGCAGAGTAGGAAGAGAAGGAAGGAATCACTGGGTGAAACAGACACATAAAGGACAAGCAGAAAAGGAGATGTCTAATGAAAAAAAAGTGTCACGAAGTAACAAGCAACAGAGCAAGTGTAGAGAAAAACAAGATTGGATAGGGACTGAAAAGTTTCCAGTGGATTTAGAAACAAAGAATCTTGGTGACCTTGGTGCAAATGAATTCACTGGAGGGCTGGGGGCAGAATTTCAGCTCCAGTTCTCTGAGGAGTAAATGGGTTATAAGAAAGAGGATATAGTGTAGACAACTCTTCTGTCTGGGAAGGAGAGTATTAAGGATTATTTTTATGTAACGGAATGATGACTGTAGTACAGTAAAAGCAAACAAAGCTAGGTTGAAATCTCAGCTCTGCTAGGTATCATTTTTATCAGTGAAATAGAAATAAAAATACCTACTGTATAGATTTGTTGTTAGGATTAGTGATTATTTTTGCAGAACACCAAATAAAAAGTAGTTAGTAAATGAGAACTATAACCATGTTAAAAATGTAAAAATCTGAAAACCTCTGAATCTTCTGAATAATTTATTTGAATAATCTTTCATAGACAGATTAAAACTTTTTTAAATTATTTTTTATTATTTTTATCTGAATATTGGATACTATAAGGACATAGTATTAATGTCACTATTGCTATATAAATTATTTAACTTTTAAGTAAGAATTTTAAGTAAGCTTTACTGAGATATAATTTACCTACAGTAAAGTCACCTAAAGTGCATTGTTCAGTGGTTTTTAGTATATTTACAGAATTTACAGTATATTTACAGAATTTAATATATTTGTTACCATCATTACAGTCAACTTTTAAAACATTTGCATAATCTCCCAAAGAAATCCCAGCATCTCCTAATTCCCATCGCCTCTCCCTCTAGCCCTAGGCAATCACTAATCTGTTTTCTGACTCTACAGATTTATTTGCCTATTGTTGACATTTCACAGAAAAGGAATCATGCAAGGTGTGACTCTTTGCAATTGGCTTCTTTTACTTGGCATAATCTTTTCATGGTTTATCCATGTGTAACATGTATCAGTAGTTCATTCTTTTTTCTGGTTAAATAATATTCCATTCAATTATAAAGACATACCATATACTATTTATCCATTAATCAGCTGATGGGCATTTGGGTTGTTTCCGTATTTTGGCTATTATGAACAATGCTGCTATGAACCTTTGTATACAAGCTTTGTATGGATGCATGTTTTCATTTCTCTTGAGTGCATACTTATGATTGAAATTGTGAGCCTAATGGGAGATTTTTAATTTTTTTTTTTTTTTTTTTGAGACAAAAATCTTGCTCTGTCACCCAGGCTGGAGTGCAGTGGTGTGATCTTGGCTCACTGGAACCTCCGCCTCTCAGGTTCAAGCGACTCTCCTGTCTCAACCTCCCGAGTAGCTGGAATTCCAGGATCATGACACTACGCCTGGCTAATTTTTGTATTTTTAGTAGAGGTGGGGTTTCATTATGTTGGCCAGGCTGGTCTTAGACTCCTGGCCTCAAGTGATCTGTCCACCTCAGCCTCCCAAAGTGCTGGGATTACAGACCTGAGCCACCGTACCCAGCCTAAATTGAGTTTTTAATAACAAAATTTAAACATGCTTATAGACAAAACAATTTAAAATTGTATAAAGGATAATTTCTTTCCCCATCCCAGTTATACTTCCCTGAGGTAAACACTGTTACCCTGAGGTAAGTTTTATTTCCTTCCAGTCTTGCTTTATGGTAGGCCATCTTTCTTAACATGAAACATTTTGGCAGACTGTGTTTAGCTGAAATTACAGGCTGGTGTATGAGAAAAAGCACTACCACCTGAAGTCTCTGACCCAGCTACTATATCTGTCACAGACTACTGGTGTGACTGTGTGATCTTGGGTAAGTCTCTTGATTTTACTGGAGTTATTTTCTCAATTTTTTAAGTGTTTGGGTACAAAGTTTTCTTATTATTTCTGGTCAAGCATTATATGATTTAATAATACTAAGGGCCCTGAGGATGCACTATTAGCTTTAGGCTTATTTACAATCCGTTTTTCTTTCCCTTTCTTTTTATTTATCATTGGTAGAAAGAACTTCAGAGAAAGGCAATGACAATTACCCTCACCTTGCCAACCACTGACATTTGCTTAGCATGCCAAACAAACTCTCAGAGTGACTGGTGTTGAAAATAAAGTCCTTTTGTAGGTCTTAATTTGTTTCTTTTCAATCTTCTAAGTTTGCTGAATTGATTTTTGTTTTATTACCTTTTACAGGGTCAATCAGAGTTACTGAGAATTTTGCTTTTTATGTACCTTGATTCCACTTTTGAAAGTCTAGTCGTGCACATTACAATGACCTAACCTCTCTAAGATATGATAGAGGCATCTGCATATGATGAAACTTCTCCAGAGCATCTGGTATTGATACATGTTTAGTACACATGAAAAAGACTTTAACAAAAAGCAGACACTGTTATAGTACATAATAGATGGGTTGATGAAAATCAGTTTCTGTGGCCTAACTCTGAAATCAAAAAATCCCAGGGGAAACTAGGTGCATCACCTTCCCCCAAGAGAACAAGGATGAAATCTGATCCTGCTGGAAGGACTTCTCTCTGCCAGTTCTTCCACATATATCCTTGAGCCTGAAGAAGAGCTTCCACTAAATGGGAACTCTTCCTTTGAGTTCCAAGACTATAAATCACAGTCATAGGTGAATACCCACCACTTGTCATTCCACTGAATGTCTACTATGTGCTCATGTGTCACATGATAACATACAACATGGTTCCTACCTCTAAACAGATGACAGAAAGATACTCTGTTTTCAGAACCAAAGACAAAAACCACATGATTATCTCAATAGATGCAGAAAAGGCCTTTGACAAAATTCAACAGTGCTTCATGCTAAAAACTCTCAATAAATTTGGTATTTATAGAACGTATCTCAAAATAATAAGAGCTATTTATGACAAACCCACAGCCAATATCATACTGAATAGGCAACAACTGGAAGCATTCCCTTTGAAAACCGACACAAGACAGGGATGCCCTCTCTCACCACTCCTATTCAACATAGTGTTGGAAATTCTGGCCAGGGCAATCAGGCAGGAGAAATAAATAAAGGGTATTCCATTAGGAAAAGAGGAAGTCAAATCGTCCCTGTTTGCAGATGACATTATTGTATATTTAGAAAACCCCAATTGTCTCAGCCCAAAATCTCCTTAAGCTGATAAGCAACTTCAGCAAAGTCTCAGGATACAAAATCAATGTGCAAAAATCACAAGCATTCTTATACACCAATAACAGACAAACAGAGAGCCAAATCATGAGTGAACTCCCATTCACAATAGCTTCAGAGAGAATAAAATATCTAGGAATCCAACTTACAATGGATGTGAAGGACCTCTTCAAGGAGAACTACAGACCACTGCTCAATGAAATAAAAGAGGACACAAACAAATGGAAGAACATTCCATGCTCATGGATAGGAAGAATCAATATCGTGAAAAAGGCCATACTGCCCAAGGTAATTTATAGATTCAATGCCATCCCTATTAAACTACCAATGACTTTCTTCACAGAATTGGAAAACACTACTTTAAAGTTCATATGGAACCAAAAAAGAGCCTGCATTACCAAGACAATCCTAAACCAAAAGAACAAAGCTGGAGGCATCATGCTACCTGACTTCAAACTATGCTACAAGGCTACAGTAACCAAAACAGCATGGTACTGGTACCAAAACAGACATATAGACCAATGGAACAGAACAGAGCCCTCAGAAATAATACCACATGTCTACAACCATCTGATCTTTGACAAACCTGACAAAAACAGGAAATGGGGAAAGGATTCCCTATTTAAAAAATGGTGCTGGGAAAACTGGCTAGTCATATGTTGAAAGCTGAAACTGGATCCCTTCCTTACACCTTACACAAAAATTAATTCAAGATGGATTAGAGACTTAAATGTTAGACCTAAAACCATAAAAACCCTAAAAGAAAACCTAGGCATATCATTAAGGACATAGGCATGGGCAAGGACTTCATGACTAAAACACCAAAAGCAATGGCAACAAAAGCCAAAATTGACAAATGGGATCTAATTAAACTAATTAGCAAAAGAAACTATCATCAGAGTGAACAGGCAACCTACAGAATGGGAGAAAATTTTTGCAATCTACTCATCTGACAAAGAGCTAATATCCAGAATCTACAAAGAACTTAAATAAAATTTCAGGAAAAAAAAAACAAACAACCTCATCAAAAAGTGGGTGAAGGATATGAAGAGACACTTCTCAACAGAAGACATTTATGCAGCCAACAGACACATGAAAAATGCTCATCACCACTCACCATCAGAGAAATGCAAATCAAAACCACAATGAGATACCATCTCACACCAGTTAGAATGGTGATCATTAAAAAGTCAGGAAACCACAGGTGCTGGAGAGGATGTGGAGAAATAGGAACACTTTTACACTGTTGGTGGGAATGTAAACTAGTTCAACCATTGTGGAAGACAGTGTGGCGATTCCTCAAGGATCTAGAACTAGAAATACCATTTGACACAGCCATCTCATTACTGGGTATATACCCAAAGGTTTATAAATCATGCTGCTATAAAGACACATGCACACATATATTTATTGCAGCACTATTCACAATATCAAAGACTTGGAACCAACCCAAATGTCCATCAATGACAGACTGGATTAAGAAAATGTTTCACATATACACCATGGAATACTATGCAGCTGTAAAAAAGGATGAGTTCATGTCATTTGTAGGGACATGGATGAAGTTGGAAACCATCATTCTCAGCAAACTACTGCAAGAACAGAAAACCAAACACCGCATGTTCTCACTCATAGGTGGGAATTGAACAATGAGAACACCTGGACACAGGAAGGGGATTATCACACACTGGGGCCTGTCATGGGGTGGGAAGAGTGGGGAGGGATAGCATTAGGAGATATACCTAATGTAAATGACTAGTTAATGGGTGCATCACACCAACATGGCACACGTATACATATGTAACAAACCTGCACGTTGTGCACATGTACCCTAGAACTTAAAGTATAATAATAATAATAATAATAATACTCTGCTATCATAGTTATTATTAGAGTTACACAGTTATTACTAGAGGAAAATCTATAGTTCAATTTTGGCTGTTCTTGAAGTTCATTAGTCCCCTAGGCATTACGGGATGAAAGTGCATGAAGAAGAATTAAAGATTGTTTGCAAGTCCCCTTAGTAGCTGATTTTGAACCTACCAAGCAGAAAGGTAGGGTCTAAAGACAGTAATAATGTGAGAAAGCAGATGTGTTGTTAGAAAGAACTTGGGTCTTGAGGACGTGTGAATTTCTACTTGTTGACCTAGGGAAAGAGAGAGGACTCCATGGCATTCCACGGAAGAGGTCTCACTGTGGGCTAAAGCAAGAACATGAGATACATTAGGGTGCCTTTTACAGAGGATGGAAAGAAGAAACCAACAGTATATGTATAGGTGAGAACTCAGGGGAGACAACTAGCATTGTGGAGCTATGATTTACAGCAGAAGGTCTTTGATCAGAGGTTCATGGGTGCTCTTGACCTGTTGGACACTGGCAGCTGCCTGAGGCCTCGGTGGCCAAGGCATTCACTCACACTTATCCTGATTTCCTACAGTTACCATCCCCATTCTTCCTGTGGTAATTCTTTAACTTCAGGGTTTTAAAAGGTAGATCATCTTCTGAGAAAGATTTGTTGCTCCTGAAACTGTTAATGCTGCTCAACAACAACAAAAAAGTCCATGTCTGTCTTTTTTGTTTCTCTGCTAGGAAAAGTGCCTGAATTAGAGGCTGTTTTTATGGGTCACAAGAATCCCAGAGGAAAAGGTTTCAGTATGAAAACCAGGGCAGGGAACCTAGCCAGCACAGGAACAGAGCTGCTGTGGAAGATAGAAAGTGAAATAAAGTCCCTGCCTGAGGCAAGAGGCCCCAGCTGACCATGGGTCCCACATGGCAACTGTCAAAGGACAGAGTGGGGATCTCAGTGCTGTAACATGAGACTCCCCTCTGTGAAGTCACAACCCAAGGTGGAAAAATCAAGGTTAAAAAAAAAAAGTCTTTGTAAAAGAAATTGAAGGCTTCTCATCTTGCCTCTGCCAGACACTGCCCAGTTCCTAGAAGTCTAGCCTCAACATGGAGCTCCAGTGTGGACAAGAGTGGGAAAGGAGATATATATCCGACATAACATCACTCAAAGCAATTGGGACAGTGACATAGGTGAGAAGAGTAAGGAAGTTCTTGTAAGTGAGGAGATTTCTATGGGAAAACAATAAGGAAAGCGTTGTATTGTAAAAGTGTGGAAATGGTTGTCTAGGACATCTCACGATTCACCAACAGGCCCTATAAGGAGGGAAAGGATAATCACAGAACTCTTGCAATTATAATTGTAGAAATCTGGTAGAGGCTCTATTTTATATTTCATAGCTGCTTTCCTCATGTCAAGTGTAGCTTAGGGTCTACAGGTACCATAGGCTCTGTACTATTCCACTGATAGTGAGAATAGTAAGAACTTACCAAGTAAGTGGTCAGATAGAAAGGAAAACCAGGCTACTGTCTGTCCTTCAGGTTTCCCATGCAGAGTCTCTGAATACCCAGCATTCAATAAATACAAATCTATATATAGCTATGGAAAAAATCAGGCTGTATCCAAAATAAATAAGGCAGAAGCTGATTAAAATTCATATGTATTTGAAATACGCTATCCATAATAAATTTCTAGACCTTTTATTTTCTTTATTTTCTTTTTTCACATTACAGGTGGCTGTTGACTGTATCCACAAAAGAAATTCTCTAGGTCCAGTGGTCCCTAAATCTTCTAAGAACAGGGGTCAGCCACATCTGGATTACATATCCTCAGAAGTGCTAACCTTATAATACGAATTTAATGCCTATTTGGGGTCTGAGTGACAGTCTCCTCATCTGGAAAATATAGAGGTCGGACTAAATTGTTTAGTCCAATCTTTGTACCCATCCATCTCCGAACTTACATTAACATCTAGTTATTTTTTTCCCATAAGGTTGATGGAATAATATCTTTGCAATTATGCCAGGGGCATAGGAAAGAAAACAGAGCATGAATTAGATGAATTTGAAGGAGATCTAAATAACACAGAGAAATAAAATTCTCATTTCGTATCCTGATATCCATCTTCATTTGGGTCAATTTATTCTGTTAGGTAGGTTGCTCAAAAGAACACTTGGTCACAGGGATGAGCTAGGACTGAAATCTAGTCTGAATGCTGTTTGCCATGCCACAGGCCCTGGCACAGTGTGTCCTCCAGCCAGAAGAAGGGGAGCCTTTGTAAAATTTGGACAAAGGCTTTGGCTGCTTAGCAGTGGCCCAGTATACCCTCTCCTTTTAAACGCAAGCCATAAAATTCCTCTTTACCCTCTAAGGTATTCATTTTGTCTGGAATAGAGTTATCTTAAGTTTTAGTGTTCAATTTGGAACACACATACCTACTGACTTTAAAACTCCTCTTCCAGAGATCCTTTAAACCTCATATGAGCTGGGGGTCTACAGAACCAAATTAAAGGGTTGATATGGAAGGTTTATTTTCTCTTCTCTGAGAGGCAGATTTTAATGTCTTAATTAAAATAAAATTCTGCATTCTAAAATATTTAGATATTTATATAAATAAAGGCAGGTTTGCACAGCCCTTCCCCCATACGGCCAACCCTACCATTCATCTCCCTTCACAATTCAGTGGACTTGCTATTAAGCTATGAATGGAAACAGTCTTTTATAACAGTCCTTTGAAAAAAATTCATTCTCACCTCAGGGATCTATCTGAGGTGAGGTATCTATCTGGGGGGGTCATAATACATCATCTCACATATACAAATATAATGATAGCTAACATTTATGGAACTCTTCATATTTATCAGGTACTGTTTTCAGCACTTTATATAAAACCTCTTGAAATCCTGATAGGTACCCCGTGAGATTGATACTACAATAATTGCTACCTTATAGAAAAGTCCCTTGCTCAAGTTTACATAGCTAGAAAGTTGTGGTGGCAAAATTCAAACCCTAATATTTTGTGTCTAGAGTCTAGTTTCTTAACTATATATTCATTGCTTGTCTATCTATCTATCTCTCTATCTATCTTCATATCATATCAATCAGTCATCTGTTGATATATCACCTATCTACTAAAGAGATTTGACTATTGTTCAATGGGGTATACTTTTCTCTGAAGCAGAATTCAATACTTGAAGAATTACTACTGTAATATTCACTGAATATTTATTAAGCACATTTAAAAACACAGATTCTAGCACCAGCCGAGTTAGGTTCAGATTCTACCCATGTGACCTTAGAAAGGTTAGTTAACTGTTTCATCACCTGTAAAATGGGATAATAATGATACATACCTCCCTGGGTTCCTGTGGAGATTAATGAGTTAACTTGTATAAAGTGCTGCTGAGTAGGCAACAAGACGATAAATAGTGATTGTTGTAATCATTATCCTCATAGTTGCCATCATCATCATCATCTGTATTGTCATTGTCACTATTAGTACTACATGCCAGGTACCATTTTTGGCACGTGGAATAAAACAATAAATAAAACAAAACTTCTGCTCTAATAAAATTAATATTCTAAGTGTAAGTTCTGATGACCTAATTTCCAACTATCTCATCTCATTGTTTCCATTTGTTTCTCAAACCATGTACTGTAATATTTATATAAAATTGGGATGATCATAGCTACCCCATAAGTTGTTATAGGTTAAAATGAATTTGTACATATAAAACTTCTGAAATAGCGCATAGCACCTAAAGGCACTCAATACACATCAGTGGTTTTAATTAATATCTGTACAATGGGTGTTACGGTTTAACGTCACTGTCTCGATTTTGAGTCCTACAATTTGTTGACTATGGTGATTTTTGCATAGCATTTTCTCATAGGTAGTTTCCTTTACAAAGGAATGCTTTTGAAGTTGTGCTTATTCTGTTTTCTTATTGCCACCTAACAATTTGATGGTTACTAAAGTAAATACAAAGATTGCTCCCAAAACACAAACAGACATACTAAAACTAATAGAAAATGTTTACATCATCTCAGATAGAGATATTATCTCACTTTTAATTTTTTAAAGCTGATAAATTAAATTTGGATTGTTTTATCACAGAGTTATTTGAATATCACCAATCTGGTTTCACTTCCCAGCTCTGTCATCTCAAGGTATTTAACCCTCATGAAGCCTCCTGAGTCTACCTGCCTGGGTTGTTGTGCAGAGTAAATAAGAGCTTTCAAAACAGGGTAAGTTCCCTGTTTTCTGTTGTCCTTTAAACTACAAAATTTTAACTGTGCTTTTAAAACAATTCTTGAATTCTTAATGAAAGAACATTTGCCCCCTAGTACCAAAAAACAGTGAGGGACAACAGTGAATGCTGTAAATTTAAGAAACTGTCTATTGAGATAATGCATTAATTTAAAATCAAGGGGTATTTCTTTCCATGTAAACCCTTTCATAGATTGCATTGCAGAGGAAATAGGCTATAAAACCAAATGCAGCAAGAGTGGCCTCTGTCACTCTGGGAGTCAATTTAATTCTTCTTATTTTCCTTAATTCATATTGGGTTTAGTGATCACCTACTTCAAAAAGGCAGTGACAGCCTTTGAAAAATAAGCTACTACATAAACTTAGAAAGGGGCTACGCCTTGTGAGTCATTCCCAGAGGGCTGACTCTCTTGGTTTTAATTAAAAGTGAAATAAAGCATTCTTTAAGATTATATCAGCTTTTTAAGGGCATAAGAAGGTCAATGGTTTGTAAGCATCTTCTTTCTGTTTCTAATGGTGCTGTTTCCCAGATTGAATCATGTGAACAAGGCTCAGATTTCCTTTCAGAGTCTACAGATTTGTGGCAGAGTGGATGTAGGAAGTGGGGCACAGAGTGAGAAGCTACAGTGTACAGAGTGAACGTGATTAAGGCTCCGTGAGAAGATGAGCTTGGATGTGAGAATGCCTTGGGTACAGCCCAGATTCCTCCAATTGCTAGATCAAAACACACACTTTGCAAAATTATTGAGATTATTAGAAACAATAAAGTACCTATGTAAAATGCCTGGCTACTAATCTGTGCACCATAAAGTGGCTGTTATTTTGTCCACATTCCTGAGAAGAAACATGTAAGGCAAAAATACCACTACACGAGTAGATAAAAAAGAAAAATATCTCATATAAGTACACAATCACATATGGGATTAGACACATGCCGCCTTTTACAGGGAGCCTATAAATGTAATAATAAAAGGAAAAATATGTGACATTGATTATGATGACAAGAAGGATGGCTGTTAAGAATGATAGAAGGTCTCAGCCCAAACAGCTTTCTTATGACCTCAGGGGATTTGCCTGAGCTGATAAACATTTTCTACCTGATTTGTGATAGCAATAGAAATAAATATACATGAATTCAAGGCTTTAAAATAGAATACACATATGGGAACAATTAATAATGACTAATGTGGCTAGTGCCTAGATGAAAATTCATTTGCTCAATTTCCCTTGATCATCACAACAATCCTATGAGGGAAACAGCACAGATGCAATTATTCTTCTCACTTTCTGATGAGGGAATTGAGGCTCTGAGGGTGGTAACATGTTTAGCTAAAATGCACGTGATTAGTATGGCCAAATGGAAGGCTTCAGACCTAGATAGTTTGGGCACAATCCTTAGCTCCTCTGTGACCTCACATTGCCACTACCTCAAACAAGGGACCTGATATATTTTGCCTCCCTTCCCTCCCATTGTTTTCTAAAGAGTTTTATGTTTAAGTGTATTTACTGTGGACAAGAGTGCTCATTCTGTCAAACAGGAGCAAAGAATCACCCTGCAGTGAATATCCCAAGCTAGAAAATTCTTCCCCAAGTCAGTCACCAAGTACCACCTGTTCTATTTAATAAATAATTCTGAATCCATTTGTACCTCCCTATCTCGATAGTCTCAGTTCAGTTCTTCATTATTTACCCTGCTCTATAATATAATACTAACTAGTTTCCCTGCATTCAGACTTTTCCGACACAGGTGGCAGAGTGATCTTTTTAAAAATGCAAAGCAGATTGTCTCTTTGCTCAGCTTTAAAACCTTCAACAGCTCCCCACTGCCTATAGGATAAAGTACAAAATCCTCAGCTTGGTAAGTAAGGTCTTCTATGATACATAGCTGCCTTTTTCTCCAACCTTATCACCCACCCAATAGCCCTCAGCCACACAGGTAGTCTGGTAGTCCCAGAAGGCATTGTGTGCTTTTATATACCACGATACTTAACTTTTTCCTATTTCTTTTACTTGGAACACGTTTCTTCCTTAATCCTACTGATAAACTCAGTGTCTTCATGATAATGCCCAGAAAAACAAGGGCAGAGTTAGGTAATTCCTCCTATGTTTACCTTTAGAGACTTACATGCACTTCTATTACAGATTAGTTTTGGAATTTATATTTGATTTTGTATTTACAGACTTTGAAACAGTTAAAACATTAAAGGCCCAGTAAATTTTCTGCCACTCTGCAAGGAAAGAAAGCTTGCCAAAGATAAGTTTTAGTATTCAATTTGGAACACACATACCTGCTGACTTTAAAAACCCATTTAAGGGATCCTATAACTTTATATGTGCTGATAGTCTACAGAACTGAATTAAAGGGTTATAATGGAAGGTTTATTTTCTCTTCTCTGAGAAGTAAATTTTGAAGCCTTGATGAAAACAAAATGGCATGTTGTAAAATACGTAGATCTCTATAAAAATACAGGCAGGTTTGCATAGCCCTTCCCCCATACTGCCAACCCTACCATTCATTTCCCTTCACAATTCACTGGACTCACTATTAAGCTATGAATGGAAACAGTCTTTTATAACAGTTCTTTAATAAAAATAAAAAATCATTCTCACCTCAGCCTGAGATATTATTCAGGGGCTCACCATAACTCTGGCATATGATTGAGGTCTTACAAAATAAAGATCTCGCTCTGCATCCCCAAACTCAGAATGGCTTGAGGCTGCCAACATTATTATTTCTACAAAGGTGGTAAATTATAAATGTGGATTCTCTGAGCCCAGCAGAGAATAGTTAGACGTTAGACTTGCAGATGGACCTATGGGAAGATGAATGTGCATTTTCTATAGGTAATGCTTCTTATAAATGATTAGAAATTGATGGCTAGGAGTGGATGGGGCCATTTCTTTGTGTATGTTAACGCCTCTGCAGAAGGGACAGTTGAAGGTCATATTTGCTTCCAACACTATCACTTGTAATAATTTGATTTTAGTTATGCTCAATTAAGTAAGCAGGACGCCCTTAGGTTAAGGCTGTCTCCACACTCTGAGTTTCCACATAACAATCTGAAACCTAACTTAGAAGCGTTATACACAGTAGAGTTTCAGAGAGTCACAAGCAGCCGGGTTTCAGCCAGTTTCAGGCAGCCAACTCATCACCCCATGCCCAAATAAAGCAGATGCCTAGCTGTAGCCCATCAGGTGATTTCTCTACTTTGCTTCTGTGTACAGGCTATAAAAGGCTGCCTCTCAAACTGCTCAGTAGAGCTCTCTAAACCTCTTCTGGTTCTGAGTGCTGCCTGATTCATGCATCGTTCTTTGCTCAGATAAACTCTGTTACATTTAATTCCTCTAAATTTGTTATTTTAACAGCTACCTAGAGATCAGGTGCATTGGAGAAACTGAGGCCTTTTAGCAGATATATATCACATAGTAAGTAATTCTGCATTTATATGTCTGTGAGATACTTAAGGGGAGAGACCATGTTTTTTTCACCTTTGAATCCCTAACATTAAGGATGATGCCTGGTACCTAGCTGAAGTCCCATGAATATATATCCTTCAGTGAGTGAAGATGTTTCATGATGATATAGTGCTTCACAGTTCATTTCCCATCCAAAACCTGCCAGTATATCTTAATTAGCCTTCATCTGGTTTATCTCAGCCTCTGTTATCAACTGCAAAATAGCAATAATTAGGACCGTTTATGTAAAAGGACAAATAAACATGTGCCATAAATATTGAAAAAGCAGCCAAGAATACTATTCTCCTTGCCCTAGAAATATCAAAAGCTGAATAACTTATTCTCCCTAAGTAGAAAAACCAATTACAACATCAAAAATTACTTTTTTTTTTCAAAGAAAAAGAGATGTACTAGATAAGCAAGAGTCCCACAGAAATCCCATTTATTTTTCAAATTTTAGTTTGATTTCAGGCTCTGCACATTTCTTGTTTCTGCAAGCATTAAAAAGTCAATTCCTCCAAACATAATCTGCAGCCATAGACACCGTGCCAAGTAATTTACAGTGCTTTCCTAAGAAAAACTAACAACTTCTCTGTTTCCTTTTAAATGGTCTTACAGAAGTAAATTGTATATACAATTAATTCATCCCTGAATGTTTGCTATTAATTCAAAGAACTGAGATCTTGGGTATTCCCACTGAAGCTCAGAAAATACAGAAAACTGACTCAGGTTGCTTTTGCTGACTCACCTTTATTCTTCTAAATGTGGATTAGGAATTAAACTAATGTAAATGTAAGGATGGTTTCACATGCTAACTTTCCCAGAGCTAGTGCATATTCTAATCTGAAGCCGTAATTGCTGTATCAATATGTGCATGTTTCTGGAAAAGACTTCAGAAATGTTTCAAAAGCTCTGAACAAAATATACATCATTAACTACTGCATCCTAAAAATCAGGCATTTCTTCAACATTTTTGGCTGTCTTCTTCAGCTTGTGCCTTTGTAAAAGGTTGTCCTATTATAGTAGCATCTTGCACATTGTTGTTGATTCTTGATAAGTATTAGCTAAATAAATTAATACATACATTTTTATAATATCTTTTTTAGGGCAAAAGATCCTAGAATATTTTTATTTAACCATGAGTGGTAGTAAGACATAGACCTGTGAAACAGTAGATTGGGTTCTACAACATTACTAGAGTTAGATAAGGGTTTGTCTATCTAATTCTAAGTTCTCATCTACTTCTGAGGGTCTATATGTTATTCAAGAACACAGAGAACAGCACACGGGTAATGGTGTCAAAAACGGAACCAGAATATTTTTACTTTGCCCCTGAATTATTGGCTACATTTCAAGATACAGCGGCTTGGAGAGGTATTTCCCTTTAGAAAAATAAATAATATCTGAAATGAATTACGGAGTCTTCATGAAGAATTGACGGGTGCCTAATGGATTTATAATGTAGACAATCACCATAGACATAGTTTATGGTGAAAGTACAACACAAAGTGAGTTCTAGTTATTATTTGTTTCTATGCATGAATTCATTCATTCATGAAGTAGTTTTATGTACCTACTAAGAACTAGGTAAAGCACAGCTTGAACTATGACTTGTTCTCAAACAGGTATCAGTTTGCTTGTTTGCAGATTTTATTTCTATGTTTATGTATTCATCCAATAATCCTGAGCTCCTGCTAGCCAGATACTGTACTAAGTGTTAGGAATATAGCAGTGCACAAAATAAACACAATTCTACTCATTGAGCTTACAGTGTAGAGGGTGATACAGGCATTTAGTTTGAAAATCACATAAATAAATGTACAATTATAAATTGATTCTTATGAAAAATAGAAAGAAAATATATAATAGGGGGCCTGATTTTCTGTTTCAGAGAGCTTCTCTGAAGACGTGCAATTTAAACTTGGATCTAAGATGACCAGAAGTTAATGAGGCAAAGTGTAAAAAGAGCTTTTCAGTTCCAGGGAAAAGCGTATGTGAAACGCTTGAGACTAGAAGAGATTTAGTGCATTTTGTGAATAAAAAGAAGGCCAACATGAATAGTGTGGTTAGCAAAGTGAAATGAGGTATCCAAAAGGCAGGCAGGGGCTAGGTCATGCAGAGCCCGGATGCTATGTTAATGACTTCGCATTGCATCCTAATGCAAAAGGAGATCTGATCTGTATTTTTTACAGATCATTTTGGTTGCATTGAGAATAAGCCTGGAGGTCAACAGTGGAAATGGTGAGAACAATTAAGAATCTACTATAGGTGGGAGATGATGGGGTCTTGGATTAAAGTGGTGGAAATAGTAGTAAAGCAAAGTGAATAAATCTGAGATATTTTGGAGGTAGAATCAACAGGACTTGAAGATGAATTGAATGGTGGATGTGAGGGAAAACAAGGTAGTAAGGATGACTCTCAAGTTTTTGGCCTAAACAATATGGTAGATGTATGTGCCATTTACTAAGCTGAGGAAGTATGGAGGAGGAGCAAAGTGGGGTGAAATTAAGATTTTTGGTATCAATGCACTGGTAGTGACAAGGCCATTAAAATAGCTGTCAGTGTGTTTTTGTGTTTTTATGACTGTTTTTCTACAAAGATAAGATAAAGAATAAGATAATGGAAAAAGAAAAAAGGCGAAGGAAGGGGACCAAAATAGAATAAATTGAAAATAGAATTCTCAAAAAGGGGAATGATGGATGGGGGTTGGGGCCTGGTGCATATCAGAATTAGACAGGGTGTGTCATTTGAAAAAAAAAATTCAACATTGTATTATAATGTTTTTATTTGAAAAATAAATAACTCTATTGTATTCATGATACAGATGACAGAAAGCAAGCTGAAAAGAATCATATCTGGTAGGTTCACATAGAGGTAAACTCTTATCGGCTACTTACTGGTGAATTTTTCAGAAGGGATGCTTCAAAATCCCCAGTGGAGTGGAAGGAAACCAATGTAACTTTTACATTAATAAAAAAGGAACACAGGATAAAAAGAAAAAAAAAATATTTACTGACACAGAGCCAGAAGAAGGGAAGGTATATGAGAAGTCAGGGTAATGATAGAGAAAGGATAGAAAAAGAGAAATGGGTGGAAATTTTTTTCCAGTGAGCGAAAATGGCTAATGGTCTGCCAGGTCAGTCATCATCTGGGTTGGAATCCCAGGTCTGTCACTTACTAGTGGATGATCTTGGGCAAGTCAGGTAACTTATCAAGTCTCAATTCCTCATTTGCAAAACAAAGATAATTATAACATCTACCTCATAAAGTTATTATGAGTATTCAAATACATAATTCATAAGAAGTATTTAACAAAATGCCTGGCACAGAAGAGTTCAATAAATCTGAGCTACCCTTCTGTAGCTGACTATAGGTACATAATTACTAGCAAGTCATTACAGGTATGTGGCTCTTCTCACTTCCTTAGGGCTATGGTGACTTTGACCTTTTAGCTTTAAAATGGCAGAGTTCATTGTATCAAAGAAATAGTTTTAATGATTTGTTAAAAATGTAGGTGGATTTAATATTTATAGAGTATTCTGAAATATTATTAGACTTTAATTATTGCAAATTAATAAAAATGCCCTAGCTGATTTACATAGTGAAAAATGTGTTTTCTCATTTATTTCTGGAAATGTTAGATGTAATTTAAAACTTGTGATTCAACTCTCCTAGATAGAACAGTAATTGACTTCTAAACTTATTCTTTCAAAATATCAAAAAATAAAGATGATGTTCTTAGCAGACCCTCTTGATATATCCATCTTCTCTCTGAATCATTCTAAAGAATCATTCTAAAGGCTGTATTTTCTCAGTCCTAACAATATTATGAAGATATTCCTGTCTGAAAACATTATATAGACACCCCATTTTGTGTAGGAACATTACAATTGGGATCTCTGTTTAGACTGAATTGGAACTACGTTGTGGAACACTGAATTCTATTTTTCTTGCTTTCCTCTCTCTCCAACTCAGGCTACTAGGAAAAGATGAGGTCTTTTTTGTTATTTTCATATATATGCTTTGGAACACTACCACAGAATTGTGTTCAACTTTCAGACTTAGACTAATTTCTTTACAAAGTTGTTGAAAGACTCAAAACATTCTAAGGTCAAATTTGGACTCCACATTTATTGGCAAGATCATACTGAGGGCAATGCCTTTAACCACTCTGAACGTCTATTTCTTTAAATAGGCTGGGAGCAGTAAATACAAGAATATATATATATGTATACATCTAGCATGATAACATAATATAAACATTAATTTTATGTTCTGTGTGGTAAGATGGAACCAAGTAATTCTGTAGTTTTTGACAAGTTGCTTAATACCTTAAGGACTCAGTTAAATGGTGATATTAATCTAATATTTTAGTTAAAATATTAAATGGTGATAATAGCACATATTTCTTAGGCCACGTTATGCCTGGAGCAGAGTAAGCACTTATTAAATATTATTTTAAAATATTCAACAAATGTTATCTTTCATCCTTCTGTATGAATGAAATGTTGTTAAATTCCAAAATTAATTGTTCTAGAAAAGTATAATTAATACCTTATTAAAATGTATTGGAACCAGGAATATGTGGAGCATCCTGTGATCATGTCTAAGTGCTCTGTGATCACTCCAGGGAACAAAACAAAACAAAAAGGCAATGTTCTTAATTTCTCCCATTGCACCAAGGGAACAGCAGAACATCTCTCCAACTTGGGGAAGATGTTTAGTGCAAGAGAAGTGAGCAGAGGCAGATTCTACCCATTGATTCTTGTGGAAGCACATGCAGTTCGAGAAGATGAAGTGAGGAAGCGCATGCAGTACCTGGTCATCTCAGAGTCAGGGAGCAGGCCTAGGTGGTAGTGGGAATAGGGAGCTGAGAGAAGGAAGCTTTTGTCACACTCAACAGGGGAATAGTGCCTGGGAGAAGCAGGCTTATCACATAGTTTGTTCACAGTGCTGTAAACAGGTTCCGGAGGCCTGGTGATACAAGAGGAAGAGAAAGATATGCATGGTTAGTATATACAAGGAACATGTGTGCAACCAGTAGCATTTCACCATATGCAAAAGTAAAAACGATGCCATTTTTCTTGATTTGTTATTAGAAGAAACCCAATTTTTCCACTTGTAACTTTTCTTATAATAAAGACTTTATTCCTCAGACATTTTTGTGGGTAAGTACGGCCCCATGAAAATGTTCAGTCCTATGTGATTTGAGTGCTCTGAAGTGTTCGGTGAACTGGAATAGCTGCTTATAAGGAAGCTCATTTAGCTGGAATTCTTGAAATTTTGTATTCTCACATTTCCTCCCTTTACTCACCTGGAACCCAGACGTGATGGGTAGAGCTTCACTGGTCATCTAAGACCATGAAGCAAATTTGAGGATAAAGCCAAAAAATACACATAAAGGAATATAAAGACAGCACTTGTGTCACTGATGATATGGAGTGGCACTATACTAACTATGGACTAGCTACCTTTGAATTTCTTCTCTGTGGATAAAGATAAACTGTATTGTTCAAGCTAGGATCATTTTTTTTTCTTATATAAATGAGACCTAATCTTAACAGATATACTCCTACAAAATTTAAGACTGCACATCTAATACAAAGAAATAAGTATAAATAAGGTTTACTACAAATGTTAATGTATTTAGTTATGTTTGGAGTCCATCTAATATCTTCTGTATACATAGGAAATGTAAACAATGCTATTTTCTTTCCATATAAATTGGGCCTATGTCTCTTTGGAGAAATCTCTGCATCTTAATTTGAAAATATTATTATACATAAAACGGCAGCTGATCTAAACTGCCAGCATAGAAACTTAGAAGAAAGGATTCAGTGACTTCTTTTAGATCATAAAACATTCTCATGATAATGTCATCTCAGTAACGTTGTTTCTGCCTGGGAGAGCTGATCCTATTTTCTCAGTCTGATGTTGACTCTCTGCAGACTAAGAAAATGTGTTTCCAATTTTCTCCTAGTCCTTTTACCTCGGTAGCACCATATTTTGAGTCAAATTTTCACAATCAAAGCTGGCTAATGGAGATCTTTTAGAAATTCCTGGTTACATTGTATTCAACCGAAGAAAGATAAATATTTTACTTTCTGAAAATTATAATAAATTCAAGCCAACGAAAATGAGGTCTTGTATTTTGTCCAGGGTTGAACTCTTGAAACTTTTATTTGAATCTTTTTGGAACCATTTTATGAATATAATATTATCATATGATTCACATATTTAGTAGATTTGGTGTTTGGAACAGGCTTTAATACCTTGGATTTTAGAAGAAGGCTCTTATTTTTTTTGCTTTCAGTCACCTTCAGGATGGTTTCATAGTGGACCGATACTTGCTAAGCTTAATTCTTCACTTTTCAAAGTCTTATCAACACAGAGAAACAGTTACTGATATTGCAGGTATATTTTACCTTTGTTTCACCTTCTATTTCTTCCCTATTTATTTACTTCTTATTTTGTACATTCACTGGCTAAAGAATAGAGATATCAAATCCAGTTTCTTTTGTTGATTCACTTAATATCTCAGAAGATGGGTAGATGAAAAGATACCAAAACATAACAAACCACTTGAAAATTTGACAAAGTCTTCTTGCAATATTGACAAAGTTCTCTTGCAATCAAACAACAACATCAAAAATATCAGTGAAAATCTCCTTTCAAGTGGCATAAAAATGGGGTTCACGTTTGAAGATTTCTATCTAATGACGTTATTACAGTGCTAGGATTCTGTCATATATTCTATCATACAGTATGTATATTATGTACCAGAGCACAGTGTGGTATACAGAAAGTACAATACAGGCTATAATCTGAACACAGAAATGGCACATAGTAGGTATTTGGTAAATGTTTCTTTGAATGATTTTTTTTTTTTTTTTACCATTCTTTGCTGAGGGAAATTTTAAAAAACCTTCTGGTTCTTTCAAGGGAGCCATAAGTTACTCTAAATTTTTTAGGCCATTATAAATTCTCACAGGTTATACCAGAAGAACCAGAATCCCAACATCATCATGAACGGATTGGCTTTAAGTACTTAATTAAAGCATGTGTACATGGTTCATCTGCCCTCAAAGGGATAGGTTTCTTGTGTGTTTGAGTTTAGCCACTGCAATGCCTGCCTACAGTTCCTGTGAGAGTCACTCCAATGGGCACAGTGGGCTCCTCACAGACTTCTCAGCCCTGAGTTGCAGAAGGCCTAATACTGGGAGTCAGCATTCTTAGTCTTTCCCCGCAGTTATATTCTGTGTGACCTCTCCCCATCAGACAAACAAGAAATGCCATTTTATAAACCATCACGGATCTGGGTGGCAGAACAGATGCCACTATCACTTCCCGTTCAGTTGGTTAAGGAAGTGCCAAGGGGAAATGACTTTTGGCAGCATGAATCAGCTAGTCATAATTGACAGGGCCTGCTTGGAACTGCCAGAATGGCCTAGGTCAGAAGATAGTGAATATGGAAATCTAATCCAAGAGGTCTAACTGTGGATGCCCCCAGAAGGAAGCAAAAGCATTCAAAGATACTGGTACAATCTCTAAGTGAATTTATAAACAAATCATTTATCTTGCTGTCCATTTATAAAGAGCCATAGATAATGACTTTGTTGCTCATCTGCTGAGCCATCAGCATTTATTTGCATATCTATGGATTTATAATTGCAGGTTCTTATAGCATATAATTAGCACACCCTGGCCCTTGGTGATCTCTCTTTTCTCTGAACTCCATTAGCACTTGCTATTTGTTCTATTTCCTTGTCATTTTAAATTGCTAATCCACAATACTGGTGTATGTTGGAGGGAAGTGCTTCATCTATACCTTATTCTTAGGAAAACTACCTTGCCTATAACTGTTCCTTCCCATTTGGACAACTTGCCACTACCAAATTCAGTATCCTCCCTAACCAAAGCAGTTTAGACCATTGGATCAGGATTGGGCCCCTCACCTTGCAACCATGATCTGTATGGTGGGACTCAAAAAGAAAAAAAAGAAAGAAAAAAGGAAAAGGCCTAGACCATTTGGATTCTCCTATGGAAGGTGAATAATGTGAATAAAGGAGAAGAAATTATCAGTTAACAGAATAAGGAAAGGATGCAAAAATGGAGAAGGTAGCTGTAGCTGTGTCCACTAATTATAGAGCACTGGAGTGAAGCTCTATCAAATTTTGTTGCTAAAAATGTCTAGAGGTACCTTGAGTCTAGAATAACTGTCTGGGTTCATTCTTTCAACTGGGTTATGAGAGCTCATGCTATTGAATTTCTTTGATGATTCCCATACGACATTAGTTGTCAATCAACTACCAATCTCCCACCACATCTCCTTATTGGAAGTGAGATCTGATCTCATGTTTGCAATCAGTACAGTGAAAATAAAACAGGCACCTTGTTTATTTTCACATCTCTTTCACATCACCTCAACTAGACTATACCTTCCAAAGCCAACAGACAAAATCTTGGGCCTCTGTAATTTCATAGTACCTGAGACTAATACCAGACTGATTCTATCTTTAAAAGTTTGATATTTTGTTCATTATAAATTCTTTTGCATTAATTTTATTTTCTAAAATATTTCATTAAAGTATTTTTGTCTTAATTGCTGTTTCTTGGTGTTCCCTTAAATTTTGCACCCAATATGAGTACCTCGCTCACCTCACTATAGTCCCGGCCCTGTATCAGAGATAATAAATGTTTAAGACAGTGATAATAATGACTGTGATTGTAAATAGTCTTCATCTGTGTAGCACCTGAAGCGATAAGGTCAAAGGAATATGACTCTCTTCTCTTAGAGATAACAATGAGAGTGATTTACACTTTATTGAGTTTTCTAACTCCTTACCAAAGGGCTCTCAAAGCCTTCAGGCTGTCTCAGGCAGGGACCTCACCTCATTGTACTATCTTTATTCATTCACAATGCTCTCTCCTTCTCTAGAATATTAGATCCTGGAGGATCAGGACCAAATCTCCTGTGTCTTTGTTTCCTCATTACTTTCCTGAATGCAAGAATGTATTACTGAAGCACTGTCATAGAAAGTGAAAGGAACTGTGAAAAACGAAAGTGATCAGTACCTTTTATTCTCTTTTCCTGAGCCAGAACTAAAAGGGGGCATCTAAAATTACAAAAAGATGGATTTGGGTCATATATGTATATGATTTTGAGCATAAATTTCTTCATCATATAGACTAATATGGCTAAATCTGCAGACCTTTCAGATTCTCCAAAGGTTATACTGCTATGGTCTTCTTTGGTTGCCCTAATGGGAGGGGGCATCCAACCGCATGCCCTGTATTTGCAGAATATAGAACCAAACTGCATTAATTATAGCAGCTGGGATGTCAAGGGCTCAGATGCCTAAGTATCTAATATATTGCCAGACATAATTGGAGGAAAAAGGATTGTAACTTTAAAAGGGTGCCTCATGCTCCTCTTTACAAATAATACACTGTTTATTGGGCCAACGATTTGGAAAAGTATAAGAGGATTGAATTCCAGGGCTGGGCTAATAACTCTGAAGGGTGAGATTTTGGGAAGCCCTAAAAGTAATTAGGGGATAAAAGAGAATTAGGATCAGGTTGTGAACTATGTGGCTCAACATGTGAAATGACATTATAAAAATGATTAAGAAAGAGGCTGACTTCTCTTATACTGAACTTTAAGCAGAAAAGTATTAGTCACTTGATTAAGATGTTATATGGGCCTTAAAATATGACATAGAGACATCTACAGGAGGGATTGATCTAGGTGATTTGTAAGAACCTATTCGCCCCCCTAATTCCAAGCACCATTGAATTGAGCACTCAAGAATTTCCACTAGGGAAGCTGGAGTAGATGCCGATTTGCACCACACTTACTTAACTCTTTCAAATCTTAGCTTTCTCATTTATAGACCTAAAATAATATTTAAAAAGTTTTTTCTGTATACCAGAAAAATTATAAATTGCAAAATTAGGCACAGATCTAAATTATTATGAGCACCATGTTAAGTACAAGCAAATCGAACTAGGTTTAGATCTGGCTCTTCCAAATTCTACCTTGCATGACCTTCTGCTATTTCTTAACATCCTCATCTGGAAAGTGGGAATAGTAATATCAGCCTAAGGATGACTGTGAGAAATAGGAAGAATGTGCATAAAGCACTTAGCTCAGTCCATGGCACTCACTCAGAGCTCATCAAAAGGGAGCCATTATTATTATCTTGATTATCACTCTTAGACACTTGAGCTCACAAGGATGCACGACCTCAGAAAATGTTGCTCCCGTTTGTGAGAATTCATACAAATAATATTCGTCACCCACTCACTTAGAATCAGTCAGTTCTCACGATAGCACTTTCAGGTAATGTGAATTCTCTACAAGAGGGTTGAACAAAGGAAGTAACAATCGATAGCTTTCAGTCTCACAAAAGGTACTGCATAGGCACCTTCTAAAGACTCACTTTTGCTCTGTATATTTAAAAGGTAATTGATCCCTTTAATAGCCCTGGAGGTTGATGATCACTTTCTCTGAACTTCTCAATTATTTTCACTGCCCCTAACAATACAGCAGCCCGAACTCTAACGCCCGATTTGTACCTGGATCTTTATAACAGTTTGCTTTCCTGTATGGTTCACAGCTGTGCTGTCACATCAGATTGTTGGGTCATAAGTAATTTGTTATTAATAATAGTTTAGGTACCACAGTCTGCAAATACTTATGTTTAAAAGTAGAAATTAGGATTGGCTCACTATTTTTTCTATGTAAACATCACTTTCAGTTATATTTTACTGTGTTTATTGAGGAGTTTATTGGAAGATTGAGGAGAGAAAGGGCAGAGTAAGAGCTGCATCATTTAAAGTTGTTTTGAATATTCAGATGCCTTATTTCCTTAAAAAATGCTTGGGTTTCAACAAAATTGGGCTCTCTCATGGCAGTGGGTTGTAAATGGGTTATGGAGTGTTTCACTGGAATAAGAAGTTGAACATTAATGACCTTGACAATGGTGATTGTAACAAAAGGGAGAGTGATCTCTGTTTTTGGTATTGGGTGAGGGTGTCCAATTATAGTAGTATTTTTGTGGCTTTCTGAAACTTTTTTAAACAAATATTGGCTAAGAGTGACAGGGTCAATATTATGGCCAGACCAAGGCCTTTGAGACATGGATTTAAATTATTTGAGGAAGGTTCAATATGTCCTATACTAGTGTTTAAACTCTTACACTTTTGTAAGCCTGCTTTTAAAGACTTTGTATTGATTTAAAAAAATTTTTTAATTGATCTCATAGTATAAATATAGATCTACAAAAAGTCAGGTTGATAGTTAACTAAGAATGTTCATGGAGAAAAAATTAAGCATGAAATAAATTGAAGAAATCACATAAAAGATGAGAGACTTGACTACATAAAAATTTGAAACCACTGAAGCAAAAACTCATAAATAAGCAATAATCTGGGGAAAACATTTGCTCAATTATGTTTATCAATATTTTAAAGATGCTCCTACAACTCAATAAGAAATACAATAACATTTTAGTAGAAAACAAAGACAATTAGTATCCGATCACAAGAGAAAATACAAATGACAAATACAAGCACACATATAAATATTTAACCACACTAGGAATAAAAATAACACAAATTAAATGATACATCCCCTTTACCTATTTAAAAAATAAAGGATCTTGAAATTGACAAATCACAATTTAGTTGTGGTATGTTGAAATAGACACTATATTGCTGATGCTATGGAGTGCAAAACCTCCTTAAAACATTTTAAGAAAGCAATTTGGCAATATATTTCAGGAGTTTTAGAAGCAATCCTGTCTTTTGGTTCAGCAATTCTACTCTAGTGTGCTATCTGAAGAAGAAAATAAAAAATATGTCCAAAGGTTTCTAGAGAGGAGAGTCATTGTGGTTTGTTATAAGAGCAAAACAGAATAAAACAAAACAATCAAAATGTTCAGCAACAGAAGGGTATGGAGTATAAGATATATTCACATGATGGTTTATTGTTTAACCATTAAAGTTAATATTCATAAAACATTTTAATGAGACAGGAAAATGCTTTATTTTATAATGTTGAATAAAGTGGAATACAAAATTGTATATGTGGATGTGGGGACAGCAGGAAGTGAAAGCACCTAATTCTCTTACCATTTCAGAGAGAGACTGAGCTAAGAATATAGGAAAGTAAACACTGGGGAGTAGGAATTCTAGTGCAGGTTTGAAAGAGGGTGAAAGAGTGAAAGAGAGTGAAAAGGGTGAAAGAGAGTGAAAGGAGTGAAAGAAGGCTTTCTGGAAAGTGGTAACAGCACATGCAGATTTAAAGAGGAATCTGCAAACATGTCCCATTTAGGGAGTTTTTTTAAAGGTTTGAGTAGATGACAAAATTGAAAAGTTAGGCAGGTCTTGAGTACAGTTTTAACATCCATAGTTGATAAGAAGTTATGGAAGATAGTGTTCCTCCTACTAGATGGAATTAAAAGAGTGCAATCATTGGCTATTCATTTGTTCATTCATTCATTCATTCATTCATTCATTCATTCATTCATTCCACAAATATTTACCAAAAACCTACTTTGTGGCAGGTACTATATACCTAGTACCAGAGAGAGGTACAAGGTATATAGTAAAACAATTAAAAAAATGATCTCTTTGTTTATTGAACAAATATTTTGATTGTAAGGAAATCTGATTGCAGGAACAGAGACTTATTTAAATTACTTTAGGTAACAGGACACATGTCCATGGAAACCCAGAAAAAGCTGCGTGAGAAATATGTAAGAGTGAGATCTAAGGAGCTGGATCTTTACAACTTTCCCTTCAAGATACGCTGCTTCTTTTGTGCTACTTGTTCCTTGTGTCTCAAATCACCACTTTAACTCTAATTTATAAATGAGATACTTTATACTTGATAGCTTCGTCTTTCCCTCAATTTCTATTCTGTAATGACATCAGCTGGCACTAGACTCAAAATGGACCATCGGGCCTCCTTTATACCATAAATCACTAGCTTCCCCTTTCACTGATCATTGCCTTGATTGGACTGCTTTTCAATTAAACATTCCTAACAGAGTATTTGCTGGACTTAGTACACCTTTTTGAGCAAACCACCTTATTGGTTATTGGTTAGCCTCTGGATTGGCATCCTTTGAGCCAAGCACACTCCCTGTCTATTCAGCTCTCGCTAGCGGATGAGTGACCTGGTCTTTATGAGTTTGGTTTGCTTTTTCAGCAGACCTGTGGGCAGGGCACAATTGTTCAAGCTGTGTATCCCATTGGTATTTTCAGGTTTGGTCTGTTGAGTATACTCCCCACATCTTCATATTCTTAGCCAGTACTATGAAACAACAGTGTAGAGAAAAAAAGCAAGGCCATTCCTTTTTGAGAAAAATTTGGAAATAACAAAAGACAAAGGAAAGTGTGAGGAACATTGCAAAGGCCCCCAAAGAGAAGGTTTGAAGCTTAATATCACCTACAATTTCTTTCTTTTTATCACGCTGTTAAAATATAATATTACAGAATAAATACTCCACCTCTAAAATAATTCTTTTCTTTCCTCAGAGGCTCGAGGATGATTGACATTGGTAATACCTAAAGTTGCCAAATCTGATAAAGCTTTGAGTTTTAAAATTCATACCCCCACAAGAATTTCTGAATATATTTAGCAAAATCACATTTTCTGAAGTAGAATTCAAAATATTTATTCATCTATATACTTTTGTAGGCCAATTTTACATTACTAAGACAAAGTCTATAGGGGGAAAACTCTTATACCTTTGACTGAATGGATGCTAAGATTGAATATAACAGCAGCTCCCTAGAAGGCAAAATAATGTTCAGATATAATTCTCTACTTATGAACAGGAAGGATAACGTGGCTGTAACCAAATCACTTAAATGGGTTTCTTTCACATTTCTTGGAAGAGGTACATTTTCCTCTGTTTCATGCGGCTGTTTCCATTTAGTCTTCTGTGCCTGTTACTGTAAACAGGTTATGAAGATTGTTTGGTGGCCATGAGGGAAGGATAAGACATGCGTAAGAACAAGAGATTGTTGTAGTACTGCCTTGCTCTCTTTAGAGAAGGCTCTTTGCTAAGAAGCACTTTTATTGGGATTTCAGACCAAGACAAAGACTGAGGTCATAAATCCCCTTGAGTTGATGGTTCACATCCTATTAAAATTTACATATATTGGTACTTTCTTCCAACCCTAAACATTAGAAAGTCCCTGGTTTCCATCAGAGTCTAACTCCTACTTTCTCCATAAAGTCTTCTGAGTACACCTCATTATAGATTTTTCTCTCTTCTTAACTCCCATACAGTATTTCTTCATGATTGCCACTTGGTTTTGTACTTTGATATATTTTAAATAATAATAACAACTCATATATATCTTGGGAACTTACTATGAGGCTGGCCCTGTGCTACATATGCTACATATGTTCGATGTCATGTAATCCTCCCATGAAACCTAAGATATATGTAATACTATTATCTGCAAAGGTTGACATTAACTTGCCCCTCCTCACATACCTGACTTGTGAGTGGTAGGGCCTGGCTTTGAACCCAGATTGTCTGGGTTCAAACCACGAAATGTTTTGTTGTCATTGTTTTAAACTCTTTCTCTAGCATATACTTGCCCTCAGTGATCTGAATATCTTTCTTGGTCATATTAGCAATTATAGTTCCTATTTTAAAGGCAGTAGAGAATAGAACAGATAAAACAAACCGTGAGTCTGACTATCTAGATTCAAGTCCGGCCCCATTCCTTTAAGTCATGTGATCTTGGGCAGGTTGTTTACCTCTATGCCTCAGTTTCCTCCCCTAACACCCAGGAATAGTGCTTGTCTCTTAGGGCCTTATGAGTATTAGGTGAAATGATGCATGAATAGCACAGTGTCTCGAAGAAAATCAGTAAATGTTTTGACTACTATAGGTATTTAAATAGGAAATCCAGCTGTAGGCCATATGGTTTATACATCTCTCTCTTGTCATGTCTGTGGATGTGAATTCATTCATGACAGATGATTTCCTCTTATGATGACAAAACCATATTTCTGGCCATGTCTAGGGTTGCAAGATTTAGCTAATAAAAATATAGGATGTCCAGTTACATTTCTATTTTGGAAACATAACAAAACTTTTTTAGTATAAATACGTGACTATTGCATAAGGCACATTTATACTGAAACCTATTCATTGTTGATTATTGTTCAAATTCACATTTAACTGGGCATCCTTACTTGGCAACCTGCCAGCCCCATCACCTTGCAAGTTTCCCTACATTGCTAGTAACCTGCCTTCCAGCATATACATTTATTCTGTAATAAAATTTACTTGTTTACTCTGACTTCCTCTTTAGTTTCCTATGTTCTTTTATTTATTTTTAAAATTTATTTAATTAATTATTATTATATTTTGAGACATATTCTTGCTCTGTCACCTAGGCTGGAGTGCAGGGTCGCAATCTCAGCTCACTGCAACCTCCGCCTCCTGGGTTCAAGCGATTCTCCCACCTCAGCCTCTCAAGAAACTGAGATTATAGGCACATACCACCATGCCTGGCTAATTTTTGTATTTTTAGTAGAGACACAATTTCACCATGTTGGCCAGTCTCATCTCGAACTCTTGACCTCAGGTGATCTGCCCTCCTCAGCCTCCCAAAGTGTTGGGATTACAGGTGTGAGCCACCACGCCGTCTGCTATGTGCTTTTAAAACAACATATGTGCTTAATTTTGTATTTTCAGTGCTCAATAAGATGTCTCTATTTATATCTATCCCCATATTCACATCTATACTCAAATCTATACATAAGCATGCAGATATATAATTTCAAAATAAAAGTGGGTCATATTATACATATTATGCCACTGCTTTTATTTTAAAATTTCACATTGGCTATTAGACATTTTTCTGTGTCAGTACGCATGGCACTGGCTATCTTTTTTTTTAATGGCTGCAAAAACACTCTTCACACACTGGTGGTGGTAGTATAAACTGCTGAACCTACAGTTCAGAAATCTTACTTCCAGAAATCTGTTCTACAAAACTCAGTACAATAGGTGTTCACAGAATTGTCATTGTCACAGCATTTGGAGAAGCAAACCACTGGAAAACCTATGTTCATTAGTGTTGAATATAGTTTTAATGTGGGCATTAAAAACATTCCTATGTAAGTAAATTTGATGACATATAAAGATAGACACAACATATTATTAAGTGAAAAAAGCTGGTTAAAATAATATATAAACAGTTTGATTCAGTTTTTGTGAATAATAAAAAATATTAAGTATGATCCTAATTTTATTTAGTAGAGAATGAGATTAAAAATAATCTAGAAGCATATGCCAGGGAATTTGTTCAATATCATTTATCAATAATATGTCTACATAAAATTTTTATTTTCTCCCACTATTTCATGTTTTCTAAATGACTTTTAAATGACATTAAGAATTATTCATGATATAAGTTGAGCAATAGTTATAAATCTGTATATATAGTTTGGTGCCAATTTTGTAAGAGGCATATCTGTACATCTGTAGGTTAATATGGAAAAGTTACCAACATGTTAATAGTGCTTTATCTGAATGGCGGGATTATGGGTACTTTTGATTTCCTTAAATATATTTTTTTGTATTTTAAATTTATTTTTTAAAAATATTTTTTGTACCCTGTAAGGGGGTAGATCTTGAATGTTATCACTACATACACAAAAAAGGTAACTATGTGAGGTAATGAATATGTTAATTAGCTTGATAGTGGTAATCATTTCACAATGTGATATGGTTTGTCTCTGTCCCCAACCAAATCCCATCTTAAATTCCCACGTGTTGTGGGAGGGACCCTGTGAGGGGTAACTGAATCATGGGGGCAGGTCTTTTCCATGCTGTTCTCATGATGGTAAATAAGTCTCATGAGATCTGAAAGTTTTATAAGGGGGAGTTTCCCTGCAAAAGTTCTCTCTCTTTGCCTTCTGCCATGATTGTGAGGCTTTCCCAGCCATGTGGAACTGTAAGTCCATTAAACCTCTTTCTTTTGTAAATTGCCCAGGCCTAGGTATAACTTTACCAGCAGCATGAAAACGCACAAATACACAATCTATACCCAACAAAATATCAAGTTGTACACCTTAAATATATACAAATTTGTCAATTATAACTCAAAAAAGCTGGGGGAAAAACTATTTTTTCTCTTAACTCCAGGGGAGGACTGTTAGAGATTTTTATTGGGTACTTTTCAATTCAGCCCCGAAGATCCACAGAAACAGAAAATACATATTTTTTCAAATTAGTACTGTTTCCTTATTAATGAGCAACTTTTATTTCTATGTAGTGCCTAGGTACTAACTAACATGGTATTAGGAGAGTAGTGAAAGCTCATTATAAATAATTGGTTATGACTAACAAGTTGGCTTAACTAGTATCACCATATTTGCTATTTAAATTTGTCAATCTCAAATGTCTTCAGTTATGCAAATATATGCTGTTACTAACAAGATTCTGCTTAAAGTTTAGTTTACTTTGGGGAAATTATGTGCTCGCTAAAGCCATTTTATGGAAAAGATGACACAAAATTAAAGCAAATTTACAGCAAGTGTAGTCTTTTTTTACTGGTGCATCTATTCACTCAACATATTTACTGCCCTTAGAAAACACATTGGGAGGCTGTGAACACGGTGGAAAGAGCACAAGATTTGGGCTAGAAGATCTGGGTTCAAATACTGTTCT
Source organism: Macaca mulatta (assembly GCF_049350105.2). Lineage (NCBI taxonomy): Eukaryota > Metazoa > Chordata > Mammalia > Primates > Cercopithecidae > Macaca > Macaca mulatta. Next base: position 84,480,556 of record NC_133419.1, read on the forward strand.
TCCACCTATCTGTGTGACTACAGGGAAGTACCTCTATTGCCTGAATCTTGGTTGCCTTATCTGGAAATGGTTTTTTAAGACCTACCTTATAGGACTGCTACAGGATTAAATGAGATAATATATGCAAAGCCTTCACAAATCACCTGCCATATGGTACACACACAGGAAACAACTATATTTATGTACCAGATACTAATCTAGGTGATATGGAAGATAAAAATCTGCTCTAGACATAAATTCTTCCCTTAACCATTACTTCATCTTGGAGATGTGTGTCTGTATTTGACAAAGTAAAGCTAAAAATGACTAAACATTATGGGAGGGAAATAGACCCTCTTTCCTCACTGACACAACACGTTCTTAAGGCAACCATATGTATGGCTTTCCTGTTTATGCTCTTTTAAAGTCTCGGAAATCACCACTAAGTAACGTATTCATATAACCAAACACTGCCCGTTCCACCAAAACCTTTTGAAGAGTAAATAAATAAATAAGAGCTGTTTTCTTGTACACTGTTGGCCAAAGTCTTTCAAGCAGGTTGAGTAAGATCACGAATTAAACTGAGGGACAGGTGACTAGTCATGAAGCTCAACAAAGACAGCATTAATTGCCTGTCATGAGGATCCAGAGAAAACTGTGCTTTATTACCAATCCTGACTGGCCCAGTACAGCCAACGGAAGTCAGAGGTGCTGTTAAGTGAACTACTGGAATGAGGACACAGGGAATAACAGAACTAGATGGAGAGATTTTTTAAAAAGACTAGCAATAGAGCCAAACCTTCTGCCTATTATATCTAACCAATCCGGAATAGATTCAACAGATGAGAGAAATTTTAGGACAATACATTCTAATCACAGCTTAGATAGATACCAGGCAACAAAACTGCTAGAGAGTTGTAATAAAAACCAGGCACAGTGAAAAGTAGTGGTCAAAATATCAAAGAGCCAATGGGCTCCACAGAATCTTGAGGTCAGCTCAGAATACTTCCGTGCAGCAGGGAGGTATACAGAACATAGAATTTGGAGCAAAGTCACCTCATAATCTTCGCTTTTGTCTCCTTAAGAAATATTTTACAAAATCTATATGATTTGCCTAAAATCTGGAATTGGATTTTTAGTTGGTGAAGTAGACGGGGGAAGTGGTTGAATACTAGATTATTGCAAGAATGGAGGGTACCCACATTTCTCAGTCACTATATGGTTACTTATACCATCACCTTTAATCTTTACAACAATAAACTTTCACAGTGGATATTACATATAGCTTTTGCATAATGGTGGCACATGGTGGCATGTGCCTATAATCCCCGCCACTTGGGAGGCTGAGGCTCAAGAATAGCTTGAACTCGGGAGGCAGAGGTTGCAGTGACCCAAGATTTCATTATTATGCTACAGTCTGGGCAACAGCGAGACTCTGACTCAAAATAAATAAATAAATAAATAAATAAATAAATAAATAATAAATAGATAAATAGATAAATAATAAATCAATACACAAATAAATGGGAGGGAGTAGGATAATTGAAATATTAATGTGTGTTTTGAGCTTCCTGTTTTTCCTTCCCAAGTCTGAAGCATATAACCAGACCTTTATATTCCCTTGCCCCACTAGAGATCTGTAATACAGGAAGAAAAGCATAATTTTCCCAAAAACTTCTCTCTTCCAGGTTTTCATTCCTCAAAAATCTGAGCTCCTAAAGGGTTGATGCTCAGGGTGAGTCTGAGAGAAAAGGCAGGCAAGATAGAGCCTATTATTATATATTTGGATTTAAAGGAAATAAAATAATGCTCTATCAAGATGTATTTACAGAGTAAAGTGCATACCTGCTACAGGTGTTTTTAAATAGCTGATACGTTTAGTTATAAAATCTAAACACTGCCATATAAATTCTGGTTTGGTAACTCTTGCTCAGGATCAATGATTTTCTTTGAACATTGTCACTAGTAGTCTCAGTGGTTTAGGGTCATCTGCTATTTTAATGAAAATTTACCCTATGAGAGAAACGCTTCTCTGTGTGTGTGTGTGTGTGTGTGTGTGTGTGTGTGTGTGTGTGTTTTCTAATGTGCTACATTTTGCTTTTACTTCTGGTAATATGATTTTCCCTCTCCTCTCCTCTCCTCTTCTCTGTCACCCAGGCTGGTGTACAATGGTGCAATTAAGGCTCATCGCAACCTCTGACTCCCAGGTTCTGGCGATTCTCCTGCCTCAGCCTCCCAAGTGGCTGGGATTAAATGTACCCACCAACACTGCTGGCTAATTTCTGCATTTTTAGTAGAGATGTGGCTTCACCACGTTGGCCAGGCTGGTCTTGAACTCCAGACCTCAGGTGATCTACCTGCCTTGGACTCCCAAAGTGTTGGGATTACAGGCTCAAGCCACCACGCCCAGCCAACTTCTGGTAAACAATTTTCTGAGGTCAAAGACACAATGAATTTAAGCCAGTGATTCCCAAATCTACCTGTGCATCAGAATCACCTGTGGATATTTTAGTTCTGTTTTTGATATTCAAGTCCCACTTCCACCCTGGACATCCAGATTTGGTAGATCTGGCATGGGGCTGAGGACTTTGTTTTTTAAAGAGATTTCACAGGTGACTAATGGGCTATCAGAGTTGAGAACTACAATTAGACCTGTTCTTTTTGAAAAAAAGTCTGAAATAGTCACAGTTTTGAATGACATTAACTCTTTCAGTACTACAGAATACAAATTATTGCTCTTAGTTTGACTTGATTATATTCCGTGGATAAATGTTAGTATTTGTAGAATGTAAATATTAAATTCTTTTTTCAAGGGAAGATAAAAAAATAGCACATTTCATTATTTCACTGGTGAATACACACATATGTACACACACATAATTGTTTAAAAATTTTTGTAAGCAGAACTTAAACAAATATTTCTCTCTAAGCTGCAGAAAACAATAGTTCTGGGGATGGCCCTACCTTGCTTTAGTCAGGCAGACCACATTCTCACTATGAATGCCACACTCAATTGCAACTCCTACATAGCTTTCCTTAGTACTCACAAATTTAAATTCCGTATAACCTTATTAGAGCTACTCTCAACAACTATATAAATCGTTCACTCTCAAAGTGAAAGTTTTGCATATATTATCTCATTGAATGATTTAGATGTATACTCTGTATGAAACTTCGACAGTATACCATCCAAGCTAATATTATGCAGTGAAGCCATGGAATTAATGCCACTCCTAGGAACTGGAAAACATCACGATAGATGTTGCTATGCATATATTTAATTTCTGTGCTCAAATAATGATGGTATGCAAAAATAACCACTGCATTTACTTTTTAAAGTTTATGATGCCTGAATAGGAAATCTGAGTATTTGGGGGAATGCAAATATTTGTGATTACTCAACATTCTAGAATTTTTTTAAGTTTTGTAATGAATAATCAGTTTCTTTAACACATAGACTTTCTTTTTGCATGACTTTTATAATTAGGCCTGGTTTTTGACAGATTCTTCTTAATTAACATCAATATATGTTTTTAAATGGTATTGAAATATAGAGAAAACATCATTGAATAACGTCACAAAATCTATTGTTAATACAGGTATAAGTGTAGTGTAAATGTATGTTTTATTAGGCTAGCTGGAAGAGTGTTTCCCCTGCATTCACTTCTTAACCTCACTCTACCACTCCCAGCTACTTCAACTATCATCACAGTGGCAGCTGGTCCTATAATCACTGTGGTTTCCTGGACTAAAAGTCAATGTTAATAATATTAATGGCCACTCTGAATGTAGCATGTTTTGTGCCAGGCTCTGTTTGAAGTGTTTTACATGGATTAATTTATTTAATCTTGATCATAACCCATGGCATAGGCATGGATGGGGAAACTGAGGCACAAAGAAGTTACATAACTCATCCAAAATCAAATAGCTAGTAAATGGTGAGCCCAGAGCCTTTTGAGTCTAACATCTGTTCTCTTAAGCAAGATGGTACCCTCTTTCTGGCTTCTGGCTTCTGAGTTTGTCACTTACTTTCTAATTGTCAAAGGGGAAATCATGGAATCTATCATCTCAGGTTCCAAATCTGTAAAACAGATATAACGGCATCTCTCTGTCCATTTTGTATAAAGTCATAGGAATTAAAATGAGAAACAGGAAAGTATCTGCGCTACAGGAAAGTAGCTATGACCGTTTACTAATACTATTATAAATTCAGAGCGAGGCTTCACAAAAGTGGCTTTGAAATCTTTGACTATCACATTTATTTCAGCTATTTCATTTTGCCTTCATCTCCTATCTTAAGGTAGTAAATGAGACTTTAGAAAAAGATTAAAGCAAAACAAAAAATAAAATCTCAGGCTCCAATGGATCAGTTGATAACATTCCCATTAGGAAGCAGTATACATGAGAAAGGACTCACGTTGTTCTCCTTCAAGGTCAATCTAACTTCTTTAAAGAAAACCTAGGATGGGGGTGGATATTTAAATGTTTACATGCAGGGAGACACCCTCACAACCACAGCTAAGTTCCTTCAGCAAATGCTCATTAAGGCAGCCACATGGGGTCTGATGTAATGGCAGAATGACAGGCATGAAGGACTGACTCCCCACCTGGCACTCCATGGAATTTGATTGCTTTCTGGAACAGGTTGTGTTTCTGGGAGGAGGCAACCACATAAAACTTTAGTTCTACCTTTCTGAGTAAAAGAACAACCAAGACTAGCTTGAAGCAGAGAGAAAATTCTAGAAATCTTAAAGTTAATAATGCTACCTATGTAGTACCGGGGGAAAAAAAAAAGCCAGACTCGAGTTGGTCTGATTCTTGATCTTGTTATATACCAACAGCATGTTAATAGCATAAAGATACGGATTTTGGAGGCCAATTGCCTATCTTTAGATACCATCTTTGCTCATTACTAACTATGCAGGCAAGTACTTAACTAGTCTGTACCTAGATTTCATCTGTAAAATGGGAATAAAAATAGGATTTACTTCATGGAATGATGGGAAGGTTAATGAGTTTTTATACGTAGAGTGTCTAACACATTGTTACACTAGACAAATATTTATCTTTTTCACTAATCTTTCTTGCTTCCACTTCCTCATGCATAAAGTAAAAATAATAATACCAATCTCAAAGATTGAGATATTTTATGGAAAATACTTAGCATAGACTGGCATACATATGGTAGAAATTCAATAAATTACAATTATTACCATTAATTCAAACTGAATTTTTACATTTTTTCTAATATTGTTGTCCACATGGTCTCCAGTGATGATGAGAAATAATTTACAAGAGAGTATGAAACATTCTTTTTCTCTAATGGGTTTAGAAGCACTGTAGAAACCAAGTAAACTAACTGAGATTGTAGATTAAATGTGATAATATATGAAAGGTATCCAGCACCAAGCAGATCTCAATAAATGGTGTTCCTTTCCCATAGCTCTTTAAGATTCAATAATCAGGTTGTATGTGATAACTACACAAATAGGTATTAAATCTAATGATCTTTTCCCTTCCCTACCCCCATTTTCTTAGATTAATGTCTTTTTAGATTATCAATAATAAAAAATAAGCATTGTTGCTCCTATGAGGAAGGGGAAGGAGGAAGCAATTTAACATACTTTAAATGCCAATTATTTGATTTTCATATGCTATCTCTATTCTTCAACACTATCCTGCCAACTAAGTTATTATCTCTTAATTACAGGTAAAGAAACCAAGGGATAAATAGTCCAAGGTCATAAAGCCATTTAATGGTAGAGCCTTTAATTAATCTTTAGCAAATTTCTAGAATACAGTGTAGTATTATTAACCATAGTCATCATGCTGTATATTAGATTTGTAGCATTTACTCATCTTGCATAACTGAAACTTTGTGTCTTTTGACTAATACCTTCATGTTTCCCCCTTGATATGTGCCTAGACTTATCCAGTTCCAAAAGTCATGCTACTTCCTTCCACTTACCTTCCTGCCTCTAAAGAAATAAATATCTTGGTAGAAATACCAGAATTGAAAAAAAAATGAATTACACAAAATTATGGGTAGGGCCTTCAACAATGGACCTTTAAAAACAACTGGGATTAATCATCATGAGTTTTATAAATTATAATTTGGAGACTAGTTCCCAGATGTTAAGCCTAATCTATTTACCTCTTATTTTCTGTGTGGACAGTACATTTTATATAATGTTTAATCTCTTGTAGCTTCCATCACTTACCAGCTGAGTCAGCCTTGGATTAGTCAAAATCAGTTACCTCAGGTGTAAAAGGGGGTAATTATAGCTGTCTCCTGGAATTACTAGCCAAATTAACCAATGTATATAAAAGCACTTTGTAAACTGAAAGGTATTACACAAATATCAGTTATTACTATTACCATAATTCTTAAGAATTCTAAGAAGTATTTAAATAATATCTGCTCATAACTGAGGATGTTCTGGCTCTGAATACTGTTTGTAAAAAAATACAAGCAAATGGCCAGGTGCAGTGGCTTATGCCTATAATCCCAGGACTTTGGGAGGCTGAGGTGGGTGGATCACTTCAGGTCAGGAGTTTGAGATCAGCTTGACCAACATGGTGAGACCCTGCCTTTACTAAAAATATAAAATTAGCTTGGCGTGGTGGCACATGCCTGTAATCCTAGCTACTTGGGATGCTGAAGCAGTAGAATTGCTTGAATGTGGGAGATGAGGTTGCAGATCTGATGAGCTGAGATCGTGCCATTGCACTCCAGCCTGGGCAACAAGAGTAAAATCCTGTCTCAATAAACAAAAACAAGCAAATGGCTTGGGCCATAGAATAAATAGAACTCCTGCTTAAGTATCCTTGCATGTGACTTTTAAATATTGTCTCCCCTTACACCCTGGACCCTACTGAAGCTGTCACAAGAAAGTCATAGATACTAGTGGCTAATTCCTATTGTTCTTTTCCAGTCTCAGTCACCCCCTGGAAGAAGCTGTTTCTGACTCATCAGTCTGGATTAGATGCCTTTTCTTAGCTCCACATAGCTTTCAGTACTGCTCTCCAACACAGCATGTTTCACCTCTATTATAATTTTGGTTTTACTTGCCTGGCCCCCTCCACAGTGTCCACTTTGCTGTCTTTTTGAAGATACCAAACACTGGCAAATATTTGTTGTTTCTCAGATGGCCTCTCTGATAAAATGGCTTTTGACCAGAGAGCTGAAGAAAGAAAAGCAAACCATGTGGACATGTGGATATGGAAAGGAAAAACATTCAAGGCAGAAGGAGTGGCAAGCACAAACTTCCTGAAGCAAAGTATGCCTACTATGATCAAATAACAAGGAAGTCTGAGCATCAACGAAGGCAGTGTGGTAGGAGAGGAGGTCAGAGCAGCCAGCTGGAGTCAAATCATAGTCTCATAAATAAGGGCTTTAGATTTCAACCCAGATGATGTGATCTGAATTTAAAAGAGTAATGTATGGTGCAGCATGAGTAACAGAGGCAGAAATGGAAGCTGTTTAGGGGGCTATTACAATAGTCAAATGATAGATGATATGAATTGACTAGTGTGCTGGTAGTGGCATGTGGCACATTGTGGATGTATTTTGAAGGTAAAACCTACGGAATTTGTTGATGGACTGCATATAGAAAATGAAAGGGGGAAAAAAAGAGAAGGCAAACCCCAAGGTCTGTGACCCGAGCAATAGCTCCCATAGAACAATCATTTGCTAAGAAGAGGAAGACAGGCTGGGTGTGGTAGCTCACCCCTGTAATCCCAGCACTTTGGGAGGCCAAGGTAGGGGGATCGGTTGAGCTCAGGAGTTGGAGACCAGCCTTCCCAACATGGTGAACCCCTGTCTCTACAAAAAATACAAAAATTACCCCAGTGTGGTGGCATGTGCCTGCTGTCCAGCTACTCAGGAGGCTGAGATGGAAGAATTGCTTGAGCCTCGGGAGGGTGAGGCTGCAGTGAACTGAGATCAAGCCACTGAACTCCAGCATGGGGGAAAGAGTGAGACCTTGTCTCAAAAAAAAAGAGAGTATGACAATGGAAGGGCAGGCTAGGGATAAAAAGCAAGAGTTTGTGTTTGGACATATTAAATATCCAATGCAATGTTTATAAGACAACCAAGTGAGATGTTGATTAGGCAGTAGCAATTCGGCATTTATATTAAATAAATATATAATCAAGAGATGAAGGCAGAAAGATTGTAAAAGCACAATAAGAAAATTCTAAAAATAAATGTGCATTAAAAGGAAAGTAATTATATAAATTATGGTTCAGTTATATGATAGGCTATTATACAGCCACTAAACATGTTTTTGAATACTAAGAACATTAGAAAATTCTCAAGATATAATATTAAAGCAAAAAATAAAAGCAAAAACTCTCTCGTTGTACATAGTATGGTCCAAATTATATAAACAAACATACAGACAAGGAAAAAACTCAAAGGAAAATATTTCAAGTGATTATCCCTCTGTAGTAGGAAAAATAGTAATTTTAGTAGTTTTTCTTTATATTTTTATTTTACAGTTTTTCTACAAATATATATTATTTTTACAGTTAGAGAAAAGGAAATTAGACAAAAATAAAACATTGAAAGAAAAAATCAAGGAGGGCTATAAGGCAGATTAGTAGGTAATAAAAAGCAAATGGATATAAAGATGGAAAAAATATCTGGAAAAATATATAAAGCAGTATTTTCAAGATGTGTTTTTACGCAGTTATAGTTTGCCCCATTATCTATATTAATACAATTACCTAGAAGCAAAAAGTGAACGACATAACCCAAAACTTATGAAATTTACAAATTGATAGCATAGTACGAATGTCTTTGGAATGCAATGATTGTATCTCACAATTTTCCTATATTTTGTTCAGGTAATTACTAATATTAACATAGTAACCTCACCCACAGCAGCTAATGATATAGGACAGGAGTCCTCAACCCCCACTATCTGTCAGGTCTATGGCCTGTTAGGAACAGGCCACGCAGCAGGAGGTGAGCTGTCAACTTCACTGCCTGAGCTTCCCCTTCTGTCAGATCAGCCCCTGGCATTAGATTCTCAAAGGAGTGAACCCTATTGTGAGCTGCACATGTGAAGGATTTGGGTTGCATGCTCTTTATGAGAATTGAATGCCTGATGATCTGAGGTGGAACAGTGAAACAGTTTCATTTGGAAACCCATCTCGCCCCTGCCACCTGTCCATGGAAAAACTGTCTTCCACGGAAGTGGTCCCTGGTGCCAAAAAGGTTGGGGACCACTGATACATGAGATGGCAGGAAATCACCCAGGCATTGCAAAGCTGTCATGGACAATTGCTGAAGTATACATCTGTGGGCAATTAGGAATCAGGCATCTTCTTGTCCTATATTGTCTCCTTATGGATGTATGAATATGAAAATAAACTCCTAGAAGAAGAGACCATGTCTACTTTCTTGAGTCACAGTATACACCTTCTTTCAATGTCATAGAGATTACGGCCAGAAGTAAGCTGCACATTGTGTTCATGATAGTGGTTAACTTGTAAGAGGATACGGACCAACTGATGGTTGATGGTTTCTACAGCAGTCCCTCCAAAATTCTCCACTGCCTATCATCAATCCTTTTTTGCATCAATGAACTAAAGAATGAAAGCAAGGATGAACTTACTCCATTAAAAATGTAATGCAGCATTGATTAAATAACTATTCAAATTTTACATGTATAGCAACAATAGCTATATACATGCAATAACCATTTACATAAAATTATAGGGCATAGTGTTGTGTGTTTATGTCTGGCTAACTCATGAATAACACAGGAAATGATAAATATCTATAGGAGACAGATTTAAATTTCTCATTACTGTTGCATTTTTGCTAATATTTATTTCCTTGAAAGCAAACAGCAGCTTAACGTGTTTTCTAATATGTAGTTGGATGTCCTCCTTGAATTAAGATTTGTCAGATTCCCCATTAGCATACCCACTCTCTCTGCTTTCTACTTCTAGTAGGATAGTTCTATGAATCATTCTTCATGGTTTATGTAAGTAAACTTAAGTGGTTTTGTGGTTAAAGTTTTCTCTTTATTGTTTATTTACATTAATAAAGAGAAAACTCTCCTTGAGGCTTCCACATAATAGTCTATCTGTCTCACTAGTTTTGTCTCACTCTCTCTTTCATCTCTATACTTTGCTTCAAAACTACATTATAGTACCCGTCTCTATGTTGGAGAAATCAGAAATGCAACATAGAGCAAAACAAAATCTCAGAATCTCAGAGACATTTGCTCATGAATCTTTAATTTGGTTAAGTTTTATAATGAACTTTGTAAAGTCTGTAAGGAGTCTGATATCATGTTTTGCAGAACTTTTTAAGGGAAAAGCTACCTAGAGTTAGCTATTGAGAGTCACTATAAATTTTTTAAAAGGGCAATATCAGCAAATTATCCAACAAAAAATTATATTTTAGCCAGAAGGAAAACTGATAGACTAGTTTATACCATATTTGGTTCCACTGAATTCTGTATTAGATTTTCATTGCAGCTGGTATTAGATATTCATTGTAGTCATAAAAATTAAGATTCTCAATAAAGCAGTCAGACTATATGACTCTCTGTAATAAAATATTATAATGTGCTCTGCAAGATAAATAAGTTGAAAAATCTATACACGTAGATTACATGTTTGAGCAGCTGTGTAATATTGTTGGTTACAGTTCCATAAATAATTGGATGATATTTACCAAAAAGGGGTTTTATTTGTATCATAGTTCATCTTAAAATCCTTGTTTTTCAATAGCATTAATAACAGCTAACAATTTTCAGGTGCTTATTTTTCCCAAGCATGTTACCTGTACTAACTCAGTTTATTGTCACAACAAACCTATGAGGTAGTAAGTATTATTTTACCCTTTTTATAAATGACAAAACTGACGCAAAGGGGAGTTGCATAACTGACTGAAGGTCACACAGCTAGGAAATGGTGTGATTCAAAACTAAGCAGGGTAACTTCAGGACCCACATACCTAATCACTCAGTTATTCTACTATAATTCTAAAGCAGGGTCAGTTGCCTGCTTAGGGTACTCTAGCTGTTTTCCACCATACTTGACTAAAAGTGATAGTGACAGGAGGCAGCCAAATGCCTAGGCAGATAGGGGTGGGTAACCAGTGAAACCCCACCTTCAAGCAAAAATAACAGCCTGAAACCCACGGACCAAAGTGATAACTTCTATTCCTGTTCGCCCACTCTCTCCCGATTGGTTCTTTCTGAATAATGACTTTTTACCAATCAAATGTTGCCTTTTCCAAAACTACCTATGGCCTGTCCTGCCTTCATCCTATGCATATAAAGACCCCAGACTCAGTCGACAGTTAGTGAACTGGGAGATGCAGACCCTCCCTCCATTGGAGTGGATACCATCTCATCAGCTGCCAGTGCAGGTAAGATAAAAGCAGGCAGAGGAACATGGAAAGATTAGACAGGCTTAGTCTTCCAGCTTACATCTTTCTCCTGTGCTGGGTGCTTTCTACCCTCAAACAACAGACTCCAAGTTCTTCAGCTTTGGACTCTTGGACCTTTGACCACAGAGTGAAGGCTGCACTGTTGGCTTCCCTATTTTCGAGATTTTGGGACTTGGACTGGCTTCCTTGCCTCTCAGCTTGCAGATGGCCTATTGTGGTACCTCACCTTGTGATCATGTGAGTCAATACTCCTTAATACACTCGCCTTATGTATACATCTCCTCTTATGCATCCATCCTATTATTTCTGTTCCTCCAGAGAACCCTGACTACAGCCTGACTTCGGGGAAGAAGACCTGCTCTTCCTGTCCCCTCTCTAACTCCCCTCCCTGCTGAGACGTTTTCATCACTCAATAAAATTCTCCGCCTTCACTATCATTTAGTCATCTGTGTGACCTCATTCTTTACGGATGCTGGACAAGAGCTTGTGACCACTGAGTGCAGGTCCCCAGAAAGGCTGTCACACTGGCCCTTTGCCATCACCGGAGGAGGGCATCCGCCCCATGCCATGAGGCAAGGGGCCAGCTGAGCTGCTAACATACTGCTGTCTGCAAATGGCAGAACTAAAAGAGTATTGTGATACCCCCTCTAGGGTTTCATGGTTACGGGCACCCTCACCTGGATGCCAGCACGCCCCCCTCCAGGAGACATGCTTGGTCTGGCCATGGGCCCCACGTGGAGCTTGCTCCTGTGCCGGTGCCTGGAGCAGCCAGCTGGATCCCACACTCACTCACATGCTCCTCTCCCACAAGGGGCTGAGCACGGTGGGCCAAGCAGACAGGGTGTCCCTGCTGCAAGTCTAGTGAAGGGGCCAAGAGAAATCCTGCATCAAAAGCATATAAGAAAAGATTTCTTTCCTGTATAAGAAGAAACTTCTAGTTCATTCAGGAATGGTTTTAAGTCATTAAATGTAAACTAAAAAGAAGAGAAGCTAGAACATGCTTGTACTGTACTCCGATGAGGTGTTGTCTGATCCTTTGAGAGCTCACTCCTAATGGGTACCATAAACCTTGAGTCATTATTAAGGGACAGTTTATATAAAACACAATTAACAATTGGCAAATTTGTGTAACTTAGCTCAGTGTTTCTCAAACTTGGGTACTTAAATGTACCTTGGGGTTTGTGGTATTTGCCAGGGATTACAAATACCTTCAGAAAACCTTTCTGGTGTGTCAATTTCATTTTAAGATTTGGAAGAAAAACAATGTAGTTTGTAACAAGAATATTTTTACTCTAAAGCAAATAATATTCTGCAAGCTTTTGTGATGAAAGATACAAGATTTTATGTGTTTTATGCTTGGGCAGAAATCTTCATGTTCTACCTCAGAGTCTGAGGAGAACAAGTTTATTTTCTACGTTAAGGGCATGTAAGTAGAAACATGTGACAAACAGTGGTCTGGCTTCTAACCAGTTCTGACCCACAAAGTTAAACAATAAGAGATAAGAAAAACAAAACAAAAAGAAACAAATAACAGTGGCAAATACTTATGCTGTTCCTGAAAGACTACTCCATGGGTGATTAAAAACTACAAAAATGGTCAGTAGTCAAAACAGTCTGGCTAAGCCAGGTCTGCTCTTCACGTGAACATGGGCTATTAAACCTTGCTCTGAGATATAGCTCGGATTTCTCTGTTCCATTTCTCTTCCATTGCTACCCCTCACTCCAGTCCTAGGTGCCTTTCCCCTCTTTTTTTCAGTGGTCTCTCTACTCCACAGAGCAGCCAGAACTTCTTTTTTCTCTTTTTTCTTTTTTTTTTAACAAAAAAAAACCCCATAAATCAGATCATTTAATTGTCCTGATTAGTACTCTTCAATGAATTCTCAATGCACTTAAAATTAGACCTACACTTTCTCATTACCTGTGAAGTCCTACATCTTCTACTTCCTGCTTCCTTATCTAACCTAATTTTCTGCCTGCTCCCATTACCTCATCTCTGTCTAGCCAAACTGGACTTCTTTACATTGCTGGAACACACTAAACTTATTCCTGCCTCAGTGACTTTGGCTTTGCTATTCCCTCTTCTTGGAATGCTATTTCTCTGATCTTTAATCACCACTTTCTACTTTTTATTCGGGTCTCAGTCCATACGCTACCTCCTGAGAGAGGCACTCCCCGCTTATCCTACTTCACATTGTTCTCTTCCCCAGTCACTGCTCATCACATTATCCTGTTTTATTTTCTTTATAGCACTTATCACTAACTGAACTTAATGCATTTATTTATACATCTCTTATTCAATATACTAAAATGTAAATTCCATGAGGGCAAGCACCTTGACCAGTTTGTTCACCATTGTGATTTCGTTGCTAATAACCATGCTTGACATGGGTAGAAGCTGAATATTCACTGAATGAGCAAATAACTGAATGAATGAAGGAGAAAAGGCAACTTGAATATACATTAGATGACATGGCTAGTAAGCTAGTGTTCTATAATTCAGACAATAGAGTAGACATGGACTCCAGACTGATGAGATTATGACTGTTCAATAAGTGATGGAGTCAAACTGGTAAATATTAAAGTTACAGTTTGGGGCAGCTCTTGTAAAGTCTCTGTAGACAAGAAATCTTTATTGAGACTTTATTTATATTATGCTTTTTAATGAACTAAATGATGTGAGGGACCAATATGTAGAGGCAGCCAGAAAGACACACTAAGTTCACAGCTAGTTGAACTTAGTTTCTAACACTGAGAAATATATCTTTTACAGTTACACTTTAGGTCCCTGGGTTTTATAACAATATTTATCACATTCGTAACTTGGGAAATTAGGTCCCTACATCTTCAAAGAGCAGTTTTACTTTGCATTACCAATATTTTTTGTTTCATATTAATACTGTTTGCATATCCTAAGTATATTCAGGCAGACAGTAAGAATGTGTGGTTTGCCCCTCTTCTGAGTAACTAGGGAAAACTTGACCCAGTAAAGATAGAACTCATAGTTATAGGTAATGTACAAAATAGACACTCTTACCAGGTAATCCTTGATTGAATATAGTTTTTCATAATTGCTACTTTCTTACTCCAGCCAAAAAAAGAGTGCACATATACATGGGCTCTAAATCTGATTGTACTACTTACAAATACTGGACAAGGGAAAGCAAAAAAATCACTCTGGGCCCTGTGTCCCCAGCCCATCCAAAAAAGGGAGATTAGACTCTATTTTTATTTATGGCCCTTTCTACTGACAGTCTATAATGCCTGAGCCAAAAACAATCTCAGTGTCATTGGAATAGCTTTGTTTTCCAAAAATTGAAAACCAGATATCTACATCACAACGAATGCTGATTTACAGGGACTCAGTGGGCATGCTACTAAGAGACTGTACCCAAAACTTTTTTTATTTGTGCATTTTCTTCTAAATTCATGGAAAAATAAAACTTCTCCGTTTATGCAGGTGTACATTTCTTTAATAGAAATAGATTTAAAAATCTACCTAGGTTATTATAGTATTATTAGAATCAAAATTGATTTAAAATTCTTACTGTACATCCATAACAAATGTGACTATAAATCAGGAAAATAGAGAAATATTTATTACAACAGATTAAGATATGAACACATGGAACAAAAGGCTTCCAATTTGATGTGATTTTATAGGTTATGGGTAAGTTCCTATTTCACAGACATGTTTCCCTACTGGCCCAAGTTCCATTATTAGAGATTTATTTTCTTGATTTACTATTTTAGGAAGCTACAAAGTAGGTCTCAAACATAAGCAGCTAAATGAACTTAGAATAATAATTTATAGAGCTTTCTAAAAATGACAACATTCGTACATGTTAACATATTAAAACTTCACAATTCCATGAGGAAATTAATAGATCCTTTATAACGAATCTATGGATGAGAAAATCAAGACTTGAGATGAACTGACTTGTTCAGAGTTATCTAGATAGTAAATGGTAGGATGAGCACTACCAACCAGGGATGCAGGGATGGGGCCTTTGAAAACAGACAGAACTGAATTCAAATTGTGATTCTATTTGATTGCTGTATGCTATGAGGGAATTACTTAACCTCTCTGAGAATTTTTTAATCTGTAAAAATCAAGAATAAGAATATCACATAAATAATATAGGAGCAATAATATATATTATAGCACTTATTGTTAATGGTGTATAGTAATGATCCTTTTGTTTTTATTACTTTATATATTGTTAATCTTACAGATAGGTTGCATAGGAGAGAAGGAATAGGAATACAAACATGATGTAAACGTAGGTACAATTTTCCTTTGTGAGTCTTATATTTCAAGTTCTAATTTTTGCCTTCATTTTATTCTATTTCTATTTATTCTGTGAGTCTGTGCAATCACTCCCTCTACCACGAATGCCCTTCCCCATCTCTTGACTCTCTGACCAATGTCTACACAGTTTTCAAGTGCTAATTAGAGTCATTTCCTCTTTTTTTTTTTTTTTTTGACTGTTAAAATGGAAGTTTACTTAAAAGTACTCATGAAAGATACAAGTCTTTCTTTTGGGGTTAAATATAGGTATACTTTGAATTTCACAAAGGGGATCAATATCACTAGTTCACAAAAATCTTATCTATGAGTCATTTAAAACAGTTTCTAGCAGCTTTTTTTTTTTTTTTTAATTATACTTTAAGTTCTAGGGTACATGTGCACAACGTGCAGGTTTGTTACATATGTATACGTGTGCCATGTTGGTATGCTGCACCCATTAACTCGTCATTTACATTAGGTATATCTCCTAATGCTATCCCTCCTCCCACCCCCTCCCCACAATAGGGCCCGGTGTGTGATGCTCCCCTTCCTGTGTCCAAGTGATCTCATTGCTCAATTCTCACCTATGAGTGAGAACATGCGGTGTTTGGTTTTCTGTTCTTGTGATAGTTTGCTGAGAATGATGGTTTCTAGCTGCATCCATGTCCCTACAAAGGACACGGACTCATCCTTTTTATGGCTGCATAGTATTCCATGGTGTATATGTGCCACATTTTCTTAATCCAGTCTGTCACTGATGGATATTTGGGTTGATTCCAAGTCTTTGCTATTGTGAATAGTGCCACAATAAACTTACGTGTGCATGTGTCTTTATAGCAGCATGACTTATAATCCTTTCAGTATATCCCCAGTAATGGAGTGGCTGGGTCAAATGGTATTTCTAGTTCTAGATCCTTGAGGAATCGCCACACTGTTTTCCACAATGGTTGAACTAGTTTACAGTCCCACCAACAGTGTAGAAGTGTTCCTATTTCTCCACATCCTCTCCAGCACCTGTTGTTTCTTGATTTTTTTAATGACTGACATTCTAACTGGTGTGAGATGGTATCTCATTGTGGTTTTGATTTGCATTTCTCTGATGGCCAGTGATGATGAGCATTTTTTCATGTGTCTGTTGGCTGTATGAATGTCTTCTTTTGAGAAGTGTCTGTTCATGTCCTTTGCCCACTTTATGATGGGGTGGTTTATTTTTTTCTTGTAAATTTGATTGAGTTCTTTATAGGTTCTGGATATTAGTCCTTTGTCAGATGAGTGAATTGCAAAAATTTTCTCCCATTCTGTAGGTTGCCTGTTCACTATGATGGCAGTTTCTTTTGCTGTGCAGAAGCTCTTTAGTTTAATTAGATGCCATTTGTCAATTTTGGCTTTTGTTGCCGTTTCTTTTGGTGTTTTAGACATGAAGTCTTTGCCCATGCCTATGTCCTGAATGGTATTACTTAGGTTTTCTTCTAGGGTTTTTATGGTTTTAGGTCTAACATTTAAGTCTCTAATCCATCTTGAATTAATTTTCGTATAAGGAGTAAGGAAAAGATCCAGTTTCAGCTTTCTACTTATGGCTAGCCAATTTTCCCAGTACCATTTATTAAATAGGGAATCCTTTCCCCATTTCTTGTTTTTGTCAGGTTTGTCAAAGATCAGATGGCTGTAGATGTGTGGTATTATTTCTGAGGGCTCTGTTCTGTTCCATTGGTCGACATCTCTGTTTTGGTACCAGTACCATGCTGTTTTGGTTACTGTAACCTTGTAGCATAGTTTGAAGTCAGGTAGCGTGATGACTCCAGCTTTGTTCTTTTGACTTAGGATGGTCTTGGCAATGCAGGCTCTTTTTTGGTTCCATATGAACTTTAAAGTAGTTTTTTCCAATTCTGTGAAGAAAGTCATTGGTAGCTTGATGGGGATGGCATTGAATCTGCAAATTACCTTGGGCAGTATGGCCATTTTCACAATATTGATTCTTCCTACCCATGAGCATGGTATGTTCTTCCATTTGTTTGTGTCCTCTTTTATTTCACTGAGCAGTGGTTTGTAGTTCTTCTTGAAGAGGTCCTTTACATTCCTTGTAAGTTGGATTCCTAGGTATTTTATTCCTTTGAAGCTATTGTGAATGGGAGTTCATTCATGATTTGGCTCTCTGTTTGTCTGTTGCTGGTGTATAAGAATGCTTGTGATTTTTGCACGTTGATTTTGTATCCTGAGACTTTGCTGAAGTTGCTTATCAGCTTAAGGAGATTTTGGGCTAAAACAATGGGGTTTTTTAAATATACAATCATGTCATCTGCAAACAGGGACAATTTGACTTCTTCTTTTCCTAACTGAATACCCTTTATTTCTTTCTCTTGCCTGATTGTCCTAGCCAGAACTTCCAACACTATGTTGAATAGGAGTGGTGAGAGAGGGCATCCCTGTCTTGTGCCAGTTTTCAAAGGGAATGCTTCCAGTTTTTGCCCATTCAGTATGATATTTGTTGTGGGTTTGTCATAAATAGCTCTTATTATTTTGACATATGTTCCATAAATACCGAATTTATTGAGAATTTTTAGCATGAAGGGCTGTTGAATTTTGTCGAAGGCCTTTTCTGCATCTATTGAGATAATCATGTGGTTTTGTCTTTGGTTCTGTTAATATGCTGGATTACGTTTATTGATTTGCATATGTTGAACCAGCCTTGCATCCCAAGGATGAAGACCACTTGATCATGGTGGATAAGCTTTTTGATGTGCTGCTGGACTTGATTTGCCAGTATTTTATTGAGGATTTTGCGTTGATGTTCATCAGGGATATTGGTCTAAAATTCTCTTTTTTTGTTGTATCTCTGTCAGGCTTTGATATCAGGATGATGTTGGCCTCGTAAAATGAGTTAGGGAGGATTCTCTCTTTTCTATTGATTGGCATAGTTTCAGAAGGAATGGTACCAGCTCCTCCTTGTACCTCTGGTAGAATTCGGCTGTGAATCCATCTGGTCCTGGACTTTTTTTGGTTGGTAGGCTATTAATTGTTGCCTCAATTTCAGAGCCTGCTATTGGTCTATTCAGGGAATCAACTTCTTCCTGGTTTAGTCTTGGGAGAGTGTAAGTGTCCAGGAAATTATCCATTTCTTCTAGGTTTTCCAGTTTATTTGCATAGAGGTGTTTATAGTATTCTCTGATGGTAGTTTGTATTTCTGTGGGGTCAGTGGTCCCCTTTACCATTTTTTATTGCATCTATTTGATTCTTCTCTCTTTTCTTCTTTATTAGTCTTTCTAGCGGTCTATCAATTTTGTTGATCTTTTCAAAAAACCAGCTCCTGGATTCATTGATTTTTTGGAGGGTTTTTTGTGTCTCTATCTCCTTCAGTTCTGCTCTGATCTTAGTTATTTCTTGCCTTTTGCTAGCTTTTGAATGTGTTTGCTCTTGCTTCTCTAGTTCTTTTAATTGTGATGTTATGGTGTCAATTTTAGATCTTTACTGCTTTCTCTTGTGGGCATTTAGTGCTATAAATTTCCCTCTACACACTGCTTTAAATGTGTGCCAGAGATTCTGGTATGTTGTGTCTTTGTTCTCATTGGTTTCAAAGAACATCTTTATTTCTGCCTTCATTTTGTTATGTACCCAATAGTCATTCAGGAGCAGGTTGTTTAGTTTCCATGTACTTGAGTGGTTTTGATTGGGTTTCTTAGTCCTGAGTTCTAGTTTGATTGCACTGTGGTCTGAGAGACAGTTTGTTATAATTTGCGTTCTTTACATTTGCTAAGGAGTGCTTTACTTCCAATTATGTGATCAATTTTGGAATAAGTGTGATGTGATGCTGAGAAGAATGTATATTCTGTTGATTTGGGGTGGAGAGTTCTGTAGATGTCTATTAGGTCCACTTGGTGCAGAGTTGAGTTCAATTCCTGGATATCCTTGTTATCTTTCTGTCTCGTTGATCTGTCTAATGCTGACAGTGGGTTGTTAAAGTCTCCCATTATTATTGTATGGGAGTCTAAGTCTCTTTGTAAGTCTCTAAGGACTTGCTTTATGAATCTGGGTGCTCCTGTATTGGGTGCATATATTTTTAGGATATGTAGCTCTTCCTGATGAATTGATTCCTTTACCATTATGTAATAGCCTTCTTTGTCTCTTTTGATCTTTGATGGTTTAAAGTCTGTTTTATCAGGGACTAGGATTGCAACCCCTGCTTTTTTTTGTTTTTCATTTGCTTGGTAGATCTTCCTCCATCCCTTTATTTTGAGTTTGTGTGTGTCTCTGTATGTTAGATGGGTCTCCTGAATACAGCAAACTGATGGGTCTTGACTCTTTAACCAATTTGCCAGTCTGTGTCTTTTAATTGGACCATTTAGTCCATTTACATTTAAGATTAATATTGTTATGTGTGAACTTGATCCTGTCATTATGATATTAGCTGGTTATTTTGCTCGCTAGTGATGCAGTTTCTTCCTAGCATCGATGGACTTCATATTTTGACATGTTTTTGCAATGGCTGGTACCTGTTGTTCCTTTCCATGTTTAGTGCTTCCTTCAGGATCTCTTGTAGGACAGGCCTGGTGGTGACAAAATCTCTCAGCATTTGCTTGTCTGTAAAGGATTTTATTTTTCCTTCACTTATGAAAGTTAGTTTGGGTGGGTATGAAATTCTGGGTTGAAAATTCTTTAAGAATGTTGAATATTGGCCCCCACTCTCTCCTGGCTTAGAGAGTTTCTGCCGAGAGGTCTGCTGTTAGTTTAATGGGCTTCCCTTTGTGCGTAACCAGACCTTTCTCTCTGGCTGCCCTTAACATTTTTTCCTTAATTTCAACTTTCGTGTATCTGACAATTATGTGTCTTGGGATTGCTCTTCTCGAGGAATATCTTTGTGGCGTTCTCTGTATTTCCTGAATTTGGATGTTGGCCTGTCTTACTAGGTTGGGGAAGTTCTCCTGGATGATATCCTGTAGAGTGTTTTGCAACTTGGTTCCATTTACCCCGTCACTTTCAGGCACTCCAATCAGACGTAGATTTGGTCTTTTCACATAATCCCATACTTCTTGGAGGCTTTGTTCATTTCTTTTTACTCTTGTATTTGCCACACTTCTCTTCTTGCTTCATTTCATTCATTTGATCTTCAATCGCTGATACTCTCTTCCAGTTGATCGAGTTGGTTACTGAAGCTTGTGCATTTGTCACATAATTCTCGTGTCATGGTTTTCATCTCTATCAGTTCTTTTATGGTCTTCTCTGCATTGATTATTCTAGTTATCCATTCATCCATTCTTTTTTCAAGGTTTTTAGTTTCTTTGTGCTGGTTACGTAGTTCCTCTTTTAACTCTGAGAAGTCTGGTTGACTGAAGCCTTCTTCTCTCAGCTCGTCAAAGTCTTTCTCTGTCCAGCTTTGTTCCGTTGCTGGCGATGAGCTGTGTTCCTTTGGAGGGGGAGATGCACTCTGATTTTTTGAATTTCCAGCTTTCCTGCACTGCTTTTTCCCCATCTTTGTGGTTTTATCTGCCTTTGGTCTTTGATGATGGTGACGTACTGATGGGGTTTTGGTGTGGGTGTCCTTTCCGTTTGTTAGTTTTCCTTCCAACAGTCAGGACCCTCAGCTGTAGGTCTGCTCAAATTTGCTTGAGGTCCACTCCAGACCCTGTTTGCTTGGATATCAGCAGCGGAGGCTGCAGAAGATAGAATATTGCTGAACAATATTATTGCTGTCTGATTTTTTCTCTGGAAGCTTCATCTCAGGGGTGTACCCCACCGTGTGAGGTGTGAGATGTCAGTCTGCACGTAGTGGGGAATGTCTCCCAGTTAGGCTACTCAGGGGTCAGGGACCCACTTGAGCAGGCAGTCTGTCCATTCTCAGATCTCAACCTCTGTGCTGGAAGATCCGCTGCTCTCTTCAAAGCTATCAGACAGGGGCATTTACCTCTGCCGTGGTTTCTGCTGCCTTTTGTTTAGCTATGCCCTGTCCCCAGAGGAGGAGTCTACAGAAGCAGGCCAGCCTCCTTGAGCTGCAGTGGGCTCCACCCAGTTCGAGCTTCCCGGCAACTTTGTTTACCCACTTAAGCCTCAGCAATGGCGGACGCCCCTGCCCCAGTCTCACTGCTGCCTTGCAGTTAGATCTCAGACTGCTGTGCTAGCAATGAGGGAGGCTCCATGGGCGTGGGATCCTCTGGGCCAGGTGTGGGATATAGTCTACTGATGTGCCGTTTGCTAAGACCCTTGGTAAAGCACAGTATTAGGGTGGGAGTTACCTGATTTTCCAGGTGTTGTGTGTCTCAGTTTCTCTTGGCTAGGAAAAGGGATTCCCTTCCCCCTTGTGCTTCCCAGGTGAGGCAATGCCTCGCCCTCCTTCAGCTCTCGCTGGTTGGGCTGCACCAGCTGACCAGCACCGATTGTCTGGCACTCCCCAGTGAGATGAACCCAGTATCTCAGTTGAAAATGCAGAAATCACCCATCTTCTGTGTCACTCACGCTGGGAGCTGGAGGCTGGAGCTGTTCGTATTCAGCCATCTTAGGCGTGCCCTCTCTCATTTCCTCTTTAAAACTTTCTTTGATGCCATAGGTTAGTCCTATGGCATTCATGTAAAACTCATATTCATTTAGCAATATTTCCTAAGTGTCTCTTGTGGTGTTAGGGAACTCTGCTAGTGCTACATAAGGGCGCTTTAGAGAACTGACCCTACTTTTGCTTGTTTGCTTCTATTAGTAGTCTCATACTTTTGAATTTTACAGATATTTAACATTTAAAAAATGAAGACTAACAAAAATTTCCCAATTTTTCTCTTCTAAGTAAAAGCATAATAAATAATTGCCACAATTCTTTTACAAAAGAAAGGGCATTTTGATTACCAAATATATAATCTCAAGATTTTGAAAAAAAGTAATAAATTAGGCTTTGTGGAAAACTTCATGGAGGGTTTCTGTGTAAATTAGGGAACAGGCATTGGGGAATCCATTGATTTATACATATTTTTACCCCAATTGGATAGTTGTTAGATGCTATTTCTTATTCAGTTGTGCATCTCTAGTGCAGTGCCCAGTGTTTTATAGGAAGTACTCAATTAATATTTATGAATGAGAAAGTGAATCTGCCTCTGAGCAAATACCTCTGAGACCTATGGTAATGCCTACAGTAGGGAGCACCTATGAGACAACACCAACAGTGGTAAGAAAGTGTGGTGGAGGGGTGTGTATTTGTATGTTTATGTGTGTGAACTAATATAATTTACTTTAACAGTTTGCCAGGCACCAACCATTCTGATTTTGTAGGGAAATATTAGTGAGACTGTCTTCTAGGGGAACAGGGGAGGAGGCAGGGGCAGGATCTAAGATATTGAGACATATCTCATGTGTACTGTAAAAATATTTCATGTCACATCTGAAGTGTATTAAGATTATAGTAAGTATAGTTACTATAAATAGATAACATTCATTGAGTACTTATAAAGTGCCAGACACTGTTCTAAGCTCTTTGCATTCACTAGGTGACTTAATCACTACAACAACCTATTGAGATAGACTCACTTTCTATTCCCTTCTACAGATGAGAAAACTGAAGCTTGCAGAGGTTAAGTGACTTGCCCCCGGTCACACAGTTAGTCAGTGGTAGAGGTAGGTTTCAACTATGGTCTAGTTGTTTTTAGAGCTCATCAAAACTCTGAGGTCCCTTTCTAGCCACCTATTTCTATGATGAACATAGTTTTATATGACTTGGTTTTCATTTTTAATTTTAGAAAATTAAAATGTTTTCTCTTAGGATTTTAAAGCTGTTAGGGCATTCAGTTTTTCTACTTATTAATAAAAGCTATGTGACCATAAGCAAGTTCCATAACCTCTTTGAACTTCAAGTTCTACATCTCTAAAATGGAGGTGAAAGTCTTTTTCTGTGTGTTTTTTGGAGGATTAAATGGATAGTGTATAAAAATAGCTAGCAAAGGGTCTGGATTATGAAGGGGCTTGAACAAATGTTAATTCACTAGGCCCCATAGGGCCTAGTAACATAAAATGACATTTTTAAGTTAAAATAATATCAAATATTAGTAATAGGATGAGAGCAAAGAGATCATCACTCTGGTGGATAAAGGTGCCTGTATTTACAGAATTCCTTAGAGAGCCACGAGGATTATCTTTGCTGCAGCCCTCATTTTAATTAAGAGCATAGAGATCTGACATTTCAGCATAGGAAGAAGCTTGCATTTGATTTACAGCACGGATGCACATTTTCAGCATCCAAACATTCCATTCCTTGGCTAAAGATATAAAGAGCTACTTCGGCAAACCTGATCTTGCAGAATAAATGGAAAATGCTTAATCATTTAAAAAGATATACAAAAGAATGGAAAGATCAAAGCATGCACATATACCAGTGAGGAAAGCTAACTGGCAGAAAGTCTCTACTTTTTGAAAGGCTGACAAATGACTTCAGTTAGACAGGGTAAAAAACCAAAACAATCCATCTATCATTCTTTACATATAAACACATATAGAAATTAAGCACACACATGTACATGTAATCTCATTTTTGATAAAACTATTGTTTATGGAGAAAATTAAGTTGTGGAACAATGTATAAAATATAAACTTATTTCATAAAAATAATGTCAGGCTCCACGTATATCTGAAAATATATACGTTTGTAAGAACATGGAGAAGGTATGAAAGGTTTATGCCAGGTTGTCACCTTGGGTACCCCAGGACAGGTCACTCTGGAGGGAGTTTGTGGGAAGTTTTTGTTCCTTAATCATCTTTGTATTCTTTTGCCAAATATAATGACTAGTTAAAGACAAAAAGTTTTTACATTTACATTTCTTTATTATTAATTTACCCATTGAATTCCAGTAACCAAATATATAATATTGGCATGCTACTTCCTTCCTTTTGAACCTCAGCACTATCTTCTGTTCTCAAGTATTAATACTTATCTTACAGTATGGCTGTAAAGCTTAAATGAGATCAGATATAGAAAGTCTTAATAAATGGCAAAGTGATGTATAAGTGTATCTTACTATTTATTCACAAGTATTTTGTGATTTTGCTGCCTATCAGAGGACAATGACACACTTACAATGCACTTGAGGCAAAACTACAATAAGGTTGAATGGAACCCAGAAGCTTCAGTTAGCATCCAAAACAACACCTGACATGTTAGTCAAATGTGATTTATTTCTGGTAATCAGAGCAAATTCAATTAACCAACAGGCATATCTGACCTGGTGTAGTCGTCGTCAACAAGCATGTGCTTTGGAATTGGTGAGTACCTTCCCGGAGAGATGGGTGGCAGGGAGGTTTTATATTCTAAAGTGCCATTGTTGCCAGAGAGTAGATGGTTTTCCATTGGTGGAGAATAAGCTAAGAGGTGGGGGAAAAGGAGAAAAGAAACCTGTTATGTGGGTGATTCAATGTGTCATGCTATACTTCAGAAAAATGTATTAAAAACAGAAAGGCTTTGCTGCATGCCAAGGATTTTCTTGTCCTCCAAGAGGGAGGAGTTGCCGTTTATTTGCATTTAATATATACAAGCACATGGTAACCTTTAGGATAGGAAAGACTTAATAATAGTTAAGTCTGTAATGCCAGTTAGTATAATTTGGAGAAAATAAGAACAGGAGAAGACATCCAGCACACATATTTTCAGAACAATGATTAATTTTCTATTGAAATAAAATGTTAGCTTTCTAATTGCAGAGCTCACATTGTTTTCACATAATTAATGTCCAATCATCGAGAACAAAAGCCTCCTAAGGAGCAGATTCTCCTATGAGACTTTCTCCCAAAATATACTCTATTCCCATCCCACAAAGGCCAAGAACTCTGTCCTTTCTTTTTTATTCCTCCTTCCTAATGTTTCTCCCTTTTAGGTGACTGAAAACACCTCCTAACTGGGTCTCTTGCTTCTTTCTCTCTCCTCAAATCCATTTTATTTGTTGAGATGAGGTAAACCTTCCTGAAATTCAGCTTGACCACACTATTCTCTTACTTAAATGTTCTCCGTTGTTGTTATATATTTAATATAGTATAAACTCACCTCTTTGCCATTCTTGCAAGATCAATCAATTTTAATATCCCCCCAACACATATCCTATTGTCCTCAACAATAGCCTGTGCTTCCTGACATCTGTACCATCTACCTATAATTTGTGTCTCATACCTAACCCATCTCAGATGTTGAAATCTCATTCTGAAGATGCAACTGAAATGCCATCCTATGCAAAAAGATTTTTCTCATGTTCCAAAGACAAATGATATATCTCTTTTCTTTGACTTCCCAAATAACATTTAACATTTATATTTACCTCTCCCATGGCATATACATACCTCTTATTCTGCCAAATATGCTTCTATTTATATATCTGAGTTAGCCTTCCTCCCAGCAAAACTCTTTGAAGGCCATGATTCTATCTCCTCTGTATCACACATATTACCTTACAATGTGTCTTGTACATACTGAAATTACTCAATACATATTTCTTAGGTTTATTAGGTAGTTTGGTTTTCTCCTTTTTCTCTCTTTGACATTAACCTTATATGCCCTCCATGAAGTGGCTCACAGACTATCAGGGCTGATTTTGCAACATTTGTCCACTTTGAAAAGCTCTGAAAGTTAAAACTCTTTCATATTCTAAGGTAAGGCTGATCTCAATGTACTGCCAGCTTGAAAACATACATATTTTGGAGGTAAGTTGTTTTAGAATCATCATTAAGAAAAGCAATAGCTAATGCAATGGGCAGGAAACAAAATTATTCAACACTTAACATTTCTCTCAAGAGAAACGTGTAAATCTGAGATAAGTTAAACAATTTGCTGGAGACCGTAGTACTAATCAGTGGCCAGTTCTGAAGACGTTCCAAGTTTCCAGTCTCACAAATGGACTTTCAACATTTCAGAATGAGCAAGCTTACTACTGTTGATACAAATGTCCCTTACATTTACATAACAAAGTAAATTGCTTCTAAATCTAGTCTTCAAAGACAGAAACTTAGTTAAGATTCGTGTTGACCTATTAAGAAGAGGAGGACACATGAGGCTTAGGCTACGGTGGATTTTTTGAGGACTCCAGCATAGTGTCTCATTAGTTGTTAGCTGTTGCCCCAGAAGTCTCACTTCCAGCTCACCTCTATTTCCATAGTGACTGATAATTTTTTCCAGCTTTCTTGCCAATATAACAAATTCAAGTAAAGTAAAAGCTATGATGATGGTGATTGAGGATCTTGATTTCACCATTCAATTGCAAGATCCCCTTTTTCAGGAAGAATCATAGAGCTACCTCTGGTCTATTTGCCAGTCTCTCTTTTCTAGTCTACTACTACAGAGATCTGAAGTTGGAAGAAAGAATATGATGGCATGAGAGTGATCATGCTTTAGGAGCTTGAGAAATAGCCTTTCAAAATGTGTTGCCCATAGACTACTGTAATCACACTGTTCTCAACATTAAGCCTTTCCATAACAGTGGGCATGCCAACTCATTAGGATATCTCACCTTCAAACAGTAGGTAAGGGCCTGCAAGGCAACATAGGAGTGGAGCTTAGGATACTCCCTCTAAAGTATTTCCAGAAGTTAACCAAGAGGGAAGGTACAAGCAGAACACTTTGTCAATAGTTTTATAGAATTTCAGTTTTGCAAGTCTGGCATGCTATTTGAAGATGACAATGGTACTTACAGTGAGTAATATCAGGTGGACCATAAGGATCAGTCATATAAATGGTAGTGGGTTTGCCAACTTTTAAATAAACTACCTCTGATGTGTTCTTCAATATTGCTACTGCCTCTTCATGTGTTACTTCTTCTAAACTGTAGTTGTTTACCTGAAAAGGGGAAAAAAATCAACAATAGAGTTAAATCTATGCAGCAGAAGAAAAATATTCAGGCAAGAAGATTCCTGGAATTATAAATTGTGATAATTACTGTCTGGTATCTTTGACAGAACAGATGAATTAAATGCATTAGTCAAAGCAGATAAGTACAATCATTGATGCTATAAAAGAAAGTTGCTTCTGCCTTTTTAAAATGAGGAAGTGATATACTATAATGGAATTCAGAATAGTATTTGTGGAAAGGAAAATAAGGAGTCAAATGCCTTTTTTGTTATGCTATAGTTTCTATGACACAAAAGTAACACATATTCATGGAAGAAAACTTAGAAAAAGAAGAAAATAAAAATCATTCATAATCTCCCTACTTAGATTTATTTCCTTAAAACAATTTTGACTTTATTATACACGTTGTTTTGGAACCTGCTTTTTAAAACTAGAGGGACTAGTTGTTCGTAACAGCAATGTAGTTTAACAACATGACTTTTGTTTTCTGCAGAGCATTATGTTGCATGACTACAGTATAATGATCTAACAAGTTTCTTACTAGTGCATGTTTAGTTTGCTCCTAATTTTTTACAACTATAAATAATGTTCTAATAATTCTTTTTCTATATTTGTGCAGAACTCTGATAATTTCTTTGATACAGATTTACCCATACAAGTGAAACTACTGGACCAAACTACATGAACATTATCAGGGCTTTTGATACCTAGTATGAAAGTACCTCTTTCCCTCTGGAAAGATGAACCGGTTTACCCTCATACCAGCACTATATGAGAGCCCTCATTTCCCTATAGCTTTGCCAAACCTTGATTTTTTTTCACTTTAAAATCGTTCTTATCAGAATGTCATTTAATATGAGTCTATTTGGAACACAGGTCTTTTCAGGTGAGCAAGTTCAAGGGTACCCTATTGTCATTGCGTTAACAGAAATGCCTCTTTCTTTATTGCACGGAAAAGCCTATGATACAAATGCAATTCTGACTTCATGGCAGTGCCATTACAGTGGGTCTCTGCACCACAATCACTTCTCTGAAATGATTTTAAGATAATCTCTCTAAAAAGACTTAAACTTTGAGGAAATTAGAATAAACATTAATTCACCAAGTATTTCAAATACCTAGGTTATCCTCATCTGGCTACTATTAAAAAAAATTTATTGTGTATATTTCAGGTTCACAGCATGATGTTATGTCACATATATAGATAATAAAATGGTTACTATAGTGAAGCCAATTAACATATCTATCATCAGTTACAATTTTGTGTGACAAGAGCAGCTAAAATCTACTTATTTCACAGAATTCCTAATATAATACAATTTTATTAACTATAGTCTTTATGTTGCACATTAGACCTCTAGACTTGTTCATCCTACATATCTGCTACTTTTTATCCTTTCACCTATATCTCCCTCTTTCCCACCTCCCCCTGTAACCACTGTTTTATCCTCTATATCTATATATTTGACTCTTATTTTTTAAGATTCCACATATAAGAGAGATCACGCAATATTGTTCCTTCTGTTCTGGCTTACTTCATTTAGCATAATGTCCTCCAAGTCTATCCATATTGTGGTAAATGGCAGGATCTCCCATTTTTTAAGGCTGAATATTTCATTGTGCATATATACCACATTTTCTTTATCCTTTCGTCCACTGACAGACACGTAGGTTGTTGTCATATCTTGGCTATTGTAAATAATGCTGCATTGAACATGGGAGTGCAGATATCTTTACAAGGTGGTGATTTAATCTTCTTTGGGTATATAACAAGACCAGAGATTGCTGGGTCACACGCTAAATCTATTTTTAATTTATGTAGGAGCCTGCATACTGCTTTCCATAATGGCTATACCAGTCTACATCCCAGTCAATAGCGTACAAGTGCTCCTTTTTCTCTGCATCCTCACCAACAGTTGTTATTCTCATCTTTTTGATAATAGCCATCCTAACAGCTGTGAAGTGATATCTCATGGCAGTTTAGATTTGCATTTCCTTGATGATTAGTGTTATTAGGCACCTTTTTGTATACCTGTTGGACATTTTTGTATCTTCTTTGGAGAAATAAGTAACTATTCATGTCCTTTGTTCATTTTTAAAATTCTGTTAATTGTTTTTCTACTATTGAGTTGTATCAGTTCTTTATAAATTTTGGTTATTAACCTATCATCAGATATATGGTTTGCAATTTTTCCCCCAATTTGTTTCATTTTGTTGTTTCCTTTGCTTTGCAGAAGATTTTGAGGTTAATGTAGTCCTATTTATTTTTACTTTTGTAGCCTGAGCTTTTAATGTGATATCCAAAACAACACTGCCAATGCCAAGGTCAAGGAAGCTGTTCCCTTCTGTTCTTTTCTAGAAATTTTATGGTTTTAGGTTTTACATTTAGGTCTTTTAGCCAAATTGAGCTGATTTTTGAATATGGCGTTAGAGTCAAATTTCATTCTTTTGCACGTGGAGATTCCATTTTCCCAGTATCATTCATTGAAAAGACTAGCCTTTCTTCATCATGTTCTTTTATTTACTTTGTCAAAAATTAGTTGACCATATATGTTTGGATTTATTTGGCTACTATTTCTTTAATGACATAATTGTTTAATTACTTTCCAATGGCATAATGTAAAATTAAATGTGCCAGAAGCATTGGACTGAATTCCTATAGTACATATTATCTATACTATCTAGCACTTTAGCTATACCATATTTCACAGCACTACTATTCATAATCTTTATTATTTTGCTCCATGTTGCTATATAAGTTCCATGTGCTAGTTAATCCTTGGTGATGTAGCCCAGGTTAGGGACTGTGGAACTGGAGAGAAATGAACCTGACTGATGTGTTTGAATGCTGACTGTGAGTTCTCCATTAGCCATAAGCTTCTCCAGCACCTCTCACATTTCTCTTCTAGATAAGAGACATTCCCTTATTTCTTTTTTCATTTCAGTGTCTGGCATTTGTTTATTCACTGATCAAATGTTTCCTGCATACCTGTTATGTGTTGGACTCTGTGCCAGATAATAGAGATATCATAAATAATAAAAATGATAATCAATAATCATAGCAAACACTTATATAGCCCATATTACACACCAGGCACTATTTTAAAGTATTTTACATATATTAACACAATCAAACCTTCACAATAACTTATGAGGTAGCTATTATAATTACCTTATTTTACAGATGAGAAAAGTATGTTTCCAAGAGGTTAAGAAACTTTCCCCAAGTCATTGATCTGGTAAGTGTCAGAGGCAGAATTCAAAGCTAGACAGTTTGGCTCCAGAAACCATACTGTTAACCACTCAGTTTTACTACTTCTTCCAGATAGACAAGGTCCTTGCTTTCATGAAACCCACATTCTAATAATACACAATTGTTTGTGGAATGGATGGATAGAAGAATAGACTCATGCAGAGAGGGAGAATGTAGAGGAACTTCAGGTATGGAGAACACAGTTGATAATGGCAGCTCTTAATAACACAGAAATAACTAAATGATAATAATAAGAACTAATGTTTATTTAATACCTGCATGTCATATATTTTAGGAGTACTATGTCATATATTTTGAAATGAATCATATAACTTATCATCAGAATAGCTCCAGGAGGTAGATACTATTAATCAGGGAAATTTTACAGATGAGAAAAACTGTTGTTTAAAGAGATTAACTTGCAACAAAGAGGTCACACTACCTCCAATTGTCAAAGCCATCAGTTGGATCACAAGCCTCCTTAAGAGATGAAAATGAGATTATATTTGTATGTTGATTCGTTAAAAGCTAGGGCTCATATTACCTGTTCTTTCTCCCTTTAGGAGAACAGGGTTTCTTTCCAAGTTTACATATAAAAGTAGAATAAATTCCAAAGTTTTATAAAAGCTTGAGGAATCATTATATTTCCCACATAATCCAGTGGTTATAGTATATTGCATCATCCTAATACACTGACCAGTCAAAAAATAAATAAGTAAAATGGAAAGCAGCTTAATAAATCTCACTGTCTCTTCAAAACCTTCTTACATCTGATTAATCACTTATTTTAGGGCAGTTACCACTTGTGCCTAGATAATGACTTATTTTTTATTCTTTTTATTTTTTTGAGATGGAGTTTTGCTCTTATTGCCCAAGCTGGAGTGCAATGGCACGATCACTTCAACCTCTGCCTCCCGGGTTCAAGCAATTCTCCTGCCTCAGCCTCCTGAGTAGCTGGGATTACAGGCATGAGCCACCACTCCCACCTAATTTTGTATTTTTAGTAGAGACAGCGTTTCACCATGTTGGCCAGGCTGGTCTCAAACTCCTGACCTCAGGTGATCCACCCACCTTGGCCTACCAAAGTGCTGAGATTACAGGCGTGAGCCACCGTACCTGGCCGATAATGAACATTTACTTGTGATGGTCTACAGTTTAAAATGTATATGAAAGTGGTTGTTTTCTCTAAAAAAAAAAAAAAAAAAAAAAAAGATTGCCTAAGGCAGCTTTTAATACGGTGACTGTGGCCCACAGAAACATCTCTACTGAGAGAACAGAAAAGAAACAGCATCTGGTGCCATAACACAGGAGAAATGAGAAGTCAATAATAATTAAAAATAAAAACCAAAGGCTAGAAACTAACTAGATTAGATTATAAGTGACACTTATAACAGACCAAAGCTCTGTTTCTGACAAGGGCTTATTGTCTCTCTCCCCAGAGTACGGAAAGTACACAGCTCATTAGATTATCAGTGAAAGAGAAATGTGGTCAATGCTTATTAAATTGCATATTTCGCCATTTTTAAGGTGGGCAGTGAAATGATCCAGAAAATATTTCCTTCAACAGCATTTTCATAGAGTGACTTTGCTAACAGAGTCTTCAGACCACTAGGAAAATTTTTAGATCATAAAGCAGAAGTTGAGGGAAAGGTAGTGGTGAGAAATGGGGCAAGAGGATATTGGGGAGAATAATAATAGTAGTTTAAAATAGTGGTAGTTCACTCGGTTTCTATTTGGTGACTGAAATATTGAAAAATTTACATAGATTTCAGTCACAGAACAGGTGGTATTATGATATTGGCAACAGAATGTAGTGATTAAAAGCACGTGCTTTTGAGTCATGCATACTGAAACCTGGACCCCGGTGCTTCCTAGCTGTGTGATTTGGGGAGACTTGTTTAACCTTGTAAGCTTTAGTTTTGACATCTGTAAAACAGGAATGATAGCAGTTACTGCTTCAAAAGACTATTGATTTAAATGTGTTGTCCTATATAAAGTGACAGGCATAGTACAGTTCTTGATGTTAGCTCTTATCACTAATACTATTGTTATTATCTGTAAACAGGATTTCTTGGTGAAAATTTTCGCTGATCATTTTCTTATAAACATCTGTGAACTGATGAGTTTAATTAGGGTGCTGCTGATGAAGCTTCTGTGTGGTCTTTTTAAAAATTCAGAATAGTACCGGATTTGGACCAAAAAGTGCTCTTTTGTGCTGAAGTCTTCAAAATGTTTTCCACAAAAGTGAGTTTGTTTGGGTTAATTATGTGTGTGCATTATCCTATGAACTCTCAAGATAAAGGGCCTACAGCTGGAGCTGATTGTGTGCAGTGAGAAGGGACATTACACTGATTGGCTAGTTGCTCTTGTCATTGTTTGTCATTGTTTTTTTTTTTTATTCTTTTTTTTTCATTTGCATCAAGTAGCTGCCTATAATGGTGAACACTGAGCAACTGGCCTGGTTTCAAGGAAAAAAATCATGTGAGTTTGATTGAAGTGCTCTCTGTGGGGTGCAACACACAGAGGGGGACATATGTGCGGCCTGGCTGTGTGTTTGCTAATAGGAAAGAGGACTGAGGCCAAGAAAGAGAGGCTGGAGGTGAGATGACTCATTCTCTCAAACAGAAGAGGGAGCACTGAATTTGAACATGATGCAGACAAAGGAAGGCAAACCAGCTGAAGAAAGAGGTGCCAACAGACTTGCAAGGAGGCATGGCAAGTTTTGTGGGAATTTGAATGTGTGTAAGCAAACATAAATGTGATAATACAAAGGTGGGAGGTGTGGGGGCATGAGAATATGATAATAAAGAGGAATGGGCAATATAGAGATGGCGAGATACTGACCTTTCCATGTTCTTGCAGGAATATCAGTATGGTGGGATAAACTGGGAGGTGATTATAGACATTAAGGTTACCTAAGTCATAGTACAAGGAAATGTGGAACTCCAGAATCATTGGTAAGAAAACTCTAAAGTTAACTTTTAAAAAGGAAACAAAGTGGCTGATCATTAGGTTGTAAGATAAATTACAAAGCAGACCAATGCAATGTAGTAATGCCAATGCTATGAACATAAATATGCATAAACCAAGGATTAAAATCTCCACAGTACTCTGAAATTAACTATTATAATAAAAGGTATTCAAAATAATAACTATTAATAAATAAAAGGCATGTTAGTAATGATTGTCTTTGGATAATAAATATTTTCTTGTTTTTCATCTTTTCAGAAATGAATATGTATGTTATAGTTAGAGCAAAATTAACTCTAAATGAGAAAGAACAAAAACTTTAAGAAAGAACAGAAGCTAAGTACAGTGGTCTCATTATGGGACACACATAGCATCTTCTCATGAGTAATGAAAATCGGAATGGGAAAAAAGAAAGTTAATTTCTCAAGCCCAATGAATAGACTTAAATTTACTAGAAATAACAGTCACATGTTAAACCTTGCTGTTTCTAGAAATGAAGGCAACTTGATACAGTGAGAGTAATTTTCAATGTACAATCAGATCGGATCTGGTTTATTTCCTAGTTTCATGAATTTAAGTCAGTTAACATATTTACTAAGAATTCATTTTCTTACATGTAAAATGGGAATTATACTTATTTATTTGTTGATTTGTGTTTATGAGAAAAGAATGATACCATGAAGTTGAAAAGACTCTGTATGATATAAAGTAGCATACAAATAGAAATCAAACAGCCATAATCAGACATCATGCTTTGTTGATCTTGCTGCTGTTCAGGGCTCTTTATGTGGAAATCATCACTCCCTACATTGTGAAACACTTATTCCTACAGTGCCACTTCCCACCTCCAGGAATGACCTTCTCAAGGGCAACTGATTAGATCATATTCATCTCTACTCCCCTAGCTGATGTAATATAAATACTTGGCACTTAATAAGTGTTGAAGTAGTAAGCTAAGTTTTTAAAAAATGATTGCAGAACACCAAAGGAAAAGCAATCAAAATTCCCTATTTTATAGAAAGAATGAAGCATTTGTGTTGCATTCTATTTTGTATTTGTGTTGAGTCAGAGAGGAAAGCAATAAGAATGAAGGTCATTCAAGCAACAATACACATTTATTGGATACTTGCTCTGTGCCAGGCACAGGATATGAGGATGAAAAGCTAGTACAGAATGTTAGCACCAGATCATACTAGTTTATAAGGTACACAGTCAAAGCTCCATCACTGTGATTTTATTCTTCCTTCATTAATCATTAATTCATTTCTTAACCTTTTACTCCATATAAAGAGAGAGAGCAAGCAAGAATGGTTATTTTGATTTACTCAAATTTCTTCTCTAGCAGAGGTCACCAAAATGGACAGTATGATATGAACCCTAGGGCAATCCACTGGGTACAAGAGGAAAACATTCACATTTCTATTAATATTAATCACATTGATATTTATATTTCTTTTTCCATTTTCATATGTTTTAAAATGTGAACAATATATTAGCATAGTGATATATATGTAATTTAGAGGAGAGAAATATATTAGTGGCAACCTTTTGTATTTTACTGATAGAGTGTGCTATTAAGATAATTTTAAAATGACAGCAACATATGATATTTATAGAGCAAATTCTATAAAGAGGGCTATTACACTGAGTATAAGCAAAATAAAAAAGAATGCCATAGGAGGTTCTAACCCTTAAATAAAATATGTCATTGCAATTACATTGTATTATAACTTATTACATTTGAGATAAATTAGAGGAGAGTTCAAGCAACAGTTGTCCAGGTTTTATCCTGCTGTTTCAGAAGTAACTCTAACCTCAGGGGACAGAATTTTGAGAGTGAACTGTTCTAAATTTTTTTAGCCAATTGCAGGAAATTGCTAAATTATACTGGCTTGATAGAATGAGCGCTACCACCAAAGTTGTCCTTAGGAGATGCAGTGGTAGCAGCAGAATGGGTTAGGGTGTGGTTAGATCAAGGTAGGATGGTGGTTCTTAATCTGGCTGCACATTAAAATCATTTGGGAAACCTAAAAAAATAAAAATAAAATGAAGTATGATCCCTACCCCAGAAATCCTGATTTGATTATTCAGGGCTGACTGAGGATTGGGTATTCATAGTGTTCAAGAGCTTACCTTGGGATTCAAACATGGACCCCAAAATCAAGAATCAGAGATGCTGACAAAACCAGTGAAAGGAATTTAACTTTAGGACATCAAAATCTATGTATGAATCCAATTTTACAATTTACTAGTTATGTAATGTTGGAAATCCCTTTGTCATCTCTGAGTTCTAACTTTCTCTTCTGAAAAATAAGAATAACAGTAACGACTGTCCTAACTACCTCTCAAAGATGGTGGTTAAGAATAAATGAGGTGTTGTAGGCAAAAGATCTTTTCAAGATGAAAGCAATGTGTTGTTGGTAGGAAAGAGACATGCTCAGAGAGTTACAGGTCTTGGTTCTAAGATATCTAAGATTGGTATAACCAATAAATGTGCTTTAATATCCCATTCGTTATTCAGATAATTTCTACATATTCACAGTGTCTTCAATTTGATTTTCTTATTGATACTTGGATGAAATCAGGCAATTTTGTAAATTTACCAAAAACAACAATAATTTCAGTCATCACAACTAATACTCATTCAGAAACTTGCATTGTTTCTACTCATATTTCCTAAAAGTATTTGATGTCTTTAATATACGATACTTATTTTCAAATAAAAATAAGAGATGCTCACACATAGCACATCCCGAGTATATTCCACCAAACACTAGTTTTAGGTGTTTTGTTAAGTATTACTCTAAGAAGAAGATTCCATGATAAAACAGATATGTTAATCAAAATCAAGTCGCTTACTTGACGGCAGGACTTCATAGAATTTTTAATATGCTAAAATTCATTGAGAATCTACAAGAGGATTGGGATACAAGTTGTAGAATTCAGCAAATGTATTTGGTCACAGAGTCTATTCATGTGACACAGAAAAGAGAACAATATTTTAAAGCATACTTTTGGAAATACCAATCTAATATAATGCTACTATGGTATAGAGGTCAAAACAGAAGACCAAAGATGGATGTGACTTGCCCAAGACAGATTAGGTAAAATCAGTGCTAGGTGCCTGTGACTGAAATCCAGCTTTCTCATCTGAGTCCAAGGTCTTTCCATTTGACTTCAATGTCTCTATTACTTTTCCTGTCACTTACTACTTCCCTTTAAGGAAAGAAAACACAAGAACTAATTCTCTGTAAAAGGTATAAAAGTTCTCTCACTGACAATTTTTTTCTTTAAATGTTGAGCAGGGTTTATGTAAAGAAGAGGCTAAGATTTTAAACCTTAAATTACAATGTGCCGAGGGGCTTTAACAACTAATAACTAACGCTATCCCTGCAGAGAAGACAATCGAATTATCCTGGATTCAACATTTCTGGTTTATATTGAAAAAGGGGAAGAAGTTAACACTTTTCTAACATATTGGGCTATATGTACCACCTTGGAAGGGCTTAATAAAGCCAATGTGTGAAAATATATGAAAGAATTTAAAAATCTGTTATGCTGTTAAACTCTGACTACCACTGAATTTCAAGGCCAAGAGAATCTATTTTGTCTGAGACGACAACACTAAACCACTGGTACAATCCACAAAATCCGATGTCACTCTCACTTTACCATTTAAAAAACAAAACAAATTCCAGAGAACAATAAATTCTAAGTAGCCAAGGAAATTTTCAAAAATATAATTTTGCTAAAAAGAACATATACCATGTATTTGGGTTGACCCATTAAACATCAGAGTGGTCTGACATTATAGTCATCTTATTTAAAATACCAAGAGGCTAATTGCAAAGGTGACAGACAGAATAACTGTTTCTTAAAGTAGAATATTTGCAAAGGTCAGATACTATACTCTTACGTGGAATTTTTAAAGTGGGAAATAAGATTGTAAGGAATCTAAAGAAATTCTGTAGTAAATGTAATCTATTTACAGAAGATAAATGAATGTGTGATAAAATTTACTGGAAGGGAGAGAAAAGGTCTAAAGCATCCTAAAAAACTAAAAAGTGGAAAAGTGGAAAGACATAGCTCTTTCAAACATATGTGGAAGAGGAATTAGTCTTCACTTTCTTGTTTTCAAGGGACAGAGCTATGAATAAAGGGGGACATATATAGAAAAATATATTTTAACAGAATTTTAAGGAAAACATTTTAATGATACTTATTACCTAATAAATAGCTTTCGGGAGGTATTATCCACCCTTAAAGGGGGATCTATGAGAGGTCAGAGACTGCTTCACATGCTTGCTTTTCTGATGTACCAAGAAAGAGTTGATGAAAGATGGCCTTTAAGATAGATATGTTAAATTCTGAGATATAAGAAGAATTTCAGGGAGAAAAAGTACCCAATATAGATGGTGTGCTTCAGGTGGTGCCCAACATTATAGCTATTTTGCTTGAGAAACTAGAAGAGTTATTGTTATTACTAACTCTTTAAAAAATGACTGTGCTCTCAGTAGAGGGCAGTTGCTAGGAGACTTCCTGAATTGTGAGTATTCAGCCGTGAAAATCTAAAGAAATTAATGGAGTTTTATTTTAGACCAGTTTACTTACAGAACTCCGAGTGAATAATATATGGTGGAATTTTTCCTAAGAAGTGACAGAAGGAAGTGGTGCAAATTGCTTTAGAAAGAATAGCATATTTAGAGAAAAATATGCAGAATGTGGTACAGCTGGTACATCATAGATTCTAAATCATTTGTACTTCCTTTGTGGGAGGAGAGTAGAAGAGGGGGAAGACACAAAGAATATGAATGTAGGGTAGTAAAGGGAAGAGGAGGTGGAAAGGAATGACAGAAAGAGAGCATTAATAAATATTTTTGGGTTGCAGCAAGATAATTGTTTTTGTAGGGTGGCTTCAGTGATTTTGTCTTTATTCTCCTTTTCAGGGTTATTTTGCTTGCAAAGTATAAAATGAATCATTTTCTTTCATTTCCAGTTTCAACTTGGAAGTACTAATTACGTCTTCCTTACATAAGAGAGGAGAGACCTATTACTGTTGAAAGTTCTTTAACAAAACAAAACAAAACTATGCTTTAAAACTCAAAACAGTTAAGGATTATGTCACAGCTATTTTTGAAATCATTATATCTACAATGAATGTCAACAAAATGGTAATAAAAAATAGTATAGTGCCTGGAAAATTCTTTGACAGAATTATTTGGAGCAAGTTTTTTTTTTTTTTTTTTTTTTTTTTTTTTTAATTTGGAAATAAAAAAAAAAAAAAAACTACACAGAACTTCAAGAAATAAGCACATACCATTTACCATGATTGTACAATAGCAGTAAATGAAAAAATACCAGAAGATCTGCCTACAATCAAACTCTTATGGAACCATGAGTCAAAGGTCAAACTAGTAACTATCTAAGACAGTCATTACTTGAGAATGAAATGGTCCTCTTCATTTTTCTACGTAGTACTATGTAGAATATGGTTGTCACAATTTATTCTATTCCCAAGACAACATTTCAAGCAATAAAGTTTATATTCCAGAGAGAAGTTGTTCAGGTCTTGTACCCTAATAACAACCTTTCTTGTCCAGAAGATAGAACAACATCATAAGAACAAACTTTTACATCAAAAACAAACAAGCAAACAAACAAAACAAAATTCAGAATTTCTTGAGCATGAAAGTGGTAGTGGCTTCAGGTGGTAAAGCAGCCCAAAACTCTTAAATTTAACTTTGACTGAAGTCATTAATGGTATATTTTTTGCCCATCCGGTTTTCTCATGACAGAGTTCCTTCCTGAATAGTGGCTACTGCCTGGGATACAGTAGGTGGGCAGCACATGCTTATTAAAAAAGTAATTAATGAATGACAATCACGAATAAAGGAGGAAAGGAAAGAACTGACTGACAAATTTAAGGAAACTAATGAAAACATGTTGCACAAGAGGCAGTATAGCTTGGTGGTAATGAGTGGTCCTAGCCAGATTGCCTCAATTTGAAACCCAGTTTTGTCCATTATTAAACATATGACCATGGGCAAGTCAGAAAACCTGTCTACATCTCAGTTCTTTTTTGCTTATATAAAATGTGTTGCTGTTAGAAGTATGTTACATTACAAAAAAGCCCTTTATAAAAGAACATGGAACTTAGTAAATGCCAGGTCAATGTTAGCTATCAAGATTATTACAAAGATCTTATCTAACACAAAGCTTACTGAACACAAAGGTCATTGGCAACTATGAAATTAGACCACTGGGATTAAACACAGCTCTCTAAAGCCGAGGGAAGTAGGCACAATAAATACAAAATTTGGAGGTTCAACTCCAAAACTTGCACAAGTCATAAAAATTAATCTTCTGTTGAGATTGGGGGCTGATCCTCCCCAGACATTTCTCACAAAATTGTTGGAGATAATGGCTCCTTGCAGACATAGATTAGAAGTCCTGTTTTACAAGGGTAGACATGTGACTAGACAGATACGCTAATCTTACTTGAGAGCTACCTACTATTAATTTTCAATATTCGATTATTATCCTGTAGATTTTGGCATACAACACTAAATGGACATAAGGCAGTTTTATTAACACAGTCCCAAATGCTTTGTTGCTTATAATTGCCTTAATTTTGCTTTAGGTTATCGTATAACTCCATGGTTCAGAAAGACTGGCTGTGTGTCAATGTCAATCACTGCCTAGGACTCCTGAAGCATGTGAGAAGCTGGCAAATGAAATAGCTATAACCCTAAGGGGAGGAAAGGAAGAGATCCATTTACACATGTAGCAGAACTCAGATTATAAATTCTTGGAAGTCAGGTGCTGTGTCTATTCTGGTTGCACAAAGGACCATGGATATACACTTATCAGTAAGCCAGGTGTTGTTTCTGTTGTTATGCAAACCCCACCTCTCCAGCAGTCTATAAAATAGCAGTTGCTCTCCCTAATAGGAGACTCATTATATTGGAAGAACAACAGATAATCTCTATGCCATGCGTATCTAAGAAAATTAATGAAAATCTAGATTTGTTTTGAAAATGTCAACAAAATAGATACATTGTACATATACTTTTGAGATCTCTTACTCATAAATCTGCTGTCTCTTCTTTTCAATTTTTGTCCAAGGTCTAAATTGTGGACCCCTCACAAATTCATATGCTGAAGCTCTAACCCCCCCATGACTATTTGAGGATAGGTTCTATAGGAGATAATTAAGGTTAAATGAGTTAAAGATGGTGCCGTAATCCAATAGGACTGGGCCTTATAAGAGGTGGCCTTATAAGAAGAGAAAGAGAGAGAGAACTCTCTCTGCACAAATACCTAGGGAAGGCCATGTGAGGACACAGTGAGAAGGTGGCCATCTGCAGGTCAGGAAGAGAGCCCTCACCAAAAACCTAATTGGTTGGAACCTTGGACTATGTAGTCTCCAGAATTGTGAGAAAATAAATTTCTGCCGTTTTGAGTCACCCACCCTGTGGTATTTTGTGATGGCAGCCTGAACAGACAACGACAGTCTTACATTGGAAAACAAGAGCTTTATAAATATACACACAGTTTTGCTGGAGTCACACTCACCATCAGTAGTCTATCTCCTACTTGCAACCTTCCATCTTTTTGTGCAGCTCCTCCATCTATAATTTTAGTTACATAAATGCTGTTGTCTCCAGGAATGTGTTGGTTCCCCACACCTCCTGCGATACTGAAGCCTAAACCTATAAGAAAGGAACAGAAAATGGAAAGCCTTGTTTTGTTGTTGTGGTTGTTTTTAGAAAATGCAGTTAGCCACATTTTAACAGTTTTAAAAAATGAATCTTCAACTTATTGTAACAGCAATAAATAACACTAAAAATTGTATTTCAATCTAGTTTGTTATTTAAACATTTGAAGGGTTGTTGATTAATGAAAATGAGGCAGATTTTGAAGTCAACCCCATGTAAGTAGTTTTGTTCTATTTCCAAACTGTATGCCTAATCGCTTTCCTCAGCTGTCCTGTTTATAGGGGTAACTGGTTAGAGCAGGGATCAGGTGAAGGATGTGGAGGAGTCCTAGGTGAGCCAGGAAAAAGACAAATTTAGTCCTGCTCATTGTTGGTCTATGGACTGATCTTCATTGCTGTTGTTACTCTAGCATAGA
Source organism: Macaca mulatta (assembly GCF_049350105.2). Taxonomy (NCBI): domain Eukaryota; kingdom Metazoa; phylum Chordata; class Mammalia; order Primates; family Cercopithecidae; genus Macaca; species Macaca mulatta. The sequence continues at coordinate 84,522,383 of NC_133419.1, forward strand.
GAACAGAAGTACTACCAATCATTTGGGCAGAGACCTGGATACTCTTGATATTTCAAGATGAAAAATAGAATTGTTCAAAAATTGCACAATTCTGAGGCAACAGCCATGATTAAGTTACACTGTTTAAATATATGTAATAATTTCAGAGAGAAGATAAGAAAAAGAAGCTAGATGCTTGCCTTTCATGTTTTCTTCTCTTGCCACCTTGTCATATTTTATATTTTCTAGCATTTATTGTTATTAACTGATCGATTATGAGGCTAGTCACACAAAAAAGTGAATTATTCTAGTATACAGTCTAAAAAATAAAAAAAACTTCTTTAAAAATATTCTATTAGAAAATAAAGAATAAAAAGAACATTAAAAAATTGATTAATAAATAAATTTATTTTTTGAGACAGTCTTGCTCTGTTGCCCAGGCTGGAGTGCAGTGGTATGATCTCGGCTCACTGCAACCTCTGCCTCCCAGCTTCAAGTGGTTCTCCTGCCTCAGCCTCCTTAGTAGCTGGCATTACAGGCATATGCCACTATGTCTGACTACTTTTTTAAATTTTTAGTAGAGACTAAAAATGTTGGCCAGGCTGGTCTTGAACCCCTGACCTCAGGTGATCCACCTACCTCGGCCTCCCAAAGTGCTGGGATTACAGGCATGAGCCACCATATCCGGCCAAAAACTTTAAAATGTATACTTAGACTATTATTTTTATAACATGGCAGAATATCAAATCATTTTAAACATGGTGACTGTCTCTTTTAAGAGATGATTTTCACTGTACTATGGCTTATACAATTTTAACTTATATTAAACTATGAAGCAATAACAAGAATAGAGGACAGTCACGCACTACATAACAACGTTTTGATCAATGATAGATTACACATATGATGATGGGCCCAAAAGATTATAATGGAGCTGAGAAATGGCTATTGCCAAGTGACATCATAGTCATTGTAACATCATAGCATATTGATTACTCCCGTGATTGTGGTGATGTGGTGGAAAGGAACCTACTGCACTTCTAGTCATATATATAAAAGTATAGCATATACAATTGTAAAGAATAAATAATACTTGATAATGATAATAAATAACTATGTTCTTGGTTTATGTATTTACTCCATTGTGCTTTTTATTGTTATATTTGAGTGTACTCCTCTCCTTATTAAAAAATATTAATTATAGAAAAGCCTCAAGCAGCTCTTTCAGGAGGTATCCTAGAAGAAGGCATTATTATTACAGGGGATGACAGATCCATGCTGTAACATTTTGCATGGTATTGCCCCTGAACATCTTCCAGTTGGACAAGATGTGAAGGTAGAAGACAATGATACTGACGATCCTGACCCTGGGTAGACCTAGGCTAATGTATGCATGTGTGTCTTCATTTTTAACAAAAAGTTTAATGTGTTAAAAAAAAAATGAAAAGCTTATAGAATAAGAATAGAAAAAAGACAATACTTTGTATAGCTGTACAATATGTTTGTTTTAAGCTAAGTGTTATTACAAAAGAGTCAAAAAGTTAAAAAATAAAAAGTTCATAAAGTAAAAACGTTATGGTAAGCTAAGGTTAATTATTATTGAAGCTTTTTAAAAATAAATTTAGTCTAGCCTAAGTGTACAGCGTTCTTCAAGTCTACAGTAGTGTACAACAATGTACTAGGACTTCACATTCACTCATTACTCATCCACTGATTTACCCAGAGCAATGTCCAGTCCTATAGGTTCCATTCATGGTAAATGCTCTGTACAGGTGTACCATTGTTTACATTTTATTTTTTACTGCACTTTTTCTATGTTTAGATATGTTAAGTTACATAAATAGTTATCATTGTTTTGCAATTGCCTACAGTACTCAGTACAGTAACATGGTACACAGGTTTGTATCCTAGGAACAACAGGCTATACTATAGAGCCTAGGCTTGTACTAGTCTATTTGTTTCAGTTTGCATAAGTACGCTCTATTATGTTCCCATAACAATGATGATGTTGTCTAATGATGTATTTCTCAGAATGGATGCCTATTGTTAAAGGACACATGAATGTATTTTAAAAAATTATTATGAGATCATAAAAATTTATTAAAAAATTATTATGAGACTCTACAAAGGTATGAGAATTTTTTTTTTTTTTTTTTTTTTTTTTTTTGAGATAGAGTCTTACTCTGTCACCCAGGCTGGAGTGCAGTGGCGCAATCTGGGCTCACTGCAAGCTCCGCCTCCAGGGTTCACGCCATTCTCCTGCCTCAGCCTCCCCAACAGCTGGGACAACAGGCAAACGCCACCACGCCTGGCTACTTTTTTTGTATTTTTGGTAGAGACGGGGTTTCACCGTGTTAGCCAGGATGGTCTCGATCTCCTAACCTCGTGATCCGCTAGCCTCCGCCTCCCGAAGTGCTGGGATTACAGGCGTGAGCCACTGCGCCCGGCCGGGTATAAGGATTTTTAAAATCCCTTTCAGAATATGTTTGAATGCTCATTCAGTACCATACTTGCAGCATACATTTTCATTGCATTTTATAATCATAAGATAATTAACATGCAAATTACTCAAGAAGATAGATATTGATCAAAGGCCTTTTGACTAATGACATAATTTCTATAGTTTACTTGGCTTAAGACTTTTTTTAAAAACCACACACCTAGTAAAATAATAAAGCTATCCTTAAAATATTTGACATTTTATAAAACAATAATAAAAAATACTTAAAAATATTAACTCTACTTCACTATACTATTATTGAATAAATATTAGGTAAAGTTATATGCTCTTAAGATAGCAAAAATAGTTAATTGGAAAATGATGGCATAGTAAATTATAAAGCAACATCTCTGGAATTATATTTGAAATGCAAAGATTGTTAAATTAACCATAATAGTTGTTAAAAATAAATGGAAAATTGATTTAAATTGATAGGGCAATTAAAGCAAGTGTTATCTAATTTCCTTGTGATGTGGGTAATTATTTTTATTGATGCTTTGCCACCCCATGGAACCATGAATATATTTGTTTGCCTCAGATTTACAATCTGTTTATTAAGCAAATGATGACCAAAGAGTAAAATACCCCATATTGGCTTTTCCTATAAAATTTAAAATACATATCAGCTCATGTTTCCCAAAACTGTTACTTTATTATATATGAATATAGGGAAGTTTAAAAAAATATATTTACAAAAGTTTCTTAGCCACATTCTAAGATCAATCTACCACATTTATAAAAGTAGAGAGGTTATTCCAAACTCTGAAAAGAGAAGGTTAAAACAAATTCAGAGACTCCAATTTACATCCATGATGCTAGCAGTAAAGGCCACGGTCTCAGCTACAGAAGAGCTATAGAAATAAATTAGCACCATAAAGACGGTTAAGGCCAACAAAGACAGCAAGTATGTAGTTGACATTTGAAGTTGAAGACTGCACAAAGACAATGAAATCACTATGGATACTATAGATAGGTAGGTAGATAGATAGATAGATAGATAGATAGATAGATAGATAGATAAAAATCGAGTAACATTTTTTCTTCAGATTAGGTTTATGTACTTCTTTTTAACTAGTGACTCTGTTCAAGGTGAAGCAAGGTATTTTTAGTAAATGTCCCTCTCAGAGCCACAGCATGTTTCTGAATGTACACAACTAGTAATTTTTCCAGTTTCCCTTACTTTGATGTAATATGCATGTGTTTAAAAACAATTAAAATTTATTTAACAGTTAACCATATTCTAAATATTCAAGATGATAAATAAATCTGTAGTTTATGTCTACATTGAGAATATATGTTTATTTACAGGTGGAAATATCCATCTGTGCTATAAGATTGTGTCTATCCTCATTCATTTATTCATTCACACATCTATTCTTTCAATAAACATCTCCTGAGTACATACTGTTCACTGTATTACCAGCTGCTATAGAGCATGGCCAAAGTAAATGTAAAGAATTTTTTTCCATTTTTAATTTTTAGTTGTTATGGATACGTAATATATGTAAATAAGGTACACATGATAATTTGATACAAGTATACAGTGTGTAATGATCAAATCAGGATAATTGGGATATCCATCACCTTAAACATTTATTATTTCTTAGTGTTAGGAACATTTTAATTCTGCTCTTAGTTATTTTGAAATATATAATACATTATTATTAACTGTAGCCACCCTATTGCACTACTGAACACTAGAAAGATCTATTTCTTTTATCTAACTGTATGTTTTTTATCCATTGACCAGAAACACTATAATAATAATGACCCAAAAGTGAGTTCATATGGGTGAGTGTAGTTGAAACATATCTGAGCAATGTTCTAAGCCCAGATAATGCAAGTAATTTTTGGAAAGCTATTCTATGAAGACAGATGTGGGCTAGGACCACTGAGCAATAAGACCAAACACAAATTACCTGGGTGTTTCTTGCATAGACTCTGTTAAAGCAGGGGCAGGCTGTCTACCTTATAAGACCTAGACAGGCTAAGGCATGCCATGACTAATGCCCCTGTCCCCCATTCCTGTTACTAATTTCACATCTCTTCCCTTCAGTAGCTAATTTTTCCCTCCTTCATTCCACTCAAAACATACTTGCATCATTGATATTTCTTTTATTATTTTTATTTTTTCCCTTTAACTTTTATTTTAAGTTCTGGGGTACGTGTGCAATATGGTCAGATTTGTCACATTGGTAGATGTGTGCCACGGTAGTTTGCTGCAGAGATCAAACCATCAATGTGATATTAAGCCCAGCATCCATTAGTTACTCTTCCTGCTGCTCTCCCTCCCCGCTTCCCTCCCCCTGACAAGCCCCAGTGTGTGTTATTTCCCCCATGTGTTCATGTGTTCTCATCATTCAGCTCCCACTTACAAGTGAGAACATGTGGTGTTTGGTTTTCTGTTCCTGTGTTAGTTTGCTGAGGATAATGGCTTCCAGCTCCATCCATGTCCCTATACAGGACATGATCTCATTCCTTTTTATGGCTACATAGTATTCCATGGTATATATGAACCACATTTTCTATATCCAGTCTATCATTGATTGGCATTTAGGTTGATTCCATGTCTTTGCTATTAGGAATAATGTTGCAATGAAAATACATGTGTATTTATCTTTATAATAAAATGATTTATATTCCTTTGGATATACAACCAGTGATGGGATTGCTAGGTTGAATTTTTTTCCTCTAGGTTTTGAGGAATTGCCACAATCTCTTCCACAATAGTTGAACAAATTTATACTCCCATCAACAGTGTAAAAACATTCCTTTTTCTCCACAACCTCACCAGTATCTGTTTTTTTTTTTTTTTTTTTTTTGACTTTTTAATAATAGCCATCTCACTGGTGTCAGATGATATCTCATCGTGGTCTTGATTTGCATTTCTCTAATGATTAGTGATGTTGAGTCTTTTTTCATGTTTGTTGGCAGCATGGGTGTCTTCTTTTGAGAAGTGTGTTTATGTTCTTTGCGTGCTTTTTAATGGTGTTGTCTTTTTTTCTTGTAAATGTGTTTAAGCTCCTTGTAGACTCTAGATATTAGACCTTTGTCAGATGACTAGATTATAAAATGTTTCTTCCATACTGTAGGTTGTCTGGAACTCTGATGATAGTTTATTTTGCTGTGCAGAAACTCTTTAGTTTAATTAGATCCTGTTTGTCAATTTTTGCTTTCATTGCAATTACTTTTGGCTTTTTCGTTATCAACTCTTGCCTGTACCTATGTCCTGGTATTTCTTAGATTTTCTTCTAGGTTTATTATAGTTTTGGCTTTTATACTTAAGTCTTTAATTCATCTTGAGTTATTTTTTGTACAAGCTATAAAGAAGGGGTCCAGCTTCAATTTTCTGCATATGGCTAGCTATGGATGCCTTCAGCTTTGTTCTTTTTGCTTAGGATTGTCTTGGCTATTCAGGTTCTTTTTTGGTTCCATAAGAATTTTAGGCCGGGCGCGGTGGCTCAAGCCTGTAATCCCAGCACTTTGGGAGGCCGAGACGGGCGGATCACGAGGTCAGGAGATCGAGACCATCCTGGTTAACATGGTGAAACCCCGTCTCTACTAAAAAAAAAAATACAAAAAACTAGCCGGGCGAGGTGGCGGACGCCTGTAGTCCCAGCTACTCGGGAGGCTGAGGCAGGAGAATGGTGTGAACCCGGGAGGCGGAGCTTGCAGTGAGCTGAGATCCGGCCACTGCACTCCAGCCTGGGTGACAGCGCGAGACTCCTTCTCAAAAAAAAAAAAAAAAAAAAAAGAATTTTAAAACAGTTTATTCTAATTTTGTGAAGAATGTGAATGATAGTTTGATGGGAATAGCATTGAATCTATAAATTACTTTGGGCAGTATGGCCATTTTCATGATACTGATTCTTCCTATCCATAATGATGGAATGTTTTCCCATTTGTTTGTGTCATCTCTGATTTCCTTGAGCAATGGTTTGCAGTTCTCGAAGAGGTTCTTCACTTCTCTTGTTAGCTGTATTCCTACAGCCTTGATATTTCTAGAGTATTCAGGCATAGTCATAGACTGTCTACTTAGGGTCTTTGCTACAGCTGTTCTGCTACATGGAATACACTTCTTTCAGAGCTTTGTTCAAGTATCAATTTCTGTAGGAGCTGGAACCTAAGCTCCCTATTTAATGCTGTCCCCTGACTGTATATATTTTTTTCCTTACCCTGCTCTAGTTTTCATTTTCCCTTAGCACGTATTACCTGGTAATATACTATATAAATCATCTACATATTTTGTTTGTATGTTTTTTACATTCTGTCTCCTTGGTGAAAACGTAAGCTCTGTGATGACAGTTTTTTGGTCTATTTTGTACTATGCAAGTATAACAAAAGCAGGTACATACTTGCCTCTTAAATATGTATTAAGTGAAAGAATGAATGAACTAATGAATATAAGAGGACAAGGAAAGTCCCATGTCTCTCAGAAAGTCCCCCCTTAAAGATGAAATTAGTGGCTTTGAATGAGCAAAGGGCAGAAACAGTGAGCCATGGTAGGTGCAGTCAGTAACTGTATAAGGCATCACATTGCCTCAGGTAAACTTTGATTAGTTCTCCATCCTCAGCCTTTCAGGGTTTATGGTAAGCACTGAGCAGGCAATGGGACAACAGCAGAGGCAGCTTCACTGTCTGATTCTTTCATCTTATAACTGTGCAAATTTGAGTTTCCATTTCTTTGTAATAAAGGAGTAAGTATATCTATATTCTATGGTGACTGGCAATAATAGACGCTTGATAAATAAAGCGCTCTCAATAAACTGTCAAGTTGTTGGGAAAATAAGACAATAACACTTTGGCATAATCTAACTGGTTTGGATGAGTTCTATATTGCTACTAGCATTATGTGAGGGGAGCATGACTTACTTCTTAGAGGAGAAGGAGAATAAGTAACAGAAGTTTTAGCATTTGGACTGGGTCTTGATAGGTGAAGTTAGAACTGATAAAAGAAAATGCACATTTAAAACCAACATATCTTCGGATTCCAGGCTGGATAAATGACTAAAGAGTCAACCGTCCTGATTTATGTCACACAGGGCTAATAAAGTCCCACTTTACTGAGCTGAAAATTGAAGCAAAAATGCCTGGCAATCAAAACATGTACTTATGATACAGTAAGCCAGAACAGTCTCTACTGAAATGAATACAATGAGTTCCTGACTCAAATCGGATGAAGATTTGTGTAAGGAAACTGAAAATGGCCAAAATACTGATTTTGGGGAAGTAATAGTTTTGTAACAACTAAAGAATTGGTTACCATTTTGAAAAGAAGTGTCCTTGATAAAGAAATAGCTCTGGACCATCACATGATGACAAAGTAGACCATTATAAAACAAAGTCAGTGAAAAGAGTTGGTAGTTCTCACCCCAAAACGCTGATTATAACACCACCTACTGTGGAATGTTGGGCTATTAAGAATAAGACTAAACATTACTGCATGTGGGTCATAAACAAAGCTGACACAGAAAAATGTAAGTAATCATTTCACAAAAGGAAGTAAAATCAGTGAATATTTCAGTACTCTAGTAAAAGAAAAAGGCATGCCAAGTTTAAACACCTAATTGCTCAAGTAATTAAAAATGACCTGTTTGGCAATCACTTGATGAACATACAGAATTTCAGGATTACATCAATTACACAAAGCTGGGTTCATCTTTTCAATTCTCTTGCATATCTCCAAACAGTGATTCCTCATATCAAACATAAGAAATGCAGGCATAAGCACAGGAAAGTCTGAACCTGATTAAAGTCTTTAACTGAAAGTTTTTCCACACAAAATCTTTTTCCCACCCTGTAAAAAGAGAACACCATGAACGGATCACAGTTCACTCTTTTCCCCTGCTGCCCGCCTACGCTGAGGAGGAGGTGTCAGTGAGAGGTGGGGCCTGAAGCAGAAACTTGGCAGCAGAGATTGATACTGTGCTGAAGCTCAGAATAAAGACTCAAATGCTTTGAAAAGTCATATGATTACAATGTACCCGAATATTCTTTGTGGGTGTAGAGAACTAAGCCCCATGATGTCTTATAATCATTCAATGAGTTGGTTCAACTTTATTTCATGTGACTTTTTTAGGAGAGGGCTCTGAGGTGTCTCTAAACAATTCAAAATTATTAAGCATACTGGTCCTGTCAGAGTTTATTTAGGATCTGCTAGATAAGGTGTTTACTGCTTTACAGAAAGCACTAGTAGTTTTGTACACATTCTGTCTACATGGTTTTATTAAAGGAAACACAGAATGTATCTTGAACCCTGGCTGGCCCTGTCTGAGAAAACACCCACACTCACAGGCAACTTAACTTATGAATGTGCATACATTTCAGCTAAACGACAACAACAACAACAAACCATTCCCTGTAGGAACTGGTCTATACTGATAACACACTACTTGACATCTCTTCCTTTTTAGAAAGAAAACTTTGCTTTAACAAATACCAAAAAAAAAAAAAAAAAAAAAGTCATCTTTTATTTTAATTTGAGAGAGTAGTTAATCACACTGGCCACTGCCAATATGGTTAATTAAAAGCCAAAACTTTATCTTCTTGCTCTTTGGATTCTCTCTGGATTCCAAAGACAAAATTTGAGGTTGAAAGAAGTGATTCTGTTTAAAATTTCTAAGGCACTGACAAAGAGCATCTTCAATCATGCTTGAAGAATTGCTCACAGATCACCCAATTAACTTAATATAGCCACAGCCCAAAACTTTTTCTCCTACTACGTATCTTGTAATACCCACTCATACCTTCAGCACATTGCTTTAATGCCTATTTTATTTGAAAAATTCACATTTCTATACCTATCCTTTCTGCTTTCCCTTTGCTCAAAGGAAGAAACATTATTTTTCTTTTGTAAACTGAAATCTTCCCTCTCTTTCTCTAGAATATTCAGTTCCTCAGCCTCAATACTTTTCTTTTTTTATGGATTTGGCCATTCCTCTGTCTTGTCCTGAAAAGATCTCTCCAACTTGCCACAGCCTCCTTACCATAATAACTGAAGATTTTAGACACTGATCTATAGTGCTACCTCTATTTCTATATTACAAACCATCCTTAATCCCATCCATCTGGCCCCATACACCACAATCTACTCACATGACATCTGTTATAGGTTGACTTATGTCCCCCAAAAAGATGCGCTGAAGTTCTAACTCTTGGTACCTGTGAATGTAATTAACCTTATTTGGAAAGAGGTTCTTTGCAGATGTAACTTAAGAAGATGAAATTATACTGGATCAGGGTAGGATTAGGGTCCAATGATTGGTGCCCTTATAAGAAGAGGAAATTTGGACACAGACACAAAAAATACACAGGGAGGAATTTATGTGGTAAGTGACACAGAGATTAGAATGATGAATCTATAAGCAAAGGGACACCGGACACCAAAGATTGTAAGCAACCACTAAAAGCTAGGGAAGAAGCATGGAACAAACTCTCCCATTTCTAAGTTGTACTCCAGTAGAACTAACTTTCTATGCCAGCCCTTCTTCCTCTATTTAACTCATTAAACACTTACTTATGTGTCAAGTAGCAGCCTAAATATTGTTATTGTATCAGTGAATTAGAGATCTATGTTTCTATCCTCATGCAGCTTATTTTCTACTACAGAGTAGGACGAGTATAAAAACCATGAAAATGCAGTGTGGTAAGTGCTTCAATGAGAGGAATAGTGGCTATGGGAGCATATAGGTGGGCAGCCTACCTTGGGCTAGAGGGTGTAGTGTCAGAGAAGGATAACTGCAGGTCATTATATGCAATCTGAGACCTGGAAGATAACAATGAACCAAGAAAATAACTGACTGGGGAGAGATCATCCCTGCAGAGGGAAATATATACTCGAAGACCCAGCATTGAGAGATAACACGGCTTAGTTGATAAACTGAAAAAGGTTTAGGTGAAAGTAATAAGTAGTTTTAGGTGGAGTGCAGTCTCCACGAGGAAAAGAACCATGTCTGTAGTATCCATTGGTGTACATTCAGCCTATCCAAGTATCCAATAAGTAAATAAATGAGGATAAGAGATCACTCCCTCCACTGAATTAGAAGAGGAGGAAAGGACGGTGGAGATGAACGCTAAGATTGTAGGTTAATAACAGAACTCTAAAGAAGTCCTCATCTTCCGTTTACTCTGGTAACATGAAAGGATGATCATCAACCAAGAATGAGGGAAGTAGTGAGGTCAGAGGATAAAGAAAGTGTAGATGTTTTGGAATAGCTATTAGGGAAAATGGAAGATTTAATAGCTTGGAGAATTGCATAAAATGGCAATTGTTGATTGTCTAGTGAGGATTTGGAGACTGGATTAATAATGGCACTGTTTTAGGTTTTTTTCTCCAATAATTCACAGAACTCTGGATAAAAGCATGGAAAACAGGACTGAATCACTTTACAGATTAATCTATTATGTGCACTGATTTTTCCTTTTTAACAAAATTATATGATCCTAGAAAGCAGGGGGTTGCACAAAATAGACTATGCTAGCACAGTGCTGACATATAGTAACTGTTCAACAAATATTTGCAGAAAGAATTAATGATTGAATTGTTCAAAGACCAAATGGTCACATCTCATAGGTATACTTTCAAATGTCAAGCATCCCACATTAAGAAAGCTATGTATGCTTTAGTTGATTGCTTTAGCTCAAAGGGAAAAAAGTGCATGTTGAGAATTTTTAAATGTGCCAACTACCATATTGGGTGGTGAAAAATTAATGAAGAGTATGTCAGCCTCTTCCCTAAAGGAACACTAAAAATGACCAATGACAGACACAGTTATATTTCTTAATTCAAAGAACTATTATTGACCAAATTGTTTTCATCCTTAAAGATCAAATAGTCAAACAACAAGTTGACTGCTTTCGGGACTGTATGATAGAATGTGATTAGCTGCTGTCCTACTTGTTTATGGACTACTTCATTATACTTGAAATGGAATATCCCCCGAGCTTCCATCATTAAAATATAACCAAAGTTATAGGCACTGCTTCTAGCTATCAACCACATCTGTCTGTGCAGTTTTTCCAAGTTAATTCTTGCTGCCATGCAAACCAAGGTCATTAAAAACTGACCTCTGAATACTGTCTACACTGTCTTGGAAGTATACCGAGTCCAGCACACAAAGCCACAAAAGTTATATAGCTTACTTAAAAGATGTAAAAATCATCTCACATGTAGAAGTTTGATGAGGATGTCCCACTGGCAGGGGGTTGTTGCTGGAGAAAGCAAGCTGAAAGATCTGAAGGGTAACTGGGTGGATCTTGAAAAATTTCCATTCACAAAGGCTTGTATTCAGTAATATCTCTGAAAAGTTCTTCCTCCTGATCACCACTCCTTCAACTTAAAAGTACTCTCTCTCCACTGACCACATATAATGGTTTATCTGCCTTTATCTCACTTTTAATGATACATCATTTTCTACATAAAATTAGAATGTAGTTATTTATATGAAGCATTGATATTTAGAACATTTAACAGCTAATGAACACCAACCAACCACAATAGGTAGCTGCCATAAATAACTGCTGTGATATGCACAAATTTGTTGTAGGAATGTCTCATTCCCCCACGTTGGATAGTTACCACTTTGAAGGTAGAGAGGGAAATAACCCTTTCATTTTGTATGCCCAGGGGTTTTATGAACAAAGTAGATACTCGAAAACTAATTTTTTATTTTTATTTTAAAAGACAGGGGTCTATACTATGTTGTCCAGGCTGGACTTAAACTTCTGAGGTAAAGGGATTCCCCCAACCTCAGCCTCCCAAGTAACTGGTACTATAGGTGTGCACCACTGTACCCAGCTTCAAAACTAGCTTTAAAATGAATTATTGAGCTAAATAAAGATCACTGGATCTTTTTTCCATAAGCATACTTTATCAAACCATGCAAGAAAGGGATCGGGGTAAAATAATGTAGTGAGCTACTTCATTCATTCATTAAAACAACACTCAATTCCAGGCTATCTTAGTTTTCTAGGGCTGCAACAACAAAGTACTAAAAAGTAAGTGTCGTAACTAACAGAAATTTACTGTCTCAAAGTTCTGCAGGCTAGAAGACCAAGATCAAGGCATTAGCAGGGTTGAGTCCTCCTGAAAGCTATAAGAGTAAGTTTATTCCATGCCCCTCTTCTGGATTCTGGTGATTTGCTGGCAATATTTGGCATCCCTTATCTTGTAGATGCATCATCCTGATCTCAGTCTTCATCTTCACATGAATTCTCCCTATGTGCATGTCTGTCTCTGTGTCCATTTTTTTTTTTGTAAAGACACTTGCCATATTGCAACAGAGTCTACCCTTAAGACCTTATCTTAACTTGACCATTAGCAAAGACCTTATTTCCAAATAAGGTCACATACATAGGAACTGTGGGTTAAGACATCAACATCTTTTTTAGGGACACAATTCAATTCATAACACTGGCACTGGGAAACATAAATATGAACAGAACACAGTTCCTGTTGTCAAGGAGTTCACAGACCAAGGTGGAAAGAATTATAAATAAACAGCATATTTTAGTATATTGGAAGAAAATGAAGAAAGACAGGTTGTATCATACAAAACTTCTGAACTTCCAGGAGATAATGACAGTCAAGAGCAAGTCTATATGTAGAAATAGAGGCTCATGGGGCTGCCATGTTAAAAAGTTTAGACCTTATATTAGTGGCAATGAGGAGGGAGACTGAAAAATTTTAACCATGAAAATGACTTGATCACATTTGGTCTCTTTCCATTTTCCTTATTAATGCTTGCTGTTGTTTTAAAAATACATCAAGCTATCCTAAGAAAAAAAGAACAAAACTGGAAGAATCACATTGCCTGACTTCAAATTATGCTACAGAGCTATAGTAACAAAAACAGCATGATACTGGCATAAAAACAGACACATAGAAAAAGGTAACATAATAGAGAATCCAGAAACAAATCTATACATCTAGAATCAACTCATTTTTGATAAAGGTGCCAGGAATATATACTGGGGAAAAAATAGTATCTTCAATAAATGGTGCTGGGAAAACTGGATATCCATATGCAGAAGAATGAAACTAGACCCCTAACTATTGCCATATACAAAAATCAAATCAAAATGGATTAAAGACTTAAATCTAAGACCTGAAAGCATGAAACTACTATAAGAAAACATTGGGGAAAATTTCCAGGGCATTGGGTTTGGGCAAAAATTTCTTGAACAATACCCCACAGACCCATACAACCAAAGCAGTTAATGGACAAATGGGATCACATCAAGTTAAAAGGCTTTTGATAGTAGAGGAAACAATCAACAAAATGAAGAAACAGCACAGAGAATGGGAGAAAATATTTGTAAACTCCCCATCTGACAAGGGATTAGTAACAAGAATATGTAGGGAACTCAAACAACTCTATAAGAAAAAACCCAATAATCTAATGAAAAGATGGGCAAAAGATCTGAATGGACATTTCTCAAAGGAAGACATACAGATGGCAAACAGATGTATGAGAGGTGCTCAATATCATTAATCATCAGAGAAAACATATTAAAGTTACAATGAAATATCATCTCACCCTAGTTAAAATGGCCTATATCCAAAAGAAAGGTAATGACAAATACTGGTTAGGATGTGGGAAAAAGGGAACCTTTGTACGCTGTTGGTGAGATGTAAGTTAGTACAACCACTATGGAGAACAGTTTGGACATTCCTCAGAAAACTAAAAATTGAGCCACTATATGATTCAGCAATCCCACTTTTGGCTACCAAAAGAAAGCAAATCAGTATACTGAAGTGATATCTGCACTCTCATGTTTATTGCAGCACTGTTTACAATAGCTAAGATTTTGAAGCAAACTAAGTGTCCATCAACATATGAATGGATACAGAAAATATGGTACATATACACAATGGAGAACTATTCAGCCACAAAAAGAATGAGATCTAGTCATCTGCAACAATATGGGTGGAACTGGAGATCATTATGTTAAGTGAAATAAGCAAGACACAGGAAGACAAACATCTCATGTTCTCACTTAGTTGTAGGATCTAAAAATCAAATCAATTGAACTCATGGACATATAATAGAAAGTAAATGGTTTTACTTTCTATTATATGAAATAGATGGTTACTAGAGGCTGAGAAGGGTAGTAGGGAGTTTGGCAGGCGAAGTAGGGATGGTTAGTATGTATAAATAAATAGAAAGAATGAATAAGACCTACTATTTTATAGCCCAACAGGGTGAATAAAGTCAATAATAACTTAATATTTAAAAATAACAAACAGAGTGTAATTGGATTGTTTGCAACTCAATGGATAAATGCTTGAGAAGATGGATACCCCACTCTCCATGATATGCTTACTTCACATTGCATGCCTGTATCAAAATATATCATGTACCCCATAAATATATATAACTACTAGGTACTCACAAAAATTAGAAGTAAAAAAAAATTTTTTTAATAAAAATACTTAAAGAGGCAAAAAACTATTATCAAACGTACTGCCTTATTTCTGACTATATATTTAAAAGCCTTTCATGCTCAATTCAGGCATTCTATTACTACACATTTCAAGTGACCATCATGGGCACTTTTAAGTGCCTAACACATTTTTCTTTCTACAAACTTCACAAAAAGAGCTGTCAAAAAATCATTCTAAATCCAACAACGCACATCAACTCATGCCTTATTTCTACTTCTTTCTTCATGATGGAAAATATAGTCAGCCTTTAACTTGACCTGATAAGAACTGTAAAGAGTATGCCAAACAAGGATGGATGCAGTGGCTCACACCTGTAATCCTAGCATTTTGGGAGGCTAAGGTAGGCGGATCACTTGGGTTCAGGAGACCAGCCTGGCCAACATGATGAAATACCATCGCTACTAAAAATACAAAAAAAGTAGCTGGGCATGGTGGTGCACGCCTGTAGTCCCAGCTACTCAGGAGTCTGAGGGATGAGAATTGCTTGAACCCGGGAGGGAGAAATTGCAGTGAGCTGAGATGGTGCCACTGCATTCCAGCCTGGGTGACAGAGCAAGACTTCATCTCAAAAAAAAAAAAAAAAAAAAAAAAAGATATGCCACATAGTCCCTCATACAAACAGGAAGCCCAGATTGTTTATCAGGAAAGAAGGGGTGACAATTTTAGATACTGAGAATATTGAAGCACTTGCCAAAAGTTAGATTTAAGGCTTTGGGAGGCCATGGCGGGTGGATCACTTGAGGTCAGGAATTCAAGACCAGCCTGGCCAACATGATGAAACTCTGTCTCTACTAAAAATACAAAAAAAATTAGCCAAGTGCAGTGGTGTGCACCTCTAATCCCAGCTACTCAGGAGGCTAAGGCATGAAGATTCGCTTGAACCCAGGAGGCAGAGGTTGCAGTGAGCCGAGATCCCACCACTACTGCACTCCAGCCTGGGTGACAGAATGAGACTCCATCTCAAAAAAAAAAAAAAAGAAAGAAAGAAAAAAGAGAGAGATTGGTACCTGAAAAATCATCCCACGTGCTTGAGATTGGGTCTACCCACCCAGCCACTTACTCCTCAGCTGGCATTTACCTGCATGTACCACCTGTGGGCCTGTAGATTGGCTAGCCCATCCCATCACAGCCATTGCCAATGCCAGTGTACACCATTCAGGATTTAGAGGGTTGTCCTACCACTATCACTGCAATTGTCCATGTTATGCCAAGTTCCCTGGGGCCTAATAACCTGCCCACCTGCCTGGCTCACTGCTACCACTATTGGCATTGAATAGGTCAACTGGAGGCCCAAGAATTGGCCCACTTAGACCCCCTATCATTAATGTAACCATACACTACACTGGGGCTCAAGAACAGACATGCTCTGCTCACTGCTGCCACCACTGGGGCCCAAAGACTGGCCTGCTTGGCATCCTGGTTTCCAGTAGAACTTCACCATATCCTCCACTTATAACTGCACCATATGCCACCAAGAAAATAACAGATGCAAATAATGCTGTTTATAGCCAAAAGAAAAATCATACAAAGACTACACTATTGCACACACCAAGAATCAAAGCCAAAGTGCCCTACATCACTGACACCATAGATACATCTTCAGGAAAAAAGTATCCCCTACAAAAGCAAATTCAAAAAATGGGAAGAAATGACTTATACCAGATCACACAGATATCAATGTAGTGACACTGGAAACATTAAAAAGAAAACTCAATATGACAGTGTCAAAGAAACACAATAATTCTCTAGTAACAGATCCCAAGCAAAAAGAAATACAAGTAATCCAATAAAAGAATTCATATTATTAATTCTAAAGAATCTCAGTGATATAGAAGAGAATTATGAAAACCAATACAAAGAAGTCAGAAAAACAATTCAGGATAGGAATGACAAATTTATCAAAGAGATAGATATCATAAAACAGAACCAAACAGAAATTCTGAAACTGACAAATTCATTGAATATAATAGAGAATACATGTGAAAGCTTCAACAATAGATTAGATGAGGAAGAATCTTAGAAGTTGAAGAAAGGTCTTTTGAAATAAACCAGTCAGACAAATGAAGAAAAAAGAACAAAAGAGAATGAACAAAGCCTTCATGACACATGGGACACCATAAAGGGACCAAATATTTGAATAATCAGGGTCTCACAAGATGGAGAAAGGATGAAAGAGTTAGAAAAACTATTTAACATAATGTTGCATGAAAACTTCGTAAGTCTAGCAAGAGAATTAGACATCCATATACAGGAGATTCTGAGGTATCCTTACAGATACAATCCACAAAAGGTCTTCTCCATGGCACATTACAGTCAAACTGTCTAAAGTCAAAGACAAAGAATTCTAAAAGCATCAAAAGTGTCTAGTCACCTATAAGGGAATCTCCACTAGACTAAAATTGGTTTCTCAGTAGAAACCATACAGGGCAGAAGGAAATGTAATGATATATTAAAAGTTTCAAAAGAAAAACTGCCAGCCAATGATACTATGTACAGAAAAATTATCCTTAATAAATTAAGAAAAAATAAAGTCTTTTACAAAGAAGCAAAAACAGGAAATTCAACACCACCAGATCAGCTCTATAAGAAATGCTCAAGGGAGTTCTAAACCTGGAAGGAAAAGGACACATCTGCCATTAAGAAAACATACAAATGTATAAACTCATTGGTAAAGCGTATATACAAATTAAAAAGAAAGAACTCAAATAGTATCATAACAGAAAGCTACCAAACCAAAATGGAAAACAATAAAAGAAAAATAAAGTAACAAAGAATATACAGAACAACCGAAAAACAATTAACAATATGACAGGAACAAAACCTCACATATCAATATTAACCTTGAATGTAAACAGATTAAATTTGTTACTGAAAAGATATAGACTGGCCGAATGGTTACAAAAACGCGATCTGACTATATGCTGCCTATAAGAAACACACTTTACCTATAAAAACACATAAAGACACAAAGTAAAGGGATGAAAAAAGATACTCCATAATAACAGAAACCAAAAGTGAGTAAGAGTAGCTATCCTTATATTGGATAAAACAGACTTCAAGTTAAAAAAAAAAAAAGTAAAAAAGAGAAATAAGAAAATTATATGATAATAGGGAATCAATGCAGCAAAAGTATGTAACAGTTCTAAATATATGCACCTAGCACTGAAGCACCCACATTCATAATACAAATATTACTAGTTCTGAAGAGAAAGATAGATTCCAATACAATAATAGTGGGGTACTTCAATATCCCAATCTTGGCATTAGACAGATCATCTACACAGTAAATTAACAAACATTAAAGTAGACTTTATATAAAATTGACCTAACATAAGTTTGCAGAATATTTTATCTAATGGCTGCAGAATACATTGTTCTTATCAGCACACGAAATGTTATCCAGGATAGAAGATATGTTAGGTCACAAAACAAGTCTCAACAACTTAAAAATCAAAATCCTATCAAGTATATTCTCAGACCATATGGAATAAAACTATAAATCAAAAACAAGAGCAACTTTGGAAACTATATAAGTACATGGATAAACAACATGTTCATGTTCTTAAACAATCATTGGGTCAACAAAGAAATTAAGATGAAAATCAAAAAAGTTCTTAAAACAATTGAAAATGAAAATACAACATACCAAAATCTGTAACATACAGCAAAAGCAGTACTAAGAGGGAAGTTTATAGCAATAAACATCATAAACAATCTAACAATGCAACTCAAACAATTAGAAAAGCAAGAAAAACCCAACCCCAAACAGAAAGAGAAAAATAATAAAGATAAGAGTAGAACTAAACAAAATAGTCTGAAAAAACAATATAAAGGATCAACAAAATGACACATTGATTCTTTAAAAAGAGAAAATTGATAAGCTACTACCTAAAATAACAACACTCAAATAAACAAAATCAGAAAAGAAAGAGGAGACATTACAATTGATACATGCATTAGTCTGTTTTCATACTGCTATAAATAACTGCCCACAACTGGGTAATTTATAAAGGAAAGAGGTTTAATTGACTAACAGTTCAGCTTGGCTGGAGAGGTCTCAGGAAACTTACAATCATGGCAGAAAGTGAAGGGAAAACAACACAAGGCAGCAGGAAGGCGAAGTGCCAACCAAAGGGGGGAAGAGCCCCTTTTAAAACTGTCAGATCTCGTGAGAACTCAATCATTATCATGAGAACAGCATGGGGGAAACCATACCCATGATTCAACTATCTCTACCTGGTCTCTCCCTTGACACGTGGGAATTATGGGATTACAATTCAAAATGAGATTATTTGGATATTATGTGGAAATTATGTGGGTATTATGTGGATTACAATTCAAAATGAGATTTGGGTGATGACACAAAGCCTAACTATATCATTATGCCCCTGGACCCTCCCAAATCTCATGTCCCTTTCATATTTCAAAATTAATCTTGTCTTCTCAACAGTCCCCCAAAGACTTAATTCATTCCAGCATTAACCCAAAAGTCCAAGTCCAAAGTTTTATCTGAGACAAGGCAAGTTCTTTCCACTTATGAGCCTGTAAAATCAATATCAAGTTAGTTACTTCCTTGATACAGTGGGGGTACATGCATTGGGTAAATGCTCCCATTCCAACTGGGAGAAATTGGCTAAATCAAAGGGGCTACAGGTCCCAGGCAAGTCCAAAATCCACTAGAGCAGTCAAATCTTAAAGCTCCAAAATAGCTCCTTTGACTCCATGTCTTATATCCAGATCACACTGATGCAAGAGGTGGATTCCCATGGTCTTTGGCAGCTCTGCCCCTGTGGCTTTGCAGACTATAGCCCCCACTCCTGGCTGCTTTCATAGGCTGGTGTTGAGTGTCTGCAGCTTTTCCAGGTGCATCATGCAAGCTGTTAGTGGATCTACCATTCTAGGTCTAGAGGATGGGGGCCCTCTTCTCACAGCTCAGCTAGGCAGTAACCCAGTGGGGACTCTGTGTGGGGGTACCCACCCCACATTTCCCTTCCGTACTGCCCTAGCAGAGGTTCTCCATGATGGCTCCTCCCCCACAGCAAACTTCTGCCTGGACATCCAGGCATATTCATACATCCTCTGAAACTGAAGTGGAGGTTCCCAAACCTCAATTCTTGACATCTGTGTACCCTCAGACCCAACACCACATGTAAGCTGCCAAGGCTTGGGGCTTGCATCCTCTGCAGCAATGGTCTGAGCTGTACGTTGGCCCCTTTAACCCATGGCTGGAATGTAGGGCACCAAGTCCAGAGACTTCACAAAGCAGCAAGGCCCTGGTCCTTGTCCACAAAACCATTTTTTTTTCTCCTAGGCCTCCAGGTCTGTGATGGGAGGGGCTGCCGTGAGGATGTCCAACATGCCTTCGAGACATTTTTCCAATTGTCTCGGTGATTAACATTTGGCTCCTTGTTAATTATGCAAATTTATTCAGCTGGCCTGAATTTCTTTTCAGAAAATTGGTTTCTCTTTTCTACTGCATTGTCAGGTTGCAAAGCTTTCAAACTTTTATGCTCTGTTTCCCTTTTAAACTTAAGTTCCAATTCTGAATTATGTCTTTGTGAATTCATAAAACTGAATGCTTTTAAGAGCACCCAAGTCAGAACTTGAACACTTTGCTGCTTAGAAATTTCTTTCACCAGATACCCTAAATCATCTCTCTTAAGTTTAAACTTCCACGGATTTCTAGGGCAGGGCAAAATGCCTCCAGTCTCTTTGCTAAAGCATAGCAAGAGTCACCTTTATTCCAATTCCCAACAAGTTCCTCATCTCCATCGGAGACCACCTCAGCCTGTACTTCATTGTCCATATCATTATCAGCATTTTGGTCAAAGCCATTCACCAACTCCCTAGGAAGTTCTAAACTTTCTCACATCTTCCTGTCTTCTTCTGAGTCCTCCAAACTCTTCCAACCTCTGCCTGTTACTCACTTCCAAAGCTGCTTCTACATTTTTGGGTATCTTTATAGCAGCACCCCACTCCTGGTACCATTTACTTGTATTAGTCCATTGTCATACTGCTATAAAGAACTGTTTGGGACTGGGTAATTTAAAAAGGAAAGAGGTTTAATTGTCTCACAATTCAGCATGGCTGGGGAGGCCTCAACAAACTTACAATTATGGCAGAAGGTGAACTGGAAGCAAGGCAGCTTCTTCACAATGTGGCAGGAAGAAGTGCCAAGGGAAGGGGAAGAGCCTCTTATAAAACCATCAGATTTCATGAGGACTTACTGTCACAAGAATAGTATGGGGAAAACCACCCCCATGATTCAGTTATCTCCACATACATGGTCTCTCCCTTGACACATGGGGATTATGGGGATTATGTGGATTATAATTCAATATGAGATTTGGGTGGGGACACAAAGCCTTACTATATTAATTCCACAGAAATACAAGATTATCAGAGACTATTAGGGACAACTGTGTGATAAATAATTGGAAAAAGTAGAGGAAATGGATAAATTCCTGGAAACCTACAAGCTACCAAGGTTTAGTCAGGAAGATATAGAAAACCTGAACAGATCAATATTAAGTAGTAAGGCTGAAATAGTAATAAAAGTCTCCGAATAAAATAAAGTGCAGGATCAGATGGATTCACTGTTGAATTCCACCACACATATAAAGAAGTAATATCAATTCTCCTCAAACTACTCCAAAAAAATTGAACTGAAAGAAATTCTCCCAGGGTAATTCTATGACCAGTATTACCCTGATACCAAAACCTGAGGACACAACAAAATAAGAAAACTATACATAAATTCCCTGATGAACACATCTTCAAAAAATCCTCAACAAAATACTAGCAAACTGAATTCAACAGCACATCAAAAAGATAATATACCGTTACAAAATGGGATTTATACCAAGGGATGCAAGAATGGTTTTACATATGCAAATCAACAAACATAATACATCACATCAACAGAAGGAAGCACGAGAATCATATGATCATCTCATCAGATGCAGAAAAAGTATTTGAAAAATTGAACATCACTTCATAATAAAAATTTTCAACAAGCTAGGCATAGAAAAAATATACTTCAAAATAATAAAGGCCGTATATGACTAACACACAGCTAACATCATACTGAATGGAGAAAAGTTGAAAGTTTCTCTCTAATAATTGGAACAAGATAAGAATGCCCAAAAAATACTCCACCAGAAAACTCTTAGAGCTAATAAATTCAGTAAAGTTAGAGGATACAAAATCAATATAAAAAAAGCAGTAGCATTTCTGTACACCAATAATGAAATAGTCAAAAAAAAATTAAGAAAGCAATTTCATTTACAATGGTTACAGAAACCAAATACCTAGGAACAGATTTAACCAAGGAAGTGAAAGATCTCTACAAGGAAAACTACAAAACACTGATGAAATAAATTAAAGAGGACATAAACAAATCGAAAGACATTTCATGCTCATGAGTTGAAAGAATTAACATCATTAAAATGAGATAACTTCCCAAAGCAATCTACAGATTCAATACAATCCCTATAAAAACACCAAAGTCAGTTTTTTCACAGAAATGAAAAAAAGAATTCTAAAATTTGTATAGAATAAAAAAAAGCCAGAATACCTGAAGCAATCCTGAGAAAAAAACAAACAAAAATCCCCCAACCAAAAAACCCCCAAAACCAAAAACAACAAAACAAAACACAAAAACAAGCAAACAAAAAACAAAGCTGGAGGCATCACACAACCTGGCTTAGAAACACATTATAAGGCATGGTATTGGTATAAAAATAGACACTTAGACCAATGGAACAGAATAGAGAAGTCAGAAATACATCCACGTATTTATAGCCAACTGACATTTGACAAAATTGCTAAGAACATGTACTGGGGAAAGGACATCCTTTTCAATAAGTGATCCTAGGAATATTGGATATCCACATGCAAAAGAATGAAACTGGAACCCTATCTGATCATATACAAAAATCAACTCAAGATGGATTAAAGCCTTAAATGGAAGGCCTGAAACTATAAAACTCACAGAAGAAAACAAAGGGAAAACACCTCATGACACTAATCTAGGCAAAGATTTTATGGCTAAGACCTTAAGACCATGGACAACTAAAACAAGAATAGACAAATCAGACTATATTAAACTTCTGCACAGTAGAGAAGACAATTATCAGAGGGAAGAAACAACAAATTGAATGGGAGAAAATGGTTGCAAACTATTAATCTGACAAATAACTAATATCCAGAACATACAAAGAACTCAAACAACTCAACAACAAAAATAATCCCATTAAAAATGGGCAAAAGACATTGATAGACATTTCTCAAAAGATGACCTTGAAACAAAAAAAATGCTCAATATCATTAATCATTAGAGAAATGCAAATCAAAACCACAATGAGATATCATCTTATTCCAGGCAGAATGTTTATTATTAAAAAGACAAAAAATAACAGATGGTGACAAGGACATGGAGAAAAAGGGGGCTCATACACTGTCAGTGGGAATGTGAAATACTGCAGTCATTTGCCACTATGGACAACAGTATGGTGATTTCTCACAAAACTACAAACAGAACTACCATACTATCCAGCAATCTCATTACCAGGTATTTATCCAAGGGAAAATACATGAGTATATCAAAGAGACACTAGTACTCACATGTTTATTGCAGCCCTATTCACAATAGCAAAGACATGAAATCAATCTAAGTGTCCATCAATGAATGAACGGATAAAGAAAATGTGTTATCTATACACGACAGAATATTATTTGGCTGTAGAAAAAAATAAGATGTCATTTGTAGTAACATCGATAGAACTAGTGGTCATTATATAAAGTGAAATAAGCAGGTACAGAATGACAGTTATTGCATGTTCTCACTTACATGTGGGAGCTAAAAAAGTTGGCAGATACTAGAAGCTGGAAAAGGTTGGTGGGGAGAAGAGACGTAAGTTAATTAGTGCAAATACACTTAGATAAAAGTGTATTTTGTATCTGCTGCTATTCAACAGCAGAGTGACTATAGTTAAAAACAATGTATTGTACATTTCAAAGTAGCTAGGAGAGAGGACTTCAATTGTTCCCAACACATAGAAATGATAAATACTTAAAGTGATGGATGCCTCAAATAACCTGCTTTGATCATTACATATTCTACGCATGTAACAAAATATCACATGTACCCCATAAATATGTAAAACACTATATATCAATAAAAATACAACAAATTATATTCTGTGTCATTGGGAATATGTTCTCTTTTATATAATAAAGCATCATTTATTCCTTTTCAAATTTGCCTTTTTTCTTTACTATATTCAGTAATCACTCATTAAAACTCACTCTATGAGAATTTTTTCCCTCAATTTTCTCTCTGCTCATGATTTAGTTTGAGCTTTTCCTTGCTCCCCCAACACTGACTGTTTGTCATATCTTCTTCACAAAACAAAATTTTGAAAAATAAAATATAACACAACAGATATCTGCAATCTGCTAAGAAACTAAAAGACTAACATTAAATTTAAAATTTTATAAACATTTTAATTCACCAAAATTGTCAAATGGGCATTATTAGTAGAAACTAACTTTACCACCTCACTTGATCACCCTTATAGGGCTCTTTGTAAAAGAGATAATTGGAAAATCTGGACTCAGTTTGGATCCTAGGAAAGAGTGGAAGTTATGTAATTGAAACAATTATACAAACATTCCTTTTTGCAAGGATATCTTGCTCACTATGAAACAACAAAGGGTTTACTCATTATGGTTCAGATTTATGAAGTAGCTAAACAGTATTTCCAGGATTTATTGTTTGGTTTCAGACATGCCAAAGAAGGTGTCTGAAACCACTGGATAACAGACGCTCCCTTGTTATATTGTGTGACAAGTGTTAATATTTTCAATTTTACAGCAATTGAGTTAAGGTATCTTTACTTTGCCATAAAATCTGTTTAATTGCAACTAAATATCTTTTATATCAAATCCATTAATCTTTACAACAATCTATCTTGCATATCCAATAGTACAAAGCTTATAGCATGTACCTTTTGGCTTTATTTAATCTTATACTTTGGCCCAACTTAGTTAAATTTACACATATAAATTCATAATTGAACATCTTTAATGACTGCTTAAAAGACATACAATATTTTGCATGCTAAAATAATAAATGAACTATTGGAAAAAGTCACTTTTAATGGATCTGTTTTCTAATATGTAAAGAGATAATATATGACACGCCCACCATATGGAACAGGAGAAAGATTACTGGTGTAATCCCCGGTTCTACCATTTAAAAGCTGTATGACCTTGTAATATGCTGTTTAGCTTCTCTGAGAATCAGTTTTATCAGGAGAATGATATTAGCAGGCTAATAGTTACCTCATAATATCACAGTGAGAATTAACTATGATAATGTATGAGAAGGAACCACATAGTATAAGTTCCAGTATTGAAAGGTATCTATTCCTTTTGCATTTTCTTTCAAGATTGTAATGAGAGACAAATGTAATATATGATGCACTTTAAACCATTTACATTTATTTAAATTTTAGGTATTATTAATATCTAAAGCAAAATATTAGAACATAAAATGAGTTATTAGACACACAAAACTATGTCATATCATGGCTACTCACATAATCTATTCTCTTTTATTTCTCAAACTCTCTTAAAATGCTGTCATTTATCATCATGACTGGTTAATCCCATGAAATAAAATGAGACAAATTATAGATCTGGGTTCTAATCCTATACTCTTGTATCATCTTCTTAGTGAACTCCCTCCAGTTACTCTACCTTATGCTTAAATTGTGAATTCTTTAAAAGTCTCTATCAGTTTCATATGAACATAAGTACAATTTAATTAATATGCAATGTTTGGCTTTTGCAGCACAATTCCAAATGTAACAATGTATGAAGTTATCTCAATGATTGACATAGTTAGCTCACATGTTTTGGAGATGGAGGTTTGGTAATTTTGGTATGTATCTCTATTCAGACAGCTGTTGACAGATGGAAATTTGGTTTAAGAAGAGTCCCAGAACATTCCTCCCTCTCCAAAAGATCATCAAATACTTTTAATAAGCATATTGGAGAAGACTATAGAGATAGACATACAAAAATACCCACAACACATATTTTGATAAGGGAGAGAGAAGGAGAAAAATAAAAAGAAGAAAAAAAGCTCTGACAAGTGAAATCAGGTGAATTCATACATATCAAAAATAAATTTGCACACTGGATAGAGGCAAAACAAGATCTAAAACAAATTTGATCCTTTGGGTAGAGGTAAAACAAGGAGTAATATATTAATAGATCTAGGAGGAATAGGGGACCATTCAAATAAAAGTTCCTGGGATGACCCAGTTGTCATTAGGTGGATCACTCTCTCTTTTGTGCACTTACATCTAGTGTCTGTCTTTATCTACAGGTTTTTTTTTCCTGTTTTTTGTTTTGTTTTGTTTTTTGACCTAGAGTGGGAATCAAGCATGTACTACTCAAATTACCTCTCTTCTTGATGCTCTGTACCTAGAAAATATTACTCTCAATAAATATTTGTTAACAGGCTAAATAAACAAAACAAGGTTGATGTTGTTTCCTTTATTGAATCAGCATCTTAGATTTTTGATTCCTATAGCTTTTAACTATGGTTTCTTATATTTTACTTCATGTATAGGACTAGTAGAATGCCATTTTGGTCCTGATTCAGGAACTTTAAGTTGGAATATGCCTAGAAGATTTGAAATGTTAAGATATAAATTCCTCTCACATTTGCCATGATATTTTGGCATTCAAGATGCAAAGCAAACACACACCACCATTGACCCCACAAAACCCATCCCCAAACCTACAGGAAATGATTCTAGAGGCAAAAGTATAGAAATATATCCATAAGGATGCTAACTCAAGCTCCTAAAGCTCACATACTAAAATGAGCATATTGTGTGCTTCCTTTATGTGGTATAATTTTTTTTTCTCATCTGTTCTTCAATAATGAGGTTGTATAACTTGAGGGGTGAATTTAACAAGGAAAAACTAAGCTGCCCATTTGTTTTTATCAAGAGTGAGTTTTTATTTGATTCTACAAGGGTGAGCAGAGAGCAACTTAAGTGAAAGGTCCTTGGGTGGGTGACCAAGTTAATACTTCTGTCTAGTTTGATACTGTGCAGTGTGGAATTTTAAAGGTTATTCTCTGTAGAAAATAAATATTAAATGAGATGACAATATTAAATGAGGGACAATAATGATAGTTGTTTTTATTATTTACTATATACTAGGTACAAAGGAAATGACATTTCATTCATTATGCCTTATCTCATTTCATTCCATTAAAATAAAACCAATGAGGCAGGTATTATAACATTTTACAAACAAGAAAATAAAGATTAAAGATGTTAAGTAGTTTTCTTAAGGTCAGTGATTTAACAACCTGTGGGCCAAGACGTGAATCTGAGACTGTCCGGCAGCAAAGCCTTTCTTCTTAAGCTTATTGTTCCATTCAGCCTCCCAGTCTGTGCATTGTGTTCTGGTATCACAAACTCTAAAGCATTCTACAAATACACACTAATCTTAGTAGTAGAAACAATAAAAATGAATTTCAAAGATACCTTAAGAAAAAAAATCTAAATAGTATGAAAATACTAGTATTTTTCACACTGGCATCTGCTAGAACTCATCTTTAACTGTAACATATGTTGCTAAGTTTTAGATCTATATAAAGATTTCTGAGAATGACATAAATGATCATGACCACTGACATTTATTTTGTATGATAAAATGAATGACCCATGCACTTTTATTGTATTATCTTTTTTTTTTTTTTTTTTTTTTTTTTTAAGAGACTGGATCTTACTGCTGGAGTGCAGTGGCACAATCATAGCTCCTTGTAACCTTGAACTCCTGAGCTGAAGCAATCTTCCCGCCTCAGCCTTCCAAGTCAGTGGTACTCCAGGTGCATACGACTACCCCCAGCCATTATTTTTACTTAGTTTTATTTTTTGTAATGACAGGGTCTTGCTATGTTGCCCAGGCTGGTCTTGAACTCTTGGGCTCAAGTAATCCTCCTGCCTCCATCTCCCAAGGGGATGAGATTACAAGCATGAGCTACTGTGTCTGGCTGATGTGTGCATTTTCATAAAACCAAAAGTTGATGTGCTAGGAAAAGTTCCAGCTCCTTTCTCAAATATTGTACCAAATGAATTATGACAACATAATTTTTAAAAGGAATTCTTTAGTTTTTAATTTGATATCAATAGAAAAATGAGAGCAATCAAAATACCTACTGGCGTGATGTAAACTCTTCAGCATTATTATCATTAATTACGTGCTTGTGTCTTTGCACTAGACAGTGGTTGCTGAAGTCTCAATTCGATCAATTAATTTTAATGTGTAAATTGGGTATACAACTCTTGCATTATCAAATCTTTGCACTGAACCAAATTAAAAATCATCTTTAATTTCTAAGTAATTACTTTCCTGTATTTCAAATTATTTCTAATCACAAACTATGTAATTTCCTCCTTGCTCTTGTCTTATAAGTTTTTAAAATTATTTTATTTACTTTGAGAAGCATGAAAAATCTTTTTGGCCACTATAATAAATAAAAAATAAAACAGGTTGAGTGAACATAAAAATGTTGATTTTGGTACTATTACTTTAAATGTGTATTTAAAGGATATAATAAACCAATTAAATAAAGACAGCTTGGCTGGGAATGGTAGCTTATGTTCATAATCCTAGCACTTTGGGAGGCTGAGGCAGGAGGATTACTTGAGCCCAAGAGTTGAGACCAGCCTGCGCAACATAGCAATACCCTGTCTCTGTAAAAAATACAATAACCAGCCAGGTGTGGTGGCATGTGCCTGTGGTTTCAGCTACTCTGGAGGCTGAAGTTGGAGGATCACTTGAGCCTGGGAGGTAAAAGCTGCAGTGAGTCATGACGGTACCACGGGATTCCAGCTTGGGTGACAGAGCAAGGCCCCATCTCTAAAAAATAAATAAATAAATAACAAAAAACAGCTTTACTCTTCTAAATGTTACACATTTTGAGAAGACCCATTATTGTCAGTTAGCATTTCTACTTCTTTAAGTCAGTTATAATTCAGGGTACTTTCCAGGGTTAAATCAAAGCTCTGCATCTAATAATAAAAATAATCTGGATCTACATTTCTGAGGGTAAGAAAAAAGCTTAGTCCTTCAGTGACAGCTTTGCCCATTAGGAAATGAACAATGAATGTGGCCAAATATAGCATTTGGACCATACTCTATGAATACAAGAGAGTTAAAACCTTGGCACTGAAAAACACTACCACCCATTAATGCTAATGTTTTCTGGTCATCAATTAAAGAAATATATGTCCAGAGCACATTTATTTTTTAATTTTTAAAATTAAAATATTACATGGGTTTCAATTCAAAGCTATTAAAATATAATGTGGATTGAATTTTTTATAAAATGTTTCAATTAATTGGATTTTGGAGCAATAATATGCTAGATGAAGCTTATTTTTTAATCCTGATTAAAATCCAAAATGGGATATTTTCTGTGAGACTTACATATATAGAAAATAACAGAACAGATTTCCTAGCTTTTAAATGGATAGTTCACTTGCTTTTCAGGACTAACAAAATCTGCTAATGCTATATTTTGAAGTTGATCAACTTACGTCTAAGAATAAACAATTTCCACAACACAGTAGTAGCTGTCATGAAACATTTTAGTTATTGTTTCTCTGGTCTCAGGCTTTTGCAAGTATCCTTAGGCACTCCAGATCATTGTATACAATTTGCAAGACAGAAGAAATACAGACCCCGATTTTTGGCAAGAAATTCACAGAGTAGGACAGAAGCAGGGAATCAAGCTACTCTTGACTTCCTGTTTACTGTAATAGCCTTTGGAAAACTTGGTGAGACTTCCAACATCCACTGACCTTGACCACTGTTGGTTCATTCGATGGTGATATTTTGTAGCATTTATATATTGCATGTAGGCATTACTATTGAAAGCTTTGGAATATAGTTGGCAAATGCAGTTGGGATTCTCTTCAGTCTACCAGGGAGACTATGAGATTGTGGCTTGTTTCTGTTTTACTGTCAAAATATTCAGGGTTTCAAAAA
Organism: Macaca mulatta; assembly: GCF_049350105.2. Classification (NCBI taxonomy): domain Eukaryota; kingdom Metazoa; phylum Chordata; class Mammalia; order Primates; family Cercopithecidae; genus Macaca; species Macaca mulatta. The sequence goes on from NC_133419.1 coordinate 84,552,391, forward strand.
AGAGTCTGTGGTTAGGTTGAAGGGGAGAAAAGTAAATTTAAGATTACTCCCAGTAAAACAGCACATGTGAATAAAGAGTAGTAAAGCAGGATCAGTCAGAAAAGTTAAATAAAAAGGAAGTTGAGTGCTCTTGCTTCATTTGGCCCTTTGACTTAATAGTCAAAGAATCTTATAATTGGAAGGGATCTCGGGGTTAATCTAATTGAATCCCACTCCAGGTCCATGCATATGGTCATCTAGCCTTTACTTAAATACACTGTAACCAAGGTGGAACTGTTGACATTTCTTTTTTCCCTATATTAATTAATTGGTTATGATGTTATTACTTCTATCCACAGGTCTCAGATCTGTCTTTTAAAGGAAAAGAGAATAAGTTGGGTTGTCTGTCCCCACAAATGATATCCCTTTAAATATGTAGAACAACTACCTTTAGAAGGGATTCCCCAGATCATCTGTCTTACTTCTCTAATTTTTCAGGGATTAAACTAAGACCTCCAGAAATGAAGTAATTTCTCAGTTACAAAGCTGTTTAATTGCAGAACCTGAGCTCAAAGCCTGGCTCAGTTACTTGGAAAGCAGAGGTTTTGAAGCCAGCTCTTATAGCTACCTTATCTTCTTTGTTCTAAGTGAAGCAGACATAGTTTCTTCTACTTTTTCTCATGGGACTAAGCTTCTAGAGTTCATACTACCCATCTCCTAGTACCTACTATGGGCTAGGGACAAGCTTCACGAAGAGAACAAGTATCCAATATTGAGGAGCTCATAGTCTAGAATGGAAAAATAAATAACTGTAGCATCAGTGAGAAGTGCTATATTTATGAAATATGTCTAAATTCCTATGTGAACATAGATATCAGAGTGATTGCAGAATGTTATTGAAGTGATATTTCAGTTAACAGAACTGATTTGACCTTTTTAATAGCAGCAATAGTAGTATTATATAATAGAAGTCTCCAACCAGGCGTGGTGGCTCACGGCTGTAATCCCAGCACTTTGGAAGGCCGAGGTGGGTGGATTATGAGGTCAGGAGCTTGAGATTAGCCTGGCCAATGTGGTAAAACCCCGTCTCTACTAAAAATACAAAAGTTAGCTGGGTGTAGTGGTGCACACCTGTAATTCCAACTACTTGGGAGGCTGAGGCAGGAGAATTGCTTGAACCGGGGAGGCGGAGGTTGCAGTGAGCTGAGATTGCACCACTGAACTCCAGCCTGGGTGACAGAGTGGGACTATGTCTCAAAAAAAAAAAAAAAAAAAAAAAAAAAAAATCTGGTCAACTGGTCTTGTTCCTATTTTACAAATGAGTTCTTATTGACTACATACCATGTGCCAGGCACACTGTCTGAAAGCTTTGCAGGAATAGATTTATTTAATCCTTGGGCCAACTATTACTACAACTTAACATGTTATGAGTGTTAGAAAAGTTCAATAACATGTTTGCATTCCCACAGCTAATAAACCGGGAAGATGGCATTCCAATCTGCCGTTATGAAAGGCATTATTTTACAATGTACTTTCTCTTTCAAATCCAATGTAAAATCAACCATATTTCTTGCATAGGTGCACCTGCCTACATCCTAATCCTGATACAGACTTTTTTTTCTATTTAATTTGCTTTGAGATAAAAAAAAGGCCAACATTTACACAGCATATCTCCACCCTCGAGAATGTTACTTCTTGTTCTGGAAAGTCCCCTTCCACTGTTTACCCATTTGAATACATACGTAATTTGGTGTAGATACTCATTAATTTCTTCCAAAAAATTGTTAGCAAAGAAAGCACTTCACATTGAGTTTTTCACGTTTACTTTTGTAGAATAGAATTCAATATTAAATTTTCTACATTTAATCATTCACCTATTCAATAAATAAGTGTCAAGACATATTCTCAGTACTCAATAAATATTAATTAGATTGATTTTACAAACAATTTATAAGCAGAGGCTACTATGGCTTAATTCATTCTCATCATAATTATTAATTGATCACTAAATATAAAGAGGCATGTGCCAAGTAGAAAGATGATTACGTATGAAAGCTCTATTAGCACTCACTGACTTAGCGTTACCATTGCCAGGCACTTTTCTAAGACTTGTGTGTATTAACCTTTTTAATTTTTTTTTAATTTCCAACGTTTATTTTAAGTTCAGGGGTACATGTGCAGCATGTGCAGATTTGTTACATAGGTAAAGGTATGTCATGGTGGTTTGCTGTACAGATCATCCCATCACCCAGGTATTAATCCCAGCATCTATTAGCTATTCTTCCTGATGCTCTCCCTCTTTCCACTCCCTACTCTCCAATAGGTCCCAGTGTGTGTTGTTTCCCTCCATGTGTCCATGTGTTCTTATCAGTCAGCTCCCAGTTATAAGTGAGAACATGTGGTATTTGGTTTTCTGTTCTTGTGTTAGTTTGCTGAAAATAATGACCTCTAGCTCCATCCATGTCCCTGCAAAGGACATGATCTCATTCCTGTTTATGGCTGCATAGTATTCCATGGTGTATAGGTACCACATTTTCTTTATCCAGTCTATCATTGATCAGTATTTAGGCTGATTCCATGTCTTTGCTATTGTGAATAGTGCTGCAATGAACTTACATGTGCATGTATCTTTATAATAGAATGATTTATATTCCTTTGGGTATATATTCAGTAATGGGATTGCTAGGTTGAATTTTTTTTGGCCCTAGGTCTTTGAGGAATCCTCACACCGTCTTACATAATGGTTGAACTAATTTACACTCTCACCAACAGTGTAAAAGAATGCCTTTTTCTCCACAGCCTCATCAGCAGCTGTTGTTTTTTTTTGACTTTTTAATAATAGCCATTCTGAATGGTGTGAGATGGTATCTCATTGTGGTTTTTATTTGCATTTCTCTAATGCTCAGTGATGTTGAGCTTTTTTTCATATGTTTGTTGCCCACACCTGTGTCTTCCTTCGAGAAATGTCTGCTCATGTCCTTTGTCCACTTTTCAATGGGGTTGTTTTTTTCTTATAAATTTGTTCAAGTTCCTTACAGATACTGAGTATCTTTGCTAGATAGATAGATTGGAAAATTTTTCTCCTATTCTATAGGTTGTCTGTTTACCCTGTTGATAGTTTCTTATATCCCATATGTCAATTTTTCATTTGTTGCAGTTGCTTTTGTTGTCTTCATCATAAAATCTTTCCTCATGCCTGTGTCTTGAATGGTATTGCCTAGGTTGCCTTCGAGGGCTTTTATTTTTTTGAGTTTTACATTTAAGTCTTTAATCCATCTTGAGTTGATTTTTGTATATGGTGTAAGGAAGGGGTCCAGTTTCCATTTTCTGCCTATGGCTAGCCAGGTCTCCCAGCATCATTTATTAAATAAAAAATCATTTTCCCATTGCTTGTTTTTTGTCAGGTTTGCTTCCCATTGCTTGTTTTTGTCAGGTTTGTTGATGATCAGGTTGTAGGTGCATGGTCTTATTTCTGGGTTCTCTATTTCACTCCATTGTTAACCTTTTTTAGGTTGCCACATCACCTTATAAGATAGGTACAATTATTATTCTTATTTTGTTGATGAGGAAACAGAAGACAAGAGATCAAGTAAAACATTCTTAAGGTTATACAGCAAGAATCTAGTAGAACTAAGATTTACATGAACTCTGAATCAAGGTTGCAGTATTAATTACTATACTATGTTGCCTAAATAAACAGAGTGATGAGAATAAACACACCATACTTTGAGAACATAGAGGAGAGTATTCCCCAATGGAAGTAACTTTTTCTGTTGAATTCTGAAGGAAGATTAGGAGCCAGTCCAGTGTGGCATTGGGGAGAGTACTACACAGAGAACACAGCATATGCAAAGACTTCAAGGAAAAAAAACAGAGAGAGAGAGACTGTGTGGCAGTTTGAGGAAACAAGTATGTCAGTTCAGCATTGTAGAGAATTATTATTCCAGACTGGGAAGAGCAAAGAGGACAACTAGTCAATGAATTTCAAAGAGGGGTATTTTTAAAATTGTGTAAATAATCATAGCCTTTTCAAATATTATTCTATTTGAACAATGCATTACATAATAAAGTATAGTCTTCTGCCTACAAATTCACAGATTATAGACAAATAAAGAGTAGAATGAAAACGTACTCATAGAGGATTTTGAAACCAATGTTATATATAAATTAAATCAGTCACAATTGGAAAGGAATTCTTTATTATGCTTTTAAATGAAAATCTATTTATTTTTCCATTTTAAAATTGTTACTCTGAGATCAAATATTTGAAAAATGTCTCACAAATTATTCATCTAATCAAAGTGAAGTTTCTAAATATATGCTTGAATAAAGAGAGCTGCAAATTTCAGGCAGATATTTTAATTTCATTTATTTAATTAGTTCTTTTGGAATAATAGCAATGAAATAGCTACCATGACACCTGGAGGCCTGGTGTTTCACACAAAAGTTACATTTTCTTTTAGAAAGCAGCTCATTAAATTGTCCTGTTAGGTACTAAGAAAAGGATGCCATATTCACTCAGTGGTCTCTACAATCTTAAAGAAGAACTTTGAAAATGAAGCTCATAACAATAAGTACAACACCTAAAAAGTAGTTAGTACCTACTATGTGCCAGGTACTGTTCTAAGTACTTTAACTTTCCATATTATCTTTCAGTCCTTTAAAAATGTCATTCAATTGGCTTCTGGCCTCTATTGTTTCAATGAGAAGTCAGGAATAATTATTATCTGGTTCTCCATTTTATAATGCACTTGTTTTCTCTTATCACTTTTATTTTATCATTGGTTTTCTGCAGTGTCTCTAAATCCACTGTGGTAGTAGTTTGCTTTATTTGTTTGTATTTATCCTGTTTGAAACTTCTTGGATCTGTATGTTAATGTTTTTGATTAAACTTCAGAAAATTTTAGCTAATATTTTTTCTTTTCTTTTTTTTCTGGTCATTATCTCTCTCCTCTCTTAGTGAGGATCCAGTTACTGATACACTAAACTGCTAGGTATTATTGTACAGGTCACTGTGGCTCTGTTTACTTTTCCTTAATCCTTTTTTTTGTTTGTTTCAGTTATGTTTAAATTCATTAGTTGAAAATAACACTTTTAATAATAGTCATAATAATACAACTAATTGTACCTTTCAGGATGACAAGGAAACAACTCATTATCTTGAGAACTGGTAAGTAGTAAAAAAGAATCAATCACTTACAATGTTTTCTTATATAAGCTCTACAACTATAATAAATGAGGGTAAATGGCTCTTTGCAAAATTATTCCAGATAATAAATAGAAATAAAATTGATAGAAATATTATCACCTTAAGAATTGAACACTAATGGCTGCTAATGTAAAAAAGAGTGAAAATAAATATTACTTCCTTATTATAAAAGGGCATGTCATTACCTATACTCTAGCAAAGGGATCACGCATGAGTCTGATTATACCTCTGGATCCAGTTGCCATTTATTTTCTTTTTTGAAAGAGTAGAGAGAGACATATTGACCTATATTATGGGTATACATCAGAGACGAGTAGACTTGGCAAACTATATAGGTCTAATGGCCTAACTTCTTCAGCAGATAAACTATAAGGTAGATAAAATATAGAGTGGAATTCAACAGATTAAAGAAGACTGAAAAGACACATTAAGCTAAAAAATGGGCAAGACTAAAATAGAGCATCCAGGAAAACGTATAGTAATAGAGCATCGAGCATAAAATATATAGGAATAAATGATAAAAACATAAAGGAAGGATTACTTTAAAAGTCAGATCAGTGGTTACTTTCAGAAGGAGAGAAAGAACTGTTATTATAATAGGCACGTAGAAGTGTTCTGGTGTCTGACAAAGTTCTATTTTTGCTCTAGGTGGTGGTTACAGAGTTTTTGTCTCATAATAATTATATAAAATAATACATTAAAGAATATGCATTTTGTAAGCTTTTCTGTATCTGTGTTTTAATGAGTAAAATGGTTAAAAAAATGCATACACAATATGCCGTTCAGTATTCTCTATGTGCGCATGTATTTGTGTTTTTTAATAAAGAAAATTCTATGTATTTCCAGGAGCTTGAGCTCTTAACTAGGATATTAAAAGAAAGAGTGATTCTAGAAGGCAGAGTTTTGTGACATCAAGGTTATAAGTCCAAGTTTATATTGACATTTTTAATGCTGTCAAAATAGGCCCCAAGAATGAACTAGAAGGGTGAAATAAAGAAAGGTACATTTCTCTACAAAATAACAGATCACGAATGTTGAATGTTTCCCTGGTTGATGCATAGGGAAAAGATGTAAGGAGGATTTTTTGAGAGAGGGAGAGTTGTGGATTTAATCTTGTTCTCCCAAAAGACGGTGAAGTTCTAATCTCCGGTATCTGTGACTTTATTTAGAAATAGGGTGTTTGCTGATGATTATGTTAACATGAATTTATTAGAGTGATCCCTAATCCAATGAAACTGTGTTTGTTTTAATAAATGGAAAATTTGGACACAGAAACAGATATGCATATAGGGAGAATGCCACATGAAGACCAAAGGAAAAGGAAGAGTGATTCATCCTTAAGCCATGGAATGCCAAAGATTTCCGGCAAACTATTGGAAGCTGGGAGAGAGTCATGGAACACATTCTCCCTCACAGTCTTCAGAAGGAAACAACCTTGCTAATATATCCATCTCAGACTTCTACCTTCCAGAAATATAAGACAAAAACTTTGTTGTTGAAGCCATTTAATTTGTGGTACTTTGTTATGGAAGCTGTAGCAAACTAACACAGAGAGGGAGCTTGCCAGAGCAACAAGATGGCAGATTCTGGACTACAGGGAAAAGCACAGGGAGAACTTGCCTGTGGGGGATGGCTAAGGAACCTCAGGACTAGAGGTGGCCAGGAGACAATTGTGAGAAATGCTGAGGAAGGGGCTGGAGTTTTCACAGGCTAGGGCCTTGAACTCTAAATTGGGATATTAAAGGAAAGGGGGATTTGAGAAGGCAGAGAATTTTGTACATCAAGGTTATAAATCCAGGCATATATTGAAGTTGTTAATATTTAGGTATTCTCTATGTCTATGAATAAGTGAGGAAGACTTGAACTGAAACAGAAAAGGAATATATGTATGTTATGAAAGATATATAGATATAGATGATATGTGTGTATATTCATATACATGCAGTATATATTCACGTTCTCACTGCATACTTACATACATACATACAAACAGGTATATAAATAAAAATGAGTCCACTATATGTTTAATTAATATTATACACACACGCTTATAATATTTGAATGTGAGAAAGAGAAAATGTACTCTTCATTCAGTGGCTTGTATCCTTCGCAGCTGTAAATAAAACAAGTTGAAAGGCAGCTAAAAAGATGAAATCACTGTCAAGGACAGACACACAGGAAAGCAGTTTTATTTTTAATGTTTTGAAGTCATAAGAGTTATTTCTGCAAGTGTACTGCTTGGTTATTTTTCCTTTTTTCATTTTCAGTGTTTGTCTTTCATGCCTTGTGGGCAAGGACATTTGTATTGCTATCTGCATTGCCCCTTCACAATAATATCTTCCATTCAACTCTCTCAGGACAGCATACAAAGCCCATAAATTAGAAAAACCGCCATTAAAAGATTGTGTGGGAAGCTCTGTTGGTTATAAAATGTTCAAAGCCTTAAAGTGCTAGAGTCAATTACTGGGGAAATTAGAGGGTGACTTTTCTCTATGGATACTACTTTAAGTGCCCCTGACACTAAGACAGCTGGGCCCACACACTTTCTTCCTAAATCAGTAGGCCTTGGGCAGACTGATGTCCTAAATCAGCAAATAATATAGAAAGGGTATAGAAAGTTACAGAAACAGAAGGAGGGACTATAGAGTTGTGTATTTAACTCTGGAAATCATATAATAAGAGCTGCCATTTGTGGAATATCTACTAGGTGCTCAGTATCTATTTTCTAACCCCTTTATATACTGTTGTATTACTTAAACCAGAAAGCCACACATTAACATTGGTATTATTGTTATTCTTGTCATACAGAAAAAGTAACTGAGACTCAGAATTTCTATGTTAATGTATGTGTACAAATAAGAATCATATCCAGCAACTGAACCTAATCGGACAACCAAACCTGTACTATTTCAACTTCACCAAGCTGAGAAAGAAAAAAAAAAATGATTTACAATCTGTTATAAGCCCTTTCTCCCCAAAAGTTCATGTTTCAACCTATTCTTGACAAAAGAGCTGATCCTGGTTGTGCTGCTACAGTAGTTCGCAAAAGAAGGAGCTGACAGGTCTTAGAACTTCTTCCAGTCTGGTCCTTAAGCAGCTGCTAATAATAGGATACTTCCCTCATATGCTTGTCAGCAGCAACTGTTTAGGAAGTATGAGTCCATGACAGTACCTGTTGGTGGAATTCCAAGTAGAGAAAGAAATCACTGCCGTCTAGATACTTTGGACATCTGGTAACATCAAATTGGGGAAATAAGTTACATATTAGGTAATTTTTTAAACCTTAGTATATATTTCACTGTTTTTCTCATTATTATTGAGAAAAACAACCACTTCCTTTTATTTAAAAAAAAATTTTTTTTGAGACGGAGTTTCGTTCTTGTTGCCCAGGCTGGAGTGCAATTGGATCACCATAACCTCCGCCTACTGGGTTCAAACAATTCTCCTGCCTCAGCCTACCGAGTAGCTGGGACTACAGGCACGTGCCACCACACCTGGCTAATTCTTTTTTTTTAGTAGAGACGGAGTTTCTCCATGTTTGTCAGGCTGGTCTTGAACCCCCGACCTCAGATGATCTGCCTGCCTCGGCTTCCCAAAGTGCTGGGATTACAGGTGTGAGCCACCCTGCTTGGCCAAAACAACCACTTCTTACTGAACACATCAGGAAAGAAGTAACCTTCAATGCAGGCACAATTACAGATGAAAAATACTTTCAAGTGTTAACCACCATTATAGCCACAGACACCCTTCTGTCAGATTCCAGGAATTTGTCAGAAACAGCAGGACTCACAGGAAAAGCTCGTTAAAAATATTCAGGGCATCTTTTCTCTGACCCCAAAACACCAAAATCAAACAAACAAAACCAAAATGGCCAACACATCCACTATCCAGCAACAGAATTAAGGCTCTGTTCATAAAAGATTTGTAGGGAGAACAACAACATCATAAAACACAACCAAACTCAACAACACTTAGTCTTTTTGACATTAACTCCTGCAAAATGTGCTGGGTGAGCAGAAACACAGGAGGAAGTGTTGCTCACAAAAGCTTTTGAGAAATAACAGGGCTCTCTTCTACAGAAACAAAAGCCTGACTGGGCCAGCCAAACAAAAGGACTCAGCTGCTAGCAGGAGAGGAAAAACCTCTTCTTCCTTCTCTTCTCGAAAAAAAAAAACAAAAAACAAAGAAATGTTAGTGAAGCAGAAATCATTTTGCATTATCTGACTTTTGAGCAAAAGCATATCTTTTAACACTGAAAGAACGGTTCCTTTTGAAATAATATTTTAGAAAATGAAAAAGTAGAAAAATAGAAGAAGAAATATCAGAAACATGTTTTTTGTGTGGGGAGTGTGGGTGGTGGGAAGTAGACTGCTCAACGTGCTTTTAAAAAATACATCTAGGGGTTAAAGTATACTAAACAAGCAAGTTTTCAAAGGTGGTGGCCAAAATGTTAATGGAATTCCTCAAGGAGCAATAAATCTCTCCTGTTATAATCCAGGATTCAAGGAGGGGAAACAATGATGTGGTAGCAAGAGCTGTTATTTGAAAAGGCAGCTTTTTAATCTTGTGTTGTTTTGAGAATTAAAGCAGGTAATACATGTAAGCAGTAGGATGCAATAAAAATGGTGATTTTTCTTTATTTTTCTCCTTTTAAAAATACTATCGTCAGGCCTCCGAGCCCAAGCTAAGCCATCATATCTCCAGTAACCTGCATGTATACACCCAGATGGCCTGAAGCAACTGAAGATCCACAGAAGTGAAAATAGCTTAACTGATGACATTCCACCATTGTGATTTGTTTCTTCCCCACCCTACCTGTACTTTGTAATCTCCCCTACCCTTAAAAAGGTTCTTTATAATCTCCCCCACCCTTAAGAAGTTTCTTTGTAATTCTCCCCACCCTTGAGAATGTACTTGGTGAGCTTCACCCCCTGCCCCCAAAACATTGCTCTTAACTTCACCGCCTATCCCCAAACCTGTAAGAACCAATGATAATCCCACCACCCTTTGCTGACTCCTTTTTCTGACTCAGCCCGCCTGCACCCAGGTGAAATAAACAGCCATGTTGCTCACACAAAGCCTGTTTGGTGGTCTCTTCACATGCACGTGTGAGACAACTATGAATCCAACCTGAAGATATCCATGGTCTTTGGGGAGTGGGGATAAAAACTAGAAGATTCAATGAGTTACTTTACTATTAAAATTATAAAGAGTCTGCCAAAAATTAAGTAAACTGTTTTGAAATAACAGATCACCAAACAAAAGACAACTTCCTAAATGTAGTATTCAATTTTCTTAAATGATATTGACCGGTAACGATTTCCTAGCTACCATAATCAAAGGTCAAAGTCATGCTATTTGGTAATAACAGCAATAAAGACAAACATTGAGCAATAACTGGGTCAGTTAATGTTCATAACAAACCTATAGATAATGTTGTTTCTATTATCTCTATTTTATAAAAGCTTGATAATATTTAAAGACATCACCTGAGTTCACTAAAGTAGCAAGTAGAAAAGCCAGGGTTTGAACCTAGATTGACTTGGCTCCATAGCCTGTGCTTTCAATTTCTATATAATAGTACAGTTGACCATTCAACAAGATGGGTTCAAACTGTATAGGTCCACTTATATGAAGATTATTTGTCAATAAATATATTGGAAAACTTTTTGAAGATTTGTGACAATTGGAAAAACCCCACAGATGAACTGCATAGCCTAGAAATATTGCAAAAACTTAAGATAAAGTTAGATATGTCATAAATTCTCTTATTTATGATTTTCTTAATAATAGGTTCTTTTATCTTACTTCATTATAGGAACATAGTATACAATACATATAACGTACAAAATAGGTGTTAATTGACTATGTTACTGGCAAGGCTTCCTGTCAATGAATACCAGTAGGCTATTCATAGTTAAGTTTTGGGGGAATCAAAAGTGATATGTGAATTTTCAATTGTGCAGGTATCTGCACCCCAACCCCACATTGTTTAAGGGTCAACTATACATGCTTTCCTGCAAAGAGAAGTCTAGAGATCTGAAGGCATAAGAAAGCACTGCATTCCTAACTCTCTCATTTGGTAAAAAAGGCATCAAACTCTCTGACCTATAGTTATTAATCTCAGAAACACATATCTAACTAAAGGTCTTTATCATCTTTAGAGCAGATTGAGGGCCAATAGAAGAAATAACAGCCTTGCATCCTAGCAGCATCACAGGCAAGTAAATAAAACTAAAAACAGAATTACCATATGATCCAGCAGTCTCACTTCTGTTTATTTACACAAAATATTTTGAAGTTAGTCAAAGAGATATCTGCAACCTCATGTTCACTGAAACAATGATAGCCAAGTTATAGAGTCAACCTAAGTGTTCATTAAGAGATAAACTGATAAAGAAAATGTGGTTTATATAAATAATGGAGTATGATTCACCCTTTAAAAAGGAGAAAATTTTGTCATTCATGACAACATAGATGGAATTGGAGAACACTATGTTAAGCAAAATAAGTCCAGCACGAAAGATAAACAGTCTATATTCTCATTTATATGTAGAATTGAAAACAATTGAACTCATTAAAGCAGAGAGTAGAATGGTGGTTACAGAGGTTAGAGGTAAGGAGAATGAGGAGATGACGGTCAAAGAGTACAAAATCTCAGACAGGAGGAATATATTTTTTCTTTTTTTTTTTTTTGAGTTCTATTGCACAGTCTGGTGAATATAGTTAATAATAGACTATTGTACATTTCAAAATCTAAATTTCACATGTTCTCACCACAAGACATGTTAAATATTTGAGGTGATGGATATGTTAACTAGCTTAATTATTCCATATTATATTAATAAGTTATAATATCACTTTGTATGCCATAAATTTATGCAACTATAAGTTGCCAATTTACAATTAAAAATAAAGTTAAACCCAGTTCTCTGTTGAAATAAAAAAGATTATTCAGTGGATCTGTTTGTCATTCACATGACCTTTTCGTTGTAAGATGGATGGTGGATCAGTGGGTGGTTGCAATTTTTTCTTTAATTTATACAGGAAAATGGTTTAATGGACTCAGTTGCACATGGCTGGGGAGGCCTTACAATCATGGTGGAAGGCAAGGAGGAACAAGTCACATCTTACATGGATGGGAGAGCTTGTTCAGGGAAACTCCCCTTTGTTAAACCATTAGATCTCTTGAGACCTATTCACCATCACAACAGCACAGGAAAGACCTGCCCCCATGATTCAATTACCTCCCACCGGGTCCCTCCCACAATACTTGGGAATTCAAGATGAGATCTGAATGGGGACACAGCCAAACCATATCAGCTCCTCATAATACAATGGGAAATTAAGAATACTTAAATATAGTTCTTTGCATATATAGAAATACTCACTAATAAATGTTTTATCATGGTATCATGATTTATTTGAAAACTTTTAAAATCTCATTGTGAATATTTTTCTAAAAAAGTGAATGGAAACCTTTTTCTCTAGTCACGTGCCAGTTTACAACTCTGCCGGCTTGAAACCTAAAAATAACAAACATCATATTTTATTAAAGTATTTATAACTGACTTTTCTGTTCAAGGTACTACAAAGCAGTTGATTTTTTACCATATACCATAATGTGGAACAGATATTTTGTCTTCTGTCTCCTGCTTTTGCCAGCATTTATGAGTCAAACAGCATCCAGACAAAGAAAGAAAGGACCAAAGCCAAAGTGTGTAAGCATTCTTATAATGACAACATGTTTCAAAGACAAAAGAGAAGAGGAGTGGGTTGGATTAGACAGGAAAGAAAACAAAATAAAACAAAATAATTAAAATTAGTTTTCTTTTTCTACTTCTTAAACTTAAAAAAAAAGTATTTCCAGGAGAAATGAGAAGGCTGATTTGAGGGATGACCTACATAGATGTATGATGGTATGCTGACGTGAAGAGTCCTAGCAAGAGAAGTTATAATATGGAGGGAGGAAAACAGTAGAGGCACCAAGGCAGAGTTGTTGTAAGGCATAAGGAATGAACTCTGCTGAGGTTGATCTTGCAGCTTTAATACAGTACAAAAAGCTAAGGAGGAGTAAAGGCTTTTACCTCCCACTGAAGTGATACAAATAATGTGCATTTAAAGGAGTAGTGCCTGGTTTGGAAAAGACTGTCTGTTTAGCAGAAACCACCCTAGTCATGGAATTAGGACCATACTGGACTCCTTCGGGGAAAGGTAGTTAGTATAATACAATATTCTGGCTTTATAATGATTAGAGTTGTAAAATCATAGAGTGAGACTTTAGGACTTACATAGTTTATTATCCAACATTTACAGAGAATGAAAGATCAGAGAAATAAGCAAAATACTTAAGTCTATAAATTATTGGTAAAGAAGATAGCATTATATATAAGTAAAGACATATAATGTTCTGTCTAATCACCTTTATAGTTGCACACTTATAGTTATATATCTTTAGATATAGTGTCTAACTAAAAATATGTTTGTTTATTGACTCAACGAATAAATGAACACACTTAACACCACCCCCCACCACCCCGCCATATTCCCAGAGGGCTAATGTAGAAGAAATTTAACCAAAAATAATCCATCTAATGGAACATAGACTTTGGATTCTAACAGGCTTAAGTTCAAATCCCAAAATCCACTATTTTTAAAATTCGTGAACTTGGGAAAGTTGTTAAATCTTTTAATTTTTGCATCTGTAAATTGGGCATGAAAGAGTTGTGTACAACTTTGGCATTAAGAAAAAGCTCTTATCTGTAGAATTATCATTTCTATTATATTCCTTATTATTATATTATCATATTTTTTAGACCCTTAGGCTTCTTTTATATCACTCTTCAAATCAAGTGTCAATGGGTTTAGGGTGGGTCTAAAATAAATTGGGGTGCTAGGAGGTTCCTCGGTTACAGGGATGGCCACTATGGGTAACAAAGGTATTGGAGATGGTGGGATAGAATTACTACTCAAAATTAACTATTGACCCCAAGGGCACAGGGTTGTAGCTAAGTAGGGCTTCAGGTCTCTCACTTCTGCTTCAATTAATGAAACTTTGCTTTAAACAGACATATGATTTGGTTAAGATTTTATTAGAAAAATAAAGGAGAGTTTCCACTCCTACAGTAAAGTTTTGGCAACTACTAACTCATGTTTGATTTGTGCATATATGCTGTTTACTTGGGACATGTATCATACTTGTGCTTATCATTCTTTTGTTAATTGATAGTGAAGACAAAGGTAAGAGCAATCATTTTTTCATAATGAATATACAATGATCAAAACATGAAGCATCTTGAAGAAAACTTGAGAAAAATTTTTACAAACTTTTCTTTATAGCTCTTCTTGCAAAATAGCTACCATATAATAAGCTCTAGACAATTAAATGAATAATGAATAAATCAACTTTAAACATGAAAATGTTATAAACATATTGCTTACAAAAAGTAAATAATGAACATACATGGGGAGAAACACCTTTTGGGATAAATGATTAATATTGCCATTCAGTTATTAACTCTCACTCTCATCTTTATCAGTTGGCCAATATCTAACTTTGCATATTCATTCAGCAAAAGTTGGAGATCTCTGAGCAGACTCAAGAATGGTGTTTAAAATTTTACTCCTTCATGGCAGTTCAGAGTGATATTCCTTCCATAACACAAAGATTTGCAAAATAATGTAGATCTATTTAAAATTCCAGAGCATTTTTCAATAAAATATTTGTGTATTTTTGTTTCTAAAAATAGAAATAAGAATATACAGAAGGACAATTGACTAAAAATAATCTACCAGTAACAACACTCTGATTCTGTAATTCATTCCCAAGTGGAAAAGTATAACCAATGTATTTTCTTATTAGTTCTGTTTACTTGTCCAGATTAAAAAAACAAAAAACAAAAAACAAAAACCAACAAAAAAAACCACTTATCACTGTATTCTAGAGAGAGCAAATAAAAAGAGAAGACCTCATTGTAAAACTATGCTTTAACAGTAACAGCAACAAAAAGGCTCTCTTCTTCATTTCAAATATTAACTATGATAATAATGTACAGAGTCAAACAAAACTCTGAACATGACATACAGAGTTGAACAAATATAGAGTCATGATTTGTGTGTACTGATAATATCTGTCCTTCATGTGATCCCATATTCATGAATTAATAATCCTCTCAAAGTGATGAGAACTAGATTATTGACATGAACTTTGACTATTTGGCTTACTCATGGTTAATCACAGGAAAGAAAACAACAACAACACAAAACTCAATCTGGTCTCTATCACATTCATCTCAAAGTGAAACCCAGTAACACTGATCCTTTAACCATGAAATAATATTTTTGAAGATGAGTGAGTGGTAGGCTTATTTTTTTACAACCTTCAGAGAACCCAATAGATGCAAACACACATGATAAAAAGGTTTGCTGAGTTTCATCATTAGACCAATTACAGATGAATTCTCTCTTGAACCCATATGATTTAAATGTGCCCATTCTCACTCTTTACCACGGCCTCCTGCCTATTAAGGTCTTTGCTTCATGCAAATTCCTTTGGCTGGAGTGCCCTTCTCCAAACTACTTCTTGTCCCTGGAAAATCTCCACCAGTCTTTCAAGCCTCAGTTCAATCTTCCTTTTCTCCCAGGTAGCTATAACCTCTTCTTCTTTTATGTCTCTTCTATGACACTCTTCTTGATTAGTACTCAAAATGATCTAACTATTTACATGTCTACTTTCCCAGTAGGGTATGAGCCTCTTGAAGAACACTTTGGAAATTTTTAAAAAATTTTCTTTGTAGCTCTATTTTCTTGAAAAAAAACTGTTATATAATAAGCTCTAAATGATAAAATGAATGAATGAACAAATAAATAAACTTTAAATAACTACTGTTATAAAGTAAGTAAATCTAAAAGTCAGGATATGGCACCTTTTCTAACTCTACACAATTGTACTGCAGTATATTTGCAATTTATACCTATGTTTCTTTTCAAATTAACATTTTCTTTTCAGGATTAAAAACTAGCAGCTCAATCAGTTACTGTTTTCCTATTGGAATTGTGGAGTCTGCCAGAAATAAAATAATATGCTTCAGAACACTGACCACCAATAAAAAAGACAGTATAATCTCTTCTTTATACTCAGATTAATACCCTACTTCTATCCAAATCTTAATGTAAATAAGATCAATGTTCAATTACCAGTTGAATGCTTACCATACAGAAGCAAAGGACACATCAGTCACATTTCCTTGTCCTAATGAAATTCACACTCTTTGTAGAGATGAGAAAAAAAAATCTCAAAAGCAAGTGAAAATTTAAGGTAATATGCTACAATAGGACATGGGAAGGAAGGGAGTGCACTCCTCTTCCGAGAGAGATAAATCATTGAGTGTTAGTTGGAGCAGATGAGCTTTACAAATGAAAGGGAAACAAGCGATATGAATAATACAGTAAAAATACATATTGCATATTTGAGAAGCCATGATAATAATAAAAGTCCACACAACTCTAAGTGGCAGGTCCTAGGATTCTTGCCTGTCTTCTGGCCCACTTACTTATCTGTCCAACTATGTCTCTTGCAACTTCTTTCACACTTGACTAGGTTTAGGCCTGTGCTCTGTTCTGACCATGCTCTTTTCTACTTTGGGGCTTTTGTACTTATTGGTATTTCTGTATGAAGTGATCTCTTCCTATATTTCATAAGGAAACAATATACTTAAGGAAATATTATACATAATGACTCAGTTTAATGATCACCTTCTGAAAAGGCCTTCCTTGACCTCTGTTCATTTCAGTTATCATTATGCCCTGCTTTTATCCTTACAGCATTTCCTAATTTATAAGTAATACATACACAGATACATATACATATATCTATATCTGTATATCTGTATCTTTATTTGTCTCTCTCACACATTTGTTTCCTTATATATTAATTTACCTTCTGTCTCCCCCAAATAAATAAGTGTTTTGAGGACAGAGATGATGTATTTTTCACTCACCAATATAAATTATACGAACTTGTAGTAACTTAACTTTTCTGGGACTAATTTTCCTCGATTATCAAATAAAATCATAATAATATAACAGGTAAACACTATTATTACATTACTGATAATTGAGGAAAATCCTCAATCCACATAAGATTGGAGCAACAAACTAACATAAAATGGCATCTTAAATATAACACTTCCTACTGTTCAGAGTTTTTGAATGACTCTCCCAATTTTCCTATATTCAAAAGCATAGAACTATAAATAGCTATGATATATGAGTCAAAAAGAAGATCTCAAACTTGTTTTGTCAGTCTTAGTTGATCAATGCCCTTCCTTGGCCTCCAACACATGCCTTTATGGAAGGTGAAGTTGAAGAAACTAAAAAAGAAAATTCATTTGGAAAACATTGAATTAACAATATTTTTGTCTCTACTCCCTTATAGGGGAAGAAAGAGGGATGCTTTCTCCTCAACCCAAGTTTAGAGAAAGGGGTTCAATGGGTTGACTCAGAATTCATGATATGTCTCCCAGATTGCGAGGGTCATAAATCCAGATAATTGCCTCCTCCTGAAAAAATATGTGATAGACTGTGGCTAGAGTTCTTCCACCTGAAAACAGAGGGAAGATTGGGAGCTGCATTGAAGAGGAGCTGAAATTCTTCAGACAACAGGGAAAATGTATGTTTCCCATGAATTAGATATGAGTTGAGAGGAGGGAAACTGGCAAGGGATGCTCGTTAAAGAGACTCTACTCAAGATGACTGCCTAAACTTCAATAGAAGGGTGGACCAGGGGAAGCTCAGGGACAAGAGAGAGTTAAATGTGGTTATCCAAAGGAAGCCTTGCTTCTATCTAGAAAACCAAAGTTTTGTCAGCAGGAAGAGAGCTCAGTTCTATCCAGAAAACCATAGTCTTGAGTTTGCCAGCAGGAGGAACTCAGATGAACCCAGAAAAGCCCCAGGAAGGATAAAGACCTGCAGATTATACATCTATCATCAGAAGGGTATTGAAACTAAATTATATTACCCATAAAACTAAGTACTTTTCCCATGATTGCTCTCCCATCTCTGCTCTATTCCAGAAAGGTAAAACAAACAAACAAACAAACAAAAAGCAAATAGGTTGAAAAAAGAAGTAAATCTTATTCCCTTCTCTGCTGTAGATTTTTTGGCATGAGGTAGGCTAGGGTTGGGGAACAGGATACATTTTAAGTCAAATAAGAGTTCATAGTTTTTATTTTGCACTTGACTGTGTTAAACTTATGAGACTATTAGACTCAAGTAGATTGTATTATAAATGATCTGCCTGAGATTGTATCAAAAGGAGAGATGAATTAATTCCTAGAGGGGTTTGTGAGAAGGCAGAGAGAAAAAAATGAAGTTGGTTTCTGCTTTTACCTTACTAAGTTCAGTTTATTCAGTGAACTAGGTATGAATGTATTCACAAGGCTTCACACAGCATTGAAAGTTAATGAATGGCAGCGATCTAAACATTTGTTATACAATAGGTGCTTCATATGTATGATTTCTCTGCTCCCTCTAAAATATTCTTTCGAAAACATAGTACAGGCCTATCTCATTTTATTGCCCTTCTCTTTAGTATACTTCACAGATACCACATTTTTTACAAATTGAAAGTTTGTGGTAAAACTGCATAAAGCACGTCTATTGGCACCATTTTTCCAACAGTATGTGTTCACTTCATGTCTGTGTGCCACATTTTATTTTGATAATTCTCATAATATTTCAAAATTTTTAATTATTATTATATCTGATATAGTAACATGTGATCAGTGGTCATTGATGTTACTATCATAATAGTTTTGGAGTGCCACAGAATATGCCCACATAAGATGATGAATTTAACTGATAAATGTGTGTGTTCTTACTCACCAAATATGTCCTTACATCTTCTCGTTCCCTCTTCTTGGGCTTACCCTATTTCCCAACACTCCGAGGCTAAATAATAACCCTTAAATGGCTTCCAAATATTCAAGTGAAAGGAGTAATCACACACATATCCTTTAAATCAAAATCTAGAAATGATTATGCTTAGTGAGGAAGGCAAGTTGAAGGCTGAGGTAGGTAGAAAGCTAGGCCTCCTATGCCAAACAGCGAAGTTGTAAACACAAAGGAAGAGTTCTTGAAGGAAATTAAAAGTGTGACTCCATTCAACTCATGAATGATAAGAAAGCAAAAGAGCTTTATCACTGATATGGAGATAGTTTTAGTGGTCTGGGTAAAGATCAAACTAGCCATACCAGTCTCCTAAGCTAAAGCCTAATCCAGAGCAAGGCCCTAAATCTCTTCAAGTTTGTGAAGGCTGAAAGAGGTGAGGAAACTGTAGAAGACAAGTTTGAAGCTAGCAGAGGTTGATTTGTGAAGTTTAGGGAAAGAAGCCATTTCCATAACATGAAAGTGCAAGGTGAGGCAGGAAGTGCTGAGGTAGAGAAGTTGTAACAAGTTATCCAGAAAATCTACCTAAGATTGATGAAGGCAATTATATTAAACAACAGATTTTCAATGTAGACAAAACAGCCTTGTATTGGAAGATGACATTTAGGACTTTGGTAGCTAGGGATGAGAAGTCAATGCTTGGCTCCAAGGCTTCAAAGAATAGGTTGACTCTCTTGGTAAGGGTTTATGGAGCTGGTGACTTTAAGTGGAAGCCAATGCTTATTTACCAGTCCCCAAATCCTGAAGACCTTAAGAATTATGCTAAATCTACTTTGCCTGTACTCTATAAATGAAACTGCAAAGCCTGGATGATATCACATCTGTTTATAGCACAGTTTACTGTATATTTTAAGCCTACTGTTGAGATCCACTGGTCAGAAAAAAAAGATTCCTTTCAAAATATTATTGCTCATTGACAATGCACCTAGTCACCCAAGAGCTCTTATGCAGATGTGCAAAAACATTAATGTTTTCATGTCCACTAACACGATATCCATTCTACGGCCCATGGATCAAGGGGTGATTTTAATTTTTAAAAGTCTTATCATTTAAGAAATACTTTCATAAAGTTATAGCTGCCATAAATTGTGATTCCTCTGATGCATTTGAGTAAAGTAAATTGACAATCTTCTGGATGCCATTAGGGTGATTCATGATTCATGGGAGGCGGTCAAAGTCTCAACAAAAACAGGAGTTTGAACAAAGTTGATTCCAACTGTCATAGATGACTTTGAAGAATTCAAGACTTTGGTGGAGAAGTAACTGCAGATGTAGTGGAAACAGCCGAAGAACTAGAATTGTAAATGGAGCCTGAAGGTATGACCGAATTGCTACAATCTCATAATAAAACTAACAAATGAAGAGTTGTTTCTTAGGAACAAACAAAGAAAGTGGTTTCTTGAGATGGAATCTACTCCTTTGGTGAAGATGTGAATATTGTTGAAATGACAACAAAGGATTTAGAATATTGCCTAAATTTAGTTGATGAAGCAGTAGCAGGGTTTGAGAGGACTGACTCCAATTTTGAAAGAAGTTCTAATGTGGGTCAAATGCTACCAAACAGTATCACATGCTACAGAGAAATATTTCCTGAAAGGAAGAGTCAATTACTGTGGAAAACTTCAGTGTCTTAGTTTTAAAATTTGCCATAGCCACTCCATCTTTTTCAGCAATCACCACCCTGATCAGTCAGCAGTCATCAACATTGAGTAAAGATCTTCTGCCAGAAACAGATGATTGACTCACTGAAGGTTCAGATGATCATTAGCAGTTTTTAGTTATAAAGTATTTTTTAAATTAAAGTGTTTTTGAATGTAGTACTGTTGCATAGTCAATAGACTACAGTATTGTGTAAACATAGCTGTTACATGCACTGGGAACAAAAATAAATTATGTGACTTGCTTTATTATGATATTCACTTTATTGCAGTGGTGTAGAATGAGCCTGCAATATCTCTGAGGTATGCATATATAAACTTTTTCAATAATTTTGAAGCTTTTCCTTGAATATCCCACATAATATTTCATACTATAATAAGCTTTCACTGGGCAGAGGTCAGTCTTGCCTTATATGATTTAGCATGGATGAGCAACGTGGTTCTGGGAAGCTCCTTCATCTAAAGGTTGAAATGCAGGAACAGAGTAAATTTGCATCCAGTGGACTACATCCATCATCTGATAGGAGACAGCAAGTAGCCAGAGTGCAGCAAGATAATCAGGGGCCTGTTGCCCTCTGTAAATCAGAAAGGCTCCTTATAAATACAGTAACAAGCCTGTCTGGTATCCTGGAATTGAGAGTGGATGAAGTGAGAAGCCACCTGGTATCTTTTTCTGGGGAATTTTTTGCAGACTGACCTTAAATGATTGTATCTGTGAATAAATTACCTCATGCTTCTATTATCCAACCAATCAATGCAAGCTTTTATTTCTCTGCCTTTTCTTTTCCAACATAGGTGAACACAGCTTAAGAGATGATCCAATCGGAGCTTCCCTCTAGAACAAGACCTTTCCAGCCTCTGCTTGAACCCTTCTAGTAACAGAGAACTCACTACATTACAAAGCCCCATCCTCTAGAATCAGGTAGTGTTCATTTTTCTCAAGTTTTTATGTTCCCTAAGCTAAGATCTGCTGCCCAGTAACACCTACTCTCCCTACCTCTACCTTCTGGAATGACAGAATTCTTTTCTATTACTTATTGAGTACTTACTCTGTGAGACAGCTGCTTTGATTAAGTTGTCGATGCTTGGGGGCATAGCAGTGAGCAAAACAAAGTTTTCTACTCTCCTAGAGCTTATATTCTAGTGTACGCAAATACATATATTTATAATGCAATGTTTGGTTGTGATACATACTATGAGGAAAAATAAAGCCCTGAATAAAGTGAGAAAAAAAATCCACATGAAAAGTGTGTTACAGGCACAAAGAATAGCCAAGTACAAAAGCTGTAGGCAGGAACATACTTAGAACTTTGGAACAGTTGTAAGAAATCTAGTGTTACTGAAGATGCATGGGCAAGGTGAAATTGATGAAAGATGAAGCCAAAGAGGTAGTCAAGGGCTGGCAAACTATGTTAGGGCTATGGATTTTGATTAAGTGGGAAGGGAAGCTAGCAGATAGTTTGCAGCTGGGGTTGATATACCCTAATTTATGTTTTTAAAAAATTACTCAAGCTGTTGTGTTAATAGACTGTAGAGGGTGCAAAGTGGGAACAGGGACCAGTTTGAATACTACTGCAGTAATCTGACCAAGAAGCAATATGATTTGGATTACAGCAGCAAGAGCAGAGTTGGTGAGGATAGACTAACAGGATTTGCAAATGAACTGGATGTGAGTGTGAGTCAGAAAGAGAAAGCAGGGATGATTCTTCTATTTTTGGCCTACACAACTGGATATCATTTGATGAGCCAAAACCAGAAAAAACTGGTTTTGGAAAATAAAATTAAGAGTTATGTTTTGTATATGTTAATCTTAAAATGTCTATTAGATATTTATCACATCAAAGATGATATTAAATATAAGCACAGAGAAAAAACATAAGCATAGGGATAGAACTTATGAAACCTGAAGCACAGGTCCTGATGAGACTACCTAGGAGAAGAGGTTGATAGAGAAATAAGGAGGCAGCAACACTGAATCTTCGAGAACTCTAGGCTTTAGAGGTTAAAGAAAAAAACATTTGAGAACCTCTGTAATTTCCTTATCTAAACTCGTCTACTTGTATATCGTCACAGATACATCTTGGGAGCACATTATTGGAAAACCAAACTAGCTTCTTCCCAGAATAGCTGATATCCTTCGTGAAAATGAAATGTTGTTGCTAGGACTTGAGAAACAAGGAAAAACAAATAAGCCAGAAGCTCCAAAATGTTTTCTTTGTTTTCAATTGACTAATGAATCAAATGTTTCACTCTAACAGATGTCCCATCTCCATTCCATTACTAACATTTTTAACTCAAAGGCATCATGAATACAAATGGTAGCAAAACTGAAGCTTTCACAATCAACTATTACATTTTCCATGATACCATTTCTCACAATTATGTTTTCTTACTGAGAAATTACACTGATGAAAGCCCAGATAATTTTTATTTTTTAAGATTACTTAAATTGCAAGAGTTTTCTTAAGAAAAGTTGTAAGAAAATGTTCCAGTTAAAAGTTTTAAAACTTGTAAATTACAATAATGAGGAACTGTACCAACTAAGCTAATAGGAGAAGTAACTAGGCATGACTCCTCATTGAGTGGGTCACAAAGCCTTCTGTGAAAGAATACAGATTAATTTCAAAGTGCTGAAGTAAATATTTAGAAGGGAGCAATCCAATTTCATCAGCTAGGTTGGTGTGTTGCCAAACATTCAACTTTCATATTTGGCTTCCAAGGATTCATGTGAAGTATAATGCTTCTGAAGTCTGATCTAATGGAGTCATCAGGAAAAAGATCATTATCAATCTTGCTGGGGCCACCTGAAATTCTTATTGCCAGTAACAATTTAGGGTAGAAATGTGTACGACAGATAAGCAAGTGAATACACTGTTTTACTATTTACAGCAGTGAGGAAATCCATGTGATAGATAATATACCTAAAAGATTATCTTTTATTAGTGAATGCAAATGTGGAGTCTGAAAATGTTAGCTTCCTATTAAACAAATAAAAATATCAATTCTAGTCTGAATTTAAGCCTGGAGAAAGATACTTCTGAAAATTATGCACCTTTTGTTCTAATGTCTCTCTTTTTAAAAAATTTTCTCCACACATTGCTTCAATTCATCAGAAAATCAAAGCAAGAACAACTGGGAAATAATAGAGTATCAAAGAAGAAAACTAGTTGAAATTTCTAAAGACAAGATTCATAAAATAAAGTCCAGTTTATTTTAGTTAGAGAATAGGTTTGGTACACAGGAAAGACAATCGTTTTGATTCACTTTGGTTAACGTGAGTCTGTTCAGACTGTTCATATATTTCAAGACAGTTCTGATTAAAGGATATTCTTTAAAGGCTCTAATAATATATCATGGACACTGAAGGAGAGAGAAAAGTCTTAATCATTTATGTATTCCTTGTCTTTAGCACATTTCCTGGCCTATGGTGGTAGATACTAAATTATATGTTTGTTGAATTATTTGAAATAAATCCACTTATTCTTTCTCTTCTGAGCCAAACATCTTTCAAAATGTATATTAAGTGGTAGTTTTTCCCATTTCTCCGTTTATTTTTAACATTTTCAGTTTCATAAATGTTGATGTTAATATTTCTATTAACTGGTAATAATTTCATGGTACATAGTAATTTTATTTGTATGGGCAAAAAGTAATCACTTTTTCTTGCTGAGACTACTTCTCTTTGCATATCTTTGCACACCTTTCCATTTTTAAACTTTTTTTTTCTTTTGTTTATTTTAAGTTCAGGAGTACAAGAGCATGTTTGTTACATATGTAAATTTGTGTCACAGGGGTTTGTTGTACAGATTATTTCATCACCCAGGTATTAAGCGTAGTGCCCATTAGTTATTTTTCCTGATCCTCTCCCTCATCTCCGGCTCCACCTTCCACTAGGCCCCTGTGTGGTTGGGTTCCCCTCTATGGCTTCTCCATAGCAAAATAAACTATAAACAGAGTAAATAGACAATCTATAGAATGAGAGGAAATTTTTGCAAATATTCATCTAGCAAAGGTCTAATATCCAACATTTATAAGAAAGTTAAACAAATTTACAAGAAAAAGAAACGACCCCATATAAACGTGGGCAAAGGACATGAATAGACATTTCTCAAAATTAGACATACCTGCAGCCAACAATCACATGAAAAAAAGCTCAATATCACTGATCATTAGAGAAATGCAAATCAAAACCACAATTAGATACCATCTAACACCAGTAGGAATGGTTATTATAAAAACTTT
Source organism: Macaca mulatta (assembly GCF_049350105.2). NCBI lineage: Eukaryota > Metazoa > Chordata > Mammalia > Primates > Cercopithecidae > Macaca > Macaca mulatta. The sequence goes on from NC_133419.1 coordinate 84,577,426, forward strand.
GTGTTTTTTAAAAACATTATTTGCTTATTAAAAATAATGTAATATATGTACATGGTAGAAAAATCCGAAAGGTATAACGAATAAACAGAAAAACTAAATTTTCTTCCCACATAGTTTCCCTCTCTGGGGCAACTACTGTTGTCAGTTACTTTTCAAGACATTGCAGATATTATCCATATTCTATGTATATATAAGTGTATTAGTCTGTTCTCACACTACCAATAAAGACATACCCAAGACTGGGCAATTTATAAAGGAAAAAAATAAATTGACTCACAATTCAGCATGGCCTGGGAGGCCTCAGGAAACTTACAATCATGGCAGAAGAGGAAGCAAACACGTCCTTCTTCACATGATGTTAAGAATGAGAAGTGATGAGTCAAAGGGAAACGTTCCTTATAAAACCATTAGATCTTGTAAGAACTCACTCAATATCACTAGAACAACACAGAGGTAACTTCCCCCATGATTCAATTACCTCCGACCAGCTCCCCTGCCCCCATGAGACGTGGGCTTTATGGGAACTACAAGATGAGATTTGGGTGGGAACACAGCCAAAATATACCAATAAGCATATAATTTATGTGTTTTTTAAGACAAATGATATAACATTACTCATACTGCCCACAATGTGTAGGTAATTTAACAATATACACGGGATTTTGTTCAATTTCAGTACATTCATTTTATTCATTCAGTACCTTAAGTGCATTCATTCATTTAGTATACTAATTTCAGCTCCTCATTTTTAAAAAGCTGAATGGCATTATAGTATACCATATGGATGCAATAAAATTATTGTAGCTATTCTTCTTTTGTCATTCAAATTTTTTGGTTCGATTTTTGCAACTGGAAACACTGTTGCAATTAACATTGCCATTTCACTCATAGGCAGGTACATGTATAGGATAAATTCCTACAAGTAGAATCACTATGCCAAAGGATTTAAGCAGTTATAAAATTAAAGATATTTTGGTATTGCTCTCCAAGAATATGGAACAATTTATACTCCACCAGCCTCTTTCAGCTCTCAGAAAGAGCCTCTTTTACCACACCTCCTAACACAGTGCATTGTCATAATTTTTGAATGTGGGAAATTTGATAACAACAGGCATCTTTTACTTTTAATTTGCAATTATTTTATTATGAATAAGACTGAACATTATACAAATGCATGATAGATTTACTGGGAATATCTTCTCCACTCTATGTCTTCCTGTTTTACTCTTTTAATGATATCATTTAATGAATAGAAGTTCCTAATTTTAATATGGGTCAATTTAACCAATTTCCTTTATAGTTTTATGCTTTCATTTTTAAAAATAAACATTTTAAGCCGGGCGCGGTGGCTCAAGCCTGTAATCCCAGTACTTTGGGAGGCCGAGGCGGGTGGATCACGAAGTCAGGAGATCGAGACCATCCTGGCTAACATGGTGAAACCCCGTCTCTACTAAAAATACAAAAAACTAGCCGGGCGAGGTGGCGGGCGCCTGTAGTCCCAGCTACTCGGAGGCTGAGGCAGGAGAATGGCGTAAACCCGGGAGGCGGAGCTTGCAGTGAGCCGAGATTGCGCCACTGCACTCCAGCCTGGGTGACACAGCGAGACTCCGTCTCAAAAAAAAAAATAAATAAAAATAAAAAAAATAAAAATAAAAATAAAAATAAACATTTGTAGTTAAGTATAGAAATGCTTTTGGATGTTGATATGGTTTGGCTGTGTCCCTACCCAAATTTCATCTTGAATTGTAATTCCCACAATTCCCATGTATTATGGGAGGAAACTGGTGGGCAGTGATTGAATTATGGGGACGGGTCTTTCCTGTGCTGTTCTTGTGCTAGTGAATGAGTCTCATGAGATCTGACGGTTTTAAAAATGGGAGTTTCCCTGTACAAGCTCTCTTCTCTCGTCTGCTACCATGTGAAATGCACCTTTAACCTTACAACATGATTGTGAGGTCTCCCCAGCCACATGAAACTGTAAGTCCAATAACCAATTTATTTTGTAAAATGCCCAGTCTCAGGTATCTCTTTATCAGCAGCATGAAAATGGACTAATATAGATGTAGGTTATGAAAAAGGGACACAACTGTTTTTTAAAGGTAGATGTCCTGTTTTCCCAATGTAACTTATTGAACAATCCATTTTTCCTACTCATTCAAATTGCCACCTTTATTATATGCTAAATTCCTTTATGTGTCTTGTGTATTTTCAGAATCTATAGGCTTTAACTTTGATATATATTAATTTTTATTTTAATTATTATAACTTAGTATGATGTCTTAATAAATGGTAAGCCTGGACCTCTCATTATTGTTCTTTTTATAAATTTTCCTTGCTATTCTTGCTCATTAATTTTTCATACAAATTTAAAAATCATTTTCTTGCAGTTTTTGATATTTTTATTTAAAATTTTTAGTATAAAAGTAAAAATTGAATGTTTTTGATGTTGCATCTTCTTTTCCGATGGCACATTATGGTATTCCCTTATTACATGTCTCTTGGTAGCATTTGAAAGTTGCCTTTACATAGATCTTAAATGTTTATCAAGAAGTTTGTTCTCTTCTTTTTAAGTCCCGAGGTACATGTGCAGGATGTGCAGGTTTGTTACATAGGTAAACATGTGTCATGGAGTACTATGCAACCATAAAAAGGAACGAGATCATGTCCTTTAGAGGGGCATGGATGGAATTGGAAGCCATTATCCTCAGCAAACTAAAGCAGGATCAGAAAACCAAACACCACATGTTCTCACTTATAAGTAGGAGCTGAACACTGAGAACACATGGACACATGGGGAAAAACAACACACGCTGGGGCCTATTGGGGGTGAGGTGCAGGGACGGAGAGCGTCAGGAAAAAGAGCTAATGCATGCTGGGCTTTACAAAGTTTATTCGTAAGATACTTTTTGCTATGGTGGTAAATGATATATTTTCTGCCATTATATTTTTTAATTGATTATTGCTTATATATGGACATATATTTATATGTTATTGATTTCTATATTCTGATTTTAAACTTGGCCATCTTACTGAATTACTTTATTGTTTAAAATAATTTTTTGATGATTTCCTTTGGTTTATCATCATAAATATATTTTTTCTTCTTTTCAATTCATAATCAGATTTACATCTAACAGGATATAAATAACAGTTATGATGAAGGACATATTTTAGGAAATACTTTTATTTTAGGTTCTGAGGTATGTGTGCAAACAATTCCCTTCTGTCCTTGATTTATAGGTTAAACTCTTTGTCTTTTTCCATAACTCCCTTTCTCCCTCCTTTTCTTCTTCTTCTTCTTCTTCTTTTTTTTTTAACAAGTTATGAGGACCAAGATCACACAGGGTTAATAGCATGAGCTCTGTAGCCAGACACCAGTGATTTGTGTCCTGGCTCTCTCATCATTTGTATGATTTTAGGCAAGTTACTAAACCTTCATAACTGCACATATAATAACAGTACCTATAGGGTTTCTTAAAGTACTAAAATATATACGCATAAAACAGAACATTGCCTAATACATAGCAGGTGCTTAATAGATTAGATTACAATAATAGACTTCTTTCTGGTTTTGATTGTGGTATTCTTACAGAGTCATTAAATTTTTTCATCCTGCTCATGATTGGGCAGCTCAATTGGATATTCTGTTTGTTCTGATATAATGCATGTGACTGGTTTACCTTTGTCCTTTGTGCCTAGAATCAGTTTGTTTTCCCACCCAAGTTAAACTGGGAGTGGAGGTCTGGCTATGTTGTGTTCTGATCACATTCTGTGCCTGAGCAATAGCTGGCAAGGGAGTTGGAAGAGATCTCAGTAGAGGCTACAGGCAAGTGTGTCATTTTTCTTATAAGACCCACATTCTACTAGCTTTTGAGATTTTGTTAAATGTCTCATACCAAGTTGCATCTAATTGGAGAAATTTCTCTAATTCGGGGTGTGGCTAGAGAACCTTTATTTCCACCAGAAAATATCAGCATAACTCACTTTACCCACTTTAGACTCTCTCAATCACAAGTTTCAACTACTCTTCGAAAAAGATAAGCCTGCTAGCTCAGTGTGCTCTTCTCTGGATTTAATGGTATCACTGAGAAGTCTTAGGATTTTGTCAATCACCAGTACAGTTTCAGGAGGGGAATGGGAGTCGGGTAGCATCTGAGCCTCTCTAAGCCTTTCTGCTACAACTTCCTTCTTTTAGTCACAGGTTTTTAAGTGTATTGCATCAAGTTGTACTTCACTACTTCTTTTATCACTGTAGGCAAAATTTTCTTAATGGTTTTGGTTGCTAATTTTCCCTAAGTTTTATTAATTTTGTAAGTTACCGAAGGAGAAAATAACCTGTTCTCATAATCTGGAAAACAGTTCTTTAGTAGTTTACACATTGTGTTTCATGAAAAACTTTCCCTAAAGACATTATTTTTATATTTATCTTTCCGTTATTTTTATAACCAGCCTTTCCTTATACCTGTGGTATTCGCTTTTATATCTATATGCGCTGGGTAACATATGCACTTGCCAAATTCCATCTTGTTTCTGATAATCCAATTTGTTTACCTTCACTCCCAAGTGAACAGCTACCACCAGGATTGGAAAACTTTCTCTCCAGAGTATTAAAGCAGAAACTGAAGCCTTGTTTAAAGTTTCCTAGAAAAAGCCTGGGCATATATTTATAGTATTGTCACATTTTACACACTATACTGTGACCACTATTTCCTTTGAGGGCACACCATGTTTCTATACTCAATTTTTAGTCTTGTCTTCAGAGAATGTTCAATTAATGCTTTGTTAAATATTAGTTTGGTGCAAAAGTAATTGTGTGGTTTTGCTACTAAATGTAATGAGTGAAAATATATGAGTGAATTTGTGTATTGAGAGAGATCAGAATATTTGACATCTTAGAATTCTTGCACATCAAAATTATTATAATTTAAAAAATTGCTACCACATTCAGTTGATTCAAATAAATGAAACTATGAAGAATAAAATTTTCATCTGACTCTACTACTACTAAATCTCAATGACTATTTTTAGGTCCCTGGGAAGTAACTATTGAACTCTTGCTTCATGTGACTAATGGCTTATACTGAACAAATTATATGTATATACCTTCTTTCACCACAATAAAGCACTGACTCTTCCAGAAATGTGTCTAGTTTGTTTCCTGTGTCATTTTTACTCTTCCTTTTTCTTAGCTGCTATGTTTTCAGCCTTGACTAATAATTCTCAACCTTGCCTAATATCAACCTTTATTTTGCAATTTTTCAATTTTCAGTGAACTCAGTGGGATCTCATAACTAGATAACCCATAGAATCGTCCATGTTTAAAAATGTTTAAGTTGGCATTCCTTACAGATATTAAAATAGATTTCATTTTATCTTTCCTAGTAAGTTTTCTTTTTGGGATAAAGCACCCAAAATATCTATCTACAATTGAGTTATGTTCGGAGACAAAGTCTATGTAGTACAGGATTTTGACTGACAGCTTAGTGGCATTAGGAGTCATGGTCCATGAATAAAAAGTACCGCAAGTTTTAATGTATTGGATCTCAGTGTTCCATAGAAGGAGAAAAATTTAATGGACATTGGTCCATGAGTTGAGGAACCAAAATGGGTTTAGTCAGGGATAATGAAGAATTTAGCATGAAGTCAGTATCAGTCAGCAGAGGAGGACTGCCTTATTTCAGACTAGGTAAATACCAGTCTTCTAAGAAGAAAATTGGGAAAAAAGCCAAAACTTCTTTATTTATTCTCATTCCTTTAATTTAGCATTTACAACTTCCTGACCCAATATGTTTTTGAAATAAAATATTTATTGAGTGAATAGATGATTATTTTCTGCACATATTTCCTTTTAAAAAAGCAAACAAAAAGAACACTTAAAATTTAATTAGTTGCTGATACATACCTAATATCTCTAATGCTTATTTAAGTTAAGCAAGGATTTCCACTTAGGTCCTAGCTCCAAATCCCACACTCTTTTCATCAAATTGCTTTGCTGCTGGCCATAAATTTAAAGTTTTATAGTTGTATTTACCACAGCAACATTTTTTTTAAAGCTTACAAACAATTCCACGTAAGTAAATATATTTACCTTCAGTAAATATTCACGGCTCTTCACAGGGTTTGTTGTGTGAATGATGAAATTTTAAATGTTGAAAAACCTAAAGTACATTTAGTACGGTGCAATTATTTAAATCTGAAATTTTCATTGTAAAAATAATTTTGACTTCAAAATTCTGTTAAAAAATTATAGATCAGCTTTAAACAGTGAATAAGAAAACTGTGAAAAGAAACAGTGGCCATGTTATCCCCAACGGGCACATGAGAGGAGTGGCATCATTCATTAATTTCCATAAAGACTTAGCAAATGTAATCAAGTGATTAATTCTCTCATAATGTTGTATTATACAGAACAGTGGGAATTACAGTGGCAATATTTGTAGTTTATTCTTTCATGATAAATGATTTGCTACACAATCTCAGGAGAGAGGTTGTTTACAGACATCATTATGAATATTGACCAAATATTAGCTTAGAGAAAGAGCCTTCCAATTCACAAGCATATGTCTTATATACAGAAATAATCAGAAATTAACAATGTGCATGCACAAGAAATTCTACAGAAAAGTACCTGGGAACAAGGTGAATTTATCAAATATGGTGTCCTTCATTTAATAATAATAGTAATAAAAAAATTGTTCGTTGGTGGACAGGAGAGTGGTAATTTAGCTACAATTTATTTCTAAGAAGACTGTTTCCCTGGTTTAACACAAACAGTTCACCACTTTCTTTCTTATTCCATATATTTTATTCCAATAGAAGGTTGCACTATATATATACTCAAGTAAATCTCCTTGTGCACCCCAGGGAACAATTGTGGTAATTCAAAAAGATTTAAAAAAATTACCACTAAAAAGAAAATGTAGTAGTGTTTTGAGACTTCATGCCAAATAGTTAAATTTGCTATTTGTGCTTACTGAACAAACCATTGTTCAGCGTGGCCTTTCACCCAAAACAGGTCCACCTACCACTAGGAACTTGACCCCAGGACATGAACCTGAATAAAAAGTAAACTGTTTCCTGTATTCAGAGACGTTTTTGCACATGCATTAGAAAATGAATAAACACAGTAATTTACTCCATGGCAAGAAATAAGAAAAAGCATGATGTCCCCTGATACGTAAATGGTTGGGTGCCAGTAATCAAACCAGTTGTACAAGCTGTGTTTTTAGTTTCTACCAGTGATCTGGTAAGATGCTTGGTCATGAAAAGCTGAATTTCAGATAACTAAAAATGTTGCTAACCTAAACATCCCCAAGTTGTTATGGTTACAAGATAGAAAATCCAACTTGTTAAAGAAAAATCCAAACTATTGACAAAGCTATCCATGGACAGATCGGAGAAAAAAGAAGAATTTCAGTGCAGGCAGTCTCTGTACTAAGTGTGAAGAACAGTGCATTTTATTTTCAATTAAAATTTTAACTAATTCAGTGTTCATTGAGCACTTACATGCTCAATACTGACAGCTCTAGGCCTACCAATTAGCCAAATGACTAATTTCTGGAAATTTTCAGATGACTTCCTCACATCAAGACTGGATAGTTCACTTTCTGCCATTATTATGATGTTCCTATCGTCTTGATATCTTATCTGGTCTACTATAATAGGCTTCATTGCTGGTCCCTCCCTTCCATACCAACACATATCTTCTATACCAATCTTCCAAAAATTCAGAACTGTTCTTGATTCTCCCTTGATTAAAAAAAAAAAAAAAAAAGACTCCAGTAGATTTTCAATGCCAGTAAGTAGCATTTTATGCACTCTATGATCTCTTTCTCCTCCAGCCACAACATTTGGTTTCAGTCTTCTCTTCTTTATTGTCCCTTTCACATATCTCCTGATGCAGGTGAGCTGCCCTGTGTACCATTTGACATGTTGACATCAGAAAGAAAAAAAAAAAACAGGAGCAGATGGAGGAGCAAGAACAGATCTGATAAAGGAAATGAGTATGATAAACAGAAAAGCTGGTAAAATTCATTTAAGTTAGATATTTAATAAATTCTCTGTCTATAATATCAGATGCAAGTCAAGTTGATATTTAAACAAGCTGGACACAAAATTTGTCATATAAGCTATAAAATAAAAATAATAAATAATTAAGAAATTGTTTTTTGATTAAGTGGATTGGTAAACAATGTGCCCCTAAATGCCTCCAATTTCTTGTACAGACAATTTCTGTAAGGAGTGAAAAAAGCTAAGGTGTCAAAACATAGACTTCACTCATAAGGACTCTTCACAGTTGTAAAATTGTCAGCTTCCATCTGAGCCATTCCTTTTTCCCTTGCCACACTGCTTTGATGGTTATGATCTATCTTGTGCTTCCCACGCATCTCTGCCCCAATTCCTCCATTTACGACTCAGAATTGGGTCACAGACAGGAGCTTGTACTTTCCTTTTAAGCGTCACTTAATGCTTCAAATTTAGTATTGGCCAGGGTAGATATCATTACATTAACAACTTAGGTCTTAGAATTAGCAGTTTCTTTATCTCCTTAATTTGGGTTGTTGATATCCATCCTTTTCGTGCCCTATGGGTTACTTGACCCGACAAAAGAATGAACAAAAAAGGAGGAAATAAAGCACATCAGAAGTTCTTAGAAATGAAAGATTGCTTCTGATGGGGTCAATTAGTGATAGCTTTGTGGAGAAGTTAACATTTAACTGGCCCTTGGGGGATGGATATGATGTCAGCAGATACTGGTCACAATAGTAAGAGAAGACATTCAAAGGTGGGACTGAAATGAACAAAGACTTAGAGTCAGGAAAGTATGGCATATGTTTAAGAAATGGTACACAGGGCAGCTCACCTGCATCAGGAGATATGTGAAAGGGACAATAAAGAAGAGAAGACTGAAACCAAATGTTGTGGCTGGAGGAGAAAGAGATCATAGAGTGCATAAAATGCTACTTACTGGCATTGAAAATCTACTGGAGTCTTTTTTTTTTTTTTTTTTTTTTTAACCAAGGGAGAATCAAGAACAGTTCTGAATTTTTGGAAGATTGGTATAGAAGATATGTGTTGGTATGGAAGGGAGGGACCAGCAATGAAGCCTATTATAGTAGACCAGATAAGATATCAAGACGATAGGAACATCATAATAATGGCAGCACAGATTTTAAAGAGAGGATTAATTATGTTGTAAGTGGTTTCCAAAAGGTATGATGCCTGATTTAACAAAGCAGCAAAGAAGACAGAACCAAAATGAAAAAAAGACATCCAAGGCCTTTTACTGTGGGTGACTAAGACAATCACTTGTATAAATGGACATGTAAAAAGCAGGAGTAGGTCACATGGGTGAGGGACGAGTGAGGGAAACTGGTGCTAAGGAGACATCATAAGGCTAGGTTTTAATATACTTGGAGCTATTTCTGCACATGGCATATACTGATACGGATGCCCAAACTAGGAAAACCAAAGAAAAAAACCTAAACATATATGTGCATTTTCATAAAGCATAGAGTTATATGACACATCATAACTCAAATCTGTTAGAAACAAATTTATATAGAGCTAAAGAAAAAATATGGCTGTGCATAACATATATGTGCATATACACACAGCAGCAATACATTTCCATATATATGCATACATGCATGCATAAGCCAAATACATATTGGTTCTATCTGGAATTGCTAAAATATTAAAAACTTTTAATAAATAGTCAATTCATTAATTCAACAAATATTCTAGTGCTTTTAAAGGACCTCCCCCCAATTTTTTCAATGTATCCACCTGACAAAGGTCTAATGTCCAGAATCTACAAAGAACTTAAACAAATTTACAAGAAAAAAACAACCACATTAAAAAGTGGGCAAAGGACATGAACAGACTCTTCTCAAAAGAAGACATATATGCAGCCAACAAATGTATGAAAAAAAACTCAACATCACTGATCATCAGAGAAATGCAAATTAAAACCACGATGAGATACCATCTCACACCAGCCAGAATGGCTATTAAAACAAAGTAAAACAAAAACAAAAACAAAAACAAAACAATAAAAAACAAAAAACAACAGATGCTGGCAAGGTTGTGGAGAAAATGTAATGCTTTTACACTGTTGGTGGGAGTGTAAATTAGGTTAACCATTGTGGAAGACAGTGTGGAAATGGAATGCTTTTACATTGTTGGTGGGAACATAAATTAGTTTAGCCATTGTGGAAGACAGTCCTCAAAGACCTAAAGGCGGAAGTACCATTTGACTCAGCAGTCCCACTACTGGGTATATACCCAAAGAAATATAAATCATTCTATTATAAAGATACATGCAGGTGTCTGTTCATTGCAGCACTATTCACAATAGCAAAGACATGGAATGAACCTAAATGCCCATCAATGATAGACTGGATAAAGAAATGTGGTACATATACACCACGGAATACTACACAGCCATAAAAAAGGAATGAGATCATGTCCTTTGCAGGGACATGGATGGAACTGGAAGCCATTATCATCAGAAAACTAATGCAGGAACAGAAAACCAAACACAGCATGTTCCCACTTATACCTGGGAGCTGAGCAATGAGAATACACGGACACATGGAAGGAAACAACACACACTGGGGTCAACACACACATTGGAGGGAGAGCAGGAGGAAGGGAGAGCATCAGGTATTAGTAAGAATAGCTATTGGATGCTGGGCTTAATACCTAGGTGATGGGATGACCTGTGTAGCCAACCACCATGGCACACGTTTACCTATGTAACAAACCTGCACATCTTGCACATGTACCTCTGAATTTAAATTAAAGTTGAAGAAAAAAAAAAAGAACCTCTCATAGTATTTTATATTAAATATTATATTAAATACAATCTAATCCTTTAATCCCTTGCATTAATGAGTTTTTTGCTGCTTTTCTTTATTTCTCTTTCTGCCAATTATGATAAGAGTAAAAATATTATAAGTGTTTATTAAGAATTTACAGTTCTTATCCTGAAAATAACTCTGTGAATTACATATTTAGAGTATAACCATTTTGCAGGTGAGGAAAGTGAGTCATAAAGTGGTTCATATATTTGTTCTAGGCTCACGGCTGCTTGAAGATATCCAGGAACTTCTTCATTACACATATGTCTTCTTTAATGACTGAATTATGAACATTATAAATGTTCATTGGTGACTTCTACAGTTTTTGCATTTCATAGTTACCATTTTTCCTACATAAAACATAAACTTACAATCTTTACTACATTCTCATTTTACACTGATATAGGGCTCTGTAATGGTAAAAAGCATATATCTATAGAGAAACCAAAACAGAGTTTAAAACCATTTAAAAAAATAATGGAGGAGAATTGCTAAAATTTGTCACTACCTAGATTTAATCACTCTTTCAGTTTTTATTAATGAGTAAGGTGGCTAAAATAAAGTCACAAGCAAGACTACCTTTATATATCAATTAATAAAACTGTGGCTTTCACATTTTTGGTTTTAGAACTTAGCCTTACGTCACCTATATGATTCCTAAGCAACAAGAGCATCTTAAAAGAAGTCATCTAATTTCTCCTATAGCTTCAGGCTTCTTTGACCCAGGCCATAGAAACAAACAATTTTGTACTTCTTTAATTATATATTAATAGCTCCTTGGAAGTTATAATTTAATGTGTTCTTGGGAAAGTCACTAGGAAGCCTTCTATAGTAAATCTATTTCCTGGAAACCCACATACACACTTTAGATTTTCTTCCTTTGCTTGATTTTTGGTTGCTTGGTAAGCCTAAATGGCTTTGCCTAGTAATTTCTTCCTACATATAATTACCTATTTTTTTCTCAATTGATTGCCCACATGCAGACACCCCAGGTGCTTGCAATGACCAAATCTATAAATGTGATGTTAGCAAAGTTTTTACCTATTTTGAGAAAAGACATTCTAAGTCAGAATGAGTATCACCCAAATATCCATTACTGAAATATATGGCTATAAATCACCATTCAGATGATTGATTCCATCTGAGTGTTGGGAAGATTAGCTCAGCTATAAAGACAAAGTCATATACATCAAAGGTTATCTCAAATTAGTAATTTTTGCAATAGATGGAATCAATACAGAGTATGAAATTGAAAAACTGTAAATTTAATTTGCTACAAATCACTGTTTCACGGAATGTCTTAATGTTTTACCTATAGCATAGAAAGGAATAAATCTGTTTATCCTCTGTTCTGTGTAAAAACAAACACAATCCCCAACCTAAAAACATTCTGGGTATTAATAAGCTATAAAATCTATAAAATAGATTTATTAAATGCATTAACTCTTTAAAATAGCTGAAGTAGCCATATTCATAATTTTTTATATTAAAGATTAATAAAAAGTAAAAAAGTCAATTTAAAAATATTTTCCCAAACCCAGATATTTCACACAATATAGTGAAAAATCAGTATATTAATTTGGCAGGGTTTTTAGACAGATTTTCTCCAGGTCTGCTTCCTTGAGATTTCCTCTTCAGATGCATCAGAGGTTCCCTCTCTCCGCAGAGATTCCTTCATAATCTTCCCCACCTCACAAATGGCACCCCACCTAAAAAACTGAACCTCATCCTTGAAACACCATCATCTATTTTACCAATAAAGGCATCAAGATGGCTCAAATCCATTCACCTTTTTCTCCTTCCTCCAAGCAACCCCTAACTGATCTCTGCTCTCACTTGTGCCCTCTTCAATTCATTTGCTTCATAGCAGTCAGAATGACCTTCTAAAAATTATATATTTTATCATGTGTCACTCATGCTTAAAATATCAGTAATTTCCCATTGCATTTCAATATAAACACAAATCTTCAAATATGGCCAACAAAGCTAAGTATGATCTGGCCCTTGCTCATCTTGGCTGTATCATTTCATGCAATTAATGTTCATATTATTAGACTCCTAGAAGTTATCAAGATCTTTTTCTACACTATAGCCATCATACTCACATGCCTCTACTTCCATCTGGGATGCTCTCTCCCACTCTTTACCTGGCTAAATGTCTATTTTAATTTATATTTCAAGGCTTAGCTTAAGTGGCATTTGCTGATAGAAGTCTCCTTTGACCCACTGTTTAATTGGTACCCCCTTAAAAATCTTTTAAATTTATTCCTAGTACTTTTCCCAATTTATATTACAGGCGTTTTCCCCACCAGGCTATAATCTCCTTGAGAGCAAGAACTATCTGAATTTTCTTTGTGAATCTCTATTGTCTGGATCTGTGCCAGGTACATAGTAAACAATACGTATTTGTTGAATAATTGAAGGACTACATTAATGTATATCTACATAACTCTGTATTATATATACATAATTCAATCCAGTTAGATCAGTTGGCTAGATTTTTGATACTTACTATATTGTACCCATGTGCTCAAGGAAGGGCAGATAAACTGTGCACATGTCAAGTTTTTTTTTTTTTTTCTTTTACTTTAAGTTCTGGGATACATGTACAGAATGTGCATGTTTGTTACATAGGTATACATGTACCATGGTGGTTTGCTGTGCCTATCAACCCGTCATCTAGGTTTTAAGCCCTGAATGCATTAAGTATTTGTCCTAATGCTCTCCCTCCCCTTCCCCCCAGCCTCCCAACAGGCCCTGGTGTGTGATGTTCCCTCCCTGTGTCCATGTGTTCTCATTGTTCAGCTCCCACGACCGAGACCATGTGGTGTTTGGTTTTCTGTTCCTGTGTTAGTTTGCTGAAAATTTTAGATTCTCTGGACCATTTTGTCTCCCCTAGTTATGATGAATCATATCTTCCACTTTGTTCCAATGAAATCATGGCTCAGGCTCCATCATAGAGCTGAGTTCATTTTGTCTTGCATTAAAGGTAGTTGACTTCACATGCATCTCTCCCATTTAAACTTTCTGAGGACAGAGACTACATCTCATTTATCTTCACTCCAGGGTGCATAAGAGTTTCTGTTGTATGAGTTAAACATTGGTAGGTATTCCCTTTACACATACTGTAATTCAAAAATGAAGAATTATAAGGTGCCAAGTGAAGTTAAGACCATGAGGTATCATCAGAGTTAGTGTAAAATCCAATTTTCTCTATTCAACTTACTCTGATTCAGCACTTGCTGTGTTTATGGTACTGAGAGAGGCATGAGGAATTTAAACAATGACTAAAATAGTTTTTCTGTAAATCAATAAGCTTTATATAGAGAAACAAATCCCCATCAGTGACCTCTGGACAGCAACAGTAGAAAGAAGTATGACTGACTCAGCATAACCCCAACAGGCCCAATTGACCTTTCGCAAGAACCTGCTTTTTAGGGATGTAAAGTTATTTCTAACAGTTATCTGGTTCTCCTCATCTCAGTAGACCAAGTTCACTTGTAACCCCATCTCCCATACATTGTATACTTTAATTGGGTTATTGCCTAGGTATACCCAGTTGATTGATGCTCACTTCTCCCCATTTCCCCACTCCAGGTCCCACAGCAATTACTGCCCCACTCCAGGCTCAAGGAAGAAAGCAGCTCAGACTGAAGTAAACCAGCTGCAGCCCTAGTGTCAAAAATAAAAATCTAAAATATGTGTTCTTGATAAAATTAAGTTTTAGTCATCTATAGCCTTTAAGTGCTCTGCTGAGCAGCTGGAGGTCAAACAGTTGCTCAGCTAGCAGGTCTATAAATGCATGATGTTACTTTGCTGAGTGGTTAAAATTAGTATTTGTCTTAGGGCTATGCTGAATAATTACAGTTAATTGAATTATAGAAATTATAGAAATATAATATATATTTTTAATAGAAATAATGTATATGGCCATTTTGTTTGGCTTTAAAGCTCCTTGCAATATGCTTTTAGTAAATGTGAGGGTTGAAATTCTTTCATACCACTAGAGACTGTGGTATGAAAATGCTTCACTTTTTTTCTTTGTTCCCAGATTTAGTTCTATGATTTTAACGCATTTGAATTTAACCCATGAGGAATCTCTGAATATTTTCATTACATTACCAAACAATTGTTACAAAGTTTAAAACCATACGTAGTAAATAATAGTACAGATAACATGCATATACAGCTAATTTTTGTTGGTCAGTTAGTTTGTGCCAGGTCTTATTCTAAATACTTTTTGTGAATCAACTAATCTAATCCTCACAACATGTCTAGGAGCAAGTACTATTCTTATTTGCACTTTGTAGATGAGAAAATATGACCCAGAGAGGTTAAGCAATTTGCTCAAGGCCAAACAGCTAGTGAGCTGCAGAGCCAAGGTACTAATCTAGACACTTTGGGCTGTAAAGTCTGCATCTTAACCACCAGGCTCTATTGCTTACCATGTGCCAGCTATTGGTTAAATGCTTAATCCTCATAAACCCTATGGATTGATGCTACCATTGTGATCCCCATTTAATAATGAGGAGTTGGCCCAACTAAGATGACTCTGCTAGCAAGTGGTTGAACCAGGCTTTTAAACTCAGTTCTGAGATCTTAAATACCACCCACTACTGCCTCCTAGAAGAGGTGGCAGGCTTATTTCTTCAATCTCAGATAGTATTAGAAATTAAATAGATTTTAAAGAAATGAGAAATGATTTACTCAAAGAGTACGGTGATTATTTGGTCATAATCATTTAAAATATTCAAATAATGTTAAGCTAATTATTAAATTTTTCCCAAAATATTAAATACTATTAAGTTACTACTTAATGTCATCATTCTGAAGAACAGAGCTCAAAGGATTATTCTTACAAATTAGTATGGGCCAGGTACAGTGGCTCCCACCTGTAATCTCAGCACTTTGGGAGGCCAAAGCATGATTACTTATGGCCAGGAGTTTAAGACCAGCCTGGGCTACAAAACGAGGCTCTGTCTCTACCAATAATAATAATAATAATAATAATAGTAATAATAATAACCACATGCACTAGTGCATGCCTGTAGTCCCAGCTATTTGGGAGGCTGGGATGGGAGGATCACTTGAGCCCAGGAGCTTGAGGCTTCAGTGAGTCATGATCCTGCCACTGCACTCTAGCCTGGGCAACAGAGTGTGACCCTACCTCAAAACAAAACAAAACAAAAACCAAACAAACAAAAATTAGTGTGGTAATTCATCTGTTGATGCAACTCCACAGAGTATCTATAATAATCTCAAGAGATACATGTACATTTCAAAAAAAAAAATAAATTTTAACTTATTTTGGCTATTGCAAGCATAAAATGTCATGTAACATTGGGTACAACACACAAGAATATAATCAAACTTTAAACATATCACAACAACATTATTAAAAAATTGTTATATTAGTATAGATTATTTTAATTATTTTATTACTATTTTGCTAAATGATTTACCATTTGTATCTGAAAAATTAGTATTAATATGCTAGCCAAGTTATCATCATCCAGTAAGATTCAGTATTTATAGAAAAATATAGATGACTGTTATTATTTTTGTTTATAAAGATGTTTCTACATAAATCTATCCTTTCTTTCTTATCTGAGTTCATATTTAGAGTACTGGTTTCCTTTACCCTTTGTAACCACTCTTATAGCATTTTAAATCTCTTGGTAAGCCCTGAATGTCAGAGGTTAAAGAGTTCATCAAACGAGTATTGTGGCATAAACTTTAGCCAGATGGTTTGCCAATAGTATCTGTGAGTCATTTATATTTGTATTACCTTTAGGGCCTTTGAACAGTTTGATTTCCACAACGGTCTCCAAAATAGGTCGTCTTCTACGCACATACAGCCGAACGATAGACCCCGCTTCCTTGAGGGCTTCCACCGCTTTACTGTGGGAAACCTCTGACACATCAACCTCATTCACCCGCAAGATACAATCGTTGACCCTGCAAGGAAGGAAAAGAGTCAAGATTCAGAAGTGGCTAGCAGGATTTCTTAAATAATATTATTATGTTTATCTGACCTTAAGAAGTGGGAAAGTAAAGAATCTAAGAAATGTTAAAATATTTACATTTGGAAGGATGCTTCAAATGAAGGAAATCTAAAAAATGTTAAACTCCTCAAGCCTCTTAGCCTTCTTCCCAGCCACTTTTTATTATACTACTGGTCAGGTCCCATCCTAAACTCCAGTCCACTTTGACTGGGACTGCTTCACATATGGCATAGTTAGAAGGGCATGTATTTTAAGACCTCTGTAAGTTATCATTATTTTAATTGGTTTGACTGAAAGTCACAATTTGAGTGGTTCTCAGAACTTATTACTATGACCTATATAGATATAACAAATATAACTATATAGACATAACAAATATAACTACGGACTAATTTTCTCAAATTTTTAACTTACTCGTTATAAAAGTAATAAGTAATCATTTTCAAACACCTGAAAAATATAAAAATGTAGAGAGAAGAAAAAATATACTTGACTCAATCATCTAAAATAAACCTATTAGGTCGGGTGCGGTGGCTCACGCTTGTAATCTCAGCACTTTGGGAGGCCAAGGTGGTTGGATCACCTGAGGTCAGGGGTTCAAGACCAGCCCAGTCTGACCAATATGGTGAAACCCCATCTCTACTAAAAATATAAAAATTAGCTGGACATGGTGGCGTGTGCCTGTAGTTCCAGCTACTTGGGAGGCTGAGAAAGGAGAATTGCTTGAATCCCGGGGGTGCAGCTTGCAGTGAGCCAAGATCACGCCATTATACTCCAGCCTGGGAGACAAAGCGAGACTCCATCTCAAAAAAAGAAAATAATAATAATAATAATAATAATAAATTTAATTTAATTTAATTTAATAAACCTGTTAGCTTTCTGGCAAATTATCTTCCAGTGTTTCCTCACCCTCCTCTCCACCTCAATTCATCTTATAATGTTATAAATACTGAAGTTCAGATTTACAAAGTTCAAGGAGAACCTCAGACAATCCTATTCCTAGGTGCTTACTTTGAAAACTAAGAACCGCAACAAATTCTACATCAAACTTCCCTCTTTTTTTTTTTCATTTTCACATGGAAAGGAATAATTTGACATTTCCATAAACCATTCCAGGTAATTTAAAGTTATGTGGCCATCAACTCCAGATATATTTTATTTTCATGATAATAATTAGTGATAACATTAATAATGGTTAAGAGCACAGGGCTTGAGACTACAAAAATTTCTTTCCTTCACTCTGCATATCCATTCTAGTGTCCCCAATCTCAGATCACCACGTTGCTCAGAGTCAAAAATGAGAGGCCTCCCTTGCTTGATGCTTCTTTTCCCCCACCACCACAAAGTCAGTTCTACCTGCAAGTATAGCCTCAGTCCATCCAGTTTCTTCATCTTCATTGCTACCACCCTGGTTGAAGTCAACATCATCTCTCACATGAATCACCTACACAAACGCCTGTCTAGCCTTCTTGGATTCTCTCTTGTTACCTTTCCATCCATTCACTACACAGTGGCCAGAGTACAGTGAACATGGCTGGTTTGCTTACTCAACTGTCATTCCCCACTTCCTCCTTCCAACCGTGTTCAGTTTTGTTCAGGGGATCTTTCCTTAGCAAATATTTGTTTAACAAGTGAAAGAATAAGACTAAGTTCAATGATTGGGTCCTCCATTTTTTAAGTTTGTAACCATAGTTGATTTCCTTAGCCTCTCTAAGCGTTATCATATTCTCATCTGTAAATTGGATGTAATAGTAATATCTATCAGGAAGGCTTTTGGGGAAGATTAAATGAGATAAAGCACATATAAGCACTTAGTACATACCCTGTTATGTAATGAACACCTAATAAATGTTTGTTATTGATAGCAGTGCAATATTTGTTGATTTATAATATTCTCAACTATTGGATCCTTCCTATAACTTTGTGGAATAAAACTTATTATCTACATTATAGAAATGAGAAGACTTCCAAGTGATTAAGTCCTCTGTTTAAAGCTGTCAGCAATTTGAGCAGAGACTGGATTTAATTTCAGGTCTTCCTATTTCAAAATTTGAGCTTTTTCCTCTTAGGACCATATACATCTAATGTGATGAATAGTTTCGTGTATGTCGTGTATATCAATGCAAAATGATGACTACCATGGTAATATTAGATGAAAAGTATGGGAAGAATTTTGTATCTGTTTTTGTCCATAATTTTTCCGTACCTATTTAGTTATGGGAACCCTCGCCTCAGTAAGAACACAGAGCAGTCTCAAAATCTTGAGATGGAATGCTTCACTTCCTAAGATTCGGCAATGTCATTTCATCATAACAGATGCTATGGCTTTAATAGATTTACACATACATTTCCTCTCTGATTGACAAAAAAGAAAAAAAAAAGAAAAAAAAAGGGAAACTACCAATTAAAATAGTTTTGAGAATGTAGGCATCCTGGGTGCCAGCTGCCCTGCAGCAGCTGGTCCTTTGAGAGTGGGTAATTTTGCCATCTCATGATAATGCAAAACATAATGTTTACCATCACCCTATGCTCAGAATACTAATTATATCTTAAAACACTGCTTTTCATAGAAGGGAGTGGCTGACATTAAAAAAAATTCTGGAGTCTATATCTATTCAAGCTTTATTTTTTTTCCTTTTGTATACAGTGGGATCCTTAATTGTCAATTGCTGGTGTGAGAAAATCATAGCCTAAATCAGATGTTCATTCCTGAATATGTGGATCAAGTAGGCAGCTTTAGGACTAGCAGTCAGGTGGCCTGGATTTGAGTCCCAGTTCTTTATCATCTGTGGGACCATGGTGAGGCCACTTTATCTTTTTGGACTTCAGTATCCCATAAAAAGAGAGAGAGCATGTCCAGAGTCAGTGAGAGCAGTAACTGTACTGTATAGTACTATGCAGGAGAGTACCCATAGCTGATGTGTGGAGATGTATACATTGTAACATATCATAGATCTGAAAGTTCTTGCTATTTAGTGGATCAAAGATGTGCTCAAGTAACTGTTTCAATGTGAACAGAATGGAAATCAAGCTTTTAAAGGAAATACTATGTGCAATATCAGCCAGTCATTTCACTTATTTGTTCTTACTTAAACACTTTATAAAGTATGGATCCCCATTTTATAGACAGTGGAATTTTACTGACAAGGTCAAAGTGTTGGTGAAAACAGGGACATAATTTCAACCTGTTTTTACTTTTTCTAGAGCTTCTACTGATACAAAGATACTCAGATACTCAGAGTTGATTGTTTATTTTTTTTTTTAATAGTGGTGTTTGTAGGGGAGATGGGGTAGTTTACATTCAAATTCTCAAAATAGACAGGAAAGTATGTCAGACCAAACTAGGGCACTCAACTTCCCTTCCTCCCAGAAACTTGAAATAGATTTTGGCTAGAGGGTATAGCTATTTAAAATTAATTTGCTCTCTTTACCAGTTTATTTACTTTGTGAGTAAAGCCTCCACCTGTATTCATTTTGAAGCATATAAGTACATAATTAGCTTCAAAGTCAAGGAATACTTTGTCACAGTAACAAATGCAGGGTTTATCATACTTCTGAGGGACATTGGTTTACGAAGCCATGAGTTCAAGACCAGCCTGGGCAACAAAAGTGATACCCCATCTCTAAAAATCAAAATGTTGTTTACATACACAGACTTACTCCCCAATCTCACTCTACCAATCTAATTAAGTTGACAGTTTCACTCTTAGTACTTGATGTTACACACATAAGTCTACAGTATTCATCTGCAGCAATTTCACCTTGTAAACCAGAATTGTCTGCAATATCAAAAGATTAATTTTAATATTCTTTCTAGAATTTCCTTTAGAAATTTTGGTGCATTCCTTGCCAAAAATATTTTAGAAACAAAAAAGATAGTCTATCATTAGCCCGTATTCACAGAGTCACATCTACATTTTGCACTGAATCAAGTATTTTCTAACATGGTACAGCATCACTGAAAAGTAAAATAATACTTACTGAATTATTTGTTCCACTTTGACAATATAATTTAAAGTAACAGGTAATATCTACTCTGTCAAGGTACTAAAATATTTTCTGCCATTGAAATAAGATTTGTGATTTTATACATTTTTAAGTATGTTAACTCATTTAAAATGATCACCAAGTCACAGATAGTGTTAAAACTTAAAAAAAATTCCCATATATGATGCATAAAACACACTGGAAGGAAAGATAGAGAAGTTTTAATTTGGGTCCTTTGTGGGTATGGAGATTATGAGTGCTTTAAAAAGCACATTTCTACTTTCATGTTTTTTTTTTAATTAGACATATATCACAGCAGAGAACCTAACAACATGGGCTTTAGAGGCTTGGTCACAGCCAGATAGATCTGGGATCTCACCACAGCTCTGAAACTTGGAAGTTCTGTGACTACAGACAAGTCACTTGATATCTCAAAGCCTCAGTTTTTTCATCTGAAAATAGGGATAATGAGATTGTTATTGATTGATTGTTATTGTTATTGAGAGAATGCATGTGAAATACATAGCATAGTGCCTGAAAAACAGTAAGCATCAAAAATGTTAGCTATCATTATGAAAAAGAGACAAGAAACATTTGCTTAAGAGAATATAGAAAGACACTACAGTGAAGAAAAAATATTAAAGGGGGAGAAAGAAAGAGCTATGGTCAAGATGCTGAAAGTGTTTTTAAAATTTTGTATAAGAAAGGGAGGAAGAGAAGAGATGAATGGGATTTTCAGGAAGAAAAATATAAAAACAGAGCTTTTACAGCAAGGTACTGGTACAAAAACAGACACATAGACCACTGGAACAGAATAGGGAGCCTAGAAACAATGCTGCACACCTACAGCCACCTGATTTTCAACAACATTGACAAGAACAAGCAATGGCAAAAGGACTCTTTATTCAATAAATGGTGCTGAAATAACTGGATAGTCATATGCAGAAGGTTGCAATTGGACCCCTTCCTTAAACCATCTATAAAAATAATCTCAAGATGGATTAAAGACTTAAATATAAAACCTAAAAATATAGAAACCCTGGAAGATAACCAAGGAAATATTATTTTGGACAGAGGACCTGGCAAATATTTCATGGTGAAGATGCCAAAAGCAATTACAACAAAACCAAAAATTGACAAATGGGACCTAATTAAAGTAAAGAGCTTCTGCACAGCAAAAGAAACTACCAACAGAGTAAACAGACTACCTAGTGAATGGGAGAAAATATTTGCAAGCTATTCATTCAACAAAGGTCTCATATCCAGAATCCATAAGGAACTTAAATTTACAAGCAAAAAACAAACACCACCATTAAAAAGCGCATAAAGAACATGAACAGACAAAAAAGAAGAAGCAGACATGGCCGGCAAGCATAAGAAAAAATGCTCAACGTTACTAATCATTAGAGAAATGCAAATCAAAACCACAATGGGGTAACATCTCACACCAACCTGAATGACTATTATTAAAAAGGCACAAAAATAACAGATGCTGGCAATGTTGTGAAGAAAAGGGAATGCTTATACAGTGTTGGTGGGAATGTAAATTAGTTCAGTCATTGTGGAAAGGAGTTTGGGGATTTCTCAAGAACTTAAAACAAAATTACCATTCAACCTAGCAATCCCACTATTGGGTATTATATCCAAAGGAATATAAATTATTGTACCATTAAGATATATGCACACATATGTTCAACACAGCACTATTCACAATAGCAAAGACATAGACTCAATCTAAATGCCCATCAACAGCAGACTGGATTTTTAAAAATGTGGTACATATACACAATGGAATACTATACAGCCATAAAAATAATGAGATCATGTCCTTTACAGCAACACAGATGGATTTGCAGGCCATTATCCTAAGCAAACTAACACAAGAACAGAAAGCCAAATACTTCACGTTCTCACTTATATAAGTGGGAGCTAAACTTGGAGTACATATGGACACAAAGAGGGGAGAAACAGATACTGGATCCTACTTGAGAGTGGAAGTTGGGATGAAGGTGAGCGTTGAAAACTAACTATCAGGTGTTATGCTTATTACAGGTTTCAGAATAAGCTATACACCAAACCCCTATGACATGCAATTCACCTACATAACAACCATGCACATGTATCCCTGAAACTAAAATAAAAGTTTAAAAAAAGAAAAAAATAATAAATGCATATTCACCTAAACATTAGGGCTTTAAATAAGTCTTGTTTGATGAAGTACAATGTAATTTCCTTTTCATATTTCCCTTCCCTTGCCCACAGTAAAACTTATAGTTGTTTTGATATACAAACTTTAGCTTTTGTGGAAGCCTTGGTTAAAGATTCTGATCAGCACACTTAATTCAACTCAACCACAACTAACTGCACTCAGACCTCCTTAAGTTTTTATTCAAAAGTAGGTGTTTGGGGCCGGGCGCCGTGGCTTACTCCTATAATCCCAGCACTTTGGGAGACTGAGGCAGGTGGATCACCTGAGGTCAGGAGTTCGCGGCCAGCCTGGCCAACATAATGAAATCCTGTCTCTGCTAAAAATACAAAAAATTAGCCAGGTACGGTGGCAGGCGCCTGTAATCCCAGCTACTAAGGAGGCTGAGGCAGGAGAATCACTTGAACCTGGGCGGCAGAGGTTGCAGTGCGCTGAGATTGTGCCACCGTACTCCAGCCTGGGCAAAAAGAGCAAAACTCCATGTCAAAAAAAAAAAAAAAAAGTAAAAAAAGGTAGATGTTAGGTCACAGGGTCTGAAACAACTTTGCAGTAGCTATTAGTTATTGAAGAATGCCCCCTAATTGCCTTGCACTTTACTGTTTCTATCAGTAGTATTCTTTCTTCAAGTAAATGAATTAATTCCAGACCAAAGGGCCACATCATGAAGAAACCTGATCAATGTTTAATGTGTTGCATGAAGTGTAAAAACGCATGATCAGATTTTTAAAAACCACTGGCTAGGGAATTAGACTGCATGCACTTAAAGATAACAATCAATCACCTAAAAAATTTTCACCCCCTGTAATCCCAGGGCTCTGGGAGGCCAAGGAGGGAGTATCATGAGGTCAGGTTTTCGAGACCAACCAGGCCAACATGGTGAAACCCCATCTCCACTAAAAATACAAAAAATTAGCCAGGCATGGTGGCAGGCACCTGTAATCCCAGCTACTAGGGAGACTGAGGCAGGAAATTGCTTGAACATGGGAGGTGGAGGTTGCTGTGAGCCAAGACCACGCCACCGCACAGCACTCCATCCTGGGCAACAGAGGGAGACACCATCTCCTCACAAAACAAAACAAAACAAAACAAAAATCTCAGAATCTATTTAGAAGGAGTAACTCCACACATTTTATGTCAATTACAATGAAAACAGAAGTAATGAAAAGGGTCTTGTTTTTCTTCTATTCCTGAAGTCATTAAAAGTAGGTTATGAACAAATAAATAGAAGCCAAAACCTTAAGAAAAGACAAGTAGTTTATGCTCACAGAGAGAAGGAGAAAATAATACACCCCCCACCACATTCACACACATACACAGACTGACTCAAATGACTTCAAATCATGATGGCCTGCCATAATATATATACTTAATTATGCCTGCCCGTTACCTTACTCTTCCTTTTATGAATCATACGGAAGTGTTACTGGGGATCTTTAAAGTCCATCACCAGTTAAGTTTCTTCCTTGTTGAAACTTCTCACTCTAATGATCTATATATTTCATTGACCTCATTAGGTGCTATTAGTTTATTAAAACTAAAAAGTAAAAGAACAAAAATCAGCATAATTTAGCATTTTTCCAAGAAAGGAAGAGGAATGTTTTAGAGGCATCTGATATGTGCCAATGTAGTAATATCTACTAGACTTTTTTTCCAACAAACATCCACATGGTTGTAGGAGGAGTGACAAGCATTTACAGCTTAACCTGGTTCACTTGTCAAGTCTGGCCAGTCCCTGCTTTTGGGAATGTGGAAATGAAACCATGAGATTCAGAGATTCTATGTGAACAGAATAAATAGAAACTTGAGAGTTTAATATTAAAGGCCATTTTCTTCCATGTTGACTGTAAAATTTCAAAAGACTATCTGCAAAAAGATGGGGAATAAAGTAGATCTACAGGAAGAAGTAAGGGCTTTGGACAGAAGGTGGAATTCCTCTAATGCCTGAGAGTGTCTCAGTCCATGGCTATTCTTCCCAGTGCTTAACTGTCCAGCTTGAAAAGATACTTCAAATGTTCTTCTAATTAATTCTCTCTTTTGATTATGTAAGCTGGTGGGTCTTTTACTTGCCAACCAATATTTCTGATTAATATAGGCAGACTTTGTGGCCAGCACTTTACATGTGTTGTCTCCCTTAGCTCATTTCTATTTCCCTTTTATAACTTAATTCAAGCTTATCTCATCTTCCAGGATGCCATCTTTGGCCCAGTTAGTTGCTCCAGTGTTCCTCTACTAGGTAGTTAGTAAAAAATAGTAATAGAGTTGCCAGACTTAGCACATAAAAATACAAGACAATCAGTTGAATTTCAATTTCAGATAAACATTAGTAATTATTATTTAGATAAATAAATACATTTTAGTATAACTATGTTCCATTGAAATTCAAAGTTAACTAGGAATTCAAATTTATAAAAATACAGTATTTATAAAAGCACTCATTATACTGAGTTTATTTGTTTTATTCGAATAGCGTAATGCCTAGCACATAGTGGGAAAAGTATGTATTATATACTATGTTATATAGTCTTTAATGTAAATAGAAACACTGAAAAGTAGATATTGTTGCCTTCATTTCACAGTAGAAACTAAAGCTGAAAGAGGTTTGTAATGACAGGGAAATGATGTCTAGGAAATCTCAAAGTTCATGCCCTATACCCCTCTGGTTTGTTAAAATTATTTTGTGACTTATTTAAGGATTGATCCCAGTTGCCCACCGTCAGTTGGGTACAGGACCATACTGTAAACCAGTAGAGCAAAGCCAAGTAACAAAATCTAGATCAATATTTCTCAGACTTTGGGCAGGGCTTGTTAAACCATAGATTACCACTGAGCTTCCCCCTCAGAGGTGCTGATTTGGTAGGTCTAGAGCAGGAGAGAAGATTCACACTTCTGACACATTCCTAGGTGATCCTGGTAATACTGGACTGAGACCATACTCCAAAAACCACTGCTCTAGGTTTTGAAGGGTCATTCTACTTGGCTCATGTATGATTTATTCCAAAATAAACAGAAATACTCAATCTTTTGTAGACCCAACTGAGTATGTGATAAAAGTTCTGAGCTCTGACTCCAAACCCAACCCCACAATTTGCAGCTTTTCATTATATGGAACAAAGTCTCTAAGGGAACTTGGACCAGGAGACCACAGCTGCCATAATGTGTAAGGCTGTGGACATGCAAACCATTTTCCAGCACTCATTTTCTATCTGAAACTCTTTTACTGACTCCTTTCCTTCAGCTAAGACCAACTGATAGCCACTTCATTCCACATTTTAAAAATAGGGCTTCTGCTCTCATCTCTAATTCTGAATGAGAGTAACTCGGGTTTATGATCCATAGAAGCCATCTCCTACAGTGAATGTACTGTTTTTCCTCTCTCTATTTGCCACTTCATTTCCCTTATATAAAATGCTTGCAGGATTCTCTGCAGCTGTCATCTGGGAAGCATCACAGCTTTCCACAATGGGGACAGAAATTGCTATTTCAGCATCAGTGATTGGTCTTTTGGCACTTTCCTGGAAAAGCATAGAGGCCAGTTAACAAATTTCAAGCTAGGCTACTTAATGCGTACAACATGGAAAAGAGACATTGAATAGAAATTCCAAAGTGAGAGGGTCATGGGACTGCTCAGTTCAATATTGTGTCCACTGACAGGACTGCTTGTCAACTTTCAAGAGACCAGGTGCTGGTATCTACCACCTGGATTACTGCAGTAGCTTCCTAGCTAGTTTTCCTGATGCCAGGCTAATCGGCCCCTCTACATTTCATTCAAACACACAAAACAAGGTTCAACTTCCTAAAGCAACCCTTTTATCATTTCATTTCCCCTCTAAATTCATCGAGAGATTTGTAACATGCATAAAATTAAAACTGTGTTTAGTCTTTGTATTACCAATGTCTGGTACACAGTTGTCATATAACAAAAAATTAGCTTCATTGTATGACTTCTAAACCAATCCCCTTTTTATTCCTCTCACTGCCTGCTCCAGTCAGGCCACTATATTTTATTTTATGTTGCTTTCTGTCTCTCAAATGTTCAACCAAAGCTAGCCTCATTCAAAGGCAAGTTCACACTCCATAGCCTCATGAAATGTTTCCAAATCGCTCAAGGCTTTATTGTCCATAATGTCCTAATTGCAAATACATGGCAGATTCTCATCAAAAAACTGTAGATTTATTTGTTACCCCCATAGAACCTAAAATAGTGAGTACTACACATTAAGAAATACATTTAACAATGCTGGATTTGATTTCCGATTTTCCTCTACTCAAATCTGCTCCAATCCCAGAAATACATGTAGATCAACATAAGTGGAATTCATTATTGTACATTTTCTCATTCAAATTCAATTTGGCATTATATTGATGAACATTTCAGTGAAAAGTTGAGAACAACAAGGAGGATGGCATGGTGGGAAGAACAGTGGGTTATAAGCTAGATATTCTGCCACTTTCCAGTTCAAGTCAATACATATTTTTTTTCTCTGTGTGTTTGAGTACAGTGATCTTAAAATTCTCTTCTAGCTCTGGTGTTCTGTAAACCTAAATTCAAGGTCAACCCAGCCTGGCACCTATCTTTACTTGGAAGTTGATAGTACATCTCAAATGGAGCAGAGTCCGAAATTAATCTTATCTCTTCCCCACAGACAACCCTTTACTTCACTTTTAATTCTCTATCAAGACAAATAATTCCATCACCAGAAAGGGAGGACTTTTCCTTCTCTTTTAGTCACATATCCAATCTATCACATTTTTAACATATTTTTCTTTAAAATTTTTTCGTTTTTACTTAATTACTTTGTGTTTGTTTGTTTATTTATTTATTTATTTATTTATTTATTTAGAGAAGGGTCTCGTTCTGTCGCCCTGGCTGTAGTGCAGTGGCACGATCACAACTCACTGAAACCTTTGCCTTCCAGGCTCAAGCTGCCTCCTACCTCAGCCTCCCAAGTGGTTGGAACTACAGGCGTACACCATCACACTGGCTTTTTTTTTTTTTTTTTTTTTTTGTATTTTTTGTAGAGACGAGGTTTTGCCATCTTGCCCAGGCTGG
This sequence comes from Macaca mulatta, assembly GCF_049350105.2. Taxonomy (NCBI): domain Eukaryota; kingdom Metazoa; phylum Chordata; class Mammalia; order Primates; family Cercopithecidae; genus Macaca; species Macaca mulatta. The sequence goes on from NC_133419.1 coordinate 84,605,539, forward strand.
TCACAAACTCCTGAGCTCAAGTGATCCACCCGCCTCAGCCTCCCAAAGTGCTGGGATTACAGGTGCAAGCTACTGCACCTGGCCTAAACCTTTTTATTTTTAAAGATGGGGGTCTTGCTCTGTGGCCCAGGTTGAAGTTCAGTGGCAGGATCATAGCTCAGTTCAGCCTTGAACTCCTAGGCTCGAGTATACTCCTGTCTCAGCCTCCTGAGTACATCCTTTTCTTTTACTCTCATTTATTCTACCTGATTCTAGCCCTTATTGTCAATCACCTAGATTCTGGGGAAAAAAGTTGTAACTAGTCTTCTTACCTCCAGCTTTTTCCCCTCTATTCCATCTTCCAACTTATTGCCACAATGGTGTTATTGAAATATAAGCCTGAATGTTTTATCTCATATTTAATGGTCCTCAATTGCTCTCCATTGTCTACATTTAAAAAATCCAAGCAAAGAAGCCCTTCATTGAAATGAAATCTTACTTAGAAGTCACACAATGTATAATTATTTATATATAACAAATAGAGGCAGAATTTTTGTGATTTCTCCAGCAGAGAGGAAAAGAGAATCAGAGCCCAGCCTGCTGCCTCATTCATGACCCTTCAGAGGGCTCTGAGGACTCCAATCAGGGTGCTATATATGACTGAACAGAGGCTAGTGAGTGCAGAAAGAAATCCAGGCAAAATCCTTTCTCTAAGCCAAGTGTCTTGGCACTGAGCTGTCTCTGCTGAAGGGAGTATCTAACGCACATAAAGGCTTCTTATGAGTTTTCCAATTCACATACAGGCTTCTTATGTGCTATTGGTAGCACTGATCACAGGGTTCTGTGGAACATAAATCGAATCGACCTGCTTTTTTGGATAAAGCCCAAGTACCTTCACATAACACCCAAGTCTTTCAACAATCTGATTGCTATTCACTTCCCCAGCCCTGTCTCTTGCTATATCAATAGTTTCTTCAAACATTATGCAAGTTCATTGTTCAGGCCTCTTTCTCTGCCTGAATTAGCCACCTCCAGACCTCGGTTGTCTGTTAAGTACCTTTAAAGACAAATGCACATCCTGAAGTAGCTTTACAGCTCAGCAAAAGAGATAGGAAAAATGCTATTAAATTTCAATATAAGTGCTATGGCAAGAGAAACATAGGGTAATGCAGGAGTACATAACAAGAGAACCTTATTTGGTTTTGGGGGGTGAAGGAAAACTTGGAGCAACTGAGGCAGCTGAGACCTGAAGGCCAAATAGAAGTTAGCCAGGTGAATAGAGGAAGAAGTGTTTCAGGCACAGTTTAGCACCTGATGAGGTAAGGAGCACAGATCAAGTCTTGAAGGTCTTGGTACTTCATGTTAAATAATTTGAATTTGAACTTAAAAGCACTGGTAAGCCATTGTACTGCTTATAGCTAGAATAATGTTTTAGAATAATTCTCCAGGTACAATGTGGAGATGTGGACTTGATTAGATTTGGTAGGTTGGAGTTAGGGTAGAAGAAAGCAAGAATTGTTTTTAGAGGCTACTATATAACCCTGATAAAAGATATAATAGCCTGCACTAAGCCAGTGGCAGTCAGGATAAAGAGAAGGGGACAGACATGGAGGGCTGATTAGAATTTAATAGATGTGCTGATGGATTGTATGTGGGTAGTGAGGAAAGAAAGAAAATGTTTTGTTTAAATGTCTATCTTCACTTATAAATCATGAGTTTTGATTTACGGTTATGACTTGAGGGCCATTCATTTTTGTATTTTTAGTGCATCGCAAGGTAGAACAGAGTTGGCACAGAATATATGTTTGGCAAATAGAGTGAATGAATTTTAGAGGTGGGGAAGTTAGTCAATGACATCTTTGCTGCCAGTATCCACACCTTTTCCTCATCCTTTCCTGTGACCTTGTCCCATAAGAATGCTGTCTTCTCATCTCATCTCATTCTTCCTGGTATAAAAAGAATGAATTCAAATTTAATCACCCTAAGAAACAGGCTATCATTCATAGGCATATTAGCATTAAGAACTAAAGTGATAGGGCAAGGCCTAAACAAACACAATTGATCACCAATAAGAAGACCTCAAATATAAGTTGAGAGATATATGTAATCCACACACACATATATTCAACCAACATACATTGAAGACCTGCCACAGAGTACCAGGTATTGTATAGGCACCGAGGACACAGTGGCCAATGAGAAAGATACTGGCCCTTGATCTAGGGGTTGAAGAAGTGGGGATTTACAAATTCACATCAGGGGCAGAAGCTTCTATCACTTACATACAAAGCTAGTTCTACTTAAGCACATCTCTTAAACGTTAGAGGTTAGGCTTTAAATTAAAGTTTTTGTTTATTATTCTTATGATTATTTTAATTCTCAAAGCTTAATTTCATAGAAACAGGAAAATTAAACCATAAGCCTGAACTCAAGTATACCAAGTGGCAAACTGTAATGTTGCTTCTTATTTTGAACTGTTCTTCATTTACCATGACAATAACAGGTGTGTCATAAGCCCCCCACCCATCCTCCAGGAAGTGTGGGGCATCTTAAAAGCCAACCAACATATACTCACACAGGGAAAATACATATAATTTCATCATATGCAATTGCAGCAGTTTCTGAGATATATAAAATATTTAAGATAAAACATTCAGCAACTTTAAAAATTCGTGTAAATATCAAATCTTACATTGTTATAGAGAATATCAAATTCCATTGCCTGTTATAGGGAAGTAATTTTCAGCATTTGTATAGTTCAACAACAAATGAGATACTTGTATTACTTAAATTCATTTGTTTTCTTATTTATTATATTTCCCTCCATTAGGATATAAGCCCTATGAGAGAAGAAATCTTGCCTCTAATTTTCCATCAGCAGTGGCCAGCTCAACTCCTCACAAAAGACACCATCATCCATTCAGTTTTTTTGGTTATTTTTATTTCCTTCACCCTCTACATCCAATCCATTAACAAGATCAGTAGCTTCTAGCTCCAATATCTATCCCAGTCCATCAACTTCTCTCCATCTCTATGACTACCACCTTTGCCCAAGCCACTACCAACCACTTCTACCCAAACATCTTGGCTCACGAGTTCCACTCCTGTTTTCTTTAATATATTCTCTAGACGAAAACCAGTTTCTAATTTTAAAATTTAAATCAGATGGTATAAATCATCCCTTACTTGAGACCTCCAAGCTCTTCCTATGTAATTTAAATTAAAACCCAAACCCCTTATCTGCCTACAAAGTTTGATCTCCCATTTATTCTTGTGCTCTCATCTTCTACTACTATCCCCCAGCTCTTTCTCCTAGCATCTTCTACCACTATGCCCTACATACCTAGCTCACTCCTGCCTTAGGGTACTTGTACTTATTGTTTCCCCAGCTTTAAAGTCCTTTCCCTCATCTTTTTGGCTAGTTCTTATTTGTCATTAAGATCTTACCTTAAATATCACCCCCTCAGAAAGGCCTAACTTGATGATTTAATCGAAAGTCGCCACCAGGCATTCATCACTATATCACTCTGCTTCTTTTTCTGCATAGCATTTATTACTGTATGATATTTTGTATAGTTGTTTATTTTCTGCCCAACAGACAGAAAATATATTTGTATGTTTGTTTATCTTCTGCCCAACTTTCTTAGAGCAGGAGCCTTGTCTGTCTTGCTGATCATTTTGTCATTAGTGCCTAGGACAGTGCTGAGCTCCTCACAGGCACTAAGCAAAGAGTTGAATAAAAAATGAATTATTCAATGAAGGAATGAGTAAATGAATAATAGTTCTTCCTAGTTCAGATTGGATGGGTCAATAATAAAATATATGCAATTTTGCTGCCCAAATTTGAATTCTGATAGCTCTAGCTTGAAGAACTTCTTAAATTTATACCTATAATTATTGGAATTATTTAGTACTGCCAAAGGTTGTGAGCAATTCTCTATGCAACAGATAATGCTAGATTGCCTGGAGGTGCTAATTTTCTAGGGTAGATGATTAGTGATGCTGTTTTCTGACCTTTCCTGAGCTACAATAATCAGCTATTACTGTTTATGTAATTTCATAATACTTATACTCCTCATCTCTTCCTAGGCTAAATCATATTTCACGAAATAAATTCTAATTAATTTGTGATAAAAAACTCATGACATATTTTGAGATTATTGGTGACATTTTATGATTTCATAAAATGAGAGCTGGAGCTCCCTGACTTAATGGTTGAACTGGTATTTGCAAATGGTATGCTCAGTCTGTTACACTTGTTCTTATTTGTGGAGGTAAAACTCAGAACCTTGAGATGGTGGCATAAAGGATTAAGGGCAACAAGAAGGGCCCCTTTGCTCACAAATATATTCTTGCTTTCCAGAAACCTGGTTTCATTTGAATTAATCATTTTTTCCTTTTGAAACACAAAGAAACCCACTGGTGTCAGTCATTCATATTTGATTTATAACTTTATGTAGGCTGTATGACTTCAGTTTGAAGCATGGTAGACTAGGTGAGTCTATGAGGGGCAGTTACATGGCAAAACATATTAAAAGAGGCCGTAGGAGAGAAGCTTCTCCAGAAGAGAAAGGAGATCAGACAGAAAGCCAAACATGAAATCACACATCTTCCTGGACACCTGTGACAACAGCTGCAGGAGGCTCTGATAACTTCTGTCTATCTAGCAGTTCACTATTTACAAAACACTTCAACAATATCCTCTGTTTCATTGTTAAAATCAAGACATGTGCCATGCAGATTATCGCTACATTTTCAAGTGAAAAAAACCTAAGGATTTGACAAGTTAAGCAACTTGCTCAAATTCACAGCAGATAACAGAAATAAAAATTATTTGTTAGTCTAATCGCTTCTGGTCTTCTTCATTTCCCATTTATAACTCTTATTTATGCTACTGTTACTTGTCCTTCTGTTGCAGTTGTCTAGCAAAACCCCAACCCTGACTGAACCCAACTCTCCACCTTCTTCATGGCCTCTTCCAGAAGTTAGTGGAGAAAATCCTCAAATGAGGGAAGTCACTATAAATTCATGATCTCCAAATGTAACACCACCCTTCACCCTGCTCAGCTTGCTGTCTCTCTTTCTAAAAAGATAAACTCCAGTGTTCTCCTTTCCTGCATAGCTTCCAGAAAATATGTTTGCTAATAATTCCGAGAGAAAAACAAAGCCATGTGATGTGAAGTCTCTCAAATTGTTATGCCAGATTTCTATACTTTACTACATGCAAACCCACAGTATCCTTTCTATTCCTATTACAGTGGAGCAAGTGTTCCCTCTGATACCAGAAGTCCATCAATTCACATCTTTTTAAAGATCTCACTGGATCATTTAATCTCTCTATAGTCTGCATCTTCAAACCCAGTCTCAAGTAATCTCTGAATATTCAAACATGTTCTACTATCTCTTAGTTTTTAAAATGTTGTCTTGACCTGGCATCTCCCTTGGCTACTGTCCTATCTCCTTCCTCTTTACCAGTCAAGCTTATCAGAAGATCTGTTTATACACACTCTCTCTATTCTCTACTTCTTCTTTCCCAAACTCTCTTTATCTCATTCTAGTCTGAGTTTCCTCTCAAAGCCCCTACCAAGAAAAACAGAAAGTGGTCCTACTAAGTTCATCAGTAACCTCGATTTTGCCACATCTAATGTGCTCTCTTTAGTCCTCATTTTGGTCCATCTCACAATGATGGGAGGCCCAGCGGCTCACTCTTTCCTTGAAACACTCTCCTGCATTCTGTGCCTCTCCTGCTTTCCTTCTGACCATGCTGGCCATTCCTTTTGTACACCTCTATTTTAATTCTTCCTCAACCTATTACTCTTCATACTTAAAACAAAAGGAAAATAAAAACAACTGTGCTCTATTTTGCATGTTTTAGGCTGTCAATTGTTATAAATTTAAATAGTAGCAAAGGATATAATTTCTGACCTACTGTGAATTGTAAAATTTTATTTTTTTCACAATTACATCACTATTTCAAAAGTATCCTGTGGAATATAAATACATACTGATTTGAAGTTCATGCTCACAATTTAAAATATTAATAAACTATCTTCTTGAGCAGTAAAAAAATTGCACTTTTCTTTCTCCTTGAACTTATGTTTCCATTCTACTTCTACCACTGGAAGTCTACTTCAATATATCACTATGTTAGAACATTTTCTATCGATCACCCAAGCATTAGTGTTATGCAATTTATCAAAATCACTAAAATAAATTATGAAATTCAATGTGTAAACCTAAAACAATAAAAATGCAATTGTATTGGGGATTCTTTTCTTAATGCATCAAGAAGTGTTTTTCAAAATCAGTCCATGTTTCCGTAGATGAATATGAATTCAAGATAGACTAAGACAAGATTCAGAATTCCTTTTTTCATTTCTAAATATGTAAGTGCTCAGAAATTTTGTTCACATAAATAGGTAGATGGGATTGGGAAGAAAACTGAATTCTTTCCAAGTTATATGCTCTGAATTCTGTGATCTACCATTAAAATTACTTTAATAACCTATCTGTTGACTGTTGCTTTTCAATTTTATTAAAAGCAAAGAATTGGAAACCACATGATTTAACAAAATGATTAATTACCCAATCATTAGAGTCACTGACTTTCTCATGCCAGGCAACAATGTCTTAGATTGTTTCTTTATACCTGGGACAATGAATCATAGCAGAATTTAGGGTAGTTAAGACGTACACTTTTATTTGTTTTTTTAAATGTGAAAATAGTAATTAAATGGAGAAGTGAAAAGGAAGAACCATCATAAAGCTGCAGGCTTCTTCTTGGGCAGGTCAAATTGAAGATGTGCATATTAAGTGACATAAATCCACCTATATACTCCTAGAGGAATGCATTATTCAATTTAGAAACCTCTGCTGTAACCTACATTAAAAGTTTGAAATATCTCAGGACTAAGTCTTAGCTTCTCTTTTCTTGTTATTCCATATTTTTTCAAGGCAATCTCTTAATTCACTTGGTTTTAAAGATTCCCAATGACATTCCCAGCCAGATCTCTCAGAGTTCCATATCCATGTTCAACTGCCTATTTGACATCTCTATTTGCTTTCGTTGTAGGCATCTTAAACTTAACATTGTTCAAAATGGAACTATTCAACATATTTTCCAACTTTATCTCTCCACCATTCCTTTCCAATTGTCATGGTCAAAGTCATTCTTTAATAATTCTATTAGATGGTGAACTCTTTGAAAACAAGGGTATTATATATTCAGCACCTGATATGGGGCCCAAGACGGAGAGGACACAGATGATTTATTTGAAGGAATACCACTTCCCTTTATATCTCATTCCAATTAATCATTAAGATTTATAAAGTTTACCCCCTAAGTATATTTCAAAATATGTCTATTTCTCTCAGTCTTTTTGCCAACATCTTAGTTCAAGTTATAATCCTTCATTACCTGAATTACAATAATAGCTTCTATTTTTTGTTTGGTTTTTTGTTTTTGCTTTTGAGATGGAGTCTTACTCTGTCACCCAGGCTAGAGTGCAGTGGTGCAATCTTGGCTCACTGCAACCTCTGCCTCCTGGGTTCCAGTAATTCTCATGCCTCAGCCTCCCAAGTAGCTTGTATTACAGGCACCTGCCGCCGTGCCCAGCTAATTTTTATATTTTTAGTAGACGGGGTTTCTCCATGTTGGCCAGACCGGTCTTGAACTCCTGACCTCAGGTGATCCACCCGCCTCGGCCTCCCAAAGTATTGGGATTACAGGCATGAGCCACAATGTCTGGCCATACAATAGCTTCTTAGACTGCTATAACTGCAGGAACTCTTATCAGCTAAACCAGATTCCATGGCAGAGTGATTTTTTATAGAGAACAATTTAGTTTTGTCATTTCCCACATTGAAACATTCAAGGTTTCGTGTTGCTTTCAAAAGGATAAAGAATAAATTACTTACTATGGCTCCCAAGGCTCTCGATCCCTGATTTCTCATGGCCACCTCTCCACCTTCACCTTGTGCCAGTCTGCATTCTCTCACCACCTCTAGTCACAATGACCTTCCCTATTCCTCCTCAGGTCTTTGGGCATGCATTCTCTGCCTGAAGACTCCTCTAGCTCCATTCGCTTGTGTAACAGTTACCCTTTACGTCTCAGCTTAAATACTACCTCTCTGCAAGGCTTCCCCTGAGTATCTTAGGCTAGATTAGGTCATGCTATTACAACATTTCACAGCACTATGTCCTTTACACACATAGAACTCATTTCAACTCTCAAATTAGGTTGATTACTGTGTTGGGCTGAGAGGTCCATGATGGCAAAGATCCTGATTTTCTTGTTCCCTTCTCTATTCCCGGCTCCAAGTGTCTGATGCACGGCAAAATACTCAAGAAATATTTATAGGGCCAATAAATAACAACAGTTTGGGAATAAAATAAAAGATTCTCTGTCAGTTTAATAAACACTTGCTTTATCCCTTATGCTTATTATATCACTTAATTTCCCAACGACAGTGAATCAGCTTACTCAAGATCTATCTCACCACAATGAAAACCCCGAAACTACCTTCTCTCACTCCCCACATACAAAACAGTGACATAGCTCATATGCTTTTCTAAGTCAGGTTTGCAAGTTTGATGCTGCACTCTGAATGTTAGACAAGTGGGAATGTAGAGGTGATGAGTTTATGGCACATAAAGCATACTCTCACATAAGGCACAATCAATCAATCATTACGGGATGCTTTTCAATGAAGCTCTAAAATATATGTTACATGGTTATTATGATGATGTATATTATTATATATACCTGGACTAATGATTATCAAATCAATTGTGCTTTAATAATTTTATTCAGCATGGACATAAAGAGGGGAAACAGTTAATAATTCATTTTTCAATTCATTGCTTTCTGAAAGAAAGCATTGCTTTGGGTTGGGCACGGTGGCTCATGCCTATAATCCCAGCCCTTTGGGAGGCTGAGGTGGGTGGATCACCTGAGGTCTGGAGTTCCAGACCAACCTGGCCAACAAGGTGAAACCCTATCTCTACTAAAAATACAAAAATTAGCTGGGCATGGTGGCGTACACCTGTAATCCCAGCTACCCAAGAGGCTGAGGCAGGAGACTCTCTTGAACCTAGGAGGTGGAAGTTGCAGTGAGCCAAGATCGCGCCATTGCACTCCAGCCTGCATGACAAGAGTGAAACTGTCTCAGGGGGAAAAAAAAAAAAAGCATTGCTGTTTCTTTTTTTTAAAAAATGGTCTACATTCCTCTGTCAATTTACTACTAAATCAGACTATAATACTTAAAAGAGTTATCGAAGGATAGGAGAAGAAGGAAAATTATACCAACACTTTAGTTATTAGCAGTATATTGTGGATTATAAATTGTGGCTCTGATGTCTGTGTTCCAAATAATAGGCACATTTGCATAATCAAAAATGATTTGGGCTGAATTCAGATAACATGAGTAGTCACAGACCAATTCTAGGTCACTGTGGAAAGAATAACTTATACATTGTCTTAGCTCAACATGTTAGAATAATACTGAGAGTGAGTGTTATAACCTCTCCAGAAGCTGGTTTTAATAAATAAAAACTATTATTATTAATTCAATCAGACATAATGTTAAAAAATACCTCAGGTCTATAATTTAAAAAGCAAAACAATAAATAAATAAATAAAAAATAAGTAGCAAGGAATACTGGAGCCAGTTAATTTCAAACCCAGAAATATGTAAGTAACAACAAATCTGGGAATGGTTGTCCTAATATTCTCTAATCTGTCTGATTTTTAAATCCTTTCTACAAAGATTTTCATTACAATGCAATAAACAACTTAAATGCCCAAAACATGATAAAAGTTAATGTTACATCAATATGACATGAAATTATGCAACTACTTAAACTAATGTTTACAAAGCAATTTTTTTCTTTTTTAATTATACTTTAAGTTCTATGGTACATGTGCACAACATGCAGTTTTGATACATAGGTATACATGTGCCATGTTGATTTGCTGCTCCCATTAACTCATAATTTACATTAGGTATTTCTCCTAATGCTATCCCTCCCCCATCCCTCCACCCCATGACAGGCCCTGGTGTGTGATGTTCCCCACCCTGTGTCCAAGTGATCTCTTTGTTCAATTCCCTTCTATGAGTGAGAACATGCGGTGTTTGGTTTTCTGTCCTTGCGATTGTTTGCTCAGAATGATGGTTTCCAGCTTCATCCATGTCCCTACAAAGGACATGAACTCATCCTTTTATATTGCTGCATAGTATTCCATGGTGTATATGTGCCACATTTTCTTAATCCAGTCTATCATTGATGGACATTTGGGTTGGTTCCAAGTCTTTGCTATTGTGAATGGTGCTGCAATAAACATATGTGTGCATGTGTCTTTATAGTAGCATGATTTATAATCCTTTGGGTATATACCCAGTAATGGGATCTCTGGGTCAAATGGTATTTCTAGTTCTAGTTCCTTAAGGAATCGCCACACTGTCTTCCACAATGGTTGAACTAGTTTACACTCCCACCAACAGTGTAAAAGCATTCCTATTTCTCCACATCCTCTCCAGCATCTGTTGTTTCCTGACTTTTTAATGATCGCCCTTCTAAATGGTGTGAGATGGTATCTTATTGTATTTTTTGTTTTGTTTTGTTTTTGTTTTTTTTTATTTTGAGACGGAGTCTCGCTTTGTCGCCCAGACTGGAGTGCAGTGGTGCCATCTCAGCTCACTGCAAGCTCTGCCTCCTAGGTTCATGCCATTCTCCTGCCTCAGCCTCCCGAGTAGCTGGGACTACAGGCACCCGCTACCACACCCGGCTAATTTTTTGTGTTTTTATGGAGATGGGGTTTCACCGTGTTAGCCAGGATGGTCTCGATCTCCTGACCTCGTGATCCGCCCGCCTCGGCCTCCCAAAGTGCTGGGATTACAGCACTGCCCTACAGAGCTGCAATTACAGCACTGTAATTACAGTGAGCCACCGTGCCCAGACCCCTCATTGTAGTTTTGATTTGCATCTTTCTGATGACTGGTGATGATGATCATTTTTTCATTTGTTTGTTGGGTGCACAAATGTCTTGAACTTTTATCCTGCTTTTTTCATTTAATACCGAAACACAGGCATTGTATTTTAAAAATATTCTGTAAATTTTGGCTTGTAGGGTTTCAGCCAGAATTTACAAAGTATTTTTAAAATACAATGCCTGTGTTATGGTATTAAATGAAAAAGGCAGGATAAAAGTTCAACTATTTGAAAATATGCACTGAATATGAAGGAGTGTAATAAATAGAGGCTTTTGGTGATAAGATTGTGAATGATTCTAATTTACTTTGAAATGTCTGTATTTTTCAAATTTTCTATGAGGAACATCCATTACTTTATAATCAGAGAAATACATTATCTTCAAAAACAAAATTATTTAATCTTTATCACCTTCTTTTTAGATGGGTTTGTGTAGTGACTAAAACACCAATCCATACTGATCAGTCATTTTCTGGAGAGCTAAAAGAATATGGGTGTCATTTTGATGTATGTGTGCTTTTAATTTTTAATATTATGACATGAGATATTGGCAGGGCTTTGTGTTCATAGATTCTTAAATATATATTCAGTAATTTATTTGCAGATATTTGCAATTGCAGCCATGTGCTGCAGTGAGAAGAATATGGATTTTGGAGTCAAGCGGACTGAGTTTGAATTTTGTATCAGACACATGTAAATAATTGAACCTCTTTATACCTCCATAAGCTTATGGAAATAAATTTAATGAATGGTAGCCGTCATTAGTTCTAAGTGTCTGCTAAAGGTAAGAGACATGTTAAATGTTGTAGAAAATAGAATAGTAAATGAATAACATGAGATAGAAGACATATAGAATGGTGGCATATTAAGGAGACTTAGAGATTGCCATGTTTCTTCTCTTCAGATTTAGCTATCAAGAAAATAACTAAGTCAGCTGCTGTGTATGGTGGCTCATGCCTGTAATCCCAGCACTTTGGGAGGCCAAGGTGGGTAGATCACCTGAGGTCAGGAGTTCAAGACCAGCCTGGTTAACATGGTGAAACCCCATCTTTATGAAAAATACAAAAATTAGCTGGGCATGGTGGCAGCCACCTGTAATCCCAGCTACTCGGGAGGCTGAGGCAGGAGAATCACTTGAACCCGGGAAGTGGAGATTCCAGTGAGCTAAGATCACGCCACTGCACTCCAGCCTGAGCAACAGAGCAAGACTCCATCTTGCAAAAAAAAAAAAAAAAAAAAAAGAAAGAAAGAAAATAACAGTCATCTAATGTAAATAAATGTGGTATCATTAAGACAAAGGAAAGATTGCTCTATTAATTTGGGATGAAAGCCACAATTACCACCACAAAACCTAATATGAGAAACTAAAAGCCAAGAACTCTACCAGTCACAGTCTCATTGTTGGAATGTGTCCTCCAAAAGTTCATGTGTTGGAAATTTAATTCCCAATGTAACAGTGTTGGGAGGTCAGGCCTAATAACAGGTGATTGGGTCATTAGGGCAGAGTCCTCATAAACGGATTAATATTATCTTGAGAGCTGGTTAGTTATTTAGAGAGAAGGTTGTTATAAAGCAAGTCTGACCTAGAGTATCTCTCTCTGTATTGTGTACTTGATCCTGCTTCTGCCCTGCCCTTTCACCATGGGATGGCCTTTGTCAGATGCTGGTACCATGCTCTTGGACTTGCCATCCTCCAAAATCATGAGCCTAAGAAACTTTGTTTCTTTATAAATTACCCAGTCTGTGGTATCCTGTTAAAGTAACAGAAAATGAATTAAGAGAATATCTGTTTATTTTATTTTTACTGTGCCTTAAAACTAAATAAATACAGTTAGCATTTAAGAGATTTATGCTCACAAGTGATCGCTTCATGGAAAGTCCACAAGACCCCAGAGAGGAAATCACTTAGGCTTTACTTTCATTCATCCCAACAGACATAATCAGGAATTCCTTGACCAGAGGGCCACATCCCTCTCCAGTAGATATGTGAAACTTTCTCCCTAGTTCATATTTCTAAGGGTTGACAGTGCCAACTTTATGAAAACCCTAGGCTCAAAAGCAAACAAAGGGCAACTATTTGAAGAAAAAGTAGGTGCAGTTTGGGTGTACAAGTTCTAGTGTTGTAGGCATGCACTCAGGCTTCTCATAAGGTAAGAAGGAGCTGGGACTAGAAAAGGAAATGCATAAACTGGGGGCTGGGGAGTGCTGTCCCTGTGCAGGAATTTCCTGGTGTAGAAATTTGAGAATTTTAAAAAGTTTATATTCTAACTTGGTTTTCCAGCTTCGGTTTCCTCTGGAAAACCAAAGTGTAATGTGTTGCTTTGGAATGGAAGTAGTGATAGTGGTGGGGGAGAGGGAAGGGTATTTTGTGAATAAAAGTTGCCTGGCTCAGACTGGGTGGTATGAGGAGAAACTTCTCTCAGAAGATATGCAAGATTTTGTTCTACTGTTGCCACAGTTTCTGAAAATGTCCGGGTGGGCCTGGTGCTTACCATTTTATAAGCTCAATGAATATTAAGTAGTGACAAAGATTCTCTCCTAAACCAAACTTTAGTCAGGCTCCTCTAGGCTCTCTTCCCAACTGGGCTTTGACCTTGGGCTTCAGTGTCCGTCCTTCTCAAGTTTGTACTTCTCAGTTTTAGTAGGATTTCTGTTAACTTGCCTTTTTTTGTAATTTATTCTGTTGATATATAATGATTGTACATTTTCTGGGGTACAGTTTAAAGAGAATCCCTCAGAATTGATATCTGATCACTCTGGCCCACTTTCAGTAAGTTTCATTGATCAAGAATTCCCCTTAGTCCTGATGTTTCCTCCTAGTAATTTTCTATCCACTGATCTCCACCCTGCTCCTTGGCTATGAATCCCCATTTGTTCATATTGTATCTGAAACCGAGCTTATGTTTAGAGTGAGATCTCTTTTCCTCTACTGCAACGGTTCCTGAATAAAATCTGTTTCTACCAATTTAACTACTGCCCAGCTCTGATTTTCTGTGACAGTAGCTCTAACATCTTTATGATTTGGGCATTTAATTGTTCAGCTAATTTGAAGTGGCTTGATGCTTGTGCAAAGCTTATCACATTATTAGTCCTTTCTAAATAATGACACAATTTATAAACTGCTCAGAGAAACCAATTCCCAAAAATAACTAAGATTACCATTGAATTCAATTCCAGCAAATAATTTAAATATATTTTTCTACCTCCCTCAAGCCAATTTCTTTTGTCTAGAGCCCAAAGAGCTATTTGCTAAAATCAATATAAAATATGGTTTCAGAATGTTAGAATGACAACATGTCTCCGGATAGACTATTAGAAATAAATAAAAACAAATGCCTTATCACCACTTAAAGCTGCAATTAGCTCTTTGGTATCTGATTCTAATGAGCAGTGGATCTTCTCAGAGCTATGAGTTTAATTGAAACAAAGCATTGATTAGCTGCCCATGATAATGGCATTCTGAACTTCTCAGGCTGTCAACAAATGTCAGATAATTAGAATATGATTTTAAAACGGAAAATTCCCCAAGATCCTGTATAATATTCATTTTATGGAGAGAGATGCTAAAGTTAAGAAGGTTTATTAACCTTTCCAAGGACTCATAGCTAGTTAGTGGCAGAGATTCCCATGTCTCTTGCCTTCACTAGAGCAGTACATCTTGCTAACTTTTAGTCTGAGCTGGAAGTTTAGGTCTAAACCTACAAATAATTCCAGAAATTGTATCCTATACACAAAGCAGTGGCTACGCTTAAATCAGAATATTTAGAATCCCATAAAGCCAATCTTAAGGGATATGAACCATCACATCTATATCTTAGAAATCCTATTGTTCCTCTATGATGAATCAATACATCATTCTTTTTTTTTTTTTTCTTGATGATATTTGGAAAATTGGACCTTATAAAACACAATCTGAATTAATCTCCTAAATTGTAAAGCATATCAATAATTTGTTTTTGACTTTTGAAAATAGAAATGCTATTTATCAGATAATTTTTCTACAATGTTGATATTTTAGCAGCTGGAATACAAGGTCAAATATCTGTTTAGAGAAAAGAAGAAGTAGTAGAGTCATAGTCAATGAAGAGATAGGATGATGGAAGTAAAGGTTGGACAAATGCTCTTTCAGGATGGAGAAAAGGGTTATGAACCAAGTGATTCAGATGGCCTTTAGAAGTTGGGAAAAGGAAAAGAAACAAATTATCCCATAGAGTCTCTGTGGTTGCCCTGTCAACGTTCCAAGTTTATCTCAGTGAGTCTGATTTTGGACTTCTGACCTCCAGAACTATAAGATAATAAATTCGCATTAAGTTACTAAGTTTGTGGTAATGTGTTATAGTAGCAATAGAAAACTAATATGAAATCCTTGATCATTTTTAAATTGGGTTATTTGTCTTCTTATTGTTGAGCTGTAGGAGTTTTAGTATACATTCTAGACACAAGTCGTTTATCAGATATATTATTTGCAAGCATTTTCTCTCATTATGTGAGTTATCTTTTAACTTCTTGATAGTGTCTTTTGAAAGCACAAAAGTTTTTAATTGATGAATTCCAATTTATGTATTTTTTCTTTGTTGCTCATGCTTTTTGTGTCATATAAAGAAACCACGTCCTAAGCCAAGATCATAAAGACTTCCTCCTACATTTTCTTCTAAGACTTTTATAGTTCTAGCTCTTACATGTAGGTCTATGATACCATTTAATTAATATTTGTCTACAGTGTGAGATAGGGGGGCAATTACATTCTTATGCAGGTATATATCCAGAAGTCTTGATACAATTTGCTACAGAAAAAAAGCAATCCAACAAGTCATGTTTGCCACAAAGTTATTAATATTTCAGTCAACTCATAGGTAGATTTAGGTTTTTGGAATACATGGCAGCTGACAGAAATAGGAAAACTGCTGGAGATGCCTTTCCAGCTGTGAAAGACTGCTTATGGGTGCCTGATGTTCTTCCAGCTATGCAGCTGAAATTATTCTTCTTGTATAGAAATTTTCTTGTGTAATATACTAAATTGTTGGGGACTTGTTGATTGGCAGTCACCACTGAACCACTTGCTAGGTGATTTTCTTCTTGTCCAAGTACTGTATAAATACAATAGGGCTGATATTATGGATAGAGAAAATCAAAAGAGAGGATTGTTACCTTTCAATGCTTTTCATTTTTGTTGGGAGAGATGGAAAAAATAATCCATAAGAATAAGTCCATTGAGATTTGCATCATACATCTTTCTAAAGAGAGTGCTGGTATCATTTATACTAGGTAATAAAGTCTCCCTTCTCATGAAAGTCTTCCTGTTCAGAGCAACAGCTGGGCTTGTATTCTGCTTTGACCCCAAAACAATGATGAAATAAAAGTTTACTTGGACTTGGAGGCACTAAAAGTCTCTGCATTTGAATAAAACATTTACCATGATCATAGTCATTTAGTGCAACAATCAGTTGGGATACAGAGGAAATTGACAGGTTGGATGTCGTGACTTGTGTGTTTTTTTTTATTTGCAATCACCCAAACTCATGAAAATTAAACATGGAGAGGTACTCTAAGAATTTAGCAATCTCTTATGCTATTTCTGCTTCCTAGAAATCTTTTATTTCCTTAAACAATTGGTAAGTGGGTCCTGGGAGTAAGTGTCAGACTCTGATGCCTGGAAGTTACTCCCTTTCCTCTGTTTAGTGCTTCTCATTTGCACAGAAAACAAAAACAAACAAAAAAACAAGTAAAGTTGAGCTTTATCTTTTCCATTTCTAAGCCTTCATCTCCTGATGATTACCAATCATTCTTCTTCCTTCTTTTCCTTCCCTCTCTGTGTTTCCTTTTCCTCCCCTTGCCTTCTGTCTTTCTCATCATGTTCTTATTTTAAAATCATCAGTGAGTTAGTGGATATACATTAATGAAAAAGCAAAAGAATGAATTGTCAAAGGACAGCCAAAAGGACAATGTCGTGGTTTATACACAAGAACTGCATTCTTGAAACATTGGTCCTTGACCTTTCAACTTTGCCAGTACAGTCAAACCTCAGTATAATCATTATTCTTGTTTGAAATAAACATATATGTTATCTTGACTTCTATGAGAACAAAGACAACCTTACCTGTAAACAGACATGGAAGTAATGCATGAAGCAATGGATTTAAAGAAAAAAAAAAACTTTTTTTTTTTTTTTCTAAATCTTTTCTGGGAGTAGAAATGACTATGCTGAAGGCTAAGAGATTAAATTGTGTCACTTGTCAGGAAATTGGCAAGCAGCCATCTTTTCTGCCTGTTTCTACATGCTGCTTTTGTGCTGTGGATGCCTTTAATAAATGCACTCTTGTGTAAAATGTCATTGCTGCATCGCCAAGTGGAGGCTGTCATGTGATAGCTCTTCCCCAGGATGACATATTGGTCCTTGGCAATTCTGGGACTTCAAGTTACACAGAGGCATTTTTATGATTCAAATACAAGTGAAGAAATAAAAATCTTCAAATCATGGATGTATATCTATTTTGCTCTGAAAGAAAACCTAATGTTCTTTTCAAATACTGCTTAAGGATAGGTAATGCTGGCTGGGCACGGTGGCTCACGCCTGTAATCCCAGCACTTTGGGAGGCCAAGGTGGGCGAATTGCCTGAGGTCAGGAGTTCAAGACCAGCCTGGCCAACATGGTGAAACCCCGTCTCTACTAAAAATACAAATACACTGACAACATATTGCAAAGTAGGACCTCTCCAACGTTGTTGGTAAAAGTAAAATTTGGTAGAATATTTTTGGAAATAAATTTGGTAACATGTATCAAAAGGTTTTAAAATGTTCATTCTATCAGGTTCAGAAATTCCATAGTAGAAATATATCCTAAGGAAATAATGAGGTACAAGGTTAATAATGTTTTCCAAAAGATGTCCATATATTTAAAATGCTGATAAACTGAAAATAAATTCCTAACAATGTGAATGGTTAAATATGCTACTTTATAGCAATTAAATTATTTGAAAAGGCTTTTTTATTGATACAGGGAAAGGTCTCTGAACTAAGGTGAAGCTAAACAAATACTAAATATATAGAGTATGATCTAAACTAAGTTTAAAATGCAAAAAATATGAGAAAGACATGTACAAAAATATCACTAGTGATTAGTGTTGTGTAGTGTAAAAACGAATGTGCTGTATTTTGCTTAGTCTTTGTCTACTCTTCTTTTATATTTATTACGCAAAGGACAAATATCATAGCCATAAACACACATATCCATAAAGTTCTATTTAAAAACAAGTTCTATCAGAAAATGGTCACTGTCCATCTTGCCTTGCCTTGCCTCTTGACTTAGCCCTCATCTCACATTTTCCCTGCAGTTTCTGGCTGTCTCCCTCAGTCCAGCTCAGATTCACATCTCCAGCCATTAGATGTAAAACAGGTCTCAGTCTCCATCTTTGCTGTCCCTCCACCTGAGGGACTAGATTCCCCACTTTTGCTGGCCTGGGTCCACCCCTCACTTTTGATTGATTGTGCTTTTGGCCTCTTGCCTTTAGGTATTAGAAAGTCCCAGGTCCACTCATGAGGCCTGATCAGTGTTTCTGAAGTTTTGGGTGTGATGGTGTTACTGGAGACCTGCACCAGCAAGCTAATCTACAGCCCAGTTTAAGGGAATTTTAGGGTCCAGAATTTATATGTCTATATTAGTTTCTTGTTGTTACATGACAATTTACCACAAATTAATCACTTTAAGGCAACATGTACTTATTATCTCGGAATTTCAGCAGGTCAGGAATTCAGACATGACTCAGAGGAGTCCTCTACTTTGAGTATCACGAGGCTGCATGCACTGATGTGTCAGCTGGACTGCATTCCTTTTGGGAGCTCGGGGTTCTCTTATAAGCTCATGTAGCAATCTGCAGAAATCAATTCCTTGTGACTGTATGTCTGATGTCTTCTATCTTGCCAGCTGTAGGCTAGGGACTGTACTTAGTACCTAAAGGATGCCTTCAGGTCCTCACTATACAGGCCCGCCATAGGTTCTCTAACAACATGGAAGTTTGCTTCATTCATGCCAGCAAGAGAATCTCTCTGTTTTTAAAAGTCTCATTAGATGGGTCAGTCTGAATCAGGATAATCTCCATTTTGATTAAATCAAAGTCAAATGATGAGGGGACTTAATTACATCTGTGAAGTCCCTTTTGCCATATAAAGTAGCATAATCATGGAATTGAATCCGATCATATTCACAGGTCCTGTCCACATTTAAAAGAAAAGGATTATAGAAGGTTGTAGGTTATTGAGGGGGCATCTTAGATTTTTGCCTACCATACTGTCCATCCCTGACTGTCACAGACTCGTGACTCAGGTTCAGCATTCTGCTAAATAGCTGGCTCTGTAGATCCAGGGTTGTGTTGCAGACCTTGCCTTTCACATAATTCCTTTACAAAGACTATTTCATGTAATCTTACTATATCTTCTCGAGATAAATGTTCCTGTCTCCAATGCACCAGTGAGGAAACTGAAGAACAGAGAGCTTAAAAAGGGGCACAAAGTCACATAGCTAGCAAGTAGTACCTGAAACCTTGGTCTTTGACTCCAAATACTGTGTTCTTTCTCCTATATCTCTTTTCTGCAGCAACAACTAAGACTGGAACTCGATTTGAAGTCTGATCTACTTAGGGAGTAAGTCACTTTTCACTTTATCTGTGCCTTTAGTCTGCACTGTCACTTTATATTGGCTATGATTTCGCACACACAGGAAGTTTTTTCATAATGATTCCAGGACTCCTAGAATTGTTTCCTAGAAAATTACCGCAAACTGGCTGGGCACGGTGGCTCACACCTATAATCCCAGCACTTTGGGAGGTCGAGGCGGGTGGATCACAAGGTCAGGAGTTCGAGACCAGCCTGGCCAAAGTGGTGAAACTCTGATTCTACTGAAAATATAAAACTTGGCCAGGCGTGGTGGTGGGGACCTGTAGTCCCAGCTACTCAGGAGGCTGAGGCAGAAGAATCGCTTGAACCCAGAAGGCAGAGGTTGCAGCGAACTAGGATTGCACCACTGTACCCCAGCCTGGGCGACAGAGCGAGTCTCCATCTAAAAAAAAAAAGAAAGAAAAAAGAAAAAAGAAAGAAAGAAAGAAGGAAAATTACCACAAACTTATCAACTTGAAACTATGTTTATTAGCTCACTATTGGTGTATGTCATAAGTCTAGCACAGTGTGGCCAGAATCTCTGCTTAAGTTCTCACAAGGCTGTATCAATATGTCAGCTGAGCTGCATTCTCATCTTAAGGTTCAGGGTCTTCTTCCGAGCTCATGTGGTTGTGTCAGAATTCAGTTCCTTGAGATTGTGGGACTGAGGTCCCTGCTTCATTGCTGGCTGTCAGCCTGGGAGTCTCTCTCTGCTACTAGAGGCCATTCCTATTATTTCTCTCATGGCCTCCTTCATTTTCAAGCCAGCAGCAATGTGTCAAGTACATCACACATCTCAAATCTCTTTAACTTCTTCCACCAGCCTGAGAAAAGTCTCCAATTTTAAGGGTTCATGTAACTAGACTAGGCTCACGTGTATACTCTCCCTAT
This sequence comes from Macaca mulatta, assembly GCF_049350105.2. Taxonomy (NCBI): domain Eukaryota; kingdom Metazoa; phylum Chordata; class Mammalia; order Primates; family Cercopithecidae; genus Macaca; species Macaca mulatta. The sequence goes on from NC_133419.1 coordinate 84,626,048, forward strand.
TTTGAGGTAAATTATAGCATATAAAAATCACAGGAGTGACATCTCATTATAGTCACAGGTTCTATGGATTATGGAATAGAATCTTGGGGAGTGGCAGTTTTATTTTTATTTTTTATTTATTTTGAGATGGGGTCTCGGTCTGTTGCCCAGGCTGGAGTACAGTGGTGAAATCTCAGCTTACTGCAACCTCCACCTCCCCAACTCAAGCCATTCTCCTGCCTCAGCCTCCTGAGTAGCTGGGATTAGATGCCCGCCACAACACCCCACTAATTTTTGTATTTTTGGTAGAGACGGGGTTTTACCATGTTGGCCAGGCTGGATTTGAGCTCTTGATCTCTAGTGATCCACCCGCCTCGGCCTCGCAAAGTGCTGGGATTACAGACATGAGCTACTGCACCTGTCTAGGAGTGGCATTTAGAATGATGCTTACCACAGTGGGTCTTTTAAGTGTTGTTGTTGTTGTTGTTTTTCTGCATTATAGCTTATAAAATAGAAACATGGACACTGGAGTCAAACTGCTTACATTCAAATTCTGGCTCCAATATTTACTAATAGTACAAACTTAGGGAAGTTGCTTAACCTCTCAGTTCCTCAATTTTCTTATCTGAAAAATGAGTAGTAAATAATAGTATGAGTTTTATTGAGTCATTTAACACTTTAAATGACCTAATGTGCCAGAAAATGACTTCGCACATTGTAAGCACTAAGTTGGTCTTTATTAATATTATTATTATTATTGATCTGATTATTACATATCCACTAATTCAGAGTTCAGATTACTACTCTCCTTGGAGCAAACCCATCACCTTATTTCTCTGGACCTTAGCTTCTCTGTAAATGTTAGTGTTATTTAACTGTCAAAAATATAATTTATATCTTAGTCTATTGGGCTATTATATAATATCATAAACTAAATGGCCTATAAACCAAGGCACTGGCAGATTTGATGTCTAGTGAGGGTCCTTTTCCTGGTTCATAGATAACACCTTCTAGATACGTCCTCACATAAAGGAAGGGGCAAGGAAGCTTTTATGAGGGCACTAATATAAGTCAGAATCTCTCTTACAAAGACATGCATGAGTACTCCACCTTCAGAACCTAATCATCTCTCAAAGGCCCCACCTCCTGATATCATTACATTGGGGATCAGCTTTCAACAGATGAATTTTGGGAGGATACAGATATTCAGGCCATAGAAATTTATAATGCAAAGGTACATTTTAAAGAAATTTAAGTGTCTCTAACTCAAAGGAAACACCAAAGGATTTGTTTACAAAAAAGAAAACTATGTTTAATTTATAGGTTTTTTGTTTTTGTTTTTGTTTTTAAAGCAAAGGAAACATAGCAGGTTGAGCGGCTTACATTATAAACTTGAGAACAGGAGTATAGGACCGTTTTTGGCATCATACCTATTTTTTTTTAATGGTCTTTAATTCCATGTTATGACTAAGAGAAAAAAGCGTGTGAAAAGATAGGGACAGGAAACTTAGGGAAGAACATAGAGGGTGAAAGGAGACTGCAGAAGGAAAGGCAGAAGGTATAATAGGAAAGGGCATAGAGAAGAAAAGAAAGAAACAGAGGCAAGAGGAGAGGAAAAACTACTTAGAGACAGAGAGGGAAGGTAAGGAGAAAGGGGAAAACGGTGGTAAAATTTATTGAGCACCAATTATGTGCCTGCCATCGCTAAGGAGCTCGGTTATCCCACCTCAGAACATCTCAGTGAAGTAGGTATTATTGTCACCACTTTACAAATGAGAAAACAGCTATTAAGTGAGTTTAACTTGTCCAAGGTCAATTGTGTTATATACAGAAGTTAGAACCCACATCTTTCCAGAGCTAATTACAATGTCCTTCTTCCATGTCCTTAAGGACTAATGGTGAGATAAAACATACTCTTCACGGCTTGTTGGTCCAGCCTCAGTGTTCCTGTCACACTGAGAAAAGAATTAGTCAGGCTTAGTTCAGGCTTTGGTGTTACTGTCTCTTAGCACTACCTAAGAATCTTAATTATTTGAGTCAGGACATTCAGATTTTAGTTAAATAGGATGCCCAAATGATTTATGCCTCAGCATAAGTCACTTGTCTGAGCTGCAGAATCCCCCTCTATAAAATGTATGCCTTGGACTAGACCACCTGCCAAATACTGAAAATCTATACTTATTAGCTGTCTGCACGTAGGCAAAGGCTGTAATGTGGATTGGAAAGAAGGTGAATTTTGTTGGTCTAGTTAGAAGCACTGTACAAAATCGTGCAGGTTGTTTGCTGTACAACCTTAGTAGGCAATATTCATACACATAGTCATAGGTCATGGCCCTGGCTCCAGGAAGCCAAAATAAGGACCAATGGGTAGAGGCCAAAAAAAAAAAAAAAAAAAAAAGGGGGGGAAATTGTGGCTCAATAGAAAAATAACAAACTCTGTTATATTCAGAATTACCTCTTAACATTGTGAAAACTTTACCTTTGGGAGTTTTTAGGCAGAGACCACATGATGTAGGAATTCTACCAACACATGAGAGTTTAGAGAGTACCTAAGTGCCATTCAGAACTGGATTTTTAATGTGATCAAAGCTAGCTGGGTGATCTTAAAATCAATAAGCCTTAATTTTCTGAGTCCTTATTATTATGGCCACAATAATAGTACCTACCTATATGGCTACTGAAGTAGGAGATTCTGTGTGTGTGTGTCTGTGTGTGTGTCTACATCTGACATCTCTGCATCTATCTTAGCACAATGTCCTGCACATGATAAAATCTCAAGAAATGTCAGCTTTCATTATCATTATTCTCTTTACAACTATGAAAGAATAAAGTTTCTAGCACAGCAGAACTTTGCTTTACCTCTGTAGGCATGGGGCTGCCACCAAGTTTGCAGGCAAAGAATGCTGGCACTCTCAAGGGATATCACTTTTCATTCTTAATTGTAAAGTAAACATATAACACAAAATCTGTTTCACGCTTAGAGCCAGAATTTGGTTAAAGGCCCGCCATAATCATAATTTAGAGATAATTTCTAAATTATCCTCTAACAAATCTATTTCTAAACTTTAAAAATGGAGCTTCTTTAGGGTCCAGTGTTAGCAAACAGAATCCCCACCATGACTCATAGAATTACACAGCATCTTTTTCAAACCTTTCACTCTAGTGGGGATATGTCCTCATTCAGAAATTAATTTAGCTAATTCAGCTTAAAAATTCAATTGTCAAAGCTTATTTCCTGTGGGAGTATCTTTTTTGTTGATAAAGGATGCACATGTACCTGAAAAAAAAAATGCGATTCTCTTCCTCAAGCTGTAAACATGCAGCTGTCAAAAGTAATCACTACATCAGAAAAACGGGGTAAGGAATAAAAGTATTTTTGGTTGATTCATAAGAAAAACAGCAAAGTAGTTTATATGCTTAATGAAAAAACAGACTGAGGAAGTGCTATGAAGCTTACATTTCTGCTCCATAAGTCACAGTCCTCAATGTGGCTCCATGCAAGCTAAAGTCATTCTTACCTACAGGACTTCACTTGCGTAATTTAATAAGACTCTGTCCTTGATTAAATTTGAGTCAGGCTTCTCTGGGTCCTACTCTCAATTAGGCCTTGACCTTAGGCTTTTTATTTGGTCTCGTTAGCCCAGTTTTAGCAAGAATCCTGCTGAGTCAGTTTATCAAAAATTTCTCTCCCTTGGTATCCGATCAAATTCCTTATCCCATACCCTTGATAATTTATCAGCTTGGCCTGCCTTCAACAAGAATCCTGCCAAGTCCCTTTAGCCAGAATTCCCCTTACCCTTGACGTTTTCTCTCAGTAATTTTCCATGCACTAACTGCCACCTCCACTCCACAGCTCTTTGGCTATACATCTTCACTTGTGCTTTTTGTATTCAGAGTTAAGACCAATCTCCCTCCCCTACTGCAAAATCTCCATTGCAGTGATTCCTCTTGAATAAACTCTTCCTTACAGTCATTAACAAATGTCATAAATATTTTCTATTTAACATATCCTTCCTATCTTACCTCCCACATTAATTTTCACTTCTTCCTCTTCTACACTTTATTTATTTACTTATTCAAAAATTCATTTCTTCAGCAAGAGTTTATTGAGCCACTTTTATATATGTAACTGCTTGGCCTGACGGGATTTACAACCTAGTAGGGATGCTAAAATGACATTAGGGCACGTTATTCTTCCTGAAAAATCTCTCCTAATTTTTCCAATCTATAGTGCCTTTTAGCTAAGGTTTTGATCTCATAGCATTTTATGTTATTTACCCCATGAGGGTAATTCTCATTTCCCACAATTAAGTTCCTTAAAGAAAGTAGCCCAGCTCAAGCAGCTACTACTCTCTATCACTGAGAAGTACCTGGCTACACTCCCTCCACCAACCTAAACTCACCATGTGTCTTTTTTTTTGTTTTTCTTTTTGAGACATGGTGTCACTCTGTCACCCAGCCGAGAGTGCAGTGATATGATCTCAGTTCACTGGGATCAAGTTCAAGCCATTCTCCCGCCTCAGTCTCCAGAGTAGCTGGGATTACAGGTACCCACCACCAGGCCCAGTAACTTTTTGTATTTTTAATAGAGATGGGGTTTTGCCATGTTGGCCAGGCGGTCTCGAACTCCTAACCTCAAGTGATCCATCTGTCTTGGCCTCCCAAAGTACTGGGATTATAAGCATGAGCCACTGAGTCAGGCCACTCTGTGCTCTTCATCCAAATCAAGCTGGTTTCCCTTTTTTTTTCTGAGGGACAACTTGTTCTGTTCTCTGTGTTCCCACTCAGATTTGTAGGGTTAGTGAAATCTTAATTATCATTCAAGACTCAGAAAAATCTTCCCAGGGAATGTTTTTTTTAGACTCAATTTTTCCCTCTCTAAATGCCTAGAGAAAGCCCTATAAATGGTTGCTGAATCTGAGAATACATACGATATCTATAACAGTGCTTTACTTGCTAATGCTACTTAGAGTGTATCATTTTGGTAATTATATTATTTGCCCATTAGTTCATATTTATGTTCTTTCCAACTAGACTGAAGGCCTCATCCAGACAAAAGATTTATCTTCATCCCCTCCTCACAGTGCCTGGCCCAGTGTTCAGTGTGGTAGCCACCAACAAACACAAATCAAATACTATTGAAATTCAATCAGTAGCCAGAGATCTGCAAAGTCATTTCAGGAAGCTTGCCTTAAAAATCTTTCAAGTACAGAACTTTTGTAGAATTATTATTCTTCAAAGGTACAAACGTGTCTCATTAATGCAGCAGATTTACTTTCAAAATCATTCTAATGTTTCAGATCTTTACCTGAGTCTGCCATCCTCTGCTGCAGCACCTCCTGGTATAATCTTCGTAATAAATATGCCAGGGTCATCTCCAATGTGGGGATTATCTGTCCCCCCAGCAATACTGAATCCCAGGCCAGAATTCCCCTGTAGAAACAAAAAGCAGGTATTAAATGACGTGTCTGTCACCTAAAACCTAGTTCCTCTTGCACTCTGCATTATCATGTTACTACTCAAATGGAAATCAGGTGACAACAGTCTTGTGTGCTAAACCATAAAGTGCATGGTTAGCAGTAAAAGGAAGGTCAGGAAGAACATTCAGGTTTATTCCTGCACTGTAAGAATGCAAGAGGCATTATATTTTTGCTTTTAAAAATGGCTTCCTTTATGCAGCAATTAAAATCACATTTATGAAGCAGGAAATAAAAACTTACAAATTGTGTAATATGAAAAAATATAAATAATCATTAGAGTGTCAATTGTAAAAATTATACATTCATGTGAAAAAGGAAGAAAAAAGTTACATGAAAGAATTTGATTTAATAGAACAGTGAACTTGGGTGTTTCATTTTCTTATTTCTGGTATTGTTGTTCTAATATCACTTATCTGTCAAATAAGTGTGTTTCTAAGTAACAGAAAACTTCCACTTCAGAAGACAGGGCCCTCTTCTAGAGTCATAATGCACGAGAGATACTTTTGAACAATAAACAGACTTTAATTTGCAATAACAATAGAAAAGACATGCAATAGTGTAGCAGCATATAAATCTGAGTAGTTTGCATTCTAATAAAGCCTTTACACTTACTGCTGTAGATTATAGTAACTGATATCCTGTGTGTGTGTGTATATATATGTATATACGTATACATATATACATATATCTCTTTATCTCTTTCTAAAGAGAGAGATATATATATGGATAGATATATATAAGGATATATATATGGATATATATCAGGATATATATGGATACATATAAATCTAAAGGATATATATGTATATCTTTCTAAAATTTGTACATAAGGCATAATTAAAAGTCCCCCCAAATCCACAAACCATATTATTTATTTCTCATTTCTAAAGTCTCCTTTAATCCCCATCTCCCATCTCCAGAGCTACATATGTTTTCATAGTTGTGTTGTAATTTTTTCCAAACCATATTATATTTTAAGCCCTTTCTGTATAACTAGGCAGTCTTTATAATTATTCATCTTAAATGGCTAGTCATGTTTCATCAAGGTCACATATCACTTATTTAACCAGTCCCTTATCACTGGATATTAAATTTCTCTACATATTCTTACAACAAATATAGCTTATTAATTTATGATCACTTGATTAATTTCCACTCTGAGGTAAAAAGAGATGAGGACTACGAATTCAGTAGTTATTTCAGAGAAATTAATCAGGGCACTTGATTAGTCAGAAAGGTTCAATGTCAAGATAAGATCAGCTATAACTTGATAGCTATACCACTGCAAATGTCAAGGTAATGTTTAGCATTTTTTATTGACTGAATTAATAAAACTGAGTTCCAGAGGGTTGTTTTTGCAATTGTATATTTCTTATATATGTTGAAAGGGTGAAATGAATAATTCAGCTATGGCAACTAAAATCCCATGTCTTTATACTTCTGATGTCTTCTCTAATTCTGTTTGCTCTTTGAAACAGTCTAGTGTTCACTGAACAGAGTTATTACTTATTAGTAGTCATATAATCATGAATTTATTTAAAAGTTATTAAACACCACCTCTGTACCTGGCACTAGAGTAAGCCCTGGAGCTACAGGAGTAAATATGTCAGTTTATAAGGTACATGAAGGGGAAATGCAGAGTGAAGGAGTGAGTAAGAGAACCAAACACAGTGACTTGGTGACATAGAGAAGAACATTTTGACATAGGGGGAAGAACTTGTGTAAAAGCCCTTAGGTGAGAAAGGGTATGCCACACCAAGGAACAGACAATAAAGTTGGAACAAAGAAAGCAAGAAGAATTGGATAGATGTACCTTAATCATGAAATTTACCAGAGCAGAGTATACGAGAAATCATTTTGGATTTTAAATACTTATTGACACCAAATGACTGTGTTAGTATTGGTTGAGCATTTCCTATGCAACTGACTCTAAACTAAGACTGCAGAGGTTAAGGCCAGATGGTTTCTGCCTTCACGGATATTCAAAGCATAGCAAAAAAAGCAATGATACTGTGGCATCCAGTGATCAGTACATTTCACGTACTGTATAACCTCAACTGCATTGTCAAGTATGTAGCCATGGAGGTAGTGTTTAGGGGACTTAATGAGGCAGTTCTCTAAGATTCAGAGGTTTGGGAAAGAAAAAATGGGAGGATGAGTATTTTCAATGTAATTTGGGTCAAGCTCTAAGTATATCAACTAGAGTGTATTGGTCTCACTATAGTTAGCATCTCAGGGATAATAATTTCTTGATTAAGGAGAGTAGGGAAAGAGGCAAGCAGGGATTGGGTGATACCCAAACACTTTCTCCTGATACTGTCAACGTGTTTGGAGAGGGTACTCAAAACTTTGTCATGTGAGAAATATATTTGTGATCTAACTCTTAACCTTGTCAACTTTATTTCCAGCTTCACCCTTTACCCCCCAGGAATACTGAAGTGAACTGCAGGTTCTTTACTGCACAGACCTCACTATAATTCATCTCTTGACATTTATTTATGCTGTTTTCTCTATCAGAAACTTCACATCTCCTCCTTGACTAGTTCATTTCTTCTCATTTTTGAAGATGTGGCTCAGACGGTGTCTGCTCAAGTTAATACTAAATTATCACTCAACCCTTCTTTAGATAGATCACATTTCTGTGTTTTTGTAGGTTTTTATGCTTACTTATGTTATGCATTGTGTTATTTTGTAGTTGTCTGTTTCTGAGTCTATCTTTCCTCTAAACTGGGCTTGTAGAAGGCAGGAACTGCGTAGTATTCATCTTTGTTTTTTTGGAGCCTTGTCTAGCACATAGTATTGGCAATAAATACTTGATGAAGGAATTAACAGAAAAAACAAACCTACTGAGAATGTTTATGCCCTAACGGGAAGACTCAAAAAGGACACAATAGAAATCTGCAATGTGTTAAGGAATATAATATGGAAGTAGAAGCCATTTGCTCTATGTCATCACAAAAATAAAAAAGCAGAAAGCTCAGGCATTCAAACTGTGGTACAGCTAAAGGCTGACTGATACAATAGAACTGTTCAGATTGGAGATGCACTACTCTGTAAGGGATAGAGAGTCCTTCACTCAAGAGGTGTTTGGCTAGTCACTGGGCATGAGGGACCCAGGCATTTATTGAAAGGTTAAACTGTATGATTTTTAAAGAATTCTCTTGGGACTCTGGCTAGATATAGGAAATCTGCTTTTGCCAAAAGAGAAAAGGGGATGTTTTAGGGACATTTAGTGGGGGAAGTATATCACTGTCAAAGTCTTGAAACTTTATAAATCAATATATCTTTGAAATAAAAGCTTTGGCAGCAACCTAGAAACATTTAACCACTGTTTTTCTTTTGAATTGACTACAATATGGAGAAAACTGTGGCTCTGGCTTTTTCTAATATACATTCCCCTGTCCCCAGACCCAATCTGAGGAAAATAATGAATATATTTAGGAAATTCACAATGGAAACTAGGTAGGTAGAGACAGAATGTAACTTGCACTATGGTTCTCATCCCAAAGCATCCCTGAAAGCTTTTGTGTTTCAGTTAAAACTAGTCTATCGGCTGGGTCCAGCCAGTCATCATGGTTCTTTACTAGAGATTCATCTTAATTCAGCTAAGGAAATGATTTAAAGAGCTTTCACCTCCCTTTATTGTTCTCTTCCAGCCTTCCCTTTTAAGTTTGCTACCAGCCACAGCATTTAGCAGAGAGAGGGACAGATGCAAAACTGTCAGTGAAATTGCGGCCTGCTGCTCTCTATGGCTGAATCACTTCAATCCCCTGACAATTGTCCCAGAGCCTGCCAGCTGCAGGGACAGATCTCAGCTCCTCTCTTCTCTGAGCAGCAATCTCTCCATGTGAACAGGCAGACCCCTGGTTGACACTCTTAGATGCTGAAAATTGTGACTAATTAACCGAGTGTTGATCTCCGATGCAGTCAATGGAAACTTTGAGGTGCCATGCTGGTAAGGGCAGACCCTGTAAAGGGTTCTGGGTGGGCTGCTGTGTCCTTGCAGTTGGGCACATTCCATGACAGATGAATGTCACTGACATGGACCATTCTTTCTCCTAATTTGCTGACTCTTCCCCATGAGCACAAACCCATTTTCTAGCCAAATGACACTTCTTGTTTCATGTACTGCACACCGTCTCCTCTCAGAGAGAGAATCCACAAAATGGAAAGACATTTTACAAATATGATAAATACAATGTCTCTAGGAAAGTCCCACTTTTATTAAAAGTTTATTTCCCAAATGAAAATTACTCTCAAAATGGGGTTATATATAATAAAAAAGAGGAAAATAAGTAGTAATATTATAATCACATTCATTTATATATAATGTTCTACCGACAAGGAATTTTTTTGATTTTTAGAATTTTTCTACTTTAAAATACTGTTTGACCTGATCATTCGAATCTAGGATTTTATCTTAAAGAAATAATCAGAGAAACATGAAAAGATTTGTGTTCAAGGCTTGCTGCATTATTTTTCTAATGTTAAAAAAACACAACTGAAAACTGACTTCCATATAATGGAGAAATGGTTAAAATATTGTGGTACATTTATCTGAATGTGGGGATAGTTTGGAGTCATTACAATTGTAGTGCTTTTGAATAATAAAGACATGGAATTAGCCCAGGTGCCCATCAATGGTGGACTAAAAGAAAATGTGGTACATATATACCATGGAATACTACACAGCCATAAAAAAGAATAAAATCATATCCTTTGCAGCAATATGGATGCAGCTGGAGGCCATTATCCTAAGTAATGCAGAAACAGAAAACCAAACACTGCATATTCTCACTTATAAATGGGAGCTAAACATCGGGTACACATGAACATAAAGATGAGGACAATAGATCCTGAGAAATACAAAAGGGAAAAAGGAGGGAAGGGGAAAAAGGTTAAAAAACTACCTATCTGGTACTATGCTCACTTTTTAGGTGATAGGTTCAATTGTACTCCAAACCTCAGCACCATGCGATATAACTTTTTAATAAACCCCCAGAATCTAAAAGTTAAAAGTAAAAAATAAAATAAAATTTCAGGGCTGTTAATAAAAATGGAAAATGTTGATTATATAAATGTGAGAAAAGAGTGACATTTTAACTACAGTATGATTGCCACTGAAGACATTTAAAGTGACTTAACTTTAACAAGAAAATTATTAACTTTAATTAATAATAGTAAAATTGCTTAAATAATTTAAACTACCTAAGAAGGGGATTTTAAAAAAATTATGAAGCCCCTAGTAAAATACTAAAAGTATTATTAAGGGAACTAACATTTATTGCATGTTTATTCTATGCTAAACACTAATCCATGCTTCTTATAATTTCCTATGTGGTAGAGTAGATTGCATTATTCTCTTTTTATATATTAAACTGAAAAACAAACAACAAGCAAACAAACAAAGGAAAAAACTGAGGCTGAGAGGAGTGAAGTAACTTACTTAAAGACTTAAAGCAAGTAAATAGTGAATTCAGATTTAAAAGCAGATTTGTCAGACTTCAATTACTATTTGCTTTCCATTATATCACACTGTCTCTTCTGAGTTCAAAAACTAATTCAATGATAGGGAAGTAATATAAATTTTAGTTATAAGGAAACACTTCACTGGATTTTTGGAAAAGATTTAAACTTCTATCAGTATTGTGAAAATATTTCAAAACATTTCTAAGAAAGTGGTATGGTTTAGTGGAAAAACATAGATCTGGGTCGTTTTAACCTGGGTTTGGACACTGGCTCTGCCACTGATATCTTTGTGGCATTGGATAAATTTCAAAACTAGACTTTGAGTCTAGTTTTGTCATCTGTCAAACGGAGATAATGAGATGAATACAAATGACACAGGCACCAGTGGAGTGCTGAGCACAGCACATGGGTGATGATCAAGCAATGTTAGTTCAATCACTTTGGTTTGATGCACAGCACTGTTTAAAGGGGTCCTTACGAGTTTGAGGACAGTCAGGGAGAACAGATGTCAGACAATGTATTCTCACTTATTTCTTACTTAATTCACGCCTTACTTATTTCTTACTTAATTCACGCCTTACTTATTGACCCAACAAGTATGGATTAATGCATTTTAACCTACACTGATAATATATGTTACTTTTCTTCATTAAAACAAAACTTAGCTAGAAATACTAAATTTGGGGGAAAGATTAGGTTATAGTATTGAAACCTTAGATAAAAAACAGCTAGATTAAAAAAAGACTTAAACAATGTTCTTTTAACATTTTAATACCCATGTTCTATTTGATAATATTGAAATGGTATATTCCTCTCACTACCCGCAAGATTCCTGTATGCTTCTCTTAACCTAGGAACACCTATCTGTTCCTTTTGCTACTTGTCAGCCATGATCAATATTCAAGTTTACCTTCGCATATTTGCTCCAGCAAAGACACTTATTTTAATTTAATATAGTTTATACTACGAAACAATATATGTTGTTTTCAAATATAGTATACATCAGCCCCTAATCTGTAAATTTCTGATATGCACTCTGAAAATTACTAGTCTACCACTTGAACATTGGCCAATTAAGATAATAGAATAGCGAATAATATCAGTAGGTAGAATAAAGATATCAAAAAAGATTGAAACAGGTAATAAGAAGTTAAAATAAAGAACTATGTAGGCTACATGCCAGAAGAAAAAAATGTCACTTGATAGAAAGGTCTGTTGGTTGGCAAATAATCTTCCAAATTGTCCCAGAAGTCATTTTACTTTGAACAGTAAATCTGGAGTGGCACAGAGAATAAAAAGGTGTCTTTTTCATACACATTACTTGTTAAAATTATTTAAAGTCTTTCTCACATCCACTTTCTGTCTCATGTTACAATATCTAAAGATGAACAGCCCCAGGTCTATCACTAGGATGTAAAGTTGAGAAAATAATGCAGACATTTCTAACTACCATTGCTAAATAGAGATTTTTTTCCTCAAATTTTTTATTTAGTTTTAAAATGCTATCTAATAATGTATGTGTCCTGGAACAAAGTGCTTAGTCCAGGAATAAGAAAAGCCTTTTTCACAATTATACAATCTCCAGGAATTGCATTTACGATGCCCCATAGTTTGTTCTATTAAATTGTATTTTTCTGGAAGCTGCTGGGTAGAAAAGCCATCAGAAGAATGCTTCATTTGGGGATTGGTAAATGTTTACATAAAAATGCTTTAACAAGATGGGGGATGGTATAAAGGAAGCAGTTTAATAAATAGGCCAAGAGAGAATGCCAGATTACTGTAGACCAAAGAACTCCTGAGAAGAAAGAAAAGTGAACACAGAGAAAGTAGATTATTATCTCTGTGTGTGTGTGTGTGTGTGTGTGTGTGTGTGTGTGTGAGAGAGAGAGAGAGAGTTTTAGCCTTAGGGAAGATATGTGGCAGTATCGAAAGAGAAGGAGACAAAGCAGAGGAAAGATTTTGGAGGATGGCAGGGAGGGGACTCAAGCATATCTTTAGTCTAAAGGAAAGAAGCCCCTGGGAAAGGGAGATTGAAGGTACAGGAGAGAAGGGAGCACACAAAGAAACATAATCTTGAAGGAGGAGTGAGAATGGGGCCCAGAGTTCAGACTCTTTGAGTACTCCTGTAGGTACTACTTAATTGCATGTGGTATAGCCACAAAATAAAATAGTATTGTATAAGTTTATTTGCTGACATGAAAAGATCTTTATAAAATAGTTGTAGATAAAGTAAGAGACAATTAAGGATTTAAACTTTGACCTCACTTTACAATATGTATGAATTTAAAAAGTTTGGGAGTATGCTCATTAATTTATTAATAGTGGTTCTCACTGACTATCAGCATTGTAGATATTTTTCTCTTGTCACTTTGAGCAGCTCCATCTTTAATTTTTTCTTATAAATATATCTTGCAATGAGCGCATATGCACGTATACACACACACACACACACACACACACACATTACACTTATACAACATGTGTAACATTAGAACAAATAAGTTCGCTTTTGACACAGCATAACTCAGCCATGGGTTGGGGGAGGAATACTTTACTCTCTGACATAAGAATAACTGAGTTCTACAGGTAAGTTATAGTATTATTTTAAGGTGGAAGAGATTAAAGGTCATTTTAAGGTAGAGGAAAGGGAGGCTGAAGGAAGTCTTAACTGATTAGATGTCTTTACTCTTTATATTTAGAAGTCAGGACATCAGAGGGAAAGGTCTAGAATGAAGTTGAGGATTTAAGTAAAGCTGTAAGTGGTTGGAACTGCAGCTTTGAGGCAAGAGAGAGACACCTAGGGATCAGCTGGAGTCTGCTAAGCAGTACCATGGTGGGATGCCATCAGCGTGTTATAGGATTTTCTCCCACAGAGCTTAGTAATCTTGAACAGTGAAAGGGATGATTTGGTTGCTTTAGGGCTGAGGCTTGGGGAAAAAATACGGTTTACTTTGTAAGTGATGAGTAATATGTTAGAAAGGATAGGAAAATATGAGATGCAAGGAGGATACTCTTTGACTGGAAGAACAGAAGAGGGTGACAAGATGGAGATACAATGGATAGCTTTATGGAGAGCAGGAGATGGAAGAGGGAGCAGCAGGCTGTGGATATTGGCAGATTTCAGGGTTCAAGATTTTAGAGATAAAGCAGCACTCAGTGTTAGTCATATGAGTATAGTAAAGGTCAAGTTATAAGAGTGTATTGAAGTGATGATCAAGTCAGAGTATTTTGTAGCTGACACTGAAGTTTCCCAGTAAGATAGCAGGAGATTTAAAAAACAAAAAGATAGTAAAGACAGAAAAAATGGTTAACATTTTTCATTGAAACTGAGGAAAGACCTAGGGTAGAAGGAGAGAACAATAAGAAGAGGAGTATGATGTGAGGTAGTGTGGCAGTTAAGTATTCTAGGTAGAGGAACAAGATTTGCTAAAGCCTAAGGAAAAGAGAGAGCTTGACTTGTTCAAGAAACTAAAATGGGACCAGAATAGCTATGCAGTGGTAAGAAAAGGAAGGACAAGATGAGGTAGGAGAGGGTAGCAGGGGGTCATACACTTGGGACACAGTAGGTTTTGGGGTCATAAAAGGCTTAAAACAGGGGAATTACATTATCTGATCTAGTTTAAGATTATGCTTTTTATTGTGTACAAACTTATTGGAGAGTGCTGAAGGGGAGAACAGAGAGGCAACTTGCTGTAGTCCAGGTCAGAAATTGATGGCATCTGAACTAGGCTGATAGCAATGGAAATGGCAATATTTGAGGCATGATTGAAAGGTAGAAATGACAGGACTTACTGATGGCTAGAACATGAAAGGGTGGAAAAGAGGAGAATCAAAGATGACGTGACGCATAGCTGGAGAGGGATGATGTACATGAGATGAGAAGACTGTGGTGAGGATGGGGAAGCCAGTTTGGGAGATGTAAATCAAGACTTAGGCTTGGGTCTTTTTCAGTTTGAGAAATATGTTAGTGTTAACGGAGAAAATGAAAAAAAATACTGACATCATCAGAAAAAAATAATAGGTAACACTCATTTAGTGCTTTCTATACATCAGATGCTGTGCTAGACCTTACAATTGCCTACTTAAGGAAGTCAAGATGCTGGTCAGAAAATAGGGTGGGTTATTGCAAGAATATCAGGAAAGCATTCTAAGCAAAGTTATCTACTTTGTTCCCCACAACTCTGTAAGGGTATATGAGAAAGTTTTCTGAGTGACAGACCTAGGATTACGGGCTTTCCTGGAGAAACTAGGTTATCTGAGTAAGGAGCGATATGACAAATGTGATGCTTTACCATGATTAATTCAAGGGCATTGTGTGTTTAGAATGCTGAATTTCGAATAGGCTGGGTGGATTGAGTCAGAAAGCAAAGAGAGCAATATGGGATCAAATATAATATTTAAGCTGTGAATTCTTAAGATCTGATCTAAGATGTTGTCAATGATACTCCAACTACAAAATTTCTAAGTAACATCAGTCTTGTGTCCTGTAACACGATGTATCCGAAATGCCACTGGCCGCAAATATGTACTTCTCATTAACTCTCAACATAATTTCTTAATTTGTTGATCATTTTTCCAGTGTAAGCTGGTAATAATGGAGTGAGTCCCTCTTTTGTAGTCCCATCAAATCTTCTACTTCTAATGACATCTCTGCTTGTGTTCTGGAAAGGATTAAAGCAGAGACATCTGTTTAGAGTGGTTTGTGTAGTTGAAAATAAGAAAGAAACAAGAATGCTCATCAATTCTTATTACCACAGCAAGAAATCTGATAGTCATCCTTGACTCCTGCCTCCCCATCGGTCCCTATATTTTATTAAAACTCAAATCTTGTTGATTCTACCCCTAAAATACCCCTCAAATCCATCCAGCTCCTCTTGCCTTCTACCATCACTGTCTAGTTTAGAACATCTTTAGTTCTCCTCATTGGTTTTCTGGCTTCCACACCTGACTCACTTCACTCCTTCCTTCACATGCTAGGATGTGCTCAAAACAACAAATCTCAAACTCTAATGCCTATGAAGGCAGAAAACACATATAGGAGGGTGAAGTAATCCCAGGAGAGGTAAAACAACAGAGCAAGAATGTGAGTAAGTGATAACTGATCTTCATGTTGGAAACAAAATAGAAGTGTGGGTTGAGAACATATCTCATCTATAGGGATAAGCTGCCATTCAGCTTTTATGGGTTACTGCCTCTCTGAAATGGGGTCCTCTTATTGGATGATTGTCTTACCCTCCACACACCCCAGAGAAGCCAGGAATCAAATTTCCTTAAGTAAAATCTCAATTTTTAAATGTCAGAAAATTATTGAATATCAATAAATACATATTAGGTTGTGGTAGTCCAAGTCCTCTGAGAAGCAGATGTCAAGACAGGATTAAATGTACAAATTTTATGAGAGGAAATGCTTGTGAGGGAAAATGGGGAAACATCCAGAAAAGGTTAGAAGAGTCATTAGATCACCATGCAAGTCCGATCCCAAAGAGGAGGAGAGAAAGAAGGAAGATAGGTTGGAAGTATCCTTCATTGTTTTTCTCTGAGTCCATCAGAGAAGCCCCTTTCCTCCCAGAAAATGCCCCGCCTTAGTAGCCCTGCAGCACTAGGTCACCGGCTCAGAGGAGCCGTTGGGGCAAACTCAAGAATAGATTCAGATTATAGAGCTTAGCAGCTGGGTTCCAGGTGAATTATGCTCCCTGTAGTTGGCAGTCTGTGAAGCACATCCTCATGACTGCCCCATAGGCTAACATTGTGAAGAGAAAACACATCTGCAAGCCAGAGATGTAGTCTGACCGTCATCATTTTGTAAACTGCTCACCATTCAGTGAACTAACTTGTACTTTCTTCTGTGTAGCTTTATATATCCCGTGGAACACATAAAGAAAAGTGTTTGACACAGAGTAACTCCTCACTTTCCCCTTCATTTTCCTCCTCTATACAATTCTGTAACTGATTTACAATTCATTACTGCACACAGCACATTGTTTTGTATTTGTTTATATATTTATTTTTCCTATTCTATTGTGAGAATCAATGCAAAATATCAAAACCTAATTATTCATTTTCCATGCCAGAATTGCATAGCATCTGTATATGAACAGTGCTGAATAAATCCCTGTATAAACTGAATTGAACGGAACTATTTTCTATTCTGCAATTCTTATTGTTTTTGCTGTTGAATTTCTATTCAAATATCAAACTCCACCTCAACTGCTATCTCTGATGTTTTCTCCAAATGCTTCAGGCAGATGTGATGACCCTTCCTTCTGGGCTTCCGTAAAACTTCATTCACAACGTGAGGGGATCACCATTCATATTGTGTCTCTCTTTCTCTAGATCCTCAGCACCTAGAGGGCAGGGGCCCCACTGTATTTGCAATTGTATTTCTCTCTCTGAATCTAATGCCCATTGACAGCAAATGCTCAGTAAATGTTTGATGAGTTAAGCTAAACTGAAGAATAATCCAAAACATTTGTATGATTGAGCTAATAAGGAAGGGTCAGGTGAAGGGGTTTACTTTAAGTTTTAACGTAGGAAGGCTAAACTTTGAATCACCTAATTAATTCTGCATTTGTTTCTTTGAGAATCTGCTATCTGTTCAACATTGTGTCAAATTCTGCAAACCAAATAAAAGACGTACAGTTCTTGTTCTCCAGGAGCTTACAGTCTAGTTGGGGAGATGTGCCATATACATAGGGAATAGCACGAGTATGGCACAATATTTCACATTTCCCATTGACTCCTCTCTCCCTGGGTTCTCTTATCCATCATTTACCAAGTTTTATTGATTCTATCACTTGAGTAACTCTTGTTTTCATCCTTTTATTTCTATTTCCACTGCCTCTATTTCCTCATTTTCTATTGACCAGGATATCACAAATTCCAAGCATCTGAGAATGACTTTTTTTTTAACTACTTTTTTTTTTTTTTTTTCCTTTTTGAGAGGGAGTCTCGCTCTGTTCCAGGCTGAAGTGCAGTGGCACAGTCTCTGCTCACTGCAAGCTCCGCCTCCCGGGTTCACGCCATTCTCCTGCCTCAGTCTCCCGAGTAGCTGGGACTACAGGCACCTGCCACCACGCCCAGTTAATTTTTATATTTTTAGTAGAGACGGGGTTTAGCCGTGTTATCTGGGATGGTCTCTCTCTCTTGACCTCGTGATCCTTCCGCCTCGGCCTCCCAAAGTGCTGGGATTACAGACATGAGCCACCGCACCCGGCCTTCCCGCCCCCCCCCCCTTTTATGACTACCACTTTTCATTCCAGAAGTATAATTTTCTCATTTTCTCTCAAATCAGTTTAGATGTTCCTGCTGATTTTTGTTTCTATTCCAAATCTTTAAAAACTTCTAAATGTTGAATAAAATAATATCTTTTTGCTTTTTTTTACTCTTTATTGAACCATGAGGGTTGTTTTTTTTTTGTTTTTTTTTTTTTTTGGCAGATAACTAGAGATTTTTTTCTGGTGGTGTGCACTTATTATTTCTTCTAGTATTTCCTGGCAACACTGTAGGTTCTCATTTGCTACAGCCATAAATTTGTATTCCTTTAAAATAACTTCCCTTTAAAACGGTAACATGTGATTAACCAACTGTACCTCTGACTTAACAAGCCTTTAAAACTTACCCTTTCCTTTACCAACCTTGACGAGGTAAGAGGGATGGAAATGGACACCTGCTGTCATCTATTAGGTGCTACTCCCTTGGAATGGATAAAGAAAACAAGCTCTGTAATCATTTCTGCTGTGTTCAGATTCTAGCTTTACTATTTCTTGGCTTGTGACCCTGAACAATTCTCTTAAGTTTTGTGAACTATAGCTTCTTCACCAGAACAAAAAGAATAATAATATCTTTTGGATTGGTTATAAACTAGTAGCATTCAAAGTATCTTCAAGATCAAATAATAATAATATGTTATTTGTCTTTTTCACTGTGTTCACCTGCGTGCTGATGATACAAAAGCAATGGCAGATAAAACTGTTGGTGCCTTAGTACAAATCTACATAGTGGTGTCGAAGTATGCTAGTAAGCATAGAGTTCTTCACTCCCATATACTCACACAAAAAATTAATTTTACTTAAGAATATCTTTGACGAGGCATTAAAAATGATTAATTTTCTTAAATATTGACCTTTGAGTCCATAACTTTATAATATTCTATGTGATGCAGTGAGATATATACATAAAACACTTCAATTGTATATTGCACGTGGTTTTCTACAGGAAAATAAAAATACTGTGCAATTATTTCAGTTGCAAGCTAAACTAACCACATATTTACTGAACATCAGTTTTACTTAAAAGAATGACTGATATACAAACTGGTTATTCAGTTTTGGGTATTTCGCAAAACATTCCTGAAAACTTAATAAAGTGAGATTTTTGTTTTAAGGAAAATAATTGCCAATATTTGTGGTCAATAGCAAAATTTGAATTTTCAAACAAACATTAGAATTTGGAAACTTTGTATTCACCACCAATGAGCCAACAAGCTTTCTGACTTAAACATTTTTTTTCTGATAGGATGGGTGATAATATTGACAAATACAATTTTTTGATATTATATAGTGAAGTGTGTCAACATTTGGAGAATCTGCACAGCTTGGTGAATCAATAAATCAATAATTTTCAATTAACCAATACATATTATACAAATACATGAGTAAAAGGTTCATTTAAAGTGCAAGATAGATGAAAGAATTTTAATGTAATGGTTAAAAAAAAGTTCAATGATACAGTTTCAGATTCCACATAGAAGCTAAACTTTAAAGAACTACCATTTGTCAAGTTTTAATGTGGTATCAAAGAATATCCACAGTTATCTGAATAGGCTCTGAAAACATTCTGTCTTTCTCCATTCACAGAAGAGTGAAAAAAAAGGCCTATAAAGATATGAGAATCCAGCTATATTAAATTAAGCCAGACATTAAAAAGATTTGGAAAATGTAAAACAATGCCCTTCTACTTGCTACTCTTTTTGGCTTTAAAAAATAAAACTAGTTTTAATTTTTTAAAATTACATTAATATTTAATGGGTTTATTATTATTTATAAATAATTACATTTAAAAATTTTCAGTTTTAATTTCTAATATGGCAAATATTGTAGACAGAATACACATAAACTGTAGGAACTCTTCATGAATTTTAAGTGTTAAAAGGATTTTGAGACCAAAATGTTTAAGAACTGTTTTTGTAAATATTTTATTACATAATTCTGATAAAACATTTAACTTGATACACTGGAAGGGCTCAGTAAATGTTAGTAAGCTTATTTACACCAAGGGCTCTAGATAGTATTAGCCAGTATTAAAATTTCTTGAAATCACCCTTGACTATGATCCATTTTTCTTAATTTGAAAGTGAATTCAAGGAGCTGAGTCAGCAGAGTGCTTGAGGAGGGGAGAATGGAGGTGGATCTATCATAGTTGAATGCTTATAAATTAATAATACTATTCACCACCTCAGAACATGCTATAAGGAACCAACCCCTAAAGAGAAAAGATTTTTCAATATGATATGTTTTTCCGCAGCTGCATGGCTATTTTAAAAGCATGAACCCAGGTTTCCTAGTCCCTCATGCCTAGTATGACTTCACATTCTTTTTATTTATTTATTTATTTATTTATTTATTTATTTACTTACTTATTTATTTTTTTGAGACAGGCTGGAGTGCAGTGGCACGATCTCTGCTAACTACAACTTCTTTCATGTCAGCTTCCCAAGTAGACGGGAGTATAGGCACATACCACCAAGCCTGGCTAATTAATTTTTTCCATTTTTTTACTTTTTGTAGAGACAGGGTTTTGCTATGTTGCCCAGCCTAATCTCAAACTCCTGAGCTCAAGCCATTAGGCCACCTCAGCTTCCCAAAATACTGGAATTACAGGAGTGAGCCACCTCACCTGGGCTGACTTCACATTCTTGTACCAACTATGCTATTAGTTACAGGCTTCTTATAGCTATGCTGAGTCTACAGTTTTATATTCCATTTGATAAATGCAAGGTCCATTGGCAGTGGTAAGCATTTCAAAGACCCAACATTTTGTTTTAGGCAAATTTATTTGTAGAGTCTATTTCCTTACTAAAAGACATCCTGTGTAAATGTCAACGCTATGTTAAGATTAGCAATTCTTTGACCCAATAATCCAAACTCCCCTCAGCCCACCATTGTTACTGGGCTCAAAATCTATTCATTAGTATTCAGACAGTTCTAACTTCAGAGTGCTGCCCACAAAACCTCGACCCAGGAAAAAGAAATATTTTCTGGAAGCAAGTGAGTTCACTGTTCCATCACAGGTATATGCTGGGAGAGGGGAGGTGGAAGTAGGCGAAGGCTGGATTGTGTGCACTCCATTCCCCTTAGGAGTATATTTGCTTTCTTTTCAACCCTGAGCATTTTGGTTAATATCTAAATCCTTTAGTTTTGTAGGGGACAAAAAAATTTTAAGTCATGAACACCTGTCTCCTCTTTGACTTTTTGTGTCTGTCTTCTTCCCCCTTACTAGACTGCAATCATCATGTCCCCTTTTATGGTCCCCCAACATTTCAGGTTTTATTTCTGCCTTGGAGACTTTGTATTTGCTCTTATATATACCTCTAAGACTTTTACATCTTATTCATCAGATCCCAGCTCAAGTGTTACCACCTCAAAGGAGCCTGCCCTGATAGCAACAAACTACTCTTCTCATTACCACCTTTGGGCACCTCCTATCTTATCACCCTATTATTTTCTTCATGTCCTTTATCACCATCTACACTTATTTTGTTAACTGCTTATTTATTTATTGTATGAGTAACTCACTAAAGTATAAGCTCCAGGAGGCTTTCTGTCATGTTCACCACTAACCGTATTCTCAATTTCTAGAAAAGCACCAGACACATAATAAACTTTCAAGAAATATGTGTTTAAGAAACGAGTGACTCAATCAATAAGGCATGGTAATACAGTGAAAATTGTATAAGTTTTGGAGCTGACAGACTGGAATTTGACTTCTGCTATGAACTCAATATGTCCTCCAAATTTGTGTGTTGGAAACTTAATCCCCAGGGCAACAGCATTGGCAAGTGGGGCCTTTTGGGAGGTAAGATGATTCTGGACTTTATCAAGTGTGTGACCTTGGGCTAGCCTCTTAACTTCTCTTAAATTCCTCATTTTAAAACAGTGATTGTTAAACTCTTGTGAAGAATAATGTTTTCAAGTGTAAAAGCATTCAATATTGTTTGGCACATAAAAGGTACTCAATGAAAAGGATATCCCTGTCCTGCTCAATCTGAATACTTTCCATATTTTATTAGTCCATTCTCATGTGGCTAATAAAGACATACCTGAGACTGGGTAATTTATGAAGGAAAGACTTTTAATGGACTCACAGTTCCATATGGCTGGGGAGCCCTCACAATCATGGTGGAAGGTGAAGGACTTACATGGCAGCAGGCCTGAGAGCCTGTGCAGAACTGCCCTTTTATAAAACCATCAGTTCCTCTGAAACTTATTCACTATCAAGAGAACGGCATGGGAGAAACCTGCCCCCATGATTCAATTACCTCCCACTGGGTCCCTCCCATGACATGTGGGGATTATGGGAACTACAGTTCAAGATGAGATTTGGGTGGGGACACAGCCAAACCATATCACATGTGTATGATAAGTAAAGCTAAAGTCCTAACACCACAAAATTTACCATTTTGTGAGGAAGCAGGATATATAAACATAAAGTGACATTAAATGTCAGTATTTGTTAAGTGTCAAATGAATGTCAGAGGGACAAGTGAAACCTGCATTGGCTCCCTACTGCTTAGAGAATAAAGTCTAAATTGATTAGGCATAACATTTATAGCACTTTGTTATTATGCTGCACTTTGCTTTCCAATGCCCATTTCTCACTGCAGTTTTCCACTTAAGCGTCACCTAATTGAACACCACTATTCACTTTACTTTGTAAATATATGGCCTGATAAGCCTTGCAGCTTTGCTCTCATACTTTCCCTCACCTCTTATTCAGATTCTTCCTTTAGGGCTTGAATTAATTGTCATTTGCTCCAAGAAGTCTCACTTGATCTCACACCACCCCATCCTTACAAATGAGAGCAACTGCTCCCACTTCTAAGGTGGGTTATACTTCTCCTACAGCACTTTATCTTTGGCTTTGTGTTTGGAGTATATGTGTATTTGCCTTATTTTCTGGCCTGCTTTAGTTTTTAGCCTAACCCTCTGGTTGTCTCTGATTTATCCTAGTCATTCCGAAAATTCTATACATATCATAAGTGCTCCCTCATTATAGTAAGATAAATAAATAATTTAAAATGAATGAAAAGGAACTAAGTGGAATACTTGGTTTTCTACTTGGGTCTTTCAGCTTAAATCTGGGCTTTTCTCATCTCCCTTCATTCCTCTTCCCAACTCCTACTTATAGTTTCCCAAAGACAATCATTCCATTTCCATTTTCATGCCTTCTTTCCTCATGTATCCAAACGTGGTTCAAGCATCATCTGCTCTGTGGGGCTTGTGTGACTCACCAGTTGGGTTCAGATAACCAGCTGGGTTCAGTTACGCCCAGAATACATTGAACTTACTTCTGCTGCGACATTTATCACTTATATTATAAAAATTGTATTCACTGAGAAAAAAAATATGCTAATGTAATTTATGGGCACCTTTAACCATGGCTAGCATATAATAAATATGCAGTAAGTATTTGTTGAATAAATAAATTAATGCAAACTTTATTTTTATTGATATTATTATGGTAAGCACTTTATAGGCTTTATTTATTTATTTATTTTTGAGACAGAGTCTTGCTCTTGTTGCCCAGGCTGGAGTGCAATGGCGCGATCTCGGCTCACTGTGACTTCTGTCTCCCTGGTTCAAGTGATTCTCCTGCCTCAGCTTCCCGAGTAGCTGAGATTACAGGCAAGGGCCACCACTCCCAGCTAACTTTTTGTATTTTTAGTAGAGATGGGGTTTCACCATGTTGGCCAGGCTGGTCTCGAACTCCTGACTGCAGGTGATCCACCTGCGTCGGCTTCCCAAAGTGCTGGGATTACAGGCATGAGCCACCACCACCCAGCTGGCTTTATCTTAATAATTCCTCTAATTAGTATATTTAAATCCATGTTTATTTATGCTTATTCATGCTTCTATCAACTACAAAAGATCAAGCCTTTCACCTTTTGAAGAAGAAAAAATTTGTTCAGCCTCCTACTGCATCAAATGTGTACTAGAGTAATGGTTGACCCAACGGAAGCCTGAGAAACTAATTTGCCTCCATGGTTTCTCCTTAATTCCCTAATTACAGGCAAAATTTGATCAGACTTTAAGAGAAAATAAACCTTGAAATCTAATTCATATTTCTCTCAGAGTCTTCTCTCATCTGCTAGAGTGAAGTATAGCCTAAATCAGTTTTCTCTAACGAGTTCATATTTGACGAAAGACCTAGGAACAGTATAAAACTTTTCAATTCTCAACATCAATTCTAATTTACTTCTACATTGAAGGTAAAGTAAATAAACTGAATTAAAGTGCAGCAGAGAGGTATATATTTCTTTTAGAAGGTGCTTAACTAGAGTATAAACAATCTCTTTAGTTCTTTCCTCATCTTTTCAGCAGCAGAAGCAGGAAGATGGGGTACTTACTTTCTTCTAATTTGTGGTAGAAATAAATTTTATTTCTATGATTCTGCCACCAAAAAGATATTTTCCAGTCACTTCTTTGATTCCCTAAAGTATCTTCCAACACTGAAATCCAAGGGTAAGCAGAACTCACAAAAAATGTTGGTCTATCATTGTACTTTAGGCAGGTTAATAATGCTCATTGAGGCATAAATATGACTTGCCACATTCTGCCACTTCTAATCCTTTGTGAATATACTTCAAAAGCAAAATGTGTTTATAAGTCCTCTAATATCTGCCACATTACAATAAATGATAGACCAACCTCCAGAGTATTGGCTTTGACCTCAAGCAAATTATACAATAATGTTTCCTTCAAAGTTTTTGTGCATGCAGCTCCTTCTCTCCCAGAAGAAACATCTACCAGATGGCAAAAGTGACAACCTCAGAAAAAAAAATATTAAAGCTGCGTTGAAAACGACAGCTTCTTCAGAAGGTCAGGGCACAAATCTCTGGTAGCAAAGCTCAACACAGCATTTTAGAGATAAAACCTTATTACCCAAATACTGCTATTTCACAGCACTTAATAATGGATGGTAGTACATCTGCCTGAGGACATATTGCTCTCTCAACCTAGGATGAGTCCAAAAGATTTTAACCACCGTGGCAAAGTAGGGATGGATAAGACCACGTGCAGATGAGGGTTTTAGTTTATTACAACTGGATTCATATATATATGAATTTCATATATGTCATATATACAAATATATATCATATATTCATATAGGTAATATATTCACACACACACATACAAATAACATTTAAAAAGACTGAACTTCTACATGAAATAGGGGTTGTGTTTGCTTAACAGTCATGGTTAGAATTAAAGCAGGAAATCTTAAAGAAGTTATGCAGAAAAAAGCATCTTTATTTTTTGATGTGCCCCATTTTTACCTACATTTTAACCTCACTCACACAAGCACATGTATCAAGCTTCACGAAACAGAACAAACCTCTAAGAATTTCACTGCTTAAAAAGATATTTAGAAAGAGTATATGAATCTTCTTATATTTGGCTTAAAACATCTTATTAGTTACCTATAATGAGGCCCAACTTAGAAGCTAAGAGACCCTTTCTTGAAAAGTATGAGTGTGTTTCTGAACAAATCCAAATGCAATGAAATGAAGGAAAAATTCCTCTGATATGAAATGCCTCCTACTGACTTTGTACTGGAACATTTATTTTCTTTGTGTGGAGGATGTAGGCAGCATACTTTCCATTAACTGATTATTTGGAGGTATGGCTGGAAGGGAAGAACTAGGAAGAGAATTGGCTTGATGCCTGAACTCATTTCAACTTCAATTCATCCAAAGGCAAAGGGAAGAATTGGCCAGTCTTTTGGTGAGGTGGATATTCTCTTTTGCTCCTCAAAAAAGTAGATAATTCTCAAGGGTGCCTAATGTCTATAAGGCTCATTTGACATTCCATCTCCCATTTATCAACTATAAAACCTTGTTCATTGTCTCAGTATTTCACTATGTTAAAAGGTATTTACATACCAGTATGCAACGTGAAAATAGGTAAACTGAGTAGACTCAAATGGAAAAAGAGTAGGCACTGAATCACTCAAGAAAGCTGCTAGTCTTATCTACCCCATTTATTCCTTTTAGCCCCAGGACAAAATTTTTAAAAAGACAGTGGTTGAATTATATTAAAGGGGATACACTGGTGGTAATTTAGCATTCATTCTTTTAAAGTTGTTCTTCACAATGACTCTGAGAAAGGTTGTAGCAGTATCTCCACATCAAAAATAAAGGGGGGAAAAAGCCCAGATAAATTAAGTAGTGGTCTAGACAGACTCACATGACAGTTCTGCCATAGAGTGGGTAAAGAGACTGGATGACAGACACTGAGCCTTCAACTATTTGGGTTCTAAAGATAAAACAGGTTTCCTTCGTTAAAAATTAATCAAAGAATCCAGACTGGGTGGCTTACGGTAACTTAGTAGTTTGCGCCACTCAGCAAATCTGTATTATGGCAACCATCAAAATAGAACTACAGGCATATAAGAAAGAGGCTAACATAGTCATGCTACACAGGTGCCAATGTATAATTTTGAGCTGTGTTTAAAAGCACAGTGAGTAAACTTATATTATGTGTGTATTCCTTCGAATAACTATATCCTCACATTCAGTCACTAATTATGTGGTTTTAGTGGTCAGTTGGAGAAAATGTACATAGAAATGCACATAAAATCAGTGGATTGTAAGCTGCAACACTACTCTAATTTCTTTTGTCTTTCCTCTACTCCACCCAGACTCTTGCTCATTCATTCATTCATTTACTCATTCATTTATTCACTCATTTATTTATTTAAAAATATTTATTGAACACCTTCTCTTCACCTGGCAATAGGTGACATGCTGGATATACACGGTGAACAAAACAGGCACAGCCCTCCCTTTATTGGGTTCTCATTAACCAAAGTAGTTTTATAGATGGAAAGGATTCACAGTTATAATGTTATATAAGTTATTTAACCCCTTCAAGTCTCAGTTGTCTCTTCTATAAAATGGGGTTAGTAATATTTTCCTTCCAGAATTATTATGTTCCCATCTTGCTCATAATACGTATCCCTGGTTATCTGGCATATAGCAAGTACTCTATGTTTATTACAGAACAAATAAATACATCAAAAATGAATATATAGGTCACTTAAGCAATGGGTTCACATTATACAGTAGCCAATAGTATGGACAATATTTTCTCCTCCTTTTTTAGAGTCACTGTCACAGATAACAACAATAAATGTGACAACTCATATTTGTTTACTCTCACTTTTTTCCTTGCTAATTTTAAAAAATAATATGCATAACTTTTCAAATTTTATCTTTGAATAATTCTGAGAGATAGAGATAGGGTAGGACTTATCAGCCCCATTTTCCAAGTGAAGCTATAGAAACTCGGAGGTCACTTGGCTTTCCCAAATTAAAACAACTAATCAGTGGTAAAAATAATTCTGGGCTGGGTGTGGTGGCTCACGCCTGTAATTCCAGCACTTTGGGAGGCCAAGGTGGGCAGATCACCTGAGGTTGGGAGTTCGAGACCAGCCTGGTCAACATGGTGAAACCCTATCTCTACTAAAAATACAAATTTAGCTGGGTGTGATGGCTCATGCCTGTAATCTCAGCTACTCAGGAGGCTGGTGCAGGAGAATTTCTTGAATACAAGAGGCGGAGATTGCAGTGAACCAAGATCACGTCACTCGCTCCAGCCTGGGTGACAGAGCTAGACTTCGTCTCAAAATAATAATAATAATAATAATAATAATAATAATAATAATAATAATTTGTGAACCCAGATTTTCTCATTAAACACTCATTGCTTTCAGAGAAGACCTGGGGAGAGGACATGTCAACGTCCTATAAAGTTGGAGACTGATTAGTCAACTGATGATCAGTGATGCCTGTCTTCACCAAGATTTTTGCTCCTAAATTTTGCATGAGGTCAACTGGCATATGAGTTCACAACTCTCAATCTACCGCACACCAGACACTTACTTTTGAACTTGCATGCTCCTAGGGCAAACAAACAAACAAAAAGTTGTAGGGCTGTATTTTGGGAGATGTTGACTCATTTTCAGCACATATTAGAGGCTTAAAAGGTGTTTGTAAGCTGAATAAACTAATGTTCTTTTCACTAAAGCAGTGCTTGAATGTATTGCTTAAAATGAGGCAGCAAATTACATTTAATTTGAGGTAGCAAATTAAATTGCCCTTGAAGGTCTTTTATAATCTCATGGCACTCATGGAAGAGAGAGACCAAACATATAGCACACACAGACACACACACACAGACACACACACACACACACCCCTCGAGTTAGTTTAGTGAAGAGGAGAAAACAATTTATTCTACCTGAGGGGAAGGATTATGCTTCTAAAGTTCAAAAGTCTATGCACTTTTATAAAAGGCAATTTGTTACAAAAAAGAAGAGTGGAAGGAGAGCAAAGAAGAAAGAAGAAGAAAAATATTGAGAAAAAAAAAACCTAATATCTGCAGAGAGATATGACTATGGGTCATGGACTATGCTAGGTACTCTCTGTAATGAAAAAAAGTGAGTTTAAAAGTCAGTGCTCAATAGTACTGTCCTCTATTTCTTATTATATGTTTCATTGGTAAGATACTATTTTCTGAGTCTGTTTCAATATTTGCAAAAGGGCATAATAATACTTCATAGAGTTGTTGTGAGGATTAAAAATGGTTAAAATGTATAAAGCATCTGTAATGCACTTTGCAGTAGGCATGCAATAAACTACTCCTCTTTCATATTGATAATTCCATACTGCCTTGGGTTATCAGATCTTGGTATAAGGTCACGTATTCTCTCTATAAAGCAAAAGCCAAGCCAAAACTTTGTCTATGCTGTGCTTGGAGTCATAAAACAACATTACTTTTAATCCTCCATTAACCCTGGATCCTCTACAGCTGGACCCTGGAATCAAAGTAGAAGGCCTCTCTTGCAGATGAAGACACTTTAAATGTAGTCCTTTCAGTGAGTTTTGTATCTAAGCCCCTGTGCTCAGGGTACAGTACAAATCCTGCTTACATTCAATCCAACTCTGTAGTAAATTGCTATTCAGTCTCCAGTGTGATGCTGGCCTCCTATTTCAGAAGAAATACTCTGAAAAGTCAAGCCTCAAACATGTGTTATTTAACCAATCCCTTAACCATTTCTTTTGCATGAAATAGAGGCCCAAAAGGCAACCAAGTACATAGAGACAATTTTCTATATCTTAATATATTTTTCCTGGCAACTACTGTAAATCCTCCATAAGCAGGTCTACTTAGCACATCAGAAACATGGGAGAAATTTTCTAAAGTTGAGGCATGTGCTTTGATTAGTATACAAATGTGTTTCACAAAATTATTTTTAGAATGTATTCTCACAAAAAGCTAAGCAAGAAATTGTCAACATTCTATTTTGTGATTCATGCATATAAAAATAAAGTCTGTTTGAGAGCTATTTTACAATATTGAATTTAGCAAATTGTCATTCAAAAGAGCTCTCCTTTCAAGAAGACAAAAACGAAAAAAAAATCTTGAGTGAAGGATACTTTACCATGAACCTCAGGTGATAGATGCTATTGTTGGGGCCACAAAGCCTATTCAGATGGCATGGTTCAGGCATTCATCTTTGAAATGTACTGACCACTACCAGCACATGCTTTGTTCCTGTGTTATAGGTTTAACCAGAAAAGCTACGTCATCCAAGAATGCTCTGGAGAGGTTACATAAAATGTGATCTCTATGTCCTCTAATAAAACAAACCTCTCCATGAGTTGTTATTTCCACCTGACAACGGAAAACAGCAGACTCCCCTTACCTCACAGGTTGTAAGATCTGGAAATTCCACTGTGATTCTAAAGAACCTCATTCTCATGCTTCTATCATATCAGTTGCTACATAAAGAAACACAATATTTGTTGAATATTTCCCTAATTAATCTCTCTAGCAAGGTGGAAAATAATTTTTATTCATCACTGGATCTTTATTGAATAAAGGTTTCTGCCCTTGATAAATGTTTAACAAATGTTTAGTGAAGGATCGCTCTCCTTTCCTTTTTCTCTTTTTCTTCACCATAAACTTAACAATAGCAGCCCCACAGAGTACATGTCAAAGAGGTCCCAGACTTTCATAATCAGGGACCTCTTTGATTATTTGATCTCTCATGGATATCCTATTTTGAAAGATTCAGTCTGCCAAACAAACTAGATTTATTGTCTTTAGACATGGCACTTAAATAGTGCAATTTTTTTTTGCATAAATGGGATAGGAAATCATATTTATTGAGAAATAATTTGTTTTCACTCTTTTTTTTTTTTTTCCTAGACAGAGTTTTGCTCTTGTTGCCCAGGCTGAAGTGCAATGGCGTGATCTCGGCTTATTGCAACATTTGCCTCCAGGGTTCAAGCAATTCTCCTGCTTCAGCCACCTGAGTAGCTGGGATTATAGGCATATGCCACCATGCCTGGCTAATTTTGTATTTTTAGTAGAGATGGGGTTTCTCCATGTTGGTCAGGCTGGTCTTGACCTCACGACCTCGGGTGATCTGCTCATCTCAGCCTCCCAAAGTGCTGAGATTACAGGCATGAGCCACCGTGCCTCGACTGTTTTCACTTTTTATTAGTCAAATACATATATAACTGCCAGACAAGGCTCACATGCTAAATTCCAGTATAGTAGAGTTAGAAGTGATTGTATGCAAGCCAAGGGGGATTAAAGCTGAGACAGTACTTATAATACTACAAATCCAACCTCACACACACAAGTGTTTGGTTATCCATAGCTTTTATGTAGCATGGACCATAACAGAAGTTGCCATGTACTTCTGGTGGTACTTAAAAGGCAAGCTGCTGAGAATCAGTGGGCCTTCTGTGAGATTATTATGCTGAATAAAGTGACCCTCCAAACAGAGGCTTCTAGATAAATAACCTAAGCCACGATAATTTAGAAGATGTAGTTATGATGTTGAGGATCTCTAGGGTCAGCAAATTTTGAGATGGGGGCAAGTCAGCTGTAGAGGGGTACTGGGATCTCACAAGGCCGAAAGCCTAGACCACAAGTTCTCCCACTGCAGGGTTCAGGCACAACTGTCAGTAAGAAACCCAGTGGTCAGAAAAGACAAAGAAATAGCCATGCAGGTAGCAAGGACTCAGAGGACAACACAAGCTACAAGTTCCTATCACCATGGAGGACACATAAGATTTCTTATTCCAAGTTCTTTGGTTAAGGCAGAGTGAAGATTTGTTGATATTTAAAAATAGTCCTGATAAGAAATTTGAACAGTGAAATTAATTGTTTCTCTAGTGTGATTGTTAAATAGTAAACCAGTGTGATTATGGAGTAATATAATGAATTTATCTGAAAAAGACAGCTTTAAATTGGAAGAGATCAAGATACCTTTATTTCAAAAATCAAGATTTTTCCTCCCTTTCTTTTTTTAATAAAGAGGATAAAATCAGCTACTGAAAGTTGTTAAAAATTGCATTTTTCCTTTGCCATGTCTGAATATGTCAAATCCCATTTGATTAAATAACACGGAGGTCATTGGAAACCTTAGTAAGAACTGGAGTATAACTCATGGGGCACAGAAACCATTGCAGGGTGGTTTGTGGAGTGAGAAGATGATGAAGAAATGGAGGCAACAAGAGAAATGCAGCTATGAAGGGTCAGGAGAATTAGTATAGTTACTTGGAGGGATGGAAAAAAGGACTCTTTTATGTTGACAAATAACTGAATAAACTTAAATATTGATGGGAGAGATCAAGAAACAAAAAGAAAATTTATGAAGACTGTAGATGGAAAATACAGTAGAAAAAATGCAGAGACATGTCTAACTTATCTCAAGGAGAGTCTGGCCTTTTAAAGCTTAATACCAAAGAAAGAAAACTCTAAAGGAAATGCTAACAGAGTTAACTGCTTGTATGCATCGGAAATCATCTGCTACAAAATATAAAAGACAAAATATTGATGGGTTTTATATAAAGATTTTAAAACCCAATAAGAAAAAATGTAAACATGCCAACTAAGAAACAAGTAAGAGGTGTATATATACTGATAATTCAGAAAAGAAAAAAATAATTCAATCCAATTTGTAAATGTATGAAACTATATTCAACCTCATTAGTAATAAAATGCAAATTTAAACAGTAAGAAACAATTTTATCAAATTGGCAAAGATGAAAATTAGACCATGTTTATTTCCTTTGTAGTACTTAATTTACAATTATTTTATAAACTCATTTGCTCATTTATTTTAGTCTCTTGCCCACTAAACTACACATTTTTGGGGGCAGTAGAATGTCTGTCTAGTTAACTTTTGTTTTTACAATTCCTTGTACAATGTTGGGCACATGATGGGACTTCCATAAACATATATTAATAAGTGAATGTCAGTGAGGGAACAAGGTATTTGTATACTCTGTGGGAACAGCAAGTGGTACAAACCAATCTAGAGAGCAGCTTGAAAATATCTAGCAAGTGCCAATGCCATATTCTTCAAGCTAGTCATTATAGTTTTCAGAATTTATCCAAAGTAAACAATCAATTTTTGTATAAAATAGGACAAGGATGTTTATGAAAGGACTATCTATATTGTGATTGTAAGTTATACATTGTGATACATGTTAGAAGGTAAGTCTGCATGACTTCAGAGGGTGGGTCAAACCACTACACTGATGGCTTTCAGAGGAAACCCAAATGGTGAAATTTGTTGTTTAGGACTAGGATTGAACTCAGCAGTATATCCAGTTCGGACATACATTCCAATACTCCCCAGTGAGCATAAGGTTTTCCTTCACATGTAGCTCTGAATTAACCTTTCTAATCCTTCTTCCGCTAAAGCTCTATGTGATCTTCCAGTGCCCCAAATAATAATTTTACTATCTCACAGGACTGGAGGCTAGAAGTCTGAAATCAAGGTATTGGCAAGGTTGATTCCTTGTGAGGGCTATGAGAAAGAATCTGTTCCACGCCTATCTCCTAACTTCTGGTGATTTGTTGGTAATCTTTGGTATTCCTTGGCTTGGCAGATGCATCACTCTGCTCTTTGTATTTATCTTTTCTTTTTTTCTATAGAGACAAGGTCTTACTATGAGGCCCAAACTGGCTCCAACTCCTGGGCTCAAACTATCTTCCTGCCTCCACCTGCAAAAGCCCTGGGATTACAGGTGTGGGCAACTATGCTCAGTCTTCTGTCTTTATCTTCACATGGTGTTCTTCTTGTGTGCATATCTGTCTCTGTGTCTAAAGTTCCCTTTTCTATAAGAAGCAGTCCTTGTTGGATTAGGGCCTACTCTCATGACCTCATGTTAACTTCATCATCTACAAAGACCCTCTTTTCAAATAAGATCACTTTTATAAATACTAGAGATTAAGACTTCAACATCTTTTGGGAGGGACAATTCAAACAATACCAACCCTTAACATCTTCGAACATATTCTAAAAGCTTCATTTGCTTATTTGTATTATAGGTTTTCCCCCTTTACGATGTTTGCTCAATGCAGGCAGGAACATTTTACTTATTCATTGTTATATCCCAGGGTGTAAAACCGCAGCAGCCAATAGTAGATGCTTAATAAATAAGTGTGGAATGAATGGACTATAAACTATTTAATTGGGGTAGAGAGTTGGATAAGTAGGAAGAAGGTGTGAGATGTTAGACCAGTAGTTGGGACTCAGATTAAAGAAGGCCTTTTATTATCAATACACTTAGAAATTTGTCTAACTAGTTGTATCCTATGTCTGCTCATATGAAAACACACTGATTTACTCTGCTAAATACTGTCAATGTATACTTTATTGGAATATTTTGTTAATTCGCTGCATTTTAGTGATTTAAAAGTGATAAGGTATATTTTATATTATTGATCTCTCATACAATCCTAAATTTTATTCTCTCTCTACATATTTAGTATTACCTACAGATTTCCCAAAACAGCTCTTTACCACTTAGGAACCTACTTGTCACAAAAACAATTCTTCCTTCTAGAAATGTGAATAATATATGTATGACGTGGTACATCTAACTGTTCTAATTTGCTTTTTCTCTATCAGGTTTCTTTTAAATTTCATCAGTATGCATTGGGATTGACTTTAATATATTAAAGATTCCCCCAACTCCCCTTAGTTGCATCATGGTATAAGAAGTTTTAGTCTTCAGCTAATTGGATCTATCAGGCATTTAAGGGGCAATATACACTGGGTTGATATAATCAAGTGAGGCTGTGCAGCTGGTAAACCAAAAATCAAGGGGGAAAAAAACCACAAGCGGTAGCAGTTTAAGTTGAAAAAACGTGTATGGTTTTAAAAGTACTTCCTCTAACTTCAGAGTTCAACATACAATTTATAAAATAAATCACCTTTTTTGGCAAGTTCTGCTAGAAACTTCTAAGTTGTTAATTAGTTTTCTTAAAAGCAGTCTTTTTATTTCAGCTTAATGACCCTGAACCCAGCAAAAGTCATTCAATCTGCTGGCAGATGAAAATGAAGTGAAACAGTACACTAAATGGGTCAGAGGAAAAGTTGTTTCAGGGACCAAAACAGGCTTTCTTTTACAATTGTTTTCAGGATGACTGAAGAGATAGTATTATAGTTAGATGTAATATAACAGAATGTCCTTCAAGCCCAGAAGAAAACTTTGAAATCTAGGAAGGACTAAGAAGTCATCTACTGAACCACGACATATTTACAGACTAGATGACATATGTCCAAAGGGTGAAGTGTTTCCCTGTGGTCCTTTTAGGGGAGCTTTAAGAGGATGGCAGCAGGAAGAAGGTTGGGTATTCAGGAAGGTATTTGTGAGAGACCTTAGCCTGTTACTTGAATTTTCCAGGGTGATCTCAAGGTCAATTATGCAGTCTCGTTATCTACATAAACTGTCCAAATGTCCCCCAGATTTCAATGCCCAGGCTACATGTCTCAGGCCTACTCAAACCTGAATGTTGCACATAATTTCATTTTCAAACGATATATTCCAAAAACAGAGTACATGATGTGAGATGGATTGTCATCCTACCTTAAAACAGCCATGGCAGGCAGAAGGGTGCATGGTAAGAAAAGAAGTATATAATTGCTTTTTATGAGAGGGTAAATTATGCACCACTAAATTCATTTACCCTGAAAATATTTATAGTATTTTTACATTTTATTAGAGATAAACTGAAGCGATAATGGTAACCTTAACCCTAAGGTTTACAGTAAATAACATCTACATTTTGATGATTATGGGGTGAGTACATTTTCCCTGCACTCCTTGCTCCCAAAAGCACTTATGAACATGAGTGAACTATGAATTATATCTCAATAAAGGACTAAATTTCTAGAAACCTAGTCTTTCCACAATCTCAAACTTAGAATTTTCATAAGACTATCACCATATAGTAATATATAAATACTATATTAAATAGTTAATATTTTCATAAGTACTAAAGAAAGTACATATTATTTAGTACTATACCAATTATTTAGTAATTTCTCAAAAGTTCTAGCTCATAAAGCTATTCCCTAACTTTATC
The DNA here is from genome assembly GCF_049350105.2 of Macaca mulatta. Lineage (NCBI taxonomy): Eukaryota > Metazoa > Chordata > Mammalia > Primates > Cercopithecidae > Macaca > Macaca mulatta. The sequence goes on from NC_133419.1 coordinate 84,661,656, forward strand.
AATTAAAAAGGTATTCTTGAAATAGCACATAATGAATATATGCCAGGGCACACAAACAGTAGGTCCAGATTGGCCTACCATAATTATAGTCTCAAGAAGGGGGAGTATAAGTCTGAAACCGTTCTACACACAAGTTTACAAAAATTAATAAAATGTTTCAAAGTAAGTCAACCTATGACATTCTTAAAAAAATCATTGTAATGTTTTTATTCTACATAGAAACACAAGTTAAACCTTTGCTTATCCCCTTGGAAACAAGAGAATAAGTTACACCTTCACCAACACCTACAGTAGGCAAAGATTTATTTTAGGCATTGCCAAGGATACAAAGAAATACAGAGCATAGTGGCTACACAGGGTGATCTGTCAGCTCTGCAACTGTAAGAAATTATCAAACATCAAACATGCATAAGTGGAAAAGTATACATACACACACACACATATATATAAAGTATATGTAAGTATACACACATACACACACACACACACACATAAAAGTCTATATATGACCATTTCTGAGCAGCTATTAGGGTAAAATAATCAATAACCATGTATTACTGGTTCTTTAGTACTGTATTTGTGTCCAGCTTGTGACCTAAATGGTCATAACAGCAGAAATAAACCACTGCTCTCCAAAAGAGATAAAACCAAACTACAGGGTAAAGACGCATGAAATTTACACTTGTAAACTTAGAAGCAAATGGCCCCAGTTGATTCTCTTCAATTTGCTTTCAGGGAAGTATCTCATTAAAAGTGGAACCACCTGTCCTGAGAAACAAACTCATACAGAGAACAAAACAAAACAAAACAAAAAAGTAAGAAGAGGTCATTATTAAAAAGGCAAACATATTACAAAACACAGGGTCAAGATGATGCAATTAAGATATTTAAATCAGAAAAACCAACACATACATGTACTTCGTAAATAGACCAGTATATGTAAAGCACAACACCACACATTCCCAATAGTGATAGTCAGAGCCTGTGATATCTTTGACAACATCTAGAAAGGGATCATAGAAAAGATAAGTGGTAAAGCTGGTTTTAAAAGAAGAAAAAGATGAAGTTTACATACAGGCAGAAGGAGGCAGCTTAGGAAACATGAGCATGTTGAAGAATGGAGAAACAGCTGTCCAGAGAAACAGGGAAGACAGAGGTCAGTGAAGTGGTAAATGAGTCAGTTTAGATTATTGAAGCCTATGATAAAGTTCCGAAGTTTTAATGGTAAATATACCACAGCATCTTCTAAAGTAGGTCTGAGCCCTTTGAGTGGATTTGTATGTTGTGTACTTGTATGAATGTTTATATATACATACACATACATGCACACACATATGTAAATAAATGGTATCTATTTTTTCATCTTCCTACCATGAGCAGAAGGTTTTGGTGTTTTTTTACCCTATAGAATTTCATTCATTCATTCATGTTTGTCTAGTGTTTACTCTCAGTCAAGTATTAGGGTACTAGGATGAACCACATCTGAGTGTACTGCAGCAGGTATGAGGTGGGGGAGTTATGGGAGATGCAGATGGAATGGTGACTCAGTCTTAATCACAATAGGCCTTATATGCAAAGGTAGGGGAAAATATTTGGGTTGAAGGGCAAGAAATCAGGAAACAAAAGGACCATCAAAAAACTCAAACAGTGATGTTTTTTCTAAACTTAAAGTCACCCATCAGTATTGATTTTCCTGTAGAGAATGGTTTTCTTTTGTGATTTTTCAAAATTACTTATTTATCTTTTAAATTGACATATGAAACTGGATGTATTTATCATGTACGACGTTATGTTTCTGGCCATATGTGTATGTGTATATGACCCTTCTGCTACTACTTCTTGTTGTTTTTGGTCATAAACTCCAAAACGTTTGAACACATACACACACAAAGAAACAAAAGCACAAAAGAAAGATATTTATTCTGATTTGTATATCAGGATTACCTCTTTATTTTAATTATGATGTCTCACATGAAGCTTTCCAACCCTTTCTGCATTCTAGATGCTTACATACATCAAAAGCAGGGTATGATCTGTTTTTTGTTCTGGCTTTAGCTTTAGTCCAAGCTGTTAAACAGCTGGAGGTAATTATCAAAGAATTTAGTATATGACCAGCCTATTCTAAGTGAGTAAAAAAAACCATTCAATTTCACATTGGATTACCACTGGGGCAAAGTAGATTCACCAGGGTGTTGGCAAGATATCTGATACCTATAAGCTTTAAGCTTGTAGTCTGAGAATTCCACCATGTGTTGGGGTGGTAATGTGGAGATGCTTAGAAACATACAAGAAGCATGATAAAATAATTGGACTCCCTATTATATTCTCCTCACCTTCTCAGTTGGCAGTGATTCCTGAACACACACATCACTTAAAGAAGTGAGCGCCAAGATAATGATAGATAAGAAAAATTGAAAAAACTCTATCACTGAATACTAATGATTTTTCTTTTTAATATAGCCCTTAATTTTTTGAGAACCTACTATGTGCAAAGCACTGTGCTAGTAAACATTATATTCACTGGTAGACAAAACGAGGATGATTACCTGATTTCAGAGTTTAGTATCTAATGACAGAGGCAGATACTAAAATGTGAAATAAGCAAATAGGAATAAAATAACAAGTACTAAGTGGGAGAATAATAACAGGGGATAGCTAATTTGAATGGGAAGGTCAAACACAGTTTCTTTGAGGGGGTAATGGTTAAACTAAGACCTGAAGGATCACTAAGAGCGAAGTGGATGAAACAGCACTTCAGCAGAATCAGCATTATTTTAAATCTTGGATTTTTAAGGCATGAAAATATCCATGTGTCTTAAACAGGAAATGGAGAAAAGTAATCAGATTATTAGAAGCAAGCAAACAACCAGAATATCTTTAAAGGAAAGCTATATTTACAGAAGTAGGTCTGAACATTATTGCCTGTGACCAAATGTCATTGCAAATATACTGAATAGTTGTAAAAAATAAATGAAAGTTTAAACAGTTAAGTTGAGGTTGGCATGCTGTAGCATAGGCAACCAGACAGGAACTTTGAAGGAATGTTTTTCCCTCGAATGTTTTCCTTCTGAGATAGTGATAATATGAGGCCACAAGAATCAGAATATATTTAAAATGTAAAAAAGAAATCCAAAGCCTAATATCTTCAAGAAAACAGAATTCTGGTGAATTTCAGGGCAACCAGAGGAGGAAATATAGTCTATTCTTATCCTTTACGTTTTTAGATTTAGAGATATAACTGAGGTCACATGACTTCTTAGGATCCTGACAAACAAAGAAACTGGTAGAAGTATCATCTCAAAACGGTCAGTTTTGGCTATAGGAAGTTTGTACCTGCTAAATATTTATAGGATTATTTCACTTAAAGCATTCTGTTTTAGGTTAGAGTTGGTTCCAAACCACATACAAAAAATTGTGTAAAAAGTTGGTAGCTGAACTGAGAGTAGTCCATTTCCATTTAAAACTACCTCAGTATAAAATTAATCATTTTGGCTTTGATTGCTTGAGAGAGAATAATTTTTTCCTCCTTCTTCTTCTTCTTCTTTTTTTTAAAATTGAGATAGTGTCTTGCTATGTTGCTCAGGCTAGTCTTGAACTTCTGGGCTGGAGCGACCCTCTCACCTCAGCCTGTTTAACAGCTGGGACTATAGATGTACACCCCTATGCCCAGGTAAAAGAAGATATATTTTGTTCGACTATTTCATATATTTCATAACCAGGCAAGGAATAATATAGGATATGTGGCTTTTAAACTAATTAGGTAGCTGCATTGAGCCTGGGTAAGTCCTTGTAACTCTGTGACATTCCATTTCTTTATTTGCCAAAATCTGTAAAAATGATAGTGCTGAATTAGCTGTCAACCTTATCTAGCTCTAATATTTTCTGATTCATGATATGGATTGCCTACTTTGGTAGATACCCATTTTTCCTTTCTTCCTTCAGGTAGTTCTTACTATGTGCTTGTACTCGGTCAGATGCTGGGAATTCGGCTACAAAAGATGCTGCCCTCAAGGAGCTCTAGTAGAGCACAGGGAAGGAATGGGGTGACTGCCTAGGAAATAGGCTATCATGACACAGTGTGAAATGTTCCTGGGTGTTACAGTAGCATCTCGGGAGAGCTTCTGATCCAACCAGAAATTTAGGTAGAAATAGTCTTCCTGAAGAGGAAGGAATAAACAGATTAATTTTGCAATGATCACGTCACAGCAACAATACAGTTTACTTCCTTGGACTATTTTCTTAGGTTCACACAAAAGAATAGAGGTAATTTCAGTTTGGGTTGAGAAGTGCTATTTATTAAAGCCTAGGTATCTATTGGAACTCAGTGGGTGGGTATAGTCAGCATCTTATTTCAGGGTTTGACAATGCTCAAAAGCATATTCATATTTAATGCTTAGGTTCTCATCTTCTGAACACCCAACCGGGCACACACACTGTCTTTTGACCTGGTTAATTCCAAGTCACCCAGTCAGCAGGGAACTAGGTCCAGCTCCCACCACCGAATATTTGAAGGTCCCTCCTTCCCAGGTAAAAATAGAATTACATCACATGTAGTCTTGTCTGAAGAGGCCTCCTTTGTTAGCTGTGTGTGTATGTATGTGTGTGTATCTGCGTGTGTACCTCAACTAATTTAAAGTGGAGACTCTTTTTATGTTTGTACAACTGATATATTTGTGGAGTATCCTGATACTTCTACAACGGAAACACCTACTAATTCCACCCTCTCCCTTTCCTGATGGTGCCTGAAGTCCAGCCAATATAGGGTAGTCATTACAGCACCTACCCAGACAAGCCAAGGGGTAAAGAGCAATGATCATTTTGAATGGCAATTGCCATCTTAGGAGGAAACATAAAGTGGCTTTTTTTCTGTTTGGGTGACTAAAGTCAAAGTAAATCTGCTCTATTCCATCGCACTTATTACTATCTAATATATTACTTATTTTATGTATTAGGTTAGTTTATTTAATGTCTACCCCACTAAAATATAAGCTTTCTGAGAGTAAGAATTTTTGTTTATTGCTATAAGTACTAAGCCTAGAACAGAACAGAACAGAAAAGAACAGAACAGAACAGAACACATGATAGGTGATCAGTAAATACTTATTGACTGACAGACTGAGTGAATAAATGTTACTCACCCAGTAGAGACTCAACATTTAATTCCCTGACCAGGTACAATCTGGATTGAAAATTTGTACCCATAAATGGCTATAAAATTTTGGCAGGGAAGGTAACTAGGACACTATTTTCTTTTCTATTTAATCAAATATATGTTTTTTAAAGGACAAGAAAAATGGGGCTGTTATTATTTTGAGCAGTTACCAAAGGAAATCAACAAGCACTGGACAGGGGTCAGTAAGTCTTGACAGAAGACTTTTAAAGACCAATAGAGGGGAAAGAAGTCCAAGAGTTAGGGAGTATGTCAGGGAAGGATCCTAGAAGGACATAATGTCAAGTTCACATATGAAGTTTGAGCAGACAGTAGTCAGGCAAAGAGAGTAGGGCATAGAGAAGGGCATTTGCAGAAAAGAAGAGTGAGCAATGCAGAAGCCCATGAGTTTGAAAAATTCCACATCATGCCATGTGGCTGGAGTACACATGCAAGAAGGGAGTGGTAAGAAATGAGCTGGAAGCTTCGGTGAGAGGTCGAACATGTAAGGCTTGGTTGCTTTGTTCCAAGAAGGTCAGAATTTATCTAAAATTAGTGGGAGCATAACGAGTATTATGGTTTATTTGAACAAAGATCACACTGGGCGCAGTGTGCGTAATGCATTGTGGGGACTTAAGCCTGGCACATAAAGACTAGTTAGGTGGCTGCTCTAATCCTGATAAGACATAACGGTGGCTTGAAGTGGGTAGTGTGTCTGGGGGAAGACAGGTGGAATTTGAGACTGATTTGAGAGGTGGAATTTATAGGATCTAGTGGCTGACTAGATGCAAACAGTAAGTTTTCTGGTTAATCAGATGGTGATCCCAAGGTAAGAATATAAAAGAATAAAGAATGTTCTAGATATCCATAGTTGCATGATTTTTCTCTATCCCTGGCTTTTTCATATAAACCCTAAATATTGAGTAATTTACTTAACTTACTAAGCCTTAGTTTCTTCATCTGTATAATGGTTTAAATAACATCTACCACATAGTTTCACAGAAAGAAACAGGACTTTCACAGAAGTTATCAAAATAGTAGGGAAGAATTCTGGCCCTACCATTTAATAAAAATGTGATTATAAATTTAAGTTACTTTACTATAATCTTTTGTTTTCCTATTTTGAAAATGAAGATAAATTGCAAAATGCTTGTTTTATGTGGAATTTAAATAACATAATGGAGGCTTCAGTAGTATATCTCACTATTTAGGAGCTGTTATTATATCATCATCACATCTGTGCTATAAGAAAATGAGATATTAAAATCTATTCTGTCTATTTAGTGAATATTCTAAAGAAGTGAAGGATATGGTTTCATAGACTCGAAAAGGACAATATGCAAACATGTTAATAGTAAGTGCATGAGACAAAAAGATGAACAGGACATAATTGGCTAGAACTGAGATTTTTAAACAAAATATGACCGTCAACAGTGGGTCAAAAACTGCAGTTGGCCAAAAGTTAATTTGTGCTTATGGTCAAGGCAAAGTCTCCGGAGAGCTCTACGTGGCATGGGAAGTAGATAATAGTACTTTGTTAAAACATAGTGTACTCTCATTCATGCTCAATAAAATAGGAGATTCAATTGCTGGGAGCTGAAAGATCTATTGCACTTACTCTACTCATCCAAAGTAGGAGGTGAAAATGTCTCATTGCATTTTTCTTTTGGAATTTCTATCAAGGATTCTGGCCTGTTCAAGGGAACCTCATGCCAAATGCAGAACTGAAGGGAGGAGGCACCAAAGTATTCCACAGGCTCGTTCTAACCAGTTTGTGGTCCCAGGGCAGGAAAGGGGGAGCTTGTGATGAGAATCACAGATTTTCTGGTATGCAGTATGTCTTTGGCTATAACTGTGTAGGTTGTGGCAACTTACCAGACAGCCAGAAAATTCTGTGGTGGCTTGGGGCCTGGCAATTCAGTGGTGGCTTCTAAATGTTTAGAAGGCTCAACTTTCTCTTGAGGTTTTGAAACTATGCAGCTTTGACATGCCTCATATGAAACTGTCTAAGCATGGTTATTTAATCTCCTTTTCTGGACTTTTTAAAACTCACAACCATACTCTATCATTAAACAGAAAAAAATAGTCCCATGTATTCACAAAGAAGCTGAGTTTTCTGTGAATGAGGTTTCCGGCAATGCTGGAGGGCATAATTTTCAGGTGACGTGACCAAATTTTACGTGTGTGTGTGTGTGTGTGTTTGTGTGTGTGTGTTTAAAATGCTGTCTGCACATCTTGTATTCGTTATTACAGGAGATATATCACAGTTCAAACAAATTTGGGAAGCACCAATTTGTCCTCAAGTTTATTATCAACAGATGTTTTATTATTTTGATCACACAAGACAAGTCCCTGAAAAGACCCGCTGTATATGGGCCACTCAACATAAAATAATCTGAAAGAATGAAAGAATGTTTCCAGGATATGGTTCAGTCTGCTTGTGGCTATAAATTGTGCATTCTATATGTGAACTGGGTTAATATTCAATTTCCTTTCTCAGGATTCTAAGAATGATACACAGCCTTCTAAGTCTAATTCATTAATTCAATAACCTTGAGATTTGAAAGATAACTGATTTCACAGTCAGTGCTGCCTTCATTTAATGTCATTACTCTTCCTTCCCTACTGATCACAAATGCAGATTCTATGTTCAAAGTGAGAAACATCCCCTTGGAAACCAGAGGCAAGAATTCCCTCATCAGCTGTTCAAATGCCAACCTTTCCAAAGTGAAAATTATAATACTATGTGAAACAACACAGCCAGCCCTGATAATGAGTAGAAAGAGAAACATTGAAACCGTAAAGCAAGTGGTTCTTTGTGACATTTTGGATTTGAACCAGTCTCAGTTCAAACCTCAGCTCTCCCACATCCTGGCTATGCAATCTTCTACTAGTTACTTAACCACTCAACACCTCAGTATGCAAAATAGACATGACAATAATTACTTCAGAGTTGTTGCAAGGAGGATTACGTAAGGTAATACAATGGACGAATTTAACAACAAAGTTCAGATTTCTAGAACATTTGGGAAAAAAATTCCCTTCTTATTCAGAACAGCCAAGTCTGAGTGATGCATAGGTTGTCCAGGCAGAGCAGTGTGCTGCATTTCAACTGCATCTGAAAATGTTGCCAAAGGATTTGATCAGTTCACCTAGGAGCATCCTTGAGGTTCCACCAAACATGATAGGTCACCTTGAAAAGCATGTGTCATAATATCTATCAAACCACACAGGCTGAAGACAGCCTGTCCCTAAAGTAATATGATTGAAGAGAAAGTGATTAACACTGACACAAGCTTAATTTTGAAGCAGTAATAAATAGTTCTCACAAAATATTTTGTCACCTGGATATTTTATCACTGAATGCAAGAATAGAGAAACATACTATGACTAAGAAACATTCACTTTAGGCCAGGCATGGTGGTTCACGTCTGTAATCCCAGAACTTCGGGAGACTGGGATGGGCAGATCACTTTATGTCAAGAGTTCAAGACGAGCCTGGCCAACATGGTGAAACCCCATCTCTACTAAAAATACAAAAATTAGCCTAGCATGGTGGCGCGTGCCTGTAATCCCAGCTACTGGGGGAGGCTGAGGCAGGAGAATTACTTGAACCCAGGAGGTGGAAGTTGCAGTGAGCTGAGATCATGCCACTGCATCCCAACCTGTGTGGCAGAGTGAGACTCTGTCTCAAAAAAAAAAAAAATTCACTTTAACAACTAGCCAATGAAAAAGCCTGGGTTTTCATTTTACCACAGCAAAGTGAGTAAGAAAGATTATTTTCTCTTTTTATCAGTTTTATATCACGGAATAGTTATATAGAACAAGAAGAGTCAAGTCTAGTAGACACTTTATGATAGCTTGCCCTGATCATCTCATTCACATGTCTGTCTCCACTTCTACCTTTAGTCTCTCTGAGGGCAGAGGCTGTCTTACTCATTTCCTATTCATAGCATCTTATATGCCTGTCACAGAGGTGCTCAATTTATGCTTGTTGAGTAAACAACCCATGAATTCCAGACACCACAGTAGGAATTCAATGCATATTTACAAAATAAGATAAAATTTTAGGAGGGAGAATAATAATCAGGAGCATTGCCAGATGGAGGAAACCATACAGGAAATAGTTAAAGAAATGTAGGGGTGGATGAATCTTCCAAGAAGAGAAGAATAAAGGGAAGAGGTTGATGCTGGTTTCTCAAGGCCTATAACATGAAGAGCAATTAGACTAGTAGTAATAATAATAATAAATGTTGACAAATTCTTCTATAATACACATTAGGGCTAGGCACTATTCTAAGCACTCTATTTTCTATTTTTGGACTTACTTAGTCCTCACAGGAATCTTTGGAGGTAGGTATTATTATCATCCCCGCTGTTCAGATGAGAATACTGAGCCACAGAGGGGCTCACATTCACAAAGCAGGTAAGTGGTAAAGCTACAGTTTGATTTCAGGCTAAATGACTACAAAGGCCACACTCAAAAACACTTTGCTATATTTGTAAAAATACACAGAAATTACTAGAAGAAAATTCAAACCAGTTTAAGAAAAGGCTTTCAAACAGTAATGTTCCAAATTTAGAGGGCAAAACAGTCCTCACTGGAGGTACAAGATAAAAACTTGGTATGTAGATATGTCTTTTATAGTACTTAATATTCATAATTGTTGATTTTAGAAAAGTCAATTTAAATAATTTGGTGTGATTTAAAATCCAATTTGTTATAAGAGAACTATTTCTTTTGATTTCAGCTTAGTTTGGATGAGAAATCAATGACCATATTTTGATATTTTCAGTTAGTTTCACCTGAGTAGGATGATTAACTGAAATTGTATGATACTAAAATTATAAAAAAACCACAATCACAAGAGATAGTAGGAAAGGAATGAAGCTGGAAGTTAAAGACGTGAATTTCAGACTGCCCTTTGCTATGTATTCAGCGACCCTCAGGAACCCATGTAAACACTTCCTGAGCATTTGTTTTCTTATTTGCAAAATGAGGAGCATCATATTTCCTTTTCGTGTTTCACAGGGTACTTTGGAGAATAAAATGAATACCTAAAAAGTAATTTGAAAATAGTGAAGTAATATGAAATATGAGGTATATCATAATGTATACATTATGTCAAACAAGTAAAACAATAATGCTGCATGCATAGACCTAAGCACCTCATTGATTTTAAGTTTCAGGAAATATAGATATGTTTTTATGAGAAAAATGTCTACAACACAATTGGAACACTGATTTAACTGTATTCCTGTTCATGAATTACAAGAATGCTAAACACGCAGGATGTGATATCACTTTTTTTATTGTTTTTCCCTGGAGTTAGGGCAATGTTACTGAGCTTTGAATAAGTTAGGCAGATGAGCAGGGAGAAGTATGGCTTATTTCCCAAACATTAAGACATAATCATAAACAAAAATAAATGTATTTCTATCTACCTACTGTTTTTATCTTTTTCTCACAGCTGCTTTCAAGCTCTCAATATTTACCTTTGTTATCTGGCTTAGTTTTCCTTTTGATAGATGGGCTTAAGTCTTGAAGGCAATGTGACTATATCATGGCTAGTCAGAGAATGAACATATTACTCCAAAAAGTCTTCCATATCTTCCATGTTTGCTGTTCGCATCTTAGTGATTGAAGACAGATTAACCAGCTCTGCCATACACTTGTTATGTGACCCTGGACAAATGTGTTAACTTCTTTGAATCACAGTTTGCTTATCTATAAAACAGAGGCTCAAAACTTATGTAACATATTTATTGTTACGATATAAGAGAGCCATTGTAGAGTGATTAGCATTTAAGGTCCAAACTTCAATAAGCAATAGAGATTGTTATGCTCATTGTTGCCCTGCCACTGCTACCAGCACTAGAAACAGATGCACTGAGCATTGGCCCCAACTTACAAAGAATATTCTTTCTTTTCTCCTATTTATTTTCCTATCTATCTATCTATCTATCTATCTATCTATCTATCTATCTACCTACCTACCTACCTACCTATCCATCCATTTACTATCTAATGACACGCAAAACTGCATACAATTACATGAAAGAAATATATGCATATATATAATATATAATATAGAATGTATATAAATATATGAAACAATATACTTATTAAAAAGTATATAAATGAAAATGTATACACATATGCATACATATATTTGTATATATATGTTCATACTTGTATATACATATTTGTATATCTGTTACATATATGCATAAACAAACACACACTATCAAGAGGAAAAACTAGTTTTTATCCTTTGTCTCTTGCAGGAAGACTAAATTGATTATTCTAGTGATGAAATGCCAAATGAAAAAAAATAAACTGAGGAAAAATTCAGCCCTTTAGGGCCTTAAACTGCTGGACTCCAGATTTTCCTTTGGTTCAGCTAAAATCAAAGTAAACAGGAGCCAAGTTAGTTAACGTTCTATTAGTGGCTGCAGGTGTCCCCTCAAAAAAATTATTTAACTACTAGAGGCTCATCATTGTGTAGTGATAAACCTGCTTACTAACATTGGTTTTATTGAGCCATGTTTTAGTTCATAGGTTTGTATATTAAGATATCAACAGGTGTTTTTTTTTTTTTTTTTTTTTATCAATAGAATGTGAAATTCTTGAAGGTAGGAGCTAGCTTTTAAAGAAGAAATGCATCGAAGAAGAAAGGAACACCTGTATTGTCTTATGATCTTAAGCAAGTCAATAATCTCTGGAAACTTTAGTTTTCTAATCATAATTCAGTGATTCTAAGAAAAGAACAGTACTGATTCCATTGTTTTCAACCTGGAATTTGTATATTTAACTTTTGTGTTGGTTATTTTTATTGCACCTCAAATATATCTGACTTTCCATCTTTCTAGCTCCAGGTAGAAAGGTGACTTGCTGGCCAGGTATGGTGGCTCAACCGTGTAATCACAGCACTTTGGGAGGCCGAGGTGGGTAGATCATGAGGTCAAGAGATCAAGACCATCCTGGCCAACATGGTGAAACCCCATCTCTACTATAAATACAAAAATTAGCTGCATGTGGTGGCACATGCCTGTAGTCCCAGCTATTTGGGAGACTGAGGCAGGAGAATCGTTTGAACCCAGGAGGCGGAGGTTGCAGTGAGCCAAGATCGCTCCACTGTACTCCAGCCTGGAGAAAGAGTGAGACTCCATCTAAAAAAAAAAAAGGGGTGACTGGCTTTCTGGCCAGTAAAATGTGAATAAAGCATTGTGTGTCATTGCTACAGATAAATTTAAAATCCAGACTGTGATTACAAATATGAACACATCAAGATGAAGTCTTGGTCAGTGTGATGATTAATGCTATGTGTCATTTTGACTGGCTTAAGGGATACCCAAATGGCTGATAATAATATTGCTTCTGGTGTGTCTGTGAGGGTGGCTCTGGAATAGATTATCATTTGAATCAGTAGGCTGAGTAGAGAAGCTCTCCCTCATAAATGTGGGTGGGAGTCGTCCAATCTGTTGAGGTCCCAGATAGAACAAAAAGGCAGAGGAAGGACAAATTTGCTCTCTTCTGGAGATGGGACAACCATTATCTCCTCCTACCTTGGGACATCAGAGCTCCAGGTTTTCAGAACTTTGGTTTCTATAATTTTATATAGATACTGCCCCTTGTTGTCCCCTCTTCTCAGGTGTTTGGCATCAGACTGTTAATTGTACTACTGACTTTCTTAATTCTCTGGCTTGCAGATGGCAGATTGTGTTAATTCTCATCCTCCATAATTACATAAGCCAATTCTCATACTAAATCCCCTCATAGATATAGATATAGATATGGGTATAGCCTATTGGTTCTTTTTCTCTGGAGACTCTAATACAGTGAGTCTCTGTCTTTGGAAGACTAAAATAGGATAAGATATAAACTTGCCATCTGGTAGGTCATTGAGATTTTTGAGTAACCTGTCCTGACTGATACAGTGAAATTCTTTGTAGAATTTCAGTTTCAACATTGAGCATCTACCTTGTGCCAGGTGCTTGGAATATAATACAGTGAAATTCTTTGTAGAATTTCAGTTTCAACATTGAGCATCTACCTTGTGCCAGGTGCTTGGAATATAAAGCAAATAAAACATGATACTCATTTTTTAGTCAGTATATAAAAGGTAGTCACATGTGAACACATGATAAGAAGAAAGCCTTGAAGTAATGAAAAGAAGGGACAAGTTAACTCTGAATGGGGATATTTGACAAAACTTTTCAGGGGAGACATCATATTAGCTGGGTTTTGAATGATGACAAGAAGTTGGTCAGGTAAAAATGGTAATAGACTGAAGAGCAATTTTAGAGTCAATAAATCTGATTGGTAATATTGAGTTAAATCCAAGGTGACATTTTTCTAAATGACTACATGTGGATTTTTAATTTAAGCAAAGTCTATATAGACTGAACATCTTAAATTTTAAAACCACGTAATTCACCAAACAGGTTTTAATGCCTGTTTTCATAATACATACATTCATTTTCTTCAAAGGATAGATAATCTGAGAGTTTAAAATGCATCAGGCTCATCAACATCAAGGTAAAATGGATAAAATATAAGCTTGTAAACTCATGAATTCTAACAATTGCTCAAATGCTTGAAATAACTTTCAGTTTTTCCTAACGTGCATCTCTGTGTAACCAGGCTCTATTTTGAGCTACTAGTGTTTTCATGACTTCTCTCTGTGTTTTTCCTTTTCTTTTCTTCCCATTGAAGCAGGTATTCATCATAGGAGGAAGCAGGGAGAAGCAGGGTTGAACTCAGAAGTAGCCTGCAAAGATTTCCCTGCTTTTGTTTTCAAAACCTAATAAACACATCAGAAAACTAAAGGGTTTGGAGAGAAGGTACAAGGGAGAACAGGAATTCTCTACAAAAGCATAAAGTCTTGATGAAGAAGAGAACAAGAGTGAGGTTTCCAAAATCGGGGGTGGGTAGGGTGGGGAAAGATTATGTTGACTAAGAAGGGGAGAAAATATCTGTCAGAGATGGACATTTTAAAGCATGTCTAAGAAGTTGGGGCCCTATGCAGTTTCCTAAACATTTTCATGACCCGCTATGTCATAGGGTTTTGTTGTTTACTTTCATGTGACAAAAGCACCAATGCAAACTGGCTAATAAAGTGTATTAATAGATTTCTGTAATAAAGATTCAGAAGGAGAGTTTCAAAGATGGTTTGATTTATGGTCTGTAGATGTCACCAAGACTGTTTTCTTACCCCCATTTATCTATTCCGCCATCTAAAATTCTGGCTTCATTCTAAAGATGGAAACCCCTACAGTCATGAAACAGCTTCAAGCTACTATTTCAGATACATAGTTCCTTACTTCATGCTCATGGAGAAGGGTGGGCTTCTGCCTCAAAATTCTAAGTAAGAATCATGGAATTTGCTCTGATTGTACTGGATTAGGTTGCATATCCACCACGAATGGAGGCCAGGGTATCAATTGGCCTAAATCAATAAAAACCCACCCTTGCAATTCGGAGTCATGTCAGCTTCCAGCAAAGCACAGGGTTTATCTGAACCAAAATCTAGGGACAATTAGGAAGGGGTAGGAAGAATAACATGAAGAGATAACCAACAAAAGTCCACTATTGAAAGAAACAACTCAGAGAAGGGCAATGCCTATCACAGTAGTTGTGAGGATAAACCAAACAATGTGTGGGCTGTGTAAAGACATAGAACTGCGGGACAATTCTGGAGATGGCTGAAGTAGTTGGGAAAGCACTAGGAATGAGTGAGTTTATATTGTCTGCCAGCCTGAGAGTTAAGCTACAGAAAAATAGAGCCAAAGCTATTATGATTCGTTCAGTTGCAAATAGCAAAATTCCCAGCTTTTATCATTTCTCAAGACCTATAATCTAGTGATCCAGATATTATTCAGATGTTAGACCTCTTCGTGTATTCCCTGGATCTTTGTTATTTCCAATATTCTCAGAATCCAGTAACTCCATCTGAATTCAGTAACTCCATCAGAATCCTAAACTCATACCGCTGAGTTAGATATTTTCTTGCCAAATCTCAGCCACCTACACCTTGTTTTCACAAATTATGGAAATAAATCTATTTTGATTAGAACATTCTACTTGGGCATAGAGTCTTGCCATTTCTGTGCAAGTCTTTCCATTGCAGATTTTGTCTAAAAGCTGTTAGTTTTAAAAGTACCCTTATACAGTCATGTGTTGCTTAATGACAGAGATATGTTCTGAGAAATAGATTGTTAGGCAATTTCATCATTGTGCGAACACCATAGAATGTACTTAAGCTAACATAGATGGTATAGCCTAGGCTATATGTTACAGACCATTGCTCTTAGGCTACAAACCAGTACAATCAATATGTTAATACTGAATATTATAGACAATTGCAACATAATAGTAAATATTTGTATATCCAAACATAGAAAAGGTACAGTACAAATAGGGTATTATAATCTTATGGGACCACTGTCGTATAGGCAGTTTGTCATTGATCAAAATGTTGTTATGTGGTACACGACTGTCCTAGCATTAGATGTGCTGGTAATAACCAGGGGCTATGTCAAAGAAAGATGGGGTAATATTGTAACAAGTGAGTCACAGAAGAAAATATATTGGTCAGTTTAGATGATGTGAGGGCAGTAAGACTTGGACTAATGAACTGGAAGACAGCACTTGTTAATAATCTGGTGGCAGAGGGTTTGTGAGGTGAAAGAAAGGAGGTAACTCAGCAGAGCACTTACAGAGAAAAATGGAGAAGGCTGGAGTCAGCAGCTGAATTTCAGCTAAATGCATTTTGTGCCGATTCATCTAACTCAGCCCTTTGAGGTATGTTTACTAGGTGCTTCTCATTCCTGAGACTTTGAAGCTTACATCTAAAGAAAAGTTAGATTAATGCCCCTCCGAATGTCTGTAAACTATATTTCTAACACACACATTTTTTTTTCTCTGACATCTGACTCAAATAGTTAACACTGTAAAAGCAGTTTGCACACACAAAAGCCTGCTGGTTTCCAAATCAGAAAGGTTTCTAGGCAGTGGAGACCTAAATTCACAGACCTGTTCCTAGTCATTCTTTTTGCCTGCCACTTTATGAAAATTGCTCTTTCGTTCTTGGAAGTTAGGACACAGTAATGAGTTAAAGGAGACTGTATGTGTAAGCTTTGGGGTATTAAGGTTTACAGCAACCTGCCAATGTTGTTCTACTGGAGAGCTTTGCTTTATCATCTTACCTCCATGGTGAAAGACATGATTAGATTTGGAAAAGGTCTAAATAATAATTTAATTGTACATTTTAAAAGAGCAAAAAAGTATAATTGGATTGTTTGAAACACAAAGGACAAATGCTTGAGGGATGGATACTACATTTTACATGATACGTGATATTACACACTGCATGTCTGTATCAATACATCTCATGTACCCCATAAATATATACACCTACTATGTGCGCACAGAAATTAAAGCTGAAAATTAGAAAAAAATTTAGAAAGGGTGAAGAATCTAAGCAATGCAACATTTATTTTGAGAACAGGCTGTGGCAATATGACCCTAAGACATGACCTATCTGACAACTTCAGAATAGTGATGCCTGAAGTACAACTTCAAGATACATTTGTATAAAGCCCCACTTCTTGGCAAGGTATACATCCCTGATTTGAGGTACTTGGATATAAGAGGAATTTATCGGAAGGCTCATGTATACGTAGGAAAGAGGGTGGTGGTTTCTGATTGGGTCCTTGGGACAGTTATAACATGGGAATTGGAAGTTGCCAGTTCTCTCTCTCCTTTCCCTCTCTTTCATCTCCAGTCTCTAGCTTTCTCTGCAGGAAGGCTCATTATTTCAGATGACATTACTTCATATGGCAGAAAGTCCACATGGTAGCCACTTTTCTGTCTTCTACCTCACACTTTACTACACAGCGGGAATGCTGGCACCGCTCTGCCCCCATACTCCACTGTAGAAAATCCTGAGAAACAATCTGCTTGGCTTGATTTGGCTGAGGTGCCAGCTTCTAAACTGTGCATGTGACCACTCAGATAGTTCTAAAACTAAAAATTTTCCATGCTCCAGCCCCAGAGGTTCAGATTCATTGGGTTTAGTTGAGATTCATTTGGTCTAATTATCAGTATTATTTCTTACTAGCTAACCATGTTATTCCAATGAGCAGCTCTAGATCAATCAATTGTGTGACCAGGGGTGCTATGACTGCATTCTTTCCCAGAATCATGGGGTTGGAAAGAGGAGAAGGGCAATTCCCTAAAAGGAGGAGGATGTTCTTTAAAAAGAAGAGGTGCTTTTAATGCACAGACAAAACACTAGCTGTTTAGTATTTTATATGCAGAGATTAGAAATAGAGAATCATTAAAATAAAATATTTTAAGAAGGTATCAGAGCAAAATATCATAGTCTCAAACTATTGAAAATAAAACACTGTAATTTCTTATCTAGCCTGGAACTAAGTTCTCATGAGTTAACAAAGGAAAAAAAAGTTGCAAAGGGTGCTAGGTTATTCTAGAAAAAAATTATCGTTGTAAATCAAGGGCAGATTCCACTTATATACTTAACATACTTAAAAATATATTAATAATTGGGCATACACACATTTCAGAGATCACTTAAAAAGCTTACCATTAACCACAAATATAGTCACATATGTGCACACACATACACACGCACACAAAGCAGAAGCATATATTTGCGTTTTGACACAGTCAAATAATCATAGCCTAAAGTTATACCAACAATGTCATCTTTAGAAAGAGGGGGTAGACAAATGCTTGTGTATAAATGTTATAATAGCCAACAATATTAATAATCTAATATCTAGTTCCAGGAACTCTTTTAGGCATTCATATGTTATTGCTTTTTTTTTTTTTTTTTTTTTTTTTTGGTACCACAATGCTATGAGATAGATAGTAGTATCCCATTCATTACAGAGAAAACTGAGGCTTTAATAGGTTAAGTAACACATGGTCATTCAGAAAGTGGCTGATTCTAGATTCTAAACAAGGTCTGAGTTCAAAGACTGTGCTTCTTTCCACCATTTTTATTTTTATTTACTTTTTGTTTTATTATAAAAAATCTTCTAAATTTGATATTTCTGAGTTTTCCTTGGAATTTTGAAATTATAATTTTTTTCCAGCTTTTATTGTAGATTCCAGGGGTACATGCACAGGTTTGTTATTGTGTGACACTGAGGTTTGGAGTACAGTCAAACCTGTAATCCAGGAAGTGAGCATGGTCCTAACTAGGATGTGTTTCAGCCCTTGCAACCCTGCCTCCCTCCCTATCCCCTCTGATATTCCCCAGTGTCTATTGTTCCCATGTTTATGTCCATGTGTATCCAATGTTTAGTTCTCACTTATAACAGAGAACACGCAGTATTTGGCTTTCTGTTTCTGCGTTAGTTTGCTCAGGATGATGGCCTCCAGCTCTATCCATGTTGCCACAAAGGATATGATTTTTTTTTATGGCTGTGTAGTATTCCATGTGAATGTATGCACATTTTCTTTACCCAATCCACCACTAATGGGCACCTGGGTTGATTCCATGTCTTTGTTATTGTGAATAGTGCTGTGATAAATATACGCATGTGTCTTTTTGGTAGAATGATTTATTATTCTTTGGGTAGATACCTAGTAATGGGATTGCTGGGTGAAAAGGTAGTTCAACTCTTAGTTCTTTGAGAAATCTCCAAACTGCTTTTCACAGTGTCAGAAGTAATTTACATTCCCATCTACAGTGTAAAAGCATTCCCTTTTCACCACATCCCCACCAACATCTATATTTTTTGACCTATTAACAAAAGCCTTTCTAACTGCTATGAGGTGGTATCTCACTGTGGTTTTGATTTGCATTTCTCCGATGATTAGTGATGATGAGCAATCTTTCATATTTTTTTTGGCTACTTGTATGTCTTCTCTTGAGAGAAGTGGAGTTATTTGTTTTTTGGTCTGTTTCTTTAAATTCCTTGTAGATTCTGAATATTAGACCTTTGTCAATGTATAGTTTGCAGATTATTTTCTCCCATTCTGTAAGTTGGTTGTTATTCCCTTGATAGTTTCTCTTGGTGTGCGGAAGCTCTTTAGTTTAATTAGGTCTCATTTGTCAATTTTTGTTTTTGTTGAAATTCCTTTTGAGGACTTTGCCATAAATTATTTGCCAATACCAATGTCGAGAAGGGTATTTCCTGGGTTTTCCTTTGGGATTTTTATAGTTTGAGGTCTTATATTTAAGTCTTAATCCATCTTAAGTTAAATTTTGTATATGATAACAGGTAAGGGTCCAGTTTCATTTTTCTATATATGAATAGCCAGTTATCCCAGCACCATTAATTGAATACAGAACCCTTTCCCTATTGCTTATTTTTGTGGACTTTGTCAAAGATCAGTTGGCTTTAGGTGTGTGGTTTTACTTCTGGGTTCTCTATGCTGTTTCATTGGTCTATGTGTCTATTTTTGAACTAGTACTATGCTGTTTGGTTTCAGTATCCTTGTAGTGTAGTTGAAGTCAGGTAATGTGATGCCTCCAGCTCTGTTCTTTTTGCTTAGGATTCCTTAGGCTATTCAGCATCTTTTTTGGTTGCATATGAATTTTATTTACTTATTTATTTAAGATGGAGTCTCACTCTGTCACCCAAGTTGGAGTGCAATGACACGATCTCGGCTCACTGCAACCTCCATCTCCCGGGTTCAAGTGATTCTCCTGCCTCAGCCTCCTGAGTAGCTGGGATTACAGGTGCACGCCACCACGCCCAGCTAATTTTGTAGGTTTAGTAGAGATGGGGTTTCACTATGTTGGTCAGGCTGGTCTCAAACTCCTAACCTTCTGATCCATACATGCTGGCCTCCCAAACTGCTGGGGTTACAGGCATGAGCCACTGCACCTGGCCACATATGGATTTTAGATTAGTATTTTCTTATTCTGTGAAAAATAATGTTGGTAATGTGATAAGAATGGTAATGAATTTGTAAACCACTTTGGTCAGTATGACCATTTCAACGGTACTGATTCTTCCACTCCATGAGGATGGAATGGTTTTCCATTTGTTTGTGTCATCTCTGACTTCTTTCAGCAGTGTTTCAGTTCTCCTTGCAGAGATCTTTCTCCATTTTGGTTAGATGGATTCCTAGGTTTTTAAATCTTTTTTAGGCTACTGGAAATAGGATTGCATTGTTATTTGGCTCTCAGCTTTAATGTTATTGTTGTATATAAGTGCTACTGACTTTTGTACATTGATTTTATATTCTGAAACTTTACTGAAGTGCTTCATCAGTTCTAGGAGCCTTTTGGTGGAGTATTTAGGGTTTTGCTAGGTAGAGAATCATAGTATTTTATACTCTCGTGGAATATACAGTATACATAGTTTTCTATTCTCTCAGTAAAGAGAGACAGTTTGACTTCTTGTCCTATTTGGATGCCTTTTATTTCTTTCTCTTGCTTGATTCTTTTGGC
This sequence comes from Macaca mulatta, assembly GCF_049350105.2. NCBI lineage: Eukaryota > Metazoa > Chordata > Mammalia > Primates > Cercopithecidae > Macaca > Macaca mulatta. The sequence continues at coordinate 84,682,242 of NC_133419.1, forward strand.
TAGGATTTCAAGTACCATGTTGTAAGAGTGGTGAGACTGGGCATCCTTGTCTTATTCCAGTTCTCAGTGGGAATGCTTCCAGCTTTGCCCACGTCATATGTTGACTATAGGACTTTCATAGATGGCTCTTATTATTTTGAGGTATGTTTCTTTGATGCCTAGTTGGTTGAGATTTTTTATCACAAAGGATGTTGAATTTTATCCAAAGCATTTTCTAAATCTATTGAGATAATCATATGAATTTTGTTTTTAATTCTGTTTATGCAATGAATCACATTTATTGATTTGCATATATGGAGCCAACCTCACATCCCAGAAATAAAGCCTACTTGATTGTAGTGAATTACCTTTTGGATGTGCTGCTGGATTCAGTTTGCTAGTATTTTGTTGAGAAATTTTGTATCTATGTTCATGTAAGGGATATTGGCTTGAAGTTTTCTTTTAAGCTGTGTATCTGCCAAATTTGGGTATCAGAATGATGCTGGCTTTGTAGAATGGGTTAGGGAGGGGTCCCTCTTCCTAGATTTTTTGGAACAGTTAGCTTTTTTTTTTTTTTTTCCCCCGATTCAGTTTCAGAACTAATTATTGGGTTACTCAGGGTTTCAACTTCTTCTTGGTTCAATCTTAGGAGGTTGTATGTTTCCAGGAATTTATCTATTTTCTCTAGACTTTTTAGCTTGTGTGCACAGAGGTGATCACAATAGTCTCTGAGGATCTTTTGTATTTCTGTGGGATCAGTTGTAATGTTATCTTTGTCATTTCTGATTGTGCTTATTTGAGTCATCTATTTCTGTTATTCTGGTTAGTGGTCTATAAATAATGTTTATCCTTTTAAAGAAACAACTATTGGTTTTGCTGATCTTTTGTATATATTTTTGCATCTTGATTTTATTCACTTCTGCTCTGATTTTAGTTATTTCTTTTCATCTGCTAGCTTTGAGGCTAGTTTGTTCTTGTTTTTCTAGACCCTCTAGGTGTAATGTTACACTGTTAATGTGAGATCTTTCTAACTTCTTAATGCAGGCATTTAATGCTATAAACTTTTCTCTTAACACTGCTTTCACTGAATATTGGAGATTTTAGTAACTCACATATCTGTTTTCATTAATTTCAAAGAATTTGTTATTTCTGCCTTAATGTTATTATTCACTCAAAAGTCATTCAGGAGTAAGTTGTTTAATTCCTATGTAATTGTGTGGTTTGAGAGATCTTGGTTTTGATTTCTATTTTTATTGCACTATGGTCTGAGAGTATGTTTGGTATGATTTTTATTTCTTTGCATTTATTGAGTCTTGCTTTACAAATAAAGCGTGTAGATCTTAGAATATGTTCCATATACAAACCAGATGAATGTATATTCTATCATTGCTGGATAGAATATTCTGTAGATGTATATTAGGTCCAATTGGTCAAGTGTCTAGTTTAAGTTCATTATTCCTTTCTTAGTTTTCTGCATTGATAATCTATCTAATACTGTCAGTGGAATGTTGAAGTCTCCCACTATTATTATGTGGCTAAGAATTTTCATAGACCTGAAAGTACCTGTTTTACAAATCTGGGTGCTCCAATGTTGGGTATGTATATATTTAGGATAGTTAAGTCCTCTTTGAATTGAACTCTTCATTGTCATATAATGCCCTTCTTTGTCACTTTTGACTTGTTGTTATTTTAAAATCTTTTTTTTCCCCTGAAATAAGAATAGTGTCCTCTGCTCTTTTTTTTGTTTTCTATTTGCATGATAGGTCTTTCTCCATTCTTTTACCTTGAGACTGTGGTTGTCATTATATGTTAGATAGGTCTCTTGAAGACACTTGGGTCTGTTTTTTTAATCCAGCTTGCCACTTTGTGCATTTTAAGTGGAGCATTTAGGCCATTTATATTCAAGGTTACTATAGATATACAATGTTTTGATCCTGTCATCCTGTTGTTAGTTGTTTTGTAGACTTGATTGTATAGTTGTCCTATAGGGTCTATGGCTATGCACTTAAGTGTGTTGCTGTGGTGGCAGGTATCATTATTTGATTTCTGTTTAGAACTCCCTCAAGGACATCTTGTATGGCTGGTCTGGTGGTAACAAATTCCCTTATGCTTGTCTGGAAAGGATTGTATTTCTCCTTTGTGTATGAAACTTAGTTTGGCTGTATATGAAATTCTTGGTTGGAATGTCTTTTCTCTGAGGATGCTGAAAATAGACCCCCAATCTCTTCTGGTTTGTAAGGTTTCTGCTGAGAAGTCTGCTGTTAGCTTGATAAAATTTCCTTTGTAAGTGGCCTGACCCTTTTTTCTAGGTGCCTGTAAGATTTTTTTTCTTTCATGTTAATCTTGGAGAATCTGATGACTATGTTTCTTGGGGATGGTCATCTTGTATAGTATCTTGCAGGGGTTTTCTGTATTTCTTGAATTTGCCTGTCAACCTCTCTAGTGAAATTGGGGACGTGTTCATGAATTATATCCTCAAATACATTTTCCAAGTTGTTTACTCTTTCTCCTTCTCTCTTGGGAATACCAGCATGGGTTGTAGTTTAGTTCTCCTTACATAATCCCATATTCCTTGGAGGTTTTGCTCAGTTAAAATATATTTTTTCTTTATTTTTGTCTGACTACGTTGATTCAAAAGACCAGTCTTTGAGCTTGAGATTCTTTCCTCAGCTTGGTCTATTACGTTGCTAATGCTTGCAACTATACAATGAAATTCCTGTAGTGAGTTTTTCAGTTCCAGAACTTTAGTTTGATTCTCTCTTAAAATGGCTCTGTCATCTTTCAACTCTTGGATAGTTTTACTGGTTTCCTCAAATTTCTCCTCAATCTTGTTGTGTTTCCTTGTCATCCAGGTTCTGAATTCTATGTCTGCCATTTCAGCCATTTCAATCTCATCAGGAACTATGGTTGGGAAGCTGTTGCAATTATTTGGAGGTAAGGAGACACTCTGAAGTTTTGAAGTGCCAGAGTTTATGCACTGATTCTTTCTCATTGGAGATGGCTGCATTCCTTTATCTGACATTGCTATCACTTGGACAGGCTTTTGGAGTTTATTTTTATTTTTTTGAGATAGAGTCTTGCTCTGTCACCCAGGCTGGAGTGCAGTGGTGCGATGTCAGCTCACTGCAGCCTCCGCCTCCTCCTGGGTTTAAGTGATTCTCATGCCTCAGTCTCCCAAGTAGCTGGGATTACAGGCACACACCAACATGCCCAGCTAAGTTTTGTATTTTTAATACAGATGGGATTTCACCATGTCAGCCAGGCTTGTCTCAAAATACTGACTTCAAGTGATCCACCCACCTTGGCCTCCCAAAGTGCTGGGATTACAGGTATGAGCCACTGTACCTGACCTGTTTTTCTATTCTTTATTTTTTTTAGCGTTGAATTGTGGTATATATTGAGTATAGTTGATTGGCTTCATTTCTGGATGCTTTTAGAGGGTTGAAGCTCTTCATTTGTGACTAGATTTCTGCATTGGGTTTCACCAGCAATGTACACTCTTCTTTAAGTCCCATTCAGGACGAGGAACTGGCCCTGGAGCTTGTCAACTCTGTGCAGGGTTCCCAGCTTCCTCCCTCTTCTACTTTGGTTTCTATGTCACCTCTCTATAACTTTCAATGTTTTCTTTCAAAAGATCTATTTGAAGTGGGATGATTTACTCAATATTTTGGTTTATTTCAGTGAAAGAGGTGCTCCCAGCTATATCTAGTCATCCATCTAGTCCCCTATGTTACTTCAGGCTGACCCTAACAGTGCTGGCTGCAACCCCTAAAGCCTGGTGATCTAAAGGGTCTGCCCCTGGAGGTACACACTCAATGCTAGGTGCAGATTAGTGGGCAGATGTGTTGGGTATGGGGCCACTTGTAGTCAAGTTCCAGCCTCCACTGTTTTTATAAGCTTATTTTTATTCCCAAATTATTGTAATACCTTTAACCAAAACCAATAAAACTCTGATTAAAATTCACACATATTATATAAATGTATTTCTGTAACTGCAAGTAGTTCAGAATGACTACACTTTAAAATATGAACTAGGGCTCAAAAAGAGAAATGAGGCTGGCAAGATGAAGAGGGCGTCCATGGGTACCTTAAATAACACACCAAAGAGTTTAAACCTTATTCTAAAGACAATAAAGAGCCTTTGGAGAAATTTCAGGATGAAAATGACATAACCATTTTCATGTTTTAAAGACATCGCTTTGGCTGCAATATTGCATATACATAGGATTTGGGAAAGGATGCAGGTATGCTATTTAAGACAAATAATTAATGGCTAAATTCTGCCAATGTTGATGGAGGAGGAAATAATTCAAAAGTATATTGGGAATGATAGAAGAATGTAATTAGTGTTTTGTAGGATGGGAAAATGCAAAAGAGAAGGGAGAATTCAAAGATGCCTAGAGTATAATTCTGCAAATTCCTTTTACTATTACAATCTGAGCCTCTCAGCCATATGCACCTTTGATATCTCAAGCCTTCCTGACACCCTGGATTCTTATGACATTAGCAAACGCAGCTAAGTACAGTCCATGTCTTTGAGTACTCTGACTAATTTATCCATTTTCCATGTATGAAATTAATAGCTTACATACCCCCAACATGATTTGTATCAAGAGTAGCTAGTTGACCAAGCATGGATAATGGATTTATGATGCTTCTATAACGCTAACCAGCATGCATGATTACAGTTTTGCAAAGATGCTAAAATGACTACCAGCTACCTTCTTTGACTCTCATATTCCTCCCACCCTCACTGAAGAAAAAATATTTGGAGTGCTTTCCCAACAGCTGCAGAATGATGGCCATGTGGTACTACTTGAATGTTTCATCTGACAAGTTAGAGATTCTTTTTGCAACTAGTAAAAAAATTTAAAAATCTGAACCATTTCCTGAAATGTACACTATTGACTTTTGTTAGTCATTATTCCACCTATGCCAAAGCAAAATGACTTACAGGACAAAGAAAAATGACTGATTTATTGCATCATGCAAATTCCTGTAGAAGAAACAAGTTTAGGATATAAGTTATGTAATGTGGGAATTTTAAAAACAGTATTAGTGAACTGCCAGGTAAGAAGAGACCCATTAAAGTTGTCTAATAGTGGCCTCTTCAGTTCTCCAGATATCAGAATAACTAGAAAATCATTAGATGTCTGATTTATTCAGACCAAATTCTTTCATCTCACATTGTTGATCTTTACGAAAATTCCTAATTTCAAATAGAATTAAGGATCTGTTACTTCAAATAATATAAAGCTTTTGAGTTTCTAAATTCCTCATATTTTCTAGGTCTCTTTAGCTATTTTTAGTAATAGTGACAGGAATAAAAAACAGGCAGGGTTCGAGTAGATATTTGATAGAATTTTGGTTTTTATATAGTCAACTGTATTAAAATCTTATAGTTTAAATAATTTTGATAATAGATAAATTTCTTAACTGAACTGCAGTTTATATATGTGCAGTTATCAGTGTATATTTTAAGCATATTTGAAACATATGCAAATGTAATTATTAAATACAGAGGTACCACCCAAGCATGTGTGTATTTAGATATAAATGAATATATTTGTATAATATTTGTGAATTTTTATTGAGCATGTTAGTTTTCCATGGGCCCGTTAACATTTGCACCTGCTACTCCCTATCTAAGAGGCCTTCCTCTACTACTTATTTTTAAAAAATTATTTTTTAAAGACGGGGTCTCATTCTATGGCCCACACTGGAGTGCACTGACACAATCATAGTTTTTTGCAGTTTCGAACTACTGGGTTCAAATGATCCTGCTGCCTCAGTCTCCTGCGTAGTTGGGACCTCAAGCATGAGCTGCTATGTCTGGCTTCCATTCCCTTTTACATGGCTCGTTCCTTCTCACCTTTCATAAACCAGTTCAGTTATGATGCCTCAGGAAATTACTTCATGCTGACCACATATTGCGAGCAATCTACTCATCTTCATAGGTTTTGCCCATTTAGTTCTATGTCCTCGACCAGGCTGAAAAATTCTATGAAACAAGGACTGTACCCTGCACCTGTGTTTAGCAGGTGCTTGACAAATAAATGTACAAAAGATATTCACAAAGTTCACTCTGTGTGTCAAGTGGTTAATGCATTAAACAATGCTACTGTGCATGAGGAGTCGTCAACTTGTTTACAAATTCCCAAGGGCGTTTTCTTTTCTTTTTATGTCACCATGATAACATAAAGAACATTATGAGAAAATTTCTTTCATCATAGAATTCATAGGCCAGTGGAAGAAACAGATTTTATTCGTCATCTAGTGTGATAAGTTCTCTATTCATGTGTTGTTTTTTGTTTTGTTTTGTTTTGAGACAGAGTCTTGCTCTGTCACCCAGGCTGGAGTGCAGTGGTGTGATCTCGGCTCACTGCAAGCTCCACCTCCCAGGTTCATGCCATTCTCCTGACTCAGCCTCCCGAGTAGCTGGGACTGCAGATGCCTGCCACTACGTCTGGCTAAATTTTTGTAATTTTCATAGAGATGGGGTTTCACCGTGTTAGTCAGGATGGTCTTGATCTCCTGACCTTGTGATCCAGTCCCTTAACCTCCCAAAGTGCTGGGATTACAGTCCTGAGCTACTGCCCCCCGCCTGTTGTTTTCAAAGAGGCATATTGCCCAAGAGGGAAAGCCAAGAAAATCTTTTTGGAGGAAATGATATTCAAGCTTAATTTTGACAGCAGTCTAATTCAGTGGTAATAAGCTCAGGTTCTAGTATCTGTTGGACACAGGGCTGAATCCTAACTCCATCTCTTATAAAACTATCATTTTTGGCAAGTGATTTAATCTTTGAGTCTCAGTATCCTAATATGTAAAATGGAGTTAGCAATATCTACCTCATAGGAGTGTTACTAAATGTGATTATTACTTAAATTAAATGTTACAGGGGTTAAACATAGAAGAAGTGTAAGCTGTAAATGCACACAGCAAATACCATAACTTATTTGTCATTGGATATTTGACATCTAACAAAGAAAAAGAAAAGCAGAGACAAAAGAAGTTCTTGTTACATTAAGTTGTTCGCTGAGAGTGGAATGCTACGTCTTTAATAACTTCCTCAATTATATTTATAAATAATTCCTGTGAGAACTACCATGTTAACCAAAGAAAATATTAGAAGTAACTATATATGCTGCTCTAAACCTTTACATTAACTCTTGCATTCATCACAATGGCCCTATGGGGTAATTATAAACAGTTTAGCTTCATTTTCAGATGTGGTAACTGAGGTACAGAGAAGTTAAGTATGTAGTTCAAAGTTACTTGACCAGAAAGTGCTAGAGCCAGAATTCAAACCTGGATTCAAATCAGTCCATGTGCGTCTATGTTACTGTCCTTCCAGTAATAGAGCGAGGCCTACTTCATTTAGATGCCAAGCACTCCCTGAGTATATACTAAATTTCAGATGCTGTTCTAGAAAACTTGTATATGAAATGACTTTATGTACTGCATATATTTACAGGAAGGGATAGATGTTAACAAAATTGACTATAAATAAATAATATAAAATTCAGATACTGGTGAGTGCAATTAAGTAATAATAAAATGGGAAAAATGAATGATGGAAATGGTACTAATTTAATTACAGTGAACAGGGAAGATTTTTCTGAGGTGATGATATTTGAGCAGATGTTTAAATAATAAAAAGAATAAACTATGCAAAGATATAAAGGACAAATTTCCAGGCAGCTAGAATAACATACATACAGGCCTTGAGTTAGGAAAAGCTTGACTTTTTTGAGAAATGTCAAGGTCATTGTGGCTAGAGTGAAATTTATGAAGAGTTGGTGGTGAGCACATAATGTTGGAGAGAGGAGCAGGTGTCACATTACAGAATGCCTTGTATGTAATGATAATGAAACTAATTATCACCTTTGGAGTGTCTTAAGAATATAAATTGTATGATCTGGCTTATATTAATATTTTGAAAAAAGATAACTCGGGTTACTTGGAGGATAACAGCAGGGCAAAAGTGGAAGCTATTATGGTGGTTGAGGCATGGAATGAAATTGGTTTGAATTAGGATTCAGCAGAGCAGGTGGTAAGATTTGACTGATTTTGTAATGTATCTTCATGGTAGCACAAGCAGGACTTACTCATGAATTCTGAGAATCAAGAATAATTGAGCAAGACTTTTAGATTATTTTTCTGGCATAAATAACATGGGAAATGATAGAACCAATTAGTCAAGATGAAGGATATTAGGGTAGCAGTTTCTTTGGCCCTGAGAAGAGGGACTGCAGGGAAGGGGCTTTCTTAATAATCAAGCAGCAGAGATGCCAACTGTACAGTTAGCCATATACATTCAAAGTTCACATTTAGGGAGATGTCATGGCTTCAGAATTAGGAGTCATCAGTTGACAGCTGGTATCTAAGGGCATGAGTCTGGATGAGGCCATTTAGGGAATGAAGAAAAGATGGAGAAGAGATCTGTACACTGGGTATCTGGAGTGCTGAAACCTTTAGAGGAGGAGTCAGCAAGGAGGCTGAGAAAGGGCAGCCATTGAGGGGGTAAAAGAACAGGGGAGTGTTTTGTCCTGGAAGTTAAAATATTGGTATCTTTAAGGAAGGGGGAAGCATCAAATCCTGCTAAGAAGTCAGTTAGGTCTGAGAACTGATGCTTCAATTTAGCAAGATGGAACCAGTTATGACTTTGATATAAATGGATTTATGACTATTGTGGGGATGAGAACATGAAACAGGTTAAAATAAGAAAATGAGGTAATAAAGGGGAGCTAATGAAAACAAACAATTTTCCGAGATTTTTGGTAAAGCAAAATAGAATAATGAGGTAATAATAGTGGAAGGAAAACATAGGTTTAGTGGATGGTTACTTATTTTTTCTAAGGTGAAAGATATTATACTGTGTGTTAAAGTTACTCAGTAAAAAGCAAGATAGGGCTTGATATTGTAGAAGAGAGAGGAGGTAACTGCAGAAGGGAAATCATTCAACGGGTAAGTGGTAATGGAGTCTAGGTAACAAGTAAAAAGTTGGTCTTAGAATGCAGTAGGAAATTTCCTTCACTGCCATGGGAGAATATACTAGCAGACCTGGTGGTGGGAAAGTGTGGTTTTCATTTGATTACTTGGATTTTCTCAAAAATATATTAAGGCAGGTCAACAGCTGAAAGAGAGGATGAGAGAAGGGAGTGCTTGAGATTTGAGGAGATATGATAAGGTGTGAAATTGTTGTCCCAGAGTATGAGAAAGTGATTTTTTCTAAAGAAGTGTGTAAGAATTGCTAGGAAGTCTTGAGAGTTCACTTAAAATCAGTGGTTAAAAATTTAAAGTGAGATGAGTGAGTGTTTCTCTAGCCATATCCAGTTGCTGAGGCAGTGGCATGGAGTGAAGAGGAAAGTGTTGGCTTAACCAGGGTAAGCTAACCTGGACTGGCATTTTGCTGGATGAGCACAGAAAGCTAGAGAAGAGAAAAAAAATGTGCATGAGAGGGAGAATTAGAGTGAGGGACCAGGTAATACATGCTAGGTGGTGAGCATAAAGAAAGGTGAAAGCTAGGCAGAAATGGTGAAATCAATGATCTGAGGTTCCAATGGGGCTAAAGAAGTTTCAATGAGAAGGTACTAGAATAAATGATACGAACAGAAGGGAGGAAGTGTTCAGAAAGATATTGCCTGATAGAGGCTTTGGAGAGGGGGCTGTTAATGGCAGTAACAAAGTTCAGAGTATGGTCACGTACCCCAAGGCAGTAAGTCAGCGAGGTAAACTGACAAGCTGAAGATCAGCAAACAAGTAAGATCAGAATCCAGACTAGAACCCACAGTTGTCTGACTCCTACTGAATGTTCTCTCTCAAACCAATGTTAGCTTTTACTTTTTAACCTCTAATACCAGGGCAATGAAACAGTGTTCTATTCAAGATGGTGATGTACATTGGATGAGGAAAAAGGAGAAGGCTCATCTTCCTGGGCATGAGACCTGTTCAGTTGCATTGAGTCCTGTGTTTAGAAAGGCCCCACATTTTCATGTTGTACTGCATTCCATAAATCATGCAGCTTGTCTTGGAGAGAAACTTAATGATTTAGGAGAAATGTGTGGGTTTTTTTGTCTCATTTGAGCTGATTTTCCATAAGCCTCACTGTTCTCCAGTTAGGATACCATTAAAATTTTATCAAGTTTATAATGGAAGTTTTAAAGAACCCATCTGTCAAACACTTAAGTTTCAATGTAAATGTTTGTTTAAAAGCACTCGCACTTGATAAAAATCAGCCTGAAGATGAGAAATGCTCTGACTCAGGAAAGTGAATAATTAGTCAACTAAAAAGGAGATAAAAAGGATAAAAAGTGCAGGTCTGGAATCTTAATTTATGTTTGAATGATAGCTTAGTGAAAATATTTACATTTTTATTTCTTATGCTAAATGTGGTATGTGTTTATCATAGTAGGTTTATTTATAAATATAAGCAAGGAGAAACTAAAAATTAGCCCAAAATCCTTAACAGGAGTTAGTCACCAAAATGCATAACATTTGGTGTATATCCTTCCAGGCTTTATGAGTGTATTTATGTATATATATTATATTACATAGCTCTGTGTTTATTGAATTATATTTTAAATATCATTTTAAAACTCAATTTTTGATTTAATAATATAATCTAGGTAGATCTTCTATCCTTGTAATTAAATATTTTCTAAAGTACTATTTCAATATATTTCAATATAATTTCTATTATATGAATATATAATAAACATGTTATCCTTTTTTATTATTTAACATCTATGTTTTTCAAACCTTACTATTATAAATCATGTCAATATGCACATTCTTTGTGCATTTGTCCATTCCTGTAAGTACAATTTCTGGGTCAAAAAATGTACTCATTTTAAAGGCTTTTAATCTATGTTTCCAAATTGCTCTTGTAGGGTTGTACTAATTTTCAGAACCTCTCACTAGCATTGAATATTCACATTCCTTTTAAGTTTTTGCCAAATGGACGGGCAAAACCTGTTTGCTCTCAATGTCTTCCTTTGTTCTTAATGAGGTTGAACAGGTTTTCATTTGTTTATTGGCTTTTTCTTTTTAAATGAATGTCCTGTTAATGCTTTTTGGTCACTTTTTTCTACATGGTCTTTGGCCTTTCTCTTATCGTTCTGCAAAATATCTAAATATATTAGGATTGCATTGCAGAGTTTCCTTAATTTGTCAAAGGACTTTGCCAGGGCCCTACCAGTGTATTTGCAGAGCTCTATGGGGTTGTTGTGTTTTTTCCTATGGGAGTAGTTTTAGAATGCACCACTTTTTTTTAACTAAATAAGAAACGCATGGTAACTATAGTTATGATGATAGTATCGATATCACACAAATGAAAACGTCTTGTAACATATCTAAATAATGTATAGCCAAAACACTAATAATAAAACCATTACGAACAAAGTGCTGTACAAGCTCATCAAACATTTCTCTTTCCCATTCATTTCTCCAAATCCTGGCAATGAAATTTACATACTGAACATTCTGTTATTTGGTCTGCTGTCTCAATGCTTTCTACTGTGAGCATTTCATTAATATTCTCATTGTGAGTCCTGTGGGAAACTTCCAGGTTATAAAACACAATTGTATAATTTCACAAGACAACTCATTAAGATGTAGAACAGAATGTGAATGCAAGATTGGGGCTCTGGATTTTAAAAAATTTTTTCTTACCCTCTCCAGTGTAATTTCTTCAAATTCATATTCAATTTCTGTTCCATTGACCTATAAATAGGGAAAAAATAAGAAGAGAACTATTAAATGTATGTTGAGGAGGACACAGCTGCATTTTAAATAATGCTTGGGAGTTAAATTTTCATTCTAACTATAAATAACCACATTTTCTTGATATTTCTGATTGTGCATTTTCATTCAAGTGAAATATAATCCAAGCTATTCTAAAATATATGACTGAGATGCTACAAAAAATAATCAAAGATTATTGCTTCCCTTAGAATTCTGTGATTATTTTTTGTAGTGAGGTGTAATAATACAAAATACGTATTGTGAGCTTACAAAGAACAAATCATCTAGGGGCAATGATACAATTACGAGGAAAATAATTTTCTTGTTTTTTTAAAAATGTTATGTTTGAACACTAAAATATGAGCTTAAAAATCACTGATAATGGTAGAACAACATTGTTTCATTTTTGAACAGTAAAATAGCATGAAAATGACTGCATCATCCGAGAAATACCTTTTCTTTAGTGGCTCAAGCTCAGGTAATTCATCCCCATCATCCTTTTATTATCTTTATTGGAAAGCCCTGGACCATATAACCATACCTATGTACCTCAGTAGCAGTAAGAAAAGAGCAAAGTAAGACACATTTTGAAGTGCTTAGTGACAAATTGTTTCAACCATCCAACCAATCCTTGTATTGATTTGAATTTACGGAGAGAAATACATTTTAAATACAGCCAGACACCTTAGATTTCCACCAATGTGCACAGAGGTCGTATGAAACGTTGGTTTAAAATAATCTAAAAACTATTCCTTTCTCATTTTTATCTATCACATAATTCTTCTCAACCAGGCAAAACCTCTAAGCAAGAAAATTCTCAAACTGGTTGTTTCTTATTTCTGATACGTGTCCTGACAACATCATTGGAATTTAGGAAGCAGCCAGAAGGACTACATTTTAACTATAAAGCCATCCTTTTTGTAGGATTCTAACTTACATTTACTTTTCTATCTTTGAAGAATTTACACACAGTACCAGGGAATGAGAGTTCTATGCAAGCAAGGCCCAGATAGACCTAACACAGAGCCTGCAAAGAAAATAATGAAGGAAAAGATAGTGAACAAATGAGTGACTGAACTAAGTAATTAATTTACTTGTGTAATTTATAAACACAGATATTTGTGGATTCTCTTTCACAAAAATATTTGAATGTAGTATCATCACCTAAAGGTTTTATTAAAATTATAACAAGTGAACACATAGAATGACAATGACAATGGACTTTACTTAGGTGTGTCCACCACCCACTCAGAGCTTGTTTTTGATATTCTAATTACATGAACTAATTGGTGAATCACAATTTACTGTTTTACTACATTATCAAGCAGCCCTAAACTAAATTTGATTTTCTAGGCTTCAGCAACTTAATGACTCACAGAAAAGAACTTGATGATGTCAGAAAGCTTCAGTAGCTTTCTAGAGGGTTTTGTTTTGTATAGGCAAAAATAAAACACACACACACACACACACACACACAGAGAGAGATTTCAAACTCCTTGTATATGTATGTTTCCAAATGAATGATTTTTAAAATAATTTTCTTTGATCGATAGGAAGAGGACGAAAGGGGAAGGCTGAATTAACGAGATATGTTTTCATTCCCTCAGTATGGCTCCATGAGGCTTTTCTTTGCTTCAGTGCTTCTGTAGAGTGAATCACTTCGCATTATTAAAGTGCTGCAAACCGGGAAGAAAAAATAACTTCCAAGAGAGAAAAACACGCCTCTAATAATAAATGTCTAAAGGTTCAGAGTCAAAGAAATTCTGTTAGAAAGTGCTTAAAAGACAGGAATATTTTAGTGGCATCCATTGCATAGTTGTGGCCTATCAAAACCTATGCTTGACATTTCTAGGATCATAAATGCTGACTCTTAGAGTTTTAGAAATATTACATATGCATAGCCTAATTGGTATTCCAGAGTTCCCCAGTCAGCTACATAAACTATTGCAGGCTTATATTTACCTCATGGGTCTTTCATTTTCAACTAAAGAAAATAATATCATTTGTCTAATTCAACAGTATCCAGGTTCTTTTCATAAGGAGGGAAGATGCCATCAAGGTTGGAATGTAACTTTTCTTTTAAAACAAAGCATCCCAGCCCGGTGGCTCACACCTGTAATCCCAGCACTTTGGGAGGCTGATGAAGGCAGATCACAAAGTCAGGAGTTCGAGACCAGCCTGGCCAATATGGTGAAACCCCATCTCTAGTAAAAATACAAAAATTAGCTGGGCATAGTGGCGCGTGCCTGTAGTTGCAGCTACACTGGAGGCTGAGGCAGAAGAATTGCTTGAACCTGGCAGGTGGAGGTTACAGTGAGCCGAGATCGCACCACTACACTCCAGCCTGGGTGAAAGAGCAAGACCCCGACTCAAAAACAAAACAAACAACAATGACGACAAAGCATCCCATGTCTACCACAAGCTTTGGTGAACTTATAGAAGCATGAAGGGTTTTTAGCGTAGGTGAGGCATCATTTCAACCTTTACCTGAGGAGCATTTAAAGCATGGAATCATAGGAGCCAGTGAGGGAGTTCAGAAAAGACATTGGAAAGGCCCTAATCTCTATTCTCTCATTACAAGGAGAGCGTGGTCTATGTTCTGCCAAAGGACTCCTAAGACAAGAAAAGGCAAATATCTTGAGGGAAAGAATGAGACAGAACAAAAGAACTTAACAATACCCCCATAGGGCCTGGTGCAGTGGCTCATGCCTATAATTCCAGTACTTTGGGAGGCAGAAGCAGGCAGATCACGAGGTCAGGAGATTGATAACATCCTGGTCAACATGGTGAAACCCTGTCTCTACTAAAATACAAAAAATTATCTGGGCGTGGTAACATGCACCTGAGGCAGGGGAATGGCTTGAACCTGGGAGGCAGAGGTTGCAGTGAGCCTAGATCGTGCCACTGTGCTCCAGCCTAGTGACAGAGTGAGACTCTGTCTAAAAAAAAAAAAAAGAAGAAGAAGAAAAAAAAAAACCAAAAAGTATACCTCCATCTTAATTTGTGAAAATTTAGTGCCTTTTCAAACCAGTATACCAGTACAGTATTCAATAAGTATTTAAATACTTATTTCAACTTTATTTCTAAATAAACTCTCTAGAGTGGTGTGGTTGCTTACTGAGTGATGAAACACCAAGAGGTATCTACAGTAATTCACCCCTAACTATAATCTTGTGTATCCTCACTCAGCAAAACCAAAACTGTTGTAAATGGCTCCCATCATTTTTGGTTGGTTTGCAAACAATCAATTGCTGTTTGAACTTTCCTTGGTGTCTCATTGTATTCCCGATCAGGTTATCGACACGATTTTCAATTCATGAAGTTCTTTTCCTGAAAAGAGTTCTGCTGAATTCATTTTTTTCTTGTACAGAAACACTTACAGTAATATTTAAGTACCTTGGTCATGTTTTATGCTACTGATAGTTTGGGGCCCAGAGAACTTCACAGTTGGGGGCTCTGTTATTCCAGTTCTAGCCCTAACTGTCATGGCCTCCTGTCCACTTTGAGAACTAGAAAAATAAGAGGATTGACATTTTCATAGACTTGGAGAGTCAGTCAAATAGATTAAACTTTCCAGTGTTTGAAAAACGTGTGTGTGTGTGTGTGTATGTGGTGTGTGTGTGTTTAAGATACTTGATTTTTATGAACTTTATGGTTCTGTGGTGACAGCTGGTAGATTTCTCTGGTGGCCGGAAAATCAAACTAATACCACACATTGTCCTGTACTGTTCTGGGCATGTAGCCTTCCTAGAATCATATGACAGTTAAGTAAAGAGAGTGACCCACAGCCCACTCAAATTTAAACTTGGTATTTAAAGCTCTAATTTAATGAATGTTGAATGCATTAAATATTTGTTTTTCTCCAACAGCTTTTAGGTAATTTTACTGCCTTTTTTTTCTACTTTAGTGACATAGTAACCACTTGCCTGGATGATGATATAATTGGATTTTGAGATATATTTTTATCTCCTGAAAAGAGTTCTCCATAAATAACAAATGTGAACTATCCATAGTTTAATGTTGTTTCATTGGAATCTTAAATAATAATTGCTCTGATTTTTTTTGTTTGTTCTTTGACACTTTTGTAGTTTCATTAAGGCTAAGGATATACTAAACTCCAAAATGAATAATTTTTTTTTTTTTTGAGACGGAGTTTGAGTCTTGTCAACCAGGCTGGGGTACAAAGGTGTGATCTTGGCTCACTGCAACCTCCGCATCCCAGGTTTAAGTGATTCTTCTGCCTCAGCCTCCCAAGTAGCTGGGATTACAGGCATGCACCACCATGCCCAGTTAATTTTGTATATTTAGTAAGGATGAGGTTTCACCAAGTTGACCAGGCCGGTCTCAAACTCCTGACCTCAGGTGATCTGCCTACCTTGGCCACCCAAAGTGCTGGGATTACAGGTGTGAGCCACCATGGCTGGCCCAAGATAAATAAATTTTCATATGTCCCTGTGTCACATATTACAACAAGTGCTGAAACAAGGATATCAAAGCCTTCATTTTTTAGACTAAACACAATTCTACCCAAAGAGCAATTATTAAGCATGCATAAAGTGCCAAGAACGGTGACAGATACTGAGAAAATATTTTAAGATATAGCCATATTCTAAAGAAACACACAACCTTTAAAGAGGCACCAAAACACAAATATATTAAGTCCTCATACAAGTGTGATATCTAATATTTAAAATATAGAGGTAGACTAAATCTGCAGTGCCACTATTGCCACATGCAAGGTATGTGCAGATCTATTTACTATTTGTCGTTTACATAGATTAAGTCAGTAGTAGAGAATATGATAGATGATGTACTAATTCTCCTTATTATAAGTAATCATGATATAGTAAACAAGGTATACCTCTGATTATTATTGTTTTAGCATCTAGCACTACAACTGAACTTTGGGAGGAAAGTGATTATCATGCAAACTGGGACCACCAGTTCTTATGGCCTCTTGTCACTTCCAGAGTAAGGTGGGGCAATGCCACTTTGCTTCATCCACAGATGCATCATATATTACAGTGGCTAGCAATGATGACTATGTAGTGAACAAGTAGATGAATCAATGAATCAATACATGAGATTTTTAGATGGCTTAAACCTGATCCACTCAAAGAAGACCTTGGTTGCTAATGGGGATGCCATGGCTACTGGGCCCAGGCCTTTTACCATTCCTTGTTTATTTATCCTCATCTCTGAGACTGGCTCCTCTCAGAAGCCCTGAATTACAGGGTCACACCATCATCAAATGCTGCAGCAAATCAACACACACACATACACACACACTCATTTGCATTCCTCTTTTTTAGTACCTTGCCAATATTCATCCGTCCCTTCTTTTGGAGTATCTGTTATAGTAAATATGTCATGATGCATTACTGCTCTTTACACTTGACCCTATACATAGTATGATACTCGGTAGGTAAAAACATGGCTTCCAGAGTAAGAAAAGATGGATTTGAATCCCCTTTCCAACATTTTTGATGAGTGTGAGTTTGGGCAACTTTCTTAATCTCTTAAAACTTCAATTTCTTTATGTGCAGAATGGTACAAACAATAGTTGATTCTCCTATGGTTATTGCAAGGATTGAATTAGGTAATTTATATGAATTATCACACATCTTAAGTGATTAAAGAAATTTCAGCTAAAATCCCAAACAATTGTCTTCTCAGTTCCTACTTCATAAAATTCTTGGTAGGAATAAATAATACTACACATGTTAACAGTCTGGCACAAAGTAGATCTTCAATAATGAGAGCTATTATTATTAGTTCTGGATACAAATCTATAAGGGTCACAAAATTTATTTTATCACATACTGAATGTTTGCTAATTTCTTCAGTAATACATAACTTAAGCAAACAAATTTGTCTTTTTCTATAAAATCCACTAAAAGCCTTTCCTAACTCAAACATCTTTTTCTTGAACCAATCTAAGATACACTGCCTTGTGTGTAGGAATCACCTTAGTTTTTGTTCTTAAATTAGGTAAATGTGGCCTTCACTCAAAATATTATTTTGGCCGTGCGTGGTGGCTCAACCCTATAATCTCAGCACTTTGGGAGACCGAGGCAGGTGGATCGCCTGAAGTCAGGAGTTTGTGATCAGCATAGCCAACATGATAAAACCCCGTCTCTACTAAAAATACAAAAATTAGCTGGGCGTCGTGGCTCACGCCTGTAGTTCCAGCTACTCTGGAGGCTGAGGCACGAGAATCGCTTGAAGCCAGGAGGCAGAGGTTGCAGTGAGCTGAGTTCACACCACTGCACTTCAGCCTGGGCAACAGAGTCTCAAAAAAAAAAAAAAAAAAAAAAAAAATCTCAACTAAACTTTCTCCCAATCTTCTGTAAACTCACTCTTCATTTTAAAAAAATATTCCCTTGCCCAGTATTGATCATTATGTTGCTCTGCTATTGGCACTCACTTTCTTACGGCTATTCTCATAGCATTTCCTACATCCTCATCTTCATGAGAGCACAGGTTGTATATTATCCTTTTTTTGCCCTTGTACCTTCTGGAACCATGCCTTGTTCATAGTAGGTCTCCAAAAAAATCTTTAGACCCAAGTCACCTATGAACTCCAAAACTTGAGTTGTGTTTAAACCGTATCTTTACATAAGTATGGGCAGCCCCTAACAACAGCTTCCCTTTCCCATGAAATATGGCTTGAATTTATCCTCCCATCTCAGGAAATTTTTGCAAATTTTAAAAATAATTTCCAACTTAAATACTGAATAAATTAAAACATCAATTGAATACATTAATACTTAGTACCTACCATGTACTAGGTATAATGATAAGCACTGGAGATACAAAGATGGGTGAAATATGGTTCCTGCCCTCAAATAACTCAGTCTAGCAGATAGAGACAACTGAATGGGAACATGTAACAAAGCGATACCAGTGCTATGGTAGATGTCTATAGACTGCAGCAGCTGCACAGGTGACATAAAGGAGGTAATAGGTGATTTTACCGGCAGTGAGTCAGAAACGTTTTCATAGAGGAGATGGGATGAGCTGAGTATATTCATAGGCAGGTGTTCATGAGAATGTGCAGGCCTATCAAAGCAGAGGCACCAATATTAACCACATCTTCAGAATGTTCTACTGGAACGAGCA
Source organism: Macaca mulatta (assembly GCF_049350105.2). Taxonomy (NCBI): domain Eukaryota; kingdom Metazoa; phylum Chordata; class Mammalia; order Primates; family Cercopithecidae; genus Macaca; species Macaca mulatta. The sequence goes on from NC_133419.1 coordinate 84,701,088, forward strand.
CTGGCCTTAGAGTCCAAATGCTTGCACTGTACTTTTGAGTCTGTGATTTCACATGCTAGGTATAACCTTGGGCTTGTCATGATGCTTTAATTTTCTCATGCAGACAGATAACCTCTGAGGTCCCTCCCAGCTCTGACCTTCTAGCAACAGGGCTTTTCTTCCCATCTACTGCACCTGACCAATAGTTATTGCAATTTTTCGATTACTCTTTATTCTAAAGATCCTAGCTGGCAACCCATAATTTTGCCAGGTGGTATCTCTCTGACAACTGAATATCTCTGTCTTATCTCTTCTCTTTAATCTATAAAAGGCCTCAACAGGGAGGAAACTAAATAGTAGTATCACTTTCCATCTTGGCTCCACTCAAGGACATTACTATTAGCATGTTTTCCATTTCTACTCCTCAAAGATCTCAGGTTTCTGGGGGGAAAGAATAAGTAGCTGCTTCTCTCTAAAAAGGAAAAAAAGGTAAGAAAGTTTTGCTATACTTCAATCCAAAAGAAAAAACTTGAGGAGGCTGATGTTCTTTATTTCCATCTTTTTATCATATTTCACTACATTTTAAAAATTTGTATAAATTTAAGGGGTATAAGTGCAGTTTTGTTACATGGATATGTTGCTTAATGGTGAAGTCTGGGCTTTTAGTGTAAGGATCACTTAAGGTACATTATATCTATTGGGTAATTTCTTATCCCTCATTCTATTCCCACCTTCTCATCCTTCCAAAGTCTCCAATGTTTATTATTCCATACATTATATAGCTCCCACTTATAAGTGAGAATATGTGGTATTTTGACTCTGTTTCTGAGTTATTTTACTTAAGATAATGGCCTCCAGCTCTGTCCTTACTGCTGCAAAAGACATTATTTCATTCTTTCTTATGGCTGAATAGTATTCCATTGCATACATGTACCAAATTTTCTTTATCCAATCATCCACTGATGGACACTGAGGTTAATTCCACATCTTTGCTATTGTGAATAGAGCTGCAATAAATATATGAGTGCAGGTATCTTTTTGATATGATGATTTATTTTGCTTTGGGTAGATGTCCAGTATTGGGATTGCTGGGTCAAATTTTTCTCTGCTGAATATATGAAAATCAGTTGAGTGCTGAAAAAGTGAAAGGCATTCCATCAGAATATAGGCTCTAAATAGGACAAGACACATTACAAAAGCCCGAGGCTTGCATTAATACAACTAGATTGTCCATCACCTTCTTTAACTAATGTCCCTTCTCCTAGACTATCTTCACTAAAGATAGTGACCAAAAACAGGCCCCTTTTTCAAGTTATGAGACATTATCACACAGAAATTAAAAGCTTAGATTCTAGAATCTAAAAGACCTGGATTCCATAACAGTTCTGCACTTACAAGCTGTTAGAATCCATCTTTGTTATGAATTACACACATTTGTGTAAGTGTCAAAATTACTTATTTAAACACTTAGTAGTAAGCAAAAGATTTTCTGCTTAAGCCTTGTTGAGAACCTGTTTTAATGTAAAGTATACATCTAATTATTTTATGAATACTATGAAGTTATAATGAGGCTGGTTTAAAATATGCAGTATTATAAAAAACTCATCATAGTTCATTATTCCTTTCTTTTAAATAAACACTCACAAACTATAAAAACAATTATTGATATTCTTAGTTAAGATTCTGAGTTTGGTAAGACCACTATTCCTATTATTCACCTGAATTTGTTCTACCAGTAAACTCTAATTTCAAGTTAAAATTTCTAATCTTAATTAAAAAACTTCTGAGCTCAGCAAATGCTAAATTATAGCTTCTACCACATAAAAGAATTAAATCAGTATACTATAATTTGTTCCATTCTTCATACTTATTTATTTATTTATTTTTTTATGAGGTGGAGTCTTGCTCTGTTGCCCAGGCTGGAGTACAGTGGTGCAATCTCGGCTCACTGCAACCTCCACCTCCCGAGTTCAACCAATTCTCCTGCCTCAGCCTCCCAAGTAGCTGGGATTACAGACACCTGCCACCATGCACAGCTAATTTTTGTATTTCTAGTAGAGGCGAGGTTTTGCCATGTTGGCCAGGCTGGTCTTGAACTCCTACCTTAGGTGATCCAACCGCCTTGGCCTCCCAAGGTGCTGGGATTACAGCTGTGAGCCACTGTGCAAGGCCCTTAAATAACTTTCTTTTAAAAAATGTTATCTGCCTTTGTTATGAAGTATTTATAACACACACAACTTTGGGTCTAGAAAAATAACCACAGACTTAATAACTATTATTTTTTTTTATTTTAATTAGAAAGCACAGGTTTTTTTGTAATTGGTAACTATTAGCTATAAAAGTATAATAAATTTTTATCAGTATTTCTGTCAGAAGAAAAAAAGAAAAATAGCTTAGGGTTCTTATATGTATAAAATAATTCTTTTCTATATACAAAATTGTCTTGATTAAAGGCTTTTGTAACAAAGGAACAAATATAGTTACTTAGCATGTGCAAAACTGGATTTGCCCCTGATTTGGAAGGAGCCCATTTTCTCTCAGCTTTGCTCCCTTGTTTTGCACCATGTGCAGGATGGAGAATAACAGGTGGTTTTAATGCATTCACTTGGCTCCAGCCTGATGCAGGCTGTTTTGTTCTTTGGGTTTAAATATTTCATGAGTTTGTACATGCTCTCTGAGAACAGTAAATGGCTTTAAGAGCACAATTGATCAATGGTTGTAAGGCATCATGATACACAAGGTTTTTTTCCCAACAAATCTCCTCTCTCACCTCACCACCTGTCTATGCAAATCATGTGGTCATTTGCCAGCAAGTGTCCAAAAGAATCAAGAACTCAAAGCACATAGCCAAAATATTTAGGGAAATAAAAACTGAGTGCTAAGCCAAAAGACGAGACTTTACAAATATGATGATCTATCCAGATAGTCAAGAATATTTTCTTTTACTTGGGTATAATATGACTGTATCATGAGGGAAAATATCAATGTTCTCCACTTCATCCCCTCTCTCTCCTCAGTCCTCTGCAGTTTTTGTTTTGTGTTCCACTATTACGCAAAAGTTGAACCCAAAATAATCAACAAAAGCCTTTTCACATTTAAATACAACGATCTTTCCCAGTCTTCATTCGCCCTGGCTTTCATATAGTATTTGGCACTGGAGTGACCACCCACCACTTGCAAGTTCCCTTCCCTTCCCTTCCCTTCCCTTCCCTTCCCTTCCCTTCCCTTCCCTTCCCTTCCCTTCCCTTCCATCACAGGTTCTATCCTTGCTAGTTTCCTCCCTACTGCTCTGTCCACAGCGGTGACGATCATTTATTTTACTCGTGCCAGATATGAATATTTTCCAAGCTCTGTCCCTTGTTGTTTTTATAATCTACCTGAGTTGTCACTTCACCCCCCACCCCCCGCTTTTTTTTTTTTCTGAGTAAATACTTAAGTATTGCCCTGGTCTCAATACATCTAAAACAGAACTGATCCTCTTGCCTAATTGTAACCATAATTTCCTTCAGTCTACCAGTCTACTTTATATCTCTGTTAAGGAGATTCTTTTTTTGTCATATACATTCTTTACATTTGTTATCAATTCCCACCATCCTATTTCATGTCCAAATTATCACTTTCTTAAGAACATTGGTATAACTTCCTAAAAATATTTATTCCCCTATTGATTTTCAACATCAATCTATTCTTCATATCCTTAGAGGTTTATTTTCCTAAAATGTTTCATCATGGAATTCTGCTGCTCAAGTAGCTGCAATAATTTTTTAATCCCCAGAGAACATTTCATGCCATCCACCACCTGTCCCCAACCTACCTTTCTAGCTAAATACCCTGTTTCTCATCTTCAAAAACATTTTCTAGCCAAGCAATTGTGCTGAACACCTCCTCCCTTTGGTATCTTTACTAATGCCACATACGCTGCCTTAAATACCTTAATTCAATCTATGTTTATTAACATTCTAATTAATGCAGAAAAATAGTTTTGAATGCCTAAAATTTCCCACGTGTGAGGTTAGGTCCTAGGGCTATAGTGGTAAACAAAACAAGGCCTCTGCCTTTACGGAGCTGCGTTCTACTGGGGGTGTGGCAAGCTTCCATTTTTACCAGCCAAACACTGTCTTGTCCATTAAATCAAAAATACTTTTCTTATCGATACCTTGGAAATCATAACTCTGTTATCTGCAGAAAAATGCTAATAATAATAAAAATGATAACTATTACTACTGCTGCTACTATTGCTACTACTGCATTTTGTTAAATATGTACTACATGCCAGACACTACCTTAAGTTCATCTAATAATTATAACAATTTTGAGAGCTTAGCATTTTAATGTTGATTTTACTATTAAAGAAGCTAGTTTCAAAGTTAAACAATTTTTTCAAGGTTATGCATTCACAAGCAACATGAAACTAGGAGAATCTTGTTCATCCTCATCGTTACTTAGTGACGGAAAGTATATGCTCAATATAAGTTTGTTGAACAAAATTAGCAAACGAGTGCCTATAAGGATGGAGAAAGAAATGGAAATATCTAGTGTCTGAATCCAGTATCTGATATTAAAACACTAATTTTTCTTTCTGGTCATACATAGCAGAGCACCTCTCTTACTATACTTGTGGTCTTCCTCTTGCCAGCTTCTTGTATTGTCATTTCTCTTCCCTGACATACTGTCCTCTTGCACAGATGGGGCACTATCTTTTAGATTTGTGTTTCTTTTATGACACCTATTGTAATTGAACTTATATTTGCCCATAGTAGCCGCATTATAAATTGCTATTGAAGAAATAAATGGATTGACTCTTATGCTAAGAGATTTTTTACTTGCTGTATATCTTTAAAATCCCTTTTATTCAAAAATCCTACCACTGTCACTTTCCAAAGGAGTAAACTGCCTGAATTTCTCTCTAATCATTTTACTTCAAATCCTGCTAACAATGAGCTGTATCCCTTTTCATCTAAATATAGGTCACCCTTTCAGCAGCTTTCAAGATCAATTCATCAATCAACAAATATTTATTGAGTGACTACCCCCACCTTCTTTGCTATCTCATATAATCTCTTTTCATCCCATTTAAAAAGCACATCACTATCTTCACAACCTTGGAAAAAGAGCTATAGAGCCACATCGCCCTGCTCTTTCATCTGAAGTTCTGTGATTTTGGAAAAATGCTCCAGGCTGCTTGTTACAACAAAGGTCACACCAATATTTCCAGATCAGCTACTAAGGGAAAGCATTCTGCTGCTTTATTTTTATTTCACCTTTTTCAAAGTACTTTAGGACCGTGACAAGGACTGCTTATTAATAGGTTTTGCCCCCTACCCCATGTCCAACCCAGCTGATAACATAGAAATGGTAAGGTTTAAAGTTGTTTATATCTAGGCCGGGCGCGGTGGCTCAAGCCTGTAATCCCAGCACTTTGGGAGGCCGAGACGGGCGGATCACGAGGTCAGGAGATCGAGACCATCCTGGCTAACACAGTGAAACCCCGTCTCTACTAAAAAATACAAAAAACTAGCCGGGCGAGGTGGCGGGCGCCTGTAGTCCCAGCTACTCAGGAGGCTGAGGCAGGAGAATGGCGTAGACCCGGGAGGCGGAGCTTGCAGTGAGCCGAGATCGCGCCACTGCACTCCAGCCTGGGCGACAGAGCGAGACTCCGTCTCCAAAAAAAAAAAAAAAAAAGGTTGTTTATATCTAACATTTTTAGACTATGCTAATAACAGTATTATTAATTTTCATACTATTTTCACATACATCATTGCATTGGATTCTTATAATGACTGTATATATTTCGATATTTTAAAAAATTTCCTGCAAGCAATAGCCATCAGTTTCCTCCACTTACTATCCCCCTCCCCCAGCAGACATGTACATACATGCCACACTGTTCTCTTTTAAGAAAGATGAAGAGGCAGAAATTAAATATGCCAATAGCAGACCTAGAAAAAAACTTAAATAATTGTAGTTAATATTTCTGAAGATTTACTATATGCTAAGCAGTAAAGCTTATATAATATATATTTACATATAATTATAGATAAGTATATTTCATATATAACATATAAGCTTTACCGCTTAGTGCATGTATATGTATATATACACATATACACATACATATATGCACGGGGAAGTTGTGTTCAATATTCATACAGAAGACTTGACTTACCCTGTTTTTCTCTGTTAGATTCAATTAACTTAGAAGTCTAAAGTGACAAAAAAGTATAAGCAATATATTTTTCAAAGAAAAATGTAGAAATTTCTACATATCTATTAGTGTTTCTCAGACTTGATCCAGGAGTTTGAAAGGGGTCACACATATTGAAGTTGTGATTATTATAATAGCTAGTCAGATTAAGGCATTCTGGACTCTGAGTTGTATGCACCAATTCTATCTCTAGATAGAAGTCCCAGAGATAGAATTTCTCTATCTCTGGACACCTTTCTTTGTTGACCTTTAAGTATCCTGTCACAGCGTGAACTAGGACGCTGATAGGATAAGTTTCTAACAGTGCATGCTTAAGCATAGCTCACCACTCTTGCTTGCTTGTTCACTCTCTCTCTTTTCTTTTCTTTTCTTTTCTTTTCTTTGTATCTTCTTGGAACAGGAAGACTCAAAAGGGTACCAGAAAAATTTTCACTTGCATTGTATTAACTAAACTACAGATACACTTTTAATATAGTAAACAAATGTTAATCAGACAACAAACTTTTAGCAAAAAGCACCAAGGATTGAAAGCAGTTGGTAGGACAGGGAGAAGAGATGGAAGAAAACTAAAATTTTATTTTCATCATACTCTTCTTTTTCTTAATGATCTTCTGCTTAGGATCATTTTGCTTGCCAAGTTTTCCCTGTATAATTCCTACTCAGCCTTTAAAAAAATCTTCCATGATTCTCCTCTCCTTCCATCTAATACCACCACAAACCCTGCCTTTCTTTCTCTAGTCCTCCTACACACTCTCATACACACATATGCATGCACACACATAGATAGGCCAGGCTCTGCTAATGCTGTTTCTCTGTGTTTATAGACTACTTCTGTAGATTCTTTTTGCTCTGATTATATTATCAGGCTGTGTTAAATATCAGCTCAAGCTTTGGATTCAGTCAGACATGTAAGCTAATCCTAAATTGGCCTCTTATTAATTTTTGTGACTTTAGAAAAGTTACATAGCCTGAGTTCCTCCTCAGTAAACTACGATACTAGTTATACTTACTTCAGTAAGGTTGTTAGGGATTATAAATGAAGTAAGAAGCAAAGCACAGTTCTCAACTGCTCATACTCTAGAAACATTTCCTACGTTTGACTCTGCCAGTTAAGAGCTGTGATATATCTGCCTGAGTTTTCTCATCTGTAAGTGGGGTTAAAACAAATATCAAGGGTTGTGAAGGTTAAATGAATTAGTAAATTAGTGTAAATTAAATGAATTAGTAAATTAGTGTAAATTAATTAGTAAAACACTTGGAACAGTACTCTAGCACATGATAAATGTTATTATTACACTGTTCATTATTATTATAGAATGGTGGAATAGGGAGCTCAGCAAATCCTGTCCCCAAAGAACAACTTTAAAGCTGGGTGGAAATTGTCAACAATAGCCATTTCTGGACTTTGAAAACTGACTAAGGACATATAGCAAAATGATTGATTAAAAATGATTGATTAAAAAAAAAACAACTGCTGAATGTTAGTTAACAATGGTGAGATTCTGTGTTGTTTCAGTCTGGGGCTGCACATTGCCCCATCTCTCCTCATCCCACAAAATTCTGTGGGTACAGTAGTTCTACCAGCAGAAAATGCTATGAAAACCATCAGCTTTACTGCCAGAGGGGACCAACTTCATTTGGAGCAGAATGTGGGAAAATCCCATGCATAGTTGTTGAAAACAATAGTGATTTCTGTGGCAAACATCAGAGAAAGCAAAAATGGAAGTAGTCTAAGGTTACAATACTGGCTGGTGCAGTCAACATGCTGTCTACAGTAGCCAGAAATTAACAGAACAATTTGGGTACTTAGAGAGGTATGTTAGGCTTTGAGAGCTCCTATATTTCCATGGCAGACTGGAAGTTTGAGTGCGTATGAAAGGTCATGCATATCCTCAGGGGACTACAGAAGGTCCTAGCAATCAACACATCCCTGTCTGAATGTGAGACCTTGCACAAATGCACAGGGGATAGGAAAAGGAAGGCCTATTCGAAAATAAAATCTCAGGCCAAGTTGTAAGCTGCTTGAATGTAAACACATTCCCTGGCCCACTCACAAATCCATTGGTGAAGGATGGAAGGCTTACTGGCTCAAGGTGTTTCAGCAAAACCTTTCACCAATCACTGGCTCACCATCTAGCTACATTGATCCAAAGGCACTGCTATAATGCCAGACATCAACAACATCAACAACAACAACAACAGACAGACTCATCAGAGATATCAGGAGCTATATATTGCAGGGGAAACAGAATCTACAGATATAGCATGTGACTAAACTAACATATAAAAACCCCCCAAATCTGGAGCCAGTAAGAGAGAAGAGGGCAAATCAGAATCTCTAATTGCTTTTATCTTATATGTTAGAGTTTTTAAAAAAATATAGGAGACATGCAAAAAAAGGAAAGCATGATGATCCATAAATAAGAAAGTAGGCAATAAATAGAAGTTATTTCTCAGGCATTCTAGATGTTGGAATTAGCTAACAAAAACATCAAAGCAGCCATAAATATGTGCAAAGAACTAAAAGAGCCATTTTAAAAAATTAAAGGAAAGTATGACAACAATGACACATCAAATGGAAAATATTAACAAAGACATTGAAATTATAAAATAAAATCTCATGAAAATTTTGGAGTCAAAAACTGAATAAATTTGCTAGAGTTGGGGACTGATGGCCTACTACATAAACAGCTTAGAAGTTGCCATTCTGTTGTAACAACAAATAAAAAGCTAAACAAACTGACAAATCAACTACTATTGTTAGATCCATCAGAGAAGTTAAGTTACAAGGCAAATCACTGTCCCCAAAACTAGAGATAGTTAGACACAAAGAATCACCAATTATCAGAGCAAAAACCAATGGGCAGATACCTCCTTGGGAACCAGTGCCAGGGTAGAAAAACCTAAACTATAATTGATGAATTGCTAAAGGCTCAATGTGAACAACTCTGAGAGTCATAAACTCCAGGGGGACCTGTCATAGGGCTGCCACACTTTTCTGAGTTTTACCGCGAAAAGCTCTATGAGGCCTTCATATTGAATATTAGAAGAAAGTCTACTAGTGCTTCAGGCAGGGAAGAGGAAAAGGAATCATTTTGAAGTTAGAGCATTCAGTGCCTCTTAATAAAGGCTTCCCTCAGGAGAAATTACTTACCTAACCTATCGGGGTTTTATCAGGGCCTAACATAACTGGGGAAAGGGAAATACCCAAGTCCAGACCCTCTAGCCATCCTGTCTCACCTAAAATTGGGGGTAAGGAGGACAACAGAGAAGCACTGGTGAAATTTACAATCCAGATAGACAAAATCACCAAAATGCTGAAACCTAATCACAGGAATAAAGCATGCTTTCCTCCCCAATACCTTAACACTACATTACCAAAGATCTATTCAAAGCAGCTCTTTTACTTAGTTCATTATGTCATTTTAAACAAAAAATGACAAGACATACTAAAAATTAAAAAAATACAGTATGAAGGGACTCAACAAATATCATAACCAGAGTCAAATATGGTGGAAATATTTGAATTATGATTAGTATACGAAAGGCTTTAATGAAAAAACTAGACAACATGCAAGGACAGATGAATAATGTAAGCAGAGAGATAAATTCTAGGAAAGAATAAAAATGGAATGCTGGAGGTAATATAGTAAAGAAATTAGGAATGCTTTTGATGGTCTCTTTAGTAGACCTTACATGGCTGAGAAAAGAATCCCTTAGTTTGAGGTTACAATAATAGAAACTTCCAAAATTGAAAAACAGAGAAAAAAAGACATGACACAAAACAAAACAAAATAAGCAGTAGAGAATATTTAAGAAATGTGAGACATCTACAAAGGTGTAACATAAGCATAATAGAAATTCCGGAAGGAGACAAAACAGAGAAAGAAACAGAAGCAATATTTGAAGCAAAATGACTGAGGATTTCACCCAAATTAGTGTCAGACAACAAACTACAGATCCAGGAACCTCAGAGAATACCAAGCAGAATAAATGCCAAAACAAACAAACACACAATCAAACAGAAAATCCTCCTACTCCCAATAAATTACATCTAGGCATATAACATTCAAACTTCAGAAAATCAAGGATCATATATACAATCATATTACATATACATATGATTATATATAAGTGAAATGAGTAATACAAGAAACTGTATGGAGGAATTGGGAATACTTTGTTATAAGATACTTATACTATTTGTGCAGTGGTGGAGTGTTATTTGAAAGTGAACTTGGATTGGTTGTAAATGTGTAGTGCAAATTCTATGGCAACCATCAAAAAAGTAAAAGAAGAAGTATAATTGATATATTAACAAATAAAATAAATAATACAAAATGCTACTTAAAACCAAAAAAGGCAGAAAAAGTGTGGAAGACAAAATTAGGATGAAAGAACAAGACAATAATTAGAAAATGGTAACAGATATGGCAGATATTAATCCAAGTAGTAAATACATCAATAATCACTTTAAATATCAATGGTATAAATACATCAATTCAATAGCCAAGATTTTCAAAGTAGACTAGATTAAAAAGCAAGACATGACTGTATGTTGTCTACAAGAAAAACACCTCAAATGTAAAGAGAACTATAGATAAAAAGTAAGTGAATGGAGAAAGATATGTGGTAATAACACTAACCAAAAAAAGAGGGAGTAGCTATATTAATTACAGGCAGAGCAGATATCAAAGCAACAAAAATTATCAGAGATAAATAGAGGCATTATATAATAATAAAGTAGTCAATACTTGGAGAAGATGTAACAATCCTTAATATGTATGGGCTGAACAACAGAGTGCCAAAATACATGGGGGTAAAATCCTATAGAATAGCAAGGAGAAATAAATGAATCCACTATTGTAGCCGGAGACTTGAACACCCCTCTATCAAAAATGGATGGGTCTAGCAGGCATAAAATCAGTAAGGATATATTTGAACTCCATGGAACCATCAAACAACTGATATAATGCACATCCATAGACTACTTCATTCAATGACAGCAAATTACACGTTCTTCTCAAACTCACATGAAACAGTCACCAGTATAGACCAAATTCCAAGCCATAAAACAAACCTTAACAAGTTTAAAAGAATAGAAATGATACAATGTCTGCTCTTACACCACAATATAATTAGACTAGAAATCAATAATGGGAAGAGAGCTGGAAAATTATGAAATACATGGAGATTAAACAACACATGGGTAAAAGAAGAAATCTGAAGAGAAATTGGAAAGTATTTTGAACTAAATGAAATTGAATACATGATGTTTTATCCAGCCTGGGCAACATAGGGAGATCCCATCTCCTAAAAAAAAAAGATAAAAGAAAAAAAAAAGGCAGTCATGGTGGCTCATGCCTGTGGTCCCAGCTACTTGAAAGGCTGAGGCAGGAGGATCATTTTCCCAGGAGGTCAAGGCTACAGTGAGCACTGATCATGACACTGCACTCCAGCCTGGGTGACAAAATGAGACCCTGTCTCAAAAAAGAAAAAAAAAAAAAAGAAAAGAAAAGAATAGAAAATACAATGTATTAAAATTCATAAGCTTCAGTAGTAGCAGTGTTTAGAGGGAAATTCATAGCATTGAATGTATATAAATGAAGAAACATCTAAAATCAATAATCTAAGTTTCTACTTTAGAAAACTAGAAAAGGAAGGGCAAATTAAATCCAAAGTAAGCAGAAAAAAAAAATAAAAGTTACAGAAGATCAAGAAAATTGAAAACAGAAAATCAATATGGAAAATCAACAAAATCCTGGCTACTTTTTGAAAAGATCAATAAAATTGATAAGCCTCTAGCTAGGCTAACTAAGAAAAAAAGATGAGAAAATTGCTAATATTAGAAAAGAAACAGGAAACATCACTACCGATTTCATGGTCATTAAAAAGATAAGAGAATATACTGAATAACTTTATGCAGACAAATTTTATAATCAAAGTGAAACGAACTGTTTTGTTGAAAGACACAATGTACCACAACTCAAAGAATATAAAATAGACAATCTGAATAGGCTTATATCTATTGAAGAAATTGAATCAATAATAACCTTCCCAAACAGAAAGCATCAGGCCCAGATGGGTTCACAGGTGAATCCTAACAATCATTTAATGAATAAATTACACCAATTCTCTATAATCTCTTCCAGAAGAGAGAAGCAGAAAAAATACTAACTCATACTTTCTAACTCATAAAATTTTCAACAACAAAAGTGAACTATACTGTTAACTATGGACTTTGAGTGACAATGATGTGTCAATATAGGTTCATCAGTTGTAACAAATTTACCACTCAGTTGGGGATGTCAGTGCAGGTGTGAGGGGGGCCTGTGTGTGTGTTAGGTGGGGAGGAAGTATATGGTAACCCTTTGTACTTTCCATTTAGTTATGCTATGAACCTAAAACTGCTCTTAAAAATTTTATTAATTAAAAAAATTCACTAGAGCAGCTCAACAGTAGATTTGAGTTGACAAGAAAAAGCATAAGTAAACTTGGAAATATATCAATGGAAATGCTTCTAAGTCAAGACTGCTAAAAACAATTCAGTCTTTTGTTTACTTGGGATTTTCTTTATTTCCCTTTGAATTTTGAAGGATTGTTTTTCTGGATCCAAAATTCTTGGTTATCAGTTCTTTTAGCATTTTAGATATGTTATTCCAATTGCCTGTGGCCTTTATTGTTTCTAATGATAAGTCAAATGTTAACTTTATGTAGTTACCTTCTCTGTGATAAGTTGGTTTTCTCTTGCTGTTTCTAAGATTTTATCTTTGCCTTTCACTTTTGTGCATTTGAATACTACATGTGTAGTTGTGGATCACTTTGCATTTATCCTGCTTAAAGTTTGTTGAGTTTTTTAAGTATGTAAATGAATGTTTTTCATCAGCTTTTGGAAGTCTGGGGCCTTTATATTTTCAAATAATTTTTCTATCCATTTCTTTTGTTTTTATTTCTCTGTACTTCCATTATACATATATTGGTGTGCTGTCCCACAGGTTTCTGAAAATCTATTCATTTTTCATTAAAAATGAATGCAAATGTAAACCTAAGAGAGCTGGAGCAGCTATACTGATATCAGACAAAGTAGAATTTAGGACAAAAAAAGTCTTACTAGAGACAAAGAACATTTATAATAATACAGCCAATTCATCAGAGAAAGAAAATAATTATTATTAATAGTAATACCATATAATAGGTATTCAATAAATATTTGTTAGATTGAAGTTTGTCAGACCTAAATCTTTCAGGCTGGGCAAAATCCTAGGGGCATTATGAACAACCTCTAATACCCCACAGAGTTCTACGAATATTAGATAAGTTAGCATACGATCCGTCTCTGAACACTCCTCCTGTTTAGATTGCCAGTTCACATTATAGGCTCCAAATATAATAAGAATGAAAGAGAATGGATTTTTTAAACAGTATATTTATATAATCGATTTGCCAACATTATCAGCTTCATTAAAGTAGTAGTATTACGTTAAACATTGAATTAAGGCTGGAAAATTATTTTTGAACCAGAAATAAATAAGCTTAGGTAAGTGAATGGTAGCTAAAAATTACCTGCTGGTAGCAAAGCTGTAAGTATAATTGCTAAAAATATCTTTCTAAAAAGATTTATGTACCTCTCACAGTTGTCCATCTCAACTGGCTTTTAATCTTGTAACCAGAAAGAAGTATGGTAAGTGCTAAGGGCATTAATAAATTTCACTTGACACTGATGTTTAACGAGTTTGCCAAAATTCCCAAGGATAACTTTTAAGTACAAAATAAATTAAATATTATATCTTTATATAAATATATAAGTATATATAAATATAAATTAAAATTGAGATGCAGACATTTCCTGCTGAAATAAAGTGAGAAAGTGATAGCATTATTTCTTACTAAAAATTGGTAATAACAGAGCTGTTATATCTTTATTATATTCGTTATTGTGATAATACTTTTCCAGTTATCTAGACTTACAAAAGAAGGCAAATAAAATGTGGTTTCTACTTCCAGAGCATATATTTAGTTGTAAAGGCTCTTGAAAGTGGTTTGTCAATTTTCTTTGAAATCAAGGAGCTTATAAAAATTCAGAGGCAGTATACTTCTGTGGATTTTCTCCCTTGTCATCACAAGGAATAAAAGAAGCATCCCCCTTGTATGAGTTAGAAATCAAACCTTACCAAGGACTGTTTCACCCAACTGCTGTTTTGGAATTTGGACATCTTAGAACCAAAAGAGAAAATGCATTTTACACTCACAAGAACCGATTTTTTCTTATGTCTAGCTCCAAGAAAAATTTTCCCTCAGTGTTGCTAAGTATTCCTGGTATTGTCATCAGTAAAATCTGCTCATATGAACAGGATTTTAGGGTAAAAAAAAAAAAAAGACTGCTTTACACCTCTTGTCTGTTAAAGGTAATGATGGGCATCTGGATGAGAGTTAGTGGTAAAGACCTTCAGGCTACGTAAAACCATTAATCAATAGAACAGGAATATTCCCTGGCTAATTTATCTGACTGTTTTAAACACAGGACTAAAAAATAGGAAGTGCTCAGCATAAGGGAAATTGCCTTGGCAACATGGCATGTATTCTTTTGGAGAGATTTGTAGAAAGACTCTAAAATGTAACCACTACTGCCTGAAATCTGTGCAGAATGCCCACAGCTTTCAATTTTTCCCAATATCAAATAGGATACAATTATTGCTTCTGGTTTCCAGTCAACATTCAAATCCATTTGAAAGCAGATTCCTATAAAGTTGCCTCTATCCAAATATGCAAAGTGGTCTTATGAAAAATAACATTTATAACCCAAGATCCAGTTACCAGAGCACGAAACAGTTTTAGCAAACTTGAGGGAGCCACTTAGACTTCAAAATATAGTTATACACTTTAGGTGTATATGTTTGTATGGGGGTATATGCAAGGAAAAGCATTTGAATACTCAATATGCTTGTCTATCTAAAACTCTGAATTTTAGGAAACTAACAATTTAGAATTTATTTTTAACCTCTCATTTACAGTCACAGTTTTAAGTAATAAGCATTAGTTTTCATGATTGCATCTCCAGATGCTCTCACATACATTATCTTACTATGAATTAAGAATGATTTTATCTCCACTTTAAATATGAAGAAACTGAGGCTTAGAGAGTTTAACCACATTGACCAAGTTCAGCTAATAAATGTATGGTGTTGAGCAAGCATTCTTGTTTTTTACCTCCTGGTTCCAGACTCTCTTAGAATCTTTGGGAACTTCAGCGAATTTTCCCAAGATTGCAAGAAAATTTCTTCCCACTGAGCTAATATTGGAGTTAAAAATAAAGACTTATTCCTTATAAAAACTGGCTTCAAAATTGCAAAGCCAAAGCCACAGCTCTCCCTAAATATTCTATTTTGCTCCTCCCACTTCTTCAACGGGAATGCTTTGGCAAAGACGTGCTTATTCTTTTGCCAGATTATCCCTAAAGAAGCATCCACTAAGCAAAAAGCCTGGACTCAGTGATTATTTATTTTTAAAAAGCGGGGGGACAGTCTGTAGTAAGGCTTGCCTGAGTATACCCTCAATAATCACCCAGAGCCTTCTTTTTGAAAGCCTTTTGAAGTGTCACTGATTTCTGTTTCACTAGCAGAAAAGTTTCACCAAAGAGTAGTAAGCTGTGCAGTGAAGCCCATTAACTAATAAAATTTCCTTGTTTATTCATCTACTCAAATATGTCTTGGACTACCAGGTTCTGGAAATATTGAACACTGCAGATTCAAAGATGGTCAGTTCTAACTTTAGGACAATGGATGGATGGTTGATGCCACTGCCTTACTGCTTAAGCAACTTTCAAGAATGTTGGGTAAATAATGAAATTAAGTCAGAAATCAAGAAGACATACATGCAGCCGACAAACATATAAATAAAAAGCTCAACATCACTGATCATTAGAGAAATGCAAGTCTAAACCACAATGAGATACCATCTCACACCAGTCAGAGTGACTATTATTAAAAAGTCAAAACACAACAGATGCTGGCAATGTTGTGGAGAAAAAGGAACACTTTTACACCATTAGTGGGAGTGTAAATTAGTTCAATCACTGTGAATGTGTGAGGACCCTTCAAGGACCTAGAGGCAGAAATACCATTTGGCCCAGTGATCCCATTACTGGGTATATACCCAAGGAATAGAAATCATTCTGTTATAAAGATACATGCACATGTGTGTTCACTACAACACTATTTACAATAGCAAAGACAAGGAATCAGCCTAAATTCCCACCAATGATAGACTGGATAAAGAAAATGTGGCACATATACACCATGGAATACTATGCAGCCATAAAAAGTAATGAGATCATGTCCTTTGCAGGGACATGGATGAAGTTGGAAGCCATTATTCTCGACAAATTAATGCAGGAACAGAAAAACAACTACATGTTCTCACTTATAAGTGGGAGCTGAATGATAAGAACACATGGACACATGATGGGGGAACAACACACACTGGGGCCTGTCAGAGGGGCCTATTGGGGCATCAGGAAGAATAGCTAATGGACACTGGGCTTAATACCTAGGTGATGGAATGATCTGTGCAACAAACCACCATGGCACACGGTTCCCTATGTAATAACCCTGCACATCCTGCACATGTACCCCAGAACTTAAAAATTAAAGAAAAAAAAAAAAAAGCTCAGAGACTAGTGTGAAGTATAAGCAGCAGAGTAAGGTAAATGTCAAGATAGAAAGACGGTAGTATGAGAGTCCATAAAAGATGCATATAGCCCTGTTTGGATTAAAGGAAGAAGCCAGATAAAGGTCTTACACAAGTGGTCATGCTTAGTCCGGAAAGTTAAATAGTCAATACAACAGTGAATTGGGGAGAGAGTAAAGTATACTCTAGAAGTTTATTTAGAATTCCAGATAAGTGACTCAACATACATAAAAACAGAAATAAAAAGATATAAGCATCTAATGCACTCCTTGTACTACAAGGACTTTACTATGACTAGAAAAGGTTACAAAGTTTAAATTTTGTAGTTTCCA
This sequence comes from Macaca mulatta, assembly GCF_049350105.2. Lineage (NCBI taxonomy): Eukaryota > Metazoa > Chordata > Mammalia > Primates > Cercopithecidae > Macaca > Macaca mulatta. Next base: position 84,718,290 of record NC_133419.1, read on the forward strand.
AATTGCATCCGATTTAATGTACATCAAGGTTATAAAGTTGGATTTGGAACCAGAAACCAAGTCAAACCATGCATTACTGGGTCTTTTTCCCCCTCTAGAATTGTTAGTGATGATGCCATGTGTTGAAAAGTCAAATCAAAGAAGCATAATTCTTGGAACTTCTCCTTATTATATAAGTCATGTTGCATCCATAAGTTTTCTGAAGTAATTCAGAGTTGCACAATTTTCAGACATTTTAATGTTTTGAGAACATGAAAATTTCTTTTTCAGAGAAGAAAACTGGCTAATATATACATTCAGTGGGAATAGCAACTGCCTGGGCTGCTTCTGGAGGCCCACAGGCATTCCCTGTTTGGAGATGCACAATCTGCCATGTTCTGGAGCTAAAAGGAAAGGATAGTTAAGTGACCTTTTGGCCAACATTTCCTTCCAATCAAAATCACTTCCTTCCTCTTCTCTCACTCCCTTGTCAACTGGTAAGTTTCTCTCAAGATTTCAGAAAAATAGGACCAGTTATCCTAAAAATCTAGTTGGATATACTAGTTTATTGATAAAGTTTATTGATAAAGAATGCTGGTCAATTCGTATTGCACATATCAAAATAAACACGTTCATTAAATATATACTGATCAAACTTTGAATAACTTTAAGGGAAGAATAAAGAACATCAGTTCAAAAAAAAAAGGATAAGAAGTTAAAACTTTGTTCATTTAAATTGCAGTTTGGTTTGTGGTCTAGGAATCTGAAGACCTGGATCCTAGCCCTGACTCTATTGCCTACCAAATGTGCAATCTGGAGAAAATCAGATTTTCTTTTATGTGGATTTCAGTTTCTGAATTTATATACTTAGGTAACTGAGTTTTGATCTCTGTGTTTTCTTCTAATGTGTAAAACATTCATATCAGAAATTTTAATTTTAAGACCAAAGGAAAATTATTGTTCCTGTGACTTTGCAAGATATGACTCCACATAGAATTATTCAAATGGACTATCTTAGTCTTTCCTTTCTGAGTCTACTGTGTATTATTTTAACTGGCACTCAGAAAGAAAAATAATTTGTATATAGCTGCCTTTTAAAAGGAAAGAATGCCAGATTTGTGGACAAGATGATTTTTATTACTCTTTCAAAAACTACATTAGAAACTGCAGTAGAACATTATTTCATTTGTTAAAGAAGCTTTGCCCAAAATTCCTCAAAGTTAAAACACCATACACATGGGAACTAGAAAAGCCTGGTTTGCAAATGAACTAATACAAATATCCAAAATTAGAACTTTCTGAAATACCTTATCACACCATTTATGACACTTTCTTAAAGAAAAGTCTTAGCTGGAAAAAGCAGCTTACATTAAATAATTGTTTCAGGGATCCTGAAACAGATGGCAATTAACAGTTAATAAATAATCATTGACAACTGCATACAGTCTGTTACTCGAAGCCACAAAGTGGGTAGAGAAAGTGGAGTGGTAGGGAGAACTGTGGACATTTAGTTAAGCTTAACATTCTGGCAAACAACTCATGAACCAACTGTAATTTGTGTATAGAACCTTCTGTTAAATCTGCTGCTGAAACTTAAAAAAAAAAAAAAAAAAAAAAATGCTGAGCACAGAGTAACATTTTGGAATTTCCCCAGGCTACTCTTATCAACTAGCCCCATTTGTTATAAAAGTGGGTCATTCTAATAGCACTATACAGATTTGCTAGAATATAAATGAAAATTTAAAAGGACACATTAATCCAAAGCATTCCATTAAGATACTACTGTTGCACACCGGACAAGTAGGAAAACTAATGTAATACGGAAGATAGGGAAAAGGGGAAATATATTCTACACCCCCAGGTAAAAACTAAGGTAGATTATAAGGAGAAAATATTTTTAGTAAGCAGGAGTGGGTGGGTATATGAGTTTCCTTCTAGATAACTTTTGAAAGTTGGCCTCCACATAATGGTAAGATAATTTGGGGTTTGCTAAGTAACAACAACATCTAAAACATATTCTGAGTAAAGTTAACAGCATCTAATATCTGTCCTTTAAAAAAGTACATGCATGTAAAGAATATATGGGCCTTTTCTATAATGAGATATTTTATTTTTCGATCAGAAGAAATTGGCAAAGAAAGTCCGGGTGCAGTGGTTCACACCTGTAATCCCAGCACTTTGGGAGGCTGAGGCGGGCGGATCACGAGGTCAAGAGATCAAGACCATCCTGACAAACACAGTGAAACTCGTCTCCACTAAAAATACAAAAAAATTAGCTGAGCATGGTGGCATGCGCCTGTAGTCCCAGATACTTGGGAGGCTGAGGCAGGAGAATTGCTTGAACTCGGGAGGCTGAGGCAGGAGAATTGCTTGAACCTGGGAGGTGGAGGTTGCAGTGAGTCGAGATCATACCACTGCACTCCAGCCTGGGTGACAGGGCGAGACTCTGTCTCAAAAAAAAAATTAAAACCAAGAAAAAAGAAAAAGAAATTGGGAAGAAAGGCAATATAAATCAAATATTTCTTATGAATTAAACTATATTGACATCTCAGAGGACCCCAAATATAAACACTCCTAATTATGATGAATACAATACACATTCCTCTTTAGGTTCTGCCAACTCTTTAGAAATTGTTTGGGGAAAGAAAGAAATATTCCTACTTGAAATCATAATAAATTATACATTAGAAACTACTTCATTTAAATGTGTGCTTTAAAAATAAATTAGTGAATTTTATCAATGGAATAATGATTTTTATATCTGCTGAAGTGGCTAACAGTACATGTAGTTGATAGGTCAGTTAATCAAATAGAATTTATTGAGCGCCTAACTTCTTGGACAGTGGTACTGGGATATCTATATGACAACATAATTAATGGAATCCTAGACAGTCATCGTTGAAGAATAATAAATTAGGACTACATCCCTGGCTCCGAACTCTGGCAGGAGCTTAGGAAGGGAACATTCATCACTACAATCATGGATCTAAATAGTGATTCAGGGAGGCCAATTTTAAGAAAAAACAACCCAGCCACATCACCTGGTGTTAGATTAGACCTGAGATTCAAAGATATTAAACTAACACGTAAGCGGGACAGAGAGAAGATGCCTGGATGGGAAGTGTATAGTGATGATTAAAACAGGAACTTCGGATCCGACAGTGAGGGTTAAATGAGTCAAGATGTGAAAAGAGTGCTTAGAAGAACGGCTGGCATATAATAAATAATGAATAAGTATTCATTGTTATTACACACTGAACCATCCATCCTAAGAGTAAAGTGAATGCAACTAATTCTCTCTGTCTTCTATGGAGTACTTCGAAATTATTCTCCACATTTTGATTAAACCTCATATTTGATTTTATTAGAATTTTACCTGAGAAAGAAACACCATAGTTTGTTCTGGGTCCTGTGCTGTACAGGGAATAGCCTACAGTCTTCTACAGGTCAAATTAAACTATTGTGACCAGTTTTGCTGAAATTATGGTCAGAAAAACAATAATGTAGATGTTTCATAAGAAATATCATCCTTGGGCCGGGCGCGGTGGCTCAAGCCTGTAATCCCAGCACTTTGGGAGGCCGAGACGGGCGGATCACGAGGTCGGGAGATCGAGACCATCCTGGCTAACACGGTGAAACCCCATCTCTACTAAAAAAATACAAAAAACTAGCCGTACGACGTGGCGGGCGCCTGTAGTCCCAGCTACTCGGGAGGCTGAGGCAGGAGAATGGCGTAAACCCGGGCCGGCCACTGCACTCTAGCCTGGGCAGCAGAGTGAGACTCCGTCTCAAAAAAAAAAAAAAAAAAAAAAAAAAAAAAAAGAAATATCATCCTTTGTTCCACTGTGTCCCTATTGAAGCTTGCACAACTTTTGAATTTTTTATGATAGCACTGATCCAATTACTCTACCTTTGGGCAAGGGTTGTTGTTATTTGTTTCTCTTCCTCAAGATAAGAATCCTACCTCACCAGAGAATCACCAACATATAGAGGAATACTCAGGAAATATTTGTTGAATGGATTAATGGCCAAAGGACCACAGACTCAAAGTTGGAAGAACCAGAGACAATATAATTCTTCATCCTATTTCACATGCAAGGAAACAAAAAACTTACATAGGGTTGAAACCAACTGAATCTGGATGGGGAATCAACCATTCGATGATTATATTAGGGCAATGTTTCTCTTCCTCCTACACTATCCTTTCTCTTTTCCCTTCTCTCACTCTCTATGTCCTTTCCCTCTACTCTCTATTTATTTATTCATATATATTTTTTGAGATGGAGTCTTGCTCTCTCACCAGGCTGGAGTGCAGTGGCACGATCTCGGCTAACTGTAATCTCCACCTCCCAGATTCAAGCGATTCCCCTGCCTCAACCTCCCAATTAGCTGAGACTACAGGCACTCACCACCACGCTAGAATAATTTTTTTTTCTTTTTTTTTTTATTCTTGTACAGATGGAGTTTCACCATGTTGGCCAGGATGGTCTTGATCTCTTAACTTTGTGATCTGCCTGCCTCGGCCTCCCAAACTGCTGGAATTACAGGCGTGAGCCACTGTGCCCGATCTTCCCTCTACTCTTCTCTGCCTACTCAATATTTCTCTGCCTCCCCTTTGGAGTTGAGTCTTTCTGAAAGCAAGATGCTACGCGCAAAGAGGCCCTGTAGTTACACAGTGCTGGGCTCAAACTTTAACCTTGTCACTTACATTAGCTCCTCAATAATTCCAAACCTCAGTGCCCTCATCTAGAAAACTGAGATAAAAATCCATACCATGTAGAGTAATTATGACAATTCTTAATCAATACATGTTTGCATATATGTCACTTCCTCATGAGACTTCTGCAGCAACCTCTCTAGTGTAAGCCACGTTCCTATGTTATATGCTCTGATGATGCCCTCTACTTTTCTTTGCAGCTTTTAACATAATTATAATAAATTATGTGTGTGTTTGTTTATTTAATATTGTTTTCTTTCATTAGATTATTAAGCTCCATAAGTACAAGGAACATGTCTGCTATATTTGCATTTATAATTCCAGGACATAGAAATCCTCACACAATTCAACAAACAATGAATACATGTTGGATGAGGGAATAAAGAAAACAAGTGCTTAACACAAAACCAACACCAAAATAAAATGATTTGTATGAAGATTAAATGTATTAAATCAATGAAATCAGGGAAAAGATAAAAAAGCCATCAAATATTTATTCCCAGTAATTTTTTAAAAAATTTAACCCAATTTCAAGAAAGGCTTCATTCTTTTGAGTGCTTTTTAAAATTTTTAGCTCAGCATTAAATAAGTGTCAAGTTACTTTTATATCTCATTTGGAAGATAAGAGTAATAAAACATGGTCCCCTTTGCTATCTGACCCAAGAGACAACAAACAACTTATAATCAATGTCACAGGAACTCAAGAGACAGAAAAGATTGAACTGGACTACCATAGATGGATATAGGGGTAAGAGAAAAAGAAATCAGGACATCATAGGCAAGGAGAACTGTGTGAGAAAGTGTTGAGTGGCCAAAACAACTCTCAAAAGTATGAAAGCCAATTATAAGGCCTGTTTGTACTGTAAAAAGAAAAATACTACTGAGGAATAATGGAGTATACTACAGGGAATGAGATGCAGAGTATTATTTCCTAGTGAGTTTTCAGAAATAAAATTTTCTTCTGCTGCTAACAGGAAACTTGAAGAATTTTAAATAATTTAACTAACTGGTATTTTAGGAAGATTGACTTTCAGTATATGTGCCAGTATAATTTACTTTAAATTAAAAGAAAGTAGTTATTTCTGTCATTTAAATTTATGTTTATAGAGTGTTTCCTAAAGAAACTAGGTTAGAAATTAAAATAATGGGATCTAATTAAACTAAAGAGCTTCAGTACAGCAAAAGAAACTACCATCAGAGTGAACAGGCAACCTACAGAATGGGAGAAAATTTTTGCAATCTACTCATCTGACAAAGGGCTAATATCCAGAACCTACAAAGAACTCAAGCAAATTTACAAGAAAAAAACAAACAACCCCATCAAAAAGTGGGCAAGGGATATGAACAGACATTTCTCAAAAAGAAGACATGCATACAGCCAACAGACACATGAAAAAATGCTCATCATCACTGGCAATCGGAGAAATGCAAATCAAAACCACAATGAGATACCATCTCACACCAGTTAGAATGGCAATCATTAAAAAGTCAGGAAACAACAGGTGCTAGAGAGGATGTGGAGAAATAGGAACACTTTTACACTGTTGGTGGGATTGCAAACTAGTTCAACCATTATGGAAAACAGTATGGCGATTCCTCAAGGATCTAGAACTAGACGTGCCATATGACCCAGCCATCCCATTACTGGGTATATACCCAAAGGATTATAAATCATGCTGCTATAAATTAGACACATGCACATGTATGTTCATTGCGGCACTATTCACAATAGCAAAGACTTGGAATCAACCCAAATGTCCATCAGTGACAGATTGGATTAAGAAAATGTGGTACATATACACCATGGAATACTATGCAGCCATAAAAAAGGATGAGTTTGTGTCCTTTGTAGGGACATGGATGCAGCTGGAAACCATCATTCTCAGCAAACTATCACAAGAACAGAAAACCAAACACCGCATGTTCTCACTCATAGGTGGGAACTGAACAATGAGATCACTTGGACTTGGGAAGGGGAACATCACACACCGGGGCCTATTATGGGGAGGGGGGAGGGAGGAGGGATTGCATTCTGAGTTCTACCTGATGTAAATGACGAGTCGATGGGTGCAGCACACCAACATGGCACAAGTATACATAAGTAACAAACCTGCACGTTATGCACATGTACCCTAGAACTTAAAGTAGAATAATAATAAAATAATAATAATAAAATAAAATAAAATAAAATAATGATGGCTGGGTGCAGTGGCTCACACCTGTAATCCCAGCACTTTGGGAGTTCAAGGCAGGTGGATCATTTGAAGTCAGGAGTTGAGATCAGCCTGGTCAACAAGGTGAAACCCCGTCTCTACTGAAAATACAAAAATTAGCAGGACATGGTGGCCCACACCTCTAATCCCCTCTACAAGGGAGGCTGAGGCAAGAGACACGCTTGAACCTGGGAAGTAGAGGTTTCAGTGAGCCGAGATTACCACACTGCACTTCAGCCTGGGCAACAGAGCAAGAATCTGTCTCTCAAAAAAAAAAAAAAAGGAAGAAAGAGAAATTAAAATAATGATCATTCCAATATATATTTTTAAATAGAAGGTTTGAACCATATGTTGAGTAATTTTATACTAAGGTATGACCCAAGGTATATTAAATATACAGGAGAAGTGAAGGTTGATTTCCAAATTATCTCTAGGTCCACACACCTAATATATTCATTTCCTTTGAATGGGTCCCTAATGACTCTTACATTATGCCATTTTTCAAAAGGAAGGCTCTGTGATGTGTGAGGTGATCTACATATATAATCAAAATATAAAACAGAAATCATTCATGCATAAAATTATGATAGCATAGTTAAAACTCAATGAATTTGTATTGCCATTTTTTAAATTTGTTCTCCAGAAGTTAAGGATCTTCTATTATTCAATCCAGGACCAGGACAATGGAAAGAATGACATCATGTTTTCCATGCCATCCAGGAAAAGGAATCAAATACAAGTCACTAAAAAAGCCTCCAAAGAGTCAAGACACAATTAAACATTTTAAAAAGGAAGGTAATTAAGCAGAAGATATTTTAATACTATTAGGCTTAAAAATGATGTTTAGGAGTTTTAACAAAATTTTTCATATGAAACGGAAAACAATCTAAATGTTGACAACAAAGCGTGGCACACTAGTGACTAATAAAAATTCTAAAGCTATATTATGTCCCAGGTATTCATTCAATTAAGTAACTAGATAAACAGTTATTCTTAGCACATGCTGTCTGCCAAATAATTCTGGTCGTGTTTTATAGGTCATCCTAGAGTTTCCCAGATATTTTCACTAAAATACTTCTCAGGGACTACAGAATAATTACATATGGAGATGTAGGATTTGGAGGGATGGCTTCCCCAGCCCCACCCCAAATTTATTATCATTTCATATTTCATCTTTAAAAATATTTTTTAAAATATGTAATTAAGATACTTTTCTCTCAAAACTCCACATAATGATCTAGGAAAGTCAGCTATACTTCTTCTGGGTTTGTGTACCTTCTTGGACAACTTCTGTATAAATACAGGTATAGATATTTTGCCTTGAAAACTAATTTAAGCTTCACAGCCACTCTGTGAAGTAAATAGTATTACCCCCATTTTACAGATGAGAATATGACCAGCCCAAGGTCACACAGCTGTTAATACTAAGAGGTAGAGAGTGTATATTAATCCCTTTTTTTCAGAAACCAAAGCCCTTGATGCTCTTTCTATAATACCATAACGCTTTCACCACAAAGTATAGGAGTAACAAAGTTAGAGCTTATACTTACTGGAATTTTGTTTCTTATAGTAATTCTCAAAAGAAGCAATAGCTTTAGGGAAATATATTTTATGAAAGGAGAATCGATTTTTCTTAATTTTATTTTTAAAAAAATGGAAACATACTAAATGGCCTTTAGCTGAAAGTTTATTTTTGTTGTGGGGAAGCACAAGGAAATAAATACTATTACTATGTTATATTTACCAGGTAATGTGATGTCAAAATAACAAAATAAAATTTGTACTTTGTAAGTAAATTGCATGTATTCTTATGAAAAAATATAAAACCATGACAATTATCTACAAATAGTCAAATAAATGGTATACAACTGAATATGAGTAAAATAAAAAATTATAAAATGGAGTGCTAACCCTTTATCACTACTGGGGAGACAAGGACTTAGAGAGGGAATTCAAATAGAAAACTGCCTGTGATTTACAATGTAAAGAAACATAGATAGTTTACTTTGCACTCATGGTAACACCAAGAAAATCTGGAGAGTATAAAAGATACATTTTGTAGCACTACTGAAATGTGATGAGTTACAGTAGCTTTCAGGGACAAATGGTGCAGGTGCAGGGAACAGAAAAGGAGATCTGCCAATGATCAAGAAACTTACTTTGTTAAAAAGAGGTCAGTAGAACTATGGGTGACGGTAGGATCAGCCAGAAAAGATGGGTTTGAAAAATTCTCAAGTGCAACTACAATTTGCACATCATAAAAAGTCTTCCTACCTTATTCTTTCCCAAGTTTACGGAGAAAAGGGAAGTGAAGATTGGCTTGAAAAGCAACAAAGAATGTATGTATTCTTAAGAGAGTATGTATTTCTAAGAGTACTAGAAAGCTTGAATCTAGGCTCACAAACTAGTCAAAAAGACAATTTCCTAGGCAACTACTATGGTGAGATTGAAGTTGACATAACCAAAAGTGAACATAATCAGCTTAAAGTTGAGGTTCAGTCACACATTAACTCGATATTAATAATTTCTGAATTATTATTGCCTCCCTTTAGTTACCAAATGTAGGCAGAGTTCTCATTCTTTGGGGAAAAAAAAAAGTTTTCCCATAAAACATATCTACTATAGTAAAATACAATACATGCAAAAAAGCAAGAAAATAAGATTCCAAAGAAACCAATCCATAGATCACCAAAACAGTGGAACAAGTAGACAAAGATTTTTGAAGTAACTAATACAAATATGTTCAAAATTTACATAATAATAAAGAAAAAATGGAAGAACAAATAGGAATCTCAGCAGTAAACTGAAAATAATTTTATAAAGAACAAAATCAAAATTCTAGATATGAAAAGTACATTAATTACCAACACACTGAAAGGGTTCAAAAGAAGAGTGAATGAATTACCAAAGAAGGATTTACTCAGTTGGAATATAGGTCAACAGAAATTACTCAGGATAAAATCTGAGAGAAAAAATACTGAAAAATAAACCCACAGTGTCAGTTATCTGTTTGACAGTATCAAGTGGTCTAACATTCATGCAGTTGGAGTCTCAGAAAAGAAAAAGTGGAAAAGATAAAAATACCCGAGAAATTATTTTTTCTAAAACTTTCCAAGTTTGATGAAAAAAGTCACAGTTCTAAGAAGTCCAATGAATTACAAAGAGGATAAATATATGGGAAAGTGCCTAGAAATATAGTCAAAATATTATAAATTTTAAAAAAGGGAGCAAATCCCAAGACTACTGAGGAAAACATATATCACATACAAAGGGACCATTATAAAAGTGATATTATAAAAGTGACTGAAAACTTCTTAGAAAAAAAATGCACAAGACAAAGCAGTGATGTCTTTGGAGTACTCGAAGAGAAGGAAAAAACGGTCAAATTAGTATTCAATATGAGCAAAATATTATTTAAAAATGTAGTCAATAAGTAATTTTGCAATAGATCATATCAGAGTATTAATTGCCAGCATGTCTGCACCAAATAAAACGCTGAAGGAACATTTCAGGGGAAAGAAAAATAATGACAGTTGCAATTTCAGATTTACAGAAAAAAATTAAAAGTCACATAAATGATAAAATATTTTGGTAAATATCCAAGACTTTTGATAATGCTTCCCAATTTCATTGAAAGATGTTTGATTTTATAAATTGCTTTGGGCAGTATGGCCATTTTCACGATATTGATTCTTCCTATTCATGAACACAGAATGTTTTTTCCATTTGTTTATATCCTCTCTGATTTCTTTGAGCAGTGGTCTGTAGTTCTCCTTGAAGAGGTCTTTCAGTTCCCTTGTTAGCTGTATTCCTAGGTACTTTATTCTTTTTGTAGCAATTGTGAATGGGAGTTCATTCATGATTTGGTCCTCTGCTTGCTTGTTGTCGGTTTAAAGGAATGCTAGTGAATTTTGCACACTAATTTGGTATCCTTGACTGCTTAAGTTGCTTATCAGTTTAAGGAGCTTTAGGACTGAGACAATAGGGTGTTCTACATATAGGATCATGTCATTTGCAAACAAGATGGTTTGACTTCCTCTCTTCCTACTTGAATACCTTTTCTTTCTTTCTCTTGCCTGATTTCCCTGGCCAGAACTTCTAATACCATGTTGAATAGAAGTGGTGAGAGAGGGCATCCTTGTCTTGTGCCTGTTTTCAGTAGGAATGCTTCCAGCTTTTGCCCATTCAGTATGATATTGGCTGTGGATTTTTCATATATGGCTCTTATTATTTTGAGGTATGTTCCTTCAATACCTAATTTATTGAGAGTTTTTAACGTGAAGGGATGTTGAATTTTATCAAACACCTTTTCCACCTCTATTGAGATAATCATGTGGTTTTTGTCTTTAGTTCTGTTTATGTGATGAATCACATTTATTGGTTTGTATATGTGAACCAATCTTGTGTCCCAGGGATGAAGCCCATTTGACTGTAATGGATAAGCTTTTTGATGTGCTGCTCGATTTGGTTTGCCAGTACTTTATTGAGGTTTTTGCACCAATGTTCATCAAGCATATTGCCCTGATATTTTCTTTTGTTGTTGTATCTCTGCCACATTTTGGTATCAGGATGATGTTGGCCTCATAGAATGAGGTAGGGAGGAGTCCTCCTTTTCAGTTTTTTGGAACAGTTTCAGTTAAAATGGTATCAGCTCTTCCTTGTACCTCTGGTAGAATTCAGCTGTTAATATGTCTGGGACCAGGCTTTTTAAAATTTTTCATTGGTAGGCTATTTATTACTGCTTCAATTTCAGAAGGCATTATTGGTCTATTCAAGGATACAATTTCTTCCTGGGTGGGTCTTGAAAGGGTGTATGTGTCCAATAATGTATCAATTTCTTCTAGGTTTTCTAGTTTATGTGCATAGAGATTTAATGCTATTCCCATTAAGCTACCATTGACATTCTTCACAGAATTAGAAAAAGAAACTATTTTCTTTTTTTTTTTCAAGATGGAGTCTCGCCCTGTCATCCAGGCATAGCGCTATGGTGGGGTTTTGGCTCACTGCAACCTCCACCTCCTGGGTTCAAGCGATTCTCCTGCCTCAGCCTCCCAAGTAGCTGGGACTACAGGTGCATGCCACCACACCCGACTAATTTTTGTATTTTTAGTAGAGATTAGGTTTCACTCTGTTGACCAGGCTGGTCTCAAACTCCTGACCTCATGATTCGCCCACCTCGGCCTCCCAAAGTGCTGTGATTACAGGCAGGAGCCACTATGCCCAGCCTATTTTAAAATCTATATGGAACCAAAAAAGAACCCAAATAGCCAAGACAATCCAAGCAGAAAGAACAAAACTGGAGGCATCACACTACCCAACTTCAAACTGTCCTACAAGCCCGCAGTAACCAAAAGAAGATGGGACTGGTACAAGGACAGACACATAGACCAATGGAACAGCATAGAGAATCCAGAAATAAGATTGCACACCTACAACCATCTGATCTTTGACAAACCTGACAAAAATAAGCAATGAGGAAAGGATTCCCTATTTAATACATGGTTCTGGGAGAACTGGCTAGCCATATGCAGAAAATTGAAATGCGACCCCTTCCTTAAACCTTATACAAAAATTAACTCAAGATGGATTAAAGACTTAAATGTAAAACGCAAAACTATAAAAACCCTGGAAGAAAATCTAGGCAATATCATTCAGGACATAGGCACAGGCAAAGACTTCCTGATGAAGACACCAAAAGCAATTACAACCAAAGCAAAAATTGACAAATAGGATATAATTAAACTAAAGAGCTTCTGCACAGCAAAAGAAACTATCATCAGAGTGAACAGACAACCGATAGAATGGGAGAATATTTTTGCAATCTATTCATATGACAAAAGTCTAACATCCAGCGTCTACAAGGAACTCAAACATTACACACATACACACACACATACACACAAACACACATATTAAAAAGTGGGCAAAGTACAAGAACAGACACTTCTCAAAAGAAGACATCATGTGGCCAACAAACATGAAAAGAAACATCACCAATCATTATAGAAGTGCAAATCAAAACCACAATGAGATAACATCTCACGCCAGTCAGAATGGCTATTATTTAAAAGTCAAAAAACAATAGTTTCTCACAAGGTTATGGAGAAAAAGGAATGCTTTTACACTGTTGGTGGGAGTGTCAATTAGTTCAACTGTTGTGGAAGACACTGTGGTGAATCCTTAAAGACCTAGAGGCAAAAATACTATTTGACCCAACAATCCAATTACTAGGTATATACCAAAATACATATAAAAAATTCTATTATAAAGACACATGCACATGTATGTTCACTGCAGCACTGTTCAAAATAGCAAAGGCATGGAAACAACCTAAATGCCCATCAATGATAGACTGGATAAAGAAAATGTGGTTCATAAACACCATAGAATACTATGCAGCCATAAAAAGGAATGAGAACCGTCAGGTGCAGTGGCTCACATCTGTAATTCCAGCACTTTGGAAGGCTGAGGCAGGCGCATCACAAGGTCAGGAGATCAAGACCATCCTGGCTAACACAGTTAAACCCCGTCTCTACTAAAAATGCAAAAAATTAACCGGGCATGGCGATGGGCACCTGTAGTCCCAGCTACTCCAGAGGCTGAGGCAGGAGAATGGAGTGAACCCGGGAGGCAGAGTTTGCAGTGAGCCGAGATCGCACCACTGCATTCCAGCCTGGGGGACAGAGTGAAACTCTGTCTCAAAAAAAAATAAATAAATAAATAAAAATAAAAAAAATAAAAAAGGAATGAGATCATGTCCTTTGCAGGGACATGGATGGAGCTAGAAGCCATTAACCTCAGCAATCTGACACAGAAACAGAAACCAAACACTACATGTTCTCACTTACAAGTGGGAACTGAATGATGAGAACACATGAACACATGGAAGGGAAAAACACACACTGGGGCTTGTCAGAGGATGGGGGTGAGAGGAGGGGGTGCATCCGGAAGAAGAGCTAATGGAGGCTGGTCTTAATACCTAGGTGATGGGATGACCTGTGCAGCGAACCACCATGGCACACGTCTACCTATGTAACAAGTCTACACATCCTGCACATGTGCCCCTGAACTTAAAATTAAAGTTGAGAGAAAAAGATATTTAGTTTTTGTTGTTGTTTTTGTTGTTTTTTGTTTTGTTTTGTTTTGTTTTGGGATGGAGTTTTGCTCTTGTTGCCCAGGTGGAATGCAATGGCACTATCTCTGCTCCCTGCAACCTCTGCCTCCCAGGTTCAAATGATTCTCCTGCCTCAGCCTCCCGAATAGCTGGGATTACAGGCTCCCACCACCATGCCTGGCGAATTCTGTACTTTTAGTAGAGATGCGGTTTCTCCATGTTTGTCAGGCTGGCCTCCAATTCCCGACCTCAGGTCATCCGCCCACCGTGGCCTCCCAAAGTGCTGGGATTACAGGCGTGAGCCATCATGCCAGCCAAGATATTTAATTTTTAAAGCAAACAACATTTTGGGGGGATATACAGCATAGGTAAGAGTAACACAAAAAATAGAAATAGAGAAATACAGTACAATACATTTCTTATATGTGGCAGGGCATGGTATTGATTATCTAAACTGTAATAAGTTAAAGATGGATAGTGTAATCTTCAGTGCAACTACTAAAAATTAATACAACAAGAAAAATTTTCAAAAGAAGATAAAATACTACAAAATATGTGATTATTCCAAAAGAAGGCTGGAAAGGAAAATCAAAGAAACAAAAAAACGGAGGAAACAGATAAGAAGTTACTATTGGTGCACTTAAATGAAACATTATAATTATTATTTACATTAAATGAAATGAAAGGCATTTCAATTAAAAGGCAGGTATCAGGATAAACATTTAAAAAAAACATTCTGCAATGCTTGCCATTGATGTACTTTTTTATTTATTTTATTTTATTTTGTTATTATTCTTTTGAGATAGAGTCTCATTCTGTCACCTGGGCTGGAGTTGTTCACTGCACCCTCTGCCTCCTGAGTTCAAGCCATTCTCCTGCCTCAGCCTCCCAAGTAGCTGGGATTACAGGCTCCCACCACCATACTCGGCTATTTTTTTTGTATTATTAGGAGAGATGGGATTTCACCATATTGACCAGGTTGGTCTCGAACTCCCGACCTCAGGTGATACGCCTGCCTTGGCCTCCCAAAGTGCTGGGATTACAGGCATCAGTCACCACACCCAGCAGCCACCGATGTACTTTAAATTAAAAAAACATAGATTGAAATTAAGAGGATGGCAAATAAAGCTAACATAAATCATAATAATAGTGAACTGCTTTATTAAAGGAGATGATGTAGACTATAGAACAAGGAACAAAAGAGAAAAAGAGGGATATTTCATAAGGACTAAAAGACAGATTCAGCAGAAAGACAAAACAATCTTAACTGTATTCATACCTAACCATAAAGCTTCAGAATAGAAGGAGCAAAAACTTACAAAACTAAAGGGAAGTATAGACAAATCTACAAATATATTTGGAGACTTTAATATTCCTCTTTGAGTAATTGAGATAACAAGTAAATAAAAAGACAGTAAGAATATAAAAGATTCAAATAATACTATTGACCAAAATATATATTATAGAACACTCATTATATGCATAATACACATTCTTTTTAAGCATACATAAAACACTCATCAAGTTAGACTACACTGGGCCATAAAAGAAATCTCAATAAATTTCAAAGGATTGAAAACATAGACTAAATTCTCTGACAATAACGGATTTAAATTAAAAAATACAAAAATAAATTAAAATAACTCATTTCTTAATTATTTGTGAGTCAAATAAAAGATCATAAAGAAAATAAAAAATATTTTGATTTGCAGCATAATAAAAGCATAATAGATAACAAATTTTTTTGGACTCAGCTAAAGTGGTGCCAAGAAGGGTATTCATTGCCTTAAATGCTTGTTGTGGAAATCAAAAAAAGATAAAAAACCAATGATCTAAGCTTCTATCTTAAAAAGCTACAAAAATGAGGATGGTATATTCAAAGTAACTAAAAGAAAATAATGAAGGACAGAAATTAATGAAACAGAAAGCAAGCAAACAATAGAAGATGTCACCAAATACCAGGTAGTACTCTGATAAAAATCAATAAAGTTGATGAACACCTAATAAGACTGATTTTTTAAAGACAGATGACATCAATTCCAATATCAGGAATAAAGGGAGAACATCATTACGAATCTTAAATATATTAAACAGAAATGAAGGCAATATTATCAACATTTCTATGCCAATAAACTCTGCAACTTAGATGAAATAGACTGGTTTTTCTTTTTTTTTTTTTTTTTTTTTTTGAGACGGAGTCTCACGCTGTTGCCCAGGCTGGAGTGCAGTGGCGCGATCTCGGCTCACTGCAAGCTCCGCCTCCCGGGTTCCTGCCATTCTCCTGCCTCAGCCTCCTGAGTAGCTGGGACTACAGGCGCCCGCCACCGCGCCCGGCTAATTTTTTGTATTTTTAGTAGAGACGGGGTTTCACTGTGGTCTCGATCTCCTGACCTTGTGATCCGCCCGCCTCGGCCTCCCAAAGTGCTGGGATTACAGGCTTGAGCCACCGCGCCCGGCTAGACTGGTTTTTCAATGGACACAAACTACCAAAGCTTACTCAAGAAGGAATAGAAAACCGTTTAGTCCTATATAGTCTTGTATAGTCCTGAATAGTCTTGCATCTGTTGAAAACATTGAATTTGAAGTTTAAAAACTTTCCACAAAGTAATTTCATGCCCCATGGTCTTGCTGGTAAATTCTACCAAATATGTAAAGAGGAAATAACACCATTCTTATACAAACTCTTCCACAAAATAGAGAAGAAAGAAAACACCCCAACTCTTTTCTTGAGGCCAGGGTTAGTCTAATATAACCTGACAAGAACATAATGAGAAAAGCAAAAGATCAATATCCTCCAAGGACAAAGATGCAAAATTTCTAAACAAAATAGTAGCACACCAAATCTAACAACATACAAATAGGATAATACATCAGCACCAAGGGGAATTTTCCCCAAGAATACAAGGTGGGCTTAACATTTAAAAATCAATCAGCGTAATTCAACATACTAATAATATACAAGAGAAAATTCATATAGTCATCTCAATAGGTACAGAAAAATAATTGGACAGTATCTTTATACCTATTTGTGATAACGCTTCCATTACTTTGATTCAACATTATATTGGAGACCTTAGCATGGACATTATAATGGACAAAGAAAAGAAATAGAAAGCATAAAGTTTGGGGAATAATGCATAAAAATGACTTTGTTTGCAGATGACACAACTTTATGTGTAGAAACCCCCCCAATCTAAAACAAACAAATATAAAAAAAATTCATATAAAATTAGGTTAATAAGGGAATTCAGTATGGTCTTAGGATAAAAGTTCAATGTAAAAAGTTATTTGCATGTATGTATATTACCAACCAACTGTTGGAAAATTAAATTTAAAAAATCAATGCCAATTCAACAGCAACAAAAAATACAAGATACACAAGAATAAATCTAACTATATATATATGACTACTCCTACACTGAAAATTACAAAATACTGCTGAGACACCTTACATAAATGGAAAAATATACCATGCTTATAGGTTGGAAGACTCAATATTGTAGACAGGTAAATTATTTTTAAGTTTATTTGAAAAGTCAATGAAATGCCAATGAATATCATAGCAGGCTTTTTACAGAATTTGGTAAGTTGACCCCAAAGTGAATAAAGAAATGTAAAGGGCCAAGATAGCCAACACAGTCTTGAAAGAAAAAAGAAATCAGATAATTTGCAGTACTTGACTTTAATATTTATTATAAAGCTGTACTTACTAAGACAGTATGGTACTGGCATATGCTAGACATATAAATCACTGGAATAAAATACTGAGTCCAGATATAGTACCATAAATATATAGTAAAACAGTTTTTGACAAAGGTACCAATGGCATTCAGAGGTGAAAGAAACGTCTTTTTGACCAATGGTGCTGGATTACCTGGATATCTATTGGAAAAATTGAACCTTGACATCTTCTTCACATAATACACAACAATTATTTTGTGATGGATTAAAAACCATTATGTAATAGCTAAAACTATAAAGTTCATAGAAGAAAACTTTTTAAAAATCTTTGTGATCTAGAGATATGCAAAGATATTTTAGAATCCAACTCACTAACCATAAAAGAAAATTTGATGAACAACATGATAAAAATGTAAATGTCTCATCAAAAGTCACTCTTGAGAAAGTGAAAATGTAAGCCACAGTCTGGGACAGAGCTGCAAAATATGTTTATGAGAAAGATTTGCATCTTGAATATACAAAACAATTTTTACAAATAAATAATAAAAAAGTAAATAGCTCATTTCTTTAAATGGGGAAAAAAGGCTCACCTGAGTAACTTTAGAAAACAGTATTTTGTATCCCTGAACCTGAAATAAAAGTTTTTTTTAAAAAGAATCTATAAATCCACCTCTAACCTATAAGCCTCTGCTTCAACATATCTCACCTTTGCAGTCCAAACCAATGTATACCTTTCATGTGTACATTAGTGTTTGTATTTAACTTTTCCTGTATATTTATGGCACTATATCCTGACTTACAATTTTGCTCCATTGATTATGTCTTTGCCTGCAACTTCTGTCTCCCCGAAATGTGTAAAACCAAACTGTAACACAGCTGACTTTGGTGCACTCTCTCAGGACCTCTTGAGACTGTGTTTCCGTGGGCCATGGTCACTTATATTGGCTCAGAATAAACTTCTTTTGTTTTGTTTGGTTTGGTTTGGTTTTGGTGAGACAGACTCGCTCTGTCATGCAGGCTAGAGTTCAGTGGTGCAGTCTCGGCCTACTACAACCTCTGCCTCTCAGGATGAAGTGATTCTCCTGTCTCAGCCTCCTGAGTAGCTGGGACTACAGGTGCGCACCACACCTGGCTAATTTTTGTATTTTTACTAGAAACAGGGTTTCACCACGTTAGCCTGGCTGGTCTCGAACTCCTGAATTCAGGCAATCTGCCCACCTGGGCCTCCCAAAGTGCTGGGATTGAAGGCATGAGCCACCACTCCCAGTCAGAATAAACTTTTTAAAATAAAAAATAATAAAAGAAAAATAAAGAAAATGGCGTTTTGGCTGAAAACTATGTATTTAAAGATAAAAGGAAGTATACACTGTACATAAAAACTGTACTCTAATTGGTAAATTTGTTTATCATAGTGATTAAGGTTCAAAGTTTTGAACCAGTTTACATGTATACTGGTAAGTAAGTAGTGGATGGTAGAAAGTGGGAGTCTATCTTCTCACTATTGGAAAGGGAAGTAACAGATAATCAGAAAAAGAAGGTTAGAATAGAACTGGATGACAGACGACTATCTTCTCACTATTGGAAAGGGAAGTAACAGACAATCAGAAAAAGAAGGTTAGAATAGAACTGGATGACAGAGAACAGGACAGAGAAATCAATATGAACTCATGTTTAAATATAGACTCATATATGCACCCAAATTAATAGATTTAAAAATTATAGATATATGTGTATACATAGGATAATATACATATGGATATTACCTAGTTTTGTCCCTTGAGAGAATCTGGAAACACACTTTAGCCAAGTGATAAAGGTTAACATCACCAGAAATGTCAAGTAGATATTACATACCACCTCATGTGATGTATTGAGAAGGACAGTTGACCTCTGTGATATTCTTTTTAAATACTCATAAAACTAGTCTGATCATTAAAGTAAAAATATTAGATAAATCTAGATTAGGCACATTTTGCAGGATACTTGGCCAATATTTTAAAGATAATCAAGGTCGCAAGAAACAAGAAAAGCCTGAAAAATAGTCAGACTGGAGGACTTAGAGTAACATGACAAATAGATGCAATGTGGAATCTCAGATTGAATTCCAGAAGAGAAAGTATACATTAATAGAAACACTGGTAAAATCCAAATCAAGTTTGGAGTTTAGTTAATAGTAATATCCCAAAGTTGGTTTCTTAACGCTGACAAATATTCTACGGTAAAGTAATATGCTATCAATGGGAAAAACTGGTTCAAGGCATACAGAAATTCTCTATCCTATTTTTTTCTACGTTTCTGTAAATCTAAGATTGTTCCAAAATAAAAAAAAAAAAGTTTGTTTGTAAAGAAATGGACAAACACTTGGACCAACACTTAGCAAGATGGAATATATGAATAAACAATAAACACATGAAAAAGATGCTCAAAATCTTTAGTCTTAGTGGAAACACACACCAAAAGTGCAATGAGATGCCACTCACTGGAACAACTATAATTAAAAAGATGAACAACATTAAATGTTGAAGAGAATACAAAGCAACTGGCTCCCTTATACACTGCTGGTGCAAATATAGACTAGAAGAACCACTGTACCAAAATCTTGGGCAGGTTCTTATTAAAGATTGGTATCTTCTTATAACAGTTAAACATAACACCTACCTAAGGATCCAGAAATTCTACTTCTAGTTATCTACTCCAAATAAATTAGATTGGGTATGGTGGCTCACGCGTGTAATCCCAGCACTTTGGGAGGCAGAGGCAGGCAGAACATCTGAGGTCAGTAGTTCGAGACCGTCCTGGGCAACATGGTAAAACCCTGTCTTTACTAAAAATACAAAATTATATGGGCATGGTATGGTGGCACATGCCTGTAATCCCAGCTACTCAGAAGGCTGAGGCAGGAGAATTGCTTGAACCTGGGAGGTGGAGGTTACAGTGAGCTGAGATAGAGCCACTGCACTCCAGCCTAGGCAACAGATTGATATTCTGTCTCCAAAAAAATAAATAAATTAATTAATTAAAACATATGTCCACAAAGAGTCCTGTGAAGAATCTTCATTGCAGCTTTATTCACAATAGCAAAAAACTGCAAACAACTGAAATGTCTATTATTAGGAACATGGATAAACAAATTGTGATATGTTTAAACAATAGACTACTACTTAGCAATAAAGGAAAAAGTTCTGATACAAATAATAATATGAATGAATCTTAAAAAACATGTTGAGTGTTACAAGACACAGCGACTGAATTATTTCATTTTTATGAGTTTAAGGAAGGGAAAACTAAGTAATGAAGAAAGAAATCAGGATGCTGGTTGATTCTGGGAGGGCACAGACTGAAAAAAGACAAGAGAACTTTCTAGGTGATGTCAGTACTCTATATCTTAATTTAAAGTATTTGTTATACAAGTGAATTCATTTATCAAAGCTCAGCAATCTGTACCCTTTAAGATCTGTGCATTTTGCTGTGTGTAATTGTACTTCACTTAAACATTCAGGCAAGGAAAAGAAAGGCTCTGACTTGAACTCCTGAATCAAGTTACTAAAGTATATCATTGGATGAAAAGAAACAAAACAACTGCAGAAACAGATATAACAGAAATATATGACATCTGTTAGTTCTCACTGGAGCATAAACTATTGTAAAAAGTGATTATAGTCTTCTCAGACTCTTCTGATTGCAATTAAGTCCTCTCATGTTGGTGATACCAAAGTACTTTCTGTATTCCTGTATTCCTCTCTTATGGTATTTCTATTATTGCAGAGATGAATGCAAATGATAACCTACTTCAGCCTAGGTAATTGAGTATTATCCTGTTATACTTGTAGTTCACCTCCTTCCCTGCTCAGATTGAGACCAGTGCCATATTCTCTACAAGAGAAGCTTTCAAAATTAGTTTGAATAATTATTTATTTAAAAGAGAGATTGGGTCTCACCATGTTGCCCAGACTGGTCTCAAACTCCTGGGCTCAAGTGATCTGCCCACTTAGCCTCCCAAAGTGCTGGGATTACAGGTGTGAACCACCAAACTCAGCCAATTTAATTTGTAACAGGTTTTAAAAAGGGAAAGCTTATGGGTAAATATAATAAATGCATGCCCACTTCCCAAATTTTCCCTACTGTTTTAGGCAAAAACAATACTAAAACAAATGGAAGACAAAATTTTAATTCAAGATAAAATAGACTTTCCTTAGTATTATAACTGTGTTTAAAACTATTTTATTTAGTTTTATCACCTCCAGAAAACTCAGTCTTTAGGAACAGATTTAACTCAGTAGAAAAATCCCTTTTGTTAAAGGGAAAATAATGGCTGATTATATTCAGACATTTGTTTTCTGTGAAGATAAGGTATATTTATCAAAATTAGAATAGATGGCTCCAACATTTCCAAACTTAGAATATATGCTAAACTTCTATTCTGATATAAGAAAATAAATAGATTTGTATATAACCTCCCTCAAGCCTGAGTCGGAAAGGCTCAGTGCATTGCATATGAACGGTTATGCCAAGATGCTGGTTTCATTATGAAACATCTACACTAAGGACTGCTTGTAGCAGGCATGCTGTTCTGTTTTTCTATTACTTTCAAATGAAGTAATCCATCTGTAGAAAATGAGCAAATGGAATATTCATGATTTAAGAGATATTTTTTATCATCCCTGGAGACCATCTTTCTTTGGGTTGTTTATTACCTGCAGAGCTCAACTGTATGAAAATTGATTAAACATCATTTACCAATTATAGTGATACCAGAGCATATTCCTTAAAACAAACACTAAAAGCATAATGATTCTCACAATAGAAGGTATGCTTGCAGGGCTGGATCCAGGTTTTGTGGGGCTTGAATCTTATATAATTTGAGGACCTCTAATTTAAGAAAAATGACATAAAATTACAAAAGCACAATTGCTACAATCCCTCTTGGGGTATTGGAAAGAGTCATACAAATGAATGGCCTGTAAGTTTCATTTGCTTAAAGGTAAATCTGGCTTTGTTAATTTTATTTTAAGAATAGTGGCAGTAGATCGAAGAATTTCTCTATTTAAGCCTATTTAGAAACTATCAGATAGGCCTTTGAATTTTCTTAAATTGACTTGAAAACCAGTGGCTAATGATGCTTTTCTAAGGGGTCATTTGACTGAATGCAAGTACTGTACTTAACTTTCACTTTTTAAAAATTTTGTTATTATTATTATTTTTTGAGACAGAGTCTTGCTCTGTTACTCAGGCTGGAGTGTGGTGGTGTGATCTCGGCTCACTGTAACCTCGGCCCCCGGGTTTAAGCGATTCTCCTGACGCAGCCTCCCGAGTAGCTGGGACTACAGGTGCATGCCACCACGCCTGGCTAATTTTTCGTATTTTTAGTAGAGACGGGTTTTCACCGTGTTAGCCAGGATGGTCTTGATCACCTGACCTTGTGATCCGCCCACCTCGGCCTCCTAAAGTACTGGGATTACAGGTGTGAGCCGCCGCACCCAGTCTTACTTTCACTTTTATGAGAAGGGGTAGGTAGATAGTTCCTGCTTGAAAATCCATGCTGCCACATTGTGTGAGCCACACTGTTACTATTCTTTACTTGCAGGAGGAGCTGCTTACACAGTTTACCAATTCCCCAGGCCTTGTTCCAGCAAACATAAATCCTCAAAATGAAAAGAACTCCTAGTCCTTAAGAGTTAGGTCAGAGGAAATTTTCCATTGCCACCCCCACTCCCTTGCACAAGAAGGATCCCTAATCACAAGAAGGATTAATCACCCCCATCTGACCTTCCATACCCTTTACAGTCATCTTATCATATCACTTTTCTCATTTTCATTAGTTATCTGTGTATGAGCCTGACTTTACTAGGATGTGAGCTCCTTAAGAGCAGGAAATGTTCTGTCTTTGAACTTAAAAGGCGTAGTTCACACTGGGGGCTCAACAAATGTCTATTGAATAAATTCATGAATGACTGCTTTAAAGGTATGATCCAAAGTATGAACCAATAGCATTGGCATTATCCAAGAGTTTATTAAGAACGTAAAATTTCCAGACTTAAGACCTACTGAATTAGAATGTATGTGAGAGGCTGGGCGCGGTGGCTCACGCCTGTGATCCCAGCACTTTGGGAGGCCGAGGTGTGTGGATCACGAGGTCAGGAAATCGACACCATCCTGGCTAACACGGTGAAACCCCGTCTCTACTAAAAGTACAAAAAATTAGCCGGGCTTGGTGGCGGGCGCCTGTAGTCCCAGCTACTCGGGAGGCCAAGGCAGGAGAATGGCGTGAACCCGTGAGGCGGAGCTTGCAGTGAGCCGAGATCGGGCCACTGTGCTCCTGCATGGGTGACAGAGCGAGACGCCGTCTCAAAAAAAAAAAAGAAAAAAAAAAAAAGTATGTAAGATCCCTAGGTAATTCCTGTACACAACAAAGTTTGAGAAACACTGTGGTTTTTGTTATTGCACTAGCTTGAATGAAGTACTATACCAAGAATGATATCATTTTATACATCAAAATTGTTCATTATTGGTTATTAATATGTTAGGCTCTGCTGATGACACCCACAAAGGGCAAATAACCCAATGACTACCATCCTACTTACTCTTTCCTTTCCTTAACAAAATAAAACAGTGATTTAAAAAGCACAAGCTTAGTAGAATTAGTGAAAGATGATAATGAATATTTCAAATACTAACCTGAAAGTTCAGCTATCAATTCAGAGCCAAAACTAGGGTCTTCACATATATATATATATATATATGAAGACATATATACACACATATATATATGTTTATGTATACACACATATGTATATGTTTATACATTAACATATGTATAAATGTGCTGATATATGTGTAAACATGCTTATATATACAGGTATATTCTATATATGTTTATACATGTATAAACATATACGTCTGAGTATATAAATGTATATATGTGTTTATAAACAAATTCTCAAGAGTTCAACCTCAGTTTTTGTAGACCAATGCTTCTGTAACTCAGAAGCTTGAGATGAAGAAATAACCTTGGAAAATTACATAAAATTAAATTTAGCCAGATTGCACTCCCAATACAGCTTTTAAAAAGTATATACCAAATGAAATCTCAGATTGTAAATTAAAACTCATCTAGTTTTAATTTCATGAGAGAAACATAACTAACATATTCAGTTTACAGTCCACTTCCACACCCTCTTGTTAAGCAGATTAACCAACTGTCTGGAGTTTTTCCAGCAAAAAGAGATAAAATCATCTTGGCTCAATTTTAAGAGTAGTTATCTTTTCAGGCACTTAGGTAATCTATTGAAAGAGTGATCATATATCAGAAATGTGATTAAGTAAGAATAGGTACAAATATATCCATTTGAAGAAGATACATTTCAATGTAAGTCTTGAAGAATAGAAAGAGAAGTTAAAGATTGCAAAGAACTGTCACCTATGGCAGAAGCTATTAGTCATGTCACGGTGAAGAAATAATGACTGTCTTAGAGTTGCTCAGTTCTTCAAGGTGAACTTCAAAAGAATAAAATAACTTCAAAGAAAAACACAGAAAAAAAGAATATGAATCACAGTAGAGATGTTGCTGGGGGAATTAAGCATGTGCCTGTTTTAGTTGATACACAGGTCCAAAACATGTCAAAGCTTATGTTTTCCTTTTCAAAAATCATACTCTGAATTTTCTCTACAACATGAGCTGAATTAGAAAACTTCCACCTGATCATAGGCATAGTGTCTTGGTCTGAATGCTACATAATGAAGGATAATCCAGAAACCTAGTAAAATGTTGTTACTGGGAAGAGCTTGTATCTGTTTCTGGATTAATCAGGATAGGCTAGGTTACACTGTTGAGCAAAATTAACACCTACATTTCAGTGTCTTAACACTATCAATGACTTTTTTTTTTTTTCCTTACACAAATCTTCTACAAGTTGTGCAGTTTCCAGGCTGTTAACAAAGAACTAGAGGTCAAGAAGGGGCTTTTTTGCTGGTTCAGCTTAAAGTTCATTGGCTAGAACAAAATATAAGATCCTGCCTAACTTCAAAGAAGCTAGGAAATGTAGTGTCCCATCTACATGCCCATGAAAGAGAGGAAAACCAGATATTGAGGTGCAGTAATGATGTTACTAGTGAGCATATGTTAGATGATATCAATAGAGGGTCCAGCATCCGCATCAGAAACAAACATCTCTGAGGAAAGTTGGTAGATAAGGACATACTTTGGGATGAAAAGATAAAAAATAACATCACTGGTCATGAACAGGTCATTTTTAGTGTATAAATAGTCCAGAAAAATGATGTATTGGACAATGTCTTAGAATCAGCTTATAAATTGAATGTATTCCAATTGCTCACCGCTTAATGAATTCCAGAAGTAGTGGTTTTGGAAAGGAAGAACTGACCTGTTCTTAGTTTTAGTTTTCTATTGATTTATAACACCTTAC
The DNA here is from genome assembly GCF_049350105.2 of Macaca mulatta. Classification (NCBI taxonomy): domain Eukaryota; kingdom Metazoa; phylum Chordata; class Mammalia; order Primates; family Cercopithecidae; genus Macaca; species Macaca mulatta. Next base: position 84,744,417 of record NC_133419.1, read on the forward strand.
TGCAATTTAGTGGCTTAAAAAATAGCCATTAATTATCTCACATTTCTGTAGGTCAGAAGTCTGATATGACATAATGGGATTCTCAACTGAGTCTCCTAGGTTACATCAAAGTGTCACCCAGGGTTGTGTTTCTAATATGAGGCTCTGGGTCTAGGCTCACTGGTTGAAGTAATTTCCTTCTCATGCTTTCTTTGTGGGCCCCTACTTATTCAGGCAAGCGTTGATGGGCCAGTCCTTCTCATGCTGTGAATATTTCTGAGTTTCTCGTCTTATATTAAGGCTCATGTAATTACAGTGAATCCCCCCAGAAAATCCAGGATAATCTCCCTATTTTAAGTTTAGTTGATTAGCAACCATAATTATGTCTGCAAATTCCCTTTTACTGCATCATGTAATATAACCAAAGGAATAACACCAAGCAGGAGAGATCATGGGGGCCAAAAATCTGCCTACTACACTGTAATAGGAATCTTTAACCCTAATATTTGTTTTATATGTAAGGTTTTTCTTTTTATCTAATAGGATATTGTAAAATAGACACATACTTTCAATGGATTTGTGTTGGGATGAGTGATGAATAAGAAAGAGAAAGGTATAAAGAATAAGCTTGTCCAATTTAGAGATGAGGGAAAATGAAAAAGAGTAGGAAATAGGGCTAAGAGTGAGGAGAATAAAAGGAGCAGTGGATGTGCAATGGAAAGCATGAAGGAGACATCAAGCTTAATACTAGCAATTGGTGGAGAGACCATATAGTGGGCTATAACATACCTCATTAGCAACAAAGAAATGTTATATTGCTCATAGTAATTCAGGTACTAGGAAGCTTAAATATAGTAAGAATTTCCTGATTTCCATACTACATAAATAGATTATAATAAATAAAGTGTATTTGTTTTTCTGAATTTACCAGATGTCACTATGAAATCATGAAAATATACTAAAAACTGAAGGGGACAGTATGTATACAAGTGGCAAGCTAACACTGAGCTCCTAAAAAATAAACAAATGGAAGGAAAAAGTTTATCTAAAAACCACTAATTGTCATTAGTGTGTATCAAATCAATAGATAGGACTTAGCAGAATATTTCCTAAAACTAACTGCTCAATGAATATGTTCAAACTCTCCATCAATATGAACTTCTGTCCTTATTTCTGTCCATTCTTTGGTCCAGGTTCTAATACCTCTGAAATAAGCCAGAAATAAAGTGGCAGAAATATGATGACCATTTATATGGTTTGGCTGCATCTCCACCCAAATCTCATCTTGAATTATAGCTTCCACAATTCTCACATGTTGTGGGAGGGACCCGGTGGGAACTAATTGAATAATGGGGGCAGGTCTTTCCTGCGCTATTCTCATGATAGTGAATAAGTCTCATGAGATCTGATGGCTTTATAAAGGGGAGTTTCCCTGCATAAGGTCTCTTCTCTTGTCTGCCGCCAAGGGAGATGTGCCCTTCATCTTCCACCATGATTGTGAGACCTCCCCAGCCACATCGAACTTGTAAGTCCATTAAACCTCTTTCTTTTTTTTTTTTTTTTCTTTTTTTTTTTTTTGAGATGGAGTCTTGCTCTGTCGCCTGGGCTGGAGTGCAGTGGCCAGATCTCAGCTCACTGCAAGTTCCGCCTCCCAGGTTTACGCCATTCTCCTGCCTCAGCCTCCCGTGTAGCTGGGACTACAGGCGCCCGCCACCTCGCCCAGCTAGTTTTTTGTATTTTTTAGTAGAGACGGGGTTTCACCGTGTTAGCCAGGATGGTCTGGATCTCCTGACCTCGTGATCCGCCCGTCTCGGCCTCTCAAAGTGCTGGGATTACAGGCTTGAGCCACCGCACCTGGCCCATTAAACCTCTTTCTTTTGTAAATTGCCCAGTCTCGCATATGTCTGTATCAGCATCATGAAAATGGACTAATACAACCATCAACAGCACACTAATAGTATCTCAAAAACAAAAATCAATGACAAAATTGGGGAGAAGGGATTATGTGGTCAAATAAATTTCAGGCGTGTTAACGTCAACAAAACTTAACAGACATATTCCATGCTGGATTGCTCAGAAACTTTAAAGTGCTAATGTTCATTGTGAGTCTTTAAGAGAGAGATTTAATCTGAAGAGTTTCCAAAAATATTTGGCTAGGGAACATGTTTTCAGTCAGTCAATGGCAGAGGTTGCTAGCTGTTCAACAAATTTTGTGCTCTCTTTTCCATAGTAGAAAGTAGAACCTGTGACCTGGAGTAGTGGCTCACACCTGTAATCCCAGCACATTAGGAGGCCAAGGTGGGCAGATCACTTGAGGTCAGGAGTTAGAGACCAGACTGGCCAACATGGTAAAATCCCACTTCTAATAAAAATACCAAAATTAGTCAGGTGTGGTGGCTCGTACCTGTAATCCCAGCCATTTGTGAGGCTGAGGTAGGAGAATCGTTTGAACCCAGCAGGTGGAAATTGCAGTGAGCTGAGATCGTGCCACTGCACTCCAGCCTGGGTAACAGTGCAGACTCTGCTGAAGAAGGAAAGAAGGAAGGAAGGAAGGAAGGAAGGAAGGAAGGAAGGAAGGAAGGAAGGAAGGAAGGAAGGAAGGAAGGAAGGGAGGGAGGGAGGGAGGGAGGGAGGGAGGGGAGAAAGGGAGAAAGGGAGAGAGAGAGAGAAAGGGAGGAAGGGAGAAAGGGAGAAAGGGAGAGAGAGAAAGAGAGAACGAGAGAACGAGAGAACGAGAGAACGAACAAACCTGGGAAGCAAGCTTCCAAATAAGAGTGTATTTCCTGGCTCCTCTTGTATCTACATATTACTGGGTGACAGGTTTATGACATTGGAATTTGAGCAAAAGACATATAAGGCCCTGAAGGCTTTTAAGAAAAGGGTATCCCTTGTCTGTGATCTCTTTCTCCTTTCTCTGCTAGTAGGAAGAAGTTTGGCAGACCCTTAAAATGAAAGGAGCCTGGGTCACTGTGTGGAGGAAAGTTCTCGGTGATCAGGAATACATATATTAGACCAGCGATTTTCTACCTGGTGTGATTTTGTCCCTCAGGAAACATTTGGCAATGTCTGTAAATATTTTTAGTTATCATTACTGAGGAGTTGGCATTACTGACATTTAGTGAGTAGAGGCCAGGCATGCTGCTAAACATTCTACAGTGCACAGAACAGCTCTTCACGACAACAAATTATCCAATGTATCAATAGGGCCAAAGCTGATAAACCATTTAGACTGTTATGTGAGAGAAAAATATTTTTCTATTATATTAAGGCACTGAAATTATGGGGTTTATTATGGCAGCTATTGGTATCTTAACTTCTCTCTCCTATAGTTGATGTTTCAAGGATCATACTTCAGGGAAAATACATTACATAATCAATCCCTTAAACACCATGATTTATTGGTTGTCAAGATGCGCTGACTCTACCTTCAGAGAATTTCTGAATTTAATTCCAACCTCTGTATTCTAGCTGACACATTCATACTAAGATATGCATTTCCTCTTTCCTGAGGTATTACAATAATTTCCTAAATGACCTTTTTGTCCCTAGTTGACTTGTTATTGTTACAACTTTAAGTAGTGACAGAACCAGAACTTGAAGTCAAGTTTCTGCATCTAAATCCTTTGTACTCATTCACCCATGTGTGAGAGGTACTCTATTGTTACAGGGAGATGTTGAACTTGCGAATTGAAGAGACCTGTATTTAAATAAATTAGTCTTGATTCTTACTAAAATCATAATTTTAGAAAAACCACAAAGTATGTGCCTGAGTTTGGCCTCAACTGTAAAATAAAAATTTTAAGTTTAGATTATTTTTTAGAATTAATATAGTTCTTGGGATATGGTAAATATGCATGAAATTGTAACAAATTATTAAGGAAAAAGAAATGTGCATTGCCCCAGGCTTACTGAACCATATTTTTTCACTGAACTATTTGCTGATCTATCTAGGTAGATGTTTTCTTACCCTAGAGGGAGTGTTTTCAGGGAGTGGGAAATCTCTAAGTTGTTCAAGCACTGTCTTTCTCCCCAAAGCTTACGTATGTGGGCCTGCACAGAATATTCAGACGTATGGCCACCCTCTTGTCTTTGTTCCCCATATGACATGCAGCCAGCTTACAGTTGGGCTTCATTTGTAATCATTCACTCATTTTATTGTATTGGTTTTAAAGTTGCTCCTCTGTGTTATATACACATACTGTAACTTGGTTCTTATTTTTGACTGATATTAAACAAATTTACATTAAAAAACAATTATAGGGAAACAAAGAAGCACAGGCAAAACCTCACATTGTTCCACCTGTCAGGAATACTTACATTTCTAAGTTTTACCACTCTACCAAATGTCTCATTTTTACTCTGAAAATGTCCCTGACATAGCTGCTAAAAATAATCATTCCCTCTATGGACTTCCCACTCTCCTTAGTCTCTTTATTTGTATATTAATGTGTTCATACATGCATTCCACAAATATTCATTAAGTATCAGGCTCTGTACTGAGACCCATCACTTTATAACTTGAACTCTGGTTAAGCACTTCTCTTATATCTCCTAGACAAAATTCCATATGGTACTAGACCACAGATTACTGATTTATGTACTCCTCTCACAGAACCTGGAGCTGCACATAGTAGGTGCTTAGTAAGTATCTATAATACTCACTGCTTCACACAGAAGCTAGAGATTTACTATTTACCATAGGTTTTCTAATTACCTTAGTGACTCTAAAGACAGAATCACAAATCACGCACATACAGAAAAACCTACTTCTGTTGGTTTCTATGTTTCACTCCTGGTGCTAGCAAACTCAATTAAAAATTAAAACAGATCCCTGTTTTATAAAACAAAACTACAATTTGGGCAATGCTAATCTATAATTTTATGTACTGAGGGAATAACATCAATCTTCTAACATGGATAGCAATTACACACTTAAGAAGGTTTGCTAATGAAAGAGAAATAAAAGCCCAATTATGTATGAAAATTACAGCTACCAAATGAGTTTAGGGGATTAAGAATACCAACCATTTATATGACTAAGAATTTATAAGAGCTTAAAAAGTGTCATGTGCTTTTTTAAAAAAAAAACAAAAAAAAACACAAACAAACAAAAAACAGGGTCACCCAGGCTGAAATTCAGTGGTATAATCATGGCTCAGTGCAGTCTTCTCCTCCAGGGCTCAAGTGATTCTCCCACCTCAGCCTCCTAATTAGCTGGGACTACAGGTGCATGCCACCATGCCCAGCTGATTTTTTTTTTTTTTTTAACTTTTTTTTGGTAGAGACATAGTCTCAGTATGTTACCCAAGGTGCTCTTGAACTCCTGGGCTGAAGTGATCCACCTGCCTCAGTCTCTCAAAATGTTGAGATTACAGGCATGAGGCACTGCACCTGGTCACATGCATGCGCTTAAGCATCCTGATTGGGCGAAATAAACAAATCAAAATGCCTGTATCTGTGTAACCATTAAAATTTAATATTAGGCTGGGCGCAGTGGGCCTGTAATCCCAGCACTTTTGGAGGCCAAGGTGGGTGGATCACGAGGTCAGGAGTTCGAGACCAGCCTGGCCAAGATGATGGGTTTAGTGAAACCCTGTCTATATTAAAAATACAAAAATTAGCCAGGCATGGTGGCACGTGCCTGTAGTCCCAGCTACTCAGGAGGCTGAGGCAGGAGAATCTCTTTAACCTGGGAGGTGGAGATTGTGGTGAGCTGAGATCGCACCACTGCACTCCAGCCTGGGCAACAGAGTGAGATTCTGTCTCTAATAATAATAATAATAATAATAAAGAAGAAGAAGAAGAAGAAGAAGAAGAAGAAGAAGAAGAAGAAGAAGAAGAAGAAGGAGAAGCAGCAGCAGCAGCAGCAGCAGCCGCCGCCGCCATTCTCGATTAATGCTATCTATGTAAAGTGCTGAGTAGCAAAGTTTCTTTGTCTCCTCCAGGCCATTTTCTATCAAAAGTCTCCTTCTAGCTGGCTGCCCAGTTTAAGTCTCCTGTACAGCATTTTAAGAAAATTTTCTTTTCATGTCAGATCCTGCTATTGTCAAGAAGAATGTTCAACCTTTAAAGAAAGTATCGGCTAATATTTTCTTTTAAGGGAATTGGGAGTTGGGGTTAGCATTATAATTTGAAGGCCAGGACTCTCTTTGCTTATCCACAGTGAATACTGCCACATTTGTCTCATGTAAGGAACTTAGCAAGTGCTTGCTGAGTAAATGAATGATAGGTAAATCTGGCCCTCAGATAACATTAACATTGAAATATATATATAAAATTATATTTAATATTTTTTATAACTTCTAAGCATTTATAGATATTCTGTTATTAAATACATTACTAAAGAACTAATAGTAACAATATTAGCATAATAATACTATATTAAAATTAACATAGCAATGTATTCCAGATAAAATTTAAGTTCTGGGTTGTTTTTTTTTTTTTAAACAGAGTTTCACTCTTGTTGCCCAGGCTGGAGTGCAATGGCGTGATCTCGGCTCACTGCAACCTCCACCTCCTGGGTTCAAGCGATTCTCCTGCCTCAGCATCCCAAGTAGCTGGGATTACAGGCATGTGCCACCACACCTGGCTAATTTTTTGTATTTAGTAGAGATGGGGTTTCACCATGTTGGTCAGGCAGCTCTCGAATTCCTGGCCTCAGGTGATCCACCCGCCTTGGCCTCCCAAAGTGCCAGGATTACAGGCGTATGCCACCACGCCCGGCCAAGTTCTGGTATTTATATAAATATTACTTTCTGATGACATTTAATAGAGACACTGTACTACAATATCTTTTTTACTTTTTAGTTTTTTACATCTACAATTCAGAATTCAAATACAATTCATAAATAAGGCATATGACAAGGAAGACATAAGAAAGGTCTATAAAATGTCAATTTTCTCTTCCTTGGATACTTAACAACAATAATACTACTATCTAAAATATTTTCTGAGCAGTGAATTTTACAAAATACTTTGCACATGTATTACCTAATTTCATGTCACCACAGCTTGGAAGATAAGTAGCAGTATTCTGCACTTATAGCCTGAGAACCTGAGGCTCACCCAGAGAGATCAATGGATGTGTACAAAGTCACACAGTGTAGCTTCCACTTACCCCACTCTCATCAATTTATAAAAATTCACTCTAGAGCTTAATGATGGATGCAGAGAGATAAGTTTAAAACTAATTAAATGACTATTAAAAATCCTATTAATGGGAAAGATACTAAGAGCAGATCACCAATTTGGTAAAACTGCAAATGAACAAAAAAAGTGATAAAATCCTTGGCTAATGTGTGGCATAATGAAGACGTTAATGAGTTTAATAGTTGGGTATATTTTGTGAAACTCATCATGTTTGCATAAGAGAAACTTGCAGCATGTCCCTTGGTTGTTAAACCTTCCTCCAGTGTGGTGTGAGGACAGCTGGGTCAGGTTCCTGGACAGGCCAAAATGTAGAATCTATTATTGTTCAGCTCTCAAATAATATTAAGATAAGCACTAGGCCGGGCGCGGTGGCTCAAGCCTGTAATCCCAGCACTTTGGGAGGCCGAGACGGGCGGATCATGAGGTCAGGAGATCGAGACCATCCTGGCTAATATGGTGAAACCCCGTCTCTACTAAAAAATACAAAAAACTAGCCGGGTGAAGTGGCGGGTGCCTGTAGTCCCAGCTACTCGGGAGGCTGAGGCAGGAGAATGGCGTGAACCCGAGAGGAGGAGCTTGCAGTGAGCTGAGATCCGGCCACTGCACTCCAGCCTGGGTGACAGAGCAAGACTCCGTCTCAAAAAAAAAAAAAAAAAAAAAAAAAAGATAAGCACTAATTGGGACTTATAAGGAATGATTCAATACTGAAATGGGATGCCAATAGGATTTGTCAGGCTTCCTTGTGTAGGGCTCTCAGCAGGACTTACTGTCTAGTAGTGAGGTAGTAGTTAAGAATAGACAGACCAAGTAGCATCACGGAATTGAGTAAAACACTTTTGCCCTTGATAAGGCATTGATTGAGAGAGAATAATGTGTTTTTCTGGGTGTGGAATTCTAAACAATATATATTCTAAAAATAATTAATTGCTGGTAAGATATTTCTGTTTTCTAGCCACTAAGATCCACTTTTATTACCCTAGGTACAATGTCCAGAGTGTCATGTTACCTGGTGGTGGGTCACAGTCAGCCCATCACAACCTCTTGTTTGTGCCTAGACTCAGAGGCACACATGTCTTTCTCATAAGATCATTAATTGGGAAAATTTTATTTGACTTTTTTTGTTTTTTTGAGACGGAGTCTCACTCTGTCACCCAGGCTGGGTTGCAGTGGCACGATAGTGGCTCACTGCAACCTCTGCCTCCCGAGTTCAAGAGATTCTCTTGCCTCAGCCTCCCAAATAGCTGGAACAACAGGCATGTGTCACCACGTCCAGCTAATTTTTGTATTTTTAGTAGAGACGGGGTGTCACCATGTTGGCCAGGCTGGCCTCGAACTCCTGACCTCAAGTAATCTGCCCCCTCAGCCTCCCAAAGTTCTGGGATTACAGGCGGGAGCCACTGCATCTGGCAAAAATTATGCACCTTTGAATCAAGCACAAACATAAAACCCCATCCTCTCTTCCACCCCTTCCGTGGCACACATGCTTATATTAGCCCATTAAGGATCCAAGCCTACTTTAATGGAGGCCTGCCTTTCCACCCAAGGGTGAGGGTTTAGGCCTCCAGGTTTTTGGCAGAAAGACACAGAGGGTGGAAGACAGAGAGCTTCCCCACCCATGCAACTTCCTGCCTTCCCCTAACTGCTCCCACATTGTCTGTCTCCACTGCTCCCTAGACTTAGCTGGCTACAAGGTTATGAAGACTTTGAGGAAGGATGCAGCAGAGAGTTCTGACCTATGCTAGAAGAAGTTGAAAGTGGTCATTTCCAGATGCTTGAGAGGTCCAGGTGTTGAGTGAAGTTGCATCAGTGAGAAGCTTAGCCAGCTAACAGACAGATGCCCCAGTTGAGTCCAGTCAATCGTATGCTGCTTGTCTCTCACTGAACCAGCCTGACAAAGCTCTAAGGTCTTAAGAGGCTGTTTGTTTGATCTTTCATTGTCTGCTTCACATTTTTCTTAGGAATGATTGAATAAAATAGTAAGCTACAATGTCAGAATAAAAGATAAATGGTAATGCAGCTGTGTATATCATTTCCTAGGAACTGGCTGGGGAAAATCATGATAATGACAGCTAAGACATATACTTTGTATTATGTGCCAGGCACTTTTCTCAATGCTTTACACAAATTAACTGATGTCATTCTTAATCCTATGTGATAGATATTATTATTACCCCCATCTCACCGAAAAAGAACCTCAGTCCCTGCTCAAGGTCACATAGGTTGCAGAACCTAAATTCAAATCCCTACAGTTTGGCTTGAGTCAATGCTCTTAACTATTATACCATGCACTCTACTGCTGCGGGAACAGCCACCTGTTCTGCATCCTCCACCTGTTTCTAATCTTACAGATCTTTTTTCCTGCTGCACCAAACTAAAAACAGTTTACTGAATTACCTATGCTTTTTCATTTATCTGATATTTCTTTGTATATGATTGTCTTGTCCCCATGGATTGCTCTTCCCCCAAGTCCCCTCTCCTTTGAAGACAATTTCTTGTCCTTTAAATTTAGCTTACAAAAATGATTCGCCTTTCCTGAACTCCCAAACAATATTAATTACTCCCTTGTTTGCATCCCAGTGTACTTCTTACTCCCTTTTCACAGTTACCATACTAAGTTTTGTTGGTCTATTTACATATCTTTATCATCTATAAATCTAAGGCTTTCTTGAAGCTATGGTCTCTATCTCATTCCTTTTTGTTGCATCAATATTATCACCTAAGGTCTGGCACACAGTAAATTCCCTCAGTGAATATTTCCGTAATACATTAATGGATTGATTATTAATAACATATTTGAATAGCACTTGAGAGCTTCTGATATGCTTTCTATGCATTCTCTTATTTATCTAAGTAGACAAATATGCATATCACACACACATACTGTACAGCAGATTATTCAGCTTCATTTGACAACTGAGAAAGCTAGGTTCAGTGAAGTTGGTCACAGTTTCTCCAACTTAAAAGTCCTGCTTTGTATATCTGGAGACAGTTGTTCCCCAAACCAGGAAGATCTTGTGTCAGGATCTTTAATTGTCCTGAATGACCTGCTTGATGGTGCTCACAATATTCTAGTATTGATTATTCCACTAGAATATCATTCAAGGGCAGCTGTTTCCTTTAGCGGACTCTTGCCATCAGTGATGTCACCGTGATAGTAAAAAAACAGTGACAGGACATTGAAACTCTCATTTCTCCCTATCATGTCCTTTCCCCCAATGTATGTTCTTTAGAGGACAAAAAGTCTTTATATTTTTCATCTTTATGCATTCCATACCATTAATCACACTCTATATAGTGAAGGTACTCCAGAATATGTTTCTTAAATAAATATGTAACGTGAAACATTTTCTTTTTTTTTTTTCCTGAGATGGAGTCTTGCTTTGCTCACTTTGGTACCCAGGCTGAAGTGCAGTGGCACAATTTCAGCTCACTGTAATCTCCTCCTCCAGAGTTCAAGCAATTCTCCTGACTCAGCCTCCCAAGTAGCTGGGATTACAGGCGCAGGCCACCACGCCCAGCTAATTTTTGTATTTTTAGTAGAGACGGAGTTTCCCCATGTTGGCTAGGCTTGTGTCAAACTCCTGACCCCAACTGATCCGCCTGCCTTGGCCTCGCAAAGTGTTGGGATTACAGGCGTGAGCTGCTGCACCAGGCCTAAACATTTTCTTTGGACAGTTTATTGTTTATGTTTTATTTAAAATTTGGTTAGACTTCTAACTAATTTTTAACTAGGGCACTGACATTTTTTAAGTCCCTAACATAAATATTTTTTGTGCTATAATGTTACTAGGGATGATATTTATTTAATTTTACTTCTTGGTTTTCATTTGTTTGTAATAGCAGATTACAGATTCTCTGTTAATTCAGCTCTTCAGAGCTGTCTGCCGGCATGTCTGACCACTCAGCTACCTTAAACAGGTACCCCCTAAAAGTAGCATAACGTTTTAAGAAAGTTAATTGTTTACACAGGACTGGACTCACACATCCTAATTCAGGGATCAAAATGTCACATAAATCCCTAACAATGTGAAAGTAGGTCAAACAAAACAGGACTTTAAATTGCAAATAGGTCAATGGAGGATCAAATAATAATACTATTTCTAATAACGTATGCATTGTACAGTTCATAAACTGACTGCTCATATTATGTGCCCAGAAAGTAATCAGGTTCAAGAATGACTTTAAATCAATTTGTTTAATCCTTTTATCTATCAAAAAAAACAAAAAATAAAAACAATTTACTACAAGTCTGTTTAATCCTGGGGCAGATAAGGAAACAGTGTTTGCCTCAAGGAGTTACAGATATATAAGGAAATATGATGTGATGTGTGCTACAACTGAGTCAAATTTAACGTGCCTTGGAATGACTGGGCGCGGTGGCTCACGTTTGTAATCCCAGCACTTTGTGAGGTCGCGGCAGGCGGAACATGAGGTTAGGAGACCGAGACCATCCTGGCCAACGTGGTGAAACCCCGTCTCTACTAAAAATAAAAATAATAGCTGGGTGTGGTGGTGTGAGCCTGTAATCCCAACTACTCCAGAGGCTGAGGCAGGAGAATGGCTTGAACTGAGAAGGTGGAGATTGCAGTGAGCCAGGATCATGTCGCTGCACTCCAGTCTGGCAACAGAGCGAGGCTCCATCTTATAAATAAATAAGTAAATAAATAAATAAATAAATAAATAAATAAAGTGCCTTGGAACAAGGAAGAGGGTATACATGGTAGGAGGAGGAGTGAGGCTTCATGGAGGAGGTGGCATTTCAGGAGATCCCACTCTAAAAATAAACCAAATTTTGACAGGTGAAATGAAAGAAAAAGACGTATTAGACATAGACAAAAATCAGTGCAAAAGCATACAGGTAGAAAAGATCAAGGAACTGCAAAAGGAAATTCTGTGTGACCACAGGGAATGAGGCCTAGGAAGAGAGACACACAATGGATATGAAGGAAACCAGGCCTTAGAGGAGGTCCTGAGTGTATATCATGGAAAAGTGCAAAGAGGATTGAACGCCCCTATGTTTGTGCCCCCAATGAACCATTTATTTAATCACAGCATCTGTAAGAATATAGTTATTTGTTCACAATAATCTTATACTAAACTATAAGCATCTTGAGGGCAGAAACCACCTCATTTACCTCAGTATTTCAACAGTTAGCCCTGTGCCAGGCAGAGTTGGTGCTTTTAAAAATATGTATACTGGCCGGGTGCGGGGGCTCACACCTGTAATCCCAGCACTTTGGGAGGCCGAGGTGGGTGGATCATGAGGTCGGGAGATCGAGACCATCCTGGCCAACATGATGAAACCCCATCTCTACTAAAAATACAAAAATTAGCCAGGCATGGTGGCGCGCCCCTATAGTCCCAGCTACTTGGGAGGCTGAGGCAGGAGAATTGCTTGAACCCAGGAGGCAGACGTTGCAATGAGCCAAGATCGCGCTACTACACTACAGCCTGGGTGACAGAGTGAGACTCTGTCTCAAAAAAAAAAAAAAAAAAAGAAAAAAAAAAAGTATGTTGACTGAGTAAATTATATTTTTTCACACCACAAAATCTGGACTCAAAGTCTTGGATCTATAGCGGAATGTTGTATTATCTGGTGTTGCGTATATTTAAATCAGTATCATAAACTATTTCATGATTGGTTCCCTCTGAAACTCTGCCTCATCTTCTGGTTGCATCACTGACATAATGGACTATCTTATTTCCCTAAAGCCCTTAACTATCCATCACCTCCTTACTCTATCTCCAGCCTCTACTGAACTTTCTTATTTGGAAACATTTTCTGGAATTCTCCCATTGCTTTTTCTGGTTAGAGTCAGTCACTGCTGTTTTAACTGCATTGGTCATAGACTTACTATGATTAAAAGGGATTTAGGGACTAATTGTTCTCAGCACATTAGTCCTTGATACATTCATCTTGGATCTCATTGGCACTTATTCAATTGGTGCTGCTTGGCAGCTGCTCAATTGTTAGTTATTACCTATAGAGAACAAGACTTTAATCAGAGTTTTACTCCCAACTATGTATTGTCAATTTATATGTGGTTCATGACAGCCAATTCAGGGAAAAAGAATTCCAAGTGATTCTTGGAGTTTGGTGAAGTGATCTTAAGAAATGAAGCCCACATATTTCTAAATTAAGTCTGCACATTCTGATGCAATATGATACATGAAAGAAAAGTGGGTTGTTTGAACATTAAAATGCTGGAAGCGTTTATCATTTTAACAAAGTATAATTTTGAGAGACAAAAATCAAAATTCACAAACACAGGTAAGATAATAACTATCTTTTAGAATCCAGAAAAAAATTTAAAGGACTACCCTACTACTACTTATGCTAATTTCAGCCCACTGCTTGTAATGAAATCATGGCAGGCCAGTGTAGTACATTGGTAAAGCTGGTGGGCACTGTATTGATGTCGCCTGGCTTCAACTTTAGCTTCAGTGCATATAAGCTGCGAGCCTTGAGTATAGTTTTAAACATTCTGGGCCTCGGCTTTCTCATTCACAGAATGAGGTCCACAATCATATCTCCATTAAAAACTTGTGGTGAGGATCAAATAAATTATCTAAGGAAAAAAACCACTTGGCACAGTTCCTGCTATATCATATGTACTCTATAGATGCTAGGAAGTATAATTATATCCTGGTAAGCACTCAAATAGCTGAGAGACAAAACGATAAAGTGCTGTAAGAAAGGTCCAGATAAAATTCTTTGGCCATATTGTCTTTCAAATTACTTTTTAATGGAAAAGTTATAAACCAGAGAAAGAAGAAAATGATGCTGGCAGGTATCCCTGTAATAAAAAAGAGCAAACACAGAGAAAGAAAATCAATGGAGGATTTAAAATATTATTTTTGCTTTGGCATCTAACCTCCTGCTTCTAAATTTTTTCCAATATCATGGTTTAACTACTTTTAATGAAGAGATGACACCATATTTCTGTTGATCCACATAATCCAAGTGGTTTACAGAAATAGAGGTCAACAGGGTCAATATTTCTGACTAACATTTTAATTAAATCTCAATAAGCAGGCAGATTCCCAGAATTGATGTAGCATTGTGATATGGAATAAAAGAAATGGAAAGCAGACTCTCTGAGTGAGCCCTTATGTGGTATCTTGTTAAAATGCAGGGATCTTGTTAAAATGCAGATTCAGAAGGTCCGGGTTGGGCCTCAGATCCTACATTTTCATAAGCTCCCAAGTGATGCTTATGCCACCAGTTTGAAGAACCCTCTCTCAAGTAGTAAGGATTTAGAGCACAGTCACTGCTTGGGTTTGAGTACTGGCTCCTCCTCTTACTAACTACTTGAACTTGGCCACATTAGTTAACTTTTTCTTGTATCATTTTTTAAATCATCAAATCAGGATAAGATCAATATCTAACCATAATGGTTGTTGTGAGGATCAAATTAATTAATACATGCAAAGTATGTAAAACAGTACCCAGTACTGAGTAAGCACTCAATAAATATGTGATTTTTATGATTAAATGAAGTTTTCTCATTATGAACATTTAAACTAGTCAAGAGAGATAAATATTCCAGAATTTTAATCATGTTTAATTCACCACAAGAATTTATTTTAAGGCATTAATGTCAACAATCACATAAATCTCCACATGTGAAGCTTTGCAAGTTACAATTTTTCAAGCCAATGAAGTTAAAGAATGTAATTTACAATTTTCTTGGTGGTAGCCATACACAAAGGCCTGAGCCTGTCATGATAGAACAGCAAACTTCTTCATCTACTTTTTTCATTAAGAATGCAACACAAAGAAGAACTAAATATGTTTACAAAATAACTAAGATATAACCTACTAGGAGCCCCAGAGCATCATAAGTAGTTTGTTTTCTTCCTGCTCTTTTGTTATTCTCTCTCACAACTATAATTATCTGTTGTTTATTATCTCTCTCCCTCAACATGAATTTAAACTCCATGAGGGAGGGGCAATGTTGATCTTGTTTGCTGCTATATGTCAGCATCTAGCTTGCTGCATGATATTTGTTATGCCAGTAATAAATAAATGTTTGTAAAAGTATAAAATAAATAACTGAATATGTACCTTAGCTGTACGTTTTATCAATTTATTGAAGAATGCATTAACTGTGATTTTTTTTCCTGGTTCTAAGTGCTGAGAATTCTTAAATACATAAGGCACAGTATGTTCAAGGAGCTTATGGTCTACTTAGGGGAAATATATGTGAGCACAAAACTGAATACATGATCAACTCCATATGGGTAGGGGATGAATAAAGAAAGAGCTCATAAAATAGAGGTGGGAGTGAAATAAAAGCTTTCCAGTTAAAGAAAAAAAATTATGCAATTTCACAAAAGTGTGAAACAGTGAGACAAACAGGAAACCTTACATAGGATGTGCACTGGAAATTAATAGTGGAGACAAGGCAAGGTCCAAATCATAAAGATAACATGAGTGTGCTCTATAGCAAGTATTGGTTATAGTGGAAATATGAGAACTTGAAGGATGAAAAGAATAAATTTCTTCATGAAGGATACTAATAATACTGTTCAGAGAATGACTGTAACAAAGATTATTTACCTCAGAATATACATTCTCTTCTTCTCATTGGAAATTGTTACCCTGCTAAAAAATTAAACACACTAGCCTCTCTCAGCTAGGTGTAGACATGTGATTGTCTTCAACCAATGGATGAATTGATTCTTCTGGGTAACTTCTAGAATTGTCCTTAAAGGTGAAGAGCACAACCTTCTTATTGTCCCTTCTTACTTCCTGAAATGTAATGTAATGGTTGGCGCTACAGCATCTATTTGGACCATAAGGTAACCTAGAAAAAGGGAGCCTCAAGCTATGATATTAGAAGAGTTAAATAGAATGATTCTAGAGTTTAACCACGGAGCACCTTATAAGCCATGGGTTGTTTAGCTTACAACTTCATTTACATAAGGGGGAAAAGTCATTTTTCTTATTGATTTTGCCACTCTTATTTTGGGACTTGTATGCCACTGATCCTAATTCTCAGTGATACAACCACAGAAATGCAGCAGGGCTTCAAGAATGATTGGCATTTGAAGTAGATACTGAAGGATGGGTAGAAGATTATCAGGTACAAAAGAGACAGGGCATTAAAGAAGGGCTATTGTGTTCATGGAAATCATCAAGAATACAGTGTATTCAGGAAACTGGGAGAACTGCATAGTGGAATTACAGGAAATATTGTGTCAAAGGAATGGAGGAAGACAAGACTCCAGTAAAAACTCTGAAATATCATACTAGTGAGTTTATATTTTATGAGACCACTGAAAATTTTCAGGTAGTTAAAAGTTGGGACCATAGGTAGTTTTTTTGGAATAAGAACTCAGAGAGCTATGTGGACAGGAGGAAAGAAAATTAAAGTGAGAGAGACAAGTTCAGAGGCAAATGAGGGAGTCCAGGAGAGTAGTGAAGACTCCTAGACCAAGGGTCTTGACAATGAAGAAGAAGATAGTACAGAGACAAGATACATTTAGCAAACATACTATGTAAGGATTAGTGATCACATATACACCAGGACACAAAGCAAAAGGGATTTCATGTGACTCCCAGAAATGTAATGTGAGTTGAGTTGATAGTGAGATCATTTACCACCAAGATGGGGAATGAAGGAAGAAGGAAGAGAAACAAACAACATAAAAATGAAAGCCAGACTATGTGAAATAAGGAAAAACAGTAGAAAATAAAAACAACAAAAGGATCTGTGCACAGTAGGATTTCTCTTGTATTCAGATTACAATTCGAATACCACCTTATCCAAGAGATCTTTGCCATACTCCCTTAGTAAAGAAGCCACTGGCCTTCCCACCCCTCAAAGTACTTTGCTTCATTTTTTTCAGAGCACTGACTATTTTATAGCTTCCATTTTGTTTGTTACCTACTTTGACTAGAATGTAAGCTCATAATTTCCACAAGAGTGGAAATTATGTCTTGCTTACAGCAAACCTAGGTAATAATACCTGGCACAAGTAGGCATTCAAGAACTTTTATTACACGAGTTAATCAAATTACCTTGGAGTTGTTCGAAATTCAGAGATTTCTATGGACTGAATCCCCCTAAAATTTTACCAAAATTTCCATGAGGAAATTCTGTCTCGCTTACAGTAAACCTAGGTAACAATACCTGGCATAAGTAAGAATTCAAGAACTTTTATTATATGAGTTAATCAAATTACCTTGGAGTTGTTTGAAATTCAGAGATTTCTATGGACTGAATATCCCTAAAATTTTACTCCCCTAAAATTCATACATTGAAATCCTAATTCCCAATAGAATTTTCAGATGGGGATATTGGGAGACCATTAGGTTATGAGGTGGAGTCCTCATGATGAGATTAGAGTTCTTAGAAAAAGACAAAGGAGAGAGCTTGCTTCCCACTCTCTGCTCTTCTCTACGTGAGGACACAGCGAAAGGAAGACTATCTGCAAACCAGCAAGACAGGCCTCACCAGAACCAACCCATGCTGGCACCCTGATCTCAGACTTTCCAGTCAGCATGATCAGAAATAAATGTTATGTTATTTAAGCCACCCAGTCTTCAGTATTCTGTTACACTAGTCTGAACTAAAACAGTTTATAAATAAGAATAAAATATTGAAGAAACCAAAGCCATAACATAGGAGAACTCCCCCATCTGATGAATGACAAGGAAGCTTAGCTCCAGAAATGCCCATAAAGACCTGCCCAAGAGAAAATAACCATTTAGATGGGAGGAGTCAGAGGGCCTGAGTACAAGTCCAGTTTGCCATTGCAAAATGATGGTTCACAACCTCAAAGCGCCTTTCAGTTTCCTTAGCTAAAAAACGATAGCTTCCTCCACAATTTTGAGAATTGATTAAAGTAACATGGATGAAAGTATTATAGTAGGTAGCTAGTCAGACATGAGCAGGGCAGGAGAGACCTCCTCCCTAGCCACAACCCCTACCACTAGAAATGTCAGGTGACCATCAGGTGATGGTCAGGTGGTTGTTAACTGCTTCTCTAAAACAATAATTAGTCACAGTCAGTGATACAGGCAGTAGAAAGAAATTGTTCAGGCAGACAGTGAGGGCAAAAAGTCCTTGGCAGAGCTTCCCTTCTAACAAAAAGCAGCCCAAGAAATTATTTTTCTCCTAATAAAGAGCAGCCTGAAAAATCAAGCTGAAAACATAAATAAGCAAGCTGGATGCTTGCACAGGGGAATGCTGGCAGCTGTGCCAATAGAAAAGGGCTAGCGGGCGGCCAGGTATGTCCAACATGGATGCTCCACCTTCCCTTTCTCTGTTGCCACAGTTACAGGAACAAAGAAAAGGGCAACATGGCATAGCTCAGGCAGAGAACCCACCTGCATGATAAAAGATTAGGGTGGGGGCTACCAAAAATTCATGCCCTGTGCAAATGGCATACCTGGTCTAACCAGTTTTGTGCACCCTATGTAAATCAGACACTGCCTTCTCATCAGCTCATCTATAAAACCCCCTGCTCTTCACCACAGATCCAGCAATCCACTTTTCTGGAACCCCTTTCTGCAGGAAAGAGCTATTCTCTTTCTTTCGCCTATTAAACTTCCACTCTCAATCTCACTTTCTGTGTGTCTGCATCCTTGTCATCTGTGAGACAATGAACCTCAGTTGTTACTCCAAACAACAAGGCCGTTTCACCAGTGTCAGGGAAAGGCAGTTTCCCAATAAATAGAAAAAACCTGACACTGCTGATCACCAGCAGCTTCCTGACAAGATCTTAGGAGCTGGGAGAGTGGACTCAACCATGCACATTAAGAGGCAAAATGACAGTTTAACTGGCATATGACCTTCTAGGGACATTGGACTGGTAAAGGAAGAATGCCTCACATGCAGCATCTGCTTCCCTCCCAAGTGCTGACAGGCCACTGTACATGTGGACACCCCACTCGAGAGGAGAATCATGGGAGAAGAGATGCAAGATCCTGAAAGTATGCCAACAATGTATAAAACCCCAAGTCAAAAGATCAAGCTGTGCACCTGATCTCTCAAATTGCCCACTTGGCCAGCCTCCAAGTGTATTTCCTTTCATTCCCATTCTAAAGCTTTTTTATAAACTTTCACTCCTGCTCTAAAACTTGCCTTGGTCCTTCCTTCTGCCTTCTGCCCATAAGACGAATTCTTTCTTCTGAGAAAGCAAGAATTGAGGTTGCTGCAGAATCGTATGGATTCACCACTGCTAACAAAAGTGTGTTGGTTCAGGACTTTCACCCCATGTATCCCAGATCACTCTCAATTTCTATTTATTCTTTATTAGACATAGTGACATCACTAATGTAAACTAAAAATAAAATTCTGAGCCCCCCCCAATCAACTGAATGGATCCCTCCTCCAAGTCAAGTGCATTCTAAAGTAAACCCAAAACACTAGTTCAGGCCATGATGGGAATGGGTGGTTGGACATGCTTCATTAAATCCTCCTCTTCCGGTTGGTATTCAGGCACAGCTGACCAGCATTAACATTATAACAGAAGACTGACAAAGCTGATTATTTAGAGTAATAAAATACCAACATGACAGATAGCAGGCCCTGAAAGAAATTAAAGCATCTTACCCCCAAGTATATTTATTTGACATAATTTGAAATAGCAATGCCAAGCTTTCTCTTGTGGGGAAAATCTACATTCTGAAGAAAATCCCCTCCCCTTTCCAGACCTTTTTCATGATCCAAGAGACAATTAACTAAGAGTCTGGCACCTTTTAAAGTCTGATAAGAAACATTTACAATCTATTGTTTGCTGTGAAGCCTGTGGCCTGGAAGCTTCACCTGCATAATAAGAAGGTTGGTCTCCACAATCTCTTACCTTAACCCAGGCACTCCCTTCTATTCATTCCAGGTCTTTAGATAAACTCTTTCAACAATGCCAATCAGAAAATCTTTGAATCCACCTACCAACTGAAAGCCCGCCCCCCACTCTCTTTGAGTTGTTCCACTTTTTTGGACTGAACCAATGTACATCTTAAATGTATTGATTGATATCTTATGTCTTCATAAAATGTATAAAACCAAACTGTAGCCTGACCATCTTGGGCACATATTCTCAGGGTCTCCTGGAGCTGTATCAAAGGCCATATTTTTCATATTTGACTCAGAATAAATCTCTTCAAATACTCTACAGAGTTTAACCCTTTTTGTTGACACTAACTGCATTTTAAAGATCTCTTCTCAGCACCTTGGGTGTCTAAGGCAGAAGGATCACTTGAGCCCAGGAGCTTGAGGTTGCAGTGAGACACGATGGTGCCACTCTACTCTAGGTGACAGAGGGAGAACCTGTCTTAAAAAAAAAAAAAATTCCCAGTTTAACTTTAAACTTCCACAACAACATGTATACTGGCAAATTTCCTCTGTCAACCACAATCTGGAACATTGTCTTTCTCTTTGTAGCTCTTCAACCTTTTATTAACGAAGTGTTTAACAACACTGTGCTTGACCTTAGCTGCTTTCAAGTGTCTCCTTCAGTCTGTTAAGTAACTTAGCAAATTAACTTTTATTACAACTACTGAGAGGCAGGGTGGTATAATGCTATTCTTATTACAAGAATAATCTGTATCTGCTGTGTGATCTTGGATAAGTTATTAATCTTTTTGCCTAAAATTTTTTACCTATAGAGATAACAATAATATACTTTGTATGGTTATTGTGAGGAATGAATAAATTAACATTTGTACAAAATTTTAATAGTGCCTAGAGTATGGTTCAGTAACAGCTATTTTTATTCCTACAATGACACTGTTCAGATCATTTTCATATCAGTACTATGAGATATTTCTACCTTTCTCCATTTTATTAAAAAAAAAAAAAGAAAGAAAACTAAGGCTCAGAGAGCTTAGGTAATTTCCTCAAGTTCACCAAAGAAAGAGTTAGTTCTCTTAGATGCCAAGTCTGTACCCTTGGCCACACCAATAAAATATTCCATTTCAAAGAAGCCAGATAATTTCACTATCAAAGCATAAATTTATCAAATCAAACTGCCATCAAATAAACTTGAGTTAAATCAACTTTTGGCCATTGTCCTTCTTAAAGTACGTGCAATAGACATTCAAAGACAAGGAAATATCAGTGAGGTGAGTTGTCAGAGAAAGCTTCTGGTGGACTTGGGCAGGGTTTTGATATTTGATTTTTTTGTAACTACATTGAGTCTCAGGTTCTACAATAAACTACCTCAAAGTCAGCCCCAGTCTAGTTTTTAGCTGTAGTTTGGCTTGCAAATTTCTTCTCTCAGTATTTTTGGGGGCCCTTAGGCCAAATTGCTAAAGCACAGGCCATGACTCTCTTTTTAATAAACCCAATTACAACTCATAAATGGTGACATGTGTCAGGAAAATAACCCTTGGAGGGGTGTTTCCTTAACTTGATCATGTCTGAACCTGAGGGCATGTGCCTTGCATAGCTAGCTAGCTTTGTTAGCAGTAACTGTGTTTGCTACCAAGTTAACAGGTGGCAGCTCAGTTTATTGCCTATATAATAAGCACTCTAACCCAACCACCCATTTCTGTTGGAAGGCCTTCCCAGAATCACAGTAGGTTAGAAGGTTAGAAGAACTAGATGCTTTAATTTATTTAGTTATTTACCACTTGGGGAGATTTTTTAACATCCCAATTCTTATACCCAGACTCAGACCCATTAAACAGGAATCTTTATTCCTGGGGTTGAGGCATCAGTATTTTTTTTGTTTTTGTTTTTTTGAGACAGAGTTAAATCTGTCACCCAGGCTGGAGTGCAGTGGTGTCATCTCGGCTCACTGCAGCCTCTGCCTCCTGGGTTCAAGCGATTCCCCTGCCTCAGCCTCCTGAGTAGCTGGGACTACAGGCACGTGCCATGACCCCCGGTTAATTTTTTGTATTTTTAGTAGAGACAGGGTTTCACCGTGTTATACAGGATGGTCTCGATCTCCTGACCTCGTGATCTACCCTCCTCGGCCTCCCAAAGTCCTGGGATTACAGGCATGAGCCACTGCACCCAGCCCGGCATTGGTATTTTTGAAGCAGGAAGCAATTACAATGTGGGGGCAAGGTTGAGAGCCACAGCTTTCAGGGATCAGCAAAAGTATTAGCAATTTGCTTTAAAAACAAGAACACCATGAAAATTTCCTAAGATTATCTTTAAAGAGATACTGATTATAATGGGCTATTGTTTATTTGCTCCTCTCAGCATGCCATTTGACCTATCTGAAGTTGTTATTTCATTACTACGTTTTCTTCATGTGACACCTCATTAGATTGGTAGTGTTTGAATTTTATGCTCCTGAGTTTCTAAAATAAAATACTCCTGGGCAAAACATCATTTAGGGCACTTGGTAGAAATTAGGATAATCAAAATGCATTTCCATTAACGCCGTTCATGAAGAGGCAACTACACTTTGTCACCAAAGGTAAAGTTCATCGAAGTTCATCCAGCTCTTCATGTATTTAAACAAACTTGGAATTTCCAAGTGACAACTAAGTGGAAGTAATTTAGGGCTGAGATATGATACACTTAGAAAAGGAAAGATACAGCCAGGCATAGTGGCTCATGTCTGTAGTCCCAGCACTTTGAGAGGCTGAAGCAGGTGGATCACGAGGTCAGGCGTTCGAGACCAGCCTAGCCAACATAGTGAAACCCTGTCTCTACTAAAAAGAAAGAGAAAAAATTAGCCGGCATGGTGGTGGGCACATGCAATCCCAGTTACTCGGGAGGCTGAGGCAAGAGAATCGCTTGAACCCAGGAGGCAGAGGTTGCAGTGAGCCGAGGTCGCGCCACTGCACTCCAGCCCAGGCCACAGGGCAAGACTCTGTCTTAAAAAAAAAGAAAAAGAAAAAAAAAAAAAAGAAACAGAAAGACACTAGAGGTAAGTCAGTCACTGAAACAAGGTAGCTGCAAGGTAGCTGTCTGATTTCATGGAGAAAAATACCTATAGTTATCCCTCAAGAACTGGCCCCTAAAAAAATATCAGAGTCAAAAAGTCAACTTAAAAGCCCAGCAAGGCCAGGCATGGAGGCTTACACCTGTCATTCCAATACTTTGGGAGGCCGAGGTGGGCGGATTGCTTGAGCCTGGGAATTCGAGACCAGCCTGGGCAACATGACAAAACTCTATCTCTATGAAAAATACAAAAATTACCCGGGTGTGGTGGCTGGCGCCTATAGTCCCAGCTACTTGTGAGGCTGAGGTAGGAGGATTGTTTGAGCCCAGGAGGTCCAGGCTACAGTGAGCTCTGAAGGTACCACTGCACTCCAGCCTGGGCAACAGAATGAGACTCTGTCTCAACAAAGAAAAAAAAAAATGCCAAGCAAGATTTAACAAGGGAGAGATGAGATTATAAATTACCCTAAGCATCACGTAAAGTTCCTGAGGCCCCAGAAAAATGTTTTAGTATTTGCTTTTTTTTTTGGAAGTAGAGTTTTTAGCTCAATCCAAATATAACACTGTTACAATTGAGGAAAGTAATATAAAAATGTTAAGCCATTTCTCTTTATTACTCCTTTCTCATTTCCTCTCCTTGATTTTTACTCAACTGTCACTCTTCCTCTTTCTTTTCACTCAATTAGCCACAGTCTTCTCTGTCATCATATATGACTGCCTACATTTTCTTTCAAGTGTATATTTGAGAAAGAAAAAAGCATTTGTAAAGGACCACATTTTGAAAGGAGCACTTATCTATGAGCAAGTTAAATTACAAAGAGCCAATAAATCGGGCACCCCACGTTTAGGTGGTCACATGCACATTGATCCACATGATCATGTAGATTAAATTAAAACACATATTTACCTGATGAATTACTTTCTCAAATAAAAATTCACTCTATTAAAACAGTCAAATTCAAATAATACAATTCAGTTTAACAGTGAAAATAACTTTTATCGAAATCCCACTACATGCATGGACTACGGCTATTTATGGAATTTATTTAATTATTATTATTATTACTATTTGAGACCAAGTCTCACTCTGTCAACCAGGCTGGAGTGTAGGTGTGTGATCTCAGCTCACTGCAATCTCAGCCTTCTGGGTTCAGGCGATTCTAGTGCATCAGCCTCCCGAGTAGCTGAGATTACAAGAAGGCATCACCACGGCTAGCTAATTTTTGTATTTTTAGTAGAGACAGGGTTTCACCATTTTGGTCAGGCTGCTCTCGAACTCCCTGACCTCAGATGATCCTTCCGCCTTGGCCTCCCAAAGTGCTGGGATTACAGGCATGAGTCACCATGCCCAGCCTGGAATTTAAAGATAAGTAAAGCACAATTCTATCTGGCTAATATCAAGTACTAAGAACTATTAATAAATAGGGAGGAATATGGTAAATACTAATTCAGGACCATAACAATGGCCAATGGCCATCATTTGTTAAACATCTATTATGAGTCAAGCAATGTCTAAATAATATCTCTAATGCTTACAACCAGTGGTTTCTGAAAATTGTTTAGTGTTCCTATCAATAAAATGTTTGCAAGCATGCTCCCCCATATGTGCTAGTCTGTACAGATATAGTATACTTATACAATTGTAACAATACAGTGTTTTATATATAAAATGTTGAAATTAGAAACAATGAAAAACTATAAAGGCAAGTTCTCATATTGTCTTCTAACACTTCATGGATCAGATTCAGCATCCCCTGGGCAGAAGCTCCAGACATTGAATACTACTACTAACGTGTTGTGTGGTAGAAACTGCTGCTTCTCCCTAATATTCATTACCCTTTCCTTCCATAATAATGGGATCCCTCACTTTTATCTGAGCCCAGGCATCTCCAAATAAAGGTTATATGGCTCAGTCTCCCTTTGCATCTAGGGGTGGCTTTGTGCCTAATCTTTGAGGTATGAGGGAAAAATCATGTTTACAACTTTTCAGACATTGCTTTAAAGGGACGGACAATGTCCATCTCTGTACTTCTTTTTTTTTTTTTTTTTTTTTTTTCTCTGTACTTCTTTTAATCTGCTATTTAGCATGTCATCGTGGTGGACTATGTGTGCAAGGGCAACCCCCAAGGGTGGTAAAAAAGAAAATAAAAGGTACTTGGGTCCTTTAAAACCTTGTGGAGCAGAATAGACATTCTAGCTCTGGGCAGCTAACCTAGGGACTGTCATATATGAAAGAAACACATTCCTATCTTGCAAACACATGGTTATTTTGGTCTCTGTTATATATAACTGAACCTGTCTCCTAAAGAATACATTATGCAAGATGGTTATTATTGTCTCTCCTTACAGCTGAGGGAAAAGGGTCAGAGAAGTTAATTTCCTCAGTTATCCAGTTGGTATATGGTTGAATCAAAAGAGCCGAGAGTCCATTCTCTTTCTACTAAAGTAACAATCTCTCATGATTGAAATACCATGGAATCAAGGAGGAAGGAGACATTACTATGACCTGGAGGAATTGATGGGGGCTTCCTGATGGTGGTGGCAGTTTATTGAGATCTAAAAGATGGGAATGGAGGAAAAGGCATTGTGGACTAATTGAACAGGGTGAAGGAAGGTAAGGATATAGGAAAATGTAGAAAAGGCTCAAGAGCAGCCTGTATCAGTTGTTCTTAGGTGATCACTATTAAGTCTTTGGGTTTATTCAACATATATTTCAGGGCACCTATTATATAGCAGATAAAAATTAAGACCTAGAAATAGAGTGATAAAATCAGATGTCATAATTTCCTAAATATATGAGAAGATAATGCTACCAGCAATGCCTACATGTTAAAGTCCAAAGTCTATATCAAGCAAAAAGGCCTTCACAATCAGACTCAACCCAACCTCATATTATGCTACTGCTCTGTGCTCCATCTGGATGAAACCCAGGACATATGCGTTGCCTGACCTCTGACCTTTGTACTTGCACTTCCCTCTTCTTGGAATGCCTTTTACCTACTCTGCCTAGAAATGTCTTTTTATTCTTTAAGAGCTAGACACAATTCTACCTTTCTCTGATTCCTTGAAATAGGATGGCTTGTTATTGTAGCTTCTTCCCTTTCTTCCTTCCTGCCTGCCTGCCTGCCTGCCTGCCTTCCACCAGTCAGTAAAAATGTGCAGGGTTTTTGAGGTACAACTGTGGGAAAAATAAAGCAATATTTTCTTTGTGCCTCATGAAGTTTACATTCTACAGAGAAAGATCAACTATTAATGAAATAACTGCAATTCAGTGTGATAACTACTTTGAGAGGAAGAAGAGCCTTCAGGGGAAGCTCATAATAGGAACTCTACCCTGAATCTCACTTTCCTAGAAGAAGCATTATTTAAGCTGAATGCTTTAGGATATGTAAGAATGAACCAGGCAGAGATAAGCAAGGGGTGTTTAACAACATGTGCTTTTCACCATGCATTATCCATTTTCGTTAACATATCTATTCACTAGACTATGAAATAGAATATGTTTAAAGCTCCCAAATGATTTAAAAAGAAGAAAGAAAAAAAACCCCACCAGGATTAAACACTCATTCAGATTCATGCTAAACGTCTTATCATTGTGCCTTAGATATTTTTATTTTGTCCTTCCTGTATGCAGTATTTCCTAATTAACTTTCACTTCCACTTCAGTTTAGCAACTAGAGCTCCCTAAAGTCTCCCACTAGCTTTTAAAAATGTCTTGTAAATTGTAGAGCAGCATCTCTCAAACTTCAGCAAGCCTAAGAATCACCTGAGGTGCTTTTAAAAACACAGATTTCTTGGTTCCACTCTCAGAGATTCTGATTCTATAGCTTTGGGGAGAAGTTGGAGATCCCATGATTCTAACAATCTGACCGGTGAGACCTGATGCTGCCAGTTCACAGACTGCACCTTGAGTAGCATTATGCTTGAGAAGCTACACAAATATTTTTCAGGATTATTTCCCCCTTGTTCTTAAAAGTGTTCTGCTAGGTTATACTTCTTTGAACAAGAGTGGTTTCTCTGCCCAGGTATATGAGGCTTTTAGGGGAACCTCTCCAAGAAAGACGGGCCAATATTGCTACTTTCACACACCAGTCACATTCTCCACTTGGACAACCATTTTATTTTCCCGTTGGCCCTCACTTTAAGTCCAAAATGACAAGCCTAAGTAAGTGCTTCCCAGTCAATGAGAAGTTATGAGTACAGTAGCCAACAAACTGCCCTCTGCAAGGGTAATACAGGGCAAAAAAAGTGAATTAGTTTGTGAATGGTAAGTAGGTCAGGTCTTCTATTTTTTTGTTTGTTTGTTGACTTTGCTTTTAAAAATTCATCCCAACCTTAATAAGCTTTTGTTTTGTTTTGTTTTTGAGATGGAGTCTCACTCTGTCACTCAGGCTGGAGTGCAATGGTGTGATCTCGGCTCACTGCAACCTCTGCCTCCCAAGTTCAAGTGATTCTCCTGCCTCAGTCTCCCAAGTAGCTGGGATTACAGGCATCTGCCACTGTGCTTGGCTAATTTTTGAATTTTTATTAGAGACGGGTTTTCACCGTGTTGGCCAGGCTGGTCTCGAACTCCTAACTTCAGGTGATCTGCCCACCTCAGCTTCCCATAATGCTGGGATTACAGGCATGAGCCACTGCGCCTGGCCAAAATAGGAATTTTATAATTCTACAATAAGAAAATGATGAATCACTGAACTTTTAAGAAAGTTTTCAGTAATTGCTGACATTTGCCTCCATGTGTATCATGTTTAAGAGTCTTAAAAGTTAAGCTTTTAAGAGCCATGAGAATAGGGATCATGTTGTCCACCTGAGCATACTCCACAATTACTGGAGAGTGCTGGCTATTTAGAAAATTTGAAAATAGTCAACTCAAAAAAGGAGGAAATTAAACCAACACACAAAAGTTGGGAGGATAATTTTGATGATTAATTAGGTTCTCTCTCTCTCTCTCTCTCTCTCTCTCTCTATATATATATATATATATATATAAAGAACCTAGAGTATAATCATTTCTTGATAACAAATTAGCTCCCTTATCTTTTCTATTTCTTCTACTTCTTTCTTATTATGTATTACCTAGAACAGCTCTGTCTGATAGAACTTTCTGGAATAATGGACAATTCCATACCTGCATTGTTTAATACAACACCCATTAGCTCTACTGGCTACTGAGCACTTGAAATGTGGTTAGTGCAACTGAGGAACTGAATTTGTAATTTTATATTATTTTATTTTAATTAAATTTAAATAACCATATGTGACTTCTAACTACTTTTTTGGAAAGCACAGGTCCAGAAAGTAGGACAACATAGTAGTTGTTCATAGTGTGTTCAATTTGTTGAATTAAATAGAGCTCTTTCCCTATAGATGTGTATATATTTAAAGTAAAAGACTTAGAAAATGGCAGCTGTCTCAACAGCAGGCCAAAACACGTAGTGAAAGAACAAAACATCAGGATCCAAACCAAAAAATAAGTTTCTGTCTTATTGAGCAGTGTTTCTCAAACTTTAATATGCATACAAATCACTGAAGTTCTTGTTAAAAAACATAGTTTTTGATTTAATAGGTCCTTGGTGGAACTTTAGATTCTATTGCTCACAAACTACCAGGTAATATCGCTGCTACTAGGCCATGGGTCACACTCTGAGTAGCAAAGGTCTAGAGGTAGGTAAGCCATGGACCTACGTAACTACTACTGGCCTAACCCCTGAACTAGCAGTGGCTTCTCATTTTGACTCACTAGTTCAAGATTAAGTCAGAGAAATGTTTTATTTTATCATAGATACACCCACCTTACCCCTAGTCTTATGATGAATATTCATTAAGCCCCTTCTTCATACTAGGATAAGTATTCATAACAACCCCTGCAAGGCAGGTATTATTATTCCTATTTTATATATAATGAAACAGAGACTTAGAGAGGTGATGTGACGTAACCAAAACTCAAGAAAAGAACTAACTGGCAGAGGTGGGTTTACAACCCAGCTGTGCATAAAGCCAAAGGCTGGTCTCTCTCTTTATGTTCTTTTGTTACTAAAAGTATGATGCACAACTAAGTAGCATCAACCTCACCTGGCAGCTTATTAGAAATGCAGACTGATTCATCCCATACCTAGTGAATCAGAATTTGCATTTTTTTTTTTTTTTTCCTCAGGCAGCGTCTCACTCTTGCCCAGGTCGGGAGTGCTGTGGCACAATCTCAGCTCTCTGCAACCTCCGTCTCCCCGGTCCAAGAGATTATCCTGTCTCAGCCTCCTGAGTAGCTGGGATTACAGGCGCCCACCACCACATCCGGGTAATTTTTTCTATTTTTAGTAGAGACAGGGTTTCGGCATGTTGGCTGGGCTAGTCTCAAACTCCTGGCCTCAGCTGATCCACCTGCCTCGACCTCCCAAAGTGCTGGGATTACAGGCGTGAGCCCACCTCTTGCTTTTAAAGCAAAGTAACAAGCAGTTAAGAGTAGGGATTCTGCTGATTGGGGCAGTTGAGAAATGAATCTAGATTGGCTAGGTTTGACACCAGAACAAATATTGATAGCTTTGCCTCTATCGCTAAATTCTTATTGATTCAAAGGAGTAGTTTAGACAAAATAAAGCTGTTTCCTGGTAGGTAAGGATTTTAAAATGTGGATACGACTGCATTCCCAATAGATAAAAACATTAACAATATAGTTTTAACAATGTCCATGGGAAAAACCACAAAAAGAGGAAAACATGTTTGTTGAAAGATAAATGTACTAAAATCAGCAAATTCTTCCAAAATATCATACTGTTATTAATCACTGCCAGGATGGTTCAAAGGAACACATATATTTCTGTTTTCTTTCCCATCAGAGGCAATTCTGGAAAATGGTCCATTTAAAAGTGAATCAGAGCCTAAATCATAAGAATTTGTTATTTACAGAGTGACTCAAATAAATTAATGTCTAAATGTACAACCCTACAACAAGCACTTGGTCACCTCACTTCTGTAATATGGCAACTTCCTCCTCAGAGAGCTGTTGTCCTCAGCATCCTGATGCTGGAATCAATCAGCAGTGCCATTTAAAATGTTGCTTAAAACATCTCTTAGACACAAACCCATACTCTGGCTCCTGAATGAAGCTCATTGCTAATTCAGTTGTGTCTCTATGTCCCTGAACCCACAATATCCTTTTTCTTTTCACTGACACTCATGTGTTCAGCCATTTCGGGGTCATTTTTTCCCTTTAGTTCACTCTCTTGTGCTTGGCCCGAGAACCATAGTTTTGTTTGCATCCAATGGCCTTTTCACATTGAAAGCACTCTATAAAAATGTTGCTGATATTATAAAGATATTATAAATGTCCTCAAATAACTTTTACATAAATAACTTTCTTGGCAGCCAAATCCAATGGGTGATACTACTAAGGACCCACTCATATTCTTCGTAACCTAACTCTTCTTTGTTTTCTCTTTATCTTCTACTTTTCTCTCTCCCTTACTTTCTAGGAGGGTTTTCAAAGCAAGAGACCTGAAACTTCTGCCTTGTCTCCACTATTATTTCTACCTCTAGAAACAAAGTTTCAGACAACGAAGTGTCTTATAGGAAAGTAAAGTCATTATACTGTCAATACTTGCTAGATGTTTCTTTTACCTCTGAATATTTTCCCTTAGACAACACACAATAATCTACACACTCACTCTCCCTATCAGTTGAACCAGGTCCCTCTGATACTTTGTTTAGGGCCATCGACCTACCAATACAAAGTACAAGATTTTTTCTTTTATATCTGCTTTGTTTTTATTTTTATTTTTCTCATAAAGGGACATACACAGATTCTTAGCCCTTTATTTAAGGCCCTGATGTACTAGTTTATTGTTTAGCAAATACTCACTCTTTCCCTACTTCGAGCTTGGCAACATGACTTATTCTGGCCAATTGGGTGTTGGTGGATGTAAGGTGAGCAGAAGCTTTAACTGTGTTTGTGTCATGGGCTTGATTTCTTGTCCTTTGACTATTACAATATGAATAACATACCCTGGATAGCCACTGTCCCACCTCCTGGTTCCCAGAATGAAACTTCTGAAGCAGAGATGCCTCAGCCAACCTGGTACAGGACCCGCCCTCCTGCCCCTACCCTTATTTGTGGTCTTGCTTTCTGCAGTTTCAGTTATCCACAGTCAACCATTGTCTGAAAATATTAAATGGAAAATTCCAGAAATAAACAATTCATAAGTTCCAACTTGCTTGCTGTTCTGAGTAGTGTGATGAAATCTCTCACTGTCCCACTCTATCTCTTCCAGGATGTGAGTCATTTCTTTGTTTAGGGTATCTGTGCTGCAGATGTTACCTGCCCTTTATTCACTTAGTAGCTGTCTGGGTGATCAAACTGACTATCCTTGTATGGTAGTTTTTCTGTTCAAGTAACTCTTATTTTACTTAATAATGGCCCCAAAGCACAAGAATAGTGATGCTGACAATTCAGATATGCTTAAGAGAAGCCCTAAAAAGCTTCCTTTAAGGGAAAACATGAAAATTCCTGACTTAAGAAAAAAAAGAAGAGAAAATACTGTATGCTGAAGTTGCTAAGATCTACAGTAAAAATGAATCTTTCATCCATGAACTTGTGAAGAAGGAAAAATAGAATCATGCTAGTTTTGCTGTTGTACCCCAAACTGCAAAAGTTATGGCCACAGTGCCTGATAGTTAAGATGGAAAATTCATGTATATAGGGTTTGGTATTATCTTCAGCTTCAGGCATCCATCAGGAGACTTGGAATGTATCAAGTCTCCTGATACAATGGATAAGGTGAGAATACTGTATTCTGCAGCCTGAAGCAACTGTCCTAGCTAACTGATAAATAGAGAAGAAAAAAATGCTCATTGCCACTGATTTTTTGGTTGTGGTTACACACCAAAAATTGGCAACTACATGAGGTAATAGTAAATGGTAGATCAAGCACTACCATTTACTAGTTGAGATAGAAAATCTGTATCTTTAAAATGAAGGTGTGTGTTGATTGAACTCCAAGTTATTTAACAGATTTAAAACGCATGATTCTCAAGTATACCTCTCTCAACAGTGCATTTGTATAAAAGAGGTCAGAATATTACCAAAATACAAAATGAATATTAGAGAAGGTTAGAGCAAAATAAAAAAGGATTCTGGAATCTCTCTGATTAATTTTATTTTCTAAAGCACAAAGAATACTATTTGTGAGGGTGCTGTTCAATATTGAACTCTAAAGTGTCTACTGAAAGGAGAGGAAAGCGCAATGTCAGTTGGTTACAGAGTACCAGAGAGTAAAGCATTATTATTTGATTGAGTCAACCTTCAGGGAGCTGGATTCACAAGCAGGCTCTAATCACTCTGAGCTCCCTAAGAACAAATATTTTCAGTACCTGGCATGAAACAATATTCAACATGTAATGGGGAAGAATAAAAATATTGATCAAAAAATAGAAACTAGATAGTATTGAAATGGAAAAATAATTTTTCTCTCTCTTTGTTTCTGCTTGGGTGATTTTAATTTTCATATAGAGATTCCTGCTTTGTATGAGAAGCTAGACTATGCCACATTTAAGGTTATACCCAACCCTAATATATCATGACCTCATATAAGACAAAGCTTATTTAAGGCATTTTTGTGTAAGAACCTCAGTGACCCCTTCATAAATGCAAGCTCTAATGTCTTTCAACTTATCTTCCTTAATACAAAGAAGTCTCTTTAAATATATTTTGTATTTTGTTTGATACTTACATAAAAATTTCCTTTGACCCTAGAAATTTCCTGCAGCTATTCAATTGTCATTTGCATTTGTGCCAAGGAACCATTTCCACAAAAACCGTTTCTATCAAAAATCAAATTTGCTAATCAGTAAAATTAATACATTTACTTGCAATGAAATTATTTTTTATAAAGACTTTAATATATGTTACAGCTTGGCATTCTGATAATATTTTTAAGAGGGAAAAGTTCTTATGCAACATGCCTAAAATGCCCTAGGGAACTCTGAAATAGTTTTTTCATTAAATAGAGCTGAAATTATGTGAACAACTAGAACATGAGGAAGAAAAGAGGAAAACAAAGTATAGAACACTGGGGAATGAGAAAATAGAATGTGAAAGGAACAGTAATTTGTTCAAGGTTACCCAGTGAGTGAGGAACAAAGGGGAGAGTTGGGACTCTGCCAAGAACCAAAGCTTATCCACATTAATGAGTATGCGCTAAATCTGCCATTTTCAATACATAATGTATTCATGTTTTTTCTACATTGGGGAAGGTGTTCATATTCACCATTCTCCTAGAATTTAGCATGTTTTACCTCATAAGTGTTTATTTTTTTCAAAAAAATGATAAATACTTTAGCTGCTATCAACCAGAAGCTAAGAAAATCTCTGAGGCAGGTATTATAAGTCCTATCTTATAGGTTAATTTAGGTGCATAAAGATTAAATACATTACTTAAGAACATACTACCATGATAATTGGGACATTTTCCTCATATCAAGCTGCTCACAAACCACTATAAAGATCGTTACCCTTAAGGAAGCACAAAGTGGGTTCCATTAAGTATGAAAAAGTTGATTAGGCCAGGCACAGTAGGTCACACCTGTAATCTCAGCACTTTGGGAGGCTGAGGCTGGCAGATCACTGAGATCAGAAGTTCAAGATCAGCCTGTGCAACATGGCGAAAACGTGTCTCTACTAAAAAATACAAAAAAAAAAAAAATTAGCAGGGCATGGTGGTGTACTCCTGTAGTCCCAGCTACTCAGGAGGCTGAGGCAAGAGAGTCACTTGAACCTGGGAGGTGGAGGTTGCAGTGAGCCAAGATCAGGCCATTTGCACTCCAGCCTGGGTGACAGAGCAAGACTGACTCAACAATAACAACAAAAAAAGTTGAATAAAAGTAATTTTTGAAGGAGTCAAAGTCAGATACAAACCTGATGTTTGGAAGAATAGGAATAATTTGATGAATTTGTTATTTGTGACTGATTTTACTAGCTAATCAATTGGGATACCAATTGAACATGTCTACACAAGACCCTTAGATCTTACTGATAAATTATTTCCACATGAGGGCATCTGGCAGTTACGCCACCAGAACCCTAACAGGAAGATGTGAAATAATATAGATCCACCACAAGAAAGTGGTCTTATTTACAAAATCAACTCTGTGCTCCAGGCCTACTTCTTGAGGGCACTGCTCACATGCTTTGACAATGGTTATAGTGAAGAGATTTTTTGGGACGTAAGATTCCTTCATATATATATGGATCCCTATCCTGAATGTATTGAAGCTTCTGTGACAAGTTATCTCTCATCCAAATCTGCATGTATCAGGGGAGTAAGTAAGGAAACTATGTTCCCAAGCTGACAGGCAGAAAACAAGGGAGGGAAGAAAGAAACATGTTAGAAGTTAAATAACATTTCTAACTCTACAGCCAGGCTATCTGGATTGACTCAACTCTGCCTTTTACTGTGAGTCCTCGAACCAGTTACTTGACCTCTTTATGACTCATTTTCCCCATCTGTAAAATGGAGAAATTAATAGTACCTACCTCAAAGGATTGTTATGAGGATTAAATGAGTTAAAATTTGTTAAGTGCCTACAACAGTGTTAGGCATACCCTGTTACAGATGTTTGGTAAGTAAAGAAAGGTATGAGGAGTGAGAGAATAGTGGATGTAGGTGCCTTTAAGACATTGCTTTGTTTCCTTCTATAGAGCCCTTTACTTTCCAGTGTTGGGGCCTCTTGATTCCTTCTAGTAAGCTTAACCTTGTTTCCGGTCTGGTCCCAAACTATTCTTGTGCAGAAAGATTTAAGAAGCCCTAGTTCAGTAGTTCAGGTGATTCAGCATTAAGTCAAGCTTGCTGTTATTCTTGGCCTGACCCTGTGTCCCAGTTTTAGTTCCTCATTCTTATCTCAAGTCCCAACCTTGTACTCCAGTTCTGACATTCTGCTCCCCTGTGACTGAGTCCCAGATTGCAGAACCTGCTCAGGACTGCCAGTTCCTTTGAGGTAACATCTCTCAAAAGGCAGCCTATGGACTAGACACACTTTGTTTGGCAGACACAGTGTTTGCACTTTTGAAAATTAGTTGCCTGTATTTAGAAATTGCAAACATGTACAAATTTCCATCTTATTTTGTAAAATGATCTGGCACCAGTAGGTTCCAAGTGGCAGTTGCTCTCTTTAAATGGCCATGTGCTTTCTATTCCCCACAGTCCCTACTCTGACTGCTCCATTTGTTTCTGTGATTTGGTTGGTCATTGAAGGGATTTGAGGCTGTGGGCTAAAACTGCGAAGAGCCAGTACTTACCAAGTACTTACTTTGTGCTAGGTACTGTTCTAAGTGCTTTATGTGCTTTACACATTTAATCAAAGGGAAGGAATCTGTTTGTTCTTGTCCATTACCCCGGCAGCCCTTCTTCTCAGCTTCATACCCCTGTCTAGCATGCATCTGTGGCTGTCCCATCTTCTTTGATCACTATCCTCCACTCATCAGCTACAGCCCACTCACAAAGCCTTGTTGGACCTCCATAATGTCAACCACTCACCCACACTGTGGCCTATAGCTGGTCTCCAATCTTCTCTGCCTAGCCAGACTCTGTCTTCAAGAACTTTCGCCATTATAGTGGTTGTGTTACAGGTACAGAATCTAGGCTTCATTGATTTGCTTGATCATGCTCCATGCTTTTATGAAACCATAACTTTCATTATATATAGGTAGGCTCTATCCTCACAAAACTTTTGTCCACTTCTTATTAGAAGACCAAAAAATCCATAAAAATATTTATTGATTACTTACTCTAGGTTCCAGACTCTGTCATAGAAATTGACTTCAATATTCCTTTCATAAGAAACCCAAAGAAGTTTGCTCGTGTCTATGAGCAATTCAGTCTCTTTTCAGTGAGCCACTTAGCAAACTAACACTATTTGAACAGCGTTGTCTATTTTTTTTTTTTTCATGATGGGCCCTTGTATTTTACAAAACATGAATGAAAGAGGGAAATATTTGATTACTAAGACAAGATTTAGAAATTATTAAAAGAAAATTTACAAAACTACATGTCATTCCATAAGATTATTTCGTTTGGGTGAAACTAAATATCAATTGAATTTAAATTCAGCCAATTAAGTTCTACCACAGTTTTAAAAGAAGGTATTAATGAAAAAGTTACTTACATAAGGAATTGTGTCCAAAGTATCTGTGTTGACAATTATAGGAGCAGGACTGGCCTGAAAAAAGAAATAAAAAAAAAAATTAAACAATGAATAATGTATTCTGAGACAGATTATTTAGCTTAACTTATTTAACAAAGAGCTCAGCAGGCATTTCTTGAGGACCTGTACAGGCACTGTGTCAAGTGTTAGTGGGATAAATAAAATGACTAAGATTTCCTGTACCTTCCCCCACCTCAAATATTTGTTACATTTACCACATAAAGAAATAAAGTAAGCATTCATAGAATTTACATTCATTTTCTCTTACATTCTACAAAACAGTGTAGGAGGTGAGGATTTCTACTATGTGTAAGGCAAGGATTTCTAATAAATTAGATGAGAGTTAAAGCTTGTATTTTCTTTCTTTCTTTCTTTTTTATTTTTGAGATAAGCGTCTCGCTCTGGCTCTGTCACCCAGGCTAGAGTGCAGTGGCATGATCTCGGCTCACTGCAGCCTCCGCCTCCTGGGTTCAAGCAATTCTCCTGCCTCAGCCTCCCAAATAGCTGGGATTACAGACACGCACCGCCACGCCGGCTAACTTTTGTACTTTTAGTAGAGACGGGGTTTCCCATGTTGACCAAGATGGTCTTGATTTCCTGACCTTGTGATCTACCTGCCCTGGACTCCCAAAGTGCTCGGATTACAGGCATGAGCTATCTCACTTGACCTGTATCATTTGTTTATGAAATGACTTTGCTAAAAGAATTTGATTTCTCTCTCAAGGAAGCAAAATGAAACCTAAACCAATATTCATAGTTATTTTCTTCAAACTGCCTTTTGAGAGTATGCTATATTCAATACAAAAAGGCTTCACTTATCAACATCTATGTTTACATAATATATATGCTGTATCTTGTATTTTCTTTTCTTTTTTTTTTTTTTTTTTTTGAGACAAATTCTTCCTCTGTCGCCCATGCTGGAGTGTGCAGTGGTGCGATCTTGGCTCACTGCAACCTCTGCCTCCCAGGTTCAAGCAATTCTTCTGTCTCATCCTCCTGAGTAGCTAGGACTACAAGCATGCGCCACTGCGCTCAGGTTACTTTTGTACTTTTAGTCGAGATGGGGTTTCACCGTATTGACCAGGCTGGTCTCGAACTCCTGACCTCGTAATTCGCCCACCTCGGCCTCCCAAAGTGCTGGGATTACAGGCGTGAGCCACCATGCCTTGCTGTATTTTATTATTTATGCAACTCTAATCATAAACCTTAGAAATCCCTAAATAGAACATTAACAGTCAAATATGAGAGAAAATCATATTGGATAGTTTCAACTTTCTTTTTTTAAAAAAAAAAAACTGTACGATTTGCAGTAATTCTCTTTAAAGTTTAGTGGGAAACTGCATAAAACTGATATAGGAGTGCTACAAGCCAAATCATTAGAAAATAAGAGATTGCAATCTCTATTTGCATCACCAATCTAACTTCATGAATATTGAGTAGAGCTATCTTTACTTTTTAGTTTCTAGAATTTTCACAGCAACTTTTGCTTTATCCCCCAAAGGATCTTTAATCTTTGTCTCAAATTATAGATTTCGTTTAGATAAAAGACATACTTTCATCCTGATTAATACAGAGTTCTTCTATATGACATGGTGGTTTTGGAAAGTGCTCAAATTTTGGGATATTTCATTAGCTGTGCCCTCTGGAGTTAACAGACTTAACAGCTTTTTAATGCCAATCTGTTCTGTGGGATCCTAATCAAATGATAAAACAAATAGCAATCCAGCAGGTTTTACAAAACAAAATTCATGTCTTTACCAAAAACACTGGGCGTGGAAAACATAACCTTGGCATACATATCTGTATAATGGATCAACTAGTTAGTCATAATATTTTCATGATTCTCAATGGGATGTATCTTGTGGGTAAATAAAGACTCTGGAGAAAGGCATTTTTCACTGGATCTTACTAAAAAAAAATAAGAGGCCTGTAGAGAAGAGAAAAAGGTATGAGGTTTGCAGTCAGAAGACATGGGCTCAAGGTTGGTTTAGCAACTTTCTGATTGTATGATTTGGGGGTTTAGTGACTTCCTAGTGATGTGATCTTAGGGCAAGTCCACTAACCCTCTCTGACTAATTTTCCTTCCCTATAGATTGGAAATAGTAGTAACAACTTTCCAAAATGGTTGAAGATCAAATGAGGTGATATAGTTGAAAGTGCTTTGTAAACTGCAAATTTCAGAATTAATGTTAAATATTATTAGTAGTAAGCGTCTCTTGAGATAGACTACTGTAAAGATATATTATTGAATGGCTTGTAAACTGTTTACACTGCAGAGATCTCAATGCTATGTTAGTGGCTGCAATTGCACTAATAAGATGCCTGTTTAGATTGTGGTTCTAAAACAGCTCATGTCAAAAGCAATAATAATAATAATTACTGATTATTAAGTATGTATTACCGTTTATTAAATATATACATAAGCATATATGTCTTCATTTAATCTCCACAAAACCATATTGATGAGACATTATTATCACTATTTCTATGTTATATATGAGGAAAATGAGGCTCGGTGAAAATGAGATTTAACATTTGAATACCGTTTTTTTTTCTGACCTCAAAATTCATTTTTCCCCACTAAGCTGCTTCA
This sequence comes from Macaca mulatta, assembly GCF_049350105.2. Lineage (NCBI taxonomy): Eukaryota > Metazoa > Chordata > Mammalia > Primates > Cercopithecidae > Macaca > Macaca mulatta. The sequence goes on from NC_133419.1 coordinate 84,783,183, forward strand.
AAATCCCAGGATCTAGGTGGTTCTATCATGAGTTTGCAGTGATATGTGAGCTCTATACTAGAGTACCATACAAGAATTAGACAAAGCAAAGACCACCCTGAAGGCAAAAGATGCCTAAGGATACTGCAGGTTAGATGCTGAACACAGTCTAGTGAAGCCTTAGTATGTATTTTTAAAAAGGTTTTTAGTTTTGATGACATCTCTCCTATGCTTTCTGTTTGGTTTCCATGACTCACGAAAGTGTGCCTCATATCCAAGACGAGACTGAAAACTCTCTGAATATCACATGCAATTCCTGCATTTCCCCATATTTTCTAGTATAGTTTTGATTAATAAATATGTATTAACTTGATTTGAGGCTTTCATCCCATCTTTGCTTTTTTTCTTATAGATTATAATAATGTGTTATGGGAATAAATTTTATACATAAGTCCATTTCCTATATAATGCCATTTAAAACTTTTGTATGTTTATGTTGCTATTTTTCATTTTTTAATGTAAATTTAGTCCTTCCAAGAAGACTATATGTCTAAAAATTGACAAGTATTGTATACTTTTCTAGAATTCTCTACAGCACTTGGGTATATAGAAGGAGCTCAAAGAATATTGAGAAACACTTAGAATTTATTGACTAAATGTAGTGATAAAGTATAGAAGTAGGTATAAAGGAAAGTAATATATCTTTGCGAGCTTTGTAGAGCACTTCTAAGATAACCAGAACCCCAAAATCTCATGATATCAACAAGACTGTGACTACTTTTCCAATATCCAGTATCACTTTCTTTCTTTGTTTAGTCACTATTACTTTACTAAATTCAGCTTTAATAAAATAATAATAATTTCATAACTCTAGGATGTGGAGTCTGTGAATGGACTCCACTTGAAGTAGAGGACAAGAACTTAAAGGACAAGATCTATGTTATGTGGAATCTATGTTATATGGAAAGTTTATTTTTCCTTCTTTGTGCCAAAAGGATCCAGAAGCCACAGTTAATACCTACCTCTCTAAAAGTCATTAAAAATGCATGAACAAACAAGGTTGTATCACAATAAACATATATCACATACATCTGACATTGGTAACACCCTGGTGTGACTGCCAAAGAGATGCCACAGTAGGTTCCTCTGAATGACACACTACCCCACTGTGCTGCTACACCAGGCTCTCTGAAGACCCTCCCACTGCCCTGCTTCAGGACCTTCACAGCCCACCCCAGACTACAGAGTGTAGTTGAATTCCAAACATGGCCCATGAGTGTGCTCTTCTCACCAGTTGGTAATTCCAAACCTTCCTTTAGCTCATCTGGCTCCTGATTCTTTGTTCACTTTTACAGTCAAGAGAGGTTATAACTAGTTTAATCTAGTTTGTTTCTGAGTCTTAAAAACCAACTATCCAGTTGCTTTGATAGTTCCCATCAAGTATTTTCTCCACACTTCACACTGCGCTGCCATATACACCATCTTTTTTTTTTTTTTTTTGAGATGGGGTCTCACTCTGTCACCCAGGCTGGAGTGCAGTAGTACAATCTCAGCTCACTGCAACCTTCGCCTTCCAGGTTTAAGTGATTCTCCTGCCTCAGCCTCCCAAGTAGCTGGAATTACAGGTACCTGCCACCAGGCTCGGCTAATTTTTGTATTTTTAGTAGAGATGCGGTTTTGCCATGTTGGCCAGGCTGGTCTCAAACTCCTGACCTCATGTGATCCACCCGCCTCGGCCTTCAAAGTGCTGGGAGTACAGGCATGAGCCACCACATCTGGCCATATACTATCTTTCTTCCTTTTGGATATCCTCTTTAATTGGATGCCAAAATCAAACTGGTGGCTCAGCAGATTCTAGTGTCCTTCTTTAATATGCTTATTTCCATTAACTGGAAAGAGATTTATGAAAAATCTAGAACAAAATCTTCTTTTAATCAGAAACTTCAAGACTTGTTTTTATATACATCTAGGCAAGATTTTTGAAACTATAAGGGAGGAAGAAAAATAAAAAAAACTATTTCTTGAGTAAACCAAACTTGAAGCCTTTTTTTATGTTGTTTGCCTTTTATATGACATTCTCTTCCATGCAGAGAAAGCCAGTTTTCAGCAAAAGGGACTAGTACAGCTAATTACAGAGAAGCAAGAAGTAAGCAGAAGGAATACTGATATAATTTAAACTATTAGATCAAGTTATTAATAAATGTCAGCCATTTTCCTATCCTTGGGCTCCATATGACATACAAATGTTCTCATATTACATGAACAATTTCGTTTATACTAGTAATAGATACACTTTTTTGGCTTGCTTCCAAGAGACTCTAAATAAAAAGAATCTGACAAAATGAATGCAACTTTACAAAGGAGTTCATTGATTTTGACTAACGTGGTTACCTCTTGATATGTGTTAAGTGTCAGATATGGGAAATCCCTCTGACATATGTGGGCAGGTGGTCATGAAGCCAACTATGGTGAAGAAGCCTCCTCAAGCAAGGTATTGGCAGGAAATGTACAGTAGCTAGTCAGCCAAGAAACACTCTCATGAAGCTTAACTCCAAGAAGTGTAGACTAATCAGTGGGAAGGTCAAAAGACTTAATCTAATACCTAGACTTTTAAGAAGTAAGATAGAAAAGGAGAGAACTAGATCAGCAAGAAATGAACAGCAACACTCATGGTACTAGGAACTACGCAGGGATTTCAACTGATCTGGGACATGCAAATGGAAGGCAGGTGATTGTCATTACGCCAATTTAAATAGGCGGTAAAATATGGCAAGAATAACATATGAGCTGCTTTTGGATACTTTTGACTTATCTTATCAGCCTTACAGGACAGGATTACTGAATGGGCAAGATTTCTTGTCTATTTAGAGGGACACAGGCCCCATAAATGACTTTTATGTATGGTATGGCATGACATTTTGAAACAAAATGGAAGCCACTGAAAGTTTGAAAATGAGTCCTGTGTGTGGGTGTGTGTGTGTGTGTGTGTGTGTGTGTGTGTGTGTGTGTGTGATTTCATTATGAGAGTTGGAGATCCCAGAACCTCTAAGTAAATATTAGCTGTTTTAGACCAGCAGCTACTAGATAGCATGCTAGCAGACTTTTTGCTTCACAATTCACACAGAAGATTGCCATCAGGATGAGCCCCAATCAGATCATATGCTAATCCTGGCTAGGGAAGTAGAATATTGAGGTTACTACCCACACACCCCATCAACTTTGAAGTAAGACATCTAACATTAAGTACTGGATTAGATATGCTGAGTGTTGAACCCAGGATAACTGTAGTGTGTATTAGACTTTTCCCCATAACCCTCTATTATGTTGGCTTACTCTGGAAAGAAAAATGTGGGGTGGTTGGGGAAGTGACTTCCGCTTTCATTTCCTGAATCACATTTTAGTTCTCCATTGGAACTGAAACCCTGTCTTTCCTTTCCCTCTTTTCCACAATCTTTTAGGCTGGAGTTCCACATCTCTAGGTGCTGGCAGGACCCTACTCCTATTTGGAGGATTTACCTGGAACCTATAATTATCATGACTTGAAGGTTTGTATTATTATGACCCTGCCACATCTAAATCCCTTGATATATTAATAGTGGGACAGATAATAAGAGTGTGCACTTATATAGCAAATACTTTATGTAAATTAACTTATTTAATCCTCACACAATTCTATGAGACAAGCACTATTATTCTCAAAGTAGAAGTGAGGAAACAGAGGTTAAATAACTTTCTCAAAGTCACACAGCTGGTAAATAGCTGGTAAATCTTCAAACCCAAGCAATCTGGCTCCAGAGCCATGTTCTACTGCCCCTTAGAATAAAAACAGATTTCACCAGTTATGTCTGGATTCTAATTTTTTTTTTTTTCCAGATAGGGTCTTACCTTGTCACCCAGGCTGGTGTGCAGTGGTGCCATCTTGGCTTACTACAACCTCTGCCTCCCAAGCTCAAGCCATCCTCCCACTTCAGCCTCCCAAATAGTTGGGACTACAGGCATGTATCACCATGCCTGGCTGATTTTTGTATTTTTTGTAGAGACAGGGTTTTGCTATATTGCCCAGGCTTGTCTCAAACTCCTGGACTCAAGTGATCCACCTGCCTCGGCCTCCCCAGATGCTGGAATTACAGGTGTGAGCCACCACACCTGGTCAGATCCTAATTTTTACTGTTGATCAACAAGTTACAAGCCAGTTCAAATCTAAATTTATTTAATGTGCCGTTATCTTGGCTGGCCCAAGAACCTTCCCCTCCTTCCTCTGGTGTAGTTGCTGAGGCCCAGTGTGCCATGAGAAGAGGCCTGTAGGAGGCATGCGTAGGAAAAGGCCAATAGCCCCAGGATACCCAGACTGACTGATTCAGGCATTCTTTGAGTAAGCCTCAAATAAATTGGTAATTGACTGATTAAAGACACATCGATGGTTGTGTGAGAGAGGAAGAACAAATATATTCTAGAATCATAGAACTTTTAAAGCTGAGATCTTAAGGAACACTTAATTACACTCTTACATTCTAAAAATATGAAAATGAAGACAAAGAATATGATGTAACCCAGATCTCACAATTACATAGTATCAAAACTGAGGATAACAAGAATAACAATAATAAAGTATTAAGCATATATAAGGTGATTATTATGTTTCAGGAATGCTATAAGTACTTGAAGACATATGAATGCATTTAATTTTTACAGTGTTCTAAGAAAACATTATTGTTCCCATTAAAAAGAAAGAAGGAAGGAATGAAAGAGAGAAGAAAGGAAGAAAAGAAGATCCCAATTGACCAAGTCACTTGCCTAGTCACAAATCTAAGAGGTGCCATGAGCAGTTTTTAAACCCATGTTTTTCTAACCCCAGAGTCCATAAGGGTAACGCCAACATCTGATTTTTTTGCCTGAGCTTTTCTAGGCTCCCAAACTGAAAATGCAATTATTTTCTGCCTGGAAAGTTGCTAGTTTCTCTTTTACAGTCTGAAGAGAAATTTATCACTGTTCTGACTCTGATTCAATTCCCCAATTATCAGAGGTATTTGGGTCCCTTAATATCTTGCAAACCCCCACTTAAAAAATGGAACAGTGCTATTTTCCAGTTAACCGATTTCTCAAGAATTTAGCTGAGTAAAAAATGCATGTATAGGCCAGGAATGGTGGATCATGCCTGTAATCCCAGCATTTTGGGATGCCAAGCTGGGCAGATCACTTGAAGTCAGGAGTTTGAGACCAGCCTGGCCAACATGGTGAAACCCTGTCTCTACTAAAGATAGAAAAATTAGCCGGGCATGGGGGCGGGTGCCTGTAACCCAGCTACTTGGGAGACTGAGGCAGGAGAATGGTTGGAACCCCCAGAGGTGGAGGTGGCAGTGAGCTGAGATTGTGCCACTGCACTCCAGCCTGGGGAGACTCTGTCTCAAAAAAAAAAAAAAAAGTTTCTTAGGTTATTATACTTATTACTGAGATTATTTTTTGCTTTCCTAGATTTTCTTCTCCTTTTAAGTTCCTTCTCTACAAGACAACTAGGTGGGTGCAGTTCAATCCAGCCCAGCTCTAAGTCATCACTACTAATATCATCCAGTGGCTATGGCTTGTCACCTGCTCTACAGAGACATAAGACATAGGACCACTAGTCTTATTGAGGCAAGAACAGTGCTGAATAAACTATGTGAGTGCCTGAGGGCTTGGCTAGTTCATCCTGCAGACTGTGGCAGGATGTCTAAAGGAAGCAACTTTGGAGGAAGCTAAGATTGTGGTACCTTTCCCTAGCATTTAATGAAATGCCTGGATGGTTACCTACCTAGCTTAACACCAGACTAGCTCAGAAAACAAGGTAACAGGATGGAAGATTCATGTTTTGGTTTGAAATCAATTTGACTCTGCTTGCCTGAACTCTTAATAATAAGAATAATATTACTCTCACTTTCAGATAAGAAAACTAATAACGTTAAGTAATTTGCCCAAGGTCATTCAGCTGGTAATAGCAGGACCAAGAGTCAGACAATGATAGCCTGGCTCCAAAGTGGATAAATCCTAACCATTGCAATACATTTGCTTCTGTACCCTATTAAGATTTGATAAGCAAAGTCTGTTCTAGTCAACACAATTTGTCTTACTTATCCTTGAAAACTCACCATTTGTATTTTTTATCCCCTTGGACTGGAGAATTACCATCTCTGTTTGATCCTCCTTTAAAATACAAAGTAGTAAAGTATTTTGCAGAAAATAAATGAATATCCTATGAATATCCTAAATACCTCAGATAGGCTGAGTTGGTCTTCCCTTTTTTCCTAGTGCAGAAATGATGGGGCATCCTGGAGAATGAAGCACAGAAGTAGAGACCAGTAGATCCCACACAAAAAATTGAGCCATTAGCTCAAATCTCAAATGTGGTTTAGTCAATGTGCCCCATGCCGAAGAGAGTTTTCTTTACTTTATAAGTTTTTTTCTAGAATCAATCCTATTTTGATGAAGAAATGGTGATTGCTTGAACTGTTAGTATGAAGATCCTTCGGATCTCCATCCTGCATGCTCGCCATATACCTACTTACACTTAGTATAAAAGGCTAGACTAAATTACTGACTAAAACTGCATCTACAGATCAACACTGAAACTCAAATTGGCAATTATATCGACCACCAATGTCATGCTACATAAAGTATATCACACACATTCATTTAATTCTATAGTGAAATGAAAGGGAATTAACATTGATTAACCAACTACCTACTGTGTACCAAGCAAATATGGTAAGCTTTTTACTTGTGTTTTATTGTTTACCCCTTACAGAACCCCAGAAGGATTGATGGAATTTTCCCTTGTCTATAGATAAGTAAATAGAGGTACAGAATGATTCTGTGAATTTCTCAAAATGTCAGATGGCTAGAAGGAAGCAAAACTGAGATTCAAACCCAGGTGTTCTGATTCTAAGCCCTTCGCTTTTCACCATTAGGCCATAATGCCTCAAACCCTACTGATTCACACCGAGCTTTTACAAATCTAACTGCTTTATTTATGCACATTATTTCTGAAGATCCCACAAAAAATGGAGTCATTAGCTTAAATCTCAAATGTGGTTTAGTCAATGTGCCCCATGCCATAATAACCATACCTACTTAATTCACTGATTCACTCCATGTGGTGCTATTCCTGGAAAGATCCATGTGGATACCATCTGCTCCTTGTTGCTAAGCTACTCAAGAGTTATAATCTTAGCAGTACAGTTGTATTATCCAGATTTAGGTGCCAGAATTTGGAGCAAGCTGTCAATAACCTGGTTCTTTAGGTTAAGGTAGGGCTTATTTTGTCCGTAGTACATGGATAATGATTTTTTACACAATGGGGGATCACTAAATTATTGCTATTTAGTTTCCATCCTTCTTCTCTCTTTTCCTCCACCAGGCAAGGATCCTTACTACTCCAAGCACATACCTTGCTCATGCCTACCACAATGTCTTTGTTTTCATTTCTTCCTTCTCCTACATCCTAAATCAGTTGCAGTCCTCAATCTTATCTCTCTAACCAAATTATTTCCATCCTGCAAGAACAATCTAAAGTTCCAGATGCTCCATGACACTTTACTCATATCACTGAAGGACTCAGTCTATACATCCTATTCCCCACATTTTAAAGCACTCGTTATTTGTATTACTTCAGATCACACTGAATTTTAAATATTAAAGGAAATAAGTTATGTGAAAGAACTAAACCCTGACATTCTTAATTAACATTTATTTCTATTTTTATACATGTTGATAGCTAATTGGTTCATGTGTGGTATTCAAGTCTCCTTGCAGAAATTGTAATCATTTTGAGGTCAGGGTCCTCCTCTCTACTTCTTCACCAGCCACTCCACCTACACTCCTAACTGTGCTGGGCATACAACACACACTCAAACACTCAAACAGTAATTGTTAATTGATTTTTAGACCTATTGGACTAGAGTCACAGCAACAGGAGTTACAATTCGTGAGAAACTCTTGAGGCAACAGAATTAGATAAAATGGGTAGAAAGGGGTAACTGCATGCTGCCCTCTGGTGACGAGTTCTTGTACCACACTGCCTTATGGTGTCCATGTGTGAGCATCTGGAGCCTGTCATGTACTCCAGACCATGCTATTCACTGCAGAGCATGAAAATTAAGGAAAATATAAGCAGAAAGACTTGTCTATGCTAACTATACACTGTTACTTTGTGCTTATTCTTCCCTATTCCGCATTGCAACCCTATGAAGTACATATTCCAGTTATGATTATAATAAGGAAAGTGAGGCATGGACCTGTAACACAACTTATCCAAGATCACCAGACTAATAACCAGCTGGAGCCAAGCCTCACTCCTCTTGACTCCAAATCCATATTCTTGTCTTACCACTACCCTGTGTGGAACAAGGACGGTAGCTGCTGGCAGTGTTACTTCCTCTAACTTACTATTCCACTGTACGTTTCAGGAGAAGTTAGGTGGGAGGAAGCATGGGATTTGGGGAAAAAAACTAAGAACTCAAAAATCATGACAAAGCAAAATGACATCTACAGCATTTCTCAAACTTTCCAGACAAAATGTGAGAACATATCCCCAAAGATTTACCCAAAACTAGACATTTATTCAAAGCCTCATGTCTTATATTACAAATGAATGCAATTTTCATCCTTTACTCCATAATCATCTTTTTTGTTATAAGTTATTGGGGTACAGGTGGTATTTGGTTACATGAGTAAGTTATTTAGTGGTGATTTGTGAGATTTTGGCGCACCCATCACCCGAGCAGTATACACTGCACCATATTTGTAGTCTTCTATCCCTTGCCCCCCTTTCACTATTCCCCTAAAATTCCCAAAGTCCATTGCATCATTCTTATGCCTTTGCGTCCTCATAGCTTAGCTCCCACATATCAGTGAGAACATACAATGTTTGGTTTTCCATTTCTGAGTAGCTTCACTTAGAATAATAGTCTCCAGTCTCATCCAGGTCACTGCAAATGCTGTTTATTCATTCCTTTTTATGGCTGCATAGTATTTGTATTTTTAATAGAAACATAAAGTTTTGAGTCATTTGTAATGGAATCAACCTGACAACCCAGGTGGTTCCTGCATGGCTATAAAAAATCAGGCACTCTGTCTCCCTGGAAATAACCACACTCCTGTCAAGGAATTATGTTCCTAATATAAAGACGGCAGAACTAGGGAGTCAGGAGATCTTAGTTTTAGACCCAGTCAGTTCAGTAATTCAGCATTTACTGAGTCTCCCCATTTATTTTTATTTTTTAAGGAATAAAAAGTGAAATGACCTCTAATAGTCCATTTCTCATGAAAGATCTGATTTTACTCCTTGTAAAGTTCATCCTACTAGGAAATACTGTAAAGAAAGCAGGGATGCTGTATAACCCTTCATTCTGGGAAATGATCTGTTTTTACCACTCAGACATAAAAAGCTAGAAGACAGAACATTAAGAAAAGCATGCAGAAATAAAAGACAAAAGTTAAATTTGATAAGGAACAATTATATAAATTGGTTTCTAATGACTTGGCTGAAGGATAATGTCCTGTATGCCTTAGACAAGGCACCTCAAAAATCTATATATGGTCCTCTTGCTCTATGTTCATAGTTCATGTTTTGTTTTTCTTGTAAACAGGTTAATTTTCTGGCCTAAGAACCATGTAATCAGCAGCAAGGAGTTCTCTTCTATATAAAGAGTAAAAAAGATTTGAAGTGAAGCTAAGAATTATTCCATTCTTGCCTTTATCCATTTTATATAAGCTATAACTCCAGAAAAAAAATTGTTCTGCCTTCATTTTTCCCCTACTCACCATAATTTGACACTAGATCATACACTAAGATTTGAAACATAACAGGTGAAGCCATAGAGAAAGTCTTAAAATATTTTATATCTAGAATGGTTCTTTTGTGTGAGAGGAAACGTTAGGGAGAGAGGCAAAGATGAAGTATGAGTTAGTTTACTGTTATCCATTAGTAATCTATAATGTGCTCATGTTTATGGTGGGCCTGGAGGATGTTCCAAGACTTGTTTCTAAACAATGGTACTTGGGTGCACATTACAAGATAACAGGATAGAGAATATTTTAGTTTCATTTTCCCTTATTTTAAATTCTGATAACATCTGTAAGTCTAAGAATCTCCCCTCAACCCATTTTTCTTCAAAATTAATGTTCAATTTGGAATCATTTCCAATGAGGAAAAACATGGAGAAAAATAACATAAAAAGAAGAAGTGAATGGGGACTAGAAAAATAGAGGCTCACTAAATACTGCTGGCATTTGCTGATGCCAAAGAATATATTCTGCAGATGTGTTTGTATATTGTCATCAACTAGGCAATGAAGTCTTTGTTCTACAAGCCAAGAGCCTACAAATCTCTGGATCTAAAATGCCAACCAGTTCCTAGCCCCACAGCTGTTCTAGCTTCCCACAGTGGCAGTGTCTATGTTACTCATGCTTTCTCAGTTTTCCGGTGACTTTCTTACTTTCAATTATTCTATAAAGCAAGGATACTGCTTGTTCAATTTACCTCCTAGTAGGCCTGGCACAATGCTACAACTCTGTGTTTAACATAAAGAAGGAGGAATATTATCTGTTGCTGTGGGCTAGAGGAGAGATGGGGAAATAACAAGAGAAAAGAATGAAAAAAGGAGGAGGAGGACTGGGAGCAGGTTGTTTTCTGGTATGTGGAAACTCTGTCACAAGTTGGAGTGTGAAATGATGATTCCCAGGCTGGGACTCTCTCTTCTGTGCTCTCAGACTCCTTTATCCACTGGAATTGTAATCCCAGGTACTCAGGAACCTTCATTTGTTTTATAAAGGTTTTCCCTAACCAACTAGAAAGGAGATGGTAACTTCCTTATAAATATATTTGCAATCATCTCATGACTCCTCCTCACCCACTCATACTGGATAAGAACTTTTGTATCTTATGTTTTTATGTTATAGGATGAGCACTTTCCAGTCCTGCACTTGGATTTAGCAGACGAGTCTTCTAGGACTGGCTGCGACCCCGTAGAACTTAGTCAAGTCACTTAACTCTCTGAATTATTTCTAAGGTTATATGCAACTATAATGAAAATTGTATGATTCCTGATTTTAATACTAGCCTAATTTTGAATATCATAAAAGTAGTAATAAAAGAGTTTAGAACTTGGATTATCTGTCTGGGATTTAAGACCTTTGTCCTCACTTCTACAATGATCTTAGCTGATTAATTTAATATCTCTGAAACTTTCTATTCATGTATAGATGTTAAAAATTATTATTTAGTCAATATCATGTGGTTCTTCAAGAAGCAAATGTAGCCATATATAAGGACATTATGCAATTTGTAAATGTATATATTTGGGATAACATTTAAAAATTTGCAGCAACAGTAATAATGACCTTTACTGGGCACATTTTTTGGTCAGGCACTGTGTTAAGAGTTTAATTCACATTATTTTATTAGATTTCAAACAATGCTAGAAAGTTACATATAACACCTAATTTTACATTGGATGAGACTTAGGCTCAGATAATTTGAGTAATTTATCCAAGATAGCAAATGGTGGAAGAAGGATCCTTCAAGTAGCTGAAACTCTGAATCAGAATAAAAACTGAACTCAGATTTTAGTCCTACTACATTATGTCTTACTGTTTAACCATTGCTGATCCTGGCCATTTCAACTTTCTAAGCTTTAATTTTCGTATAACTACTATGAAGATAAGAAAACTTGTCTTGCCTAATTGTGAAAGTTGTAACGAGAAGTAATCTAGTTTATACTACTTTGAAAATTGTAACACAATAAATAAATATAAGGAAGATAGGTCGTAGTAGTAGAAGTAGTCTTAGCAGCAGCAGCATCGAGTGTAAAACATTGGTATAATTTTTTCAACTCTACATGATGAAAATGAGAAATCCCATTGCTCCTAAGCATCTTCTTGCTAAATAAAAATATCTAAATGAAGCTTCAACAAATATAACATATCTAGTATTAGCTCATTAAAGCTTTTCAGGTTTTAATGTGTGTATATTTTTAAATTTTGGTTTGCTACATGGAAGAGGACTGCCATTATTAACTCTGAACAGCTGTCTATTTTTCTGTTCTGTAACAAATAAGCTTGGGGTTCTATTTTTGCAATTCCCGGGATGGGTATGGAAAGTGGAAGTGGCAGAATATAAGTTTTACTCTATTGTATAATAACATATATCTATGATAATATTTCATTTTAATGAGTCATCAAAACATTTTATAACGAGCAATACTGGAATACAAAGAAGGCACCCTGCACCTGGTGGTAGTTTTTCGTGGCCTCCAGATGTATATGCACAGGCATCACAAGACCAGTAGTCAAAGAAAATGCAAACTTCACAAGTGAGGAAGATATAAAGATAGCAGGCTCTTGCTTTTTTGTTAAAAACCCAAAGTGACAGTTTCATTCCACTTTACCAGCAATCTGCAAATGTTCTTGCAGTCCCAAGCTGTTGTAATTATCCAGGTCACTTCTGGTGTAGTTCCCTGCTCTGCCTTAAATTGAACATCTCCATAGATTGAGTGTCATATTTATTCCTATACTAATAGAAATTCCATTAATAGACTTGTTCATATTCTTCAGAAGGAAATGGACTAAAAATTGGGGTATTACTAAACAAATGCAAAGCGAGGTTAAGAGGAAAGAAATAGGGAAATGAATCCAGCATGATTGAGGATGATGAGTTATAATGAATGAGGATGATGAGGATTAAGTAATATTTAGAATCCAGAAAGGACAAAACACACTTGGAACACCATGAACTGGGACTGAAAGTCATCACTGATCAAATCCTATTTAGAGCTGACCTCAACATATGATGGTTCAAACTATACATCCAGGGACCAGAGAGGCAGAGTCAGTGGATGTGATGCTGGAGTTCAGGAGACAGAGTTTAAGAATTTATTTGAGGCAAGAAGGATAATTTCCTCATTATCATTTCGTTGTTGCCTAAATTTTCCCTTCTTAAGTATTCATCATTCCATCTATGCAGATTTACTTAGTGAACATACTTAAGACACCACACTTGGCACTGCAGAAAGTAGGAAGAGGAGAAGTGCATAGTCTTGCCCTGCAAGGAATTCATAGTGCCATGTGGAAATAAAAGAAACCTCCCAAATGCTTATAATCCAAAGCAGAAAAAAATGCACAAGAGAAATAGGGACAAAGTCCCATGACAGGCATGAAGAAAGGCAGATGGGATTATGGTTACAAGACCTAAGTTCTCTACTTGTCTTACTGGCCACATGATTTTAAACAAGGTACTTAACCCCACTGATCCTCTAAAATGTAGGTAGTAACAATGGGTCATTTCATGTTGGTATTGTGATGACTGCATACAAAAGTATAGATTAAAGCAGTTGGTAAGAAGTTTCCCTATTCTTATTTTTCCTCAGAGGGGTGTTAATCAGGGTTGAAGTAAGGAGGGAGAAGGCATGCCTTTTAGTTATTAGGCAAAAGGGAAGGCTTGTGGAAGGGGATAGGAGTTAAGTCCTGAAGGATACAACTTCACTTTGAAGACCAGTGTTCTCAGCTGATTTGTTTGTCTTCTCTTCAATTCTGTCCCACCTCTTCTAGTAGCACTGTATCCTATCCCTGTACCACTAGTCACTAACTGACCCCTATCTTAAAGTTCTGTGGTTGTGAGAATAGAAATCCACTTGCACTGGCTTAAGCAAAATTTGGAAGTTGTTGTCAGGCTAAAAGGACAAGAAGCACAGCAAGGCAGGCCGCCTGGTAAACTGGAGCTAAGAACTGGGAGTTTTGGGGGACCCAGAAAGTCACAGTCCAGCCTATCTTACCTCATTTCTCTCAGTCTCTTTCTTTGAGACCACATCGTTTCTCATCTGCTTTTCTTTTTCTATATTTCTTTTTCTTTTTTCTTTTTTTTTTTTTTTGAGAGGGAGTCTCGCTCTGTCGCTCAGGCTGGGATGCAGTGGCCGGATCTCAGCTCACTGTCTACATTTCTTTCAATCTTTCACATCTGTGCACAAACATTCTCTGCTTCTCCATGGATATATCCTCAATTCTAGGCACCATTGTCAACCTGTAGGTCAGGCCACAGGTAGCAGGGATAATTAAGCCAGGTTTCTGAAAATCATTTCTTTCTTAACTTGAGGTTCTCTTCTGAGACTCCAGTGCCTTTGTCTGTGGGCCCGATTTATTTAGTGTTGTTTTTATGATTTACCTGTATAATTCCTGACCTTAAATATGACCCAGCTCTCATCCTGGTTGTTCTGGCCTTGCTTCTTCTGTAATGTTCAAAGTGTCAGATCACAAGTTGGAGAAAGTTAGTAACATATTCTCATTTCATACTGCTCTTTCATGCCTTAGTGCCTTTGTTCCAGTTGTTTTTAACCTCTCACCTCCCTCATCTTGTAAACCCCTATTTCAAAACTGTCTCAAGACTCTTCTCCTTTGTCCAGCCTTCCTTGATTATCTTTCCTTTCCATCCCAAGCAGATGGATCACTCTTTCCTTGCTGCATTTACCATGGTTTGCACATCTTTTAATTGCTGCTCCTAATCACACTGCAATACAGTTATCTTGGTTTTAGTGTTTTCTTCTTACTCTAGTGAGCTGATTAAGAAAATGGGCTCTAAAAAAAAAAAATAATAATAATAAGAAGAAGAAGAAAATGGGCTCTGAGGTTGGATCACTGAGTTCAAGGACCAATCATTCCATTTATTAACTACGTGACTTCATCCCTGTTTTACGCTTTGTAAAATGGAGATGATAGTACCTACATCAGAAGTTGTTGACAGAATTGAGATAATACATGTAAAATGCTTGGAAGAGTGCATGATATGAAATTGGTGCTCAGTAAATATTAACTATTACTTTTTAAACTGCGAGTACCTAGTCCAGGGTGTGGCAAGCAGGATGTGTTCATTGTTTGCTGGATAAATGAATTGTATTTAAAAACTACAGCATATTTGGGAGGATGTTTTATTTCTTTTGTTTGTAGTGACGGAAAATGTATCTACTGTTGCTACACTTTCTGATAATTGATGTGTATCTGTGTATGTATACACGCAATATTGAATTGCAATTGTTAGAAACACTATAAACAACTTGCCTAAGATAGCATTCAAGTATGCAATAGAGATATATGTGTAACTGTTTATTTAAAATCTGTCCCCACCACTAGAAGGTAAATGCTCCCAGGGCAAGATTTGACCGTGTCCTATTTATTATTAGATGTTCCAGGCATATCATAATTTCTGACACATAAAAGGTATTTAATAAGCATTGGCTGAATGGATGAACACATGGAAAAATGGACTGCATTTACACAATTAACAAGTGCCTTTTCTGTTTCCTCCACTTGGAATGTTCTCTTCTTCCATCATCACTGAATGTCAACATTCTGTTTAACCTTCAAACCTAGCTGAGATAGCCTTCCATGAAGCTTGCCCCTTCTCTGAATTCTTGTGGTAATTCATAGACACTTAGGGCACTCTACATTTTGCATATAGTATTACAGTGATTTGCAAATCAATTTGAAAATTCTTGGGGGCAGAATTCCAATCAGGGGTTCTCCTGATTTATACATGTTTACATCTCTCCCAATGCTTAATCAGCTGCATAACCTTCACATTAGGGTCAGAATAAGTTTTTCTGAGATGAATGAATGAATGAATAGTATTGCAACTGCTTTTTGACTGACAGAAGCCCCAAGTCTAGCAGCAAGATGAGCATAAGAATTGTACTTACGACCCACTGATCCCCATATGAATGTTTTTATCAAATCCGGATAAGATTACTAGCAGTATAAGGAAAACCAAATTTGCACATTGCATCAAGAGATATTAGGGCACCATTTGGTAATACTATCTCTCTTACAAAGTGATGATGTCACAAATAAGTTTTAAGTTTACTTTTGGGCACTTGTCCTGTCTAGAATAGTATCTGACACATAGTAGGGGCTCCAGAAAATGTGAGTGAACTGATTGAACTAACAAATGAATAAAAACACAGGCAAGTCTCTATAAAAAGAACTACTAATTATGAGGCTTTTTTAAAATAAGCATATCTACTCATTTGAATAAAATTGCAAACCCTTTGATTTGCCTAATATCCAAAAATACTGACTGCCTAGAAGAATGCCCTTATGCCCCCAATGATGGAACCAACTTAAAATATTTCATGAGACCTTTTTATAATTCATGCATTTAGTAAATATTTAGGAGCTTACATTCTCCAGACACTTAGGCTAAAAGATAAGAAAAGTTCTGTGTTGCTGTTTTGCACTTGTGGCTCTTGGATCCAGCAGATGAACTTGCTTGAGACTCCAGATTTTACTTCCATCTTATTACTCTAGGGCAGGATCTAATATGTGAAATCAAATCCTGAAACTTTGAGAGACTTTGTAGTTTGGTTTCCTTCTTCTCTGAAGACGTTTTGTGCAGCACTATCCAGGTATCAATTGCTTTAAAGTTCCTTTCACCAATATGAATTTTATATGGGAGGTTCCCTGGGGGAAGATTATACAATGACTTGAGATTTTATGTCAGGTTTATTGTTAGTTCACAGAACTACACTGACTGAAAAACCAGTTGTGATCCATAGCTTATGGTGTGTGAGTGAGATGATCCAGACCATCTAGGTGGCTCTGCATTATAATGATGTGTTAGGAATCCACACTCACAGTAGATGCACAGAAGAGCATTTACTTGCTTATGACCTTTTCAGGTCAGTTCTGCTAAGATCAACGACATCAATATGTGACTATACTTTATACACATTGTTCATTTTCAAGTATTTGATTTAAAAGAGAACAAGGTTTATTTTAAAGGAAGCAATTACTTGAGCCCTATATTTGTCATTTATTTAATATAATAGACTCAGCATGATAGGGTATGTATACTTTAGGATTTATTAGGACACTGTAAACAATGAAGTGTATCTAATAATTCCATACAAGTGTAAATACATGTGTGTACCTGAAATATATATCATTGAGTTAAAAAGTGCATAAAGCAGGGAATAAATAGAGTACTTTTTCTGCTGACAAATAAATAAATTGAGGGTGAGTTTATAAAGAGTTATTCTTAACTGATAATATTTTTAATAATGATGATATTTTCTAAAAGAAGCTCTCATGAAATTGTGATGATATAATCATATATTTAATAAAGACTTGGAAGATGCTTGAGATACTGTCAAATTCCCAATATGTTCTGAAAAGATTTAGAGCAGTCAAAAATAAAGCAAACCTGAATGATAATTTGGGCATGATTTTATGCATGTGTGAAGTAGGGAAAACTGGAAACATATACTGGAATCAATGAAAGAGTAGCCCATGAATTATGGGAATTGAATCCAAGGTTATCTGGACCACAGGGATCTATTCCATGTATTAACACATCCCTGCCCCTACCACTATACCACCACAATGCTATAGTCAAGGTTTCTGAGTTTTCTCCAGATGGGCTTTAGTAGAAATAATTCTATGAGATCAGTAAAGACAAAGCTAATAAAGAAAAATGTCAAGCATTAATTGGAAATTGGAGACTCTTGTTGGTTGATTTAGTCATTCCTCATTCCTCACATGCTCAACAAGCACTCTTTATGTGCCAGGCGCTGTGCTAGACACTGGGAATAGATGCACTTCAATATTTAAGGAGTTCAAGACAAGACAACAAGAACACAAACTAATAAATGTTACTTCCTTTCTCCAACTTACTTTCCTATTCACATTTACCCCAAAAGTTACAATATAATTAGAGAGACTGAGAGGAAAACGCTTAAGAATAAAATGTTAGGTGATAAATCAGAGGTGCACACAAGAAATCAAGAAGGGGGAAGATAACCCGGCATGGCCAGGGATGGCTCTGTGAGAAAGGAAATACTTGAGCTTCACAAGGAATATCACACTTTGATAATAACAACAACAGCAACAACAACAACAAAAAAAAAAAAAAAAAGGAAAAGAAGTGTCATAAAGATAAGAGAAGCAAACTATACTTTCTAGATTCTAGTTCAAAGCAGGATCCTTATAACAATATGATTTAGAGAGTTTCCCACTATTAGTTTTTTAGTCTTCTTACAAAAATTATATGAGCTTTATGTCTTTAACAGTCAGGATCAACTTCCTGTGATCCGAGTAAAATATAGTGGTTCAATTAGAAGAGCTTCAAATATAGCCCAGTGTTTGTGACATTTAGGTGATTTCCAAGTTACAGAGAAAAATATGATGGCATCTAACTTGAGTCACTTGAAAATAACGTGAACTTCAAGGAAGATTTATTCCAACTATTGAAAGAAGCATATCTCTTGAGTTCTGTCAGAAATAATGTTTTTCTTGAGAGAGTACCAAATAAATTTTAGCAGAGATTATTTTTTAAGAATCTTCTCTCATAGCTAATTGGTGATCTGAATTCTTCAAAGTAGATCTAATGAAAATAATCGAATATTTTAATATTCTTCTTGGTAGTCCTATTTACCTTATCTCAGCCTATCAAATGTAGCCAGCCTGATTCCTCTGGTTAAATAAATTAAAAGTACAAACATTATTTCTCCAAAATAAAACACAATGACACTGATTCACTAATTCACTTTATATAGCTATACACGACTTCTGTCGGACATTTTTACAAAATCTAAATATTGCATCACTACTTTACTAAAGAAGCAATTATACTTTTCAAGATAACTTTTTTGGTGGGTTTTACCTGGAGTAAAGAATAGCAATTTTGGTTTCTTGATCTATATATCAAACCTAACTGCAAAAGATATTCAAGTAGCTCTGGGGGAACCAATGGGGAAATAAACATTGCAGTTTATTTCAAACATTAATATATGGAATATTAATATTGTTTCCTTTCTTTAGTACATGCCACTATTAGAAACTACTGTCTTCAGTGGGATGAGTTTGAATAGACCACTGTTTATTCTTTCTCACTGATTAATGTTTGGACATATTAAGAATTAGGAATTCATACAGAGAAAAACCATATATTTAGCCTGAACGAGAACTACAGAGAAAATAACCATGGTCGTCAAATGTACAGAATACATACATTTCTCTATAGATACAACAGGAGAAAAAGGAAAAATAAATAAAAGAATCCTTAGGAAAATAAAAGAAAATTTTCCTTACCGGAATAAATGCATGTTGCATAGCTTGTTCACATTGTTTTAAAGAAGCAATAGTATCCCACAAAAGCTGGTAATTCTCAGCCCGAGAAGCACTTGGCCGTTGCATAGCGAAAGCTGGTAACACTCAAACTGAGCTCATAGAACCCAGTTGAAGAGGGAAAAAAAAAAAAAAAAAAAAAAAAAAAAAAAAAAAAAAAAAAAAAAAAAAAAAAACCCTGCAGATCTGTTACATAAACTTCTTAATTAGATCTGCTACACAAACTGCTATCTTAAGACTTAAAAAAAAAGTTAATCAGAACATTTCTTTTGGGGGATAACTGGGCATGACTTGAACAGAGACAGATGTTTTCATTGGGAAGAATTTTCATTCCCACACTTGTGAAAAGCAATCCCATCAGTGTTCTCCTGTCTTCACACGGGTCTGGAGAAACGGCACATACCATAAGTGTGTAGGGGGAAAGAAGTAGGAAGAAGAGAGATGTGAAAAAATATTCCTACCAGAAGATTTGGGTGGCAGGTCATGGAGGCAGAATTTAAGTAGCTTGTGAAAAGTAGTAACATTGAAGGGAGTAGGTTATATACACATGTCTATGTACATATACAGATGTCTGCACTTGTCTGCTGTGTGAGAAATACAACTATATACATGCATACTCACAATGTCATTTAATATGTCCAACTCTCCTCTCAGTTTAGTTAAGAGTTAGATGTGACATATTCTTCACCTACAGAGTATTACTGCCTTAATGGCACTATAAGTTGTTTATCTGGGATTATCTCTAAAGACAAGCCAGAAGGTATCTTAAAATGTAAGAGTAATTAGAAGAACTTTATGTTGCCTATGTATTGAAGAAAAGTCACTTTTATTCCTTAGTCTAGATAAAATTTACATAGATAATAAAAGGAGAATCGTGTCTTTAAATGTTCTCGGGAAATGAGAGTAGGCTGGAATGTGTTAATTCCAAAGAAATATGCGTGTGCACTTTTGACAACA
Source organism: Macaca mulatta (assembly GCF_049350105.2). Taxonomy (NCBI): domain Eukaryota; kingdom Metazoa; phylum Chordata; class Mammalia; order Primates; family Cercopithecidae; genus Macaca; species Macaca mulatta. The sequence goes on from NC_133419.1 coordinate 84,803,259, forward strand.
AAAAAGACTCATATAAGCATGAAATAAAATATGAACAGAATTAAGGGACATATTCTCAATTCCCTTCACCAAGGACAGTACCCACACAGGGAGGTGAGGCTCCACCAGTACCTAATGTCTCTGTAGGATTGCTGAGCTAGGAGGTAAGGCATCTTGGAAGGTGATTCTCAGAGCCCTTGGAAGTTCCAAAAGAATCTGTACTCTAAGGACTGGTTCCACAGTCAACAATGGTGATATTTACTCAAGCATTTGAAGAGGTAAGAGGCAAAAGGAGAGAAATTCACAGCATAATAAATTATGCATTTAATTGACCTAGAAAATCCAAGGAAGACCAAACAAGGTACAAATTGTAGAAAACAGTTTGATAACATACACGAAATATTTTCCCTGTATTATTTTTGGAAGAGCAGCATGATTTGGGTTACCTAGTTTTCCTGCATTTGTACCCTGATGATGGTGGATTGGTTCATACTAATGCCCTTGTAGTGTTAAAGTCTCAAAGGCTGACACCAGGGAAGTTTTCCTCTTACCTTCATTAATTTTCAATTTTGAACTGAAGGAATGAAAAGTAGAACTGATCTTTCAAAATCTTTACCTAATTTGTAAATTTTACCTAATTTGTAGGGAAATTGTTTTTCCTTAATACTTCATGAGTACATACCATAAGGCTATTGCCATTAGACAGTTTGTTTTTCAATATCAATTCAACCAATTTCTCTTTTTCTCATTCATGGTGTTCTTCTGTTCAGCTCACACCCACAGTCCCTCCTCTGCCTTCATTCCTGCCCTTATAGTCTCCCATCTGCCCCAACCACATGCTGCTTCTCCATGCATTGTCGACCAGTCAGCCCACAACTTTCAGAAAATATTCCTTCACTAGTAAGTGTTCTGAATTTCTCAGGAAACAACAGGAAAATAAAAAGTTGTCTTTTAAGTTACCTTCCAAAATCCCAGTCAATCCTCTCCGAAATTCTTAAGCAAATGTTTATCATTATTCCAGACCACACTTGCTGGATCTTCTAGGCTTTTCCCACCTCCTGTTTATCAGGTTCCTTTTTCTTTCCTTTAAAGAGCATCTCCTAAAAATTCTCTTCTCTTTAGTTTTTTGGGGAAAAAAAAAGGTAAAGAATTCGTAGTCTTTGTGTGTGGAAACACTGTTTTAAAAAGTGCCCTTTGAATCTTGCATTCATTCATTTATTCATTTATCCAACAAACATATCAGTCATCTCCCATGTGCCATATATATATATATATAATTTTTTTTTTCTTGAGACTAAGTCTCGCTCTGTCTCCCGGGCTGCAGTGCAGTGGTGCAATCTCTGCTCACTGCAAGCTCCGCCTCCCGGGTTCAGGCCATTCTCCTGCCTCAGCCTCCCGAGTAGCTGGGACCTCAGGCTCCCGCCACCACGCCCGGCTAATTGTTTTGTATTTTTAGTAGAGACGTGGTTTCACCATGTTAGCCAGGATGGTCTTGATCCCCTGACCTCGTGATCTGCCTGCGTTGGCCTCCCAAAGTGCTGGGATTACAGGCATGAGCCACTGCGCCTGGCCGTGCTATAATTTTTGATAGTACTTTGGACAAAAGGATACATCAGATGTTGCCTCTACCTTTAAGGAGAATCTAATAGAAGGGATGGCAAATCAGCACAAATAACAAAAAGGCAAGTTTAAAAAAGTGTAAGTGCCATAAAAGAGGTAGCATAAACTATTTAGAAAGCAAAGAAAAAGAAGAGATAATATCCATGGTGGAAATTAGGGCAGCATCATGGAAGACTTAGCACTTTGCTAGAGCTTGTTGTTAGGGTAGTATTTGGTCAGACAGATATAGGGGAAATTCTGAGAAAGGAAAGGTACAGCAAAGGTACAGGGTGGGAAAGGCTTCATTGATTATTGTTTTGGAAGAAACGTGACACCAAGAAAAAAATTGTAAATCAATGACTATCCAGCTTAAAATTCAGATTTAGACCGAATTTGAGCTTATTCTTGATTGAAAACTAATAGCTTGCTATTCTTGATGCTAACCAATATTACTTTTAACCAACTCACAGATAATTCATGTTCATAAATTCAGTGAAAATCTTCTTAAACCTCTTGAGGTGATAAGTTCTATGTGTTTATTCCTCACTGTTTGAAATAGGCACATTGATATATGTTCGGAGGCCCTAGGTGGCTCAATCATTTAGGTTATATTACTGAATTATTACTTTTCATTAAGCATATATTATGTGTTTTGCATTCCTGCCCACTTTCATAAGTTCTAAACTTCTTACTTTCTAAGTTCAAGTGGGTTCCACTATAAATCAAATATTTACCTTATCAAATATTTTACTTAGTTCAATTTGACTCAGTTTAGCAAACATTTATTGAGCTCTACTATGTGCCAGGAACTGTGCTAGAAATAGAGAACACAAAGATAAATGTAATATTATGTCAGTCCTCTGTTTCTTTTCCACTACCACTCAGTGTGCAACTGTCTCTGCCCACAAGTGGAGCATATGTATTTTCTTCCTGTTAGCACAATGCTTGATAAGTAATTGCTACCATTTTTTCCGTTAAACACTCAGTCACTAGGCTACATGTCTATCACATCTAAATATGTCACGATGCTCTAACTTATACTGCAGACCTCAGAATACCTAACGGTACTTTTGTATGGTGGGATTGCCATACATTGAGTGCTTTCTGCTGGTGAATGGTTTAAATGTAACTTCATGACAATTGCACTTCCAGTAAAAATAGAGTAACAGGGCCTGGGTTTTCATTCCCACCTAAAGTGACAACAACAACAACAAAAGTACAAAATATAGGAAAGAATGGGCTTCAAGAATGCACATGAGACAACAAAAAACAATGGATGCAGAGAGAAAAGAAACAAACAAGGTGGGCTCTGATATTCCAGAGAGGAGGAATCCAGTTGTGGTCAGAGGACTTGCTGAGTTGAGAAGACAGAATTGGTTTGCTGGGAAGATCAAGGCAGCAAGGAGAAACAGAAAAATCCACAATTATAACTGGAGATATCAACAGCTTTCTCTAAATAGTTAATAGAACAAAGAGAAAATTTGTAAAGATAGGGAAGACTTGTACAATACTAGGCATCAATTTGAGTTAATAAACCTTTATGGAATATTTTATTCAACAACAGCAAAATATACACATTTTGAAGGGCTCAAATAGTCTTTGCCAAGATAGAACATATTTTGAACTTGAAATCAAATTTTCATAAATTTAAAAAGATTCATGTCATGGGAAATATAATCTCTGGCCATAATAGGATTAAGTTGAAAATCAATAACAGAACAATCTCTGGAAACTCTCAAAATATTAAGAAAATAAATGACACAATTCTAAATAGCTCATTGGTTAAAGAAAAAAAAAGCTAAAAATAAGAATACATTTTGAACTGAATGAACATAAACTACAATATATTGAATTTGTTGGATTCCCTTAAAGCAGTAATTAAGGAAACATACATATCACTACATGCTTATATTTGAAAGAATTTAGTGTCAAATTACTGACTTCAGCTTCCATCTTTCGCAAACAGAAAAAAATATAGCAAATTAAATCCGAAGTATGCAGATGAAAGGAAATAAAAAATATCGGCACAGAGCATAGAGGAAAATCAATGAAAACAAAAGCCAGTTCTTTGAGAATATCAATAAAATTGATAACACTCTAGCAAGACTAGTGAGGAGAAACAAATTATCAAAATCAAGATGGAGGAAGATGACATCCCTGCCAATCCTACAAACACGAAAGAGCTAATAAGGAAATCTTTGTGTACGTATGTATGTATTTATGTATTAATTCTTACAGACAGTGCAATGTTATGATCATGGCTCACTGAAGACTCAAAATCCTGGCTTCAGGAAGTCCTCTGGCCTCAACCTCCTGAGTAGCTGGGACCACACGACTGGCTTTTCTTTTTTTTTTTTCTTTTTTTTTTTTTTTGAGACACGGTCTCACTTTGCTGCCCAGGCTGGTCCTGAACTCCTGGCTTCAAGCAATCCTCCAGCTTCAGTTTCTCAAAGTGCTAGGATTATAAAACATGAGACACTGTACCTGGGTGAGAAAATCTTATAAACAAGTTTTTGCCCCCAAAATTTGATACCTTAGATGAAATGGACAAATTCCTTGAAAGATGCAAACTAATCAAGAAGAAATAAGTACTCTACACAGTCACTTTATAAAATATTAAAGATATTTGTAATTAAAATCATCCCACAAAGAGAATTCCGGGCACAGATGGCTTCACTGATAAATTTCTCTAAATATTTTAAAGAAAGAAATAATAACAATTCTATACAAAATTTTTCAGAGAACTCAAGAGGAACAAATACTTTCCAGATCATTTTTTTCTTGAGGCCAGCATTACCCTAATCCCAAACCAGATGAAGATATTACAAGAAAAGCTAATATCAATAAACTCTCATGAATATAGATGCAAAAATTCTAAAAAAATTTTTTAGCAAATTTAATCCAACAATATATAAAAAAGATAATGCATCATGACCAAGTAAGCTTTACACTGGGAGTACAAAATTGATTTAACATTTACAAATGAACCAATGAAATGTATTGTTTTTTTTTTCCTGAAAATTAAATAATGAATTTATTCATATGTGGAACAGCTCAACGTCAATTATTTTCACAAATTGTAATTATGAGACTATAAACATCATTTTATTTATTTAATTATACTTTAAGATCTGGGTACACGTGCAGAACATGCAGGTTTGTTACATAGATATACATGTGCCATGGTGGATTGCTGTACCCATCAATCCATCACTAAAACACCAAAAGCAATGGCAACAAAAGCCAAAAGAGACCAATGGGATCTAATTAAACTAAAGAGCTTCTGCACAGCAAAAGATACTACCATCAGAGTGAACAGGCAATCTACAGAATGGGAGACAATTTTTGCAATCTATCCATCTGACAAAGGGCTAACATCCAGAACCTACAAAGAATTTAAACCAATTTACAAGAAGAAAACAAACAATCCCATCAAAAAGTGGGTGAAGGATATGAACATACACTTCTCAAAAGAAGACATTTATGCAGCCAACAAACATAGGAAAAAAAGGTCATATCACTGGTCATTAGAGAAACACAAATCTAAACCACAATGAGATACCCTCTCAAGACAGTTAGAATGGTGATATTAAAAAGCCAGGAAACAACAGATGCCAGAAAGAATGTGAAGTAGGAACACTTTTACACTGTTGGTGGGAGTGTAAATTAATTCAACCATTGTGGAAGACAGTGTGGTGATACCTCAAGGATCTAGAACTAGAAATATCATTTGATCCAGCAATCCCATTACTGGGTATACACCCAAAGGATTGTAAGTCATTCTACTATAAAGACACATGCACATGTATGTTTATTGCAGCACTGTTCACAATAACAAAGACTTGGAACCAACCCAAATGTCCATCAGTGATAGATTGAATAAAGAAAATGTGGCACATATACACCATGGAATACTATGCAGCCATATAAAAGGACGAGTTCATGTCCTTTGCAGGGACATGAATGAAACTGGAAACCATCATTCTCAGCAAACTAACACAAGAACAGAAAACCAAGCACCACATGTTCTCACTCATAAGTGGGAGTTGAATAATGAGAACGAATGGACACAGGGAGGGGAACATCACACACTGGGGCCTGTTGGCGGGTGGGGGGCTAGGGGAGGGATAGCATTAGGAGAATTTATTAACTTTTTATAAAGAAACAAAACAAACTAACAACTTACGATTATCTTAGTAGGCAGAGAGATAGCGTTTTACAAAATCCAATATCTATTTCTGGTTTTAACTAAAAACTCTTAGGACAAGACAAGTATGTCCCTTCTCACCACTTATATTCAACATTGTCTGAAAGGTTCCAAACCGTGTAAGAAGGCAAGAAAAATAAATACAGTTTGGAAACAAAGAAATAAAAATGCTTTTATTATACATGACACAATTATGTGTGGAAAATCTCATGAATTCTAAAGAAATGCTAGTAGAATCGTTAGCAAATTTAACAAGGTTGTAGAACACAAGATTAATATTCAAAGATCAATTGTATCTCTACATACTAGCAATAAATACATAGAAATTAAAGTAAAAATAATGCAATTTATGATAAATTTTTGAAATATTAACTACTTAGGGATAAACCTGATTTTTTTCTTTTTTTCTTTTTCTTTTTTTTTTTTTTTTTGAGACAGAGTCACACTCTATCACCCAAGCAACCCTCCCTCCCGGGTTCAAGCAATTCTTGTGCCTCAGCCTCCTGAATAGCTGGAACTATAGGCACACACCATCACACCCAGCTAATTTTTGTACTTTTTGTAGTGACAGGGTTTCGCCATGTTGGCCAGGCTGGCCTCAAACTCCTGACCTCAGGTGGTCTGCCTGCCTCAGACTCCCAAATTTTGCTGGGACTATATAAAACTGATTTTTAAAGTGTGCAAGACATGTACACTGAAAACTACAAAAAGAAAAAAGAAGATGCAATATTGTTAAGTTATCATGCTCTGAAAACTGATTTGTAGAGTCAATGCAATCCCAATCAGAATCTCAGTGGGTGTTTATTTAGAGAAATTAACGAGCATACTCTAAAATCATATAGAAAATCAAAAAATATATAGTAGCCAAAATAACTTAAAAATGAAATTGAAAAAAGAAAACATCTGATTTCTAGAATTGTTATAAAGCTAAAGTAGTCAAGACAGTGTGGCACTGGCATAGAGATAGGCAAATATATCAATGGAACAGAATAGTGACTACCAGGGTTGAACCATACATCTAGAGACAACTGATTTTTAATGAAGGTACAAAGGAAACTTAATGAAGGAAAGATAATATTTTCAATAAATGATGCAGGAACAATTGGTTATCCATATGAGAAACAGCAAACTTTGATTCACACCTCTTGTTACATATTAACTCAAAGTGGATTATATACTTAGATGCAAAACCTAAATAAAGCATCCAAAGGAAAACATGAGAGAAGATCTTTATGACCTTGGGTTAGGTAGAATACAAAAAGCTAAATCTGTAAATGAACAAACTGATAAATCAGACATCATTAAAATTAAATTTTTCTGTGCTTTAAAAAGTTTTGTTAATAAAATAAAAAAGACAAGCTACAGAATGAAAGGAGATATTTACAAATTATACATCTCATAAAGGACTTGTTTCTAAAATAAACAAATAACTCTTAAAATTCAATCATAAAAAAATCCCCCCAAAATGAGCCAAAGATTTGAACAGACCCTTCACTAGTGAAGATACAGGTATCAAATAAGCATCTGAAAAGATAATCAACATCATGAATTGTTAGAGAAATGAAAATTAAAACCCCAGTAATATACTACCACATACCTATTAAATGGTTAATATTTAAAAAGATTGACCATATCAAGTGTTGTTGATGATGTGGAAGACTGGAACTCTCATACGCTGCTGGTGAGAATATAAAAAATGGTTCAACCCCTTTGGAAACAGGTCAGTATTTTTTTCTTAAGTTAAACATGTACCTACCCTGGGATTTAATGATTCTACTCCTAGGCATTTACTGAGGATAAATAAAAGCACATGTCTATTTAAAGACTTTTATACAAATATTCATAGCAGCTTTATTTGTAATAGCCAAAAGCTTGAAATAACATCAACAGATGAACAGATTAAACAATTGTGATATTTGCATGCAACAGAATAGTGTTCAGCAATAAAAAAGAATGAACTATTGATACATGCAAAAACATGGATTAATCTTTAAAAAATCATGTTGAGTGAAAGAGGACAAACAAAAAGAGTACATACTATATGATCTCACTTATATAAAATTCTAGAAGATGCAATTTAATATATAAAGACAGAAAGGAGAGTAATAGTTGACTGGGAATGGGGAGGTAGAGCAGGTAGGGTAAGGTAGTTGGAGGGAGGGATTACAAAAGTCTGGAGGGATTACAAAAAGGCATGAAGAAATTTGCAGAGGATGATGGATATGCTTATTATCTTGAATTGATGGTTTCATATGTGAAAACTCATCAAACTGTACCTCATTGAAGCTATTTACATTTTTTTTAAGTTTCTAGAGAAACCATCAGAAAGTCTCATACTCCTGGGGCTTATCATAAGTGATAAGCACTCATCATTTAATGCTGTAATCTTGCAGTTCAATCTGTTGCCTTGGAGAGGGGTTGGGGAAGATAAAAAAGCTTAGAAAGCAATGACCTTCCAGCAGGAAGGGAAGCAGAGGACAGGGATAAGTTTAAGCAGAAGAAAAGACCAAGACTTTAACATCCAGGACCTTACTTCTAGTTATGGTTCTTGCTTTAATTTAGCTGTAAGATCTTGGTTCAGTCATTTTGCTTTGACATACTTCAGTGACTCAATTTCAAAATGAAAGGATTAGATGCAACCATTTTTCAAGTTCTTTCAGAGCCATAATTCAATGATCTATAAATATATTTTAATCATCAACAATCCCATTTTCCTCACAACTCAGCACTTATAGGTATGGCCTTAAATTTAGCAGAACTACTTCATATAATTTTGAAGTATGTACTGTCATATATGCTGGTAATTTCTCTCCTGTAATAGAGTAAACTCTCTGGAGGGTGAGGTCCTCTATCCTAAAATTTCTAGTTTTCCCATAGTATTTAATGTTCAGAGCCTACACCATTGTAATATTGACATTATCATTGACAGTAAAATTATAACAATTCATATCTATCATTTTACTGCTTAAAAAGCTACTTTCCCACATGGCATCCCCATGAAGGTCTTATTCGTAATACACAGATAGAGAAATAGGTTCACAGAGGCTAAAGTAACTGGCTTAACCACTAACTAGCCTTGTGACCATGGCCAAGTTCCACAGTGTCTGTAAAACAGAGCCTGTGAGGTAACAGTACTTATCTCATAGGACTGTTGAGGATTAAATGAGTTAATATTGATAAAACTTTAGAGCAGAGCCTGGCACATAGTAAGCACTATTATTAGTGTTTATGAAATTAATTTAAACTTATTGATTTATTTAACAAGTAAGAATTAATAGATCTAAGATTAGATTCACATCTTTTGGTTCTTAGTCCAATATACATTTGACCAATGATCAGTAATTATATAAGATAATTGTAGATTCACCTTTCCTAACCACCATTACACCCTAGTCTAAAGGATGTAACCTCCTAGTTTTCTTCCTCCCTGAACCCTATTTGCTTCCTTTTCCTTCATAGTATTTACTTTTAAATTTTCTTCCTCCTCCACTAAATTGTAAGCTCAGAGAGCAGAAGCCAATGTACAGCCAGCTCCAGCACAGTACCTAGAATATAGGACTCTTTCAGGGTTTGCTTGATATTATTACTATTAATGGGGGCTAAAATAGATAAAAACTAATTAAAATTTCAAAAATATATGTTAGTATATTTACCAGGATTTTCTGTATTTACAAACATCTATGGTGAATTCAGCCATGACTCAAAACAAAAACAAAAACAAAACAAAACAACAACAAAAAACGGGCCAAGTGCAGTGGCTCACACCTGTAATCCCAGCACTTTGGGAGGTCGAGGCAGATGGATTACCTGAGGTCCGAGACCAGCCTGACCAATGTGGAGAAACCTGGTCTCTACTAAAAATAACAAAATTAGTCTGGCGTGGTGGTGCATGCTTGTAATCCCAGCTACCCCAGAGGTTGAGGCAGGAGAATCACTGGAACCCAGGAGGCAGAGGTTGCTGTGAGCCAAGATTGCACCATTGAACTCCAGCCTGGGCAACAAGAGTGCAACTGTCTAAAAAAAAAAATAAATCAATCCTGGCATCTGATCCATTTTTTCCTATTTGAGAGAGTGACACCTTGATGGGCAAGACTCACATGACTGTGCCATGGCAAAATGGCAAATGCCATATTTTATAGGGGGAATTATATGACCTGTGGTGTACTGAAGTCCATATAATATAAAATTGTGCTACATATTCAATCATTCAGTCATGCCTCAAACCTGCTTAAGAGATGCAAGCCATCGTATTACAGTGGCATTCTGCACACACTGCAGTCTCTGGAATAATATGCGCAGTACTGTAAGGGAGAGAAAGCAAGCGACCTGAGAGAAGCTGACTGAAGTAGGTAGGACCCTAGGTCTTGTTTGAACACAGTTCTGCAGAATGCTAGATCACAGCATGTTAAACTTCAGACCAGAGTCAAGCCAGGGCTAACTTGGATAGAACCGTGAGGCAGATGAAGTGTGTCTTCACCATCTTCTTTCCTGTCAAGAGCCCTCAGCCATTCTCCACTGGACTTTCTTGGCAGAAGGAAAGCTACTTGAACTCAATTGTAGGGCAGTATTAAGAATTTAATATGCCTCTCGCCCTACTTGCTTTCTTGACTCTTTTTGAGGCCAGGTGTTAATCATATTCATCAGTTTGTTCTCAGCCTCTAGTGCATTGCCTGGCATATAACAAAGGGCACCAAAGGTTTCTTAAATAAATAGATGGACGTAAAAAATGTTTCACTTGATGCTGATGAAAGGAATTCTTTATATTTGCAGAGCATGTTTTGATTGACAAAACACATTTACAACTAAGACTTCTCTGTTACTTTTCACCTCCCTATTTACACATGTAAACGTTATTATGTCAGTGGCTCCCTTGTTTATTTTTGGCTCAGATTTCTCTCCTAAATTGAATATCCTGTTGCTTGCTGGTCATCTCTGCTCAGGTATCTCACAGATCTCTCAGATTTAACAGCTCCGAAAGCTGAGCTTTCATCTTCCTTCTTCCCTCCTCAAATCTGCTTCTCTTTCAACTTTCTCATCCAGTAAATCCCAGCTCTGCCCACTCCATTTCTCAAGTCAAATCTCAGGAGCATTCACATCCACTTCGTCAAGACCCTCTGATGGAATAATTTGGTCCTGTCTGTCACCAGGGTCAGCTTGTGCCATCTCCCCCTTCTCTGTGACCTAGCCCCACAGGCCCTCTTCCATTATTTAGGATATAATAAATCCCATTCTCATGTTGGTTCCTATGCAAATGCCAATTCTTCTGCCTCAAATCTTCTCCCACCTGTTCTCCAGAATTCTCTCCCACTTATCATTTAAATCTTAGCTTTGTGCATTGTAGGAGGCTTACCAGATCCCTGTCCTCTATTTGCTAAATGCCAGTAATCCTTCCTTCCCCCAGATGTGAAAACTAAATAGGTCTCCAGACATGACCTATGGCCCCCCAAGGGAAACAAAACTATGCCAGTTGAGCACTACTGCCCTATACCTTACTCAGGACATCCTGTTATAGTTTTTCATGGAACCCAGTCTGTAAGCCTCTTTTGTGACTTTTGTGTGATGTTTACATTACATACCTGAATTACTTCATTATGGATGAAAACTAGTTCTTCTGTTTACAATGTATCATCTATATATAGTGTCCAGCATGAGTAGGTACTCAATAAATATTCGTTGGATAAATGAATGAATTTCATTCTCATACAAACCCTATGGAATATGCACAGCCAGAATTAGCAACCCTATTTCTAAATTGAGGTAGAAGATACACTGAATGGTTCAATGAGAGGCCCCTGAATCACATCATCAATAAATGGTAGACCAAGGAATCCATTAACCTAGGCTTTATCACTCTCAATTCCTCTTACCAGCATGTATCCTTTTACTGCCATTCCCATGTTTTTAACCTTCTCAGATTACTTCATCTGCTTTCTCTTCCAAGTGCTTTATTATGTGTTGTCCTTGTAGTCCACAGTAATATACACCTAGCTCTAAATCAAGGGCTGAAAAGCTCAGATATTACAGTGGCTTCCAGTGATGCTCCACTCTGCTGCTTTTAAAAACTCACAGCATATTAAATATAAGAGAGGTGGTTAGGGCTTCTCATGTTGCAATAGGAGTGCAAGGGGGTAAAAAAAGTCAATAGTTCTCTTGAGTAAATTTGCTTTTATCATACACTTAGCTCAGCCTTGTGGTCTACTCTAGTAAACAGACTGAAGAAAACTAATCACAGGACAGGTTAAGATACTCTGATCTTAATGAAGCCATTGCAATATTGCTAACCAGAATATGGAATAACTTTTAAAGATGCCTGGCTAAAATTATCCTTTATTTTCATGCTGCTTAAGTATGGCCAAGCAGAAAAATCTCAACTGAAAATGAAAATTCTCTTAAATGGTACTTACAGCATGCTAATGTACTTCTATGTTCCAAGGTTTTGAATAACAAGATCTATATGGCATGCTTAATTTTTTCCCTCAAATAAACTGTTTTTGAATAGCCTAAGGGCCACAATGGTCAACAAGTGTCTGAGTGAGGACAGGGCATGCTGTTGAGAGGTAAATTTGACTCAGAGATGTCCCTGAGCCATGGAGAGGAGCTGTGTTGGTGGGCTTTGTAATGTCAGAATCCCTTTAGTGTTACCAAAGGGTTGACGCCTAAGCTTTCCTATCTCTCTGCAGAGGCAGACAGGAGAGTTAAGAGTACAAGATCTGGAGGCCAACTTTCCAGGTCAGAATCCTAGTTTCAATGTTTTTTAAATGTCTGATCTTGATCAGATTACTCTAGACTTTGGGCCTCAGTTTCCTCATATGTAAAGTGGGTTTGATAATGGTGTTTATGTCATATAATTGTTGTGGGAGATTAAATGAGTCGATTCATGCATCCAGCATAAAATAAGTACCAAATAATAATTGCTACCTATTATCTGTCTTCTTTATATATACATACTTCTATTTCTGTGTACATAAAAGTATTTGGTGTTTTATTAAGCTCTGTCCATATCCCAGATTTTATCATCTCACTAACTCACAAGCACCTTTAGGGCCTAACCACCAATGCATTTGAATCATCATAAAAGTACCACATTTGATTCTTACAACAATCCTATGAGGTTGGGATGGTTATATCCATTTTACAGATACAAAACTGAGATCTAGACTAGTTGGACTGTGCCTGTGATTATGCAATTAGATAGTGTTGGGGGGCCAGGGCTAAAGCTTTGGACATCTTAGGAATAATCTTATTCTCTTTTCAAACCATAGAATTTTCACAGACTCAGTACTTGTCTTAACACTTTTAGGATATTAAAATGACTTCAGAGTAAAGCTCCCTGGGAATCTGTTCTCCTTATTCCCTGCTTTAATCAATGTATCTTCACTGGGTAGCAGCTGCATGTTTTAGTCAGTGTTGCATAAGTCTCTGTTTCTATCTCTTTCTTTCTTTACCTGTCCCTCCCTCCATCTCTCTTTCCTCCTTTTTTCTCTCTTCCTTACTTCAACTCCTCTCCTTAGCTCCCTCCATATTTTTCTCTCTCTTAGACACACACACACACACAACACACACACACACACACACACACAAATACTTTATTCGTCTATTTCATATAGGAGGAGAAGGTGTCATTAATAATGACTTTGAGGTTTCCACCAACTGTAATGAGACAACTGTGATCAGGTGAGAGCCAATAGGTGAACTTGGATTACTAGTGCAGGCAAGGGTCATGCATTAAATAAAAAAGCAAAGAAATAGAGTTTGGATTAAAAAAATAGTATGGAAAGGGAAGAGAGACAGTCCCTGATTCTAGCAAAACTTGTAGGAAATGGAACAATGATAATTAATTAAAAATACTTCTGAGGGAAAGTAGATGAGTCTGTCTAGCTAACCATTTCACTAAATTGATATCATATGATATTGCATAATTAACAATCCATTAATTATTTACAATGTACATTTGGAAAATTTAGTTAATATCACCAAGCTTTAGTTTTTTCTCTCATAAATTGTGAATAATAATTAATAACAATATTAATCTCCTAGTATTATTGTAAGGATTAAATGAATACTTACACTTAAATATTTCTTAGAGTATAAGAAAGTACTAAATAAAGATTAATAAATACATGTTAGCTACTGTCAATAGCATTATTATTTTATTAATGCTATCAGGAAGGGAAAATTATAGAAGGCCTCCAAGATGAGGGTGAAAACAGATTCCTATTTGATACTTTGGGCAATAAGAAGCTATGAAGAATACTTATGACTGAAAAGATATTTTGCAGTTATTTGTTAAAAGACTTAAGAGGTAAGTATTTAGATTCAGGGAGTTCAGCTAGAATTTATTTGCAAGAACCAGGTAGTTCTAAGATAGAATAAGATGTGTAACTAAATCTCAGAGTCATTAAAAGCATTGATCTCCAGTGCTCATGAGATCTAGGTCTATTCACCCCCAAATGAAATTGCATAGAGAATGTTAATGTATCAATAGAAAAATCCCTAAATGAAAGTAAATAAAACATTTGAAATTATACTATGAAGTCAAGACAGTGATATGTAAACTCATCCAAAGCTGAAAGGCCAGCACCACAGTCACAGATAATGGATTCCACCAAAATAGGTCTTGGAAACTTTGTTTCACTGAACTATGTTGACATAATTAAAAGTCAGTTAACGTAGGGATCACAAACATTTATAGTAGGGAGAAGCTTTTGTGATATTTACTTTTATAATGAACTGAGACTTAAATATTGCTCATGCACAGAAATATGTTTTGTGAACTTTGCAAGGATTCTTTTGTCATCAGTAATATCTTCATAAAAAAGTCAAAAAGGAAGGCCCTTAATCATGTCATATTCTTTTGGAGTCCTTTACTCAGCAATAATTTCATTTAAAACATTTCAGTGAACACTAATTGAACAGAAACTGTCAACTTCCCTTTTGTAATGAAAGGAAAACTGCCGTGATGAAGAGTTTCTAATCATTATATCTAATTAAAAAGTTAATCCTTAAGTTTCTCATGTTTAAGTTCTTTCAAATGTAACAAAAGAATTTCTCTTTCAAAAATGGGAAACAAAGCACAGTCATTAACAAACAATGCTTCTGTGGTAAAGCCACAAACTTGGAATTAAAACATATTGGCCCAAGCTTTTGTGAGGAAATTAGAAAAATTACAAGAATCAGCCAAACCTTGGCCTTCGTTGACCTATGTTTTTTAATACAGAAAAACTTCATTGTAGCACTGACAGTGGGGGATCAAAAAAAAATTGCAATTTAAGCCTTTGAACTACAGAGCGAAAAATGGCCTCTGTATCTCAGCTCATGGGGGAAATGAGACATGACTCACTCGCTAGTATGAGTAAAGGTAATTCTTTTAGGTCTAGAGATGGGTCTAGAGATAGGGCTAGAAGCAAGTTCTTCTAAATAAGTGAGCCTTTACCCCAATATTCTGATTCATGGGAAAACCTTTAAAGCCACAGTCTAACCTCCTGAAGCCCAGTAGAGAAAGAGAGGATTCCTAGGCAAATATGGGAGATGATCCACCCAGGCATGACTGTCTCACTCTGTTCGTAAACAAGACAGAGTGGGAGAGATAGTTCTGAAAGACTAAATGCAAACTGCAAGATGATGACCAGATTGCTTTGACTATCTCTACTTCCAGCCTATGCGTGCAAAGTATTTCAGGATATCGTGTGATGATCAGAGAAAGAAACCTTGTTTGAAAGTGCCATTTTCTGGATGGTCAGACCCCCCAAAGTAGTAACCAGATCCATAATATAGTAAAGCATTACATAAGGGGCTTGCATATTTCATTAACAAAGACCAACAAGATCACTCCCAACAACTAAGTTTGCTCATTCTGATATTACCCAATGTAGCTTCTAGCCTATTACAAAGCAGTCCTAGGTAAAGGCTGAGTATCTATAGTGCTGGAATAAGTAAATATTATTAGACGTCAACTCAGATCATGGTCTTCACTGAGCAAAGGAGACAACATTTCTAATGGAATATAACCTTACTTCATTCTATATTATTGCTTCTCAGGGACAGGATGGATAGAAGATTGAGCAAAAGTTTTTGTAAAATAATTTTTTCATATAGGCACCTTTTAGATTTCATTGACATCCTCTGCTTTCTGCCTTTGCTTTACAAGTTTTTCCAAGAGGCATACATGCTATAATGAAAAGAAGTGAGAAATGTGAAATCCTGGCTGTGTTGCTTATGAGGTGTGTATGACCAAAAGAAAGCCTCTTGGTTTTTCTGAGCCTTTATTTGCTCTACTGTGAAACAGGGATAATAATCCCTGTTATCACAGGGTTCTTCTGAGACTCCAATAAAAAATGTGAAAACATTTTTGGAAACACAGAAATGAGTTTTGTGTGTGAGGGAAAATGATTTCACATAGATGGAATATTCACCAAGTACCAGGTACAGCACAAAATTCTTCATGTACTAGGTCTTTTAATAAAGTAACCCTGTGATACAGGCATTGTACCCGTCTAAGAGGTGAGAGAAGGAAGCAGTAGAGATACTGAGTAACATAACTAGGGTATTAAAGCTTGATATTTGTAGAGATAGAATTAAATTCAATTTTGTCTGTCTCCAAAGACAGTGGTCAGTTCCCAGAAAGTGGAAACTGTTCTTTTGGTAGTACATTGTTTTAAAAAGCAAGGTTTTAATGTGGGTCATCCAAGGTTTGAATTCTAATGCTAAACTCACTCAGTGTTGCTATGAGTAAGTTGCTTAAACTCTCTCTGAAGTTTTATTATCTCATCTAAAAATGGGGAAGAAAAGTAACTAAGCCATATATTTTTGTGAAGATTTCTAGAAAAAAAATGCACATCTAGCAATTAAAAGGGTTCTTTGGTGGCATATATTATACATTCAATACATGTTAGCTACTACGGTTTCAAAATTAGTACTTTTTAAATTTGTTAGTAACCAGTTCAGTAAATTATCTAGGAATCTCATAATTTTTTTAAATAATTTACCCTGTGTATTATAAAGATGAGGCAATTTTTATTACATACAACTGGCCATTGACCAAAACAATTAAAGGCTAGCTAAGTGAGCTTAGATATATAAAATAAATAAATCCAATCAGGTACAAGGTGAGAAGTTAATGGTTAAAATAAAACAGAATTAATAAGGTTAGGTAGACAAGAAAGAATATTGCCAAATTAGACTACATGGGCAATGCGCAAATCCTAACTAACTCAACTGACAGCACCCTACCTTTTGGGTTGTCATTAATGAGTAGTATAATTTACATTATGTATTATAAACAATATGGAACATATAGTCCCTCAATGAAAATATGAAAAAGTCAGTATTGAAGTCCTAATCTCTAAATTTGTATTCTCCCTTATCTATTTTATATAAGCTCATTAAATAAAGTGAAAACTCATTAGAGCATGAGTTTTTCTCCTCATGCAATGACCTTTATCTCCGTTTGATTTACATGCAGAAAAACAAAAGTAATTTCAGCTGACAGATGACCCAAAGATCAGAGAGGCACAAGGGTTCATGTAAAAACAACAAATCAATTTGCTATTAAATATTGGGAGCACAAATAATTAGCTAGTTAGGCAAAGTTTTTCTATAAACCTATTTCTTCATCTGTAAAATGGAACTAATACCTTCAGTCTCACACAGTTGTTGTGTGGGTTAGATAACTTAATATGAATAAATTTCCAGCCCAGCTCGTGTCATTTAGTAGGCAATCATCAAAGTAGGTTATCTTAGTTTATTTTAGGTATTTTGGAAAACATCCCCTCTATTTATCAAATGCTTACAGGTTCTAAACTTTGTCTTAGGTATTGGTGACACGTAATATGGCCTTGCCTTTAAGGATTTCACAGACTATAATAGCTAATCATTTCACTAAATTGACATCATGATGGAATGACTATAGAGTATGATGAAAAATAACGTGGCCATATTGGTTGGAAGTCTAGGGCAGGCGGGGAAAAAGGAGACCAAGGAAAGCTACAGACAAAAAGAAATGTCACTGAAGCTGGATGTGCAGGGGCGGCAGGAATTTGGCAAAAAGAGAAGAGAGGAAATGATTTTCCAGGCTCAGAGTAACGACATATGTGGTAAGTTATTCTCACCTCATGCCTATAGTTACAAGTGGAGAGACTTCTCCAGGCTAATTCTCTGGACCTCTCCCCATTCCCAGAAGATGGGAGTTTCATGCTAGGTAAGTTTGAAAAATGGGACTAGGAAAGCTCAGCTCACCCCTGCCTCTTGGGAGTCAGCCTGCCTGCTAGAGCCTAGCATTCTCTTTTCACTATAAGATAAGCTTAGTTAGGAGAAGCTATGCCTCTGCAAGAGAAACTGATAATTTGAAGGGTAAATTGAGTTCAGGGGGATGTTAGCAAGCCCTTTGGCTGCCTACTATAGCCAATTCTTCCAAGTTAGCTTTTTATCAGTAATAGTTCTGATTTTTATAATCTCTATCAGAATCTGGAAACTATATCTTATCTGGTTTTGACCTTAAGATAAAAAAGACTCTATTAAGCATTGTCAAACTTGATAGCGAATAAATGTTTAAATGCAAGAAATTACATAGTATATCCAAAAGGTGGTACTTCTTATTTTTCAGAAGAATAAAGTACTTGGGAAGTGCGGAGGGAAATAAACTAGGTGTAAAGGCAGGGAGGTCCAATCTTTGGTTTCCCTGGGCCACATTGGAAGAAGAATTATT
Source organism: Macaca mulatta (assembly GCF_049350105.2). Classification (NCBI taxonomy): domain Eukaryota; kingdom Metazoa; phylum Chordata; class Mammalia; order Primates; family Cercopithecidae; genus Macaca; species Macaca mulatta. The sequence goes on from NC_133419.1 coordinate 84,821,747, forward strand.
ATCTTGGGCCACACATAAAATACACTAAAACTAACAATAGCTAATGAGCTAAAAAAAAAAAAAAAAAAAAAAAAAAAAAAAAAGAAAGAAAGAAAAAAATAAAGAAAAAAAAAACTTGCCAAACACCTCATAATGTTTCCAGAAACTTTACAAATTTGTGTTGTGCCAACAGGCTACAGGCTGTAGGTTGGACAAACTTGCTTTAAGGTTTAAAGTTGGTCAGTGAGTAGATTATAGCAGTTTCTCTGTCACACTAAGGAATTTGGACTGCATCTGAAAGCTTTGTGGAGCCACTGAAGTATCTTAAGCAGAATGACAAGGCAGTGTGTGTGTGTGGGGGTCGGGTGCAGGGGGTGGGTGGGTGTTGGGAATATTCTGGCAGCTTTAGGTGGATAGATTTTGTGGTACATTGGAGGCAAAAAGCCAGTTAAAAGGTGGTTCTAATAGGCCAGGCAAGATTTTTGAAAGTAGATTTAGTTATTGATTCACTTTTTATCTCAATTTTTTTTAGATTCCATGAAACATAAGACAAACGATCATCACACCTTACTTTTCAATCATAATTTAAAGATATCATAGGCCGGACGCGGTGGCTCACACCTGTAATCCCAGCACTTTGGGAGGCCAAGGTGGATGGATCGTCTGAGCTCAGGAGTTCGAGACCAGCCTGGCCAACATGGTGAAACCCCATCTCTACTAAAAATACAAAAATTAGCTGTACGTGGTGGCAGGCACCTGTAATATCAGCTACTCGGGAGGCTGAGGCAGGAGAATTGCTGGAACCTGGGAGGCAGAGGTTGCAGTGAGTCAAGATCACGCCATTGCACTCCAGCTTGGGTGACAGCAGTGAGACTGTCTCAAAAAATAGATAAATAAAAATGAAGATATCATAAAGGCTCAGATGGGTAAAAACTTCATATAATGAGAGTTCCAATAAGAATGATTCTCTTAAACTAAGCCATTGCTGAAGTGAAGAGATGATTATATGGACAATCTAGAACTCATAAGAAATAATCACACTTAATTTAAAAAACATTGCCTAAAAGGCAAGTTAAATTTCCCCAATTATGCAATAACTAGATGTTCTGCAGAAAAAAAGCAAAATGGGGACATGAACTTCCTGTCTAATGCCACCTTTTCTTCCCTCCTTGGACCACGTATCGCCACCACCAGAAAAAGAATCTGCATGTAATAGCAGCCATATAACAGACTAGGGTATAAATGTTCATGAAAGATAATACAGTACACGATTCACCTAGTAATGTAACACTGTAACACAATGGGAGGCAAGTTCTAGAAGACATGGAGCAAGACTGGAAATTGCAGCTGTTGGCCTAACTCTCCATATTCTAACCTAGGTCCTTCTTGCTAAACAAGCACTCTGTTTTTAATTTATTGAGTTGTATGAGTTTATTATCTTAAAGTTATTAAGTAATATCTTAAAGTTATTATGCATAAGTAAAAATGGGGAAATTGAGCTAGCTTTTTAAAGAACACCTCTTGGCCCGGTGTAGTGGCTCAGGCTTGTAATCCCAGCACTTTGGGAAGCCAAGGTGGGTGGATCACGTGAGGTCAGGAGTTCAAGACAAGCCTGACGAACATGGTGAAACCCTGTCTCTACTAAATATACAAAAATTAACCGGGTGTGGTGATGCATGCCTGTAATCCCAGCTATTCCAGAGGCTGAGGCAGTAGAGTCGCTTGAACCTGGGAGATGGAGGTTGCAATGAGCCAAGATCATGGCACTGCATTCCAGCTTGGGCGACAGAGTGAGACTCTGTCTCAAAAAAATTAAACAAACATAAAGAACATATCTTTCTCTCTATAAGAGATAAAATTTAGGAATATAACGCCATATTTTGTATTCAGCAATAATTTATTAAGGACTTAATGAATGTTATCTTCTGTGTTAGGTAGGTAACCATCAGTCCTTTGGATAGAACTGCTGCAGCCATACTGGGCTCTGAGCTTGGGGTAAGGGTGGAGTATGCCTAAATTATACCCAATTGTCTTCCAGATTTCAAAGGAGGTCAAAAATATTGTATTTATTTCAGAATTTGACACATGAACCCCAATAAAATACAATGAAGTCTTAAAGGGTAAAATAAATTTCAAATAGAACTTTCAGAGGTGTAAGTGAATTATTTTGAAAACTATATTGTTTTTACTCCATCGTAAAACCTATTAAATTTGCAGAAAACCCATCAGCAATAATTAATTTTTTGAGCTGTATAATTACCTAAATAAGTATAGTTTTCTGGTCATTTTCGTCAACAAATGCAGGCTTGCATAGAATTAGTATAGCACAGTGAAAGCAGTGACTCTTTAGACTCAGAACCTGAACTCCGATCACAAATCGGTTCCTTGCTCATGGTATAAATTAAGGTAAGTTACTTTGCTTCTGAAAGTCTCCTTGCTCATCTATAAAGTGAGGATAAGATGACCTATCTCCCTATGTTATTTTGGAGGTTATGTTAAAATAATATTAATAGTATACGAGAAATGCTTAATAGATGGTAGTTGTTAGTAGAATTATAATAGTAACATAAAGCAGTCACATAAAGCACATGGCATTATCAAATGCCAGGGCTATAAAAAAAACTATGCATCCAGGCTGCCACTTTTTTCTTTCTTATTCATGGCGATACTAATTTTCACTGTATTCTCTTCTGGGGGGCCTTGACAAAGTCTCATCATTCTTCTGAGCACCATAATCCAGACAATCACCAGGAATCAATCAGAGCTGACACAGTGAAACATGAATAATTTTTTAAAATCTACTTGAATTTCCTCATTTTATAGTTGAGATGTAGACACTAAGATTCTGAGAGTTCACTAGGGTGATTCAGGGTCCAGAGTAGTACAGCTACTAGAATCCTGGTTTCTAGTTCTGTACCTTTCATTTCAACACACTTACTAGTTTTCTTCTGAAATGTAAAATTCAAACATGAATTCACATTGGGAGAGTCAGATCACTTGACACAATCTGCCATATAATATTTCTGCTGATCTTTGAATTAAACCATGACCCTTGCAATACACAGCTTATAGAACTGAAACAAGAATCTGTTCAGAAGACTATGCACTCTGTCAAGGCCATTATAATGGTATTCTGTGATACAGTAATTTTAGTGATGTGATAATGGATATTATACCAAGCTACTGCCACTCTGGATAAAGATATCTCAGGATGAGAGGACATTTTCAGATGATGAAAAAATGTGGTTTATCAATTTCTACATCAGTTTAGTCAATCGGTCTGGAATGTGCAAAGGGAATATCTGTTCCCAGTGGCTGAAACATATTCCTGAAAACACAACTTGTTTATTACTATCTGAAAATCAAACTGAAGTTTAAAGGAGGAATAAATTTTAGAAAAATGTTTGTTTGGCCTTTTTTTTTTTTCCAAAATTCCTCTTAGAATTTAATTAAAATAATCAATATCAACTATTGAAATAAAATGTTTAGAATGAACAACAGACACAGGCCTATGACATGTTACTTGAAACTTAATTGTGAGAAACAGACAGGATTCCACTGTAAATGTTCTCAATCTCTTATCCTGTTTCTCCTTCATGTCTGGAGCAGTTTTTAATGAACCCAATAGCCGTGTTCCAGAGATGTATTTATGATATTTTTTTCTCTTTGAGTTAGGGTCTTGCCTGTAACCTAAGCTGGGGTGCAGTGGTGGCACAATCATGACTCACTCAAACTCCTGGGCTCAAGGGGTTTGCCTGCCTCAGCCTCCAGGGTAGCTAGGACTACAGGTATATACCACTATGCCTGGCTATGTTATTTCACTTTTTGTAGAGATGGGGTACCACTATGTTGCTCACGCTGGTCTCCAACTACTGGCCTCAAGCAATCCTCTCACCTTACCCTCTTGAGTCACTGGGATTACCATGTCCAGCTGTACTTATGATTTAATATTTCAACTTGAGAGAGAGAGAGAGAGAGAGAGAGAGAGAGAGAGGAGAGAGAGGAAATAATATACTCGAAAAAGCTAAAATATTTTTTCAGTAGGGTCAATTGATGATTTCCTTCTCAGCATTCCCCCCAAATTCTTTCTAGCACTTTCCAAAGAAATCCTGGATATTTATCATCCGCTGTGTTGAAATAAGATATTCCAAATACCTTTTCATGAAAGTATTAGAGAAGGGGGTCAAGAGCTAAAGACGGGGGAAAAGGTCAATAGCAGATTTTGGATGGAGATGATCTATGGCCTGTGGTCAGTATCTGGGGGCTTTATTAAGATACCCTCCCAATTTCCAACTTAAAATTTGGTAAATTATAATTGACTTCATAAGATCAATACTCACCCATGTGAGGTAACCTCAAAGAAATGAAAAAATAAAATAAAATAAAAACACCTAGACCAGCATGATTGATGGATATATTAGCCTGTCTGAAGAAAAATTGAATCAAACAGAAGTTTGGGAGGAGATTAAGGGTTAAGAATAAAAGCAAAGAACAAGGGTAGTGAGAGAGGTAAGTATTGTCTAGAAATCTAGGAACTTACTAGATGAGAAGGAGTGTGAACATTGGAGTTCAAACATTTCTGTTCGATTAAAATTTTCTAAAGATGTTTTGACTCCAAGAAGAGATGTATAATACCTGGAAGTTATTCTTGGCTTCCTTTATTTTTCTTATCTTCTCACTGTCATATTCTGCCTCAGGAATCCACACTATTTAAACCATCCTTTTTGTTCTACACGCAAAATATATCCTCAATCTCTATAATAGATCCCCATCCCCACTGCTGCCACCTGAGTCCAGCCATCATTATCTCTCGGTTACAAGTACTGCAAAATATCATTCTAACTAGTCTCCCTCCTTCCATTCTTGCCTCTCCGCCCAAACTCATTCTCGCTGTGTACATTACATTATCTTATGTCTTTGTTTGAAGGAGTCCAATGACTTTTTGTTGAACTTTGAGTGAAATGCAGACTTCCCTCCATGACCCCAGTCTACCTGACCCAGCCTTACCTAACCCTCTAAACTCTAGTCCCAGACTTCTTGACACTTTTTCTTCTCCACACTAGCATTCTTCTATTACAATAACTTGTCAAACTTTTTCCAACCCTGAAGTCCTTGAGTATGCTAGTCTTTTATCTTTAACATTACCCAAGAATTGTCATAAGGTTGCCCCCTTTTCACCTTTCATCTCTCAAGTAGGAACTCAATTGTCTCCTCATTAATACTTTACTTAATTTAATGTCTATCCAAAGAAGCATCTCTCCAACCTATCCTCCATATCGCATTACCATAATTTAATTTTTAATAGCACACCACTATCTGAAGTAATTTTATTTGTCTACTTGTTAACTTTACATATTTCTCTACTAGAATACCTGTTGTATTTATTGCTATATGTTCAAATTCCTAGAACAGGGACTCTTGGTATACAATCTATTATCAACATATGTTTGCTAATGAATAAACAAATGAATTTTATGAACACGGGTGTTTCCATTCACATGACAATTACATGTTTCATGCAAATCAATGAGTTTTGCATACCTTGATATAAGGTATATTTTAACTAGTCTGAGTCAGTTTCTTGGCCTCAAATCTCCCTCGACACTTAGAATGATTGTCTGGCCTTTCAAAAGGACAGAATGTGAAGTTCATAGACCTAATCACGGCATTACCTAAAGAAGTCCCTTGCAACCCTGCCTTGCCAAATATAACACTGTTCTATCTCTACCAATTTTTAAAGATACCATACTTTCAATCACTCATAAACATTTTGAGGTCCTATCCTGGCACTAAATTTATAGAAATAAATAAGGTATACTTTGTCTTCTCACAAAGCTTCTAATATGATAGTTGAAACAGACCTGTAAATAACTACAATGCTAGGTGTAAAGTGGGCATATTTTCTACATTTTGTGGGAGCACAGAGAAATGAAGGCCTCAAATAAGATAACATCAGAAATGATCCTTGAATGATGAGAAAGATTTTATAAAACAGAGAAATAGGGAGAGTCATTACAGAGAGAGAAAAGCATGAGCAAAGATTTGGCTGGAGACTGCATGGTGGCTTCAGGGAATCAGAGAACAGTGAATAGTTGGGTGTGACTAGAACACAATAGTAGTGGTTGGAGATGGAGTGGGAAATGCAGACTGGGGCCAAATTGAAGACAACCTTGAATGCTCTGCTAGGGAATCCAATTTTATTCTGTAAACTAGTGGTTGGCAATCTGTTTTCCATGAGACGTTCATAAATAAACATTCATGAGAAAGGGATTTTATTATCACGCACATTTAAGAAATGTTCCACATATTTTACCTGTCTCTTGGAGATATAAGCCCCCAAGAGCTTTGAAAAATCCTAGGATAAAAAATAGAAAACTGCTTAAAACATGTTTAATCCAACATAGACTACTCATTAACATTTCCATATATACATAAGTATAAGTCAGATTACACTTAAAATGAAGCACTTTGTTAAATGATATGAAGTTGTTAAATCATTTAAATCAGTAAGTGATACAAATAGAACCGAGTGTTAAGATAAATTTGGCAGCAATATTCATAATGGATTGAAGAGATCTAGGAGGCTACAGGTTATTGCAAACAGTTTATGGGAATGATAACACATCAAAACTCAAGCATGGAAAGCAGAAATGTAAAAAGGGAAAATATTTGAAACACTCTGAGATATAATTCTATGTCAATTAGTGATTGATTAATTCATGAGGGCCCTAGGAATATAAATGTAATGGATCTGGTGATGACTTCCTGATTTCTGACTTGGCACACTGAGTGAATTGTAAAACAGGTTTGAGTGCAATGCAGAGTAAGAAAGAAGAAGAATGATGAAAATAGACTGAAGGCTCTGAGTGAACTGCAAAGAGTGGTAGGAATCTTAATGTCAATTGTTATACTTGCGTTTGATTCAGTTATTCGAAAAATAAGTCCATAGGGAACTCCCAATTATGTTGGGTTGTTTCATAAACTCAAAAGAATCTCTTTCCTCAACCTACTTGCAGTCCTCAACCTATTTAACTGTTATCATTCCATTCAGTTCTTTGAAAATAATATTTCTTCTACTAGAAACCAGACTGCTGTCATGCTGCAGGTACGCTGTTTTCATTTTTCCTTGGAACAACCAGAAGGTGCCCAGCTTTGATGAGAAGAGTCAAGAGAGTTGCTGCATCTGTAAGTTTTATTCCAACTATTAGAATCAGCAGTATAAGAATAATGTGTTTGTAACAGATAAAATGTTATACAATCAAAACCATATAATGGTTTTGATTTTAGGTGGAGGCTGCCTACATTTTAAGACATGTAGACTCAAGCTTATCTTTAAATGTCTATATTCAAATTTCATAAAATTCATATTCCTATGTAAACATATTAAAATAGGAAATTTCCATGATATTTCCCTTTCCCATCTGATCAATCACATTGTTTTTCCTCTTCAAGCTCTCTTACTGTCAATTTAATGTCCATATTGCCCTCTTCAGCAAACTGTCTACAGATAGAGGCAGATAGCCTGTCTACTTCTGTCTGTTGCATGAATTACTTTTTCATATGCCAGTCAATTCAATCTTGCTCACCTATATCAGGGTGAAAAAAAAGAATATTCAATTCAGCTTTTTTCCTTCCAGAGAACAGACACAAGGAAAGGGGTTTCAGTGACAAGAAAGACAGGTGGATAGATCACTCATGACGATGGTTAAGCAGATCCTGCTATATTTAGGATAGGTGGAAATTTATCTAGGAATTTTAAACAGGAACTACTTTCCTTTCCTTCCTTCCTTCCTTCCTTCCTTCCTTCCTTCCTTCCTTCCTTCCGTCCGTCCGTCCCTCCCTCCCTCCCTCCCTCCCTCCCTCCTTCCTTCCTTCCTTCCTTCCTTCCTTCCTTCCTGCCTGCCTGCCTGCCTGCCTGCCTGCCTGCCATCCATCCAGTAAAAAAATTAAGCATGTTTTAAATTGCCAACTGGGCATAGTAATCTATTGTGGTAGGTATTATAGAAGACATCATAGGAGCACCGTAATAAGATACAATCATAGGAAAGGTACTCATTCTCATTACCAAATAAAAGCAAATTACAATAGCAATGTCCTGCAATTTTTAACCTACCGAAGTAATAAAGGATTTTACAAAGATAAAAACATCAAGAGTGGAGGCAGAAAGACATGTTCATACAGTCTTCAAGTGGGGGGAATCATAAATTGGTAAAGTAAATAATTTTAGACGCAATTTGGCAATTAACTCTAAGCTCTATGGGTCAATAATCAGTCTCTCTTATTTTCCAGTATATCCCCAATGATTAACCTAGTGTTTTGTCTTGTGTTAACTGTTCAATAATGAATTGCTGAATGAGTATTGACTGAATGACTATGTAAATATTATGAACCTTAAAAAATTCACACCCTTTGACTTAATAATTGCTTTTTTCTAAAAATATATCCTCATGAGAAATGTAGTCAAAAGTACTAGTACACCAAGGTTTACTTCACTATTGTTTGTATTAAAAAAAGGTAACCTACATGTCCAACATTATGGGTTTTGGTAGAAAAAGAATATTTGGCAGTCATTAAAGAAGATGTCAACAAGCAGCCAACAAACATGAAAAAAAGCTCATAATCACTGGTCATTAGAGAAGTGCAAATCAAAACCACAATGAGATACCATCTCATGCCAGTTAGAATGGCCATCATTAAAAAGTCAGGAAACAGGCCAGTGCGGTGGCTCAGGCCAGTAAACCCAGCACTTTGGGAGGCTGAGGTGGGCAGATCACAAGATCAGGAAATCGAGACCATCCTGGCTGAGGTGGTGAAACCCCGTCTCTACTAAAAATACAAAAAAAATTAGCCAGGCATGGTGGCAGGCGCCTGTAGTCCCAGCTACTCGGGAGGCTGAGGCAAGAGAAGGGTGTGAACCCAGGAGGCGGAGCTTGCAGTGAGCCGAGATCATGCCACTGCACTCCAGCCTGGGCGACAGAGTGAGACTCTGTTTCAAAAAAAAAAAAAAAAAGTCAGGAAATAACATGCTGGAGAGGATGTGGAGAAACAGGAATATTTTTACACTCTTGGTGGGAGTGTAAATTAGTACAACCATTTTGGGAGACAGTATGGCGATTCCTCAAAGATCTAGAACCAGAAATACCAGCAATTGCATTACTGGGTATATACTCAAAGGATTATAGATCATTCTACTATAAAGATACATGCACACATATGTTTATTGCAACACTATTCACAATAGCAAAGACTTGGAACCATCCCAAATGCCCATCAATGATAGACTGGATAAAGAAAATGTGGCACACATACACCAGGGAATACTATGCAGCCATAAAAAAGGATGAGTTCACGTCCTTTGCAGGGACATGGATGAAGCTGGAAACCATCATCCTCAGCAAACTAACATAGGAACAGAAAACCAAACACTACATGTTCTCACTCATAAGTGAGAGTTGAACAATGAGAACATGTGGACACAGGGAGGGGAGCATCATACACTGAGGCCTGCTGGAGTTGAGGGGCTAGGGGAGGGATAGCATTAAGAGAAATACCTAATGTAGATGATGGATTGATGGGTGCAGCAAACCACTATGGCACGTGTATACCTATGTAACAAACCTGCACGTTCTGCACATGTATCCCAAAAGTATAATTTAAAAAAATGATGTCAACAAGAAAAATATTTTGCCAACTTAGAAAAATGTTCACAATATGATGTTAATTTTTAAAAAGCAGTATGGTTTTATATTCTTAACTTCTCACTTAATAGACATATATAAAGGAGACTCAAGTTTAGCTAGATCTGTGAGCATGTGTCAATAAAAGTATGTATCTTTCACTGAAGATACATATACAGAGACAGCTAAAGGACCAAAAAGTTGTTACTACATTAACTGTAGTTAACTCTAGGTAGAATTACAGGTGAGTTTTAATTTTTAAAAAATATTTAATTTATACTATTTTTTACCATAAGCTTGTATTATTATTTAATCCAAAACTGAAGAATACAAATTGTTTTTTTAAGTAGCTAAAATACTCAGTTTTAAACTAAAAGGATTTACGATTAACTACTAGTTTTTATTTTATTAAAAAATAAAACTTGGGCCGGGCATGGTGGCTCATGCCTGAAATCCTGGCACTTTGGGAGATCAAGGCAGGTGGATCACTTGAGGTCAGGAGTTCTAGACTGGTTTGGCATGGTCAAAATCTGCCTCTTCTAAAATATATATATATCACACACACTAGCCTGCCATGGTGGTGTGCGCCTGTAGTTCGAGGTACTCACAAGGCTGAGGCAGGAGGAATGCTTGAACCTGGGAGGGCAGAACTGAGATTGCACCACTGCACTCCAGCCTGGGTGACAGAGTGAGACTCTGTCTGAAAAAATAAAATAAAATAAAACAAAACAAAACTTGAAGTTGGAAACATAATTTTAAAAATTGTAATTAAGTATGATAACATGTATTATAGAGATTGAATAAAATAGATTAGAGAAATGAAAAATCAGTGTGCAAACATAATCAACTTTAGAACCAGTATATAAACTGAGCTTTGAACAATGAATATCATGGATAACTAACTATAATAACCACAATTGTAACAATCAATATTGACTGCTAACTAAATAGTGCAGCCTGTCAGAATAAAGTGCAAATGTGTTCAATCATAGATTTTTTTATGCAATGGTGCTAACTACTGTACTCCAAGCACTTACATTTAATGATGAAAATGATGAAGAAAAAGGTCATGTAGTCTACAATACAGAAATAATACTCTACAATACAGAAACTAATTATAAAATGTATTTCGTGACATTATTTCAACCTTACAGAGAACAAGTGACTTTCTAAGTTAAACTATGAAACCGTGTAAGATAAAAATTTTTGTCCAATTTCCTCTCTAACTATAGTACTCTACCTGCCATTACTGAAATAGTATGACCCACTTGAATATGGAACCTAATTTCTAAACAATGATTCCAATATTTTAATAGCACCACAGAATTGAATAAGAATCTGAGTTAAACTAAAAACAAAACAAATAAACAAAGGAAACAAAACAGTAAATCTGTGTAAACTTAAAATAATATGCTTGTTATTAAGTTGAGCTACTGTGGGAATAGAAGGTGTCATTCTTGATCTTAAGACACCTGCATAATTAGTAATAATAATAAATTCAAAACGATTGAGTGCCTTTATATACGAGGCCCTGTATTAATATTCATTCAGAAACCAAGAACACTTTATTCACTTACTGTTATGCGCTAAACACTGGGGAAACAGAGGTAAATAAGACAGGTCTTGCTCTAAGGAAATCCAGGTTAATGGAGCAGAAACATACTGAAAAGTATCAATACTTATCCACAACTATGGTAAAAAGTGATAAGTTGTGCAGGTTATCCTGCAAGACATACAGGCATTGAACACATAGGTTCTTCTTCTCCACAGCCATAAATGCAGAAAAGTCTTGGCCCCAAATCATAATTTAATAATGATGCTACATGAATTGTCAAAAAGAGGCCATAAGATTGAACAGCTAGGCTACTGTGAGTTAGGCTGCATGCTGGGGATATGAGGAATCTCACACTCTCTAATCTGGGAGACTGAGAAGGAAACTAACCACAATGTAAGGCAATACTCTAATTTTGCAGGATCCCATGTTAAATAGCCATTTTGAGAGCTCAAATAAAAAGATTAAAGAAGAATATGTGCTTAATCCAGATTTTGAAAAATGGATAGGCTTTGTTAGGCGGAAAGGGACGTTCCATCAAGTGGGAAATGGAAAGCCAACAGCCTAGCGTGGAGGTTAGCAAACTTGCTTCTTTAAGAGGTTGCATAATAAATATTTTTTCTGACTTTCTGGCCTTATAGTTTCTATCACAACTACTCAACTCTGCCATTGCAGCACAAAAACAGCTACAGACAATATGTAAACAAATAAGCATGGCTGTGTTCTAATAAAATTTATTTATAGATAGTATAATTGGAATTACTCATGATTTTCATGTCTGAAATATTATTTTGATTTTCTTCAATATTAAAAATAATTCTTAGGTCAAGAGCTATACAGAATTAAGTATCAGACTGGATTTCGCCTGTAGCTGTAGTTTGGTGACCCCTGGACTAGTTGGAAGGCCAGTTAAACACACAGATATAATGGTACACAAAATAATACTGAATATCTCAACTAATAGTTCAATTCTATCAGATTCAGCCTTTCCATTTTATAATAAATGTTTTGTAATATCTTCCTTTTTCATCTGAAATAAAATACATAGATGATACAACTGCCTACACATGTTTTTTAAAATGTAGTGCCTTCACCAAAGTAAAAGAAGAAATAAAAAGAAAATACTTTATGTTAAACTAATGTGTTGGAAACATATTGCAGGTTATCCTGAAAGACATACAGGCATTGAACACGTAGTTCCTCTTCTCCACAGCCATAAATGCAGATAAGTCTTAGCCCCAAAACATAATTTAATAATGATGCTACAAGAATGAAAATATGGCAATCTGTGAGTCCTGCTTTGCCAGACAATGTAATGATGTATTGAAATGCTTGCATATATTTATAAAGAATAAATTTAGATTTAAATGGAATAAAGAGACCAGATTCCATATTTTACAAAAGGTACAGGCAAATAAAACAGTAGATATAGAATGAATTCTAGGTTAAAAATTAGTGTTAGAAAAAGTAATAGCAGATCATTTGTATTTGATAAAATGTCAGAGGAAATAACTTTAATAGTTGAAATACAGACAATTTAACAAGGAAAATTGCAGATGGTAGGAGTAAGTTAAAAGTGTATCATATTCTTGCAGATAAACTGGGTCTTACTGATATGTTTAATGTCAAAATAGGACATGCCAGTAAGAGAGTCATCTATCTAGTTATCTATCTATCTATCTATCTATCTACCTACCTACCTACCTACCCACCTACCTATTCTTGTTTGGAATTCCTTCTCATGTGAAGGCATATGTTTGATTTCTAGCAGTCCACAATTCTATCCTTTGATAGATAATGAGGAATGATAGATACAGACTCTGAAACCTAAGGGCTTATAGGGAAGTTGAGTTTTCATACAAGTTGACTTTGAGATTTGATATAATATCAGAGCAATATTTAAAAAAACAGAAAACTCTAAAATACAATTTTATTACTTGACATATGATGTCAGGTAATTTGCACAAATAGATTTCTCATTATGCTTTAAATTGCTTTAAAGATTAGTGTATAGTATGGCAATCAAATAAAATATTTAAAAAACAACTTTATTAATGAAATTTGGTGAGATCTCTGTATTTTATGTTTCTATCAAGTTAAAATATTTGATTCGAGATCTTTTGACCAACATCACCCCTTTTCTGTCCACTGGGGACTAAGGTTAATGATAGTGTTTTGTATATTTTAAAATGGTTACAATAACAGATTTCACATGTTTTTTTCACATGACCACAAAGAAATAATAAGCATTGGAGATGATTGACATGTTAATTACTCTGATTTAATTATTTCACAATGTATACATGTACTGAAACATCACATGGGGCCCCTTAAATATATATAATTACTGTTTGTCAATTAAAAACAAAATAAAACTTGAACCAAAAAATTAAAATATTTGGTTCCAGATCTATTAACAGGAGTCTCAAATCTCTTTACTTGCATATTTGAGGATGAAATCTATACACGCAGATTGACGCAGGAGAGGTGTGTCAATACTAAAATCAGCATTATATTGTAAGGATGTGATCTTCCGAAATGGGGAACAACTGACAAAATTGCTAACAGAACAAAGTACAATTGTCCCTTGATTTTTGCGCAGTTATAGTCCCAGAAAATGTAATAATTATTAAATCCTTGCAAAAATACTCGTTTGTAAAACTGAGTTTGATTTTAGGCTTAGATAATAATAAACTTTTTCCGTTAATCTTCATGAACATCTAGTGGAATGTTAAAAATTGTGCAGTACCTGGGGCAATTATTTGTGGGGCAGGACCACTCCGCACATTACGGTGTCTAGCATCCCTGGCCCTCTTCCCCTAAATCCCAGTATCACTTCTGATCTTTAACAACACTTAAGTACTTCTCTGCTCTTCTAAAGTGCTTTCTCACCAGTCAGAATGGCTATTAAAAAGTCAAAAAATAAGAGATGTTGGCGAGCTTGTTGAGAAAAGGGAATGCTTATCCACTTCAGTGGGACTGTATATTAGTTCAGCCACTTTGGGAAACAGATTGGAAATTTCTCAAAGAACTTAAAAAAAGAACTACTATTCAACCCAACAAACCCATTACTGAGTAGATACCCGAAGGAATATAAATTATTCTACTATAAAGACACATGCACATGTATGTTCTTTGCAGCACTTTCACAATAGCAAAGACATGGAATCAACCTAGGTGTCCACCAAAAGTAGAAGAGATAAAGAAATTGTGTACATTGATAACATAGAATACTATGCAGCCATAAAACAGAATGAAATTATGTCCTTTGCAGCAACATAGATGCAGCTGGAGGTCATTATCCTAAGCAAACTAATGCAGGAACAGAAAATCAAATATCGCATGTTGTTACTTATAAGTGGGAGCTAAACATTGAGTACACATGAACACAAAGGGGAAAAATAGGCACCAGGCTTACTTGAGGGTGGGTGGTGGGAAGAAGGTGAGGACTGAAAAGCTACCTATTGAATATTATATTACCACCAGGGTAATTAAGTAATTTGTACACCAAACCCCAGGAACACACAATTTACTCATGTAACAAACCTGCACATACACCCCCCTGAGCCTAAAATCAAAGTTGGAAAAAAAATTAAAAAATAATTTCTAGGGGCTGTCCTCTCTCCATCTGTCCTTGGGGATCACTGGTCTAAATTCTGAGTAAAAACAATAGGTTTATGTAACTTTTTGTATAATGCCCAACACTTAATTATCAATAAATTGCATGCCTCATAATTATCTGACAATAATGACTCTTCATATAAGCACAGAATGACTGGGAGAGGGAGGGCAACTTGTAACAGTAAAAGGAAAACTCAATTCCGAGTTTAAGGACATGGACCAATTCTACCACAAACTGAAATGACCTTGAGCAATTCTCTTAACTGTTCTAGGGTACAGTTTCTCCTTTGGAAAACGTACTAGGTGACTACTAAGTTTCCATACAGTTCTGATATAATTATAAAACATCTAGATGCCTTTAGGAAACTAAAAGAATGGAACAAAGTAGAGAATGAAGGAGAATAAAACCAGGTGAGGCTACACTTGTAACAGATCAAATAATATCAGAAAAAGAGGATGGACAATGAAGAAGGTGGTATCAAACAGAGATTCGATCCTTGGCATGATGGATATATAGGGAGATAGAACGTTTGTATGAGATTCACACTCAGCAATGTGAGATGATGCTCTTGTACTAAAGACAGTGTCTCTCTGCACTTTTATTTTGTATTTATATTAAATTTACAATAAGTGGTTCCGAAATACCACAAATGTTGCAAACTTGAATCCAATTTACAAGTTACACAGCAAGTGTCTTATTCTGATGTTAAGTGCTGTGGGAATCAACTCCAGCTGCTTCAGATCTACTTAGTTCTCGACCATAATAAAGGAGGGAAGGGATCTTCAGGGACCCAACTCAGGGTTCCTGAGACCAGAAAATAAAGTAGACTAGGGGAATACAAGATTCTGCAGGGGAATTCCCGTACTCCCAACCATGTAAAACATCCGAATGCCTTAAGGAAATTTCTGTTAAATTAGAGATTTACAGAGGTCTCTATAGGGTATTTTACCTCCCAGGGTACTTCAAAAGGTCTTATGTTTGCAAGATGTGGTGGAGAGAATAAGGAACACATACACACCTGCATTTGAAATGCATTCTGCCTTTATCAGTTGTGTGATGATAAGCATTACTCTTAGGTTCCATTTCCACATCTTCAAAATGGAGATAACAACATCACTCTGTTAGTGTTATTGGGAAAATTGAAGGAAATGACTAACGTACAGCCCCTAGCACAGTGTCTCACACATTGTGAGCATGGTGAGTATGCAATAAATATTGTCATTTTTGTTCTTTTCTTTCCCATTCTGTGTGCTTGGCCTCTCCTTGCCCTGCCCTAGAGAGAATGCTCTGCTTATGTCAGCATCCAGCAATATGGGTGCCAGGAGTGTTGACCAAATGGCTTCACATCCACCACAGAAATGCCTACAGTTTTAATTCCTTCTGTGTTATCACTTGCTCTCTTCTGTTTCCCTTACCTGGGGGTCAGCTGGTATTTCCCAGAGACAAGAAAGTCTTATTCTTCCTCGGTAAGGGGCTGTCTTTCTAAAAGGAATAAGTCGAAGCAGGCACTGAGTTAAAACAAGCTGTCAGATCTTTCTGGTTGAGCATAAACTGAGCCTAAGATTTTATCCTAGGGCAACCCTACTTCTTGGACTAAAAAGTCCTCTGCACTCAAGTTGCTGCAAACTGCTGGTTCTGGAGTTGCTGCAAAGGAACTGTAAGGGGAGATTTACAGAGCTTGGCTTCAAACAGTTGTTCTTGCAGAGTTTTGCTGAGGAAATCTTTCAGCATTTCCTTACCTCTAAATACAAGCTTATGGGAATGCTACTTCATCAACACAATTCTATTTTACATGATTTTTTTTTCTAGTGTGCACAGTTATAAATTGCTGAGAACCTTGAAGGACATAATGTCACCTCAGTATCAGTATCATGTGGTACTATGCTAAAAGTTTCTGGACAGTTGCCTAGCCTAGCCTTCATCATTATAAGGAAGACACCAAAAAATTCAGTGAAAAAACCATAAATTCGAATGAAAGAGCACAATACGAATGACGAATTTGGTGGACAGTAAGTTCTTCAGGTTAAAAAACATACTTTAGATATCATTAATAATAATAAATACCATTTCCTGAGTAATTGTGCTATAAGTGCCATACTGGGGTTTTTATATACAGTATTTTCAATTCTTATAACATTTCCCTGCAACACGAATTTATCATCCCAAGTTTTACGGAGGAGAAAAATGAGGCTTAGAGAGGTTAAGCAAATAAGGTCACACAGAGCTAGTAAATTCAAATTTGAGATTGTCTGGCTTTTAAGTATAAATCATTTCCAAAGTTCCTCCCAGTAATTAGTAAGTATCAGTTGACACAGTCACATACTATTAGTACTGGATAAGATCTGGGTATTCATCTAGAAAACCAGTTGTCTTACAAACAGAGAAACGGAGGCTCAAAGAGTTCACTGATGATGAAGCATAACAAATAGAGAGTGGCAGAGCAGGCACTCAAACTTTATGAAGTCCTCATCAAGGCGGACCCAGCTCTCTCTGACCAGGCCCCACCCTCCTCTCCAGGCATCTCTCTCTTTTTTTTTTTTTTTTTGAGATGGAGTCTCGCTCTGTCGCCCAGGCTGGAGTGCAGTGGCCGGATCTCAGCTCACTGCAAGCTCCACCTCCCGGGTTTATGCCATTCTCCTGCCTCAGCCTCCCGAGTAGCTGGGACTGCAGGCGCCCGCCACCTCGCCTAGCTAGATTTTTTTGTTTTTTGTTTTTTGGGTTTTTTTTTTTTTTTTGTATTTTTTTTTAAGTAGAGACGGGGTTTCACTGTGTTAGCCAGGATGGTCTCGATCTCCTGACCTCGTGATCCGCCCGTCTCGGCCTCCCAAAGTGCTGGGATTACAGGCTTGAGCCACCGCGCCCGGCCCAGGCATCTCTTTTAACAAACCTGCTCTCCAGGGCTCAATGTTCTGGGCAAATAGAACTGAGTGCACAGGCACCAAGGTGTTATATGCTTTTCTGTATTTTTCATTTCTGCTCAAAAATTTATCTCTTTTTATCTGCTTAATAAATAAATATAACATTTTTAATTCAATTCCGTCAACGTATCACTACCTCTATGAAGCCCTCACTGATTCATTTCTCTTCTGTTCCCAGCCAATCAAAAAAATATATTAAGAAACAGGTTAGTAATAGCCAACGTTTACTATAGACTTATTATTCATTCATTTATTCCTTAAATATTAATTGAGCCTCTGCCATATGAAAGCACTATGCTAACATTTTGTTAATCATCCATCACCACAACCCTCTGAGGTAAGTGTTATTTATATCCTCATTTTATAAAATGGAATATCTTGGCCGCGCGCAGTGGCTCACACCTGTAGTCCCAACACTTTGGGAGGCTGAGGCGGGCAGATCACGGGTCAGAAGTTTGAGACCAGACTGGCCAATATGGTGAAACCCCATCTCTAAAAAAAACATGAAAAGAAAAAAAAAAAGTAGCCAGACGTGGTGGTGTGTGCCTGTAGTCCCAGCTACTGAGGAGACTGAGGCAGGAGAATCACTTGAATGTGGAAGGCAGAGGTTGAAGCGAAACGAGGTGGCACCACTGCACTCCAGGACCAGTGCGAGACTGCATCTCAAAAAACAAAATAAAACAAACAAAACAAACAAAAAAACCCCAGAAAATCTTAAAAGCTTAAAGAAATGCAGCATTTTCCAAGTATCTCGATTTTTTTTTACTCCTCTGTATCCTGAATATGCATTCATTGTGGTATCTGCAGTACTCTCTGAGATTTTGCTTAACTTCTAAGTTATGACTTATGATGATATAAATATTTGTATATCACGGTATACATGGTATATCATTTGCTAAATTTTATAGGCCATTATAGACTCTAAGCTCCACAGTAGTAGGAGAGATACCTACTTTCTTTACAATTTTATTTATTATTTATTATTATTATTAGTGTTATTATTTTTGAGATGGAGTCTCGCTCTGTCACCAGGCTGAAGTGCAATGGTGCAATCTCAGCTCACTGCAACCTCCACTTCCTGGGTTCAAGTGATTCTCTTGCCTGAGCCTTCCAAGTAGCTGGGACTACAGGCACCCGCCACCACTCACAGCTAACTTTTTTTTTGTATTTTTAGTAGAGACGGGGATTCACCATGTTGGCCAGGATGGTCTAGATCTCTCGACCTCTTGATCCTCCCGCCTTGGTCTCCCAAAGTGCTGAGATTACAGGTGTGAGCCACTGGACCTGACCTTTTCTTTTTCTTTTTTTTTTTTTGAGACCAAGTCTCACTCTGTAGCTCAGACTGGAGTGCAGTGGCGCCATCTTGGCTCACTGCAACCTCCACCTCCTGAGTTCAAGCAATTCTCGTGCCTCAGCCTCCTGAGTAGCTGGAACTACGGTGTGCACCACCACGCCTGGCTAATTTTTGCATTTTTAGTAGGGACAGCGTTTCACTATGTTGGCCAGGCTGGTCTTGAACTCCTGGCCTCTAGCGATTCACCTGCCTCTGCCTCTCAAGTGCTGGGATTATAGACGTGAGTCACCGCACCCAGTTTGTGTACTATAATATTATACCCACAAGGGCTGACAGAATAGTACACAGTAGACACTCAGTACATGATAGTCAAAGAGAGAGAGAGAGAGAGAGAGAGAGAGAGAGAGAGAGAGAGAGAGAGAGGAAGGAGAGAAGAGGAGAGACGAGAGGAGAGGAGAGGAGAGGAGAGGAGAGGAGAGGAGAGGAGAGGTGAGGAGAGGAGAGGAGAGGAGGGAGACAGATAAATGCACAAAACTCTGGTCTAAGTCTCCACTGTTCTGTGCTGCCTCCCTAGATTAGTCTGAATTGGGAAGAAATGTCACATAAACAAAGATGGACATATTTCTTCCTAAGACTGTCACTAACATCCTAGATGTACATTTTGGAACTCACTTCTGGGCACTATAATTTTCCATTTCCTTACCTATGATTATGGTTATATTAATTCTACAGATCCAAATGGAACGAAAACTTATTTGAGACGGGACAGAAGCTGATTTTTAGACCTGCTGAGGAACAACATAATGACAGAGTCCTGTTAGTACACAGTACCCCAAATAACAGAAGTTTGGAAAAGAGCCTTGGGAGGAACTCAAGTCATTACCATGGCCCTCTATTATAGCAGCTGGAAATCACACTGCTGATTTCCACGTAATACTGCAAATATCTCCGAGGGCAAGATCCAAGCTCCCAGATGCTTAACAACCCTCAGGCACGTTCTGTACCACATGTGAGTCCCTGGACTATTTTAAAACATGCACTATTCTTTATGCTTTATCAAGGATTCTAATGTTTAATATCATTAGCCTCCAGTTTTAGGTTTTACAATATTTCACAGGACATTCCCAGTTAATTTAAGGGGTAAAAATTAGTATCATGAAATTTGAAAAACGGCCTTAGTTTTAGTGGACACATGAATATATATATAGGTACACACAGGTTCTTATTTTGGTTATAATATACCTAAGTGTATAGTACTTACACATCTCTATATAATTTAGATATTAGGTGTATGCTATGGATGCATATATCAATGGAAACAGATCTATAAATATGCATATATCAGTTGTTTTGAGTACCTACTAGAAGGAAATAAAATTTACATGAAAAAATACTTTATATGGATAGAATGCAGAATTCTTTGGAAGAACAAGCTGATATACTCCAGGACAGAAAAATTGGAATAATATAGAACTCTAATTTTTATATGTGTACATATATATGCATATATATACTTATATATACTTAAAATATGTTAATATAAACAAGTAGTTATAGTGAGACATTTGAATACATATATTAAAGTCTGTATATATGTATGTGTAGAGACAATTGACATTATTTAACATAATGTATTTGAAAGTTTTCAAGCATGGGGTGAAGCCAGATTAATCAATTTAGCATAGCACTTTTATAGGACTGAAATGGTAAAGGGCGGAAAGGTCTGGTAAGTGAAGAGTGTTAAAACATTGAAAGTCCTAAAAGAAATGATTTCATAGCTCTAGTATTTGTGGATCACTATTAGTCCCAGTCAATAACACAGTACTTGCGAATGGGAGGGAAAATGTATAGAAATGCTTATGCAAACGAATAAGGAGAGATGGTGGCTCCTCAATTTGTTGCCTTCTTATATGTCACTGGATCTCTAATTATCAGTATGCGGTCTATTTCAATCCTTGAAAGCATTAAATGGTCGTAAGTTTCAGGCAAGTAGGAGGCATTGTTAAAAACTGAGGAAATAAAAAGTTTCCCTCAGTTGATGAAAAATGTATGAACATTTTTAGAGTTTGGTTATTATAACCTAGTATTAGAGATTTGGGTTCGGGAAATTACCATTTATGAAATAAAAAGTATATTACAGCTTGGATTAAAATAATTGCAACAATAAAGCAAGTTTGCTTTCTCTACTCTGTGCAACAACCACATGCTAGATTAGCATCTAATAAATAGGCTTGTCTTCCTAGCCTATGTGAGCCTTGAGAATTTAATGTAACCAATACAGAGATATAAGCTAAAGACATTTAAATGAATGTATTTGTTAAAGAGTATATAGAGTGTTCACAATTGTTAAGACTCTTTATTCAGTTTGGAATTCATGTTAACTTTAAATAATAACTGCATTTCTAAATGTCAAGCTCCATTTTAAGCCAAACCAGTTTAATAATAAAATGATAATATATTTTTGATTTAAATCAAGAGGCTGAGATGCGCTATCTCTCTAAGCAAAGCTTATAATTCCATGTAAGTCAATCAAAAGCCATATATATGGCTATGTAAGACCAGTGATAAATGACATTCTTGGAAGTGCTTTCTAAAAACTATTATTAAAATTAAAAAATTCTCTACACCTCCCACCAAAACATTTTATTCATGATCAATATCTACTTCTCCACTATGTTAAAATCATATTGAAATTGAGATTGAATTTTTTTCTGCAAATATAGCTTTTTTCTTTTCAATACATATTTAAGAACAGTCATTGTTCTGTATTTATGACAGTGACTACAGGTACATTTTATTTATATTTTACAGCATTTGCAGGAAGTTATCTTCTCTCCTTTGAATGAAGAGAGAAAAAAATGAGCCAATTTTATTTCTGATAAAATGATAGTAGTCTGGGGGCTAGAATAACCTAGGAATCAAATGAAAGGTATCTACACATCTGCTTTAGAAATGCATTACAGAAGAAAGAGAGCTATAGATGTTAATATAAATAAACTTATTGCTTCTCTATGAATAAATGAAGTGCTTCATTCTTTATTCTAATTTTAATCATCCTCTATTTTGCTCTTAATTATTCCTTTTCTTTGTAAAATTAATTATTTAGTGTAAATAGTGTTTCTTCTCCATAACTGAAAAGGCATACAGTATTATAAGAGTAAAATTAGAATAGCATACTTCAAATCACTATTTTCTATAGCTAAAGAAACAAATGTTCTTTTGCCTTTAAAGAGATGGAAAGTTTGGTTAAAATTTGTTTTCTCTCTATTCTTTAAAATAATAAATAGGCAGGACTGAACAAAAGTTAAAAATGATAAGAAGTAAAAGGGCTACTAAAAGACTATGATGCAAAATAATATAACCTGAGGACTAGAGAAATTGAACTTGGTGAAAAGTCAGTGAAATAAACTGAACACAGCATCCCTAGACTTGCACAGGCCACCCAGAGGTATGAGCCCACAAACATGTGTGAAAATGACAGGTTTTTCTTGGCCTAATATTTTACATACAGGCATACCCATGGTATTCTGCTAAGTTTCCAAGCCGTTCTAACCTTAAACAACTTGCTCTCACTTTCTTCAGATACTCAAGGGAAAGTCATAAGGAAAAGGCTCACCTGCGCTGGGCTGAACCAACCATGTGGGCAGGTACAATGCTCCCCACAAGTCCCTTTGCCCTTGGTGCTCGTCTTGTGGGGGCTTTTCCGCACACTGTCCCACAAGGTCCTGTTGAAGCTGGACCCCCCGGTCCTGTTTGAAGCTGGGCCCCCTGGTCCTGAGGAAGGCATGGTCTGAGAACTGTACCCGAGTCCCTGAGAGTTCCTCTGCCAGCCACAAGCGCAGTGGGCATCCCTGATCAGGGTGGGCGCACTCCTGCCGGCATCCATCCCATCGGACCCCCGGCTGCAGCTGTGTTGCTTGGTGAGGTATGCATTCATACTGCACTGATGCCTACTCTTTCCTTTGGTCAGCTCTGCACAGAAATGTCTCCTCCCTCACACCCCTTTCTTCCAGGCAGTTGTAAAAGTCTTTTTTTCCCCCGTAGATCCCTCAGTATCTTTGACAGCTGCTATAAGCAGTGCATCGTGGGAGCAGTGGGAGCAGCCAGAGCAGCTCCGCACAGCATTATCTGCGGGCTGGTAGCTCTTTGTCAATAGATGACTCAACTCACAGAGCAACTTGACAGTATCCCTGCTCTAGGCAGAAGCAATCAATGCTCCACACAGCTGGGCTACAAGACTGTACACTGTGTTACAAACCCTTTTTGGATGGAGCCCTACAGTAAAGAGTAACTCTTTGCAGTTTGGCATTCTGGCTTTTCCCTTTCCTTGCTGATCCTCACACAAAATACAAACCTTAGGAAAGAGAACTTATTATGAGATTCTTATGAGATTAGCAGGACCCTTCTTTCCGGAAAGGATGCATCTAGGCTTAAACTTTATAGCATAAGCAATGAAAAATGATGGGAAAGTTAACCTGTAAAGGAATTTTCAACATTTACAGGAATCACTTATCTAGAGAGAGATTTGCCAAGACACAGACCCAATCACGAAGTAACTATATCAGATCATCAATATTAACTCTAAAGAACATAAATTCATTTGGAAAAATCGTCGAGGTCACAGCATTATACTAGAGTCCCTTAAAATTGGAAGTTTGTTTTAAATCACGATTATGCATTATAATCCAATCATATATAATTTATGCTATACACAATTATTAATTCTTTCTTATTCAAAGTAAGGCAGTTTTCAAGGTTTAAAACCGATGGGTTGGGCTTATTTTAAAACAGTATTTTTCCTTACCCCAAATTATTCTGAGGGTTTCCTTTCAAATACTTTACCACAACAAGTACATTCACCACAGAGAGAGTCTGCGTTTTAAAGTGAAAGATACATCCAACTCTGCCATACAGTATTTTGGTTTCCAAAGACAGAATTTTCAAATTCTTTCACTGAAAAATGAGCTATTTTTTCGACCTTAAAGCAATTGCCTTCCCAAGAGGATTTTTGTTTTAAATGTTAGCATGCTTGCTGAATCCATACATAGTATTTTCAGTGAAGTGAAAGGCTAATTGCCACAACATTAATAATTTTTATTCTGTTTGAAACTTTCCATATCCATTTCCAAAATGTCTATCCTTATCACACATTCCTGAGGAAATAATTTTGGTTTGATTGTGCAGCCAGTTACCATCCATGCAGGACCTAACAAAGATTGTATGATCCTATGAAATAATTACTTTATCTGTAGACCATCAGATGCCATCAAATCGACCTTCTCAGTGGATTGACCAGGTGCTGGGTCAGTATAGGCCTGATTCTTGCCTGAGCTGACAAGGTGCTTATTGCAAGGGCTGAGATCATAGCAAGTTCTACATATGAACCTGAGACTCCCTGGATAAATCACTGTTAGACTTAAAAATCTTCCAAGTAAGGAGTAGGATCTTCTTTTTCCATGTATCTCCATATAAGCGTACCTTTCCAAATTCTGCACAAGGGGCACTGTGCTCATCACAGAAGGCATTCAAAACACCTTTGTTCAATAATAATGGCCAGATATGTAAGTTTAGAGGGCAGGTTCTGGTTCATGTTATTGGCCATTTTTCTCTAAGCACCCTTCATACTGCCCACCACATAACAGGCAATAAATACATATATATGTTTGATGGATGAATGGATGGTTGGGTGGAAGTATAAATGGAAAGAAAAAGTAGAAAAATGAAGGAGTTGATACACTTTTAAAAAAATAATAATATTTAATTCAGCAATGTTCCAGAAACATAAACTATTCCTTTAAAGTTAACTTTAGTTCTGATGTTGAGGTATTCTTGTTAAGGAAATTTGTCAAAAATATATGAAAATTGAACTGTTGGGCAGAAATAGCAAAGGCATTAATAGTTTTTTCCTTCTTAAAGAAGATCAAGAAGTCAAAATCAATACCTGAAGACAGTGAGGAAAAGGGAGAAATTCTCTCTCTCTCTCTTTCTCCCTCCCCCCTTTTTATTCTAGATGAATAGATTATGCCTGAAAGAACTGTTGGGTCAAATAAAACCCTAGAGAACTTCAGGCTTTTCTGGTGTCACCATGATGCATTACTATACAGTAGGATTTGATGTGATATACCAATGCCATCACTCTCAAATGAGAATATCAGAAAGTGATAAGTTTGGCTCTCTCCAATCTTATCTAACCACAGATGTTTCTCTAGTTTTTTAGGCAGATATCATTGCACAAAGGCCCACTAGCATCTTCAGGGAACACATGTCCTGTTCTCACCCATTTGCCTCTCAAATATAAGAATCAGTCTACATAGACATAAGTCAGTGTGCATCCATCACAATTTTGTAATGCTGTGTGCAGCTAGCAGGAAGGCAGAAACAATTTTCTGGCTTGACACTACTCAAGATATTACAAATCTTCACAGGGACTTAAATCAGTTATGAATGGGTTGTTCAGAATGAGCAATGTCTTCCCATCACAAGGGCCATAGAATTTCTGTTTTAGTAACCTCAGCATGTCATTTCTTTGTAGATAAATAGCATCCATCATCCATTGCATAACTAATGTTATTTTGCTTAAAAGATCTTTAAGAATAAAGCAAACTTTTATTAAGCTTACTAAAAGACTACATTGAAATCACTCCTTCGGTTTAGTACGTGTAAAGTAATTCCATACTCCTATCTTTCCCTCCCCACAAACAAGACTTCTCTTTTCAAACATGACATTTGGCTTTCTGAGGACAGCCCACTTAAACAGATAAATATGTTCAACTAGCCCTCTGTACTATAAGACAGACTCACTAATTAATGGTAATCCAATTTGATCAACTATAATTGGACAATTGTAATGACCATGAGATGACATGAATTTCTGGCCAAACAAGAATTAGCGATGCATAAGTACACATCCTACTTATCACTGTGATTTAACATGGGCAGATGGTGCACAGGGCAATGCCTAGATGAGATATAACTTATTGAACTCTCTTTGACCTGGCACTGACTACATAGAACAATCACTAGTTTCAAAGCAAGGGTTTAAGACTAATATCCTAGCTTGATTTGTTTAATAAAAATAGCAAAAATGGATAAATAAATTGTACTGCACTAAAATATGAGACAGAATCTTTTTCCAGATAAAATTTCCATCAGGCATTCCATCCATATAGGAAGTGAAAATATTAATTATAAAAGGAGAGTTAAGTGCTTGCTAAAGATTGGCTGGTAACAGACATCCTTATCAGCCACAAGTAATATTCCAAATAATCATAAAATGCTTCGAAAAGTGTGTGCAGTCTATTCCTATGATTGCAAAAACTAGAGATTTATAAATGCTAAGAAATCAGCATTCTTCTACATCTAATAACCTTTGGCCTAGACAATCTCCAGATCCAAGCACGTTTCCTTCAAAATAAGAAAGCCAGGAATATGTAAAGTATTTTAGACTCTAAAATTATTTCCAAAATAATTAAACTAATTTAGTCGTAACTTTTGTGAGACAAAAACAAGCAGGAATTTAGTGTGGAAGAAAACATGCTTAATTGATGCAAAGATTTAAACAAACCAGATGATTTAATGGAAAGTAGAAAAAATTTGTAAAATATCCCAAATTGTAACTAGCATAGTTGGATTTGGGTGAGTGTTGATGAGGAAGGGGTTAATCTGAATTAATTATGTCTAAATTATAAAATGGTCTTCAGGAAATGTAAATTTATTATATTCTAATGTACTTAGTAACACAATTACAGAAATCAGAACACTAATTATGTAACATTTCTTAAAGATTATGAAAGAAACACTAGTAAAAAGGTAATCATTTAAAATTTGCATATCTTTGCAATTGAATCTAAGTGCTAAACTATACTTCTACCAGAAATTTATTCTCATCCTTCAAGATTAAAGTAATGTCACTTCTGTAAGCTTTTCAGATCCCCTTGGCATATTAAGTCATGCTCTACAGTATCTGTATACTTGTCTGTGTAAATTTATTTAACATTTATCTATTTCTTTCAATCACCATGATGACCACTTTAACATCTAACCTAGCATCATTTCTGTGTAGAACCGGTGAAACAGATTTCTAACTGGTCTCTGGCATACACCCTTACTCTAATTCATTCTCACACAGCACCCAGAGTAATTCCTAAAATGCAATTATGATCAGGTCCTTTATGCTTGATACCTGTCAATTAAATGTCATTTTCTGTAACTCTTTATCCTCATAGATAGTATAATGTTTAAAGTAGTTCAGATGGTCTTTAATCATGCCCGTGTGATCTGGCCTATGTGGCTTTTTACCAGTCTTGTCTGTACCTCGCACTCTTGCTCTGTCCTCCAACCACACAGACCTTAAATACTTGCACTCAGTCCTACCTTGTGGCCATGGAGGATGCTCTTTTTCCCACTTCATACTTTCATATAATTAATTCCTACTCACCCTTCTGTAGGCTGCATCAAGAGGCAACTCCCCCAAAACCACCCTAAATAAACATACAGTATAATCTAAAAAGAAGTGGGCTTACTATGCAACACAGCTCCAAAATAAAGCTTCTAGTCTTTACTTCCAACCAGATTGCCATCCAGATCTCTTTTATTCATAAATTCTGGTGTCTTCCCTGTCCTCTGGAGTTCAACTTGCATATCATCACCTCCTCAAGAAAGCATTCCCTGAACACTGGGTCACCTTCCAGGATAGCTCATGTCATCTTTCCATTAAACATTGATTTAGCACCTGTGCTTCTCTATTACAACACTTAACAAAATTGTATTAAAAACAAGAATTACACTATAACTTAGTTTGTACCCTTTTCCCCAAACAGAATATAAGTAGTTCCTAGTAGGGCAATGAGAGAGCTCTCTTATTTGCAACTGCATCCTCTGAATTCAGCACCAAGCGTTTAACACTAATTGAAATAAGTCAAACGTGGAAGAAGACAAAAGTATCTTTCAATGATCACATCAATATAGGTATTCTGGCCTGTGTTCTACTTCTCAGTGTAAAATCAATAAATAAGCATTTTGATTTTGAAAACAAAATGGCAATGTGTTCCTATAGTCAGCACTTTAGTGGAACATTTAGTGTGGTTGAGTGGCGTAAGTGTATGAACTCATTTTTTCAAAGAAATTTGCTAGTGGTCTTAGCACTGAAGCTGAAGCAGCTTCTGTTTATTTTAGCAAGATATTAATTTGTAAAAGCTGCACTTCCTGACAGCTGTGCATTTCTCTCAAGCTTTTTCAAGAGTTCTCCCTTTATAGCTAGATAGTACAAAAGAGGGAGCAGTTTCCTAAGTCAAAAGCCAGTTAGTGGTAAAACATGAAGAGAATCCTAAACTCCAAAGTCATTTTAATCTTAAAATAATATAAGCCAAGCCAAAAGTCATAATAATTTCAGAAGACTTTTTTTTTTTTTTTTTTTGACAATCTTACTCTGTTGGCCAGGCTGGAATGCAGTGTCACAATTTCAGCTCACTGCAACCTCCACGCCCCAGGCTCTGGCAAGTCTCTTACCTCAGCATCCTGAGTAGCTGGGATTACAGGCATGCACCACCACACCCAGCTAGTCTGTGTATTTGTAGCAGAGACGGGGTTTCACCATGTTAGTCAGGCTGGTCTCAAACTCCTGATCTCAAGTGATCTACTCGCCATGGCCTCCCAAAGTGCTGAGATTCCAGGCGTGAGCCACCACACCCAGCTGATAATTTCAGAAGATAATAAAAGTGTGCATCGAAGAATATAAAGGCATGGAAATATCTCCTCTACTTCCCTCCCAATCAAGTCACAAATTTAAAAAATATTAAACAGCATTATTATCCATAGCAAGTATTTTCTTCAGTTTTTTTTTTAAGTTGTGGTAAAAAACACAAAACATAAGATCTACCCTCTTAAATTTTAAGTGTACAATATAGTGCTTTTAACTATAAGCACAAGGTTGTAAAACAGATCTCTACCACTTTTTCACCATGCATGATTAAAAGTCTATACCCATTGAACAACAAAATCCCATTTCCTCCTCCCCCAGCCCCTAACAGCCACCATTCCACTTTCTACTTCTTTGAGTTTGACTAGTTCAGATATTTCTTATAAGCAGAGTAATACCATATTTGTCCTTCTATAGCCTATTCCACTTAGTATATTGTCTTTAGGATTTACCCTTGTTGTAGCATATGATAGGATTTCCTTCTTTTTTTATGGTTGAATAACATTCTGTTGTATGCATATACTATATTTTGTTTACCCCTTCATTCATCAATGGACATTTAGGTTGTTTCTACCTCTTGGCTATTGTGAATAATACTCAATGAACATGAGAGTACAAATCTATTTTCCAGATCTTGATTTCAATTCTTTTGAATAAACACTCAAAAGTGGGATTGTTGAATTATATGGAAGGTCTATTTTTCACTCTTTGAGGAACCTGCATACTGTTTCCCATAGCAACTGCACATTTTACATCTCCCAAAACAGTGCACAGGATTTCCAATTTCCCCACATCCTCAACAACATTTTTTTGTTGTTGTTTTCTTTTCTTTCTTTTTTTTTTTTTTGGTAATGGCAATTCTGACAGGTGTGAGGTGATACCTCATTGTGATTGAAATTCACATTTCCAAGGGTAAATCCTAAAGACAATATACTAAGTGGAATAGGCTATAGAAGGACAAATATGGTATTACTCTGCTTATAAGAAATATCTGAACTAGTCAAACTCATGATTAGTGAGGTTGAGCATCTTTTCATATACCAAATGGCTATTTGTTTAACTTCTTTGGAAAAATATCTATTCAGGTCCTTTCCCATTTTTAATCAGGTTGTTTGTTTTTTGGCTACGGAGTTGTAGGAGTATCTTATCTATTTTAGATATTAAACCCTCATCAAGTATATACTGTACAACTATTTTATCCCATTGTGTAGGTTACCTTTTCACTCTCTTTATTGTTTCTTTTGCTCTGTAGAAGTGTTTTAGTCTGAGGTAGTACCACTTGTCTATTTTTGTATTGGTTTCCTGTGGTTTTGTTGTCATATCCAAGAAATCACAGTAAAGACCAGTGTTGTATAGCCTTTTCTTTATATTTTTATCCAGGAGTTTTATAGGTTTAGGTCTTACCTTCAGGTCTTTATTTTGAGTTGATTTTTGTGGGTGGTATAAGATAATTTAATTATTTTGCATATGAGTATTCTGTTTCCCAACATTATTTGTTAAAAGAGACTCTTCTTTCCCCATGTATAGGCTTGGCATCTCTGTAAAAGATCATTTGATTTTTATCTGTGTGGGTTTATTTCTGGGCTCTCTATTCTATTTCATTAATTTGTATGTCCAGTTTAGTGCCATACTGACTTGATTACCGTAGTTTTGTAATATATTTTAAAATCAGGAGGTAAAAAGTTTTCATATTTATTCTTCCTTCTCAAGATTGTTTTGGCTATTTGGGGTCCTTTGTGGTTCCATATGATTTTTATTTTTTTTAATTTTCCTATAACAAATACCATTGAGATTTTGATAGTGGTTACAATGAATGTGTAACTTACTTTGAGTAATATGGACATTTTAACAATATTATCTTTCAATCCATGAACATAGGATATCTTTACATTTATTTGTGTCTTTCATTCCTTTCAACAATATTTGGTAGTTTTTAGTGAACAAATCTTTCATCTGTTAAGTTTGTTCCTCAATATTTTATTCAACTTGATAGCATTGTAAATGGGATTGCTCTCTTAATTTATTTTCAGATATTTTACTATTAGCGTATAGAAACACAACTAATTTTTGTATATTGATTTTGTATCCTATAACTTTGTTGAATTTTTAAATTAAGCTCCAGATTTTTTGTATGTACAATCTTCAGAATTTTCTACATATAAGATCATAGTATCTGTGAACAAATATAATTTTACTTCTTCCTTTCCAGTTTAGGTTTCTTTTTTTTTTTTTTTTTTTCTTGCCTACTTACTCTGGCTATTACTTCCAGTACTATGTTGAATAGAATGGTGAGAGTGAACATCCTTGTTCCTAATTTTAGAGGAAAAGCTTTCAGTTTTTCACCATTGAGTATGGTGTTTAGATTAGGACTTTTCATATATGATTTTTATATTGTAAGGTAATTTTCTTATATTCCTAATTTGTTGAGGTTTTTTAAAAATTTAATTTAATTATTATACTTTAAGTTCTAGGGTACATGTACACAGCATGAAGGTTTGTTACATAGGTATATATGTGCCATGTTGGTTTGCTGCACCCATCAACTTGTCATTCACATTAGGTATTTCTCCTAACGCTATCCCTTCCCCACCCCTCCACCCCCCAGCAGGCTCCAGCATATGATGTTCCCCTTTCTGTGTCCGTGTGTTCCCATTGTTCAACTTCCACTTACGTTTTTCTAAATGAAATAAAGGTGTTTTTTCACCTTTATTTTTCTGCATCTATTGATATAATTTCATTATTTGTATCCTTCATTCTTTTAATGTGAATTATCCAATTCATTAAATGTCATATGTTGAACCATTCTTGCATTTCAGAAATAAATTCCACTTGGCCATGGTATATGATCTTTTCAATGTGCCGTTAAATTTCATCTGCTATTATTTTGTTGAGAATTTTTGCATCTATATTCATTGACAATATTGGTGTGTAGTAGTATTTCTGTGATTCTTTTTTCCTAGTTTTAGCATCAGGGTAATCCCGGCCTCATAAAATGAGTTTTAAATTGTTCCTTCCCCTTCAATATTTTGGAAGAGTTTGAGAAAGACTGCCATTAATTCCTTTTTAAGTGTTTGATAGAATTTACCAGTGAAGCAATCTGGTCCTGGGCTTTCCTTTGAGGGGAAGCTTTTGATTACTAATTTAATGTGCTTATTGTTTAGAGATCTATATAAATTTTTAACTTATGATTCGGTTTTGGAAGGTTATATATTTCTAGGAATTTGTTCATTTCATCTAGGTTATCTAACTTTTCATACAAGTGTTCCCAGTACTCTTATAGTATTTTTTATTTCCATATAACCAGTAGTAACATAACTTCTTTCATTTTAACAAATTTTAACTATTTGAGTCTTCTATTTTTTTATTGGTTAATCTAGCTAAAGCTTTACCAATTTTGTTGATGTTTTAAAATATGTAACTCTTAGTTTCATTGATTTTTTCTTTTAATTTTATTCTTTATTTTTTTCTCTAATTATTTTCTTCCTTCTGCTAACTTTGTGCTTAGTTTGTCTTCCTTTTTCCAGTTGCTTGAAATGTAGAATTAGGTTGTTTATTTGAGATCTTTCTTCCTTTTAAATGTAACTGTATATTCATACAAACTTTCCTTTTAGTACTATTTTTATGGTATCCCGTAAGTTTTGGTATGCCGTGCTTTTATTTGCATTTGTCTGAAGACATTTTCTAATTTCCCTTTTGATTTCTTCTTTGACCTATTAGTTAAGAGTGAGTTGTTTAATTTCCTCATGTGTAAATTTTCCAGTTTCTCTTTAGCCATTAATTTCTAGTTTTATTTCATTGTAGTTGGAAAATATATTTGGCATGATTTCCATCTTCTTAAATTTGTTAAGACTAGTTTTGAGACCTAATATGTCATCTATCCTGGAAAATGTTCCATGTGTGCTTCAGAATAATGTTTATTCTCCTGCTGTTAGCTGGCATGTTCTGTATATGTTAGGTCCATTTCATCTATAATGCCATTCAAGTCTTCTGTTTCCTTATCAATCTTCTGTCTGGATACTCTGTCCATTATTGAAAGAAGAGTATTACAATCCCCTAATAATATTGACTTGTTCTTTATTTTTCTTTAATTCTGTCAATGCCTGTTTTATATATTTGGGTGCTCTGATGTTAGGTGAATATATATTTAACACTGTTATATTTTCTTGAATTAAGTCTTCGAGCATTATATAATGTCCTTCTTTGCATTTTTTTTGACATTTTTTACCTACAGTTTATTACCATTTTCTTGGATATTTTTCTATCCTTTCACTTTCAGACTTCCAGCCAATGTATGTCATTAAGTTAACATAAGTCTTATAGACAAAATATAATGAGAATCTTTTTCTTTTCATTGTTTTTTGTTTGTTTGTTTGTTTGTTTTTGAGATGGAGTCTCGCTCTGTCACCCAGGTTAGAGTGCAGTGGTGCAATCTTGGCTCACTTCAACCTCTGTCTCCCGGGTAGCAGGGATTACAGGCACATACCACCATGCTCAGCTAATTTTTGTACTTTAAGTAGAGGCAGGTTTCACCATGTTGGCGAGGCTGGTCTCGAACTCCTGACTTCATGTGATCCACCCGCCTGAGCCTCCCAAAGTGCTGGGATTACAGTTGTGAGACACTGTGCCCAGCCGAGAATCCTATTTTTAAAATCACTTAGTTATTCTATCTTTTGATTGGAAAGTTTAATCTATTTACATTTAAAGTAATTATATGTATTGATAAGGAAGGACTTATTATTGTCATTTTGTTAATAGTTTTCTGTTTTGCATCTTTTTTGTCCCTCTTTTTCTCTCTTGTTGCTTTTGATTTCTTTCTCATTTTCTTTTTTTTTTAATTTTTTATTATTATTATACTTTAAGTTCTAGGGTACATGTGCATAACGTGCAGGTTTGTTACATATGTATACTTGTGCCATGTTGCTGTGCTACACCCATCAACTCGTCAGCACCCATCAACTCGTCATTTACATCAGGTGTAACTCCCAATGCAATCCTTCCCCCCTCCCCCCTCCCCATGATAGGCCCCAGTGTGTGATGTTCCCCTTCCTGAGTCCAAGTGATCTCATTGTTCAGTTCCCACCTATGAGTGAGAACATGCAGTGTTTGGTTTTCTGTTCTTGTGATAGTTTGCTAAGAATGATAGTTTCCAGCTGCATCCATGTCCCTACAAAGGACACAAACTCATCCTTTTTGATGGCTGCATAGTATTCCATGGTGTATATGTGCCACATTTTCTTAATCCAGTCTGTCACTGATGGACATCTGGGTTGATTCCCAGTCTTTGCTATTGTGAATAGTGCCGCAATAAACATACGTGTGCATGTGTCTTTCTCATTTTCTTTTGCAGATCTTCTATTGTTATAGTTTTGTGGTTACCATGGAGCTTACATAAGACATCTTACAGTTATAATAATCTATTTTAAGCTGATAATAACTTAACTTCAATAGCATACAAATACTCTACTCTTTTACTCTTCCCCCCACATGCACACTTTATGTTTTTTAATATTATGTTTCCATTAACATATTTTTTAGTTATAGTTATTTTTATACTTTTGTCTTTTAACTTCCTTAGTTCTTAACACAGTAACTGTAGTACTAAACCCTGGGATTTGTGAATGAGGCATAAATATGCTCTTGTCCAAGCCTTAATCATCTTGAAAGTTAGCTTCTTCAACTGTATTGATTTAAATGGTGGGATGGCTTTTGGGATGGTAATACATGTAACATCCTGGGTGTGTTGTTTCCAAGTGTCTGTTTCCCCCACTCTTCCCATTCTAGATCCTCTACTGATTCTTTCCTGGTTGCCAAAAGCAGAAAAGGTAGTGTAGGAGAATGTGAAGGCCCTAGAAAGGGCATAGGCATGTGCTATCCCTTGCCCACTGCACTAAGTTTTATGAGGGAGAAAATGTATGAATAATGATATGGGTAAAAATAACAGTATGGTAATGAGTCATAAGTGAAAAAAGAAAGAGGGGAAAGTGAAGAGGAAAAAAAGAAGGAAGGAAGGAAGGAAGAGCAAGAAGAAGAAAGGAAAGGAAGGAGGGAATGGTCACAAACTGAGGAAATAAATCTCTTTAAAAAGATAATTAAAACACATGGTAGGGTTTAATACACAAAACCAAAATGAAATAAATATAAATGGTCATTTCTTTTATTACCATACAGTCTTGGACACACCACTGAGGCCTCTTAAAGTAGAGTGCCTGGCTTTTAGAGCGGTCATACTCAGAATTTGTGAAGCAATCATAAAATGGAATCAGTTTTTCTTCAGTTTAAATTTTGCAAGTTCTTATTTTTCTAATGAATAACTTGTAATAGATATTTTCCAAATTTATTAAACGGTTTAAAAAAAAAGTCTGGGTTAAAAATAAACCAGAGTCTGACTTGCCATTGTAATTCATCTACAAATTGGAGTAAAGGCAGGGTATGGATTAATATAAATTACAGGTCCTCTTTCATCTAAATGATCTGTTTTCCTTAGAGACCTAACATTTTGGTAAAGTTTAGCCTAGTTGGCTGTGCTTTAGCCAGTACATTTCCAATTCACATTTAATTAACCATCTTCTCCTCTGTGCTTACATTATTTTGCTTTTGTATTTGTTCATTTTATTCAATATCTATTTACTGAGTGCCTAGTTTGTATCAGGAACTATGCTAAGGATGATGTAGTGAACTTTCTGCAGGGCAGAAAGACTTTGAATAAACAAGTGTGCTGAGTGATTAAATTGAGATGTACAGAAACAACATGCAGGATATCCCTTGCTATCGAACTTGTTCCATTAAGGTGAGTTATATAATTACATGTGGGCACAATTGTCCTTCCTATTACTAGATTGTAAGCTCCTCAAGGGCAAGAACTATACTTTATTTGTAAACTCATCCTCTTTCCCATTATTTCACAATATAATTATTATTTCTCAGTAAATACTTGAATTGAACTTGGAAAATGTGGGACTTTGGTTTAGGAAAGATGCTGATATGGTTTGGCTATGTATGTCTCCACCCAAATCTCATCTTGAATTGTTGTTCCCATAATCCCTACATGCTGTGGGAGGGACCTGGTGGGAGGTAACTGAATCATGGGGGCAGTTACTTTCATACTATCCTTGTGATAGTGAGTGAGTTCTCATGAGATCTGACAATTTTTTAAGGGGGTTTCCCACTTTGCTCAGCATTCCTCTCTCCTGCTGCCATGTGAAGAAGGGCATGCTTGCTACCCCTTCTTCCATGATTATAAGTTTACTGAAGCCTCCCTAGCCATACAGAACTGTGAGTCAATTAAGCTTATTTCCTTTATAAATTACCCAGTCTTAGGCAGTTCTTTATAGCAATGTGAAAACAGACTAAGATACACGCATTAGTTCCAGCTCTTCCATTGACTAGTTGTCTCATTTTGGACAAGTCACAAGTGCCCATTTAAGGGCTCAGAACATATTCATTGTCACATAAATATTTGAAGGCTAATGGAATTTGCTTCTCCTCTGAAACACTGTTTTCTATGTTTGTGCATAATGTGATAAAGCTTTGTACAACATTTATGCACCTCTTTTTTCCTGGTCATAATGGACAAGGTATGAGCTTCAGAGTGAAACTTCTGTGTTCCCAACCCAACTCTAACCATTATTAGCTATGAACTTGGGCAAGTCACTTAATCTCTCTGTGCCTCTGTTTCCTCATTTATAAAGTAAGTTTTCACACCAATCTCATAGAATTGTTGTGAAAATAACATAAGCTGATTTCTATAAAGTACTTAGCACATTACCTGGCACATAATTATGCTCAGTAATACCTATTTATGCATTTACCTGTCTGTCTATTGTCATCCCTCTCCCTATTTCAATTCTAATTTCCAGAGACTGACATTTAAAAATTCTGTAGTGCTTATGAGCAGAGACTCAATAAAGGTCAGTTTATTTAAACTGAATGTCAGGAATCCATATTGGTCCTAAACTTATTTTCTCAAATTATATTTTGGGCAAGGCATTCTACTTCTGGGCTAGTTGCTAAATAAGATCACCACCATTACCAACATTATCTACACTATAATGACTACTTACAAAGTGTCTCAAGCATATGTACTCATTTTATCCCAGTAACCGTATATAATAAACATTGAGATTACAATTTAAGATATAGAATTAGGTTTAGAAAGATTCTGTAGTTTTCCCATGGTCACAGCATTAGTAGGAGTGACATCAGGAATAAATTAAGGTCCATACAACACTGGAGCCATACAGGAAAACCTGTGCAAAATGACATCTCATTTTTGTGTAAGACTTTGGTTTTTCGAAAATACTGTTATATCCTTCATTTCTCTACATCTTCACAATAGCCCCATATGGTAGTCAGGGCAGGGGGAAAAACTAAGGTCCATTAGCATGAAATAATGTGTCTGAGGTCAAACAGCTGGTAAGTGATGTTGTTGAAACCAGAATTCAAAGCTCAGTGTTCAGTCCCAAATTTTTACACTATTTCATCCTGTTTTCCTACACAGTACATTCCCCTTATTTCATTTCTAGGTATAAATATATGACATCTTGTCACTCCCTTTGCCATCAAAAACTGGGCAAAAGATGAAGTACATTTAGTGAACCTAATGTTTTTAAGTTTGGTGTCAGCATAAAATTTGCACTTGCCTTCTCTGTTCTTATTTACAAATCCTAAGGAAAGGACTGATCGGGATTTTGAGGGGTCTGATGGAAACGGTTTTCTAAACTTGAAAGGCTTAAATGAAAATAAAGTTTTTGCCTTAATTATATTTTCTCATACAAGTCCAGAAGCATCTGCAGTTTCTTGCAGCCACAAGCAAAAGGTTTGAATGTTTGTATACTCCTTTCCTTCTGGCTGAAGAACAGCTTCAATCATAGCAGCTGCAGCTACCACTTATTGATCATCTACTATTAATGTGCCAAGAAACTTACAGAATTAGAACCAATTTTTGTAATAGTCCTGAAAGGCAATGTTATTATTCCCATTTCTGGGGTAAAGAAATTGAGGTTCAGAGAAACTAAGTAATTGCTCAATGTCATGCAGCTATTAAATAGCAAAGTTGCAATTCAAATTTAAGTCAGTCAGAGTCCAAATCCCGATGCTTCCCACTTCACCATGTTATTTCTCTCAAAAACATTAAAAAACAAAAAATAAAAGTTATACAAATGAATCTTCTACCTTTCCTTTGGTGATGTAAGTACTTTAAATATTAATCTCTGAGTCAAACTTGGTGGAGGAGGTGGGGTGGCGGGGTGGGTGGTGGTGGGAAACAAATTCTAACTTTATAAAATGCCCATGTTGGTGAGAAGGCCACACAGAAATGCAGTTGTCAATCACATCGGGGTGGAGTTTTTCACCATCTGATAGTGAGTATTCATTTAGGCCTGCTGGGCTAAATGAAATGTGGTATTATACACTCAAGTACCAAAGTGCCTTCTGTGACATCTTTCAAAGAAATCTTCTTTATTTTAGATCTCACTCATAAGCCAATAAAACATAAATTGCAAACTACCTGTGTATTGGTTTCTGAAAAATTGGTGTTGGGTCCAAGACATCCCAGTTGGAGCCCAGGAACTGCCACTGAAAAACACAGCTGAGAGGATTCACCTGGTGCAAATCTATTAGCACACAACTAACAATAAAATATTTTCTTTTCTGCAGAAAGGTCATTTATTTCATCCTCAGAATATGTTCCTTTGGTGTAATTTGTACAGAAAAGGGTATGCATCACTTTATGTGCAATTTCCTAAGTAATCATCCGTTAGTAAAGAAAAGCTGAAAATCAATTATCTGATATTTTTTCCTCTCTTATCTACAACTTCCAATTGAAGACAACAGTATTGCTTCCCCACCCCCCCCCCCCTCCTTTTTTTTTTTTTGAGACGGAGTCTCGCTCCATCGCCCGGGCTGGAGTGCAGTGGCGCGATCTTGGCTCACTGTAAGCTCCACCTCCCCGGTTCACGCCATTCTCCTGCCTCACTCAGCCTCTCGAGTAGCTGAGGCTACAGGCGCCCGCCACCATGCCCGGCTAATTTTTTGTATTTTTAGTAGAGACGGGGATTCACCATGTTAGCCAGGATAGTCTTGATCCTGACCTCATAATCCACCCGCCTCGGCCTCCGAAAGTGCTGGGATTACAGGCGTGAACCAGCAAGCCCGGTCTTTTTTTTTTTTTGCCCTGAGACTGAGTCTCGTTCTGTCGCCCAGGCTGGAGTGCAGTGGCACAATCTCGGCTCACTATAACCTCGGCCTCCCAAAGTGCTGAGATTAAAGGCGTGAGCCGCCAGGCCTGGCTGCTTGTCCTTCTCTGAGCAGCTAATGTATAGGAAGTCTATAGGGCAATGGGGAAACTTATTGCCTATTTGCATCCAATCTATTAGGTGGTCTTTTTCTATTAGGTAGGCAGCACATCAGAAACAGCATTTCATTCCACTTGGAACAAATTAAAGTCAACCCAACCTAAAGAGGATCTTGATGCAATGCCCATATCCTTCTCCACTGGTATGGTTACTGTGCCATGGCAGGCAGGCCCCCTTTCAGTTCCAGAAAGCACCCAGGCCATTCAAGATAGAAATCAATGTCATCCAAAGTGGGAAAGAAACTAAAGAACGGTGAAACAAATCCTTCCAAGAAGGAGTATTCACTAGTAAGTCTCAATTACACAGCTACAATACAGACTGTTGTTGAGACCCACTAGAATTCAGTTGAGTGGATGAGCAGGAGCTTTATACACCTGGATGTCATTTATACCTACCACTCATGTTCTAGCCCACTTTTCAGACATCCTCATGATTTTCCCTGTCCATTGCCCTTTTGCTGTTCACATGCAAAGTCCCTGTTGCTTTACAAAGAGTGCAATAAGGATAAATTGAAAGGACTGATAGTCCTCTGCTGCCTCGGTCCAATTAAAGGTCTTTTGGAAATTATGCTGCTAAATTTTAATGGCACCAAAGAGAAATGTTTCTGAAAATGAAATTGTGCTGTTAAACATCTGCATTCCAAATAGCTCCCTAACAAGTAAAAACACAACTGCTTTTGCTTTAAATTAGGTTCTGACTAAAATATGTGCTCTTATGACCTAGGGCCATGTCAACCATTGGGTTTGGTCCATGACTGATTTGGCATTCAATCCATAGTTTCTTTTTTGTTACATTACTGATCTCTGTTGTATGCTTCTACTGGATCAGAAAAGAGCTGGCGCCTTTTCAAAAGGTAATCTAAAGCAATCACTTCTAGTCCCCAATAACTTTTGCAGTTGCCAGGTACATTCAAATTACAGAAAAGTAAAAAGCCGTTTACACCTTTTTCTTAAAGCCAAGCTCCTAAACTGAGAATGAAGAAATCCACAGAAGAACAGTGTTCACAATAAAATAGCTTTGTCTCTGGACACACACACACACACAAATAGCCATAGTGATGATAAAATCTATGTTCAGTTTTACATTTCGGTTCTCTGAAAATCAGTTCTATGACTCCAAAGTGTTCAGATCTCCTTTAATCCTAATATCACTCATACTAGGAATTTATTCTAAGGATATAAGGTCTTAGACAAATTATTTAATACTTACAAGTGCCTGAGAATATTATTGTCACAAATACAATGACACTTTTTAAAAGAATGGTAGGGTTTGAAGAAATGAAACTATGTTGAATACGTGAGCATGGTGTGTTGGAGGTGGTGGGCCAGAGGGCGAGGTATCTGCTACCAAACTATAGGGCCTGCCTATAGATGGGAGACACACTCCCACATATGCTGTAGACTGGGCACATCCTCATAATATGCAAATATTAAGCAGAATTTATCAGAGCAACAAACTCTAGGACCTTCATTAAATCAATATTCAAGGCCGGGCGCGGTGGCTCAAGCCTGTAATCCCAGCACTTTGGGAGGCCGAGATGGGTGGATCACGAGGTCAGGAGATCGAGACCATCCTGGCTAACACGGTGAAACCCCGTCTCTACTAAAAATACAAAAAAAAAAAAAAAAACTAGCCGGGCGAGGTGGCGGGCACCTGTAGTCCCAGCTACTCGGGAGGCTGAGGCAGGAGAATGGCGTAAACCCAGGAGGCGGAGCTTGCAGTGAGCTGAGATCTGGCCACTGCACTCCAGCCTGGGCGACAGAGCGAGACTCCGCCTAAAAATAAATAAATAAATAAATAAAAATCAATATTCAAAATGAGAATTATTCTCAAAAACCTTCTTTTTAAAGAGTATGCCAATCTTATGTTTCAGTCTCTTGGAATCAAATGCAGTCGGGATAAAGGAAAGCTATTGTCAAAATGCTGAAATATTTGAGTTTTATGAAAAGAATGCTCATATTTTTCCAGAAATAAATCCTAGAATTTCTGAGGTCTGGCCTGCATTAGGGACCATGCAAGTTTGGAGGTTTTAGGGGACACTCCTGTGCATTTTGCTAATTCTTTCAAATTACTTAATTGCCATCCTTACCCACTAGCAGATATAGAGGTGTTTGTTTAACCACTTCTCTGAGTTTCAAGTGACATATTACATAGTTTTCTCAGGGTCTCCATTAGCTTTGAAAGGTAATGTCACTTTTTGACATTTTCAATTCTCAAAGGTAGCAAACTATGGAAATAGTTGAAACCTATCTGTTCATAAAGCTAAGAACTAAATATAGGAAAACAATTTGGGCGCATTCATTTGTTCAACAAATATTAATTGCATACCTACTGTAATCCAATGCTTTGCCTTCAAAAGGCCTCAGTTTACAGCACTGTATCAGATAGATATTGTCCCTGCCCTGATGGTGATTTCAGACTAATGGGAATGACCTTGAACAAATAACTTCAGAGATAATCATTTAACTACAACATTGATAGCATGAATAAAAGGGAAGTTTTAGAGGCTATGAGGGTATATAAGAGAGGTTTTAGGGATGGGTTCCTTGAGAAAGTGACATTTTGACTGAGAAAGTTGATGTCTATGAAAGTAAAATCTGTTCCACTCTAGATCAACTTGGCAAATAAAATCAGAACATGTTAAATTTATTTACAACCTGTAATATATACAGCTCTACAGGAAGAAATGCATTCCAAAATGCACATAGCTAAAATTTGCAGCCTCAAACATATATGATTTAATACTATTTAAAAACTGATGCCATCCAGAACTAAGTCAAATCCTTATATTTTAAGTAAAGTCCTTTATTGCAAAAATGAATAAAGCAAGAAAGCAAGCAATAAAGAAAGAGAAAAGGAAGGAAGGAAGGAAGGAAGGAAGGAAGGAAGGAAGGAAGGAAGGAAGGAAAGAAGGCAGGCAGGGAGGGAGGGAGGAAAAGGTAGACAACCATTTTAACATGGCTTCAAAAGTAATACAAAGTTTATACCATTGCTGGCACTAGTAGCAACATTGTGCTGGAGAATTATCTTAAAAACAAAACAGAACTCTCTGATTTGGATAGTAAGGTCATGCCCCAAGTGGGAACTGCTAAAATATTTGTTGAGCAAGTAGGTTGACAATACTGACCACCTCCAAGGAATTTTGGATCAGACATCCAAACTGAGGTGACCCTTGTAAAATAACATAGGTATGCTGATGATTTAGCTTTTCCAACAGTTCCCATGGGCGTTTTATGTCATTACTACCTACATTGCTAGAAATATGACCTTTTTCACTCATGGAATACACAAAAGCTCTGAGGAAGGAGAAATTGATTTGCATCTCAGCTGCGTCATCAATCAGCTGTGGGACCTCAGGCAAGTCACTTAATCTCTGTCAGTCTCATCTAACTTCATCTGTGATATGAGGATAATGATGTTTACCTCTTAGGATAGTTGTAAGAATTAAATGAGGTAATGATTGTCATGAAGTAAGCACCATACATATCTGGTACATTGCAAGGGCTCAAATTTTAGGGTGATATTGATGATGATTATAATGAAAAGAACTTTCAGTCTATGGTATTTACAGGGCTGGATTAAGAAATTTAATAACCCAACCCCTGAAAAGATACTAGCCCCACCAATATAATTCAATATAAATTTTTATTATTTTAATTCACATCATAACATTCACATTCATGTAGCAATTCAAATAGCTTCTTTCAAGATTTTTCTGATTGCAAAATGTTGATGTATTTACCAATAGGAACTTTTCTCATTTTGGGGGGCCCATGTTTTGCTACTTCTCTGAGTACATCCTTAGTTTGCCTACTGGGTAATTCAAATTCCCCAACATAAATTACGAGATGTTAAAAAGTAAAACCAGATTAAATAAATTGTCTGGTTAAATGCTATCACAACTGGAGGATAGCTGTTATAGCCTCCTAATGGAGAACTATTTAATTTCTCTAGCTTCATCTCTCCCTGTTCCCCAATCTTCTACTGCAAGCCCAGTGTCTTTTGGACTTGATTTAATTCTGTTCCTTCCAACCATTTTCTTTTTTCTTTTTTTTTTTTTTTGAGACGGAGTCTCGCTCTGCCGCCCAGGCTGGAGTGCAGTGGCTGGATCTCAGCTCACTGCAAGCTCCGCCTCCCGGGTTCACGCCATTCTCCTGCCTCAGCCTCCCCAGTAGCTGGGACTACAGGTGCCCGCCACCTCGCCCAGCTAGTTTTTTGTATTTCTTAGTAGAGACGGGGTTTCACCGTGTCAGCCAGGATGGTCTCGATCTCCTGACCTCGTGATCCGCCCGCCTCGGCCTCCCAAAGTGCTGGGATTACAGGCTTGAGCCACCGCGCCCGGCCACCCTTCCAACCATTTTCAACGCTCACAGAACTTCATGTTTGCTTGTCATGCCACAAAAGAACACCTACTCAGGTAATGACTACTGACGCATAAAGTATTGCTTCCCTACTTCCAACTCACAGTTTGGCCTCACTTAGAGATTCCCTTTACCAAGACCACAGAGCCTCATGCTAGTCACATGGATTAACTTCCTTTCCTGGCTTCCTATGTTTGACCCATTTTCTTGGCTCTCACAAGCTCTCTTCCTCTGGTGGGCCATCATCTCTAGTACTAAGCCACAAGGCAGCAACCACATTAAATGGCCAGCATGGCTTACCAGGAGCCAAGTCTAGGAAAACAGCCAGTCTTCCCACTCTAAAGTAGGCCTGTGGCTATGTATCTCTTTTGGGT
This sequence comes from Macaca mulatta, assembly GCF_049350105.2. Classification (NCBI taxonomy): domain Eukaryota; kingdom Metazoa; phylum Chordata; class Mammalia; order Primates; family Cercopithecidae; genus Macaca; species Macaca mulatta. The sequence goes on from NC_133419.1 coordinate 84,865,573, forward strand.
TGAAGGGATGCAGAACGTGACTGACTATAGCAAAAACAGAGGAGAAAAAGATAAACTTGATGAATTTGCTGAGTGGAATATCCACAAATTGAATATTATTGCTCTTATCCTCATACCTATCAATTCCCAAACTCAATCCAAGGGGATGTCTTCTCTCCCTCTAACCTCACTCCTATATACACACTACACAAATATATGCACATCTGTATGTATAATCTTGACAGAATTTCATTTGTGAGATTTTATTGTAATTAACATGATTGAGTCTGACATTCTTTATCAGGATAACTTTCACTTTTATTATGTGTTTTATATTTACACATTCTATGTGAACATAGGTAAGTTTATTCAACTCTACAAGCTTCAGTTTTTTAATGTATAAAATTACATTATGGGCTACTGGGAGATGCAGTATGTACCCCATAGAGATGTTGTGAGATCGTGTATGTGAGGTTTCTAGCCTACTTCTTAACACAGCTAATAAAAGAGAACCCAAGATCCAAGCCCATGTGATTCAACCCCAGAGCGGAGCCTATGTATTTAGCTCACTAGTGTACACTCAATAAGAGTTGGATGTCTTGGGAGGCCGAGGTGGGAGGATCACGAGGTCAGGAAATCGAGACCATCCTGGCTAACACGGTGAAACCCTGTCTCTACTAAAAAATACAAAAAAAATTAGCCGGGCGTGGTGGTGGGCACCTGCAGTTCCAGCTACTCAGGAGGCTGAGGCAGAAGAATGGCATGAATCCAGGAGGCAGAGCTTGCAGTGAGCTGAAATAGCACCACTGCACTCCAGCCTGGGCAACAGAGTGAGACTCCGTCTCAAAAAAAAAAAAAAAAAAAAAAAAAAAAAAAAACCGAGTTGGATGTCATTACTAGGATTGTTGTAATTATCATATTCATTGTAGAAAAATTAGAAAATTCAGATAAACAAAAAGAAAAATTACTCATAGGTCCACTGTTAGAGATGACAATTGTTAATATTTTCTATTGTCTTCCCAGACTTTTTCTATGTGTATGTATTTTTTTTCTGCAAAAAGTACCATCAAATTCTACTTCCTATTTTTAATCTGCTTTCACATTTAATATATTGTTAATTTTTTTTCACATAATAAATACTCTTCTCAGTAGAATTTGTAGAAAAAAAAAAGTCTAAATGACTATATAATTTGCTGACTCTGACTAGGTCTCCCATCTCTGATAGTGGTCTTAAACTCCCATATTCCTTGTATCTTCTTATCCTTGCTAATAGCCTCTGAGGCTTGGGGGCAATTACCCTGGTTCACTGGCTTAAAGAAGAATTTATTAGGCAGAATCTAAAACAGAAGTAAGATCCTAGAAATGAAGTAGATTTTCTCTCCAACCTACCGCTATTAAGGAAGAAACAGTGCTTTACAAAATACCATTATAGCACAGTGACTATGGATTTCACTGAGAGCTGGCAATTTAGCAAAACCAATATGGCAGTTCATCATGGATGGAAGATGGAAAGATCAAGCAGAAAGAGAAGTGAACTTTATTAAGACTCTTGGAAATATGAAAATATAAAACTCATTGAAAGTATAGGTCTAGTGAAGTATCACAATCCTTAGCATACAGCTTGGTACCAAAATAAAAATAAGAGAGATATTTATTCGTTTATTCACAAATCATTATTTGGAAGCACAGTTTGCGACAGGTATCAAATCTATACAGTTCAAAGCCAGCACCCACATGAATCTAACTCCACCTTGGTGCAATTGTCCATAGAGGTTTACCCAACCAGCATGCTCTTTCTTTTCTTTAACATCTACTGAGATTCCAACCCTAAGCCTATTTCCTTGATGAACTCTATTCTTAGAACGCAACTTGTTCACTCTCTTCTCTGAAAATGTTTATACCTAACTGGTTCTAAAACTTAGCTTAATATTTTACAAATTATTTTTTTTTCTGGGACATAAAAAAAGAGGAGTTTCCAATCAATTATTTTTCCAAATAGTTTAAAATTGTCCTAGCTAATCCCTTTGCAACCTTAAAAAGTTCCTTGACAACTAGGAGCCTCCGTTTCTTCACATATAAAGTGGTAATAATAGGCCGGGCACAGTGGCTCATGCCTGTAATCCCAGCACTTTGGGAGGCTAAGGTGGTAATATCATGAGGTCAGGAGATCAAGATCATCCTGGCTAACATGGTGAAAAACAAAAAAAATTAGCTGGGCATGGTGGCAGGCGCCTGTAATCCCAGCTACAAGGGAGGCTGAGGCAGGAGAATCACTTGAGTCCGGGAGGCGGAGGTTGCAGTGAGCCAAGATGGCGCCACTGCACTCCAGCCTGGGTGACAGAGCAAGACTCCATCTCAGAATAATAATAATAATAAAATAAAGTGGTAATAATACATACTTTGAAGTACACATATGAAAATTAAATAATACATGATGATCCTTACCATGTAGTAATAGTTATCATTTTACTAGTCATAAATGTGGATTTGCTCACTAGGATCATTCATAACAAACATCTCTTATTGTAATAAATTATATTACAGTGATGTTTGCACAGACTATAATGGTTTATTTTCATTTACATTAAATATTCAAAAGCTCTAATCTTGAGCATGTACATTTACATATTATAGAGGGTTTTAGCGTTTCTTTTCTTCTCTGTATCACAACACTGTTTCAGCTATTACTTATTGCCCTAGCCTTCTCTTTGTACTTCTATCGAGCTGAAGGGATGGAGGGTTATGGGCTGATAATCTAGATTGTAAAACTTGCTGGAACTATGTTAAAAACAAAAGTAATAGGACAAAGGGGGCCTACACTTATGAAGCACTAACGTGCCAGCAACTATTACAACCATTATTTCTTCATATCCTCAACATAACGTTTTGAAGTAGATCTTGTTGATCATTTCCATCTTACAGTTAAAGCTGAGATCTAGAAAGGTTAATTCCTTGCAACTTTTTATTCTCCATAGTTGATGCAGTGGATTTTCAACAAATGCTTATTGGTATTTGTTCATCTATTTTTCCTCTTTATTTTTGAGAAAATCCTAGAGCAGAGAATTTTAAGAAGATGATCTCTCCTGCTTTCATTTCCATGTTGGCACATGTCTTATGTCAACATCTCTCTCACCTCCCTTTGATGCAATGATAAAAACTTTTTCCACTTTAAGAATGAGTCTGGACTCTTTGGTGTCCTTTCCTTGGTCTATCAAGATCATCCCTCAGGAAGCAGAGCTGAATTCTGGAACCTGGAATTCCAGCATCTCCCCAGGGAAGTAGCCCTCATTAAAATAATCCCCTTTAGAAAAGAGTCTTATTTTCACTCATACAGCATTATTGCTACATGTACTTCTTAGACCTGAAGATTACAAGCTAGATTTTAGCAACATGTGAATAGTTTTGCTTTTTTGTTCTCCAGAAAATAAAGTATAGAAAAATAATCATGATGACTTTAATTTCTTCCGTATCAGTAAATCTCCTGGCCATACATTCATCTAAGAGCCACATTGCTTACTTAGAGGTTAGACTTGTGTGTGCATGGGGATTGGATGTTTGCTGAACTGTTTGAACCCAATTTACAGAAAGTCACCCAGTAAGTAAACACAGTCAGATATATGGTCACAGGGAAAATGCAGAGAAAAATAATGAAGTATTTTGCAGGAGAGTCTGATTATTTGCTAATTGGTAGTATCTAAAGAAGGCAATATTGAAGAATGCAGGCACACTAGGAGTATTTCTCAGCCAATAATCTAAAATTATTTTTAACACACAACCCCACCAGTTGCCTTAGTCTCTTGAGTTCTATTGTTCACACTGCCCCAGTTTTTTACTGGATAGACACATAACGCCTAGGTCTGTATGCACTGTATTTTTTTAAATTGAATTCAAAGCTCCTCTAGGGAAATACGTGATCACTAGACAAATGTCAGTGGCAATGCAATATCTTAGTAGCAATCATTGTGATGGTTAAGTGTAACTTCTCTTACAGAGGTGTAAGAGGTCAGAAAGAGAGAAAAAAGGAACTATATACTTACCTAGAGTCTATGAATCAGGCCATATACTAAAAAACTTATGCATATATCTCCAGAAAAGTAGGTATTATGATCCATTTTACAGATCAGTTTTACCAGTAAGGGCACAGGCTTAAAGATCTTGAGTAATGTCTCAAGGACACTTGGCCAGTAAACAGTAGAATCAGAACTAAAAAAAACAGGTATCGGATTGTAATGTCTGCACTCTTCTTGCTTCAAGCAGGGAAACAAAATTACTGATGCTTGCCACGAGATAACTTCAGGGTAATTAGCATATGTTAGGAGGTAGGTGCAAAACTGAAAGTTACAGAAATAAAATCAAAAGTTTGGGGGTAGTGTTAAAGGGGCCACTCTTGGAATCAAGTAGAAAGCATTATGGCTGCATGAGAGAGATGGGAGATAGGGAACGGTTGAGGATATAAGCAGTGGGATCAGCATGATTGAAGGAGGGCTACATGGAAGAACAGTATATTCTATCCAGATGAATAAAAAATTGAAGAGTATCTTCAAATATTTCTGAGCAGTTTAAGGCTAAGGGAAATCCAACAACGTCTAAGGTAGGTCCCCAAACTCAAAGGAACCTATAACTGCTAAAGAGCCTAAGTGGGGGATTCAGGCTTTGAGGTCTCTATTCTATTGCAAGGTAGCTGTGAGTTCATTACTTCTCTGAGTTTCAATTTCCTCATTATTGGGGGTTCTCATAACACCATTCTTGAAGTGTTGTTTTCTCTTGAGATATATATTAATACCTAGTTGCATCACTGGAGCCTAATATATGATAATGGTGGTAGTGGCGGTAGTTGTGGTTGTGAAATTCATATTGTCTTAACCCTAATAAAAGAAAAAAATGGTGGAAATGGCAAGGTAACAGACTGAAATAAATAGGCACGCCTATTTTTGTTGGCATTAAGTTTACATAAACCAGTTCCTGTCACTCAGGTGGGTCTTAACCCTGACTGCACATGATAATCTGTTTAAAAACATAAAAAATGACACTCCCTCCCCAGAGATTATGATTTAATTATTCCAGACATATACCCATGTATCTGTAGGTTTTAAAATTCCCCACTAAGTCCCATATGCAACAAGGGTTGAGAATCACTGCTTAACAAAACAATGCTGCCCAAGGATGACTTTGCCTTAAGACTTCTCAGCCCTAGATAAACCCACTGCTAGAGGCAAGGAATAAAGTAAAAAACGATTTTTGAATGGCCTTGTGTTTTGCCTTTGGGCACTGGTAGTGAAGTATCAATCAGGCAGAATCTGGAGGCACGAAGCCACAGAATTTCTGTACCCCTTTTTAATAATGTCTAGTGACTGCCTTACTAACCTGTGTGTAGATGTACTATAACAAAGCACAATTTCAAATTAGCAGTTTTTACAAGTAACATGCTGAAACTCTGAAGGAATAACAATTTTAGTGGAGGAGATATGATGTTTGGCATCCAAAGAAAAGGATTCACATTCTTTAATTCAGCTACTTAGTTCATATCCATTCTACCAAATTCTAACATACACAACGTTTTAAACTGGACTTTTCTATAAGTACCCTTGGATGAGAGGCCTGGTGCATTTGTGATGGGTCGGCTGGCTGTTCTGTTATTTGAAGCTCACCCAGGAGACTGCTCACTCTGGAGGCAGCACCCTGAAGAGCTCTGAGTATCACTATCAGATTCTAGATTCCAATCGGTGAGAAATGTGAATTCCACCCACTTGTTTCTCCAGTTTACCAGCAGCAGAAAGGAATGCCCACTACATTGAAAAAGTAAGTACTAATATAGCAGGGGCATAATCTAGGGCCCCTGTTGGAAGGAGCTATGGTTTGAAGCTGAGCTTATTTTTTAAACTACTGCCATTTATTTCCCCTCTTTTGACAGAATATGGGTGTTATATATATATATTTATATTTATTATTATTATTATACTTTAAGTTCTAGGGTACATGTGCATAACGTGCAGGTTTGTTACATATGTATACTTGTGCCATGTTGCTGTGCTACCCCTATCAACTCGTCAGCACCCATCAACTCGTCATTTACATCAGGTATAACTCCCAAAGCAATCCCTCCCCCCCACCTCCCCATAATAGGCCTCGGTGTGTGATGTTCCCCTTCCCAAGTCCAAGTGATCTCATTGTTCAGTTCCCACCTATGAGTGAGAACATGCAGTGTTTGGTTTTCTGTACTTGCGATAGTTTGCTGAGAATGATGGTTTCCAGCTGCATCCATGTCCCTACAAAGGACACAAACTCATCATTTTTAATGGCTGCATAGTATTCCATGGTGTATATGTGCCACATTTTCTTAATCCAGTCTGTCACTGATGGACATTTGGGTTGATTCCAAGTCTTTGCTATTGTGAATAGTGCCTCAATAAACATACGTGTGCATGTGTCTTTATAGCAGCATGATTTATAATCCTTTGGGTATATACCCAGTAATGGGATGGCTGGGTCATAAGGTACTTCAGTGTTATATTTTTAATAATTTGTGAATCAGAGATAGAGTGGAGAGTATAGATATCCACACTGTCTTTTGGATATCTGTTGAAATGGCACAATAATCATTTGGTCCAAGGTAAAGCTTTTACTGCCTTGGGGTCAATATTATAATATCTATCTATTAGGTTTATTATGAAGACTAAATGTGGACATGTACATAAAGCATTTAGCACAATACATTACCCCGAACCATAGCTATTATGATTAGCTTATAACTATTTTTTTAGTAAACACCTTTTAAACTCAACACATATGTAGGCAACAGGCTCAAGGAAAAGAAAGAGTTTGGGAACACCAATGCCAAACATATTTATTGGGTCTAAAATAGTGAAATAGGACTTGACACCAACACTGATAATATCAACATGCTAATAATAAAGCCATACAAAAAGCTCAATCAGGTAATCCTGTGAATTTGGAATGTGTGCTCATTCCAGCTGAATTTGATGCTTCAGATCCTTTCCTGATAAAACATGCAGTGTGCCAGGCACCAGGGATGACACAATGCCCTACCCTGTAGGATCTTTTCAGTCTAGTGAAGAAGGCAGTCTTAACCAAAAAATAATGACAATACAGTGCAACAAAAACAATGGGAAAGCTTAGTGGCAAGTAATGTGGGAACATGGGTACAGAGGAAATAACTGTCTGAAGAAGAGAAAGCTTTGCAGAGATGATAACCCATTCAGGGATTTGATGAATCGATAGATATTCACCAGGAAGAGAAGAGAGAGCTGGGACAAAAGTTAGAATGGACAAATGCTTATCACACTAAATTCTTGCCCAGGGCCAATGTGTAAAAGTTTCAAGCTTAATTATTTATGATTGCTATTATAATTACATATTACACAGTTAAATTTATTACAAAGTTTGTAATATATCCCCAAACTAAAGGAAAATCCCCAATCTAAGGGAAAATGCTGTCAGCTGTTTTCATCAAAGCCATGTCTCCAGCCTTCTCTTGTCATTCACTGGTTGAACGTATTTGTTAAATATCTGCTATTTGTCAAGAACTCTGCCAGAAACTAGGGAGGTAACTGAAGAAAGGAGAAGCATTTCTTGTCTTTGTGGAGCTTGAAATCTAGTGGAAACAAAAGACGTTTAACACACATTGAGCGTTTGGAGAAGTGTTCAACAGGGATGGGCAGGAAATGCTTTTATATCTGATTTTGTGCTTCAAAAAATGGCAATAGTAATTATTTTGTTATCTAATTTCTAGGGTGATTGGTATAGGTTATGACAATACTTTAAAGCATGGTAAAATATAGAAAAATTTAAGGTGAAGGTATTATTGTTGTCACTCTTCTTACATCTACCTAATTGAATTTATTTAAAATAGCCTAAAATTTACATTTTTTCCTAATGTAGATATTCATCAATAAAAAAATTATCTTTAAACATTATTCCTTCCACATAAAGTATTGAATACCAACTATTTATGTTTTTTCATGAGAAATCAGCATAATTATTTTTCCTGTCTAGTTATCTAGTCATGTCCTTTTGAAGAAATAAAATGATGCCACCTGTTGAGTGATATGCTCACGTTCATGCAGAGTGAGGACAGAATTGAAAGATCCCTACTTTATGTTCCAAAGAATATAGCTTATCAAATATTTATTTAAAGTCAGGGAAAAATGAAGAAATAAAGACATCAATGCCAGTCTGGGAAACAAATACCAACACAGAGTCCAGTTTGAAGCCTCTTTGAAAAGGGAGGAGGTAAAGTGACCAAGCCAACAGATGCTGGAGCCAGACTGAGTCCACAACTTGCCTCCACTGTTTATTAACTATATGACCTTGTGTGTAAAATGTCTGTATTAATTTTTGCTGATATCTAACACTGGGGTGATAACAGTTCCTATTTTGAGGGCTTTTGGAAAGGTTCAATAAATTCATAGATGTAAAGGTTTTAGAGTAGTGTACTCAGTAGTGTACTCACTATTATCTACTATTATTGTTGTTAACTCTCATGACTACCCTTAAACCTACACCTCTTCTAATGGAAGAAAACTGGAGAAAGTAGAACCAACTCAGAGCTCTCATATTTACTTCTTGATGGAGATGGTTGAAAGCTCAGTGAAGTGCAACCAGACATTGAGAAACTTATCTTTTCCACCTATTAAAGGGAACAGATTTGTCAATTTCAAACTCTCGTCTACCTGAAAATGAAAGACTTCCTTCTTCTAACCTAATCACAGTAACTTATCTGTCCCAAGTCCTCCCTACCTATCAACCCATGACTCTTTTCCAACTAATGTTCCCTGTCTGAAGAATATAGATATCCAGGTTATTACTCAAGTTACCAAAATTTCAGAGCCAAAAATTACTTGATAGCTTAACCCTCATCAGAAAGGCAATTTCATATTTTTACTGCATTTTGCATTTCCATCATTATTTCTTCTACTGTATGGAAGGCCAGGTTGGGGACCATTTGGATTATAGAGGGTAAAATACATGATATTTCTTTTGTACATTTAATAAAAGCTGAGGTGAAGAAAAAGAGAGATTCAAGCCTCATTATATTACTTTTTAATCCTTTGCAATGCAATCCTAATGCTATGTATATAAAATTTGAGATCCGTAATCAGAGCTCACTTTGGCTGAGGGTCCAATTGCATGAGAAATTACCTTGAGAGAAGTACTGTAAATGCAAACTCATGAAAATAAGAGAAAAGAAAGAAAAGAAATGTCAGCCAGATCATTTGTTTTCCCATAGATCATCTTTCCAAATGTGGGCCAGCAGGAACAAATTTTATGCTGACCTTGGAAAATAACTGCAGCAATTTGTATGTGAAACATGGATTTGGAAATTTTGAAACCAGTATATTTGCAGAATGTGAAAGTAACATTTTGGAGTAAAGCAAAAGTCCTGTACATGAGTAAATACTAAGCCCTTACAAAGCATATTCAAGACTGTTTTTCAAGTTATGATATTTAAGCTTTTTAGGATATTGACCCTCCCTACTTCTAAACTCCCAAACTACTAATAATTTTCTACCCTATTAGATTTTGCAACAGGCTACAGAGTTATAATAAAAACCTTCTTTATTTTTAATTGGACTGATAGTGGTGGTGTAATATCCCAAGAGAAAGAGTCACATGAAGATTCTTATCTCCTACAGTGAGAATCACATGTTGAAGTCAAGATGGTGTCTCAATCTATGTTTCGTTTCTTTTCTTTTTTTCTTTTTTTTTCTTTTAACCTGAGGTTTCAAAATCCTTCTCTGGTACTTTGTAATAACAGAGTTGGATTACCTGTGAGGCTTCGTGGTATAGAACAAGTGTTAGCAAATTGCAACTTGAGGGCCAAATTCTCCTCACTTCGTGTTTTTGCAAATAAAGATTCATTGGCACATGGCAGGTCATTTGTTTATTTATTGTTGATAATTGCTTCTCAGCTACATCAGCAGAATTGAATAGTTGTATCAGAGACTGTCTGGCCTGCAAAGCCAAAAATATTTACAATTTGACCCTTTATTTAAAAAGTTTGCTACCCTTTGGTATACAGGAAAAGGCAGTGGGTTAAGAAGCAGTGAAGAAAGTAGTATTTCTGAAGGTGTTATCTCTTCTATTTATCAAAGCAGTCATCAGAAACCTATAGTATTTTATTTTTATAAGTAAAAAAACTACTATGTGTTTACATATTATTTTGTAGCCTTGACATTTTTTTTTTTCCTGAAACTAATTATCAAGGTGAATTTCAACACTCTTTCCTTCAAGGCTCTCAGTTAAGTCATGTAGTGCAAAGTATTCTTTGATACTCTCAAATAGATCTGACCATTCCTTTCTATGGCTAACTCGCATTTACTCCTGTATTAGAGAGTATTTCATTTGTTTATTTATTTGTAGGTCTTCCCTTCACTCTAGCCTATAAGTTCCTCCAAACTTAGCATAGTGTCTTAATTAATTTTGCATCTTGAATCTTATATATGCCTAATATATAGCAGGTATCAGTACATGTTTATGAAAGTTAGCGGAAAAAAGTGGTAAGCAGAAATCTTGAGAAATTAACTTGCTGAAGGTCACTCAGCTAGCATGTGATTAAGCTGGGATTTGAACCTAGATCTGAAACTAATTCAAGTATTCAAGTGCTCTTTCCATTTGTCTTACTGACAGTAACCTGGACACTGCAGTTTTCTTTTTTGTTTTGAAATGTAATCTTGCTCTGTCGGCAAGCTGGAGTGCAGTGGCACGATCTTGGCTCCCTGCACCCTCCACTTCCCTAGTTCAAGCAATTCTCCTGCCTCAGCCTCCCGAGTAGCTGGGATTACAGGCACATGCCACCACGCCCAGCTAATTTTTGTATTTTTAGTAGAGGCGGGGTTTCACCATGTAGGCCAGGATGGTCTCAATCTCCTGACCTTGTGGTCCACCAGCCTTGGCCTTCCAAAAGACTGCAATTTTCATGTTGATTCTACTATTGAAATTTTGGGTTTCACTGTCTTTATCTGTAAAATAATTATGTTGCATTATGAAATGCCTTTCAAGACCTCTTTCCCTAATGTTCAATGTGTCTAGGATAGTCATTTCACGAAATAATTGCAGATAATATTAAAAAGAATTATGGTAAATGGCTATTTTGTGGTTCATCTCAGGGCTAGAAAGGTCATGTATGGCCATCTAATAAAAACATCATCTCAACGTGGGGACCAATCACTTCTCTGGTAGATGACTGTTAATGAGTTTTGAATGATATGGAAAGTGTCACCCAGCTGTGCACAGACAGAATCTTGGCAGTCATTGGTTAGGGTACTGCTAAATAAATAAATGCATTGGGTCGGGGTGGAGGCTAGAGCAAATGACCTCTTAGATGTGTGACCCCTTGAGAATATTAAGATATGTAATACATTCTGTATCGAGATTTCTATCATGCCCACAACATAAGCCATTTACTTGGATTTTCCATTGCTGACCAGTTCTACTTATAATTTTTGTTAAGCCAATAGTTTCCTCCTGGTTAATTCTGCCCGTTGATGTTTGGTTTACCCTCTAGAGGGAAAAGAAATCAATCTCAACCCTCTCCCTTGACTATCTCCACTATAGGTTCTGGAAAAGCTAAATGTTTTTTATTTCTAGTCTTTCTTGCAGCAATGTGTGATCATATGTTTGAATTCTGGCAAATGAGCTAAAAGTAGAATTCTGTGACATGGAGGAAAAATCTGGAAAAGCTTCTGTGGTCATGACAAATAAAACAGACATTATTGATGCCTCCCTGCAACCCACTCCAAGCACCCTATGCTGAAATAGTACATGATGTTCAGAAATGCAGAGCCCATTTTGTGACAACAAAATGGCCAAGAGGTTTATAGGAATGTCAGCCCTGATATAATGGCAGCTTACCTCCAAAGTTCGTAATATGTGAGAAAAATAATGTTTATTTGTCACTCTTAGGCACATTGCTGATTGTAGCCTAGATCATCACTATCTGATACAGATTGCATAAGGGTTTATGAGTCTTTACAGCCAAAAATATCTAGGTTTAAATCCTCATTCTGACAATTTATGATCTTAGGTGAGTAATTATATCTCTAAAATGAAGTATGTTCATCTAAAAATTGGAACAACAATAATATTCACAGGCTTGTTATGAAGAGTAAAAGAGATAACACAGGTGAGAGCACTATGGAAAGTATGGACATGTGGTAAGTCCTCAACAAATATCAGATAGTGTCTCTCTTATTATTACTTTTTCTTTTCATTATTTATAATATTTGAGCCATGTGCCAAGCTGTGTACCTAAGGTAAATAATTAATTTAGCATAAGTAAATTATTTTATTTTTAGTACTATTTAATAAACTTATTAAGTAGAAATAATTACATTCATTTACTAAAGAAGAAAAATAAAACTCAAGGATGTTAAGTAATTTGCCAAAGGTCAGGCTGTTAGGAAATGATAGAATTCAAATTTTATTCTAGATCTTACCTAAATTCTACACATTTACTTTCAAGTCTATGTTTTTCTTCTACCCAAGAAGACAGATATTCCATGGGATGTTTATAGGTATGCTAGGAAGAGTAATATTCAGGAAACTCAAGAATAAATTACTTAGGTTTGCTTGCTACAGAATTTCTCAAACCCTTAACATGCGAATACATATAGGTAAGCTATGACGGGATTCTAATAATGAATGTTTTCCACTTTTATGGCACACGTGGTGTATATGGGTTGAACTGTGTCCCCCAAAATGATATATTGAAGTTTTACCTCCTACCACCTGTTGTGACTGTGACCTTATTTGGAAACAGAGTCTTTGTAAATGTAGTCAATTTAATAAGAGATCATTAGAGTGAGCCCTAATCCAAAATAATTGCCTTCCTTAAAAGAAGGGAAAATTTGTACACACACAGGGATATCATCATATGAAGACAAAAAAACAGAGATTAAGATGATATATCTAAAAGCCAAGGAATGCCAACTATTGTAAGCAAACCACCAAAAGTTAGGAGAGAGGCATGGAACAGAGCTTCCTCATGGTCCTCAGAAACCAACCTTGCCAACATCTTAATGTTGAACTTCCCTAGCCTCTAAAACTGAGACAATACATTTCCATTACGTAAGTCACCAATTTGGGGTACTTTGTTTCAGAAGCCTAACAAAGTAATACACATGGAAAAACACTTTTTGGAAAAGTTTCTCAATTAGGTTACCTCCTGGTTTTAAGTGTTTGACAACCTCAAGTTGTTTTAGCCATTCCTCGTGTGATGGGCTAAGTGCATGATCTCAATATTGACCCAAATTATTATATACATGATTTTCATCTCATTATTAAAGCCAGAAGTAGGGGTGCTGGGGACAGAATATTGATGGGTAAGAAAATAGTTCTCAAAGGCATGGTGTCTAAAGCAGGATGTATTATGGGCACCCCTTGCCCCCACCTTCTTTTTTGAATTTTGACTTGAACTTTAGTAACCAGATAAAGTTCTGCAACTTTGTAAGGTCTAGGGTATTATTTCCCGTAAAGACCTTTTTTAAATGGAATTTGAAAATGGCATCCTTTCTTCTACATTTTACTTCAACGCTTTGGAAAAGCCTCTGAATAATCAGATTTTATTAGTAAAAAAATCACTGCTTAAAAGCTGTCGTGAGAAATATACAAAGCTATGATATCTACATTGTGAATGACACACCCTTGGATGTGAAACTCTTGTGCTTTACACAATCATGTACAGCAGGTCTGACATGACCCATGTGCTATTGTGACTGTAAATATAGGCATCCTTCAAAGGTAGTTGGCATACTTTTATCTTCATAAATCCTGAGTAGTCTTAACTAACAAAAGACCCTACTAATTGTTGTAGAAGAAATATTTATCAACAAATATACACCAATGTGTTCACTTTTGGCAGAGAGGATTGTTTGAGACTAGGAGTTTAAGACCAGCCTGGGCAACATAGTGAGACTTTGCCTCTAAAAAATATATATACACACACACACACACACACACACACACACACACACACACACATACACACACATATATATTTATATCCAAGATGAATCTTTGATTATTCTGGCTTAAAAAAATCCAGACTAAAATGACAAGGACCATACTTTTCAAAAGGTTTTTAACCTGAAGAGGTTAACAGGAATGCCCCAGGGGCTTCATGAACCTCTTGAAATTACATTTAAAATGTTTGTGTTCATTTGCATTTTTCCCGAAATAGGATCCATATATTTTATCAGATATGCAAAGGAGTAAGTATCACAAAATATATTTAAAACCACTGTTCTACAGCATAGAGCTTTGAGGCCTTACTCATCCACATCTATGTAAGAGAGTATATCTAGGAGGGCATCTTGAGAACCTACGCCTGACCACAGATATTCCTTCTGCCAACCACCATGAAGACATGGAGTGGTCTTCCATTCATGTTATTGTCAATATGGGGTTATTGAATCCTCCTAAGAAACTGGAGAGAATGGAATGAGATGATACATTTAGCATATAGTTATATAGTTAGCATATAGTAATCATTCAATAAATGTTTCCTAATGTTGTTATCCCTCGTTGGGATGGTTCCTAGTGAATATGGCTCTACTTATAACCTGCCATGTTTTGCACTACAGGTATAATCTATTATTCCATTTCACTCTTCGTACTTATTAAAATTTGGCTGAACAAGTGGTATTAATAGAATATTTACTAAATAATTTGTTCTTCATCTAAGCTTTTAGATACTCTAAAATCTATCTTTGAATTAATCTAGGCCATCAGAAAGCAATCTATCAGACCAAATCAATGTTTTCCTATTCCCATCCCTCCCCTTTTCAATGCAAAAAATTGCTTTTTAGAGAGTCATGGTTTGTCATCAGCCTATCTACCTGTATTAAAGGATTTTATTTTTTAGAGAGCACCGTACAGTCTGTTATATAGAACTTAAGATGTGAGAAAAACAGGAAATATTTTTCTGTACTTTAAATTTCAGGAAAATATGTTTCTCCAGAGGAAAAAAAAGTTTATTTCAAATATTACAGGAATTGTAAATAATAACACTTATCATGGCTTCTTCTTTCATTTGATTCTAAAATTAACCCAGTATTAAAATTTTAATTGACTTTTAGTAACTACAGGGGATCCCTGTGGCATATATTATACAAATGGTGCTCCCCTGACTTCATCTGTTTTTAAACCCAGGTCCTCTCATATTTCTGATTATTTCCCCTAATTTTATTCTTATTTTTCTTCATGCATTATATTCGTATTTATAAAACAAATTAAAATCCTCCTCAAATAAGAGGCAAATATGCATACATACTCACATAAACTTTATGTAAATAAATAAATAAAGCTCAGAACCCAACTACCTTGGCAAGTTAATTAATCTCTCTGAACTTTATTTCTTTTACCTTAAAAAATATTAAAGGTACATTCTTCATGGGTCTGTGACATATAGCGTTTGATTTATTGATATACAGTATTTTAATTGAGCACCTGGAACATAGTGGATACTTCATAAGTCTGGTCCCTTTATTGTCCTTTTAAAGAAATTGTGATTTTGAGAAATTAGTAGTCAGCAGAAATATTAATTTGCCAGTAATTTTAGGAAAGTGGAGATTCCAATTCTTGGCATGAGGTGAAGACCTAAAAGGACCTTGCCTCAGCAGATTTAGGTTGAAACACTAATTAGAACAGACTGTAACAACAGAGGAGAAGTAGAATGGATACACTATGCCCCATATATAAATCCATATAGTAATTAAAATAGAGTCATAGTTCTCAAGAATGACAGCTCTTGGTCAAGAAGTTTCCTGGGCTGAAGTATTAGGATTGCTAAATTCAGATGAGATCTTAAACAAATTTCTTGAGGTAGATAGTATCCATCTTTGTGCCTAAACCATATGATATTTTCCCATGGACCTTGCCTTTGGAAAGGTTTATTGATTCATAGAATCTTTTTAAACAAATGAGACAATGTAGTCTAAGGAAAATTGAAGATGAGTTCCCACCAACCAAAAGAAGACCTTCTCCCCCTGCTGCTCCACCGTATGTTATGAAGTAGATGTGTTTTTCTCCTACTAGCTGAAAAGTGCCAAACTAGAAGTCCTAAAACCTTGATTTCCATTATAGCTCTACCACATTCTGGCTCAGGAAACTTGGGAAAGACAAAGAGTTTCCTTATAAATAGGGGTAATAATACACACACCACAAGGTTACTGTGGAGATTAAATGAGGTATTATATATTAAGCCCTTGACACACTATTAAGTGACTATGTGTGAAGAGAGGGGAACGATAGAAAGAATAAAATGCATAGTGAAACCAAGTGAAATGATGAAGTTGTTTTTGTAATTTTGTAATATATCAACTTGGCTAGGCTGAACTACATTTCCCAGAATTTTGTTTCCTGTATGTTTCCAGCTAGGGTGAGCCACAGAAAAAGATTCCTGCGGGAGATTTGTGGGTGTAAGTGAAGGAGCTGCCATTTTGTAATATACACATTGTTGCTTATCTGCTGGCTCAATTCATTGGCGTAAGTAGTGGTTAGGCCAAAGCACTAAGATATTTTTAATGTCTTAAAATAACTTTGTGGTAATATTCCCCGAAATTCTGGGAAGGGGTAATATGCCACCTGGCAACTGTTTATTAAAACAGACTATGTGGAACTTTATGAAAGAGAAAGGCAGGACTTGTAAAACTGAATGGCAGACAGTGGGTGCTCACAATTTTTTTTTTTTTCTTAAGTTTCTAAATCTCGGGGATGACTCAAGAGAACACATAGAAGAGTTTTACTCCTTTCTTCTGTTCTCTGGATCCTACTCTCTTCCTTATAACACATATTTCTCTTCTATCTTCAGAATCTTCAAGTTCTCCAGTTACACTAGATATTTTTTCATGGGCACTTAAATGTGCTCAAATATCTGTCCCCCTTTCAATATATTTTCTCTCCAGGTATCACTGTGTCTCCCTCCTATTTGCAAACAAGTCTCTCACAAAGAGTCTTCTCTACTCGCTCCATTTTATCACCTCTCACTTGCTTCTCAACTTACTGCCAACTGTTTTTTACCACTTACCTTAAGGCTACCAAAGATCTCCACAATACCTAAATCCAATAGACAGTTTTAGGATTTGTTTAGCAAGACAATTTGAAAGACTTAGAGACACATCATACTTCAAATACCCCAGACTGAACTCACTTTCTTCCACCTAAACTTGGACTCTTCCTGCAGTGTTCCCTCCCTTGGTGAATGACACTGCCATTCACTCCGCTGCACAAACTACACACCTGATAGTCACTCTTGACATTCCTCTCCCTCATTTCCACATATGCATCAGTCACCAAGTCCTGTTGTGTCTATCTCCAAAATATTTTCTGAATTCATCCATACCTCCCCATCTCTAATGAGATCACCTTAATTCAAGTTACAAGTATGGCTTTTTAACTATTTTGTCTCCTTTTGTTAAACAGTCATAGTATTCTAAAATGTAAATCTTAATAACTTTGAAATGCTGATAATTGTTATTTAAATATCATTTCAGATTCTTAATGCTGTCCTCAAAGTCATGTTTGGTGTGTTTTTGTCATCATTTTTATCTTGTCTTCTTGGCGCTCTGTCACCCTGACTGTGTTCTGTCTTGTCTCAGAATGCAGAGGCTGATTCCTCTGTTCGTAACAGCATTTTCCCACAACTTCAGCATTTATTTTACCTAACCAACTTCTACTAATCATTAACATTCTCACTCAGGTTTAATTTCCTTTATATCTTCCTCAACCTTCCTGATTGGTCAGATAGCTGGCATAAGATCCACCCACTCTCATTCCTCTCCTCCACAGCACTTAGCAAAATCATAACCAAATAATTAAATGCTCAGATAACCTCTAGAAGGACAGAGGATGTGCCTGGTTTGTTTCTTACTGCATTAGCACCTAACACAATGTAAGTTCTCAAAAAATCTGAATTAATGAAGGTGTTGATTTAATCATTATTCCAATTCCACAATACAGTATTTTAAAGTAACTATTTCCTTCTTTGGTATCTGAGTAAAATATCGTAACATCAAAAATAATCCAATGTTTAAAAATGTGCCAAAGTGGAAGATTTCAGTAGTCAACTCTGCGTTAAAGTTGAGTACTCAATGCATTATAAGTATTGAGTAGATATTTGTTAATTGTGTGAATTATAAAAGGTATTAGACTGCTTACATACAATGTTTTAGCAATAAATTTGCATTAGTAAATTTAAACTAAAAAATTATACTTGCCTGCATATGGTCTCCTTTTCTCCTCCTATGTTTACCTTTAATTTCTTAATTTTGAGAAGGAAATTGCACCTCTTTTCTCAAAACGTTTTCCTCCTGGCAGAATAACTTTGTTGTCAGGGATGAGAAAAATGCTATTTGCTAAAAATATGAATATTTCTTATTAAAGTAGACAAACTGTAGAAAATGGCTCTCACCGACTCCTTAGAAGTGTTGCCTTTAGAAGTACAGAAGCAGAGAATTAAGCTCTAGACCTTAGAACCAGTTGTCAAACCCCAGACCTACCACGTTACATCACACCACCCACCTCTGCAACTCAGAGTCAGCTCCGTGAAGAGTTATGAAGCTGGTTATTGTACAATTCGGCTCACTATATCAGTTTGAGTGAAATGGGGTTTGACTAGGTTGTCAATACTTCATGTGAAAAGTTCATATCATTTCCAAAGAGAAGTATTAAGGGAGGATTGAGGACCTGAAAGTAGGGACAAAAACAGAAAGATGGAGAAGTTTCACAACATCAGAGGGTATGGGACATTTAAAAAAGGACATTATCTTCTTTGCCTCCTTTTAATAACCAATGTTTGGACATTTACTATATAGCAGCGTGACTACTGTCCTGAACAAAGTAATGTCTTATGGGAATGAGTGGTAAATGCATAAGCCCTACTTCAGTTCACAATGTATTATTCTCCTACCCCAGAAAGTAGGATCATATAAGATGATATAAGCATGAGTAGGATGTTCTGGCAATAGAGAACCTGTGAATGCTTCTTAGAGGTGTTGCTACTTGCACTAGGATTTGAAGGACAAGTAGATGAGCCAAGTGATGAAGACATAACAGGAGTACAGAAAGGGGGGAAAGAGAATATATGAAGGCAAAATGGATATCTACTATTGCTGTAGATTTAATATATGTATCCCTGCAAAATTTATATGTTGAACTTCTAACCACCAAGATGATGATATTAGGAGGTGGGACTTTTGGGAGGTGACTAGATCATGAGGGTAGAGCTCTCATGAATGGAATTAGTGCCATTATAAAAGAGGCCCTGGGGAACTGCATTTCCCCTTCTGCCAAGTGAAGACACAGCAAGAAGGTACCATTTTGAACCTTAAGGCAGACCTTCACCTGATGCCAAATCAGCTGGTAGCTAGATCTTGGATTCCCCAGCCTCCAGAACTATGAGAAATAAACTTTTGTTGTTATAAGCTTCCCAGTTTATGGTATTTTGTTATGGCAGCCCAAATGGACTAAGAACTATGGTTATAGCTTTAGAGAGTCATTAGTACAATTAGAGCATGGGAAGAGATAAGAAGAAGAATCAAAAATTTTAAAAAAAGATCATAAAGGACCTTCCTCTTAAAGTCACTAAAGATCTGAAGTAAATGAGACATTATATAAAAATCATGCCAAAGGATAGATTAGAAGGATTAGGGTATCCTGAAGGGACAGAACATGACTTGTACCTCATTTTCCCAGCATATTGCGTAGTGTCCAAATGTGTCACTGCTCAATAAATATTTACTGAATGTTATACCAGAGTTAGATCAGATAGAATCCTGTTGAATTATCACTAAGTGAAAACTAGGTTGTCAATACTTCATGTGAACATTTCACATCATTTCCAAAGACAAGGATTAAGGGAGCATTGAGGACCTAAAAGTAGGGACAAAAGCAGAAAGATGGAGAAGTTTCACACATTAAAGCATATGGGATATTAAAAGCAAAGGGTTAAAGCACCTAAGATAAATGCTTCAGACTCAGTTTTTGTTTGCTTTTGTTTGTGGTGGGGAAAGCAGTCCACTCTATCCATTTCTGTAGCAGGAAAATGTAATTACCACAAATGTACATAATAAAGACCAGCTTTTTCTGGGCATTGAACAAAATGCTTTGATGCAGTACTATTCGTTCACAAACATTTACTGAGGATCCACCATATGTGAGGCATTGTTCTAAGCCCTGTGGATACAATCTGAATTATGAAGCTTATATGCTAGCAAGAAAACTGAGAACAAACAAACAAACAAACAAACAAAAAACAAACCTGTATAAGACAATCCTAAGTTAAGAGGCAGCAGAACATTGTTGTTAAAAGTATGGCATTTAGAAACAAGACTATCTGGCCCTAAATGCTTACATGACCACTTGCTAGCTGTGTGACTTTGGGTAAGTTACATAACTGCTCTGTGCCTTATTCTCTTACCTGTAAAATGAGATTAATAGTAATTATCCTACTGATTTACAATAATGATTAAATGAGTTAAAATATATAAAGAGCTTAGAGTCTGGAAAGTAGTAAATATTATTAATAAATAGTACTATTGATCTTTTCTTATTGTAATTATTATTATCAATAACTTCTATAAAGAATGCTGAAAGGTAGATAAAGGGAAAGAGGATCAGATAATGCCAGGGTGAGAATGAACGCAGAAAGAGGTAATTTAGATAAAGGGACCTAGAAAAGTACTTTTGAAAAGATGACATTTCAGCAAGTGACATAAATGAAGTGCAAGAATGAGTCATATGAATATTTGGAGGGGACTATTCCAGAGAGAGAAGAGAAATTGCCAGAAAGTTCAAGGCCATCGGGTGGAAATCAGCTTGGCTTGATGTGATCAAGAATGAGTAAGAGAGTTGCAGCAATGAGAAATGGGTGAGCAAAGAATGTAGGTGGAGTAAGAGGCGAGGTAGGAGAGGTGAGCAAAAAGTAATTGATTTGGAGTCTCATGGGCCTTCAGAGGAATCAGATTTTACCTGAGACTGAGAGAAAGTCACCAAACGGCTATGAACAGAGACACAGCACAGTCTGGAGGTCTTTTTTAAAAGATAGCTCTGGCTGCATGTAGATAGCAAACTACAGAGGGATAAAAGACATAGGAGGCAATTCCTGTTGTCTCATTTAATCCACACATCAACATGTGAGATATGCATTATTGTTCCTATTTTACAGAAAACACCATGAGCCTTAGAAACATAATGTATCAAAAGGCACACAGATGTTTTGACTCCAAGCTCACGTATGTCTTCCTCTCCTCGGGAAAGCCTTTAGGAACCTCGCTGACCAGGTCAGATTGACTTATTACATGTTTTCACTGCAGCATTTTCCTCTCCTTGATAGAACCTATCACAGTTTAACTTTATATGGTTGGGTGATTATGTATTTTATGTCTAAGAGCAATGGTAGTGTGTCCCCAGGGTCTATATAGCACATAAAGCAGGTGCTCAGGAATTACTTGTTGAATGAATAAATAAAGTGTACTGCTAAAAGTAGAGGGGGCAGAATGAGAGGTCTGTGAACAAATATGGTAATAACATGAATAAATTTGAAACTGAATTTAACACAGTAACAACAAAGACCCACCATTCCTGACTATCTGTTGTTTCTTTTCTAAATATAAGCATTATTTTTCAAATTATTACTAGTAAAAGTAAGAAAAATATTTATTATCCAAGGCAAATAAAAACAAATTATTTTTAAACCTTTTTTTAAATGAAGGCATTAAATGAAACATGTAGTAGGTAAGAGTCTCAAATTTCTTAATGTACAGGAGGGTTATTGTAATAATCTTCTAGAAGTTGGCCAAACCTAGAATTAAAACCTTGGTATATATACCTACTTGGAAACAGACAAAAATGAAATAAAAGAATTCTACACATACTTTTATAATCCTATTATAATACCAGCAATGACAATTACTCATATTTTCACTGTGCTTTCCAATCAACAAAACATCTGCTCCATATAGTATCTCATTGCTCATTCAGGAGGTACTCAACATTTCAACCATCATTTGAACACATACCTGTGTACAGGCACACACATATATTCATGCACACTTTCTAAATCATTTCTGCAGCTATCTCCTTTGTAGTGGCCTTGATAAAAGCTGACTGTGGTATTTTATTAAATGTAGCCCTCATTAAGGCTTGGCATTGTTTGAAGCCACTATCAGATGATGCTGAGCTCAGTAAGGGCACCTGTTCTTAAAACTTCTGTCTTCATCAAACAGCAAGTCTCAGTATTTTTTTTTTTTCAGCTGAAACTGAAAGCAAACCTACTTTCCTTGGCATATGAAACCAATTTCCATGCCTTCATTTTCTGTTTTTGTGCAAGGTAATAAGTAGATAAAAATGATTCCCTGTTTTCAACTCTAATACCTCTGAAATTAAGCCCTGGGGAAACTAGTGATAACTCTGAGGTGGTAACTTCTCTCTAGGTTATTTGGAAAAGTAACTCTATTAAACATCCAGGAACAAAGACCTGGCTATTACCACACACACATATTAAATGACTGCTGGGACACAGTGAAGAGGTGAGGCCTAGTGTCAGGAAATGTTCTGTTCCAGCTCCCACAAATAGGACATACTCAGTTTTATAACTGAATGACTTATATGTAATACCATTAAAACAAAAAAGTAATAATCATTCTGCTGTATAATAACTCATGACATCCCAACAACAACGTATCAGACGTTATTATCCTCTAAATCCCATTTCTACATACATAAAGGAATTGAGGAACCTATGAATTAAGCAACTTATCCAAGGCCATGCAACTGGAAAATAAAAAAGCTGAGATTTCAACCCAGATCATTTCTCTTACATTGTTCTTTACAGCTTGTCAGTTTCATGGGGGAGAGATACAGCATGTCAGGTTGGTATGGAGACATGAGCATATGAGTATATATAACAACAGGTTGAAGAATGAGAACTTAAATCCAGGTGTATCTGACCCCAAAATTTCACCTCAATGGCCAAGAAAATGATTCAGTTTTCCATACAATAATATATTTCCCTAGATTGAATAAACCTTTAAACATATTCTTTTTCTGGAGAATTACAAATTTTCTCCAAGTTGGATTGAAGAACAAATACATTCTAAAGAAATGGTAAAACTGAAAAATGAATCAATATGCTGTTGTTCTAATCTGTTAACTCCCTGGTTGTACTGTATTTCTTAACAAATCTCATTGAAGCAGAATTACCCTTAATCTTAACATCTCATCTCTGCTAGATGAATTAACTCGTTTGGTTCACTGCAGAATTATTGAGGAATTGGTTGGCTTAAAATTCATTAATGTTGCCCTGAAAATATAAAAGAGTTAATACATTTCCAGACATATTTGCTGTTATTAGCAAAGGTTACGTGGCCTGAAAATTATTGTCGAGGGTGTCTGGAATTCAGTTTTTACAAGTGAAAAAAAAGTTCAATGACCTTCAGAGAGTATACGAAACTAAGGAGAAACAATAATCATATTTTAGGAAATCTCCAAGGTTCCTTACAAATGATTCTTCCTAAAGAGATGTCAAAAATCGTGCTTATTACACTTTGGGCTTCTGCTCTAATTTATCTAGACCTTCCTATCGATAAGTGCGGGATAAAATGCCATCTTTTCTTCTTAAGCATATTAGAGCTTCCTATGGCTCCCTACACCAAGATAATAGATTATCCTATTATTAATCTATTAAGATAACAGATTATCCTATTATGCTTTCTCTACAGTAATACACTTGGTTCTAAATCTTGGCAATTCAGTTCACCGAATTCTGTTAATTTATATTTTGCAGTGAATTTCCTGATGTATTTGATGAGTTAATTCTTAAGACTAGAGAAAAAATTAGCCTCTAAAACTCCTATTCAAAGAAAATGCAATTGGTGGCTTAGTAATGCAATCTATTCCAGTTTCTAAATGTGTACTTTTATCCCATCACCCCAAAACTATTAATGGGATGCAATCAATGGTGCAGGTGAACAGGCATCTTTTCAATGAAAGAAAATGAAATAAATATGCCTCTGAAGGGAGATAAATACTAGGAAAATATAAGAAGATGAGAGAGAAAATATAGCCAAATTATCTCAATTTTTAAAAGAAATCCAATTGTAAAGAAAGGTGTGATTATATGGGTAGAAAGCTTGAAATGTAAAGGTTTGAAGTAGACAATCAAATGAATAGAAAAGAAAACTGGCTAAATTCAAATAAATTTTTAAATAAGACTTGAGGGCCAAATTCCTACTTATACTTTCAAGGCTCAAGTAAAATGTCAAATCCTCCTGAATTAGCTTCTAGGGAAATTGCCCACCAACTACAAATAACTGGAAAACAAGAAAAAATATATGATTCCACAATTTTCAGTCATTTGATGTCCCTATCATCCATGAGAGAAAAGAAATAAGTAAGGTGAGCCCACAATTGCCCCAGCTTACTGCCTGGAGGCAGCTTTTAGGAAAGAGAAAGAAAATGTGACCCAAACAGAATCTAGTTTCTCCAATGCATTGAAGACAGAAATTGGAGTTTTGGGTAGCCATGGCAGGTAGAATTTGTGGGCAGAATACCAGGGTTGAAGGATAAGAAGGAATATCATGAAAAGATAGAGACAGAGAGGTACAAGTGTGGATTATGTAATCAGTTCCTGATTATTACCCATAATTAGGAAAAAATCAATTATTAGAGAAATGACAGAGATAATAAAATAGGTAAGAATCTTTAAGAAGCTAATTTTTAAAATGTGCTTTATATATGTAAAAGTATGTAGAAAAACATAAACAGGATGAAGAGTATGAGAAGAGAAATGGAAGATTTTTAATGAATCAAATGAAACATATAAAGATAAAAATAGATACCCAAAATGAAAAATACACTAGATGGGATCAACTACAGATTAAGATGCTGCAAAAGAAGAAAACCAGTTAACTCGAAGAAATAGCGATGGAAACTTATTAAAACACAGATATTTTAAAAGACTAGAACAAAATGAACAGAGTGCCAATGATATGCTGAATGATACCAAGTGGAGTCCTAGAGAGTGGGAGGGAAAAAAAAAAAACACTATTTAAAGAAATAATGACCAATAGTTTTCCACATTTGATAACTATAAATCCACAGATCTAAGAAACTCAAAAGCCACAGTCAGAATGAACATAAAGAAAACCATACACCATGATCAAATTGCTGAAAACCAAAGATAAAGTGAAAAATTTCAAAAGCAGCCAGAAAAGTAAAAGCTTACTTTCCATACAGAAGAACAAAGGATGACAGCAACTCCTCCTCACGAATAACTATTCAGATCATATGGCAGTAGATGAAGTGATGTCTTTAAAGTATTGAAAGGCCTGTCAATCTAGAATTCTATAACCTGCAAAAATATCATTTAAAAAGGACAAAATCTTATAATATTCATGGCCAGCAAATCTGTGCCACAATAAAGGTCAAAGGAAGATCTGTGGGCAAAGAAAAATAACAACAGAGGAAACTTATATCTATACAGAGAATTTATACCTACAACAAAGAAATGAAGAACATCAGAAATGATCAGTATCCAGGTACTTATATTTTTGTTTCATTTTTAATCTTTTTAAGATATAAATGACTATTTAAAGCAAAAATAGTAATAATCTATTATATGACTTACATAGAGAAATAAAATTGTGCACAAGAGGTACATGCAGAGTTAAAAGTATATTATTGTGAGTTTCTCACATTATATGTTAAGTGATAAAATATTATTTAAAGATAGACTGTGACAAATTGTATAAACTCTAGTGAAACCACATAAAATTAAAAGAAATATAGGTAATAAATCAATAGTTGATCGAAAATGGAATCACAAAAAGGCTCAACTCAAAAGCAATCAGGGAAAATGGGAGAAAAGAACAGAGTTTAGCAGTAGAAAGCAAATAGCAAGATAATGTACTTAAATTTTAGCATATTATGAATTATATAAAATGTAAGTAAACTCTTCAATTAAAAGGTGGAGACTGATAGATTGAATAAAAAAGCGCACTAGAAACTAAACTTAAATATAGAGATACAGTATAAATACCACATCAGTTGAAATTCTTTAAGGATATAGGCTCTATCTGATTCAACTTGTATTTCTCATGCCCAGTTCAGTACTAGTACATAGAATCTACTAAAAATGACCCACTGAAAGAGTAAATGCCTTCATAAAGCAGTCTAATGGTAACTCTAAGAAATCCCTGGTGAAGTAATCACTTCCTTCAAATTAATAGGTTCATAAGAAAAGTTATGACAGCCGCTTTTTTATAAATCAGGGTTTTAATTTAGAAGACTTCACATGTCTTGCAAGTGTTTGTTTTATGGGTAATTTATCTACCTCACCTGAAAATCAGAATTCAAATAATCTTCTAAGTCGAGGACCAGTAAAGTTTTTCAACAGAAGAGGACAAAATAGTAAATATTTCAGGCTTTGCAAGCCATGTGATCTTTTCAATAACTACTCAATTCTGCCACTGTAGCGTGAAAGCTGCCACAGATGATATAGAAATAAATTACATGGCTGTGTTCCAATGAAACTTTATTTACAAAAACCAGCATTGGGACAGACTTGGCCCATGAACTATAGTTGTCAAGTCCCATTCAAGCAGAATGATTGTTTGAAGTCTCAATGGCTGTGTGGTAGGGTTTGAATGTTTGTTTCCTCTGAAATTCATATTGAAACTTAATCCCTAATGTAACAGTGCTAAGAGCTGAGGCCTTTAAGAGATGATTGGATCATACATAGATTAATGCGTTAGTGAATTAATTGGTTATCATGGGAATGAATTATTTATCACAAGAAGAGTCTGTTAAAAAAGTGAGTTTGTCTCCCAGTATACCCCTCTTGCCCTGTGATGCCTTCCTCTATGCTATGACACAGCAAGTGGACCTCACCAGAAGCTGACCAGATGCAACCACCTAATCTTGGACTTCTCAGCCTCCAGGACTTTAACAAATAAATTTATTTTCTTTATAAATTACCCCATCTCAGATACTCAGTTATAGCGATAGAAAATGGACTAAGACACTATGTAATCTACTCTTTAAACGATACATTTATCGCCACTCTAGAAAGCTTTGATCAGAGCCTGTAATAGATGCACACATCTCTTTATTTATACTTACTGTGTACCTACATTTTCTGGTTAATGCAAATAGAAAAGACAAGATCTCAGACACTGACAGGTAATTTACTTTCTATATCCAAGATCTCCAATGCTGTTTTGTTTTTATTGTATTGTCACATTCTATGCAGCCACTGACTTTGAAAACAATTCTAAACTATAAAAGTGCTTAATGTTATCACTATCAGCTGTTATCAGTGTTCAATGGGACAGAAGGTTTGGTCAATTGTATTCATTCACAACCTGTAATATATGTTGTTTTAATATGCTCAATCTACTTTTTCAAAATATCTTATTTTAGCTTTTTTTCCCAGCATATCACAACTTTCTATCTAATATTCTTATAATTCTTTCATCTTCTTAAAATTACTAATAAAAACAATATATTCTATGTTTGCCTATTCTTCATGGCTTTCTATATAAACATTCTTCCAAGGTAAGGATTTGAGGTTTCAAGATAAATGGTCACTAAAAATAGCATGTGCTCAAACCATCTACTATATCAAGTAAACATGTCCTCTATTTAAAGCAAATTGCTCATTCAGAGAAAATGGTACAATTATAAAGGAAGATCATGTAATTGGTGTTAACATGTGGTCTAAGTTAGATATTAGGAGTTTGGGCTTTAGATGCATCCTGGTTGTATTTATTAGTGGCAATGTAACACTAGGTGAGTTATTTACCTTTTTTGATTCTGTCTTATTATCTATTAAATGTGAAAACAAGGTATACCTCATTGAAAATGATGTGAGATTAAATGAGATAATGCATGAAAGCTTAGCAGAGTTCTGCTTTATAATAAGTACTCAATAAATACTATGTTTTTTAAATTTTATGTGTTTGAAACCCAATAAATATTCATCAAGTAACAGATAGAAAAAGTATATTTGTATATAATTTGTATATAATCAATTATTTTTATTCCTAGAGTCCAATAAACTGCATAACTATTAGCTACTCGAAATATTTTTTTGTGAAATTGAAGTTAATTACTTCTCCACATATGAGGCAACACAACATAATGGCTTTGCCTTGTTAAATCATGTATCCATTCCATTATCCAAGAGGATAATTTGAAATTTTCAATTTGATTGCTCCAAAATTTACATTTTTATACTGAAATATGGCAGTGTTTTATACATTACCTTATATAACTTAATAAGTTTATTTAAATACACAAATCTGTGAGTTTAGGTATTATTAACGTAGAAATGAAAAAAAAAAAAAAAAAAAAAAAAAAAAGAGAGAGCTCCGGACTCCTTATCCCAGCCACCACAGTTGGTTTGGAACTTAGGTTTGTTATGCTTTGGAACTCATTTTTTTTAAACCACTGTGCTACTCTGTCTCTCAAAAAAAAGTATAACTTCCTATAAATTATTCATGACTTCAACAGGAAGGGAAAGAAAATGTTAATATTTCTCATGCATTAAAATACTTCATTTATTAGATCTCATGACAAGAATTTGAGACAGATGTGACCATTTCTACTTTTCAGATGAGGAAACTGAGGCTTAGAGAGGCTAACTTACTCAACGTCATACCAAGCTTTTCTTGCAGGGGTATAGGATGGAGGGCAGGGCAGACATACACACAAGGAATAGCTTCATTTACTTTAACTGTTCTGAAAGTTGGTCCCTGAAGTAACTTAGCACTTGGCTCTCTATTCAATAAAAGGCTTCATGCCACAGACATGGTTGGAACATTAAAAATATGCCCTTCTGAAATTTTGTAATGTGACATAAAGATTGCTGGTTGAAACTGCTGTATAAAACTCTTTACTGAGAAACCCCTGGGTCAGACACACTAACAGGGAATACAGTCTAGGGGGTGGGGTGGGGGAGGAATAGCATTAGGAGATATACCTAATGTAAATGACGAGTTAATGGGTGCAGCACACCAACATGGCACATGTATACACATGTAACAAACCTGCACGTTGTGCACATGTACCCTAGAACATAAACTATAATAAAATAAAAAAAAAGAAAGGATATGAAACATGTATTGAGTGCTGACCATGTGCCAGGAGCATGCAGATACATTTGATATTCACAACAATATACAGGGTACACAGCCCTTCATCTTACTGATGTGGAAACTGACATTCACAGAAGCTGTTTCACTTGTTCTAGGTCCCTCAGATGCTAAACAATACAACCAGCTTTTGAATCTGTTTTCCCTAAAACACCACAAATGAACAATATAAATAATTATGATAATGCTGAAGAGAGAGGATATTTATCTCTTCTTCTTGAGATGAGAATGTAATATCTTACAAGAAGAGGATATCCCCTCTTTCTTGGCAATAATGCACTTCCTCATATTCATATTACAGATGTTTGACATACACAATCCATTCACAGACTTTAATATTTAACAGTTACACAGATCTGAACTGCCTCTCACCTAAAAGTGGTATGGGGGAAGTTGCAATTTTTTCAACTTTATTAGGTACTTAAAATCCTTATGAAAATTTGAAATATTATTCATTTAAAAGTGGAAAAATAAACTATGTAATTACACCTTTAAAATCCACCCTCTCCAAGGAATCTCCTAGATTTCCCCAATTTGAAATAAAGGAAGTGGCATGGTAATAGTAGGAAGTTTGGGGTCAGAGAGAGAGATAGACTAGGTCTAAGTTCTAGCACACTAGCAGCTAATTAAATGAGTTTAGAAATCACTTATCCACACGGTATTTTTGGGAGAGTTGACTGTGATACTGGAAGTGAGGTGCCTACCACAGTGTGTTGTGTACAGTAGGACCTCAGAAAGCATCAAATCCTTCTTTTTACCACTATGAGAAACACAAGACAGGTTTCTTCTTTTATTAGCATTAGTAATATATGTATGTACTCTCTCCCACAAGAGTACTATTTCTGGAAAGCAGTGTCTGACTCTTTACCACGTATTAGGTCTCTACATTATACGTTCATTACAGGTGTTCAAGAAATTATCAGTGAATTGAAAGTATAGGGAGTAGGTTCCTGAGCCAGACGGAACCAAAGCTCAGAGCAAAATACTGAATGTTGATAGTTAGCACGTGCTAATAAAGACTGCTATAATCATTTGTGTGTCGGCAGCTGGTGGGAGGAGAGCATCTAGGGGTCTATTTTATCAAAGGTTATATGTTGGAGAAATGTGCCCACCACATTCTCAGTCATTCTTCACACTTTCCATTCTGGCTTCTTTATAAATCCAGTTGCCTACTTATGTCCAAAGGACCAAAGTCTTTTTGTGGCTTTAGATCTAAAAAGGTCAGTGAGATGTGAATAATTATTTTCTACTGGTTCTTTTTCAGCCTTTGGTTTACTTTACTAAAAAGAAAAAAAAAGTTGCGATTTTAATATGGTAGTATTTCACTATTTATAAATAAGAAGTCAGGTAACACAGAAACACAGATCTCTTTAGAAACCAGAAGGAAAAAAAATGCATGTAGTATACAAAACCCTTTTTTTTTTTTTTCTTGGAAAGGGTCTCACTCTGTCACCCAGGCTAGAGTACAACAGTGGCGCACCCATGTCTTACTGTAGCCTCAACCTCCCAGGCTCAGGGGATCCTCCTCGCACCTCAACCTCCCAAGCAGTTGGAATTACAGGTGTGTGTCACCAAGCCTGGCTAATTTTTTGTAGAGACAGGGTTTTGCCCTTTTGCCCAGGCTGTTCTCAAACTCCTGGGCTCAAAAGATCTACTCACCTTGGCCTCCCAAACTGCTGGAATTACAGCTGTGAGTCACCGCACCTGGCCACAAAATCTTTTCTACCAGCATAGCAAACTTGCTTATTCTATTGGTAAGAATTGACATACTAAGATCAGTTAACATTTTAAAATGTACGATTAAACATGGCCTACCAAACCTCATCCCTCCCAAAACAGATTAAACATTATTCCGAGACTTCTCATGGTGAGCTCAATTGCTTAGTTCATGTAAAAGTCCTGATATAATCTATGAGAATTTTCTACTTTTAGAAAACTTTTGTAAACGTACTTTAAATTTCTATGAGAAAATAATATCTCCTGCATGGTATATAAGGAATATTTATTTCATTTTCTCTTAGCTGGTCTCTAATTTTACTTTATTAAAAAGATAACCTACTTCATGGAA
Organism: Macaca mulatta; assembly: GCF_049350105.2. Classification (NCBI taxonomy): domain Eukaryota; kingdom Metazoa; phylum Chordata; class Mammalia; order Primates; family Cercopithecidae; genus Macaca; species Macaca mulatta. Next base: position 84,896,788 of record NC_133419.1, read on the forward strand.
AAAGGCAGTCATTTTGAAAAATCATAATATTGTAATATATCTGTATTTTAGTATGTGATTTTAAAAAAAGTTTGTATATTCAAGTCTTCTTGTTAGATGTCAGACCTTTGGCATTTACTTTCAAGGATTTTAAGAGGTAATTTGTGTAAAGTATATTTACATTCAAATTAATCTGAAAAATGCAAATGGAGACATACCAAACAGGAAAAAACTTGTGACTTACATTTAGATTTATATGGTACATAGGTGCATTAATGTATTGTTTGGTAATGATGGAATCCAATCCAGTTAGAATTTTTAAAATTCAGAAAGCATCTGAAGTGTGTTAATAAATTCACAGCTTTATAATATTAACATCACAATTTCAGTGCTGCTTTTTATTTCACAAAATAATTATGCTGGACTGCATATGCAGATTCTAATTATACATAACAAAGAAAGACTTAAATTGGACCTCCTGAAAAGGCCCATTTGCTTATAAAAAGCTGTGATGATTTGGTATCACACAAAATTTGTATTTAATAAATAAAGACAGAATGTGTAAATTAGCTTTCAGTGTTTTTGCCCTACAGCAGATCCAAAATTATGGAAATCTAAAAATTATAGCTTTAACTTCCCATGAACTATCTTTGCATTGCTTCAATTTGTGGTTGCTTAGAAACATTATAGGCAAAGGAATTGATTCTTTCCAGATGCTACTAGTCAAACCACATTTTATGTTTTTGATTTAAGGCTATTCTGTTTAATAGTGTTATAAATATACATTTCTCTAAAAAGTCACAAATGCACAAATCAAGTTCTGTTAGTAGCGCATCTCAGGAATCTATTCCTTATTAACATGTAAAAAGTATTTTCTGTGTTCAGCTTCCACTGGCTTAACTAAAGGCAAACAATGTTGAATGCTATTACTGTCATTTATTCCCAAGATTTAGTGCACTAGTTCCCATCTAAGTTTGTGATTCAGTAGTTTGGTAGCACTAAGACATTCACATTCATTTATAAAATGCTTGCTGAGAGAGACAATAACCTTACCAAATACCTAAAAACATAGCAAAAGATGAAACCACAAGAGTTACTGGCATGTGTGAATGATGACCTTAACTAATAACTACATACTGTACTTGGGTGGATACTTTAGAAAAATAACTGAAGGAAAGAGAGACAGAGAGGAAACAGAAGAGAAGAATGAAATGTAAGCAACTGAGTCCTCAATGTGAACTTTTTTCCAGTTTATGGAGTAAACACATGCAAGGCCAACGTTCAAACTCCAGATGACTATTTGAATGATTTTAACAATGTTACTTAATTTCTCTAAACTTTGTTTTTTCCAATTAAGAAACAGTCCAAAACAAACAAACAAAAAAACAAACAAACAAAAATACCAGGCCTGGCGGGGTGGCACATGCCTGTAATCCCAGCACTTTGGGAGGCCAAGGCAGGTAGATCACCTGAGCTCAGGAGTTTGAGACCAGTCTGGCCAACATGTTGAAAGCCCGTCTCTACTAAAAATAGAAAAATTAGACAGGCATGATGGCATGTGCTTGTAATCCCAGCTACTCGGGAGTCTGAGGCAGGAGAATCGCTTGAACCTGGGAAGCGGAGTTTGCAGTGAGCCAAGATTGCACCATTGCACTCCAGCCTGAGTGACAGAGCAAGACACAGTCTCAAAAAAAAAAAAAAAAAAGAAAAAAGAAAAAAATTAGGGTGCTTGTGGGGAAAAACTGAAACAATGACTAGTGAAGAAGGAAACCTGCTTATCAAATACTGTCAGAAAGTAAATAATTATTGAATTACTACATTGTTGAAACATCAAAAGATCCTTATTTTTAACTTTTAGTTTCTTGAAGTTGTTGATTATTTTTAAGATGTTCTTAAAATCCCCCAAATTTCTCCCAACTTTTGTTTTTCTCTAAAGTTTGAACAAAATATGTATACTTTTCATTAAATTTCTAATAATGAAGATCAAAGGTAACCCTGGATCTAATCTCACAAAATAGATCTAAAACATAAATGTAAGGATGACAATTTTCCCCTTTCTGCTTTGTAAAAATTTATATGAAAAGTTATTTTGAGCTTCTTGATGCTTTACATGAACACATTTGCTCTGTGTTGCAAAGTTCCTCCTAACTTTTTTCACAAGCAGAAAAATTATTTGCTTTAATGAAAATCCACCAAACTGAGTCAAATCCCAAATTGCTTGCTTGCTGTGTCCCTTCTGAAATTATTTGTTTTATGGGGAAAAGGATATCTCTAGGAACATTCCTTATAGTCCTTCCTGGGTTTTAAGCCTCCACATGACTGAAATCAAATTCAGGGAACTTTTTCCCCAAATCGGTTTCTCCAATTCTTCTCCTAACTCAATGCCACTGTAATCCACCCAATTTGAACACTTCAGGATAATTCTTGATTATTTCTCACCATAACCCATAATGTTCAACTGTCTCTCTGCTTTAATTGATTTTATGTTCTAAAGCAAGCTTGTTCAAATCGCAGCCTACAGGCTGCATGCAGTCCAGAACGGCTTCGAACGCAGTCCAACACAAATTTGTAAACTTTCTTAAAACATTATGAGATTTTTTAATGTGTGATTTTTTTTTTTTAGGCCATCAGCTGTCATTAATGTTAGTGTATTTTATATGTGGTCCAAGACAATTCTTCTTCTTCCAATGTGACCCAGGGAGACCCAAAGTTTGAACACCCTTGTTCTAAGGAATTCCTGAAATTGTCACTTTGTTAGGCATTCTTACTACCACTAGCTTGACTCATATCTCATCAACTCTGGCAATATCTGCCAAACTCATCTCTCTGCCTACAGCCCCTTCTCAGCTTCATTCTTCCCCCTCAAACTGAAAAACTTGTAACTACACACAACTATATCAAAACTGTTGCTGGACACATAGACACTAGAGTCTAAAAGCCCAAGCTTCTTCTCATGACACTTAGTCTTTCCCATCTTCACCAAACACCATACAGATTCTCATCTACTGTCCTCTCTCATGTACCCCCTACTCCAATCACAGAGAACTGTATATTACACCCTGAATACAATGTGTATTTTATAATTTCCTGTCTCTACAAATGTGCTCGAGTCTCAGATTTTAACAGACTAGTTCCCAATTTCTCCAGCTGGTAGATTTATTCAACACCCAAATTTAAAGTTACTGCCTCGAGAAATTCTCTTTTTTTTTTTTCATTTCCTTATTTATTTATTTATCTATCTATCTATTTATTACTATCCTTTAAGTTCTAGGGTACATGTGCACAATGTGCAGGTTTGTTATATATGTATACATGTGCCATATTGGTGTGCTGCAGCCATTAACTCGTCATTTACATTAGGTATATCTCCTAATGCTATCCCTGCCCCCTCCCCCCACCCATGACAGGCCCTGGTGTGTCGTGTTCCCCTTCCTGTGTCCAAGTGTTCTCATGCTTCAATTCCCACCTATGAGTGAGAACCTGTGGTGTTTGGTTTTCTGTTCTTGTGTTAGTTTGCTGAGAATGATGGTTTCCAGCTGCATCCATGTCCCTACAAAGGACACAAACTCATCCTTTTTTATGGCTGCATAGTATTCCATGGTGTACATGTGCCACATTTTCTTAATCCAGTCTGTTTTGATAGACGTTTGGGTTGGTTCCAAGTCTTTGCTATTGCAAATAGTGCCGCAATAAACATGCGAGTGCATATGTCTTTATAGCAGCGTGATTTATAATCCTTTGGGTGTATACCCAGTAATGGGATGGCTGGGGTCAGATGGTATTTCTAGTCCTTGAGGAATTGCCACACTGTCTTCCACAATGGTTGAACTAGTTTACAGTCCCACCAACAGTGTAAAAGTGTTTCTATTTCTCCACATCCTCTCCAGCACCTGTTGTTTCCTGACTTTTTAATGATTGCCATTCTAACCAGTGTGAGATGGTATCTCATTGTGGTTTTGATTTGCATTTCTCTGATGGACAGTGATGATGAGCATTTTTTCATGTGTCTGTTGGCTACATAAATGTCTTCTTTTGAGAAGTGTCTGTTCATAGCCTTTGCCCATTTGTTGATGGGGTTGTTTTTTTCTTGTAAATTTGTTTGAGTTCTTTGTAGGTTCTGGATATTAGACCTTTGTCAGATGGGTAGATTGCAAAAATTTTCTCCCATTCTGTAGGCTGTCTGTTCACTGTGATGGTAGTTTCTTTTGCTGTGCAGAAGCTCTTTAGTTTAATTAGATCTCATTTGTCAACTTTGGCTTTTGTTGCCATTGCTTTTGGTGTTTCAGACATGAAGTCCTTGCCCATGCCTATGTCCCAAATGGTATTGTCTAGATTTTCTTCTAGGGTTTTTGTGGTTTTAGGTCTAACATTTAAGTCTCTAATCCATCTTGAATTAATTTTTGTATAATGTGTAAGGAAGGAATCCAGTTTCAGCTTTCTACATATGGCTAGGCAATTTTCCCAGCACCATTTATTAAATAGGGAATCCTTTCCCCATTTCTTGTTTTTCTCAGGTTTGTCAAAGATCAGATGGTTGTAGACGTGTGGTATTATTTCTGAGGGCTCTGTTCTGTTCCATTGGTCTATATCTCTGTTTTGGTACCAGTACTATGCTGTTTTGGTTACTATAGCCTTGTAGTATAGTTTGAAGTCAGGTAGTGTGATGCCTCCAGCTTTGTTCTTTTTGCTTAGGATTGTCTTGGCAATGAGGATTCTTTTTTGGTTCCATACGAACTTTAAAGTAGTTTTTTCCAATTATGTGAAGAAAGTCATACAACATACCAGAATCTCTGGGACACATTTAAAGCAGTATGTAGAGGGAAATTTATAGCACTAAATGCCCACAAGAAAAAGCAGGAAAGATCTAAAATTGACACCCTAACATCACAATTAAAAGAACTAGAGAAGCAAGAGCAAACACATTCAAAAGTTAGCAGAAGGCAAGAAATAACTAAGATCAGAGCAGAACTGAAGGAGATAGAGACATAAAAAAACCCTTCAAAAAATCAATGAATCCAGAAGTTGGCTTTTTGAAAAGATCAGCAAAATTGATAGACTGCTAGTAAGACTAATAAAGAAGAAAAGAGATAAGAATCAAATAGATGCAATAAAAAATGATAAAGGGGATATCACCACTGACCCCACAGAAATACAAACTACCATCAGAGAATACTATAAACACCTCTATGCAAAGAAACTAGAAAACCTAGAAGAAATGGATAAATTGCTGGACACATACACTCTCCCAAGACTAAACCAGGAAGAAATTGAATCCCTGAATAGACCAATAGCAGGCTCTGAAATTGAGGCAATAATTAATAGCCTACCAACCAAAAAATGTCCAGGACCAGATGGATTCACAGCTGAATTCTACCAGAGATACAAGGAGGAGCTGGTACCATTCCTTCTGAAACTATTCCAATCAATAGAAAAAGAGGGAACCCTCCCTAACTCATTTTATGAGGCCAACATCATCCTGATACCAAAGCCTGGCAGAAACACAACAAAAAAAGAGAATTTTAGACCAATATCCCTGATGAACATCCATGCAAAAATCCTCAATAAAATACTGGCAAACCAAATCCAGCAGCACATCAAAAAGCTTATCCACCATGATCAAGTGGGCTTCATCCCTGGGATGCAAGGCTGGTTCAACATACACAAATCAGTAAATATAATGCAGCATATAAACAGGACCAAAGACAAAAACCACATGATTATCTCAATAGTTGTAGAAAAGGCCTTTGACAAAATTCAACAGCCCTTCATGCTAAAATCTCTCAATAAATTCTGTATTGATGGGATGTATCTCAAAATAATCAGAGCTATTTATGCCAAACCCACCACCAACATCATACTGAATGGGCAAAAACTGGAAGCATTCCCCTTAAAAATTGGCACAAGACAGGGATGCCCTCTCTCACCACTCCTATTCAACATAGTGTTGGAAGTTCTGACCAGGGCAATCAGGCAGGAGAAAGAAAGAAAGGGTATTGAACTAGAAAAGAGGAAGTAAAATTGTCCCTGTTTGCAGATGACATGATTGTATATTTAGAAAACCGCATCATCTCAGCCCAAAATCTCCTTAAGCTGATAAGCAACTTCAGCAAAGTCTCAGGATACAAAATCAATGTGCAAAAATCACAAGCATTCTTATACTCCAATAACAGACAAACAGAGAGCCAAATCATGAGTGAACTCTCATTCACAATTGCTTCAAATAGAATAAAATACCTAGGAATCCAACTTACAAGGGATGTGAAGGACTTCTTCAAAGAGAACTACAGACCACTGCTCAACAAAATAAAAGAGGACACAAACAAATGCAAGAACATTCCATGCTCTTGGATAGGAAGAATGAATATCGTGAAAATGGCCATACTGCCCAAAGTAATTTATAGATTCAATGCCATCACCATTGAGAAACTCTCTCTTTAAAAAGCCATCTCCAAAGCAAGAATTCCCATTATTTTCAAATTACCCACAACACATCTTCCATATTCTCATTATAACACTTTTCATAGTGGACTGTTATGAACTGACCATGTTAAAAATTCTCCAAAGAGACTGTGAGTTCTTTAAATGAAGGGTTCTTGCCTTATTAATCTTTGTTTAATTAGTGCTTGGAACTATATCTGGCACACGATATAAGACATATGATTTCTGAGTGAATGAATGCGTGAATTAACTGCTATAATTATTGTGCTGTTTTTGTTCACCAACTGGTTCTTTGAAAACAATATATATAAAACTTACCAACTGACAATACTGCTGAGTCTGATGACATGACACACCGTGTTAATCTCATTTTATAATAAAGACTTTACATTTAGTGTTTTATACCTTAATTTATCTTCTGTAAATGTACAATAAAAACTTATTTAATAAAACATTTAAAATCAGGGTTTTGTAACTGTGGATATCTTTATGTCTAAAGATTGACTGAATATTAAAATTTTTATCATATGACTTTATCCTTTTTAGTATTAACCTACAGGTTGCCTTTGGAAGAGCAACTGGAGTTTTTTTTTTTTTTTAATTACAGACGTAGGTGTCTTTAATCATTTTAATAATGATTGTTACTGAGGCTAGATCCTTGCTACCTAAAACAACATCTCTACCTCTGCTTTATCATTTATACATTTGCTTTTCCATTATGTTATACACATTTATCTTAGATTATCATACATACTTTGTAAGCAGAATATGCCCTCTTTGGTTGTTGAGCACATTAATGCAGAGCCTTTCTTTTGATATAACCTATTAATTAAATACTGTTTAATGACTTGTTTGTGATTATTTTCATAATTGCCATTTCATACAAACTTGACCCATTTGCCTTTTAAATAAGCTTATTGTACTATGTTGATGTCTTCATTTTTTCCATATAATAAGATATTGATAAAATATAAGGTCAGGAAGAGAAATAGCCATGTTAATCAATGTGTTCACAAAGTATTAATTCTAAGTTTGCTTAAACTATCATCAATCTTTTATTTGGCAGCTAAGAAATTCACTTCTATAGAGCTTTAATTCTCTCTCGCTCTCTTTTTAATTCTTAATTTTTATTATTAGCATGACTTAAAAACACAAATCACTATTTGACAAATGTCTTATTACCCATATTAGTGTTTTGCTATGTAAAAGAGATTGAGGATAGGCTTGTTATTTATCCCAACTCACATTCTAAGGATGAAGGCAGGGAAGTGGAGGGATGAAATATTAAAAATAAATTTTAGGAAAATCATTCTAGAAATGTAGGATCACATTGACCTTAAAGGAGAAACAGGAACCTAAAAATAATGACATTGATAAAGACCGACTAGGGTTTAAAGGACTGAGAAATTCAATTTTGAATCCTTATCAAATTAAGATCTACTCTTGTGTCCATACGGAAGGTATTTACATTCTAGAAAAAGCCATGTCTAAAAACTTTTCCTGAACCCAAGAAATACTAAACCCAAGTATAGTGATGTGGTTAGTATTCTTGATTTTTATTTTTGATTTACAATCCTTCTCTTTACAAAAACACCTAGAGGCTTCACATTATGAAAGCCAAAAACCTAATAGAAAGTTAAAAAAAAAAAAAAAACTCATTTCAGCACAGGAGGTAGCTAGAGTGACAATCATTTACCATGAAAATTGGCAATTAAAAAGAAACATTTATCCTCTCCTACACAAACTAAGCATCAGAGTCATCTAAAAACCTTCATTTGTGAAGAAAAATTTTTCAGAAAATTTTCATCTGATAAATGTAGATAAATGACAGAATTAGAAAATCACCAAATGGCAAATTATGTTGAAAAAACATTAAAAGGCAACAATCATCAATAGATAGTAAAATATATTAGGTGAAAAGATTAATGGGGAAATTTGTAACGCAAGGGTCAGGCTGACAAAACCTGTACCAATGATCAGTTTCAACATCACTAAACTTATGATTACCAGAGATACATATTTTCTGATTTAATGTAATACAGTCACGTGCACTACCTATGAAGTATCTATGCTAAAGTTTAATCCAAATATAATCCAGTCTTTATACTTATTTTTTAATTTATAGAAAATATGAAGAATAGAAAAACATTTCATACAACAAAAGAAAACAATTCTATCAGGCAACTCTCTTACTTTTCAAGAGTCATTGGTATCATTAAATTTAAAAAAAGGAAAGACCTATTCTAGATTAAAGGGAATTTGAAAAAAAAGCACCACCACCATGAAAGGCAAAATGTAGACCCTGTTTGGGCCCAAATTTAAACCAACCAACCATAAAATGACATTTTTGAAATAATAAGGGGAATTTGACTTATATTCAAATGTATTAGATGATAGTAAAGATAAATTGATACTGTTCTAGGTGATTATATAGAAAATATCTATTTGTGTGGTTATTTACATTGATGTTGTAAAATATAGTAGTTGATATTAGAACTTTAAAATATTAAAAACAAAAAGAAAAAAAACAAGTTTAAGCAAGTTTGACAAAATGATGATTATAGAATCTAGTTGATTGGTATATGAGGGTACATTACATCTTCTCTACTATTTTATTGACTTCTATATCACAAAAGTCTGAGAATGTTTATGATAAAAAGTTTCAAAATACAAGGTGAAATATTTAAAACATACATATTTTAATGTTTACCTAATTTGAACAGAATGTATGGGAAATCTTGTGAAGCCAAAAATAAATCCAGAGGTGGAACTAAATACTGAAGCCACCAGCTTCACTGGGGACATCTGCCATTCACAATCACCTAAATAGTTAATCTAAATGACCTTATAGGAACAAGAGACTTAGCCTAGGCTCACATAAGTTGAAGAGTCAGAATAAAGATTCCTGCAGAGAGCTGAAAGCCCAAATCCTCATTCTATCAGTGAAAGGGCCTACTAGGAAAATATCTATTCCACTGCTATAGGCTGAATGTTTATGTTCTTCTGCCTCCAAATTCATATATTGAAGCCGTAACACTGACTGCGGTTGTATTTGGAGATGGGGCCCCTACGAAAGAAATTAGGGGCCGGGCGCGGTGGCTCAAGCCTGTAATCCCAGCACTTTGGGAGGCCGAGATGGGCGGATCACGAGGTCAGGAGATCGAGACCACCCTGGCTAACACGGTGAAACCCTGTCTCTACTAAAAAATACAAAACAAAAAACTAGCCGGGCGAGGTGACGAGCGCCTGCAGTCCCAGCTACTCGAGAGGCTGAGGCAGGAGAATGGCGTGAACCCGGGAGGCGGAGCTTGCAGTGAGCCAAGATCCGGCCACTGCACTCCAGCCTGGGTGACAGAGAGCGAGACGCGACTCCATCTCAAAAAAAAAAAAAAAAAAAAAAAAGACATTAGGATTAAATGAGGTCATAAGGATAGAGCTGTGATTTATTAGGATTAGTGTCTCTATAAGAAGAGACACCAGGGGGCTGGTTTGCTCATTCTCTTTCTCGCTGTCTTTTCCTTCTCTGGGTGCACTGTATGCACACAGCAAGGAAAGGTCATATGAGGACGCAGTGAGAAGGCAGCCATATACAAGTCAGGAAGAGGGTCCTCACCAGCAATCTAATTTGCTGGCATCTTGATCTTGAATTTCACATTCTCTAGAATTGTGAGAAAATACATTTATATTATTTAAGCCATTCAGTCTGTAATATTTAGTCATAGCAGCCTGAGCAGACTAAAATAAACAGAAAAAAGATGATGAGGATATTTATCAATCTTGGATCTGACACTGAATGGGAGGGAAATCTCGCCTGAGAATCTGTAATCACAACTTTGCCCTTTTTTAAGATTTGGAACTCAAATTCACACTGTGTGGTCTAAAAAGCACCAATATAAGAGTTCAGGCCAGGTGCGGTGGCTCACGCTTGTAATCGCAGCAGTTTGGGTGGCTGAGGCGGGCGGATTACAAGGTCAAGAGATCGAGACCATCTTGTCCAACATGGTGAAACCCTGTCTCTACTAAAAAATACAAAAAATGCAAAAAAAAAAAAAAAAAAAAGGAAAAAGGAAAAAGAAAAATAATTAGCTGGGCACGGCGGCGCACACCGGTATTCCCAGATACTCAGGAGGCTGAGGAAGAAGAATCGTTTGAACCCAGGAGATGGAGGTTGCAGTGAACCGAGATCGCACCACTTCACTCCAGCCTGACGACAGAGGAAGACTCCATCTCAAAAACAAAAACAGACACAAATAAACAATAACAACAACAACAACAAAAAAGAGTGTAAAGTGGTCCCCAGGTGTCTGGAAGAAACAAATACACATTATTTCTTTAGAAACTCACCTTCAACTCGGTCTCAAAGAATTCCCATAGATAAATTCCCAGCAGACACAAAATCTAAATAAATGGGAAAAAAATAAATCCAGCCACAAAATTTTCAAAAAAGCGACTCATCATGATTGAGAATCAGTAAAAGAAAATAACAGAGTAAAATGCTCAAACAATTCAAAGTATAGGATAAATAATATACAATATGTTTTAATATGTTCAAAGACATAAAGGAGAAAATGAAAGGCATAATTAAGGACAAAAGACTACTAAAAACAGAAAGCTGATGTGAACAAAGAACCAAATAAAATTTGCAGAAATTAAAAAAGTAGCTATTGAAAATAACCTTTAAGGAATTAAACAGCAAGTTAGACACACCTGAATAGAGCACCAGGGAGTGAAAACTAGATCTCAGGAAATTTCTCTGGAAGACACCATAGGGGATAAAAAGATGAGAAATGAGATGAAATTAAGAAGAGTGGAGGATGGAACAAAATGATTCAAGATGTAGAACCACAGGTATCTCAAAAAATACTTTTGAGATAATTAGAAGAGAAATAAAATTATTAAACAAATGCACATAGAGACAAGGATAATATGGACTGAGGTTCAGGCACTGTTTCCCTCCTCATCTGAGTATAAACTGTAACATTATTGAAAGCATCTTTCCAGTACACTTTTAATGAGAGTTTCAGTAATGGAAAATAGGAAGAGATATTATTGGGGAAAAAAAAAGTTTGCTAAGAATTTTCTATAACTTAAATATGCAAGTCCATTGATTTAGGTAGCACAATAAGCCCCAACAGCATTTATCAAAAGAAACCAAACCTAGACTCACTATAGTAAAGCTGCAGAACACCAAATATACAGAACAGACTTTAAAATCAACATAAAAGGAAAGGTAGATTACCTAAAGTAACACAACTAAATATGGAGTAAGATGGAATCCATAAGAGAGTAGAGTTACATTTTCAAGGTATACCAAAAAAAAAAAAAAAGACAACTAGAATTTTGTTGCCATGAAAAAATAAATATTTTTTAAGAAAAAGAAGAAAATAAAAACATTTTTGGACAAACAATGCACATTTTATGACCCTAACTGAAATTTCAAAATAGATGCTCAAGGAAGCCTGTAAGTAATAAAAGAGGAAAGGTCTGAGATACTAGAAGAAACAGAAAGTAATATTTTGAGTAGCATAAGTGGAAGTCTTGATCTAATTGACATAAATGCCGTACTAATCAGCTAGAGAATGCACTTTCTTTTCAAATACACATGGAACATTTACAAAAATTTACCCTATCCGAGGCCATAGTTCAAGCCTCAACAAATGTCAAGAGTCTGTGCCATAGAAACAATATTGTAGACCACAAAATAATGAGAAATCAGAAATAAAGAAATAGCTTTGAAAACACATAAATTTTTAAATTTTAAAAGTCCATTTCTAAATAACACAGGAGTTAAAGAAGAAAACTAAACAGCAATAATACTAAATATTAAAATATGTGGAATGTTGCTAAACTGATTGACAAAAGAAAATGTATAGCCTTAAGTATTTATATTAGAAAAGGAAAAAAAAAAAGTATGAAAACCAATAAGCAAAGTATCCAAAGTAAGAAGTTAGGGGGAAAAAAAAAAAGAAAGTTGGGAAGAAGATTGTATAAAACAGAACAAATATTTCAAAAGTAGAAAATAAATATAATAGAGAAAATCAGCAAAGCCCAATTTAGTGTTTTCATAACAAATACAATTTTTAAAGTTCTGGAAAGATCTCTCAAGAAAAAGAAAAGTACCGGGAACATAATTTTGCATAATTCCAGGAGTTACATTTAGTATCATATGCTACAAAAATGGTGTATTTATGAATATAGTAATGGACTGTGATCCAGGGAATTTGATCGATATGGAATACTACAATGTTAACAGTGTCCCTTGAAGTTATGCAAAAGGTAAGTATTGGGGAATGTAAAAATAATATTAGTAATGGAAAGGGAGACATATCTATATATGTAACAGAAAATTTGAAAGGATAATATGATAATACTTTACAAAGCTTTTCTCCATCAGATTTGAAAATTAAAAAAAATTGAAAAATTTCTTCACAATCATAACTTATTAAACTTTGCTCAAGAATAAAAAGAAAACCTGAATAATCGTATAAATATTAAAACAGTGAATAAAAATTTTAAAAATATTCTTATAAGGAAATACTAGACCCAGATAGTTTTACAGACAAGTTCTTTCACTTAACCAAGAGGTGAAAACTTTCAAACTTAAAGAAACATTTCTTAGAATGAGGAAAAGAGGTACACTCACCAATTCAATTTCACAATAGTATAATGTTGATACTAAAATTAGGCAATCTCATTGTACTCATAGCTGCAAAACCACTTATTAAAATTTTACCATACTAAATCTAGCTATATACATATTCTGCATTTTGTAATATAAATTCATCATGAGCAAGTTGACTTTATTTCAGAATGTAAACTGGGTTTAATATTAGAAAATGTATTAATAATTCAGTTCATTAATGTGAAGACAAATTTATGCTTCGTGTCAATTTAGTAATGATAAAATATGTAAAACATCTAACAGAATGACAGCTGATAGAAGTTCAATAAACTATTTCCTTCTCCCTCCTAAAATGCTAATGAACTAGTGTATCATTTTCTGTGGTTATAAACAACAAACTCTGATTAACTAAATCAGAAAGAGTCTTTATCAGAAGGAATGTGGGAAAGCTTTAGATAAAAGAACCAAATATGGAAAAAGCAGCTGCTGCTAGAATGATTAAACTCCATTTGAACTTAGATTGTCTATCTGCCTCCTGTGAGAGGGAAGCATCTGCCTGAAGGGATAGGTTTCAGCCTCTGAGATTCCTTCAGCTTCTGGAGCATGGGGCACCTGTCTGGATTTACAGTCATATCAAAATTACCATCGGTGGGAGACAGGTGATTCCCAAGAGGAAAATGGAGTACAGTGAGGGAAAGAAAAATGAATGTTGGGCAGACAGAAAGACAATAAATACCCACCCTAACATGTTTGGCTAGAAGCAGTCCTGACACGGAAGGAAATACGCAAGCTCCCACAAACCAGTTTTTCTGCTAGAAATCAGTTTACCCCTCCCTAATCTAGTTCATCGTCACTGGATTAATGTCTACAATGGTACTAGGTCCTTCTCCTCAATCTAGTTTTTTTCTCAGTGTTTAGAGAAATAGGTAAAATCACCAGACAGCTCTCATCAAACTAGTACCTTCTTTGTACAGATGATCAAATAGGTACCAGGCCAGTTTCTGCCAATGGGAACACCTTTCCAACTGCCTCCCCAATCTTATTACAGCATAAAATCTTTACTTATTCCTGATGAAAAAATTACCCAAGATTATACTATCATTTTAAAATTGGACTGAAGTAGAAAATAATCAAGAGGCTTCTGTCAAATGAGACATTAAATGATAAAATATGTTGGGGCTCCCGGCCTTTCTCTACGAATTCAAAGTAGGGATCAGTTATCTATCACAAGCCCTATGCCAGGCTGTAGATGAGAATATTTGTCTTAGAAGTTTTGTTTAATCATAACCATTTGTCCTTAAAGACCAATTTGGCTTTCTATAAGGAATTTAGCACATTTACAGAAATCTCAGTGCTCTTTAGTTATGGCATCATTAAAAATTAAAACTCGTGTATCACCTGAAAGAAGTCTACTGGCTTTAAATACACAAAAATACTCAATCTCTCTCCTACCACTAATGCTATATAATTGATACCATATCAGTTGCACCTCCTAAAAAGTTCCCATATCCAGATGCTACTCTACTGCTTGAATTCAGTCTTCCATATGACTCTAGGACTATAGATAGCATCTCATTTATTTCCCTTCCTTTCATCTTAACCTCCTTCCATCTGTCCTCCACATTGCTGCCAGAATGGCATTTGTACCATGAAACTCTGACCATTGTGCTTCCTGCCTGGTATTCATCCATTTCTCCCTTAACTTTTGGCATACTCCTTGATTCACAAAAGAAGGCCCTTTGTGATCTGACCCTGACCTACCTTCTCAATATTCCTTCACTTGTCTACATTTCAGCAAAGCTGTTGTCTTAGCCTGGCTCATTTTCCTATTATCTACTGAGACATATCATGTGTTAGCACAGCGTCCATTCCCCTGAGAAGCTTTTCCTGATACATGGTTAGGTTTTCTTCATCTCTGACACACCCCAACCTAAGATGACGCCTGATATTTATTTCCCTGTTCCCTGCTGCCCATGCATTTACCTAGTACCTTCACCTTGAGTTGAAGTGGTAACTGGCATCTAAATAATATAATATAGCAAAGGTGATGGGATGTCACCCTCTTTATTAGGTTATATTAAATGGCAAAATAGATGGGATATCATGGCCATGTTTACCTTACATTATATAAGACATACTGCCTCAGAAGATTGGAGAGAGACTCTCATGTTGGCCTTAAAGAAACAACAGCCATGTTGTGAACTGCCTATGGAGAGGGCTGCATGGCAGGGTACTGTGGGCAAACTCTAGTAGCTAAGGCATCTTCCAGTCAACAGCCAATAAGAAGCTGAGGCTTGCAGCCATACTCCCACAGGAAATATATTCTGTTAACAATCCAAGCAAGCTGGAATTAAATCTTTCCTTGGTTGAGCCTCTTATATAAGACTGCAGCCCTGGATTCCAGCCAATGAGACAATGAAGCAGAGAGTCCTGCTATGCTATGCTGTGCTTGGACTGGACCAATGGAAACTGTGAAATAGTAAACATGTTTTAAGTGCCTGTTTGTGGAAATGTGTTACACAGCATAGAAAGTGAATGCATTAACAGCCCAAGATGCTTTTCATTGGGCTCCTACTGCATTTTTCACATACCTCCATTAAGCAGCTGAAGTTTTTATACTCAAATAAATTGTTTCCCAATAGATAAAAAATTTCAAGAGCAGTCACTGTGTCTTTTTAATTTTCTATCTCTAGCATCTAGTATAGGAAGCTCTCAATGACGCTTCTTTTTGCGATAAGAAAATAATTTTAAAAAAGAACAAAAGTAAATGTGTAAACCTGGAAGTATATTTATTGAAAGCATTTTGTCACTGAACATAGAGCTATTTCAATGTTAATAATCCATAAGCCTACATCTTAAAAATGTAAATACAGGAAAACCAAATAGGGCTATTATTTAGTGAGGGCCTATTATATACTTGGTGCTGAACTAGTAAATATGGAAAATGCAATTTTAAAAGACTCTTACATAATTTTTCATCGTTTGTATGGAAAAATTTGAGCTTTATCCAAGCAACATTAGTTGAATGTATAAATCTTCGAATAAATGTTGTCGAAGATAGTTGGGATAGTAAGCTTTGCAAAATTAAACAAGCTGCCCTAGAGGTGCTTAAGCTCACATTTCAGGCCCTCCTATTAGAATGACAATAAAAGGAATTCAAATATTGAACTGCGTGAACTTTGAGATTCCTTTTAGTTCAAAGATTTTATAATCCTTAAAACTGCAATTTGGAAAACATTATTTTCTGTCAGGCTAATGAATTATAGCCAATTACATGATGACTATATTAAATATATATACATTAGAAAGATAACTCCGAAATGTATTCTTACGAACCCTACATATTCCTTTAAATAAAGTATCTGCCCATAAAACCTAAGACATGTTCCAGTAAAAGCTTTGAGAACTGGGTGCTGATTTTGATCTGTATGTGCTGCAATGACTCCAGAAGCCACAAGGTGGCAGAGTGTTGGTACTGTGTTTCTAATTCATAAGACTTCACAGCAGGAGTTCATGATACACTCAAAGGCAGCTTTAATTGAGATTTTGAATTCTTCCATCTGTTTCCATGTGCCAGGTGCAGGGTTGGATGGAGAAACTGAGATGTATATTTGGAGGCTCTTGAAAAAGGAGATGACAAGATATAAAATCATGTGTATTTTAAAAAAACCTCTTTGTTGGTGTAACTCCCAATTTGCCTCTGACCTCAAAATTATCACAGCTCAACCTGATCATTGACTTCTCCAATCATTTCTGTAACACTTACCCTTCCACACTTAAACTGGTACAAATTCGCAAATCTGACACTCCCATTTAGATCTCTAAATAATCTAAAGCAGTACAAATTATTTAATCTCTTTAAAGAGTTTTTAAAAAATCAAAGATGTATACTCTTGTCTTTATTTATTTCTTGACATTGCTACAAGTCACAGCCCCAGATGAATATTATTTCAGTTCTATGAACAGGGTAAAGAACTTCTTCTCATGCTTTGACCTCAGGCTTTAGAGATTTCTAATATGTAACATACTTCCATTAAACTCATTCATCTTCCTCTGAAATGTAGTTTTCTCCAGAGCTCATGAACTCTTTGATAGTATCTGAACTGAAACATACTACAAGTTTCTTTATCTTTCCACAGATATTTAGAGTACTGTCACATCATAATCGACCAAATAAATAGTATGCAGAAGGTGGTGCCTCCTTTGAGGAATTATTAATAGGAGACTCCAATTCTAGAGAACCAGGACCCTGTTGTAGTAAACATTGTATCTCCAGGGCCTAGAATAGTGCCTGGCTCCTAATAGACATTTGAATGATACTGATCAAATAATCTACCTAATATGCCTACTTATTCAGCTGAAAGAATTGTATACCTTGAGTCCAATGAGAGCCTACAATTAAGACTTGCAAATAGTAATTGCTCAATAAATGTTAAATGAACAATAAACAGACCTGTATGCACCCATAATTTTGTTTCCTATTTAGAAGGGTTGCTATAGAAGCTCAATCAAGACACAGTTATTTGTTATTATTGAATACTATAAGTAACTTATTTTAATTCTATAAGTAACCCCAAAGGTAACCAATGCTTACCCCTAAGAAGTTAACTGTGGAGGAGACAAATCACAAGAGGTCGTAAGCAAAGGACTCAGAATAGCATGTTTCTTTAACCAATTTAGGGATTTTTTTACATCTATTTTTATTACTTTTAAAGTAATACATGTCTATATGTATTTGTATTTCCATACAAACTATCCAGAAAAGCTTAGAATCTCCCGGCCCAGCCTATTTTTTTAACTTTTAATATTCCTCTGGGAATTCTCCCTACTTTAAATTATTTTTTAGGGTATCTCTGAACGCTTATATGAGTATACTTTTAATTTTTGATTTGTCAGCTTTAGTATCTGTTGATTTCCATACATGAAAAATGAAGATTTAGTTACTCACACTACTCTCCTACTATTTCCTTTTGGTATGTTTGATATTTATAATATTTTTTGAGTCCTTCTGTTAACTCTGTAACTAATTTCTTTAAAATCTCTCACTTATTTCAATATTTGATAGCCTTCCTGAACTCCACACTCTGTAAGATGTCAATATTAGTCATCATTCTTCCTTCCACATCCCTTCTTCTGTCAGCTAAACATTTACTTCTATAATTTTAATATTGTTGATGTTTATATTTTGTCATACAACCATAACAAAGTTTTCTATATTTTGTTAGACATTATTTCTAAAAGTTGAAAATCAATAAATGGCCATCATATTGGAATTATTTTGTAAATACTATTAGTGCCAGGTCAGGTAATATGTTGACTTTTTTTCTTTGCAAATCCAATGTCACGAACCTTGGATCACTCATGAGAGAATGTTTCTCACATCAAGGTCAAGTAGATTTTTTTCCTTCACAAACCATGCATTTTAAAATGCATCAAAATTTGTTTTATATTTGTATTGTCTTGCATAGTTTGCTTTGTAGGCCTGAAAAAATAGTACTTCACAAGCCTTCCTAGAGTTGTTCCTACACTATTTGCCTTAATTGTCATATTTTTACTTATTTACAGACTCTTGATCATATCGTTTACTCTGTGAAGTCACTGCTTTGCTAAGGTTCCTTTAGAACCTCCCTCTTGTATTTAAACTGGTTACTCTCCAGGCCATTTGTACTCATGTCATTTTGGGACTCCCCACCACTACCTCTTCCTTGCTCTTCTGAGTTGACTCCACTGTTTCTGACATCTGTGGCTTCCTGTTTCTGAGCTTACTCCCTTATTGAGTATAATCTGATGTAATATCTAATGTTAAGAGTGTGGGAAAAGCACACTTTCTAAGCACTCACATCATTAAAAATACCTTTATTTTTCAACTTGATTAGAACTTTCACTAGGTTCTAAGTTAAGAGCGAATTCTAGGTTAATGAAGATTTCCTTAGAATTGTGAAAGCATTGCTCTATCATTCACTGCATAGTAGAGCTCATTAAATATTTGGTGAATTAACAACAGCCTTAAAATTTTCTTATTCTTTTAAAAGTTATCTTCAATTTCTGACATTTGTTCAAACAGTGGTGTTCATGTATCTGATAATTCTAGACAATAAAACTGAACATTAAGCCTACCAACTTGAGTGGAGTGAGGCATGGGGAAGGTGCCATAAGAATACCTGGGAGCAGCTGACTCTAGGGCACCAGGGCAGATTTGTCTGGCTACTACTTCATGTCTGCAAAGATAAAGAGAGTTAGGAATCATGAATGAATCTCTCACTATCTTAAAGTGCATGTCAGTTACCCAAGAAGATCAATTACTTTGTCCAAATTGATTAGCAGATTGAATTAACAAATTATTTAAAACATTCACTCTTTTCGGTTTTTAATATAAGTATAAACGAGGTCCAGAGTTTTTACCTGAAGAGAAAAGGGGAAGGTGGATGAAAGATTAGAAACCAATAATATGTATCAAAAGCTTACAAGAGGGTAGGCACTATTGTAATCAACTTACACGTATTTACTTATTTAATTCTCCAGACTATCTTATGAAGCAAGTATGATTGTTGTCCCTGTTTCACAACTACAACTGTAATTTCTTTGTATTTCTTATATGAAGGTGATTATATTGCATAGTTTATGTGTTTATATTCAGCTAACTGAACTCACAGGAAAATGATTAAGTAGAACGAATATATTCAGATACGAATTTTATTCACATGATTAAGTGGAACCAAGTTGACTGAGCAATAATCAACTTTTTAAACTGCAAAATATCAAATCAGCCACAGAACATTCAAGTGAGCTGAAATACAGAGAAGGTAGGTGACATTAAGCAATATAATACAATCAATAACGAGCCGAGATAAGAACTTAGCACAGTAATTACTAGCTTTAGTATAGGTTACTAATTGAATAAATAATATAACCATAATACAGAAACTGAAGGGGGAGTAAAATAATGAAAACCATGTTATCAATGATCACATCACTACTTGCACTCTAAAATTTCTTTCAAGTTAAAATGTTTTTTTTAATTATTATACTTTAAGTTCTAGGGTACATGTGCATAACGTGCAGGTTTGTTACTTATGTATACTTGTGCCATGTTGGTGTGCTGCACCCATCAACTCGTCAGCACCCATCAACTCATCATTTACATCAGGTAAAACTCAGAATGCAATCCCTCCCCACTCCCCCCTCCCCATAATAGGCCCCGGTGTGTGATGTTCCCCTTCCCGAGTCCAAGTGATCTCATTGTTCAGTTCCCACCTATGAGTGAGAACATGCGGTGTTTGGTTTTCTGTTCTTGCGATAGTTTGCTGAGAATGATGGTTTCCAGCTGCATCCATGTCCCTACAAAGGACACAAACTCATCCTTTTTTATGGCTGCATAGTATTCCATGGTGTATATGTGCCACATTTTCTTGGGATCTAATTAAACTAAAAAGCTTCTGCACAGCAAAAGAAACTACCATCAGAGTGAACAGGCAACCTACAGAACGGGTGATAATTTTTGCAATCCACTCATCAGACAAAGGGCTAATATCCTGAACCTACAAAGAACTCGAACAAATTTACAAGAAAAAAACAAACAACCCCATTAAAAAGTGGGCAAAGGATATGAATAGACATTTCTCAAAAGAGGACATTCATACAGCCAACAGACACATGAAAAAATGCTCATCACCACTGGCCATCAGAGAAATGCAAATCAAAACCACAATGAGATACCATCTCACACCAGTAAGAATGGCAATCCTTAAAAAGTCAGGAAACAACAGGTGCTGGAGAGGATGTGGAGAAATAGGAACACTTTTACACTGTTGGTGGGATTGTAAACTAGTTCAACCATTATGGAAAACAGTATGGCGATTCCTCAAGGATCTAGAACTAGAAGTACCATATGACCCAGCCATCCCATTACTGGGTATATACCCAAAGGATTATAAATCATGCTGCTTTAAAGACACATGCACACGTATGTTTCTTGTGGCACTATTCACAATAGCAAAGACTTGGAATCAACCCAAATGTCCATCAGTCAAGTTAAAAGATTTTAACAGTTTCATTTTGGTTCTGGATTGGTAACCTCTTTTTGTTGACTGTTTTCTATATGAACTTTCCCTTCTAATTTCTATTGTTCCATTATTTTTCTACAACACATACATGATTTGAGTCTGAAATGCTTTCTACATTTTTGTTTTTACTTAAGAATTCAATTAAGGTTGAAAACATATACAAACTGAATTAGTGAAGGTATTGCCTTCTATCTGACTTAGTTTATTTAGATTCTTTCATTTAAAATACTTCTGAAATTTCAGATAATTAATTTCTTTAGGCAAGGAGGATAAACATGAAAATCAGTAAGTGAGGTTTTTAAGAATATAGAATCTCCCAAACTCCAATCTTTGCTAGGATTTTTAACAAATGAGTCATTTTGTCATGCAAACTATAAATCTAGTGAACAACTTTGCCTATATACCTCCATTACCTTAGAAAACATTTAGTATAAGAATTTAAAAACTACAAATGTAAGAAATATTTTTTATTAAGCACCACCAATATATGTATCAAAAGAAAAATCCCCGGAACTACAATTAAAATCTCCTTAAAAGCATTCTGATCCTGACAATACCTTAGTGATGACTTTCCATCTAAAACTTAAAGTCTCCTCTTCAGTCTAAGATTTCGTTGTCTCCATAAAATTAAGTCTATTCTTAGAATAGTGTACTTTCCGTATCCAGTCAATAAGGAAAACATCTACATATTAAGAGTTACGCATAATATGGGCAATATAATTTAATATTTACACATTTATTTGGGTTTTAACTTTTGAGCCTGAGAGACTAAACTAGTATAATGTTATAATTTTTATTCACTTTTAGATTGAATGAATATTTCAAGTTGTACATAAATTACCTCTCTCCTGGAATAGTTAGTTCGCATTTATACCAAAAAGTATAAACTTTTAAAGAAATTGGTTATATAGAATTTATAATTATAATTATGATTAAGAAATAGTTATACAGAAAATGATTACAATCTCCTCACACACACACACAATAGCCAACTATGATCAGTGTTCAGCTTTGCTGCCTAGCCCCTGAGGCATCTTTAATACAGAAACATGTCGAAACATAACTGCTCAATAGTAGGCCCTTTGCTAGGTGTGGTGAGACATGCAAAAGCTAAATGAAAGACAACACTACTGTTCCAAGAAGTGTACAGTCCCCAAATGCGACAAAGTTCAAATGTTAGAATTACATTTATCAATGTATGTTTATCAACATAATTTGTATGTTAGATTATGATTTTATATCTATAATATCCCTTTGCCTTATGTATACTTCAAGTATCTTTTCAAGTTTACTCAGAAGACCACAGGATATGTGTTACCTGAAAGTAAATAAAACTACAAAAACAGTTCTTCAGATTTTTCTACTTCTACACTCTGATGAAATGTCAATGTCATGAGAAGGGTTGGCTAATATGTGTAACTGGAACTTTGTTGTCCTGTCAAAGACCATGCACATACTCCCCAAAGCCAATTCCAGGGGGGAAATCTTCAGTGTGGAGGTAATTTCTTCCAGCAAAAAAGGCTCATTTGTTTCTTAGAGTTAATGCTCCCCCTTTTCTATCTGTTTTCTGTCTTGTTGTGGTCCTACACTGCACCATTATAGGTGCAACCATACACTGGGGACATATAATAACAAACAATCTCACTGACAAACATATTTTTGACTTATCCTACAGAAACACAGAATTCCCATAATAACAGAAAAGTTATTATTGGAGGGAAGTACCATAAGTAGAGTTCGGATGGCCATGTCATTAATTACCAAGAGGCTACACATCCTATTGCATGATCTAAACTAAATCTTTAATATCGTCAATCTCAAAGAATTTATCCAAAAAAAAAAAAAAAAAAAAAACTCTTGCATCTCTAATAATTTTCCAAATTGCCTGTAGGGGGAACATTAAAGGAGTGGTCTCATAACAAGAACCTCCCACTGTTCTTTGGTTTGCCATTTTTTGTTGTGTGTGTTCTGTGATGATGTAAGGGGGTTGGCTGGGTGGGCTGTTTTCTGGAAGTGTGTAGTAGAAAAAAGGGCAGCTATTTTGTTTTAACTTATAGATTCCTAATTTATTCAAATTTCAAATTTAAACATTTTAGATTACAATTATTTCAGTACCCTGTGTTTCTAGAAATGTTATGGTTTAGAGAAGCCCATCCCTGGCTATGAGATGAAACAGCAAATGGGAAAAATTCTCAAAAGAGAGGAGCATGTGATAAATGTGACAAAAAAAGAAAGGAGGAAGAAGAGAATAGTTAGAGAAGAAACAGTGGATGTTAGGAATTGGAAATAGAAACACGCGGATGCCGTTTGTCTTTGCTATTAAAGAAATAATGATTTATAATCGTAAAAAATAATATAACTCTTGCTCTGCTTAAATGTGTATTCCTTTGTTCACTGATTACATTGAAATTCTTGGATGTCACTCTGAGACTCTCAGAGTATCCAATTTTCTCCCTGAATATTTAGCTTAGAGATTGAGTTTGCTTTCCTCCACTAAAGGATATACTTTAATTTGCAGGCTTTCACATAGACTGGGTTGTTGCTTCTAAAAGCCTTTATGTCAACTCCCTTCCTGCATTTTATTTTCTGCAAAGTATTAGCGAGCATCATATCTATAGCTAATCCCTAGAGCTAATGTTACTAGGAGGATTAATTTGATAAGAACCTGCTAATATTTTTGAGGTTTCCTCAGCAAAGCCGAATATAAATGATATTTCATTGTATTCATTATTTTATTGTGATACTGAAAGTTTGTAACCAAACTTGGGTACTTTGCACAGCCTTGTAAAGCACATATAAATGTGAAATTACTAGTAAGCAAGGGAAGAGGGGAGAGCTCTGATGTTTTTCAACTTCTGTTCTTCAGTTAAAACTCTGTAATAACCTGTCCCAAGTTAATACCAAAATGCTGAATTCAGATATTTTTCTACCTGTAATATGAATAAAAATATATTACATGGTATGTATTGTTTTATATTAATTGTATGCTTAATTTTCTTTTTGGGCCTTAATGTTTTGTTTACACTGGAATAAAATTGACAGAAATTTAGAGTTGATTTATATTCATAGCCTTTGCATGTGAAGCATGACAATATCTTGTTTTCATTTCATCACTTCAAAGTTTCCAAGACAATTGGATTTATCCTCCAGAATAATTTCACACTTTTTAAATTTAAGTCAATTAAATCAATGTGAAACGTAACCAAGATTATATTAATATTTGTCTCTTTTGAACTGGTAAACATCTAGCCTTTGTCAACAGAAATAAAATTCTACCTCATAATTCCTACAGTAAGAAATGCAGCTAGCTCTGGCAGGAATATCAAATTAAACTCATGAACATTTTTAAACACTTCGGATTATCTATGGGCTCACTTCGAATTCATGAGGTAGCAATATGCAAATAATTATCTCTTGGAATGTGATGGTTCAAAAATGCTAAAAACAGCTATTCCAACTTGATTATGACTTAGCAGTATCATGTAGGTATAGATGTTCAATATGAATATTCAGTTTGATACACTGTTTTTAATATTGCCGTAAGTGGTATAATCATCTTCAGATGCCATATGTACTACTGCAAAATCCATCCCAGTTACAAAGGAATGCTTCCCTAAACATTTTACCAAAAATTATATGAGCTACTTTTCTATAGCCTTTACACCCATTCTCTAATTAATCAACACTCTAAGAAGATTAAACCTTAAAACTAAGCTGTGAAACAAAAATATCAAGGAATACTATGGTAACATAACTTAGTGAATTATGAGTTCCCCTGATAATAGAGTCTACTGGTAATTATTTATTAAATGTCAACTATATAAAAGGCACTATTTTGTTATAGGAAGGGGTTATAAAATGTAATGACTACCACCATTCATTGAGTACTGACTCCATGCCAGACACTGTACTGTACTATCTACTTTTATATGTTAGTGTGGTTAGGCTTGAATGCCAGGTTAGACACATCTAGAGCTAATACCGTAAACTGTTGGCAACCTTTAAAAGGTTTGTAGGGGAGAGGTCAGGAAAAACTGTGAGTTTTGAATGAGAGGAGACCATAGGTGGTAAACAGGAATGTTCTAAACCGGAGCAGCATTTATGGAATGTGAAGCCTGGGTCGAAATGAGGAGCACTGGGATAAATTACAGAGTCTGATAATCACCTGGTCTTAGAGACTGTGAGAAAGAGAAGTTAAAGCTAAAGTTCCACAGTGGGGAATTTATTTCATAAATATATTTGTGCACATATGAAGTAGTAGACTTGTATTAGTCAGAAAACAATAGGTGATGCCATGGTAACCACAAAATCTCAGGGGCTTACCATGTGGACAGTTTATCTGTCACTCATGGAAGTCAGATGCTGGTGGGGCAGCAGCGCTCCTTCCTCTTGTAATGATACCATCTGAAACATGTGATTACTAAGGGGTCTGACAGTTGGAGAGAATGTAGGAGAGTTGCAGACAACAGTTTTAAGAGTCAGGCCAGAAATGGCTTATGCTAATTCTCTTCCTATCCCATTAATTAATTGAGACACGTGTCCCCATCCTACCTACACATGAGGTTGAAAATTTAGGGATACATCTATATTCAGTGAGTGTTAATGTCACTAGGTTTAGTTGTAAGAGGACATTATTAGAAACCCAAATACTCATCAGTAGGAAACTACTTAATAAGTTATGCTACATTCATACAGGGAAAGCTCTAAAAACAAGTGCTGATATGGGAAGATCTTGACAATATTATCATTAAGTGACAAAAAATTAAAATGCAGACAAGTATGTATGTTATCTTTTATATAAAAGAGTGAAATATTTGATTGGATGATAAAGAATATCTGAAAGGATACCTAAGAAACCAGTGACAATGTTTACTCATTTGGGGAAGGGGTTGGATTAGGTAGATGATCCTTTGAGACAGCCTAGTTCTATTTTAACCAATAACCCAGCCCAAACAAATGGTTTTGATATTTCATCTTTCCAACGACCAGTCTTTATATTACATTTCAATATTAACTATCAAACAATAGATATTTCATCATAACCTAATGAGCAATGAATTCAAGCATAATTGAAAGTCAACAAACTCCAAGACAAGCTAAGGGTGGAAGGCTAGCAGAGATGTGAATTTGTCTGAATACTTTCCGAGCATTTAATAGTATCACTACAGCTGATTGTATTCTGAGACTTCTTAATGGAAAGCAAACAAAACTAGATGCTGATTATTTTCCCTTGAATTGTTTCTTCCTACAAACCAAATTTAAACTTAGCTTAGGATTTTCTGTTAATGTTAAAAAAAAAAAAAAAGAAAGAAAGAAAGAAAAAGCCAAAGCAGCTGTTTGCAGTTTAGTATGCTAGAATTTGGCTCACAGTGGATTTTAAATTTTGTCTGCTACGGGGGTACAAACCATAAGCGCAACCTGCATTAGTTTTCCATTCTATGGGGATCCCAGTGCGTCACTGGAAATGAAGAAACAGCTTCACTTATCCAGTCATCCTCTCTGAATCTCAGCTTTCTTATCTATACAATAGGGATTTGGTATCTACCCAATGGAGTCTTTGTGAAGAATCAATTATGACATAATGTGTCTGTCAGAGATTTGTACACTATTAAGTGCTAAATATGAATTTTTCCAGGGAAGCTTTCCTTTGCACCTTAAATGAGACCTGGGTCTCCTGTTCATGTGCTCCCATTGTGCCATTCTTCTTCCAATATTTAGTTGTTTGCTTTTTGTTTTCCCTGCTAGCATGCAGTGCTTCGCACACTACTATGTTCTAAATGACTACTACAAGCCAGAGATGTAGTACAATATTTCAGTTTTGAATTAAATTGATGACTGCAAACATTCACCATCCCTCTCTTTGATTCATACTCTTTTCATAAGGTCAGCATTAAATACTAGAACCCCTCAAAGCAAAAATGACATCCATGACATTCATATGCCAATGGTCTTAGAGGCACAGGTTAATATTTGTCTTGTAGGTTGGCCGAATCATATTTTACTGATCATACTTACGATGTTCAAGGAATGTGATTTTTCACTGAGGTCAAATCCATTTTGGTCTATTCTTGTAATAATAAGAAAGTATTTGCAAGTATGTATTGAATACTTACTACGTATCAGACATTGTTTTTGGCAGTTTACATGTAATCCTTTCAACAACTCCATTGGGTAGATTCTGTTATTGTCCTCATTTTACAGAGAAGAAAATACAGACAGGTAAAACATCTTAGGTAAAATATCTTGTCCAAGTTTTTGTAGCTACTGTAGACAGAGCTAGGATTCTAATTCGGGCAGTTTGGGATCAGGAGCCACGTTCTTCACCCTTTGGCTGGACTTCTTTGTAATGATAAACTATTTTAATATAGCATAAATATAGTTGGAAATATACAATAGAACTGCCTATTAAATTTACTTCAAGATGAATATTTTTAAATAAAATATGGATGCAAATAAAAAGCCATTGGTACTCATGCATTTCTGGTGGCATAAGGTGACATTAAATTTTTGGTAAATAACTTAATAATATGTGAGATATAATGTGTACTCACTAAGAAAATGGCATAGAAATCAGATGGGATCGACTTTGAATCACTGTAGTTAAGGAAGCTAAATATATCAATATCTTTCACCATTGATCTCCATTCTGAGCGTTTGGTTTAAAGAAATTTCACAAAACATGAAGAAAAACTTGTTTAGCAAAGATGCATATGGTATCATTTATTTATTTATATATGAGTTTATCTTTTGAAAACATTCTTATTAGAAGATACATATATATAAAAAACATATATAGAAGAGTATATAAAATATGTGCAGTTTAAAAAATAATTATGAAGGCCGGGCGCGGCGGCTCAAGCCTGTAATCCCAGCACTTTGGGAGGCCGAGACGGGCGGATCACGAGGTCAGGAGATCGAGACCATCCTGGCTAACACGGTGAAACCCCGTCTCTACTAAAAAATACAAAAAAAAAAAAAACTAGCCGGGCGCGGTGGCGGGCGCCTGTAGTCCCAACTACTCGGGAGGCTGAGGCAGGAGAATGGCGTGAACCCGGGAGGCGGAGCTTGCAGTGAGCTGAGATCCGGCCACTGCACTCCAGCCTGGGCGGCAGAGCGAGACTCCGTCTCAAAAAAAAAAAAAAAAATAATAATAATAATAATAATAATAATAATTATGAAGTATCACTCTAAATCCTTTCTGTCTGTCTATGGCTAAGCACTACTCTGACTTTTGCAATAGTTATGTTCTTGCTTTTCTTTATAGATTTTGCCACCCTTCATTCTTTGACAGTTTACCTATTTTGAACTATATAGAAACAGAATCACACAAAATGTGACTTGCCTATTTCTCTTACCATTATATTGTGAGACTCAGCTATCCAGTTTTGTGTAGCAGTCGTTTCATTAACATTTAATACAAAGAGCTACATATTTGGCATTCTAGCTACCTTATTTTTGCTCTTAATTTGCCCAACCTGTTTTGTATTTCTTTTATTCTTTTTCTTCTTTTAGATTATTTTTAAAAATCACATAATTTATTTTTGTTTCCCTTTTTAAAAGTGGTCACCCTTGAAATTATAACGTGTTTACTTATCAAATTCTAAACCTAATTAATAATTTTACTCTACTTATTATTAATGTATACACACCATTAATACATTACTGTTATCATATTTTTACTCTGTTCAGTTTTTTTTTTTTTTTTTTTTCAGATAGAGTCTTACTTAGTCACCCAGGCTGGAGTGCAGTGGCAATGATATCGGCTCACTGCAACCTCCACTTCCTGGGTTCAAGCAATTCTGCCTCAGCCTCCCGAGTAGCTGGGATTACAGGCGTGCATCATCACACCCAGCCATTTTTAGTAGAGACAGGGTTTCACCATGTTGGCCAGACTAGTCTTGAACTCCTGACCTCAAGCGATCCACCCGCCTTGGCCTCCCAAAGTGCTGGGATTACAGGCGTGAGCCACTGCACCCGGTCTCAGTTTTTCAATCACACAAAGCATTGTTATTCTTTTATAAAATATATGTTCATTTGTTCATTTAGATTGATTCAGATATATGGCACATGACACTCTAGAATCACTTTCCTTCTGTCTATGGGGCATTTTTTTAGAACATTCTTTTTTTTTTTTTTTTGGAAATGGAGTCTCGCTCTATTGTCCAGACTGGAGTACAGTGGCATGATCTCGGTTCACTGCAAGCTCCGCCTCCCGGCTTCACGCCACTCTCCTGCCTCAGCCTCCTGAGTAGCTGGGACTACAGGTGCCCGCCACTAAGCCCGGCTAATTTCCTGTATTTTTAGTAAGATGGGGTTTCACCGTGTTAGCCAGGATGGTCTTGATCTCCTGACCTCGTGATACACCTGCCTTGGCCTCCCAAAGTGCTGGGATTACAGGCTTGAGCCACTGTGCCCGACCTAGAACACTCTTTAGAGAAGGTTTGCTGGTGCCAAAGTCTTTCAGTTTTTTTTTCTCTGAAAATATTTTTAGTTAGCCTTCATTTTTAAAGACAAAAGTTATAGCATGAGAGTTATTTTCTCAATATATGTTGAGATATACACTGCTTTCTCTGTGTCCCTCCCCCTCAGCCACCCTACCACTCTGCTATTAGGATGGCTCTTTCTCATTTTCACCATGCTATGTCTGGGTGCAGACTTTAAAAAAAAATCTGTTTAGAATTCATGTTTCTCCTTGAATCTCTGTATTTGTGCATTTTATCAATTCCAGAAACTTCTAGCTTACTTCCCCCCCCCCACTTGAGATGGAGTCTTGCTCTGTCGCCCAGGCTGGAGTGCAGTGGCACGATCTCAGCTTACCTCTGCCTCCTGGGTTCAAGCTATTGCCCTGCCTTAGCCTCCTAAGTAACTGGGATTACAGGCGTGCACCACGCCCAGCTAATTTTCATATTTTCAGTAGAGATGGGATTTCATCCTGTTGGTCAGGCTGGTCTCAAACTCCTGACCTTGTGATCCATCCACCTCGGCCTACCAAAGTGCTGAGATTACAAGTGTGAGTCACTGCACCTGGAGTTACCTTTTCAAATATGGCCTCTGCCACATGCTGTATGTCCTCTCCTTCTGTAATGCCTGTTGGATACTCACCAGTCCTCACCTAGCTCAATGTCCCCTCGC
The DNA here is from genome assembly GCF_049350105.2 of Macaca mulatta. NCBI lineage: Eukaryota > Metazoa > Chordata > Mammalia > Primates > Cercopithecidae > Macaca > Macaca mulatta. Next base: position 84,927,022 of record NC_133419.1, read on the forward strand.
TTCTCATAGTTCCCACCTTTTTGCCCCTGTGAATTCTGGATAAATTTTCTGGGCTAGTTGATTCACTTTCTTTAGCTTTGACTAATTTGCTGTTTTACTTCTCAACTTGCTTTTAATTTCAATTTATTTATTTTATTAAAGTTCTCTTTATTTGTGTTTTTCAAGTCACCTGGACAGTTTTTACAATTTCCTGTACTGCTTATTCAAGTTTGTCTTTAATTATTTTAAACAATAAGTGTTTTATAATGCATATCCCACAATTCCAATACGAAGTCTTTGTAGGTTGATTTCAAAGCTTAAATTCATTTGGTTACAAATGCTGTCAGGGCAGAAGTGACTTTAGTGCAACATCAACCCTCTGGACTCCTGTCTTCACTTAGGTTTCTTTCTTCTTTTGCTTTTTTTCCTTTTTGGAGACAGGGTCTCATTCTGTCACCCAGGCTGGAGCGCAGTGTTGTGATCTCGGCTCACTGCAGTCTTGACTTCCAAAGCTTAAACAATCCTCCCACCTCAGCCTATTGAGTAGCTGGGACTGCAGATGCACACCATCACACCTTTCTAATTTTTGTATTTTTTGTAAAGGTGGGGTTTTGCCATGTTGCCCAGGCTGGAGGTTTCTGCCTGATAATGCTTAATTATCTTGTTAGTTGTCTGGTACTTTGAAGGAATTCATTTTTTAAATAACTAGATTTAATCATTCCACAATGTATATATACCTCAAAATACCATGTTGTACATGATAAAAGCATACAATGTTACTTGTCATTTTAAAATAAATAAATAAACATTTTGTTTGTTTTAAAATACATTGTATCCAACATTTTTAGCTGTGGTCAAAGGGATGGTTGATCCAAGAAACGTAGTTCACTATATTGTCAGAAACAGAAGTCCTTGTTTTGAAAGGTTTAATAATTCAGCTGCCCAAGGGCAATGGGCTAGACTAATCATTCACATATTTTCCCCTATTATGTTTATAGAAACATTACGAGGCATCAAACAATAAGAAGTCTAATAAAAGGTAGCCTGCTCTGAGTATTTTGACCTGGAAATTAGGAGTTTTGAGTGTTCTTTCAGGCCACTGACATTCTACCATGTGATGTTAGAACTTACTTACTTATTGCTTTTCCCACTTGTAATTTAAAATTAAAAAATACATATATATTTACTTATAGCTCCACTTTTCCCATAAATCAAATCTCAGCTAAATGAAGAGTTTCTAGGAAGGACTTTGAAGATACTCTATATATTCAAAGAACTGTACTGGGTTTATATGGGCTACATAGTTTTATAGTTAATTTTCATTGCAAAAATGAGAGACACTACCAGTGAAAGTCCTTAACGATCTCTTCAGAGGAAGTTTTCATAAAAGATACTTAAAAAACTAAATACATGGTGGAATTGTTTTTATTTTTCCATAAGAAACATTCTGTACCAGACAGCACAACACAATTTTTTTTTTTTTTTCCCTGCATGGGCACTGAATGAGAACTCTTGTATTTAATTGTGATAAATTCATTCAAACTCAAGCCTCAATCTTTTACATGTTTTGCAGGGTCTGTGATTTGTGTGCATGCGTCAAAGAGAAAGCACATTTCACTGAAATTAAGGAGAGAAAAACTTCACTAAGCCCTCCTGCCTAAGAGGTACAACTCGGCCTCTTTCCTGTTACAGATGAGATGAGAGACTTGGTGAAAACAAGCTTTCTTGTGAGTCATCCTTAATGCCATTGGGAAAACAGGCATTGCATTCCAGTGGACTGGGCAGCTAAGAACCCTCACCCCCACAAAATGGAAAATCTGTAAAGTTCTTTTGATTCCCACAACCAGAGATACTCCTCTTCTCGTTCAACTCTTTTATTTTGTGACTGCACAACATCTATTCTGAGAATAGCTTAAGGGTTTGGGACCCAAAGATCCTAAATTTAAGGGGGTGGAAAAGGTTTAATAGTAAATGTCACATGCATGAATGTCCTTTATGCTGCATTTATTCATAGTAGTCATCATTTATTGAATACTTCCTATGCAGTATGCATTATCTCACTTCTATCATTATTGATGCTTTCCTGTTAAGTACCTTGATTCCTAACTAATGAATGAAAAAATTTAAAGATAAGGAAAACAGGAAAAAGACCTCAAGGAGGATAAATGGCTAGGAAGAGTAAAGGCAAATTTGAACTAGGACTGATATGACTACAAAACCCTTGCTTTCAGGTATTATACACTCTGCCTCTCTTTAATTTCTTGAGGGAGAAATGTTTTAAAAATCAGAAAAAGGAAATGGGAATTATACTGACTAATAAAATTATCAGTTCATTCTAAATTATAAACTTCTATCTGAGACAATGCTATGTGCTCACCAAATTGTTTTATTGTTTTCCTGGACCCACAGATGATGAATTTTCTCAGCCTTGTTTGCAATTATTTTGGCACCATTTATTGTGTTCTGGCCAATGGAATGTGAACAGAGATGACATGGCCATGTCCAGGCCTCCTCATGAAACCACTTGTGCAATTCTCCATGCCCTCTCTCTATTTTTTGGCAATCTTAGAAGTCAATTGATGAAAGTGGCAATGACAAAAATGGAAGGAGCAGAGGTTTCTGCATGACTATGTGGTCAACAGCCCTATGGCCAACTCAGTTGAACACTGATGCGAGAACTATAAGTCTTTATTGCACTGTCACTGATGTTTGTTGTGTTACCACAGTTAGCTTGCATTGCCTCACATACTGCCTTTTAACCATGATAAACTATATTCAAAAGAGCCACTAATGTCACGCTGACATTTCCAGTTTCTTCTCTACTTTTAAGGATTCAAGCTTATTCCTAGATTGTATACGTTGTAATAACTACTGGTCTAGTTTAGGAGAAAAGGCTTTTGTCAGTCTGTGGAAATTAACAATGTTTTCATCAGGAACACATGAACCATAATATGTTTTGATGCAAAAATCAATTATACATAAACTCTTTCTTCACACTGCTTTATTTTTATAACAATGGATTCTCTCTAAGGACAGATTGGACTGTGGGAATCTAAGTGATAACTGTTATTTAAAGCAGCTTAGATCTGAAAGGGTTCCTTGTACTTTTGCTACAATTCTTTTAACCAGTTGATATACAGGGCTTTGGCAACATATAACAAGAACCGTAAAACAAATATGATTATGACAAGATAATTGTAATGGATTCATCAGATCACCTGCAGAGGGAGTGCTGGCCAAGTGTTATGTTTGAAAGCTCTTAAAAAGGGAGTGTATGGGTAGCTTCAGAGGTACTGCAAGAACAAGGAGGAAACCAGAAAGCAAAATTGTCAAGAAACAGGAGAAAGAGAAGACAGATATTAGTGGTACTATAAAGAATAGAGTAGAGGTCATACTGGTATCTAAGGTTTTGGAAGTAATCATCAAAATTAATGATGACCAGGAAGGCAGAAAGGACTACTGTTCTTTATCCACTGGTACCCTGAAAACTGGGTACCTTATGAGTATTTTTTAAGACCCACCCCTCAGCCTTAATATAGGATTTACAATAAATGCATTTGCAATACTCATTTCCTTATTGATTAAAACCTCTGTTCATGTTAAGAATGTGTTAAACAATGCAGTAGTATAGGTGATATCCCCAGGTATTTTAGATGGACAGCAAATGTAAATAAAACAAAATAAACCACACATACCATTCACACTCCAGTGAAAAAAAGAGTTGGTGATGGGTTTACACAATTCTTACTGTGTAAAATAAGCTATCATATGATCTGTGTTGTAACATCAGTTGCAATATTCTGGCTCAGCCCAATTTATGAAGCACAATATGTATTCTATACCCAGAATTACTGTGGACCCAAAACACTCTCAGTAAAGGAGTAGCTTAAAGAGCTGATTTTAATTTTCTATTTAGGATCCTACAGTGAATTCATTTTCAGAACTCTATGACACTTTCTCAGTTCCAGTTTCATATTTTCACTTTTTAGTATGCATAGTATAGATAAGAAAAAATTACAGTTGGTGTTCAAAAAAATGAAGGAGTCATTAACAATTAATTATGAGCTTAATTGTGTCTTTCATGAGGTACACACATCTCTTAGTCTAAACAAATATCAGAGCCTTCTTAAGACAGATCATCATATGAAAATAGAGACTGAAAATGCCTGGAATGACTTTCCCTGTGTATCTTCTTCACTACCCTGCTGGTATTCCTTCTTCTATATGTCAGCTTTACCCCTCCTGAGAAGCTACGTCTGGCCTCTTCAGGGGACTCCTTTTAAATCACATAGCCCTTTGTAGACACTTTCATTCAGAGTGTCTCAAATTGCATTATGTGCTTGTTTCCTCCTCCACTAAATGGTGGACTTCTAGAGGATAGGAGCCATGATGGAACTAAAAAATATTTATTTATTTATTTATTTATTTATTTATTTAAGAAGGAGTCTCGCTCTGTCACCCAGACTGGAGTGCAGTGGTGTGATCTTGGCTCACTGCAACCTCTGCCTCCCGAGTTCAAGCGATTCTCCTGCCTCAGCCTTCTGAGTAGCTGGGACTACCACCACACCTGGCTAATTTTTGTATTTTTAGTAGAGACAGGGTTTCACCATGTTGGCCAGGCTGGTCTCAAATTCCTTACCTCAGGTGATCCACCCACCTCAGCCTCCCAAAGTACTGGGATTACAGGTGTGAACTTAACCCATGATAGCATTTTGACAATCAATAAAAGTTTGTTTCATTAACATAAGTCACTGGACTTTTTGTTTTGTTTTGTTTTCTGGTTCTACAACAATTCAAGGGGCTTGCCTATGCTTGAATTTTGGTCTCATCCATAAACCCAAAACCTTTGTTGAGCAGATCTGGCCCACTACATTTGGTTGTACGCATGTCTACTGACGCTACCTACCCTGTTTGTCAGTATATTAACTGCTAGAAATATTTTGTTCCTTGCCTATCAAGGCAAGTCTGATTCCTTCAACTATGGTAGATCCTCAACAGCTCAATCAATACATGTTTGAAAATTCTGCTGTGTTTACCTATTGGGGGGACACTAAAACAAAAATAGCATCTTTCCCACATTCAAGGATCTTATAAATGGCTTGGGAAGGCAAGAAATTTAAATGTAAAAATATAAGCCCCCAGTTACGAGAGTGAGATTATGACCAATAATTTTAGCTTTGTTTAGTGCTTTATAATTTCAACAGAGCATTCATATGTATGATCTTATTCAATACTCACCATCCCTTGATATATTAGGTCTACCCAAAGTAGGCATATTTCATAAAATAAACATGTTATTTATTGGCTGAATAAGTTAGGTGTCATTCCTATCTTACAAAAGAAGAAACAGAGGTGTATTAAGATTAACTAGACCATACAGCTCACTGGTGAGGCAAAGCCAAGACTGGAAGTAAAGACTGCTGGCTCAAATCTAGTTCTCTTTTCACTTTGCCAATTTCCTGCTTATTTCAGGGATTCAGTGCTAATTTGTTTGTCTCTCCAACATGTCTTCTTAGGCTCCTATGCCAACTCTAACAGGAAAACCCTCCTTACCAAATTATTTACTGATAATTACCCAAACACTTGAATATCACAATTGCCTTATCACCAAAAGTGCAAACCAGACTTGGAAACTAAGTTTCTTCTTTTCAAGTGATTCCTCACCCTTTCCCTTTCTGGTTAAAATTATTGGATTCTATTAGCACACAGTAAAAATATATATATATAGATGCCAGGCGCGGTGGCTCACGCCTGTAATCCCAGCACTTTGGGAAGCGGAGGCAGGTGGATCACGAGGTCAAGAGATTGAGACCATCCTAGCTAATATGGTGAAACCCCTTCTCTACTAAAAACACACACAAAAAATTAGCAAGGCAGGGTGGCGGGTGCCTGTAGTCCCAGCTACTCAGGAGCCTGAGGCAGGAGAATGGCGTGAACCCAGGAGGCGGAGCTTGCAGTGAGCCGAGATAGTACCACTGCACTCTAGCCTGGGCGACAGAGCGAGACTCTGTCTCAGAAACAAACAAATAAATATATATATACACACACACATACACACACACACACACACACACACACACACACACATATATATAGAGAGAGAGAGAGAGAGCGCGCGCGCAGATTTAGGCACTGCTTTTTTTTTTTTTTTTTGTATGTTTAGGGATTTTTTTCCATAATATTTTGATTATAGTTGTGTGTGTGTATTTTTTTTCTAAATAACAGATAATAGTCTTAGTATCAAGAGTATAGAATTCTCATTCTGAATGACTAACTTTCCCTCTACCCTGTCTACTACAATAACATAGCAGCATCATCGTCATCATCACCATCACCAACCTCCTCCTCCTCCTCCTCCTTTCTGCCAACATAATTAACATTCATTGAGCACATAACATGTATCAAACACATGGTTGATTCCTTCACTTAATCTTCATAATAGCCCTATTGGGTTAGTATTTCTGTTTCATTTTATGGTTGAGAAAACTGAACCCTGAAGAGATTAAATAGCTTTCCTAATGTCAGACAGAAAGCAAGTTATTTATCAGGTAAAATCACAAAGACCTACATAGATCAGCTCCCCCCATAGAAGATGCATAGTATATTAAAGAAGACTATAAGTTCTTCAAGAGCAGAACCTTGCAGATTCTCTTACCATATGCCCTCACAACACCCTGTACTTTTCCTGCATGGAAAAGTATTCTTATACACTTTTCACGACTTATTATTATATATTTATTTTTGTAATCATTTGTTTACTATCTTCTCTCCACCCTCAACCCCTGGACTGTTCCTTCAGTGAGGACAAGGGCTGTTTCTATATTGCTTACTTCTGTTCACCCAGTGGTTAGCAGAGTGCCTAACGTGGTAGGCACTCTATAAATACCCATTAAATAAATGACTCTGCTTTGGCCCTATTGTCAAAGAAGCTTCATTGAGGATTTCTTTAGTACATTTAATTAATATTTTGGTACTCAATGTAAATATCTATGGAGTTCACTTCTGGCAGAAGATAAAAGTACACTGGACCCAGCAAGAGGATTATTTTGGGTGGTGACCCTAAATAACTTTACTACACTCTAACTACAGATACACTTTTGAAGACAACTGAGTCATCTTTTTAGCAGCTTTTATTTGCATGTTTGGCATGTTTGAAGCAGATGAACTTTCATAAAGTATAGACACTGATATGAATTTCAAGAACATAAATTGTACTTTTCTAAGGAGTGACCTATACATCTTGAAAATTATGTTTTTAATGTCAAAAGTGAAATGGAGCCTTGTTTTTTCTTAGTACATGGGAGTTTTCAGATAAGCCATGCCTCTCTCTAATCCAATGGCTTAATCAAAAACTAAATACCTGAAAATGTTTTCCATCAGAAGGAATTTTGAAACTGTGGGGAAGAAGGGATAATGAAATAAAAACTTTGTGTAGGCAGAAGAACTAAGAGGCATTATTTTAGCCTAACCAGTAGGCTAGTATTTTAACAGGAATAAAATTTATCTATATTATTTATCCCTCTCAATCCTCTACCACAGTGAGGGCAGTTATTGCTAAAGAACAAGTTCAAGGTCATTGCATGATTAAGGTTTGGAGTCAGGATTTGTCTCTAGGTTTGATGGGAAATTTAAAGCTGAGAGATATTAAGTGGCAACATAGATTATACTGCTGATAAATAACAGAGATAAATTCAAATTTTGCTCCTTGTGGTCCAAATCCAGGGCTTTTTCCACTACTGGCACTGCCTTTTCATTCACATCATTTCATGGTTAGTCCTTCATGTCAAAACAAAAAAAAAAAAAAATGTAAAAAGGTTGGCAATAAAAAAAATAACTCAGTCGGGTATGGTGGCTCACGCCTGTAGTTCCAGCTCTTTGGGAGGCCGAGGCGGGCGGACCACGAGGTCAGGAGATTGAGACCATCCTGGCTCACACAGTGAAACCCCATCTAGACTAAAAATACAAGAAATTAGCCCGGTGTGGTGGTGGGCACCTGTAGTCCCAGCTACTCTGGAGGCTGAGGCAGGAGAATGGTGTGAATCCAGGAGGCGGAGCTTGCAGTGAGCCAAGATCAGGCCACTGCACTCCAGCCTGGGAGACAGAGCATGATTCCGTCTCAAAAATAAATAAATAAATAAATAAATAAAATAAAAATAACTCATAGAATTCATTACGTATCTTACATGTTGTATTAATAGCATAAGCTTTATATAACAGAAAAGGAAGAATTCCATTCCCTTATCCCAATTCTCTCTCTCTCTCTCTCTCTCTCTCTCTCTCTCGCTCTCGCTCTTGCTCTTTCTCTCTCTGGCTATAGTATATAGTGGTATAATGTGTTCTCAGACTGTTTTTTTAAGTATCTGATATTTCACCATTCTCAAGTTTATTTTCCAGAAGATATCCTCTATCAGTAGGAACAGATGGTTCAGTTGATTGCTAATAGAACATGGAGATAATTGTTAGTAGGTTAACATTTAAAATACAGTCCATTTTGGAGTCACTCAAAAACTGTGGTAGTGACAAAGCTATTCATAGCATGTAGGCAAGATATCATGTGGTTATCAGTCTGTATTCCAGAGCACCAAATTCATACCCTACCTCAAAGATTTGTACCAAAGACCAAATAAAATGAAGTATTGACAATGCTGTGAAGTCTTTAAACTGTCCCCAGGTTCCCTGACAGTCAATCAATTGCCTATTACTGTTCATTTTACCTCCATGTCTTTTGTATCCTTTACATTCCCACTGCCACTACCCTCATTCAAGCCATGATTGGCTCCAGCCAAATCTTTTGTGCTAGACTACCAACCTTTCTCATTCCCTCCAACCTCTATTCTTTTCAATCACTGTTATATGTTCCTCCCTGATTAACCTCCTTAAAAAACAGCTATAAGCATGCACTTGTGGGCTCAAAATCCTTCAATGACTCCTACTAGCTTACCCAATAAAATTCACATAGTGCAATGTCCAAACCCTTCAACTCTAACTTCTACTCTTCAATCTATTTCTCACTCATTTGATTCAGGTGTCTGTCCCATACTTTAGCCAGAATTACTGACTTGCTGTTCCCCAGACATCACTTTTGCTTTCACATCTCCCTGACCTCCTAAATGTTGGTCTTCTGTTGAAAATAATATTGATAACTCACAGTTCCTATTCTTGCCTACTGGATTCCAACCTTCTTTTCAAAGCCACGTCCAAAGCCACATCTTCCATTAATCCTTTTCCAACATTTTTAACAGAAGATAATCTTCCTCTTCTGCATTTTTATCTGATATTTTTATATCACTCTCATCCTTTCTTTTTTTCACTCCATCTACTTTTGCCATACTCCAATCCAGTCTCTGAATTTCAAACTGTAGTATTGCTTTACTGTGTTTATAACCCTTACTGATTTCTCATTGCTCTGGGGAAGAGCAAAAGCCTTGATGTCTATCCTTGCTGGCCTATAGCATTCTGCATGATATATCTTTGTATGCCACTCTCGTCTCATGTTCTCCTTGCTGCTCTCATCGTCTCATGCATTCATCTTTTAATAAGACATGCCCTTTTTTGTCTTAAGGCCTTTATACATGCTGTTTCCTCTGTCTAGACACCTCCTCCCCATCTCCACCTTTTCCTACCTAGTTCATTTCTACTCAGCCTTCAAAACTCAATTCAAATATCACCTCTTTGAGAAAGCTTTCCTCAATTCCTAGACAAAGTTAGCACTCCCACCTAGCTTTTCATTGTAGTACATGCCACAGTCATGTTTGCTTTCTCAGCTGGTGTGGAAGGATGGAAACTCTGCTTGTCTTATTTTCTATTGGACCCACAGTGCCGAACACAGTGCCTACATCTGTAGTAGCTATTAGGTAAATATGTGTCCAGTAATTTAAATATAAGTAGAATATACATTAGATATCTATGTACAGGATGACTTAAAATTTTGTGTTTGCCTTATTTCCTATCTTTCTCACCATGCTATAAACTCCGTGATTTACTTTTGTACCTGCAACAACTCAACTCTCTATAATTAGTATGTGCAAAGGAAATATGTGTTGAACAAGAGAAAAATGAAGGAAGGTAGAAATAAACAGACTAGTAAAACATCAGGTCTAACTTTTCATGTAATTTCCAAATCCTCATGCCTTTTAGAATATTTTAACATTTCTAGATATGAAAAATAACCTAATGTCATTTACATTTTATAGACCAATAGCCTAGTGTTTATTGAATGCTGATGTTTACTGAGGGACAAAGAAGGAAGGAAACAAACACTATCATATTAGGGAAAAGGGACAATGTTGATATCTAACACCCAGGTTCAAAGGATATGAATATCCTCTTTATTCTTATAATAAGGAAGAGGAGGGAAAATAATTCATTAATAGGGACAGGCAAAGGACAAAATGAATGAAAACAGTGCTTGAAGGAAAAAAAGAAACAATTGTTTCATTATCTTTCAGTTACAAAAAGATATCAAAATATTTATCTGTTTTATGTTAGCAATTTTCAGTTTAGTAATACAAGGACTGCCTTGCAGCTGTAGTATTCTTTCCACAGCCAACCTTAGTATCTTCATCATTATTTCCTTTCTTCGATGTAAATGAGCCCCTGGAAGACCAAGCACCATACATTCATATACTCTTTACTTCCTATTATCTCTGCCTGGCATGCTCTATGTGTGATCTTGGGCAAGTCACTTCTGTCTTCTGCACAATGAAGGGGACAGTCTGGTCTCTATGATTCTTTTCCTATAGAATATTGTATGATTGGAAGCCTTGCCTTGCTATAAGTTTTGGTCCATGACTGCTGGTGCTTTGATTTCATACATTCCATATTTACTATCTAACCTATTGAATGCCAGGAAATGTTCTAAGTGCAAGGCATAAAAGGATAAAACAATGATCTTAAAAGACAAAATCTTTGACCCTCAGAGCTACCTTCTAGTGGAAAGAGACAGACAATAAACAAGATGAATGAAATATGTGAAATAATAGAGACTGGAAAGTACTAAGGGAAAACAAAGCTAAAGGATGGGACTAGGAATGTGGTGGGAATGTTATTGAACAAGTACGCAGGAAGGTCTCACTAAGAAGGTAATATATAAAGACTCAATTTACAATTTTCTAGTTGTCTGCCCTTGTCTCCTGGGAATTGCTTGTAACTTAGTTCAGTTACATATTTGAGGATCCCTTCTTCTTTGCCTTAAATCTGACTGTCCCTGCTCATCTCTATTGCCATAACCTTGGTTCCATCTCTGCCATCCCTTGCCAAGACCATAAGCAATGGCCCCCTTCTTGGTAACACTGTTATTATTCACTCTATACTCCCATCTTCCCTTCTTTTCTGCCAAGAGTGTCATTTTCTTTACAAGCAACTCTAGTGTTACCTGAATTCTGAAAATTCCCCAATTATTTTTTTCATTGATCTCTGAAAATTCCTCCTACTGCCCTAGTTGTCACCACACTTAACCCCTTATTACTTGAATATGCCCATTCCTTAACTCCATATCTACCTACAAACACAGGTCTCTCTTCTCTGTCTGTCATTGCCCTGTCTGTCTATCTAGCAAACTGCTACCTGACCTTTTTTGTTGTTGTTTTTCTTGTTTTTGTTTGTTTGTTTATTTGAGACAGCGTCTCCCTCTGTTGGCCAGGCTGGAGGGCAGCGGCGTAAACAGGGCTCACTGCAGCCTTAACCTCTTGGGCTCAAATGGTCTTCCTGCCTCAGCCTCTCCAAAGTAGTTGCAAGTACAGGTGTATACCATTATACAATGTTAATTTTTGTATTTTTTGTATTTTATTTTATTTTATTTTGTTTGTAGAGATGGGGTTTCACCATATTGGCCAGGCTGGTTTTGAACTCTTGGGCTAAAGGAATCCACTCACCGTGGCTTCCCAAAGTGCGAGGAATGAGCCACCACATCCAACCTACCTTCCTTTTAAGGCTCTGTTCAAATAATTCCTCTTGGCCTGCCTTTTTCATTTCTGGAGGGAGCAGAATTCTTGCTCCTCCATTCTCTCTGTATTTTTCACATATCTCTCTGCCACATTTATTCCATTGATTTGTGATTATCAGTTTCCCTGTTTTTCAGTATCCTTCCAGAGTACATTCCTTATTAATTCATATTTTGAATGTGGTAAACCCTCAATGAAATTGACAAGGACAGAGAGAGAAGAGGGGTAAGGTGAGAGAAGAAAAGGAGACAGTCAGTTGTCGAAGATGGGCAGTTCACAGATAGGAGAAATCATTGCTTCCTAAAAGCTGTGAATTAGAAGAAACCTTAAAGTGGCCCAAATTCTAAAACTTTAGGCCTCAGCATTAACCTACCTTCCACTATTCAAGCCCTGACCTTTTGTCCCAGTTATCATAACTGGGATTCTGCACCTCAGCCCCCACCTGGTGCCCCAGTTCTGATAACTCGCCTTCTGTCTTGCTCTTCTCTGCCTGAATCTCTCTTTTGGAGACATGCCTAATATGTCAGGCTCTCCAAACCTGGAAGTCTATCTTGCTTTTGTTTCCCCCACCCCTCCCATTTCTCCCTTTTTAATCTCTGCCCTGCCTATGAACCCAGGCAGGTGGCCAGGACCCTGCTAATCCCTGACAGACTTCCATGATTCCGACTTCTGAGCATTACATGCTCCTGGGTTCTTTTGTTGCCTTTCACTGCCTGCCTACTGTGGTCACTATCTCTCCCATCCTCCATACCATCTGACTGTTTGGATGACCACCTGCTCTCTAAGGCCATAGTTTTTGGATTTCACTCTTTGCCTGTTTCCGTGGCCTGCTTCCCAAAAACCTCTGGACCTAGGTCAGGTTATGTTGTTTTTACTGTTTCTTTCTATTTTTAGATCCTGGACCTACCTTCATTCCTACCCTGCTCTGATAGGACTGGTGACACTTTAATAAAAAAATAGGGTCTTGAGGATGTCACTGGATTTGTCCGGTTTACTTTAACATATCTTATAGCATTTGGATACAGGGGATATTTATTTGCAGTGCTAGTCTAACACTCTCATTTCACAGAGAAGGCACTGAAATTCAAAAGGTAAAGTGACTTTTTTTTAAGGCTGCACAGATAGCCTGCAGTAAAATGACATCTAGAGCCCAGGCTTCCTGTGTCACAGTCAAGAACTGTCCTTTCACTATATTCTATCATCACTGTGGACCTACTCTTTACAAATTAAAACGTACTGCAAAACAAGGATTATAGAATCACCTGTAGCTATCTTGAAGAAATGAGGGTATTAACCTATAGCCTTTACAAGTTAAACAGATCCTACTAGATTATCCTTTTTCAAGGACATAGATGTATGTGAAGAACTAGGAGGAGACAACAGCTTTAGTTTATCCCAGAGAGAACAATATTTTAAAATTTTTATTCAGGGTGCCAATGAGCTCAGAAAAGATGACCTGGGGATTCAGAGAAATTAATCAATTAAAAGAAGGAAAAAAATCAGAAATTAGTTATTAATGAATCAACCAATGGGACAGAAGTGGTATTCCAAAGGCGACATACTTGAGACCAATGTCTTTATAAAAAAAATAATGTAATCTGTGGCCAAGAAGAAGAAATGGAATATATGCCCTATATGTTTGTCTAGTGAAATGACAACTTGCACATGTTATTTAAGACAATTAACCAGCCCCTTGCTTGGGACTCAGGGTTGCATTAAACAAGGTCTTCATCTTGATGAGCTTAAAGTCAATCTGGGGCTATAGCTGTGTGCACAAATAATTATAATTCAAGGAAGAAATGATATAGATAAAAATGCAATGAAATTATTGCAGAAGTGACTTTTTCCTACCAAGTTGGACTAGCAAGAGCTTCATGAAAGCAAGCACATCTGCAATTGCACAGGTAGACCTGACCTAATGAGCCATGATAAAATCTTGAGGGTCGCCCTGGAGGTCACTGATCTTTCACCACTTATATCCAGGCAGTCACCAAGTCTTTCCATTTCAAGACCTAAAATATTTTACAACTCAGCATTTTCCCTTGTGCTGTTGTCTTAGTTCAGGGCCGCCTCTTTCTCTGTAGATGTCTACAGCAAGACCCTTGCTCATCTTGCATCTACAGTCTCACCTGCCTTCCATTCATCCTCCACACTGCTGACAGAATGATCTTGCTGCTAATCTGATCACGTCACTCTAAAGTTTGAAATCCTCTGATGACTCACCATTTACAAAGGCCTTCAATGATCTGGCCGCTGTTTACTGCTCAAGTCTCATCTCCTACTCTTTCTTTCCTTGCACATTATGTTCTAGCAATATTGAATTCCTTGTACTTCCTCCCTTCCCCCTGCCCCAAGAAAGCTCTCCTCTTTTATATCACCATGATTCTGTCCTGGGCACTTCTCTATTCTGCTCTATGAACCAGAGTACTAACCAGAGTACATGATTAACAGACCAGCCATTTAGCAATTAGGATGAATCATATGCACTTCAGGACTTAGAAGGGCCGTTTATACCAGAGGTTCTCTCTCCTCCACAGTATCTCCCTACCAATAGCCTGCAACCCTAATCAGTGGCAAGAGTGGGATCCTAAACTTCTGTGTGGCTCTTTGTTTGAAGGCTTTTGTCGAGTAGGAGTGGTATCAGCAGAGAAATGATGAAAGCCAGTTATAGGGAAGGTAATATGATAATAAAAAAGAAAATTAACATTCCTTAAATACATACAACATGCTACACACATTAAATACAATACTTTCTTTTTTCTTTTTTTTTTTTGAGACGGAGTTTTACTCTGTCGCCCAGGCTGGAGTGCAGTGGCCGGATCTCAGCTCACTGCAAGCTCCGCCTCCCAGGTTTACGCCATTCTCCTGCCTCAGCCTCCCGTGTAGCTGGGACTACAGGTGCCCACCACCTCGCCCAGCTAGTTTTTTATATTTTTTAGTAGAGACGGGGTTTCACCATGTTAGCCAGGATGGTCTCGATCTTCTGACCTCGTGATCCGCCCGTCTCAGCCTTCCAAAGTGCTGGGATTACAGGCTTGAACCACCGCGCCCGGCCTAAATACAATACTTTCTACATGTACCACACTTAATCCTTACAATAAGTTAAAAATCTTTGTTCCATTTTAAAGATAAAGACAATAAGGTTTATGTAAACTGATTGCTTCTCCATTACTTAGTGAGTAGGGAGGAAAGGATCCCAATCTAAGTTTTTTTCTCTTCCTATCACCTACCAATTTGGAGACATTGTAACCATGTCTCCAAATTGCTTTCTGAATCATTCCAGATCAATATGTTTAATTTAGTTTTAGTGCAATTATAGATGTATTTTTTTCTGATTATCTGAAAATGGTTCATTTGTATGTTATAAATGTAGCACAATTCCTCCCTCCCTTCACCAGGAAGGCCAGAGACGCAAAGACAGAGCACAGACCATACAAGCAGCTTCTAATCTCTCCCTTCTTGATATGGAGATTAGAATTGTGACTTTTCGAACTCATGTTGACTCAAGAGGCTATTCAATGTAATGTCATCCTTTTAGAGAAAAAATAAACAGAAATATCATACAGCACATGAATGACAAAGCTAGGACTGGAAGGTAACTCCTAGGCGAGAAAAGCTAACCACTGACTGAACCCTGATGGCTGAACATTCTCATATGTTGCTTCTGGTAATCTTAACCACAAACATGTGAAGTGGGTATTGTTATCTCTACATTACAAAGGAGAAGGTGAGGCTCAGAGAGGTTAAATGACTCATGCCAAGTGGCTCAGAGGGATTAAATGACTCACTCCAAGTCATGTATCTGGTTAGGCATGATAGATCAAGGATTAAAACTTAGGACTCACACTGTCAATCTGATGGCATCAACCCCACTCCCCATGAGCATTTTAATCTTCATTTTCAAATATCCAGAGATATTTGAAATATAGCACAATTCCTTCCAGGACCAATAGAGGGGCTTGTATGAGAAATGAAGGCCTTGTGACTGGAAAGTCATCAATTTAGACAGCTTCTTTCTTGGCTTATTCAAAAAAAAAGAAAAAAGAAAAAATATATAGAAAACACCTATCAATGACTCTATTACATACACAATCATTTTTTAAAAACCGCATAAACTTTTTTTTTTTTTTGAATTGGAGTTTCGCTCTTGTTGCCCAGCTGGAGTGCAATGGTGTGATCTCAGCTCACTGCAACCTCCGCCTCCCAGGTTCAAGCGATTCTCCTACCTCAGCCTCCCAAGTAGCTGGGATTACAGGTGCCTGACACCATGCCTGGCTAATTTTTGTATTTTTAGTAGAGACGGGATTTCACCACATTGGCCAGCCTGATCTCGATCTGCTGATCTCAGGTGATCCACCCGCTTCAGCTTCCCAAACTGCTGGGATTACAGGCATGAGCCACCATGCCCAGCCAACTTTAAAAATTTTTAAGAGCTTATGCATCTTATGTTAATGTTCTTAGAATATTGTTATTTATTGTCTTTTATGTAGAATATCATTTTCCTGTTCGTTGTGCTTTAAAAACAGTGACTGCTAATTTCTAAAAATAAAATCAAATAAAAACCACATACCCTGCTCCATACATCTAAATAAACCAGAGCTATGCAGTGAAAAGGCAGAACACAGCTTTTCAGGAATCAGAGGTAGAATTTCACCCTGTGGAAAAACATATACCATGCTAAAGACTGCAGAATTTTACTTCTATCATTTAGAAGACTCCAAGGGCAAGATAAATACATGAAATGCTGATTCTAAAAATCCTTGACAAAACAGCAGTCTAGAAATTAATATTTACCACATTTGCAGTGTTCCTGCCACAACAGCTCCTTATATGCTGATGTTTATGAATACAAATTTAGTGGCACTGTGGACATATATTATCTTTTCAGAAAATAACAAGGTAGGCAGGTGACTTCCTACTTGTGATTACTAGAGCTAGAAAACTACCACAAATGGGCAGCAACATTCATGACAAGTAAAATTGAAATCAATGGACCACATAAATCTTAGTTGTACACTGATTTAATTAACTATAACGAGAAAATAGGCAATGACTCTGTTACTATTTAAGACAATTTAGAAGACATCTGTGGTATGTTTTTTGTTTTGCCTAAATTCACACTTGAATGAATGTAGGAGAAATAAATAAGAGGTGGATGGTAGTAAGCTAGGGTTCAATTGTTGTTAAATAGAATGAAACACATTTTCATTTTCTAAGGTACAGAGAACATAAGATCACTTCCAGTAGCCCTAAACAAAGTGACTATAGTATTAGAGTATTACACAACACATAGTATTGCATTTCAAGTATCATTATTATGCCATAGTTATTGCTTACTATTTCCTTTACTTAAGCTTATAAATCCTAGAAAATAAAAATGAACAAACCATAGACTGACTTTATTTCTTGCTATAGATTTTGGGGACATTTTAGATTTATTTTCTCACTGAGTTATTCTTTTGTTCAACATACCCTGATTGTGCAAAATACTATGTACTTGATTTTACAGTCTGACAGAGGAGTGCAGGTTCTACACTATTGACATATAGATGGAAATGCCATAAGGGAGGAGTGTGTGAACCCAAGCTCCTACATCTGCAATGTTTAGGACCCTATAGCTGGGGTCAGCTAAAGTCTGCCCCATAACAGATGGTAATATTGATAATGGCAATAGTGATGGTGGTGATGATTATGAGAATGTGATGATGATATCAGCAAAAATTAATTCCTACTATGCATGTTACACTGTATAATGAACTAAATCTTTGTTCACTTACTAAGAACAACCTGAAGAAGTAATTAATATTAATCTCCATTTTAGATGAAGCAACCTAGGCTTGGTGAGGTTAAGAGATTTGCCCAAAGTAACACAACTACTAAGTGACAGAGTTAGGGTACAAAAAGATAGATCCAGCCAATATGCACATAAAACAAACGGCATTGTAAACTGTCACATGCCCTACGTGAGGGAGCTGAGCACCAGCCACTCTTCCTTACTGGCTGTTCCCAGTTTGCTCTGGTGCCAAGCTAAGCACCTACCTTAAGGCTCCATGGTTTTGAGCTTTAATTTTCCGTCGTTCTGCTACATTCGAGTTCCCAGAATAGAGTTTTGCCTTGGCTGACTCTAGTGGCCTCTGTTCCAAGGACTGCAGGCCATAGCACAGCATCTGAGATTTACCAGAAACCTCTAAGATAACTTCCTGGAATTTATACTTCTCTAAGATTCCTCCAGTTATTATCTGAAAACCCAGTGGAAAACCCTTTGATTCATCTTGGTAACAATGACACCTACTATTATCTGAATTATAATATATTTCTTAGTATGCAGAAATAAGGCTTTCAATCCTTCTGATACAATGCCTGACACTGGATAATGATGGATGAATGACCTAGTTAGGCTCATAGGCTCAGAAGTCACTGTCTCATTCACTGGATCTATTTTTTGTGGTCAGATGTCTCAGCCTGGATCCATTCTCATATCCAGAGCCCACCTAGGTCTATTCCAGTCCTCTATCTCTCCGTGTCTGTATGTCTCATGATAAAACCATCATGTGTCCATCTGAATCTGCTGATATGAAAGAACAGCAGAAAGCATAGAATAAATTGAACTACTAATTTAAAGGTGGTATTTGACCTGGATTTCAAGAAATAATTAATGATCTTCCCAAGGAAAGAGGAGGCATAAACAAAGGCAGAAGATACTTGAGTTGCTGTTGCATTTGAAGAATGCCAGGCAGCCTTGAGAGGTTAAAATACAGAGACAGCAATTTTATGGTAGCACAAGGGCAGATACCAAAGAGATCCAGAAATGTGAGTGCTCTCACTGTAAACTCACCTGCAAGACACATGAAGCAGTCATGGGAATATGAAATCGATACAGTCAAATCTCCAACCTACCTGTTCCCAGATTGCTTTTTGTTTTGAGGGCCTTTCAAACTTAGTAAAATCCCTGCAGGGTTCAGTCACAGGTTCTCAGAACACACTCAATCACCTGCTGACATCAGCTATCAAATGGGGCATTACTTGAAAATAAGGAATATGATTATCCCTGATGAGGGCAGCTCAGTGAACCTTTCCTCCATGCTTATCCATCCTTCTCCCTGACAGATATGGTAATGCAGATTTTTTTCTTCTTCACTATAATTACGAATTCAGACATTCTGACTCCTCCAGGAGGAAACTAGCTGAGAGCTGGCTGGGAACCTTGAATTTCATTCAAGGGTATAGAACAGCTATTACGTGCTGAGTTCTTTTTATCATAATAGCAACACAAACTTCAAAGGCAAAACGCAAGCCAGTTTGGGAAAACACCCACCTCTTATATATGCAGAAAACAATTATATGCAATTTCTAATGTGTTCTTCAATTTTTCATCTTTTAATCTATAAGATAGATCATGCTATTGTATACATTCTAGGTCACTTAATTGCTCAGTTTCCTCGTCTGTAATACAAGAATAACAATATTAACCTTCTAGGACTATTGTGAAGATTAAATAAGTGAGTATATCTAAATTAATGAACATAGTATCTGGCAAATGTTTACTGTTATCATTTTATTATAATCATCATTATTAATAAAGTATTCAGGATAGTCTGACTACACTGAACTGTGATAAACTACTTGCTTATCATAGAAGACAAGATCTACAAGCAGGTAGGTGAATCTGAACTTACTATTTTTACTAGTGCTGCATAACCATAATAGAAATGGCTTATCTCCTATTTTTGTACTATAGGGATTCAATCCACAAATTGCCTGAGGGACAAACTTGAACCACCTTAATAACATACATAGTAAATTCCATTCCAGTTTGTTTTGAAATGGGTCAGCATTATATTTGGACTGAACTTTTTCCTCCCTAGATTTTATCTGAACAGTTTACATGGGTATCCTTTGGTCACTCTGTTTAAAGCATATATTCAAAGGCAGTATATAATCAAGACTGACCTATCTAATGACACTTGGAGAAAATAAAACAGAAATTAAACAGTCCTAATATTATGAGACTATTTACAAACAATCTCCCAACTCAGGATGCTGCTGCAAAATAGCTTCTTGCCACTTCCAGGTTTTAATGCCTTAATTAATTATGGAATGATGTTTAGTCATGTATTTTATTATGCATAACAAATATAAATTACATACCTGATTGTTCGTAATTGTATTTAAAATATGTATCATTTATCCTTGAAAGTGAAAGGCCTTTTTCAGGATGGATAAAGCTGTTTGGGGAACAGAGTATGGGTGGAATTAATTGTCCCCATATTAATCATTTATTTTATAAAAATGTGAAGGTCATTCTCTGCTTTAAGATACTTCCTGAATTCCACTAGCAAGGTCTGGCAGCCAAATTTCAATATGCAAAGCAGAGGATTATGCAATGTGCACTATTATTCCCCTAAAGGCAAACAGCTTTTATTTAATAAAGATGTTATTCTAAGAAGCTTTACTGTGATATTGTCACATATCAGAACTTGTTCTGGAAATGTGATTCTTATTAGCAAGAACAGATGACCTTTCTCTATGGGTAGAAGAACTATGGATGTCATTGCATACACCTGCCAATTTTCACAAAATCACAGGGTGATAGGAATCACAATGCAAAATCCACAGACACAATTTATTAAGCATTCTTTCTGGGAACCAACTATTGCATTAAACACATGATATTATTATCATATTTTGTGAACCATTATGAACATTAATTAAGTACAAGGCACTACATAAAAGTTTTCTATTCATCTTATATAATCTTCATTATTCCCCGATTTTATGGTAGTATGCCTCAGAAGAGTATTTTTGTGAAGATTATGCAGCTAGATGAAACAACTGCCAGACTCCAAAGGCCAAGTTCTTTCATTACCAATGAATGCATATTGTCATAATTCTACAAATTAGGATTCATAATTTCAAAGTGGAGATTTGTCATAGGTGTGGCCAGGGCCAGTGAAACACATGGGGCTTCTTCCCAGACCCTCAGGTTTGACCCACTTTTTTGATAGTCAAGATGGTAATCAGTGGGCAAAACACTTGGACCAGACAGAAATGGACTTCTGGCTCCACTGCTTGTGTAACCTTTTACAGGTCATTTTGTTGCTCCAAAACTCACTTTCTCATCTATACAGCAGTTATAAGAGCACCTACTTCATACATGTATTGAGAGGATCAAATAAGTTAATCACACGTTAAACGCTTTGCCTAGGGTGCCGCATATCATAAGCCATCAATAAATATTAGCTGTTATTGCTGTTTTTTCTTCCTCCTTGTCTAACAATTTCAATTAGTATTTTGGGTTTTTGCAAACTAATCATTGGTTTCTTTCCAGTTTTTCTCCTTTCATCTTAATCTCAAATTCTAGAGGTGTAGAACCTAGAACATCAAAATATTAATAAAAACCCCTTCTCCATTTTTTGCTCCATCCTAGATACCAACATCCCTTCATGACCCTATATTAATACTCTTTTGTTCTATTTTAGTTTTTTCACAATATCTGTCAAAAATACAGTCCACAATATTACTCCTGAGTAACTTAGAGAGAGAAAGAGACCATCATTCAATACTTCTTAAGAATTTCTCCAACCAAAAAGAAATTGAATGTCACATTTTCTGTCCAAGAAAATCAGTGTTTCAGGAGATGTGTGCTGGGATGTCTATGGATGGACAGCAAAACTGATTTTTTTCCTTGTTTCTCACTTAAGCAAAATAAAACTGTCTTCTTCAAGCATAGTCATTTAAAACAACATTAACCAACTCCAAAGAGCATTAATTAGAATGAAAGTTCACTAATTTAGACAAACTAGGAGCAAGGATGTTCTGAATTACTGACTACTCTGACAAAAGAACATATTCTGCTAGATAAGAAGGCAATATCACCTAATGATTAAAAATATGTGGTTTGTGATAAGACATTTTGAGATTTAAGATCCTGGTCTGTCACTTATCTGTGTGATTTTAGCAAAGTCATTTAAGCTCCTGAAGCTTGAGTTTCCATATACATAAAACAGTCAAATTGCTCCAACTCATGCACTTTTGCTGAAGATTAAATGAGATAATATAAAGTGTTACATTAACATAAGGCCTGACACAGTGTATGTGCTAATAAAAAGGTTGTTGTTATTATCAGCATCATTATACCAATATCATCTTCATAACCATTATGGTAAATAACAGAAATAATGGAAAGAAACTAATAAAATGATGCCAAATATTGAATTTTGTGTTTTCTTGGGGAATGGAAAAGAATGGATTGCAATTACTTTATAATTATTGAAATATGAACTTGGATTAGACAAATACTGATTAAGGAGACACACAAAAGCCTATTTAATATTTGAGAAAACAGTCACAGAAATAAAGTTTCCATGATTAGGCAGCTAGTTGGTGAACAGCAAGAATGTAAAGACAACAACATAGTGTCCAGCATACAGTGAGGGCTCTGTGATTAGTTACTGAATAAATGGATGGATGGAGATAAGCTGTGATTTGGTGGAAACACTGAATTTGGACTTTCTGATTATGAATACTTAGCTTGGATTTCTTAATTCACACTTACTATATGATCTACGAAAGTCATTTTAAATGAAATTAAATTTCCCCTCCTACAAAATAGTGACAATAGTATCTGTCCACAGAATTAATGTGAGGTTGAAATGAGACAAGACATGGAAAGTATCTAGCTTTATGCCTGGTACATAGTAAGCGCTCAATACATGTGAATTTCCTTCCCTTTGCTCCTTGTACTAAAGTTCATCTCTTTACCAAATATCACAGCTTTCGTTAAATCATACATACTCCCTCATCAGTACTTTCCTTTCTCCCCAGTACATTCATCTATCTGCCTTCCAGGTCAGTTTGAAAATCCAAGGCTCTTGATAACTTCCTCTGAGTCTACAGCCATTTGCTAGGGTGCCAAAACACATACCCCACCCCGACCCATGCCCATCTTCTCTGCCCACCTTGCCCATTTAGTTCTTTAAGATGCCATCTCACAGTCTATTCTCAGCTCTTCATTTCTCACTGGATGCCTCTGCCTTCTTCAAAACAATGACATTATTCAGGAAGACTTTTTTTTATGTATTATTTTCCTGGCTTTTAAACAGCATTAGAATCTCACTTTATTCAGGAAATCTTTCTGGATAAAACTTATAAACTTGAACTTCTTTTTGTACACTGTAACACCTGGGAATGAACTTCCTATCCCTTAACCCAATTATACTCTTAGGGTATCTCTAAACCCTAAATTATATACTTGTTTTACATGTAATATAAATGAATTCCTTGCTGTCTATTAATATACTGAATAAAGAACCAAACTCAATGTCTAAGTTTCTTATGACTATATCTTAAGATAATGTGAGTTTGTTCTTTGACTATAACCATTTAGAGTGTAGTGATTGGTTCACATTCCAAAAGCACTTTAAAAGGAGTTTGCATATGGTGCTACCACATGGTAGCACAATTTCTTATTGGTATGTTGGATTCCTATTCACCTCTGTGTTGCTAATACTTTCCATACATCCTAGCACATAGTAAGACTTACAAGATCCAGAATCAAATGTTATTTTCTAGTTTAGTTCTATGAACACATAGGGGCTTAAAAGTCCCAATGTGAAGTGACAGTGGAAAAGAGGATAAAAAGAAGAGCAACAATACTAGTCCAGAATAATAGTTCGATGATATATGAAGGACTTTATATACACCATTTAATTTAGTCCTTATAACAAAACCATGAATGAGGTATCATTATTTTTAGAGATGAAAGAAATGATGTAGAGAGTCACGAAATAACTACTCAAAATTAAATAATAAAGACCTGAGTTTGAAATCCTGGTGGAGTCCATGCTTTTAGCCATTATTGCCCTGTATTTTCTTGTCCAATGGTTTTTGAATTAGTTATACCATGTCTACCTTCTTTTATGGAATTAGGTGCTGCTACCTCCTCACCACAGCATGCAAGGCTTTCCCCAATCTGGTCCTATCCTTCCTTTCCAGATGCAACTCTTTGTTCTCTCCTGTATACCCTATTCTCAACCTAGAATTAATAAACCTAGTTTCCCTAAAATGCTCTTATCTCCTTGCTTTCCCTGTTTTCTCACCCTGGAATGCTGTCCTACCCTCTTCTGCCTATCAAAATCCTTTTTCTTCCTTATAATCAGTTAATTTCCCATATTTTCCTTGGAATATTCTCTATTTTTAGACTGGAATGATGTATTCCCTCTTTAGTATATTCAAAACTTCTGATTTGACTTAGACACACAAATTGCTTGCCTGCCTCTTACATTAAAATGTAAACTCCTTAAGGGCAAATGTTCTCTCTTGTCTGTCCCGGTATACTTAATACTTTACATATTGCTTAGTAAACAAAACTCAAAGTTTTGTGAATATATGAAAAATACAGAAAAGAGAAGGCAAGAGGGAGAAAAAAGAGGGGAGGAATAGGAAGACATGCAGAGAGATATTATATATTACTCAATTTGGTGGGCTCATGTAAGATCTCTGGTGCTTAATTAACTCAAACTTGTGCTTACTTTGAAATTAAAATCCATTCAAAGTTCTATACCCGCTTTCAAAACACTCTTTGTATTCAATAATATCTCCTCCATATCTATCCTTATACCTGGGAGAAATAACACAAACTAATATACTAGCATTTTACCTTCATAAACATTTATGAGCTGCAATATTAGGCAATCACACCAAGTGCTTACAGAAGTAAAATATATTTATTCTGGACATCATTTAGAACATCGTGAACATACTGTCTCATGTACAAAACAACCCTCAAAAGCCCTTCCATTAAAAACACGTTTGAGAGATGCCAATAATTTTATGATCGTTTCTCTATTTCTGGACAGACACATAGAAAGGAAAAACAGTCCTCTAAACTAGACAATAAATTATATCCTCAAAATATCCCTCTACAAGATCCCCACCCCCAGACCAGTGCAGATTTGTAGGGAAGGCTCTGTGCCCCCTTTAGTGAGAGTACCATCTCAAAGTGTGAGGTAATCCCATTATATTCTTTGCAATTTCAAGCCTGTGTCCTGAGCCTCCTGCAGACAAAAGACTACCTCATTTTGCTCCTAATTAAGAGTACAAAATTCTTCCCAAACTACCTTCATTATTACACACTGCGTGCTTGGCTCTATCAGGCAATACCCTCACATTCTGGAAGAATCCAATGCCTCTTTTTAAATGTGAGATAACCACACCAGTGTTAACTATGTCGATTAAAACCTTTTCCTACACTCAGCAGATGAAACCCATTTCACTAGAACAACACTGGGGCTACGGGAAAGAGAAACCTTCATTACAATGAAAGGTAATTAGAGAGATCACGTTTGCCTTAAAAACAAACACACGGAATAAACAAAACCAGGAGAAAAATCTTGTTCAACCAAAAGAAAATGATCATGTAAGCCTTCTTAGTAAAGTATACGGTTACTTAAAAGAATAAAAATAAAAATAATTTTTAAAAAACTGAAACAGTGAAATAAGTATTCAGCCAGGTTCTCCTTTGACCATAGTATAGTTGAAAGCGGAGGAAATATGCAAGACTGCAGGAGCCGCATTTTATATTAGACACCAACCTGCTTAGATAACCAGCTCTGTGAAGAGGTGAGTCCCTTTCTTCCCCCAATCTGAATGGAAAACAATGGAATTTGAATTCGGATATTCCTAAGGCTATTTGCTGCATTAACAGTCACTGAGAACCACATGTCACTTTTACTCACTCTGACCCTAGTAGAAAACAGCTGGTTCACTTTATTTCACCTAACAGCATCATCAAAAGCCTAAAGCATTATATTATTCAAGCAAAATTTCAGCAGGCAAAAATGTATCACTAGGGTACTTCCAATCTACCAGGCCTTTAGAATGAGATTTCATTTGCCACTAGTATTTCACTGCCTCAGCACAGTGACCAATGCTCATTTTCTGATATTTATCTGTAGAAATCCAATCCTCAATGCAGTGGTATTAGGAGGTGGATTTCTTGAAGTCCTTAGGGTGGAGCCTCATGAATGGGACTGGTACTCTTATAAGTGAGTACCCAGAACACTCCCTTCCCCTTCAACCTCGTAAGGTTATAGTGAGAAGACAGCTATCTATGAACCAGGAAGTGAGCTCTCACCACATATGGAATCTGTTTGTACCTTGATCTAAGACTTTCCAGTTTCCAGAATTGTGAAGAAATAAATATTGTTGAAACTACCCAGTTTATGGTGTTTTGTTACAGCAGCCCAAACAGATTAAAACAGCCTTTTGTGGTATATTTGTGTCCGCTGTTGTCAAAACAGGATCCCAGAGCAGCAGCAGGACCTGTAAACTTAAGAATGCAAATTCTTCCCCATTCCAGACCTTCTGAATTTGAAACTGTCTGGGTAGAGTGCAGCAATGTGTGTTTTATCAAGACCTCCAGGTGATTTCTATGCACACTAAAGTTTGAGAATACTGTAAACATCTAAAGCGTCTCCCTGTCTGTATTCTTGCTCATCTCTAATACACTCTCCACATTCTGCTACCAGATAAGTTTTTCTAAAACCTGAATCTGATCATATCAACCTCTCTCTCACCTTAAAACCCATCAGTGACACTGTTATTCCATCCTCCATCAAGTAATTCGTACTATTTAGATAACAAACCAAACATTTTACCATCTGGCCCCAGCTTACCTATGCAAAGTCACATCTTCCCATTCCCCTGTGTACTTGCTCTGCTCAGGCCAAGATGAATCTGCTGCTGCTTCATGAAAAAGCCATGCTCTTTGAGGAATCTGTGCTTTGCCCTTTTTCTCTGCTCAGAATGAATCCCTCACCACATCTGCCTGTCAAACTTCTTATGTTAAGTATTTCTAAGCATCATCCCCTCTCTGAGGCTTCCTGTGGCTCCATCCTTTCTGTCTGCTTCTCCTGTTGTCTCCAAATTGTGTTGAGTCTACACACCTCTATAATGCACAACTTTGAAAACTACACTTGAATTGTCATGCTATATGGTCGTCCACTCAAACATCTCTCTCCCTCACTAGCTTGAACTCTGCGGAGTTGAGGAAGGTACTTGGGCAAATAATGTCTCTTTTGTTTTTAGATACTTAAATGAGAATACATTATGCATCTATCATTCATTCTAATTACTATTTATTTTAGTGAATGAATAAATGAATTGACTCTGGAGCACTTACTGTATACAGCACTGTTATGCTCATGATTTACCTCTAGTATCCCTATTTTACAGATTAGAAAAAAAAAAGAACAACAAAACAGAGCCTCAGGGAACTCAATTGTGATGTTTTAATAGCCTACCGCAGTTCTGGGCACATTAGTGATGCTCTTCAAAATTTATTTGATTGTAAGATATAGCAATGGTGTCAATCTTCTTTAAAAATTTTCCACCTGAATAAGGGTATGAAGTTGACCATAAAGTCTCTCTCCTTAATGCATATTTAACTCTGGTTTAGATTTGCCCATCAAAATTTATAAAGACAGTTGGAAACTAACTTTTCATCTTTATAACTCATTACACAATTTCAATTTTCCCAATTTTATTCATGTTTGGCACAGCTAAATCATCACAACAGTTATCATAGTTAAAGTTGTTTTGGTTCGTGGAGCAAGATGGCCGAATAGGAGCAGCTCCAGTCTCCAACTCCCAGCGCGAGCGACACAGAAGACCGGTGATTTCTGCATTTTCAACTGAGGTACTGGGTTCATCTCACTGGGGAGTGCCGGACGATCGGTGCTGGTCAGCTGCTGCAGCCCGACCAGCGAGAGCTGAAGCAGGGCGAGGCATTGCCTCACCTGGGAAGCGCAAGGGGGAAGGGAGTCCCTTTTCCTAGCCAGGGGAACTGAGACACACAACACCTGGAAAATCGGGTAACTCCCACCCCAATACTGCGCTTTAAGCAAACAGGCACACCAGGAGATCATATCCCACACCTGGCCGGGAGGGTCCCACACCCACGGAGCCTCCCTCATTGCTAGCGCAGCAGTCTGTGATCTACCGGCAAGGCAGCAGCGAGGCTGGGGGAGGGGCGCCCGCCATTGCTGAGGCTTAAGTAGGTAAACAAAGCTGCTGGGAAGCTCGAACTGGGTGGAGCTCACAGCAGCTCAAGGAAACCTGCCTGTCTCTGTAGACTCCACCTCTGGGGACAGGGCACAGTAAACTAAACAAACACAGTAGACACCTCTGCAGACGCAAACGACTCTGTCTGACAGCTTTGAAGAGAGCAGTGGATCTCCCAACACGGAGGCTGAGATCTGAGAAGGGACAGACTCCCTGCTCAAGTGGGTCCCTGACCCCTAAGTAGCCTAACTGGGAGACATCCCCCACTAGGGGCAGTCTGACACCCCACACCTCACAGGGAGGAGTACACTCCTGAGAGGAAGCTTCCAAAGCAAGAATCAGACAGGTACACTCGCTGTTCAGAAATATTCTATCTTCTGCAGCCTCTGCTGCTGATACCCAGGCAAACAGGGTCTGGAGTGGACCTCAAGCAATCTCCAACAGACCTACAGCTGAGGGTCCTGACTGTTAGAAGGAAAACTATCAAACAGGAAGGACACCTACACCAAAACCCCATCAGTACATCACCATCATCAAAGACCAGAGGCAGATAAAACCACAAAGATGGGGAAAAAGCAGGGCAGAAAAGCTGGAAATTCAAAAAATAAGAGCGCATCTCCCCCGGCAAAGGAGCGCAGCTCATCGCCAGCAACGGATCAAAGCTGGACGGAGAATGACTTTGATGAGATGAGAGAAGAAGGCTTCAGTCCATCAAATTTCTCAGAGCTAAAGGAGGAATTACGTATCCAGCACAAAGAAACTAAAAATCTTGAAAAAAAAGTGGAAGAATTGATGGCTAGAGTAATTAATGCAGAGAAGGTCCTAAACGAAATGAAAGAGATGAAAACCATGACACGAGAAATACGTGACAAATGCACAAGCTTCAGTAACCAACTCGATCAACTGGAAGAAAGAGTATCAGCGATTGAGGATCAAATGAATGAAATGAAGTGAGAAGAGAAACCAAAAGAAAAAAGAAGAAAAAGAAATGAACAAAGCCTGCAAGAAGTATGGGATTATGTAAAAAGACCAAATCTACGTCTGATTGGGGTGCCCGAAAGTGAGGGGAAAAATGGAACCAAGTTGGAAAACACTCTTCAGGATATCATCCAGGAGAACTTCCCCAACCTACTAGGGCAGGCCAACATTCAAATCCAGGAAATACAGAGAACGCCACAAAGATACTCCTCGAGAAGAGCAACTCCAAGACACATAATTGCCAGATTCACCAAAGTTGAAATGAAGGAAAAAATCTTAAGGACAGCAAGAGAGAAAGGTCGGGTTACCCACAAAGGGAAGCCCATCAGACTAACAGCAGATCTCTCAGCAGAAACTCTACAAGCCAGAAGAGAGTGGGGGCCAATATTCAACGTTCTTAAAGAAAAGAATTTTAAACCCAGAATTTCATATCCAGCCAAACTAAGTTTCATAAGTGAAGGAGAAATAAAATCCTTTACAGATAAGCAAATGCTTAGAGATTTGGTCACCACTAGGCCTGCCTTACAAGAGACCCTGAAGGAAGCACTAAACATGGAAAGGAACAACCGGTACCAGCCATTGCAAAAACATGCCAAAATGTAAAGACCATCGAGGCTAGGAAGAAACTGCATCAACTAACGAGCAAAATAACCAGTGAATATCATAATGGCAGGATCAAGTTCACACATAACAATCTTAACCTTAAATGTAAATGGACTAAATGCTCCAATTAAAAGACACAGACTGGCAAACTGGATAAAGAGTCAAGACCCATCAGTCTGCTGTATTCAGGAGACCCATCTCACACGCAGAGACATACATAGGCTCAAAATAAAGGGATGGAGGAAGATTTACCAAGCAAATGGAGAACAAAAAAAAGCAGGGGTTGCAATACTAGTCTCTGATAAAACAGACTTTAAACCATCAAAGATCAAAAGAGACAAAGAAGGCCATTACATAATGGTAAAGGGATCAATTCAACAGGAAGAGCTAACTATCCTAAATATATATGCACCCAATACAGGAGCACCCAGATTCATAAAGCAAGTCCTTAGAGACTTACAAAGAGACTTAGACTCCCATACAATAATAATGGGAGACTTCAACACTCCACTGTCAACATTAGACAGATCAACGAGACAGAAAGTTAACAAGGATATCCAGGAATTGAACTCATCTCTGCAGCAAGCACACCTAATAGACATCTATAGAACTCTCCACCCCAAATCAACAGAATATACATTCTTCTCAGAATATACATACTTACTCCAAAATTGACCACGTAATTGGAAGTAAAGCACTCCTCAGCAAATGTACAAGAACAGAAATTATAACAAACTGTCTCTCAGACCACAGTGCAATCAAACTAGAACTCAGGACTAAGAAACTCAATCAAAACCGCTCAACTACATGGAAACTGAACAACCTGCTCTTGAATGACTACTGGGTGCATAACGAAATGAAGGCAGAAATAAAGATGTTCTTTGAAACCAATGAGAACAAAGATACAACATACCAGAATCTCTGGGACACATTTAAAGCAGTGTGTAGAGGGAAATTTATAGCACTAAATGCCCACAAGAGAAAGCAGGAAAGATCTAAAATCGACACTCTAACATCGCAATTAAAAGAACTAGAGAAGCAAGAGCAAACACATTCGAAAGCTAGCAGAAGGCAAGAAATAACTAAGATCAGAGCAGAACTGAAGGAGATAGAGACACAAAAAACCCTCCAAAAAATCAATGAATCCAGGAGTTGGTTTTTTGAAAAGATCAACAAAATTGACAGCCCACTAGCCAGACTAATAAAGAAGAAACGAGAGAAGAATCAAATCGACGTAATTAAAAATGATAAAGGGGATATCACCACCGACCCCACAGAAATACAAACTACCATCAGAGAATACTATGAACACCTCTACGCAAATAAACTGGAAAATCTAGAAGAAATGGATAATTTCCTGGACACTTACACTCTTCCAAGACTAAACCAGGAAGAAGTTGAATCCCTGAATAGACCAATAGCAGGCTCTGAAATTGAGGCAACAATTGATAGCCTACCAACCAAAAAAGGTCCAGGACCAGATGGATTCACAGCTGAATTCTACCAGAGGTACAAGGAGGAGTTGGTACCATTCCTTCTGAAACTATTCCAATCAATAGAAAAAGAGGGAATCCTCCCTAACTCATTTTATGAGGCCAACACCATCCTGATACCAAAGCCTGGCAGAGACACAACAAAAAAAGAGAATTTTAGACCAATATCCCTGATGAACATCGATGCAAAAATCCTCAATAAAATACTGGCAAACCGGATTCAGCAACACATCAAAAAGCTTATCCACCATGATCAAGTGGGCTTCATCCCTGGGATGCAAGGCTGGTTCAACATTCGCAAATCAATAAACATAATCCAGCATATAAACAGAACCAAAGACAAGAACCACATGATTATCTCAATTGATGCAGAAAAGGCTTTTGACAAAATTCAACAGCCCTTCATGCTAAAAACGCTCAATAAATTCGGTATTGATGGAACGTACCTCAAAATAATAAGAGCTATTTATGACAAACCCACAGCCAATATCATACTGAATGGGCAAAAACTGGAAAAATTCCCTTTGAAAACTGGCACAAGACAGGGATGCCCTCTCTCACCACTCCTATTCAACAGAGTGTTGGAAGTATGGCTAGGGCAATCAGGCAAGAGAAAGAAATCAAGGGTATTCAGTTAGGAAAAGAAGTCAAATTGTCCCTGTTTGCAGATGACATGATTGTATATTTAGAAAACCCCATTGTCTCAGCCCAAAATCTCCTTAAGCTGATAAGCAACTTCAGCAAAGTCTCAGGATACAAAATTAATGTGCAAAAATCACAAGCATTCTTATACACCAGTAACAGACAAACAGAGAGCCAAATCAGGAATGAACTTCCATTCACAATTGCTTCAAAGAGAATCAAATACCTAGGAATCCAACTTACAAGGGATGTAAAGGACCTCTTCAAGGAGAACTATAAACCACTGCTCAGTGAAATAAAAGAGGACACAAACAAATGGAAGAACATACCATGCTCATGGATAGGAAGAATCAATATCGTGAAAATGGCCATACTGCCCAAGGTAATTTATAGATTCAATGCCATCCCCATCAAGCTACCAATGACTTTCTTCACAGAATTGGAAAAAACTGCTTTAAAGTTCATATGGAACCAAAAAAGAGCCCGCATCTCCAAGACAATCCTAAGTCAAAAGAACAAAGCTGGAGGCTTCAAACTATACTACAAGGCTACAGTAACCAAAACAGCATGTTACTGGTACCAAAACAGAGATACAGACCAATGGAACAGAACAGAGTCCTCAGAAATAATACCACACATCTACAGCCATCTGATCTTTGACAAACCTGAGAGAAACAAGAAATGGGGAAAGGATTCCCTATTTAATAAATGGTGCTGGGAAAATTGGCTAGCCATAAGTAGAAAGCTGAAACTGGATCCTTTCCTTACTCCTTATACGAAAATTAACTCAAGATGGATTAGAGACTTAAATGTTAGACCTAATACCATAAAAATCCTAGAGGAAAACCTAGGTAGTACCATTCAGGACATAGGCATGGGCAAAGACTTCATGTCTAAAACACCAAAAGCAACAGCAGCAAAAGCCAAAATTGACAAATGGGATCTCATTAAACTAAAGAGCTTCTGCACAGCAAAAGAAACTACCATCAGAGTGAACAGGCAACCTACAGAATGGGAGAAAATTTTTGCAATCTACTCATCTGACAAAGGGCTAATATCCAGAACCTACAAAGAACTCAAACAAATTTACAAGAAAAAAACAAACAACCCCATCAAAAAGTGGGCAAAGGATATGAACAGACATTTCTCAAAAGAAGACATTCATACAGCCAACAGACACATGAAAAAATGCTCATCATCACTGGCCATCAGAGAAATGCAAATCAAAACCACAATGAGATACCATCTCACACCAGTTAGAATGGCAATCCTTAAAAAGTCAGGAAACAACAGGTGCTGGAGAGGATGTGGAGAAATAGGAACACTTTTACACTGTTGGTGGGATTGTAAACTAGTTCAACCATTATGGAAAACAGTATGGCGATTCCTCAAGGATCTAGAACTAGATGTACCATATGACCCAGCCATCCCATTACTGGGTATATACCCAAAGGATTATAAATTATGCTGCTATAAAGACACATGCACACGTATGTTTATTGCAGCACTATTCACAATAGCAAAGACTTGGAATCAACCCAAATGTCCATCAGTGACAGATTGGATTAAGAAAATGTGGCACATATACACCATGGAATACTATGCAGCCATAAAAAAGGATGAGTTTGAGTCCTTTGTAGGGACTTGGATGCAGCTGGAATCCATCATTCTTAGCAAACTATCACAAGAACAGAAAACCAAACACCGCATGTTCTCACTCATAGGTGGGACCTGAACAATGAGATCACTCGGACTCAGGAAGGGGAACATCACACACCGGGGCCTATCATGGGAAGGGGGGAGGGGGGAGGGATTGCATTGAGAGTTATACCTGATGTAAAAGACGAGTTGATGGGTGCAGCACAGCAACATGGCACAAGTATACATATGTAACAAACCTGCACGTTATGCACATGTACCCTACAACTTAAAGTATAATAATAATAAATAAATTTAAAAAAAAAGTTGTTTTAGTTTAGACTCTCAAATTAGTAAATACTAAGGAAGAATTTAATTAGCTGAAACCTAAATCGTCATTATTAATTTACTAGTTATATTACAATACCTTGTAAAACATTTATGTTTCCGTAAATGGAGTACCTACTTTCCAATGACCACATGGCATAGCTAATTTAAGACACAGCTAAATATTTAATTACTAAACTTAGTAAAGCTAAAGGTACTTAGTTGAAATTAAATTGCATTACTTGAAACAAAATGCTTAACATCATGACTCCAGACCTATCCAAAGTCACTTCTCCTGCTTTCTTGTTATAAAATATTATCAAAGTAAGAATGGAAGTTGAAGGATTTGTAAGTATTTCTGAAACATTCTCAGAATAACTGTAAAGGGTAGAGGGAACATTGTAAATTGGTCAGCACATTTTATGGCAAGGTCAAATGGGGAAGGTCTGAACATTTTTTTCATTAATGTTAATATTCAGAAGGGTATAGAGTTTTCATTTGGTATGATGAAAATTCTAGAAATGGATAGTGGTGATGGTCGTACAACATTGCAAATGTATTTAATGCCCATAATTCTTCGCTTAAACATGATTAAAATGGCAAATTTTATATTATATTTATATTTTATCACAATAAAAAAGAATATATTCAGATTTGATAACTAAATGATATTTTGTCTCACTTAGCTGAGATATTTAATAGTTTGCCTTAAATTCAATTGTGTCCATGTCATGCCTGGTACTTGTCTACTGTAACTGATGGGTTAAAAAACAAAATCCCAACCAACCTACTTATCTTTTTATCATCTAAGATGGACTTCTTCACAGACTTATAAAGTATTTACTTAACCAAAAATGGAAATGTATAAAATCCCTGAACATATCATATTCATCACACTATGTTGCAATTGCTCCTTTATTGTCTTCCTCATACATTATTGAATGTTGAGTACTGAATAGGCCATGTTCACTATCACATCCCAGCTTCCCAGCATACTGTGAGGTACCTCTTAAATGAATTAATTTATGGATTGTTTAGATTATCTTCTAATTACTCAAAGTTAGTGTCCAGTTTCTTTTAAAAAAACAGTTCAGAAAGACATGCTCTTTGCTCAACCAGTGATTCAATTACATAAATTATAAATAGGTGTGACATGGAAACATACATAGGCAATACATATTCAAGAACATACAATGTTAATCACAAATGCAACAGTAAGCCATCTTCTGTTCTTTGAATGTACTTACCTCCATTAAACATTAAACAGTCTGTAAACGCAGAAAAACACATTGAAGTATCTATATAATTGAGCAACAAATAGTGATGCTGGACATTGACTTATATCCGAAAGCAGAACTAGTGCTTTAGGAAGACAGAAGTTTATCATACTAATTAGATGCCATTGCCCTACCTCCACAGATGATGCTCTCTTGGGTAGATATCAAAGCAGACACTCTTGGATAGATGCTTTTCAAGTTAATGACTCAATAATCAAATGACAGTAATCCTAGTATCTCTGGTAAGATCAACTGCTTAAATCAGAGTCACCTTCCAAAAGTACTGCTCAGTGACTCTGAAACTCAAGGTTGCTATATTAGGGCAGAAATGTGCTTGCCCATCCATGCTGATATTGTGGAGCATGTGATTACAAAGTTGTTCAAAATAGTCCTACTACAGGTCAAGATCAGAGGCAGAAAATGTGAGAGTTGGCCAATTAGCTGAGAAGCTCCAAAGAATTGTATGCACCACATAATATTTTTTTTAATGACTTGTCACATTATGTTCATTAAAAAAACACTTAGGTAATACCTGTTATTCAAAAATATTTACTTAATCCTCATAATAGTGCCTGTCTCATAGGTAGTTTTATAGATGAGGAAGCACACGAGGTTTAAGTAACTTGCTCAAAGTTCCACAGATAGTAAATGGCAGTGCTGGGATTTGAAACAAGGAAACCTGGATCTAGAAACCATGTTCTTAAGCACTCTACTTTTATGTATCAATATATTTTAACAGAAGTATTAAAAATAAGAACAGTTTCTTTAAGGCATTTTTTGGTGTGGGTAGGACACTATGGACTTTTGCATGTGCTTTCTAAGAATGTAATCAAAGCACGTGTGTTTTATTATAATCTTGGAGAACAGGGCTCAGTGAATGAGTGATATACCAGGTGGTTTGCAATCAGGCATGATCACAGAGCTCAAGAATCTTAACGATTCAGCAAATAAGCAAAGAGGGTCTGGGCAAGACAGAATAAATAACAGGGAAAAATGTGCATATTGTTAAACTGTTCAAGCAGTACAGAGTTTCCTAAGTGTTTGCCTTTAATTGTGTATGCTTCTTTTTTTCCAATCTATACCTAAACTTCCCTAGGATTGGAACCATAGCTGGATCATTTTTGTATCCATGCATCATTGTAAGTCCCAGCACAGTATTATTAATAGTATTGTGCAAATAAGTATGTTTTAATACCAAGGGGCAAATGAGTATCTGTTGAATTGTTAATTGACTTCAAAGGCTGCAGATAATTTATTTACATAAATTTTATTTTCCTGGGGTCAGTCTAGGGTCAACCCGGAAACATAGAGAATATATGACTTTCAAATTGTTCAGGACAACTAGATAGGTGATTTTAAGAAACTGGAGTACGGAAAGCATTATTTAATCTTAATTGTATTGGAATTTGTTTTCTAAAGGGCATAGTGTAGCTGATAACTGCTAACAAGCATTATTCATCATATTACATTTTATCCTGCTTTTTTCAAAACACTCACTAAAGAAATGAGTAATGCTAAAGGAAATTATTACTTGTGTATTACAAAAGTCATTTTCATAAAGCCTTTGTAAATTCTACACATACATAAAGAAAAAAACCCAACTTGAATAAAATAATGGATATTTGAATTAAACATGATACTCAAAATGTTACACTTGGGAAGTTAACAGAATGCTATATGCTGAGATAACAAGAGAAAAAATCATCCTACAACATCCCCTATCCTTCATAAATTAAATCTGAGAACATTAAAAATGGTCATAACAGTGAAAAGGATTACTTATGGAAAGAAAACGGAAAAGAGAAAGTGGTTAGTGAAGATATTTGCCTCTGGAAATCTCAAAACTGTGCATCCTAGAGCAGAGGTAATAAAAATGGTTATTTCTAAGAAATAGATCCAAAGTGACTCCATTCAATTCACAGCAGGAACATTCAAAGTAGCAATTAATGCAACCACTGGTGTGGAATTGTTTTCCAAATGCCATCCTGTTGGGTGACATTTTTTTTTTCTTTTAATGGAAGCAGGGCACTGAAGTCATGGTAAAGTCACATCAATTACATAACTGAAAATTTCATGAAAGATTATCAATACCACCACTCAAAAATATGAATGTAACCAATAATACTTTTGGTTAACTGAAAGAGGAACTTAGCAGGTACTGTTTGCCAAAGACATTAATAGTAGTGCTTGAAACTCCTCAATATTTGATCATGAGAAATAAATGTAGGGGCACACATCTTAGTGGTGCATGGAGCCAACGAGGTCGAAGTTTGGAACTGCAAATATCTAGGTTCAAATCTCCAAAACTTGGCCATCAATATTGGGAGATACTGGACAAAAAAATTCCCAAACCTCATATTACCTGGGGACTCAGCTTACTCATTTGAAAGGTGTGAGAAGTTATTGTAGCATCATGGTTAAGAATGTGGACTCAGGTCCAGATAGCCTGGGTTGAAATCTTGGCATTACGACATGGTAACTGTGCATCTTTGGACATATTAATTGACCTTTCTTTGCCTCATCTGTAAAAATGTGGATATAATAGTACTTTGCATATAGGGCCATTGTGAAGATTGCTAAATTTATGTAAAATCATAGAGTAGTGACTGGCCCATAGTAAAGACACAATAAATGTTCATTAATGTTACTATTATTATCTATGAAAGGAAGGTCCTTTCTAGTTTTGAACTTCAATGTAACATTACATGGGACTCTTCTTTCTCCCAAGACTTGAAATAAAGTAACAAAGGTCAGGTGATGCATTTATCAGCTTGAAGATAAGCATCTTGAGTCATTGAGCACATAATACTTCCTTTCAAAGGAGAAGTGATATGTCTTAGTTGGCATTCACAAAACAGGGAATCCCTCTCTTAAAAGTTGGGTGGTATATTTTGAAAGAGAGAAGGTATGGGAAAGGCTGAGAGTGGGGGACAATATTTTATAAGGAGGATCTAGAAAATTATTTAAAAGGAAATAAAAACTTAGAACTCTCTCTGAGTCATTATACTAACAATTCTAACTTGTTAAAGAAAGATGTTCTTCTTAGTCATTTTCTGCCTCTAGCCAGACAGAGATATAATTACACACCTCCTCATTTTATAAAACCAGGTGACAGGGAAAGTTCATTCTGAAGCCCAAGGGGATAGTAGAGTAAGAGGCATCATTGATGAAGAGGTAAAGCAGAACTATCTTTCATTCTTTCTAGAACTAGGCAGAATATTTAAATGAATGGTAGGAAGGAAGAAAGGAAAAAAGGAATGAAGGAAGGAAAGAAGAGAAGGAAGGAAGAAAGAAAGGAGGTAGGGAAGAAAAAGTTTTACAATAGGTAGATTCTTGACGTGCAGTTTTAATTGAATCAAAAACCCATGAAAAGGTGGTTATCACCATTTTTAATACATGAGAGCACTAATAATCAAAGAGGTGCAGTCATTTGCTCAAGGTCACCCAATCAGTCTTGAAGCCAGGTCTATAGCCTTTCACTGCCTTACTGTTCTTGGGTGGTGTGCCAATAAGAGGATTCACAAAATGGGTAAAGGATAGAAGTCAATGAAGATGACAAAGAACTTATACAGGAATCTTAGGGAAAAAAATACAGGAAAGTCAGTCCTATGCCAGGATAACGTCCAAATAGGAAAGGAACAAGAAAAAGACTTATTTTTCTCATTCTTCTTAAACTTTCCCAAACACTGTCCCTCCCTCAACTCCCCTAACCCCAATATACCTTTTTTCCTTTCCACAGAAAATACATTTTTACCCTTCCCATGCTAGGGAATCACCAAAATGTCTGTCAAATCACATAGATCTGCACTGCTAACAAGCACAGGAATACACGGACCTCAATACCTCTAACGGTACTCATTTTGTCATTTCTTGCTGCAAACCCTGGTGAAAAGTGAGCAGCCCTTCTGATAGTAGAAACTTTCTCCAAGACTAACTTGTGAGGAATAGAGGATGGTATGGTAGGGAAAATCAATCAATTCTGTTTGTAAATCAGAGTGACCTAATGTAACAAGTAGGTGTGGAAGAGAAGAAAAGTATTTTGTGAGTTAAATGTATTCTTTGTTTTATCAAGTTTGTTGGGTGAATAGTTTGCATTCATTTCTCCTACTCTGTAGGTTAGACAACTATAAAGACAACCAAAGCGATGCTCCAAAAGCATTTCATTAATTCCTCTTATCCTCTACTTCTCCTTTTTAAAAAATATATTACCATTTTAAATAACCTCTCATAGCTCCTTCAAAAGATTGAGTGATGTTAACTCTGCTGAATCCATGTGTTTATTAGAACTTACATACTTTGAATAAAAAATCCCACTATTTCTACCCGGTGATGATAGGCTGGCCTTGGGCACTAGAAAACCACTCCTTATTAGACATCATCATATATATCTACAATGGTGGGAGGTGGTATCTTAGCTTGGGCTGCCATAACAAAATACCAGATATTAGGTGGCTTAAACAAAAGAAATTTATTTTATCACAGTTATGGAGACTGGGAAGTGTAAGATCAAGGGTCTATCATGGTATGGTTTCCAGTGAGCTCTCTTTCCCTGGCTTGCAGACAGCTGCCTTTTCTCTGTGTCCTCACATAGTGGAGACAAATCGAATAAAACTGTCTCTTCTACTTACAATGCCAGCAAGCCTTTTAGATTAAGAACCCACCATTATGGCCTCATTTAACCTTAATTACCTCCTAGAAGTCCTATCTCCAAACACAGTCACACTGGGGACTAGAGCTTCAACATATGAATTTGGGGAGGTCACAATTCAGTGTGTAGCAGGTGGGATTGAGATTCTCTAAATAACTGGAATTGTAAGATTGAGAGTGTTCAAACAATAAACATTGAATCCTCAACTATAAGCTTGTACTGATGTGGCATGTGGGATAAGGCAGCTGGAAAATTTTAGTTTGATGTCATTGTTAGTGACTGAAGAGGACTCTGGCTTTATGCTAGTTATTGTTTGTTTTACTTCAGTGTTAGTGGCATGAAGGGTGAGAAAGGAAGACTACCAAAGCCTCAAACACAATGCTATAAAATGCCTCATAATTCCTCTTTCTTCAAAGAAAAAGGCATTTAAAAAAGAACAGCCCCTGAGCATTTTTCATCATGCTCTCACTTTGAAAGTGGGCAGAGTGTCCATTATATTCTTTTTACTAATGGTCCAGGAAGTCCCAGGCCTTTTGTA
Organism: Macaca mulatta; assembly: GCF_049350105.2. Taxonomy (NCBI): domain Eukaryota; kingdom Metazoa; phylum Chordata; class Mammalia; order Primates; family Cercopithecidae; genus Macaca; species Macaca mulatta. The sequence goes on from NC_133419.1 coordinate 84,967,149, forward strand.
TACAGTCATTTGGCATAATGTTCTGTTTTATCTAGTGCTAGGCATTTTGCTAGGTGCTGGGAATACAAAGACAAATGAGTACAAATCTTTCCCTTTAAGAATTCTGCAGTCATATAGAAAATCAGAATTAGAATCAAAGAATGTTTCAGTTGGAAGGAATCTGCTTGCAGATGAACTCAGGCCTAGGAAAGCTTGGACACTTAGCCAGAGTGGCACAGGTTGTGGGGCAGAGCCAGTTAACACTCAGGCCTACTGACCTCTAATCCAGGTCTTAATTCCTATACTGAATACAGCTGAGAGTGTCCCATCCAAGTGAATCATCCAACCAGGGTTCATTTAGGACCTTGTAGATGCTAGGTGTCCAGACCAAATAGGACAGAATTTATAATGGTTTAATAATTAAAGATTTAATAAGATATTTGAGGAAATAAGACTACCTCAGACATAAGCAAACACTATGAGGCATTATTTAAAGTGGGATGGCTTCTCCAGTAGGCCTCATTCCTGCAATACATGTGCAAATAAGACATAGATTATCTGATTATCAAATTTATCTTTACAATTATAATCATGCTTAAACTAATTTTGCTGTGTGGGAGAATGTCTCCTTTCATCTTCATTTCCCAATGTAATATCACTCAACAATATCAGGTAGAGGAATATCATTCTAAAGTTATATTAAGAAAAAAATGCAATTAAAGTTTTGTAAACTACACTGAAACAAGGCTATCTGGATATCTGGTTTCTGAAGGACCACAACTGAGAAGTCAGTTCTCATTTCCAGCTTCTCTCTTCTCCATATCAGAGGTCCATCCAACTCAAGGTAGGTTTAAAGAAGAGCATAAAATATGAGTGAGGCTAGGGTCACAGGCTTTAGATTCAGCAAACCCGTTCCTGAATGCTAATTCTACTGCTTGTGACCTTTGGCAAATCCCATAACACCATATACCTCAGTTCATCTATGAAATGCAGCTAATAGCCAGGTACAGTGGCTCACGCCTGTAATCCCAGCACTTTGGGAGTCCAAGGCAGGCAGATCACAAGGTCAGGAGATCGAGGTCATCCTGGCCAACATGGTGAAACCCCATCTCTACTAAAAATACAAAAAAAAATTAGCTGATTGTGGTGGTGTGTGCCTGTAATCCCAGCTACTCAGGAGGCTGAGGCAGGAGAATCGCTTGAACCAGGGAGTCAGAGGTTGTAGTGAGCTGAGATCGTGCCACTTCACTCCAGCCTGGTAACAGAGGGAGACTCCATCTCAAAAGAAGAAAACAAAACAAAACAGAAAAAACAAAAAAACAAGGAATTGCAGCCAATAAGAGTATTTCAGAAGTAAGAATTAGGTGAGATTGTACATGTAAAGTGCATACAATAATGCTCGAGTAAACTGCTTAATAGTCATTACTACAAATAGTCACAACTTTACAGTGGTTTTGTGACCAACTATCTTGCTCTCCAGCCTACTCTTGCCTTCCTTCACTTTGGCCATTTCTCTGATCCTGCCCTTTTTCTCTGTCTACTTTCCCTGACCTAATAAAAGTTGTGCTTTGTGCTCTGCCAGGGTGGGCAGCAGTTATGAGACCTCAGAACAGGTGTTACTGTCCATTTTGCTGCTTGATTCACCTTCCAGGTGACAGAGGAGAACTGCAGGGTTGCATTTAGCATGGACAAACACCTGTCCTCTCTGCCACCGCAGCTAGGCGGACACTGGCGCTGAGTCATGCTGCTGCTCACAACTGAGGAGCTTTGAGAGACTCACAAGCCTCTAAGAAAGGGATCTAAGAGGACAATCTATTCATTCTTCTCTCCAGGTCAGACCACTCTTCAATCTACTATGAGGCAAAAATAGAAATAATATGATCAGTGAGGACTGGTGAATCTTCAATATCAGGACACTTGTTATGCCTGAGATAAATTTCAGATTTTGCATTTAAATATATTTTCAAAAATTATTTTTCATGGGAAAAATAAACTTAGTATCTAACTCATTGTAAACCTACATGATTTTATAAATATAGTATAATATGTATTACATAGAACATATATATACACACAATATATAGTATACGCAAACACACAGAAGCAGAGTATTATTTACCAGTGAGGAGCTCGAGATCTAGAATCACATAGGGTGTCTAATCATAGTCACCTACTGGTGATATGTTTTCTCTCTAAAAACTAGTAGTAATAATCTCACTGGGTCTTCACATTCACAGTTCTCAGCTCATAGAACAAATTCAATAAATATTAACCATTGTTGTTTAGACATGCAAATATATAGTGGGAGTCTGGAAGGCTTCTTAAGCTTTCTCTTCTGCAATCTAAATGGTTCCAGTTTGATTATATCTTTTGATATATTTCATAATATTAATTTTCATTTTTTCCTTTATAATTTACCTTCCTAAATTCAGAATAGCACACATAATACTTGTTGAGTCTGATTGGCACAAGTTAAAATATATGATACATCTCAGTGTTACATATAATACTTCTCTATGAAGACTATTAATATTACCAGATAAATAAAAGTAATTTGATAGCAAGTATAATATTTAAACACTTTATTTATATTAACTCATTTTATCCTCAAAGTAAATTCATTCATTCTTCACCATTATGTCATACATTATTAATTCTAAGAATAAACATTTTTACACATTTTACCACCTGTGAAATCAAGATGCATCTTGCAATTCATGATGTGTTATGGTTTCATTAGCAATCTTTTTCTTAGTAATAGATGAAATAATGATACATCTCATAATTGATGACAACCTCAAATAAATTAAATAGCATATGAAAGACAACTACGTGTAAGGCATTCTTTTAGACCCTAGAAATATGTTGAATAAGATTGAGAAATCATTCATTTCAAATCTACTGAGGATTGCAGAAAAATGAAGATAATTACAAAAAATGCACAAGTTGCTGTGGGAGCTGAAGATAGATCCATCCTGGGCTTGTAGAGGCTAAGGAAAGTTTCCTAGTGATGGTGATGTCACCTAAGGCTACAGTGGAATTAGTGATGGGTATAGCCAGGCAGTGATTAGCTAGTTAGCCAAACAGATTAAGCAAAATCCTGGAAGCTAGAGAGAGCATGGGCCATTTAGGGATTTGAAGGTAGTTCAGAATTCTGGATTTAAAGTGCTCATAGAAGAGGGACAAGGTATGATGATAGAGAGGAAAGCAGAGGCTATATCATGATGGGTTTCGTAGATTATATTGATATTTGAACACTGTCTTGAGGACACTGGAGATCTGCTGAAGCATAAATGTTATTTCTATTTGACAGATGAGAAAACTGAGGCCAGAGAAGCCAAATGACTGACTTCAGACTGGAAAGCAGAGAGCAAGGCTAATTTAATCCCCTCCCTCTAAATCTTTACCCGAAGCCTGATGCTCTTTATATTCTAGTAAGATCACTAGGACATAATTATCTTTCCTTGGTCCTACTGTCAGCAAATGCATTACTAGTTTATCCTTCATCTTAGTTTATGTTGAATTAATGTGTTTGGTTTAGACAAGAGGGAGAGTAGAACTAGTGTGCTGTTTTTTAAAAAGTTTTCCAAAGTGAGCCAGGCATGGGTGCTCACGCCTATAATCCCAGCACTATGGGAGGCTGAGATGGATTGCTTGAGCCCAGGAGTTCAAGACCAGCCTGGAAAACATGGTAAAAGCCCATCTCTACTAAAAACGCAAAAAATTAGCCAGTTGTGGTGGCACACGCCTACAGTCCCAGCTACTTGGAAGGCTGAGGCATGAGAACTGCTTGAACCCAAGAGGCAGAGGTTTCAGTGAGCTAAGATCACATCACTGCACTCCAGTCTGGGCCATAGAGTGAGGCCCTGTCAAAAAAATTCAAAAATAGTTTTCCAAGGTGAATATGGCCTAATGTCAGGGTATGTGGGCTCGGTTACATCACTCATAGGGTATAAACTGCCAAGCTCATCTACAGGTGTGTCTGTTAAAATTACAAATATTGACACTAGTCTTTCCTATATGCATCATGAAAGTACTTTTCATAATGTTCACTTAAAAGATAAAGAAACATAAAAATCAAAACAAAAACAAATGAAATAAGCATTATATTGCTGATGGGGTAGTGAAGGTTCACAAATTTGGATATTTTAATACTCTTGTATATTACTATGTAACCAGACATTGCACTTCCAATTTATCTTAAAGATTCTTCAACTGGCCTTTTAGAGTAAGACAATCTGGAGATTGCCTAATTAAACGATTTAAGTTGAAACGTGACAACAGGCATAGAAGTAAATACTAACTTCTGAATTAATTTCACAGGGTCAAAACAAAGAAGAAAGGAATAATTATTTAAATGGAGGTATTCTATCCCAGCTAAGCAATCTGGATTTCACATTATCACTTTTAAAATAAATTCATTCATATAATTTGTTGGTACAAATGAGCTTTTTAATGAAGGAATAACAAAGAATCTCTTATGTAGCTTTTTTAGAAAAATGTCAACGTGAATCACCTAACATCTTTGATTTTTTTTCAAAAAGAGAGCACATATATAATTGCCAAGCATTTAGGTCCTTTTTGAGTAAAGACATTTTTGAATTATATAGGAATAAGCAATGAGTACAAATGTCAATGTTAAGGTTATAATGATATGACAACTAAAAGCTATTCAAATAGTATAATAGGTGTCCTGGCATAGCGGCTCATGCCTGTAATCCCAGCACCTTGGGAGGCCTAGGTGGGTGGATCACTTGAGCTCAGGAATTCGAGACCACTTTGGGGAAAATGGGGAAACCTCATCTCTACAAAAAAATACAAAAATTAGCTGGGCGTAGTGGCACATGCATGTGGTCCCAGCTACCCAGAAGGCTGAGGTGGGAGGATCACCTGAATCTGGGGAGGTTGAGGCTGCAGTAAGCAGTGATTGTGCCACTGTACTCCAGTATGAACTACAGTGAGACTCCATCTCAAAAAAAAAAAAAAAAAAAAAAAAGAATAATAGGTGACAAAACAAGTTTGCTACACTTAACTAATGATAGAGGACAAACAATGTAAAATCTTTAACAACATTAAAGAAAACTGTTTATTCAATATAGTTTATGTATAGTCTTATCTGAAATAAAGAGGTTGAGTTACACAATCAGTAACTTTGATTCTGTAAACATTATCACTTTGAAATTCTAATATAAAAGAGAGGGACAAGATAAGAAATGATGAGTAACCTTATTCAGACAAGACAGATTAGTGGATCCAGAAGAATGATGAGTGGAAGGAGGAAAGCGCTAGAGATACAAGGAGTCAGTTTTGGAATACCTTGGGCTGACTTGGTGCAAATCCCAACACTGATACTTACCACTAGTCCTGTGACCTTGGGCTAGCTACTCTTCTCTCTAGGATTCAGGAAAAATATTTTCTATTTAATAGGGCTGTTGTGATAATTAGATTAATTTTTACGTATAAAGAAGCCAATGTATAGGGTATATGGAGATTATTATCATTAATATTATTATTGTTGTCAGCATTATGATGGTCATTTTGTGATGCTACTGAATTCTATTGACATTAACTGAGGCAAAATAGTAGACCAGACAACTAGTAATAAGTCACACTGAGTGTTTAGGATGGCATTTAATCTTGCACATTCCTAATAACTAAGAGCTTTTCAATTAACCCCAACCTTGAGGAAAATACTTTTCAGTGTTAAAATGGAAGTGAAGGGCTATAGTGAGTTCAGGTTGCTTTATTAGAGTGGGAAGAAATAAACTGTTACCTACTGAAGAAAAAAAAAAGAAAAAAAGAAGAAAAAGAAAAGCTCAAAATTTACAGAGGGTACTAAAAATCACAATCATTGTCCATTGTAAAGATATATCTCCCCAAATGCTAAAACATGATCTTTCACAATTAAGTATACAGGTCATTTTCTAAACAAAATTCAATAATAATCTTATTTTATACATCTTCTTCCATCTCTTGATAAACCATGACAACATATTGTTAGTAGCACTTTATATGCCCCACTGTTTAGAAACTATATGATCTCTGATGTTATAGGAATACATTATGTAAATTAATTCAGCTTGTTGTATTATTTGTTAACTGTCTCCTCAGCTAAAGTACATACTGAACCCTTAGAAAAAAAATTAATTTAAAATTGTAGGTTTAAATAAGCTATATTATAAAATTAGGTATACAAAATAAATGAACTATTTCCATTCACCAAGCATCGACTGAGTGCCTACATTTTTCGAGGCAACACACCTTTTAATTTATTTCAGGAACTCTGTGAATACAAATTCCATTAAAAAATGCCAAGATGTTATTTCATGTTGCTTATCATGACCTAGTGTTCAAAATTAACTCCTCCTAGCTCTCTTGCTAGCACAAAGGCAGTAGAGTTGATTTTTCCTTTAGTCTTTATCACTCAGAGAGCAAACCTTCAGTTCTCTAATGTAGATTTCCTGATTTAAATGTATCTTACTCTCTGAGTAAGATAATTAAATAGTTTGAACCCTTGCAATCACATTTGGTTTCTTCTGGCTTGTTTTAAACATTAGCCATCACAGAAATGGATGGGACAGATTGAAAGCCCTTACTAGCTTCTTAAGAAGCAGAAGCTCAGATTACTTTGTTGTATCAATGTCTTTTTAGGTTCTATACACTGAATTTCATAGAGCTGCTATTTCCCACATTTGGGCCCAAGCTTGAAATAAGTGCTTCTGGGAGATTCAACTTTCTTTGCATACTAATTTGGCATAAGACATTATCTCCCAGTGGCTTTCAGAGCCATTTGTGGTCTCTGACAGTTCTCTCATCCATACAGCCTATAATTTTTATAGGAAGAAAGGACTTTTCTAAAACATTTGTTCCAATAAAAGACCCACCTACAAGTCTCTTTCCTTCAAAATTACTTGAAAGTCAAAACAAAACACAACCTCAAAAGCCCACTCTTCAATATATGTGATATTAGTTGATACATAATAGTTAGGCTTGTAATCTTTTTATCTGGGCTATATAGAATGGAGAAGAGACCAATTCTATCCCAATCCTCCCCTCACTCTCCTCCACCAAAAGTGTTATTAGATAACAAGTCCGTCATGTTCTATAATTGTCAGATCTGGACATTCTAAGAGGCTACAGCACTAAAGTCAGAACTCCAATAATATTTTCTCTTCTCAAGCTAAAGAAACAATCGTATATTGGTTCATCACTGGATTCTTGTTCATTTTATCATTTCCACTCTGAAGGAATGAATAGCAAGTTATAGTGCAGGCATCTTTCTAGGTGAGAGAAAGGATTGTGCCACAGGCCAGGAGAGCCATCTCTGGGTCAATCTCATGAGTTTACATAAAGCAGTAACGAGACTGGGCTGAAGATCATATCCTCAGAGGAATATGAAAAATCTGTTTCACAAGATTTTGTTACCTTTGGAAGTTTCCCCAATGCCTATCACATGGGATATTGATTCCCTAAATATGACAGTTTGGACAGTGCCCCAGAAAGCACTGGAGAAATTAGAGATGTAAGCTATCATCTTGTTATCTCCAAGCATGTAATATACCTTAAGACTTATAGGCCATTTTAATTTCTCAGGGAAATATAACTAACTAGGTAAGTCTACACAGAGATTCTCTGGAAATGACTGGTCATGCTGAACACAAGAAATGCAAATCTATTCTTTAAATGGCCACAACTACCTGATTATAAATATAATTCTTGCTTACTGTGAACATTTTGAAATGATGGCTTAGTGAAAAGATAACAAGCACCCCTGTAGAGTCTAGTCAATGTTACTGAGAGTCCCAGACATATGCTCCTAGGACACACACTGTAACACATATACTTTAGAAAAGCTCAGGTATTTATAATGTCCACTTCAGAACCAAAGATCACAATAATAAAAATAATGCAGTATAGCAACAAGTTTACTAGAGAGCTCCCTGAACAAGCAAAAATTGCAGCTGCTCAATTGCTTTCATCCTATGTAATTTAAAGGAATCTCAAGTCTCTGTGAATACATTCTATCAATTGATGATTTCACCATGTATTTTGAATAGCCAATGATCTTGCTTAACCCTTAATGCTCCCCTTCCAAGCAAGCCAGGCTGTAAGTGTTACCCCTTTTCAAAGTGGCATGGACCACATTCACAGTGAGAGGCAGGTTCTCACCCCAAGCAAATAAAGACTGCGTCTGTACTCAGACCAATGGTCCAGAGCAGGCAATTGACAAATCGGAAAGGTAATTTTCAACCCCACTCTTTCCATACCTTCTCTGATTTCGCCTTCCTGGCATTGTGCACGAACCTGCGACCCAGCTTCTTAGCATACCAGATAGAGGCAAACATAGCGATGCCAATGGAAGGAATTCACAATCAAGCTGCCGCACAATCAACTTCCCACCTCGGCTCAGAGACGAACAGAATCAGGCTGGAGCTGTCACTTGCAGGCTGTTGCTTTCTCAGTTCCTCTCATGCTGGTTACCAGAGGGAGAGGGTGGGAGGAGGGAGGGGTTGGGGGAGAAAAGGCAGTCCTGTTTGGCCAGTCTGCAGGTATATTTACATCCTGCCAGCAGGAGGTCCGGGTGAGGCAGGCGCTGCCTTTGTAGCCAGCTCACACACATCCAGTTGGCTAAGTATTTGTCTGCAGTTCTTCGGCACCGGCACCGTCGCCACCAAACTCCATGTGTGTCAGGAGGAAGGGAAGCTGCAGTCAAGTCCGGACGCAGCTCACCTCCCGCTCTAGGCTTGGGCAGTTACAGTCCTCGCTTTGGCTTCCCTCTATCTTGACAGTACGTGCTGGCGGCAGTGACCACGTAAAGACAGATCCACATACAGCCTCACAGGTAAATCAGCCAATACAGGAACTGCCAGGCATGGGGAAGAGAGCTGCCAGGCAAGGGGAGAGGCAGAACCACCATGAACCTGTCCCTGCAGGCACAAACAGGTGTCCCTGGAACCCAATTCCACTCATATCCTCCAAGAGGACTAAGAGGACTATCAGGACGGTTAGGGTGACTGGAAACACAAGCATCCTTCTCTTGTCTCCTCCCCAGCTCCATTTGGTCCAAGGAATATAACTTCTCTGCCCACCAAACAGCCTTATCCACAACTTACAAGGTAAACACTTTATTTCTTTAGAGACTGGCCTGGGACAAAGGGCTAAATGAGCAGGATGAAGTGTTCTCCCAAATGCCTGAGTGAAGGTCCATAGTTTTATAAGTCATTAGTTTTACCTATAAAAGAACTGAGGCCTCTATTACAAGATGGTTTTTTGGCATAGGTACTGGAGGATGGACAGAGGTTTAAATCGAGCGTTAAACTAAAAAGAGCAATCTACTCTTTTTTTTTTTTAACCCCAGGTTTTCTTGTAGTGACATCCAGTGTTCAGTGGATGACTGAAATATCACCTTTGGGGAGGTAGATTTATGGCAACTTTTAAAACATGCTCCTTTGAAGAATTTTCACATTTGATTCTAACATTAAGTACTTCCATTATGTTAGCGTTTAGACTATTATGTGAGGAACTTTTAAGGTAAAGTCCATGCTAAGAGACAACTGTTTCCTCCAATGAGAGATAATGTTTTAGCCCTTTGCAGTCCTACCAGAGGACAAAAATAAACTGCTCACGATGGCAAGGAAAGCCTGCCTTCCAGTGGCACACAAACTAGACTCAATATAGTAAATGTTTTCCAGCTGATCTGACAGAAGCACCCGATGAGCACTGAAGAATCAAAGAAATGTCAACACACTTGCAGACACTTGGAAAAGAACTTCCTTCTCTTAACAAAGTCACTTGAGGTCTATTCCTTAAGAGAGTTTGATCTGTGGAATCAACAACAAAAAGTATATTGTAAAGGATTGAATACCCTCATAGGCAATTGGAGGTAGAACAAGGCAGTGTAAGACAGGACATTGGTAGTCAGAACCCATGTTCATGTTACTCACTAAGGTAACCCTTGTGCCTAGAACAGTGCTTAGCACAACACATTTAATCTATGTTTATTGAAGGAATGAATAATCTTGTTTCTGACCCTGACTTTTCTTCTAATTTATTTATTTGTTCTCTCTGGGTTCGATGTGCCTTATCTGTAAATTAAGAGAATTGGGCAGATATTTTTTTAAGTTCCTTTCCTGCCTATGAGTCTATGACCATTCTTGTGGGTCTTCAAATAATATTGAACAGAAATATCGAATGCTCACCAGATACATAGGCTGTGGTGAAATCATTCAGTGTTCTAAAATGTCAACAGTGGTACCCCTGGGGTAGCCTAGCTTCTTCTACCTCCTTTAACATGCCTTGCTGCCAACCAGGGTTTGGTTTTTCCATTAGCTATTTCTTTTGCTTTATGCTCCTACAAGCACTCCTTTCCTTCAATTTCCTTTTGACACTCTAAGGCAACCCCTGTGCAAATTTCTCCATATCATACCCTGTACTCTTTGGAGGAAAAGTGCCACAGAAATCCAACGAATAAATATACATGGTAACTCCTGCTTAGTTTTCAAAGAGCTACTCAGCAGGGCCATAGCTTACTCTAATATCGCTGTGATGTGAAGGTATTTATTATTTCTTCACACAAGTTGGTCCAAGCCATGTTGTAGTTAAAAGTGTATTCAAATAAAAGACTAAAGTAGATAAAAAGAATGAGGATAAACAATCGTCCCTAAGTTGACGATTAGAAAATTTTGTTTTTAACACCGTTTTTAGTGTTTTTAACACTAAAAAAAAAATTTTGTTTTTAGACACTTTATAGTCTGATTATAGAATCAGACTATAAAGAGGTGAGACAAAATGCCTTGAACTTTCAAACCACTAATATCATAGAGAGAATCAAAGGGTGTTAATTTACTCTGATGGAGAACTGACAGATCATAATTTTTGATCTCTTTCTGTAATTTTTGCATTCTCTTCATGAGTTAAGACATCGTGGATCACTAAAACTAAGGCTTGGAGAGATCTTTGATGTTTGATCAGTTTATTTATTGGCTTTGCTTTTATGTTGAACCTTTAGTGACCTTTTTCACACACCTGACCAAGAGGCTTTATACATTTTTTTTACAGAACAAGATCCTTATAAAATAAATTGGCCCTGCCAGCTAAGAGATAACTTATGACAATAATAATTATTGTTTCTTTAAATAGGCAGTTGGGACTCATGCTCATGTTATGCAAATGCTCAGCAAACCATAGGTATTCAAAATATATTTGTCAAGTGCGTCTATGACAAAATAGAAAAATCCACAAACTGGGAAGGACTAGAAGACTCAATAGAAGAATAGCCATAAAATTTTCAGTAGCAAACGTTGCTTGAAAGATGGATATAATGTCAACTGAATGAAGTCATTGCCATATTTATACAACCATCTTCCCTGGCTCTCTGTGGGCAGATGTGTCTGCTGTAAAGGTGGCAGCTTCCTACAGCTAATCCTACTAGTCTCTAACCATTGCTCTGCTGATTGAGATAAATAACATTTGCAGCTCTGCTGTATAAGTAAAACAAAATTCTCAGACATTTTCCATCTGTATATAATCAGTACCAGGACAGACCTTTTCCTTTATAATTTTATTTTTAAAGCTTCTCCTATGACAGAAACCTACCAGTGCAGCTGAGTTTGAGATGCAACATTAATACATTTAAGCAGCTTTGGGTTCATGCCTCAACACACACACTATGTGAACCTCCTCTGAATTATCAAGGTAAATACAATGTTTAAATCAAGCCATTAAGTATCATACATTTTCTGCCTAGCACATGAATGATTCTCTTTTAAAAATCCTCTATTTATATCAGAGATAATTGTTTTTAAAAACAGAGTCAAAATTCAACCCAAGGAATATCTGGTGGCCTGAAAAGCTATTTAGTTTCAGTGTTGAATATATACCAAACAAAATACCTATTGAGCCATAAATAAGTTAATGTAAAAAATTAATTGCACCAAGATTTTGATTGGTTTGTTTGCATATTTGATATGCATACTTGATAGTCCTTTGGCTAATGTCTGATGTTAGTAAATTATTATTATTATTATTACTCTTTTGAGACAGTACCTTGTTCTGTCACCCAGGCTGGAGTGCAGTGGTACAATCATAGCTCATTGCAGCCTTGAACTCCTGGGCTCAAGTAATCTTCCTCCCACAGCCTCCAGGGTAGGTAGGACTGTAGGTACACACCATCACGCTTGGCAATTTTTATATTTTTTCTCTTTGTAGAGATGAGGTCTTGCTATGTTGCCCAGGCTGGTCTTGAACTTCTGGCCTCAAGTGATCCTCTTGGCTTGGGTTCTCAAAGTGATTAGTTGATTATTAAACAGCAAATGTGGAATATATACTACATAGAATATTTTGGTAAAGAATATATACATAATATTTAACTTCAATTCAGAGGAATGCCGAGGTCTTGATATTAGTTACTTAGTACAAAGTAGTAGAAAGGGGAAGATTAAAACAGCTATATTTTGCTCTGAGTACATATGTATCACGTGACTCATCTACATAACATATTCTCATTAGTACTTGTGTGAGTGAAAAGATAAACAGTGCTTTTCCACAAAAATGTATTGAATATTACTACGTGTCAAAACTTAGGGGCCTGTAAATGAATAAGGTACAATTCTTTTCTTAAAGAGCCCTATATAGTTGGGGACACATATATATCAAGAAATAAATTTCAGGAGTAAGAAAGGGGTCCAATTTCAGTTTTCTGTATATGACTAGCCAGTTTTCCGAACACCATTTATTAAATAGGGTATCCTTTCCCCATTGCTTGTTTTTGTCAGATTTGTCAAAGATCCGAAGGTTGTAGATGTGCAGTGTTATTTCTGAGGCCTGTGTTCTGCCCCATTGGTCTATATATCTGTTTTGGTATGAGTATCATGCTGTTTTGGTTACTGTAGTATAGTTTGATATCAGGTAATGTGATGCCTCCAGCTTTGTACTTTTTGCTTAGGAATTTCTAGGCTATATGGGTTCTTTTTTCATTCTATATGAAATTTAAAGTAGCTTTTTTTCTGATTCTATGAAGAAAGTCAATGGTAGCTTGATGGGAATAGCATTGAATCTATAAATTACTTTGGGCAGTATGGCCATTTTCATGATATTGATTCTTCCTGTCCATGACCATGGAGTGTTTTTCCATTTGTTTGTGTTCTCTCTTACTTCTCTGAGCAGTGGTCTGTTGTTCTCTTTGAAGGGGTCCTTTATACACCATGGAATACTATGCATCCATAAAAAGGATGAATTCACATCCTTTGCAGGGACATGGATGAAGCTGGAAGCCATCATTCTCAGCAAAGTAACACAGGAACAGAAAACCAAACACCGCATGTTCTCACTTATAAGTAGGAGTTGAACAACGAGAACACATGGACCCAGGGAGGGGAACATCACACACTGAGACCTGTCAGGGGGTGGGGAAGGCTAGGGGAGGGAGAGCATTAGGAGAAATACCTAATGTAGATGACAGGTTGATGGGTACAGCAAACCACCATGGTACTTGTATACCTATGTAACAAACTTGCACATTCTGCACATGTATCCCAGAACTTAAAGTATAATTAAAAGAAAGAAAGAAAGAAAGAAATTTCAGTGAAGAATGGCCTTGTTACAAATGTATGATGCTCAGGGATAAAATTACTGATTTTCAGTTTTTATATGATATAAACTCACTAATAAATGTTAGCTGGAGAAAGTGCAATAATTAGTGCTAATGTATATTAAAAAGCAAAAGAATAGCTAAATCTCTCTGCATGTTTTATCACTATGGACAATAGGAAAAAAATTGTCAAGCCATTTAATCACTCTAGGCTAGTGGAGGGTTGTTCAATTAGTAGTACTTTATGTTTTGAGGCAAAGGCTTCTCAGATCATGTAGATTATTAAGATCACTGCTACTAGTGAGATAAAGGAGCCTATAGATGACATGATATTTCATGTAGTGTAGGCATCGGGGTAATCAGAGTAGCGTCGGGGTATGCCGGATAGGCCAAGGAAGTGTTGTGGAAAAAAGGTTAAATTTACGCCTACAAATATGATGACAAAATGGGCTTAAAAAAAAAAAATCACAGTCAATGCTACAAACTGGCCCGGCTGCAGATGGAAATATTTCTGCACCGAAGAAATAGCCAGTTGTAGATAAGTGTGAAAAAAAGATTCCAAATAATAAACCCACTAACTCTAATTAGAAATGAACAAAGCCTGTATCTTCTTCTCCTCTTAAAATAATCAAAACTCATTCTTCAACATTTGAATATATAATGTGCCTCTTATTTCATATGTTTAATCATATTTGGCATCAGAAATGTAAAGAACCTAATGTAACATTTACCTACCATCTAGATTTAATAAATATTAATATTTTGTCATATTTGATTCAAATTAATTTTTTAAGAAATAAGTTCCTCATAATATAGGTAAAATCTCTTCACTCTACCTCCTCAAATTCATTACAAAATAATTTTCAATAAACACTCGTGTAACTCTTTAAGCACATATAAGTTTCTTTAGAGCAGGTCCTTCGAAATGTAATTGGTAGATCATAGAATATGTGCAGCTTTAATGTTAATTCATTACAAATTGTTCTCCAATTGCCATTATTAGTAATTTAAATAGTTTATATTAGTAGTTTATAAGAGTTCAATATTCTATATAACATAGTAATCAGACATTCATGTTTCCCAAACATAATATATAATGTTAACTCTTTGTAGCCTTGATGTGCATTTTCTTGATTATTGGTGAGACTTAAGATGTTTTCATACATTTATTGGTCATTTGAACTTCCTTATGTTCATACCCCTTCCCCATTTTAAAATAGGGTTTTTTTTTTTTTTTTTTTTTTTTTTTTCCTATTGACTTGTGAAGTACTTGATGTATACTGGACACTAATCTTTTATTATGGGTTTTGAATATATCTGTTTCCAATCTCTGACTCGTCTTAGTTTTATTCATGTTTTGTCATACTAAGCATTCATAAAAATGAAAATGATTGAAGTTTTTCGGTGTTTTCTTTATTTTTTTATTTTTTCATTTTTATTATTATACTTTAAGTTCTAGGGTACATGTGCACAACATGCAGGTTTATTATACATGTATACTTGTACCATGTTGGTGTGCTGCACCCATCAACTCATCAGCACCCATCAACTCGTCATTTACATCAGGTGTAACTCCCAGTGCCATCCCTCCCCCCTCCCCCCTCCCCATAATAGGCCCCAGTGTGTGATGTTCTCCTTCTCGAGTCCAAGTGATCTCATTGTTCAGTTCCCACCTATGAGTGAGAAGATGCAGTGTTTGGTTTTCTGTTCTTGAGATAGTTTGCTGAGAATGATGGTTTCCAGCTGCATCCATGTCCCTACAAAGGACACAAACTCATCCTTTTTTTACGGCTGTGTAGTATTCCATGGTGTGTATGTGCCACATTTTCTTAATCCAGTCTGTCACTGATGGATATTTGGGTTGATTCCAAGTCTTTGCTATTGTGAATAGTGCCACAAGAAACATACGTGTGCATGTGTCTTTATAGCAGCATGATTTATAATCCTTTGGGTATATACCCAGTAATGGGATGGCTGGGTCATATGGCATTTCTAGTTCTAGGTCCTTGAGGAATCGCCATACTGTTTTCCACAATGGTTGAACTAGTTTACAATCCCACCAACAGTGTAAAAGTGTTTCTATTTCTCCACATCCTCTCCAGCACCGGTTGTTTCCTGACTTTTTAATGATTGCCATTCTAACTGGTGTGAGATGGTATCTCATTGTGGTTTTGATTTGTATTTCTCTGATGGACAGTGATGATGAGCATTTTTTCATGTGTCTGTTGGCTGTATGAATGTCTTCTTTTGAGAAATGTCTGTTCATATCCTTTGCCCACTTTTTGATGGGGTTGTTTGTTTTTTTCTTGTAAATTTGTTTGAGTTCTTTGTAGGTTCTGGATATTAGCCCTTTGTCAGATGAGTAGATTGCAAAAATTTTCTCCCATTCTGTAGGTTGCCTGTTCACTCTGATGGTAGTTTCTTTTGCTGTGCAGAAGCTCTTTAGTTTAGTTAGATCCCATTTGTCAATTTTGGCTTTTGTTGCCGTTGCTTTTGGTGTTTTAGACATGAAGTCCTTACCCATGCCTATGTCCTGAATGGTACTACCTAGGTTTTCTTCTAGGGTTTTTATGCTATTAGGTCTAACATTTAAGTCTCTAATCCATCTTGAATTAATTTTCATATAAGGAGTAAGGAAAAGATCCAGTTTCAACTTTCTACGTATGGCTAGCCAATTTTCCCAGCACTATTTATTAAATAGGGAATCCTTTCCCCATTTCTTGTTTTTCTCAGGTTTGTCAAAGATCAGATGGATGTAGATGTGTGGTGTTATTTCTGAGGGCTCTGTTTTGTTCCATTGGTCTATATCTCTGTTTTGGTAACGGTACCATGCTGTTTTGGTTATTATAGCCTTGTAGTATAGTTTGAAGTCAGGTAGCGTGATGCCTCCAGCTTTGTTCTTTTGACTTAGGATTGTCTTGGCAATGTGGTCTCTTTTTTGGTTTCATATGAACTTTAAAGCAGTTTTTTCCAATTCTGTGAAGAAAGTCATTGGTAGCTTGATGGGGATGGCATTGAATCTATAAATTACCTTGGGCAGTATGGCCATTTTCACGATATTGATTCTTCCTATCCATGAGCATGGTATGTTCTTCCATTTGTTTGTGTCCTCTTTTATTTCACTGAGCAGTGGTTTGTAGTTCTCCTTGAAGAGGTCCTTCACATCCCTTGTAAGTTGGATTCCTAGGTATTTTATTCTCTTTGAAGCAATTGTGAATGGAAGTTCATTCCTGATTTGGCTCTCTGTTTGTCTGTTACTGCTGTATAGGAATACTTGTGATTTTTGCACGTTAATTTTGTATCCTGAGACTTTGCTGAAGTTGCTTATCAGCTTAAGGAGATTTTTGGCTGAGACAATGGGGTTTTCTAAATATACAATCATGTCATCTGCAAACAGGGACAATTTGACTTCTTCTTTTCCTAACTGAATATGCTTTATTTCTTTCTCTTGCCTGATTGCCCTAGCCAGAACTTCCAACACTATGTTGAATAGGAGTGGTGAGAGAGGGCATCCCTGTCTTGTGCCAGTTTTTAAGGGGAATGCTTCCAGTTTTTGCCCATTCAGTATGATATTGGCTGTGGGTTTGTCATAAATAGCTCTTATTTTTAGAGATGTGTTCCATCAATACTGAATTTATTGAGAATTTTTAGCATGAAGAGCTGTTGAATTTTGTCAAAGGACTTTTCTGCATCTATTCGGATAATCATGTGGTTTTTGTCTTTGGTTCTGTTTATATGCTGGATTACATTTATTGATTTGCGTATGTTGAACCAGCCTTGCATTGCAAGGATGAAGCCCACTTGATCATGGTGGATAAGTTTTTGGATGAGCTGCTGGATTTGGTTTGCCAGTATTTTATTGAGGATTTTTGCATCATTGTTCATAAGGGATATTGGTCTAAAATTCTCTTTTTTTTGTTGTTGTGTCTCTGTCAGGCTTTGGTATCAGGATGATGTTGGCCTCATAAAATGAGTTAGGGAGGATTCCCTCTTTTTCTATTGATTGGAATAGTTTCAGAAGGAATGGTACCAGCTCCTCCTTGTACCTCTGGTAGAATTCGGCTATAAATCCATCTGATCCTGGACTTTTTTTGGTTGGTAGGCTATTAATTATTGCCTCAATTTCAGAGCCTGCTATTGGTCTATTCAGGGATTCAACTTCTTCCTGGTTTAGTCTAGGGAGATGGTAAGTTCCAGGAAATTATCCATTCCTTCTAGATTTTCTAGTTTATTTGCATAGAGGTGTTTATAGTATTCTCTGATGGTAGTTTGTATTTCTGTGGGTCTGTGGTGATATCCTCTTTATCATTTTTTATTGCATCTATTTGATTCTTCTCTCTTTTCTTCTTTATTATTCTTGCTAGTGGTTTATCAATTTTGTTGATCTTTTCAAAAAACCAGCTCCTGGATTCATTGATTTTTTGGAAGGTTTTTTGTGTCTCTATCTCCTTCAGTTCTGCTCTGATCTTAGTTATTTCTTGCCTTCTGTTAGCTTTTGAATGTGTTTGCTCTTGCTTCTCTAGTTCTTTTAATTGTGATGTTAGAGTGTCAATTTTAGATCTTTCCAACTTTCTCTTGTGGGCATTTAGTGCTATAAATTTCCCTCTACACACTGCTTCAAATGTGTCCCAGAGATTCTGGTATGTTGTATTTTTGTTCTCATTGGTTTCAAGGAACATGTTTATTCCTGCCTTCATTTTGTTATGTACCCAGTAGTCATTCAAGAGCAGGTTGCTCAGTTTCCATGTAGTTGAGCAGTTTTGATTGAGC
The DNA here is from genome assembly GCF_049350105.2 of Macaca mulatta. Taxonomy (NCBI): domain Eukaryota; kingdom Metazoa; phylum Chordata; class Mammalia; order Primates; family Cercopithecidae; genus Macaca; species Macaca mulatta. The sequence continues at coordinate 84,985,486 of NC_133419.1, forward strand.
TTCTTGGTCCTGAGTTCTAGTTTGATTGCACTGTTGTCTGAGAGACAGTTTGTTATAATTTCTGTTCTTGTACATTTGCTGAGGAGTGCTCTACTTCCAACTATGTGGTCAATTTTGGAATAAGTGCGATGTGGTGCTGAGAATAATGTATACTCTGTTGATTTGGGGTGGAGAGTTCTGTAGATGTCTATTAGGTCTGCTTGCTGCAGAGATTAGTTCATTTCCTGGATATCCTTGTTAACTTTCTGTCTCGTTGATCTGTCTAATGTTGACAGTGGAGTGTCGAAGTCTCCCATTATTATTGTATCAGAGTCTAAGTCTCTTTGTAAGTCTCTAAGGACTTGCTTTATGAATCTGGGTGCTCCTGTATTGGGTGCATACATATTTAGGATAGTTAGCTCTTCCTGTTGAATTGATCCCTTTACCATTATGTAATGGCCTTCTTTGTCTCTTTTGATCTTTGATGGCTTCAAGTCTGTTTTATCAGAGACTAGGATTGCAACCCCTGCTTTCTTTGTTCTCCATTTGCTTGGTAGATCTTCCTCCATCCCTTTATTTTGAGCCTATGTGTGTCTCTGCATGTGAGATGGGTCTCCTGAATACAGCAGACTGATGGGTCTTGACTCTTTATCCAATTTGCCAGTCTGTGTCTTTTAATTGGACCATTTAGTCCATTTATATTTAAGGTTAATATTGTTATGTGTGAACTTGATCCTGTCATTGTGATATTAGCTGGTTATTTTGCTCGTTAGTTGATGCAGTCTCTTCCTAGCATCGATGGTCTTTACATTTTGGCATATTTTTGCAATGGCTGGTACTGGTTGTTCCTTTCCATGTTTAGTGCTTCCTTCAGGATCTCTTGTACGGTAGGCCTCTAAGCATTTGCCTGTCTGTAAGGGATTTTATTTCTCCTTCACTTATGAAACTTAGTTTGGCTGGATATGAAATTCTGGGTTGAAAATTCGTTTCTTTAAGAATGTTGAATATTGGCCCCCACTCTCTTCTGGCTTGTAGAGTTTCTGCTGAGAGATCTCCATCCAGCTTTGTTACATTCCTGGTGATGAGCTGCATTCCTTTGGAGGGGGAAATGCGCTCTTATTTTTTGAATTTCCAGCTTTTCTGCCCCGCTTTTTCCCCATCTTTGTGGTTTATCTGCCTTTGGTCTTTGATATTGGTGACGTACTGATGGTGTTTTGGTGTGGGTGTCCTTTCTGTTTGTTAATTTTCCTTTTAACATTCAGGACCCTCAGCTGTAGGTCTGTTGGAGATTGCTTGAGGTCCACTCCAGACCCCGTTTGCCTGGGTATCAGCAGTGGAGGCTGCAGATGATAGAATATTGCTGAACAGCGAATGTTCCTGTCTGATTCTTGCTCTGGAAGCTTTGTCTTAGGGCTGTACCCCACCATACGAGGTGTGGGGTGTTGGTCTGCACCTCATGGGGGATGTCCCCCAGTTAGGCTACTCAGGGGTCAGGGACCCACTTGATCAGGCAGTCTGTCCGTTCTCAGATCTCAACCTCCGTGTTGGGAGATCCACTGCTCTCTTCAGAGCTGTCAGACAGGGTCATTTACATCTGTCGAGGTTTCTGCTTCTGTTTTTAGCTATGCCCTGTTCCCGGATGTGGAGTCTACAGAGACTGGCGGGCCTCCTTGAGCTGCGGTGGGCACCACCCAGTTCGAGCTTCCCAGCAGCTTTGTTTACCTACTTAAGCCTCAGCAATGGCGGGCACCCCTCCCCCAGCCTCACTGCTGCCTTGCAGTTAGATCTCAGACTGCTGTGCTAGCAATGAGGGAGGCTCCATGGGTGTGGGACCCTCCTGGCCAGGTGTGGGATATAATCTCCTGCTGTGCCGTTTGCTAAGACCCTTGGTAAAGCGCATTATTAGGGTGGGAGTTACCCGATTTTCCAGGTGTTGTGTGTCTCAGTTTCCCTTGGCTAGGAAAAGGGATTCCCTTCCCCCTTGCGCTTCCCCGGTGAGGCGATGCCTCGCCCTGCTTCAGCTCTTGCTGGTTGGTCTGCACCAGCTGACTAGCACTGATTGTCCGGCACTCCCTAATGAGATGAACCTGGTACCTCAGTTGAAAATGCAGAAATCACCCGTCTTCTGTGTCGCTCACACTGGGAGCTGGAGACTGGAGCTGTTCCTATTTGGCCATCTTGCTCTGCCCCCATTTGCTTTAATGTTTACATTTTTATCAATTTTTTCTCTATTCCAAGTTTATAAATATTTTATTTTCTTTCTAAGCAATTTAAGTGTTTTGCTTTTCATCGATAAGTCTGCAAGGTTTTTGTTTTTTATTTTTAATTTACAGTGAAAGGATAAAGATCATGTCCTTTTCAGGGACATGAATGGAGCTGAAAGCCTTTATCATCAGCAAACTAGCACAGGAACAGAAAATGCAACACTGCATGTTCTTACTTATAAGTGGGAGCTGAACGATGAGAACACATGGACACATGGTTGGGGCAGGGTGAACAACACACACTGGGGCCTATCGTATGTGGGCAGGGAAAGGGAGAGCATCAGGAAGAACAGCTCATTGGTGCTGGGCTTATACTAGGTGGTGGGTTGGTGATCTGCACAGCAAACCACTGTGGCTCACGTTTTCCTATGTAACAAACCTGCACATCCTGCACATGTACCCCAGAACTTAAAAGGTGATAAGATAAAATGAAACACTAAAATAACAATTAAAAATAGTAATTTATGGTGAAAGGTAGGAATCTATATTTTCCCATATGTATGTCCAGTTTTATTCATTTATTTACTTATTTAGTTACTTGCTTACTTAGTTAGCTGGTATATAATAATGCTTTTCCTTTTCCTTACTGATTTCTAATGTCCCTGAGTTACATATCTAGATAATATGTATGTGCATATAATTGTTTCTTGGCTTTTTAAAAATTGTCCTATTTTTATTTACCTGTGCCAGTACTACATTATTATGCTTTATAGTAAATACTGATATTTGAAAGGTGATTCATCCTTTTCACTTGATCTAATTATTCAAGTTAATTTTTATAAATTTGTACAATTGAGCACTTCTTCTCAATTATTATAGTACCCCAAAATGGCACATTCTATTGTATACTTTTTTTTCTTTTTTCAAGACAGAGTTTCACTCTTGTTGCCCAGGCTGGAGTGCAATGGCAATCTCGGCTCACGGCAACCTTCTCCCAGGTTGAAGCAATTCTCCTGCCTCAGCCTCCTGAGTAGCTGGGATTACAGGCACCCGCCACCATGCCCAGCTAATTTTTGTATTTTTGGTAGAGACGGGGTTTCACTATGTTGGCCAGGCTGATCTTGAACTTCTGACCTCAGGTAATCCGCCTGCCTTGGCTTCCCAAAGTGCAGGGATTACAGGCGTGAGCCACTGTACTCAGCCTATTGTATACTATTTTGGTTTTACCTTGCTATAGTAGTTACATTCCCCACCAAATCAGTCATTGTCATTATCACCATTATTATTTTTTGTTATAATTATAATTTACTCACAATAACTATCAGTTAATTTCTTTTTTAGAATCCTAACCCCTTTTTCTGGATTAAGTTTTCTTCTTACAGATAAACATATTTTAATAGTCTTTCTGCAACAATCTATGATGTTTAAACATACCCAATCATTTATATTTTCCCTGAACTGAATGGTAGTAGACTAGATTTTGAATGACAGTATAGAAAGAAATTTGTAAATCGACAATGATTTTCCCTCAGAGCTTTGAAGATATTAACCTGCACTATCTTCTGTCATCAATTTTTATAATAAGATGACTGCTGTCAATCTAATTGTTACTTGTTACAAGAAATATGTCTTTCTTAATATGGTTTGCATAAGGAATTTTTTTTTTTGCCTTTCTTGAATTTTGGTTTTACTATATTTTCTTTATTAAAAAATGTACATGGAACTCATTATGTTTCTTTAATCTGATTATTTATAAAATAAGTCTCAGTCATTAACTCTTCTAATACTTATTTTCCCTCACTCTCATTATTCTCTAAAATTCTGTTATGTTTTTTCGGGACCATTTTATTCTACCCGTACTACTGCTTCATACATCTCATATTTTATTCTCCTTCCTCCTCTGTGCTGCTTTCAGGGTATATCCTCAGATCTAACTACTATTTTCTAATTTCTATTTTTACCTTAAATTTTAATTTATTGGTTTTTACCTACCTACAGAGTATCTATTTTTAATCAATTATACCTTTTTTATTTTTAGACATTCTATATATATTTTTAAGTCTATCATGTTCTGTTTTTTATTATGATTTTTAGTTCTTTCTTTATCCTGTTTTTAATTTAACACATGCTTAATTTATAGTCTTTATCTGACATTTTTATTCCCTAATTTTCCTGAACGTCTAAATCTCACTGGTGTCACTCATGGTGAGTAGTTTCTGCACCCTATTATACATTTTTATTGAGATTATCTTTAGGAAGATTGTAGTTTCTGTGGGAGTCCCTGTGACCTTCAGTTGTGCAACTATTTCTACAGAATAATTTTACACATCCCTCTTCTAGTTGTCCAGAGATTTCATTAGCCCAAGAGCAGTTTCATATCAATTTTTTTTTTTTTTTTTTTTGGTCTTGGAGCTACTCTCCCCACAAAATAGGGTTGGGTTTAAATGTACTCTTTTTTTTTTTTTTTTTCCACTCGTAATAGAAACATATTTCCTTATTGCTTACCTGGGCTGGTGAATAAAGTTTTTAAAAGTCCTTTCATAAATGAGAATCCTTTTATTTTTTCAGTTTTATGCAACATTCTCAGTTTCATTTCCCTTCCTTTGGTGATCCTAACGTCGAGTGTCCTGCCCTGAATGGCCATCAAAACCCTACGCTCTCACCCTAAATGCCTTTATTGAGTCCCATATACCCCTGGGATACCATAGTCAGTTCAGGATCTCACTGCTCTGGCCATCATTATACACAAACACAAACAAGTCCAAGTGGCATCCCTCTAAATTAACCCAAAATCAAACTAGATCATTTAACTAGCCTGCAAATGAGGCTTTAGAGTTTAATAAGCATGTGAAGCATGTGTGGTAACAACATGTATAAGATTTATTGTTAAGTGTTTCATGCAAGAGATTTGGGGAAATCACCTAATTAATATGTTAGTTAAAAGTCACCATATTATAATAGTTAATTAGCTAAACTTAGCTGTAAGAGAGACCATCATCATCATTATTTTGACCCTGGAGAAGTTATGCTAACTTTATAAAATGGGGGTAATAACGGAAACTATGTCACAGTATTGATAATAGGAGCAAATGAGATAATACATATACACTATTTGGAGTAGTTCTGCCACATAGCATGAGTGCAATAAAAAATACTGCAAAGTTTTATTCATATACTAATCTTTAAGGAAGACAAAAATCACGATAGTCTAGATAGACAATACATGCTCAATATTATGAAAAGAAGCAGAGAAGAATGATTTATAAAAGCTCTTTATACTTCTGTTTAATAATCCTGTGAGGAAAGTCTACCTTCTTTCTGCTTCAGTCTTTTCTCCCCTTTTATGCCATTAGTGAAGAAAACAAATCAGTGACACACTTGTAAAAATATTTCATAGTTTTTCAGTGTCCCATGTGTCTCTTTCCTGAGACAAATAAATATCTTCTTGAGCCTTATGAATAGTTTTTTCTTTTTCTTTTCCTTTTTTTAAGTATGTATGTATGTATGTATATATGTATGTATGTATGTATGTATGTATGTATGTATTTAGAGAATCTTCCCAGAGCCTCAAAAGAAGGCTTGCAGGACCTCTTATAAGAAAAACTCAAATGGGTCCTGAAGTTATATAGTAGATCTGAATTAACATGTTGTGATTTACCACCCATGTGTTAAATTTTCTTACAGCAGAGGAATAGTTGGATATGGCAATAACTATCAAAAGGAATGTAGAGCTGGGAAGATATAGGTGAGGAGCAATGTAGAAAAATATCAAGCCAGCAGTCAAGAAGTAATGAGTATCTAATGGAACATTAGAACTTTGACTTATGAGCACAAACAACAATGCATAAATAAGGCCATTTTTTTTGAAACAGCTACACAGTGCTAAAGATGTATAATTTAATAATTTAGTAACTGAGAATGCAATTCAGTATCTTCAAATTCACATGCTCTTCCAAAGCATGCAAAAGACGCAGACATTTAAACACTACTCACCTAACCTGAATGCTTTGGAATGGGAACTTTCTTACTAAGTAAAATTCAATTAGTCGGCCTGGTATGCCAGCCATCTCTATAACAGAATTATTTTCATAAGTCATGGAGGTGAAGTGCTAGTTTTGGAAGCAATAGTCTTAGTTTTAATTTCATTTCCACCAGTTGTCACATCTCTGGGTATTGAACTACATAATCAATTCCTTACGAGCTCAAATAATATATTAGTTCATGACATTTATGAGCAATAATTAATTGGGAATACAATAACCTCTTAAATCCAGTGGCCATTTTTGATGAAGTTGTATTCTTGCCATACTATCCCTTTGGATCTTCACAAAATTATTTTCTGTTTCCCTGAGATGCTGTATACATTTGTACCCTTGAACATACTGTTTCTGCTATCTGCAGCCCTACCTATCCACCTTACTTTCTGCTCCTTGTCATTTTATATGTGACAAATCTTGACACATTTACTGAGACATGGCTAAATAAATGTCTGTGAAAATTTTTCCTGATAACCACCAGACAGAGCCAGTAACTCTCTTCTATGTCCCTTATTGTGCTTTGTACATAACATGGATTTAGTTCTTATTATATTTATTTGTAATTACTTTGAGCTTATGTTTCCCTCTGAATGCCTATGAAACATTCAAGAAAAGTAACATACCTTATTTATTTTTGTATCCTCAGAGACCTATATAGTCCTCTGCACATGGTAGGTAATAATAACTATCTTTTGAATAATTTAATAGTTGTTTGCTTAATGAATGAACAAATGAATGAAGCATATCACTTGAATTCAACAGCTTCACACTCCTAGGAGAAGAAACGAAGGCACTATATAGAGGCCTACCTAGCATTCGTTATTACCCTCTATTTGCATTTTTACTTTATACCCATCTTCATATCATAAGAGACAAGTAATTGTAACAAGGGTTCAAAGTGCTTCAAAAAACACCATTTCTAAAGGTAAATCACTGACACTTATTGATACATGGACCTAAAAGCTGTCACATTTTTTTTACTTTGTAATTCCTACTCTTTCATAGGTACAGGTGATCTTTTGCAAAATACAATACATAAAACCAATGTATATGGTAATAAATAAAATCCCTTTTTATTTCCTTAAAAATGAGACCCACTAATGAAAATACACAAATCATTTCATTTTCCATTCTGCCACCTACGTAAAACAGAAACAGCAGCTGCTGAAATCTTCAATGCCAACATCAATTACAGATAGTGTTGCTGAAAATATTCGTGATATTAACTGCAACCTCTCTCCAGCTCAAAAAATATATAAAGTTTTAAAAAAGGTGTAATAGCATCATCTTGTTATATGCTTCATGGCTAACTAGAAAGAAAAGGGGAGACTGATTTGCTAGTTGTGGTCTATATGTCAGCTATTTTTACATTAAGCATCTTTATATGAAGTTAAAAGTGCCTTGACTTTAAGACGCACGAAGAATCTTGTCCACTAAAGTACTTAACATGCATTTTCTTAATATTGATCTAACATCATCCATTTTAAAAATATTTACATACTGTCTTTATTGTTGTTTACTTAGGTTATTTTTAAATTTAACTTGACTCACTTTTTATTTAAATAAATTTATTTTAAAAGGGAACTTGTTGCCATCAGAATAAACAAATCCTTTTTCATAAATAATAACCATATAAATAACACAATCAATATAAAATCTTATTAATCACATTAAGAAGTAAAATAAAAAGAAAGTTTAAAGTCTAATTGAAAAGATGATGGTTTATACGGAAGTTATAATTTTTTAAGTAATTACATTAAAATTAAAGTATAAGTATGTTTTTAAAAATGTTTGCCATGTACCATCTTAAGTATATCATACTTCAGGAAATACTCTCAACTAATTTAATCCTCACAAAAAATACCTGAGTCAGATAATATCAACTTCTTTTCACAAATTTAGGAAACTAAATTTCAGAGGAATTGATTAACTTATTCAAGGTCATTTGCCTAGAGGAATTAAGCTTTGAATCCTGGTTTGCTCCTCACTTGCTTCTAAATTTTCAAACCCTGTCTGACTCTCAACTTCCTTATCTTTAAGACATTGCGTAACAGTACAAGAAATGTCATGTGGTAGCTTATGATAAAAAAATAAAACGCAGCAAGTTCTATGAGTTCAGATAACATTAGCCCATGAGTTGGATTGGTGAAGACAGGCTTACTGCGAGAAAGAAAATTTGACTTAGTACTTAGAAATCAGATCAGAACAAGAAGTATTTTTTTTCCCCCAGAAGAAACAGCAGGAACAAAAGCAAGAAAGTTGGAAAACATGAGATGTGTTTGAGGAATAAAGGAAAATAAGGCAGAAAATGCTATACCCATAATTAGACAATGTCAATAAATGTTTAATCGTGACAAACATGGTCAGAGTTAGAGATCAGAGAGAATGATGAAGGTGGTAGAAATAATGGGGGCCTTAATTAGGGGGATGATGGTAGAAATAAAGGCAAAGAGGAATAAAAGAAACATTATTTCTTAATGTCCTAGAGTGAGTTCAGATCACTGGCCCATTCTCTTAGTAAAATACACTCCTTTTCACAATGTTTATCATGTTGACAATAATCTATTTAATACATCTATTTTTCATGCTTTCCTTATAGTGCATTCCATGAAAGCAGAGACCATGCCTGTTTATTCATCATTGTAGCCTCTGTGCCTAACAACATGCCTGGTGCATAATAAGTGTTCCAAAGAAAGATTTATTTAATTCATGCTTGAAAGAAGAAATAACTGAGGGAACAGAATTTGTATAATTGATCTGTAACCCAAACCTCAGCATCATGCAATATACCCATGTAACAAACCTGCACATGTACCCTTTAATCTATAATAAAATTTGAAATTATTTTTAAAAAATCTGTAAAATTTGACTGCTGCTTTATAGGCTGAGAAAAAAAGGAGTCAAGCAGCTAAAGAGTTGAGCCCAGGGGACTTCAAGGTATCTGTAAGACAAAGGAAAAATTTTCATTAGCATGGCCTCTTCTTTCATTGTAAATGTTTGTATTCCTTCCTTTGTCTCTTCAATCCTTTTACCTTCTAATATTATAGGCTCCATCTGAAACTTTCATTAAATTAATGTCTTAGAAATGTAATGCCTTCATTTGTTGGAAGTGCTGATTGTTTTTCATGGTCCACAATTTCCATTTAAGGCTTCCATATTTTCTTTGTAAACTCTTCTAAAGTAGATAATTATTTTTTTCTTGTTTTTGAAATGGAGAAGTGTTGTCAATTATTTTATTTTTTCTAATTCATTGTTTGCTCTTGGGGGCTTATATTGTGCCTAGGGGGACATCCACATTCATGTAAAAAATGAAAGAGGTCATGATATACTAAGTTTCAGATATATTCAGATTTTAATGCCCCTGGAAAACTCAGGAGTATGTATGTCTAATAAGCAATGTCATAAAGTAATCCCTCCTCCACTCATGTATTTATTCAACAAATACTAATTTGAGTGTTACGATGCACCAGCCTGTTTATAAGCAATGGGGCCAAAATAATGAACAAAACAGACAACAATCCCTACCTCATGGAGCTTACATTTTATTGTAGAAAAGAGATGGTACAAAAGATAAACAGCAAATGTAGTCTATTCAATAGTGATACATGCTAAAGAGAAAAATAAAGCAGATAAATGGAATAAAAAGTGTTGGGAATGGTTAACTTTTTCTGATAGGTTGATTAAGGTAAACCTCAGTAAAATTTAACTTTTGAGTAAAAATACTAAGGAAGTGAGAGCAAGCCAGAAAGATATCTGGGGAAAGAATATGTGAGGGCCTTAAGAAGGGACTGTTTGATCTCACAGAGCTATCACATTCTAGATATGTTTTTTTTTTTTGAAAAAGTAGATGAATCTAGATGAATGAATAGAGGTATACGCACAGAAGTTTTTGTGAAATATGGTGAATGGTCATTTTCATCTTCAAGCAAAATGGCAATTGTTCCTGTATTACATAAACTGAAAGGTTAACAAAAAAAAAAAAAAAAAAGAAAGAAGAAGAAGAAGGAAGGAGGAGGAGAAGGAGGGAAGGAGGAGGAGGAGGAGGAGGATGACAATGATGATGACTAGGGCTACCATTAGACAACAGTAAGGAGAACAGTATGGCTAAAACAGAATGAGCAGAATGAGGAGGAAGACGGTACAAAATAAGGTTGGAGAGCTGCACAGGTAGGTGAAGCAAGAAGTGTGGAAAGCAGATCTTGTGAGCCTTATAAGCTACTGTGGACAATTTGGCTTTTGCTATGAATGAGACAGGAAGCAATCTGAGAGTAATACCATGATATGACTAATGTTTTAATAGGATTATTCCTGCTACTTCTTAAAAATTTTGACTCTAGGGGGGTCAAGGCTGGGAGCAGGGAGAACAGTTAAGAATTATTACAGTTATCAAATTCAAAAGGAATAGTAACTTGGAAAAACTAATCAATATGAAAATTTTTTAAAAGTGGTTGGGTTCTGGACATAGTTTGAAGGTAGATCCAACAGATTGTATGCTACACTGAATGTAGCCTACAAGAAAAAGAGGAGCGGCCCAGATGACTCCAAACATTTTGGCCTGATAAACTAGAAAGGTGATCTCATCACCAGCTCAAAGAAAGGCTGTGGATAGAGCAGGTTTTGTAAGAAACATAAGAAGTTAGGTTCTGACAACCTGGTATGGTGGTGTGCACCTATAATTCCAGCTACTCAGGTTGGGGCATGAGCTCAGGAGTTTGAGTTCAGCCTCAGCAATGTAGCAAGACTCCATCTCCAAATAAGTAAATAAAAATTAAAAAAAGAATTACAAATGGATCATTAACTCAGAAAAATATATTTAAAAAATACAGAAAAGATAAATATTTAAGATTACAGGTATTCCAATCAGCCTGATTTGATTATATGAACGTATCAAATTATCACACATACCCCCAAGATATGTACATCTATTATTTATTTTCAAATAAATATAAATTTTTAGAAAGAAGTTAGGTTCTGGACATGTTAACTTGGAAATATCATTTAGAGGTCTGAGTGAAGACATCAAGTAAGCTGCTGGATATATAAGTCCAGAGTCTGAAGAAGATATCAGCATAGAAATAGTATGTAAAGCCTTGATCACTGGCTGAAGTAGAGAAAAAGCTTAAAGGTCAAGTCTTTGAGCATTTCATTGTTTACACTTATCTATTTAATATATTATTTTCTTACTGATCTGTAAATCCTGTGAAATCAATAAACTGAAAGAGGGACAAGAAAGTTGAGGGTCTATGTAATGGAACTGGTTATAAAGAATTTTCATAGAGTTTAAGCTTGATAGAAAAGGTAGTAAGGCTAGAAGAGAGATGAGAACCAGAAAAAAGATGATAGGATCAATAATTATAAGACCAGGTAGGGCCCAAAAGTTTGTTGGAGTTAAGGTTCCAACAAGTATTTCAGATTTATATTGTAGATATTATGCTTCATGTGGTTAAGATGACTACCAAATCTAACATTTATCAAGTTCTAAAATATGAATCAAGTACTTAGCTACTTATCTTATTTAATCTTCAAATAATTCAGTACGGTAACTCCTATTTTTGTTCCCATTCTGTACATAAGTAAACTAAGAGAAATTAAGTACCCTGTTGGAGGTCACTCCACCAACAATAGCACATTCCACATGCAAGCCAAAATCTAACTCAGAATCTCTGTTCTTAACCACAAGTAGGGGCAGGATGCCTATCATATGGTCTCTGTTTTCCTTGGAGGAGGGTCTGTAGCCTCTGTGAACCTGCTAGCTATGTTGAGGATCAGAGGTCATTCTTCTTAATTTCTGAACTCATTTCCTTTGTTGTTTTCTTTGGTATTTGGTGAAGTCTTTGCAAAGTTCTATTCTGCCACAGAGGAATTGAAGAAAGTCAAATAAAGGTTTTATTCATGACAGGCTAGATCATATAAGGAGATAGTTCTACCTGAGGTTGCCTCAGGGAAAAAATAATTCAGGAGGACTGAGTTAGGGTACTTTTATCCAGTGTGCCATCTGCATAATCTAATAAAAAGATTACTAAAGAAGATAATTAGCTAATTAGCAGTATGAATTGAAAAGCTGAATCTCCAGAGGAAGATGATAAGGCATACAGGAAGGAAGAAGGCGGCGGCAAAAATTTAGGAGCTATTCTCATGGAAGAAATGACTGTCTTCCGAGAAAAAATATATATGTTCTTACTACCCATGGAACTCGGGAAACTGTCCAGCCTCTGATACCTTTTAAAAATGTAAATGTAGAATAGAACAATCACTTTGGGAATGTTAAATACTGCAACCACTTCAGAAATGTTTGGGAGTTTCTAAAAAAGCTAAACATATGCCTGAAATATGAACCAGCAAGTCCACTCCAAGGCATTTAAGCAAGAGAAATAAAAGCATATGTTCATTCAAAATTATACCCAGATTTTATAATAGCTGTATTTTCAACATCCCAAAACTGGAATAAAAAAACAATGTTCATTAACAGAGAATAAATTGTATTAAACTTATAAAATGAAATACTACTCAGCAATAAAAAGAATCATATTATTTACATGAGCAAAAGCATGGATGAATCTCCAAATCATCCAGCTGAGTAAAATAAGCCAAATAAAAAAGCACATTTTAAATGATTCCATTTATATAAAGCACTAGAAGATGCAAACAAATATATAGTGACAGAAAGCTTGTAAGTGGTTGATCAATGACAGGATGAGAGAAGGGAGGGTTTACACAAGAGCAAAAGGTAACTTTAGAGGATGATGGATGTATTCATTCTCTTGTCTGTGGTGATGATTTTACAGGTGTAGATATATGTCAAGATCTATCAGATTGCACACGTTAAATATGTGCAATTGTATGTCAATTATTCTTCAATAAGGACACTAAGCATCTAAAACTTGAAAACGTTTTGCTTTCTTAAAAGTGTGGAATAAAAAATGACTTCATAATAATGAAAAATATAAAATAAGAAAGAAAACAGGGGGAAACTAGAATAATTTAGCAAACATTTCTATTTCCTTTTTTATTCTATTTCAACCTAACTTCTGTTCTTCTATTCCGCACCTACAGCAATTTTCCTAATGAAATTTCACACCTGTCCATTTCTGACACCATTTAACATTTAGTAATAATGCAAGTATTAGCAATGTATTTTGGGTATACGTTTCTGTCTGGCCTACATTGCAAATAGATTAATAAAGAATTTCAGAAAACCCAATTCTATTTTTTTTTTTTTTTTTTTTGAGATGGAGTCTCACTCTGTTGCCCAGGCTGGAGTGCAGTGGCCGGATCTCAGCTCACTGTAAGCTCCGCCTCCCGGGTTTACGCCATTCTCCTGCTTCTGCCTCCCGAGTAGCTGGGACGACAGGGGCCTGCCACCTCGCCTGGCTAGTGTTTTGTATTTTTTTTTAGTAGAGACGGGGTTTCACTGTGTTAGCCAGGATGGTCTCGATCTCCTGACCTCGTGATCCGCCCTTCTCGGCCTTCCAAAGTGCTGGGATTACAGGCTTGAGCCACCGCGCCCGGCCTCTATTTTTCTTTTCCATTTTATTTAGTTTGGTTTTGGTGTAGAAACAGACTTAAACAGTGTACTTAATTTTAATTTCCAAAATTGATTTTCTACTCTATTTTCTGCTGCTTGCTTAGGAAACAAAGTTTACCAAGTCTATCTCCTAAACGATTAATCTCAGCAATCTTTGGCAAGCAAACTATTCTAAGAGACCTGGGACTGTGTTATGCTCCCTCTCTTTGCCCAAATGCACTTAAAAAAATTAGAAATTAAAGGAAAAAAAAGTGGAAGTGAAAAAGAAGCCAAGTAGTTAAAAAAAAAATACAAAGAAAGTATCACTAAGGATCATGCATGCAACACACACTAGACTTTTATTCTATTTTTTCACTGGGCATTTAAAAGGGCATAGCCACTATTTGAAAATATATTTAAGGACTTAACAGCAAATCTAAATTAGGATTTCACATCCAGGAACATTTGGGAATTCAACTGCATCATGTAAGAAAGTCTTCTCTGATGGGGAAGGGCTGCTTCAGATTCAGGAATATAGGCCAAAAGATCAATTTGTTTCCTGTCGGCACAGCTCAAATTGCATTCTTGACTCCACAGCACTGAGATCTTTCCAGCACATCCATTAAAAGAATTTGGCTCACATTAAGGTTGTGTGTAAGACCTAACATCTATGAAAATGAGCATAACCCTCATCAAGCAAGTATGGAACACTGGGTTCTGAGCAGGAGGGCCTTCATGTCGCTTTGCATGAAAAGCCTGGTGACAATCTTATGGTGAATATATTCAGGCATTTTGATAGGGCAACTTAAATTCCCTCAGCTCATTCACTGAAGCTTCATGGATCAAATTTTTAATAAATGTATTTAGAAGCATGGATAAGTAGTTATCCATGATATGAATCATGACAAGTAGCTATGCAAGGAAGTTATGCATCAGAATCAGATATGTTTGGCCCAGACATATGGTGGAAGAATGCCCTAGTTTTCACCCTAAATAGACTTGTGTTGCTTTTTCTAGAAATGTTCTATGAGCCTATCTCATATAATTCCCATAATAATGATAAATAACATTAATTAATTATTTCATATGTACAAGGCATTGTGCTAAGTGCTTTAAAGGAAGTTAATACCTCATCACAACTTTGAGAAGTCAGGAACTAACTTTATCCTTTTGCTACAGATCTCCTAACTGGTCACTGCTTTGGTCCTTGTGCTTTAAAAACACCACATACATTATCTTCTCAGGTCTCATTCTTTGCTCTAACCTAATCCTGAAATTCTCTTTCCCAAATATTCATATGGTCACTCCTTCAAGTCTTTACTAAAGTGACACATGTTCAATGAATCTGTTCCTTCAGATGTGCTCTTATTTTTAAACACTGCACTTATCAGCTTCTAACAGCGTATTTCACTTACTTATTTTGTTTCTTCTCTTGGCACCCTCACTAGAATGCAAATTCAATGAAGGGAGAAATTTTAGCCTTTTTTGCTCATTAGATAGAAATATGCCTGACATATTGCAGGTGCTCATCAAATATTTGGGAGTGGTAAGAGGAAGTGATGTGGTTTTAAGTAACAACCACTTGTTATAAGTTAGTATTTAAAAAAAGCAAAAGCAACATTTTAAAATAAATTATTGTTTTTAGTTTAAAGTTAGCCAGGAATTATGCTAATAAGCCATATTCAGACAATTTTATCCAAACTTACTTTGCAAAACAAGAGGTTAAGCAATTTAACTAAGTGGACAATAATTCTGAGTTTATTAACAGGTATTAGGTACAAAAACTATATGTGACCTCTTAAAGCTTCCACTCCTATTGAGAACAGAAAACATAAAACTTCAAACAGCTCAAATATAGTGTATCAAATAGTTATCATTTATTCATTCATACAAAAAATACTATCTCCATATGCAAGGCATTCTGGACTAGATGCAGGAGGTATAGAAATGAATAAGACATAGTTCCTGACTTCAGGGAGTTGACAGTCTGGTAAGAGATTAGATATACTACAAAAAAAAAAAAAAAACTTGCTTAATGGAATAACAACGCAATATATGGAATAAAATGTGCTAAAATTCAGTAAAAATACAAAATGTTTTGAGAGTTCATAGAGGGAGAAATTACAAAGACAGTATATTACAAAGTGCTAAACTAAATATAATCAAATGCCAAACTGTATGGCAGAGACAAAAAGAAAAAAGCTATTGCCTATTACTCCTGCAATTGAAATACACCAGGGATTTTAGTAAGCTTTCATGCAGAAAATAATATATGCCAAGACTCATATTTCTCTTATTTCCCTGTGAAAAGGCACTGAACATTAAACAGAGTGCAACCCTGAATGATGTTTCCAGCTGTTCCTGAAAGCAATTTCATAACCTCAGTTTTATTCTCCTCTCTCAAGTTTTTCAAACAAACTAAAGAGAAAGCCTATTGTTAATTTTCCAAAGGTTATATTTATAATTAAATTCATGCAAAATTGATTAAATACAACAAATCTCACAAATACCAATTTTTGCATCACATGTAAACTATTATCTTCTAAAAATGAAGCAATACATAGAATACATCTATATTTTAATATTTGTCTTATTTTTTCTAATTTTATAACTGTTGCTGATTATTATAGAAAATCTGAACATAGACAACATAAAAATAAAATTCATCTGCAAGCCTGTTATCTATGTAAATGATAGTAAATTGGTATATTGCTTTCTGTATACAGGTACAGATATAGATACAGATGTAGATATAAATGTAGAGACTGGCATAGCTACTAATTATAATTTTCCTAATCCGTTAGTGTAAGAAATTGTACCACCAACTATGTGCTTCAGAGATACAATTTCCTGTGACTAAATAATATTCCATCTCATGAACGTGCCAACTGTTATAAACAATACTGTGATAAAATAAGTATACAAAATACTGACTTGGTTTCCTGATTATTATTCCTAGAATAAGAATTAATGACTGAAATGGTAAAAATACTTTTGAGACTTCTGCTAAGTGTTGCCAAATTGCCTTCCAAAACATTAAAATGAAGTAAATCCTGTTCAGAAGTATTCAAGTGATCATCTTCCTCCAGTCTTGTCACCTGGAATATTGTCATATTATTTTTCTAATCTTGGCCTAATTGATAACTTAAAATCAGTACCCACTGATATTTTATTTATAATGTCTTCAATGTTGTTAGAATATGTTATTAATTTATTTGAATTTGTTGTAATTTTTGTGAATTGTTTAGGATGTTGGTGATTTTTGAATTGATCTGTTAAGAGCTCTTCAGAGTTTAAATATAATAACTTTTTTTTATTTGTGGCTTTTCTAGTTTTTCTATTTTAAACATAGTATTTTGAAGTTCTTATGTAGTCAAATCTATTCATTCTTTGCGAATTCTTCTATTGCATTTATGATTAGAATGTCCTTCAAAGCCAAGATCAGTTAAGTATGAACTTTTCGTGATTTTATTTTTACATTAGCCTATCAATATCTCTATAATTAAGTTGGTATTTAATTATAAAAATTATTGGTAATATTTATTGAGTGAATACTTTGTCAAGCAATACATGAAATTCTCTACATGAATTATCTCCTATTTAGTCATCATAGACACCTTATGAGGTAATAACAACCCCTATTTTTCATGTGAGGAAACTAAAGTTCAGAGAGATTGAATTACATATCCAAGGTTATACAATTAGTATATGATGGAGCCAGAGTTTGAACTCCAGCAGTCCCTAAGCCTGCAGTCTTAACTACTCTTTTTATGCTAATATGGCATAGATCTCACAACTTTTCAGCAAATTGTCAATTTTATGAATACTATGTTTTGAATAATCTATCAATTTCCTCTTTGATTTGCATTTCTTCCTTCATCACATATGACATTACCATACATACTAAGCTCTATTCCACACGTAGCCATTCTTTTGGTCTGTCAGCCAGTTCTTGCATCAGCAGTATACCATTTTAATTGTTGCAGCTTTGTAATGTTAATTAATATATAATAGGACCAATAGCCCATTTACTGTTATATCTTTTGACAAATAATATCACTTCTCTATTTATTATCACAAGTAAACATTATAATCCTTTCATTAGTTAAAATAATTTATTATTTGGCGATCAATAAATCGTATTAAGTATTAGAAAATTTTAGGTGTATGTACTTATGGGGTACATGATAGGTTGTTCTTGAAAAAATAAATACAAGAACATTTTAACTTTTTTTCAATTTTCATATTTTATATTCTGGAATATGGGCTGCCCCATAATTTTGCCATTAAGTTGAATGACATTTCACAAGAGTTGGTAAGATTTTGTACTTTTATTCATCTATATCCTGCATACATATATTAGAGTTATTTCTAGGTAGGTTGTGTTTTCTGTTAGTGTTATAAATCTAATTTAAAATTATATTTTCCATTTTTTGAAGTGGTTAAAAGTATACAATTTTTAATACCTCTATTTGACCCAACTCTTGAGTTTTTGACAAAAATACAGTAATTTAACCTTCTCTCTGATATGTACTTTATTCTATTTCATCTTATAATTCAGTTGTCGGAAATTTCAAGTAATACTAAAGCATAATAGGTATGACAACTATTCTTACTTTTTCCAACTTCAGTGGAGATTCTTTTAGTCTTTCAACAATAAGTATGACATAGATTGTTAGCTTGGAATAACTTTTCTGCACAATGTCAAATAGTGTCCTTCTATTTTAGGTTTTCTGAGAAATTTTGTCAGGATGAGTTTTGAATTTTATCAAATAGCATTAACATGTTTTAGAATGATACTTTTTTTTATTGTTTTGATCTTTAGATTCTATGTTTTATGGTAATCGATTTCTAATTAAAACATCTTGCTTTCCAGGGATTAAACTCTACTTATTCTTAATAGATGATTCATCAATTGACTATTAGGTTGTATAGAATACATTTTATTTAGGATCCATTCATCTTTATGAATGAGGGTAGGCCATAGAATTATTTTTGTTCTTGTCATTTTTGACATCTGGGTAATATTACTTCATCAAGTGAAGTTAATATTGCTTCATCAAGCAAACAAATGAACAAAGAAATCAATCATATTTGGAGGATGTTCTAGATACAGCATTCCAAGAATGAAGATCTAAAATTTGTACTATACACAAAGTTAGCTCAGGTATATACATCTCTCTCATGCTCAAATTCAATTTCCTGGTGGTGTCCTGTCCTTAGCTTTTCTATTAGAAAAATTATCATTATAATCAGTTCATTATTACATCCATGAATTACAACCTTTTTTAACACTATTACATCAAACATTAATACATGAATTTGGGTCAGTCATTTATTAAATATGACTGCATGTGCATGCATGTGTGTGTGTAATTTTATTTAACTCTCAGAGTAGCCTAATTCATTTATTCAATAAATTTTATGAAGTATGTATTATGTGCTAACCACTTCTCTAGTGCTGATGGTACAATGAGGAATAAGACAGGTGAGGTTCTTGCCCTTGTGGAGCTCTTAGCTCATTTAAATGAAAAATGTGAAGCTGATCAAGTAAAGCGTTTGCCTAAATCCACATTCTAAGTGAAGAAATTACTGTGCTGTACTACCCTACAAGAGACTCACTGAAACATTTTTCAAGAAGCAGCTTTTGCATATGTGTAATATACTGTAATCAGTTCGACCTAAAGGCAGGAAAATACATGAAATGACCCTTGAAAATTTCTTAAGCTATACTTCTGGTAGTTCACAAACTGTCTTAATTTAGTGAAACTGCATTAGGAAGACTATGGAAAAAGATAACAAAATTGTAACAATATAATTTTTAAACCCTAAAGGTTAAGTAGGAGTTATTGCTATTACTTGTCAAGCTCACCTTCTTCCAAGCCTATACCATGTGCCACATACGCACTCTCATTTTAGTATTCTACAAACTTTTCAAGGCAGATATTATCACTATTTTATACATAAGAAAAAGAAGGCTTAGAATTTAAGATAAGATGGTCAATGCCACACATGGAACAATTAACTCAGAACACAAATCCAGGTTAGTCTGTTTCCATGGGTATTATTTTTGCCTCTCTGCTATGTCTTTTCTATATGTATGTATGACTAGATTAATTGTAAGAGTTCGGTGTGAAAAATATGTTCTTTTTAAATTTTATTTTAAATTATGCTTTCAGATAATTTTAAATAAATGACCAGAAATAGGGAAAAGTTAATTAACCTGTCAATCAATCATGTATAGTCAGTAATACAAAAATGTTTTAAAAAATTGATATAAAATAATTGGATCAATATTTTCAGGACTTCAGTGAAGACTTGCTAAATGTTCAGGATAGGCTTTGGGTAAGAATTTAGAAGTAAAGAGTGAAGAACATAAGATTAAAATTTAACTGGCAGGGCTTCAGCACAACTGTATTGAATCAATGTATAGTGATTTTTTTTTTTTTTTCCAGAATGGAGAAAGGTGTCAGTTTATAGTGGTTTTTTTTTTTTTTCTTTTTTTCTTTTTTTTTGTGGTAGATAGAGCAATTGGTCCTGGGAGGGCAGCAACTACATTTTATGTATTGTGTTTCTAACACCTGGCACAACACTTGCCACATAGTAGCCATTCAGTAAGTGCCTGGATAAACAAATGAGTGAATGAGTCTCTGTAGTCCTAAAAAAAAAAAAAAAAAATCAGTTCAGATGATAGGAAAAGACATAAGAAAGACAGTGGATCAAGATCCTTGGCCAAATGTCATCAATGTTAAGTAGATTCTTATCTTCTCTATGACTCAGTTTTCTCATCTGTGAAATGAAAAGACTGAACTAAATGATCCCACAGGTCCTTATTGAATATGTAACTATTATAATTTTATAATTTGTAATTAATAATTTCAGCTTCTTACAAAACCTTCTTATCCATGAAAGAGGAAAAGTTCCCATTTATCAAAATGGTTCCCAAGCAGTCAGGGACTCTAACTGCAAATTAAACAATTTACAATCTTCCTAGAAGTTCATGCAAGAGGTCCTATATCTCTTTTATCCTTAGACATTCTATTTGATGACTATATATGCTAACTTTTTTTAAAAAAACCTTTTTTTCCCACAACTACCTAATAATGCAAATAAACAAATAAAATAACTAAAATTAATTGATAAATACAGTGACCACTGTGCTTTTAAGCATGTATATAAATCTAGGTTTCTTGGTAGAAGAAACATTGCTCAGCCCCTACTACTAAAATACTTGTCCAACAACTGAGAAATGAACCTATATTAAGAAACAAATCTTTCATGTTGCACAGGGCTATAAAGTCACAATTTATCACATTTTCACACTCAGAGTAAAATATTAAGAGGGAGGCCAGTTTAGTTCCAAAGAAATGAAAAGACAATTAGGAGTGGCTTATTACTCTCTCTCTCTCTGTTTTTTAATGGTGAACAGGAAATGACTACATCTTCACTCACCAGGGTTGAAAATACAAAAATTCAATAACATGTCTAACTTCAGTTAGACTTCAGCTGAGCAAAACTATTAGTGGCCAACTTAACAACTGGTCCCAGTCTTTTAAGGAAAGGTTTCAGAACCTACAAAGAGTTTAATAGGCCACTACAAATATCACACACTTGATCTTTTTGCAATGAAGAATGATTTTTGAGTTTTACCAAATTTTTAACAATGTAAGAGCTAGCTTTTGGAACTGTCAAGTGCTTGGAAGGGAGTAAGTATTTATTATATAAAATTCCAATTCTATTGGTTACAAGGCAGTCTTCAAAGAGATGCAATATTAGAGCAGAAAAGAAATCTCTGAGCCAGCACCTTTGACTTAGGGATAAAAAGAAATCTGGATCTGAGAGAGGTTCAGCCCCTTGCTCAATGTCACACCAAGGAGCAGAGCCAGTTCACAGACTTTGCTTTCCTACTTTCCAGTGCTTAATTCTTTTCTGTTACCAGGCGGTGTCTTTTCCTCAGACAGAGCCTTGTTTATTACAATATTCCTCATGGGATGCATCCTCTGAGAACCCAGCTGCTCTGAATAAAAATAAGTCAGGAATGAGAGGGTCTGAGTACGGTCCACCCTCCTCAGGAATATCAGAGAAGTTTGAAGAGTAGGGGAAAGGAGAAAAGAGAAAGTGATGCTATCTCAAGAAAAGGCCTCATGTAGGTTGGTCACATCTGAGCCCTCTGTGCTAAGGACTGCACTCCTCATACTCTTGTTGTCTGAAAACCACAACTGGCAGACAGTGCCTGAGCTCAACACCGCTTGAGACAAGAGGAGGGGAGGATGAGGCAGTATCGATGGACTATTATTTCTTTGTAGATGAGACTGCCCCCTACTATCTGGGTGCACTGTACTTTAATTACCTAATTATGATGACCAAATTGACTATGCATTCACTGAGGGAAGGGACTATTCCCAATTCATCTCTGTATCTTCAGGGCCTGTCATGTTTGATGTACAATGAATGCTGGATGAAACAAGGAATGTATGAATGATGCATGTTGTACCTGGAAGAAAATCCCTAATCTTGAACACACCCTTCAGTTTTCAATATTATCTGTGTCCCTAAAAATAAAAGGCATACAATACCAGACTTGATCGACCTATTATACTCTTTAGTAGACTGTGAGAGAGAAAGAGAGAAGAGGGAATGTAATTTATGTCCTCTTGCCCTCCACTGTGGGCATAAACTGAAGCTCACCTTTGGTAAATGAATTAGCAGTTATGTATACAGCAACATACATCAAATATGCAAAATTTCAATGTAATTTTACTCTAAAATATTCAAAAATGGTTACCCTTGCAATGAGTTGGCAGTACAGAGATAATTTGTATTAGGAACTAAATTCACTGATTCGACAGACATTATTGAGAAGCTACTATGTATTAAGGGCTGTGCTGGGTACTCTGGGAACATATACGAATAGTACAGGATCCTAGTCTCAAGTTGTGCATATTGTCGTCAGGTACACAAGCATGTCAACAGGGAATAATATGTACAATAGCAGCTACTACAACTGAGGTATGAACAAACAACTATAGGAAGAAAGAGGAGGCAACAAATGATGCTGGGTACATTCAGCTTCAGAATTAAGCTTCTTGCCTAGTTACTAATGGCTTCTCAGTGTCATGGTTTGCTAGATAGTAAACATGAGTACTAACCCTAGCTTTGTAAGAATCTAGTTATGTGACAGAGCACAGAGAATTAATATCCCTATATCTCAATCTCTTCAGAGTTTGGACTTTGGCATCACATTTAAGGCCTGGCTTAAATGGTTCTATTATTAACTATCTGTTTTGACTTTAGGTAATTTTTTTCAGTAGTGTACAGTTTAGCTTTTTTATCTTCAGAGCAAAAATTATGAGTTTGCATACAACAAGAGGTGAAATGTACTGATCATAGTTCTTAGCACATAATAATTGCTCAATAAATGTTAAATATATTAATATTAAATTAAGATAAAAAGCTTATAGTGGACTTGAGCAAGCTTCTTCTGAATGAAATTCAACATAAATATACATGAATAAGAGAAAAATGTACACATATATACAGATATACACATATCTTTATACAAGTATATAGTAATTAGTGTTACGTTGGGAATAAATTCTCCCAACTCTTAAGCAAAAATCTCAAGACAATGCATAGAAAAGGGACCTCGGAGCCACGTGAATGAACCTAACTATAAACAAACAAATATCCCTTATAGGTCATGACATATTTATGATTCATTGCCAAAGCTGACAGAACATTCCAGGTTGAACAGTGTTGGCCCTTGGAAAGTCATAGTATGTAGAATATTAAGTCATACTATCTAGACTATCACAGTAAATTTAATTCAAATAATAAACCATCGCACACTTGATTCACTTCCATTATCATGGCTCCACAGCAGGACATGCTGCCTGCTTTGGTAACTCAGAGTTCTTTTGTACAACAAACTGTGATTACTTCATAAAGGTCAATTCTCCTAAATCCCTGGAAACCATGGCATGCCAGCCCACCAAGATCACAGAAGCAATTAAAAGTGTTTAACCGGGAAAGTTGCCAGGACCAGATGGCTTCTGCCAGTGGGTTTTTGTTTTTATTTTAAACTGCTTAACATTAGGCAAGTGGCATTTATTTGCCTCATAGCTACTTACTAGTTGATCTGCTTCATATTTTTGAAAGAATGCATACTCATCATAGAGATTCTCATGTTACATGCACCATGAGAGACAATGAGAGTGGGCCACAGAGACAATGATAGAGACTTTCCCCATCTCCAAGCTTCACTATGGCTTAAATCAGTTTAAAGTTTGCCATTTATACTCTAATAATATTTATGCATATGAAATCCCACTTCTGTAAAGGGTTCTTCAAGAGTTTTTGGAATTATAGTACATAGGAGATTTCATATATTAGGAAATAATGTTTTTAACAAAATAATAATTTTTGTGCTACAAAACTGCTCTGTATTCTTAATTTTTATAGTATAAGTTAACCCAAACCACAACTTATTCAGAGTACCTCTCTGACATAAATAGCAGATAGACTTATTTGACTGAGATAAATATTTTGCCTAAATGTATATTTAAATCCTACCAAGACAGGGTGGCCATAGATCAAATCCTAGCTTTGACATTTTATTAATAAATTGAGTTTTAGCAAAACATTTATCTTATTAAGCTTTTATCTCTTCACTTTTTAAGAGGAGGCTATTATTACCTATAATTAAAATAATTTGATGTTGCCACATTACTCAGATTAAATACAGAAATAAGGTTGAGAAAAAGACACAAATATATATGGAATTTAGTGTATGATAAAGTTGACATCTCAAATCAGTTATAAAACGATGGATTTTTAAATAAATAATATTGAGACAAATGTATAGCTATTTCAAAAAAGATAAAATTAGATCAGTACCTCACACCATACACTAAAATAATCACCGAATGCTTCATAGAATTGGATGTTAAATAAAGGAAAATGTACAAGCAGTAGAAGAAAAGAGGAAAACATGATTATGACTAATTTTTTAATAACCTAAGAGAAAAGAAAGCTCTTGTAACTGTGATGCAAAAATATGTGCTCAATATTTTAAAAGGACATTTTTCCCCTAAAGATGAATAACAAACTAAAATATATTTTCAGCTTACATCACAAACACAAAGATCTAATCACTTTAATATAGAAAGAGCCTCCAGAAATCTGAAAGAAAACCACTAAAAGCCCAAGAGAACAATGAGCAGAAGACACAAACGACTACATACAGAAAAACAGAAAGACAAATGTCTCTCAAACATATGAAAAGATGTTCGGCATCACTGATAAGAGAAACAAAATTCCACTGAGATACTCTTTCATTCTATCAGGTTAGTGAAAATTCTAATTTGTTAACACACTCTGTTGGCAAGCAGCAGCAGGAATTCTCACGTATTTCTAGTGGGGGTACTAAGTAATAGAACCCCTATGAGAGTACTTTTGGCAATATCTAACAAAAGTACATATGCATGTTTCCTATAATTCAGAAATCCCATTTATGGGATTCTACTCTATAGCCATACCTCTGTACATACAAAACAGTGCATCCACAATGCTATTTGTGACAATATTTGTTAGGATAAAGTGAATAAGTAAAAATACTAAGAAAACAAAAATTTTAGTGTAACACAAAGGAGTTACAAATATAAAAGCAATAAATTTTAAGGAACCATTATGCAATATTAGATTTGAATTGCAAATATCAATATCTACTCATGACTATATATACATTTCCTATCTCTGCTCACTAAAAGGCCTAGGAATCAGTGATATACCAAAAGCAATGAGCGTATCTAGCACAAAGATCTTGGTGTCTATCATTTTCTCTTAAAAGGAGCTAGGACATCTTCGCGAAATGGCTGACTCTGTATTTTGGGCAGCAAAAGTTCCAGAACAAGAAAGTCAATTTGAAGGAACTCCCCTAGGCAAATTTGATAACAATTTGGGTATCAAAAAGAATGATAATGCTTTTTAAAACATTGAGAATCATTTGTCATTATTAGAGTTGATTTTTACACCAACTTCTTATTCTAAAAGTTGCTAATTAAGAGCAAAGCAGTAAGTCATAGAAATAACATTTTAAGATAATGAAAGAAAACTTCTTTATAGAAAAAATGACACATAGAAGAAATGATAGAAGGAGCAAGCTAGAGAGAGTAAATATGGCAAAATGCTAATAATTGGTGAATAAGGTGAAGGATATGAAGAGATTTGTTTACTTTTTAAAAAACTTTTCTATATGTTTTTAATTATTCAAAATAAAAGTTGGTAGAAAAGGCCAGTGGCATGGGAGAAAGCTGGGGAGACCCTTTTACATTAAAACACCCCAAAGAAATAATAACCAAATGAATGTACAAACAATAATTGAATTTTGCTTTATTAAAATAATTGACATACATAATTTGGGTGAATAGTAGGGGAATTCGCATAGAGACTGGATATTAAATAATGTTAGAAAGTAACTGTTAATCATCTCTTGTGTGGTGACGCCATTATAGTTTTATAGAAGATGAATATTAAAATTACTATGTCTGCAACTTACTTTCAAATTGTTCTGTGAAGATAATCTGGTTATCTACTTAGATAGGGAAAGATATATCAAAAGACTTTTAATTCAATAGGTTGATACATAACACATATTTGGCATACTGCTAACAATTATTGAATCCAGGAAATATGAACATTCATCGTATTATTCTTTCAACCATTCCATTCAGTTTGAAAATTACCATGATAAAATGCTGGAAAAATACAAATTAAAAATAATACCTTTGGAGTTTTGTAATGGAATTAAATATGAATAACCTAAAAAACAAAGTGCACAATACCTGATGGCAAGCAGATTCTCCATAAATGTTATTTTACTCTTTTCATCTCTAATACTACGTTTTATAACACAGAAATCAATTAACATAAGGAGGAGATTGAGTATGCCTTATTGGGTTGAGTGGACAACTTTGGGTTTAGTGCACATGTGATTAAGTAGGTTGGATTGCCATAAAATGGTCCCCTGACTTCCATGTGTGTTAATTGGATCTTGTTGGCTAGTTCTGAATTTCCCAGAGGAAGACAGGAATGCATATTTTCCCACTCTCTGTTCTAGTCCTTCCATTCAAACTCAGCCAAGTGAAAAACAACAATAATCCTCCCTGTGCATGTTCCCTCCACACACCAAACCTCCCACATATATACCCATGCTGCACTGATTTAACACACCAATTGAAGACTCCAATTACCACATTCTTATATCTCTGCCTTTAACTCCCTTACTCCCACTGCAGCCAGAACTGCTGTTACTGTTTAAGATGAGTGCCTTTTAACACTTCCAATTTTGTCCATAACTTGGTCCTTATCATGGGATTTAACCAAGACGTGTTTTAGAGTTTAGCTCTTTCTTTAAAGCACCATGTTTCCCAAATTTACTTAGGTAAAAAAATCAAATTTATCAAGTAGTTACTAGAATATTTGTGAAATATATACAATTTTAGAATTTAATATACAAACCAAGTTCCAGTTTCTCCTTTGTTATTCCATTTTGCTTTAAACATTTTAATCCTTGCCATTTAGCCTTTCATAACTATTCCATTTTGCTCTAGAGCAGAGAGACTCATTGACTAATGTAAAGAATTAGTAGGAAATTGGAATCAGGTAGTGAATTCCTAGTTCACCTTCAAGCACCAAGTGAAGTGACATTTCCTTTGTGAATCTTCCCAAACACTCAGACAGGGACCAAACCAGTCTATCCCAGTACTTAGCGTATTACTAGACAACAGTCAAGGACTCATTAAATAATGACTAATCTCTAATAATATTTATCATATCATGGTATAACTATTTCTAGATATCAGTCTATCTTCAATAGACCTAAAATTGGAAGGTTTCATTCTGGTATAGTTAAAAAATGAATAGGTTTAGGAAGATTAATCTGGCAAGGATTAGGAAGAGGAATGAATTTGAGGAAGAACACACTGAAGGAATAGAGAAAGTTGATTATAAGTCACTATATGAAATGCCACAGAAAATTCCTTTAGACCTAGGGACTGATTCAAAGATCAGAAACAATATATTCCTATCCTTAAAACATTAGACTGATGGCACAGGAAAGCCCACAGTCTTATTTGTATAGTCTTGGAATTAAAGTTAAAATTCAGGAAATCATTTAAACCTTTAAAGCCTCAGCAAAAAGTAAGACATGGTAGGAGAGCTAGTTCAGTGGCAACAAATCCTTGCAGTGGATATTTGCATCATGTAATGGTGGCAACTTCTTTGTTCTCATTCTGTGTATTGTAGTAAATCAACATTACTATCATTAAATATTTATCCAGTACATCTGCTAGATTGCTCTAGCAAAATGATTTTTTAACATATCTTCCTATCTAATTATAGACAAAATAGATAATATAAAGAGGCATGAACACACAACAAATAACATTCATATTGAAATATTTGCAGCTTTATTAAATAGTCACATGGGTAGAACTCTATGGAAAGATTAAAAAATATAGGAAATATGGCCTAATAAAAATAAAATGAAATAGAGTAATGGGTTGCTATACAACAGATATACATTCTGAGAAATGTGTTGTTAGGTGATTTCATGGTTATACGAACATTGGAATGTACTTACATAAACCTAGATGTTATAGCCCAATACACATCTAGACTATATAATATAGCCTATTGTTTCTAGGCTTTAAACCTGTGTACAGCATGTTACTGTACTGAATACTGTAGGCAATTATAACACAATGGTAAGTATTTGTGTGTCTAAACATATCTAGACAAGGTATAGTACAACTGCAATATAATCTTACAGGACAATTGTCATGTATGTGGTCAATCATTGTTGACTGGAATGTTGTTATGTGGCACATGACTGTATAAAGCACAAGTGTTGATAAACATAGTTGAATCTAAATCAGTAAAGATAAGAGGAATATGGAAATACTAGAAAAGAAGGTGATAGAATTGGTGACGATAAACCAAGATGGGTATCAAAGAAGAGGTGAGGATAGAGTGGATTTCATTCAAGTGGCTTTCATTTGCTCATTTAGTTTACCAGATGTTCATAAGAACTTTATCCTATTTCAGCCATGTTAGGTACTAAAGATCTAGAAATAAATAAGTCATTGTTCCTGTTGTCTAGGGGTTCATAATCTAATGGGGAAGAACGGCATGTCAATCAATAATCGTCATTCACTGAGATAAGTACTTGGGAAGGAGTCTGGAGTCAGGGAAGACTTCAATAAACTTATATTTGAGGCTGAGTAAAAGTTGGAAAGCAAGAAATCAAAGAACATCATTCCAGTAAAAGTAAGTATGCGATGTATCTATGTAAGAGACACAATTGCATAAATGGTAAGGACCATTCTCCCTGGTAAAAGTAAATATATGCACAAATAAATACTTGCAGACTGAATGATTAAGGAAGTTTGAGATGGCTCAAGTGTGTACAAAGAAGTGATAAAAAAAAAAGTAGATTAGTAACTTTATGGAGGGCAAATTGGAAAGAATATTTTGTGGTATGTTGATGATTTTGTATTTTATTCTGTAAGTACTGGGCAAAGTTTCTAAGAACAGACAATTAAATAAACAATTTAGAATTTATTAATATATGTATTTTCAGGACAAAGATGGGCATTCCTGGCACTAAGACAGACAGTGAAAGCAGGACAGGGACCCCTCCCTACTTTTCTTATACATTGTGCTGACTTATACACTATGTTTCCCTTTTGGATTGAGCTAAAATCCCCAATAAACTGCCTTTCTCAAGACCCTCTCAAACTCTTGGTCTACTTCTCTTTACTGAGGGCCAAGAACCCATCGGCTAGCAACATTCTGGCAACCCAGATGGAACTGGGGTTCCCAGACCCCTGACTTAATGGACAATTCTCCATAGTAGTAGACAAGTAGCCCCCTGAACACTTTCTGTGGTGTCTCTGCTACCTAGTGAGTTCTCTGACAGCTCAGAGATTACGAAGGCACCCCTTAAGCAATGCTGTTTACTCCTTCCCTTTCCTCCTTATTTATAATTGCTGCTATGGAATCTCCTTACCCTACTTTTCTCCTTTTCCTTTCCTTTTTCTGTAGTCCTCTCTGTCCTTCTCCAACAACTCTTAGTCTTTTACTTTCTATTTATTTGGCTGAAATCTAATAGCCATTGGCTCCTGAGTTCTCCCTGTTATGGTCTGGTCAGTTATGACTGAAATCTGACAGCCTTTGGTTCTGGAATACTCTCCCATTTGGAGAGCAAGAGTTGTTTGAGGAAAGGAAAAGGGAAAAAGTAGTGTAAGGGGATTCCGTAGCAGCAATTTTAAATGAGGAAAGGGAAGGGGTGAACAGTCAGTTTGAAATCTGAGCTCTCAGGTTGTCACAGTAAGGAACTCCTTCATCATGACTTTGTTTTGGAAACTGGTTTCTCTTTGCTCTGGTCTGTCCTCCCTTCCTCAACTCCCTCTCTCTTTCTATCCTTATTCCCTATTTTCTTGTAAAGCTATCTTCCTCCTTTCTCCTCATGCTTTGAATCTGCTGTTACCAAGCTACTGGTGTTAAGATAAAACTCACTGTTCCAAAGTTACTTAAAAGATTTACCTTTTCTTATACAGTTCGGCCAGTTCTGGCTAAAATAGTAACATTAGAAACTTATTTAAAACTAAAGAAAAAAAAAAGAAAGATAAAAGAGGTTTTAAAAATCACAACTGTCATGAAAATGACTTTATCCAAATTCCAGTCCCCAGCTCTCCTTGAATTACCTATTGGGGCAAACTAAGTGTAGCCATGTGGGCAGGTCCCAGTTTCATCAGAAATATTTAGAATCCGCTATCTTTTCTAAAATGATGAGTTTGTATTGCTATTTCTTATGGCTACAATCCCAATGTAAAAGCAATTGGATCTTGGTGTGCACGTATACATGTTTAAATATGTTTATGTGTATATACATATATTATGTATTGTGTCTAGCATTGGCTTATACATAAATGAGCACTCAAAAATTAAGTCAAAATGCTTTCCAAGTTCACATGAATCTTTAGGACATAAAACTGTTTTTAAAAATCATTGGTGAAATAAATACTGAAATGTCTTCAGAAACATCACCATACACTTGTGTCTGGATAGGTAAGTTTAATATTTGCTTCTGCTAAATGTGTAATATGTCAGGTTTTGGCACAGACTTTATAAGACTATAAACCCAGCCTAAACAGGGTAAGTTTTGTTTGTGTAATCCTTTTAACAAATAAGACTAATTTAAAAGTTTTAGTTCAATGAAAACAATTAAATCTGAATTATTGGCAAAATGTATTTAACTTCAAGGATCTTATTTAGATGTTCACCTAAAGTTCAGACTTAAGCTCATCTCAAACTCTTGGTCTACTTCTATTTATTGAGGGTCAAAAACTAGGTGTTGACAAGATATTTGGGGTACACTTAATCAAGGTCAGGTTATGAGAATATGACCATACCAGTAACTGAAAATATATTTCTGATAAATATTTATAGAGATATATATGTACTTCTGATAAATATTTATCCTCAAATCCTGCTAATTTGAGAGATTATCACTTAATTTTTTCACAAATAAAAATATTTATCATTATAGTTATACAATGAACTGTCACTAAACCTCTTTCTTGCAACACAAGAATAAATGTTACAACATGTAAAATATTTCAAGTAAACCAGAAAATTTGCCCAACATAGAGTGGCAGTAATGCCAAAGCTAGAAGGAACTTAGAGTGTATCTAGTCTAATCTCCTTAATTTACAAATGGGAGATAGATATGGAGAGTTGTCATATGACTTGTCTAAAGTTCATTCACCTCATTTTTGGTAGTACCAAAGCTTTAAATTTTCTTTTCTGATTTCTGGTTCAATGCTTGTTCTGCAGGAGTTGACTGACACCCTTCAATGAAGGGGGTTTTTCTCTAAGAATGTGGCTCTGGTGAATCCTTGTCCACTAGGATTGCATGCAGTGCCCTCATTTTGAGGCCACTAAAGCCTAACTCTCACACAAATTGCCTAGGTGAATCTAACAGCATTTTTACCTCCTGATATAAAAAGATGGTTCTGCAGAATGACATGAAGTTTCTTGGAGGAAAGTGTGCAGGTGTCTCTTCTTAAGCCATTGCTCCTGGAGAAGGCAGATTATCCTAACAGAGACTAAGTGTATGCTCTAAACTACCATCTTGATATCATTGACAGAAACTATACAATAAATGGGCATTGCATAGAAGAATGACATCACTTTTACTGGGTAATGTCAGGTGAGCAGAAAATACTAAGAATTAGCTCTATTAGAAGTATTCTAAAGCCATTTTCTCCAGAGGTAATTGAAAAAAATATAGCTAGCTAGCACATCCAGTCAGATTTGCTTTTGAAAACACTTTCAAAAGAAACTCTTTAAAAAGTAAGTGATTTACCTGTTTCCTTTATATTTTGTAGAAATGGCACTAAATACTTTAAGTCAGGGTAAAAGAAGGAATGTGTTGATACCTGGAAACATGGAATTAACATAAGTTTTTGAACTGATTGTTATACTAAGCATCCTCAATATTCACGCCTTAAAAGCAATT
The DNA here is from genome assembly GCF_049350105.2 of Macaca mulatta. NCBI lineage: Eukaryota > Metazoa > Chordata > Mammalia > Primates > Cercopithecidae > Macaca > Macaca mulatta. The sequence goes on from NC_133419.1 coordinate 85,017,793, forward strand.
ATTTCTCCAAAGTTTAATCAAAGTGTTCATCTTTATATCTAGGTAAAACTCATTTATGTTATTCACTATTGGTGAGCTATGGATTTTCAGCTGTGTTTCTCAGAGAAGTGGTAAAAGTAGTTCATTCTCATATTTATACCATATCCTGCCACAGTGAGCATGCAGTTGTTCAATTCATAGCTTCCATGTGGAGTATGACTCTGAAAACCTCCTCTTTCATTCTTACTTGTTTCTCTCAACATCATCGTTCTCACAATCCCATTTCTGATCCCTTGCATCAAGTGGGATCTCCTCTTACAATGAATATCCACAGCTCTTTCCTTATTATAAGGAGTGCCAGGATGGGGAAGAAAGGAACAAACATGTATGTGTTCCTTCATTGCTGCAATCGGTATGTGACCCAGTTTACAAACAAAAGATAAATTTTCATTAAATAATTTTAATGCTATCTAACTTAATCCTCACAACAAGGATTTGATGATGCTATTATTAAAAATTGTACCTACTATGACACTTTGCATTTCTCTGGAAGCCTTTCTGTTTTATTATTGTGACTCCTCTAAGGATGATTTGTGTGTAAGGGGAATTAAGAGGTCCCTGGGCTGTTTTCTGGCACTTGCTTGAATTTCACTCTTTGCCAATGAGTGTGTTGAAGCCAACTCCTATAGGCAATATATTCTCTTTATCATGTGAGATAGGATTCCCATTCTGTAAATAGGCAACAGGCTCAGATAATCAAATACATTTGTACAAATTAACACAGCCAATTGGTAGCAGATTCTGAATACAAATATGGGTTTTCTCTTTAGTTGCTGTTATTGCTGCTACTACTACCCAGTAGTAGTAGCACTGTTATTTTACTATGACCTTATGCCACAGTAAATTGTTTAAGTCCAATTTTTAAATCATAATCTTATTGAAGAGTGGGGCCATGGCCTTTTTATATTTGTCAAATTCAAGTGAATATAATAGAATCAAAGGGAGGACGTACTAACTTCTAACCAAACACTTGCCATTATTGAAAAATGCTTTTGTCTAACTCTTACCTCCTTTGTGATAAGATACGGACTCTCAAAACCAAAACTGAGAGGAAATGAAAAACAATCCAACAGCCAAGTCTTTTGCTATAATTCACCATTTCTGAAATTTAAAAATGACATTTGTTGTGACCATAAAATCTGCTAGATGTTACCAAAAATATAAAAGTATGAATTGACAGCACATGTTGAGCTCCAATGCGTTATAACCAATAGGTTATTTTGTTCTTGGCTGGCACAGCCTGGCTTCTCTGTCCAAGATAAGACATGTGACATTTCCTGTCTTTCCTTCTCCAAAACCATGTTGTAGCAGTGTATCTCATTAAAAAAATATTACAACACAGTTTCCTTTTCTGACATGTGATGTTCTAAAATGTCTTCCATAAGGTATCAATAAGCATTTGTGGAGAAATACTAATATTTTTTTTCCAGTCAAATAGACATAGTTTAGAAAGAAAAAAAGCAAAATACCTACTATGACACTGACCATACCTCTGGAAGGCTTTGCATTTTATTATGGGGACTCCTCTAAGGGTGATTTGTGTCTAAGGGAATTAAGGGGTCCCAGGCTGTTTTCTGGCACTTGTTCAAATTTCACTCTTTGCCAGTGGGTGTGTTGAAGCAGTCTCCTATAGACAAGTGAGAGACCATTGTTTTGTAATCTAGGTGTTAAAATGTTGGTAGCCTGTGGGAGTATTCACACCATGGATATCATGCTACAAATCAGCCCCCACCCCCACTTTTTTGAGAGCCTGTTTCGAGAGCATCACTGCATTTAACTCTGGTTATAAAGACTTCTACCACAACAACTAGTGTAAAATTATAAAGAGCTAGGAATGCACTGGGCTACAATGTCTGGTTGTGCAAGCTCTTGTGTGCCCAAAGGAACCCACCTTGGGATAAGTGATGACAGAAATGCAGTTCACACTCTGGTGCCCAAGCTGCATGCCATGGCATGGTACTGTGACCTCCTAGGGGAGGTTATATTTTTCCATTTTGCAAAAATGTGCCGTATGAGTTATCAATGGTTCTGTTTAAGTCAGATTGTATACATCCCTACACTGATGCTCCCCAGGCCTCCTCTGCAGTGTAACAACTGCTTATTATACGGGTTATGTAATTCTTTATGCACCCTGTACTTCAAATAACAAGAACTAAAATTCTAGTTATTATCTAATCTCTAAGAACACATGTATTTATTTATTTTATACGTGAGTATTCTATTGTTCAGAAAAGTTAGGAAACTTGTTCAAAATCACATAGCGAATAAAACAGCAGCAGTACAACTCACATCTATCTGACTCTAAGATCTCCCCAAATGGCTTGTGTGCTGACCATCATTTGACGTGAATGGAAATTATTTCTTTAGAGTACAAGTTACAGGAAAAGGTTTTAAATCTATAATAAACAAACAAATACTTACAAAATAGACTGCATTTTTTCAAAACAAGTATTTCATAATTGTTCTCTTTTAATCATCATTTCAACTGCATTCTTATTTATGGAAAACAAAATCCAAGCTCAGAAAAAATAGAGATTAAGAAATCCAAGCTCAGAAAATTAGAGTCCATTAATACTGAAAAGCTATGACAAAATCCAAGCTCAGAAAATTTGAGTTCATTAATACTGAAAAGCTATGACATTCAACCATCTCAAACATCAATAACAAGCAATTTACACATGTTAATTGTTCAAGAAAAATAAAGCAAGAGTGACGCTATGTGATTTCTGAGGCTAGGTCATAAGATGGATATGAATTCTGTTTGGCTGTCTCCCAGGAGGCTTGCCTTTGGAATTCAACCTTTATGCTGTGAGAAGTCCAGGTCACATGGAGAAGCCATGTGTAGCTGCTCCAGACTACAGTCCTAGTAAGGAAATCAGCAGATAGCCAGCACCAACTGCCAAGCATTTGAATGAATGAACCAGCAGATGATTCCAACCTCTTTGTGTCTTCCCACTGAGGGCTCAGACATTCAGAGCACAGATATATCATCCCTGCTGTGTCTTATCTGAATGCCTGGCCACAGAAGCATGAGAGATAATAAATGTTTGTTTTAATACACTAAGATTTGGGGAAATACTAGTACTCTATGCAGAATAGATAACAAATACAGTAATCTTTAGGCAGACCGCAGGAAACACTAGCAGACAGACACTAAAATCGTGCCTGAAATACAGTGGACACTCAATAAATATTTGTTGAATGAATAAAAGAAGCCCAATAAAAAAAAATGTAGGCTTCTATAGTCTGAGTAGAATCACAACTTTTACTGCCCAATATCTCTTTTTGTCTTTTCCTTTAAATAATGGCAACTTTGGCCTGTGGGAGTGACTCGTGTCTATAATCCCAGCACTTTGGGAGGCTGAAGTGGGTGGATCACCTGAGGCCTGGAGTTTGAGAACAGCCTGTCCAACATGGAGAAGCCCTGTCTCTACTAAAAATATAAAAATTAGCCAGGCATGGTGGCATACACCTGTAATCCCAGCTACTCAGGAGGCTGAGGCAGGAGAACCGCATGAACCCAGGAGGCAGAGATTGCAGTAAGCCAAGATCGTGCTATTGCACTCCAGCCTGGGCAACAAGAGAGAAACTCTGTCTCAAGAAAAAAAATAAATAAATAATGATGGCAACTTCCTCTCGAAAACCATTAAGAAAACAATCTCAGAATGAGAAAGCCCTGCAAATAACTCAGAATAAAGTACTGAAAAATCTCCAGGGATGAGAGCACAAATACATACGCCTATTTTGTTTTGCTTGTTTTATTCTACATGAGAGCCTATTCAAATAATATTTTCTAACCCTTCAGTGAGGAGAACTTAAAAGTGAATTAACTCATTCGTAATCTTGGGAGAATATGAACATTGCCATGTTAAATAGAGATACAAGCATACGAGAATCAGAGGATAGATGAAAGTATGTGCTGAAGTTAAACAAGTTTCACATTCTGATTCTACCCCTTTTTAGCCAGGTGTCAGTATTAGTAGCAGTTAATATTTAAAAAAATGTATATTTTTATCATGTTTCAGGTACAATTTTATGTGTATTACATGTATTCATTTATTTAGTTATCACAGAAACTGTATAAACTATTACTAGCCCTATCTTATAAATGAGGAATCTGAGGCACAGAGAGGTCAAGAAACTTCAAAGTCACACAGCTAGTAAATGCCAAGATAGGAAAAGAGCTCATGCTCTTAGCCTCTCTAAACCTCTATGTACTTAATAAAATAGGTTAATAGATGCACACTGTTAACATTGCATTGTTCATTATTACACATTTCTTAGGAGGCAGCACATCACAGTGGCTCAGTTTGTTTAATATAAAAAGCACAATAGCAATGCCTGTTAGAGTCTTATATAAATGAGATGATATTTATAAGGTGTTTACAATAGTTTTTGAAACATAGTACACAATAAACAATTATTTTTCTATCCACATTGCTCAAATATGTTTAGTTTTAAAAAACAAAATCATGCTATACATTTTCTTTGTAGCCTTCTTTTATGACATATGATAATCCATGTTAATTAAAATCTATCAATTTCATTGGCGGCATATAATTCTAATGCACGATTATACTATAATTAAACCAATTCCCTATTGGTAGGGATGCAGGTTGTTTACATTTTTTCTAGTGTAAATAATACTACATATTAACATCCTTATGCATAAATCTCTTCATAGTTTACCTTAGGATAAATCCCTGAGAGTGGAACTTCTGAATCAGAAGATAATAATCTAATTTTAATAACAGAAGGAAACCCTATAGAGTAAATGATCTATTCAAAATCTTACAGAACCAGAGTTAAGGCCAGGACTAGAAAAAATGGTCTTTAAAACACATTTATATAATTACGTATATTTTTTTCGACACAAAGTGTCAAAAGAGATTAAGGCCTGTCACCTAGTAAAAATTTAGGCTTAAGCTGAACTCGGATTTCCTGAATCCCAAAACTTGGATCTTTGACGTATAAAAGATGATTTGTGTAAGGCATCTTATTTGCATAACAATAAAATCAGAATAACTAGCTTAGGTGCTTTGCCACATAAATGAAGAGTTTTAATAGGCATAGGTGTTACATTCTTTGCAACCTGGTAAAATATTACTCTTTTAGTCTATTATAATTCTAAGAAATAAGAACCATGGTACATAAAATGACAATCCTGCTGGAAAATCTTCAGTGTACTGTTTGCTCATAAGATAGGAAAAGTGACTTCTTTAATGATGACATATATTTCTAAGCCTCACACATCATTTAAACACCCGTTACTCTTTGCCCTTCATCAATATTTTAGGAACACTATAAAACTTGAATTGTTATTGGAAATGATTCTTTCATTTTTGTAGTAATTTGTTTCACTACCAGCAAAATTAGATAAATACCCTTAACTGGTACAAACTATTTCTCTTAGGTTTGAGTCAAGAGAAGTCAAAATGAGTCCTCAGATGGTGACATGCAGGCTCTATCTAATATATCTTTTCCGAGTTGGACTTTTTCTTTCCTTTATTCCATCTTATTCTTATTCAGATATAATTCAATAAAATCATATATATTTCTAATCAGTTAATTTGGTTATTCCTCTAATATATATTTTGAGGCCTACCAAGGTCTAAAAATAAAATTTTATGGCAATATGTTTCCTTCCAGCAATAAATTCTTAATCTAACAGTAGATGATTTGTCCTTAAATTATTTTTGAAATATAATCCCTTACAAATTTAAACTAGGATTAAGTAGATAGCTATATATTATAATAGAAAAGTAGAACACAAACAAAAGGAACAGTAGGAACATACGTTAACCAAAGACAGGCATTAGGAAAAAAATATATTTTTAATTGATGTAATGAAAAATTTAAAATTTAAAAATTACTTGGAACTTCACTATAATAGATAGGAAGACTTAGTTTAAAGGAAACTACATTATGACGATTCAACCTACTAAAAATATAATAAACTGAAATGTTGTTCCATAATTGCCATAAAGAGAAGCAATTATTTGTCTCAGGGAGACGCAAGATATTGGCACTTAAGGGACAAAAATAGCAAACATTAGTTTGCTGTTAAAATGTATCCTCCTTTTCTCATTCCTTTGCTAGTATCTTAGAACTTTATTTCCCTTGTTTCTTAAATATATATATTTCATAAAGAACTCAGACTCTTAAGAAATGTTTTGCTTACATTATTCCCATCATATTATTTCATGGGCATGCTGTGCAGAATGACAGTGATTTTAAATAGGCCTTCATTACACTGCTTAGCAACTTGATAACAACATGGAAATCTATTATTTTAATGTCTTTTAATCATGAGAACCCAAAAATCTTTAAATTGTTTCCTTTACCTATGAATCATTAGCCATCATTATACTGTTTTGCCTTATCTACAAAGGCAAAAGAGTGAGTGACTTTCTGAGGCTCATGAGAGTTGTCAGTGTGTATGGAGCTGCAGTAATCCCCCATGTTTTAGGGATAAGACTGTTTAATCCTTGAGAGTTGCATCAGTGAAACAGGTAGTGAATGAGATTAGCTATCTTTATTTAGAAGAAAATATACTTCCCAAATCAGATAAGAAGAACTGGCCCTATAGATAATGCCTTCACAGAAAATGGAATCTAGTTTCAGAAAGATATAACTAAAACATAAGTTGTACCAAAAAAATAATAATTTTTTTTTTTTTAAAAAAAGCTATGCACTGTGCTAATGATGAAATGCCTGGGTTTTGGAGTCAGAATATCTGAGCTCAAAATCCAGGTCTTCTTCCTACTGTGAGACTGAAATATTTATCTAGTTTCTTTGACCCATCAGTATTTGTTTTTTGTTTGTTGTTGCTATTGTTTGCTTGTTTGGTTTTTTTTTTGGGGGGGGGAGGTTGTTTTTTTTTGAGATGGGGTGTCACTCTGTTGCTCAGTCTGGAGTGCAATGGCGTGATCTTGCCTCTTGGGTTAAGCGATTCTCCTACCTTAGCCTTCTGAGTAGCTGGGACTACAGGCACACGTCATCATGCCTGGCTAATTTTTGTATTTTTAGTAGAGACAGGGTTTCACAATGTTGGTCAGGCTGATCTCGAACTCCTTAACTCAGGTGATGCGCCCGCCTCGGCATCCCAAAGTGCTGGGATTACAGGTGTGAACCACGGCGCCTGGCCCAGTAATCTCATTTACAAATAAGGATAATAATAACTCCCTCTAGAATTATTTTGAGACTCAAAAGAGATAATATAGGAAAATATATAGAACAAGGCCTAGGATATTGTTAGCACTCAATAAACAGTACCTGCTATTATTAGTATTTTGTCTATCATATGGATGTTTACTATGCCTGTGGTTTCTAGTTGTCTTTTTTTTGTTTTTCATTTGCTATTTTCTTCCTTAACAGATTATTTTCAAACACCGTATCATGTTTCTCTTGCCCTATTTTTGGCTTTATCTCTGATTATCTTTCAACTTGCATCATTACATCTCTTCTGCTGAGCCTTCTTTTACCCAGAGGCCTTTTGCCCAGAGTTCTTTGGCTACCTGAGGTAAATGTTACCATTTCGTCTCTTGTCTTGCTTGGCCTTTTCACCTGTAAAGTGGGAAAATAGTAGTACCTATCTCACAGAACACTGAAGAGAATTACATGAGGTAATTTGTGTGAAGGGCCATACGTAGTAGCACACATATAATTACCCAATAGATGGTAGTCAACATCATTTTTACCCACAATGTCTTCAGAAGTGGCTTCTACTAAAAAGCCTTCTCTCATTTTTCTCCAAACTATCCCTAAACCTCAATCCACCCTTCCAACTCTGACTTTGTCTCTAGCTCTGTGACCTCTGCTCCCAAAACACCCAATAAGTGAAGCATAGCATTTTCTGTGTTCTATCAAAATTGTTTATGTTTCTCTTTCCCCCATGAAACTGCAACGACTGAGAGCCAGTAAAATGTCATACTTCTACTTTCTTGCCTCAGTGTGTAGTAACATGAATGCTCCACCCAAATGCATTGAATTGTTTCTACAAAACTCAGGATCAGACAGGGACTTTAACAAACTCATCTAGGTCTGTCCCTGAAGTTTTATGTGCATATCCAGCAGTCCCTCTCTCTGATATCTTTACCTCAGCAAACTTTTCTATTACATTGCATTAAATTATCTATTTTTCTTTACCTTTATTTATAAAAGATACATATTTGCACATGTTCCCTCGAACTTAAAGTATAATTAAAAAATAAATAAAATGGAAAGAATGTTCAAGAATTAAAAAAATAAAAAAAGATATCTATTTCCAGCATACTTCTAATCTTTTCTTTTTAAGCTGAGCAACAAAATATAGATAAATACATTTCTGCAGGTAACACAAGCTATCTATTCTTCTGAAAAGAGAATTGCAACAAAACAAAACAAGAATCCTCTTTTTAAAAAGCTATTAAATAAACAAAAAAGAATAAATACATAGGTAACCCAGATAAGAAAGCTTTAAAGCAGCTGCTTGCCAAACAAATATTGGTTCTTTATTTCTATAATATAGCCTCATGGAAGTAATCTTTCACCAAGAATGTCTTGGTATTCTCATAACTTGTTAGTGTCAAAGGATCCAGGCAAAACAATTAGTTAGAGATCCATGATCAAAAATGTTGCAGGTGTAGGACTTAAAGTAGGCCTACAGTATAAGAACATTTTGGAAAACATTGATTATGTCAGTTAATAATAATAAAACCTTGAGCAAGCTCCTTAACTTTGTATTGCCTCATCTGTAAAAGGGTGGTAACACGATCTCTTACAGAACTGTTTAGAGGGTTACACAAGATCATTAATGAGAAAGTACTTTGTAAATGTTGAAGAATAAATCTAATAAAATGCCTAAGTATGGTAAAACCCTGAATTTCGGTAGTTCCAAACAACAGCACACTGCTTCACATTATTTGGGCCCATGTCTTTCTATTTTTCCCCAAAGATGAAGTCCTTTGAGAGCAGAAATAATTATCTTATTCCTAGTCTGCTTCCCAAAATTTGTGACTTAGTAAGTGAAAATACTACGTGTTTTAAGTCTGCTGAATGTCTGAATAAATGAAGATGCATGGAATGAATGAACAATAGGTAACAAAAAATTAAATGAGTAAATTCCTTTTCTGATTTGGGGAAAATATTTGCCAAAATATTTTAGTAGAAGAGAAAAATGTTGACTATGGTTGTCAAATAGAGAACTGTTCAAACATTAGGCCAGAGAAAATATAGTAAACTTACAGAGACAAAAGTGTTCAATGTAAAAGTCACTCAATTCTTTGGACTCATATGACCTGGAAACAAATGGTCATTACTCATTAAGGAATACATAAAGAAGGGCGTCTACATGTGATGATTAAATTACAATTAAACCGCCTGGGCACAGTGGCTCACACCTGTAATCCCAGCACTTTGGGAGGCCGAGGCTGGCGCACCACCTGAGGTCAGGAGTTCAAGACCAGCCTGGCCAACCTAGCGAAACCCCATCTCTACAAAAATACAAAAATTAGCCAGGCATGATGGCGGGTGCCTGTAATTGCAGCTACTTGGGAGGCTAAGGTGGAAGAATCCCTTGAGCCCAGGGTTGTGGGCTTGCAGTGAGCCTAGATTGTGTCATTGCACTCCAGCCTGCACAACAGAGTCAGACTCCGCCTCAAAAAAAACAAAAAACCAAAAAGACAAAAAACAAAAATTTAACCCTTCTTACAATTAGTCTCTGTAAGCAGAAAGAAACTTAACGCTGGACAAATGAGGAAACTGAAATTACTTTTTGCACTGCCGTTCTGACACAATTAATAGCATGAAAAATCACACATTAAGTAAGAAGAGGACCTGAGGTCCTCCAAACACTATTAATTGAAATAATGTATTGTTATGAGTTTATCTAAAAACCTTTTTAAATCTGTAGGAAGAGGGTGGATGGAGGGGAGGAAAAACAAGTAGGTACTTCTGAATTGCAAAATGAAGAAAATAATATTATCTTCAGAATTATGTAAATCATCTGAAAGAGGTAGAAAAGTTCCCAGGTCAACAAGACCTGAATGCATCCTAATTGAGCTCATTAATGGATCTAAGGAAAGAATATACCTATGCAATGGAGAGTTGGTCAGCCAGTGAGACAACCAACTCTTGCCAGAGGCAAAGAGTCTCTGAGGCAGTGTTTGGCAGTGCATGTCATAGTTTTATTCCCTCTATTCTATTGACCTTACCGATAGATCTTTATGAGGGTATAGGCATCTGGCAATTACATACTTTATGTGGGTAGAGGGACAGCAGGGGTCAGACCATGAGGTCATTAGACTTCAGACCAAGTATGGTTACCAGGTATATTCACCAATATCCACTTCCTCTCTACTGTGGGGTACAAGAGATGCTGCACCTCAACTCCTTAAACTTAGGTATAGCAATTTAGGAATAGCAAATAAATATTTACTTTAGCCAATCAATGTGAGTTTAAGCAACGTATGTCACTTCTTGGTGGATGACTGTAAAAGCTAGTGCAAAATCCTTAATCATTCCTTTCCCCTTGCTGGAACAATTTCATGAAGTACACCCTCTATCATCTTGAGTTCCTATGTGAAGATGGCTTCGAGCCAGATACTCACCACTCACTGTGGACACAATGTTTGAGAGATAAATCCATGTTAGAATTTAAGAATACTGAGATTTTGTGGTTATCTGAACTGGATTAAGCTAGCCTACTCAGACACAGGTAAGCTTGGGGTTATCATTTGGCTCCCTTTATAATTTCTGTACTAAGGGATAATGAACTGGTTAGAGTATACGGACATTTAGTCAGCTTAGAAACTTTTTTGTTGCATTAAAATTAATAAACTCTAGTAAGTATCTATTCATCTCCAGCAGTATCTTGTAAGCTTTACTATTATGAAGCAGTATCCTCAATTTCAATTGGCTCTGGGATGTTGGCAAATTAAGTTTTAGAACTTGCAAAATAAAAAGCTTGATCCTGGAGCTTGATGAGTTCACAAAGGAAACTCTCCCATTTGAAGAATCTTTCAAGTCATGTGGCTTTTTCTGACCACATCTAACCCATGTCCACATCTGTTTATGAGAAGAGTTAGCAGCAGTCACTGATGTTTTAAATTTGAATAACCTACTGGGGTCTTATATTCTATGCATTTTAAAGGGCAAACTGAGTCTCTAACACTTTATTATACATCTACTATACACCAGACCACAAATGCTTTTATACAAATACAATTTCATAATTTTCATAAAAGCCATGTAAGGTAAATTTAATCCATCCTCATTTTAGAGATGATAAACCTGTGACTCGCTTAAATAATTGATTACACAGCTAACTTGGAGCCAGAATTTCAACTCAGGTATTCTAGGTCCAGAGGTCTTTACACACTCTAAAATGATTTAATTGGATGTTCCTAAATCAGCTAAAAGAGCCTCCTGTATGCAATGATTTGGTAAACATGTCCCTATTTACCCCTTCTCTATGGCACTTAATTTGATATACTTTGAATACATAATATTTCTATTTTTGATTTTAATTCATTAGCAATAACAAACAATACCCAATAATGAGACTAAATAACATAATTCCTACAGAGCCAAAGTGAGTCATGTGCAATAATTTATAAGAAACCCCCAAATAACTCTAAAGGATGATAATTGAATATGCATTTGACACAAATTTGCTTAACTCATTCCAAAATGGTTTTCCCTGACTCTGGGGTCATTGAACTAATGAATATAATCTTTCCTAAATAAGTAGCCAATATGTATGACTCTCAGAAGACAGGTCTATAATATTTCCGCTTTAAGACAGATATGGTACTACAGAAGAGACAGGATCAAAGCAATTGTGAATATAGATTCCACATCATTTGCCTGTGTTTTCGGTGCCATCTGGTTCCTCCAACCTTGATAAAGGTTTTGTGAGAAATAAATACATCAACAACAAACAGCAGACCATATGAAGGTCCTACTGTAGTGTAGGCATATAATGGGTACTCATTAAATGTTAATTCTCTTCCTGTTTCTTTTGTTATTTTGTGTTAATCTGGATAGGCTAGGTTTGTTGTAAGAATGCAGTAAACCTGAAATCTCAGTAGCTTAAAAATACAAAGACTAATTCTCACTCATTGCAGGTTAGGGCACTCTGATCTATATAGTCATTCAAGGATCTAGACTAACAGACTCCACATTGTGTAGCTATATCGTCTAAAACATGAGGCCTTCTTGATCCCTGTGTCAGGAAAAGAGAATGGTAGAGGGAAGGCAACCTGATATTTCTATGCTTTGATCTGGGAGAGACACATATGCCTTTTTCCACAATCTATTGGCCAGAACTAATTATATACCCCTGTCACCTATAAGGGGACCTAGTATTGTGGAGTGGCAGATTGGGATAACCTCATTGTCTTTGCCATGCCTTCCCTATCCCTATAAATGAGGTAGATCTCAATAAAGGGTTGAGTGATAAAAGTATTATCTGTGAGTAGGCCCTCTAAGAGACCTTTAGCAAGGCTCAAGCAGCTTAAATATTTGAAGATTATGATCCATCAGATCATCTGTCCCAAACAGATTTAACACAGAGTGGGTTAGGTTTTGGTTAGACTTGGCTAGAATCAATCATCATTTTTCTCCTCTGATTAAATTAACCAAAGTTGGAGGCCTCTTTGAGCTGATCACTTAGGCCAAATGATCTTACTGATTCTGCTTTCTGTTTAGGTTCTTCCTAGTAGTACAACAAGTTTAAGTTCCAAAGTTGCAGGGTGATGTGAACCACATATTAATTATTTACGTGTTTATGTGAGTGACAAGATGATTTCCTTCTATTGGAAATAGGTGTGAAAATCTGCCTCAACTGACACTTTTTACTCTCAGAAACAGAAAAGAAGGTGAAAAGTCTTTTGAGCAAATGCAGGAAAGAGTCCTATGAATGTCCTTGGAGTAATGTATGTATCAGCCACTAATAAATTTCCTCATCATTGGCTTAAAAAGTCAGCTACCCCAAGACAAGGGAGTCAAACAACTTTCTAATTATATATACATTCAATAGCTCAATTGTTATTTGATACTTACTATGGGTCAGTCCCTGCGTTAAACATTGAACATATAAAGATATTCAAAACTCTGGCTCTGAGTAGGTTGCTAGCAATACAATGTGCCTCTTGATAAACTGAAGAGATAATGCATGTATAAGACATTCTAGAAGAAGGATATAGATTATTCTTACTCTGACCTGAAGGCCAACAAAAATAATTATAGGACATCTACTACCCAAAATTGGAAGCGAGTGTAATAGGAAAACTTACGTAGAAACTTAGTTTTCAGAAGAAATATCTATCTGTCATACTTAACCTAATTTACCTAGTTGCTTAGGCAACCAAAAAACATAAGAAAAACTATGCGAAAAGGTACAGAATGATTAATCAACAATTATTTGGTCTTTATTTTCAGAGTCTGTGTTTATCTGAAAGTTATAATTTGTTTACTTGGTTCTAAATATATGAGTACCGATGGCAATTAAACTCATCTTGTAATTCAAGATAAACCATAAGCTCAATGTTTACAAAATGATCGTTTATGTAAAAATACTTAGCACAGTGCCTAGGCACAAATAAAATGCTTGATAAAATTTAGCCACTATGAATATAGTTTCATAAAAATTAATATTTATTGGCATAAAAATCTCAAGAGGAATAGAGTAACAGAAAATCTCTCTGGGTATAGAGCTGATGGTCACCAAGGGGAAAGAGTCAGATGTATTTTTGTTGCCAAAGTTCTAAAATAATATAAAGTTTATCACTTCAGAATGTCCTAATAACTTAGATATTTTCTGTAAACTTTTTAATTGAATCCTTTCTAAATAAAGGTATTGTGAAAGATACTGTAAGTTCTGTAAGATACAGTAACATACTACTCCAGCCTTCAGGATGATCACAAGCTAGTAAGAATGTTAAGAGAAATACAGAGATAACTATACTGAAGATGGGCCAGAGGATAATTAAGAAAAACCATGGAGATTGAGCAAGGGACACAGCTGGGAAACATGAGGAAGGCTTCACCAAGGAGGTACCACTAAAATGGCACTGAAAAACAAATAGGAGGATTTCAACAGGTGAAGACAAAGGTCAAGAACCAATTGGGGAAAGGGGGAGTACATTCCACATGAACAAATATGGAAGGAAAAAGCACATAATATATTTCAGGAAGATAATCCCATTTTATTGGAGACAAAGTATTCATGGAAAGTATGGCTGAAGAGGTAGAATTGGATCAAATTAGAGATAAATTTGAATGACACAGTAAAAAAAAATATTGTCAAGCTCTAGCTATCAAGACATACTATCTTTAACCTTTGTGTTCTGTTTCTCTCACTTTACTGAAAGAAACTTCCAGCACTGCCACTCACACTCCTGCTTTAGGTGTTGATAACACCCAAAGGAAACTCAAATTGGGAGAAAGAGGCAGCCTTTAGTTTTTAGAATTAGAAAACAACCTGCTGAAAGTCAAAAGGAAGATCAGAGAAAAAAGTTTTGTCATACCAATAGACGTGGAAAGACAATAGAGAAAGAGGAGGCCCCAAGTGCCTAGTGACTTCACTGAAAAAGAATCCTGGGAGGTGGTAGGAGAATAAAGTTGGGGTAAGGATGGTAAGATGACCTCCAGATCTTGTTGGAATTGGGGAAGGCCTTAGTTGATGGCCATGGTCAAAGTCATCTTGCTGCGTGGGAGCTTTGCCAACTGAGCCAAGTTAGCCTCTTTGCTGTAGGGTATAGGTTTTCCAAGCTATGACTCATCCAACAGAAGGATCCTCTTCCTTAGCCCTGAGACTTGTATGTATTTCTATTTAAACTGCTCTCCTATGTGTGACCAGCACCCTGCATTTTCCACAGTTAAGGACACTTGCAAGACCGCTTACTTTGCTTCTGCATCACCACCTCACTGCTTCTGAGCCAGAATGTGGGCTAGAATCCAAAGGAGTGGTGGCTATGTGAAAGAGGCCTTTCACACCAAGTAATCTTAAAGGGACTAGATTCCTATAGGAGGTGAAGATGACTGCAGATTTCTAAAAAGGTTGGTAAAACTAACAAATATTGTAGTTTATCTATAACTTTTAAAGGTCTGTGACTTTACACCTAAATACATGTTAAGTATTTGTAGAATTGATCCAATAAACTAAATGTCACCCAGGGCATAAAGATGTGCTGCCTCTCTTCAAGAGTATCCAGGGAAGGTATATTCACTGGAATATTCAAAGATGAGATCTAACTCACCACAACTGCTCAAGTGTTCAATAATAATATCAGTGCTTAAGGCTCAGAAATACTGAATAATTTCACGTAATATTGTAAACCTAATAGATTGCAGAGAGGACTCAAATTAGTTGTTCTGTCTCTCTCTTTTTTTTCTTTCTATAATACAGATTCATCCCCTGCATGGCTTTGTGTTTGGGACTTAAGGGATAAAGACACTTCAAAGTTTACGATAGTATAAAACAAACTGCACTGCAGTATTTTTCCTTTTATTAACTATTATCTGTCTTTAGTCTCAGCACTGAGTATTTATGTTTCCAAGGAAAACAGTGGTTCATCTTTCTTCTACATTTTAAGTATCGGCAACTTTATTTGTACACTAACTGCTTTTTGACCATCATCACTTATTTTTCTTCCTAAACCATCTACTACTCCTATTTTAAAATGTGTTTCTTAAATATCTCCCACTAAACACTCCACTCCCTGCTTCCGGTGAAAGGAACACACGGTCCCTTAGGGTGAAGAAGTACAAGTTTATTTAAATCCTTGGTATATACTTGCCACACGTACTCCTTTTTATAAGAATGATACTAGGTCGAGTATATGTCTAACTGACATAACGTATCTTTTATCAAATCTAAACTCAACTTCCTTGAAAACTCTCCCAGTTTTCTTTCCCTGACTTCTCGCTGGGAGCACCATTCACTCAGTTACTCCAACTGGAATTTCTGAATCTTCCTTTCTTGTTCCAAATATAATATGCTGCCATGTCTTTACAATTTTATTTCTATAATTTCTCTCAACACCTATATTCTCTTTTGTTTTCCACTACCATGATTCTAATGAGTATCAGTGGCTTTTTTGCATGAAACTTTGACATTCTAGTATCATGTAAAGGGTAATGAAATGGATTTCAAGAAATCTCTCACTATTGATAAAAGCGAAATTTGGATTTAATTTAGTCAAAAAGTAAATTGAGAAAATCAAAATCTATTCCCATAATAACTGGATTCAAACTCACTTGCCTCCCTATCTGTAGGCATATTGAAAATAGATAAATGGGTGGAGTTCCAGCTATTAAAATGAGGGGTATACCTTCCCTAAGTTATATCCTTGGTCTTGTATGAATGTGAATGTCATTCTTCAGTTGTAGCAGAAACCAAGTTTTACAAAAGCCAAACTGCCATTTTAATTCAAATTTCCTTTTGCTCAAATTCACTTTATGTGTTGCTAGAAGATCATTTTTCTTCAAGGACAGTTCTCTGATAGTGTAACTCCTATGCTCAAAAATATCCTGTGGCTCTCCATAGTCTACAAAGTAAAGGTTAACCCCTTCACATTGATACACCAGGTTCTCCTCAACCTATCTCCATTTTATTATACAAACCTAGCTCCTAATAATTTATGTCAGTTGGCCTTCATTTCAACCAAAGCAAAATGCTGGCTCCAGAATCTCACATTATATGCCAGTAGGATGCTTGTATTCATATCATTCCTTCTTTCTAGATTGATTTACATGGACTTTTCCATGCATCCAAATGCAACATGACCTTTAATGTTCACCTCAAAATTTTATTCCTCCATGAAACCCTTCCTAATCATCCATATCCAAAGTATCTTTTCTATATAAAATTCCGTAGATTCTATGTTGTCTTGGAATTATTTTTGCCTGAGGACTATAAGAAAGAAGACGATATGGTGGAGGATAAATAGGGAAGAAAAAGAAGAAAAAAGAGGACAGAAAAAGTTAAGAGAGGAAGAGGAAGTAGAAAAAGAAAAAATGGAAAAAAGGAAGATATTTTCAGAAGTATTTGAATGAATGCTATTAAGAATGATTATTTAAAAGGTAATCGTTAACAAATATTGAGAAATCAGGATATTCAGTGGTTAATAAGAACACAAGCTCGTTCCCAGCTCTATTATTTAACAGATCTTTGGTGCTGGGAAAGGAAAGTTCTTTAGCCCTCAGTTTTCTCATCTGTAAAATGGAAATAATAGCAGCTATCTTACAGAACTGTTGTGAGGATTAAGTAAGATTGTATTACTAAAGTGCATAAGACATCTGGTTCATAGTTTCAGGTTCCGTAAATGGAACTGCTTTTATACAGTTGGAGGTATGGTTTTATAAGTTCCTTTAAACCAGAAAAGTTTTAGCTTGGATTCAGTAGAAAAGATGAAATTCCCAGCTTCTAAATTCCATTATTGTAAAGGTGTCAAGGTCTGGACAGCTGGCAGGGCTGATTGAGCAATATTCTTAAGTGACAAGCTCAGGAGAACTGAGGCCTGGTTTAGTAACTTACTGGCATCAGTGTAATCATAGATCTTGATGACTCTCAGTGGAGATTTAATTTTTGGTCCCTGGAATAGGCTATTAATGTCTTGACAGAAACAAGCAGAATAACAACTAGCTGTTGGTCAACAGGAATAGGAGAAATACATATATATATATACACAGAAACACACACACACACACACACACATATATATATATACACACACACACACACTCCTGAGCAAAAAGAAACTCCACAGATTTAATAATTAGATCTAAATGTGTTTTAGTAAAAGCAATGGTGCCTAGTTTTATTCTTTTGACATCCTCTATTTTCTAGAGTTCTGGAGAGTAGGAATAATGACAACTAAAAAAACCCATTCTAACAGATCTGAATGGTTTTGTGTGTGTGTGTGTGTGTGTGTGTGTGTGTGTGTGTGTGTGCATGCGCATGCGCATATGTGTGTTACCATATTTAATTCTCACTAGCTCTCCAGTGCATTATCTTCATATGGGATATTGTTAAATTGAGGCTAAAGAGATTAAGGCATTTACCTAGGTATTCTCAGAGTTAGTGGTAGAGCTAGAGCATGAAATCAAGCAGGATGCCAGAACTACTCCTCAACATAAAACCTAAATAATAGGAAGAGGTAGAATGTCAGAGCACATTGCCAAAGTCAGGGAAAATCTGAAGCCAGGTATGGTGATATGGTTTGGCTGTGTCCCCACCCAAATCTCATCTTGAATTCCCACATATTGTGGGAGGGACCCGGTGGGAGGTAATTGAATCATGGGGCAGGTCTTTCTCATGCTGTTCTCATGACAGTGACTAAGTCTCATGACATCTGATGGTTTTTATAAGGGGGAGTTTTCCTGCACAAACTCTATTTGCCTGCCGCCATCCATGTAAGACGTGACTTGCTCCTCCTTGCTTTTTGCCATGATTGTGGGGCCTCCCCAGCCATATGGAACTGTAAGTCTAATTAAACCTCTTCCTTTTGTAAATTGCCCAGTCTTGGGTATGTCTTTATCAGCAGCATGTAAACAGACTAATACATATGGTTATCAAGATGGAGACATTGTCTAGGACAGAGAAGGAAGATAATTGTACGACCACACCCCTGCTTGTTCTAACTGGGTTTCTATTACTGTGAACACAGCTGCCATTAAGAAACCAATTGTAAGAAGTATTCTCTAGACCATTTCACATGGTCAAAGCAAGTGGAAGTTTTGCTCATAGCTGATAGTGCCTGCCTCAAAGTTCTAAACACATTTCCAACTTCCACTTGCAGTCAAGTTCCATGGTTTTTAAAAATTACAGAAATCTTTTTTCTTGCTACAATCCTCTGTAAAACGTTCACACTGTGAATGTCAAACATGTGTTTTACCTAATACACTTTCCCTGGTGGTATGGTCTGGTAATTAAGCTCCTTTCCCAAGATCCACATTCACATTTCAATCTTTTGACTTTATTTCCTATAAAAGGAAAGTGTGTTACTTTCCCATTGCATTGTGGAGATTGTTGCTAAAAATAACAAGGACTGTTATATTCTAGAGGCTTTTAAAAAGACATTTTAAGTAAACATGAAGTAAAAAAATTATGACCCAACAGAATTTATGAAATAGGGTCTTGATTTAATTTTATACATGAGAGATATAAATTTAAGACTTTTCAGGCTGAAATATGTTACACTTAAGAAGAGAGGCACCAACTGTTCTAGTATGAATAAAAGGATTTTTAAATTATTTTACCCCATAGAATCTATGTTCTGAAGAATTTTTCTGCCAAGCTAACTGCATATAATCAGTGATGATTTGATTTTTTAACTACATTCAAGTATATCTGGAATAATCAAGACAAGCTTCTAATCAGTCCAAGCAAACCACTGTCAGTAGAGTGGGTGATATAACTCCAGCTTTCTTTATTTAGAATGCACAGGCTTTTGTAGAGTCAATGTTCTACTGGATTAGGCTTTCTGATATATTGAAAGTAGCATAATTAAGGACTCAGGCTTTGTAGCAGGTAAATTAGAGCTTAAATACTGATTCTATCACCTAATGTCTGTGAGACCTTACACAATATATTTAGCTTCTCTAAACCTCAGTTTCCTCAGCTGTATAATGAAGAAAATAGTCACGTATAACCCACAGTAGTGTGAAGAGTAGAATAATGAGTGTAAAATGTGTAGTGCAACACCTAGCATATTTAGTAACTTTTAGTTGCTGTTTTTGTCATCATCATCATCCTTACCACAATCACCATCATTATTTTCATATCATCTTTATGATTACTGGATTCAACAAGTGTAGCAGGCTTGGAAACTTTAGGTTGAGAAGTACTGTTTTAAATGGAGAGTCTTGTGATTTTACACTTAAGTTCCAATAGATAGTTTTAACCATCAGACCAAAGGAATGTATACACACACACACACACACACACACACATATATACACACATGTGTATGTATGTATATGTATATGTGTGTGTGTGTGTGTGTGTGTATATATATATATATATATATATATCCCAGGAGATGCCAACTTTTTAAAGGCATGCTTATGGAATTATGTCATATTCCTAATGGTCAGGTTCCTGATGTTTCTGACAAAGAGAACACTTTTTCTATGATCTTAAAATGAAATGGCCATTGGGTATGGGAAAGAGGAGTATAGGAGAATAATGATGGACGATGTGAGATAAGATGAGATGACAAGACATGATTTACAGTCACATTTCCTTTTCTACCTGAAATGTCCATCAGCTTGGGGACATGGTGTGATGGTGGATTTATCAGGTCAGATTCAAATACTATCCAGCTGATTACTACTGACTCATTGGGGAGCTTTGCTCTTGGCAGAGGCTCAGATTCTTGATAAATTTTACTGCCTGCTTGAAAGTAATTTGCCATCACCAAGCAGTGAAATTAGTTTTGCTAAGCAGAACAAAGACAATGATCAGTCTCTGCTTATCTAAATATAAGTAGTGGTGGGTTTTATAATTGGTGTGTTTGGCAACTCTCCTCTAAGTCACCCATAAACTCCCCCCGCCCATTCCACCCCCTTCCCATCTTCTCCAGCCAGCCCCTGCCTGAGTCATAATAATAGCTCCTATTTGGGGAGCATTTTTATGCATCACACATTGGTCAGGTCCTTGGATACTGTAGTAGTCAGAATAATGACCTCTCAAGGTGTTCATCTCTACATAAACAGTGAGCAGGCACTGGAGTCACTCAAGCTTGATTCAAATCCCAACTCCACCATCCACATAGGTCTGAGATGGCCTGGTGAGCAAGATTACATAGGCTCATTTAGGACACGATGAGGCTTTCAATTGTAAAATGAGGATAATAATCTCTACTTTTATAGGTCCCTGATAATGTATACAAAGTGCTTAGAACAATGGCTGGCATATAGTAGGCACTCAAAAAATGGATGTTAAAAAAAAACTGGTGATATTTCATATCTCTTCATTATTTTTATCAGGAACACACAGTCTGAAAGGTTCATTTTTGCTGAGGTAAGTATCTTGACCCCAGGTAGAATTAATGAGGCATTTTTAAGAGCTTTGTCATCGTATAATATAGATAGATCCATGAATGGATTTAGTTGATGTAAGTGAAGTGGTTTAAAAGCAGACAAGGTAGGCAGTAGGGACCAGTGTCAGGGCATGTAAAAGACAGAGAAGACTTACATGCTCAAAATTATCTCTCTCTTATATCTTTCAATATCCATCATTCAAGACTGACAACTTCTCTGCATATTCTGCCTTCAATCTCTTTGCAGGGTCCCTTTACAAAAGGCAAACATTTCTTGTGTGCAGTGAAGAAAAAGCAAAGATAATACATATGCTTCCTAGCTCTTAATTGGAAAGAATGTGCAGCCCACGCCTTTGGCTTGAACCATTGTGCACCTGCTGACTGGGGGAAGAGAAGAAAGAAGGTGAAAAGTGCTCTCAACACGAGGGTGAAAAGAAATACTACCTTTGTCTAGGACACACTTTTTACCTGAAAGTAGAATGCTAAAATCTAAGACTTTCTTCCCATTAGAGTAGCTGCTCAGAGACTGGCCAGAGATCCAGGGCCTTGGGCCACTCCCAGCAGAGTGGAGCATGTTCATGAAAACTGACCCAGGCAGATGGAGAAGATAAAGTCAGGACTATGTCAGGGAGTCCTGAGCTGGGCTGGTGATCCATATGAGCAAAATTCCAAGGGGTCAGGAAGTAGTAATGACTGGTAGATAAACATGGTTTCAGGGACTAGGACCAGAATAAATCATTTCTTAGAGCCAGGGTTGAGCTTCAGCTATACTAGGCAGTGAGTAGCAGACCCTAAAGCATGACTAGAAGAAGCAAGAGCTACGCAGAGTCACAGGATCTAAGCATTGGATGCAGTATACAGAGGAATCCCTGAAAATACCTGGGAGCCAAATTGACTTGCTGCAACATCTTCCAAAAGAAGCCTCCCTGCCCCAATTTTACCAATTTGCAGTCCTTTCTCCTTTTAAAAACGCATCAGTGACTTTGCATTGTCCTGAGAAGCATTCCCAAATTATGTAGCATTTCACATTTTTCTTTTATGACTTTCCTGTGCTTCAAACACCACTGAAAATGACATAGAGACAGAAGCATACACACATGCTCACACCTACACACATGCTCACCCACATACACACACCCATTTAAACATAAACCAGTTGTGTCACTCATTTGCTCAAAATTTCTAACATTTTTCATTTCAATTACCATCATTCTTATATAATCTGTCCCTAAAACCATTGTGACCTCATTTCCTACTACTTGCTCTCATCTTGGTCGTTCTTGCTGTTTCTTTGACACAGGAATTACTACTGCCTCAAAGTCCTTGTGCTTTTGGGTTCCTGTGCCTAGATATTTGATTAACCCACTGTCTCATTTTCCTCGAGTCTCAGCTCAACATATCAGTTAGGGAAATCTGATCTGACTGCCCTGACATAAATGTGTCATACTATTCACAGCACAAGTATAAACCATCATTTCTCTTTTTTTGCCTTATTTCCCTTCATGATATTCAAAACTACCTTCAAATTTATAACATTTTATATGAATGTCTCCCCTTCATAAGAAAAACATCTGGGTCTTCTTCATTTTATCGCCATGTTATTAGTTACCTGAACAGCCACTGCTATGTCTTCAATAAATATTTGTTGAATAAACAAAAGAGTAAATGTGTGATAACCTCAGTTATCACCTATTTCGGGAAAACCCTGTTTGCCCTCAAACTGGATATGGTTCTCTTCTCTGTGCTTCCATAATACCTTATGCTTATCCCTACATTAACACTAACCATAGGCACACTGGGCAGAATTGACCTCTAATTATGTGGCCTCTAATTATGTGGCCTCCCTACTATTCTCCAAGCTCTGTGAAGTCATAGACTCAGCCTTGCTCACTGAAGCAAATGTGGTACATAGTACATAATCCACATATGTTTGAAGAATAAATGAAGGGCAGTAAATGGGCACAATGTCAGAGGAACATGGATGATCTAATATTGATTCCACTGAACCATAGAATGAACGCTTCTCAAATTCTCCCCACTTGTGGTGGCTTTCAGGTCCAGAGCAGGGCTGAGTTTCCAGGTGGGACTCAGGTAAAAGATGGGACCAAGAAGGTCATTATATCCTCTGTCTTCTTGAGTACCACCAGGCATCTAAGCTGGAGTGAGCTAAGCTGAACTGAGCAGCTCTGTGTAGGTAGAGAGAATATTCTGGTTCATCACAGGAAATAGGTTCACTGAAAGTTCCTGGATGGATGAGGGCATCAAAGTTCAGAATGTACCAACATCCTGAACCTCAAAGTTAATGATCTTTTCATCCAGTTTCATGTTTACTTAATTGCCAGGAAAGAACCCTGCTTTGAATGAGGTTCAGAACTTGCTGATGAACAGTGACTAATGCATTCTAAGAAATGTGTTATCATATAGCTTGGGGTGAGCTCTGTGTGTCTTCAGAGAGACAAAGCACCTCAGTTAGAGTGCTTAGTTCCCAACCACTGCTATTGGTTGTTACATTTTGTGCCTGCTACACGAATGGACTACAGATAGATGGCCTTAACCTTAGAAATCAATGATCGTAACTTTTATGGTGTGCATATGTCATGCCAGGCACTGTACTAAATTCCTTAGAATCTGATTAATGGAGGCAAGATTGTTGAACTGATTGTTGCTTTTTCCAACATGAACATTTTTATTCAGCAACTGCATTATTGTAATATAAGGTGAAAGTAAGAGACTTTTTACTGAAAAATGTCCAAAGCCAATCCAGGGGAAAACTTTTATATACATAAAAAAAATCCTTAAAGTTTATTTAGTATTACATGATTTCCAAAGCATTTTTATTTATGTTATCTTATTTTATTTGCTCACAGTTCACAGTTCGCCGGAATAAAAAGGAAGCCTCATGGGAAATGTGAGTTTAATTAGCCTTACACTGTATTTTAAATTTTCAGAGCAGTATCTGGACATGGTAAAAAAACTGACAGTTTTTGAATGAAGGAATATACTTCATTCTATTTACTTAATATGAAGTAAAAAATGAAATATGCCAGAATCAGGAAATTACAGAGAATAATAGGTTAAGAGGTAGTCAGGAATTTAGGTTTGCCTTTTCCCTTCATTATCTGACCAATTCTCTGGTCTTGCATAAGAACTTAAACTCTGATTCCCAATGGCCTCACTAATTAAACAAATAGATAATGGCATTTAACTCTGTCATGTAGATTAAATAACAAAAATGGAAAATGTTTACCACAAGGTTTGCACATAGAAGATGTCCAATTAATATTAGTGTCTTTTTCTCCCTCTTCCCATAAGAGAGATACAAAATAAATTGTTATGGGATTACAGCATAATTTAGATATTCAATTTTATTATATGAAATCTGAAGGTGTTAAGACATTAAATAATTTGCCCGAAGTTACTCAGCTAATAAGTAGGAGAGCTGGAGTTGCTTCTGAGCTCTCCCAATATTAGATTATTCCTACTACAACTGTACCCTATGGTCCCTATAGTCCCAGAGTTGGGACTGTACTTGAAGCATCCTAAATGTGAGTATATATCCCACTATCCAATCAGAAAGACAATCTTTTTTCAAAGAGAGATAGGGGATGAGGATTAGAGATTCATAAGGCCATTAGACTCTCCTGGGAACATACTGTTACCTCCAAAGAGACCCTTGCGGAAACCTCTGAAATGTTAATTCAAGCAAAATTATAAGCTTATTTGTCCTCTGCATGGCTCACATAATACAAATTAGAATGCTCATGTCATGAGTTCAGGAACCATGGAATTCATGTAAAACATGTTTATTATTTTGCATAATGAAGTGTGTCAACCTCCATGGAAATTAAAATAACTAATCATCTCTTATCGATGACATTCAAATGCCATTCTACCTCCACTGAATGTCAGTTCTTTTCAAGCCTGGCACAGATCCACATTACCTTGATCTGACAGTAGGCAGCCACATAGGTTTCAAGGAAGGAGACATTAAAAGGTATCCACTGATTGAGCTATGGCTTGTAACCAACTGGCAATCAAAATACACGATACACTAGAGGACAGAATCCAGGCACTTATAGTAAGAAAGCAAATGACTACAAAGTACACATGAAAGGGCAATAATTTTCTACATGACAGCTTTCCACAGATTGTTTCCAAAGGTAGACTTGCTCATTGGAATGGAAACTGGGATAGTCACTGCCTACCTATCCATGTAGTGTGTTTTCTGGCACAAAAACTAAAAGAGATAACTAGTGATAGGCAACAATGAGTAGTTTATAAAGTATTTTGGCACAATAGTCAACATTTCCTAGGTTTGGGCTAAGTTATCAGAAATGCCTACATTGTGTTTCTATTTTAATCCATGATGATTAAGAAGCTGAGATGCAAAAATACTAGGTAATAGGTACTTATTTATTCAGTCAACCCAATGACAGGGAGCTGACTGGATGCCAGGCGAGGCATGTTGGTTTAGGGGAAGCAGATGAATAAGTTGCAATCCCCATCCTAATGGAACCCATCTTCTAACTGAGATATCACCACCACCCTCACCACCAACAACAAAATTACTACCATATTCTAAGGTTCTCTTAAGGAAACAACCACAGATACAAATATCACCAATCGCAATCACCTAAATAATATGCTAAAACTACAACTCAAAATAAAAAAAAAATAAAAACAAAACAAAAACACTGGGTGTAAATAGAAATTTTGACTGAAACAGCAAAGCAGTAATCTTGTGCCAAAAGAAACCCTACTTTAAAAAATGTTATCTATGAAGTGCTGAGGCAGTCATTGCCTAAAAATCTTAATTCCTGGCATTCTTGGAGCATTCCAGAGTTTTCAAAACACTTTCTTATATATTACCTTTCTTAATCCCCACATGTCAGGTATTATTTTCTTTACAATATCAAAAAACTGATTTGTAACAAAATCAATTACAAATAAACTGATTTGTATAATGTAACAGAGAAAGTAAATACTGAGGCTGGTGTTGGACTCAGGTATGTGAGGTGTGAGGGCCAGGTACAGTGCTTTTGTCCAATATACTGCAGGATGAGTTGCTTAAAGTCACATAGACACATAGTGTAAATGCTGCACCTAGAACCTACATTTTATGCTTCTTGGACCCAGCCTGCTTCCACCACAGACATGGATTCTTACTTATTATTGGATTCTTAGTAATTTGTTTAAATATAAATGATGTTCTTTGCAATAATTTTAACATCTTCCAAACATAATTAAGTGGTTAAGAGCTTGAAGCATGGAATATCAAATCTGATATGAAATTCCAGCTCTGTGACACTACCTAGATAATTTACTTAAAGTTTTTGAAACTCAGTTTTCTCTTCTATGAAACCGAATCATAATGTCTGCTTCACAGGGCTGTTGCAAGGGTTAGATGAGATATTAAGTGCCTAACATAATCCCTGATAATGGCAGATTTCAGATTGAAGAGCTATTTAATAAACAACATGGTAGTGACAATTTGTAGCTCAAATTTGCACAGGACTCAGAAACTTCACACTTTTTACAGCCCTATCCCATGACCTTTACTCTAAAGAGGTGCTAACACATAAGGCTTGTGCTATATATATTACAAGTGGGAGGCTCTGCATAATCTACAGATTCATAACACTACCAAAACTGCTTTACTAAACTAAAAGATACTTGCCATCTTAATGGATATCTTAGATGAAAATGCTTTACTGGCTCAAATATAATGCAAAGATTAACAGTTTTTACTTTACTTGAAAGCCTTAGCTTGACACTAAATATAAACATTTGCCAGGTTAGCAGATCAAAGCAGATAATTTCATTTTTTTCACTGTTCTCTCTTTCTGTATCTCTCTGTTTCTCTATATATATTCCTTCCCCCACCTCTCACACACATGCACAAATGCATACATGCTCACACATAGATTAACCACTTAATTTTAAACTATATCGCCTGTCTGGCATAGGAGGTAAGATTGTAGACAATAGAGTCAGTTACTTCTGTCTCAATCCGTTCTCTGCCTCTCAGAAGTTGTCTGATTGTAGGCAAGATTATCCATTCACTCATTCATTTATCTATTCATTTATTTAAAATAATTACTGATGATCTACATGTCCAGCATTGTAATTTTTTTTTTCTGGAGATACAGAGATGAAAAAAATAGACAAGATCCCTGCTCTCAAGGAGAATACATTCAGGAAGGAAAGACACAAGTAAAAATAAACAAACAAAGCAATATCAGGTTGTGATAAAGAAAATAAAATAAACATGGTCATATGATATAATGATTTGGAAAGGTACCATTAGACAGGGTGGTTATAAAAAACATATCAGAGGAAGAACATTCTCCTCTGAGCTCAGTTCTCTCCTGATTAGATAGCTGGAAGGGATAAATGACAGTTGTCACCCAGGCATGCAATAGACTCTATTCATACAGAGATGATGTCTCAGCCAAGGTTATTTGGTTGCAAGAAAAAAAAATGGCTTTGACTAAATTATGGAAAAAATAAATCTATAGCTGGAGAATTTGATAGCTTAAAGAGTCAATGAAAACATTATAAAACTAGGTTCAACCATGGGCAAGTAAAGTCTTGATAGAAAAAACTGCTTAACATCTATCTATTCACAGCATTTTCTCATCTTTGCATTCTCTATAATTTGCCTAGGAAGTGTAATCTAGCTTTGGTCACCTAAACTCACTTTGCCTAAGGCAGGCTAGGACACCTGCATTTCAGAGTTCTAGAGCATCTAGGAAGTGTCCCTGATTTGAATTGGAGACAAAAATCAGAAGATATGTGAAGGCATCAATGCCCTCAAACCTCAAGGTCCAAGGTACACTGGGATCAGAAACCAGATAGACAATTTAAAAAGTAATGGATCCCAACACAATGTAGTAGAATTATTGAGATCATGTCTCATGCTAACCAATTTTTCTAGGCAGAGAGAAACTCACCCTAAAACAGTTTAAAAATTCTTATTTCCTTATCCAGATGATATTTTATACAGCAATTCACAAATATGTTGTCAAGGACCCTACAGTAATTCTCACTTATATGAAAAAAAAAGTTGATTATCTGTTGAATTTAGTTCATCTGACTTCATACAATATGGTTTTTGGCAAGTGCATGTACCCCATCCCCTGAACTCAGTTTCCTTTGTTGTTTGACCCATAATAGGTTGTCAAACAGAAGGTAGTAATAGAAGAATGTGGATTTTTCAACTCTTATACTTCTTCCCACCCAACTACTACAATATGGGGAGTATAAGCCTCCAAATATAAAATTTATATTTTAAGCTTTTAATTATGAAAAACTTCAAAGTATTCAAAACGGTCACTTATTTCCTAAGTAGATGCTGAAATGTTTACATAAGAAACAGTGGCCCAGGTGCAGTGACTCATGCCTGTAATCCCAGCACTTTTGGAGGCCGAGGCAGGTGGATCACCTGAGGTCAGTAGTTCGAGACTAGCCTGGCCAACATGGTGAAAACCCGTCTCTACTAAAAATGCAAACATTAGCCAGGCATAATGGTGCATGCCTGTAGTCCTAGACACTTGAGAGGCTGAGGCAGGAAAATCACTTGAACCTGGGAAGATGGAGGGTGGAGTGAGCAGAGATCGTGCTAATGCACTCTGCTTGGTGACAGAGCCAAGACTCAGTCAAAAAAAAAATTAATTACCCATTATGGAATTAGAATACAAACACTTTGCCTATGTCATTGAGATTTTGTGAGAAACAGTCAGTTATATGCAGCTTATTGTAAACTTTTCAGTACAATGCAAATATAAGGGAGATCGTTCTCTATAATGAAAAACGTGGATTAATGTTCTCTAAATTACATTTTAGTTCTAAAATTATCTTCAATGGTATGATATAATGATCTGATCAAGTCACCAAAAGAGTAATTTGTTAAAGGAAAATAAACGATATAGTAGAAACACCATGAGAATAAGGGTAGAAGATTTTTTTTAAGTTTTAAATATACTGATGCCCAGAAGACTTCTAGTTTCATATCCTGCTTTTGCCCCCAAGCAATGCTGTGAACCTTGGGCTGTACATCTCACTTTGCAGTTTCATCTGTAAAATGAGGATATTCAATTACTCCATTTCAGATTCCCTTCCTTTTCTTTTCTTTCCTTTTTTCTTTCTTTTTCTTTCTTTCTTTCGATACAGAGTCTCATTCTGTCACCCAGGCTAAGTGCAGTGGCTCAATCTGGGCTCACTACAGCTTCCATCTCCCAGGTGCAAGAAATTCTCATTATTCAGCTTCCCAAGTAGCTGGGACTACAGTAGTCTGCCACCACACCTGGTTAACTTTTTGTATTTTTCAGTAGAGACAGTGTTTCACCATGTTGGCCAGGCTAATCTTGAACTCCTGGACTGACGTGATCCTCCCGCCTCAGCCTCCTAAAGTGCTGGAATTACAGGAGTGAACCATGGCACGACAGCCCAGATTATTTTCTTAAAATTCTCTGAACACTTTCTAGGGAGTGTTTACTTATTTCACTAGGTAGGTTTACAGATTATCCAGCCCTTTAAGGATCTTACTTTTAAAAATGGAAGGCATAGAAGTAGGCAAATATGCAAGGGGAGAAAAAGAAAACAAAATCAAAACTAATAAAACTCTAGACAGTAAAGTAAATGCATCATTGCTTACATTTCCAAAGGAAATTCTCCATGGAGAGGAAGGTCAGGCATAAGTGCCTAATTAGAATAGTCAGAAAGGAAAAAAAAAAAAAAAAAAAAAAAAAAAACGATGGAGAACTAACAAAAACTGACTATGCTAAGTGGGACTGAAGAGATTCTCCTGTAATATATTCTAAAAATGTTCCTGGAAGTGTGTTTCTAGTAATGATTTGAAGGATAGCAGTAAGTGTTAGTGGTATAGAACAGAGGCGTAATCTGTTGGAAAAGTGAGAGCAAGAGGTAATACAATTCCCTTTTTTTTTTTTTTTTTTTTGAGACGGAGTCTCGCTCTGTCGCCCAGGCTGGAGTGCAGTGGCCGAATCTCAGCTCACTGCAAGCTCCGCCTCCCGGGTTTACGCCATTCTCCTGCCTCAGCCTCCCGAGTAGCTGGAACTACAGGCGCCCGCCACCTCGCCCGGCTAGTTTTTTTGTATTTTTTTTAGTAGAGAAGGGGTTTCACCGTGTTAACCAGGATGGTCTCGATCTCCTGACCTCGTGATCCGCCCGTCTCGGCCTCCCAAAAGTGCTGGGATTACAGGCTTGAGCCACCGCGCCCGGCCTACAATTTCTTATGTAATAAACGTTTGCATTGGTCTCTTCTGCTAGACAGAGAAAATGCTCAAAGATAAGAAAACTGCTTTATTCATGTATGAATAACCAATACCATTTTATAGGATTTTCTGTGGGCCAAACTAGTTACTATGTGTAAAAGACCTAATAGTGAGCTTGGCAGAGTAGACACATAATAAATATCTCTGGATTACATTTTGGGGAAAGGTTGGTGCCTAAAGATAGGAACAAATGAGTGAAGATTATTTGAAGCAGGTGAATTTAATGTCAAAATTAAACTGTTTCTAACACAGCCTGCTAACTGGAACCCCTCGATCCTCCAGCGGAGGGGCAGTCTGCTGCATGTTTCTTAGGTCCAAGTTTCTTGGCTTTCCTTAGAGTGAGTCACAGACATTTTCATAGGAACAGTTGAGTTGAGAGACCTTTGTGGCCAAGCTACCCTCATTTCCAACAGAGTAATCTGTTCTTGCCACATGTTCCAGCTCCAGGGCTAGACTGCCCGGTAAGTTAAAATGATAGACGGTCCTTAAGAAAAGTCTGAGTCAGCAAGTTCAACAGTATATGCATTTGTCTTAGAACTTTAATAAAAACTCAGACCTACCAAGAAATAGACCTCAGTAAAGAAAGTGAACTATTATCCTGTAAGCATCACCGCATCATTCTTGTCTTCATAACAGATTTGAATGACGACTTTACATTTTGTGGCTTCTCAATGTTTATTCCTTCTTAGCTTCACAAGCACTGTGCAAAGAGATTTCTGTTATTTTCCCTACAATGCACTCTGATGAATTGGGAGTATGACTTTGAAAATCTGTCATGTCCATCACTGAAATATGTATGTAGATATTTTTCCAAACATGGCTTTAATATTATTGATGAAAACAATAACAAAAATAGCTGCTACCATTTGCTGAGCACTTACTATGGACCAAACCACATGTGTTATCTCATTTAGTAACTATGAAGAAGTAGTATTACTCTAATTTTACACCTAAGAAAACTAAAGCTCACAGATGTACACTAAAGCCCAAGTTTTAAACTCATTTTTTTGACATTTAAGCCTCTGTGTTTCTACTATCTTCTTCTGAAAAGGGGTGAAATGTTTCAACAACTTACTTAAACATTAACTTCCATTAGATAAATCACAGACATGATTATTTGTATTCATAATGCCAAATCCTACCTAACTACTAACTGTTTGGCTTATTAGACCCCATTCTGGGTATTACTAATTCTTAATTATTAATGACATCCCTTTTATTATCAAACACTGTTACGACTAGATATTTTAGTTCAACATATGAAACCTTATTACTTATTTATCAAAGATACAATTTAAGCCCTACTTCAAAGATAAAACCTGAGATTGTGCTGACCTAATTGCCAACATTCTTTTTCATCTTCAGAGTTTTTTCCCTAAAACCCAAAGTTGATTAATAAGTAAAGTAAGAAATTGTGTAATTTTTTTCTAGGCATTTTAAACTAACCTTCTTAAAAAGCCATTTTTAACATTGAAACCTTCATGTGGCACCAGTGCTTGTTAGAAATACATGTAATGACCCAGAGGATTATATGTAGATAATAGAAGCTGATAGTTTGACCTTTACCTGATAAAAAGTCAAAGTGTTGACTCCATGTTTTAGCAGCAACATCTATAGATTGACTCTAAACCTTGACTGCTCTTTGACTAAATAATCTATTTGCAAATAAGTTCAAACATACCCTTCCTCCAACAGAAACATGCATACAATTATATATAACACAAATATTTGCTCTTATTGCTATGTAATATTATGAATAGTGTGTTTTCCATTCAGTTTTTTATATTCTCTTACGTCAAATTAGTTCAAATTGCCAATGGATAGGAGCACTGAATTTTGATTCAGGAGAACTGTCTTCATTGGTGCCTTTCTAAATGATACTTAACCTTTCTGTACCTCAGTTATGACTCTGATGATATAGTAGTATTAAAATGTATCCTATTTATTTCAAACAATCAGTAATTCTGCCACAATGGAACAAGGGTAAGTGACCCTTCCCACAAATTTGGTATAAGGTATCATAATATAAGAAGTGAAATGTAAATTTTAGCTTTTAAATTAAAAGTAGCCTTCTGTGAGCATATACTGTATACTAGTTATTGCATCAAGTACTTACATATATTACATGTAACATCTCATTTGTCTTCACAAGAATCCTAAGAGATAAGTGCTTTCTCCATTTTTGTAGTTAGGCAATCGGAGACTTAACAAGGTTAAGTAATAATTTGAGACTACAGACCTAGTAAAAATCACTGCAAGTATTGAATCAGAGACACTTAATTTTAATTCTAGTTCTATAATTTACTGGCTAAATGGCTTTGAGCAAGTGTTTAAATGTCTCTCAACAACATCAGATTCCTAATTTGCAAAATAAGGATGCCAATGTCTGCCTTATAGAATTATTGAAGGAATTAAATGTGATAAGACATTCTAGGCTAGAATTCACATGTTCAGCAATAAAAATGGTAATCATTACCATTATTTAATAGTAGCAATAGCAAAAAAAGTGACATCTTCAGACACCTTAGAATACAGTTTGCATTTATCAAGGAGATATGGGGAACAAGAAATCTCTTGGGTATATTTTCAAGATTAGAATGAAAAACAAAAAAAAAATAAGATATATTTTATAGTTCAATCTCATACATCTTAGCTTAACTTTCTGGGTTATAGTAGGCCGAAGAAAGTTCCCCAAAAAATGTCCACATTCCTGAAGCTTATAAATTCCTGAAACCTATAATTATGTCACCTTATATGACAGAAGTGGCTTTGCAGATGTGATAAAATTAAGGACCTTGAGATGGAGAGTTTACACTGGATTACAGTTTCGTCTAATGTTATGACAGAGGTTCAGTTCTTAAAAGAGTCAGTAAAAGATATGAGAGGACAGAAGGAGAGTCAGAGAGAAATTCAAGGATGCTATGCTTCAGAGAGAAATTTAAAGATACTATGCTTCTGGTTTTAAAGATGGACAAAGAGGCCATATGCCAAGGAATATTCTAGAAACTTCATCTAGAAGCTGGAAAAGGCAAGGAAACTGATTCTTTCCCGGAGGCTTCAGACCAGACAGAACATAGCCCTTCAGATACGTTGATTTTAGTTCAGCAAAAGCCATTTTGGACTCTGACATCCCAAACTGTAAGATAATAAATTTGTGTTGCTTTATACCATGAAGCTTGTGGTAACTTTTTAAAGTAACAATACAAAACCAATAAAAGAGTGGTGGGTATTATAAAGCGAATAATATTTATATGTGTAGTATCTGAAAAAAAAAGAGGAGGAAAATATAAGAATTTGTTGGAACCTCAGGAACTGCCCAGAACAGATAAGCCAGGAGACTACTGGAAATGACTCTGCTTCCTCAGCCAGTCTATCTTCAGTGGGGACAGACAACCATGGGGCAACCATGGCTTAAAGGTATTAGTTGGCTAAGGTCATTCTACTTCCCTTGTTCTAATTTTCTGCTCATTCTATAATCCTTTTATTATAGCTTAGTTTCCAAAGTAGACATTTCTACTGAAAAGATAAACTGATTTGCCAATAAAATTTTCTTCCTGCTTAGCACCTCTATTTCTCACTGCAGGTTAATTAGTTGGCAGCAAGTTTCTGCATACTTATTCACTCATATCTTCAATGAATATTCATAGAGCCTCTCTTATGTGTCAGGTACACTGCTATTACAGATATAGAAATAAATCAGATATAGTTCTTACCTTCAAGGAGTTCACAATTTAAAGGTGGAAACAGTCAAAAGAGTCACAAACTAGCAGTCACAGTTCAACATGGTAAATGCTAAAACATAAATAATGTGTGACCAAAGTGCCAGGAGAGTAGCTAATTAATATTTGTGGGAATCAGGGAAGGCTTTGAAGAGAAGTGATGAGATTTACTGAGATTTAAAATCTTATTAAACAGTTTAACATGAAGTGGTACTTTAAACATGATGACTTCTGCATATACAGATAAAATTGAGCCCTTGCTTTTGTAAAACTGAATACTAGATGTTAATAAATAAAAACTGGGCATCCTTGTCTTGTTCCAATTCACAAGGGAAATGCTTCCAGCTTTTGCCCATTCAGTATAATGTAGCCTGCAGGTTTATCATACATGAACCTTATTATTTTGAGTTATATTCCTTTGATGCCTAGTCGTTGAGAGTTTTTCATCATGAAGGGGTGTTGGATTTTATTCAAAGCTTTTTCTATGTCTATTGAGATGATCATAAGCTTTTTGCATTTAATTCCATTTATGTGGTGAATACATTTATTGACTTGCATATGTTGAACCAGCCTTGAATCCCAAGAATAAAGCCTGCTTTATCATGGTGTGTTAACTTTTTGATGTGCTGCTGGATTCAGTTTGCTAGAATTTGTTAAAGATTGTTGCATCCTTTAAAATAATCTCATATTTTTCTGCTCTAGTTTATGCTTAGCAAACAAGGTGACAATTTTTGATTTCTTTGATAGAGACATAGTCTACTTTTTATATAGCAGTCAAAATGATACTTTTCAAAATATAAATCACATCATTTTCCTCCCCTGATCAAAGTTCTCCAGTGGGTTCACACCTCATTCTGAATGAAACCACCAGTCCTTACTTTGTCTTATGATATAAACATGCGCTGCCTGCTCTACCTATTTTAACTTTCCCAGTACCTTTCTAACCTCACTTCCTACTAGTTTGTCTTCTTCATATGCCACACTGACCTTTTTTGCTGTTTCTTGAACATAATATGCAGAGTTTGGCCTCAAGGCATTTTTACTAGTTGTTGTCTTTCATTGGTATAGTCTCTCTCCAATATATTGTTCATGATTAACACTTTTTCTTAGGTCTTTGCTCAAATGCTATCTTTTCTTTTTTTCTTTACCTTTTTTGTTTTGTTTTGTTTTGTTTTGTTTTTTAAGACAAAGTCTTGCTGTTGCCAGGCTGGAGTGCAGTGGCACGATCTCAGTTCACTGCATCCTCTATCTCCCGGGTTCAAGCGATTCTCCTGCCTCAGCCTCCTGAGTAGCTGGGACTACAGGTGCCCCCTACCATGCCTGGCTAATTTTTGTATTAGTAGAGATGGGGTTTCACCATGTTGGCCAGGCTGGTCTCAGACTCCTGACCTCAGGTGATTTCGCTAGCCTCAGCCTCCCAAAGTGCTGGAATTACAAGCGTGAGACACCGCGCTTGGCCATTATACTGCTTTTATATTTATTTATTTACTTTTTATTTATTTATTTAATAGCACTTACCATCATCTGACACTTGTATTATTTCTTTATTTGTTTATTGTCTGTCTACTCCCACTCAAATGTAAACTTTATTAAGACAGGAAGTTGTTCTGTTTTATTCATCATTGCACCTTCAATGCCTTTATGAAGTAAATGCTCAGTAAATGGTTATTGTTGACTGAACACAGGAATATGGACTATATGGACTTCTATAAATGACTGACCCTCCTACTACTGATGTATAAAAATTCAGCACAAAATATGGAAATAAATATTTTTAATATATAGCTGAGCTCAAACACAAGAATTGGACATCTCTGGGTGAAAGAAATGTAGCAGACACCTGAAGCCAGATCAATCAACTTATAAGCTAGTGCCTATATATATGAACTACATAAGCCATAATAACTTAAAACCGGAGTTTTAATGCTCACCTGAGGATAACAGATATCATAGATTTGAAACTGTGACCTTGCATAAAGTCTGAATTCTGGAAAAGGTATCCTTTAGATAAAAGGAATTAGAAAACCTGCAACCTTGTCCTAAGAAGCAACAAATAAGATGGCCTCTACTTTAAATTTAAAGTCTTTCAAGGAAATTTCAATCCTCAAGCAAATTTCTCCTGTGAATATGTATTCCAAACTTACTGTTCCCATCTAGTATGAGATCTCTTATGTTGATAAATTAATGTAAAAACTATTTTTCTGGACAAGTGAAACCTTTGGAGTGTTCAGCTGAAGCAATTATGCAATTCTTCCCTAGTGATATTTCTCCAACCCATGGCAAGTGAAATTACCACTGATGAAACAGTTTCTATCAAAGTTGAACTCACAATAAGAAGTTATAAACTACATGATAAAGTGCTCCACCAGGAGGAAGAGTCAACCCACACAACAAATAGAAAGACTAAATTATAAAGAATTTGAAAATAAAAATGGAATAATTTGACAGTAAGTAAAAAATCTATATGTTTAAATTGACAAAATAGTGGGTTGAGAAGCAGATTTTTCTTCACATCTGAAAGAGAATTGGTAAATTGAAAATTGTGCAGAACACAAAATAAAAAGAAAATATGATCTAATATATGAAAAATATTGTGATTTCCAATATAGAACAAGAAGCTCAATTTACATCCAATCAGAAAGAGATAATTGAGAATGGGAAAGAGACATTATTAAAAACTTCAATGGTTGAGAAATGTAAAAATTAAGAGAAGAAACTAATCCTTATATATGAAGAAGCACACCAAATTCTAAGCAACAAAAACAAAAATAAATTCACTCCTAGGTACCTTTTAGTTAAACTGCAGACAGCCAAGAATAAAAATGAAATCTTAAAAACAATCAAAAAGTAATGTGTTCATTTATTATTATTATTATTATGTTAATCAGAAAATAACTCAAAACAGTAAATTAGAATAAGGTAAAGTTGCCATTCTGGAAGTCAAAAGAAGTATTAGTTATTATACTATCAAAACTGGAAAGGAAAATATAACATTTGATGAGTAACTACTATGTGCCAGTTACTGAGCTAGATGATTTTACATTTTTATTCCTAACATATGTCATTTATTACCCAAGAATTCTCAAGATCATATTAACCACATTTTATACAAGTAAAAGTAAGTTTAGAAATAATAATCTTACTCAATCATGCTATCAATAAATGAAAGTGCCAGAAATTCCTAAGGGTTTGGCTCCAAATTACACTAAATAGATATAATAACTCAAAACAAGACAGAATACAATAGAACAACATAGTTGTACTACTAACCTTGTATGACTTTAAATAAGTAATATAGCTTGAGGATCTGTTTTTTCATTTGTAAAATGGGTATAACAATAGTACTAACCTTGTAGAATTGTTGCGAGGAATAGTATCCAAATGTGTGTAATATATAATACAACTTGGCACATATTTAGTATTATTTAAATGCTAACTAGTTGTGTTACTTACAATTAATTATGATATTTAGCAGTCATTCATTGAAGGAAGACAATGTTTTATTCATTTTTTATTCTCTATAGCCTTACATAATGGGAATTGTATTGAGTAAATTATTAATTTACAAGGATAACTTTTTTCTTTTTTCTTTTTTTTTTTTTTTGGTTTTAAGGAGTGGAAAACCAGAGTTTAATAGGTCAGAAAGAAGGGAGAAGGGAGAAGGAAGATGCTTCCCCATACAGAGACAGAGGGAGAAGGGCTCCAAAGCCAAAAGAGGAGACCCTCTACCAGGATAACTTCTTACAGGGAACATATCCTTCCCTAATGTTTGGAATTTCAGGGATAAGGAAGTATCAACTAGATTCCAGAAGGAGAAAATATATCTGTTTCTGAGAAGGTTTCCTCTGGGTGAGAAAAATAGATAATAATAACATATAAAATGAGTTTGATGAGAGTGCTGGGAAAATGATAACACATAAAGAGAAGATTATAGTGCTTAGCTTACATTAAGTTTCTTGACATCAAGTGTGGAAATTTTTTTATCTAATTTTGTCTTTCATAATATTTTATTCCTAAGCTACAATAAAATGTTATTCTATTCTTACTTCAATTTAATGTGGGACTAATCAAATGATACAAATGCATGTATGAATAATAAAAATGAACACAATCTTTGATAACCCTGCTTACTCTTAATTCAGTTCAAATGGCAACTTTTCTTTGGACCACAAATTGAATGAATATCTTCCTTAGGAACTACTGAAAATTAATGGTAATATTTATACTTCAGGTTATATCGGAGTTCATATACATTTTGACCTACAGCGTCTGAAATAATGCCTATACTTAGGTTCCACAAAAATTTCCATTAAGTGATTCAATTTAATAAATTATATTAATCACCACTTAAGTGCTGAGTACTATGCTAATTGTCAACAATATTACAGCCTAAATAATCCACTGTTTATTGGAATGCTAACATCAAAAACAATCTTAAATGATAAAGTAGCCACTGAGGAGTCTAACGGTGCTCCTGAGTGTTAGATAACTGGCTGCTTCTTTATATACTTTGCCTCAGTGTTTTCAAGACTTGCTTGAGGATAAAATTCATTTGGCATATATGTTAAAATGCAGGTTCTCAGGACCCTGCTTGGAGCTTCTGATTCAATGAAACTAAAAGGGTTTAAGAATGTAGATTTAAAAAAATATATATCTGATTTGGTAAAATTTGGTACAAACTGTATTAATCCTCACCACAACCCTTTGAGGTAGGGTGAATTTGTTGACTAAGAGCAATTAGGTAACATGCTTGAGGTCACATACCTAGCAAATGACAGAGCTGTGACTTAAACTTAGTTTCGAATTCCTCAAAGCCTACAAGTCTACTATGCTACTTTGTTTTTGCTCAGTCAAGGTGAGTAAAATTTAGGATTATTTCTCCTCCTTTTTACATATGAGCAACAGACCACATGGCATTTCCAAAAGCAATAGGCATTTCTCAGTAAAGCCATAAAAACATAACAACTTGTGCCCTCCCAATAAGGACACCTGAGCACCTTTTGTGGCATGCTAAGCTTTCTTCGGCTTTTCTGCATGTAAATCTCTGCCTGTCCACAGATTTCTGAGTAAATAATGTAAATATTTAGCAAGAACTTCTAGGAACATAGAGAGCACTTCAGGCAAAATAGAACCATAAAGTGGCAGTATCTTAAGAAAACAGATTTGAGAGAATCTGAGGAAATTAAAAGGGTACTATAACTCTGTCCTGTGTGCTTCCACTTTCTTATTTGTATTTATTCTGCAACTGATCTGAAACTCCTTTTGAGCAAGAGTTGTTTCTCAACCATCTTTGGATTTCTAGGGCCTTGCAAAGTGCAGAATATAATGAAGCACAATATATTTGACCTATGAAAGTGCAAAATAATTATTAACTATGCGGCCTTAAGCAAATAGCTTAGTTGCATATGGTCTGTTTCTCTCTCTGAGGGGTTTAGGTTATAATAATTAGCTACCCATTTCATAGGGTTATTCTGTTAATGAAAGAGGCATATGAGAGCACCCTGTAAGCCACAGAACATCACATGTGAATGCAAGGTATTTGGATTATGTCCCAGTCCCATTCATCATTGTACTCATTGTGCAGTTCCTATCACCATACCTGGCCCAGAGTTGATGATCAATCAATGTTTAACAGCTAGGCTTAACCTTAATTCACCATGAACATGGTCACATAGTGCCCAATATCGCTAAGTTTTTATTTCAACTCCATAAAGTAGTTACTGGTATTTTCATTTAATAGGTGAAAAAGCAAAGATCAGAGAGACAAGTGACTTGCCCCAGGTGCCAAAACATGAGTTGTAAAAGAGCTTGGACAGAATCATGCAAGATTTATTTCAAAGTAATTTTCCTTAACAATTAACGTGCAGTCCAGAGGGGCAGAGCAAGATAGCAGAGCAGAACTTGCCAGTGATTGTCCCACTCCAGACACATCAATTTGAACAACTATTCACACATGAAAATACCTTTACAAGAGCTAAGAAAACCAGATGGCGGATCATAGTATATGGCTGTAGTACAATAAGAAGAAAATAAGCATTGAAGAGACTAAGAAGGGTAGTTTTACATTAGCTGTGTCACCTCCCCCCGAACTCTATGCTGCAAAGGCACAGGACATTCCCTTAGCCCCCTGGACCTGAGACAATAAAATCCAACAGGGGACATATCTCCATGACCCCATGCTAGGCTTACCCTGGTGGAAGATGAGCGCACACATTCCCAACCTTCAGACTTGCCTGGCTGGCCCACATCACTGATGGGCCAATTTCAGCAGTCCTGGGCTCTGAGCAGCCCTCAGAAGCAGGCAGCCCTCAGTAGTCTGAGCTTCTCATGTTCCCCAGTGCTATGATAGCCACAACTGTCACAGGGTCTGGTACACTCCAGTTCTGCACCTACTTCAGGGTTTTCCCAGATACAGCCAGTCTGAAAAGACTGGATTAAGTACCTGCTTCTTCAGAGGTACAGATACTCCCACACAGTAAGAAACAAGAACAATCAGAAAAACATGACATCACCAAATGGACAAAATAACATGCTAGTAATTGGCCCTAAATAAATGGAGATGTATGAATTTCCTGACAAAGAATTCCAATAATTGTTTCTAAAAAGCAAAACAAAAATGAAGAAACTACACATAAACAATTCAACAAAATGGGAAAAACAAAAGTTCTCAGAATGAGAAATTTATTAAGAGGGATGAAAAAAATCAAACAGAAAATCTGAACCCGAAAAATACAAAGCACAAAGTGAAAAATAAAATGCAATAGAAAGCATCAACAGCAGAATTATCAAGTAGAAAAATCTGTGAACTCAAAGACAGGTTATTTGGTAATACACATTCACAGGAGAAAAAGAATCTAAAGAAATGAAGAAAACTTATGAGATTCATGGGACAGCATAATTGAGTCATATGAGTTTAAGAAGGAAATAAGAGGGTATAAAGAAATAGGGACAGAAACTCTTCCAAATATGGTGAAAGCTGTAAATGTCCAGTTAGAAGAAGGTCAAAGGTCATCAATCAGATAAAATTCAAATGACTACCACAAGATATATTATAATCAAATTTTGTAAAACATAAAAAAAGACAGGATCCTGAAAGCAAAAGAGAAAACACACAAATAACATATAAAGGAGTTTCAGTGCAGCTAGCAGCAGACTTCTCAGTAGAAACTTTATAGGCCAGGAGAAAATCAGACAATATATCAAAGTGCTAAGTAAAAAGAAAGACAACCAAGAATACTGTAACTAGCAAAGTTGTCTTTCAGAAATCAAGGTAAGATAAAGACTTTCCCAGACAAACAAAAGCTGAAGTTCATCACCACCAGATCTGTCTTAAAAGAGAGATCTAAAGAGAGTTCCTCAAGTTGGAAGAAAATATTGCTTATTAGTAACACAAAACTTCTAAAAGTATAAAATGCACTGGTAAAAGTAAATATGCGATCAAATTCAGAATAGTCTATTATTGTAATGATGGTGTTTAAATCACTTATGTTTCTCAGCAAGCCTCATCACTGTGAGCTGAAGTGCTCTGGGGTCTTACATAAACTTCAAAGGAAGTCTAGGAAACAAGGACTGAAATTCCTAGGCAACTCCTGGTGCTAGGCTTGGCTTAGAGGTAGTACACTAGGGTGGCATGTGACTTAGGGAGACAGTAGCTAGTATATCCAAAGGAGTGCTTGTGCCATACACTCCCCAACCTCAGGCAGTATAGCTTGCAGCCATGAAAGTGACTCTTTTTTTCTACTTAAGGAGAGGAGAATGAAGAGTAAAGAGGACTTTATTTTATATATTGCATACAAGCTCAGTCACAGTAGGATACGGCACTGGGCAGAGTCATGAAGTGCCTATTCCAGTCTCTAGCTCCTAGGCAGCATTTATAGATATACCCTGGGTCAAAAGGGAATCCATTTCCTTGAAGGTAAGCATCCAGTCCTGTCAGGATTTATCACCTGCTGACTAAATAGGCCTCGGGCTCTGAATAACTGACAGTTATACCCAGGAAATATGCCATGGGACTTGGGCTCTGAGGCCTGCTGGCTTTAGGGATGACCCAGAACATTCCCAGCTGTGGTAGCTATGGTGAGACTCCTTCTGTTTAAGAAAAGTAGGGTGAAAATTAAACAGGACTTTATCTTTAACCCTAGGTACCAGGTCAGTACTAATTTACATTCCCACCAACTATGTGAAAGCATTCCTACTTCTCCACAGGTGTTTTAAAATTTTCTTTATAGGGAACTTTCACATCTTTGGTTAATTACTACACATTTAATTTCTACATATTTAATTTTTATTTGTGACTGTCGTAAATGAAATTCATTTTTTATTTTATTTTTTCGTATTTTTGACAGCTTTGACAAAGATCTAATATCTAGAATCTACAAGGAACTTAAAGAAATTTACAAGAAAAAACAACCCCATCAAAAAGTGGGCAAAGGATATGAACAGACATTTCTCAAAAGAAGACATTTATGTGACCAAAAACTTGAAAAAAAGCTCATAATCACTGGTCACTAGAGAAATGCAAATCAAAATCACAATGAGACATCTCATATCAGTCAGAATGGTGATTATTAAAAAGTCAGGAAACAATAGATGCTGGTGAGGATGTGGAGAAATAGGAACACTTTTACACTGTTGATGGTAGTGTAAATTAGTTCAACAATTTTGGAAGACAGTGTGGTGATTTCTCAAGGATTTAGAACCAGAAATACCATTTGACACAGCAATCCCATTACAGGGTATATACCCAAAGGATTATATATCATTCTACTACAAAGACAGATGCACACATATGTTTATTATAGTACTATTTACAATAGCAAAGAGTTGGAACCCAAATGCCCATCAATGACAAACTGGACAAAGAAAATGTGGCACATATACACTATGGAATACTATACAGCCATAAAAAGGAATGAAATCATGTCCATTGCAGGGACATGGATAAAACTGGAAGTCATCATTCTCAGCAAACTAACACAAGAACAGAAAACCAAACACCTCATGTTCTTACTCATAAGTGGGAGTTGAATGATGAGAACACATGGACACAGGGAGGGGAACAACACACACTGGGGCCTGTCAGGGTTGGGGGCTAGGGGAAGGAGAGGATTAGGACAAACACCTAATGCATGCGGGGCTTAAAATCTAGATTACAGGTTGATAGGTGCAGCAAACCACCATGGCACATGTATACCTGCACAAAACTGCATATTCTGCAGAAGTATCCCAGAACTTAAAGTAAAATAATAATAAAATAAATAAATTAAAAGAAATTGAAGAGGACACAAAAAATGAAAAATATTCCATGTTTATGGATTAGAAGAACCAATATTGTTAAAATGTCCATACTACCCAAAGCAATCTACAAATTCAATGAATTCCTATAAAATACCAATGACATTCTTCACAGAAATAGAAAAAAGACAATCCTAAAATTTAAACAGAATCATAAAAGACCCAGAATAGCCAAAGTTATCCTGAGTATAAAGAAAAAAAAAGAAAAAAACTGGAGGAATCGTATTACCTGACTTCAAATTATACTACAGGGCTATTGTAACCAGAAAGGCATGGTATTGGCATAAAAACAGAGAAATAGACCAATGGAACAGAATAGAGAACCCAGAAACAAATCCACACATGTACAGTGAACTCATTTTTGACAAAGGTGCCAAGAACATACATTGAGGAAAAGAGTCTCTTCAATAAAGATGTTGGGAAAACTGGATATCCATATGCAGAAGAAAACTTGACCCATCTCTTGCTTCATACAAAAAAATCAAATCAAAATGGATCAAAGACTTAAATCTAAGACCTCAAACTATGAAAGTATCACAAGAAAACATTGAGAAAACCATCCAGGACATTGGTCCAGGCAAAAAAAAAAAAAAAAAAAAAAAAAAAAAAAAAAAAAAAAAAAAATTGATTAATACCCCACAAGCACAGACAACCAAAGCAAAAATATACAAATGGGATCATATATAGTTAAAAAGCAACACAGCAAAGGAAATAATTTAAAAAGTGAAGAGACAAGCCACAAAATGGGAGAAATTATTTGCCAATTACCCATCTGACAAGGGATTTATAGCCATAATATATAAGGAGCTCAAACAACTCTATAGGAAAAAAATCTAGTAATCTGACTTAAAAATTGGCAAAATATCTGAATAGACAGTTCTCAAAAGAAGTCATACACATGACAAACAGGCCTATGAAAACATGCTCAACATCACTGATCATCAGAGAAATGCAAGTCAAAACTACAATGAGATATTATCTCACTCAAGTTAAAATGGCTTTTATCCAAAAGTCAGGCAATAACAAATGCTAGTGGGGATGTGGAGAAAATGAAACCCTTGTAAACTGCTGCTGGGAATGTAAATTAGAACAACCACTATGGAGAAGAGTTTGGAAGGTCTTTTAAAAACTAAAAATAGAGCTACCATATGATCTAGCAATCCCACTGCTGGGTATATACCTAAAAGAAAGGAACTCATTATATCAAAGAAATATCTGCACTCTCATGTTGTTGCAGTACTGTTTACAATAGCTAAGATTTGAAAGCAACCTAAGTGTCCATCAACACATGGATGGATAAAAAAAATATAGTACATATATACAATGAACTCATTAAAAAATGTGATGCTGTCATTTGCAACAACATGGGTGGAACTGGAGGTCATTATCTTAACTGAAATAAGCCAGGCACAGAAAGATAAACATCACATGTTCTCACTTATTTGTGGGATCTAAAAATCAAAACAATTGAACTCATGGATTTACAGAGTAGAAG
Source organism: Macaca mulatta (assembly GCF_049350105.2). Classification (NCBI taxonomy): domain Eukaryota; kingdom Metazoa; phylum Chordata; class Mammalia; order Primates; family Cercopithecidae; genus Macaca; species Macaca mulatta. Next base: position 85,062,665 of record NC_133419.1, read on the forward strand.
AATGATTATCAAAGCCTGAGAATGGTAGTTGGGGCAGGGGTGGTGGTGAGGAGGAGAGGTGGGGATGTTTAATGTATACCAAAATCATATAGTTAGAAAGAGTGAATAAGAATAGTGTTTGATAGCACATCAGGGGGACTAGAATTAATGATAATTTAATTGTACATTTTTAAATAACAAAAAGAGCATAATTCAATTGTTTGTAACACAAAGGATAAATCCTTGAAGGGATGAATACTCAATTTTCCATGATGTGATTATTACACATTGCATGCCTGTACCAAAATATCTCATGTACCTTATAAATATATACACCTACTATGTTCCCAGAAAAACTAAAAATAAAAAAAAAAACTAAAGATCTGTTATAACATTTTAAAATAAGCCTCATGGTAATTAGAAAGCAAAAACATATGATAGACACACAAAAAAATTTAAAAATAAGGAGTCAAAACATACCACTAGCAGAAATCACTTAGCCACAAAGCAAGACAACTAGAGAGGAAGAAAGGAACCAAATACCTACAAAACAACAAGAAAATAATTCATACAATGGCAGTGAGTAGTCCTTATCTACAAGTTATTACTTAAATATAAATGGATTAAATTATCCAACCAAATTACATAGATTGGCTGAATGAATTTAAATACACACACACACAAACACACCCCAACTACATGCAGCCTACAAAGTTCCACTTTAAGTAATTGTAAGAACACACATAGACTAAAAGTAAAGTGCTGGAAAAAGATATTTTATGCATATGAAAATCAAAAGAAAGCAAGAATTACACATATATCAGATAAAATAGACTTTAAGTAAAAAAAAATTCATAAAAAGAGATGAAGGGTATTATATAATGATAAAGGGTTCAATTCAGCAAGAACATACAACATAAGCAATTATAAATACCTATTCATTCAAAATCCAAGCACCTAAACACATAACATAAATATGGATAGATCTGAATGGAGACACAGAATAAAATTAATAATAGTAGGAGACTTTAACACCCCACTCTGAACAATGGAGAGATTATTCAGATAGAAAATCAACATGGAAACATTGAACTTAAACTATACTCTAGATCAAATGGACCTAACAGACATATACAGAACATTTTCTCTAACAGCTGCAGGTTACGCATCTTTTTTAAGTCCACATAGAGCATTTTCCAAAAGAGATCATGTGTGACAGCACAGAACAAATCATAAAAGATTTTAAAAGACTAAAATCATATCAAGTGTATTTTCCAACAACAATAGTATGAAACTAGAAATCAATAATGGAACAAACTTTGGAAAATTCACAAATACATGAAAATTAAACAAATGTTTGCTTGAACAGCCAATGAGTGAATTTAAAAATTAAAAGAAAAATTAAAATATTTGTTGAGACAAATGAAAATGAGAGCACAATATACAAAAACCTACAGAATATTGCAAAATTGTTTTTAAGAGGCAAGTTTATAGCAACAAATGTCTACATCAAAAAGAAAAAAGATCTCAAATAATACACCTCAATGAACAAGAAAACAAGAAAAAACTAAGCCCAAAGTTAATAGAAGGATGGAAATAGAAAGATTAGAGTAGAAATAAATAAAACAAAGTCTAGAGAAACACTGGAAAATGAGCAGTAAAACTAAGAATTGTTTTTTGAAAAAAATATATAAAATTGACAAACTTTTAGCTAGACTAACTATAGTAAAAACACAGAAGACTCAGATAAATAAAGGCAAACATGAAAAAGAAGATATTGTAACTGATACAATATAAATAAAAGGATCATAGGAGGCTATTATGAACAAGTATATACGGACAAATTGGATAACCTAGAAGGAATGGATAAATTCTTACCCACATACAACCTACCATGACTGAACCATGAAGAAAGAGAAAACCTGAATAGATCAAAAACAAGGAGATTGAATCAGTAATAGTCTTCCATTAAAGAAAGTCCAGAATCTGATGGCTTTACTGTTGAATTATATTACATATTTATTGAATAATTAATACCAATTCTTCTCAAACACTTTCAAAAAATTGAAGAGGAGAGAATACTTCCAAAATTCATTTCATGAGGACAGCATCACCCTGATACCAAAGACAAACAAGAACACGAAATATAAAAAGAGAAACTACAGAACAATATTCCTGATGAACATAGATGCAATAATCCTCAGCATAATGTTAGCAATATAAATTCAACAGTACATTTTAAAAGTGTATTTGCCATGATCAGCTGGTCTTGATCATGCACTTATCACTGTGATCATGACTTAAAACTATGAAACTACTAGAAGAAAACCTAGGGGAAAAGATTCACAACATTGGTTTGAGCAATAATTTGGGGATATGGCCCTACAAGAACAGGAAAAAAAAGCAAAATTAGAAAAATGGGACTGCATCAAACTAAAAAGCTTCAGCACAGCAAAGGAAATAATCAAGAAAGAGATAACCTACACGAATGAGAGAAAATATTTTCAAACTATACATCTTAAGGAATTAATACTCAAAATATATAAGAAACTCAACTCAACAGAAAGAAAACAACCAAATTAGAAAATGGGCAGATGATCTGAATAGACATTTCTAAAGAGAAGACATACACATGGCCAAGAAGAATATGAAAGTATTTTCGACATCACTAATCATCAGGGAAATGCAAGTAAAAAACAATGAGATATCATCTCACACTTATTAGAATGGCTATTATCGAAAAGATAATAAATGCTGGCAAGGATGTGGGAAAAAGGGAGCACTTACACACTGTTGATGGGAATATAAATTAATGCAACTATTATGAAAAAGAGTATAGAGCTTCTTCAAAAATTTGAAAATAGGACTGTATCATATAATTCAGTAATTCAACTATTGGGTATATAGCCAGAGTAAATAAAGTCAGTATGTTGAAGACACATTTGCACTCATATGTATGTTGCAGCCTTATTCAAAACAGCCAAAATATGGAATCAACCTAAATGTTCATCAATGGATGAATGGATAAAGAAAATGTGGTATATGTACATAATGAAATGCTATTTTGCCACGAAGAAGAAGGAAATACTGTCATTTGACACAATATGGATGAACCTGAAAGACATTTGGTTAAGTGAAATAAGCCAGGCACAGAAAGACAATTATAGCATGATCTTACTCCTACGTGAAATCTAAAAATTTGATCTCATAGAAGTAGAGAGTAGAATGGTGGTTACCAGGAGTTGAAGTGGTTGGTGGGAGGAAGAGTTGTGGAAATGTTGTCAAAGGACACAAAATTTTACTTAGAATAAATAATTTCAAGAGATCTGTTGTACAGCATATTAACAATATATTTATTCTTGAAAAATGCTAAGAGAGTGGATGAATATTCTCCCACAAAATAACTACATGAAGTAGTGCATACATTAATTAGCTAGAAAACAAATTTGTTTTCTAAATAAACTTAGTCCATAATTTATATATACTTCATTATGTTGTGCATGGTCAATATATAAAATTTTATCCATCAAAAAAGAGAGAAAAATAATGTGTAAGGCAGAGCTGGGATTGACAGAGAAACTAAAAGAGAGAAGAGGGAAGAAGAAAATACATAGAAAATAATTTAGCTAATGGCTGCTCATAGACAGTTAATATAAAGAAAATGACAAATGATATACCTAGGAACAAAATATTTTACATCCAAAATGTTCTCTTTAATATACACGTTTCCCAGGGCCCCAATATATTCATCTTAAGAAAACAAAAAGCAAACAAACTTCCTTATCAACTCCTCCAACAAATCTCACAACTGAGGTATGATGAGTGCCTCAGAAGCTCTCAAAACTGTCAGCATCTGACTTGCTCAGGCCCATTTCATTTGATCATTTATTTGACAGAGGAATAGCTCCAGTTTTGCAGTCCTCCTTAAATTGCTGAGATTCTTCCCCCCAATTAAATCACCCAGTGACAGCAGCAATTTTATTAGGCTACTTTTTAAACTTGGTCAGAAAGCATAAAGATAACAAGGTAAGGCTTGCAACAATATAAATCATGTTAAGAACCATCACTCTGTAGCTCCGGATCCAAATCAAAGCTATGAAATATAGAATGACATTGGATGCTGAAGTGAAAAATACCAACCATATTTCTCTGAGGTTCAGACATTAATACTCAGACATATTTTATATAACAGTCTGCTCAGTAGATTAGTAAAACAGAGGCCGTAAAGCCTGGAAATCCTCCTACCCACATTAAGCTAATTGAGTTGGAGACATCCAATTCATCATATTTGCAGGCTGATTTATAAGCAGCTCACCCTGCCCTGGAGCAGAAAGTGAAATATTATGAGTTAGCTATTCTTAAAATCTGAAACCCAGCAATTCTGAACCTGTCAATATCTTAATGGCACAGAGAAAAGAAGAAGAATTCAATTCATGTGCATTTCTGTGACCCTGATGAAAAAATAAATACCCAGTGCATATTTTATGACTGATATTTCTATGAAGAGTCTAGCCACATATTGGAAATTTTCTGTGCTAGAATTCTATGGAAAGTGTATCATCATTTTAGCAAGTTGATGGGGTAATTTGAAAACAGTTCTTTGCTAGAATGCAACTTCCATCAAGCATAAAGAACACAGCCTTATGACAGTTAAAACCCAAATTCAGACAGACAAGATATTATTGCTCTTGGCTTAAATAGATGGTAAAAGCTTATGGCACTAAATAATAAACAGAAAACTGTCTTATAAGAATGTATCAAAAATACCGAGGAGAATGGAATCAGAAGCAGTTCTGCATTTAGAGAACCCTCCTGAAGCAAATGTACCTTAAAATCCTTCTCATCTAGGGGAACCTGTTGATCTTTGCTTCTGAGGGCTGCTGTGGAATTGGGCAGGCCTCGCAGACACAGTAGATTGGGAGGCCTCCTCCTATTTTTTCTGAAATTTACAAAAGATTTATTCTCAAGGACAAGCATTCCTTAACCAGGCAGTAACTGTGAGACAGAAAAATAGGAATCATAGTTTCTCAGAGGTGAAAGAAAACTTGAAATTCATTCCATCCAGAAATTCCTAACCTTAAGTCTATGTTCCACAGGAAGTCCATAGATGCCCTTCAAGTAATTCATATCATTTCTGAAGATTTTTGCAATATTTTTGTGGGTATAATTTTGTGGGTATAGTTTTTATCTAGGGAAAGGGCTCATAGATTTCAAATCAATTTCTCAAAGTAATCTATGGGTGGAAAAAAGGTTGAAAACGCTATTCGACATTCTCTTTCCTGAATCATCTCTACAATATCTCATTGAAGATTTTTCTACCTTTTGCTTGAATACCTCCAATGACACGAAGTTCGCTACTTTATGAAGCAGGTCATTCTCTCTTTGGACCATGTTATTTAAAACAAAAATTTTTTAACTTACATAAACTCTGTTTTTCTTTCATTGTTTACTCTAAAGGTCTTGATGTCTACAAAAATTGTATGGACAAGTTCTCTGTTTTAAACATTTTAAAGATGAATTACCATGTCATTGTGAGCTAAGTCTATTCTCCAATGACCACATCACTCATGGCCTTTGATGTTCCCATTTGATATGATTTTAATAGCCTTGCCAGCCTATATACCCCTCTCTGAAAGCACCCCAATCTGCTGCCATTCTCTCTGAAATATAGTCCTCAGATCCTAACGATACATTCTAGCACAGTGTAGAATTGTCATCTCTTTGTTCTTGGCATGCAATTCCATTAATGTAGCCTAAAATTACATTGGTTTTTGGAAGTCCCACACACTGACAACTCCTTAACCTGACTGTATGTTGACATTCCTCCCTGTGCCCCCACCCACCACCTGACCCTCACCACCCAGCTCCTTTTTCTTTATCATATGTTTCTCTTAGTTTTCCATTGACCGTTCTAAAAAGTGGGAATGAGAAAAAGAGGATGGAATGGAAAATGGAGACTAGAAAAACAGAAGTCGAGGTGGAGGTAGCCACACAGTAACTCGACTGTGGAAGAAGGGGTCCTTTAAGCACAGATAGTAAAATTCAAGCCAACAAATAACCTCCTTAATCTTAATTACTGCCCACAATGTGCTTCCATTATCATCAGTATATAAATGTGGAAATTAGGTTTAGGAGCATTCAGTGAATTCTCAAATGGCATATTTCTGATGCCATGCCTAGCTCTTATTCCACACACTGCCCTGCAGCTCTGGGAAACCATCCCATAGAGAAATAATAGCAGAAATAATAGCATTGCTACGATGTAGATTAGTCTTTGATATATGAATCATTTACATTTTGTTTTTACAACACTATCTCATCAGAATTTGCACAAGTACACAAATAGACATAAGAGTTAAATAATGATGAGGCTTACTTTTACTCAATCAATCTGATGCACACAGTTTAGTTGGAGAGATTTGGGATGAAGAGAGAGGTTGGTCTAGTGTCAACAACCTAGATTTGGCCCTTTCCTAAAGCTGAGAGATGGCACAAACAAATAATAACTCAGTGATAACAATTTTCAATAACATCCCCTAGAAATTGAAATAAGTGAACGTCTGTGACCTGCTGAGTCAAGAACACCTGTTGTTTACTTTTCTTGGGAAACAGAGATATAAACTCAGGTCTAGGAATCCAAGACCCAGATTCCTGTCTCAGCTATAGTGTTAGCTAGGTGGCTGCTTTGGGAAAGTCACATAATAGCTGTGATTCTTAGTTTCTTTATTTGTAAAATTAAGTGGTTAGAATATGTTATTCCTAGTTCCTCTGCTGAGATGTAAGTCCAGTGATTCTATGAGGCTTGCTATTGGATACCGGGTTATCTGATTATTTAAGGAATTTACTGCTGAACTTAAAAGCCTCTTGCCTGGATCTGTGCAGCACATTATCTAAATTAAAACAAGGTATCATCTTGTCTGAGAAGGGGCTCCATTTTCTAATTCATATAAATATGTTGAATGAGTGTTGGCAGCTCTGCTTTAATTGTTCATAAGAGAAATAAAACCTACTTTTTGAAATGATATTTCAAATAGTTTTATATTGCTTGTTTATAATTAAAAGCAGGTAATATGTCTTATAGTCCACTGAGAAAATAAACTACCATCAGAAACAACTTTTTAAATTAAATTTCTTTGGGCCAGGCATGGTGGCTCAAGCCTGCAATCCCAGCACTTTGGGAGGCCAAGGCGGGCAGATCACCTGAGGTCAGGAGTTCAAGACCAGCCTGGCCAACATGGTGAAACCCCGTGTCTACTAAAAATACAAAAATTAGTTGGGTGTGGTGGCACACACCTGTAATCCCAGCTACTTGGGAAGCTGAAGCAGGCGAATCACTGGAACCCAGGAGGCAGAGACTGCAGTGAGCAGAGATCATGCCACTGCACTCCAGCCTGGGTGACAGAGCGAGACTCTGTTGAAAGAAAAGAAAGAAAGAAAGAAAAGAGAGAAAAAAAGAGAGAAAGAGAGAAAGAGAGAAGGAAGGAAGGAAGGAAGGAAGGAAGGAAGGAAGGAAGGAAGGAAGGAAGGAAGGAAGGAAAGAAAGAAAGGAAAGAAAGAAAAGAAAGAAAGAAAGAAAGAAAGAAAGAAAGAAAGAAAGAAAGAAAGAAAGAAAGAAAGAAAGAAAGAAAGAAAGAAAGAAAGAAAAAGAAAGAAAGAGAGGAAGGAAGGAAGGAAGGAAGGAAGAGAGGGAGGGAGGGAGGGAGGGAGGGAGAGAAGAAAGAATTTCTTTACAGGCAACATGAAGAAGTGAAACTAGAAAATCTCTAGAGCACCAGTCCTGAAAACAAAATCTCTGGAACACCTTCAATTACTATAATTTCAAGCTAACGTTTGTAAGTGTCCCATTACTTCTGTATGTGCCCTATTGCTTAATGGGCATTAAGGTCATGGTGGGAGGTGGGGAGTTGTTCTGGTCTATGTAAAGGAACATCAGTAAGTGCCTCTTGAATGCATTTTAAATGAACTTACCTGTGACCCAAAATTGGCCACAAACTCTAACATACTCAATGTTCTGCCAATTCAGAAGGAACAAATCATCTGCCTTCAGAGTGACTTTGGTGAGTCAGCTGGACTGGGAGAATATATCCTGGGAGCTGCATTAGGATTAAATCTGATTGCTAGACACTGGCAATTCCTCTCTGAGTTGGAGAAAATCAATTCAACTTTCTCTACCATGTTTTCTTATACAACATTCTGTCTTATATAAGATTATATAAGTTTCCTTTGCATATACCTATAGAGACATTTAAAAATTGCCTTCTGGATGTTTTTTTATACTTATTAAATAAGGTTAAATAAGTGCTTTGTTATATAGCTTCTGTCCACTAAATGATTCTTGCACATCCTGATTATCTTTAAAGATTGTGCATATGTTCCAATATCTCCCATAACTAGCCTTAAAAGAGAGCTTTCTGCTTTAGTAAATTCTTGTTTGGACCACTCAAAATGTCCCCAATTCATTTGCTACAATTTGAGCTAACCAACGTGACATTCACTTTTGCAGAAGAGATAATAATTTGAATAACACACCCTTACTTAGCTGAGATGGGAATATTCTATAGTGTAAAACCATTCTCTGAAGGACATCAATGATGAGGATATAACAATTTCCAATAATTACTGAGAGCTCAAAGAGTTAACTAATCTTAAATTTAGATTTGTTCTTAAATGCATAGGCATTTTCTATTTTTTTTATGTGAAATAATTACCATTTACTGAGCAACTACAAGGCGCCAAGTACTACAGACTTTCCATGTATTATCTCAAGTAATCCTTACAGCATGGAATGTGAATTCCATACTATTATTTCCAAGAGGTTAGAAGTTAATAGATTTACTAACAGACACAGCTAGAAAGCAACTGAGCCACAATGTAAACACAAGTAAGTCTGATTCTAAAGCCCATCTGCTTTCCACTGTATGCTATTACTTTTCTGGATTAGCTGGGAAAGAGTTAAAAATTCAACAGCACTATGTGTGTCAGAATTAATTTTTGCAGAGTTTGGAAAAATTTCCGATTATCTTTGCTAAGAAAAAAGAATTGAAAATATGCTCACCAAAAGATTACAATTCCATTCTATTTAGAAATATGGGAGGGATGTAGAAGTTATGTATCACTTTAGGGTACCACTAACAATATCATCTTTAACCACAGTAACAATAGGTGCCTTATATTGGTGAGCAGCCTCTGTGAGTGTTAGTACATTATTTCTAATCGTTACAGAAAGTTTTGGCAATATGAAATCTTAGTTTTGAGAAAAATTTCTGTGTAACTGAGTTAACTCTAGAAATATCTGCAGCTACAAATAATCACTAACAACACTTACCTAGAATTTTCTATAAACACTTATTTTTAAAACTTATTATAATTTTAATAACCTAATATTTCTTAGAAAAAATTCATTATTATTATTATTGTTATTAATACTGTGTAGATAAAAGAAGTAGAAAATTTGAATTTCACCTCACAAACTCATCTTTCAAAACCCATGGAGAGAACCCCTTCCATGGGTGTCCAGTCTTTTGGCTTCCCTGGGCCACATTGGAAGAAGAAGAATTGTCTTGGGCCACACATAAAATACACTAACTCTAATGATAGCTGATGAGCTTAAAAAAAAAAACAACTGCAAAAAATATCTCATAATGTTTTAAGAAAGTTTACGAATTTGTGTTGGGTCCATTCAAAGCTGTCCTGAGTCACATGTGGCCCATCACCGCAGGTTGGAAAAGCTTGCCTTAACCCTTGATGCCTTTGGTTCTAGAAATAATTCTTACATTTTGAGATACTGGTTCAGTCCTATGCCTAACACTCCTTTCTTCCCACTTTTCAATATCTGGCCTAAATAGCCACAATTATGTGGGTATGCTGTTTGTACCCTTTTCAATTAAAGATAATTGAGGAAAGAAATGCTTTATTTGCATAGAATTTCGATCAGGAGATTTTGTGCCTACATTCAGCATGCATCTGTCAAGGCCATATTTCACTCAACCATTTCCTCTCACCACGGACTAGTCCTAGAACACAATGCATTGTGCACAAGTCACAAATCTCTGCCAAACCCTTATGGTTTTATTAACTAAGAGCTTCTCAATTTAGCTTCACAAATCTGTTTCTTCCTCAAGACTAGATGCTTCCAGGATGATCATCTCAGCTACTTCCACCATCTAGTGGCAAGAGATAGAAATGAAAGGATTTTACATTTTTGAAGATTATTGCTTAAAATATCAAGAATCAGAATAGTTTTCTAATTAGTGGTATTACTAAAAACATAATGTCTAGAAAGGAAAAATAAGCACATTATTTTCAGTTGGTGGTCAGGACCTCATGACTATTGGGGTCAAATGTAACTCATAAGGTTTTTTTTTTTTTTTTTTTTTTAATTAATCAAATAAGTATTTTAAAACATCTGCTGTTTGGTCAACACAATCTTAGGCATTGTGAAGGAGCTACAAATTTCTGTATTTAAAAGACGTGACTCCCTTTTAGAAGAAGTTCATAACTTAGTTATGAAAATAGAAGCTCCAAGCTACTAAGGGCTAAATGTTGTGGTAAATTTCTCACTACTTCATGTTATCCTCAGTAGGTACCTCTTTCTCCCCAAAGCCCATATATGGTGGTGTTGGCACCTGTGTTTCAGTCCTCTGTGTTCTCCCCCCCTCTCCTGAGCAATCCCATCTATTTTCACAACTCCAACTACACTGAAAACTTGAAAGTTTCCATTTTCTAGATCAGATTTTTATTTCAAATTGACTGTTGAACACTTCTACCTGGGTGTAACATGAATACTTCAAAATCAATTATTCCAACATAAACTCAGAAATTATCCCACTCCCTCCCTGCCGTTCTAAAATCTGCTCTTCCTCTGGCATTCTTGGTTTCATTTCATGATATATCCTCTACTCAGGGGTCAAATTTTAAAAATTGTAAATTATCTTCTATTTCTCTCTCTCTTCTACCTTCTATATGTAATAGGTCTCAGTGTCCTGATGATATCTCTTTCTAAATAAACCTTCTAATCTATCTTTCCCTTCAACCCCAATACCTCTGCTTTATATCAAAGTTTATCTATCTTTTACATTTTACCTGATGCCCTTGAATCTGACGTCATACCTTTCCAATTTTTCCTTCCACTGTACCACATGACATGAATAATGGTCTAATTTGCAAATCAGGTCATGTTACTCTCTTTTTTAAAAATTCTGTAGTCATCCCTCATTACCTACAAAGTGAAGTCCAGTCTCTACATAAGGTCCTTCATTACCTGTTCATGCCCATCTCTCTTGCTTTATGGGATGTTTGGGCCCACTCTATGCCCCTTCCCTTAATTCTTACATTGTATGTCAGTATCCTAGTCAACTACTTGGCAGTTCTCAGAACTTTTCCATATTGTTACACAACTGCTAGAGAATAGGGCAACCTTGACTTTTCTCCCTTACTTCACACTTCCTTCAAGTAAAAAATGATGTCCTGTATAATTTTTTTCTCTGACAACACCCATCTTAACCTCTCCAGCTCCAAAAAATAAAACAGTTTTTCTAGGTCTTGAGAGACCTTTCTTTGCTACTTTCTTTATTGTATACTCCAAAAGTATATGTGCCTAACCAAAACATAATTTTATACTAAAGAAATAATTCTATGACAAAATATGTTTGGGAAATACTTTGTACTAATCATATTTCCATCTTAGATGTTTATATTTCATACTATTATAGTAAAGACTCTGAGAAATCCTTCAACAAGTTAATGGATTTAACTCCTCAAATGTGTTTAAGCATTCATTCATACCTTTATTTTAATAATGCTGACCAAATTCCACCCAACATACTTTGGGAGATGCTAGTCTAGTTTCATTTTAGATTCCAATAAGGGAGTAAAATAAAAAACAAAACAAAGCAAAACAAAAATAAGGTGCAGTCCAGGTCATGGGAGCTTACACATTTACTAACAGCAAGAAAAATGGCAAACCTAGAGGAAAGAACGTTATATAGTAGTCCTCCCTGATCTTAGGTGGCACTTTTCTTGCAGTTTCAGCTACCAGAGGTCAACTATGGCCTGAAAACAGGTCAGTACACACAAGATATTTTGAGAGACAGAGGGAGAGCACATTCACATAACTTTTATTAAAGTATATTGTTATAATTATATTTTATTAACTGACTGTTGAACACTTCTACCTGGGTATAACATAAATACTTCAAAATCAGTTATTGTTAATCTCTTGCTGAGCCTAATTTATAAATTAAATTTTATCATATGTATGTGATGACATACATATGAAAACATAGGAAAAAACATAGTATAAATAGGATTTGGCACTATCTGCAGTTTCATTGCATCCATGGGGGGGTCTTAAAATGTATCCCCCACAGATAAGTGGGGACTACTGTATAGTTCAACAAATAATTTTTAGAACAATAGAATAAGGTATATTTTTAAAGGATGACTATGTGGGATGCACTAAATCCTTGTGCCATAGGATCTTATGCCCAGTTGGGGTTGGCCAAGAGTTAACGAAAAGGCTTTATATAGGAAGAGGGTTTTTATTGTACTTTTGGCTAAAACATACTTTCCTATGATTGTGCTCTGGCAACTCTAGTAAGAAAACAGTATAAAAAATACACATTGTTATCCTTTGTCTATAGTTTTTTATTGGCTTCCTCATGCTTCAGCTCTTCTATAATTTCTCAAATGTGCATTGCCTACAGATTCCCAAATGTCTTCTTATATATACTCAACAAGTGCCCAGTTGTCCAGGGTATTGAAGTTTACCCAAACCTCACATACTCCTAATTTCCAGCAAAGTTTCCCAGAACTGTTTATTCTAGTTTCTGTGAAAATTCAAGAACACACAATTATATTTATCTGATTAAAGTAATTCACACCAATTTATAAAAGGAGGCTTTAATCTTCCTTGTAATTAGTCATTAAACCTAAGAATCTAAGCTGGTTTTGACTGCAAGACACACTTCTTTTTTAATACTCCCTAGGAAATACAGCCAATTTTAATTGCAAGATGCCATTGATTTTAAGACACATCCAGATTTCAGATATGTTAATATGTGATAAAATATGAAGTTTAGAATTTATGAAATTTTATATAAATGATGATTAGGTAAGGAAGAAGAGGACAGCAGTTAACTCCCTCCCTTTCTCTCTCTATTTCGCTAATAAATACTCCTACAGGGTACTCTGGTAGATGCTTGGGGCCCCAGGGTTTTAAGTTTGAGGAATTCAAATTTCAGTTTTGGAATAATAATAAGTAACAAATAATTGTGAATCAAGTCCTCCAAGATAATAATCTAGATACTGAAAATCATGTTTCACTGCTCTTTGTTTCCCCATCACTTAGTGCTACAGTAGGCACTCAATTAATATTTATTGAACTGACCCAAAGTGAAAAGACCTAAACTGAAAAGAAAATTCTTGTGGTTTATCATAGGCCAACTTCTTTTGTGAAAGATTCTAGGTAACATCTGAAGAGAACGCATCCCCACACCTTGAGGAAAAGAAAACAAATTCCCTTGAATTGACCACTAAATTGCATGTTTCCTTCCAACCCCATACTTCACACTGGCCAAGGCACTCTAATGAAAACAGGCTTAGAAAGCCCATCTATCACTTAGGCAGCTGGTATGCACCAAAGACAGATGAATTTTAGAACCAGGGCTTCAAGTGATACACGACGATGGAGAAAATGATACTCAAACCTGTGACAGTGAGATTACTCATCTAATGATTCAGAGCCCACTCAGTGTGACATTTAAACTATTATCCAGCAATTTCACACTCTGTTTAGGCATGCCATATGTAAATTCTCCATTAATACTAGAGTCACATTGTTTTCTCAGTAGGATTCTGGGGCAAGCATCTGATTATGTGTTTTGCCTCCTTTTCTTCCTTTTAGTGCTTGACCCAAGAATACTAGACAGATAAAAGAAGGCAAAGAAGTTGAAAATATGACAGTTCTAATGGAGACTTTGTACCTTTTTAGCAGTTCCCTGACTCTAACAGGCTTCCTTTATGAGAAAATAACCCATGAGATTTTAATCATGGTAGGTTTTTCAACAGTTGAACTGTGATAATGTAACAACTTGATTAGTAAATGTATCTTGTTGCTATAAAAATGCAAGTGCTTGAATCTGATATTCACAGTGCTGTGCTGGAGCTTACTCACTAGCTCATGAGAATCTCATGTGCCTCTATTTCCAAATATTTAAAAAGTAGCCTTAGGTCGGTAGCCTAAAATCAGCCATGCTGGGAATATTTACATCACAAAATTGGCCAACCTTAAAATGGACTTATTTTTCCCCCTAGAAAAATCTTACACATTTATTCCTATTACTATTGGTGATGAAGGAGAGATACACAGGGTGTCTTTACTAAGACAACATAAAAGCATATCTTGAGCTATAAAATCCCAGATCATACTGAATGGACAAAAGTTGGAAGCATTCTCCTTGAAAACCAGAACAAGACAAGGATGCCCTCTATCACCATTCCTTTTCAACAAAGTCGTGGAAATCCTAACCGAAGCAATCAGGCAAGAGAAAGAGGTAAAAGGCATCCGAACAGGAAGAGAAGAGGTCAAACTATTCCTGTTTGCAGATGATATGATGCTATGCCTAGAAAACCCCTTAGTCTTTACCCAAAAGCTCCATGATCTGATAAAGAACTTCAGAAAAGTTTCAGGATATAAAACCAGTATACAAAAATCAGTAGCATTCCTATCTACCAACAACATCCAAGCTGAAAGTAAAATCAAGAACCCAATCTCATTTACAATAGCCACAAAAATAATAAAATACCTATGAATACAGCTAACCATGGAGGTAAAAGATCTCTACAATGAGGATGGCAAAAAAATTGCTCAAGGAAATCAGAGATGATTCAAACAAATTGAAAAACATTCTATGCTCATGGATAGGAAGAATCAACATTGTTAAAATGACCATGCTCCCCAAAGCAATTTACACAGTCAGTGCTATTCCTATCAAATACCAATGACATTCTTCACAGAATTAGAAAACAACTATTAAAATTCACATAGAACCAAAACAGAGCCCAAAGAGCCAAGGCAATATTAAGCAAAAAGATCAAAGCTGTAAGTATCACATTATTGGACTTCAAACTATACTACAAGGCTACAGTAACAAAAATAGCATAATACTGGTAGAAAAACAGACACATAGACCAATTGAACAGAATAAAGAGCCCAGCAATAGTGCTGCACATTGCCAACTATCTGATCTTCAATAAAGTGGGCAAAAACAGGCAATGGGAAAAGGACTCCCTAGTCAATAGATGGTGCTGGGACAACTGGCTAGCCATATACAGAAGATGGAAACTGAACCCCTTCCTTATATCACATACAAAAAATCAACTCAAGATGGATTAAAGACTTAAATACAAAACCTAAAACTATAAACATCCGGGAAGATAACCTAGAAAATATTATTCTGGAAAGAACCTGGTGAAGATTTCATGATGAAGATGTCAAAAACAATTGTGACAAAAACAAAATTTGACAAATGGGATCTAATTACACTTAAGAGCTTCTGCACAACAAAAGAAACTATCAACAGAGTAAACAGACAACCTACAGAATGGGAGAAAATTTTTGCAAAGTATGCATCCAATAAAGGTCTAATATTCAGAATCCATTAACAAGCCAAAAAATAATCCTATAAAAAAGTGGGAAAAGGATACGAGCAGACACTTTTCAGAAGAGATATATATGCAGCCAACAAGCATATGAAAAAATGTTCAACATCACTAATCATTCGAGTAATGGAAATTAAAACCACAAAGAGATACCATCTTATATCAGTTAGAATGGCTTTTATAAAAAGTCAAAAAATAACAGATGCTGGTGAGGTTGCAGAGAAAAGGGAAGGCTTATACAATGCTGCTAGGAATTTAATTATTCCAGGTATTGCGGAAAGCAGTTTGACAATTTCTCAAAGAACTGAAAACAGAATTGTCATTCGACCAAGCAATCTCATTATTGGGTATATACTCAAAGGAATATAAATTGCTCCTCCGTTAAGACACACACAAAGGTATGTTTGTTGCAGCACTATTCACAATAGCAAAGGCAAGGAATCAACCTAAATGCCTAGTAACAGTAGCTGGGATAAAGAAAATGTGGAACGTATACACCGCAAAATACTGCACAGCCATAAAAACTTTGGGAGGCCGAGGCTGGCGGATCATGAGGTCAGGAGATCTGTAGTCCCAGCTACTCAGGAGGCTGAGGCAGAGAATCGCTCGAACCCGGGAGGTGGAGGTTGCAGTGAGCCAAGATTGTGCCATTGCACTCCAGCCTGGGCGACAGAGCGAGACTCCATTTCCAAAAAAAAAAAAAAAAAAAAAAAAAAAAAAAAAAAAAAAAAAAAGAAGAAGAAAAAGAAAGTAAAAGAAAAAGAATGAGATCATGTTCTTTGCAGCAACATAGATGGAGCTGAAGGCCATTATCCTAAGCATACTAACACAGGAGCAGAAAACCAAATGCTACGTATTCTCACTTACAAGTGGGACCTAAACATTGAGTATATATGGACACAAAGAAGGGAACAACAGACACTGAGACCTACTTGAAAACGGTGGGTGGGAGGAGGGTGAGGATTGAAAAACTACCTATTTGATACTATGCTTATTACCTGGTGATGAAATAATCCGCACACCAAACCTCTGTGACATGCAGTTTACCTATATAACAAACCTGCGCATGTACCGCTGTACCTAAAATACAAGTTTAAAAATAAATAAATAAATAAATACTCAAACACATCTTGTTTAGTATAAACAACACCTCGAGAAGGTCATGATGAAAAAATCCTGGTCCCAAAATAGCTACCTCACAGCCTGAGTGTAGAAATTCTTGGCGAGCTTCCCTTTCCCTCCTCTTCACAATACCTTGGGGCCATACCACAGAACTGGTGGTTCCAAAAAGGAGAAAAATCTATTATCCCAGGGTCTTGCTATTCATAGGTGGCTGTTCTTAAAACTGACATGAGGTGCCCTCAATAAAAGGCTAGGAAATTAGTTAGAAGTGACATAAATATAACAGAAAATCTAGGCTAACAGAAACCCATTGAAGTTGAATACAGTTAATTCTGAGACTGAGATTCCTGGAAGGCAAAGGATAAAGGAAAAACAGGAAAACTTCCTTTGTTTATATGAGATCTGAGATTTAGAAAAAGCACACTGTCCCATCAACTCTGATATACATTTTCCAAATGAGACAGCGAGTAGCATAATAAATGATGGTACAATCACCAAAACTGCAGATGTTCAGATAATTATATTATCGTGTATATGCTGAAGACTTAATATACAAAACAAAGCTCCCATAATGCTTTCATTGTTCTGTTCTTTTTTTTTTTTTTTTTTTTTTTTTTTTTTTTTTTTTACTGTAACCAGACTAGCATCCCTCATAATTACAATAGCACCTATTATAAAATTTGGACTCTCCCTATTCCATTTTTGAATCCCAGAAGTAACACAAGGAATTTCACTACTTTCAGGCATAATCCTACTGATAAGACAAAAGATGCACTTACTTTAAATATTTCATCTATCATTGTTAGTTGACTTAAATATAATACTAATAATCACCATATTATCGATTCTAGTAGAAGGATATAAAATGCTAGCCTTGATTATCCTACGTACTTAGCCTAAAGTCCTTTGGGAGGTATGCTCTAGAGTTGATTAAGGAGGAAAAGTTGGGAAGGGAGAAAGATGGCGAAATTTGTGTATGTGTGTGTTGGGTGTTGTGGCATGGACAGGGTCTCACTTTGTTGCCCAGGCTGTAGTGCAGTGTGTGTGATCATGGCTTACTCCAGCCTCAACTTCCTGGGCTCAAAGGATCCTCTCACCTCAGACTCCTGCATACCTGCAACTACACTTGCACACCACCTCGCTTGGCTAATTTGTTAAAATTTTTGCAGAGACAAGGTCTTGCCTTGTTACCCAGGCTGGTCTTGAAGTCCTGGGATCAGCGGTCCTCCCACCTCGGCTTCCCAAAATGCTGAGACTACAGGTGCGGACCACTGTGCCTGACCTATGGAGGTTCTTATAGGGAGCTTTTCAACCAGTTTGAAAGAATAAAACAAATGTAAGTACCCTCGATGCAGTTCAGTCTCTCAGCCCTGCCCTTTCTCAATTTACAGTGATTGGTACACAGAGTAGGGATCAGCAACTGTTTGAAAAAATTAAAGAGTACTGTCTAACTCTAGGAATCAGAATGATTCTATACTGAACACAGAATTCTGATTCCTAAACAGGACCTTAGAGGCAATTTTGTTTATCCTTCTACGGAAGGAGTCTTTTCTACAAAACCTCTGACAAGCCATTATCCATTGCTGAAAGATTTCTAGGGATAGGGAACTTCTGTCTCATGAAGTAGTCTACAATTTTTTTGAGTAGCTATAAATATCAGGAGCTGTGGTGTTAAAATAATCCCACATATAATATACATTACTGTCACTTATGAACAGTGGATCTACTTCTGCCTTCTGCATGACATTGATGTCATGCTTTTCAGATGACAGCTCTTGAGGTAAAAAAGGTTAAGTCCCGTGTCCCCCAATTCTTAATCTTTTCTTCTCCAGGTTAAACATACTCCTTTTCACCAGTCATCCAAACACTTGCAAAGAAATTCTGGAGATTTACACAATGAATCCCAGAAGCAGAATATTAATATTAATATATTTTTACTTACTATGTAATATTTACTGGAATTTGACGATCCAATATTTTTATGTATTGGTAGTAGCTATAGCTAATTTATTTGATAATACAATTTAGCATACAAATACGTTTGAAATGTTTCAAAATTTGAAACATAAGGTTAAGCATAAGTTAACCTCTCTTGGATGTTTTGGCAGGTATAATAAGATCCAGAAAACATGGAAGACACTTTTATGTCTATACTTTTTATTGTAGCACAGCTATGTAGAAGTGCTGGCAAAATGAATGTTCTAGGTGATGAAAGAAATTTTTGTTTAGCAGTAATTACTAAGGAATTAGTTGGTAGGTGTTTTTATTTTTTTCCATTTGAATTCCCTTTTATTTCAGCCGAATTTTGATTTTTCTTTTTAAACTTTGATAAACATTTAAAAGCTTTTTGTACAAAACACAAAATCCGGTAGTGCCAGTTCAGCCAAAAAAAAAATAAAAATAAAAATAAAAAAATAAAAAATAAAAAAAAAGCAGAGTGATTTGCTAATTTGCAGCCAAGGGGCATAGAAAAGTATTTTTTTTTCTCATTTAATTATACCTTCTTCTCAAGATATAATTTATCAAGCAATTGTTTAAAATTAAATTTTAAAAAGTAGAAAGTATTGGTAAAAGTATGACACCAAATTGAAATAAGTCTAATAAACAATTTTCTCTAGGATACAATAGAGGCATTGATTAGACAGCTCACACATTTTCCTTTATAGTTTAGACAGTAAGGCAATCGTTAGATGTGATCATGTTATATTTGCTCCCTTTGTTGGACCACGAATACTGACAAACAGAGAGCATTTGAGCAAAACCTTGATGTACTTGGGTTTTAAAAATATGTGGTTAGCTTATTTTTCCTTTCAATGTTTCAATCTTGGCGCTTTCTTTACCATTCTCAGCAACTAAAATGATTTTTCCAGATATTCAAACAATTGCAATAAAAATACGTCCCAAAAATACAAGGTGAGCCTCCAATGCACAAGAAAGACCCTTTGGCAACCCGTGTCCTCTATCACTTTTTAAAAGAGCCTCATTTAATCGGGCCAGCAAACATCTCCATTAGCAATTAAGACCAACCACCGCCACCAACTATAAAGTCGGAAGGGCAATATAACTGACCTTCAGAGGAGAAATATGAGACTGCAAGACGTATCCATGGACATTTTCTATTTGAGAGAGGTTCTTTTCTGATACATGCACGAGTTCTGGGCCTCTTACTTCATGGGTTAGTCGAGGTAAGGAATGATCATGTGGAGCGTCCTCATCTTGATATCGATACTTCTAGGAGAAAAGAAAAGAAAAGAAAAGAAAGGAAAAATATGTATATATCAGTGTTCGTGACGGAAATAGACTGAACTTCATATTCTAATTTCATCAATAGGACACAGTGTGCACCTACTTTTGACTTCACCAAATGGGCTTTGCTGTAGACTCTTCTGGCGGTCACTATAGACCAGATCAAATGCAAGCAAAACTGAGTTAACCACGAATATTGACCAATGCCCAGGACTTGTTTCTCTCCAACAATATACTCTCTTTGTTTGTGAGTTACAGAAAGGTGATAACAAATGAGACAGAACATTTACTTTACTTAAGTAAGTGAGGAGGTAACCCTCTTGACCAGAGTAGCTAACTATGTGTTAAAAATTCTAGGTCATGGATGGAGAAGAAAAAAAAAGTGCTAGGCAAGAAGAAAATAGAATTCCGATATATTCCATTGAGAAAACTTAATTTTCTTTCAGAATTTGTGAGTGATTTAAGTTCCTTTGGAAATGAGGAAAAAATTTTGTCACCCACATTGTTTGTGTTAGACTCAAAGAGAAGACAATCTTATCTTTCTTTACTTCACTACCTAGGAGAAGAAGTATTGATCTGGGTTAGTCAGATTCTGGGACAAAAGACCACAATTTTTAGAAGCAGAGCTAGCTTTTAAAGAATTTTAAAAATCAAGGCAAGGCATCTGCCTATATTCCGATGGCTCCCTGAGGGGACAGAGGTAAATACTTCTTTCTCTCTTATTCTGTTTTCCTCTTTTCTTAACCTTCTTGCTTATACATGACTGTAACAGTAAAGATCATTGTCTGAGTCTTCCAAGCAGATATAAGGAAGTTGGCAGAGAGAAAAACAAGGTTCAGGATAAGGAACGCTTTGAGAGAGCTCAGCCCTCTTCTTGGGGTCTACCTCCATTTTCAGCCTTAGCCTGAGTCTCCATCCTATTTCTTTGTCTCTTACTAATTTGTACCCCTTTTCCCTTGGATCTGTTCCTTTAGAGTTCCATCATTCTAAGGCTGTTGTCCTACCTGGGAAAGATGAAAGAGAACTCTCTACATCTGACCCCTAATTCAGATAATGAAGTGTTAGTTTGCTATACTTTGCCTATGTTGTTTGTGCCTAACACAGGGATATTGGGAGCAGGGTTCTAAACATTGTCATAACACCATCACAGGCTAATTGTGATGTCTAACCTCTTCCCAGTGTCCCATTGTTTTTGTCATTAATGGTTAATTTTATCATATATATATGATATATATATTTTTATATATATATAAATATAAATATAATATTTATTTAATATTATATATAATTTATATAATATTAAATAAATTATATAATTTATATAATATAATTATATATTATTATATATTATATAATAATATATAATTATATATTATATAATATTATATAATTTATATAATAAATTATATAATATAAATATTATATAATATTTATATATATATAAATATATATATATAAATCATATATATATATAAATTATATAGATAGATAGATAGATAGATAAAAAATTTCTTGGACATCAGCTCTCAGACTGACTCATAATATAAAAGTAACAAGAAACATTCCAGGGATGATAATTCAATCTGTTGTTCACTCTTCCTCAGAAGCAGATTATCAATACTTATACTTTCTGGGGCAGGGTGGGCTTTCTTCAATGTCCCAAGTAACATTTGTCTCAACAAAAGTAACAGTGTCATAATTGCAGTTTTCAAAGGACTCTCACATACTTGTTCCATTGCAATCATTCTTGGCCGTTTCACCCATTAGAAAACTAACACTCCAAGAAGTTAAGGTACTTGTCAAGAGTCACCTTAACTGATGGGCATCAGCGCCAAGACCCTATCCAGATCATTGCAATCTGAATCCTCTTTCAATTATCATCACTCTCCTGTACCCCCCATAAGAAGATGAAGTCCACGTCTGAAAACCTAATTGGCAGCTTTGTAGAAAAAAATCACTGAGAATGCATGACACAATGAGGTTAGAACATTTCTGTGAACTGCAAATACCATGCTTTTGTTTAACTAACCCTATGAATAATTTGGCAGTGTAATCTGCCTCAGAAACATGGATCAAATTGAGCATTCACTTTTGATCAGTTATGCTCATTGTGAGTGGAATAATGTCACACATATGCCCATTTTAGTTTCTCTGGCTTTCAACCCATTGACTCCCCCGTCTGCTCCCCATTTTCGATTCTCTCATAAAGGCACTATCATCTATGTTGTCATCTGAGCCAGAAAAGTAGGAGTCAATCAGACTCCATCCTGTTTTTTGCCTGCTGCTATCTGTCAATTTAATAAGTTACTGAGTCTGCCCGATTTATATCCTAAATAATAGTTGAGTCTACTTTCTCCTTATTCTTCCCACACCCCCACCAACATTGTCCATGTTCAGGATTGAATAAGCTCTCAGCTGGGCTATATAAACAACCTCTGAATTGGCTAGCATCTCTGTGGGTTGCCCCTTTCCCATGCATTCTCTACACTGATCCAGGGGACTTTCTGAATCACATGCTGATAAAGTCCTTCTTGAAATCTTCCAATGGCTCACACTGCCCACAGGACAGAATACAAGCTTTCTTACCCTGCCATAACACTACTATATAGGCTGAACCCCCATTACTTCTGAATTACTTTTTTTTTTTTTTTTTTTTTTTTTTTTTTTTTTTTTGTGAGATGGACTCCAGCTCTTGTCACCCCAGGCTGGAGTACAATGGCGTGATCTCAGCTCATTGCAACCTCTGCCTCCAGGTTCAAGAAATTCTCCTGCCTCAGCCTCCCAAGTAGCTGGGACTACAGATGGGCACCACCATGCCTGGCTACTTTTTTTAAATTTTAGTAGAGCCAGGGTTTCACCATCTTGGCCAGGCTGGTCTCGAACTCCTGACAGCAAGTGATCCGTCCACCTCAGCCTCCCAAAGTTCAAGGATTATAGGTGTGAGCCACCGCACCCGGCTCTGAATTACCTTTTTTCTCAACATTCTCACTCCAATAGTTATAAAAGAAATATAAACAAACCGTTGCTTCTCATTTTTAAGCTTCTTTTAAAATTTGTGGTAAAATACACATAAAATTTTGACCATTTTAACCATTTTTAAGTGTATGGTTCAGTAATGTTACTTATATTCACTTTGTTGTGCAATGGATCTCCAGACCTCCTTCTTTGTGTGCATGTTCTCATAACTCCCTATAGTCTCCAATTACAACTCTTATCGTGCTATATGATTGTGTATTTTCTGTGTTTTTCCATTGAACTGTGAAATCTTGTAAGGACTGGAACCACAATGGTATTGTTTATTCTCACATCTCCAGTCTTTAGTCAAATACACAACACCTATGCTCAATAAGTGTTTGTTGAATACAGTTATGAGGGACTGTTACACAAATGGATGAAATAGGTATCAGTTGCTTAAGCCACAATACTATTTTGTCTACTGGATAAAATCTTTTTCATTATAAAATGCTGTGATCTCAGGTTCAAGTATAAAGGACAATCACATCATTTGCTTGACACAATCTAAAAGGACATCAGACTATTAAGTACCATATATCTTTCTCCTCATCATTCATTTCAGTATATACTGAGAACATGAACTGAAAAGAGCAACTCTTGACCTCAAGAAGACCATAAATTACTAAGCTATACTTATGCACAGAAACACTACCATACGTCGTGATGAACTTAGTTCTGGGGGAGCAGAAATGGGTAAGCATTTGTGGCTGTCTGTCTGTACCTTCCCAGTTTGAAACAGGATCTGGAATACCATAAAGAGGTAAAAGATATTCCAACCAAAGGCACAACATGTGTAGGGGAGACATGTGATAAGAGGGGATGATGTCTGAGGGAACAGTGAGGTCTTAAAGTGGATTGTCGCAGATGCTATTGTGTCCCCATCCAAATCCATGGAAATCTTTTTTACCCGTTGAAGGCTCATATCTGCATACTTCTCAGGAACATTACCCTTGGGTGATTGAAGCCTCCTCTCTTTGATGCCCACAGCAGTCATATTTGAACCCCAAATCGCATACCTCATGGTGAGACAAATCCTGTGGTGTGAATTACACTACAAATTATCCAGTGAGATTAGCTTAAATTTAGACTGCACTTGGACTTACATTTCTGCAGAGTTCCTTTGTGCTTCCTTTACTCCCTATTTTTTTTTCCTTGGAACTGTCCTCCATAAATCCTGCACACATGAAATCCCATCTTAGATCTGCTTCTATGAGCTGATATAAGACTTGGATGAAGCTTGGGATGTAAGGCACAGTGTGGCAGGAGGAAGCTGGAAGGCAGATTGGTGTCGGCTGTAGACAACAGGGAGTCATCCAAGAGAACCTAGACCTAAATAATACTCTGCCCAGTGCCAACCAGACATTGCCCCATTTTATTTTTCTTTGAGTCTTCAGCCTATGACTAAGCAAGAAATGACAAGAACTGATGAGAAAGTCCCATCTTTAACTGAAACTCAAGCTTCCAAAGGAATCACCCTGATATGATATAGCAAAATTTCTCTGCTTGTATTCAAATCTTTATTTACTTCGGCTGAACAAAAGTACTGATCTATGATACTAGGATTAATATTAACACCAACATTAATGCTAATCCTAACACTAATGTAATATTACAATCAATAATAATACCAGCTACAGTTAATGTGCCTGGAGCCATATTAAATGTTTTATATCCATCATCACCATATTAGAGATAATTGTGATTCTCTTTATCTTAGACTCAGATAATTCGGTATTTTTTCCAAGCTTACATACCTGGTAAGTCGCAAACTAGGTTTTAAATACATGTTAATTTCACTCTAGAGAAAGAGCACTTAATCTTCTAAGTTAGTTAGGACTCAAACGTCTTTAGAGGCCAACTTTATCTTCAGGTAATAAAACTTTTAGGAAATATTCTTACGCACTGACATAAGAATAAACCCTAACATTCTGCGTAATTCTGAGTCACTTCTCATCCCAAGGCTTGTCTGGTAGGTACTAATGCCATTCTGGGCACCTTTGAGGATTTCTGTAGTGCCTACAAAATGAGGGCCATGGGCAGAAGGCCTCTATATTGCAATCTGTGCTTTCTTCTTTTTCTCTCCTCAGCTTGGTCTGTTGAAGGGGACTTCAGTAAAATAAACTTTGCCATTCTGTGAAGAAAGTCATTGGTAGCTTGACGGGGATGGCATTGAATCTATAAATTACCTTGCGCAGTATGGCCATTTTCACAATATTGATTCTTCCTATCCATGAGCATGGAAGGTGGGTTAAAGTTCACTTGGAACCAAAAAAGAGCCCACATTGCCAAGACAATCCTAAGCAAAAAGAACAAAGCTGGAGGCATCATGCTACCTGACTTCAAACTATACTACAAGGCTACAGTAACCAAAACAGCATGGCACTGGTACCAAAACAGAGATATAGACCAATGGAACAGAACAGAGCCCTCAAAAATAACACCACACATCTACAACCATCTGATCTTTGACAAAGCTGACAAGAAAAGAAATGGGGAAAGGATTTCCTATTTAATAAATGGTGCTGGGAAAATTGGCTAGCCATATGTAGAAAGCTGAAACTGGATTCCTTCCTTACACCTTATACAAAAATTAATTCAAGATGGATTAAAGACTTAAATGTTAGACCTAAAACCATAAAATCCCTAGAAGAAAACCTAGACAATACCATTCAGGACATAGGCATGGGCAAGGACTTCATGACTAAAACACCAAAAGCAGTGACAACAAAAGCCAAAACTGACAAATGGGATCTAATTAAACTAAAGAGCTTCTGCACAGCAAAAGAAACTACCATCAGAGTGAACAGGCAACCCTAGAGAATGGGAGAAAAATTTTGCAATCTACCCATCTGACAAAGGGCTAATATCCAGAATCTACGAAGAACTTAAACAAATTTACAAGGAAAAATCAAATAACTCATCAAAAAGTGGGCAAAGGATATGAACAGACACTTCTCAAAAGAAGACATTTATGCAACCAACAGACACATGAAGAAATGCTCATCATCACTGGCCATCAGAGAAATGCAAATCAAAACCACGATGAGATACCATCATACACCACTTAGAATGGTGATCATAATAAAGTCAGGAAACAACAGGTGCTGGAGAGGATGTGGAGAAATAGGAACACTTTTACACTGTTGGTGGGACTGTAAACTAGTTCAATCATTGTGGAAAACAGTGCGGCGACTCCTCAAGGATCTAGAACTAGAAATACCATTTGACCCAGCCATCCCATTACTGGGTATATACCCGAAGGATTATAAATCATGCTGCTGTAAAGACACATGCACACGTATGTTTATTGAGGCACTATTCACAATAGCAAAGACTTGGAACCAACCCAAATGTCTATCAATGATAGACTGGATTAAGAAAATGTGGTACATACACACCATGGAATACTATGTAGCCATGAAAAAAGGATGAGTTTATGTCCTTTGTAGGGACGTGGATGCAGCTGGAAACCATCATTCTGAGCAAACTGTCGCAAGGACAGAAAACCAAACACCGCATGTTCTTACTCATAGGTGGGAATTGAACAATGAGAAAACTTGGACACAGGGTGGGGAACACCACACACTGGGGCCTGTCGTGGGGTAGGGGGATGGGGGAGCGATAGCATTAGGAGACATACCTAATGTAAATGACGAGTTAATGAGTGCAGCACACCAGCATGGCACATGTATACATATGTAACAAACCTGCATGTTGTGCACATGTACCCTAGAACTTAAAGTATAATAATAATAATAAAAGAAACTTTATAAACAGATTATATTTCCTGTTTCAGCTGTAAGGGGAGTAGAGGCAGGATAAGTGCTCAAGACAGGGATGCCTGGTATACTACTTATGTCTCCCTATGTTAGTTCATTTTGCCTCTCACTTCTGGAATTCTATCCTCGTCCCCCTTCTGAAGCTTGACCCTGCCCCCAACTCCAGATTCCTTCATCAAGCAAACTTTTTTAGGTTCTTGATTATCAGATTTAGTGTTGCCTCCTCAGAAGCATTCTCTGACTTCAAAGGTTGGTAATCTATGTCTCCTCCTTTATGTTCCCATAGTGTTCTGCACAGGATTTTGTCAAAGAGTAAGAACTTTATACTGTAATGACCTGTCCATGTGCCTATCTCCCCTACTAGCCCACAAATGCCTCAAGAGCAGAGGTAGAGTCATGTTCATCTCTGAATCTCCAATGTCTACCCGACAAATGACACATAGAAAGAGACCAGTAAGTGTAAGTTTAACTGCATTAAACTGTAATTATCTGAGCAATAACGTGATCTGCATAATCAGAAAGCCCTCCCAGCTGAGCTTGCATGCCATCATACTCATACTCTTTTTCTACCACAGTCCCCCCTACACAGATAGAAAAAGGCTAAGGAAGTCTGACCAGGCTCTGCTCAGTACATTCTGCTGATGGTTGTGTGAGTCAGAACAAACCATACTGAGTTTCCCAGAATTTAAACACAGAATCCTAACACGTGCCTGATCTGTCACTGGAGGTTCTCTGGTGCGATTTGGAAGATGGCATTTTGCTGGCACAGTGCATGATAACTGATCCAGAAATTGGAAATCTTTCAAGGTCTCATAAATAAAAATATGAGTTTATCTCTGTTGCTGCATAAAAAGTGCTCTACTTCCCCCTTGTAGCAGGAATTGGCACTGTACTGATGAGAGAGAGGGGGTGGGGGGGCAGGGGGCAAGGGGCAGGAAACAAATCAAAAGCTGGAGAGCCAGAACATGTTTGTGTGCACATGAATAGATGGCATATTATCACACCTAATAGTGAATACTATCCATGAACGCTTTGCTAAGAATGTCACAGAAATTATCCCACTTAAGGCTGATAGTAGCATTATGAAGCAGGTATAAAATTAAGTAATAATTACAGTTCCTTACACAAAGTCTGACGTTAAAACTTGTTAGTTTCACTGCCTCTGTTAACTACACTGACAAACCATGTTCTCTGCATCAAGTTTTATCTGTCCCTCTGTAATCCAAGTTCCTTGAAAGTAAGAACCCTGACATGTATCTTTGTATCCTGCAGAGTGGTCAGGCTAGAATGCTACACAGTGTGTGTCCAATAGGCCTATATTGACTTAATGAGTGCTGTTTCTGGAAGAAAACCTCTTAACTTAAAAAACATGCTTTGGCTGAAAGGAAGCACATATTCTAGAAGCATGAAGTCAATAATAATAATAATAATAGCAACAGAATTTCAAAGGGATCCCTAACGAAGAGGTGAGTGAATCTCAGAAAAGAGAGAAAACCAAAGGGACAAAGAAAACGAGCTCAAAAATAAACCACGTGAAAACAAAGGGTTTTCATTTCATCTCAAGGCTGTAGAAATTTAAGTTCCGTAATTGAGTATTCCCATATAGGCCCTGTCAGCCACCTTCCTATTTTGAGGACACTGATTTGTTTAAACACTTTGATATTTACTTTTATGGATTTCCTTTAATAAGATTTCTGCAGTCTGTAGCCAGCAGATCCTTTTTTCCAGCTTCTTCCTTCCTCCATGATGCTTTAGCCTATTTCCTTTGTCTTATCACTTTTATACACCTACTGTGTCCTCACTCCTACTCACTGCCTTCCTCTCTGGAGGGAAAACATGGGTAAAAAAAGAAAATAAGAGAAGATAAAAGAATGTTCAGTGCAATGATCAGATCAGTATTTATATCCATTTCTTTAATTTGAAATGAATTCTCTGAATGATATCTTGACTGGAGCACAGTTTTATTTCTCCTGTCCATTCTTTATGTTATTCCAATCCATTCTTTCAGAATGGTTACATATAGGTTGCAAATCTGGGGGTGGAGGTAGGTAGTTTCAGATAGGAGAAAAACGGGAGGAGGAAAGGCAAGAGAGACTGTACATAATTTTCACCTTCACTTCCTCAAGGTGACCTCCCGACTTCCCAGATTAGGAAGTTCTCTCCCCACCTCTGCACACCGCACACTGCTCCCTACTTCATAGGCTTTCAGGGCACCCTGCCCTTATTCTTCGTAAAGCTTGGCATGTTTTTATTTTACATTTATTTCTGTGATGATTTGCTGGATGTTTGTCTCCTCCATTGAATTAACCGTCCCCGCCCCCCTCCCCATGGGGTCAAAGGCCCCACCTATTTGGTTTACTGCTGACCTTTAGTGCCTGCCACATAGTAGGTACTTGATAAATGTTTGTTGAATAAGTAAGTACTTTGCAGCCGGATCTATCTTCAAAATAATCACCCTTTTAAAAAATGACCCATATTCAGCAATATGGTTTGCCCAAAGAACCTTTGAAAGAGGGATTTTTCCAGAGTTTAGAGCAGGATATAAGTAACAGCACTGATGTGAGAAATGAAAAGCTCTCCCAGGTGCTCCATTTTAATTTTTTTAAACAAAACTCACAAGTAAAAGGAAATACTTTCCTGCTTTTATTTCCACAAAGAACAGGACAAGCCAGGATGTTAATTAAATTACAAATCAGCTGTCTGCTTGCAGCTGACAGAGCTTTGTGTGCTTCCAAGCAACGTCAGATATTTTAAACTCTGTGTAATTACCTACTATGGACGAGCTGCCAGGAAGGATGCTTCATGAATATTTAATGAATCTTAAGATCCTTTTTAAGGAAATGATGATTTAAATAACTATGGGAGAACTTACTCTAGCTCAGTGCTAACCTCCATCTGTTAACTGAAGATACTGGAAATGTAGCCTGGTAGAAATGCAGTTTCTCCCCTAAAAGGAGCTAGGCCCAGGATCTAGGGAAGGCTAGGCTCACACAGGAGAGGTAACTGTAGAATTAAACACACCTCAAGCTCTCTAAGTCAGAATGGAACCACAGACCTATAATCTGGGAAAGTAATGAGTATGGAATTGCAAAGTGAAATTTTGTAAGATGCCACACATTAAGGATGCTCCTTATAATTTACAAAGCACTTTCAGCAACACTGTCTCAATTAATTCTCTCAAGAATTGGATAGATTAAAAAGGTATCATCATTCTGATTTCCAAATGAGAAAACAGAGGATCAGAGAGTTTCTAAAGTGCTAAATAAATAGTAAAGTTGTGTTTCAAACCAACATACTCCTCTGATTCCAAGAGGCAGCCTCATATAGTGGAACGTGCACGAATTCTGGCATTAGAAACATGATTTCAAGTATTGGTTATGCTACTTGCTATCTGGGAGACATCTGTCAGGTTGTTGGATACATCTGAGCTTTGGTTGACTGAAGTTATAAACCAGGAATTACAGTATATATCTCATAGAATCATGAAGATTGAATGAGATGCCGTACTCCTGGCACACAATTGCTGCTTGGCAAATGTAATGCTCCTCTTTGCTTGGACTCTCAAGACCTTTGCACACTGTAGATTTGTCATAACAACAACAGCAGCAGCAAGAAAAAAAGTGGTCACTAAAAGTGAATTTTTCACATGGCAAAAAACTCTTTGGTGGAATGCTCCTCACTTTCCACAGAATGGAAACAAAAATGACCTGTTATACAATTAGTCACAAATACAGTCCTTGATTTTTTTGTCCATACACGAGTATTGTGTAAAACATGTTTTCTTTGTAGCAGCTAGGTGCTGCCACCACTGTATATGGCTGAGTTCACAAATCTGTTGTAACTTGTAGCTTTGCTGTCACTTCTCTGTCTCATCTAAGCTTTGTTTCTTTACAGTAATTAAAAGTTTTTGCCACTGCCATAGCTAATGCTGCTACTGGAACCACTAGAGCCTCCTTGGTTTCATGGTTTGGCAAAGGATTGGCCTTCATCACCATAGGGGTTGGAGCTTCTGCCTCCTAAGCTTTCTCTCCTCATGGGTCCAAAATTTGAAGACTGATTGTTGTAACTGCAAAAATCACTGTAGCTTCTTTCACCTTAAAACTGCTTCCATCATTTACAAATCCATTACAGCCATCCCACTACCACCATATCCACAACCACCACGGCTGCCACCAAAGCTACCATGACCACTGAAGTTTCCTCCACAATCATAGTTCATGCCAAAACCACCTCTATAACCACGACCAAAGTGTCCAGAACTACTTTGGCTTCTTTGGCTCAATGAAGTACTGGCCTCTCTTGCTTTGACAGGGATGAAGTTTTCTAACTTCACAGTTGTGGCCATTCACAGTATGGCCATTTACAATATGGTATTTCAATCTTATTTATAGAGTCATGGTCCTTAAGGGTTACAAAGGCAAAATCCCTTTGCTTGCCACTGCCTCAGTCATTCATGATTTCAGTCACTTCAATTTTCCCACATTGTTCAAAGTAATGTCTTAGGTGATTTTTATTTATTTATTTATTTATTTTTGAGAAGGAGTCTTGCTCTGTAGCCCAGGCTGAAATACAGTGGTGCAATCTCTGCTCACTGCAACCTCTGCCTCCTGAGTTCAAGTGATCCTTCCACCTCAGCCTCCTGAGTAGATGGGATTACAGGCATCCACCACCAAGCCCAGCTAATTTTCTTATTTTTAGTAGAGATGGGGTTTCGCCATGTTGGTCAGGCTGGTCTTGAACTTCTGATCTCAAGTGATCCATCCACCTCGGCCTCCAAAGTGCTGGGATTGTGGGAGTGAGCCACTGTGCCTGGCTCTTAGGTGATGTTCTTCAGTGTCTTCTTTAGTGTCACTCATAGGGTTTGGATCTGTGTTCCCACCCAAATCTCAAGTTGAAATGTAGTCCCCAGTGCTGGAGGTGGGGCCTGGTGGGAGGTGATTGCATCATGGGGGTGGTTTTTAATGGTTTAGCATCATCTCCCTGGTGCTGTCTCATGACAGAGTTCTCACGAGATCTGATTGTTTGAAAGTGTGAAGCACTTCCCCGGCCCTCTCTCTTCTTCCTGCTCTGGCCATGTAAGACAAGTCTGCTTCCCCTTCGCCTTCTGCCATGATTGAAAGTTTCCTGAGGCCTCCCCAGAAGTCCAACAGAGGCCAGCATCATGCTTCTGGCACAGCCTGCAAGAACCATGAGCCAACTAAACCTCTTTTCCTTATAAATTACCCAGTCTCAGGTATTTCTTGATAGCAGTGCAAGAATGGACTGATACAGCCATCAACAAATATCTTTTTCACAGTTAAGTAGGCAACTAGTCTTTGAGACTCTCCTCTTAAGACAACCGTCTTTGTTCCACGACTCTGTCATCCACCTTATGTAGCCTTGCATTTAGGGCTGCATCCACCTCCTCCACAGTGGCATACGTGACAAACCCAAAGGCCCTGGAGTGCTTGGTGTTTGGATCTCTCATTACCACACAGTCCATGAGTGCTCCCCATTTGCTCACAATGGCTCCTCAGACCTCAACCCTCCAATGAAGACCTTCCACAGTTATTCAGGCTCTTTCAGAGACTCTGACTTAGACATGATTGTAGTAGGAAGATAGACTCTTTAGTGATGCTTCCTCTGTGGCATCCTGAGGCCAAAAGGAGAAAGGTGACAAATGCATCTCAGTAGAGTAACTTTCTAGAACCTCAGTTTCAGAATAGTGCCTAAAAGTGCAGATTCTGGAGAGACTGCCTGCATCAATTCCTACTTTGATCACCACATGACCTTGGTCAATTTATTAAACCCTCTGACACATGATATTCTTATCTGCAAAATTGGAATAGTAACTACCTCACAAAATTTTTTAGAAAGCCAAGTGAGATGATGCATGGAAGGCACTTAGAAGAGTGAGTGTCTGTAATCTATTAAGTAGTCACTTAGTATAAGTTATGATTGTTTTGCTGGAACATTACATATGTTATTTGATTATAAAAAAATTGGAGGAATAGAAAAAACTGAAGGAAAAATATTTGCCTTTTACTGTTTCGAATTTTTCAAAGTCTCTAACTGCAACTTTTCCCATTACTCCATAACACATAGACAGTGCATCGAATCTCACAGCCCTCTTGGTCTCACAAAGTACACTTTAGTCTTTCTTTATGCCATCTTAAATGTGTGAAAACCTTGTCTTTGCACTTTTTCATTCAACAAGAATTTACTGAGTACCAATTCTATGGCAGGCATTGTACCATGTACTAGAGATATAACAGTGAATAAGGAAGACACAGCTCATCCTTGCCCTTTGCTCTTTGATGTCTTCTCTACCTCTCATAACTTTCCCAACTGTTTTTCACACACTACTCAACCTTCAAAACTTAGTTGATAAATGATATTTTCCCAGATGCTTTCCCCAGACACCCAAATTTGGCTAAGCAGTCTTCTTCTGTGCTCCCACGTCTGACTCCCTGAGAACTCCTCTTTCTCTCAAAGCATATATATCTCTGCCATCCTCATTGGAATGGGAAGAGTTCACAATTCATTATTGTGCCAGTGGCAAATATTCTGCCTGAGACCCAGTAGGTGCTTCATAAATGTTACTAAATGAAACTACCCTGGTAGAGATGTAAGCTCCTTAGACTCCTGTGTACTCCACCATGACTAGCACATCCTAGAAGTAGGACATACTCAAGAAACCTGGTGCTATTCTGTAGGAGAGCTGGTTATTGAACAGTACCCTGTAAGATTTTCAACAATAAAATAAAAAATTGGTTTATGCTGTATAGCATAGGTAATAAAGTGAGTTCCTTTGAAAGTTTTCATTTAGCAGGGAGAATTGTTCCAGCTTTGGGTATGACATACCTGACAAAGAGTATTAGCTGGTGGCTTCCTGGAGTAAAAGAGTTAACAGAAAGAAAAATGGTAACATGCAGAGAAGCACTGAGTTCCCTTCTTCCTTCTCCTCTGCCAGCACTGAGTCAGAGCAGCTACAGAAGCATAACACACAAATGAGACCATACTAAGTGTTCTTACACGAGCCCATCTAAACCCCAGGTCAGCAGTTGGACTCATATTAGATTGTACCAACCTCAAATAAGTCCAATGAAATAGATTAAAGTGTATGCAAGGCAGGGAAGAGATCTGAAAGAATATAATAATATGTTGACCATGGTTATTTCTGGTGATTATTAATTTCATTTTTTGGAGCTACATATATTTCTTTGAGGAATAAAAAGAATTAGAATATGTAAAACATGATCAAGTATTTGCTTTGTTGTAGTGGAGAAGGTTCACTGTGCTGTAACTTTTGTGGTAAGGAAAAATTCTCTAGTCCTGGAAAGGGTTTGTCTATGTTCAGTTGAGTTAATTTTGAGAACTGGCTGAAGGATGCAAGGGAAGGGGTTTCCAGCTGACAAATGAAAGAGGGAGGAGCCGGGAATAAATTTGCTGGGGAGGACCAGGCTTTAAGTCAAATTGCTTTGGTACCAAGAAATCAAAGCAATGATTTGGGGGCAAACTCGACAGTAGTTCATCCTTTTGAAGCAAAACTTCAAACATGGTCTGAGTAATTTTCCAGGGATAACTGCCACTGGATTCAATTGAACACTGTACGATCTTGTGGGCAGTCCCTGTCTGACTCAATCCACCAGCTGTGCAACTGCTACAGCATCTGTGAATGAGAATCATTCACTACCAAAAGCTAGAAACATGTTTTGCTCAGTGTGTCTGGTGTTCATAAAAGAGGAAATGTTCATTTCAGCAAAATCCTTCTTCAAGTGATGCAAATTCCCTGTGGCTCAGTTCCTGGGTTTAAATCCTGTTCCTGTACTAACCAGCAATGCGACTTTAGGGAAGTATGAAGGCTCCCTGAAACTCAGACTCCTCATTTATAAAATTGGACTAATAATGTATGACAGTGTCACTATAGGAAATTCATGAGATAATATGCATAAACGCTTTGGGCCAGGACCTATCTCCTAGTAGGTGCTTAAGAAATACAAGATTCTTCCTATTTCTCTTTTTTTGTTTGTTTGTTTTTGAGACAGAGTCTCACTCTATCACCCAGGGTGGAGTGCACTGGCATGATCTTGGCTCACTGCAACCTCCGCCTCCTGGGCTCAAGTGATTCTCCCACCTCAGCCTCCTAAGTATATGGGATTACAGGCTTGCGCCACCACGTCTGGCTAATTTTTTTGTATTTTTAGTGGAGACAGTGTTTCTCCATGTTGGTCAGGCTGGTCTCGAACTTGTGGCCTCAAATGATCTACCTGCTTCAAATTCCCAAAGTGTTGGGATTACAGGCATGAGCCATCACACCCAACCTTCCTATTTCTCTACCAGTGTCATGTAGTCATCTTTCCAAGTATTGTAAAAAGAGTCTACATACATACACACACACACACACACACACACACGTGCATGTATATGCTCAATTCAGCCTTATCACCATTACAGGGAGCAGGGTCCACCATGGTACTACAAGAATTGTAGCATCCCTACAGAACAGCACAAACATTCTGAAGGAGGTAAAATGAGCTGCTAAGGCCTTGCTGCCACTTCTCTAGATCCAGTGCCTTTTCTGTATGTGAGGCCATCTTACCCATTCTACTCAGGCCTCTAGCTAGACCAACACTCCTACTCTTGATCTCTTCTTCCTATGATGATCATTTCTGTCCAGCAAGCAGAGAAAAAAATGCCTCAGACACAGGTGCTGACATTGCCTTCACTGCTCATTCAAGCTACTCTTCCTAATCGTGTGAGTTTTTGGACTTCAGAACCTGACTGTGAAATTGGCACTTGCCTAGCCCTCCCATTATATTTGACTTCCAAGGATGAGATCACTAACCCACTGGAACCTAGAATATCTCCTGGATGATCTCCAGAAGACTTTGTTCCTGGTCCTGGGACTTCCTGGGTGGTCTGTCGGCATGTACGACCTCTGTGACACTATAGAGACTAAAATTCCTTCCTAGTAGGAAGCACCATTATTCATTCATAAGAATGTTTATCTAGCATGTTATATGCTAATCACTAAATTTTAAGTGCTACATATAATATAGTAGTTTAAAAAAGCAAAAATGTATGACTCTGTAGACATTAAATTGTAGTTGCATTAGGTTATCTAGCTCTTTGTGCTCCCTTTTTCCTCAACATGCTTCCTGTACCAAGAAGCAGTTATGAACAGCTGTCCTTTCAGTGGTCCAGGTGGGCAACCACTATGAATTGTCTCTGGTGGTGGTGCAAATGGGCTTGATCTATCCAGCTGCCTTTGTTTCAGAGCACCTCATAATGAGCTGGTGTCAATGGCATTGGAACATGGCACAGTTGAAAAATAAGGCAGAAAGTGTGGCCCTGTTACTAGTGGGTTCCAATCAAAGAGGTTTATTTCACAATCAGACACCGTAATAAAAATATTAATGTTTCATCAAATAAGGTTGCTTTATAATCCATGCTTGCTTATGGTGGTTTAAATATTCTCCAAATAAGATAGTACATAATAAAATGCCTTTTCAAAATAATAAAAGCGTATTTATACTTGATCTAGATGCTTAATATGCAACTGAATGTGCAATTGTAGAATGTTGTTTTGTGCTTATTACACTCTTAAGATGTAAGCCCCAAATCAAGAAAACCCAGAAAGATTTCTAATTTTCTTGTCCTGCTGCGCTGCTGGGAACTGACAGTGTCATCTTTCAGATTATTGCCTATGATATGACGTGCATATGTATTAATGTTTTAGAAGCACTGATTTATTTAATCCTTATAACAAACTTATAGAGTAGTTACTGTTTTATTTCCCTCATTTAACAGATGAGAAAATACAGGGAGAGAGAAATTAAATAAGTAACTTGTTCACACAACCAGTGGATGGAATGAGATTTATACCTCATTATCCTTGTAATCCCACCTTTAATTCACACACTATATTGTCTCTCAGGTATTGTGCGTTTCTTACTCTCTGAATCAGATGTTTCTTCTGAGTAAGGTAAACACTTTGGTCCTTTGGTTTAAAAACTAAGGTCTGTAGGCTTCCCTTTATCCTTGCTGGGCCATAGAATGCAATTGGGAGAAAGTATAAATAGAAATAACCTAGTTAATGATACTGCCATTTCCCTGGTCACCCAAATACAAAATTACACAGATGAAGATGATCCTTCAGAATCTTTCCCCTCTCATGTCTTCCAGAGTGGGGTCTATCTAACTAAATTGGCAAAACATGACTCCTAATATCAGAGTGAAGGTCAGGATTGTTTACGTTAGAGTGATAGCTCACTGATGAAAGCAGTGATACTACAGCTGTAGGTATCTCAGTAGACCCCCGGCCCATAGAAGAGGTTTAGTACATTTTACCAAGTGAATGGCTCTAATACAAGTTTAACAGACTCTAAATCAGCAGACATATTTGTTGTTTTTATTTGTTTATCTCAATTGTCCATTCCCCCATCACACTCTAGTTTCTTCTCCCTAGAATATTCCACTTGCCTTCTATTCCTCTTTCCAAACATACCTCTTGCCTCTTTCTACCCCAAAACACCAACTTTCCTTTCTCCGCCTCTTCATCTTTTCCCATCCCATTCCGCAAAATCTAGAATTTCACCAGTCCAAATTATTTGCAACTCAGAGTAAGAGGAATGGATCAGCTCCAAGATTTTGCACTTGTTGCCTTCCAGATGCCTTTTGTCATGTCTTTAACATCAAAGTTCAGTTAAGGTGACAATCTTTCCAGGAGTCTCCATAATTTATTCATTTCCTCCAACAGTCATCTATACCTCACCCCCAGACTGAGGTCAGGAATCATAGCTACCTATGGACCCATAGGACATTTACTTAATCTATCATTTTTGTCTGTTTATTTGATTGTTTACTTTTTATACACTCTAAGATCTTTGAATGCAAAGATTGAATCTTGTTTACGGCTGTAGCACCTGTGCGAGGTATTCAATGGGTCCTAATAAATGTTTGTTAAGTGAATAATAACCACCTAGCAACTTATTTCCTTATCTATACACTCTCAAACAACCAATTCTTTTAACTAATCACCCTCAGATATATCTTCCTTAAACACAAGTTTGGCTATATCACTCACCCCTTTAAAACCCTTTGCTCCTGCTCCAGAATAAAACACAGGCCCTTTGATGGGAAATTCACAACATTCTCAATCTCTTGCTAAAGTACTATCTCTTACTACTTTTTTACACTAATTGACATCCCTTTCAAACCAGCTCAGCAGCTCTTTTCTGGAGCCATCTCATCTTTCTAATCTTTTCTCACCTTCCTGTCTCATGCTTTTCCTTCTGTCTTGAAACAATGCTTCCCAAATCACAGGTGGGAAATATCTTGCTCTTTTTAAGATTCTTTTCATATGTCACATTTTCCACAGTCTTTCCTAATCTTATTCCCCCCTCAAAATGTGGTTCACCTTTGTCACTCTGTATTGTTCTTACAATAAAATTATCCATTGAGTTTGTAATCTTTTTATTCATCCCTCCTTTCACTGAGCACTTAAAATGAGTCACTGATGCACTGTAATAGACACTGGCAATATTTAGAGAAAACACAATGACCAGTGAGCTCTGTTTTCAGTAGATAAGACTGGCAAATATTATCAATCTAAAATGTCATAGTTAAGACGTATGCGGATTTCAGAGACACTAATATTAAAAAGTACATCTTAGAATCAATGCAATATCGTATTAAAACATAGTATTCACATGCTCCCCAGAGGTCATTTAACCTAGCTTTGGCAATATAAAGGAGCAGTTTCCTGGAGAATAAGATATCGCAGTCTACTCTTAAAGAATGGAAAGGTATGAATCCAAGAGACAGCAACAATACTGTCAAAGGAACAGCAGACTAGAACTCACAGAGGAGGGACGATAAAGGTTAACTTCCTCTCTTGAGATGTTAGGATGCTCGAAGTCAGTTTCTTACATTTCTTTCCTTGAGAAGGTTGGTACAGTCTTAAACAGTTGTGTTAGATTAAAAGTAAAATGTATGGTGGACCATTTACATGCTACAATATAGATATGTTAGATAATTTCTCCTTAAAATGGGCAATATGAAACTAAGGTTTCAGGAAACCTTGAAGAATGAGTGCTTGGGAGGAATATTCAATTAAAATTTGAAATATAAATGATAAAGTATCATCCACGAGGAATAGATTTGGATGACTGCAGTGTCATAAAGCTTAGACTTTCATTTCTAGAGACTTGGCCAGGCTGATAGAGAACAGTTAGTGCACATTCTCTATTCATCACAGAAAGTCCAATTCTAAATTGAATTCAATTCAAATTCTCTAAAACCTATGAGCAATGTCTGTTCTCTGCTTGGGCATATCTTGGCCCATTCAGTTCATGGCTTCATTTGTAGTTCTGTATGTTTTATTTTCTTCTTCATTCTTGTATCTATTCATCCTTGTATCTAAACCATTGTTTTTACCTGGATATGCAAAATTAACAGTCACAGTGAAGTTTCCCAAATGGGGCCATTTTTAACCCTAAAAATCATTACTCTTTACTTAATGTGGATAGGGCTTGCTCAACCTTGAGGGCAGAACAACTACCAGTTTTATTAGGTGCACTAGCCGCAGGGATTCAATAGTGAACAAGCAAGATAGACAATATTATTTCTCTTGTGGAGCTTTCCTTCTAGTGGTGGTGACTAACATAATTTAAAAATAAAGGAAATGGGCCGGGTGCGGTGGCTCACGCCTATAATCCCAGCACTTTGAAAGGCCGAGGTTGGCGGATCACCTGAGGTCGGGAATTCAAGACCAGCCTGACCAACATGGAGAAACCCCATCTCTACTAAATATACAAAATTAGACAGGCACGGTGGCGCATGCCTGTAATCTCAGCTACTTGGGAGGCTGAGGCAGGAGAATCACTTGAACCCGGGAGGGGGAGGTTGTGGTGAGCTTGGATTGAGTCATTACACTCTAGCCTGGGCAACAAGAGTGAAATTCTATCTCAATAATAAGAGTAATAATGAAGGAAATAATGTCAAGGAAATAAGATGCTCCAAGAGAGCACAAGAAGAAACCATATTCATTCAAGAATGCCAGGGACGCTTTCTGAAACAATGACATAGTAACTGAAGTCAGAGGAATGAGCATATTTCCCATGTGAAGAGTTGGGTAAGCTGCCTTTCAAATGAAAGGAAGAACAACCATGAGAATCTTTGTATTCGAAAAGAGTATGGTAGGTTCAAGGAATTGACATAGCTTTCTGAAGAGGGGTGAGTGAAGCAAACATGAGGCAGGAGAGGTAACCCAGGGCCTTCTTAGCCTTGGGAAGGATTTAGGTCCCCATCCTGAGAAAAATGAGAAGTCAACAAAGAATTTCAGCAGGAAAGTGATATGATTTGATTTATATTTTCAAAAGCTCACTCCTGAACTCTTAGTGAGATTGTAAGAGGATGTAACTGAAATAAAAAGCAGTATGGAATTTCTTCAAAAATATAAAAATAGAACTACCATATTATCTAGCAAATCCACTTCTGGGTATATATCCCAATTGAAAACAAGGTCTTGAAAAGATATTTACACACCCATGTTCATAGTACTACTATTCATGATAGCTAAGAGGTGGAAGCAATCCAAATGTTTGTTGATGAATAAATGAATGAACAAAATGTGGTTAAAAACATCTATATACACACACACTATATACACACATATATACACACTTGTGTGTGTGTATATATGTGTATATATACACATATACATATACACACAGGCACATACACACACAATAAAATGTTATTCAGCCTTAAAAAAGAAAGGACATTTTGTCACAAGCTACAATATGGACAGATCTGAAGGACATTATGCTAAGTGAAATAGATTGGTAACAAAAAGACAAATGCTGTATGATTCCATTTATATGAAGTGCCTACAGTGGTGATATTCATGGAAACAGAAAGTGAAATGGTAGTTATCAGGGATTAGAGAGAGGGAGAAATAGGGAGTTGTTTAAAGGATAAAAAGTTTCAGATTTACAAGAGGAAGAAGTTCTGGGGATCTGTCATACAACAAAGTGAATACAATTAACACTACTGAACTGTACACTTTAAAACAGCTAACACAGAGTAAAATTTTATGGATTTTTTTACTACAATTTTTTAAAAAGCTTACTCTAGCTGCCAAAGGAGAATGCATTCAAAGGGAGAGGGCAAAAGTTGGGGAGACCAGTTGGGAGGCATTTAGAGTACCTGTGCTGGTGCCTGAGACAGGCAAGTGGCAGAGTCTGCAGGCCAATCAGCTCGGTCCCTGCCCACCTGCATTTCCTACAGTAGGAAGCATCTAAGGGTCATAAACTCCAAGTTTTCTTTTGCCCACCCACACAACATTCTAAGTGTCCCTGTGTTTTATTCTTTCAACCCTCT
The DNA here is from genome assembly GCF_049350105.2 of Macaca mulatta. Classification (NCBI taxonomy): domain Eukaryota; kingdom Metazoa; phylum Chordata; class Mammalia; order Primates; family Cercopithecidae; genus Macaca; species Macaca mulatta. The sequence continues at coordinate 85,103,833 of NC_133419.1, forward strand.
TTTCTCAGAGGAGATAAGAAGTAACAAAAAATGAATTTTATAACACTTGGTGACTAAGTTCACTCCCACCTGGGCCCATCTTTTGCCTGATAGGAGACAGGACATGGTCAGGTAGCAGGTGGACTTTAAGCAACCATATCCAGCTTCGAGACTGGGGCCTCGTGGACAGTGGGTATAAGATACTCTGTGATAGTCTCTCATCAAAAGTGCACCCACAGTTATATTTTATAAACTTGAGCATCTGACCTAACACTATGCTTCAGTCTTTCTTCCTGACTCATATTTCTGTTTTGGCTCATAGCAATAACCCTAAATGGTTAAAGCAAGAGTATCCAATCTCCAATCTTCTGGCTTCCCTGGGCCACAATGGAAGAAGAATTGTCTTGGGCCACACATAAAACACACTGATAGCTAATGAGCTAAAAATAAATAAATAAATTGCAAAACAGTCCCATGATGTTATTAAAAAGTTTTTGAATTTATGTTGGCTCACATTCAAAGCCATCCTGGGCCACATGTGGCCCACAGGCTGCAGATTGGACAAGCTTGAGTTAGAGGGTGGAGTGAAGAGCCTCAGTTCCCCAGATTACACAGGTAGTACTCCCACACCCGTAGTAAACAATTATTTTGCATTGTGGGTAAAAATTTTATTTAAAACTCATTATGGAATCATTCATGTATTCCTGTCATTTAGCTCCCAGTTATAATTGAGAACATGCAGTATTGGGTTTTCTGTTCCTATGTTAGTTTGCTAAGAATAATGAACTCCACGTAAAAACTAATTTATATCAGGTATACAATCTATAAAGAATAATGTAACAAACTTCCTCATAACTGCCATGCATCTTTAAAAAGTATTACCAAAAGAATGGAGGTCCCTGGGTATCCATCCCTGGTCATATCTATCTGCCTCTCCCCTGAAGTAATTGTGGAATTTTATCTGTATAATTCCCTATTTTCTCCTATGGTCTTACTACATAGACTTGTAATTGTAGTGGTTAGTTTTATGTGTCAGCTTGGCTAAATTATAGTATGCAATTATTTAATTTAGGTGTTGCTATGAAGGAATTTTCTAGTTGTGGTTAACATCTACACTCAGTTGACTTTAAGTAAAGGAAGTTATCATTGATAATCTGGGTGGGCCTCATCTGACCAGTTGAAAGGTCTTAGAAGCAAAACTAGGATTTCCATGAGAAAGAATAGATTTGACCTGTGGATTTCTGCTTTAGTGCCTATTGAAGAGTTTCCAGCCTGCTGCCCTGCCCTACTGATTTCAGTTCCCACAATGACAAAAGCCAATTCCTTAAAATAAATTTGTTTTTACACACACATATTAATATATATACACAGACTGGTTCCGTTTCTCTGGTATGATCTTTACTGATACAGTATTCCTTAAAAATGCTTAGTTTATGTCTGTTTGGGAACTTTATATATGCAGTATCAAATTGTGGCTATTTTTCTACAACATTTCATTGAGAAATGTATTTATGTTGATGTGTGCAGGACTAGATTTTTAAAAATTTTTTACAGTATGTCATTATTTAGTATATCACAATGTACCATTATTTATTATTTTTTTTTTTCTGAGAGAGATATTTGGGCTTTTTCTATTATTTTCCTTTCTGGAATTACAAAACTAACAATGCTGCTAAAAAAGACCCTTGCGTATGTTTCTTGGTGTACATATGTAAAACTCTTGTTAGAACATATACCTAGGAGAGTAGAGGAGTTCCGGGTCTTAGAGTATATGCATCTTCAGTTTTACTAGATAACTGTTCTGTGATTTCTCGAATGATCTTACTACAAAGTAATTGTATTTTTGTCAGAAATATACCAATTTACATACTATCAGCAATATATGAGAACATGATTTTTCCATATTCTCAGTAAAACCTGGAATTTTCAAGAAAAATACTTATAATGTGACTATATATCAGATTTGGAAAATCTCATCAACAGGATTTACAGATACATTGTATGTGAAGGATGAGAAAGATAAAGGAGTCAAGGATCATTCCAAGATTTTGGACTCTAATATTCATTAATATTTTTTCTAAGTGTCATTCTTATTATCTCTAATGTTTGTGATGAACTTGAACAAACAAAAAAACTTCACTAACTGGTGTGGAGTTGGTTTATTTCCCAGATTACAACCCCTGTGTGCAGGATTCACTATCAGCCACAAGGTGGCAAGCTAAGCATCCTTAAATCTAAAGCTCAACTCAGGTCTGGGTGAACTTGACTATTCTTTATAAAGCAAGTTTATAAAGACGGTTTATAAAGCAAGTTTATAAAGACGGTTTATAAAGCAAGAACTTATTCCCCAGTAGTGAATTCTTATGGATATAGCACACACGCTTCTTTCCTAAAAAATGTAGCATCTTTGCAATATATTTCCCCTTGTATAAGGAAACAAGCAGAAACATTTTTTTTTTTTTTCTTAAATAAAACTCAAAACCTATCAGGGCTCTGCTAGCATCCTTTTGGCTTCTTTTAATCACAGCATACATTCTAGACTCCTAATCCTGCCATCCAAGACCCTCTACAAACTGCCTTGAATCTACACTTCTAACTTCACTTTCCTTTACTTTCTTTGAACTTCAAATACATACTACTCCCCAACTCCCAACACACACACTACTGTTTCTTCCTCTCCCTAAACATTTCGGCTCTCAGGGCATAGTCCAACTATGTCAAATTCCATTCAGATGTGTATACCTCATAGTTCACGTTTCCATGATTTTGTGAAAGCTATTGATTCCTTATCTTCTTTATTTTTATTTTATTTTTTGCACCTATTCAATTGAAATGCAAATTTGAGTCTCAGCTTCAAGAGCACTCTTCCAAAGACTTCAGGGTCTTCTCCAGCAGTTAGCTATGATTCTCCTAAGCCCCTCAAAACATTTTTTAGACCATCATCAGAGCTGTCACATTTTATTATGACATTTTTATCTTTTTTCGCCCCAAAAGTTTGTTACCAACAGGGAGTCATGACAGATTTTTTTTTACTCTGTCAGTGACTGTTCCTCACATGGCAGCTCAATGGATGTTGACTAGCTTGCTGAATAAATGAATGAATAAATAGATATTGTATGAAAGCAAGTATTTAATTTTGAGTGTTTATTTTCTATCAGTATGTAGAGTACCCAACACAGTACTTACATTGTTTGAACTTTTATCTATTATTACTGTTGTCATTATAACAGAAATCATTTAAAAGTAAACAAACATGAATTGGTTGCTAACAAGACACAGAAAATACAGCTTCTGCCATGAAGAGGTAAGCCAACGGGACCTAGGGAGATGGCATAACTCAGGGAACAATTAGAGACACAGACAATGTGTGCATATGTAAATTAGTATAACATACTGATATAATAAATTAATTCACTTAATTAATGTAATTAAATAAATCAATAGGTTTCACTGTTGGCACGAGAAGTTTCCATAATTCAGTTGACACATCAAATTTTTTTTCAGCAAATTTACTGATTTTACTGATTTTCCACAAAGATTAACCAGCATATAATATTGATTTTTTTAAAAAAGCTCTCCATCTAGAGCTATGAGAATCTCAGTGGAATTATAATCCCTTCTAATTAAAAGCTTCAACAGGCAAATATGTGTTATTAGGCATTAGGCACCATATGCTGCACTGTAATCTGAACTTGCTAACTTTGTCTCTTTGGTCCTCTAAATAAAACTATTTCCTGATCAATAATTTTTTTTTGTATTTTATCTTCTTGGGTTTAGATCTAAAAGGTTTCCTCTCAAGTTAGTTTGTGCTAGATCTTAATTCTATTTTAATTTTAAATTGATTAAATCAAGTTACTGAACGACTATGAGATACAAGAAAATGGGCTATGCTCTAACATGTGGCATGTGACATGTTATCCCACTTGTTTTTACCTATTATTTTGCTGAAGATCTACTCTGTGCCAGATACTCCTCTAGGAGGAATAATCTAAGGCTCAAAAATATATATAGGTATGCTGGAGTATCTTGTGTACTTGTTGGGAAATCACAGGAAGAAATTCAGCCCAACAGGTTTTGCATAATCTTTTTTGATTCTTTCAGTTAATGCTAGCTACAGGACTGTTTACAGTCTGGATCCCAAATTTGAGAATTTGATCTTTCCTTTAAGTCAAATTTCATAGGAAAGCTACATTATATTGATTTTAGCCAATGTTCCCAAATGAAGCAACTTAAGTCAGCTTACAAATTGCTGTTGACTATTATTGAATACCTACAGTGTGCTAGGCACTATTAATTCAGCTGAAACTCATTAATTCAAGTGAATAACTCAGTCCCCATTAGGAGGGCTCACATTCTACAAATGACCAGGCAAGAGAAAAACATCCAACTGAAAGGCAACAGAACTGGCAGGCACTTTTATCATCTGCTGTTAATTGGAAGAAGTAGAACTTAATTTTATTCAGAATAATGCTTCATCACAGCTTTGGAAAGTAATGAATTCTCAGGGGATCTGAATGTGCTCCTCTAATAAACTTTCTATAAGACATGGCAGATTTATTGAGAGAGGAGAGGGTTCTTCTTATAAAATATTCTGGGCTGTGGAAAGGTAAAATGAAACAAATGTAATCTATGTTTTGGGTTAAAATCACCAGAAAATCATAAAATTATTTTATCTGGCCATCCATAGGCTACTATGAGTTTTAGGTTAAGTATGAGCATAATGGAAAGTTGAGGCATGAAAATGAAGGGTATGCGGAATTGAGTTCCAGAGGGAGTAGGTATTATTTCAAGAGGTCTGAGTGCCACCCTTTGCCATGAAGGAAAACTAATAAATTGATTTTGGGGAGTTAGAGTACTCCCAATATGACTTGATAATGCATTTTTACAATATGACTTGATATTGCATTTTTAAATAACTCCTTCAACAAATATGTATTGGGCGTTTGTCATCAGCTAGGCACTCTGGTAGATACTAGGAATACAATAATCAATGAAATAATTTCATTCCCTTTTCTCAAAGTGTTTAGTCTGGTTTGGGGGGCAAATATTAAATGCGTAAGTGACTACTGACTACTTAATTATAGCCATAATATTAGCTGTGAAATAGTATATTGGGCATTTAGAGTTTGTACAGTGAGTAGCAGGACATATAGTTCAATAGGTTTAGGTGATAATGCAAATGATAAATGTGCTTTACTGAGCATCTATACTCTTCTGGTCATTATGCTATGTGTTTTGCATTATTTCCAATTTTTATAACTATCCTGTAAAAATAAAATACACTTCTGTCACAGACGAGAACACCTGATCTTACAGATTCCATGATGGCAGATGCCATCAAGCCATAGCCTAAGTTATACCATTTTGCCATCTCATCTTCTAAGACTCAGATTGAATGTTACCTATAAGACTCATATTAAATGATACCTTTCTGTGAAACCTCCCTTCTAGCAGCCAATGTTCTCTCTTCTGTGCCTTCCAAAGCTCTTGTTTTAAACTCTATATTTAGAAGTGTAACTGATCTACTTACAAGTCTGACTTGCCCACCAGACAGTAGTCTTCTTGAGGAGGAGACTATGTTTTAACTGTATTGCATTTACTTTTATACCTCCTGCATCCAGCAAGCTCAGTGTTTGACATTTATAAGTCCTCAATAAATATTTATTAAATCATTGTTGAGTGAAATAAATTTGTTTTTATAATCTATAGCAAGAATGCAACACATGGGAAAATAAGGATAGCGTTTCATTTGAAATGTTAAGAAAATATTTGAAAGGCAAATTGTTAGTTAATAAGTATCTAAGACCATGAACCTTGTACACAATATATATTAATTTGAAGATTTAAAATTGACTTTTTTTACTTCCTAAGTATTGATGAACACTATATATGTCAAACAAAATTGTAACTGGGTTTCAACCAAATAGAATTCACCTAGATAGTTTTGCCTTGCACTGCTTTCTCAATCTTGATTTATACTTATCAAAATGTGACATTTCCTGTAATCCATATATACCCCTTATGTACCCATAAGAATTTTAAAAAATTTAAAAAATCAAAAAGTAATGTGATAGAATATACTTTTATAAAGTTACATGTTTATAACAAGCAATGTGTAATAGAATCCATGACCTTTGATCTAGAAGGAACTCCAAGATATCATTTTGTTCAGTCCCCTGTCTTTGAGAAATACTATTCAGACCTGATGGCTGTCATAGACTAAATAATGACTACCATTTAAGTTCCTAACTCCTTGGCGAAAACCAGCATTTTCTATGACTGCCTATGTCTCTATCCAATACTAGCTTCTAAGATAATATAAAATGTAAATTTTTAAAAAAAAGAAAAAAAATTAGGAGCACTCATTTCCTTCTTTGCATTTGGATTCAAAGAGAGAGTCCAATTCAAATTTCCAGCCCCTACATGAAGCCTTCTGGGTTTGCCTCATCTGCAAGTGCCCTCTCCCTTTATATTTTATCACTCAATGCTTATCATAGTTAGCTTGAATATTATACCCTGTATTTTGGAACTGTTTGTGCCATTTGTTTTTTGTTTAAATAACAGTCTATGAGATCTATGAGTCCTTTCTTAAAACTAAATTTTTAACAGCAGTTTTGTCTTATATTTTCTGATTCCTCCAATAGTAGACGTGTCTTGTGTCACACTAACAATGCAAAGAACCTTTAAAATGTATTCTTGGAATAAATAAATATCCAACTCTTTACCTCCCGCCTCAACCCTCCAAACAGCTGGGACTATAGGCATGTGCCACTGTACCTGGCTAATTTTTTATTTATTTTTCGTAGAAATGGGGTCTTGGCATGTTGTTCAGGCTGTTCTCAAACTGCTGGTCTCAAGTGATCCTCTCGCCTCAGCCTCCCAAAGTGCTGTGATTACCAACTTTTATAAAACCACATTTCAATTCCATTTATGTAAGTTTATCTTAAGTAATATTTCTACTAAAATTCATTCATATTGGGTTGCATTCCTTGTACCTAGCACTGTTGCTAGCATATAATAGGCTATAAATACATATATGTTGAATATACAAATGAAGGAAGAATCCAGTTGGCACCTGCGGACTTTTCAAACACATCTGACATTGAGCTATCTCAAAACATAATGGTGAGTAAATGAATGAGTGGTTCTACACCCACAACACATCCACATTTGCAAGGAACACTATGCATAGTACTATTGTGATGTACGTTTTTTTACGTTCACCATAAATGTTGATGTTTCTTTTTTTCAAAAAGCCTGACATTTTTGAGGCCTCCTTCTAACATAATTAGTGAGAAGTAATGACTGGGTGACCTTTTGACAGCAATCCCCAGGGCTGGAAGATATCATGTTTTTTTCAGAACCTGGAATTTTGACTGCAGGCAGCAGCAGTGGGAGCTCACTGAAAGAGCCAAAATGTGTCAGAGCACAGGGCAAAATGGCACAGCTGCCAGGTGAGGTTCAGATGCTATCTGTTTTAGGTTAAAGCAGTGAAAAGGCAGACTCTAAAATCAGTCTTGTTCTTACACTCATGCATAGCTGGCTTTGAGTTCAATAAAGTTTAAGTAAATCAGTTAAATGTATACCAGAATCATTAGAACAACACTCGGATCTTGGTCCTGGCTCTGAGAGGCTCTGAAGTAGCTATGTAACATCTTAGTAGCTATGTGACCTCCTCTGGTAGACACATTTCTCATTGAAATGTGTTTAGAGAACTAGGCTAAAAAAGTGGCTCTCTGTTGTGCTGTGCAGATACACTGAAAGGTCATGTTCATCTGTGAGAATCATTTCAGATACTGATATTAATTATATAATGATTGGAAACCATTTACTTAAAAAAATAAAGGAGAGCAGTTTTAAAAGGAGACAACTCCAATCTCACTCATTTATAGTCTGTGTGTTTGCTTTAAAGGAAAAGAAAAAAGTCAGATTTCAGTTAATGCAACTTCAGTAAAACACAGCCTATTTTATCTAGGTTAGGCCCATTGCAAGTGACCCTAACTGAAGCTGTGACAATAACAGGTGGTTGCAAATGCTCTTCTATGCAGTATTTTTAGGGGTTTTTATAAAAGCTTGGGTATGCTTATAGGCATGAGTTGCCTCTTTATGCCTGTCACAGAGGAAAAAATACTGAGAAGAGTGAACAAGAAGCTGTCTAAAGTCCCTGTCAGCACTGAACTGTGGAGATGTGGATCAGAGTCAACCTCAGGGAACTGACTTTACAGTATCCCTGGAGACACTACACTGAAGGAAGGCTTTAAACCCCTGAAAGATCCCATCCAAGAATGTACTATTCCTTTATTGGGTGAGACTGCAGGGCAGGGGGGTTGCTTAGGAAAGAATAGTAAGAAATATAATTCTTGAATAAGCGTAAAATATCGCTTGTTTTTAACTATTGCCCAAAATAGCACCTCCATTTCTTTTTTATTCTGCATATAATGTCATCTAACTAATATTTACATACGGTTTTTCTTTAATAAAAAGATATTCTTACAGAACTATGCTGAATCATGGCTCTAGGTCTTGAGTTGCCATAACTGTGAAATGGTTTGGGTTAAATATTACCTAAGGTGTCTCCTGAGTACGATACAGTGATTTTCTTAAAAAGACGTGAGTGCCTCGCTGCTGCCACCTGGTGTCAGCTACCTGAACTACAGTTACCAAACTTCACTCTTTCCTGTGTTTGCACATTCTGTCCAATTTAGTGATAATATCACAGTGCAACATGATGATTTTATAAGTTGAAATGGTCTCAACAGATAATATAGTCCACATGACCATGAGACATAAAAATTACATTCTACTTTTAAAGACACCTACAGGTAAATTCTCTAACTTCTTTTATCACCATTTCTGTGTTTCACTACATTTTAAATTCTTCCTGATATTACTCCTTCCTGATATATTCCTCACTATACTGTAAAGCATTCCCTTCAAACTTCAAAATAAAACTAAAATATTTTAATTTATATTGGGTGGAATTAAAAGAACATATAAGTGACCAGCTTGTCCATATACACAGATGTTAATAGAGGCTTCTGACACAGAAAATAGGTCTCAGTCAATACTGTGCGTTCAAATTACCTGTAAAATGTCTCTATTAGCTGGAAGCATGGGCTGTCAAAAGTAGTAGAATAGGTAATTATCATGATTATAGGGATTTGGGTTTAAATATATCAGTTATTTGCTGTATAACACTGTAAAGATTACTTAATTTTACTAAGTCAGTTTCCATTTGCACATAGGTAAAAAATTTTACACCTCATGGAACTTTGAAAATTAAAGCAACTAGAACATAATAGTGTCTAATAAATGTTAGAAAACTCTGTGAGTCATACAGAGCACTATAGATGCCCCTGAACGAAGGTTTCCAACCCTTAGAAAAACAGCACAATACCTAGAACATAGTATGTGCTCAATACATAATTGTTGAATGAATGATTGATTATTACTCATATACAAGTGTTAGATTGTAAGGTTTCCTTGACAGGCTTTGATGCTGTACCTCAAATTTATATAGGAGGTGGATCTGATCACAAAATGGGTGCTTATGAGAATAGGACCCAGATCATTTAACACATTACTATGGATTACATTTAGTTGTATTCATGTGAGCTTTCCCTACAAGCCTATGAAATCCTTGAAGCAGTAACTATATTTTAAATATCTCTATATCTCCCATACTGACTATAATGATCATCAAATGTGACATATGCAATAAATATATCATTCAATAGAGTATTGTTGACACCAACGTAACTACCATTTCTATGTTAAATTTAACATGATGAAGTAATTTTTGTTTTTTTGAGACAGAGTCTTGCTCTGTTGCCCAGGCTGTAGTGCAGTGGCGTGATCTCGGCTCACTGCAACCTCTGCCTCCTAGGTTAAAGAAATTCTCCTGCCTCAGACTCTGCAGTAGCTGGGACTAAAGTCGCATTCAACCATGCCCAGCTAATTTTTTAAAAAATTATTTTTACTAGAGATGGGGTTTTACCATATTGGCCAGGCTGGTTTTGAACTCCTGATCTCAAGTGATCCACCTGCCTCGGCATCCCAAAGTGCTAGAATTACAGGCATGAGACACCATGCCTGGTCTGAAGTAATTATTTTTATCTTATGTCATAAAAAAATGAAACTCTAGGCAAGTAGAATCAGAAGCTCTTTCCCAGATATATACTATTGGTTTTAACTTTTAGTAAAATCAAATAGCAGCAACTCCTTCACAAGTATCTACACAAATTGGGGTCAAAAATGTTTGCATTTCCTAAGAAGAGCAGATAATGCCCAGTGAATACAATTGTCCCTCTCTCTCATCTACCTGGTGACTTGCAAAACAGCTTTGTTTGTCTAACTGTATGGGCAGGACCTATAGGTAAAAAGTTGAATATATAGAAGATTTAAGCACTAAGGTTTTAAAAGGCTCCCTGACTTCCTAAGATTTGAGTTATTGTAAAAAAAAAAAAAAAAAAAAAAAAATCAGAGGAAATCCTCTGTCACAACGTGACTAACTGAATTGATAACTGATTATATAAGAGAAGTGTGTTGAAACTGGACTGTGTAGTTTCAGAAAAGCACAGTTGTTTGTAGTCAAGAGGAAGGCCATCATACTGCCACAGTTCCTCTAACCTTGTTCCACTTTGAAGTGGATTGCAGGGTAAATTTTTTAAAAACTGTACTAAAAAAAAAAAACCCTGATGCAGTCCTTTCTCGGGTCTGCAGAATGAAGAGGGTCAGCTTTACTTAAGTGATTGGCTTCCTGTTTTTCTTAATTATACAAAATGAGGACAATGCAAAACACAGCTGGTGGAAACTCAGATGTTGCTCAAAGCTTGAAACACATAACAACTTTGTGATGAAAAACAGAAAATACTTGCTGGTGAGGGAAGAGCAGCAGTGACACATTTCCAGTGGTATACTTACTACAGCTGAAAAACCAACTTCACCTCAAACAATAAAACAGGGTGAAAGTCTTGCTGTGGAGTATAAATGCTAGCCTTTAACTTAGTCACACAAGCGTTGTTGAAAGAATAGAAAGGAAGAATGGAAGAAAGGCATAAAAAGAAGGTACTGAATATCTGGTTTATAGATGATTATTATTATAATGCCTAAAGGATGACAAAGGATTTCTTCTGTATATCTGAAAATTCAAATTACTGTAGGCAATAAGAAAGCAAGCTGGAAAGTATGCTACTGGATGACAAATCAATTGTGTCTAGGGAAGAAGAGGTTATATTGCTTAACCAGGATTTGGAACAAATATTAAGTTCTGTGTGACAATAAAGAAATTATCACATATTTGTAATTTATATGTGATCCCTTGATGGATCCTCAATCATCTTTCAGGCTGAGTTAAAGTATAACCTCCTCTTTAATACCTTTTCCAAAAATTAGGCTGAAATAACACATCTTCTTTTCACTTCCTTAGGGTTGAATAGCACTTGACAAACTATTAAAATTAGTTGTATATATATCTGCCATACTGTTAAAGTATAAACTTCTTGAAAGTAGTAGCTGTTACTTAATCATTTTTATAATTCCCTAGCAATTGGTATCACACAAATCCTTAGGAAATGGTCAATAATTATGTCAGAAAGATGTCAGAATAGGAAGTTTTAGGCTCTACTCCTCCTTACAGAAAGTTCAGCAAGCAACTATCCACTGACAAGATCATCCTTCTGAAAACCCCAATACATGAAAACAAGCCTGAAACACCTGTGTGGCTCTACTGAATGAAAATCTAAGAAGGGTAAGAAGACTGGCCTTAATCTAACTGTGCTGCTTCTCCCACTCCCCCAAGTCAGCACAAATTCAGAGAATATCTTCCTGGGCCCAGTTTCTTCATGGGCAAAAGAGAACTGGAGGCAGTCATATACCATACCTAGCATTCCTAGATGCTTCTCAGGAAGCCCACTTTGGTTTTACCTCATAGGAAACACTAGAGGAAATGGCATGGCTAAACCACCTGTAGTCAGGTAGAAACAAAGAAAGGAATCATACGTGATAAGTAACCAGTGCATGAATCTTGGTGGTACTTCTGTGTTCCTGTGACACCAGATCAGAAACACCAACCAATCTCTGGCTAAGCATAGTGGCTCACGCCTGTAATCCCAGCACTTTGGGAGGCCAAGGCAGGCAGATCACATGAGGTCAGGAGTTTGAGACCATCCTGGTCTACATGGCGAAACCCCATCTCTACTAAAAATACAAAAATTAGCCAGACATAGAGGCATGCCTGTAATCCCAGCTACTTGGGAGGCTGAGGCATGAGAACCGCTTGAACCCTGGAGGTGGAGGTTGCAGTGAGCCAAGATCGTGCCACTGTACTCTAGCCTGGGAGACAGAGCAAGACACCATCTCTAAATAAATAAATACACACAAAAATAAATAAAGGCAGCCAACCTGTAAAGCTGAACTGGTCACCTTCAGAAACATGTTGGGATGCTCAATCTAACTTCTGTACATAGATGGCTAGTGTCTATGCCCAGCCTTAGAGCCTACCCCAACAAACCTGCCCAGGCCAAGAGACTCCCATCTTTGTGCATTGCAGAGAAGCAAAGGTGCTAGATTGGCTTAACCTGGGAAGTCACTTAGCCAATAACCTTACCCAGGCAGGGAGATTTCCATTTCTATGCATTTCAAAGAAGCAAAAAGCTAGATGAGCTTGACCCAGGAGGAAAAATAGCTACTCAATTCAACCAAAAGCCTATCCCATGGCTCCACCTGACAGGGAGGCAATCTTTAATTATAAAATTCTAAGGAGTATAACCTATTGTCCCACCTATCTTGAAAAGTATCTCCCTTTAACCTTACAGCCTAGCCTGCAGCCCTGCTCAACTGCAAATCTCAAAGAACAAAATTGTCCAGCCAGAGAATACATCCTATTACCAGCCTGACCAGAAGTAATAGCAGTACCTAACCAGAAGCTTTGTCTGACAGCAGTGCCCAGCCAGTGGTCTCACTGAACAACAGAGGTCAGCCAGCAGCCCTGCCAATATCAGAGCAAAGGCCAACAGGAAAACTCACAATAAACTCAGTCTGGGGTCATCATGAGCTGGTCCTTCCAGAATCACAAGCTACACTAAATAGTGAAGGTCTAGCCCTGCCAAAGAACCCCTGGAAAGGCCATAGCAGGGGCTGTATCCTCAAATGAAGGAACAACATACAAGAACAAAAGGATTATGAAAAATCAGGGAATCATGACACCTCAAAAAGAAACTAATACAGTTCCAGGATCAGAGTCCAAAGAAATGGAGATATATAAATGACTGACAAAGAATTCAGATTAATACTCAAAGTTCAGTGAACAATAAGATTATATGGATAGAAAATTTAATAAAATTTGGAAAACAATACATTAAAAGTGAGAAGTTTGACAAATAAATAGAAATAGTAAAAAAGAACCAGATAGAAATCCTAGAGATGAAGAATATAACGACTAAACTGAAAAATTAATTATAAAGTTTCAACAGCAGACTTGATCAAGAGGAAGAAAAGATCAGTGTATAGTATGGAATGATGGTTCTGAGAAGAGAGGTCATATTGCTCAATTAGTATTTAAAACAGATCTTAAATGTTGTTATTCATGTGTCCTTTGGGCAATTTCTTTTTGTTCTACCATACGCACTTAAGATTGAGGCCAATTATGGGGGAACAAAAAGATAGAAGAAGACTGAGTCACTAACACTGTGAAGCATTTTAGCCCTTGACTGGACACCTGGGCTTTGCTGTGAGATATAAATGAACATCCACTTTACCTAAGCTACCTCTATTTTGGTTTCCTGACAGTTGGTAGCAATGCATAATTCCAGCTAATCACCTGTGTTGATATTTGTGTTCTCAGCTCAGTTGGGTGAGGTGGGGTGGTGAATAGCTGGGTGGAGTTCTGAATGTTGGAAAGGATGAAGTTTCAAATAATTAATAACCAAAAAATTAGCTAGGGACCTGTTAATCTGTATTTGTAGAACAAAGATGGATTCTATGTTATGGCATATAGTGCCTTCCAGAACTAGTCCCTACATAACTCTCAGTCTCTAAATATATTCAGTTACTCATAAGACCCTCCCCTATCAACGTGCAGTTTCATGTCTCCTTGCCATTGATTATGTTCTCCTCTGCCCACTTCTTTATCTGGCTTATTCTTGTTCAGGATTCGGTTCAGGTGTTATCTCCTACAGGCAGGTCCTCCTGTCTTCCTTTCACAGGTTAGGTATTTCACCCTTGTTCACCTGCAGCACTCAGTGCACACTTTTGACTTATATATGATCTCACTTAATTATAATTTTTTGTTATGGTGTCTGTCTCTCCTCTCTAAATTGTGAGCTGCCTGAAAGATAGGATAGTGTGCATTCATCAGTTATTATTTTCAGTGCCTGGCACATAGTAGGTGCCGCGTAGTACCATCTGGTACACAGTCTGTACCGTATAAGAACAACATAGTTAGAATCACATCCCATCACTGATTCTCCCTTCCACCTTAGGAGAGACCTAAAATCCACCCCTTGTCAATTTCTAGAGCCTAGATCTGCCCTGAACCCCATGACAGAAGACAGTTCCTTGATTTCCATTACTCTTGTCTCTAAGGACATCTTCCTTTCTCCTTTCCCTTCCCCTTGATCATCTCAGTTTAGAAAATATATTTTGGTGCCTACTTGGCTACATAGATGCTGGACTGGAACTGTGTCTTAAAATTAATTTGTCAAAAAAATTTCCTTTGCATTTTATTCTATCCATTTCTGCCAATTTCTTCAGAGAGCGAAGTTATCTTTGTGACTCAAAGCTTGAGGACTAAGAAAGGGGGTTGGAGGAAAATCTGTCTTTTGACATTTAAAAGTATTTGCTAAAATTAGAGAACAGTTAGCACTTCTGTTTAATAGTGAGATGAGGCTACACACATTTATGAACATCCAAAATATCCTAGCTCTGTGTTCCTACTGGCCACACATACCTATTCTATAAAAGGGAGTAAATAAAAAGAAAAGAGATACCCTGTTTTGTCATCAACACAGAGTTTAAGCTAAGAGGTATGCTGTTTCTTATTTTGAATAGTTGTTTTTTTCCTCTCACTCCCTTACCTCCTTTTATTCCTCTTCCTTTTCTTTCTCTTGTTTTTTTCCCATCTCCTCTTTTTCCTTTTCTTGTTTTCTTTCATCTTCATTTCCATCCCTTTCTCCATCCCTATCTCATTTTATTTCTCTTTCTTTTCTTTCTCCTTCCACATCCATGCCTCTTCTTCTTCTTCTTCCTCCTCCTTCATCTTTTCCTTCTCTTGTATTCAGAAGACACCTAAGACTATATTACATTCATTTCACAGTACAGCATCCCAACAGAACTGTTACAATGAACTACTATTTATGAAGAGACAAACGCCATGCTCCGTCTCTACTATGTCTACTTCTTGGTGTTTCGACATGGCACCCTCCCCTCCTCCTGCTCACCAAATGTCAAATGCCAGTGTGTACTGTCTCCTTTCTGTACATTGTTAGTGCCTTTTCTCTATGAAGCAGCAGCACACTTTTTTTTCTACAGTTTCAGGAGTGGTGACATGTAGATATAAAAAGCTGCCAAATTCTAGTTATAGCTAATAGTATAGATATGGAACAACAGATTAAGTGGTGTGGATATGAGATGGATAGAAAGTTTGATTTTCAAACATGCTCATAACTTTAGGGAACAGACAGAAAACAAGCATGAAAGACATGGCAAACCATGGCTGAGTTTTTAAAATGGGAACATTTGGGGTTTACTAATAACTACTTTCACTTACTGCATACTCTTTATGTATCAGGCACAACTCTGGATAGCTCTTTTGCTTCTTGTCAGTTTGATTAGGTACTTACAACAACTCTTTGAGGTAAATACTTCCATTCTCATTTTGCATGGAGAGAACTGAGACTCTGAGGCATTAAGTGGATTCTAGATTTAAATCTACATATTTTAAAATCTGATGTCTTCTTGAAGTGTAGGTTCAAGCTACTACAACATCACTTTTGCTGCATTCCATTGGCCAAAGCAAGTCATTAGCCAGGCCATTTTCTAGAGATAGATAATAGATACCACCTCTTAATAGAAAGTACTATAAAGAATTGTAATCATTTTTGTAATCTACTACATTAGATTTTAAAATATCCTACCTTAAGCCACATACATTTATGATAGTGTTTCTCAAATACCACCATTCAGGTAAAGAACTAAATGCTATTGGAAATACAAGCATTCTCTTGGAATAGGAAAAATATATTTAAAATAAAAGCAAATATTCAATTTCTATTAAATCAGAGGAAAACCAGATGTCATGGGGAGGAAAAGCTGCCCATGACTCTGGGTGTTGTTATGACACTGCCCATTTCTCCTAATAGTAAAAATGTTCATCCATAACAATCATTCATCTTCATGCTCCAGACTGGCAAACTCTGAGTCAGGCACAAAACTTATGAATAACTGAGAAGAACTATGAAGACTTCTCAAAGACAGCTGTGTTGAGAGATTCATAGAATATGTTAGCCTGAAAGGTACTTAACTATTCAACCAACTCCTTTATTTCACAGAAAGGAAGTGAGGACTAGGGAGGGGCAAAACTTGTTCAGAATCACACAGCAAGTCAGGAGTGAGAGAACTGAGACTCCAGATGTCTTATATTTCCATTCATCTTTCTTCCATGACTCAGTGTTCCCACTCCCCTGGGTGGTTGATTGGGTGAAACAGTGTCTGACAGAGACACAAACAGAATGGGATTCAGGAAAAGGCAGGTATCATTCCCCAAACTGCTTTTCCTCAGCAAAGAGAAGAGGAAGGTCTCTATACTCGTACTGTTACACAGTTTATATCTTGAAAATAATGTTACAGGGCCTGTATTATTCCCCTAAACTAATATTTCTCTTAAGCAGAGAAAAAAAAAAACCCTAAACTTCTTAAACAGTAATGCTAAACCAACACATTCTTCCTTTTTGAACAAGACTTAAGCTATACTTGTTCTAAATTTCACTATTTGGGATCTTGATACCAATTATACTTTTATATTTTATAGAAAATTAAAGAACCAAGCTAAAGCTCCTTAAAATCTTTGCCTGCACTTTGAATGTTGTCTATAATGATCTTAGACATATGTTAACACTCATAAATCCATCTAGAAGAAAATTCAGGTTAGCACATACTTTACTATGCCTGCTATCACAGTGAAAGATGCAGAGGTCCATAGCAGTCCACATTTTCTGCCCGTTGGTCATCACTTCAGTGTGCTCTTGGCATCTCAATTATGGAATATCCTACCATTCTTTCTTGAAAGGTGCTCTTGCTTCTTTGTTGCCTATCTCAGTGACTGGAACGACCATCTCCCCACTTGCCCAAGCCAGAGACCTGGGCATTATCTGACTTTTCCCATTGTTTGTTTTTCCACCCTTAACCAGCATCTACCCAGTCAACTAATTGCAAGTTTATCCAACTACACTCTGTCAATTTGTTTTTGAGATCACCCCTTCCCACACTGACTCTGTCTCTATAAAACTTCCCTGACTAGAAGCATCGTCAGCTTTCTGCTAAAGTACTGATATACTCCTATGATTGGCTGCCCTGCTCTAAGCTGGGTTCCTTTAAAATCCATTTTCTCTCACTGCCACTAAAATTATCTAATTGAGCTAACCAGATCTTATCACTGGCTTTGTAAACACCTTCAGTGTCCCATACATTCAGGATAAAAATCTGAGCTCCTTAGCAGTCCTTACAAGCCTCTCTGAGATCCTACCCCTCTCCACATTTCTAGCTTAATCTTCTGTAACTCTCCATTTTACTAATATTAAATTACTTATACTTCCTTCTGATTGTGCATGCCTCCCCCACACCCCCCATGGAGCACTCACACATTCTCCTCCCCTCCCTCAACTGTTCTTTTCTTAGTTACCTCCTATTTATCAAACTTAGTTCCAACATGGATTCTTCCAGACAGCTTGGTATTATCCTTCCATTCCCAGACTGGGTAAAGCGGAATGATTCCTCCCAATTGATTCTGTACAACATTCCCTCATAGTACTTTTCATGTTAAATATATCTTTACAAATTTTTGTGGGTACATAGTATATATATTTATGGGGTACATGAGATATTTTTGATACAGGCATGCAATGCATAATAATCACATCATAGTAAATGGGGTATCTAACATCTCAAGTATTTATCCTTTATGTTACAAACAATCCAATTGTACTCTTTTCGTCATTTTAAAATGTACAATTGAATTATTATTGAATATAGTAACTTTGTTGTCCTATACTACATATTCATCAGTGTTTATGTGCCTCTCTCTCACAAACTGTAGGCTTATTGAGACTTGAGATTATTTCTGCCAATCCACATCTAGTATAGTATTTCTCAACTCTAGCTAAACAGTGGAATCACTGGGAAATTTAAAAAAATATATATCCCAATGCTCAAGCTTCACTCTAACCTATTTAGAATCTCAGAGGCAGAGCAAGACACACTCCTTGCCTAAGACTTTGAACCTGGCTGTTTCCTCTTCCTGAAAAGCTCTTTTCCATGTGGCTCACTCCCCTTGCTTTAAGTCTTTGTTTCAGATGTCTCTTTTTCAAAGAGGTCTACTCTAGTCACTCTATTTAAACTTATTAACACCTTTCCTGTAAGCTTTCCAATCCTTTAATTAACAGCATATATCATTCGGCCATATAATACAATTCAGTTTTTCAATATGGTTATCGTTTACTGTCTGCCTTCCCAAATGCAGAAATAATCTATTTTGTTTACTAATATGGCATTAATACCTGCCACATAATAGGTGTTTATCTATCTTTCTACCTATCTATATCTATTTTTCTATCTTTCTCTAAAAAGAATGAATTATATTTATAATCTGTTTTTAGCAGAAGCAGATGTTTATGAAGTCCTGAAAGCCTGCAGAAGTGAAGCTGATTAATTATGCTTCTAGGAATCAGAAAATGCTTCACTGAGGAGATGATGATCAAGCTGAGCCTTGAAGGATTTTCTAGACAGAGAAAGAGGGTAAGTTATTGAAAGAAAGTGTCTAGGTAAGCACCAAACTCAGAGTGCAACACATTGAAGTCACTTAATAAGGTCCTGTTAACATGAAAAGACAATTCAGGCAGAGGGAACAGCAAGTGCACAAAAATGAAAAAAGGCATAAACTCTTTGGGATGGGTGAGGTATGTCAGTAATGAAGATAAAGATTGAATTGATAATTTTTGGCTAAATTAGATAATTTATTTATTAGATCATTTATTTCTGCAAATGACACAAATAATCTACATGGATTTTTAGTATCTTAATTCTTGTAGATTTCTCTACAATATTAAAAACTGTTAGAGCTGCTTACTATCATTGATATACTTATGACTCATATCTTCTTATTAGTTTTCATATATACTTTGTGATATGGTTTGGCTGTGTCCCCATCCAAATCTCAACTTTAATTGTATCTCCCAGAATTCCTGTGTGTTTTGGGAGGGACCCAGGCAGAAGTAACTGAATCATGGTGGCCGGTCTTTCCCATGCTATTCTTTGATAGTGAATAAGTCTCAAGAAATCTGATGGGTTTATCAGGGGTTTTGGCTTTTTCTTCTTTCTCATTTTTCTCTTGCTACTGACATGTAAAAAGTGCCTTTCACCTCCCATCATGACTCTGAGGACTTCCCAACCATGTGGAATGGTATGTCCAATTAAACCTCTTTTTGTTCCCAGTTTGGGGTATGTCTTTATCAGAAGTATGAAAATGAACTAATATGGTAAATTGGTAACAGAAGTGGGATGTTGCTGAAAATATACCCAAAAATGTGTAAGCGACTTTGGAACTGAGTAACAGGCAGAGGTTAGAACACTTTGGAGGGCTCAGAAGAAGATAGGAAAATGCGGTAAAGAATTTCCTAGAGACTTGTTAAATGGCTTTGCCCAAAATGCTGATAGATATATAGACAATACGGTCCAGGCTGAGGAGGTCTCAATGGAGACGAGGAACTTGTTTGGAACTGGAGTAAAGGTAACTGCTGTTATGTTTTAGCAGAGACTGGCAGCATTTTGCTTCTGCCCTAGAGATCTGTGGAACTTTGAACTTGAGAGTGATGATTTAGGATATCTGACAGAAAAAAAATTTAAGCAGCAAAGCATTCAAAAGGTGACTTGGGTGCTGTTAAAAGCATTCCATGTGAAACGGAGCATAAAAGTTCAGAAAATTTGCAGCCTGATGATACAGTAGAAAACAAAAATCTTTTTTTTTTTGAGGAAAAATTCAAGCTGGCTGCAGAAATTTGCATAACTATTCAGGAGCCAAATGTTAATCCCCAAGACCACAGGGAAAATGTCCCCAGGCCATGTCAGAGACCTTCACAGCAGCCCCTCCCATTACAGGCCCAGAGGTCCAGGAGGAAAAAGTGGTTTTGTGGGCCAGGCCCAGGGTCCCCGTGCTGTGTGCAGCCTAGGGACTTGGTGCCCTGTGTCCCATCCACTCCAGCTGTGGTTGAAAGGGACGAATGTAGAACACAGGCTGTGTCTTCAGAGGGTGGAAGCCCCAACTCTTGGCGACTTCCATGTGATGTTGAGCCTGTGGGTGCACAGATGTCAAGAATTGAAGTTTCAGAACCTCTACCTAGATTTCAGAAGATGTATGGAAATGCCTGGATGCCCAGGCAAAAATTTGCTGCATGGGTGGGGTCCTCAGAGAACCTCTGCCAGGGTGATATGAAAGGGAAATGTGGGGTCAGAGCCCCCATACAAAGTCCCTGCTGGGGCACTGCCTAGTATAGCTGTGAAAAGAGGGCCACCATCCTCCAGACCCCAGAATGGAAGATCCATCGACAGCTTGCACTGTGTACCTGAAAAAGCCTCAGACACTCAATGCCAGCTGTGAAAGCAGCCAGGATGGAGGATGTATCCCGCAAAGCCACAGAGGTGGAGCTTCCCAAGACCATGGGAACCCACCTCTTGCGTCAGTGTGACCTGAATGTGAGACCTGGAGTCAAAGGAGACTTTGGAGTTTTAAAGTTTGACTGCCCCACTGGATTTTGGACTTGCATGGGCCCTGTAATCCCTTTGTTTTAGCCAATTTATCCCATTTGGAATGGCTGTATTTACCCAATACCTGTACTGCCATTGTATCTAGGAAGTAACTAGCTTGCTTTTGACTTTACAGGCTCATAGGCAGAAGGGACTTGCCTTGTTTCACATGAGACTTTGCACTGTGGACTTTTGGGTTAATGCTGAAATTAGTTAAGATTTTGGGGGACTGCTGGGAAGGCATGACTGGTTTTGGAATGTGAGGACATGAGATTTGGAGGGGCCAAGGGTGGAATGACATGGCTTGGCTGTGACCCCACCCAAATCTCAATTTGAATTATATCTCCCAGAATTCCCACATGTTGTGGGAGGGACCCAGAGGGAGATAATGGAATCGTGGGGGCTGGTCTTTCCTTTGCTATTCTTATGATAGTGAATAAGTCTCAAGAGATCTGATGGGTTTATCAGGGATTTCCACTTTTGCTTCTTTCCCATTTTTCTCTTGCCACTGCCATTTAAGAAGTGCCTTTCACCTCTTGCCATGATTCTGAGGCATCCTCCGCCATTTGGAACTATAAGTCTGATTAACCCTCTTTTTGTTCAAAGTTTTGGGTATATCTTTATCAGCAGTGTGAAAATGAAGTAATACACCTTGCATTATTAGTGTGTGTGTGTGTGTGTGTGTGTGTGTGTCTTTCTTTTCTACACAACTAATCCTAACCTTTGGTAGTATAAAATGGGTCCCATGATTTTTCTTTTGTAAAAATATAGTTTTTTCAATAAGACCTTAACCAACTGCACTTTTATTTAAAACTCAGTAATACACAGTGCCAAAAGTTTATGGCTTCCTGTGAGAAGCAGTATAAAAACTACTGTGGTTTTTGCTGAAGAAGAAAGAAAAACTTTCAATAGTTCCATTGCTAAACTATAATGAAAGATTAGTAGTAATTGATAATGCATTGAAAAGAGGGGAGGGAGAACATTCCAAGAATAGAATATATGTGCAAGGGCCCAGAAGCATGAGAAAGAATGACCAGTGTGAAGATGTTAAGTATATGTTGCTATAATATGATAAAAATATGGGGAGATTGGCAAGGTGAATCTGTGGGATATGGATAAGTTGTTTAAGTGATAAAGGTTATGATATGCCGTGGAGTTTGGACTATATCATAAAGTATTGGGCAGCCATAAACTAGGAAAGTATTCAGGAAGTAGGTAGAAGAACAGACCAGTTAAGTGATTCCTATAAGAATAATTTAGGCAAGGGATGATAAAGGGCTAAATTAAAGCAATGTTAATGCAGACAGAGAATAACAGATGGAGGCATACTTGACAGTACTTGGTGGCTGGTAGAATGTGGGGGCTGATGGAGAATGAGATGTCTGGGATAAATCCCAAATTTCTGGTTTGAGCAGCTGAGTGCCTGGAAGGTGCCACTCACCATAAAAGTGAGTATAAAAGAAGGAGAGAAAAGATGATGAACAAGTTTTGTGCATGTGAAGTTTGAGATCCTGTAGAATATGTCTTGTTGGCAGACTTCTAGAACTCAGGGGAGGAACTGGGCTACTGATTTAAATGAGGAAATAGTATGAGAACCTTCAATCCTCAGAAATCGATTAAAGTGTGTATTTCCAAATGTAATATACCAAGGGTTTGCAGTAATAGGCTGTGGGTTTCATCAAGCCTCAGACATTTTCCTGGATCATAAATAATGCTTAATATATGGAGAAAAAATGTGTATTAAAACAAATATAAATAATCTAAGGTCTGGACTGTAAAATTTGCATGGATTTTTAAGATAAACCCAGTCTCCAAACAAATTGCTAACTCTTTCACTTGTACTTACAGTCTTAATCTCACACTACATTACCTCTTACAGAACTCTTGAAACATGTGTTCGCCCTCCTCTGTCTTTGGTCCTCTGGTGGAAACATTTAAACAAGACTATATTAAAGCAGTTCACAGGCTCTGTGTGATTTGGGTCCCAGTGAGCAGCCCATTCAAGAGGTCAACCTATAAGGATTCAACACACCTTCTAGCTGCGAGTAAAAGGCAGCAAGCTGCTGCTATATTCTCATTCAGCTCTGTCTCCTCATATTTTGAAAGACTGAAAGAATCCCCATTGAAACACTAAAATGTGGAAAGGAACAGCAAGCTATTTGGACATTATAGTTCCTTTGGCATGAATATAGTATTTGGGTTTCAATTTCATCCTTACTCTATGCAAGATAAATCATTCACTTCAATTCACTTTAGGAGTTGCCTGCTAAGGGGTCAGATGCTTCTTTTATATTCAGTTGTTACCTGCTGTCTGCAAAATACATATGATAAAGTATAAAAATTCCTTTTACCATCAGGTAGCCTAAATGTAAAGAATACTCAGAATACTGTGTTCAACTAATAGAGTTTCAGTAGTGGAGAGGGTATTTTCAGAAGTGCTAACACCAGTTAATGAAAGATCTTCTCTTTGAGAGAAGCATGAAAAAGCCATTCTGTCTTTACACAAAATGACTCCAGTATTTGTGGTTAAACAGCTGCTCTCCTTTTTTTTTTTTTTTTTTTTTTTTTTATGGTGGAACTCATTATTTTATTTCCTTTTACAAATATTTGATGAATTGAAGAACCACGTTAGCAAACAATAATTATGAGAAGTTCAGTAGTCTTTTTTCAGTTTGGAACTTGCCTTTATTGGCCTATGATATAAATTATGACATGAATACAAAAGACATTCCATCTTTGGAAGTCTGGTGGAGTCAGTTTTTCTCTCTCTGATTTTCCTCATTCCAGCCAGGTCTTTCTTAATAAATGAAAATCTCATTACCATATACTATATTTATTTCCTCTATAAACCATTCTTGTGATTATTCCTCCAGCATTAGGACTATATATATACATTTTCATTTTCCCTAAAGGAACATGGAAAGAGGGTAAAAGTCATTTTAAAGAAATTATTGGGCACAAACTATGGGGCAACTCTGCTAAGCTATTACTGAAATTTAATTTAACTTTAAAAATATGATAGACATTACTATTCCAACTTTATAATGTCTCTCATGCAAAATCTATGCTGAATTTCAAGAAAAATCTCAGTATTAATTATTTTTAAAAGTTAATTTAACATCCGTAATTCCAGCACTTTGGGAGGCCGAGGTGGGTGGATCACAAGGTCAAGAGATCAAGACCATCCTGGCCAACATAGTAAAACTCCATCTCTACTAAAAATACACAAATTTAGCCGGGCATGCTGGCATGCAAATGTAGTCCTAGCTACTCAGGAAGCTGAAGCAGGAGAATCGCTTGAACCAGAGAGGCAGAGGTTGCAGTAAGCCGAGATTGCACCACTGCACTCTAGCCAGGTGACACAGTCAGACTTGGTCTCAAAAAAGAAGAAGAAGAAGAAAGAAAAGAAAAAAAGCTAATCTAGCCATCTTTTAAGGGAAGACTGTTTTAAAAATATCAACATTGATTTAGTGCTCATATTCACAAAGAAATTAGAACTCTCAGTTAAAGTAACTGGAATCTAATAGAAAGTGGCAGGACTATGAATTAAACTCAGGCCTGTCAGATAAGAAAGAAAGGCTAGCAAGATAAAGTTAGGTGAGACGAACTATAGCTTTGAATTCTATCTGAGAAGTTGAATTTTATTGAATAAATACTTGAAAACCAGGATAAGTTCTTGAGTAGAAATGCAAGGTAATGAAAATTATACTTTAGAAAGATTCATTAAGTTTATCAGGGACTTGAATTGCAGGGATAAAAATTATACTAATCTTGAAGGTGGTAAATAAGTACATATTTTTTAACTTAAAATGTATATGTATTTTACTACTAAAAAGTCCTAACTACTACAGCGTTAGGACTATATATATATTTTTAGGGAAAACTCTTTTAACTTAAAATACATATATATTATATATGTATGTATATGTATATATGTATTTTAAGTTAAAATACATATATATAATATATGCATACATATACATATGAATACATACATATGTAATATATACATACAAATACATACATATATACACAATACATCTATACATGTATTTTAAGTTAAAAGAGACAATGTTTTCCAAAATAATAATAATACTATAATTAAGGAAGTATAACCATAATTACATGGTGGCAATAAATTATGGGCCAGTTACAGATATAACATTGTGTTTATTCATATATATTAACATCTATAGCTCTAGCTATATGTCTAGCAATGAATCACAGCAGCAAAGAACTGAGGGGTAACTTTACAACCTTCCTACTATAGAAAAGGCTATTTCATAAATTATGAGACTAGATGTCCTGTTCAAATAAGGTCAAGATGAACAAAAAGAGGCTTGAATGGGAATGGCAGAAAGTCGGATTTAAATTCAACACAATCTTATCCTTGCGGGTTAGTACAGGTGTTGCAGTAAGTAGTTCAGCTAAGGGTCAGGTGTCTTCCTGATTCTCTTTCATCTTTCCTAAAGGAGCTGCCTAATATCAGATGCTGTCAAGAGTAAGAAATGTCAATTTCATGGTTTTGCTTATGCTTGACCCAATAAAAGAAAGTAATGAGAACTTCAAGCTTCCTTTTGAGGTCTGTTCTAACCTGATGATTTTGTCATTTTTATGATTCATTTCATCATTGAAATACTCAGAGTGGTGGCAGATCCTATCAATGACAGTTCAGTGGTCCCAGATCTTTCAATTCCAACTAAAATAAGATTGTTCTTAAGTGTATCTGAAAGCAGCATGGCCGATCTGCTTCACGTGGCAGCATATGAATATAAGCATTTGGTTCTAATTCCACCCACCACTGCTCCCTCTCCTTGTTGCTTTTAAAAGCAACTGCTATCACAGACACAGAAGATATGTCACTATGAACAAATGCTTTGTTTGAAAGAGCTGCATTTCATGTCTGTCATCTCCTTACAGTAAAACTCAAGTCCACTTTCAGGCAACTCCAGTGAAATGAAAAGACAAATTCTTACAAGGTCCATTTTTGTTTTAAGGGTTAAGTCGAACAGAAAAACTTTCTACCTTAACATACCCTAATGTTATGTTTTTTGACTATAAGTTTGATGTATGCAAAAGAATACATGCAATGTAAGGGAAAGTCTTGAAGCACAGTAATGAAATTAGTATCAACTTTAAAATCTGAATGATAAATATTCTTGTATGGGTTCTGCTTCATTCTTGTATCTCTGTATCTCTTATGATTTAACAACTCTCCTAAATTTCTTAGCACTCCTTTATTCATTGTATGGTTTTAGTATACATATACAAATCCACCCCAAAATATTAATATATTGTTCAAATGTGCTTGTTTTTGACCTTCATAAAAATGTTATCATACTATATATCATTTTCCTTGACTTGCTCAACATTATGATTCCATTCGATTTTATGTTTCAAAGATTCATTCATGTTTATTTTTAATGCTATATATTATTCTATTATGTGAATATTCCATAAATTATATTTTATTCTCTTGTTGATATAAATTTGTATTGTGTTCACATCATGTTTTACTTTTTTCTTTTAAAAACAAAGCTACTATGAGCAATGGACATTTACAATAATTTTTCTATGGTATATATATCTAGGAGTAAAACTGCTAAGTCATAATGTTCAGCTTTATAAAATAATGTCAATTCGTTTTCTAAAATGGTTACACCCACCAGTAGTATAAAATAAACAACCCCAATAGCATTTTACAGTATCAGGCTTCCTAATTTCATACCTTTGTAATTGAGTATAAAATGATATCGGGCTTAAATTGGATTCCTTTCTTATATGTGAGGGCTGGCATTTTGTTATACTATGTATGTATTCACTATTTGTTTACCTTTTCTTTTGAAATGTGTGATGATGTCTGCTGACCATTTTTCTGTTGTATTATTTATATTTATTTTTATTGACCTACAAGAGTTCTTCATATATTCATAGCTCAATATAATCTCAAATATCTTGAATCAAGTGATCCTCCAGTCTCAGGCTCCCAAGTAACTGGGACTACAGGTTGGTGTCACCAGGCCTGGCTAATTTTTTTTTTTTTTTTTGCACAGCTGGGTACCTGCTATGTTGCTCAAACTAGTCTCAAACTCCTGGCCTCAAGCAATCTTCCTGCCTTGGCCTCCGCTGGGATTACAAGCCTGAGCCACTGTACCTAGCCCAGCATTCCTTTAATGTAATTGAGTTCAACATCTTTCAATTATGGGTTCATGATTTTTTTAAGATACACTTCCTAATGACAGGGTCATAATATTATGCTATATTTTTTTTTAATGTTTAATATTTTGCCTTTTTTATTTATGTATTTAATCAAAAGTTTGTTCATTTTTATGTATGTGAGATAGGAATTTGATTTTTCATATTATATATAATTGTCCCAGAACTATTTAATTAACTCATTAAATCCTCATATATGAGGTAGGTACTATTAGGATTACTTTTTTAATAATAAGGTAATTGAGGCATGAATAGGTTAGTAAATTGGCTCTAGAACTGGTGAACTTAACTTCTGTTTCAAGGTCCTTTTGTTTGTTTAGTTGATATGCTTATCTAATCCTGAAACCGCCTGTCATCAGAATTGTTTTAGTATAATTGATGTCTGCTAGGCCAGGTACCCCCACCTGACTCTTCTTCTTGGGAGTATCATGGGTATTCCTTACCCTTTGTGCATTTCATGTACATTTTCATCAGGTTGTCCAGCTCCTCAAAAAGTCCTGTTAAGATTTTTGCAGGAATTGCATTGAATCTAAAGATCAATTTGGAAGGAATATCTTTATTCTATTGAATATTTATATCCATGACCATAGCACACCATTGTATTTAAGTCTTCTTTGGTAAATTTCAATAAATGTTTATACATCCTTTTTTGCATATATTTAGTTTGACTAACTCCTATGTAATTTATTTTGTTGCTGTTGTTTTATTTGTATTTTACATGGAGATGGTCCTCCATACAATTAGAAATAGCAGTGCATTGTTTAAATCTTCTGCAACATTAGTAATTTTTTATCTCTTGACATTAAAAAGTATCTTATAAGCGTGACGCTGTGGGCTTACACCTGTAATCCTAACACTTTGGGAGGCAGAGGTGAGTGAATCACTTGAGGCCAACAGTTTGAGACCAGCCGGGCAACATGGTGAAACCCTGTCTCTACTAAAAATATAAAAACTAGCCGGGCATGATGGTGCATGCCTGTAATCCCAGCTACTTGGGTGGCTGAGGCAGCAGAATCACTTGAACCTGGGAGGTAGAGGTTGCAGTGAGCCAAGATCGTGCCACTGCACTACAGCCTGCGTGACAGAGTGAGACTCTGATTAAAAAAAAAAAAAAATGTATTTTGTAACTAATCATTCATTGTGATGGTAGGTTTATTACTTTCTCTATGTGTGCTGTTTATATACACTAAGGATATTTTATTAAGTGTGCATAAATTTATAATGTATATTTATGAAGTAAGCATGTTATCATTATATCACGATCTTTAACTCTAATAGTGTATTTTGTCTTGAAGTAGATTTTGCCTGAGATTTATAAGCTACCTCAGCTTTATTTTATTAGCATTTGCCTAGTACATTTTGTTCCATTTGTTAACTTTCAAACTTTTTGAGTCTTTATATTTTAGGCTCATGTATCATTGCTTCTCAGCCGTTTGGCTAAGATCAAGTGTAGGCTTGTGTCTCATCCAATGGCATATTAGGTGGATTTTAAAAATCATTTAAATGTCAATTTTTGTCTTTTAACTGGTAAATTTAATCTATTTATATTTGTATGAGTATTTTTGTATTTGAAATTATTTTTCTTTTTTTTGTTTTTGTCATATAATTTTGCTTCATATTCTTTATTGCCTTTTTTGATTAAAATTTTTTATATATTTACATTTTATTCCTCTACTAATTTGACATTTATACAGTATTCCTAATATTTCAATGGTTACTTCTTAAATTTTGTCATACATTCATATTTTAATAAAATGTAAGGTTTATTACTATCTTAATTAATGCCTTGCCATCCCCATCCTCCAAAAAAGTACAAAGACTTGAAATCTGATTACTCCTATGATAATACAGTAATCTTATATTTAGTTTCCCACCTTGATGGGTTTTCAAAGCTTATCAGTAAAGTCAGAAAACTCAATCGCTCTTTTGCAGACACTTGAATCATTTTCTTCCAGGGAACTTTAACCTCCTAATATCTCATTGTTCACTGCTCCCTGGTCTAGTTCAGGTCACTGTTTTTATGGCAGAGTGTAAGAAGTACATATCCAGGTGACAACTTTTTGTCTGTGCAATTTGAGAGGACAAATCCCTTTCAGCTATTGTGATTAGAAAGTAGCAGAAGGAACTTAAGTTACAGAGTCAGAAAATCCCAAATTTATTTTCTTTGGCTTATGTGTTCTGGCTTTAACTGAGAAAGGATCTGAGTCTTTCTGCCACTGATTATGTTCAATTCTTTCCCTTGTAGGTATTCTCTGGGAGAATTTCTGACGAAAAGAAGGTACCCAAGATTTCTCTCATTCCATTATTATAGCTGATATCTCTGTTACACATTCCCATGACCCCTGAGCCAACATTTATAGGAACATACCACTTCATATATCCTCTAGAAGTCACATTATATCAAACATTTAACAATGTATAAGTCATGAAGTTTGAAAACTGACAAGAAAGTTAGTAAATTTTATTTATTATCATTTTTTACTATTAAAACAGTAAATCAAGCTTCATGATGTATGCAGCCTACCATATAAATGTTTTTCTGTCATAACTTTAATTTTTTTCTCATGAACGTTTATTTTCACAAACAAAATAATATATTTATTCTTGACAAGATTTAGATGTGTTTTTCTGGTTTTTAAAAATGCAGTTCTGGCATTTAAAGGTCCCCAGTGCATCTGATAGCAGACTTGCTCCAAGTTCCCAACATCACTGAGTGGGCAGGTTTATTCCTCTGTCAGATTCACTCCTGCAGGGATCGGCAAAATACTCCTAGAATTTGGCTTTCACTCCTATGAATCTGAAAAACTCCAAGAAAATCTTGCTCATTATATTACACGGTCTTTGCTATTTAACTCTGTTCTTACTTCCTATTATGATAGCATCACTCCTCTGCTTAACAAGCCCAAACGTTTTAGGATGACCTATATAGCTATGTGCTTTGTGAATGCCATGACCCCAGCATCATTCCTCTTCATTCCTCCCACACACACTGTTCCAGGATCACCAAATTTATTGACATTCCCTAAATATTCCTCACTATTCTGCCTCTCCCTTCAACTAACATTCACTGATCACCTACTATGTGCCAAACACTGGCGATACAGAGAATAAGAAGATGCAGTTTCACTCCTCAATCCATGCTGTCTCTCGTGTTTAGAATAACCCTCTAGCAACTCCTACTAATCTTCCAAAACCTACTCACACATCATCTTCTTTTTAGCCCCACCCCCAACCACCTCATTTGCACAATGAATCATCATTCTTTTGTATTCTTAGTGTTTCTATGATGGTGGCAAGATAATTAGAATTTGGGTTTACATTATTAAATTTTTTCTTACTCACCAATTCCAAACAGGTAGCTATGATTTATCCCTTGCCTCTGGATTCTGACAAGGCTCAGGGTACACTCAACTAAAGTTTACAGACTCTGAAGCCCTTTTGTCAGAGGCACTTGAACCAGAGCAACCCCATTTTGTATATGGGCTGGGTAAAATGAGGCTAAGACCTGCTGGGCTGCATTCCCAGTAAGTTAAAGCATTCTAAGTCACAGGATATGATAGGAGATTGGCACAAGATACAGGTCATAAAGATTTTGCTGATAAGACAGGTTGCAAACCAAGATGGTAACCTTTGTCTAGCATATTAAAAAATAAAAAATAAAATAAAAAAATGAGCAACCAGCAGCCTTTGGGGCTGCTTTATCTATGAAGCAGCCATTCTTTTATTCCTTTACTTTCTTAATAAACTTGCTTTCACTTTACTCTATAGACTCGCCCTGAATTCTTTCTTGCCTGAGATCCAAGAACCCTCTCTTGGGGTCTGGATCGGGACCCCTTTCTGGCGACCACAGAAGGGACAATAGTGAGGAAACCCCCGACCCAAAGACTAACTTCTGGTAAGTGGTAGGGTCTGGTAACACTTTCAAAGTAGTATTCTAGGTATCCTGACTTTGGAGAGGGAGTGGAGAGGTTGTGGCTGATGGGTAGAAGGTAAAGTAGAAAGAGATAGTGTCTGTAGGATGCTGGAAAGTGAGTAGCGGAGACTGTAGGAGCTTGAGATGAAAATAAAGGTCTGTGGGTCTACAGGGATAGCAAATTTGGAGAAATATTTGGGAATTGCCTGTGGAGAAGTCGAAACCTAGAGAATGGGATTCTCAGCTTCGCTAATGATTTCTACACCTTAAGTGTATCAGAAAAGCAAGAAGGCATGAGACCATGGAGTTTTAAACAATGTACTTCTGTCTCCATGAACATCAGCGTATGGTATTGATCAGTCAGTCACTCTAGAAGCTCAGTCCTGTGAAAAGTCAGTACTGTGAAAAATGCTCACAACTTTTCACAGTACTAGGGGTGGGAGGAGGAGAACAAATCCCTTATAACTAGAAGTCTAGATTTCTAGAGAATATTGAGAGTTAAACATAAAAAATGAAATTAAAAAAAGATGTGATACTTAATGCAAACCTAATCTTTTGTCTTGAGAGTCTTATCAATTATACATTCTTCTATTAAAACATGCATCAATATATTCTATAATTATATATTTACCTGTCCCTCTGTTTGCCAGAAGTTTTGAGAACAGGGGTCAAGTCTTAATCATCTCTGTCACCTCAGGCTATGGCACAAGATTTTTCATACTGGAAGAGCCCAATGGGTATTAGACAATTGTCCCAAATGACCAAATATACATGGAAATAAATTACCAAGATGGAATTTATTTTAAAACTCATTTCTTACAATACATATCACTGGAGGTATTTCCTCATACTTCCATACACATGTGCAAGGCAAATGTTGCAGTCTTTTCTAACTGGAGTGTACCACCTACGTTTAATATTTGTATAGAGTCAAAGTTCTACTAAGCATGGATATGTGCTTTGGAAATGTTCACCTTTAAATATTATCTGAGAAAACAGGAAATAACATGACATGTCAACTTGTATAATCAGTCAATGTCTTCCCATGTTGGAAAGGCAATGGTAAGCATCTAGGTTTGCATTTACACTTGCTGTCACACATAACAATCACTGCAGGGCAAATAGTAATTAGTGTGTAAAGAACAGTGTCCATTTGGGATCAGCTCCTGAATTACCATTTAAATGTGGTAATGGCAGAAAACTTGCCACAATTATTGCCGCCCAGCAAGCCCCAAGAGATCCCATTCTTCTCCAAAATATTCGGACACTTAGCACATTTCTTTCTTAGTGTTCTTAAACTGTTGGTTATGCTTGACACATTTTTCCTCCCAAGTAAATAAGCTCTGAGATTAGGAGACATAACTTTAGCTTTTAAAATTCCTGACAGTGCCTTCATGCTTTGTAATAGAATAGGCAGGCACTCAACAAACACACAATTATTAATTAATCTGACAATATCTAGAGTAACAAAATTGTAAATGACATTTTGTAAATATTAACTTTCTATCTTCGGGGGTGAGAGATAATGGCTTGTAGGGGGAAAATGGAAAATAAAGATCTAATTCCAAACACTGTGATTTAAGTCACTGATAAAGTGCTATACTCTCACATATGAAGGTGTTCCTTACCTTCATATTGCTGTTGCATTTACTCAATAGATGCTGTATCTCTCTCTACCCAACGGATGCGCTGGACTATATAGCTATGAATAATGCAGAAGTTCACCTCTCATAGATTACGCAAACTTTTGAAAGAGGTTATTGATATACCAATTAACCAAACAATAACAGAAATTTAAAGCCAATGATGGGTGATGGGGCACATCTATGAGATCTGGACCTGTTCCTAAGAGGTGCAAATTGGGAAGAAAATGATGGGACAAATCAAAAATGCAAACTGGATTATGCAGCTCTCTGGTTCAAAGACTGCTATAGTTACTTATTTCGCTCACAATAGAGTCCACGTTATTTAGTGCCACATAAAAATGTCCAGTATGAAGGCCCTGCTCCAATATTATCTTTCATCCTCTGCTCCCTCCTATTAGTAGCTCTGATGTATTGCTGCAATTACCTTAACAACCATACTGTCATACTCCATGCTGTTGTCATGCTCATAGTCCCGCCTCTACCCCAAAGTTTTGTTATAAACACCGCTATATGTGTGTGTGTGTGTCTTTCTCTACTATATAAGATTGATCAGGGAAAATGCAAAAGACCATGCCTTGTTTTTTGTTTTATTTTGTTTTGTTTTTGTTTTTTTTCCTCAGTACTTAGAAAAAAGAAAGAACAGTCAGGTGCAGTGACTCACCCCTGTAATCCCAGGACTTTGGGAGGCAGAGGTGAGAGGATCACTTGAGGTCAGGAGTTTGAGACCATCCTTGTCAACATGAGAAAACCCTGCTTCTACTAAAAATGCAAACATTTGCTGGTGGCAAATGCCTGTAATCCCAGCTACTGGGCAGGCTGAGGAAGGAGAATCTCTTGAACCCGGGAGGTGGAGGTTGCAGTGAGTTAAGATCATACCGCTGCACTCCAGCCTAGGCAACAGAGCAAGACTCCATCTCAAAAAAATAAAAAAATAATAATAATAAAAGAAAGAACTAACAGCTTGAGGCACCAGGCAATGATTCCCAACTTTGCCACACTTAGAATTACCTGGGAAGCATTTACAACTCCTGATACCCAGTTTGTGTCCACAATCAAATCAGAATCTCTGTAGGGATAGGACCCAAGGAGCAGGGATTTTATTATTTTTTAAATTTATTTTTTGGGAGACAGTCTTGCTGTGTCACCCAGGCTGAAGTACAGTGGTATGATCTTGACTCACTGCAACCTCTGATTCCTGGGTTCAAGCTATCCTCCCACCTCAGCCTCCTGAGTAGCTGGGACCACAGGCACGAGCCACCATGCCAAGCAGATTTTTGTATTTTTTGTAGAGATGGGGTCTTGCCACGTTGCCCAGGCTGGTCTTGAACTCCTGGGCTCAAACAATCTGCCCCCACCTCCACCTCCCAAAGTGCTGAGATTACAGGAGTGAACCATGGCACCCAGCCAAGGCAGCAGGAATTTTAGAGCTCACCGGTGGGTTGCCAAGTGTAATCAAGACTTGAGATCCATTAATTTAAGGGTTCAATTACTTATGGGGACATTTGTGAGTATAGTTTAAGGTATATGATGTGGGCAATAAACCAGAACTCACTAAATTAAAGTATGAGCAATGAGAAAGCAGAAAGAAACAAGTGTTAGACCAGCAGTATGCTAGTCTCTTGAGAGTCTAGGCAATACCATTCAGGACATAGGCATGGGCAACGACTTCATGACTAAAACACCAAAAGCAATGGCAACAAAAACCAAAATTGACAAATGGGATCTAATTAAACTAAAGAGCTTCTGCACAGCAAAAAAAACTATCATCAGAGTGAACAGGCAACCTACAGAATGGGAGAAAATTTTTGCAATCTACCCATCTGACAAAGGGCTAATATCCAGAATCTACAAGGAACTTAAATACATTTACAAGAAAAAAACAATCCCATCAAAAAGTGGGCAAAGAATTGAACAGACACTTCTCAAAAGAAGACATTTATGTGGCCGACAAACATATGAAAAAAAGCTCATCATCACCGGTCATTAGAGAAATGCAAATCAAAACCACAATGAGATACCATCTCATGCCAGTTAGAATAGTGATCATTAAAAAGTCAGAAAACAGGCCGGGCGCAGTGGCTCATGCCTGTAATACCAGCACTTTGGGAGGCCAAGGCAGGCGGATCACGAGGTCAGGAGATCAAGACCATCCTACTAACATGGTGGAACCCTTTCTCTACTAAAAATGCAATAATAATAATAATAATAATAATAATAATAATAATAGCTGGGCTGATTGTGGGTACCTGTAGTCCTAGCTCCTTGGGAGGGTGAGGCAGGATAATCACTTGAACATGGGAGGGGGAGGTTACAGTGAGCCAAGATCATGCCACTACACTCCAGCCACTACACTCCAGCCTGGGTAGCAGAGCAAGACTCCATCTCAAAAAAAAAAAAAAAAAAAGGAAACAACAGATGCTGGAGAGGATGTGGAGAAATAGGAACGCTTTTACACTATTGGTAGGAGTGTAAATTAGTTCAACCATTGTGGAAGACAGAGTGGTGATTCCTCAAGGATCTAGAACCAGAAATACCATTTGATCCAGCAATCCCATTACTGGGTATATACCCCAAGGATTATAAATCATTCTGCTATAAAGACACAGGCACACATATGTATACTGCAGCACTTTTCACAACAGCAAAGACTTGGAAACAACCCAAATGCCAATCAATGATAGACTGGAAAAAGAAAACGTGGCACATATACACCATGGAATACTATGCAGCCATAAAAAAGGATGAGTTTATGTCTTTGGCAGGGACATGGATGAAGCTGGAAACCATCATTCTCAGCAAACTAACACAGGAATAGAAAACCAAAACACCACATCTTCTCATTCATAAGTGGAAACTGAACAATGAGAACACATGGACACAGGAAGGGGAACATCACACACCAGGGCCTGTCGGGGGTTGGGGGCTAGGGGAGGGATAGCAGTAGGAGAAATACCTAATGTAGATGATGGGTTGATGGGTG
This sequence comes from Macaca mulatta, assembly GCF_049350105.2. Lineage (NCBI taxonomy): Eukaryota > Metazoa > Chordata > Mammalia > Primates > Cercopithecidae > Macaca > Macaca mulatta. The sequence continues at coordinate 85,139,579 of NC_133419.1, forward strand.
CAGCAAACCACCATGGCATGTTTATATCTATGTAACAAACCTGCAGGTTCTGCACATGTATCCCAGAACTGAAAGTATTATAGTTTAAAAAAAAAAGAAACAAAAGAGATTCTCTCTATAGCCAATTTTGTTAGGAAACATGCCCCATCTTTGATAGCATTAGCATATTGAAGACTGAGCAATTATTCAACAAAGAAACCTGTTTAACATTACCTAATTGAATATTTTCTAAATTTATTTGACTTCAGAACACTACTTTTCCCATCTAACATCTATCAATTTTCCCAATAAATGCCAATACAATGTTTTTTAATTTCAAGAAATTACATGAGAATGGCAGTGCAAGTAATCATGTAGCATAGAGGAGGGAAAGAATGGTTGAGAGAATACTTTATATCTTTAGAATAGGAAATAATTGGTCACATTTGTAGAATGAAAAGAATGAAACACACGGGAGGGAGGAATTGAAGATGCCATAACAAGCAATGATCTGATTTTTTTGTAGCCCTGTTAAGAAATGCAGAGTTAAACTGTGGGTGGGTTTTCTTTTGTCACGCCTCTCTTCTCCATTGATGACCTCACAGAGTCCAGAAGACAAGAGAACAAGGACTGGCATTCTAATGTAACATTTACTCATGCCTCAACATTCATTGAGCATCTTCTATGTGTCTCATCTAGACACATAGAGACGATTATTCCATTTGGAATGCCAGCCAAGACCTCACACAAAAAATGAAATTTAAATTGGCTTTTCAAAAGTGAGTGGAGAATTTACTAGGAAGAAAAAGAATATGAAAGACAGAAGAAAGCATGAGAAAACAACATGAAAGAACAAAGTAGCAGTCCAAAAAAATTGTGGCTGAAATATGGGTGGGAAGGGTAGAACATGAGGCTGGAAAATTAGACTAGGCCATATATGTATGTGTGTGTGTGTATATATATATGTGTGTGTGCATATATGTGTGTGTGTGTGTGTGTATACGTAAACTTTAAATGACATGTACAACAAACAGTTTGGGATTTATGAGGTATAAAATAGGAAAAGACATGGTATATTTGTCTTGCAGAAAAATCACTTTGACAGCAGTGTGAGTGATAAACTGGAGACCTGCCACAGAGGGACTAGTTTAGAGCCTATTGCAATTATGGAACTGTTGCAGGTTTCCATGGATACAACTGGGTATAAAGTATTATTTAGTAACAGAGCATGAAACATCATGGATCATTACTGGTTTAAAGCAAACCTCCCACCTCAGGATTTGGGCACCTTTCCAAAATATAAACTCAGCATTTATATCAACTGCTGCTATGAAAGTTATTTGGGATCATGTAGATGACCCTTCAAGCAAAAAGTAGATCACAAAATGTAGGTCGTTGAAAAAATTACAGCAGCACTTTGTAATATGGAGATTTAAGATGATACTCATTTTAGATTTATTTTGGGGGTCTCATACCTATCTTGAACATATAGTTATGATAGAAAAAGCTCTACTTCTGCAGCACAGTGGTGTGAGCTCTGTTCACTGTGACCTCCACCACCCAGGCTCATGCAATCCTCCTACCTCTGCCTCCAGAGAAACGGGACTAAAGGCGCGTGCCACCATACTGGGCTAATTTTTGCATTATTTTGAGATTTTGAGAGATAGGGTTTCGCTATGTTGCCCAGGATTGTCTCAACCTCTTGGGCTCAAGTGATCCACTCACTTTGGCCTCCCAAAATGTTGAGATTACAGGCATGAGCCACTGCACCTGGCCTGGCAATAGTACCTTAATGAAAGAGTTAGTCATATCCAGAGCTACCTCAAGAAAAGATAAAGTTCCTTTCTCTTAAAAAAAAAAAAAAAAAAAAAAAAAAAAAAAGCAGCTTATTTGTTGCATATTGAAATAAACATTCAAGCAACTGAACCTTGTGTGAGATCCAGTGGGAGAGTCTACAAACACCAGGAACTTCCTGCCTCTGCACAGACAGATTTTGCAAAGAGAAAACACAATCTTACTCTTAAGGTAGTGAAGCTTTCACAGTTTATTACTATTTCATTTCTTCCTGAAGTTGTTTCAAGCTTTATTTAAGGTTGGGCGGAGAAAGCTTACTATGATTCCTTTAACCATAAATAAAAGCATAAAAGAAGAAATATCGCAAAATCATCCAAATACTCTAGATGCTTTCTTGGTTTTAAAGTCACAGATTGAAGACTGGTTTTAAAGCAGGAAGTATAAGCATTTGCTGCTCTGATTTTTTTACTTTAAAGAAATAATTTGAGTTTTAAAAGATTTGAACTCTACAGCATAGAGAAACCTACAGCATAGAGAAACAAAACAAACCTAATAAAAATATTGCATCTTAAAGGTAAGAGTTAAAGGAATATTAATATGGAAAAAATAGGAGCCACTCTGAAGAATCTGACTAAATCACATAGGGGAAAATATATGTTTTTTCTACATTAACACCTAGCATTAGCTAATTTTAAGGAAAAAAGAAAACATTTGTTAGGCAATCTACAAACTTCTCTCATCAGCTGAAAGAATTATCAGACTTACTCTGTTGAAATTTCTTTCCTTTTCCTCTCTCTCTGTCTCTGTCTCTGTCTTCCTTTCTCTTGACGGAGTTTTGCTCTTGCCACCCAGGTGGGAGTGCAATGGTGCAATCTCGGCTCACTGAAACCTCTGCCTCCCAGGTACAAGCAATTCTCCTGCCTCAGCTTCATAAGTAGCTGGAATTACAGGTGTGTGTCACCAGGTCTGGCTAATTTTTTCTTTCTTTCTTTCTTTCTTTCTTTTCTTTCTTTTCTTTCTTTTCTTTCTTTTCTTTCTTTTCTTTCTTTTCTTTCTTTCTTTCTTTCTTTCTTTCTTTTTTTTCAGTAGAGATAGGGTTTTACCATGTTGGCCAGGCTGGTCTTGAACTCCTGACCTGAGGCTATCTGTTCACCTTGGTCTCCCAAAGTACTGGGATTACAGGTGTGAGCTACTGCACCCAGCCTACTCTGTTGAAATTTCTGAAGGAAGAATGGGATTTCAGTGGCAAATATCAGCTCAAGTAAAGGAAGGCATTTCTAACAATTAGCACTGTCTCTAGATGGACTCTGCAGCATTTGAGAGGGTGTATGTAGTCATTTGTGGGTGGTGCTCTGGCAGAAGCTAAGAGACCATCATGTGTTTGCCACAGAAAGCATTGTGGATGAACTAGATGATCTCTAAATTACTTTTTGATTTTGGGATTACATATTCTCAATGAGAATGAAACTGAGGTCTGAACTGTAAACTTAATTGTACGAAATACATCACTTTCCAAATCCTTATATCAAAATACTATTTCTAAAAGACTTACTATGTTATGTATCAGGCACTATGCTAGGCATAGAGGATTCAGCGATGATAATGACAGAATGAATCTATTGTAGGCAGACACAGTGACTCACACCTGTAATCCCAGCAATTTGGGAAGCTAAGGGGGGCGCGGATCACCTGAGGTCAGGAATTCGAGACTAGCCTGGCCAAAATGCGGAAACCCCATCTCTACTAAAAGTACAAAATTAGTAGGGCATGGTTGCACATGCCTGTAATCCTAGCTACTTGGGAGGCTGAGGCAGGAGAATTACTTGAACCCAAGAGGCGGAGGTTGCAGTAAGCTGAGATTGCGCCACTGCACTCCAGCCTGGACGACAGATCAAGACTCTGTCTCAAAAAAAGAAAAAAGAAAAAGAATGAATCTCTTATACTTACGGAGCTTTAGAGTCTAACTGCAAAGACAGCAAAGTAAGCATTAATTACAAGGAGGGATAATGATAGGGGAAGTACTTGTATTTCTCCTCCTTATGACCACTATCATTATTAGACAAACATTTTTTTTTTTTCTGAAAAGTTGATACTGTTCTCAAAAGCACTCTGTTTCTACAAATGCTGGAATCCAAAAATTATGTCAAAATGTCTTTTTAAAACGAGAACAATGATATCAATGATGGGTGAAATGATAATGAGTAGAGCAAGATGAAAGGATACATACATTCTTCCAGTCTCTGGTTTTCGTATTATTTGTAAGGTGTGGATGCTTTTCAAGAGGAAGGCTAAGATGATATGGCAGTGGCAACCATGAACCATTGGAGCAGAAGTTAGTTACTAGATGTAAATAAAGAAAATCTATCTCCAAAAGTTTGCTTTGAACTTTATAATGGGTGGATTGCACTGATACCATCTGAATCCATTTATCAGTAAAAGTAGGACAAGAAGGCATCATTTGCCTTCAACAGGAAGTGCGGAGCACCATCTATGAAGTATTCTTGCCATTTGAAACAATAACAACAACAAAGTCCATTTAATGTAATCAGGCCTCTACTCCTAATTAGCAAATTACAGGAACAAGGACAGGTGAAAAGAGAACAAATTAAATGATACCATGAGAATAGTGCTTAATCAATCTATGTTTTTCTTTTAATATTAATAAAAATTCCAATAAAATAACTATTACTGTGCATTTTCACAAATAATGAGACCAAAGCGCAGAAAGCTTTATTAAGATGTCCAAAGTTGCAGAGTAACCAGCTAAGATAGGGTTTGGGGAGCAGTGTGCCTAAATTCATAGGATGTGTTTTGTGCTGGGCCTCGCTCCTGCCAGAGAGATCATTTCATCCAAACTCTCATTTTACTGCAACACAGAAGGACTAAGTCCTTTGCTCAGAAACCACCAACTAGTACTTGCAGGTTCTAGGTGTAGATTACAGGTTCCTTAATTCCAAATTTAGTGCTCCTCTGTCCTTACAAATTATAAATTTGGGCAACCCTTGATGCCCAAGCTGCAATATGGATCAATTAAATCAGATTCTTTGAGGGTTGGATTAAGAAACCAATAGTTTCTGAAGTCCCCAAGGTGGCTCCATTTTGCTTCTAAGGTTGAAACACTGGTATTATGATGCTTATTTTCCTAATCCAACTCAGCTATTTTATATTTTATCTAATCCTATTCACCACTAAATTCTAAGAATTTCTTCCCAGGTACCAGGCTTATCTAAACTATATTGAAAATATCGGTTTATGAAAGGAATTCCACCTTCTCTGATAATATTTTACTTGGTTTATTTATGAAAATCATAACAGGCCAGGCACAGTGACTCATGCCTGTAATCCCAGCACTCTAGGAGGCCAAGGCAGAGGATTGCTTGAGCCCAGTAAGTTTGAGAGTAGCCTGGGAAACACAGGGAGATCCATCTTTGAAAAAAGAAAAACGGGCCGGGCGCGGTGGCTCAAGCCTGTAATCCCAGCACTTTGGGAGGCCGAGACGGGCGGATCACGAGGTCAGGAGATCGAGACCATCCTGGCTAACCCAGTGAAACCCCGTCTCTACTAAAAAATACAAAAAACTAGCCGGGCGAGGCGGCGGGCGCCTGTAGTCCCAGCTACTCGGGAGGCTGAGGCAGGAGAATGGCGTGAACCCGGGAGGCGGAGCTTGCAGTGAGCTGAGATCCGGCCACTGCACTCCAGCCTGGGCGACAGACCGAGACTCCGTCTCAAAAAAAAAAAAAAAAAAAAAAAAAAAGAAAGAAAAACAAAAAACAAACAAACAAAAAAACTTAGCTGGGCATGGTGGTACATACATGTGGTCCCAGCTACTTGGGAGGCTGAGGTGAGAGGATTGCCTGGGCTTTGGAGGCCCTGGAGGCTGCATTAAGCCATGATCACACCACTGCACTTCAGCCTGGGTGGCAGAGTGAGACCATGCCTCCAAAAATAAAACAAATCTGGGCCAGGCACGATGTCTCATGCCTGTAATTGCAGCACTTTGGTAGGCAAAGGTGGGCAGATCAACTGACGTCAGGAATTTGGGACCAGCCTGGCCAAAATGGTGAAACCCCGTCTCTACTAAAAATACAAAAATTAGCCAGGCATAGTGGTGCATGCCTGTAATTCCAGCTACTCAGGAGACTGAGGCAGGAGAATCGCTTGAACCCAAGAGGCAGAGGTTGCAGTGAGCCAAGATCATGACATTGCACTGAACCCTGGGTGACAAAGCAAGACTCCATTCAAATAATAATAATAATAATCATCATCATCTAATAAATCAGACCTCAGGACATTAATTGAGTCTTGTTTTATGAGGCACTATGAAAACTGTGTCATATGTCAGCATCCATAGGTGGCGCTCCCTCTTCTACTTCTGCTTTCACAGTATAGACCCATCTCGGTAGAATCAGCTTTCTCCAGGCATGTTGGGTCATTCTCTTCTTTCTTGCTTTAGTGCCTTCCTTTTGTGAAGAACTGGGCAGAAAGTGCCCCTCTGGATAGACTCATCTAGGACTTACTTTTTCTATTTTAAACACTTTTTGTCTAAATTTGAATGGTGTATTCATACATCTTAATTCATGAAGAAGGGAATACGATGCCTATTTTACACCTACAGGCTTAAACCATATGGATTTCTTAGCTTTTACCAGAGCTGTGTTTTGGAAGCATTTAGTATTCAGGTATAAAGTGGTACTCTGAGGCCAATTTAGCTTCTATGCCTTATGTACACATTCCTTAATTAGAAATTCCAAGGAAAGCAAGCAGTGGCTCACACCTGTAATCCCAACACTTTAGGAGGCAGAGGCAGGCAGATCTCTTGAGCCCAGGAGTTTAAGACCAATCAAGGTAACATGGAAAAACCCCATCTCTACAAATAATACAAAAATTAGCCAGGTGTAGTGGTGCATACCTATAGTCCTAGCTACTTGGGAGGCTGAGGTGGGAAGATCACCTGAGCCCTGGGAGGCTGAGGCTGCAGTGAATCCTGATGGAGCCACTGCATTCCAGGCTGGGCCACAGAGTGAGACTTTGTAAAAAAAAAAAAAAAAAAGAAAGAAAAGAGAAAAGAAGGAAATGCCACAGGGAGGAATATGAGTGTCAGGGCAAAAATAGGGCATTTCTGAGTCCCTAGCCATCATACCATCTTTGAAGAAAATAAATTTCAAACTAAACCGTAAACATTTATTAATTTGTATTGGTAGTTTTTTAATCATTTACATGACAGATTGCACCCCTCCCCTATTCTCACCGCAATACTGTGGGGACAGCAGAAATATTCAACAGATTACTAAATCCAGGATTATTGAGACTAAGTAACTTATTCTATAACACAAACTGGTTATGAGGATATGACTAGAATCTATCTGTCTTCAAATATAATGCTCTTTTAAGACATCTTGTTTATTTTTTCAAACTTGTTCTTCAGGAATTTAAAAAGGGAATTTATCATGTATAAGTATAACAGCAGTATTTAGTGTCAAGACCTCACTGCTTACCAAAACCAGAACTTTATTCCTTTCATAGGCTAGCATTCTTGGGTATTTCTCAGATAACAACAGTAAACTTTGTATACCAAAGAAATCTGTGAAATGAAATTATGGATTATCATTATTCATTAAAAAATGAAAAAAAGAAGGAAATAATTGCCTTTTACCATTTATCCCCCAAAACTGGTACATGGTAGGTGTTCAAGGAATATTTAGATAATTGCTATAGAAGTTCAAATGTTCAAAGGAAAAATGGCTTAACACAAGGTAAAAATAGAAGGTTACAGTAGAGAATATTTATATTTGACTAATTAAAATACGAACTTTGCTCACTTCATTGTGTTTGGATTATATGTATAAAGGTAGTGATCTAGCTATGCTGAAGCTACCTCTACTCTACTATTTTTATGTAGATATTGTACACAGGTAATCAGCATATATTATCAAACAAGGATAAGGAGAAATTATATTTGGTGTTGACAGGTTATTCTGGAAGCTGTAGTGATGCATTTTCCCCTGAAAGAATTGTTTTGAAACACACACACACATACAGAATATTGTTCTTCAATACTGACACATTTTTTTCTGATAATAAAGATAGGCATCAACATGTAATTAAGAAGCATTAGGAAAAATACCCATGGAAACTACAATTGTGAGAAAAATTAGTAAATTTTCTGGACAGTGCTACCATGAAGGGCTACCATGTATCATTTAAGAGCTTTAAAAATGGACCTAGCCTTTATTCCAACAATCATTTCATCTCCTATAATTTATTCTAAGTAATCAAAAGACAAGACAGACAATTTTGCGTAAGTATGTTGAAGAGAACATGACTTATGACAGTGAGTAACTGGAAATTACCTAAATATCCAACAATACAAAATGACAAGATTTGGTATCTCTGTAGAATTGAATCCTAATCACCCACTAAAATGTTTTTAAAGAATATATAGTGACAAAATAATTATGCATGATGATGTTAAATGAAAGACCCAAAGAAAATATACCTACATTTTGACAATGTTTGTGTAAGTAAATTTAAAAAAAATATATTTTAGTTTTTACACAATTGTAGTTTACAAATTTTCTTGAATGATCATGACTATAGATAGAATATTGGGAGAACATATTATTTATTAATATTGCTAAAGGTCTGTGGTAGAAAATAGACTGAATTCGTGGTTTAAAAACCTGAGTCCCAGATGAATACACCTGAGTGTTCATCTTTGTGATCACAAACCAATTATTTAACATTTGGGATCTCAGTTTATCCTTTTGCTAAAAGAGTAGCATAAATTCCAGAGGTCTAGAATTCAAATATTTTCAGGGGTCCATCAGATAATATAAAAGCATCAGGAAAGTCAGATTCGGACATTCATTCAATGCAGAAATATTGAGTGCTTATTAGATGTCAGACTGCGTGCTGGACACTGGGAAAGCAGCAGTGGGAAAAATAGAGGGGGCTAGCTGCTTATATTAGGATCAAATCTTAATATTTTCCTAGAGCTGGAGAAGTAGGGTAGGACAAGATAAAACAGTTGCAATAAAACCAATCATTTGCATGCAGTATCTCAGTTTATTCTCTAAACAGCTCTAATAAATACCTATTATTTTCTCAATTTCGCCATTCTACTGGTGAAAAAAAAAATAGGGAATTTAACTGACTTGCCCAATTTCATAAAGGTATTAACAGAAAGATATAAAGTCATTATATTAAAGAATGAACACTTTGTGATATTAAACAATTCATTCAATCTTTCTATCAGTTTCTAAATGAGAAAGAGACAAACAAAAGCTTGTACTAGATTTCCATTAAGCTTTCCTTTCAATTCATAAACCCTATGATTATATTTTCAATCTAAATTTAGTTCTGTAAACCATATACCAGTGATCTCATCTACATATATTAAAACAACCTATTTTCCTATTATCACCAAAAAGCAAGTGTAATTTGATTTTGTTTTTATGTCCCTTTAAAGATGCAGTGGGAGAAATAGAGTGATCACCTTGGGGCTCTGGAATATTCCCATTTGGAGTCTACTTTTGATTTTGCTTTAAAAAGTCAGCTTCCTCAATATGTTATCAGCTCTGCAGAAGATCTTAAAAGTCTACTGACAATTGTCACCTCAAACATTAATTCATTCAGTGTTTCTTCACAACAGAATTACTGTTGCTGAGTTAAATGAAAAAAAGAAAAAGTGTAAAACAATTTAAAAGAAACTAAAACTCAAACTAAATGATAGACATGAATTAGATAATGTTCTTTTCTGATTGCATTGGTTAAATTAGAAAATTCTAATTTAGAATCAAAGCCCAGCTTATCTTTGAAGGCAATATAATAGAATAAAATACTGAAAAATGAATAGCTAGCATAAAAGCCTAGGTCAAATGTAACATCAATCAAGCACCTTCTTTTAGTTTTCCACTGAGAATTAATTTCTCTGTTCATGGTTCTCCCAGAGGACATTATGAATGCTTTAGAAGGCTTATTAGTCTGTCCTGAACTCGTTTATATAACTGTCTCTACCAATAAATATTGAGCTATTAAAGGGCAGTGGCCAGGTTATTTATATCTCTATGCACCCAGATCATGATGGTCTGAACATAGCAGACATTACATATATATTTCTAAATGAAAAAATGAATAATGCAAATAAAATTACATTTTTCTATTGAAATGTGACTTTTCCTCTACTTGAATATGACCTAGAGCAAGCCATTTACCTCTAGATCTCAATTTGCTCATCTGTAGAAGCAGATATACATCTGCATCACCTCTAACAAAAAGTTTTAGATGTGAAAGGATGCAATCAATCTAGGAGCCATTTAGGATAACTGTGGAAGAAAAAAGGCAAAAGACAATTCTTAGGGGTCAACAATATGTTCAAAATTACAATTCCATTATTCAAGCCTTAGATCAAATTCTGCCTCTCTCCAAGAAACCATTCCCATTATTCTAGTCCTTATTCCTTATTCCTCTCTCTTAATGGCTTCATTTTCCTAGTTCTCAATCTCTGAACCTGAGTCATCTTTGACTCTCATTCTTTCTCATTCTTCTTTGTTATCAAGATCTATCTTCTCAGTTCTGACAATGTATTTTATCCCGTGTATTGACTGATGACAAGATTATCCAATTAAGTCATTTTATAAACATTTATTGAGCATGTACTCTCTGCCAGACACTGTGCTAGGTATTGTGGGTACTCTGAGGAACTCAGTGGCTTCAGCCTCTGCTCCCATGGAGCTTATATTCTAGTAGGATCTAAAAACAAACAAATGTTCAATAATACACAATGATTAGTTTTTCACGTGGAAAAATGGCACCTATCACATGCTGGAAATAGGAAATTTTCTTAAAGAAATGATATCACTATCACCACAATGACCACACAAGGGATCATCATCATCATCATCATCCTAATATGTAATAAGCTGCTACTAATTTATCCTTAAATTGTTATGAGATAGGTACTATTAGTCCTACTTTACAAAAAATGATAGTGTATCTAAGCAAAAATAACTTGACTAAGATTGCATAACTAATTTAACATTTAACTCCTGAGACTGTGACCTTGAGCAGTAATACTGCTTAAAATATTCTGATACCAGATAAATCAACAGGAATAAGAAATAGAAGAGCTCAGTTAATTTTCCAGAAGTAAGAATAACAAGTACAAAACTCATGAGATGAGAGAGAAGAATATATTAAGGTAATTGAAGAAAGTTGAGCATACACAAATCCTGGGGCAGTGGGGAGTGGGGTAGGGAAAGTAATGATAAGATAATGAAGCTAGAGAAGTTAGCAGAAATTAAATTATGTGGGGCGTTATAAGTCAAATTAAGGTATTTGAACTTTATGTTATAGGCAACTATTGCAATAGTTATCCTACTGGCATTCATTTCATCCGCCTAATTTATGTGAGGCTACTGTCATTCAGGCAGTGTTCTAAGTGCTAGAGATGGCATGGAACAAAATAAGCAAGGTCCTTAATCTCAGAAAGATAATTAAAAAAATAAACCAGAAAGTAAAATGTATTGCTAAGTGCTACAATGGACTGAAAATAGGATGTGATGGGAAATGACAAGGTCAACACCGGATGATATTAAAAGGTCTCTCAGAGGACACTGATTTTCATCTTTGCCTTTGTAGTCATTATGGTTTACACTCAAAGCTGTAGCCCCATAATGGTTTGTGATAATCTCTTCTAAATAGTTCTTCAAAATACATTTTAACAAATAATATGTTCCTTTAAGAAAGGTCAATAGATTTAAAGTAAAAGGGAACTTTAAAAAAATTTCTACTCCCAAGCGATAATTAGTGTTAACTATTTGGTATATATTCTTCTTGACAGTTTTTACCTAAATTAATAATATAAATATTTGTTTTCACATGAATGAGATAGAAGTTACTGCTTGGTATCTGTTTTGGTTTGTTTGTTAACATATGATAAACATTATTCAAGGCTAGTACATAAAAATGTAATTCATCATTTTAGAAAACCATAATTATAAGCATTTTGTTCAAGGTTAATGCCATAAATTATTTAAAATATTCCAATTAATGGGCATTTCCATTGATGCCAATGTAACAGTACTAGACAATATACTACTACAGATTGTTATGTATGATCATTCTTGAGTATTTCTCAATCGTTACCTTAGCATGCATTTTTAGAAGAATTCCCAAGTACAGGGTATGCACTTAGTAAATACTGACATATTCTGCCATATTGTTTCCCAGGAAGTCTATACCAAGTTATAGTTTCATAATTAAGCACAATTTACATCAGTGATGATAGTTATTTTTCTATATATTTGTCAGTACTAATTATTAATCTTTTAAAATATTTATTAATCTAATAGGTGAAATGCCATATTGCTTTAATTCACATTCCACTGCTAGCACTATTCAACATCTTTGCGTATAAGAACCCATTTATGAGGGACAATCTGTAATGCTACGTAATCCTCTGCAAAAAAAAAAATCCTAGAACTCTTCACTGTCTATTGCACCCATTTATAAGGAACAATCTGTAATACCATGTAATCCTCTGCAAAAAATCCCAGAACTCCTATTAAAAAGGTGTTTGGACTTCTTAATTTGACATTCATGACTCTCTGCCTAAAATTTACCTTTCTAGGTTTCTGGTCTGAAATTTCCTTACATGGCTCCTAAGTTCTCATCAGATAGGTCTGCTCACTGATCTTTCATTATACTTTTCTTTCCCACATCTGCAGCTGTGATCATGCTGAGCAATTTACAATTCCATTATTCAAGTCTTAGATCAAATTCTGCCTCTCTCCAAGAAACCATTCCCATTATTCTAGTCATAACTGACCTCTTTTTTGAATTTCTTCAGTGCATTTCTTGTTCTCCTCTTAAGGTACTGATCACATTCTACTTTTATTTGTTTTCCTAGTAGATTTTTAGCTATACAAAGCCTCCTTTAGCATGGTAGCTGCAAGACAGTAGCTACTCGAATACTTCTAAAAGAAATAATTGATTTTACAAAAAGTTAATTCTATGTATTCCACACCTCAGAGTGCATTTTAAAAAAATGAAAGCATTTAACATTTTCAACAGGATTTTACTTTTAACAGTGGCAAGTATACATAATTTAAATGCACAATATTAGGGAAATGGATAAATAAACCATGGCATATTCATGGAATTTTATGTGTACATAACAATTTATAAACAGAGAGTACAGAAATGTATATAATGTGTGTCACTGTTATGTAAAATAAAGAAAACACACACGCACAGAAATACTCCAAAATATAAATTACAATTGTCTTTGTATGGTGGACCCATTCTAAATATTTTTCTGTATGCTTTCCTGTGCTTTCTAAATTTTCTATATTAAGCATGTATGATATTACTTTAAATAGCTTTACTTCCACCTTTCTTTAAAATAAATACAATTGCAAAGCTGCAAAATAAAATTTTAAAAAATTAATTGATAGATTAAATGGCAATTGTGACACACAAGTGAAACTGTCTAAATTCCTTTTGGACAGCTGACAAGAAGATAAATGCCTCTGTATTCAAGTAAAACAAGTGCACTAGCATTATGAAAGGGGGAGTGGGAAGGAAAAGGAAAATGCTTTTTTCTCTAAGGTTTCTATGCTTTTGCTATAGAAACAAGAAAATAAAAAGGGGAAGGGAAAGGTCATAGGAGACATTGATGCATTAAGCTCCTCTTTCTACCTGGTGGTGTAGTATCAATTCTGCCCCAAGACTTGTTCAAACCCTTTCCCCCAGCAAGTCTTCCCTGGACCCTCGCGTGTATCAGTCGCTACTGTCTCTGAATTCTGTTTTATTTACTACAAGTGTCATATTTGAAAGTATTTAATATGTTTCTAAATAATTTCTACTTTTTAATTATTTCTCCATATCCAGGATCCAAGGTCATCAAGAGCAGGGGGCCATAGAGCTTATTATTATTATTATTATTATTTTAGTGTTATTCAAGCATCTAAAGCAGCCAGACACACTATATGCTTAGTATCTTCAGATGAGCCCTTTTCACTGAGATAGTGAGTCACTCAGATGTCTTACTCTAAAAGAGAAAGGGCTTTAAAATGTATTGAGCCACAACTATAATTCAAGTTATTTACAATAGCTATTATATATTTTACGCCAACTGCTAAACAAGGTATTCTCTCCATTTGAGAGTCAGAGGCAAGTATACAGATAGAACTTATTTCCACGAGGCTCCAAAGTCCTTTCTTCTACCCTGTAAAGTTGAGAAAGCCACATAAAACCCTCAACTTCTTGATGCACAACCTTGCTTAAGCTAAACTAGAACAGGCTATAATGATGTTCTCATAAGGAAAGATGTAAGGTTTTTTTTGGCAGGGGAGCAGAACAGTAAATGTCATTTCTGCAGGAAAGTGAGACCAGTGGACTTTAAAAATTTCATACTCTGGCTCCTGAACTTATTAAATAGGGACTCGGGTCAAGATTTCAAACATTCTAAATCCAGTTTACTCCTTTTTTTTAAATGAATATAATTCCTACAATGGGAAGTGCATGGACTCTAGAGCAAGACAGATCTAAATTCAAATTCTAGGCTTTACCTCCTCCTATCTCTGACTTTAATCAAGTTATTCTCATTTATCTAAAAGTATTGATCCCCACATCTAATGAAAGAGACAATCACCCCACAGAAATTCAAGGTTGAAGTAAGGTCACCTAATCTCTAATATAGTATGTGGCCTCTGGTAAGCGCTCTAAAAGTGTTAGTGGCCTCCCCTCACCCCAACATCCTTCATCCTCTGAGATAAGAATAGTTCTTTACTGCAGACACAACACATGACTCTAACAATCAGGCTCTCTGAAAACCTTTTCTTTGGTTTGGTGACCTAAGGAGAAGGCCTTGTGTCAGATAACAATTCCTGTGTCAAGACAGGCTCGAGAAAAGCACCCTCTAACCACAAATTGAAGACAGTTCCTTATAAGCATCTCTCCAGAGGCAGTGAGCAACAGGAGACTATGCTGACTTTTGACTTTAAAGGCAAGACCAGGATCCAACTCCTCTCTATACTCAGAGCACCTAGCAAAGGCCCTGGCACTGGCCAGTGAGCAGTATTAGACACGTGGCCCAACTCATTCAAGGCAAAATTCCTTCTTGAAGATTTTACAACACAAAAGACAAAAATAAACACATTCATATCTGATCCTGTTTCTTCTTTGTTTGTGTGTTTTTACCACAGTCCCTAGAGATACAGACTTGACCTAGGACAGAAACAAGCTGCACCACCTCCAGCAATGGTTCTGAAAAGGCACTCTTCACACACTTATCTGCTGAAGCAGTGACTCATGAAATTCACAACGTGCTAAGATTCGGTGAGAAACACTTCATATAAAATTAACATAAGCAAAAGGTTACTTGAGGGAACACTGCACTACTTTTTTAGGTGACCCAGTTATGGCTAAATTTGGAAAGTTGGCAAGGCTAATTTTTCCCTTTAAAACAGATCTCACAGAAATATAAGATACTATGAAGCCTCAGGGCCCAGTTTTTTTGCCATGGCATCCATGGCGAGTAGGGCCACTTGACAAAGCCAGACACTGTGGATGTGTCTGGTCACTTCAGGTTGACACTGAGATAACGGTTTTCTAGAGTATGCTTTGTGAGACAGAAATCAGACGACAAATCAAACTACAAACACTTAAACAAAAACTTAAATAGTGATAAGTATATGCCAAGCACTGTTTCAAGTGCTATGTAAATGTTTATTCCCATAATAACCTTATGAGGTACTTACTATTATCCTCTCCATGTTTTAAATAAAGAAATTCAAATGGAAAGAGGGCCACACATCTAGTAAGTGGCACAGGGCCACAAATTTAGTAAGTGGCAGACCCTGAATTGAAACAGAGGCAGTTTGGCTCCAGAATCTGTGTTCTTGATCACTACACTGCCTCTTAATGCTACGTGATGTTATTACATATAGTAAGACAACACCTATCATTTGGTTTCTGGCACAAAGTCTCTGGGAGGCAATGCATTGGAGTGGTTTAGAATGCTGACTCCAGAGCAAACTGCTTGGCTTGAATCCTGCATTCTGATCTCAAGAGCTAAGTAAGTGTTCATGGGTAAATTAGTTAACCTCTCTGTGCTTCGGTTTTCTTATCTATATATTGGGTACAATAATAGACCCTATCTCAGTGGGTTTGGAGGACTAAATGAGTTAATACCTATAAAGTGCTAAAAACATTACTTGAGAAGTAGTAATAATAGTCAATAGTTGTTAAGTGTTATTGTTTATTAAAAAGAGAGATACTATCTTGTCTCTGAGTCACAAAAGAAGCACCATAATTCTCAGATTTTTGTGAGAAGACATATGTGATTGGAAAAATATAAACTGTGCTATCTGATGAACTTCTGTTAAGATCAACCCAAGCAAATGGAAACCTTGGGAAAGGCACTTCATTACACTAGGCCTCAGTTTCTCCAACTGCAGATGATTAACACACCTCTGCCATAGGTGGGGTGAAAATTATGAGTTAATATGTATAAAAATACGGAAATGAAACCTTTGATTACTGATAATTTGGTAATCAAATAGGATCATCAGATTCCCTGCCTTCCCTTTTTTGTGATTGGATATACTAGGAGAGGATGTTGAGCGAATTAGCCAAACTCTAGCATCTTTTGCCAACATAAAATGACTCACGGACTGGCAGCATTTAAAGGTTAGGCCCAAAGCAATCTCAGTATTTAAGAATATTTTAAATTATCTATAAGAATATAATTTGGAGACAATCTAAATGTTCAGCAATAGGGGGTATGGTAATTAAATATATCTCTGGAATAGGTTATTCTATGCAATCCTTTAGAATTATGCTTTTCCGCGCTTAACTCAACAATTCCACATTTATAAATTTATCTTATGGCATACTAATACTTGTATGCTAAGATATATATGTAAGTATTTTAACTGTAGCAATATTTATAATAGCAAACAGCTGGAAGTAATCCAATGTTTATCAGTGGGGCAATGATGGAACACATAAAATGAGATATGTGGATGATACTGAAGGAAAAAGCTTTTCATGATGCCACCTCTAAATATTACCAGTAATATTTGTTTTATTCCTTATATTTTTATATTTTATAACTTTTCTATAAGCATACTAATATCATAAAATACTAATTATTATTATTCTGTAGTGAGCATATATTACTTTTGCACCCAGGTAACAAATATTCTTTTAATGTTTTTAGCAGGATTTTTTGCCCTTAATACTTCCTATGAGTCCTTTAAATAAAGCAAACGTTTTTAAAAATCATGACAATTTCATCAATATAGTTATATCACTAGGTTATAAAAGGTTCCAGATAGTGACCTAAACCAGAATTATCTTGGAAGAAAAGTCAGGTGGATTGGTAGGTCCTACACTGACAGACACAAAATCTACTCCACTACTGATGAATAAAGGGAACAAGGGGTAAGCCAATGGTGGAGGCCTGAACCACCAGGTCAATGGTAAGTCCCTCCCCTGGCCTGGCCTCCAGGACCTGATGACGGTGTCCTTGTCCTCCTCACCTTTGCTTCCCTGGCCTTGTCAATCCCACTTTTATAGTTTCAGCCTATTCGTCTTTTCTGGGAGAGGTGGCCCAACGCAAGGGTAGCAGCTTGAATGTGTAGCACAGGTCATTCATTCCCAGACCAGCATCCCAGTCATACATAGCTACAGATTACTTTTGTACCTTTTCTCCCCCTGGAATTCATACATGCTGTTTCCTCTGCCTGAAATATTCTCCTCCCTCTCCTGTCAAGTTTCTTTACCTGGATCTTTCTTCTTTCTTTATCAACTCAGGTGCCTCCTACTCTAGAAAGTCTACCTTAACACATTAGTCTGAGATATGTGTATCCAGCATCTGTTATATGACATACACATATATACACACACACACACACACACACACACACACACACATAAATACATTATATGTTTCCCAATGGTTTATGCCTCTAATTGAGCTAAACACTCCCTATTCAAATTTACTATTTACTTACTGGTTTCTCAAATAGTACTGTCAAATTTTTGAGGCCAAGGACCATGTGTTATTAATAGTTTTGTCCTTAGTACCAATCAAAGTTTTGGCATATAGTTTGAGGTCAGCAAATGTTTATTTTATTGTATGAATAAATGATGAATGTTAAAGACAGCAGACAAAGGTCCATATGCCAGTTTCTACATCTACAATAGAGAAAATGCTATTTGCTAAGAGGAAAAGGAAGTGCTGAGTAGTGACTGGGCAACCAGGGTTGTTAACTATTGAACAATATGATTAATAGCATATACAGCTGAACAGGGACAGTTCATGAGGTCCCTGGAAGCCTGATGGGGTCAGATGCTTGAAGAAGCTTAAAATTCTGTCATTATTGGTCTCCTGCCTGAGACTCTTTCCTTTACAACTCTAATTGTCACCCAAGTGCCTCTATGCTACTATTTTTATCAGTGGCCCAAGTGGTGATGCCAAGAAACCAGTAATTAAAATCATTTTTTAAAATAGCTGATGATTCAGCTATACACATAACTCCACCTCTTAAGAAACTTAAATGAGGAGTGACTACAAAGATTTTTCTGTGCCCTTCTTGCCCAGAGAAAGATATTTTCACCATTAGTAGACCCCAAAGAGAAAGCAAAGACTATATAATACTATTATGCCAAAGATGTTCATTGCAATGTTGTTTATGCTAGTAACATATCTGAAGCATCTAAACATACAGCGATGGGAAGAGTTGTAAAAATAATGATGCAACGGAACCATTACAGTGAGATTTTTTTTCAAAAAGATACATCATTTTTATTTTTTACAACTATTTTGAAGAATGATTGACTAACAACAACCTATTTAAAGTGTACAATTTAGAAGTTTTGAGCCATGCAAACATCTATGAAACCATTAGTTTAATTAAGATAATGAACATATTCATTGCTCTCAAAAGTTTCCTTTGTACTCTTTCCCTTTACAACTTTTCTCATCCTCAAGCAAGCTTTCTGTCATTACAGATTAATATTAGTTTTCTAGAATTTCATATTGAGGGAAGTATATAGTATGTACTCTTTTTTAGCCTGGTTTTCCTCATTTGATATACTTATTTTGAGATTGACCTCTGTGTTGCATGTGTCAATAGTTTATTTCTTTCTGTTGCTGAATAGTATTTCAATGTATGGAAGTGTCACAATTTTTTTTTTTCAGGAGAACCCTCTGATGTATATTTGGGTATTTCCACCATTTTGCTATTACAAATAAAATGCTATGAACATTTAGGGAGAAGTCATCATTGACTTATGTAGACATATGCATTCATTTCTCCCTTCAGTAAATACCTAGGAGTGGAATGACTAAGTTGTTTAGTAGATAATGTCCATGATGACTAGCAATGTGGAAAGTGTTTGTGGTGTGATACTAAGTATTATATAAAGGAAAGATTTAAACATATTCATGTGAAAATGAAAATAAGAAAATACACTAAAGCTAGTGGTAGTTTAATTTGTGTGGTAAGACTAAAGGTAATGTTTTTTCTTTTCTTAGTTCATAAATATTTTATAATATGGTTATGTTCTTTTTAACTTTTTTAAATAAAAAGGAGTGATAATATTTGTTAAGCAACTGCTATGTATATACACATACACACATTCCATTTTGTCTTTACAACTTCATAAGATAATTTTTATTTGTTCAATTTTCACAGATGACACAATCTGGACTCAGAATGATTACATCATTTGCCCAATACACCAGAGCTAGTAAGTGGTGTGGCTGTGATTTGAGCCCAGGTCCACTTCACAAAAAAGATTTTGTTCATTCCAATATGTAAATTCTTAATCATGGATAGCAGCTCATATATCTTTATAAAATGGGGTACACAGTTGGAACCTCATGAATTTCTAAATGCAAATATAAATGATCAAGCTTCTGTTGAACAACTCTGTACTGTGGTGCTCCGTGAGGCAGTTGGGCTGATCGAGAACACTGCAAGACGCTGGGGACTGGCTTGATCTATTTTGGAATTCTCCTAGCAACACTATCAGGACAACTGCTTTCTCTTGAGGAACTAAGACTTCACAGGATGTTCAGGAAAACCAAATCAGGAAGGAAATATGGATATTTTATATTAAATAATACCATGAGATATTTTAAAAAACACCAGATAACAGTTTATCACAACTATATTAGGAAAAGAGTCTCTGTGATCTAAGTCATCAAGGAGACACTCTGTTAATGGCAATTTCCCACAAAAATTTCAGACTAGGCTAACAGATACAGCCAGTTCCCTTCAGAGGAGAGAATTGCTGACTCTTCCATGTCCTAGCTACTCAGCTTGGACAAGGTATTGAACCCCCTCTGAGATTTGGTTTCTTCAACTGTAAGGTGAAGAAAATGGTATCTATTAGAATAATTTATTTTGCTGGTTAATTGAGAAAACACACATAACAGTTATCATGGTGCCCTGCACACAGTGATCACTCACTAATTATCAACTACTATTGCCATAGTTGTTTCACTGCTTTTACTAAATACCACAGATACAATGCCTAATTGCCAAGACAAAATGATGAGCTGAGAAGGATACAAATTAAAAGTTTTTTATCCTTCTTTAGAATGCTTCAATCTCTTTCAGACCCTACTACTCTAAAATTTGCTACCTCAAGTCATTAAACCTAACAATGGAGATTCCTTGCCTAAGAGCAGCTAATGATCACACTTAGAGAACTCACATCAGAAAGTACATTCTTAGGTTGAAGTGACATCATATGATTACCAAGTTGGAGGCAGTCATTTATAATACTTTTACTGATCCTCTCTTTCATATTTGTAAAATGGGACCTTGCCTATGGATCTTACATTATTTCTGTAATCAGATGGAATAAGAGATATGAACATATTTGATCAACAGTAAACAACTGTGAATATGTAACAATTTCAGTGACATAAGATAACTAGCACTGTATATTATTCAATCATTTATTAATTTTTTCAACAAATATCTTTTGATTGCATAGTATGGGCCTTGAACCTTTCCAGGTGATAGGAAAATAAATGGACAATAAGTCCAGTAAGTAGAAGCAAGCTATAAACCAATAAGTGCTGTGTTGATATAAAATAATAGAGGCTGGGAAGATTGGGGAAATCATATCTTTAGGGAGAGGTGGAGACTGTCAGTGGCGGCTTTATGAAAGAGGTAATGTCTGAGCTGACACTGCAGCATAAGCCAACAGAAGAAACCGTGTGGGCAAAAGAAGACATGTAAAAGCCTGACACACTTGTGGAAGGGGCAATTAAAATCAAGGTCAGAGAGGTAAGGAGAAGCTAGATCATGATGTGCCTATAGACAAATGTTATAGTGTTTGAATTTTGACTAATACCAACAAAGAGAAATAGTTTTACATAATAAAGAAAGCAGATTAAATTTGCATTTAGAACAATCTTTCTGTCAGTGAAGTGAACTGTAGTCAGGGAGACCAGTTGTCTTGGAGTTAGACAAGTAGGTGCTAAATAGTGAATGACAAATATATATACTTTTTTTTTACCTGTTTGTTGATCTTTAAAATATCTCCCTGTGTGTTTAACAAAGCTGTTATGATAACAAAGTCATCTTGAGATTATGTGAGTGTTAGACTTTTATAAGATGAAGAATGCTGTATAACACAAGATGTGTCATGATTACTGTCATTTTGTCTTGCCATTTTGACCATCTGGACAATCAATTCAGCTATAGCAGCTATAGCAGTTACATCAATTGTGCTATAATCCACATCTGCTGTTACAGGACTTTGAAAGTAGCTATATGAGCCCTGCCATGGTTCTTCATTTTTCATGAGTTAATCCAGTAAGAAAGAAATAAACATAACTGATAGAACCCTTAAGTGAAAGCCACACTTAATTCCTCAGCCAAGCACTCAAGCAGGCACCAAATTCATAAGGATGATACAAATTCAATGGAATATCCCCCCCCCCCGATTTATTCTGTCACTTCTAATTGTTGTGAATGACAGTTATGTGAAAACCATGAAAAGTATTATGTGTCATAATTGTAATTCTGGGGTGGAGGAACCAATGAAAAATAAATGTAGGTTTATTTTTATCGGATGAGTCTAATAGCCACATTAAACATGACATAAATTTGATTTGCAAAAGTAACATTGATCAATATCTAACACAAGCATTGTACACATAGTATACCCTCAATAAATACAGACATGGACGCAAACAGAGTTACCGGAACCATCTAACACTAATTACTAATTACTACTCTTGGTCACCTGAAAAGTTAAAGGTATGGAATGTGGTTTTTATTTCTCCAGATAGCTAATGATTCTTCTCAATTTTAGGTAAACAATACAGTCTTTCAATAAGGCATTATTTGTTAACCGAATTTGTCATTCAGGATAGTAAGTTAACAATGATCTTTACCTGGACACAGTCCTTAGCTATACAATGTTGTATCCAGGCTGGCTGTCATAACATATACTCGTCCAGTTTCATTTATGTTTTTAGGGGTCATAAAGGGACAGAGCTGCTCTCTGTTTCCATCTAAAATATTGCTATATATCAAAAACCACAAAATAGAGGCTGGTGACCTGATTAAAAAGGGCCCTATGATATTTTGTCTCTGAATTATGTGGGGTTATTAAATTTTTAAAATCCCTACTCACAGAGAAAATTTCAGGATCACATCAGTAAAAAAAAAAATTATTCATTCCAGTACCCCATGTAATATTTCCATTCAGTCATTTATCATTCAACAATAGCCACTCAACATATGCCAGACTTCATTCTGGGTATAAATGATAAAGAAAAATATATATAGTGATGAGGTTCATGTTCTTATGGAATTTGCCATTCAGTGATCAAGACAGACATAAGTAAGCAAATGAAGATCTTATTACATATGACAAAAAGTACTATGAAAAGTAAGAACAGGATTGATCTATTTCAGACTGGAATGGCAAAGGGGATCAGAGAAGACCAATCTAAGGTTACATGGGTTGAGATAAGAAGCACAAGAAAGAATCAGCAAGGTAAAAACATGGGGCAGTTGTAGGAAGGAAGAGCTTAGGTTCCAATTTTCAGTTGAGAAAATCTGGTCTTTGCAGTTACAGATAACCTAATGAGTTTGAGCATTTACTTTCCAATGTAATAAACTATAAAGTTCGTGGGACTGAATTTTGAAATTTGTTTTATGTACAATGAAACATCATTTCAGTAAACAAAGTACTTGAAATGAGATAACTGAATAGGCGGGGGTATTGTCTGAAGTATTGTTAGGATGATGATTTTAAAATAATGATGAGGGTGAATTTTAGCACTATTAGTTGCATGACCATACAGTTTGGTGGCTTTCTATAATTCACAAAGCACTGTCCAGTAGAATAATTTAACTGAAGCCTCTCATAAAATCTCACAGTGATGATGTACTAAAATGAAAAGAGTACTAAATTTTAAATCAGAAAACCCACAATATAGTTTACTACTACTTGTTGGCTGTATAATCTTTGGTAAAACACTTAGGCTTTGAGAATTAGCATCTCATCTAATGAAAAATGATGATAATAACACTAAAATTGCCTACCTCTGCACTGTCATTATGAAGACAAACGAAATCACTTTTGAGAAGGTGCTTAACACATCTCAAAACACAATATAAAGTTAAGGTATCTCAAGTTTTATTATTGTTAGTTTCATTTTAAAGTGGACAGATAACATTTCCCTCATTTTTCCAATGGGTAAACTAAAGCACAAGAAAGGTAAATAATTTTTGTAAAGAAGCATTGCTAGAAATGTGAATCAGATATCATCATCTAGTTCTTCCTCCTTTGTTCTTTTTTTTTTAAATTATACTTTAAATTCTGGGGTACATGTATAGAACATGCAGGTTTGTTACATAGGTATACACATGCCGTGGTGGTTTGTTGCACCCATCAACCTGTCAACTACATTAGGTATTTCTCCTAATGCTATCCCTTCCCTAGCTCCCCACCCCCAAACAGGCCCTGGCATGTGATGTTCCCCTCCCTGTGTCCATGTGTTCTTATTGTTCAACTCCTACTTATGAGTGAGAACATGCAGTGTTTGGTTTTCTGTGCTTTGTTAGTTTGCTGAGAATGATGATTGCCAGCTTCATCTATGTCCCTGCAAAAGACATGAACTCATCCTTTTATATGGCTGCATAGTATTCCATGGTGTATACCTGCCACATTTTCTTTATTCAGTCTATCATTGATGGGCATTTGGGCTGGTTCCATGTCTTTGCTATTGTAAACAGTACCACAATAAGCATACATTTGCATGTGTCTTTACAGTAGAATGATTTATAATCCTTTGGGTATATATCCAGTAATGGGATTGCTGGGTCAAATAGTATTTCTGGTTCAAGATCCTTGAGGAATCGCCACACTGTCTTCCCAGAAATGGGATTACTGGGTTAAATGGTATTTCTGGTTCTAGATCCTTGAGGAATGCCACACTGTCTTCCACAATGGTTGAACAAATTTACACTCCCACCAAAAGTGTAAAAGCATTCCAATTTCTCCACATCCTCTCCAGCATCTGTTGCTTCCCTTTTTTTAATGTTTTCATTCATTCAACAAACATTAGACTATTAGGATGGCCATATAATTCATCATTAACAATGGGCACTTTTGAAAATAAAAGTGAGCACTACCAATGTATACACTGGGAAGAAGGGAGGTAAACAACAAGACTCTTCTGGAAACCTAACACAACTGGAAACCTAATTCATATGGTCACCCCAAGTATTATGCACTGGAAATCAAGGAATAAACAAAAGCAGCCTTTGCCGTAAGAATGTGATTTCAAAAATAGGTAAAATCAGTGTTGTAAAGGCTAAAATAAGTATGTGTAGGTAGTTATGGGAATTTGAAAGCAGGGCACTTAAACTATTCTTGGGGGTTAGAAAACACTTAAAAAAAAGGAAGTGATCTGTGCACTGAAACTTAAAGGCTGAAGTATCCTGGTAGATAAATAGTAAAAAGCATCTGAGGCAGCAGAAAGAGTCT
Organism: Macaca mulatta; assembly: GCF_049350105.2. NCBI lineage: Eukaryota > Metazoa > Chordata > Mammalia > Primates > Cercopithecidae > Macaca > Macaca mulatta. The sequence goes on from NC_133419.1 coordinate 85,164,389, forward strand.
TTAAAAAGTGTGTCATATTCAGGGAATTGTAACTATTTGGGGAGGAGCATATAGGTTCATATGAGTAAGTAGAAAGAAAGGAGCTTGGAGAAGTCCAAAGAGGTTGAACCCGGGGTCTTGATGCTTTTGCTAAAGGGATTGTACTTAATCCTGGGAGCTACAGGAGGATTTTGAAGTGGGGAAGCAACACGATCAAAATCTATATTAAAAAGTTACCACTTCCATCATTACAGAACACAAGGCCCTCACTCTGGTGGGCACTCCTGCTATAATACATCGATGTTTTTAATAAATTCTAACCATCATCCTTTTAATGAATCTCAGCCATGTAAGAATGTGAGAAAAATAAGCAAGAACAAACCAAATAACACACAAAATCCTATCAACTAAAACCAGAAAAGTGGGCTGTAGCAATATGAAAGCTAGCATGCCATGAGGAAAAATAGTTCTTTCGGGTCTGAGATCAGAAAATTTGAGAATCTAAAATTAAGCAGGACTCTTAAAAGAGACCAAAGTGGTTCCAACTCAGAAGAGTCTTTTGGCTCCAATCAAAAACCAAATCTAATCTTCTCTGGAAGAAAACATCTCCATGTTGACCCTGAAAATTCCCACTATTTAAGTCCAGCAAAAATACGAGATCACCATCAAGGAGATAGGATGAAACAGATTACTATGAGTGAGAAAGTGCAGAAACAACAACAGATGTAGACTTACAAGGACTTTAGATTTTAAGATTATCAGACACATAATTTAAAATAGCCATGAGAAATGTTTAAATAAATAATAAAGAAAATATTTTAAAACATCAACAAATCCACTATCCAAGAAGGAGATTGTAAACAGACCTCTTTGACACATTGATAGATGATGTAAGTAAAAATTTAGTAAAGGTATAGAAGATTTGAAAAATATAAATAATTAATAAACTTACCTAATGAATATAATTATAAACTTGCATCCAGTAATTACAGAACACACATTTTCCTTAGGCAAACAAAGAATATTGACAAAATATTCATGACATTCTAAATTAAAATAAATTTCAGAGGATAGTTACCATAACAAGTTTTCTAGGTATTATGTTATTAAATTAGAAATTAATAACACAAGAAAGAATTCTTTGGGAAATTTTTTTAAATTCTAAATAACCTGGCTCAAACAAATAAATCTTTGTAAATAGATGGGTTGGAATGTTAATTTAAAATACTGCATATCATATATTATGTAATACCAAAGCACCTAAAATATATTGAAATAAATGTATAAATGTATTGTAATTTAAATTGTTAACATAAAAGAAAATGGCAGAGGTCAATGTTACATCCATCTGAAATATTTATTTTACAACAGGTTAAACCCCCAAAAGTAGAGTTAATAATAATAGCAGACTAATAAAATTAAAACAAAAATAATAGTAAGAATAAAAGAATGAAAAAAGAGAAAATGACAACACTAGGGATACAGAGTTGCTTGAACTAGCACACCTCAATCAATGTAATCACATTAACAGAATAGGGGAGAAAAATAATTGTCCTTTCAATACATACAGGAGTAAAGAGATACTATTCTTTATCAACAATAACAACAACAAAAATGAAGAGGCCTGATAAAAAATTTCTCAAAAGTTTTTCAAAATTAATGATTTTTTTCAATGTGAAATATTTAAGAAATTATAAATTTTTATTGAAAGGCATTAAAGATCTAAATAAATGCAAAATAGTCTATATTTATAAATAGAAAAATTCAATGTTATAAAAAATCAATCCTCCCAAATTAACTTATAGGTTCAAAGAAATTCCAATAATAATCCCAATAAGAATTTTTGCAAAAGTTTCCAAGTTCATCTAAAATGCACATGAAAGAATAAAACCTAAACAAAGACACTTCTGAGGAAAAATGAAATGGAAGAATTTGATCTATTAGACCCATTTTAATAATAATTTAAATTGTTACTTAATAATAATTTATTATAAAGAATTTTAAATTAATATAGTATTGATTTGGCACAGAGATAAACAAGATGACCATGAAACAGAATAGAGAACATAGAAACAGGCTCACATAGTATGGAAATATGATATAGGACAAAGTGAGCATTGCAGATAAGTAAGGGGGAAGAAGAAAGAAGTGTTATTTAATACGTATTGCTATGAGAAATATTTAGTTATTTGGAAAATAAGAATACAAAAGAATCAACACCAGACTGATTAAATACTTTAATATAAAAATATTAGTTTTATATCTTTATGATCTTGGGATAGGAAAATATTGCTTAAATAACACAGAAAATCCATCAACTATAAAGAAATAATAATTTTGACCATATTAAAATGAATAACTTAATTTACAAAGTGGGAGAAGATATCTGCAACATCTATGATCAATAGTGGATAGCATCCTGAAGATACAAAGAACTCTTAAAAGCCAATAAGAAAAAGATAATACAATATAGATGTAAGCACAGAGCAATAAACCATTACTTTGCAGAAGCAGACACATGAATGCTGCATAAAGACATTTTTAAAATCTCAATAGTATTCTTCATTCTGAAAATATAAAGAAAGAACTCAATGATATTTTGTACTTCATAAGTCTGATAAAATTTTGTGTTGATGATATGAACAATGCAAACTCCTAAACACTTCTAGTAGGCAGATGAATCTACAACTACTTTGGAAAACAATTTGATGTGATCTTGTCAAGTTGAATAGGTGAAAACCACATGACCTAGTAATTTCAATCCTAAGTAAACTCTTGTGTACTGATATCAATAAATATGTGCAAAAATAAATGCTCCTGCATTGTTTGCAGTAGCAAAAATTGGACAGAACTGAAATATCTGTTAGCAAGAGCATGGATAAATGAATCAATATTATCCCAGAAATATTGCACAGAGTAGAAATTAACAATATACTACTACATGCAAGAATGGGGATGACTTTTAAAAACATTAATAAATGAGAAAAGCAAATTGCAGAAGATGAAAGCACATAAATAGAATTAGGGAATGGTAAAACGTACCCTCAAGGGTAATAGCATTATTCTAATTCTTAACTTGGAGGAGGGGCTCATGGTGTCGGTTTTATTATTATATTATATCATTTCCACACATATATTTTAGTTATTAAATATAACAGAGTAAAAACTATGGAAGTTTCTTTATAAAAAATTTAAATGTAGAAAAATTACTCTGGCTACTGTGAGAAGAATGAATGGGAAGTCTGGAACCTGGGGGTTAATTAGGAGATTATTTTCATGCTGAAGATTACGGTGTTTTTAAAAAGATAAGCACTAGTTGTGAGTATGGAGAAGGAATAGATGGATTTCCCCAATGAGCAACATCACCGTATTATAGATTGGTGTTTTGGCCTGAAAAATAAATGAGCCTCCCATGTATGCCTCATTTGTTCACTCACTAATTGAATCAAATATTTATAGGAAGTCAGAATTAATTTAGGCACATAGAGAAACTTGCTAAGAGGTCACCAATAAGATCTTGGAAAGAAATAAATGTATGAGCTATTTGGAAGAGAACTAAAAGCAGGGGCTGCTGGCTGACTCACTAATTGGTTGGTCAGTTCCTACTAATGGGTATTTGCAATTACCTGCGCAAAGCATCCAAGTGGGCTGCTGGGGCTTTTAAGACCAGTATCAGTAATAACTGTGTCATGGGAATAGTGCAGGGGTGACAGTGTGTGGCTATAAGATGCTTGGGGGAAGGGTGGCAGGAGGGATTTATTTGCTCAGAACACTGCCAAGCTGAAAACTGTTAGCACACTAGGCTGGAAAACTTCTACATACCCAGCAGAGTAACCTATAAATAGGAAGTTGCTTGTTGAAATTGTACATTAATAGTACAGCATTTTGAAGCTGTTATTGGACTCCTTAAGGGTCAATAAGTAAGTGAAGAAGTACGGACCCCACTTTCCCACTTCACACATCAAAGGGGGCATTGTTTGATATAGTTTATGATTTAATAGTTTGTCCACAGAGAATAGGCTGCTTTGTATTTAGATTTTGCTACAAAAGCAATCTTTGGAAAACCTAGCATGATTAAGGGAATAGAAAGTATCTTCCTTTATGTCAGAGAAAAAAATATTATATTTTGGAAGTACTTTATCCTAAGTTTTTTTTCTCACAACGTTCATAGGTAAATCAGTATACTTCCAGTTCACCACCAGAAATAGTCTTTCTTGATAGGAGTATATGACTATATAGAATGCTATACAACATGCTCTCACAGCAGCACAGATTTACTGATATTGGGTATTATGAGTGTAATCAGACTGACTACAAACATTCTTGGATATGAAATCCAAAAGTCAGATTCCTTCATAAGAGTCTAATCCCACAGTGGACTGAAAACTTCATACATCAGTCCTGCTTACTGAATAGTATCAACTTTTGCACACACTGATTTTGAGAATCAATGGGACTAGCAACACGTGTTAGGTGTTTCGCGGAATTGGAGGGGAGAACTAGGGAGGCATCATAGCAAAGGTGACTATTGAGCTTGTGATTGAAGGATGAGAGCGTTCTATGTGGGTTGGAACTAATATTCCAGGCAGAAGAAATGGCATAAAGAAAACATTAGACATGGTCAAAGAATGAGGAAACATTTACTATGGCTATAGCTTAGAATTGAAGGATCAAAATGGTGAATCGAGACCTAAACATGGAAAGTTTGAATGCCATTATTCTAGGTCAGTTTTGCCAGAAATGGAGGATATCAGCCACTGTGATAGTTCCTCAAAGCTCCTTCAAATCTATGCTGGCTATGGTGGTATAGAGAAGCTTGAGAGATAAACCAGTCTCTGGAAATTTTACCATTGTGGTATCCCTTATATCAACTTCCTCCTTTTTAGTTCCATAGCTTCCAAGCTAGTGCAGGCCCTTATTAACTCTAGCCTCTTAACTTTGCATTCAGTCTCTCTGCTTTCCAGGGGATCCTATCAATTGTATGAAGAGTACTACCCCAAACACCACCCTTTTGATTATGCTGCTCTTCTGCTTATCATTGAATGACTCCCTACTGATGACTGGATATATCCCAACTATTAATAACTTTGTCCTGAGTTTTCCTACCTACATGTATTTACTTATGCCATTCCCTCCACCATGTGGAGGATAATCAAAGTAATGACCCCACCTTTTTTCAAGAGGGAACTGCGAGGCTTTCTGATCTCCCCAACACAAACTTGCTTCCTCCCTATCAAAATTCTACTCATTAAACTCCACTCAACGAAAATTCTTTCCATGAAACCTTCCCAGATCTTTCCAGCTATGTATAATAATAATCAGTGCTTACATAGCACTTTCTAGCTTTTATAACACTTTATAGCTCATGGATCACTTATATCGTTGAAAGTATGGCAGAGAAATATTATTATATTACACAGTTTTACAGATGAGGGAAGGATTAGAGAGGTTCAATGACTTAGTGTTAATCATGGATCTTCTTACTCCAGATCTCATGGTCTAAACTCTGTACATCATTCTTCTGCATTTGAATTCTTGAGAAATATTAACTACATACATTTTAATAGTTACAACCTCAATTACTTGTTTTTAATACAATGCATACACATAGTATTTAATAAACAAATGCAATGTCAATGTACCTAATTCAAATTATTCCAATCTAAAATAGACACCGGCTTCTTCCCTACCACCATAGTGTACATATGGCTTTCCCACCATAATGAGAACATTTTTTCTCTTCATGTGTTGTGCAATTACCTCAGTATTGCAACACATATTATACTGTAATTCATTTATTCTCTTAACATTATTCTCTGCTGGGTCCTAAAGTAGTCCAGTGCTTGCAGTACATTTATTTGTGTATCTTCAATGCCTTACTAAATGCTCACACATAATATGTACTCAGGGATTATTTATTGAGATGCTTACTAGAGTAATGAACCATAACAGATAATCTTGGAATAATGTAGGATATGGTCAGACATCCATGTGTTGGATTCTTCTACTTGAGTAATGATGGGGGGAAGAAATCAGGAGGTGACGTGTCAGTTCTAAAAACTTTCCTGATTTGTTTTGTTTTTATTTTTCAAGAACTTGAGAAAGTTCAGCAGTGTATTTTCCTGCTTTTCTTTTATACCATGACTATTTCTACAGAGGATCTGAGGCATTAGTGCCATCATAATACTCCTAATGTTATTACAGCCACTGTCACTAATACCACCACCATATTTACAAGTAATCCTAAAATGGGATAGCAACACTTTTCCTCAAGAAGTTATTTCAGTAACTAAATTGATACATATAAAACTTTAACACACTAAAACCTTGTAAACATCTTACAATTGATTGCTATGTAATCATAACATGATTATTTATGTTATTTTTATGATCATTATTAGAACAATGGTCAGAATGGCTACTGTAGTTATAACTCCTACTAGGAGTTCCCATACATTAAGCATTTATTGCTCAGGTACTGTATGAGGTCTACCAAATCATTATTATTAACCTTAACAAAAATCCTCCAAGAGCTTCACTATCATTCCCATTTAATAGAGACAGAAACTAAGGACTAAAAATTTACTCATCAAGCTCTTCCTCATGACATTCCTCCTTTTATTGGTCCTCAGCATTTTCAGTGAACATCACAGGTCAAATAGTGCAAGCACTCCCCGCTTTAACCCATACCATTCCCTCATCTTAAGACTAGCATGACAAAATTATCAAATAATAGTTACCTCTCAGAAGAGAGTCAACCTTTTATTCAAGTCAAAAGTCCTTAAAAATTTGAAGAATGAAACATCTAAAACTTCATATTACTCCCCCTGAAGCCAGTGCATGTTCCTAGGACACTATTCATCACAGATTACTCTCTACCACAGATTACTTGTTACTGGCAACTGCACTAGAAACTGGAAACCATAATTGGGCTGGATTACCAAATGGCTGCTCCATTTTTTCCTGAACAAGCTGCTTCCGCATTACGTATGACTAGTTCCCATCAAGACTGGGATAATTACATTATTTCTCTACTCAAGGTTACTCTATATGTGTCACCTAGAAATCAAATCAAGTCTGGGGTTTCTTCTGGGAGCATCTGCTTGCAACTTCCAGGTACTCTGAGAACACAATCTTATGATCCATGAAATAGATTTCCTAACTAAAAGCCAGACCTCATCTCTATTGGAGGAAAATGATAAAAATATTGAAACTTCAGATGGAAACAAAGTTGGCCTACATTACCCTTATTCAAGACCCAAGTGACAGACATTTTCCTAAAAATATCGGTATGTTGAAAATTTGAAGTCTGAGGTTATTCGAAATTTTGACAAATTTTTTGATTCATGAACCTTGTATCTTTCTCATGATGGGCCAGACTATAGTTTAACATGTGAAAGAAAATCATGTTGTTTGGAAAGGCTAGTCATTTAGAGTATAAGAGAATAACCACAGGTGCAGTCTTCTAATCCAATATTTTCTCTTTTCTCTTAAATTTTAAATGTGAAATTTAGTGGGATCCTTAGGTCAGGGATAAACAATTAGGTGCCAAGCATAGAATGTATTTTTCTTTTTCTTCATCACCATTGTCTTTATCATTTTAATCATAATAATTACGAAAGTGTCTGCTATTATGTATCGAGGGTCAACTATTTTGAGACTAGTTTGGGTGATTCAGATCTATTATCTTTTATTATGAAGACAATATAAGGCAGGTGTGTTGCCCCTGCATTAAATAATATGGTCTTCTCTCAACAGTACTAGGAGATATTAAAAGAACATACGTATAAATTATCAGTGGTTTCCAAATTTACATTGTGTGGAGTAAGAAGCAGACCATTTTCTGTGAGGAACCCTTATCTCTGGTACCCCTGGCAACAAGGTCCTGAGCATGATTCCTCTTTGCTTCAAGACACAACACTTCTAACTTTTGAAAGCTGGGGTGGGAGGGAAGCCATGGGTAGCTTGTACAGGCAGTGGGATGGTCCATGTATCTGGAATCCTCCTCCACATCATTGATTCATCCAGCAAATGTGTACATTGGGAAGCATGTGGGACTTAGGGAAGAAAGCTGGTGGAGCCAGTCACTACCCATGACTCAGAGGTCTGAAGGTGGCAGAGCTTCTTGATATGTGATGCTAAAACATATTTTGGCCTGAAATTCAGAGGGAAAAAAAAAGAAAGTAAAGATCCAGTCCTTATTAATTAAAATGAAAAAGGCACTGCTTATAAAATCAGCAACAAGGCTGAAGGTAGGGAAACACAAAGTCAGCTCTGCACTAGCAGAGAGGAGCTATGCAAGAGGAACATGTACAGGAGCAGCATTTGAACACAGTGTATTAGCAACCTAACATTGGTAATGTCAGAAACATTCATTGTAAACACAAGGCTATGCACAATAATTTATTCAACAGTCTCAGTTGTTATTTATATATTTTGTGTCCTGTATCATTTGCTGGTAGTAAATTGTATGCTTCTTGAACCCACAAAACAGAAAAATCTCTAATTTCCAATTTCATTTCTGAACTCTTACAGAATTTACAACATATAGTACAAAAATTAAATTAGTACCTAACTGTGAAATTCCATATTATTCTGTTATTATAAATGAACAAATTTTGTAGCATTCTCCCCCAGAGTATTGCAGCAGAAATTTCAGCAAAGGTTTGTACCCAAAAGTAGAAACACAGGCTGTGGAGAAAGACAGACCCGAGTTTGAATCTTGCCTCTCACCAGATATTAGCTATGTAACTGTATTAGACCATTCTTGCATTGCCATAAATATCTGAGACTGGGTAATTTATAAAGAAAAAACATTTAATTGGCTCAAAGTTCTTCAGGCTGCAAAAGCCAGCATTTGCTTGGCTTCTGGGGAGGCCTCAGGGAGATTTTCCTCATGGCAGAAGGTGAAACAGGAGCAGGCACTTCACATGGTGAAAATAGTAGCAAGAGAAAGAGGTGGGAGGAGGTGCCACACACTTAACCAGATCTCATGAGAACTCACTGACTATTGCAAGGGCAGCATCAAGCCATGAGAATGCCTCACCATGACCTAAACACCTCCCACAGACCCCACATCCAACATAGGGGATTACAATTCAACATGAGTTTTGGCAGGGACACATATTCAAACTGTATCAGTGACAATGGTAAATTACTAGATCTCCCAAAAGTTAAAATGTCTCTTCTGAAAAATGACAAGAGATATATATATATATATATATATATACACACACACCCCCGAGGAGGTTATTGTGAATATTAATTAGCATAACACCTGTAAAACACTTAACACAGCACCAGGCATAGATTAGGAGCCCAATATTCCTTCTTTCTCTCTATCCTTCTCCTTTAAAATCAATTATTCAACATTGTCAAAGTTATTCCAAGTTTTACATTTATTGAGCACCTACTATATGTCAAGCACTATATTGCATGCTGGTAGTGCAAAAATAAAAATAAAAAGGTTTACAATCTCTGCCCTTGAAAGATTTAGATGTTTGTGTAAATTGATTGTATGTTCCTTAATCAAACTGACCCTTAAACAAATTGTTGATTCAAAATTCTTCCAGTAAGAAGTTAATAACTTAACTATACTCCAAATTATTCTGGAATATTTCTTGTTCTTTATATACCAATATTGACTCTATCATGCACTTTTATTGTAAGAACTGTATAAAGTTTCCTGATGTATTTTTGCTTATCTTCACATCTTTGCACATGCTACATCTTCTGCTTAGAAATGGCTTCCACCCTGATATACTTCAAGTCTTTCTCAGAAGCTTTCTTGAAACTTGCGTGAATTTTGAAGAGCCTCTCTACTTTCATGACAACCTATGTGAGTTTCTGTCTCAGAAGTCACTTGGTGGGTTGGAGAGAAAGATATCAGTTTTATGTTTAACTGCTTTATAAAACAGAAACCAACCTGAGGGCAAAGATTTTTAAATTATTCATCTTTGTGTTTCTATGCTTAGCAAAGTGTTCAATGAATAGTTGGTGATCAATAATTGTTAAATGCACAATTGAGTGAAATAATGAATAGTCTGGCTGTGACCGAGATTGAAAAAGAGAACAGATGACCAGTATTCTACAGCACACTAAGCAGGTTTTGTCAGTTCATTTGTCTAGAACAGCCCCCATAGCTTTCTGCACAAGGCCAGGTCTCTCTGACAAGAACATTTGGTTTCCAAATTACATATTGCACAGCATGAATCCTTCCTTTCCTGCAACTGCCTGTTAATTATAGTGCCACCTTTGCTCTGTCTTTGTCTCAATCTCCTGATCTCTGAGATATAATACCTGATTTACTTAGTTAGGATTTTCTGACCTTTATAAGCAAATTCTGCAACCCCTTCCCACATACATCTTTTTGTAAAAACAATAAAGAAATCAAGAAGTGTCTGTTCAGAGTTCAAAGGTAAAAAGAAATATAAGATCAATATAAAATTATTTGAGACTGAAAAATACTCCCCTTTGTTCCTTTTTTTGTTGTTTTTATTCACATGTAATTGTAAAAACCAACCTGCTTTAGAGAGTAGCTGTGGGAATGCTGGGGAGCTGTCACTGGAGACTAGCAGCATCTCCAAGCTCTTGAAGCTGACAGCTCCTAGAAGCCAAATGAGAGATTCAACTGCAGAGTTCATTTGATCACACAGGCAGAAGTGCCTAGGAAAAGTTTCTACTCTTCATGTGAAAACTTTGAAGATTTCAAGTTCTTCCTTAGGTTATAATATTTAGTAAGTATTCTAACAATCCCTCTGTCATTCTCTGTTTTTTCAGGAGAGATGCTGGGCCCATCTTATTCATTTGTGTGCCCACTACCTAACAGAATTGGCAAATTAGGTGCTCACATACATACTCAAAAGCTCAGGCAAGGGGATATGACTGAGAAATGGAAGAAAGAAAAGGCAGACAAATGAAGAGAGGGAGAGGAAGTTACAGAGATAGCTGTTAAGGGGGAGAAAAGGAAAAGTAGATAAAAAGAGGGAGGAAAGAAGAATAAGAGAAAGGGAAAATGGAGAATAAGTTCCACTACCTTTTTCTCATAAAGTTTACAAGAGACGGAATCTTAAAATAAATATAAAACACCTCCAAAATATTCATAGTTATTGTGAGGGTGAAGCCCCTCTCCAGACAGTTGATGACTCTTAGAACCACTGAGGTACAATAGAGACACATTCCAGATGTATCATGTCTGCTTTACCTGCCCCTTGCCTTGGTCTACCTAAGAAGGATTTCAGGCTCAAGTAATGAGTGATATTCCTCAACCCTTTCCCTTACTGACCCATCAAGAAATCCTTAATGCCACCCAAGACCATCATCTATTCAGCCTCAGCAGATCCAGTGATTTCCTAATAGCCTCTAGGGTAGGGGAAAGACAGCAGGAGCCTATGTCTGAGTAAATTACTCAGAAGGGGCAACAGAATCTTGTAGAAACCATTTGGAACATTTCTCCAGCCCTTTTTTGATCCTGAGGTTAGGTTTGGGGTAGCTCTTTTTTGCTACTATGACTCTTTCCTCCTTTGATCTGATTTTCAATCCAACTCTCTTTTGCTTTAGAATTTACTGTGCTCTTAACTGCAAGGCCTTCATTTTCCTAACATTTTTAAACATCATAAGAATTTAAATGTCACTTGTTCTATGACAAAAGCAGAACTCTTGAGTGTGAGAACAATAAAAAAAATTAAAAATAAATGTATGATCTTATCTATTAAATAGAGCCACTGATAGTATGCTAGACTTTTTAATGTGCATTGACACATATATTGATTGTCTTAAGAATAAGATGATACTGTACATAGTTTCTAATCTGATTTTTCTATCTGAATAATACATTATAACTATTTTCTTTCATTAAAAATTCACCTCAATATTAATCTGATGGCATAACTCTTTATGTTCCAGCAATTCCTTGTAAGGAAGCAGGGAGTGAAGAAAGCTCTGGAACTCTAGCAGTCAGCTTCACTGTTCACTTTAGCCTGCACTCACTTTCCTGACATAGCATAGCAGCCAGTCAGAAGTATCACCTTAGCACTTGTTTGGTTTTTCTGTTTGTTTCAGGAAATATTATGCCAATTCTGTGAACTTGGTCTGGGTGATTCTTAAATGCATAAATGCATTTCTCACACACAAAAAATGTTTTGTTTCTACGGTGAGCCATCCCCATGGAGTATCAATGTAGAAAAATGGGTGTTTTAATGGTAAACAAGGCTACCAAAAGTAATGGCAGGGAGCACATTGCAAATAATTCACTAGATTATGTGTGTTCCTTATGGAACAGAGACTCTATCTTCTCCATTTTTATTTCTCTTAGGCTTAGACCAGTAATTAGCCTATATAAAAAAATCTAATCCATTAAGAAATGTTTACCTAATGAATGAATGAATAACTAAGAGAATGGGCATAAACGATAATTAAGAAGACTGGTCATAGGATAATAACATTTCCTGACACTATCACATTATTTTGGGAAAAATGAACAGTGTGCTGTAGAGAAAATGATTTAAGATTTAGACAAAAATTCATCTTAAGACACATAACAGAAATACAGTGTTACTAATCCTCTGTTTTCTGTCAAATTGTCACAATAAAATGTCCTTACAGAAATGTTGCTGTGATCAAATGAGACGATGGTGTAGTGAACCAGGGAAACCCGGAACTTCAAAGTGTCATAGGATCTCAGCACCAAGACGATATTACAATAGGCCATACTTCACTACTACCCCCCTGCACAATACATACACATAAAAAGACAACAATAATAATACAACAAAATAAATATCTTCACTGAAAAGAAAGTTTTGAAATGGGTGGCAAGGAACATAGGTACCAGCTGGTGCTATTTCAGGTAACATGAAATAGTAGAAAAAATACTAGATTTAGGAGACAGACCTAGGCACAAATTTTGGTTCTACCACTTCTTAGCTGTATAATTTTGGTCAAGTTGTTTACTTCTCTGTCATAGTTTTTTCTTTGGTAAAATTTTTATAACAACTCATGCTTCCTGGGATTATTATGAGAACTAAATAAAAGGATGAGAAGTCACTAACATCATATGTATTCAATAAATGTCATTTCACTCGCTTTTCCTCACTGCCACACCCCAGGCTTTGCCTGAACCAGTGAGAAGAAGATGTTATTTATACTAAGCAGTTTTGCCTAAGGCCTTGCCCAGTAGCAGACCTGAATACCAAACTGCCAAATGGAAGTTTTCTGTGTTGAAATATGTATACCAGACTTCAAATATAGAACTCAGAGGTTATTCTATCAAAAGCTTAGCACTTGTCAACAAGAACAGCAGACTCCAGAGATCCTGTCAGTCTTGGTTTTTTTTTTTTTCCAAGAGAGAAGCAGACAAATCCTTATTGATCATTCTACCGAGGTAGCGCTAACCCTCCAAAATAATATATTTAAAATCACAGGTTATTTTATGTTTGAAGAAAAAAAATTACTGGAAATAAGACTCTTTATTGACTCTTTTAGTTTTAAGGTCAGTTGACCTAGAAAAAGAAGAGTGCTCCCTTTGAGAGTAGAGTGAAACTCTGACTGAAAAGGAAGAGGCACACTGGAACATGTAAATTTGATCCCATTTTACAAATGGAACTAAAAGGAGCATTTACCATAGTAAGCTGACAGCCTTTAGTAAAGTCAGGTTTAAGTTTGAAGAGTTCCAACTTCCACTAAGTTAATCATGTCTAGCAGTGCAGACAGATGATTCAAGCAAATTTCAGACCGCTCTTCTAATACGGTTAAGCCATCCCTGAAGGTAAATGTTAAAACTATTTAATAACTGAAGCTTCAGGCTTTGCAGCTTGGGCTTTGCCCTTAGACTTTTTGGTTGCTACTGGAAATAGGATTATATTTTAAAGTTTCTTGTATCAGAAAAAGCAACACTCCAAAATTTTTACATCCTTTAGTTTTACTGCAAGCAAGCTCCTATCTTTGGGTAATATGGATCTTTCCTATTCACAAATAAAAGGACACATTAAATGTATGCCTTCCTCATAAGTCAGTAGCTATGAATGACTTTGAGCAATTCTATAGCTTTCCTTTCTTGAGTAAACTCCTCAGCATCAAATAGGACTCTGCTCCTGAGATGAAAAGAAGAAAGGCTGGGTACCCAGAATAATTCAAATAAAATGATGTTTATGATCCATGTATATTAACAGTGTAGCCATTTAGAGAAAGTCAGGGCTATTTATAATCATTCTGGACTTTCTCCAATCAATTATTTCCCTGTTTGGAACTCTTCAGTTGCTCTTATTTTTAGAACAAAGTTCAGACTCCTCAGCTTATTATTCAAAACTTTTCTTGATCTGGTCCTTTCCTACCTTTCCCAACAGCATCTGAAACTCTCACTTTTTTTCCCTGGAGATTTCGTTTCAGCCACAGTTAACTACCAGCCATTACCATGACTTCTCTGTGCTTTTTACTAACCTGTTTCCTCTTTCTGGGATATGCTCCTCTTCTCACCCACCCATACCTCCTGCAACACAGATTTCTGGGGACTAAATATACCCTACTCATTCATTAAGAATCAACTCGTGCACCACTTACTCCAAGAAACATTTCTTGACCACCTCCTCTTCCCCTCTCCCTGGACAACAGGAATCTGTCCTCTGGTCTCCCACAACATTGTTTATTTTTATCATAGCATTTCTTACTGTGTATTATGACTATTTGTCAAAAAAATGTTTCTTGAAGGTAGGCTCTGTGTCTCATTCTTCATTAAATATTGATACAGAGCTGTCACACGGCAGTTTCTCAATACACTGTCATTGTTGTTGATGAATGCTGACTATGGGCCAGGCTTGTTTCCTAGAAACATACAAGTTCAGGACCATCCTTATGATGTAGGAACTGAACAAATCACACACACTGGCCTACTCTCATTGTTGGGTTCTTAGTAAAATTTGGACTGAGTGAAATAACAAAGGCAGCTGTAACAAGAAAATAATAATAATAATAAGCAAGTACTCACAGGCAGCTTGCTGTCTCACTGCAATAACTGAAGCAGGATAATGACGAGACTGGAATTATTGGCACATTTAGCCATATTCTTTAAAGAAAAAAAATACATACATACATACATACATACATACATACATACATACCAAAAATGTTCTGTACAGCTGCTCTATTTGCACTTGAGGCATCTGCAACTTAGGCACTAAAACATATGTGAAGAGTATGTCAGGCTATTTGGGTTGAGAAACCTGGATTTGAGATCCAACTTTGTTTGTAACCATCTGTATTGCCCACAATCAGCCCCTTCATCCCCCTGATTCTCAGTCTCTTCCTTTTACATGATCTTTGATCTCCTTTATAGTTCAAAGGTCTCATTCATTTTGACATTCTGAGCTGGTAGAGCCCCTGACACATATAAAGTATTCAAAAATACATAATAAATAGTTAAATTAAGTTTAGCCTAAACTATCTACTTATTTTAAGTTCATACTAAAGATTTCTTCATATATATATAGTGGACTGTAACTTAACTGGATGTGTAAACAGAGTATAACCTACTCTTTTATCAATCAGTTTCAGCCAATCACAGGCAGACAACCATTCAAACTGTGTTCAAATAAGGCAAATGCCAAGTTGTAAACAATCCAGCTGTTTCTGTATCTTACTTTCATTTTCTGTATGTCACCTTCATTTTTCTGTCCATAAATCTCTGACCATACAGCTGCCCAGAGTCTC
Organism: Macaca mulatta; assembly: GCF_049350105.2. NCBI lineage: Eukaryota > Metazoa > Chordata > Mammalia > Primates > Cercopithecidae > Macaca > Macaca mulatta. The sequence continues at coordinate 85,180,070 of NC_133419.1, forward strand.
CCTGAACCTATTGTGGTTCGAGGGACTGCTCGATTTGTGAATTGTTCTTTCTCAATTAAACTTTGTTACATTTAATTTATCCAAAGTTATCCTTCTGACTAAACGAATGAATAAATGTCACTCTCCTTCCCCGTATGCTTTTGGGGTTTTGCAGAATGATCCATAAACCATGATAACGAACTTGAAGGAGGCTGTGTCCTACAAGCATTAAGAGCTTCAGCAGCTCCCACTTTCCTCTCAATCTGCTTAAACAAGCCTTTTAACAAAGTAGCACTGGAGCACAAACTGGGGAAATACTGGACATCCTCAAGGCCAACAAGGAAATGGAGACACAATAGATGAAGATTACAGGGGCAATCCAGAAGTTCCTCAGAAAGGCACAATAATTCAACCCACTAGAGGAGAGGATGCCAACAGGGACCTCTGCAAAGAGCAAGTGATCCTTTGAAGAAAACAAAGCTTCAGTTTTCCTATGAAGTTCTTCAGAGAAAAGCAAAACAGTAATAGGAAACTTTCCTTTAGCTCTTCCCAGGCAGCGGGAATTTCAGACAGAAGATCAGCATATTTGCCCTTAAAAGCCACAGCTTGGGTGTGCCCATGTGACCATGCCCACTGGGCATCTGTTGGCAGGAAGTCGAATGCTGCCTTTCTGATAAAGGCTTGATGGACAGCCCTTCTATATTCCTTACCCACCCTTCTTTGGGGCCAATACTGATGCCCGTTACCACTCTTGGCTTTTAACCTAAAAGCCTGATGCCTACTGTGGTCTTAATTTATTGCCCAGTAGATGCTTTAAAAGGAACCCGAAAAATATACAGGCATGCATGGAAAGCTAAAGCATTTAGAACTTTGAGCATCTTCCTTGTAATAAATACCTAATACATATGTGTTAAATAGATTATTTGAACTATAAATATACAATTATTATTATATAATACTTGTATATGTATTTTCTTTCCATTCAGCTATGCATTTCTCTCATTATTTTGTTTAGGACATTAACTATGAAGATAGAAACAAATACAGAAAACAAAGCACCTGTATTTCCAGGCACTATATTAAGCCGTCGCACACATTATTTCACTTAATTCCCTCAAGGACTCTGTCTTCTTTCTCATTTTACAGATAAGGAAAGTAAAACTGAGAGAAGTTAAGTAACCTCCTCCCACCAAGATCACATACTAAGAAAGTGGTATGGCCAGGATTTGAAGTCTGCCTTTAACATCTATGCTCTTAGCCACAACACCATACTGCCAAATGCTTCTTCATACATTCTTCACACAAAAATGTGTACTATGGCATTTAACATAAATAGTTTATTCCTTAATTAAAAGATAAATGAGAAACAGTGAAAAGCCAAGGACAAAATGTAGAACTTGGTAGTTTACCATGGTTTCAGAAAACCAATGAGACATTGTTTGGGAGGAACTATGTTGGTGTTTCTGAATGACTAAGTTAGGGTACATGTATAAATTTCCCTTTCTACCCTTTGCTAATCTGGACAATGCAGATTAAGTTTTTTTTTCTTATAGAATATGAGTGAAACAAATATATAGTCACAGAAGTATGTATATGCATGTGTGTGTGTAAAAATCAAAGTCTGAAATACATCTTTTGAGCCTTCAGAGATTCATTTGGCCTAGAAATAGCCACAGTCCTCCCTAAAATTCTAATGCCTAGGATTTATATGCTCCTTCCACAGATTAAGAAGTATTGCACAGTAGTATTACTATGACATTGAAGTTAAGAAGACTAGGATTCAAATTCTGATTCTGCTACCTACCAGCTGTGCCTCCTTGGCCAAGTTATTCAACTACTAGTGGTCTGGGTTTCCATTTCTGTGAGTTGTAGAGAGTAATATCTACCTTGCAGGATTATTATGATGTTTAGAGATAATTTTTGTAAAATTCTTACTGTCATTTTGGGTAAAAAACAGACACATAAAAATGATGGTTTTTATTATTCTAGGTAGAGGACACATCATTTTCCTGTTCTGGAATGCACACCTGACACACTGCTACTCATTATGTAAGTCTTAATTCAAATGTCATATTTATTTATTCTATTAACATTTCTTAAGAAAATAATATAATGCTCTTTGCTATTATAAGGTACTTGGAGAAAAAAATTTAAAACTTAAGATCTCTGATCTCAAGGGATGCCCACTTTTATTTTTTTAGAGGATGTTTTGCTCTTGTCACCCAGGCTGGAGTGCAGTGGCACAATTTTGGCACACCACAACCTCCCCCTCCCAGATTCAAGCAATTCTCCTGCTTCAGCTTCCTTAATAGCTGGGATTACAGGTGCCTGCCACCACACCCGGCTAATGTTCTTCTTCTTTTTATATTTATTTTATTTTTTATTTTTTTTTATTTTTTTGTATTTTTAGTAGAGACAGGGCTTCGTCATGTTGGCCAGGCTGGTCTTGAACTCCTGACCTCAGATGATCTGCCCATCTCGGCCTCCCAAAGTGCTGGGATTACAGGTGTGAGTCACTGTGCCCGGCTGGGATGCCCACTTTAATGGACAGATTAATAGACCATTATGTGAAGTGTGGTAAGTGTCCAAAGGAAGCAATGTCCAGTGGGCTTTTAAGGCCAGAGGACAGGCTACAAGGAGAGTCAGAGAAGTCCACCTTGAGAAGCTTACAAGGAGTTTCCCTTACAAAGATTATAGCAATGATTATGAAAAGTTTCCCAACACCCCCAGGCTAAGTGATCACTCTTTTCTGTGAACCTACCACATGATTTATATCTCTATCACAGCATTGTTCATATTGAACTGAATGTTTAATTACCTAGCTCTGCTGCTAGACAGTGAACAACTTGAAAGCAGTTGCCATGACTTTGACTAAGATGAATTTTCAGCATCACCCAAAGGTTCTAACCTAGAGAAGCAGCTTGATAAATGCCTGAAAGAACTGAATTGAATTGTCATGGACCTCTGAAAAGGCAGGTGGTTAAATAGCAGGACAAACTATAACCCCAAACTGCAGCTGCTTGGGATTGAAGGGAAACAAGAGAGGGAGAAAGATGACTTCATTTGTTCTTGTCTGCGAAAGTTCAGATTCAGAGCAAAGCAATGCCAAAGGCAAAAGTGCCAGGCACTACTCTCTAGACACTTCAGCTCATTTTGTTCTGTGGTCTGTGATTGAACTCTAATATAAATCTGAAGTCTATGGCCTGAGATGGTTCTTAGTGTGAAGCTTTTGGTTTACAGTGTAGTGCAGTCTCTTCAAAACATGCACTCTGGAACAAGTAAGAGGTACAAATTTGATTCTTACAAGATTTTCTAGCAGAACTCTCAAGTTTTTGTGAGGCTTAGAAAAAGTTAAACATTTACAACATGCCAATATAAAGCTCATTTAGCCTCTGCTAATGACTTCAGTGACTTTCTTAACTATGTTACTTTCTGTCCGGTTTCTCTACCTCATGTTTGCTTTAGAGCTGGAATGAAAACTTGTTTGCTTGGTTGGCGATTTCATCTTTGTTTTAGCAGTTCCAACCTCTACTTTCATTTTGACCCAATATTAGATGTGTTGTTCAATCCATTGTCTTGAAATCTGTCCAGATTGCAAATAAGCAATTTCAACAAGAGTAATAAAAATGGACAGAACATAAGGAAGAACATCAATTGTAATCTTTGCTTAACCTCCTGTATGGTCCAAATGTGTCCTTGGCACCAAATGGAAGGTGAAGAGGAAATATAAATAGATAACTTTCACTAAAATTCAGTGATTAATAGTAACATAGACAAGGTGGGGAAGAGAAATAATATGAGTATTTAGTGTGTGTTTACTATGTGCCAAACACTGTCCTTTGTTTTCTCATTTACATTCGATGGCAACCTAACAAAATAGGTGACAGTCCCATTTTTGCAAGGGAAGAAGTTTAGACCCAAAGTAGTTAAGATGAATAATCATTTAAGATTAAAAGCAACAAAATGATGGAGCTATAATGTGAACTTCTTTGTCTGTCTGGCTTTCATGTACATACTTTATCCATTATAAAGTTAAATGAGTGTTAGATTTTGAAATTGTTCAACTAGCCATACTTTTTGTTTCATTATAAATTTAATAATAGAACCACAGTCTGAAGTAGAAGGAATAGAGGAAATCAAATATTCCAAAGACTCCATAACTCATCATGGGACTTAACACAGAATTTCTGTATTATCTTCAGAAATTATTAGTTTGATTTAATATTTAGTGTGTGTGTGGGGTGTGTGTGTGTATGTGTGTGTGTGTGTGTGTGTTCAGCAAATTAGAGTTTTGGTCAACATGCCATTAATACTGCATTAATAGAATTCCAGTATAACACTTCATACCTTCATTAGCTTGTTGGCTATCATTACCAGCATATTTATACTGAAATACTGAATATAATTCAAGAATCTCTATTGGAACTTCTGGGATACCCAACCTGAGGACCACTGATAAAATCTGACAGCACTCAGTGTGATTTCACATCACGTCTGCATGAATATACTCAGCTTATGTCTTTAGCTCTCTTTAACTTTTTAATTTAGTTATTTTATTTTATCAAGTATGTTATGAATTCCTTCTCATTTATTTAAGTTTCCTCATTCAATAAACCAATATTACTCTAATAGGATCCCAGACTCTAGCATTTGGAAAGAGTTGCTTATTTTTGACATTTTGGTCTAATATAATCTGAGTGTTATTTTTTGAAATTGTTCAACTAGCCATAATTTTTATTTTATTGAATGTTTTGTACTGAACATATTTTTCATGTTCTGAAATGGCAATACAACTGCAGCATATTCCAGATATCTCTCTGTGTGTGTGTGTGTGTGTGTGTGTGTGTGTGTGTGTGTTTGCCTAAAAGTGACCTTTTGATTATTTTCTTTTTGTAAAACCAAGGAATCATTAAGGCATCCGTAAATAAAGCATAAAAAAAATAGCAGTTGCCATCTTATAACACTGACAGTTTTAGTACTTATTATAAAGGTTTGCTTGACTTCAAGCCTTGTACATTGTATGAAGGAACATTAGACCATTTAATTCCAGGGCATTGGTGAGGTCATAAGGCTAATTACTAAGACTAAAACCCAATGCTCCTGAACTTATTGGCTAACATCTGCCTGCTACTTGGTACTGCCTCTGGAGTCCTAATTTCAAACATTATTAGCGGCTCTTCCCAAATTAGCAAAGAAAGTCACACATGGGCCTTGGGTTCCTCAATGCCAATGTTCCCTGCCAGGGTCAGATATGCTTTCTCAGTTCCCTTTCTTCTCGATATATCCAATTCCTTCCTATGCCCAGTATGCTTCCCACTCTCAGGCTGCTCAGCACATCTGTCTGAGTAGGCTTCCTCATCCCTCCAGACTGACAATAGCGTCTCCTCATCTCCCCATTCTATTAATTTCCTGAAGATAATAAGCCTATGAGCTATTTCAATTCTAAAATTTTTACTTCGCTCTTTGCCACATCTTTGGCAAGAATGAAGACTTTCTTAGCAATTAGACTGTCAACACTCCAGAAAACATCAACATTACTCTGAAGGGACACACAGTTATTGTGAAGGGCCCCAGAGGAACCCTGTGAAGGGACTTCTGTCATATTAATGTAGAACTCAGTCTCCTTGGAAAGAACAAGAGGCTCCAGTTGACAAATGAAGAAACATAAAAGACCTGGCTACTGTCTGTACTCTTTGTAGTCATGCACAGAACATGATCAAGGGTGTTACAGTGGGTTTCCGTTACAAGATGAGGTCTGTGCATGCTCACTTCCCCATCAATGTCGTTATCCAAGATAGTGGGTCTCTTGTTGACATCTGAAATTTCTTGGATGAAAAATAAATCCTCAGGGTTCGGATAAGGCCAAATGTTGCTTGTTTGATATCTCAAGCCCAGAACGATGAATTAATCTTTGAAGGAAACAACATTGAGCTTATTTCAAATTCAGCTGCTTGATTCGGCAAGCCACAATAGTTAAAAACAAAAATATCAGAAAACTTTTGGATGGTATCTATGTCTCTGAAAAAGGAAAAGTTCTGCAAGATGATGAATAAGATCTAAGAGTTGTCCAGCTACAGAAACAAGATGCTGGATGATTCCTAAGACCTATTTGTGATATATAAATGATGCAATAAAACACCTATTGATGGCCAGGCATGGTAGCTCACACCTGCAATCCAAGCATTTTGGAAGGCCAAGGCAGGTGGATCACGAGGTCAGGAGTTCAAAACAAGCCTGACCAACATAGTGAAACCCCATCTCTACTAAAAATGCAAAAATTAGCCAAGCATGGTGGTGCACGCCTGTAATCCCAGCTCCTCAGAAGGCTGAGGCAGGGGAAACATTTGAATCCGAGAGGTGGAGGTTGCAGTGAGCCGAGATCAGGCCACTGCACTCCAACCTGGGTGACAGAGCAAGACTCTATCTCAAAATAAAGAAAAAAAAATGCATATATAGAGAAAGAGATTTGGAATTTTTTTTTTTACATTTAAAAAATAAATAAATTTTTTATTTTATTTTATTCTGATCACTTTTCCCTCTGGGGAAACTGATCTGGGGAACCAGGTGTTAGAGTCACACACAGTCAATGGTCTCTTTTCCTTAAGATCATAATAGTACAGTAGTTACAAGGACAGACCTTGAATCCACGCTTTCTGAATTTCAATCCCAGCTTCTGCCTCTCAGCTGCATATCCTCCAGCAAATTATTCACACTCTTTCTGTCTCAGCTTCACCATATATAAAGTGAAGATATCAATAATGCCTTTTTTTTATTATTATACTTCAAGTTCTAGGGTACATGTGCACAACGTGCAGGTTTGTTACATATGTATACATGTGCCATGTTGGTGTGCTGCACCCATTAACTCGTCATTTACATTAGGTATATCTCCTAATGCTATCCCTTCCCCCTACCCCCTCCCCACAATAGGACCTGGTGTGTGATATTCCCCTTCCTGTGTCCAAGTGATCTCGTTGTTCAATTCCCACCTATGAGTGAGAACATATAGTGTTTGGTTTTCTGTTCTTGTGATAGTTTGCTGAGAATGATGGTTTCCAGCTGCATTCATGTCCCTACAAAGGACACAAACTCATCCTTTTTTATGGCTGCATAGTATTCCATGGTGTATATGTGCCACATTTTCTTAATCCAGTCTGTCACTGATGGACATTTGGGTTGATTCCAAGTCTTTGCTATTGTGAATAGTGCCACAATAAACATACGTGTGCATGTGTCTTTAGAGCAGCATGACTTATAATCCTTTGGATATATCCCCAGTAATGGGATGACTGGGTCAAATGGTATTTCTAGTTCTAGATCCTTGAGGAATCGTCACACTGTTTTTCACAATGGTTGAACTAGTTTACAGTCTCACCAACAGTGTAAAAGTGTTCCTATTTCTCCACATCCTCTCCAGCACCTGTTGTTTCCTGATTTTTTAATGATTACCATTCTACCTGGTGTGAGATGGTATCTCATTGTGGTTTTGATTTGCATTTCTCTGATGGCGAGTGATGATGAGCATTTTTTCTCATCATCACTGATGTCTGTTGTCTGTTGGCTGCGTGAATGTCTTCTTTTGAGAAGTGTCTGTTCATATCCTTTGCCCACTTTTTGATGGGGTTGTTTTTTTCTTGTAAATTTGATTGAGTTCTTTGTAGGTTCTGGATATTAGCCCTTTGTCAGATGAGTAGACTGCAAAAATTTTCTCCCATTCTGTAGGTTGCCTGTTCACTCTGATGGTAGTTAATAATGCCTTTTTAAAGAGAGTTATGTTGAAGATGACATAAATTAATTCACATAAAGTCTTCAGGAAATTGCCTAACCCACAGCAAGCACTCAATAAATGGTAGCTATTATTAGCTACTATTGACTTCCTTCAGAGATGTCCTTCTCAGTTGCCCTTCACTTTGATCTCTGGAGATGGACTTCTCAAAGATTCCCCTTCCTTATGAATCCATCCTTAAAACAAGCTCAAAGCCTAATGATGAGACAAACTGCATGTTTCCAGGAGAGTCAGCAACTCTGGGGTGCTTCAAACTTGATGTTTTCCTGTACACTAGCCTGGGTCTGACCTACCCCTCCCTGGATGCTTTGCTTTAGTGAGGCAGCATAATTTAAATGGATCCAAGGCCAGACTACCCAGTTAAGAACTCTGACTCGATTCTACTTTCAAACGTGGATTACCTCAGGCAAGAACTTAATCTTGCTGTGCATAATAACAGTACCTAACTTATGAGGTTATGAAGATTATATATTAGTTCAATATTTGTAAAATTCTTAGAACATGACCTGCATGTAATAAATTATATACGAGTTTGTTGAATAAATGCCAGTTGCTATTAGAAGAAGTAGAAATGTCCATTTTTGTCAAATAATGAAACTGTGCATAAGCGGATATGTTTTATATATATATACACACACATACATATATATAGTGTGTGTGACATATGTGTGTGTGTGTGTGTATGTGTGTGTGTATTAAAAAAGACAGGTTGACTCCTTTATAAGTTGCTACAGGAGCTTGAATTATCAAACCTTACTCCTAAATTACCACTAAAATTTCCTCAATGACTTTCAAACTTACAGTAACCACATTCATCCAAGTAACATAGCAAAGTCCTGAAAAATAATACTTAGAGTAAACTAAAGCCAACTCCTGCAGCCTCGTATATACGAAACTTTTCCTACCTAAATTGCATAGGAATAAATTTGTATGGAGTATAAATCAAATACAGATAAATATGTTTTGCAATAATGAGAACTTTTAAAGTGATAGAGATACACCTCAAATTTCTGCAATCACTCATAGATCAAAGAAATTTCACATTAAATAGCTCCTATGTACCAAGCACCACATTAAGTTCTGGGCGTATAATGGGAAACAATAAGAATGCTTGCCTTCCTGTTGCTTTCTTAATTCCTATCTCCTTGTAGTCTTGATTGTAAGATAGAATCCACCATAAAGGAAGCAGAAGAGAAGACATGCACCTGCCTGCTGCGCTACCTGTTAACCAGGGCTAGAGGTTCCCCACTCTACATGGACAGTTTTACCTCCTAGTTGGAATGAAGCAGAGAGGCAGACTAAGTGTTTGCCTTTTTCAACATAATGTGCATTGAACAGTCAGTGTGCACAATTTTGTAGTAGCCCTGAGAAATGACACAAAGAAAAGACAAGGTCTTTTATTTTTCTATCAAGAAACCCCAGAGAGCACCTGCAAATTGATTTAGCTATTTTAAAAGAATCAATAAAAATTACCTACATAAAAAAGAATACTTAAAATAATACTACAGTAATTTTTTCCTCTCCGGTACTTTTTTTTTTTCTTCTCCAGTCTAAGCTGGTGGTTAAAGACAGTGAAATATCTTTCATTCTAAACTTAATTCCACTCTATTCAAGCTCTGGCCAGAGTTAAATTGATTTATTTTCCATCACCATGTATACACCTGTTAACACATTTTAAGGTAGATTCTCTGTATCTCTGGGTACACAGTAGGCACTTTTGAGGCTGTGCTAGTTACTTGGGTGTGGGGGGCATGATGGGAGGTGATTAGACTGCCAAATCAGTCTGTCCAGGAAGGCCTACTCAGGAATTGGGCCCTTTTAATGAATTTCATGAAGATGTAACTTTCTAAAGGAAATCTCTGTGGACCACAAACAAGTAATGCAGTTTTTGTAACTTCTTCCGTTGGAAACAGAGAAAGCAGTTATAACCATTACATAAGCAGCTTCAGAGCATAGGATGTAGAATCTGATGACCGAGCTCTTTTATTTCCCAGGTGTTACCCCAGTTTCCTCACCAGCAATACTAAGGGACCAAATAGATTTCCTTTGCAGAAAAATCATAATGCAGGTTAGTAAAATCACCATGTACACTGTAAAATGTTCTATATAATTATTAGTCCCTCAAATCTGGAAGGATGGTTCTCTTAAAATAGGAGAATCTTATCTCTTACAAAGCAGAGATTTCACCCATACCTTGATAACAGTTTAGACCACTAATTGCTTTGGTTTTTTTGTTTGTTTTGTCTTAGGCCAAGACTTCTGTACAGAAGAAGAGGTGTGTAGGGCTTTTAACTTTTCTTTCGCTACTTGGCAGAACAACAGAAATGCCTCTGTAGCCAATGGGCATACAAGTCTGTTTCTTATAAAGCAACGTCTGATATTTTTAAAATATGACAAGGAAAACAACCATAGGAGCAACAAGGTGTTAAAGTCTTACCATGTGTTGAATCATTGTGCCAGGTAGTTTACATATGTTACCTCTAATCCTTATAATCACCCACGTAAGTGTTGCTGTATCATTCTCATTTTATTGATGAGTAAAGAAGTTCAAACAGTCAGTATCCTGCCCAGAGATACAGAGCTGATAAGCGGTAGATAGGGAATTTAAATCCAAACCTGCCTGTTACTAAATGTATATTTTTTGCTTCCCCAATACCTGGCCATCTATACATGTAGAGGCAGTACATTAAGAATCTGGAAATCATTCCTGAGTTTTCCCGGGGGCTGAGATGGGTCTTTTTGAAGGTCCATCTACGTACTCTAAGCCTATCCCACTGCTTCATGTGAAATGAACCTCAACCCAATTCAGAAGAATGAGAGGCTCACATCTGTATGAGCATCTCCTAGTGTGAAATTATTTCTTCACTTCCTCCAGCAATGAGATTACCTTACTTCGCTACCTGGTAAAGTTTTCTTTCAAAAGAGCATCCTGAAATTATAGTGTGCAAGGCACTATAAACACATGTAAGATGTCTTATTGGAATGAAGTAATTTTTTAAGCAGACCAAGAAAAGAAAATGGGGAGAGTGGGAAAATAATAATTCTTGTATGTACAAAATAATGAGTGCTCTGTGGGTGCCTGAGCACTGTGTGGCTAACACAGGAGATTTGGATGACTAAGTCAAAGGCCTCTGCCTCATCCTCTGCCATTGTTTCAAGACACACAAATTCTCTTGAATTTGGAACCTGCAGTGCTAAAGAAACACATAGCTCTCATTCATAGAAAAATCACACTGCAGCACATTCTCGATTATCTATACACCTGCAGAGTTGCATTAAGAAAGTTAATATCTTAGCATGGAAAATTTACCTAAGAGTTTCAAAACCATGACCTTACCCTCCAGGCACTCCTGCTTTCAAAACTGGATACAGACGAAGCAGTCAGGGATAAGAGAGAGGGAACTGGCTATGGAGGGAGACAGGCTTTGTTCACATTCTCCATATTCCAACTACTAGCTATGTGCTCTTGGACAAACTATTGAACGTCTCTGAACCTCAAATTATTATCAGTAAGATATGGGGTTATAATAGGTACCTTTTCTAAGAGTTAAATAAGATATGTCAAGTAACTATCAACATCTGATATATAATGGGGCCTAAAAGAAGGTTAGTTATTTTTGCCCAAAGCCTGAGGAGCAGATTGTAGCTCACTTCTTCTGAGAGTTTGGGAAAGGTTCTCATCGAACACAAGGATAAGCTATTAAGTGAGCATCCATAATTAACTTTAATAATGTTTTTGCATAGAGTGGTGAGCACCACAGGTTAATATTTCCCATGCTTGATTTTATTAATTGCATGCACTCCAGTAGAACATATTTCCAGTGAGGCATCTCCGCAACTGGATGGACATACGAAACCTGGTTCACAACATTCAGGCTAACTCAGTGAAAAGAGCTACACAATAATTTGTCACTTTTCTTCCACAATGATGATGGTGTGAGACATCTTCCGGAAAATTTCTGAGAAGTGGGTCAGCTCTGAAACATCTAATGCTTTGTTTTGGATTTTTCTGTTTGTTTTTAGTTTTCCATAAAAAGCAAAGCTGTGGACTCTTAAAAATTTTCAAGGTAGGGGTGCAGGTGTATTCTCTAGCACTGGTTTGCAGTGGCTAATAAGAAACTATGTGGCTTCAAGTAATCTATGCACACAGTAGATGGAAGAAAATAATCCCTTTCCCCTAAATACAGGTTATTTAAATTCAAATGAATCAATATGGAGTACTTGACACCACAGGGTTTGACCACCTCCGTGGCTGTAAATGAAAAGAAGGACTTTTCAAAGAATTTGAATCAGGTACAAAATAAAAGATGCCAGTTGTTTATAGAAGCTGGCAATTAAGAAAATGTATGAGGGTAAACAGAAGAAAGTAACTTCTTGACAACTTCTTTGGACCTTAATTCTTTGGCATTTATTTGACATCTTTGTCAGAGCCAGGCAGGGGGCCAGCATAACTTCTGCAGACTTCTCATCACCCAGAAGACAGGCGCAGCATGAATTACTTGGATGTTTCAGTCTGACAAAAACAACCAGAATCCAAAGCTTCATAATGTAAAAAGAAAAAAAAACCCTATTCTAGAAACCAGTGGCCTGGAAGGTCAACTTTGGTTCAAAAAATAACAACCTCAGAGCACAAGATTTTACACTTAAAAAAAGGAAAAAAACAAATATTAATATAAAGTTTTTAGTCAGTCCCTGCTGAGTAATATATACTGAGAGTTTCCTTTCATTAGAATCATCAAACCTTTACTGCATGCACATATGATAAGCGCTGTGCTGGACCCTGAAATGCAAAATGTTATCCAGCAGATGTCTAATGATGGGACATCCTCTCTTCACACATTAGTAGTACAAGTTATAACCCAGGCATATTCTCTGTCATTGAAGGGCTTAAAGCGTATGTCTTTATATGTGACTTGTGTGTATAGGTATTGAGAGAGTAAGACAGGTAAATATTAAACAAACATAATACAAATTTATAAATGCTAGAGGCATTTATAACATATACAGTACATAACATATTATCTAATTCTATTGGGGAGGACATATATAATAAATATTTTAGGTACTAATGGCATAAGAGCTATAAAAGTACAAAGAATGAATTAAGAGGTACATTCATATAGGAGGTACATTTTAACTGCACTTAGAAAGGCATGTACAATTATGCCACTTGAAGAAATAGTGGGAGAGAAGGTTTTGCTCCGACATCTTTGTATACATATATATAAATAAATGATAATGATGCCCTCTCTAGACTTATAGTTACAATCATCATCAAATTAATATTTCTTATAAAACAAGTGATAATTAATATTGGGTCGTAATGTATTCAATGAAATATAAACAACAAAGGCAAGCGTGCATCAAATCCTAGGCACATCAGACTACGATTATTGTTTTCTAGGTATTTCAACAGACCAGTGCGGTAGAAGTGTTTTCAAAATTAAGTTTGATGATCGAAATTTTTTCCTGTGTAAATTTTCCAAGATTAATTCCATTAGCCTATTCACTCATTTCTGCATTTATTTAAATATCTTTATTAAACACCTATAGATAGTCAGGTAGCCATTAGATCATAAACTCCTTGAGGATGCATTAGGTACTCATTAAATGTTCGTAGATGACTTGCAGATGAGAGCTCACATCTAGTCAGTGACACAGTTGGTTCAGTAACTTCTGTCATAGAGATGTGAACAGTATTTGGGGGCTAAAGAGGCTCCTATTAGGCTTTCTAGCATTTATTACCCAAATTTGGTGTGAATGTACACAGAAATGATTTCCATGTGCAGCAAATACTACATGCCCCTCTTTAGTTGTATGAGTATTCATTAATATTAATCATATATACCATTTACTGGGATTTTACCATGTGATAGTTATGGTGCTTAGTACTTAGCATACTCCAATTCATTCTCACAATAATTCCATAAAGTAGGAATTATTAGCCTCTTTTACAGATGAAGAAAATGAGGCCTAGAAACCTTAGGTAACTTACCCAAGGTAATATAGCTAGTAAAAACAGGAACTAGTTTATGAACAAGATCTTACTGCCTACCAAACCTGTGCTCTTATATCCAAGTCATCTTATTTGGCACTTTTGATTACAAGCACTTGAGAATAGAGGCCACTTAGAATGCTATGCGTGTTAATACTAAAAAGGACCTTGGAGACACATTATTCACCCCCTTCATAGAAGAAGAAACAGGCTGGTTCTGATAGCTTGATTACCAAAGGCCTATTTTGTCACTAGTGCAAAGGGCACATCCATTCTAGGGTGTTTGTGTCATAGTTAAATGGATTCAGAATGAATGCTAGTCCTTCCCAGTTTAATACAGAGATACAAGTAGATAAAATTTGTGTGAGAAATTGAAATCTAAGGGGAAGACTGTAGCTTCTTGACTTTCATTTTATTTCATTTTTCTCTATTGTACCCTCTTATCATTTGGCTATTTGTCTCCTCTGCATCTCATGTTGAAATTTGATACCCAATGTTGGAGGTGGGGGCTGGTGGGAGGTGTTTGGAGCATTGGGGTGAATCACTCATGCACTGCTTGGTGCCTTCCTTTTGGTAATTAGTGAGTTCTCATTCTTAGTTCTTGCTAAAACTGGTTATTGAAAAGAGCTTGGCATACCTCCCTCAACCCCCGCCCCGTCTCGCTCGCTCGCACTCGCTCTCTCTCTCTCTATATATATATATACGTGTGTGTGTGTGTGTGTCTGTGTGTGTGTGTATATATATATCTCATACACGCACACAACCTCAAGCCCTCACCAGAAGGAGATGCTCCTGTCATGCTTCTTGTACAGCCTGCAGAACCATGAGCCAAATAAAAATTTTTTCTTTATAAATCATTCAGACTCAAGTATTCCTTTATAACAACACAAAGACAGTGCCACGCTGCCTCATTTCTGAGTAATTATGATTTCCTATTTTTTTTTCTAAAGCAACAAAATGAATAAAATGTGAATATTTACAAATGACATGTAGGGTTTTCTTTGATATCCCCTCCAATAATTCAGGTATAAAGCTTCCAAGTACTTAAACTACATAAGCTTTGAATTGGGGCCATTTTTCTTTGCAGGTTTTGTTCTTTGTTTTCTTCCTGGATCTTGAGTACTGACATGCACTCAAAAGTTCCACAAACCTTAGAGCCCTTGAATGTGACCATTAAGGATTCTCTGATGAATCCTTAATACCACTAATTCCCTAGTAACAGTTTCCTTATAGAGTGTCACCATGTACAAATATCCCATTTTCAAAAAGGTGGTAACAGACCATTAAAATGAATTGTGATACTCAGCAGAAAATATTCATTTTTATATAATGGGACCAACTCAGCATCCTACAGAATAAAGCCCCATGAGGTAGATATTAGTAGTGAAGGAGAAAGGCTGTGTAATGAATAGGGTGGAGAGAAATTCATGTATTAAATAAACCCAAATATTTGATTTCAGGGTATTGATGAATTAGGTGCTAATGCATATAGCTACTCATAGTGGCTATGATTTGTGTGTTTTGTAAAATGTTTTTAAACAGGAAAATCAAGGTACTACATTTTTAAGGGGGAAGTTATACAAAAATATATTTTGTGTAACTCTTTATTTGATACGTTTGTTGTCTACTGGAACTGGCCTGCAGCAAAATAGTGAGGTGGCCAGATCTTGTCTTTGGCCCATTTTGTGCTTTGATTCCTCTGAGACTGCCTGTGGCATGGCCCTGAAAGCATGCTTTATGCCTGCAATCCTAGTTCTAAGGAAGGATTCCAGGGAAAATCACAGAGCCACACCAATTCTGCCCTTCCAGAAGTATATCTCCAAACTCAGACCTGCTCTTAAAGTTGCTCAGAAATCCTAGAGATGACTCTAGGGAGTTCCCTTTTCTCATGTTCCTTCAGAGACTATTGCAAATTCCACCACATTCTTTGAGTCCATAATATCATCTCTCTCCCTCAGAGAGTAAATACAAGGTACCAAGAAAGGACCCTTTCAGCTTCCAGGTGATGTGTACTCTAGTAGCCTCTATTTCAAAACTAATGTACCCCATGAGCTAAAAATTTCATCTATTCATTCCATCTCCTCAGAAATGTATCTCTTTCCTCTATTTTAACTTTTTCCTCTGAAGCTGCTGCAAAAGTCTGCCAACATTTGTTTAATCGATTCTTTACCTCTCATTCACCTTTCACTAACTACAATGGAACTCTCCTCCCTCATTACTCCACTGAAACCACCCATGTGGAAGTCACCAATGACTTCCTAATTACCAAATGAAAAGAACCTTCTCTCTCTTTTGTTATAGGTATTGGAGATGTTGGAGTTTTGGCCTGAGACTAGACATTTTCGTTACTGAATTGAGACTATTATTGAGAAATTGGACATCTTAATTACTGAATGGAGATCATTATTTACAGTTAAAAGGCTCAAAAAAGCTTGAGCCAACTGGAGTAGTCATACAAAGCAAATAGTGAGAAGGTACGAGAATCTTGTTTATTTTGTTTACACTGATGAAGTGACAGACACAGTGGGATTAAGAAACTTTGCAATATCCTATATCTAGTAAGTAGCAGATCTTGATTTTGAAGCCAGAGAGCTATGCTCCTTCTTGCTTAACCTCTTACTAAACTGCTATTCATAGTCTCTTATGTTGTTACTTTTTCAATAGTATGCTTCAGAGGCTCTCCCAATAAGTATATACTGATCACAGTAGTTAAGAGCTAAACTATATTTTATTGTGTGACTATGCTATAATATAATAGATTTTACCATAACAGAAAACTTACAATAAACTTTCCTATATATATAATTTTGTGCATTTGTTGAAGTACGGTTTTCATGGTAAATCTCTGGAAATGGAATTTCTAAGTCTCAAGGATCTGTGCTTTTTAAAAAGTGATGGATACTATCAAAATGCCCTCCAAAGACGCTGTACTTTTTTTTCTTCTGAAAGCAAACATTATCTTACTTGACCTTCCTGAGCTATTTGACTTTGTTGACTCCTTCATCAATATATTCGTTTTCATGATACCGTTACCTTCCAGCTGATCTCTAACTCTAACTCTGCCTGCTCTTTCTCCATCTTCTTTAGAGCATCCTCTCCCTCCATCTCCCGTTTAAACACTGGGCATTCTCAGGCTCACTCTTTTCTTTTCATCTATAAGTTCTTCCCAAGTGATTTCATCATACTTATTGTTGCAACTATAAGAGTTAAACTGCACTCCATATTGTCTCAGAAAATCTTAGCCTTTTCTTGTTGTTATGTAGTATTTGTGTACTTTTGGACCAATTAATTATGCTAATGGGGGAGAACTCAGTGATACTGTTGATACTAAGATGTTCAGTAAAGTCCAGATCCAGAAAACTTTTCGGAGTTCACGGGAAGATGCTATGTGTCTTGAGACAAATGAAAACATAAGCTTTCAAAGCCATGAAGGGAGCAAAGGTCACTCATCTTCTGTCTCCTGGGGAATTTCACACTGCTTGAGATGGTCACAGGTTGTTGGAATCCAAAATCAGGTGAAGCCATTGGTATTGGAAAACAGACCATGGCTTGTGAATTATTATGTTGATGTGATGGCATTTGTAACTAATGAGGCGTTGGGAAATGTTTTAATGGGAAAAGGGATTTTTGTGACTTGTATAAGCTATGGAAAAATGTAACCTTGGAGACTGGACTAGAGACATCTGTAACTTTGCTTCCATAACACTAGTAGGCACCATGAAAGGTGAAAACTCTGTGATCCAGTTCAGCATCAAACTTTTTCATATATTCTTAAGACCCCAAAGAGTCATGAGTACCAATATACAAGTTTTAATGCCAGTAATAATGAAGTTGTCAGAATTATTGAAGGTGGAGGAGGTACATTGGGAGATGAAGAATATTCCTGTAAATATATGAGTAAAAACTAGATTAATATAGCAGTAGAGTTTTAGAGGAAAAAGAGGAATAAAGTAGGCTTGTCTGGAAGAATGATAGATGGATGATTATGAAAGAAGCTATAATACCTAAGCAAGAAGCATGAAACATTTGAATACATGAAGAATGTTCTGTGTTCCTGGAAGAGCAAATATTGTAAATGTGTCACTTCTTTCTAGAGTTTGTCATAGCTTTAATGCAAAACCAAGTTAGACATTTGTGTGTGTGCGCGCGCCTGTGTGTGTGTGTGTCAGTTTTTTTTTTCTTGAGTTTTGTAATAGTCCAATGAGAGATAATAGTTGAGGAATGCAAGATATGCAAGAGTTATTTAAGAGATAGATTTATATCAATGCTTGATTATTGATCAGGTGTATGGGCTATGGGAGGAAATTTAGGGTAATGCACACCCTTCTGTCTTGAGAGATCGATTGGATCACTGTGGCATTCACTGTCACAGACAAAACAGGAGCAGGATCATGTTTAAAGAAGGCAATGAAATCAGCTTTTGACATTTGCAATCAAACTGTTTATGGAATGTGTAAGGAAAGATTTTTTCAATAGCTTTGGGATAAAATCTAAAGTCAAGAAGATAGGTCTGGGATAAGTTTGTTGATTTGGACATTTGCATATAAAAATAGATATGCCAAGAAAAATAAAATTAATTACCATTTTTAGTACTTACTGAATACCAGGGACCAGGTTCAACTGCTATAAGTATTATTTCATTTAAACCTTTTAACTATTATTATTAGATCCATCTTACAGATGAGAAAACTAAAGCTTAAGTTATTAAGTGACTCACCCAATGCACAGCGTTAGCAAGAGGAAGAACCTGGATATAAATCTAGGCACTCCAAATCTAAAGTCAGTGTGCTTCACAAGATAGTACAGGACAATGGTGAGGTATAACAGAATCCAATATTGGAGGTTTTTTGTTTTTTGTTTTTTGTTTTAGACAGAGTCTGGCTCTGTTGCCCAGGCTAGAGTGCAGTGGCATGATCTCAACTCACTGCAACCTCTACCTCCCGGGTTCAAGTGATTCCTGCCTCAGCCTCCTGAGTAGCTGGGATTACAGGCATGCATCATCATGCATAGATAATTTTTATATTTTTAGTAGAGACAGGATTTCACCATGTTGGCCAGACTGGTCTCCCACTTCTGACCTCAAGTGATCTTCCTGCCTTGGCCTCCCAAAGTGCTGGGATTATAAGTGTGAGCCACTGCACCTTGCCCAATATTAGATTTTTAACAATTAAAGTAGATATGATTCCAGACTTGACAGATGTAGAAAGAAATTCAGAGCAGTTTCAATTC
The DNA here is from genome assembly GCF_049350105.2 of Macaca mulatta. Lineage (NCBI taxonomy): Eukaryota > Metazoa > Chordata > Mammalia > Primates > Cercopithecidae > Macaca > Macaca mulatta. The sequence continues at coordinate 85,199,059 of NC_133419.1, forward strand.
TAACTGAAGGCTCTTTCAAAAAGATCTAAGTTACATTAAACTGAAATGAGCTTCCTAGTAACTTCCACCTAATGCCTACCTTGAAATCCCTGCAATCAACAGAGCAAGACCAAAGTCTCCTAACATAGTCAGTTATTTGAAACCAGTAAGTAATGAGTTTCCATATGCCTGCTTCCACTAATGACTCCCCTGTTACCTCAACATCGTTTATCCTTTAGTTAAACATCCTCACTTGTTTAGATAGTCTCTTACATGATCAACTTGAACTGGCCTCACATGTGTCAGCTCCTGTTTGAGTATTTCTCTTGCACTATCATGACAGGAGCAGACACATTAGAAGCATTCAAGAGTGATGATCCTGCTCCCTAAGTTATAATTCTATCAGTATATGTTTCCTCCTAACTTATGGGATATTAGAGCAAATATTTCCACTTGGGTCTCAGGAAAATGTCTCCTGCTCTTCTCAGTGTCAGGCGTTCTCTTGGCTCTTTCATGCAATAACAGGATGGGGCAGGGTGAGGAAGAGGATGGAGGAATTAGTAGCTTATTGTCTCTTCTAGCCTTTCTTGGGAGAGGCATTTGGCATCTCCATCATTCCAGAATCCTAAGACATTCCTACAGAAAAGATCTTTAGCCTTAGGTTCCTCATGCAAACTCAGTGTTGGTTATAAATCAGCTTTTCTATTTGTAGGTGACCAAGTACGTAAGACTGAATACTTTCTTAGTAGAATATGAAGTGATGTCTTATAACTCTAGTAATACATTATACAGTGTCCACAAGTCACACCATGAACCTGAGGACCCTCTCTTCTGAAGATCCAAAAGCTTTCTTCTCCATTGCTATCACAAGCAATTCACCCATGGAACTTCTTTGCAACCCTTATATCCTCCTAGAAGTGAAGTTTTTTGTGACACTAACCTCATCCCATCTCTCAATGAATCTTGAAGATTATCACATTTGTCTAATTTCTTCTCACTTATTACAAACTCTGTGAGGGCAGGGGCTATGGATTACTTACCTTTAAAGGCCCTATATCATCTAAAGCATAACTGGATATTCATAAATGTTTTCTCAAAGAATTGCAGTCTACCATGGATCACTTTCCTGGGGGGAGGGACTATTTTTCACCTGCAAACTATGCCAATCTTTGATCCCTACTTTCTTATCTGTAACTGGGAATAAAATAGTAGCTTCCTCACAGGGTCATTGGTAGGATATAATCAAATAATGAATGGTACATAATAAATCTTGCCTATAGTCACCATTTAGTAAGTCCTGTCATTTATACCATTATTCCAACTGTATTAAAGGACGTGCTGTTTTGAATTTTAGTATTTATTCACTTCTCTCTCTAGCTGGCTGATATGTCCAATATCAGGGCCTGGAAATTACTTACTTTTGTACATGGCACAAAGAAAATGTTTGTTGGATCCAAAGCTACCTCACACCAACCCTTTGCTTCATCACATTCATTCCCTTACTTTAGTAGTGTGTGCTGGCATGAAGTTCAGAGGCAAGAGTTTGCTGACATTCCTCTCTTGGGACCCCGATGTAGCTCTGGTTTCAGCAGACTTCCTACCACTCTCTTCCTCTCCAACTTTTGTCCTCAGCAGATCACCTGTCTCCTTAAAGACTGGAGCTTTGGTAAACTCACTTTTTTCTACCCTGATTTATATAAACGGAAGTCGCCTTGAGATAGAAACGTATCTAAAGGTTTTATAGCATTTCTGAATTTCTGTTTCTCTTAATTGAAGTTCCATTTGTAATGTGCAGATAAACATTTTTTCCCCTAGAAAAATGAAAATGCTGGCCAATTGTTTATCTTTGATATATGAAAGACTCTGATCTGCCCTGTGTGTTGTACCCATTATCAATAGGTTTGCAGGGTAATTTAACCATTCTATTTCCTCCCATCCCATTCCAATCTCCTCTCATTTCATATTTTACAAAAACTAGAAACATAAGCAGAACACTGACCTATAATCCAGTTACTCAATTTCTAAAAAGAGTGACAAAAACCTCAAGAGAATGCAAACATACTTTGACTCCATATGCTTTAATGTTGAGCAGCCTGCTTGGGGTTGTCCAATGGCACAAATAATCCTCAATCTCCTTCGAGCCAAGAGTTACATTTTTCTGTTATCCTTAGTGATTTACTAGAGAACAGAGAAAATAAACTTAATGGGCTACTGCATGCTATTTCTTAAATACTTAAAAAAATTACTTAAAAAAAAAAAAAACAACTAAGTTACAGAGAAAATAAATATTCAGAAGAAAGGGCCCAGATTTGGAGAGATGGAGCTCACCAGAAGAAAGAATATCAGAATTTAAAGTCAGAAGATCTGGGTGTGACTCTTGGCTTTGTCGCATCATTCTGTGATGATGGACAATTCAAAATCTCTCTAAACCTCTTTATCCTCATTTGTAAAATGATGACCAAACTGTACTTTGTTGTTTTGTTTTTCATAGAGTGGTTATGAGAATTAGACGTATGTACAAGTGCTTGTAAATAGCAGGAAACTATGCAAATGTAACTCTTAATTTCTATCAGGGGGCCTTTTCATCCACCCAGGCAAATGTTTCATTAGCCTGTGCTCAAATGTTCTGAATGGCATTCTGCCAGTTCATTTCCATTCACTAAAACAATCAACGTTCCAGTAGAATATTGATCTGGGCCTCAGAGTAGAAAGCAAGACTAATTTATTCATGACTTAGTAACAGAGACAAAGAAAAGATGTGTTACCTTAGGTCAATTTTCATAATGTACAAGAAAGACAAAGGAACCACACAGACACCATTAACAACAAACCTCATAGCACAAAGCCTCTGCATGGAAGGAAACCCAGTCCTACTAGAGAGAGGACTGTTGTTTCATATGGCATGCATCGACAGGTTGGAATCATGATGCATTCAGTTCTAAGTTATCATCAGTAGCAAAGAAACTTTTCCATGTGTATAACCAGTCCAATCTTTCTGAAGTATTCAGAAATATATCCAACATCTGTTCACTTCTCTGCAAAGACATCCATTCGACTCACTTGAGCCAAGGAAACAAAAATCGCCATGTAAAACATAGGTCTGCTTGCTAAAAAGGCTACTCAGTATATTAAAAATGTGAATCAGCAAAACAATATAATACACTGAAATTTTAGAAAAACTTTATCATACTAAGAGTATAGCCAAATGTAGTGGAAGAGAAATACAAGTTAAATATAGTAGCAGGGAGAAAAGAAAAATACTCTGGGCTAGATGTCAGAAATCTAATATTTTGCTCCTATGTTTGGGATCATGAAAAAGTCTCTTTACTGTGTCCCATTTCCTTAACTGTGAAATAGGATAGTTGAATTTAAACAATCTAGACCATAATGGAAACAGAGAGATCACAGTTCAAATCTCTGTCCTAGCACTCACTAACGAAGTCACCTTAGGAAAAAAATCTCTAAATAATTAGAACCCTGGTATCTTCATCTGTTAAGGGGACATAAAATTATCTCCCTCAAAAACTTGTAATAGGAAATGGAAAAAAAATGCATTGAAAATACCTGGAGCATAGTAGGTATTTGAACTATTTTAATTCTCTACCCCCAACAAGTTCATATTTCTGTTTATTGTGTTAGGATCAGTTCACGCTAATAGTTTTGTTTGTAATAATTGCTGTTTATTGAGCACCAACTCTGTGCCAGGTGTTATCTTTATCCGTAATCTTAACAACGATTCTTCAAGTAGTCATTATTGTCCCCATTTACCATATGACAAAACTGAAGGCCAGAAGGATTAAGAATCTTTCCTAGGATCACACAGCTAGTAAAGCTAAAGCAGACATTAAAAACCTGATATGACTGATTTAACATGCTAATCCGTCTCCCAATGGACCTGTAATAACAATGATAATCATAGTAATAATAAAAACAAACCTATTTTAATCTAATTGCCAAAAAGTTCACAACAGTGATCCTTTAGAGCACTGCAGCTTACTGAACTCAACTAAAAATGTGTGAGATAAGCAATAGCAAATAGGGGTTTTGATGGAATGACTACAGACAGAAATGCTGTAAGGAGCCACAGAAAAGAGCAAAGAGCCATATAGCCATGGCACTGGTAAGCCTGGCTCCCTGCCCCTAGAGCATTCTTTTTATGAGACCCACTCTATGGCCTACACATTGGACCAACAATACTCAACCATTTTGGCACCAGGGACCTATGTTGTGGAAAACATTTTTTTTTTCACGACTGAGAGGGGTGGGGAGACACATTCAGGATGAAACCGTTCCACCTCAGATCATCAGGCATTAGATTCTCATAAGAAGTACACACAACCTAGACCCCTCAGATGCACAGTTCACAATAGGTTTCCTGCTCCTATGAGAATCTAATGCTGTTGCTAATCTGACAGGAGGTAGAGCTCAGGCAGTAACGCTCACTCACCTGCTGATCTCCTCCTGCTGTGTGGCTTAATTCTTAACAGACCATGGACCAGTACCATTAGACCACACCCAACTGCAGGATCTGCTTCCAATATTGTTTCCAGTCAAAATTTAATGTAGTTGTTAATCGATCTAGCATTGCAGCAAAGGCTGCTAATTAACCTCCAATAAACATTCATTCCTTCTTCCTTAGAGGACTGCCCCACCCCCCGACCTTTTAGTTGGGTATATAACCATGTGTAATAAAGATGACATTTCTCTGTCTTCTTGGAAGCTTCAGTATAGCAATCTGACTTATTTCTGGATAATGTAATTTAAGTAAACATGTGCTGTGTAGGAACTATTCCAAAATGGGAAATGCAGTGGGTGGCTTATTTACTGCTGCTTCTTTCTCCCTTCTTCTTTCCTTCTTACTTTCTATAGGATAAAATGTATATATGATGATTTAATTTTGAACTACCGTCTTGGATAGGAGAGGAACTATTTATGTTGAGGGTGGTTTGAGTGACTAGATAGAAGGATCCTGAGTCCCTGATGATCATGGAGTTATCAAACTTGATTAGAATCCTTCTTTCTAGGTTCATTTAAGTGAGTGATAGAGATGAAATGTTTGTATCTCCACCAAATTCATACATTGAAATCTAACTCCTAGTGTGATGGTGTTAGAAGGTGGGGCGTTTGAGCAGTGATTAGGTCATGAGGCTGGAATCCTTATAAATGGGATTTATGCCCTTATAAAAGAAACTGTAGAGGGCTCCTGATACGGTTTGAATGCTTGTCCTCTCTAAATCTCATGCTTAAATGTTATCCCCAATGCTAAAGGTAGGGCCTGGTGGAAGGTGTTACAGTCATGGAGGCAGATTCCTCATGAATGGTTTGGTGCCCTCCCCATGGTAATGAGTTAGTTCTCACTCTATTAGTTCACACAAGAGCTGGTTGTTTAAAAGAGTCAACACTTCCTCACCTATCTCTTGCTCTCTCCCTGGCCATGTGATACACCCGCTCCCCTTTTGCCTTCCAACATGAATAAAAGCTTTCTAAGGCCTCACCATAAGCCAACACATGCTAGTGCCATGTTTGTACAGCCTTCTGAACTATAAGCCAAGTAGCCCTCTTTTATTTATAAATTACCCAGCCTCAGGTATTTCTTTATAGCAATGCACACTGGACTAACACAGCTCCCTAACCTCTTCCAGCATGTGAGATTACATCAAGAAGATGGCGATCTATGAATCAGGAACTGAGCCCTCACTAAACATCAAATCTGTAGGCACCTTGATCTTGGACTTCCAAGCTAGCGTAACTGTGAGAAATAAATTTCTGTGGTGTATAAGCCACTTAATCTATAGTGTTCTGTTATCACAGCCTGAATAAGCTAAGACAATGAGAAAGAAAGGAACTTCTTTATTTTTGTTTCAAGTATTCTCTCACTCACAGACAAATTTAATTCTAACTGACAAAAATATCAAGTCCAACTTGTAGGTAGCCTCAATCTAATTGTATATCTTCTGGGTGGAGCTTTGTCTTTTTTTTTTTTTCCCAACACTTTTTAAAATTTGAAGTCCTGTCTAAAGTGTGGGCTCTCTATTCTGCACCTCAATTCCCATTAGGTCTCCTATAATGCCTTTTCAAGACTCCTTTCATCTTGCTCTAGGTCTAGACTGGAATGTCATCCTCTTAATATATCTCTTAACTACCAATAAACTTCTGGATGCAAAAATCTCTTGATGTTTTCCAGATATCTAGAGATGCTAGAAGCTCTATTATCTCTTTGGGGCATGGCAGTGCTTTTATGATTATTTAGAGCAAGAAACACACAACTTACATACAGATATCACAGATCCTAATAATAAAAAGTGTGAAATCAAATAAGTTACCGAATGACTATCCTTCACTCTTTTTCACAATTTCTTGCCCTGGAAATTATCATTTGGATGTTGATTTTCAATAATGTCTCTCTAAGATGCTAAATCAACTATGAGGTATGTGAGGGCCAACAGTTCGTACAAGACCACCCTCTTTTCTGATATCAATTGCAAGTTTGGGTGATTCCCAAGGTTACATTCAACTTTTATCATTCACTAGAAAGACTCACAGAATTCAGTGAAAGCTGTTATATTCATGACTATAGTTTATTAAAGGAAAAAAATAGACATTAAAATCAGCCAAGAAAGGTGTCCACTGGACAAGGTCCAGAAAAGGTGCCAAACATGGGGCTTCTGTCTTCTACTCATGAAGTCATGAACACATTACTCTCCTGGCATTGATGTCTGACAACATGCACAAAATATTACCAACCAGGAAAGCTCACTTGAGCCCTAGTGCTCAGAGTTTTTATTGGGGCTCCATCACATACTGTTTGCATGGCTGAAATTGTCTCCTATCCATCTGGAGACGGAATTGATACCACATGATCCAAAACCCCCATTAAAAATCACAGTGTTAGACTATCCAATGGCAAAAGCCCCAGGCAAACAAAGACATTCCTACCAGGCATCATATTCTAAGAATCTGGAGATCACCTCCCAGGAACTGAGGGTAAAGGTCAGACTTCTCTTTGGATAATGTTAAATTCTTCATTACACAGCATTCCTCTTAACTCCCAGGATCCTGGATTTGACATTGACACCTCTGATATTTTACTGGGCACCCTGACACTCCATTTGCTTTGGCAAAACATGTACTATACTACGGTTTGTGCTATTTTTGGCATCTGCATCATCATAATGGTGTGTCTTATCTCTATAACCTTCTGAGGACTGGTCTGATAGCTCTTTTAAGGAAGTAAATATGATGGGCAGACCAACCTGACCCAGAGCAGAAACATTAGGATCTGAGGCAGGGCAGTAGAGGGACGCTTTTGTCCAGGCCTAACGAAAATAATCCTCAGTTTGAACTAGACTATGATGGAACATGCTGTAAAAGAAGGAAAATCTACATCCCACACCAGCCTTTTGATTTATGCATTTTCATATGAAAGCCATTTCATCAGCAGTATTGAATATGAAGAGATATATAAATATACACATTGACCCAAGCAATAGGAAGTATACTGCAAATGGAGATCTCACTCCTTCTGATAAAGGCAAGGTGACTGAGTGGGCCTGTTTCTTTCTGTGACTTCCCGAATCTATGATTTAAATGAAATTGATGCCATAAAATATTTCATCACATGTTATAAATAAACTCTCTGGCCTGAAGGACTCAACTTTAAGTTGCACATTTTTATAAAGAATACATTACAGTTTAATGTGGCAGTGGGAGGATCTAATTCAATTCAAGCAGTGATGATTAATTAAATTTAGTCTGCAAAATTTTTTTATGATCTTCAGATATATCATAAAATAAAATTTTATGACTTTGTTACCATATATGTTCCCACTCTACAGGTAAAGTCACTTGCAATTTCTTCATACAGAAAAAAATGCCAAGACATAATGTTTATTTGTAATTATGCCTTTGCAGGTAGTTTTTGTTTGTTTTTTGTTTGTTTTTTGTTTTTTTTTAACTGCATGGTCTAGAGGTGTTGTGAGATGGTTTCTTGGCTTAAGGGCACTTGAATAACAATGAAAGCTGAAAGCATCAGAAGTAATTGCCTTGTAGAATGCATTACAAAATCTCAAACGTAGCAATGTAATTTAACTGAGAACCAGATTATCTATCTGGGTTCTATCTCTGTATATGATCATGTGGACTCCTTTCATCCTCTGAACAACAGCTTTCTCAATTATAAAGTTGAAATAGAACGAATGCTCATGTCACCAGGGATTATAAATATATGTTTGTAAAGTACATCTTAAAACTATAGACTGAAATGAAAATGTTAATTGCTATTATGTGTACTTTTCAGTGAAAATTTATCATCACTTAATAATTCACTATGGACCAAGAGCTGAAGTACAAGCTAGGGATGTAAGAGTAACTAAGACATGATCTGTCTCTATGATTGCCTCACAGTTTAGTATATTTCTGTCTGTACATAAGGTGGGGGAAATGGGATAGGGGGAGGGAGATTCAGAGATTCAGAGAGATTGAGAAAGAGACGTCCCTCATTCACTTTCCAGAATCTAGAAATAACTTGGCAGGACTTAGTAAAGTCCTTGATCATTAAAGATGTTCAATATAAATGTTAATATATTGACCTTGTAATGCAAATCCAGAGACTACTCATCTCAAGTTTCCTTAAAGAAGCACAAGGCATACTGAATTAAGGGTAACAAGACAGGGAGTAAAATCTTACCTGGACAAAATGCATGTACCCCTCCCCCATGCATGTTTTGGCTTTAATTTTTTTTCTCTGTAATTTCTCTAGTTAAGAAAGGGTCAGCCTGTACTAGGGAACCACAAATGGAAACACATGTGACATGATACTATGGAAGTAGAGGGCCAGCTCCTCACATCATCCTGGTTTCCATAGCCATTCATTCAGATGTCAGTATCAGATCATCAGTACTTAGAATTAGTTTCTTTGTAAATCTGATTGTGTATTTTTTTTTTTTTTTTTTTTTAGATGGAATTTCACTCTTGTTGTCTAGGCTGGAATGCAGTGGTACAAGCTCTGCTCACCACAACCTCTGCCTCCTGGGTTCAAACAATTCTCCTGCCTCAGCCTCCCAAGTAGGTGGAATTACAGGCATGCACCACCACACCCAACTAATGTTGTATTTTCACTAGAGAGGGGTTTCTCCATGTTGGTCAGGCTGGTCTCACACTCCCGACCTCAGGTGATCAGCCTGCCTCAGCCTCCCAAAGTCCTGGGATTACAGGCGTGAACCACCATGCCTGGCCATAATCTCTCTTTAAAAGCAGTCACAGGCCAGGCATGGTGGCTCACGCCTATAATCCTAGCACTTTGGGAGGCCAAGGAAGGTGGATCACCAAAGGTCAGGAGTTCGAGACCAGCCTGGCCAAAACAGTGAAACTCCATCTCTACTAAAAATAGAAAAATTAGTCAGGCGTGGTGGCAACCTGTAATCCCAGCTACTAGGGAGGCTGAGACAGGAGAATTGCTTGAACCTGGGAGGCGGAGGTTGTGGTGAGCCGAGATTAAGCCACTGCACTCCAGCCTGGTCAACAGAACAAGACTCTGCCTCAAAAAAAAAAAAAAAAAAAAAAAAAAAAAGCAATCACTTCTTAGTTTGAAGGTCCTGGTCAGATCCTTCCAGTCAGCGATTAAACCTGAGAACTGAGAAAAGGTGGAACTATAGGTTTATTTTTATTGTTAACAAATCAGAGCATTTTCTGAGCCAGCCTGCTCAGTTAAAAGTAAGCCCTGAGAGGAAAAGCCCTACCAGGTTACAGCATAACATCACCCTCTTCCAATTTCCTAGCCAACAAGACCACTTTAAGGGGTAAATAATTTCCTCTGTTTATTACTGGAAAATATGTTTTCCTTAGTATGTCCTTCTCCCAATCTTTACCTTCTTCTCCATTTTGAAGATCACCTTAGATATTACCTATTCAACTTATTCTGTATTACACTTTCTCTATACAGAAAAATATACCAAGACATAATGCTTATTCATAATTATGCCTTTACAGAATGGATATATATATATTTATAAATTATATATATATATATATATATATATTCTGCATGATCTAGAGATGTTGTGAGATAGTTTCTCGACTTGAGGGCACTCACCACCTCCTCTTTGTCCCTCCCTTCCCTGACCCAAGGCTGGATCAAAGATTGCTGTCCTGGGCTCCAAGAGTGAACTCTGGTGGTTACCTCAAACAAATTAGAATCTATTCTAACAGTCTATTTGACAGGATATCCTAAAAATCAGGTACCTTGTCTTATGAATCTGTGCGTCTCCAGAGTATACACAGAGCTCAGCAAATATTTGTTGAAAAATTCATGAATGAATAGGGCAAGAACACAGAATATTTATTTACTGTATCTCTTACTCTTTCTATCCCTAGAGTGACTCTAGTTTCTCTAGGACTGTCTTAATTTATGACTATTTACTCGGCGCACTTATATATTACCTTTCACTCTCAAAAAATAAATGGGTTTGAACGACAAATTATATAGTCAAATGCTATTCATGCCTGAACCTGTTTGTAGGCCCCTTATATCTGGACCCTGAGGTTCTGTCATCCTTAGATCCAAGTTCCCATATCTAACTTTTAATCATGGGCTGACACAGGACGATGATCTTTTACTTCAGCCAATTCCACTCCTGCTATTTTCCCTCCCTTCCCCTACTCAAATCAAAGGGCCTTGCAAATGTCTTGTCTCCAGATCTGGTGCCCCAGCAGCCAAGCTATGACTAAAGGACACCTGTTTTGAAGTCCTAGGCCTCTTTGGACTATAATTCCTAACAACCAAAATTCAGCTTTTTAATCTCAAAGTAGTTACAGGCAGAACAAAAAAGACTATTTTATACCTTAAGAGGCTTCCTTCTGAGTGAAGAAAAATGGCAGGCACATTTCCATGAAATATCACATTAACATTTTTCAAATGATCTTTTTTGCTCTGTGGATAAACTAATGAAAAATAATCATAATTCAATGTTAAATATTAGCTGTAAATGACATTTGTGTACATATAGTTCCCTTTTTAAAAAAAAGTTTCAAATTCCAAGCCTCTTCCTTGGCTCTCAAAAAAAAAAAAAAGTCCGAAATAATTTGCCCACTACAATTACAAATTCCATCTACTTCAAATGACTTAATTACAAAGTTATGGAATATAATGAAAATCACAACTGACTCTAAGTTAGCAACTACACTTATCATTAACAAGAGGCTTTGACAAATGTTTATAGTGCTTTGAAACAGGAGGTCAGGACATCAATTACAGAGGTAACATAAACTCATTTTTCCTATTTATAATTCAAATCCAAATTACCACATATTGTAACATGTGGCAAAAGCCCCAGCTTTTCAAACTTATGCCTAGAGGTCAGGTAATTGGCTCATAGAAGGAAAAGCAGAAAACCAAGCAGGAGAGATGGGAAGTAGGGCACTGTGGGTCAAAAAGCTTCAAATATATCCAGAAAATTAGGATTGATTTTCAGAGGTGCTCTGGCTCTATGTTCCCCTAGCCAGCCTTATTTTCTATCATGCTTCTTCCCTTTCTTTACCAGCACCCTACACAGAATAATATGAAGATGCTGATATTTGATGATTGTGGTAGATTGTATTTCTGTTTATAATTATTAATGCCCCTCCATTGTCCTTTCCTTTAGGAAATCATACATTCCTGCCCCACTGATTTGGGGTTTGGCCATGTTTTATGCTTTGGTCAGTGGAATATGAGTGGGTATGACATATGTTATCTTTTTAGTGAAACTGGGAGAAGTACCATGAGTTTCTGCCACTAATCTTGCTTTTATATGCTGTCATGAGAATCTCAGCTAGAGATTCTTCTATAGAATGGGAAGGCAAGGAAAGGGAGCCGGCCCTTAGCTAGAGACTAGCTATAGTGGTAACACAAACCTGTAAGTAACATAAGCAAAAAAGTTAAGATTTATAAGTGCTGAAATTTTAAGCATGTTTGTTATCACAGCTGACCAACACATTGATAATGATGATATATAATAGTATTTATGGAGCTTTACAATGTGTCATACACTGTCTTAAGTGTTTTATATGTGTTAAATTATTTAATCCCATTTTACAGATAAGGGAATAGAAGCAAAGGAAGTTAAATAATTTGCACAATATTACATAGTAAGTAGCCAAGCCAGGTTTGGAACTTAGGCACTCTGGCTTCAGAGGCTAAGATCTTATGCTATACTGCCTTTCTACATATATATACATATGTGTGTATATATATATATGTATATACATATCAGTCATACTTTGACATTCCCCAAATATTCAAATCTCTTTCATACCTCCATGCCTTTCCACATGCTAATCTTCCTTCTGGAATTCCCTTTCAGTCCTTTCTCACTTAGAAAACTCCTATTCATCCTCCATGACCCATCTCAGAGAGTAAATTTCTATGAGTCTAATTGCTTCTTATTCACCCCACCCCACTTCTTGAAGACAGTTGTTTCTTTCTTCTATAATGGCATAACATCTTATAAATATTCTTGTTGTAACAGTGTTATTACTTTTTCTTGTGCTTTAGATGTTGAACTCTTCCAGGGCGAGGAAAATATTTTACTTATTTTTAAATTTCTAGAGCCAATGTGCTTGATACCTAGTCAATGATCAGAAAAAGTTTGATGATTGAATATAAGAGTTCTAGTGACCAATTCAATTTGTTCCTTAAGCCCAAGTAAAAGAAGATGTGGGAATAGGTAAGCATTCTATTAGTCTACAGTTTTATTTTGTCACTGAGTTCACATTATAAACTATAAAATAGGAAGTTAGTACATTACATTGCCTTCACCTGTGGAACAATTTCTCTAGCATGTATTGCCCTCCCCTCCCCTCCCCTATTGGCATCACTAGGAATTCGGCTAACACATAGTTCTCCAAATCCATTTTTTCCCATTCACATTTATTTGCTGCTCAACCAGATTTTTGGTCAAGTATTATCCTGGGTGTTTCCTTAAGGGTGCATTGGGATGAGATTAACATTTAAAGTAAATTAGTAGACTGAGTAAAGCAGATTGCCCTCCACAATGTGGGTGACTCTCATCCAATCAGCTAAAGGCCTGAATAGAACAAAAGGCTGACTCTTCTCAAAGTAAAAGAGAATTCTCCTACCTAACAGCCTTCAAACTTGGACATCAGCTCTTCTTACTTCTACAGCAGCTTCTGGTCTTCAGACTGGAACTGAGACATTGACTCTATAGATTTTAGACTTGACAGCTTCTCTCTAATCATGTATTCCAATTCATTATAATAAATCTCTTTATGTATATATCTATATATGTATACATCTTTATATGTGTATGTATATACACACCCCATATTGGTTCCGTTTCTCTGGAGAAGTCTAACTTTTATAGGAATCAAATATTTAGGGACCCTCTTATCATCAGCAAAACAATTTGATATCAAAAAAGTACTCACCAAACAACTAGCTCCATATGCATTTGGATGTGTGTATACACATATATTTGTACAAATAAGTATATATGTGTATAATTACAAATATAAACACATTTACACATACATATATTTATATTTAAATAATATCACAAACTCAGAAAGTTTTTTGAGGTAATTATAATTATCCCTATTTCATGACTGAAGAAATAAAGCTTAGAGACAAAATACCATTATTATGGAGATACAAACATGGCTAATATTGAAATATAGATAATATAATCACAAATATTAAAAACACACTCACTAAAGGTAAAATATGAATTCATGTATCATTCTTAGACAAAGTCTTTAAAATTAAAAAATTGAGAGGAAATATGGGAGGATAGAATATTGATTAAAGATTTTTTTTTTTTTTTTTTTTTTGAGACACAGTCCTGCTCTGTCACCCAGGCTGGAGTACAGTGGTGCGATCTCAGCTCACTGCAACCTCCGCCTCCTGGGTTCAAGTGATTCTCCTGCCTCTGCTTCCTGAGTAGCTGGAAATACAGGCACCCACCACCACGACTAGCTAATTTTTAAATATTTTTAGTAGAGACAGCTTTTCACCATGTTGGCCAGGCTGGTTTTGAACTCCTGGCCTCAAGTGATCCACCCACCTCAGCCCCCCAAAGTGCTAGGATTACAGGTGTGAGCCACCACATCTGGCCAGATTAAAGAGATTTTTAGTAACTAGATTCCATTGCAAAAATTTATCCTTGGTCCCAACCCAAAAAAATTAACTCTGGTGGACAGAGCACATACTGAGGAATCAAAATACTTGAGTCATTATTCTGGATATATTATTTAATAATTGAGCAACTTTTGAGGGTAATCTTTAGACCTGAGAAGGCAGACTAGAAATAATAAGGACTCTGAGTGAGATAGATTTCAGTGTGAGCCCAACTCTGTGACACACCTGCTATAGGAGAGTATGCAAGTTAACCATTCTGAGTATGAAGTGCCAGATGAAGATAGCAACACCCATTTCAAATGAAGTGCTTTCTAGAGTGCCCAACAGAGGGTACTCTTGATAAATATTTGTGCCCCTATCTCCAGACCCCATTTTCCTCACCCACGGGTCCTTTCTGAGTCTATACTTCTATAATGCCATGATCTGTACCCTACATTCTAGGGTGACTTTAGTAAAAAAGTTGCTGAGTGGATTCTTCTGGCTATTTCTATCCCATAGTGTATTTGTAGCTTTTGTTTCTTCTTTAAACAATTGAGTTTAAAGATATGTTTTGTCAAATGTTCTCTGCATTCCAAATGTTATCTTTGGATTATCAAATAGAAGGTGACCAGCTTCCCAAATATCATTTCTGTGAAGAGAATTGCTGTGGTCAGAATGCCTCCTTCACTGAATGCCCTTTCTGATAAAACTAAATTGAAATGGTTTAAGTACTCATTATAGGTTTACTGAGCTCTGCAGTTGATTCCTTCAAGCTACATCTATTGAATGTTTGGATGGCATAAAAATCAGTATTCTAAGAAAAAATACAAACACTTTCAAAACATCCCTCGTGGTTTCTAGTGTGTCTTTCTACAGCAATAATATTTTATCTCTGAATCAGAGTCAAGTCACCACCTCCACTTACTAACAATTTTTATCATCACCTTTCCTTCTCCATTTCTACATCCAATTGTCAAAAAATTTGAAAATAATTTTACATTCAATTTTTAAATTAATGTCTGTTATTTTCATGTGAAGAAGACACAAAACACTGTGCAAAAACAAACTGTTATCATTCATTCAAAAAATATTTGAGCATCCACAATGTGCCAGGCACTGTTCCAGGTGCCAGTGACAGAAAAAAATAAGCAAACAAAATTGCACTCTTCCTTGTTCTAACAGGTATATAGTGTATTTGGTCTTGAGAAATGTGATGGGGAAAAATAACACAGGATATGGGACAGGAAGTTAGGTTGGCCAGGGAAGGGCTCATCGAGAAGATGACACTGGAGGTAAGACCTAAGTGAGGCAAAGGGCAAGCATGTGCTTGGTGGTTGCGGGGGAATAGAGGGGGAGTTGGGGCCTGGTATTTCAAACCAGGGAAACTAGGGTAGAGACCCTGATGTAGAAGCATCAGTATGCTTGCTGGGTTTGAGAAATGTCAAGGAAGCTGAAACAAGGGGGAGAATGGCTGGAGACAAGGATAGAGGTGTCTGGATCCTAAGGAAAACATTTACCAGTCATAAAGACTAACCCCATATGCCAAAGTAGGCGAATGACAAGCATTGGCTGTGCTTTCCAAATACCAGACTGTCTATATTTTGTTAACATAAATTGATTTCCAAAGTGAATGCACTACCATCACCTCTGGTATTCTACTCATCATATATTTAATTATTTACTAATGCATTCATAAAGTCTTTCACTTCTTTAGACAAAGTGTTAGCATCTGTGGTGTAAGATATTAGATATGTAGGGAAGAACAATATGCTTTCAAACAACACAGTAAAGATTCACCAAACCCCTTTTTCCCCCTGCTAAACACACAGCTTGACTACATTTCACTGCCTTTCTTGTAGTCATTTAGGGCCACTTGGCAATATTTTGATCAAATGGACTGTCAGAAGAAGCGATACACTTCATTTTTAGGCTTGGACTCCTAAGTCTCTCCTTGGAGATCATCCATGACCTCTCCTTTCCCTTGTCTGCTGGCAGAGAATTGGTGGAGGATTCTGAAACTCCGGGGACTCGAAGAAAGAGTAGCATTGAACTAACAAAGAATGGTAACACAAGAGCCTTCCTTGAAGAGAGACCAGCGCATAGAAAGGCATTGAGGTACAACTAAACAGGACCTGTTGTAGAAAGAACTATAAAAAGTTATTTCGACTGGAGAATAAGGTGAATGGGCATGATGGCAAAATGTATATATAAGGACTAGATTTCAGAGGTCCTGCACACCATCCAAAGAAATTAAGACTTCCTCTTGAATGAGATATAAAGAGAAATAACATGGCTTAGGTCAATTCCAACCTTCCTCCTGATCACATTTACACCATTCTGAGCCTTCCCTGTCTTCTTCACCACTCACTGTATTTCTCATTAACAAAATGTCCATATTCTCAGTGAGGTTTGTGAACTCTCAAAGGGCAGGCCCGCTCTCTCTCCTTCAAATTTGTTTTTCAGAACATGAAGTGGGCAAACTATTTTTTTCATATTTAAAGCAAGAAAGCACTCTAGTTATACATTATTTTGATGTAAATCATGAGGAAAAAGAGTAACTTCAGTGATATGTTGCCTCTGCCCAGGGCTGTGGGAGATCAAAGAGCAGGGTGCTTATGATGGGGTGCTAGTGTGTCCACCAGAGGCTACAGAACACACACGTGGTGGCGATTTCACAACAGGCTCACTACCATGTCCAATTCTGTGTCTATTGCCTCTGGTGGCATAATATAATATTTCAAACAATAATACAAACCACTATTGATTGAACATGTGTTGTTTTACATAAATTGTCACTAATCACAATACATCTCCATTTACAGATGAGAAAGCAGCTTCCAAGAGTTTAATGTCACACAATTACTGAGTGGGTAGAGCCAAGATTTGAACTTAGGTCAGTCTGACACAAAGCCCCTGTTCTTTCCATCATATCACTCCTGCCCCTAGTATTGCTGTGGACTCACAGTCCAAAGCACCATTTGTTTTGATTCTTGTATTTTATCTTAAAAATTCCTATGAACAAAGTATTCTTATTAACATCAGAGTTGATACCTTTTTATACGTATTAGTTTTGTGTTTTGAATTCATTACCATAAGAACAAAATTACGAATTTACAATCTCTTGCCAGCAAGTCTTTAAAAACAAAGTGTATGCCCTGTGGGGTAAGAAGACAAGGGTTACATCACACCGTCTCTCCACACTTCTGGGATTTACCGAGTTCAATAGTTTTTTGTTGTTGTTGTTGTTTTGAGACAAGATCTCACTCTGTCACCTAGATTGGAGTGCAGTGGTGAGATCACAGCTCACTGCAGCCTACCTTGATCTCCCTTGATCAAGCAATCCTCCTATCTCAGCCTTCTGAGTAGCTGTGACTATAGGTACATGCCACCATGCCCAGCTTATTTTTTAAAATTTTTTGTAGAGACAGGGTCTCACTATGTTGCCTAAACTGGTCTTGAACTCCTGGGATCAGGCGATCATCTCATTTAGGCCTACCAAAGTGCTGGAATCACAAGTGTGAGCCATTGTACCTGGCCTTACAGTACTACTCTTGACCCCAGAGCAGCAGTTCCTCTGAAGCCTTTACAACTCTATAAATGTCCTGCAGCTGGAAGAACACGATGATAGTAGGGGGAGGAGATTAGTTGTACAACCTTCTGCTCTGGGAACCTGCTGTAAAATAAACACTGTGGAAAATTCCTGTTTCTGTTAAATAGAATGACTTTTATGTTGGCCATTGCCCATGTGCATGTGCTCTCAGCAGAGAAAAAGAGACAAAATAAAAGTGACTTGTGCAGAAAATTCTAGAATAATTAGAAATTCTTTTGCAGGAAGTCTGGCAAGTTTCACAACTTTTAATGACTGGCATGGACTTCTCTTGGTTTAATCTTGGCTTCTGAAAATTCATCTGAGTCAGTCACTACTCAAAACAGACTGAAAAGTGATTATGGGAACTAAGTAAAGGACAGCTGGCTCCCAGCAAATTTGTGAAATGAGATTTTTTGGTTTTGGGGTTTTTGTTTTGTTTTCCTCTTGTATTTGCATCTGTGTTCCCTGGATGGAAGGTAAGCTTCAAAGGCAGAGACTTAAGACTATATAAGTATCTAGCTCTGTGACCTTGCACAATTCTATCAGCTATCCAGAACCTCATTTCAACAGTCCTCATTTTTAAGCAAATATTTATTGTTCACTAATTGTATTCTAGACCTGGCTCCAAATGTTGGTGATATAATGGTGAACAAATCATAGTTCCAACCTTAAGTAAACTCATGGCAACATAACTAATAGTGTAAAAAAAACTTTAGTAAGACTAATTGGAGGATGCTAGTCACCCAAAGTGGGTGTCTAGTCTATTTCTGTCCTTCAGAAGAACAGAAAGCTTCTCCAAGAGACATCCAAGTCTGTCTAAACCTAAATGATGAGTTGAAATGAGCCACATGACATATCCATGTATTGAGAAGGTAGGGTATGTAGAAGCATATCTCAGGCAAAGAGATTATCAAAGGACACAGGTACAGAGATAGAGAACTGGTAGATAAATTTTTTTAAAAGCATATACAGACAGTCTAGAAACCTAAGATATTTTTAATAGAGAAGTTGTCTTAAGCATGCCTTAGGCTTACAATAAGTTTAAGTCTAATATTCACTCGTTTCCATCCATCCATTCATTGTTCTAGAAACTATTCTAGCTGCTAGAGTTATAAACACGAAGAAGTCATAAAATAGGTAAGTGAGAATTGATGGACAGGACGTCTAGAAAAGCTCCTTAAAATGAAGACAGATACCCGAGGCATTCCTTTTGCCTTTCCCTTTCACTCTTCCCTGCTACCAGAAATACAGGTCTGATAGTTAAAGTTTTAGCAGTTCTCTTGGGCCACGATGTGATCCTACTGTATTAGTCAGTTCTTGCACTGCTATGAAGAAATACCTAAGACTTGGTAATTTATAAGGATAAAAGGTTTAACTGGCTGATGGTTCCACAGGCTATGCAGGAAGCATGGCAGCATCAGCATCTGGGAAGGCCTCAGGGAGCTTTTACTCATGGCAGAAGGCAAAGCAGGAACAGTTATGTTACATGGCAAGAGCAAGACATGGTGTGTTGGGGGGTAGGTGCCACATACTTTCAAATAACCAGACCTCATGAGAACTCATTCACTGTCATGAAAATAGCACCAAGGGGGAAATTGACCCCCATGACCCACTCACCTCCCACCAGGCCCCACCTCCAACATTAGGATTACAATTTGACATGACATTTGGGCAGGGACACAGACCCAAACAGTATCACCTGGACATGGAATGCACAAGCTAGGATAATAGAAAAGGAGGAAGGAGGAGCCTGACAATCACGGAGCTGCCTTCCTCTACATTTATTTTACATAAGAGAGAAATAAATATTGCTAGGCTACTATTATTTGAGGTTTAAATTATATGCAACAGAACCCAGTTTCCAACCAATTTAGAGAGGTAGCATGATGTAGATTAAGAAAGAGTATAGACTTTGGATACAGACCTGGATTTGAATTCTGGCTTTGCCAAAAATAAGCTGTTTCCTTCTACCAAAACGGGACTGATATATAAAGGATATATAAAGATATATAAATAAGTGCCTACCATATAGCATATGTATGACATTATTACTGGATTATCTGGATTTGGTGGAAAGTAAAAAAAAAAAAAAAAAGTCTACAAACAAAACATCCAAAAGCCCTAGATTCTAAAAAAAAGTGTATCACTCATGTAGTGAAGACTGTGACAAAAATAAGAATTTTCTGTGGAAGAATTAAAACTTGAATCAAGGTGATAAAAGATTAATGAATTAGGTGCATTTCAAATTAAATGTATCTCCTTAATATCAGAGTCTGCAAGATATTTTAAAAGATAACTTGTAGGGACTTCCTCGTCTACTATTCTACACCTGTCAACTACTGAAAATCATGCTACCTGCAACTTATTCACAACAACTAGAGCACTTCAGCACAGGGACAGCAAACAAATACAAATGCTGGCTTGCTCTCTTCTGAACAGGAGTAACAGCTTTCATATGTTTTCAGACTTAATTAACTTTGGCCTTAGGCCCAGACCCTGAATCATCAGTTTATAAGAGGTGCAGAATAATGGCACAAAACTCACATAATGTATGGGTAACTCTTAGAAAAAACTTTTCTAGAACTGAAAGACAAAAATAGAATTGGGCACAGTAGTGAAAGCAACATAGTGACAAGTGTCCTTCTAAATTTGTCCATCTTTCTGAATTATTTTTCATGAAGACAATTATGTGTTCATGGTGCTACTGTATTCAACAGTAAATTCTACTCAGGAAATATGTGTGACTCCAGGTTGCTTTGTAATTGGTAACAGCTCCTTCCAGAGTCTACTTGATTAAAAATCTCAAATCCAATATATCACCAAGAGAAGACTTTTTACTTCCTTGAGTAGTCATCATCATTGTGATACTACATGAATGAGCAGAGTATAATGAATTTGATAAGTATTTTTTGAGCCTTACTAAGTAACAGGCACTGTAGTAGTTTATCCTGCCTTCTAAATTAGTGATGCTCTATTCTGCTAACTGGAAACCCATACACCTCTTCAATCTCCCATTCAAACCTTAGCTCCTTATTAAATTATAGAACTGGGTATCTCTGGACAATATTTTACACAAAACAAAGCTGAACTTCAATCATCATGGCATCTATTGACCACTGTGACATGTTCTATCACTTTGGTTGAGTATACAAGATTATTAGGAATAATACAAATTTATTTATAACCTCTCATTGACCTCCTTTTAGTTTTTGACTATAGGAACAATAGTCAGAAGTTAAGCAGCATGACCATATATGTGATTATTGTCCATTAATATGTACATACTACTTTTGTGTGTGTTCACATGCATATGTGTGTTTTCATGTCTTCACCTTCCTTACATGGGCTTATCTTTAATCTCTAAAATCTATTACTTCAGCCACCATCTCTCCCAGCTCCTGAGTCAATCCTGAGTAAGCCTTCCCATATGTTAATGACTTTTTCCCACAAGACAGTTGAAATTAATTGTCCTGTCACTGACTTTATATTCTGGGAAAATCCTGGATTTATGGAGTTTCCCTAACAGAGAACTTTTCATTGACTCCTATTGCATAAACCCAGTATACAGCATCTGCCTCTCTTTCTTTATTTGCATCAAGCTACAACAGCAGGCCTGAAATAAACCTGGCAAGCCAGGTAGGGACTCTGTGATTCAGTCCAACCCTGCAGCCCCCTCTATCCAGGGTGTTGATTCAGCTGTTTTGATTTTCAGCACCCGTTTGGATTCTTGTTCTTAACAGATGAATAAACAGACTATCTTAATTTTAATATTAGTACTATTTGTAATCCTTGATCAACCACTACCTCCTAGAATAAATCTTCTTGGGCGACACTATCAAATTCATTGTGCCCTTTTGTACACTGCCAGTTGGGAAGCTGACCTTCTGCCTCAGAAGCTAGTCCTACAGCTGGCCTAGTCCCTGCTACCATTGTCTCCCTTCTCCTCTCCTTGCTTGCTCTGAGGCTGAAGTCATGGCAGGCCTATTGGCTAAGTCCCCCTGAATTAAGAGACACACATATACAGTACTATATTTATGTATGTATACCTGAATCACTGTAAATATATGTATATGTATATGTAAATACATAGACACATCAATACATATACATAGACTCTCAAAAGACTTCTGGTATTATGGCAACTGCCTCAGAAAACACCACCTGGGTTCCACTGCTTTAACAAAACTCATCATGAAAATTAGCCTCTTGAGATAAAAACCTAAAATAAAGTAGGAAAGAGAAACCATAAGTACAGCAGTGGCTCTAAGAAGCAGAGCCGTTTCTCTCCTGAAGAGTTGCCATTACTGTTAGGGAATAATGTCAGAGGCTCTGGGAAGGCTCTTCATGCAAAAACCTTTCTCAGGGATTCAAATATGTTTTTAACAAATAAGATGAAGTATAAAATTCCACAAGTAGAATTCAGCCTTAAAACCCCAGAGAAACCAAGATTGCTTGTTACAGCTCATAAACCCTAGTGGCTTGTGGGCTATGTTTTGTTTGCTCTAGTTTACCTCCATCCAATGAATGCATCTTCTGGTTCTCATAGCACCCATTGCCTGACACATGTTCACAATGCTTATTTATAGAAACTGCCTATACCCTAGTTGAAATTCACTAGATAACTGACATTAGATGGGATGATATTTTAGCCTTTCTTTTTGGTAGCTATACAATCCTAGCCCATTGTCTCACTTTTACCCCTTTACACCAAGGAGGATTGAAGTACTAGGTTCTGGATGATGGCCATTTGTCCAGGTTTCCCAACTGAGAGTAATTAGTTGCCAAAGGACTTATGCACAGGGACTCTGGCCTCTTTCTTCTCCCTTCTCCACTTAAATCAGTGGGAGGTAGTTTCCTGGATATGTGTGCCTCCTCTGGTGGCCCATACTGGCCCTTGAGTGGGTTGTTTCTCTATCCAGGTAGAGTAGTATCTACATAGCAGAAAGGCAGTAGATCTATTTGAATCTCATAAAAGAGCTACATATTCCAGTCTGACCTTTACTAGTAACAAGCATGATACTATAATTCTCCTGCTGACTTGCTTCTCAATTGATACAGTTTCCAGAATAAAGATGAGAGCTATTTATTGAGCATAATAAATAATATATATATATATATATATGAGCTTTACCAATGAAAATAATTTGATGATGGGTTGGCTGTTTGTGTATAAGAAATGAAGGCCATCCTGGATGTGGAGAATACTTCAGATAGAAAGTCTGGAAACCTGAAGGAAAACATTAACTTTATAATTAGTGAGCTCTTTCTTTATCCCCTTTGCTTTGGCTTTAAAGAGAACCTATGTTTCTAAGGATTTTAAAAATAAAAGTTCTTAAGAAATGTCTGTAAGAGTAAGAAAACTGAAGCCCAGAAAGATTAGATGTCTTTCCAAAGATCATATGGCATAGCTATGATTGGGATCTGAGGTCCTTTATCACACACCCTTTAATCAACATCTACTAATAAAGGGAAAGTAAGAAAAACGCCAATGGTAATAACATTTAAAGTGGTTTATACATATACAGCACTTCCTGCCAGACATTGTTCTAGGTACCTTGAAATATTAACTAATTCATAAAATACTTTATATGAACCAACAGTGTACCTGATTCTGTACTACCTGTAGAAAATACAGGCATAAACAACAGAAGTGGCTCTTGCCTTTACATTCTAGTAGAGGTGAGAGCCATAAATATAATATACTGATTAGCAAATCAGTAATTATACTCTAATATGTGCTCAAAGAAATATAGACTTTCATGACAGATTGTAACAAAAGGCCTGATACTTGAAGTGTAGGAGTAAACTAGGATGGGGGGAAAGCAGGAAAAGATGTTCCAGGCAGACGGAACAAGTGGGAAAAGACTGCAGCAGAAAGGGGCCCTTGCAAAAGCATGGGGCATGGTTGGTGACTGGAGATAATGATGGAGAGGTGGGACTGGGACAGATCATGAAGGGCCCCAGAGGTCATAAAAAGAATTTGGGGTTTTATGCCAAGAGTAACAGACATCCATTGAAAGAGATGTGTGAATAACTTGACAATACAAAGAAGAAAAATGTAGGTGCCTGACTAAATTTTCGGGGATGGAAATCAATAATCTTGGTTAAGGCACTCATTAAAGTAGATTGTATGAAGGTGGGACAATGAATCTGCCTAACTTCCTTTTGATTTGAATCAGTCATTTGGAGCATCCCCAAGATAAGTGCATTTCAGGATATTCCAGTAGCTTCACTTATAAAACTTCATAGTCTGGAAACTTCCTGCTGATTATAAAGGATTTTGAGAGTTATTACCTAAATCCTGTGACTCCTTGTAAATCAGTGAAGACATCATTATAAGAAATACTAGTGAAAAAAAACGTATTTCCCTAGTGACCATACTGGAACGACAATTTCTTATTACCTAGAAGTGAGAACTACTTACAAATCCTTCCTTATAAGAATACCCCTGCACAGAATCATTCTAATTTGACATAGATAATATTTTTACAAAGCACTATAAAAGTTCAACCACAAAATATGCCTGGAATCGTAGCAGTTTGGGAGGTTGAGGTGGGAAGATCACTTGAGGCCAGGAGCTACAGACCAGCTTGATCAACATAGCTGATCTCTGCAAAAAAAGAAATAATAACAACAACAACAACAATAATAATAATAATAATAAACAAAATTAGCTCAGTGCAGTAGCATGCACTCATAGTTCTAGCTATTCAGTAGGCTTAGGCAGGACGGTTTAGTCTAGGAGTTTTCCATTGCAGTGAACCATGACAGCCCTAGTGCACTCCAACTTGGGAGAAAGAGTGAGACCCTGTCTCAAAAATAATAGTAATGTCTACTAACTCAAAATGCTGAGTAAATTCCATATAGAACAATATTAATCTACTATTCTTACAAAGTAAAATTCTTCAGAGACTGAAGGAAGTCCAAGTCTGCAGAATGCCATTAAGTATCAAGGCAATTAATGAGTTTCAGAAGTTCACTTGTAACAAATTGTGTCCCTGAGGATTCATTAAAAGACTCTATGGAAAAGCAGCTTCTCTCATCCAATCACTTCTTCCTCCATCTATAACCAGATGGTGAGAGCTAACCTAGGCCTCCATAGCTGCTTTTCTCTTTCTTTCTCTCAGACTATGGACAATGCCATCTGTTCCCAAGGGTTTGTGAATCATATGTAAACTAATGACACACACATCTTTTCTGTTTAGCTTTAACTTTTTTCACTGGATGTTTTGCTTATCATCAAAAGCAACAGCAGTCCCTGTCTGTTTTCAGTCTAATACACCTTTGAGTTAACACAGGGTTAGCACACTAGGGAGAGAACGTATGGATCTCATCCAGCCATTAAGGAAGTAGTATATGGAGGTGAATAAAAGCATGGAACATGGGGTCAAACAGATCTGAATTTACAGTCAAGTCCTGCCACTT
This sequence comes from Macaca mulatta, assembly GCF_049350105.2. Taxonomy (NCBI): domain Eukaryota; kingdom Metazoa; phylum Chordata; class Mammalia; order Primates; family Cercopithecidae; genus Macaca; species Macaca mulatta. The sequence goes on from NC_133419.1 coordinate 85,224,162, forward strand.
AACTGTAATGTAAATTTTGACAAATTCTTTCATTCTAGGAGCTTCATTTTCTATACTGATGAATGAGGACAAGAACAACATCACATGACTATATGAAGCTTAACTAAGATCACACACTTGAAATGATGCCTGGCATATAATGAGCACTGAAAAGTTTGTAGCTTCTATCATCATCATTGCTCAACAGTTAGCCAGCTTCTCATTTGTAAATACATATTTATACCCTGATTAAATATATTGTATGCGTGGTAGAAGGTGGTAGTATAGTGGAATGTCTTTTGAACTAGAAATGAACAGAAATTGAGTCTAGTTCCTTTTCCTGTCCTCTTAGCCATGTGACTTAGGTAATTTATTTAAATTTCTAAATCTCAGATTTTAATAATACTTATTGCATAAGTTTGGAGTGCTAAACAAGATAATGTAGGGCTATGTAAAGTATGATTCTACAGAAAAGTTCCTATTTGAGTCAGTGTTTAGGATAAATAACATTTATTCTCATAGAAATCATGTTACAAATGGCTAAGTTCATGGGATAGCCCACAGCAATGTATCCATCTTAAGCATAGCTTAAACACAATGTATTTGAAATAAAAAATATTACAAAATAACAGCAATGACTCCAATAATAGTTGCTAAATAAAAGAGAAAAAAAGAACAATGTGGCTGAATAAAAAATATTTTGTCTCAAGTGCTGATGCTGGAGCAGAGAAAATATAATAGATATCTGCAGAATTTAATGATTGATGTCTGCAAACAAAATATAATGAAATATTTCACATTTCAATGGAAATGTGAAAGTTCAATGTCAACATATGGAGATTTTCAGGAAAATTTACAATTGATGACAGATTCCAGTTGGGTTTTACAAAAATGGTTGGAGAGTTGCTTTTTCTTTCTCAAAGTTTTAGGTTTCAAAACGAAAGGGAGAGCTACACTAAGATTTTCCTGAGATAATGAATGAAAATCAAATAAACCAAGAAAGAAATAAGAGGGCAGGAAAGAATATGAATTTTCATGTGAAGGAGGGTTACTTCAGGAAGAATCTCAAGAGTTATGATCAGTGATACAGGATTAGGGGATAAAGAAGAAAGAAAAAATAAGTTGCCTGTAATAGTTATGATTTATTGAGAGTTTACTATATGCCAAAGTCTGCTCTAAATGCTTCTTATATATTAAAGTTATTTAGTCTTCACACTTCGCCTATGAACTAGTGTGACTGTGATCCTTATTTTATAGATGAGGAAACTGAGATGCAGTTATAAATACAGTAAGTTGTAGAACTAGGATTTAAATTCAGTCTGGATCCAGACCTCAGACTCTTATGAAAAAGAAGAAATATTGGGTTTGGGACAATTTATTCATGTAACAATATTTAATATCAGAGAGTATATACAGATGACTATTACAGTCACACTTTCTGTATTGATGGAACTTACAATTTAGCTCTCGTATTGAGCCAACAGGTAGTGCTCTGCATGAGCATAGTTTGGTCATCCAGTAATACTAGGTTATCAGGTTTCCAAATAAGCAATGTTAGAGCCATTTCCAACTCTTCACTGCTTTATACATGTTAGTGACATCTTCCAGTGTCCCTTGGTCTCTCTCTCCTCCAGCATATGGTCTTTGCCTCTGTTCAAACCATAGTCAACCTCCTTCCTCCTCCTCAACAGACTTCTTCTAGGCAGAACACTCCAATCATCTTCAAAGCTGTTTCTTAAAGCTGTTTTCACCAGTTCCATCTATCCCTTTTACCCTGTCACAACTCTGCTTCTTGCTGAACAAAAATCTAGGCTACAAAAGGACTATGGCAATTCGCCTATTGCTCTAGTATCAGTACAAAGATAAGGACTATCTCTCTTAAAATCAATTATTGTCCCTTGGACTAACCAACACCCTGTCTCTTCACTTCCTCATAATGCCAAGGTGAATCCTACCTATCCTTACATGCTGGTCCTCTCAGAAAGGATACTATTCTATTATTCAAATTAATCTTGAAATCCAGAAAATCATTTCTACTGGGGTGTGAGAGTTTGACATTTATTCCCTTAAAACCTTTCCCAAATATTTATCTAAAAATTTAGCTAATCTGATGTGCTTGAAATAAACATTTGCTTTGCAGCCAGACATATTTAGATTCAAATTTTTGCTCTTCTACTTCCTAGCTGTGTGTCGTTGGACAAAGGTAACCTCTCCATAGAGCAGAAGCAAATGCCATAGCTTCTATTGCTGATTTGAGAATAAAAGGAAATATTAACTTTGTCTTTGCAAGTAATGTTGTCTTTTCAGGTCTGTTGTCTTCTAGCAGTTTTATACACAATTCTTAGTTTCTAAATTTTTAAATTCTAGAATCCAAGTTGAGTACACAGAGAAAGGTAGATTCTTTCACCTTCTAATCAATGCTTTGGATCATATAATAATATATCAATCATTAATTTATTCAACTAACATTTATCAAGCATCAACTAAGTGCCAGGCATTAGTCAGGACACTGGGATGGAGTGGCCAACAAGATCCATAAATATCTATTAGAACAGCACTGCATATCAAATTATATGACTTCATTGAAATGAATTCATTTCTATTTATTTCACATAGTTGCTAAACCTCTATTTTCTTTAAATATAAAAGTCAATTTGAGAAATGTATTCAACAATCATATAGGAAAGCAGTGACTTACTGTCCTGAAGACCACTTGCAACTAATCACTTCACAATCCTTCCTTCCCCCAATATGAGGGTATAAGTGTTATCAAAGAATATGTGCCCATCTCTATGTTAAGTGATATATCTTATTTCATTTTTATTTATCTGTAAAGTAGACAATTTAAAGATGGACAACCTGAAGTTCAGAAAGCTGAGGTACTTGAAGAAGCCCACAAATCTACTAAGCCAGATCCATCTAGCTGGTTGAGGCACTGTTGGTTTGTAATTTTAAATGTGTAATATACATTAGGGAGTGGGGGGTACTGGTTTGAGTGTTTGAACATGCAGCTTTATTCTCACAATGCGTGGTTCCAAGGTCTCTTAATGGCAGAATACAACTTCAGAACACAAAGAAGAGAACATGCTGGCTCTTCCAACCATCACTTTTAAATGCTTTCAATTAATGCTTGGATCTCTGCAGGTGGGAATCTGCAGATGAGACAATCCATCTGCAGTCAGTAATCACTCCATTTCACTGTCTTGAACTCCTGGCTAGTAAGGGCAATTAAAGTCACGCCCCTGCTGAGATTCAGACTCAGTGATTTTTGCTGCTCACTTGCCAGAAAAAGCAAGAACCAATGTGGAAAAATTGAACCTTATTTAAAAAAAAAAAACAAAAAAAACCCTCTTTTCCTTGCTGACTTTTAGGCCTGACTTTGATGCAGAACATTTAAGAAATATTGCTATTATAGTATCTGCTTCTAGTGAGGGCTTCAGGCTGCTTATACTCATAGCAGAAGGTGAAGGGGAGCTGGCATATACAGAGATCATATGGTGATGGAGGAAGCAAGATAGAAGGGAGGGAGGTGCCAGGCTCTTTTTAACAACCAGTTCTTATAGGAAGTAACAAAATGAGAATCCACTTACCCCACCACCTATCCCATGGAGGACATTAATTTATTCATGAGTGATCCACCTCCATTACCCAAACACCTCCCATTAAGCCCCACCTCCAACATTGGTAATCAAATTTCAACATAAGATTTGAAGGAGTCAAACAAACCAAATTACAGCACAGTCCCAGTACAGTCACTTTCTGGCTATGTGATACTGAGTAACTCAGTGACTCTGTTTGAAAGCTGTAAGAACAATGAGGATAATGGTACCTGGTCTGGAGACTTCAGGGAACTGTTGTTAGGGTTAAATGAAATTATCATGGAAAAGAGCTTTGAAACACTACCACACAAAATGCAAAGGCAAGGAATATTTTGGTTCTCTCTCAACACAGGCTTTGTGTGGTAGCTGGAAAGGAAAGGGTCCTAGGGAGGTGTCGTGGAGAGTGGGCAGCCTGGTGCTCCTCCATGACTTGCCTCCTGTGGCTAGTACTAACATTCAGATGTGGTTGCTGAAAAGAGCTCAAGGCTAACAACTCTGGATGAAGATCTGTCAAAGTTCTGCCATTGGAGGAAAAAGCCAACCTCCTTGACCCACAGGTCTCTCAATCCCCATGACTGGGGCCTTGAGATGAGGCCGCACAAACTCAGCCCCAGCTCAGTTTTAGGATTAATCTAATCTCACACAGAGGACTCTAGGAAGCCTTTACTCAGTGACTTGGTGGCACAGCTCTCAAACCACCAGCTGCTCTATTGCCTCTATTGATCTGATCTCACACCTTTCTTCTTGTAAGTCAAAGGAGTAGTGAGAAGAGGGTATGGGCTTCATAATGCTATGAACATGGATTCCAATAATCACTGGTATGATTTTAAATAAACAGGCCAAATTTCTGAACCTCAGTTTTCTCTTTATCAGAATGCAGACATAAATAGCTACTGAAGAGCAAATTAGTTTAGAGAATTTGTGGTGGGGTCTTTGAGTATATTTGAGTAACATTTACATGACTTAAATATACTGGTCTGAATGATGAGTGTAAGTTATCCAAGAAAAAGGAAAGGAAGGGCATTTCTGGAAGAAGGAAGATTTTGTGAACACAAGAAGCAGAAATGAGTCCATGTGGCTGGTGACTGAAAAGAAAGACATGTTAAATAATCAAGTTTAATATGTGTTGTGACCAACTAGGAGAATTCAAATGAATTTTAGGTTCTCCTTTGTTCTCTTAGCACTATCTCCATTCTCCATACTTACTCTCCTATGCCTGTGGGTTGATGTTTCTTAAACACAGATTCCCTGCCAGGTATTGCAGGGAATTTTGCCTGTATGTACCTGTAAATTCTTCACTGCTTTAGAAACAAGCATTGGTAGAAAAGCTTAACAGTCATCATCCAAATGTTTGACTTCAACCTGAGAATTACAAAACCAAGTACTATAAGTTTTCAGAAGAAACAACTGCCCTTGCCATAAAAGTTGCTGAAAATACAAGTTTCCAAGAAATAGAGATTAACTAAAAGCCTTCTACACAAAGTTCATTAGCCTCCAAATGACATAACCACTGAAGGATTTTGAGACTCACAGATGAGCACATGCAGCTGGTAGGAAATGGGCTGAAGTCGCAGCACCATACCATTATCTGCAGGTGCACTGAAAGCACCAATTAAGCTGGGAGACAGGGTGTTTAGGTGGAAGGATGGGTTTTGAGAAGCAATTTCATTGTGAAACAAAGCTCCACAATGTCCTATTGCTGAACCCAGAAAAAAGGAAGAGGCCCTTAATGCGAATAAGAAAGCTCTTGACTTTGTTTTCCACAGTGCAAAACATCCCAGTTATAAATGTTGACTTATTTTTAGAGTCAGGTTTCAGAAAACATCTATACCAACAAAATCAGGAACAAAACATCTTGAATTTACAAATGTCAAATAGAAAACATCTGATTTAGCTTGCATGACTATAGCTTTTCAATCCCCTAAGCAATTTGTTTCATGATGAGATTGCTCATGAATAAAAAATGTCCTGGCAAAGTTGGTTTTATTACATCTCAGATATTTAATCAGGCAGGCATCAGGCACAGGATAGGTGCAATGTGTATTTATTTTCTACTTTGGCTACAATATCAAGGACTCAAAAAAAATATTGGAAGATCTGAAATGACAAGCTGAGTAGTAGGAGATAATTCCCCTGTGGCATTTAGAAGGTGTGTTTTTCTTTTCGTCTTTCCTTGAGTGCTAATTTTATTCTTGGTATCATCTGCACCCAGCTTGCTCCCCTTGCACCATCATCTCTGTGGCCAGTGTCTTGACTTCCTTTATACAACTTTCTTTTTCTTGTTCACACTCCAGAAAATTGAATTGAGTTTTCTAAGCCTCTCCACTCCATTCACTAATACACAGGGTGTCCAGGGCCTGTTAACAGTATGTCATAGAACATGTTGGTTGATGGGCTGACAATGAAAGCAGCATCAACTCTACGGGTACCCTTCTCTAGAGTTCAGTTTGTATGTGGTGCACTGAAGGTAACCTGAACATGTGGGTCAGATCTGGTTTCAAATCTCAACTCAGTCACTTACAAAGCCATGTGACCTTTGACCAATCCTTAAAGTACCTTCTCTGAGCCTACTTTCTCTTCTGGAAAGTGGGAATAACAATACCCACCTCTCAGAATTGTTGTAAAATTTCCATGATACCAAATAAACCGCAATGTGCAAGGCCTGGCACATAATCATATTTTTTGTTTAATGTGAATTATTATTGCAATCTAATAACTTCTAGTTACTTTTATTGCTTCCACTTAATGTAATTATAATGTGTTCCCAGATACAGAATTAAGTGGAATACAGTGTTTGGCTTTGAGAATTTCAGTGAATGATTCTAGAGGAAGAACATATAAGATTTTGACATTATCAAGGTGAGTAGCGCTCCTTTTATTATGTGCATTTTATCTCTCTTTGATTTTTACTTAGGCAGTATCTGTTTACATTCTCACAACAACCTCTTAAGGGATTTACAAGCATCCAGGCATTCCTATTTGAGAGACACAGAAACTAAGGTCCAAAGAAAAGAATTCAGTTGTCCAAGGTTACAGAGCCGGTTTGAAGCAGAGCCAGGACTGTAACTCCAGTTTTCTGACAACCTATCCACCGTACCATCCAACTTCAGTTTTAGGAGCTCCAATATCCTGTGAGTTCCTAGAAAGCTGGCCTTTCCATATTTCCATAAGTTCCTGGCACACAGGAAATACTTGACAAATATTTGATGAGTGAATGAGTGTCCTGCCTGGAAGCATTAATAAGAACCACAGTCAGTCCTATATACAGAATCTAGACATGATCCCAGGATTATCGGGCAAGAAGTTCCACTTCCACTGCAGTAGTTTCACAGAGCAAGAGCAAGCTGATCAAGTACAGCCTATCTCCCAGATCCAATAGGTAATCAATTCTTTCCAGTCTTCTCATACATATGTTACCCATTTTTTCCTGCAGCTCACTCCTGTTCTAATGAGCTTGAGCTAGAGATTTATTTATCTGTCAGAGGACTGTTCCAAATATATGAGTCACAGCATGAGAACATCAAAAACATAGCAGAATTTCCAAAAATGAAAATATATTTCAAAATCATCTTTCGTTCTGTATTTTCTGTATTCTTTAGGCCAGCAGCAGTTCTGATGCTTCAAGCCTCTTCACTCATTTACAAGATCTAAAGCACTGAACAGAGATCTTCCTTTAAGAGCAGTACCTAGTGAGTCAATCATTTTCATAAACAGGACATTTGGCTCGAGCCAGACAGCATATGGATAGGCACTCAGTCAACCTCCTCACTGTACCTCTGCCTGTTTGCCTAAGGTCAGACATGAAATGCTGCCTGAGAGTGCAGTTCTCCAGAAGAGGCTGTCAAATCCATGTCTCCTGAGGTAAAGGCCTTTGTCCAAAAACCCAGCATGGTTCTTTCTGAATCATTTTTTAATACACAACTTCCTTGTTAACATCTATTTGTGGCATGCAGAAGGCAACCTTTCCACAATGCTTTGTGTCTTGAAATCTAAAATAACAAATTATCCAGAATCTAAACAAAAACCTGGATTTGGTTTTGTTTCTCATATTTCAGGACTTCTAAACTACTCTGTTCTTATATTAAATACTACTCAATGACATCTCATGGTTCTCTCCAATCCCTAAACTTACATGGCATTAAAATCCAGAAAAACTAAGTAATTAGGCAATTGAACTACGTTTTCTTTCACCTTGTAACCAAATTCTTTCAACTGACCTTGAGGGCTTTTTTTTTTTTTATGCTATATACCATGTAAAATATAATAGCCTTAAAACCTTCATCCATAAGAATTCTAACAGTCGGTAGTGACTGCCTAACACTTATAAAGAAACCGGACTCCTTACTTTGTTGCATTCAAGAAAGAGACTTGGGGTTGGGAGGATGGTGCAGAAAAAAAGAGGAAAGCCAAGGCATTTTTCTCCATGTTTCTGCTTCCTGTGATAATTGCAGCAGCAGTGGCACCTCCTCCTTGGCTCCTATTCTGCTGAACAGGCCTGCAGTGGTTCCAGCTTCCTGTGGTTGATTCTCGCCCTAAGTTCCTTCCTTCAATCCTTCAGTTCAGGGGTGGGAGTGTTTTCCTGCTGTGGTTAATCTCTAGATCGCCCTGCCATCTTCTGTTTGTTTCTAGGCTCTTTCATGGATTGTGCAACTTATTCATTTTATGATGTGCCTTTTATTTCAAATACTTAGAAAGACTTCTGTTTTCCCGGTTGGACCCTAACTAACTGTTACATGCTCTATTTCATTTTTCTTTGCCTTCCACAAAACATTGTGTGAAATGTTAAATAAGAATCAGACATCCTTGGTCCAAATTCTAACTACTACTGCTGGAATAAGTAACCTTGCCTGGGACTCAGTCTTCATTTCCTCATCTGTAAAACATAATGACATAAGTCATTTTACAGGGCTGTTCTGGAGATTAAATGGGAATATGAATGAGTATGAATCCTTACTGCATAATGTCCAAACAATCCTGGTTATTATTTCTCCAAACCCAGTTCTTTATTGCCTTTATAGAATACCTTAACTGTAATCACCTATCTCTCAACATATTTTCCTATGTAAAATTTTTTAATTCCTCCATGGGTACCTCAATTAGTATCATTTACTCTTATTAAAAACACCTCCCTTTCCTCCAGTCTATGCTATGAATTTATTTAAACCTTCTTGCCTTCTTAAATAAACTCTATTTCACTCTTATGACTCATTTGCACAATAGCCTCCAGGTATTCAAAATGCACAAAGTCACCCTGCACTTTTGAAATATTTTTAAATGACTAACATCACCTTCTTTCCTACATATCAGGTTTTGAGTAAATTTCTTGAGGATCATAACTATGGTTACCATTGATTTTCTTCAACTCATACACATACACGTTAAATGTCAAAAATAATTGAAAAATGATGCTAGTTATTGAGTGAAACAAATATCTAATCAGGAAAATAGTGTTTGCTGCACTTTTCTTCCACAAATTGAAAACTGAGGATGGAAGGATTTCAGACGCAAATAAAATACCAAGTGGGTTTCACAGTACTGCATATAAGTACTGAACTTCATAGAAGCAGCATTTGTCCCTGTCAGGTGCAACTGAACACCATGCCCACAGATGTATTGTGTGTATTTGTGAGAGCAGAGGAAGAGCAGAAAAACTCAGATGAGATGTGGTCCTCAGTTTTCAGATGACTTAGCTAAATAGAGACATCACTGAGCAGTAGGAAACAGCATGAGAACCAGAAACATTATAAAGCATAGAAGAAATTTGTGTTGCAAAACCTATTAAGCATCATAAACATGAGAAGAGCCTAACATAAAGGCCTCTTGACATAGCAGAAAATAGCTATTGATAGTCTCTTGAACTTTACCATACAGTAGTGTTAGGTCTCACCACTGCCCACAACTCTTACAGCCAAACTATATATGAAATAAAATCGCTATATTAAAATTAAGAAAAAGAAAGTATATCTCAATAAATATATTTTCTTGTAAAGAGTGGTTACCTTTTAGAAGGCTTGGCATCAAAGGTATGTGATTCAGTTATGAAAAAAATACACTTACATGTAAAAATTTTATTCCTTTCATTCACTGATTTACATAGGTATTGAGCCCTTGTTCCTTTCCAAGTACTGTTTTAGGCATTGGAGATATAAAGATAAATAAAACACAGTTCTTGCCCTTAAGAAGAGAAGCAGTGAGCTAAAGTAGCAAATGTTAAATAAATATTGTGGGGAAGTGTCAAGGTGTATACTATACACTTAAAATATAACAAGCATAAATCTGACTCTCTCTGCCTATAATGTCCATCCTACTCCATTTCACTGGGAAAAAGGCCCTCAGACAAGATCAGCTCAAATGTGACCCTTCCAATCTCTATCGTCTATGTCTCTACATCTCTACAGTATACTCACTGCACACTTCTAGGAGTCTCACTGACCTCTACCCTGTTCCTGGTGGAGGACTATGAAATCCTCAAAAGCAAAAGTGACAGTTTATTTTCTCTGAACAACTTCTGCATATACTTAGTTAGCTAAACAGAAATCAACTGATCCTGAATTTGAATTACCCACCCTTTAGAATGTGGAATAGGCCTTCCGTTACAATGCTGTTAAGCAGACTGGAGACTATGTACGTAAACACTAGCACAGTTGCTGACATGTAGTAGTTACTAAACCAAATGGAAGCTTTCATTATTATCTTGTTTTTTCAACATTCAAAAATGTAAATAACTATGAAATGAGAAACTGGCTACATAGTTTTATCTGAAGAAAAGCTGTATATTGTTCTTAACTTCCTAATATGTATAAAATACTAGTGATATTTACTAGTATATCTGGAGGTAAAATGCCTAACATCTTGGTTTTTGTCCATTCTAGTCCATTCTTTGTCTATTAAGTGGGACCAATATTCAGAATGGAATGTAATAAAGCAAGACTCTATTTGGATGCTTTGAATGTATTAATGAATGTGTCCATTGAGAAACAATGAAGTTTCAAAAAAAATAGCAAATAAGATATACTGTACAATCATCCCTCCTCCTCAATAGAATATTTAACTTTAGCAGCTAGTGAGCCAGGGATAATGAGGCTATGACTCACTTTACTGGTGTTAAAGATAAGAACGAGTAAGTTTATAGGTAATTGTTATGCATTTAAATAGTTAAGTACTTCAGTATGAGTACCATTGACATCATCTTTCTTGTAATTAATTCTATTTTACCCATTGTCCTACTTATACTATAGAAATTAAAAAGAGGTTCGACAATTCTCTAGGTACAATCAGTTATACGTGATTTTTCTCATCATTAAAGCCAAAAGAGAATAAAGCAGGGAACTAGGTGTCCAAAATTTTGGTACTACCATATAGGTCAATAGGAAATAGCAGAAATAAATAGTTAAGCTAACACACACCCACAGACACACACACACACACAAACACACACACATGCAGATCATGCACATAATTAAGATAAAGAGAAGAAAAGGAGACAAAAAAGTTCAAATTTGAATAGAGCCATGGAAATAATTAATAGTTAAAAAACATATTTTGTGGATTAGGTGTATGTAAAAATGCCGTGTGTTAAAGAGAATAAGAAGTAAACAAAGATCAGGGACTTTGAAGTGCTTTTAATCCTTCTTTCACACTCCTTTTACATTTCTTAAAATCAGTGCATGGAAGGATATATGCAGTCTCATGTTCATTTCACCATTATTCACAATAGCCAAGATATGGAAGCAACCTAAGTGTTCATTAATGGATGAATGGATAAAACAAATGTAGTATATATACACAATGGGATACTATACACTATTTATTTATTTATTTATTTATTTATTTATTTATTTATTTATTTTAAGACAGAGTCTCACTCTGTTACCCAGGCTGGAGTGCAATGGTGCGATCTTGGCTCACTGCAACCTCTATCTCCTGGGTGGAGCGATTCTCCTGCCACAGCCTCCCGAGTAACTGGGATTACAGGTGCCGCCACCATGCCCAAATAATTTTTATATTTTTTTGTAGAGATGGGGTTTTGCCATGTTGGCCAGACTGGCCTCCAACTCTTGACCCCAAGTAATCCACTTCGGCCTCCCAAACTGTTGGGATTGCAGGCTGAGCCACCACACCCAGCCTATTCACTTTTGAAAAAGACAAATTCTGTCATTTGCAACAACATGGGTGAACCTGGAGGACATTATGCTAAGTAAAATAAGCCAGGCAGAGAAAAGCAAATACTGTATGATCTCACTTATATGTGGAATCTAAAAAAGTTGACACAACAGAGAATAGAAAGGTAGCTACTAGAGGCTGAGGTGGCAGGCATGCAGTTGGGGGTGGGGGGAAAAAGAGATAGGAAAAGGAGAAATATTGATCAAAGGGTACAAAGTCTTGGTTAGAATGGAGTAATCAGGTTTAGATATTTATTGTACTACATGGTAGTCATAATTAACAATACTATATATATATTTCAAAATTGCAAAAATAACAGATTTTTAATGCTCTTAACACAGAAAAAGATAAGCTGGTGAGATGATGGATGGATATGTTATTTAAAATATAGCATGGAACTTAATTCTACAATGTATACCTAGATCAAAACATCACATTGTGCTCCACAAATACGCACAATTATTTGTCAATTGGAATAAATGTATTTGAACATACTTCGATTGGAAAAAAAAAAAAAAAGAAGAAAAGAGAAGAAAAGTCACTATGGTCATCCCTCTATCCCTTATCCCTTCTCTCATTGAAAACAATGTAGAGTGTGGGAAAAAAATTAAAAATTCTAATTCCTTTTAAAGAAAAGAATTTTCCCCCAAGATATATGTGTCACTTAATGGCAGCTATTTATTGAGTAATTTTTATGTGTCAGCCACAGTGGTAACAGGTACTTAATATTCATCATCTCATTTAATCCTTATACCAATTATGTGAGTTAGGTGTTATAATCCCACTCATATTCATTTAAGGAAGCTGTGTTTCAGAGAGTTTACATGATTTACTCCAAAACATATACTTAATAACAGGCAGAATTGGTAATTCCAACCTAGGTTTATCTGATTCCAAGGACCTTGCATTTAACTACTGTACTCAGGGGCAATCAAAATAAATGGAATTGATAAGTGCCATTTTAACTGTGGCACATATGATACTTTGATTCTTTCCCTCCATATAAGAATTCTTATAACACTGACATAAAGAAATGGCTCGCTACTGGAAGATAAAATGTTATTGATAGTCCACAGAACAGTTTCTTATATCTATGCTCTTTTTAACATAAGGTTTTGCCCTTTCATCTTTAACATTTTTCCAAGTGTATAAATTTTAGTCATCTCATTGGGGTCCACCTCAAATGCCACTTCGTTTTTTATGCTCTCCATGATATTCTCCAGTTGAAAGTAATTTCTCCAAATTTTGAACTCCCACACTTTTATAATACGACTTACTATCTTTAATTATTTTTAGTAGGAACATATCATCTCCTCCACTAGGCTTCTGGAGGTAGTGATCTATACCTAAATTATGTTTGTGTCTTCTCTGTGTTCAGAAAACATTTGTACGTGTTTAGAACAGGCAATGACTTAGACAAGATATACAGTTTTTTACTGACTCAAATTCTACCTTAAACTACCCCCAAAAAATGAGTAAAACACATGAAAAATCAGTAGAAAAAAATTTTAGTAACTTAAAAAAAAAAAACTATGTTAAAGCATTTTATATACACTTACACACATCAGTTGACAACTGCAAATCATTCTTACATATTCATTAAAGTAGGCCTTTGGGTATCAGTATTCATCAAAAATATAATCATTTTTCTCACGTAATTTGGACATATAAAAATAATCTAGTCTATATTTTTATTAATTCAGTTTAGCTTTTTTTTTCTGTTTCAACTATAATGGCAACCCACAACATTAGAATTACATGTATATACATGTTATCTTTAGATGTACAGCACTCTAGTTCTTACAAGTTTATTTTGGGTAGCTATTACTAATGGTCAACACTGATTGAAATAGTTACTATTTTTGAAAATGCAATCAACTAGAATGCCATGCAAAAATCATTCAATACTTCACTCTTGCCTTCCCTTCCAGACTCATTTCCCATACCTTCCTCCTTCTCTGGTATTCTATAATATTAGCAAAGCAAATTCCTAACATTCCCCGAACATGCCATCTCCATATTTCTGCCTTTCAGTTCCTTTTGGTTTCCTCTCTCCACATTCAGTACTTTATATAGACTTCTATTAGTACTTATTGCATGTTCTTCTTCACCACCAGACCAAAAACTTTTCTTTTAGCCTCAGTGATTAGCATCATGTTCAGCACGCAGCATGTGTAGGCGCGCAACAGATGAATTAATGAATGTGAGCCTACTTAAAATTCCCCAAACTCAGGACTCATTTAGTTATCCAAAAAGAACAAACCTTCCTTTCCTACCTCCTGCTCTTTAAAACAAGCTTTAAATTTAGCATGTTATGCTAAGCATATTACCTTTCCAAGCTATAAAATTATAATTATCTTTGTACTTAATCCTAATTGGTCATTAAATAAACTCTTTTGAAAGTTCTGGCAATATGTATCTGTCCATTATAACCCTCTGAGGAGCTAGAAATGCAGAACTATCCGCTTTGTTGCCTATAAAAACAGATCCTCAAATTAAAAAAATAAATATATCTGCTTTGATTTTCTCCCAGTTATACCAGGTATATTCCACCAGATTTCATTTAAGTTGAAAAGTTCTGGTTGTAAACATATTTGCCTAAAACCACTACTTTACGGCCCAGGTCAATTGTATGGTTAAATAAACAAATAATTAAGCATATAAATGAAGCATTTATTATGGGTAATTTAAATTCAAATTAAACATTTATTAAGAACCATTGAAGTGTAAAACACTATGCAAAGAGCTTTCACAAACATTATGGTTCTTAACCAGCCTTCATTGGCCACTATGTTAGATTTAGAGTAGCTCAAATCACCTGAAATTTTGTGCTATATGATATACAATAATAATAGTAATAATAACAATTATAATAGTTAACATTTATTGAAGACTTATCATTTACCAGGTACTAAGCTAAACAGTTTACATGAATTACCATATTTAATTTTCACTAAAACTCAAAGGGAAATTGAGACTTAGCAAAGTTAACTTGCTGAAAGCCACATTCTTAATACGTGTCCAAAATGTGAAATTAACCCAAACTGTTTGACCCACTCTCCATGCTCTTAACCACTATATCAATACCTCTATTTTCCTGGGAAACGTTCATTGCTTTCATTAGTTTCTCAAATGATCTCAAATCAAAATTGCTAAAAATGTCTCGTAAGTATTCACTTAGTCACTCTTCAAAACAACTTGTTAGGCAGTACACTATCGCTGTTAATTGAGATGGAAAGTAAGACAACATATCTTGTATGTTTGTAGGCTTATTGCATTTAGATACAATTTCCCTTTTAATATAGCATAGCACAAGGACTACTTTTCTTGGTTGTTTCTGTAATTAATATTTAGATATAGCCACGCTAGCAGCTGGGATTATTCTGTTGCTGACTCAGGTCACCAGGATATCCTGAAGTGTTGTCATGTAATGACATGGCATGAAGGCAAAACTTGAGCCCTTGTGGCTAAATCAAGGCCTAAGAGAGAATTCTATAACCTGAAACTTACTCTGAACTGTTATTTGCCTTGCCATATTTTTATAGTACTCTCCTGACACCAGTGCCTCTCCATAACAGCATATTCATGTTCCACATGCTGCAGGAAAAAAAGTATTAGGATTATTTGTAAAAACAAGCTTAAGCACTCTCACAGTAAAACAATTCCATTGTTTTATACTGCCTACAGGTCCCAGTTGTTTCATGTGGCTTATACACTCTGACTCCCATCCACTTCTCTGTGTTCCTTTCCCAGGGCTCTCCTTTATGAACACTGTACTTGCACCATATGGGTCCTCGTAGTATTTTTCAATGAGTCACACAGCTTCAGAAGTCTGCTTTTAATATGCAGTCCCTTCCACCTGAAATGTTCTCTTGACTACTACACATCTGGAAAACTGTAAATCATTCTTCAAGATAATGTTCAGGTCTTTCTCTCTAAGACCTTCCCAAACTGGAAATTCAGATGAACTCTTCTCTATGGCTTTTTTGCTCATGGCCCCATGACAGATGCTTTTGTCATACCATATATGTAATTGTTTTAAGTAGAAGTTTCAAATAGATCACAGACCTACTAAGAGAACACGATCCCTTATTCATCTCTGCAGCATATTATTAATAATTGTCACATTGCCTATAACATCATAGGAGCCAAAAAAGTATTGCAGAAAGAAAGGAAGAAAATTAGCAGGTAGACAAGGGAAGGAAGCCTTGATCTGGTTCTTAAGACTGAGGTCACCCAGCCATTGTGTCTTCTCATCAAGAAAATTATTCTCCTTAAGAGAGCTGTTGTTATGTTATGATGGGAGAACACAAAACACCATGGAAACACAACATTGCATATGTAAAAGAAAATGTTCATGTGAGCACTTGAACCAATCAGTTTTACAATCTTAGTAATTTGAGAATACAGCTTTGCAACTAATACTTGTAAGAAAACTACATGGTAGACATACCATATTTTTATTTCCTAAGCATTTCCACCTTACCCATCTCATTGAATTCATATAATATCCTCATTATTCTGATGTAGGTAATTTTTTTCTTTTTTGATTGGTAAACTAAGGCATAGTAATAGAGTGACAACACTAGCCTACTAGCCTTATTCCTTCTCTCTGTCGACCTATGACATGAATCCTATAAACTTTTTTACTGGCCTACTTTGTTTTATCAGAGAATATGCCAGAATTTCAAAAATCTTTCCTCTAAAACCTTTGGATGAGACCAAAAAAAAAAAAAAAAAAGAGTGAATATCCATGGTCATGTAACCTAATTTTGATCTCCTTATCAGATCCTCTTCTTTTTCTATTTTTAGACAACAAATTAGATATTAATCCAGAATCAGTTAAGTCCAAATACGGGTTTGTAATACAGAGTGGGGGTGATACAAATGAAACTCCAGGAGAGCAGATGGATTTAGCTATTGTTAAGTTAGGAATGGTTTCCAAGAACATTTTGTATAGTCCAAATTGTCTTCTGTATGCAATCTATTAACAGTTAACATGTAGAAAATGGCTAAATTGTTCACCTCATTGCTTCTGGGCTTTGTGGCACCTTCTAGTGCATTGATGCCCATGAATGAATTTCTTTTTAATGGTCAAAGCTTCTATAGGATTTAAAAAATAATGTGCTTCGGTAAAATGGTCCCCCCTGCTTTGCTTAAAATCACAATAGCCATCTGTGCAAAGCTGCTATTATGTTCCAAGCATTATACATCTACTAGTGCCCTTTGCACAGTTCTGCAGAATAGGCCTAGGCTTTATCAGGCTCATATTACAGCAGGGAAAAGTGAATTCATAGAGGTTAAGTAACATGTCCAAGATGCACTGCTGGCAGAGGTAAGATTTAATCCTTGACCTTTTTAGCTTCAAACCACTCTGTTCAACTTGCATTGCTTTGTGTGGCTTATGTAACAGCAAACACAACATTGGAAGCATCTCTGAATCATAATAATCCTAAACACTCAACTTTGGGAATACCACATTAAAAGCATTTAACATATGGCCCCCAAATTAAATGTAGCATGCACTTTTTAAAAATTACAGACAGAACTGAAGTCATCACTGAAAGAAATAAAGTTACTAAAATAGCTGGTAATGTAGAAAATTATAATAGCCTTGTCAGAAAGCATGGAATGAGATTTGAACATTTTGCATGGCATGGTTTTGTAATAGCATTTTAAATATAATCTTTATAAATTGGGTTATAATTACAACAAAGTACTTAAAATTTATTACACACATATTATGTGATTAGTAATATTGAACAGGAAGAATACATATCTGCGTAAAATCTACTTACAGTTTATTAAGAGAGATCAACACATATATTATTACTTAATCATTAACATATACTGAGTACTACATGTAGGTGTTTTGGAGGTACAGAGACTCATACAAGACTGACCTTATCCTTAAGGAGATTGTAACTTAATGGGTGCTGTTTACTGAAATGGAATGCTTTTCCCTATACTAGGCTGTCTGCTCCATAAATACTGCTAAAAATGGAAAAAGAAAATCCTACCAGTTTTCAAGTAAGACCACTACCAATGGAAATATTCACCCATTTTTTCCTTCAATGAACATGTAACGATTGTCTTTCATGGGCTAATTCCAAAGTAATATGGAGAGAAAACAAAATTGAATGAGTAGAACAAAACAAAATTGAATACGTAGAAGGTCTGGGAGGAATAAATGGTCTGGTAGGTAAAAAGACATGGAAATACGCAAGACAACATAGGGCAATGTGTGCTCTGTCAGAACAATGAACCCTATGCCACTTATTATAATTACTGAATCATGGTTTTGATCCCTTACTACTTGCAATGCACTGTGCTAAGCACTTATGTATGTTGTCTAATTTAATTTTCATACACTTCATTAAATACGCCCTATTAGTCACCCAAATCTATGGATAAAATTGAGGCTTAGAGAAGTTGAGTATTTTGCCCAAGATCACACATCAAGTAAGGATTTCAACTAAGGCAGTAAAACTTCAGAATGTAGTTTCTTGACCTTGACTTTCCTGCCGATGGGGTGTTTAGAGGATCTTCCAACCAGAAATTCCCCTTCAGCTAAGTCTGAAAGGTGAGCAGTATATGCCATGGAAGCAAGAAGTTGAGGAGCAAGGAGGTGAGTAGTGACAAACCAGGCAGAAAAAAAAAAGTGAACACAAAATCAAGGAAGCAAGAGAAAAAAACAGTGAACACAAAGTCAAGGAAACGAAAACAAGAGAGAGTGTCACTTGTTAGGCAAACAGTCAGTTTCTTATGTCTGTCATGTAGACATACTGAGGAAGAAGTGAGAAATAATGTTAAGGAGGAAATAATCTCAAGGATACATATGGAGAAATAATGTGAAGGATACATATGGAGGAAGAAGTGAGAAAGAATGTTAAGGAGCCTAAATTTGAGACCTCTTACCAAATGTCACATTGGTAAGTAAATCTGTAAACGTTACCTTAATCCTCACAATTTCTAAGTGGCATGGGTATTATTATTATAATAATTTTACATATAAGGAACTGAGGCTTAAAATATTAAATAACTTGCCCACATTAAAAGGTTCAAAAATATTAAAGAGATTGACTCAGGAGAACTAGGTACCTCAGTAGACTTTGGGGCTAAGGGAAATAGAGGAGTTAACAATAACTTCCAAATGTTTACCTTGGGTATCTGGAGAGAGAAAAATTATTTCTTCCCCTGCCTGTGTTTATAGGGCAAACAAAAGCATCACAGGAACAGCAAGGAAAACACAAGAAACTTAATCGGCTGCTAAGGTTTTGTTTCAAAAACCTTAAGGAACTATTGCTGGAAAAGAAAGACAGTACTGTTTTCTGTGATTGTGTGACTACAGCTAGATTCCCTGAGGCAGTATAATCACAAAGAATCTAATACGACAAGCCAACATCTTATGGCATAAACCTATTCATCCTAGTGTAATTAGTATCCCAATCTCTTCCTAAGGATACACACATTTTGAATACAAAACAACTTAATTCAGGAGAACTTGGTTTTAATCAAATTCACCTATAATTATTCAGATTCATGAAACACAATCAGGTAATAGTTACTTTTCAAAAACTAATTTTTTTAAGAAAAACACACAATAAAATTGTCTTCATATAGTCTTTCCAGTGCAATTATATAGATTTAAAATACATTTCTAATGCTTACACACTGAGCCATGAAGTGTACCAGACCCTTTCCATGTATTATCTCACTTAATTATCACAACAATCCCATGAGTTGGTAATATCATGATCTCTATTTTATAGTTAAAGAACCAAAGCTTTGAGCCTTTATTTTTCCAAAATCATTTCTGAAGAAGAATCAATATTCAAGCACAATCACTAGCTCAAAAATGTATACCATTGATAGGTTTTCACAGTTTTTCTTTTCAAAGTATTTTCATGATAATAAGTACATAATAAGCACACGTCGATTATGTTACAGCTAGATGGACCTAGCATCATTCAAAAGCACAAGTTATATTTGTTTTCCACAATAAAAAGTAACATGTTTAGTCATGACATCTTTTGATAAAAACACAGATAATTTGTTCAGCTAATTTCTATCACCAAATTGCTTTTAAAATTCAATTATTCAGTTCAATTAGATATTTTATTTAATGTCTATCATCAAAAAAGAATGCATCAGTATAACATTAAGCATATTTCACTTGAAATTCTTAATTATTCTAAATGTGTCTGGGGATTTGACCTTCTTAACAAAAACTACACAATAGTTCTTGGATAGGGCCTTTTCTGATAAGTCACTAAATAGATGACATAAAGGCAGTATGAAGGCAGAAAGCAAAATAGTGAGATGCAGCCATCTGATCTGAACTTTTAAATTCATAATGTTTGTCTTTCACATACAAAATTATCTCACTTTCTCTGTTTCTGATTTCAGACTGCCTGTCAACATTGAGCTAGGTACTTTACAAGTATTATTTCCTTTCATTCTTACAACAGCACAATACAAGAGATATTATTGAGTCAACAAATGAAGAAACTAAGGTCCAGAAAGATTAATCTTTTTGTCCAATTGCTAAGCAGAAATAAGTAGCAGAACAAAATTCGAATGTCTATGATTTAAATGACATAATTGATGTTTTTGGTATAAGTAATTGTAAAATATACAATTTATAAAATCTAATTTACTTCAGAGTCTACTTTCTCATATGTAATAAGTGCATACACTTCATTCTAAGTTTAATTGTTCTTTTATAGCATATATCCAAAGATGTGTATCTGAAAAAATTAAACGTTCTTCTAAGAAATAAGATACCTGAAATTAATGACATATATAAGAAGCCTTTTACATATACATTGCTTTAAAGATGAAGACACAGTTAATTTATAAAAGGTCAACTGAATATCCTGTTGGGTTTTTTTTTTTCTGCCACAATTCATCACTGTTGAATTCTTATAGGACATTTTAGGTAGTTCTGAAAATATGTTGTTATTCAAATGTTAAAAATAAAATTTCATCTCTTCATATGTATAGTATGAAATAGTCATCAATCTTCACTGCATTGCTATTTTTAAAACTCAGACTTTTCAGTCATCTTTTGGTGAATAAAATCCCAAGTGAATAAAATCCCAAAGTCTGTGACCCACTACAATTGTCTACTTGCTTGTCACTACCCTCTGTGCCCCACTCTCGAGCTCCATTTCCTTCCAATGTCTTTGCCCAGTACTCAAAATCCCCAAGTCTCTTCAGACCTCAGCTACACTTTTATATTCTGGCTTTCTTCTTAGAAAAGTGCAAATGGATAGAGTTTGTAGTCAGGCAGCTTTGTATAAGGAAGAGTCAAAGAGACCTGGATTTGATTCTTACTAACTGTAAGCATTTGGGTATGCCCCTGATTTTCTCCAAATGTTTGTGGTGTAGAAATTTACTTAACTTGAAGAGCTAGGGTAAAGATTAGAAATAATGTCATTAAAGTGTCTGATGCCCAGACAAAATATAATAACTGTTGGCTTTAATTTAACTATTATTAATAAAATAAGGCCCTTCTAAATAAGCCCTCAGACTTGTCCAACAACAGGATGAGCTGTATGGTAAGGGGAAGAGTATTCTGTCACCAAAAAGCGCTGAAGAGTGACTAATCTTAGACTAATTCAAGCAAAGTAAGAAATGACTGTTGGAGTTCTTATGCCAATATTCTAAAAGAATTCTCACCTGAAATGGCCCTAACCTAGAGCTCTGATGTCTTGCTTAGAATCTGGTATAGGGAAAGTACTCAAAAAACTTGCTTTCTGAGTACTCTTTCATTCTGACTATTTTCGTCGCCCTCCTTTTCCTAATGGGCTGGGGGCTGACTCTGCTTTCTTTCTTGTTTGGTAGATGCAACTCTAAAGGACTCTTTTCTACCTCTTTTTGTTTTGAGATAATTGGAAAAAGAGCTTCATATGGGATAGCTTCCAGAATTCAAGAAGGCAAATCTCATGCACTCATGAAAGCAGTAAACAGGCTATGTTTGGGGAAGTGCACGACCTTGAGTCTGGACAACTTTGGGTCAAATGTGGGCTGTACCCATTCCTAGCAGTATGACATGAAGAAAATAAACTCATCTGAGACTATTTCTTCATCTGTGTAATGGGCTAATAACTACCTAATATGCCAATATGAGCATTAGATATATATGTTTTGTTAAAAACTTAGGTTAGCTCTTATATATAATAGGTAGATAATAAATGCTACCTTTCTTCCTTTCCTTTTTTTTTTTTTTTTTTTTTTTTTTTTTTTTTGAGACGGAGTCTCGCTCTCTGTCACCCACACTGGAGTACAGTGGCGCGATCTCGGCTCACTGCAAGCTCCGTCCCCCAGGTTCACGCCATTCTCCTGCCTCAGCCTCCCGTGTAGCTGGGACTACAGGCACCCGCCACCGCGACCGGCTAATTTTTTTTTTTTTTTTTTTTTTTTTTTTTTGTATTTTTAGTAGAGACGGGGTTTCACCGTGTTAGCCAGGATGGTCTGGATCTCCTGACCTCGTGATCCGCCCATCTCGGCCTCTCAAAGTGCTGGGATTACAGGCGTGAGCCACCGCGCCTGGCCTCCTTTACTTTCTTTGCTATTAATTCCTAACCCAGCAAGAAGAACTTGATTGAAACCTTACAATGTTCATTAAAGACATTATTTGTACAGTATAAAACAATAATATTTATTTTATAAATTAAAACATCAAAAGAAAATAATTACTCAAAGTAATTTGGAGTACACTGAAATCAAATGGGAGTGTCCAGTGCAGCCAACTTCAGAATACATAAATGAACGCTAAGTGCAAAAACATAAATGAACAAAAATAGCAAGCAACAAAAGCAGTCTTCAGTTTCACAGACATGTAAAAATTAATGTGTATTGAGACATTTTGAGCAGCCTTTTTATAAGATAAGATTTTGAAGTTGGAGAATAAAGTTATTCTGTGAGAAAATAACTGATCAAGTATAGCTAACCAAAATATCAAGGAAATAAAAATTTCTACAAAATCAGATCTTATTCAAACATAACATCAAGAATGGCATGGTTTGGTAACGTTATATTTAAAAAGCTACATTATTCCTTCATCTCAGATAATATTTGGAAGATTGGCCTAAATAGCCCTACATTCCAGAGGAGAAAACCAAGAGAGAGGTTTGACGGCTTGCTCAAAATCACTCAGTGAGTAGGAGTGTTGTCTGGATTTCAAGCTTGGTCTGTCTTATTTTAACATCCTCCTCCATTTGTTTGCACTTTTAATTATTATAGAAGACACACAACGTAACTTGAACAAGGAAAGGCAAAAACATCCTCACTATCAGTTGGTTTCTGGCTACCGTGACTTCTTGCCCAACTTTGAGCTTGCAGACAGCCAGAGGGACATCCTGCTATCATTCCCCAGTCTCCCACTTACACTTCCACCAAGACATATGTATCAGTCCTTGATCCTGGATTGTCTCCAGTCTCTGCTTTCCATTCTGGCTTTCAGGATGTAGAACAGAAAGCCATAGACAAGACCAGTCACAGGGCTGAGTGAACACTGTAGGTTTAGGCATAGCCACATCAATGAGACCATCCTGTCTTCCTCTTGGATCCACTCCCAATCACAGTTAACCTAGACTTTTTCTCCTGTTCACAGGCACCTGTTCTCAAGCCATTTCTCTTACTTCCAATACATTTTTTTTCTGGTATCTTAAAGTTGCACAATTTCAGCAAGAGAGAAGACTATTTCTTCTCATTTTCATGTCTACCTGAATTTGAATCTCAGCTCTTCTATGCATTGGCTGGTGACTTTGGATACATCACTTAATCTCTATAATCTCAGGCTTCTATTCTTTAACATGAGAACTATGACACGATAGTGTACGTACCTCTGCCTTTCTTTGTTCAAGTTTTCCTTTACTTCTAGGAATTATTTTGAGGGAAAATGCATGTAGCATATCCCCTAGCTCAAAATAGATATTGAATGCATGATAGGTCCTGTACTCCCATTCTCACACTGGACGCTTCTTGTGGGACTTGTGACCTTAAGCCAATACCCTAGACTTTTAGACTTTCAGACTTTCAGAATGTTACAATTGAAAGGGAATTTGGAAGTGTTTGAGCTCCCCCAACCCAGGCACATTTTATTTTTCTTTTTACTGAAAAGTAAACTGACGCCCTGAAAATAGAAAAGATGTACTCATAGCAGAACTGATTCTGAAATCCAAGTTTTATAATTCCTAATATTTGGCAGCTTCTTTCATGCCCAACTTGCAGTGTTCTCATTGTCTTCTTTCTGTGGCTCTACTTAAAGCCCCGAACAGTGCCTTCATTTGCCTTTACAGATCTATCCAGATCACACCTTATTTTTCTTCTTTATTTCTCTAAAGATTTTCTCAAGTCATATTCAGCTATGGTCTCTATGTTTCCTCCTTTTTGTCTCCCCTGAACCATCCACAATTTTGCTTTTATCCTATAAACTCTAATGGCATTACCAAATCCCATGCTTTTCTCAATAATTACTCTCCTCTACTGGGCCGTATATCTGCTTTGTTCATTTCCACAGGCCTAGCACAAAATTATGCTAGTATTGAATACATATATTTGCTAAATGAACAAATAAATAAATCATCGATAACATTAGCTCCCTGATTCTTGGGATACTTGCCTTGCTTTATTCCTGTAGTACTAAACCTCTTGGTCTTCTTTGCTATACTCCTTTTACCCTGCACCTCTCAAAGTTGGGATTTTTGACCTTCTGGTTCTGGCTACATGTTCTGCATTCTGACAGCAGTGACAGTGGTTGACTCTCAAATCTGTAGCTACAGCTTCACTCTAATTTCCTTAGTGCTGTATTTCAGCTGGGCGGGTTCATCATCCATATGAATGGTTCACTATCACCCCAAACTTACTGTGCAAATGGACATAAAATCAAATTCCTCACTTACTTCTAATTTCCCTAGTTCTGTTGACAGAACATAATTCTTTAAGAACTCTGGGCTTAAAATGTAAAATGTCTTTTGATTCTTCTCTTGTTTTCACCTTCCTTACCCATTAATCAGTCACTAAACCTTGATTATCCTCTCAAATATTTCCTTTTGCTCTGTCTCAAAGCACTTCTCATCCTAACACCTTCAGACATTTTTTCTAATTCTAACTCATCCTTTCCAAGCATTACTTCTGCATTGAAACCTTTAATGACCTCACAGTTTAAATCAGGCCTTATATATACGATCTCCTATCATGTCTTTCCCTTCTTTGTAGATGTTATTGTATACGTATTTAAGTCTTCCGTCTCTTCCACTATACTATAAACTCCATGAAGGAGGGACTACATCTATTGTCTTCATCATTGCCTTCTCAGAACCTCACACAGTGTCTGGCATATGAAAAGATCTATAAATACTTGTTAAAAAGCAAATGAATTAATAATTACTTATTGAGATAAAAAAGTAAATGAATTAATAATTATGTATTGAGAGAATCAAATTTTTCCAATAGAGCTTTCTTGCCTGATGTCATTTGGTCCTTATAGTATTATTGAAACAGGGAGTTCACACTTCTAAAAAGTTTCACCACAAATTTGTAAAAATAAAAAATGTTTTATACACTTAAAAGGGGTTTGCCTTATTAGAGAGAAAAATATGCTTAAGCAGAAGACACACTCTCCTTATTATGCAAGATGAATGAAGTGTTCCTATGCTTAGATTAATTGAGTCATCCTTCTTTTAAAAAAATGAATGTGCTGTCTTTACAAGGAAGACTGTTAGGTGCTACCGTACACATGAATCATGGTTTCCATTGTGTCTACTGTAGTAGGGTTTACTAAATTTCTCTGAAGAAAACCCTGAGACCCTGACTTGCTCTAAATGATCAACTTTTCTTTCTTCAGATTAAATTTGAACAAAGCCATAGGATACTGAAGATGATGATTTCTACCAAGATAAGCAGCGGGTGCTGAAAAAAGTGATTCAACAAATGACGAAAACAAATATTTATCATTCATGTTTGCAAGGATCACACAGTTGCCCACTACAAATGCTCCCTCTATGAGGTAAACAAATAAAGCTCAATTCCACAAAATGCCCCACACTACACTATAGTTTTCTCAAAACATTAATGCATGATTAGTTACTTGGGTCTCAAGAGCTTGAGTTAAGAGAAAAAACAAATTTTGGTAGGTAAATTTGATAACAATTAACATAAGCCAATTAGCCAAATCTTCAATTTTGAAGATATTCTCAGTGAAAGTGTTAAATAAGAAGATTAAAAATATATTTTTTAGACTAGAAATGCCCATAAGAGCTCCTGGATAATATTTTTAGTGCCTTCTTAGCTTAGAAAATAATGCTAAAAGTATGTAGTGATGAGATGTATATATGCATGTACATACGTGTGTGTGTGTATGTGTGTGTATTTATATATGTATTTTAGGATAATACATTCCCTGGAATAGTACATTACTATATTGTTCTTTCCTCTGCTTTAAATCACAGTAATAACAGCAGCCAGTACTTCTTAGCATATATCATATTAACTGCCTGTATGTTTAATTTATAATCTCATTTAATTCTTACAATATGTGTTTGAACATGCCACTAGTGTTTTCATTTTGCACTTGAAGACAAGTCTTCAGGAAGTTTAAGTATCTTTCCCACATCCCTACTGCTAATAAATGGTAGGAGTTTTTAATCCAGTTATGTTGAATTTGCAAACTCACACCCCTACCTCTATGATACTCTATGTTCACAGATGCTGATTCTTAAATTATTAGGAGTCTAAATCTGAGTTCTGCAAAGTTTTGTTCTTCTGTAAAGTATTTAAAAGAAGAAACAACATTTCACTTACAGTACAGTTTTCAGAGTTTGGCAGACTTGAGTTTGAAGAGCAGTTTAGCCCATTTAGCTCTATAAACCTATGGAACATTATTTATTACTCTAGGCCTCTAATTTCTCATTAGTAAAATGGGACTACTATCTAGACAGTCATTCCTTCATGTATACAACAAATATTAATAAGCACCTACTATGTGTGAGGTATCATACTGAAAATTAGAGGTTTTCAGTGATACATAAATAAGAGATAGCCCTGTCCCTCATGGAGTACACAACCTAGATTTTCTACCTGTAGCCTCAAATTCACACCAATATAATGGCTTAAAAATATGAAAATATGAATAATTTTGCTATTCAAATGGCTTAATCATTATTGACCAGAGTTTGTCCTAAGTAATTAATTCATTAATTGTGTTACTTTCACAAAGCACTGTCATTTCCCACTTCTTGATTTGTTCTTCTAGACAGGAACCCTGGTTTAAGTTGAATCTACAGGTAGTAAGTAGTTAATTCATATATACATTATATATGTGTATATATATATTTTAAATTTAAGTAGGCACATGAGCCTGCACACATGTGCACACACTCATTTCTAGAAAAGGATTTGAGGTGGCTTGCTAGTTAATTTAAGAACAAACTTTTTAGCTGGTTGCTCTTAGCAACAGTCTTTAGCAGTTCTGCCTAGTTGGCCAGAATGATTTTTTAAAGGGAATAAATCATTCAAAGTAGTTTAACTAACAAATGGAAAATAAATGACTTACTTCAGAAAGGCTTACACAGGGACTGGGAATTCTAGTATAGTTGGGATGGAGAAGACAATGGTGCTGAGAAGCTGCCTACACATAGGGGAATTTTCCAGAGTTCTCTTTTCCCTGGACTAGTTCATGCCTACATGTCTAACAAAGCCAGAAGACCAGAGCACTATGGCTGACAGGTTCCTGTGGCAGCACTGGAACCAGGCCTCATCCTACAAAATACAGACTAACTCTTCTTACCAGTTCTATTGCAAATCATTCAATTCTATTGAAGACATTGGACCATACATGGATTCTAAGTCGGAGAGATAAAAGTTGCTTATTTTATAAGCAATAAAAGCAAAACAAATCTTTTCCAGCTGGCACAAAACTATCGATTGTTTTAAGATGGATTTAAATTAACTCAAAAAATAAAGGCTACTATGGGAATTATGTTTACAGACCTTCATGCATCCATTCATTCCTCACCAAGTACTTATCAACCAACTTCTAGGTCTCAGTCTTGGTGACCAAGGGATTCATTTATTTGTTCATTCAATATATATTTATCAAATACTTCATTTTCCCTCTGCTGTCATGGAGTTCAGTAGAAATTATATGCAGATAAAAATATCCTAAGAATGAAGTATGATGGGTGTCATTATTCAACAGGTCCTTCTTTGAAATTAACACTAGGTCTCAATTGCCTAAATAATTAAACAATAGATCATATAAAGCATTCATTCAACAAACATAATAAATTGAGCTTATATTGTAAGCACTATAGCAGTAGCTAGGTGTTCTGAATGTTACGCCCCGGACTCTGACATCTCATGCTATTTACAGCCTTGTGACAATTGAGTTCAATGTGAAGGAAAGAAGTCCGTGACACCACGTGAGCAGAGATGATATAAAGTCCAGGGAGATCTTCCATGAGTACATGCTACAAATTTAGTCCTGAAGGAATACTATTAATATTTCCTTGATGACCTCCCTCCTTGGATAAAGTCCATACCATTGTAAGGCAGTAGGCAAGTGTAGAAAAGGATCAATACTGTATTTGCTAAACACATGAATGTTCTTGTTGGCAATAAGTAGAATATTTATATGCAATGATTAAATAATAGCACAAGGTGCCAACACAATTCAGAGCCAAAAGCAACTATACAGAGAGTGCCTTGGGGGCTCTGAGCAGCCAGATTATATGCAAGGAAAGATTTCAAACTGTTCAATAAGTCAGGATTACTCATCTGAAACTAAGCAACTTTAGACATACTGTATAAATGATCTCATTAATATTTTCTGAGTGATACATTGAAACATCTTGATTCAACACAATTCAACATAGAATTAGATGAAATGGAACTGAGTCTGTGATAGGTAATAAGGATCTTCAAACCCATCATCTGTGAAATACAACATCAGGTCCTGAACATTAATACCCTGGTACTGATGAAACTTACTTTGGACAATCTGCTTCTCCAGACAGAAAGCAAGAAAGTAATCTTGACTTGTAACTAGTAAAATGAGCAAGTAAACAAGAAAACAGAGACAGGAGGAAAGAAAGAGAAAGGAAGGAAGGAAGGAAAGGAAGGAGGGAGGGAGGGAGGGAGGGAGGGAGGGAGGGAGGGACTTCTATAAATCTATTTAAGTCTATTCATTATCTCTTACTTTGCTACAAATTTCATTACATTGGCATTGAAGTTGCTATACAGTTTTCCAAAACTGCTTCAGAGAGAAACTAAGTAAAGTAAAACACGGTCAATTAAATGTGAAGACAAAAAGTTAATCTAACAACTGTAAAGGAAGTCTAGAATTTTCCAGATAGACTTCTTCTCTAAAGTTATATTTAAGGGAGACTTGTACACCAATGCCAAATGCTTATTCAAAATTGCAGAACACCTAGCTGTGATAGTGAAAAATAATACATTTCAGACTATCCTTTCTGGTCAGAAAAATTTAAAAGTTATCTTCCTGAGTCCAAAGAATGGAACAAAAAACATGAATAAGGGTCTGGCAACATCCAAAAATTGTCCAGGCCTAGCAAATACAGCTCCACAAGCAAACATCTAGAGTTTGAATATTAGTAGAATTCTGTTTAATCTGAGATCAAATCTATAAGTGATTTTTATATGCCTCCCCAGAACTCAGAACATTTACCACCTAAGCTATCTTTTTCATTCAGATATATTTTTTTCATTCAGATATATTTGACTCCACAGATCTCCTCTGTAGAAGTAGCAGGGTTTTGGGCACATGCACATTCTTACTGAGTTTCCTGGCTTGACACTAAAAGTGTAAATAACTGATAATGGAGGTGTACATGAAACTGATTTAACTGGAAGTATCAAGGTAATATCCAGGTCCTGGACTTCTGAAGTAGAATGTAAAAGAATAAAAGAGAAAGCCAGAAGTGACTTCAACTGGCCTAATTACATACTCTTACCCATTATAAGAGTGCAACAGGCTGTATTCCCAAGCTAGGAGCTGGATGAAAGAGGTTAGAAGCCAGAGGAAAGAAGAGACCAATATCCTGAAGTCATTCAGCTCTACTTCTGCCCTTATTATCTGAAATATTTGTCAGTCTTCATTGCACAGATAGAATTTTACCTGAGAGTATGCATTAGCTGAGCCCTCTGTACTATGTATACTCTGGCTTTCAAGATTCGACTAGGTAACATGGACTCAATTTGATCATACAAATACATAAATGAAAATTGTGGGGCAAGCACCAGCTTCTCCCTTTGCTCTTGGTAGCATCCCAGAAATACATTGGTTTAATGCTTTGGAAGCATGGTCAGTCCCTGGAAAATGCTCAAAGAGTGACAAATAAGAAAAATAGAGACTTCCCCTGGACTCAGAGTCAGAAACCTGGGCTTAAACCCAAGTGCCATGACTTTAGGCTTGGTCACTTTGGGCAAGGTATAGCCAAATTTAAGTATTAACATGAAAGGAACTTTAATTTGGTGCCATCTAGTCTAGCCCCCAGATAGTTCTTTGATCATCTGAACAATATTATGGAGAAATGGTCTTCGGCCTGATGCTTGAACCTTCCTAGTAAAGAGAATTTTCACCTTAAGGTGACTTAGTGTTCTTGTCTATAAAAATATCTACCTCACAGAGATGTTGTATTGGGGGATAAAAGATAACTAGTTTACAAAGGCTTTCTATATAATAACAATAAACATTATTTTGAAATATGAGTAAGATCAAGACTGAGAGTACTTTCTAAATTGCCAGATAAAATCATTACAAAGAGATAAGTTCTGTACACAGCAAGCAAATACACAATCCCCATTTTTAGTCTCTTAAACCTTATGACCACTTTCATCTAAGAACTTTTTTGAAATTCAATTTAGTACTTCTATTAGAAGAACAAAGGTGCAGTTTGCATACTCTGGGTTTCCTATTTATCTACAGCTACACTGTTTTTTCTTTGCAAACTTTTCAAGATAAAAATTTAAAACCCCAGAGCTCTAGAAAATGCTTGTTCTCTCTTCAGCCAAAACAGGCATCCAGTTTCTACAATAAATGAGATCATAGCATCCCCACTCATACTGCTGTAGCTAAGAACCTGTCAGCATTTTTATTATAAAACCCTTTTCTTTCCTCTGGCTTGAGAGACAAACCATAGCAATTGTTGGGGAAATAGTTCCAGAAAAGAGCAATGCACAAGTACAGAAAGAAAATGTCTCATTTTACAAAACTCATAAGGAGTGTATTTAGGAATTAGGCAGGCCTGCAGAATACCAAGGAACATTTCTTTTGGATGGTCATCTGGCCTTTTAAATAAAGAAAATAAAGTTTACTAATATTTAAAACAAAATTTTCTCAGGCAGCAGATGTTAGGAAAAAAATTATCTAGTTGAATATCGTCAGGCACCAATACGTCTGGTAACAAAAGCTATAATAACACACACATTACTGAATCTGTGCTCACATGGAAGCTGCTTTGAGGGTAGGGAGCATTCTCTAGCAGACTCTGAAGTAAGATAGTGGGGATGGGAAAGGTTATGCCAACTACTTCAAATAGGATAAAATAGGATATATTAATAATATGCTAGAGATGATAGATGAAACCTTATCTAGCAAAGTGGTGGTACTTCGTGAATACTCAGCGAAGGAAGATTGAATATAATTAATATATGATCTGGTTTACACAGTTAACTCTTTTCTTTCTCACTTGTGAGTCTTGGGTATGAACATGAAAAAGCTTCTCTCTAGGTTATTTCATACTATGTTATTGCAAATAAAAGTGAAAAGAGAAAGGACTACATCTGAGAGAGTAAGAGAAAGAAAACTAATAGGTATTTAATGACTACTACATGTGAGACATTGTATTAGTTACTTTCTTGTTTTGTTGGTATAACAAACACATTAAATATATCTTATCTCTGTCATATAGATGAAGAAACTAGAGCTCAGAGAAGTGAAAGGGCTTCCCCAAAGTCACATGGCTAATGGTTCAGTCACAATACTTTGTAATGCCAAACTCTGCCCTCAGGACTTGCTTCTTATATCTATGTTTGCCTGCCCAAGAGCACACTCAGAGTATCTCTGCTTGGTACAGAGGGTAGAATAGGATATATAATCTAACATTCTCTCCCCCTCTTCCTCCCTCCTTTCTCCCTTCTCCCTTCTATCCAAGGGGAAGGCGTACCTTCAATGCCATATTACTACTTTCAACACTTCTCAAGAAGTGTTGGACCATAGAGATCAATTGTAGGTTTGAATAGAAAACCAAATTATTTTTCCTTTCTGACATAGTACAAGGCTTTAAAAACCCCAGATTTCGTTTGACTAACTTCAAAAATCCTACTTTATACCTAAAGACATCATTGGTTCTTTTGTCCTCTCATTAAATTCTGGAGCAGGGCCTTCCAACCTACTGAAGTATGAGACTACCTTTAAACTACTGTATAGGCCCTCATATGATATTAGTTGTACTGATGAAGAGATAGTGTCACATAGCAATTAATGACTTCGTAAATGGATCTATTTTGAATAGTATATAGAGTAATTCAAGTAAAGTCCTTAGAATAAAACACTGCAAGTGGTGATCACCCAAAAAGGGTTAGTCCAATCTGCTCTGTGAGGTGTTTTTCCATGTGCATTCCTTAGCAGTAGCTCACCAGCGAAACTGAAAGGTCCCTGAGGCAGAAACTATTTTACCATGTTTGAGTACTAACCTAAGGTGCCCACTATAATGTTAAGCACAATATATATGCTCAAGAGAGAACTAGAAATTGATTAATGGACAAGTGTACCTACATTTCTCCACGTGGAGATTTTCACCAAACCATAATGAGGATACTTGAGACATGGCTCCAAGAGAAAAATCGAAGTCTCCCACCCTTAGATAATAAGTCAACTGACATAAAGCTGCCATCTTATTTGAGAAATTATAAATGTAATATCATTAATTATTATTTGATAATATGATAGTATCATTATTTGCCATATGATGCAGTGATATCATTAATCCCTGCCTGGTTTAATCCATAATGTGGATATTAAGGCAGTTACAGTGCACTGGATCAGCATTTTAAAGATAATGACTGTTTTTAGTGTGCTCATTCATCAAATTAAATAATGTAAACTACTTTAGGAATTTGGAAAAAACTTCAATAAAGATAATGCAATGAAACCCCATCAAAATTATGTATTTTATGTTAGGAATTATGCACACACACACATACACACACAAAAATGGAAGTTTCAAAAATATTACTTTATTTATAAGATTTCCAGAAGCCATCATTTAGGACACTATTCTTATTCTATCTGACATTATCATTTAAATTTATGTAGAAAAAATATTATTGTGTTCTTTATAATCACTGAAATATATAATGTGTTCATATATCTGACAAGTACATTCGTGTGTGTGTGTATGTGTGTGTGTGTATATAGCTGAAAAAATCGTTAGTTTTAAATGTTTTCTACTATGGTATCTCTGGAAGTATAATCTGTGACTTATAATAAAATATATCTATAATCTTATGAGGAAACAATTTTAATGTCAATAAGATCACCATGGCATGGAGATCTGATTGCTTTTATGATTTATTAGCTTCTCTGTACTTTACTAGACAAGAATGGCTTATTAGTGATGACACAGCCAGGCATCTCACCCCAGATACTAGCCGTATTAGTCAGGGTTCTCCAGAGAAACAGAACCAGTAGAAGATAGATAGATAGATAGATAGATAGATAGATAGATAGATAGATAGATAGATAGATAGATAGATAATCAGTCTATCTGTCCTACCCAGCCCCCTTCCCCTCCACACACATATGAATTGGTTCCCATTATTATGGAGGTTATGTCCCAAGGTCAGCAGCCAGCAAGCTGGAGACCCCAGAGAGCCAACATGCAGTTCCAATTCTAGTCTAAAGGCCTGAGAACTGGGAAAGCTGATGATATAAGTTCCAGCACGAAAGCCAGCAGGCTCAAAACCCAAAAACAGCCAATGTTTCACTTCAAATCCAAAGGCCAGTAAAGGTCAATGCATCAACTCAAAGCAGGCAGGCAGGAGAAGTTCCCTCTTACTCAGGCTTTTTGTTCTATTCAGGTCTTCCGTTGGTTGGATGAGGCTCACCCATATCATTAGGGAGGACAATCTGCTTTATTCAGCCTACCAATTTAAACTCATCTAGAAATAATCTTTCGGATATACCCAGAATAATATTTGACCAAATGTCTGGCCCAGTGAAGGTGACACATAAAGTTAACCACCACATCAAGGTAGCACATTAAGTAATGCCTACTCTTTATTTCAGGGAACATAATCTCTGGGAAGTTTGATAACACAAGAGGTTAAGTTATCAAAGACAAATTTTAAAGAAAAGTGACAAATAAATAACAAAATAGGCACCATTTATTTTTTCACTTCTACACTCAGTAAACATTTATGAGCACCTGTATCACTCACTCATTCAATCAACAAATATTTATTAACTGTCTTCTGTGCAATAGGCATAATTATATTTACTGGATCTTCCAGGCATTATACTATATTAATATACTATGGCCCTTGCCCCTAAAATCCCTACAGTTTAGATGAGCAAATGGATAAGCAAACAGAATTTACAACTGAATATTACAATTAGGATACAATTATTAAGTATTACATGCCATAAGAGTCCAGGGGTAATTTAATTCAAAAGATCCTGGGAATTATTTCACCATATGTACTTTATTTAAAACTTTACCTAGACACCCATAAATGCATACAAGGCAAAAGACTTCTTAAAGTCTGAGCTCTTTCAGGATCCTGAATTCTGCAAATCAGCATTCCCTTTCTGTGAACATACTTTATTGGTGTCATAAAAGTTAACCCTCATTTTTTATATTCAGGGTTTTTCTCTCAAATTTTCTACGATTAAAAATAAAAACTCTAAAAGACCTAGAAGTGGCAAGTATATATTGTTGAAGAGGACAAAAGGTCCATGCAGCCTGCTTGTTTGGGACATCAGCACCTGTTTAACTCCTTAGCTCATTTTTCATTTTCTCTTTCTGGGTCAGATATAATCTAGTATTTTTGTTTTTGGTGTGAATTATATAAACTTCCAGATTCTGCCTTTTGTAGCATTAGAAGACTTCAACAATGCATTGGTAGGTTAAAATACATCCAATTTACTGATAGGTGAATTTCAAAGTGTTTAACACTATTCAGTTGACTCTATCAGCAATCTCCATCTTCTCAGCAATATGTAAAGTGGTTTAATAACATAGAAAGAAATCCACGTATTTTATAGTTACCACATACCAGGCATTGTGCTAAATGTTTTGATATGTGATATATCACTTAATTTTTACAACAGTGCTGAAAGGAGGGTGTTATTTTTCCAGCTTCTTGCAGATAAAACTTGTCAGTTTCTCTTTTCTCACCTTGATTTCTAAAACTTCTAGTTCAGAGTTAGAAGTCATGACGTGGAAAGAATAACATTGAGTTAGAAACTAGGAGACCTAGTTGTAGCCATGGCTGTGTAACTTGCTGTGTGACCTTGAGTAAGTCACCTCCTGTCCACATGATTTAATAACCTCCTGTGGAAAATGATAGTGTGAATACTATGAAAAATGATGTTTGGATCAAACTCCTCTCAAAAGAAATTCTTGTACAATAAAACTGACTCCTCTGATCAGCGTGCCTTACATTCAAATTCAGGTGTGTGTAAATGACATTTTTGCAAATTGACTCATAGCTTAAAGACATTAAGCATAGAATCATGCTATTTGAAAGAGTACCAAAATTATATTGGAAATGAGTGTAGACTCCAAATCTAACCTGCTTAGGTTCAAATTTTGGCTCTGCTATTTAAGAGCTATATGTCTTCAGGCAAATTACTTAAACCACCTGTGCCCCAATTTCCCTATCTGTAACATTGGAATA
The DNA here is from genome assembly GCF_049350105.2 of Macaca mulatta. Taxonomy (NCBI): domain Eukaryota; kingdom Metazoa; phylum Chordata; class Mammalia; order Primates; family Cercopithecidae; genus Macaca; species Macaca mulatta. The sequence goes on from NC_133419.1 coordinate 85,259,834, forward strand.
ACTACTATACCCATCTCAAAGGGGCACTGTAAAGATTAAGAGAGTTGACATTTCTGAAAACAGTATCTGACAACTGGTAGCAGGTCAGTGTGGGTATGTGTTGAGAGAGAAACTGAAGTCTTGGCAATGTAAATAGCTGTCTCCTTAATGTACCAATTTTAAACATTTGGATTTTTTGCATATTAAGTACTTTTAACATGATACAAAGCAATATAGTCATGAGACTCCTATTAAAGCCTAACAGAGTTTTAACCCTATCCACAGGAGAAAAACTAGACTACCTCTTATTTACAAATCCATAAAGATGAAGAATGTGATGACATACAAAGTAGCCTGTGGTAGTACAAATTTATATAACTATGATTAAAATAAACTTAGAAATACCCATCATCAAGCATCTTAAATTATTTTTAAAAATCTGACTTAGTAATTTTACTTATTCTATCCTATCCAAAGGAAATAATTTTAAATCTAAAAAAGACTTATTCCCCAAGATGTTTATTTTATTTTTAATAGTAGAAAATTTAAGGGGAAAAAAAGCCAAAATATCAAAAGAATGGTTAACTGTTATTCAGCAATTAAAATACATTCACAAAGCCTAATATAAATTTAAGTTATTCAAATGCAAACGCAACATGATTACAACTACATTTTAAAAATAAGTCACGTATAAACCAAGGAAACCAAAACAGTACTGGGAAACTAGGAAAACAGACACTAGAATATTTAAGTTTTTACATCTAGTCCTCTGAAATAAAAAGTATTTTCTAAAGTTTATGTTCTGAATTTCTGTTTTTTTTCTAATGTATTTCAATGAACATATATTACTATAAAATAAAAAAATACATATACCAAAATTGTCAACCTTTGGAAATATTCAAAATATGTAAAGGGAAACCACCCTGCTAGTGACAAAAAAATGTACATAAATATATATAAATTGATGGCTCCTCTGCTACCACTAATGCTTTATAACAAAATTGGCCACATTTAAATAAACAAATGGGCAAACAAAACTACTTCTCTGTCACAGAGACTGTCTAGGCCGGAAAAAGGGGTCTGGGAAAGGTGGAGAAAGCCAGAAGGTTCCAGGGAACTGTCCACCAAGGAGGTTCTGACAGGCCCTCTGATCTTGGGGGTGTGTTAGAGCACCCTCTGGAGGCGGGGAGCCCACAACCCATTTCCCCTTTCTCTCTCTCTCTCTCTCTCTTTTTTTCCCCTCATCTGTACCTTTCCATCATTCTGTTCTATTTTCCTTCCTTCCCTGCTCCTTTTTCTGTTTGCCTGGTAACTATGGAGATCGGAAGAAATAACACTTGTAAAATAAAACCAATTATTTTACCCTTTCCTTTTGCTTTTTTAGTCCTTGAACTCATCCCTTTCTTCTTTTGATTCTCTCCTTTTATTGTTTTTCCATTTTATTCCATTTTAACCTTCCCCTTACTCTCCCTGTGCTCTCTTTTGTGAGAGTCACCCTGTAGAAGAAAGGCAGGCTGCTTTCTGGAAGATGACTCCTTTCCTTTGAGGGTTAGGGAAGTTACAAAATGTCCAAATATTCACCAGAAAAAAAAAATTTCAGGACTCTGTAACATTTTCAAAAACTTTCCCCATCTTAATATATAAAAACAATATTGAATATACCTGATGTGTCCTAGGGGCTTCACAGTGATTCAGTTGAGCTGTTATATTAACAAATGGCTATTATGAGAAAGAAAAAGGTGCTCAAGTTTTAGCCACATTCCTTTTAAAATTGTAAATATTTAAAATATACAACAGAATGTTTTGATATAGTGAAATGTTTGCTACAGTCAAGCTAATTAACATACCCACTATCTCTGTTACATTCTCTGTGTGTATATATGTGTGTGTGTATGTAAGAGTACGTAAAATCTACTCTCTTAGCAAATTTCCAGCGTACAATCCAATATTAACTATAGTCCCAACATTGTACCTGAGACTTAATGATGTTGAGCACCTTTCCATGTATCCATTAGCCATTTGAATATCTCCTTTGAAGAAGTGTCTATCCAGGTCCCGTGCCTTTTTTTATTTAACATAAATCATATTTCAATTATACCTTCCTTTTAATTAAAATAGTAAAGCAAAGGAATAATTGTAGAGAATACTGTAGTTTATAAAGTAGTTTTTGAATATTAGGACAAATAGCAAATATTCTTTTATGTTTGTATGTAGTTTTGTCTTAGAAATATTGGGGAATAAAAAAGGGGAATAAAAGAAGGGAGACACACACACGGACTGTGGACCTTTGCAATGCAGCTATAGACAAGAAACAGGAAAGAGAAATACTATTTAGGCTGGCCCTTGAAATTAAACTCAATACTTTGATCTTTGTGGATGGAGAAAACAGTTAAGTGAAGGTAAAGTTGATGCCTATTTTCTGATAATGACATAGAAACTACTATGACAAAAAAATAACATTTTAGAAGTCCTCCTTCCCCATGGCAAGTTCATTCCCATAAATTACCTTGTGAATGTGTTAATGGCACATGGACAGGGGCAAAAATAAATAAATAAATAAAATTAAAAATAAACAAATAAAAAAGTTGGGGGGAAACTGATATAATAGAAAATCTTTTTATGGAACAAAGTTATTTTGGTTTCTCTCATGAGAACTTAAGGTTAGGTGGGACAGTGGGTGATCTGTATTTTAATAAAGGAAGTGGAATTACTTCCTCAATTGGCTCAGAATTAATTTGTGGAAGAAATGGTGTTGGACTTACATTTGTATCTCTAATGCCCATCATAATGCCTAGCACAGAAAGACACTCCATGTTTACAGTCATAAGTCGTATAGTCAGTTAACTAAATTGAATAGCTGTCAGGATAAAACAAGAGGGATCCTGGAGATGGCTAAGTGACAAAAGAAGATAACTTTTGAGTGTCTAGCTTGAAGGCTCAAATTACTCAGCATCCTTCAAGCCATTCTGAGATAATTAGAGCAAACAGTTTTAGTGTTTTTGAAACTGACACTCTGGCCTACACATGAAAATGGTTTTAGACTTTGCCATATACATATCTTTCAGGAAAGGAAATAAATATCCATCCTAATAATCTTATTTTCACACTTATTAGGTAATCTTGAAATGACTGCAGGTTTTTGAAGTATCCTTACTGAAATCTGTGTCTCCATGATTTTTTCAAAAATTATTTAAATTACATTTTAATTACTAAAAGATTCAGTGAAAATCCTTTATAATTTTTTTTCTTAAATCAATATTGTAAGAAATGTAATCATCTGCCATATCACTTAAATTTGAGACCAAAGGGAACAAGAGCAGTTTATTGCTATGCCTCCAGTGTGTAGCATTTCTTGTGTGGTTAATAAATATTTACTGATCAAATGGAATAATAGTATAATTTGTTCATTAATTTTCATAAATGTACTTCATTTTCTGAATGTCATATCAATATATAAATGGTTCCTATATTTTACATAAACAGCATAGAGCAAAGAAAAATAACTTTGGGAAAAGTAATGATTGATTTCTTAATAAAGATGAAGAATTTATGAAGGGAACTATGTTAATAACAGTGGAAGCAGTTTCTCCTATAAGTAATAAACCCACCTCAGTGGAACTATGAAAATAATTAGGGCCATATAAAAGCAACAATCATTTGATGAATTTATACATAGTAAGTACTGCAGGCATCTCATTTAAATGTTATTTCTCACAATGACATAGTAATATACACTGCAGTAGTTATTACTATGGCCACTTTACATATGAAGAAACTTAGACTTACATAAATCATATCAATAGTAAGTACAAAATTTAGCTTTGAAGCTTAAGCCTGATGTGAGGTAAATTTTCCATATTATATTCTGTTTTCATCTGTCAGATAATGTTGAAGAACTTCACTAGGAAGAAGGCTACAGTAGAAAGTCCTAATACTCTTTCCATATTTAAGATTATAAGGTGGAATCCTTATGTCAATTAATCTATAATTATCCTTCTGTTAAGTATGGTTATAATATAATAATTGATCCTGTTATAAAAGGATTTGAGAATTATCTTATTCAAATACTTTGCAAAATAAGATGGGTTAGAGTCTCTAAAAGTATTATTTTATTTTCACATAGCATTAATTTGTTTTTCAAAAAATGATGTCTGCCAACACACATGACATAGGTGTTTCACTCTATGGACATGAATCTCTCTCATAAAGTGAATTTGCTAAACCCAAATACCAAAAGGAAGAGAACGTAAAGAAAGTTAACTAATGTATTTCCTTAGCCTTAAAAAAAAAAAAAAAAAGTGTGTGCTTGTAATTATTTTAATTCCCTCCAATATGGTCTGAAAATCAGGGGAAAATATAACAGCATAAAAGAAACTTGTCTGTAAATGAACTTGAAGGGTTGAATGCATATTCAACAACATTCTCTATACCAATGGCTTATCTTATTTGATTATTAGCTTGTGTTTAATTTCCCTTGACAAATAATTCACCTTTGTTAATAATCATTTAGCACTGCAAAGTAATTCTTGTAAGTTCATGGGAATGGATTTTAAACAGTAACCATTGCAAAGATGCTACTGTAAATGCAATTAGGAGGGTGAATAAAAGCATGAGGTAGGGGTGGCAGGTTGTATGGGAGAGAACCTAACTCCTTAGTTGTTGGTGCTGTTCATTCACATACACTTTCCTGACAGTGATGAACACACAAACCTTCAACAATTCTAAGACCTCTTTGGGGTTTCAAAAGGAACAAACAGCTACTCTTTAGTACAGGCAATATATTTTTTAACTAACCCTAAAGTGTAACCTATCATATTGAGTAGAAAAACATAAATCTCTGGCAATAGTATTGTAATTCAATGACTTCATGAAAGACCTAATCAGAGATTGTTAGAGCTGGCGAGTGCCTCAGAGATAATCTCATCCACAGCCCTCATTTTACAGAAGAAGATCTGAGGCCCAGAGAAGAGAGATTCTCTAGGCATAGCCAATATAAGACTTAAAATCCTGACCCCCAATTTTTCCGTTAAGCTTACACCTCCTATGAGCACTATCCATGAAGTTCAGTGTGTGTGTTTCATTAACTTTACTGCCTAAGGTGCTTACCAATTGTCCAATCCAATCTCTGTTGTTATCTTTCAGAAAAATAGGTATAATGTGATATATATTCACTTAGAGAAGTCAAACTTTATTTCAGATGAAGCAGGCTCTTTCTCTCTCTCTCTTGCTCTTTCTCTCTCTCTCTCCCCCCTTAGTCACCATAGTAGCCACATGAAGTGCTTTATATAAATAAGCTGGACGAATCCACAGGCTTTTCACAACAAAAAGAAATGAAGACTTGTATCTTATAGTAACAGGACATGCACTCAGACCATTAACCGGCTTAAACCGTTCAAACACCAAGTTCTACGCATCTTTTTCAGGGAGTGCATCATCAGGTCCAACAAGGAAGTCCCGTGAATATATTTCAGAAAAGGAGCAATGAATGATAACCTGTTTTAAAAACCTTCAAACCTCATTTCTTTGGGAACACCAATCACCTTTACAAAAATCTGGGGTGGGACAGTTATTCACTACAAACTTCACTGAGTAACTGCGCCACCTCTTGATAAAATTTGTTTGTTGATTTCAAGTGGATTGTATAAAAGGGAAAAGCACGCAACTGGGGGCAATCTGAGCCTAGCTCCAGATTTTCTGTCTAAAATAAAAAATAAGCTCTTTATCTTAAAATATGTCACATTGCAAATTGATGTGTTCAATTTCATCTGGAGTTCATCGACCACCCAACTTACTCCTGCTAGTTGGCCCAGTGGGTTGGGGCTCTAGGTGGTAGTAACCTGAGATGAGTTTGGGAGCCCAGTCACTAGCTAAATGCACAAGGAGATCCCAAGCAGAAAGCCACCCAAGGTGCCCATTTCCGAGCCGCATCTGCTCTTACAGCCTCTGAATGTTAGACACCAGGGTCCCATCACCATTGAGTTATCGGCCCAACATCGGACGCCAGAAAATCAGTGCGATCTGTTGGCCCCCAAACCCAGCTGGCTCCCAGAGAGAGCAGAGCAGTCGCAGCTTCTGTCACTCTCCCAACAGGCAGAGACATAAACAAGCAACAAAAGGAATTGTTCTCTCCCCCGAGGGAGGCGACATGCATTAAAAAGACATGAACCTCGTCCTACCTTGCATCCAAACATCAACGATAAAGTGTTGTTGGTGCAAGCAACTTTGCAGTGGCAAATCATTGGTGTAAAACAGTCAGGGTCCTTAACAACAGGGGACATTCCTTCCGGGCTGCGGCAGTGGCAGCTCGCTGGGGGACCCAAACGCTGTGCTCGCCTGGCACATGGAGCGGAGCGACAGCCTAGACCGAGCTGCCGCTTCGATCACTGCCCCCTGCACCCGCCGTGGCCATCCCGGAGCCCCGGTGGAAGCAACGCCGCGGGCAAGTACCAAGCCTCTCGGGGTCTCCCTTCCCTGGGGAACGAGGCGTGTGGGGGGAGGGACAGAACCAAGAAAGAATTTTTCCCCCTACGGTGAATTTGGGGGAGGTAAAATAAAAATAAAATAAAATAAAAATAAACCATAAAAATAAAAGGAAGCGAGGCACTTAGAGGAGGGTTCAAAGGAGGTGGGGCAGTATTAGCATGTAAAAGGATGTGCCCGCCTACTCTCCCCAGTCACACAAGATTGTCATGGGAGCTGAAGGGGGCTGAAATTATTTCCTCTGAAGAAGAAGAAGAAAAAACATACTGCAGCTCCCGATTTGGTAAAAAGCCAGTGGTTTGCTGCAATCCAGAGTCACTGTGGGGAGCGCTGGCCGGGCAAGTGGGGTGGGAGGGAGGGGCTGAGAAAGGGAGGAAGCGCAGTGCTTGCCAGCCTGGCCCTGCCTTTGGGTGCTCTTGGTGCCGCCGAGGAGTCCCCAGCGTGGGAGCGCGGGACCTCCCCGCGCTGACGTGACCCCGAGACTGCATTTGGCCCCCACCGCTACAGCCACCCGAGGGTAGAAGACCTCCGAGGCCGACTTCCCGGGAAGGGAAGGGGAGGCCCGCGCGGAGCCCTGCCAGGAGCATCCTCCTAGCCGTTTGACAACAGCGTGCCTTGCCGGGGGCGGTCGGAGGGCCAGCAAAGAAATCTAGGGTAGAAAACAGTCTCAAAATGATTTCGCTGGTGCCCTACGCCGTTGACTTCTGGGTCAGGGAGCCTACTCACTCCCTGGGTAGGGAAGCGGCCTCAGAACCCAGGCTTTATTTGACATAACATTTGTCAAACTCAAAAAAGAAGCGTCTGCCCCTTCCCCACCTTGATGTCTCTGAGGCTCCAGGAAACCCCAGAAGTAGTATTTATGTTGTTCCAGAAGTATGAATGACAAGACTGATGGATGCTTTATTGTTTGTTTGTTTTTTGGTTTTGTTTTTTGTTTTTAACTGAGGCTGTCAAAATTGCAAAAGACCAAAAAAAAAAAAAAATCAGCATGTGGCTGGCTGGCACAGCTGCAAAATTGCTTATGGAAGACAAAAACAAATGTGATAACAAGGGTGTGGGGGTAGGAAGTGGGTAAAACTAGCACTTTTTGGGTGCCACCTGGATGCCTGGCACTATGCCTCACAGATGGTTGGTAGAAAGAGAGCAAAACATCAGAGTTTGGAATTAGATTCTGGCTCTGGTGCTAGATGTGGCTTTCTGTAAGTCACTTACATTATCCAAATCCCTGTTTGCTTACCTGTAACTAGAAGGTGTTAACCCCTAACCTAAAGGTTTGTCACGAAGACGAGACAGATATATTGACCAACATATTCCTGTGGTAAGCCCCAGTACATGGTAGCTGCTCTTAACTTACATAGCTTATTTCATTTCTTAGCTTGAGAGGTAGATATTATTCAACATATTTTTTTCTAGGGGAAGAAACTGAGACCCTTAGTGTTTTATCACTTGCTCAAGTCACATAATCAGTAAGTCTGAAGGTTAGGTTCAAAGAAAAGTAGAGGAGAGTTTAGAAAACAGCATCATGAGAGATATAACACACTTCTCCAGAAACATGTTCCAAAGTATTCAGATTTATTTGAGAAGGATCAGGACTGTCACATTTACATGAATATGGTAATTCCAAGACTCTTTCCAATTTGGTGTTAAATTCAGAAATCCCACCTGAAATACAGGAACAACATAGTCCAAAGTATCCATGGCAAACTGACCACATCCTCCTGATGCGGTTCCATCAGAATGCCAGACCACTTATATCGTAAACTAATAAAAGCCTCAATATCATGGTATGCTTCCTCCTTAGAAAGTTTAAATGTATTGGTTAGAATAAAAGAACATACCAACTTGCAAACCGTTAAGTCAAAGACAGTACCTTATAAAGTGCCTTTGCCTCACCCATATCCAAAATACTCTCCTCTTCTCTCCCAAGTTGATGGAAAATAAACCTGATTATGTCATAATTATCTATGATGCTTATTATAAATATGGATTATGAAGCCCAACCCTACATTTTCATCCTATAGGCCAGTAGAATGTCAATAAATCTACATTCTAATCAGCCCCCTTGTGAGAGGAATGCAATTCCTCCTTATGAAATAAGACTTATCTGAAGGAAATTCAATATGGAACAAAGTATGACCCTCAGAGTTGAGTTATACCTGGTTCTAACTGTAGAGGGCAGCCATGCCTAAAGTTTTGGGATTCTTACACTAAGTGCAGAAGTCCTTGCCTAGTAGATATCTCCATTAGGAATCAGTACTGATTCAATCTAATGAATAGCTGGAGGCCGCTGGGACTCAGGAGGTCTAATCTATAAGTTCTTAAACATACGAGGTCACATTTTAGGAGCAAAACTCTGGTCTGAGGCCTTGTGTGAAAATTTAAAGTCACATGTATAGATTAAGTATATCCCTTACCATTTTATTCCTTTATGTTAGCATAAAAAGTGTGATTGTGTGAGCAATTCCACCTACAGAGCATCTATAATTGTGGCTGGTTTTTCCAAGAGAATAGATTCTAAAAAAGCTGTACAATATTTCCCTTATTCATTAGCCTATAATTTGGATTTCAAACACCCCAAAAGTATTGTATGCTCTATATTGTGATGTTCCAATAATATCTAACAGTCTTTCCCTAATGAATTACCCAAGCTAAAGCTGACCTCCTATTCTAGGGCAGCATTAAGGCTGCTATGTGCAAGTTATTCCCCATTTTACAGTTTGTGCTAGTTTAAATTGATAAAGTGAAATGACAAAATATAAAACAAAATGTATATTTCATTTCCTTGACTTTTTATGTTTAACTTTAATCAGTGAGAGTTCATTTCTCTGTATGTGCGTGTATATGTGTTTATCTGTTATCCATTTATATGTATTAGATAAAATGCTTTCCCTTAATTCTCCTCTCCAAATAACAACTCTGGGGTAAATTGAAGGGGAAGATGAGGGGAAAAGTGGTTTCCATGACAATGCATTCCATAGTTACAGCCAGTAACCACTGTTGTTAAAATACATGAATCACTGTTACCTTAAGATATGAACACACTGCATTACTGGTTTGAAAAGTACTAATTTGAGAGTGTACTGCATGGGGGTGTACTGCAATATTTTTAGGAGATATTACTAGGAAATGCAAGGAGATGACGCATTCATTTTCATAGTCAAAATAAACTATTCTTAATTAGACATTTCAATGATTGATAAAATTTACAGTTCCTCCTAGTAATTATCACTTTTATAAAATGATGCATCACAACAATACACTATTAAGCATTTCTCCTAATGACAACTTTCCTCAAAATGGACTCATAATTACAAAAATAGGATTATCAATAAAGTAACCAGGGTTTAATTTTAATCTTTTATTTATTATTGTTATACTTAATCAGAAACTGGGACACAGTAAGAGACATTAGCTAGTTATTCATCTTTTTTCTTTGTTGATTCTTTTCATAGCAATTTTTTAAAAAGAAGTTGTTCATGTTGTAAAGGAAAAGAATAGATTGGCTATTAGGAGCCATGGTGCTGTTTCCTACTCTCTGTGTGACTTTGAGCAAGCTACTCAGCCTCTCTAAGTTTCAATTCCCTTTTTTATTAAGATGAAATAGGTATATTAGATTATTTCTAAGTTTGCTTCCAATGTTGAAATTCTCTGAGTGATCTTCTAAATACGATTTTATGAATGTAAAGGAAATTTGAGAAACCATTTTGTTCAGTTACCTATCTTCAGAAATTTCACTCTTCCATAACATTTACTATTTGATAGGCACTAATATCATGTTTGCTATGTACACTGTTTTGAATTCCACAGAGTGCTAGAGCCAGTCCTACTCATGACAGCTGGTTATGTGTAACTCTGTCTAATTTCACATTCAGTGACATCATGCTGGTAGCTTTGAATCAGTCATGAGAGAGTATTTACACCATTTAAATGAACAAACACCATAATTCAGGACTTTTTTCTGCAAAACACTTTTACCAGTACAGCACTGATCTAAGTACTTTAACTACATTAACATTTTTAACCATCACAATCACTCAATCTCACCCAAAAAAGGAAAGTGAATGACAGAGTGAGAATAATGCCCAAGGTAACAACATTGTTATACTAATCAGCTAAATGAATCAACTAACAAAAATAGTTTTGATGACTTTCAATCACAAATGTTTATTTCTTCCTCATGTTAGATGTACTTCATAGCTTAGCTATCATTCTAGCCCATATTGTCCATGGACAGAAGAGTAGCCTCTATAAGGAGCTTCTGTCGCATGGAAGAGTAACCTCTATCTAATGTTCTCATGGCGGAAGGAGAAATGATCAATGATTGAATATGCAGCGAATCTTAAAACATCTGTTCAGACATTAAAAACATCTTCCAGCTCACATTTTATTAGCTAAGGAATGTCATGTGGCCAACCTGATGACAAAGGTTGGGGAAAGATAATTCTTTCAGAGGGAGGAAAGAGAGAATACTGATAACAGTAATATAAAACACTATGGTTTATTCGAGTGATAGAATTGAGATTTGAAGTCAAGCCATCTGATTTGAGGATCTAAGCTCTTAATAAATAGACTATCCCGGCTATCACTTATAGCTAAGTGATAGCCAATTTTTCATCTACTGTCTATAATAGTGTTTGTTATTTAGTAACTCTTTGAGGGAATTCTTCCTTATGACCCCTATAAAGAAAGCATAGTGTTTAGGTAACACATGAACTTTGGAGACAATCAAACATATAAGGTTTTGTCATTATTAGCATGAGATTTCAACCTTTAAATCCTTTTCCATCTCCTCTACCACTGTAAATTGAAGTCCATTTATTTCATTTAATCTTTAGTAGAGATGTTTTCATGTAAGTGGAACATTGCATTTTTATCATTGAGTTTCCCAAAACATGTAAGGCAGAGAGGAATATGAATGTCCTTCTGCCATCAGTGAGTTTACAAACCAGTTGACTAGGTTACTCCGAAATGAGAGTAATGAAACTCTTCCTTACAGTAAGAAAGTATATACAATTAAGAACTAATAAATATACTCAAAGTCCATACGAATGCTTGACCAATCTAGTTAACTTAGCTAAGCTACCATTTCTTGTTTCGTAAAATGGTGATAATACTATAGCATTACTATAAGGCTTAAATGAGATAATGTGTTGAAAAATGCCAGTCATCTTTATCTGGTTTGTATTAGGCACTCAGTAAATTATAAGGGCTTTGTGTCACTTTTCTGTTTTTTTTTTTTTTTAATGAAAGTCAACAGAAAAGAATAAACCTACCCAATATGTATAATCTCTTTATACTGAACAATTCTAAGTCTTTAACCTTTCTTCACAAGTTTTACTGTCTCAGCGACTCTCCTTAGACCCTTTCTCAGTTCTTCCATACTCCTCTTACTGAAGAAAACACAACTGCAATGATATATTCTCAGGTCCCACATCAATAAACTCTAATATCTATCATGTTCCCTCATAATTGTCAACCCTTTGTGTTCACTGTAATTTATTATTATTATTATTATACTTTAAGTTCTGAGGTACATGTGCAGAATGTGCAGCTTTGTTACATAGGTATATACATGCCATGGTGGTTTGCTGCAACCATCAACCCGTCTCCTACATTAAGTATTTCTCCTAATGCTATCCCTCCCCTACCCTCTACCCGCCAACAGGCCCTGGTGTGTGATGTTCCCCTCCCCATGTCCATGTGTTCTCATTGTTCAGCTCCCACTTACGAGTGAGAACATGTGGTGCTTGGTTTTCTGTTCTTGTGATAGTTTGCTGAGAATGGTGGTTTCCAGCTTCATCCACGTCCCTGCAAAAGACATGAACTCATCCCTTCTTTATGGCTGCATAGTATTCCATGGTGTATATGTGCCACATTTGCTTTATCCGATCTATTACTGGACGCTTGGGTTGTTTCCAAGTCTTTGCTATTGTGAATAGTGCTGCGATAAACAAATGTGTGTATGTATCTTTATAGTAGAATGATTTATAATCCTTTGGGTATATACCCAGTAATGGGATTGCTGGGTCAAATGGTATTTCTGGTTCTAGATCCTTGAGGAATTGCCAGTCTTCCACAATGGTTGAACTAATTTACACTCCCACCAACAGTGTAAAAGTGTCCCTATTTCTCCACATCCTCTCCAGCATCTATTGTTTCCTGACTTTTAAATGATCTCCATTCTAGCTAGCATGAGATGGTGGTTTCGATTTGCATTTCTCCAATGACTGGTGATAATGAGCATTTTTCATATGTCTGTTGGCTGCATAAATGTCTTCTTTTGAGAAGTGTCTGTTCATATCCTTTGTCCAGTTTTTGATTTTCTTTTTCTTGTAAATTTGTTTAAGTTATTTGTAGATTCTGGATATTAGCCTTTTGTCAGATGGATAGATTGTAAAAATTTTCTCCCATTCTGTAGGTTGCCTGTTCACTCTGATGATAGTTTATTTTGCTGTGCAGAAGCTCTTTAATTAGATCCCATTTGTCAATTTTCGCTTTTGTTGCCACTGCTTTTGGTGTTTTAGACATGAAGTCTTTGCCCATGCCTATTTCCTGAATGGTATTGTCCAGGTTTTCTTCTAGGATTTTTATTAAACTTACGTTTAAGTCTTTGATCCATCTTGAGTTGATTTTTGTGTAAGGTGTAAGGAAGGGGTCCAGTTTCAGTTTTCTGCATATGGCTTGCCAGTTTTCCCAGTGCTATTTATTAAACAGGGAATCTTTTTCCCATGGCTTGTTTGTGTCAGGTTTGTCACAGATCTGATGGTTTTATATGGTGGTGTTATGTCTGAGGCCTCTGTTCTGTATGCCGGTTTTCAAAGGTAATGCTTCCAGTTTTTGCCCAGTTAGTATGATATTGGCTGTGGGTTTGTCATAAATAGCTCTTATTATTTTGAGATATGTTCCATTGATACTTAGTTTATTGAGAGTTTTTAGCCTGAAGGGGTGTTGAACTTGTCAAAGGCCTTTTCTGCATCTGTTGAGATAATCATGTGGTTTTTGTCTTTGGTTCTGTTTATTGATGGATTATGTTTATTTATTGGCATATGTTGAACCAGCCTTACATCCCAAGGATGAAGCCAACTTAATCGTGGTGGATAAGCTTTTTGATGTGCTGCTGGATTTGGTTTGCCAGTATTTTATTGAGGATCTTCACATTGATGTTCATCAGGGATACTGGCCTGATATTTTCTTTTTTTGTCAGTCTCTGCCAGATTTTGTTATCAGGATGATGCTGGCCTCATGAAATGAGTTAGAGAGAATTCCCTCTTTTTCTATTGTTTGGAATAGTTTCAGAAGAAATGGTACCAGCTCCTCTTTGTACCTCTGGTAGAATTTGGCTGTGAATCCATCTGGTCTTGGACTTTTTTTTTGTTGTTAGGCTATTAATTACTGCCTCAATTTCAGAACTTGTTATTAATTTATTCAGGGATTCAACTTCTTCCTGGTTTAGACACGGAAGGGTGCGTGCGTCCAGGAATTTATCCATTTCTTCTAGATTTTCTAGTTTATTTGCATAGAGGTGTTTATAGTATTCTCTGATGGTAGTTTGTATTTCTGTGGGATCAGTGATGATAGCCCCTATATCATTTTTTATTGCATCTACTTGATTCCTCTCTCTTTTCTTCTTTATTAGTCTTAGTCTGGCTAGCAGTCTATTTTATTGATCTTTTCGAGAAACCAGCTCCTGAATTCATTGATTTTTTGAAGGGTTTTTCGTGTCTCTATGTCCTTCAGTTCTGCTCTGATCTTAGTTATTTCTTGTCTTCTGTTAGATTTTGAATTTGTTTGTTGTTGTTTCGTTGGTTCTTTTAATTTTGATGTTAAGATGTCAATTGTAGATCTTTCCTTCTTTCTCTTGTGAGCATTTAGTGCTATAAGTTTCCCTCTACACACTGCTTTAAATGTGTCCCAGAGATTCTGGTACATTGTATCTTTGTTCTCCTTGGTTTCAAAGAACATCTTTATTTCTGCCTTTGTTATGTACCCAGTAGTCATTCAGGAGCAGGTTGTTCAGTTTCCATGTAGTTGTGTGGTTTTGAGTGAGTTTTTAAATCCTATGTTGTAATTTGGTTGCACTGTGTTCTGAGAGACTGTTTGTTATGATTTCCGTTCTTTTGCATTTGCTGAGGAGTGTTTTACTTCCAATTATGTGGTTAATTTTAGAATAAGTGTGATGAGGTGCTAAGTAGAATGTATATTCTGTTGAATAGGGGTGGAGAGTTCTGTTCACTGTAATTTCTTTTTTTTTTTTTTTTTTTTTTTTTTTTGAGACGGAGTCTCGCTCTGTCGCCCAGGCTGGAGTGCAGTGGCCGGATCTCAGCTCATTGCAAGCTCCTCCTCCCGGGTTTACGCCATTCTCCTGCCTCAGCCTCCCGAGTAGCTGGGACCACAGGCGCCTGCCACCACGCCAGGCTAGTTTTTTTGTATTTTTAGTAGAGACGGGGTTTCACCGTGTCAGCCAGGATGGTCTCGATCTCCTGACCTCGTGATCCGCCCGTCTCAGCCTCCCAAAGTGCTGGGATTACAGGCTTGAGCCACCGCGCCCGGCCTGTTCACTGTAATTTCTAAGTCCTCTATGTCCACTTAACTACCCCCAAGTATAGACTCTTTTACTTAGCATGTTTGTATGACCTTCATTTGAAATAGTGTTCTTATATAGTTGATTAGCCAATAAATGGATGAATAAAGAACCAATACATAAGTGATCTCAGCCAGACTTTCCACTGCTGACACCTAGGCTCTAGGTGAAATACTGTGAAGGTCTTTGAGTCCTGACCCAGCTCCCCTCCCTGCCACCTCCTTGGTAGGAGGAGTATACTCTTTATTGAAGAAATGCCAGCCTATTCGTTCTGAATCAATTTTGACATTTTGTTTCAGCAGCAAGTGTTTTTTGAAATAATTATTGTCCCCCCACAATTTTGCCTTTGAGACTTCTCATGACAGTTACTTTCAACCTTGTTGCCATTTTGAAAAAGCAACTCCAAAACACTACCCGCTACACCACCTGTGAGAATACTGTTAATGGCAAAATTCAAATAACAGAAGAACCCTTCTTAGGCCTTATTGTTCACCAAATTTGATGTCAATGTTGAAATAATAAAAGTTGGGTCGCCGGGCGCAGTGGCTCAAGCCTGTAATCCCAGCACTTTGGGAGGCCGAGACGGGCGGATCACGAGGTCGGGAGATCGAGACCATCCTGGTTAACACAGTGAAACCCCGTCTCTACTAAAAAATACAAAAAACTAGCCGGGCGAGGTGGCGGGCGCCTGTAGTCCCAGCTACTCGGGAGGCTGAGGCAGGAGAATGGCGTGAACCCGGGAGGCGGAGCTTGCAGTGAGCCGAGATCCCGCCACTGCACTCCAGCCTGGGTGACAGAGCGAGACTCCGTCTCAAAAAAAAAAAAAAAAAAAAAAAAAAAAAAAAAGTTGGGTCTATGTTCCAGTCCTAGTTTGGACACCTGCTATGCAATTCTGAATTGTTACTTAACCTGACAGTTAATTGTCTCAAGTACAAAAAAGGGGAGGAGGTTGTTGAGTAATAATACCTCTATCACAGGGTTCCTATGAGAATTAACTAAAATGCCACACGTAAAAGTACCTATCAAAGTGCCTGGCACATATTATTAATAAATGCTTAATAATATTCATTTGTCCATTCACTGATTCTTGTATTCATCCATTCATTACACACCAAAGCTAGCCAAGAAACTTCTTTAAAACAAATATCAACCAACCACAGCAAAATTTCTGTAAAATCACTAATTCTATTTTTATATTGGACTTGCCTATCTGTGAAACAAAGGCAAATTGATCATTGTCAAAAAAATAAACTAAATCAGAGTTCAACTTTGAAAGCAGTAATTCATGAGAAGACTGACAAGAACATGGCTCATTTTAAATGGCTTTATATTGCCACTGTGTGCTTCTCTACTACAAATAGATTTTCCTTATCAGCTCCCTTTCATCTGAACAATAGATGGCTCTTCTAGCTGCATGAACTAGATGAGGCATCTTACATACCCCCAAGAACACCACTCTATTATGTCACAAGAAGTGGCCCTCAGCTAATCATACAGTAAGTTGAATGATTACTCAATGAAACAACTCCTCCCCTAAAACTGTGAAGACATCAGATTTCTGGTACAATCTCCAGCTATGTATCACAGATTTAAGATAATGATATAATTACACTTTTTCTCTTAATGAGCTGCAAGCATAATGGTTAAAGTCCTTGATGGTACCAAATTTTAAGTATAGCCTACCTAGATTCTTATGTCCAGTTTGCTTAAGATAAGATTATTATAAGAAAACTACCTTTTGGTACAGTGTGTGAGTTAGTTGTATCACAAGAATGATGGTGCTTTCTTCCTTTAATACAAGGACTGTCAATCTCAAATGTAATGCATTGGAAGATGTGCGTAGTATTTGCTTTAGTTAGCATCTGATCATGGAAAAACTTTGCTTGGTTGATGATGTTAGCACATTAACTTTATCTCCCCCTTTTGGTTACCAATTGTATACTTTGAAGTACCTACTATGTACTAGACACTAGGCCAAGTTCGGGATACAGTGGTTAAGTACAGACCAATGCAGTGCTGGCCTCATGGAGATTACAAACCAATGGAGAAAGCAGATTGGGATAAGTGCTTTGAGGAGAGCTACATGGCTGTATAAGAGCATATATAGGGGAATCTCATCTAAAAATGGAGATAGAGAAGGTGTAATTAGGAGAATGATAACTGAGTTGAGATAAGAAAAATAAGTGGGAATTAACTAGACAAATAGAAAGGGGAAAAGCATCTCAAAGAAAAGGAATAGGATATACAAAGAATATGTGGTACCAGCACACGAGGAACATGGAAAGGACTGAGATAAAGAGAATACAGAAAATAAGGGGAAACATCAAGTGAACAGAGGCTGAAGAAGAAAGCAGAGGTGAGACTATTCAGATTATATTTAAAATGTTTGTTCTTATTCTGAAAGCCTTAGGAAACTACACAAGAAATATTTTAAAGCAGCTTTATTGGTGGAGAACTAACATACAATAAACTGGAAATATTTAAAGTATAAATCTGGTAATTTTCAACATATGTATACATCTGTGACACCATCAACATAATCAAGATAATAAACACATCTATCACCTTTAAACGTTTCCACGTGGCCCTTTGTAACCTCTACCCCTCCCACTATTTCCTAATCCCCCATCCCAAAGCAATCACTCATCTGCTGTCTGTCACTAAATATTTATTTGTATTTTCAAGAGATTTATATAAATGAAATCATACAATATGTGTTTGGAGTCTGAATTTCTTCCACTCAGCATATGTATTCTAAGGCTTATCTAGGTGGTTCCATGTGCCAATAGTTTACTTCTTTTCTTATTACCAAGCAATATTACATTGTAAAGATATATTATATAATTTGTTTATATTTGTTGACGAACATTTGAGTCACTTTCAGTTCGAAGTTATATAGCTGCTACGAATATCTGTGCATAAGTCTCTGTATGGACTTACATATTTCCTCTTCTTTTGGAGTGGATTTGCTTGATAACATGATGAATATGTGTTTATATTTTAAGAAACTGTTAAATTGTTTTTCAAAGTTCTTGTCTCACTTTACATTCCCACGGTCAGTGTATGAGAATTCTAGATCTTTGACATCTTCACCTGGTATTGTCAATCATTTTAATTGTAGCCATTCTAATAGATGTATAACAGTACCTCATTATAGTTTTAATTTGCCTTTCCTTAATGACTCATTGTGTTGAACATCTTTTCATGTGTTTTTTCCCCCACTATCTTTGCTAAAGTATCAATTCAAATCTCTTACTTAGCTTTAAAATTGAGTTGTTTGTTTCTTATTAAGTTTTGAGAGTTTTTCTATAGCCTAGATTCAAACCTGTATTAGCTATATGTTGCATATAGTATTTCCCAGTCTTTGGTTTGTCTTTTCATTCTTATCAATGTCTTCTGAATACCAGAAGTTTTAGTATTGATGAATGTAATTTATTAGTTTTTTTCCTTTATGGGTCATACTTTTATTTCATATCTAAGAAATCTGTGTTTAACACAAGGTCACAAAGATGTTCTTCTCTTATTTCTTCTAGAGGTTTTGTAATTTTACATTTTGACCTATGATCAATTTTGAGTTAATTTTTGTATATGATATGAAGTATGGATCCAAGTTCATTTTTTGCACGTGTATATGTAATTGTTTCTGTATTATTTGTTGAAATGACTATCCTTTTTACATTTAATTGTATGTCTTTGTCCTTATATGTATGGTTTAATTTTGGACTCTCCATTCTATCAATCTGTTTCTCCATCTTTCCACCAATACTATGTTTTGGTCACTGCAGCTTTATAATAATTCTTGCATCAAGATATTTTTGACCTCCAACTTTGTTCTCTTTTTTTCAGAGCTGTTTTGACTCTCCTAGGCACTTTAAATTTTCACACAATTTTTAGAATGAACTTGTTAATTCTACACCTACAAAAATTTCAACTGGAATTTTGACTGTGTTGAATTGTGTTGAATCTTTAGATAAGGTTAGAGAGAATTAACATCTTAATGATACTGATTCTTCCAACCCATTAGCAAAGTATCTGTTTACTTCTTTAATTTTACTCAGCGATATTCTATAATTTCCAATGTACTGATTTTTTCACATATGTCATCAGATTTATTCCTAAGTATTTCATATTTTATGCTCTTCTAAACGGAATTCCTTTATTGATTTTAATTTGTAACTGTTGTTAGTACATAGAAATACAAATGGTTAATTTGTATATTGTCCTTTTATTCTGCAACTTTGCTAAACTCACCTATTAGTCTGGTAGCTTTTTAAATAGATTCTATCAAATCATGACATGTCATCTATAAACAAAAATGAGTTTTCCATCTTCCTTTGCTTCTTTTTCTTTACTAATTGTACTGGTTAAAACATCCAGAACAATGTTGCATGAAAGTAGAGAAAGTGGATATCCCTGTTTCTGATCTTAAGGGGAAAATATTCAGCCTTTCACCACTAAATACGATGTTAGCTACAGGTTTTTCACATATGTTCCTTATCAGGTTGAAGAAATTCCCTTCTATTTATATTTTGCTAAGAGTTTTTGTTTTGTTTTGTTTTGTTTTTAATCAGGAATAGATATTAGACTTTGTCACATGGTTTTTCTACGCCTGAGATTTTTTTAGGTGATTAACATGGCGATTTTTGAATGTTAAACAATCCTGTATTCCTGAAATAAAGCTCCTTTGGTCATGTTATATTATAACTTTAGTGTACTATTAGATTCCATTTGCTAAAATTTTGTTTAGAACTTTTTCCATCTATGTTCATGAGGGGTATTAGTCTGTAACATTTTTTATTGAAATATATTTGCCTATTTTTATACCAAGGCAATACAGGCCTCATGGAGTGAGTTGGAAAGTATTGCCTACTCTTTGATATTTTAGGAATGATTTGCATAGAATTGGTGCTATTTCTTCTTGAAATGTTTGGTAGAATTTACCAAAATCAAACTATCTGGGCTGAGAAAGAAAGAGAGAAAGAGAGAGAGAGAGAGAGAGAGAGAGAGAGAGAGAGAGAGAGAAAGGGAATGTGATATGTGTGTATGGGAAGTTTTATATAAAGTTTTTAAGCAGAAGTGGGGGATGTGATATTATATTGCATTTCAAGAAGATTGTCTGGCTGTAGTGTGGTGAAGGACTGGAATGGAACAATACCGTCAGTGGGTAGAACACTGAAGAGGTGCTCTCAGTAGTGCAGGCAACAGATAATGGTGATACAGACTAGAGAAACGGCACTGGAAACAAAGATAAATAGTTCAACTCAAGGAACATCTTAAAAAGTGAGTGAAAGTGATAAGCACTGGGGTAGATCAGATATGGGGGAAGTTCAGTATGACTTCTAGGTTTCTGGTTTACATAACTGGATAAGTTGTAATGCCATTCACTGAAATATGATACACTAAAAAGTAAGATAGTGTTTGTGTATATGTGTGGGATGGAGGAGGCATTATTCCTTTTGGGGGATTTTGCTTATTTGTTTGTTTGTTCTTTTTGCTTGTATTGTAAATTTGATTTACAGTGTTTTTGGTAACTCTAACTTGGATACATTCCTCTAGAGCTCAGCATAAGCTAGGTTAGAAATATAAACTTATGAAGTGTCTGTCAATAGGCTGTATTAAAGGCTCAGAAATAGCTATCATCCAACCTGAGAGAAGAGCATGACAATAAAAAATTATCTAGAATCAGACTTTGAAGAACTTTTTTTTTTTGTCTTTTAAAAAACATCAGGAAACTATTTTTCTTAGTAGCTACTCTGTTGACTCTGCTTAACAATGACATAATATATCCTTTTTCAATAATGTATATACCATCTATATTTGGTCTTAGTTGGTGCCAGAGAGGCAGCAAGGTGGTAAGATAAAATAAATATTGCAAAGAAAAAAGAAATTTCAGGACATAACAACAATATGTATGGTTCTTACAATTAGCTACCCTCTTGATTTCAATATACTAGGTATTCTGTTTCATTCATTTGTTTATCAATAGAGATACATCTCCTATATGATGCTATAAAATTATTATTTTTGAGATATTAAAATGTTAGTGGATGAAAAGATCAAGAAAAGGCCAATATTATTAATCAGCAGGGAAATGAAAATTAAACCACAATGAGATGCCACTATACACCAAGTGGAATGGCTAAAACTCAGGAGTTTAACAATTCCAAGTGTTGATGAGGATGTGGAGGAACTGAAACTCCCATACATTGCTGGTGGGAATGTAAAATGGTCCAACCACTTCGGAAAACAACTTGGCATTTCTTAAAAATTTAAACATAAATATATTGTACAACACAGCCATTCCATTTCTAGGTATTCAAGAGAAATGAAAACATGTGTCTACACAGACCAGCAGCTTTTTTCATAATATCCCCAAATTAGAAACAACCCACAGATACATTAACAAGTGAATGTATAAACAAAACAAGATATATATGGAAAATCTCAGAATTATTGTTCCAATTAAAAGGCACAAAAGTGTGCATATTATATAAATCCTTTTACACAGAAATATATAAAATAAAAATCAATATATAGTGATATAAAGTAGATCTACTGCTTCCTAGGCCTAGAGGTAGACAGAGGGAAGGGATAAAAGGAGGAATGAGGAATCTTGGGGTGATGGTAATTATCTGTAACTGTAATGTGGCAGTGGTTTCTCAGATGTACATAGCTATCAAAACAGAGCAAATTGTATATTTTAAACAGATTCATTTTATTATATGTAAATTAAACTCAATAATGTAGATTAAATATCTTAGGTGGTTTAAAACTCAAGACCAAAGAATTATATTAATCTTCTAGATAAATTACTAAATTAAACACCAATGGTAGAGTTTTTTTTTTTTTAAATCAAAGTAACTCCCAAATCAATTTTTTCCTACACAAGTATTATTACATGAACTGATGACTCCCTACTTTGTTAGAAGATAGAATTCCACATGGGGCTTAGTTTTCCAGAACTAGAAAATATTTATTTATTATATGTTTGCCAAGATCACTCAGACAACTACTTTGTTCACTCTTATGAGCACTTTACCTGAGTTTTAAAAAATATTTTATATCACTAGGAAAAGATATGTCTTTAAAAATGGAAAGCTGCTAGTGAGGAAAGCCTAAAGTTTTAGAGTTTAAAATTGAGAAATATTGATGAAGCAGTAAGTATATGATTGAATAATAAAACTACCTGGCTAAGGAATCTGGGACTTTCGTTTGTTGATTAGAATTCCTATTTTTCCTCACATCTGACAGGAGGTCAAGGGAAGACAAACTAGATGAAGGATGTAGCCATTTTACATAAAACAGTATCAAACCAATATAGTAGTATGCAAAACTATCTCACTTCTATGGACGTTGAAACGTATTTGAATAATATTTTATTTATGTTCCATAACTACCCTGTGATCCCAAAGTTTAATTTAGTACAGTCTCCTGGGGTCTTTTTACAGGATGTGATGAAATGGTCCTTGTGCCCAGGCCCCAACTAGGCCCTAGAGTCCATTGTCTTGGGGGATACTAACCAGATTCTCAGCCTCACAATGACTGGGTCTACTCTGTATTTACCCTAACTTTCCGAAATTGGGAGGTTATCACTGCTATTAGTTTCCATGACATCCACTAGATAAAAGAAGGAAGGTTGCAAGAAAGGACCAAAGTCATCGAAAAACAGTTACGATTTTACTGGAGTGCCAAAGGGAGATGGCTGCAGTACAGCAGGGGAATGGAAAGGCACCTATTAATTGGAAGCTCCTGGGGGCAGTATAGAGGCACCCAGCTTCTGCAGCCCCATCCCCCTCATCCAAAGCAGATCAGCCCAGAGACAAGAGTGGGGGAAAAAGGTAACCAGAAGAATCCCACCAGGCTCTATTGCCACTGGATATACCTACAATCCTTACTACAGAAGAACCCCACAGTTCTTCTAAGCCCTGAGCCCAGCTGGGAGAGATGCTGGAAATTCATGCAGCTGTATTGCTTCAAATTAGGAGGACGAGGTTTAGATGTCCTAAGCGCTACCCAGCCACTGTGGGCCAAGCTGCAGCAATGCAGTTCCATATAGAGACCAAAGCTGCCTCTGGAGTGCATCCTCCTCTGGAGGCCAGTAGCTACTGCACCTCTTCAACACTGGGGCTCCATCTTCATTCCACCAATCCCACACCAGTGGCTGAACACCACAACTCCAGTTGTGTAGAACCTGAGCCCAGAATCAACTGTGACTGTCATCTTGCACAGCAGGGAAACCAACCCCTGCCACCTGCACTTCCAGCCAGATGAACAGTCTGGCAGTCTTACCCACGGCAAATTCACCCTGAGCCAATCTGTTTCACACCCTCTCTGAGTGGGAGAGGTTCTTGAGCCACTGAGTAGTTAACACATCCCCAGGACAACAAAATGGCTATCAGGCCCTGCCCAGGTTCTGAGAAACAGCCTCATGGTGCCCTCCACCCCGCTGTGGGCATGGCCCTGGCCTTCACAAAACCCATACGCCCACAATCAGGGCCAGAGAAACATCCCCATGGACTACCCATGGCAGATGTGCCCCAGGCTGGCCAAACAACTGTGTGCCTGTGCTCTTAGTGAGAGTAACAGCCCCATGATTCCAACCCCCTGAGACAGACCCCGAGTTGGCCAACCTACTGCGTGTATACATGTATTCTTGATCTAAGAAAAAACCTAGTAAACCCACCTCTGGCAGAGCTACACTACCACCACCACCACCACCACGACCACCACCACCACCACCACAAACTCTCAGCCTAGATCACTGAGATACTCACAAACATCATTAGTGTGAATTACAGCTGAAGAAACCACATAAAGACTAAACTGCTGCACCCTCCTAGAACCAAAACCAATGCACCTACTGAACCAACACCACAAGATCCATCTAAATGAATATCTTTCCCTATGAAACTCACTCCATAAATTGAAAGAGGTGACTGTTCCACCAGATACATATAAATTAATGTAGGGACACATCAAACACCAAAAAGCAAGGAAACATGTACCTCTAAAGGAACACAATAATTCTTTAGTTTTAAAGACTCTACTCATAAGGAAGCATATGAAATGAAATGCCAGAAAAAGAATTAAAAATAATTATCTTAAGGAAGCTCAATGAGATTCAAGAGAATACAAATAGACAATTCAACAAAATCAGGAAAAAAATTTTAGGATTTGAATGAGAAACTCAACAAAGAGATAGATACCATAAAAAAGAACCAAACAGGAATCCTATAACAGAAGAATTCAATGAAATAAAAATACAATTGAGAGCTTCAACAAAAGACTAGATCAAGCAGAAGAAACATTTTCTCAACTTGAAGACAGGTCTTTTGAAATAATTACAGGCAGACAAGAAAAAAAAAATGAAGAAAGCCTATATGATTTATGGGGCACCATTAAGCAAATATTTACCTTCTTGGTATTCCAGAAGAAAAGGGAAGTGGTGTAGACATTATATTAAATAAAACAATAGCTGAAAACTTCTCAAGTCTTGGAAGAGTCATAGACATTCAGATCCAAGAAGCTCAAAGAATCCCAAATATATTAAACCCAAATATGCTCTAAGTCACATTATAGTCTAATTGTCGAAAGTTTAAAGACAAAGGAAGAATTTCAAAAACAGCAAGAGAAAAGTGTCAAGTCACATATAAGGGCATCACCATTAGATTAACAACAAATTTCTCAGCAGAGACCTTACATGTGGTTTTCAAAAGACTTAATTTTTTAGAGCAATTTTAGATTCAATAACAAAACTGAGAGAAAGGTACAGAGATATCCTACATACCCTTGCCCCACAAATGTATAGCATTCCCTATTATCAGCAACCTCACCAGAATGGTATATTTGCTACAATTGATGAACCTTTATTGAGACATCATAATCATCCAAAGTCCATAGTTTACCTTAGGGTTCACTGTTGGTGTCGTACATTCTATGGGTTTGGATAAATGCATAATGACAGGTATCAATAATTCTTATATCATATAGAGTATTTTCACTGTCCTAAAAATCCTCTTTATTTTGCCTATTCATCTTTTTGCCTTCTCCAACCCCTGGCAACCCATTGAACTTTTTACTGTCTCCACGGTTTTACCATTTCCAGAATCTCATATAATTGGAATCATATAGTACGTAGCCTTTTAATACTGGCTTCTTGTTTCCAGTATTTACCTATTATGAATAAAGCTGTTGTAATTTTTTTCTTTATAAAATATTTACTGACAGATATCATAGAGACCCTAGTAGTGAGCTCTTACATAATTCACAATATTAATTCACTTTTTAAACTTTTTCCTTTGAAATAATTATAAATTCACAGGAAGTCGTAAACATAGTATAGAGAAGTACTACGTTTACTGTACCATCCACCTAGTTTCCCCATTAGTTATATTTTACGTAACTATAGAACAATATCAAAACCAGTACATTGACATTGGTGTAAAGTGAGTGAACAGTTTATCTTATTCCTAAAACCTCCCAGGGAAGAAAATTCAAATCGATTAACACTGTTACAACTCTTAAAGATACTCAAAATCAAGAAGTTATCTATTGATTTATAGCTCTGAAGGATCTTTAAGAGGCCTTGTAGTATACCAGCCATCTTTAGTGAGAATTTATTTTTTATTTTTGCAATTCATTATTCCTATTTACTTATATTCTGATTTGGCTATCAACCCATCCATCCATTTAGCATTCATTGAGTTCTATGACACTTCAGATATTAAACTAGAAGCTAAGGATACAAGGATTAATAAAACATGCTCTCTCTCTGTAAAGAACTTACATACTAGAGAAGACAAAGAGTCATGGAAACTGGCAACTTATATGACAATGTGAGAAAAGAGTCGACAGTTAATAAAGGCATTGGGGTCTTGGGAAGGAGAAATAATTTACTCTATGGGTAAGTCTGGATGAGTTTCAAGTAGAGAACGACATGTGCCAAGAAAGTCTAATATACTTGCGGAAAGAGAAGTGTCATATGGTTGGATCACAAGGTTCTTTACGGGAAGTAAAGAGACTACAGGTTGGTTGAGTAGATTTTATCCAGGCTAAAAAGTTTAGGTTTTATCGTTTTGTCATTGTATATATAGAAGAGCCCTGAACAACAACAACAACAAAGACATAGCCCAGGGATCTTCAGTGAGCTACTAAATACATTGAATTATGAGAAAATGAATCACATTCTCTGTATATCCAACAATATATAACTTCTATACATAGAAATAACTAAGATTGGGCAAACCTTTTAACTCTTGCACAGTGCATTTGAGGTGCAGCTGGGGCTGTAAAATATAGGTCTTGTGACATCTTCTTAAATGTTTTTTCTTATGTACCATGCTGTGGCAAATTTCAACATGAAAGAAAATCTGAAATTTTAACTGAAAAAAATGCAAACTCCTCCTGTGTGAATACAGCTTTTCAGGAAGAACTCTTCAGTTCTGACTGTAGTAATTAGAGAATTTACAGTTCTATGTCCTCCAAAGGATTAGGCAAGAGTTTTCTATAAGAATACTAAACATATCTTAATCTATTTTAAAATTGAAATACTAAGCCAAAATGAAAAATGCAGGAGCAAAGTCAAATTCCCACCTGAGGTAATGTTTGAACATTCTTATTTTCATCTAATAAAAAAGGAACATGGAGTTTCTCAGAAAGCTTTCTCCCACAGCTGGATACAAATACAAAACAAACTGAGAAGAAAGACAAATAAATAAATCTGATGGAAGCTGTAGAGCCCACCTGCATTTTTAGGAAAGGAAGCTACTAAGCATGAGGAATTTTTTTAAACTACAAAAGTTTCTGCTCTCCAGATCCTGAAATTAAAAGTAAAGATCTAAAAAAAAAAATAAAATAAAGACCAAAACTGGACAAATCACCTCCATAAAACACACCCTCCTCATCTTTTAACCAATAAGATATCCAAAAGATTTCTCACACCAAACACTGAAAACTAGGAATAAAGGTGGAAAAAGAAAAAAAAAAAACCCTGCAAATACTAATAGATATACCCAAAGTTCACATATTAGAGATCACTATTCTAGAATCCATGAAAAAGAGGGGCTCCTAGCCCTCTACTCAAAAACAATGTTTTCTTACTTTACCTATAATTTATATGTAAGGTTCGTGATATAGTTTGGATCTGTGTCTGCCCCCCCGCCTCCCGCCAAATCTCATGTCAAATATAATCCCAAATGTTGGAAGTAGGGTCTGGTGGGAGGTGATTGCATCATGGGATGGTTTCTCATAAATGGTTTAGCACCATTCCCTTGGTGCTGTTCTTGTGATAATGAATCAGTTCTCAGGAGATCTTGTTTAGAAGTGTATAGCCCCATTCCCACCCTTCCTCCTGCTCTAGTCATATGACATGTCCGTTCCCCTTTCACCTTTTGCCATGATTGTAAGTTTTTTGAGGCCTCTCCACAAGCCACGCAGATGCTGCTGTACTTCCTGTACAGCCTGCAGAAGTGAACCAGTTAAATCCCTTTTCTTTATAAATTGTGCAGTCTCAGGTTTTTCTTTGCAGTAATATGAGAATGGCCTAATAACAATGTGTATTAGAATTCTAAGCCACCTTAGATTAAAAATAAAAGGCAGGAGAGCTCCTCTATAAGCAATTATAAAGAGAGCAAGGAAGAATGAAGTAAAATATAAACAGTAGCGATAGGAGTTAAAAAATAAGTGATTACAGATCAGCCGTCATAAGATCAAATATTTGTCAATCCTTGAGTAATATGTGAGGACATAATTACATGAAGTGGCTAAAATATAATCCCTATGCTTTAAGAAAACAGAAAATGATGCACTGAATTTATTAAATATTCCCATTCAGAAATGAATTGAAATATAAAAGTTTATGTACTGACAATATTTAGCCCTTAGCTACCTACAAACCGTAGCTTTGTGGAATGGGTTGCTCCTCAAAAATTCCAGGTGGATTGCTGAAGCATAGTTCAGGTCTATAAACATTAATTGATTGATTACTATGTGCCAAAAGTGAGATGTACAAAAATGGATGATATATTGTTTCTATTCGCAGGGAGCTTAGACCGTGTGTGAGATAGGCAAAAAGCAGACAATTATAACAACATATTTTGATAGCTGTGGGCAAGGGGTCACTGGGAACTCAGAACAGGAGTGCTTAGTCAAGACTTGAGAATGAATGGAAATCTGTGAGGGAAGAGAAGGAAAACAAGACATGAAAAGAAAAAAAAAAAATAAAAAGGAAAAGATCAGCCATTCTATTTATTTCTTGGGTTCCAGAAACTAACGCTTCAAAACAATTCAATACTATTGAATAAAGGTGACAATTAATATGCTGTATTATTTTACATTTGAAATTAGCAATGAACTTAACTCTGTCCTTGCTCTTTATTTCAGCTTAGTTTAGACTTGATTTTTTTTAAAAAAGCACAGGATTTTAATTACAGAGTTAGAAACCCAAAGTTCAAGTTATTTTGTAGGGCTGTAGCCTTGGACAAGTCACTTAACCCTGAGGCTCGGTTTTTATATCTATAAAACGAGGCTAATGAAAAGAATGAGAGAAGGTAGAGTCCAATGATTTGTTAATAATAAAATGTTACATATGCAAAAAGGATCTCAATTTTATTACTTATTTTCTGGCCTGGAAATGTAGGATATTTTGATCTTTTGGTTGCAAGTTACAGAAAAGCCAATAATTCAAACTGCTTAAACAATAAGAATATTTGTTGTCCACGAGCACTAAGGTCATCATTCTAAAGAGTTCAGGCCCACTTCCCTGCCAATCTTTTGTCCTGGCCTTCCTCTGCAAGGGGATGGTGTATCCTCAGGAAAGTAGTAAGATGACTGGCAGTTCTAGACTTCACCTCCATGAGCAACAATGTGCAGAAGAAAGGAGGTTGGCATATAGAAGGTCTCAGAAGCTCAAGTACAACTTTTCCCAAGAACCCCATGGAAATTCTTCCTGAATTTTATAGATCTCCAAATGGATCACACGGCCAGTCCAGAACCAAACACTGGCAAGGCGGATAGCATTATCCTTAGACAAGTCAGGCTTGGAGTTTGAGTAGGCAATGTTTCTCTTAAGGTACATGGGTTTTGTGGTTGAGGAATAAATACTTGCACGACAAATTCTGTCAGGAAAAAGGGAGGGGAAAAATGAATGATGAATAGATGACAAAAAGCATTCCCCAAAGCCATAATGGTAAATGCAATTCCCTTTTTTTTTTTTAAATTAGAAAACAATATTAGTTACTAGAAATATTGGCACAACTTTTAAATTATATAAATATCCATACATATTCACATAACCTGTACACATAATCAGATTGAAATTACAGTAAAAATACATTTTCCATGATAGAACCAATTTCAGCTATTATACCAAAGGAAACAATCCAGTAATTTTGAGGCAGAAAAAAAAGCATGGGCTTTGTTAGACAAATATGAGTTTAAATTCTAGTTCTGTAATAAATTAGACATGTGATCTTGGGCAATTTAGAGACATTCCAACCCTCTTCACAGTAAAATGAGAATAAACTTACTTAACATATTGAATTGCTATAAAATAAAATAAAATGACATAATATGAAAATACTCGTCCTTGCACTAAAGTACTGAATAATTATTAGTTCGTGTCTTATGAGCTGCCTTTTTTTCCTCCATCCCCAGTGCTTCAAGGTATCAGTTTAGTTCAAATAATTAAAATCTAAAAATATTTTATGGTACATACTTCTTATATGTGCTAATTTAGGTGCTGGGTATCTCAAAAGGTTAGAACATGATTCTTGTGATCAAAAGGCTTTTGATTGAATACATGACACAGATGTCTCAATAGTCGACTTGACAACAAAACAGGATAGAAAAGTTCTGAACCTGCTAGAAGTAGACAGCAGCCAGGCCCCTCTTTTCTGCACTTCTAGACTAGTCATTTTCCCCTCTGTGGCTGAGTGCCATATTTCCTCTGTGAGCACACCATATAGGCTGCCATTGCCCTGTTCCTACAGTGCGGATGATTTGTCTGCAACCAGTTTCCTGTGGTTTCCTGAGTAGAATCAAAGACACCTGACAGGGCAACATCTGCTCTCAGGCTGTGCAGCTGCAGGGCTCTCCCATTTGGATACTAGGACAGGAAATCATATGTGAGAAATCTGCTCTCTTTTTTAGAGACAAGGTGCATTCAGGAGGCCTGTCAACTAGATTGTCTACAAAATTCGGCTGAGGCCCCCAACATGCCAATTGGTCTTCACTGAGACCCTCTGAATAACAGACATTAATGAACCAGAGATGAGGAAGACCTGGACCCTGCTCTCAAGTGGCTCATAATCACATTTATGTTAATTATAGGATGCATACCAATAACTGCATAATGAGAATATGAAAATGGTAAAGTGATAACATTTTCATTTGCATAGCACTGTAAAATTTTATATACTTCATCTCCTTTCTCTTGAGATATGGGCATGTGTTTTTGGATTTATTTATTCAATAAACTTTTACTGAGCCCCTACTTTGTGCTATCAGGGAATATAAAAATAAATATGTTAGATATTCATTTGCTTATTTACTAATTTATTTGTATATGTCCTTCCAAAAGGGACCTAAAACATAAATAAATTTTGGTCCTTTATTACTAAGAGATGAGGACAATGTTATTCTTGGTTTATGGTAGAGAAGTAAAGGTTATGTGAACTGTAAATTAAGTCATCTTGGTATATTTGGCTGTAGGGTCTTCTGCTAACTCATTGTTCTCTCTTTTAAAATACTTGGCTACTAAGAAGGCTATGAAAGGTTACACAAAGATTATCTTCCTTCAAGGAAGCTAGAACAAATTTATGGTATAAGTCTCATTAGCTCGAAAGACAGAGGCTGGGTATCGTTGCTCATGCCTATAATCCCAGCACTTTGGAAGGCCAAGGAGAGAGAATCGCTTGAGACCAAAAAATTGAGACCAGCCTGGACAAAACGGCAACACCCCATCTCTAATAAAATAATTTAAGAATAAATAAATAAGTAAACAAATAAATGAAACAGAGATGGTAGAGAAATACTTGAGATGATCTTTCAAGCTTTATAACCCACCCTCCCTTACATGTTCACTAGCCTCAGTCAACTAGAAGTTTTTTGGTCTTTCAGCAAACCCTGATCTTTCCTGACTCAAGGCTTTTGTTCAAACTGTCTCACTCACCTGCAATGTCTTCCTCATGTCCAAACAAACAATCTAAAAGTTCTCTACACAGTTACAGTGAAAACACATTTTGCAAGTTCTAAATCAAATCAAGGAATAGACCTGATTATAACTGACATCTAGAAGCTTTATAGCCAACCCTAGGATATAAATATTATCATGTGCTGCCAATGTTTTGATCAATAAAAACTGCATGTAAGATGGTGATCTCATAAAATTATAATACCATATTTTGTACTTTTTCTATGTTTATATATGTTTAGGTATGTAAATACCATTGTATTACAATTGCCTACAGTATGCAGTAGAGCAACATGCTGTACAGGTTTGTAGTCAAGGAGAAATGGGTCATACCATGGAGCCTAGGTATATTGCAGGCTACACCATCTAGACTTGTGTAAGTACGTTCTATGATATTAGGACAACAGTGAAAATGCCTAATGATGCATTTCTCAGAACATATCTGTCCCGTTAAGTGATGTATGGCTGTTTTTGTACAATCTCTATTTAAAAAAAAAAATAAGGAAATTAAGCCTTAGAGTTAGTTCCTCCCAGGCAGAAAGTTAATCTCAGGCCCTTTGGAGCCCCCCTGCTGTTGATTTCCTCTACATGTTTAGAACTATAGTAGCATGTCCTAAAGTTGAATTTAGCATGTCCTAAAGTTGAATAAAGCAGAATTTTTACAGTAATCCCTGTAAGGCAGGGATTATTGCCTGTTTTTCTCACCTGCTATATCCAAAATACTTGGAAGAGTGCCTAGCATACAGTAAGTTCTCAGGAAATATTTGTGTTTTTTTAATGATTTCAGAATTTAATAATACATTTCTATACAATTTGGCTCCTAAATATATGCCATCTTTTTCATTTGCCACAAAAAACCACTCACTTGTTCCAACAGTAAAGGAAACCTGTTAGATTTATTTAAAGAGAGTAGGCTTTGTTCTGTACTTTTTTTTCCTTCAACTTTTATGTTAAGTTCTAGGGTACATGTGCAGGATGTTCAGGCTTGTTACATAGGTAAATGTGTACCATGGTGATTTGCTGCACAGATAATCTCATCAGGTATGTATTAAGTCCAGCAACCAAGAGCTATTCTTCCTGAATATTTGTTGAATGAATTATTAAATAAAGATTTATTTAATCAAACTGATTTCTGTAAGTACACTGAGGAAGATAAAAAGTGAGGTTTGAAGTCAGAGTCTGACCCTAGATCCCACAACTTTGTTAAGATTTGAGGTTTGGCATAGGCCCGTACACGTTTTTCTATTGCTGAGTTTATAAAGAAAAATCTTTGTTTGAAACTTATTTAAAACTTTTCCCAAATCTATTTAAAACAAACTAAATATCATGTATAAATTATATCTCAATGTCTTTAACAGTTAATTAAAAAACTATATACCAAATTATACTCTTTTGTTCATGACAGAATTAACTCTGCTGAGAGAGTATACACTTCTGAAACTATCCTATCATCATTTCCCAGTTTTATCACACCGATCAAGGTGTTTAACATAGGCTGCTTTTCATTGACTTTATAATGATATAAAGTTGAACGACAAACCACAGAAAGTCAAGGATTTCAAATCACATCTGGACTGGATACTAGGATGATATGTGTAATTTATGATCTTACCACCTGATTGAGTGCAAAATTGTTAAGAAAGATCCCTAAGGTAATCCAATTTGTTTTTAGTACCTAATTAACACTTCCCAGTGGTTTCTGGATGGGATAATTGAGAAATGTAATGCTTATAAGATTGAAATCAGGCATTGAGGTATCCAATTAAGTCAAAAATTTCTCTGTTATTGGCAATGTATTTAACTGATGGCAGAGATAGCATTAGAAAAAAAGAATGGAGTAGATATTTAGGAAAAAGAAGACAGGTAGCTGAATTATTTGCACTTTTAGAGGAATTGATGGCAAATACAAATTCGACTCATATCACAATTACATTCTGGAGGGAAGAATATACAGACTCAAAGTTCCAAGTCAGAAAGGATGACTCAAAGAGACCATGGGAGAGATACTACTAACATTAATTAAGTGCCTAGGTCAGATACTGTTCTAATAAGCATATGTGCTTTATCTCACTTAATCCTCAAAAGAACAAATACGAGGTGCATATATCACTATTTTAATTATTTTATATGACGAAACCGAGGTTCACAAAGCTTTTAAGATTTCAAGCAGCAAGAAAGTGACAGTAATTGGTATTATTGTAAAAACTGTAGGCATTGTTTATGATAATTTAGGAGTGCAAAGGCCAGGTTTGGAACAGGTACCCTGCTAAAAAATAAATAGATAAATAAATAAGTAAAATAAAATAAATAAGTAAATAAACAAACCTCGCCCAGGCTATTATATCCTGGAGAGAACCTGACACAAACATAAAAAAAGGAGCTTGGAATGGTAGTTCTCACTCTCTTTCTCTGTGCAGTGACATACATGGAAGAAATCACAGCATTCACATACAGTCACAATTTCCTGGGCATCCTCAGATCACATGCTACAGCATAGCAAAAATCGGCTGTGGTTAACATGCAATTCTATGAACACTACAACTCAAGAAAGCACACAGAGAGGTAAAATAACTTTTATTTTCCTGATATTCTTAAATAAACTCGAATTTGTTTTTTAAGTAAATAAATAAGTGCTTCATTAGCAACAAATTGCAATTGATCACAAAGCAGTAATGTGTAGCAATCTTATGTTTGAAAGTTGCCTAGAAGAGATTAGGATGCCAGGTAGAAAATTAAAAACCATGGATTTGCAAAGAAAAAATTAGATCAATTGATTTTTCTTTCCTTGATTTGACTGGTAGGTTACAAGAATAGAGGATGCGGTAGCTCTCATTTACTTTGTTTTTAGCAAGTGTTGTACTATTTCACACTACATTCTTCCCCAATAGCAAGGTAATAGGGAATATCTTGGCTGAACCACTGGAAGGTAGAAGATGGCCAAGTCCAGGGAAATATTCAAAAACTCAAATCTTCCACTGCCTAGTTCAGCAAAAAGGCTATCTTATGTTGTGGAGAAAGCATGGGGTTTAGAATCAGGTGATTTGTATTCAAGTTCTTTTGGTCTTATTTGCCTGGCTTTCTAGCCTTGGATCACTTAATCTCTTTACTTCACTTTCCTTCATTCACTTAAGTATATTTATTGAAGACCTACTATTTGCTAGACATGGTTGTAGGTGCTGAGGATATAGTGGTAAAAAAGACAAAGTTCTGCTTTCACAGAGCTTACATTCTAATGAAAGAAACAGTCAAACTATGAAGCTGTAACTATTTACATAAAATATCAGGTAGCAATAAGTGCTGTGAAAATAACTTTTTTTTAAACTGTAGCAGTGTAAGAAGAGGGAGTAGAAGGTCGTATATGGACTATTTTAGATAAACTACTCAAAGCGGCCTTTTTCAGGAAGGGGTATTTGAACAGAGATCTGAAAAGGAAGAAGTAAGAAACATTTATTTTTTTCCACCAGAAGTTATTAGCAAATGAGTCAACAGTAATCACAAAGATTCTTAGGCAAGAATAAACTTGGCTTATTCAAGAGACAGCAAAAATGTCACTGTGGTGACAGCAAGAAAGGAGAGAAGAGATACAGATTAGTCTGTGTATGTTGGAAAGCATTTGAAGCCAATTTCCCTTTAAAATAGACCTTTCTGGCCATTGGATAAAGATGTGACTGTATAAAGAAAGGAGTGGAAACAGAGAGATAAGTTAGGAAACAAATTCCATAGTGTAGGTGAGAGATAATGGAGGTTTGAACTAGTAGGTAGGCACAGACATATGTACAATGGTAACAGAAGTGAGAAGTAGTCATATTTTTTGTACTTTGAATATAGAGCTTATAGGATTTTCTAGCAGGTTGGTGGTAGGCTCTGAGTAAAATAAGCAGTCAAAGATTAATTTATGGTTTTGGCCTGGGAAGATCCTAAAGCTGAGGGAAATGAAGAATTTTATTTTTATGTGATAAATCTAAAGTGACTATGGGATATCAAAGCAGAGATATATACAGTTATGTATTCACATAGGAGGTCAGGAAAGAGGTAGAAACTGGAGATGGAATTTGGGAGTTATAAGAATGTGTAAGTTATTTAAATTATCTAAAGTCATGGAATGGGCTTGACGGAGTGAATGAGCATCCCTAGAAGGCTAAGCCTTGGTCAACAGTGATACTTAGAGACTAGAAGAGCTGGAAAAGTCAAATAGAAAGATTGAGAAACAGTGGCCAGCAATGTAGGCACTAAATCAGATTTCACTGTACTACAGGCTAGTGAAGAAAGTTTCAGGAAAGGATAAGTGATCAACTAGATAGGGCATCGCTGAGAGGTAGAGAAAGATGAGAACTAAGAATTGACCAATGCGTTTTGCAAAGTGGAGATCATGAGGGATGGACTGAAGCTGCTTCAGTGGAGCAGCAGGGAGAAAAGCTTAACCAAAGTGGGTAGAGGAAAGAAGAGGTAAGAAAATGGATAACCTTGAGTACAGACTACCCCTTTGATGAGCTTTGCTAAATAGGAGGACAAAAATATGGGAAGGTGTAAAAAAAATTAAGATAGTAATTCTATTTACCAGCAAACAGTATTTTGAATATTAAACGAGTGGATGTAGAAGATCTTTATGAACTCCAAAGCACTATATAAATATGTTATTTTGTGATAGGAAGGATCGGTAAAGAAAGGAAATGAAGCATATTGAACAGTATCCTTTATGACATTGAACTTAACTGCCTTATCCTGTATGTTTTGAAGTGGATGTTTTCTTTACTTTTTAAAAATTATTATTTTTTTAAACTTTTTAAAATTATACTTTAAGTTCTAGGGTACATGTGCACAACGTGCAGGTTTGTTACATATGTATATATGTGCCATGTTGGTGTGCTGCACCCATTAACTCGTCATTTACATTAGGTATATCTCCTGATGCTATCCCTCCCCCCTCCCCCGTCCCCACAATAGGACCTGGTGTGTGATGCTCCCCTTCCTGTGTCCAAGAGATTTCATTTTTCAATTCCCACCTATGAGTGAGAACATGTGGTATTTGGTTTACTTTTATATAATAATGCATCTGCTAGAATAAAATAATCTGGAAATGTTTGAGTAAATGATCTTATTGAATAGATAAGTAGCAATTACATATTGTGCATTGGGGGAATCTGGAACTTAGAAAAGCTTTCAAATAAATTATACAATATATGTTTTATAGGGAAGTTAAGTTCATTAGGATCTTGGTTGAAAAAATAAATAAAATAGCAAAACCATGGAGACAGCAAAAAGATCAGGGGTTGCTAGGAGTTGGGAGGCTGGAGTTTGACTAAGCAGGGAACAATGGAATTTTAAGGCAGTCAAAATACTCTTTATAATGCTTTAATGATGAATAAATGTCATTACAAATTTGTTGAAACCCACAGAATGTGCAATACCAAGAGTAAACCTTAGCGTAAACTGTGGACTTAGGTGATTATGATGTGTCAAGGTAGATTAATCAATTGTAACAAATTTACCATTCTGGTGGGGAATGTCATTAGTATAGGAAACTATGCATCTGTGGGGGCTGGAGTATATGGGAAAGTCTCTGTAACTTCCTCTTAGTTTTTCTGTAAACTAAAACTACTCTAAAAAATAAAGTCCAAATATGAATAAAATAAAAGGCTTAGCTAATTCATGGGATGTTATGAGAAAATAATCTACTTGTACTAAAAATCCCAAATTTTTGCAGCTTCTCCAACATATCTTTCACTATCATAATCAAGGTCAAAGCAGCAAGCTAGATTTAAAATAACACAAACTTTAAAAATGTAAGTTTGAAAAGACTGGAAGAGCCCTAGATGTTACAGTGAATGTCTTGAAGGTCATAGTTAATCACAAATTTGTTTTGAGTCAGAGAAAACTATTAACCCAAGTAAGTTCTGCACAGAACTTGGTACCAATACATTTTTGTAGAAAAAAAGGCATCAATAAATTTTTGCAGAATGTTACATGAATAGATGAATCTTTCCTTACTGACAAGATAAAATTTTCTGATCACCTATGTTGATTTCTGGGCTGGGCCTGTGGTTCTGGACACTTCATTTCATAGTCAAGGAGATCTTCAGCATGCATATATATGTGTGTATATATACATGTATAAAAATATATATGTATATATGTGTATAAAATATATATGCATGTGTGTGTGTGTGTGTGTGTGTGTGTATATATATATATATATATATATTTTTTTTTTGAGACGGAGTCTCGCTCTGTCACCCAGACTGGAGTGCAATTGCATGATCTTGGCTCACTGCAAGTTCTGCCTCCTGGGTTCACGCCATTCTCCTGCCTCAGCCTCCTGAGAAGCAGGCGCCCGCCACCACGCCCAGCTAATTTTTTGTATTTTTAGTAGAGACGGGGTTTCACTGTGTTAGCCAGGATGGTCTCAATCTCCTGACCTCATGATCCTCCCACCTCAGCCTCCCAGTGTGCTGGGATTACAGGCATGAGCCACCGCGCCCAGCCCAGCATATGTCTTTTACCCAGACTATCTAAGGTAGGTCAACAGATATTGTGGAAACTGTCTAAAAACAAAAAAGAAACCTGACCAATTTTCAATATATGCTAGGGTGAAAATACAGGTCACTTTTAGTATGAGAATTAGGTATGTCAGTCAATATATTATAGTGAAAGTTTATTGTTCCCTTCAAATTATAATTTGCAATAAAAATATTAATTTTAACTAGATATGTAAAAATGATTCTAATAGAATGACTGGCATACTTCATCAGTATATAAAATTTCCAAAAAGATTATAAAATTCATTAGGAAACATGTTGTGGTCAAGGTATAAAATGCTATGATGGACTATTGAGTAAAGCTGGGGCTATGCGGGACTCCTTCAAAAAATCATAAAAAATTTAAAACATCATACATTTTCAAAATGGAATATGTATTTGTAACTAACTTGTAATAATTATAATTAAAGAATACTTTTCTATGCCTTTGTTTTCTAGGCTCTGTGGAAGGCTTTGTTATAGCAGCATAGGAGAAAGAAGCAATAAGTGGTTGTAAAGTCTCTTGCAAACACAAAATGTTATGTAAATTCTAAATAGAAATAACTTTTGAGAGACCAGGCATGGTGGCTCACACCTGTAATCCCAGCACTTTAGAAATAACTGCGGAAGAGAGCATTTTCCTTCAAGAGCATGAATACACCCAAGCTATTGACTATGTTTATACGTGATGTGGAGAAAAGAGAAAAACTCTGTAAGCAAACAGACCTGGGCTTGCACCTCTAGTTCCACCACTTCCTAGGTGTGTTTAATTGGGTAAATTGCTTAAATTTTCTGGAAAAATACAGATAATTCCACTTATCATAGAAGGTTGTTAAGAGAATTAAATGTAATATTATGTGTAGATTCTAGTATACACAAAGTGGATACATAACAGTTACAATTTTTCTTTCTTCTTCTCTGAGTAAACCAAGCTTGTCCAACCCCAGCCCAACACAAATTCATAAACTTTCTTAAAATATAATGAAATATTTTTGTGATATTTCTTAATTTTTGTTTTTTAGCTCATCAGTTACCATTAGAGTTAGTGTATTTTATGTGTGACCCAAGACAATTCTTCTTCCAGTGTGGCCCAGGGAAGCCAAAATATTGAACACCCCTGGTTAATTTCCCCTAAAACTGATGAGAGATACTACTATTACAACCCTCCAATGAGATAAATGGATGGAAGGGGCATCAGCCTACAGCAACTACCAGAATCATAATTCCTGGTGTATGTATTTAGTTTTTTATAGACATCCTCAATCCTTAAGTGCCCTAAATGATAATGAACTAAGAATGATGATCGTTACGTAACAATGGGCAAGTCTTTCTCTACTCTGAAATTCTCCTCTTTTGTGCTTAGGAGGAATGAGCTAGATTAGTGCTACTCAGTGTGGTCTTTGGATGAATACCAGTCTGCAAAACTGTTTGTTTCCCATCTACTGCAAAGTATTGAAAATGAAAGTAAGCATTTAGAGACTTTTATAATAATTTAACCAAGTAAGTATATATCTTTTGAAAAAAAAAAAAAAAGATTGTATTTTGTATGTTTTTGGTTTATTTCCACATTTCACTTCTCCAGTAATTCATTTTTCATGCGTTTTACAAAAGTATTAGTCTGCAGTAGACTGTACATTTAAACACACACACACACACACACCTTTTATCACAAAAAGTTTGAGGAACATTGGACAGATAATCACTTAAGCCCTGGTACTCTACAAGAGTATTCTCTGTCCATGTTGCCTGAGGCTGACCAATTCCAGAGGAAGATAAGGTGTTCATTGCCTAATGTCCTCCAAAGAGGCACCTCCTCTCCATCAAAGATAAGGAAGCAGAGGATGATGATGGTGATGATGATGATTTTAATGACTAACAGTTCCTGAGTGTTTACCAGGTGTTAACCTCTTTACATGCATTATCTCATTTAATCCCTTACTGTTTTTTAATAGTAATTTAATACAATTTTAAATTCTATTAAATGCCATTTAATAGAATGAGGTAACTAAAGCCCAGGAAGACACAAACGGCTTTACTTATATTTGATTCCAAATCCTATATGTTTCCCACTTGCCATGTTGCTTCCAATAATACTGTTTTCCCAAGAAAAAACTGCTTGCCATTAGCCAAGTCTATCCCGTGCAGCATGGGGGATCACCTGGTAACATCAGCAAACCTGTGAAGTCTCAGCCAAAAAGGCATGCCTCTTGTTCTAATACCATGGGAATTCCCCTTTAGCCTAACCAGCAGAAGTCAACTAAAATCATAGAGCCTCAGGATTGAAAAGTATCTTAGGAATAATCTACAAGCTCTATTCCAATGGTTGGGTCATTGCCATAACATACTTTACAACTGGTTACCAATTGTAGATCTGAATATCTCCAGCTACAGGAACTTACTACACACAGAGGTAGCTCATTCTCAGTATAGCCTTATAATCTAATAATGTTATTCTTTTGGTTAAATTAATCTGAGATCTTTCTCTTTGTAATTGTGCTGTTTTGGGCACAATTTTATTGTGTGGAGCCATGCAGAACAATCATGTAGAATTGTTCTACTTTGTAACAACAAGCTGTGTATCTGGATTTTTTACAGGAAGCTGTAGAGTTATTAGAACTTGAGTTGAATTCTGGCTTTTAATATTTAGATATGACCTGAGACAAACTATTTACCCTCATCAATGTTGTCTGTAAAATGAGGACAATAATCCCAGCATCACTTGAATGTCATGATAATTAAATAAAAGATTATATCAAATAAAAGTACATGGTAGGTACTTTTAAAAGTTTGTTGAACTGGTTCCTTTATATTTTCTCATTGTTTTACTCTTCTGAACACTGTTTTCTGATACTGATTCATTCTGTCTATTTCTTACCCTATAGACTTCTCCCCTAGGCCACTTTAGGAATTCAAATTTGTATTATTTTAAATCATACCATAAATGACCATAATATAGCAAGATGATATTTAGTCTACAAAATGTTTTCATGTTCTGATTCAAATTAATATCACATAAATCCTATGAACCTAGAAGAACATATTAACATTTCATAGGTGAGGAGTTGAAGATCTTTATTCTTTATAAACAAGGTAATGTAGATTCACTAAGTTGCAAGCTCCTACAGGTTACTTTTCTACAAAATACACAATCTATTTATGTATTTATTTATTTATTTATTTATTTATTATTTTTTGAGACAGAGTTTCACTCTGTCACCCAGGCTGGAGTGCAGTGGTGCGATCTCAGATCACTGAAACCTCCACTTCGTGGATTCAAGTGATTTTCATGCCTCAGCCTTCTGAGTATTTGAAACTACAGGCATGAACCACCACGCATGGCTAATTTTTGTATTTTTAGTAGAGATGGGGCTTTGCCATGTTGGCCAGGCTGGTCTTGAACTCCTGGCCTCAATCTACCCACCTTGGCCTCTCAAAGTGCTGGGATTACAGGCTTGAGCCACTGCACTCAGCCCTAACTTATTAATTCTAAAGTAAGTAATCATTATGCAAAAGAAAGGGCAAAAAGTCCCCATAAGCATTTAGCAAATTGGATTCATTACCAAATGGTACAGGTTTACCAATAGTCTGGGGTTTGCCTCTCCTTAGGGGAGAGAAAGACAACCTGGCAAACAAGTGTTTCAGACACAATCAACTCTTTAATCTCTGCTTCTAATTGTGATGTGATGATCTGTGCTTCTTTTGCAGCATTCTCCTTAATGAGTTAGCAGCAACCCCACAACACTGTGCACACCTTCATTACTATACATGTAACTCTGTATTTAAATTATTTTTTAACCACCTCTTCTGTGGCATTATGAGTACTTGGGTTATAGGGACAATAACTTATTTTTCTCTGCAGTCCTGTTTGTACTAATATGAACAGGAGACAGGGAAATACTGAGTAGAAAAGGGCAGTTCCCCAGCAAAGGTGGAATGATGTGGCAGAGAAAGAGAGGAGGAGGGATGTCTGGACACTGAGGGGAGTTGGGCCGGGACGGCTGGAGCAGAGTCTGGCCACTATGTGACCAACTCCAGGGGAAGACCACCTTCCCACTCCATTCCCCTCTTCCTGCTCCCCATCCATCTCACTGAGAGCCACCTCCACCACTCAATAAAACGTGGCACTCATCCTTTGTGCCCACATGTGATCTGATTCTTCTGGGACACTGGGCAAGAGCTCAGGATACAGAAAGCTGTCACGTGGCCCCCTGCCCTTGTGATAAAGCAGAGGGTCCATTGAGCTGACAACATACAAGGTGTCTGAAAATGGCATAGATGAAACAGCTTGGTAACACTAGGGTTGCAGGCATCCACCCCAAACTAAGTAACACCTTAAACCAAGCTGGCCAATCAGATTCTCTCTCTTGGGATTTTAGAATTGAAGCAATGCATTTTCACCTGTGATGGTGTAATGGTTAATACTGAGTGTCAACTTGATTGGACTGAAGGATTCGAAGTATTGTTCCTAGGTATTTCTGTGAGGGTGTTGCCAAAGGAGATTAACATTCATGTCAGTGGACTGGGAAGGGCAGACCCACCCTCATTCTAGGTGGGCACAATCTAATCAGCTGCCAGCATTAAAATAAAAGCAGACAGAAGAACATGGAAAGACTAGACTGACTAAGTCTTCTGGCCTCCATCTTTCTCCCATGTTGAATGCTTCCTGACCTTGAACATCAGACTCCAAGTTCTTCAGACTCCAGTCTTCTTTTGGACTCTTGAACTTACACCAGTGGTTTGCCAGGGGCTCTCAGGCCTTCGGCTACAGACAGAAGGCTGCACTATTTGCTTCCCTACTTTTGAGGTTTTCGGATACAGACTGGCTTCCTGGCTTCTCAGCTTGCAGAGGGCCTATTGTGGTACTTCATTTTGTGATTGTGTGAGCCAATTATAATAAACGCCCCTTCCTATATCCATCTATCTTATCAGTTTTGCACCTCTCTAGAAAACCCTGAATAATACAGATGGTCACTTAAACATAATCATAAAAATGTTTTATTTCTTGGTTTCATTTCATTTCTGAGGGCCCATCCTGTTCTTCAGTCCCATCATTCACATGTATATTTATATAAAAAATGTCTTTTGGCTTGATCTAAACATAGTTGGGTTTGTTACTTTGAACCAAAAGTATATATTATTTCAATTACTTATTTTCATTTATAGAAACATCATATTTGAAAACAAGTAGGGCCTTCATCATATCCAACCTTCATATTTTAGGTAACAAATAAAAATATAATTGCTAAAGATTTCATTTAAACATTGTTATTACACTTGCCAAGTGTCCAAAAGAATGTCTAAAAAATTAAGAATACACAATTTTTGACATCTTAAGTCTTCATGTATTTCCTTTTATCTTCATGGTACTTTGCACCAGGTCTTACATGGTAGGTGTTCAATAAAAAATTATTAGTTAATACAATGTTTGGAATGTGAGTATAATAATTGTTGACAACTTAATTTATTACAATCCCCTTCCTGCATTTTCCTGCCTAAGAGGATTTAAAGCAGCTCCTAAAGGACAAGAGCTTAGGTTGGGCCAGAGGGAGATAAATGCAAGAAAACTATTCATGTAAGTTAATGTAGTTTTTTGCTTTGTTTCAAAATTTGACTACAACAAGCATAGAGAGGCAAGGATTTCCCTTTTTCTCTCTTCTACTTCTTTTCCAAAACCCTGGTACTACCTTCCAAAAGAAATTTCATATTGGAGATCCTGTGTCCATTCATTTAGTCATTCATGTATTTATTTAACTAATATTTATTGAATGTCCATGTGCTAGTCAGAGAAACAGGTACTTGAGATACAAGCCAGAGATGAGGATTGTTCCTTCCAACAGAACATTCACAGTGAGGATCTAACAGTAAGTGAGTAATTTCAGTAAAACATACTAAGGGCTGTGTTGGGAGAAGTACATAATCCTATGGGATGAGGCAGGGTGAAATCTAACCAGGACACAGATGCATGGAATGTTTCTTAAAGAAAATGTTGAACTTAATATCCAAACTGAAAAAAGTATTTTATAACAATTCTCCTTGCCCAAGGCCCTCACAGACATGCTATTCACTCTGCAGAATATTCTCCCCATTATGACTTGTGCCCACAGCATTATTTGACCAATTTATTTGGCTAATTCCTATGCAATCTTCAGGACAGAGTCTGTATCTGTCTATTCACTGCCACATTTCCACACTAGCAAAGTGCCTACTCTAATATATGAACTCGACAGAATTTCTAAAGGTAAATAATGTTTAATAAATCACACTATATTCTAATTACTAATAGTTGGTTTACATGACTAGAGCCTTC
This sequence comes from Macaca mulatta, assembly GCF_049350105.2. Taxonomy (NCBI): domain Eukaryota; kingdom Metazoa; phylum Chordata; class Mammalia; order Primates; family Cercopithecidae; genus Macaca; species Macaca mulatta. The sequence goes on from NC_133419.1 coordinate 85,303,885, forward strand.
TCAAGGGCACTAATGGTTTCATTTCCTCACTCTCAGCAGGACTTGCCTCTTTCTATTCTTTGACATAAACCAGACTCTTCATGCTAATCAGGATGGGAGTGTATCATAAGTCCTTGTTGATACTCACATTCCATCTCTTGAGTTTAATCAACTTCCATTTACCTATCTGTTTGCTTCTTAGTCTTGGTATTGCTGTTTCCTTCATCTCTCACCCTCATTTGGATCCATATTTCAATAATCACATTCTCTGCCCAACCCCTCTGATTGATGCTCTGGTTTGAACATAATACAATTCTGGCATTACCATCAGCATCTTCTCCTAGACACAGTTTCTCACTTATTCTATCTGGGGCCACGTAAACACAAAGTGTCCCCTGATGTGCCACGGCTCTGTACTTACCTCAACTTCTCAATTGGCTTCTCCCTCAGGAGAAGACAGAGGCTACACAAACATTCAGATGAGTGCCAGGTATACAGTAGTCATTCCACTTACTCAGAATAACTTTTTTAAAGCCATTAATTTTATAGTGGAATTCAATGTAAGAGTATTAACTGATCTATAAAATGTTTCACATATATTGTGTGAGATATATAACTTTATAATTTACCTCCTTCAAAATTTCTTAAGGAATTTAATAAACTGTGTTTGTTGAGGAGAGGGGCTGCATCAGCAAAAGCCAGGGAAGATTTTTACTTTATTCCATAATATTCTACCATAGATATTACTTAGATGCATTTATTATAAAATTTTCCTGGCTTACAATTAGTGTAGATTCTACCTAGAGAGCTTGCAGTTTATGCCCCTTTCAGTCAACATTACAAACCTGCAATTTCCTTTTATCTCACCATTTTATTGGCTCCCACAGGAGATACTGTGAGATAGTAAAAGAGCTGGAAATTACACTTGCAGAAAGAATGCTTTCCAAAACATGTTCTAGCACTGGACTCTTGATAATGTGTGGCAGGTGGAGGCAGGTGGCCAAATGTCCCTGACTCTAATTTTCCCCTATAGTTACTCTCTTTCTGTAGGTTGCCTCTAACTCTACTTGTCAAAAACAAGTATTCTTGTATACTTATTCTTCCATTTCAAATGTTTCCACTTGTATAAACACTTCAATTACTTCCCTCTATAAAGTTATGCAGTTGTTCTTGTCAATATTTTGAAGCACCTAACAATGAGAGTTAACATTTAGATAGTGCTCATTTTCTGCCAAGCACTGTTTTAAGCATTTTATAATAATAAATGGCTAATTTAATCCTCACAACAGTCCTATCAAGAAGACACTGTTAGTATCTCCATTTTAAAGAGAAAGAAACTGAGTTTGGAAGTTAAAGCAGGTAAGTCGTGAAGAATGAGTTCATAGATGTTAATGAGGTAAAGAAAGATATTCTACACAGACAGAAGAGCATATGTATACCATATATATGCATATATGGCATGAGGTTATGAAGCAGAATAGTATGGGTATTAATTTATGCAAAAATTATATTTTGAACATTGGCTACATTGTAGACACTGTGCTTAGTCTGGTATTCTGGGAGTAATGGGTAGCAAAGGAAAGAGAAAGTGCTACAAGCAGCTTACTGTTACTGGTAAGTAAAGATGAAAGGGGAAATGTAGGGAGGTTCAGTTCATGGAGGATGAATGTGTGTAATGCTAAGCAGCTTAGATTTGACCCAATAGGTTCTGGAGAAAACAAAGGAACTTTAAGAGAGGAAATAAAAAGATGGTTATATTTGTATATCCAATGGCAGGAAGTGATGCCTTCTTTCCTAAATTTCAAGAGTATTTTGTACCTTTCATATTATTTACCGTATTTTACCTTTTAGTATAAATTTAAACTGGATTCATGTTAAGTACCTCAAGGATTTTACGCTTCTAATAGGCAACAAACTTGACCACTAGGTTTTTGGATCCTGCATAAGGCCTAGAACAGACTGTACTTTGTACTCAAATGTGTTCAGTAAATGTATGCCAGATTGAATTAAATAGTCCCTGTTTCTACACCTGCATCAAACTCCTCCCTGAAAACTCATGTCCCTTTTTGTCTTAACAGGGTGAGCACAGGGACAAACTACTAATGACATAAGGGACATGCTACATTTGTAGTAGGTTAAGAAAGATCTCCTGGATAATTAGATATCTGATAGTATTGATCCAGCCTCTCAGAATTCTTCACAATAAGGTCTCCCCGCAACCAAACACTGCCTTCTCAAAATCCTGGATCATGTCCTGTCACATAGAAATTGGACAAACTCCTGAAAAATATCATTTTTAGGATCTACTGTTGAGTAATGTTTAGGTTTATGAGGAAAATATCACACATAGTTGAGCCAGAACAGATATACAACTTCCTTGCTGTTATCAGAAAGGTATAAAAATTATTTTGTCATACTCAGCTAATTTAAAACAATTTAAGCAACTCATTCTTTATCCTTCTACTGAAAAATAAATGAAGTTAAAAATCATAAAAATAATTTACATAAATAGGGTGTTCAGCATTCTAGGTCACTTCACTTTGGTGTAAGGTTTTTTTTTATAGCAATCAAAATAATTTATCTGGAGGAATTCTACCTTTTCCTGCCTTCCCTCACTAGTAAAACAATTTAATTCTATTATATCAAGCATCACCTCTTCTTGAAAATGTTTTCTCAAACTTTAACCCGCATGATGGTATTCATTCATAAAGTAATCTGTACACTCTCTGAAAGCACACTAACAAGCATTCCCACAATAGCTTCAGTTCACTTAAACAGACATTTAATGAAGTGCAATACTCCTTCTGTAGCGGCCTTTGCATCACCTAACTTATTTCTGACACATCCATCAGAGGATGAAGGAACATTGTGGAGATGAATGGTTGAATGGTATTTATAGACCACCGATCTCTATCAAATTGTAGTGTCATTTTAGCCTTCACAAGTGCAAAGATAATTAGTATGATACAGGAACTGATTGAAATTTTCTCTTCCTTTTCCAACCTAGGTGCTTTTCTATCTAGAGTAGATCAGGTGTCATAACACTGTGTACCCTTCTTCCTATTATAGTATGAGTAATTTTACATCTATTTGAAATTTGCATAAGTACAGTGACCATTCTTCTTTTTTCTTGCTTATCAACATTCAGGGGTAATATTCAAAATTGTTAGCAATTGGCCTAGCACAGTGACAAATCAATTAGAATGGATGCTGCCTAGAACACTATTTTGTTATGTACAAACAGAATATCAGTTCAACAACTGGCATAAGGTGGAGAACATAACAGCTCATCAGTAAATAATTGTTAAACAAATATGTGGATGAATAAATTAACTGACTCACTGGATCACACCTGTCTCACATTCAGCTTCAAATCATTCATTACTTTGGTGCTTTCATGGTATTTAATCATTCGCTTTTTAAAATCCCTACAAAGTAGGCACTATGCTTATTGTTTAGGGTAATTAGTAGGGGAGTAAAGGTAGTTAAATAGAAATAGCCCATGCTTTAAGATATTTATAGTCTTGCTTATAGTCAAGATGCTTATACTATGGGAAATGTTTTCATAAATAATCATAGAAATGAAAAGTATCAATGGCTTACTTTTGGGGATACTTGAGATTCAAAAATAGATCTGTTGGATTCCAAAGACCATGTGCATCTCACTATGTAAAACATTGGCTTTGGAATTTACACACCTAGATTTGAATCTCAGCTTCAGCATTACCTGGCATGTTGGATAATATTGGAAAAGTCATTAAACCATTTTCAGTCTCAGTTTTCTTATCTTTAAAAGAGGAGTAATAGTACCAACCTCTCAGAGTTTGAGTGAATTTTAAGTATAACCATCTTTTAACATATTTAGCACAAAGTATAATATACAGTAGATGCTGATTAGATATTAATCATTTCACAAATGCAAGTTAAGTGTATCTTATATTAGAATACTGGTATTATGGTGGTGATAAAACTACACCATTTTAAAGAAAATAAAATTATTAGCTTCTAAAATTTCATATTCAATTGGGCAAAGGCTTGAGAATCAGACAGACCCAGAGACAGTTATTCCATTAACTACCAGGTCTATGGCTTGGAGCATATTACCTAACATATTTGAACCTCTAATTCCTTCATTTTTATGAGTATATAGGATTTCTATGGGGATTTAAAAGAAAGAAGGTGCTCATGATACATTACCTGCTTCAAAATGCAATTTAAAATATGAGGAGCCTTAAAGGGTCCTGAGTAGAGAGATAATAAAGTCCTCACTTTCTATTTTAAAACTGAAATTAAGATTGTTCCTAACCTGGAACATGTTTCCTGTCAACATTTTTTTATTAAGCTATGTGATAGGATGATTGATTCCATTGGGAAACTTGTAGTGGATAAAACAGTCACAAGAGGTTCCCTATGCAGAAGTCTGAATGTGAAAAGAGATGTTTGGAGAAGCAGAATATTATTTGCTTAATAGCTGTACCTTGGTCCCCAGAGTAAGTAGCTTATATTCCTAGATAACAGGACTCCAAGACCTGAAGAAAGTCTTTCCCTAGTTGAGATACAGTAGATATTATTGACCTTGAGTTTCTCTCCCTTTGGCCTTCCGTTAAAACTCTGGCTACATGTATTATTAGGAGAAATCTAGTGCAAGGCAGACCTGTGCCTGCATTAAGAAAATGATACTGAAGTTATGGAAGGAACACAATAAAGAGAGGGACTTAATCTGAGTCTTAAGTCCTTCCACATCTCAGCAATGTTATGCTGGGCAAATGACCCTTCTTTTAAATCCTACTTTACTTCATCTGTTAAATGAGAATGCCAATGTTTCTAAGCTTAACAACTTTCAATGTATATTTACAAATAAAGTATGCACAAAGGAAAAGTACACACAAATAGATGATTCTTATCCTACCCCACGATGTCACTATTGCTCATTATGGCTATTTCAGTCTGAGCCATCTCGTTATTCCATAGCTTATGACTTGTTTGCTGTGTTTATGCTTATTTTTGAGTCATTTTTAAAACACAGCCAACCCTATAATGAAGTCATTTAATGCCACACTCACCATTAAATGTAAAATAATTAGTAAAGTTTTTTTTCATAAATGTGTATAATTTGTTACTTCAGAATGTCACTTCAGAAATTAAGAAATGGAATTTTAAAATAGACTATTTGATAGTACAGAATATTTGAAATAGTAATAACTGCCTGACTTGCCTAAAGGACTGTACAATATGTAATAGTACAAATACTTGGTAAAACAAAAAATATGACTGAAATATATTCATTGGTATGTCTATCCCTACATACAGTGCTTGGTGGATTCATTGTTATAGAGGAAGTAAAAGTAAAGGAGCCTGGAGGTAAAAAGTAGACATATCTATAAACCCTAGGACAAATTATAAACAACCAAAATTTTTGAAAAAAAAAGTAGATGATTATTAGAAATTGGTGGATTCTATTCCCTCTCCCCAGATTCCTGGGAGACCAGATGATCCCAGCAATCTCTCTAGCCCAGCTCCTCCCCTCTCCAAGAATCTCTCCTTCCCAGAAATCTCTCTCTAGGCCAGCTCCTCCCCTCTCCAAGATTTCTCTCTAAAGCTGGTTCTATCATTTAATGATGTTCCAATAAGAAAGAGAAGAGAAAAAAATATATTAATAATATTGTAGGGAAATACAGAAAAAGAAAACATCCTACTTTTGTAAAAATAATTTAAAATAATTAGAAGTGCCAGTGTCTTCAGATGAGTAGGAATCAATCAGTGCAAATTTTCTGACACTAAGAAAAATCTGAATGTAGTGATACCACCAAAGGCTCATACTAGCTCTCCAGCAATGATTCCTAATCAAAATGGAAATTCAGAAATGGTAAAGAATTCAAACTATGGATTTCAAGGAAGCTAACTGAGGTACAGGACAAAGTTAAAAATCTACACAAAGAAACTTCTTTTTAATTATTATTATTATTATTATTATACTTTAAGTTCTAGGGTACATGTGCATAACGTGCAGGTTTGTTACATATGTATACTTGTGCCAGCAATCTGGGAAATTAAAAAGAAGATAAGTATGTTTTAAAATATCAATCAGTTCCTCTGGAATTGAAAAAATCACTTAATGAATTTTAAAATACAATTGAAAGCTTCATCAACAGACTAGAACAATCAGAAGAAAGAATTTCAGGGCGTAAAGACTGGTTTTGCAAACTAACCCAGTCAGAATAATATATATATGTGTGTGTGTGTGTATATATATATACACACACACACATACACACACACACACACACACACACGTGTGTGTGTGTATAAAATATATATATTTTAATGAACAAATTCTCAGAGAAATATGGGATTATTTAAAGTGACCAAATATATCAATTATTGGCATTGCTGAGAGAGAAAGAGAAAAAATAAACAACCTGGAAAACATATTTGAGGAAATAATTCAAGAAAATTTCACTGATCTTGCTAGAGAGGTAGACATTTAGACACAAGAAACCTAGAAAACACTTGTAAGATACTATACAAAACAAACATCACCAAGGCATACAGTCATCAGACTGTTCACGGTCAATGCTAAAGAAAAAATCTTAGATAGCTAGAGAAAAAGGCCAGATTATGTACAAAGGAAATTTAATCAGGCTAGCGGTGGACTTCTCATCAGAAACTTATAAGCCAGGAGAGACTGGGTGCCTATTCTTAAAGAAAATAAATTCCAACCAAGAATTTAATATCCTGCCCAAGCTTCAAAAGCAAAAGAGAAGTAAAGTATTTGCCAGACAAGCAAGTACTAAGTGAATTTGTTACCACAAGAGCAACATTATAGGAAATCTTGGTATAGTTTGGATATTTGTTTCTGCAAATCTCATGTAGAAATATAGTCGCCAATGTTGGGGGTGGGACCTGGTAGGAGGTATGTGGGTTATGGAGGTAGATTCCCCATGGCTTGGTGCTGTTCTTGCAGCAGCAAGTTAGTTCTTGCAAGATCTGGTTGCTTAAATATGTGTGGCACCTCCCTTCTGTCTCTGGCTCCTACTCTGGCTATGTGACATGCCCGCTCCCACTTTACCTTCTCCCATGAGTAAAAGTTCCCTGTGGCCTCCTTTTTTAAAAACTTTTATTTTAGATTCAGGGGTACATGTGCAGGTTTGTTATATAGGTAAACTCATGTCATATGGGCTTGTTGTACAGATTATTTCATTACCAAGGTACCAGGCCTAGTATCCAATGGATGTTTTTTCTGACCCCCATAGGTTCAATCAAAGGGTTGGAGAAAGATCTGTCATGCAAATGGAAAACAAAAATGAAAAGGAATTGCTACTCTTATATCAGATAAAAAAGACTTTAAACCAACAACAATAAAAATGACAACAACCACATAAAAAAGAAGGACATTACGTAATGATAAAGGGTTCAATTCAACCAGAAGACTTAACTATCCTCAATATATATGCTAGCTATCCTAAATATATATGCACTCAGCATTGGAGCATCCAGATTCATAAAACATGCACTTCTAGACCTGTGAAAATACTTAGACATCCACACAATAATAGGTGGGATTTCAACACCCCACTGACAGCATTAGACAGATCATTCAGGCGGGATAGTATCAGTGAAATTCTGGACATAAATTTTACACTTGACAAGCTGGATCTAATAGACATCTACAGAATACTCCACTCATCAACCACAGAATATACATTCTTCTCATCTGCACATGGAACATACTCCAAGATGGACCATATGCTTGGCCATAAAACAAGTCTAAATACATTTTTAAAAACCAAAATCATACTAACTCTTGGATCACAGTAAGATAAAAATAGAAACCAATACTAAGACGAACTCTCAAGACCACACAATTACATGGAAATTAAACAAGTCACTCCTGAAGGACTTTTGGATGAATAACGAAATTAAGGCAGAAATCAAAAAATTCTTTGAAACAAATAAAAGCAGAGACACAACAAAACAAAATCTCTGGGATGCTGCAAAAGCAGCAGTAAGCGGAAAGTTTATAGCACTAAAGTCCTACATCAAAAACTAAAAATATCTAAAGTTAATGACCTAATATCACACCAAGAAAAACTAGAAAAACGAGAATAAACTATCCCCAAAGCCAGCAGAAGAAAAAAATAACTAAAATAAGATCAGAAGTGAATGAAATTGATAACCCAAAATCCATACAAAGAATCAACAAAACCAAAACTTGTTTATTTGAAAGGATAAATAAAATCAATAAAACACTAGCTATAATAAAAAAGAAAAAAGAGTGAAGATCCAAATAAGAAACTAAAAAAGTCATATTACAACATATCCCACAAAAATGCAAAAGCTCTCCAGAAACCATTATGAACACCTCCATGCACACAAACTAGAAAATCTTGAGGAAATGGATACTTTCTTGGAAACATACAACCTCCCAAGATTGAACCAGGAATAAAATGAAATCCTGAACAGACTAATAATGAGTTTCAAAATTGAATCAGTAATAAAATCCTACCAACCAGAAATAGCCCTGGATCAGAAGAATTCACAGCTGAATTCTACCAGACATATAAAGCACAACCAGCACCAATCCTATTGGAGTTATTCCAAAAATTCAAGAAAAGACTCCTCCCTAACTCATTCTATGAGGCCAGCATCATCCTGCTACCAAAACCTGGCAGAGACACAATGAAAAAAGAAAACTTCAGGCCAATATCCCTGATGAACATAGATGCAAAAATTCTCCACCAACTGCTAGCAAACTGAATCCAGCAGCACAGCAAAAAGCTAATCCACCATGATCAAGTAGGTTTAAGTAAGCTAATAACCTCATTAAAAAATGGGAAAAGGACATGAATAGACACTTCTCAAAAGAATACATACAAACAGCCAACAAACATGAAAAAAAAGCTCGTCACTAATCATCAGGAAAATGCACATCAAAGCCACAATACGAGATAACATCTCACGCCCATCAGAATGGCTATTACTAAAAAGTAAAAAACAACATATGTTGGTGAGCTTGTGGAGAAAAGGGAATGCTTGTACAACTTTGGTGGGAAGGTAAATTAGTCCAGCCACTGTGGAAAGCAGTTAGGAGATGTCTGAAAGAACTTAATACAAAACTACTATTTAACCCAGCAATCCCATTAGTGGGTATATATCCAAGAGAAAATAAATCATCCTACCAAAAAGACACATGTATGTTCACTGTGGCACTATTCACAACAGTAAAAACATAGAATAAACCTAAGTGCTCATCAATGCTGGACTGGATAAATAAAATGGGGGACATATATACCATGAAATACTAGGCAGCCATAAAAAAGTGAAATCATGTTCTTTGCAACATCATGGATGCAGCTGATGGTCATAATTTTAGACAAATTAACAGAAAATGAAAGCCAAATACCACATGTTCTCACTTCTAAGTGGGAGTTATACATGGCAACAATAGACACTGGGTACTACTGGAGCGGGAAGGTAGAGCAAGGGGCAAGGTGAAAAACTAACTATTGGGTACTATGCTTGCTATTTGGGAAACAGAATCAATTGTACTGTAAACCTCACCATCACACAGTATACTCATATAACAAGCTTGTCCATGTACTCCCAGAATCTCAAATAAAAGTTAAAATTATTTTAAAAAGTAATTAGGAATGGAATGAGTCCATTTAAACTTCTGCTGGATGTATGTGTGAAGAGCTCTTTTGTTTGTCTGAATATCTTATTGCAGGGCTTATAATACTATAACTTCTGAAAACTGATCTCTTCTTATGTTTTTCAAATATTGGTGATCAAATCTGCCTGATTATTTAACCTATTTTTTAAAGTATTTTATCCCCCACTTTTTGTTTATTGAGATACCCCTTTTTAGGCATGTACAATTCTATTACTTTTTGTTGTTGTTGTTTGAGGCAAGGTATCGGTCTGTTGCCTAGGCTGGAGTGCACTGGTGTGATCACAGCTCACTGCAGTCTTGATCTTCTTGGACTCAATTAATCCTCCCACTTTAGCATCCTAAGCAGCTGGGGCCACAGACACACACCACCACGCCTGGCTAATTTTTTAAAACATTTTTTGTACCGACAGGGTCTCCTTATGTTGCCCAGGCTGGTCTTGAACTCCTGTAGCGATCCCCATCTTCGGCCTCTAAAAGTAATGAGATTACAGGCACGAGCCACTGTGCCTGGCCTGTGACATTTGATTAACATTTCTACTCATGTAACCACTGCTACAGGCAATCAAGATGGAACATTTACTTCATCCCAAAAATTCTTTCATATATGTTTATGATCCATAGCCTCTCTCAACCCATCTGTCCTGGCAAACACTGATCTGATTTCTGTCCATAAAGTTTTTTTCATTTCCATAGTGTCATATTAGTGAAAATGATATAATATATAGTATTGTGAGTCTGGTTTCTTTGAGTTAACATAATCCATTTGAGAGTCATCCATGTTGTCATGTGTATCAATATTTCATTTGCTTATATTGCAGAGGGGTATTCCATTGTATGGATGTACCACACTTTATCCATTAATTACCTGATGGACATTTGGTATCTTTCCAGCTATAGAAGATTAGGGATAAATCTGCTATAAATATTATTAAAAGATATTGTGCAAAGATATATTTTTCTTTTGTATTTGTATAAATTACTGGGTAGAAATGCAATTTTGTTATAAGCATAGGTTGTATAGTGGTCAAGTCAGGGCTTTTAGGGTATCCATCACTCAAATAACATACATTGTACCCATTAAGTAATTTCTTATCATTCAATTCTCACGTCCTCAACTTTCCAAGTCTTGGGTGTCTGTCATTTCACTCTCTATGTTCATATGTACACTTTTTTAAACACCCACTTATGAGTGAGAACATGCAATATTTGACTTTCTGTGTTTGACTTTCTGGGTTTGACTTAACTGACCTCCAGTTCCATCCATATTGTGGCAAAAGATGTAATTTCATTCTTTTTACTGGCTAAACAGTATTCCATTGTGTTTGTATACACATTTTCTTTATCCAGTCATCCACTGATGGGTGCTTATATTTATTCTGTATCTTTGCTTTTGTGAATAGTGCTGTGATAAACATAAGAGTATATGCATTTTTTTCATATATTGATTTCTTCTCCTCTGAGTAGATATCTTAGAGTGGGACTGCTGTATCTAATAATAGTTGTTTTTTAGTTTTTTGAGAAAACTCCATACTGTTTTCCGTAGAGGTTGGACTAATTTACACCCCCACTAACAGTGTATAAGAGTTCCCTTTTATTCGTATTCTCACCAACATTTGATATTTTATTTATTTATTTATTTATTTATTTATTTATTTATTTATTTTGTCTCTTTAAAAACAGCCATTCTGACTGGGGTAAGATATCTCATTGTGGTTTTAATTTGCATTTCTTGATAATTGATGTTGAACATTATTTCATATACCAGTTGCATGTCTTTTCATATACCAGAAAAATGTCCATTCATGTCCTTTGCCCATGAATTTAATGGGATTATTTGTTGATTTTGTTCAGTTGTTTGAGTTCCTTGTAAGTTCTGGATATTAGTTGCCAGTTGGAGGAATAGTTTGTAAATATTTGCTTCCATTTTGCAGGTTGTCTGTTCACTCTGTCAATTATTTCCTTTGCTGTGCAGAAGATTTTTAGTTTAATTAAGCCCCATTTGTCTATTTTTGGTTTTGTTGCCTGTGCTTTTCAAGTGTTAGTCATAAATTCTTTGCTTAGACCAATATCCAGAAGAGTTTTCCCTATGTTTTCTTCTAGCATTTTTATAATTTCAGGTCTTATGTTTACATCTTTAATCCATCTTGAATTGGTGTTGGTATATGGCCAGGGATATGGATCCAATTTCATTCATCTGCATATGGTAATCCAATCTTCCCAGTACCATTTATTGAAAAGAGTGTTCTTTTCCCAATGTATGTTCTTGTCAGGTCTATCAAAGATCAGTTAGTTATAGTAATGTGGCTTCATTTCTGGATTCTCTATTCTGTTCTATTAATCCATGTGTCTGTTTATTTTTATACCGGTTTCATGCTGGTTTGATTATTATAGACTTGGAATATAAAGTCAGGTAATGTGATTCTCTCAGTTTTTTTCTTCGTGCTTAAGATTGTTTTGACTCTTCTGGTTCATTTTTTTATTCCATACAAATTTTAAAATTGTTTTTTCTCATTCTGTGAAAAATTATGTCAGTATTTTGGTAGAAATTGCATTGAATCTGTAGATTGCTTTGAGCAGTATAGTCGTGTTAACAATATTAATTCTTCCAATCAATGAGAATGAGATTTTTTATTTGTTATCTACAATTTGTTTCATCAGTGTTTTGTAGTTTTCCTCTTAGACGTCTTTCGCCTTCTGTGATGGTTAATATTAAGTGTCAAGTTGATTGGATTGAAGGATGGAATGTTGTTTTTTTTTTTTTTTTTTGGATGTATCTGGGTGTTGCCAGAAGAGATTAACATTTGAGTCAGTGAACTGAGGGAGGAAGACTCACCCTCAGGAAGACCCACCCCCAATATATGCGGCACCATCCAATCAGCTATCAGCATGGCTAGAGAAAGCAGGCAGAAAAAGGTGAAAGAAGCTGACTTGCTGAGTCTTCCAGCCTTTATATTTCTCCTGTGTAGGATGCTTCCTGCTCTCGAACATCAAACTCCAAGTTCTTCGGTGTTTGGACTCTTGAACTTACACCAGTGGTTTGCCAGGGGGCTCTGGGGCCTTCGGCCACGGATGAAAGGCTGCACTGTTGGCTTCCCTGCTTTTGAGGTTTTGGGACTCAGACTGAGCCACTACTGGCTTCCTTGCCCCTCAACTTACAGATGACCTATTGTGGGACTTCACCTTGTGATTGTGTGAGTCAATTCTCCTTAATAAATTCCCTTTCATATATATATATATATGTGTGTGTGTGTGTGTGTGTGTGTGTGTGTGTGTGTGTATGTACATACACACACACACACACTTATCCTATTAGTTCTGTCCCTCTAGAGAACCCTGACTAATATATCTTTTTGTGAAATTTATTCTCAGGTACTTTTTGTTGCTATTGAAAATAATATTGGTTTCTTTATTTCTTTATCTGCTAGATCTTTTGCATTCTACTACTTATTTTTATACATTGATTTCATATCCTGCAACTTTCCTAAATTCACTTATCAAATCTAGGAGGTTTTTTGTGGAGTCATTAAATTTTTCTAAATACAAGATCATATCATCAGCAAACAGGAATAACTTGACTTCCTCTTTTCCAATTTGGGTGCCTTTTCTTTCTTTCTCTTGCCTGATTCTTCTGGCTAGGACTTTCAGTGCTATGTTAAATAGGAGAGAGGCAAAACTGATAAGCTTCTAGCTAGACTAACCAAGAGGAGAGAATAACCAAATAAACAAAATCAGAAATGAAAAAGGAGACATTAAAATTAATGCCACAGAAACATGAAAGCTCATCAGAGACTATTATGAACTACATGTTCATAAACTAGACAACTTAGAGGAAATGGATAAATTCCTGGAAATGTACAACCTCCCAGTATTAAGCCAGGAAGAAATAGAAAATCTGAACAGACCAATAATAAGATAGGATCAATAACAAAACAATCTCCCAACAAAGAAAAACCCAGGACCAGGACCAGGACCAGATTGTGATATTCACAACCAAATTCTACCAAATATACAAAGAAGAACTAATACCAATCTTCCTAAAATTGTTCAAATCAAAGAGGAGAAAATTGTTCTTAATACATTCTACCATGCCAGTATCATCCTGATACCAAAACCAGGCAAGGACACAACAAAAATAGAAAACTATAAACCAATATTCCTAATGAACAAAGATGCAAAAAATCTTTGTTCATTACTAGCAAACCCAATACAACATCACATCAAAAAGATTATACACAATGATCAAATGGTTTTTATGCTAGGGAGGCAAAGATGGCTCAACGTTTTCAGATTAATAAATACGATACATCACATAAACAAAATTAAGACAAAAACAATATGATCATCTCAATAGACAAAGAAAAATCATTTAATAAAATTCAGCATGACTTCATAATAAAAACAACATAAACAAACTAGACATAGAAGCAATATACCTCAAAAAAATAAAGGCCATACATAACATACCCACAGGAAACATCATACTGAATAGGAAAATGTTGAAAACATTTCCTGTAAGAACTGGAACAAAGATACATTTTTCAGATTGCTGGATTAATGGTAAGTTTATGCTTAACTTTATCAGAAACTGCCAAAGTGTTTTCCTGAGCAGCTGTAACATTTTTTCATTCTCATCAGCATTGTGTGTGAATTCTGATTGCCTAACATCCTTATCCACGTTTGGTATTGTCATTTGTTATTGTTGTTCTTGTATCATTCTAATAGGTACGTGGTGACATCTTATTGTGGTTATAATTTTCTCTTACATTGAATTGAAAACATTTTTAAAATTCAGATATTTCCCTGTAGCTCCAATATATACATTTAGTAACAAATGATACTATTATTGCAAAACTTGTGGATGGATTTAGCTTCGTTCTTCCAGGTATATCCATCTTAATGATTGTTTTGAGTTCAGCTTCCTTTATGCTATTACAGTTTTTTCCCACTAGATGGCAACTGCTCAATAGTTTGGGACTGCTGAGTAGCTAAAAGGAAGGAACATAAAGGATAGAGTCAAGCTATGAATTGTGAAGTGCTTTACTCCAGGATTGTAAAACAAAACAAAAAACAAAAAAAACACAAGACTTAATTGACTGCCAAAAGTTCATCGTAACTTAGTGTGTGTGTGTGTGTGTATACTTTCTAAGTAATTCTAATCTAAGTTTAGAACTACCAAATGTGGATAGAGCACAGCAGATAAATATACAAAACAAGGTATCTTTTGAATGTAAGTTAGTGGCACAAGATAAACAAATACTTTGTAGAAAATATTCAGAAGCTATCTAGTTTCTTCAGACAGTATATACTTCTGGAGAATATAATTTGAAACACAGATATTTGATTAGTTATGACATATCAAACATATATTTTCTGGAATACCCGTAGGTAAACTGAGAAGTTAAGAGTTTTTTGTTTGTTTTTTTGCTGTTATTTGAGCACCACATAGGACCTTCTCTCTAAGTTGATTTTATTCATTAATCAAATATTTACTAAGTTTCCATTCTGTTTCAAGCTTTGTGGTAGCCTCAGGAATACTAAGAGGAAAAAGACCTAATACATGATACTAAAATAATAATGTAATAATAATAAAAGAAATTGTCCTTTAAGTGCCAGAAAGTATTCTAAGACATTTATAAACATTACACTACTTCTTTTTACCACAATCTTAAGAGATGTTACTGTCCCTCTTTTGGAGACGCAAACTGAAGACTGAGACCCTCTGACAACTGCAGTAGTTATAGTTGAGACAAAAATGATTTCAAAGAATATTCATGTTTAGAGTGGACTAGAGATGTCACCCCAAAATTACTCTTTGCAGCCATGTGGTATGGAAGGCAAAAAGATATTTCCATGTACTCAGAGTTGAACAACTTTTAATAGTTGAGAGATTCCAAGTCTACCCATACAGCTTCTATGGTGATATAGAACAGAGATGGCAGAGGGCAGGGTCTAAGACAGAGGCTGGATGGAGGACAGAACTAGAATACAAGAAGCAGAATAGCCCAAATAGGAATCAAGATGGAGCCAAGACATCAATCTCTAGCCATGCCAAAAGAAGATGCTTGCAATATCTTTACCAGCCACAATCTTCACTTGTGAGTATCAGTATGATTCTTGGAAACCAAGACCAGAAATACTTCCATGGATACCTGCAAAGCCCTAGGGGTAACAGACACACACATGTAGCCCAGGTGTGTACTCCCATTACGATAAGGACATGTAAACTTCCCTGCACTCCCAGATACTATCTGGGGTGGATTAGGTGGGAAAGAGACACACTTTTGGGAAGAGAGAAATACAACTTGATTTAATATTTATCCAAAATAATATTGCTTTAAATATATCACTATGTACCTTTAAATTCTTAACTTTCAGGGAATCAAAAATAAATTTAAGGATTTATTAAAAGCTATGAACATTCTTTCCCACTGGCTTCCTACCCACCCACCTACATACATACATTTTCTTTCCCACTAACTACCCCCACCACATACACACACACACACACACACACACACATATTAAAATGAGTAATTCAAAATATTTGCATATATCTCTATTGGGCTTAGTGAATAACTGAAATTTAGTCATTAACTCCTGGAAGATCTATGAATCCCAGGTTAAGAAATCCTAGGTTGTAGAAATGGCACTAGACTTGAGTTTTGACTCAATCATTTGCCACCCATGAGACCTTGAATAAATCAACCCTTCTCTCTGAATCTCAGGTTTCTCGCTGTGTTTGTGAAATATCTGTTACATGGAGGAGTGGGACAGGGATGACTCTATAATAAAAAATATATCTTCTTTACACTCTTCTTTGGAAAATTTTATAATATATTAATACACTTACAGTCCTACGTGGTCTTACATAGTTATTTTGGATCTGTCATCAATCACTTTTAATTTTCCTCTTAAGAGTGTCACTCTTTCTCTCTATCCCACCAGCATCAGCATACCTTTCAGGCAGTCCTCATCCTCACATATGAGGACTGCAGTAGCATCCTGTATTATCTTGCTGTTTCAACCTTTAGTCCTTCTTATGTATGAAGCACACTATTGTCAACCCACTGCTTCTTCCTATAATTCACTTGCTTAAAATATACCAAGGCTTTCAATTGCATAAGAGAAAATATCTAAAATCTAATAGTCAAAGATTTAAAAAAAATCAACTGATCTTACCCTGCTTAATCAATCTTACATGCTCAGCTCCAGTAGTCTAAATTTTACTACTAAGAGGAAACTTTCATAGGAGGAAAAATAGTGTGATTTGGAGTCCTTGGCTCAGTCACTTACTAGCTGTTTTCATCACAGGTAAAGCACTTATCCTATCACAGCCTTAGTATTCTCAACACTTAAACAAATTATTTGTTTGGGACAATTTCTAAGATCCCTTTCAGTTCTGACACTCTCTGACTCCATGACCCTGTTCCCCTTAAATGCTAAATTCATTCCTACTCTGAACCCTTGATCTTTCTGTGTTCTCTTTCTGTACCATCCTTTCTGCCAGACTAAGCATTTTCTGTTCTCCAAGGCTCAACTTATGTACTTGCTCATCCATGAAATCTTCACAACTCCAAAGTTTGTGAGAATCATTTCCTTCTCTGCGTTCTCATAGCATCTAAATTTTGTACTAATCAATAAGAGTATCTTACACTGATATAACACTATAGCTTTAGTAGAGGTGTTTATATACAATATTTCACTGGAGCCTCTCAAAAGATCTATAAAGGTAATTACTATACCCACTCAAACTCATAGAAGCCTAAAATTTCTCAACTCTAATGCAACTGATCTAGAGCCAGAATGAAAGGTTTCTGATTTCTGTTTCAGAGTTTTTCCTCCATATATGTTCAACATGTCAAATGATTATTGGTATCTGTATGTTTCACATATATAGCTATTATTTAGTTCAGTAAACATATATATTAAGCTCCCATCATATAAAATATGCTTAGGTATAAGCTATGGCTAAGGGAGTTGGGAAGCAAGTGGAATTTTCTAGCATAGGCTCTTGTAATTCTTTTTTTTTTTCTAGTAACCCTTAACAATGAGCATATTAAAAATAAGGGTATAGGCTGGGCGCAGTGGCTCACACCTGTAATACCAGCACTTTGCAAGACTGAGGCGGGTGGATCGCTTGAGGTCAGGAGTTCAAGACCAGCCTGGCCAACATAGTGAAACTCCATCTCTACTAAAAATGCAAAACAAAACAAAACAAAAAACTTAGCTGGGCATGGTGGCAGGCACCTGTAATTCCAGTTACTCGGGAGGCTGAGGCATAATCTCTTGATCCCGCGTGGTAGAGGTTACAGTGAGCTGAGATTGCACCATTATACTCCAGCCTGGGCAACAAGAGTGAAACTACATCTCAAAACAAACAAACAAACAAACAAATAAATACAATTTTTTTAATAGGGGTATAGAAAATAACATAAGAACATTGTCCATGGAATCAAAAATATCTGGGTCCTCTCTCATTTTTTGTATTAAGGAAAATTTCAAATACATTAAAATAAGACTGCATACCTCCTCATTCATCTTCAACAATGTTCAACTTACGACCAACTTTATGTCATCTGTACTCCTAACCACTCCCTCAGATTATTTTGAAGCAAAATCAGGCATCATTTCACTTCATCTGTAAATATTTTTAAAAGATCTACATATAAAGACTTTTGCTTTTAAAAATAACTTTAGTACCAACAAAAACTCTTTAAAATCATGAAACAGTTAGTGAAAATTCAACTTTTCCTGGTTTTCCAATTTTAAAAGACAGTTTGCTCAAAAAAATGATTTCTCTCAGATTATTTTGGTATTTAGGTATACTTCCATTAGAAGGCCTAGAATAGGTCTTTTTCTTGAAAAATCATTTTTTTTTTCCCAAGAAGCTCTTGTACCTTTCATTAGGAAATGATATTTGGAAACCACACTGGAAGCACTACAGATGTTCATTGTTATTACACTATCATTATTTCTAGCCCTTTTAAGTGTACAAAACTAGGAAATTTTCTTTTCTCAAAGATAGAATACATCATCATCACGATTCATTCTGAACTTATTCAAATTTTACTTGACATTAGTCATAGAAGAAGTTTGGTTTTTATCCCAGCTCCCCCAGTTGCCTACAGTTAACTACCCTAAGCCTCAATTTTGTACCTGAAAACTTAGAATAAAACCAATTGTACACTTGAGCACCCATAAGAAGATAGTTGGTCTATCCTGACCATATGGAAAATAATGAAGTACCATAAACCACTGATATACAGAACTAACCATTTGGCTTTATTATAAGAAAAAGTACAAATTCTGAAAGGCACAAAATTATCAACTCCAAGCTAGGACATTCCAGAAGTTAATAACTAAATACAGCTAGAAAGAACTACTGGAAAATACAGGATGATTGATCACTTTTATCACAAGCTTCTAAGATAGAGCACCGAGATCCTATTTCTCTTTTCCGCCTTCCTTCCACTCATGTAAACACTGGCTTCCCCCCAAAAAACATCAATTCCATTGTTAGGCCTTTTTCATGTAAGATCTGAATAAAACTCCAGTGAGCCAAAACCAATCTCTTCTGAAGCATTCCACCCATTGATCAGGGCTGCCTCAATTAATTATTTCCATTGCAGCAGCAATAGGGCAGACAGTTGCAGAAAATCCTCAAAAGAACTAGTATAGACACAAAGTTAACTGGCAGTAAAAATTGCTCTGTGACACCACCACCCTATGTTCAGAAAGATAGGCAAAACTCTCCTCTTTGTCTAGACCTTCCTTTAATTAGGGCCTAGGGGGCCAGGAAAATTCTCTAAAGTAAGTCTTGGTACTGCTCTGGCTTTTGAAGAGTAATGGCTTTGGTGGGAAGAAATATTTTTAAAAATTCAGACCTAATCTTAGAACCCAAACCAATCTAATTAGAGTGCGTGAGCACTGAGATGTTCACTAATGAGACTTAAAGAACCAACACAGGAGAAACAATTACCTTTTTGCAGCAGACATTATCAGGCTGCCTTAAATGTGACCCACATTCACTCATGCCCCAGTACCCCAGGAGTAGAGTCATGTCTTTTCTAGATTGACTCTTGGCAAGCCTCTCTGATAAGTTTTCCATTAGGGGGCTTCTGTACTTTCTATTGCTTCTCCATAAGACTCCATTGTTCTCTTTTCTTCTACTTAGTGTCTGACCTGGGGTGCTTCAGATTCCTATGGTTTGAATTATGTCTTTTTAACTCATGTCCTACTCTAGCCAAATCCAATTACTTGTCCTGTGCCTCTGTGCCTTTGCACATACTATTCCCTATGCACAGAAGGCCTTTCCTTTTCTAAATAATTAATTTATTATTTCCAAACTCTCATAGCTCCACTACAAAGTTTTTCTGAAACCCCTCTCTCTACTCCATCTCTAGTATGAGGAAGAAATAAATATTTATTCCCTCTGTTCCACCTCTTTACCCAATATATATCTCTACCACCTCATTTACTATGGCAATTATACACCTATATGTATTTCCTCTATAATATTCTGAGCCTTGTATGTAAAGAATATATGCCTAATTTATTTTTCTGTGCCCAATTTCTATCTTAGTTCCTGTACATCACAGTATATTCACAAATATTTGAAGGCCCTCACTACTGGAAGACAAATTATAGAACATCCAGTAAACTAGTTGTTCATACAAAATTATGTGGGAATGTAAAGAAGGAAGAAACTGGCCTGGCACAGTGGCTCATGCCTACAATCCCAGCACTTTGGGAGGCCGAGGCAGGTGGATCACTTGAGGCTAGGAGTTCAAGACCAGCTTGGCCAACATGGTGAAACCCTGTTTCTACTTTAAAAAAAAAAAAAAAAAAAAAAAAATTTAGCTGGGCATGATGGTGCATGCCTGTAGTCCCAGTTACTTGGGAGGCTGAGACACAAGAATCACTTGAACCCAGGAGGTGGAGGTTGAACTGAGATTGAGTCACTGCATTCCAGCCTGGGTGACACAGTGTGAACATGTATCAAAAAAAAAAAAAAAAAGAAAAAGAAAAAAAGAAAAGAAGAAAAGAAGAAGGAGGAGGAGAAGGAGAAGGAGAAGAAGAAGAAACCATATCTAGTTCCACAAGACACATCCAGATAAAGGATAAGGTAGCCAGCAGTTAAAAATAAAAATAAAAATAAATCAGTCACAAATACTGGGGGTCTTTCCCCATCACACTTCTCACTTTCTCTGCTGAGAGAGGGTCAGAAAGCAAAAGCCTCCTATGTAAGTGTTACGACCTGTATTCAATATGTGGCACATTACTTGGAACACAACAGGTGTTCAAAAACTACTTTCTGAAAATATGAAGTAAGTATGCACTACTTTCAGAAATGTCTCTGTCATTGTGACCTAGTAATATCAATCAGGGTAATAACATGCATGCCAGTGGTCTTGAGTCATTCTCCACATACATTCATACCTTTGAGTGCATTTTCTCTTTCATTGATATTACTTTTCTTAGTATTCCAACGTATAATGTAGTTATATTTTATAACATATATAAAATGTTTCCCTCTACTACTTCTGTATATTTATTATAAATATAGATTTGTAGGTGTATGTTATATACTAAATAATACAGTTAAAATTATTTGATTACTTATCTCTCCTACTACAGTGAAACCTCCATGAGAAAGGGAAGGTTGTCATTATTTCCTCCAAACATTTTGCTCTCCAGTCACCTAGCAGAAACCTAGAAACAGTAGCATCACATAATAATATATGTTGACTCAATAAACAAATGTATTAAAGTTAGCAGATCTAATCCTCCTGGGTTTCCTCATATTATGGTCCTTTTCCAGCCTCATCACTGAGAGATATCATGGGGACTCAGGGAAGTTCTGTTTTCCTCACTAAGACCAGAATAGAAGATGGTGCTATCAAATAGAGTTTTTAAATCCAGAATGAACTCAGCCCTATGCCTTGTCTACAGAATCACTCAGAAAATGATACAAGGAAGTGAAACAAAGAGATACACAAAAGAAATAATCTTGGCACAGCACCATGCAAATCAATTTTCTATGCCCTTGTTTCTGAACTTTCCTGTAAGGTGGAGGCTTAGAAACTGCAGTGTTTTCATGATGATTATTGGACAGCATGTTCTGACACTCACTGCCTTTCCTGGAGTTTCGGACAGGACTGCAACTATTTATCCTCCAGTTTCACCCAATCTGCAGTCTTTCTCATATGGCTGCAGTGATCCTTCCCTAAAGTTATGTACAGCACTCAAAAACCTCCTTTAAGACTCATTTACTGTCCATAAAAGTTTGTTAAAGAGCATTAAGACAATGATTGAGTAAACATTTTAGGACAAAGCTTTATTTTCTTTTTTTCCTAATTTTTATTTTTTGTGGGTATATAGTAGGTGTATATATTTATGGGGTACATGAGATAGTTCGATATAGGTATGCAATATTTTATAATCACATCATGGCAAATGAAGTATCTATCCCCTCAAGCCTTTATCTTTTGTTTTACAAACAATCAAATTATACTTTTTATTTTTAAATGTGCAATTAAATTATTATTGACTACAGTCACCTTGCTGTGTTATCAAATACCATGCTTTATTCATTCTTTCTAAACTTTTTTTATTTTTTCTGTTCTTTTTTACCTACTAACCATCTCTACATCCCCTCATGAACCCTCACTACCCTTCTCAGCCTCTGGTAACTATCCTTCTAATTTCAATTGAATTTAAACAGTAAGTTCAATTGTTTTAATTTTTAGCTCCCACAAATAAGTGAGAACATGCTAAGGTTTTCTTTCTGTGCCTGGCCTATTTCACTTAATATAATGACCTCCAATTCCATCCATGTTATTTCAAGTGTCAGGATCTCATTCTTTGTTTAGAGTTGAATAGTACTCCATTGTGTACATGTACCATATTTTCTTTATCAGTTCATCTGTTCATGAACACTTAGGCTACTCCCAAACCTTGGCTATTGTAAAGAATGCTGCAGTAAACGTGGAAGTGCAGATATCTCTTTGACATTCAGATTTCCTTTCTTCAGTACATAGTGAGCAGTGTGATTGCTGGAATATATGATAGCTCTATATTCATTTATTTAAGAACTCCAAAATGTTCTCCAAAGAGGCTATACTAATTTACATTCCCACTAACAGTGTAGGAGAGTTCTCTTTTCCACCCATCCTCTCCAGCATTTGTTATTGCCTGCCTTTTGGATAAAAGCCATTTTAAATGGGGTGAGATGATATCTCATTGTAGTTTTGATTTGCATTTCTCTGATGATCAATGATGTTGAGCATCTTTTCGTATACCTCTTTGCCATTTGTATGTTTTCTTTTAATAAATGTCTATTCAAATCTTTTGCCCATTTGTAATCAAACTATTCAATTTTTTTCTATAGTGTTGTTTGAGCCCCTTATATATTCTGGTTATTAATTTCTTGTCAGATGGGTAGTTTGCAAATATTTTCTCCCATTCTGTGGGTTTTCTCTTCACTTTGTTGATTGTTTCCTTTGTTGTTGAGAAGATTTTTAACTTGATGTGATCACATTTGTCCATTTTTGCTTTGGTTGCCTGTGCTTGTAGGGTATTAGTCAAGAATTCTTTGCACAGACCAATGTCCTGGAGGGTTTCTCCTGTTTTCTTGTAGTAGTTGCAAAGATTGAGGGCTTAGATTTAAGTCTCTAATCCAATTTGATTTGATTTTTGTATATTATGAGATATAGTAGTCTAGTTTTATTCCTTTGCATATGGAAATCCAGTTTTCCTGGCACCCTTCATTGAAAAGACTGTCCTTTCCCCAATGTATGTTCTTGGCACCTTTGTTGAAAATGAGTTCACTGTAGGTGTGTGGATTTATTTCTCAGTTCTCTATTCTGTTCTATTGGTCTATTTATTAGTCTATTCTTACACTGCTATAAAGAACTGCCTGAGACTGGTTAATTTATAAGTGACTCACAGTTCCGCATGACTGGGGAGTCCTCAGGAAACTTACAGTCATGGTGGAAGGGGAAGCAGGGACGTCTTACATGGTGGCAGGCGAGATCGAGTATGTGAAGGAGGAACTGTCAAACACTTATAAAACCATCAGGTCTCATGAGAACTCACTCACTATCAGGATAACAACATGGGGAAAACTGCCCCCATAAACCAATCACCTGTCACCCAGGTCCCTCCATCAACACCACCTGAAGATTACAATTTGAGATAAAATTTGGCTGAGGACACAGAGCCAAACCATATCAGTCTGTGGATCTGCTTTTATGCCAGTACCATGCTGTTTTGTTTACTATAACTCTGTAGTACAATTTGAAGTCAGGTAATGTGATTCCTCCAGTTTTGTTCTTTTGCTCAGAATAGTTTTGGCTATTCAGGTCTTTTGTGATTTCATATAAATTTTAGGGTTTTTTTTCTATTTATGTGAAGAATATCATTGCTAATTTGATAGGGATTGCACTGAATCTGTAGATTGCTTTGGCTGGTATGGACATTTTAGCAACACTGATTCTTCCAGTCCATGAACATGGAATATCTTTTTATGTTTTTACGTTCTCTTAAATTTCTTTCATCAGTGTTTTATACTTTTCATTGTGGAGATCTTTTGCTTGTTTGATTAATTCCTAGATATTTAATTTTATTTATGGCTACTATAAATGGGACTACTTTTAAATATCTTTTTCAGATTATTCAGTGTTGGCATATAGAACTGCTACCGATTTTCGTATGTTGATTTTGTATTCTTCAATTTTATTGAATTTATCAGTTCTGATAGCTTTTTTGTTGGAGTCATTTGGTTTTTCCCCATGTAAGATCATATCACCTGCAAACAAGGAAAATTTGATGTCTGCCTTTCCCACTTGAATGCCTTTTATATCTTTCTGTTGTTTGATGGCTGTAGCTAAGGAGTTCCAGTATTATGCTGAATAACAGTGGTGAAAGTGAGCATCCTTGTCATGTTCCAGATCTTAGAGAAAAGGCTTTCAGTTTTTCCCCATTCAGTATGATACTAGCTTTGTGTCTGTCATATATGACTTTTATTATGTTGTAGTATGTTCCTTCCATACCCAGTTTTTTGAGGGTTTTTATCATGAAGAGATGTTGAATTTTATCAAATGCTTTTTAGCATCAATTGAAAAGATCATATGGTTTGTGTCCTTCATTCTGTTTATATGGTGTATCACAATGATCAATTTGTGTATGTTGAAACATCTTGCATTGCTGGGATAAATCCCACTTGGTCATCAATAATGATATTTTTAACATATTGTTTAATTTTGTTTGCTAGTATTTTGCTGAGTATTTTTGCATCAATATTCATCAGGAATATTAGTGCATAGTTTTATGGATGTGTCTGTCTGATTTTTGTATCAGGTTAACACTGACCATATAGAATGAAATCGGAAGTATTCCTTCCTCTTCTTTTTTCTTTTGGAATACTTTGAGTAGAATTGGTATTACTTCTTTAAATTTTGGTAGAATTAAGTAGTGAAACAATTGGGTCCCAGGTTTTTCTTTATGGGAGACTTTCAATTATGAATTTGATCTTGTTACTTGCCATTTCTCTGTTCAGGTTTTGGATTTCTTAATAGTTCAATCTTGGTAGGTTCTATGTGTCTAGGAATGTATACATTGCCTCTAGATATACCAGTTTATTGACATATAGTTGCTTATGGTAGCCACTAATGATCTTTTTAATTTCGGCAATGTCAGTTTTAATTTTTTCTTTTCATCTCTGATTTTATTTATTTTGGTCTTCTCTCTTTTGCTCTTAGTCTGGATAAAGGCTAATTGCGTTTATATTTTCAAAAAAACATTTTTAATATCATTTATCTTTTGCATTGTTTTCTTTGTTTCAATTTCATTTATTTGTGCTTGTATCTTTATTCTTTCTTTTATTTTACTAATTTTGGGTTTGATCTGCTCTTGCTATTCTAGTTCTTGAAGATGCATCATTAAATAATTTGAAGTTTTTCTCTGTTTTTGAGGTAGGGGCACTTATAGCTATAAATTTCCCTCTTAGTACCGCTTTCACTGTAGCCCATAGGTTTTGGTATGTTGTATTTCCATTATCATTTCTTTCAAAAACGTTTTCAGTTTCCTTCTAAATGTCTTAATTGATACACCAATCATTCAGAAGCACATTGTTTAATTTCCATGTGTTGTAATGTTTCAAAATTCATCCTTTGATTTCTAGTTTATTTTTATTGTAATCAGAGAAGATGAATACTATTATTTTCATTTTTTTAAAAAAAATGTTTTAAAGCTTGTTTTGTGACCTAACATATGGTCTGTCTTTGAGAATTATCTGTGTGCTGAGGAAAATAATGTGCATTTTTTGGCCACTAGATGACATGTTTTGCAAATATCTATTAGGTCCATTTGTTTTAAAGTGCAAGTTCAATCTGATGTTTCTTTGTTGATTATCTTTCTGGGAGATCTGTCCAATGCTGACAGTGGAGTGTTGAAGTCTCCAGTTTTTATTGTACTGAGGTCTATCTCTCTATTCAGCTCTGAGGAGTATTTGCTTTATATATCTGGGTGCTCAAGCATTGACTGCATATATATTCACAATTGTCATCTTCTTGCTGTATTAACCCCTTTATCATTATATAGTTGCCTTCCTTGTTTCTCCTTACAGTTTTTGTCTTGAAATCTATTTTGTCTGATATTAGTATAGCTATTTCTTCTCCTTTTTCTGGTTTCCATTAGCATGGAATATATTTTTCTGTCTATTTTTATTTTATGTGTTTCTTTAGAAATGAAGTGTGTTTCTTATAGGGAACAGATCAATGAGTCTTGCTTTTTATGTATTCATCCATTCTATGTCTTTTCATTGGAAAGCTTAGTCCATTTACATTTGATGTTATTATTGATGAGCAAGATCTTACTCCTGCTATTTTGTTGTTTGTTTTTTGGTTGTTTTGTGTTCTTCTCTTCCTTCTTTCCTTCCTTTCTGTCTTCCTTGTAGCAAAAGTGATTTTCTCTGGTGGTACGATTTAATTTCTAATTTGTGTGTGTATGTATCTGTTGTATGTTTTTTGATGTGAAGTTACCATGAGGCTTGCAAGTACTATCTTATAGCCCATTCATTTGATAACTTATCACTGATTACATAAACAAACTAATAAGCAAAAAGAAAATGATTTAGAAAGAATAAGACCTACTATTTGATAGCACAACAAGGTTAATATAGTCAATAATTACTTCATTGCACATTTTTAAATGATTAAAAGAGTGTAATGGGATTGTAACACAAAGGATAAATGTTTGAGAGAATGTGATGGCAGTGGTGGCCTGTCTGGGGCAGCCCCTGCTGTAACGCCAACTGCAATGGGGGAGGTACAGCTGGGGCTGTGTATTTCATGGAGCCAGTGAGAGCTAGGAAGAGGCAGAAGTCCCACCTCCTTCCGAGTTGGCAGAGTAGGAGCCTCGTGCTCCCTGGGTGCAGCTGTGGCCACCCAGCGACTGCTCAACACCTGGGCATCCCTGTGCTCTGGGGGGCAGGGAGCAGGCAGAGTTGCAACACAAACAGGGCTGAAACACATCCCTTGCCTGCCATGTTGTGGACAATGAGAAGAGAAGAGAGAAGGAGAGAAGAGCTCCAGCCTTTTGAGGACCCCGGATGTAGATGCTTCTAGAGCCAGGGCTGCCACACCCTCTTTGAGGCTCTATGGTTTCTGGCATCTCCAAGCTTCCAAGTGCCACCACGTTCCCTGGGACCCACAGTGAAAGCCACTTGCAGTACACCTGGTTCAACCACAGCCTCGCAGGGAGCCAGCACGCATGCTGACACCTGGATCTGCCCTCCCCACTACAGCTGGTGTGCCTGGCTTTGCACAGTGCCTGGACCCCATGCTCACTTGCTCACACACCCCTTGCCTTTCTGTGCCTGGCTCACCCTGGCTCAAGTACAGCCTGCCAGGCCAGATGGGCACAACGAACCCAGTGGGCCCAAGTAAAACTTGGGCAAAGGTGTCACTGGCCACAGAGGTTTCCAGCTGGAAAAACAATACCCCAAGTATCTCGTGACATATAGATACCCCATTCTCCATGATATGAGTATTGTTCATTGTATGCCTGTATCAAAACATCCCTTGAATTCCATAAATATATACAGTACTATGTACCAACAAAAATTAAAAATAAATTTAAAAACTAATAAAAAATGGACCACTTTAACTTTGACTTCCTGCTTTTTATCTTTTTGCTGTTTCTGTTTATGTCTTACTGTATTGTCTATGTCTTGAAAAGTTGTAGCTATTATTTGTTATTCATTATTTCATCTTTCTACTTAAGATATGAAGAGTTTGTATGCCACAGTTACAGTGTTATAATATTCTGTGTTTTTCTGTGTGCTTACTATTACCAGTTTTGTACTTTTGGAAGATTTCTTATTGCTCATTAACATCCATTTCCTTCAGGTTGAAGAACTCCCTTTGGCATTTCTTGTAAGACAGATCTGGTGTTGATGAAACCCCTCAGTTTTTGTTTGTCTGGGAAGGTCTTTATTTCTCCTTCATGCTTGAAGGATATTTTTGCTGGATAAAGTATTCTAGGGTAAAATTTTTTTTTTCCCTTCAGCACTTTAAATATGTCATGCCACTCTCTCCTTGCCTGTAAGGTTTCCACTGAAAAGTATGTTACCAGATATATTGGAGCTCCTTTGTATGTTATATATTTCTTTTCTTTTGTTGCTTTTATGATTTTTTATTTTTATTTTATTTTATATATTTATTTTGAGACAGAGTTTTGCTCTTGTTGCCCAGGCTGGGGTGCAATGGCACGATCTCGGCTCACCGCAACCTCTGCCTCCTGGGTTCCAGTGATTCTCCTACCTCATCCTCCCAAGTAGCTAGGATTACAGGCATGCACCACCACACCTGGCTAATTTTTTATATTTTTAGTAGAGACGGGGCTTTTCCATGTTGGTCAGGCTGGTCTAGAACTCCTGACCTCAGGTGATCCGCCTGCCTTGGCCTCGTAAAGTGCTGGGATTACAGGCGTGAGCCACCATGCCCAGCCTATGATTTTTTATTTATCCTTGACCTTTGGTAGTTTAATTTTTAAATGTCTTGAGGTAGTCTTCTTTGGGTTGAATCTGCTTGATGTTCCATAACCTTCCAGGACTTGAATGTTGATATCTTTCTCTGGATTTGGGAAGTTCTCTGTTACTATCTCTTTGAATAAACTTTCTACCCCAAACTCTCTATCCTTCTCCTATTTAAGGCTAATAATGCTTAGATTTACCCTTATGAGGGTATTTCTACATCTTAGGCATGCTTCATTCTTTTTTGTATGTTTGTTTCCTCTGACTGTGTTCAAGCTCACAATTTCTTTCTTCTTTTTGATCAATTCTGCTGTTGAGATATTCTGATGCATTCTTTAGTACGTCAGTTGAATTTTTCAGCTCCAGAATTTCTGCTTGTTTCTTTTTAATTATTCAGTCTCTGTTAAGTTTGTCTAATAGGATTGTGAATTCCTTCTCTGTGTTTTCTTGAACTAGATTGAGCTTCCTCAAAGAAGCCATGTTGGATTCTCTGAAAGGTTACATATTTTTGTTACTCTGGGTTTGGTCACTGCTGTTTTGTTCAAGTCATGTTTTCCTGGAGGTTTCGATGCTTATGGATGTTTGTCAGTGTTTGGGCATTGAAGAGCTAAGGATTTCTTGTATCCTTCACAATCTACGCTTGTTTGTACCTGTCTTTCTTGGGAAGTCTTTCCAAGTATTCAAAGAGATTTGGGCCCCAATCTCAGTAATGCTGTGCTTCCTGGAGACTCACAGAGGTACCACTATGGTGATCTTGGATAAGATTCAGAAGAATTCTCTGGACTACCAGGCAGATACTCTTGCTCTCTTGCTCTCTTTCTTTATTTTCTCCCAAACAGAGTCTCTCTCTTTGTGCTGAGCCACCTGGAACTAGGGGTAGGGTAACACAAGCACCACTATAGCCATGACCACTGGAACTGCCCTGGGTCAGATCTGAAGACAGTAGAGCACTGTACCTTGTCCCAGATCCACTGTAACGACTGCTTGGCTACCACCTATGTTCATTCAAGGCCCTAAGGCTCTAAAAATCAGCAGATGGCAAAGCCATCCAGGTTTCTTTCTTCCCTTCAGTGTGACAAGTTCCTCTAGGCTCAAGAAAGTTCAGTGATACTATCTGAGAGCCAGGGACTGAAGTCAAAAATCATCGAAATTTTCCTAGTATTCTATTCTACTGTCACTAAGCTGGCCCTCAAACCACACAAAGTCCTTCTCCCTTTTTCCTCTCCTTTCCACAGGCAAACGAGCCTCTCTTCATGATCATCACCACCACCACTGGGCCATGGGGCATTCTGGCAGGCCACTATCAACATTTTCTTAGACTCAGGGGCTCTTCAGTCAGCTTCTGGAGGATGCTGTCAGGTCTGAGACTCACCCTTCAGGGCAGAAGGCTCTCCTCGCCCAGGAAATGTCCAGAAATGCTGTCCATGAGTCTTGGCCTGGACTCAGGAACCCCAAAAGCCTGCTTGGTGCTCTATCCTACCGTAGCCAAGCTGGTCCCCGAGGCCAGCACATCTCAGTCTAACCTAAGGCCCATAGCATACTACCTGGGTATTATATTTGTTATTCAGGGCCCAAGGGCACTTTAGCCATCAGGTGACATATACTGCCAGGACCACATGCTTCCCTTCAAGGCAGGTGGCTTCCCTTCTGGCCCAGAATGTGTCTAGAAATGTTGTCTTGGAGCTAGGGCCTGGGGGCTAACTACTTGTCACCTTATCCTAGTGTGCCTAAGCTGGTATCCAAGATGCAAGACAATGTCCTCTTTACTCTTCTCCTCTCCTCAAGCAGAGGAAAGGAGTCACTTTCATTGCTAGAAGCTGCACTGCCTGGAGGTGGGGATGGCACAAGTACTCCCTTAGCCGTCCCATCTGGTGTCTCACTACGTCACACATTGCCCCAGTCCACTGACTCTAGGCCCACAACAGCCTCAAGGCCTGCCTAAGAACTACAGTCCTTGTGTCCTAGACTGCCTTTCAAGTTCATTTATGATCCCAGAGCACTTTATCTTATGGTGGCTAGCCTTGCCAAGAAATTCAAATTCCATATGCTGGGATGGGCTCTTCCCCTCTTGCTGTTCTGGTTCTAATGCTCTCTCTGTGGGACTGGGCAGCACTGAGTTCAGTGCAAATCCCCCCAGTTGCTGTGCTCTTCCTCCCCCAAGTGCACAGATTTTCTCTCTGCACCACGCAGCTGCTGCCGGGGGTTGGAAGAGGGGTGGCACTGGTGATTCAAGACTGTCTTTCCCAGTCTCTTCAGTGCCTCTTTCAGTAATATAAAATTGAAACCAGGTACTGTGATTGCCACCTGATTTTTGATTCTTATGAAGGTGCTTTTTTGTATGTAGACAGTTTGGTGTTCCTGTTAGGGAGACAATCAGTGGAGGCTTCTATTCTGCTGTCTTTCTCCACCCTCAAGGCTTTATTTGTAATCCTCTATCAATTTCTTACATCTAGAGGAAAGATAATTTTTACACTCTTTCTTCTTTTTCATACTTTTTTTTAACTTTCTCAATTTTACTTCTCAAATTGCACTGTAAAGTGTTAAATCCAAAGGTTTCCAGGAAACATTAAAGAGGTAGTTATTTCCTGAGTAGCCTTCTCTGTTCTATCCCCACCCTCCTGCTTTCTAACTTTGGTCTCTAAGTATTTTCATTTTTTTTTTTTTATTTTAAAGCACTAACAGTAATAAATAATATCCCGGAACCAGTGTCTAGCTGAATATTAATAATAATACTTTCCATTTGCATATGCTTTATGAGAAGCTCTTTCACACATCTTGTCTGATTCTCAAAATGCCTCTATAGAATAAATGGGGCATCAATTAGAGAACCAAGTAATACCACATTATCTAGTCTGATGGGGTGAATGTATTATGGATGTCAAAGGACCAGGTTTTACCCTAAGTTGAGTGGAGACCAAAATTTTAAAAAGCTGTATGTACAAAATTGAACAAGAGAGTAAGAACCAAAATACAGCAGCATAAAAGAGCTAGATAAATTTTAGAAGAGAACACAGCTGACTCAGGCATTGCTCTCCCTTTCTCTCCACTCTTTACATATATTTCCTATAAATATAAGTTTATAGGTGTTTGTATATCATTTTAGTTTTAAAATACACAGCAAGCATGTAAAAATAATTTTAAAGATAGTGTTTCAAAATGCAGTGTTCAGAGTCTCTGAAATTTTAAATTAGCTGGTTGTACAATTTAAGATTTTCTAGCTGGAAACTGCATGGTATAATTAAGAGGATTTAAAGCATAATTTAACAAAATATTACTCCATACATGACATTTTTTAAAATGACAAATTAAAATAGAAATCATGCCCTTGTTTTGCAGATAAGGATGCTGAGTTAAAAAACAATCTCCAAGGCCAAATAACTGACAAGAAGAAGGCCAAGGTATCTAGAAACCATATCTTCTGACTCACAGTATATCATATTTTTCTACCACCTTTGATAAGGCATAAAATATTATTTTGATAAGTACATAAAATACTTTGGACATCTGCTGTTTGTCTAATTTATGGTTTTATTCTCTTTTCTCTAGTTGATATGACTATACTAAGCCAAGAAAAAAGTTAGATTTGACAAATAGATTTTAACAATTTTATGCACAGAATATTTTTAAAGTTATTTTTACTAGTCTACAGTTTTACAAGTTTAATGACATGTTTAGAGGGACTAGAAAATTTATCAATAACATGATTTACAAAATCCATGATATCCCAGGAATATTTTTGCCACCACATGGGGGTGTAGTGTTCTTAATATGTGCTTTGCAGGAATTCTGAGCATCTCAGACACGCAAGCCTGGGAAGCAGCAGGGAGAAATGGATTTTATGTGGAAGTTTGTTCTATCTGCACCGAGCATGAGGCCAGGGATAGGAGTGGATCTTAATTCATCCTCCAAGTGTCTCAAATATAAAATTGGCTTTGTGATATTAATTTGCTTAAATTGTTCAAACTCAGGAAAGGCTTCACACTATGTACGAGTTACCCATATAGGGAGGCAATTTCAAAAACAGCAGCCATATTAGTATGTGCCATGCTATATTCTCCAGTCCAAGAAGATCATTAGAAAATTGTTTAATTGAGCAAAAGTTGCTTTTGTTGTTGGAATTACTGTGAGATAATTGACTGTGATGGGAGCTGTGTCCCCCAGATGAAAGCAAATCATGGGATCCAGGGTCAATTATATTAATGTCTGCAGTGAACAGAGCTGTTGTGATCATCATAAGACATAACCATAAAATACTTAAAGTCTTAAATGGCCAAAACCTTTAAACTACATTACAGTGATTATAGAGCCAATAAAGCTTAATTAAAACAAAACTACTACATTGAACATCCATAATGATTGGAAAGGTTTCTAATTGGGGACAAATTTGGTATTGAGAACACACCAAAAGAATTTCCCACATTCTTTGTTACATCTATTTGTGCTGGTCTTCTGCTTCTGCATCTGTACAGGACACATTTCTAAAAAACTGGTCAGTTTAAAAATTACTTCTTAAGTTTATAATGATCATTTTAGGTAAGTCATTAACTCTTTCCATAATTTAGGTGATCATTTAATGTTTTAGCAATTGGGAAGCATAGCTTACTTTTAGTAAAAAAAAAAAAAAAAAAAAAAAAAAAAAAAAAAAAAAAAGAAAAAAGAAAAAGAAAAAAAATAGCATGAGTTTTGAAATCAGGCAGTCTGGGGATTCTAGGCTAGAACTCTAGGTTTCTCATGTACTAGTTGTGCAATTTAACTGCATAATCTCTCTGTGTCCATAGGGTACTCAAAGGAAATAACAGGAAATTTGATGGAATTCCAAAGATAATATAATAAAGGGAGATATGATAGGTTAGGGGAATGAACAAGGAATAATGAAGCACTCTGGACCCAGCAACAGCAGCAGCAGCAGCAAGAAGCCTTTACTATCCCTAAGGATTAGGGCAAGAGGGAAGAAATAGGGAGTTACACTGTGATGAGGGGTGGAGTCTTGGAAGAAGTGTTGACTGACAGGAGCTATGGTTATGGAGTGACCAACCCATCACTACTATGGCAGAAAATAAATACCCTGGTGTTTTTCTTCTCTCCTCTTCTGATCTCTTGCAGGAATCACCCTTTGGCAAAATCCAACTAGACAATCAGAAACAGGTCAGCAAAAAACAAAAACAAAACAAAAAAAACAACAACTCTGGGTAGTGCAGTCAATGGTGGTAAGCCCTCTGGGTACTGAAAAAAGGCCAGAGATGAGCAGAGGAATTGCTCTGTGTTAGGGGGATGAAAGCAGGGGAAAGCAATTTACTCCCTTTGTTTCTTTTTCCTCATTTCTTTTCTTTTCTTTCTTTGTTTTTTGAGGCAGAGCCTAGCTATGTCGCCAGGCTGGAGTACAGAGGCACAAGCTCGGCTCACTGCAACCTCTGTCTCCTGGGTTCAAGCGATTCTCCTGCCTCAGCCACCTAAGTAACTGGGACAATGGGAATGTGCCACCACACCCAGCTAATTTTTTGTATTTTTGGTAGAGACAGGGTTTCATGGTGTTAGTCTCAATCTCCTGACCCTTGTGATCCGCCCACCTCAGCCTCCCAAAGTGCTGGGTTTACTGGTCTAGGCCACAGCACCTGGCCCTTTTTCCTCATTTCTAAGTGGAGATATGAATGACCTCTTGTCCAACAAAATTGCAAAGATAAAATGAAATATACATAAAGAATATAATGCAGTGTACAATATATTGTAGATGCTCAATAAAGAGCTAGTACTGGTCTTACTTTTAACGGTAACCAATAATTGTGAAGTTGGGTGTATATTCTCTATTAAAATCCAACAACCATCCAATCAATTTATCCCTTAGGGAACTATTCTAGGTCTTCTTTAATGAAAGCTGTTTTGTTTTCTTCTTTACAAAAATAGGAGACTGTGAATAGAGAGATTAAACACTAGAAAAAATTAATTCTCTAATACTATCAATTTATGTTTACTTGGACTTTGATATGAGGGCCTGAAAACACAGTAAGTTATATATTTCTGATCAGCACAATCCTCCACAAAGAGTATATGGGCAGGCGGTGATTTAGACTCAGGGTTCTAACATTTTACACCTTCACTACATGACTATCCTATGAAATATCTGAAATGAAACTATGGTTCCAATAGAAAGCAAAAGCTTGCCTTTTTGAGGATATAAATGTGTCTTTAGGTTTTACATTTAAAGTTATTGGTAATCATCAAAAGCATTGATGTTTGGTAAATGGCTGTGTTGCACAGGTCTGCCTTGATTAGCCCATAAAGGAGTCCCTACCATCTCAAGCATTCTCTGCCATATCTTAAGCTTTTATTGTCTTTAAAGCATGTGTCTCTATCTGAAATGTTGTTTTCTGACTTCTTCATAAGAACAGAGACTTAGGCTACCCTATTCTCCTTTATGTCTAGTATTTCCTAGAACAGAGCCTGACAGATAACTAAATGATCACTCAAATGTGCAGAACAGCGTGCATACAAAAGTGGTAGATGTGAGAATTAAACTACATGATATACTCAAACTACTTTTAAAAAGACATTTTTCTATGGTAGCAACTATTATTGTTGTTTGCATTATTATTGCTACTATTAAGAATAATGGGCCGGGCGCGGTGGCTCAAGCCTGTAATCCCAGCACTTTGGGAGGCCAAGATGGGTGGATCACAAGGTCAGGAGATCGAGACCATCCTGGCTAACACGGTGAAACCCCATCTCTACTAAAAAATACAAAAAACTAGCCAGGCGAGGTGGCAGGCGCCTGTAGTCCCAGCTACTTGGGAGGCTGAGGCAGGAGAATGGCGTGAACCCGGGAGGCAGAGCTTGCAGTGAGCCGAGATCCGGCCACTGCACTTCAGCCTGGGCGACAGAGCGAGACTCCGTCTCAAAAAAAAAAAAAAAAAAAAAAAAAAAAAAAAGGATACAGTGGTACACACATGGTAAGTATTTTGGTGATGACAAATATTATTATTTTTCAAATTGACTAATCTTTGCCATACATGCCTGCACTTAGGACAAGACTGGCAGTCTTTGTATTCAGACTGTGACTACTGCCAACTTCATGTTTACAGTGACTTTGCCAGCCAGAATTTGTAGCTTGGAATGATATCTCTCAAATATTAGAGGCAGTAATGTCTCAGATTCCAGGACAAAATGCCAAGTGCTAAATGCCAAGTGCTAAACAAATAATAAAAGGCAAAAGGAAAACCCACGTACTTCTACTTCCAGGAACATGAAGTAGAAGTGCTTTTCTCAATTCTTTCTACTATGTACAAATAAAACCCCTGGGCATGATGTATAAAACAAGCATGAGAAGACTAAAAGTTGGAAAGAAGCAGTTAAAAAAACTAGTGACCCTGGGACCCAAGGAACAACATAGTGGTAACTTCTCTAGGTTTTCTTTTGCTTCAAATATTCCAGGGTTGAAGCTGAACAAGCCCAAAACTCAGAAACATCAACAGAGGCACACAAGAACAGCCCTAACTAAAGCCTGTCTTCTTTGACCTAAGGTCCAGGAAAAGGGCAGAAAGAACACTTTTATTTATTTATTTATTTATTTATTTTTTTATTTTTATTTATTTTTTTTTTTGAGACGGAGTCTCGCTCTGTCGCCCAGGCTGGAGTGCAGTGGCGCGATCTCGGCTCACTGCAAGCTCCGCCTCCTGGGTTTACGCCATTCTCCTGCCTCAGCCTCCTGAGTAGCTGGGACTACAGGCGCCCGCCACCGCACCCGGCTAATTTTTTGTATTTTTAGTAGAGACGGGGTTTCACTGTGGTCTCGATCTCCTGACCTTGTGATCTGCCCGCCTCGGCCTCCCAAAGTGCTGGGATTACAGGCGTGAGCCACCGCGCCCGGCCAAAAGAACACTTTTAGATTATAACTGTCCTCCTCCAGAAAAACACTGCACAACAATCTGTGACCCTAACCCTATTCACATAAGCAAAGACCAAATGGGAGCCTGGAGTTGTTCCCTTGACAGCCTATAGGGAGGTTCCCCATCCCACTTGCTCAGACAGTATCAGAAGGAGACTAGTAGAGAGCTGAAACTTTCATAGACACTAGGCAGTAGTAAAGCCATCCCTCCAACACTGTCTCCATGGAGAAAAATTAGGGAGTCTAGATCTCCACTACCACCTGATGGCAACAATATCCATCCCTTTCCTGGCTAGGGTGGTATCAGAGGAGGCGTTCTGGAGAGTCAGAACTTTCATAACTGCCCAAGAGTAAAAGTATTGCACCTTCCCACCGTTACCCTCCATGGTGTCAGTAGACGCCACGTGCACAGTAGCAGTAAAAGGGTATTCCTATTCCTTCCAGCCACAGAGCTAACAATGGAGGCCTAGTGGGAAACTGGAACTCCCACTTCCACTCAGCAGTAATGAAGAGCCTTGCCCCCTTGAGTGTCAAAAGAGACTGCATGGGAAACTTAGAATTTTATCCCCATTTGACAGTGATGAGGCAGTACCCACTCCTCCCTTTCTCCTGCCTCAAAATGTATAGAATTCCACAGAAAATCAGTCATTTTACCAAGAACCAGAAAGACCTAAATTAGAAAAAAAAAAAAGAGAACCAATACATGCTGATATGGTTTGGATCTGTGTCCCCACCCAAATCTCATGTTCAGTTGTAATCTCCAGTGTTGAAGGTGGGGCCTGGTGGGAGGTCATTGGATCATGGGAGTGGTTTCTTACGAATGATTTAGCACCATCTCCTTGGTGCTGTTCTCATGATGAATTCCTCAAGAGATCTGGTTGTTTTAAAATACGTAGCCCCTCCCCCATCTCTCTCTTCCTCCTACTCCAGCAATATGAATTACTGGCTCCCCCTTTGCCTTTCACAGTGATTGTAATTACTGGCTCCAACTTTGCCTTTCACCATGATTGTGGCCTCCTCAGAAGCCAAGCAGATGCCAGCATCATGCTTCATATACAGTCTGCAGAACCATGAGAAAATTAAACCTTTTTTAAAAAATAAATTATCGAGTCTCAGGTATTTCTTTACAGCAGTGTGAGAATGAACTAATGCAAATGCCAATGCCAAGGTGACAGTGAACGTCGTAAAAATGCTTCAAAGAACAATTCTGAACATATTTGAAACAAATGGAAACATAGAAATTCTCTGCAAAGAGAGAAGGTCTCAATAAAAATAAAAGATGTGCAAAAACCAAACTGGAATATTAGAAATGAAAAATACAATATATGAAATACCATACAAAGCTCCAAGGATGGGTTCTGTAAGGGAATACGTGAGATAAAAGAAAGAATCAGCAAACTGGAAGACAGAGTAATATGAATTAAAACAGAATATATTAACCCAAAAAATGGCAAGAGCCTCAGGGATCTGTAGCATTATTTTAAAAATCTAATATTTGTGTCATCAGAGTTCCAGAATGAGAGGAGAAAGAGTGGAGACCTAAAAAAGCACTAAAAGAAAACATGGCTGAAAATGCTTTGAAATAACCAAGCAAATCATAACAAACAGATTCAAGAAGATGAGTAAAACCCAAATAGGATAAGTGGAAAGAAATCTGTGTAGGCAAAGACACATTATAGTCAGTTTTACGAAAACTAAAGATAAAAAATTCATGAAAGCAGCAAGAGAGAAATGACATTTTACCTATGGGGAAAAATCAATTTGAATGACAGCAGATTATCATCAGAAAATATTTTGGAGGTTATAAGGAAGTGATACAACATTTTCAACTGCTGAAAGGAAAGAACTGTCAACCAAGAATACTATACTCAGTGAAAATATTCTTCAGGAATTAAAAGGAATTTAAGACGTTCTCAGATAAAGGAAAACTAAGAGAATTTTTCACCAGAGGACCTACGATAAAACGACTTCTAGAGAAAGATTTCTAAACGGCAAGAAAATAAGGAAAGAATAATGCTCTGAACATCAAAAAATAATTTTAAAATGGTAAATAATGTGGGTAAATACAGTAGATTTTCCTTCTTCTCTCGGATTTCCTACATTGTATTTGATAGAATTTAAATAGCAACAGTCTAATGTAGATGAAATATTTTAAAAAATTATATTATACATAGAGAAGACTAAGGGAATATAAATGAACATAAGGTTTCTATGCTTCACTCAAACTGGTAAAAGACGACACAGTACACTGTCATACATGATATAATATTAATACTTAGCCCAACACCTAAGAGTAGGAATTACACAAAAAGTGGACCCAAGCAGACTCAAGGTAAATAAAACGGGATTGCAAAAATTGTTCAAGTAACCTACTGGAAAGCAAAAAACAAAACAAAACAAAATAAAACAAACAGAGAAATAAAAAACAGAGAACAGAAAATTAGAAATAAAACAGAAGGCCAGGTGTGGTGGCTCACATCTGTAATCCCAGCACTTTGGGAGGCCGAGGCAGGCGGATCACCTGAGGTCAGGACTTTGAGACTAGCCTGGCCAATGTAGTGAAACCTTGTCTCTACTAAAAATACAAAAATTAGCCGGGTGTGGTGGCAGGCACCTGTAATCCCAGCTACTCAAGAGGCTGAGGCAGGAGAATCACTTGAACCCGGGAGGCAGACGTTGCAGTGAGATTGTACCATTGCACTCCAGCCTGGGTGATAAGAGAGAAACTCCATCTCAAAAAAACAAAAAGCAAAAAAGAAAAAAAAAAAAAAAAAAAAAAAGAATAAAACAGAAGATTTAAGCCTTAGCATATTAATAATTACCTTAGATGTAAATGATCTAACTTTATTGATTCAAAGTCAGGGATTATCAGAATGGATTAAAAAACATAAGCCAACTCTATGCTGCCTATAAGAAATTCATTTTCAAATGTAATCGAGGCAGGTTGAAAGTAAAAATTAGAAAAGGTATATCAGGTAAATATTAATCTTTTTAAAGTAGAATTATCTATTGTAATACCAGATAAAGTATACTTCAGAGCAAAGAAAATTACCAGATCAGAAAGAGACATTATTTAAAAACAATAGAATCAATCCACAAAGAAGACATCAGTCCTATGCATGTATGTACAAACAAGAGTTGTAAAATATGTGAAGCAAAAGCAATCCAACTAAAAGGACAAATAGACAAACACATAATTATAATTGGAGACTCCAACACTCCTTTATTAACAATTCACAAGATACCTACACCAAAAATCAGAACGCATATAGAATAATAACACCATCAACCATCAGAATCCAATTGACATTTATAGAATTCTCCACCAAAAAACCAGAAGAATACATATTTTCTCAAGTGTCCATAGAACATTTACAATACGTCGTATCCAGGGCCACAAAGCAAATCTCAATAAATATAAAATAATTTAAATCATAGAGAGTGTGTTATCTGACCAGAAAGAAGCAAAATTAAAGATAACACAAAGAAAAATCTCCAAGGGCTTGGAAACTAAAAACCATACTACTAAATAATGCATGTGTCAAGAGAAAGTCTCAAGGCAATTTAAAAAATACGCATTTCAGTGACTG
The DNA here is from genome assembly GCF_049350105.2 of Macaca mulatta. NCBI lineage: Eukaryota > Metazoa > Chordata > Mammalia > Primates > Cercopithecidae > Macaca > Macaca mulatta. The sequence continues at coordinate 85,344,042 of NC_133419.1, forward strand.
AAAATAAGAATACAATATATCAACATTTATGAGACACAGTTAAAGTCATCCTAAAGTGAAATTGAAGGCATTAAATCTATATATTGAAAAAGAGAAAAAGTCTAAAATAATTAATCTAAGCTCCCACCTAGGAAATAGTAAAATAAAACCAACGCAAACAGAAGGAAAGAAATAACAAAGAGCAGAAACAAATGTAATTTAAATCAGATAATCAACAGATAAAATCAATGAAACAAAGAATTTGTTGTTTGAAAAGATCAATACAATTAACAAACCTCTAGCAAGACGGATAAAGAAAAGAAATAGTATAAATTACAAACATCAGAAATGAAAGAGGAGTTATCACTACAGATTCTGGAGACATCCAGAGAACAAGAAGTGAGTACTACAGACAGTTCTATACACATAAATTTGACAACTTAGATAAAATGTACCAATTACTCAAAAAACACAAACTACCACAAGCAACCCAATGTATGATAGATAATATAAATAGCACCATTACTATTAAAAGACTTGACTTTATTATTTTAAAAACTCCCAACCAAAACAAAAATCTTTAGGCTGAGATGATTTTTTTTTTTACAATCTTTTACAGAAAATAGAAGAGGAGAGAACACTTTCTTATTCCTTCCTGATATTATTAAAACACTTCAGACAAAAGAAGAAAACTATAGGCCAATATCCCTCATGAATACAGACCCAAAAATCCCTTAAAAATATTAACAAATAAAATTCAACAATATATAAAATAGTGAATACCATGATCAAGTGGAGGTCATTCCAAGCATGCAAAACTGGTTCAGTATTTGAAAATCAATCGGTGTACTCAAAAATATCAGCAGGCTAAAGAAGAGCAACCACATATTCATTTCAATCTATGCAGAAAATGCATTTAATAAATTTCAACACACACTGATAAAAAGTCTTAAAAACTAGGGATAGAAGGAAACTTTCTCAACTTAATAAAGTGCATCTATAAAAAAATCTATGCCTAACATTAGATGTAAGGGTGTAAGATGAATTATCTTCTACTGTGATTAGGAACAAGACAAGGATATCTCTCCCACCACTCTTACTTACCATAATGCTTTAAATTCTCCCATAAGGAAAGAAAAAATAAGTCATAAGATAAGAAAGAAAGAAGTAAGACTGCCCCTATTTGCATATGACATGATCATCTACCAAAAAAAAAAAAAAAAAGAAAACAGAAAAAAAATCTAATGAACCTACGAAGAAAAAAATCTTCTAGAACCAATAAATAAGTTCAGTAGGATAACAGTATAAAAGAAAAGTATACATAATCAGTTGTGTTTCTACATATTATCAATCAACATGTGGACACCCAAAATAAAAATATAATACCTTTTACAATTGCTCAAAAAATACTTTACTTATTCTAAACACTATATGTCAAAAACTATAAAACATTGGTAACATAAACTAAACAATTTTATTCTGAAATTTATATGAAAAGGCAAAAGAACTAGAATACTTAAAACAATTTTTAAAGAGAATGAAGTGAGAGATATCATTCCACCTAATTTCAACACTTATATAGCTACAGTAACTAAAACTATGTGGGGTCCAAGGTAAAATGGACACATAGATCAATGGAACAGAAAAGACCTGCCCAATTGGCTTTTGTCAGAAGTATAAAAGTCATTCAAAGAGAAATAATATTTTCAACAAATAATGCTGGAGCAATAAACACCAATAAGCAAAAATAAAAATAAAATAAAATAATAAAATCTCAACCTAAATCTTATTATATAAAATTTAACTTAAAATGGATCAAGGATTTCACAAAAAGAAAAAAAATTGATAAACTGGACATCAAAATTAAAAACACTGCACTGCAAAAATATATCAAGAAGATGAAAATACAAACTATAGCATAGGAGAAAATATTTGTAAAGCTCATATCCAACAAAGATTTGGTGTTGAGAATATATAAGGAACTCTCAAAACTCAATAATGTAAAATAATCCAATTGGAAATTAGGCAAAGATAGGAAGAGATATTTCACCAAAGAGGAAATACAGATTGCAACATGAGCAGGTGAAAAGATGTTCATTATCTTCTACCTGATTTCAAGACTTAAAAGAGCCACAGTAATCAGACACTAAGGAAATGCAAATTAAAATCACAGTGAGACATCACTACATATAAAATGGTTAAAGTAAAAAAATATGAAAGCAATTGCTATTTAGGACGTGGAGAAATTGGATCACTCACATTCCTGATGGGAATATAAAATGGTACAACCACTCTTGAAAACAGTGTGGAGGTTTCTTTGCAAACAAAACATGCAACTATTAGCAAATAACCTAGTAGTTACCCTCTTAGACACTTAACTTAGAGAAATAAAAACTTATGTTCAAATAGTTTTATTCACAATAGCTAAAAGCCTGAAATAACCCAGATAACCTTAGAGAGAATAATTAAACAAGCTGCAGTATGTCAGTATCACAGAATACTGCTCAGCAATAAAAAGTAACAGACTACTGATAGACACATTTTAAATGAAATTCCAAGGTATTATGCTGAGTTAAAAAAAATCTCAAAGGTATGTATGATTTCATTTGTACATTATTTAAAATAACAATATTACAAAATGGAGAACAGATCAGTGGTTCCCAGGGATTAAGAAGAGATTAAAAGTAGAGAAGGGGGTGTAGCAATGAAAGGACAACATGTGGGGTCCTTGTGACAAAGAAAGTTATCTTTATCTTGACTGTGTAAATATTTTGGTTGTAATATTGTGCTGTAGACATTACCATTGGGGGAAACTGGGTAAAGGGTACAGGGGATCTCTCTGTATTATTTCTGACAACTGCATGTGAATGTATAGGTATCTCCAAATAAACTTAATTCACTAAAGTGATGATTTAAATAAGATTTCCTTGCCTGTCATTCCCCAACTTCCACCTCACCTCTTGTACCTCTTGTAGCTGATTCAACCACCTGCTGGTATATAAGGTATGCATGTGTGCATATGCATGAGTATGTTTTTGTGAGACAGTGAAAAAAAGGGGAGCAAGAGGATGGCTCTTCCAATGCTATCCCTGCTGTGTACACACAGTAGGGGAGTAGGAGAAAGTGCAAAGAGGACTTCAGGTGAGTTTAGGTGCATTCTGCCTTCACCATAGTAACATAAACCTTTAGATATGAGAGTGCCAAGGAGGAAAAGCAGTGTCATTTTATTCAGTCAGTCTTATTATTCTTGTACATGATATAAAAGGACATGGAAAATAACATTAGGATGAGGATGCTAACAACAAAGACAATTAGGCATTCCCCTATTCTCATCATCTTATGAGGAAGATGTAGGTTATTTAAAAAGAAGAGAAAATAAGGGATTCTGAATAACATTTCTCCCCCACATGATTATATGTAGCTATATGACTGATAGGCTGATCATTCATTCACTTATTTATCTATCCATTTATTTATTTAAAAAATATGCACTACATGCCTACTCTCTGATAGAAACTATGCCAGGCCATAGATATTCAAATTTTAATAAGACACATATTCTTTCTATTAAGTAGCTCAGAATCTATTAGAGAGGCAGATTTTTCAAAACTGTCAATTTTAGAACAATGTAGAATTGTTCTGCTTTGTTCAGGAGCTATGAACAGAGTATCATAGGAAAATAAAGAGTGGGGAACCTAACCGAGCCAGGGACAAGGGTGTTGTGGAATGCTCCCAGAGAACACGGCCCCAGAACTGAGCCTATTTATAATTCCACAGTTATCTTCTGTCTACCATGCATAAGTCATTATTCTAGGTTAAGATATAGATAAAAGCATTTCAGACACTGAAGCTAGAAACAGCATGATTCAGGCAAACATGATCCAGCATTATCCAGCAGCACCTCAAATATTTATTAAACTGAGTTAAATTAAATTTGTGATAAACTAATAGAAATGTACTTAAATCTTTCTCATGTTGAGAAGAAGAGGCTTAAGACTTTGAACTCCAGATAAATAAAATGTTACTGTAAAATACTGGAATAATTGAACTTTATAAGCTCACAAACATACTCGCACCTTCATAGCCACCCACTGTGTGGACTGATGCCTGGTCAGAGATGAGTCAACAACTAACTTACAATGCAAAAGCAGAGAATAGTACTTGATACTTTTGTGTGCACAATAAAGTTTTTTTTAAAGCCTCAGATTGCTTAGCCTCCTATGCACAGATTGCACTGTTCACTAAAATGCTCAAATTAGTTATGCAAATCCTGTGTCATGTGATGCCTCTCCACCATATGTGACTAGTTACCATAGCAGTCAGCTTAAGTGCATATTTTCCATAGCAACCTAGGAATCTTTACCATACAGAGACCTAAGTGAGACAGAATTGAAAGCAATTCCACAGCAATATGAAATATAAATGTTGGCAACATCCCCTGAATGCTTCTTTAAAACGACATCACTTAGCATTGACTTTTAAATGCCACAGCCTCTGGGTGGTTCTCTTTTAGCCTATATCAGCACCTCTCTCCTGTTGGAAATGTGAAACTCTTTGAGAACACACAACATTTATGATTGGGTTAAGAAGACTGAGCAGTGGTATCTGCAACCTGCAAATTGAAGTTCCATATGGTGGTGTGATGTGATGCATTTGTCATTTTCATTGGCTCACTGTGTGGTCACAATTCCTGCCTCATATTACAAGGCAAACTGAGCTGAAATTTTCCCTTGTCTTGTTGGGTCTTTTGAGAGTGGTTATCGACCCAGTTACATCAATCTCATTCTTGATATTTGATAGGAAGGCTGTTTATCCTTAAAAAGTCTTCTAGATCCACTGGCATATATAAGAGGGAATATATAGATGAGAAACATGATTCCAGAAACTCCATTCATTTATTGTAGGCTTAATCTCTTTACAAAATTAAATATATATATACACACACAAATATAGGCCTGAGGAGAGGTTCTGGTGTTGGGCTAAATTTACTTGTGTGTAACATGATGAGAGGTTGCCATTGAGCACTAATGTGCCAGGCATTATGCTAGACTTCCAGAACCATTATAATGAACCTTCATAGCAACCCTGTGAGAAATGGAAGCAACTCTGAACTTCCTGGAGGAGGTAACTGAGGTACAGAGAAGATGATTAACACTCACCCAATCACAAAGATACCTGACTAGAAAATAACAGCACTAACATTGAAAATCATGTTTTTCTACTCTAAGACCCAAGCTTATTCCACTATTCTTTGCAATATATAGGAAAACAAAAAAGGGAAAAGTGCTAACACTAAGAAGAAAGAGGCTGGCGTGGGACTCAAAGGTATGCCCCAGATTGATGGGGAATAACTGACAGAGAATGTCGGGTGGAATAACAGATATTGAGACAACCCTAGGCAGGTCTCAGAATGACATAGAATTGGTCTTTTGGGGATGTGGTCCTCAATTAAGCGCTGGCTCCATCCATGGTTCTCCTGGATTCTTTACACATTACGTATTTAAACGATGTGAAGATACACAGCTTCTCTAACGCTGATTACAAGCCTAACAGAACACTTTTTCTATTACTTAGGTTCTTGGTACCCCAGTGTTAATTTCCACCCTCCCACTATACCTCTCACTGGAAAGATACTTAACTTTTCTTGCTCTTCTATCATTTGGAAATAGGCTAGTGCCCATTTCAGAGCCAGAAGCTATAACAGAAAGAAAAAGAAAACATATTTTTCTTGTTTCTACACTATTTTCCTGCAGAGTAACCCCTAAGGAGAAATAGTCTATTTGATTCCTAAAACATTATTATGAAAAACTAACCTCTTAAAATTACACTGCTGTGGCTTTAGCAAAATGAGCTTGTAGATTTTTTACATTTGTTTCTCATTTTCCAAGACTCGCCTCAAAGAAAGTTTGCAGTGGATTGCTGAGCTGTCATCATCCATGTGAATTAGTTAGAGACTGTGCCAAGGAGTCTCTGAGCCTACACCCAGCATGTTGGGCAGTGGATGAGCATACTAGTGTAACTGCTGTGCCATGGAGAAAGTCACTATCGGGACCTCAAATCTTTCCTTTTAAAAGTGAACTGGTTATGAACTAGATGGTAATCTAGGCTTTTCCTGCTCTGGATCACTGGATTACAGACATCCATAGCTACCAAAGTGATCAATCCAAAACAAAAATCTCTCCATGTCTCTCCAATGCGTAAGCCCATAGGGCATGGCTCCCCACTGCCTTTCTAACATGAGAGTCTAGGCCTTCCCTGACCCAGCCCTTTTTGCCTTCCAGCCCCCACTGCTACCACTCCCTCCCTCCATACCTTTCATACTCTGAAACACCTTAAATTACTTGCAGTTCTCTCCACGCATCATGCTTCTCATCTCTAAACAGATGTTCATGTTTGTTCGTGTTTGTTCCTCTGCTTAGAAGGATCTACTTCCCCACGTCACCCCCACCTCCTGCATTTGTCAAGCCAACTTCACTCATTCATTAGGGTCACCCTGAGTTAAGTATGCCTTCTCTGTGATTTACAATACTCTTACATTGCTATTCATCACACTTACACTGTTGTATTATAATAACAACAATATGGAAAGATGTTATTTGCTCAGGAAAATCCCTCATAGTAAAAGGTCTGCTTTACGTTTTAAAGGGATACTTTGATGAGCCTATTTCACATATAGATGCTTTGCCTGATGGAGCTGCTTTCTGGGAGACATGCAGAGAAGGGAATTGTATGCTGAAAGAGAAGTAAGAGAAGGCTTTGGAAAAGGAAGAGGAGCATTAGGGAACCAGCACCAGAGGCAAAGGTGGAGAGGAAGACAGTAGGAAAATCTCATGATCTCGAATTTGACCCTCACCCCCTCACTGTGACTATCTAGTTCACAAAGTTACTCAACCTTCAAACTGCTAGTAGGAAATACAATTTGAGAAATAAACTAAGAAAGAGGCTTTGTTTTGTATCTGCCCTCACTGGGAGAGAGGAAAGCAGCCATGTGGATACAGAAAACACTAGAGACAGAAAGGAATAAAAAGTAACTTATAGAAACTAGAAGAAATTGTGAAGAGAGTTTTTGACTGTCACAGGACATGGAACCCTGGTTTAGTCAAAATTTGACAACATCTCCAAGGGACAGAAAGTGTCAGTAATATTTGGCTTACATAATTACATGAAACATTTCTGCTTCTATCACAAACCTGGGGAATCTTTACCTGCTGCATCACCGAGGCTATCCTAGTACCTGGCATATTGTAGATGTTCCACAAGCGGTAGGTAAATCAACTATATGAATCGCTAGTTTAAAGTAAATTTAAAAGAATGACATCTTGAGAATTGTTTCCTGGATCCTAGAGACAGTTAGAGATATTCTTTCATTAAGAAGAACATTACTTGAAAATTAAGAGTCTAAGAGAAACTAAATTAAGAAGGTCAATTTGCCGAAAAATGCATTTAATGATTTTCAAAGCCATATATAAATGAGTCTTGGATTATCTGCCCCAGTGCTCACATCTATTCACTGGGAGGAATGCATAAAATGAGTTATGATGAGAGGATCTGGAGCTGTTAAACATAGTGTGCCACCTCATAGTGGGGTCTCAAACCAGCTCCTTCTCTCAGCTTGAGTCTAAAGCACATCCATTGCATTTTTCATGTATCAGGCTCCAATGTAGCAATTGCCCAATAGGGATGACACTGATATTGGCTGCTACTCTTTCAGTTTGCTGCAAAAAACTTTCATTTGTCCTGCCAGGATGCATGTCTTTGGGGTTAAGGACAAATGAATAAAGTAACACATCTTGACACAGTTATACTGTCTCAACAGCTCTGCATCATAAAGTGGCACCAGGGGGTTGCCGGCTCATTTTGGATTACAATAACACCTTTGAGAATTGCTCCATACGTTTTCTGGCACCTGAAGCACAAGGAATTTGATTCGATAGTAGGTTGAGTTTGATGTATTAAAGTTGTAAACAGAATAGGGGATGCTGCCTCCAGAGGAGCAGAGAAAAGAACAACTGGTACCATTTTATTATTCCTGCCTCCATTCATCTGAAGACTAAACTGGCCTCTGGAAAACCTTGGAGCACAATTTGTTAAATACCTTCATCTCAGATCAAATAGAGCCAGGAATCTTGGTTACATACACAGAGACTGTTTTATCTTAAGGATGTTTGAAATCTAATGAATTTTCCCCTGCTTTTCTACATGGTCTCAGTGTTCTCATTTTCAAAGTGGTCAAAGATTTTTTGATTCATAGAATGGTTAATAATAAAAATGGTAGCTACTATTTTTGAGCATTTACTGGGTGCAAGAATCTGTACTAGGTACCTTATATACAGAATCTCTAATTCATGTAACAGCCCTGCAAGAAAGCTTTTATTACCCTCACTTCTCTAAGAAGGAAACTGAGTTCAGTGAAGTGAGGCATCTTGCTCAAGATCACATTGCTAGTAAATAATGATGCTGGAACTAAAATAAAGATCTAACTCATATTCTCAACCATTACAGTCAAATTGCTTGAGAAATAAATAATATACATATGAAAGCTCTGTGTAAACTGTAAATCAAAGGTGAAAATATGTATTATTGTGGGGAAAAGAAAGATCAGACTGTTACTGTGGCTATATAGAAAGAAGTAGACATAAGAGACTCCATTTTGTTCTGTATTTGAGATGCTGTTAATCTGTGACCCTACCCCCAACCTTGTCCTTGCAAGAGACATGTGCTGTGGTGACTCAAGGTTTAAAGGATTTTGGGCTGTGCAGGGTGTTAAACAAGTGCCTGAAGGCAGCTTGCTGGTTAAAAGTCATCACCATTCTCTTAATCTCAAGTACCCAGGGACACGCACACTGCCAAAGGTCGCAGGGACTTCTGCCTAGGAAAGCTAGGTATTGTCCAAGGTTTCTCCCCATGTGATAGTCTGAAATATGGCCTCGTGGGAGGGGAAAGACCTGATCGTCCCCCAGCCTGATACCCGTGAAGGGTCTGTGCTGAGGAGGACTAATACAAGAGGAAAGAAGGCCTCTTGGTGGTTGTTGGCAGTTGAGATAGAGGAAAGCATCTGTCTCCTGCCCGTTCCTGGGCAATGGAACGTCTCGGTATAAAACCCGATTGTAATCCTTTGGGTATATACCCCGTAATGGGATGGCTGGGTCATATGGTACACCTAGTTCTAGATCCTTGAGGAATCGCCATACTGTTTTCCATAATGGTTGAACTAGTTTACAATCCCACCAACAGTGTAAAAGTGTTCCTATTTCTCCACATCCTCTCCAGCACCTGTTGTTTCCTGACGTTTTAATGATCGCCATTCTAACTGGTGTGAGATGGTATCTCATTGTGGTTTTGATTTGCATTTCTCTGATGGCCAGTGATGATATAAAGACACATGCACACGTATGTTTATTGCAGCACTATTCACAATAGCAAAGACTTGGAATCAACCCAAATGTCCATCAGTGACAGATTGGATTAAGAAAATGTGGCACATATACACCATGGAATACTATGCAGCCATCAAAAAGGATGAGTTTGTGTCCTTTGTAGGGACATGGATGCAGCTGGAAACCATCATTCTTAGCAAACTATCACAAGAACAGAAAACCAAACACCGCATGTTCTCACTCATAGGTGGGAACTGAACAATGAGATCACTTGGACTCAGGAAGGGGAACATCACACACCGGGGCCTATCATGGGGAGGGGGGAGGGGAGAGGGATTGCATTGGGAGTTATACCTGATGTAAATGACGAGTTGATGGGTGCAGCACACCAACATGGCACAAGTATACATATGTAACAAACCTGCACGTTAAGCACATGTACCCTACAACTTAAAGTATAATAATAATAAATTAATTAAAAAAAAAAAAACCCGATTGTATGTTCTGTTTACTGAAAAAGGAGAAAACCGCCTTAGGGCTAAAGGCGGGACTTGCTAGTGCAATGCTGCTCTTTATGCACTAAAAAGGTTTTTGGAGATGTTTACATATGCATATCAAGGCACAGCACTTTTCCTTAAACTTATTCATGTCACAGAGAACTTTATTCATATGTCTTACTGCTGACTTTCTCCCTACAATGATCCTATTATCCTGCCACTTCCTTTTCTTTAAGATGGTAAAGATAATTATCAATAAATACTAAGGGAACTCAGAGACCGGTGCTGGCGTGGGTCCTCTGAGCGCTGGTCCCCTGGGCCCACTTTTTCTTTCTCTATACTTTGTCTCTGTGTCTCATTTCTCAAGTCTCTCGTTCCACCTAACGAGAAACGCCCACAGGTGTGGAGGGGCAGGCCACCCCTTCAATTATGAAACGAGAATTATTTTGGTCTTCAATAGCTTATATACAACATTTACAGCCATTCTGTTACCATATGGTCTCTGCCAAGTCACCTAACCTTCCTGAGAGTCAGTTTCTGCATCTGTAAAATAGGTATCCCATTACCCATTTAATTACCTACTTCCTGTTACATTATATTACAGAAGAACTAGTCCTAAGAGCACATTTAGATAATGGACGTGAAAGTAATTTGTAAACTGTAAAGCACCATGCAAACATGAGTTTCCCTTACTGAGTTATGGAATCATAAATTAGGGCATTCAAAGCAATCTAGGTCTTAAAAGAAGACAAACACTCTCTCTGATTGGTGTCTTAATTTTCTGCTCACATTGTACAGGAACCATTTCAACTGAACTATTTAAGTGTCTCAAAGCAAGCTACTTTTTCGAGGTAGCTTCCATTTCAATATAAGTGCCAGTAAAAGATCATGCAAAGCAAAAGGGCCCTCCTGAAGGTGATGCGGAGTCAAAGCTGCCTGTACAGCAAGGACCTACCTAGGTCCTGAGAAAAGCCCCTTTAGGCTTAGAGTAAGGACTCATATTATGTTGTTGTTGTTTTTCAATCCAGGAAGAGCTCTAGATGTGCCCAGCATGAAAGCAAACTAGTGATACATATTCTTAAGCTTACATCCCAGATTTAGGGGGTTGTTTTAGAGAGAATATCTACAAAAGTCTCTTGGATTCTAGCCAGCAAATTTTGAATATTAAGTTGACAAAGATGATCTCTACTCCAGCCACCTGCAGCTTACAAGTGTGGGAAACAATGATCATATTATTCTACTTTTAGGTTAATGCATATTATATATTCTCTACAGTGATTTGTTAGTGAAGGTATAACAATGGTTTCAACTAGTTACGGGTGAAGAACATTACTTTGGCAGGGAGGTGTCCTCACCTTGAATGCCAGCAAAAAATCATCTCCTGCTTAGATGGGAGGAATTTCCCTTCAACAAGACATTTCTGAAACCAGAGGGAAAGAGAAAGGAGTGGGTGCTAATACAGTAAATCTGTGATCACATAATTCAGTGGACAATAGGAAGATGTCATCTTCTAAGAATATTTTCTTCTCTAAAATAATCATAATATAATTATATATTAATATTACTAACAATAAATTCCTAGTGCTTCCCTCAATTCTGAGTACTAGGATACGACAAATAGATAAAACAATAAGTAAATCTTCCTAACAATCTAAACTGATGCCTCACAACTCTTGAGCTCTGAAATATTTCTATACTATTTCATAAAACTTCTCTATCAGAGGAGAATGACTTCAAGGCACACTGCAGAATTCAAACCCTTCCATGCAGAGGACAGTGACTGGCAGGCATTCTGCCCTTAAGAAATTCTGTCTCTATTTATTACTCATCCAAGAAATATTCTGTTCTTCCTATGCCTAGCACAGTGCTGAACACTTACATACTCAGTAAATGTATACTGTTTCAAAATGGATGTGCCCTGCATAAAGCTAGAGGAAACTTTTTCAGTTTAGATTTTTTAAGAAATAAAAACCCTCAATCAAGTTCTTTCTCTCTCCTTCCCATAACTTTCCTATTTATTATTTATAAGCCTTAGGCTTGTTATATTAATAAATTTGTATTTATTTTCCATTAACGTCTCCAATAAATACTTCTTATATTAAATGTATTAAACAAGTCAGAAGTTCAGAGACATTTACCATGAAGCTAAAGAAGGTCTCTCACTTGCATGAACCCCTTACAAAGCCCTATATCTAATTTTGTAATTATAATTTGAGCTCTTTTTCTTAAAGTTCTCTATGCCAAGTTATAGAAAGTTCAGGCGCACAAAAATTAGGTCCACATCTACAGAAACTTCACTGTGTATTTTAATCCTATAAGGTGCATATGTTATAGACACAGGGCTTGAGAATTACAGAAGTATATGACTTGCCCAAATACTCATCGTGAGTGGCAGACTAATGAATCAAGCTAAGATCTTCTGCCTCTAAATTCAGAAGTTTTTGATTGAGCCACAATGTCTTCTTCTCAGATATGGATGAGACTGTCATGTCCATAATCTCCAGGCAGTCCATTATCATCATTGCTGAGATCAGCCATCTGTTTCACAGGTGGGCAGATAGTACATTTAATAAGAGCCCATCACTCACCAGGCACTCTACCAGGGGCTTCTTACATGTACATACACTGGCCCACACTCCCTCACTCACACATACACACACACACAAACACACAACTTCGTTTGATGCTTACAAAAATCTAGTAAAGGTATACAGGGAACAGACGCCTCTAAAAGATCAACTTGCTGTAAGTCTCATAAATAGAAAGTATGTGGTATTTAAACTTATATCTACCTGACTCTGAAGTCTATGATGTTTCTGTTATATAAAGCTACTGCTTCTTCCTGTGTCAAAACTGGGCAAACTAGTCACCTTACAGAAAAAGCCAACTCTCTTAAGTCTTGGAAGTCCGCCAGGACTTTCAGTGCATGTCAGCAGTGGTTTTTCTTCAGTGACGCTGAGAAGAAAAAAGCCATCACCAGTCCTTTCAGATTCAAATGTCACAGGTGAATATTTGAGATTCTAACATCACTCTAATAGTCCATCGGCTGAAAATGAGTCCATTTCATGCCTATATGCCTGGCATTGTCACGATCTCTTAGACACTGGAGATAACCTGATAAAAAAAACTCACTCTACCATCCAAGTCTGCTGTAATCCTCAGATTCACTCTTCAAATCCAGATAAAATGAGTCATCAACTAAATTACCCATTGTCCTGCCAAGGAGAAGAATTTAACAGGAAACCTCAGAGAGCTGAGTTATGGCCTCACTGGGCATGTTAGAAACAGTGATAGCACATGCCCAGATTTAGTCAAATGGCTTTGCAGCTCAGAATGAAAGTGGCAGCAGCTGAATTCCACAGCTTGACAAGTGATCACATGGGGTGTACTGTACAGTCATGGGGAGAAACCTGAACAGAGTTGCAGCACCATTACTGTAGGAGTGGAAGCTCCCCAGCACATCTGGAGACCTATCTGGGTAAGTGCCCACATAGTCTTACCTGGAGATTGATGAATCTGCTACAAAGAGGTAGGATTTTCAGGAAAAATTCTACTTTTCAGAACCATGGTTTCCAGGGCAGAGCAGCCCCTCATACTAGATGTAGGGCCTCTTCTCATGTGGATTTAAAAGCACAGAGATCCACAAAAAAATTACAGCTGTAAATTAAATACAACTGCAATTAAGGCCATTATACCAAATACTGGAAATACCAGTTGGACTCCCTTCTTCTACCTTCCAAGATTAAAATCTAGAATATTCAGCATCACTCTCAGGGCTCAAGCTGATTTTAATATAAAGGCATGGAGCAATACAATCTATTACTTTTCAATAACCTCCTTGTGATGGCCTTAGTTCACAATGACCCTCACCTCTCAATTAAACTACAGTTACAGCCTCATAACCAGTCTCCCTTTCCAGTTTCTTTCTGTTGCACTTTATCTTCTACATTGCTGCTGCTGCGCTTTTGAAAAGTGTACAGGTAATCATGCTTTGCCCCTCTTAGGATCTCTGTTGGCTCTCTATTGCCCAAAGGATACAGGAAAGACCCCTGGCCTCATAAACAATGCTTTACATAATCTTTTCCTCCAAATTCCAAACTTACCCTCTAACTTTTCCCTTGACGAAATTTATACACCAGTCATATAGTCTTCCTTGACATTCCCTGGACACCCATATTCTTTTATATCTCTATCCAGTGGACCTTGGTTTCTGCTCCTGAAATGGTATTTTCTACTTTTAAGCATGAAGAATCATTATTTATCCTTTAGACAAAGTGAAATACTTTTTTTTTTTTTTGAGAAGCTGAGCCCGACTCTCCCATAATGAATTATTCTCTTCCTTATGATCTTATGGGATTTGCACATAGAATTAGAGAAACACTTGTCACAATACATTGTAATTGCTTGTTGCAATGAGTCTCTTCTCCAATAGTCTGTGAATTTAGCAAGGACTGAGTTCTTTCTCATTCTCCTTTGTGTTATCCTGAATTGCTTCTCAGCCTTTTGGCTAAGATCAAGTATTCTACTACCCTGGGAACTTGGCATAGAGTAGATAGACTATAAATGCAGTAGATTATAATAGAATTAATGAATGAACAAATAAAATATAAGGAAATGCAGGAAAAAAACATCAAATGTGACACAAGATTGTACACTACAAATTAGTATGTTTTAAATTTGTACTTAATGATAATCATTTTTCCAAAGCAATTTCATTTGAGTGCTAAACAATAGTTCTTCTCTACAGTAAAAGAGACAACAGATGAACAACTGTGTTTTCCCAAGACAGGCCACTTTCACTTACCACAAGCTCATGATTCATGAATATAAAGAACTCTGATCATGATCTATATTAGGGGCCATAAAACGTTATGAAAGGGAGATAGAAAACAGTTTAGGTTTTCTGGACCCTATGTCTCCATCATAACTGTCCTACTTTGTCATTATAGAGACGAAGCCATGTATAAATCAATAAACATGACCATATTCCAATAAAACTTTATTTATGGGCACTGAAACTTGAATGTTATGTCATATTCATCTTTCACAAAATATTATTCTAGATTGTTTTTCAACAATTTGGCAGTGTAAAGACATGCCTAGCCTACAGAGTGTACAAAAACAGGTGGTGGGCCAGACTTAGCTCTTTAGTTTGCTGACCTATGGTTCATACAATGTAAAAAACAGAAAACAAAAAATGAACAAACAAACAAAAAAACTTTGGTTAAACTTCTAGTCATTTTTTGTTGTTGCTGAGTTCCTTTCCAATGTAGAAGATTCTTTGTCACTGGAACTAATAATCCGTTGTGTATTACAAAGTGTTAGAAACACAGAAGATAAAGCAAGATAAATGATTTGTCTTACTGAATATAGGGCTTGTCTGGCTTGGTATATGGAGATTGCAGGACGGAAAACAATGGTAACTTTTTTAAATCGTATCAAACAAGAAACAGGCAGATGATCAGTCTATGTTGACTAGATGACTATTTGATGAAAAATTCAAAATATCCCATAAAAAATTAATTGCCAAATGTTATTAGGCATTTTTGATTAGATGTGCTACATTCTGGTAAATACAAGCAATATTTTACTATTTAGCAAAATTATGAGAGAAAGCCATTTTGGTAAATAATATCCTTTGCCCTCCAAAAGATATGGCCCATAAGTGGCAACTCTGTCACTGCAGTTTACTTCTGCACAAGAGCCACATCCAGTCTCTCTGAATATCCAACACACTTTATGTGGCAAAGTGTTTTCAATTATTTATTAATTAAACTAATTAGCTCCTCCTCCTACTCCTAGTTGCATTGATACAGCATTTTATAAATGGTGAAATCAAGACATTTTTTACCTATTTAAGGCAATTGAAATGATTAGCACATAATAATTGGAAGGAGGGATAAGGTTATTTTTTAAAGCAGATTAATGGGTAAAGAGTATGAATAATTAATTAGATAAGGATTGTGAAATTGGTTTAAATGTAGTAAGGCACAAAACTCAATTATTAAAGTCCATTTAGTTATTTTCCAAAAATTTACACTCTCCTCAAAGCTTGTTTATGAAACATTAGGAATCATCTTAATCTAGACTTCATTTCAGAAGCTGAGATCTGTGAAATTTAAAGAAACTGTCAAGTTTAAATGGCAGGGTCACAGGAACTGGCTTTCAAAGAACTGTTTCTCTCTTAAGATGTTAAGATGGTAGTGTTTATAAACTAAAATGTATTTTCTTATGGAGAGAGAAGGACTAGTCTTTGGAAACCTTGACACATGTCTGGGCTTTTCAGAAATACAATGAGGATATAAAAAATATTTTCACCAGAATTATATTTTCAAGGGATTAAATGGGTAAAAGGTACTGTTATTTGATCCTCTATCTAAATTCTTCTAACTTTATTGAGCCATAGTATTTAAAAACTGTCTTGTACACTACACATATAATTATCTTGATTCCCTTGTAAAATAATGAAGCCTTTGAAGACAGACATTTAAAAATAGTTTTGATATATTGGTTTCTTCATCTGAAAATGATAGCACATATAAAAGTAGTTACTTTATTAGGTTATGTGATAGTTATTTAAAAATGCATGCATGTAAACATCTTTTTAGCATATAGCGAGTGTTCAATAAATATAAACTCTAATTAAAGGCGTTCAATAAACATTCATCAAATAGTAAATTGATGAAGAGGAAGGAATAAACAAATTAATGAATGAATAGCATTGTGCTACTGATTTGCAAAGTTTCACCTGAGTTTTAGAAATCTATTAAGAATGCCATCGAGTCCTTAAAATGACCTACTAGTATTATAGAATTGAATATATTAGAGGAATACCTACATTTCTATATATAATAAGAACAGGAATATAATAGGAGTTTGTCTCTTACTGTATTCATACTCACCCCTCTCCTCCAGCCACAGCAGCCTGGCCTGTTTGCTCCTTAAAAATGCCAAACACTACAGTAACCAAAACAGCATGGTACTGGTACCAAAACAGAGATATAGACCAATGGAACAGAACAGAGTCCTCAGAAATAATACCACACATCTACAGCCATCTGATCTTTGACAAACCTGAGAGAAACAAGAAATGGGGAAAGGATTCCCTATTTAATAAATGGTGCTGGGAAAATTGGCTAGCCATAAGTAGAAAGCTGAAACTGGATCCTTTCCTTACTCCTTATACGAAAATTAATTCAAGATGGATTAGAGACTTAAATGTTAGACCTAATACCATAAAAATCCTAGAGGAAAACCTAGGTAGTACCATTCAGGACATAGGCATGGGAAAAGACTTCATGTCTAAAACACCAAAAGCAACGGCAGCAAAAGCCAAAATTGACAAATGGGATCTCATTAAATTAAAGAGCTTCTGCACAGCAAAAGAAACTACCATCAGAGTGAACAGGCAACCTACAGAATGGGAGAAAATTTTTGCAATCTACTCATCTGACAAAGGGCTAATATCCAGAACCTACAAAGAACTCAAACAAATTTACAAGAAAAAAACAAACAACCCCATCAAAAAGTGGGCAAAGGATATGAACAGACATTTCTCAAAAGAAGACATTCATACAGCCAACAGGCACATGAAAAAATGCTCATCATCACTGGCCATCAGATAAATGCAAATCAAAACCACAATGAGATACCATCTCACACCAGTTAGAATGGCGATCATTAAAAAGTCAGGAAACAACAGGTGCTGGAGAGGATGTGGAGAAATAGGAACACTTTTACACTGTTGGTGGGATTGTAAACTAGTTCAACCATTATGGAAAACAGTATGGCGATTCCTCAAGGATCTAGAACTAGATGTACCATATGACCCAGCCATCCCATTACTGGGTATATACCCAAAGGATTATAAATTATGCTGCTATAAAGACACATGCACACGTATGTTGATTGCAGCACTATTCACAATAGCAAAGACTTGGAATCAACCCAAATGTCCATCAGTGACAGATTGGATTAAGAAAATGTGGCACATATACACCATGGAATACTATGCAGCCATCAAAAAGGATGAGTTTGCGTCCTTTGTAGGGACATGGATGCAGCTGGAAACCATCATTCTTAGCAAACTATCACAAGAACAGAAAACCAAACACCGCATGTTCTCACTCATAGGTGGGAACTGAACAATAAGATCACTTGGACTCAGGAACGGGAACATCACACACAGGGGCCTATCATGGGGAGGGGGGAGGGGGGAGGGATTGCATTGGGAGTTATACCTGATGTAAATGATGAGTTGATGGGTGCAGCACACCAACATGGCACAAGTATACATATGTAACAAACCTGCACGTTATGCACATGTACCCTACAACTTAAAGTATAATAATAATAAATAAATTAAAACAAAACAAAAAAAAATGCCAAACACACTCGTGCCTCTAACCTTTTCACTTGCTATTCCCTCTACTTTCTCCTAGGTAATACGTGGCTTGACCTCTCACTTCCTGCAGATCTTTACTCAAATGTTACCTTCTTAGAGTGGCCTTCCTGAACCATTCTATTAGAATGGGATGGCTGTATATCCCTCCACACACACACACACACACACACACACACACACACACACACACAAACACGCACTTCATATTCCCTTGCTGAGTTTAGTTCTTTTCTCCATAGCACATATATCATCACCTAACATTAAAAAAAAAAAAAAAAATTCCGTATTTCTTTTTATTTGGAATGTAACCTCCATCATCTGGGATTTTTGTTTCATTCACTGCTTTAGAACATAAATCATTTGAATAGTGTCTAGCACATAGTAGGTACTCAATGATATATGCTGAATGAAAAAGTAAACCACACAGATATACAATTTTAATATAAAATTGGTAGCATGACTACACATAAAAATATAAAAAGGTGGCATGGCTCTGTCCATTTATTACAAAAAAAAAATTGATTGAGTGATTACTATGTTTTAGGCATTGTGAGAAGCACTTGAGTGAGTTACTAAAAGGAGTAAAACAATCTCTGTATAGAGGTCGGAACTAACAAACTGGCATTGGGGGTTTCAACAGCATTCTTTCCTTCTTGTCCAAAACTCAGCTCTTGTTTTATGTCCCTCTCACCAATAGCAAATCTAAAATCCTAGCGATCCTAGCAACCAAACACTTTGCAGGCAGAACTACAGCCTAGCAAGAGAAACACTAACTTCGAGCTGTGTCCTTATCTTCTGCTCACTTCTTTACAAATTCAGGCAGGTGATAAACATTTAATGAGGTCCTCATTCTGTACTAGGTGCTGTGGAAGATTCAGAGGATTTGAGGCACAACTACTGATCTCTAAGAGAAGAGAACAATGTTAAAATTAGAAACATATAGCTACCAAAAAAAAAAAAAAGATTTTCAGTAACTGTGAAATGTTTGATTTCAAACAGTAAATACTATGGAGTTTACAAAGATAAATTTCTTTATTTGGGATGATTTATGGGCAGAAATTTAGTGAGTGATGTTGGAGGTGTTGTATGCTCCAAGAAAGCTACCAAGTGATAAGACATCCTGCTGGGTACCTTCACCTAAGTTTTCAGAGGATCCTTATAACAGTTCAGCAAACTTGGTCATATTGTTCCCATTTGTATGGAAAAACTGAGGCTCAGAAAGGTTTTACAACTTGTCAAAGGCTCTTCAGAGTTGCTCGATGCCACTGGCCATGTTCTGAAGACCACACAGGCTGTGTATGGTCATAGGCAAAACGTGTGGCTCAGGCTTAAGTGTTGCAACACTCAGAGCTAACAATTACCAGACGCCCACAGTGCATGTGTGGCAACATACCAGGGCTCTCTTTTTAGCAGGTGGCCTCCCCCTCAGCCACACCTCCCATATTATAGGGAATTAAGCATTTGTTCTCCACCAGACACATTGCTCCTATCCAAACTGACCTTGATTGTGGGCTCTTGACATTTGGAACCGTTAGAACGGTAAGGAAAAATCACTGTGGGTGTGAGAAACACTATTTAAAACCCTACTTATTACCATTAACTCACTTAATCATCTATTTATTATGGTTTACTCTTCTGAGAGACAGAGTCTCCAAGAAGAAACAATATTTGGTGGGGAATCATCTGCTCAAGCTCTGGGCACAGTGTGATATAGCACACCCTGGACTGGACTTCACACTCAGGGGTCAGGAGACCTGAGTTTGAATGTCAGCTTAATGCTCACATGCTGAAGTCTTGCGATCAGATCATCTTACTGTATTCGTATTGGTACAATGAGGAAGCAAAGGTAGACGGAATTTATTGTCTTTTCACATTCCTAAGGCCCGAGCTGACAAACCACACACACTCAACAGAGGCTTCTGCAAGTCCTGAGGACCTTGGAAATTTTCCATGGAGTTCTTGACTTAATAAGATCCTTTTCAATGACCCTGTTTCTTCTTAAAGAGTCACCATCTCTGAGAAATGAACTATTAAAAAAATTCAAAAGCAATTAAGTTCAGGAATGCAGTAAGCTGTGATAAAGGTGTATTTCTGGACTCCCGCTAGTGTTTATATTGCTATTTCTCTTCTGACTGTCAGACACATTTCAGACTCTTATAATTACTGAGGGCAACCATCTCATCCAGAGATATCCTCACTGTGTAGTCTGTTTGGATTAGCAGGTGATTCCAGAAACTCCTCTTCAGCATCATTGTTGTTTCAAATCACATTATAAACCAGCAGGATGCAAAAATTATATTGGTTCATATGGCATTTCAATTACTCTCATTCCATAGACATATTCCTTGCCTCACTTGTTCACCTTCTTCATCAGTCAGTCACAGAATGTTTTTATTCTCTTCTTTTATTACCCTGTAAATGCTGCTTTGTTACCCTTTCTCATCTGGGATCTAATCCATCCCTTCTCTTATCTCAGCCTCTCCAGTCCCACCCCTCCAAACCAGAAAAACAATTAATGGTTTGATATTTAACATACATCCTCAGTGTTTATTTTTGAGGGTTTGTTATTGTTTTTTGCTCCTCATGATGCATTCTATCTTTTTTTAATTTTTAATGTTTCTGGGTAGATAGTAGGTATATATATTTATGGGTTACATGAGATATTTTGACACAGGCATGCAACATGTAATAATCACATTAAGTTAAATAGGGTAGTAATCACCTCAAGCATTTATCCTTTGTTCTTCAAACAATCCAATTATATTCTTTCAGTTATTTAAAAATGTACAATTAAATTAGTTTTTACTACAGTCACCCTGCTGTGCTAGCAAATACTAGGTCTTATTTATTCTTTCTAACTATTTTTTTGTACCTATTAGCCTTCCCCCCTTTAACTTCCACTAACTTGCTTAAATCTTTGACTTCCAGGATCCGTTCCATATCAACAACCTTGCTAAAGTGTAAGAGATGGTCGAGGAGAGCCTCGGAGGCAAAAATGCAAACTCATCCCGATCACATAGCTTATAGTTCTGTGCTCCCATCGCCAAACAAAAAACTGCAATTTCCTTCTGGAATTGTTCTTTAACTCCTCAGTATCATAAATACTATTTCTCAGCAAGCTATGCTCTATTTACCTTTATTAACTTGAACATTTATACCCAAGCTACTTAGTCCAGGCCTATTTTGGGGCCCCGGAAGAGTTCAGAGACAGTGCTCTATTCATTTGTGCCTCACATGGTAGAGAACTTGATTGCATAGAGGGCACACTGGCACTGCCATGGTGTGAGGTGCCATGTTCTCTACCCAGGACCACCTCTGCTGCTACCTTGCCTCTACTCTCAATTTTCTTTGGTCCTCCCTCCACACAATAACCAGAGTAACCTTCCCAACAGGAAATCTTATTTTTCTAGTTCCTTGTTCAAAATCTTTCAATATTTCTCCTTGTCTATACGGAAAAGTCTAAGCCTGGATGTTCAGAAAAGAATGGAGAAAGACTTTCTAACAAGGTTTTTCTGTGTGACAGGGGAGAGACTGGATTGAAGAGTATTAGCAAAACTCAATTTGTTGACTATCTTCAGTATAGATGGCACCGTGGTGCAGCCGCTAAAGAAACCACCTGCTTAATCACTAATAATACTGCAGAGCACAGTAACTCAATATATAGTTGAAGAAAATGGAAATGATCATACAAGGAGTGATCATATAAATTGACCAAAGTCACACAGATAATAAGTGATGGGGTCAACATTCAAACTTTCCTTATGTTAAAGTCTCTGTTTCTCTCACTACACCATGTTAGGGGTGGCATCATGGTAATAAAATGGGCTAAATAGGACAGTGATTAAAATTACAGAGAGACAGGAATGGGAATTTACATGACTAAAAGACAGCTAAGAAACCAGCTAGAAAAACTAAAAAAAAAAAAAAAAAAAAAAAAAATATGTCTGATGCAATTCTGATGTGATTTCATGGTGTGTTTAAAGTCCAGACAGTGTTCATTCTTGACTCAATAGGAAGCACAGAAGCAATTTAGATTTTTGAACTTAGGAGGATAATATTGCATGATCAAAGTAGAATTTTTGGAAGAGTAGATTGGGTATAGGAGATGAAATCCCCATCCCAAGAGTTAGGCAGAAGAACATGTCAGGATGGCGGCCAGAGGGTAAAGCTTTGGGAACGGTGGAAGTTGAGGGAAGCACTGGGAACATGATAATAAGGCTGGAACTGAGTACATACAGTTAAAAAAAAAAAAAAAAAAAAAGCCAGGCCAGAAGTACAAACTTAGAAACTTAGAGACATCGACAACTTTGAAACAAAGACCGAGAGCCAATTTTTTCTATTCGTTGGTGGTCATAAAATAAAAAGATTCTGTCATTTCTAACAACATGGATGAAACTGGAGATCATTATATTATATGAAATAAGCCAGGTCCAGAAAGACAAATATTGCATGTTCTCACTTATTTGTGGGATCTAAAAATCAAAACAATTGAACTCACAATCTTAGGGAGTAGAAAGGTACATAGGTTTTTATTTTACTATTATGCTTCATAATCTAGATATATGCCATGTATATGCTCTTATATTCATACCTTAAATACTTCAGACATTTAAAATAAAATAAAAAAGGTTGATAGACAACTTTTGACACAGAGGTAGGGAAAGTCTGTAAAATTGAATGTCCAATAGCCATGCCAAGATGGAAAGTTGAGAATAATGGTGGGCTCCAAAAAGACTGGATAGGCAGGGGCAGGAGAGAAAGAAAGCAGGGAAGTGTCATTAGGTAAAACAGGTGGGGTAGGAAAGGCTGGCTTCTTTGGAGCTGCTAACATTTTACATCTGTATGTTCAGTGAGGAATTCTGTAACTTGGCTTCTTAAAGCCAAAACAATTCTCCAGCCATTTCTGTTATCATTCATGAATAAGGATGGAGGAAGACACTCAAGACAGGAAGACAAGCTAGGAGACTTTCACTGCATTCGAAGACTAAAGTGCTTAAGACCAGAATAAGAATAGCTGATGAGACAGTGGAAAGAAACGAAATGAGAATTCCATTTTAAAGGGATAAATAGCAGTAAGTACTGATAAAAGAAAAGAGCACTTACAGAAGAATCACATGAAAGATTTTCCTCTGATGTTACTCTCTTGTTAACACCTATACTCATCTCCTGTCATTGATCTTCTCATATTTAATCTGCCAGTGAAGCCAAAGGAATTCTCCTTTGGTGAGAGTAGTGAGGAAAAATAAAGACATGGAGGTGCCAAAATTAAGGCACAATAGAACCACCTTAACACCATTAGCTTGGTTTTGATTGAAAATACAATTCTAGCCCAGTACATAATCTCAGAAACACAATTTCAGCTCTACTAAATGCTGTAAAAATGCAGAATAATCATTTATTGTGCTGCTATGTGTTGGTATGCTTAAAAGTGGCTTAGAGCAGTGAAAGAAATGAACTCAGCAAATGGTAGTATAGTCCTTATGTACAGATGTCAATGCAGTTTCCATAGTATCACTTCCCAATAATACTGTAGTTCATTAGACAGACCAAATTAATGGTGAGTCTCTGACTGAGCCTCTTTTCAAAAGAGCCCCGCTCAGGCTGTCTGTCCCCTACCACACTCAGTAGTGGATATTTCAGGTTATACAGAGACATTTTTACGTAAGCCTGAGTAAAACATAATTAGACAAGAAAAATAATTATATATACTCTCATGGTAGATTATTATTATTCCCAAATAATCACTGCTGTTCTTCCTGTGTGAGGAATACACCTCCTTGCCCCACTCACATAGGACTTGACCATGTGATTTGTTTTGGTTAATGGAATGTGAGCAGAAGTGACATATGCCACTTCTGACAAGAATTTTTAAGACTCATCACACAGTTGCATCCTTGCTATTTTTCTCTGCCGAAAGACTTTCCTATCCACCATAGGGGCTGTTTCTTCAGCCTGGATATCAGAATAATGATCCATAATTAACATATTACATAGGTGAGATGTATACTTTTGTTGTTATAAGGCATTACAACTCTGGATAAACTGTGCTGACAAAAATGATCATGAATTATAAAGGTACTTTTACATTGTTCTTAGATATGGAAAGGCAGCATGGTGAAGTGGAAAGACCATGGGATAACAGCTAAACAGGGCTATGTTTTAATCCTGCTTTAGCTCCTTAATCCTAGTTGACTTTGGTCATTAATTAACCTCTCTGAACTCTAGATTCCTTTCCAATCCCAAAGTTAATAATAATTCTTTCTTTCAGAAGAGTTGTTGAAGATAATGAGGTATCTCATGTAGTGTACTTAGTACAGATAAAGCTTTCAATAAGTGCTAGTTAAATCAAAAGATACATGAGACATTGTCTGTTTTTATTACTTATGGAAAAAGTGATCACATTTTCTGTAGTAAAATTTGGGACATACATTTAAAAATAAATAGAATAGAATGGAATATCCTAACTCAGGTCTACATTAAGAATGTATGATCCTTTAATTTATAACATAAGTCCAAAGATAGGATTTGAGGCAGAGTATAAGTCATCAATGCTTCATTAGAAAAACTTGCAACAAAGTTGGGTAACCGCTAACTGTACAGTAAACATCAGTGAAAACATCTATCATTACATATAATATACAGATATCAAACATTAATTACTACCATGTATTCAGAGCTTTTACATGTCACATATGCTTAGTGATGTTTATTCTTACATTTTTTCATTACCCCTTCATTTTAGAGTTAAGGGCACCGGTGCTCAGAGAGAGAAACAGACAGAGAACATTCCCTGTCCTGGTATGAGGAGGCAAGTATGAATGAGGCTTAACTATTCTGTGCCATAGATCATATGGCCTTCATAGAATAAAAATATAGGGTCTCTCTACCTTTTAAAGAGTGTAGTTCTCTGTCTAAATGAAATTTTGACAGCAGGTGTCATCTACTTTTTTTGGGGGGGGGGGCAAGTGGAAGAACTTAAAGGAATAGGCAGAAGCCATTCTAAAAGGAGAGTGTGTTGGAGGTGAAGTGAGAAAGAGTGAAAATGGTTTTCAGTTAATTTATCTAAGTTAATCTTCCAGCTGAGGAGTGAACTCTTGTCACCTTGTGAAATTAGGCAAAACAAAAGCCTTCCCACACAAGTCCCAAGTGACTCCAATATGCAAAGTACTCTCCTTCACCCTTCATACTTGTAGCATTAAACTGGGTCAGGAGGAAGAAGCTTGTATCCAAGATTTAAATGCAAGATGCTCTGACTGCAGCCTGCATAACTGTAAAAATGAGAGGAACTTGGTAATAAGCAAACATATTAATTAGTGCATATGTAGATTCCTAGAGAAAACCAACCAAATTTAATCTTAGAATATCTTTACTTTTCAATTTATAAGATAATATTTAGTCTGGCCTCACTTTAAAAATTACCTCTCTTAATGGAATACGAGAATATATGCAAGAAATAACAATACAGTTGTGTATAGAATTTATACCATTAAGCAGAGGAAGCAGCCTCTCTGTCTCCCCCCAGCTCTGTCTCTGTCTTTATTTCTTTTTCCCCCAATATTGAAAAAAGAAGCACTTCATAATACAATACATTTAAAGAACCAAAAAGGGGAAACAGATCTCCTAAAAAAAACTGTTCTCTCTTTGAGAACATGCATTTCTAGGAGTTGTACAGATATAGAATTCTGAATATCAAAGTAACACAGATGTCCATATTTGCTTTCAACTCTATAGTGGCTGACAGAACAAAGAAGCAGAAAGGCAATTTAGAGAAAGACAGTTTAGGTCATTTAAAAAGGGCAAGTCAGAGATTAGACACGTTTGGGGCACGGGTGTATTTCTATTTTTTGTCATTTCTATGTCATCTCTTACGAATAGCTGCTGCTTATCTACTCACCCCCTCCTCCAATGTGAATAGTGAAAAACAGAAATGTGTTACCTATGTTATATCATTAGATTTTCTCAAAAATAAACTGACGTAACTATTATATCTACTTTAAATCTTTGTGAACTGGTAAAGGAGAGTATAACAGTTAAAAATCTCATTCAAGATCACACAGCAAGTAAGTAAAAAAAAAAAAAAAAAAAAAAAAATGAACTCACGAACCTATACTGACTTCAAAACTTATGTTCTCTTCACTTTATAGGAAAAAAAGGAATAAAAAGAAGGCAAAAGATAACTTTCTCCCTGCCCCTAAAGTAGGTTTCTGATGATTTACTGTTCTACTAATTCAACACTGCCTAATAAACATCTACACACTGCATTTCTGACTGCCTTTATCACCTCATTTAATAATCTACTCCCCTTCAATGTCTAAATGGAAGGCAAATGCTCATATTCAACTGTTTCTCCTCACAGAAAAAAAGTTTAGCTATTTTAAAATAATGTTTAAACTATTTAGAAGCGCAGTTTTGTGGGATGAACCGCACTTAATAGAGCAGACACAGTGATGACCTGCTCTCAGAGGGCTTGCAACTCACTTCAGGAAACAGAGCACAAGCTCATTAATTCAACAATTAGTTAACAGCCTCTTAAATGGCAGGTACTGTTCAAGTTCCTAAGAACTGTAGGAAAAAAAGTATTGTGGTTGAGCAGTATCTGCCATAGGCACAGGAAAAGTAACTTTAACACATGGTATATATTTGCCAGCCCTATCCTAACCCATACATGAAGAGGAATTCTGAATTCTTCTTTTCTTCCTTTCTTTTTTTGCTGCTTTAAGCTCACAGTTAGAAACTTTATTAAAAACAAGAATTCCAAAGACAACTCAGAGGCAGAAATCAAATGAAATAAATTTGCATCAGAAACTTAAATCTTTGGTCAGCACCAATCTAATATCGAATACTAGCTGAAACGCTCAGGTTTTGTAAGATTGTTTTAGGTTCAGAAGCAACAAATCCTTTTGGTCTTTTGGGTTAAAGTACATTTTACAGGTAATAAAAAAAGAAATGCTTTTGAAGTAGGACAAACAAAAGCCTGGTGCTTCTAGAAATTTTGGAGTGGGCTTTCTTGACTTCCAAAAGGTTAGTAACTTAACTACAACATAAAACAGAGACAACTCCGGAGACAAAGCAAGGAAAACAGCAGAGGAAGGTGCCCATGATTTTAGCAAAAGAAGGCAGAACAACAACCATAAGCACTTTTTTTTTTATTCAACCACTGGACAACTGTAATAATTCTTAGACCTGAAAAGCAACATAAATAAGTAATCATACATTGTGGGATCAGTGATATACACTCTGATTCTATTTATGAATCTCTGTACTTGACTGTATTACTTATTTATGTTATTTACCCACCTAAGATTGAAAGTCAAACATTCCGCTGATAGAAATTTCTTAAGCTTACAAAACAGCTGAAGTTCAGCACCCCAGAAAGTAATTTCCACCCCAGTTTGGATTATATCCATGGCATTTAACACAAGTGATCAAACTGCTAATAGCAATTTTGCTCACCAACTTCTACCAGCTTTTACTGTCTATATCCCAAAGGCTTATCTGTGCCAGAGCATATCACCCAAAGATGAAGAACAAGAGTTGCATGTGAGTTTAAAGTATATATTTTGCTTAATTGGTATGTTGGACTTTGATTTTTAATAAGCAAAAGTCAAACTTTTCAAAACGAACTGTAGAAGAATTTTATAAATTTGCTCTAATTGAATTCTCACTCCCAAAAAAGGTAATTGAAAGCCTTCTCTATTTAGTGAAATCTAAAGTTAAAAAAAAAAAAAAGAAATTATCATTGATTTTCCTCCATGCCACAGAGTGC
Source organism: Macaca mulatta (assembly GCF_049350105.2). Classification (NCBI taxonomy): domain Eukaryota; kingdom Metazoa; phylum Chordata; class Mammalia; order Primates; family Cercopithecidae; genus Macaca; species Macaca mulatta. The sequence continues at coordinate 85,372,065 of NC_133419.1, forward strand.
CCTCTGCCCCCAACCCTTCACTTTCCCAGCAACCTGAAGCAACTGAGCTTACTGAGCTAATAAATTCACATCAGCAGGCAGAGGTAGCTGAAAACCAATACCACTTCAATGTCCCTCAGAGCTTCACTTCAGCAGGATGCTTATTTACTGCTCCTAGCATAAGAAAGGGAATAGAATGGAATGAAAACTGGTTTTTATCTCACCACTAAAATGTGTCTCACCCCTACAATACATTTATCTCACCCCTGCAATACTTAGACAATGCTCTATATATTTTACACACATCCTGTAGAATTGTGACTTAGATAATACTGGGTTTGCACATTAACATCATCAACTCCTTAATATGTAATTTAGCTTCTCTGAGCCCCACTTTTCTCACATTTAAAAAGGAACTATCGGCGCCATAACAACAGGGTGACGAAAAAAAAACAGCAGGGAGTGGTGTTGGTGGGGGGGGAAATTATTCTTACCTTAGTGGGTTGTTATGAAACCAGACTAAGATAATGGAAGGTTGATTTAAATCCAGAAGCCACAAACACTTGTTAGCTCATGCATTAAGGTCCATTTTAAAGGCAATAAAAACTATTGCTTTTTGCACAGAACAAACTTCAGATTTTTCCTGAAGTCAAGCGGCATTTCTGGACTTCCAAATAGCTGTGAACTTCTTAATGGCAACTTGCATAGAGTTATGTACATATTTGTAAAATTGGATGTCAAGGGAATGGGGCAAATATTTGTCACAATGCCTACCATATGCTAATTTAACACTTTATACTCCTTATAAAATAGAATAGGCACAAGTTTAAGGGCACTTCCTTCAGAAAATAATAAATACACTTCTCTGGATAGAAACTGTGTTAGATAGTTCTAAAAACTATAATTTTAGGGTAACCCTTTAGAGAGTACAGTAGAAATAATTTCTAATACAGCTAAATAACCATTTCAAATAGCAGTTTTTACTTTGAAAATACTAGACCAAAAGATCATGTTTCATTGAATGTGATAAGGAAAATAAATCATTTCCCTTAGTTACTTACAAACTAAAAGTTTAGACTTCAAATTTATTCTGAAAATTCAATGAAGCTAAGCCAAGAAAAAAGATAAGCTACCCACCATACCTCACTTCCCAATCTCCATCCCCTGGGAATGATCTTTTCCAGCTGAGGTAAACTTTTATCTTTGTTCCTACTTGTTCACAGACAACCTTACAGGTAAACAGCTCATCTCTTTTCTATCATCTTCCCTAATGTAAAAATTCCTTGAAATTTTATTTGCCTATTGAACAACCTGTGCAAACCCCTCCAAAATGTTCCTTCTCAGCCTTCACCACACAACTGAACCTATTAGGCGAGCAGAAAAGAACATATTGTGAAAAAAAAAATGAATGGTGAAGTAATGGGGAAAGCTGAACTCTAAAGAAAAATAGCAATGAAGGGAAGAGAAGCAGGCGGTTAGGACTGAATATGGAGACTTTTTTGTCATGAGGTGCAAGGCAAACATTTTGGAGGAATAAGTGATTACTATAACTTCATAGGTGAGCTGCTGTAAGACACACTGTATGAGATTTGGTGTACTAGGAAAACACAAATGTCAAGAATTTTAGTCTTTTCTCAGAAAAAAAAAAAATCAATAAACGGATTAAATATCAAAGAAATTCTCCAGGCCAGTATTTCCTAACCTGTGTTTCATGGAATACTGGTGTCTTGCAGGGTGTTAATAAAAAAAAATAATTTTGGGGAAAAAGTCTGACATCAAATAAGTTTGGAAAAGGCTAATACTTCCTAATAAGACTTTTCATTGACTTTAGTAAGCTAATGTGTGATGTGCACCTACCTCTAAGACAGTGATACAGCATACAGAGTGTCCTAAAGTTATTAGAGTTTGGATTACTTTTTCATTTAAAAGCAAAAACGGAAACACTGAAGATAGCGTTGCTAACATAATTTAGGAAATTCTGTTTTGTACATACTCTGGGCTATTTGTGCTATATTTAGAGCCAGATTTCAACTCCAAGAAGGCAGGAATCTTTTTGTTTTAAAATTTTTTTGATATCAGGGCCTAATATATAGATAACATGCAATAAACATTTATAGGATTAGTATATAGAACTTTAGCTCTGGAGTTAGAACCACATTTTAATCTTTCTGTGTTTGCTTTATTATGGAAGTAAATTTGGGTAACTCATTTAGATTCTCTATGGCTATGATTTCTAATCTACAAAATGGGGTTAATAACATTTTCTTCATAGGGCTATACATAAATTGGGGATCAATTTATATAATGCATATAAAAAGCTTAGCATAATAACCAGAACCCAGGAATTGTGCGATAAAGTATATCATCATTGTTATTATGCAGTGATTTTTCTTACTACATACAATTTTCAGCACTAAATCTTGCCCATTGAACAACATGTGCAAATGCCCCCAAATTCTTTCTTCTCAGCCTTCATCATACAGCCCACTGTATTGGCTATATGCATTTCAATTAATATATTTTCACAAATGAAAACTTTTTCAAATATATGTCATAGTCATTTATTTCAAAGGCTATTATATTAAATATATTTTAATGCTATTTAATCAATGAATACAGAGGTAATAATAAGCAGATTATGTAAATCATGGTAAATAGTGATCTAAATTGATGTCTAGTTGCCTCTTATTTATGCTGGAAAATGTAGAATTTAATAACAAAAACTCAAATAATCTTAAATTTCTTTATGCCTGCAAATCATATTTTTTACTAAAATAAAATGAAGAATCACAGTATGGCTGCACAGCCTGAGAAGAAAGAAAACAGGAGAGCAGGCACTCTGAACTCAAAATTCCACCTTTCAGTTTTTGCTTCACTGACTTACCCTGAGGCAGTTACTCAGTGTCTTTAAGCTCAGCTCTCTCATTATCTCTGTAAAATATGGATGATTTTTACAAGATTCCAGTAAGAGAATTGGTAATTAATAATTGTACAATAGGGTCTGAAAATACAAGCTGGGATAAAACATTTAATACTTAGCCAGAAATTTACAAGTAACTTAAATATTGTATTTTTGTTGTAACATTGAATGGTTCATATTAGAAGGAAATTGGTGGGGCAGGAGTGGGAAAAATAATATTTTTGAGTGCCAATGTACCCATCACTTGCTTCCTTTAACTCCACCACAATGATCTTAGACAAGGAATAGTACCCAGTGTTCATTTTATAAACCAGAAAACTGGGTTCAGAAAAATTGATAAAGTTGTCCAAGGACACTCATACAATAAAACCAGGATTTAAAACATCCCATGGACATCAAAGCCATTGTCTTTGTATTGGACTACTCTAACATTCCTTATCATTTTTTTTTCTATTCATTCCTTTAACACTTTCTCTATGTAAGGGATTATCTTTAACTAGGGTTATTCAAAAATAAGGAAGACAGCTTTGCCCTCAAGGATCTTACAGGCAAAGTATACAAAAACCCACCTCACCTTTATACAGTGCTGATTGCAATATAAGAAATCTTTTATATCTTCTATTTCTAACAACATATGTTAGGCCATAACGTTCATTTTATTTTTGTTGTTAAAAATCAGTAATATTTTATTTACAGTGTACCATAAACAGAGCTCTCAAATGATTAATTTATACCCAGTGTCCATAGAACATATACTTCTCAGCAAGCCTATGACCATGCCTGTATTGGCTGTATACATTTCAATCAATATACTTTCACAAATAAACCTTTTTTCAAATGGAAGGCATAGGAAGAAGTGGTCTACAATGTGTACCTGTTGAAGTAGGTAGGTTCCCAGAATTTAATCTTTCTTCTCTTTGGTGTAGTCTTGAAATTCTCAAATTTAAATGAAGAATAACTGTAAATATTATGTAAAGACTATTGTTTAAATCAGGAAGATCACTGAATACCTGAGTTTGAAGATACTGAGGAGAAGGCAAGGTGCCGGAAAGGAGGGCAAGGTAGATAACCTAAAACCAAAATAAGAATACCTGGTAACCCCTGCCCATTCTCCTAGATGGCTCCCAGTACCAAGTAACTCCCTATTAGTAAAAACTGCCCTAAATCTCAACCTGCTTATTTTAGTTCATTTGTAATCAGAGACAGACACACAAAAAGAGTCAAACAAATTCAACCCTTTTGTGATTTCATGAATCATCAGACAAATGTGCTGAGTAAAGAAGGAAGATAGAACACTGTCCCATTGTGATAGGAATTTTCATCCAAATAAAGCATAGGGGCATTCAAGGGAGCCCCAATATTACATAGAGAGTAATAGTGCCTTGATCAGTGGAATAATAAGTGTAATTCTGAAAACATTCATTCCCCAATCTCCAGTGACACAACACTCCTGCTGATGCATATGGATTAGGTTCTCAAAGTGTGGTTTGCCAGACCAGCGTCAAGAGCACATAACCTGGGAACTTGTAAGAAATGCAAACTCCCAGGCCCCACACCATACCTACCAAATCAGAAACTCAGTCAGAGCTTATGTCTTAACAAATGGTATAAGGGATGATGATGCATGTCAAAGCTTGATATCACTGGTCTAAGAATATTTACACACAAAAACAAAGAAAAGTCTACTTAGTGATTGAGTACTTTTTAAAATAGGGAAATAAAATAAAATGATATTAACTAAGCTCCTATTATGAATCAAACATCTGATATTTAATTCCCATAACCTGATTATGTACATATTAGAATATTTATATACCTCAAATTACCATGACATGAACCTCTACTGAGTTTGTTCTCAATAACAAGCCTCCCTCAAAGTGTTCTCCAGCTATTTACTAGGAGTTCCCAAGAGGAGGCCTTATGTCTGCCTTGGAAAATGTTTCTTCACCAATGACTCATACTGGGCTTAAGCGAGTGGATCCTGTCTTTATGTGTTTTATTCTAAGCATAAGACAGACTGAATGACTAAAACAAAAAGGAGGATGTCATGTTGCATGTATCAAATAGACAAAACTCATTGAAGTATTGGTGAGGATGAAGGGAAATATATACATTGCTGTTGAGACTGTCAACTGCTACAACCACTTGGCAAAGCAATTTGGCAATATGCTTGAAGTTGAAAGTGCACATACCTAGTGTTTCATTTTTGTTCATAATCCCTAGAAACTCTGGCACAACTGCACAAGGAAATGTATATAAGAATGTTCACTGCAGAATTGTTTATAATAGTAAAAACACAAGGCTGGTTCAACTTATGCAAATCAATAAATGTAATCCATCACATAAACAGAACAAAAGACAAAAACCATGTGATTATCTTAATATATGCAGAAAAGGCCCTTGACAAAATTCAACAGCCCTTCATGCTAAAAACTCTCAATAAATTCGGTATTGATGGAACGTATCTCAAAATAATAAGAGCTATTTATGACAAACCCACAGCCAATATCATACTGAACGGGCAAAAACTAGAAGCATTCCCTTTGAAAACTGGTACAAGCCAGGGATGCTCTCTCTCACCACTCCTATTCAACATAGTGTTCGATGCTCTGGCCAGGGCAATCAGGCAAGAGAAAGAAATAAAGTGTATTCAATTAGGAAAAGAGGAAGTCAGATTGTCCCCGTTTGCAGATGACATGATTGTATATTTAGAAAACCCCATCATCTCAGCCTAAAATCTCCTTAAGCTGATAAACAACTTCAGCAAAGTCTCAGGGCACAAAATCAATGTGCAAAAATCACAAGCATTCCTATACACTAATAATAGACAAACAGTCGAATCATGAGTGAATTTCCATTCACAATTGCTACAAAGAGAATAAAATACCTAGGAATCCAATTTACAAGGGATGTGAAGGACCTCTTCAAGGAGAACTACAAACCACTGCTCAGTGAAATAAAAGAGGACACAAACAAATGGAAGAACATTCCGTGTTCATGGATAGGAAGAATCAATATCGTGAAAATGGCCATAGTGCCCAAGGTAATTTATAGATTGAATGCCATCCCCATCAAGCTACCAGTGACTTTCTTCACAGAATTGGAAAAATAAAACTACTTTAAAGTTCATATGGAACCAAAAAAGAGCCCACATTGCCAAGACAATCCTAAGCAAAAAGAACAAAGCTGGAGGCATCATGCAACCTGACTTCAAACTATATTACAAGCCTACTGTAACCAAAACAGCATGGTACTGGTACCAGTGGTATAGACTAGTGGAACAGAACAGAGGCCACACATCTACACCACACATCTACAACCATCTGATCTTTGACAAACCTGACAAAAACAAGAAATGGGGAAAGGACTCCCTATTTAATAAATGATGCTGGGAAGACTGGCTACCCATATGTAGAAAGCTGAAACTGGATCCCTTCCTTACACCTTGTACAAAAATTAATTCAAGATGGATTAAAGACTTAAATGTTAGACCTATAACCATAAAAACTCTAGAAGAAAACCTAGGCAATACCATTCAAGACATAGTCATGGACAAGGAATTCATGACTAAAACACCAAAAGCAATGACAACAAAAGCCAAAATTGACAAATGGGATCTAAATAAACTAAAGAGCTTCTCTACAGCAAAATAAACTACCATCAGCGTGAACAGGCAACCTACAGAATGGAAGAAAAGTTTTGCAGTCTACCCATCTGACAAAGGGCTAATACCCAGAATCTACAAAGAACTTAAACAAATTCACAAGGACAAATCAAACAATCCCATCAAAAAGGGGGGAAAGTATATGAATAGACATTTCTCAAAAGAAGACATTTATGCAGCCAGCAGACACATGAAAAATGCTCATCATCACTGGTCATCAGAGAAATGCAAATCAAAACCACAATGATACCATCTAAGACAGTTAGAATGGCGATCATTAAAAAGTCAGGAAACAACAGGTGCTGAAGAGGATGTGGAGAAATAGGAACACTTTTACACTGTTGGTGGGATTGTAAACTAGTCCAACTGTTGTGAAGACAGTGTGGCAATTCCTCAAAGGTCTAGAACTAGAAATACCATTTGACCCAATACTGGGTATATACCCAAAGGATTATAAATCATACTACTATAAAGACACATGCACATGTATGTTTACTGTGGCACTATTCACAATAGCAAAGGCTTGGAACCAACCCAAATGTCAATCAATGATAGACTGTATTAAGAAAATGTGGCACATATACACCATGGAATACTATGCAGCCATTACAAAGGATGCGTTTATGTCCTTTGTAGGGACACAGATGCAGCTAGAAACCATCATTCTGAGCAAACTATCACAAGGACAGAAAACCAAATGCTGCGTGTTCTCACTCATAGGTGGGAATTGAACAATGAGAACACTTGGACACTGGGTGGGGAAGATCACACACTGGGGCCTGTCGTGGGGTGAGTGGATAGAGGAGGGATAGCATTAGGAGAAATACCTAATGCAAATGACGAGTTAATGGGTGCAGTAAACCAACATGGCACATGTATACATATGTAACAAACCTGCACGTTGTGCACATGTACCTTAGAACTTAAACTATAATAGTAAAACAAAATAGTAAAAAAAAAAAGGAAACAATAAGTAGGTGGGATAAACTCTTCATTTATTGCCACACTATGCAGCAATACAATGAGTGCAATAAAAATGATCATATAAGAATGAACATCACATGACACCATTTATGTAAAGTTTTAAAATCCATAAAATAGCACCATATAATGTTCAGTTATGTATGTATGTAGAAAAATTAAAATCTGGATGAGTATGATATACAGCTGTACCAAGACCAGGATTACTTTTATGTAAGAAAGGAGAAGGGGATGAGGGGATCCCACTTTTGCTGTGCCTATTTTGTTTCCTGGAAGTTGGGTTGTGAAAGAAATAAAAAATAATAACATCTGTTAGCTCTGTGTTTGAAGTACATGCATGAGAATTTTGTTGTTTTCCATGTTTCTATATATGCTTGCAATATTGGATAATTAAACATTTAATTGAAAAATAAAATGCTAATTTAGACATAACAATTCTTTGACAAATTAAACATTACTCTGATAACATCAGTATAAGTTTCTAACTTTTTCATCTGTTTTGTTTACCTATTTTTAGGTATTCCTTGTATCTAGAACAGTACTTGGTAGATGGTAGGTATCCATAAATATTTATTCTCTGAACAAATGAATTTCATTTTTGAACAGATTAAAATTTTCTGAAAAACACACCACAAAACAGTTCCATTTTTCCACATTCCTTTATGGTCTTTTCCAATGTGCACATTATTTTACAGTATAATCAAAGTGCATATATCATTTTTATTATTTTTCACTTAACATTGTAGCATAAATACAATTCCTTGTTTTAGTCTTAGGTCTTCCTAAGAAAATCCTCATTTGATGCATCATAATTTTTTTTAACCACTCCTCTATAGGTTTCTAAAATTTTATTATTACAGATAATGTTGCAATAAACATTGCTATATGGACAGCTTTGTGCTTACATCTTTCTTCTTATGATATGTTATTTCTTAATGATAAAGTCCCAAAATTGAGATTCCTAGATCTATGGGCCTTGAACATCTTCATGACTATTTTTACTTACTATATTCTGAAATGGTTATATATATCTATTTACACTGCCACTGATATCAGATGAGTATAACACATCATCCCTTCCTTTACCTATTAATCTTGCTAGTTTCCCAGTCTTAGCATCACAGGATCAAGAGGAACTATAGAGATGAGGAAATCTAACTTTCCAATAATAAAGACACATACCGGGTTTCTACTATAAACCAGACATTATTCAAAATACTTTACTTGAATTATCTCTGCTTCTCATAACAGTTTTGCTTGGTAGGCATTCTTATTGCCACTTTACAGATGTTAAAACTGAGATTCCTAGAAGTTAAGTAATTTATCCAGGGCCACCAATTAATGCATGATGTACAGGATTCAATGTCTCCCATATGTCCGTTGTTTAACGTATCTCCTAAATGAATACAGTTTGAGGTATGATTCCAAAACACACTCATTATTGAGCAGGGTGACATCAAAGAAATAAGTTTTAGAAGTTCCTAACTACCACAAGCAGGTTAGAAGAAATCAATAGTTCATCCTTTGCGCTCAAATGCACTTTACTTCATAGGGCCATACACAAATGCCCCATCCAGAGCACTTCAATAATTAGGGAAGTCTCCTGCAGTTTTACCTACCTACCAGCTCAAGTGCCATTTCCACAGAAAGGTTGTGAGTAGTAGTAGGAGGATCTAAATAAATGGTTTCTGAGATTTTGCAATGAAAGAGCAATCTCCAGTATACCAGAAGTTTTAGGATCATTAAAGGGGAGGGTATAATGAATATCTGGACAGATATTTGTGTGTGTGTGCATGCATGTGTGGATGAACACATGTGTGTGTGTATATAGACTCTTTCTTGGTATATTTTACCATCACCATTTCTATTCCAAGCCCCAACACACACACACAGCAAAAATTGGCCCAGGTATGAAAGGGGCAAGCGCTATGGAAAACATAGATATATTCCCACCAGTTATCTGTGACTTCATAGTAAGAACAAAGAATATTGTTCAATGGGTATAAAGTTTAAGTTCTGAAATATTAATATATTCTAGATATCTGCTGTACAACATAGTGCCTATAGTTAACCATACAGTATTGTACACTGAAAAATGTGTAAAGAAGATATATCTTTAAAAGGGGGATAGCAGTGCAAAACTTTTGGAAGTAATGGATATGTTGATTAGCTTGATTATGGTGATGGTTTCATGGGTATATGCATATGTTCAAACCCTTAAATTGTATACATCAAATACATGCAGTTGTTTGTATATCAATTACACCTTAATAGTACTGTTTAAAAAAAAAAAACAGAGCAAGGGATTTGGTACTGGATCTGTCTTAAATTCTTATTCCACCACTCACTCATTATATGACTGGTGATAGTTACTTGAGTCAGCTTCCTCATCTATGTGTCTAATAATATGAATATTACTGGAATATGATAAACATATTCCCTAGCATGTACTAAGCACATTAAATACATTTTAGTCACCTCCATCATCATCATCATTATTCATTTGTATAATAGAGAGAGATATAAAAAGTGTCCTTGGGGAATTGGTTCTAGGAACCCTCCCAGACACACCATTCACAGATGCTCAAGTCCTTTATATAAAATGGTATAATATTTTCATATAACCTATACACATCCTCTCATATACTTTAAATCATCTCTAGGTTATAGAGATACTTATATATATATAGAGATACTTTTATATATATATATATAGATACTTATAATATCTAATATAGTGGTAATGCTATGGAAATAGTTGTTATAGTGCATTGTTTAGGGAATGACAAAAAAAAGTCTATACATGTTCAGTACAGACACAACCATCCTTTTTTCCCCAAATATTTTTGATTCACAGCAGGCTGAATCCATGGATGTGGAACCAAAGAATACAGAAAGCTGACTGTGTGTGTATATACTTATTTATTTATGACTCTCTAATATATTTGTGTGTGTATATATATTCCCATTATATGTCCTATTTATATACATATATCCCCATTATATGTGATACATATATAAAGGAGATATATATATATATATATTATGTTCCATATATATTTTAATGTATATGTACACATGTGTACATATATATGTTTGTGTATATATAGGTATCTCCCCATTATACAAATGAATATGATGATTATACAAATGAATATAATTCATTATACAAATGAATATGGTGGTGGTGGTGCCTAAAATATATTTAATGTGCTTTGTACATACTAGGGAATACATACACACACACACTTTTTCTTGCAGGGATCTTGATACATAAAGATTACATGTATAAAGTGGCTAGCACAATGCCTAGCACAAAATACATACAAAATGGGTATATCTGTTATGATTAGTGTTGGTAATCTCCGGTAGATGAGAGGACAGTCCACTCCCCACATTCCACAATTTCTCTTCATCCCTCCAGGGACTACCCATCTTCAGGTACCTGTATTCTCTCTGTATCATTTCTACCTCTACCTCTTCCTCACTTTTCTCAAATGACTTCCTTGTTTATCCCCATCCTTTTCACCTCTCTGCTACTTTACACTTTTTTTCTTTCTTGCTCTATTTTTATTTCTCCTTTCAGACTCTAGTTAACTTCTTCTCATACCAGTTGTCTTATGTCTAGGTCTCTAGACAGTATAAATTAAATTTGGAAGTAGAAGAAATCAAGTAAATTAAGCAATACGTATGCCCATTTTAAGCTAAGTCTCTTGCATGTTACATGCATGACATAAAATTGTGCATTTAAAAGATACATATAACAGGTTAAATTATTTGTTGTTTTGCACTGCACATGTTTAAAAGACTGTTTTTGTTATATCGCTTAATGTATTATTTATGTGAACATTTTCCGTTACTTGAAGTGCAAAATGAATGGATCGATATGCAAATGATAAGCAAATCCAGTGAGTATGCATATTAACATTGTTTTGAAGAACACTTGCATGTTAAGATAGAAAGAACTTCCACAGAAGCAAATACAAATTTTATTATTCCAATCACAGACTTAATCAAACAGCAATGACTATTACGTTGCTTTTCAAAAATATGCCTAAGGGTTAACCACTAGAATATTCTCAGTTAACCTACAACTGTGTGACAGAATATCTCAGGAGACAAGGGTTGGTTTAGTGAAAAGAATAGGAAACTTGTGATTCAGATATCTAAATTTGAAACTTGGTTATCCAACTTATTTCCCATGTGAATCTAACATTTCTGATCAAGTTTCCTTTTCTGAATAACAAGAATAATTATAGTTACTTCCTAGGATTATGAATAAATGAAGGAATGGTACATATTATGGGCCAGGTACAATTTTGGGTGTTGGGGTACAACAATACACAAAACAAAATTTTCTGGTCTCCTAGAACTTAGATTCTAACAGAGAACAAAGACAATAAACAAATAATTATATAATAAATATATGAAAATAATATATATCAATGAACACCTTTTCAGGATGAAATAAGATCATCACTAATAACATCCAGTAAACATCTCTATGTCCTTATCTTATAGATCACTGATGAAATCCAATGGACTTCTGTTTGTCTTTATCTTATAGATCTATTGGCAGAATTTTAATCAGTTCACCCATCCTTCCCTATTGAAACACTTCCTTCATTTGAATTATGTGATATTCACTCTTTTTTTTTTTTTTTTTTTTTTTTGACACAGTATCTCACTCTGTCACCCAGTCTGGAGTGCAGTGGCCAATCTCAGCTCACTGCAACCTTCACTTCTCAGTTTCAAGTGATATCCCTGCCTCAGTCTCTTGAGTAACTGGGACTAGAGATGCACACCACCACGCCCAGCTAATTTTTGCATTTTTAGTAGAAATGGGATTTCACCATGTTGGCCAGGCTGGTCTCGAACTCCTGATCCACCCGCCTCAGCCTCCCAAAGTGCTAGGATTACAGGCATGAGCCACTGCACCAGGCCTGATCTTTACTCTTTCGATTATCATTGTACCTCAAGGTCTTCTCAGTCATCTTTGCCGTCTTTTGTTCCTCCTGACCTTTAAGAGTTTGAGTTTTCTACGTTCAGTCCTAGGCTCTCTTATCTGTACTCCTTTCAAGGTGATCTCATCTAGAATCTTATCCTCTTAAATATCATGCATATTCTTATGAGGATGAAGTATATATATCCCTGATCTCCTTTTCTGTTCTGCAGATTTGTATATATCTACTTTTTGACTTGAAATCTTCACTTATGCATCTAACATGTCTCTTAAACTTAAGAAGACCAAAACGGAACTATTGGTTACCAATGCCTCAAACGTCTTTTCTGCCTCATGTAGAGGTAAATGGAAACCATCTTTCACTCTGTTGCATATGCCTATAAACTAAGAATCATTTCGAGTCTTCCCTATTACTCATCCTTCACAACCAATACATCAACAGGTCCTTTCAAAACTATCTCCAAGTATATCTTGAATAGTTTACTGCTCTCTAGCTCCATTGCCTCTACTCGGTAATAAAACATCAACAGGTCCTTTCAAATCTATCTCCAAGTATATCTTGAATAGTTTACTGCTCTCTAGCTCCATTGCCTCTATTCGGTAATAAACTACAACTATCTCTCCACTGTGATACTTCAAAAATGTCCTCCACCAATCCATTTTCTCCCTAGCAATCACAGTAATGTTTAGGAAACTGAAGTCATAACATGTGTGGTAGCCGGTTTCCAAATATTGCCCCAATCAATCCTGTTTCTTCATATTAGAACCCTGTGTAGTCCCCTTCCACAAGGAACTTTGACTAGTCTGTGACTTACTTTAACTAATGTAACGTATCAGAAGTTACTTTATGCCAGTTTTGAGCCTAAGCCTTAAGAAAGCCTGTCAACTTCTGATTTGGAGAGTCATGAGTGTTCATGTAAGAATTATGCCAGTATTTAAAAATATCCATGTATAAATATCATATGCATATCTATATATGTGAGGTTTTTTTTATATATGTGAGAAGACAAGCCCTGAGACTGCATAGAAAGAAAAAGAGACTCAGCCGTCTCAGCATCACAGTCAGGCTTTCGTATGAGTGCAGTCCCAGTTGCTATTTGAATACTATCAATTTAGAGACCCTCAATAAGACCACAGAAGAATTTCTTGGATGAGCCTACTTAACTCACAGAAACATGAGAGACAATAATAAATAGTTCTTATAAGTCATTATATCCACATAGCAATGAATAACCAAAACAGAAATTGATATTTGAAAGAGAGCCCTACCGAAACAAAAATATAAAATATGTAGCATTGGTTTTGGAACTGGATAGCATGCAGAAGCCAAGAAGGGCCTACAGGAGATGGTTAATGAAGTCTGGAAGAAAAGTGGGGGAGCATTGTTATCAGAGGCTAGAGAAAAGATTGTTTGTGTGACAGTGTAAAGTTTGACATTATCTCTTTCATTAACATGAAAAATAGAAAATATAGCCAATGAACTTGTCTATTTAGCTAAGATTTCCAGGAAGAATACTGAAATTGTCCACTGTTTGTTTTGGAGTGTGGGGGTTTTATGAGGTTTTTCTTAGCAATGTACAATAAATACTAATAGCTATGAGCTAATGAAGGAACTGTCCAGTTTTCAAGCACAATCTAGAAAAATATGACCAATCCAGGACTTGCTAAGTTGGAGAAGAAAACCATTTCTCCTTCATAGCTCTGCCAGTCAGCAGAAGATTCTCAAAGTAAGAAATGGCTTTAGCTCAAGAAACAAATCCAAGGTGCTGCCAATAAAGCATGGCCTAAGGAAATATTTGATTAAGCCTCAGAAAAATTTGAGGCCATGCCTGATACACTCTTTTGACTGGGAAAAATGGCTCTAAGATTCTAAATGATATTGTCCCACAGACCTCAGATTCTAAGCCCAAGGTAGAAGGGGGCCTATTTCAAAAATTTATAGGTGTGCCTTCTGTCTCATAAAGTACATTAAGATCTTATATACAGGAAGCTAACAAAGGTTTCAAAAGAATTATATAAGCTTAGACAGGGAGGTACAGAGACAATCAAAGAAAAGGGACGTTTGGGTCCCCAACTCCCTAGAGACAGACAGAAGATAAGGAAGCTACTCAACTGTAAACACTGGTCATTTTTTATGGAAAAGTAAAAATCAGTGGATGGAACCAAAAGCCCAGAGAACAGCGAAAATAACTGAAGAGAACTATTCCCAGAGAGCACAACTATTCTCTAATCAACATACATTCCTTGCCCCCAGAACAGTGAGTTGATAACATGTGCCTACCTAGATTTCAGAATTATTAAAAGCCAGTGATGGCCTGCTGTGGTGGCTCACACCTGTAATCCCAGCACTTTGGGAGGCCGAGGTGGGTGCATCACTTGAGGCCAGGAGTTCAAGAGTAGCCTGGACAACATAGTGAAACCGCATCTCTACTGAAAATACAAAAATTAGCCAGGCATGGTGGTGCATGCCTGTAATCCCAGCTACTCAGGAGGCTAAGGCAGGAGAATCACTTGAACCCAAGAGGCAGAGGTTACAGTGAGCCGAGATTGCACCACTGTACTCCAGCATGGTTGACAGAGTGAGACTCCATCTCAAAAAAATAAAAAATAAAAAATAAAATAAAAGCCAGAGAATGCTATGTTTACTCCCCAACTCCAGCTTTTTACATAGAAGTTTCTATTATGGTACTCCTATCCCTGTCTCACATTTTACGTTGGGTATATGGGAGAAAGATAACTTGTGTCCTTGGTTCACAGGCCTTTAGAACTTGTGTCCTTGGTTCATAGTTCTTTAGATCCATCTGTACCAATACATAATTTAGCTGATAAGATCTTGGACTTTAAATCTTTGCCTGATGCTTTAATGGATGAGACTTAAGGCTTTGAGGTAGAAGGAAAGGATATTTTAAATGTGGAAGGGACATGGGTCACTTGGGGCCAGAAGGCCGACTGTGTTAGCTAGTCTTAATGATGGTACTTAATGAAGCCTAACTTCTGGTATCCATACCCTTATACAGTCCCTTTTTCCACACTGACTTAGAACTGGTCTGGGACTTATTTTAACCAATATATACAGCAGAGGTAATACAGTGCCAGCTCTAGGCCTATGCCTTAAGAAGGCCTGATAACTTCCAATTTTGTGTTTTAGGGAGGCCTGAAGTCACCATTTAAGATGTCTAGTTACTTAGCTGGAGAGCCTACCTGGCAAGGTCACATGGAGAAACAAGTGGAAAGATGAGGTTCTGAGAGGAACCTCATAGAGATGGAGAGAGGCCAAATCGTCCAACTTCTGAACCAACACTCAAACAGCATAAGAGACTTAAAATTAGACTAAAGAACTGCATAGCTGAAACAAATCAACTCACAGAACAGTGAGAGATAATAAAATGGTGGCTGTTTTTAAGCAATTAGATTTTAGAGTAGTTTGTTATACAACAATAAAACATGAAACAGCATGTCAAGCATGTCACTCATTCACCTAACATCAATGACTTCTTATTAACACAGACTACCATCCAAAATCTAAAATCCTTCCCATTACATTTAAGTTCCTACATAATAATTGTCCTTTCCTACATATACAACCTCATCTTTTGCCATATTCCTCTGCATGCTATAATCCAGCCATATTATCACCTTTTATTTTCCCAGACCCTAACAAGGTGGTGGTGCTGTTGGTGGTGGTGTTGTGCCATAGTCTTTGCACTTGTGGTTGCTTCATTCTTGAATTATTTCCCCTCATCTCTTAGTACAATTGGTTCCTTCTTATTCTCTAGATCTTAGCTCAAATATCATTTCCTCAGACAGGTCCTTTTTGACTATGTTTTCTTTAGTTATAATATGTCACATTTTCTAAGGCAATTTATTTTATAGCACTTACAATGACATTGTTGCAAGTATTTGTGTACTTTGGTGCTGTTTCCATCTTAGAAAGCTTAAACATCAAAAGACCTATGACATTATCTCTTTTTCACTGCTGTGTGTCCCCACTCCTACACCTAGACAGGTTTTGGCACGTAGTTGGCAGTAACATATTGTTATTGAGAGAACGATTTAATTAAAGGTAAGAAATGGGTGTTATTTATAAAATATTTATTATAATACCTAACTGCCTCCAGAAAACTCTTTTGTTTTATAAAATATTGCATTTCTAATTATTTATTCAATTTTGCCTTACCCCGACTGATTAAAAATTCCTTGATGGTAAAAACCATGTATTTCTGACTAATTGATACCCGTTGGTCTTGGGCAACTAGGGTGGTTGGTCATCCTATCTGCCACACACTAATGCTGCTTGTGGTTATATGTTGCCCTGTTACTGAATTCTGACCAATGGTATGAAACAAGAAATCATGTACCTTTCTTCCAGGCCTAGCCCTTAAAAATTTGCTGTGCAACATCTTATTATTTCCCCAAATGGCAGTTGAACAGAGAGAAGTCTGAAGACTTAGAGGAGAAAGAGTCTGAATTGCTAAATGACTTGCTGTAGTGGACCTTACCACCCACTTCCACCTTAGCAAACCATACAGGACTGTGATCTGAGCAAAAATAAACTTTTATGGAATACTCACAGCTAACATCATACCTAATGCTGAAACAATGGATGCTTTTCCACTAAGGTGAGGAATAAGACAAGGGTGTTTGCTCTTACCACTTCTATCCAACAATGTACTGGAATATCTAGGCAGGGCAATTAGTCAAGAAAATAAAATAAAAAGCATCTGGATTGAAAAGGATGAAGTAAACTTATCTCTATTTGCAGATGACATAATTTACATAGAATATCTTAAGGAATCCACAAAAAGCTAATAGAATTAATAAACAGATTCAACAAGGTTGCAGGATACAAGATTAATATACAAAAATCAGTTATATTTTTATACACTAACAATGAATAATGCAAAAACGAAATTAAGAAAACAATTTTATTTTTAATTACATAGAAATAATAAAATATTTAGGAATAAATTTAGCAAAATAAGTGAAAGACTTGTACACCAAAATTACAAAACATCATTGAAAAAATTAAAGTTCTGACCAACTAAAAAGACAGTTCATGTTTATGGACTGCAAGGCTTAATACTGTTAAGAAAACAGTGCTCTTCAAACTGATCTACAAAGTTCATGCAATCTTTTTAAAATCCCATTTGCTTTTATTCCACCAGAAATTGATAAGCTGACTCAAATTAATAGTGAATAAGCGAATGAATATTCAAAAACAGAACATATCATGTAACCAGCATCCAGAACATTACTTGCATCCCAGAATACCTCCATATGCTGCCATCCAGTCACTTCTTTCCAAGAGTAGCCATTATACTGAAATGTGACAGGATGGATTAATTTTAGCTGTTTTTGTACTTTATAGAATAGAATCATGTTGTGTGTACTTTTTAATGTCTTCCCTCACATGATATCATATTTGAGCATTTCATGCATATTGTTGTGCATATTTTCTGTCAGTTTATTTTTATTGCTATATAGTATCCCACTATATGAGTATATGACCTGTAATAAAGTGAGTCTGGCTCTGGTCCCTTGACATATGGTTCTCTCAGTTCCTATTAATTCACTGTAATTGAATTCCTGCCCAAATTGGAGCCCAAGAGTTTTGTGGCTTCAGCCCCCATTGTTAGTTGTAGGTTTCTATTCCATTTTGGCCGCGAAGAAAGATGATTATCAGTCTTACATGAGCAATGCAATGCTATTATCTTTGTACCACCTACAACTATGGGTTTAGAGCAGTAAGATGTAAACTCATAAAATCAACTTTTTGTGGAGTTGATGGGGGGTGTAGTCTTTCTGATTTTATCATGAAGAAAGTCTCATTTGGTTTGAGTAAATCTCAACTATACACATACACATATATATTTTTTAAACAGAGATAATAGGTTTCTTACAGTCATTAACAGACAAGGTTTCTAGCTATAATTTAATATAGTTATCAAAGCATTTTTATTTAAATTATATTCTATATATGTTAAATGATATAGATTTTTATTATGATAGTTATATACAATTTTGTATTTAAGTAAACATTAAGTAAAATTGGGTCACAATAAAAATATTAATTAAGTAATGTTTCTGATGGTAAATGAACATGTCAAAAATCATTAAGGTGGTAAGTAAATGATTTAAGTTTGGGATACTTTTAATGAACCGATTTGATAGCTCAGCTTTCATTTATTTATTTGTAATACAAACTCCAGGTCTATAGTTACCTTTTGGATCAATGGGTGATCCTACCTGCAGGAAATCTGCAGCTATAGCGGCTTCTTTTCATACATCATCCCTTGCCCTAATCTTTTCCATAGCAATCAGAGCTAATGAGCTGCAACTGATTGCATAGGGTCATTGTGTTAACAATTCCATGGAGTAAAAACATTTTCAAAAACATCCTTGGATCTAAGGCATGATAAGCCAATCCAAGGAAAGTGCACCAAATTATACAATTTCAGGCACAGCATCAAGCAAACATGATGCAAGTCTGAATCTTACTTATGGTTTAATACATGAAGGGCAAATCGGTGTAAACTCACATGCTAACACCAACCTATTGATACTCGCCTCTGTAGTGTTGTGTTCAGAAGGATTCTGAAGGAAAACCTAGAATATTAGGAAAGAATGTCATAGGCATGGGGGTGGGAAGTGACAGAATTTGTGGTATGGGTTTGCCATCTTTGATTTAGAGAGTAATAAATAGTCCTGATCTTTGATGATCTCAGATATCAGAAAAAACATTCTTCACTAGAATGCTGCAGTATAAGACAGTATATAATTAAGGTAACTATAAAATAAATGAAATATAACCCGATTCATTGTACCAAATATATGTTTATTGGGAAAAATCAACTATTCAAGAGTAAAATAAAATGAAAATACTCAAAGACAAATGGGTTAATAAGGATGGAATAAAAAAGGGATTTGGCAGATATCTGGTAGCTTTTAAGGAGAACAGTTTAATCTTTAAAATTAACAACACTAGAGAAAATGTCTTTCCAGAAAAAAAAATTAAAAAGTTGCCATAGTAACTAGTGCTAGAACCTCCACACAGACCAAATTTAGCAAAGCTATACTTACTTTTTAATTGTATAAACTATTCAGTTGAGAAAGGAAGAAAAACAAAATTAGATTTATTTTGCACCTACTATGTGCCAGGTGTTTCACACAGTTCTCTCAGTAATCATCATGAGAATCCAGTAAAGAAGGAAGGATTAACTTCAGTTTTAATGATGAAAAACTTGAGGTTCAGAGTGGTCATTTATTTGCTTTGAATTACACTAAAATTGGAGAAGCAGGGTTTCCTGAGTCTGTGTTTTTAGAGGACTCTGAATAACCCTATTTGCTTTTTTAATAGACTACATTATTTTTTTGGAGGCTACAGAAAGACACTATTGCCATTTTGAAAGGCAAACTTGACCCAGTGAACATCAGGGTCTTTTATACTAAAGAGATAATATAACATGAAAAGGGAAAGTTTCTTTTTCAACATTACTCACTGGGGAACTGGTGGACTGCCCAGTTATTCCTGAGGACAGTCAGAGTTGTAAGAGAGGCAGCTGGACAATTTCTTATTTGTCTTGTTCAAACATTATCCAAATATGTATCAAAATTCTCTCAAATCAAATATCTTAAAATAAGATAAATACCATAATTTCTATTCCGATTCCAGTTTCTCTGTTCTCTCATTTATTAAAGAAGCATTTATTTATTGCCTACCCTGTATCAAGCACTGTGCTAGGTCTTAGGAATTGGAGAAAATCAGTCCAGCCAGATACTGCTTTCTTCTGCCACGTGACATTAGCAACAATCCTTAACTTTACTAAGGGCAAACGAGACCACTGAAAATCCCTAGTCTTCCTTCTTCTCACAGCAAACCATTCCACAATTAGCCCAAGTCTTTGTTCAGAAATTGAATCATTTGTACTCAAGAGAAATTCCAATATAAGCCATCTGAAATTTTGTTATCTGAGGATTTTTATCAGACAGGGAAGTAAAGCAGGCTGACTGAATACTTATAAAGAATTTGATCTGAGTGGGAGTTAGATGATCTTTCTCATTTTAAGATGCCTTAAGAAATCAGTAAGAGAACAACTGAAATGTGGTATGTGAGCTCTGGAGGCCTGCAATTGGCCCTAACAGCCATAGAGGATGGGGAAATCCCATTGACCTAGTTTGCTACAGACTCATAATACTGGGGATTAACTAAACCATTGCTTATGTGTTGATAGGATGAGGTGAATTGGGTTCCAGCCTAATTCCCACAAGGCATTAGGGACAGGAATGTCTTCAACAACCATCCACAAACCATGGAATAAAGCCCAAACTTCTTAGACTAACTTTCAGCATCAAATCACTGGCCCTCTTCCAATCTCTTGTTATTCCCCAATATAAACCTGCCTAACAAGTAGAACAAAAATGTATCTGTGACCATGGACAAGTTTTTCTTTTTTTTTTTTTTTTTTAAACCCCTCTGAGCTTCAGTTTCCTCATTTGCAAGACTGGAATGGTATTAGTATTTGCCTCTAGACATTTCTGGATGATTAAATTAGTTAACATATACAAAACCTGTGAAGTAGCAGATGATGCTACCACCACTACCAATCATACTACTTTTGGTAACAGCTAGACTCACTGCTCAGCATTAAGTTTACCAAAGGCAAAAACATCCACTGAAAACCCCTGTCTTCTATCTTCATGAAGCAAACTATTTCCCAATTAACCCAAATCTTTGTTCAGAAGTTGAATTATTTGTACTCAAGGGGAATTCCAGCGTGAGCCATTTTGAAATTCAGTCACTTATGGGCGTCTGCATGATTTATACATTCCTATTTCCAAGTCTGTCCCTGCCTAAAATGCCTTCTTCATTCCTCATTGTTGAGGCAAGTTCAAACCGCATATTAAAGCCTAGTATAAATCCTACCCACCCATGAATCGTGGACTGCTCGCTGTAACCTATAGTGATTCTTTTATTGTGAAATGCCACTTACTGTGACACTCGTCACATATTTCTATTATATATTTGTCCAAAAATCTTCTCTCATTGAGAAGACTTAGCTCTGTGAGGGCAGTTGCTAAACTGTCTACTTTATTTTTAAACCTCTCTAAGTATCTACCTAGCACAATTCATATCTAGAAGGTGCTCAGGAAATAATAGTTGGTTGACAGATTCAAATGGAGGACAGGAAGCCTTGTGGTTCCATGGTTGTGTCAGATGACGGGCTCAGAGGATTAAGACTTTGAAACTACTAGAGAGGCTTATTCATGAGGCCTGAGCTTCAACCAGCCAATCATGTTTCTGCCCCATGTTAACTGCCACTGGCATAAACAGATAATTTGGTCATGGAATTTGAATCTCACACTTGGATTTAACATCAAGTATTATACAAGCTAGTACCTGTTTCTGCTCATAAATATGACTCCCATTTTGCTTCATGAACAAGATTTTGGTATCAAAGTGATAACTGGGAATAATGAATGCAGCTCCTTACTGTATTTATTGAAAGAATTGCTATTTTAATGTGAACAATAGCTAAAAAACGAAATGTCTTGTTTCTTACTTAAACAGCAGACAGGCATAAGACAATGTAGCTAGAGAGTAAAATATCTGAAGAGGAGAACATTATTTTCCCCTTATCTCTCTGGCATTCAAAACTCTCCCATATTTCTAGAAGCAAACAATTCCCTTGTTTGGGCCATAAAAACAAGAAACATCTTCTCTCATAATTAAAACATGCAGCTCTTCCAAGGCGGTCACTCCTTGCTAGCTAAGAAAGGCACAGTTCATACTGCAGAAGAATTATGCATGAGTTACAGCTAGGAGTTACACTTGGGTAAAATCCTCAATTACTGTAGCTTCATTAATACATTCTTGGTGTCTTACTGCTGAGTGACTGTTCTGAATAAATTTTGCTTTCATGCATGCACTCAAAGAAATGACAAAATTCTGAATGAATTAGCAGTCAGCATCCAGGAGAGCTTCTTCAGGTCATAGTTATTCAGAACTTCCTTTATTTGTCATAATGTGAAGAAGGGAAATGTGGAAATTTCACAGAACCACAGAATCTCAGAGTTAGAACAGAGGCTAGTGATCATCTATCAGGTCATCCCCTTCCCAGGTCCTCTTCCATCTAATGTGCAAATCCTCTCTAAAATAATTCCCCTGAAATGGTCACAGAGGGTAGGATAAACAATTCCAATTGCAAGGGCCTTACTAACATCTCATGACGCATCATTCCTTTTCATTACTCATTACAAAGTTATTTATGCTTAACTAAAATCTGCCTTCTCATTGGTCCTCATTACCCTCTCTAGGGCCACAGAAAGTGATTCTAATCCTTCTTAAAAAAAATAGTCTTTTCAATATTTAAAGGGATGTCACATATTTCATCCTGTGAAAGTACGCGCATCAATGTTAAGGAGACCGAGGGCTGCAAAAAGTCATGGCACTTCTCCGTTGGGAAAGCTATTGGGAAATAAGGACAGTTGGGTCCCATTAGCATGGAAGAGGAGATATCATGTAGGTTCCCTTCAGCCACCAGTTTCACTGGCTTTCTTCCTTGTGCTGTACCCTAAACTTTCTCCTCTCTCTGATTGGCTCTGCTGTCTACCAGGTGTTCAAGCTATAAACTACCACTTTGTTACCTTTCACATACAACCCGTTAACTGTCCTAAATATACCTTGAATATATTCACTTACTTTCATCTTTATTGCTACTTATACTAGTCTAAGTTATTATCCTCCTTTATCTAAACTCATTTTAATTTTCTCGTGGCTAGTCACCTCACTTCCATGCTTGTCAGTCTGTATTCTAAATTGAAAATCAGATCACATCACACCCATGCTTCAAACCCTTCAAAGGCTTCCTGCTCCTCTAAAGACAGACGAAAGTCCCTAACATAACTTTCAAGGCTCTGCCTCTCCTAGTGTCTGCCTTCTCTCAGCCTCTTTCTGCCTCTTCTGTATACTAGCCTTGCTGCAGGCCTTCTTAGATAGGAAAAGAGTAAAGAAAATAAATCTGAGAAGGAGGCTGAAAAATAACAGTTATTGAGGAAGTAAAAGAAACAAAAGTATGTTCTGTCACAAGCCAAGGGAAGAGATCATTTCTATAGGAGAGGAGTGTCAACAAATTCAAAGGCTGCAAAGTCAAAGTAAGATGAAGTTTGGCATCTTTGAAGCCATTGGTAATTTTAATAAAAATAAGTTTCTGGGCAAAAAAAAAAAAGTTAGAGACACAGGTTACAATGAAGTGAAGCGTATATAGAAGGGGAGAAAGCAAAGTAAGAAAAGTAGGAAGTATCTAGAAGGAGAAGCAAAGTCAAAATAGAAAATCTGTTTGTTTCTTTTTTAAATGGGAAGGTCCTGTCAGGATTGAAGAGATTGAAGAAACAATAAAGGAGTTAACTGATTAAACAAGGTTCCAGAGGAGATGAGAAGGTAAGATCAAGACAACACATGATTATGCAAAATAGCTAGCACAGTGAGTCCTCAGTGAGTAATTTGAATATATGAAGAAATAGTATTGATTTTTTTTTTTTTTTTAATGAGCTGGAAACTAGTATGTTTTAAAGGCAGAGGAGGAATCAGTCTATGGAGAAGAGAAGGAATTCTTATTTCATTGTTAAGAATGTAATATGCTATGGATTTAAGTAAGTTCTCTGTGAAACGTAAGAAAATGCTTTAAATATTTTTAATAAGTGTACTTTTAACACTTAATTAGTGTGCTTTTAACATATTCTTCATACTTTATTCAATCTCTATTGTAAAAATTATTCCCACTTTGCTGTCCCTCCCCATCTAATCCAGAATTATAGTTATCTCAACATGGATAAATTACACTCTAGGTTAGATGCTGTACTTTCACATTTTGTCTTAAAGGAAAAACCAAGACCTTTGGCCTGTTGTTTGAATCTGTAGCTTGACATCTTGTTATTTCAATTCTAAAGTTGGTACCAATAAAACATGCTATTATTCACCCAATATTTGTAGCAACTTTTTTTTTTTCTTTGAGACAAGGTCTCACTGTGTGTCACCCAGGCTGGAGTGCAGTGGTTCAATCAATGTTCACTGGCGCCTGGACTTCCTAGACTCAAGCTATCCACCTTCTTTAGCCTCCTGAGTAGCTGGGACCACAGGTACATGCCGTCACAGCTGGCTAATTTTTGTATTTTTTGTAGAGATAAAGTTTCTCCATGCTGCCCAGGCTAGTCATGAACTCTTGAACTCAAGTGATCTGCCCGCCTCAGCCTCCCAAAGTGCTGGGATTCAGGTGTGAGCTACCATGCCCAGCTAACTTTAAAATGTTTTCTTTTTATTTGCATTTCGTTAAGGGCCAAGTTTAGAAATAGCAGTGGGTTTACAGTGGCCCAGAAAAGGTGTTCCTACTATTAACAAGTAGAAAAGTGCAATCTGGGCCGGATGCAGTGGCTCATGCCTGTAATCCCAGCACTTTGGGAGGCAAAGGTGGGTGGATCACAAGGTCAGGAGATCAAGACCATCCTGGCTAACACGGTGAAACCCGTCTCTATTAAAAAATACAAAAAATTAGCCAGGCGTGGTGGCAGGCACCTGTAGTCCCAGTTATTCAGGAGGCTGAGGCAGGAGAAGGGCATGAACCCTGGAAGTGGAGCTTACAGTTAGCCAAGATGGCACCACCACAGTCCAGCCTAGGCAACAGAGGAGACTCCATCTCAAAAAAAAAAAAAAAAAAAAAAAAAGTACAACTGTTTTGTTTGTTTGTTTGTTTTTAATTTTAAGTTACAAAAAGTGCAACTTCTGATAGTGAGAGGTGAAGCCAACTGGGATTCTGGTTTGGGTGGGGACTTGGATAACTTTTCTGTCTAGCTAAGGGATTGTAAATGCACCAATCAGTGCTCTGTGTCCAGCTAAAGGTTTGTAAATGCACCAATCTGTGCTCTATGTCTAGCTAATTGGGTAGGGGAGTTGGAGAACTTTTCTGTCTAGCTAAAGGATTATAAATGCACCACACAGCCACTCTGTGTCTGGCTCAAGGTTTGTAAAGGGACCAATCAACACCTATAAAACGAACCAATCAGCACTCAGTAAAAAAGACCAATCAGCACTCTGTAAAATGGACCAATCAGCAGGATGTGGGTGGGGCCAAATAAGGGAATAAAAGCAGACTACCTGAGCCAGCAGGGGCGAGCTGCTAGGGTGTATTCTTTTGCTCTTTGCAAGAAATCTTGCTACTTCTCACTCTTTGGGTCCACCCTACCTTTATGAGCTGTAACACTCACTGCAGAGGTCTGCAACTTCACTCCTGAAGCCAGCAAGACCACAAATCTACCAGAAGGAAGAAACTCCAGACACATCTGAACATCTGAAGGAAAAATCTCCAGACACATCATCTTTAAGAACTGTAACACTCACCAGGGGGGTCCGTGACTTCATTCTTGAAGTCAGTGAGACCAAGAACCCACTGGAAGGAACCAATTCCAGACACAATAGGAGCACCTGTGGCTTGAAAGATTGGAAATCTGGGAAGATGGTGGAGTGAGATTTTCTTTCACACGATGGCTCTGAAATTTTGCATTTGTCAAAGATTTGGTTAAAATAAAGCATTGTGGACCTTACCAGAGCTCTCTTCTTACTGATAGAGATGAATTAAGAAACTTCCCAATTGTCTCATAATATCTTATTTCTACTTAGTGGTATTCTCTATGAGAGCAATTACTGTCTTTCCTCTTTAGAATCCTAAACTCTTGGCACATGGCAGGATAGTTTGTGAATTAATACGTGAGACAAGTACTCAAACAAAAAGAAACAATTAGTTGTCCTTTTAATAAAAATACACACATTTTAAAACTAACATTGTGGGAAATAGTAGAAAGAGGAGAGGAAGCAGATAACCAAGGTCTAAATCACATTTCAGGTATTTATTTAGCTATATAACTTTGGTCAAGATGCTTAATCTTTTTATACCTTAGTTTACATATCTACAAAATGGGTTAATACAACATACTTCATAGGATTCCTAAAGGGACTAGACTGCTAGATATAAAACACCTAGCATAATTCTTGCAACGTAGTAGGTATTAAATAAATGTTTCTTCAGTTCTACTTTTTCCCCTGAAAAAGTATAACATGGAATTTGCTGCTGTTAAAGAACTACTATCCAATAGGAGGAGGTAGATATATGTATATATAAACTTATATTGGAAAAAGTCAAGATATAACAAACATATTAAAATGCAAGTAATGTCAGAAGATCAAAGGAAAGAGAATGCTTGATGATAACGAATTTGTGGAAATAACAAGTAGTAAACACAGCAGAAAATGAAGAAGTAATATAAAGCAACTATTTTCCTCTTTTCCCTTTTATCTTTTCATTCTACAAAGTTCTTCTATAAACTGTGACACTTGTAGCAAAATACCTCTGATCTCTTCATTTTCCTCAGCACCATATAGTTTAACATCCATTGCTGATAGTAACAGTCATGAATCAACACACTCAAAGAGAAGTAGAGGCAAGGTTTTAAAAAATCGACTGTTTAACTTTCCTCTTAGAAAAGTGCAAATTGCTATTCGAAATTGAAGACTTAGGTTAAAAGTCCCCTCTTCTATGCAGCCTCTCTGACTTCTTGAACAAAGCCTTCTTTATCCTTCCTTGTACACTGTCCCTCACATTATTGTTAACAACAGTCATACATTGTAATCTTAACAGGCTGGTAGCCCTTCAGCAGCAGACACTGATTATATTAATCTTGGCATCCCCAGGACATAGCACAATGTTTTATATATAACAAGAAATCAACAAACATTTGCTGAATGAACAAATAAATTTCAACCTCTTTGACTTATAAAAAATTTTATTGTATTGGCTTATAAGCTAGTGCTAAATGATACGCTTTCTTGCCCTCATAATTGTTTCACATATGTTCATTCTATTCCTACAATAATATTGTAAACTCCTCAGGTGTGACCCACAACTTACGTTTCTTTGTTTCTGTCACCACCTCAACCCTACTCCCGGTGGGAACAGGCACAATAGCAAAGAATGTTCCTTAAGTACTTTCTGATTGACTTATCTTTAGAAAGTAATTTTCTGACAATGAAGCTAGGGCTTCATTTGTAGGTAGAATGTATTTTATGTGTATGGACTGGGATTTTCTAGTGTTGAAAATAGAAAGCTATATTAACGGTGCCTTTCATTTACACCATTAATCAAATTCCCCTCTACCTCCTGTCAAAAAGCCCTCTCATGTATATACTGTACTTCCAAGTTGACTGGTAAAGAAATTCAACTGATGAATCACATAATAGTGATCATATAAAATAATAATAAAGGACACCTGTGTTAGTAATAACACACATAGGCAGACCAAATTCTGCCTTCTTTTCATTGTCAGTTTCCTGGCGCTTGGCAAGTAGCTAATGTTTTAGAACATTATGCATTAGTATCTAACCCAGAACATTTAATGAAAGATATAAAAGTCAAGCAAGAAAAATAAAAACACTGAAGACAAGAGAATTCCCAAAGCCAAGTGGAAATTGCATTAGCCATGAAAGGAAGTGGGGAGGGGTGATAAATAAATACTAAGAATGGAAAAAAAAAAAAAGACCATAAATTTTGAGTTAGAACATACACTTATTTATTTATCCAGTAAATATTTACTGAACACCTAGTATGTGTTCATGTACTATATCATATGGTAGGGACTTTTGAGGAGCTCACAATAAGAAGAAGACAAAGAAGTAAACAACAACAATACAGTATGAGAAATACCATTAAAATGGTACTTGGTAACAGCACAGGCTGCTATAGGAACAAAAAAGGATATACCCTTCTCGTGCTTGACGGTCAGGGAACAATTTCTGGTGGTGGTAATATAAGCTGAGAGATAAAAGAACTGGCTTCATAAAGGAGATCATGGGAGGAAAAAGAAAGGGGGATCAACATGTGAAGAAAAATCTTGGTTTGTTCACAGACCTGAGAGAAGTTTGTAGAAACAGCAGTAGGTTTATAGTTGCTAGATTGGTATGGCTAGATTCACATCCAAGCTCTGCTACCAGCTGTGTAACTTCTGACATTACTGACCCTTTCTGAATCTTGATTTCCTATCGTTTGAATATTTTATATTCATACTACTGGCATAGTAACTGTCACCTAGAGGAGGTTTAAGAGATACTAGTTCCAAATGGTATTGCCTAAGTTTTCTTCTAGGGTTTTTATGACTTTAGGCTAAAACACCAAAAGCAATGGCAACAAAAGCCAAAAGTGACAAATGGGAGCTAATTAAATGAAAGAGCTTCTACACTGGGAGACAAAAAAAAAAAAAAAAAAAAAACCCACTGTCATCGGAGTGAACAGGCAACCTACAGAATGCGACAAAATTTTTGCAATCTATCCATCTGACAAAGGGCTAATATCCAGAATCTATAAGGAACATAAACTTACAAGAAAAAAAAAACCTCATCAAAAAGTGGGCAAAGAATATGAACAGACACTTCTCAAAAGAAGATATTTATGAGAACGACAAACATATGGAAAAAAGCTCATCATCACTGGTCATTAGAGAAATGCAAATCAAAACCACAATGACCTACCATCTCACACCAGTTAGAATGGCGATCATTATAAAGTCAGGAAACAACAGATGCTGGAGAGGATGTGGAGAAATAGGAACACTTTTACACTGTTGATGGGAGTGCAAATTAGTTAAACCATTGTGGAAGACAATATGGCGATTCCTCAAGGATCTAGAACCAGAAATACCATTAGCAATCCCATTACTGGATATATACATACCCAAAGGATTATAAATCATTCTATTATAAAGACACATGTATGTGTATGTTTATTGCAGCACTATTCACAATAGCAAAGATTTGGAACCAACCCAAATGCCCATCAATGATAGACTGGATAAAGAAAATGTGGCACATATACAGCATGGAATAGTATGCAGCCATAAATAAGAAAGAGTTCATGTCCTTTGCAGGGACATGGATGAAGCTGGAAACCATCATTCTCAGCATACTGACACAGAAACAGAAAACCAAACATCGCATGTTCTCACTCATAAGTAGGAGTTGAACAATGAGAATACGTGGACACAGGGAGGGGAACATCACACACCGGGGCCTGTCGGGGGGTATGACTAGGGGAGGGATAGCATTAGGAGAAATACCTAATGTAGATGACGGGTTGATGGGTGCAGCAAACCACCGTGGCACGTGTATATCTATGTAACAAACCCGCACGTTCTGCACATCTATCCCAGAACTTAAAGTATAATTTTAAAAAGAGATATTAGTTCCGTCCTGCTTCTCTCCCACCAACCCTGCTTGCTATCCTTGTCTTCCCTAAGGAATTTATTAGCCAGTTCATGTGAGCTCAGGATTCACCTACCCAATGAAATAGCTGTACCTATTTAATGTAGGTAATTTTATCACAATTTTTTTTTTTTTTTTTTTTTTTTTTTGAGACGGAGTCTCACGCTGTTGCCCAGGCTGGAGTGCAGTGGCGCGATCTCGGCTCACTGCAAGCTCCGCCTCCTGGGTTCACGCCATTCTCCTGCCTCAGCCTCCTGAGTAGCTAGGACTACAGGCGCTCGCCACGGCGCCCGGCTAATTTTTTTTTTGTATTTTTAGTAGAGACGGGGTTTCACTGTGGTCTGGATCTCCTGACCTTGTGATCCGCCCGCCTCGGCCTCCCAAAGTGCTGGGATTACAGGCTTGAGCCACCGCGCCCGGCCATTTTATCACAATTTAAAGCTGACCTTTAATTGTTCAGGCCCAGGTGTTTATGTGGCTTCAAAAGTTCATAATTCCATTTTTTAAAAGCCTGCAGTCTAATGGATTGTCCAGTTTCATTCTTCTAATAGCTTCTGACCCAGTGCCAGTTCTTGCCATTTAGACCTTTACTATGGCTGCCCTTTCCATCTGAAATCTCCTATTTGAGGAAGTTTATCAATTTTCCTGGATAAACCTCTGTATTTTCTTCTCTTCCTTTGTAATGTTTCTGTTAAGTGAGTGTCTCAGGTGGGCTTTTCCTTATCCTCTGACATGTATTAATTTGTTGTAGAAAATGGAAATCATCTATATTGATAACATTGTGAAATTAATTTTATTTCTTACTATTTAATCCATCCCTTCCTTTACTCCATCATTAAACCAACATGTATACTGAACAAACACCATGCTTGTTTAAAATACACGTAAAGAAATCTGGCACTATTTCTTTGCAAAGATCAAGGCAACATCCTAGCACCAAATGGGCTTCCATGGAAGAAAAAGGCAAGGAAGGAACTTAGAGTCTGATGAAGAGATAAAACAGAAAGATAAATAAAATTAGTAAAATAAAAGAAATGATGACTGTGGTAAAAGAAATAAAGCAAAAGTTCTGGAAGTTCAAATAAAATAACATGGGATTTGCAGTGCACTGAGGATCTAGGTATAAAGCCGAGGTAGGTTGTTTTCTGCAGCCCCGGACCAGTTGCTTAACCTCTCTGAGTTACTCCATATTTAAAATGGATACACCTACATGTCTGTATGGTTTGAGTTTTTAAAAAATACTGTTGGTAAGGATTCAGTGAAATAAAATACAGGGAATTTCTTTATAAACTGTAAAGTTTCAGATAATTTTAATGAAAGAGACTGCTACCTGGGAAGAGATACTTTCTTCAAGACAGTGGAGAGCAATATATTGGACAGGTTAGCATACTTCTACACAACCTTATTAAAGACTGGTGGATATGGGTTGCAGCTCAATTCTCTGACTACATGTTTGGTTTTATGAATACAGTATTTTAAAAAGAGAATTTGAAAACCTTTAGAAGGGATATGTACTTCTCAGTTGATTTAGTCCTCACCTGTTTCCCTTCTGACCAGGCAAGAATTTACTAATGTTCTCAGATACTTGCAAAGAAGCTTTAGGTCTACTATACACGTCTATCTAGGAAAAAGTCAACTTTGTCCTCAGTCTGAGGACATGCAGAACCTATACATACACTTCTATGGATTAGCCTGGATCAATTTCTTCATTCTTCCTGTAAATATTCTTCTTTGGCCACACATTATTTTACTGTTTTCTTTGTTGGACTCTACATCAAATATATATTTCTCTTTTCTTTACTATCTCCTTCCCTCTACCCTCTCAGCCTCCATTACCATCATATTTGCATGCATTGTATTCTTTATAAATTCAGAAATCCAATAACTTTAAATAAGGAACTATGGGTTTTTCTGAACAATGTTTGATCCACTTCAAGTCTACAAACATATGCATAATATTCTGGGCTAGATTCTGGGATGTAAACAAGTAATTACAGAGCAACACGGCAGTGTAACAATAGAGGTTCAACTAATTATTTTGGATAGATGAAAAAGGGAGCCATTTATACTACCCGGGAAGGTTGGGAAAGCTCTACAGAAGAATAGACAATATTTCAGGCAGCCCATCAACAGTGGGAAAATTTTCTCTAAATGAGAAAAGAAAGGACAATATTTTAGGTAGAAAAGATGGCTTAAGCAAAGGCACGGAAATATGAAAATTCATAGGTGTTGGGAGAGTGAATTATTTATAATTCCTGGTACTCAGGAGCAATATACCAAGACAGAGTAATATAATACATTAGGCATATACGAAGGAAAACCTGACTAAAGATCCTTAAAAGGGGCTTGACCGTGGCCAGAGTGGTACCCTGCTTAGGATTCTATTCGTAACAAATATATAAAAGGTTATTCTCTATTATGAAGCAACAACATATAACATAAAATTGTCCAGCCCAAACAGAGATGATGGCCAGGGTAGGACCACTCCTGACTCTTGCTGTATCCATGGAACACACTGCTAACCAATCAAAACATTTGTCTTACTAAGTCTGGATACGGCCTCAGAATCCTCCCCAGTTGAGATTTCTATAAGGCCTATAGCTACTGAAATGAAACATATTTCCAATACTGTTGTAGGTTATGCATTGAGAGTGAGGAATGACCCTAAAAGATATATTGATAAACCAGTAGAAATTATTTCATTATACCTCACATTTACACATGCAGAACCCAGGAATGCATTTCTGCTATATTTCTCTTGAACTATGTCCATCAGTAACTCAGAGTAGCCCTATGCTTTGGATCAGAGAGTTTGGACACTAAATTTATGAGAGAAAATGGCAAGCTTCAATCACACCAAATTCTAAATGTAGCCAAATACCACATAATTAACTGCAGATTTTCAAAGGTGACAGTTATTGATTTCAAATTCATTTTAAAATTTAGCCCACAATGCTTAACAAAAGCATCCTAACAAAACAAATAGCATAGATAGGCTGCATAGAACAAAGCCCCCAAATCAATCTTCAATGCTCTTATAACATATATGTGAATTAGCCATCAAAGCTGAAAATGTTTGGGAAAAAATCCACTTTCACAAGTTGATTAAATTATTTCCTTCATAAGCATAAACAGTTTAGAGAAGAAAAACCCAAGACTGATTGCTCAGGATCTCCAGGGTAAAAGAAACAAACACATTTGTAAAATCTTCAGCTTCACAAGGTATCCTTTGCCAAACCCCTAAGGAGCAACCTTAGAATCTGCTACAGGCTGTAGCAGCTGCCTGCCCACTTTCTCAGCAGCAAGAAATATGCTAAGCAGTGATTATCAACAGGGAAGAGGATCAAAAGGTTGAGGGAATAATTAAGCAAGATACCATTTCTTCTAAAAACCAGTTTCCTATAGAGGTTGTAAATGATGGAAGCCAGGTTAATCTCAAATTTCAGTCAATTACATGTGAAACACATCTATTCTGTGCTGCTTCTGTGGGAGCTCCCACTAGTATAGTCTTCTGACAACAGAAGCAGCATCAAAGCCAAGGTGAATGCTGCCAGAGCCTGATCAAGTATATGCCTGTCCCTTCCAAAACAACAACAACAAAATCACAACCCACAAACCCGTGGGAGGAGACCAAAGTCAAAGCCAAACAGGTTCTCAGTCTTCCATGCAAAAAGCTTGTAGTAAGATTTCTCTTGGAAGTTATCATTGGTACAAGCAATGCCACACTGAGGGAAGGCAATGACTTGCAGAAAAGAATCAGGAGCAAGGAGGTGTGAGATGTAGAATGGGAATCACTCTAATTCTGCAGATGCTAGGTAGAGTTTTGTCTTGCTACCTACTGGCTATTTGAGCCTGGAAGCACTGCTAACTTCACTGAACCACACTGTTCTCACTGGGGTGAATAAAATCCATTTCTTGCTCTATTTACAGGGTAGTTATGAAGAAATAGAAGGGAGGGAGGGAAGATTATAATAATTGAAGACATGACTTATCTCATATTGTCTCATTTAACCTTCATTATAATCCTATGCAGTAGTTATTATACAATTTTTTTTTTTTTTTTTTTTTTTTTTTTTTTTTTTTTTTTTTTTTGAGACGGAGTCTCGCTCTGCCGCCCAGGCTGGAGTGCAGTGGCCGGATCTCAGCTCACTGCAAGCTCCTCCTCCCGGGTTCACGCCATTCTCCTGCCTCAGCCTCCTGAGTAACTGGGACTACAGGCGCCCGCCACCGCGCCCGGCTAGTTTTTTGTATTTTTTAGTAGAGACGGGGTTTCACCGTGTTAGCCAGGATGGTCTCGATCTCCTGACCTCGTGATCCGCCCATCTCGGCCTCCCAAAGTGCTGGGATTACAGGCTTGAGCCACCGCGCCCGGCCCCAATTTTTTTTTTTTTTTTAAAGTGAAGAAGCTTTTAAAAAGTGAAGAATCCAGAGAGGTTGTGATGTGTCTAAAGTGATAGCTGATAAGTGGCAGGAGAAGAGTTCAAGTCTTGACTCAAACGTTAATGTTCTTTTCTCTGTGTTATATCTGCCTTTTTAGACTGTAATGTTTTTAAAGGCAGGGGCCATAGTTGTATTTTTCTGGTATCCCTTATACACATTCATTACATAGTAGGTATGCAGTAAAGATTTTATGAATAAATAAATAATGTCCTTAAGTATATAAACTGGTTCAGCTCAGTGTAACTAAATAAACATTTAGTATAATTTATTGTCAGACATCTCGTTTCTAGCTAGGAGCTAGGGATTCAAAGACAAGTAACAATCATTTCCGGTCCTCAAGGGAGTCACAGTACAGTGAGAGACATATAGAGAAACAAAATCAACCTTCCACTGGTTTTAGTTATATCTTCTGAGGTTTCAGAGAATTCATGAACTGCTATTTGAACATGTGCTGGAAGTGTCTGCAGTTACTTCTCTGCTAGCCATTGGCCTCACCCAGAGTGGGAGTATGGACTCCTTTAGCTTGTGGCAGAGAATGAGCCATGGTGAACAGAGAGAGCTGTTTTCACTTCCCACTTTGGGACTTCCAGGTAAGTAATCTCTGAGTCTCAAGGTTCAAGTTTTGGAAGGTCTGAGGACCCAAATACTCACATATTTCTAAAGCTAGCTTTTCTGTCTCTAGTTAGCCTTTGTTTTTTAAGGTTAAACATCAGCAGCATTATTAGAACAAAGAAGAGGTTTGGACAAAGTCAAAACTTACAGAGGATTCAAAATGCAGGGAATTAGAAAACATTGCCAAGCACAGAGTAATAATAATATGGTCACTTAGTAGAAACAAACGTAGGTGTCTCTAGGACTAACATGGGCATCAAGGAGACTCTTAACGCTGACAAATCCTGAGAATGTAAACACATCAAGGGTACCATAGTAAACACAAAATTGTCAGGACCCTGTTTAATAATAATTATGGAAGGAAATATATAACTATCATGGCCACTGAAGATGTGTTTTATTAGGTCTCTTCCTGACCTAGACAGAGTATCCAGTAAGGCTAACAAGTCTCCTCTTGTTCAAATTCCAGGCTCACCAAGAAATTTGCAGTAGAAAACATTTTAAATAAGTAAATAAGCCTTTTTAAACATATGCATTTTCTTAAATACATGCCCTTTGATCTATTCAGTCAGCAAGGTCATTCTGCATTCATTGCTTCAAGTAAGCAATAATTCCAAAACAAACAAACTGGGATTCAATTTTTGGCTTTTGAGTTTTAAAAGTCTATTTCTTAACCAGAGAAACAGAAATAACTCCCTGTAGATTTGGGGGAAT
This sequence comes from Macaca mulatta, assembly GCF_049350105.2. NCBI lineage: Eukaryota > Metazoa > Chordata > Mammalia > Primates > Cercopithecidae > Macaca > Macaca mulatta. The sequence goes on from NC_133419.1 coordinate 85,407,634, forward strand.
ATAGGATGAGAAATGACAACTTTTCCTACCTCGCTGACTAAAAATCCCCTAGGCTAGGAGGCAGTGGACTTTTGAAAGGAAACAGGAGTGTGTAGATGTTGTAAACATCTGACGAGGCAGGAACTTCTCAGTCTCAGCTCAATGATGGGTCAGGCAGACACAGACCCCGATGTAGACTTGTATGATTCATTCACAGAAGAGATGTGTAGCTCAGGGAGGCTGACAATATCTCAGACAAAACAAATGACAACAAAGGTCATTTACCAGGAAAACTTGATAACAAAGTAAAATTTACTAGCAAAACTTATCAGCAAGGTGCTGGGCATATAGTACAAGCAAATATTGAATAACTGGATAAAGTAATATCTGACTATACTATGAATTTTCAAATTCTAGACCTGGACACCAGGTTTTGACAAGAGTGACTAAACTATATCAAGCTAGCATATTGTTAATACCCCCTAAAGGATGCAATATGAAAAATGTTACATATCTCTAACAAATGTTATCAATTAAGAACAGGGCAGAGTAAAATGTACATTTAAGTTCCGACTTGCCTATTTGTTACCGCTTCTGTAAGATCACTATTTCCCTGCATCTAGCTTCTTTCTAATCTGTCCACAATGCATATCATACGGAAATGAACATACAAGTCACTGATACTGTTCTGACTTCTTTTCTGGGCTTTAGAGGCTGGAAATAGGCATTACGTGGTTGCTGCTGAGTGATCTGTGGTGCCATGGTGCTTCCTATTTAATAAGAGGCTTGCCTGAATTTTAGAATATCAGATGCAGCAGGCAGCACCTAACAGATAGCTGGATACAATGACTGAGCCTTTTACTGCAAGATGACAAGGTTGAGTTAAGATAGTTCTGTTTAATGCCATTCTTTAAATTAGTGTGGCTCTAGCAGTCTCTGAAAGGCTGAACATTATATATAATCAAAGTGAACAAACAAGTTTCTCCCTCCTCAATTTGAACTAACTCAGCTATGGAATCTACAAATATTACATATTTTATGCATCTGATGGACAACCTAAGCATGTAGAGAAGATGCTATATAAATCAAAAGATATATTAAAGGCTCCTGACAAAAGTGCCACTAAGAGAAACCCTACAATAAATCATTTTGTATAACTATTTTCTCCATTTATCTCTTCTAGACTATACTCTCTGAGGAAAGGGGCTGTCTCTTCTCAACTCCTGAACTTCAGAGCCCAGCACCATGCCTGGGTTGGCAGATGCCGAATAGGCAGTGGTTTTAACCTAAATAACCAACAACTAACTTACACAATTTGTGAATTTAAATTAGGTATTTCAGGGTTTTCCTAAAGTAGAATACTTAGAGTATTTTGGAATATTCCCTTCCGTTTGGCAGAAAATATGTTTTTGGAAAAATGCCAGTGGAGATGCATATGTGTCAGCACAAAGATGGAAGTACTCAATTCCACTGGCTTCCTGGTTTATTGTGTGAGTTTTTGAAAACATAAAATGGATAACCCATGAAGCTGAGAAATACACTAAATAGAACAGGTTTTGATGAAAATATATTAAGTTCAATGTTGTACATGCAAAGTATGGAGTACATCTATGCCATCAAGGTGGACATATACATTTGTGTGTCATTAGCATCATTTTATGCATAATGTGAGTGAATTATGTCACCCAAAGAGAATAGATGGAGTGTATCCAGCCCTGAGAAGAGTGATATTTTAGCAGCAAGTGGAAAAAGAGGAGTCTGTGAAGCCGGATGAGAACAATTAGAGATATCAGAGGTTAAATTGAAAAACACTCCTCTTCTCATTTTCTTTCCAGCAAGGTCCTATTATTCTTCAAGCTTAAAAAATGACCTATAGGAAGAAAAGACTAAGATATTCCAATTGGTTTTTTGAATAGGCCTGTTATGGTTCCTTTGCTCCAAGATTAATAGGATTATGAGAGAATGACACAAGAACGCTTTTTTCTTAAGAGAAAAATGCCTATTTTAATATTATGGCTATTGATCACTTCTGAATCACTCTCCAAGTAACTCACAATAGCTGTTGACAATGATGAAGTGAAATGCCATACAGATAGATGGGCATATGTGTGTCTTCCTGCCTATTTACATATATTCATCACCGTGTACATAATACACACATTTATATATTTATATATACACATACCTTCTCGCCTAATAATATGAACTCTTTTGACCCTTCCTATTTGTAGTGTGACCAAATATAAATGTGATAAGTTCAGACTATTAATATCATCCTCTTGTTTCAGGGGAAGACATGCCCACAACAGAAGAGATTATTACACTTTTCAGACCTGAATTGACAACAAAAACCAGACAAACATAAAGGAAGTAAACTAACATTAATTCAGAATCTATTATGTAAAAGAACTGTTCCAGGTTCATTATATTTATTATTTCATTTAACCATCCTTTTAAAAAATGTACTGGCATCGTATGCATCATGATTGCAGCTAACAAATAGGAAACAGCCTTCGGAGGACAATGGCTGGGACATCCTATGTTTCAGATACGCCTCTTCACACTTTTTTCTGCCCTCAACTACTCAATTTATGGGCACAATCACTCTATACTTAAAGATAGGCCATAGATTTCCAACACCACTGCTGCATATCGGAATATTAACTTTTGAAAGTTACTCAGACCCTTTTCCAGGCTTCCTGTATAAGGATCTCAGATAGGTCCCTAGAATCTCATTTTTCTAAAGAACCACAAGTGATTCTGATGCTGAGTCAGTATTGGAAATCACTGGCTGTGGTGTGCTCAGGATTTCCAGAAAGCATATGCCAGTGTGGTTTGGAAAGCCATTAAAAATATAGTGGCTAAAAAACCTTCACAACCTATTACCCAGATTCTGGAAGTCCGGGGACCACTATTTGTAACATAGGCTTTTTGTCTGTGTGCTCAAACCTTAAGGAAAGCTATAGTGAAGCTTGAGGAAACCAGAAGATTGTTGCTGAATAACCAAAGGGATGAAGAAGACTCTTAAGTAGATATTAAAGGCATATGATTTTTTAATCTGCAAAAAAGCAAGCTGAAAAGGAATATAATTGGGTATAAATATTACTGGTGGGATAGAGAAGTGAATTAGATTCATATGCCTTGAATCTAGTATAGAACTACATAATTTCACTGTTTATTTATTTATTTACTGAGACAGAGTGTCCTCTGTCGTCCAGCCTGGAGTGCAGTGGTACAATCTTGGCTCACTGCAACCTCCGCCTCATGGGTTCAAGTGAGCATGTGCAGCTAATCTTTGTATTTTTAGTAGAGATGGGGTTTCACCATGTTGGCCAGCCTAATCTCAAACTCCTGACCTCAGGTGATCTGCCCAACTCTGCCTCCAGCAGTGCTGGGATTTCAACTGTAAGCCACCATGCCTGGCCTGATAAGATTTAATTTAATGAACTCAGTTAATGCAGTATTTTAAATTTTCACTAAAATGTTTATATCCTATCTAATCCCTCTGAAGGCATGCTTACTTTTCTTTACCAATACTCTTGAATACATGGCTATGAATCTGTATTGATCATTTATTGGAGTGTACTTTATGCTGGGAAATAATGCTACTGACTCATCATTAGTAAGGGCATGTGCTCAGATTTGCTTTCTCAGGAATGGAAGTAGATTTCTATTGTTTCATCTTTACTCTTTCAAGCAGTCTTATTATTGTGCTCCTCAGTCAATCTTGAAAACTAACTAGCCAATTAATCAGTAGATGAATATAAAACAGGCTTGCAAAGGGATTCATTCTCTTATAAAACGTCATTAAAACACCAGCCATGTGTCAGACACTGTAATAGGCAGCATCAGTACTAAGAAAAATGAAACAGAGTCCTTGCCCTTGAGGATCTTACGGGTAGTTTGGGAGATAGTCATGTAGCTAGATCAATACAACACTGTGGTAAATGCTATAATGAAGTTGTACACACAATGCCCTTGTAGTAAAGTATAAGTATTGTCCAGTTTTATTAAGGAGGTCAGCAATAATTTCACAAAAGAGATAACATTTAGATTGTGTCTTGAAAGTTGAGTTGGATGTACTTAGTTATCTCTAATCTTTGTTGCTTTTTAGTCAGCTATAATGTGCCAGAATTTCATATGTAAGCAAAGAAAACCAAAGTCTCACATTTTTAAATAGTCTTACTCTCTTTACAGTTTCACAAAGTAATTTCTATTAGATCAGAGATCGGAATTTAAGTTAACAAATTATGCTTCACATTTGAGCAATGATTGAAACTTAATTAAAGACACTAATGATAAGCAACTGCAATACATACATGGCTTTTTATGTGGGAAAAATCAAGACCTTAAGTGAGGCACTGAAGAGAAAAAGACATGTTACAAACTTTTGTTTCTGGACTCAAATCCTAGCTGATTAGCATTTTTAGAAATATGGAATTGTTACATCTATTTCACATGGTGGACAATAATAGTCCTTTCAAAGATATCTATGTATCAATTGCCAGAACCTTTGACTATTCCCTTACATGGCAAAAGGGATTTCGTATACATGATTAAGTTAAGGAGCTTAACATGGGAAGATTATTATTAGCTTGGGTTATCCAGGTAAGCCCAATGTAATCACAAGGGTCTTTATAAGAGGGAGGTAGGAGAGAGTCAGAGTTAGAAAAGAAGATGTGATGACAGAAGCAGAGGTTGGAGCAATGCACTTTCAGGGTGGAGGAAAAAGCCACAAGCAAAGAAATGCAGGCAGCCTCTAGAAGCTGGAAAAGGCAAGAAAACAGATTATCTCCTGGAACCTCCAAAAGGAACACAGCCCTGCTGGCACCTTGATTTTATACCTGTGAGACTCACTTTTGACTTCTGACCTCAGGAAATGGAGATAATAAGTTTGTGTTGTTTTAAACCACTAAGCTGTAATTCATGACATTAGTACTAGTAATGAATACATTTACCAAAGCCTTGAAAGGATAACCAAACTAGAGCAGTAAGCATGGAAAGCCATACAATCCTGTGTCATGTATGCCAATTCTACATGAGACAACAAAGATTTCCTGAAAGGTTAGGGAGAGCGTTACTCCTGATCATCACTCAGGAATTTCGTCATTTTCAGCAAAGCTTCAGCATCCCTGCTCTTTTCCTTAAAATTTTCAAAAACTGTGTTGAGGTTCATTGAGCAATACCCTGCCTTTAGGCTCTTTAACCATATTTCCTGAAAACAATAACTTGAATCTTAACAATCTATTGATAAGCCAACTGCTCCTTACCTAAATATAATTAGCAGATCAACTGAAAACTGAAAGATGACTAATGGTCTAATGACAGTCCACAAAATATGGAGCTGAATCATTTATCATGATGGTCAAATCTGAACGACATCACCCTTCACCTTACTGACCTTACATATAAAGCTCAAAGAAAGTATCAAAGCACAAGGAAAAACATAGAGATTAAAAACCCTAGGGAAAACTAAACCCTGACATCTTCTGTCATTTTTCTTAGGAACAAGGATGCGGACGAAAATTATTGGTCTCAACAACTTCACCACCACTGGCAGGTGTCTTAGTTTGCAGAAAAGATTGTTGGGGCATAAGGCACATGAGGGTATTAATAAAATCATAGGATCCTATGAGGAAGTACCTTTATGAGAATCCTGACTATCATATAAATAGTCAAGGAAGGCTTCCTTTGAAAAAATGTGAATTAAGCTGACAATAGAATAAAAGTAGAAAATTCTTGGGAGAAAGAGAGGCAGAATATTCCAAATAAGGGAAGAAGCATGTGCAAAGATTCTAGTATGGGAAGGAGCTTGATAATATTCAAGGAACTGAAAAAAGAGCAGTGAGGCTGCAGTACAAGGAGAGAGAGAGGGATTGGCCTGAGATAAGGCTGGCAGGGGGTAATCACCCAGCATTTTGTGGGCTATTATTAAAGGTTATGAACTATGTCTTTAAAATGAAATGCTGTCAACAACTTTAAGTGGGGACAAATTGTGGTGAGATTTATATCCTAGAAATCTCACTCTAGCTTCTATGTGGAATATGGATTGGCATGGAATAAGAATTGAATATGGAGAGACTAGTTAGCAATTCATGTGAGAGATGATGATTACTTGAATTAGACTGATAGAAGGAAAACAGAGATTGAAAGACATATATAAGAAAGATTTAGGCTGGGTACGGTGGCTCATATCTGTAATCCCAGAACTTTGGGAGGCCAAGGCGAGCTGATCACCTGAGGTCAGGAGTTTGAGACCAGCCTGGCCAACATGGTGAAACCCTGTCTCTACTAAAAATACAAAAACTAGCCGCATGTGGTGTTGGGCACCTGCAATCCCAGCTACTTGGGGGGCTGAGGCAGGAGAATTGCTTGAACCAGGAGGTGGACATTGCAGTGAGTCGAGATTGCACCACTGTACCCCGGCCTGGGTGACAGACCAAGACTTCATCTCAAAAAAGAAAAAAGAAAAAAAAGAAAAAAAGAAAGAAAGATTTAGGAGTCAATATTGACTGATGCATGAAAGGTGATAAGGCAGAAAAGTGAGTCATGGTATCTGGCATGACCAAATGTCAAATGATGGGGCCAATTCCTGATATTAAGAATGATAGAGGAGAGGATTTATCAATAAAAAATTATTAACTCAGTTTGGGATACATTGATTTAATACTTTTGTAAGGCATCAAAGTGAAAATGCTGAGAAGGCAGTTGGATATATAGGTTAACAGTTCAGAATAGAAGTTTCAGTGGCAGATGCAAATTTGGGGTAAAAGTAAATAAATGATAACTAATTTCATGCAAATAAATTATCCCACCTTGGGAGAATGTTTAAAATAAGAGCACTGAGGACCTCACCTACAAGGAAAATGCACACATGGACATTACTAAACAGCCTATTAGGAGCTCAAGGGGTTTGAACCCAATATGAATTCTTGATTTTCTGGAGAAAAAAAACAAAAAACAAAAAACAATAAACTCCACTGATGATTCTTCATCAACTATGAACATCATCGTCTTCCTTTCTCCCACCAAGCAATCCTATGTTACCTCACACTCCCTAATTCACTTTAGGTTTTTCGCCATTATTAACTATCATCATCAATCAGGAAGATAGTATTTATATTTTCTTGTTGTTGCTGTCATATAAGATCTAAAAAGAGGAGCAAATGAACCTCAATAAAAGTAGAAGAAAAATCTTATTTCCTTCTTTTTTTTTTCTTTTTTTTTTGAGACAGAGTTTCGCTCTTGTCGCCCAGGTTGGAGTGTAGTGGCAGTGATCTCAGCTCACTGCAATCTCTGCCTCCCAGGTTCAAGTGACTCTCCTGCCTCAGCCTCCTGAGTAATGAGGATTACAGGCATCCGCAACCACACCTGGCTAATTTTTGTATTTTTAGTAGAGACAGGGTTTGTCCATGTTAGCCAGGCTGGTCTCGAACTCCTGACCTCAAGTGATCCACTTGCCTTGGCCTCCCAAAGTGCTAGGATTACAGAAGTGAGTCACTGCGCCCAGCCTTCCTTCTCCTTTTCACTTGTATTATTATTAATATTAATATTATTATTATTCTCCGTGACATTTTCCAGAATTATATATTTTAGATGAAGCCCTTGAAAATGAGACAAGTTAAGCAACTTACCCAAGAATGCATAGCTAATCTAAATAGCTCTTTTTGATATAGCAAGCTGCTAGCTCACTGTGTTGGCTGATAAGAAATAAATTGTTTGGAATAGTTTCAGAAGGAATGATACCAGCTCCTCTTTGTACCTCTGGTAGAATTTGGCTATGAATCCATCTGGTCCTGGACTTTTTTGGTTGGTAGACTATTGATTACTGCCTCAATTTCAGAACTTGTTATTGGTCTATTCAAGGATTTGACTTCTTTCTGATTTTGTCTTGGGAGGCTGTATGTGTCCAGGAATTTATCTATTTCTTCCAGATTTTCTAGTTTATTTGTGTAGAGGTGTTTATAGTATTCTCTAACGATAGTTTGTATTTCTGTGGGAGCAGTGGTGATATCCCCTTTATCATTTTTTAATGTGTCTATTTGATTATTTTCTCCTTTCTTCTTTATTAGTCTGGCTAGTTGTCTATCTACTTTGTTAATCTTTTCAGAAAAACAGCTCCTGGATTCATCGATTTTTTGAAGGATTTTCCCTGTCTTTATCTCCTTCAGTTCTGCTCTGGTCTTAGTTATTTCTTGTCTTCTGCTGGCTTTTGAATTTGTTAGATCTTGCTTCTCTAGTTAATTATGATGGTAGGATGTTGATTTTAGATCTTTCCTGCTTTCTCCAGTGGGCATTTAGTGCTATAAATTTCCCTCTAAACACTGCTTTAGCTATGTCCGAGAGATTCTGATACATTGTGTGTTTGTTCTCATTGGTTTCAAATAACTTATTTATTTCTGCATTAATTTTGTTATTTACCCAGCAGTCATTCAGGAGCAGGTTGTTAGGTTTCTACATAGTTGTGTGATTTTCAGTGAGTTTCTTAATCCTGAGTGCTAATTTGATTGCACTGTAGTCTGAGAGACTGCTTTTTATGATTTCCATTCTTTTGCATTTGCTAAGGAGTGTTTTACTTCCAATTATGTGGTCAATTTTAGAATAAGTGCGATGTGGTGCTGAGAAGAATGTATATTCTGTTGATTTGGGGTGGAGAGTTCTGTAGATGCCTATTAAGTCAGCTTGGTCCAGAGCTGAGTTCAAGTCCTGAATATTCTTGTTAATTTTCTGTCTCATTGATCTGTCTAATATTGACAGTGGGATGTAAAACTCTCCCACTATAATTGTGTGGGATTGTACACCTCTTTGTAGGTCTCTAAGAACTGATTTATGAATCTGGGTGCTCCTGTATTGGGTGCATATATATTTAGGATAGTTAGCTCTTCTTCTTGTGTTGATCCCTTTACCATTATGTAATGCCCTTCTTTGTCTTTTTTTTTTATCTTTGTTGATTTAAAGTCTGTTTTGTCAGAGACTAGGATTGCAACCTGCTTTTTTTTTTTTCTTTCCATTTGCTTGGTAAATATTTCTGCATCCCTGTATTTGGAGCCCAGGTGTGTCTTTGCACATGACATGGGTCTCCTGAATACAGCACACTGATGGGCCTTGACTTTTTACCAGTTTGCGAGTCTGTGCCTTTTAATTAGGGTATTTAGTGCATTTATATTTAAAGTTAACATTGTTATGTGTGAATTAAACTAAAGAGCTTCTGCACAGCAAATAAACTGTCATCACAGTGAACAGGCAACCTACAGAATGGGAGAAAATTGTTGCAATCTGTCCATCTGACAAAGGACTGATACCCAGAATCTACAAGGAACTTAAACAAATTTACAAGAAAAAAACAAACAGCCCCATGAAAAAGTGGGAGAAGGATAGAAACAGACACTTCTCAAAAGAAGACATTTATGTGGCCAACAAACATATGAAAAAATACTCATCATCAGTGGTCATTAGAGAAATGCAAATCAAAACTACAATGAGATACCATCTCATGCCAGTGAGAATGGCAATCATTAAAAAATCAGGAAACAACAGATGCTGGAGAAGGATGTGGATAAATTGGAATGTTTTTACACTGTTGGTGGGAGTGCAAATTAGTTCAGTCATTGTGGAAGACAGTGTGGCGATTCCTCAAGGATCTAGAACCAGAAATACCATTTGGCCTAGCAATCTCATTACTGGGTATATACCCAAAGGATTATAAATCATTCTACTATAAAGACACATGCACACGTATGTTTATTGCAGCACTATTCACAATAGCAAAGATTTGGAACCAACCCAAATGCCCATCAATGATAGACTGGATAAAGAGAATGTGGCACATATACACCATGGAATAGTATGCAGCCTTAAAAAGAATGAGTTAATGTCCTTTGTAGGGACATGGATGAAGCTGGAAACCATCATTCTCGGCAAACTAACACAGGAACACGAAACCAAACACTTCATTTTCCCACTCATAAGTGGGAGTTGAACAATGAGAACACATGGACACAGGGAGGGGAACATCACACACTGGGGCCTGTTGGGGGGTGGGTGTCTAGGGGAGGGATAGCATTAGCAGAAATGCCTAATATAGATGATGGGTTGATGGGTGCAGCAAACCACCATGGCACGTTTATACCTATGTAATAAACCTGCACATTCTGCACATGTATCCCAGAACTTGAAGTACAAAAAAAAAAAAAATTCCAAAAAAAAAAAAAAAAGAAGGAAAGAAATTATACTCAGTCGTTGTGGAAACAGATCTTCTCTAAAAGAAAAATATAAGTGAGCTAAAGGACATTTTCTGTCTCAAATTAGGAGGCAAGGATAATTCAGTTTTTTCCATTGACTTCGTATTTTTTGAAAGATGGTTTCACCATGCTAAAGCCTGATATTTGCCCCTTGTGGCAAAGCAAGGACTAGAATTCCTGTTTGTTTAGAGACTGGAAGCATAATTATTGTGTGGTTGAGGTAGAATTACATTTGTAAAATATAGAATTACTAGATCTTCTCTGCTAATCAGCAGGAGTGTAGAGCTTCCCACAAAGTAATGAGAATTAATCCCCCACTAAACTATAGTTGTGAAACATTTGTGTTCCTTCAGGCTGTACATCTGGTTTCTCTAGCTTCTTATCAAGTAGTTGTAATGGCCAGGAGCTTCTCTGAGTCTCTGTCAATAACTCTAATGGCTGCAAGTCAATCACCAAAGAGAAGATGCTTCTTTAATGACTCCATAAAACACCTACTGCTCACAAACAGGATAAAATTTCTGGTTCAATTAGACTCTTAGAAATCACCAAATATTTATTGAGTGCCAAAACCCCACGATATATTTAACACCGTAGACTACTAAGAAATATAAGATAATTCTTGGCTTTCAGAAGTTTATAATTTACTGATAGCTCAAAATGATTTTACAAAACAATAGGCTGGAAGGGCATTTAAGCTTATGTATTCGGGACAGAGTAGTTAGCAGGGACACTTGGGAGGAGGCCTGATCTTTGTGTGTGGGTGGGTGTTCTAATGATGAGGATGCCAAGAGACAGTGTCAGAGGAAAAGTACATTTTCAGTCTGATTAGGAATATACAATGTGGCTTTGGGATTATGGAAGGCAGGAAGGAGGTCTGTTAGTGTGAAGCAAAAGTATTGGTTTTTAGGGCTAGGAGGTTCAACTGTCAATAATCACTATCTGTTTGTGATACCTATGACTGCCTGACAATATCTCAGAATAATTTGTATGTCATCTATCAAAAATAGGGGACCACTACTGTTCATTTATTACAAAGTTTTAAATCTATGAGGTTCAAAATACATTTTGATCAAAGTATAAAAGATATCAAGCTCCTCTAATCCCAACTTCTTTTTTGTGGCAGTGAATTCTGGCACTTAAATAGACAAAAACCCAGCCTAGCATAATTTATACTAACAGATGTTTCTAGAAAAATTCCAAATCAGTGACAGCCTAGGAAAATAACCAATTTCAAAGGCTGTTAACAAGCAAGCTGAAAATAAGAAGAGTACTATAAAGTGATTTTTTTAAAAAGCACAAGAATCATACTATTAATATGATTCACTTGGGACAAAGAGATGATATAGTAGTCATAGTGAATGAGAATAAATGGAGGGGAAGCAGCTCACCAGAGAGAGAGATCGAATACTTACTGGAGAAAGAAATCACCATGAGGATGCACAAGGAGAACCCTAAGCCTGACCAAGGAAATAAGCAGGAAAAGTAAAGAAAGTTGGCTCTCTCCTACCTACAAAACAGAGCCAGCCTTCATTGGAATTGAGAGCACACTTAAAACATCAATAATTTCCAAATGGGAATCTGTGTTGAAACACATAGACATTAAAGTGTCCATCCGTCTGGTGACTTATTTCAGAACCCCTTCCTATGTCAGTCACCATATACCTAGCAAATTAAATGGTGCACAAGTTTAGAGCTGGAACAGCCTGAGACATTGTTGCTTTGTCCTGAATGTTTTGAAAGGTACATTTTTCACCCTTCCAGTTTGCATAAATATAAAATAATTAAAGGATAAGTATATGGCCTTGTAGATGTTTATCCTATAGATGATGAAGATTTTTTGAATAAATAAGTAGTATGATATATACCCTATCTCCCATGTAATAAGTACTTCAACTATGACATTTCTTTCTTTCAAAGCAGACCATCTAACAAGCTTAGGACAGGCTGTAACTGAAATTTTAACTTTGGCATTTTAGTGCATAATAGTCAATTGTGTTCAGAGGGCTTATTGCATTGGTATTGGTTGACTTAGAGGAGAGTACACATAAAAATTCAATATGGTCTAAGCTCTTCCAATAATTTACTATCTTTGGACTTGTACTGTGAAATAATTAAGGAAATAAATCATTCATTTGTTCATTTAACAAGAATTTGTTGAGCACCTACTATTATGCAAGGCACATTTCCAATAGCAGGTTACAGATTAAAAAACTAGCAGAGCTTAACATTTTTGTGTGTCAGATATAATTGTAAATAACTATATGAGGAATGTGAGATGTATCAAAAATAAGATTGTAGCATATTGTAACCAAATTGAAATATAGAATTTCTCATCATATTTTCCAACTAACCTACTAGTGTTGGAATAAGTGGGGGACAACACAAATTAGAAAGTGCCTGCTGATCAGACCTGGAGATGTGACCTTTCCCTTGACATCTGCAAAGCCTCCTATTATCTCTTCCTGATAACAGGTTATAAGACTTGGTTTTGAAAATATTCCAAGATGTAACTAATTCCATGTTCTTCATGTCAGCTTCCAAACAGAAGGGAATGGAGTTCAACAAGACAAGCACATTTCATGAATTTCCATTTGCCAAATACTCCTCCTTCTCTCAGACTGAAGCCAACAAGGGAGATCACAGCCTGATTATTGACTTAGATTTGAAGCATGTTGTAGGAATCCCAGATAAATAACGTGTCTCAAAGGCAAAAGCCACCTTAGTCAACCCAAAACTGGGGTACCAATTCAAAGGGTCCAGTATTTCTTAACAGTGGCACTACTGACATTTGGGGCAAATGATTGTGCACAATTGTCTCACACCCTTCTGGATGCTTATCACCCCTGGCCTCCTCTCACTAAATGCCCATAGCTTTCCCCAGTCCTTGCAATAAAAACTTGACCAAACATTTCCAAAAAGTGCCTAGGGGGATGGCATTGCCTCCAGATATAAACCACCATGCAAGGCAGACTGTGATACTGTGAGGATGCCTGGTGCAGAAATCAGGAAGGCAGATGGTAAAGTAATAAAGTAAGCAACTGGAAGTGACACAAAGAAACCCCAAAAGCTGTAAGCCTATACCTCTTATAATTTTTAATGCTATCCTGAACTAGGTTAGCCCCAAATGCTGTCCAGGATTAATTAAAGTTTCAAAAACTCAGCACATATTCTACCTTTTCTTCTGTTTAAAGATCTTAAAACACTTTCAAAATATAATTTAAACATTTTTGCTTTAATTGATTTGTGGCTATGGTTCTCAGATTTGAATTGTGCTAATAGGATGCTGGTCACTTTATGGAATTCTTGCTGACTCTAAAGGAATGATTCTACTCCTTGAATTTAAATGAAATTACTACTACTCTAAATCTCATGTCCTTAAATGAGACAGCACACTTTCTTTAAGGTGGGAGATCGCTGTAAGAAACAAGAAAGCTGTGTCAACAGCCCATCACACTTTCTGAAGGAAATGTAAATCATACTCCCAAGGCACAGCAAATTTCAAGTGCTTAGGAAAATAGTTTATTGTGGGGAAAGGGTTTGGGACTTAAGCAAAAAAAAAAAAAAAAACAAAAAAGAAAAATAAAATGCCCTATGAGGATGTGTTTATTTTCTTCTGGAACCGGAGAAAGTTTGGGAGTTTTTTGTTCTCCCTTAAGAAGTAACAAAACAAGTCTTCTCCTACAAGTGTTCAGGGCCTGAACACTTACACTGGCAAAATAAGGAAGGTTAAGAGAACACTGACAAGGTCGTTTGTAAAATGTAGTAGGAGGAATCAGAGGAGAGTTGGAAAGACAGCCCCTGAGGACCCCTGAGTCATGGAGATAAGAGAAATATCTGCTCACTCTTCTTTTCCAGTGATTGTGAGAGATTTGAGATTGGACTTTGGAATCTACAGCCTTATTTTTAAACATGTTTTTGGTAAATCAAATCACAAAGTAATGTCAGGGAGATGGGTACATTCTGTGTGCCTGGATTTGTCCTTGTGGGGCACCAGACTCTTCATTAAAAATTAAAGAATCTTCATATTCAGATGAGTCAACCTAGTTCTGTAGTAGAATTTTCAACAGTTCTTTAAAACCTTTCTTAAGATGACGAAAGTTTTACAGAGAATGACTAAATCCACACTCCTAAGTGAGAATTGTATACAGAATTTTCAATAGGAATTTACTATTTGACCCAGCAATCTCATTAGTGAGTATATACCCAAAGGACTGTAAATCATTCTACTATAAAGACACATGCACATGTATGTTTATTGCAGCACTATTCACAATAGCAAAGACTTGGAATTAACCCAAATCCCCGTCAATGATAGGCTGGATAAAGAAACTCTGGCACGTATACACCATGGAATACTATGCAGTCATAAAAAAGGATGAGTTCATGTCCTTTGCAGGGACATGGAAGAAGCTGGAAACCATCATTCTCAGAAAATTAACACAGGAACAGAAAACCAAACACCGCATGTTCTTACTCATAATTGGGAGTTGAACAATGAGAACACATGGACACAGGGAAGGGAACATGATACACTGGGGCCTGTTGAGCAGTGGGGGGCAAGGGGAGGGAGAGAATTAAGACAAATACCTAATGTATGCGGGGTATCAACCTAGATGATGGGTTGATAGGTGCAGTACACCACCATGGCACTTTATACCTATGCAACAAACCTGCATGTTCTGCACATGTATCCCACAAAAGTAAAAAATAAAATAAAATACTTCTATATATTGAATAATTTTAAAAAACAAAGACATTAAAAAAAGAAAATTTAAAAAAAAAAAAAAAACACTGTTCACATATCAATCTCCATTCCTCCACTTCTCCTCACTAATTACTGACAATATCCCTTCACCTGTGTTGGTAGAAGAAAAATTCTAGCAGTTCAAATCCTTGGCCTAAACCATCATTGCTAACATATTCACTTTTTAACTTCCAAGCAGTTAGTTAAATCATATTCTTATTCAAAATACAAGTAATTTAAATGAGTTTTTATCAGTTAGTTTCTTCTGGAGGCTTTGTTTCTTTCATTACTCTCAGCAGCATGTGAGAAGCAATGGGGTGATACTAAAAGGGTTTTGTCTAACCTGAATGCTGTGTATTTGGATCTTCATTCACTCTGTGGAATCTGTATTCTATAGCATTTTAAGTCCTTTTGGCAGGAAATTGTAAAGTGAACAGAAACATGAGTGCCATGAGACTTCTTGTGCCAAAACACTATGCATTATCCTGATACCTTTAAGTCCAAGGATAATTGTTCAACTTCTTCATTCTTAATATTATGTTGATAACAGTAACAAATAAAGGATTCTAAGCTATTCACACATGACATATAAATTTAAGAGTTTTTTTTTTTTTCACCCAAAGTCAAAACATAAATTAGGATATTTACTCTCTTGCTTTCAGAGGGTGATTTCTATTCCTGTAGATAATTTTTAGAGAAAATAAAAGCTTTTAATTTTAAGTGACCTTATAGTCTGATGTTAGTTATCTCTGTTGAGCATTTTCTGTTGAAGATAGGATCACTTTATCTTTAGGCTATTAGGTCTTAGTGTGATGGATGTGTCTAAATGTAAAACAAACAAAAAAAGCTATGGTCTCTAAGTAACCACTAAATTCTGATTTATAAATAGAAGGCTAAAAAATGAAGGGTGATATGCTACTTGAATTCAATTAAAAGGAACTAAAAAATAAATTATAATATTATGCAGAAACATCCTCAGAGCAACTTAAGCACTTCAGCTTTATAGTCCTAAGGAAATTCAAAAGCAGTGTCAGTAATGGGTGACCATTCAATGTAACCTTGATCGGACAACTTTAACTGACTATATAACTAACTTCAGATTAATTTTTAGTAAGAGTTTTTAAATTGCTCTATGTAAGGTGGACAGTGATGTGAGTGCTCCTTTAAGAAGTTTTTTTTTTTTCTGATCTCAACCACCAGTGTATTTTATTTTCATTAGCATATCCAAGGGATACAGTAGTGCCCCTTTATTTGCAGATTCTCTTTACACAATTTCATTTACTTATGGCCAGCCATGGTCCAAAAATATTAAATGAAAAATTACAACAATAAACAGTTCATCAGTTTTACATTGTGTGCCTTTTCAGTAATGTGCTGAAATTACATGCTATCCCACGCTATGCCACCTGGCATGTAAAACGTCCCTTTGTCCAGGGTATTCACACTATATAAACTGGTTGCCCATTAGTCATTAACATTGTCTGATCCTGACATCTAATCATCAACATCGTCATGGCTTGAAGATCCAGGATCACCCAAAGCTATATCACAATGCCTGCATCATTCACCTCACTTCATCTCATCATGTAGGCATTTTGTCATCTCATATCATCATAAGAAGGGTGAGTACAGTATAATGAAATATTTTGAGGGAGAGAGAGAGACCACATTTACTCAACTTTTATTACAGTATATTGCTATAATTGTTCTATTTTATTATTAGTCATTGTTAATTTATTACTGTGCCTAATTTATAAATTAACTTTTGTCATAGGTATATATGTATAGTAAAAAAAAAACATAGTATGTATAGGATTCAGTACTATCTGAGGTTTCAGGCAATCACTGGGGATCTTGGAAGGTATCTTCCCTTGATAAGAGGGGACTACTGTAAAATGGAAAGCATATCCATTAACCTCACAGAGATCAGTACTCTGACAAAGGTTGTTTGCATACTGAGGGCAAAGATTTTATCTTAAAGGACTTAGAAAACTTTCAAAAATATTTTGAAAACAATTTAATGAACCAGAATTTTTTAAGCATCTAATGATTTTCCGGCATGCACAAAAGTAGGCACAGTATGAAGGCAATACAGAATAAATTTTAAGAGATGGGGTCTTGCTCTGTCACCCAAGGATAGATTGCAGTGGCATAATCATAGCTCACTGCAGCCTCCAACTCCTGGGCTCAAGTGATCCTCCTGCCTTGGCCTCCCTAAGTGTTGGGATTACAGGTGTGAAGTACCATGCCTGGCCCAGAATAATATTTTGTAATGTTTTATAGTATGGAAATCAGAGTTGGAAAGAAGTGACTTTAATTCTTGGTCCTGCATATTACTGGCTCCGTGAGGTCAGGCAAACCACTTAGTTCCTTAAAGCTTCAGTTTTCATACCTGCAAAATGGAGATAAAAATACCCATCTCATAGGATAAATGTGTGTAGCACAGTACCTGGTGCATAGTAGGTATTCATGAAATGGGGCTCCCACTACAAGCAATGAAAATCACCACTACCTTAACTTTGACCCGTTTAGGATATAATGTTCCAAGGAAAAATTTAATTTTCCACTGGTTAGAAGGAATTTCAAATCATTACCGGGGGAAAATGTAAAAACTGGCAGAATAACTCAATAATATTGAGTTATTCTCAATAGAGATACGAAAGAATATTCTACTTGGAAATTCAATTAAATAAGTTCCACAAATGTTTATTGAATGCCTACTATTCACTAGGTACTGCATTGGGTTCAGGAGATTTAAAGATTAGTAAGACAGGGATCTTGTTTCCATGGTGCTTACAATCTGATGAGGGAGATAGACTGACAAACACATAAATCCCTTAAAGGAGTTTCAAAGAAGGAGAGGCAATAGCTTAACCTGGGAAGGTCAGGGAAAGCTCTGAAGAATGGGTAATACTGAAATACAAGCTAGGTTTAGTTGCTAGAGTGTAACAGGTTTTTTATCATCAATCTCTGTCAACTGCCTCATCCTCTGCCCCAACCCCAAGATATTTCCTAGAGCTACTTTCAAATTTCCATGTCTCTTGGGAAACAGAAAAGACATCTGCTTATTGATTATCATATTTATAGAAGAAACAAAAAGATCATTTTCTTTACTGCTATTTATTGTCTACCAATCTATCATGGGTAATGAATGAGAAGAAAAAAGAAGGATGATGTTTAGAGTTACCTTTCTTAAAGGGAGATTCCAGACCCTGTGTCTGCCTTGGGAAGCCTTGAGGAAATGACTATGCTTACCCTCAAACATCTCTTGGCACCACTGTTGGGTTTGGGTGGACTACAGCCAGAACTCATGAGATCATTTATATTTGTATATTTCTTGTATAAAATTGGAATTTATCTAAAAATAGCATATTAGAAGGTGCAAAACCATTTAATTTGCCAAGTACTTGTCATAACCTTAATGAAGCAGTTCACTTGGTTGGGAACCAATAATTTGTAGATAGGCAGAAAACACAGTGATCAGGTGAGGACAATAAAGAATGTTTGACAGAATGTATTTATTTCTGTTCGTCTTTACATGCAACCTTGTCAAACACGGTCAAATTTTCAATGCAAAAGATTAAGCATACTAATGCATAATTCTGGGATATCTATTTTAAACTGCAGGTTGCATGAAATTAATTTTTTAAATATATTCATCTTTAGGAGTTCTCACCCTTCTATCAAATTAGTATGTAAGCTCAGATTCCCATTCAGATTATAATTATGTCAAACAATCACAAGAATGCTACTAAACTGAAGAGACTATCTCTCCGTTAAGGGAGAAGTGTTGATGTGGACTTGAAACTATACAGTCACTTTTCCCTTTCCATATATTTTCAGTTATACAATGTTAAATTCATACTTTAGGTTCTGATATCAAAGAGATACAGAGCACCTTTAAAAAGACACTGAAAAGCACCATCTGTTCATGTTCAAATCTTAAAGAAAATTTTTTTTAACTTGTTAATCATAAATTGCTCTACAAATAGTATACTGGAAACATCCGGATGTGAGGTTATAATTAAAAATGAAAGCAAAACAGCTTCCCTTAAAAGAAACAAAACTCTTAATTCAAACCTACCGGATAGCTGATTATGAAAGTGAAAATGCTGGCATGTATAGATATTGGGAAGTCTCAGGATTTGGATTTTATCACTGACCATCTGGTTATAGTCAGAGTGAAATTTTAAAATAGAAAAATGTTCATTAAAAGCCCGAAAGGAGCTCATAACAACTGACATGCCACAATTAGTTATGTATCCCCTTCTGATGTCAATTATGTCAGTTTCCATTGGTGACATCATGCTAATATTTGATGACACATACATGTCCAGTCCACTTAATTAGGATCAAGAGAATGGGCATCCAATGAGTATTTTTCCATCAAGACGTGGAATAATAATACTTTATCAACTACCACCTTTTGATCCCTACATGTGGGAAAACTGAGGCCCCGACAGTGAAATTACTTGTCCATAGTCACATTTCTAGAGATTGGTAGAGGAGGAAACCAAATCTAGGTCTATCTGCCTCCGTACCTATGTTTTTTCACAAGAGGAGACTATCTCCCTGAGCTGCATAATGGGATTTGTTTGTTCCTTTCAGTTTCCTCAAGCATGACCACTACACCTGCTATAACTAGTATCCATAATTATCCTGCTGTGTTTAACTAATTTAAAGCTCCTCATACCAATTCATTACCTCAAAAACTATTTGAGAGTTGAAGAAGTTTCTCAGAAATAATGTTGTAATAAACAACAATGACAACACTGTGGCCCTCTCATTAATTCATATTTTCTTATCTCTGCCTTCTCCATAGAAGATTGCAAATTGATAAACAAACAGAAATTTCTCTTTGTGAGTTTATTCTATGTGTCAACTTGGCTGGGCTAAGAGATGCCCAGATAGGTGATAAAACATTTTTTCTGAATGTGTCTGTGAGGGTGTTTCAGGAATAAATTAGCATTTGAATGAGTAGAATGAGTGAAAAAGATTGACTCTCACCAATGTGGACAGGTATTATCCAATCAATTCAGGGTCTCAATAAAGCAAAAAGGCAAAGGAAGGGTGAATTTTTGCTCTCCCTTTTGAGCTGGGCGATCTATCTTTTCCTGCCCTCAGAAATCAGACCTGCTGGTTCTTGGTCCTTTGGACTCTAGGACTTACACCAGTACCACTCCCTCTTTTCAGTTCTTAGGCTTTTGGAGTGAAATTGAATGATATCATTTTCCAACTTGCAGACAGCAAGTGGTGGAACTTCTTGGCTTCCATAATCATGTGAGCCAATTCTCGTAATAAATGTCTTTCTCTCTCTCCTTTTTATATATCTCCTATTGGCTATTCCTCTGGAAAACCCTAATATACTCTTTTTTATGTATTTTGTTACTTTTTTAACTCATTTGCATCTCAGGCAAAAAAAAATCATTTTCTTGTTCGCTTCTATCCTCTGATTTCTTTCCCTATCTCCAAGAAAGATTAATATCAACCCTCTTCTTCCTTCATTCTTTCCAGAGATGTCAACCCATGTTGGCTGGTTCTGCTATCATCTAAGTCATTCTGCTATTACTGTGTTCTGTGGGGAGGCAGAAGTGATAAGCAGCAAATGTACATCATCTAGAGCTTCAGTTCTGATCCACTGACACAGCATCTTCACCACAACTGAAAAGGTTCTGAGGTAGATCTGGGTTTATTATGAAAGACTGACACAATTGAATATTAATGTCTTCCACTGAAGAAGGAAGGTAATGATACCTATGTCTTGTGTTTTCTATCCTTGGCATAAGGCCTCAAAAATCTCAATTCAAATCCAAAAGTTTTCAGGAGGAAACCTCTGGACACATTAAAATCTCTTATATTAAACTCACAGTTCTTTATTTAGACCTTTTCATGGAGTTTATCATGGCTTATCACTGATAAATGGACAAATAAATATAAAGGCATGATCCTAATCTCTATAGTTACTTAAAAGGGCAAGACAAACTCTATAGCGTTATGGAGTGTGAAATGCTAGGTGATAGCGAATAGAATAAACACTTTAAGAATGCATTAGATGATAACACTACTGAGGGCTATAAAAAATCTCTGAAGGCTTCATGGTGAGGGAGAGATTTAAATTGGGCCTTAATTGATTTGCAAAACTAAAACAAGAAGACAAGATATGGGTGTTCCAAGATAGAGTGGGAAGCTTTAGCAGTGGTATTTGGGGAAAATTAATTGATCAGAATTCCTAGAAACAACCATTACTACAGAAAACAGGCAACAGTATAGAAAAGGAATGTCTGAATGGATTAAAAGTGAGATGTTTAGCAGGGTAAATAGGGGATTTATCATATCTGTGATAATGATAATTTCTTTGAGTATAGCTATCTGCTAAGCCCTGTGCTAATTTTTTTACAACTGTATAATTAAGAGATTATTATTATCTTTTTTTCTTATCAGAAAACTATAAACAGTTAAGGTCTTCCAAGGCAAAGCCCTTGTTGTTACCCATTTTGTTGAGGGTTAGTTCAGGTGCTTGGGCAATGGCATGTACATCTATCTCCTTTGTTTTGATACATCCATCCTTGACTCAGGAATAGACCTAGAGACCTACAAAAGTCTCCAGTTTGCCAATACACATGGCAGATGTGGGAGCACACCACTGTGGTTCCCTCAGGAAACAGATTCTAATCAGGCTTTATATTTTCCATTGTAATCTTGAGATACTTCATAGTCAAATAATAGTTCCCCAGTGAAATATATGAATAGTCATACAATAGTAGAATGAATAAAGACCTTATATAGCTACTTGGCATTTCAAGCCAAGTTGTGTTGACAGACTAGTTTGCTACGAACTTATGAAACCCTTTTTATTTTCTAGATGGTAAAATGTAAACAATTAGGGGACTTGATTGAAGGGTATAAAGGATTGATTGAATTATTGTTGCGGTTTTTATCTAAGCTTTTTTTAAGTACTTTTTGGATATTGGAAATGTGGCTAAGAGACTGTGGACACTTAAGAGTTCAATAGCTGTTAGTTCCCTTCTCTTGTGCTGTAGAAAAAGTACAAAAGGTCCAAGTTACCTCTCAGACATCAGGCAGATGATTAATTGTACTGTGGAGCGGTCAAGTTCTCCAGAATACTGCATTTTGGGAACACTGATTAGTCATATTGTTATAAGAATTGGAAGCTGCCATTTTTAAAAGTTTGAATAAGAAACTTGCATTGCCAATTCTGTACCTATCTGATATGTTCTCTCCCCAGAGGAGAAGAAACAGGCCTTATTCATCTCCCCTTCCCCACCCTAAACATTCTTGAATGTTTATTCTTGAAGTCCTGAATATGCCTGAAAAGACATGTCATTATGGTTTTTCCTGTGGAGTCTAGAGTTCCCCCACCTCCACCCTACTGAAGTCATTGATAGGAAAAGGCAATGACAGCCAGATCTTGACAGATCACCCTTAGCACAGTTTCACTGTGATCCCACAGGGGCTTTACTGAATATCAGTCCCAGAGCTGTCTGTCTTTTCCATCTAGGCTGCAGGAGACTGAGCTGAGTAGGTCAGGAATATGTTTTACAGGCATTACACAGGCCAGTCTTCAGAGGCCAGTGTGCATGGTGAGTCCAGCCATCCTCAAACACACTCTGCACATGTCACGCTGGCGGACAGAGCAGCCTGTGTGCCGTTTGGATATTTCCTCTTGGAATGTTGGTTGCCTAGCAACAAGATCACGCATTGCTCTTAACTCCAATTCTCAGGACTTTGGCTTAGTTACTGTTGATCCTTAGACTTTTTCTTACCATCCCTCACGCAGGTTCCCAGAAAGTACAGGTGCTCCAAATTCCGAATAATGTAGTTATTTTAGCTACATGGTGGCAGTCTACATGTTAGATTTCCCTTTGGCATCCTACCTGTACTTTATACACACCAGCATTTCTCTAACAGTTTTAAATATGCTACATTTTAAAAGACTACACAATTGGCTTTCCTTTTTTAACACAGACACATATATGGCGTATGTATGTATTACAAAAAGAATGGAAGGATATACCACATATAAAATAACAGCAGCTTTCTCTTTATGGTAGAAATATTAGTATTCTTAAATTATCTTCAATAAATGTGTTAATTTTGTAATAATGATAAATATATAGCATTATATATATTGGGATTATATGCTATTAACTGAAATTTAAAATGTATATAAAGTAATAGTAAAGGAAGAAATACTTTCACACATATGTACACCACAACTTCAACCCTATACATGTGGAAAAATATGACAGAAAATTAATGAATGAAGAGGGTTTCATCAGGACAACAATAATTTTTTTCTTAAATTCTTGAATTTCGATTTAAAAATAACAAACCTTAAAAATATATAGTATTAGCATATTTACAGCCATGTGTTTTAAAAGGCAGAGGAAATCATCTTTACCATGCCAACAAGGGTCAGTTGGGCAGATTTCTGTAGTAAAAGATTAAAATGTATTTTGGACCCAGACTTTGTTCAATCATTCACTTCTTCATTCACTCCAAAGCTATGTCTAAGCATCTGCTTTGTGCCAGATATGTGAAAAGCACTGTGAATACAGATCTGAAGTAGAGCGTCTCTGCCCTCAAAGAGGTCAGAATCTATATTAAAAGTCAGATGAGGGATAAAAAAAAATAGGATGCATCATTTATTATAATACTTCTCAAGCCATGTTTTGTGGGTGTTTTCAAATGAATTTTAAATTTCTCTGTAATTCTTAATTTTATATTTTTTATATAGTAATCTATTTAAGCAAGCTTTTCAGAATCATTTAAACAGCACTTTATAACTGAGTGTTAGCACATGACTTCAAGGTCTACAGTTATACTTGGGAATCTAATTGCATAGTACTGGGTATTATTTCATTGTCTTGGCTAATGAGAAAGGGACCTAAATATAAATGATACATTGTGACACATGAAAGGCAACTGATGTCATAGGATATTTGCCAATAATTTGAATAGTGACAAATGGTCAGATAGTTGAGTCATCTTGGGATGTGTAGGACTGCATGGTCATGCCAAACTCAAAAGCTGTTAGAACTATATTTATGCTGTAATCAGAGATTTTGTTTCAGCAAGATGTCATTCTTTATATTAAATAACCATTGTCAATGTTAATTTCATTCCTCTAGAATGCAGCTCTATGGCAAAAAAAGGCTTTATCTGTTTTATCTGCTGCTATACCCCTAGTACCTGGCTCATAACTGCCTACTAAACATTTGCTGGATGGATTAATAAATAAATTGAGTATTTCTGTTTATATATGTTTAAATATCTGCTTACAATTGAATAAAAGTTATGTCTGTTTTGTGGGGACATGTGTTTAAATATATTTTATAATAAAAATAACACTGGGGGACTTATGAGAATTTTTCTCCTTTAAAGAAGAAATATTTAATATTAATTAAAGGTGCTGTTGGCCCTTTAAAAGCCATAGGGTTAAACCTAACTCTTCCTTTTTCTGTGATACCAGTTTCCTGGCTCTTCCTTTCTACTTCTGCTTCCCACCAATTCGCTTTTCAAAATTCCCACATGCCCTTTCTCCCTCTTACCCTTTTACTTCCTATACTTGTCAACCCTAGCAACTTCCTCACTCTATCATCATACACTAAAAAAGAGGAAGAGAAGGAAAAACAAACCAGGGAATAAGGTAGGTTTTCCATAGCCCCCAAAAACCTTCAAGTGAAGATAAGAGACTCAGAAGTTACACAGACTAGGGTTCAAATCCTAATTTCACCATTTATATACTGCCCGTCAGAACGTGAGTAGACATTAAACAATTTTGATGTCTACTCTTGTCAATAAAAATTTCAAGTGCCACATTGCTTGCCAATAGCTCTGTGCTAGACAGTCCTCTTCCTCTGTTCACATACTTTAGAAGGTCTCAGTCCGATCCTTCTCTGGTAAGAACTCCTCCTTATCAGGTGAGGAGTTTGTAGGATCAAGGGGATGTGCCCATCTGGTGCCCAAGCACCACCTCATCAAGAGTTAGACCCTGCATGCTGCCCAAATGGTCCTGTTTCTAAATCCTAGATATGTGCCTAATTAATTTTTTAATGGTGGACCATCTCTGTGGGTGTGTGTACTCCTAAGTATCACAATGGGTTTCATATGGTGTGACTTAGGTAGTTCTTAGCCCAGGAGCTCAGGTCCATTCTTCCTATACTACCTCCTTATGGCTAGGAATTCTGAAGAGTCTGAAAATTTACTCCGTTGAGTCTCACTTTGAACCTGGATTTCCAGGTTCATTTTGAAAAAATATTCGTTAAAGTAGGAAGATTAAATATACTCAGTGACGGTTTGTTAGCTTGTTTTAGTATACGACTTCCATTTAAACTTTTGTTTCAAGCCATATAAATGTTATGAATGAATCTGCCTGTGACACAGTAACTGTATGTAACTAGATGCTATTGTTGCTAATATCTTACAAAGTGACTGTATAGTCAATTAATAAGCAGTTATAGGAAATTTTTAGCTTACAGCACTGTACAGGCACATTTGGGCAGTACAAAAGAAAGAGAAGAAACAGCATAGGCTTCAGGGTATTTATGACCTCATTAGATATTATAAATCATACACATAAGAAATTTAAGAATAATCTCAGAAGTGTTTAGAATTTTATGAAGCCAATTCTCTGTAATGCTTATGGAAAACAGTCTCAATTGAATTATAGTCACTGAGGTTCTATAAATCTATATACACAATGCCATCCTTTCTTTGCCTGATTAAACTTTCTCATCTTTCAAAGGTTCTCAAGCTTGGCCTCCTAAGTAAAGCTTCTTGATTGCCCTTCTCTGGAATTCTTGTATAGTCAAGGTCATCAACAAAACTTTAGTTTTTAGTTATTCTTTAATCATTTCATGTTAATCAGTGTATGTTCCTAGGAAGACAGTATTTAAAAAGCAGAAATCTTCCATCTTTCATTTCACTTAAATAATTTTCTCTAAATTGTCCCTTCCAAATTCTACTACTTCCTCTTCTGCTCGTTCTTCTATTTCACTCATGCTTCATGAATTGCCATTTCATGAATCCACTATTCTTGTACAATTCCATGTTAAGTTCCAAATTATGACATGTAATTTAGTATACATACACATATTTACCACATGTTTACACACACAAACTCCTGGGTCTCCTACTTGGGAGTACTTAGTAAAGAAGGGCTTTCGTTAAATAAGAAAAAGAACTCTATATTCTTTTTCCAGTGAAGACAGGAAAAATTGTTTGAGTAAATATGAAGTTTTAAAGCAGGGAATTCTTTGAAGAGTAAGTAGCCATACTGTTGGAAGGAGCAGGAGGGAGGCATTGTTGGGAGTTAGGTTCAATGATACTCCGTATCACATGCATCAGGCAAGGATCACTATTTGACTTGTGCCTTCTGGGATAGAGATGGAAGGCTGACTATTTAAGTCACTTGCTCAGAGATGCTAAGACCAATCTCCTGCCTCTGGCCTAGGATATCTACAATTTATGTCAGTGTCTTTCACCACAGCACACCTGCTGAGACCCCTTCCAGATTCTGAGCCAGCTTAGTCCTACTAGTGCCCCACCAGGCAGAGGGGGCTCCACAGGGCAATGACTGTCTCATTCATACTTGAATCCCTAGTACAAACTGGATTTGAATATTGTTGCCGTTATTAACACATTGTATAAGCCACTTAAACATTCTCATCTAAAATTTAATTTAAATGAAGTTAAAATTTAATTGTAGAATCATTACAAAATCGTGTTTACTCAACTTGCTTACATGATTTGCCTCATTTTAGAGAGGATGTAAAATGACATTTAAACACAATAGAATTTAAAATTTAAAAATTAATATTAGTTTAAATAAGGTTGTAAAAAACATACAATAGAAGTAGAAAAGATATTCGTGGAACCACATTGATACTATTTGTAAACACAGCAATGGTTATTGAATACAAATGTGATACTAAGAACCTCAGCAGTGGGAGAAAGATATAATCAGTAACTGTTTCACTGTGACTTTATTATTTAAAAAAAAAAAAAAAAAAAAAAAAAAAAAGACCAAAAAGACCAAAAAGACCAACGCAAATGACTCAAGAATCAAATAAGGTCATAAAAGTATGTCTTCCATGGGTTCTGATAAAGATTAATACAATGGCAGCAGACTACTGTAAATACAGCAACGATATCACAGCTTTGCTTTTCTTACCATCTACATCTATGACATCATTTCAAACTACAGTTCAATAAAGTAATTTGGGAGTCAATGAGAAGCACACCAATATCGAATTAAAAGGCAGATAGTTTTTTTAGTTTTATTCTAAGGGGAGTTTCACAAAGTTGATGGCAATCTTCCAAAAAAATCTGTTTCTCTGAGCCAATATTTACTAGTTATTGGGTATTGATTAATGTGAAGTTATAGTTTGAAAAAGTATTTGAGTCATGTATCAAGTTAACAGAAGTATGCACTATAATAATCATCTGAGAATGGAGATTAAGTGACATCTTTTTATGAAATCTGAGAATCCAGACAGTGTATAAAAACCTGTCTGCACATGTAGGCATTTAGCAGGACACCTACCACTTAGCGGACTTGCAACAAAAAACTACTTTATTAATATTTTTAAATTTATGAACATATTAATAGATATACTATATCTATCAATATGTATCATTTATTAACTGATTAGTTAGGAGTGAGCACAGAAAACAATGAAATTAATAGTGAAAATTAATAGTGGGCTTGAGTCAGATTTTCTGTGAGGAGAAAATATTAAATGTGAAATACTGACTTTTAAAATTGTTTAAACCATTAGCTTTATATACATTTTGTAGACTTCTATTTGAATTCAGAATGAAAATATGATCTTTAATATATTTATGCCAGCAACAAATCATTATCCAAACTTATATGCAAGTTCTACAACAAGCAGAGGGTCTAGTAATATTGTAGTAATATTGTGCCAAAGATGACAATGAAGATGGAGAATTTAGTGAACCACCTACATGTTCCCAAACAGTTAGATGCTTGTTAAAGATGTGGATGCTTCAGTGCTACAAGTTTTTCCTCCCAATATTTGCCACCATGTTGTTGATGTACTCATCAACAGCAAGAAATCTGGGAAAATCTAACAAATCTTTGATGAGAGAAGGTGTAATTCATTTAACAAGTATGTATTGAGTAACACTGATAAATAGTAATTGTAGCAATAATAATAGAACCTGCCATTTGTTGAGTTCTCACCATATGCCAGACAGTGCTGTCTTTTTTATCTTAAAAATGTATGATGCATATAAAAACAGCATAAACAGAGATAGTAGCTGCCTCTTATGCATGGTTTTGTATTCCATGGTGTCAGTTACGTACAGTCAACTCTGGTCAGAAAATAGATGAGTACAATACAGTAAGACATTTTGTGAGAAAGCAATACTACATTCACATAACTTGTATTAGGGTATATTATTATAATTGTTCTATTTTATTAGTAATTGTTCATCTCTTACTGTGCATAATTTATAAATTAAACTTTATCACAAGTATGTATGTATGTATAGCTAGAAAAAAAAAAAAACATAGTCTATATAGGTACTATCTATAGTTTTAGGCATCCATTGAGGGTTTTGAGCATATCCCCTGTGGCTAAGGAGGGACTACTCTACATACAATTTTTTTCATTATAAAATGAGTTTCTATGTACCAACCAACCAGCTTAAGATATATATTAATACAACTGACTCTGAAGCATCTTGTGTACCATCCCTAATCAAATCACACTCCTTCACCCCACAATATTTTTTGTTAATCATTCCTTTGCTTTTCTTGTAGTAGTTACATATATATGTATCCCTAAATAATACTTTCTAATTTTGTCTGTTTCTGAACTTTATGTAAATAGAATCACATTATATATTCTCTTCTCTTTTGTCAATATAGTTATTAATACTCATGCATATTATAGTCAATATGGGTAATTCATTTTTACTACTACATAGTATTCCATTGTATTAATAAGTCACAAAATATATACATTTATGTTGTTTCTAGTTTTTTGGAATTATGAACAATAATGCTATAAGCAATATAGGTTAAGCATGTTCTGTTAATTTAAGTTATTAAATGACCCTAGAGAAGGGGCATGATCTTGTTTCTCTCCTATTCTCCCAAGTAATTTCCTAGGGATTAAAATGATATTTATATTCTTCTCTTCAACCATGAATCTATCCTGATATCTGGGAAACAGGATAATTTTTTCCAAGAACTCACTCATCATATATCTTTCAAGAGTGAACAGCCTTCTACTGAAGATACTCATCAAATATATTCCTAGAGTTTCTAGGGAGTAGAAAGATTAAATTATTTCTTGACCTTCTTAAAAAGACTAAATAAAAATTAGATGCTAAGTTTTAAGGAAAATATCTATATCTCAATTACATAGCATTTCCCAAATTGAGGCTTTGGGAAGCAGGAGTCTTATGATTTTATAACTTCTTTAGAGTAAAGCATTTAAGATAATTTAACATTTACTGGATATCTGGCTGTGTAAAAAATATTGGGTAAAATTGTCCAGAGATAATGTGGAACACACAGTTTCTACCCACATGAAGTATTATTGTTGGAAAAATACATAAGCCCATATAAAAGAGACTGAAGTCTATTTCAAATTAACTGTGCTTTTCTACCCTGAAGACAGCAAACTTGATGGTAAGTTTGAGATGGATCTTTACAATTCTCTAAATAACTCAGTGTGAAAAATAATTTTAAGTTGAAAACATGGCTTCACTTTGCAAAGATATAACAATACAAATGGTCACTATATATAATTAAAATGTACTTTTTTCCTACTCAGTTTTTACATAACTTTGTTAAATAAGCTAAGTTTGTATTAGTTGTGCATAGAGCTAGGTGGGAGAGTAAAAAATATCTAATCAGCTGTAATACTTCACTAATTTGTTAAATAAAAATAGTCATTTTGCTTGAATAGTATCTTCATGTTTTTGCTTTATTGGTTTCTTTCCTTACTCTGAAATATCAAATCTACCCAATCTGCAAAGACTTTTACAAGTCACGCTTTTTTTCTTTTTCTTTTTTTTTTTTTTTTTTTTTTTTGAGATGGTGTGTCACTCTGTTGCTCAGGTGGGAGTGCAGTGGCACAATCTTGGTTCACTGCAACCTCCACCTTCCAGGTTCAAGCAATTCTCCTATCTCAGCCTCCCAAATAGCTGGGACTACAGGCACATGCCACCACACCCAGCTAATTTTTGTATTTTTGTTTTTAGTAGAGACAGAGTTTCACCACATTGGTCAGGCTGGTCTTGAACTCCTGGCCTCAGGCGATCCACCCGCCTCAGCCTCCCAAAGTGCCGGAATTATAGGCGTGAGCCACCGCGCCCGGCCCAAACCATGCTTTTTTCTTTACCTACCATCCTATCAATCTTCTTCCCTCTACTACTTTCTTGAAAGAGTACCCAAAGCCCCTGCATTATTTTCATCATACAATTTTATGTATTACTTCATGTAAGAGTAAACTAGCTTCTGTCCTTTCCCTTGTACTGCAAATGTTCTTTGACATTAGAAAACCAAATGCCAAATTCAGAATCATTTCTGTTACTATGTCGCTTGATATTTCTGGAAAATGTCCCACAATTTCTTATCCTTTCCTAGAAACTCTTCTTTTGGCTTCCATTCCCAAGTATATCAAGATCCTCTCTCCCTTCCACTGTTCTAAACTACATGTCATACCCTCTTCCTAGAATGCTTTTTCTTACCTTACCTGCCTTTTCTTCTAAAAAACTATCTAGCTATCTTCCATGGCCCAACTTAAACATCACGTCCTTCCTCTATATGTTCCCCTCCCCAGCGAAGATTCAGATTGAATTTAGTCATTTGTGTAATAAGCTCTGTATATCTCTATTACAGCTATTATTATACTTCATAACAATTATTCATTCATATGCCTGCCTCTATCTACTAAACTGTAACAATCCTTGAGAGGTGAGATTGAATTTTATTCATTTTTGTATTCCTAGTGTTTGTGTAGGAGCTACATGGTGGGAACTTACACATTTTTGTGAATGAGTGAGTGATTTAAAATGGCTTCAATTCTAGCCAACAGAATAGATCACTAAATAATCTGCTGTAAAGAGAATTAAATAAATAAAACTGATATTTCACTGAACAGAGAAAACATCAAAACCTATGAAAAATGTATCAAAGAACATGTGACGGTTCTTCAAATACAAAACCCCCTCTAATGTCATGCTTTCCCACTCTTTGATGAAATTACAATAGATTTGAGGAAGGTTTGCTGAAGGCAAAATGTGATCTGCTATGGCTGACCTGAAGAAAATCTAATTGTGTAGCAAATGTTAAATCTGAGTCACTGCCACAATTATTTCAACACTGTTGCCTCCTAGCTAGCCCACATGACTAAATTAAAAGACAAAGAACTAAAAATGTTGGTAATCTCACTTGCATCTAGCAATTACTGGGGCCCAAGGGACTTCACTATAGAACAAATATTGGTAACATCCAAAAACACGTGATGTTTTTCTTCCATAACTTCTCTTCTTCCCTCAACCTCTGCTATCCACTTCTGCTTAAGAATAGTTTGAAAGCACCAATATTATTGGTTTATATAAACCTTATATTACACAAATGTCAGTTTTAAATAAAGCTACCCCATAATCTATTCTAATTCCCCTAGAAATGGCAGTGAGCAAAAGAGAAGCAGGGATCATCTTCATCATTCAGAGTACATTTACATAAAGAATTGTCTGTGTGTGCTACAAGGTAAAGTTATGCATTAGCTGTTTCCTTTAAGCATCACCTTGGGAAAATATATTCTCAACCAGATTTTTCCAATGCTTAAACTTCTCTCTGGGAAGACATAGGCCCTTCTGGAGGCTGCAATAACTAAGACCACTGGGGTACCATTTGGTAAACTGCAGCTTCGGTGCACTCAATAGTACCTTAGTGGCCTGAAAGAGTTAATGCAGCATCTAGTGGTACATGACTTAATTCCTTGGGAACTATTTCCAGGCTGAGAGAATTTGCCTTAGATCATTAAGAACATTTCCTCTGACCTTCAGTATCTTACATATGATGGCTGGTGATAAGAAATGCTCTTACCTAATTTGTAGAACAAATAGATTTGATTAATGATTTGAATATTTTGTCAGAGGCAATATTGAATACATTACTGAAACTTTTCTTTCTGGTAAGCAACACACTTCTAAATTATTTTTCTTAAATCATTTTAGTTGTTAAGAATATAGTTGTGAATTTTAAAGTCTAGGATTGTAGGTAAAACCTAACTTAAATATCAAAACAGCTCTATTCTCAGCAAATTAATTAGGTAATATAGACATTAATTCAACCCACAAATATTCTGTACCATATTATGTGTTAAACTCTGACAGGCACTGAGAATGCAATGGCAAATAAGCATCCTTGTCTTCAAGATACTTTTACTCTATTGAGGGAATAAAAAGTAACTAGAGAATCACATTCTTCTATAAAAGAAATATATCCTTCAGCATACTTTAACAATGTGAAAATCTCTATTAGTCAACTATTTTAATATCATAAAGCTTAGTAGTTAAAATATAAAGAAATCAAATTTAGATATCACTGTGTATATGTAGCGTATTACATTTGGTTGTTATTTTCATAATAAGAAACAACATTATGTTCATGCATAACTGGATCATTGAAGATAGAACTAAATGAACTTAGCTCTTCAATTCACTTTTCACACATTTAAAAATAATCTTGTGCAACAGAAATTAAAATCTATTTCTTGGGAGTTTTCTTTTTCTATTTACCCAGCTTCTTATCTACATAGGCTGTGTAAGGTTTTAAATAAGACATTATTTTAACCCTTGAGATCAAAATGTCAACTTCAGTATTAATTTGCAGTATACAATATGCAAGGCCATTGAGGATCATTATAAGAATTTATTATAATTCTCTAAAGTTCATTTTTTTCCTTCTAGCCTTTTCTTCTTCTTTTCTTCTTTCAGATACTTAGTGAGTCCCTATGTGAAAGAGATAATGAAATAAAAGGTAGAATAAATGTTTTTAAGGTAAAAGAAAAAGAATTAATAAACATTAAAAAATACATTCAAAAGTGAAGACCTACCCTCTGACACCATGTTTTCAGCTTACTAGAAAAGAGCCCCAGCAATAGCCATAATACATATTTCCAAATGATAAATACTATGAGAAATTACAACAACCTTCAGTGGGAGCAACTAGAGTAGTAGTCATTGAGAATCTTCTTCTAGTAAGCCCAAGGCTTCAGGAGGGTCACAGACTGAGAAGGAAGGGATGAGGAAGTTAATGAAACTGAGAGCTAGGTCTCTGCAATATATCCTGACAATCAATGGGATAAGAGATGTCATAGGCAAGTTACTCATACACTTTACTAAAGAGATAAGTTGGTTTTGAGCCCTGATACCACACAGTTAATATTCAATCAGGAATTTTCCACATAGTTCCCTCCTCTTGAGATTTAGAAAAATTGGTATCTTCTGGATTAAACATTTGGTAAATGTTAATTAATCTTAAAGTCTGTTACTCCATTAACTAGAATAAATCTTTACAACCAAACTTCTTTCAGAATAAGAGAGTTAACTATAATTTTATATTTAGATACTCCCTTATATTAATAATGTGTTTTATAGCTTAAAATGTTTTTATAGGGTCATTTGATTTATATAGCAGACCTGTAATTTAGCTATTACTCACATTTTGCAGATGAAGTAACTGACATTCATGAAAACCTAGTTTGACATCAACAATTATCAAAAGTAGAATACAAACTCTTAATGTATTTGAATCCAAATTCTATAGCCGTTTCTATTGTAGCACACAGTTTACTAAACAAACGTTTTCTTGGTGTTGAATTAAGGGAAGAAAAAGGAAGGCTGAGTTTGCAACACTAAATTCAAAATATAGGAATTCTGAAAATATTTTGGGAGATAAACACATAGGCGATAAGAAATTATTTAATTTTCTTCCTATATCCCTAACAAAAATATCTCCAATACTACAAATTCAAACAAAAACTATGTACAAATTTTAAGCTAACCTTGTTAATGAAAATCTCTTGGGCTTTCTTGGAAGGCAATTTTGTAAAATTCTTGAATGGAAATCTGGACGCAGGCCTTGTTTCTCCAGCACTCCATGGGAGATGACTCAGTGGCAACACACTTGCTTACAGTTACTACAAATTCCCAGATGGCAAATCCATGGCTACAGTTGGAACTGGCAAAACTAAGAACTCTGGCTCTTGTTTAGTCTTACAAAGGCTTCTTTTACCTTAGCATTTGAAATGTTTTTATAAAGAATCTGCTTGCAGATTTTCACAATGCCTGTGAGGTTAAAATGGCAACTATTCTTCTGCTTCAGTGCATCATGTGGTAGCACTTATCTCTATCCACTTGTAGAAGCTGAAAATCTTAATAATAATAATAATACCTTATGTCTAAAAAGTACATTATCACTCAAAGTGCTTTCAGAATCTGATCTTCACAACATCTCTCCCCACAATGGTGGTATACCCCAGGGTTCTGTCCGTGGCTTTTCTCCTTTCACTCTTAACAGTTGCCCTGGGAAATGTTATCCAAACCTGTGATTTCAACCACCACTTAAATAGTGATGATGGCCAGATGTCTATTTTCAGTTTGCTCTTCACACCAGAGATGCAGACTGGCATGTATAGCTGTCCACTGAATGCCTCTCAGGGCTTACCTATGGTACTCAACACATGCAAACTGTTATTTTCTTCTCCAGATCTGTGCTGAAATTCTCTAAGATAGCTAATAACACCAAAATCTTTTCAGCTATCCAAGCTGAATGTATGAGTCTCAGCTTCTCCCTCTCTGCCACTCCCATAACTCACATAATAGCTCACAGTTATTGTCTTACTTTTACTCCCCTAAATCTTTCTTCAATAGGGTTCTTTCTTCCTTTTCCCAAGTTATTTTCATAGGTCAAGCCTTTACCTTTTCTTTTCTGAAGCATTACAAAAGCTTCTTAACTCTTTTCATCGTTTCCACTTTGATTCCATACCCAGGCCATCTTCTAACTCTCCTGTCAAAATGGTCTTCCTAAAAGCACAAATCTGGTCAGAACACTCCTCTATTTCAAGACATAAGAAAAATTAAACTGGTGATAATATAAAACATGACAAGAGAATGAATTCTAAACTTTTAGACCTTCAGAAAATCACTCCAAACTGTATCTTCCCTTCTTTACTCTCTGAACACAGTAGACGTATATGTTATTTCCTAAACAAGATCACCATCTTTCACCACTTTCATGCCTTATGTTTTAACTAACAGATATCTTCTACCGCCTACTAATTCTTTAAGATCTAGTTGAAATTTTCCCCAACACCCCTGTGTGTAGTAAGCCAAGGCCCCACTATTCCTATAGAGTATGCTTATATCATCATAATGGTATAAGCACATAGGTATCAGTATGCCCTTCAGAATATAAGCTACTCAGGGGCAGGAATCTCTCTTACTCATCGTTATATCCCTGATAGTTGGCATTGTTCATGAGCTTAGTTGAATCAAGTAATGTAGACATACAGTGGTATTTCCATTTCACAGATGTTTCAAAAAGTCACATGATCATACATGTAAAGCTAGAGTCAAGTTGCTGAATATAATTTCCCTCAACTACAAAATTAAGATAATTCTGCAGTTCTTTCTCTACTTCAGAACGTTTTAGTACAAATAAAATTTTAAAGAGTGTTAAAAGTAAAAGGAGCCACAATATATAGAAATGTTTTTTGGTTCATTGAGATTCATAGCCAATGATGTTGGCAAGTTACACCCACCTCAGAAAAAATATTTCCAACAGGTGATAGATAAAAATCATTATTATTCTTAATATGTAAAAACATTTTACAGATTAATGAGAAAAAAAGTTCCAGTTTTTTTCAATAACTGTGAAAGGCAATGATGTAAAAGGCAATTTACAAATGAAGAAATACAAATGACTATAGGCTTATGCAATGTTCAACATTATTGAGAAACATAAGAAGTGAATCAACACTAAGATAAAACTTTTAACCAAACTGACAAAGATTACCGTAACAAAAATACTCAGTTTTAACAATAATTCTTTAAAATTGGCATCATATACCCTTGATAAGAGTATAGAAATTTTGTAGCAGAACAACTAGACCACATACGCACCAAGTCTTAAAATGTCACACCATTTCCTCTAGTACATAATGGTGCAACAAATTCTATCTATATTCTACCTACTGTGTAACAATACACTGCCTTTAAGATTACACTTTCTTAAATTTCATTTTAATTGCAATTATATTCCTTTGTCTAATTACACTGTCAGATGCACCATGAACAAAATAATATTTCAAAAATTTCATAATATGTTGTTTTTCCACTCTGGATATGGCCTCCATTTACTTTTACAGATCTTATTTTTTAACTAAATTAGACTATACTGTTTCTTAAATGTTTCCTATGCTTTCCTACTGTCACACATTGCTGTACACTACTTCTTTTGCTAGAAATGGCTTTTCTGATGCCCATAACTGAGGGTTTGAATCCCATTTGTCCTTTAAGTCCAGCTATTGAAACTATTTCCTTCATTTAGTTTGTCCTGATCTGTAAAATGAAGATAATAAACCAATCTTAAATGGTCATTGTGAAGTTTTAATAAAACGGTGTCTAACACATAAAAAAGGCAAAATAAACATTGATGGAATAACGTTCCTCCTCATTTCCCTGCCAAGACCCTGCCAAAGTCTGAATACACCACAATTTCTTACATTTTCATGATGCAAATAAGAGAGAAAGAAATTTACTTTAATGAGCACCCTGATGTTTATTGGACTCATTGTAATGCATACCTCTATAAGGCCAACTGGCTTGACCTGAATCATTTTGTTTTGTATTGTTTTTTGAGACAGAGTCTCACTCTGTCACCCAGTCTGGAGTGCAGAGGTACTATCTCAGCCTTCCAAGTAGCTGGGATTATAGGCGTGCACCACCATGCCCAGTTAATTTTGGTATTTTATTTTATTATTATTATTTTTAGTAGACACAGGATTTCACCATGTTGGCCAGGCTGGTCTTGAACTCCTGGCTTCAGTGGCTCTCCCACCTTGGCCTCCCAAAGTGCTGGGATTATAGGCATGGGCCACTGCGCCCTTCCTGACCTGAATTTTTATTTGTTTAGAAAAAGATCTGGAAGTTTTTCTATTGGTTTGCGCATCTGTGTATAAGTTCTCCTTTTTATACTTCTTTAGTCTCTCCTCCAATGTTAAATACTTTTCAAAACTCAAAGAATTTTGTAAAATCAATACCTGAATGAAGTATCCAACGCTTTCTCTCTCTGCCATTGAAAGACAGTCCCCAATAGACTCTATGACTTAACACAATATACTTCTGAGATATTTTAATTTGGAATATGAAAAGATTGGTAATAAAATAGATTTTTCTTTGTTTTCTGCATTTTAAAACCTCTTGTATAGTAAAATAAAACAGAGACACAGATAATCACAGGAAATGTATGATTTGATGAATTATTTAAGCACAAACTCCTGTAACCACCACTCAGGTGAATAAATGGAACTCTGTCAGCCACCACGGAAGTCTCTGTGTGCCTCAGGCCAATCAAACACCCTCCTTTCCTTCAAAAGTAATCATGTCCTGACTTTTATAATAATCCCTTTCTTCTATTTTTTATAGTCTATTCCTGAACACTACAGCTTAGTTTTCTATGTCTCTTAAACTTTACAGGTTTCTACTCCATCTCTTTCTTTCTCTTATTATTAATCTGTTGAAAAGATTAATAATAAGAGAACCATTTAACCTGAACCATTTGACCTTTAGACTTTCCCAAAGTCTGGATTTTGTTGATTACATACATATGGTACTGTTTAACATGTTCCTAAAATTGGTTATTAGTATCACCTCCAGATTGTCTAAAGTATGAGCAAATCACACCAATGATTAAAAATGCCTTGTATAAACCTCATCTAGCAGTTAAAGCCTAGTTTAGACTAAGATTCCTAGTTCAACAAATTCAGCACAAATAATTGCCCTAATGGAGTCACATGGCAAAGCTAGAATATATGATCAGTCAAATATAATTTTAAATATTTACCTTAGGAATACATTCTATAATTTTTATTTTATTGAATAACAGCCCTAAGTTCATTTTTTTCCTTTTTTTATCTTTATCTTGAACTAATACTAAAACAAGTTTTTTGTTGTTGTTGTTGCTCTTTTACATCCCTAAAAAATTAACTTTAACATACACCAAAATACAGCAGGCGGGGCATGGGCAAATGTGTGTGACAGGGGAAAAAGTCAACACTCGATGACTTGACCTGTCATTACCTACAGCAAGGCTAACACACACACATAGACACACACACACACACACACACACACACACAAACACAGAGCCAAGGGGTGGCAATAATTAGTGTGCTTTAAGTCAGGGAAGATGAGATGATGGATATATTATCAAACAAAAATATATATGCCAGGAGACATGTTAAGTTGGAGAAAATAAACTGACAGTTTATTTAAAAAAAACAAAAAACAAAAAAAACTTGTCTCCTTTTGTCATTTATGATGCCCATAACTCCTAAGGATATAATGTAAGTAAAACTGATATGGTCCCTACCACCATGGAATTTTCAGTCTAGCAGGGAGGCATGTAGTAATCAAATAATCAAAGACATACACATATTTTAGCAAAGTATGGTAAGTGCCAAAAAAATGGGTTCAAATGAAATGAGAGTTAATACAGGAGAATAGACCTAGAATAGAGAGTTAGGGAAAGGTTCCATGAAGGATGGAGGTTTGAGATTAGATCTGAAAGATGAGTAGGACTTAACCTGAGGAAGGTTGATGGGGACATTCTAGAAAAGGAATATAGCAAAGGCTATATTAGAAAAAAGTCTGATCTTTTGAGGAACTGTTGCAAAAAGAGAAGAATATGGTTCACAAAGGGAAGAGAGGGGATATGGTAGACAGTAAGCTAGAGGGGCAGGCTGGACCACACAAGACCTTGTAAAACATATTTAAAGCAAGCAAGTTTCTGACATGATCAAATTCTTACCTGAAAAACCTCTCTCTGGCTACAGTATGGAAAACAGGCTGGAGTGGGCCAAGAATAGATGTGGGAGGCCTCAGTTAGGAATATGTTATAGTAGCCCCAGCAAAAAATAAAAGGCATCTTGTAGTAGCAGTGGAAGAGATGGAAGAAAAATCAAAACATTTGAAAAAGGATTGGGGACAGTAGATGGCATTTCCTATAGTGAAAAACAACATCACAAAAGAATTTCGGAGCCTTAAGACTGTTTCTTAAGGCTCCAAAATTATAAACAGTGCCAGATCAAGTCACAGAAGTTGGGCTGAAAGAGCTGAGTACGGTCATTCCACCTAGGCCTACAGGGCTGTGAGCATTGGCAGAAACACATTCTCCCATTCTTAACCACTGTGCTACACTACAGTAAGCCACAATTTCTTCTATATCACGAAACAGTAGTGTGGTATCATAGAATGAGCATAATTTTTATTTCCACCCAGACTTCAGTTTGGGCCCTAGATATACTATTTACAAGCATTGACTTTGGGGAGGTCACTTAAGGTATTTTAGTGTTAGTTATCTCAGGTCTGAAACAGGAATTTAAATTTTAAAAAATTATTAAAGATGCCTTCCTCTGTGGCTAAAACATAGCTGACATACAATAAATGAAAGTTGAATGAATACATAGATATCTCCATTGCACAAGTTTAAAAATCTTCTTACATCAGCGTTTGTGAATATGATGAACCTGTGTCGATACAGGTCTCTTATTTCTGCAGCCTGGCAAATAAAAGTGTGGGCAGGGAAAACAAAATAGAAATAGTGATGCCAAGTGACTAGGGCTATGATTTCTCCATATTCCAATTATCACCTATCCTGACATAGCTGCATAGAAAGAGAGAAAATAACTGAATCCAAGGCATGGCAAGCTAAAAAACTCATTCCCTTCTTTAAACTGTTGTAGAAAGCCAAAAGGCCAAAAGGAATGTATTCTTAGCACAAACTTCAAAATGGAATTTTTAAAACCCAAAAGGAATGCAAAGCTAAATTTGTTTTCATGAGAGACTAACTGCTAACTGGAGATGTGGCATTTAAAGCATATACCATGGAAATGAGACTGCATGAATCATGGCTTCTTCAGGCCTACTCAATCCACCCCTGACTGACAAGTCCAACTTCATTTATTTAGAGAGGGTCCCTTTGATGAGGCAATTCAACATATGACTAACTGGGAGATTAAGAAAGAGTGAAGGAATGATATTTCCAAAACATGATAGCATTTTCCAAGTATGAGTGATTGAGAAAAAATATATATGTAAAGAAAGAGAAAGTTGAGGGTTTTGTTTACTATTTTAATGAAATTGAATAACAAGAATAGAATAACAAGATTTAGGACATCAAAGGGAGTCTGTGAGAGTTTTCCCAACAACAGTTCAATTAAATTAATATTTACCGCAGGCCTACCATGTGCCTGATGCTGAGCCCACAAAACAAGCACCTTGAATTAAGGAGTTTATGTCTGAGTCAGTCAACACAAAACAGTTTCTTCGGTGCTGAAATAGAGCTATGTAAAGAAGGAAGAATAGAAATTAACTAATTTTGCCTGGGGTAGGAGGGATCCACTGAGGAGATTATACTAGTACATACTTTTGAAAGTCAAATAAGGGTTCTCCACTGGGACCACTTAGAACATGGCAGAGGAGAAAAATTTCCATTCCAAGAAAACCTGTGTGCACCCAAAGATAGAGTTTGCATTCTCCCAAGACAGTATAAATGACTAAATTCTCCACTGAGAAGAGTGGTCATGCACTTGAGAGGCTGTACATTTTAATGGAAAAAGTACTGGACATTAGCTGTCTGGGCAAGTCACTCAACCTCCTTGGACTGTGGTTGAGAGTTGAAACTTGGAATCTCAAAGTTCCCTTTTAAATCTAACATTCAATGATTGTGTCAAGATCCAGAACTACAGAGCTAGAAAGATTCTTACCCATCCTATCTGTCTTTCTCAGGATAGGGAGGAAAAGCACTAACCACATTGATTATAAAAACCCTTTCAGAATATCAACATCAAGGACCTCTCTATTCATGGAAAGAATGAGTTATCCTTCAGCCTCTAGAACAGCATTGTCTAAGAAAAATATAATAAGAACCACAAATGAGAGCCATATATGTAATTTTAAGTTTTCTAGTAGCCACATTGAAAAAAGTGGAAAAAAACAGGTAATATCAATTTTAATACTATATTTTATGTAAACTAATATATCCAAAATATTATCAATTCAACATATAATCAAAGATAAAGATTAATGAGATACTTCACTTTTTTCATACTAAATCTTCAAAATTCAGTATGTTTTTTACACTTACAATGCATCTCAGTTCAGACTAGCAATATCTCAAGTGCTCAACAGCCACATGTGTTCAGTGGTTACTCTATCAGACAGTACGACTCAAGGGTGTGTCTTCAGAAGCTGCTGGATAACCCTAGGGACATCCATATTTCTCCTTCACATGAGGGTTTAGACTTGACATTTATTGTCATGGCTGAATTTGATACAGATTTTTAAGGCTTTTATTCTCAGAAAGTTTCTCCTGTGAGTAGCAACATTGCCCTTATTTACACCTCATCAGAAAGAAAGACTGGGAATTAGTTTTCACATTGTGTTGTGGGGAAGGGTGGGACATCATTGAGAAAAGAAGGAATCTACCATTGTCTCAGGTTTTTTTTTTTTATTTTTTTTTTTATGTATAAGACACTATGGAGGGCTTGTAAGATGGGATGCTAGTATCTATCATATAAACAAAGATTTTGTTGAAAAACTTACATGCTTTCAACACGGGCTTTCAACATACAAGTTTTTCAACAAAATCTTTGTTTATATGATAGACATTAGCATCCCATCTTACAGTTGAAGAAACAAAGGCTAAGACTGGCTAAATAACTAGCTCATGATCACACAGCTGATAAGAGGTAGAAATAAATTCAAACCCAGGGCTATGAGACTTAAGTGGCAGGGTTACTAAAGCCAACTCTACTTGTTCACATGTAATTCCACAGCAATCATGGTCTGAATAGTCCAGAAACCTGAAACGTTTTTTCCCATCTTTGAAACCCTGCATTGAGGCGCCTTTTAACCAGCCTGGGCTAAATCTTTCCTAAATAGTATTTGAGGTTTCCCTCTGTTCCTGCTCTTCCTCAGCTAAGCTACAAACCCGTTTTGCTTATTTCTTCATAAGATTACTGAATCAAAACCAATTCCAGCAGCTTTCCCTTGATCTTTAAACAGAGGGGCAATGTTTCCACTCTTTCTAATTATCATAGCTTTTATATAAACTCTCAGAAAGAAAAGTCTGCCTTTCTGGAAGACAGAATTGTGTGTATAGAAAGACTAGCTTTGCCATTTTCTTGCTATGTGACTTTGGGTATGCTAATCTGCGTTTCTAAGTTTCAGTTTTAGAATATGTTTAATGGGGGAAGTAACCCTCACCTGACAAGGTTTTTGTAATGATTAAAGTAAATAAAAATTAAGAAATTTCTAGCATGCAAAAGGCAATCATTGAGTAAATTCTTTTCTTCTGTAATTTCTTCTGGTCATCTATGGCCCAATTATGTACTACAGCTCTTTTGACACATTTTGATAGGTGGCATCTTCCCCAGGAGTAGTATCTATCTATCTGAATAGGCTCAGTAAGAATTATACATGGAAACAGGATCTCAGGGCTTTTACTACTCAATGAAATTGCAGTGGACACGATAGACATTTTATGTGCATTTTTCCTCTGGAGGATATATTACCCCTTAAGTTAAGACTATATCAAAAATATTCTGTCCAGGATGTTCCCATGAGATTTGATGGCACTGACCATCCCTCTCACCCAGTCAAAGCCCTACATCCTGCCTCTGGCCATTTCTGTTTTACAGGCTCTGCAGGTTGTGCTGCACTCCAGGGAACATGCCTTTGTTTAGCCCTGAAGGAGGGGATAATGAGGGGAGAGGTGAGAATCACCTAGTGCTGTAAAAATCAATGTTATTGACTGCTGGACAAAAGGAAAAGGAAAACAGCCTTGCTGACTGCAGTGGACTAGAAGGAAGGGAGGGAATTGGAGGTGGGAAGCAGATCTTCCTAATGAGAATGGACAGACATCCCTGACTGAATGATTAAAGATCAACCATCTTGTCTAACCAACCTCTACCCTCCTTCAGCCTCTACTGCTCCAATCATTTCTGCAAAACTATCTTCTAAATTGTCTATAAGAATAAAAACAATGTTTTAGGCCTAAGGGAAAAAGTGAGTGCTATACTGGTGAGGCT
Source organism: Macaca mulatta (assembly GCF_049350105.2). Lineage (NCBI taxonomy): Eukaryota > Metazoa > Chordata > Mammalia > Primates > Cercopithecidae > Macaca > Macaca mulatta. Next base: position 85,450,986 of record NC_133419.1, read on the forward strand.
TCAATTTTTCTTTAAAGTATTTTGAATTTTTCTTATCTGCTATTTTCATTACCTGAATTTTTCTCTTGAACTAGTCAACTGCTTTCCTAGAAATTTTTATTATAAAATTTTTTAGACAGATTTTTTTACTTCAAATTAAATTAAACGTAATAATTCATTATTACCCATTACATACAGACACAAATAACATATCTTATTAATGACTCTGGCCCTTGTACAGAATACAGTGTTTAGCCCATAAAAGAGACTCAATTAATGTTTACTTTTAACAAATGAACTGGAAAAGATATAGAATTCACATTCTGGTAAAGAAAAGCGGATATAAACATCTCCAAAACAAGGGATATACAAGTGTTACACTAGTAATGCAAAGTGTATTAAGTGTTACACTAGAAGTACAAAGTAATAAATTTATAGAAAACAAAGAAGTTCCATCTTAGAGAAGAAACTAGATGGCAGGGTCTGGAAGGACAAGACAATTATTGTATAGTGGAAAGGAAAGGTAAATATTTTTCTGCACTGAAGTAACAGATTAAGCAAAAGCAATTAAAATGAAAAATAATTATTAATATTTTTATAATGTTCTAGAATTTACAAAGTAATCCCACATGTTCTATTGTTTATGCTTCATAACAACCCAATAAGGTGCAATGTTAATACTTTGTTGTTTTAAGGGACCTTTCATGGACAGAAAAGATTATGTGGAGCTCTTTTAGTTTGTGAAATTCATATTTAATTTGTAAAGTTATAAATTCAAAAGCCTATATATTGCTTAACTTTTACATTTTAATTCATAATTGTACTGTTTTACTTATAAATCTGTGAAGCTTTTTACAATCATCATTAAGGGAGTTTTATGACTTAATTATATCCCATTAAATATTTTAACCTGTATTTATAAATTTAATATATTAAAATTTTAAAAGTATTTTATCTAAATAACAAAAAATCTTCTTAAGCATTTGAATCATTCTTTTAAATCGAATAAATATTAATAAAACAAAGTGTGAGCATTTTAAGCTTTCTTACATGTTCCAATACAATTTACAAATGGTAAGTTTTTAAAATATCTTTAATTTTAAAATTGCAAGTCAAAATCATTTCCTTGACACCCAAACACCAATCTGTTAAATGTTCTAATCTGGCAAATTATCTTTAAAAACACACACACACACACACAATATATATATATATATTGCATATATATATATATGCAAACGTGTACAAGTATCTTAATATAAAAATATTAATTAAAAAGTTTACTTTCCTAAATATTTTCAGGATTAGTGACCTCTATGCACCAAAGAAACAATTATGCAAATTTTGTGATTGGTTTCCCAGGCAATTTGGGGAGTGGTTATATTTAGATGATTACTGTTGTATATTATGTAGAGGTCTTGGCTGGGAGATATGTAACTGCTGATATTGCAGTTAATTTTTCTCATCTCCTCAACTGTAAGACTAAGCATCATTTTATCATCCATATCGCAAAATTTTACAAAGGAACTAGGTTCTAGCCCACGTTCTTGTCTGTCGCCCAGACTGGAGTGCAGTGGCGCAATCTAGATCTTGGCTCACTGCAAGCTCCGCCTCCCGGGTTCACGCCATTCTCCTGCCTCAGCCTCCCGAGTAGCTGGGACTACAGGCGCCCACCAGCACGCCTGGCTAATTTTTTGTATTTTTAGTAGAGACGGGTTTTCACCATGTTAGCCAGGATGGTCTTGATCACCTGACTTCGTGATCCGCCCGCCTCAGTCTCCCAAAATGCTGGGATTACCGGCATAAGCCACCACTCCCAGCCTTTCCTGAAATATTTTAACATCTTCTGAATGAATCCTGCATATATCTGGGGGTTTTTTGTCTAACGCCTTGCTCATGATACAAGGTAGATCCTTATCACTGCCATTTTAATTACACCATCTTGAAATTAAGCATCAGAAAAACTGATTTGCTCACCTAGAAGTATTGCAGACTACTTTGTAAATGGAAATGACGGATTTTAAACCCAGGCTTTCTACGAAACACCCCAGTTTTCCCACATCTCCTCTATGGCGTGAGCACTGGATGGAAAGTATAGCTGGAATTGATTCTGGCTGTGTGGACTGAATGGAAGTGGCAGTAGGTCTTGCAGAAGGTAATGATGGAAAGTGACTGAGGCCATCATGAGGATGAAAATTTCGAAGGCAATGAGAAACACATAAGCTCTTGAACAGAGAAATGGATGGCCAGTTCTTATCTGTATTTAAGAAAAATAAGTCTGGTGCCAATATGGGGAGGACAAATTTGGAGAGGACAGAGGGAGATTAGGGAAGCCAGTCACAGTGTTCCCGGGGCAATACAGTGAGAAAAAATGAGAGCCTCCACTGAGGAAAAGAGAGGCAGAAAGAGACAAAGTAGAAGAAATTACAGGTAGATTCTACAGGATTCGTGGATTAATTAGCTCTCCATGGTCTCTGGAGAGTAAAAATGATTTCAATATTTTCAATCTAAGTGCCCGGGAGAATGATGATAGTAAAGAAATGGTCTCATTGGCTTCTGTTTAAAAGAATCATTAAAAACCCAGCTCAAAGCCATTATTTGGCAGGATTGGGTGTTGAGACAGTGTTAAGAGACTGGCTAGACAAACTTTTGCATGAAGTATATATTTTTTCCTCTGTTTGAACTACAATGGCAATTATCCTTTTGAAATTCAGACTCACTATATATATATATTTTTTTCCCAACTGCATCGCATTTCAAAACTATTCCAAGGTTACACTTGAAAGCTTTCTATCCTCTGCTGAAAAGTAATGGTCCAAGAAAAAACAATGCTTTCAGTCCCTGCTTACCTGTATTTATGTACTTTTCAAAAAGAGAATAAAAAGAAGCTTCCCTATCATGCAGCCACTTAAAAAGAAGCCTATGAATAATAACTGACATGACAATGTTCTTGTGACATAGTATGAGCAAAAACACATGACAAATATTACATCTTAATCCATTAGACATGCATTCATATACATATATAGGAAAAAAAGAATATACATTTCTATATATGAATAGCAAGGACATGAGGAAGTATACATTTTTGTCCTTTTCTGTACTTCTACAATTTCTATAATAAACATGTATTACTTTTATAATATTAAAAACAGTTGAAAAATATAATGTATTCTGACCCACTTAGAACTGATTCATTAGTTTACTTTTCCTAACGAGTCTGAAAAAGTGCAGTTTATAAATTAGTCAACTAAACATCCAACACAAATGCAAAGGGTTCTTTTATTTGCTCCAAGATTCAGAGGTCCATTTCAGAAATTTCCCTTACTCCCTCCCATCCAGGCTCACTGTAAACTCCTTTGCGCCAGTTTCCTCTTCCAATGTAAGTACCCCTTGAAAAATGAATTAGACATTTCTAAAATAAATAAATGTATATATACATTTTTAAAGTTGTAAATCTAGTTATACCTATAGAAATAAATAACAAATAAATTTAAAAATTCAAAATAAGGCTTCCACTAGTCATCTAACTTTCATTTTAAAGAAAGGTATTTCCCTGGCTTCTTTCAAATTCTGCCTATTTTGAAAGTGCCAAAGTCTAAACAGAAAGAAAAAACAAAACCTTCAGCTGAAATTTGAGAAATATTTAACGTCAGACCCTCCCGAGGTCAAATGACTTTTTATTTTTTTGTCTACTTTTCTCTTGTCAATTCTCAAGAGCTAGGTTCTCCAAGACTCAGTACAATACCACTTCATCATGGGGAGTTTTATTACCGTATTCACGGCATTAATACTAAGTGCAGATTTTAGCAAATAGGTTTCTTTCAACGGATGTTCATACTTCAATTTGTTATGAAGTCTTCTAAGTATAAGCATCCCCACCCTGACCCCAGATCCATGGGAGAATATAGGTTATCAGGCCCACAAGAATTCTTCTGTGTACTAGTTAATGAAAGAAACTGTGACACACTCAAGTCAGGGGAACCTGAGATCTGTTGAGTCACTAAATCTAATAAGCAAGAGGAATGCCCAGTGAAGTCACCAAAACCAAAAGGATGCAAACAGTCCTTTCCAGGCACTGGCCTGTCCTAAGCATTGGTGCCTGAGCTTGGCATTTATTGTGGTTCCACCAGTTACTTGCTGTGAGGCCCGGAACAAGGCACTAAACCTCCATGGACCAGTCCTTTCACTTGTAAAAATAGGTTTAATAGAAAACTTTCCCTTGGGGTTATTGTGAAGATGAAATGAGTGGTATACGCAGTGCCTGACTCATCATAAATACTAAACAAACATTAGTTATTGTTATTAGGAATACTGAGGTATGTAGGTGGGTAGGCTAAATCCCAAAGGCCAGGGCCAGGGAAGTAAGCACCGAACTATGAATTCCCAGATGAATATGCAAATCAGTAAATGAGCCAGGCTATATGGAGAAGCCCTAGTGTTGGCTTCTTAGTGTTGGCTGACAGCTGTAATTCATCATCTTTCATTTGCATTTTCCTAATTGATGTTGTATTTTTCTTAAGGCAGAGAACATGTTACAGTGTTTTTGAAATTATGAGTTATGACCCATTCTATGCCCCTTCAAAGTCAATAAAGAAGGTTAATGAAGGAATCTTTTAAATAGGTCAATATGAATTGTATTTCCCCAATTATTTTTCTGATTATAATACATTTAGTTAATCTTGACCGACATTATAAAAAAGAAAGAAATTGTTAAAAGTTGGAATGGAAAATATCACAATGCATAGCTTTTGGTAAAAGTAAGTATTGCTTTTTAAAACACACTGAGTTGCAATTTTAAATATATTTCTTACTACATGTTGCAACCCAGCTTTTGGAAAATCTTTGGATCTATATGTTACTTAGACAACTATTAACATATAGCAATTTCTGAACACACTTGAAAATTCCAAACATATGCTATATGACAATGTTTTCCAAACTTGTCCTCTGAATGATTTACCTAGGGTCATTTTCAGATTCCCAGGCTGCTTTCCTAAGATTCTGATGCTGGAAACATACTATCATAATGAACATTAGAGAGAAAATTAATTAGAGATTAATTAATTAATCTTAATTTTTCATTAGAGAGGAAACTCTCCTTGTTGTACATCTATTCTTATTTGGTGGTACCACATCTAATCCAAAGAGGTACTTTATAAAATATTTCCAGTTATTTATATTTGAATGGCTAACATTCATTCAGTCAGTCCATTATTTATCAAATATTTATTAATCATTTGCCATGTGCAAGGCAATGGGTACAAAAATACATATAAGAGACACAGTTCTTGCCCTCAAGTAGCTTACAGTTGACTCATTTAAGAACTAGGTCAGCACACCCTGAGGATCAGAAGAGCTGAGACCAAAAGAAAATGAAATCATGAATATATATGTATGCCTCAAGTCTTGGGTAACCTACCTTCTACAAATGTTCAGAGGATTAAAAAGCAGTAAAATGGCATGGTAATTACATATCAAGTATTTTTCTCTAATTAATACAGCAGAGCTGAAAACCCACACACCACACCTAAGGAGGACTCAATATCAGTGTCGAAAAAGATAAGATAGATATCAAAAATTATAATTATCTACAGAATTGAACAACTTGTCCCCAGTCCCACTAGCACCAATCTGATCTAAGTTTTCAACATCTCTCCACTGTTTTACTGCAGGAACTTCTACCTGGTCTCTCTGCTCCTGCCCTTGTTCCCTTAAAGTCTCTTTTCAACATAGCAACCTGAGTGATCCTGTTTAAATGTTAGCTAAATGATGTGACCCTTCTGTTCAAAATCCAGCTGGCTTCTCATCTCACTGGGAAAGTCCTACATGATCTTTTCACTGTGACATGTTCTTGACCATTCTCTCTTCAGCCACACTGGCTTCTTAGATGTTCCTTAACATGCCAGGCAGGCTTCTAGCTCAGGGTCTTTGCACTTACAATTTCTGTTACTTTTTCCAACATGTATATTTTGTTTATATCTTTTAGGTCTTTACTCCAAGCCATATTCTCAGTGAGACCTTCACTAACCATCTTATCTAAAACTCTAAACCAACCCATCTGCCAATGCACACTTCCAATTTCCTTCCATGATTTTTTGACTTGGCACTTATCATTATGTACTATGTATTTTACTTAACTGTCTTGTTTATTTTCTACCTACCTCTCTAGCATATAAGTTCTATGAGGGTGGAGATTACTGTCTGTTTTATTTTATCCTTTATTTATAACACCCAAGTCAGTGCCTGACCCATAATAGGCACTTATCAAATATTTGGTGAAGGATGAATGCAGAATACAAAAGAAAGCCTCAGGTCTGACTCTGGCCAACATGTATTGGAAAGAAGCCAAGAAAAGGAATGGCAAGGTCATGCCATGTAAGACATATGCAATTTTATTGTTTACTGAATTCCTTACCTAATTTTAAAAAAAAATTTGAGATGTCTGTAACATATTCATTGTAGTTTTCATATCTATATTATCTATTGAGGTAGGTTGTTAAAAAGGTTTCCAGTGGAACAGACCTGGTTTAGAAGGTGAGTTGACTTGCACCTAATAGTTATAATATTAGGCAAGTTATTTGTGTTTCCTAAACATTAGTTTCCTTATCTATAAAATAATAATGATCAAAATGCACAAATCTTATGTTACTGGGAAGCATTTTGAGAAAATACATTTAAACTTGTTGATGTAGTCCAGGGTTCATGCTAAGAGTTTGACAAATGGTAGCTATTATTGTTATTGTTCAATGTGCTGTTTTATCCTTTTTTTATTAAATCCTTGTTTCATTTTTTAAGTTGTGAGTTAATGGGCTTTGTTAGAAACTGTAGATCTAACACGTTAAGTAGGCTTAGGTATTATAAACCCAATATACTGAACTGGTGTCCAAATGGCTCATAACCATTTGGAGACCATACTAAAGGAGTTCCATAAGGAACTAATACATTATAGGTATCCTGAAAGAGATAGTTATTCAATTGGAACCCTAAGAGGTACCATCTCTGACTTGTTATGAGCCATAGGTGTTACTCGAACTGTCCACACATTCTGATTCATAATTCCAAGTCCTGCCTACAACAAATTATGTGTTTATTAAAAGCATCAATATGTGGGATGCATCATAGGATCTAGCAAAGAGTAGGTGTCAGCAGCATAAGGAGACAGAGTTTCTGGAAGTTTCCTTTTCAGTTAGTCCACTGATAATTTTTTGAATCCCTAAATATGAATAAACTGTAAGAAAAAAATTAAGAAAATAGTTTATAGTTCCTGTCTGCAAAATTCTTAAAATTTTGTTGGGGTGAGGGAAATACCCAAACATAAGCAAAATTAACTATCAGTGTAAAATAATAATGCAAGTTATGATATAAGGCAGTAGAAGATGTATTGCCATAAATGATGGAGAAATTGTACTCACTAAGTTAAAGGAGAGATAAAGCATTGGAGTTAGTGTGACTGGGTTCCAGTCCTTGGAATATAGACACCCTATACCATTTATTAAAGGAATGAGAGAATTTAGACAAATATGGACAATGCAGAGAAAGGATTCCCATCACAGGAAAACAATTCCAGAAAATTATCGGGGCAGAAAGAGGGGGAGTTTGGTAAACAGCAATTTCACTGAATAAACCTGGTGAAAATTAACATGATAAATGTCTGAATTCTACAGTGTTTAGGCTTCAATACATTGTTTTAGTGTGAATTATTGATTCCCTCCAAACTAGCTCTACAACCTGGTTGAGCAGATCCAAAAGAGTACATGACTTAGTGTAAGTGGTTTGCGATTGGCAAATCCAGTACTATTCAAACTGAAGCCTATATGACTTCAAAGGCTACGAGGTTTTTTCTTCCTTTTTTTCTTTCTCTCAAAATAATTTAACCAGCATTAACATAAACAAATAATGTGAAAAGAAGCTGAGTGAATAAAAAAGAAATCTGAGACTCAGTTAATGCATTCTTTTAAAGTATCTCTTGAGTACCTACTATGTACTTACCATTGTTCTTTGTGCTGACGATATAAAGGTGAACAAAACAACTAGAACTCCAGGTTCCATGGAGCTAACATGTGACTATGCATATGTGTCATTGTGATGGTTATTATGGTGGGACAGGAAATATTATACCTAAATGTGTTTCTCATTACTTATAGATATATTTTAATTGAGCTCAATTTCTAATGTGATTCTTACTGAAGGCATTCTGAAGCCTTACTGTCACTTGGTGATCTTTGTTTTTCAATGATAAGTTAAATTGATTGAGTTATTACTATAGTCTAAGAACTTTTTATAGTGTTCACATGCCTTATCTAACATACTACTTATAATAGCTAAGAGCTATTATTATACCTCTTTTTACAGATGAGAAAAAACTAAACTTTCTTAAGCTATGCAATAAATGGGGAAGACAAGTTCAAATGTAGTTCTTTTGAAATCCCAAAAATCCATACTTTAAAACCATTCTGTTACAGTCTTTTTCTTAAAAGCTTTTATATTTACGCCAGCAAGTTTTAAAAATAAAGGAGCAGAATTCTAGAATTTATGCAGTAGGCAGCAGGATTTACTCGAAAGAGTAATAAGTCAACACTCAAGAGATTCTGCTCTGACACACTGTGGAACTGAGTAACTAGTCATTTCCTCTCTCTATCTTAGTTTTCTTACCTGTGCTATAGGTCTAATACTTGCAATTCATATTTCAGGGATTGTGGGTTTGTGAATGTACATGTGGGTATGTTTGTAGTAGCAATGAAAAAAGGGAAATAGTGAGATGAGGAAGATAAAATTATTTCAAAAATTGTCATCAGTATCATTACCTTCAAAAATAGATCCATTTCCAAAGACAAAAATGATACAGACATCTGATGCAACAAGCTTCCTGTATATTTTCTCATTAAAGAGGCACTTTTCATATAATATAGACAATTTCAGATGGAAACTAAACTACCTGTGTACATGATGATCACATTGCTTCTTTTTAGTGAGTAGACTAAAACTAAACTGTTCTAATAATATTTTGTAAAAAGTTAAAATAAAAACTGAAGCCAATGTAATGTGAATCTTTATCAAACTCTATTTAAAACTAACAGGAAAACACAGGACATAAATAATGGCCATTGATTAGAAGTTTTCATTCATTTCATTTCCTTCTGTTGAAAGCTCTCCTAGAAAATAGGTAGCAAAGTAACACCATTTCCAAAGAGTTATATTGTGATGACCACTCAGTCAATTCTCACAGCATTGGTTTATCTTTCCTTTATGATTTACCCCATTATTTCACTCTTCAGCCTTGTAAGAACCCATGTTCTAACCATTTCAAACTATTTGTAGCTCTTTGAAGTGCTCTGTGTCTTAGCTCTGTGCTTTCGCCACTCCCTTTACCCAGCATGCCTTCCTTACTCCAAGATTCTTGGCAAAAGTCCATTAGCTGTCAAGATTCAATTTAAAAGTGACCTCACAGCAAAATCTTTCTTGATTAGTCCAGGTAAAATTAGCCTGTGATTTTGTTTGTTTGTTTTGTTTACTTGTCTCTTTCTCCTACAATAACGCCCTGCATAGATGTCCATTATGGGTCAGAAATACTTCAAAGCATTTATTTGTTTATAGTCTGTGTCTTTTTCTAACTGGAAGCTTCTTAAAAGCAAGCACTGTTTCTATTTATCTTAGTTTCCAAGACTCTAGCATAGAGCATAAATCATAGATGTCATTCAAAAAATTGTAATAGATGAATGAATAAATGGTGACCCAGGAGTCACATTCTGATGTCTGTAAATATACGTGTGTGTGTGTGTGTGTGTGTGTGTGTGTATGTGGGTATGTGGACTTATTACATAAAAACATAAAATATCTTAAAACACCACTCTCAATAAAATTATTTGTTATATTTTATAAAGGTCCAATTAACAAAAAAGTTTATTCTAGAATAAAACACTGTGACATTAGTGGTCTATTGTGTGCAAAGAAAAAAAAAAGACAAGAAATGTTTCTATCCTTTGAATTTTAAGCACCTTGAAGTTTTGGGTAACTGTAACAAGAATCATGTTAAATCATGGCAAACATGAGAAACTATATACAATAAGAAAGAATTTGGCAGACCAAGGAAATAAGTAGTTCTTATAACAATAGAAATAAAAGCAAACACTTTTTAAATGTAATATAAATAAACTAAAACAAAAATCAAAATAGATAAAAATATTACATGAGACTTTATTGCACCAATGTGATAAAATAACAGACCACAAATGAACTGCAAACTCTTTGGCAAAACTTGCTATCTCAGAAAGACAAGATAACCCTAAAAAATTATGAATTATTTAAGGAAGTGCAAGAGCTAATTACTGAAAAGATAGAAGCATAATTAAAATTAAAACTAATCTGCTCAAAGGAAGGTTATATATGTATGTGGCAATGCATATGGTCTCAATTTCTATCAATCAATACATAAGAAGTATCTATATCTTAGTACAGATTAGCCAAAGTACTAGGAATTTATTATTCAAAAGTAATCTGAATTTAGTTAAGATATTGTTAGTGAAGCTTTTATTACTTTGCTTATGAATTTAAATGAGAAAAATGTAAAGCTAAATTCATAAAGACAACTATTAGTAGGTTAGAGTAAAAAGAAATTTCCCAAAGCCCATTATGAAAGAACTTTGGACTTAAGTTTTCCTGCACTTCCAAAATATAACAATGAAATAGCAAAACAATTGTTATCTCTTTATCTAAATTACTTATGGAGCTTCCTCTGAATAAAGTACTTTTCTCCTTTCAAAAAGATGAGGAGGGAAAACATTTACAATTTACTGAGCTTGCAAAACAATGCATGTCATACCCATACTTTGGAACAGGTGATGATAATAGAGAAATCCAAGATGATATTTCGGCACATTTTTCATATTTTTAATTATTTTTTTCATGTTGTTTACTGTCTACATCTTATACATGGAGGAAAATTGACTACTAAAGTTAATTTTAAAAGTAGCAAAAAGCAAATTCTATAGAACTCTGAAAAATGATCCACAGAATGCTTCCAGGTTGTAGTTGTAAAAGAATTGGTCATCAAAACATAAATACTACCTGTTTGAAATTCAAATAGAAAATAAAAAAGCTTACAAAAGAGTGAGCAGCAGGGAGTTCTTTAATAAAACTTGTAAACACAGAAAATGAAACTTTAGTATCCAGACACATTAAAACACTCCCCTAGTAAAATAAAAGGGGGAAACACTTTATATTGACTTAAAAAAAAAAAAAAAGATTCTTAATTTAGGTAGTCTTAACTGCCTCTTAATTTTTTTTCTCAAGGCAATCACTTTCCTTTTGGACTTCCTTCTACAAGAAATATAAGCTCAAAATGTTAACCAAGGATGTAATTCACTTAAATGATGCAACTGGAATTCCACAGCTGGTCTGGCCGGCTCAGTGCTGAATGAACACAGTGTCAGAAAACCTTCTCAATAATAATGCCCTGTTCGTGACAGGGGGTAAATCTCCCAAACTTGGGCTCAACTTCAGAGGCTCATTAGCTACAGCAAGTGAATGTCAGTGGGGTGACAACAGCGGGACAGCAGCACCCACGCAACTGAAGCAACCAGCCCACCCAGAGCTGACGATTTGTATAATCAATATCGGCAATTCCCAGTGAAAATCATTTGTTGATATGCACAGGATGGTCAGGTGTCCCACAGATCACATCTAATGCCATTACAGTCACTAGATTTAATCCCCCGGCTCTTAAGCAATTCAGCTGCAAGAACACAGGAAGCTCACAGCACTTTTTAAAAGAAAGACTAAATCATAATTCAAAGCATGCTCTATAGCTTTTTACCTTCTCTGATTTCTTGGTTCTGGCCTACCTAAATAATTTTCATCTTTTCCTCCCCCCTCTCCACCCCCCAACTATGAGCGTGAACCTGAATTACAAACAGTTAAACCTGAAGGTCACTTCACAGCAGCGTTCCAACATGCTCCCCCAGCGAGGCTGCACGGCAACAATAAAACAAAGCCTTTGCAACCACCTGTAATAATCTGCCTGCTCAGCCAGCAATCCGAAAAGTCCTGAAGCTACACAAGGTAGACATTTTCTGCAGCTGGTTTAACATGTATATTGTGCCCAGTTGCCGGCTCGCTTCCTCTTACCTTCACGTTAGTCCGGAGTGCACAGTAACATGCAAAGAACATTGCAGTAAATAAGGAGCATATGGACCGGTATTCAGCTTCTCAGCACAGCGCAAGCCCCACACACACGATCCTGGGCATGTGCTACTAAAGAGCATCCGTTCCCTCTGTCAGTTTGAAAATGCATTGATCTCTGTTTTCTCTGACTACAAAACGACATGTCTTGAAGGCACTGAGTGAGAGCTCAAAATCTCTTCATTGGCTATATATAGCATTATGCCCAGTAATTTCAATTAGATGAGAATTCAGCGTCTGAAAGTTAAGACCTCAGTTGCTTTTCCTTCTAGCATTTTAAATCACTGGATTAAAAAAAAAAAAAAAAAAAAAAAAAAAAAAAAAAAGAAGGAGGGGGGAATGAGCTCACTCAGGAAGGAGGGGGGGAAAGGTGAAGAATTGAAATTTAACCAATGAGTTACTCATATTTCTGGAGAGCCCTAGTGTTATCCTATTAAACACTTTACAATGGGATCGCATCAGGCAGACTGTAAATGAAGAGGAAACCCTTTTCCCTTTGGAGGTTTAATATGAGCTCTGCACTATATTCCAGGCTATTCTGGTGCAGCACCCTGTTTGGCAAATACTACAAATCACTGCAAACATGTCTCATTCTGCTTCTCCATGTGGAATAGGACTAGGACCAAAAGATCATTGTCACATAAAGTCCCCTAAAATGTGAACTGGGTTCCTCTGGGGTGATCTGTGGTTACAGGACTGAGAAGTACCACCTTCTCCTACTTCCCTGCCCTGTTACATCTTTTAGGGCTATCTAAAGTTGCCAGACTCCATAATAAAACGATGTGGCCAATTTTCCAAAACTATGTTTTATTGGTAAATGACAATCAGTAATGAGATGGGGTTGAAATGGAAACAGAAGATTCCAGGGGATAACATAACCTCAGATTCAGTAGCAACTGCTGCTGAATGTAAAATGTTCAGCAGGCTCCGGAAGGGAGAGAGCAAGAGAGAAAAATAAAAGCTTCTGCCCCTATAAATCCATAAGGAAAAAAAAGAAAAAAACTTAAAAACATCCGTCAGAGCCTTCTGTCTGTTGTCATTCCTGCCAGGCACCGGATGCTGCAAATTAACTCAATTTTTACTTAATCAAAAGGACAAAGTACAATTTAGGGTGCTATACCCTTATTTCCAGCCATGGGAAGCCCTAATTCTCAGCTAGAATTCTAAAGCTATCTGGCAAAATGCAAGCAGAAATGAACAGTTCTCACTGCAGCAAAAATAGTGGGAGGAAAAAAAAGTGGTTATGTCTTTGCCACGATGCTCCCCATCAGCTTCCAGCAACAGGGAAGATCAGCATAACTCACTAGAAAAAGCTGCAGTGACTTTTAGGATTTTTCTTTAATATGTTTTGCATAAGCCACCTCCCCTCTGGAGCCTGCAGTAGTGCTGAAGCACCATCAGAGTTACTGGGCATTTCTCCTGGGCAATGAGGTGAGGCAGCTTCAGGAGGAAGCAAGGTATTTAAGGGAGAGAAATTAAAGGAAGAAGAAAAGCAGGATTTTCTATTTCTCTCTTAATGACAAGCATTCAGAAAGTGTCGTCAGTTCTGACTAAATAGCTATTTTGGGCTGTCATTGTTTGTGCCTTTTTTTAGGAAGAAACAGGCAATCTTATCCTAAGCTGGAGATCCTTTGGCAACGTAAGAGAAGGCAGCCACTTATTTTGATTTCCAGTTCCGTCTGTCTTAGGAGCCTAGGTAATTACAAATTGTAAGCACTTACAACACAACCAGTGACTTCCAGGACATTAAAAAATCTACATGGATGCCCAGCTCTCATCATTCCACAACTTTTTTTTTTTTTTTAACGGACCTTAAATGCAAAACTGAGCATTTCAGTTAATAACACTTTCCCCTCCCAAGATTTATAGCAGGTCACATTTCCTGCAGCTCTTCCTAATAAATGAACCCAAATATAACAACTCAATGCCATGGAAAACATAGGAGAACTTAAAAATGCCTTTCTCCACTGCGGATTCAGAGGAATTTTTAAAAACCTACTTTATTCAACCTGTGAGTAAGTACCATTTTTTTTTCCATTGGAAGTGGGGAAAAGGAAATTTACATATGTTATTAATATTATTTTATTTAGTAGTTGCTGGGATATTTGGATGGCCCAGGAGAGAAAGATCAAAAAGAAGAACGAGAAAATGTTACAAATCTCAGAGCAGTTCACAAGCAAGGATTAAATGAAACAAGTCACAAGTGGAAAAGTACATGTAGGATTCCCTGTCAAGGCAATCAGGGAGGACTTCTAATAGGGCTTTAGATACCATTGTAATATGTATACATTTTTTTAAAAAGGCCCTTAGCCTTAAAAACTTCTTTAAAACACCTGAGTATACTTGTCTAGCCTACAAAATCCCAGGGCTATACCTGTAGATTTACTGCCTAATTTTCTTAAGTGGACTAGGGTAGCCAACTTACTACTCTCATTTTATAGATGCAGGAAATGGGGCATTAACTACAATGGCAATGTCCCACTAAAGAATATTCCATATTTTTAGGCAAAGAGTTCAGCAGAACAGTATATCTGCAAGAAGAATAACATTTGCTATAGTAGAAGAAAGTTATAACCGCCCATACATATTTTTGTAGGCAACAGAGTAAGTCTAGGCTTCCATACTGCAAGTAGTAGTCCTGGAAAATCACTTCCATGCCAGATTCCCATTTGTAAAATGAGGATAATAAGTATCTCATAGTGTCCAATGAGAATATTAATGATGAACCCTGCCATCAAAATAAAGTCTGGATGGATCAATTATTCAAGTATAAAAACTGAAACTGTAAACATATTAGAAGAAAACACAGATTTGGTTTTGTATAATATTGGAATACAGGAGCCTGAAGCTGTGCAAGAAAAGATAGACAATTGTGACTATACGAAAATATAAAACTTCTCCTTGGGTAAGTTATACACAATGACAAACAACAAAACTGGGAAACTATTTATAACACATTCCATGGGAAATTGTCTTAACATACATAGAACTTTCATAAATCACTAAGAGAAAATATAAAACCGAATGAAGCAGTCAAGGGACATGAAGTAGTAATTCACGAAAAGACCACAAAACACATTAAAAATGTTCAACCTCATATTTAAGAAAAAATATAAAAGTTAGAAAAGGTTATTAAAATTGACACATGAAGTATTAATGGAGATGCATTGATTGGTAAAAACTTTTTGGAAGGTAATCTGGAATTATCTATCAAATATTTAAAAAGGCAAATTACGTTTGATGTAGTGATTCAACTTTCAGGAATTTATCCCAGATATATGTGTGTGTATGTGTATCTAAAATATCCATCAGTTTGGAATTTATTTTTTAAAATTACAGTTTATTCATAACATAGGAATATAAGATATATATACACATATTCTTATGTGGAAAAATATCCAAGTTATACATAAAATTTTATGTAAAAATAAGGTTGCAAAAGAGCTGATATTGTATGAGGGTATTTGTATTTGTATATTTACATACCCTTGTAGGTAGAGGTGTAGGGGTGTGTGTGTGTGTGTAAAATTTTAACAGTGTTGCTATTGGCTTAGGAAGGGATGCATGACAGTTTTCATTTTATACCACTATACTATAGGAAAATCATTCACAAAGAACAACTTATCCAACTATCCCATCAGTAAATGAGAGAAATAAAGACATAGGGAATAAGGAAATACTAGAAACTGTGAGGGGATTTACCTCATTGTACTCCATGAACAAAAGTCAGGGAATGATTGTGAGAGGAGAAATAGGAATCTATCAGTTTCTGAATTGATCTTAGATCTGAGTGTCTCTCTGAATGTGAACATCTCTCGGTAATGCATGTAACTCTAGTGTGTATGTATGCTGTTCTTAAACTATGGCCCTTAAATACAAACCAACTACTTTATTTGATTCCCAAATGGAAAAAGTGGCTATTAAGAAAACTTGACTAGTTGATTTTCACCTTATGCACTGAATTTAAACCTATCTACATATATTTGGTTTGTATTTTTAACAGTGGACATGTAATACTTTAAAAAATACAACCTGGATTGTAAAAAAGAAAAAAAATTCATTATTAAAGCAATACGCAACTATAATTTGTTACAAATATAATAACAGCAGCAACCTCTTTTAATATGGACAAATAATTCATATTGCTAAACATCTTTTCCCTAATCTATAAAATAAGGAGTTTGGACTATCTAGTTCTTTCTTATAGGTAGATAGAGTAGTTTTGTTAGGTGCCTTGCTTTTTGTTTTGTTTTCTTTAGATAGGACAAATTAGGAATGTTTATATGTTAAGGATTCTCTAGGTTGCACTACAGGCCAATTAAGTCAGAATTTCTGAGGGTGGGACCTAGGCATCCATATTTTACAGGGCTCCCCAAGGGATTCCAGTGTCCAGCTAGGATTGAGAATTACTGCCTTAGAGCAGGGGTCAGCAAACTGATTCTGTAAATGGCCAGATAATAAATATTTCAGGCTTGTAAACCATACAATCTCTGTCACAACTACTTGATTTTAATGTTGTAGAGAGAAAGCAGCCTACATAAATATCTATTTAAACAGATAATACATAGTGTGTTCCAATAAAACTTTATTATTAATAAACATTAAAATTGAATTTCATATAATGTTCACATGTCAGAAAATACGGTGATTTTTTTAACCATTTAAAAATGTACAACATTTCTTAGCTTGTAATTTGCCAACCTTTTCTCTAAAGTCTAGAGCAGTGGTACTCAAAGTGCAGTCTTTGGGCTAGGTGCATCACTGTATGTTAGCAATTTGTTAGAACGAGAAATTCTCCATACCCCAGACCTACTGAATCAAAAACACTAGGTATGTGGCTCAGGTATCTGTGTTAACAAGCCCTCCAGGTGATTTTCAAGTAAGCTAAGGTTTGAGAATCACTGCTCTGAAGAAAGAGGAAAATTGATGGCTTTGGCTCTCACAAAAAGAAGACATCAACTCCAGAGCACAGGTATAAAAATTAACTTTATAGAAGAGAAAAGTATAGAAAACAAAGAGAAGGCAATTTCTGTTGTAAATGAGGTAATTTTAGAGTGGAGTCTAAAGATTCTGAGATGGATGCCAGTTGAGAAAGGAACTATATAATACCTGATAACTTAGAATCCTTTCTGTCTTAGAAACTCTAACAGCTCTTGGCCCTTTGAGTTAAAAAAAAAAAAAAAAAAAAAAAAAAAAAAAAAAAAAAAACAGACCTTGGTTTAAATTCCTTTTCTCGCACTTGCCAGCTGTGTGACCTTGGGTAAGTTACGTAACTTCTCTCTGCCACAGAGTATTCCTCTATAAAATAAAGATAACAAATCTACTTCATAGGGATGCTGTAAGAAGTCAAATATATAACGTGTGCACGCTGCTAGTCCCATTACCTGAAACATGGTAAATGTAATAAGTGGTAGTTTTCAGTGAAAAGAGAACTGAAATGATAGAGGTAAAGGTAAAGGTAAAAAGGTGCTATCATTCCTCCTGACTGGCTTCTTTTAAATACCTAGACGATTCTTTCAGGGGTTTGTAGATCACCTAGGACTTCCCTAGTATTTCCAGTCAGCCATAAAGAGAATTCTCAGAAAGTCTGGTAATCTCATTATAAACCCTGAATCAATTTACTATTATTGGAATTTCTTGCATCCTCCTTGGGATTTTCCTGAGATAATAATAACCAACTTACAAATTAAAAATTGTTTCAGAGTTTCTAAAAAATTTCCACAAAAGTATCCCTAAAGTCATAAGAGAATATATTTATACACCTGGAAGTGTATAAAACATATAAAATTGTATGTCATTCATGTTTCATTTCTTACCTTAAAAATTGATATGTTAAATTCAAGCAGAAAATATATCTCTATTTGTTATAAAGTAATCTTTTACATTTCTTACAAATCACTAAATTTAACAAGCCAAGAAGGCTATGCAATACTTTTAATACTCTCTGATATATATCTATATTACTGTGAATGCCTAGGGGTAGGGGTATTCTTGCCTCAGTTCACAAGTAAAGATATATCCCATTTGAGTTTTCATCCTCACATAAGCCCTGAAGATACTGTCATCATCCCCTGGTGTCCAGTGAGGAAAACTGACACAGTGATTTGTTGTTGTTGTTAATTTTTTTTATTATACTTTAAGTTCTAGGGTACATGTGCACAACGTGGTTTGTTACATATGTATACATGTGCCATGTTGGTGTGCTGCACCCATTAACTCATCATTTACATTAGGTATATCTCCTCATGCTATCCTACCCACTTCCCCACCCCATGACAGGCCCCAGTGTGTCTTATTCCCCTTCCTGTGTCCAACTGTTCTCATTGTTCAATTCCCACCTATGAGTGAGAACATGCAGTGTTTGGTTTTCTGTCCTTGCAATAGTTTGCTGAGAATGATGGTTTCCAGCTGCATCCATGTCCCTACAAAGGACATGAACTCATCCTTTTTTATGGCTGCATAGTATTCCATGGTGTATATGTGCCACATTTTCTTAATCCAGTCTATCATTGTTGGACATTTGGGTTCGCTCCAAGTCTTTGCTATTATGAATAGTGCCGCAATAAACATTCGTGTTCATGTGTCTTTATAGCAACATGATTTATAATCCTTTGGGCATATACCCAGTAATGGGATGACTGGGTCAAATGGTATCTCTAGTTCTAGATCCTTGAGGAATCACCACACTGTCTTCCACAATGGTGAACTAGTTTGCAGTCCCACCAACAGTGTAAAAGTGTTCCTATTTCTCCACATCCTCTCCAGCACCTGTTGTTTCCTGACTTTTTAATGATCACCATTCTAACTGGTGTATGATGGTATCTCATTGTGGTTTTGATTTGCATTTCTCTGATGGCCAGTGATTATGAGCATTTTTTCATGTGTCTGTTGGCTGCATAAACGTCTTCTTTTGAGAAGTGTCTGTTCATATCTTTTGTCCATTTTTTGATGGGGTTGTTTTTTTCTTGTAAATTTGTTTGAGTTATTTGTAGATTCTGGATATTAGCCTTTGTCAGATGAGTAGATTGCAAAACTTTTCTCCCATTCTGTAGGTTGCCTGTTCACTGTGATGGTAGTTTCTTTTGCTGTGCAGAAGCTCTTTAGTTTAATGAGATCCCATTTGTCAATTTTGGCTTTTGTTGCCATTGCTTTTGGTGTTTTAGACATGAAGTCCTTGCCCATGCCTATGTCCTGAATGGTATTGCCTAGGTTTTCTTCTAGGGTTTTTATGGTTTTAGGTCTAACATTTAAGTCTTTAATTCATCTTGAATTAATTTTTGTATAAAGTGTAAGGAAGAGATCCAGTTTCAGCTTTCTACATATGGCTAGCCAGTTTTCCCAGCACCTTTTATTAAATAAGGCATCCTTTCCCCATTTCTTTCTTTTGTCAGGTTTGTCAAAGATCAGATGGCTGTAGATGTGTGGTATTATTTCTGAGGGCTCTGTTCTGTTCCATTGGTCTATATCTCTGTTTTGGTAACAGTGCCATGCTGTTTTGGTTACTGTAGCCTTGTAGTATAGTTTGAAGTCAGGTAGCATGATGCCTCCAGCTTTGTTCTTTTGGCTTAGGATTGTCTTCGTAATGTGGGCTCTTTTTTGGTTCCAAATGAATTTTAAAGTAGTTTTTTCCAATTCTGTGAAGAAAGTTATTGGTAGCTTGATGAGGATGGCAGTGAATCTATGAATTACCTTGGGCAGTATGGCCATTTTCACGATATTAATTCTTCCTATCCATGAGCATGAAATGTTCTTCCATTTGTTTGTGTCCTATTTTGTTGAGCAGCGGTTTTTAGTTCTCCTTGAAAAGGTCCTTCACGTCCCTTATAAGTTGGATTCCTAGGTATTTTATTCTCTCTGAAACAATTGTGAATGGGAGTTCACTCATGATTTGGCTCTCTGTTTTTCTATTATTGGTGTGTAAGAATGCTTGTGATTTTTGCACATTGATTTTGTATCCTGAGACTTCGCTGAAGTTGCTTATCAGCTTAAGGAGATTGTGGGCTGAGATGATGGGGTTTTCTAAATATACAATCATGTCATCTGCAAACAGGGACAATTTGACTTCCTCTTTTCCTAATTGAATACCCTTTATTTCTTTCTCCTGCCTGATTGCCCTGGAAACTGGCATGGTGATTTAAGCAAATTTTTCAAATTTATACAGAAGCTAGAGGTGGAACTCCAATACTAGGACTTTTAATTGTAAAGCCCAGAGGAAATTTCTCAAGATCCCAGTGCCTATACAGTGATTCTTAACTGTTCCACACAAAACAATTCTTTTATATATAAATGTTTAATATTCTACTTACAACCATGAAAATGACAGATAATATAACCTACTTTTATATAGAATTTAAAAATTCAACATAATATATAATATAAAGAATTGAATTTAAAGTTGAAATTAACATAAAGTATACTTCAATGGCAATACTCAGGTAAAATTCCACCAATGGCATAATTAAATGGGCAGGCGCTTAATTGGTATATTGAATTGGGGATGGCATTGAATCTATAAATTACCTTGGGCAGTATGGCCATTTTCACGATATTGATTCTTACTATCCATGAGCATGCAAGCTACCAATAACTTTCTTCACAGAATTGGAAAAAACTACCTTAAAGTTCATATGGAACTAAAAAAGAGCCTGCATTGCCAAGACAATCCTAAGCCAAAAGAACAAAGCTGGAGCCATCGAGCTACCTGACTTCAAACTATACTACAAGGCTACAGTAACCAAAACACAGGTATATTGAATTTGCTACACAAAGCTCAAAAGCAGCATTGCTATCAGTGACACAGTATTCTGAACTGTTGAAAACTCTTCGTAAAGTTCTGAATAAAACAAAGAACAATCTTCCCTTATATCAGAAGGAAATTTCTTATAGAGAAATTGTGTTACTGAAAACTTCAGTGCTTATCAACTTAATGGAAGAGGTGCTTTGTGTTAAATACATAAAATGAAGTATGATTCCAGGCTCAGGAAATTTTATCAAGTATCTATTATAAACTAATGTCCAGTAAGATATTTAAAGAGGGTAGTACTGGCCTTAATGAGAACCACTTGACGCACAGCCTGAGAGTAAATGTAGATTTAGGAATACATGGTTGCAAAGATCTTTTTAAATTCCTTACCACAATTACTCACCACTCTGTACCAAGGAAGTTCTACATGTACTTTCAGAGTGTAAAAAGCCTACTCTTCTGGATAAAGAGAAAAATCTAAGAATGAGTGCCTCACAAGCAACCACAGATTCTAAACTATAGGACTGAAAAGACAATGGAATGGACATATCATAACCAATACAAAAAAAAAAAAAAAAAAAAAAAAGGCTTCAGGGAGTGACCATCTCAAAATCCTGTTACTCCTTAATGGTCGGATCAGAGGCTATCTTTTTATGAGATCAGCCCCTGCAGAGTCTTTTTTCTGAATGCTTGCAACATGTATTATTTGTATTGCCCAATTTAGTATCTGATTATACAGTGTCTTGTATTGTTTTCTTATTGCCTTTTGTGCCTAAAATTCATCTCAACCCCACGTTAAGCATTTCAAAAGTAAAGGACAACAATGAGCTGGAAAACACTTCCTTTGAGCACATAGTATTGTTACTTATTCTTCGTGAACTGATAGATTGGTGAGGAGCTGGGAAAAAATTAATGAAAAACCTCAAAAAGGCCCCAACACTGCCTGCTAATC
This sequence comes from Macaca mulatta, assembly GCF_049350105.2. Classification (NCBI taxonomy): domain Eukaryota; kingdom Metazoa; phylum Chordata; class Mammalia; order Primates; family Cercopithecidae; genus Macaca; species Macaca mulatta. Next base: position 85,472,840 of record NC_133419.1, read on the forward strand.
CTACCCTGTTCTTTGAACAACCTCCTCCATCCTCTTTTGAAAGGTGATTTCAAACATTCTCTACTCTCCTCAAACCTCACACCTTCCTCCATCCTCATTCCACTTAGTAGATAGTTGCCTTCTACTAAGAAGAAAACAAAAACAAAACAAAACAGAGAAAACAAAAGCCAACGCACAAGTCCTCAACTTTTATCACAAAATAAAAGGAAAATCAGTGACTGTCCTTCCTTCTTTTGCTCCTCTCAGCATATGTTCCCCTCCCATCAAGAATGGATCTTTCTCTCTTCTTGCTCCTTCTTATGACAATTAAAATTCATGTTCAAGCTTTCCCATCTAAAAACAAATGCAAAACAGTAACTACTTCCTCTAATCACAGTTCCATATCAAGCTACTATCCTTCCTCATTCCTTGACACACAACCTTTTTAGGAAAGCCAGCCCCTCACTCTCCATCCATTTCTTCATTTTCCACACTGATTCTGACTCCTTAACACATTGATTTATGTCCCGTCCCCAGCCCCTTAAAATTGGGCATCACAACCAACATGTCACTTATTTAACTTTCACTTCTCTATCTTCATCCTCACCCACCACACTTCTGAGCAGATTCCAAACAGCTGAGCTCCCCCTCCTCTTGAAACACCCTTATCCTTTGGCTTCTGACTTTAAGTTTCCCCCATAACCTTTCAGTATATATATAAATATATTTTATTTTCAGTTCAGGGGTACATGTTGAGGCTTGTTAATAGGTAAACTTGTGTCCTGGGGATTTCTTGGACAGATTATTTCATCAGCCAGGTATTAAGCCTAATATCCATTAGTTACTTTTCCTGATCCTCTCTCCTCTCACTCTTTACTTTATGATATATAAAATTGAATGTCTTTGTGTCATTCCCCTCTATGTGTCCATGTTTTCTCATCATTTAGCTTCCACTTGTGAGAGCATGCAGTATTTGGTTTTCTCTTCCTGTGTTAGTTTCCTAAGGATAATGGCCTCCAGCTCCATCCATATTCCTGCAAAGTGTCCATTTTTATGGCGGCATAGCATTTCATGTACCACATGAAGAAAATGTACCACGTTTCTGCAATGAACATATGCAGGCATGTGTCTTTATAATAAAATGATTTATATTTCTTTGGGTATATAGCCAGTAATGGGATTGCTGGGTTAAATGGTATTTCTGTGTTGAGGTCTTTGAGGAAATGCCACACTGTCTTCCAATAGGATTGAACTAATTTACTACTTTACTCTCCTAGCAACAGTGTATGTGTTCCTTTTTCTACACAATCTTGCCAGCATATGTTATTTTTTGACTTTTTAATAATAACTATTCTCACCAGTGTGAGATGGTATCTCATTGTGGTTTTGACTTGCATTTCTCTAATAATCAGTCATGTTGAGCTTCTTTTCATGATTGCTGGCTACATACGTGTCTTCTTTAGAAAAGTGTCTGTTCGTGTCCTTTGCCCACTTTTTAATGGGGCTGTTTGCTTTTTTCTTGTAAATTTGTTTAAGTTCCTTATAGATGCTTATTATTAGACCTTTGTTGAATGAATACTTTGCAAAATTTTTCTCCCATTCTGTAGGTTGTCTGTTTACTCTGTTGATGGTTTCTTTTGCTGTGCAGTAGGTCTTTAGTTTAATTAGATCCCACTTGTCAATTTTTGCTTTTGTTGCAATTGCTTTTGGCATCTTCATAATGAAATCTTTGCCTGTGCCTATGTCCTGAATGGTACTGCCTAGATTGTCTTCCAGGGTTTTTATAATTTTGGGTTTTACATTGAAGTCTTTATTCCATTTTGAGTTAATTTTTGTATATGGTGTAAGGAACAAGGTTCAGATTCAATTTTCTGCATATAACTAGCCAGTGATCTCAGCACCATTATTTACTGGATAAGGAATCCCTTCCCCATTGCTTGATTTGATTATTTTACATTCCGGATACATGTGCAGAACATGCAGGTTTGTTACATAGGTATACATGTACCATGGTGGGTTTTTGTACCTATTGACCTGTCCTCTAAGTTCTCTCTCCTCAGTCGCACCACACAACAGGCCCTGGTGTGTGTTGTTCCTGTCCTTGTGTCCACCTGTTCTCATTGTTCAACTCCCACTTATGAGTGAGATCATGCAGTGTTTGGTTTTCCGTTCCTGTGTTAGTTTGCTGGGGATGATGGCTTCATGTCCCTGCGAACCACATGATCTCATTCCTTTTTTATGGCTACACAGTATTCCATGGTATATATGTACTACATTTTCTTTATCCAGTCTTTGGTGGGCATTTGGATTAGTTCCATGACTTTGCTATTGTAAATAGCACTGCGATAAACATATGTGTGCCTGTGTCTTTATAGTAGAATGATTTATATTCCTTTGGGTATATACCCAGTAATGGGATTGCTAGGTCAAATGTTATTTCTGGTTTTAGATCCTTGAAGAATCACCATACTGTCTTCCATAATGCCTGAACTAATTTACATTACCACCAACAGTGTAAAAGCATTCCTATTTCTCCACAGCCTCACCAGCATCTATTGTTTCTTGACTTTTTAATAATTGCTATTCTGACAGGCATGAGGTGGTATCTGATTGTGGGTTTGATTTGCATTTATCTCATTATCAGTGATGTTGAGCTTTTTTTAATATATGTTTGTTGGCCACATAAATGTTTTTGTCAGCTTTGTCGAAGATCAGTAGGTATGCAGTCTTATTTCTAGGTTCTCTATTCTCTTCCACTGGTCTGTGTGTCTGTTTTGTACCAGTACCATCCTCTTTTGGTTACTGTAGCCCTGTAGTATATTTTTAAGTCAAATAGTGAGATGCCTCCAGCTCTGTTCCTTTGCTTAGGATTGCCTTGGCTTTTTAGGCTGTTTTTTGGTTCCATATGAGTTTTAAAATAGTTTTTTTCTAGTTCTGTGAAGAATCTAAATGGTAGTTAGTAAGAATAGCATTGAATCCATAAATTGCTTTGGGCAGTACAGCCACTTTAATGATATTAATTTTTCCTATCCATGAGCATAGAATATTTTTCCATTTGTGTCATCTCTGATTTTTTTGAGCAGTGGTTTGTAGTTCTCCTTGTACAGATCTTTCACCTCTCAAGTTAGCTGTATTCCTAGGTATTTTATTCTTTCAGTGGCAGTTGTGAATGGGACGAATTCATGATTTGGCTCTCAGCTTGATTGTGGTTAGTGAATAGGAATGCCAGTGATTTTTGCACATTCATTTTTTATCCTGAGATTTTGCTGAAGTTGTTTATCTGCTCATAAAGCTTTTGGGCTGAGACTATGGGGTTTTCTAGATATAGGATCATGTCATCTGCAAATAGAAATAATTTGACTTCTCTTCCTATCTGGATGCACTTTATTTATTTCTCTTTCCTCATTGCCCTGGCGAGGACTTCTAGTACTATGTTGAACAAGAGTGGTGAGAAAGGGAATCCTTTCATTGTGCCGGTTTTTGCAGGGGGATGCTTTCAGCTTTTGCCCATTCAGTATGATGTTGGTTGTTGGTTTGTTCTATCTGGCTCTTATTATTTTGAGGTGTGTTCCTTCCACACCTAGTTTATTGAGAATTTTTAAAGAATTTTTAACACGAATTGATGTTGAATTTTATTGAAACCTTCTTCTGCATCTATTTAGATAATCATGTGGTTTTTGTCTTTATTTCTGTTTATGCAATAAATCACATTTATTGATTTGTATATGTTGAACCAACTTTGCATCCTAGATATAAAGCCTATTTTATCGTGGTCGATAAGCTTTTTGATGTGTTACTGGATTTGGTTTGCTAGTATTTTGTTGAGAATATTTGCATCAAGGTTCATCAAGAATACTGGCCTGAAGTTTTCTTTTTTTGTTGTTATTTTTGCTATGTTTGGGTATAAGAATTATGCTGGTCTCATAGAATGAGTTAGGGAAGAGTCCCATCTCAATTTTTTGGAGTAGTTTCAGTAGGAGTGGTACCAGCTCTTCTTTGTACATCTTCTTTGTACATCTGTGAATCCGTCTGGTCCTGGGTTTCTGTTTTTTGGTAGGGGGGATAGGCTATTTATTACTGTCTCAATTTCAGACCTCATTATTAGTCTGTTACAACCCTCAGGGAATATTATAAATACCTCTATGCACATAAGCTAGAAAATCTAGAAGAAATGAATAAATTCCTGGACACATATGCCCTTCCAAGATTGAACCAGGAAGAAATGGAATCCCTTTTAGTATTTTTACTGGCTCTTCCTGCAGTACCAGACTTTTATATGCCTGAGTTCCTTAAGACTCAGATTTTGTTTCTCTTGTTTTTCCATTTTATACCTTTTCCTAGGTTTTCTCGTTAATTCCGTTACATTTTATTATCACTTCTATGATGATAACTTCCAAGTCTTTTTTTAACCCACATCCCTTCTCTGAGCTCCAGGTCCATTTATCAAATTGTTTGCCTGTTACTGGAACTTTGAATTCATTATTTCCAAAACTAAACTGAATTTCTGCCTGGAATTTCCTCTTCCTCCTCTCTTTTTCCTATTTTAAGAAATGGCACTTCATTTATTCAGTTACATAAGTCAGAAATCTAGCAGTCACCTCTGACAATCTCCCTGTACTTCCAATAGTCAGTAAATTATCAAGTCCTACTACTTTTCTTAGATATTTCTAGAATGTGTAATGTTTTCACCATATTCACAGTAATTACCCATATTGTTGAGTGGTTTATTGCAGAAGTCACCTAAATGTTTTCCTTACATATATTCTTGACCCCCTCTAATCCACTTTTGACCTAGATCTATGAAAGAGATCTTTTCCAGACATAAATATGAATCATATCATTCTCTGTTGCTCACAAGTTTGCTAGCATCTCAGTACTGTTTAAATACAGTCCCAGATATTTAACAGGATCTTCAAGGTTCTGCGTGGTTTAGAATCAGGTATCACTTCCTATTCTATGATCCAGCCACGTTGAACTTGTTTTGATTCCTCTAAAGTACTATGTCCTCTTCAACACAGGATCCTCCTACCTGCTTTTCCATAGGTCTGGAACAGTGGCTCTCAACCAGGAGTAATCTCCTCCACCCTCTAGAAGACATTTGGCAATATCTGGACACACTTTTGGTTATTATAACTGGGGAAGAGTGTTACTGGCATCTAATGGGTAGAGATCAGCAACAATGTTGATCCTCCTGCAATGCACAGGAGAGCTTATCATGACGGAATTATCCAGCCCAAAATGTCAGTAATGCTAAGATTAGAAAACTCTGATCTAGAAAGATTTCCCTTCTACCTGTATCCCGCGTGACCCTGCATCTAGCCAAAACATAATTAAATATCCTGTGTCAGCTTAAGTGGCCTATCTTCAGAGTAAAACCTCCCTCACTCTTGTCTATAGGTCAGGTCTACCTCCTCTATATGCTTATAATATTTTTCTTTACTTTTTCAGCCCTTACTAAAATTTAAAACTAGTTACTTATTCAGTTAATGTTTGGCTTCCATGCCAGATTTTAAGCTCTGTGAGGTTAGGAAATTCATTTAACATAATATCCTTATCATCTGGCTAGATACTCAACATATTTATTAAAAAGTAAATTAATGGATTAGTGAATGAAGCTGCTACCTAGAAAGAAGAATGTTAGGCCTACAATACTGTATAAGTGATCCTAGCTTTGGCATTAACTAGATGTATCTCTGAACAAGACCTTTAACCTTTCATTTGGCCTCATTTTAAGTTACATAAACTTTTACTATAAGGAGTTTTATGAGGATTAAATATTTTGATGAATTCTAAAGTATTTTGCAGTCCTATTAGAAATTATAGGTTAGCATAAAAATTGGTACAACTACATGGAAGGGAATAACATGAAACAAAAGCCTTTAATACACATATTTTTACTTAAATATTTCACTTATAAAAATTTATGAAAAAATTACTAAGCAAAAATTTTGCTAAGCTATGTGGATTTTATCATTAGTTAAATAAATAAATGAACTATAATGAATATTTTAAATATAATGTATATTTGATAAGGAAGATATATATGTGCAATCTAATACAATTCTATATACATATTTTATACACATGTATACACATGTACACTAGAAAAATATCTAAATATCAAAATACTGGCAGTAGTTATCTTAAAATTACAGGATTATGCAAGTTTTAATTGTCTTTTTCTGTTTCAGGACTTTCCTAATTTTTCTTCAATGAGCATGGCTTTTGAGATTTAAAAAAAAAAGTAAGAAATGAGTACAGAAAAGCACTTCTTATGCTATGAAGGGACTGTAAGGAGTTGCTATGTTATAAAGAATAAGATATAACCCTTACCTTTTAGAGTTTTTCAAATGAATTATAAAAATAAAATACCAGCTGGTCATGGTGGCTCATGCTGGTAATCCCAGCACTTCGGGAGGCCGAGGCAGGTCGATCACTTGAGGTCAGGAGTTTGAGACCAGCCTGGCCAACATGGTAAAACCACGTCTGTACTAAAATACAAAAATTAGCCAGGTGTGGTGGCAGGTGCCTGTAATCCCAGCTACTTGTGAGGCTAAGGCAGGAGAATTGCTTGAACCCAGGAAGCGGAGTTTGCAGTGAGCCGAGATCACGCCATTGCACTCCAGCCTGGGCAACAGAGCTAAACTCCCTCTCTAAATCAATCAATCAGTCAATCAATCAATACCTATCTAGATAACTGTTAGATAAGAAAAAAAAGTTAAGAACAGTTTCCATCATAATCATTTAATCAGCACTTACTACATCCCAGGCTTTCCATACATCAATTTATGAAACCTGTAAAACAACCACATTAGGTTTTATCATATTCATTTAATAGATGAAGAAACTGAGGCCACTGGTATTAAACAAACTGCTAAGTCACACCAGACCAAAAACAAAACAAAAAAAAGATCATATTCAAACTAAAGTCTCACTGACTTCAAAACTCCTATTCTTTTCAGTATGTACTTATAAAAGATATATAAGTCAATTGGGAGTCCAGAAAAGGGGTGGTTACTTGACAGTGAGAGGGCAAAGGAAGCGTATATAGAGGACTTAACAGTTTAGCTAACTCTGGAGGATGAGTAGGATTTTAATAACTGAAGATGGAGGAGAAGACATGAGGTAAGGCATTTCTTACCAAGGGACACTTGAACAAAAGTGAGAGGTAAATGGATAGTTCATGAAATTTTGGGTGAAGTTGGTAGGCAGATTGGTTTGAAACGAATTAAATACAGGAATTTTGTTTAATCAATAAAGGGAATTGAAATTTGATATGACTTTAGAGATCAACAGAAAGTGGGGTTAGAATACTAGAAAATCTATAATATTTTGACATACTAGAAATATAAGACTAGTCTTAAAAGTACAGCATATAATGGCACATTGCACTGTCTGTGTTTTCAAAAACAGAGAAACTTAGAGGTAGGAGGGGATTTGGAGAGCATCTGAGAAAACTCTGGCCCAGAACAGAGAAATTGTTGTCAAAAGTCATAAAACTAGACTAGAATCCAAGTCAGCTGAGTCCTCATTCTGTGGTCAGTTCCCAGAAAAGGAACCATGAAACATTGTGTGGCTGTCTTAACAGTTCTGTAAGGTTTGTATTATAATATTTCATACCAGCAGTCACTGGAGCTCAGAGAAATTAAGTAACTTCTACAAAGTTATGGAACCAAAGCTCATCTTACCCAGAACTAAAGACCTTCTTAAGAATGGAGATATTGCCTTATTCTGCTATTATGTCCCCATAGCATCTTCCACAGGGTTCTTAGATACCCAACATAAATCAATAAAAGTCAGCCATTATTCATTACTCTTTATAAGGATCATATATATTGATTTTATGGATAGAGAATACTAGGTGACTAAAGCAGGAAAAATAATTTAGAAAATCATAAATTATCAATTACATATAAATTTTAAACACAGTTTACTTTTGTTAAGAGTTTTACCTTGATTATAGATCACTAGCTGCCACTAACAAAGTAAACTGCTTAGATTTTGAAAGTCTTATATTTCACACTAAAGAAATTCAGCCAACAGATCCCTATGGGAAATGTTTCTTGTAAAGCAGTAAAGCATACAGATTTACTTAAATCCTTAAATAATTAGACTTCAGAACCAGAATGCAATTAGAATTAAAATTCATAAATGTGCTGTCTTTTTCCATTGGCAAAATGCATATGGAACAATCGAGAGCTGGCCACATATGCATATGCTACCTTCCCCAAAGCCAGCAACCATGCTGTCTAATTTTGGCCAGGGGTGCCTAATTGTGAGTACACAAGAAATGAGAGCAATAAGGTTATTAGGGGCAATGCTTCATCTTATATAATAACATTTGATTATGGGAAATTTATTTAAAATATAGATAAATTATAAATATAGATAAATGTAACCCTTTGTGTGTACATGTTTGCATTTCTTGAAGTACTCCCAAAATAAAATTAAGCATATTGAAAATTATAGTTGGATGGAAGCTTTGTAGACAAACAGGCTAAAATTTCCTTTAAGTGTTCAAAAGGAGATAAATTAGAAAGACAAATACATAAGATAAAACAATATGATTATCTCCAAATAATACAAATTTAATGATTACTTATTAGAAATACAAAATTACATTAGAAGTGACCTTATACAATTTTGACTAAGTGTCCTTATAACTCTCCAAAGATATTATAACAAGTATACAACTCAATTTGAGAGCCTGAATATACCAAAAAAAAAAAAATATATTGGTCAGATCATTTATAACAACAGATCTTAAAAATAAAAAATTAGTTTTAATTTTTATGGGTACTTAGTAGGTATATAAATTTATGGGATATGAGATACCTTATAGAGGCATACATCGTGTAATAATCGCATCAGAGTAAATAGGGTATCTATTACCTCAAGGATTTATCATTTCTTTGTGTTATAAACATTCCAATTTTACTCTTTTATTTTGAAATGTCTAATAAATTTCTATTGACTGCAATAATCCCATTGTGTTATCAAATACTAGATTTTATTCATTTTATCTAACTATATTTTGGTACCCATTAACCATTCCCATTTCCACCATTACCCATCTCCCACCACTACCCTTCCCAGCCTCTGGTAACCATCCTTGTAATATCTCCATGAGTTCAATTGTTTTCATTTTTAGCTCCCATAAATGAGTAAGAACATGTGAAGTTTGTCTTTCTGTGCTTGGCTTATTCCACTAAACATAATGTCCTCCAGTTCTATCCATGGTGTTGCAAATGACAGTATCTCATTCTTTTTTAGTGACTGAATAGTATTCCATTGTGTATGTGTAAAACATTTTATTTATCCATTTGTCTATTGATGAACATTTAAGTTGCTTCCAAATCTTGGCTATTGTGAATAGTGCTGCAGTAAACATGGGAATGCACATATCTCATTGTTATACTGATTTCCCTTCTTTTGGCTATATACCTATCAGTATGTTTGCTGGATCATATGGTAGTTCTGTTTTTAGCTTTCTGAGGAACCTCCAGACTTTTCATAGTGGCTGTACTAACATATATTTCTGTCAACAGTATACAAAGGTTCCCTTTTCTTCACATCCTTGCCAGCATTCATTATTGCCTAGTTTTTTGATAAAAGCCATTTTTACTGGGGTGAGATGATATCACACATTTTAGTTGTGATTTGCATTTTTTTTAATGGACTCTTGCTCTGTCTCCCAGGCTGGAATGCAGTTGCACAATCTCAGCTCACTGCAACCCCTGCCTCCTGGGTTCAAGCAATTCTCCTGCCTCAGCCTCCTGAGTAGCTGGGACTACAGGCATGTGCCACCATGCCTGGCTAATCTTTTTGTATTTGTAGTAGAGACAGGGTTTCATCATGTTGTCCAGGCTAGTCTTGAACTCCTGACCTCAGGTGATCTGCCTGTCTAGGCCACCCAAAGTGCTGGGATTACAGGCATGAGCCATGTCCAGCCAGGATTTACACTTCTTTGATGAGCAATGATGCTGAGCACCTTTTCAAATACCTGTTTGCCATTTGTGTGTCTTCTTTTGAGAAATGTGTATTCAGATCTTTTGCCCATTTTTCAATTGAATTCTTACATTTCTTTCATAATGAGTTATTTGAGCTCCATATATATTCTGTCTCTTAATCCCTTGTCAGATGGGTAGTTTGCAAATATTTTATTCCATTTCGTGGATTTCCTCTTCAGTTTGTGGATTGTTTCTTTGCTGTGCAGAAGCTTTGTAACTTGATGCAATTCCATTTTTACATTTTTACCTTGGTTACTTGTGTTTTTGAGATATTACTCAAAAAATTTTTGCCCAGACCAATGTCCTAGAGAGTTTCCTTAATGTTTGCTTTGAGTAGTTTCGTATTTTCGGGAATTAGGTTGAAGTCTTTCATCCATTTTGATTTGACTTTTGTATATAGTAAGAGATAGCATCTAGTTTCATTCTTCTTTAGATGGATATTCAGTTTTCCCAGGACAATTTATTAAAGAGACTGTACTTTCCCCAATGTATGTTCTTGGTGCCTTTGTCAAGAATGAGTTCACTGTAGATGTATGAATTTATTTCTGGATTCTCTATTATGTTCCATTGGTCTTTGTGTCTGTTTTTATGCCAGTAATATGCTGTTTTGGTTACTATAGCTCTGTAGTATAATTTGAAGTCAGGCAATGTGACTCCTCTAGTTTTGTTCTTTTCGCTCGGAGTTGCTGTAAATATTAGGTATCTTGTGGATTCATATAAAATTTTTAAGATTGTTTTAGCTATTTCTGTAAGAATGTCACTGGTATTTTGATAGGGATTTCACTGAATGTGTAGATTGCTTTAGGTAGTATGAATTAATTAATAGATTAACAATATTGATTCTTCTAATCCATGAACATGGAATATCTTTCCATGTTTTTTTGTCCTCTTCAGTTTCTGTCTTCAGTGTTTTGTAGTTTTCATTGTAGAGATCATTCACTACTTTATTCCTATGTCTATAATTTTATATATAGCTGTTGTAACAAGGTTACTTCTTTGATTTCTTTTTCTGATTATTCACTGTTGGCATATAGAAATGCTACTGATTTTCACATGTTGATTTTGTATCCTGCAACTTTAATGAATTTCTTTACAAGTTCTAATAGTTTTTTGGTGAAGTCTTTAGGTTTTTCCTGTTGTAAGATCATATCATCTGCAAACAAGGATAATTTGACCTATTTCTTTACAATGTGGATGGTCTTTATTTCTTTCTTTTGTCTGATTGACTCTAACTAGGATTTCCAGTACTATGCTGAATAGCAGGGTTGAAAGTGGGCATCCTTGTCATGTTCCAGATCTTAGAGGAAAGGCTTTCAGTTTTTCCCCACTCAGCATGATACTAGCTGTAGGTCTGTCATACATGTCCTTTATTGCATTGAGGTATGTTCCTTCTATACTCAGGTTTTTGAGGGTTTTTATCATGAAGATAAGTTAAATTTTATCAAATCTTTTTTCAGCATCAATTAAAAGGATCATGTGGTTTTTATCCTTCATTCAATTGATATGATGTACCACACTAATTGATTTGCATATATTGAACCATCCTGTATCCCTGAGATAAATCCCCCTTGATCACGATGAGTGATCTTTTTAATGTGTTGTTGAATTCAGTTTTCTAGTATTTTGTTGAGAACTTTTACATCAATATTAATTAGAAATATTGGCCTGTAGTTTTCTTTCTTTTTTCTTTCTCTCTTTTTTTTTTTTTATGTGTCTGTCTGGTTTTGACATAAGGGTAATACTGGCCTCACCGAATGCATTAGAAAAGATTCCCTCCTCTTCTCTTTTTCAGAATAGTTTTAATAAGACTGGTATTAGTTCTTCTTCAAATGTCTGGTAAAAATTTTAGCAGTGAAGACATCAGGTCCTGGGCTTTTCTTTGTTGGGAGACTTTTTATTATAGCTTCAATCTCATTGCTGGTTATTGGTCTGCTCAGGTTTTAGATTTCTCCATGGTTCAGTCTTGATAGATTATATCTGTTTAGGAATTTATGCATTTCCTCTAGATTTTCCAATGTACTTGCATATAACTGCTCATAGTAGTCTATAATGAGCCTTTGAACTTCTGTGTTATCAGTTGTAATGTCTCCTTTTTCATTTCTGATTTTATTTAGTTGAATCTTTTTTTCTTAGTTGGTCTGGCTAGAGGTTTGTCACTTTTATCTTTTGAAAACTAACTTCTTATTTTGTTTATCTATTGTGTTTTTGTTTCAATTTCATTTATTTCTGATCTGATCTTTATTTTATTTTACTAATTTGGGGTTTGGTTTTCTCTTGCTTTTCTTGTTCTTTAAGATGAATAATTGGTTGTTTATTTGAAGTTTTTCTACTTGTTTAATGTGAGAGTTATTGCTATAAACATTCCTTTTAGTATTGCCTTCAGTGTGTTTCATTTTTTAAGAGATTTTAGCATTTCCTTCTTACTTTCGTCATGACACACTAGACACATTCAGGAGCATATTGTTTAGTTTCCATGTGTTTGTATATTTAATACTTTCTGAAGTTCCTCTTATTATTGATTTTTAGTTTTATTCCATTGTGGGCAGAGAAGATATTTTAAATTATTACAATGTTTTTAATTTTTTAAGGCTTGTTTTGTGGCCAAACATATGGGCAATTCTTAAGAATGATCCATGTGCTAAGGTGAAGAATGTGTACTCTGCAGCCATTGAGGGAACTGTTCTGTAAATGTCTATTAGGTCCATTTGGTCTATGGTGCAGATTGAGACTGATTTTTTTTTTTTTTTTCTGTCTGGATGATCTGTTTAATGCTGAAAGTGGGGTATTGAGGACTCCAGCTATTATTGTATTGAGATTCTTCCCTCTCTTTGCCTTTAATAATATTTGCTTTATATATCTGGGTGCTCCACAGTTGGGTGCATATATATTAACAATTACTATATCTTCTTGTTGACTTGACCCCTTATCATTATATAACGACCTTCTTTGTCTCTTTATATAGCTTTTGTCTTGAAAACTATTTTTTCTGATACAAGTATAGCGACTCCTGCTCTTTTTTGGTTTCCATTTACATTAAATATCTTTCTCCATCTTTTCCTTTAAATCCATGTGTGTTTTATAGTGGAAGCATGTTTCTTGCAGGCCACAAATTTTTGGGTCACGCGCACGCACGCGTGTGTGTGTGTATGTGTGTGTGTGTATCTATTCAGCTACTCTTTGTCTTTTAATTGAAGAGTTTTGTCCACTTACATTCAGTGTTCTTAGTGATAAGTAAGGACTTATTCCTGTCAATTTGTTATTTGTTTTCTGGTTGTTTTGCAGTTATCCTTTCCTTCCTACCTTCCTGTCTTCCTGCCTGCCTTCCTGCCTCCCGACCTGCCTTGCCTACCTTCCTGCCTGCCTTGCCTACCTTCCTGCCTGCCTTCCTGCCTTCCTGCATTCCTGTATCCCTTCGTCCCTTATTTCCTGTATTCCATTTAGTGAAGGTGATTTTCTCTGGTGGTATGTTTTAATTTCTTTCTTTTATATTTTGTGTATCTGTTGTAGGTTTTTTATTTGAGGTTACTATGAGGCTTGCAAATAATGCCTTGTAACATGTTATTTTCAACTGATGACAACACAATTGCAAAAACAAACAAATGAGCAAAAAGAAAACTAATAAAAACTTAACACTTTAACTTCATCTCCCCGACTTTTAGCTTTTTATTGTTTCTACTTATATCATATACTTTCTATGTCTCCAAAAGTTGTTGTCGTTATCATTTTTGATAGGTTTGTCTTTTAGTATTTCTACTCATGATATGAATAGCTTATACACCATAATCACAGTGTTAAAATATTCTATATTTGTCTGTGTGCTTACTATTACCAGTGAGTTTTGTACCTTCAGATGATTTCTTATTGATCATTAATGTCCTTTTCTTTCAGGCTAAATAACTCTCTTTAGCATTTCTTAGAGGGCAAGTCTGTTGTATATGAAGTCCCTCACCTTTTGTTTGTCTGGGAAAGTCTTTTATTTCTCCTTCACATTTAAAGGATATTTTCACTGCATATTATTCTAGGATAAAAAGCCTTGTAAATATGTCATGCCACTCTCCCAGCCTGTAAAGAATCTACTGAGAAATCCATTGCCAGATGTATTGAAGCTCCTTTGTATGTTATTTGTTTCTTTTCTCTTGCTGCTTTTAGGATCCTTTCTTTATCCTTAATCTTTGGGAGTTTATTATTAAATGTTGTGCAGTAGTCTTTGAGTTAAATTGACTTGGTGTTCTACAACCTTCTTGGACTTGAGTATTGATATCTTTCTCTAGGTTTGGGAAGTTCTCTGTTATTATCCCTTCAAATAAACTTTCTACCCCAAACTTTCCATCTACTTCCTCTTTAAGACTAATAACTCTTAAATTTGACCTTTTGAGACTATTTTCTAGATCTTGTATGCTGGCTTCATTATTTTTTATTTTGTCTCCTCTGGCCATATATTTTCAAATTGCCTATCTTCAAACTCACTAATTTTTTCTTCTGCTTCATCAGTTCTGCTGTTGAGAGACTTTTATGCATTCTTCAATATATCAATTGAATTTTTCAGCTCCAGAACTTATGGTCAACTGTTTTTAATTATTTCAGTCTCTGTTAATTTTTTTTTTTTTTTTTTTTTTTTTGAGACAGAGTCTCATTCTGTCACCCAGACTGGAGTGCAGTGGCACCATCTCGGCTCACCACAACCTCTACCTCCCGGGTTCAAGTGATTCTCCTTCCTCAGCCTCCTGAATAGCTGGGACGACAGGCATGTGCGAACCATGCCTGGCTAATTTTCTGTATTTTTAGTAGAGATGGGGTTTCACCATGGTAGCCAAGATGGTCTTGGCTAAGATGATCCTGACCTCATAATCTGCCCACCTCACCTCCCAAAGTGCTGGGATTACCAGCGTGAGTCACTGCGCCTGGTCTTGTTAAATTTATCTGGTAGGATTCTGAATTCCTCTTGTGTTCTTTTGAGTTTCATTGAGCTTCCTCAAAACAGCTATTTTGAATTCTTTGTCTGAAAGGTCACATATCTCTGTCACTGTGGGATTAGTCTCTGGTGCTTTATTTAGCTTATTTGGTGAGGTCATGTTTTTGTAGATGGTCTTAATGCTTGTGGATGTTGGTCAATGTCTGGACATTGAAGAGTTAGGTATTTACTGTAGTCTTTACTGTCTGGGATTATTTGTACACATCCTTCTTGGGAAGGCTTTCCAATCCAAGTATTCAAAGGTAACCGACTATTGTGATCTAAGTATTTGGTCACTGCAGCTGTATCTGCATTTGGGGACAACCGTAGCCCAAGCCTAAGAATGCTGTGAGTCTTGCAGACTTATAGAGGTGCCACTGTGGTATTCTTGAGTGAGATCCAGGAGAATTTCTGCCATTACTGAGTAGAAACTCCTGTTATCTTCCCTTACTTTCGCCCAAACAAACCCTTTCTCTCTCTGTGCTGAGCTGCCTGGAGCTATGGAGGGATGACATAAACAACCCTCTGGCCACCAGCACTGGGACTGTGCTGGGTCAGACCTGAAGCCAGCATGGCACTGGGTCTCACCCAAGACCCATGGCAATCACTGACTGGTTACCACCGATGTTCCCTCAAGGCCCAAGTGCTTTACCTCCCACAGATAGCAAATCCAGCTAGGGTTATGGCCTTTTCTTTAGGGCAGCAAGCCTTCCCCAGCCTGCCAGCCCAGGGCAGGTCCAGAAATGCCATCTGTTAGCTATGCTGCCTGTGGATGAGAGAGAGGAAACACAAGTGCTTCTTGGCCAGTCTTGCTGGTGTATCACTAGGTCATGTGCATCCCACGTCCACTGGGATCCAGGATCTAGGTCATGTGCATCCAATGTCCACTGGGATCCAGAATCTGGATTTGGGAACCTTAAGAAGCCACTTGATGCTCTATTCAAGTGCAGCTGAGCTGGTACCTAAGCCACAAGACAAAATCCTTCTCACTTTTCCCTCTTCTCTCCTCAAGCAGAAGGAACTTCTCCCCGTGGTCACGAGTGTCTCACTCAGGCCTATGGCAAGTCCTGTCTGGCTACTTCCAATGTTCACTCAAGGCCGGAGGGCTCTTCAGTCAGCTTGTGGTGAATGCTGAAAGCCCTGTGCCTCTCCCTTAAGGGCAGTATCCTCCTTTTGGCCCAGGATGGGCCCAAACATTTCATCCAGGAACCAAAGTCTAGAATGAGAAACCCAAGGGGTCCACTTAGTGCTCTGCTTCACTGTGGCCAAGCTGGTACCCAAGCTGCTTTATAGCAGAATGAAGCTTCCCTTTATTCTTCCCTTTCCTTTCCTCAAGCAGAAGGAATCCCTCTCCATGGCCACTACAGCTGGGGATGCTCTGGGTCACGCTTGAAGCCAGCACAGCAACGAGTCTCACCCAAGGCCCATGACACATCTGGCAAGAACTGATGCTTACTCAAGGCTCAAGGTTCATTAGTCAGCAGGTGTTGAATTCTGCCAGGACTGTGTTATTCCCCTCAAGGCAGCAGGTTCCCTTACGGCCCAGGATATGTCCAGAAATCTGGAGCTAGATCCTGAAATGGGGTCTTCAGGACTCTGCCTAGTGCCCTATTATACTGTTGTAGAGCTGGTATCCAAGTTACAAGACAAAGTCCTCTTGACTTTCCCTTCTCTTCTCCTCAAGCAGAAGGAAGGGGCAACTCCAGAGCTGTTAGCTATGCTGCCTGTGGTTGAGAGAGAGGAAACACAAGTGCTTCCTTGGCCACCTGAGATGGTGTATCACTAGGTCATGTGCATCCCATGTCCACTGGCTCCAAGCTCAGCCCAGCACCAGGACTTACCAAGGAATTTCAGTTATTGTGGCCTTGACTGCCTTTCAAATTTATTTAGAGCCCCAGAACCCTTTAGCATGCAATGGTAGTGCTAGCCAGAACTCAGCTTCTGGCTGCTGGGATGAACAATTCCCCTCTGGCTAGGGCTGGTCTAAATGCTCCTTACATGTGTGCCTGCCAATTTTTGCTCTGTGTTGCTTTCCATTGTTATAGGACAGCACTGATTTCCAATGCCAAGTCTGGCCGTCACTTTGCTCACCCTCTCTGAAGCACGCAGATTCTATGTGTCATGTGGCCAGTCGCTGCCACTGCCAGGGGATGGGTGAGGGATGATGCTGGCAATTCAAGATGTCTTTGCTTCCCTCTTTAGTACCTCTTTCCTTTATATGAGTTAAAAACCAGGTACTATAATTGCTCACCTGATTTTTGGTTCTTATGAGGGTGCATTCTTGTGTGGATAGTTGGTCAATGTGTTGTTCCCACTGGCAGGAGTACGGGGCGATCACTGGAGGGTTCTATTTGGCCATCTTGCTCCATTGCCTCTTCCCAATAGATCTTTGACCCACAGTCTCTGCAGCAACTGTCTCAAAATGGTGATGACTTGGTCAATGACTGACAGCTTCCCTAATTTTTGCTCATAGTACCAACATAGAACCAGAGAAGAACAAATATTATCTGCAAGCTAATCACATAGGATGTCCCACTTATAGTTAGGCTGCCTCCAAATTCCTCCATGCCAACAACCTCCAATCAGAACAGACTAGAAGTCTTCCCCCACCATACGCCTTGCTACAATGCTTTCCTGCTCCCTTACCCACTTTTGAGTCTGTGCCAAATCCAAGTGATGGGGCTGACTCCTTTGCTATATAGAAATTTCTGAATAAATAGCCTCTGCTTATTCACATTTGAGTGGTCTTCATTTATTTCCACAAATATTTGCAGAAAGTGGAGATTAATTTTATTTAGGATAAGCATTATTGTCAATTTACCAGGGTTAGTTCTGGGATTTGCCCATTCTTCCAATTAATAGTATGCTCTTTTACTCTCAAAAGTGTCCTTGGTGGAACAATAAATTACATGGGTACTATGATTTTAGGCAATTTATTCATTAGACAATGGGATTAACAGGCAAACTGATATTAAATAACTTGTCCTAGAGCAATGCTAGGTAACAAAGAGAAGTAGACTGGGCCATTAGGTAGCTAACTTCCTCTCTGATCTTAAAATCAATTGTCAGGTTAGAAGGACAGAAGTATTTTACCTTTTGTATCAGAGTTTTTCTGATTGAATTTCTAGCTTTAGTAAACAGGAGATGGGATTTTAAGGGTGTCCTCTTTTCCCCTTGAGGCATTCCTGCCACCCCTGCAGGATGATGCAATAGTTGCCATGGCAAATACTTCTCCCACGCTGCTGGAAGGCCTTCCCATAGCAGACTAACTTCTGTTCTGTTCTGTTTCTATTTTCCTTTTTTCTCTCTGTGTTACATTGTAAGTTACTCTTGAGTTTAGATTCAGACTATAACCTTCTCTCTAGCTTCTTTTTTTTTTTGAAAGCAATTTGTTGTCTGTCTCCTTTTCTGCAACCTACTATGCATATCCAGAGATAAGCCCTGGATGTGGAAAAGTGTGGCAGACAGAAGACACGACCAAAGAAAGCAAGGGCAGGGCTGGAATAAGTCAACTGAAAGCAGGGATTCTTAAATTTGCTAATCTCAAGTGCTCTGTTTTCCAATGAAAATATGAAGTTTTGTAATCTAAATGCCCAGTTTATGCAAATGCATGGATTTTCCCTGAAGAACAGCACATTTTATAATAGAGTAATATAGACTCAAGGGCTTCAAAGTGAGAAACACCTTGTTTTAAATTCATAAGTTTCAAGATACTAGAAACAATTTATGTGTTGCCCACCAAATAAACCTAACCTGGATCTTGACAGGTACAAAATATATATTTGTTCCCTGCATGTCTGATTGACTTGTGATCCACCATATATAAGTACCACGACCTTGGTAAGTTGTATCATTTCTCTGAGCCTCAATGTTTCCATGTGTAAAATAAGAAAAATAATGCCACTTTATAGGATTGCTGTATAATTTAAATGAGACAGAGTATGGGAAATTCCTAGCTGATCCCTACCATGCAGTACATATTTGATAGTTACTGTGATTATTATTTCTGTTGTTTTTGAAGAGATCATGTTTAGGAGGGTCCTACTGAAAAACATTTCAGTAAATACTTCCAACTAATATATTCTGATTATTTACACTTAGTTGAATCTCAAATTAGAGTACAACCTGCTTAACTGTCACTCATACTTGTACATTTTTAAAGTTTGGAGCATCTGCACTGTGCTAAGAATATTCCTGATTTCTGGTAGATTTCATACTGCTTTTTCAATGTTCTAACAACTCCTAATTATGAGAAGATTAATAAAAAAAAAATCTATGACTGTCTGTGGGTGTTATCTAATTCCAAGCCCTAGTCAGAGCAAATATGGCTATTTCAGTCTCATTACTAGAAAAGTAAAATAAGGATCTTTTGAAAATAGATATAACACGGATCTATTCCTCATAACTTACACAGTGACAAAAATTCTGAATGACAAATAGACTTCCTGAAAGTAGAAGGCTATTTTAATATATTTATGCACATATGCAGCTACACTTTAAATATATATAAATCTATATGCATTCATTAACAAAGATTTATTGAGCTCCTAAAAATACTGTTTGTTCCAGACACTATAGTAGGTATTGATTACATAGGGTGAAAAAAACAGACATCTTCCTTCTTGTGTGGAGTCAGCTTCCTTGCTCTTGCTCCTTTTTATCTTGTTACCTTGCATATAGTCATAAGCGCACACACACACGCGCACACGTACACACACACACACCTCCCACAAGCCGATATGCCAATCTGTGGATATCTATAAGTATATATGTACACATATAACCCAAATCTAGGTCTACATAATCTGAATTACAAGGAAAATTTGGCTGGAAAAAAATAACTAAACTGCATATTACTGAAAGAAACAATGGAGTTAGTAACCATGAGACTTTACTTCTTTACATATTTAATTATTTACTTTAAATCTATTTTTACTTTACTTTGTTTCAGATAGTATTTAAAGTAGACTCTACCAGATACAATGAACTCTCCATTTCCATTAGGGCAGTAAAGCCTAAGGGACAGTTGGGCAATGAATATGGCTTCCTGGTCAGTTTAGTTTTGCCAGAAGCACATCTGCATTGAAACTTGCCTATACTGACAGGGAATGACTGACACTTTAAAAACTGTGCTTCTATTTACACTACAAGTCCCCATACCACTTAGAATGTCTCATAATATGCTAGAAATCATGCCACGAGATTTTTAAAGCATTATTCTAATCTTTACAACCATCCTATATGGTAAGATCTTCATCTTAAAGATGAGACATGAAGTTTTTATAAACTCATGATACGTTGTATTAAAAATATGAATTTCACAATTGAGAGAGCATACTTATGTTTAGCATAATAGCAACACTTTTATAGTGTTTTGTAAGGAGTAAATTAAATAGTAAACACTTGGTATATGTTTGTAATCAGGGTAGGACCTAATTATTAAGACCAGAGCATAAACAGAAATAAAATGTTTGATTTGTTTGTTATTCTTCTCTTTTATAAATACCGACCAGCATTAAAATTTTAACTACAGTAAGTCCTCATATGTACATGACTTAAAAATATATATATATACACACAAAATATTTATAGGGTTTTGTGATTACTTTAGTTTGCATATCCAGGACCACATACAAGATATGCAAAAATATATGTGGCTCATTTTAAAGAATGCATAAACATATGCAGATCATTCTGAAATATATATAGGCATTAAGTTAATATACACTAAAATTCACTCTTATTATTACTGCATTTAAAATCTTAAGAGTTAATACTATTGCTCCGTGTTTTGAAAATGCTTGACTGAGCTTCACTTATTGGGAAACAAGTCATGGAATATGTGGATTTAGAAACTACATAATTATAAATTTTCTCTGGAGTGGTCCTCACTCACAGGTGGTAACCTTAAAAAGCTTATAATGTATCCTTTTAGAATAAACAATGTTAACAACTAAATGTTTTTTCTTATCTCTCAGGGTACAAATCCAGTTATGTTTACTTCTTCCTGATAGTACTTTTATCAGCCATTAAATATACAAAAGAAATCTAAGACGTAAAGTAAGTCACTGCCTCTAATGGGCCCCTCTGTTAGCATGACCTTTTTCTCAGTCCTTAAGAATGAAACCAGAACTTCATTTAATTCTAAACTTCAATAAGAGTGAGGTGCTGCAGTGTAATATTTAAAAAAAAAAAAAAAAAAAAAAAAAAAAAAAAAAGACTACATACATGCAGGAATTGTGGCTGGGCCTCCATCTTTAATGGACTCACATGTAAAGTAAATAGTGAGGGCTGAGAATAGAGATTAACAAAAAGGATTATTTAAGGTCCTTATCAAGCACATGATTTTATGTTTATGTGTTTACAGTCCCAGAACTACATGGCTGCAATGGTACATTGAGCGTTGTAAAATCTGTTCCTACAACCTAATACCAATTCAGACCTAAAGGTAATTTTTCCATTTGTCTTTACAACCAATTCCAAATTTAAAGTCACTAGTCTCCAAGGTTTTCTGTGAGCTGAAACTTCTTAGCCTCTTCAACTTTATTTCCTACCAGTTTCTCAAAGTGATTTCAGTTCTAGGAGGTTCATCTCCTCACTTACCCATTTTTAAAAACCTGGTCCATTATAATAATATCATAGTGATCATCCTGGCTGTAGTCTCACACCCATCTTTATATCTTTACATTGCCTCTACAATTACCTCTTTGAACAAACAAATTTGTTCATGTCATTTTCTGAGGTGAAACTGGGGGTGTTTCCTATAGTTCCTGGTCATCTGTTGGATAATATCCAAATGCTTACTGGGTCTCGGATTATTTCATTCCAACATTATTTCTCCAGCCATATCTTCTGCTAAAACACAATGACACAGTCAAGTCTAAAGTTCTCTGGAAGTGCAATCGATTCTCATATTTCTATTTTTTCATATGTAGTTGTCTCAGCCTGCAATACCCTTCCCTCTGCCTTTACTTGGCCAACTCCTTCTCATGCATTCCCCACTATGCCATACTGCAGGAGACATTAGGAGTAAGCCATAGCTATTCATCTTGAGAAACTTAATTTTAATTCAGCTCATCCATTTTTTAGCTTTGTAACTATGGACAATTTACTTAATCTCTGAAAATCTTATTCCCCTTATCAATAAAATAAAAATTATTATCTCCAATTTGCAGGGCAGTTGTGAATATTAAGTGGGATAATATAAATTTAGCACCTGGCATATGGTGTTCTTTTAATCATGTTCCATCCTACTTTATTTTCCATATTGCACACAATATGATGTCTCTAGAATGCAAAACTAATCATATTATTTCTTTGCTTAAAGTCCTTCAATGCATTCCTATTTCCACAGCCTACAAGGCTCTCCCTTCTTGTCCAATGCAGCCTTATTTCTCACCACTGCCCTTCTTCAATGCTTTGTTCCAGGCAGTTGAAATGCTTCAAGTTCCTCAATTGTACCAAATTTTCTCTCTCCTCTGGGCCTGAGTATGCTAAGGTATGCCTTAGTATACATTGTTCCCTCTTCCACAAACACCCTTTTCTATCATGCCTCTCTTTACATGTATCCTGTATGAACCATTATCACATTTGCCTTTCCACTTGATTTTATTGCTTTTCCCCTCACTATTAGGATTGGGATGTATGTCAGTCTCAGTCACGGTGACTCTTTAGTGCCCCACATAGCTCTTATTTGCAAATCTCTACCTACCTTAAGCCTACCCTTCCTATAATGAAAAGTTTAAGTCTCACCTGGACCTCTGCATTGGCCTCTCCTCTTTCTACTGTCTAGGTGCTTTCACCAACTGAGTCACAACACAGTATCTCTCTGTGATAAAATAGCAATAAGAGTTTCAAGAAGGGAAGATCAAGGAGCAATAATCAAGGGAGGCATCTTAAAGAATTAAAAAAAAAAAAAAAAAAAAACCCCTCACCTGGACATTAAAGAATGTACAGAATCAAGAAAAGTAGTGAGGAATTTCCAGTCAGGGCAAATAATATAATGGATGATGTTCCTTTTATTCATTCAGTGAATCTTTATTAAGCACTTACTCTGGACAAGACTGTGTTAGCAGCATATTACACACTAAGGTTGGTAAATAGATAGGCCTTATTGAGCAGAGGCTATAGGCAGGAATTCAGATTGAATAGATTTTGGTGGAACCTAATTACAAATGGCTGCAATCCCATCGGACATTGGTGTAGTCATACTCCAAACACTGGGGTGCCACCTTGACCTTTCTGATGCTTTACTTATTTTCTCGTGTATCGCCTAGACAGTCTCCCTATTAGGCTTCTAATTCCAAATGGATTGAGATTTTTCATATCTGTTTCATTCACTAATGTATCTTCACTTCGACTGTAATCAAGCACAGGGCACATAATTAATAAATATATGTTAGGCACTGTGCTAAGCCTAGGCACTATACTGCATAAAAATTTATTAGTTTATATGTCTCTTCTGTATTATACGAGGGTTGGCAAACATTTTCTGTAAAGGCCAGTTAGTAAATATTTCTGGTTTTGTGAGCCAGATGACTTCTGTCACGATTATCCTACTCTACCCTTGAAGCATGACAACAATCACAGATAATATGTAAATGATAGAAATTACTGCATTTCAATAAAACTTTGTTTACAAAAACAAATGGCAAGCTAGATTTGGCCTATGGACTGCAGCTTGCAGACCTCTGTTCTAGATTATACTCCTTGAGGGAAGAATATTATTTGTTTTACATTGCAGTAATTTACCCAAAGCCTGGTCCATAACAGTGCTCAATAATAAAAGCTCTAAGCTTTTATTCTGTGCCTGTCATTCTTTTAAGTAATTCACCTGTAATAGCATATTTAATATTCGTAACAAACCTATGCATCTGACTTTATTGTCCTTATTTACAGATGAGTAACCTTTGGCCAAGATAGGTTAAGTAACTGGCCCAAGATTACATGGTCAGTAAGTGGCAGAGCTGGAAATCTCAGAGCTGAACCTCAGAATTTGTGCTCTTAATCATATTTTATAGTCTCTCAATAAATTAGAATAAATTAACAGTTATAAGCAGAGGATTTTAGACTTCATGCAATATGACAGTGCTTCTCAAAGTTGTTCAGGGAATAAAACACTCAGAGAACTCTTATTAATATGTTTAATTTCATAAACCAGATCCAACAAAATCACCAACCGAAAACAAGACTATGATATATGTGGACAAAAAGAATCACAGATATAAATATCCCATGCTTTCTCAATAAATGAAGCTGCCTTACTGAACTTGTCTCTGGAATTTGTAAATATTTTCTACTTCTGTATGTTTGGTCATCTTCCAGCACTCTACTAGCTCACAGATACCAGATACCAAATATTCTTAAAATATTGATGAGGAAATAACTTACAAACGGGTGCATTATATCCATTAATTTATCTTTGGTTTGACAAATAGTAAAAGACATATAATTTGACCTTTGTCGAAGTATGCATTGGTACAACACCTGAAATTAAATTCTGAGGTTCCAAAACAGCACAGTATTAGAAGGCTTAACAGAGAATGGGAAGCACTGCATGTTTCCAGCAGAATAAGGGCCGGCAAGGAAAGTCCTGACCACCCAGCCAGGTATCAGCCTGTGGTTTACGATTTCAGACAGCTCTAAATCCCACCTGTCTCCATTTATCAGCATAGTTCTTCCTGTTCTAACTGATAAATAATTTTACAAACCCAGACATTTAAGTTGAGTTCTCTTTGACTCTGGCAATAACTCAAGCAAAGCAAAAAGCTGAACAATGTTTTAAAAAATCAACGTTGGGGGAATATCTGTATGAAAGCTCAAATAATGAGCTTTTCATGAGAGAGGCAATACCAAAATAAGAAAAAAAAAAAAGAAGGAAGCCCATACTTGGAGAGAATCTATCCGAAACATTACATTGGTATTGTTAGCGTTAGTCCGTTTACATATAGTATATGTAAATTATTCACAGTCCTGCCACTAGAGAAGTAAACAGTTCAGATTTGAATCAGGTCACATTTGAGCCTAAGTCGGCTACATATGAATACCCATTATTATTTCCCTACAACACAGTAGGTCTTGGCCAACATCACATGCTGAACCTATGTCATAATCGTGCGTCTATCTTCAACTTTCTAGGATATCATTTGGCTTTTCTGTGTTGTTAGTTCTTTATTTGTAAAATGAGAATAGTAGCTTTGGCCCTCTGCTCCAGAAGGCACTACATGTATTTGAAAAAAAGAAATATAACTCAGAGAATCACAAAACCTCAGCCTAAAAGTTAAATTACAGAACAATTTCTCCAACCAATAGATTAAAAAATGAGGGTTAGATAGGTTATTTGACTCACTCAAGGTCACAGAAAACATGCTACCATGTGAAGCATATGTTTCTAAAATAATTACACTTCAAAATAGTTGGTTTATTTCCCTGCAAGTTTAAAAGACAGTAGTCTTCAGAGAGGTAAATATATACAATCAGTTGCATTCTCAAGTCAGTGGCTCAAGGAAATAAAGAATAGTTTCATATGTCTTTGTAGTGAAGTTCATATATTAATTGTCCTCTTTCAAATGCATTGTAATTCAACATTAGTTGAATGTCCATTTTGTGCCAAAAGTGTCCTAAGCACTATGAATTAACTAATTTTACCCTTACAACAACCTTAAGGGAGAGACACAATTATGATTTTCATTTGACAGATGATGAACATAAAGATAAAATGGTTAAGTACCTGCCCAGGATCACATAGGACAGCACTCAAACCTAGACTTCCTGGCTCCAGAATCTGTGCTCTTATCCGTTACACCGTATTACCTCGATACTATACCACACCGTCTCAGTATATTTTGCTATATCATTACATGCTTGTTAATTATCACTTCATGGTTATAAATTGCTTTCATTTTCTTACCTCATTAATTGTATTTGCATCTATTTATAACTTAGTCCACATTATATGTGACATTTAAAGATAAAGTAGTGTTTTAGAAAACAAAAGAGCACTTTAATGGTTCATCCTTCAGTAATTTATATAGGGCCACTTCACATATCTTTATTCTGAGTGTATTCTCTCTGCCTAGAAGGCAGAAGCCAATTCTTCATAGGCCTAAATCAAATGCCACCTCCTCTTTGAAGTTTTCCTCACCATCTCAGGCAAAATGGGTTACTCCCTCCTCTGTAATCTCAAAGTGTTTTATCCATTTATTACATTGAGTTGTTTACAAATCTATCTCCTGCATCAGAAGAGTCCCTTGCATCTAGCACCAGGACTGGCAGAAAATTGGTGTTCTTTACTTCAGTGAGTGAGTGAATGTGTGTAAGTGTGTGTGTGTGTGTGTGTGTGTGTGTGTGTGTGTGTGTGTATTTTTTTTTTAAAAGAGCAAAGATTAGCAATTAAGACTCACGTGTATCATCTCTCACCATTGTCATGGTTGATTGCTGTGTCTGTGCAATTCTGGAAAGCCACATGCTAACAAAAGATACTATATTCACTGGTTTTGTGCCTTAGTTTCCTAATTGGAGACCTAAATACACTTGTGCATAAGGAGAATGAGGGTATTAGGTTTTGAAATGAGACAGATCAGTGTTTGAGTTCCAGTCGGCTTCCTAGTAGATGTCTGATGGTGGGATACTAATACTTATTTATTATTTTTGGGGTGTTATAAAAATAAATGAAAAAATGTAGAATTTGTTTAATATTATGTTTGAAGCATAGAATGTACCCAATATATTAGTAGTTATTAAGATTAGGACTGTTCTTTGAAAAAATTATGCAGTTGGCACATGCCATATCTTTCTTACTGGCTCTTTATTCATATATATTCCCTGCCCCACCCTGGCAAATTCCAGTTCTCTATTCCCAAGTCCAAGTTTGTTAGCCAAAGGAGCCACAGGACCAAATTCTAGGGAGAAAGAGTAGTTAGAGAATTACAGTCTATTGGAAAGCATTTCTATAGCTTACATGGAAGACCAGCTCTGTGATTATGTAACAGCATTTGCTGACTGTAGCATCCCATATGAACCCACAGTATTTATTTAGCTCCTTGGTCAAAAACTCTTTCTTGGAACATAGGGCTTCCAAATTTGCCTCTGGGTTGTTTGTGCTTGGCTCCAGTAAAAGGCTAAGTAAACATTAAGCTAATAAGCTGTGATATTTCAATCACCATTATTTCCAGTCCCCAAAGTTAGCTCAGTATACAGCCAGAAAGACACAGATGTGTCTTAGAGGAAGTAGGAATTCCACATCAATAAAACACCAGAGTCATATAACAGAGTAAAACTCTGGTGGGAGTACTCTTTTGGGAGTTCTGCCGGCTGTCCAATCCAAGCATCATTAAATGGCCCTGCCTTGCCTACAGAATTTCAGTGGCCAATATTTAGGTCACTGTAAAATAAAAGTATTCTTAGCTACAGAGATATACTACTTGCCAGCTACAAACCCTGACAATTCCTAAAAGACATCCATGGTTCTCTATAACTGACCACAGACCCAAGCTTCAGGCACTGGTTCCAGAAGAACTTTGCCTGACCATAAACATAGGTTGAATTTCAGTTTGACCATAACACACTTCTTAGACTTGATTGTCATATCTGGCATCTGGATCCTTTGGACAGCACTACAGGTAGGCACCTACTCATACCTGGCTCTTGCTGCTGAGGCTGGTTCATTAGAGAGGCTTCCCACCAGAGACAAAATTATATATAGCCTGACTTTGCTTTAATGCTCAGAAACTTTTGCTTCACAAATGCAAATGATGGATTCTAAATGAATCAAGGGTCTATTTCTATTTCTAGGATTTTCATGGGCTTGGAGACTTCACATGGAATCTCAATGGTGATTGCTTTTGGGTAATATTTCCATCCAGACATCTAAAAATGCTACATAACGTTAAAACTCTCCACAGAATGATTCAAGGCAATGAAGGTATAATAATTACTTAATGCTCAACTCTATGATGAATGTTCTAGGGGCTCAGAAGCTGTATAGAGAGAAAATATAAAACAGAGCCCCTTTCCTGTTTTAATTGGGTGAAAGGACATGCATATACAGTACTTGGCAAACATCTTCTAGAGCATTTACACTTGTTTGTAATTATTTGTCTTTGTATCTGTTTCTTCAAGAGTGCTATGACTTATTGGATACAAGACCTGAGTCTTTTCCTTCCGCAGATCCCTAAAGCTTAGCACAGTGCCTAGTACCATGTTAGTTAAAAAATAAAATAAAATAATTGTAATATCTGTAGTAAGGTGGTATAAATAAGAGGTAAACATAATATATCATATTGATGTTCAGAGGAGGGAGATAAAATTAATTGATCACATATTTAATTGTGACTATAATATTAATTAGTCACAAAGGACCACAGAAAAGGCTAACTTGATTTACATGTGAAAGAAAAGGTCAACCTTGTATACACAGAAAAAATATGAGTTGGATGTTCTCTTGGGCATGGGAGAAATACAGAACAAAAACAGGTAGAAATGTACATAGATGATGAGGAAAAAGAGACTGGTTAGTAAAGGCTTAGAAATTAGTGAGTTTAAAGATTGGTTCTGAGGGAGTGGTAATTCTGAAATATTTTCAAGGGGAAAGAGTAAGAACTGGCATTTAATAAATATCTACTATGTTCCAGGTCTTTGCAAGGTATTTTGCATATAGCATCTCATTTTAAAGAAAAATATTATTGTACATAGTTAACAGATGAAGACACTAAACTTAGAGAAAATAGCTTCTCTAAGGACATGGTGAGTGAATGGCAAAGTGGGGATTTGAACCTACTTCTACTGAACTCGTGTTCTTTTTATTCCTCATAGTGTCTTTTACTCATCCATAAAGGTGAAAGGTCTTCCCCTTGGGTCCGACACTATTTACGAATCATCCTGGTTTACTCCAAATCCTGCATCTACTGTAAATGAAATAAAGGAATATTTAATGCTAGTTTTTCCCCTTCACACAGAAATAAACAATTTTCTCTAAACTCCAACTCCCCTTATATTTGAATATAATTCTCTCATTTATGTATCTAACAAATGTAAATTCTTTTAACTTTTTTTTTTGTTTTTGAGATGGAGTCTGGTTCTGTCACCTAGGCTGGAGTGCAGTGGCATGATCTCAGCTCACTGCAACCTCCACCTCCTGGGTTCAAGGGGTTCTCCTACCTCAGCCTCCCGAGTAACTGGGACTACAGGCACACACCACCATGCCTGGCTAATTTCTTTTGTATTTTTAATAGAGATGAGGTTTCACCGTGTTGCCCAGGTTGGTCTTGAACTCCTGAGCTTGGGCAATCCACCTGCCTTGGCCTCCCAAGTAAAATTTCTTTAAAGGACATAAGCTTCATTTCTTTATTCATTATCTTTTCTTTTCACTCCTAAAAAAGGTCTTATAGTAAATATTGATTTTTGATGATGATGATGATAGTGATGATAATGACAATAGTAACTAGGACAATGAAAACACTTTGAAGTTTTTCATTGTTCACCAAACTTTGCAGAGTCCCTGATGCATAATACACTGGAGCTCTGGGCTGATAAATACAGTCCTCTAATAAGTTGAGGTTCCTCTCAGGTCAGATATAACTAGCACATGTAATATTTATAAAGCAATGTTTCCCCTGTTGAGAATCTGCTCTGTAGTTTTGGTGATAGATACATTGAAATGGGACTTTGCACAACAGTGTGGGGAGTAGGCGCAGGCTCTATGCTTCCTTAATTGGCTGGAGATGAGTAAAGCCTTTATATAGGACTTCAGTGGTCTTCTGCTTGGTTGATGCCCATCACATGATCTGCACAAGCTCAGAATTTTCATCATGGGTCTTTGAACTGAACATATAATTGATAGTAGAGGTGGGTAAAAATTCCAATACAGGGTATCATACCAGTGTAGCTCATGCCTGACCTACCCCACCTCCCTATCTTATTATTAAAGCTATTTGTAGCAAAAATACATGGTGTAAATACAAAGCAGACTGATCAACCCAGCACAATGCCTCAGTCTCAGCATGCAACCATGATCCTACATATAGGCCCAACCTTTCTCCTGTATCCAATTTACTTTTCATTCTGGATTTTGCTTAGCTATTGTCCCTACCTCCAACTTATATCCTAAGAATGGTATATGTGTGTGCATGTGTGTGTGTGTATGCACTAAGATGCTTTCTAAGCACTTGTTTGTTCATTAGTCCATTCATCCATTCACCATCATTTATGAAACTCCTGTTGTGTGTCAAAAATACTGTTAAATGATAAGGACATAAATGTTAATACAACAAAACTGGAAAATCTCTAAATATGCTCCCCAACCCAAGCAACTTTTGCTTAAAGGCAGTTTTTCAAGCACTATGCATAAGTATAATGACATAAGTAAAATGACAGACAAAAGTAAAGGGTCTGTATCTGAAACTGAAGAAAGGAGTCCTGCCCATGCCCACCTCATGCCCAGCCTAATTTCCAATCACATCCTCCTAAAACACTTTTGTCCAACTAATCCCTCCTCAGTCTCACCCCAGTCCCACTCCCACTGCCATCTCTGCTCTAACAGCCCCTGCCACTGACAAGGGTGCTATAAACTTTAGATGGAGGAAACAAATGAACAGACAAATTGAGAACAACAATAATTTACATTTCCAACTTAGATTATGAACCCTCACAATGGCAATGGCAACTGCCCAGGCCCCACAATGTGCTAGGCACATACATGGTGCTTTACAATCATCATCTCACACAATCCTTAACTACCATTTACAGATGGCATATTGTTGTCTTGATCTCATAGAAAAGAAAACTGAAACTCCACGAAGCAGAGCAACTTGTTCCAGATTACACAGGTAATAGAGACAGAGCCAGACTGGAACCCAAGCTGTTGGACTCTTCTATTGCCATCAGCAAACTAGGGGTAAAGAACTCTGTGATATAATGAAACACTATCAGACAGATTGTGATTTCAATTTCTATTCCACCTTTTATTAGGTGGGTAACCATATACCAATTACTTAGCTTTCCTCACTCTCAGTTTCCTAATATTAAAAAAAAAAGATACTAAAATATAAAATTTATATATTCACTATGAAGATCACCTGAAATCTTATGTGAGGCTTATTGACTGCAAAGGCCTTGTCTTTTAATTGATGTGTTCATGTCCCTAGCACAATGCCAGGCAAACATTTCAATAAATATTTGACAAGAAATACCATACTGCTTAGCCCAGTGCAAAGCACACAGGATGTGCTCACTAAATACTCTCTCCTTGAATCCACAGAATTTCCTTTACAAAAATATCTTAGAGTTACCTGTTTCAATACTCCTCATCATATGGCAAAAGAAATAGCAGTAGTAGTGATAAAAAGTTGAAAGAATGTGGGAAAGCTAGCTAAAGATACTTCTATCTCTTTCTTTAATGCTGGGTATTCAAAGCTAAGTATTCTAGCAGCTGATAACTTATTTCCCCCAAAATGCAAAGAGGAGGGGTAAAAATAATGTGTTTCAACTAAAATTGCCTTATCCCATAAGACTCTCTTAAAGTAGTTAGAGAGGCTCATTGTCTTTTATCCCTTACCTTCTAAATATTCTCTATAGTAAATTGCAATGGCTCCCATAATAACATGCCACAAGACTCTAGAAGAGCATTGCAGGACCATTTCTCAGCAAAAAAGTCAAATGTCTAATTATCTTTCACAACTAAATAATTTCAGGATCTCATAAAATACGTTTTGAGAGCCTTTAAGTAACGTGCTGCTGACATAATGTACCGCTGACATACTTAAAGGATGTGTCTATGGTAACATATACCTATTATTGGAAACTTCTAACTCCCACATTAATTTTTGAGGATTCAGTCACAGAATCAAATCGGAGGGAAAAATATCTGCGCTATATTGTAATTTCAGAACAAAGACAAACATGAAGCATTTTGCCCAAGGCCTCATCAGAGAGAGAGCTGCAAGGGAACAAATTCCTGAGAATAACCCATTTGCCCACTCTACATCCCGCCTCCTGGCTGTTTCAGTAAGGCAGCTGCAGAGGAACTCTGATACATTAACTCTTCCAGAGACAGCCTACATTATTATAATCCTTTTTTCATTTAGATTAAAAACGCATTTGTATGAAAGTGGAAAATGTGAATTTTTAAAAAGACAAGAGGATGGCTATAGTTAACAGCTTAATTTCAGGATCACCTTGGAGATATATATTCAGATGATTCATATGAAGGCATATTGCACGCATGTCTACACTTAACACAATTTATACACAAAATAAGTGCTCAATAAAAGGCATCCATTGTCAAGCTCATGATCATCATCATCATTACAATCTTTCCTACATCTGAGTTGCTTACTCTGCAGATAACTTGGCATCAGAGAATATCTGAACTGAAGGAAAACTTCAAACTCACCTGACCCAAGTCCCTGACTTTACACAGGAGAAATGGGAGGATGTCTGGTGAAGGTTAGCCAGTAAGGTAATAGAATCTTTTAGAACTAGGACCTCTGCTCTCTTCATACCTCGAAGCTGCATTAATTAAAATATATCTATTTTGTAAATATATATTTCCAATGAATAAAGCTAACTGTATTACCAGTCAAAGCTTTCTGGAATCACTCTTGGGAAACATGGCTATAAAAATAAGAAAAAAAATTAAGACAGTCTAACTTCATTATTAATTTATAATTCAAAGAAAAGATCAGTGTATAATATACTTGTTCATTTTCCCTCCTCTGGCATATATCAGCAAAAAAACAGAAAAGTATTTGATTGGAAATCACCTTTGTGACCTCTTTGACTTGCCTATTAAAATAAAATTCATATACAACGTTCAGGTCAATTTCCAAATAATATCTGATCCTTGGCATTCTTATTGAATTTCTTCTGCTAAGGAGCATTAGTAATTAGGTTAACTGATCTTTGAAATTTAATTCTGCCACTACTCGTAAACAATATTCATTACCACCATTAAATTTTAATTAATAAATACACTGACAATGATGAAAAAGCCATAGTGTAGTCACTAAGTCCAATTTCATTTTCATCTATTCCATACCCCAAAATAGTCATTTCTAACTCTTAAATGAAATGGAGGTCCTATAATATTGTTTGCTTTGCTATATGTGGAGCAAATAAAGTACAAGGCAACATCCCTATGTCATTAACATGTCAGAGTTTGTTTTTTCATTCAGTAAGTATTAAGTGAATATTAAATGTGCAGGCACCGATTTAAGACTTTTCATGAACTAAGTTTATTGCACTTAGTCTTTACATAATTTATGTGGGGTAAGTAAAATTATACCTATTGCAGATGCAAAAAAAGAAGCTTAGGTTAATAGCAGATATAGGAGCCTGCCCCAGGTCTTTCTGATTTTAAAATTAATGTAGAGATAGGCATTTAAACCAAAAATGAAATATAATATAACCAAGAGTATGATAAATAGATACATGAACAAAATATACAAGAATACACAGAAACACATATACAGAGTGTGATTATCAAATGGTTAGAAAATTATTTTTATATCCATGTCCTCAGCTGGCCCAAATAATTCATAATTATCCTTGGAAGGAAACTTTGACATGTATATTTTGATATTATTTATACAGTAAATTTTGAGCACTATGTATATTATTGTATAAGTAGGTCATAAGATGTCTAAATGTTTCATAAATTGTAGTACTGCACTTACTACTGTAGGATAAATTCTGCAAGTTTTCCTAGTACGTTCTGTATCACAGCATCTTGGGAAAATATTAAGCCAAATTTTATCCAACATAGCAGTAAATGAGTTCGGTGAGACCTAGGGTCAGACTTCTGGATCTCCCAGTGGCTGGGTTTTTTTTTCTTTTTTTTTTTTGGGGGGGGGGGATACAGTTTTAAACTAGAAAAATTTATGATATCAAATGTTCTCTTTAGATTGTACCCTCCACTTGGGAAGAGGTGCCATCACAGAAGTAAGGACACAATATCCTTACTGAAGTGAAGAAATAGAGACTTGGTGAACACCAAACACAAGAGACTAATATCTGAAGACAGAAACTGTGCAGGACTTAAATGACCCAATTCAGAGGCATTCAAGTGCTATGAATGAGGGGTCATCAAGACTAAAAGAATTTATAAAATTAAATACCTTTAATTTCTCCATTTTGTTCATGTGTTAACTTCTATTTCTTCTCAGTAATCAGCAACAAAACCTTAAAAGGAAATGGGTCTATGGAAAGTGAAAATCAGAAAAACTGCATTCCATTCCACAGACAGCCTTGTGAGGAGATGCACTTCAATTACTAGATGTAGTCTCTCCAGCTACTAAAGGTAAGGAAAATATGCTAAGAGTCTGGAATCTGCAGCAAAATTAAATAGGAGAACATGGGGAGATTGGTGCCTAAGAAAGGGCCTCTTATCTGAAATCTGGAAAGAAACATAGGAAATTTCCTATGCTGTTATCCTCTGCCTCAATTAACCTGGCCCAGGAAAGTTACAAGTCTTCTAAATAAGGCAGAACTCAGTTTAAATTCACTTTTTAAAGTTTCTGTGCATACTACCAAACTGGGATAATATATCTTCTTTGAAGGACTTGGAGAAATATTAGTTTGTTAATTCAATATGTGTTTAATGAATAAAGCACATGTTTGGTATTTATTAGTGAGGCAGATAATAGGTGTATGTTGTATATTATCTAGTAGCAAGAGTAAAGGTTACTCTCTTTCATCATAATTAGCTTAAAGCTGGAAATGGTAGTAGATCTATCTATCTATCTACCATGTATCTCTCACTCTATCTATCTGTCTATCTGTATATCTATATCACAGTGTGTGCATTAGCAACAAACCCCAGTAAGTATTATAGTTCAGATAAAAATGAAGCCATTCTGATTGCAGCAGGAACTGGGCCAGAACCCAGTAGCTTAACCATCTCTCTCACATAATATGTTTCCTGAGGCACCAGAACAGAACCCTAGAACTCATGGGGCCATGATTCAAAACCATCACAGAAAGCAATAGTTATTATTTCCTGAGAGGCAAAAACATGACTTGAGTAGTCCTATCAAATGAATAGTTGGAAAGTATTATAAAAGAGGGATTGGAAGATGAATCTATTGGTGGCAGGAAGACCATCTGGGAGGCTTTGGCATATTCTTGGCATGTGATGAGGAAAGACAGCATTGAGAACTGAAATTGAAAGATATTTTTAGAAAGGCAACTTTGGTGATAGACACTACGTATGGTTAATTATAATTTTATCTTAATGAAAAATTGGGATCATGCATGGTCTTTCCAAAGATTTATGTGCCCATGTATAAATGAAGGATATAAAATCAGAAATTGGAAAGAACATCACATTTTGGGCATTTCTGAGACTTTCTACAGTACACGGGAAAACAAATAATTGTAAAGATTCTGAAAGTATGGAACATGGGATCATCAAATATACAGAGATAAAAGAGAAGCTAAGATTTCTAGCCTAACAGACTGGAAACCCAGTAATTAAACTGAGGGAGATAGAAAAATAGAAGAGAGAAATGGTTTGCCCTCCATTGGTCTGGGATGCAATAACTCTGAGGTGATGGCAGGACCTAGTGAGCCAAAATGCCTATAGGCAACTAGAAGTACACATTGGTAGAACAAAATAAAAACATCATTTTAAATAACTTCCAAAGAAATCAACAGATTATAAACAAATTGCTCGTAATTCCAGCTCAATGTTTTTAAGAAGGCAAGCAATACTTTCTTACTGTAGTATAGAAATTACAAAATCTTGAACCATACTTGGTTTTATGAAGAATGAGGCAACTGTTGGGAATACATCTTTAAAACTTTAAAAAACAGGAATTGGAAAGGTCATTTCATAAATGAAATATGCTGGTTGCCAGTGAAAAATTACTCCCTAAGAAATGGATAATCCACAAGCTCTGGAAAGGTCAGAAAGACTGCCAAGGTAGCCCTGATAGAAGAGACTAAAAAATAAACACAAAATGAATGAAAGTTGTTCTTTGGGGAAGGTGCTGACAAATATACTCAAGCAGGAAACTCACCAAAAGTAATTTTCTCTTATACCAAGAGAAATGTGGCTGATAGAAAATGTGTTGCTGTATTGTGATTTAATTCAATTTTGTTTCACAGAAGAGATAGAGAAAAAGTTGGACCTTTATTTTAGTATTATTTTTTAAATTCATAATATGGCAAATGACCCCTTGAGTGAATCTTACTTGAAGAACATGATATACCTGCACATAATTAAGATAAAAAACTGAGGAGTCAGATCATTTTGACTTCCTTCTAATGTTACATTTCCATGATTGGAAAAACCCTCAAAGCAATTCTCACAGACTGAAAATTGCATAACCTGGAAAAATCACACAATGAGTACATTTTTGCAATCATTAAACTTGTTGTTTCAGTAAACAACATATAAACTGATCAGCTATATTCATTTTAAATATATTTTCTAAGAAAATAAGCTTCTAAAAGGTGCTATTCTTCAGAATGAGCAATCTGTATTTCAGTGGAATAACCTAGAAAAGCCAGTCAATGGAAACCATATCGTTAGAAATGATCAAAGAAGCAACTTTTAGACAATCATGTTAAAGAACTAAAAAGAGGTATATGCAAACATTTATATGAATAGAAGTTTATAAAACTTTATTTATAATAACCAAATGTAAATATTCTAAATGTTCAAAAAAGGGAACCAATTAGTCATAAGACATCCATGTAGTTAAATACAAAGCAGTCATTAAAATCATTTTTAGAATAAAATGATATAGGACAAAATTCATAAGATAAAATGTTTATAATGTTATATTTAGCATAATGCATATTTTGTAATAAATATTTCTGTATATGTATATGTACATGTGTGCATTGAAGAGAATGGGGGAGAATATAACAGAATAATAACAGAGGTAACTTCTGTGTGGAGAGTGGTTCTTAACTTTTGGGAAGTCAGATGCTTCCTTGAGTGCATAATGAAAGCCATGAACTCTTGCAAGGTCAGTATACCTAAAACTTGCCTAAAGAATAAAAAGTCATTATGTATCCCTTCGAGTCTCTCCATGAACTCCAATCCAGGATGAGCCTTTGAGGGTAATGGTATAAACATTTTTGTTTTAGTTTCTGTACTTCTGTATGTTAAGAACAATTATATTGAAATGTACGTTACTTATGAGAAATTAACCAAAAATGATTTTTGAATACTATGGTAGAATTTTATACATGTTAAAATGTTTGAAAGTAATTTTCTCAGCTATTTCTCAGTGCTAGCCAGCAAATTATTGTATCTTTTGTTTCATACGTGGGAAAATTAAGGGAGAGAACAATTTTCTGATTTATTATGGCTACCCAACATGTGAGTGGCAGAACTGAGATTACAACATATTCCTTCTAGGCTCTGATTAGCCTATAGAGTTGCAATAACTACAAAATGTCATAATTTTAAGTGCAATTTAACTTTTTTTTTTTTTTTGAGACGGAGTCTCGCTCTGTAGCCCAGGCTGGAGTGCAGTGGCCGGATCTCAGCTCACTGCAAGCTCCGCCTCCCGGGTTCACGCCATTCTCCGGCCTCAGCCTCCCCAGTAGCTGGGACTACAGGCCTCGCCCGGCTAGTTTTTTGTATTTCTTAGTAGAGACGGGGTTTCACCGTGTTAGCCAGGATGGTCTCGATCTCCTGACCTCGTGATCCACCTGTCTCGGCCTCCCAAAGTGCTGGGATTACAGGCTTGAGCCACCGCGCCCGGCCAACATTTTTAAAAACATGTTTTACCTTTCATCTTTAGTTCTTTCGGAAAAATAGTTCTCTGCTGGAGCAAGACTCTAATGTGTGTAGAGCAGTATATATACAGTAATTGCTTCAGTTGAAAGCCTCCCTACTTAAAGCCTAGAAATCAAAAACTCAAAGGAAACTTTATTCTTCACTTGCAAACAAACAAACAAAAAAAGTACAGAATTGTCTTCCCTCCTTTGTTCTAATTTAAAACAAGCTAGATTACCCATAATACCTTAATAACATTTGGCTCATGAATCAAAGTTATTTAAGATTCCTTAGGGAGCACTGTCAAGAAAGAACTGAAATTCAGTGGCCTTTGCTGCTCGGCCTCTGCTCTAGTATCTAAAGTGACCATAGTGATGTGACCTCCAGCCATGGCCAGCAATGTCTGGGGCTAGTGGCTGGGAGTGCTGTATCTGAGACCATTGCTTATGTCTGCTTCCTACCACTGAATCCTGGCTTATCTCCTCACCAAAACCAGAGATGCTCTCATTCTCTTCTCTATATCTTCTAGAAATTCATATGAGGAATGTATTAAGCAAAATTCCAGAGAAAAATCTTTTTTGGAAAATCTCCATCAATGATAAAAGCTTCCACTCTGGGACTCCATGTTGGGAGTTCCATTTATTTTTCCTTGTTCCCCAAAGAACACAAAAGAAACTGTCATTTTGTAAAATATCTTTTCTTTTTCCTTGAGAGACAAGAAAAATGAGCTGTCTCTAGAGAAATATATCTTATGTCATGCCGAAATCTGTATTTATTCAGATTCAGATGTACCAATAAGAAAAGACACATGCACATATATGTTTATTGCAGCACTGTTTACAATACCAAAGACTTGGAACCAACCCAAATGCCCATCAATGATAGACTGGATAAAGAGAATGTGGCACATATACACCATGGAATATTATGCAGCCATAAAAAAAAACAGATGAGTTCATGTCCTTTGCAGGGACATGGATGAAGCTGGAAACCATCATTCTCAGCAAATTAACACAGGAACAAAAAACCAAACACCGCATGTTCTCACTTATAAGTGGGAGTTAAACAATGAGCACACATGGACACAGGGAAGGGAACATCACATAATGGGGTCTGTTGGGGGGTGGGGGGCTAGGAGAGGGATAGTGTTAGGAGAAATACCTAATGTAGATGATAGCTTGATGGGTGCAGCAAACCACCATGGCACGTGTATACCCATGTAACAAACCTGCACATTCTGCACATGTATCCCAGAACTTACAGTGTAATAAAAAAAGGAAAAAATAAATATACCTGCTTTCTATTCCCTCTGAACAATACTAAGCCAAATTTTAAAGTAGTTGAAGATAATCTCACCAGTTTTTCTTTCAGAACTTCCCTCATCCCATCTGAATACTGTCTCTATTCCTCTTTCTTTTCTCCCTACCCTAAAGACTGATACATCTCCAGATGCTCAAGGATTCCATCTGTCATTCATTCTTTCAGTATATTTTTATTGGGTGTTCCTGTCTTAGTCCATTTGGGCTGCCATAACAAAATACTATAAATTGGGTTGCTTATAATCAACAATCATTTGTTTCCCACAGTTCTGGAGGCTGCCAAGTCTAAGATGAGGACTCCAGCAGATGTGATGCTGAGGCTTGCTTCCTTATAAATGGCTGTCTTCCCACTGTAACCTCACATAGCAATAGAGGTGAAACACCTCTCAAAGCCTCCATTTCCTAATTGCATCCCTTTAGGGTTAGGACTTCAACATATGAATTTGGGGCACAAGCATTCAGATCACAGCAGCTTCCTATGTGCCAGGTACTGAGATTGAGAAACACCTAACTTCCACCAAAATACTCCTCTTTATTTTCACATTTATTTTTTAAATTAAAGTTTTAAGAATCCTATTTAGCAAAATAGTAGTTATCAATTGTGGTATATTAACCATAGCAGGGAAACTTATTAGAGGATACAGAACAGAGACCTTCAGGCTTTCTGGAGGAGTCTACCAACTCTGCCATAATCTATTTTCAATACTTATTAAATATTTAAGATGCATGAGAATTGTAACTCACTAGATTTTAAACTCCTTGGGGTGTAAGGAAGCTTTTTTTAGGGATTAACTGTCAGAGTATCTGATGCTATGGTGATCCAAGACCTAAAAGATGAAGTGATGATGAATTGAAAGCATTCTGCTAAGTAACATAAGAGTACAAAGATGGCAGTATTTTAGATAAATTTACTGTTCATTCCCAACGTTTGCCATTTTTACATACAATAAACATAGCAAAAAATGTGTCATTTGTTGACTTTAACAGGAAAAAGAAAATGAGAAGCACAGAGGCAAGAAAATTTGAGCTATGCTTAGCAAACAGTATGTAATCAAGCTAGATATGTAATGTTTCTCATAAAGGAGATAGAGAGATAAGGATGAAAAAGTAGGATGATGCATTAAAAATCTGCTTTAAAATTTATGTAACATTTATGAATACATTGTGAGTTATGCTAATAAAATTTGAGATTAGATTTTACGCACTTAAGATAAAAAAAAAACTATTCTGGAGAAATGAAAATTGTAGAACCAGAAGCTTACGGAAGATAGGAGAAAATAAGTCCTTTTCCTCTCAATTTCAATTGCAGGCAAATAAGATTTTTTTACATAAGAATAACTGTTGAGATTTTAAAATGTCAAATATAGATTCATTTGCAGACAGAGAGACATAAAAATTAGAATGACTCCTGGATAATTTTTTTTTCAGTGTGCTAATCAGTTTAAAAGGTTAATTCTTTGATGGTATCAAAAGCCCTACGGTCATGTTAAATGACCTAGAGAAAACTTCAAAATCAGCCCAATACTATATATTATAATTTCCACTGTTAAATTTTTTTCTGTTGTACTGAATAAATTAAGGAAGTCAAAAAAGCTTTTGGCTTTGTGATAAAATGTAGGCGAGACACTAAAGGAAGAATGTAGGAGGGAATGTCTACTAGAGAGAAAATAAAACCCCCAAAGAACCAAGGGAGAATTTATATTTCTAAGGCACTTTGCCTCTTGCTATATAGTAGCTCAGACAAACACTAAAAATAAACCTATGTTTAAGAGGAAAGAAAGCCTTTCTTGCTCCCTGGTACTTATGACTCAGAGGGGGGAAAAACCTAAAATTTCAGATGCCATACAACACACACACACAGTTTTAAATTATTATCACCCTCTAATCAATCATTTCCTAAAACACTTCTTAACTTGTGCTTCTTATGCAATGAGCCCGTATGTTATTAAATGAACGGAATAGAGCCTCATTGAAGACCACAAGACTTCCGAGGCCTCGGGGTCATTTGGGTTGTGTTCCCAATAGGCTCTGAAGGAATTGTTTTACATTTGCATAATAATGTAGTCTTTCCTATAGAAAAACTGAGTCTTTTAATACACTTTTCCCAACACTCTGATTAAGTTAGAGATCAAGCAGTTGAGCTAAAACAGCAATATATGTTGATGTCAGTTTTGAAGGGAGCTGGTGTTGTCTATTACAAGTTGTTTCTAAGTTGCCTTTCTTGATGACTCCTTCTTTGCTTTGTGGTAATTTACATTAATTCATGGAACAGCTGAAAGGACTCCTTGAGTGATTCAAACAAGAAACTTTTACAGCAAAATGGTAACTTTCCAATCCCAAATATGCAAATATGGCATCTACTCTCGTGGTTAAACACTTAACACTAACAGAAGGTGCTACCTGTCTCAGAAGACAACCTATTGCTTTTAATGGGCCACTCTGTCAAGTGTTCTCCCTAATATTAAATCAAAAGCTGCCTTCCTACAACTTCCTGCTCTAAATTTCTTAAATTACATCACTCACTTTCCCTCATGCTATCCCTCAAACATTTAAAAATAGTTCCTCCAGACCCTCTTAAATCTTTCTCTCTTCCAGCTTGTTGAGACTGCAAACTCAGCAGGCAGACTGCCTGGGTTCGGTTTTTAGTCCCATTGTCCATTGTATTCTAGCTGTGACCTTTGGCCAGTCTAAGCCTTAGTTGTTGTTTTTTTTTCTTTTTTCTTTTTTTTTTTTTTTTTTGAGATGGAGTTTTGCTCTTTTCGTTCAGGCTGGAGGGCAGTGGCTGCGATCTCAGCTCACTGCAACCTCCTCCTCCCAGGTTCAAGCCATTCTCCTGCCTCAGCCTCTCTAGTAGCTGGGATTACAGGTGCGTGCCACCACACCCACCTAATTGTTTTGTATTTTTAGTAGAGACAGGGTTTCGCCACGTTTGCCAGGCTGGTCTCAAACTCCTGACCTCAGGTGATCTGTGTGCCTTGGCCTCCCAAAGTGCTGAGATTACAGGTGTGAGCCACTGCACCTGGCCTAAGCCTCAGTTTAAAATTTTTAATCATAGTGCTACTAGAATATCTTTTTAATAATATTGTCATGAGAACTGAGAATTAAATCAGAGAGTGCAGGAAGTGTCTGTATTGTAGTAAGCATGCAGCAAATGGCTTCCTACGTCCCTCGTGAAATATAGCTTCTGGAGCCCTGGCCAGCAGGTATTTCGTTGTCCAGATGCACTCATGTCTGTCAGTCTCTCTCTCTTAATACATGGGGTTAGGAATAGAAGAAGAGAAAGGTCAGCTAAAGGTAATCAGAGTTATGATTTAAAATTAAAGTGCATTATTAATTTCAATATCAATGAGGATTCACATCGATACAAAATGGTTTGAGGAAAATGTCTTATACTTCTTTGCATTTCTAGCTTAGATTATGAAAAAAAATAGTTATCAATAAATGAGATTAGAAAAGGGCTGCATAGTAAATATTTTAGGCTTTGCAAGTCGTATGGTCTCCATTGCAAATACTCAACTCTGCTGTTGTAGTACAAAGTGGCCATACGTAATATGTAAATAGATTCTTAGGGTTGTATTCCATGAATACTTAATTTATAGATACTGAAATTTGAATCATGTATAATTTTCATATGTCATGAAATATCCTATTTTGTGTTTTTTCCCAACCATTTAAACAATAAAAGTCATTCTTAGCTTGCAGATTTAAAGAAGTACAGCAAGCTGTATTTGGCCCACTAGCCATTGTTTGTTTACTTACTATTTAAGATGAAAGTAGATAGTCCCATTTATCATCTGCATTCAACTACAGAAATTATACAGATACTGTTCTCCCAAACAGACCAAAGGAAGTAGGAGGGGGAAAGCCAAGGGTGCATGTTGGTCCAAGGCAGAACTTAACTAGGCAGTTAGAAATGAAAAATTTATTTGAAAGGGAGAAGAAAATGTGATTCACACAAGATTATCCTTGTATAGGTGTTCTTTTTTTTTTTATTCTACTTCATTTGTTTGCTTTAGTTGTCGATCTTTTCTAGAGGTGAAATAGCTTTTTTGCCATTGAACTTACTGGCATATGATGGTATTAATAGTGAAGAATTTGGAAACTGGAATCTTCAAGCCGTTTTGAATCCCAGTTCAGTCAGTTATTATTAATGTGATTTTAGGTAATTTAGTTAACTTTCTAAATGTCCTCATCTGTAGAATGGCCATAATAATAGAGCCTACCACTGGGTTGTAATATAAATAATTAAGATAAAACATCTAGAATGGTTAGCATACTATAAGTCCCACAGTAAGGCCTTCAAAAATGTTGACTTTGTGAAAGGAATAAATGAAGAAGAGAAAACTTTTCATGAACGAGACACATCTTCAGTTGACTTTGTTGTTAAGGAATCCAGAATTATGTCTTCAAAGAGTGCTATTGCATCTCTATCCCACTGTGTCTAGTTCTTCAAGTGCATTAAATAGCAGTATGTGAGAACTTGTTAGAAATACACTCTCCAGTCCCGTCCCAGATTCAGTGAATCAGAAACTATGGGGTTAGGACCCAGGATTTTGTACTTTAACAAGCCCTTCAGATAACTGTGATGCATGCTAGAGTTTGAGAATCAAAAGTCTGTGTGAAATTTGGTTAAAATAAACAAGGACATCCTTGAAGTTATAAATAGGTATAGACTTCTTGATAAATAAAATGATTTAATTTGATCTCCAAAAAGCCTATTGTGAGAAGTGTGTCAGATATTATTCTCATATTTTATACAAGGACATTGTGACTCAATAAGAGTCAGTGATTTGTGCAGGTGTCAGAGTAAGTAGACAAGTCTCACATTCTACTTCTGGGCACTTTCAACTTTACCTAATGTTAACAGTGAGAATGAGTAAGGAGGAGGGGTGGGGATGAATAGGGATTACTGTTACAGGTGTATCAGGCTAAATGCCTTAAGTAGCAGACTACTATTTATCTATCCATTATCCATTTTCCCTTCTTCTTTACTTACAGAACCTAAATTTGGTTCATAGAAGCAATGGGCTCAGCTAATAATATACACTTTCAAGGTTCCTTTGCATAGGTGGGGTGATGATGCTATAGTACTAAGCAGTGAGATAAAAATGGAAGTCATAGTACCAGCCTTCTTTGAAAGTTCCTTCAAAAAAGGAACTGGGAAAACCTAGCTGATACATGCCTTTTGCATTTTCCTTTTACTTTTTAACCTGGCATTGGAATGCAATGCCCAGTACTTCAAGAGACATTTTGTGATCATGAGAAATACAATACAGGGATAAGCTTAGCAGAATTAGAAATAT
This sequence comes from Macaca mulatta, assembly GCF_049350105.2. Lineage (NCBI taxonomy): Eukaryota > Metazoa > Chordata > Mammalia > Primates > Cercopithecidae > Macaca > Macaca mulatta. The sequence goes on from NC_133419.1 coordinate 85,517,131, forward strand.
TCAAGGAGAATGAGTTACAACAACATTTTTGAGTTGCCACATCTGCCCCAAACTGTCAGTATCAGATGCCTTGTTATGTGAGGGGAAAAAAATTAATTTATTTAAGTCACTATTTATTCAGAAATTTTTTGTTATTCATAAACACAATCTTAACTGCTACTCCCTGTTAAGAAGAAGGGATAATTGACTTCCTTGACATTTTCGAAGCAAAATAAAGTTACTCTGAAAATATACAAAGTTTCTGGGCTTGGGACAAATTAAATTGTCTTCCTCTCCTGGTCCTCCAGCATCTGCATCTGGTTGATCTGCACCCCACTCCTCGGATTTTGTTTTCTGCCCATCTTCATGTTTAGCACTTCCATTCTCTCATCTTATTCTTCAGCTCTACCAAATTACTTGGAATCTCCATTCTCTCCACCTAAAATGTCATCCCTTTCATTTCTCACTTTCTTGGCACCTTGCAAACTCTTTCTTATTCTTCAAGAGTCAACTCAAATATCCTGTCTCCAACAAAGCTTTCTGTGACTACATCTGGCTGACTTGGCCACATCTTCCTCTATCCTCCCTCCTTGTATATGGCTCTATTATAAGAATGATGACATTATATGACATTATGTCTTATGTCTCCTTTCTACACTTTAAACTTGCTAAAGACTGGAATTTTTTTTTTCATTTGCGTATCTTCAAAACTTAATATATTACCTAGTATACAACGGGAAGTTGATACATGTTTTCTGCAAGAATAAACAGATTGGGGGATAGATGCAAAGAGATAGTAAAAATATTTAATACCAATTGAGTTAATTAAACAGTTGCCAGGGGGTATGCTGTACCCATGACTATAAGACTGAGTCTATCAGCTCTAGAAAGACGACTACTAGGTCACACATAACACAGAACCTGTGTACTTATGATAATAAATCATATTCCTAAGGTAGTTTCATCTATGACCTTTTATAGGATATGTGTAAATATAATTAGATACATAATGCAAGAAATATATTTAATATTTTTAAAATTTATTATCTTCTTTTTATCAGGTGCCAGAGTAAATTAGTGGCTTTCCTCCAGCCAAAGTCAAGGGTTTCTAGGCTTCTATTTATTATTTTAAAGTTGTTTATGTATTTGCTTCCTTTATAATAAAAATGCACTATAGGAAAGATTCTGGTATGTTGCCAGCTGACAAATTTATTGAGCTACTCCTGACCTTTTAAGATACAATTTTACTTATTTTTAGACAGGTGCCTCAAAGACTTAAAACACAAATGCATTATGAATTTTTACTACAAACAGCAATATTCTTACAATTTTTCTGTATTTTAATCAATTCTAAGGTCTAAGTCTAAACCTCTGTAAATAAGTAAAGAAATTTGTGCTTTGGAACACATATTTCTCGTTTTACATTCATGAGTATTTGGGTTTTCCATCTAGTCTATAAGAATCCCAAGGAGTGAAACTACCCAATTCCTCTACAAACCAGTTACAATGTAGCTATGTAGAATATGCTATTGCTTGCTTACCCATCACCTATACCTCTTTTATTTTCCTGACAGAATCCTAATTTTGTTCAAGTGTCTATTTGTCTTTGAAGTAATTTAGGAGAAGTTGATGCCAGTCACTCCAAGGGGTGTATGCTGATGACTCTGTCTATTGACACATGACATTCCCCTAGTGACAATGGCTGATCTGAGAATGGGCAGATCTAAGAAGGGTTCAATCCTTCTGAAGGAATGGCTCTAGTTCTAACTCTTTCTCTATCTCTTTTTCTCTCTCCGACTGTATGTGAGTAGGCAATATCTTGCCTGAATTTCTACAGGCACTTTTTATAAGAACACGAAGAATCAAAGAGACGGCAAGTCATCTTTCATGACCCCTTTGAGCTTCTGACTCAACTAGTGCAGGAATCCAAGCTACCTGTAGGCTCTTATTGTGAGATGAAGATTTTTCTTATTTTTAAAGCCAATCAGTTTTCCATTACAGAAAGTATCTAACTGACACACTTATGCCCTGACCCCTTAGAAATTCTGATATTCATTAACTCATGTTCATCTAGACCATTTGTTCTAAGTGATAAAAAACTAAAATAAATAGAAAAACCAAACGCTACACTTTTCTCATACATATATGGATGATAGGAGTCTGTAAAATAGCATCAGTTATGTTCATAAGTGTTTATAGATCACAATCAGTGATCCGCTTCTCCTCATTTCCTATATTTTCCTATTAACACAGGTTTTGTAAAGGCTATGCCTTAATGCATATATAGAACAGGGAATTCCTGGTAAATGTTGTGACCCCGCGGAGTGGGGGAAGGGGGTGCCATGATGGAGATTTGTATCACTGACTCTGTCAAGTATCATTAAGAGTTTAATCTCATTTTAAATTTCAAAGTCTGAAGGCCAAGGCCCACTTGAATACTCTTCCATAGGTACTGGAGAATTATGAAGTTCATGTAAACCTTGAGTCTGGCCTATGAGGAGAGAAGAAATTTATCTGTATTCTTTTTATTCTAAACTTTGAGTTGGCAAAAATTTCCAGGATATTTAGATGTCTAAATATCTTAAAGGGGAAGGGGAAAATATTGTTTTTTTTGTTAAGGTACACTGAAAATGTACTTCAAAATTGCCTACTTCCTAAAGAACTTCAAGAGAAATCATTTAGAAAGAGTTCTAGAGAAAACTCCTTCAGAAAGCTAAAGGATTTTTCTAGTCAAAGAAACAGTGAAGGAGATGTTTAAAAACTAGGCTTTGGTACTGGGTACACATACAAGTATGTGTTTACTTGTGCAGCCTTGAAAGATCCTCATTCCCAATCCCTGTCTCTGTGTCCCTATCTAGCAATGCCTCTTAGCCTACAGACATGCTTTATTAGTCAGGAACTAGAAACCTACTATTAATGGCCTATAAAGTTTTCAAGGTTTAAAAAAAATTTGGAAACCTTGGTATCATTTTCAAAATGCATAAAGAAACCCTTAAAATTGGAAAACTCTAAATATTTAACTAAATAGCTAGAAAGCATACCATCACGTAAAGTAGTCAGTTGTAATACTTAAAACCAAAATGAATAATGTATTCCTAAAAATTAAGAAAGCTATTAAAATTATTTCCAGTTTTATGTAACAGAAGTACATCTCATAAGGAGTATTAACACAATAAGATGTAGGTTAGAACCCGCAAAAATAAGTCTCTATCATCTACCCAGCATTTAAAATGGCCCTGGTGGCAGTTCTCACTGAGAATAAGGCCTATCTTCTACTCTTAAAACTTTTAGTAACTCTTGCCTGTATGAGGGTACTTCCTGAAGCTTAAAACTTTGGAACATTCCTCCCCCTATGCAGGCTAATGCACCCTAAAAAGGCTCATCACTGCCATTCCCTTATCCAGAATGAGAAACCTTTCATCACATCAGATAAGACCCTTCATGTCCCCCTGGAATTAGGACCCAATGAGAAACCCAAAACAGGGTTCTTGATACCTTTCAGCCAATTCCAGCACCAAAACAGTGTAGGTAAAATTAGAATACCTGAGGTTAGTAGCTTCTGACCATGACTATCAACTTTCTTTAAACTACAGTGAGCCTCAAGTTTCTGGAGATAAAAGCATCCAAGTTTCTCTACAACTTGGCCCTTGATTACCTATCCAGCTATATTTCCTACGATTCCATGTGTATTAATTTTTTTCTAGTTATTTGCATATAATGCCTTGAAGTGCCCATGTCACTTTGTGTGTTCCTCACTTTGGTACCTTGCTATCTCTGACTCTCCTGGCTTGGCCTGTTGAGCCTTTCCAGAGCTGGTTATGTTGGGGCATATGCCCTTCTTTTGTGCTCTCATAGACTCTGGGCATAGCTCTATTCACAGAGTTCACCGTACAGTTTTATAAGGGTCTCTCCTTCTGGATTATGAGCTTTTAAACAGCATAGCCTCTGTCTAATGCATCTATATCACCAGTATTTAATATATTACCTGGATATATGTATTTAAAATATATTGGTTGAATTAGTGAGCCATGGACTCTATATGCTCTATTAAATTATTATGAGAATGAACTAAACTAAGAACTTTGAAAAATATAATTTTTCTCTAGAATATATATATATTGAGGAAAAAAAATCAATATATTTTAAGTTGGATTACTATGTGTGCAGAAAGAAATAGCATGTATATAGCATAACTGAGAAACCTTTTATAAGACCAGGCACTCATTTCCTTGAGGCTGAGAGTTATGAGGAAGGGTAATGACTGTCAGTCAAATCCAAGTAATGCTGAGGGGCTATAGGAAGCAGTGTTGAGTAAGTCTAAGCAGATCTGATTTTGTAACTGTGTATGTCTGACAGCTGCTGCACCAAACCCAGCTCAGAAGAGCCCATTCTTGTGTTTTGAGCTTTGATTGGAGGTCTATAGGCTCCCATTTCCCAAGTTATGTGGGATGACTCACTTTTTTCTGTTTTGCTTATAAACAATAGACAGCATTCCTAAAGTGCAGAAATACTTCCATAAATGAAAACTTATTAAGAAGCCCAATATAGCACCATTTTAACATGTATAAGCCTCTCTACTGAAAAAAAAAAAAAAAAAGTAAAATATGCTCTCATGACTATTACATCCTCACCCAGTTACTGCCCTGCCTCTCTCCTCCCTTTCACAGCCAAAACTTTGAAATGGTTGTCAATATTCACTGTTTCTACTTCCTCACCTCCTACTCATCTTTCACTCCATTCAGGCTTCCACCCCCTCACTCCACGCAAAGAGCTCTCATTAAATTTACCAGTGGCTTTCCTGTCACAAAATCCAATGAAAGGTTTAGTCCTCATTTTACCTCTCCTTTCAGCACCATTTTATAACAACTCCTTTTCTTTTTGGCAATAAGAAACTCCTTCTCTTTTGGCAATACTTTCTACATTTTTACCCTTTACCTTCCACAGTATCATGCTTTCTTGGCTTTAATCCTATTTCTCTGGCTGCTAAAGTCTCTCTACTTAGTAGGCTCTTCTGCCTGTATCCACCTATTAAGTCCACCAAGCTCTTCTTACTCTATATTTGCTCTACTAACAATTTCATAAATCTATATAATTCTAATAACTACCTCAAATTACTTCCAACATAGTCTTCTTCTCTGAGTACCCAACTGCCTATGTAACATATCTACTTAGATACCTTAAAGATACATCGCATATATCATATCTAATACTAAACTCATGATCCATCCTTTCCACCCAGAGCCTGACATTCCTCTAAATTCTCTAACAAAGTGGATGATATCTCTATCCATCAGTGTATAAACCAAAAACCTATGAGTCACCTTTCACATATTCTCCTCCTTAAATCCCCATGTCCCATACATCAACAGTTTATATATATTTTCTTATATTCTTAAGTTTATCACTATTCTCCATCTCCTTGTTGATTGTCTAACTACCTTGTAGTACAAACTACCTCCTATATCTCATGTGTACTACCCCAGCAGCCTTGTTGTTAAATCTGTTATCCAACCTGGTAACCCAGCCAGAAAATACATTTTTATGATACTACTCCGGGTAGATGCAAAAATCCTTAAACAAAACATCCTCACATAGAATTAAGCAATATATAAAAATAATTTTATAACATAATGAAGTGAGGTTTATTCCAGAAGTGCAAGACTGATTCAATATTCAAAAAAAAATCAATGTTACATCATATTACCAGGCTAAAGAACAACAAACACATGATCATATCAATTTATGCAGAAAAAAGTGACAAAATTTTACACCCACTCATGATAATAATTCTCTAAAAGTAAGAATACAGGGGAACCTCTTCAATGAAGAAATCTAAAGAAAACCTACAGAAAGCATCATATCTGATGGTGAAAGACTGAATGGTTTTCCCCTAAGGTTGACTACAGGCAAGGATGTCCACTCTCATCCTTTTTATTCAATATAGTGCTGGAAGTTTTATCCAGTGCAACGAGGCTGGATAGTAATGCAAATTAAAATAATACAGATCACAGATGGACAGAGCAGTGTGTGGAGGCCTGCACTGTGAACTTTTGTTCCAAAATGACTGCAGGAATACACTAGGAAAGTCAAGAAAATCCACAGGCCCTCTGAAGGAAGTGGATTGCTCCTGCAGGACCCAGGAGATGCCCCAAATACTATGCTGGTATCCATGGCTGAGAGACCCACAGATGGTTTACATCACAGGACTCTGTGCAGACAACCGCCATTATCAGCCCAGAGCCTGGTAGACTCGCTGGGTGGCTAGATCCAGAAGAGAAAGAGCTATCACTACAGCTTGCTCTCAAGAGGCCACACCCTAGGAAAAGGGAGAGAGTACTAATACATGAAGGAAACACTTCATGGGACCAAAAAAAAATCTGAACAGCAGCCTTGAGCTCTAGACTATCCCTCTGACAGAGCCTACCTAGATGAGAAGGAACCAGAAAAACAACTCTGGTGATATGAAAAAACACGGTTCTTTAACACCCCCCAAAAAACACACTAGCTAACCAGCCATGAATCCATACCAAGAAGAAATTCCTGATTTACCTGAAAAATAATTCAGAAGGTTAGTTATTAAGCTAATCAGGGAGGCACCAGAGTAAGGCAAAGCCCAATTTAAGGAAATTTTAAAAAATGATACAAGAAGTGAAGGGAGAAATATTCAATGAAACAGAGAGCATAAAGAAAAAAACAGTCAAAACATCAGGAAACAATGGATGCACTTATAGAAATGCAAAATGCTCTGGAAAGTCTCAACTATAGAATCTAAGAAGCAGAAGAAAGAACTTCAGAGCTCAAAGACATGGTTTTTGAATTAACCCAATCCAACAAAGACAAAGAAAAAATAAGAAAATATGAACAAAGCCTCCAAGAAATCTAGGATTATGTTAAATGACCAAACTTAAGAATAATTGGCATTCCTGAGTAAAAAGAGAAATCTGAAAGTTTGGAAAATATATGTGGGAGAATAATTGAGAAAAACTTCCCTGGCCTTGCTAGAGACCTAGACATCTAAATACAAGAAGCTCAAAGAACACCTGGGAAATTCATCACAAAAAGATGAACACCTAGGCATATTGCCATCAGGTTATCTAAAGTTAAGATGAAGGAAAGAATCTTAAGAGCTGTAAGGCAAAAACACCAGGTAACCTATAATGGAAAATCTATCAGATTAGCAGCAGATTTCTATGCAGAAACTCTACAAGCTAGAAGGGATTGGGGCTCTATATTCAGCCTCCTTAAATAAAACAATTATCAGTCAAGAATTTTGTATCCAGTGAAATTAAGTTTCATAAATGAAGGAAAGATATAGTCTTTTTCAGACAAATGCTGAGAGAATTCGCCACTACCAAGCCCGCACTACAAGAACTGCTAAAAGGAGCTCTAAATCTTGAAACAAATCCTGGAAACACATTAAAAGAGAACCTCTTTAAAGCATAAATCTCATAGGACCAATAAAACAAAAATACAATTAAAAAAAAAAAAGCCTTCCAAGTTATACAGGTAACAAATAGCACAATGAATGGAATGGTACCTTGCATCTTAATACTAACATTGAATGTAAATGGCCTAAATGCTGCACTTAAAAGATACAGAATTGCAGAATGGATGCGAATTCACCAACTGTCTGCTACCTTCAAGAGACACACCTAACATAAGGACTCACATAAACTTAAGGTAAAGGGATGTAAAAAGATATTTCATGCAAATTGACACTAAAAGTGGGCAGGAGTAGCCAGTCTTATATCAGACAAAACAAAATTTAAAGCAATAGCAGTTAAAAAAGACAAAGTGGGACATTATATAATGATAAAAGACCTTGTCCAACAGGAAAATATCACAATCCTAAATATATACAGCTAACACTGGAGCTCCCAAATTTATAAAACAATTACTAATAGATAAAAGAAATGAGATAGACAGCAACATAACAATATTGGAGGACTTTAATACTCCACTGACACCACTAGACAGGTCAACACAGAAAGTTAATGAAGAAACAATGGACTTAAAGTATACCCTGGAACAAACTGACTTAACATATTTATAGAACATTTTGCCCAATAACTGCAGAATATACATTCTATTCAATGGTGCATGAAACTTTCTCTCAGGTAGACCATATGATAGGACACAAACTGAGCTTCAATAAATTTAAGAAAATTGAAATTATATCAAGAATGATCTTAGATCACCGTGCATTAAAACTGGAAATTAACTACCAAAGGAACCCTCAAAATCATGCAAATACGTGGAAATTAAATAACCTGCTCCCAAAAGATCATTGGATCAAAAATGAAATCAAGATGGCAATTAAAAATTCTTCAAACACAACAACAACAGTGACACAACCTATCAAAACTTCTGGGATACAGCAAAGGCAGTGCTAAGAGGAAAATTCATATCCCTAAACTACTACATCAAAAAGTTTGAAAGAGCACAGACAGACAATCTAAGGTCACACCTCAAGAAAAAAAGACAAATATGAACAAACCAAACCCAAACCCAGCAGAAGAAGGCAAATAACCAAGATCCGAGCAGAACTAAATGAAATTGAAACAAAAATAAAGCAAAAGATAAATGAAACAAAAAGCAGGTTCTTTGAAAAGATAAATAGGCCCCGCAAGGTGGCTCATGCCTGTAATCCCAGCACTTGGGAGGCCGAGTTGGGCGGATCACCTGAGGTCAGGAGTTCAAGACCAGCCTGGCCAACATGGTGAAACCCCATCTTTACAAAAATACAAAAATTAGCAGGGCATGATGGTGGGTGCCTGTAACCCCAGCTGCTCAGGAGGCTGAGGCAGGAGAATCACTTAGAATCCAGGAGGTGAAGGCTGCTGTGTGCCGCAATCGCACCACTGCACTCCAGCCTAGGCAACAGAGCAAGATTCTGTCTCAACAACAACAACAACAAAAAAAAAATAGAAGAAGAAAAGATAAATAAAATTGATAGACCATTAGCAAGATTAACCAAGAAAAGAAGAGAGAAAATCCAAATAAGTTCAATTAGAAATGAAATGAGAGATATTACAACTGACACCACAGAGTTACAAAAGATCATTCAAGGCTCCTATGAACACCTTTATGCACATAAACTAGAAAACCTAGAGATGGATACATTCCTGGAAAGATACAACCTTCTTAGGTTAAATCAGGAAGAACTAGATACCCTGAACAGACCGATAACAAGCAGCGGGATTGAAATGGTAATTTTAAAAAGTCCAGAACCAGATGGATTCACAGCAGAATCCTGCCAGACACTCAAAGAATTGGTACCAATCCTATTGACACTATTCCACAAGATAGAGAAAGAGGGAACCCTCCTTAAATCATTCTATGAAGCCAGTATCACCCTAATACAAAAACCAGGAAAGGACATAACCAAAAAAGAAGACTACAGACCAATATCCCTGATGAACATACATGCTAAAATCCTTAAACAATACTAGCTAATAGTATCCCACAACATATCAAAAAGATAATTCACCATGATCAAGTGGGTTTCATACCAGAGATCCAGGGATGGTTTAACATCCACAAGTCAATAAATGTGATACACCACATGAAAAGAATTAAAAAAAAAATCACATGGTCATCTCAATACATGCAGAAAAAGCATTTGACAAAATTCAGCATCTTTTTATGATTAAAACTCTCAGTAAAATCAGCATACAAGAAACATATCTCAATGTAATAAAAGCCATCTATGACAAACCCATGGCCAACATAATACTGAATGGAGAAAAGTTGAAAGCATTCCCTCTGAGAACTAGAACAAGACAAGGATGCCCGCTCTCACCACTCCTCTTCAACACAGTACTGAAGTCCTAGCCAGAGCAATCAGAAAAGAGAAAAAATATATAGAGCATTCAAATTAGTAAAGAGGAAGTCAAACTGTTCCTGTTTGCTGATGATATGATTATTTACCTAGAAAACCTTAAAGCCTCCTCTAGAAAGCTCCTAGAACTGATAAAAGAATTCAGCAAAATTTCTGGATACAAAATTAATTTACACATCAGTAGCCCTTCTGTACACCAACAGCGACCAACCGGAGAATCAAATCAAGAACTCAACCCCCTTTACAATGCTGCAAAATTTTAAAATACTTAGGAATATACCTAACCAAGGAGGTGAAAGACCTCTACAAGAAAAACTACAAAACACTGCTGAAAGAAATCATAGATGACACTAACAAATGGAAACACATCCCATGCTCATGATTAGGTAGAATCAATATTGTGAAAATGAGAAATGACCATACTGCCAAAAGTAATCTACAAATTCAACATAATTGCCATCAAAATAACATCATCATTCTTCACAGAATTAGAAGAAAAAAATTCTAAAATTAATATGGGAGCAAAAAAGAGCCCGCATAGCCAAAGCAAGACTAAGCAAAAAGAACAAATCTGGAGGCATCACGTTACCTGATTTCAAACTATATTATAAGGCCACAGTCACCAAATAGCATGGTTCTGGTATAAAAATAGGCACACAGACCAAGGGAACAGAATAGAGAATTCAGAAATAAACCCAAATACTTACAGCCAACTGATCTTTGACAAAGCAAACAAAAACATAAAGTGGGGAAAAGACACCCTATTCAACAAATGGTGCTGGGATAATTGACAAGCCACACGTAAGAGAATAAAAGTGGATCCTTATCTCTCACCTTATAGAAAAATCAACTCAAGATGGATCAAGGACTTAAATCTGAGACCTGAAACTATAAAAATTCTAGATGATAACATTGGAAAATCCCTTCTAGGCATTGGCTTATGTAAGGATTTCATGACCAAGAACCCAAAAGCAAATGCAATAAAAACAAAGATAAACAGCTGGGGCTTAATTAAAGAGTTTTTGCATGGCAAAAGGAATAGTCAGCAGAGCAAACATACAACTCACAGAATGGCAGAAAAATCTTCACAATCTATACATCTGACAAAGGACTAATATCCAGAATCTACAATGAACTCAAACAAATTAGCAAGGAAAAGAAAAAAACAATTCCATCAAAAACTGGACTAAGGACATGAATAGACAATTCTCAAAAGAAGATACACAAATGGCCAACAAACATATGAATAAATGCTCAACATCACTAAAGATCAGAGAAATGAAAACCAAAACCACAATGTGATAGCACCTTACTCCTGCAAGAACGGCCATAATTAAAAAAGAAAAATAGTAGATGTTGGTGTGGATGCAGTGAATAGGGAACACTTCTACACTTCTAGTGGGAATATAAACTAGCACTGCAGTATGGAGAACTAAATGTAGAACTACCATTTGATCCAGCAATCCCACTACTGGGTATCTACTCAGAGGAAAAGAAGTCATTATATGAAAAAGACACTTACATATGCATATTTATAGCAGCACAATTTGCAATTGCAAAAAATGTGGAACCAACCCATATGCCCATAAATCAATGAGTGGCTAAAGAAAATGATATTATATATATTATATATTTTGTGTATACATATTATATATTTTATGTATATATATTATATATTTTGTATATATGACATATATATCATATATATGCTACTCAGCCATAAAAAGAAACTAAATTAATGGCTTTCACAGCAACCTGGATGAGATTGCAGACTATTATTCTAAGTGAAGTAACTCAGGAATGGAAAATCAAACATCATGTGTTCTCTCTCATAAGTGGGAGCTAAGCTATGAGGATGCAAAGGCATAAGAAGGACACAATGAACTTTGAGAACTCAGTGGGGAAAGGTTGGGAAGGGAGTGAGGGATAAAAGATTACAGTATAGTATATACTGCTCAGGTGATGGGTGCACCCAAATCTCACAAATCACCACTACAGAACTTATTCAGGTAACCAAGCACCACCTGTTCCCCAATAACCGATGGAAACAATAATAATAATAAATAATACAGATCAGAAAGAAAGAAAATTTTCCTTATTTGTAGATGACATCAATTTCTATATAGGAAAATCTTAGTGTATAAAAACTCCTAGAACTAATGAGTTCAGCAAAGTCAGAGGATACAAGATAAACATAAAAAAAATTAGAAATCTACATATTAGCAATGAACATGCAGACACAAAAACTAAAAATACACTATTTAAAATTGCTCAAAAAATGAAATAATTAGCATAACAAAACATATACAGGATGTGTATTCTAAAGACTACACACACAAATGAAAGAAATAAAAGAAGTTCTTTTTTTTCTGTTTTTGAGATGGAGTTTCACTCTTTTGCCCAAGCTGGAGTGAAGTGGTGTAATCTCAGCTCACTGCAACTTCTGACCCCCGGATTCAAGTGATTCTCAACCTCCTAAGTAGCTGGGATTATAGGCATCCACCACCACACCTGGTTAATTTTGTATTTTTAGTAGAGATGGGATTTTACCATGTTGGCCAGGGTGGCCTCAAACTCCTGACCTCAGGTGATCCACCTGCCTTGGCCTCCCAAAGTGCTAGGATTACAGGCGTGAGCCACAATGACTGGCCATAAGTTCTAAATAAATGGAAAGGTATACCATTCCATGGATTGGAAGACTCAACATAGCACATCTCCCCAAACTGATATACATTTAATACAATTAATATCAAAATCTCAGCAAGACTTTCTGGTTTTGAGGATATAGACAAGGGTATTTTTAAAATTATATGGAAAGGCAAAGGAGCTAGAATATCTAAAACAAATTGAAAAAAGACTGTAGGAAGACTCATTCTACCCTGAGTTCATTCAAGATTTACTAGATAGCTAGAGCAATCAAGACTGTGTGATGTTGGTAGAGGGACAGATACATAGATTAATTTGAACAGAATAAAAAAAAAACCCAGAAATAGACTTATATGAATAAGTATAATTGATTTTTGACAAAGGTAAAAAACTATCCAGTGAAGGAAGCAATTCAAAGAAGAAAGATAAGACTTTCCTACAAATGGTGCTGGAGCAATCGGACATCCAAACCTAGCATTAGGCAAAAAATTCTTAGATTTAAAACCAAAATTACAATCCATAAAAAGAAAAATTAACAAATTAGACTTCTTCAAAACTAGAAAATTTTGCTCCTTGAAAGACCCTGTTAAGAAGATGAAAGCTACAGGACAAGAGTACGAATTATATATCCAACAAAGGACTTGTATCCATGATATGTGAAGAACTCCACAACTCAATAGCAATGAAACAAACCCAATTTAAAAATAGGCCAGTGACTTCAACAGGTACTTTATCAAAAAGAGAATGTAATGATGAAAAATCAGCACATAAAGACATTCATCATCTGCTATGCTTTGAAGGTTTGTATCCCTCTTAAATTTATTTTGAAACTTAATCCCCAATGCAATTGTATTAAGAGGTAGAACCTTTAGAGGTGATTACGTCATGAAGGCAAAGTCCTCATGAATGAGATTAGTGCCTCTATAAAAGGGCTTAAGGGAGTCTGGCCCCTTTTTGCTTTTCTGTCATGCAAGAATGTAGCAAATCACCATCTATAAAACAGAAAATGAGCTATCATCAGACACCAAATCTGCTGATAACCTGGTCTTGGAATTCCCAGCTTCAGAATTGTGAGAAATAAATGTTTATTATATAGACATTATCCAGCCTAAAACATTTTGTTTTAGCAGCAGGAATGGACTAAGATGTTAGCCATTAGAGATATACAAATTAAAACCATGATGAGATACCACCATATACCTATTAAAATTCATAAAATAAGAAGTTGTGACAGCACTAAATGCTGGAAAGAATGCAGAGAAACTAGATCACTTGACATTGTTAATGAGACTCTAAAAAGAAAACTGGAAAGTTCTATGAAGAACTAAAGTTTTAGTTTCACAGCTGTTTCTTTGAAAACTAAACATGCAATGACCATACAACCCAGAAATTGCACTCCTGGTTATTTATCCCAGGTAAAGGAAAACCTGTATTCACACAGAAACCTGTACATGACTACTGATAGCAGACTTATTTCTAATAGCTAGAACTAGAAACAACCCAGATATTTTTCAATGGGTGAATGTTAAACTACAGTATATCCATACCATGGGAAGCTATTCAGCAATAAAAAAGAATGGACTATCAATACAATCAACAAATTATCAGATAAATATGCAGAATGAAAAAATATATAACAAAAGGTTACATGCATGATTCAATTTATATTGCAAATTTCAAATAACAAAATTACAGAAATGGGGATTAGATTAGTGGTTGCCAGAGATTAAGTATAAGATGAAGAAAAGAAGAAAGTGAGGATGCTGGGCATGGTGGCTGGTGCCTGTAATCTCAGCAATTTCGGAGACTGAGGCGGGAAGATCACTTGAGCCCAGGAGTTCGAGATGGCCTGGGCAAAATTGCAAAGACCTGTCTCTACAAACAATATAAAAATGAGCTGGGCATGGTGGCACTCGCCTCTTGTCCCAACTACTCAGGAGGCTGAGGTGGGAGGATTGATTGACCCCTGAAGGAGGAGGTTGCTGTGAGCCATGATCACACCACTGCATTTCAGTCTGGGCAATAGAGCGAGATCCATTCTCAAAAAAATTTAAAAAAAAAAAAGAAAAGAAAAAGAAAGAAAAGGAGGAGGAGGAGAAGAAGAAGAAGAGGAAACAGAGGAAAGTAGGTGTTTCTATAAAAGGACAACATGACTGAGATCATTTAGGTGATGAAAATGTTCTGTGTCTTCACTGTACCACTGTCAGTATCCTCGTGCTGATATCATACCATAGTTTTACACGATGTTACTACTGGGAAAAACTGGGTGGAGGGTATAGCAGATTGCCCCATATTATTTCTTACAATTGCATGGGAATCTACAATTATTTCAAAATAATTTTTAATTAAAGCTGTTATATGTATCATCTCTTCTGTTTGGAATCTTTCAATAGCTTTACATTATTCTTAGAATAAAGACAAAATTAACTAACTTGATATGCAAATTCTTTTTGGTCTAAATTAACCTCTCCAGCCTCACATCATACCTTTCTTTCACTTATTCTTTTGTATTCCAGTCATGAAGGCATCCAAGTTTTAAATCCATTTGTCTTTCTACCAATTTCCACATGCTGCTCTCTCTCTGGAGTGTTTCTTTCTCTCCTTCATTCATCCCTCCTAACCATCACTTCATGTAGTTAAGTTCTCATGTTTTCTGAACTGACTCATGTATCTTTTTCTTGGGGAAGGCTTCTCTGAACCACAGATCTAGTTAAATTATTTCAATATTTTTTAAATAATTGTATGCCTTCCTGCAAAGGGCTTATCTAGGTAAGTAATATGCATTGGATTGTGTGGTTATTTATGTTTATCTCCTCCATTAGACCAGAAGCTCCATGAACCAACCCTTATTCACAAGTATGTTCCCAGATCCTAGACTGATATCCTGTAACTGTTTTAAAAATATTTTTAAATAAATAAATTAGTTCAATAAGAAGTTATGCTTAAAGAAACTTAGTTCCTTCCATCTTTCTCTTTAGCATCTCCTGAGGCACCTTATTTAAACCATAGGGCTCCATGGAACACAGTTTATTTGAAAAGTGGCACTTCACCAGTATCTGTTGTTTCCTGACTTTTTAAAAATAGCCATTCTAACTGGTGTGAGATGGTATCTCATTGTGGTTTTGATTTGCATATATCTAATGACCAGTGATGATAAGCTTTTTTTCATGTTTGTTGGCCACATAAATGTCTTGTTTTGAGAAGTGGCTGTTCATATCCTTTGCCCACTTTTTGATGGAGTTGTTTTTTTCTTTTTGTAAATTTAAGTTCCTTGTAGATTCTGGATGTTAGACCTTTGTCAGATGGGTAGTTTGCAAAAATTTTCTCCCATTCTGTAGGTTGTCAGTCATTGTGGAAAACAGTGTTGCAATTCCTCAAGGATCTAGAACCAGAAATACCATTTGACTCAGCAATTCCATTAGTGGGTATATACCTAAAGGATTATAAATCATTCTAGTGTACAGACACATGCACACATATATTTATCGCAGCACTATATGCAATAGCAAAGACTTGGAACCAACCCAAATGCCCATCAATGATGGACTGGATAAAGAAAATGTGGCACATATATACCATGGCATACTATGCAGCCATAAAAAAGAATGAGTTCATGTCCTTTGCAGGGACATGGATGAAGCTGGAAGCTAACTAACACAGGAACAGAAAACCAAATACCACATGTTCTCACTCATAAGTGGGAGTTGAACAATGAGAACACATGGAGACAGGGAGGAGAACATCACACACTGGGGTCTGTCAGAGGGTGGAGGGCAAGGGGAGGGAGAGTATTAGGACACATACCTAATGCATGTGGGGTTTAAAACCGAGATGAAAGGTTGATAGGTGCTGAGGTTCAATCAGGCTGGCGGGAAACATATTGAAGATAGTTATAGTAATAGCCAAAAACTCTCTTGGAAGGCCTGAGAGTTTGCAAAGCTTCAGATTACTTGGCTAAAAGCAGCCAGGGTCTCTTCTCAGGAGCCAGAAAGATTAGGGTGCAAGTACAAAGGAATGTAGGAAGTTTATCATACTAACCCGTTTACTTATATGGGCTTAAGACTGACCTTTGTCCTACCATGGGTACTTTACTGCCTCCTGCTGTGGGGGAGGGGGGTTGACAGAGTTTATTGCCCGCAAATGGTGTTTGCTTTAGGCCTAGGAACCTGGCCTTTAATCTTTACCCTCTTATGGTGTTTACTCACGACTTTTGTTAATTAGTCTTACAGAATAAATGCGAACCTCACTAGCTCATCAGGGCCAAGCCCCAACTGTTTACAGGACTCAGCAGGAAGCCTGTAAGCAGCTTGCACCCTCAGCTGGACTGGCAGAGCAGAATATCGATCAGTGTACATTTATTCATCCATTGCCAAATCAGGGGTCTGCAGGAACAGACCCACCACCAGCAGCTAGTGCCCCCAGGAAAAGAGCGCTCCCTCAGATAGGTGCAGCAAACCACCATGGCACATGTAAACCCATGTAACAAACCTGCATGTTCTGCACATGTATCCCAGAACTTAAAATTTAAAAAAGAAATTTAAAAAATAATAATAATAAAAAAAGAAAAGTGACACTTCAGAGTCCCATCTATTGTAGTAAAATCTAATGGTAAAAACTGTGGCTCTTTCTGTCAACATTTGGCATTGGTTTGGGACCAAACAATATGTAGTCCAGGTTTAGCTACTCTTAGTCCTAATACAAATGTGAGCCTCAGTCTCCCTCTCTCCAGCTCTACTCATCTCTACTGTTTCCTCATGTAGCCCCTATTTTAAATTTTCTGAAGCAAAGTTTGTCATTTCATCAAAACAGAATTGGCACTTCAAATGGGATCATTCCTGTAGCCTCAGAATTATGGCTGAATACTAAAAGTAAGGGAAAACGGTGCTGCATACACCACATCTAAATACACTGCATCTAAAATTTGCAGAGCAGCCAACTAGCCACTGCAGTTAAGGTGGTTACTTCTCTGTGGTGATGACTTACAGACACTGTTCCACTAGACATACACTACCACCATCACCACCACTCTTATGTACCAGTACATGAGAACATCACATTGTACACCACAAATACATACAATTTTTGTCATTTAAAATAAATTAAAAAGTAAAAACAAACAAAGAGCATAGGGAGCATGGGAGGAGATTATCACAGAGTGCTGTGTTTAGAAAAGTTATTGCTAATTCTCACTCTAGGGGAGAGAGGAGAGCATTTTCATCTCCCCAAAGCCAAAAAGGGAGGCACCCATAGAATAATTTATGGATAATGGGGGTTATTGAAGAAACAACCAGCATTGTGTTCCTGGAAACAAGCTTGTTGAGATTCAGAACGTAGGGACTCTCTCATGGTATCACTGGAGACATCATTGATGAGAAAATTCTTAAGGAACTTAATATGTGTCCTCTGGAGTCTTGGGGTGTAAGTACACAGATTCTTCTCATCTAGAGACTTCTGAATGCAAGAAATCTTCTAGGAGACCCATGCTAACAAGTGCTGAAAGACCTGTGCTACCATGTATTTGAGAAGAGGAGTGCCACCTTCACTTATTCCAATTTGAATTTACTAGCTGGATAATCCTAGTCAATTTATTTAAGGATGATAAACTTTATTTTCTTCTTTTATAAATAGAGTAAGGCCAGTATCTTACAGTAAAGATGAAACATGTTAATATTTGTAAAACTACTGACTACCTGGCAATAATTTGTTGGTATTTTTATTGGTATGAGAGAGGATAAATCTGTGGGCTCTGGAGTTGTATGTTAGAATCCCAGCTCCACCACTTACTAAGATACATGATCTTGGAGAAGTCACTTCAGCTATTTATCCCGCAGTTGTTGCTCTGAGGATTAGTAAAGCAAATAACAGTGCTCATCATAGTTCTTATAATCTTGTTAAGTGTTAAAGTCAGTGATCTACATATTTGTCTCCCTCCACTGGATTATAAACTACTTAAATACATGTGTGTGGCCTTGCATATCTTCTTGTTGCCACTTCAACTCCATCACAATCAAAATTAGCACCACTTTGAAATACATGCACTTACATATAAATAAGCATTCAGTAAATATTGAATGAATTTGAATTTTTGTTTTTAATTCTTGGAACATTTGGGAGATTGTCTTATTCATATTGTGGTTAGAAATAACAGAGCCCAACTTAAAGTAATTTAAGTAATTTTTTTTTTTTTAAAGAGGAATGGATTTTATTGGAATACTATGGATTATTATGGAAGCCTAGGACAGGTGGGTCTCTCAAGGGGCTGAAGTCAGGTCCTGGGAAATCATTAGCAATACAGACTATTCTCCCTGCCCATCTGTCCCTTTTCTTTTCCACAGAGATACCTGCTTCATTAATTCTCTCTGCTTAGTGGCTTGCACGTGACAGGAAGAAAAATAGATTTATTTTTACTCTAATGTTTAATCTCTTTTCTATTGACCAGCTCAGCTGACTGATCATCTCTTGGTGTCTTCTGTTTCTGTCAGGAAGTCTGCTTGCTGTTCCTTTGGGGACATTTTTTTTTCTTTCTTGTAGCTTTTAAGATCTTATTTATATTACGTTGGCACAAAAGTAATCATGACAACATAATATAAATAATCTAATACTTTATGTTGTGTATTTTCATTATGATGTACCTAACTGTGAGTTTGTTTTTATTTATTTATCTTGGAATTTGTACTTTTTCATCCAAAGATTAAATTGTATATTTCTCCTGGAAAATTCTGAGCCACTGTCTCTTCCAAAATTGCCACTGCTTTTTCTTTTTTCCTCTCTCCCCTATTTAAACTCAGGCCACTGTTTTTCCTATCATCTGTCTCTTCTTCTCCCTTATATTTTATTTATCTTAATCTCTTGTACTATATTTCAAATGATTCAAATCTATCTTTCAATTCAGATCTGTGTACTACTTAAGTCACCAGTGGTAATTCAGTAATTAAGATCTGTCTACTATTTAAGTCACCTGTAGAGGCTATGTTTACTTGTTTATTTGTTTCAGAGACTGTATTTTTTTGCTAGGCCAAGGTGGCCTACTTATCTTTTTATAATGTCTTATAGCAGTGACAAATATCAGTACTAAATCCAGTTTTAGAAAAATACTAATCTAATGTGGGATAGATTTTTTTGGCAAAATACATTAAATGTCACTAATTGCACAGAAAATATGAGGTAACTAACATGAAATCACACCACTACCTTATTGAGAGCAACATGGACTTGGTTTTACCTTTCAGGATGAGCACATTTCCAAAAAATGAGATTACTAGTGAAAGATTTCACTGGTAATTAGGAAGAAAGCTTTAAAATGATAATACATCAGAGTGTCTTGCAGCTGATATGTGACAGGTAGGACATGTTATTTATAAAGTAGTTCCAGCCTTACGCAATAAAGTTACCAGCCTTTCTTCTTTCTAAAAATTAGCAAGAAGTTAAGAAATTCCTTCAAGTGGTGTCTGGTCATGCAGCAGTGCTGAGAAGGGATAGTGGGAGTAGTATCCTGGTGGGGCAGAGGGGTTGGATGTAGACATCATTAATAATCATGGTTTAGCTTCTAAATACACTAGCAATATGACTTCTGATTTGTAATCTTAGGTAAAATAGAGATAAATTGAAAAGGCCAGTAATACTACAGTAAGATTAATAAACTGCACATCAAAAACGAACTACATGAGGGCTCTGTTTGCAGTGAGGTTTCACAAGACAAGTCACCTGTATTTTTCTTTTTACATCTGACTTGCAAACCACTCTTGTAGACATTTCAAAAATTCTCTCCATTTTCAGTTTCCTGAATCCTCCAGGCATACAAAAGTGCCAACCTGGATTGTTATATCTCTAGGCACCCATCAAGTTTTACCAACTTTTACTTCATCTTGGTGAGATCCTGCCTTATGTGTCCATCCTTCAGAAGATGCATCTTGTTCCCAACTAGAATGTTGTACACATTGGGTCAGAAATGCTTAATCTCTAGGGTTCTTTGTCCTATGAGGTTTTCTAAACTCCAAAGCTATTGATGAAGGAACACCTCAATATAACATTGGTGTCCAAGTAGGAAAGAGGCCTCAGGTGATCTTGACCTTCCTGCCCAGCTGTGTCCCATAGAGCCAACCCCATATACTTTCCTTTTGCTTCAGGGTCATCTATGGGGTTCTCTGGTGTTTGTCCCCATGAAGACCATGAGCAAGCAGGTCTTGACATAGCTTCTGTCACAATAATCACCAGCTTCTTTAGCATGGCAGCCATCATTCAGAGTTCTGTGAGACATGGTCAGCATGATAGAGAGGTTTCACAAAGTACATTAAACTTATCAGAAAACAGGCAATCAAGCAGGAAGTCCAAATCCAGTTGCTGCTCTACCAGTCATGAGTTTAGACTCCTGTGGATTGGTACAGTGAAGAGTGCAAGCAAACTTTTAAAATATTAAAGATATTTATTTTAAAATTGTTTTTAGGTAATTTTATTATTTCTTTTTCTTCTCATACGGTACCTCATATTTGCTGCTTAGTCTAATTTCTTCCTATCATATTAGGTTGGTGCAAAAGTAATTGTTTTTGCACCAACCTAATAGATTGACATATATATTAAGAGGGTTTGGCTCTGTTTCCTCACCCAAATCTCACCTTGAATTGTAATCCTCATAATCCCCAGGTGTCAAGGGCAGGACCAGGTGGAGGTAATTGGATTATGGTGGCGATTTCCCCCATCCTGTTCTCATGATAGTCTTACCAGATCTGATGATCTTATAAGCATCTGACACTTCCCCTATTTGCATTCATTCTCTCTCCTGCTGCTCTGTGAAGAGGTACCTTCCACCATGATTGTAAGTTTCCTGAGGCCTCCAAGACATGCAGAACTGTGAGTCAATTAAACTTCTTTCCTTTATAAATTACCCTGTCTTGGGTACTGTGAGAATGAACTAATACACATATATAATTTTTATCTCTGAATTTATCTTTAGAAAGAAAGATATTCTAAGGTTCTGCATTTCTAAGTGGTGGTATCATGGTTGTTGATGGTACACAGCAATGATACCAAGAAAATCTGAGCAGGTACAAAAAGTATATCCTTTTATACCTTCCAAGACCTGGAATTATCAGCCTAAAATTATTATAATTTTCATGTTACCTCCCAAGATCATAAGCATATTTTTTTTTGTCTTGTGCATAGAGTACAATTCCAACTGCCCACCATGTATGGAACTTTTGGCTTCAAGTATCATACCTACGAGGCATAAAGCCCCAGTTCTTGGGGTATATATCAGACATGCTATTCCTAAAAGTAGCCCTGCTTCACCTTCTACTTACAGTGAGGATTTTCTCTGTTTTCAACATTTAGGAATTTCACTTTTATCCCTTTTAACTTATTACAATTATATTTTTATTTTTATTTTTTAATTTCTAAGTGTTTGGAGCAAGAGTTGCAGAGTTATTGCATCAGCTTAGTCTACCATTTAGACCAGAATCTTGAATTCACTATACCTTGGTCCCAATTCCAAATATCAGGACGGGGAGAGTGATTGACTCAGATTATATCTGATCACTCTTGGATGAATCAATTACAAGTTGTGCAACATTATGTAATAGAAACGTGTCTGCTAGGGGCCACCTATGTGTGTGAAAAGGCATCCTACATTATAAGGTTGCTAAGCAACCTATAACATTTATAGGATAAAATATTTACCATAAATATTTACCATAGAAATCCCAAGAAATATGTTTACTCATTTTTATTCTCTGCTTAGATTTCTTCATCTTAAAAATCAAGATGGCAAATTTTCTGCTTATTATATGTTTTAAAGTTGACTTGTTTAAAACCATCATGTTCAAAGAGATATATATCTGGCCTTATATAAATTTTAGATATCCTTCACAAAAATGAAGGAAGTAATCATCATTTGACGTATGATTTGGGTTTTCTGTAGACATCCATGTAATAAAAATGAGCAATAGGCTCTTATTCCTACCAGATGATAAATGAAAATATGAAAATAACAATATATAAAATATTTCCCTTAATAAGTTTCACTGTGGGTTGTGGTTTTAGTTGTTGTTGTCTGTTTTTGTGGTTTTTAAAAGCTTCAAAGCAGCCTGAGTGATTGGTTAATCAAAGAGGTAGAGCCTTCATATTATGAAATGTTATCATCATCGAATTGATTATTGGCAGGATAGGGTTTCAATTTAGCATTGCAGGGTTCACACAATTGGATACTTCCATGTCTATAAAAAGAAAACTCTTGCCTGGGGCTGAAAATGAGTGTTTGCCTAAGCTTAGGTAACAGGGAAATAAACCTTGCATATATGTAGAGAGAAACAAAATGCCTTAAGAAACATGGTAGATCTGCATCCTATTCCAAAGGAAATTCAAGAATTTATTCACATTGGCAAGCTTTTTGTAAAAAGTCTATTACTTAAATATATTTCAGATCTTCCTCTTCAGCTCTTATTCCTGATAACCGAGTATTACGTCTCTTATCTCTAACATAGCCCATGCATTCCTTTAAAATTACCAAGTGGATTCTGTCTGTTTACCTTCCTTTCTAGTGCACCTCGAGGAATATACTGTTAGAAACTTAAGTCAGCAATATATGTCAAGTAAAGAGTGTGTGCTCATTATAAGCCTGCCAATAACACATATTTGTACAGTATTTTTTTCCAAAATATGTTTGCTACATTGCTCATTCGATCTTCAAGACAACACTGTAAGAGTTAAATTTTATAACTAAGTCCAGAAAAGCTTAGAGGTCTTTCTGGTATTTAATCCACTAATATAATTCTCCAAAAACATATTTGTTGAATGAATGAAGTAGTAAGAATACTGAGTTGGAGTTTTAAGGCCTTATTTTTTTTAAATCCTAGCCTTTCAGTTTGGTAGTTTGGACAATATTGGGAAAGTCAGTTAATATTTCTGAATCTGTTTCCTCATCTATACATACAAAACAATAATACTTGATTTACATGTTTCTTGTTTGGATTTGGTGAATTAGGGAATGTGAATACCATTTTTACAGGATCTGGCCTACACTACATGCTTAATATATATCTGTGGAATAACTGAAGTTACATCAAAGTGTTGCTTGACAATTTTCTACTTCAGATTTAGCTTCAGGTTAATTCGAAGATTTTCAATTTTCTTCTATGTATTTCATCATTAACAATATTTATATCTTAGCTCTGTTCTCCTTTGTGGGGAGCAAGGGCATTGCTTCACCAATATGGCTCTGAGAAGGATTAAATATTTGGAAGAATAAATTACACATGCAACTTTTAATCTCGTCTGTGGACACAGCCTCATAATTGTTACAAAGACTATTTTAAGTTATGTAATATAAGTAGATGCATTTCATAATCCAACTCCTCTCTGCTACTATTAGCTGCCTGGAACACTGCATTGAGAATAGTTCCAAGGCCAATCTGGTTTAATAGAAAAGAACCCCATGCGTTTTTAGCAATAATTACCCTTAATACAAGAGAACAAGAAGAACCCTTTTGCCCCACCTGTAATACTCCCTCAGTTATAGAAAGAATTTTTTTTTTTCTTTGAGACAGTATCTCACTCTGGCACCCAGACTAGAGTGCAGTGGCGTGATTACCGCTTCCTGCAGCCTCGACCTCCCAGGCTCAAGTTATCCTCCTACCTCAGTGTCTTGAGTAACTAGGACCACAGGTGTATACTACCATGCCCAGCTAGTTGTTGTTGTTGTTATTATTATTATTATTATTATTAGTTGTAGAGACAGGGGCTCACTATGTTGCCCACACTGGGTTTGAGCTTCTGTTCAAATAACTTTTAAGAGCTTAAATAAATCACATTAATGGATATATTATCTTAGAGAGGTAACCCAGTAAAGAAATGTTGAGACATGATGATAGTGATGTAAGCAATTGTTAGGTCTTAGAAGTCTTTACAGACCATGCTATGGAGCTTAGATACAACTCTCAGATGTTGGATGTCATCAGTATGGAAAAATATGAGTGACATGGATGGTTTACTTTCAGTTATCAGTGATTCTTAAGCCTGATTGACACATTAGCTTTAACTGAAGAGCTTTTACAAATTACTGACAAATGGGAAGAACACAGAGGATTTTTAAAGGCAGTGAAAGTACTGTTTATGAAACTATAATAGTGGACACACATTACTATAAATTTGTATAAACCCATCAAATGTATAATACCCAGAGTAAACCTTAATGTAAACTATTGACTTTGGGTGATAATGATGAGTCAATATAGGTTCATTAACTACAACAAATGTACCACTCAGGTGAGGGATGTTAATCATGCACGTGTGGGGACAGGGAGTATATGGGAAATCTCTGTATCTTCTGCTTGATATGGGGTATATGGGAAATATATTTTCTGCTCAATTTGGATATAGACCCAAATCTCCTCTAAAAATAACTTCCCTAAAAAATAAATTCTCTTAAAAAAATACTGATATCCCTTGCCCTACCTGAGACCAAGTAATCATAAGGTCTGGGTGGAGCCCAAGCAAAAGTGCTTTATTAAAGTGATTCCAATGGATAGCCAGTGTTGAAAACTATTGAGTGTTGAAAACTACTGAGCTTGATCAATCTTTGCTTTAATTATATCCACTTGCTTCATCCTGGGATGAAGTATTTGACTGGAAGCCTTCTCAATAATATAAATATTATATTAACACATACATTTCAAGTTATATGTATTATATGCTATATTCTTACAATAAATTAAATTAAGTTTTTTTTTCAAACTCCCAAATACATGCAGTTTCCTTTTGAGAAGCTATAATTTTCTACCTCTCAAAAAATCTCATCGTAAAAATAATGCCCTGATTTGGCTAGTTGCTAGTCTTTGGGAAAGAAACTTGGGATTGCCTTAAAAAGAAAGATATTGCAAAAATGCCAATGGCTACCGCAGGGGCCTTTGAAAACAGTATGCTGAGAATAGATAGGGCTCAAGGACAGTATCTCCAATTGAACTTTTAATGAACTCCCGTAGGCGCCAAGAAGGCGGGCAGATAAGGAAGAGCATAGAAACAAGGAACTGAGTAGAAGGTTACATGTGGGAAAAGAAAGTTTGTTTTGCATTGCATTCTTTCTGCTGACGTGGGGTTTATGGAGTATAAATAAAGTGAGGCAGAGGCTCTGAGTGCGGCCGCCATGTTCTCTGTGTGTCTTTGTCTTTTGTGTGTTCTTTCATTCTCCACCACACCCGGCATGGACCCCAAGAAGTGGCGCAGTGAGCAGGGTCAGCACGGGTGAGTAGGGGAGAACAAGAAGGGGAACCCCCTAGGGGCGGGTAAGGCCCAGATATTGTTAAGGGGAACCTTCTTAAGCTTTCATTATGGGGAATTCCATCTCTCTGGCCTCAGAATATTTACGGCTGTTTCAAGGACTGTTGCTGTCTATAGGAGTAGAAGTGAAAGAAAAAGACTTTGAAGTGATTGTTTGCCCATGTTGAACAACATTGTTACTGGTTTCAGTATCAGACTAAAGTGCAGCTGAATCGCAGAGAATGGTTACAGGTAGTAAAAACTCTGCTTAGAGCTCTCCAGTTAGGGGATATTATGCCTCTAAAATTGTGGACCTTGTGTGACTCTATCGCTCAGACATTAGAGTTACTTGAGACTGATTCAGAGTGTGGTAATGTAGCCACAGGACGAAAGGTATCTGAGGATTTGAAAAAAATAAATAAATAAATAAATAAATCTGAAATGGAGCCCATTTGTGCCAGGATAACAGAGGATGGGGGGGGGGGTAGCAAAAGGAGGAGAAGAGAAAAAGCCAGCTCTTCCTTCTTCTAAGGGAAATTCTGACATGCAGTGTATTATGGAAATGCTTTAACAAATATTACAGATATATTCTTCTAATTCACCTTTGCGAGCTTTCCCTGTTTCTTTTCCTTCTGCCCTGTTAAAAGAGGATTTTCCAGAGCCTCCAACACCCCGGCTTCCTTATCTTTACCTTTGTTTAGCAAAGTTGAAGCCCTGTTCACATCAGACATACTTTAAATTTATACTAAACACCTGTTTAATATGTCAAAACCAGTGTATATGTATATCTTGTTGTTTGTTAAAATATTATGAGTATTTCAATAGTCAATAAATAAGCACATTAACTATTAATATTAATATAGTATTAATAACCCCAGCTAGGAAATTGTTATGTTATAGGGGTGCATAGGTTCCACCAATTTACACTCCAAACAGAAGTTGAGTATTTGAGCTGCTTAACACATTAACTACCTCTTGATATTTTCTGTGTTTTTAAATTTTAACCATTGTATTGTGTATGTAATGATTCTTAATTTGGTATTAATATACATATTTCTTAGTGAGTAATGATGTTAGACATATAGGTTTATTGTCATTTCTTTGTTCTGCTATTTTGGGTTGGGTTATTTGCCTTTTTTTATTAATATGTTGAGATTCTTTATATTTGGGGATATGAGTATTATTATATATTATATATACTTTTAATTAAAAAAAAAATTTAAGGAGCTGGATCTGTTTCCAATTATTTGTGCTTCTTTTGCTCCTAATGCTCAGTTTTCAAATGGTGGCAATAATGTCTAATTTAATGCCTTACAAATTAAATTTTTAAAAAGAAATGAAAGCTGCCATTTCTAACTATGGACCTCAATCTCCTTTTATCCTCGGTCTTCTTGATATTTTTCATCAGAAAATTTGATAATTCCTATAGACTGGAAGACTTTGGGGAAGGCTTTTCTTGATCGTTCTCAGTGGTTACAATTGCACAGCTGGTAAATGAACAAGGCACATGTACAGGCTAGGAAAAATATTATGTGTTATCCCCCTGGACCCACTGAGGAACAACTCACAGGCACGGGCCAATATGCTACTCTTAATGCTCAGGCTGGTCTAGATGATGTTGCCCTTACTCAAATCAAGACTTTGTTTTTAAGGGCCTGAAATAAGGTAGAGATAACAGGAAAATGTTCCCTTTCCTCTGTGAAGATTTTACAGGGCACAAATGAAATATATCCAGATTTCGTAGCCCGTCTTCAGGATGCTGTCTTCAAAATTGTGGGTGCTGGCCTTGCTTCAAAAATTTTGTTACAAACATTGTCTTTTAAAAATGCTTATGCTGACTGTTAAAAATTGTTAAAATCGTTAAAGGCCAATGGGGCCAATTCAGATAAATATATTAAAACTTGTATTAGTGTTGAAGGGGCTATTTATAATGCTCAATTATTTGCTGGAGCTTTGTCTAAAGCCTTAAAAGGAAATAACAAACAAGGTGTTTGCTTTCAGTGTGGTAAACCTAGACATTTCAAAAAAGAATGTCATAAAAATTGAACACTTTTATCCCTCAAGGCAGAAAGCTGCCTTCAGAGGTGTACAAATGTTGTGGTAAAGGTCAACATTGGACAAATAAATGTCGTTCCAAAACTGATAAAAGTGGAAATTTACTGTCTCCTCTCCTGGGAAACGGGAGCCGGGGCCCACAGGCTTGGGTCCCCAACAATTACAATACAAGTCTACTACAATATTCAGTGAGCAATGGCCTACAACATTAAGGAATAAATTCAAGTCCTCCTTAAGGATCCCACACCTTACCCCAGTTTCTCAGCTTTATGCAGCAACTAAGCAGAGCGCCGCTGCTGACTTAGCTATTACTCAGCCTTATATTTTGTCTCCTAATAGAGGAGTATATAAATTAGCTATTAGAGTGTGTGGCCCTTTGCTAAAAGGACATGATATTACTAATAGAATTCTTATTTTGGTACAAGTTTCACAATTTATACGCCTAGAGGCAGGGGAATGTATTCTCAATAGAGAGGGTTTCGTAGCACAGAAAAAACTGTTTTTTGGGAAACTTTAGTTTCTAATCAAAAGCCCTTATGTTCATTGCATATTAATGAAATAGTTTTTAAAGGGTTAATTGATATGGGGGTGAATATGTCTATTATTTGTTTAAATTAGTGGCCTATACAATGGGAAACAAGATAAGTTTCAGTTATACTCACTGGCTTGGGTGGTGCTGCTGTGGTTTATCAAAACGTAGAACCTTTAACCTGTGTCGGTCCTAAAGGTCAACAAGGTCAAGTGTTTTTTTATATTATTCCTATCAGTATTAATCTTTGGGGACAAAATCTTTCATAACAATTTGGTGCTTTTTTAAACATTCTTCATATTTCCTCAGCTGTCAAAAATATGATGTTCAAAATGGGCTACAATCCTTTAAACTCATGGCCACTGTTCACCAGCCTCAAGTTTTATAATTAAAGTGTAAAACGACCACTCCTCTTTAGGTGAAACAGTGGCCATTATCTAAAGAAATACTTAGGATTTTAAAAGAGTAAGTCAAAAAACAAATGGCCGAGAGGAATCTAAAGCCACGTACTTCTGCATGGAATTCCCATCTTTGTCTTGTTCTTAAAACTATAAATGTTTACATTCAACCTAGGGAAAGTTTACAGCCCGGTCTTCCTAATCCTGCCCTTATCCCACAAAGTTAAAACCAGAGAAAAGCAGCAAGATGCTTTTGTATCATTACAAACTCAGCTTTCTTTCTACTCACTTAATATTGTCACAGAAAAAATTTAACTGGATTTTCTTATTCAATATTTAGGTTATACCTTGGGGGCACAAAATATTCGACCCCAAAAAATTCAAATTCGACGTGATCATTTAAAAACATTAAATGATTTTCAAAAGCTTCTAGGAGACATTAATTGGATGCATCCTGTTTTAGGAATACCAACATATCAGTTATAACATCTTTTTTCTATTCTAGAAAGAGACAGTCACTTGGACAACTCACGCCATTTAACTCCTTTGGCTTTACAGGAACTCCAGCTTGTTGAAGAGCAACTTCAAAAGGCCCTTCCTTTTGTTTATTTCATACTTTACCTTCTGCCACAGGAATGATTCATCAAACTAGTCGACCACTAAAATGGATCTTTTTGTCCAATAAAATATCTAAACGCTTGGCTATTTATATCCATCGTTTAGCTGAACTGATCATCAAAGGACAGCATCACTGTCGACAACTTTGGGGAGGAGATCCTTCCTTAATTATCTCTCAATTCACTCATAATCAGATCACTTATCTTCTTGCAACTTCTGATTCTTGGCAAGTTGCTTGCGCTTCTTTTGTTGGACAATTTTCTACCCAATATCCTAAGTCTCCGATCTTTTCATTTTTTAGGCAACATTCTGTGTTGCCTTTCTCACCAATTTCTGTATTTCCTGTTCAAGGTCCTACCTTTTTTACTGATGCTAGTAGCAATGATAAGGCTGGATATTGGAATGTTCATCAATCTCGAGTTACAGTTTATCCTTATCCCTCGGTGCAACAGGGAGAACTGTTTGCTATTCTCATGGTCTTACTTGATTTCCCTACTACTGGTTGTAACATTGTTAGTGATTCTCAATACACCGTTTATGCTACTTCTTACATTTCTCAGGCCACTTTACCTCTTTGTGCTACTTCTTCTCTTCAAAAACTCTTTTCCTTGTTATCTTCTACTTTGAGCCAACGTCGAGCTCCTTTATTCATCACTCATCTTCGTTCTCATTCTCAACTTCCTGGACCATTAGTTCATGGTAATACTCAGATTGATTCACTTTCAATAGGCCACCTACATGCTGCAGAACAAAAATATACTCTACATCACACTAATAGTTCTGGCCTTCAATGACGGTTTCATTTAACTTATAAACAAGCTTGTTCTCTTATTCGAGCTTGTCCTTCCTGTGCTCCTTTGAGCATTCCATCCTTCCATCCTGGGGTTAATCCACGAGGTGTCCCTTCTTTTGGATGATTAAAGTATGTTCATCATACCATTGATACTTTTTCTCATTTCTGTTATTACTCATCTCTTAACTTGTTTCGCCATCATGGGCATTCCTCTTATACTTAAAACTAATCATGCCCCTGCCTATGTCTCTCGTAAATTACAAGTTTTCTTACAGCAATACAATATTCAACATATCATCGGTATCCCGGGCAACAGTCAAGGTCAAGCCATCATTGAGTGCACAAATTTAACTTTAAAAACTTAACTATTAAAACAAAACAAAAAGGGGGAAATGAGCCCCCCAGAAACCAGATTTTGAAACCAGATTTTGAAGGTTCTTTTTACCTTAATTTTTTTGAATCAATGGAGACAATTGCAAGATTCCGCTGCCGTAACCCATCTTTCCTCACCTCCCTCGGTGATAGTCCCTGCTGACAGTTTAAAGGTTTGATATCCTAATGAAGAAGGTAAGTATGTTCAAGGGCAAGTTCTAAAACAGGGACGGGGCTATGCTCTTGTCCTTACAGGGAGCGGACCTGAGTGGTTTCCTACAAGATGATTGAAACCCTGTTGAAAAGAAAACTGGATTCAGCATGCATTTCTTCCTTTGTTGGATGTGCCTCGGTGGGGGACTTATTTCTCTTAGTGAGGCTTTGTATGAATATTGGACTTATATTCCCTTTCCGCCCTTGTATCAGGGAGTCGCCTGGGGGGAGGCGGAAATTAAGGTTTTCACCAATGACACTACTTGGATGCCATCCCCCTATATAGACGAGGACAATATAGAATGGAAAACGGGAATTATAAACAACACATATCAATTTGGAGTGGAAGGAGTTCCAATATGTATGGGAAATAGTTCTCATTGTCTCCAAAAATTGCATGAAACCTGGGCTGTTCGTTATAATCATAGTCATGTGGCTGCTAATACTGTTATTATTGTAACTAGAAGTTTTTAAGATAATCATACTGTATATAGTAATGAAACTATTCCTAGTTCTTTACTTTTTGTCCTATTCTAGAGGTTTCTCCTAATATTGAGGTGCTGGAGTGACAACAATGTCGGGGAACTAAACCCCGGATTTTATTAGAATACAATGGAATGTAAATAACTGATTGGAGTGTGCACGGTGATTTTCAAATAAAATTTAGTCACATACCTTTGAAATGACACTGGGTAAATAAAAGTATTGCTGCTAACAGTAATGAAACCTTGGTATGGCGTGAAGGAGGCCTGAAGTACAGAGTCATCTTTGGAAGTTGTTAGCTGCAGGTGATGCCATTAGCACTTTTGTGGGGAATATGTCCCTTAATCTTTCTAACCCAACTAACTCCTTTCATATTCAGTTATATTGAAATACCTCCTGATATATTATTGCTTGTGTCCGTAAGCCCTACCTATTATTAGCAGGGAATTTGACATGGGATAATGATACAGGGATTGTTAATTGTACAGATATGTGTACATTTTTGTCTTGCCTCAATCATTCCTGGTGGCACAACTTTACTGGGGATATTTATATCCTCAGGGCTTGTAAGGAAATTTGGCTACCTGTTAACCTTACGTGACCGTGGGGGGCATCACCTCTTGAAACTTATATTTGGACTTCTCTCCAGCAAACCCGCCATGCCCTTGGACTTATAATTGCCTCGGTGATGAGTCTTGTTGCCATCGCCTCCACTGCGACCGTAGCAGGACTCACTCTTCATCAAAGCATACAAAATGCTGAATTTGTGCAGCAATGGCACGAGCAATCTCACCGGTTATGGCTTCAACAACGAAATATTTATTCTCAACTTGCTGAAAGATTGGACAACATGGAGCAAGCATTGACATGGCTTGGAGATCAGCTCACTGTACTCAGTACTTGGATAACATTACAATGTGATTGGAACTCCACTCAATTTTGTGTAACGCCTGTGCCTTTTAACATCTCTCAAAATTGGACCATAATCCGAAAATTATTAGTAGGCCATAAAAATATTAGTTTGGACAGCCAAGAGCTCACTCAGAACATTTCCGAAGCATTTCGACAACAATTACATGTGTTGTCCGGAACCATAACCCTGCAAGAGCTGGGTCAGCGCCTTGCTGCCTTTAACTCATGGACCCAGATGAAAACATGGATTTCTACAATCTCCGGAAGTATATTGTTTTGGGCACTCGAATTGAGTCTACTTCTTTTGGTGATCCGATGCTCCCTCCGTCGCCTCCAAAAACAAAAGAAAACATAGGAACAAATATAGGCTACCTTTTTAGGATTGAGGCAAAACAAAACAAAAAGGGGGAAATGCAGGGGCCTTTGAAAACAGTATGCTGAGAATAGATAGGGCTCAAGGACAGTATCTCCAATTGAACTTTTAATGAACTCCCGTAGGCGCCAAGAAGGCGGGCAGATAAGGAAGAGCATAGAAACAAGGAACTGAGTAGAAGGTTACATGTGGGAAAAGAAAGTTTGTTTTGCATTGCATTCTTTCTGCTGACGTGGGGTTTATGGAGTATAAATAAAGTGAGGCGGAGGCTCTGAGTGCAGCCGCCATGTTCTCTGTGTGTCTTTGTCTTTTGTGTGTTCTTTCATTCTCCACCACCCCCGGCATGGACCCCAACAGGCTACAACAGTCTCCTGTTTAGAAGAAATGAGGAACCAAGCTTAGCTAGTTGAAAGAGAAAATGGAAATAACGATAATGCTTTAAAGGTGATATGCTAGTCTAGTGTTTCTCAAATTAGGGCCCTTGGACTATCAGAAGTCTGTGGAGGTCTACA
This sequence comes from Macaca mulatta, assembly GCF_049350105.2. NCBI lineage: Eukaryota > Metazoa > Chordata > Mammalia > Primates > Cercopithecidae > Macaca > Macaca mulatta. Next base: position 85,550,100 of record NC_133419.1, read on the forward strand.
GTCTCTCCCTGATAACTGATCTTTAATTTGGCCTTTTCCTTTTTTAACCATAATCTAAAAGTACTGGTAGAACCGTGTGCTGGTTTACCTGGATGACCACCTTTCAACTAAATGTGGCCTTGAGATTTTAGTGTCCACATTGGTATTTGTGTTTACAACCAGATGGATGCCAAATAGTGCTATAGTCGACCCTTGAACAACATAGATTTGACCCGCACAGGTCCACTTAGATGGGAATTTTGTTTTAATAAAAGTTACACTGAGTGTGCCACTTCTCCTGCCTCCCCTTTCACCTCCTCTATCTCTTCTGCTTGGCCACCTCTGAGACAGCAAGACCAACCTTCCTTTTCTTCTTCCTCCTCAGCTCATACAATGTGAAGATGACAGGGATGAAGACCTTTATGATATGTTTTCTCTTATGATAGTCTCAATAATAACATTTTCTATTCTCTAACTTAATTTATTGTAAGAATATAGTATATAATACTTATAACTTACAACATATGTGTTAATATAATATTTATATTATTGAGAAGGCTTCCAGTCAAATACCAACAGGCTACTTGTTAATTTTTTAAGGAATCAAGAGTTATACACAAATTTTACACAGCATGGGGGATTGGCATCCTTAACCCCCACATTTTTCAAGGGTCAAGTATACTTTAATTGTTCTGAGCTAATAAAAAAGAACAGGTGAGGACTTAATATGTAATGATTCATTCAAGCCAAATGCATGAATGGTCTCAAGAACCACTTGTTTGAATGTAATGTAAATAACACAAAAAATTTCTGGGAAAATTGAATTGTTATATGGCACACACTAATGATATGCCATGCATTTCAAAAAAAAAACATTCAGACGTAGTTAACATCATATGGAAATTGCAAGAAGGTGACATAATTACAATAAACATCATTTGACATACTAAAATAATGATTTTTTATATGGATTGTATTTGATTACAGTTTTTATTATATGTAAGTTGTAAATCTCTTTTGGTTTAATATTTGTATAGGGACTATTAGCATATAGAACTTAAATCATTTAATCATATGCATACGTAAATAATACAAAAATAATTTAATTCAAATGTAGGAGTTCTAGGAGAATTATTTTTATTTGTTAAGGGTATATTACTTCAGTTTGAGAAAAAAATGAGATCTTCTTTTGTTCAACAGATGATTTTTGCCATTGATAACTTCTAGTCTTACAGATAGATGGATAATTAGTATAGTTAGAATGTCTATTTTTTTATTATACTTCTGGGATATATATGCAGAATGTGCAGATTTGTTACATAGGTATACATGTGCCATGGTGGTTTGCTGCACCCATAAACCCGTCATCTACATTAGGTATTTCTCCTAATGCTATCCCTCCCCTAGCCCCCCACCCCCTGACAGGCCCTGGTGTGTGATGTTCCCCTTACTGTGTCCATGTGTTCTTATTGTTTACCTCCCACTTATGAGTGAGTACATGCAGTATTTGGTTTTCTGTTCCTGTGTTAGTTTGCTGAAAATGATGGTTTCCAGCTTCATCCATGTCCCTGCAAAGGACATGAGCTCATCCTTTATTTATGGCTGCATACTATTCCATGGTCTATATGTGCCACATTTTCTTTATCCAGTCTATCACTGATGGACATTTGGGTTGGTTCCAAGTCTTTGCTATTATGAACAGTGCTGCAATAAAGATACATGTGCATGTGTCTTTATAGTAGAATGATTTATAAGCCTTTGGGTATATACCGAGTAGTGGGATTGCTGAGTCAAATGGTATTTCTGGTTCTCCATCTTTGAAGAATCACCACCCTGTGTTCCACAATGGCTGAACTAATTTACACTCCCACCAACAATGTAAAAGCATTCCTATTTCTCCACATCCTCTCCAGCATCTGTTGTTTCCTGACTTTTTAATAATCGCCATTCTAGCTGGCATCAGATGGTGTCTCCTTGTGGTTTTGATTTGCATTTCTCTAACGGCCAGTGATGATGAGCTTTTTTTCGTATGTTTCTTGGCCATATCAATGCATTCTTTTGAGAAGTGTCTGTTCATATCCTTTGCTCACTTTTTGATGGGGTTGATTTTTTCTTGTAAATTTGTTTATATTATTTGTAGATTCTGGATATTAGCCCTTTGTCAGATCAATAGATTGCAAAAATTTTCTCCCATTCTGTAGATTTCCTGTTCACTTTGATGATAGTTTATTATTATTATTATTATTATTTTGCTATGCAGAAGCTCTTTAGGTTAATTAGATCCCATTTGTCCATTTTGGCTTTTATTGCCATTGCTTTTGGTGCTTCAGTCATGAAATCTTTGCCCATGCCTATGTCCTGAGTGGTATTGCCAAGGTTTTCTTCTAGGGTTTTTATGGTTTTAGGTCTTAGGTTTAAGTCTTTAATCCATCTTGAGTTAATTTTTGTATAAGGTGTAAGGGGAGGGGTCCAGTTTCAGTTTTCTGCATATGGCTAGCTAGTTTTCCCAAAGCCATTAAATAGGGAATCCTTTCCCCATTGCTTGTTTTTTGTCAGGTTTGTCTAAGATCAGATGGTTATAGATGTGTGGTGTTATTTCTGAGGCCTCTGTTTAGTTCCATTAGTCTATATATCTATTTTGGTACCAGTACCATGCTGTTTTGGTTACTGTAGCATTGTAGTATAGATTAAAGTCAAATAGCATGATGCCTCCAGCTTTGTTCATGTTGCTTAGGATTGTCTTGGCTATACAGGCTGTTTTTTGGTTCCTTGTGAAATTCAGAGTAGCTTTTTCTAATTCTGTGAAGAAAGTCAGTGGTAGCTTGATGGGGATAGCATCGAATCTATAAATTACTTTGGCCAGTATGGCCATTTTCATTATACTGAGTCTTCCTATCCATGAGCATGGAATGTGTTTCCATTTGTTTGTGTCCTCTCTTATTTCCTTGAGCAGTGGTTTGTAGTTCTCTTTGAAGAGCTCCTTCACATCCCTTGTAAGTTGTATTCCTAGGCATTTAATTATCTTTGTAGCAATTGTGAATGGGAATTCACTCATGATTTGGCTCTCTGTTTGTCTATTATTCGTGCATAGGAATGCATGTGATTTTTGCTCATTGATTTTCTATCTTTAGACTTTGCTGAAGTTGCTTTCAGCTTAAGGAGATTTTGGGCTGAGACGATGGGGTTTTCTAAATATACAATCATGTCCTCTGCAAACAGAGACAATTTACTTCCTCTCTTCCTATTTGAATACCTTTTATTTCTTTCTCTTGCCTGATTGCCCTGGCCAGAACTTCCAACACTGTGTTGAATAGGAGTGGTGAGAGTAGGCATTCTTTGTCTTGCGCCAGATTTCAAAGGGAATGCTTCCAGTTTTTGCCCCTTCAGTATGATATTGGCTATGGGTCTGTCATAAGTAGCTCTTATTATTTTGAGATGCAATCCATCAATACCTAGTTCATTGAGAGTTTTTAGCATGAAGGCTGCTGAATTTTATCAAAGGCCTTTTCTGCATCTATTGAGATAATCATGTGGTTTTTGTCATTGGTTCTGTTTATGTGATGGATTACATTTATTGATTTGCTTTTGTTGAACCAGCCTTGCATCCCAGGGATGAAGCCAACTTGATCTTGGTGGATAAGCTTTTTGTTGTGCTGCTGGATTCAGTTTGCCAGTAGTTTATTGAGGATTTTTGCATTGATGTTCATCAGGGATATTGGCCTGAAATTTTCTTTTTTTATGTGTGTGCCTGTGCCAGGATTTGGTATCAGGATGATGCTGGCTTCATAAAATAAGTTAGAGAGGAGTCCTTCTTTCTCTGTTGTTTGGAATAGTTTCAGAAAGAGTATTACCAGCTCCTCTTTGTACTTCCAGTAGAATTCAGCTGTGAATCCGTCTGGTCCTGGGCTTTTGTTTGTTGGCAGCCTATTAATTACTGCCTGAATTTCAGAACTTGTTATTGGCCTATTTAGGGATTCAACTTCTTCCTAGTTAATTTTGGGAGGGTGTATGTGTCCAGGAATTTATCCTTCTACATTTTCTAGTTTATTTGCGTACAGGTGTTTATAGTATTCTCTGATGGTAGTTTGTGTTTCTGTGAGATCATTAGTGATGTGCCCATTATCATTTTTTATTGTGTCTATTTGTTTCTTCTCTCTTTTCTTCCTTATTAGTCTGGCTAGCAGCCTATCTATTATATGTTGATCTTTTCAAAAAACCAGCTCCTGGCTTCATTGATTTTTTTGAAGGGTTTTTTGTGTCTCTGACTCCTTCAGTTCTGCTCTGAACTTAGTCATTTCTTGTCTTCTGCTAACTTTTGAGTTTGTTTACTCTTGCTTCTATAGTTCTTTTTAATTGTGATTTTAGGATGTCAATTTTATATCTTTCCTGCTTTCTTCTGTGGGCATGTAGTGCGATAAATTTCCCTCTAAATATATTTCTATAATCATACAAGAACTATAGAATCTTAGCAAATAATCTTTAAACCCTAGAAATTTAATTAAAAAGCCCACCTCCCTAATATTTTAGTTTCTACTTTTTGAGAACTTAACTTGATTTATTTTCAACAATTAAAGGATTTACAGTTCATAAATCATTTTAGGCAATCATGTGATGATTTTATTCTTATGAAAGTACATGAATTAAAAGTCATGGTTGCAAATATATTTTTTAGAGCCAGACTTTCCTAAGTACAAATTCCTCTTGTGCTATTTACACTTGAGTGACCTTGGGCAAAGTACATAACTTCTCAAAGAACCTGACCCATGTGAAGATAATATTGGTACCTATGTCAGGTAATTGTGAAGATTACCTAGATAATCTATGTGAAATTACCTAGATAAAACAGAAAAGTATGGTATTCATTAATATCTTTTCTGTGTGTGACTTGATCAAAAGTTTTATGGATAAGAGTAAGAGATTTGCCAGTCTTTGGTTTTCCGCTTATGTAATACAATCTCCTAGTTTTCTCATCTGCAATATAAGATTGTTAGAGCACCCTCTTTTGTGACTTCATTGATCTTAATCTCTTGATTCCTCAGTGAAAGGGCATGTGATTGAAATTATGTCTACCCTACCTTACCTGAAATCCTTAGGGGCAGATGTGTTTTAAAATTCAGAAATATTTGGATTTTACAAAGGTTACACATTGTGCATACCAAGTATTACATAACAGTCCCCAGCAGGATCTGGCGCAGAACTTCATAATCAAATGTATTAGTATTTCTACCATAAAGTATATGAATAGTCACACTAAGTAGAGAACACAAAAACTATTATATAAATAGCATTACATTATTTTATGTTAGATTTGTGCCACCAAATGAGTTTTGATATCAAGACTATATAAAACTTTTCATTTTATGAAAGTTTTAAATTTTAGGGTTAAAGATTAGCATTTATGCACCTGTGTAAACTACTCCACGGATTGCTTCCACCACTAGAAGTATGCTGTAATAAAAATATGATATAATAAAACTCAAAATTTTGGATTCAGAAACTCTAATTCCATCCTTGATTTTTACTGTCTAGCTTTGTGAAATCAGTTAACTATATTTCTCTGAATCTTAGTTTCTATATATGTAAAACTAGAGTTTGAATAAGAAATTTTACAGGGTTCCTCCTAAGATTAATAGTATATTTCTTTTAGGGAGAAGTGAAGGGGGAAAAAGAAATACATGTATTTATTATCACTGAACTGTACATTTTAAAATGGTAAAGACAGTAAATTTTATATGCATATTTTACCTCAATTAAAAAGTACATAAAAATTTTAAGTAGTCTATCTTAAATGAATGAAACTCTGGACGTTATTAGATTAACTATAACTAACTAATTCATTCAATGCATAAATATTTATTAAGTCTTACTATATGCCAGCACTTTTCAAAGTCTTGTAGACACTGTGATGAGCAATTCTGTTCTCATTAAATTCATATTCTAGTGGAATGGAGACTAACAAACAAACAAAAAAAAAACCCAGCAGATAAATAAACAAGAACATTTCATATACTGATTGATGCTATAATGAAATTTAAAAAGAAAATAATTATAGAGAGTAACATGGGACAGATATTTCAAGTTCAGTAGTAGAAAAGACGTCTCTGTGGAGGTGACATTTGAGTTTGAATCACAAGGATAAGAGGTTAGCTCTATGAAAATATAGGGGCAGAGCATTCCAGAAAGAAAAGATGACAAATACAAAAGCCCTAAGGCAGGAAATAGGCCTGTAGAACTGAAATATAGAAGTTAATAAGAGCGTTACAGAAAATGAAGCTAGAGGAAAATGTAAGGTCAAGATTGTATTGGGTTTTGCAAGCCATAGTAAGAAAGTAAAGATTGAAACCAACCTTTTGCCTTAAGAATGCTTGTATAAGACCTATTAATCCCCAGAGACCTATTATAATCAGTCCAAAGGAATAAAGCCTCTATTTGTCTCAAGGAAATGTTAAAATGAAAATAAAATTCAGTGATACCAAAAAAAAGTTCCAGTGAAATATCAAATCAATAGCTGTAAGAAATAAAATAAATGCAATCATTTGATTGAGGTGCTAAAACAAATTGCTTCCAATGGTTTCTAGAACCTTTGTACAGAAACAAGCCAAAATAAGTTTATCAGCAACAGTATTAGAATAATTATCTGACAGTACATCTTTAGGTATTGTAGGCCAAGTGCAAAATCAGACAAATAAGAGAAAAAGCCAGATACTATATAAACTGGAAAGATATGAATTGTAAATATCAAAAGATACTCCTCAAATTCATTTAATGTAGAAACTTTCTTCTGTTCTTAACAACACAGAACTATTAATTATTGAAATATTTTATTGTATATTACCAATACTTATTGGATGTATATCAATTCCAATTACACAAATACCAACAAGCTTATTTTAAAAGCAAAACACATTTTTCAATGGTCAGAACTCCAAAGATGGTGGCTATTGCTATCAATTTCTATAAATGAAGCAATTAGAGTTTACATAGCTTAAAAGAGAAACTGACATATTAATACCTACTGCTTACCACATTCTGTCTTCCTTAGGGCCACATAACAAGTCCCTAAACCAGCATATATAAATCCATCTATGCTTTGCCATAGTTCCTGAAGACATCCTTTGTACAAAGGTAAGTTTCCCAAGAATCCCAGCAATTTTTAAAATAAATCCAACTCAAAGTATTCAGACTATGAGCCTAACCATTGTTTTCAGGAGTGTAGGCAGTAAGTACAAGCTAGAGTACCGATAGTAAAAAAATTCAACCTTTGGTGGAACAGAGTCAAAACATATAGTACAAAGATCAATGCCATCTGAAATATGTGAATGCTTAGAAATGTGATTATCAGTAAAATGAAATTTATACTCCGCTTTCTATACTATAATAGCAACTAGTAAAATCATCCTATGCCTTTGATTGACACAAGATAATGTCTTTCCCTCTTTAAAGGAAATTGTAAAAACATTCTTTCCAGTCTACATCCAATAAGATAAGGCACTCTGATGATATATTTTAAGTTCTAGTAATAAAAGGATGTGTCAGCATCCTTACCACCTAAAGACCATAAATAGCACAGTTTGTTCAGCCTCCTGAAAGATGTTCTCAGAGTTCAGACCCAATTCTATTAAGCACTAGTCCCAACCCAATTTATGTATGATTAGAAGATACACATGTCCTTGGATGGTTCTCTCTATAAAACATTCTAGTAGGCTGGTAAAGATAGCTCTACACTGTACCTTTTCTTCTAATATTATTACTTTTTCTCTTCCACCTGCATTATCCAAAGGGACAGTGATTTAGGTTACATGTATGATGAATTCTCTGAAGATCTAACACTGACTCAAGTGGATGCTCCAGAATTCATCCTAGAACTTGACCTAGAGATCTGTTTTGCTTGGTGTTTCACTTATGGGCTTCCTTAAAGTCCAAACTTACAAAATAATTTAAAGTCACATTGAAAGAAAAAAAAAAAGGATGCTAATTGCTTCTGGTTTCCACAGCAAAACAAAAACCATCCACTCACCTTTTATTGACAAGTGATATATTGAGAATAAGAGATATTTTCTCAAGCAGTTTGCCTGATAAAGAAATTTTAGAATTAGAAAACTTAGTTTTAGAATTACAAAAAGATTTTACTTCACCTCAGCAGGGGCACTGGTGGAATTTCAGACAAGAGAGAGATTCATTGTATAAATCTGTCCCACCCATTTGAAGACTATTCATTTTTTCCTGGAAGTTTTTCACTAACTGCCAATATGCCCTCAGTCATGTGACAAACAAAAAATTCTCACCAACACTTACAAACAAGCCTTGAGCATTGTAACACCCTTGAGTTGAGAACCACAAAAACTACTTCATTCTGCAATGAATAGACTTCAAAATAAAATGCTTTGCTAGAGGATACAAAGACAGTAACTGTCAGAATTGGGACTATTTAGTGCTTTTTCCATAAGAACACACCTGCCTCTGAGAAAAACATACAATAAAAACGAGACCAATTTTCCTCATTTTCTCCATGGAAAGCTAGTTGATAACATCATCAAATAATTAGAGTGGAGAATGATGTAATCTATCTAAGTCATTGGCACTATATAGAAATATAATGCAAATAAGAAACAATCTTCCAAAACTGACAAAAATATTTGACTGCTTCCAGCAACCTATTTAACACTTAGTCAAGAGTGCACTGAAAAGAGCGAAAGAGTAAGTAAATATAGATAAGAATACTTTCTTTGACTTCGACTGACTGTACGACCTTAAATTATACTATTTATATATTCTCTCCAGGCCTCAGTTTCTCCAAATGTAAAATAATGCATTTGAGTTAAATTATTAATGATTTCCTATATGAGAAATTTTTCACTTCATGGTTTTCAAACAGATTTCACTTAATGCAGTTCAAGTTTATTTTACATTATGCAAAGATAGGTAAGAGAATTCCAGTCCCTTATAAGACTCCTCCATTTATACAGTTTTATTCTACTATAGACAGGGAGTGGAGTTTTCTGGGTAATCAATAAGCTGGCAAACAAAAGAATACATCATATATTACCAATAGTATAATTTATTCCTTCAGCAAACATTTACTATTGAGTATCCTTTTTACTATTTTAGGTTCTAGAGGCACATATGAATTACTTGTTTTCCCTGATTTCAAGGAAAGCATAACCTGGTCAACAAGTTAGGTATATAAACAGATCATTAAAATACATTGTGGGCCAGGCGTGGTGGCTCACGCCTGTAATCCCAGCACTTTAGGAGGCCAAGGCAGGTGATCACCTGAGGTTGGGAGTTTGAGACCAGCTTGACCAACACAGAGAAACTCCATCTCTATTAAAAATACAAAATTAGCCAGGTGTGGTGGCACAAGCCTGTAGTCCCAGCTATGTGGGAGGCTGAGGCAGGAGAATCACTTGAACCTGGGAGGCAGAGGTTGCAGTGAGCTGAGATCGCACCATTGCACTACAGCCTAGGCAACAAAAGCAAAACTCTGTCTCAAAACAAAAACAAAAACAAAAACACACAATGTGATAGGCATTATAATTACAAATATAATTATTAGACAAAGCAATGAATTGCATTTACCATTATAGTGGTAATACAAATAAATTTAAAAAATGATTTGCTGATTAAACAAATAGATTAATCATTGCTTTTGGGTTTATTGTTATGGATATAAAATATTAAAAGACCATAGAAAGAAGGATATTCTAATTAATATAGGACTCCAGTTACTAAAATATCAAATGAGTATTTTTTCCCGACTATTTTGCTAAAGTGATTTTAAGAAAATGAATGGATTTTGGAGTATAAAAAAATTAGTTTCAGTTCCAGCACTGACACTTAGATATTAGGTGGCTTTTAGACAAATTTTATCACCCTTAGAGCCTGTGTCATCATTTGTAAAATTAAGAGAATTGTTGTAAGCAATACATAAGGTAATACATATAAAGTGACAAGTTCATAGAAGGTCTTTTACCAATATTAAATATCTTCTCATTTTCAGTGGGGAAAAATTTAATGTCATGTACCTGCCTTCAGAGATAGTATTTTATATCAAATTGTATTTTCCAAAAATAGTTGCAATATTTTTTGTTCCACATGCTCTTGCTAAAGTTTGTCATCCCTGTTGAGATGTAGAGTGTATGAATCCTTCCCTTGAACCTTTTGTAGCACTTGCAGTAGCCTTTGTGACGACTTGCCTCAATTAATAGAGTTTGGCAGAAGTTGTGTTATATTTCTTTCAAGATAGTCTCAAAAGGAGATGTAGCTTCTCTCTGACTCCCTCTTTCTTGAACTATGTATATTTGGACCCTCAGATAACATTAAGACTTCTGGTTGCTCTGAAGTAGCCACGGTGGAAGAATTTCATGGAGAAACCATACAAAGATAGAGCAAAGATGCCCCAACTAGAAAGATAAATAATCATTTTGTGATTCTTGGCTAAAAAGTACATTCAAAACCCTAAGTGTCCTCACTGTTACTAATGTCCTAAATCAGAGCATATGATAAAAACAGGAGAAAACAAATTATCAGCTCCTGTTCCCTGATGATTTGAAAAGTATGAGTGCAATTGTTCTAAATAATAAATAACAGGCACAAGTAAACATCTAGCTCATGAAATCAAAATCTTCAAATACAGAAGGAAAGAAATGCCCATAAGAGAAGATAAAATTTTTGAAAGTTAATTTACTGGAGGGGCGGAACAAGATGGCCGAATAGGAGCAGCTCCAGTCTCCAACTCCCAGCGCAAGCGACACAGAAGACCGGTGATTTCTGCATTTTCAACTGAGGTACTGGGTTCATCTCACTGGGGAGTGCCGGACGATCGGTGCTGGTCAGCTGCTGCAGCCCGACCAGCGAGAGCTGAAGCAGGGCGAGGCATTGCCTCACCTGGGAAGCGCAAGGGGGAAGGGAGTCCCTTTTCCTAACCAGGGGAACTGAGACACACAACACCTGGAAAATCGGGTAACTCCCACCCCAATACTGTGCTTTAAGCAAACAGGCACACCAGGAGATCATATCCCACACCTGGCCGGGAGGGTCCCACACCCACGGAGCCTCCCTCATTGCTAGCGCAGCAGTCTGTGATCTACCGGCAAGGCAGCAGCGAGGCTGGGGGAGGGGCGCCCGCCATTGCTGAGGCTTAAGTAGGTAAACAAAGCTGCTGGGAAGCTCGAACTGGGTGGGGCTCACAGCAGCTCAAGGAAACCTGCCTGTCTCTGTAGACTCCACCTCTGGGGACAGGGCATAGTAAACTAAACAAATGCAGCAGACACCTCTGCAGACGCAAACGACTCTGTCTGACAGCTTTGAAGAGAGCAGTGGATCTCCCAACGCAGAGTATGAGATCTGAGAAGGGACAGACTGTCTGCTCAAGTGGGTCCCTGACCCATGAGTAGCCTAACTGGGAGACATCCCCCACTAGGGGCAGTCTGACACCCCACACCTCACAGGGAGGAGTACACCCCTGAGAGGAAGCTTCCAAAGCAAGAATCAGACAGGTACACTCGCTGTTCAGAAATATTCTATCTTCTGCAGCCTCTGCTGCTGATACCCAGGCAAACAGGGTCTGGAGTGGACCTCAAGCAATCTCCAACAGACCTACAGCTGAGGGTCCTGACTGTTAGAAGGAAAACTATCAAACAGGAAGGACACCTACACCAAAACCCCATCAGTACATAACCATCATCAAAGACCAGAGGCAGATAAAAACCACAAAGATGGGGAAAAAGCAGGGCAGAAAAGCTGGAAATTCAAAAAATAAGAGCGCATCTCCCCCGGCAAAGGAGCGCAGCTCATCGCCAGCAACGGATCAAAGCTGGACGGAGAATGACTTTGACGAGATGAGAGAAGAAGGCTTCAGTCCATCAAATTTCTCAGAGCTAAAGGAGGAATTACGTACCCAGCGCAAAGAAACTAAAAATCTTGAAAAAAAAGTGGAAGAATTGATGGCTAGAGTAATTAATGCAGAGAAGGTCCTAAACGAAATGAAAGAGATGAAAACCATGACACGAGAAATACGTGACAAATGCACAAGCTTCAGTAACCGACTCGATCAACTGGAAGAAAGAGTATCTGCGATTGAGGATCAAATGAATGAAATGAAGCGAGAAGAGAAACCAAAAGAAAAAAGAAGAAAAAGAAATGAACAAAGCCTGCAAGAAGTATGGGATTAGGTAAAAAGACCAAATCTACGTCTGATTGGGGTGCCTGAAAGTGAGGGGGAAAATGGAACCAAGTTGGAAAACACTCTTCAGGATATCACCCAGGAGAACTTCCCCAACCTAGTAGGGCAGGCCAACATTCAAATTCAGGAAATACAGAGAACGCCACAAAGATACTCCTCGAGAAGAGCAACTCCAAGACACATAATTGCCAGATTCACCAAAGTTGAAATGAAGGAAAAAATCTTAAGGGCAGCCAGAGAGAAAGGTCGGGTTACCCACAAAGGGAAGCCCATCAGACTAACAGCAGATCTCTCAGCAGAAACTCTACAAGCCAGAAGAGAGTGGGGGCCAATATTCAACATTCTTAAAGAAAAGAATTTTAAACCCAGAATTTCATATCCAGCCAAACTAAGTTTCATAAGTGAAGGAGAAATAAAATCCTTTACAGATAAGCAAATGCTTAGAGATTTTGTGGCCACTAGGCCTGCCTTACAAGAGACCCTGAAGGAAGCACTAAACATGGAAAGGAACAACCGGTACCAGCCATTGCAAAAACATGCCAAAATGTAAAGACCATTGAGGCTAGGAAGAAACTGCATCAACTAACGAGCAAAATAACCAGTGAATATCATAATGGCAGGATCAAGTTCACACATAACAATCTTAACCTTAAATGTAAATGGACTAAATGCTCCAATTAAAAGACACAGACTGGCAAACTGGAAAAAGAGTCAAGACCCATCAGTCTGCTGTATTCAGGAGACCCATCTCACATGCAGAGACATACATAGGCTCAAAATAAAGAGATGGAGGAAGATTTACCAAGCAAATGGAGAACAAAAAAAAGCAGGGGTTGCAATACTAGTCTCTGATAAAACAGACTTTAAACCATCAAAGATCAAAAGAGACAAAGAAGGCCATTACATAATGGTAAAGGGATCAATTCAACAGGAAGAGCTAACTATCCTAAATATATATGCACCCAATACAGGAGCACCCAGATTCATAAAGCAAGTCCTTAGAGACTTACAAAGAGACTTAGACTCCCATACAATAATAATGGGAGACTTCAACACTCCACTGTCAGCATTAGACAGATCAACGAGACAGAAAGTTAACAAGGATATCCAGGAATTGAACTCATCTCTGCAGCAAGCAGACCTAATAGACATCTATAGAACCCTCCACCCCAAATCAACAGAATATACATTCTTCTCAGCACCACATCGTACTTACTCCAAAATTGACCACGTAATTGGAAGTAAAGCACTCCTCAGCAAATGTACAAGAACAGAAATTATAACAAACTGTCTCTCAGACCACAGTGCAATCAAACTAGAACTCAGGACTAAGAAACTCAATCAAAACCGCTCAAATACATGGAAACTGAACAACATGCTCCTGAATGACTACTGGGTACATAACGAAATGAGGCAGAAATAAAGATGTTCTTTGAAACCAATGAGAACAAAGATACAACATACCAGAATCTCTGGGACACATTTAAAGCAGTGTGTAGAGGGAAATTTATAGCACTAAATGCCAACAAGAGAAAGGAGGAAAGATCTAAAATTGACACTCTAACATTGCAATTAAATGAACTAGAGAAGCAAGAGCAAACACATTCGAAAGCTAGCAGAAGGCAAGAAATAACTAAGATCAGAGCAGAACTGAAGGAGATAGAGACACAAAAAACCCTCCAAAAATCAATGAATCCAGGAGTTGGTTTTTTGAAAAGATCAACAAAATTGACAGACCACTAACAAGACTAATAAAGAAGAAAAGAGAGAAGAATCAAATAGACGCAATAAAAAATGATAAAGGGGATATCACCACCGACCCCACAGAAATAAAAACTACCATCAGAGAATACTATAAACACCCCTATGCAAAGAAACTGGAAAATCTAGAAGAAATGGATAATTTCCTGGACACTTACACTCTTCCAAGACTAAACCAGGAAGAAGTTGAATCCCTGAATAGACCAATAGCAGGCTCTGAAATTGAGGCAATAATTAATAGCCTACCAACCAAAAAAAGTCCAGGACCAGATGGATTCACAGCTGAATTCTACCAGAGGTACAAGGAGGAGTTGGTACCATTCCTTCTGAAACTATTCCAATCAATAGAAAAAGAGGGAATCCTCCCTAACTCATTTTATGAGGCCAACATCATCCTGATACCAAAGCCTGGCAGAGACACAACAAAAAAAGAGAATTTTAGACCAATATCCCTGATGAACATCGATGCAAAAATCCTCAATAAAATACTGGCAAACCGGATTCAGTAACACATCAAAAAGCTTATCCACCATGATCAAGTGGGCTTCATCCCTGGGATGCAAGGCTGGTTCAACATTCGCAAATCAATAAACATAATCCAGCATATAAACAGAACCAAAGACAAGAACCACATGATTATCTCAATTGATGCAGAAAAGGCTTTTGACAAAATTCAACAGCCCTTCATGCTAAAAACGCTCAATAAATTCGGTATTGATGGAACGTACCTCAAAATAATAAGAGCTATTTATGACAAACCCACAGCCAATATCATCCTGAATGGGCAAAAACTGGAAAAATTCCCTTTGAAAACTGGCACAAGACGGGATGCCCTCTCTCACCACTCCTATTCAACATAGTGTTGGAAGTTCTGGCTAGGGCAATCAGGCAAGAGAAAGAAATCAAGGGTATTCAGTTAGGAAAAGAAGAAGTCAAATTGTCCCTGTTTGCAGATGACATGATTGTATATTTAGAAAACCCCATCATCTCAGCCCACAATCTCCTTAAGCTGATAAGCAACTTCAGCAAAGTCTCAGGATACAAAATTAATGTGCAAAAATCACAAGCATTCTTATACAGCAGTAACAGACAAACAGAGAGCCAAATCAGGAATGAACTTCCATTCACAATTGCTTCAAAGAGAATAAAATACCTAGGAATCCAACTTACAAGGGATGTAAAGGACCTCTTCAAGAAGAACTACAAACCACTGCTCAGTGAAATAAAAGAGGACACAAACAAATGGAAGAACATACCATGCTCATGGATAGGAAGAATCAATATCGTGAAAATGGCCATACTGCCCAAGGTAATTTATAGATTCAATGCCATCCCCATCAAGCTACCAATGAGTTTCTTCACAGAATTGGAAAAAACTGCTTTAAAGTTCATATGGAACCAAAAAAGAGCCCGCATCTCCAAGACAATCCTAAGTCAAAAGACAAAGCTGGAGGCATCACGCTACCTGACTTCAAACTATACTACAAGGCTACAATAACCAAAATAGCATGGTACTGGTACCAAAACAGAGATATAGACCAATGGAACAGAACAGAGTCCTCAGAAATAATACCACACACCTACAGCCATTTGATCTTTGACAAACCTGAGAGAAACAAGAAATGGGGAAAGGATTCCCTATTTAATAAATGGTGCTGGGAAAATTGGCTAGCCATAAGTAGAAAGCTGAAACTGGATCCTTTCCTTACTCCTTATACGAAAATTAATTCAAGATGGATTAGAGACTTAAATGTTAGACCTAATACCATAAAAATCCTAGAGGAAAACCTAGGTAGTACCATTGAGGACATAGGCATGGGCAAGGACTTCATGTCTAAAACACCAAAAGCAACGGCAGCAAAAGCCAAAATTGACAAATGGGATCTCATTAAACTAAAGAGCTTCTGCACAGCAAAAGAAACTACCATCAGAGTGAACAGGCAACCTACAGAATGGGAGAAAATTTTTGCAATCTACTCATCTGACAAAGGGCTAATATCCAGAACCTACAAAGAACTCAAACAAATTTACAAGAAAAAAACAAACAACCCCATCGAAAAGTGGGCAAAGGATATGAACAGACATTTCTCAAAAGAAGACATTCATACAGCCAACAGACACATGAAAAAATGCTCATCATCACTGGCCATCAGAGAAATGCAAATCAAAACCACAATGAGATACCATCTCACACCAGTTAGAATGGCGATCATTAAAAAGTCAGGAAACAACAGGTGCTGGAGAGGATGTGGAGAAGTAGGAACACTTTTACACTGTTGGTGGGATTGTAAACTAGTTCAACCATTATGGAAAACAGTATGGCGATTCCTCAAGGATCTAGAACTAGATGTACCATATGACCCAGCCATCCCATTACTGGGTATATACCCAAAGGATTATAATTCATGCTGCTATAAAGACACATGCACACGTATGTTGATTGCAGCACTATTCACAATAGCAAAGACTTGGAATCAACCCAAATGTCCATCAGTGACAGATTGGATTAAGAAAATGTGGCACATATACACCATGGAATACTATGCAGCCATCAAAAAGGATGAGTTTGAGTCCTTTGTAGGGACTTGGATGCAGCTGGAATCCATCATTCTTAGCAAACTATCACAAGAACAGAAAACCAAACACCGCATGTTCTCACTCATAGGTGGGAACTGAACAATGAGATCACTCGGACTCAGGAAGGGGAACATCACACACCGGGGCCTATCATGGGGAGGGGGGAGGGGGGAGGGGGGAGGGATTGCATTGGGAGTTATACCTGATGTAAATGACGAGTTGATGGGTGCAGCACAGCAATATGGCACAAGTATACATATGTAACAAACCTGCACGTTATGCACATGTACCCTACAACTTAAAGTATAATAATAATAAATAAATTTAAAAAAAAAAAGAAAGTTAATTTACTAAGTATATTCTTTGTAGCTGTTTTGACAAATTGCATGTAATATTCTTTTACAAATCTAGTGAAAAAAATCTATCCTAATATGAAATATTGGCAGATGACATTCATGCAAGCAGCAGCTAGGGATTATAGGAAAGTGATTTTTTTTAAGGTGCCTGTTATTATGCTATCAAAGGCTTAAAATATTAGAATGAGTGATTTTTCTTTAAAAGACTTTGTTTGGTAAGAATACATAATATGTTTCTTCATCTGTATGTAATGTTAGCACTTCATTACTAAATTAATTTGTATATGAACATCTAGATTCTCCTCAAAAGAGAGGATTCTAATATCAAGAAATCTAGATTCTTACGGTAAAACAAACAAAGACATCAACAATAAGAATAGATTGGTACTATAAGTTATAAGCTTAAGAGCTAGGCTTGGTTTAAATTATGGCTTCACTCAAATCCAGCTGCGTAGCCTTGGGCAAACTGCTTAACTTTTCTGAGTCTTAAATTCTACTTATGTAAAAGCAGTGAAACAATACATTTACCCAGAGGGTTGTTGTAAAGAATAAATGAAACAAGATATGCAAAGTTCTTATCACAGGACATAGTACATATTTGGTGCTCAATATGTTTTAGTTCCTTGTAATTCTTCCTTATATATGCAGTTTTTAATTTAGAAAAGAGTAGGTATTGCTTAAGGATGACTTGCTTTCATCAGAAACTATACCAGTGCACTAAACAGATGGAAAGAAAAATCATCTTTATAGCTTCACCCCCTAATATCTCACTTCAATCCCTCTCCTCAGCTCTTTACTATAGAGGGAGGGTTACATTCATCCCTTTCTCCTCCATATTTCTGGCTCTGCCCATGGTAAGGTAGCTATTTCTACCCAGCAATAAATAGTACAGTATTGACTTGCTTTTTTTCTTTGGTTTTAACCCTCTAGAAGGAAGATAACTGGTAAGTAAAATGGTTCATACTTCAAAGCCCCACTCTGACCTAACACACATCAGCTCCACATACCTCCTTTGGTACACCCCAAACCTGTATTGGTTCTATAAATGATCCTCTCTACCTGTCTAGGGTACCTGTCTTGGGCACCTTATGTCTCTGGAGAAAATCAAATTACTTCAGCAATTGGTAATTGCACCAGATTTATGATCTCCAAGCTCTGTGGGGCCCTTCACTACTGCTGAGTTATCCCGAGTCTTCTATCACCACCCTTTTGTATCTCTTAGCAGATTATGGTCTCTTGAAGTTATCAGACAGTTTTCGACTTCCATACTATCTACAGAACTATTTATACCTGTACTTGTATTTTAATCCTCCCCTCTTGACTCAGAATAATGGTGTCTCTTATGTTCATTAAGGGCAGCTAAGTCACCAAGAGCACTGAAATGAATACTTGAAAATTTACAGAAGTAGTAGATGCCAAAATTGTGTGCGATTGACATGGCTTTTCAAACTGAGTATCTCTCTTTGTAACATGTTCCATTTGGTCTTTGGAAAATTCTTAATTGTATGCTGCACATACATTCATTTGCTGTCTTTTCAGTTAAGTTTATACTTCTAAACACACTGTTTGTAGTCTAAAATTTAACACATTAGTTTATGCTCTAGTCCAACATTTTATTCTTTAATTATAAGAGACCACCTAATGAAAATATATTTCTTTCAGTAGATTAGCCTGTGTTTTTTTTAAATAACAAAACAAAAAACAAGCCACCTAGCTTTCCTAGCTGTGACAGATGTCTGTTTTCAAAAAAATAATCTTAAATAAACTACCAGTTTTTCATAACTGAGTGCATTAATTACTTCACCTTAAAATGTGTATAAGATAATGCCTTAAATTCACGGGCAAAAAGAGCAAATGCTTGAAAAAGATTAAAAGAACACAATTTACAGATATTGGCAAAAACTTAGAACTCCAGCTTCTATGAACTTTCCCAAATAAATCTACAAATCTCATAATACAGTGCCTGCTACTGAGAAAGTATATACTCAGTAAACCATAGCTATTTATCTTCTGTGTCAAGAATTGTTTCCACAATTTGAATCAAGTGTTATATGGAACTTTGTACCACGATTTTATCTCTTAATAATCTTAAATACAAACTCTTATAATACTTTATGGTAACTTATCTCATAGAAATTACAGAATGGAAATCAATGTTATCTCTGATTCTATGAAATGAACTAGATTTATGAATTGGGAGCAGCACCCAAACAACATAATGACTACTACAAAAAAAAAAAAGTCAATATTTTGAAAACTAGTTTTATTACAAATGAAGTAATTTTTCAAAATTTAAAAAGGTTAAAATAGAAATTTTTAAAAACTGTAGATAAAAATGTCATTTTCAAATCCCCATGTTGTTCTTACTGAAATTAACTAAGGGTAATTTAATATAATAATATTGTCACTGAAGTTTTAATAATCAAAACTCTAACAGTTGAGAAAATAAATTGTGTGTATGTTTCAATTTTGCACCTATGTTATTATCAGCCTCAGGTAGTAAGCTTTACTCAGGATAGCAATCCATCAATAATGCATCCTGAATATTTACTAAATTACTATATTATTTGACCTCAATCTCCTATCTTAATAGTTCTTCACTCCTTTTTCAACTCCTATCCTTTAACCTCACAGAGCTATCCACCACTTTAATTTTTTTATTTTTTCTCAGTTTACTGGTCCCTTTTCATCTTGTTCTTTAGCCAGCTTGAAACTAATGACTGTTCATTTGAACTATTTGCTCACCAATGTCTTTGATTTCTTATAGTGCAATTCTTCAGGTGCAACTCTTCAGCAAAATCCAAATCCAAATCCCAGATAAATACTGCATCTGGTCTCTCAACTCACACCTAGGGAATGAAGCTCTGTGAGAAAGGAACTCACACACACTAAGAGCAACTTCTAAGTAGTCAGTTTCCACACTCAGCTAGTCACTGTCCTTTAATCAACTTCCCCTCTCATTTCTCTCAAAAAACTTCTCAATCATCACCATCTGCCTCCAAGTCCTTAGTTGCCTTTAGCTCCTCATTTTGACAGGTTAGATAGCCCTCAGTCTCCTAATAAAATTGAGTTCATTAGGTGTGTTCTCCCTGCACAGTTATACCACAGCCAGACCTAGAAAGCAAACCCACAGTCACAGCCATCCTCACCCTGTGCCTTTTTCCTACTCTCTTCAGTTCTGCTCTCCCATCTATAGCAGAGGTTGGCAAACCTGTGGGTCAAATCTGGCTTGCTACATGTTATCATAAACAAAATTCTTATCAAAAACAGCCATGTCCATTTGTTTATATATTTTCTGTGGCTGCTTCAATGCTACAAGGGCAGAATTGGGTAGTTGGGTAGTTGCTACAGATATCTTATGGTCCTCAAAACTTAAAATATTTACTAGCTAGCCCTTTACTGGAAAAGTTTCCTGATCTCTGATTTATATCCTTGACATCCTCCTCTTTCCTAAATCTTTTCCTTCAGCCTGAAAATATAGTCAACTATGTTCTAGTCTGAAAATGTTAGTTTAGGGTGTTTTGGTTTTTTGTTTTGTTTTGCTCCAACTCTCTCCAGGTGTATACCAATTTCTCTCTAGCATTCCTCATAAAACTTGTCCAGGGAGTATGTCATATTCTCTTTATCCACTTTTTTTTTTTTCATTTCTTTTTTCCTGTAACCTGATTTTTGCCCTACTACTTTGTTGAAATTTGCTCATATTAAAATTAATGATGAGCTTCTATCTGTCAAAGTTAAATTTTAAATGTCTAATCCTAAACTAATTGACTCATTTTTAGGCACACTCCCCTTAAAACTCTGTCATCCAGCATTCTTAGCAAAGAGCACATAGCAGGATCATTTCTAGAGGCTTCCAACTTTATGCTGTCACTAACCGGAATTACTCTTAATTATTATGTTATTATTATACTCTTAATGTTATTATACTCTTAATATATTATTATACTCTTAATAATTATATGAAGTTGTTGCTTCAGATATAAGGGATTAATTTTACTACTCCAGTCTGAGAAAACTAATCAAGTCACCACAATATTGTAGTAAATGGGAGAAGAAAAGCTACTGGAGATATCAGTTAATACACAACCTCAACCCTCACCATATAGGATGCAAACAAACACTTGCCCTTGAAGAACACATTCGCCCCAATTACCCTTCCTTCTCTCTCTTCTAGGGTCATCACCATCATCTATTCACTAGCGAAAACTGACCAAAAGATGTCCAAGACACCTTGGAGTGCAAGGCTTTCTCAGTTATCTCCTAAAGTGAAGAATAACAACCACATAAGGAACACAGGGCCTTTATTTCTCTTGGAAAATTGACATTTCTATGGACTAATGATAAAAATGTTTCTGGAAAATGTGTGTGATACCCTTTTAGAGATGCAGATGATTAATCACAATTTTAACTTCTTATAATGATGATTGGCACAGGATAAGCAAATAGAAATCAAATGTAGAAACCAATAACACATGTTCACTTATTTAATATGGAACTTCCATATTCTTGAATATAAACCAGCACATTAATGAGCAAAAGTATAATAAAATTGAAAGAACATAATCAGCTTTCTTTTAGGGTAGGAAGACAGCTAGTTAGGATTCTTCCTCACTTATCAATTACAAGAGCCATGAAACTAACAAGAAGAAACAAATATGCAAAATCACTGATAATTGCAGTCAACATTTTACAAGTACCTGGAAGGGGGAAAAAAAACCCTTTTTAGTTCTGTTGTGGTAGGGATGAATTAACTGTCTCTATCTGACATCTTTTTTGATTTTTAAAACTAAATAAAATCAGTTAGAAAGCTAGTGGAAAGACACATATGTTGACTTCTACTCTGTATCCCTATCAAGGATTCATGGGATCTTTGCCTCTAAGTAAAGCAGCATAGCAGCCATGGATCTCACATGGGAAAGTTCTTCCAGATTAGAACAGAGATATCCCTTTCTCATACCTCTACCTCACACTCTCTCGTCCCACAAAATCTCAATTTTGGGAAGGACTTTAATATTGATGCTCTGATGTCCCACCTAAGTACAATTAAGATGTAAAGGTTGTAATAATACAATTAATAAGGTAGATGTAATAAACATGAATGAAAACTTTTATTCCATAGAAAATATACCTTTTTTTCCCCTCCAAATTCCTAGTTTAATAAGGACTTTTTATTTTGAGGAAAAGAGGTCCCAAACATCAAGCTGTTCACAAAAATAACCCACAGTATCAACTTTAGAAAACAAATATTAAGACTGTAACACTATTTTTCTAGAGGATGCATTTGACATGCTAACTCTCATTCACAAAAATACATTGTTACATTTGTGTTGAACCTCCCCACACATCACACTTATGTGGGGGTGTAACACACATACTTGTAACTCATAGCTGCTTTCAGGAGCTACTCAACTAAATGAGATTGCCTTTGCGGTTAGGGAAGCAGCTATTGAACTTACGTATGAATGGAAAGAACTGTACTCCCTGCATAACAAGAGATTATTCTGGAGACAGTTGATGAAAACTATACATCCTTTTTATTGTTAAGTCATAAAGATGTATCAAAATTAAAAGCAAAAATTGCATTCTTAACAAAACTAGTAGGAGAATCAAAGGAAGTGAAAATGGGAATAGGCGCAGGGCAATAAGAGTTAATGAACATGGGAAGGACAAGGATGAGGAGAACAGTGAGCCTGTGCTGAAGATACTAGGAGAGTGTGTGTCCGGAATTGGTGGGTTCTTGGTCTTGGTGACTTCAAGAATGAAGCCGCGAACCCTCGTGGTGAGTGTTACACTTCTTAAAGATGGTGTGTGTGGAGTTTGCTCCTTCAGCTGTTCAGACATGTCTGGAGTTTCTTCCTTCTGGTGAGTTCTTGGTCTTGCTGACTTCAGGAGTAAAGCTGCAGACCTTCACGGTGAATGTTACAGCTCTTAAGGCGGTGAGTCTGGAGTTGTTCATACCTCCCAGTGGGTTTGTGATCTCGCTGGCTTCAGGATTGAAGCTGCAGACCTTTGCCATGAGGGTTACAGCTCATACAGTGGGCATGGACCCAAAGAGTGAGCAGCAGCAAGATTTAGTGCAAGGAGTGAAAGAACAAGATTTCCACAGCGTGGAAGGGGACCCAAGCGGGTTGCCACCACTGGTTCAGGCAGCCTGCTTTTATTCCCTTATCTCACCCCACCCACATCCTGCTAATTGATCCATTTTACACATTGCTGATTGGTCCGTTTTGACAGGGTGCTGATTGGTGCGTGTACAATCCCTGTGCTAGACACAGAGTGCCGCTAGACACAAAAGTTCTGCAAGTCCCCACTAGATTAGCTAGACACAGAGCACTGATTGGTACTTTCACAAACCTTGAGCTAGACACAGGGTGCTCATTGGTACCTTCACAATCCTCCAGCTAGACACAAAGTGCTGATTGGCACATTTATAATCCTCCAGCTAGACATAAACGCTGTAGGAGTCCCCACCAGATTAGCTAGATACACAGTGCTCATTGGTGCAACCATAAACCCGGAGCTAGACACAGAGTGCTGATTGGTGCATATACAATCCTCCAGCTAGATACAAAAGTTCTCCAAGTCCCCACCTGACTCAGGAGCCTCAGGCATCGCTGGCTGCAGGTCCTGAGGCCAGCCCCATGGGGAGGCAGCTGAGGCCCAGTGAGAATTTGAGTGTGGTGCGGGCGGGCCAGTAGTGCTGGGGGACCCGGTGCACCCTAGGCAGCTGCTTGCCCAGGTGCTAAGCCCCTCACTTCCCGGGGCCAGTGGTGCCCACCGCTGCTCTGAGTGCAGGGCCCGCCAAGTCCACGCCCACCCGAACTCACTCACGCCGGCCAGCTAGTGCAGCCGGCAGCCCCAGTTCCCGCCCACGCCTCTGCCTCCACACCTCCCAGCAAGCAGAGGCAGCCGGCTCTGCCTCGGGCAGCCCAGACAGGGGCTCCCACAGTGCAGCAGCGGGCTGAAGGCTCCTCAAGCGAGGCCAGAGGGGACGCCAAGGCGGAGGAGGCACCAAGAGCGAGCGAGGGCTGCCAGCACGCTGTCAGCTCTCAAGAGGATCTGGTGAAAAATTTGATCTCAGACAAGTGCCTAGGTAAAGAAATAATGGGATAAAATTTCTAAACCTCACTATGTGCTTCAGAGTCATCCTCACCATTGGCGCTGTCTCCGTCATCCTCTCCTTCCTCGGCCTCTTTTTCTTCATCCTTGATCAACTCCAGCTGGTCATCCCCCCAGTCTTCATTATCATCATCATCCAGTGGGTCCCCCTCCTCAGCAGGGTTATTTGCACCCCCCTCAGACTCCAACTTCAAATTAGTCTCATCTTTCTTCAAGGAGCTGCTGCTCTGCTCCTCTTCTGACTTATTTTTCATCTCTACTGCTTGTTTGCTCAGTTCCTTTTCAATTTTTTCCAGGTTTTCCAGGAGATAATCCATTTTTTGTTTTATCTGGGTCAATTCCTTCTTAACAGCCTGAAGGTCATCTCCTTTCAACTTTCCAGACTTGGAAGATACCCGCTGTCCACTCTTAAAATTGAAGCCACTTTTTTCCCTTCTTGAGGTGTTTCCTGATACACACGGATGTTTCGAGGGCACTACACCTCCAGCAATAAGAGGAGGAGGAGGTACACATGCTGGGTAACTGTACCTCCTATTACAATAATCCCGCTGAAAATCATAGTCCAGGTCAAAAGAAGAGCGGTACATCGCTGCAGATTGTTTCACGCCTGCTTTTCCTCCGTTCAGTTTTGGTGCTGCAGTCAGGTTAATATCTAAAACCTGACCAGCAATCATTCTGCCATCGTCTCCTGCAGCCTGGGCATTTCTCTCATTAACATATTGAATGAAGCAAAGCCCTTATGAACAGAGCAGCCCACAATTTTGCCATACTTCGGAAAGATTGCCTCCACATCAGATTTCTTGACCACAAGAGTGTTGAGATTCCCAGTGAATACACGGGTGTTCATGGAACGAGGATCTGTCTTGTTGGTAACGTTGCTGGCCATTGTGTTTGATGATAGGGTTTCTCAGAAAGCCAAAAATGTAGCTGAAGATCCAAAAAAATCTCATAGGAGTGGGGAGGGAGAAGAGATCTGATTCTGAGTCTCATACTCCTGGGTTCTAGGTGGAGAACCCGACTGCTGCTCTAGGTGGGTATTGCAGCCACAACTGCTCAGTCTTTTTCTCTTCACAAAAAGAAAATATGCCTTCTTTTTAACACATCATGGAACTATACAAAATTTTATCATTTATTATGTCACAAAAAGTAGGTATATATTAAGGGCGAAATTCTCTGACCACAGTGATTTAAAGCTAGAAACTAAAACTAGCCTAAAACTAATGTGTTGGAATAAAACTAAATACATCCTAGCCTTTCAAAAATTGCATAAAAAGGAAATAAAATCGACCACTTAGTCATAAAATAAGAATGTAATATGTTACATTTATGGGACACTTTCAAACATATTCAGAGAGTAATTACTAGACTTAAAGCACTATGGTTATTTCTGAAAGAATAAAAATAAGGTGAGTCTATATATCAAGATATTAGAAAAAAACGCAATCAAAATAAAAATAAAATAGAAAGAATTAAACAGTAAAAAGAAAATCAGAAAATAATTACAGCACAAAAACTAGTAAGAAATAGAACACTTGGTTCTTAAAATAGACAATGAAATAGATGAACTTCTCAGATCTAATGAAGACAAAAATAATATATACGTTGGGACTAAGGAAAAGAATATAACCACAAATACAAAGAAACTATTTTAAAATGGTAAAGGAATTATATATATATATATATATATATATATATATATATATATATGTTACTCTGGATTACCTACAAACATAAACTAGGAACTATAAAACATAAGGAGGATGCTTTGTCACAAAAGCAAAGACTAGGGTTTGTATGCAAGCTATACTGTGTACTAGTTATAGATAAGTTACTCAACTGCTTTGAGCCACATTTTCTTTGTCTGTAAAATAAGAATTGAAAATATCTTTAATAATGTTTTCAGAAGTATTGCTTATGTCATTGTCATCATTGTTGTAATTCTCTTTTCTTCCTCCTCATTATTAATATTCACTACCTTGGAGGAAAACTTGATATGTACCTGAACAAGTTGAAACTTAAAAGCTATTTTTCCAACCAATACTTTAATCCATCCATAAGAACCAGGTGCAATGCATACCATTTACCTTATTACTTATTTTTCCCCAAATGCAAGTATTAGCAACATTCATTGCATCTGAGAATATAAAACCTTAATGACATATCCTCCAAGGGAAAAAACTCTCGCCCAACTTATAAGACTCGCAAGGATTGATTCCACTTAATAATGAATGTAGTGCTCTTAGAGTTATATAATTGTCATTAAACACATAGGTATCAAATTTAAAGAAAACCAAGAAGCAGAGCTAAACAACGTCGATACTAAAAAAATGAAAAGTTAGGAATTTTTTTCTCTCACTTATCAGTAAATCTGAAGGCTTAATATAAGCCTGGAAGATTCTAAAAACAAGAAGGATGCTTTATTTGTATTAGTCCTTAAAAATCTTAGAATGAGTTAAAAATAAAAAACAGTAAAACTGGAGCTCTCAGATTTATGTATGTCCTTAGGCTTTTTCTTACAGTTTTAATGTGGATTATTATTGTCAGAGTAAAGTGAAATGGGAAAGCAAAATGTAAAATTCAATTTGCAACCCCTAACATTTTCTTATTTTAGACCTAAGTAACAGTTATTACCAACTTAAAATTTGTGTAACAGAATCTATCCAGGGAAACAAAAACAAGCCATTTTGGTGCACAATTGCAAAATGCCAAAAAACTAATAACTTTGTTTACTTATCTTCTTGTATTAAGATTTTGACCCATTTTGAATTCATTAATATAAATATTTAAAGCACAAGATAACAGAGAGATTAAATAAATACACAGACAGAATATAGTTTTCTACTCTCAAGAAACTCACAGAAGATTTCAGCGGAAAAGAGAAAAATCAATTATAAAACTATGTAATAAAGGTATACTGTACCTATATATCTATATACTATCTCTATTCTATATATCAGAGGATGTTCTATATAATATATAGGATAGAGATATATTTAAAAACACTAGTAACTTAGCATCAACATATAGATTGCTAAGTGCTTCATTTATATTATTTCATATCCTCACTAAACTCTTGCATGTTAAGAATTATTATGCCCACTTTACAAACATAAAATTGAAGTTTATGGAGTTTGGTAATATAATAAAGCCAAGATTAAGGTATCAACACTCATACCCTTTTGGCTATCCCACTGTTTTTGTTAAATTAAGATAACCCGAGAATTTGTTAAATCCTGAGGTAACAAAATATGTATATATACTCTGTTCTAAGATTCTGGATCTTACCATGTCTTTGTTTCTGCATTTAAAAGTGGATGATAATTAAACTGTCCCCATTAATTTCAGGGGGTTGATGGGAAGATCAAATATGAGACAGTTATTGAAAAGTAGACATACAAAGTTAAGGCATTTATAAAATGAAATGCAGGATTACAGTGATGAAGCTCTTCCTCAGCATTAGAAAGTAGGCCAAGCAACCCAAGAACCAGGAGCTAGTTATAGGGTGGGAAATGTATCTGACGCACATTTTACTTATATAAAATATTTTAAACACGACAACCTTTGTTAAACAACCTCAAGGTAAACGGCAGCAAAACTGTTTTTGTATCTAATTACTGCTAGAGTAACAATTAAAACACAGACCAAGTAGAAAACTGTGTAACTTTTTTCCTCAGAATTCAATCGGCAGAGACTAGAGATTTGCATAAATGCAGGCCCCCAAAGCAACTTTTTCCCTCTGCAGCACATTCCTGAAGCCCAAATGAAATGAATAATTGCGTTGACTCTTCATTGCATGTTGTCTATATAGCCATCATCTTCCTTTAAATGTGCAGAAAAAATAGTACTGCTTGTTAGCAGAGATAAAATCATCTAAGACATTTGTAAGTGCTCTGTTGTCTCTATTCCTATTATAACCCTCTCCATACTGGCTTAAGTTTCATGAACCTACTCCCCTTGGAATTCTGTCCTTTCTGCAAATACCTTTTTCCAAGTTTTGTTTTAGGCTTTCCTAATGTATTTTCAGGTCTCTCGGGTGACATAAATTCAGGTTTCTCAAAATGTCTGCAGAGGGACTAAAGTCATTCCTTCTAAGGGGGAAATGAATTCTGTCAAAACAAATCATACATCAGGAAGTAGATAAATAAGAAAAATTAGATAGTAAAATATTCCATTGATTGGCAAAATAATCCTCATTCATCTCTATTAATTTATTATTTTAAAAATCACCACCATATTTATATATGTGCAATATTAAATGTTATTCTGTCTCAGGCAGATTAGATCCATGTTTAGTTGTGAATGAATGACCACTGAGAAGCACTTTTAAATTAAATGTATTCTATAATTGTAGATAAATTTTCCGTTGTGTCTCACAAGAACACAGATACACACACTCATCATACCATGATAGCACTGCATTTGTGTATATTTGAGTACATGGGGGATGCTAGCAAATTTATTTAACACAGAGGACAACAAACAAATTTCTTCATATTGATGCTTCAATTCAGAATGCGTAATACTATTGACATTTGGCCTCAGGCTCTGACCAGAACTGTTACCATAGAGAAGTGTTGTTGGAATCTGGCTTTCCTGGATGAAATGTTAGACACAATAGCCAAGTGCAGCTTTATATATTAACAGATGCTAATGGGGGTTGTAATTTAGACCAAACCACTTTGATACAATTTGGGAAATTTAGTTCTTCTAAATAAATGATACAACTTTATTGAAAGACACAAAAGATGTCAACATATATCATGTTCTTATATAGGATTACTTAATATAATTAAAATGCCTGTCATCCCAATTTAATATATAAAGTTAATACAATTTTAATTAGAATTGCAAAAAATGTTGGAGAAAATCATTCTAAAATTCATTAGAAGAATAACTGTCTGGTAACTGCAGAGATATTCTGTAAAAGTTGGCTAATAAGAAGGTTTTATCTATTCAGATATTAAATCTTACTTAAATGCTATCTTAACTAAACTAGTATGGTAAAAAATATCAGTGAAACAAAGATTAAAAATAGATTCGCGTGTGTATTAGAACTCAGTATATGATAAACACAACATTCTACTTTAGAGTGCAAAAGATAATAAATGTTTAGATACATATGATTATCTATTTGTTAATACATAAAGTTAGAGACCCTCTTTACATTATATTCAAAATAAATTTCAAGTAACTTAGTGGTCTAAATGTACATAAGACAATAAAGATTTTCAAAAAATTTGAAGATACTTTTGTAAGCTTGATGGTACAGAAGATCTTCTGAAACATAACTTAAAAATCAGAAGCCAAAAAGAAATAAAATACATATTTTTCTATAAGAAAGTTAAAATTTTCAAACAAAAGGCAGCAAAAAACAAGCCAAAATACAAATAATAAACTGGAAGAAAATACTTATCAAAGTTATAGTAGCCAAAAGGTTCTTAAATATGAAGAGTTCTGCAAACTAAAAAGTAAAGAACATATTAGAAAATGGTAACTTAAAAAAGCAAAGAACATGAACAGAAATTTGGTAGTAAAAAAACTGCAAATCCCAACCTCAGTTATAAGGAAGATATGTAAATTAAAATATGAAGACTTTTTCATTCAACAACAATATTAAAAGCATGTTAATACTATCTAGTGTTCTGAGAAATGGTTAGAAATAACAACTTTCACAGAATTTCGTTGGGAATATATATTGTTAAAGCTTTATTGAAGGGTAATATATGAAATATTTTAATATTTAAAATAAGCCTATTCTTTCACCTTATGATTTCACTCTTACAAATTTGCTTTACTGAAATATTTGCCTATGAGTACAGAGCTGTAAGTCTAAGGATGTTCAATACAATACTGCTTCTAATAACAAATGATTATAAATAATACAAATGCTTATTAATAAATGGTTGAGCAAATTACAGTTTGTCCATATTATAAAATAATAGGTGTCAGTCGCTAAAAGAAAGCAGAATTATTGAGCTAGACAGAAGCTCATTATATATTTAAAAGAAATAAAAAAGTTGTAAAGTAGCATATACAGTGTGGTCTTATTTTTGTTGTTGTTGTTGTTGGCTGAAAGTGCATTTAGCAAAGAACTAAGATATAAAACTGTTAAATACACATATGATATACACACACATCAGAAATAATTTGGCAATAAGGTAACACTAGCAATGCCTGGGGGTTGGGTTATTCGATTTTTTTTTTTTTTTTTTTTTTCCTTTTCTTTACTCCTTATCCAGAAGCAGGCGCTATAATTGTCACGGGATCCTTGGGATGTCGATTTGCCAGCCAGAAACCTCTGTGGCAGGCGGCGCCTTCTGCCTGAGTATTGCTCGCGCCCACTGGGCTCGTTCCGCCCACTTGGCCTGGCAGGCTGCACTTGGCTCACACTACTGGCCTGGATCTCACACCTGCCAAGGGGGTGCCCGGCACGGAGTGGCAAAGAGTGTATGAGCCAATGAGCATGGAGTCCGGCCACTGTGCACAGTCAGGCATGCTAGCTGCTGTGGCAAGGCAGACAGCTCCAGGCACCAGCACAAGTGCCAGCTCCATGCAAGGCTGTGATTGGACCAAATGTACCACACACGGCTTCAGCTGCAGGCACCTGCATCTGGATAAAGGGAACACAGTAGCACTGGGAAGCTTGGAGACACTAGGAACCAAAGAGCCTCAAAGAGGGTGTCACAGCCCTGGCTTGGGGAGCCCCTAGGTCTGGGATCCCTGAAGGGCTGCAGTTCTTCTCTCCTTCTCATCACCCATAACGTGGCAAGCTGGGGAGGTGGGTGTTTCAGCCCTGTTTGTGCTGCAGCTCTTTCAGTCCCACCATTTAGCAGGTCCTAAGTTCTTGTCCACATCCAGGAAAAATGAGGTACATGGATAATTTGAGGGTGACTAAGGTGGAGAGGAGACAGAACAGCTTCATTGAGAGACAGAACAGCTCTCAGAAGAGCCCAAGTGAGTAGCTGCTTTCTGCAGGCAGGTTGTCCTGACAAGACAAGGGCACCCGAATTGGGTAGTTCTTTCCCATAGAGGTCTCTGAGGTCTCTGTGAGTCTGGTTGAGTCTGGGGTTTTCATGGGCTTCAGATGGGAGGAAGTGTGTGCGGATTGGTCCATCGGCAGCCATGAGTGCGTCTGGAAAAAGCACCATGAGTTCTCACTGTAAGCCACGGACTGACAGCCTGGCCTCCATGCTTCAGGCCGTTCTTGGCTTGAAGGTGAGGCTTCACGGGGAACCTGCCCCTTTCTGCCCAGGAGCCTGTCTGCTTCCTGCCGCCATTGAGCATGTCGTCCACAGAGCCTGCAGGCCCACATGGAGCCACCTCAGCGCCCCCTCAGCCTCCCTCCCATGCTTATGTGCTCCCAAAGTCCAGAGGCGGGCTGAGGCGGCAGGGGCTGGCCTGTCAGCACCACCCTAAGTGCACGCACATCCAGCTGGGACGTGACAGCGCCCAGGCTCAGCCTCAACTTTGCTCTAAAATCAGAGTGGGGACCGGGAGCAGAGAGAGGCCAGACAGTGGGGACAGGCATTTCTGAGCCTGTGGGGGCCACGGCTGGGGAGGGACACTTCCCAGCCCGAGAGCACAGGGAAACCCAGGTCACTGCTGGGTGGATGCACAGTTGCACCCAGGAGGAGGAGGCCCCCAACCCTTCAACTCTGAAAAGCGCTGGGCTCCTGCCTCTTCCTGGCTCCAACTGGCTCTGTGGAGTGCGCAACCCCAGCTGTGCCTCGCCCACTGCAGCTGGCATCTTCTCAGTGGCGGCTCCAGACAGGCTGCTGCTGCCCTCATAATGTAATATGAAAGTATCAATATTTATCCTTTTAACTTACTAAGGGAAGCAAATACGTTACTATTTGCTAAAAACTTTCAAAATTCTTGGGGTGAGGGTGGTATATGAAAGCACAAAGCAGTTAGCTGCAATAAGTTCTGATTTATTAGAGAAATAAACATTTACTAGGAAAAGCAGCTTGGAATAACTGAAATTCATCGAGTTACCATTCTTTTTTTTGAAAAGACCAAACAATTTTGGAATAACTCCACATAGACGAAACAATGTAAATTGCCATGGCTAAAGCCAGAACTCTTGTAATGTCTGTTAAGGTGACAGGTAATTTGAAAGCTGAATGAACCAGTGCCCATTCACTGATGCAGGTACCAATACAGGACTCTCCATGTGTCCACATGTCTTCACTGATGATTAGAGGTACAAACATGGAGAAGAGTGTTCCAACCCCTAAGGTTTTATCTGGGGGCAAAGATAACAGTTGTCTATTAAAAATCATTAGGGAAATATTAAAACAACATAAAGTTAACTAAATATACAATTCAGAAGTCTCAGTGCTAGCAAATATCAGAAAAGAGAGTAAAGCTATCAATATTAGACCCCTCCAATGTGTGGGGAACAGGGCAGGTGACATAGATTGTTAAATCAAGTTTAGCCTAAAGCTGCCTCCGTACATCTCTTAAATTCAGCCCAAAGGTTTTCCTGTACATTATGAACTATAACAAGTGGAGTTGTAAACAGACCATAGCCTACATTTCTGCCAATCATTGAGTTTTGGCCAATTAAATGTAGCCAACTCTTTGAACTGAAAGTCTCCTTTATTCCTTCAAGTGATTCTCCTACCTCAGCCTCCTGTGTAACCAGGCTTACATGCCTGTGCCCCCACGACTGGCTCGTGTGTGTGTGTGTGTATGTGTGTGTGTGTGTATTTTTAGTAGAGATGGGGTTTCACCATGTTGGCCAAGCTGGTCTTGAACTCCTGACCTCAAATAAGGCAAAGAGCAAGTTGTAAGCAATCCAGTTGTTTCTGTACCTCACTTCCGTTTTATGTATGTCACTTTCCTTCTTCTGTCCATAAATCTTCTTCCACCAATTGACTGCACTGGAGTCTACCCTAGCTGGGAAGGCTGCCCAATTCGCAAATAGTTCATTGCTCAATTAAACTCCTTTAAATTTAATTCAGCTAAAGTTTTACTTTTGTCAATATTTATCTTTTCATTTGATCCTTTTTAAAGATGCACTCATGGGTGACTCAGAGAGGTTAAAGGGTTCTGTTATGTGGGTTTTGATTGTTGTTTGACATAGGTTCTCTAAGTCAGTAAATGGAGTATATTGAATTTCTACTGACTATTGACTTTTTTATCCAGCTGACTCACTAATTTCTTAGAGTATTACTTTTCTTTTCTTGGAATTTCTTTTTCTATAGTGTCACCTACATATAATGCTAAATTTTCTACTGTTTTATTAAAAAGTTATACTGCTTATGCTATTATTATTCTTGCATTAGTCAGAATCTTCAAAACAATAAGAATACAAGCAGTGATCAAATTATGTTTTCTGATTTTGTCATTTATGCCTTAAAAGTTGTACTGTTAATTACATTGTTTACTGTTACATTCAAATAAATTGCCTTCATCATAGTAAGAAAGTTCCCTTTACTCCTATTTTACAACAAATTAAAAAAAAACAGAAACGGCTGCCAACTTTTATCACATGTTTTATCTTTATAATCCATATGTAATCATAAAATTTTTGGTATTATTTATACTTTAAAATGCACTTGGTGACTTTATTTTATTTTCTCTTGTATTAATCTCACTTCATATTGACACTTAATTTTCCTCTAGGATCTTTTGATTCATTTTATTGTTCCTTTTTTTATTTTCTTCAGTTTGAGACAATTTTATTTTCAATTTTTATTTTTGATAATAAAAGCATTACATCTGCAATTTCCTCTGAATGTAGTTTTAGCTGTACCTATGTTTCTTTTTAAAAATCTTTTACATTTTACTTTATTTTAGATTCAGGAGGTACATGTGCAGGTTTGTTACGTGAGTATATTGCATAAGTTTCTAGATGAAATGTTCTATTTTTTATTGATTTCAGAGTAATCTATAATTTCAGCTTTTGTTTCTTTTTAAATATAGGGTCTATTTTAAAAAGAAGTGTAATTTCATTTTCAATGGCTAAGCCTTTTTGCTTGTTTGGGGTTTTGTTTTGCTCATGTGAGTTTTTCCTTTGACCTTGAAATCAAATTAACCAGACAGTAATAGTCCCTCCTCTTCTTTCAATTAGTTCGCTATTTCCTGATACGTTATTCACCTACACTTTTGTTTAAAAATAATCTGTCATTGGTTTTAGGTATATTCATTTATAAGCAGTGTATAGGTGAAATTTGTTTTTAGACTAATTTGAGAGCCTATCTTATCATATGATACTTATCCACTCATATTAATTTTGACAACGTATATGATAGTTTTATTTTTCTCATACTATACTTACTCTTATATGTTTGGTTTTGGTCCTTTATTTTTTCTGCTTCCTTACTTTTTTTTTTTTTTTTTTGAGACGGAGTCTCGTTCTGCCGCCCAGGCTGGAGTGCAGTGGCCGGATCTCAGCTCACTGCAAGCTCCGCCCCCCGGGTTCCCGCCATTCTCCTGCCTCAGCCTCCCCAGTAGCTGGGACTACAGGCGCCCGCCACCTCGCCCAGCTAGTTTTTTTTTTTTTTTGTATTTTTTAGTAGAGACGGGGTTTCACCATGTTAGCCAGGATGGTCTCGATCTCCCGACCTCGTGATCCGCCCGTCTCGGCCTCCCAAAGTGCTGGGATTACAGGCTTGAGCCACGGCGCCTGGCCCTTGCTTCCTTACTTTTGTTACATTCTTCTTAAATATTCCTTTCATTCTTCATAATAATGTAGGAATTCCACCACCCATCTCAATCAACTATTTATCATCTTTCCTTTATTTAAATAATCATATTGAAACCAGTAGTCTTCAAAAATTAAATAAGACCATACTTCTCTATCAACTGTTTACTATTATTTCACTCCCTTTACAATTCAATGTTTGTTTCACTAAAATAATGTAGAATTGGAGTTAACTCTGTGTTAACTCTCTGTGTTAACTTCCGAGAGCTACTTGAAGCAAACCTTGTTACGGTCATAAATATTTATTTATTTATTTTTGAGATGGAGACTTGCTCTGTTACCCAAGTGGAGTGCAATAGCAGTGTCTTGGCTCACTGCAGCCTCAGCCTCCTGAGTTCAAGGGATTCTCCTGCCTCAGCCTCCTGAGTGTGTGCCCTGAAAACTCTGAAAACTGGCTAGTTTTTTTTTGTATTTTTAGGAGAGGTGGGGTTTCACTATGTTGGCCAGGCTGGTCTTGAACTCCTGACCTAAAGTGATCTACCCACCCCAGCCTCCCAAAGCACTGCGATTATAGGCATGAACCACCATGCCTGGCCACCATACCTGTTTCAAAAAATAAAATGAAATTTCTGTAATTTCCCTCATGTTCATCAATGTTGAAGTAGAGCTTTTCATACCAGTATTTATTCATTACTGTTCCAACAATAATCCAGGTGATTGTACAGAAGAATCTTTCAATTTCATTTTAAAGTTTTCAATCCATCAGTTGTTTTCTTTCAAATATTGTTTGCCTTCCATGTTTTATGAAGTTGAATATTTACTCTTGCCTCTCCAGAGAGAAGCATTATAAACAATTTTTACAAATGAGTGTTCCATGCTCCAAGTTATAAGTTCTAAAAAATGAAAATTCATTTGAAATATCCTGTTTGAGAATGAATAGATGGCAAATAACAATGTAATTTTAAAGCAATCTTTAATGAGTCTCTATTCAATGGTAATATATTATTTTATCAGTGTTATATTAAGATCAGCAGGATCTTTCTATTTTTTCTTCATAATTTGATAAGTGAAAGGTGGCCTGTTCTAAAGTTCAAATATATTTTTACAAAGGCATGAAATTCTAATACTCATTTCGTCAGAATCATTATTATTGGTTACCCATTTCAGTGATAAGAAGTAAATTACAGCCTACCATTTCTAGTTGTAATCACCTAATTGGATATGTTTAAAAGTGTGTTTAGAGAAAATAAAGAAGGAAAGAAAAACTGGATAAAGACTACACAATGTGCAACTTACTAAGTGAAAGTCAGAAGAAGGAAGCCTCTGTTAATGAATTGTACTAAGAAATGACTTGGATTCAGAGAGCAATGGTAGAGATGCCTCAAAATCCTACTCTGGTTCAAACTCTTTATAGGCTATTTCTAATGCTCTTAAAAGCATCTGTTACCACACGTCCTACCAAACATGCCAATAATTCAGACAAGAAAATTTCCTAAACTCTACACATTGCATGCCAAGTGAAAAGCAAATCATACTCAATCTTGCAAAATGCAAAGACAACAAAATGAATGATCCTATGTAAGCATAGAGCCCGATTACCAAATAAAAATAGGGTCAATGAGAATGGTAAGCCAATGTGAAGTAACAGGAGAAGTAAGAGTCAAAGGATGCCAAGGAGAAAAAGTTGAGGCTGGACAGAATTCCTTTGTTCTCCAGTATAAGAACTAAGAGTAGTTTTTCAGGAAATCTTCAGAGTCTAGGCTTGAGCAAGTAGGGAAGCAATGAATAAAAAGACATTAATATCTTTTCTGAGCCTCCTCACAATCTGCACCCTGTGCTTCCCCTTTGCTGAGACTCTAGTTTCAGGGCAATCCTGTGGTAACCTTTTACCCTTAACAGTGGTGGAGGAGTAATGTACTCCCACTTCCCAGCTATATCAGAAATACAATTTTTGGTATCCTTGATGACTCTTTTTCTGATTATCCATTCATTTTCCTGTGCTATCCATGAGTTTCCTGCATATTATCATTGGGATTCTACATCTATTGAAGCATCTGTATTCGAATTAAGGTAAAATTCTGCACGACATGCCAAAATCTCAACCTCAATGCATCAGCCACTAGATAAATAATAACAGAAGGCACTCTTTTGATATGATATTTTCTTTTTTTGTCCCTCACAAAATACAGAGGTCAGTTTGTAATATTGGAATTTCTATTTCTCCCTGTAATCTTGTCCCTGTGGCTTTGTCTGGTGTTTCAGCCAATGGCCAGCAGTCAGACAGTCTTTTGACCTAATCTGTCTAGAATACTTGGCCAGTCTGAGTGATGTTATTTCTATCAGGTTGAACTCTTACAAACGTGTTCAGATTGAAACAGCAGATAGAAGACGGAAATGGGAAACTTATCACTCACCCCTTGAAATAGCACTATTTCTTTACAAATGGCACTGTATTTATTTGTTTTCACACTGCTATAAAGAATACTTGAGACTAGGTAATTTAGAAACAAAAGAGGTTTAATTGATTCACAGTTCCACATGGTTGGAGAGGCTTCAGGAAACTTACAATCATGGCAAAAGGTGAAGCGAAAACAAGGCAGTCTTACATGACGACAGGCAAGAGGTGAGAGAGAAGGAAAAACTCCCACTTTTAAAACCATCAGATCTCATGAGAACTCCCTTACTATCATGAAACCACTCCCACGATCCAGTCACCTCCCACCAAGTCCCTCCTTTGACACGTTGGTATTACAGTTCACGATGAGATTTTGATGGGGATACAGAGCCAAACCATATCAGGTACAAACCAACCAGCCCACCCAAATACTATCCTTTAGCAATTTATGTAGATTATCTCTAGAAAATTAGTGAAGACCTGCAAATCCCAAAATGACCATCATCATAAAAACTTTGGCTGGGCTTGATGAGGCTATTGCCTTTGTGAGCTTTGATTAAGCTAAAAAGAAACATGCTTATCTTGAGTTATGATAACCCCCATCCACCCATCATGCATATTTGGCTTCTAAATATGTTTAGTTCTAAATATGTGTAGAGTTAAGTATCTTAAAGCAGGCTTCTCACTCTACTTCGCTTTTTCTTGCTTTTCTTGAGAATAAAAATGTTTTCAAAATAAAAAGTTAGGTGCATAGAGCATGGATTTAAATACTATTTCTGTCATTTCCTATTTGTACACCTGAAGCAAATTACTTAGTCTTATCTTCCTTATGCATAAAATGGAAGAAAAGCATAGTGCCTACCTCAAAATGTTATCCCTCTGCCTGAAATTTTCTTATCCACAAGGATAACTCTCTTACCTTCTTCAGGTTTTTGTTCAAATGTTACCTTATGAGAGGCTTTGATTGATTATACCACTTAAAATTACTTCTCCAAGCACTTCAGAACTGTCCCTCTTTATTTTTCTCTTTAGCAATCATACTACATATTTTCTTTATTGGTTTTTTGTTTTACTTTCTCCCCATCTCCCACCCCCAACTAGAATGTAGGCGGGATTTCATCTGTCTGTTCACTGCCACATCTTCAACACTGGATTATGCCTAACACATGATCTCAATAAAGAGAAGTACTTAACATACTATGTAGCACAGTGAATCAAATAAAAACCATTGATAATTATAAAATTATTTCATTAAGTGAGACATACAGAAATAAAATGTTTCTATAGAGTCCAATCATATAGCATAAATAGAGAAAGATAAATGCCTGTAATAACCAGTAACAACTTCAAAAACAAACTTGTACAGTTTCCATTAACTAGTTCTGTAAATATTACCATGCATTTATTATTCATTCATTCATTTATTCAAAGAGTATGTTGTGCCTACTCTGTATACAGCACAATATCTTTCTTTCTTAAAAATTTGTTGAAGTAGCATTCTTTGATCTTTACATGGCTTACATAAAAGAGCGGTTCTATTTTGGCTTCATTTTCTGTTCTGACTACAACAGGGATCAGCAATCTATTAAAAGGATGTATTGAGGCACTTCATTTTCTGGGAAGGTGGGAATGCTGATCAGTTACAAGTACTGACATAGCTTGAGAGAAAGACTGCAATAATGTAAGCTCTACAAGGACTTTTCTCTGTTTGTTCTCAGAAGTATTCCCAGGACTTAGATTAGTCTCTGGAATGTGATAAACACTCAATAATTTCTTAATATATTAATGGCTGAAGGCAAAGTGGTGCATGCCTGTCAACTTCTCTGAAGGTTTTTAGTATTGCTTTACAGCTAGGAGAAAAGATTTGTGTTACAATCCATCAGCTCACCTGAGCAATAGTTTTAGTATGCATCCACATGTTTTCAACTCCTAGTCTTTGCTACCCTGCGTTTAGTAGATAAGCAATTATACATCCCAAAATACCATATTGTCAGGGTCTCCAGAATCTTGATATGGTGGACAATGTATAGGCTTTGTAGTTAGGCAGACCTGGATTTGAACCTGGCTCCATCAGTTATTTGGCCACCAGCAAAACTTCAAATTTCTCTGAGACTCAGTTTCTTCCTTTATAAGTTGAGGATTATAATGCCTAACTCAAAGGGTTGTAGGTATTAAATAATGGTCTGAAAACTGACTTAAATTTAATGGAGTAGACAATGTTGAATGCTATAGCAGTATTTCAGAAAAGATATATAAATATGAGCATATCCTCAGGAGAGTATAATGAGAGCACAGAATTGTTAGTGTTATTATTACAAATATTATCTGAACATCACATCTAGAAAAAATTAACCTGAGTGTTATCTTAACATGTAAACCCTCTCTTTACAGATAAAATTAAAATGTGTTTTTTTATTTGCACTTACTTGAAGTTCATCTATTCCTTACAAAAGCAGAAAAGCAGTTTAGAAAAGTAACTTTAATTAAGTTTGAAGAATATGAGGATCTTAAAATTAACCTAAATGTAGGAGTGGGAAGAGACAGTTTCTAAAAT
Organism: Macaca mulatta; assembly: GCF_049350105.2. Classification (NCBI taxonomy): domain Eukaryota; kingdom Metazoa; phylum Chordata; class Mammalia; order Primates; family Cercopithecidae; genus Macaca; species Macaca mulatta. The sequence continues at coordinate 85,589,676 of NC_133419.1, forward strand.
AAGACATGTTTACCTTATTTTTTATTACAGATTGTACATCTCTGTATGAATACATAATAGATCTCAAAATATCAAACAATAATATGGCTCATGTCTGAGTATGTGTCATTTTGGAGATAATCTGGTTAATGAGTGAAACCAGGCAGACAGCAAACGTACATGAAACAAAACCTCTGAGCTCTGATTTAAACCCCGCCAAATAGGAATCTGGGTCCCCTTACTTGCCTGTGAAAGATAAAACCAATGCATGTAAATATTTTGTGTAGAACCTGCATATGAATGACAAAGAAGTCAACTCAAGGACATGAATGTTCATGGGGTATGATGATTCTAGACATGATTCAGTTCACATTTGGAACAGGCTGAGAAACCACACTAGTTGTCAGCTGTATCTTAGAGGAGAATAAAGATCTCTCTTTCACACAAAAACCAAAAGTGATATATATTGATCATTCAGAAAGCTACAGATATAATGAATATTGTCTTTTTTTGAAGTTCCTTGAGATAATTTTTGTGAAGTCACTTAATCCCAGTTTTTTTCATAGAAGGAATACACCACCATTTTGACAGAAAAAAATATTTTACTTAAATAGCATAATAGTAATTGCTGACAATTCATCTCTGAACTGAGTACCTGCATTCACATAGATCATTTCTTTCAAGCCTCACAACAACCTTGTGAGAAATACTCAGTTTAAAGATGGGGCAACTGAGGTCACTGAGATATTTACATAGAAGTGACAATTAGGATTCACTCCCACATGTCTTTCTCTATATTGTGCTTCCACTTATGCATCATTCTAGCATTATATGTCCCCTCCAACTAAAAAAATTCAACAAATTATTGCTTGAGGATAGTGTTACTTTCAAGTGTTGATTTAATCAACTTAAAATAGTTTTCTAATACATCAAGAGGGATGTCTTCATAAAGTAAAAATTTAAAGAAAACAACTACGTGAAGAATTTCTATAAAGTGGCCACTGATGTCCAGTAAGTTCCAGGTTGAATGAAGACTGTAGCATCTGCCTGGGCAATGTACAATTAAATTAGACACCACATATGGTTAGAAAACAAAATTATGGTCCAGTGTGTTCTGTAGGTTCAATCATCAGAGCTTTCCAATGACACAATTTTTTTAAATACCTTTTTTTCTCAGTGTACCTGGAACTCCTAGAGATTATATGAAATTTGACAATATTTGTTACTTCCATAAAATTACTGTAAAAAATAAGAATTGGTATATATTTACATAACTTTTTTCTCCCTTTTGTCTGCTCTGTCATTCTTTTAAAATCACTTCTAAAGAGATTTTAAATTACATAGTCATTTCACATTTTACATTTACATTTTACAAGTAGTCAGTGTACCTGGAACTCCTAGAGATTATATGAAATTTGACAATATTTGTTACTTCCATAAAATTACTGTAAAAAATAAGAATTGGTATATATTTACATAACTTTTTTCTCCCTTTTGTCTGCTCTGTCATTCTTTTAAAATCACTTCTAAAGAGATTTTAAATTACATAGTCATTTCACATTTTACATTTACATTTTACAAGTAGTCAGACGTTGTTTATCCTAAATTTTTCGAATTTCTGCTTTGCCTCCAGTCAGCTTTTGGTTTATTCACATGAAGGACCTTAGTAAGAGGAATTTTTCTTCCTAGTAATTGATCCTACTCCCCCTTCAACTTTAGAGACATTCAGTAACCAGTGCCAAAGGCCCAAATTTATCTCTAAACAAGTTCTACCCAAATATCATCATTCCCCAAAGTTTGCCATCTCTCAAAATTCACCCACAATATCTTATATCCAGTTTAGGTAGTTGATCAGTACAGGCCAAATGCTGAAATACTTCTTCACTAGTTATATCCAAATGTGCGGCAGTATAGCATAGTTATTATGAACAAAGTCTCAGGCTTTCATTTCTTTTCCCACCATTCCCTAGTTGTATAAGCTTAAGTAGGTTACTTGGCATTTCTCAGCCATGGTTTCCGTATCTGTACAAGGAGGATATTAATAACACTTGTATCATAGAGTTATTATATATATTAAATAAGTCATGTACATAATAAAGCCCTAAGCATGGTTTATGCAAAACAATACTATATTAATGTTAACCATGATGGTGGGGACAATCTTTGAATTAGCACAAGAAACAAGTTACATAAGAGAAAGTTCAAAAATGGAAAAAAAGTACAAATTTGTGGGCCTCCTCATCACCTTACTCTCTCATTTATCGATACACTATAAGCTCCTTGATGGTATATATCACTTCTTATTTGACTTTGTATCTTCAATATCTAGCACAATGTCTGTAACTTGGTAAGACTCATTAAATTTTGGTTGAATGAATGAATTTCCATAGATATTTGTCTAATTCACATTGGCAGTCCTTAGTAATTCACAACATAAGAACTATGCCTTTGTGAATTCTCTCCTTTGGAAGATGGAGAGAACACCATCTGGAGGAGAGCCTAACAAAGGGGAGAAGCAGTTGAATCAGGGTTCCACAGCAAAATCATGCTATAGATCCCAAATTCAAATATGCTCTGTAACTTGTTCAACATGCACTTTCCGAGACAGTTCCACAAAAGATCATAGATTATAACCCTATTGTAGATTAATTCTCAAACCCTGGGTTGCATTTTTCCCTTTAAAACTACCAAGGATGGAAAGAATTGCTGAATTCTCCTGGAGAAGTCAATGTTAATATAATTTTTAACCACTTCTTGTAGCATGCTGAACTCAAAACAAAATGAAGTAATCCCAACAAATGCACATGACTCAAAAGCAACACGAATACTTCTTTAGTTACCCATTGTACCATGTTATGTTATGTTATGTTATGTTATGTTATGTTATGCTATGCTTATCACAAAACCCAAATATAAGTCACATCTGACTATGTAAAGATAAAACTAGAATATCTACTCATGGCATGATGATAATTCTGCAACAAAATGAATGATCTTGCCAAAATACCATTTCAGCCAGTGGCCAGACAGTGAGGTTTTCTCTGGAGGAAAATTTTATAGTATGAGTAGCAACTAACAGATACTTCCAGCTATAAGGTTTATTCAACACATCCCACAATTACTGCTCTGCCTTGTGAACTTTTATAACCTCACTGTGTTATAGACACCATCAACTGATAACTGTTTAGAAGCAAACATATGGCCTTTCTCTCTCAGAAAGTATAGAAGTACTACTGCCAGAAGTAGTATTTACCTATGTTGATTTGTTTAATCCTCATTTTTCATTCTTGATTGGATCATTCCTTTTAGCATACAAATTCACCAAGAGGAATGCATAAGGTTCTAAGTATAGCAACTAAAACCTAGTTAGTACCATAAAGTAGGTACCAGTATTATCCCTATTTTATAGATGAGGAAACTAAGAGAAAAAGGATTTTTTTAAAATTACACACCATTTTCCAGTTAGTAATAGGTGGAGCTGGTTTGTGTTCTTAAATATTACATTATATTGCCTCTCAAATTCATGACATATAGTTTGTGGTCTTTAGGGGATAGGCATGGGGAACAGGGGTCCAATTATCCAAGAAATTCTGGATCCCCTAGTTTCATTTTTTTCACCAGTATTTCTTAATTGCTTCTAATTAATATTACCTTGCCAAAACTAAATATATCTTTATGAAGAACTTGGAGGGTTTAAATAGCCTTCATTGGTATAATAGCAGTGTAGTAGCAGTGGTGCTGTAAGATATAAAAAGAGCCAGACTCCTTTGGGATGTGGCAACTGATTAGATTTTATTGACACTGGTGAGAAGATACTTATGAAAATAAGTGCCTCTTCATTGCTGGATTTTATATTCCAAGTTTCTGCTTCATCAGCCTATCTGATTCACTGTCACTAAAGCAATATATCAAGCATGGTACTTTGACTCTTAACCTTATTTTACTCATCTAAAAATACAAAGGAAAAGGCATGTCAATTTCATACAGTTGTTTTGAGGATTAAACAGGGCATCAGAGAGATTTGAGCAGGGGAGTGGCATAAAAAACGTTTTGTATTTTAAAATCTCACTATGGGCTTCCACATAGAAAATGTTTTAGAAAGGGATAATACAGGAAATGAAGTCATATTTGGGAATGCATGGTCTCAATAAAAGATGATGCTGATTTTGCAGTATAGTAGTGGTGATTAAGTTGGGGGAAAATGTATGGATATTCAGCTGTACATTTGGATGGAAAACCAATGACATTTAAACTGAGTGCAAGGAGTTAGGGATAGGGAAGAAAAAGGAAGAACTCTCTGTTTTTGACATAAGCATCTGAGCAAATGGAGGTACCATTCACTAATATGGACAAGACTGAAAGACGAGCAGCTCTCTATGAGCAGAAGCAAAGAAGGGGCACACAGAGTGGGATAATGAACACTGGAGAGTCAGAAGTGAAGTGGATGGGAGGGGAGAAATGAAAAATTACCTATTGGGTACAACATACACTATTCCAGTGGCAGGTATACTAAAAGCCCACACTTCACCACTATATAATTCATCCATGTAACCAAAATCACTTTTACCCCTAAATCTATTGAAACTGGAAAAAAAAAAAAAAAAAAAAAGAACTTGGGTTAAAAAAGGAATGCAATCGGAGACACATTAGTTTTGAGACAACCAAGAGGTGATGTCAAGTAAGACAATACATGAATGAGTTTGAAGTGCAAAAGAGATCTATATGTCAGCTAGATGTATACGTTTGAGAATTGTTAGCATATTAGTAGCACTGAAAACTACAAAAATAAATAAGATATCCAAAGGCATAGCTTGAAATGAGAAAACAGGATGAAGCCCTGGGAACTTCAAACTTAATTGTTGTTTTAAAAGTTGCTAATATTTATTCAGAATTTACTTTGTATTAGGTACTATACTAAGTGTTTTACATAGATTATTTTAATTCTTGCAACAGCCAATTTTCTGTTTTAGTGAAAACTAAGGTTTAAAATGGGTTAATTAATCTGCTTAAGATCACATGGCTAGTAAATGGGAGAAAAGGACTTTGCTCTCTAACAAGACCTCGTCTAATAGAGTGGGAGTTGTCAAAGGATTAAATAAGGCATGTGAATCTCTAAGAAGAATGCTTGGCACAAAACGTACTTACAAGTAGTAGCTATTGTTATTTTTTTAATAAATAATTTGGAGAGTAAATAAAGTTAGTGGATTGCCCACACTCTCATAAGAAATCTGTGATGTACGATATATTTAAATACCTTTCTGTATATAAAGGTTCTACCACTCCAATTAGATTGCCAAACAATTTAAAGATAGGCTCAAATTCAATTAAAATTCATATGCTTCAAATAAAAATGTGGTAAGGTATTTATGGAAGATATTTTAGAAAATAAAGGAGGAAAATAACCAATCAGAGCTCCACTGCAAAAGTATATTTTTGTATCTACTGTTGATATTTAGTACATTTTTTTCTGGTTTTTATAGTTTGAACTTTTCTATAGAATAATTTGAACCATTTCAGGCATATAAGTTTATATTTTATTTTTAAAACCTGACATTACATCATCAGCCTTTGCTATCTTATTATAGTCTTTGCAACAACATAATGACTGCCATCCCTACACTAATAGATTTTCTAGTTCATTAATAATTCCTGTCTTATTGAACATTTAGGTTATCACAATTATAGAGCCTTACACAAAATTCTGTTATAAATAACTTTATTCCCCACCCCTCTGTACTTAAAATTATTTACTGAAGAAAGAGTTCCCAAACTGAAATTACTAGATCAAAGATTTCCAATTTGTACCAGAATCTTGATGTACCAAATTTTACACTGATCTTATTTTTATTCTCCATAGTACCTAACATAATGCTGCACACAGACTAGGTACTTTATAAATACATATTGTTTAAATAACTAATAAAATAGATGAGAAAACTTCACGAAACCATTATTATCACATGGACTTAATCTGTCATTATATTAAATAAAATTCACAAGGAAGCCAGCATTATTATAAATACATAACAACAGAAGATCAACAACAATATACTTCAAAAGTAAAAGGCAGTGTATACATGCAAAATGCATTATTTAAATACGTGGATCTCTAATTTCCAATTTAGAGAACTTTAGCATAAAAAACAAATTCACAGACTTCCTTAGAATTCCTTGCCAATAACAAAAACAAACAGAAGAAATGACGGAAATAATTGAGTTGCTTTTAATGAAATACTTTTAAATAACTTTTAAAATCTAACTTTCTATTAGCTCTATTTTTAATAGAAAATTACATATAAAATAGTGATTCAATACAGAATGAAAATGAATATTCAACTTACCCAAATATGTGCTCAATCTTTTCTCTCCCTAATCCCCAAAACCCCATTGCCCTGCCACCAGTTTCACACTGTCATAAACCAATTATATATACTCATTGGTATGTAAGGTTGTAATCTCAAATTCAATGTTCAATAAGACATTATACATACATAATAACTTTAATAAACAGAGCCTTGTATATTCCAGGCATTGTACTAGGAACTACTCTAAACTATTTACAAGTTTCTGAATGTCCCCTGATCTTTCTCTTCTGGACCTCCATGCACATGTTGTTACTTTGCCCCATTCCTCTTGTTTCACTTAGTAAATTCTTTATTTTATTTCAACTTTCCATTAGCTATAACCTCTACTACAAAGTTTCCTTTTATACTCCAAGAATGTGTTAAATGCTGCTCCTGTTGTGCTACTATAAGCCTGTGCTTATTTCTTATCATATTATATCATAATTGCCTATTAACTTTTTGTGTCCTCCACTATACTATTACTGTCTAGAGGATAAATGATTTACCTTTCCTATAAATTAAGAGGATTCAAGTTACCCTTATTATGTACACTCTTGTGAGTGTGTTGTGTGTTTGTAAATGTTAACTGTCTTGAGACTAGATGGCATATATGTCACAATTTCATAATTACAATTGGCTCTCTAGTTTTCTATGCATTATATTCATTCCTCTGATTAACTGAAAACTTTCAGGACCAGGTTTTTTTTTTGCCTTAACCTTCTTATGTAACCTCCAGAGTGTTATTACAAAATAGGCATTAATTAACTGTTGATGAGTAGTTACTTTGGATACAATCATGATCTAATATAACTACCATTGCAGCCCAGGTCAGGGGCAATTGCAAATCACTGCTTAAACTTTCCTTTATGAACCAGGGATTTGACAACATGGTAATCTGTATAACCTATCAGAAAAGCAATTTCTTAACATTTTCCAGGGAGCAAAAAACACTCAAATTCCAAATTCTCATTTCTCAGAATCTCTCCAAAAATAATTTAAAAGTCAGAGATTACTATTTTCATGAAAATGTTTATAGGAGTTTCATTTTATCTTTAAAAATAGATGAAGCTTAACTAAATGGGAAATAAGTTATCTCCACCTGAAAAATGTTTCCTCCTATGGCAGGATACCGATATAATTTCTGGCTTTTCTCTGCCCATTAACTCTTTCTGCTTTTGGTGACAGCTGGAAATGGTAAAGCAGGGTGACTTATTTGACTGTCATTTTTGGCAAAAAGTAAACCAGGCATGTGTCGCCCACCTGCACCCTTCTTCCTCTTGGGAACAAGTAAGCCAAATGGAGCAGCTGGTCTCCAGTGCTCTCCAAGGGTCTGATCTTCCTCACTGTTGAGAGCAGGCCTCGTTCATTACTGGTTGCAATTGAGAAAAGGGGAGGATGGAGCAGTAGTCTGCCTATGTCCAAGGTTTAGTTAGCAGACCCATTGACTTTCATAATAAGCGACATGTTCCAACCTAGGCTTAATCAGTAATATAGGTAATATTTTGGCTCCATCTGCCACTCATTTGTTTTATTCTCAAATTATTCAAAGCCTAGGCAGAGAAGAGGAGTGCCATTTATTGGCTTCCCTAAGAAACCAACAGATGGGAATATGCAAAAGTGAAAATAGCTTTGCTGTTGTGGTAGTTAAACTATAAGTGATTCTTCCTTTCTGTTTTCCTAAAATTTTCATTACTGTGATACAATATCTTCATTAAAAGAGAGAGGTTGTAGGAGGGCTAAACAACAACAAAAGACAAACAAAAAATATGTCCTTACTAATATCGGATTAATATTTTATTATTGCACCTGCTTGAAAATAATTAAACTGAATTTCACAAGTAAAACAAAATATTTTAAAAGACCAAGTTTTCAACATAAAATAAAAGTAAAAAACATATGCCTACCTGTAAAGTTCAAGTGCATGAGCTTAGTTGCTATAATTTGAATAGTCTGAGTTTTACAGAAGGGAAGAGGAAATATGATGACTCTTTTCAACTATTCCAGAAGGCAAGGCATTTTGGAAGAGAAGAATCACTTCTCTAGAGATGTCTGTTATTCTCTACAGGATTTTAAACGTCAGTATCACTAGTTGGCAGAGGAAGGATCCAATATGTCACTGAAAAATACATCTCTAAACGAATCAAATGATGCCAGTGAAGAGCTTCATCTAAAACTAGGCCTACAATTTTGCTTCTCTGAGTCTCAGGTCTAGTAGGAAGCACCAAACTGCAACCCCAAAACTCTGACAGCAACCCTGCTTCCTCCATCTTATTAGCGCCCATAAACACCCTTTCTATTTCTTGGAAGCTTGATGGCTTCAGTTCAAAGGATCCCAAACAGAATTTGCAAAAGTGCAACCTAATTCCCTCTATGATAAAGAAAAGAATTTAGTTTCTATCTGAGAGCTGTGTATCTACCACAGGGCAGGAGCTTTGGATGGACTTCCCTCAGCAGTATATCAACAGTTACTATACAGCACTCCTTACTTACTAAATCTCAGCAATCTTAGTTTATATTCTGATATAGGAAGACCAACAATTAGATGCATTTGAGCGTAGAAATGGAAATATGAGGATAGGCTAGAAACTTTTCAGATGAGGCAAAAAATTAAATTACTTTTACCAGTAAAGAAAAACCAATTCATTATAAAAATATATCATGCCCTGATTATTGAATTTTATATTTTTATCTTTCTGCTTCATTTATCCAATAGACTAATGTAATCCACCAGGAGGACACTTTGACTCCAAACATCAGTTTCATAATCTGTAAAATAGGGATAATATTTCAGAGTGAAGCTTAAACTAGGCAATTATTTTAACGAAGCCTGGTACCTTCAACACTAATTTCATAGAAGGCCAAAAATGACCCTTATTTTTCACAGTTGATAGGTGTCTGTCTTTGTGCTCATCGGATTAACATAAATCACTTCCCTAAATTTCACACAGCCTGTTGCCAACTTGCATTTAAAACCCCTTTGAATCCTAACTCTTCTTCTGCTCCATCCTGTATATGTAATACCCAAACTTGCACTTCATCTCCTTTTCTTGAAGAGTCACAATGTGTCTTAGCATATTAGATGCACTGAGATGCTCTGCAGTGAAGAGATGTTCTTTTTATTTGTTTGTTGACAATTTCTAAAAAGCTTTATTTTAATATTTCCTTGACCACTTTTCCATAGAACACAGTGGGAAATAAGATGCTAAAATATAGAGATAGTTATCTCTTAGTGGTACAAATGTAGGTGAGTTCTATTTTCTTCTTTCTTCTATACAATTTCCCTCTAAATATGAAATTTCCTTATTTTATAATCAGAGAAATTATTCTTCTTATTTAGAGCCTAGTGACTCTAAGACTATATTTACCAAGCGTTTGCTGTTCCTGGATTTTGTTCCTAGATTGTTGTCCCTCGATTTTAGTGCATATCTTAATTTCCTCATTGAGTACCTTAGGCATTTCATTAGTAGAATGGGCATATCATTACCATAATACTTCTCATGGCAAACATTTTGAAATCTAAATACAATAAAATGCTAACAAATAAGACCAGAACATTTCAATTTTAAGACTCCTTTAAAAACTGAAATCCAAGAGTTCATAGGTAGAGTCATTATACTAAACAATGATCAATTTGACCTTTTGAGGTTAAGGCATTCTAATTCAGACTTCATAGCTTTTGGAGTGAGAAGGTTTAGCTTCAATGAATATGTGGGCCATTTCTTAGCTGTGTTATCTAGAATATAATATATTATGTAATCTCCCTGTATCCATTTTCTCATCTGCAAAATGGGAACAAAGTCACTCATGGGCTATTAAAATAACTGGGACAAATCTCTGTCAAAGTACTTGGCAAATGAAAATACAAAATTCTACAGAAATTATTTAAAATAAACAAAAAGTATCCTTCTTAAAATTCAGGTAGAAAAAAACAAATAAAAAATGAATGCCTTATGGTAGTGCTCACATTTCTTAAGTGCATATCCTAAATACAGTTTTGCAAAAAATCACAGTAAATGTCAAATAAACATTTCTTCTCTAACTAAAAGACATTCTGATTGTTAGTAGGTAAAAATACAATTTTCATGTAAGAGTTTTACCTGTTATCTCCACGAGAATTCTACTCCTGTTGCCTGAGAGAGTTTCCTTTTCTAGCTTTCATTCATAGTAAGTAAAATGTGCAAAAGTTGCCTTCCTAATAGTCTACTAATTTATTTTACTAAAGACTGATACTTTTCTCAGCTTTGATAGTGTCTTGTTTTTATAGAGCAATACCTTTTTTTGACCTTTAATACATGACAGAAAGCAATTATTTCATGATTTTTAAATATAAAAGTACCTATTGTCAAACTGTCAGACTAAAAATGACTAGATTTCAAGATTAATGAATGTTAACAAGAAAACTAACCATCTTTCTCCTTTTAATTGTCCTTCTCTGCAATATTAGTTTTTGTTATAACATGTCAAACCACAGGCCTAAATCTTTTAGAAATGGGTATATTCCGTATGCAACACAAGAAGTACTCAGGAAGTCTACCAAATTAAAGACATGATAGGGAATAAAAGATCACTTACTATCATGGCACTCTACTGCCATGATTAAAATAAGGTTGACCATAGAGACACCTTAACAGGACTCCTTGGGAATCTGCAATCACAGCTTGTCTTTTCCACCTGTAGAACCCAGAGAAATGTGAGAAATAACCTTTAGACTTCTTTATATTGATTATATATCCATTTTAAAACCACTGGACACTATCAATTGGACACTATCAATTTTTAAAACATTATCCTTTTAGTTAAGCGATTCAATATCTGTGGCTTCAGTTTTGTCACTTGTAAAAATAGAGTCTGTAAATGTCTATCAGTAGGGACAGTGTAAATTAGGGTCCACCAAAACAATGGTATTTTGTGAAGCCATGAAAAATAATAAATGTGAATACTCCAACAGAATAGAAACCAGATTTTTTTATGGGAGAAAATCAAGATTAAAAAATTACTTGCATATTTAAATTTAAACTATGCATAAATGCATAAACATGAACAACAATCTGAGAACATGGAGAAATGAATAATGTGTTCTTATGCTCTTTATTATTTTTATATTGCCTAAAGATTTTCCCTTTAGCCAGCAAAGTTAAATAAAGGGGTTAAGCTACTTTGATTAGCAATAAAATTTAATAACCCTATACCTCCATGATATGAATACATAGGGTTGCTTTGTTCTTCAAGTATTTTGTATACATTCATCATTATCTATGAGTATATTGTGAGACTCCTGAAGAAGAAAATCATGTGTTTTACCCTCTTTCAATCTGCTGCACATAAAAACTCAGCACATATATAAAAGTTAGTAGACTTAGGGATTCAGGACTTGCAAAATTCGTCCTATAGTGAGTTAACTTATTTCCAGTCTTGCGGTACCAATTATATCTATACCAGAACCCAGCTCATAAGCCCCCTTGGCAAAAGGAATTAGTAGATTTTTGAAGTATTTTTAAAATGTGTATCTTCCTAAATATACTATATTTCCATAAGGGTAAAGACATATTTGCTGTGTTGGTCATCCTATCTCTAGCATCTAGCGCTATGTCTGCAATATGGAAGACTGGTCACAAGTATTTACCATATCATTAGATAAAAATTTCTCAATCTGAACTTTATTGACATTTTTTATTGGAGGGGCTGTATGTTGTAGGATATTTAGCAGAATCTCTGGCCTCTACACACTAGATGCTAGTAATTATCTGTACTAGGTTTTCAATAAACATGTGATAATAGCTGAAATTGCTCAAAATCATTTTTAGTTGTGGTACATAATTGGTAGGAGAAATGCTGCTGATACTTTCTCATGGCACACAGTGTTAGGTAATATAAGCAGGAAAGTAAGCGAATATACTTTACAAGAACTATTGCCATCAGTAATGTAAGAATCTACCAAACACCCAGAGTTTAAAGAGTTCTATGAAGGCTTTCCAGCATATAAAGAGAAGTAAGCTTTAAAAACCAAAACTTAGGGAGTAAAATGATGGGGAAACTATAATTAGAAGAAAGCTAATTATATCAAGACAAAAAGTCATTATTTGGCTAATATATAATATATTGCCAAATTTCTCATTCCCTTTCCAATAATTTAGCTAATGTGAACCTGCACATCTATGATGGGAATCTCTAGCTATCAGGAATTGTTAGGAGACCCTCTTCACCTTGGCTAGATGTCCAGTCTTTCCAATTATCAGTACCCACAATGCTTAATTCTGAAGAAATTCCGACTTTTCCAGGAAGAGAGAACTGACCCACTGTGTCATATCACACACACACACACACACACACACACACACACACACAGAGCACACATACATCTTCTGAACTGAGGATAAAAAGGTTCATGAAGTCTTTAGTGGGAACAAAGAAGGAATTATAAATGTACACTAAAAAATTCCTAATAGGCTGCTATCCTATGTCTTTGTTTGCCCTCTTACTCTAATTACCTGGGCTGGACCACACAGAAGAAAATATATTTAAAAAAATCCTTTCCAAAAGCAGAAAACAGTACTTGGGCTTTCCAAAGTCGAAGTTATGTCCCAAGAAAATATTATCTCCAGCTTGAAGTTTCACTACCGTAAATGCAGGAAGAAAGGAACAAGCAGGAAAACAAGGGTATTTCCAAAGCCTTCTCATTCCACTCCTCTCATCATAGGTTTCAAAACTTCCCTCAAGGAAGTGGGTGGAGTTTTGTTCAGTGTTGGACCAGTACATGTCAGAAATGTCTTTTCTGAGCCCCCCTCTCAGGGAAGGCTTGTTTAAGACAAGAAAATATCAAAGATATTTAATGAACAGAAGATTTATATAAAGCAATGTGATTTGTTATGCCCTTAATATATTTTTATGTCAAACTTGATTATCATTCAATTTCTACGTGGATTTCAAAGTCAGATTCTTTCAATCATATCTCAATGTATAAAATTCACTCATGCTTTTTCTATTTATCTCAACAAATCTGTGGTTTGCTGGGCACTCAGCCTCTGTTTGCTCTGCATTAGCATTATTATAAGACTTAATAGATTTCCCCTTTTCTGTCTAGCTGGGTCTGAGTACCCAGTTAAAGCCTCAAGCCACTAGTGGCATCATTAATGCCACAATGATTAAGTGAGACAGCCAAGCGCCAGTGCACCATGAAGAACAATAGATTTCAAAGTCATCAAGTCTGAAGCACTGTCATGCTTCTTAAACAGGGCAAAATGCATTAAGTTCCTATTATTTTCACATTCTTCAGGTAAATGAAGAGGGCTGTTTCTAGCCTGTCAATAGTGCCTCAGAACTTTAACTAGATGTTAGGACACAATGATGTATAATCATCACATTCTTACCAGTTTCAGTCCAGCAGTATTGACTTAACTCTACTGGAAGAAATACATATTTGCAGTAAAACCAGGCATATTTATTCTAACTCTGTAAGAAGATAGACCATTGGCATTCCCCCAAAATTTGCTTGATTACTTGTCAAATTCTTCAAATTTGTAGAGGCATATACTATATAAATTCCCCCCAAAAAATGAAATATAGTAAATTTAAAATGTAAGTTCATTCATTAATTTATCAATTTACTCATTCTACAAATTGTATTCAGGTTTAACTATGTGCTAAGAACTCTGCTAAGGGCTGGGAATATATTAATAAACAAAACAGATACAGTTTCTGCTCTTGTTCTAGCAGAGAAAACTGATATTGAAAAAATATTACATATGTGATGAATATTAGAAGGAGGCATGGAAAATGTTTGAATACATTTATAGTGTGGAGTTATGAAAAACTGTGACTAAGAAATTAGACCTTAATCCCAAAATTTAGCAGCTGCATAACCTTGGCTAGTCAAAGTCTCATTTTTTTCTAGTCCTTAAAATAGAGTTAATTATCTAATTATCTCTTGGTCAGATGGTGTGGTAAGAGTAAAGTATAAATTAAATTGCATGCAAAAGCACCCGGGATGGACTTGGCACAAAACAGGCACCTAGTAAGTGTTAACAGACCCTCAAGTCATCTGATAACTCATGCTTTTTGAGTGTCATTGGAAAATTTAGTAGCTTTTATGCTATATGTCTTATCAATCAAAGTGATTAGTACATAATGTATTTAAAAATCTAAATAAAGCTAAAATAGCTAGAAAGACACTTTCAGCAAGATAACTTTTTTAAAAAATGGCTGGAAAATTTCTCTTTTGGATCAAGAAGAAAAGACTGAGCATATTTGCTCCAAGAATGAAAATCAATATGCAAGAAAAGTGAAGAGAATGTTCTCTAATGTTGAAAATGTCATTATAAAGGGCAAGGAGGTATAATGAAGGTTCCTAGGTGACAAAAATCAGATGAGCATGGGAAGGTTTGGATAAATGAACAAACACCATCGCTGAGAGTTCATAGTCTATTTCTAAACAAGAAAATTCCATTCTGTAGTATCAAACTGAATTCTTACTTCTCACAAAGTGATTGTCTTTGAAATCAAATAGTCCTGTTGTTTAAAACCTAAAACTCATAAAATGTAAATATTAACTGACAAAACAATTTCAGGAGAGAATATAGGTTTATATAAAGGGCCAAACATTTGGCATTATATACCTTGAAAACTATGAGCCACAGTTGTTCTTTTTTAACAACATAAGCAAAACAGAAACTTGGTAATGAATTTACAAGATATACCAGTGAATGTTTTAATCTACTTATAATTACTTCACTGTTGTTAAAAGGATTTGGCAATATAATGACTGCTATAAGCACTAGAGTCATTAACATGTATTTACTGGTATGCAAATTGTCTGCCAAAGGAAACGTCTTTGCATCTTTACCTTGTGTTGCTATGAGCAGTTTTAAAAAGAAGAGAAAAACGCGCAAGTCCTTCCCCTTATTTTATCAATTTGGGAAGGTCTAAGATAGCAAAGACTTGGAATCAACCCAGATGTCCATCAGTGACAGACTGGATTAAGAAAATGTGGCACATATACACCATGGAATACTATGCAGCCATCAAAAAGGATGAGTTTTTGTCCTTTGTAGAGACATGGATGCAGCTGGAAACCATCATTCTTAGCAAACTATCACAAGAACAGAAAACCAAACACCGCATGTTCTCACTCATAGGTGGGAACTGAACAATGAGATCACTTGGACTCGGGAAGGGGAACATCACACACCGGGGCCTATCATGGGGAGGGGGGAGGGGGGAGGGATTGCATTGGGAATTATACCTGATGTAAATGACGAGTTGATGGGTGCTGACGAGTTGATGGGTGCAGCACACCAACATGGCACAAGTATACATATGTAACAAACCTGCACATTATGCACATGTACCCTAGAACTTAAAGTATAATAATAATAATAAATTAATTTTTAAAAAAAGTATCACAACATTGGAAAGGTCCTTAGAAATGCACTTGCTTTTGTTGCCTGTGAACTGGCAGGAAAATGGAAATTTTTCAGACCCTCCTCACTGTATAGTTCTGTGTTTATTCATCTTTGGAGCTCAGAATCATTTCACTATTCCTAACTAAAGCCTTTCTTAAATCAATGTATTTACTACTCTAAAGTATATGCTACTTGCCCTATTGATTCCACTACATTATGTTTTTTAAATTTTTTTCTACATTGTCATTTCTGCTCTAGTTTGGCTTTTATTCTATCACAAGTAAAGGAATGAACCTGGGGCCTGAACTCTGGTCCCAATGCAGTGACATCCTAGCTATGCAACTCTGAGGAAGGCACTTCACCTCTATGGCCTCAGTTTTCTCTCTGTAAATTGACAAAATTGGACTACATTATCATTGAATTACCTTCCAGTCCTGCCATTCCATGATTTCCATAAAGCTTGATGAGTTGCCATCTGCTTTAGGAGGAAAAAAACACTAAAGAGATTCAGATGGTAGTGTGGGGTCTGCCAACTTGGGAAAACCATGTCACCTCTCTGAGACTAATTTGTCTCATCTGTCAAACAGGCATAATTATACCTTCCCTGTCTACCACATAGGATGAATGATCCAGTGAGGTGAAGATACAGGTTGGCATATAGTATACACTTTATCCTTACTAATCTCTTAAAATCTGGCAGACAGGAAAGAAAATGGTGAGTACAGGCCGGGCCGGTGGCTCACGCCTATAATCCCAGCACTTTGGGAGGCCGAGGCAGGAGGATCACGAGGTCAGGAGATCAAGACCATCCTGGTTAACACGGTGAAACCCTGTCTCTACTAAAAATACAAAAAAAAAAAAATTAGCCGGCATGGTGGTGGGTGCCTGTAGTCCCAGCTACTCGGGAGGCTGAGACAGGAGAATGGCTTGAACCCAGGAGATGGAGCTTGCAGTGAGCCAAGATATATAGATATAGATATAGATATATAGTGAGTACAAAAGTCTTCATGGTTTAAAGTGTAAAACTTAGAGAAAAGTACAAAAATATGGGTCAATTAACTAATGAAGTAGTGATTCATTTATCTTCCTAGTAACAAACATATGAAAACATTCTACATCAGTAATCATCAGAGAAATGCAAATCAGGCCAGGCACGGTGGCTCAGGCCTGTAAATCCCAGAGCTTTGGGAGGCTGAGGTGGGTGGATCACACGATGTCAGGAGATCGAGATCGTCCTGGCCAACATGGTGAAACCCTGTCTCTAATAAAAACACAAAATTTAGGTGGGTGTGGTGGTACATGCCTGTAATCCCAGCTACTGGGGAGGCTGAGGCACGAGAATCACTTAAACCCAGGAGGCAGAGGTTGCAGTGAGCTGAGATCGCACAACTGCACTCTAGCCTGGAGACAGAGCGAGACTCCATCTGTAAAAAAAAGAAGAAAGGAAAAAAGAAATGCAAATCAAAATCACAACGAAATACTATCTCATACCAGTCAGAATAGCTATTATTAAAAAGTCAAAAAACAACAGATTGACAAGGTTGCAGAAAAAATGAAATGCTTTACACTGCTCCAAGGAATGTAAATGAATTCAGCCACTGTGGAAACCAGTGTGGAAATTTCTAAAAAAATTTAAAACACAACTACCATTTAACCCAGCAATCCGATTACTTGGTGTATACCCCCCCAAAAAAAACAAATTGTTCTACCAAAATATGTACTTGTATGTTCACAGCAGCACTATTTGTAACAGCAGAGTGGAATCAACCTAGTGCCCATCAACAGTGGGTTGGATAAAGAAAATGTGCTACATGCACACCATGGAATACTACACATCCATTGAAAAAAACAAAATCATGTCCTTTGGAGCAACATGGATGCAGCTAGAGACCATTATCCTAAGTAAATTAACACAGGAGCAGAAAAACAAATGCTGCATATTCTCATTTATAAGTGGGAGCTAAACACTGGGTACTTGTAGACATAAAATTGCCAATAATAGACACTGAGGACTACTAGATAGGGAGCAGGGGAGATAAGGGTTGAAAAACTAACTGTTGGGTACTAAGCTCAGTACTGGGGTGATAGAATTATTCATAACCAAAAACTCAGCATCATGCAATATACCCATGTAACAAACCTGCACTGTCACTGTGTAACCCTGAATGTAAAATAAAAAAGATAAAAAATAAAATAAAATAAAAACAATCCAAATTTGGCAGCACAACACTTAGAAGGACAAAGAACAATGGACTGGATTCTAACACTATTTCTGTCTTTAATTAGATAAATGAGTGACTTCAGACAAATTTATCAAATAAAGATCCTTAAATGGACACAATCATATAAAAAATTTCTACATTATAACTTTCCTTTTGAAATACAGATTTTTAAAATTAGTGAGAGAATAAACCAGAGAGAAATTGAGAGAGAGAAAATTTCCACTTTGACTATGATAAACTAATTTATAACATTCTCTTGCAAAGAACAACTCAAAAGGATGGACTATCAAAAATATTTGAAGTCACAAACAAGTCACAAAGTCAGCCAGGACTTGTGGGTCCAAGATCCCTGAAAGAAGAAAATTCATCAGGAAAGGTAATCAATGCATCTTTTCCCCTCAACTCATTTTCCTGTTAAAAACTAGTGCTGAGAAAGAGGCTGTGAAGCTGAGTAGAGAGCTGAGCAGAGCTTTTGGCAGTCTCAATGGACTAGGGAAACAAAAATTAGGGTTCAGGGTTGAAAAGGACTCTAGGACTTGATAATTCAAGGTTTTGCAGTGACAATAAGTACAAAGAACTGAATCCAACACTATGTGCTATTTATTTTTCTCAAAGCAATAGTCAATTCATAATAAAGTAGGGAAGGAGACTATGAAGTTGAGAAGAATGAAGTCTCTGAGAAGCTAAGAACTTTCAACAATCACACAGGGCTGGAGAGTAAAAAAATGGGTTCAGGGCCCACCAATGAGGAAATAACTTGGTAAACATCTCAGGGTTAAGGTAGAGTTAGAGTTAGGGTTAGGGTTAAGGCTGGGGTTAGAGATAGGAGAACAAACTAAAAATGGAACTTGCTAATAAAAATTGAAACACTGAGCTTAATCCAGCCCAGCCCATAGTTAAAGTGATATCCCTGTAATAGATGCACCTAATTTTTTTTTCTTGTACTCTTTTTTTTAAGTAAAAGAGAGATAACATTCAGATTATCTACAATTTTTATTTTATTATACTTTAAGTTCTAGGGTATATGTGCACAATGTGCAGGGTTGTTACATATGTATACTTGTGCCATGTTGGTGTGCTGCACCCATTAACTAGTCATTTACATTAGGTATATCTTCTAATGCTATCCCTCCCAGCTGCCCCCCGCCCCCCGCCAACAATAGGACCTGGTGTGTGATGATCCCCTTCCTTTGTCCAAGTGATCTCATTGTTCAATTCCCACCTCTAAGTGAGAACATGCGGTATTTGGTTTTCTGTTCTTGCGATAGTTTGCTGAGAATGATGGTTTCCAGCTGCATCCATGTCCCTACAAAGGACACAAACTCATCCTTCTTTACGGCTGCATAGTATTCCATGGTGTAGATGTGCCACATTTTCTTAATCCAGTCTGTCACTGATGGACATTTGGGTTGATTCCAAGTCTTTGCTATTGTGAATAGTGCTGCAATAAACATACGTGTGCATGTGTCTTTATAGCAGCGTGACTTATAATCCTTTGGGTATATACCCAGTAATGGGATGGCTGGGTCATATGGTACATCTAGTTCTAGATCCTTGAGGAATCACCATATTGTTTTCCATAATGGTTGAACTAGTTTACAATCCCACCAACAGTGTAAAAGTGTTCCTAGTTCTCCACATCCTCTCCAACACCTGTTTTTTCCTGACTTTTTAATGATTTCCATTCTAACTGGTGTGAGATGGTATTTCATTGTGGTTTTGATTTGCATTTCTCTGATGGCCAGTGATGATGAGCATTTTTTCATGTGTCTGTTGGCTGTATGAATGTCTTCTTTTGAGAAATGTCTGTTCATATCCTTTTCCTACTTTTTGATGGAGTTGTTTTTTTTTTTCTTGTAAATTTGATTGAGTTCTTTATAGGTTCTGGATATTAGCCCTTTGTCAGATAAGTAGATTGCAAAAATGTTCTCCCATTCTGTAGGTTGCCTGTTCACTCTGATGGTAATTTCTTTTGCTGTGTAGAAGCTCTTTAGTTTAATTAGATCCCGTTTGTCAATTTTGGCTTTTGTTGCCATTGCTTTTGGTGTTTTAGACATGAAGTCCTTGCCCATGCCTATGTCCTGAATGGTATTACCTAGGTTTTCTTCTAGGGTTTTTATGGTTTTAGGTCTAACATTTAAGTCTCTAATCCATCTTGAATTAATTTTCGTATAAGGAGTAAGGAAAGGATCCAGTTTCAACTTTCTACTTATAGCTAGCCAATTTTCCCAGCACCATTTATTAAACAGGGAATCCTTTCCCCATTTCTTGTTTCTCTCAGGTTTGTCAAAGATCAGATGGCTGTAGATGTGTGGTATTATTTCTGAGGGTTCTGTTCTGTTCCATTGGTCTATGTCTCTGTTTTGGTACCAGTACCATGCTGTTTTGGTTACTGTAGCCTTGTAGTATAGTTTGAAGTCAGGTAGCTTGATGCCTCCAGCTTTGCTCTTTTGGCTTAGGATTGTCTTGGCAATGCGGGCTCTTTTTTGGTTCCATATGAACTTTAGTTTTTTCCAATTCTGTGAAGAAAGTCATTGGTAGCTTAATGGGGATGGCATTGAATCTATAAATTACCTTGGGCACTATGGCCATTTTCACGATATTGATTCTTCCTATCCATGAGCATGGTATGTTCTTCCATTTGTTTGTGTCCTCTTTTATTTCACTGAGCAGTGGCTTGTAGTTCTCCTTGAAGAGGTCCTTTACATCCCTTGTAAGTTGGATTCCTAGGTATTTTATTCTCTTTGAAGCTATTATGAATGGGAGTTCATTCAGATTTGGCTCTCTGTCTGTTACTGCTGTATAAGAATGCTTGTGATTTTTGTACATTGATTTTGTATCCTGAGACTTTGCTGAAGTTGCTTATCAGCTTAAGGAGATTTTGGGCTGAGATGATGGGATTTTCTAAATATACGATCATGTCATCTGCAAACAGGGACAATTTGATTTCTTCTTTTCTTAACTGAATACCCGTTATTTCTTTCTCTTTCCTGATTGCCCTAGCCAGAACTTCCAACACTACGTTGAATAGGAGTGGTGAGAGAGGGCATCCCTGTCTTGTGCCAGTTTTCAAAGGGAATTTTTCCAGTTTTTGCCCATTCAGTATGATATTGGCTGTGGGTCTGTCATAAATAGCTCTTATTATTTGGAGATACATTCCATCAATACCAAATTTATTGAGAGTTTTTAGCATGAAGGGCTGTTGAATTTTGTCAAAGGCCTTTTCTGCATCTATTGAGATAATCATGTGGTTTTTGTCTTTGGTTCTGTTAATATGCTGGATTACGTTTATTGATTTGTGTATGTTGAACCAGCCTTGCATCCCAGGGATGAAGCCCACTTGATCATGGTGGATAAGCTTTTTGATATGCTGCTGGATTGGGTTTGCTAGTATTTTATGGAGGATTTTTACATCAATGTTCGTCAGTGATATTGGTCTAAAATTCTCTTTTCTTGTTGTATCTCTGTCAGGCTTTGGTATCAGGATGATGTTGACCTCGTAAAATGAGTTATGGAGGATTTCTCTTTTTCTATTGATTGGAATAGTTTCAGAAGGAATGGTACCAACTCCTCCTTGTACCTCTGGTAGAATTCGAATACCTATCATTCAATAAAAATTGGCTAACCAAAAAACGAAACAGAGTTGCCATTGATACAAGTATTAGAGTTATTAGAAAAGACCTTTGAAATAATCATGTTCGAAATGGTTCAGAAAATAAATGGCATCCCTATGATATGGGTGCTTTTCTGTATAGATATTATCCTTCACTAAAAAGTTTATTCTTAAAACTAATTTTAAAATGTAGAGAGTAGCAAATTTCTCCAGAAAACTATATCTTTGAGAAAGAATCAATGAAAATTCAATAACTAAAAAATTCAATAATTGAAATTAAGAATTAAATAGGGGAATTTAAAAACGAATATATTTCAGTACAAGAGAGTGGCAATAAACTAGAAGAAATATTAATTAATAGATCCAAAATGAAGCACTAAAAGAAAAAAGATTAAAAATTATTTTACAATGCCATAAAAGACGTATACATCATTATAGGAATAACGAAGTACCTGTCAATGGACTCTGAGAATTGAAAGAGAGAGAAAATGTAGCAGAAGCATTATATGATGTCTAATGATTGGTATATTTTCAAAACTGACAAGACAAAAAGCTACAGATTCAAGAAGTCCTGCAAATCCCAAGTAGGGAAAGTATAAAGAAAACACACCAAAACATACAATAATCAAATTGCTGAAAACCAATGACAGAGATTGACTCTTAAAAGCAGACATTAATTATAAAGAAGGAATGATAACACTGGCAGCAATAATGAAAGCCACAGGCATTTTTAATGTACTGACTGCCTAACTTGAATTTTATATTAACTGAAAATACAATTCAAAAACTTAGGCAAAATAAAACACTTTCATCAAACAAAAAAAACAGTGAATACACCAGCAGATCTATATTTTAAAAAATACTACAGAGAATTATTCTGGTAGAAGGAAAATGATTCTGGAAGGATGCAGAAACATACAGAAAGGATTGAAGAGCCAAAAGTAGGGTTAATATACGGGTAAATCTAAATGAATATTGGCTACACAGTCCTTAGAAGAAATGTGTAGCTATTATGTAGCTTGTAATACATGTATTTTTTAAAATGGGAATATCTAAAAATCAAAGTTTCCATCTCAGGAAACAGGAAAAGTAAAGAAAATAAAACCCAAATATAGTTGAAGGAAGAAGATAAATAAGATGAAAATCAGTGACAAATAATATATAAATGTAAAATTGGAATTGGTTAGCTATTAGAAAAGACTTTAAGTTGATAATCGTCTATTATGAATGATCAAGAAGAGAAACGGGACAAGTTACTAATACTATGAGTAAAAAATAAAACATCACTTCAGATCTTACCAAAGACAATATAAACAACTTTATGCCAATTAAAGTTAAAAATTTAGTTGAAATGGAGAAAGACTAGCTGCAAAATAACTTACCAAAACCAATATGAGTAAATTTTAAAAGGCATATTTTCTAATCTCTGATAAATAAATTGAATTACTAATTTAAAACCTTTTCAGAAAGAAATATCAATCCCAAAGACTTCAGAGGTGAATTATTCCAAATATTAAAATAATAATGTTAATCTAAAACAAACTTTTCCAGAGAACGGCAAAAGATAAATCATTTCCCAATTTCTTTTAAAGCCAGCATAATTTTGGTTTTAAAAAAGACAAAAATGGTATAGGAAAGGAAAATTACAGGCCAATCTTTCTCATTAGCATGAAAGCAAAAATAAAAAATAAAAAATAATAAAAAAAAATAAAACAGCTACATATGAAAAGAATAACACTACATAATTTTAACTTTCAAAAATCAACTAACACGATTCACCACATTAAGAGACAAAAAGGAAAAAAGTATATGATAATTTCAATAGATATAGAAAATATACTTTATAAAGTTCAACACTTATTTTAAAAAATCATAGCAAACCAAGAACAAAAGGGAATGACTTTAAACTGAAAAACATTTTTTAAACATTATATTGTGAAATATTATAATATTCTTATTTAATATTAGAATGCCAGCTAGCATCATGTCTATTCAATACTCTACTGGAAATTTTAGCCAGGAAAATAAGAAAAGAAAAAAATTAGAAAAGACCAAATAAAACTATTAGTATTTTCAATTAATTCGAATTATTTACACTGTAAATCCAAAAGAATCTACATATGAAGTATCAGAAATTAAGTGAATTTAGCAAGTTGTCTACATACAATGTCAATATATAAAAATTGCATTTCTTTAAATATATCACCAACAATTGAAAAATACTATTTAAAAATACTATTTTTATCAAAATATAGCACCTCTGAATGAGTAAATGTAATGAGATGTTCAAGAGTTCTACAAAGTGAATTATAAAATATTGGAAGAAATTAAAGAAGACCTAAATAAATATATATACACATATATCATGTTGTTAAGTTATAAGCTCAAAGTTGTAAGAACGTAAATCCTTCCCAAGTTGGCCCACAGATTCAATCAATTCACAACCAGAATCTCATAAGGACATCTGTGGAAATTGATGTTGATTCTGAAATGTATATGGAAATGCAAATATACAAGAATTGCTAAGAAAATTGTGTAGAAATATCAAATTCTAGGACTTACACTACTAGATATTAAAACATTATGTACAGCAATTAAGACAGTGCTCAGTTTGCATAAGGATAGACAAATAGACCAGGATATTTGAATAGGGCTTAAAAATATCCCCACTGATATAAGGCTACTTAACATACATCAAAGGTATCCTAGAATTAAATGGGGGAAAGGTGTTCTTATCAACAAATAATTAATTACATATCCACATGAGGGAAAATGAATTGTGACCCCTTACCTCATACTATACACAAAATCAATTCCAAGTC
Source organism: Macaca mulatta (assembly GCF_049350105.2). Lineage (NCBI taxonomy): Eukaryota > Metazoa > Chordata > Mammalia > Primates > Cercopithecidae > Macaca > Macaca mulatta. The sequence continues at coordinate 85,614,054 of NC_133419.1, forward strand.
AATTTAGATCTAAATGTGAAAAATTCTAGGAGAGAACATAAAGAAAATATTTTAACAAACTTGTAGTAGGCATAGATTTCCTAAAAAGGACACAAAAAGCACTTTATCATTTCATAAAGAGAAAGATTGATAAATTGGACAAAATTAAAAGTAATACCTTTTGTTCAAAAGGCACCATTAGAAAAAGGAAAATGCAAGAAAAAGAGTGAAATAAAATGTTTGGAACACATATATCCAAAATAGGACTCATATTCAGTATATATATAAATCAATAAAACAAAAAAAGAAAACCCAGACCAATAAATATACAGAAAGATTCTCAAGCTTAATAATGAGAGAAACGCAAAATTGAAACTACAATATTTCTATGGACCTAACAAAGTAGCTACTGAAAAAAAAAAGTAGAGCAGCTGGAAGTAACATACATTGCTGGTGGGAGTATAGATTTGTATAATCACTTTGGAAAACTGTATAAAATTTTCTACTACAGTTAAACATATGCTTATTCTAAGATCTAGCAACTCTACTCCTAGTTGTATAACTGAGGGCATATCACGCCCAAAGTTTACAAAAATGTTCTTACCAGATTTAGTCATTATAGCCTGAAACTGGAAAGCAAACTAATATCCATCAACAGCAGAGTGAATAAATAGTGAGGTGTATTCATTCAATGGATTACTAAATGGGAATGAAAAGGGATAAATTGCAGTAACAGTTTCCAAAAGACAAACTGCAACAACTTAAGTGAATCTCACAAAATATAATTTTGACTGAAATAAGCAAGGGGAAAAATAGTCTACGATTCCATGCGCATAAGTTTCACAGGTGTAACTAATTTGTCATGATAGAAGTCAGAGGAGTGGTTATTTTTGCAGTGTAGCTGTTAGTGATTGAGAAAGTTCACTAGTGATATCAGTTTCTCTATCAGGGAAGTTGTGTTCACTTTGTGAAAATTCATCAAGCTATACACTCTGTGAGATTTTCTGCATTGATATTTTATTTCAATTTTAAAATATATACTTGTATAAATAAGTAAATAAATATACTAGAGCATAGTGTTTTTGTAATTGTAGTAAAACAAAAATAACATAAAATCTACCCTCATAAATTTTTAAGTGTACAGTACTACATTATTAACTATAAGCACAATGCTGTACAGTAGATCTCTAGAACTTTTTCACTTTGCATGACAAACTTTGTACCGATTAAAGAAAAACTCCCCATTTCCCTCTTTCTCCAGCGCCGGGCAGCCACCATTTTACTTTCTGTTTCAGTGAGTTTGACTACTTTAGACACTTCATGTAAGTGGAATCATGTAGTATTTGTCCTATGACTGGCTTTTTTCACTTAGTATAATGTCCTAAAGGTTTATCTTTGTTGCACATATTGTACCATATGACAAGATTTCCATTTTTTAAAGGCTAAATATTATATGTATATAACATATAAGCATATATACATATATGTATATAAAATGTTATATATAGATATATGTAACATTTTCTTTATCCCAACACCCACAATGGACATTTAGGTTGTTTCTACCTCATAGATATTGTGAAAAAATGCTGCACTGAATGTAGAAATGCAAATATCTCTTTAAGATCCACATTTCAAATTCTTTTGGATAAATACACGGAAGTGAGATTGGTGGGTCATATGAAAATTAAAATTTTTATTTTTTATGAACTCAAAACTGTTTTCCATGACAGCCGCACTATCTTACATTTCCAGCAACAGTGCACAAGTGTTCTAATTTCTCCACATCCTTCTCAACACTTGTTATCTTCTGTTTTTTGTTTGTTTTGTTTTTGGTTTTGCTTTTTTGTTTTGTTTTTTATAATGGCCATCTCAACAGGTGTGAAGTGATATCTCCTTGTGGTTTTGACTTGCATTTCCCTGATGGTTAGTTTTCATATACCTGTTGGCCATTTGTATGCCTTCTATGGAGAAATGTCTATTCAAATCCTTTGTCCATTTTTTATTTTTATTTTATTTTTTTGCTTTTGCGGTATAAAAGTTCCTTACACATTCTGAATAATATTAACCCTTTACCAGTGAGATGATTTGCAGATATGTTCTCCCATTCCATAGGATGCTTTTTCACTCTGCTGTTTCCTTTGCTGTACAGAGCTTTATAGTGTGATATAGTCCCACTTGTCAATTTTTGTTTTTGTTGCCTGTGCTTTATTTTTTTTTAATTGAAATTTCTATCTGAGTTATTGTGACTTCACTCTTTCTGCATTGGCATCTTTTTTCTATAAATTATTTCAAGAATGCATACACAATTTGAATTATTTTGCTGTTTTTTGCTCAGATATTATTTGGCCTAGATGAGTTACAGATACAAAATTTGCAACTTGAATTTGCAACAAATGTGCTGCTTCTGAAGGCATATGCCTCAGGAGGCAAGTATCATACAGTTTGAAGAGATGTGTCAGTCAAGCTTCAAAAAACTAATGCTGTAAAAGCTGAGGAAATTCAGTATTATACTAAAGCTGATGGTTAATATGTAAATATTTTATTTTTGTCCTTCCCAGAAACACATATGTAATCTTAAACTTCACTAAAATGAACCCTATTGGGCAAATCCTAAGAAATTGTGAACTACAAATTATTCCATCACTAAGTTATCCCATATGTGTGTATTGTATTTTTCTCATTTTTATTTTAGTGGATAGAAAAGTTAGAAAGTCTATCAAAATAACTAAAATGTACAAAATAACTAAGCATTGACCCCATTAACTTTCCCAACAGTCTTGCTGAGTGTTACTGCAGTTCATTCTGTCTTGCACTATAATTCAGGCAAGCACTCCAATTCTTCAGTCACTTTGCTCCTGACATACTGTGTGCCTCTAGAAATTTCCCCCAGCCAATTTCGGCACATTTAACACCTGTATGGCTCAGTTGCAGAATTTGAGGTTAACACAACCAGAAGATTGAGGATGAACATAATTTACAAAAGGAGGAGTCACTTTGGAAGTTATAGTACAGTAAATAGGCAGGGGTTTCTCAATGTTATACTGATAAAATCTGAAGCTAGGCCTCTTTCATTTTGGTTATCTGAAATTAAACAGAGTTTATATTCTATGAACTTACAATATTCTCTGAGCAATTCAGGAAAAAAAGGAGGCTCTTTCATGCTATGAAGAAAAATACAGTTTGATATTTATGCGTAAAAATTATATCAATGCAATAGTTGAAAAAATGTAGGGGAAAATTTAGATTTAATTCATGTTTGATTATTGCATTCCAGGTAAAATTTCTATATAAAAATATTTTATTTGTAATAGATAGACTTTAAACATGTATCTGCAAACTTGGGCTCACAGTTCCTACTTTGCCCAAGAGACAGGTTTGTTAAGAAGATAATAAAAATAGGGCCGGGCGCGGTGGCTCAAGCCTCTAATCCCAGCACTTTGGGAGGCCGAGACGGGTGGATCACGAGGTCAGGAGATCGAGACCATCCTGGCGAACACCGTGAAACCCCGTCTCTACTAAAAAATACAAAAAACTAGCCGGGCGAGGTGGCGGGCGCCTGTAGTCCCAGCTACTCGGGAGGCTGAGGCAGGAGAATGGCGTAAACCTGGGAGGCGGAGCTTGCAGTGAGCTGAGATCCGGCCACTGCACTCCAGCCCGGGCTACAGAGCGAGACTCCGCCTCAAAAAAAAAAAAAAAAAAAAAAAGAAGATAATAAAAATAACAGGTAATATTTATTCAAAAGCATTAAATGCTAAACATTGTGTTAAATATTTTATCTTTATAAGATAGGTAGTATCACAGACAAATGAAAAAAAAAAAATAAGTGGCAGGAAAGTTTTTACCCTAGGTCACACAGCTTGTTAGGGCAAAGAAAGACTTTTAAATAATGTTTGTTTTATTTGCAAATTCATGTTTTTAACTTACCTCACAGAGATCTAGTAGGGTAATAGAAATGAGTGCTTTAGAAGTTATTTATCACTAAACTAACTGAAGAGGCAGGTCTGAAACTAAAATGGGCATTTTGCACCTATCTGCTTTTGAAGCCTTTGAAACCAGAAGACTGAAAGAGAGTTAGTACTCATCACAACTAGGTTATGATTTTTGAAATAATCAACATAACAGAGAAATAAGGACACTAAGCAGTATACAACATTTTTACAATTGTTAAAATGACTCTGCCAGCAGAGGTGGGGATGATTGGTAAAACATCCTGAAATGCATGTACATATAGTATGTGCATACTGTCAAAATTCTAAATGTAGTGTTAAAGTACTAAGATGGTGATAATTAAACAAAATCTTATATTAAAGATTCTGTAGTGGGTACTGAGTTTACTGCACAGATTCCCCCCTTCAGGGTCAAAATGAGAGTTTACTGCTCATTCTCCCAGCTGGTAGGAGTGTTAGCTGCGAAGGCTCACCCTCTCTTGGAAGTTGCCTTGACCAAAATTACTTCATTTCTTCACTAGGGCAAACTGCATCCAATGATCCCCACAAGATCAGCTGAGGTCTCTGTTGAGTGTTCCCTAGTAAGTTCTTGTATACAAATCTCAGAGTTTTGAGTCTGTTTTCCGGGGAACCTGACCGACAACAATGATTAATCCCAAATTCTCTCACAGTTCACTGCGTATGGTTCTTGCTATTATTACAAAAGATGTACTTTTTTTCTATTTTCCCAATATCAAGTAATGGAGCAGTAAATCTTCTACATAGAGCTGACATTACTTTATGGGCCTTCTAAAAATTTTATATAGAGTCTGTACGTAACAAGGCAATCACATTGAAAAATGGTACACCTTATGACTAAAAGACTTTTAAAGACTTGTATGGTCATTGGCTTAGGAGATTTCTTTCTACAAAACAAAAGTTTTAAGTTATAAATAATAGACTTAAGTAGAAATGTGCTGTATTTCCCTCTAACTTGCACACAGCTAAATGAGTTTTTTTCCCATTCTTTCTTGAATAAAATATAAAACCTAGGTTGTAAAATGGAAATAATCCCTGCTGCTTTATAAATCTATAAAAAGTCATTTGATGAGAAGCAATGATTTGTAGTACTTGTGGGATAACTTATATTGAATGGTACCAGAAACTTCACTTCAACAAAAATTTGACATTTATTAACCATCCATTATGTACAAGGCACTCATCTGGGTTCTGTGGTGACAAATGAGGTGATTAAAATTAGACTAAATACTTGTTGACTCAATTGCCACCATTCCTTTCCTTCAGGATCCCATAAGTTAGTTGAGAAAAAAAGGGAAAATAAAAAATGACACAAATACAATGCAAGCAGTTATTAAATCCATGGGTATGTTGGTTAACAAGACAAATATGAGGACAAAACTGAATATCTGTCAAATATTAATATGTTTGTTTTCAGCATATCATGAGATTCTATTGCATATATCCAAGAAGTAGAAATATATCATAACCAAGAAATAATACCAATTATTTGCAGAGGATCATTCCAGCCTGAATGTTAAAAGTGAGGAAACCATGCTATCACTGAGCTTATATTATAAAAGCATTTTATCTTTTCAAAAATGTTCTAATAAATTATATTCAATTCTAGCTATAAGAAGCTAGAGAGGCTTATGAATGAATACACTGAAAGGTCACTATAAAATGCACATTTGCTTATATATAAATATCATATTGCACATCAGACCTACTCCTTGTTCTCCTTTTCCTCTCAGTACATGGCAACACTAATTGTTCAAGCTAGAAATCTAGAAATCAACTTTGACACTTTTCAATACATCGCCACTTACATATAAACAAATCAATCTAATATACAGTATATCCTCCTATTTTATCTCCTAATTATACATTTTCAAAAGGGATGATATCATCCCCTAGGGAGTGAAAATTGATTCTGGAGGAAAGGGGTATGATAGTTAATTTTATCTCAACTTGGCTAAGCTATAGTACCCAGTTGTTTGGTCAAACACTATTTTAGATGTTGCTTTGAAGGTATTTTTTAGATATGATTAACATTCAGAATCAGTTAACGCTAATTAAAACAGATTACCCTTCATAATATGGATGGGTCTTATCCAATTTGAAGGCCTTAAGAGCAAAGACTGAGGTTCCCTAAAGAAGAAAGAATTCTGTCTCAAGATTACAACATATAAATTCTGCCTGAGTTTCCACCCTTCCGCCTCTCTCTGTCTCTTTCTCTCTCTTTCCCTCTCTTCTTTTCTCCCTCCCTCCCCTCTCTCTCTGACTACAACAAGGGTGAAACATATTTTTATGTACAAAGCACAGATATATGTATCTTACATAAAGAGATAAGTAGTATATCTATGGCATAAAAATTTCAAGCTAGGTGGGGTTAATTAGTACAAAAGTTTCTAAAATGTCTCCTGGTCTCTGGGCAGTGGAGAGAGGTGGGAGGGGTGGATATTAAAAAATGGTGAAGAAACTGTACTAAACATTTCCTTAGTATTAGTATGTCCTCTACTGTGTATCTTTTGAACACTACCCTAGAATAGTCCACTATTTATTAGAAACATTGCTTCTTTTAAAAGGGCTCTCTGTGGGGCTTAGTCCCCCATAAATGCATCTTCCACATTATCTAACAGCTCTATGTAAAATGCAAAATTGACTATGTTACTCCTTTGTTTAAAAGCCCTTGATGGGTCCAGGTTTGGGAACTTCTCATTTCTGCTCCAGTAGGAATCGACAGGCATGGCAAGTGTCTTCATCATTTCACAGAGGAGGATACTAAGATCCAGTTAGGTGTGATGATTTCCCCAAGTTGAACAATTAAAGGCAAATTCAGGATTTAAAACCAGGTTTCACAATCTACATATCCAGTTCCTTTTAATTTTAATTTTATTTTTAAAAATTTTTTATTATACTTTAAGTTCTGGGATAGAAGAACATATCAGGCATTTTTTTGGACCACTCTGGAATAAAACTAGAAATACCAAGAGGAACTTTCAAAAGTTTAAAAATACATGGAAATTAAACAATCTGCTCCTGAATAACCATTGAGTGAACAATGAAATTAAGGTGGAAATTTAAAATATATATATTAAAGGAATAAAAATAGAGATAAAATACACCCAAATCTCTGGGATACAGCAAAAGCAGTGCTAAGAGAAAAGTTTATGGTGTTAAATGCCTATGTCAAAAAAATAGAAAGATCTCAAATTAACAATTTAACATCACACCTCAAAGAACTAAAAAAAAGAATAAACCAAACCCAAAGCTAGGTTAAGAAAGAATAAAGATCAGAGCAGAACTAAATAAAAGTGAGATGATAAATACAACACAACTTTTCACAAAATGAAAAGTTGGTTCTTTGAAAAAGATAAACAAAATAGCCAGATTAACCGAGAAAAAAAGAGAGAAGTTTCAAATAAGTAAATTCAGAAACGATAAAGGTGACATCACAACTGATACCTCAGAAAAGATTATCAGAGACTACTATGAGCACCTCTATGCTCACAAACTAGTAAAACTAGAAAAGATGAATAAATTTCTGGAAACAAACAACTTCCCAAGAATGACCAGGAAGAAATATAAATGCTAAGGATATCAAGAACCAGTAGTGAAATTAAATTAGCAATGAAAAAATTCCCCTCCCAAAAAAGTCCAATGACAGATGGATTAATAGCTGAATTTTACCAGATGTTCAAAAGACAGTGGTACAAATGCTATTGAAATTGTTCCAAAAATCAAGGGGGAGATAATCCTCCCTAACTCATTCTACAAAGCCAGTTATCACTCTGATGACAAAGACAGGCAAGAACACAACAACCAAAAATTATAGGTCAGTATACCTGATGAAGATAGATGCAAAAATTCTCAACAAAATACTAGCAAATAGAATCCAACAGCAAATCAAAAAGATAATACACCATGACCAACTGGGTTTTATCTAGGGATGTAAGGATAGTTCAAAACACACAAATCAACAAATGTGATTCACCACATAAACAAAATTCATAACAAAAACTATATGATTATATCAATAGATGCAAAAAAAGCATTCAATAGAATTCAACATCCTATCATAACAAAAATCATCAACAAACTTAGCAACAAAAAACATGTTTCAAGATAATAAAAGCCATATACAACAAGCCTACAGACAACATGAGGAAAAGTTAAAGCATTCTCCCTAAGAACTGGAACAAAACAAGGATGCCCACTTTTACCACTTCTATTTAACACAGTATTAGAAGTCCTAGTTAGAGCCATCAGGCAAGAAAAAGAAATAAAAGGCACCCAAATTAGAAAAGGGGAAGTCAAATTTTCTCTGTTCACTGATGATATGATCTTATATCTAGAAAACAATCCCATTACTATTATTTATATCTAGAAAACAATCCCATATATGTATATATCTCACTATGGCTCTTCTGTGTGTGTGTGTGTGTGTGTGTGTGTGTGTGTGTGTGTGTGTGTGTATGTATATATGTGTATATATATACACACACAGAAGAGCTATAGTGGCTCCTTTTTTTTTTTTACCTCAAGAGACTTAGTTCCCATTCCCTGATTGTATGTTTCTAGCATGTACCTCAATTTATCATTTGTCACACTTTAAAAATAGGGTACCTAGACAACAACACACTAGTATCATAGAACTTAACAAAATGTAACTATTATTTTTCTTTTACCACTGTAAAAAAGATAAGTATTTTTATTAAACAGTAAGAATCCATTCACAATTATATCTTTAATGATCATTTCTAATATCTGCCTTTACATATCTACCTTCAGCCATGGCTTGTCCCCAGAACCTCAATCACATATTGTGATATCTCTTATCCAATATTTTCAATTCATTGATCCTTCTGTTGACTCAAATTTTACATCTCTGAAATGAACATCATTGACCCCTAAAGGCCAATTTCCTTCCTGGCTTTTCAATTTCTGTCAACCTATCAGCATTTGGACTCAGTAACTTGGAGTAATATTTCCCTGCAGCCTTTCTTGCTTTCACTTTCTTTTAACGGGTTGTCTCCAAGTCCTTCAAGGTCTCCTTTAAAATCCCTCTCATAGCCATTCCTTTCATTTCATTCCCACTGTGACCATCCTATGCAGGCCCTCATTTGCTCATACTTAGATCACTACAAAGTTTTGTATCTAGCTGTCAGAACTCTGCAAGTACCTCATTGGATTTCGTTTCAATTGCAGTCAGAATTTCCTGCCTGCCCTGTCTAAAGGATAACCCTAACCTTACCCTCACTTGGTTTCCCTGCCTCAAACTCCTCTCTAATTCATCTTGGAGACTGCCAGCACTTTATTCAAAAATATTATTTTCATTATTTTACTCCCTTGGACAAATAAATATTTTTCTGCTCAATACTACTACTACAGATATTAATAATAATATGTAACATTATTTGACCATTAAGCATGTTTCACACACTGGGCTTAAATATTTACATTTCTCATTTTACTTAATCCTTATTTTATAGATGGGAAAACTTAGGCAGAGGGAGGTTAAGTGATATGTCCATGTTATCCTGGTAATGAAAGGCTGAACCAAGGATGCTGCCAAACCCTAACCTCTCAAACAGTAAATTCCTTAAAAGACTTCTACTACAGTCTGATCCCAAATTGTGTTTTCATATCTCTTTCTTATGACTCCTACATAGGCCCCATCTCTTCCATTAGATAAATGATTTACTCTCCTTTAAGTTATTCTATGTGTGCTTTTGAAATTTTTGTGCCAGCTATTATCTATCCCCACCCCATCTTTCTATCCCCCATCTTTCTTTCTAGAACTAAAATCTGTATAATAGGTACCATTATTACTATTTTGTAGAGGCAAAAACTGAGGCTATTTGCCAGAAGTCCCACAGCCTGTATCTAGGGACTAGAAATTGAACCCAGGTCTATTTTACTACAAAGACTGTGCTTCCTCACTACACTCTACTATGCTATATATAATCGCTTACCATCCACCCTCTAAAGAATGAATCCTCTCCCACCTTTTTCACAGAGCCTGTTCTGACTACTCTAGCCCAAGCCATCTTCCTTGTTCAAAAATCTCATAGCACTTTCAGTTTTTGCTTTATGAAATGTCTACAATGTTATGACTTTTTACTTTCATGTTGGTATTTAGGTACTTGTGAAGTTGTTTTCCTACTCAAAACCAGGTTGGAGAGTACAAAATAGCAATGAAGAGCTTGGACGCTGGAGTCAGTCTGTCTGAGCTCAAATCCTAGCATAACTGATTTTTAATCTGTGTGACTATGGGAAAATTACCTGATCTCTCTATGCCTCTGTTTCATCATTTGTAAAATGGACAATAGCATTTAACACATAGAGTTGTTGGAAGCATTAAATGAATTAATCTATATAAAGCTCTCAGAACACTGTCTAGCACATTAGTCACTTAACTACTATAGACAGGAGTTTGCTATCTTCATTTCTTATAATACTCTTTTCACACTTTGAAACTAAACCTTAACGGTAAGTCCACGGACGCTCAAGGTAGATATGTAAAGAACTTCCAATTAGGATGACACAGTCACATTACCCCAGTTGCATAAGTTGACTCCAAGTCAACCCAAACAAAATGACCCAAAAGTAAAGCAGATTTGGCTGTGAATTGTTAATAGTAAGAAAGGCTATTATGATGACCAAATGTGATGTGTAGAAAAACTACTTTATAGATAATAACATAAGTGAATGTTATTATTTGAAAGTGACAAGATGATAGGCCTCTGAAGAACTGGATGAATCTTGTTCATATGGAATCTAAACCTTACCTTCTCTGGAAATGTGCAAGTGCTTCATTGATGACATCTGTGGACATGCCAAATCATTATTATAAATTTTATGATGGCCAACTCCAAAAGAATTTATGTTTCCACTAAATGAAAAAAATTCAAACATAAACTGATCCTTGGATCTTAGAAAAAGTCAGACACTCTAGGGAAGAAGCCATGCCCTAAGGTCTAATTCCAAGAGCAATTTAAATTCTGGAGATTCATATCATTAGAATAAACTGGACCAAGCCTTGAAGCCAAAAGAGTTCTTTAACTAACCTTACATCTCTCTCTTGTGTACAGAAATGGAAAACATTTCCCTAAAATGCTTTTCTAAAAAGAAGCAAAAATCAACCTACCCACTTTTTATGCAATCTACCAAACAGGTGAAAATTAACTTCTTCACACAATTCAGTCCATGCCGCAACACAAATGAAATGAAAATGCATTTAATCTTAGCATCCCTGTGTCACTCAAAAGTAGAAATGTGAGCATTTGTAGATTCCAATAAAACATGAATACAAAATGATGTGTATTCCCTCTTCAGTTCATTGTCCTCATTTTTACAATTGTACCAGCTACAGAAACAAGAGCTTATTGTTCTCTTACATTCTAATTTTTAAAATAGGCCATCTTATTCACTTCCCTTGTGCCTAAGGCAGTCCTTGGCATATAGCAGTCACTCATAAATGTGGCTGAACCAGGGTATACAGCATCACCGTACTTCAATTCTTCCTGTGGCCATGGTTCTCACACTTAAGCATGCATAAATTCTATGAGTCCTACTGTGAAAATTCTACTATGCTCACTCTCCCCTCATAGAGATTCGGAATCAAGAGGTCTGAATTAGAACCCAGGGAGGTAAAACTTTAAAGAAACATTCTAGGTGATCCAAATGTAGGCATTCAGCAACCATATTTTGAGAAACACTACCTTTTGGTTAATTTCTTAAGTATTGATGATAATGGCTAATATATATTGAACACACCTTCCTTGCCAAGGGCTTTAAATGCATTTCCTCATTTAATTATCATGGCAGTCTATGAAACAGATTTTGCTTTCATCACGTTTTGCGATAAGGGAATTAGGACTTGGAGAGGTTAAGTAATTTGTCCTAGGTCACAACGCTAATGGAAGAGAAAGAGTACAAACCCACGTCTATGGGATTCCAAAGACCATTCTCATAATAAATATACTCTGTTGCAAAGAGTGGGCTGCATGGGCTGCCAACAGTTGTCTTTAGCAACGTATTGGTAAATGCCATCTACAAATTTGGCTATGAAAATTGATCAGTCATTCAGATAAACGACATTTCATCATTTGATAGCATTAACAGGTATTTGGATGATGGGTCACAAAGGTCTTATATCCCATCAGGCTACAAAACAATCAACAACCAAATGCATTCAAAATGAGGCCATTCAGTTTAATGTCAAAAATAAGACCCTTTTTTTGTGGAATGACAAGGTATTTATTAGATACTAGTATTTGTATTCCATTAACTAAAACATGAAGAACAAAGATGGCCAAAACAACACACTTTATCATATTAAACATATTTCAAAATTTTAAAAATACTTATTTTGCCTTTGTAGTATTAACATGGGACAGATTAAAAACTGCTATATTCCTACAGACAGACCCCTAAATCTCTTCTTTCTCACCCTGTTTGAAGTCAGAGCCTTAGAAAGCACAAGGAATTCCCTTCCGGGTCACTCCAGGGTGTCCTTTGTCTCCTCTCTCATGGTGAAAACAAATGATGGATTTTCAGCTTCACTGGCAATAGCACAGAGAAGGCTTGTGCCATGGTGGTGGCCGAATAACCTTTTAACAAGTTCTTAACCTTTCTTATCAATAAAATTGAAATACAAATATGCATCTTAAAAGATTACTATCAGGATTACATAAGTAAATTCAGGCAAAACTGTTACAAGAGTTCCTGGTAATAAATGGTGGTAGTGAGCATTTTGTTCTTGGTGTCTTCATACCCACTCGGATCCATTTGCTTTCAAGCCTTTCACTAGCACCACTTGTAAATCTAGTTGAATTTGTACCTTCTTACTACATTCTGATATACAAGGTAGCACATCAGTGGGACTAAAACTAAATGTTAGGTTAAGACTTTTTGTCAAAGAATATTCTTTCTAAGGTTTTAAGAAGTAGGATATTGAATTACCATTCAACCCAGCAATCTCATTATTGGGCACACATCCAAAGGAATATAAATAATTCTACCATGAAGACACATGCATGAGTATGTTTACCGCAGCACTGGTCACAATAGCAAAGACATACAACCTAAATACCCATCAATGGTAGACTGGATAAAGAAACTGTGGTATATATACACCATGGAATACTATGCAGCCATAAAAAAAGAATAAGATCATGTGCTTTGCAGCAGTCTGAATGTATCTGAAGGCCATTATCCAAGTGAACCAACACAGGAACAAAAAAATACAAAATACTGCATGTTCTCACAAATGGGAGCTAAACATTGAGTATACATGGACACAATGAAAAGAAAAACGGACACTGGAGCCTACTTGAGTGTGGAGAGTAGGAGAAAGGTGAGGATCAAAAAACTACCTATCAGGTGCTATGCTCCTTACCAAGGTGATGAAACAATCTGTACACCGAACCCCTGCAACATGCAATTTACCTGCATAAAAAGCCTGCACATGTACTGCTGAACCTAAAATAATTCTTTAAAGGTAGAATCTTGAGTCCCCTTGGGATTGAATCTTTTCTCTAAAAATTCTCAGACACATTTTCACCACTTCTAAGCCTTTATAGAGCTTCCCATTTCTACCAGTCTTTGCCAGTGAATCAGCAGGTGCATACAATCAGGAAGTAATGACCTGCCTTATGCATAATGAGCAGGGAGGAAATGGATCCCATCAAGACACAGGCTAGAAGGATGAGAAAATTATCTACTTTTCCTTTAATTCTGTAGATTTGCAATAGCTGGGAACATATCTTCTAAAAAAGGATTCATCCTTATATACATGTATCTGTAGAAACTTGGGCCATAAACAACAGAAGATCATTTCTGTTAACAGTAGAAGAATATTGGACTTCAAATATTCTCTTAAGGAAAAGAGAATCAAAAACATCAATAAGTTTGTAAAAGGTAGCGATGCTGCTCTGAGAAATGTCATCAAGAATATGGGAGTGGGCTTGAGGCACTGGCAGATGTTTCCCTCTAACTTCATGCTTTTGTGTGGAGGAACCACGACTATTACCTACTCTATCCCCAGCTCCAGTATATGCATGAAAAACAGTATGTGCTAAATTTGAATGTGATTAATAAATGGAGGAACAAATGAACAAGCAAATATAGAGAGAGATGCTCTATGGCAATAGGCCCTCACTTACATTAAGCCTAATTGAGCCTACTTGAGATTCCCATGCTCTTCTTTCCATTGTTTATTAAATTAGAACTAAAAGGGGAGGCAGGCAATCTAAAGAAGAGAAAATAGCAACAGGCAATAAACACATGAGGATGTTTAGCCTTATACATGAGGAGTGACACAGGATATTCAAAATAAAACTAAAACGGGATGTTATTTTATCTAAAAAGACTGGTACAAATTAAAATCTTGTATAGCATAAAATTGTGGTGCATATATGAGGAAACTGATATTGTTTTATACTGTTAGTGAAAATGTAAATTTGTACAGCCACTTTGCAGGTTAACTTTGGCAATATCTCTTAAAATTTTAAGTATGTATACTCAGTGACCTAATAATTATAATTCTAGGTATAAGAAGACTTACCTTCATACAGAAGGATGTGTGTCTAAGGAAGTTCATTGCATCACTCCTAAAATCTGTGAAAACTTTGAAGCAACCTAAATATTTAAATAAGAAATAGGTAGAAATGTGGTATAGCCAAACCATGTAATAAGCATGTATTCCATCAGATATAATGTGGTAAATCCAAATATGGCCAAATAGAAAGATCTTGAAAACATTTCACTGAATGAAATAAGCAAATTTCAAAAAAACCCAAATTACAGAGTATACCACTATTTAAATAAGTTAAACTCTATCTCTTTCTCACATACACATATGTATGTGTATAGGAAATCATGTACCAGATGAACATTACCCTCCTATGAGGAGTCTTTCTTATCACCTTAACTCACATGCTCCTTAACGCAGGTGTTCTTTTTTCTTTTTTCTGTCTTTTTTTTTTTTTTTTTTTTGAGACGAAGTCTCGCTGTGTTTCCCAGACAGGAGTGCACATACACACACAACTGCACAATTATACTATGTATTTTCTGAGAGTGTATATATATGCATATACTCTCAAAAATATATAATTTTATGTATATAGGTATGTGCATACACTCTTACACTCTCAGAAAATATATAGTATAATTGTAATGTGCAAAAACCAAGGTCTGGAAGAGCACATGCCAACTGATCACAGTGGTAATCTCTGGGAATAAAACTGATTAGGTGTTTTAGTCAAGAGCACCTTGTCTACAATGCACTTAATTATTGTCAGTAGGATGTAGTCATGTGTTATTTGTGAAATAAAAATTATGCAAGGGGGATACAGGAACAGGAGCAGCAACACCTCTTGCCATTTTACTTAGCAATTATATTTAGAGCACTCCTACTTTGATGATCTCAAGTCATCTGGTAAATAAATGTATTTACTCACACATTAAGCTTGTTGGTCAATCTTTCATCAAAGTAATAATGAATCTTTATCATGTGCCAGAAAGTATGCTGTTATAGCTAGAGATACATAGATGAATAAGGTATGTCCTGGATGTCTAATATTTTATGTCTTGCAAGAGTTTAGAAATTCCATTCCACATACGAAGGAATCACAATAATTTTTCCTCACTCTGGTAAGCAGCAACATGTATTTGGGTTAAATAGTCTGAAAACCGTTGATTAAATGTACCATATGAGATCAAAACCATTTAAATTAAGAATTACTGATAGCTAAAAATGGGTACATGCTGGGAAACACTTTCTGATGAGTTCGATTTTCAAGTTTCGTTCAGGAAATAGCCAATTAACTTTCCAAACGTTATTCATCCACCTAGACGTAACAACCCCAAAATGTTTTGACAAGTCCTTCAGACACCAAACCTGTCTCAAATTTCAAGAGTGGTACCATGTGTCACAGACATAATCAAGGTCTGCTGGAGAACTAACTGCCTTGAAGCATCAGCTTCCAAATGTGGTCCTCCTCAATGAGGCTCAGCACCCTCTGGGTGACTAGTCATACTCTGGTACACTCAGCTAATTGATCTAGAGATTCCTCTGCTAATTGCTAGACAGACACATGTACATAAAAGGGACTGCAGAGAAGCAGTAAAGGCCTCATTCAGATTCTTACAGATTACAGATTCTCTTCTCAGGTACTTTAATGTTGGCTTGTCCCACAAACCAGAGTGAAACATGACCCCTTGACTGGCATTATTTACCTTCCATTTAATATCTGCTGAGCTTTCATTATGTGCCTGGTACTGCATTTAGCACTGAAGACACGGACATGACCTTGTCCTCAGAAACTCCCACTGTAATGAAGACACCCATTAATTCATTCTACGTATATTTATTTAGTGTTGTGCTAATTACCAGGCACATAAAGATAAGCACCTTAGTTATTGAACCTCAAAGAAATCACAATGTAAAGAAGGGAAAGAGTTGCCAAAACCATGTCTCAAATATCTGTGTAACCACAGACTAGGATAATGCTTGGCACAGGCTCAGCAGCTCAAAGATTTTTGACTGTATGAATAAAACAACATATGGAAACTGATGTCTGTACAAAAATGTAATAATACTGATCACCATAAAAATGATATGGAAAAAGTGTTGTGGTTAGGGTTAGAGTTTAGAAAAAAGAACACCTGGCAGGGCGTGGTGGCTCAAGCCTGTAATCCCAGCACTTTGGGAGGCTGAGGCAGGTGGATCACGATGTCAGGAGATCGAGACCATCCTGGCTAACACGGTGAAACCCCGTCTCCATTAAAAATACAAAAAATTAGTGGGGTGTGGTGGCGGGCGCCTGTAGTCCCAGCTACTAGGGAGGCTGAAGCAGGAGAATGGCGTGAACCCGGGAGACGGAGCTTGCAGTGAGCCGAGCCGAGATCACGCCACTGCACTCCTGTCTGGGAAACACAGCGAGACTTCGTCTCAAAAAAAAAAAAAAAAAAGACAGAAAAAAGAAAAAAGAACACCTGCGTTAAGGAGCATGTGAGTTAAGGTGATAAGAAAGACTCCTCATAGGAGGGTAATGTTCATCTGGTACATGATTTCCTATTAGGAGGCCCACATAGGAACTAAAAGGAGTGATAGGAACAAATTTAGACCAAGACTGCTTTAAAAAGCCTGTGCTACTGGAGTTGTTTGGCAATAAAATTTCCAAGTGCCTACTTAAATTTTTTCACGTTGTGTCTTTTCTTCCAACTTCTTTGCTGGAACTTGAAAAAAAACAGATGTAAAGTTAAAAGCACAAAATTTAAATGCCAGTGAATGGAAAGTTGAACCTCACTCAGTATTAATGCAAATCTATAGGTTAAAAATAAATTAACATCATAATTGTCAAAAGTTATACATAAAAATGAAAAATGTGCTACTGCACATATAATGTCATTTTTCAAGTTCAAAGCTGACACTATTTTTATCTCTGTGTGGGGAATATGTTTCAAGAAAAGGAAAAGAAAAAAGAAAACTCAAGTTCTTTTTTCCTGCCTTATATATGTAGACCAGTTCGTGGCTTACAGTTTCCATTTATATTTAGAGGGATATTCTCCATTTTAAATGACCAAGACATGCCATCTCTGACTTCTCATGACATCTTCTGACAAAACAAGATTGTGCTGTCTATAAGAATTATTTAACAATCATATAGAAACCAAGAAGCCATAAATGCTAACATGTTATAGTCTTGGGCTAATATATGGAATATTATTTTATTTCCATTTCAACTTTAATTCAGGTATTATTATCTTTTTTTTACATTTCCATTTATTCAACAAACATGCATGGAACATCCATTGTGAGTCAGATATTGTTCTATGCCCATAGTAAAAAACAGTGCAAAACAGTGTATCAAATCACTGTCCTCATAAAGCCTACTCTATTGGGAGAAATAAACAGGTAAGTTAATATCTAGTATGTCAAGTAGTGATAAGTGCAAGGGAGAAAAACAAATCAAGCTGAAAATTACAGGCAGTGTGTGTGGACTAGTAGAAGGGTAATATATAAGGTTATTAAGGAAGGCTCTACTAACCAGGTTTAATCTGACCCGAAGGAAGCGAGAGAACTGGTTATGTGAAAATCTGAAAGAACATTCCAGGCAGAAGAAAAAGCAAGTGTAAAGACTTTGAGGTAGAAGCAAGCTTGAAATGCTCAAGGAGGACTGCATGGCTGGAGTGAAGTGAAGGAAAAGGAAAAGTCGTAAGACATATAGAAGGGGTACATCTTGGGATGTGTAGGCAACAATAAAGACTTCAGCATTTCCTTTTAGTGAGATGGAAACTTAGCTGAGGATTCACAGAGGACTGAAATAACCTTACTTGTATTTTTACAGCAGATTAGGAGGGTCAAGAGCTAAAACAGGGAAGACATTTTGGTAGGAGAAGAAGAAACAGGAGAGAGAGGAATGGTCTTGAAACCAAATAAAGAAAATTTTCAAAGAGGTAGGAATTTTAAACCTTCATAGGTTAAGATGAGAACTGAGAATTCATCCACTGGATTTGTCAACATAAAAATTATTGTTAACCCAGTCAAGAGTGATTTGCCATAGTAGTAGAAACAAGATCCTAAATAAAATGGGTTCAAGTTTTGTAAACCAAAAGTATTTAAGACAGGTCTTAATCAATTTAGAAGTTTATTTTCCCAAGGTTAAGGACATGCCTGTGACATGGCCTCAGGAAGTCCTGAGAACATGTGCCCAAGGTAGTACAGCACAAGCTTGCTTTTATATGTTTTAGGGGGGTCTGAGACATCAATCAATACATGTAAGTTGTACACTCGTTCAGTCTAGAAAGGCAAGACAACTGGAAGTGGGGAGATTTTTGTGGGGTGCCTTTCAAGTCGTAGGTGATTCAAAGATTTTCTGATTGGCAATTGGTTGAAAAAGTTTATCTAAAGATCTGGCATCAGTAGAAGGGAGTGTCTAGGATAAGATAAGGGATTGTGGAGAACAAGGTTTTCATTATGCAGATGAAGACACCAGGTAGCAAGCTTCAGAGAGAGTAGATTATCTTAAGGTCTCTGTTTTAACGTTGATGCTGGTCACATGGCGCCTGAATTCCAAGAGGAGGAGTATATAATGGGGCATGTGGACAACCCATTCCTATCATAGCCTGAACTCATGTTTAAGGTTAATTTTAGAATGCCCTTGGCCAAGAGGAGGAATCAATTCAGTTGGTTGGGGGAGGCTTAGAATTCTTTTTTTTTTTTTTTGGTTTACATTATCCTCCTCTGGCCAAGAATTGCCAGAGGCAACATCAATGGCCAAACTTTCATTGTGTCCCATAGCATTTCCGAAGTGGCATAGCTGCCTGCTCTGGGTATATCCTGTCCTTTGATGGGACCACTATGGCCAAGGGACTTTGAGCCAAAAGACCTATAGCTAATTTAAGTGTTTGAAGCCAGATGGGAATGGACAGGCATTCATCAAACCTTAAGATAGAAAAGCCAACAAAAAAAAAAAAAAACAAAGGTGAGCTTACAAAATTGACTTATCTCTAACTGCTATGAATTGAGCTACTGTCACCTTGGTTTTAGTTATCTACTTGTAGTGATTGACTATAAAAAACATAAATATTTTGTTAAAACCATTTAAGCTACAGAATTCATAAAGACTTGTACTGCAAAGTCTTTGTTTTGCTGTCCTTTCATAATTTTTCCTAGAGTGGCTGATTTTTAAAAATTTTGCATATCCATCTGTATAAATTTCATAACTGGGAGCACTATATCCAGGAGGCTTTCTCAGTAGGTACCTTTTTTTTTTTTGTTTTTTGTTTTTTGTTTTTTTGAGACAGAGTCTTGCTCTGTCACCCAGGCTGGAGTGCAGGGGTGCAACCTTGGCTCATGGCAACCTCCACCTCCCAGCTTTAAGTGATTGTCCTACCTCAGCCTCCCAAGTAGCTGGGATTACAGATTGCAGGCACGTGCCACCATCCTGGCTAATTTTTGTGTTTTTAGTAGAAATGGGGTTTCACCATGTTAACCAGGACGGTCTCAATCTCCTAAGTTTGTGGTCCACCTGTCTCAGCTTTCCAAAGTGCTGGGATTACAGACGTGAGCCACCACACCCAAACCACTAGGTATCTTGATATCCTCTCAGTAATTTTCTTTCAGTTAGAAATTCCTTATGATTGGGATGGATGGAAAGGGGCCATGTAACAACCCAGGAGGCACAGTCCCTTATTTTGCCAGCTATTTAGGCATCTGTGTGTCTATCCTTGATTTGAAGAATTTAAACTAATTGTATCCCTCAAAATTGACCGCTACAATCTCACATGCCCATCTGTTCTGTGATAGTATCTGAGCCAAGAGGGATAGGTGCTTTTATATTTTTATTAGTAGGGTGAGGCATTAGCAATTAAAATAAACCTGGTCCAGTAAGATTTTAAAAGATTTTAAATTGGGGTGACATCAGCTAGAAAGGAAAGAAGGTAATCTTTTTGTTGGTTTGTTTTAACTGATTTTGTAAGCTATATATTGAATTAGCAATGTTTTAAACAAAAAGGACGTAAGCTTTGCCTAGTTTTGATAATGACAAGTACACTCAAGGGTAGCTAAACATTTAAATGATCTAATATTAAGTCATACAACAAATTATATTAATTTAGATAGAGGAAAAATTATTGAATTAGCATTCACGTCTTTACATACAGGCTTGGCTCAGTGTCATATGAGAGCAGTTTATTCTGACTGTCATCTTCTCCCAGTCCTGAAGATGAGGCTTTGGTTAACTTGAATTTCGTTCCAGATATTAGTGTTGATGCTCAAGATTCAGTAGAAGTCAGTGCTCCTTTCTAGATGAGATAGGTGTATGCAGAGTCAAAACACTGTAACTTAATAGCACAAAGGGTTAGTTAACAATATTTTACATAGACCCTTTTTAATGGGGCAGAGTGGAGTCTCTCAATTGTCTAATCATCAAGATGGGGGTGGTGATACTGGTGTTTATTATATCTTAGTTGGAAACCATAGAAGGATTCTGTAACCTTGGGGTGATTAATTTTTCTATTTGACAAGCCTCTAGCAATAAGTCTAAGAGAGTTAATTTCGTATTTGAACTGAGGATGTTTTTCAAAGATGTTAAAAAGGCTCAAAACATTTTATTAAAACTACATTATATAATAATAATTGGATAGAGAAGTTATGTGGGTGTAAATTCTTAACCCTTTTAAAGTTTAGTTGATTTTTTATAATTAAAAACCTAATAAAAACAAACAGGAATTATTTTGATAAAACATTAAATCTTTGTTTCTTCATCTAATTATCAAAAAGGAAAAAATAAAGACCTTCTGCAGTGACTGCTTTTCCTTACAGGGAGCCCATTTATATAACCTGAAAGTTAAACCTGCTGAAAAGAGCAATTGAATTAATCAGACATGGGAATAGTGTGTCCGGCATCATGAGTAAACTCTATATTATAGCAGCCTTGAGCAGAGACCACGTGAGTCTTAGCAACAGCATGGGAAGTTGCTGGATTATATTGAAGAGTTAGGATATACGTTGGGCCTCAAAAACAATACCGCAAAGTGAAAGCCGCAGAAGTAAAAGTTTTCCTTCGGCCTTCTTTTGTCCTTCTATCTCTCAGTTTCTCAAGGCTGGCTATAAAAACTAGAATCTTGCTTCTCAAGGTGGGTCCTAGAAACCAGAACTCCTTTTCCTCAAAGCCAGCCATAAAACCTAAAAATGTTACTCTAATTTTTCTCAAAGTAGATGCTTTATGTCCTGCAGGACACCCAGCTAAGGACATTGAGGCAAGGGGTGGAGACGGGTGGTGGCTGGTCTTGCAGTAAACTGCCCAAGATCCAATTATGAGCTTTTTAACTGCAGCAACTTTAACGTAAACTACTGGAGTTGGAATTACTATGGCTGCTGGCACTAGAATTGCCCTCCAATATTCCATTATTCTTAGCTGTGCTATCCAAGCAGCTAGGGCCTGCTGTGAAATCTTAATTTTTTCTCCATCCTTCTGTATATGAACTGTCTGTAAAGAAATCATCTGACCTTACCTGTTGTTTGTAAGTTATGAGACCCCCATATCCAGAAGGAAGGAAATGCATACTCGGGGAGGTTAAGAAGAATCTAGACAAACAGGCCTTGCTGAGTTTCCCCACACAGGCTACCGGCACTGATTTATACTCTTGTGTTTCATCATAGTTTCTCATGGCTATTTGTAGTTTGTTGAACTTAACCATTTAAAAAAAATAGGCAATTTCCCCTGTAGCTTAGACTTTATTCTGATAACTCCCACATATATATGCCAAAAAAGTCTATGACTTCTTCTTAATCAATTTGTCTTTTATGAGTTGATACCTTTAGAGGGCCCCTGGTCCCTAAACATGTTAAGAAAAACCAAGAATACAGAATTAAGTTATACTAGAGGAAAATAATTGCTTTTTTAGGAAACCTCCAAACTAAAGCATTTCAGCTTCAGGCAATAACAACAGAATTAGAACTGGAGGAGGGAAAGAAAAAAAATGTTACAGGTGCCAACAAAAATAGAAGGGGAGAGTCGCCATCCCAGGCTCTCAAATTTTCTCAGGGTAAAAGGTGATCTCTGGTGCCTCCCAAAACCAAGGAGGTTGGGTAACGCAATACAAGAAAGCAGAGCTTTAGATGTGAGAAGAATCTCCCCATGATTGTTTAAATTCCACAAAAAAAGCAGAAGACCCTAAAAAGGGGTGAGTTGCACCTTTATTCTGAGTTCCTTAAGGGGTCAGAGTTATTAGAAGCCTTCTCTTGATTGTTATTTCACTTGGTAACAAAGATAGCAAAAAAGGAAGGAGGAATAAAGTGGAAGAAAAGTAAATTAAGAAAAAACAAATTTTTAAAGAAAGGAACCAAACAGAGAAACCAAGCACATGATTTTATTTTTCTTGTTTTTTCTTTTTTTTCTTTTTCTTTTTCTTTTTTTTTTTTTTTTTTTTTGGCACCTGAGGAAAATTTTAGCCAACTAAGAGGCCTTGTTCCCATAATTTAGAATTCTTATTCGGGTTTGAACAAGTATAATTGGTCAAATACAATGAAAGAAATTTCAAAACAAACACATAACAACAAAACAATACAATTACTGAGCAATTCTCTCATGGTAAAGACCAGTTGGTTGTCAATCTTAATTTTTAGCCATTAAGGAAAATTTTCAACATAAAACCTCAATTTAGCCACTTACCCAGGAATGGGGCCCAGACTCAAGACCAAGACTGCCGTCTACCATCTCAGTAGTAGGAAGAAACTCAAATTCACCCTCCCTGTTGGAAGTAAGCTACAACTCCAGAAATGAGTTGCCTGCCCTCCATAATCTTGGAAGCAGGAAAACTTGTCTTCCTTGTTGGGAGGGAGTAAAACTGAAGAAAAGGAGTTATACAGCAAAAGAAACCTTAGATCTCAACCAAATTTTGGATGACCAGGGTTTCTCTGAATGGGCAAACCTCCTGGGTGTCAGAACCTGTCCTATTGGTTTGAGCATTAAAGACAGTCCAATCTGGTACCAAGCACCAACAGGAAATTTGTCAAAGGTCAGGGACACCTCCATGCGGAGTCCCTTCCATTGGTCACCAATTTGTAAATCAAAAGTATCTGAGACAGGTTTCAATCAAGTTAAAGTTTATTGTGCCAAGGTTAAAGGATATTTCCATGACATGGCTTCAGGAGGTCCTGAGAACATGTGCCCAAGGTGGTCAGGCTCCAGCTTGGTTTTATATGTTTTAGGGGAACATGAGACATCAATCAATACATGTAAGATGTACAGTGATTTGGTATGGAAGGTGGGACAACTCAAAGTTCAGCAGGGGTGCTTCTAGGTCATAGGTAGATTCAAAGATTTTTCTGGTTAGCAATTGGTTTTAAGGGTTTACCTAAAGACCTAGAATCAACAGAAGGGAGTATCTGGGTTAAGATAATGGGTTGTGGAAAACAAGGTTTTCATTATGTAGATGAAGCCTTCAGGTAACAGGCCTCAGAGAGAATATACTGTTTTAAGGTCTCTGTTTTAATGTTAACGCTGGTCAGTTGTGCCTAAATTCTAAGGGGAGGAAGGTATAATGCGGCATGTTGACCCCCCATTCTCAACATCGTCTAAACTCATGTTTCAGGTTAACTTTGGAAAGCCCATAGCCAAGAAGAAGGGTCCATTCAGTTCGTTGGGAGGGGGCTTGGAGTTTTATTTTTGGTTGACAAAATAAAACGGGAAGACAAGAATTATAGACACAAAATTGGAGTATAGGTACTTCTTATGGATTTTGCTATAAAAAGGAGCAGATAAAAAGAGCAACAGCTGAAAGAGTATGTGGGATAAAGTGAATTTTAAAATAAAAGATATTCCAGGAAACACCTAAAGGACATTATCCATAGAAGAAGAAAAATTGATTATGGATAAAAGAGAAAAAAAAGTAGAGAATTTCTGGAATAATGTTCTTATCTAGGAAAGAGGAGATGAGACCTAGCACACAAGGGATGGGAAGCGACCTCAAGTAGGGTACTAGAAGGAAAGTCAGAACATGTGGTACAGATGTAGGCATGTAAGAAAATATGGAAGTAGGGACTGGTGAATGTTATTTTCTGGTTTCTTTTACTTTCTTAGTAAAACAGAAAGCAAGAATTTCTGTTGAGAGCAAGAGTGTAGTTTTGAGGAAAGTGAAGATATGTTATAGTCCATTTATCTGAGTTGAAAATAAATGAGCTAGAAATATACAGAATTAAGGGTGACCCTCAGAGTCCCCCTGATATGAATAGTATCAATTAAAAGGGAGACCAATCAGCATGGTTTTGACAGACAAAGATGTTAGTGGTTAATCCAACGACTCATAACTGGTGAGCAGCTCTATACTGGGTGCCATTTTTGTCATGGTAAATCCATATCTCTTACCATCATCCTTCAACAATAGACATAACCTACTACTCCACCTCTAATCACAAATACGTGAGATCATTCAGAATAGAGACTGATTCACCATGGTGTTTCTGGTGACTGGCACAATGTTTAGCACATAGTTGTACTCAAAAATATCTCAAATTGAGCAAAAGACATTTTCATTAGAGGAAGCATGAGTTTCTCAAAATGGTATAATTTTGAATGTCTAAAGTAGCCTCTCAAAGTTATGCAAATATAGCTTGAGTTGCTGAAATAACATGTTCTCTATAAACTGTTAGTTTGGTCCAGAGTTTGAAGGTCTACCTACCACTCACACTTTGTATATCTACCTCCAAAGGAACTTTTGATTCTGATTCTGTTGGTTATTTTTTCACAATCATGCTTATAGACAATTTCTTAAGACACTGCAATAGAAAGATAATAAAAATTACAATTTTGTCCACTGTATTACTGAGAGATATAAGGTAGCATTTGCAGCCTTACTCTGGTGCTGCACTGTACCTTACTTTGACTGCCATCAATCCATACTGTTATCCCAACTCAACAAAGCAGTCCATCATCCTATACAAGCCTTTTTAGTTATGGACTCCTAAAATTAGTCTTAGATATATAGAAACTCCTAGATACTATCTCAAGGACATCTCATGATGCTAGAAACTGCTCTTTACTCCTCTGAATATCTGCAGAAAAACTGTTCAATTCCCTTCCTTTGTAACTTAACATTTGTTGCCTATAATTGTTCATTATCTTTTTGTGTGTTTGTATTTTACCTTCCCAATTAGATCATGAATTTATTTGTAACAGTGAACATCCATAATATTTATAAATATTATATTTTTGTTAAATATAACCTACTTATTAAAATAATGCTTATTTTAAAGTAGGAATGAGAAAAGGAACTAGACTAAGAATGATTATCATTTATCAAATACTTATCCTGTACTAGGACCTATATTGAGAGTTTTACAGAGTTTAATTACATTAATATGGAGATAACATTTTACTTCCATCTTAACATTTTTGCAAGGTTACATAAAGATTGAGCAACTGCCCAAGGTCACACAACTAACAGGCATTTGAACCGTGACTCCAAAGTCAGTGTTCTTAAACACTCACTACATTGCCTTCCTAGAAAAGTGCTTTATATATAAAACAGATAATTAATAAATATTTATTGGATGAGTGAATATCTTAGCAGCATTATTGTCAATTCTATGAGGTTAGGTTGTAATTAAAACAAACTCTATGTCTATTCTATGTGGTTAGGTTGTAATTAAAACAAATATATCATGAGTATTCTCCAGTTCATAATGTCTTTATCCCCAAAAAAACTTTTGCAGTTGACCTTAAGTGCCCTAGACAAATGGAAGATACACCCTTAATCAGCTATTTTTTAATCACTCATATTTTTATAATTTCTACCTGCCTGGCTTTCCATAATTCTAATGTTTTTTCCATACTTGAGATCTCATTTAGGCTACAGTGTAAATCAGTAGTACCAAGAGTCTGGAAGCCATTCATCATAATCAATTTGAACTTATTTTTAGTATAACTGAGTCAAAGTCACTCATCCAATTTCTTTTAGGGTTTCCCTCCATGTCTGACACTATGCATAAAATCTTACTAATCAAATAAACTCTTCTGAAGAATTCAAAGTTTATGGAACATGGGATGAAAAACAATAGTTATAGAAAGTGAAAAAACATAGATATCTTTAGATACTTGGCATGACCACTACACTAGGTATCTGTAATATGAAATCTGAAAGTGAAATAAAACCTAGAGGAAGAAAAAAATAAACAATTAAATGAAGACAGAGTAGCGAGAAGACACAATAACGCTACCAAATATTACGTGGCATGAAGACCTAGTAGCTCCCAAAATTGAACCCTATATCTGAAGATAAATAATTCAGTTAAGTTAAAGCAACACTCCAAAATCAGGAAGGAAAGGCAAATCACACTTATCTATAAGCCCTATACATCTTCCTAGTATGCATTACTATGTGCATACATACATAAATAAATACACAAACCATCTAAAGGTCACCGGATTTGACTCTTCTTTTATGAAGCAGTTTGTTTCAATTAATTGACTATGGCATATCAATCGTAGGAAGAGTAGCAACTAAATCTAAATTGTGAAATGCCATAAATTTTCTTATAGCACAAAAGCAAACTGAAATATGAAGCAATGAAACAATTCAGAATCAGTAAGTTTTACATAATACAAAAGCTTAATACATGTATATGTCTTTTGTTTTTCAAATATCTTTGTGTTTATTTCCATATGTTATTTTCTCAATAACCCTGTAAGGTCAAGCTGTCTCATTCCTCTCACTCTGTTCATTCATTAGCTCATTGTGATTCATTTTTTGATGAATTCATCATTAAACAAATATGTAATGAACTCTATGCCTCAAGCATTATGCTAGGTACTAGGTATATAGTGAACAGAATAGACAAATTCCTGACCATTACAGAGCTTACAAACTGTAATATAATTTAAAAGCTAAGCAAATAAAGGTACAATTACAATCGTGATAAGGGTTTAGGGAAATAATAATTATGAGTATGAGAGAGTGAAACAGTGAGAAAGAGCCCCTAGGCGGAATCCCATGGATAGAGAAGCCATCTCTAAAACGATTACCACTTAAGATAAAATGTAAAGCCTAAAAGGTGCCAGTCTTTCAGTGTGTGAAGAATGTTCCAGGCATATGAGACAGTGATGGCAAAAGTTCTTAGGCAAGAAGCCCTTGAGTCTTCCAAAACTGAAAGAAAACGATGCGGCTAAACCAAAGGGAAAGACTATCATGCCATGAACTAGAGGAGACATGCAAAGATCAGATCATGGAGGGATTTGAGGACACTGTGTTAAGGAATTTAAAATGCATTCTTAGTACAATAAAAAGACATTAAAATATTTTAAGAAAGGAAAAAGGGCAAGATTATTAGATTTATATTTTTTAAGTTAATCAGGCTAGTATGTTCATGTGTGAATAGTGCATTGTTGTAAAATAAAGTGATCAAGTTAAAATGCTATTGTTTGTAGTACAGGTAATAGATAGTGGTAACTTGGACTCTGGTAGTATTAGTAAATATGGAGATAAATGGATTTTAGATATGCCAAAAATGATGATGGGTTGAATGAAGAAGGTAAGGGAAAGAAAGGCATTAAAAAGAAATACTTAGGTTCTGGTTATAGCAGCTAGGTAAGTGGTGAAAGAAAGCGACCTGAACAATGGGAAAGGTCTTTCCCAAGAAATGAAGGTAATCAACAGAATCAATATAGATTTCTGTTGTCTTAGCCTTTCAAATTTCATGCATTTTTATTTCAAGAGCCTCTACTGAGCATCTTATAAATGCTACATCCTATGCTAGCCTCTGAGAAATGGAAGCTAAGTAAGATTCAGTGGCTTTGCACTAGGATTCAGACTGGGGAAGAGAATGATATAAACATTCAAATTTTCTTCCACATGATTCACGTTACAATAATCTGGTAGCACTCAGAGAAATTGGAGGTCAGGAGAGACTTCAAAGAGATCACATCTGATCAAGTCTTCATGACTAAAAATAAATCATTATTTTATTTGAATAAGGTGAGGATAGTTATTTCTGTATTTTATTATATTAAACAAGAAATTTTGTATTTCCCCTGAGCTCCCAGTATGGAACGTCTAATATTTGATACATGCGTAATAAACCCCTTTAAGCTTGTTAAAGAAAAATCAAAATAGAAGCCCAAGTTTAGAATACCCCTATTCTAAGCACTATAACCACACAATTAAAACTCAAGTCATCCTGATTTCCTCTAAACACCAACTCTAATAACAAACAAAACAAAAAGCAAGCTTTATGTCCTTGTCAGCATGATTCAGTAACATTAAACCAATCAGTTATACAAAATCAGCTTAAATAGCTCTGCTTACCGTAAAATAAGTGGTAATATAGTAGTCAATCACAAGAAAAAGTAAAAATATCTCCTCCTTTATGCTTTATAAACTATGCTGTGAGTGTTGTGAGCAGAGCTCCTTACCACTTGGGGGTCCAAAGTCTCCCAGTTTGAGAAATACTCTTTTGAATACACAGTAAACTTCTAATATTTTTCAATTTCAACTTTTATTTTCAGGGCATACATATGCAGGTTTGTTACATGCATATATTGCATGATGCTGATGTTTGGGGTGTAATTCATCCCATCATCCAGGTAGTGAGTGCAGTACTCAATAGGTAGTTTTCCAAGCCTTACTCTCCTCCTTCTCTCCCCAATTCTAGTAGACCCTAGTATTTATCGTCCCCAGTTTTATGTCAATGTGTGCCCAATGTTTAGCTCCACTTATAAGTGAGAACATGGGGTATTTGGTTTTCTGTTTCTTCATTAATTTGCTTATGATATTGGTCTTCAGATGCATATGTTTCTACAAAGGAAATTATTTAATTCTTTTTTATGGCTGCATTGTATTCCATGCTATATATACCTCATTTTCTTTATTCAGTCCACTGTTGGTGGACACCTAGGTGGATTCTGTGCCTTTGCTATTATGAATAATACTGTAATGAACATACAAATGCATGTGTCTTTTTGGTAGAACAGTTTATTTTCCTTAGAATATATACTCAATAAAAGGATTGCTGGGTTAAATGATAGTTCCAATTTTAGTTCTTTGAGAAATCTCCAAACTGCTTTCCACAGTGGCTGAACTAATTACATTCACATCAACAGCGAAAATGCACAAGGACATGAACAGATGCTTCTAAAAAGAAGATACACAAGTGGCCAATAAAAATATGAAAAGGTATTCAACATCACTAATCAACAGAGAAATGCAAATCAAACCCACAATGAGATATCATCTCACACCAGTCAGAATGGCTATTATTAAAAAGTGAACAAATAACAGGTGTTTGCAAGACTGCAAAGAAAAGGGAACTTCTACAATGTTTAAATTTGATCTGATTTTATTTCTGACAAGTTTCATAAACACTTAGTAACCCCTATTTTGGGCATAATATTCTATTATGCATTATGGAGCTATGTTCTTTGTCCCTGAGTTGTCCTCTTCTGTTGCAGAGATTAGGTACACATGTATAAAAGAGTCAGAGAATAATGCTACCATGAGATAAACCAGTGGGGATGATGTGATGGAGACTGCCTCTATATAAAAGCTGAGGGGATTCAAAACAAAAAACAAACAAAAACACTGTAGAGTGGGCTTGGTCAGAATGCACTTTCCCTAATGGATAAAACTTTCACTTATTCTCTGAAGGAACTCTAGGCAGTCTCACCTCTTTTCTCTGTCATCTTTTCTTGCTATTCTCTTTAATGATATTTCCAACATTTGATCCCCCTCTCTTCCCACCCAATGGTCAGCAGTTGACCTCCCTTACTTCCTATTTCAAAGAGTAAATAGAAGACATCCCACTGGATGTCTCTCAATTTCCCACCATAAACATACACATGTACTCATATTATCACACATCTGTACTTAGATACATGACACCAACCATGACAAATACTTTCTGGATCTCATCCATTCCCATCTTCTGGGGAAACATTTATTATTTGTTAGGTCTTCTCTCTTAACTTCTCCTTAACAATATCTCATTAGCATTTTTCAGTGAAGGGTAAGCTTGTATTAGTCTACACATATATAGGCATACCTCAGAGATATTTCAGGTTCAGTTCTAGACCATCACAATAAAGCAATTATCACCAAAAAGCGAGTCATACGAATTTTTTTGTTTCCCAGTTGTCTTAGTCCATTTGTGTTGTTATGAAGACACCTGATACTGAGTAATTTATAAAGCAAAAAAGGCTTACTTTGCTCACAATTTTGCTGGTCAGAAAACTGGGCATCTGTTGAAGACCTCAGGCTGCTTCCACTTATGGCAGAAGATAAAGGGGAGCCAGCATGCAGAGATCATATGGTAAAAGAGGAAACAAAGAGAGACAAGGTGGTGCCAGGCTCTCTTTATCAGCTCTCATGGGAACTACTAGAGCAAGAACTCACTCATTACAGTGAGGACAATGCCAAGCCACTCATGATAGATTTGCCCACAGGACCCAAACACCTCCCATTTGGTTCCACCTCCAACACTGGGGATCAAATTTCAACATGATGTTTGCGGGAGATAAACATTCAAACTATGCCACCAGTGCATATAAAAGTTATGTTTATACTACACTGTAGTCTATTAAGTGTGCAATAGCATTATATCTCAAAAAGCCTTTACTTAAGGTATACGAAGGGGAACATCACACACCGGGGCCTATCATGGGGAGGGGGGAGGGGGGAGGGATTGCATTGGGAGTTATACCTGATGTAAATGACGAGTTGATGGGTGCAGCACAGCAACATGGCACAAGTATACATATGTAACAAACCTGCACGTTATGCACATGTACCCTACAACTTAAAGTATAATAATAATAAATAAATTTTAAAAAAATCTCAAAAAAAAAAATATATATATATATATATATATATATATATATATATATATTTTTTTTTTTTTTTTTTTTTTTTTTTTTTTTGAGACGGAGTCTTGCTCTGTCGCCCAGGCTGGAGTGCCGTGGCCGGATCTCAGCTCACTGCAAGCTCCGCCTCCCAGGTTCACGCCATTCTCCTGCTTCAGCCTCCCGAGTAGCTGGGACTACAGGCGCCCGCCACTTCGCCCGGCTAGTTTTTTGTATTTTTTAGTGGAGACGGGGTTTCACCATGTTAGCCAGGATGGTCTCGATCTCCTGACCTCGTGATCCACCCGTCTCGGCCTCCCAAAGTGCTGGGATTACAGGCTTGAGCCACCGCGCCCGGCCAAAAAAAATATTTTATTGCTAGAAAAGTGCTAAGGATGATCTGACCCTTCAGTGAGTCATAATCTTTTTGCTAGTGGGAGGTCTCACTTCAATGTTGATGGCTGCTGACTGATCAGGATGGTAGATGATGAAGGTTGGGGTGGCTGTGGCAATTTTTAAAAATAAGAATACAATGATGTTTGCCACATTTACTGGAATTTCCTTTCATGAAAAATTTCTTTGTAGCACATGGTGCTGTTTGATAGCATTCTACCCATAGTAAAACTTCTTTCTGAATTGGGAGTCAATCCTCTCAAATTCTGCCATTACTCTATCAACTAAGTTTATGGAATATTCGAATACTTTGTTGTCATGTCAACAATGTTCATATTATCTTCTTTATAATAAATTTTGTCTCAAAAAAACACTTTCTTTGCTCATCCATAACAAGCAACTCTTCATCTACTCAGGTTTTATCATGAGATTGCAGCAATTCAATCACATCTTTAGGCACCACTTCTTAGTCTAGTTCTCTTGCTAATTCCATATCTGCAGTTACTTCCTCCACTAAAGTTTGATCCTCTCAAAGTCATTCATGAAGGTTGGAATCAATTTCTTCAAACTTCTGTTTTGTTGATATTTTGACCTCCTCCAATGAACCATGAATGTTCTTAATGGCCTCTAGAATGGTGAATCATTTCTAGAAGGTTTTCGATTGACTTTGCCCAGATCCCTCAAAGGAATTACAATCTATGGCAGCAGTGGGCTTATGGAATGCATTTCTCAAATAATAAGACTTGAAAATTAAAATTACTCCTTGATTCATGGGCTGCAGAACAGATATTGTGTTAGCAGGCATGAAAACACATTAATCTCCTTGTATTCCTCCATCAGAATTTTTGAGTGATTAGCTGCTTTATCAATAAGCAGTAATATTTTGAAAGAGATTTTTCTGAGCAGTAGATTACAAAAGTGGGATTAACATATTCAGAAAACCAGATTTTGGCCATAATCCCAAAAGACACAATCTCAGAT
Organism: Macaca mulatta; assembly: GCF_049350105.2. Lineage (NCBI taxonomy): Eukaryota > Metazoa > Chordata > Mammalia > Primates > Cercopithecidae > Macaca > Macaca mulatta. Next base: position 85,646,701 of record NC_133419.1, read on the forward strand.
GCCATAGTCCTAAGTGTTAAAATCCCAAAAGATAAACATCCTGAAAGTGTAATATCCTGATAACCACAATCTTAACAAATTAAAATCTCAAAAATTTAATTCTGAAAAAATAGTTTTAAAATTTATTTAAAAGACATTTATTTAAATTTTTAAAAGTGGATTTGAGAAACATTTAAAAACATGACAGAACACTTCATATGAAACGTTACACAATGAAACAGGCAATAATAACATATATATTTTGGCAAACGTGAACACTTAGGGACACTAAAGACAGTTGCATAGGCAATTTTTGTGAGTACATAGCAGGCATATGTATTGATTAAGTACACATGATGTTTTGTTTTTGTATGGTTTGGTTTTTTGAGACAGAATCTCACTCCGTCACCCAGGCTGGAGTGCAGTGACACAATCTTGGCTCACTGCAGCCTCCGCCTCCCGAGTACAAGCAATTCTCCTGCTTCAGCCTCCCAAGTAGCTGGACTGCAGGCATGTGCCGCCATGCCTTGCTAATTTTTGTATTTTTAGTAGAGATGAGGTTTTACCATGTTGGCCAGGATGGTCTTGATCTCCTGACCTCGTGATCCACCCGCCTTGGCCTCCCAAAGTGCTGGGATTACAGGCATGGGCCACCACACCCGGCTACATGTGATGTTTTGATATAGGCATGCAATGTGAAATAATCACATCATGGAAAATAGGAATATCCATCACCTCAAGCATTTATCCTTTGTAAAACAAACAATCCAATTACACTCTTTTTAGACATTGATTTTCAACTGTGAGGTGAGTTGTCACCCCTCACCCCCTAATTGCTCAAGGGTCTGCAATGTGTTTTATTCCACTGGAAGAACTTCCATATCAGCAAGTGTTTTTGATTCAGAAGGTTGCTGGGCTTGTTGAAATGTATTTATTCTCTGACAAAAAAACAATTTTGAAGGCAAGCACTGGCATTATGTGTCAAGGGGCAGAAGTTATAAACAATTCAATCATTTGGCAAGAGGTTTTTTTTATTTTATTTTTTGTGTGTTTTCACTTCTATAATCTTCAAAAAACACTTGAAACATCAAGAGCAGATATTCCCCAACCAGTCCACTCAGACTCACACACTAATCTCCTCTGGAAATATCCTCATAGACACAGCCCAAATAGTGCTTTAGCAGTGTGTTAGTCTGTTTTCACACTGCTAATACAGACATACATGAGACTGCGTAATTTATAAAGGAACGAGGTTTAATGGACTTATAGTTCCACGTGGTTGGGGAGGCCTCACAATCATGATGGAAGGTGAGGAGGAGCAAACGCGTGTCTTACATGGCAGCAGGCAAAAGAACGTGTGCGGGGAAACTCTTGGTTATAAAACCATCAGACCGCAGGAGGTTTATTCACTATCACAAGAACAGCACAGGAAAGACCTGCCCCCATGTTCAATTATCTCCCACTGGGTCCCTCCCATGGCATGTGGGAATTATGGTAACTACAATTCAAGATGAGATTTGGATGGGGACACAGTCAAACCATATCAACCAGGTTTCAAGGTGTCCATTAATTCAGCCCATTGAAGCCTAACATTACCTCCACCCCTTATCAACTTGGAATCCATTGCATCTCAAACCATACTTAATTTCCAAATAAAGACAATAACAAGGTGTAATGATAGTTCTGCCCACCATGATGCAACTAATATGATACAGGTATCCTGCATACAACTGAAAATTCAATAATCCCTTTCCCAGAATTAAACTTTCAAGATTTCGACTTCAAGATTTTAATCTTTTTGGGTTTGGATCTTTTGAGATTTCAACACTGGAATTATGGCTTTCAGGACTGGGACTTTCAGGATTATGATTGGCACTATAGTAAACCATGCTGTCATCCAGGCTTTGTTCTTCCAATTCTAGAAAATAGGCAGAGTAGATTTAGCATAATTCTTAAGGGCCTACAATTTTCAGAATGGTAATTAAGCAGTGGCTTCCACTTAAAGTGACCAGGTCCCTAAGTTCCTAACAAGAGAGTCAGCCTGTCTTTTGAAGTTTTGAAGGCAGGAACTGAGTTCTAGGTAGCACCTTCTTCCAATAGATGACTTTTTTTCCTACATTGAAAGTCTGTTGTTTAGTGTAGCCACCTTCATCAATGATCTTAGCTAGATCTTCTGGATAACTCGCTATAGCTTCTATGTCCACTCTTGCTTCTTCATCTTGCACTTTTATGTAATATGGATGGCTTCTTTCCTTAAACCTCATGAAGCAACATCTGCTAGCTTGCAACTTTTCCTCTGTAGCTTCCTTACTTCTCTTGGTCTTCAGAGAACTAAAGAAACTTAGGGGCTTGCTCTGGATTAGGCTTTGGTTTAAGGGAATGTTGTGGCTGTTTTGATCTATCTAAACCATTAAAACTGTCTCCATATCAGCAATAAGGTTGTTCCACTTTCTTATCATCCATGTGTTTACTGGAGTAGCACTCTTAATTTCCTTCAAGAACTTTTCCTTTGCATTCACAACTTGGCTGTTTGGTGCAAGAGGCCTAGTTTTCAGCCTGTCTTGGCTTTCGACATGCCTTCCTCACAAAGTTTAATCATTTCTAGATTTTGATTGAAAGTGAGAGATGTGTGACTCTTCTTTTCACTTAAACACTTAGAGGCCATTGTAGGGTTATTACCTGACCTAATTTCAATATTGTTGTGTCTTAAAAAATAGGCAAGCTCAAGGGGAGACACAGAGAGAGGGGAACGGCCAGTTGGTGGAAGAGACAGAACACACACTTTTATCAGTGAAGTTCTTGCTCCTATATGGGCACATTTTATAACACCCCAAACCAACTATAATAGTAACATTGAAGATACTGATCACATATCACCATAACAGATATAATAATAATAATAAAGTGTAAAATATTGCAAGAATTACCAATATGTGACAGACAGACATGAAGTGAGCATATGCTGTTGGAAAAATGTTGCCAATAGACTTGCTAAACACAAGATTGTCACAAATCCTTGATTTGTAGAAAACACAGTATCTGTGAAATTCAATAAAGTGAAAGTACAATAAAATGAGTCATGTTTGTATTGTAAACATTCTCTTATTTGCTCTTCAATCCCTGCCACTTTATTGAAACTACTCTAACAATGACTTTCTTGTTGAATAATCTATTGAACACTTCTCAGTCCTTAATTCAGTTGTTTTTTCAGTCCCACCAGCTCTTTAAAATGCTCATTTTTCACTCTGAAAAAAAAATGCTTTCCTTGACCTTGCATTTAATATCTGGTACCAGCTCCTATCCCTTTTTACAGGCCAATTGACATCTCTACTTTCATCTTAAAGACTCTTCAAATTTAACTTTTTCAAAATAGATTTCATTATCCTCCCACTAGCATACCTAAAATGAACCTTTTCCAGAGTTCCCAAATTCAGTAAGTGACGCTTCAGCACACAGTTTCATGCAAACCAGGGAGCTAGGAGTAATCCCTGATACTGCCCTTCCTCTTACAACACCCATATAAAATTCACCTCCATGTCCTGGCATGTTTACTCCCAAATGTCTCAAATTAATTCATTTCTCTTCATCTTCACCTGTACCCTCATTCGTGCTGACAGGTGAAGCCAGCTGAGCTTCTGGGTTGGGTGGGGACTTGGAGACCTTTTGTGTCTAGCTAAAGGATTGTAAACACACCAGTCAGCACTCTGTAAAATGGAACAATCAGCGCTCTGTAAAGTGGACGAATCAGCAGGATGTGGGCAGGGCCAAATAAGGGAATAAAATCTAGCCACCCAAGCCAGCAGCAGCAACCTGCTTGGGTCCCCTTCCATGCTGTGGAAGCTTTGTTCTTTCTCTCTTCACAATAAATCTTGCTGCTGCTCACTCTTTGGGTCCGCACTACCTTTATGAGCTGTAACACTCACCGCAAGGGTCTGCGGCTTCATTCCTGAAGTTAGTGAGACCACGAACTCACCGAGAGGAACAAACAACTCCAAACATGCCACCTTTAAGAGCTGTAACACTCACTGCGAAGGGCCATGGCTTCACTCCTGAAGTCAGTGAGACCACAAACCCACCAGAAAGAAGAAGCTCCAGGCACCTCTGAAGGAACAAACTCCGGACACATCATCTTTAAGAGCTGTAACACTCACCACAAAGGTCCATGGCTTCATTCTTGAAGTCAGCGAGACCAAGAACCCACTGGAAGGAATAAACTCCAGACACATTTTGGCAACCCAGATGGGACACATTTTGGTGACCATGAAGGGACACATTTTGGCAACCACGAAGGGATTATCGCCTATCGCCAAGCAGTGACTACCATCAGACCCCTTTTGCTTGCTATTCTGTCCTGTTTTTCCTTAGAATTTGGGGGCTAAATACCAGACACCAGTCAGCCAGTTAAAAGCCACTAGTGTGGCTGCCAGACTAAAGACATGGGTGTCAGGCTTTCTGGGAAAGGGCTCGCTAGCAACGCCCGACTCTTCAGAGTTGGGAGCGTTGGTTTGCCTGGAACCACCTTCTGCTTTTCCTGTACTTCTGGGCTGAGCCGAGAGTGGACAGAGAGGAAAGCCATTCAGCTCCAGGATCCTGACAACAAGTTGATTGACCTTGTGGCCATGAGCGGAACTCTCAAAGTCATGTTGCCCAAACAAGACTCGCCCATCTATCCTGACCCTTGCCTCCTGGGTCCTAACGCCTGTCAGACAAACTTCCTCTCACCTCTCTTCTCTGAGGCTAGTTCTGCTTCTAAAAACCACTCCCTGTCTCTGGTGCTTTTCTAGTTTCTCCTATAAGAATGATTTCTAGTATAAACCTCAGGACTCTGTTCCCTTCTTTAGGCATCCGGGCTCATCAATCAGAAAGACATAATTTTTGCCCAAAGCCCTGTCAGGTGGGGGACTATCTGGAATTTTAGGATCCCTCCTCAGACTAGCAAGCCTACAAAAGTTCTCCAAGTCCCCACCCGACCCAGAAGCTCAGCTGCCTTCATCTCTCAGAACCACACCTGGGACATAGCAGGCACCCTGTATGTATATATTGAATTAATAAAGGAGGGAAGATAGATGTATATACAGATTTGAATGAGCAAAATGAATAATGGTGATGAGCTATAGAAGACTCAGGCTGTTTAACAATGGTTGCAATGAAAAACTAGCTATGGGCAAGAGAACAGTTCTGAGGACAAGAAATTTAAGATTTTCCCTCTTTTCTATTGTTTTTTCTTCAGACAATTGTAAAGAGAAGATTTCCCTGTGTCCTACAAAAAGCTATATTTCTGTTGCCAAGGGCTCTCCTCAGCCACAGCCTTACCAGATGTCTGGTCATGATGACTGAAGACAGTTTTAGCTTATTCTGTATACATAGTATAAGGCTGCAGAAGGCTAAGAAAGTCCCTGGACTGGGGATTTTGGAGGAGGAAAGTGGTGATTTTCTCTTTGCTCTATCCCTGGACTGGGGATTTTGGAGGAGGAAAGTGGTGATTTTCTCTTTGCTCTATCCCTGGACTGGGGATTTTGGAGGAGGAAAGTGGTGATTTTCTCTTTGCTCTAAAATTATGTGAGTTGTCCTTACACTGCATGCAATATTTTGCCCTCTTTAGGGGTAGAGTAGAATTAGTTGTATCTTTTGTTTGACTTAATATTTTATGTTTGGGCAACATACACGAAAGGAAAGACATTCTTTAAAAATAAGCTCCTAGAATAAGTACTCTAATCAATGGATAGGAAACCAATGAATAGCTTCAAACTACAAATCATAAGGACTGAAGAAAGTGTGCGCTGCAGTTTTACTTTCATCATCTCATTCAATCACAGAGATGACTCAAAGAGGTTAAGACATTTCCCAAATTAAGTAAGCAGTGAAGATAGGATTTTAACCCAGTACCGAGTGACTTCAAAGTCCATTCTCTTTCCAGTGTACTTCACATAGTGTAACCAAGAATAAAACCTAAGTACCTTGATTCTCCAGTTTGGTGACAGACAGGATTGTATTCCCTTCCACAGCCCAGTTTCTTTCCAGATTCTGTGCGCTGTCCAAATGCACAGGGACTGGATTAGATGAGATTCTTTTTTTGGTTTTGTATAGATCTTCCTATAGACCTCAAGCTTTCAGAGAGTCATAAAACTGCCATTCCATGTGTACTTTAAAAAACTGCTTTTGGACAAAGATTTTAGACATTAAGTTTTAGCCCAGAATGCATTTTTGCATCCAAGTTATAAACAGTACAACTTTTTAATGTAAATGCTGATACAACTTAAGGAACAATGGGACCAAATCCATTGCAGAAACAAACTGAATCTTTCAACAGAGTATTAGCATCTTTAGAGAGAGGATATATTTAAATGTGAATATTAAATTATGCAAAATTTTTGCTTCTACAAAATATAAACTGAAATAGCCTTCAAGATCAATTATCATGTTTATTTTTTTTACCATAGGTTGATAGGTTTAGCCAATTCAGACATGAATGCCATTAATTATTTTAATTAGGTGTTTGTTCTGAGTTAGGTGAAAATATATGGATCAGCAAATGAAATATTCAAATGTTTATACATATTTTCCCTCACTGCTATCCCTTCTCCATCTGCTCCAGTCACGCTCAGGTTTGGGATTTTGATTAGATGCATTTGTTGTGCCTCTTGTTGCTGAATCAAGGGAGTCAGTACATTAATCTAGGCTTATAATTTTATAAGGCAGGTAAAGGACTATGTTGCCTGCTGCCAAACAGGACCTCCTTGAGGAGCTACAGCAATTAATGTTCCATTCTTGTGTCAAGTGCTGTTAAAAGTTTTCTTCGGGCCAAAGTTTGTCCAAACATTTTGTACAAATCCGCAGAGCTCTTGTGTAGCTGGAGGCTGCTTCATGAAGTTTGGCATTGAGTCCTGCTTTGTATTGGTAGTAGGAAGCTGGCTGTAGCTGCAGACATGGCCTTGTGGAATAGCTTTCCCTGCCTGGACTACCTGAAGCTAAATCTAAGGAGGCGAGTCTGAGCATAGTATGAGCACAATCAGAAAAGCAGCACAAAAAGTCAGAACAGTAAGCAGATGCAAGGAAGCCATTGACAAGAAAGCCTCCATATCTGTTTTATATAATTCAGGCACATTAATAACATTTCTTTGTTATTTCCTTGAATTTCTAGTTTTGATATAGATAATTTGTAAGTACAGAAAAACACAAAGAATAAATATTTTTAAGTCTGTAATAATTATTACTAAGAGTATACTCCTGTCCATATGTTGTATGGCCTTCTATTTTAACATTAAATTGTGTGAAGTACCCATCTCCTGAATGTTGTAGGAAAAGCTTCCTTAAAGAGACATATATGCAATAAAATGTTTTCAAGTGGGATTATTCGCTTGGAAGAACTGTCATTAATGTCTCCATATCTGTAGCTGGTCTATAAATAGCCCCACCAATACCCAAATTAAGAGCACTTGATGGTGTCTGTGTTTGTTCTGCAGTGATCTAACAATACCAGATAAAAGAGAATATGATAGTTAGGGAGAGAGGCCCAGGAGAGTTCATAAGACATTCATCTACTTTGTCTCTAGAAAAAAATCATTATAATTGCACTTTACCTGGCACTCCATAACCAAATCAATCACTTACACTTCTAGAGGCTGCTTTATCACCAAAGGCTAGAACCTATTTTCCAAAAATACTTTTAACGAACACAAGTAGCCAAAATGAAATATAGCAATGGTTCTGAGTTAGGAAATACCTTTCAAAGATACAGAAATTGTAAAAGAAATCACTGTCAGAAAAAAATTAAATTCTATGCTCTTATTAAGTAAATTAACTCATATAAACATCTAAACTCCATACATTTCAGTTATATCTTACACTATCTGAGGTAACTGGAAGTAAGACAAGCTGTGAGAGAGTTCATTGCTCAAGTGCCTTTGAGAGGCAACATAGATTTAAACTGCAACCATCTTCAGAGTTCTCTAGTGCTGATAATAATAATATAATAATAACAATAAAATTAACATGAATTGAGCACCTACTATGCAACAGGAACTGATTTAGGCATATACATATGTTGTCTCTAATTCTGAAAATAATCTTTCAACGTAGGTAATTATTATTATTTTTATTTCATAAATGAGGAAAGTAAGGCAAAGAGATATTGAAAGGTCATATGGCTGGTGAGAAAAAGACAATTTTAACAAGTTCTGCTTGACTCCAAAACTCATGTCCTTACTTCAGTGCAGTATGCCCTTCTTAAGTGATGGTCAAAAAGATCAAAAGGACGAAGGTTTATCTACTCTGAAAAGCCCAAGTAATGCTAGTACATGTCAATGCACTGTTAATAACCAGTAACAGTACACCACCCAAGGCAAATCTCCTTGCACATATTACCAGGGCTCTCTGCTTTGCCATAAGTCTCTCCTTCCTTCAACACCACTACCGTCTCCACCACAAACTCAAGCCAATGCCTCAGTTACTTACGTTAGAGAAGAGAAAAATCTGCTACTCTGAGAGTTTATGTAAACTGAAACGTGCCGGCCATCTGGTCATCTAAGAACTGTCAAAGAGAGGCTCATAAATGTGAATCTTCCCGAGAATTAAGGTTATTGGAGCATTATATATTTTTGTATTTTGAATGATTTTTTAATTTGCAAATGTTTTTGGTCGCTACAGTTAGAAGACACAAAGGTAATTCTGATGTCTTCTCCAAAACAGCTTTTGAAATAATTTTAGTTTTTTATGTGTTGACTCATGACCAACATTTACGAATGTCAGTCAAGATATAAGGTTGTAATATTCCAGTGACCCACAACCAAATTATCTGATAGAGTGTAAGAGCTTGTTGTTGCTTTTAACACTTCTTTCTTTGCTCACTGTCAGATGCCACTTCTCTTGACTGCCAATATAGCAGGCTTCAGCAATGTCCTCTCTGGAATTTCCATACACCTGCTCTCATTACCTGGATTTTCTACTGGGTTAGGTAATAAAATGCCATGATTATGTGAGACATAGCTGAAAAGTCTCTGTAAGGCATTATGGGTCTCTCATGTTCAAACATGTATGCCTAAGAAATATTAAGAATACAGTAAAATCATAGAATAAGTTATCAGTAAATTAGTTGTGAGCACTGAAATACTGATTTAGTCCACTTCAATGCCATTTTTAGTATTTCTCAGTTTATGCTACATAATTGAGATTTTTAGGTATTAAATAAGTAAAATATTGTGTACAGCCCAAGCTCCTGTAAGCTGATGTTAGAGAGAATAAATACTCCATTCTTCCAGGGACTTTTTTAGACACAGAAACAGAACTCTTGAATTGGAAAAACTATGAATCCATTCCATTATGGCATTTTGTACTCCCCTAGCTTACAAATTATTGAATCACCATATTCTGTTAGTAGCCTTGTACAAACCTGTTAAAAAAATAATGCTGTAGCATGCAGCTGTGTCATGAGACCATCTCTGGGAGAACATTTCATATTCAATTACTTCAACAAAGGATGAAACCAAGAAGCAGAAAGGTAGAGCCTAGCAACCCCTTTAAAAAAGCCCATTATTAAAATTCCTTCAGTTCTGAATGGTAAGTCATGCTGAATTTCTAAATAGTCAGTCTTGTAACCCTCTTTATACGGTGGCTATATAGATGGTCTTCTCCAAATAAGTAAGATGAGATTAGTAGTTCCAACAATACTGTGAAGAAAGACCTTCAAATGTGCTTTTGTGGCTGCCGAGATGGTTGTTCAACACTCCAATATTGTCAAACTGCAATGCATAGAATCCATGTGGCATCCTCCATGATACAAAGAATAGCTAATAAAAACAGCCTCTTCTAAATTCATCATTTTTACAGCAAACTTAGGAGCATCAATTTGCCTATAGAGATAGTAAACAATATCAGAAACAGAGCCAAATTGGGAATCCAAAGAACTCATTCTGGCTCCCCTACGTGCTGATGATATGATGCCAAAATAAGTTATTTTACTTCTCTGCGTTCAGTTTCCTTATCTGTCAAACAAGGTAAGAATATGTTCCCTATTCAATCCAGAGTAAACATAAAGTCTGTGAAAGTATTTTAAACACTTGCAAGAAATGTGCAACCCAGAATCTTTAATGGTGCTGTGTTACAGAAAAATAGCCCAGAGAAAGTCAGGCATGGATTATGAGTAGGTAGATTATGCTCTCAGGAATCCTAGAAAAGGACTTCTTAATATTCTCAATAGAAAGCCAATACATTATTTTAGCAAATGAAAGTTTTAAGAATTAAAAACAAACATCAAAAGAAACAAACAAAAATTTCCCTTTCATAATAAAAACAACCAACATTAGTAATTAAGGGAACTTCCTCAACTTGATAAAGGACATCTACAAAAATTTGGACAGTTAACATCATGTTCAGTGATGAAAGACTGAATACTTTCCACCTAAAGTCAAGGAGGTCTGCTCGTACTAATTCTATTTAACACTGTACTGAAGATTCTAGCCACATCAGTTGGGCAAGAAAATTAAATAAAAGGCATCCAGATTAAAAAGGAAGAAGTAAAACTTTCTCTATTTGCACATGACATAGTCTCATATAGTATATATAAAATCCTACTAAATTATCTAAAAAGCTATTAGAACTAGTAAGTTTGGTAAGGTTGCTGATACAAGATCAATTAACAAAAGCTGATTTTATTTCCATACACTAGAATGACCAATGAAAAAGTGGATTTAAGAAAACAACTTTATTTACAATAGCATTGAAAAGAATAAAATACTTTGGATTAAATTTAGCAAAAGAAGGGCAAAACTTGTATCCCAAAAACTATAAAACATTTTAGAAAAATTTAAAGAAGACCCAAATAAATGGAAGGACATTCATGGATCAGAAGATTTAATATTGATAAACAAAGCAATATTCCTCAAATTGATCTACAGAGTCAATGAACTCTCTATGAAAATCCCAGCAGGGTTTTTGCAGAAATTCATAAGCTAATCCTAAAATGCATGTAAAAATGCAAGGGACCCAGAACAGCCAAAAAAATCTTGGAAAAGAACAGAGTTGGCATCTCACACTACCAAATTTCGAACTTACTACAAAGCTACAGTAGTCAAGACAGTGTGGCACTGGCAAAGGATAGACACAAAGATTACTCAAACAGAGTTTAAAGTCCATAAATAGACAGCTATAGTTACAGTCAGTTGATTTTCAACAGAAGGGAAGAGACAACTCGATGGAGGAAGGAATAGATTTTTCAACAAATGATGCTGGGACACTTGGATATCCATATATACTATATATAAAGACTAACTCAAAATTGATGACAGACCTAAATGCAAAAGCTAAAACTATAAAACTTTTCAAAGAAAATGTAGAAGGAAATCTTTGTGACCTTGGATTATGCCAAGCCTTTTCAGATATAGCATCAAAAATACAGATGACCAAAAAAAGATAAATTAGACTTTATCAAAATGTAGAAATGTTATGCTTCAAATGCCATTACCAAAAAGTAAAAAGATAACCCACAGAACAGGAGAAAATATCTGCAAATCACATATCTGAGAAGGGACTAATAACCAGAACATATAAAGAACCCGTACAACTCAATAATAAAAAGACAAAAGCATTAAAAAATAGGTGAAGGATCTTAATAGACATTTTGACAAAGAAGATAAATGGTAACAAGTACATGAAAACATGGTGACATCACTAATCAATAGATAATTCAAAATCAAAACCAAAATGAGATACTACCTGACACCTATTAGGATTGTTATAATACAAAATATACATAATAAAGAGTGTGAAACTGTAGAAAAATTAAAACCTTCATATATTGCTAGAAGGAATGTAAAATGGTTCAAATGTTATGGGAAACAGTTTGACAGTGCCTCAAAAAATTAAACATAGAGTTAGCATATGACCCAAAAATTTCACTCCTAGGCATATACCCAAGAGAATTGAAAGTACATGTCCATGCAAAAACTTGCACAAAAATATTCATAGTAGCATTATTCATAACATCAAAAAGTGGAAACAATTCAAATGTCTATCAACTGATGAATGGATAAACAAAATAAGGAATACCCATACAATGAAAAATAATGCATGGTACAACATGGATGAACCTTGGAAACATTAGGCTAAGTGAAAAAAGCCGGTCACAAAGGCTGCATATTACATACTTCCACTTATAGGAAATATCTAGAAAGGGCAAATCCATAGAAACAGAAAGTAGATTAGTGATTTATAAGAGCTGGGAGGAGAATGGGAAATGACTGCTAATGGGTGTGGGGTTTCTTTTAGGGTCATGAAAATGTCCCAGAAATGTCTCAAAATTGGTGAGAGTGACAGTTGTACAACTCTGTGAAAGAACTAATAATCATTGAATTGTATACTACAAATGGGTGAATTGTATGGTAGGTGAATTATATTCCAGAGAACCTGTTAGAGCATTAAAAAAAAAAAAATGATGGAAAACAACAATAAGAGATACACAAACAAAAAAATCCCAAATACTCATAGGAAGAATGTCATAAAGTTTTATATTCATTCTGTGTTCTATCAGATCTTTGGTTGAGTGGCAAAAAAAAAAGAGAGAAAGTAGAAAGAGGCGGGTGAATACTGAGGTCCCCAAATCAGTCAAGTTGAATAAAGAGGAAATTCTAGTGAAAATATTAAAAATTACAGAAAGAGGAAGCTGGGGACACTGAGCATAAACTTTGATGACCTCAATTTTACTGTGTGCCTATTCACTATTCCTCCATTTAGTTTCGCAGATCTTGCCAGCAACCTTAGGGCTTGCATCCTCCATTTCTTTGCTCAGGGCATGCTGAACACATGTCTATGTGTCTTCTGTTTTATTTACTGTGCAGGTTTTATGTGTGCACACTGGGAGTGCCCTTTCATCTTTCCCATGAACCAATGCCCCCCTCCATAAATACTGTGGGTTCCCTTTCTGGGCATATTTCAAAGATCAGTGTAACAAAATTATTTTATATGAGTATTGCCGTTCCCAGCAGAGTCTTTAAAACTAGAGAGGAAACCGGTGTAAGTTTAAAATACTATAAGGGGCAGAGCTTGGGGAAAAGAGCAACATATCCCTTCTATCAAGCTCATCTTCTTTGTACTTTCATTGATTAAGAGCCCCTGACTACAGCAAAAATGAAATTAGAGATACTCCACAGAACTCACATTTCTTAAAGTACATCATGCTTTTTCTGAGATAATTTCCCCTCTGGATTCTTTTCCAATCCTATGGCTACCACCCATATGGCCAAATGTACTCTAATCCCACTGCCCACCAATTTAAGTTCCTGTACGCTGCAATTTTCTGCAATTTTCCTAAAGCTATGATCATCTGATAATATCCTGGCTTCAATTTATAAGGGGACTGCTGATAGCATGAAAACCTTGCCCTAAAAAATAAAAATTGTATGTAGTCTTTGGAAAGACAACTCTTCAAAGCCATTCTGGGTCTAATTTCCCAGCCGCAGAGTTAGTCCAGAGGGTGCTATCTTCACGGAAGCTCTGGAAACACCCAGAGAGCAGACACAACACTATTTTATAACTGGGTTAGATGCTTCTGAGTGCCATGGTCTGGGTATTTATGTAGGGTGTATACCAAATTAGGTCACACAATGCATTCTGGGAACAAAAGGGTTGGGAGGAGCTACAAAAAAAAGACGAAGAAAAAAAAACCTTTAGGATTACTGCAGAATAGCTTGTGCACATTGTATTAACTGGTTTCAATTAGATTGAATGATCCTGACTGTGGGTAATGTGAGGCAGTCTCGGAAAGCATGCTGGAACAATTAACACTTTAAAAGAACATCTCCTCTGGTTTCTAAGAGAAGCATCTGTTTTTACTGATTTCCCATGAAAGAGAGAAATTACTTTCATAATCCAGAGACACATAGTAGGAAGATGTTAAAGTGTTTTTAAACGAAAAGGAAATCCTGGCCCCACTCCTTGAAAATGGCTGTATACAAACAAAAATGAAAATGACTGAGAATATAAATAGCTCTCATTAATATGACACTCCTATATCATCGGTTCCTGCCTGTCAGAGAACAAAAAGTTTTTTTTTTTCAAGAACCGCAAGATTCTGCTTTCAAAGTCTTAAAGAGTTGTACATTAGCTCCTAGAACCTTTTTCCAGAAAAGATTCTCCTAAATAGGTCTAAATGAGTACCCATGATTTAGTATTGGGTTATTGTCTGTTTTTTACACTCTTTCTCACCAATTTATCCTGCCCCATGCACTCCCTTCTGTAATGACCTATCCTTTTCTTTCTTTCCTTCTAGCAATTACTAAGCACTTAACTACGTGCCAGGTGCTATGTTAACACTTACTATGCATTATTACATGTAAATCTCAAAATATCCTGTTGTGTGCATAAACTCAGATTAGGTAAATTGTCCAAGGTCATACAGCTTACTAGGAGAAGAGTAATACTTTACTCTTTCCACTGACTAGTGGAAGAGTTAATACTTTAACACAAATCTCATTCAATTCTAAAGGATGTACCCTTAACTATGACCAAATATTGCATCTTTTGTCTTCCAAAATCCATCTTAAGGCAACTTCCCATTTGGAAAATTTATAGTGCTTTTTATAGACCATTATTAAATAATGTGTTGCCAAGTATAATTATGATTTATTTATACATATTGTTTTCTGCTATACATTGAGAAATCCAAGGGTCAGTTAAAATACATGTTCAGTAACTACTTCTTGAATAAGTAAATGAGAGTTGACGTACTCAGAATTCAGTGTTCTAATTTTAAATGCTTACATTTGAAAATATTTCACATATCTGCTGATAGTATTATATAGTGATAGAAACATACAGATATAGCAATATCTATAAGTTCCATAATAGCAGTCAACTTAGCTTTTAGAAACTCTTTTCCTAGCATTAATTTCCAGTAACTAAGGGGTGTGCAAATGTGCAACGAAAAAGAATTTTTGTAGCCAAATCATGTGTATTTATATTTTGTATGTCTAATTGATAAAATCACACATTATAGCCATTTCTGAGTATACCTAATAACTAAGAATTGAGGAGATTCAGAATTGGGTTTGGGGATATTCCTCAAAATGATTAAATCCATGCATGGGCCATAGCCATACTGAGTGGTTCACAAACATGCTCTAAAATGCAGCAGCCACTGAAGCTTCTTACAGCTGGTCAAATCTAAAATTCTTTAATTACAAGTGCCAAATGCTAATTCTTAGCCTAGTTCACTCAGATTCAGAGAGCTATCTTTCTTCAGCTGAGTCCTAGAACCTGTGGACATCTTCTCAATTGTTTGCAGATGGCAGAAGCTCAGGTAGCTACTGTGTTCATATTCATGGTCATACAAACCAATAAGGCATATAATCAATTTAAATTTAAAATGTAAGGGTAAGGAAGGCTATCATTCTAGTGATTAATATAGCCACACATGGGGGAGAAACAATTAAACTGGTACACTTTTCACTAGGGAAAAGATATTTCATGTAATCAGAAAGTTTAATTATGTCCATGTTTCTAAATAATTATTAGGGAGTAAAATTTCTTTTCTGTTCAAACCCCAATCTGTACATTATAGTTACTACTAAAAGGACGAGTCTAAAAAAAAATAAAAAAAATTTAAAAAACCATCCAGGAAGAGAGAGAACAAATAGTTAATAGACGCCATTGTCAAGGCAATATGTAACTGGTGACAGACATTTGCAAAGCAATCTGTAGAAGTCAGAAATCCAATGATAAACGCTCTGCACTCAAAATGAACTTGGGGCAAATGCAGACATGAAAACCAAGGCTTTTTTGCAAAGTGTAATAAAGCCTAATTATGAGGATACAATCATTCCAGAATAGAACAACAAAGAGCAAGAATAGGACAGTGGAGAAAGGAATGTAGGAAAGAATAAACTGAATTTGAAAAATGCACAAGGATAATAGAGACTATCAATTTATTAGGCATGTAAGTATGTCTTAATTTATTTATAACTTGCTTCAGTCCTTGGAGAATTTAAGACAGCCAAGATTTCTCTTAAGCACAAGGCAAAGATTTTCACTATTTCCGGAGAGATGATCAAATGAATATTAATACCAGAATTCCATACATATCATACATAGTTTTTGGTTATATAAATGTGTATGTTAATTGTAGACTCGACTGCCAATATTTTTTATTCTATAAGGTGAATTAAGTTATTATCAAATTATTTCATCATGTTTTAATTATACCCAAGTGTTGTCTACAGTCAGATATTTGAAATAAATAGATTATAAATTATCAAAATCCCAGTGTTAGTGCTTTTTTCTGAGACTACTACTTATTACACTAGCTCTAGGGGAGACTCAATAAATATTGCTGACTAGTAGTATTAAACTATTTTCTTTTTCTTTTTGGTTGCAAGTAAATCAAAGAACAAACCCTATCAAAAATAAATAAATTTTTAAAAAACTAAGTAATTGAGAAAGAAGTCACATTGATTATTATCAAGTCATTGAGACCATTTCACAGAATCCAAGAGACTTTTGAGTACATAATACCTAAGAAGGGCAGATACAAAGCAGCTTTAGAGGTCTAAGCAACTGAGGTTCACGTAACTTTTTCCAAACTATTCTCTCATATGATTCATTCAATATTGATGATTACCAGTATTTGGTATATCTCCATTACAAATTTCAAATTCCCATGAAAAAATTTCAACTGGTCCTGCTGGAATCAAATGTCTATGCCCTGGATCAGTCAGTCCTGGCCAGGGGCAGGCTCACATAATCTAAACATGACCACTGGGAGCACACCTCTGTGGATTGGGGGTTCTCTGCAGAGAAAGCAGATCAGTATGTGCTGCACAGCTCCTTCAGAAAATACGTATTTCACTGGGAGATATAATTACTTTTATGTAAATAGCAAAGGAAATTTATGAAACCAATAGCCCCCAGTTCTATGACAGAAATGAAAAAGAAACATCTGCTTTCTGTTCTCTCACCTGACCACAGCACTGAGAATAAGACTTTAATGCTGGCACTCTGACTTGTGATCTTCAGGGAGAGTCTTAAATGTAGTTGTTTATTTGTTCCTAAGGTTCTACAATAGAACTAGGACCTAATCTGGGATTCCCAGATCCCAAGGGGTTCAACTCCAAGGGAATAATGAAGGATGAACAATTTATAATAATTCAAAAGACAGAATCCTAGTCATGCATTTCCTTGCAACAAGACTGCACAAAGTAATAAAATGTGAAAGTTCTTATATTAATATTTTGGGCTTAAATTACCAGTATATTAAAGGATCAGAAATTCTTATTGATGTTATACATGAGTGTATTTGATTTACATAGGATTACTACCTTATTCATGTTTATATTTCTAGCAATTGGCATGGTACTAGACACAGCTGAATGAAATTACTAAATTTTGTAGCTTGAAAACAAAATTCCTGAAAACATGTATTCTATCGTATTCTCTTAAGAGAAAAGTGTTAAAGAACAATGAAGAGGAGAAATAGAAACTACCAGTCTAAGATGGTAAAATACCATTATTAATCCTCTTTACCAAGAAATCTTAGAGCTGTAAAATAATTTTTAAAAACTTACTAAAGAGAAAAATCAACATATAGGATATTCACTCATTGAAACTTAACTTCCCAGAATTTCTGCCATGTACCAGGGATTTTACTAGCTGTGGATATACCAGGACCCCAAAGAATACATTGTCTCCATGGAGAAACAGATGTAGGAATCAGTAATTATGAAATGATATCATCGGGGATACAATAAAAGAAGTGTTCTATTTATGAACAAATAATAAAATTATTAAAACACATCCTTTCTCAGTTCAAGATCAGCCTGTTCAACAGGGCAAAATCTCATATCTACCAAAAATACAAAAAAATTTAGCTGGGCTTGGTGGCATGCACCTGTAATCCCAGCTACTTGGGGAGGCCAAGGCACAAGAATCACTTGAGCTCGGGAGGCAGAGGCTGCAGTGAGCCAAGATCATGCCACTACACTCCAGCCTGGGCAACAGAGTAAAACTCTGTCTCAAAAATAAAAAACAAAAACAAAAACAGAAAAACCACTTCCTTTCTCTATCATAAGTAGTCCCTAAGCATGTACTCTCCTCTGACCATCTGCTCAAAATGTTAACATTTTTATTCTCTGAGTCTCCAGCATGTCTGGGCTCCCTCTGCACAGCAAGAATACCTCCAAAATTTAGCATCATCATCTCTCCTTCACTAAAGGTGATCCCACTTTCTCTTCCTGCCACAGATAAACAAAAACTGAGGGAAAAACTTAATCTCTTACACAATCTGAGTGAAAATCAGGTTCCACCAGGCTTACTGCTAACATAGTTGTAAGACATGCTATGTTAGTCCAGTCGTATCTTTCGGCACCCAGTACCTCAACAATAGATAAGGATATTTAGGAAGCTCCACACATTACTTTTCCATTGCCTACAAGGGGAGTCAAATGAAAATGTCCAAAAGATAACTTTCGAATTTCTTATTTCCATCACACACAAATTATTTCACGAGAGCCAAACTGTCATTTACAGTATACATAATTCCAAGAGATATCACTGTCATTTCTTTTAGGCAATCCATGTATTACAGAATATCATACATTCAGCCACTTTCTTCACACCCTTCAGAGCATAGAGTACTAGCATGAGTACATGAAAGGAGAGGTAGGATGTCTGGGATCTGTTCCCAGCGCTACAATTGATGCACTATTCTTACTCCCTTTACATTTAAATCTCCCATCTGTAGCACAAGGATAATGACATAGTACCTGTTTGTTTCTAAGGCACTGGAAAATTCTCTGGTAGAAGATATTACGCAAATGCAGAGACTATTATTACACCAGGAAGACTTGAAAATTGCAAGTTTGTGTGCTCATCACTATTAAGCAGTTGACACAGTGACAAAAGAGAAAGCATCCTTCTTCAAGGCATCTAAAATCAAATATTGCTGAATATGCAGCTATCCTGAAAAATATATGTGCAAATATATTCATTTTAATGACCTTCCAACTCTAACTCATCAATAACCCATTTAAAGTAATCCTTTCCAAGTTATCCTGACTCCGACAAAATGCATGGAATCCCTAATCACTGGTATTTTTTTATAATGCAAAGCTTTCTGAAAGGTTATTCTTTCTCCTTGCAAAATATTTGCTCTACTCCAAAATTTCAGAGAGCATTCTGGCTCATTCCACTAAGATTATTCCAAAATATAAAAACATTTATCCTTCAATCTGGCCAATCTTGGAATAATCAAACTTACAGTACAGTGGTGGACAGGCATCCAAGCAGGGGCTTCCACTGAACAATTCTGGGCTGGGCATCTGCCTTGGTTTTGCTGCAAATAAGTAAAAATGATATTATATTCAATTTATTATGTGCCAGTATGTATATATACTAGCTGACATGTTTATTATCAATGTTTATTACCTTATTTATAATCATAGCAGAGAGAGAATGCTTTGTTTGTGCAATGCTGCAGAAAACTAGGTACATAATTTCTACTCTTATCAAAGGATAAGAAATTATCCTTTTCCTTTTTTATTACTCTAAAGACTACGTTTTTGGCACCAGGCTGTCTCAGCATATGACCTTCCAGGCTTCAATACCAACCACCTGAGAACTCTTATAACCCATAGGTTGACTGTTCTCTTCCAGGCTCCTAATCAACCCTCATACATGCTGTACTCCTGTGAAATCACATGAGTCAAGGTATAGAATGACTGTTTATTTGTCTCTGTTTCCAGACTATAAGCTAGTGATGGTGATTCTCTCTAGAGTGTTTCATAGAACTCCAGAATGTTGGGTTGAAAGGGACAGATCTTAGAGGCCTTCTTATCACATCAAAAACTGAAGTGCAGAGAAATAAAACAATTTTCCCAAGGAGTCAAAAGTTTGACATTCTAAGTCATTTTCTAGGCACTTCTTTCTACAAAAGAAATTTATCTCTAGTTAACTGTTATACGTTTGTTGTAATTCCTGTAACTTTACTTCTAATGGGCTTTTAAAAATAATACAGTGCTTTACTTTCACCAACAATACTGCTCCACCCCTTTGATAACAAAAACTGATTAGTCTAAAAGGGGGGGAAGGATTTTAATAAGCCATGCTTTATCTTTTATTTCTTTCATTGTATTCTCAGAGATAATATAGGCATACTGATAATGTTAATAATCACCATTAAAAACCACAGCTGTGATTTATTGAGCAATTAAATATGCAAGGCACTATTCTGGACACATTATTACTCGTCCCCACAATAAACATAAGTAAGAGTATTATGCTCACTTTGTAGTGGAGAAAACAGAGACTTAGAGAGGTTAAGCAACTTGGCTAAAAGTCAACCTACTAGACAGCAGCATCTCTGAGATCGCAGCAAGACTCTGGCTGACTCTGGTGTCCATGTATGCTCTTTCTTTTATAAGAAGTTGCCTCTGTTATTTTAGACTGTCTCTTTAATGGGTGTTAAGGCATGTCATCATCCAATCTGATTTTGTCTAATGAATGATCGTAACATTTCTCATTTAACTGAATAAAATACTGAATTCAGTACTCCTATCACACTAAAATTTTTGTCTGTGATTTGTAAGCTTTTTAGAGCAACTTTATTTGGTTGATCTATTTTTAAGGCATCACTAAGCCCTAAAATGCTGTATGAGTGATTATGGATAAAGTCATCATAAAAATAAACTTATATTATCAATCTCCATGATCAGTTTTCTTGTTTGAAACAAAATACGATATGCAGCAGCATCAGAGTACAGAAGGTACACTGGACTTGTGTCAGATAACCACAATTTTAAGCTAATTTTGGCCATGTGCTTGCTGCCATGAAATGCTCTTGGTAGTCACACCTGTGAAACAGTGTTAGTATCTTGCCTAATTCACAGATAATAGATATAGATTCTCCTCAGATCATTATATCACAATTTGCAAGAAAGCTACTAATTAGAACACACAACATATTCACAAAATATGACGGGTGCATAAATACGGTATGTTTCAACTTCTATGGTGCTCAGCATGGGATAAAGAAAGGTGGAAATGTGTGTTTCCGTTTTGTCTTCTATTATTACCTGATTTCTGACACTAAGGTCTTCTCGTAAGTGTTTTAACTAAGAATATTAACAGTGATTTTACAAGGCCAAACATAAAAGACTACTGAAGACAGATGCCTTGTGAACATAAATTATTCTTTAATCCTATTGAATGACGAGCAAAAAACATTGAAATAGAAGTTAGAACCTTGGATTTTAGTTTAGTGTTCCCATTGATCTATCTGTGGAACTTTGGAAAACTCACTTTAACACTTTAGACTACACTTTTCTCATTGGTAAAATGAGAAAGTTGTATTGGATCCATGATTCAATGTGGAGAGAGGAAGTGTCACATTTACCCAAAGATCTTTCTCAAACTGTACAGTTCCACCAATAATTTAATATTTGGTTTTCTCTACCAAAGGGATGTACCCTGCAGTTGAGATCATTTATCATTCTGATTTACTGATGAGACATCTTTTAGGGGCTTGGGAATATGAACAGGAAATGGTTATTTCCCTATGAGTTTCAGTGCTGGCAAAGATTGACAACCACTAGACTAGATGGTCTCGAAAGAGTCTTCCACTTAAGTGTGGTTATTGAAAATCCTAACCTCATGTTTTGTCTACCACTTCGTTCTACTTCTAAAGAAGACAAGATCTAATATGGGTCAAGGAACCCACCACAGTAGGTGGAGAAGGAAAGGGATTTAAAATTCTTTTTTCCTCAAAGTCTTATCTTTTTTTAACATTCAATGTGTACACTGTGGCATAGCAGAGTTTGGGCCTACCTCCTACTCAAAAGAGTAGGAGGCCACCTCCTTAGAAGCCCAGCTAGAACCAGAATAAACACTAGGGGAAAGGACACTCTCATGTCTAACTCTTAGTTAATTCTTAAGCCAAAAATCAAGGGAGAACATTAGAATTCCCTCAAGGGACAACTTAGCTCTCTAAGCAAAGATTTAAGATAGAAGTTGGAGACAAATTCCCCTAAAGATAAAGCTTTCCCTCCTCCCTTCTCTCCCATTCATCTATACAAGATGTTTATACCTGTAGATTAATGGTACGTGACTAGACCAGGATTCGGGGATTTGCAATGCTGACCATTAAAAACATGTCCTCTTAAAAGACAAAACTATCAATGGGTCTTGGTGTTTTAAAAACAAAATATGACAGGTGCATAAATAAGGTGTGTTTCAACTTCTACGGTGCTCAGCATGGGATAAAGAAAGGTAGAAATGTGTGTTTCTGTTTTGTCTTCTATTATTACCTGATTTCT
Organism: Macaca mulatta; assembly: GCF_049350105.2. Taxonomy (NCBI): domain Eukaryota; kingdom Metazoa; phylum Chordata; class Mammalia; order Primates; family Cercopithecidae; genus Macaca; species Macaca mulatta. The sequence goes on from NC_133419.1 coordinate 85,668,972, forward strand.
GACACTAAGACAGGTTGATGTCTTCAAATCTCTTAATCTTCCTTGGTTGTCTGTTTCTCACTTTAGAATCTTGACATATTTCATTCCAGAATATTCTGAGAACATTAGCTAAATATGCTGAACAATTACACCTAAGATTGATTGTATAAATATGTAACTACAAAGAACTTGAAAAGTGACCTCAAGAACTCTAAAGATTTTCTTCTCAAACCATCCCATCCCTCCAAAGACGTAGGAATATTTTTTCATGTATCAGGGGCTTGTACACAGAGTGCTTTGGAGTTTAGAAAATGCTTATATAGACATTCATAAGACATTGGCTTATATAGACAATTCATCCTCAGAAAAAGTTGTGTGTGGCAGAGTGAGAGATGATTCATACAAATAAAATTTTGACCTAAATATTTCATTAAAATAGCATGTTCTTTTGAAAGCAGAGTAAGAGCTGAAAGGTTCTATTGTTCTACTGTTCACAGTAAAATGATCCTCATAATCAAAGGAGTCTTTTTTTTCCGGGTGGGGGTGTGGTATTGCGAAGTGTTGCATGATAGGACTGTACACATATTTGTTCATTCATTTACCCATCCCTCACTTGCCAAAATACACTCCATGAATGGTAAGTTGGGTATATAGAGAGATTTAAAATTCAGAGCTATAAAAATTTAAATAATCCGTATTCTCCAAAAGCTCCCAAATTTTTAGGAGATACAATACAATGTGCTGAGTTTAAAACAGGGTTAAACAACAGGGCCATTTATCCATTCATCCATTCATGTAGTTGGTCAACAAGCATTTATTGAGCAATTACTAAGTGCCAGTTATTGTATTAGGAATAAGGATATATCAAGACTCAGTATGTGTCTAAAAAAGTACTTATTCTAAGGAAAAAAAATAAACTAATAAAGATGCAGTTATAAAGCAATATTACTGATATGGGATAAATAAACCATTACATGACAGATCAAAAATATTCAATGCAGCCATTCTTGGGGCAGAAGTAAGAAATTAACAAGAGTAAGGGAAAATCATACAGAGGAATTGAGGCAAAAGGCGGAAGTATTTAACTCTGGCTGGGTAACTCAGGAATGTCTTTGTTGAAGAGACACTTCAGGTTTCCAACACAGTTTTAAGGAGGCGAAGGTGTAAGAAGAGGGTGTTACAGGCTAAAGGTCTCAGTGGACCATCTGATAGTGCAAAGTAAAGACATTATTGGCCTTGTCAAGAAACTTCTCAATTCTAGACCTCAGAATCCTGGGACTGAGGAGAAAGAATGATTTTATGCTATACAGAGAGCTGACTTCAGCCTTTCCCTTTATCTCTTCTTCACAAGACAAAATGGATAGCTGGGTGTGGGATAAATGAGTCCTATCAGGAAGTGGACATGGAAGGACCCAGATCAGATCCTATGAAACACACAAGAGGCCCTCCTGAGTTTAATCTTTGAACAAGCATTTCAGCTGTCTTACTCATCCCTGAGACTCTAAAGGATTTGACAGATGAAGAAAAAGAGGTCAAAATGAAGCCCAAGGAGCAGAACTAAGTGACTTTTTGCATGCAGAACTAAAATGACATGCAATAATGTGTGTGCAAATGGACTGTGAGTTGTAAAGTACTTTAGAAATGTAATGGGTAATTATAAAGCTTTAATTATTTGAAAATTATTTTTATGAGCTAATTCTTGTTATTAAAATTACTAGAGCAGTTTTTCTGACTTCTAGTCTAATATACTCGCTAGCACATCAAGAGTTAAAAAAATTTTCAAAAAATTTGAGGAAAAATGACTCCCAAAGTGCCTCCAAATCATCAATTTCATATATTTCTAAATACAGATATTTAATATGTATCTATATTTGTATGTATGTGTCTACATACACATATGTTCATTATGCATCATCCACATGTGTTTATAGATACATATATACATACAAATATGATTTATGTGTGTATACATGTATTTAAAAATTTTGGCAAAATAAAGGTTTTCATTGAATTAGTTTTCTAATTTGCCATAAAGATATGTAATTTCAGAGTGAGATGTTTAAAAAGAGAGAAAATCAAATATTGCCATGTGCTAATGTAAAATACATTATAGGTGGAAATATGTGCAGAAAATGCTACATTGGAGGTCCTAAGACACCAAAATATAAAAATGAGATTCCAAAGGAGGCTAGACCACGTGTGCAATATTCAAATAAATTACCAAGAACCAACTTCAGGATCCTAAATTTTATCTATAAATATAACATAATGCTGGTATACAAAAGTTGGATGACTGAAGATTTAGAAAAGGGGAGAATTTCTTTGAAGAGGGGTTGAGAAGTCTTACATATCACCTACAATTGGCAAAAGAAACTTCAACGGGACTGCACCTAGAGCTTAACATAACATCCTTGGGTTTAGGAGGTCATTACACTGGAATTTGACTCTCACCTAAGAAGCTTAACCAATGAGATAACATAGCAAATTGGATGCTAGGTCAGAAGTGGCTTCATCTGGGTTAGCCTGCACTCTCACAGTTTGTTAAGGCAAAAGATTCATTCTGGAGCCATTGTAACACCTGTCAAGACAACCCTCCATGTAGGGTGGGTTGCTGTAAAACTTGACACTAAAGAAATGCATCATCCACATCATAGGAGACTTAGGCCCAGAAGGGGAAACTTCCAAAGACCCATGAAAGTGTCCATGAGGGAAAAACTCGAGCCACACATTTTCTGGCTGCGTTAAAATCCCAGATCCACTGTTTGCTAGCGATGTAAGTTACTTTACTTCTCTTTGCCATAGTTATGAAGATTTTAAAAGTTATAAGTAAAACACTTAAAACTATTTCTATACATAATCAGCACTATTTGCCAGTAATTTTCTTCCTTTTTGGATATTCTTATCATTGTTATTATATGTCAGGCTCGGAGGGCAAAAACACAACAATCCCAGTTCAGTAAGAACTTTCCTTGTCTCCTTTTCTTATTTCCCTCTTATGCTCCAAACTTGGAAGGATCCAAGTTTACTAGTTGGAAGATCCAACTAGTAAATAGGAAAATGATGAAAAGAGAAGTCTATGGCATCCACTTCCCCCAAAGCAGATGTCCTATCTGAAGACCCCATAGTAGAAAAAAGAGAATCTTTCATCTGGAATGTGTTCAGAATTTTGACTAATATGTGGGACTGAGCAATTTTAATTAATACATTGGGACTGTATTTGTGATATTAAGTGATTGTCAGACTTTTCATTTCCTGTAAATGGGAAGTTATGAGAATACCCATTTTCATTTAGAGGGCAGGATAAGGACCACTGACATTAAGGTATTTTAAACAAACACTGGGGACCCCAAAATAAAATGACTTCTATTATTACATCCCATGAGTATTCCCTTGTTCAATGTGTCAATTACAAATGCAAAATATACTCATGGTTAGTGTTAACTTTTTTCATTCAACTTTGGGCACATTCCTCAACATATGACTTCATCCCTTCCTGGACTTATCCTTCCATTTGCTTCTTTTTATTTTCTCAGGCTTCAAAAGATGTTTAAAATAAGTTGGCCTAATTTGTTTCTGAGGAAATCCTTACTAAAACTGAAGCCATGCTGGGGAGCCATGAATTTGCCTCTTTTGTAAATGAAGAAAATGCTGCTGACCTATTCTCCAAAGGATGTTGAGAACAAGGGGTTTTCAGTGGGCAGTGATGATGGTGCTGAGTCAGCCTCAACACTTTTCAAAATGCTTTGTGACTTCAGGCAGACATTTGCCCAGGTTGACAGAGGTGCAGTCTGTGGCTAACTAGTGCATAAGAAGATTAAACACTCCACATTAAAATATTCTAAGCACCTAGCTACCCAGATTAACAGTAATGAGAGGAATAGGCTCTGAATTTTCAGGCCGGCCACATTAAAAGATGATAAATGGAAACCACTGTTGTGACTTGATATTTCAGGGTATCAATGGGGAGAGGACAATGGGCTTTGACTCAGGAGGTATTTCCTAGATGTATAATGAAATAATATATTGAGCACCATTAGATCCCAGGCACTTGACATGCACTCTCAGCTCATTGTATCATCACATTAACCCTAGGTAGTACAGAAGAGAGTTTAATACCATGAGGAATCCACTGGACCCGAGTTACAATGCTGGAGTTTTCACTTTTTACATCTGTGACTTTGGATAAATTTCTTAATCTCTGTAAGTTTCAGTTTTCTCATCCATAAAGTGGAAAAAATGAAACTTAAGGAATAAAATAAAAGCTTAAGGAATTATTGTAAGGATTAAAAAACTATATATATTATATATATAAAAGTTATATATAATATATATCATATTATATGTTATAATATATTATATCATATAATAGAATATATATTATATATAATATATATGTCCAAGGGCCTGATATATACTCTAATAGTAATAAGATAAATAATATATAATTTACATGTTAATATCTATCTTATTAATTGGAGATCTTTCTCCTGTTTCACTTAGCTCCTCTGAGTCTATATTCTTGTATCTGAGTATAAAATAGCAATATTTATCTCACAAGGTTACTATGAAAATTAAATGAGAAAAAGTACATGAAAGTGCCTAGAAAATGTCAAGAACTTTAAGTTTGGTTTGTAACGTTTTTGTCAGCATATAGAAGATGGAAAGAATGTCTGAAATACTGCAGCAATTTAAGATAACTAAATTTGGGAGCCAAAACTGATTCTGCAGCCGGGTATTACTTACTTGAAATTACTGGTCGTAAATGTTTCTAAAAATTATAATATGGTATTTTAGTATTTTACAGAAGCATATCCCAATATTCTCTGAAGCACTATCAATCTCCAAAGTTGAGTTATTACTATGCATAGCTAAATGCAATAATTTAAGCTTCTAAATACAAGATTTAAAAATATAGTTTTGTGAAATATTTTTAATGTAATTAATATTTGCATTCTGTTATTGCATCCTAGTAATCAAATGAGAAAAAAGGAATGGGCTGCAATTGTACTTTTCTCCTTCCAAAAAAGGAAAATTTGGATATTATTACTACCATAGAAAATATTTTTTCACTGGCAGATCTTTTCTATTATATCATAAACTACAAAGTCTCATGGAAACATAAAAGACTGTGACTTCTAAAACAAGCTACTTTTTTCTTCCAAACATATTAAAAATTCATTTGTAAAGATACCTTTCTTGAATTAACAAATTAGCAGCTAGTGAAAAATATCTGAAATTTCAGGACCCCAAAATAAAGTCAAACCTATGAAGAAAGAAATGCCATTCAGAAACAAGTTGAAAGTAATTCACTTCTATTCTCTCTGCTACCATAGAGACAAAGAAAAAAAAGTAAAGAGATTTAGCACACTTAATTCTTCCTGAAATTTATAATTAACTACCTGGGAAAGGGAACAATTATCATACTTCCAAAAGAATAAAGAATTTTAAAAGTTCAGCTTTTGATAAGACATAATTACAACCTATTAAATATGCAATTCATACAAATTTGCCCTTATGATTTTCCTGAATTTCAAAAAATGCATATACATTGAATAGCGTTTTCTGAGAAGTACACAAGGAATGCCACCAAGTTAATTGTATAGAGCTTTCTCTTATTGGAGGATTTTCTCAGTTACTTAAAATTCTGGCAAAACCTAACACAAAGAAAAGGGTCAATGGATATTACTTACATATATGCCCTGTCTTCCTGACACCTATGAATATGTATTTTGGGACAAATGTTAATCAATGAAAAACTGTGCAGGCTTTTGTAGATCAAGTGCCATGGCCAACATCAAGCAATAGCCAGGAAGGACTACCAATTAGATATGTTCTCAGTTTAAATAGAACTTTAGATCGCTAAGTAAATTACGGGTGTATTAATTCAGGACAGTTTTATTTTAAGAGACTTGCAAGAAAACACCATATCTAGAAATCCTAAGAGGCTCAAAACAAAGAAAGGGAGGAAGAATTTATTTTGCTTAAAATGTATACTTTTATTTATGGTTTCTTTAGCAAATAAATTTTTTTAATTTTTATCATTAAGAATATCAAGAAATTATCCTTATAATGTCCTATTTAGAACTCTACTTAAAAACAAATAATTTATTTTATTTTAGGGTATCTTAAACACAGCATGAAAGATTATATTTCTCATTGTAAAAACATGAAGTATGGGAGATGTAAGCTAAAAAAAATAATACTTTATGAAATGCGTTTTCATACAAAAATCAAAATTCTTGCTGATGTAGATAATAAATGGTATGATTTATGTCTTGAAATTTGACTTTTGGATATTCTTTTTTGAAACATAATTAAATGGTCTTTGAGGAGACTCTATTGCTGACTACATTGCTGCTTGGTAAAGTTGTAATAAGAGATTATTCTAAGTCATTTCTGTCTAGGGGATTCAGAACAATTTGAAGGGAACATTTGAAAGTCTCTAAAGCTTTTAACTCAGATCTTAACCGCAGAATAACATAACATCCATTCAGCTCCTGTACACATAGTGCTGGTGTCATCTGTGGCTAGTTGGACAAATTCCAAGTAATAATAACTATTATAGTTTTTTAAGTTCCTTTTGTAGGTTACTTGGGATAAAGCCATTAAATGGTACTGATACACTTTGTTCTCTGAAATGAAAATCAACATAAAAGTAGCAGAACTGCTGTGAACCTCTTCCTAGACAAGTTTGTATCCTGAAAGTTGAGTAAAACATAATGTATTCCACTTAAAAAAAGTATATTATCTCTCCAATTGTTTTCTCCTGATAATTTAGGAGAATAATGTCACTTAAAAATTTTCTATTGCATACCTTTCTAACTCACTTTACTGTTTTAATAGTAAGATATCCTACATTAATACTGTTATTTTTATAGTATATTTATGATAAATATGTCCTATACATATTATGAAGTCAAATAATTTTCCCCCAAAAGTATCCTGCTATATTAAATCACTGAGAAATTAAGTGAACATGAGTTGGCATTCTTTTATCAAACTGAAAACCTGATCTGACTGCTTTAGCTTATTGTTTAATAAAAAGGTACAATTATCTTTTAAGTATTTTGTGCTTCAATTTTAGAAACTTAAATTATGATCATGATAATTTGGTTTATCATAGATGTGATTCAATTGCCATTTTCTAGGGGTATATAAGGAATTTTACCTCTATTAGTCCATTTATTTTATACAAAAATGACACTTCCAAGTATCACTTCAGGCTCACCAAATATTCACAGGTAAGTTTACCAATTGCCTGTCTCTTAACTGAATAGTTTCTCCATCAGAGTACAAAGATTTCTTTCACAACTATTTATTGTGAAGTGCACATTATATATACACATGTACATATGTGTGTATATGTATATATGCAAAAACATTTGTGTATATGTGCACAAGTCTATATATACACACAGAAGTACACGTATATCTACATAAGTGTGTGTTGTATGTATAAGTGAGCGTGTGTGTGTGTAAATTAGAGGAAGAAGAATTTCACCCACTCATTCACGTATTGAACAGTGAAATAGCTATCAAATATCTGTTAAATGAAAGAATTAATCAACACTTGTGGTACATCTACCAGTACCATGGTAAGTGATCAGCTATAAATACAACTAAGAGCTTCCCCTGTCCTCAAGGAATTCACATTCTAGCAAGAAATAGGCACATGTAAAAGCTAACTATATAACCAGATAAAGGCTATAACAAAGATGCAGACAATATATGGAGAACATGGAGCCTGATGGGCTCAGTCTAGTAGGACAATATCAAGGAAAGTACTTAAAGAGAAATCTGCATTTAGCTGAATCTTAAAGGTTAAGAAATGCATTAGAGAAGTATCAAACTAGGAAACTGAGTGCTATTCCAGGCATAAGAAAAAAACAGGCACAATGAAGAAACAGGAGGATGAAATTCAGATTATTTGGGGAAACCAAAGGTTATTGATTATAGTTGACTAACGCATGAAGGGTAGTGGGATCTGAGATAGGCAGTTAGGCAAGGGATACCACATTGAGGGCCATGTGTTCCAGGGGAAACAATGCAGACTTTATCCTGAAGAGCAGTGCTTCTCAAACCTTAAGGTGCAAAATAGACTAAGGAGACAAATCAATTAGGGATCTTATGAAAATGCAGATTCTGATTCAGTAGTTTAGCATGGGGACTAAGATCCTGCATTTCCAGCAGTTTTCTAGGGGATGCCATTGCATTTGGTGAACAAACAAAATTTTGAATAAGGGAGCAGTAGGGGACAGGGAATCCCTGAAGGATTATAATGAGAGTTGTAGAGTTGTGATATACTTGCAAATTATGTGTATACATATTAATATATGCACACATACACACATACATATATATGTGTATATATATATACACATGCATATTTATACACACACACACGTATGTCTATTTTTTAAAGGAAGGTTCAAGTTAATGGTGTGGAAAATATACAGGAGTAGAGACAGGAAAAGTAGGAAGACTAATGGGGATTTTATTGTAGAAATCCAGGTAAGAATAATGAGACTCTGAAAAAGACCACAGTAATAGAAATTATAAATAAAAGACAGATTATAAGGAATAGAATAAATAAGGATTGGGGCTGTGGGAGATTTAGGAATAAATCAAGGTTAACTACTACTTTTCTAACCATGACAATTAGGATAGTGGCATACAAAGAAATTGAGCACAGAGCAGAGTAGGAGAACTGTTTATGCTTGGATGACTCCAGAGAGTAAACATTTTCCTGGAACTTTTGACTTAAGTTTACTTAATGGGTAAACAGAATTCCAAATTCCAAGAATTCATTCATTTACTCTCAAACCCATTTCTCATAAAACCTGTCATCTCCAAAAGGTTAGCTCGAGAACTGAATTACTTAGATACAAAGAAAGTGACATGTGTGGGTAAGCATATTAAAACAGAGATAAGAGGGGCACAGGTTATTTTCATAGGATTTCGAATCTGGTACTAACTTTGAACACACAAATGGAAGAAGAAGCTAAAACATTTGGTATCTATCCCTCACCAATAAGAGCCTATAAACCTGCAAAGCATTATTCACTGAAGCCAGAGGAAATCCCCATCACCATGACTAGTGGCAAATAGAAATTTGCCACTAGAGTGGTAACTAGCTAATTGAATTACTGAAATTTATCCTTAAATGTCAGACTCCCAGAAATGAGGAAATGAGAGAGAAAGAGGAGAGGGAACAGAAACACCCACACCTGCTATTTATTGGCTATGTGTATACATAGTTGCTACACTAAACCCTATGTGTATACTGGCACTAGATATTCCCCTTGTCTGGGATATTCTTTGCCAAGATCTTCACAAAGGTGATCCTCTTAGATCTTCTTTTAACTTAAATTTGCTTAAGTATTTATGTGAGCTGTGTCACATAAAATTACTTCTAACACATATACAGACACAGCTCTCATTTTTCTCCAGCATACGGCGATGCTAATGGTAATGAAAGATCCCAGTTTATGCTAGAATATCTTATTTTCAATAATTTCTCTCATCCTTTCCATATATGGATTACTTTGTACTTTTCAAACATGTAAACTAATTTGATTCCACACAATAATTCTATTCAGGAACTACTGATAAGCCAGTATTATAACCCCATTTCAGGCTTGAGAAAAATAAGGGTCAGGGAGGATAAATTGAGTTTACTAAGATTACTAGTATAATAAATGGAAACCCCAAGTCTGTATTTTCTGAATCTTGATCCAACGCATATTCTCAGATTGCCTTTGGTGAAACATACATACATGCAACAATACAGGTCCCTCAGGTAGTTATAATCATGGGTAATCTGCTTTAAGAAAATCTTATCTTCCAAACATTCAGATTAAATAATGGATAAATACTAAAAGGAAGTGATGAATTATTTTATGTACCTCATGAAGGACTTACATTTTTTTTTTAGTTTTGAGCATAGTAAATGTTTAAATGTTATTTAAGTTGTAAAATTTTATTTGCAGTTGTTTCCTCTGCAGATCCACATTTGTCTCAGAACATAAGATTTATGTAAATATCTTATAAAGGACAATTCTCTCAGTCTCACAGCTCTTCATAGCATTGTGTTGTTTTTACACACAGAATCAAAAAGGGCTAATGTTATGAAGTAACATCCTGGCAATCATGTTTGGAAGGAAAACCATTTACTACAGATGTGTTAACAGATGATTGGTATGATTTATATAATAAAATTTTATTTTATTTCTAAAAGTTTTGTTTTACAGGCTATGGATATATGTCTGAAAAACTTCAAATCTACAACTAATTGTAATTTTAAAATTAAGCCCTATATGAGTGCAGTTTTTATTTAATTAGATATTTAGGTTGAGAAGGAATGAAATGCAAAGTATTGTATCAAGAGTATATTTTAACTAAATAATAACTTTGTTGTGATTCAATCAGGAGAGAATAATAGTGAATGGAAACATGGATATTAGAGTCACAAAGACTTGAGTTGGAATTCCCACTATAAAACTTATTATTTCTGTGAATGTACCTTATCTTTAAGATATGAAGGGTCACCAGGTTGGTCTAAAGACTAAGTGTGTTTTTATTAAATTCAAGTACCTTCTATGTCCCAGACATTACACACACCCACACACACACACACACACACGAAAAAGGAACATAGTTCCTTTCCTTATGGAGCTTCTGTCTAGTCAAAAGAAACACAGAATAATCACACAAATCAGTATACACTATGAGTTGCTATGTGTGGAATGTGGCATAAAATCAGAGTATACACCAAGAATACATAATCTTTTAGAAAAGGTAGTGACATGTAAGGTGACATCAGGAACATAAGAATTTAGATGGGTGGACGTCATCTAGAAAGAAAAATAGTAAATGGAAGTCCCTAAAACCAAAACATGGTTGATACCTTCAAAGAACAGAGGGAAGCCAGCAAGGCCAATGTGTCCTTTAGTTTAACGAAAGATAGGGAAGGTAACACAGGTTTAAAACATGGTCTCATCCACGTATTTTCAACACTCTTAGAGTGTAAAATACAAGGTATAAAGAAAGAAGATAAGACATGAGAGAAATTTAGGTTCTAAGTCAAAAGAGAATTGCATACTTTGGTAAGAATTTGTACAACTACTCATCTTTCAATAGGTTGCTGAGAGTAAGGCTGTTGGGTTTCTGTATTAGACTGATCCTCTTGCAGCTGGATGGAATACTTAATAAAAGAAAGTTAAACTATTATATTAATGGCATTAATATTTCATGTGTCTGACACTATTAAATGGTTAATCCCAAGTTATTAAGACAGTCATAGAATCTCTTCTCTTTCTACACAAAAAGGTCAGGTTTTGTTAAATTTTCCCTACTATTAACTGCATTTATGCTCCTCTTTGCCACTCAATAGATTTTTTTTCTGATACATCAAGCTCCATGTTCCAATCTCTGTCAGGTAGACATGCCACCTTGCAGACATTTGGTTGGAATGACAAGAATTAGAACCCGTGTCATTGGCAGGACAAATACGAGAAGTGCACCAGAAAAAAAGATAGGAAGATAAGGAAGCTATAGACCCTAACAGAGAACAGAGTGCCTACTCCCTACAAGGTAATATTCTAAGCATTTTATAGTTCTTATCTCACCGAATTCTCAAAACAATGCTGTGAGATAGGTACCCTTTTGTGGATGAGAAAACTGCAGTGCTGAGAACGTCATCCAGCTAGTAAAAGGGGAAGCCATTATTTTACTGAACAGGTATAAGGATGGGCAACACAGGTTTGGTAGAAAATAGGAGAGAGCTCAAATCAGGGGGATGAAATGGGAAAGAAGTCTGGGCAAACTGGGATTTGGAAGCAGTTTTAACGATGGATGGAATATCCTATTTCCTTTAAGATAACAAATATCTCGACTTCATGATATTTGTGACTGGGTGCTGATCTATCTCTGCATCCTCTGCATCTTGTTACTCATATTGGACACCTTACATCCCAGCCATATTGTCCTTCCATTCTTGAAATGTGCGATTCATTCTCTCTCCCTGCCCCCCACCGACTCTCTCTCTCTCTCCCCACACACTTGCCAGAGCTTTGCCTAAAACATTCTCCCAACCCCATTGTGGCTTCCATTCTGCAAATCAGCTTAAGTTTCACTTCCTCAGGAAAGCCTCCCCTGATATTTATCCCTGCATACCCTGCAACAAAGCTAATCAGGTTCTTTAGGTATCCCTATCCTCATTTCCATAGCACTTTATATTCATTTCTTACCAGACATCACTGCTATTTCTGTAATTGATTGTTTTCCCCATTAGACTAAAGGTTCCATGAGAACAGATTGCTTATTGTATCCCTACACCTTTCAATATGTCAAGTGCATAGTAAGCATTCAATATATACTTGTTAGATTAATAAAATGAATGAATAAATGTGATGCTTCTACCATGGGAGCACTGTATACCAGCATGAATAAATAGCTTTGTCTATGAACACAAGACCACTCAGGAAACCATTTGTTGCCTTGGTGATTTGTTTCATTTTCTCTACATGAAGCTCTGGTGGAAAATAAAAATGATTTTAGCTTGTCCAAATACCTTATTTGCAAATATTTCTGTTAAGAACCCACTTACAAAAGGACAAAATGCCACCTTCTAAAAATTAAAGTCATAATAAAAATATGATATTTACTAGCATTAATAAAAATATTTTTAATGCCTGGCAACAACTTTTATTTCCTTTCAGTAATCCTGAGTAATTTTTAATTTTTATTAAAGATAGGGGGTTGACAAAGAGTGAAATCATATTTACAAAACGGTTGTAGTATTAACAACATCAAGAAAAGCTTCTTTTGTGCTGCCAGGTCCACTTTTCACTTACTATGTGAATTTTATTATGTACATTAACCTGTTATACACAATAAAAATGAATAGTGCCATCATGCCTTTATGCCTTTATTAACAAATTATAACAGTAACTTAACATATTGCAGTTTTATTTGTAGATTATTTTTTAAACTTTTTCAAATGTATAAGTATGGTTAATGGATATCTGAAATTATGCCAATGTGTGATTCACCCACTACTACTATTTAAGATACTTAGTTAACCTAAACAATTTTATCTTCAGAGAAAATATAGAATAATGTTAGATTCAAAATAGAAAAGGAAATACCTCAGAGATGCAATAAAATATACTCATTTTAAAGAAAAGGACAGTGGTGGCCAAATGCCTTTGGGTGCCCATGGTCAGAAAGTACAGATTTACTTTTCACAGTTGCACACTTTTTTCTGTTCTTATATCAAATCCTTTATGCTATTACATATACTTGAGAATTCCTATGCAGTAGAAGAAAAATTATATTGACTCATTGCATTTCGTTAAATTAGACAGAATATTCTGCCTGTGATCCAGAACTATTGTCCTATTGCCCAATCACGTAAACTCATGGCTCTGCCTAACATTATTTTCCTTACATTTTAGTTGCAAAATTTATTGGGATGATTATCTTTCAATTACTCAAAACATATGTAGGGAATTCCATTATACAAAATGTGTTACATTAGTTATTAGATTATGTTTAGCCAGTGTTATTGAGACGACTTCATTTACCTCAATGATCACACTGAGGGGTATTCATTAAAGGTGTAACTTGTGAGTTGCTGAATAAATTATACTACACACACATTTTTCCACATGCCAGGAATTGTGCTAAGTACTTTACATACTCCACCACAACATCACTTAAACATAGGTAATATATCCTTTTCGAAGATGAAGAAATCAATGTTTGAGGAAATTAAACAATTTATCCACATCTTAAAGCTAATACATGTCAGAACAACAATTTAAATCCAAGTCTCGCTCTAGTGTCCTGCTCTTCACACTAAAACACGCTCCTTCTCTTTCTCAGAAGTGATATCTGTGACAAAAGAGTTAAAATTGAAACTGGACAGAAACATTTGAAAAAAAGAGATGACTCAATCTTCTGAAAGTGGGTTGCCTGAACATTTGACAAGACCTTGGGATCCATGTGACAGAAACTCTGTATTTGTGAATACTCTGATGATGTCCTAGCCTACAATATCTTACTCCAAATCTGAGACATTCTGCAAATCAATCTAACTACACTGGAGCTCTTAAGACTTTAAACAATCAGAGTTAAATGGGGTAAGATCTAGGGTGAGATTATTTTATCAGAGGGTTTACACAAAATCCCCAATCATTTCCTTCCTTTTATATGCAGAAAAAAAATAATAATGATTCTCCATCACCATTCTAACTGGCATGAGATGCTATCTCATTGTGGTTTTGATTTGCATTTCTCTAATGACCACCAATCACTGAAAAGTCAGGAAACAACAGGTGCTGGAGAGGATGTGGAGAAATAGGAATGCTTTTACACTGTTGATGGAAGTGTTAATTCAACGATTGTGGAAGACAGTGTGGCAACTGCTCAAGGATCTAGAACTAGAAATACCATTTGACCCAGTAATCCCATTACTGGGTATATACCCAAACAATTATAAATCATTTTACTATAAGACATATGCACACATATGTTTATTGCAGCACTATTCACAATAGCAAAGACTTAGAACCAACCCAAATGACCATCAATGATCAAATGGATAAAGAAAATGTGGCACATATACACGATGGAATACTATGCAGCCATAAAAAAGATTTGAATTCATGTCCTTTGCAGGGACATGGATGAAGCTGGAAACCATCATTCTCAGCAAACTAACACAGGAACAGAAAACCAAACACCATGTGTTATCATTCATAAGTGGGAGTTGAACAATGAGAACATATGGGCACAGGGAGGGGAGCATCACACACTAGGGCCTTTTGGGGGATGGGGGGCAAGAGGAGAGATAGCATTAGGAGAAATACCTAATGTAGATGATGGGTTGATGGATGCAGCAAAACACCATGGCACATCATACCTATGTAACAAACCTGTACATTCTGCACATGTATCCCAGAACTTAAAGTATAATTCTAAAAACTTATTCTACCATATGTCTAATAGATTATTTTATAGTACCACTATACAATTATATTTTCTAGATTTATCAGCATCCCTCTGCTCATTAATCTTCTTACAATCATTTTTAAGAATGTGGAACAAAGACATAATGAGGAATTTATCTCTATAGTGTGTGCAATAGGGGAAAATGGAAGAACTCAGAGGTCACAGAGGTCTAGAGGGAGCCAAGGGGACAGTGAGGGACTTTCATGCCAAGGAAAGGGAAGGAGGAACAAAAATGCTATTACCAATGGAAATATTTCTGTTTTTCTGCAACTGAAAACTTGACAAAGGTGTGGTTAGCTGTGGTATTGAAATGTGCTGTGAATGAAATGGAGCTTAGGATGTATGATGATAATTAACAGTTCCAGTCTCACACAAAGCTTCTGTAAAGCAATAATTGAAGACAGCACCTTAGCCAGAGCTACTGGAAAGTGAACTTATTGCTGGGGGAGAAAGAGATGAGCATTAAACTAAGATATAATTAAAATTTCCAAATTGTTGGCAAGTTTCTTGTCAAACGGTCCCAAGAAAGTAGAGCAAGGGCATCCCAAGTACATGGCTGCTTGGGGAAAAAACAGTAAAGTATCAACAGTGGTAGATTAAATAGATAAGATTTGTAGTGTGAAGTCCTCTAAGAGGTCTCCTCACCTATGTCCAGCTTTTGAAGCAATCATGCATTATTTACCATTTAAATATCACAATGTAACTTTGCTGTATGTTTGTTCTTTAAAGATGTTATATATGTCACTCTGGAAATGTTCATGGATATAACTAAGAAAATAACATTTCATGTGGGTCTGTGTTTTGTTGATTCATATAATTTATAATGATAAATCACAATACTGGAGTAATGACATTTATCTCTTATTAAGCACTTAAAGCAAAATAATATGTATCACCTATGTATCTGTAGTCAATAATATTTTTATAAGGAAATATAAGGCATCTGACATTTTTATTAGATAATGTTTTCCAAATTGAATGCACTTGATTTCAGGATTGATTTAATTTGTATAATATAGTAGACTTCCAGTTTGGGTTCTCATTAATAACTTTTGATAACTTATTTTTAAAATACTAATTTTGTTTCACAGTATCTAAAATTATAATTTGGGAATAAATAATTATAAAACACATGTAGATCAGATTTGGCAGTATTCTCTAAAGAAAAGTAACACCAAGGGTAATGCCTCAGGAAGAGTAACATAATTAAGAGGATATTTCCTTTAGTAGATTACACAAGGACATACCATTTCCTACTTAAGATTTTTTAAAATTTATTTTAGTTGATTTACTTTTACCAATTTAACTGGAATATTGAATGAGATGTTTGGCAATTTTAAAAGTAAAATAAGGTATTCATCTAATTTAGAGGCCTAGTCAACTAACCCAACTAGAAGTTTTAGGCTTTAAATCCACTAATACCAACTGAAGCTGCCATGTGATACTGGGCCATATGGGAAGATATCCATTAAAATGTTCTGGGACTTAATTTGTACAAGTAAAATATTTAAAGTCATGCCATGGGGAACTTGGTTTGTGGCTTTGAAATTAAATAATATTTTCTTCAGTGGTAAAAGGAGATCACAATGGGAAATCTACACTCACTTAGTTAACTCTCATGTACTACGCTACTAATTTTGTTATGTTTAATGGTCATCTAGTCAATGTGAGATACAAAAAGATATGGTTCAAATTAACTCATGGTATGCTTACATGCAAAATGAAAAGGGAACTAATGAATAAATGTCTTATAATTAGTTTTTTCCCAAAAATATTAGGAATATCTATTCAAATAATCAGTGATTACAAATTTTAAATACATTATTTAGAACTGAAGACAGAATAAAATAAACTGCTTTTGAAATGTTTCGCTATTTTCTGTAAAACAAATCCATAAAACGATTGCCTATTGATTTTATTTCATGCCCACTTTTATTTATATTTCCAATAATGCAAATATTTCATTTGTTTCTAATTAAAATAGAGAGAATTAGCTAAATATTAAATATTGTGTTTGTTTTAACTCAGGGCCTTGAGATTTTTTTCCTTTAAAATAAATCACTAAAATGCAGAATATCAGAATTCTCCAATCAGAAGCAATATGTCAAGTCACAGTAAAGCTGATTGGCTTCTTTAAACACAGAAGACATGGTTTTTAAATGAAAAGCTAATTATCTCACTCAGAAAGACTGCCTTGATATGTTAAGTTAAACTGATGTGTATGTGCTACACTACTACTATAGATATTTCTATTATGAGCTATAAATAGATGCAAAAGCAAATCCTGCCATAAAAAAAAAAAAAAAAAAAAAAACGGCAAATTCTCCTTCCATTTGCACAAACATGCAATATCACTTTAAGAAGTTAAAAATCACATAAAGATAGGACCCCCCAGACCCTCAGGGAACAAAATACCCAGCAAAGTAAATTATACTAATCATTTTATCTCATGAACTGGCAGCACCTACTAGAACTGTTTAATTACGGGACCAGAATAATAATAGAAAAATGCTGCACACAACAACAGCCCTGTTTCCTATCCTACCTTTGTGGTGACAATGCACAGGCAATCCATCCTGGATCCCTACACAGGACTCAGTACATGGAAATCACGCCAGCAAATCAGCAAAGGTGAGAAAAGCCTTTTGGAAATTGCACACAGAAAGAAGCAGAGCTTGGATTCTGTACAGACGGCTTTTCCAAGGGGGCCCCTCATGGGAAACTCGAGCCCTCCTCCATACAGCTCAAGGCAAGCAGGATTCTCCTAGGCACCAGAAAATCCCCTAGAAATCAGCTCCGGCAAAACTTCCCGGTGGCTTGCTGGGCTCCGCGGCTGCATGGTCTTTTAGCGGATTCCTTGATCGGAACAAGGCTCCTGTGAGTGCCCCGCACAGTTCTCTCGTGGCGATGAGTGTAACACCAAGCACCAGAGAATCACATTTCAGCTCTTGCTCTTGTTTCTGAATTCTGATCCGCTGCTTCAGTATACTCATAAGATTTCCTTTGCCAAAGTCCCCACTTTGTTGCCTTCCTTTCTTACTAACAACACTGAGTAACACAAAAAACTACCCGTCCCATCTACCAAATGGCTGTCGTTCCAGTGCCAGAATAGCGACTTTGGAAAATAAAATGCTATTTATTACGAGCATGATTGCCGGGAGTCTAAATGACTCGAAAGATATGACTGAAAAGCTAAGGTGCATGTGGTGCTGCATACATCACATCTCAACTCACTTGCAATTACAAGGGCAGCTTCTTACAAATGACTAACAGCTGGATAAGGAAAATCAAGACAGTGACACAGAGAAACTGCGGATTTGGAGGTTTAACTTAGAAAAGGGTTACATTTCCTTCTTTTGTGTTTACCTATGTGTGTGGTCCATGATATATGCGAATACACAAACAACCTGAACATTTAAACGAATAAGCATGTTACGAAATTGGGGTGAGAGGAGGTTCTAAAGTGTTTACAAAAGTTCCACATTCTGAGTGAAAAAATGAGTTCTTCCCCAAACTTTTCCCTCCTCACTTGCTGTCTGCAGGCACTTATTACGTGGGCAGAGCTTTGTGTTTCCTTTTGCAGCATTTTAACAGCCAAAGGATTAGCACTCTCCCCTCCCCCAAATCCCTCTCTTTCTTCTAGTAAAGCTGCAACTACATAGACTGCCTTTGAGGTGCTTGACAAGCATCACTCTGGATAATAATATACTTTTTTTCCCCATCATCTTAGACACACAGGCAGTCACAGACTGAAACAGAAAAACAGAACGACACAGGAGCTCAGAAAGGAGAGAGCGGGTGGGAAGGGAGAAAGAGAGAGTGCATGACAGAATGGAAAGTACTGCCTGACAAATAAAAATGGAAAATCAATGATTCGCTTTCACTAGGAAGAAAACACATAGTCAACTGGACCATTGAAATACCAAAAATAAATGTCTAGGGACCCACACAGTTTACCTCCTCAAGATACTGGCAGGACAATTTCCCACCACATTACTAACAACTACCCTCTCATTTTTCATAAAAAAGTGTTCTTTCTATGATAAACAATTTGGAAACAAATAATACATAAGACTCTTCTACCTTTCATGAATTATTGTGGTTCTAACTTCAATATCCCGATAACCTTCTGATTGCTAAATGAATGAATGTCTCAGAAACTGACATGTCATTATTTTACTCAAATGAGAGCACTGTTCATAAAGATTTTAAGTTCATAGCAAATCAAATATATGTTCTGAGAAAAAAAAAAAAAAGCCCCTAAAGTTCAGTTTGATATAAAAACCTTCAAAAGTGGTTCAAAAAAAAATTTGTAGTTAAAAAACATAATTTCCTCTGAACTGCCATCCTACTGGTGTAATAAACTTCAAATAAGTTTCAAGTTAAACACCACGAATAAAATCCATACTCTGGTCCATTCCATTAGGTACCTCTGTCTTATGGTTCGGTAATTTGAAAAGGTCAAAGAAACATCACTTTGTCTATTCACCCTCATTTGTTACATCATCACAATAATTTTTTTAACTTAATACTTCCTAAGCTTATCTCAGGGTGCGTAAAACCTTTATATCTTTGAGCATTCCCAGGTACCAGCATATTTCCCTGACACAACTAACATCTAATAGGTAATTGAGACTTATTGCCATATTCATGTTCAAAATAATTAGGCTTTGTGTCCCTATAGCACCTTAAAGTTGACAAAGAACCCTTAACAGTCTCACAGGCTTGGGAAGTTTAAATCACTTCCCAAAAGCCTAGTAACTTTCAATGGCGACATTAAAGACCATGTCCATTAATTCCAACTCCAGGTCTTTGTTAGTCATAGATACAATAAGAATGGAGACAATCAGGGGTTAGACAGAGGAAGTAAATAAATAGGATAGCAGAGTAAGATGAGTATTTTCACAAGGTATCCTGGAAGATGATACTTTCAGAACTTAATTCCATCTTTGCAGAGCGAAGGAAACTACGATAGAGAAAAATTAGCAGAGGGAGCCTGATTAATCTTCTAACGCTGGCGGATCACAGAGGAAAGCACTTTGCAAACTATAGAGACTTGCAGAAATAAAAGACAGCTTGTCTAGCATAGGTCCTAGAATACCTTAGGCACTCCCTAAGTCATTCATCTGACACATGTTTGTTGAGCGCTCATTATGTGATTATTTGATTAATGTCTGTATCACCCTCTAAAGTGCACTCCTTAAAGATAGTTTTAACTCTTTATTTCCATTGTCTAGACTAGTATCTCATTCATTCAACAAATATACTTGACAATCTACTTATGTGGAAACACAAGGTGAGGAAAAGCTAGCAAAATCCCTGCCCACAAGAGAATAAAAAACTATAGTACTGTACAGAAAGCATTTGGGGATGTTTAACATCAACAAAATAGAGGCATTTAACCCAGAATGGAGCAGTGAGGGAAAGCTTTATGGAGAGGAGCCTTGAGCTAAGTTGAGAAAGAACTATAGGAGTTAACTAGAAGTTAGGAGAAAAGAGAATTACATGCCGAATGAATCAGCAATGTGTTATCCCTTTATACAATCAGTCTAATAAACACATCCAATGAAGGTACTTCAAGAGCAACCATTTTACAGCAAGCATTTTACAAACTGAATATGCAATTTTTATTTGAGAAAAAAGAACACTGCTCATTTGAGTACAAATATACTGTAAAGGCATGTACAATATGTATATTATATATTCATTTGCTTGTATTCACCTCAAGTGATTAACTGGATAATGTATGTATGTTTAGATATAAGTAAGTACATAACATTTTGAAGTATAGACCCATTTGGGATTTCCACTTTGTGTATACCTTATCTTCGATTGATTTTCCTCAGATATAAAGATGATAGAGGATAATTCACTCCTTTGCCTCAAGGGAAACATTATGTTCTTCTTATAATTAACAAGGTATTGATATGAAGCATTTTTTTTTACAGACATAGTGCTCAATTGGGCCTGTGATTTTTCACAAGAAGAGTTTGGCAAGATAGAAAGCCTCAGCCTGCAAGCTGCTTTACTTGATATTCCTTGAGGTTAATGATATCAAACTAGAAATATATTGATTCTTAGTAAAACCTATAATTGAAAGTTTGATATCATAAAACTACTCTTGTAAATTACTTGCACTAAACCTGTACCTTAACCACTTAAATACATTATTACTTTTATCTTGTTTGTTTCCAACAGGGAAAAATATCTCTAAAAGTGAAATCCAGTCTGCGTCTATTCTAGAATCTAAGCCCCTTGAGGGCAGATTTAATGTATATATCTGGCACCTAGTATGGTACTGACACTTAAGAGGTACAAAATAAATATTAGTGGAATGAAAAATCACAGCTCTAGTTAAGCTATTTATTTTTGATAGTTTTTTAAAATCTATTTAAACCTATGATCCCTTTATTCATGAGAAACATATATTCATATTACAGAGTAACTATAATATATGCATATATACTTATGTGCATACATAAAAATTTAAAAATAAATATATTGGTGCATGTAGCTGAAGGTATTTTCAAATAAAAATATTTTCATTGGCAAATTCAATCTGATGTACGAAGGCATGGTTTAGAACAGTCTTATCTATAATGGAGAAGGGCAGTTTCTAGCTGAAGTGTTACAACTACAGGATGCTACTGAAACTAGGTGCTTGCTATTGTGTTAGAAAAACAGTAATAAATATAAGCATGTTAATAATAACAGTAATTTATCAAGTGGCTATTATCTGAAGTACTGAGATAAATACTTTGTAACTATTATCTCATGGTCATAATACCCTTTAGGAAACAATTATAATCCCTACTTTATAGTTAAGGAAACTGAAGCTGCCTGAGTTTCTATGACCTCCATAAGTGATACAGAACCTACGTGACTCCAATCCACAGGGTGGTCTATGTTCTTTCCGTCTCATTACACTGCAAATCCTGAAACCATTTCTATCCCTCTGGGTCCAACCTGAGTGTGTGGCACAAACAGATTCAAAAGGCCTTCTCCTTAGCCAAAGGTAGCCTGGACTCCATGCAGATGAATTATAAAGAACATGTAATCCTCCTAAAAGGATAGGTTCATCTCTGGGCTACTACCAGACACCTTCCATAGCTTATAAGGGCCTTGAGAATAACCCCAGAAGAAATGGACTCCACATTAGAAAGATTAGGTCCAAAGGAAATAACAAGAAATCTACCCACCTGGCCTCCTATCCCTGTCTATCTGTTCCCCATATACCCAGAACAGCAGGCACACAAATGACATCTGCAAAGCTTGTTAGCTTAGTAAAATAAATAGACTGCAGGCAGGTCATGGCAAAATGCTTGCCCTCATTTCCAAACTCTCCAGAGATAAGTAAGAAATTAGGATCAACTGAAAAAATGACTGAATTTTTCAGAGTTTCTATCATTAAAAAAATCAGGACAGTATTGGATCCTGAAAATAATTCATGAAAAGCGGGAGTCCATATATTCTGTTCAAGTTAAATGTGTATTCTTACAAAAAAGTATAAAAACTAAACAAGCAAAATTTTGAGTGAACCAATAATTGCTAATGAAATGAATTAATTTTTACTTTTAACCCATTTTTTAATCATGATATTCGATTGTATGGACCTAAATTTTATGTCAATTTTTCTCATGTGAGTCGGAACATAGTTAAATGATAGCCATGTAGTTCTCGCAGTTATTATCATCATCAAAATCTAAACAACCTTTGAAATTTTATATAAATGGGAGGCTATAAATGATGTAAATATTCAATAAAAATTGTTTCCCTAACAAATCAAAGTTTACATAAACTTTGCTGAACATTAACTACATTTCTAATGAGGTTCAATTTTTTCTACTATTATACAATGCTGTGAGTTGAGTGGATTGCAGAAATCCAAATAGTTGTGTGCAAGCCACAAATCTAAAAAGCTATATGGTCAAAAATAAAATTTTGCTTTCAAATCAATATAAATAACCTCAGCAGTATTGCTAAATGCCATTCCCATACTCCACCTTCTTATACCCTGATACGGTTTGGTTGTGTCCCCACCCAAATCTCAACTTGAATTGTATCTCCCCGAATTCCCACATACTGTGGGAGGGACCCAGGGGAAGTAATTGAATCAGGGGTGCCAGTCTTTCCCATGCTATTGTTGTGTTATGGAATCAGTCTCACAAGATCTGATGGGTTTATCAGGGGTTTATGCTTTTGTTTCTTCCTCATTTTCTCATGCTGCCACCATGTAAGAAGTGTCTTTTGCCTCCTGCCATGATTCTAAGGCCTCCTCAGCCAGGTGGAACTGTAAGTCCAATTAAATTTCTTGTTCTTTCCAGTCTTGGGTATGTCTATCAGCAGTGTGAAAACAAACTAATACATACCCCAAGCACACTGGCCTGTTACCTGTTCCTCAAATATGGTGTTTCACTCTAATTCTTCCTCAGGGCCTTGAATTTGTTGCTCCTTCTGCC
This sequence comes from Macaca mulatta, assembly GCF_049350105.2. Taxonomy (NCBI): domain Eukaryota; kingdom Metazoa; phylum Chordata; class Mammalia; order Primates; family Cercopithecidae; genus Macaca; species Macaca mulatta. Next base: position 85,692,425 of record NC_133419.1, read on the forward strand.
AGAAACTGTCTTTCCCTGGATTTGCACATGGCTAGCTCCTTCTCATCATTCAAGTCTCTGCTCAGATGTTACCACCTCAGCAAGACCTTCCCAAACTGATTTCCCCTAATTAGAATATCTTCCATCATTCTCCATTACATCATCCCAGTTTATTTCCTCCATATGATTATCACAATCTAAAATTATCTTCTCTATTCATCTCTTACTATCTCCCCTATCTGAAGTTTATCAATGAGAGCAGGAACCTTAGATGTTTTGTCCATGGCTACATCACCAGTGTTTAGAATGTAACAGATGCTAAATAGAGATTTTTTAATGAGTGAATGAATGAATGAAATGCATCATATGAAAACTCTTTAAAAAATGTATGGCTAGAATCAGCAGTCCAACATTAAATTTGCAATGCAAGATCTTTAACATAGTTTAGTTTCTAAGGGTCTGATTTACACTAACAATAGTATTTACAAACATACACATAAACAATAGTTTTTGGATTAAAATTAATTTATTTTGAAATAAATTATATTGGGAATAATTAAGGTATATGACATCATGTAAGATATATATATATAGTAAAAAGGTTATTATAGTGAAGCAAATTAACATACTTACCACTTCTCATATAGTTACCTATTTTTTTGTTTTTGTGTCAAGAACAGCTAAAATCTACTCATTTAGCATGAATCCCATATATAATACAATGTTATTACCTATAGTCCTCATGGTGTACATTAGCTCTTTAGACTTCTTCATAGTACATATCTGCTAGTTTGTTTCCTCTAACCTACATCTCCCTCATTCCTCCCAACTCGGTAACCATTGTTTTATTCTGTGTATTTTTAAAATTTTATTTTGTATATGGTAAGTATGTATGTATACACATACACACAGATAGATAGATAGATAGATAGATAGATAGATAGATAGATAGATAGATAGATTGATTCCACATATATGTGAGATTATGCAATATTTTCCTTTCTGTGTCTGGCTCATTTCATTTAGCATAATGTCCTCCCAGGCTCATCCATGTAATGGCAAATGGAAAGATCTCATTCCTTTTTAAAGCTGAATATTATTCCATGTTATATGTGTACCACAGTTTCTTTATCCATTCACCCACTGACAAACACTTATTTCCCCATCTTGGCTATTGCAAATAATACTGCAAAGATCATAGTAGTGCAAATATCTTTACAAGATTGTGCTTTCATTTCCTTTGTGTATATGCCCAGAAGAGGAATTGCTAGGTCATATGGTGTTCTATCTTCAATTTCTCTAGGGACCTCCATACTGTTTTCTATAATGGCTGTACCAATCTGCATTCCCATCAGTAGTGTACAGAGTTCCCATTTCTCCACATCATCACCAACATTTGTCATCTTTTGACTTTTTTTAGAAATATAAAACAATTTATGTGACACTCCCAAAATAAAGTTATACACAGAATAATTTTTGTAGAAAATATGCATTTGTAACCTTTCTATCTTTAAAAAAATTATTATGAGTACAAGATAGTTATATATGTTTATAGGGTACATGTGATGTTCTGGTACAAGCATAAAATGTTTAATGATCACATCAGGGTAACTGGGATATCCATCACCTCAGGAACTTATTTTTTTTTATTAGACACATTCCAATTTCATTCTTAGTTTTTTGATATATACAATAATTACTGTTGACTATAGTCACCCTGTTGTGTTATCAAATACTAGATCTTATTCATTCCATCTAACTATATTGTTATGAAAATTAACCATCCCCAGTTTTCCCCTCCATCACCGCTACCCTTTCCAGCCTCAGAGAGCCATCATTATACTCTTTCTCTCCATGAGTTCAACTATTTTAATGTTTGGCCACATATAAGAGAGAACATGTGAAATTTGTCTTTCTGTGCCAGGTTTCTTTCGCTTAACATAATGACCTCAAGTTCCATCCATGTTGTTGCAAATGACAGGATTTCATTCTTTTTTGTGGCTAAATAATATTCCAGTGTGTACCACATTTTCTTTACCCAATAATCAGATGATGGACACAATGATTCCAAATCTTGGCTAATGTGAATAAATAATAAATACAGGAGTGTAGGTATCTCTTCAATACACTGATTTCTTTTCTTTTGGATAAATACCTAGCAATGGGATTGCTCAATCATATGGCAGTTTCTATTTTTAATTTTCTGAGGAACCTCCATACTCCTCTCCATAGTAGATACACTAATTTATACTCCCACAAACAGTATATGAGGGATCCCCTTTCTCCACATCCTCACCAGAACTCATTATTTCCTGTCTTTTAGATAAAAGCCATTTTAACTGGGGTGAGATGATATCCCACTCTTGCTTTGATTTGCATTTCTTGATGATTAATAATATTGAGTATTTTTCATATATCTATTGGCTATTTACATGTCTTCTTTTGAGAAATCTCTGTTCAGATCTTTTGTCCATTTTAAAATCATATTTTTTCTCCAATTGAGTTGTTTGAGCTCCCTATATATTAGGGTTATTAATCTATTGTCAGATGAAAATATTTTCCCCCATTCTGTAATTTGTCTCCTCATTTGTTGATTATTTCCTTTGCTATGGAGAGCTTTTTAGCTAGATGTAATGTCATTTTTCTATTTATACTTTGGTTGCCTGCACTTTTGAGGTATTACTCAAGAAATTTTTGCCCATACCAGTGTCCTAGAGAGTTTCCTCAGTGTTTTCTTTTAGTAGTTTCATAGTTTCAGGTCTTATATTTCAATCTTTAATCCCTTTTTAATTTATTTTTGTATATGGTGAGATACAGGGTTGTAGTTTCATTTTTCTGCACACGGATGTCCAGTTTTACTGGCACAATTTATTAAACAGACTGCCATTTTCCCAATATATGTTCTTGACACCTTTGTCAAAATTGAGTTTTTGGCAGATGTGTGGATTTATTTCCGGGTTCTCTGTTCTGTTCCATTGATCTATGTGTCTGTTTTTATGCCAGTACTACACTGGTTTGGTTACAATAGCTCTGTAGTATAACTTAAAGTTCAGGTAATATAATTCCTCCAGCTATGTTCCTTTTGCCCATGATGGCTTTGGCTCTTCTGAGTCTATAGTGGTTCCATACAAATTTTAGGATTACTCTATTTCTGTGAAGAATGTCATTGGTATTTTGATAGGGATTTCACTAACGTGTAGATTGCTTTGAGCAGTATGAACACTTTAACAATACTGATTTCTCCAATCCATTAACACAGAATATCTTTCCATTTTTTGTGCCCTCTTCAATTTCTTTTACTAATGTTTTATAATTTTCATTGAAGAAATCATTTACTTCTGTGATTAAAATTTATTCCTATGTATATTACTTTATTTGTAGTTATTGTAAATGGGAGTTTTTTTCTTGCTTTCTTTTTCAGATTGTTCATTGTTGACATATAGAAATGCTAATGCTTTTCGTATGTTGACTTTGTATCCTGCAGTTGTATTGAATTGATTCTTCACTTCTATTAGTACAGTTTTTTGTGGAAGTTTTAGGTTTCTCTAAATAGATCGTATCAGCTATGAACAAGAATAATTTGACTTCTTTCATTCCAATTTGGATGCCCTTTACTTTTTCTCTCATTTAATTACTCTAGCTAGGACTTTCAGTGCTATATTGAATAGCAGTGGTAAAAATGGGCATCCTTGTCTTGTTTTATACCTTAGAGAAAAGGTTTTTTAATTTTTCCCCCTCAGTATGGTACTATGTAGGAGTCTATCATACATAGCTTTTATTGTGTTGAGGTATGTTCCTTCTATGCCACATTTTTTAGCATTTTTATCATGAAGAGATGTTTAATTTTATTGAATGCTTTTCAACATCAAATGAAATATGGTTTTATCCTTCATTCTGTCAATATGATGTATTACATTGATTGATTTCTGTATGTTGAGACATCTATGTATCCCTGGACGAATCCCACTTGGTCTTGATGAATGATCCTTTTAACTTGTTGTTGAATTTGGTTTGTGAGTATTTTGTTGAGGATTCTGCCATCTATGTTCATCAGAGATATTTGCCTATAGTTTTCTTTTTTGATGTGTCTTTCTCCAGTTTTGGCATCATGGTAATACTAGCCTCATGAAATTATTTTGGAAGTGTTCCTTCCTCCTAGATTTTTTCGAATAGTTTGAGTAGGATTGGTATTAGTTCTTTAAATAGTTGGTATAATTTATCAGTAGTCATCAGGTCTTGAATTTTTCTGTGATGGGGGACTTAATTATGACTTCTGTCTCATTACTTCTTGTTGGTCTATTCTGGTTTCAGATTTCTTCATGGTTGAATCTTGGTAGGTTGTATGTGTCTAGAAATTTATTTATTCTAGATTTTCCAATTCTTTGGTAAATAGCTGTTCATAGTAGTCTCTAATGATCCTTTGAATTTCTGTGATATCAGTTGTAATTTCATGTTTTTCATCTCTGATTTCATTTTGGGGTGTCTTCTCTCTTTGTTCTCAGTCTGGCTAAAAGTTTATTGATTGACTAATTTTTGCTTGGTTTGCTTTTGCTTTTCTAGTTTCTTACCATGCATCATTAGGTTATTTGAAATTTCTCTACTTTTTAATGCAGGCGCTTATTGGTATACTTCCATCTTAGAATTGCTTTAGCTCTATCCCATAAATTTATAAATGTTGTGTTTCCATTTTGATTTGTTTCATAAAATCTTAAAATTTCCTTCCTAATTTCTTCACTGACCTACTTGTCATTCAGGAGTATATTGTTTAATTTCTATGTATTTGTATAGTTTCCAAAGTTCCTCTTCTTATTGATTTTCAGTTTTATTCCATAGTGGTCAGAAAAGATATTTAATATAATTTCAATGTTTTAAGACTCATTTTGTGCCTTAACATATGATCTATCCTTGAGAATGACCCATGTGCTGACAGGAAGAATGTGCATTCTGCAGCTTTTGGATAAAATGTTCTGTAATATCCATTAGGCCCATTTGGTTAACAGTGTAGATTAAGTCTGATGTTTCTTTGTTGATTTTTCTGTCTGGATGATCTGTTCAATGCTGAAAATGGGGTGTTGAGCTCTCCAGCTAGTACTGTATTGTGGTCTTTCTCTCTATTTAGCCTTAATAATATTTGCTTTATATATATGGGTGCTCTAGTGTTGGGTGCATATATATTTATAATTGTTATATCCTCTTGCCAAATGGACTGCTTTATCATTATATAATGTCCTTCTTTGTCTCTTCTTATAATTCCTATCTTAAAATTTATTCTATCTGATATAGGTATAACTATTCCTGCTCTTTCTTAGTTTACATTTGTACAGAATATCTTTTTCCATCCCTTTAATTTCACTCTGTAGGTGAAATAAGTTTTGTAGGCAGCATATAATTGGGTATTTTTTTCTTTAAATCAGTTTAACACTTTATGTTTTTCATTGGAAAGTTTAGTCCATTTATAGTTAATGTTGTTATTGATAGGTAAGAAGTTAATCCTCCCATTTTGTTATTTGTTTACTGGTTGCTTTGTGGTCTTTTCTTCCATCCTTCCTTCCTGTCTTCCTTTGTATAAAAGTGATTTTCTCTGATAGTATGTTCTAATTCTTGCTTTTACTTTTTTGTGTACCTGTTTTGGGTTTTTTGATCTGAGGTTACCATGAAGCTTGCAAATCATATCTTGTAAAAAACAATTTTAAACTAATGACAACCTAACTCTGCTTTCAAAAACAACGAACAAGAAAAGAGAAAACTTAAAAAAAAAAAAAAAAACCTCTACACTTCATTGTCCATATTCTTTGACTTTCAGTTGTTTATATTTTTATACAATCTATTTCTTAGAAATATGTCATAGTTATTATTTTTGATTGGTTTGTCTTTTAGTCTTCCTATTCAAGATATGAGTGGTTAACACACCACAATTACAGTGTTGAAGTATTCTGTATCTGTCTGTGTATTTGCTGTTACCAGTGAGTTTTGTACCTTCAGATGATTTCTTATTGTTTGTTAATGGCCTTTTATTTTAGATTAAAGAAATCCCTTTATCATTGCTTTTAGGACAAGTCCACTGTTGATGAAATCCCTCAGCTTTTATTTGACGGGTAAAGTTTTATTTTTCCTTCATGTTTGAAGGCTATTTTCCCTGGATATGCTATTCTAGGATAAAAGTTGTTTTTTGTTTTTTTTCCCTTCAGCACTTTAAATATGTCATACCTCTCTATCTTGGACTGTCAGATTTCCACTGAAAAGTCTGTTGCCAGATTTATGCTCCCTTGCATGTTACTTGTTTCTTTTCTCTTGCTGCTTTTAGTATCCTTTCTTGATCTTAGTCTTTGGGAATTTGATTATTAAATGTGTTGAGGTAGTCTTATGTGGATTAAATCTGCTTAATTTTCTATGACCTTGTACCTAATATTAATATTTTTTCTAGGTTTGGAAATATCTCTGTTATTATTTCTTTAAATAAACTTTCTTACCTGATCTCTCTCTTTACTTCCTCCTTAAGGTCAATAAATTTTACTTTTTCCCTTTTGAGACCGTTTTCTAGATCTTATAGGTTTGCTTCACTCTTTTTATTATTTTTTCTTTTCCCCCCATGACTGTTTTTTATACAGCCCATCTTCAATCTCACTAACTTTTCCTTCTGCTTGATCAATTCCACTCTTCAGAGATTTGAATGCATTTTTAACTTTGACAATAGAAATTTTTCAGCTGTGAAACTTCTGCTTGATTATTTTTAAAAAGTATTTCAATCCATTTGTTAAATGTCTGTGATAAGATTTTGAATCCCTTCTCTGCGTTATCTTGATGTTCACTGAGCTTTCTCAAAACAACTATTTTGAATTCTCTTTCTGAAAGTTCATATATTTCCACCACTCCAGAATTGGTCACTAGTGACTTACTTAGTTTGTTTAGTGAGATCATGTTTTCCTGTATGTTCTTGATGCTTGTGGATGTTTGTTAATATCTGGTTATTTAGAAGTTAGGTATTTATTTTAAGCTTGCAGTCTCAGTTCGTTTGTACCTATCCTTCTTGTGAAGGCTTTCCAGGTATTCAAATGGAATTGGATGTTGTGATCTAAGCCTTTGGTCACTGAAGCCATATCAACACTGGGAGATGCCCCAGAACTAGTAATGCTGCAATTCTTGCAGACTCCTAGAGGTATCACCTTGGTAGGCTTGGGTAAGATCTGGGGAATTGCCTGGATTACTGGGTAGCAGTCTCTCATTCTCTTTCCTCACTTCTCACTTTCCCCAAACAGAAGTCTGTCTCTGTCTGTCTGTCTGTCTGTCTCTCTCTCTCTCTCTTCTGAGCTTCCCAGAGTTGGGGGAGGGGTAGCACAAGCACTCCCATGGCTATCACAGTCAGGACTGTGCTGGGTAATACCTGAAGGCATCACAGTATTTGGGTGTCATCCAAGGTCCATGTACTATTTCCTGGCTGCTGCTGATGTTTCTTCAATACCCAAGGGCTCTTTAGTCAGCAGGTGGCATATTCAGCCAGGAATGGGTCCCTCCCGTCAGAGGAGTAGGTTCCCTTCTAGCCAAGGGTAGGTCTAGAGATGCCATCCAGGAGCTAGGACCTGGAATTAAGGGTTCCAGGAATCAGCATGGTGCTTTATTTTACTGTGGCTGAGTTGGTACCCAAGTTGCAAGACGAAGTCCTCTGTACTTTTTATTCTGCTTTCCTAAAGAGTAGGGAATCTCTCCCAAGCTGAATGCCTGGAATTATGGAGGGGTAACACACAAACACTCCCTTGGGCATGACAACTAGTGTCTCACTGGGTTTCATGTAACCCAAGTTCACTGACCCCAAGCCCAGAGCAGTGCCAGGACTTATCCAAGAACTGCAGACCTTGTCACCTGACTGACGTTCAAATTTATCTAGGACACTAGGCAACTTTAGTCAGCCAATGGTAGAGCTACCCCAAATTCAAGTTCCTACCACTGGGGTGGAGAATTCCCCTTGGAATGGGTCTAGTCTAAATGCTTCATCTGTGGACACTGTTGGAATTTTGCCCTATGTTGTATTCTGCTGTGAGAGGGCAGAAATGAGTTCCAATGCAATGTCTCACAATCACTTCTCTCTCTCTCTCCTGCAAACATGCAGATTCTCTGCATACATGCCATGGGTTGGGGAAGAGTGGCATAGGCAATGCAAAACTGTCTTTCCTACCTTCTTTAGTGCCTCTTTCCTTGATATAATATTTAAGCCAGCTACTGTGATCACTCACCTAACCTTTGGTTCTTATGAAGGTGCTTTCTTGCATGGATAGTTATTCAATTTGGTGTTCCTGCAAGTGGGATAATCACTGGAGTGTTCTATTCAGCCATCTTGCTCTGCCTCCCTCCTATCTATTGACTTTTTGATAAAGCCATCCTAATGAGTGTGAGGTGGTTTCTCACTGTAGTTTTGATTTGCATTTCCCTGATGATTACTGTTTAGCTTCTTTTTATATACCTGTTGGACATTTCTGTCTTCTTTGAAGAAATATCCACCCAAGTCTTTTGCCCATGTTTTAGTTAGTTGTTTTTCCACTACTGAGTTGTATAAATTCTTTATAAATTTTAGATATTAACCCCTTATCAAATATATGACTTGCAAATAACCATTAACTTTTCATTTACCAGCTATGAATTTTCATGTGCATAATATCATTAAGTATTCATAACCAGTGAATTAAGTATAATTTTACAGGTAAAGAAACTCAGACTCAGAAAAATGGACTTATCCAAAGTTATTTAGCTGTTGACTTGATGAACCAGTATGGTGAATATTCTTTTATTTTATTTTAAGTTCTGGGATACAAATGCAGAATGTGCAGATTTGTTACATAGGTATATGTGTGCCATAGGTTGCTGCACCTATCAACCCATCATCTAGGTCTTAAGCCCCACATGCATTAGCTATTTGTCTTAATGCTCTCCCTCCCCTTGCCCCCCACCCCCTGACTGGCCCTCGTGTGTGTTGTTCACCGCACTGTGTCCATGTGTTCTCATTGTTCAACTCCCATTGATGAGTGAGAACATGTGATGTTTGGTTTTCTGTTCCTGTGTTAGTTTGCTGAGGATGATGGCTTCTAACTTCATCCATGTCCCTGCAAAGGACATGAACTCATCCTTTTTTATGACTGCATAGTATTCCATGGTGTATACGTGCCACAGTTTCTTTATCCAGTCTATCATTGATGGGGATTCGGGTTGGTTCCAAGTCTTTGCTGTTGTGAACAGTGCTGCACATGTATCTTTGTGCATGTATCTTTATAATAGAATGATGTATATTCCTCTGGGTATATACCCAGTAACAGGATTGCTGGGTCAAATGGTATTTCTGGTTGTAGATCTTCAAGGAATTGGCACACTGTCATCCACAATGGTTGATCTAATTTACATTCCCACCAAGAGTGTGAAAGCATTCCTATTTCTCCACAGCCTTGTCAGCATCTATTGCTTGTTGCTTTTTAATAATTGCCATTCTGACTGGCATGAGATGGTACCTCATTGTGGTTTTGATTTTCATTTCTCTAGTGATCAGTGATGTTGAGCTTTTATTCATATGTTTGTTGGTCACATAAATGACGTATTTTGAGAAGTGTCTGTTTATGTCCTTTGCCCACTTTCTAATAGGGTTCCTTTTTTCTTGTAAATTTCTTTAAGTTCCTTGTAGATTCTGATATTATACCTTTGTCAGATGGGTAGATTGCAAAAATTTGCTCCCATTCTGTAGGTTTTCTGTTTTCTCTGATAGTTTCCTTTGCTGTGCAGAAACCCTGTAGTTTAATTAGATTCCATTTGTCAATTTTGGCTTTTGTTGCTATTGCTTTTGGCATGTTCGTCATGAAGTCTTTGCCCATGCCTATGTCTTGAATGATATTGCCTAGGTTTTCATCCAAAGTTTTTATGGTTTTGGGTTTACATTTAAGTTTTTAACCCATCTTGAGTTAATTTTTGTGTAAGGTTTAAGGAAGGGGGTCAAGTTTCAGTTTTCTGCCTATGGCTAGCCAGCTTTCCCAGCATCATTTATTAAATATGGAATCATTTCCTCATTGTTTGCTTTTGTCTGGTTTGTTGAAGATCAGATGGTTGTAGATGTGTGGTGTTGTTTCTGAGGTTTCTGTCCTGTTTCCTTGGTCTATATCTGTTTTGGTACCAGTACCATGCTGTTTTGGCTACTGTAGCCTTGTAGTATAGTTTGAAGTCAGGTAGCATGATGCCTCCAGCCTTGTTCTTTTTGCTCAGGATTGTCTTGGCTATATGGGCTCTTTTTTGGTTCCATATGAAATTTAAAGTAGATTTTTTCTAATTCTGTGAAGAATGTCAATAGTATTTTGATGGGAATAGCATTGAATCTATAAAGCACTTTGGGCAGTATGGTCATATTCATGATATTGATTCTTCCTATCCATGAGAATGGAATGTATACTTGTTTGTGTCATCTCTTATTTCAGTATGGTGAATATTCTATTGACCAAGTGGATGAATCAGGATAAATCTTGATTATCTAATGCCAATTCCCATCCCATCTTTGTTGTAATAATCTTCTGCACTTTGGAAATCACTGAACTCATTGATCCAGGTAGTAAATACCATAAACTACAATGTTTGGTCCTTATCTGAACAGAATATACTATACTTCATTGTTTTCAAGCAAGTATAAAAAAACAGAATCCTAAATACAGATGTATCATATATAATATCATATCTGTAGTGTTTGTATTGCTTTAGAGACAGTAAACACATTAATGTTGGATTGATTAAATAAAGCTTTATAAATATATGAGACTTAACAATATTCAAACTTGACCAGATGGAACGAGCTACCTTGGGAGGCGGTATATATCCTATAACTTGAGGTTTTCCAGCAGATGATATAATCCCTTTAAGCAGACTGACAATAAACGTAATTTAAAACTAAGGAAATTCACTACTTTGTATTACCATTAAAATTACCTTTAATCCTGATTCTATAGTATTTTCAAACTTGGCCCTCTGGAAAGATTAACTCAAAAACATCAGCTTTTAAATTATTATTTTAAATTAGTATTATTATTTAAATTATTATTTTAAATTATTGTAAGAACCACATAACCTTTAATTTATAATACTGACCACTCTTAAGTGTAGTGTTCAATAGTGTTAAGTATATTACATTTTTGTGAAACAGATACCTAGATGAGTTTTTCATCTTGAAAAACTGAAACTATATATACCCAATAAACATTAATTTCCCCTCCCTCATCTCTCCAGCCCTAGGCAACTACCTTTCTACTTTCTGTTTCTATAAGTCTGCCTACTTTAGATACTTTATAGGAGTGGGATCACACAGTGTTTGTCCTTTTGTGACTGGCTTATTTTGCTTAGCATAATACCCTCAAGGTCCATTCATGTTAACATATGATAGGATTTCCTTTTGTTCCTAAGGCTCGTAATATATGTGTGTGTGTGTGTGTGTGTATGTGTGTGTGTGTGTGTATGTGTGTGTGTGTGTGTATAACATTTTCTTTATCCATTCTTCTGTTAATGAACATTTGGGCTGCTTCCACCACTTGGCTATTGCAAATAAGGCTGTGATGAACATGGCTGTGTAAATATTTCTTCCAGATCCTGCTTTGAATTCTTTTGGATATTTACCCAGAGGTAGAATTGCTGGATCATATGATAATTCTATTTTTAAGATTTTCAAGAATCTTTATACTGTTTTTCATAATGGTGGCACCATTCCCACCAACAGCGTACAAGCATTTCAATTTCTGCATATCTTTATCAACACATTATTTTCTGTTCTTTTGACAGCAGGCATCCTAATGGGTGTGAGATGATATTTAATTGTTGTTTTGATTGGCATTTCCCTCATGATTAGTGGTGTTGAGTATTTTTCATAGGTGTGTTGGCCATTTGTATATTTTCTTTGGAGAATTGTCTATTCAAGTATTTTGTCCATTTTTAATTGTGTTACTTGTTATTTGTTGTTGAGTTTTAGAAGTTCTTTATATATTCTAGATATAAATCCTTCACATATATATGACTTGCAAATACTTTCTCCAGTTCCATTGGCTGTCTTTTCACTCTGGTGATTGTGTTCTTTGATGTACAGAAGTCTTTACGTTTGATGCAGTATAATTTGTTTATTTTTGCTTTCAGTTTCCTGTGCTTCTGGTGTCATATTCAAGAAATTGTTGCCAAATCCAATGTGTCCTGACATTTTTCTATTAGTTTTATAGTTTAAATCTTACATTTTCTATAGGAGTTATAAAGTCTTACTTATATCTGTAATCCATTTTGAGTTAATTTTTGTATATAGTATAAAGTAAGGGCCCAGTTTTATTCTTTTGCATGTAGATATCCAGTTTTCTCACCACCATTTGTTAAAGAAACTATCCTTTCCCCAGTGGTAGTTGTAGCTCCCTTATTTAAAATAATTTGCCATATATGCAATGGTCTGTTTCTAGGATCTACATTCTGTTTCATTGATGAATATATCTATCTGTCTTTATGCCAGTACCACACCATCTTGATTGCTGTTGCTTTGTAGTAAGCTTTGAAATCAGGATGTCTGAGGCTTCTAAATTTGTTCTTATTCTCCAAAACTGATTAGGCTATTTAGTGTCTCGGAACTATCACTTTTAAGATAAGGATCATGGGAAGCATTTAATGTAAACATATAGAGACAAGAGGATTCTCATTCTGCTCTCATTCCATAAAACAAACAAACATAAAAATCTTCTTTCCCATAGGTGAGTGGCATTCAGAAAAAGAAGTTTCCTTCTAAATATCAGAAAGAACAGTTACTAGAAAAATAGAGCTGAGCTACAAAATTATTATTAATTCTAAGGTGCAGCTATTTAAGAGTATAAATATATACCATAACCTAAAAATAATTAAGAGCAATGCTGAAATTCTCTAAAACACACAATTATTCTATTCTATCAAAGTATACTAAATGTATCATAATTGAAAGGACTCATACGTTATTTATTTATTTTTATTTATTTTTTTGAGATGGAGTCTTTCCCTGTCACCCATGCTAGAGTACAGTGGCGCTATCTCAGCTCACTACAACATCCAACTCCCAGGTTCAAGCAATTCTCCTGCCTCAGCCTCCCAAGTAGCTGGGATTACAGGCACACACTACCACACCTGGCTAATTTTTGTATTTAGTAGAGGTGGGCTTTCACCATATTGGCCAGACTGGTCTCAAACTCCTGGCCTCAAGTGATCCACCTGCCTTGGCCTCCCAAAGTGCTGGAATTACAGGCCTGGGCTACTGCCACCAGCCCCATAAATTATTAATATCTAATCAGTCTCTCTCTTGAGATTAGGGTTTAGATTAGGAAACTGAGGCACACAGATAGTCTAAGTGACTTGCCCGAGAACACTCAAATAGTAAGTGTACAAAGACAATAATCTAACATCTCTGTTTCCAGTTATGACTTACTCTTACACAATTCTTCTTTATGAGTCTGATATGTGTCCTACAGTCAAATGTGTTTCTACCTTGTTACCTCTCTGCTCTTGCTGAAAGAAACCTAACTTTCTGCCCCCACCCATTGTGGTACCTGCATAATATTTACTTAGTCCCTTAATCAACCAGTTCTAATTCATAAGATTGGCTAGACTCTGTTTTCTGCTGAAAAAGATAAAATATCAAACAATTAAAACAGTATTAAAACAAAGATATTCCTAAATGCATTTAGTGCTCTACTCATTTCTCCAAATGCATGCAATATCTAGAGCATTTACCTATCAATCCTTTCATATATAACTATCCCATTTCATCCTTTTTATATTCCTATAGTATAGTCACAATAGGTATAATCTCATTGTATCTCATTTCAGGCACAATAAAAAGTCATTTAATGTGCCTGAGGTCACATGACTAATTTGTGATAGAGCCAAGATACAAATCCTGGTTTCTGACTTCGGATCTTTTGTTCATTCCATTCTACCACACTGTCCTATTTTTGATATTACACTTTGTTCTCCACAAATATGCCGCATCTCCTCTCAAGGTATTTTCTTAGTTGTTCCCATGTTATTTCAAATTTAAGATGTCATAATTGAATTAGTTAACTCTATCTATCCATTAGTCAGCTTTCCTCCAAATAACCCCATTTATGCTCTGATACCACCTAACTCTCAGTTTACTCAGTCACCAAGTCCTGTCAATTATTTCTTTAAGATTCCTCATTTCTCTATAAGTTGATTAAAAATTTTCATTGTTTCTCACTAGGACTCTGGAATATCAAATCTCCAAACTTTACGTTTTGTATATTAGGTTTATTTAAACACAGAATACATCCCTAAAAAATACTCTCAATTATTTTAAATTGTTCAAAGGAAAAACAGGAATAAAACAAAGACAGAAACCATATTAAATATGAAGTATTCATCATTAAAGGTCTAAAGTTTTCATTAATATCTTCATTTTTATTTTCCAAATGTTAATAAAAATATCCTCAATAAAATAAATGCAAAACTTGCAATTAATTTCAATAGCATGAATATCTACTATTTGCCAAGCAGTACTAAGCATGTTCATATTCAGGATCTCATTAAAATTTCAAAAGTACCCTATAAGATGAGGAAATGGAAGCTTTTAGCATTTAAGCAGCATAAGCTAGCAATATGCTCTCCAATTATGAAATCAAAAGTTTCTCTAATATATTTTTCAGCATTTATTTAATTTAGCTGCCTGGAAGGTTGGCACATTCGTATCCCACTTAGGACTAATGACTTCATTTTCAGGAAGCAAAAATACAAATATCCTTGCGAACAGCCAGGAAGTCCAAAAATGTGTTTTCCAAGTATTCATGAGCCCAGCATGGATGTCCACCCTCCCTCTCTTCTTTTGGAAAAGAAACAGTCTCATTGCCAAATTAGATAACTTCCTTTCCTGGATACACATTTTGCATTTTATTACTGTCTCAAATAGTTAACATCTTCTAGGTTAAATGAAAGTATTTTTCAAGAGAGGAAAGTGAAATAGCTTACAAAATGATTGTGTGATAACCAGCACCTTAAGACTACCTACTAAAACACAGAACCCAAAATGAAACACACAACTACTCAAAATGATACACATTCAGTGTCAGCTTAGAAGCCTGAGAACCCAATTTGCTGACCAGGCCAAAGCTAGAAATTAGGTTACACATTTCCTTTTCCTTCTTTAACACTGCTAGCACTATCCACAGAGAACAAGACAAATCTTACCCATGAAGCCTAGTAAGAAAGAAAACAATGTAACACTTACAGTTGTCGTCTCATCAGTTTCATTTTCAAAACACTGATTTTCTTTATTTTGCTCAATATATGAAGCATTTTCCTTTGGTCCACTGCAATCTGTAAGCTAAAATAAAAGTTGAAAAAATCAATACTACTTTTTTATTTTCTGCAATGTATATTGTTTTCAAACTTTGAATATACACATTAAAATATCTAAGGCCTGAATAAATATTATTAGATGTTGCTTTTTTTCAATTTTAGCATATGAATATACTATCTAACCCATTTTTATATTGCTCCCAAAGAGAAAACATAAAATGGGACAGTTATTCAAAGGCAAATTTTAAATTTCAAAGGTTTCCAGCAGGGAGTGTTGAACATGGACTATTCAAAAGTAAATTGATGATCTGGTTAAAGCTGAGCTTGGTTAATGGGAAGATGAAGATAGAGGGCTGATTTCACTTTATGTAAGTTCTCATACTTGTAGAAATCTCTGTGGAAGCTATTGTAGCTCTCAGAACTAGCAGTGGCACTGACTGCCTTTGCTTTGGGCTATCTTTTTATAACTACAGCTTTAGATGATAAAAATAATGTCTACTTTCAAAGCAAAGGGTAGGTTTGCTTACTGACCATTATAAAATAGGTGTTACCTAAACTGAGGGAACACAACCTACAACATGACCCATTGCATATGACTGTATCATGTGACCATCTTTGCCTTGCACTGTAAAAACTGGGACTTGATAAATTGGTACAAGAAAATGTTGATACTCTACTGCTGTTGTTGCAAGTAATTAGTCTCTGTCCTACAATTTTTTTGGCAGCATCGATGAAATTGTGCCAGACTAAATTCTTAGTTTGCAAGTAGGATACAATCTTAAACTCCTCACAGTTCTTGACAGTGACAAGGATGGAACGCTGACAGATTCATAGTGTTCTGGAAGAGGAAGGATCAGACTTCTAAGCTGATGAAAGGGTTTTGTGGAACATCTTTAGGAACTGGGTAGTAAACATGCTGACCACATTGAATGTTTGACTGCATAATAAGAATTCCTCACTTTAGGCCAGGCACAGTGGCTCACGCCTATAATCTCAGCACTTTAGAAGGCCAAAGAGGATGGATCACCTGAGGTCAGGAGTTTGAGACAAGCCTGGCCAACGTGGCGAAATCCTATCTCTACTAAAAATATAAAAATTAGCCGGGCATGGTGGCATGTGCCTGTAATCCCACTTACTCAAGAGGCTGAGGCAAGAGAGTCACTTGAACCAGGGAGGTGGAGGTTGCAGTGAGCCATGGCACTCCAGCCTGGGTGACAGAGCAAGACTGTCTCAAAAAAATAAAATTAAAAATAAATCCCTCACTTTAATGCACATTAATGAGAAATTTCTGAAGTGGTTGCAGGCCAGGACAGCTCCCAAAGGGTTTTTGCCCACTCTCCACTGGCTGGGAGAACTTCCTCACCAACCTACCGGTCAGCCTCAGTTTCTAAGATTCACTCTAAAAGGAGTGGGTGAGCAGAAATTTCCACTCCTTTTCAGGCAATAGCTATAGAGACATGTACCTGCACTGGTTGTGAAAGGAGAGAAATTTGCAACCACTGTGGACAGAAAGATTTATCTGATTCTAGTCTATTGTAGATGCTCCTCTTCTCTGCTCCCATAGTTTACATCTATCATTGTAATTAGCATATTACAAATTACATAAATGTGTATGTGTATATATATATATGTGTGTGTGTGTATCTGATACATGTGTGTCTATGTGTGTTTATCTGTCCCATTAGAGTACCTCGGAAGACAAGCAGGATATCTTACTGTTTTTCAGTCTCCAGGATCCATATATATTTGTTTAATAAATGAAAAATAAAGATTAAATTAGATGAAAAATTGATGCACAGGTAGATGAATAAACTGAGAAGATGTTTCATCTCATGAAGAGCAGTGTCAGACTCAACCACTTTGGGATACTCAGGTAGCCTCTGTATCAGAAACATAGAGCTCTTTATTTTGTGCTCCCCCTTTTGGGCCACTCCTCTTTGGTCCCATGAACTATCCAAACAAATCAGAGCCATCAATCTGACTATCTCTCTCATGTAGATGTATATAGTAAGGACCTGTCCTGTGATGAGACCCACTGGAATCAAGATGCTGATTGAGCCTGCAATGCCACCATTGCTCCATTGCTACCTGGATCCATCATCATACTGAACATGGCGGCACATCCTCCATCATAGACTAAGCACAAAGTAAACGACTACCTCCCAGGCAGAGGCTACCTGTGTGTCCTAAGGTGGTTGAGCTCAGCATTTCTCTTAGCCAGATCAGAGCCCTTATTCATGGTTCATATATTTGTTCATCTATCTATGCATCTCTTTGTGATAGTTAATACTGAGTGCCAACTTGATTGGATTGAAGGATGCAAAGTATTGATCCTGAATGTGTCTGTGAGGTTGTTGCCAAAAAAGATTAACATTTGAGTCAGTGGGCTGGGAAAGGCATCCTTAATCTGGGTGGGCACCATCTAATCAGCTGCCAGTGCAGCCAGAACATAAAGCAGGCAGAAAAACGTGAAAAGATTAGACTAGCCTAGCCTCTCAGCTTACATCCTTCTCCCATGCTGGATGCTTCCTGCCCTTGAACATTAGACTCCAAGTTCTTGAGTTTTGGGACTTGGACTGGCTTTCCTTGCTCCTCAGCTTGCAGATGGCCTATTGTGGGACTTTGTAATCATCTTAGTTAATACTTAATAAACTCATATATATATATGTGTATGTATATGGTTCTAGAGGTACAGAATATTAAGGATGAAGTCCTTTCATTGGTTTGGAGGTTTCTGGAGTTGGATGCTTAACATTATTACACCCAAAAATGCCAAGGACTCTACTTCCAGTAGTATGGAGAACACTGATAGTCCTTGGCATGAACTGTTTAGAGAGTTATGCAAAATGAATGCATTTGACATTCCTGATTCACCATTCGTGAGAGGCAAGGAGTTTAGTGACTCTATACATAATACCTTTGACTATATGTGGAGAATCAAGGAATATAACAAAGCTGGTTGGTTGCTCCTGAGTTCAGTGGACAAAGTGATGAAAGGAAATGATGAAATCAGGGATTCTAATCCCAGCTTCAGAAGCAGATACTGAGCCTCAAATTTGCTAAGATTGCCCTGAGTGAAAGTCTTATCTCCTGTAGAGAAAGACATGAAATTGTGGGAAAACAGACACAAGCCCTTAAAGTGAGGGCACTGATTGGAAAAGAATGGGACCCTGCAACTTGGAATGGCAATGTTTGGGAGGCCTCTCATGAAGCTGGGGACACTGAGTTTGTAAACTCTGAAAAACTTTTATTGCCAAAAGATATAGCTTCCCCACTCCCAGTAGTGGCAACATCCCCTCCCTGACCCATGCTGCCATCAGTCTTTCCACCTTTGTCTGAGGAGATAAACCCTTCGCTGCCTGAGGAAAAGTGGTGCCTCCCCTGAGGCAGTTGCCAGGCAAGATAATGTTGATTCTCCTCAGGAGCCATCCGCAACAGCCCTGTTTGCTTCTAGACTTATAAGTAGACTAACATCCCAGTGGGCCCTACAGGTGAGGCTCAGAGTGTGACCTATGAGGAGGTACACTATACTCAAAAAGAACTACTTGAATTTTCTAATTTATATAAACAGAAATCTGAAGAACAGACATGGGAATGGATATTAAGGGTGTGGGATAATGGTAGAAGGAACATAGAATTGGATCAGGATGAATTTATTGATCTGGGCCCACTAAGTAGGGATTCTGCATTTAGTGTTGCAGCTCGAGTGAAAAAAAAGGTTGTAATAGTTTATTTGCTTGGTTAGCTGAAATATGGATTAAAAGACCTACTGTGAGCAAGCTGGAAATGCCTGATCTCCTTTGGTGTACTGTAGAGGAAGGGATCCAAAGGCTTAGGGAGATTGGGATGGTGGAGTGGATTAGTCACTGTAGATCTACTCATCCCAGCTGGGAGGGTCCAGAAGATATATTCTTGACCAATGCCTTGCAAAATAGATTTGTGAGGGCAGCACCTGCATCTTTGAAGGGCCCTGTAATTGCTCTTCTCTGTATGTCAGATCTAACAGTGGGAACCGCAATCACTGAACTACAAAATTTAAATACAGTGGGAATAATGGGATCCCGAGGTGGCAGGGGCCAAGGGGTAGCACTCAACCTTCAAAGGCAAGGTGGGCATAGCTTAATAGACAGCAGAGGCAAAATCGCAATCAGAATAGTCTGACTCATGTAGAGCTCTGGCACTGGCTAACTAATCATAGTATTTCTATAAGTGAAATTGATAGGAAGCCTACTGCATTCTTACTTAATTTATACAAGCAGAAAACTCCTGCCACCCCACCTTCTCTCCCCCAGCCTGCACCAATGGCTTCATGGGGAGTTCCCTATGATCAGTTGACAGAGGAAGAAAAGGCTAGGACCTGGTTCACAGATGGTTCTGCACAATATGCAGGCACCACCCAAAGTGGTGCAGCACTACAACCCCTTTCTAGGACATCACTGAAGGTCAAGAGTGAAGGGAAATCTTCCCAGTGGGCAGAAGTTCCAGCAGTACACCTGGTTCCACATTTTGCATGGAAAGAGAAAGGGCCAGATGTGTGATTATATGCTGATTCAGGGACTGTAGCCAATGGTGTGGCTACATGGTCAGGGACTTGGAAGAAGCATGATTGGAAAATTGGTGACAAAGAAATCTGGGGAAGGGGTATGTGGATGGATCTCTGAGTGGTCCAAAACTGTGAAGATATGTGTATCCCATGTGATTGCTCACCAATGAGTGACCTCAGCAAAGGAGGATTTTAATAATCAAGTGGATAGGATGACCTGTTCTGTGGACATCACTCAGCCTCTTTTCACAGCCACCTGTCATTGACCAATGGGCCCATGAACAAAGTGGCCATAGTGGTAGGGATGGAGGTTATGCATGGGCTCAGCAACATGCACTTCCATTCACCAAGGCTGATCTGCCTGGCCATGGCCACTGCTGAGTGTCCAATTTCCAGCAATAGAGACCAACACCAAGCCCTCAATATGGCACTATTCCTCAGTATGATCAGCCAACTACCTGGTATCAGGTTGATACTGGACCTTTTCCATCATGGAAAGGGCAGAGGTTTGTCCTCACTGGAATAGACAGTTACTCTGGATATGGGTTTGCCTATCCTGCATGTAATTCTTCTACCAAGACTACCGTCTGTGGACTCATGGAATGCCTTATCCACTGTCATGGTATTCCACATAGCATTGCCTCTGACCAAGGCACTCACTTTACAGCTAAAGAAGTGTGGCAGTGGGCTCATGCTCATGCTCGCTGGTCTTACCATGTTCCCCATAGTCCTGAAACAGCTGGATTAACAGAATGGTGGAATATCCTTTCGAAGTCACAATTACAACTAGGTGACAGTACTTTGCAGGGCTTGGCCAAAGTTCTCCAGAAGGCTGTGTATGCTCTAAATCAGCATCCAATATATGCTACTCTTTCTCCCATAGTTAGGATTCACAGGTCCAGGAATCAAGGGGTGGAAGTGGCACCACTCAACACCACTCCTAGTGATCTACTAGCAAAATTTTTGCCCCTGTTCCTGCAACATTATGTTCTGCTGGCCTAGACGTCTTAGTTCCAGAGTGACAAATGCTGCTACCAGGAGACACGATTCCATTAACCTGGAAGTTAAAATTGTCACCTGGACACTTTGAGCTCCTCCTACCTTTAAGTCAACAGGCTAAGAACAGAGTTACACTGTTGGCTGGGGTGACTGACCCAGACTGTCAAGATGAAATTAGTGTACTACTCCACAACGGAGGTAAGGAAGTGTATGCGCGGAATACAGATCTATTAGGGCGTCTCTTAGTATTACCATGCCCTGTCATTAAAGTCAATGGGAAATGACAACAGCCCAATCCAGGAAGGATTACAAATGGCCCAGACCCTTCAGGAATGAAGGTTTGGGTCACTCCACCAGGAAAAAAAAAAAAAAAAAAAAAAAAAAAAAAAAAAAAAAAAAACAACAACCTGCTGAGGTGCTTGCTGAAAGCAAAGGGAATACAGAATGGTTAGTAGAAGGTAGTCATCAATACCAGCTGCAAGAATGAGGATTGTAATTGTCATGAGTATTTCTTCCTTCTTTTGTTAAAAACATGTGTGTCTATATATACACTTGTACTAAGAAAATATCTTCATTTTATTCCTTTTTCCTTTATTATGTGACATAAAATTTATTGACTTCATATCAGCATTGAAGTATTGTTAACTTTATGTAATAGTATTTGGGTTGGGGATTGGTGCATTTCCAGTTGTAGGAAGAATAGTTGTATTATGTTAGATAAAATTGTGGCCTTATTATTGTCTTTATTTGAATATTATGTATGATCTCAGGAGACGTGTGTGGGTTCAAGTTGACAACAGGTGGACTTGTGATGGTTAACGCTGAGTGTCAACTTAATTGGATTGAAGAATGCAAAGTATTGATCCTGGGTGTATCTGTAAGGTTGTTGCCAAAGGAGATGAACATTTGAGTCAGTGGGCTGGGAAAGGCAGACCCACCCTTAATCTGGGTAGGCACCATCTAATAACTGCCAGCACAGCTAGAATATAAAGCAGACAGAAAAACGTGAAAAGACCAGACTGGCCTAGTTTTCCAGCCTACATCCTTCTCCCATGCTGGATACTTCCTACCCCCGAACATCAGATCTTCAGTTTTGGGACTCTGGCTGGCTTTCCTGTAGATGAACTATTGTGGGACCTTGTGATTGTGTGAGTTAAGACTTAATAAACTCATATCTATATCTATATGTATACACACACACACACATACACACATATATACATATATAAAAACACATACACACACACACACATACACAATTAGTTCTGTCCCGGTAGAGAACTCTAACTAATATACTATTTATCTAATCTTGTATTTTTTTCATTTATTAAGCAACTATTTTTTGCTCTCTGGAGACAAAATGACAGTAATATGGACTGCCTGTCCTCTAAGGAACTCTAATTGGCCAGAGAAATAGAAAAATATGTAATTTATATTACATATATAGATCATGATAATAGAAAGTATGGGAGGAGCGTCTATATTAGACTGTGGAATCATGAAGGTTTCCTGAAAGATATAACATTGAAATAATACTGAAGACAAAGGAGATTATCTAGGCAAGTAGGAGTGTTCGATCTAATAGAAAATAGTGTGGGCTTGAAAGGCAGCATGCTCTGAAGGAAAAGGCATGAATTTTAGAGTAAGAAGGAAATGGATTAAAATCCTTTCACTTCCACCTACTATCTACGTGGAAAGGAAGCAATATTTAAATTCTATGACTATCATCATTGAAAATATGGAGATAGTGCCACCCATTGCATAGGGTCTTCTTCCACCTTACTAACCATCCTATAGCTGAGTTGGATGCCTTGGATTGTAGGGGATAGAAAAATAGCTTTCCTCTACCCTCCTACATTCTTTGGCTGAGCTACAAATTAAATTGACATAAGGCAGCTTAACTGGACAGAAACTATTCTAATAACATGTGTACCCATGTATGCATGGGAGTCTCACAAAAATATGAAACTCAAAAAAGGGACAGAATTCCCTTATTCCCCAGATTGAAGCTTATTTAGCATTCTGAGCTACAGAAAGAAATAAGGGCTTAGGGTTTCTGGGGCTGGTGAAGCCAAATTATAGAAAGGTGAGGGGAAGAAATGTATATTGAATAAAGGTTGCCTTGCTATGCAGATCAAAGTCTCTCATCTGATAAAAGTTGTCATAGAGTAACTCTCTTTCTGACACAAATACCTTTACTAATGAAAATCTCCTATATAAATGTAAATTTCCTTCATAAAAGCGGAGTTTTTCAGAGCTACTTCAGTGTCTGCAGTTTCACAAAATAACAAGCTTTAAAAAAATCAATATGGCAAAGAGGAATATTTGGGGCTGGCACTCTGGTCTCCTACAGTCATTTTTGTGTGGCATACCCTGGGCCCCAGTGGGATTTACAACCTTCCTACCTCGTACCAGATGTTGTCCCATATATACATACATACAAAGCACTCAGCCTCAATATCATGACTGATTCTCTATGTCTTTATGTTTCCACCATTACTCCATCCCCTGGTAACTTGCTGTCAATTATGCTGTCATAGAAATAGTAAATTTCTTCTATGCTTTTATTCTTCCTTCATTTAAAAAAAGACACTGATCACTTCAAAACTTTAATCTATCTCTGACTTTCTCCTCCCCAGAGTCAATTCTGTTGAAAGACATAATAGAAGTAGTAATAACAACAATACAACCAAATAATTTAATGAAGAGTTACAATAAACTAGGCCTCTCTTCAAGTATGTTGATATATATTTTATGTGCATTATCTTATATTATATTAAAAAGCAACTCATGAAATAGGCTTATGATCTTTATTTTCTGGGTGAGAGAACAGAACCTATTTCTTCCTGAATGAAAAGCCTACATAACTAACTAATAAACTAAACTCCGGAGCCACTTTCTTACTGCCCACTCATCCTTTCAAATTGTGGTTCCCAGACCAGCAGCATCAGCACCACCCACAATGTCTTAGCAAGATCAGCTCTTCAGCCTACTGAATCAAACCAGTAGGGGTGGAGCCCTAAAGTCTGTGTTTCGATGAGCTCTCCAGGTGATGCTGACACACGCTAGTTTGAAAACCTCTGATCTAGTTAACAAATGTTAAATTATTGCAAGTTAGCAAGGTATAAGACACATTTAGGAAGAGATAGATGATTCTTGGCACAATGGAAAATTAATGCCTGTCTAATGAGTGCAGTCTCTAGTCACTTCCAAGCATTTGTTGCCAGATGTTTAAAACTATCAAGAGAACTTAGAAGTCTGAACTTTTACGTGAAATATCTTGACTTCTAAATGTTGACAACATAAACAAGAGGTTATGGGAGGCCATTGTTTTGGACTGAGTTCCTTCACTAGGCCGCAAAAGACCAGACCAAATCAGAATGGAGTCATTCATGCTAGGTGACACATAATCAAACTAGCCTTTAAAATGGGATAGTTTTCTAAAGAACAAGAGATTTGCAGCAACCCATTAGAAGAGGCCCCATGGCCCCATCTAAGTAAACTGGCCTGATAAGAATGTCTCATCTGTTTTAACTCTACAAGGAAAGTACTTTGAAATGACCAATATGCTTTTTATTCCTTATTTCTGCTTCTTTCAGCTCCTTTCTGCCTATAAGGTCAATAGGCTCTGCTCAGCTCATCAGAACACCTTTCTACTTCATAGATGGAAGGCTGCCTGATTTTAACAAATTTAATTTAATGACCAAACTGGTTTTCAGGAAATTTTGTTCTTTGACAGCAACTATATATTTTTAAAATACCATCTGAACTAACATGCAGTAGACCAAACAAAATATAAACCTGGGCTGCAGTTTGCATAAGGGCAGCCAGTTTGCAACCTCTGTATTAATCCCCAAAGGCTACCTTCTCTTCCCTAAATACTGAACTCTTAAAACTCACCGAGAACCTTCTAGTCCTCACTATCTTTCTAGTTCTGTCCAAATGAAAAGCCTACGCAACTAACTACTACACTAAACTCCTGAATCACATCTTAACTGCCCACTCATCCTTTCAAATTGTGATCCCCAGACCAGCAGCATCAGTGCCACCCAGAAATTTGTTAGAACCTTTCTCTTTCTATAGTCTTCATTATCTTCTACTTTTTCTGACATTTCACATCATTGACTTCTTCCTCCTTCTTGAAAGTTTTACCTATATTCAGAAACATCTCTCTCTCCTGTTTGCCAACCAATCTCTTGAACTCTCCTTCTCTGTCATTTCCTCTTCGTCCTTTTAACTCCTGAATCAGCTGTTACTCTGAAATTCCTTTTCTTTATCACTTCTCTCAATATTCGTTACTCAATGATTCTTAATATAGCCTTTAGGAAGACATTCTTCCCAATTTCTGGTCCTACATTTTCAATTGCATGTTTGTATTTCCTCTAAAAAATCACATTGGTACCTCAAATCTGTTCTATCTAAATGTAATCATCTTTTTTTTCAGAACCCAATTTGGCTACCTGGCTCTTGGTAATTCCACTACCCAATTTCTTAAGGATGATTTATGACTCCCTCCTCCACAAAGCCTGTGCTGATCCTCTCACTTTTTACAACTGGATGGGCTCTCTCAATCTATAATGCCTTTAGGAAATATTCTTCTCCTTTACACCCTTAATAATGATTAGTCCACCTGATCTCTTTAGGAACAACCTAGAATATAAAAAAGGAAGAATAAACTTGTCATTGCTTACATATTTATCTTTTCCATTCAAGTAGATTTAAAGCCTTCAACACAATAAGTTTATTACCATTTTGACATCCTTCATAGTGCCTTAACAAAGTGAATGCACATAGATATTTATTAAGTTGTTTAATTACACAGTGTTTATACAAGTATATTCTAGATTACACAATATGTATGGACAAATATTTGCCAACTTTAAATGTATTCGCCTTTTATATACATATCAGAAAAATTTCCTATATAAAAGAATCTTACAATAAACTTAGAAAAATCTAGAACACTTTTGTACAGTAAATAAGTACTCAGTGATTTAACTGTTTGGTAGATTACTTTTTTATTTATTTATACTATTTTGCTTGAACCCAGTATTCTTTTCTTTGGAAATGAATGTCAGTACTAATGAGAATCATGTACAAAATCTGTGTCCTTGCAGGAACCAAAAGCCATATAAACTCTAAAAATTTAAGTCAAAAAAGTTAAACAGAGTTCTATGATGCCAGGTCACTGGGAAGCACTGCCCCTTCCCATCCTCTAAGAATGTGAAGGGTACAGATCAGCCTGCGTCAGATCCCAGTTGTGCTCTGGAGTAATCCAATTATATTCATATTTCCTGGGTTTCATATTTATAGAATGCCTAGCTTACTTAACTCTATACTATTCTCTTCATACAAAAGAAATGTTACAAACTACAGAGGTATGAGGTGAGGAGGAGTCTTTTGGTGGGGTTCAGAACATGCTACCCCAAAATAGGGCCATGTAGCATTGGAGAAAACAGCAGAATCAGAAAGGTCACTCTCAATTTCCCCTCACCCTGAAGCAAGTGATAAAACCTTCATTCCAGAGGAACCCTCCCTATACCCAGAGGGAAAGAACATCCTTGTGCTCAAAGACACAGAGAAGACAAGAAGAACCTGAACAGACTTTAAGCCACCTGGTTTATTACCATTAGATCATATCTCTTTTGCCAATCATACTTCTGCATGGCTATCCACTCTTCATCAAACTCAGCATAAAAATACACAGGTTTCTCTGTTTCTTTGGGTCTTCACTTCTGTGTCATGTAAAACTTATGTTAAATTAATGCATATGCATTTCTCTTGTTAATCTGTCTTTTATTATAGGGGTCTTAGCCACGAACCTAGCAATAGATAAGGAAAAGATATTACTTTTTTCCCCTACACTTTTATTTTACAGAAAACAGCATGCTACCACTTTATAGACTACTTCAGCATTACAAACAATGGATAAGTTTAAACTGAGTAGTTCTCTGCTGAAATAATAATAAACTTCATTATCTTAACCTAAAGGCCTCAGGATTCCTTGAAAAACTGGGCACAGACAAATAAAACTAGGCACAACCTAAGAGTTCAAGAGAAGAGAGTATCAGTTATCAAGAAAAGTGTCCAACTTATTTGTTGATTCAATATACATGTATTAAATTCTATTGTATGCAAAGCATTAAAGATGTTTTGGGGAAAACACAAAGAAGACAGTGTCCAAAAACAATTCAGTGTAAGAAAGGAAATAAATACATATAACAGTCACTATAAAACCATGTAGAAAGCTTTGATTATCAAAAATGAAGTACAGACAATATGCTCTGAAACTTCAACAAAGGTTCAGTTCAATAAACATTTATTAAAGGCTCACTATGCCAGTCCTTTAAGGAATGTAGAGTGAAGTGAAACAAGTATATAAACAGATCATTTCAATTCAATTTTGAAGTATTAGAACAGAATGATGTAGTTGGACAACTACATTTATCTAGTATTGTGAACCATAAGGCAAAAAGTTGTTAGAAATAAAATAGAAAAGGTAAGCAGAAGCCAGTTTAGGAGAATCTTAGACATTATGCCAAAGAATTTAGATTATCCCAAAAAATAGAGAATCAAAAAAGGGTTGAGGTGAGAAATGATGGGGAAGAGTAGAGGGGTCAAATGGGAAAACATTTTAAAAGTAAAGATCTCACAGATTTATTATTTTACATTTTTTCTTGATTTTTAAATGCATTCAAAATAACAAAGCTTATAAAAATTTTGCAGAAATAGGACAAAAAATATCAGGTACCTCTCACACACATTTCCAGTTTTATAGTTGTTTATAGTAGCTGGTCTTATGTAGTATCAGGTACTTCATTATGTCAATGTCGTTGTCATTGCAAACCTTTAAAAAGTCTGGCTGACTACTATGCAGGTATGCAAATAATAAAAAAGGTTTCTATCAACTAACATAGAATTTTTTTTCAGGATACACTGTTAAAGTAAAACAAGCAAAGTGCTAAAGAACATGGTCATCCCCTCAGTACCCATGGGGAATTGGTTCCGGAAACCTTCAAAGATACCAAAATTTGTATGCTCAAGCTCCTCATATAAAGTGAAGAAGTATTTGCATATAACCTACACATATCATCCCAGATACTTTTAAACATCTCTAGATTACTTATAATACCAAATACAATGGGAACACTATAAAAATAGTTATTGTACTGTATTTTATTTGTATTATTTTTATTGTCATACTTTTATTTTTATTGTCTTTTAATATTTTTGATTTGAGGTTGATTGTATATGTGGATGCAGAACCTGTGGCTAAGAGAAGTTCAACTGTGTCTATAATATGCTATCTTTCATGTAAGTGTAGGTGCAAAGGAAATTTTCCCCTCCCTTTCTGAAGGTTCCAGTTTGCTGAAATAAACTGATAACATGAAAAACAGTATGTAAATACATTAACATTCAAGTGTGCACAAAGTATGTATGAGCCATACAAAACTGAGACACAAAAAAGGGTGAGATGGCTAACGCTTAAATAGCACCCTCTTCATAGAGGAGAAGGAGATGAGGGAATGTAGGCAATTTTGAGAGGTAGTAAACGATTTTTAGGAGAGTTGATTGGGCCCAAGAACAGATCATCATTTGTGAATTGCTCTGTTTGGAAACTGAATGGGACCTTAAGAACAGACAATAGTTTGTGACAATCTGTCTGGGTATATAATATTCCTCAGTCTTTCTTCCTGAAATATGAGTTTACTCTTCTCTAAATAATAATATTTCAGGGAAGGTATCCAAAGCAACTATGTTCCTTCTGGAGTAGCTTCAGATAAAGAAACCAGAGAGTTTGACCCTGTGCCTGGGAAAAGACACAGAAGGTCAAAAAGTCATTGATTCTGAGACCTTTTAATTTCCTTTAATTCAAAGTACTAAGCATGTCAAAGAGCTATATTTTGGGTATCATTTTCTGAGCCCCAGCATAAGAAAGAAGGGAAAATAAAAACACGTATGTGTATCTCATTTGTCTTATGGGGGGAAAAGTTTGCCCAAGCCACCTAGGGTTCCTGGCTAAGCCTAAAAATAGGAGAAAAGCATATAAGTTTAATTCAATAAATGTTTATACATTACATGGGAGCGAGCCATCATAAGGAAATGAAAACCCAAAGACCCAAGGAAAACTGTGTATTTCAAAATAAATCTGATAAAAGCAGTGGATAGTTGTGAAGAAACATGATTGGACAAAAAGGGGTATGATCTAATGATAATAGACTGGAAGGGCAGGGGAGAGGAGACAGAACTTCAATAAGGCCCGTTTGTTCAGATTTTTCCTGTGTCTCTGTATGACATTTCTTCCCCCCTATATACAGCAGGATACTTGCCACATAAGAACCTTTAGGGTAAAAGAGAGGTCAGAGAGTGACCTTTCTGGGTTTCATGCTTGCTTTGGGGAAGAGGAGTTCTAGTTTCTATGACTCACTCAAGGAAAGAGGAATTCAGCTTTCTATGACTCAGCTTGGGGAGGAAAAATAGTGGGGAAAGGTGAATAGAAGAAGGTCAAAGAAACTCTGAGCCCCTTCCAATCTTCTTCAGTTCAAAGTACTCAGTATGACAAGGTACCATAATTTGAGGTATCATATACTGAGCCCAACACTACAAAAGTCAAGTTAGGAAGGATAAATAATGTCCCAGTTGGCAACTATCTGAGGCTGGCATTGCACAGGTGGTAAAAAGAATTTACCAAGGCAGCTGTATGTAAAGAAAAGTAGGTTTATTTGAGAAAGTAGGAAAATGCATTTCAAGAAAACAACAGGTAGGTCAGCAGGAGAGGAGCTGACTGACGGGAGAGAGAGACTTGCTGAGGATTTTATAGGATGATGTTTGTGCTGTATGCTGGAGAGGGCTTTCTCTTTTTGCTTTCCCTTGGTCCCGCCAGCCCAACTCCCCTTCCCTAATTAGGACTCCACAAATAAGGCATAACAAATAATAATAATAAAAAAAAAAAAAAGGAGAAGGGAAAGCTCTTCCTTACAGGAAAATGTCAACAAATGTGTGTGTGTAGAAGAAATGAGGCAATCAGAAAACTACCAACTGGAAGACATCATAGTAATAATTGTTTGGGAAAGAAGGTGATACACAAAATATTTACATAAATTCAAAATATCTCAAGGGGTGCCAGTGCCAGATAACTTGGCCAATTAGAAGCAGCTGCAGTCTGTGACTGTCACAGAGAGGAATGAAAACAGGAAGCGAATTCTGCACCTTCAACTGAGGTATCCAGGTTATTGCATTAGGACTGACTAGGTGGACAGCTGGACCCAGGGAGTGTGAGGAAAAGCAGAGTAGAGCAATGGCCCATGTGGAAGCAGCACAGAGCCAGGGGAACCCCCACCCCCAGCCAAGGGAGGTGGTGAGTGATTATGCACCCCCATTTGGGAAACCATGGTTTCCCCATGGATCTTTGCAAACTGTAGATCAGGAGATCCCCTCATGAGCCATTGACACTAGGGCCTTGGATCCGAAGCAGAGAGCTGTGTGGAGTCTCCACATAATGGCCACTGGGGCATGCACGGAGACCCAGGAGTTTTGTATACTCTGGCCCTGGGAATTCCAGTGAAGTGGAAGATCCATCCATGCATTCCGCTCAGAAGCGGGCTCAATCCAGGGAGTTAAGTGGCTTCATTCTGTGGGCCCCACTCCCACAGCACCTCACAAGTTAAGACCCACTGGCTTGGAATCCCAGCCAGCCAGTGGCAGCAGGCTGGAGACTGCCTGAAACAGACCAAGTTCCTGGGGGGAAGGGCAGTCACCATCTCTGCAGTTAGAGTGGGCCATTCTACCCTGCCGGCTCCAGGGAGTCCAGGCTGTCTGGACTGGAAGGAGTTCCCTACAATACAGCATAGCTGCCATGTCAGATCATGGTCAGACTGCTTCTTTAAGTGATCCCCACCTCCTCAGTGGGTGGGGCCTCCCTGTGGAAATTACAGCAACTTCAGCCAAGTTTTTCAGACAGAACTCTGATCTCTCCCTAGGACGAAGCCCCAGGGGAAAGTGGCCGCTGTCCCTGTGGTTCAGCTGGCTTAGATGTTCCAACCTGCTGGCACTGGAGAGTCTGGGCATTCTGGATGAGGGGGTTGCCCCTAGTGCAGCACACCTGCTTTGCTAAGGGGCAGCCATACTGCTTGTTTAAGTGGGTTCCTGAATCCCTTCCTCTGGACTAGGTGAGAGTCTTACAGCAATTGCATAAGAAGTGAAATAATAACAAACAGCCTTTCATACCACAGCACATCAAATTAGAACTCAAGATTAAGAAACTTATTTAAAACCACACGACTACATGGAAATTGAACAACCTGCTCCTGAATGACACTTTGGTAAATAAAGACATTAAGGTAGAAATCAAGAAGTTCTTTGAAACTAATGAGAACAAAAGACAAAGTATCAGAATTTCTAGGAAAAAAACTAAAGCAGTGTTAAGAGGGAAATTGATAGCACTAAATGCCCACATTAAAAAGCTAGAAAGATCTCAAATTAACAACCTAACATCACAACTAGAAGAACTACAGAACCAAGAGCAAACGAACCCCAAAGTTAGCAGAAGAGAAGAAATAACCAAAATCAGAGCGGAACTGAAGGAGATAGAGACATGAAAAACCCTTCAAAAAAATCAACAAATCCAGGAGCTGATTTTTTGAAACACCTAATAAAATAGATAGACACTAGCTATACTAATAAAGAAGAAAAGAGAGGAGAGTAAAATAGACACACTCAGAAATAAGGGGCATATCACCACTGACCCCACAGAAATACAAGCAACCAAGAGAAAACTATAATAAACACCTCTATGCACATAAATTAGAAAATCTAGAAGAAATTGATAAATTCCTGGACATGTACATTCTCCCAAGACAGAACCAGGAAAAAATTGAAGCCCTGAATAGACCAATAACAAGTTCTGAAATTAAGGAAGCAATAAATAGCCTAGCAACCAAAAAAAGCCCAGGACCAGATAAATTTACAGCTGAATTATATCAGAGGTACAAACAAAACCTGGTACCATTTCTACTGAAACTATTCCAAACAATTGAAAGGAAGGGCTCTTCCCTAACTAATTTTATGAGGTTAGCGTCATCCTAATACCAAAATCTGACAGAGATACAACAAAAAGAAAACTTCAGGCCAATATTCCTGATGAACATCGATGCAAAAATCCTCAATAAAATACTGGCAAACTGAATCCAGCAACACATCAAAAAGCTTATCTACCATGACCCGACCAAGTTGGCTTCATTCCCAGGACACAAGGTTGGTTCAACATATGCAAATCAATAAATGTGATTCATCACATAAACAGAACTAAAGAAAAAAACCACATGATTATCTCAATAGACTCCAAAAAAGCCTTCAATAATATTCAACATCCCTTTATGTTAAAAACTCTCTATAAACTAGATATTGAAGGAACATACCTCAACATAAGAGCCATACATGACAAACCCACAGCCAATATTACTTCCAGCAAAAGCTGGAAGTAGTCCCCTTGAAAACTGGCACAAGACAAGGATGCTCTCTCTCACCACTCCTACTCAATATAGTATTAGAAGTTCTGGCCAGGGCAAGCAGGCAACAGAAGGAAATAAAGAATATTCAAATAGGAAGAGAGAAAGTCAAATTATCTTTCTTTGAAGATGACATAATTATATTTCTAGAAAACCCTGTCATCTCCACCCAAAAGCTTCTTAAGCTGATAAGCAATTTCAGCGAAGTCCCAGCATACAAAATCAATGTGCAAATATCACTAGCATTCCTTTACACTAACAACAGGTAAGCAGAGAGCCAAATCACGAATGAACTCCCATTCACAATTGTCACAAAGGGAATAAAATACCTAGGAATATAGCTAACAAATGAAATGAAGAACTTCTTCAAGGAGAACTGCAAATCACTGCTCAAGGAAATCAGAGAGGACACAAACAAATGAAGAAACATTCCATGCTCATGGACAGGAAGAACTGATGTTGTGAAAATGGCCATACTGCCCACAGTAACTTATAGATTCAATGCTATTCCCAATAAACTACTATTGACATTCTTCACAGAATTAGAAGTAACTATTTTAAAATTCATATGGAACCAAAAAAGAGCCTGGATAAGCAACACAATCCTAAGCAAAAAGAACTAAGTTGGAGACATCACCAAATGACCTCGAACTATACTACAGGGCTACAGTAACCAAAACAGCATGGTACCCATACAAAAAAAAGACACACAGAGCAATGGAACAGAATAGAGAACTCAGAATAAGACAGCACATCTGCAACCATCTGATCTTCGACAAACCTGATAAAAATAAGTAATGGGGAAAGGTTTCCCTATTTAACAAATGGTGCTAGAACTGGCTAGCCATATGAAAAAAACTGAAACTGGACCCTTTCCTTACACAATATACAAATTTAACTCAAGATGGATTAAAGAGTTAAATATAAAACTCAAAACGATGAAAACCCTAGAAGAAAATCTAGACAGTACCATTTAAGACATAGGTATCGGCAAAGATTTCTTAACAAAAATGCCAAAAGCAATTGCAACAAAAGCAAAAATCGACAAATGAGATCTAACTAAACAGCTTCTGTGTAGCAAAAGAAACTATCATCAGAATGAACAGACAACCTACAAGTGGGAGAAAATTTTTGCCAGCCATCCAACTAACAAAGGTCTAATATCTAAAGTTTGCATGGAATTTAAACGAATTTACAAGAAAAAACAACTTAATTAAAAAGTAGGCAAAGGATATGAGCAGACACTTCTCAAAAGAAGGCATTTGTGCAGCCAACAAATATATGAAAAGAAGCTCAACATCACTGATCATTAGAGAAATGCAAATCAAAACCACAATGATATACCATCTCACACCAGTCAGAATGGCGATTATTAAAAAGTCAAGAAACACCAGATGCTGACTTGGTTGTGGAGAAAACGGAATGCTTTACACTGTTGGTGGAAGTGTAAATTTGTTCAACCATTGTGAAAGACAGTGCGGCAATTCCTCAAATATCTAGAAGCAGAAATGTCATTTGACCCAGCAATTCCATTACTGAGTATATACCCAAAGGAATATAAATAATTCTATTATAGAGATACATGCACATGTATATTCACTACAACACTATTCACAATAGCAAAGACATGGAACCAGCCCAAATACTGCTCTGTGATAGAATGAATAAAGAAAATGTGGTGTGTGTGTGTGTGTATGTGTGTGTGTGTGTGTGTGTGTGTGTGTGTGTATCATGGAATACTATGCAGCCATAAAAAGAAACAAGATCATGTCCTTTGCAGGGACATGGATAGAGTTGAAAGCTATTATCCTCAGCAAACTAACACAGGAACAGAAAACCAAACACCTCATGTTCTCACTTATAAATGGGAGCTGAATGATGAGAACACATGGACACATGCAGGGGAACAACACACACTGGGGCCTTTCAGGAGGTTGCAGGGTGAGGGAGAGCATCGGGAAGAATAGCTAATGGATACTGGGCTTGATACCTAGGTGATGGGTTGACCTGGGCAGCAAATCACCATGGTACACTTTTACCTATGTAACAAACCTACACATCCTACACATGTACCTTGGAATTTAAATGTTGAAGAAAAAAAAAATAGTGTCTCTTATGAGATTCTTATTAACTACTAAAAGAAAATAGTAACTTTACAGTAGATAATCTGGAAGCTACCTTAACCAAGTGAACAACGCATAATCAGTAATTTAACAAATACATATTTTAGATACCTTCTCAAATCATGTAATGAGAAGGATATATCCCTTTGGTAGGACTTCTGCCAAAAATGTATAACTTGAATTTAATCATAAGGAAATACCAGAAAAAAAATTAAAGGCTATTTTACAAAACAAATGTCTTATATTTGGGGGGAAAAAGAAATTCAAGGTCTTGAAAGACAAAGGTAGACTGAGAAATATTCTTCATTAAAGGTGACTAAAAAGACATGAAAACTAAATGCAATATATAACACCAGATCAGAGCCTGGACCAGCAAAATTTTTTTTCTCTTTTTTATAATAAAGACTTTTAGTGGAACATTTAACAAAATTTTAATAAGATCTACAGAATACATATTTAGACCAATGCTAAATTCCTAGTTTTTATCATTGTACCTTGGTTATATAAAAGAATATACTTGGTTTTAGAAAATACATAGTGAAGTATTTAGGGACAAAAGGCAAATTGCTCTTTAACCACACCCCCAGAAAAGTATGCATGTGTTTGTGCTTAAAGAGAATAACACAAATACAGTAAATGTTAACTTTGGAGAATCTGAGTAAAAGTTATACAGGTTATTTTTGACTATTTTTATAACTTTTCTTTGTTTTAGATTATTTATAAATAGTTTTTAAAAGGAATCTACAGATCCAAAAATCCAAACTGTTTGAAGTATTATATTAAAACTATAGCAAAATTAGTAATCAGAATGTAACTATGTCCAATGTGAATATAATAAAAGAGAATGAAAGAGATCTTAAATAAACATAAAATGCTCAGAGATAGAAGAAAATATAACATCAATTTTTTTAAAGCCAAACAAATTATGTTGGAAAACAGGAAGAGAGGGAACAAGAAGAACAAGACAGATATAACAAAGGGCCATTAAAAATGGAATAAAAAATAGTCATTGAAACAAAAATTAATAGATATTATATACCATAGACTAACCATATGCAGAAAAATTGAGAAGACAGCACAAGAAATACCCTCAGAACACAGCACTGAAAGGCTGAGATCTAAAATACTGAAAGAGCTGTACAAAGACATGAAGAATAGATTGAGAGGGTCCAATATACATCTTCTCAGAGTACCATAAAAGGAGGATGAAGAGAATGCTAAAAAAGCAATATTTGAATAAATACAGCTGAGAATTTTCCAGGATTCCAAAAAGAGATGAGTCCACTGATAGAAAAAGCTTTAAGAGCTAGCGTACATACATACAATTAAACATGCACTCAGACACACAGGAGTAAAGCTGAAAATCATCAGGAATAAAAAGGAAATCTTAGGAGCTACAATACAAAACAATTTACAGAAAAACAGCTGAATTAAGCAGAGAAACCAAAAGGTAATAGAATATATGTTCACAGTGCCACAAGAAAACAACGGTTGCCCTATAAGCTTATAGCTAGCTAAATTATCATGCAAAAGGGACAATGCAAGCATACAAATCTTAAGATAATTTAACAATAAATATTCTCACAACAATAATTACTAAAGGATGTACTTCAGCAAAAAGAAAAATAAACTCAGAGGAATGTCAAAGTATAAGGATAAATAGTGAGCAAAGAAAGTAATAAAATATATCATAAGTCAAATATGTAGTATTTTATGGATATGAAAGATTGGAGTATTCAATGAGTTATTAAAATCCATCAAGGTCCTTGTCATATTTGAGAAAGATAAATATAACTTTAGATTTCTTAGAATAATTTATAGGTTATTATATATGCCAAAAAAATAACCAATAAAAGAACAGAAGACAATCAGATGTTTCCAACCAGCAGAGGAAAAAATAAGAAGAAAATATAGAAACATTTTCAGTACAACAGGAGGTAGAAATGGGTGGGTGAAGGAGAAAGGAAAAGGATGGTCAATGAACAATGTCCTTAAATGGCAGAATAAGTCTAAAGACATTGGGAGCCACAATAATGCAAATGAACTAAACGTATCTATTTAAGATAGCAAACTGAACAACGTAAATGTTAATAATGGTAGTTAATACTTACTGACTATTCTCTAAGTGCTTTACAGAGATTAACACACTGAGTCATCACGATGGCCTATAAGGTTTGTACTATTATTGCACCATTATTATGGATAAGCATATTGAGATTTAAAGAAATTTAGCAAATTATCCAAGGACACATAGTTAGTAGGTGGCTGTGATTTACACCAGGTAGTCTTACTCCAGAGTTTAACCTTTGTGACCATTCTATTCTGCTAAAACTCAATACAGTCATATGATCCAAAGTTATGTATTTATTAAAGATTATACTCTGGAAGAAGCTTTATGGATGTAAAAATGCCAGCAGGATTATTTTAAGTGAAAAAAGTATGTTATAAAAAGCATATATATGAATACTATCCAAAGTTTGATTAAACACACACACACACACACACACACAGCACATATACATACTGAGAAAAAAATCCACCAGAGAACAGTTGTAATTACTTCTAAATCTTGTGATAGTAGGTGACACTTACTCTGTTCCTTATATATTTCTGTATTTTCTGCAGTGAATAACTGTATGTTATTTTGTTAAACATGTTTTAATGAGACTTGTACAGTGCCTAGCACATTAATAATCAAGGAAGAGAGGGCAAATCACAAAGTCCTTTCATTAACTAAAGTTGAGTGGAAGCTACAGAACCAAGGATGTTGTGTTATCTTACTAGCAGAAGCTCAGATCCTAGGGACAAATAAACTGCATACTTAATTAAAAGATTCAGCAAAGAGATAAAATCCTAACAAGCTGCCCTTTTGTGTTAGTTTCAGGATCTGATTTTGGAATCCCACCTAAATTGTGACTTCAAAAGAAACCTGAAAAAAACTTTAGCTGTAGAAACGCATTAAATAGAACATAGAGTCCAGGAATGTCAGAGCTGCAAATGTACTTATGGAGATTGCCACCTACAGACTAAATCTCTCACTTATACATCAGGGGAAAAGATCCACAAAAGCAAAGAGACTTGTCCAAGTTTACATAGACTTTCATAGCTGAACCCAGACTGGAACTCAGTTTTTCTATCTTGGATAAAGCAACTGAGGTTTCTGATGTTGAATTACTTACCCAAAATTACACAGCTACCAAAAGGTAGAGCCAGTATTCTAATTTGGTTTAACAGGATTCCAAAATCCATTCTGTTCCTGAATTATAATCAAATAGACAATTTTTCAATTATTCATAGAAATCTTATTTAATCAACAAATCTATCAATTGTTTATTATTCTTCAAGAATATGAAATTATTTAATATTATTCAATAATTTTTATTCACCTAGCACTTCCATTTTACTAGCACTAAAGAAGTAATTTATCTCTTCTTTCAGCCTTCTTTTTCCTGTTACTTGAATCTCTCTCTCTCCCCATATACAGTATATGTATATATATGTATATGTATATATGTGTATGTATACATGTGTGTGTGTATATGTATATGGAGAGAGAGAGAGAATCCATCACCTCAAGCATTTATCCTTTGTGTTACAAACAATCCACTTACACCCTTTTATTTATTTTACAATGTATAATTAAATTAGAAAATATATATTTTTAAGTTACTGTGAATTGGAGATGGAGTTTTTTTTAAGAATTTTCCCTGTGACCTCTCTCCTTTTTAATTTTCTATGACTTACTCTCTGAAAAGCCCAATACTTTTAGAAAGCAGGTGTCATGTCATATAATTGCAGTTCTCCTTTTAGAATTTAATTTTGTTCAGTCCCCTTGTTATTTTTTCCCTGTCAACACTACCAATAGTTGCACTCACAAATAGGCAGTAACCCTTGCCTGCATGCCTAGTGCTGTTTTCCTGTATTCATTTTGCTTCTGATTTAACACATGTTTGTATTAAGAATGTACTTGTAGCACAGCCACTTTCTACATGAAAGGAGAATTTTGTTGTGGTGATGAATACTGTTTTCCAGTAGATAAAATAATTTCTAAATATCCTATTAGCTTGATATTTTTAACCAGGCTTCATCCCAGATGAAAGATCCTAACTGAATGTAGCAGGAGATCATCTTCCCTTCCAGGCTTCCAGGAAATGCCCTCTTCACTGTCAATTATTTATATTGTGAGCATCCAGGCAAGGAGACTGCATAGCATTCTGCTTTTGCATTTTTCATATTTGCCTCACCTTTGTGATGTGGAAATTGTATGGTAATGAAGTACACATTCATCTAATGAGTGAAAAATAAATAGTTTTCATTTTTTGAATACATTGTGGTAGTTGGGGTTAGATATGATGGAATTAATGTTTTGTCTCTAATGTCTTAGGACCTAGTGTAGGACTGTTTATTCTAAGTTCTCTGCCTATGTTATCCCAATTTATTCTTCACAAATATCTTACAAAGGAACTATCAACCCATTTTAACATGAGGCTTAGAGTAGTTAAGTAACTTGCCTGAGGTTGCATAGCTAAGACATGATGGAGTCTGAATGTAAGACCAAGTTGTCCTTGCGCTCTTTACACTGAAACACACTTCTCTTCACAATCTAAACATGTTAACGTGATCAAGTGGAGAAAAAGAATGAAATAAGAAGTATACTCTTTATTCAGCCTGACACATTTCAATTGGCAAATACTAAATCAGTGAGTTGTTCTAGAATTGAACCACGTACACTATAATTTTTATTTAAGAAACACAAACTGCTTTTTAAAAAGCAATGAAAGGCTTTAAAAATGTATCAGTTTTCTAACATAATTTGTCTGTGTGTGTGAGCAAGTGTGGGAAAAAAGAGAAAGAAAGAGAAATGCGGGGGGCGGACTTAAGGGCATGCCTGTGTGAACACACATGTTCAGCTATTATTCTTAAGTGGAAATCACTCCCAAGCAACATATTCAGAAACTCAGCTGGGATATAGAAGGGTAGGAAGCCACAGAAAAACATTTAGAAAATTACTAGCAAAGTAAAAATCCTGGTGATTAAAAACAAAAAGAAAAAAAAAAGGGGGGTTGGGGGAGGGAGGCACAAAAGACACTTGAAACCAGTGCATCAAGTTACCATGGCAACTACAGTATGTGGGTTGAGATTTATATGACTCCATTGTTCCAGCAGAGAAATTCTAAATGACACCCTAGTGGCCTGACAGAGTCGATGCATCTCCCAGAATGCTCCGGCTTATTACTCAAGAGTGCTTTAGGCACAGAGAAAGAACAGGATCACAGTAACTTTGTCAGTTCCAGCCTCCCTAAGACACTTGTTTCTTCAGTCTGGAAGCAAAATACTCTCAATTTCTGGAGCCAGTCCTGACCAAGCTTAGCATAATATTAGCATTCTTATATTTACCTGTGGTTGAGGATAGCATTTACCTTACTGTCTGAAGTACATGATCCAGTATGACTGGAATCAGCTCTGGGTGCCTAAATCCCTCTTTGTTTTTCTGCTGTAACAGCAGTCTGCCTGATTCCCAGGCAACTTAGCTAAGGTTCTAAAATTCTGACTAATCATTACCATTGTTAATTAACACCATCAGTACAACAATCTAGTATTCATAACAAATATTTGTTGAAAATATGTTATATTACCTCTAATACTAATTAACAAGCCCCAAAGTAGTTATTATCTATAGATGCTCATGTTTTTATTACTCTGTTACACATGAATGACAAACTGAGGCTAAGAAAAGTTAAGTGACCAGGGTCTGAAAACAGAGCCAAAAGTTGATTTCAGAAATGACAACAAAGCCTTTGCCGGGGGGATTTATCTGATTACATAAAATCTTGGCTATGGTTGGGTCCAGGTCCACCATTGTAACACAGACACTAACAGAAATATAAGACACACAGAATATTATGGCTTGGTGCTGTTGTACCCCATTTACTGCATGGGCAGGCTAAGATAGCAGGGACAGCAACTCCAGTCCAAATTAGCCATGCTCCTATTACCTCTGAATATTAGATCACCAGTTGAGAAAAGAGGCTGCCCTATTTCTAGGCTCATTATCTTAGCTGGAACTCCATCCGTTTCTTGCTTCTCACTCTTTCTCACTGACCCTCAATGGAAAGAAAAAATAAAAAAGGAGAAGGCAATTAAGATGTTTTAAGCATCTATTATGTGCTCGGCACACTATTTGAATGTTATCTCATTAAATTCCTACCAAAAAATCTATAGGTTAATTCTTTTCCTTCCTATTTTACATATATGACAACTAAGAATCAGCAGATAAATAATTTCCAAGGGTTACACAGTAATTATTAGAGTCTAAGTTTCTTTGACCCTAGTTCCTTGCCTTGTGTCCCTTATCCCTTGGCATTCCTCTCAACATAGCTTGTCCAAATTAGAATTATCTTTAGAGCTGGAAGGGACCAGAGTATGATCAATTATAAGAGATGTAATTAGTCAATATGAACGTACTATTAAAAGTAATCAAAATAGAGAAAACAGTAGGAGTTAGCTGAATAAATTAAAACAAATTTATGCAAAGCCTTATATCCTCCAATATCTAATTCTAGACAAGGGGATTTTTTTATAAAAGAGATTTTCCTTTTTTTTTTTTTTAGGAACAGGTGTGCATAGATTAGGAATTTCTATTATGCCAAGGTTTCATACATTGCAATAAATGAGCTCCCATTTTGTAGAGAGGCAAGATAGTTAATAAGCAAACTAGTAATGGCAGCTTTTGGTGTGACTATTTCCTGATACCACCAAGCAGTTTCCCCCAAGAAGACTAGTTGAAGGCATGCTTGGAGATATAACTGTTATTCAAACTGCCTATTTCCCTCATTTGGTACAGTAAAGGTTAGTTTCTTTCTTCAGAGTGGAATTACGTAACCATTAGCCATCTTCCATGTCATAGAGGTAATACTATTAGGGCATAAATTAATACATATAATTAAAATTTTAATATAAACTTGTACAGTATTAGAATTTAGACCACCATTTTTCATGTTACACTTCTGTAATATGAGCTTCTTTGGAAAAAAAATAAAAGCAAATTACCAGTTTCCCGTAGAACAAAATGTGAATAGAATAAATTTAACAACTATACTGTGTTATCATAGCAACCAATTAAAAAAAAAAAACTGATGTGATAAAAAAAATGACACAAGAGAACGAATGTATCAAGTTGTTATGGCAACTGGGGAACGTGGGTTGAAATTTATGTATCTAGAAGTCAAGAGAATATTCTAAGCAACTAAAATAAACATTTGCTTATTAAAACATCCCCCAAATAGTACTTATCTATAAGCATTGAAGTGTTTTCATTATTTTGTCTGCTTTTTCTTTTATTTCCAATGGATGATTTTATATTGTGAGCATTTGTATTTTCAGTTCAGCTTACTTTTTGGCAACAGATACACCAAGATGTAGTTTGGTTTGCAGAAAATGGTAC
Source organism: Macaca mulatta (assembly GCF_049350105.2). Lineage (NCBI taxonomy): Eukaryota > Metazoa > Chordata > Mammalia > Primates > Cercopithecidae > Macaca > Macaca mulatta. Next base: position 85,734,335 of record NC_133419.1, read on the forward strand.
AAAAGCCAGTTTCAAAATAGCATCCTCAATCATGTTTTACCCTTTCACTCTTCTTTTAACAAAATGTCTATTCTATCTGCTTTTTCTTCATCAAGAAGCTCCTGCTTACTTGATCAATCAAATTCATTATGTTCTCTTTACCTGATTTTGGATGTCTTCCCCTTAGACAGGATATGGGTTGAAGAATTATATAATAAATTTGGATATTTAGGAAGTCTTCTAATATTTTATGCACGCACACTTTTCTTTTAGTACCATAACTGGTTGTTTGGACTAAATGTTCTAATGGCATCTGCAGTTTCTACATAACTTTGCTCATGCTCATGTAGAATATCTCATTGTGAGAGCAGGAAAGGTGAGATTCTCTCATGAATTCATGCATTTTTGTAAAACCTTTTCCCACTGCCACTCATACTCTTTTTTCCATCCTTCTGTCTGCTTGGCTGATTTTTAATCATAACTTTCCACTGTCTACCCATTTGAGCTAAGCGTCCCTCACCTTTGTCCTCATACCACCCTCTGCATACTTATAGCTAAGTGCCATCATCCTCATCAAAATCAATATAATTAACATAATCATTATCACATAGATTACATATTAAGTATTATTTATGTGCTAGTGACTGCTAACTACTTCCCAAATATCATTTTGTTTAATCTTCACAAAGCCATATAAAGTAGATATAATTACCACCACTTCTCCATTTCATAGATAAGGAAAAACTGAGGCCTAGAGCTTGTCACTTGATTTAGGTCACATACTAAGTCAGTTACAGCCAAGAGATTTTAATCCATGTCAGTAAAATACCAAAGCTCATTTCTTTATCATTTAGTCACTAAAATTTTTTCTTTAGTTTATTTTGACATTAAACTGAACTTTTTGAGAATTTCCATGTGCCTACACCATAGATTATCTGAACACATATCTTATCTCTGGTGTCTCCTGCACTGTTAAATAGAAACATAATATGAACCACAGTTGTGAGCCATAGCAAAATTTTATATTTTCTAGTAGCTGTATTAAAAAAGTAAAAAGAAACAAGTAAAATTAATTTAAATAATATATTTCATTTAACTCAGTATATGCAAACTATTATCATTTCTACACGTAATCAACATATAATTATTAATGAAATATTTTACATTTCTTTTTTAGTACTAAGTCTTTGAAATCTGTTGCATATTTTATATGTATCCAACATCTCAATTTAGACATGCAGCTTTAGTGGCTACCATATTGGACAGAGCAGCTTTAACTCATGCCTGATAAGTAGATATGTAAAGAATGTTCAATACAAGTTTTGTGGAATGAATAAATAAATGGGCAAATACATAGAAATAGAGAATTTTAGATTTGCATTCATAGGATGACCCAATTTACCTCTATGGAACTTTCAAAAGTTTGTTTATGAGGAAGCTAAAAGTGGCTATTTTAAGACAGAACATAGATACATAGCAGTGTATTCATGTTGTGATAATTCCAGGATTACTGCCACATCCTGACCTATCATGGAGAATTACCTGCCCAGACACTTGTGTATGCTGAAATCCATAGCAGTGAATCATCAGTCAGCTAAAAAAGCCTCCCATTTTTAGACCATGGGTTTCCCATTCTTAGGCTTGGGTGTCAAGTTACAATTCATCATATATTTCATTTTAAAAACTCCTTTAGATCATTTTAATCAATGGCTATTAACAGTAGGTTAAGAATATACATTTTAAATCAAATTAAATCAGCCCATATTTATAATGAATAAAGTATATCTCAAAGTATCCCCCTTAAATAATATTTTCATATTAAAGCAGGATGTTTTAAACCCCTGGATGTGCTGACACTACATTGAATATTACTGGTAGAAATAATCAACATTTTAAAAATCCATTTACATAACAGATATACTGAACATTGTAGTATCTGTGGAGTCAAAAAACCAACCTTGAGATCACACCTTGGTGGCAATATTGAATATTACTAAAACTGTTCCAGGGGAACATCTATAGAATAAAACTGGCAATTGCTAAGATTTTATATAATAAAATTATTCTTGACTAAAAATAAACTGAAGAAAAACATCGGGGAATGAGAACATGGTGATTACTCTAGAAAACTTTAAAAAATTATTCAGAATATCTATGTGAAAAGCCGAAGGGGGAGAAAAGAACAAATAAAAATATGGCTGTCATGACCGAATGGCTCATTGCTTATTAGGATGGGACCCACTGACTTATCTTACAAGGAAACTGCCAATTCTGCTCTTCATGTTATTCATTTAAGTTGAGTACTAACTGTAATAGACATGATTAAAAATATATCGAATTGGAAAACCAAGGATAAAAACTAGACAAAATTACTAAAATAACAATTTCAGGACTCTGGGAACTGACCAAAAGTGTACAACAAATTGAGAAATGTTTATTCATGAAAAACTACTCAACCACAGGTAAGATAGTGGAAATTAGTGTCAGCGTTTGACTGGGCATGCTCCCATCTCCACTCTATCCAGCTCAGTTTGCTAGTTCTATTAGGATGGGAAAAGTCATAAGAACCAGTATCTTTGCAGCCTAATGGAACTCGCTTGATTTGGAGTGGAACATGAGAAAAAAATCCACACTCAGTGGCATTGGCAGTAACAGTAACAGTCTCGGTGGTAAGCAAAAGGTAAAAACAGTGGCTCCACTGAACTTCGGTTGTAGTGCTGGTTGGGGCATGCAAAACATCAGCAGACTAATCGGTAGTTGAACAGGAAGATCCATGAAATGAGACAGCCATAAAGGCCCTTGATAAGCTATTCACACCACCCTGCTGATGGGAAAGTCTTAAAACTGTTCCGGAGAGATTAGAGAAGGCCTTAGTCTCTCTATATATCCCTGGCTGAATATAATCCACAAGTGCAGAGGAGACATGGGAATAGAGGACCTAAAGAGAGTAAAAGTTGACAATGGCTTGTAAACTACTTGAACTATGAATGGAATCCCCAAACCCAACACAGATCCATCAGTAGAGGGTGGAAGCTTTGCTGATTTAAGATATTTAGGCACAAACTCTAATCAAATATTGGCTGACCACTAAGCTATGCTGACATAGGGGTGACCCACAGAAAGCCAGGATTTAATACAAAAGTGAATATTAAAATCCTACAGGGAAAGAAATTACACAGATTGAATGCAGGAGAGTTGTAAACAAACAAAACACAAGCAATAACATCATTCCCATCAGAGTGGGAGGCAGAATCTAGATTTGCTATAATCTGATATCTAAAATGTCCAGTTTTTTAAAAAAGAGACATGCAAAGAAACATGAAAGTGTGACCCATGCTCAAGAGAAAAGTAGTCAATAGAAACTCTCTCTTAGTGAATACACACTAGACCTAACAATGACTTTAAAGTGAATATTACAAATATATTCTAAGAATTAAAACCCATTTTTAAAAAACTAAAGTATGACTATAATGACTCAACTAACAGAAAATCTCAATAAAAATGAATTGTTTTAAAAATTTAAGTGGAAACTCTGAAGTATAACATTTAATAACTGAAATTTAAAACTCACTAGAGAGACTCAACAGTAGTTCTGAAATGTCAGAAGAAAATATCAGTAAACTTGAAGACTAGAAATGATCTAACCTGAAGAACAAAGAGAAAAAAATGAAGAAAAATTAACAGAGCCTTGGAGACCTCTAGGACAACATCAAACATACCAACACAAGTAATGGGAGTCCCAAAAGGTGAAAACATTGGGAAACAGGCAGTAAAAATAAGCCCCAGGCTTTTCAAATTTGATAAAAAACTACTAAGCTATAGATCCATGAAACTCAACAAAACCAGAATAGAAAAAACACAAAGCAATATCCATCTAAATACATCATAGAAAAACTGTTGAAAGAAAAAGAAATTTTTTAAAGCAGGAAGATAAAAAAAATTACTCATTAAGTAGAGAGAAACAGCAATATGATTAATGGTTGACTTCCCATAAGAAAGAATGGTGGCTAAAAGACAGTGGAATTACATATCAAAGTGCTTCAAGTTAGAAACAAAACAAAACCTGTCAACCAAAACTTCCTCAGGAAAATAATTCTTCAAAAAGGAAGCAAAATAAAGTCATTCCTAGATGAACAAAAATAAAAAAAAAAATTCATTCCCAGGAGACCTAAAAAACTGGAAAGAACATTTGTCCATCAGTGGCTAAATAGTTATACAAACTGTGGTGTAGCTATTCAATGGAATGCTACTTGGCAATATAAAACAACACACTATTGATACACATGACAACTTGAATGTATCTCAGTGGCATTATGCTAAGTGAAAGAAGCTAGTCCCAAAAGATTATATAGTGTATACTTCCATTTACATATTTTTCAAAAACACAAAACTATAGCAATGAGGAAGAGATCAGTGGTTGCCATAGGCTAGATGTAGATGGAGAAGGTGATTATAGAGAGTTAACAAAAGGAAGGAGGTTTTGAGGAATTAAAATTTTCTTATATCTTGATTATGATGATGATTACATGTGTTAAAATTCATAGACCCATGTACCAAAAGTCATCTTTACTTTATAATAATTGGAATAAAATAAAATGAAACAAAGAAAACCCACATAGTTGAACCCTACACTCACAATGAATGTATTTTTTTTCCCTTAGAGACAGGGTCTCACTCTCACCCAGACTGGAGTACAGCAGTGTGATCATAGCTCGCTGCAGTCTTAAACTCCTGGGCTCAAGAGAGTCTTGCACCTCAGCTCCCTGAGTAGCTAGGACAACAGATGTAAGCCACCTTGACTGGAGGATTTATCTTATAATATATAAATTATACTTCAATAAAGCTATAAATAAAAGTTACTGTGAAACTAAACCTAATTCAGGCAGGACTTCTAACGCTTTAGACCCTTCAGGAATGAAAGTTTGTTCATCCTAGCAAAGGATCATGAATAGTTAAGGTACTCAAATATATGTATTCAGTATAGAAAATTTCACAAAAACAATTGAGTTGATTTAATAGAATTTACCTCCCAAAACACTCCTTGAACCAAATTACTGGTATAGTTTTCTTAAAAGTATTCACAATCATACATATTGTTTAAACATTCTCAGGGTCAGAATGGCTAGGACTAAACTAAGCTCCTGAGCCAAAATGGTATATCACATATTAGAATCTCTGGAAGACAACTAAAGCAGTATTAAGAGGAAAGTTTATAGTAGTAAACACCTACATCAAAAAGTTAGGAAGATCTAAAATCAACAACCTAACATCACGCTTAAAGGAGCTAAAAAAAAAAAAAAAAAAAGAACAAATCAACTCCAAAGCTAGCAGAAGAAAAGCAAATAACCAAGATAAGCTACACTGAATGAAATTGAGATGTAAAATTCATTTGAAAAAAAAAATCAATGAAATCAAAAGTTGGTTTTCTGAAAAAATAAACAAGATTGATAGATTGCTAGTTAGATTAATAAAGAAAAAGAGAAGATCCAAATAAACACAATCAGAAATAACAAAGGTGATATTACCATGAACCCTATAGAAATATAAAAGCTCTATTATGAACGCCCATATGCACATAAATTAGAAACCCTAAAAGAAAAATGTTTGACATCACTAATCATTAGAGAAATTCAAATCAAAACCACAATGAAATACCATCTTACACTGGTCAAAATGGCTATTATTAAAAATTCAGAAAATGACAGATGTTGGTGATGTTGTGAAGAAAAGGGACAATTATACACTGCTGGTGGGAATGTAAAGTAGTTCAGCCACTGTGGAAAGTACTCTGGAGATTTCTCAAAGAACTTAAAACAACACTACCATTCAACCCAGCAATCTCGTTACTGTTATTACTGGGTACATACCCAGATGAATATAAATCATTCTACCAAAAAGACACCTGCACTCATATGCTCATTGCTGCACTATTCACAATAGCAAAGATATGGAATCAATCTGGGTGATGAAATCATTTGTATATATGCACACGTGCACACACACACACACAAACTTGGATATATTCCCAAAGAAAAACAACAACAAAATGGTGTATGGTGTATCATAACTTTCTGTACTCTTTGCTAAGACTTTTTGGACCCAGCAGTAATGGAAGGAAATAACAGAAGTTAAATTCTCTACCTCTTTTTTAAGCAAAACTATGCAATCAATTTCACTCCCACCACACACCACACACACATACACACACCCACACACACACATTATTCCCCCACTTCATCCCCCACTAGGCTCCAATGGCCACAAAACTCAGGATCTATAGAATGCAAGGAAAAAAAAAGTCCTGGCTAGGTTGAAAAAATTCACTGACATGCTCTCAGAGGAATTCATGCTAAGAAAATCCATATGCCATCACTAATTTTCAGGGTATGGAAATGGCTTTCTCAAAAATGTTATAGGGAACCTTTGGAGTATGACAGCAAATTGCTTCAAAGAGACTTTCTCACTTTTCTCCTTCAAACATGTATCTCATGTATGGCCCAGGAAGATGTATATAGATTGGTTTTCTGGGAGTTTTTTCCTCCATCCACAGATATGGCAGAAATATATTACCATTGATGGGCAGTCAGACATTCCAGCAACAGCTGAATATTGAATACTTCTTATATGTCTACTAAGAGTCATATATACATTATCTCAATTGACCCTTACAATAAGTTTGAGAGATGACTATTATTATTTTCATATTATCCTGGGCTTTGTGAGGCTCAGAAATATGAAAAAATTTCCCCTGAGTAATGCGGTTACCTTAAAATACCCTATGAAAAATGTATTATTGCTATTTTACAAATGAGAGAAATGAAGTGACTTAGCAAAATTTACATAAATAGAAAGGAGTTGAGCTGGAATCAAAATGAAGTTTGATCTGACTACCAATTTACATGCTTATCAAGGTGGAATTCACATACAGGCTTTGGAGACAAAAAGACTTAGGGTTATATCTCATTCTTTCCACTTACTAGTACCATGACCTTGAGCACATTTCTTACTTAACCTCTTTGTACATTAGTTTCCTCATCTGTAAAATTAGAATAAAAGTGATAAAGCTTATATTGAGTTCAGTACACAGTACCTACTCCATAAAAACAGCTGGTGTTATCATTAAAATCTTGCATTATTAACTTCAGCTAAATTAAATTAATTCATCCAAGGAATTCTGATGGGACTGTGACATAGAGACAGTTATTTATAAGGAATATGGGAGGGGAGGTCAGCTACCTAGAACAAAGGGAACGTGGGTGAGGAACCACAGGGGGAGTGCCTGATTGGCCAGGAACACTAGGACAGATTTGAGAACCCTAAGGTAGAAAAAAGTGCAACAGGCATTGGAGTAGAAACTGGAGGGGAATTATTAGGCACTTATTTAAAATGCTAGGAAACACGATAGCTACCTTAAATTCTTCATCTTATTTGATCTGGAATCAGGAGACCCAATTTTTCCTTTTAGTATTTCCTTAGATTACAATAAATCACCAAATCCTATTATTTTTGCCTTTGAAATTTCTCTCAGATTCATTGTCCCATTATCATTCATCTCATTCCTTCTGTCATCTCCCTGAATCAAGGGCCTGTCTTTTTATACTCAGGTGCTTAAACCCACATAGTAATAGCATGCACTCTATTCTTCACTTCAATGCACCCATGTTCCTATGGCAGCATGGAAAGTACAGGATTTAGATTAGGACAGCAGTATTTTGTTCTCTTTAGCTTCTGAACTGAAATATAACTCACTATACCATAAAATTTGCCTTTCTGAAGCGTACAACAGCATGGCTTTTAGTATATTACCATTATCCTTATATAATTAAAGAATATTTTCATCACCTCAAAAAGAAACCCCATATTCATTAGCAGTTACTGTCTATTCCCCCTTCCTCCGGGCCCTGGCAGCAATAATCTATTTTCTATCTCTATGAATGTGCCTATTTTGGAATTTTATATAAATTGAATCATATACTATATGCAATGGTTTTTTTCACTTAGGATAATGTTTTCAAGCTTCATCCATGTTTTAGCATGTATCAGCAGCACATGCTTTTTATAGCTGATTAATTAATACTCCCTTATACAGATTCTATATATTGTTTATCCATTCATCAGTTAATGGGCACTAGGGTTTATCTCTATTTTTGGATATGATGTATAATGTTGCTATGAACATTCATGAAGTTTTCATAGAAACATACATTTTCAGTTGTCTTGAATATATACCTGAAGTGGAATTGCTGATAACTGTGTTTAACCTTTTGAGGGAATAGCCAGACTCTTTTCCAAAGTCTCTGCACTACTGTAAATTTCCAATTTCTGTATGAGAATTGGAATTTCTCCATATCCTACTCAAACGTCTTCCTTCTGGTGGGTGTGACTTGGTGTCTCATTCTATTTTGACTTGCATTTCTGTCATTATTAATGTTATCGAGCAACTTTTTGTGTGTTTTAGTCATTTGTTCATCTTATTTCAAGAAATACATGTTCAAATCCTTTGCCCATTTTTTTAAATTAGATTGTCTTTTTATTGTTGACTCTTACATATGCTGAATACTTGACCCGTTCAATATTTTCTACCATTCTTTCGGTTGTCATTTTTACTTTTTTTTTTTTTAATTATACTTTAAGTTCTAGGGTACATGTGGATAACGTGCAGGTTTGTTACATATGTATACTTGTGCCATGTTGGCGTGCTGCACCCATCAACTCATCAGCACCCGTCAACTCGCCATTTACATCAGGTATAACTCCCAGTGCAATCCTTCCCCCTGCCCCCCTCCCTGTGATAGGCCCCGGTGTGTGATGTTCCCCCTCCCGAGTCCAAGTGATCTCATTGTTCAGTTCCCACCTATGAGTGAGAACATGCGGTGTTTGGTTTAATGTTCTTGCGATAGTTTGCTGGAATGATGGTTTCCAGCTGCATCCATGTCCCCACAAAGGACACAAACTCATCCTTTTTTATGGCTGCATAGTATTCCATGGTGTATATGTGCCACATTTTCTTAATCCAATCTGTCACTGATGGACATTTGGGTTGATTCCAAGTCTTTGCTATTGTGAATAGTGCCACAATAAACATACATGTGCATGTGTCTTTATAGCAGCATGAATTATAATCCTTTGGGTATATACCCAGTAATGGGATGGCTGGGTCATATGGTAATTCTAGTTCTAGATCCTTGAGAAATCGCCATACTGTTTTCCATAATGGTTGAACTAGTTTACAATCCCACCAACACTGCAAAAGTGCTCCTATTTCTCCAAATCCTCTCCAGCACCTGATGTTTCCTGACTTTTTAATGATTGCCATTCTAACTGGTGTGAGATTGTATCTCATTGAGGTTTTGATTTGCATTTCCCTGATGGCCAGTGATGATGAGCATTTTTTCATGTGTCTGTTGGCTGTATGAATGTCTTCTTTTGAGAATTGTCTGTTCATATCCTTTGCCCACTTTTCGATGGGGTTCTTTTTTTTTTTTCTTGTAAATTTGTTTGAGTTCTTTGTAGGTTCTGGATATTAGCCCTTTGTCAGATGAGTAGATTGCAAAAATGTTCTCCCATTCTGTAGGTTGCCGGTTCACTCTGATGGTGGTTTCTTTTGCTGTGCAGAAGCTCTTTAGTTTAATTAGATCCCATTTGTCAATTTTGGCTTTTGTTGTCATTGCTTTTGGTGTTTTAGACATGAAGTCCTTGCACATGCCTATGTCCTGAATGGTATTACCTAGGTTTTCTTCTAAGGTTTTTATGGTATTAGATCTAACATTTAAGTCTCTAATCCATCTTGAATTAATTTTTGTAAAAGGAGTAAGGAAAGGATCCAGGTTCAGCTTTCTACTTATGGTTAGCCAATTTTCCCAGCACCATTTATTAAATAGGGAATCCTTTCCCCATTTCTTGTTTCTCTCAGGTTTGTCAAAGATCAGATGGCTGTAGATGTGTGGTATTATTTCTGAGGACTCTGTTCTGTTCCATTGGTCTATATCTCTGTTTTGGTACCAGTACCATGCTGTTTTGGTTACTGTAGCCTTGTAGTATAGTTTGAAGTCAGGTAGCGTGATGCCTCCAGCTTTGTTCTTTTGACTTAGGATTGTCTTGGCAATGCGGGCTCTTTTTTGGTTCCACATGAACTTTAAAGCAGTTTTTTCCAATTCTGTGAAGAAACTCATTGGTAGCTTGATGGGGATGGCATTGAATTTGTAAATTACCTTGGGCAGTATGGCCATTTTCACAATATTGATTCTTCCTATCCATGAGCATGGTATATTCTTTCATTTGTTTGTGTCCTCTTTTATTTCACTGAGCAGTGGTTTGTAGTTCTCCTTGAAGAGGTCCTTTACATCCCTAGTAAGTTAGTTTCCTAGGTATTTCATTCTCTTTGAAGAAATTGTGAATGGAAGTTCATTCCTGATTTGGCTCTCTGTTTGTCTGTTACTGGTGTATAAGAATGCTTGTGATTTTTGCACATTAATTTTGTATCCTGAGACTTTGCTGAAGTTGCTTATCAGCTTAAGGAGATTTTGGGCTGAGACAATGGGGTTTTCTAAATATACAATCATGTCATCAGCAAAGAGGGACAATTTGACTTCTTCTTTTCCTAACTGAATATCCTTGATTTCTTTCTCTTCCTGATTGCCCTAGCCAGAACTTCCAACACTATGTTGAATAGCAGTGGAGAGAGAGGGCATCCCTGTCTTGTGCCAGTTTTCAAAGGGAATTTTTCCAGTTTTTGCCCATTCAGTATGATATTGGCTGTGGGTTTGTCATAAATAGCTCTTATTATTTTGAGATACGTTCCATCAATACCGAATTTATTGAGCATTTTTAGCATGAAGGGCTGTTGAATTTTGTCAAAGGCCTTTTCTGCATCAATTGAGATAATCATGTGGTTTTTGTATTTGGTTCTGTTTATATGCTGGATTACGTTTATTGACTTTCGTATGTTGAACCAGCCTTGCATCCCAGGGATGAAGCCCACTTGATCAGGGTGTATAAGCTTTTGGATGTGCTGCTGAATCCGGTTTGCCAGTATTTTATTGAGGATTTTTGCATCAATGTTCATCAGGGATATTGGTCTAAAATTCTCTTTTTTTGTTGTGTCTCTGCCAGGCTTTGGTATCAGGATGATGTTGGCCTCATAAAATGAGTGAGGAAGGATTCCCTCATTTTCTATTGATTGGAATAGTTTCAGAAGGAATGGTACCAGCTCCTCCTTGTACCTCTGGTGGAATTCAGCTGTGAATCCATCTGGTCCTGGACTTTTTTTGGTTGGTAGGCTATTAATTATTGCCTCAACTTCAGAGCCTGCTATTGGTCTATTCAGGGATTCAACTTCTTCCTGGTTTAGTCTTGGGAGAGTGTAAGTGTCCAGGAAATTATCCATTTCTTCTAGGTTTTCTAGTTTATTTGCATAGAGGTGTTTATAGTATTCTCTGATGGTAGTTTGTATTTCTGTGGGGTCGGTGGTGATAACCCCTTTATCATCTTTTATTGCGTCTATTTGATTCTTCTCTCTTTTCTTCTTTATTAGTCTTGCTAGCGGTCTATCAATTTTGTTCATCTTTTTAAAAAACCAACTCCTGGATTCATTGATTTTTTTGGAGGGTTTTTTGTGTGTCTATCTCCTTCAGTTCTGCTCTGATCTTAGTTATTTCTTGCCTTCTGCTAGCTTTTGAATGTGTTTGCTCTTGCTTCTCTAGTTCTTTTAATTGTGATGTTAGAGTATCAATTTTAGATCTTTCCTGCTTTCTCTTGTGGGCATTTAGTGCTATAAATTTCCCTCTACACACTGCTTTAAATGTGTCCCAGAGATTCTGGTATGTTGTATCTTTGCTCTCATTGGTTTCAAAGAACATCTTTATTTCTGCCTTCATTTCGTTATGTACCCAGTAGTCATTCACGAGCAGGTTGTTCAGTTTCCATGTAGTTGAGCGGTTTTGATTGAGTTTCTTAGTCCTGAGTTCTAGTTTGATTGCACTGTGGTCTGAGAGAAAGTTTGTTATAATTTCTGTTCTTGTACATTTTCTGAGGAGTGCTTTACTTCCAATTATATGGTCAATTTTGGAATAAGTGCAATGTGGTGCTGAGTAGAATGTATATTCTGTTGATTTGGGGTGGAGAGTTCTGTAGATGTCTATTAGGTCTGCTTGCTACAGAGATGACTTCAATTCCTGGATATCCTTGTTAACTTTCTGTCTCATTGATCTGTCTAATATTGACAGTGGGTTGAAGTCTCCCATTATTATTGTATGGGAGTCTAAGTCTCTTTGTAAGTCTTTAAGGACTTGCTTTATGAATCTGGGTGCTCCTGTATTGGGTGCATATATATTTAGGATAGTTAGCTCTTCCTGTTGAATTGATCCCTTTACCATTATGTAATGGCCTTCTTTGTCTCTTTCGATCTTTGATGGTTTAAAGTCTGTTTTATCAGAGACTAGTATTGCAACCCCTGCTTTTTTTTGTTCTCCACTTGCTTGGTAGATCTTCCTCCATCCCTTTATTTTGAGTCTATGTATGTCTCTGTATGTGAGATGGGTCTCCTGAATACAGCAGACTGATGGGTCTTGACTCTTTATCCAGTTTGCCAGCCTGTGTCTTTTAATTGGAGCATTTAGTCCATTTACATTTAAGGTTAAGATTGTTATGTGTGAACTTGATCCTGCCATTATGATATTAACTGGTTATTTTGCTCGTTAGTTGATGCAGTTTCTTCCTAGCCTCGATGGTCTTTACATTTTGGCATGTTTTTGCAATGGCTGGTACCGGTTGTTCCTTTCCATATTTAGTGGTTCCTTCAGGGTGTCTTGTAAGGCAGGCCTGGTGGTGACAAAATCTCTAAGCATTTGTTTATCTGTAAAGGATTTTATTTCTCCTTCACTTATGAAACTTAGTTTGGCTGAATATGAAATTCTGGGTTGAAAATTCTTTTCTTTAAGAATGTTGAATATTGGCCCCTACTCTCTTCTGGCTTGTAGAGTTTCTGCTGAGAGATCTGCTGTTAGTCTGATGGGCTTCCCTTTGTGGGTAACCCGACCTTTCTCTCTGGCTGCCCTTAAGATTTTTTCCTTCATTTCAACTTTGGTGAATCTGGCAGTTATGTGTCTTGGAGTTGCTCTTCTCGAGGAGTATCTTTGTGGCGTTCTCTGTATTTCCTGAATTTGAATGTTGGCCTGCCCTACTAGTTTGGGGAAGTTCTCCTGGACGATATCCTGAAGAGTGTTTTCCAACTTGGTTCCATTTTCCCCCGTCACTTTCAGGCACCCCAATCAGATGTAGATTTGGTCTTTTTACATAATCCCATACTTCTTGCAGGCTTTGTTCATTTCTTTTTCTTCTTTTTTCTTCAGGTTTCTCTTCTCACTTCATTTCATTCATTTGATCCTCAATCGCTGATACTCTTTCTTCCAGTTGATCGAGTTGGTTACTGAAGCTTGTGCATTTGTCACGTATTTCTCATGTCATGGTTTTCATCTCTGTCCATTCGTTTATGGCCTTCTCTGCATTAATTATTCTAGTTATCAATTCTTCCACTTTTTTTTTCAAGATTTTTAGTTTCTTTGCACTGGGTACGTAATTCCTCCTTTAGCTCTGAGAAGTTTGATGGACTGAAGCCTTCTTCTCTCATCTCGTCAAAGTCATTCTCCGTCCAACTTTGATCCGTTGCTGGCGATGAGCTGTGTTCCTTTGCAGGGGGTGAAGCGCTCTTATTTTTTGAATTTCCAGCTTTTCTGCCCTGCTTTTTCCCCATCTTTGTGGTTTTATCTGCCTCTGGTCTTTGATGATGGTGACGTACTGATGGGGTTTTGGTGTGGGTGTCCTTCCTGTTTGTTAGTTTTCCTTCTAACAGTCAGGACCCTCAGCTGTAGGTCTGTTGGAGATTGCTTGAGGTCCACTCCAGACCCTGTTTGCCTGGGTGTCAGCAGCAGAGACTGCAGAAGATAGAATACTGCTGAACAGCGAGTGTACCTGTCTGATTCTTCCTATGGAAGCTTCCTCTCAGGGGTGTACTCCACCATGTGAGGTGTGGGGTGTCAGTCTGCCCCTAGTGGGGGATGTCTCCCAGTTAGGCTACTCAGGGATCAGGGACCCACTTGAGCAGGAAGTCTGTCCATTCTCAGATCTCAACCTCCCTGTTGGGAGATCCACTGCTCACTTCAAAGCTGTCAGACAGAGTCGTTTGCGTCTGCAGAGGTTTCAGCTGCTTTTTGTTATTGTTGTTATTTAGCTGTGCCCTGTCCCCAGAGGTGGAGTCTACAGAGACAGGCCGGACTCCTTGAGCTGCTGTGAGCTCCACCCAGTTCGAGCTTCCCAGCGGCTTTATCTACTTAAGCCTCAGCAATGGCGTGCGCCCCTCCCCCAGCCTCGCTGCTGCCTTGCGGTTAGATCACACACTGCTGTGCTAGCAATGAGGGAGGCTCCGTGGGCATGGGACCCTCCCGGCCGGGTGTGGAATATAGTCTCCTGGTGTGCCCGTTTGCTAAGATCCTTGGCAGAGCGTAGTATTGGGGTAGGAGTTACCCAATTTTCCAGGTGTTGTGTGTCTCAGTTCCCCTGGCTAGGAAAAGAGATTCCCTTCCCCCTTGCGTTTCCCAGGTGAGGGGATGCCTCACCCTGCTTCAGCTCTCGGGGGTCCAGCTGCAGCAGCTGACCAGCACTGATTGTCAGGCACTCCCTAGTGAGATAAACCCAGTACCTCAGTTGAGAATGCAGAAATCACCTGTCTTCTGTGCTCGCACTGGGAGTTGGAGACTGGAGCTGTTCCTATTCGGCCATCTTGCTCCGCCAGCCATTTTTACTTTCTTAACAGTAACCTTTGAAGCACAACAGCTTTTAATTCTGATTTTAATTTTATTTATCCACTTGTTGACTGATGGGCATTTAGGTTGGTTCCACATTTTTGCAATTGTGAATTGTGCAGCTATAAACATGCATGTGTAAGTATCTTTTTCTCATAAAGACTTCTTTTCCTCTGGGTAGTTACCCAGCAGTGAAATTGTTGGATCAAACAGTAGTTCTACTTTCAGTTTTTTAAGGAATCTTCATGCTGTTTTCCATAGTGGTTGTACTAGTTTATCAGCAGTTCTCACCAGCGGTTTAGAAGTGTTCCCACCAGCAGTTTTAGAAGTGTTCTCTTGAAGGAATAAGGTGGTATCACATTGTGGTTTTGATTTGCATTTCCCTGATCATTAGTGATGTTGAGCATTTTTTCATACGTTTGTTAGCCATTTGTACATCTTCTCTTGAGAATTGTCTATTAATGTCCTTAGCCCACTTTTTGATGGAATTGTTTTTTACTTGTTGATTTGTTTGAGTTCATTGTAGATTCTGTATATTAGTCCTGTGTCAGACGTATAGATTGCGAACATTTTTTCCCACTCTGTGGGTTGGCTGTTTACTCTGCCGACTGTTCCTTTTTCCATGAAAAAGGTCTTTAGTTTAATTAAGTCTCAGCTATTTACCTTTGTTTTTACTGCATTGCTTTTGTGCTCTTGGTCATAAAATCCTTGCCTAAGCCAGTGTCTAGAAGGGTTTTTTCCAATGTTGTCTTCTAGAATTTTTACAGTTTCAGGTCTTAGATTTAAGTCCTAGATCCATTTTGAATTGATCTTTGTATAAAGTGAGAGATGAAGATCCAGTTTTACTCTCCAACATGTGGTTTGCCAATTATCCCAGCACCATTTGTTGAATAGGGTGTCCTTTCCCTTCTTCATGTTTTTGTTTGCTTTGTCAAAGATCAATTGGCTGTAAGTATTTGGGTTTATTTCTGGGTTCTCTATTCTGTTGCATTGGTCTATGGGCCTATTTTTATGCCAGTACCATGCTGTTTTGGTGACTATGGCCTTATAGTGCCATAGTTTGAAATCAGGTAATGTGAGGCCTCCAGATCTGTTCTTTTTGCCTAGTCTTGCTTTGGCTATGCGGGCTCTTTTTAGGTTCCATGTGAATTTTAGAATTGTTTTTTCCAATTCTGTAAAGAATGATGGTGCTATTTTTATGGAAATTGAGTTGAATTTGTACATTGCTTTGGTCAGTAAGGTCATTTTCACAATATAGATTCTTCCCATCCATGAGCATGACATGTGTTTCCATTTGTTTGTGTCATCTATGATTTCTTTCAGCAATGTTTTCCTTGTAGAGGTCTTTCACCTCCTCGGTTAGGTATATTTCTATGTATTTTGATTTTTTACAGCTATTGTAAAAGGGATTGAGTTCCTGATTTGATTCTCCACTTGGTCGCTGTTGGTGTATAGAAGAACTACTGATTTGAGTACATTAATTTTGTATCTGGAGACTCTGCTGAATTCTTTGATCAGTTCTAGGAGTTTTTGGAGGAGTCTTTAGGGTTTTCTAGGTAAACCATCGTATCATCAGCAAACAGCAACAGTTGACTTCATATTTACCAATTTGGATGCCCTTTATTTCTTTCTCTTGTCTGATTGCTCTGGCTATGATGTTCAGTACTACATTGAAGAGGGGTGGTGAGAGTGGGCATCATTATCTTGTTACAGTTTTCAGAGGGAATGCCTTCAACTTTTCCCCATTCAGTATTATGTTGGCTATGAGTTTGTCATAGATGGCTTTTATTACATTAAGGTATGTCCCTTGTATGCCAATTTTGCTGAGAGTTTTAGTCATAAAGGATGCTGGATTTTGTTGAATGCTTTTTCTGCATCTGTTGAGATGATCACGTGATTTTTCTTTTGTCAACTATAATTTTTTTCTTTGTGGTTACCATGGCATTAACATAAAGAATCTTGTAGTTATAATAGACTATTTTAAGCTGATAACAACTTTGGTCGCATAAAAATGCTCTAGAATTTACACTCATCTCCATAATTTATATTTTTCTTGCCCTAATTTACTTACTTATTTATTTATTGAGATTGAATTTCACTCTTTTCTACCAGGCTGGAGTGCAATGGCGCGATCTTGACTCACTGCAACCTCTGCCTCCTGGTTCAAGTGACTCTCCTGCCTCAGCGTCCTGAGTAGCTGGGATTGCAGGCACCCACCACCACACCCTGCTAATTTTTGTATTTTTAGTAGAGATGGGGTTTCACCATGTTGGTTAGGCTGGTCTCCAACTCCTGACCTCAGGTGATCCACTTACCTCAGCCTCCCAAAGTGCTAGGATTACAGGCATGAGCCACCGTGCTTTGCCTGTATCTTTATTTATTGTATTATCTTTAGCCACTAATTGTAGCCATAATTGTTTCTGACAAGGGTGGCTTTATGTGCAGCATGTGTGTCAGGAGGCACAGCAGGCCATCTGGCTCTTCAGTGGCTTCACTACTGTGCAGGTTGGTCTGTTCCCTGTGGGGGTTGGGTGCTCTGTGGTTCAAATGCAGTGTCTTGGTCATTTTGTCTGTCTTAGCCTCTGGGTAGCCAGGGTTATAGTGCTGCAGGCACCCATGTGAATGTGACAGAATAACAGTGGGGCCCTCAGGGATGGAAAAAAGTAGTGACTACTGGCCCCCAGGGCAGAATGCACTTTAGCAGTGGGTTTAGTTTCAAGATGGCACCATTCTGTAACAGCTTAGGCCATGGGGATGAGAGGAGGGTTTAACATGGGCTCCTACTATAAGGCAATGCAGTCATGCAAACTCCTGGCTACTTTCCAAACTGCATCTGGAGTGTGAAGACTGGAAGACTCTCATGTTGGAGAACTGCTGGTGTCTGTGGTAGCAGTGGGGACCATGGGAAATGTACAGCTTACTTTTTTCTCATAAGAAGTCCTTTCCAATTCCAAGCCAATCTTAGTGGGGGAAAGAGTATGGCAAAGCTGTATAAGGATTTTACTGCTCCCTTGGTACTCTCCAGCACACTTCTTCAGCCACTGCAGTCAAAATAAAGTTACAGATTCATTGTTTTGGTCCCTCTTTGTAGAGGGAGACAGGCTTCAAGGAACTGTATTTACCCATCTTACTGATGTCCTAAAAGCTGTTTTTCAGTTTAAAAGCTGTAATGTGAATATAAAGATCCAAAGGGCCTAGAAGTCTCAGAGAGTAGAATTTCATATAAAGCAAACAAGAGGAAAACATTTCCTGTACTCCCCTCACCCCCACCCCCACCAAAGAAAAATTAAAGCAGAATAGAAAGAGTATGGGAGGACTGCAGAATGAAGATAAATGCTGGTACATCCCTTATAGGGGCTTATAATCCTGTCCATCCTCCTGGCTAAGCCCCTAGTAGGGAGAATAATGAGACAAAAGTCATATAGATTGAGATGGGGGAGTAGCACAAAGCAGATGAATTTTCATTTATTAATTCAGTTTATTTCATTCATTGATTCATTCATATATTCATTTAATCAACCAATATTTATTGAGCACTTACTATGTGCCAGCCTCTATGTAAGTGTTGGGATGCAGCTAGGTCTCACTTCCATCATAAAGTTGGAAAATACAAAAAGTCTAGTAGAGAAGTGTTCTACGTCAGCCTGGTTCTGCAATAGCAGACATAAGAGAAGCTAAAGCTAACAAGAGAAGGCCAGAGATATTCCCTACCTACTATTCTCAAGCTCTGAAGCCCAGGAAGAACAAAGAATAGCATCTAAAAATTTCCTATGTCCCTGAGAAAAAGCTGTGATAGTGGCTGAGGATGGGAGATGGCACCTGGAGGAGCATCATAATTAGGGTGAATGGAGAGGCTATTGTGATCAGTATAAACCTAGTTAGCAGAGTACCAAAGGGAAAGGGGACATTTTAGTGCACTGCAGTAAGTCAGTTCCAGTGACCAAAGATGTTAATATAGTGACTATATTTTTCAACAGAAGGCAGCATGCATGGATGCACTAAACCATGGACACATTAACTTCTTCCCTGAAGCCAGAATGACAAGGCCCTGCCCCTGTGGAATTTACATCAAAGGCCTGAGGAGAAGAAAATAAGTGAAAAGGAAGGACCCTGAAGTCACTAAGTAAAAACCTAGAACTGGGCAAACTTAAATCATAAAGTGAATGATTTTCTCTGAAAGAGACAGTGTTTTAAAGAATCTGCTATCACCAGAAATAGTAACTTAACTAAATATTTTTAAAATATAAAAAATTTTGAAAAGTAAAATTTCATATACTTTCGTTTTGTGGCAATAAGATATATACTCACTATAAAGTATCATTCATTATTTTAGATAAAATATTAACTTTTTGTGGTATAACTTTCTTTCAATATTTTTCTTTTGGAATGAGAATTTTCACACTCAGTAGCTCCATAAACACTAGCAAATTCCACCCAGCTTTACCTCCTTTTATACTTAGGGAAACAAAGCACTTTTGACCATAAAGTTATTGCTCAAGGTTGTAAAATCAGTGACAAATCCAAGTTCCTTAACTTCCACTACAGTGGCATTTTCATTATCTTCAAAATTTCTTTGATACCAAATGAAAACTACCACACACACATACTTTGGAGACTGAATTTCCAATTGTATGTGAATAAATAGTTTAAGTATGTTTACAAAAGTAAAATTTTAAGAAAAAACTATTCAATTTTCCTTTTTTTAAATTCTCTATAGAGATTACTAATGATAAATAACATGCAAAGTATGCAATCCTAACTGAGAAAATATAGGAGCCAGGTAGTGGTGTCCTGGTCAGTGTTTCATAGCTGGTTCATAGTGGTTGAGGGGCCTAATTAGTGGAGGTTGCTGATTTCCATAGTGTAAATAGTCCCACCATGACCAATTTCAAGTTACCAACATAATGTCAAAAAAGTGAGAAATTTAAAATTATTTGAAAATTTTAAAATCAATTTTGCAAGCTTATTACAATCTGGCTTTAGCACACTACTAGGACCAGGGTTGTTTCTCCAGTGCGAAGGCTGACTTAAGCATCTACTTATTAGAATTCAGAACATTTTCTCAGGACAATACACTGAAGTGCTTTAAGAACATATATCCAGTTAGTATGGATAATTATCATGAAATTGGTGTATTTTTAACTATGTGTGGAAAGTAGCTTTTTCCTGTATTTCCCCCAGCCAAACATAAAAGAAAGTGTTAAGTCTTCACACACATACAGTTCTCTGAATAGAAGTAATATTTAAGAGAATAGAAATAAAGTGTAAACACCCTTTTGTGAGATTCACATGAAAAGAATCAAACATATCTGTTTAATTTTGGCACCTTGTATTCCGCTCCTATGACACAACAGAATAGCTACATTTATACAAAGTCTAAATTTGTCTCCTCCTTTCTACATCATAAAGGTAAAAGAAAACTGAGGGCAGTTTAAAAATGGCTTGTGAAATGTGGTTTTGGCAAAGGAGTATAGGCACAAGATTGCTAGGCCTCTATATAATCAGAGAGCTATATAATTTGGTAGACCATTCTATGATATAATATTGAACTTTGACCTTTATAGTTGACATATTACTAAAATGATGTCTGTGTTACATTGCGAAAAAAGTCAACTCATGTTTTAGAAACAGAGTTCTATTTTTTCTTGATCCTAGATATCTTTAGAAATCTAATGAAAACTAATGAATAATGAAATCTAATGAAACACTTTTAAAGAAAATGCACATATTTACACATACAGAAAATTTTGCATCAAATGTTAAAGGACTGACAGACATTCTGTCACTCAACCATGGGCTTCTGTACTCACATCAAGAACAATTTTTAAGTGTATTAAGAAATCTTGACATTCAAAGGAAACCCATGATGATTATTTTAGAAAAGATATACAATTATCTGTAAAGGAAAGCAATTACCTTAATTTATGTTTTCCTTAAATTAAGCTTTTTAAATTTACTGAGTTTACTTATGGTAAGTCTAGATTTCTAGACATAAGGAAAGTATCTGAAAGACATAGTCACAGATATGAGGAATAAAGGGATCTTTAGATATAAAATACCACACCACAAGTCCTTTATTTTATAAATGAAGAGACAGAGGATCTAAGCACTGAACCAACTAGAATAAAATCTCCATGACCGAGGAGGCCTCATACCATGGTATAAAGGATGCATCCCTGGACAATTGCAGAAATTTCAGAAACCCTGAAATCCAGTAAAGTCCTGCCATTTATTATCTGCATGGCATTTGGAACATCATTTAGCTTCTCTAATGTTTCCTCAGCTAAAATCTTAGTTATACTACAAACTTGTTACAAGGATTAAATGAGATATTTGTGAAAACAGTAAATATTCTAATGTCATGTAACAAGTTAATGAAATTATAATTATAAATAACAGATGAACAACATGCATTCTTCCTGTTGGGACCAAACTTATTAGACACAGGTCTAGCCAACACCTGAGACAGTCTTTTATTAAGAAAAAAAATGGTTCAAAAGGTACCGAGATTGGTGGTCACAGGAGAGACTTCTGGTATAAGTGGGATAATGGAAAAAGCACTAGATTCGGAATTAAGGGATTTAGTTGTAGTTCCAATTATACTACTAACTAGTAAAACTGACAAGTTATTTCAGACCTCTGGGCCTCCATTTTTGAGGAGAGCAGATGTTCTTAAACATTTGAAGAAGTGCCACAGCCAGACCCTTTTAAGAACACACTGAAAATTATGAAAATTCTCCCTACAAAAAGTATACATTTGGCACATCATTTAAGGATCTCAAGTTAGCTATTAAATTTCCAAAAGTGGCATACTAACAATCCAGACATTACTTATAAATTGTTTCTAGAACTAAATCAATTTATATACATGAAATATTCTATATTATAGAATTATAGAATTTTGAGGAGTAAAATTGAACACAAGTTTACACAGATATTTTATGTAAAAAATGTTACATTTAGTAATACTTATTACAATATTGGTTTCTATATCACGGACAAAAAGGTATCATTTTAGTACCACAATTAAAAATTATCTATTAACCCTTTGCTACTTTTATGATAAAATCCAAACTCATTATTTTGGCATTTCTAATTTGAGTTCAACCACTTTTTTGCCCCATTTATCACTATTCTTCTCTTACAACCACCCCATCTTTCTCTTACCTCAAGTCCCTTGCCACACTGAAATTCTCATCAGTAGATGGATCCTGTGGAACTTTTCATGCTAGATTCACTGGGGCTCTGTGCTTTTGTACCTGATAATCTCTCTGCCAAAAGTTCCTCTCCTAATTCATCCAGTTATCTTCAAGTTTCAGGTCTAATGTCAACCTTCCCCACAAATATTTTGGAGAACTAGTTGGCAGTACTGTAGAGTTAAATATATGCCTATACTAGGACCCCCCACTTCTACTCCTAGGCATTTACCCAAAAGAAATTAAAGCCTACATCCACAAAAAGATTTGTACAAAAATGTTCACAGCAACTTTATTCATAATAGCCAAGATCAGTGAATAACTCATCAATAGATCAAGTTGTGATATATTCATATAATGTAATACTACTTAGCAATAAAGAGGACTGAACTACTAATGCATTTAAAAACATGGATGAACCTCAAAATCATTATATTGAGCAAGAGAAGCCTGACACCAATGAAAATGTATTGTATGTTTCTATTTACAAGAAGTTCTAGAAGAGACACAGCTAATCCCCAGTGACAAAAATTAAAAAAAAAAAAAATAGGCTAAGGAACAATGTGTGAAGTGATTTTAAAGATGCATCAGAGAACTTTCCAGGGTGATGGAAGTTTATGGTAAGTTTACATAATTATGTGAAAGAATCAAAGTTCATTAAACCAAGCACTTATGGTCTATGCATGTTATTAGATGTAAATTATAACTCAGCTATTGCTTGGCTTGATATTCTAAGCATTAATTCTGAAATTCTCCCTCTATTATAATAGATCTACATTTTAACAACTCAAGGTGATTCTTATGAAGATGGCTAGTTGGCCTCTCTTTGGAAAGCACCATTGATGAGAGTTTAAAACTTGCCCTTTTACTAAAATTATGCTTTCCACAAAATAATAAATAAATAAATAGAGTTCTAACTATGACTCTAGACAGTTGTATTAATACCTACAGTGAGCCACAAATAGAGAGATTAAGTCACTGTTCACATAGTCTGGACTCTAGATCCCAAACCTGGATACACTTCAGAATCATATACAAAACCTGAAATATAGAACTTTGGGTTCTACTCCTGCACCAAGAAAGCAGAATATTTTTGTAATGAGACCCAGGGATTACTTTTTTTTTTTTTTTAAGTTTTCCATGGAGACAGTAACATCAGCAAAATGGCAGAATAAGAACAAACATGCTCATTTCCCCCACAACAACAAAAATTCTGTACTCATCCACATCCAAAAGTCTCTCTGCAGAAGTCTTGGGAATTCAGATAGGAGGTTGTGAACCACCGCACCCCACCCCCCGCCATGGAGCCCAACACCTAGGGGGGTCATTTCGAGAGTACACACCAGTACCCAGGTGTCTGATTCAACAATTGTGCTCCAGGGTTCAAGCCTAGAAACAGCCCACTTGCCAAAGAGCTGAGCTATAGCCCTCTTTGTCTTTTAGCCTGCAACCAAAACCATCTAACAAGGGGTCAAGATGGAATCATCTTAGCAAAGAGGCTTGTCTGCCTGTCTAAATCAGTCTTGACAGTGAATCT
The DNA here is from genome assembly GCF_049350105.2 of Macaca mulatta. NCBI lineage: Eukaryota > Metazoa > Chordata > Mammalia > Primates > Cercopithecidae > Macaca > Macaca mulatta. The sequence goes on from NC_133419.1 coordinate 85,757,845, forward strand.
AAAAGTTATCCAGTGGCTCAGCTCCAGCCTCCTCAGTTGAAGTCCCAGTTCAGAGCTGTTCACAGAAGAATCCAGAAAGAGATTTGTTCATGTCTCACAGCCCAGACATCTGAGCCCCCATGAGAGTATTACTAACCTCCATCCTACAGCAGTTCCCAGGGGGGCCCAGTCTCAGCATCAGCCCCTTGAACTGCAGTTGAAGAACTACCCCATCTATGCAGGGACTTGCTGGGAGATGAACATTTCTCTGAGCCAATAAGACTGGGCTCTCCAGCCTCTGTCCTACAGCAGATATGGAGGGGGTCCAGTCTCAGTTTAGGCCCCTCTTGCTGCAGTCAGGAAACTATCTTTGCAGAGACCTCCTGGAGATACACATGCACATTAGAGCCAATGAGAAGGATTCTCCAGCTTCCTTCCCATAGCAGATCCCAAGGGGCCTCCCTCTCAGCTCCAGCCCCAGTCTGCTGCAGTTGGGAAACTATCCTGTTTGTGCAGATACTTGCTAGGAATCACAGAGTTCTCTGAGCTAATGAATCTGAGCTTTCCAGCCTCCATCCTGCAGCAGATCACAAGGGGCCACATCAGCTCCAGCTCCTTCTGCTGCAGTTGGGAAACTATCCTGTTTGTGCAGATACTTGCTAGGAATCACAGAGTTCTCTGAGCTAATGAATCTGAGCTTTCCAGCCTCCATCCTGCAGCAGATCACAAGGGGCCACATCAGCTCCAGCTCCTTCTGCTGCAGTTGGGAAACTATCCTGTTTGTGCAGATACTTGCTAGGAATCACAGAGTTCTCTGAGCTAATGAATCTGAGCTTTCCAGCCTCCATCCTGCAGCAGATCACAAGGGGCCACATCAGCTCCAGCTCCTTCTGCTGCAGTTGGGAAACTATCCTGTTGGTACACGAACTTACTGAGACACTCACACTCCTCATGACTAATGAGAATAAGCTCTCCAGCCTCCAGCCCACAGCAGATCCCAGCATAACCCAGTCTCAGCTCCAGCCCCTCCTACTGCAGTTGAGGAGCTATCTCATCTGTGCAGAAACTTGCAGGGAGACATGCTCCCATCTTAGCCAACAAGACCAGCCCCTCCAGCCTTTGTCCCATAGCACATCCAAAGAGAGTCAGTCTCAGATCAGGGCTCACTCACTACAGTAGAGTAACTACCCTATCTGTTCAGGAAGCTGCTGAGAGACCCACACCCCTCGGAACCAATGAAACAGTCTCACCAGTCTCCTTTCTACAGCATATTTGAAGAGGGTTGAGTCTCAACTTCAGCCACTCTTGCTGCAGTTGAAGACCCGTGCTGCCTGTGCTGGAGACTGCTTGGAGTGTACATGTAGACCACCAGGACAGTCTTCTATAATTAGGTCCCTAGCCGGCTTTCCCACACAGCCCCAGTATCTGACTTAGGTGTTCCCCAGTTCTGTGTGGGCCAGAGAGCTGTGAATCTCAAAGCCCATGCAAGACACATAGCTTGGGTGCCCTTTAGTATTGGGATAGCTGCAGTGGTCACAGTCTCATGGAACACAACAGTCAGTCTGCTTAAGTCTCTGGAAGGTCCTCTAAAGAAGTACAGGCACAAAAAAGACTGCAAAGTAAAATAAATACTTATTTCCTCAATTTGCAGAAATTGTTATATCCACAAGCATCAAGAACATTCAGGGAAATACTACCTCACCAAATGGACAAAATGAGGCTCTAGAGACCAATCCTAAAGTTATGGAGATGTGTGATCTCTCAGACAAAGAAATTCAAAACAACTATTTCAAGGAAGCTCAATGAACTTCAAAGAACACAGAGGATGAATTCCGAAATGTGTCAGAGAAATGTAACAGATAAATCAAAATAATAAAAAAAACAAATTCTAGAGCTTAAAAATACAATGAATGAAATGAAAATGTAATAGTATCAAAAACAGAAATAATAAAACAGAAGAATCAGTGAGCTCAAAGACAAGCTACTTAAAACACAGAGGAAAAATGAAAAGAATGAAAAGAAATAAAGCTTATAGAATCTATGGAACAATGTTAAAAAAGCAAATATTTGGGTTATTGGGGTTAAAGAGGAAATTGAGAAAAAACAATGTGATAAAAAGCTTATTCAAAAAAAATAAATAAACGAAAACTGCAAACCTGGAAAAAAATATAAATATTCAGGTACAGAAAGATCAAAGATCACCAAGCATATTCAACCCAAATAAGAATAACCTAAGACATATTCTAATCAAATTTGCAAAGGTTAAAGACAAAGATGATTCTCAAAGCTGTGAGAGAATAAAATCAAATAACATACAAGGCAGATTCAAATATATAAAATAGCCAAATATATAAAGCACTGGAGCATCCAAATATATAAATATTAATAGATCAAAGGGAAAAAATAGACTGCAATATAATAATATTAGGGACTTCAGCACCCCATTTTCAGCAATGGACAGATCATCCAGATAGAAAAATCAACAAGGAAACATCAAATTTAAACTACCCTCTAGACCAAATATACTTAACAGACACTTATAGAACATTTCATTCAATATTTCATTCAGCTGCAGAATAAATATTCTTTCCTCCAGCACATGGATCATTCTCCATGATAGACCACATGTTAAGCCACAAGTCTCAACAAATTTTAAAAGGTCAAAATAATATTAAGTCTCTTTTCTGACCATGATGAAACAAAAGTGAAAATCAGCAACAAGAAATTTAGAAAATTTACAAATATATGGAAATTAAACAACATGCTCATGAACAACCAATGAGTCAATGAAAAAATCAAAACAAAAATTTTAAAAATTCTTGAAACAATGAAATTGAGAGCACTTTCATACCAAAAGCTATGAGATATAGTGAAAGCAGTACTCTAAGGGAAATATATAACAATAAAGACTTACATTAAAAAATTTAAAAACTTCAAATAACCTATCAATGCACCTCACAGAACTAGAAAGTAAGAACCAACATATTTATTATTAAACAAACTTAATAATAAATTTTTTAATAATAAATATAAGTTCTAAATAAATATCCCATAGGTTTTGGTATGTTGTTTTCTACTTTCATATTCCATTACTTTTAATGGCAAAACAAATGCATTACTTTTGCACCAAACTAATACAAGAAACAAAGAAAAATCAGACCATACATAAATAAAATTGATACTAAAAAATACAAACAATCAACAAAATGAAAATCTGGTGTTTTAAAGATAAAAATTAACAAACCTGTAGCTAGACTAAGACAAAAAGAGAGAAGAACCATATAAACAAAATTAGAGATGGAAAAGGAGACATTACAACTGATACCACGGAAATACAAAGGATCATTAGAAACAATTATATGCCAACACATTAGGAAACCTAGAAGAAATGAGTGAATAAATTTCTGGACATATACAACTTACCACAAGTGAATCAGGAAGAAATAGAAAACCTGAAAAAATAAGTATAATGAGATCAAAGCAGTAATAAAAAGTCTCCTATCAAAAAAATACCGAGGACCTGATGGCTTCACTGCTGAACTCTACCAAACATTTAAAGAAGAACTAATACCACTTCTACTCAAACTATTCAAAAACGTTGAAAATACTTCCAAACTCATTGTACAAGGCCAGCACTACCCTAGTAACAGAAATAGACGAGGACACAGCACATAAGAAAGCTACAGGCTAATATGCCTGATAAACATAGATGCAAAAGTTCTCAATAAAATACTAGCAAACTGGATACCATACATTAAAAACATCATTTACCATAATCAGTCATCCCTGTCCAGGGATGCACAGATGGTTCAACCTACAAAAATCAATCAACATAATACATCACATTAACAGAATCAAGGACAAAAGCAATACGATCATTTCAATTGATGCTGGAAAAACATTTGATCAAATTCAACATCTCTTTATGATGAGAACTTTTAACCAACTGGGTATAGAAGGAGCATACTTCTAAAATGCTGAAGTCCATATATGACAAACCCACAGCTAACAACATACCAAATGGGGAAAAATTGAAAGCATTTCCATAAGATATGGAACAAGATGAAGATGCTCACTTTCACCACTTTCATTCAACATAGTACTAGAAGTCCTAACCAGAGCAATTAGACAAGGAAAAGAAATAAAGAGCATCCAAAATGGAAAGGAAGACATCAGGTTTTATCCTTGTTTGCAGAGAACACAATCTTCTTGTTAGAAAAACCTAAACACTTTACCACAAAACTGTTAGAACTAATAAATTCAGTAAAGTTGCAAGATATAACATCAACATACAAAAATCAGTAGCATTTCTATATGTTAACTGCAATCAATCTGAAAAAGAAACCAACAAGGCAATCCCATTAACAATAGCTACCAAATAATTAAAATACCTAGAAATAAATTTAACCAAAGAAGTGGAAGATCTCTTCAATGAAAATTATAAAACACTGATGAAAATAAATTGAAGAGAACACACACAAAAATAGAAAGATATCCCATGCTAATGAATTGGAAGAATTACTGTTAAAATATCCATACTCCCCAAAGCAATCTATGAATTCAATGCAATCCTTTTAAAAACATCAATGACATTCTTCACATAAACAGAAAAAAAAAAAAAAAAAAAAAAAACTCCTAAAATTTATATGGACACAAAAGATCTTGAATAGCCAAAGCAATCCTGAGGAAAAAGTAAAGCTGGAAGCATTACATTGCCTGACTTCAAACTGTACTACAAAGCTATAGTAACCAAAACATCATGGTACTGGCATAAAAACAGACACACAGACCAATGAAACAGAATAGAGAATCCAGAAATAAATTCACAACTCATTTTCAACAGAGTTGAAATGCACTGGAGAAGGGACAGTCTACTCAAGAAATAGTGCTGAGAAAAGTGGATATCCACATGCAGAAAAATAAAAATAGATCCGTGTCTCTCACTTTACACTACAAGTCAACTCAAAATGGAGTAAAGTCTTAAATATAAAACATAAAACTATAAAATACTAAAAGAAAACATTGAGAAAATGCTTCACAACATTCGTCTGGGCAAAGGTTGCTTGGGCAAGACCTTAAAAGTATAGACAGCAAAAGCAAAAACAGACAGATGGGATTATATTAAGCTAATAAACTTCTCCACAGCAAAGGAAACAAACAACAAAGGGAAGAGACAACCTACACTACGGGAGAAAATAATTGTAAAAGGCCTGAATAGATATTTCTCAAAAATAGATACACAGGCTCATGCCTGTAATCCCAGCACTTTTAGAGACCAAGATAGGAAGATCACTTGAAGCCAAGAGTTTGAGATCATCCTGGGCAACAAAGCCAGACACTGTCTCTACCAAAAAAAAAAAAATTGTAATTAGCCAAGCATGGTGGCATGTGTCTGTAGTCCCAGCTACTTGGGAAGCTGAGGCAGGAGGATTGCTTAAGCCCAGGAATTCAAGGCTGCAGTGAGCTATGGTCACAGCACTGTACTCCAGCCTGGGCAACAGAGCAAGCCTGTGTCAAAAAAAAAAAAAAAAAAAAAAAAAAAAAGCAGACATACAAATGGCCAACACATATATGAAAAAATGCTGCACATTACGAATCATCATGGAAATGATGTAATCAAAACCACAATGACGTAATCTCATCCCAGTTAAAATGACTATTATCAAAAAGACAAAAAATAGATGCTGATGAGTATGCAATAAAAGGGGAATGCTTATGCACTACTGATAGGAATGTATAGTGCAGCCACTGTGGAAAACAGTATGAAGTTTTGTCAAAAAATTAAAAATAGAACTACCATATGATCTAGCAATCCCACTGCTGGGTATATATCCAAAAGACAGGAAATCAGTATACCAAAGAGATATCAGCATTCTCATGTTTATTGCAGCAGTATTCAAAACAGCCAAGATACAGAAACAAACTAAACGTCCATCAGTGAATTAATGGTTATATATAATTCATATATACGTGTGTATATACAGACACATGCATTATATATTACAATGGAATATTATTCAGCCATAAAAAGAAATAAAATTCTGTCATTTGCAGCAACATGGATAGAAATGGAGGTCATGTGCTAAGTGAAATAAACCAGGTTCAGAAAGATAAATAACGTATGTTCTCACTCATATTTGGGAGCTAAAAAAAAAGCGGCTCTCATGGAAGTAGAAGGTATAATGGGGTTACCAGAGACTGCGAAGGTTATAAGCCAAAGGAGGTTGAAGAGAAGCTGGTAAATAGGTACAAAAATACAGTTCGATAGAAGAAAAAAGTTACAGTGTTCAATAATATAGTGGGATAACTATGGTTAACACTCATTAATTTTGTATGTATTTCAGAATAGCAGTAAGAGAATTGGACTGTTGCCAACACGAGGAAGAGATAAATGTTTGAGATGATGGATAACCCTGTTACCTGGATTTGATCATTACACATTGTACACATGTATCAAAATAGCACATGTATCCCCAAAATATGTACTATTATGTATGAATTTTGAAAAACCTAAAAAATAAAAGTTCCCTATGGGATTCAAATGAGCAGCCCAATTAGGAAAGACTGACCCAGACAATAAGTATTAGCAAAGAAAGAGATCTGAGTGGGATGTGGTTACCTATTCAACTATATCTTCTCCTTGTATCAAAAAGATTTCTAAGACTTACTCAAGATCCAATCTTTTTGTTCTAAAGTTTTTCAAATATAAAGCAAAATATTTGTATTCCTTTACATAATCAATAGACACAACATTTTTTAGTATTATGTGGTTTGGATCTATGTGACCCCCACCCTCAAATCTCATGTGGAATTGTAATCTCCAATGTTGGAGGTGGGGCCTGGTGGGAGGGGATTTGATCATGGGGGGCAGATTTCCCCTATTATACTATCCTCAGGATAATGAGTTCTCATGAGATCTGGTTGTTTAAAAGTGTGTGGCACCTCCCTGATCTCTGTCTTCCTCCTGCTCTCACTATATGAAGTGCTGGCTCCCCCTTTGCCTTCTGCCATGATTGGAAGCTCCCTGAGACTTTCCCAGAACCAGGTGCCAGCATCATACTTCCTGTATAGCATGTGGAATCATGAGTCCATTATACCTCTTTTCTTTATAAATTACTCAGTCTCAGGTATTTCTTTATAGAAATGCAAGAACAGACTAATACATAGTAGAAAACCTAAGAATTTGAAGCCAGATAGACCTGGGTTGGAATTCTAGCTCTGCCCCTTCAAAGCCAGTAATGCTGAGGAAGCCACTTGAAGTCTCAAACTCCTTTATGGCAAAAAATTGAGTTATTGATATTTCTTTGATATAATGAATATGAAAGCACCAAGTACAGTGTATATAAATAATAAAGGTTTGCTTTTTTAAATCCCAATAAATGTGAACAAATATTTCTACACTTCAGTAAAACAAAATAAAATAGGAAATCTCCTGAATTTGTAATGAAATAGATTCTACTCTATTCCTTCTTACTGGTTAGAAAGTGCTAATCTGGGCATGGTGGTAGGCCCCTGTAATCCCATCTACTTGGGAGGCTGAGGCAAGGGAATTGCTTGAACCAGGGAGGTGGAGCTTGCAGTGAGCTGAGATCATGCCACTGTACTCCAGCCTCGGTGACAAGAGCAAAACTCTTAAAAAAAAAAAAATAAAAAATGCATATCTTTTTTTTAAATTTCAAGTCCAATGTCATCACATGTATTTTTTTATTATTAAAAAAAACATTTTCAAAGATTCATTCATGTAACTTCAATTTCCTCTGGGTAGTTGTTTTTCATAGCTACAGTTATCATAGTTCTAATGGTATAATTCATTATCTCATCATCGACTGGACATTTCATCAAACACATTTCACTGTTGAGACAACTTGTCAGTGATATTCAATTTGCTGTCTCATCAGCAATTTAGTGTATAGTAATTAAATTTTTATCATGACATCTCATCCCTATTGCTCATCCATAATTCATATTTTTATGTCAAACATCAACCCTACATATATTGTGCTAATGAGGATGGAAAATGGAGTTTACCCTCTCAGATGTCTTCTTAGACTATATAAACAATTTCATTCTTTTTCTAAGAGGAGGGCTAGCCAAAGGCAGAACTGTGAAGCAAAAGCCATACTCGCCCAGCCTGCCTCCCAGGTATTTCCAATCTACCCATATCATGTTCAACAAATTCTCTCTAAAGTACTGATGATTATTTAAAACAAGTATAAATCCCATTTATCTTTCATGCTCTATCTTTCAAAAGGTACAAAACACATTTGCACATAGACACATTACATGTGTCAAATTTTATGTAAATGAGTTAATTTTATATTCTGAGAAAATATTTGCATTTTGAAAGAAGTATGAAAAGAATGAAAGCTTATATATCCACAAATTCATATTTTGGCACTTAGATGAAGGAGATATTTATAAATAGGGTGGGAATGGAACTTTCTTATCACTACCCAAATTATATCACATTTTATACGGACTGTTTCACTCACTCATCTCTCTCCAGCCTCCTTTTTATCCCTAAACTCTAACATAACTATTCCTTCTGCTTGATTGCCCTTCCATGCCCTCTACATCTGGTAAACTGCTTTTTATCCTTCAAAACCCATTTCAAAAGTAACCTCCTCCAAGAAGTCCTTCCAGGCACTCTCTACCTCTTCTGAGTTTCCAGAAGGGGCATACTGTGTGTATGCCTCTAGTAATAGTACATAGCTACTAGTAATGGGGTGCTTACTGTGGACAGGCATTATATATTTTATAGAATTTACCTAATTTTATTCTTGTTAGAACCATATCAAATAGATGTTCATTTCATTCTTGAAAAACACATTCAAAGTAGTTAAGTAACCTACTGAAGATCACACAGATGGTCATCAACAAAGCAGAAATGGAAGTTAGACTGACTCCAAAGCCCAGAATATTTTCCACGTATCATACAGTTTCAGAATAAATGACAAAATGACTGAATGAAGGACTGTGACAAAGGATAGCATGTCCTCAAGAGCACATATATGGCTAAGATAACTTTTAAATTTCACTCTGTCTTCCACATTTTATATTTGATATATTAGAGTATACTAAGATACTTTTGTTAAGATAGCTAAGGCATGCAGAAAAAAAAACCCATAATTTCAATATAATATTTTTGGAATCATGACAATGACCTCCTATTGTAACTAAGCATTTTAGAATGCAGTTTTGCCACTCAAAACCTCAGTGTCAAGCAAGTCTTATTATGTGTTCTTTCCATTTAAGCCCATTCTGATCACATTTTCCCTGGATCAGCCCCAGTGGTCCCAACAGGGAGCTATAACATGCACAAAATGTCTGCTGAGCCAGGTTAAATGAATTTCAGTTAGGGACTAATATTATTAACATTATATGATGATTTGCAATTATCAGTCAAATAAGATCAGTTACCAGAGGACCAGGGAGGCCCTAGTAAGAGGTGAACCACAAAATCAGCACACTCCCTCCTCAATCAGTTTATAATCTAAATGAGCAATTGCGAACAAGGGAGGGATAGAAGGGTTCTCTAGGGAGAGGTGAGAAGGAGTCCTTCAGTTGTTCTTGTCCTCAATGAAAAAGGTTTATGTAAGAAAACAAGCGCAACTGTACTCCCCTATCTACCCTCCTGCAATATGTAAGTCCTTTGAAAGTACACTGGGTTCATGCACTGATATTGAGATGTGGCTGTGGTTTGGGAAAAAGCATTGATCTGGAATTTAGAACCCAAGGATTCTAGTCCTAAATCTGCCACTAACTAGCTCTATGGCCTTGGTCTCTATTTATATTCTACAGTCCCTGTTTCTCATCAATAAAAATAAGATCACACTAGTTCAATCTGAGAGCCTTCCAACTCTAAAATGCAATACCTTAGCCCTGAATACAAATACTTAGTTAAGTTCAATTTTCCCCACTCTCTGTTTCCAAGCTAACATCATTGTTGATTTTTTTTTTCTTAGATTTTTAGCAACCTGCCCCAGTATAGATTCTTCTTGTACTAGGGCTGGTACAAGAAGGCATCAAAGACCAGGGAGCAGAATTGTTTACACAATGCTGATTTAATGTAACTTATGGGCACAAAAAAAATCAGTCTCTCTTTTTTTTTTTTTTTTTTTTTTTTAGACAGAGACTTGCCCCCTGCCCTGTCCCCAGGCCTTCAACCTCTGCCTCCCAGGTTCAAGCAATTATCCTGCCTTAGCCTCCTGAGTAGCTGGAATTACAGGAGCACATTACCACACCCAGCTAACTTTTTTCTTTTTTTTTTTCTTTTTTTTGGCATTTTCAGTAGAAACAGGGTTTCACCATGTTGGCTAGGCTGATCTCGAACTCCTAACCTCAAGTAATCCACCCACCTCGGCCTCCCAAAGTTCTGGGATTACAGGCATGACCCACCATGCCCGGCCTAGAAAGCAGTCTCTTCACTGAAATTCATTTATATAATCCAAAAATTTCTTTATAATCTGGCCTTCCAATACTGCTCTGATTTCATCTCCTCTTTCCAATCATGGACTCCTTTTCAACTGCCTCCTTACTGGTCCTCTGTCACACCAAACAGACTCCTGCCCTCAGAGGCTTTGTACCTTTTATGCTCCCTACATAGAATATCTTCCTTTCTCATAACTGCCTAGTTTGAGCTCTCACTTTCTTCAGGTTTTCATTAAAAAGTCACTTTTTCAATAACACCTGCCCTCATCATCCTTTCTGCCCACTCACCATTTCATATCCTGCATCCCGACTTTATTCTCTCCCGAACATTGATCATAATCTAATTAATTATTTATCTTGTTGATCATCTGTCTTCCCCATTATAATGTAAACCCAGTAAAGACATTTTTTTGGTCTGTTTAATTCCCTTCCATATTCCAAGTACCTAGAGTAGTGCTTAGGATATTGGAGGCAGGTAATAAATATTTGTTGAACAGATGAATAAGCCCTCATGTCTCATCTCTCTCCCCCTAACTCACTGTGCTCCAAACACACTTGTCTTCTCCTTCCTTATCATGCACACCAAACATCCTCTCCCTCAGAGCCTTTGTATTGTATTTCCTTCTGCCTCAGATCTCCTTTCAAAGATATCCATATGGGTTTTTTCCCCACATTTTACTCAGATCTATATCCAAATGTTATCATGTTCAAGAAGCCTTCTCAGGTCAAATTATCTAAAATGTCAATCTCATTTTTCATACAGTTTTCTTATACTTTTTTTTCCTTTATAACTGTGGCAGTGGTGGAACTAAGCCACTCATCTCTTTCAAAAGAACTTTCTTGAGGAGCAAACTGACTGACAGTCCCAACTGTCTGTATTCACCTCTGCGTTCTCTGAGGCCAAGCCTTCTCCAAGATGTTCCCAGCCACTATTTGAGCACAGCAGGAATAATACTATAAGACTATTCCTGATGACTCAGGACTCCTCTAATAGGCAACTTGGGCTCAGGAACTACTCATTGACTTAGCTGAAACTTCCTTAAAACTGCTACAATCTGAGATTCTTCTTTCCTAAATCTTCTTCCTTCTCCCTTCCATTCCACAGGCTTCAGACCTTCATAATAGCCTGAAGGCTCTCCTGTCTAGTCCTATTCCCTCCCCTTTATCTTTCTCGGGTATCTCCCCCTGTAAATCTCATTCTTATACCATCTAATTCTGTCTAGGTGTTTGCTTCTTGGAGCGCCTGAATTAATACAATAAAACTTATAACACATTCAATATTTGTTTATTTTTAGTTGCTCATCTCTACCTCAAGAAGGTAGAGACTTGGCCTGTTTTATGAACTACTAGATCTCCAGCATGTAGAATGATGCTTGCAAAGACCAAATATCTTTGGTAGACAAATATTACTGCTATATATTATTTCACTCATTTGTGAAAAAAAATAATGAGTGTCTAGTATGTTTTAGGCACTATGTTAAGTGCTCAGTAGATCAAAGGTCTAGTGGAAGAGATAAATATATAAACGAGTAATTATAACTCACTATGTCAAGGATTTATTAAAAGTATTCACAAATGTATGGAGCACAAATAACTTCATAAACAGTTAATAATTTAAATCCTATACATGTTTAAGGTAAAGTATTGTTAATATCCTATGAACAATACAAAGGGTAAATCAACCCTGACAAGTAAGCTCCCTTGTCTCGGCCAAGACCTCCTCAGAAGTAAGGTGTCCCTTGTGAAAATTTTCTTCAGGTATATAAAGTGAAGTGAAGGCTATTCCTTGTTGTATAAGAGTACCCTGCTCAATATTACACTGATTGGCTAGGTAAAAAAGGTAAATAAGTTTGTCATTCTATGCCCTAGGAAAACAATCTGTGAACCAGATAAATTATTGGAACTTTTCTAGCTCAAGCCTCAAAAAATGGTCCCACGCATATATCACCTATTCTATGAACACTTATCATACCCTCACTACTCGGCCAGGTCACTCCTTTTATATGTTGAAGTACTCTGTGCTTCTCCTTCCTAGCATTTACCAAAAGTGTAATTTATTAGTCATTTGGGAGCTATCTCATTAGTAGATAATAAGCTCCATGAGAGAACAACATCTATTATATTAACTGCTATATCTCCATTGCCTGGCACGGAAAAAGGTCTCAATATTTCTTGAATGGCTATATAAAATAATGACTGATTAATTAAATGAAAAGTTTTTGCTTATCTACCTGTGAAAATTATCTCCCTCATCGAAATTTCCATTGCATTTTATCTATTTTCTTACACTCCCCCTCTATCCATCATATATCCATATATCCCACCATATATCCCCTATATCCATTCATGATGTAGATATAAACTTTACAAATAAAGAATAGTATGCCTCGAACCCTCTAGTCACAGATAAAATGTAAATCTTTGGATTCAGTTGCTCTTGAGATCAGTCATTCATCCTTCCCAGATGTTGACCTCCCCAATCGAGATTTGAAGGTGACTAGTAACAGTCCTCTGATTTCCACTCAGTCCCTCTCCCTCTCCCTTTACCCTTTCTTTCTCCATCTCTTTTTTCTCTCTCTGTCTTCCTCTCTCTTTATAAAAAGTTATGAAGGCAGAAGCATAGTAAAAAATGAATGGATTTTGAGTTAGAAATTCTACTTAGTCTGAGATCCATTTCTATCTCTTCCATCACAACAGATTTGCTGATCATTGAGGACTGACTGCTGCCTTACAGGAAAATAACCATTAATATTAGGAAAAGCCTAGAGAGAGGAGAACCAACAAATCTCTAGTTGAGTAATTTAATCTAACCTGAAAATCTGTAGCAATCAGGCCTACAAGAATAACAAAAACTAATGCTCAGCATTTCTGTATCTGCTATCAAAAACCATCAAAGCACTCTCACATCTACTATCTCCTTATTTTCCCTCACTACAATCTTTAAGTGCTAGGCAACTAAGGCATTGAGAAGTTAAATGATCTGCCCAAGGTCACACAGCTAATTGATGACTCATATCTCAATGTTTTTTCTATTAAGCAGCAGGGAGGTAAGTTGAACATCCGATCATATAAAAGACTTAGCTCATACTATTACTTCAGTTGTCTATGTCTTTAAGGCATGAAATTAAGAAGTAACCAGATAAAGTAAGGTGAAAACTGCTACTGCTTTTGCTACAAACTGTGAGTAGGTAGGCTTTGCTGTAATTATAGAAAATAAATATCCGATTTAACTCCCTTATTTCTTTACTGTCTGGATATTTGGTAATATTTGATAGGACCACAAAGGCATAAAATGAAGAAAGAGGAAAGAAAAAAAATCATATAGATAAGTGTATAAACATTAGAATTTGACACAATGATTCCAAAGGATCTCTCAGAGTTAAGGTAGATGCTGTCGATGAAAAGAGTCAAATTCTGTAAAATATTTGAAGAAATTTATTCTGAACCAAATAAGAGTGATCAATGGCCCCTGACATAGCCCTTAGGAGATACAGAAAACATGTGCCCAAAGTGGTCAGGCTACAACTTGGTTTTATACATTTTAGGGAGACATAAGGCATCAATTAATACATGTAAGATGTACATTGGTTTAGTCCAGAAAGGCAGGACAACTGGAAGCAGAGTGGGGGTGGGGGTGGAACGCTTCCAGTTCATAGGTGAATTCAAAGATTTTCTCATTGGTACTTAGCTAAAAGAATTATCTAAAGACCTGTAATCAGAGAGGAATGTCTGGGGTATGAGAAGGGGTTGTGAAAACCAAGCTTTTATCATCCAGATGAAGTCTCCAGGTAGCAGGCTTCAAAAAGAATAAATTGTAAATGTTTCTTATCAGACTGAGAGAGTCTATCAGCCTAAGGTCTCTGTGTTGATGTTAATGCTGGTCAGCTGTGAGGCGTGTCTGACCCATCCCCCTGCAGTTCTGAACTACCAGTTGATTTCTAGGAGATTCTAGTATGCTGTCTTAATTAGAACTTTTCTATGTCTCAACTTTGGAATGCCCTTGGTGGACACGAAGCGTATGTTCAGGTGGTTAGGGGACTTAGAATTGTATTGGTTTACAAGACATTAAGAGGACTTCAGGGTCCTGCCTTAAAAGGAACCTTAGACAGAAGGTGATAGTACAGTGGAAGAGCAGAGAAGAAAGTGGGAACAGGTCACATTGCCATAGGCCTCAGTTCATATTTCTAACCCAAACCCCTAAGAGTAAAGAAGATAAGGTCTGCATCTTACCTGCTCCTTTGGAATCTCCTCCTTCTCATTATAGTAGGTTAGTTCCAGGGCTCCGTTAAACTTCAGGGTAGAACAAGAAAATTACTTCAGCCCATGCTGCTCACTCCTACCATGCCCCATTGTGAACCCCATAAAAGCTGAATATGGAGATTTCTCATCTTCCCAGTCTCTAGGGTCTACCCTCTCCTTTCAACTCCTACTATTCTCTCTATAGCTCAACTCCTTTTCAGCTCTGGTCTTGATTATTAGCTGGTTCTTTTTACTTCCTCCAGTCTCAGCCACTCAAATCATTGCTTGACACCATTTCAAAACTCACATTCCTGAAGCAGATAGTTGATCTCTATAACACCTTGCAAAATTATTTGAAAATTTCTCAACTAAATAAAGAATACGGTTGAAATTCCTCAACTTTATATGCAACTCTTACCCAGCTCTCCCTACACGTCCCTGCCCACTACCAATATATATATTCCACTGTAGCCAATTAAATTCACAAACCTGACTTGCATTTACTCATCTAACACTATGCTCACACTTTTCCCAGAGCCTAGTGTATCTTCCCACAAGTATCTACTTCTCTTCTTGTGGTCTATATTTCCCCTCTCACCTGAATTTCATCTTGATTTTAAAATATCCTATGCAGGTCTCCAAGACTTCTTAGCTTCAGGTGATAAGGCTTAGCTCAGCACTTTGGATAGCCACATAAAAGTATCTTTAAACTTTTGTTAAATATATCTCCTTAAATTAGGAAACTTGATTTTTTTATACACATACAAGACCAATAAATACTCTGTAATAAATATTCTGTTTCTAAGAGCCCTGTAACTAAGACTTCTCCATTTATTTGCCTGGGTGCTCTGGATGGTAAATCTTTTATCAAAAATAGAGTGATTTGTGGGTAAGACAAATTGCTCCATAATACTTTCACAATGAGAACTTATCCAAGTCAGATCTAGCCCCAAATATCAATTCCCTGTGCATTTGTATTCTGACGAATCTATCACAGTGACCTATTTTCATACCAGTGACTAAGTTAAGAATGTGATTGCTTTTGAAAGAAACTGAAATAAAAATTCCAAGAATGGTGTTAGGAGAAATGAATAAATCAAACATGATTTTCTGCAAACACAGGTTCATAATATAAGCCTGCTAAAACATTTGTGTATTTTCAGAATGGGAGGAGGTGTTTGATGTTATAAGTCCATTATGTCTGAATAAAAAAATCACAGACCAGTTCAGTCTTTTTAATGACATTATGGGTGCTTACTGATTTTTTGCTAATGGTTACTGATCAAACAAAATTTAAAATATAAACGTTTGCTGAATCCTGTGAAAATCTCCTTTTCTCAAATACTTTGACTCCATTTATTTAACAGTTATATATGAAGAACACATTCTGTGTGCTGAAGGAATTCAGAGTATGCCACCTCAAAATATTCCACTTTGACCTAAGGATTATTTCAAGCTGAAGGCAATTGAGAAAAAGCAGACAAAGAGCAAACTCTGTCCTCACCTTTTCTACAAGGAAGGGCAAGATGATTTTTAATTATAGGAGACAATTCTAGACTCTTAACCCAAAGATGTTCCAGAAGAATCTACATAACAAAATCTTATTAAAACAACCCTTATCTTCCATTAGTTTCCTCATATAGTTACAGTTTGCTACCCCTAAAAGCCTATTTTTCCTTGTCTTGTCCCTTCTCTACAAATTTACTGTTCTTTGTTAAAATGCTACATAAACCCAAGTTCCTACCACCCCTTTGAATTACACAATGTATGCATTAATGAACTTAGTTTGTTTTTCTCTTATGTCTTTTGTCAATTTAATTTACAGGGAATGAACCTAAGGAGGTAGAGAGGAAAAGGTTTCTTATCCCTTATTTACAGTTTCAAGGACTTAAAATATACACAATGCTTGTCTTCAAGGATCCTAGATTCTAGTGAAGAAGGACAATTAAACAGATCATTTTGATATAAAAATAATTTGGAAGTTAAAAAAAAAGGAAGCACAGACAGGCACAATGATGTGCATTTGTAGTCCCAGCTACTCCAGAGGCTGAGAAGAGAGGATCTCTGAACCCAGGAGTTCAGATCCACCCTGAGCAATACAGTGGAAACCTGATCTCAAAAATAATAGTAATGATAAGGAAAGAAAGTTCTTAAAAAGCGGGCAATTAGACTTAAAACGACAAGAAAGTCTGTAGGCTAACACCGGATCATACAAATAGCTAGTCTTGACCCCTCCAGACTTTACGTTCCTACTTATTTATAGCAAAGGCAGAAAATAGGCCATTTTATTCATGGAAATAATGTAAATGACCTAAAAAAATCAACAGGATTAAAATCCAATAGTAAGACTACAGAAATATTTAATGTCATTAATTTATCTTTAGTGTTTGTTGTTCATTTATTTATATCTCTGACAAAAGCTTTTCACCAGCAATTTTGCACCAGGTTGGTAGGCAGTTATGGGAGATTCCTAGGAAAGTTATACAGGTTCCATACTGTAAGTTATTTAAAGTCTTGTAGAACTTCAAATCATTTTTTCATGACATTAGCATGTTTGAAAAAATGGGAACAATTTGATTTAGGTGGGTACCTGAATATAAATGTGAATCGCAGAATCTTAGGGTCAGTCACCTAGTTGAGAAGTACCCTTATGGTTAAAATACCTTTTCTTTTTTGGAGGGGGCGGGGGGGAGATGGAGTCTCACTCTGTCGCCCACGCTGGAGTGCAGTGGCTCAATCTCGGCTCACTGCAGCCTCCATCTCCCGGGTTCAAGCAATTCTCTGCCTCAGCCTCCTGAATAGCTGGGATTACAGGTGCCTGCCACCATGCCCAGCTAATTTTTGTATTTTTACCAGAGACAGGGTTTCACTATCTTGGCCAGGCTAGTTTTGAACTCCTGACCTCATGATCTACCAGCCTAGGCCTCCCAAAGTGCTGGGATTACAGGCGTGAGCCACCACGCCTGACCTAAAATATCTCTTATAATAATTAATATTTGTATAGTACTTCATAAGAGTTGAAAACTCATAAGACTTAAATATTTTATTTCATTTTATCCCCAAAACAATATTGTGACATTGGTAAAGCAAATATTAACTCACAAAGGAGGAGAGTAAGATTCCAAAAGATAAAATTACAATTTTTTTTAAAAAGGAATAGAACTATGATATGAACTCAAACTCAAGATTTTAATCCAATATGTGTTCTATTACCACTCAATCCTTTAAAGGTCACACCTTTAAAATGAATATATCGCAGATCCTACCATCACCCAGATTCTCTCTCACACACACACAGCTTCAATCATGCACACAGAGTCAATTATACACAATTGCTAAAACATGAAATTCTGAATTGCAAGTCTTTGCAATGACTCCCACCTTAAAATACAATACATCATTTTATAAGGAAGCCTCCCTCCTTTTCAATCGTTGTTCAAAACCAATCAATTAAACACCAGAGTCAAGATAACTTTTGAAATTCCAGGCAATTCTGAACTACCAGTTGATTTCCAGGAGATTCTACTATGCTGTCTTAGTTAGAGCCTTTCTATGTCTCACCTGAATTATCCCAGCTTATGCCTATGCAACGTACTCCAGCTGAAACCACTCAATCACAAGCACAGCTGAACTCAATTCAAGCATTTTCTAAATTACACCACATTCTCTCCTGATTCCATCCCTTTGCACACACTTTCCTCTGCCTGCAATGCTATTCCCTTCCCTATATATCTGGTTTATTTAAAAGTTACCTCTTCAGTTGCTTTTGGGGACTTTGTCAAAAATTTTTACCAAGGCCAATGTCAGGAGGAGTATTTCCTAGATTGTCTTCTAGGATTTTTGAAGTCTGACATGTTTTTAAAGGCTTACATTTGAATCTCTTATTCCCTTTGGATTAATATTTGTATATTTTGAAAGGCGGGGGTCAAGCTTCAGTCTTCAGCATATGGCTATTCAGTTATCCCAGCACCATTTATTGAATAGGGAGTCCTTTCTCCATTGCTTGTTTTTGTCCACCTTGTCAAAGATCATACGATTGTAGGTGTATGGCTTTATTTCTGAGTTTTCTATCCTGTTCTGTTGGTCTATCTGTCTGTTTTTGTACCAGTACCAAGGAATGGCAACAAAAACAAAAATAGTTAAGTGGGACTTATTAAACTAAAGAACTTCTGGACAGCAAAATAAACTGTCAACAGAGTAGACAGCCTACAGAATGGAAGAAAATATTCACAAACTATGCATTGAACAAATCCAGAATTTGTCCTATGCAAGGACAAATATCCAGAATCTGTAGGGAACTTAAATAAATCAACAAACAGAAAGCAAATAACTTCATTAAACAATGAGCAAAGGATATCAACAGACACTTCTGAAAAGAAGACATACAAGAAGCCAAAAAACATCTGAAAAAAATGCTCATTATCACCAATCATCAGAGAGATACAAATCAAAACCACAATGAGATATGATCTCACACCAGTCAGAATGGCTATTATTAAAAAGTCAAAAAACAACCAATGATGATGAGACAGTGGAGAAAAGGGAACACTTATATACTGTTGTTGAGAATGTAAATTAGTCCAGCCATTGTGGAAAATCGTCTGAAGACTTCTCGAAGAACTTAAAACAGAGCTACTATTTGGCCCAGTAATCCCATAACTAGGTACATACCTAAAAGAAAATAAATCACTCTACCAAAAAGACACATGAACTCACATGTTCCTGGATGCACTATTTACAATAGCAAAAACATGAAATCAACTGATGTGCCCATCCATGGTAGATTAAATAAAGAAAATGTAGTGTGTGTGTGTATATATATATATCATGGAATACTATACAGTCATAAAAATAAAGAAATCATGTCCTTTCCAGTAACGTGGATGCATTTGGAGGCCAGAGTCCTAAGCAAATTAACACAACAAAACCAAATAGCAGAAAACCAAATACCACATGTTCTTACTTATAAGTGGAAGCTAAACATTGAGCACACATTAACATAAATATGAGAACAATAGATGCTTAAGACTACCAGAGAGGGAGGCAAGGAGCAGGCATGGGTTGAAAAACTACCTATCAGGTACTATCCTCATTACCTGGGTGATGGAATCTGTACCCCAAACCTCAGCATCACCTAATATCCCCATGTAATAAACCTGCACATGTACCCCCTGTATTTAAAATAAAAGTTGAAATTTTAAGAAATAAAAGTTACCTCTTCATAAAAGCTTTTTCTGGCACCTCTGGTCTCTAGGCTAGATTATATACTCCACTTCTGTGCTCTTTGAGTTTAATTCTCTTATAACACTTTCATTACAATACTTTTCCATATATTAATACTTCTTCAGTCTCTGTCACTAGGGTATAAACTCCTTGAAGACAGAGAGAACTAGGTCATTTATCACAACTCCAGCGCCTAACATACTGTATGATGGTCAAAATAGAATCCCAAAATCAGGACATCAGCATGGCTGTGTTCTCCCTGAAGGTTCTCGAGGAGGATATTTTCTTGCATTTCCTAGCTTCTGGCGATTGCCAGCAAACTTTTCCTTGGAGATGTATCACTCCAATCTCTGACACTGTTATCAGGTAGCATTCTCCTTGTGTGTCTATATCTAAATTCCCATCTCCTTATAAACAGTAGCCGTTATGTTAGGGCCCACTCTAATCTAGTATGACCTCACTTAACCAGACTACA
The DNA here is from genome assembly GCF_049350105.2 of Macaca mulatta. Lineage (NCBI taxonomy): Eukaryota > Metazoa > Chordata > Mammalia > Primates > Cercopithecidae > Macaca > Macaca mulatta. Next base: position 85,778,192 of record NC_133419.1, read on the forward strand.
TCTGCAAAGACCTTATTTCCAAATAAGGTTACATTCACAGATTTTTAGGTGGACATGCATTTCAGGGAAATGCAATTTCACTTAGTACACTATGTTTCAACTGGAGAGAGGAGAATCTGAAATTCTGCATTTGGGGAACAGTACCCAAGCAACCAACCCAATTACATTTGATTTGACATCCCAGGTCACTGCCTTACTTACGAAACAGGAACTTCCCACAGGAAATTACAACTGCTTTTTGTCTTAATTTGGAGTTTATTCATTCATTCATTCATTCATTCATTCATCTTCTCATCCATCACATATTTATAAAGTACCTTTAACATACTACTGGTATGGATATAACAATAAACAAAGCACACAAAAATCTCTGCCCTTGTGAAGTTTACCTGTGAGCAGTGGGGGAGAGACAGATAAAGAAATATGCAAAACTCTGCACATGATATCAAATTTTGGTAAGTTCAGTGGAAACATATTAAGCAAGAAATGGAGATAGGAAAGTTGAATGGGGTTGGAAATGTTGCACTGTTTAACGTGGTGACTAAAGAAGGCTCCATCAAGAAGGTGCTATTTAAGCATCTAAAGAGGTAAAGGAGTTAGCTTTGTGGATATTTGGGAGAATATAGTTCTAGGTAGTAGAAACAAATGCAAATGCCCTAGAGTAGGAGTGTGCCCGGGGAGTTAGAGATAAGCAAGGAGGCCAGGGTGATGACTACAAAGATAAGAGGAGAGCAGTAGGAAATGGGGCCTGGGGGGTAATGGAGGATAGCACAGAGATCAGGATGTTCTTCCTCTCTCCACTACCAACTAAATGATCATTGCAAGATGCCATGTTCCTAGTTTCTACATAGGGAACATTTTGAGCTTCTAAGAGACAAGTTTCTTATATCAAATAGAAAAAATATATAACTTTATTTCACAAAAATGAAAATACTATGCTCACTAAACATTAAAATTCAAGTAATTTTAGTGTCCTTCATCTCTCTGCCTTATGATCAGGAAACTACAAACAATGTAGGTATCTAGATTATAATAAATAAATCTTTATTTTTTGATAAGTTATACTTCTTATGTTAAAAAATACTTTCTATGTTACCATATCACTCTATATTTGACACTTGATTTATCACAATTTGTCTTGGCAAAATAACTATTAAACTATTTTATTTAAACAAAAAGTTGATGCCCTACTTCCCTTCAGTCTTGTCTAGATTTCCAGGATACAGTTAGATTCTCATTTGGTGCTATCTTATGAGACAATTTGATAGAAAATGGCCTACTTAATAAAAAGTCAAACCTTCTTTTCTAAAAACTCATTCAATCAGAGAATATTAGACAGACAGGGCTTCCTCACAGAAAGACACTCTCTGTTGAACATTGTGACCTCTACATGTCTGCACTATAACTCAGCATCTTGTGCAAAATTATCACATCTTTTCAATTAATGTTTTGTTTAAATCCAATAATTTACATTTCTATGGTGATTTCAAGCTTACAAAGTTCTTTCCCAAGGTAACAAACTATTTTTGAGACAACAGTCTTCAAAGTCAAAGCACAGGCCTGTCTCATTTAATATTCACATCAACCTTCTGAGATAAGAATTATGATCTTTATTTTGCAGTTGAGGAAACTGAAGCTCAAAGAAGAGTAGTGGTTTTTCCAAGGTCATATCTGGTGGCAAAATAAGATTCAAGACCATTTGTGCCTGACTTGAAAGCCTTTGGTCTGAAACTCTGGACTCTAGCACCTATTTCACATTTTTATTTTATGTAATTTTCCTAAAAACCCTGTGAAGTATATATTACATCCCAAATACCCAGAATACATATTCTTTCTTTTTTTTTTTTTTTTTTTCTTGAGACAGGGTGTCACTCTGTCAGCCTGGCTAGAAAGCAATGGCACAATCTCATGTCACCACAATCTCCGCCTCCAAGGTTCAAGCTATTCTCCCACCTCAGCCTCCCCAAGTAGAGGACACTACAGGTGTGTTTCACCACACCCAGCTACCCAGCTAATGTTTCATATTTTTTTGTTATTCTTTTTTTTTTTTTTTTTTTTTAAGTAGAGTAGGGTAAGAAGCAACAGGGGAGGGGAAAGGGAATAGTTTCTGAGTTCATGATAAGAGTAGGTCTCATGTTGCTTGTAAGTGCACTTTAGACTTTTTCAAAGACATGAAAACAAACATATTTTGTTTAATACAAGTTGACAATACTTTCTCCTTCTCTCCTCATTCTGTTCTTAAGACCTTATCTTTGCCATTGAGGTGTAGGGGACTGAGCTGTATGCTCCTGGCTGTACTGATTAGTGGATCTCCAGATAAAACACTGTTATTGTACAGGCTGTTTAAACTTAGTGAAGAAGAACGAAAATCAAATATTAGCAGAAATGTTGCTGGAAAATATTTTCTGAAGTGTGACATGAAAGTTATCATCAAAACTCTTAGTAATAAGTCGTTATCTATGGTAGATAGGGTTATGAATGATTTATATTTTCATCTTTTTATATATGTTCAAAATGTATAATAAATCAAAATTTCTTTTATGATTAGGAAAATAATTACAAATCTTAAAGAGTTTAAAAGAGCAAGACACAAAGTCAAATCTTAAAGAGTTTAAGGAGCAAGATGGCCAAATAGGAACAGCTCCAGTCTCCAACTCCCAGCGCGAGCGACACAGAAGACCAGTGATTTCTGCATTTTCAACTGAGGTACTGGGTTCATCTCACTAGGGAGTGCCAGACAATCGGTGCTGGTCAGCTGCTGCAGCCCGACCAGCGAGAGCTGAAGCAGGACAAGGCATCGCCTCACCTGTGAAGCTCAAGGGGGAAGGGAATCCCTTTTCCTAGCCAGGGGAACTGAGACACACAACACCTGGAAAATCAGGTAACTCCCACCCCAATACTGCACTTTAAGCAAACAGGCACATCAGGAGATTATATCCCACACCTGGCTGGGACGGTCCCACGCCCACGGAGCCTCCCTCATTGCTAGCACAGCAGTCTGCGATCTAACCGCAAGGCAGCAGCGAGGCTGGGGTAGGGGCGCCCGCCATTGCTGAGGCTTAAGTAGGTAAACAAAGCCGCTGGGAAGCTCGAACTGGGTGGAGCTCACAGCAGCTCAAGGAAACCTGCCTGTCTCTGTAGACTCCACCTCTGGGGACAGGGCACAGATAAACAACAACAAAAGCAGCAGAAACCTCTGCAGACGCAAACAACTCTGTCTGACAGCTTTAAAGAGAGCAGTGGATCTCCCAACACGGAGGTTGAGATCTGAGAAGGGACAGACTGCCTGCTCAAGTGGGTCCCTTACCCCTGAGTAGCCTAACTGGGAGACATCCCCCACTAGGGGCAGTCTGACACCCCACACCTCACAGGGTGGAGTACACCCCTGAGAGGAAGCTTCCAAAGCAAGAATCAGACAGGTACACTCGCTGTTCAGCAATATTCTATCTTCTGCAGCCTCTGCTGCTGATACCCAGGCAAACAGGGTCTGGAGTGGACCTCAAGCAATCTCCAACAGACCTACAGCTGAGGGTCCTGACTGGTAGAAGGAAAACTATCAAACAGGAAGGACACCTACACCAAAACCCCATCAGTACGTCACCATCATCAAAGACCAGAGGCAGATAAAACCACAAAGATGGGGAAAAAGCAGGGCAGAAAAGCTGGAAATTCAAAAAATAAGAGGGCATCTCCTCCAGCAAAGGAGCGCAGCTCATCGCCAGCAACGGATCAAAGCTGGATGGAGAATGACTTTGACGAGATGAGAGAAGAAGGCTTCAGTCCATCAAACTTCTCAGAGCTAAAGGAGGAATTACGTACCCAGTGCAAAGAAACTAAAAATCTTGAAAAAAAAGTGGAAGAATTAATAGCTAGAGTAATTAATGCAGAGAAGGTCATAAACGAAATGAAAGAGATGAAAACCATGACACGAGAAATACGTGACAAATGCACAAGCTTCAGTAACTGACTCTATCAACTGGAAGAAAGAGTATCAGCGATTGAGGATCAAACGAATGAAATGAAGTGAGAAGAGAAACCTGAAGAAAAAAGAAGAAAAAGAAATGAACAAAGCCTGCAAGAAGTATGGGATTATGTAAAAAGATCAAATCTACATCTGATTGGGGTGCCTGAAAGTGAGGGGGAAAATGGAACCAAGTTGGAAAACACTCTTCAGGATATCATCCAGGAGAACTTCCCCAACCTGGTAGGGCAGGCCAACATTCAAATTCAGGAAATACAGAGAACGCCACAAAGATACTCCCTGAGAAGAGCAACTCCAAGACACATAATTGCCAGATTCACCAAAGTTGAAATGAAGGAAAATATCTTAGGGGCAGCTAGAGAGAAAGGTCGGGTTACCCACAAAGGGAAGCCCATCAGATTAACAGCAGATCTCTCGGCAGAAACTCTCCAAGCCAGAAGAGAGTGGGGGCCAATATTCAACATTCTTAAAGAAAAGAATTTTCAACCCAGAATTTCATTTCCAGCCAAACTAAGTTTCATAAGTGAAAGAGAAATAAAATCCTTTACAGATAAGCAAATGCTTAGAGGTTTTGTCACCAGCAGGCCTGCCTTACAAGACACCTTGAAGGAAGCACTAAACATGGAAAGGAACAACCGGTACCAGCCATTGCAAAAACATGCCAAAATGTAAAGACCATCGAGGCTACGAAGAAACTGCATCAACTAACGAGCAAAATAACCAGTTAATATCATAATGGCAGGATCAAGTTCACACATAACAATCTTAACCTTAAATGTAAATGGACTAAATGCTCCAATTAAAAGACACAGACTGGCAAACTGGATAAAGAGTCAAGACCCATCAGTTTGCTGTATTTAGGAGACCCATCTCACATGCAGAGACACACATAGGCTCAAAATAAAGGGATGGAGGAAGATTTACCAAGCAAATGGAGAACAAAAAAAAGCAGGGGTTGCAATACTAGTCTCTGATAAAACAGACTTTAAACCATCAAAGATCAAAAGAGACAAAGAAGGCCATTACATAATGGTAAAGGGATCAATTCAACAGGAAGAGCTAACTATCCTAAATATATATGCACCCAACCCAGATTCATAAAGCAAGTCCTTAAAGACTTAAAAAGATACTTAGACTCCCATACAATAATAATGGGAGACTTCAACACTCCACTGTCAACATTAGACAGATCAACGAGACAGAAAGTTAACAAGGATATCCAGGAATTGAATTCATCTCTGCAGCAAGCACACCTAATAGACATCTATAGAACTCTCCACCCCAAATCAACAGAATATACATTCTTCTCAGAACGACATCACACTTATTCCAAAATTGACCACATAATTGGAAGTAAAGCACTCCTCAGCAAATGTACAAGAACAGAAATTATAACAAACTGTCTCTTAGACCACAGTGCAATCAAACTAGAACTCAGGACTAAGAAACTCAATCAAAACCGCTCAACTACATGGAAACTGAACAACCTGCTCCTGAATGACTACTGGGTACATCACGAAATGAAGGCAGAAATAAAGATGTTCTTTGAAACCAATGAGAGCAAAGATACAACATACCAGAATCTCTGGGACACATTTAAAGCAGTGTGTAGAGGGAAATTTATAGCACTAAATGCCCACAAGAGAAAGCAGGAAAGATCTAAAATTGACACTCTAACATCACAGTTAAAAGAACTAGAGAAGCAAGAGCAAACACATTCAAAAGCTAGCAGAAGGCAAGAAATAACTAAGATCAGAGCAGAACTGAAGGAGATAGAGACACAAAAAACCCTCCAAAAAATCAATGAATCCAGGAGTTGGTTTTTTGAAAAGATCAACAAAATTGACAGACCGCTAGCAAGACTAATGAAGAAAAGAGAGAAGAATCAAATAGACGCAATAAAAAATGATAAAGGGGTTATCACCACTGACCCCACAGAAATACAAACTACCATCAGAGAATATTATAAACACCTCTATGCAAATAAACTAGAAAATCTAGAAGAAATGGATAATTTCCTGTACACTTACACTCTTCCAAGACTAAACCAGGAAGAAGTTGAATCCCTGAATAGACCAATAGCAGGCTCTGAAATTGAGGCAATAATTAATAGCCTACCAACCAAAAAAAGTCCAGGACCAGATGGATTCACAGCTGAATTCTACCAGAGGTACAAGGAGGAGTTGGTACCATTCCTTCTGAAACTATTCCAATCAATAGAAAAGGAGGGAATCCTTCCTCACTCATTTTATGAGGCCAACATCATCCTGATACCAAAGCCTGGCAGAGACACAACAAAAAAAGAATTTTAGACCAATATCCCTGATGAACATCGATGCAAAAATCCTCAATAAAATACTGGCAAACCGGATTCAGCAGCACATCAAAAAGCTTATCCACCATGATCAAGTGGGCTTCATCCCTGGGATGCAAGGCTGGTTCAACAGTTGCAAATCAATAAACATAATCCAGCATATAAACAGAACCAAAGACAAGAACCACATGATTATCTCAATAGATGCAGAAAAGGCTTTTGACAAAATTCAACAGCCCTTCATGCTAAAAACGCTCAATAAATTCGGTATTGATGGAACGTACCACAAAATAATAAGAGCTATTTATGACAAACCCAGAGCCAATATCATACTGAATGGGCAAAAACTGGAAAAATTCCCTTTGAAAACTGGCACAAGACAGGGATGCCCTCTCTCACCACTCCTATTCAACATAGTGTTGGAAGTTCTGGCTAGGGCAATCAGGCAAGAGAAAGAAATCAAGGGTATTCAGTTAGGAAAAGAAGAAGTCAAATTGTCCCTCTTTGCAGATGACATGATTGTATATTTAGAAAACCCCATTGTCTCAGCCCAAAATCTCCTTAAGCTGATAAGCAACTTCAGCAAAGTCTCAGGATACAAAATTAATGTGCAAAAATCACAAGCATTCTTATAAACCAGTAACAGACAGAGAGCCAAATCATGAATGAACTTCCATTCACAATTGCTTCAAAGAGAATAAAATACCTAGGAATCCAACTTACAAGGGATGTAAAGGACCTCTTCAAGGAGAACTACAAACCACTGCTCAGTGAAATCAAAGAGGACACAAACAAATGGAAGAACATACCATGCTCATGGATAGGAAGAATCAATATCGTGAAAATGGCCATATTGCCCAAGGTAATTTATAGATTCAATGCCATCCCCATCAAGCTACCAATGAGTTTCTTCACAGAATTCGAAAAAACTGCTTTAAAGTTCATATGGAACCAAAAAAGAGCCCGCATCTCCAAGACAATCCTAAGTCAAAAGAACAAAGCTGGAGGCATCACGCTACCTGACTTCAAACTATACTACAAGGCTACAGTAACCAAAACAGCATGGTATTGGTACCAAAACAGACATATAGACCAATGGAACAGAACAGAGTCCTCAGAAATAATACCACACATCTACAGCCATCTGATCTTTGACAAACCCGAGAGAAACAAGAAATGGGGAAAGGATTCCCTATTTAATAAATGGTGCTGGGAAAATTGGCTAGCCATAAGTAGAAAGCTGAAATTGGATCCTTTCCTTACTCCTTATATGAAAATTAATTCAAGATGGATTAGAGACTTAAATGTTAGATCTAATACCATAAAAACCCTAGAGGAAAACCTAGGTAGTACCATTCAGGGCATAGGCATGGGCAAAGACTTCATGTCTAAAACACCAAAAGCAACGGCAGCAAAAGCCAGAATTGACAAATGGGATCTAATTAAACTAAAGAGCTTCTGCACAGCAAAAGAAACTACCATCAGAGTGAACAGGCAACCTACAGAATGGGAGAACATTTTTGCAATCTACTCATCTGACAAAGGGCTAATATCCAGAACCTACAAAGAACTCAAACAAATTTACAAGAAAAAAAACAAACAACCCCATCGAAAAGTGGGCAAAGGATATGAACAAACACTTCTCAAAAGAAGATATTCATACAGCCAACAGACACATGAAAAAATGCTCATCATCACTGGCCATCAGAGAAATGCAAATCAAAACCACAATGAGATACCATCTCACACCAGTTAGAATGGCGATCATTAAAAAGTCAGGAAACAACAGGTGCTGGAAAGGATGTGGAGAAATAGGAACACTTTTCCACTGTTGGTGGGATTGTAAACTAGTTCAACCATTATGGAAAACAGTATGGCGATTCCTCAAGGATCTAGAACTAGATGTACCATATGACCCAGCCATCCCATTACTGGGTATATACCCAAAGGATTATAAATCATGCTGCTATAAAGACACATGCACACGTATGTTTATTGTGGCACTATTCACAATAGCAAAGACTTGGAATCAACCCAAATGTCCGTCAGTGACAGACTGGATTAAGAAAATGTGGCACATATACACCATGGAATACTATGCAGCCATCAAAAAGGATGAGTTTGTGTCCTTTGTAGGGACATGGATGCAGCTGGAAACCATCATTCTTAGCAAACTATCACAAGAACAGAAAACCAAATACCGCATGTTCTCACTCATAGGTGGGAACTGAACAATGAGATCACTTGGACTCGGGAAGGGGAACATCACACACGGGGGCCTATCATGGTGGGGGGAGGGGGGAGGGATTGCATTGGGAGTTATACCTGATGTAAATGACAAGTTGATGGGTGCTGACGAGTTGATGGGTGCAGCACAGTAACATGGCACAAGTATACATATGTAACAAACCTGCACATTATGCACATGTACCCTAGAACTTAAAGTATAATAATAATAATAATAATAATAATAATAAATAAATAAATTTAAATTTTTTTTTTTTTTTTTTTTTTACCTTGGCCGCTAGTTTTTCAAGATTGTTGCATCAGATTTTGCACCTTTCCTTTTCTGGTGGTGGTGGCTGTTGTGACTGTGTGTGTGAGTTTTCACTAGCTTTTGCTCCTGTAATTAGGTATTGAGAATGGGGAAATAGGTGCTGCAGTTTCAATATGCCATCTTAAATTTGAAATATCTTTAATTTTCACAACAATCCTGAGAAATATTAGCTCGGCCATTTTAAAGCGCAGAGAAGTTACAAGTATTAATGAGAAGATGGAACAGGATTGCAAAGTTTTCATTCTTTAACAATATTAATTGTGTTCCTACTATGTGCCATCCACTGTGTTGGGTAATGAGGATTCAGAAATGAACCAGAGAGACATGGCCTCTGTGATCACAGAGCTTACCCTCTAGTAGGGGAAACAGATATTTAAACTACTGATTATAATACAGTAAAATATGTTCTATGATAGAGGAAGGTACATCTAATAACAGGGATGTCTAATATAAGGACAGTGAGAGCTTTTCAAGTTAATAAAATACAGAGTTTATATGGATAATGACAGAAGCTCAGAAAATGTTAATTTTCTTCCTTTCCTAAACTTCCAAATGACCACACAACACAAAGGCACTCTGTATTGCCTACTCCTAGTGTTGTTGGGAAGAGGCACAGAAAGAATGTTTGTTATCTCTAGGTGTAGGCTGATGAGGACTAAATTCTGAGAGCGAAATCCAGGTCATGCAAACTAAGGGCAGAAACTGCTATGTCAAATAGTTTAACCAAAGGGTTTAGTAATGCACCTGATCAACAGAAAGTGCCTAATGATCAATTTTGAGTAGACAATTAAATGGGGCACCCATGGGTATTAGAGAAAGAGAAAAATAATTTTCTCCATAGTTTCTGTCTGTCCATTGAGTGGTAAGTCCACAACTCTATGTACTAAGTGATGATCTCATTCGAATGAAAACATGTTCACCATAACACCTTGGGTTAAGACATTTGGCCTGGAAATCATGCCTCAGGGTTAGAAGTAATTTTTTACGTTCTCTCCCTTATAAATCAATTTTTTTAATCCAGCTGCAGCCACTGATAAAATAGCCTCTTTTATTTTAATGAAATTATTTATTCTGTTTTCTATATTTGCATAGTGTCTTTTCATCAAGAGGGACAAAAATCACCATAGACACTAATTAACCTTTCCAATGTCCCTGTCAGACAGGAAAATTATCATGTTACTATATATGCATCTAACTCACTCTATACTCACTCAGTTTTACAAATACTAGGGAAGACTAACAACAATCTAAGTAATTTAATGAAGACAATATTTTAAATAAATTCTCAGTTTCAACTCAGGCAACAGAGCATGTAATAAGGCAGATGGACTAATTTCAAAATCAATATTGGCCTGTATATTCAACCAGCAAGCAGATGAAGAGAACATTTTAAAATACCATTAAGTCATTAGCTGCAATTAATAATTCATTTCAAAAGTTTACAGTTTCAATTTTTAATAGCAAACAGTCAGAATTTTTAAGTGCTTCTCCAATGTACCTATCAAGTAAAGATATTCTTGTTAAGTTGGTGGGAAACACAGTTGTGCTCATATCGTGATATTGTGTGCCTTTGTCCTTTCATCCATCTTTCCATTCATCCATCCTTCCATCTTTTCATTCATACATTAATCCAGCTATTCATGCATTTCCTCATTCAACAACTCTTTAGAGTCAATAATTATAGTAACAAAAGTTTAGAAGTGCAAGCAAAATTCATTTTTGTTTGTATTGTTAGGAAAACCTTCCAAAGATGAACTGAAACCTAATGCGTGAGTAGAATTTTAACAAGGGAGTCGGGGGAAGATGGGAACAGAAAGAATTATGTGTAGAATGAAAAGTCTGGACCAAAGAACAAAAGCAGGAAAGACTATGTTTAGGAAATAATGAGTCAATATAAGTATGTTAACATAAGTATTTATGATTACTTTCAAGTATTTATATAAGTTGTTTAAGAAGATTTGAAGTAGAAAGTAGAATAGTAGGAAATAGAGATGAAAAAGTGGGAAAGAGCTAGATTTTTTGAATGCTAGAATAGATCATATAGAAATTATTTTGTTGTCAGTGAGAATCCAGTAAAAGTTGTTGAGGAATAAAATAATCAAAGAGGTACTTTTGGAAGTCTCCTGTAGGCAATGTGTAGAATATATTCTATGAAGCATTAACTAAAAGGAGACTTATTCAGAAGATAAAAACACTGTGCATATATCGATTACTTGTATTTTAACACTTCTATAGTCAGGATGAGGGAAGGATCAAGCAGATATGAGATGGCTTACTAAGAAAAGTTTAAATCTATATTCTAAGATCTTTACATGTATTAATTCATTTAATCTTCACAACAAACTATAAAGAAGATTATTCATCCCACTTTAAAAACAAAGAAACTGTAGCACAGAGAATTCAAATCCATGCTGACTCCAAATCCAACACTATTTTTTAAAAAGCTGCCATTTGTCAAGTGCTAACTATATTGCAAATAGTTTGCAAGGACTTCCATAACAAAACGTCACAGACTGAGTAGCTTAAACAACAGAAATTTATTTTCTCACAGTTCTGGAAGCTGGAGGCCCAAGATCAGGGTGTGAGCTGAGAGACCCCTCTCTTTGTCTTGCAGATGGCTGCCCTCTTTCTGCTTCTTCACATGGTCCTCTCTCTATGCATGGCACCCCTGGTGTATCTTCTTCTTAAAAGGATACCAGTCATATTGGATGAGGGTCTCACCCCGACAACTTCATTTTAACTAAATAACTTATTTAAAGGCCTTATCTCCAAATACGGTCATATTCTGAGGTAATGGGGATTAGGGCTTCAACATATAAATTTCGGGGGTGATATAATTTAGTATTTAACACCAACTATGTGTCAGATGTTTTATGCATGTTCTTAATTAAACCTCAAGATTCTTGCATCATTATTTGCATATACTGTGTGCATATAACAAATGAGGAAACTGAGGTTCTAAAATTTTTAATGACTTGCCCAAGTTCACATAGTTATTTAAAAAGTGGACTGAGACATAGGCCCAAAAGTGTCTAAACTTTCTGGTCCAGGTATCCAAGAATTTCATCCATAAGAATATATGTTCGTGATGACACAATGGGTTGAAATTAAGTCAATCCACTCTTTCTCCCCAAAGTTGCCAGTAATCAGCAGAAACTCATGTTTTAACAAAAGCCTCCGACAAACTACATGTCTATATGTGGAGACACAGAGCCCACAGAAGTCAAGTTTCATGAGAGCCATAACAATCTGCACACATGAACACTTCTGGTGAAATTACACTGCCCAGCCAGCACCTGAAAATATGCCACTGATTAAGTTAACTCACCTAATGAGTGCCAGAGTTAGATCCAACTCTAAAACAGCTATTGTTTCCAAAGCAGAAAAGAATCTAGATTCTAGTTTTCATAAATTTACAGGGAAAGCTCTTACAGCTTCACATTATTTGCTAAATGGCAAAAAGGAGGGTAGAAATTAAAATTGTTTTCTGGTATTAATTAATAGGGAAATGAATGAGATGCCTTCACCAAGGGGTTTGTACAAAAACCCTTAAAGAGCCTGAGCTGAGAACAAAGTACAACGATTAAAATATTTATAAAATGGTGTTATATTCATATAAAGTCTGTGAAAAAATATACACAGTTGACCCTTAAACATAAAGGTTATGGGCTCTGACCTTTGTGCAGTCAAAATCCATGTATAATTTGACTCCCCCAAAACTTAACTACTATAAACTAAAAATAAAATCCTAAATCCCTCCACTCACTGAATGGACATACACTTGTGGCCAAGGAGACCCCCGAAAAGCTTTAAAACTGAGTTCCTGATCATGATGAGATGGGAGGTCAGACACATCTCATTATACTCCCTCCTGTCTCAATAATGTTAAAATACAGACCTTCAGACTGACAAAACAGGCTCTTAAAAGGCAGACCCTTACTGGCAAGGTGCTTTCTGACTTCAGAGACAAAGCACCAGTGGAACCAGTCCAGAAAAAGGAGTTTCATTGTCCAGGCTTTCTTGTTTTACAATCAAAAGACTGGCAGCTGGTGTTCCATCTTTTCCCTTCAAAGCTCAGGGGTTAGCAGCTTTATAAATTAAAGCAGTCCTAATTATAAACTTGATTTATGCATTTGTACAAAATATTATAGTAGAGTTAGCCTATCCCTTTATGTCTTAAATCCTGGTGCTCACTTCTCTCCCTTGCTAGTAAATATTCTTTGTGGATTTTTTTTTCCAGAATAGGGCACTTTTGTCTGCATTAAAAACCTATTTAGGTAAGTATCGTTTTCCCTCAATGATTTTCTTAATGCCATCTGGAAACTCATCTGCTGCCTATTGATCAGAAGCTGCTTTTCCTATTATCTTAACTTTTTTTTGTTGTTTTGGTTTTTTTGTTTTTTGAGACAGAGTCTTGCTTTGTTGCCCAGGCTGGAATGCAGTGGCACTATCTTGGCTCACTGCAACCTCCATCTCCCAGGTTCAAGCAGTTCTCCTGCCTCAACTTCCCAAGTAGCTGAGACTACAGGCGTGCACCACCACGCCTGGCTATTTTTTGTATTTTTAGTAGAGATGGGGTTTCACCCATGTTAGCCAGGCTAGTCTCAAACTCCTGACCTCAGGCAATCTACCTGCCTCAGCCTCCCAAAGTGCTGGGATTACAGGCGTGAGCCACTGCGTCTGACCTATCTTAACATTTTTAAAGCCAAATCTCTTCCTAAAATTATCAAACCACCCTTTGTTGGCATTAAATTCTCCAGCTTTAGATGCTTCGTCTTCCTTCTTTTTTAACTTAATAACTTTACTTTTTCTCAAATTATGTTAGAGTCTTTAGGTATGGCTTTCTTATAGCAATCCTGCACCTATATAAAAGCTGCATTTTCAATAAGATATGAAAAAGTATTTTGCAAAAAGTTCAAGGTTTTCATGCCTGCTGGTATACCTGAAGTGACAGCTTCACAAATTTTCTTTTCTTTTTTTTTTTTACCATCATCTTTACACTGAATTCATCTATATTGCAGTGTCTTTGCAACCTCAGCTGCAAACCTCAATATATAGTAGATATCGAACAACTCAGCTTTTCTTTATAGTGTCATGACTTTTCTCTGCTTCTTGGAAGTACTTCCAGCATCACTAGTGGTACTCCATATGGTTTCTATGGTGTTATTCAAGATTTACAATATTGTACTCTATATGAAGAAAAATGCAGAAGAACCTTGAACCTCAAGTGATCACTTTTTGCTGACATGCACAATTTACTGGAGAGATAAACTGCTCGCATGGAGATAATGAGCATTACACTACCTTTATTAAGCAGAAACTCACAACAGTCGGGCTCACCACAATAGCAACAAGAAGTGGCTAAAAAGTTATTACAGTAGTACAGTATGTACTATAGCTAATTTTGTGCAGTTATGATTTAATGCTGCAACTTTACATTTGTTTACATTTCTCTCAAATTCAAATGGCACCATGTATGGTCTATAAATGTTTGTGTGGGTAAGTTTTTATACATTTTAGCTTTTTATAAAAGATTTGTGTATATTTTACAGTAGTAAATGTTAAAATAGACTAGTATCTACATATACTTTATGCATTCATGACATACCTGACTCCCTCCTAATTTTATCAATATTTCTAATTTGTGTTAGAGTTATCACAAATCTCAAATAATTTTCTAATATATTTATTTTTTTTAATTTACATGTAAGTGGACTCATGCAGTGCCACCTGTGTTGTTGAAGGGTCAGTTGAACTTTAAATGTAGTGTTTTTGACTTTATAAAAGTCTATCCTATTTATATAATCTTTTGGGACTCCCTTTTTTGCTCAGTATTACATTGCTAAGATTGATTCTTATTTTTGTTTGTAGCTGTAGTTTCACCAACTTGAATACTATATAATATTCCATTGCAAGAACATAACACAATCCATTTTTCTGTAAATGGACACTTAGATTATTTCCCAGTTTTTATTACAGTGGATGTGCTATGAATATTCTTGTCTATGTTTCCTCTACAAAATTTGTAAAAAGTTTCTCTAGGGTATATACCTAGGACTAGAAATTGCTGGCTCAAAGGATATGCAAATGTTCAATTTTACAAGACCATGCCAAACTAACTTGTTAACTTGTTAAACCCATAGTTCCATCAACAATATATAAAATCCTGCTATTCCACATCTCCTTCTTTGGTATTGCCAGTGTTTTTATTTTATTCCCATCTAAAAGACTATAAAGTGACATTCATCTTAGTCTTAATTTGCTTTTTCTGATTATTAATGAAATTGAACATATCTTTATATATTTATTGGCCACTTATGTTTCCTCATCTGTGAAAAGCCTGATCATTTTTCCTTTGGTTTACTTGACATTCATTGATGTTGTTCATTATATATGCTCATTATATGTTCATTATATATTGATGTTGACTTTATATATGTTGTTCATTATATATTTATTAAAGAAATCTTATGTTGATAATGCTTACTGTAGACATCTAATTGTTTGTAACTTGGTTTTTCACTTTCTTAAAATAACTTGATAAACAAAAGTTCTTATGTTTTAAAGTCAAATTTATCACATTTTCCTTATGGTTAGCTCTTTTTATATTAAAAAAATCATTCTCTACATCCAATGTTACAGTAATACTAAAATATATTTTATATTAAGATTTTAAAGGCTTGCTTCTGACATTTAAGTCTTTTATCCATCTGGAATTGGTCTTTGTGTTTGATGGAAGCTGAGGATCCACCTTTATTTTTCTGTATGTGTGGTCAGTTTATTGAATAGCTCTTCCCTTCTTCATTTGTCTGTCATAACATGACTTTTGTATATCAACATTTCACACACAAAAGTCTGTTTTTAAGTTACCTTTCATTCTTGGTCAATTTATCAATACCAGGGCCAGTAGCATGGTGTCTTATTACTATAATGTGTCTTATTACTATGTCTTAATTACTATAACTTAATAATAATTCCTAATGCCCAGTGGTAAGTCATACTTCTTTACTCTTTTTCCTTAGTTATTCTTAATAGCTATACTTCCATAAAAATCTTAAATAAGGTTATCAAGTTTCAAAAGAAAACTGTTAAATTTTTTATTAATGTCATCTTAAATATAGATATATTTGGAGAGAAATTTGGCATTTTTATATTAAATATCTAGGAACATGATTTCACTTATTTAGATCTTATTGATTTTTTTAATAAAGTTTTATACTTTTGCATACATTCTTGCACAGTTTTGGTAGATTTATTACTAGATACTTGATTTTTTGATGCTATAATAGATGGCAGCTTTTTAAATTATGTTTTCTATTTACTTGTTAATAATGTTTAGACATGAAATTGATTTTTCCTTAATGATTTTATATCCAGCTTCCTGTTAAACTCTATTATTTCTATTAATTTGTTTATAGGGTATGGGAGGGATTAATAGTAGACAGTCATATCATCTACCAAAAATGTTGCTTTTACTTCTTCTTTTCCAATCCTTTGACTTTTAATTTCCTTTTTCTTGTTTTACAACATTGGCTAGGGGCTTCCCATATATTGCCAAACAGAACTTGAGATTGTTATCATTTCTGTCTCAATTCTGAATTTTACTTTTAAAATAATGCTTCTAACATTTCTTTATTTACATTAATAGGGTATGTATGTAAGTAAAATGGACTTCATCAGATTAAGGACATTTCTTTCTATGCTTTAGGATGATTCGGCTGGATATAAAATTCAAAGCTCTGTGCTTACACAAAGAATCAGATAGTTAAATCAGAGTCACATGACTAAGATATTTTCCAATATCAGGCTTTGCTAATAATTTGTACAATGGCAGCAATCAAGTGGCACAAGTGAATTAGAGAGAGGTCTGGGACATCCCACATATGTCTATAAATTCTTTCTCCTTGCATTAGACATGCTATGTAGCTAGATTAATGGAAGTCTATAATTAAGGTTTGTGAGTTCCCCCACATAGGTTTGGGTTACAAAACTCTCTGTTTTATATCCTAGATAGTTTTGCAACTGATACAACATTTCCAAGAAGCCATGTCTCATAAATCCATAAACTATAGGTTTGTTTACCATAAGCACTCCTAACTCAAACACATCCTGAAAGGAGGATTCCATATATAATGATTCTCCTTCTAGCAAATATCATTTATATGACTGTTTGTCAGGTCATTTATATGGATATTCAACTAGGCCACCTGCTTCTGTCCCAAAAAGAATGCCACCCACCCATACCTCACTATCTTTAATAGGAGAAGAAATGGATTATTGGCCAGTGCTTTAAATTCTTCATCCTCAATTCAAAGACTTTTTACTTCAAAATTTGAAAAGTGTTAAACCATCATCTTCTTGCATCCAGCGTTACTATTGACAAATCTGCTATCATTTTGGCTCTTTGTCCTCTGAATGTGGTCTGGTTTTTTCTTTGGAACTTTTTATAAACTTTTTTTTGTTTTCTATATTTTTAATGTTTTCTATTATGTATCTTGGTGTAGATCTTTATCATTCCAGTCTAGTATTTTGCACCCATTACTCTTAGGTTAGCCATCTTTCTTAATTCTTACTTCTGTGGAATTTACCTTCGTTACTTTCTCAAAAATCACTTCTATAGTTTTAATTTTCTCTTTTCTGGAACTCCTGTTACTCAGGTGTTGGTACCTCAATTTCTATTCTCTACCTCTCTTAAATAAATGTATTTAGCCTTTTCTGTTTCCTCCTGGAGGAATTTCCCTTTGCTTTCAACAACCTAATCCATTTTTTTTCAGCTGCATTCATTCTATTATTCATCCTGTCTGTTATGTTCTTTAATTAAAATATTATATTTATTAT
This sequence comes from Macaca mulatta, assembly GCF_049350105.2. Lineage (NCBI taxonomy): Eukaryota > Metazoa > Chordata > Mammalia > Primates > Cercopithecidae > Macaca > Macaca mulatta. The sequence continues at coordinate 85,795,883 of NC_133419.1, forward strand.
ACCAAATAATTGGCTGTCTTTATACTTATTTTATTTTCTTTTAATTCGAATATCTTACTTTATTCTGTCTGTTGCGTTGTGATGTTTGTCAGAAAACCTTGTCTTTCTAACACGCGTGATCTACATGGTACCTGTAATCTATATTTGTTGCCTTTTTTCCTTTTAAGTGGTTATGCTCCTCAGTCACATTATCTTGGTCTATGAGTTTATATTCCTGCTGTGGGTATCTAAGCACTTCCCAAGACTACTCAAGCTCCACACCAAGGATGTGGGTACTAGAAGTCTGAAGTAAAACTGCCAATTCCCATGGTAACCATCCAGGCATTGAGTGTCCCAAGGCAAAAGCAGAGGAGAATCAAAAGTAGAATTCAAACTATTTTTTCATTTAATTTTACCTCTCATAGTCTAATGGGTCAATCCCTGACGCAGGCTGCAGGCATCCACCTGCTACCAACAGTTCAAACAGCTTTCTGTCTACCCACAGGTTACCTATAATTTTTTTATTCCCACTTAGGTTTCCACCCAGAGTTGACTTTGAGAGAGGAGACTAGAAGCTTATGCTAATTTTGCATTTCATTAGGAGCCGGATTCAAAAATGCAATTGCTTATTTACTTGTCTATGTTTTCCACTGTGACTAGACATTGAGCTTTTTAAATTCAGAGATTCTATTTCATTCAATTTTACATCCCAGACCCATATAGCATCTGGCATGTAGCTGACATTTAATAAATAATTCTAAGTTGAATGAATAAATTCCCTACTTAAAGTTAGAAATACTTCACCAAAAAGTTTTTGCTATGACTACAAGTTACCATTAGTCTTTTTCATAGCACCCTGTAGCTTATTAACCAGCTGTGTTACCTTGGGAAAGTCACTTAAGCTTTCTAGTTTTCAGTTTCCTGTCTAAAGGGTTCAGAGCAGCAGTAGGCCTTACCAATGTCTGAGACCAGTTTTATTGCAAAGTCAAAGAGAAAAGAGTCATGTGCCAAAAACAAATGAAGAGCATATTAAAAGAGTTAAGATGCAGAAGACAGAAGCAGAGCCTAGAGAGGCCAGGAGTTCTAACTCTAGTTCTGCCATAAACCACCCGCCCAACCTTGAATAACTCACTAAATATCTCTAAATATTATCCTTGATTCTAAAATGAGACAATTGAGAGACAGAATGACATGGAAAACAAACTGGAGTAAAATCTCAGATCTCCCACTTTCTTCATTTGGTACTTGATCAATTTCCTAACCATGTTAGCCTGGGTGTCTTTATATGAAAATAAAGCTATTATCATCTGCTTAGAGTTGCTATGAAGTTTCAACAAAATATACAAATAAAGCTCCTTGCACAGCATCAGTTACATATTGAGTGTCCCTAAAATGTTAGTTTCCTTTCTCTACACATTTTGTCGAGTGCCATCCAGCTTTACATAGTTATAAATCTAGATGATTTATTAAAAATTGAATCTATTTTTCTAATCCAGTATAGATGCCAACCAAAGTTTCCACACTGCATTACTTCTCCTGAATGCTAAACTTTTCTTTTAGATGTCGACTTTTAGTTATAAATTATTTAGAAGTTAAGTTGGTGTGTTTGATGCTTCTGGGTGTTAAATATTCAGTCATCATTGGCTAGTGGTGAAAGTTTATGCAAGGAAAGGAAAAGCAAAGTGATGTGCATATATCATTTAAAATTTAATAACAGCAACTGCTCCAGTCAAATAGTCATCCACCAATGATATACGAGGGAAGTGTTTATGCATTGGGGCAATAATATGGAAATCAACATCTGTGGTTAAAAAAATTGTATGAGTCACTGCTTATAGCTGTGAAATGAATGGGCAACCATAATGGGATGGTATAATGAATTTGTGACAAGGACCAGAGGAAGGAAATGATCATCCTAATCAGATTGCTATTGATGCCTTTGTTTGTGACAGCAAAAAAAAAATAAGTATCTATCAATTACACTAAAATGAAAAGTGTTTGGATACAGCACTAAGGAAATAAATAGTTCCAGTTAAATTGTTATACATGTCAATGATCAGGGATAAAATGAGTAAGTGCCAGGAAGTCTCCGCTGAACTATTTATGTAACAGCACTATCAAATAAGTGATATGGTTCAATGATTTCTGTGAAATTATACAGTACAGTTGTATTGCTTTAGGATAATTAGAACTCTTGAAGGTGATTCAGATGTTGATCATGGGACAATTGCTCATTTATCACAAGAACCTTTAGTAAAAGGTACAACTCAGGATTCAATCCATTCATTTCTGCTATTTATCCTAAAAACTGGGCAACATGGAATCACAGACCAGTTTGGGAGCTTAGAGTTAGGTGGGATTATGCTTCAAAAATTTACTTCTGTTCATTAGTCAAAAAGGTAAATTAATAAATTCATTCATTCATTCATCATTGTGAAATTTCAGAACATGATATTAAGGACAAGATTGAAGACTCCAGAAATGAAAATAGGACATCAAGAAGGAAATAAAACTAGATTCAGGCCTTTCATATCATCCTTAGTAATAATTTGGCCATTTATATTCAACTATAAATTTTATATCTTCGGTTGTATATCTAATAGGAAATTCAAGTTCAGTCTATAAAAACTTTAATGCTATATCTTCCCCACCTCCAAACTTACTCTGCTTACAGCCTCCTTCACTTTAACCAATGTCCACTCATTCCTTCTATTACTCACAATGGAAACCTTGAAGACATTCTTGATTTCTCTCTTTCTTTTGCATGCCAGAGCCAAGGTATTAGGAAATATTTTTGACTTTAACTTCAGAATATATTGAGAATCCTAACACTTCTCACAACTTCCATCACTACCACTCTGGTCTGACCCACACCATTTCCAACATGGATTATACAATGGCTTTTGGCCTACTCTGTTGCTTTTATTATTGGCTCCTATGAACTATTATCCACATAGCAGCCAAAGTAATTCTTTGAAATCATGATAAAAGATGTAAATTTTCTGCTCAACTTCTTGTAGTGAATTTACCCATTTCACTCAAAATAAAGGTCAGAGTCATTAAAATGACTAACAAAAACCCAGATGACTTGGCCCTCCATTCCCTCTCTGACTTTACCTGCTACACTATACTTAATGCACTCTTTCTCATCTACTCTACTCCAGTCTCAATGTCCTCCATGCTTTTCCTAAAATGCATAAAGAACATTCTATTGGACTTTTAGATCAGTTGTTCTCTCTTCTAGAGATTGTGTTTCTGTAAAAATCCACACAGATAATTCCTTCACCTCTTTTAAGATTTTGCTCAATTGTCATATTCTCTGTGATTCTTATTATATTGTTTTTGAAACTGCAACTCACTCCCACTCCAATCCTAATCACCCTTAACTCCATAGCACTTATCTTCTAACACATTTATGTGATTTATTTATTACTTTTATTGTCTATCTCACCATGATCCTACCTTATGAGAATGTGAATTATAAAATTCAGGTATCTTTATTTATTTTGCTCATGGTTATATTTCAAATGCCTATAAAAGTATCAAGAAATATTGAAGAACTCAAAAAATAAGTATCAAGTAAGTAACAAAGCTCTAAATAAGTGCCCAAAAAAAAAGAACAAAATGAATATAGAATTCAAGGTTTATTCACAAAGAAACATGCATCAGACTAGCTGACTAGCCCCAATGAATGTTAGAAGACAGGTCAGCAAAGTCATTCATTTCTGAGGAAATATGAACCTTGAATTCCATATTGAAACTATTTGTCTATCCATAAAAACTGAAGTAAAATAAAGTGCCATATGCTTAATATAAATTTCCAAAATGTTAACATTTTACCATGTTTATTACTCTCTCTCACATGCTCCCTCTCCATGTTCCTTCCCCTCACCCCCTCCCTCCAGCCACACACACAAGTAAATATATACATAATCCAACCACTAGATAAAATAAGGAATATATGGAGCTTTAAGTACAATGAAGATTCTCAGTAACTAAAATCTATATGTCTTCATGAGAATAGTTGTTAGTATTTATTAGTAGTCATATACTTGCATAATAACTGCATAATTATTCTGTAGTTGTATAATTGTAGTCATATAGTTATATACCTATATTTGTGTAGTTGTATAATAGCATGAACATAAGTCTATATCCAGTCTGAAGATAGAAGTAATGCAAGATAACAATCACTAACATAGGTATCCAATCAGTATTACATAGTAACTAGGCCTTTAGTATAAGTTAAGAGCATTGCTGTTTTTGCTGAGGAACCCACTAGAACAGCATTCCAGAACCTCTTCTGAATATATATAAGCTGGAATGGCATTTTCAACTTCATCTTTAACATGTGTCAGTCACTAAATGAGCAAAGCACACATTATATGATGATAATATTTAATGTTCAAATCAATTCTATGTTTTCTTCTAGCTCCATTTATAATAGGAGTTTTACATTGATCATACAATTTTCTTAAATAATTGTATGCAAAACTTATCTGGCATATAATATAAGGGTACCCTTTTTGCTATCAGTGACATCAGAAAACTCTTAGAAGAGGAGATAGTAAAGAAAAAGAAATAAAAGTTATTTGGTTTTTTTATAATACTATGTGATTAAATGGTAACTCTACTGCCGCTGCATTTGTCTACCTCCTCCTGGTCTGGGGTCAGTGGAGTTAGCAGGGAAACTTGAAGCAGGATTTATTCATAGACCATAGGAATATACTTTAGGTCTTTATTCAGATGTCATCTTCTCAGTGAGTCCTTCTTGGCCATTTTATTCAAAATTACAAGTTCTAAACCCCAATACTTCCTGCGGCCCTTTCTTCCCTCATTTTTTCCTTAGCATTCATCACTATATGTTCATTTATTCAATTTTCTTGTTGTCAGTAATTGAATAAAAAAAAATTATTCAATTTTCTTGTTGCCAGTCTATAGGCAACAGAGGGGCTTTCCAAATTTTCCAGGGTCTTACCTATACCCAGAGGCTATACTTATTCAGGAGACAAGCGATAGCTCAGGAATCTTTTCCATCTCTTGAAAAGTCTGATTTTCTGACTTCAACAAAGAGATTGAAGGCTTAGCTTGCTATCCTGAGCATGAGCATTAATATATAGACTAGCTCATCATTTTCCTATATCACAGGACTATATATTATATTAGATACTTCTGTTGATCCTTCTATTTTAATATCTCAGCAACTCAAAGCCACATTTTACAGTCATTGCTTTGGTCCCCTTCCAAATTCAATTGTCTTGACAACATTCATCATTCTCTGCAACTTGCCACCCTAAAGAAACTTAAGATCTTATTTATTTCAGTTCTCTGATCTCAGATGAAAACCACTATATTATTGCCAATGTACTCCCTGTCATTCCATCCTAGAAATGTAGACCAGTTGCATAGTCATCATCTATTATATCTGTGTAGCACATTTTGCTTTCAAAGTACTTTCTCACTATCTCACTGAACCACATGAGATAGCTAAGACATCAGTTTATTTACCCATTTGTCAAACATTTATTGTCTATTTGCTATATGTCACTCACTGCACTAAGTTAATGTACAATTAATACAATATATATTTTCATTCTTTTTAGCATATTATCATAGTAGTATGCTTGCCTCAAAATTTGCATAAATCCACTGTTTTTTTAATAAAAGAAGTTAATCCTTTTAAAAATTATTCATGCACTTGTCTTGGGATAACACAGTATAAATTTACTACTCAATTTTTTAGTGGGAGAGGGTGTCATGTTTTTCTTGCAAGAAGACTATTATTCATCCAATATTTTCCTCATAATTGTATGTAGCTTCTGCTACATTCACATTTCTCTTTGAGGTCCTTGAAGATACAAAGATGAACAGATTATGGAGCATATAATTTAGTAAAAAAGAAACATTAACTGCTAACTATAATTCGGTGTGAGAAGAGCAATAATCAAAGGCACAATTAGTGAACCTAATGAACTTTAAGGTTCAGAAGCTCTCCCTTGGACAAGCTCCCTCCAAGCCCTATAAGGAGCCCTGAAAATGTCTTCAAATGGTCATATTTTTTGTAAGATTTGAAAAAAATAATATATTTTAACTACAAATGTTTAAGATTGTTGTGTATTTTTATTTTGACTCCTCCTCCATTATATTTTCCTTGTACAGGGTGTCATTGGAGTGGTCAAAGACACTTTGGAGACCTAGCAAAGGGTGAGTTGGGAATACATTTAGTTTAATCTTTGTAGGATTTATTTATGAAATCCATAGTCACTTCTATCAACAGTTAGGTTGTTAGCATTCTCAGTATAAAAATCGTTTCCAGGTACACTCCCATCACCCACTATGGGAGAGCCAGGGGTGGCATTATGACATGAGCATGTACTGTGATGCCTGGAACAGGAAGTGTGTGGAAAGTGGAGAAGAAATAAGGTCTGACTATGGAATTAAAAACTAGTCTGTGGAATATTCTTCCAATCATCAAGCATGTAATATTGTAAGCTGAATATTGTTTTCATTAACATCTAGTCAAAATGGAAGTTCTCATCTGTGGGAATTATGCGTAATAATATAGCACATACAGTTATATATAGAGAGAGATATATAGATATAGATAGATATAGATATAGATATAATCCCATCTACTTTTCTTTTTGAGAATCAAATGAAAATAAACTCTATCAGATTTGCTGTGTTTATATAGCACAAATCTGTCACAATTACAATAAATTGTAAGTATGTCTCTAATAAAGCATATTTGAAAAACTTGATACAGATTTTTTTCAAACTTGAAAATCTTAAAACACCCTAAAATTTCACTAACATCAAATAATAAATAACAATTGGTGAGGCTTAAAGAAACTTTTTAAAACTATGACTATTAAAAAATAAATTTTGATCAACTATAACAGAGGAAAGATCTAATTATCCTTCTGTTCTCTCTATAGAAAGTACCACAGATTTTTGGGCTAAGAGGCCATTAATAAGTACATAGCCAAAAAATCAAGGGAAATACTACAAAAATATATTAGGCCATAATTAATTATAATATCATATATTTTATGATTTTGTGATATTTGCAGTTTTTTTTACTTTTTAAAATGTGTAACTTATTAAATTTATTTTTGAATTATGAATAAATATTCACTTTTTAACCTAATTTTGTATTGGTGATTTTATATTATTTACATTAAAGAGACAGTTATAAAACCTGGATCTGCTATAATAGTTATTTATTTTGTCCAATTGTGCGCTCATATAACAAAATAGCAAGGGCAAAAAGCCCATTAATGAAGGAGTTTCCTCAGGCCAAGGGAAGAGAAAACATGCCAAAGAGAGACAATGAATAAAAAGCATAAACTGAAATATGAGCTTATAACTAAGCTAGGGAAAGTAACCCAACTGTGCATCAAACTCAAGGAAGTATTCACAACTGGATAGAGTAACTAAAGTTTGGGACTCTGGGATATCAGAGTAGGAACCACTGAATCAACTGAGTAAGATAGAGAGGGGTCTTTGGTGAATGCACAGAGCAGCTTTTAACAGCCCATCATGACACGTATAAGAGGGACAGATTTGTTTTAAAAGTTAGGAATGGTTGGGAGGCCAAGGCAGGCAAATCACGAGGTCAGGAGATCGAGATCATCCTAGCTAACACAGTGAAACCCCGTCTCTTCTAAAAATACAAAAAATTAGGCAGATGTGGGGGCACATGCCTGTAGTCCCAGCTACTCAGGAGACTGAGGCAGGAGAATTGCTTGAACCCAGGAGGCAGAGGTTGCAGTAAGCCAAGATCACATCACTGCACTCCAGCCTGGGCGACAGAGTGAGACTCCGTCTCAAAAAAAAAAAAAAAAAAAAAAAAAAAAATTAGGAACGGTTCTGGCAATATCATGTTGATATATGTTCTTATATGTGAATTTGCACAAGTGAAGTCAGTGTTTAATACTTACCTAATAAATATAAACATTGTAAATATATACATATTTTACATATTTATATATACAGAATTGTAGGGAATTGAAAGCATGAGGAAAGGCTGTGGGGAAAGGAGAAAAATACACTGGCAAAAAGAGCAAAATATATGTATTTTAAAGGTATAAACAAATACCAAGAAGAGTTTGAATAACTTGGATATCTATTGAATCTGTCCTTCTAGCAACTAAAACTAATTAAACTAGTATTTCTAAAAGTAAGACTGCTGGATGTAATCTCAGGAGTCTAAGTTCTCAAATTTTTTTTAAATTTCTAAACTTATTGTTAAAATCCCTGAAAAATAGTCCAGAAATTATCTTATATTACATATTTATTATCATATGCTCATAATTATTTCCTATCTCTGAGGATGTATTTAGTTTCTCTTGTTCTGAATGAATTTATATTTGCTCTAATGGCCTAGCATATACATGATTTCTACACATTCTCTACACAAGGATCTGGGAGAAGTGGTACTATCTGCATAGATATGGAAGTAAAAATTAAATGGACAGGTTGACCCAAAAATTCTACTCCCAGGAATTTATCCTAAGGAAAAAATCACATATGTAGCAAAACAAAATTTATGTATAAGACAATTTATGACAGTACTACTGATAAAGTGAAATACTGAAGCAGGATATTTCCCTGACCCCTTTGTGGGTAGAAACTGGAGTGCACAGATGCTGGAACTAGCCGGTCACTTTAGCGCTGGGAGAGGTGAACTCCACTCACTCACTGCTTCACCCCTCACCGGAGGGAGGGTGAACATAAGGTGCAGGAGCCGGGGTGAGTGCTTTTGGGCACCAGCAAGAGCGAACTCCATACCAGCCCTGCAGCAGTATCTAGGGGAGGGTGCCTGAGACCCCTGAAGCCCCAGAGGAAGGGTTACAGTACTCTTTTAGCTCTGCCATCCATGGACAGCTTAAGTGTTAACAGCTCAGTGGAGGGTCAGTGTGACAGCATTTTGCAACCACACTCATGACACCCGAGTTCTTGTCTGGCATCCAGGAGGAATGAGGTCATACAAATGAATTAAAGATAATAAATGTGGGAGATTTTATTGCCAATGAAAGTGGCTCTCAGCCAGAAGGGAAAAAATGCCAAAGGGGAGCTGAAAAGGAGACAGAGTGGGAAGGTAATCTTCCCCTGAAGTCCAGCCATCCCAGGCTGGACTCCTCTCTGAGGCTACACCATCAATCTGTCCCTCTGAAGTCAAGCCACTTCTCTCCAACATCCAGCTCCTTCTCCTCTCTGCCAGCTGAGCCTGGGGTTTTTATGGGCACAGGATCGGGGGCAGGACAGGCCTGGGTGGTTTTGGAAAAGGCAATATTCGAGCACGAAAACAGAGATGTAACTTCTCACTCTGGACCACAGTTACAGGATTTTTGGCTTGAGGGTGGGGCCCTCACTGGGGACCTGCCCTTTTCTGCCAAGAATTTCACTACCTCCTGTGCCTATCAATACTACAAATAAGTTAAATGTAAAAAAAGGAAATTGTCAAGCAAACTAAGGTACATATTACCATGAACATCATAATTCATTAAACATGTAGGAAAGAATATTTCTCAAAATGGAAAACATCTATAATCTATTACAAAATTTAAAACAGGTTACAAAACAGTATATATACAACATAATGTTGCAAACAAAAATACACACATTTACCTAGAAAAATATTGGAGACACTTGTCTGAAGAGCCCAGTCTTACCTTTGTGTAATAGCATTATTTTTATTTTATTTTATTTTATTTTATTTTATTTTTTGAGACAGAGGCTCACTCTTTCACCCAGGCTGGAGTGCAGTGGCCCAACCTCGGCTGACTGCAAGCTCCACCTCCTGGGTTCACGCCATTCTCCTGCCTCAGCCTCCCGAGTATCTGGGACTACAGGTGCCCACCACCACGCCCAGCTAATTTTTTGTATTTTTAGTAGAGACAGGGTTTCACCATGTTAGCCAGGATGGTCTCGATCTCCTGACCTCGTGATCTGCCCTCCTTGGCTTCCCAAAGTGCTGGGATTACAGGTGTGAGCCACCACGCCCGGCCAGTAGTAGCATTATTAATGATTTGCTTTTTTATTCTGTTTTTAATTCAGGTACATTTATGTTTTCTATACCTTCTATATTTATTAAGCATGTATTTATTGCTTTGTTATCAAGAAAAAAATTATAAAAGAAAAATAGGAAAAAAGTCATGAAATGATAGTTGGATGGTTAGAAAATATTTAACTCTAGATCTTGACTACATGATTTCACAGAAATCCTGGTATAGTTTACAACTAAGGAAATTCATTCCTCTAAAAATCAATTAGCATTTTTATTTATAAGAATTAGGCCGGGTGTGGTGGCTCATGCCTGTAATACCAGCATTTTGGGAGGCTGAGGTAGGAGGGTCATGAGATCAGGAGATCAAGCCCATCCTGGCTAACATGGTGAAACCCCGTCTCTACAAAAGTACAAAAAATTAGCCAGGCATGGTGGCGGGTGCCTATAGTCACAGCTACTCAGGAGGCTGAGGCAGGAAAATGGCATGAACCCAGGAGGCAGAGCTTGCAGTGAGCCAAGATGGTGCCACTGCACTTCAGCCTGGGTGACAGAGCGAGACTCCGTCTAAAAAAAAAAAAAAATATATATATATATATATATAATTGTTTATATGCCATTTGGTTGAGGAATCAAATAATTTTATAAAATTGAATCAAAATAAACTAAAATTATACTAACTAACTTTTTCTCTATAAGTCATCCACTCTAATCATTTAACATCTCAAGCATATTTCCTACATCTGTATTTAAAGTTAAATTGCTAACATATCCTTTAGAGGGCTTATAATTAAAAGGATTCCTATTTAACTCCACTGATATCACGTTGCTAATAAACAACTTAAGTTTACAATTTTTAGCAGTGTTTTAACTTTACCTTGATATTTACCTGGTTAAATCTTATATAAAAAGGACATTACATACACAAACATACACATGGATATTCATATCCACACATTCATAAATACACAGATAATTATGTATATAAACTGCATTTTAAAATGCCGTATACTCATAATAACGCTTAAACATCTAAATTAATTTCACCTAAAGTTCAAATATTTAATTTTCAAAGAAGTCAGTGAAAAAGTAAAGAGTTATTATTCATTTAGAGGCACTTCAATTCTGCCACCCAATTATTTGGTTACATCTTTCACTATTCTATGCCGCTGATAAGGCAATCTAAATTAATAGAATCTTAAGTACATCTGAAAAGTAATATCAAATACTTAAAAATGCAGACATATGTCTTATGCTTCTACATTTGAAAATGACTTCTAATTATATGTTCAGTCTTTGCATTGGAAGACAAATTTAAAATTATATTAGTTCACTGCTGGAAGAAGGAAGGAAAGCAGACATAAATGAAGAATTACAAAGAGAGAATAAAATAAAGAAAAAATGAGCAAGAGTGAATGGTAAAAGAAGAAAAGAATATATTGCATATAAGCACGTAATCTGGAAATCTAACCAAGCTGTCCTGTAAACGCTGTTAATAATAATTCAGAGTTAGGGGCAAGAAGCTTCAGGAAAATTTTCAGCATCTTCAGCTAAAAGATATTAGATAATGATACGGACAGGAGACAAGAAAACACTGGGTAGAAGAGGGCAGTCCCCCAGCAAAGGCCCCACCTCCAAGCCTGGAAACCCATGGCCCTAAATGGGAACAAGCAATCCTGTTTTTGTGCCCAGATGTTGCCTTTTGGCCAGCCATGCCCCCTATCCTGTACCCATATAAACCCCAAACCCCAGGTTCCATGAGCGGACAAGCAGATGAACAGAAGAGCAGAAGAGCAGCAGAGAAGAAGTGAAGAGAAGGAGAATCTGAACATCAAAAGGAGTTTGGCTAGGGACGATGTGAGAGGAGATCAGCCACTGGACAGCCAAACTCCAGGTGAAGATCAACTTCCCACTCCATCTGCTTTCCAGCTCCCCATCCATCCCACTGAGAGCCACCTCCACCACTCAATAAAACCTTCACATTCATCCTTCAAGTCCATGTGTGACCTGATTCTTCCTTGATGATGGATAAGGACCCAGATACCAAGAGGGCACTGAGCTGGTTAACACTTAAGCCATCTGCAGATGGCAAAGCTAAAAAAGCACACTGTAACACATGCCCACTTGGGCTCTGGGAGTCGCAGGCACCCACCCCTAGAAACTACCATGGGGCTGGAGCCTAAAAACGCTCACCCCAGCTCCTGCACCTGCCTATCTGCATGCTCCCCCTCCTGTAAGGGGGTTTGAGCAGGCATGGCAGCCAAACAGAGAAGCCACACCCCCGTCACATGTCCTGTGAGGGGGGGGGGGTCAGGGAACTCTCCCATTTCAATTAGAAAGATGCTTTATATACTTTGGCCATTAAAAAAAAAAAAAAAAAAAGGCTTTACACAAAAGTCTAGTGTATCATTGTTATCAATACTTTCAATACTATTATTTGCAACAGCTCAAGAGATAATTAATCAGAAAATATTGTATTCAGAAAAGCTACCTAATATAGAATGATGTATAATTACCTGAATGCTTATAGCAAGCTAACTCAAAAGTCTTCAGGTAATTAAATAGTTTTTAAAAATGCATGACAATGAATTACTCAGGCTGAAAAAATGGAAACAGTGTACATGTGAGCTAAATTTAGAAAATGAAAGAAAGAAAAACAGAAGAACATTGTCTTAGCTGATAAGATTGATGCTTACTGTATAGACAGGGAATGAAAAATTTCACTATATCTAGTGATACAAAAAGTGGGCCACCTGGACACATTTACTTAGTTCTGGAAAGGCAAAAATCATCACAGCAGTGAAAGTAGCCTTAAGGCAAATCACATTCCATGTATTGGCATGCAAATATACATATCAAACCTCTGAGGGGTAATATTTCTTTGTCAAATGAAATCTGTTCAGAATGCTGTGGAATGAGTTGAACTTAAAAGTACATTGTTCTATACAAAAGTGTATGGAAAGAAAACATAATCTAGCTATTTATAAGAAGCAAAATACCAGACATTTGAGAGTCCATGTTGAATTTTTACACATAGAGGATTTCTGAAACTAGATAAACACAATGCAGGTATGTCTGTGAAAATTGTTATTTACAATTCATCAGACTTTGCCATTGACAACAAAGTGATTAGATTTTTTAAATAACAATGCAGTAAAATCTTTTGATAAAGGTAAAGATGAGACAGATGAAGAAGCCCACTATTCTGAGCATGCCAGTGCAATAAATGATCATTGAAATATGTAAGCAATATTCACCTAAATCTATTTGTACAATAAGATTGTAAATGAACTGATGTCATCTTATGTAATACAATGAATCTTTCAAAGCTTTGGTTGAATTTACTTTCCCAGGAAACAACTTCTCCATAAGATTGAAACAACAAAAAAGAGAATTCAAGTTTATAAACTGTATTCATATATAATATCATTTCATCCTTTGAAGAGTTTTACAAATGAGAAAATATAAGGTTTGAGAGGTTACAAAATTTACCAAAGGCCATAAGATAATATATTATGAAGTCAGTATCCAAATGAGTTTTAAGTAGCCAGAACCTGGCTCTATAGAAGAAGGGCTCTTATATATACTTTTACTTTAAGGACTCAGGAACTGATACTGTGGTTGTCTTACAAACCGTTTAAGGTCACATTAGCTAAGGGGCTTCCTCTTCCTTTTAAGCAATATGCCTCAAGTCAACGACCAAATTTAGAGTAATATGTAATTTGTGGCCTTCTATAACTTTCTTCCGTAATAAATGCATTTTTTGAAAATACCCAAATCTTTTCCTGCTGTAGAAATATCAAATACAGGCCGGGCTCGGTGGCTCATGCCTGTAATCCCAGCACTTTGGAAGGCCGAGGCGGGTGGATCACGAGGTCAGGAGATTGAGACTATCCTGGCCAACACGTTGAAACCCCGTCTCTATTTAAAAAAAAAAAATACAAAAAATTAGCCAGGCACGGTGGCAGGCGCCTGTAGTCCCAGCTACCGGGGAGGCTGAGGCAGGAGAATGGCATGAACCCGGGGGTGGAGCTTGCAGTGAGCGGAGATTACACCACTGCACTCCAGCCTGGGCGACAGAGCGAGACTGTCTCAAAAAAAAAAAAAAAAGCAAAATCAAATACAATTATTTTGACTGGCCTATTCAATATAGTCTTCTCCACTATTTCTTATCACTCTAAAACTGGAATTGAGAAGTATAATCTTGTGGTATTTTCTATTATATGTGTAATATTTAAATGATAAAAATGAGTAAATCAAGAAATGATTGAAATACTATCTCAAATCGGTTTTTAGGAAAATATTCAACTCAAGCTATTTAGTATTCTGCTTAAAGAACAAAATCCAAGCAACTGAAATATGAAGTTACTACCTGGGATATGCGACTTTCCTATGAGAATACAAACCCTTAAGGATCTTGGTTTAGCATAATGCATTTCAATACATCTTTACAGAATTGACTTTTATGCTAAGTGAGCATCTACTATATATTTTTAATGTTTGTAAGCATATACCAGGTAACTTCTAAACAAGGTTCTCTAAGAGAAAAGGTCAATGGGCCTTTCTCCCAAAAACTCTTCTACAATATGCAGTTTTGTTCCATTCAAAGGTGTGATTATTATGGAACCCATAACAAAGCTTAGTTAACAATAGGACAGAAGCTCTTTAGGATTAGGAAGAATCAGAATAGGAAAGGGGAGGCTCAAGCTCTGCCCTCTGAAAGCTGGATATTGGAGAGGGAAATAACACTTATTGAGAACCTACTTTGTTCAGGCAAAGTGTTGTGTTTTATCTACATTTAATCTCATTTAATCTTCATGATTATCTTCTGAAATTATTATAATCCTTATGTCACAGATTTAAAAAACTGAGCTTCATAGAGAGTAAGGACCATATACTTCAACTGCCTCCTTTGAGGTTCTGTTACCCCTTACTTTACGACTAATTCCCTTACTGTGTAATACGGCTCGGCTTATGTCCCCACCCAAATCTCATGTTGAATTGTAATCCCCAGTGTTGGAGGTGGGGCCTAGTGGGAGGTGATTGGATTATGGGGGTGGTTTCTCATGGTTTAGCACCGGCCCCTTAGTGCTGTCTCCTGACTGAGCTCTCAAAAATCTGGGTGTTTGAAAGTGTGTAGCAGCTCTCCCTTCGCTCTCTCCTCTCTCCTGCTCCATCATTTGAAGATGTGTCTGCCTCCTCTTTGCCTTCCACCATGATTGTAAGTTTCCTGAGGTCTCCCCAGAAGCAGAAGCCTATATAGCCTGCAGAACTGTGAGCCAATTATACCCCTTTCTTTATAAATTACCCAGTCTCAGGCAGTTCTTTATAGCAATGCAATAACAAACTAATATACTGTGTCCCCTTACTTTAAGACGAATTCCACCATGTCAGCAATGGACAATCCAGCTGACCCTCCCAAGTAACCTTCCTTGGTTCCCCTAGACCTTAATGTAGATTTCATATAATACTTCTGCTTGTTTTGGGGTGCTTTGAAGGCCTAAGCCTCCTTAGGTCCCAGCTCTTCTGCTTGCTTGAATCTGGTCCATCCCATCACCTGGACTCCTATGAAGCTTCCCATCTGAACCTGTCTCTCCACATACTCTGTCTTACTTCTCATTGAAAATCCCAATCCCTGGCCAGAAATTGCAAATTATTTAATAAATCCACATTAGCTTCCACCTCATTATTTTTTTCAGGCATATTTAAGGCAATTCAGAGTTATGGTGAAGATGAGTTTATTGATGTAGAAATCATGTGGTATTCACTTACACATTTCCTGTACCTAACACAATATCTTGTACAGGTAGGCCATCAAATATGTTTTTTAAAGTAATAAATGAATGCGTAAATGAAGTAATATATTGGTAAGCATTGGGCTAAGGTACCCAGGACAGATTCTCTGTTTTTTCTGCTGCCATTATCTGAGAGAAGAACCCAGAATAAAAATTTTGGGTTTTGAATCCTGCCTCTACCACCAAAGATGTGACTTTTGTTAAGTTATTCTGCCTCAAATTGCATATTTGTAAAAAGGCGGATAATGATAAAATCCACCTCATGGAGCCTTGTGAAGATTAAACAAGAGAATTAATGTGAGGCCCTTAATAAGCCTGGAACAGTATAAGCACTCAGGCACAAAATATCTCTATTACCTTACATTCTATAATTAGGACAACTGTCAATAGAGTGCTACTTCTTGACTTTTAATAGACATTTTTTGATAGAATATACATGACTACAACATAATGAAACTGATTGTTAGACAATTATTCCTTCCATTGGGCCTATGTCAATCTTCCTGTAACTTCAACACTTTTGTTCTAAACTTTGAGGATCTTCTTCCACATGAGTGAAAGTTTCAAGGCTCCATGGTCACTTTTGGTTATACATCCCTAATAACTTAAACTGCAAATTCCTTCATATGTTTTCATTCACTAACTCATTCATTCATTAAATAACATCTATTAAAATCCCACAATGTGCCAGGTACTCTGCCAGATAAAAATAAACAGAGATAAATAAAATACAATTTTTGCCTTCAACACACACACTTCTATGCAGGAGATAGGCTTGGTTGTGTCTCTCTTGGCCATTCTGATCACTCGCTTTTGAATGCCCTCACTTTTGTCTACATTCCTATTAAAGTTTCCAAAAATGAGTACAACATGTGACCAGCACTGAGAAGAGCAGAACCATCACCTTTTTTACTACATTGATCTCCAGGTGGGAAGGAACCAGAGATGGGATGCAGCAATCTCTTCATGGTATGACACAGTCCCACACCACCTCACATGGGCCATGGTAGGTGTGGGGAACTAGGAGGTTAAAAGCTGTTGGAAACAAATGGTAGATTATTTTTTTTAAATCTAAAGTCTCTCTTGAGCTTTTCCCTTTTGGAGGATGTCACAGGTGCATCTGGCTGGGGCCCGCTGTAGCAGGTGGTAAAAGAATTTACTGAAACAGTAGTGAGTTAAAGAAAGCAAGTTTGTAAGAAAGAAAGTATGTTGCAAGGAAATAACAGGTAGCACAGCAGAGAAGGGGCTGTCTGCAAAATGGCAGGGGCTGGAGGGAAGTTTTATAAGGTCATGCTGGAGGGGCTACATGCAGATAATGTTATGCTGCTGGGGCTACATGCTGAGTGAGATATTTGGGAACAGAATGTTGTGCTAGTGGTTTATTTGTGGTTAGCCATCTCTTGGAACAATTGTTCTCCCCCACCTGAGGCCCCTTCCTCATTGTTCCTTACTTATGAGGACTCCACATCACCCCCACCACCACACCTTGCCATAGAATAATGACAAGTCTTAAGCACTAGGGTGGAGGTCTCATCTTCCAACTACTTCCTGCTGGCCTGGGTCATAGAATTGACCCTACCTATGGTTGTTGAGAGTCTGTCAGCCGACCCCATGGGCCATTGTCCTGGATTGTGGGAATTAGGATATTGGATCTTGCTAGAGGAAGGGACTCATCAGAGAGGGGGAGCATATCAAGGTAAAACTGGTGTCTAGCAGAATCCAGGGGAGATTCATAAAGGTAGCAGGCATCATTGGGAAGAGACGAATATCCCCTTCACAGCAGCATTTGAAAGTGAAACTACTGAATTCTGGAAGACACAAATTTGACAAGTTGAAGATGCAAGGGCCTAAATGGGATCATAAGTGTCCCCTGACCTAGTGTGTGATGAGGAGAAGGGTCCCTGAGAAGGAGGAGGCCCTTAAAAATGACATCAAAGTTGGGATATCGGGGGGAAGGTGAGAGAGAAGGAGCAGATGGAGTAGGTGTAGTTGGAAGTGAAGGTGGTTTGTCAGGGGAAGAAGGTATGGCCTCAACCTGTCCAGCCTGTTGGGGTGAATGGGAGAGAGTAAAAAAAGTTCATCAAAAATATCAGGAGAGTCACTGAGGCCAGAGAATTTGGCCAGGCACATTTAACCGGTTTGGCAGAGATCGTGATCCTGAGAGAAAGTCATGAAAGCCTGGATATAAGGAACTTCAGACCATTTAGAAGAGTTGCAACAGAAGAGGTCAAGCTGCAGAACAGTGTTGGGGACAAGGGTCCCACCTGGAGGCCAGGATTTCTGATCTGGAAGTTTTTTAAGTGGCCATGTGTCAGGCCAGGTCTCACTAATGTAGGCCTCCATAACAACTGTTTCAGCACTGACTGAGTGGTTAAGTTAAATATTAAAAGCTAATAGAGGCCGGGCACGGTGGCTTATGCCTGCAATCCCAGAACTTTGGGAGGCTGAGGCGGGTGGATCATGAGGTCAGGAGATCGAGACCATCCTGGTTAACACAGTGAAACCCCGTCTCTACTAAAAATACAAAAAATTAGCCGGGCATGGTGATGGACACCTGTAGTCCCAGCTACTTGGGAGGCTGAGGCAGGAGAATGTCATGAACCCAGGAGGCGGAGCTTGCAGTGAGCCGAGATTGCGCCACTGCACTCCAGCCTGGGCAACAGAGCAAGACTCTGCCTTAAAAAAAAAAAAAAAAAAAAAAAAAGCTGATAGAGCCAGTGCCCTTATACAAAGACTAGAATGTAACAAAAGCCCACCAAGAGTTTTGCCCAGGCCTTTCCTGGGCCTTGAAGCATGAAACATAATGAAAGAGTTCTTAATAGGACCTGTTTAGGACTAAACAAGTTTATTGGAAGTCGGAAGAAACCACCCGTACTTCCACAAACAAGTTTATTGAGAGTCTGAAGGAACTCCCCAGACCTCCATGATTTAGCAAGAGACAAGATAAGGGTAATCACCCCAGCACCTGGACCCATTTAGATTAAGTAAATTTACTAAGGCTCCAGAGGAAGGTCTTCAGGACTCAGATCTTAGTGCCAGATTAGAAAAAGTTAACCACGTCTATCTGTAGATGAACGCACACTTACACGTAGACATATAGCTTAGAAGGTATATAAGATCTGGAAAAACTTTGTAATTTTAAATTGGTCTGGTGATATTTTCCAGGCCTTCTCCCTGTACCTGGTTACAGTAATAAGCTCCTTTCTTTCCCAGTTCATCTGCATCTCATTATTGAGCCACGAGAATAAGCAGCCCAACCCTCAGTTTGGTCTGGGAACAGCCATGCTATATTATATGAGAATATTAGACATTTCTTTTTGAGAGTCTGAGAGTCAAATTTATCCCAAGGTTTGAGAATGGAGCCCAGGGATGAGTCTGAGGAATGGAAGGGCTTTGTCCCATGGTGGGACCAAAAAGAATGCCCGCTGAGGACCTGAATCACAATTTCTCTCAGGGCATCCCGCCAGGAAAAGGGGGTTCCACTTACGTCTGCTGAGGGACTCCAAGATGCACTTTCCAAAGGGTGTCCCATCTATTGGAAAGGATCTCCTGGCACTAGGGCCTTACACTGGATGAATACTGCATGAGCAGTCCCAGGTCAGTCCAGGTATGAATTATGCAGGGTGCTCAATCCAGGTACAAGAAGAAAAGGTTCAGGGAAGATTTATCATTCCAATGCTGTTTGAGATCACCTGGCTTAAAACGTCCAGAGCAGGATGACTGGCTGGCTCTCTTCATGGGAAAGTTTGGAGTGAGAGAGGGGGTCTAAGTTCCCCCAGAACGCATGTGGGTTTGCCCTGGTTGAGCTGCCACTGCCAATTGTGCCACACAGAGGGAATGAGGACTTTTGACCAGAAAGGATAGGAGAGAGTCTTCCTGCCTTCTGGCAAGACAGCAAAACCTATTCACCCCTTGACCTTCGGGCTACACCAGGGAATGGCCCTGGTCAGTTGCCATCAGTTGCCAGAGGGATGCTAGATATTGTCTGCTGGAAGACTGGAAAGAAAAGTAAACTCTAAACTCTCACCCTATTGAGTGGCAGTGTTCAGACTTCTTTCCACTGGGACCTTCTGATCCCCTGGGGAATAGCCATGGCTGAGGACCATCAGTTGTCTCCAGGCTTGAACGCTGTCCAATGAGAGATTGGAGTTGGAAAACAGGAAAGGGGGAGAATAGGGGAGAGGTCCCCATACGGGTCACCAAAATGTCATAGGTGCATCTGGCTGAAGCTGACGTCATAGGTGGTAACAGTTACTGAAACAATAGCGAGTTAAAGAAAGCAAGTTTATTAGAGAGAAAGTACATTCCAAGGAAGCAACAGGCATCACAGCAGAGAAGGTGCTGTCTGCAAAGAGGCAGGGACTGAAGGGAAATTTTATAGGGTCGTGCTGGAGGGGCTATGTGTAGATAAGGTTGTGCTGCTAGGGTTATGTGTAGAGCAAGGTATTTGGGAACAGGATGTTGTGCCAACGGGTTTGTGGTTAGCTGTCTTGCAGACAATTGTTCCCCCCCACCTGCCACCTCTTCTTTGTTATTTCTTGTTTATCTTATCAGGACTCCACAGAGGAATCACGTTTTGGAGTTTCTTTTCTCATGTATCCAGTACGGTAAGAAAAACCTATATCCTCCACCTTTCTGAGAATATCCTCTTTCTCCCAGCTTGGCCCTTAGAAACAAAGCAGAAACCAGGGACAAGTCTCAGGGGAAAAGAGGTACAAACAGCCAACTTAAGCCTGATGTTCTAGGTCTTTTGGTGAAATACTTTCCTTTACTTTGGCATTTTCCCCCTTAGGTTTATCTAATCTTCCTTCTTCTCACCATCAAAACAGTAATATTTCAAGAACTAAGATGGGGATGAAGTCCTAATCAACAGGACAGGTGTTTAGGTTGCCAGCCATCATTAGATACACTTTTGATTGAAAGTGATTAATACTCAGTTTTGCTGTACTGCTAGTCAACAAACCCATAATAAGGGCTATTAATGAGGGCCATGTATCCACATGGAACCTCCCAGCCACCCCAGGAGTGTAGTCTTCTCAAACTACAGGGTACTAAGCATCTTTCTCTCTCAAAATCTGTATTTGCCTCCAGGGGTTTTTCACAAGAAACATTTCTTTCAGGTCTCAAGGATGTAGTTTGCCAACAATCAACAGTTATTGACATTGAACTTCTGTTTGATTTGTTCTTAAAATCTTGGAGTTCATACTATCTAAATCCTTAGAGATTACGTAAGGTTATTAATCTGATCCTGTCTATGATCCAGTCTTACCTTCTACCATCCTCCACTTACATTCTAGCCATGCAGAGCTACTTGTAGCTCCTAGTGAAAATAAGACATGCTGTCTTTTAAATGTCATGTATTTGCAAATGTTACTCCTTCAGCTATAAACTGTTCCTACTCTATTTGCTCCTATTACATTCCTCAATATTTTTCTTAAGATGCCTTCTCTGAGAAGCCCTTTCTTTCCTATCATATGGACTAATGCACTATCTATATTATGACATCATATTACAGTATAGACTGAATATCTGCATGACCCCACTGAACTAGGAGCTTCTTAAAAACAGCACTGTCATATGCATAACTTCCATTTATTTAACACACACTATGTGTCAAAACCAAAACAAATTAGATGTTTCACATATATCAGTTCCATCTTCAAAACAATCATAAAGGCAAATTTTTTTATCTTTCTGTACAGTTTAAGTGGGGCAGGTTCAAAACCACATTGCAGTAAATAGGGGAAACAGAATTCCTACTTTAGCCCATTTGGCTCCAAGGCCTATGTTCCTTCCATGGCAGCACTCTGGCCCCTACTACATACTGATAGAGGCAGGAGGCAGAGAAACTCTAGGCAGACAGGGGTGGGTCCCTGTGGAAACCCCACCTTTAAGCCAAATATAGCCTGAAACCTGCAGCCCGAAGTGAAAACTTCTATTCCTGTTAGCCTGCTCTCTTGATTGGTTCTTTCTGATTAATGTCTTTTTACCAATCAAATGTTGTCTTTTCCAAAACTACCAATGGCTTGCTGCACCCACCATCCTGTGCCTATAAAGACCCCAGACTTAGTCAGTAGAGAGAAGAAGTGGCTGGACGTCAGAGAGAGGCAACTTGACATTGGAGAAGAGAGGCAGAGAGGCAACCTGACTTCAGGAAAGAGTGACCTGCCCTTCCCATTCCCTTTCCAGCTTCCCTGTCTGCTGAAAGCTTCTCTCATTGCTCAATTAAATTTTCCCCATTTACCATCCTTTGATTCAACCACATTACCTCATTCTCTTGGATACCAGAAAAGAATTTAGGAACCACCAAATGTGGGTACACAAAAAGGCTGTTACACTGGCCCTTTGCCCTCACTGACAGAGGGCAGCCACTCCACGCAACAAGGCAAAAGGCCACTGAGCTGATAACACACTGCTGTCTGTAGACAGTGCAGCTAAGAGATCATCGTAACATGCCCTCTGAGGCCTTGGGGTCATGGGCCCCCCAACCTGGACACTGCCACAGGGCCTGCATGGAATTTGCTCCTGTAAGGGCCAAAGTGTCTGGCAAGTTCCTGCACTCTCTTGCCTATGTGATCTCTCCCATGTGAGGTGGATCATGGTGGGTCCAAGTAAGCGGAGTTCCTCTTGCCAGTGCCAAAGCAGCCAGCCAGTTCCCATAGTTGTTTGCTTATGTGCTCCCTACCACAAGGGGTTGAGTGGGGCGGGCTGAGTAAATGAGGCACCCTGTCATGAGACCCACAAAGGGATCAAGAAAAAATCCTGCATATCAGACAAGAGAAAAAAATAAAGCGTAGTCAGATAGGAAGAGAGGAAGTCAGATTGTCCTGTTTGTAGATGACATGATTCTATATATAGAAAACCCCATTCTCTCTCAGCCCAAAATCTCCTTAAGCTGATAAGCAACTTTAGCAAAGTCTCAGGATACAAAATCAATGTGCAAAAATCAAAAGCATTCCTATATACCAATAATAGCCAAATTATGAGTGAATTTCCATTCACAATTGCTACAAAGAGAATAAAATATCTAGGAATACAACTTACAAGGGATGTGAAGGACCTCTTCAAGGACAACTACAAACCACTGCTCACGGAAATAAGAGAGGACACAAACAAATGGAAAAACATTCCATGCTCATGGATAGGAAGAATTGACATCGTGAAAATGGCCATACTGCACAAAGTAATTTATAGATTCAATGCTATCCCCATCAAGCTACCATTCACTTTCTTCACAGAATTGGAAAAAACAACTTTAAATTTTGTATGGAACCAAAAAGAGCCCGCATTGCCAAGACAATCCTAAACAAAAGGAACAAAGCTGGAGGATAATGCTCCCTGACTTCCAACTATACTACAAGGCTACAGTAACCACAACAACACGGTACTGCTACCAAAACAGATATATAAACCAATGGAACAGAACACAGGCCTCAGAAATAACACCACACATCTACAACCATCTGATTTTTGATAAACCTGACAAAAACAAGCAATGGAGGAAAGGATTCCCTATTTAATAAATGGTGCTGGGAAAACTGGCTAGCCATATGCAGAAAACTGAAACTGGACCCCTTCCTTATACCTTATACAAAAATTAACTCAAGATACATTAAAGACTTAAACATAAGACCTAAAACCATAAATCCCTAGAAGAAAACCTAGGCAATACCATTCAGGACGGAGGCATGGGCAAAGACTTCATGACTTAAACACCAAAAGCTATGGCAACAAAAGTCTAAATTGACAAATGGGATTGAATTAAACTAAAGAGCTCTGCACAGCAAAAGAAACTATCGTCAGAGTGAATAGGCAACCTACAGAATGGGAGAAAAATTTTGCAATCTACCCATCTGACAAAGGGCTAATATCCAGAATCTACAAAGAACTTAAACAAATTTACAAGAAAAAATCAAACAACCCCATCAAAAAGTGGGCAAAGGATATGAACAGACACTTCTCAAAAGAAGACATTTATGCAGCCAACATATGAAAAAAATCCATCATCACTGGTCATTAGAGAAATGCAAATCAAAACCAAAATTAGATACTATCTCACACCAGTTAGAATGGCAATCATTAAAAAGTCAGGAAACAACAGATGCTGGAGAAGATGTGGAGAAATAGGAATGCTTTTACACTGTTGGTGGGAGTGTAAATTAGTTCAACCACTGTGGAAGATAGTGTGGCAATTCCTCAAGGATCTAGAACTAGAAATACCATTTGACCCAGCAATCCCATTACTGGATATATACCCAAAGGATTATAAATCATTGTCCTATAAAGACACATACACACATATGTTTATTGCAGCACTGTTCACAATAGCAAAGACTTGGAGCCAACTCAAAAGCCCATCAATGATAGACTGAATAAAGAAAATGTGGCACATATACACCATGGAATACTATGCAGCCATAAAAAAGGATGAGTTCATGTCCTTTGCAAGGACATGGATGAAGCTGGAAATCAGCATTCTCAGCAAACTAACACAAGACCAAAAAACCAAATACTTCATGTTCTCACTCATAAGTGGGAGTTGAACAATGAGAACACATAGACACAGGGAGAGGAACATCACACAGTGGGGTCTGTTGGGGGATGGGGTGCTAGGGGAGGGATAGCATGAGGAGAAATACCTAATGTAGATAATGGGTTGATGGGTGTAGCAAATCAGCATGGCACATGTATACCTATGTAACAATCCTGCATGTTCTGCACATGTATCCCAGAACTTAAAGTGTAATGAAAGAAAGAAAGAAAGAAAGAAAGAAAGAAAGAAAGAAAGAAAGAAAGAAAGAAAGAAAGAAAGAAAGAAAGAAAGAAAGAAGGAAAGAAAGAAAAGAAAAGAAAGAAAGAGAAAAGAAAAAGAAAACATTCTGCATCAACACAATGGAGTTTCATTCATCTTTGTATTCCTTAAGTGTGGCATAAAGTAGGCCTCTGGGCAATCAATGAAAATGTGTTGAAAGAATGAAGAAATAATTTATTAAATATTTTTGTATGCCCACTTTGCTTTCTTTTACTCAGAAGCCTCAATTCTGATGAAGAAACATTTGCTTCACAAGGAGTCATTTTACCACAGTCCCCCAAAAATGTTAGAAACCAAAATTTTTAGTGTTGCACCACAAGTTATAGAGAGTATAAACTTTCCATTCTGGGTAATAACAGTTTTCTCAGGATATACTTTGGCAGCAGTTACATAATTCAAATTCAGTGGACTTCCTCTATGCTCCCACAAAATTTTGCATCCATCTCTACTTTAGGATTTTGCTAAGGACTGGATGCTTGTGTCCCTTCAAAATTCATATGTTGAGATTCCAATTCCCAATGTGATGTTATTTAGGAGGTAGGCCTTTGAAAGGTAATTGGATCATGAGGGTAGAGTAATCATGAATGGGATAAGTATCCTTAGAAAAAGACATGAGAGGACTTACTTTCTCCCTCTCTGTTCTCTTCTATGTGAAGGTACAATAACACGGCTATCTATAAACCAGAAAGAGGGCTTTTAACAGGAATTCAGACATGTTAGCACCCTGATTTCAGACTTCCAGCCCCTACAACTGTGAGAAATCAATTTTCGTTGTTTAAATCACCCAATCTATGGCATTCTGTTATGGCAACCCAAACTGACTTAGACACATTTGCTATTAAGCTACATGGATGTATGCCTGTCTTTCTTTTAGATCATTACCTCCTTGAGGGCAGAGATCTGATCTCACTTATCTCTATACCACGCCCCCCCCCCACAACAACCAAAAGAGATCCTGATACAAGGTGCTAGTTTATGTTGAATTAATGTTGTCAAATAATCTGACACAGTAACACCAAAATCAACTCAAACTAGACAAACACCTGTCTATCTGAAACCATATGAAACCAGCTACTTAAAAAAAAATAATAAAATAAATAAATAAATAATTTAAAAAATAAATTAAAAAAAAACAAGTTTTCCAGGTAGCTTAGACTTAAACCCTTTAAAAGAAAATTTTTATTTTCATTTTGTAGGGAAGCCTTTCTAAAATACACATAATTCTTTTCTCTTAAGGAAATCATATTTAAAATAATTTAAGCTACTTTGAACATTATCCTCTATTCTATAACAAAATAATTGTTTCAGATAGTTTACCCCACACAATGATCTCAGTTAACTGTGATGCCGTGTGTGTGTGTGTGTGTGTGTGTGTGTGTGTGTGTGTGTGTGTGTGTTCCTGCTTTCCTTTGCTATCAGGCTGTCAGATTTCGTTTCTCAGGATCATGAATATGTTTGCCAACAGCAACTGCTCCCTGTATTTAATTACTTTCATTTATTGAAGGTTTACTAACAACCAATGCACTAAGCACTTTATTTGTATTATTTTGTTTAACCTGACAAATTTCAAAGAGTGTAGAATGGACTCTGACTTCTCAGAGAGCTCCTTTTCTGATTTTACTGACATGTTCCTCATGCATGTGAAAGGAAAACATCTTGGGCCCCTTCAAGCTAGGAACTGCTCAGGCAAAATCTATCTCCTCCATTCTATTTAAAGCCATCCCTCTGCTCACTGAGACAGATGCATATCTGATTGCCTTCTTTGGAAAGGCTAATCAGAAACTCAAAAGAATGCAACCATTAGTCTCTCACCTATCTGTGACCTGGAAGTCCCCTCCCCACTTTGAGTCTTCCTGCCTTTTCTTCACACTGTCCTGCCTTTCCAGACTGAACCAATGTCCTTCTTACATCTATTAATTGATGTCTCGTGTCTCCCTAAAATGTATAAAACTAAGCCACGCCCTGACCACCTTGGCTACATGCCCTCAGGACTTCTTGAGGCTGTGTCACAGGCACATGTCCTCAACATTGGCAAAATAAAATTTCTAAATTAAGCGAGACCTGTCTCAAATTTTCAGGGTTCACATGGGTAAAGCTCTAGGATGTAAATAAACATGGATAAATTGTTATCATCCCTTTTTCAGAAAATTCCATTCCAATGACTTTATGTCAGTTAGCACCATTACAAGGATAAATACTTCACCGTTTGTCATCCTATTTTCTTACTTAATATTTATAATAACACACAATTAGGATGGCTAATGCCTCTCAAAAAGCTCTCTGTGATGTCTATAACAGATAAATACTTAGTAAGAAAGGTTGGGGTAAGAATTAGGGAACGATTGCTGGTTTTAAAATGATAGAAAAAAAAGTATATTTGCCCTGTGGTTTCAAAATTACAACTAATGGATAGAATTTGAAGGAAGCATATGCCTTTATTTCATCTGTGAGAGAATTTTCTAAGTACTAGAATGTGTCATAATAGAAATAGTAAGCTCTATATCTCAACTCTATACTTTTAAAGTAGCCTAACATTCTAACTATATAGCTACTACCTTGCTAAAATATCCCAGGCAAGTGTCTGCTTCAATCTAGTTCTTACTCAGATGTTTTCCTTTACAAGTCCACATTTTCTTTATTGGAATTATTATTTGCATCTTGTTACTCAGCCTCCTGATTTTCAACTTCCCCCTTATAGACTGCAGATTGGATCTACCTCATCCACTTCCTCTGCTTCAGATGCCTCAGAAAGTGTGTCTGGCTTGGATCTTGGCCCATCAGAAAACATTTGGCTAGTCTGCTCAGGCCTTTGCACTGGTGAAGAGATTCCAGATTAGATTAGATGAATATCAGATTGAATGCTACATAACATATCTTCATTAGATAAGTCCTTGAACTACTTAAACAACAAGATTTCTCAAACTTCTTAGGATTCCATGATTCCCCAAGGGGCAGAAAAATTAACACTAAAGATTGTAGAGTCAGAGATAACTGAGTTTGAGTTCTTAATCTTCTACCGTATTATAAAATATGGTAAATAATAGTACCAAGTTCATAAGGTTCTTGAGAGAATAATGAGACAGTATATGTAAGAAGCTTGGCATACAGTTAATATGCTTACCAAATGTTAACTGCTCACAAGAGTGTTAATGTTAGGCCAGTAGGAAGCATAGTGGTACCAATTCTAAATCCAAGTCCACACAAAGAGAGATGAAAAAGAATTAAATGAAGGTCTGCTCTTGTTCTGTTTTGTGATTTTTGTCCAGGAACATAATCTATCATTTTGAAAAGTATATATCACTTACTGGTTGTATAATGTTGAGAAATTATTTAAATTTCCTGCATCTTAGATTATTCATATTTAAAATAATAGTAATCATAATACCCATCTTGTATGAGTGTTATAAGAATTAAATGAGTGAATATATCTAAAACACTTAATATATGTAAAGCACTGCCTAGAATATAAGTGCCAGATAAGTGTTAGGTATTATTAAAATGTGTTAGTACCTGTGTTAGAGTTCTCCAGAGAAACAGAACCAGTAGAATGGATGAGCGAATAGATACATGAACACATAGTAATACCATTTGGCTGTGTCCCCACCCAAATCTCATCTTGAATTGTAGCTCCCATAATTTCCACATGTTGTGGCAGGGACCTGGTGGGAGGTAACTGAATTATGGGAGCAGGTCTTTCCCATGCTTTTCTCATGACAGTGAATAAGTCTCATGAGATATGATGGTTTTATAAAGGGGAGTTTCCCTGCATAAGTTCTCTTCTCTTGTCTGCCGCCACGTGAGACATGCCTTCTACTTTCCACCAGGATTGTGACGCCTCTCCAGCCACTTGGAATTGTGAGTCCATTAAACCTCTTTCTTTTGTCAATTGCCCAGTCTCTGGTATGTCTTTATCAGCAGCATGAAAACAAGCTAATACAGTACTTTGGTAATGAAAGTGGGATGCTGCTGAAAAGATACCTGAAAATGTGGAAGTGACTTTGGAACTGGGTAACAGGCAGAGGTTGGAACAGTTTGGAGGGCTCAGAAGAAGACAGGAAAATGTGGGAAAGTTTGGAACTCCCTAGAGACTTGTTGAATGCCTTTGACCAAAATGCTGATGATGATATGAACAATGAAATCCAGGTTGAGGTGTTCTCAAATGGATATGAGGAACTTGTTGGGAACTGGAGTGAAGGTGACTCTTGTTATGGTTTAGCAAAGAGACTGACAGCATTTTCCTCTGCCCTAGAAACTTGTGGAACTTTGAACTTGAGACAGACGGTTTAGGGCATCTGGTGGAATAAATCTCTAAGCAGCAAAGCATTCAAGAGGTGACTTAGGTGTTGTTAAAGGTATACAGTATTATAAGGGAAGCAGAGCATGAAAGTTTGGAAAATTTACAGCCTGACAATCCGTTAGAAAAGAAAACCGCATTTTCTAAGGAGAAATTCAAGCTGGCAGCAGAAATTTGCATAAATAACGAAGAGCTGAATGTTAATCACCAAGACAATGGGGAAAAGGTATCCAGGGCATGTCAGAGGCCTTTGCAGCAGCCCATCCCATCATAGGCCCAGAAACCAAGGAAGAAAAGATGGTTTTGTGGGCCAGGCCCAGGTTCTGTCTGCTGTGTGCAGTCTGGGGTGTCTTGTGTCTCAGCTGCTCCAGTCATGACTAAAAGGGGCCAAGGTACAGCTTGGGCCATGGCTTTAGAGAGTGGAATCCCCAAGCCTTGGCTGCTTCCATGTGGTATTGAGCCTGTGGGTACACAGAGGTCAAGAATTGAGGTTTGGGAACCTCTGCCTAGATTTCAAAGGATGTGTGGAAACACCTGGATGTCCAGGCAAAAGTTTGCTGCAGGGGTGGGGCACTCATGGAGAACCTCTATTAGGGAAGTACAGAAGGGAAATGTGGGGTGGGTACCCCCAAACAGTTCCCACTGGGATGCTGCCTAGTGAGGAGTGTGCCACCATCCTCCAGACCCCAGAATGGTGGATCCACCCACAGCTTGCACTGTGCACCTGGAAAAGTCACAGACACTCAACACCAGCATATGAAAGCAGCCAGGAGGGAGGCTATACCTTGCATAGCCACAGGGGCTGAGCTGCCCAAAATCATGGGGACCCAGCTCTTGCATCAGCATGACCTGGATGTGAGACATGGAGTCAAAGAAGATCAATTTGGAGCTTTAAGATTTGACTGCCCTGCTGGCTTTCAGACTTGCATGGGGCCTTCAGCCCCTTTCTTTGGGCGAATTTCTCCCATTTGGAATAGCTGTATTTACCCAATGCCTGTACCCCCATTGTATCTAGGAAGTAACTCACTTGCTTTTTATTTTACAGGCTCATAGGCCAAAGGGACTTGCCTTGTCTCAGATGAGACTTTGGACTGTGTACTTTTGAGTTAATGCTGAAATGAGTTAAGACTTCGGGGGACGGTTGAGAAGGCATGATTGGTTTTGAAATGTGAAGACATGAGATTTGGGAGGGGCCAGGTGTGAATGATATGGTTGGGCTATGTTCCCAACCAAATCTCATCTTGAATTGTAGCTCCCATAATTCCCATGTGTTGTGGGAGGGACCTGGTGAGAGGTAATTGAATCAATGGGGGCAGGTCTTTCCCATGCTATTCTCATGATACTGAATAGGTCTCACAAGACTTGATGGTTTTTAAAGGGGAGTTTCCCTGCACAAGCTGTCTTCTCTTGTCTCCCACCATGTGTGATGTGTCTTCTTTCTGCCATAATTGTGAGGGTTTGCAAGCCATGTGGAACTGTGAGTCCATTAAACCTCTTTCTTTTGTAAATTGTCCAGTCTCAGATATGTCTTTTTCAGCAGTATTAAAACAGACTAACACACATAGATTGATTGATTGATTGTAAGAAATTGGCTCTTGCAATTGTGGAGACTGATAAATCTGAAATCTGTAGGATAGGCCAGAAGTCTGAAAACTCAGGCAGAAATGGTGTTGAAGCCCTGAGGCAGAATTCCTTCTCCAGAACAGTTTTGCTCTTAAGGCCTTCAACTGATTTTATAGGTCCACCCACATTATTAAGAGTCTCCTTTACTTAGAACTACAAACCACTACTCAACGAAATAAAAGAGGACACAAACAAATGGAAGAACATTCCATGCTCATGGATAGGAAAAATCAATATCGTGAAAATGGCAATACTGCCCAAATTAATTTACAGATTCAATGCCATGCCCATCAAGCTACCAATGACTTTCTTCACAGAACTGGAAAAAACTACTTTAAAGTTCATATGGAACCAAAAAAGAGCCCGCATTGCCAAGGCAATCCTAAGACAAAAGAACAAAGCTGGAGGCATCAGGCTACCTGGCTTCCAACTACACTACAAGGCTAGAGTAGCCAAAACATCTTGGTACTAGTAACAAAACAGAGATATAGACCAATGAAACAGAACAGAGCCCTCAGAAATAATACCACACATATACAACCATCTGATCTTTGAAAAACCTGACAAAAGAAATGGGGAAACGATGCCCTATTTAATAAATGGTGCTGGGAAAACTGGCTGGCAATATGTAGAAAGCTGAAACTAGATCCCTTCCTTACACCTTATACAAAAATTAATTCAAGATGAACTAAAGACTTAAATGTTACACCTAAAACCATAAAAGCCATAGAAGAAAACCAGGCAATACCATTCAGAACATAGGCATGGGCAAAGACTTCATGACTAAAACACCAAAAGCAACAGCAACAAATGTCAAAATTGACAAATGGGATCTAATTAAACTAAAGAGCTTCTGCACAGCAAAAGAAACTACCATCAGTGAACAGGCAACCTACAGAATGGGAGAAAATTTTTACAATCTACCCATCTGACAAAGGGCTAATATACAGAATCTACAAAGATCTTAAACAAATTTATGAGAAAAAAATCAAACAACCCCATCAAAAAGTGGCAAAGGATATGAACAGACACTTCTCCAAAGAAGACATTTATGCAGCCAACGGACACAGGAAAAAATGCTCATCATCACTGGCCATCAGAGAAATGCAAATCAAAACCACAATGAGATACCATCTCACACCAGTTAGAATGGTGATCATTACAAAGTCAGGAAACAACAGATGCTGGAGAGGATGTGGAGAAATAAGAACACTTTTACACTGTTGGTGGCACTGTAAACTAATTCAACCATTGTGGAAGAGAGTGTGGGGATCCTTCAAGGATCTAGAACCAGAAATACCATTTGACCCAATCATCCCATTACTGGGTATATACCCAAAGGATTATAAATCACGCTGCTATAAAGACACATGCACATGTATGTTTATTGTGGCACTACTCACAATAGCAAAGACTTGGAACCAACCCAAATGTCCATCAATGATAGACTGGATTAAGAAAATGTAGCACATATATACCATGGAATACTATGCAGCCATAAAAAAGGATGAGTTCATGTCCTTTGTAGGCACATGGATGAAGCTGGAAACCATCATTCTTAGCAAACTATCTCAAGGACAGAAAACCAAACACTGCATGTCCTTACTCACAAGTGGGAATTGAACAATAAGAATACTTGGACACAGGGTGGGGAACATCACACACTGGGGCCTGTCGTGGGGTGGGGGAAGGGGGGAGGGGGGAGGGATAGCATTAGGAGATATACCTAATGTAAATGACAAGTTAATGGGTGCAGCATACCAACATGGCACATGTACACATATGTAACAAACCTGCACGTTAGACATATGTACCCTAGAACTTAAAATATAATTTTAAAAAATTAAGATTAGGTGGAGAAGTGCAAGGAAACTAAGGTAGGCCATTGTTATCATAATATTGCAAGGGAATGTTAATTCACATCAGCAAATAAACTATTCTCAAAAAAAAAAAAAAGAGTCTCCTTTACTTACAGTCAACTGAATGTAGATGTCATACTTATCTACAACATACTTTCACAATATCCAACTTAGTATTTGAATAAATAACTAGTTTTTGAATAAAAAACTATAGCATAGCCAAGTTTATAAATAAGACTAACCATTATAGTACTATAAAGGAGAATCATAAAATATATTTTATATTACACACTATAGGGTCTCAGAAAATGATATATAAAAATGAAAGCTTCACCAGTGGTTCTCTCTGAACTTCTACTCTCCTGTCTCTGACCATTCATTCTACCCCAAGCCCACCCCAAGTCTCTTCCCCAAGGTGGGTCACAGAAACAAGAACCCTTTTCTTCCAAAGCCAGCCATAAAACCTTAAAATATTACTTAAAACACCACCGTTTATAAATAAATTATCTGTTTGATTATAAGTCATAGACTCCCATTCCAGAAAGGCTCTTGTCCCATACCCCCAAAAAAAAGAATGCTGCACAGAGAGGCCAAGAGTAATCTAAACAGATAGGCCTTGCTAGGTTTCCCTTCTCAGTTTATTAGCATTGGATCATACCCTTTCTGTCCAATCATATTTCTACGTGACTGTTCATACTTAGTTGAACTTAAGCATAAAAATGAATAGCTTTCCCTGTGTCTTCAGGAAGATACCCTATCTTTCATTCTAAAGGCTCCTATATAACATGAAACTATTATCACATATATTTGTATGCC
This sequence comes from Macaca mulatta, assembly GCF_049350105.2. Taxonomy (NCBI): domain Eukaryota; kingdom Metazoa; phylum Chordata; class Mammalia; order Primates; family Cercopithecidae; genus Macaca; species Macaca mulatta. The sequence continues at coordinate 85,829,070 of NC_133419.1, forward strand.
TTTTCTCCTGTTAATATGCTTTTTGTCCATGATTTTCAGTGAAACTTCAGAGGGCAAAGGGGAAGCTTTCCCTCGGCCCAACAGAACTATCTTTAAGGAATTAGTTTAGCCAATGACTAGAGGCGTTAATTGCTTTGGGTTTTTTGATTCACTTACTCTTGTAGACTGTACAAGACAACTTGGGTTTTTCTGCTAGTATGATATCATGAATTTATTTTTCATCATGTGGAAGATGACCACAACAGATTTCAAAATAAAACAACTTTCTCTTAAATGACAAAGGATTATTCATATGCTAGACCATGATCTTATATTATTTACTTTCAATGACAGCTGCATACATACAAATCTGTCATATTTACTAAAATAATAATGAAATTCTAACTGAGAATACTAGTATATATGAACATTTCATAAAATGCTTAACTAATAGTGCATTCTCTCATCTCAAAAATACTCTGAAACTATTATCTGATTCAGTTCTTGGACAATGTTTTTTGAGTTGGATAATTATATATCTGGATTTTCAGGAACACTCTCTATTTTAAATACCCTGCCCTTTATAGAAAAAAAAATCCATACTTTTATATAATTTGAAAACTATGCTTCCTTTAGACAGTAATATAATTCATTTATTTATTCAAGGAACATTTACTGAGAAGCTAATACATGTAAGAATCTAGCTTAGTCCTGAGAAGATATAAACCATATATACAGGGCACACAGGTCCTGACTCCACAGTATTATAGGGAAGTTCTCTCATGCTTAAAATAACTATAACACAATGTAGAAAATACAAAGCTCCCCAAGGAAAAAAAAAATGCTTACTGATTCCAGGTAAAGACAGTATACTGTTTTAAGGATGATAACAAGCCATTTTGAAGACTCCATATAAAGCTCTCCATGGACAGGGTCTAAGGCAGGTAGATGTCCTTAGACCCACTGCAGTGCTATCTAGGCAACAATGTGTCAAGCTAATATAGTATGGATATTTTCAAACTTTTTCTTTACTGTTACATTCTGATTATCAATTTATTGACAGTTCTACCTCCTGAACAAATCTCACTCTCACACCATAATTTTTTCAAAGTTGGATTGACTTCCATATAACACAGGCTCCTTACTCTGTGGGAGAAAAAAAAAAAAAACTTTAGGAATGTGGCACTTCCTCTATCTTTTTTTGCCAGGATAGTCTGCCTGTTTACTAAGAAATAGGATTGCAGAATTTCACTATTACAAGAATGAATGTTTAAAAGAGGTCAAATTATTAAAATGGGCAAGCAATCAACCCAAATCAAACCTGAAATAGGAAAGATGATAGTCATTGCAATCCAACCATTCTCTTCGGTCTCCATAATGACTCAGTTTGGGAGAAACTCTGACATCTCTAACTCTGATAGTAATGCAATCTGCAGGGAAGAGTATGGAACTGTATGACATCATTTTAGCCCATAATTGTCCCATGTTGTGCCATAAAATAAGTAATTTGAAGGATAGGGTGAGCTGTACCGCCACGACTCATTCCTAAGATTTTAAAACTATCTTCAGAATCTTACCTAGGACTAAGCATCTTTTCACTGGGTCAACCATGAAATTTTAATTCATGTTGCCAGCATAATATACATATACTTAACAAAACAACATATCATTCTCTGGCATCAAGAAAAATACAGTCAATCATCTACTTCATAAGCATTTATTGAATATATACTGCCTAAAAAGCTCTGAACCATATTACAGCTGTGTAAATAAATATAATACTTGATATTAAGGTATGATCTAACAAGTGAAACGCTTGAGCAAGTAATTGAAATGCAATATGTCAAACACTGTAACAGAGGCCTTGCGCAGTACAGGAAACAGAAGAATTTTTTCTAGTTGAGGTCATTAGAAAATTGGTGATTGATAGACAGGTAGATCTTTAAAAAGATTAAGTAGAAAATTTCCAGATGAAAACAAAGGGAAAAATATTCCAGACACAGGAACTAACAAGAACAAGGCTTAAGTAAGGCTTAATGTAAGTTCAGTCCAGACAGTAAAGATTAGGCTAAGGAGATAGCACAATAATCTGTAAAAAATGAGGATCGATAGATAATTTTAAAACTCTTAGCCTGGGGAAGTTGAGCTACAAGAGGAAAATCCTGACTATGACAACCAGTTAAAACTTGTTTCTAAATCCATAGAAAGATTCTATGAAAGCCTGAATTAGATCAGTGCCATTGTGAATGGGAAGGAAGGTCAAACATAGAGATATTTCAAGAAGTTATGAATATTAGTGATATTTTAGAGTTAAGTATCTTTGTATCATCTAAGTAATATTTATTCAAGGTCTATTATTTCTGGTAAGTATGAATATAATCTAATTTCATTATATTTGAAAAATATTAGGTAGAAAACCAAAGTACTCTCACTATTTTAGATCATATTATTGGAAAGTTAGCTAGAGTACTCCAAAGAAAAATCTTACTTTAAACTATTCATAGACAAATGCTGAGTTAACTTCAGCCTCAGCAAAGTAACTACAAGCTCTGTGAGTTACTCACAGGCTTCCTAGGTGATTAATTTTGCAAGTAGGATTTTTGTTTCTTTTACAAGTTCGTTTGAATGTATTTTCTAAATTTAACTTGGTTTTCTTCTTTATAAATCAAGTTACTACCCATGAGAAATGATGCTTTGTCAAGAAAAAATCTATTCATGATCTTCAAGGAGGGTAATACATAGTCTCCAGGCACCCAATTGAACAGTTTCTGGTGTGACAGCCACCTAATTGGTCTCCCTGTCACAGGTTTCTCTTGTCTGTGATCTATCAGGCATCATGCTGCCAGTTTAATCTGCCCCAGCATAGCTGATAATGCCATTTCTTTGCATAAAATCCTTCTACGGCTCACAACTACCTGAAGAAAAGCATCTAAATGCTATAGTATTGCAATTCAGGCTCTCAAGCAGACAGCTAGAATAACCTAATCAGTCTTACTACTCTCAGTTCCCCACCTACTAATCCTAAATATTCACAATTTATAAAACCTTTCCCACTTTCTCCTAAGAAAGGTGATGCGATGTCAGCCACATGTTTACTAATCCCCACTATAGCACATTTTACTGTGTGTCTTTGATGAAGACATTTAACCTCTCTGAGGCTTACTTTCCTCTTCTGCAAATTACAAGTAATACCTACCTACCACTTTAAATCTTATTTAAAATGAAGTGAGGAATCAATCAATAAAATGTCTACCATCTTGGGTTGCTATAGAGATTAAGAGATAATATATTACAAGTGTTTGGGCAGATCACCTGAGGTTCAAGACCAGCCTAACCAACATGGTAAAACCCCGTCTCTACTGAAAATACAAAATTAGCTGGGCGTGGTGGTGCATGCCTGTAATCTCAGTTACTTGGGAGGCTGAGGCGGGAGAATTGCTTGAACCCAGAGGCAGAGGTTGCGGTGAGCCGAGATCATGCCATTGCATTCCAGCCTGGGCAACAAAAGCGAAACTCTGTCCCACCGCCCCCCCCAAAAAAAATAAAATGGAGCCTAGCCTGGATTTTATTTATAAGTATCAGGTTTTATTACTCTTCTAAGCCTTTGCTCACATAGTTTTCTCCACGTGCAAGACCTTCAACCCAGGTCTTGTACATTACACAAAGCCCGTTTCTAAACCTACCTAGCTATGAAACCATCTCTAGTATTCCAGTAAAAATCATCCTTTTTCAACTATAGTGTAATGGAAAAATTCTTGTCTTGAAATCAAATTCCTGATTCTATCCATTTTCTAACAATACGACCCTGGACAAATTGCTTATCTGCAGCTTCCCCGCTTCTAATGTGGATAGCAACAGCAACTCTACCTGCCTCACTAAGCCATTATGAGAATCAAGTTAGATAAGTTATATTTTTAACTATAAAATGCCCTATATATGTGAGAGACTGTTATTTCCACTATAGTATAAGATCAAATAAAAAACTTTGGTTTTCCTCATCTTTCTAACTGATATCCAAAATATATGTTATGAAAGAACACCAAGTTCAATAAAGAAGAAAATAGTTAATATCCAGGTCAAGAACTAGAATATTGGAATCGAGAAGGGATCGAGTAAAAAGGATAGGTTAAAGATAGCTAGGCAGAGCTGAAGTTATGAAGAAAAAACATGTTCCTGAGTTTCACTTTACATAGCAACCAATGTGTACAAAGGTAGGTGGCAGCTTAAAGAAGCTACACAAAGATGAATATACATAGCAGATGCTCAATCAGTGTAAGGAAAGGGGAGGGAAGGAGAGAGGAAGAAGAGAGGAAAGGAAAAGAGGAGAGAGAAAGGAAACAGAAGGGAAAACAGTTTTATCATTCCTTTCAAGGGCTAATTTCTATGCTGCTTGCCAGGTTGCTATAACAAAAAGTTAACTAGTAGCTAAAGCTTATGTATGAGAACATTCACTTCTCCTTTAAGGTTCCCTTTCCTTGACTGTGCCTTTTCTCTCTACTCTTCCCCTCTTCCAACTCCTATTTATCAATGTTTACTTTCCTCCCACCATTACCCAGGACCTCCAAATACCAACACAAATCCATACGAAGTAATTACTCTTTTCTACCCACTCTCTCAGAAAAACAAACCAAAACAAAAAATAAACAAGCAAACAGCAACAACAAAAAATTGTTTTTATTTGAATGTCAAAAGCCTCATAGGCTTGTTCAAGAGCATATTGAGAGCAATATTGTGTTACCCTACAATAGCATGTACAGTTTAACAGGGACTGCCTTAACTCCCTTTGTCTTCTGAAGCTTCACCAAAATATCCATGGAAGGAATTTTAAGTAACAATAATAGGTTTAAATGAGAAGATATTTATGCATTGTATAGTAATGATGGTGAGATTTTCTTATATTCACATAATGCTTTTTGCTTTGCAAAATGCTTTCTCATTGGTTATTTGATCTGAATTCCCAGGGAGAAGTGACGAAACAGGGGGAAAAGTCCTATTTCTACTATGAATTTTAATACAATGTAGTTTTATAAAATTCCTTTTTCAAAGCATATGTGTGTGTGTGTGTGTGTGTGTGTGTGTGTGTGTATATATATATATATATATATATATCCTTTTATTTGATTTTCCTTGGCATATAGTTTTTATCTCCATTTACTGATGAAGATAGTGAGACTCAGAGATGTAATAGGACTTTCCGTAAGATCATTATGAATATAAGTGCTCTTTATGGAGCACTTATATTCCTAGGTCCAGGAATTGTACTCAGCACTTTACATGGCTGATAGCTTATTTATTCTTCACAATAACCTTATGGGGTAGACACTATTATTACTTTGACATTTTACAGATAAAAAATCAGATAGGTTAAATAATTTGATGATGGCCATGTAACCAGCAACTCGCAAAAGCAAAATTCAAACAGAAGGCTTTCAGATTACTCTTGATTGTTCTGCTATGCCAAGCAGCCTCCTTCCTGGCCCAGTGCTGTTACTGTAACACTGTTAGTAATATAAACTTACTTTCTTTCTGTCTTCAAGTTAGAACTGCAGATTTCAGCCCAGCAGTTCAAGTTCTATGGAGAAAATACACACACATATACTTAAAGCAGAAGTGAGGAGGATGCTGTGTCCATTTTTTTTCCACCAAAAAACCCCACAAATTAAGCAGAAAACTCACCATAATTGGGAGCTAAAAATCAGTTATTACAGTGTTGGAAGACAGGAGAAGGGTGATATGCACCTCAGTATAGAATATTGTAGAATAGAGAGATGAATTACTTATAGTTCAGCAAAACACCTAAGAAACAAACAAAAAAATCAAACCTCGGAATAGATGCTTCTTTTAAAATGTTTTTAAACAGGCCATTTATTTTATATTCCTAAATAAAGATTTCCATCTTGTTTCAAAACATCACCAATCCAACACAGAATAGCCATATTATGACTCTGTTCCTGTCATCTTATGATATCAACAATATATTACAGGTTAAAATGCTATGGGATGTGAAGGATCAGGGTGCTGATTTACATTTTCCAGAAACTTCATATAAATCAGAGTTTAAGTTGAACAGCTAGAATTCTATCACACATATGCTGAGGAAGTAAGAAGACAGATCTCTTTCCACCAGGCACTGGAGATGAAATTTCAAAAAATAGTAGGTGAAACTTGTATTTAAGATCTTCCCAAGCTGAATGCAAACAAGTTGATGTCACTTTCTTTCCAGACAAGAAAAGTCTAAAATTTTACCTCCAGGTCTTTTAAACTTACATGCTATTAAAATCACATCAAAGTTTTGCTTCAGAAGCCTATCTGATTTTGTTTCAAGGGGAAAAGCAATCATTGAGAGGCACACTTTAGGGGCTCCATGAGATTCAAAACAAGGATCCCATTTTTCTTGCTAGCAACCTTAATATACACTAAATATGTAGCTGTAATAATGAAGCCTGTGGAAACAAATTAGTAAGTTCAACAGATCCAGGAAAAAGTAAAATATTTCTAATTTCTAAAAACAGGATATTCTGTATGCCTTTTGGGAAGCTCAGATCAACTCATTTACATGCTCAAAACTTTCCAATGGTTTCTATTTCTCTCATAGTAAAATCTTTCCAATAGCCTCTAAGGCTATCCCTTATCTGTCCTCCTCTTTGATCTCACTGCAGTTACAACGGCTTTTATAAAAAAGACAGGGTAATAATGGATGCTGGTAAGGATGTGGAGAATGGGGAACCCTTGTACACTGTTGGCAGAAATGCAAATTAGTACAACCACATTAGAGAATGGTATGGAGGTTCCTCAAAAAACTAAACTTAGAACTTCCGTATGATTCAGCAATTCCACTGCTGGGTATATATCTAAAATACAGAAATTCAGTATATTGAAGAAGTATCTGTACTCCATTGTTTATTGCAGCACCATTCACAATAGCCAAGATATAGAATCAACCAAAGTGTCCATCAACAGATGAATGGATAAAGAAAATGTGGCACATACACACAATAGGAATTTACTCAACCAAAAATAAAATCCTGTCATTTGCAACAACATGGATGGAATTGGAGGACATTATGTTAAGTGATATAAGCCAGGCACAGAAAGACAAATATCACTTATATGTGGAAGCTAAACAAATAAAATGTATACATGCAGATGGAAAGTTGAATGATGGGTACAAGAGTCTGCGAAGGTAGTGGTGGAGGGGAGAATAAAGAAGAGATGGATAATGGGCACAAAAGTACAGTTAGATAGACAGAAACAGATCTAGTGCTCAGTAGCACAATAGGGCAGCTATAATTAATAATGTATTGTATATTTCAAAATAATTTAAAAAGTGGAATTAGAATGTTCCTAACACAAAGAAATGATAAATGCTTGAGGTAACAAACAACCCAATTACCCTGATTTAACCATCACACATTATATGTTTGTATCAAAACATCGCATGCACCCCATAAATATGTATAACTATTATGTATCCATAATAATTTAAAATAAAAAATTAAAGAAAAAACCCAAAAAATGCGCAAGTTGCTAACATCAGTTACCTTGCATGCAGGGAAGATAGAGCTGATACAGTATAAGCAGGAAGTCAGTGAAAGGGGATTCCACAAAAATAGAAAAATTGTTTTAAAAACAACTGTATTTAGAATAAAAAGTATATATTTATCATTTATGCTTCTGTGCAATATATATGGGACCATGCATCTAGAAGTTGAATAAAATAATGTTTTTGAAAATGTATGGTCTTTCATAATGACATATGCACTCCCATATGTTCATTGCAGCACTATTCACAATAGCAAAGACATGGAATCAACCTGAATGTCTGTCAGTGGTAGCCTGGATTAAGAAAATGTGGTACATATACATCATGGAATACTACACCGCCATAAAAAAAGAATGAGATCACGCCCTTTGCAGGAACATAGATGAAGCTGGAGGTCATAATCCTTAGCAAACTAACACAGGAACAAAAAAACAAATACTGCATGTTCTGACTTATAAGTGGGAGCAAAATGATGAGAATACATGGTCACAAACAGGAGAACAACAGACACTGGCACCCACTAGAGGGTGGAGGGTGGGAAGAGGGAGAGGATCAGAAAAAATAACTATTGGGTACTTAGCACCTGGGTGATGAAATAATCTTACAACAAACCCCGGTGACATGAGTTTACCTATATAACAAACATGCACATGTACCCCTGAATTTAAAATAAAAGTTAAAAATCAATTAATTAATTACTTTTTTAAAAAAAGAAAATTGAAAATACCAAGGCAATGAAAGCCTAGAAAAAAATACAGGGAAATAGTTAACTAGTCCTAGAATGAAGAAAGATAAAGCAAAGAAGAAATAATGTTTTTAAAAGTGATAATTTTATCACATAAAAACTGAAACTATTTTGAAGGTTAAAAAGTACTATAAGCAAAGTTAATAATAATAAACAAACCAGAAAAAATAACAATTATGACAACAGGGTGGCATGTTTCATAAATAAACTGCTCTTGCAAATCAGTAAGAATTCTAGTACTGCTTAGAAAAATAGACAAAGAGCTTGAATGGATCATGAAAGAAATATAGATAACCAATAATCATAAAAAAAAGTTGAGTCTGAATAGTGAACACATAATTGCAATATAAAGCATTAAGTAAGACATTTTATCTATTAATTTGACAACATATTTTAAATAATAAAATGACAGTACTAAAGATATAGGCAGATTGGCCTTTTGAAAGATGGCTGATTTGTTCTTCAAAACAGCTTGATAATTTGTATCCAGAACCTTAAAAATGTCCATACCCTTGTATTCAATAGTTTCATTTATAAAATCAATCTTAATGAAACAGTTAGAAAAAAAAAAAAAAAAAAAAAACCAGCATTGGCTTATACACATGCACATCCATTACAGCATTATTCAAAGCAGGAAATTGAAGATAGCCTAAATTTGAATGAAGATCTGCTTAACTAAGTTCCAAATCATGGAATATTCATAGCCATTAAAATATTCTCCAAAACTGTTCAATGTTATGATATGGATAAATACTATTAGTGTAACATTCAATGTAAAAGACATAAAATGCCCTACATGCTATTGTCCCAATTTCATGTACATATATTTGTACAAAAAAAGGACTAAAAAAGTCAAAATAATTACTCTTAGGTGCTAAAATTAGGATGATGTTTATTTTTATGCTTTTAAGTACAATTTCACAAAGTTGATATCTATTATTTAACAAATTATTGTCATGATTAACTTTTTTTTTTTAAGTGACTAGGGTGATAATTAGGCTCTGTCCTTCCCAGTTTATACATCAGCTCTGAGCAGGACAGAAAGTATATGAGAGGCCTCAATATTAACAATACAAACTCAGCAATCAACATGCTATTGATTGGCACTAGGATTCTATGTAGCTTCCAAATCATGGGGTTGGCTACATGACTCCAATCTTGACAAATCGTGTGTGTGGATATGTACTATTACCTCCCTTCAAAGTATTGACTGCCACTTAAAAGTATCCATTGACTTGTCCCTGTTAGCCCTTAGCTATGAACCTGAGAAATGCCTCAACTTGCCTTAGCCTTTGGTAAATGTTGATTGTAACAGTAGTGTCCAAACTGTTTGATTCCATAATTCTATGTGTAAAAACAAGTTGATCATACAACTCTAATTGCTTTATATTTATTTTTTAAATGCATTACTACTAAAATATAAGTTACTCAAATACAGAAAATTTTAAAGAATGTGATTAAAAGAAATGGAAATGGGAATTCTAATATTCTGTTCCTACACCTCAACTGATCATTTTATTCTTGCCCCGGGATATGTGCCCTTGCTATGGAAATCAGAATCGTAGACTGCACTTCCCTATTCTACTATCCATCTCCTTCCCCCACAGCACAAGGAACCATGTTCTGAAACTCCAGAATGCCTTAGACTTGAGTCAACTCTAACTATGACAATATTGCTAACATAACCCACTCAAACAATATAAAGAATCAGGTCACTCCCATGCCCTATTTTACGCTTTGGAAAAACTGAATTTTCATATATGAAAATTGTATACAGTATGGTATAACTACATTTCTATTATTGTTGTTGTCATTTGTTGATAATAATCACTATTACTACCATTACTTCTTTACTGGACTAAGTCCTAGTATTATTCAGTTCTTTTGGAAGTTTCAACAGTATACCTCTGAAGATTTTTGAAGTCTGTCATGGCACGGAGCAAGAAGGGATGTCTTCTCCCATTTCTGTAAAACTTGATTGGCTTCTTCTATCTTCTGCTCACAACTTTTTTGAGAATTTAGCAATGTCACCTCGTAAAATTCTTGGATATCTGTAAAGAAAATGTAAAGAAAGCATCAAAATGTCATGCATGACTTCATAAATAGCTTCTGTATATATGTCCATATATTGGCATACACAAATTTTGCTGATTAAAAGAACTGCATAAATATATCCCAAAGTAAAACAGAAGAAATCCTGAAAAATATCTTTTTACCTGCATTTAGAATGCTTATAGCAGCTTTATTCAGAATTACAAAAACTAGAACAAATCCTTCAAAAAGTGAATAAACTGTAGTAAATCCATATAATAGAATGTTATTCAGTAATAAGGAATGAGCTATGAAGCCAAACAAAAACATAGATGAATTTTAAATGCATATTGCTAAGTGAAAGAAGTCAGTCTGGAAAGGATACATGCTGTATGATTCCACCTATAGCCTCTGGAAAAAGTAAAACTGAAGAGACAGTTTAAAAAAACCAATGTTTGCCAGAGGTTCTGAGCAAGAGAAGGAGGTTTGAATACATAAAGCAGAGGATGATTAAAATATTCTCTAATGATACTATAGTGTTGGACACATAACATGAACCATGTGTCAAAACCCAAAGAACTCAATAGCACAAAAAGTAAACCTTAATGTAGGCAAATTTTTAAAAAATCATGTAGGAAGTCAGAGGATCCCAAGATGAAATGCAGACTGTTACAAAGGAATGTAACTGTGTTACAAAGGTATAAAACAACCTCCATGAAGTCAACAGGAAAAAAAAGTACTAACTTAAGTAACTTTGAAAATGAACAGACTATAAAACCAAAATCAAAGAAACTACACAAAAGCATCATACTCTAGTTGGTAAACTTGTGTCCTGTTGGGTACGGATGAACAATTCTGAAAACACAATACATGTATACTAAAATTGAACAATTAAGCGAATGGATGGTAGATGATGGGAGCCAAGTTTCTTACTGTTTTATAGAAAGTTACAGGCAAGTAAGGTTAAAATGATTCATATGATATTAGATGAGAGTTGGAGACATGTTTAGCTTAATGTAGATATAGATGAATACATATAAGAATATTTACAGACATGTATATACACAAATCAGTTATACACACATATATTTCCTTGCTTCATCTGCTGAGAGGGCCTAGAAGCAATGATGCCACAGTAATAATAAACAAAACTAGCACCCTGATTTTGGCCTTGGTGCAGCATTGGTAAAAAGTAATGAACACTGTCATATTAGATTAACATTGAGGGTGTCTATATGCACTCAAAGTTTTCAAGAGCTACAGGATAGAGAGATAGATAAAAATACATTTAGAAATAGAAATGAATATGTATCCGGACATTTCCCAGCTCTGTCATATATAATGCCTTGCTCTGTCTCCTGAGAGGACCTAGAAGCAGGGACATCCCAGTAGCGACAAGCACACTCAGAGTTTAGATCTTGGTTTGCAACACTATTTTCCACCAAAAGAAACCAGAGTTCTTTGGAGAAATGGTTGATCCTAGGACTCCTAGGTAGGAGACATAAGATGAGTATGGACCATCTTATAGCCCCAGCAAATAAAGAAACAGACACCAAAGAAACAACTCTGCTACAATGGGGAAATATCGAAGAAACAAAAGAACCACATGAAAGAGCTGCCAAAGATGGCCAAAGCTGGAGTGATTTGAGCAAAATAAAAAATTACCTAGTATTGGATTATAGTGCCAAATATAAAATAAAGGGATGAGTAGGAGGGATTACAAAAGGGTAAGAGGAAACTTGTAAGAGTGATGTGTATGCTACTATCTTTATTGTGCTTATAGTGCATATATATGTCCAAACCTATTAAATTATGCAGTTTATATAGATGCAGTTTATTATGTATCAGTTATGCTTAAGATGTATATATGTATCAATAAAGAAAGCCAAAAGACAAGGTACAAATTGAAAGAAGATAATTTTGCAGCACACAGACAAAGGAACAGTATCCAGATATGAAAAGAAATACAAATCGAGAAGAAAAAGACAAGCAAACTAAAAGAAAATAATTGGTAAAAATTATGATCAGGCATTTCACAGTAAAATAAACACATGTCACAGACAAGCCTAGGAAAGAATCCTCGACCTCATTGGTGATAATAAATACAAACTGAGATCATAATCAAATGCCATTTACATCAAAAATATTGTCAAAAATAATTAAGTCTCACAGTACAAGGACTAGAAAAAGACATTAATTCATGGTAACTTATTTATTCCTAGCAAGTGCAAATTGCTATAGCCACTTCAGAAAATAATTTAACATTTGTTCATCCTATAAGTCAGTATTTCTACTACCCAGTACACATCCTAGATAAACTTTGGCACATATGCACCAAAAACAAACCAAAATGTTCATAGCAGCATAGATTATAGTAGCAAACATCAGAAACATTCCAATGTCCATCAAAAGTGAAATAGATAAATTGTGATATGTTCTCAAGATGGAATTTATGGAGCAGTGAAAATGAATGAATGATAATATCACAAAACTATATATCTTAGAAAAATAATGTTGAGTGAATAAAGTTTCAATATGAAAAAATTTTTGTAAAGTTGAAAAATCTACAAAACTGAACCATATATTTTTAAGCATCCATGCATATACATATAACAAAACAAATAGACAAAAGCAAGGGAAGACATGAAAAGATGTAGTTACTTCAGTAGACAGGGTGGGCAAGGAAGTGGGATAAGGAAAGTACATATGAGTAGTTGCAAATTAATGGCAATGATCTATTTCTAGATGTCAGTAGCAATTTCAGAAATGTTTCTTTTGTTATTATGCTGTGTATATTATAGATAAATTGCATATATTGTTTTGTATGAATTAAATGTTACATTTTCATAAATAATAAAGAAAAATTTTATGTTTCATAAATATTAAGATTTACAGAGAAAAGTTAGTAATCCTTAAATTTTATGTACAGCTACAGCTTTATTCTGCCACTAGCAATAAAATAACTGTGAGGTCGTGTCTGAAAAATGTGTAAGAACAGAAGGTAAAAGCTATACAGATATACATCCTTCCCAGATTTTTAAAATAACATACAGGCTGGTAGATTACTAATTCGGTTGACAAAAATCAGAGGAATAAGTAATATAAAAATATAAAATCCAGAAAACAAAATATGTTTACATCATCTTGCCTCATGTATTAATGAAGAGAAAAGAATTAGCTGGGCATGGTGGTGTGTGCCTGTGGTCCCAGCTACTCAGGAGGTTGAGGCAGGACAATTGCTTGAACCCAGGAGGTCACGGCTGCAGTGAATTGTGTTCATGCCACTGCACTCCAGTCCTGGTAACAGAACAAGTCTCTCTTTCAAAAAAATAAAAACTAAAAATAAAGGGAAAAGAAAAAAAAAGAATTTCTGTAAACATTTCTGCAGCTACAGTCTCTTAAAAGAATGACTTGTAATGAATAAAACAATTTTTGTAGATAGTCAAATTTCAAGATTCTTTTTCTCTGCATCTTTTTAAAGGATATAAACAGTTTCATGAGCAGTACTTGTAAGTCACCAAAATTTGAAACACTACGTGTACAAATTAGTCAGAAAAGAAAGGATATTTATCATACTCGTGCTATGCATTTATATCAATAAGCTGTACTTTGAAACATAACAAACAGTGATTTGATCACATTTAGAAAAACCCTGGGGACAATATTTTTAATATTAAACTTGTAAATCTTCATTAATTTATACCCCTAAATGTGACGAAGTGTTCAAAGTCTATTTCACTGTTTTGTCTGCTTATTCTCCATGCCTGAAGCAACTACTAGAGAGGAAGAAAATAACCATGATTAAGTCAAAGATGACTTAAATTTGATGATAATTCAATGATCAATGCCAAATTTCACTTTTGGTTAACAAGCATTATTTTTTAATAATTGACATATATCCCCTTGTCACTTTCCAAGCATCTCTCTTTTATACCCTCTTTCCTCACCATCACCACCACCATTCCCACTGCCAGAGTTCAGGCCCTCAACATCTCTTGCTCACACTCTTCTCTAGGCCCAGATCCCCTTTCCCACACTTAGAAATCCTCCTTCTCCTTCAATGCCCAGTTCCAGTTCAGTCTTTGTAAAAAAAATATTTGAAGTCAGAGATCTAAATATGAAATGTCATCATCAAGAAATTATTTTTACTAAAACTGGGTTCAATTGAGTAGGTAGTAAGAACACCCAAGCAACTGTCATCAAAAAGAAAATATGTTTGGAAATTTGTGGGGGATTCTCTTCTTACAGCTTCAACAAAGAGATGGTAAAATGTGTTAAGATATATGTCTATGCTTCTTCCAACATGCCTTGTTCCCTTACCACATACCTGCTTTGAATTCATCTAGACAGTATAGCACAGTTGATCTTGCTATACTTAATGATGTTGCAAATTACATTAGGCTTTTCTGAACACTTGGTTCTGCTTAGGGAGCTAGATAAATGCTCATAACCACTTTCCTTATTCTGTATCCAAATCCCATACTTTCTCTTCTGCAAAGTAAAATACTGCTGCTTTCTTCCTGTTCTAACAACATATTGCTTGAATCTGCTCAATAGTTATTTCTCTTTCTGCTTTATAGTAGAAATAGTTGTTCACCCACCTGTCTTCAACATTTCAATTCACTAAGTAATTTTTAAGTGCTAAGCAAGGCCCTCAGGAATAAAGACAACGTCCTATCCAGTCATATATTCTCTAGTATCTAACATTATCCTTAAATTCAGTAAGCACATAATGAATTCTTGGTAATTTTCATTTGTTTGTATTCCGTCTTTTTAAGGCTCAAACAGAAAAAAAAATCATTAAATGAAGTCAAATCCCTTCTCACTCAGGACTGCTAAACCCTGCATATTGTTTAGATTACATTTTTATGTGACTTGACTCCTTGATTTAATCACAGCACCTAGCACTTTTTATTTTGCACATTCCCTACTCAAATATAAAAATATTTGCCACCTCTGAGGATATACAAAATAAATTCCTCAAATTCTTGAAGACGTGTCTATTTTGACGTCAAAATTTTTAAAGAATAGTCTATAAATTATTGTCAAATTTACAGGAAAGTGTTACAAACTCTAATGCACACAAAAATTACCTGGGGACATGGGGCCTGAATTTCTGTGTTTCTAATAAGCACCCAGGTGATGTCCATGGCTTCTGATCCACTAGCAACATTGGACTTCAGAAACAGCATCTCAGGGATAAGAATTTCATGCTCTCAATTCAAATAGCCCTTTTGAGTCACTGCAATCCTCTTCTTCAGAGTGAAAAGCGGGATTAAAGGGGGGAATAGGGTGAAGGATCCCCATAATAGAGGGAAGATGGCAAGAGAAAAACTCTGCCTATTGATTCATAAACAATAAGTACTTAGTGGGGATATTATTGACTAAACTGATTTAGATTGAATTCATTAGAACTTAGCTGGAAGAAACTGTATTTCAATCTTCTGCCTTTAGGATCCATTAAAACAAAAGAATTGACTTCTAGGTGATAGCTGAGATAGCCCCTATTCAGTCCTATCTCTCTCTTTTTTAACCCACACTCCTTAAAAATGAGATCTGGTCTTGGTAATAATGATTCTGACACAGTTAGGTCTTCAATTGTCAAACAGCATGTTGAAGGAAATTCATAATAAATAGGACTGTCTTTTCAAGCACACCCTTAAAAACTCAACATATACTCAAAATATTTCATCTTCTTCCAAGAAGAAACACCTAACATGGTATACCTATTTCAATGATGCTACTATTTCCTCAAAAGACACTTAAAACTCCTCTTTGAGATATACCTTCAAGCATTTGATGAGATTTGTAAGGTCCTTGGAAATGGTAAATATTTTTCCCTTGAAGGGAAGTTTGCTTTTCTTAAAATAACCAAAATTCACTAGGCAAACTTTAAATATAAGTAATGGAAAAAAGGATTTTTTACATGACTTAAGAAAATATGATTCTTAAATCATGAGACTTTTCTTATGTGACTCATGAGTTGCTGTGCAATTATCTACTTAACCACAATAAAATAAAAAAGTAACTAGAATGCTGAATGTGTAACATCTTTACATACTTTTCATCGATTATGGGCTAGAATAAAAGTGACTGGGGAAAGGCTTTGTGCACTTCTTCCTATCCCAGCCTTCATGCTGCCAGGCATAGTATTATGGGAACAACTGCAGTCACCTCTGTACTCTGCCAACTAAGCAGAAACCCCTGTGGAGGTTGTTACTGTTGATTCATTTGGTTTTTAGTGATTGGCATATATGGCTATAGCTCACCAAAGCTGTTTAATCCCAAAAATTTACCAAAATCACCTGAGGATTCTCTCCTTTTCTTTTTTTTTTTTTTTTTTTTTTTTTCCAGACAGAGTCTTGCTCTATTGCCCAGGTTGGAATGCAGCAGTGCAATCTCAGCTCACTGCAACCTCCTCCTCCTGGGTTCAAGCAATTCTCCTGACTCAGCCTCCCAAGTAGCTGGAATTACAGGTGCCCAACACCATGCCCAGTTAATTTGTGTATTTTTAGTAGAGATGGGGTTTCACCACGTTGGGCAGGCTGGTTTCGAACTCCTGACCTCAGGTGATCCACCTGCCTCAGCATCCCAAAGTGTTGGGATTACAGGCGTTAAGCCACTGTGCCTGGTCAGGATTTTCTTCTTACAGCTGCAACAAAGAGATGGTAAGATGTGCTTTAAGACATATGCCTTATGCTTCTTCCAACATACCTTGTTCTCTTACCACATACCTGCTTTGAATTCAGCTGGACAGTATAGCACAGGTGAGCTTACTATACTTAATGATGTTACAGTCTTGGTGTTCCATTAAGCTTTTCTGAACACTTGGTTCTGCTTAGGGAGTCAGATAAATGTTCATATCGAATTTCCTTATCCTGTATCCATAGTCCATACTTTCTCTTCTGCAAAGTAAAAAGTTATCATTCTCCCAATCCATACAAGTCCAAAACTACTAGACGCTGAAGCACAGAAGTGGAATTTTCAATAAAGCCTTTATCAGTGTGGTAAATGTCCTATCTTAGGCTTTGCACCAAGGAAAGTTTCTTTAAGAATATTACCTAGAACTAGAGGAATAAAGTTGAATATGAGGAAGGGACTAAAGTTGAATGTAGATGAAATAAAAATATAAATTTCATAGCCTAGACCGAGTGAAAGCAAGTACCAAGTAAGGGAATAAAAGAGGCAAAACAAGAATGAGTGCAAAGCCCGGAGTACAAGGACTAATGCAAAATGGAACTCAACAGATGCTGAACACATAAGACCAGAGAATGAGCAAATGCTCATACCCAAAGGGTCATGCAAATTCCACATTGTTCTGATATGATTGGGCTTCTTCTGTGCCTAGACAAAGCACAACCGAAGGAAGGAGGAAAGAAGGAAGGAAGGAGGGAAGGAAAGGGAAGGGAAGGGAAGGGAAGGGAAGGGAAGGGAGAGAGGGAGGGAAGAAAGGGAGGGAGGGAAGGAAAAGAAAGAGAAGAGAGGGGAAGGGAAGAGAAGAAGGGGAAGGGAAGGAGGGAGCGGGGGTGGGGCAGAGAGGTTATGAAGGAAATCTTGGTTTTAAAGTACTTTCCTCTATTAAAAAGAATCAGGACTTTTTGGAGAAAGGGCTCACAGGATGAGAACAAGGAAATTATGAATCTAGCACATCTTTTTGTACTAGAAAGGAAGGAAGTGCTCCAAAATCACAGGATCATATCAAAAGGACATGTAAGCCAGCTTGAAGGGGCTCTTAATGACTAAATCTGAAATAATTTGAGCCTTAAAAATCAATTAATAGTCAGGAGATATAATTTTTTTAATAAAATAATAATCCATTAGTCTATCCTGATATAGATAAATTAGTGATTAAATGAGGGAGAAGAGAAAGCTCTTCCTTATAGAATTCCAACTAATAAATATAGAAGAAATGATGGAATTATAAAATCATTGAGGGATGCTGCAACTAGTAGTAAAAAATAGGACAAGAATGTGGCATTATATAGCCTCATAGTATCTCCCCACCAATTAGAACAGAATGGGTCAGGCATGGTGGCTTACATGTGTAATCTTTTTGGGAGGTGAACGCAGGAAGTAGGAGCAACAGTTGAGCCCAAGAGTTTGAGACCAACCTGGGCAACATAGTGAGACCTCATCTCTGCAAAAAACAAAGATATACTTATACAATTATCTTTTTAAATAGTACAAACTGGCACCAGGAGCCTCCTGTTATTATACACAAAGAAGAACATAGCATCATTTCTGTAATATTTCTGCCCAAAATGCACAAGTTGAATCTAATCATAAGGAAACATCAGACAAATGCAGATTATAAGACATTCTACTAAATACTTGGTTTGAAATCTTCAAAAATGTCAAGGTAAGAAAAGAAAGGCTTATGAACTATTGCAGATTAAAGGAAACTAAAGAAGCATGACAATTAAATGTTATGTGTAATGTAACATAGATCTTGGACTGAGGAAATACAACTATAAAAGACATTATAGAGATAACTGCTGAAATGAATATGGACTGTTCATTAGATAATAATATTGTACCAATGCTAAATTTCCTGATTTTGATAACTGCACTATTTATGTAAGAGAATATTCTTGGTTTTAGAAAATATATAAGTATTTAGTGATCAATGTGCCTAATGCCCCCAACTATTCTCAAATGAGTGAACGGCATCAGGCACTTCATTAATAAGACACACGCAAAGCTGAGCATGGTGGCTAATACCTGTAATTCCAACACTTTGGGACGCTGAAGTGGGACGACTACTTAAAGCCAGGAGTTTAAGACCAGCCTCGTCAACATAGTGAGAACTTGTATCTACAAAAATTAAAATAAACTGATATGCCTACTTATGTATATATGTGTATATGTGTGTATAGAGATATATAGAGACACGCATATATAGAAAATGATAAATAGAGTGAAATGTAAACAATTGGTGAATCTGGATAAAGTGACTATGCAGTAGTTCCTGTACTATTATTATAACTTTTCTGTAGATTTGAAATTACATTGAAATACATCGCTTTGAAAAATGGTAAGGTGACTAGGAGGTGTTAGTGATAAGTATGGAACTGGGAAATATCCAGTAACATTAGTAAAAAAAAAAAAAAAAAAAAAAAAAAAAAACTACAGAAAAGAGACTCAAAGAGGAACAAAATATACAGTGCAGAATGTCATGGAAGAGGAAGAAGATCAGATGAATGGGGCATATGTGAGGTAGTATAATTATTTGGAGATAAAAGCACAAGCTCTGAAGTCAAACAGAATGGCCCTGGCTCTGCTGCTTACTAAATGTGTGACCTTATGCAAGTTACTTAACTTTTCTAAACCTCACCTTCTTCACCTATAAAATTTACATATGTAAGTACTCCACGTTGTTGAATAGTTGTATAAAACATAGTAAATGGTAGCTATAATATTCTTTGGTTAACATATCATCTTCCAACAATACTGTGTACACAGGCAGTCTCATTAAATGTTGTATACCTGAACAAAGAATATGCTCAGCCAGGGGTCATTTTTTCCATAACAGTCAAGAGTGCAGACACTTGAATCAATAAAGCAGAATTAATACTTGACAAGGAAGCAGAAATTGTTATTTACAAGTTTTCAAAAAGCTGATTCAAATGGAAATTGTAACAGAAATGCAATAAGATGTGCATGCTGCAACACAGTATTTTTGTGGCTCAAATAATGTCTTTAAAAATATGACCTCTAAAATGAATTTTAATTCAAAATACCTCCTTGATGAATAAATGTGCTACTTCAAGTTGCTTGAAAAGCAGGCACTAAATAAACTCAAGATATTGTTAATGCAAATCAGCTACCTTTTATCTTACACTTATAGCACTTACACTCCCAAACCACCAGCAGGTGTGTCTTACTCTATATCTAGGAGATAATTAATTTTCAATTTCACATCAATCATTCAAGATGTAGGAATGTTGTCAATTCTTTTTACCTCACAAAGATTTACCATGTAAATTCTACAAATCTTCGGAAGATAAGTAACTATATGTAATCTCGTATGAGCCCAGGTTGTGTGTGTGTGTGTGTATGTGTGTGTGTTTGAGACAGAGTTACTCTGTCACCCAGGCTGGAGTGCAGTGGCGCAATCTCGGCTCACCGCAAACTCCACCTCCCAGGTTCACGCCACTCTCCTGCCTCAACCTCCTGAGTAGCTGGGACTACAGGGCCCTGCCACCATGCCCGCCTTATTTTTTGTATTTTTAGTAGAGATGAGGTTTCACCGTGTTAACCAGGTTGGTCTCAAACTGCTGACCTCGTGATCCACCCAGCTTGGCCTCCCAAAGTGCTGGGATTACAGGCATGGGCCACTGCGCCCAGCCGAGCCCAGTTTTAAGTTATATATTCTTTCATGCCTACCTCCCTACTAAAAAATTCCCAATATCTTCCAATCTGTGATTAAGTATTGGTATTGCTCACTGAAGACGGGAGAGAAGAAAGAAATAGCATTTGTCATTTACCAGCCATGCATAAACACCATGTGTTTAGTTGTACTTTGTAAATGTCATTCATTTTACTAACTTCTTTCGATCATCTTATGAGACATGTATGATTACACCTATCTTAGCGATGGAGAAACTGAGACTGATTCAAGGTCACCAGGCTGGACAATGGCAAGGCTAATATTAGAATTCACATTTGACACTGAAGCCTACACCCTTTACTGCAACATGCTGCACCAGTATGCGTAATAGAATGTTAGGGGTTAATTAAATAATATCAGTGCTAAAACAAGCATATTTTATTATCAAATGCATGACTAGAATATCATTTAGAAAATTCTTCAGATCACCAGATGGAAAGAAAATCAAACCTAAGGAATTCTCAAAAACTTTCCAAGACCTGTTACCAAGGATATTTTAACTAATCTCAACAGCGCAGTGCTTAGCTGAAGCTATTTGGTTTCTTTCCATCAGCAAAATCTCAAACAGAATGAAAGTTTGGACTCCAGGGATCATATCTTTCCAGCTGATGAATGCCAAGGGAGACAAGAATGCTTATGCATAGAAGTAGCTATAGACTTTCAGTATAGTTAAGCTAGGAGACAAATATTAAAGAGGTTGCTACAAATTGACTCTATTGGCCTCTCAGATTTGCTTTTTACATCCTGTGAACACAGGGTATTCAATAAATATTAGTTATGCAATAATATTGCAACAAATTTTTCCAGAGACTAAGAACTAACTTTAACAGAAAATAAGAAGCAGAAGAGAAAAAGATGGCAAAACAGCTATGAAATAATAGACTTTGGGGGAACCTTTGGCATCAGGCATATAAGTATAGGTTTACTTAATATTCTGTTTAATGGTGATTTTATGCAATTTTATAATCAGTCCAATTAAACAACTCATATGAGGACAGAATAGCATTCAGTCTACAGGGAGACATTATCCATAGAGACACATGTTAAGTAGGAAAATAAAAATCTGTCTCTGACATGTAAAATACAACATCCCTCTCATCTCCTCAAATCAGATATACAAGGACTTTTATTACAACTTGCCAAAATGGCAAGATTGTTTTGTTTTGATTTTTTTTTCACTTTGTTCTTTCTTCTTTTTCCCTTCTTTTGGACATACAGCTCTGAATCATAAGACTGTATAGAATTCTACTCATAAATACCAAAAGCTTAGTCTCCTCTTATGTATACCATGAAATGAAGGGTATTTTTTTGGCAGATTAATAAATCTAATATCAACTATCACTTGAAAAAAGTATCACATTCCACTGTACCAAAAGGATGAATTTAAATGAAAGTCTGTAATCATTTCACTTGGAATTGGTCCAGGAAGTGACACCTGATGGCTAATCTCAAAAAGAACATGCTTGTAAACACTGGTGTTCCAATTATCTGAAAATCAATTTTAGATTGTAGAAATTATTGAAAATATACTCCTATAAAATGTGTAATAAAATTTTATTATAATTATGATGTGATTGTATTAGGTATTATATAAAATGACACAATCATATTATAATTTATTTTAGTGTATAAATAATATTAATTATATAAAGTTAATTATCATATACATATCTCTATAGTACAGATAGAATCATACCAATTATATTATTTTAAATTTTATGATCTACTGTGCTAGAAAATCTTATGAGAATATACTGCTTAAATAAAATTGTAGAAAAATAAAACCAAGAGTCATTAAATATGTTGCCTTTCTTTTTCCCCAACTTCCCCAATACCAAAAGAGTTAGCTTAAGAGAAAATGTTATGCCCAAATACAAAAGTACAGATTAGAAAATATGCTACCCAATATACCTAAGGTATCATTAGCACACTTTTATATTGGCTAAATAAAGTATACTGCATTTTGTTCTAAAGTAATAGCGGAAAGCCAGCTTGTAGACGAATAGTTTTTATGTTGCAAGAACTATCCGATCCACTGCAGTCCTCAAGTATGACATGAAGCTTTCTAGTTCTCTCTCAGACTGCCTAATGTTTTGCAATAATTTTGAGACCACTGGAAAGCCACACAGGACCCATAGTCAAACCAGCAGGCCATTCTGCCTGCTTCCAGACAAGGAAAACTATGCTGACAGTTCCACTAACAATCTTTGGAAAATAGTAACCTTTCTTCTTGCTTTATTGAAAAATACATCTATGAGCTTCTTCTCATATTTTCTTCTTTCTCTTTTCATTCCATTCATTCTTTCCCTTTCCGTTTCCCTTTCCCTTTCATTCCCTTCCTGAACAATTCAGTCCCAAAGCCACTGGGTGAAGTACAGCAAGGTATACTCTGGTGGTGAAGGAGTTTAGAGAACAGAGCTATAGTCATCCAGAGCAGGGTGTCAGATTGGCCCAGGGCCTAATCTAGATGAGAAAGGTATCCATGTATGGAGGCAGACCACAGCTGAGTTACAGAGCCTGACAGAGTGAGGAAAGAGTCCTTGAAGACAGGTAGGCTAATATGGGCTGTTGGAATTAAACAAGTTAGGAAAGGCCAAATAGGCTACATAATGTTTGAGCATAGAGTTAAAACCTGAGTAGTATGAGGAGGGCACCCATGTGGTGGGAAGGGGCTGAAGTGCTTTGTCATAGCTAAGTAGAGTGACAAGATCTCCCATGCAGAGCAGTGACCTAGCAAGGGTTGCGAGAGCATGAGTTTGGTGAGGAGGTTATCTGTGCTAGTGTGGCAGAAACAATGGGAGACGGGTTACATACAGAAGGATTGGTCAGATAAGTAAATAAAATAAGGATAATTTGAATCTATCAGAAAAGAGAGTGAAAATATGGCAGTAGAGAAAACTACAATGAATTATATAGTATTAGACTGGAACTGGAGTAATCAGTGTGAACTCATGGTTTTCAATATCGATAGATAAATACAGATACTAATATAGATGTAAATTTGTCTGAGTACAAATATACACAAAAGGGAAAATAAATTCATAGTGGGGAAGCCTGGAAAACACAACCTCAATTGTGTGCTCAAAGTGAACATCATAAGCAAATGTAGCAAATCTAATTATATGCCACCTGATAGGACGCAATGAAAAGATCACAGACTCGCTTCTGTAATATTCCTATTTCAGAAATGTCAGTCACACAAAAAAGAAAAAAGTAAAAGCTGAGAGTCTGCCACAGAATTAAGGAAATTAGAAAGACATGACAACTAAAGATGACATGTGATTCTGAACTAAATTCTTTGCTATAAAGCACATCTAACTGGGACATCTGTTAATTTCCCATTAATACTAATATTCGCAATATTACCATCCGATTTTGATGGTAATATTGCAGTTATATAACAGATTGCCCTTGTTCCCAGGAGACACACTAATGTAGTAGTAAGAAATGGAACAAGTTGGTCACTTAACACTCATATGGGTCAAGAGATTTTTTTTAAGTGCTGTACTATACTTTCACATTTGAGATTATTTCAAAAAAAAAATTTAATGCCCTAAAAATAAATATTAAAAATTATTTCTAAAAAACAAAGAAAATTACATCTAGGTCATAGAAGATGTAAATTCTTTGTGGTTGTCTAGATGCAAACACTTCACCCAATTTTCAACTTCAATAGTCTATTTTTGTGTTAGTAATAAATGCCATTTATCAAACATACCATAGCAAGTTGAGCATTGTATGTACATTATCTCATTTACTATTCTCAATAATCCTATGAGATAGGTACAATTATTTCACCCCTTTACATTGGAAGAAACTCAGGAAGAGAGAGGTTGAGACGTTTTCCCAGTTTGCTTAATTTATAACTGGCAGAACTGGGATAGGAACTACGTATGTCTCACTCCAAAGTCTGTGGTGTTAACTATTACAGACTGACTCTTTATGTCTGGAGTAATTGTTAGATTTTCTTTGTTTTGCTCCGGGTTAACATGGATTTTGTTTGTTCATCTTGTTTTTCTTGTCATCTAGGATGTTTTATGGACCATGACTCAGCAGTTCCAGCTCAAAGATTCTTTCTCCCTGAAGCCTCTTTCACCAAAAGTTATTTCTCCCTTCCTCCCCATTATTGCCTTTGCACTTTGCATTTATCTTTTGATTCTTATGACCCTGTGTCATTGGGATATATGCTTTATTTCCCTACATGTAAATTTTGCAAAGTTAAAGGCTAAGTTACACTCCATTTTTTTATCCCACATAAGCAGTGGCTGTCAAATTTTATCATGCACCAAAGTCACCCAAAGAGCTTGTTAAAAAACAGATTACTGGACCGTATCACCAGAATTTCTGATTCAGTAGTCTAGGGTAGGGTCTAAAATTTACTTTTCTAACAAATTCCCATGCAATGCTGGTGTTGCTGGTCCAGGGACAGCACTTTGAAAAACATTTCAGTACTGTGTAGAGCTTACCAGTCTCTTACCAAAGTAGCTAAATAGTGTTTTATGATTTATAAAACTATAACACATACATTATCTTCTTTGCTATAATATATCCAAATACAGATATAATATATCTATGGTATAGAATGCCTCATATTATGTGGTAACAGTAAATTGGTTGGTTCATCTTTCCCACCTTTTATTCATTCATTCATTTCTTCAGCAAATATTTCTTAAGTATTGACTGCGTGCCTGATACTGAGATACAGCAGTGAATAAGACAGAGTAGCCTCTGCTATGATAAAAACTAACAGTCTAGCAGAAACAAAGAAGACTAATTAAGCAAAATATGACAAATTTCCATACTTCACTTCCAATTATCTTCATGGGAAGAGATATTTGATAAATGGGAGCAACAAAACAAAATGTGTATTAGCACAATAACACATTAAAGTTATAATGGGTTAGGCAGAGAAAGGTTTTTCGGTGTTAAGAGACTTTTCACTGTAGAGTACCTGAAGGGCTAAAACAATCTTCAAAGATGTAGAGAACTGAGAACACGATACTGCCCCTCCAACTCCTCAGGGATACAGTAAATGGAATAACTGCAGGAAAAGCTACAGTCTGGGGCAGGCAAAACAAACAAGGAGTAAAATAAGAAAGAAGCAGGAAAACCATAAAGGAGATACCCCTTATGCCCATCAGAGATGGACTCTCAGACGTTCATACTCTGTATGAACAGATAGATGGGAAAGAAAATTCAAATTCTGCAGAATCCTTGGGGATCCATGGACATTCATGTTGTCCAGAAGCAAAATTTTCTTTCTGGACATATGCAATAGTTGAATCAAGTTATTACTATAGTGTCAGTGAATATCAGGTCAAAAGAATATAGAGTATAATGAGAATACATGACAGAAAGCCTGTTCTAGGGTGTTTATTTCCCAAAGGAGGAAGAACATTCAACTGAGACAGAAGGATTAGTAGGTATTTTCAGGCATGGGAGTTTGAGGACAGGGAAGTGGAAGAGATGGAGAACATGCAAGAACCTGAGGGAGGAGAAACCATGACAAGGACCTTTAAAAAATTGATTAGAGGCTGGGCACAGTGACTCATGTCTGTAATCCCAGCAGTTTGGGAGGCAGAGGCAGGAGGATCACTTGAGGTCAAGAACTCAAAACCATCCTGGCTAACAAGATGAAACCTCATCTCTACTAAAAATACAAAAATTAGCTGGGTGTGGTGGGGCATGCCTGTGATCCCAGCTGCTCAGGAGGCTAAGGCAGGAGACTTGCTTGAACCTGGGAGGCAGAGATTGTAGTGAACCGAGATCACACCACTTCACTCCAACCTGGCTGACAGAACAAGACTCCATATCAAAACAAAACAAAACAAAAAAAACAAATCATTAGAGAAGGACAAAGAGACTGGTATAAGATAAGGCTGGAGAGGTAGGCAGGTGGGTAGACTGTTGTATTCTGTACTCAGTTTTTAGGACCTTGAAAGTATTGATCATGTCAGTAAATTTTGTATCATTGTTGCCAGAAAGACTATATATGTTTGATAAAGGTGGAATGAGAGAATCAATCAATCAATGGATGGATGTGTAAAGCAAATATATGGTACAAAAGACAGAGGCATAAAATTAAAATGGCATGATCTGGAAGTAAAGCATTGAATGGACCAATATAAAAAGTAAAGGAGCTTGTGAGTCTCGATTATGCAGGGCTAGAACTGTGAGGGGGCTGAAAATCATCTTATCAATCTGCTTACTGTAGAGATGAAAAAACTAAGGCTGGTGAATTAGGTGGCTTCCCCAAGAACACAAAGCCAGTAGTGACCGAACCAGGACTTGAATCTCCTGGTTCCCAAACCAAGAAGCTTTCCACTACAGTCATAGCTCATTCTGGACCTAGAAGTATAAAAATAAGTCTCTAACAGTCACTATGCAGACAGATGCCAAGCACATCAGAACCTTATCCCTAATGGACGCATAACTAGCAGCTGCCACATTTTTTCTAGTTGTGCTTTAGAACTTAGCTATGGATGATATAAGAAAAATACTCATCCGTCCTGTCATAAAATTGATTCATTTCGAAAACGGCTATTCTCTCTGTGTTATTATTTCCTTTTCTACTTTTAGAAAGGAGATAATAATACAAATAGTATTTGTATTACTTGAGATACAATTTTATTATTATTTGATATAATATAATTTGATATAAAAAATGTAATATTATTTTATTATATTATTTGAGCCTGAGATAATTAATACAAATAGTATAGTGGCAACACTCAGCACAAAATTATCTTAAGAGCACATGAGGTCAGACTGTCATGGGAAGAAATCTCTCCAAGCAGCTGCATAACTACCTATAATTCACAGGAAGGTAGAATCAATAGGATTCTGGAAGGCCGACTCCACATTCTGTTCTTTAGGTAACTACTATTTGTCAGAAACTTGGACAGACACTACTAACGTGTCACAAATAATGATTTTGCCCTGAGTGACTTTTGGTCTGTTATTTCCAACCTTCTTTCTCTCTGCTGCCTAAGTTCACTAATAATACTACTACATAAACAAATAACATATTTTACTCATTTAAAGATCACATTTGTTATTAATCAAAATATTAAAATTTGGTGCTTTTTTTTCTATGTTCCTTATACTAGTCAGGCAAGGTGGTAGGTAAGAACTATGCCATCATCTTTTAGGAAGTGTCAGAATGCCTGCTGAGCCTACATTCCCCTTCTGAAGGATTTCCTACATATAAGCTATCCCAGACTGACTGGTGATTGCTGAACACCTGACCTGAGACTAGTCAATTGCTAGATGGGCCAACAGGTATGAAATGGCCTGGTATAAGAATTCTGCCTTACACCAGTGGTGATAGGCTAATTCAATTGGATACTCTCACTTGAAAAGTTTAAAACAAACAAACAAACAAAAAACCAGTCAGTTAGTTGATAATTTCAAGGAATAGAAGCCAAAACAGAGAGCTGCACATTCAACATAGTAGTAGAGATGAGATTTGGAAGAATGGCTGTTGAGGATATAGTAGAATAACCTGGTGGCTAATAACAACAGCAGCTACAACAATAATAAGAACAATCATAATAAAGGCTTACTTTTATTGAGCCCTCACTATATTCCAGACATGATAAGAAATTCAAATGCATTATTGTACCTAAACCTTGCAACTACCTATGAAGTAGGTTCAACTACCTATTATCTCCATTTCACCAATAGGAAAACTGAGACAGAGCAAAGTTAAGGAAGCGCACAAAGTCACTCCTTTAGTAAGTGATGGAACCAGGATTCTAACCCAGATTTGTTTGATTCCAGAACCCTGCTCTTAACCACTATCCTAAGTTAGAGCTTATTTGATGTGTGGAAGGACATTTTAGGCTTCATGCAGTGTTTAGATCCCTGCCTTTTGTATTTCCACCTGAATTTGTACAGCAAACCCCCATTACTTAAGGAAAACTGAACACAAGGAAGGTGGTGCTCTGGAACTAAAATGTATGCTCAGGCTTGGTTTTGAGGTACATGGCTGAAAGTTATGTTTTCCAACCTTGGAATTGTTACCCTACCATATGTATCTTAATCATATCTCTGGCATCTTACTGTACATAGGTTTCATTGTCACTCTTTGTGAATTTTGACCATGAGAAATGATGATAATAATAGCAGAGGGAGAAAAGAATATTAGAATATGGGAACATATATTTAAATATCTTGGTCCATGTAATTAAATAAATATTTATTAAGTGCTATTTATATGCAATGTACACACACCCATGTATGTTCCCCTTATTACCCAGGTTGATATAAAAGTCACAGTGCAGCATAGCTATGCGTTGTGTTCATGTCTCCCAATCTCTATAATTTCTGTTATCATACTATCATGTATCAGAGGTGATACTAAGATCAGAAATTGTGTTTGTGCGTGTATGTCTGTGTGTGCATGTAGTATGGGGTGCTAGAAAGATTCAGAGATCTGAGTTCTAGTCTCAACTGCCGTTAACTAGCTATCTGGCCTTATAAACAGCACATCAACTCTCTGACCTCTGTTCCCTCATTTGAAAGAAATGGATAATTGAACAAGAGAAAATTCAAGACTCTGTTAACTTTGAAGTTCTACTATTTAGTTTTCATTTACTTTTATTAAAAAAGTGAAATTAAATGTCTCTCCTTGACCAGATCAAAGAAGGCATACCCTCTAAATGTGTACTGGTCAATTTCCAGAACCTAATGAAATTTCATACATGGTTTTTCCAAAATATTTTTTTTTTTTAAATTTATTTTTTTTGAGACGGAGTCTCACGCTGTTGCCCAGGCTGGAGTGCAGTGGCGCGATCTCGGCTCACTGCAAGCTCCGCCTCCTGGGTTCACGCCATTCTCCTGCCTCAGCCTCCTGAGTAGCTAGGACTACAGGCGCCCGCCACCGCGCCCGGCTAATTTTTTTTTTTTTTTTTTTTTTTGTATTTTTAGTAGAGACGGGGTTTCACTGTGGTCTCGATCTCCTGACCTTGTGATCCGCCCGCCTCGGCCTCCCAAAGTGCTGGGATTACAGGCTTGAGCCACCGCGCCCGGCCCAAAATATTTTTTTTGTGGAGGGTTGGAATCAGACCTTTTTGTCAAAGTCTTAGACAAACCCAAATAAATAAGGCTAAAACTAAATAAACAAAACTGCTCTCTTGAAGAAAGGAAGAGGAAGTCTTGTTGTTAGACCTAGCAGATCCTGCTTGGGTTAGATCTGTGGAACCCTACATTTTCAAGGAACATAGCTTAAAAACTATGGCAAACCAGAGAGCAGAGGTACATTAATCAAGTTGAATGTTATTGTTCATCCACTATACATACAGCAATATAAAAGGAAAGTAGAGAAGTAGAAAACATACCCTCTGCTTGCAAGGATCTGGCAGTTTCCATGAAGAGATTGGGTATAAACTTCAGAATTAATTTAAGAAAACCACAAAGCAAAAAACAGGGGAGAGGGGGGCCAAGAAAGGTAAATCCTAGGTTCTGAGAAAATGCACGGTAGAGACTAACTCAAGGTCCAAGAATTTTATTTAACACAATTCTATATTTTTTAAAAAAGAGATTATACAGGTTGAGCATCCCAAATCCCAAATCTGAAATATGAAATGCCCCCAGTTCTGAAACTTTTTGAGTGCCAATATGATGCTCAAACTAAGTACTCATTAGAGCATTTGAGATTTCAGGTATTCAGATTTGGGATGATCAACTAACTTTAAAAAATTTTGAAATCCAAAACACTTCTGGTTGCAAGCATTTCAGATAAAGGATACTCAACCTATAGTACAGAATATTTCTTGATTAAACAGAAGGTCAGTAAAGCAGTCAGGGGATCTGACAACATGGAAGTCATTGCTGACTTTAACAACATCAGCATCAGTAGAAAGTTGAAAATGGAAATGATTTGTCTGTTTATTTCCCCATAGCATTTATTCAATATGTAAGCCTTTTATTTCCATATTTTTAAATTTATTTATTGTCTGTCTTCTCCCTATTAGAATGTACGCTCCATGAGGACAAGTATCTTTCCAGGTACATTCAATTCTATATTACCAAGGCCTAAAAATAGTGCCTGGAATTGTAGGTTCTCAGTAAATATTTGTTGAATGATTGAATGACCATGTATTGTGCTAGGTTTTAGGGAACAGAGTAAGGGATTACAAAATAATTATGGCATGGTTTCTGGTTTTGAGAAGCTTACAATCTAATGAAAGACATACTAATTCACAAGCAACTACATCACTGTTTCTCAAACTTGAATAAGGAGTGGTACTCGTTAAATATCACAGGGTATTGATAATGTTTGGCTGAAACTAAGCTGTTACTTTCCACATAAATGATACTGACTGTGGTAACTTGGCCTTAGAGTGGTATAAAGCAGTGATTATAGATTAAGTCCACCTCTGTTGTCTTTACAATAGCCTGTGACATTTAAAGAGTACCACTTCTCTCCAAAGAAACAGTAAACACAAGTGCAGCTACAAGCCTTCCAGGAAATCTGCAGCAGTGCTTAGTTATAAAGTGGTTATCCAGAGAATCTGAAACAGGCTTTGGATTCCTTTCTTTTTCTTTTTTTTTGCGGGGGGGGCGGGGGGAGGACGGAGTCTCGCTCTGTCGCCCAGGCTGGAGTGCAGTGGCGCGATCTCGGCTCACTGCAAGCTCCGACCCCCGGGTTCACGCCATTCTCCTGCCTCAGCCTCCCGAGTAGCTGGGGCTACAGGTGCCCACCACCACGCCTGGCTAATTTTTTGTATTTTTAGTAGAGACGGGGCTTCACCATGTTAGCCAGGATGGTCTCGATCTCCTAACATCGTGATCTGCCCACCTTGCCTCCCAAAGTGCTGGGATTAAAGGGTGAGCCACCGCACCCGGCTGGATTTCTTTCTTTTATACTGTGAAAGGAAAACATAAAAATGTTTGTAATGTCACAGAAAATGTGCAGCACTTAGTATATATCTAACTCCTCTCATAGACCAGCTCCTTTATTTTCATATGTTCCTGGATCACAAGTAGGGAATGTAGAGAGGAAAGAAGATACACTCCAGAATCCAACTTGGGTTTGAGTTCCAGCTCTGCCACCAACTAGCTGTGTTACTGTGGACAAGTTACTTAACTTCTATGAGATTCAATCTTCTCACATAAAATACAGAAAATACCTATCTTGTAGAATTATTGTAAGATTAAATTATATAGAGAATGATGCCTGACACATAATAGAATTTCATTAAATGTGAGTTTACTTCCCCTTCTCCTGGTTTCAGCCTCATCTGTAGGTCTCTTCTATGCCACCACCATTTATGATATATTTATTCCACAAATATTTATTGAGTACTTTCCATGTACCTGCCACTACTTTGTGTACTTTGGATGCAGCAAAGAAAAAGGGCCCTTCTCTCACAGAGCTTACATTCTACAAAATGCCTGACCAAAGTAGGATCAATGGAGATAAATGTTTGAGATGGATATTAAAAATATATAGCTGGCAAATAAGCCTAGTCTCAGGCTCTTGGCCTAGAGATTAACTACAGTCTGTCCAGATTTACTTGTTGCTGCCAGGTGAATGGGGCTGAAAGAGCCCTTCCAACCCTTTAGGAACTATTAGTGGAGATCTGACCACACGTATGTCAGTAGTTGAACCTTTATTTATTTACTTATTTATTATTTATTTATTTTTTTTTTTTTTTAGATGGAGTCTCACTCTGTCACCCAGGCTGGAGTGCAGTGATGCAATCTTGGCTCACTACAACCTCTGCCTCCTGGGATCAAGCGATTCTCCTGCCTCAGCCTCCCGTCAGTAGCTGGGACTATAGGCACCTGCCACCACGTCCGGATAATTTTTTGTATTTTTAGTAGGGATGGGGTTTCACCGTGTGAGCCAGGAAGGTCTCGATCTCCTGACCTCATTATCCGCCCGCCTTGGCCTCCCAAAGTGCTGGGATTACAGGCGTGAGACACTGCGCCCTGCCAGTTTAACCTTTTTTAATGTAACCTGGAAGACTGAAGACTCCCTAGCTCTAAATTCTATTAGTAAAGCAATGTTATGCTAACGAAAGTTGTGAATTTGGGAACTCATGACAAAGTCAATGTCATCTCAAGAAGAAATGCAGAGCCTGCAAGGAGAGGGGATGAAAAATACTGCAAGAAATAAGCAATAATGGAACTGGATAAACTATTGTAGGCAAAGACAGGTTGGTCATCCACACGGTATAATTAAAGAAGAGGCTGACCTGTCTTTAGGTCACAAGGCGTGTGCTCCACAAACATTTGTTAAATGTATGAATGCATGCCTGTGACTGCAATCTGTCAAAATAACACCACCAAAAATGGAACGGAAGAAAACTGGAGGAAAAACTAAAAGTACACAAAACAGAAATCTAAGAAATAGAAGAAAGACTCAAGACAAGTAATAAAAGAAAGATTGTTAGAGATATATAATACATAACATAGTTTGACAGACTGTAAAGGGTGGGAAAAAAAGAACTAAAATTGCTGCCCAGATTCTAAGTATGTGAAAAAAAAAAAAATCCTCTTTTAGTTAGTGTAGAATTTAATTATGAAGATGACTACTTTATATGGAAATTTTTTTCAAGCATTTTTTTAGCAGACATTGGCTAGCTGACAGCAGAGAAGAGCCAAACTCATAATGAGGTCATTTTTCTCTAAACCACAATGATCCCTTTCCTTAATTTCACAGGAATGTTGAATCTCCCCAGAGTATAAAATAATTCCCAACACCAATGGGAAAGAGATGTTTCCTGGTCCTGACACAGTACTGATCCACTTTGAAAACTGAAAATAGATTCTTTACTGAGACTGATTTAGTTCCTTATCCATGTGCTATCTAGTCTGGTCTCTCTATTGAGGCACAGTTTCATTTGTGTTTAATTGGATAATAAAACCAATGATACGTTAGACTTATAATGTTTTTTGATAGTTACAGATGCTTATGTCAAAATAAAACAAGAGGCCACGGGTGGTGGCTCATGCCTGTAATCCCAGCACTTTGGGAGGCCAAGACTGGCAGATCACTTGCAGTCAGGAGTTTGAGCCCAGCCTGGCCAACGTGGTGAAACCCCATCTCTACTAAAAATACAAAAATTAGCTGGGTGTGGTAGCACATGCCTATAATCCCAGCTACTCAGAGGCTGAGGCAGAAGAATCACTTGATCCTAGGAGGCAGAGGTTGTAGTGAGCTGAGATCCCGCCACTGCACTCCAGCCTGGATGACAGAGCGAGACACAAAAAATAAAATAAAATAAAATAAAATAAAATCAAGAAAGAGAAAGCAACAAGTCTTTTCAGAAAGCCAGTTTCTAATTAAAAAAAAAAAAAATTAAGGGGAAGAAAAGGAATTAAAAAAAAAAAAAAACTTACTGACCCACAAAGTATGCTAGTTATCTTATTTATCCCTTACCATCCATTCACCTTTCTCTTTCCCACAATATACCCAGGATGCCGATTTCTTCAGACTAAAGTCACTAAGGTTCTTTGCCTTTTGGCTTCTGGTTGGGATCAGCTAATGCGAGGCCCTAGCAGAAAACCAAAGAATAGAAGAGAAAGGTCAGGGTATTTTTTTGCCAGTGGTTATGTTCTTCTCTCTAAGAGCAAAGCTCCTATCCAGCACCCACTCTCTTGCGGCTGAAGCTCTTACTGAATGCTGGTCAAACTTCCCTTTGTCCCTTGGGCCTAAATGTGATGATGATGGCCAGATTTTTGTAGTTTCCCTTAACTATGAATGCATCTGTCTAAATAACCCCTCTAATAAATTATCTTCAATTAAACTTTTGAGAGTGTCATTCTCAAAAGGACTCTAATATGCAAAATTATTTAACTTTACTGTATAAACTTTACTAGCTAATAATAATATTAGCTAGGATTTATTTAATGTTCCTTATATGGCAGACTATAGAGAGTACTTTACATGACTTATTTCATTATTTAATCTTGACACACAAAATATTACTATTGTTATTATTATTTTCCCTATGGTGGGTAACATTATTATTCATTATTCAGACATTGATACCATTCGCCTCACTTCCATAAGACGAATATGCTTACTCCATTGATGTTGGGCTTGGTCCTATGACTTGCTTTGGCCTATAGAATAGGGAGAAAATAATCATATGCCAATCTGAGCCCAGGTCTTAAGAGGTTGTCCAGTCTCCTCTATTTACCATCACCATAAAAAGGACATGCCCAAATTAGCCTCTCAGTCCCAGGAGATTTAGACACATGTGCCAGAGCCACCTCAGTCAAATATAACACATACCAATCCACCTGCAAAAATATATATAACATGAGCACAGCCAAGACCTCCCAGCCAGTCTAAGTCCAGCTCAGATAATCCTGAGACAACCCACAGGTCCATGAGAATAAAAGATTGCTATCTTAAGCCACTGAGTTTTGGCATGACTTATCATGTAGCAATTTTACAGTAATAGCAAACTGATTAATTCCAATTTTATATATGGACCACAGACTCCATATAGGGGTTTTCTACCAAAAAAAGAAAACAACAACAACAACAAAAACTATCATGAAGTCAATAAAAAGTTATTCTCTAGTAAAACCAAGTTATAAACCATTAAACTATTAATCTGCAAAAATTGTTTCTAATTGTTACTAAGAAAAGATTCCCAATAGGCATTTAAATGAAACATATAGTCATTATTATAAAATACAAGGCCCTTCATAGCCTGCTTATGTCTTTATTCCCACACCCTGACATCCTCCCTGTCCCCTGCCCATCACTAGAGACACACAAATTTACCTGAATTTGTTTGGGTATGCTGTGCAGTCTCTCAGCTCTGTTTCTTTACATGTACTATTCTTGCCATCTGAACATTTCTTCTACTTTTTATCCGTTAACTCACCTCTAGTATCATCTTACCTTGATTCCTGCAGGCTGAGTCTGGTGACCTTGTTCTGTGTTTTATGTTTGCCTCTGCTTATCTATCGCATAGCAATTATAGCACTGTATTTTAACTGTGAGTGCCTTGAGGGTCAGGATTTTGCTTTCTGTTTATCACCATATTCCTACTAATAATATGCTACCTGGCACATAGCAGTCTCTGAGATGTTGATGCAATCATTTTAGAAAGGTATAAACCATCCAATTGGGTTGAAGGGAACAATGCATTGGTAACTGATAGGAAAAGTAATTGAGGAATTAAGAGTTTGTCAGTCTTAATTCAGCACTATCTAGAATGAAAGGTACTGATTCCTGTTTCTTAGAATAGACAAAGGTAATCCATCAAACTGCCTTAGCTTGAGATACATATTACTTGAGAATATCTAACACCCTTTGTCTAATTCTTTGCTCACTAAGCATTCTTGTGCTGGCAAAGTTGGTGTCCTGGGCAGACAAAATATTGGTCAGGAAGATAGAAGAAGAAAATAGTAAAGATAACCAATCCCTCATTCTGGAGCTCGCCACACTTCATAGACAAAGGTTAGCAGGAGTCTGTTTTCAGAAGTTAATCTCCATTGAATAAACTAAAAATAACTGCAGGATTTCCAAAGCTAAGGCCCAATCCTGACTTATAAAAAGTCCCACCAAGGGACTGTCCCTTCACCCAAGAGGCCTGGCCTAAAACAACCAGATGTCTTGGGCATCCCTTTCGCTACAGTACTCTGCAGTGGTGGAAACTGCTAAGGGGGAGAAAAACCAGAAGAATCAGACTGGTGGGACAGCAAACCCAGATGCTGTCCTCCCTGTTGCTAATGGTAACAGGATTAGACTAGATGGGGAACTGTAATTAGGCACTTGGCTTTTATATCTGACATGTTTACAGCCATCGTGCTATTCTGGGCTCTTATATAACATTTATATCTGATGCTATAATAGGCATTTTTGTGATCGTACTTTCTTCCTCTTCCATCTAAGTGACTACAACAAGCAAGCACTTCTTTCCTCTTCCAAGTTTGGACCTGAAATGCCCCACTCATATATGTATGCTCTGTAAATATCTGCTTTTTAGCCTTAACATTTTAATAAACACAGATGCTTAATCTTGATTCTATGCTGTTGTTTATTTGATTAATTTCTCTATTCATGTAGATCAGAGATTGGCAAACTATAGTCCATAGACAAACCTGCCCCCACAGTCTGTTTTCATATGGCTTATGAGCTAAGAATGATTTTTACATTTCTCAAATGTTGTACAATACAAACAAACATAAGCAAAGAAAAATATGCAGCAAAGACTGTATATGACCCGCAGCCTAAAATATTTGCTATTTGGCCCATTACAGAAATGTTTACCTACTCTTGATCTATATCAATGTTGTCCATTTCAGATGAGGCTAATTTATCTAGCATTTGATGATGATGGTGATGATGAGGATTAATATTTGTAGGATGTTTACCATAGGCCAGAAAGTAAGTACGTGCCATTTATTATCTCAGTTAACCTTCACAAACACTCTTTGAGGCCAATGCTGTTATTAGCCTTATTTACAGATATAGAAAGTTTAAATAACTTGCCATAGTCACACCTATAGTTAAGCGGTGAAGCCCAGATTCACATCCACAAAGTCCAGTTAAAGAGTCCATCCTATAATACTTCCAAAAATAAACAGAATCATAACATCTTCCAGTAAGTATATAATCCTCTTTACATGATAATCTGACAAAAGATTACTTGGTCTCTGGTTACCCATGCTGAGGTAAATTGTACCATCATTGAATAGCTTCTAATTCAGAGCTTGTCTACAGTTTGAAATGAAACCTTATAGATAACTTTTTCTCTTAGTCTTATTTATTTCCTCTGAACCACACAGACTAAATTTATACCTTTTATAACATGCCCTTCGAATACTGAAGATAGCTCAGCTCTTTCCAAAGTCCTATTTCACTCTATACATTCATTCCCCTAGAACTTTTCAAGCATTCTTCCTTACTTTTTATTCAATAGAATTTCAAAGCCTTCTCACCACCCTAGTCACACTAGAGTCAACCTTGGTTAGCTCTATAGTGTAATGTATGCTGCCAAGAACCACAAAATACCAAACATCTTTATTGGTCTCTAGTTACATGAGACTCACTAAACATACCATTCTTTTTCATGACTCTGGCCTGTGCTCTTTATCTCTATGAGGAATGTTCTTCTCCCTTTTCTTTATGGGACAAACTTCTAATTTTTCAAAAGCCAATTATCTTTGTGTTTTAACCACACTCTGTACATTCCTCTATAGTAAAATGTGCCACACTATATTGTCTCTATTAATTATCTCACATGCAAGATTAGGGCTTCTTAAGAAAAAACATTATGTCTTATTCAGTATTGTATGAATGCATGTATTTATGAATCAAGAATGGATAATACCTTATTTTGTTATAATATCATCCATATTACTTAGGTAGCGAATATTAAACTATATAAGGAATTCTAAAAATGACATCTCTCAGGTTTGTAAAATTTTAAATTATTATAATTTATAATTTATAAGCTTATAATTATATGATATAATTATTATATAATTAT
Source organism: Macaca mulatta (assembly GCF_049350105.2). NCBI lineage: Eukaryota > Metazoa > Chordata > Mammalia > Primates > Cercopithecidae > Macaca > Macaca mulatta. The sequence continues at coordinate 85,867,226 of NC_133419.1, forward strand.
AACTTATTATAATTTTATAATTATGAGTTATATATAATATAATTATATTTAAGTTATAATTTATAAACTTATCATAGTTATCATTCTTTGAGGTGTTATAAATTAAATTTGATAATGATCATTGTTTTTATTGAGATATGATACATTCATGCTGAAAGCATGAAAAGATTTTCAAATTCCTAAGTCCCCAGATCCTAAAGTTCCAGTTTGATTCTGATAAACAAAATTCTGACCAGAGAAAATTCAAGGCAGATTTATCTCCATTTACTTTTTAAAAATACTTTCACTTACCTAGGAGCTTGAAAAAGTAAATATTTTAGAGTCTAAAAAAATTCAAAATCACTCGACATCTTGTGAGAGATTGCTTTCTGTCTATGAAGTGCGATGTCCACTCCAACCTGTTTTCCATAGAGCAAGCACTTTTTATCATTAAATTGATGGATGTGACTTTGGCAAGAAAAACATTTAGAAAAATATTCAGAAATGATGAATTTTTAAAACTACCCTCAGCTTATTTAGAATTAAAACACTCTTTAGGAACTATGGCAGAGATTTCTAGTAGTCACCGAAACCCTTTTGGACATACGTCTAGGTCAAAATTCCTGGTCTCCTTTGCATTTGACTGTGGCCATATAACTGAATTTTGGCTTTGAGATGAGACCATATGTGATGTGTGTCACATCTAGACCTGACCAATAAAAACTTCTCACAGGTTCAGGGAAGTCATGTTTAGAAAGAAAAAAATAATAGACTTTAAAAAGAGGAAAATACTTTTCACAGGTGATCCCCCTTCCTCCTTCACTCTTTTGGCTAGCTAGAATGGAAATGATCCAAAGGGTGACCTTCAGAGCCCCTTGACCTACTTGTTGAAGATGGCAAAGTCATAAGACGAAAAACGTTAAACTTCCTGAATTAATGCTAAAGGGAAAACTACCTAACCATGCACAGTAACATTAAATTTTGACATAAATAAGAAATAAATCCTTATTGTGAATAGCCACTGAGATTTTGGGATTTATCTGTTATAACAGCTAATGTTAACAAATACAAGGATAGATCAACTTACACAGACTCCCAGCAAATGAAAACACCTCCATATCTCTTCATGAACATTTAAGTACATTAATAAACTGCAATAATGTAACATAGTCTATATCCAATAGTCAAAGTGTTTACAATTGTTTTTCATGTGAAAGCATCCCCTCAGATACATGGAGAAAAGTATTTAAAAATTTACAAATGCCATTACATAACTAATATTTAAATGTGAATGAACCTATTCATTCATAATTGAAAACTGCAGCATCATTGAAGGTAAAATAATTTACTTCTTGGTTTTTATTTCTTAACATGTAAAAGTTTATGTATCTCTCTTTTTTTTGTACTCGGCAGTTAAAAACTATTGAGCATTAACTGCACTCCTACTGAGATAATACCTTCCTGCAAATATATATGACCTCAATTGCAAAACTCATTGGGTCTCTCCAAAGTAGTTTCAAAATCAATCTGATCTATAACAAGAGGTCAATAGAATTCCTGAAATTTTATATAACACAACTTCCTCTGTGTTTAAAATTTCACAGCAAAAGTTGTATAAAAGGAGGAACTTTACAGAAAGCTTAAGCAATGGCCCCAAAATGAAACAAAAATTAAAGAAAAACTAGACTGCTGCTAAATTTGAGTGGACTGATGTTATTATATTTATTCAAAGAACATTTAGTGAGAACATACAATGTGCCAAGCTCTGTGCTAGGCAACATGACAGCTATAAAATTGGCTCCTGATTTTCTGGATAGTATAGGAGATAAAAATACAAAGTAATTAATTGTTTCCTTTTGATATTCTGAACTCTAAAATATTTGTGTCTAACATGATAGAAAAATAAAGCAAATCACAAGCTCACTCCTAATATAATACCTTTTAAAAACAACAATAACTGTGGATAGGATTAGATGTTACCTGAAGGGAAAAACAGGTCAGCTAGGAAATGATTCAAAAACAGAGAGGATCATATAAATATATCTATATGTATGAATATTGACATATATACATATATACAAACATACATATAATACACACATATATACACATTCTAATTTTGTCAAATTTCAGATGATAGTGGTGTGTCTTAGTTCAAGTCTCCTATAAAGTAAAGCCTGAGGCAAATTAAATTTCGGGTACTTTATTTTAGAGGGTAAAAGACCTTTATTTAGGAGGAGTAATAAGGGAAATACAATAGAAGAAAATGAGCAAAGAAACATGCAAAGCAATGTAGTATAATGCATAATTGCATTGGCTTTATGAAAAGCCATGAATTGCCCTACCAGCTCTCTCTGCACAGGATACTTCTTTGGAAGGTTTTCAAGGAGAAACTATACTGTGGAACAGTTCACAGAGAGGAGAAAGGAGAGATATAGTGTCAGCCTGGTAGTGTACCTCAATCTTCCATTTCACCTTCATACAGAACCAATTCCCCCATATTTCTGTGTTGTGTCATCCAGCCCACCAATGGTTATTTCACAGGCCAGATTTCACACGCTCTGTGTCATTTCATCTAAGCCTGGAAAGTGAGAGGCAACTTAGGGTACACGAGGTTGGCATGAGAGAATTATGAGCTATCTAGGCCTGTGACTCTGATCTTTGAGGGTTGTTGGGAGGAATTAGAGCACGTATAAAAAGTGCCTGTCATAAAATAAGATTCCAGCCTAGAAAAAATAGTTAAGGAAGTAAGTAACAGCACCAGCACCAAAACAAGTCCCTGACAGGTTCATCACTGAGCTCATAGCTGCCCCAACTGCTTTTTACCTCAAGAAGTGTCCCAGGCTAGCATTATTGCTTCCAGCTATTCTGCTATCTTGTTCTGTCTTAGCATGAGCCAACTTTAACTCCATCTAATCCTATCTTGCCATCCTGTTCTTCCTAGCAGAATCTTCAATAAGGTTGATAAACAACCACTCTAGCTGCAAGGACTCCCTGCATACCATCAGTTCTGAGTTGGTATCATAAAAGGCTCAGTTCTGCTAACAAGTCCTCTTCCACCAGAGGACTCAGCAGTGGGATAACCCTGGAGTCATAACCTGGTGTAAGACTGCTCTACAACATGCTACTATGTATTCTTGGATTGTTGTGCATGCATCACACTGATACCACACACCTTCCAATGCAGGGAGCAACAGTGAGCATCACGTATCAGGACACACCAAAGATGTTGGTACCTCAACCCAAAACAGAGACAGGATACCTGTTAAGGCAGCTCTCATGCTTCTTTAAAACCAAAATTGTTTTATCGAACTGCCTACTCTATAGCTGTCTTATTAGGGTGCTAATTATCTAATGCTCAGTCCACCTAGGAGTGAGGCCACCTTGTTTCTTATTTCCTCCAAGGAGATTGTGTAGGATATTTAAAAACTGCCTCTTCACCTCTCTCAGTCAGAGGAGCAATTTCAGATCTGGAAAAATACGAGGATTTCCCTGTCTCTTCTGCTCTGGAAAAAATAAAATGTCCCCCAATCACAGGGTGAAAGTTTCTCCCTCACTGAATTCTCTGCCAATGCCCAGCTGTGTCCCTCCCAACTCTGAGGAAGATTTGACCCCAATTCATATCAGGAAAAACTTTTAAATAAACTAAAGGCTTAAATTACTGTTCACCACTTATTACATTAGCTGGACTTGAGCCCAGCTCAAACAGGTCGAACAGAAGATTATTTTTTAAAGAATGTGAATCCAGTCAGATTCATCTACAAATAGATCAAATAAACTACTACTATTTAACAGATCACTGTTACTTATTAGCTGAAACTTTGTTCTGAAATGACTATTCTCAATGTTGCTAGTATAATTAATTTAAAATGCTATTTCTACTTATAAATAACTCTTGTAAACTAGAAAGACATATTTCTATCATCTGAATACCAATTTAAGCTATCCTGATGTTTAGTTATTTGAGCATGAGGTGGACAGAATGACAAAACTTACATTTTCAAATATCTGGTACTATCTCCTACCAAGTGAGAGCCATATTGAGATTGATACATTACCTCAAAATCTCAAAGGGACATGATTATGGAGCAAGATGGGTTACAGGTAGCAGGAAAGAAAAGGAATAAGTGACTACTATAGATGATACAGCAGAATAAAGAAGGAAGAATGTCTCTTCTTTCTTGCGCCTATTTGCTGCTCTTAGCCAATGCCTCTCATGTACAAAGGCTAAAGATAGGATACAACTGGGTATTTGAAGACAGTGGCCAGGACAAACTCAACCCTACCTGTACACAGGGCTTCCCTATTTTATTCACATAAAAATAGGAAATCTTCTTTGGCAGCAGGAAAAGAAAAAACAGGTAAAATATAACTAGGTTTTATTATTTCAACAAAATTAGGATATTTTCTTTGTCCCAGGGACTATGCAAGGCACTAAGGATAAAATGGTAAATAAAAGCATGGTCCCCACCATCCTATAATCTACCATCTTAAGGGAGAAACAAAACTTATCAAATACATACTTAAATAAATCAAAACTGTAGTAAAAGCAATGTAAAACAGGTACAACATAGCACAACTGGGGAACATGACCTGTTCTGAGGTGTCAGAAATGGCTTCCTGGTTCCCAGTTTTGATCCAAAGTATGAATATCAACTTTGAAGGTAAAAGGGGGCAGAAGTGGAAAAGTAAATACAGAAGCATTGTATTCCAGGCAAGGAAACACTTTGTGTAAAAGCTCTGAGGCAGGAAGCAACATAATTTGTTTGAGGATCTGAAAGAAAGCCAGTGGCCTGACAACAACTAAAAGAGGATGTGGTAAAGCTGCAGACATAGACAGGGGCTCCATTTTAGTTTATTTTAGAATAATGTAAAGTCATTGAAAGGGTTCAGTATTAATTCTTTATTCTAACTAAAGCCACTGAACAACTAACATGCCAACTTCTCCAGCTACAAATTAGAGGTACTACAAAGAACTGAAAGGGAACAACATCCACAAAAACTCAATCAATCACAGAAACCCTAAATCAAGAGGTGGAAGGAATCATCACTATGAAGGCAGCCTCGTGATATAATTTTATGCTCCAAAAACATTAATTTGCCCAGTATGTAGCAGGCCCTAACCTAGAAAGAAATGAGTAAAAGAAAATTAAAGAATATGCTCTCTAATGTTTTATGGTCTGATGGTAGAGGCAGGGTCTTATTGGAAAAAAATATAGTGAGTGCTAAAATAGTGGTATGTGCTGGATACTATGAGAATAGTCTTCTGTTCCTTCCTCCAAGGAAAGAATTGAGCATTTAGGAGGACCCCATTAAGTTCCCCCCAGTTTTAGAGACTGAACAAACAAAATAATAAGTAAATAAGCAAGGGTATAGGTGCTCAATGACGACAACACATAAACACATCGAGGGAAGCAAGATACACTGGGGCCTATTGGAGGGTGAAGGGTAGGAGGAGGGAAAGGATCAGGAAAAATAACTAATGAGTACTAGGCTTAATATCTGAGTAATGAAATAATCTATATAACAATCCCCATGACACAATTTTACCTTTGTAACATATCTGCATATGTACTCTGAACCTAAAAAAAATATAGTAGCCAATTTAGGATACATTTCATGTAAGTGTGCACATGTGTGTCTGTTCCACAATACTTATAATCAGGAAGCAGCACACATCTGAAGATAATTTTATGGACCAACTTAATCATATTTCCATGCCAATCCATCACAATTTTTTTCTTGTTCTTATTTACCCTTCTCCTCTAGTATCAAAGGCAAAAAAAAAAAAGTAGAAGCAGTATTTAATCTGAGTGGATTATCAATAACTTGTCAAATTTATAAAATGTAGTTTTAAAACAAGCTGCATGTGAAATAAGACAGCATATTGGCATCCCTAAATGATCACTGAATCAGAGAATTAATTCTTCCCATACTACATGGACTTCTGGCAAAGTAAAAGGCTAGTGCAATTTTCCAAGGTGGCCAAATCCTTCTCCAGGAATTGCACTTCTAGAACTAGAGGCTCCTGATCAATGTTTATTAAGTTCTAACAAAACAGAATAAAGCAGCAGAAACCCAGTAGACTCATGATATAAATAGTTCACAACATTAATGAGTAGAAAAAAAATGAAAGTACACTCTACATTCTGAGGAATAACAGTGCAAGAAAAGAAACCAGGCAGCCTTATCTTGGCCAAAGCTCCCATTTTTCATCATCTTTGAGCTGATAAAATGCTTCCCAAAAGGCTTTGTAAATTCTACTTGGTTTAAATGTAAGGGAAGAGAAAGGGGAGTAAATATGAAGCCAATTAGACTAGAAAAAATTAGAGAAGGAGGAATTAGGGAGGAAACAAATGAAAGAAAGATTTCTAAGAAAAAATAATTTCATTATTCAGAAGATAAGGAAAGACCATAAGGAAACATGAAAGTTGAACAATTCCGTTGCAGCATCTTTACTTTCCACCTCTTATCCCTTCCCTTCCAGCAACCCTCTAAAACACTTCTGCCACTAAGGCCAACTGTTGAGGTTAAGAATCCATGACAACTATGGATTCAAGGTATTAAATTTTGTCACATTATACAATGACTACATAACGATTTGCCCCTGTTAATTTCATCCACAAATAAAGCCATCACTAACAAAAGCATCACAAGCTAAGCTTTACTATTACGTAGATGACAGTAAGTCATTTACAACAAGAACATCTCACAAAATGACTAGTTGCATTTAAATTTTTAAATAAAAATGTTATTTTTCAAATGACTCTATCTGTAACTTCTCTGGTTCTTTTTATACATCCCTACTTCAGGATAAAGTGCAGCTGAGCAATTTCTTTAAGCCCAGAATGAAACCATATAATATGCTATTTCTTAGCAGTCTCAAACCACAAAGACTTATAACCTTAGAAACAATGAAAAAAATTCAAGAATTCTTTTAAATCTTTCTTCTTCCCAAAATTAAGTTGAAAATAGTAATTTCTCTTTCAAACTCATCTAAGACTGTAAATATTAAGGTATAACAATAGTAACCTTGGAGAGTAGTTCCAGTACATCATTAACTTAATGAAATATTTCAATAGATGTCTCCTTCCTTGTGGATTTCTCTACTGCTTTGTAATAGCATAAATACTTATTCACAAAATTATAGAACTCTTGCCATATAAATGTTTTATGGCTATATCATATAATCTGTGTAAACACTATCCTCTCGATCTTGAAGAAAAGCCTCTTAATGTATAGTTTCAGCAATCTGTGTTAAATTATAAAACTCATGGTATAAAAAGATATCCATAAGGTATGGTAGAGAACAGAAATGGAACGCAGTGTCTCAGTAGTTTGAAAATTTAAAGAAGAAGCAACCAGCCTGCCAAGACAGGTCACTGAGGCACCATTCCTGGAGAATGTCCAATGTGCATTAACATAACATATTCAACACAGTATAACTTTATTTATACTCTCTAATTCTTTTTTTTTTTAACAGGCAAATATTAGTTATTATTTCAGTTATCCTGTAACTCTTTTTTTTTAATTTATTTATTATTATTATACTTTAAGTTGTAGGGTACATGTGCATAACGTGCAGGTTTGTTACATATGTATACTTGTGCCATGTTGGTGTGCTGCACTCATTAACTCGTCATTTACATCAGGTATAACTCCCAATGCAATCCCTCCCCCCTCCCCCCTCCCCATGATAGGCCCCTGTGTGTGATGTTCCCCTTCCTGAGTCCAAGAGATCTCATTGTTCAGTTCCCACCTATGAGTGAGAACATGCGGTGTTTGGTTTTCTGTTCTTGTGATAGTTTGCTAAGAATGATGGTTTCCAGCTGCATTCATGTCCCTACAAAGGACACAAACTCATCCTTTTTGATGGCTGCATAGTATTCCATGGTGTATATGTGCCACATTTTCTTAATCCAATCTGTCACTGATGGACATTTGGGTTGATTCCAAGTCTTTGCTATTGTGAAAAGTGCTGCAATAAACATACGTGTGCATGTGTCTTTATAGCAGCATAATTTATAATCCTTTGGGTATATACCCAGTAATGGGATGGCTGGGTTATATGGTACATCTAGTTCTAGATCCTTGAGGAATTGCCATACTGTTTTCCATAATGGTTGAACTAGTTTACAATCCCACCAACAATGTAAAAGTGTTCCTATTTCTCCACATCCTCTCCAGCACCTGTTGTTTCCTGACTTTTTAATGATTGCCATTCTAACTGGTGTGAGATGGTATCTCATTGTGGTTTGGATTTGCATTTCTCTGATGGCCAGTGATGATGAGCATTTTTTCATGTGTCTGTTGGCTGTATGAATGTCTTCTTTTGAGAAATGTCTGTTCATATCCTTTGCCCACTTTTTGATGGGGTTGTTTGTTTTTTTCTTGTAAATTTGTTTGAGTTCTTTGTAGGTTCTGGATATTAGCCCTTTGTCAGATGAGTAGATTGCAAAAATGTTCTCCCATTCTGTAGGTTGCCTGTTCACTCTGACGGTAGTTTCTTTTGCTGTGCAGAAGCTCTTTAGTTTAATGAGATCTCATTTGTCAATTTTGGCTTTTGCTGCCGTTGCTTTTGGTGTTTTAGACATGAAGTCTTTGCCCATGCCTATGTCCTGAATGGTACTACCTAGGTTTTCCTCTAGGATTTTTATGGTATTAGGTCTAACATTTAAGTCTCTAATCCATCTTGAATTAATTTTTGTATAAGGAGTAAGGAAAGGATCCAGTTTCAGCTTTCTACTTATGGCTAGCCAATTTTCCCAGCACCATTTATTAAATAGGGAATCCTTTCCCCATTTCTTGTTTCTCTCAGGTTTGTCAAAGATCAGATGGCTGTAGATGTGTGGTATTATTTCTGAGGACTCTGTTCTGTTCCATTGGTCTATATCTCTGTTTTGGTACCAGTACCATGCTGTTTTGGTTACTGTAGCCTTGTAGTATAGTTTGAAGTCAGGTAGCGTGATGCCTCCAGCTTTGTTCTTTTGACTTAGGATTGTCTTGGAGATGCGGGCTCTTTTTTGGTTCCATATGAACTTTAAAGCAGTTTTTTCCAATTCTGTGAAGAAACTCATTGGTAGCTTGATGGGGATGGCATTGAATCTATAAATTACCTTGGGCAGTATGGCCATTTTCACGATATTGATTCTTCCTATCCATGAGCATGGTATGTTCTTCCATTTGTTTGTGTCCTCTTTTATTTCACTGAGCAGTGGTTTGTAGTTCTCCTTGAAGAGGTCCTTTACATCCCTTGTAAGTTGGATTCCTAGGTATTTTATTCTCTTTGAAGCAATTGTGAATGGAAGTTCATTCCTGATTTGGCTCTCTGTTTGTCTGTTACTGGTGTATAAGAATGCTTGTGATTTTTGCACATTAATTTTGTATCCTGAGACTTTGCTGAAGTTGCTTATCAGCTTAAGGAGATTTTGGGCTGAGACAATGGGGTTTTCTAAATATACAATCATGTCATCTGCAAAGAGGGACAATTTGACTTCTTCTTTTCCTAACTGAATACCCTTGATTTCTTTCTCTTGCCTAATTGCCCTAGCCAGAACTTCCAACACTATGTTGAAGAGGAGTGGTGAGAGAGGGCATCCCTGTCTTGTGCCAGTTTTCAAAGGGAATTTTTCCAGTTTTTGCCCATTCAGTATGATATTGGCTGTGGGTTTGTCATAAATAGCTCTTATTATTTTGAGGTACGTTCCATCAATACCGAATTTATTGAGCGTTTTTAACATGAAGGGCTGTTGAATTTTGTCAAAAGCCTTTTCTGCATCTATTGAGATAATCATGTGGTTCTTGTCTTTGGTTCTGTTTATATTCTGGATTATGTTTATTGATTTGCGAATGTTGAACGAGACTTGCATCCCAGGGATGAAGCCCATTTGATCATGTTGGATAAGCTTTTTGATGTGTTGCTGAATCCGGTTTGCCAGTATTTTATTGAGGATTTTTGCATCAATGTTCATCAGGAATATTGGTCTAAAATTCTCTTTTTTGGTTGTGTCTCTGCCAGGCTTTGGTATCAGGATGATGTTGGCCTCATAAAATGAGTTAGGGAGGATTCCCTCTTTTTCTATTGATTGGAATAGTTTCAGAAGGAATGGTACCAACTCCTCCTTGTACCTCTGGTAGAATTCAGCTGTGAATCCATCTGGTCCTGGACTTTTTTTGGTTGGTAGGCTATTAATTATTGCCTTAATTTCAGAGCCTGCTATTTGCCTGTTCACCGATTCAACTTCTTCCTGGTTTAGTCTTGGAAGAGTGTAAGTGTCCAGGAAATTATCCATTTCTTCTAGATTTTCCAGTTTATTTGCGTAGAGGTGTTTATAGTATTCTCTGATGGAAGTTTGTATTTCTGTGGGGTCAGTGGTGATATCCCCTTTATCATTCTTAATTGCGTTGATTTGATTCTTCTCTCTTTTCTTCTTTATTAGTCTTGCTAGTAGTCTGTCAATTTTGTTGATCTTTTCAAAAAACCAACTCCTGGATTCATTGATTTTTTGGAGGGTTTTTTGTGTCTCTATCTCCTTCAGTTCTGCTCTGATCTTAGTTATTTCTTGCCTTCTGCTAGCTTTCGATTGTGTTTGCTCTTGCTTCTCTAGTTCTTTTAATTGCGATATTAGAGTGTCAATTTTAGATCTTTCCTGCTTTCTCTTGTGGGCATTTAGTGCTATAAATTTCCCTCTACACACTGCTTTAAATGTGTCCCAGAGATTCTGGTATGTTGTATCTTTGCTCTCATTGGTTTCAAAGAACATCTTTATTTCTGCCTTCATTTCGTTATGTACCCAGTAGTCATTCAGGAGCAGGTTGTTCAGTTTGCATGTAGTTGAGCGGTTTTGATTGAGTTTCTTAGTCCTGGGTTCTAGTTTGATTGCACTGTGGTCTGAGAGACAGTTTGTTATAATTTCTGTTCTTGTACATTTGCTGAGGAGTGCTTTACTTCCAATTACGTGGTCGATTTTGGAGTAAGTATGATGTGGTGCTGAGAAGAATGTATATTCTGTTGATTTGGGGTGGAGAGTTCTATAGATGTCTATTAGGTCTGCTTGCTGCAGAGATGAGTTCAATTCCTGGATATCCTTGTTAATTTTCTGTCTCGTTGATCTGTCTAATGTTGACAGTGGAGTGTTGAAGTCTCCCATTATTATTGTATGGGAGTCTAAGACTCTTTGTAAGTCTCTAAGGACTTGCTTTATGAATCTGGGTGCTCCTGTATTGGGTGCATATATATTTAGGATAGTTAGCTCTTCCTGTTGAATTGATCCCTTTACCATTATGTAATGGCCTTCTTTGTCTCTTTTGATCTTTGATGGTTTAAAGTCTGTTTTATCAGAGACTAGTATTGCAACCCCCGCTTTATTGTTCTCCATTTGCTTGGTAAATCTTCCTCCATCCGTTTATTTTGAGCCTATGTAGGTCTCTGCGTGTGAGATGGGTCTCTTGAATACAGCAGACTGATGGGTCTTGACTCTTTATCCAGTTTGCCAGTCTGTGTCTTTTAATTGGAGCATTTAGTCCATTTACATTTAAGGTTAAGATTGTTATGTGTGAACTTGATCCTGCCATTATGATATTAACTGGTTATTTTGCTCGTTAGTTGATGCAGTTTCTTCCTAGCCTCGATGGTCTTTACATTTTGGCATGTTTTTGCAATGGCTGGTACCGGTTGTTCCTTTCCATGTTTAGTGCTTCCTACAGGGTCTCTTGTAAGGCAGGCCTAGTGGTGACAAAATCTCTAAGCATTTGCTTATCTGTAAAGGATTTTATTTCTCCTTCACTTATGAAACTTAGTTTGGCTGGATATGAAATTCTGGGTTTAAAATTCTTTTCTTTAAGAATGTTGAATATTGGCCCCCACTCTCTTCTGGCTTGGAGAGTTTCTGCCGAGAGATCTGCTGTTAGTCTGATGGGCTTCCCTTTGTGGGTAACCCGACCTTTCTCTCTGGCTGCCCTTAAGATTTTTTCCTTCATTTCAACTTTGGTGAATCTGGCAATTATATGTCTTGGAGTTGCTCTTCTCGAGGAGTATCTTTGTGGCGTTCTCTGTATTTCCTGGATTTGAATGTTGGCCTGCCCTACCAGGTTGGGGAAGTTCTCCTGGATGATATCCTGAAGAGTGTTTTCCAACTTGGTTCCATTTTCCCCCTCACTTTCAGGCACCCCAATCAGACGTAGATTTGGTCTTTTTACATAATCCCATACTTCTTGCAGGCTTTGTTCATTTCTTTTTCTTCTTTTTTCTTTTGGTTTCTCTTCTCACTTCATTTCATTCATTTGATCCTCAATCGCAGATACTCTTTCTTCCAGTTGATCGAGTCGGTTACTGAAGCTTGTGCATTTGTCACGTATTTCTCGTGTCATGGTTTTCATCTCTTTCATTTTGTTTATGACCTTCTCTGCATTAATTACTCTAGCCATCAATTCTTCCACTTTTTTTCAAGATTTTTAGTTTCTTTGTGCTGGATACATAATTCCTCCTTTAGCTCTGAGAAATTTGATGGACTGAAGCCTTTTTCTCTCATCTCGTCAAAGTCATTCTCCGTCCAGCTTTGATCCGTTGCTGGCGATGAGCTGCGCTCCTTTGCCGGGGGAGATGCGCTCTTATTTTTTGAATTTCCAGCTTTTCTGCCCTGCTTTTTCCCCATCTTTGTGGTTTTATCTGCCTCTGGTCTTTGATGATGGTGATGTACTGATGGGGTTTTGGTGTAGGTGTCCTTCCTGTTTGATAGTTTTCCTTCTACCAGTCAGGACCCTCAGCTGTAGGTCTGTTGGAGATTGCTTGAGGTCCACTCCAGACCCTGTTTGCCTGGGTATCAGCAGCAGAGGCTGCAGAAGATAGAATATTTCTGAACAGCGAGTGTACATGTCTGATTCTTGCTTTGGAAGCTTCCTCTCAGGGGTGTACTCCACCCTGTGAGGTGTGAGGTGTCAGACTGCCCCTAGTGGGGGATGTCTCCCAGTTAGGCTACTCAGGGGTCAAGGACCCACTTGAGCAGGCAGTCTGTCCCTTCTCAGATCTCAACCTCCGTGTTGGGAGATCCACTGCTCTCTTCAAAGCTGTCAGACAGAGTCGTTTGCGTCTGCAGAGGTTTTGGCTGGGTTTGTTATTGTTTACTGTGCCCTGTCCCCAGAGGTGGAGTCTACAGAGACAGGCAGGTTTCCTTGAGCTGCTGTGAGCTCCACCCAGTTCGAGTTTCCCAGCAGCTTTGTTTACCTACTTAAGCCTCAGCAATGGCGGGCGCCCCTCCCCCAGCCTCGCTGCTGCCTTGCCGGTAGATCACAGACTGCTGTGCTAGCAATGAGGGAGGCTCCGTGGGTGTGGGACCCTCCCTGCCAGGTGTGGGATATGATCTCCTGGTGTGCCTGTTTGCTTAAAGCACAGTATTGGGGTGGGAGTTACCCGATTTTCCAGGTGTTGTGTGTCTCAGTTCCCCTGGCTAGGAAAAGGGATTCCTTTCCCCCTTGCGCTTCCCAGGTGAGGCAATGCCTCGCCCTGCTTCAGCTCTCGCTGGTCGGGCTGCAGCAGCTGACCAGCACCGATCGTCCGGCACTCCCCAGTGAGATGAACCCAGTACCTCAGTTGAAAATGCAGAAATCACCGGTCTTCTGTGTCGCTCGCTGGGAGTTGTAGACTGGAGCTGTTCCTATTCGGCCATCTTGCTCCGCCCCCATCTATACTCTCTAATTCTTAAGAAGATATAAGTCTTAAAATCCTATGTGTCTCTGTTGACCTTCTCAATTGCAACTTAAAATCTGGGGAGCCTACACCATAAATTTTGTTTATTTCTAAGTAGTTGAGATCTTAAATCACTCTTAAGTCAAAGTTCACAGCTTGGCTAATTTAGTTTTTGTGAAAAAAATGGCACCATTTTTGAGCACTCAATCATGTTTCATTCCTTCATATCAGGTAAAGCCCATAACCCAGATGTAGGTAGAAAAATTTCTTAAACCATGTTCTTTGTGCCTCTCATATATTTTATAGATGCCTGAACAAAGCCATGTGCTACCAGCACATGCTATCTTATAGACTACATCCCTCAGCACTGTCCTGTAGATAAGTTACCATATGCTGTGATAAAAACATTGGTAAAAGGAGTGAAAGCTCAAAGAATGAAAATTTATAGAGTCATGAGCATTATTTACGGATAGAAAGTTCCTTAGAATTCATCTAGTCCAGCAGTCATATTTTACAAATAACAAAGCTAAAGCTCAGAGAAATTAAGCAGCTTGTCTAAATTTTCAGAGCATGTAAGTACCAAAGCTAGCTTAGGAACTCAGGTCGGTCCATCTAATTCTTGGTTCAGCACTTTTATTTATATATTATGTAGTCTCTCAATCAAAAAGAAGCATTTAATCATTCAAAAACATGTACTGAGTAGTGAAAAGGATAAATAGTTAGAAAGATTATTTTAAAACGAGGAGTCAGTAAAGAGGTGAAAAGTAGACACACACTTGAAGAAAGGATGAAGCAAACCATGTAATTATCTAGGAATAAAGTACTGTAGGAAAAGGGAACAGAGAGTGAAAATATCTTAAGGCAGGAATGTGCTATTCATGCTCAAGAATCAGCAAAAAGTCACAGAGACTGGAGCAGAGTGAATGAAGGGGAATCATGAGAGAAGAGAATGTTGGAAACATGGTGTGGTGGCATATTATTTAGACCTTTGGATTTTTTTTTTTTTTTAAGTAAGGAAAATCAATGGAAGGTTTCGAGTAGAGAAATTATATGATCTAACTTCCATTTTAAAGTGTCCCTCCTTAGTCTCTTGTATGGTCCAAAAAATAAAATAAAATAAAATAGTCTCTCCAGCTACTGTTTAGGGAATAGAAAACTACTGTGCACTGTAGATAAGAGATGATAGTGATGTGAATTAGGGTAATAATGGACAAGGTGATGAAAAATTATTGGATATATTTTGAAGGTAGGGAGAAAGAGATTTTGCCTATAGACTACATGAAGGCAATGGGAGAGAAAAAAATAGCTTTCTAGCCTGAGCAAGTGGAAAAATTGAGTCACTATTGATTAAGATGGAAAAGACAGTGGGAGAAGTTGAGTATCAAGGGTTTAGTATTGGCTATTATAAACCTGAGATGCTTGTAAGGTATCCCAAGGTGAATATTGAGTAGTGTTTAGTTTTATAAGTTTAGAGCTTAAGAGAAAAATTATAAATAGAGATATAAATTTAGAAGTTGGAATTATATCGATTGCATTTAAGTCACAAAACTGAATAAAATAATATAGGGAGAATGTACAGCTGAAAATACAGACTAAGGATGATAGGGTACATAAGAGAAGCAATGAACAAGCAAGGCTACAGGTGTGAGTCCTGGAACATTTCAATATTTAGAGATTTGGGAAAATAAAAAGGAAGATCTAGGTAACATGACTAAGAAGGAGCAGCCAGTGAAGTAGGAGGACAAGCAAAAGATTGTAATACCCAGGAAGCCAAATAGAGTTAAATGTATCAAGGAGGAGGAAAGGATCAGCTATTACAAAAGATTCTGATAAGTCAAGTAAGATGAAGTTTAATCAATGCGTAGTCATTGATAACACTGACAGGATCTTGGCAGGACAGGTTTAGTGATGTGGTCAGCAAGAAGAGTAAGTTCAAGAGAGAATTTGAGGAAAAGAGATGCAGACAGTAAGTGTGTATAAATCTGTTGAGTCTGGAGTAAATGGGAGCAGAGAAATGGGGCAGTTCCGAGAGAAAAAAGAGACTGATGTTATATCAAAACTATAAAAATCAACCAAGAAATGTGTGGCAGCAGTTCTCTATTCTATATTAAATTTTACTTCATTATATTCAGTAATATTCTCCTCTATTCCACTTTTATACCTACTCCCCAAACCTTATCATAACTCAAAAGTGCCCTACTATATCATAAATAGATACACTCCACCTTCCGGTCACCATATCCTTTTCTCACCTCATCTATACTTTGACTCCATTGGTAACTCCAGTGTATTGATTCCTCTACTTCACTGCCACCCATAAGCCCCTTTCTGTGTAAATTTTCCTATCCATTCAGCTTATATTCCCTGGTCCATCACTTCAGTCACCCCCTCTTTAATAAGATTCTAAACTCCTTTCTTCTATTGTCATTCCATTGAGTACAGGAAATTCTCAATCTTGGAAATTCTGGATGAAAATCATTTGCCTAACCTATACTAGCATCTTGGCTGCTGAGCACAGTTTAAGCAAAATCACACAACGGTAAATATTTGCATTATTGTAAATTAGTGATTATCAACCTCAGATTAGACCCCAATACCAGCTGTTATTGCTTCCCTATGTAGAATGTTCTCTCATTTTCCACAAAGAAAATTTTCAAAAACACCTTACTCACATATCCTTAAACCTCTCTTATTATTTTCAAACAGTAAATGGTTTCACAACCAAAAACAAAAACAAAAATATTATTCTCCTCCACCAGTATTTCTTGTATCCAGAAATATTTCCACTGATCACCCAGTTGCTCTGTCAGAGGATTCAGTCATCCTTGATACCTCCCTCTCTGTTATTTCCCCCTCTCCAATCAATTATCAATTCTACAGATCCTATATAATAAATATCTCTTGATTTGCCAATTTTTCCTATTCCTGCTGCTACTCGCTAAATTCAAGTAACCAACATCTCACACCTGCACTACCACAAGAGCCTATGAGTCCTATTTCTACCCTTTAAACAGGATAGTCTTTTAAAATGATAAGTCTGATCATGATGCACACACAACTCCCATTGATTTAATTTTTTAATGACTGTTCATTGCATTTATTAATAAAATAAAGTAAAACAATTCTTAATATGGCCCACAAGCCCCCAATAATCTGCATTCTTTCTAACTCACCTGTCACTGTTTCCTTCACTCTGTACCATATTGGGTCACTGTGCGGAGCTGGAGTAAAGCTTTCTCTATCTCTTGCCTGTAGGCCTTTGACCTAATACTAGTATTCTACCCTCTCCCAACAATTACTATCACTAACAGGCTCCTAAAATATCGTCCGCTGAAATATCAACTCCAAAGGATCTCTTTCCTAACTAGGCAGAAAAAGTTAACACCATGGACTTCTCTTGCAAAGCATTTGTTGTACAGATAATTACTTACTAAATGCCCTGCTCTCTTTTTATTTTTTGACATATAATTGTACAAATGTATGGGGCACATATATTTCAATACATGCATAAAGTGTGCAATGATCAAATAAGTGAAATTAGAATATCTGCCAACACAAATATTTGTCATTTCTTTGTGTTGAGAACATTCCAAATCTTCTCTTCAAGCTATTTTGAAATATACAATAAATTATTGTTAACTATTGTCACTCTACTTTGCTATCAAACACTAGAACTTATTCCTTCTACCTAACTGCATTTTTCTACACATTAACCACCCTCTCTTTATCCTCTCCTCCCTACTAACTTTCTCAGCCTCTAGTAACCATTATACTACTCTCTACCTTCATGAGGTGAACGTTTTTAGCTCCCACATATGAGTGAGAATATACAATACTTGTATTTCTGTGTCTGACTTCTTTTACTTAATATAATGTCCTCCAGTTAGATCCATGAACTGCAAATGACAGAATTCCATTCTTTTTATCACTGAATAATATTCCATGTGAATACATACTACATTTTTTAGTCCATTCATCTGTTGATCAACACTTAGGATGCTTTCATATCTTGGCTATTGTGAATAGTGATGCAATAAACATGACAGTGAAGATCTTCTTTTTCTTTTCTTTTCTTTTCTTTTTTTTTTTTTTTTTTTTTTTTGTGATGGAGTCTCCCTCTGTCTCCCAGGTTGGAGTGCAGTGGTGTAATCTTGGCTCACTGCAACCTCTGCCTCCCAGGTTCAAGCGATTCTCCTGCCTCAGTCTCCCAAGTAGCTGGGATTAGAGGTGCCTGCCACAATGCCCAGCTAATTTTCATATTTTTAGTAGAGACGGGTTCCACCAAGTTGGCCAGGCTGTTCTTAAACTCCTGACCTCAAGTGATCCACCCACCTTGGCCTCACAAATTGCATGAGAGAGTAATGATCTTTCTTCAATATCTTGATTTCCTTTCTTGTTGATATATATACCCAGCAGTGGGATTTCTGGAACATATGCTAAACCTATTAGGTATTTGAGGAATCTCCATACTGTTTTCCATAATGGTTGTACTAATTAACATTCCCTAACATTTCCCTTTCTCTGCATCCTTACCAGCATTTGTTATTTTTTGTCTTTTTAACTAAAGTGAGATGATATCTCACTGAGGTTTGGATTTGCATTTCCCTGATGATTAGGGATATTGAGCATTTTTTATATACCTGTTGGCCATTTGTGTGTCTTCTTTGGTGAAATGTCTATTGAGATTATTTGCCCATTTTTAAATCAGAGTGTTTTATTTTTGGCTATTGAATTGAGTTCTTTATTTATTCTAGTTATTAATCCCATCAGATAGTTTGCAACTACTTTCTCTCATTGTGTAGGTTGTCTCCATAAGACTGATTGTTTCCATTTCTGTGCAGAAGCTTTTCAGCTAGATGAAATTCCATTTGTCAATTTTTGCATGAGTTGCCTGTGCATCCCTAGGATGAATTCCACTTAATAGTGAGGAATAATCTTCCTAATGTATTGTTGAATTTGCTTTGCTAGTATTTTGTGGAGAATTTTTGCATCTATATTTCTCTGGAATATGTTTTCTTCTTCTGTTGTGTCATTGTCTGGTTTGAGTATCAGATTAATGCTGACTTCATAGAATGTCTTTGGAAATATTCTGTCCTTTTCGATTTTTTGAAATAGTTTGAGTAGAGTTGGTATTAGTTCTTCTTTAAATATTTTCTAGAATTTAGCACTAAAGTCATCGGGTCCTGGACTTTTCTCTTATGGGAGACTTTTTATTATGGCTTCAATCTTCTTACTTATTATTAGTCTGTCCATTATTATTGGACTGTCCAGGTTTTCTATGTCTTCATGGTTTAATCTTGTTGGTTGTATGCATCCAGAAATTAACCCATTTCATCTAAATTTTCCAATTTGTTAACATATAGTTGTTCATAATAGTCTCTAATGATCCTTTGTATTCTCTGGTATCAGTTGTAATGCCTTCTTTTTGTCTCTGGTATTATTTATTTAGATCTTCTCACTTTTTTACTTTGTCTAGCTAAAGGTTTCTTAATTTTATCTTTTAAAAACACCAACTTTTTCTTTCATTAATTTTTATAATTTTAAGCCTCAATTTTGTTTATTTTTGCTCTGATCTTTATTATGTCTTTCTTTCTAATAATTTGGGGTTTCATTTATTCTTGTCTTTCTAGTTCTTGTAGCTGCATCACTATGTTAATTATATGAAGTCTTTCTACCTTTTTAATGTAGGTGTTTATTGCTATAAACTTCCCACCTAGAAATACTTTTGCTAAGAACAAACCTGGAGGCAACACGCTACCTGACTTCAAACTATACTACAAGGCTACAGTAACCAAAACAGCATGGTACTGGTACCAAAACAGACATATAGACCAATGGAACAGAACAGAGTCCTCAGAAATAATACCACACATCTACAGCCATCTGATCTTTGACAAACCTGACAAAAACAAGCAATGGGGAAAGGATTCCCTATTTAATAAATGGTGCTGGGAAAATTGGCTAGCCATAAGTAGAAAGCTGAAACTGGATCCTTTCCTTACTCCTTATATGAAAATTAATTCAAGATAGATTAGAGACTTAAATGTTAGACCTAAAACCATAAAAACCTTAGAAGAAAACTGAGGTAATACCATTCAGGACATAGGCATGGGAAAGGACTTCATGTCTAAAACACCAAAAGCAATGGTAACAAAAGCCAAAATTGACAAATGAGATCTAATTAAACTAAAGAGCTTCTGCACAGCAAAATAAACCACCATCAGAGTGAACAGACAACCTACAGAATGGGAGAACATTTTTGCAATCTACTCATCTCACAAAAGGCTAATATCCAGAACCTACAAAGAACTCAAAAAAATTTACAAGAAAAAAGCAAACAACCCCATCAAAAAGTAGGCAAAGGATATGAACAGACAGTTCTCAAAAGAAGACATACATACAGCCTACAGACACATGAAAAAATGCTCATCACCACTGGCCATCAGAGAAATGCAAATCAAAACCACAATGAGATACCATCTCGCACCAGTTAGAATGGCGATCATTAAAAAGTCAGGAAACAACAGGTGCTGGAGAGGATGTGGAGAAATAGGAACACTTTTACATTGTTGGTGGGATTGTAAACTAGTTCAACCATTATGGAAAACAGTATGGCAATTCCTCAAGGATCTAGAACTAGAACTACCATTTGACCCAGCCATCCCATTACTGGGTATACACCCAAAGGATTATAAATCATGCTGCTATAAAGACACATGCACACATATGTTTATTGCGGCACTATTCACAATAGCAAAGACTTGGAATCAACCCAAATGTCCATCAGTGACAGATTGGATTAAGAAAATGGCACATATACACCATGGAATACTATGCAGCCATAAAAAAGGATGCGTTTGTGTCCTTTGTAGGGACATGGATGCAGCTGGAAACCATCATTCTCAGCAAACTATCGCAAGAACAGAAAACCAAACACCGCATGTTCTCACTCATAGGTGGGAACTGAACAATGAGATCACTTGGACTCTGGAAGGGGAATATCACATACCAGGGCCTGTTTGGGGGGTCGGGGGGGAAAGGATAGCATTAGGAGATATACCTAATGTAAATGACGAGCTAATGGGTGCAGCACACCAACATGGCACATGTATACATATGTAACAAACCTGCACATTGTGCACATGCACCCTAGAACATAAAGTCTAATTAAAAAAAAAAAAAAATATATATATATATATATATACACACACACACACAGTAAAAAAAAAAAGATAGTTCAGTTCTGATGTATAATTTCCTCAGCTTTTACTTGTCTGAAAAAGTCATATCTCCCCTTCATGTTCAAAGGATAGCTTTCCTGGGTACAGTATTCTTGGCAGGTTTTTTTCTTTAGCACTCTGAATATAGCATTCCACTCTCTCCTGGCATGAAGTTTCTCCTCAGAAAAATGCTGAAACCTGTATTGGGACTCCATTGAATGTGATATGTTTCTTTTCTCTTGATGATTTGAGTATACTTTCTTTTTCTTTGATTTTTGAAAGCTTGATAATTATATGTTTTGAAAAATTCCTCTTTGGATTGAATTTGATTCATAACCTCTGAGCTTCCTCTACCTCTATTGTGTCATTTTTCTCCAGATTTGGAAAATTTTCAGCCATTATGTCCTTAAACAAGCTTTCTAGGCCTTGTTCTCTCTTGTCTCTTTTAGAAATTCCTATATGTGCAGGATAGTGTCCCATAAATATCATAGGTCTTCTTTACATTTTTTATTCTTTTTGCTTTTTTGATTGGGTAATTTCATATGTTCTGTCTTAAAGCATGCTAATTATTTCCTCTGATCAAATCTATTGCTGAAAGTTTCTAATTAGCTTTTCAGCTAATTAGTTCAGCCATTATGTTCTTTATTACTAGGATTTCTATTTGGTTTTTCAAAAATTATTTCTATTTCTTTGTCAAATCTCTTATTTTGTTCTTGAATTACATTCCATTTTGTTTGTTTGTTTTCTATCCATATTTTCTCTTGATTCCTTGACCTTCTTTAGGAAGATTATTCTGAATTCTCTGTCTGACATTTCATAGATCTTCAATTCTTCTGGGCCCGTTGTTGGAGCTTTGCTGGTTTCTTCTGGTGGTATCATATTTCCCTGAGTTTTCATAATCCTTGCACCTTAGGATTGACACCTATGTATTTGAGGCAATGGCCATCTTTTCCAGTTTTTGCAGGTGTTTCTTTAATGGTGTTAGACCTTTACTACTCATTACAGGAACTTAAATCCTGGCCTGTTGTTTCTTCCCATTCTAGGGAGAACACATAGTAAGTACCAGAATTAAAACTCTGCCCTGGAACTAACTCATTCCCCTGTCATTGTTTCCCAGTGTGAGGAAGACAAAGTCAGCACCAGAAGTAAGACATTGCCCTGAATCCATATTGCTGTCCTGCCAGTGTTTCCCAGTCTGGTGAGGACAAGTAAGAACCAGAACTTAATCCTGACCATTTGTTTATTTCCAGGCCAGGCAAAGGATCCAAGCATGCACCTGAGTTTTGTATTATAGAAAACACAGCGGCCAGGCGCCGTGGCTCACGCCTGTAATCCCAGCACTTTGGGAGGCTGAGGGGAGCAGATCACAAGGTCAGGAGATAGAGACCATCTTGGCATGGTGAAACTCCATCTCTACTAAAATATACAAAAAATTAGCCAGGCATGGTGGCGGGCGCCTGTAGTCCCAGTTACTAGGGAGACTGAGGCAGGAGAATGGCGAGTACCCTGGAGGTGGAGCTTGTAGTTAGTCGAGATTGTGCCACTGCACTCCAGCCTGGGCAACAGAGTGACCCTCTGGAAAAAAAAGAAAAAAAAAAAAAAGAAAGAGAGAGAGAAGGAAGGAGGGAAGGAGGGAAGGAGGGAAAGAAAGAAAGAAAAGAAAAAGAAAGAAAGAAAGAAAGAAAGAGAGAGAGAGAAAGAAAGAAAGAAAAAAGAAAGAGAGAGAGAGAGAAAGAAAGAAAGAAGGAAGGAAGGAAGGAAGGAAGGAAGGAAGGAAGGAAGGAAGGAAGGAAGGAAGGAAGGAAGGGAGAAAAAAGGAAGGGGAGAACGGGGGAAGGGGGGAAGGGAAAACACAGCAAGGAATTTGAGACTTCCCATGGACTGGGCTCCCTATAGCACTATGGCACCAAACAGACTCTTCACTGTGGCATCCCTGCTGACTAGAGCAAAGAGTAACTGCCAAGACCTCCATACCAGTCACTGTGGTCAGTGCCCTGTTTTTTGCCAATTCGCCACAGGTGGCTCAGCCATCCTGTCATTTCCAATTGTTCCCATGTGAGTGGATGGTAGTGGGCTTCCAGCAAAGATTCTCAGACTTGTGGGCAGTGAACATCCACCTCCAATTCTCTCCTCCCACCTCAGAAACCATGGATCTAAAGAAGTTCTCTGTAAGTGACATTGTCCTTGCTTAGGGTAGGGGGTCTCACAGTCTGCAATGACCATTTATTTATGTTACCAGACATGGCTTCTCTTGATTCTGTAGGCCCAGGGAGTTTCTCCACTTCTTCCCTGAGTTCACTAGATTTCCTGTCTTTGGAAAGACTAAAATCATCTGAACATCTGATTACTGATATACTGTTATTAAACTTTCAGTGTATTATCCCCATTTCCTAAAGAAAAGTAAAAGCTGAAATCTAGATTTTTTACAAACATTGTTCCGTCTTTAGTAGTTTCTAACGTATGTGAAAACTGCTGCCTACAGAAAAAACGCTACACAGGGGGTTTTGAGGTTTGCTGTATTTGTGAAGAATTCAGGACAAAAAGAAATAATTTTTAGGTGACTGAAAAATGGTGTGCCTAAGGAAGAAAAAAAAGTAGGGATGTAAATCTTTTTATTTCTTTGTCATAGTCTACTCAAATTCTCATACATAAACCCCTATTTCCACCTGGTGGTTTCCCACAATGTGGAAAGTGATTATTGGGATTTCCCATGTTAACTGAATATTACTACACTTGAAATGAATCACAGTAACATGCAGAGATGATAAAATATAAGCTATTTATGTGAGACATGAAGCTCATCTGTATTGTTTACAATTTATTAAATATGATAAAAATTTAAAATATGTCCAACTACAAAAATAAACCCATAATGTTGACATTCACTTTATTTCAACCAAGAATATAAATTTTGTTTTCTAAAGATCTGAACCTGATTTTGTAGTATGTTGTCATGGCCTGTGGATATGTGGCATGGGTTTCAACTAGCAGGCAGAAAACTATTAATGAGAACACTAATATGACAAAATATGTAAATAGATGCCCCATAAAGAAGGTTTCCTGGCCAAAAAAAAAGTTTACAGTGTTCAATATATATACTTCTTAGAGGTAAAATATATACCCATTCACTTTTAAAGATGCTAATGGTAATAAAACGATTTAACTTTTTTGTGTGTGCCTTGCCCTTCTTTTTCTTTATTATATTTTGTTGTTAATTCCAAAAGCCTGGTTTTCTGTTTTATTTCTTTTTCAACTTTTACTTTAGAATTGGGGGTGCATATGCAGGTCTGTTACATGGGTAAATTGCAAGTCACCAGGATTTAGTGTACAAAAAAATTCATTATCTAGGTTATAAGCATAGTGCCTGACAGGTAGTTCATCAAACCTCACTCTTCTGCCACCCGCCACCTGAAGTAGTGGGCCCCCGTGGCTATTATTCCCTTCTTTGTATGCATTTGTAATTAATGTTTAGCTCTTGCATATAAGTGAAAACATGAAGTATTTAGTTTTCTGTTTCTGTGTTAATTTGGTTAGGATAATGACATCCCACTGCACACCAGTTGCTGCATTTGACATAATTTTGTTCTTTTATGGCTGCATAGTATTCCATGGTGTATATGTACCACATTTGCTTTATCCATCCACCATTGATGGGCATCTAGGTTAATTCCATGTCTTTGCTATTATAAATAGCACTACAACAAACATACAAATACATATGTCTTTTTGGTAGAATGGTTTGTATTCCTTTGGGGTATATACCCCGTAATGGCATTGCTGGGTTGAATGGTAGTTGTTTTAAGTTCTTTGAGAAATCTCCAAACAACTTTCCATGGCGGCTGAACTAATTTATATTCACACTAACAATCTATAAGAATTCCCTTTCCTCTTCAACCTTACTAAAATCTGTTATTTTCTAACTATTTAACAATAGCTATTCTGACTGGTTTGAGATGGCATCTCATTGTGGTTTTGAAATGAGTTTCTATTGGGAGAACCCCCCCACTGATAGTTAATGTGGGTTATTTTCTATTTCCCTAAGCATCTCAGCTGGTTTGAGAAATAAAAGGAAAGAGTACAAAAGAGAGAAATTTTAAAGCTGGGTGCTGGGGGAGACATCACATGTCGGCAGGTTCTGTGATGCTCTCCGAGCCGTAAAACCAGCAAGTTTTTATTAGTGATTTTCAAAAGGGGAGGGAGTGCACGAATAGGGTGTGGGTCACAGAGATCACATACTTCACCAGGTGATAAAATATCACAAAGCAAATGGAGGCAGGGTGAGATCACAGGACCACAGGATGGGGCAAAATTAAAATTGCTAATGAAGTTTCGGGCACACATTGTCATTGATAACATCTTATCAGGAGACAGGGTTTGAGAGCAGACAACCTGTCTGACCAAAATCTGTTAGGCAGGAACTTCCTCATCCTAATAAGCCTAGGAGCACTACAGGAGGCATGGACTTATTTCATCCCTTCGGCTTTGACCATAAAAGATGGTTGCCCCCAGGGGGCTGTTTATAGACCCACTTTCAGGGCACATTCTCTTTCTCAGGGATGTTCCTTACTGAGAAAAAGAATTCAGCAATATTTCTCCTGCTTGCCTTTGAAAGAAGAGAAATATGGCTCTGTTCCATCTGGCTCACCAGCAGTCAGAGTCCAACGTCCTATCTCCCTTGTTCCCTGAACATTGCTGTTATCCTGTTCTTTTTTCAAGGTGTCCAGATTTCATATTGTTCTAACACACATGCTCTGCAAACAATTTTTGCAGTTAACGCAGTTATCACAGGATCCTGAGGCAACATACATCCTCCTCAGCTTACGAAGATGACGGGATTAAGAGATTAAAGACAGGCATAGGAAATCTCAAGGGTATTGATTGGGGAACTAATAAGTGTTCATGAAATCTTCACAATTTATGTTCTTCTGCCATGGCTTCAGCCAGTACCTCCGTTTGGGGTCCCTGACTTCCCGCAACACGTTTCTATGATGATTAGTATTAATAAACGTTTTTTCATGTGCTTGTTGTCCATAAGTATGTTTTCCTTTAAGAAGTGACTGTTCATGTTCTTTGCCCATTTTTTATTATGTTGTCTGTTTCTTGCTTGTTGATTTGTTCAAGTTCTTTATAGATCCTGGCTATTAGACCTCTGTTGAATGCACAGTTTGCAAATATTTTCTACCATTTTGTAGGATATCTGCCTTCTATGGGTCTTTTTATTGTGCAGAAGCTTTTTAATTTAACTAAGTCCCTTTTGTCTATTTTTTTCTTTTTGTTGCAATTGTTTTTGAAGACTTCATCATGAAATCTTTCCAGAGCTGATGTCCAGAATGATATGTGTTAGATTTTCTCCTAGAAGTTTTATAGTTTTAGATCTTAAATATAAGTCTTCAACCCATCTTGAGTTGATTCTTCTATATGGTGAAAGGAAGGGGTCCAGTTTCAATCTTCTGTGTATGACTGGCCAGTTATACCAGAACCATTTATTGAATAGGAAGTACTTTCCCCATTGTTATTATTGTTGACCCTCTCAAAGATCAGATGACTGTAGGTATGTGGATTTATTTCTAGATTCTCTAACTTGTTCCATTGGTCTATCTGTTTTCCTGCAAGTCCCATGTTGTTTTGGTTACTGTGGATCTGTAGTATAGTTTGAAGTCAGAGAGTATGATGCTTCCAGCTGTGTTCTTTTGGCTTAGGATTCCTTTGGCTATTCAAACTCTTTTATGTTTAATATGAATTTTTGAATACCTTTTTCTAATTCTTTGAAAAATGTCATTGCTAATTTGATAGGAATAGCATTGAATCGGTATGCTCCTTTGATCATATGGCCATTTTAACAATACTGATTCTTCCTATCCATGAGCATGGAATAATTTTCAATTTGTTTGTGTCTTCTCTGAATTCTTTCAGCAGTGTTCTCATTGCAGAGATTTTTCACCTCCCTGATTAGCTACATTCCTATATATTTTATTCTTTTGTGGCTATTGTAAATGGGCTTGTGTTCTTGATTGGCTCTCAGCTTAGATGATAGTGGTATATAGAAATGCTACTAATTCCTGTACATTGATTTTGAATCCTGAAATTTTACTGAAGTTGTTTATCAGTTCTAGGATCTTCTTGGCAGAGACTATAGGGTTGTCTGGGTATAGAATCATATCATCTGTGAAAAGAGATAGTTCGACTTCCTATCTGAATGTCTTTTATTTATTTTTCTTGCCTGGTTGTTCCGGCTAGGACTTTCGGTACTATATTAAATAGGAGTGCTGAGAATGGGGATCCTTGTCTTGTTCCAGTTCTCAGAGGGAATGTTTCCACCTTTTGCCCATTGAGTATGATGTTGGCTGTGGGTTTGCCATAGATGTTCTTATTTTGAGGTATGTTCCTTTGATGCCTATTTGTTGAGGGGTTTTGACATGAGGAGATTTTCAATTTTATCAAAAGCTTTTACTGGTGAGATGCTCATGTGGTTTTTGGTTTTAGTTCTGTTTATGTGATGAATCAAATTTATTGATTTCCATATGTTGAATCAACCTTGCATCCCAGGGATAAAGCCTACTTGATTGTGGTGGATTTGAATTTTGATGTGCTGCTGGATTCAGTTTGCTAGTATTTGGTTGAGGATTTTTGCAGCTATGTTTGCCTGGGATATTGGCCTGTAATTGGTTTGTTTTTTTTTTTTTTCATTGTGTCTCTGACAGGTTTTGGTATCAGAATGATGCTGCCCTCATAGAATTAGTTAGAGAGGAGTCCTTCTCCTTGCTTCTTTGGAATAGTTTCAATAGGATTTGTACCAGATCTGCTTTATACATCTGTTAGAATTCAGCTGTGAATCCATTTCATCTTGGACTTTTTCTGGTTAGTAGGTATTTTACTACTGATTGAATGTCAGAATTCATTATTGGTCTCTTCAGGGTTTCAATTTCTTCCTGGTTCAATCTCTTCCTGGTTCAATCTTGGGACACTTTATGTTTCTAGGAGTTTATCCATTAATTCTAGGTTCTCTAGTTTCTGTGAATAGAGGTATTCATAATAGTTTCTGAGGATTTTCTGTATTCCTTTGGGGTCAGTGGTAATGTCTCCTTTGTCATTTCTGGTTGTGTTTACTTGGATCTTCTCTCTTTTTTTCTTTATTATTCTAGCTAGCAGTTTATCAATCTTATTTATTCTTTCAAAGAACAAATTTTTTGTTTCATCTATATTTTGTATAAATTTTCATGTCTCAATTTTGTTATATTCAGTTCTGATTTTTATTTCTCTTCTCCTGCTAGCTTTAGCATTAGTTTGCATTTGTTTTCTCTAGTTTCTCTAAGTATAATGTTAGATTCTTAATTTGAGACTTTTGTAACTTGTTAACATGGGCATTTAGCACTATAAACTTCCCTCTTAACACTGCTTTAGCTGTGTCCCAGAGATTCTGGTATATCTTTTTTTCATTAGTTTTAAAGAATTGTTTGATTTCTGCCTTAATTTCATTCTTTACCCAATAACAATTTGGGAGCACATTACTTAATTTCCATATAATTGTATTGTTTTCAGAGATCTTCTTGATATTAATTTCCATTGTTATTTCACTGTGGTCTGATAGTGTGGTTGGTATGATTTCATTTTTTTTTTTTTTTAATTTGTAGAGAATGGCTTTATGGCTGAGCATGTGGTCAATTTTGAGTATGTTTCATGTGTCAATAAAAATAATGTACAGTCTGTTGTTGTTGGGTGGAGTATTCTGTAGATGTCTGTTAGGACCTCTGGTCAAGCCTTGAGTTTAGGTCCTGAATGTCTTTGTTGGTTTTCTCAATGATCTCTCCAATACTGTCAATGAGGTATTGAAGCCTCCCACTACTATTTTGTAGTTATCTAAGTGTCTTCATAGACCTGTAATAACTTGTTTTGTGAAACAGAGTGCTCCAGTGTTTGGTGCCTATATATTTAGGGTAGTTAAGTCTTCTTGTTGAATTGAACCCTTATCATTGTGCCCTTTGTCCTCTTTGATCAATGTTAAAGTCTTTTGTGTGAAATAATAATAGCACCTCTGTTCTTTTCTGTTTTATGTTTGTTTAGTAAATCCTTTTCCATCCTTTACCTTGAGCTATGGGTGTCACTGCATGTGAGATGAGTCTCTTAAAGACAGCATACAGTTGGGTCTTGCTTCTTTATCCAATTTACCACTCTTTGTGTTTTATTGGGGAATTTAGCCCATTTACCTTCAAGGTTATATTAATATATGAGGATTCGATCTTGTCATCATGTTAGCTAGTTGTTATGTAGACTTGATTGTGTAATTTCTTTATAGTCTCAATGGGCTATGTTATTATGTGTCTTTTTGTAATGGCAAATACTAATCTTCTGTTTCCATGTTTAGCACTCCCTTAAAGACCTCTTGTAAGGTTTGTAAAAAGTTTTAGCATTTGCTTGTCTAAAAAGGATTTTATTTCTCCTTTGCTTATGAAGCTTAGTTTGGCTGGATATAAAATTCTTGGTTGACAAACACCTCATGTTCTCACTCATAAGTGGGAGTTGAACAATGAGAACACATGGACACAGGGGTGGGGGTCATCACACACCAGGACCTGTCAGGGGGTTGAGGGTTGCAGGAGGGATAGCATTAGGAGGAATACCTAATGTAGATGATGGGTTGACGGGTGCAGCAAACCCCCATGGCATGCATATACCTATATAACAAACCTGCACATTCTGCACATGTACCCCAGAACTTAAAGTATAATAAAAAAAATTATTGGTTGAAATTTCTTCTCCTTGCGCATGCTGAATATAGGCCTCCAATCTTTTCTGTCTTGTAAGGTTTCACTGAAGGGCACACTATTAACCTGATGTGGTTCCCTTTGTATTGCCAAAAGAGCATACCAAGAGCCTGTTCCATGGTGCACCCATACTTCTTTCTGGCAATGGCAATGTGTTCATCCAGCTTTGCTTCTGACTCATTTTGATTTGGTGACCAGACCAACATGCCAAGACTGTCCCAGTTTTGGCTGCATCTTGCCAATTTGGTGGAGTTGAAGTCAGTCACCACCACCTGGTACTGTGGTCTACCCCTCATGCCACCATCACTGTGCTCCCCATTGCTGGACAAGCCCAAATGATCTGCCTTCATCCCAGGAGGTTCTGCTGACATTGCCATTGAGTTCCCCGCCTGAAAAATTTTTATTCTGGCTATTACTGGGAGCAGAGGCAGTTGAGGCAGCAGCAGCTGAGGTGGAGATGATGTCAGTGGACAAAGATGTGGGCACAGCATGGGTGGCCAAGGTGGTGGCCAATGTAGCTGTGTTGTTCTTCCCTCTCCACTTCTCTGAGACCTCAAGGCCCTTCTCCACCATGACTGGCATTGCAGGGGTAAAAGCACTGGGGACCCACAGATCCTGAGGATGGGATCCTGAGCCAGGAGGAGGGAATGTGGGTGGACACGGGGTGGGTGTGGGGGCTTTTAGGCAAAGTAGGAGCCCACAGGTGCAAGTTAGAGCTGGGGCAGGCCCAGATGAGCAGAGCAGAGCACAGTTGCTTCAATCTCCCAGTGCCAAACTGAGCAATTTTGCTCTTATGACCACTTTCACTTCATTAGTATTCTTTTAACTTTAACCCACTAGTTAATGGAAAAATTTAACCATCAATCCATTTTCTCACAAATCACCTTTTAGCCTCTCATATGACCCTAGCATTCATCCATAGGCTTTAAGAAATACTGGCTTTAAGAAGCACTAGCTTCTACTGTAGTCATGATTTTCCTAGTTTGACATAAAAACTATTATTCACATCCTTTCTTAAAATACATAAATAAATAAAAGGCAAAAATGAGCTCTTCATTGAATCAACTGAATCAAAATTTATGTAGTTCAATAAAGTTTAAATCATTCCTAAAGGCTAGGACACTTGAGTAATAATACATAAGCCTAAACTATTAAATCACAGCATAAATTCAGCATGGATATTATTTCCAAATATAATTAAATTATATCTACATCACTGAATTATTCTGTTAAAAATATTTTAATTCTTTTTCTTTTTTCGTAGAGACAATGTCTCTCTGTATTGCCTAGGCTGGTCTCAAACTCCTAGCTTCAAGTGATCCTCCTGTCTCAGCTACCAAAAGTGTTATGATTACAGGCCTGAACCATCAGGCCTGTCTAGATATTCTAATTTTAATTCAATGTACACACTCCTAGGTAATGATTCCTAAACTTGGTGTTTATTGGAATTACCTAGGGTATTTATTTTAAAATGAAATTTCCTGAGATCCATATCAAAGATGCTGAATCAGAATTATTGGGTGTAAGATGTAAGACTGTACATTTTTAGCAAACATCTTAGGTAACACAAAAAAATTCCGTCTCTAAAACTTTATTATTTCAGGTGATTACCAGTATGAGAGGATTTCTCTACCACAGTTCCAGAATGCCTAAGTTCACCTGCTTATGCTGGTTAGGCTCAGAAAGTCTAGATAAGT
This sequence comes from Macaca mulatta, assembly GCF_049350105.2. Classification (NCBI taxonomy): domain Eukaryota; kingdom Metazoa; phylum Chordata; class Mammalia; order Primates; family Cercopithecidae; genus Macaca; species Macaca mulatta. The sequence goes on from NC_133419.1 coordinate 85,898,568, forward strand.
CCTGGTGCTCTACACTAGAATAAAATACCTTTTGTCTAGCATTTCTGCTTCTTTCACAATGACAAAACTGCCTTAAAACCCCTTTCTCAAATACCCCATTGTTAAGTGAAGCATCGGTATACTGAAAAAACAAAAACACTGCCGAATGTAACCAGGCAGATTTTCAAAGGAACAAATTAGAACATCTAGAAATATTACATGTAATCATTAAAGTTAAAAATTCATTGGACTAGTTAAACAGAAGATTGTACATAGCTGCAGAAATAGTTAATAATGTGGAAGACAGCGCTAATATAAAAACTTACCCAGAATGCAGCTCAGAGTAACAAAGTAATAAGAAATACAACAGGGAGACAAGAAAGGTATAGTATATTCAACTATCTAAAGGAAAGAAGAGCAAGAATAAAGGAGAGGCAATATTTAAAGAGTTAATAGTAGAGAATGTTTTCCATAAATGCATCTTAAATGAAAATTATATTTTATTGTTAACTCTAGGGAAAAAAAGGGAAATCCATAAGGAGTATTCTGTAAGACAACAAATAGTAGCAACCAAGTAACACAAGAAAAACATAAATCAAAAGAATCTAACAATAAATTAAAAGGGAATCCATTTGGCCTCAGTACTTGGAACAGCATTTAAGTACAAATCATTTTGTCTCCAGCTTTACAGTATTCAATTATGATAATGTTTTCACAGTTACTTAAATCAGTCTTTTCTTTCCCACCCACTTCACCCACTTCAGTGTGGTTAAGTCATTCATCTGTAATACAATTAGTTTCATTTCTTAGTATTCATATTCCATTGTGGGTTCAATCTATACCCTGGTTAGTTTTGTTTAGTTTGGGGGTGTGCGAAGGGTATCTGAAATACTACTATGGTAATATTTCCATATTACCAGATTATTTGAAAAGATGCACTCAGATAAGTTTATCACACCCTGCTACCTAAAGCCCATTGCATCACTTCCTTCCATCCCTTTCCCACCCACCCTCTGTGTATAACAAATTTATCTAGTTTCAGATTCATCCTACCTGTATTTCCTTCACACAAATAAGCAGACATCTGTGTATTTTTAGATCCCCTTATTTCTTACATAAAGAGTAGAATCTTATATTTTTCTTTTGAGCTTTGCTTTTTTTATTTGACAGTGTGTTCTGAAAATGATACCACATCAGTCTTTAGAGATCTTCCCTATTCTTTTTTAAGAGATGTACAGTACGCCATGTGGACTTGCCATAGCTTATTTAGCTGCTCTCCTATATATGAACATGTAAGTTGTTTGCAATTTTTTATAATTAGAAACCATGCTATAATAAATAATCTTCTGCATATATATTTTTGCTTTATTGGAGTTATCCCTTTAGGATACATTGCTACAAGAAGGATTACTGGACTGAAAAGTAAATGCACCTGTAATTTTTGGTATTTTTTTGGTAATTTTTGGTAAATGCACCTGTAATTGACTGAGTATTGTCAATTTTCCCTCCAGAAGGGTTATATCAATTTGCATTCACATCAGCAATGTATGAAAATTTCTGTTTATGTACAGTCTTGCAAATAGAATGTGTTATTTTTTATAAGGGAAAAAATGGTGTCTCAGGGCTGTTTACATTTGTATTTCTCGAAATGAAACTGAATTTGAGCATTTGTTCATATATTTCTGTGCCATTTTTATTTCTTGTGAATTGTCTGTTCTTATATTTCTCAAAAAAATTGTATTGGCTTTTCAGTCATTTGTCCCTCAGTCTTTAATGGTTCTTTATATACTAAGAATATTAGCCCTTTGTGGGCTAATATCCAGAGTCTACAAAGAACTCAAACAAATTTACAAGAAAAAAACAACCCCATCAAAAAGTGGGCAAAGGATACGAACAGACACTTCTCAGAAGAAGACATCTATGAAACCAACAGACACATGAAAAAATGCTCATCATCACTGGTCATCAGAGAAATGCAAATCAAAACCACAATGAGATACCACTTCATGCCAGTTAGAATGACAATCATTAAAAAGTCAGGAGACAACAAATGCTGGAGGGGATGTGGAGAAATAGGAATGCTTTTACACTGTTGGTGCCAGTGTAAACTAGTTCAATCATTGTGGAAGACAGTATGGCGATTCCTCAAGGATCTAGAACTGGAAATACCATTTGACCCAGCCATCCCATTACTGGGTATATACCCAAAGGATTATAAATCATGCCGCTATAAGGACACACGCACACATATGTTTATTGTGGCACTATTCACAGTAGCAAAGACTTGGAACCAACTCAAATGTCCATCAGTGACAGACTAGATTAAGAAAATGTGGCACATATACACCATGGAATACTATGCAGCTATAAAAAAAGATGAGTTCATGTCCTTTACAGGGACATGGATAAAGCTGGAAAACATCATTCTCAGCGAACTATCACAAGGACAGAAAACCAAACACCACATGTTTTCATTCATAGGTGGGAATTGAACAATGAAATCACTTGGACACAGGGTGGGGAACATCATACACCTGAGCCTGTTGAGGGGTGGGGGACTGGGGGAGGGATAGCATTAGGAGAAATACTTAATGTAAATGATGAGTTGATGGGTGCAGCAAACCAACATGGCACATGTATACATATGTATCAAAACTGCACATTGTGCATATGTACCCTAGAACTTAAAGTATAATGATTTTTAAAAAGGTAAAAAAAAAAAAAAAAAAAAAAAAAAAAGAATATTAGCCCTTTGTCTGTGGTACAGGTTGTGAGTGTTTTATTTACGTGTCAGATGTCCTTAATTTTGTTTATGGTGTTAGTTGTCATGCAATTGGTAGTCGAATTTATGAATCTTTTCTTTCATTTTCTCTAGAATTTGAGTCATAGTAGAAAGCATTTCCCTAGATCAAGATGAAAGAGGAATTCGTGTACATTTCATTGTTTTACTTATAGAATTTCATTTCTTATATTTAGATCCCAATTTGGAGTTAACTTTTGTGTATGATGTGAGATATGGATCTAATTTTATGTTTTTCAAATTGTTACACAGTTATCTCAGAACCATTTATTAATGGTTGACTGAATTATACTTGACTGAATTCTTTTCTTGTTGAATTAGTTTTATCATTGATTCTCTGGAGTAGGAGGTATGAAAATTTTGTGGGGGGTTTTTTGTTTGTTTGAGATTGAGTCTCGCTCTGTCACCCAGGCTGGAGAGCAGTGGCAAGATCTCAGTTCACTACAAGCTCCACCTCCTGGGTTCACGCCATTGTCCTGCCTCAGCCTCCTGAGTAGCTGGGACTACAGGCACCTGCCAATACTCCTGGCTAATTTTTTTTTGTATCTTTAGTAGAGACACGGTTTCACCATGTTAGCCAGGATGGTCTCGATCTCCTGACCTCATGATCCACCCGCCTTGGCCTCCCAAAGTGCCGGGATTACAGGCGTGAGCCACCGCACCCAGCTGAGGTATGAAAATGTTATGTAACAGTGCATCATATGTGAGTAAAGACAGTTTTATTGCTTCACCCGTTCTTGTGCCTCCAATTGATTTATCTTGCCTAATTGTATTGGCTGATTAATCTAGTACAATGTTTAATAGTAGTGAAGATAGTTGGCATCCATACCTTAGTCCTGATCTTAATAAAACTGCCACTAGTGTTTCCTGATTTTAAAACATACTTGTTTTAGGACAAAAGTACAATCATGCATCATTTAACAATGAGGATACATTCTGAGAAATGTGTCATTAGGTGATTTCATCATTGTATAAAAATCATAGAGTGTGCTTACACAAACCTAGATGACAAAGCCTGCTATACACTCACACTATATGGTGTAGTTTATTGCTCCTAGTCTACAAACCTGTACAGCATGTTATTGTACTGAATACTGTAGGCAATTATAGCACAATTATAAGTATTTATGTATCTATAAATACAAAAGATACAATAAACATATGGCATAAAAGATAACAAATGAGATATCTGTATAAGGCACTCACCAGGAATGGAGCTTGTGGGACTCTGATGAGTCAATGAGTGCATGCGAAGGCCTAGGACATTACTATACACCACTGAAGACATTATAAACACTGTAAACTTTAGTTACACTAAATTTATATTTAAAATATTTTTCTTTCTTCAATAATAAATTAGCATTAGCTTACTATAACTTTTTTGCTTTATCATCTTTCTAATTTTTTAATATTTTTATTCTGTTGTAATAATACTAGCTTAAAATGCAAACACATTGTAAAGTGACTTTAGACAAAACAACATATTTTCTTTCTTTATATCCTTGTTTGATAAGACTTTTTCTATCTTTTTTTTTTTTCACTTTTTAAACTTTTTGTTAAAAACTAAGAAACAAACACACATATTAGCCTAGGCCTATACGAGGTCAGGATCATCAATGTCACTGTCTTCCACCTGCATATTTTGCCCCACTGGAAGGTGTTCAGGGGCAATAACATACATGGAGCTGTCATCTGCTTTGATAATAATGCCTTCTTCTAGAATACCTTTCTGAAGGAACTGCCTGAGACCCTTTTCCAGGTAACTATGCTTTTATATAAGTCAAAGGGTACACTCTAAAAAATGACTAAAAGTTTAGTACAGTAAACACATAAACCAGTAACACATTCATTTATTATCATTATCAAGTATTATGTGCTGTGCATAATTGTATGTGCTAGACTTTTATACAACTGGCAGCACAGTAGGTTTGTTTATACCAGTATCACCACAAACACATGAGTAATGCATTGTACTATGACATAACAACAGCTACTATGTCACTAAATGACAGAAATTTTTCAGCTCCTTTATGATATTACGGGACCACCATCATGTAAGTACTCCGGCATCTAACAAAACATCACTAGACAGCACATGACTATTATATTTTTTATCATCTTGAGAAATTATTCCTATTTCCTTGAGTGTTTTCATTATAAATTGATGTAAGTTTTTATGAAAGGTTTGTTCAGGTTTGTTTATATGGAAAAATTATATTTTCCACCTAGATTTATTAATGTGGTATATAATAGTAATGGATTTCCTTGCATTCCTAGAATAAATCCCATTTGGTTCATAGTGTATTATTTTCTTAATATGGTATTAAATTCTGCTCGCTAATACTTTGTTTAGAATTTTTGCATCAATATTCATTAGAGATATAGAGCTATAGTTTTCTATCTTTGTGCTAGTTTTATCTGAATTAGGTGTCTGTGTTATATTTCCTTCCTTTTCAATGCTCTGCAATAATTTATAGAGCGTTGAAACTATCTGGTCTTTGAAAATTGAGTAGAATTCCTTTGTGAAACCATTTGGGCCTGGTGTTTTCTTTTTGCTTTTTTGTCAAGTAGTTCCTTAATAACTTTATCTCTTCTTCTATTAAAGCTGGTTAACTCTAACAGGGTCAGGCTTGATGATTTACACTTCTCTAGGAAATTTTCCCTTTCATCTAGATTTTCAAAATTGTCTGAGTCTGTCTCTGTAAGATGAGTCTGTTCTCTAAATCATAGGCCTAGTTATTTAAATGAGGGAGACTTCAAAATATCTTTCCTATACTCATGTTCTGATCTACCCAGGTAATTTTATAATATTTTCAGACTTAGGATGGATTTAATCTTCTAAGTAGTTGCTCTCTCTCTCTGACTCCCTCTTCAGTGTCCATCACTTGCCTCCTAGTGCTTTTTCTTGGGTGCCTTTGCTTCCAGCAAAGTGGGTGGCAGGGGTGGGATTTTGTGGGCCCCTGGTGCCAAAATTATTTTGCTTTCTCTTTTTACTCACAGTGTCTAAATAATAGCATTTGTAAGACAGAAAAGTAAATATACAGAATATATACATTGAAATAAACACCTTGTCTAATATTTTATATTAAAATAATTATTATATAACATATAATAAAGTAATACTTAATATGTGTATGTAAGGTATGTAATAAAGTAACAACATACATGTATAATATATGTAATATGTAGAAATATACTAACATATATGTATCTAATGGACTTTTTTAATCTACTATGACTGTGTCCTCAGTTGGCTCTCTAAAAAGTAGTTTCCCCTAAATTTCATGCTGTTTCATAATGTGAGTTTTTTAGTTACTGTTCTCTACCTTTATATATCAATAAATTTTCCTTTCCTCTAATATACAGTCTATATTCAAATTGCCCTAATTGTCCCAAAAATGTCATTTGAATGGCTTTGTCCAAATCAGTATAGAACCCAGGTTTATGTATTACATTTGGTTATAATGTCCATTAAGTGTTCTTTAAACCCAACACAATTCCATTATTCCCCATTTTTTCCCAGGAGACAGACTAGATGAAGAGACAAAACTAGTAGCCCTTCGGTGTGTCTTACCTCCTGAATTTGTCTAACTGCTACCATAGAGTGACACTGAGCTTGTGTACTCTCTCCCCTATATTTCCTCTTAGTTTATCCCTTCCTAAACTAGATGGTGAACGTTTAATGGTCCAGGATTGTGACCTGTTCATTTTTGTATTTCCAGATTTAATACTATGCCTGACTCATGGTCAAGTTTTAGTGTTTTCTTTTAAAAAATTAAGTATATATTGAATAAACCTATGAAAGAGCAGTCATTCCTAAAGTTAACAGCAAGCCTTGGCATTTTTCTCAGCTTACTATGACCTAAAAAGTTCACTTATATGTGCACACGTTCTCTCTCTCTCACACACACACATGCACACATGCACATATATACACATACACATACACACTAGAAAATATCATTTGAAAGTACAAAAAGAGAGTGATGATATATGGTTTTTGAGGAAGGCGGAACCTGATAGAGCAGCGAGGAAAACCTTCTGAAGTGGAATGATAATGACAGTGATTATATAGTGTAAATGTTGCTATTAGGTGGGGAACAGGGAGTGTTTTCATGGCAAATGGGCTTTGAGCATAAATGTTTCCAGAAATCATACATCATTTCAGCAAAGAAAATTAGGATACAGATGCAGAATGGAAGTAATAAGCCACTTTATCACAGATTTGAAAAGGCAAACGTGAAGGAAGTTAATTTTTAAAAATAATAATACCAGTAACTTATTTTATAAATATACCAGGCAGACTAGTAAGCACCCAAAATAATCATCTTGAGGCCTGATTCTAGTTCTCCCCCAATTGTGTGTTACTTTCAATAAAGCATTTTACTTCTTTGTGCCTCAGTCCATCTATAAAATGCAAATAATACTTGCTATTGTCTTAAGTAGACCTGTTGGATTCCTGAATCTGATCAGTCTCATCATCCAAGACAATGAAAGGAAGGTCTTCTTATGGGGCATCTTTGTCTTAGGCCCCAGTTCTTAGCTTCTGAGCTTCATCATTTCTATGAGACTTTCTCAGGTGACTCATAGAGATTGTCCCTAATTGCCATCTCAAAAACTCGAGGCTTAGTTTTGTTACAGGAATTAGAGGGCTCTTTAGAGCCTAATGACAGACAGAGGCAGAAATAAAGCCCAACATAAAGATACATGAAATTCATTTCAATAGAATTTATATGATAACTACTTCATATAAATAATTTATGATATAAATTCTATTCTCTTGCCCATGAGATATAACATGACTAGGCTCTCTGAACTTTTATTCAGTAAAAACTGTTTCCACTGTAGTTTCTTTTATTTCCTATTTAGGTTATATTTTGCAATATTTCCTATTCTAATAAGACACTATACAAAGTATAGTGATCTACCATTTTGATTGTATTTTCATAATTTCTCAAACTGCCTTCCAGGTGTTTCATTATGAATCCCACAGGCTATATTTTATAACTTGATTGATTTGTTTCTTATTTTTATTCAGTATTGCTGAGTTGGATTTCCCTTAAACATATCATTGTATGTTTTTCAATTCCTGCTTACTCTTGTTTTTTTCAAACTTCATTACTTCATTACAGAATTTATTTTAAATCTTAAAGAAAATAAAAAGTTGATGGTAACACTGTATGCTATATACTGTTCAAGACAGAGCAATAAAGTTCAAATCAAATACATAATTTTAAACAAAAAATCAGCTAAGTAGAATAGATAGTAACTCAATATGGTTGGTTTCTATACTCCAGAAAGTCAAGTAAATCCAATGTCTTCCATTATATCAAGAGTAAGAAAGCACATTGAGGGTTGAAGTACAAAAGCCAACACTGCAAAAATCTCAAATCATTATGCACACGGTTTCTTCATTATAGTTATAAATCGTACTAAATATCGACAAAATTCATCTTGGAAGTTTCATAAGGATCATTCCTTAGAAAGATACAGTAATCAATAGCTTTTGTGGAAGTATGGCATGTCCTGGTGCTCCTTGGCGCACAATATTGCTTAATTCCCCAAAGGGAGACGCCCCCCACTCCCCAATTCAAAAGAATGTGCAAGTACATAGGGTGTGACTTGACAGGGACTTTAAGAAGAAAAGGAAATTTACACATTGTTGAACCACTACCAGATATCAAGTAGTACATAGTTTTACAAATATTTTTTATTTTGAATTTCCTAACAACCCTGTAAGAAATCTGAGACATGGAGAAGTTAAGGAATTTGCATGATATCATACACCTAGCAGAAATGGAACTAGGATTCAAATTAGGTCTGGTAAGTCCACGATCCTTTCACTGGGCCATACTGCGTGGCTACAAGACCCTTCATATTCCCATAAAATATATCCTCAACTGGTCTGCCTAAAAAAGCAGCAAACATCCCTCTTTCATCCCTCTTTCTACTTGCCTGAAATTATTACCCCCATTAGCCTGATAATAGGATCAAGAAGACAGATTTTAGAAAAATTGCCATTGAGAATTGTTACCCCAAAGAGCACAGCTGCACGCCTTTTTGTTGCCGTCTCCAGATCAAAAGTTAGTTGATCACATATGATAACTATTCCTTTAAAAAAAACAAACACCAAATCTGGTTTGTGTGCTTCGACAGATGAGATTCATGGTGTTACAGGGAAGGGGTCCCTATCCAGAACCCAAGAGAGGGTTCTTGGATTTCGCACAAGAAAGAATTCAGGGCAAGTCTACAGTGCAAAGTAAAAGCAAGTTTATTAAGAAAGTAAAGTGGTGAAAGAACAGCTACTCTGTAGACAGAGTAGGACACTCCTGAAAGTCAGAGGAGGAACGCGTCTACCCTAGGTACAATGCTTGTATATATGAGGAGATGGGCTCTGCTACAAGGGTTTGTGATAAAGGATTAATTTTCTTAATTACCATATTTTGCAATAACCGATATTATTGTCTTTAAAGCAAAATTAAGAATGCCTTTGTTCTCCAGAAATCAGAATACCTGGACACTCCCAAGTCTGGGTCTTTTTAGTAAGCATTATTAATTTGTTCCCTTAACCGAAAACATCTAGAGGGAAGAAATGCCTAACTTTCCGAGAATGCAGCCCAGCAAATCCCAGCTTCATTTTCCTAGCCCTCATTCAAAATGGAGTTGCTCTGGTTCAAATGCCTCTGACAATAGGACTGCAATAAGATATTAAAAACAGTAAGGGACGTCACAAAGAGAGGGCAAATAAAGGTGAGTCATCCATTCCCTTAACAGGTGGGAGGCAGGAAGTAGTCAATGAGTGGAGAAGGCAGACTGAGGGTCAGGATTTGTAGAAAGGGGTTGTAGGCAAAAGGACAGAGCCAGGAAATATGGAAGCTCTGGCCAAGGATCAGGATAAAGACTTCACAGAAGTAGAGAAAGGGATCATAGGAGGGACATAAAAGGAAAGTGCAACCACACATAAAAAGGAATTTCAGATCACCACTGCTCACCTCAAAACAGCCATTCCAAAAGCCAAAGAAACAATGTAGATGTACATATGCATAATGTATATATTCTTGTTCTACTTTGCCACTTTTGGGGGTGCAGAAAATAATCACCCAAAATATGAAATTTGGGCATGCTGAGTGCTTTTGAAAACCAAAAGGCCTCAGAAATTAGTCTCAAAATCATGTTCCCCCTAACCTTGTCTTGTTTCTCTCCCTGAAACACAGGAAGGGTCTCTCTCTAGAATTTTCTAATCTGGCCAAGAAAGCTTCTGGCTAAAAGAAACACAAGTGCCTTCTATCCACTCCCTGTTATCTGACTGCAGAAAAGAAAACAAGAATGCAACCAGACCTGGATGGACTTTTTCGCAAGATAATGCCTGCCTGTTGGGCTCGTTCAAATTCCAAAGAGAATTATTTACAAATTAATTTCTGTCTCCCTGGTCCATTCATTCTTTCCAGTAATCATTTACTGTGCCTCAAAAACCTGTCACATTTCCCCTTTCCTCTGTCCCCTATATAAGAGGGTATATAAGCTTCTGTACTCTACTGGGGGATTGAGATAATCACCATGAACTCCCCCATGTATGTTAATTATTCTGCATGCCTTTTTTTCCTATTGATCTGCCTTTTGTCAATGGATTTTTTAGCGAAACTTCAGAGGGAAAAGGGGAAGTTTTCCCATGGTTCCTACATAACTATTGACTTTTTTCCCCCCATCAAGGGCATGGTACACTAAGAGGCACTCTTTTTTTTTTTTTTTTTTTTTTTTTTTTTTGAGACCAAATCTTACTCTGTCACCAAGGCTGGAGTGCAGAGGTGCAATCTCGGCTCATTGCAGCCTCGACCTCCTGGGCTTAAGCAAGCCTCTCACCTCAGCCTCCCAAGTAGTTGGGACTACAGACCCATGCCACCACACCTAACTTTATTTTATTTTATTTTATTTTATTTTATTTTATTTTATTTTATTTTATTTTTTTGAGACAGAGTCTCGCTCTGTTGCCAGGCTGGAGTGGAGTGCAGTGGCACAATCTTGGCTCACTGCAACTTCCATCTCTCAGGTTAAAGCGATTCTTCTTCTTCAGCCTCCCAAATAGCTGGGACTACAGGTGCATGCCACCATGCCCAGCTAATTTTTGTACTTTTTAGTAGAGACAGGGTTTCCCCATGTTGGCCAAGATGGTCTCAATCTCTTTTTTTGAGACAGAGTCTCACTCTGTCATGAGGCTGGAGTACAGTGGCATGATCTCAGCCCACTGCAACCTCAGCCTCTCAGGTTCAAGTGATTCTTCAGCCTCAGCCTCCCGAGTAGCTGGGACTACAGGCGTGTACCACCACACCCAGCTAATATTTGTACTTTCTTAGTAGAGATGGGCTTTCATCATGTTGGCCAACATGGTCTCAATCTCCTGACCTCGTGATCGGCCTGCCTTGACCTCTCGAAGTGCTGGGATTACAGGCGTGAGCCACCATGCCTAACACAAGAAGCATCCTGAATTTATGATCAGAGTTATACCAAGGCGTTTAGCAGCCCAACTGGCATTTTAAATTCAATGTCCCAAACTGAAGTTATTATCTCTTTCCCCACTCCATGATCACCCCAAAATAGCAACCTAACCTTCCTATACTTTCCTTTCCTTGGAGATAAAATTATCATTGAATAATGCAGGCCAGAAATTTAGGATTCATTCCAGACTCTTTTCTCTACCTCACATTTACATCCAGTCAATCACTAAGTTCTGTCAATTATATCTCTAAGCATCTCTCCAGTCATCCCTTCATCTCCATCCCCATTAGTACATCTTGATTCAAACTCTCATTATTTTTCATTTAAATTTTAACACTGCTGACAGTATTCTTTCTAAAATGCAAATTTGATTAATTTACTTCCCTGTTTAAAAATCATTGAGCTGCTCATGTAAACCAAAAATAAAATTCTTAAGCACCCCAACCAACTGAATGGACTCCTCCTCTCAGCCAAGGGCATTCCAAGTTAACTGAAAAACCAGTTCAGGCCATGATTGGAATGGGTGGTTGGACATGCCTCATTATATCTTTCTTTCTTTGGAATTCAGGTTCAAATGACCAGCATTAACATTAAAACAGAGACCTTAACACTGACAGAGTAGACTCTTTGTAGCAATAAAATACAAGCATGACAGATAGCAGACTCTGAAAGAAACACCAAAAGAAACACTAAGTGCCTTCTATCCACTCCCTGTTATCTCATTATTTATAGCAGAAAAGAAAATAAAGAATGCAACCACACCTGGATGGACTTTTTTTATTATTATTATACTCTAAGTTCTAGGATACACGTGCACAATGTACAGGTTTGATACATAGGTATACATATGACATGTTGGTTTGCTGCACCCAACTACTCATCATTTACATTAGGTATTTCTCCTAATGATATCATTCCCCCAGCTCCCTAACCCCCAACAGGCCCCAGTGTGTGATGTTCCCCTCCCTGTGTCCAAGGGATCTCATTGTTCAATTCCAACCTGTAAGTGAGAACATTGGTTTTCTGTCCTTGTGAGTTTGCAGAGAATGATGGTTTCCAGCTTAATCCATGTCCCTGTAAAGGACATGAACTCATCCTTTTTTATAGCTGCATAGTATTCCATGGTGTATATGTGCCACATTTTCTTAATCCAGTCTGTCACTGATGGACATTTGGGTTGGTTCCAAGTCTTTGCTATTGTGAATAGTGCTGCAATAAACACGTGTCTTAACTCATTTCAGTATTAACTCAAAAGTCCGCAGTCCAAAGTCTCACCTGAGACAAGGCAAGTTTCTTCCACCTATGAGCCAGTAAAATCAAACACAAGTTAGTTTCTTCTAGATACAATGGGGATATAGGCATTGAGTAAATACACCTGTTCCAAATGGGAGAAATTGACCAAAACAAGGGGGCTACAGGCCCCATACCAGTTCGAAATCCAACAGGGCACTCATTAAATCTTAAAACCCCAAAATGATCTCTTTTGACTCTATGTCTCACAACTGGGGAACACTGATGCAAGGGGCAGGCTCCCATGGTCTTAGGTAGCTCCTTCATGGGGTGGCATTGAGTGTCTGCAGCTTTTCCAGGCACATGGTGCAAGCTGCCAGTGGATCTACCATTCTGGGGTCTGGAGGATGGTGGCCCTCTTTTCATAGCTCCACTGGGTAGTGCCCCAGTGGGGAATCTTTGTGGGGGCTCCAATCCCACATTTCCCTTCTGAATTGCCCTAGCAGAGGTTCTCTGAGGGCTCTGCTCCTGCAGCTGACTTCTGTCTGGATATGCAGGTGTTTCCATACATCCTCTGAAATCTAGGCAGAGGCTCCCAAACCTCAATTCTTGTCTTCTGTATGCCTGCAGGCCCAACACCACATAGAAGTCACCAAGACTTGGGGCTTGCACCCTCTGAAGCAATGGCCTGAGCTGTACCTTCTGGTAAGCTCTGCAAAAACTGGAAGCATTCCCTTTGCAAATTGGCACAACACAAGGATGCCCTCTCTCACTACTCCTACTCAACACAGTGTTGGAAATTCTGGCCAGGGCAATCAGGCAAGAGCAAGAAATAAAGACTATTCAATTAGGAAATGAGGAAGTGAAATTGTCCCTGTTTGCAGATGAGATGATTGTATATTTAGAGAACCCCATCGTCTCAGCCCCAAATCTCCTTAAGCTGATAAGCAACTTCAGCAATGCCTCAGGATACAAAATCAATGTGCAAAAATCACAAGCATTCCTATACACCATTAACAAATCAACAGAGAGCCAAATCATGAGTGAACTCCCATTCACAATTGCTTCAAAGAGAATAACATACCTAGGAATCCGACTTACAAGGGATGTGAAGGACCTCTTCAAGGAGAACTACAAACCACTGCTCAATGAAGTAAAAGAGGACACAATATCTTCTTTTGAGAAATTTTTGACCACATAAATGTCTTCTTTTGAAAAGGTCTGACACTTCTCAAAAGAAGACATTTATGCAGCCAACAAACATATGAAAAAAAGCTCATCATCACTGGTCTTTAGAGAAATGCAAATCAAAACCACAATGAGATACCATCTCACACCAGTTAGAATGGTGATCATTAAAAAGTCAGGAAACAGCAGATGCTGGAGAGGATGTGTAGAAATAGGAATGCTTTTACACTGTTGATGGGAGTATAAGTTAGTTCCACCATTGTGGAAGATGTTTGGGTGAGGGAGAAGGGACAAGATGGAGGAAGGTGAACAAGATGGAGCAGTCCCTGTTGGTTCTGGGTTCTTCATCACAGATTTTCCCCCACCCGGGAAAAATTCCCATGCCCAGGAAAAGAACCAAATCAACTGAGCATGCACAGAGTGACGTCAAGCCGGGGACACCGAAATTCAAGAAGCCACTCCTGCACACATGCCCCAAACTCCTCCCATTCCAGCTCCCAGGCATAAAAGTCCGCCGCCGATAAGCGCCGGTGTGACTTCTTTGGCCCCCGCATTCATGGACCAGGGAACCTCACCCAAGAGCGCCGGCGTGACTTCCCTGGCCCCCCAACACCTGAGGACCAGAGAACCTCGCCCAAGAGTGTGTGCATATTTGCAATAAAAGACTGCCGCTTTCTTATGTACTTTGGCCTCATGTTTAATTATTTAGCTCTCCTAAATTAAATGTAACAAAACAGTTTGTGCTGAAACCTGGGACAGGAGGATACCCTTCCTCAACATCTCCTAGGGGTCTAACGAACCTCCTCCCCAGCGAACCAGCTCCCAACCCAACCAGCCACCAACACCGAACAAGTGTTCCAGCTTTCCACTGGTGCCGCTCTGAGAATTTCTTCTTCGGTGAGTACTCCCCTTTGTTAACCATCTCTGTCCGTTTCCATGTCCTTGGCCTAGAGTCATACGTACGCCCAAGGACATAGCCACCCTGTGGCGCTGTGAGGTCTTCAACCCGGAGATGTCCATCTTGAAGTTCCTCAATTCTCCATTAGTGGCTCCAGGAGCCCCCGGTCTCTAGCAGCGGCAAAGGACGCTTTGCCACTGCGTGAGGTCGGTTTCCATTTCTGGTGGTTAAACAATGGGAACCTCACAATCGAAAATCCCTAGGAACACCCCCTTAGGGTGTCTCCTCCAAAACTTGGAAGCCTTACATTTAGCTCAAGATTTAAAATGAAAGCGGCTAATTTTCCTCTCCACTGTGACATGGCCGCAGTATAAATTAGACAACCAATCTCAATGGCCACCAGACGGCACACTTGACTATAGCATTCTATTAGATCTCTCTAATTTCTGCCAAAGGCTTGGAAAGTGGTCAGAGATTATCTATGTCCAAGGCTTTTGGGACTTGCGCTCTCGCCCAGACCTGTGCGCCCAGTGTTCAATGGCCCAGGTCTTGTTAGTTAAAACCCAACCCTCAGCCCCCACACCATAAGCAGAGGAAGATTCTACTTCCATCTCAGACGAGGCCGACGGCAGGGCACCTCCCTCCCGACCTACCAACCCCCTCCCTATGCTCCTCCTACCACCCCTCCCTCAGCCACTCCTCTTACCTCTCCCATTTCTGCCCACACTTGCTCCAAGACCGCAGTAGTGGTCCCCACTAGTCAGCCCTCTACCAGTCAGCCTGCCCCAACCCCCTCTACCAGTCAGCCTGCCTCAACCCCCTCTACCGGTCAGCCGGTCTCAACCTACCCGACTGGTCAGTCTGTTTCAACCTCCCCTGTTAGTTTGTTGGCCCCCCTCTAAGAAGTCACCAGAGCCGAAGGACTAGTTAGAGTCCATGTCCCTTTTTCCTTGGCAGACCTTTCCAAGATTGAAAAACGGCTCGGCGATTTCTCTGCTAACCCCACCCTATATTCCAAGGAGTTTCGATACCTATGTCAGGCATATGATCTAACCTGGCATGACTTACAGGTCATTTTGTCCTCCTCCCTTAACCCAGAGGAAAGAGAGCGTATTCTTGCAGCCGCCAGGCAACATGCAGATCAATGGCATTTAACTGATGACACCATCCCGTTAGGAGAGATGGCTGTCCCGTCCATAGAACCAGATTGGGATTACCAACCACAGCAGCCCAGCCGCCATAGGAAAGACATTATGGTTCAATGTCTCTTGGCTGGCATGCAGGCAGCCTCTAACAAAGTGGTCAATTTTGATAAACTAAAGGAAATCATCCAGCACCCAGATGAGAACCCGGCTTCCTTCCTAAATCATCTTACAGAGGCACTAGCCCAATTTACTCGGCTAGACCCCACCTCCCCAGCCAGAGCAGCTGTCCTAGCCTCCTATTTTATCTCCCAGTCAGCCTCAGATATTCGAAAAAAGCTAAAAAAGGTTGAAGATGGGCCTCAAACCCCCATACAGGACTTAGTAAAATTGGCCTTTAAAGTTTTTAACTCCAGAGAAGAAGCAGCTGAGGCCGCAGAGCTAGACAAGGAGAAAAGAAGGGCTGTGCTTCAGGTGCAAGCTCTAGTGGCTGCCCTCCAACCAGCATTGCCCACTCTGCCGGCAGGGAAGACACAGGGCAAGTCTCCCAAGGGCTCCTGCTATAAATGCGGAGACCCAGGACACTGGGCAAACCAATGTCCCCAGGCCAAGCCGGCCACTCCGTCTGGCCCATGCTTTAAGCACAACTGGGCATTGGGAAAAAAAGGTGTCCAAATCCTCACCTGCCTACCACGCCGTGCTCAATCTGCAAACAGGAAGGACGCTGGAAGTCTGATTGCCCCGCCAGCAGGGCAGGCATTGCGCCTCAACGTGGTGCCTCTCCTCAAGGGTTGGAAGGCTCCTTCCAGCTCCTACACCTGGACGACGACTGACGGTGCCCACACTCAGAGACCCCTGTCACCCTCGCCGAGCTTAGGGTAACTCTACAGGTAGCGGGTAAGCCAATTTCTTTTCTCATCAATACGGAGGCTACCTATTCTGTTTTGTCAACCTATGGAGGTCCTAGCCAGCCATCCACTATCTCAGTAGTTAGGGTAGACAGTAAACTGTCTAACCCTTGCCAGACCTCAATGTTAAATTACTGCCTGGACTATGCATACTTTGCCCACTCTTTCCTCATCATGCCCTCTTGTCCCGCCCCCTCTTGGGACAAGACATCTTAACCTAACTCAAAACATCTATTCCCCTTCCCTTTCTCCAGGTGACCAGGTTCTACTCAAGGATCAACACCCTCCTCAAACTTTCCCACTTCCTCACTATTCTTCATCTTAACTTAACTGATTTTTCCCTTATAGACCCCATAGACACCCTCCTGCCTGACCCATCCCCCAACCAGTGGATTTCCCGACTTTTTACTCTCATAAAAGACCTAGCTTGGCAGGGTGCCCTTTGTAATTTCAGCAATGTTGAACTTACTCTCTACACTTTTGCCACCATTATTATGGTTCACTCTAATCCCTCTAGTTACTCCTACTAATCCTAACTTTGTATGAAAATTTTCTGTAACTGAAACCTGGTCTACAGACAACCAGGTACACTCAGGCATGCAGGGCACTGCAGAATGTACCCCCCCAGGGCTGTCAATCTGCCCTCTCCCTAAACTTTTCCCTAAGTTCCATCACTGGAGGCCTCCCGGCCATATGTTTCTTATATGACCAAACAGAATATAATTGTAAAAACTACTGGCAAGAAACCAGCCTAAGGTGTCCATACAATTACTGCAAAATCCATCCTTTGTATGACTTCTATGCACAATCCCAACATAAGAATATGTTTCAAAGTCCTTTGCCAGAAACATATAGTCTTCCTATTAATGATCCCTAGGACCCTCGGTGGGCCCAGGGAGTAAAAGGTGGACTATATGCATCGTCTTCTTCCTCATATCCCACCGCAACCATCCAGGTAAAGAGAATATACGTTCAGCAAGTGCAACTCCCTAAGGGTGTACAGAGCCTACAAAATTTAACCTCAGCCGTAAAATCTCATGAACAAAAAATACAGAAGCTGTTAAGCCCCCCAATCCCCCCTAACAATGAGGACCCATTCTCATGGCTAACACTTATTCGCCAGGGACTTAACCCAGGCTACCAGAGTAAGAAATCTCTCCCACTGCTTCCTTTGCACTGCACTTGGAAAAGCTCCCTTAGTGGCAGTCCCTCTACCAGCTGCTTTCAATATCACCACCGACTCTACCAGCTCCTCTCAAGCAACATCCTTGCCTCAAGTCCCATTATACCATAATCCACAGAGTCAAACCCTTCCTTTTTGCTACTCTACTCCCAACTCTTCATGGTGTAATCACACCCAAGCTCCCAATAGACCCAGATGGCCCCCGTTGGAGGCTACTTTTAGTGTAACCAAAGTCTATCTAAAACTCAACCATACCCCCATCACCCAATCCCTTTGTGTTCCG
This sequence comes from Macaca mulatta, assembly GCF_049350105.2. Lineage (NCBI taxonomy): Eukaryota > Metazoa > Chordata > Mammalia > Primates > Cercopithecidae > Macaca > Macaca mulatta. The sequence goes on from NC_133419.1 coordinate 85,916,672, forward strand.
GTATCTTTAGTGCCTAGCTTAACCCTGTATAGCGAAGGAGAATTGTCCGAACTAGCTTCCCAGCTCAGCCCCAGCAATAACATCTAAAAGCGGGCCATTTTTCTTCCCTTAATTATCGGGGTTTCCCTAGCATTGTCCCTAGTAGCCTCAGGACTTGGAACAGGGGCCCTCACCCACTCAATTCAATCCACACAGACCCTCTCCACTCAGGTTCAGGCAGCCATAGAGGCTTCAGCTGAAAGCTTAGCCTCTTTACAATGTCAAATCACCTCAGTGGCCCAGGTAGCAGCACAAAATAGACGGGCATTAGATCTTCTTACTGCTGAAAAAGGAGGAACATGCCTCTTCCTAGGAGAGGAGTGCTGCTACTACGTAAATGAATCAGGCCTGGTTGACACTAACGTCCAAACATTAAACAAGATCAAAAAGGAGCTTCAACAATTTAATGCCCCCTTAACCCCCGGACCACCGGTATGGCTGCTGCCTGTAGTACAGCAGATGCTTCCATTCCTAATTCCCATACTAATCCTCTGCCTTATGTTATGTCTTGCTCCCATTCTAATAAAATTTCTCCGAGCCAGGGTCCAAGAGATCACCCGAGTCACCTTCAACCAAATGCTCCTCCATTCCTACACCCAACTGCCAACCTCAGACCCTAACTACAACCCTTAACAGCAGAAAGCAGCCAGACAGACCACGGCGCCCTAACTTCTTATAATCATTAAGAGGTTGGACTGTTTGGATGAGGGAGAAGGGACAAGATGGAGGAAGGTGAACAAGATAGAGCAGTCCCTGTTGTTTCCGGGTTCTTCATCACAGATTTTCCCCCACCCAGGAAAAATTCCCATGCCCGGGAAAAGACCCAAATCAACTGAGCATGCGCAGAGTGACGTCAAGCTGGGGACACTGAAATTCAAGAATCCACTCCTGCACACATGCCCCAAACTCCTCCCCTTCCAGCTCCCAGGCATAAAAGTCTGCCGCTGGTAAGCGCCGGTGTGACTTCTTCGGCCCCCGCATTCATGGACTGGGGAACCTCACCAGAGAGTGCTGGCACGACTTCCCTGGCCCCCCAACACCTGGGGACCAGAGAACCTCACCCGAGAGTGTGCGCATATTTGCAATAAAAGACTGCTGCTTTCTTATGTACTTTGGCCTCATGTTTAATTACTTAGCTCTCCTAAATTAAATGAAACAAAACAGAAGACAGTGTGGCAATTCCTCAAGGATCTAGAACCAGAAATACCATTTGACCCAGCGATCCCATTACTGGTTATATACCCAAAGGATTAGAAATCATGCTACTGTAAAGAGACATGCACACATATGCTTATTGCAGCACTATTCACAATAGCAAAGACTTGGAACCAACTCAAATGCCCATCAATAATAGACTGGAAAAAGAAAATGTGGCACATATACACCATAGAATACTATGCAGCCATAAAAAAGGATGAGTTCATGTCCTTTGTGGGGACATGGATGAAGCTGGAAACTATCATTCTCAGCAAACTAACACAGGAACAGAAAACCAAACACCACATGTTCTCATTCATAAGAGGGAGTTGAACAATGAGAACACATGGACAAAGGCAGGGGAAGGAACATCACACACCAGGGCCTGTTGGGAGGTGGGGAGCTAGGGAAGGGATAATATTAGGAGAAATACCTAATGTAGATGACGGGTTGATGGGTGCAGCAAAACACCATGGCACATGTATACCTATGTAACAAACCTGCATGTTCTGCACATGTATCCTAGAACTTAAAGTTTAATAATAATAATAATAATAATAATAATAATAAAACAGTGGGCCCACCCTACCAGCAGGTTCTACATTCATGAATTCAGCAAACTGCAGATAGAAAATATGCAAAAAAATAAATGGATTGTTCTGTCTATATGGAACATGCGCATACTCTCTTTCTTGCCATTATTCCCTAAACAATCCACAAATTTTGGTATCTGTGAGGGATTGACAGAGTTGGTCCTGGATCCAACCTCCCTCAGATACTGACTACTATAAGGTTCACATATCTAAGTTTAAAATGTAACTATGTACAAGTGAATGTGGATAGCATTTGTGCAAGAAAAGCCCTGTACTTGCTTGTGATATATAAAATATTCACAAGAAACTAGTACCACTGGTAGACATTGGGGAAGGTAACTGCAGTAGAAAGGAAGAAAGAAGAGTTTTCATGATTAAACCTTATGTACCTTTTAAATATGTATTATGTATTATTTGTACTTATGTATTATTCATAAGTAAATAAATGCTTCCCATTTAAAAAATTAAAAAAAGACCAGTCTTAGAAGAGATTAGAAAGCTACTGCAGAAATCTCATCAAGTAGATAAAATTGGTAGAATATCTAATGAGTCTGAGTGTATTGAGATGAATTTGACATTGTTTGAGAGCTTAAAATTAGTGATAGACACATGAGAAAAACAAGCAACTGAAAGAAATAGTCAACTACTGACTACAGGGAAACAAACATCAGTGACAGTCAAAATGATTGGATTATACAATTTACCTCACTGGTGTATGATGTTTACATAGTTGTACTAACATATATATTACGTATATGAGATATATATTTATTTTATTATATATGTAATATACACAATTAATTTAACCAGACATATTCTCATTCAGTAAAAGTGGGTAGGAAGCAAAAATGGTGACATGTGTGTTAGGGGGAGGAAGTTCTAATGAAAAACAGCAAAATCTCCATCTTCCAGGGAGATTAATTAATAGATAATCCTTTGAAAAACGCATTAAAAGATTACAAGTAGATGTGTAAGTGTGTCACTTGTGATAAAAGAATAGATATAAAAATTAAAAGAATAAGCTAAAAAAATTGAAACTGGCTACTTCTGTAGGACAAAAGATAGCAAGAAGGGTCATAAACCTGAACTTGTAGAAATATCTAAATCATTAAACTATATATATTATAACTTAGATTTTTAAAGTAAAAACTAAATTTAAAATGATTGACGAAACAACTGTGTATCTAAATCTGTGACAGAAAACTTTCTTATGCATTGTGACTTGTAAAAACTAAATCATACAGTTTGAAGTCAGGTAGTGTGATGCCTCCAGCTTTGTTGTTTTGGCTCAGGATTGTCTTGGCAATGCAGGCTCTTTTTTGGTTCCATATTAACTTTAAAGTAGTTTTTTCTAATTCTGTGAAGAAAGTCATTGGTAACTTGATGGGGATAGCATCAAATCTATAAATTACCATGGGCAGCATGGCCATTTGCATGATATTGATTCTGCCTATCCATGAGCATGGAATGTTCTTCCATTTCTTTGTATTCTCTTTTATTTCATTGAACAGTGGTTTGTAGTTCTCCTTGAAGAGGTCCTTCACATCCCTTGTAAGTTGGATTCCTAGGTATTTTATTCTCCTTGAAGCAACTGTGAATGGGAGTTCACCCATGATTTGGCTTTCCGTTTGTTTGTTCATGGTGTATAGGAATGCTTGTGATTTTTGCACATTGATTTTGTATCCTGAGGCTTTGCTGAAGTTGCTTACCAGTTTAAGGAGATTTTGGGTTGAGACGATGGGGTTTTCTAAATATACAATCATCTCATTTGCAAACAGGGGCAATTTAACTTCCTCATTTCCTAATTGAATACCCTTTATTTCTTTCTCCTGCCTGATTGTCCAGGCCAGAATTTCCAACACTATGTTGAGTAGGAGTAGTGAGAGAGGGCATTCTTGTGTTGTGCCAATTTGCAAAGGGAATGCTTCCAGTTTTTGCCCATTCAGTATAATATTGGCTGTGGGTTTGTCATAAATAGCTCTTATTATTTTGAGATATGTTACATCAATAACCTAGTTTATTGAGAGTTATTAGCAGGAAGGGCTGTTGAATTTTGTCAAAGGCTTTTTCTGCATCTATTGAGATAATCATGTGGTTTTTGTCTTTGGTTCTGTTTATATGCTGGATTATGTTTATTAAATTGTGTATGTTTAGCCAGCCTTGCATTGCAGGGATGAAGCCAAATTGATCATGGTGGATAAGTTTTTGATGTGCGACTGGATTCGGTTTGCCAGTATTTTACTGAGGATTTTTGCATCGGTATTCATCAGGGATATTGGTCTAAAATTCTCTTTCATTGTTGTGTCTCTGCCAGGCTTTGGTATCAGGATGATGTCAGCCTCATAAAATGAGTTGGGGAGGATTCCCTCTTTTTCTATTGATTGGAATAGTTTCAGAAGGAATGGTACCAGCTCCTCTTCATACCTCTGGTAGAATTCCATTGTGAATCCATCTGGTCCTGTACTTTTTTTGGTTGGTAGGCTACTAATTATTGCCTCAATTTCAGAGCCTGTTATTGGTCCATTTAGGAATTCAACTTCTCCCTGGCTTAGTCTTGGGAGGGTGTATGTGTCCAGGAATTTATCCATTTCTTCTAGGTTTTCTAGTTTATTTGCATACAGGTGTTTATAATATTCTCTAATGGTAGTTTATATTTCTATGGGATTGGTGGTGATATCCCCTTTGTCTTTTTTTATTGCATCTATTTGATTCTTCTCTCTTTTCTTCTTTAGTAGTCTAGCTAGTGGTTTATCTATTTTGTTGATCTTTTCAAAAAACCAGCTCCTGGATTCATTGATTTTTTGAAGGGTTTTTGTGTCTCTATCTCCTTCAGTTCTGCTCTGATCTTAGTTATTTCTTGCCTTCTGCTAGCTTTTGAATGTGTTTGCTCTTGCTTCTCTAGTTCTTTTAATTGTGATGTTAGGGTGTTGATTTTAGATCTTTCCTGGTTTCTCTGATGGGCATTTAGTGCTATAAATTTCCCTCTACACACTGGTTTAAATGTGCACCAAAGATTCTGGCTACAGTAAGCAAAACAGCAGGGTACTCGTACCAAAACAGAGATATAGACCAGAGGAACAGAACAGAGGTCTCAGAAATAATACCACACATCTACAACCATCTGATCTTTGACAAACCTGACAAAAACAAGAAATGGGGAAAGGATTCCCTATTTAATAAATGGGGCTGCGAAACTGGCTAGCCATATGTAGAAAGCTGATACTGGATCTCTTCCTTACACCTTGTACAAAAATTAATTCGAGATGGATTAAAGACTTAAATGTTAGACCTAAAACCATAAAAACCCTAGAAGAAAACCTAGGCAATACCATTCAGGACATAGGCAAGGACTTCATGACTAAACCACCAAAAACAATGGCAACAAAAGCCAAAATAGACAAATAGGCTCTAATTAAACTGAAGAGCTTCTGCACAGCAAAAGAAACTACCATCAGAGTCCTACAGAATGGGAGAAAATTTTTGCAATCTACTTGTCTGACAAAGGGCTGATATCCAGAATCTACAAGGAACTTAAACAAATTTACAAGAAAAAAACAAACAACCCCATCAAAAAGTGGGCAAAGGATATGAACAGACACTTCTCAAAAGAAGACATTTATGCAGCCAACAGACACAGGAAAAAATGCTCATCATCACTGGCCATCAGAGAAATGCAAATCAAAACCACAATGAGATACCATCTCATACCAGTTAGAATGGTGATCATTAAAAAGTCAGGAAACAACAGATGCTGGAGAGGATGTGGAGAAATAGGAATGCTTTTACACTGTTGGTGGGAGCGTAAACTAGTTCAACCATTGTGGAAGACAGTGTGGTGTTTCCTCAAGGATCTAGAACTAGAAATGCCATTTGACCCAATGATCCCATTACTGGGTATATGCCCAATGGATTATAAATCATGCTACTATAAAGACACATGCACACGTATGTTTATTGCAGCACTATTCACAATAGCAAAGACTTGGAACCAACCCAAATATTCATCAATGATAGACTGGATTAAGAAAATGTGGCACATATACACCATGGAATACTATGCAGCCATTAAAGAAGGATGAGTTCACGTCCTTTGTAGGGACATGGATGCAGCTGGAAACCATCATTCTGAGCAAACTATCTCAAGGACAGAAAACCAAACACCACATGTTCTTACTCATAGGTGGGAATTGAACAATGAGAACACTTGGACACAGGGTGGGGAACATCACACACCGGAGCCTGTCATGGGGTGGGGGTAGGAGGGAGGGATAGCATTAGGAGAAATACCTAACGTAAATGCTGAGTTAATGGGTGCAGCACACCAATATGGCACATGTATACATATGTAACAAATCTGCACGTTGTACACATGTACCCTAGAACTTAAGGTATAATTTTAAAAAAAAGAAACTCCAAAATAAAGGAAAAAAACTAAATCATAATAGAGTCACTGCAGCATTTCACTTGGAGGAATCAGAGGTACGCTTAGGTGATCTCCCATTATTCATTTTTTTCTATGCCTAAACTTTTGTGCCCCACTGCCCTACATCTCCATAAAATAAAAGAGAAAAAAAACTGATTCCCAGCTTTTAATCTTTTAGTATCATAGCAGTTTTAAGCCAAAGATAATCTCATGTATTTGAATAATTCCAAGACATAATGTAAAAATTGATATAAATTAAAACTAACTTGAAAAAAAGGATTTAAGTATTTATTGACTCCTATACATCAACCACATTCATCAGATGTTACCTACATTTATTCATATATACAATCACTGAAAACTCAGATATATGAAGGTCACTCTCCTGCATGAGAAGAACAAAGGGCAAGGCCTATAAATTTTCACAATGACAACTTCTTATAAAGTCATTATTTCCTTCCCCTTGTTCTTCAGGGGTATTCCAAGTCTCCAGCTTTCACAATTCCTGGGTCTTATCTCCTGAAGGAGCCAATACATTTTTTTTCCCTGATAGCAAATGTGCCACATCTATCATCTGATTTGGATCTAATTTATCTGAGGGTTGAATATCATCTTGATCTTTGGTTTAATACTTGGTATGCTGACATTTTGTTGGGAAACTGCCAAATCATTACCAGGAGCACCACATTTGACTGATTGTCAAGGTCACTGTTTCCATCTCTCTTTCTCTCTCTCTCTCTCTGTTTCTCTCTCTCTCACACACACACATACTCGCATGTGCACACTTACCCATTCTTATGAATATTAATTTTTCAAATGCTTTTTTGGCTTGTCTTTCCCACATTTCACATATATTTTAGAACAGAGGAACAAAGGACACTACAAAACTGAAAGATAATTAACACTTGTCTCTCCTTTCACAAATTAAAAAAAAAAAACAAAAACAAAAACCAGAGATAAAATTTGTTGCCCAAGGATTATAGCCCAGTACCTTGAATTTTTAGTTTTAAAAATTTGTGACATCATGCTATTTTGTTTTTTGCATATTTTTGGCAAATTTTGATAATACATTTTCTATTTATAATATACCATTTAATAAATCAGGCTTTAATGTTATTATACATGAAATTTTTGTGGTATATACACAATTTATACCAAATAGTTCAGTGCTCAGCACAAGAAGTCGATCAGTTGATCAACTGATTGAATAAAAGATTGAATATTCACTGAGTTTTCATTATGTGCAAGGTATTTTTCTAGGCATAAAAGATTTAATTAGCACTTTTATTGAAATTAACTCAAATATATGGAAAATGATCTGTCAATTACTTTAAAACATGTTTAAAATGAGTGTGGAGTTTTCTGGATTATTATCCATTATTTTCTTTACTATTTTACTTTCTTTTTTCCAAAAGTATCTATCTTTTTACATGACAATCAAACATACTCCCTGTGAATTTAATATATTAAAGAATACTTATCAAGATTCTTCCTAAATTTTGATTAGTCAGTTGCTCATGTTTAAAAGAAATAAATGGTCTAATCAACTTTAAATTATACTAGGTTTCTCATAACAGCTTTGTTGCTGATAAGAAGCCTATTTGAGATTTATGTGTTTAACAATTAAGGAAAAGCTGTACTTTTGTTTGAGGCATAATTTTTTGTTTTTAATAAAATGTTAATGAAAATTTCTAGATAGTCCAATATCAGCCATCCCAAGCTCCAGAAAAGGCAGTTATAGGAAAACAGTTTCCCATGATTCCTTGTTAATGTAGCCCTGTTTGCTATTCAAGACTAAGAGTTTAATCTCCAAGTCGAGTCACCCTTGGGTTTCCTCTAAATTGCTCAACTAGCTAGTAAGACTGTCCTTTTCCATCATTTGTCAGCTATTTACTGATCTACCTATCTGCCTTTGAGAAGCTGGGCTGTAATCCTTCTTGCACAGATCACCAAACACCCATCAAAGAGTAATAGCTTTGGCTCTTTTGACCCAGAGCTTAGAGAAGAAAGAATCTGAATCTCATTATAAACTGCCTGGTCTATCCATTTAATCAGATTAAAGCCAATTTCATATTGCACATAACAAGTTATAAGAAAAAGAGGCGGCAGAAAACACACAGACTCTCCAATTGTTGCCTTTTTCTGGGAAATCATGCTGTAAATACACAGTCTTCATCTTCAGCTGCTGTAGCTCATAGCAATTCCATATTCTTTTTTTTACTCCTGCTTATACAATGCCCTTGCTGAATAATTTTTCCTCTTCAGAGGCATTTTTGCCTTTAACATAGTATGATGCTTTATCGTCTATTTACTTCAAACTGAGGAGTAACAGAATTTGTCCTTTTTTTACATAATTATGAGGAAAGGGAGTCACACTTGATACTGAGAGATGAAAATGTGAAGTGAAAAATGCAAGCTTTTAGAGTGTAAAGAAATATTTATGGAACTATTATGAGACAGAGATACAATTTTGTTAAGTCTGGTATAGACCTATTATAGTGAGACATTCAGAACAAGAGAACCACAAACTGTGTTCACTTACGACAAAGAATGATATGAATTTCTACAGCAGCATTTTATTCCTTGAGCATGTACTAGTCCATTGATCAGTCAATGATCTCAAGCTTTTATTTTTTCATATTTACAAAAGAGGTAGAATTCTTGCTTTTCAGTATATGAGCTCCAAGAAGGCAGGAATCATGTCTACTTTGTTTATTACAGCATGCCAAAAAAAGAAACAATAGGTAGGAAGATAGATAGATAGATAGATAGATAGATAGATAGATAGATAGATAGATAATAGATAGACAGATGATAGATGGACACACCTATTTCATTTTGCTCAGTGAAAATCATTTCACTTATTCCACCCCCACTCCTCAACAGTGTGTTTCCAGAATGCGGTTAAAGAACTTGGGAAACAAAATATTTTACTGGGAAACTTCTGGGTTCTTATGCCAGTCAAACCTAAGTTTCAAATTCCTGTATATAATATTTGGCAATTTACAGAACTTAATTAGGCCTGTGTCTCTTATAGAAAATGGCACCAAGTAGGTGCTCAATAAATTGCAACTGTTAGTATTTTTTAAATGATTTTTAGAAGGTGAGGACAGGAGGAGAGGCAAGTCACAGAGCAGCCTGCGTTTCCTTTTCACTATGCATACCTCCAAAAAAAAAAGACAAGGTTTGAGAGCAACCTTTCAGATTCCTTTCAGTATCCCTTTTTTTTTTTTTTTTTTTTTTTTTTTGAGACAGAGTCTCGTTCTGTTGTCCATGCTGGAGAGCAGTAGCACGATCTCAATTCACTGCAAGCTCCACCTCCCGGCTTCACGCCATTCTCCTGCCTCAGCCTCCCAAGTAGCTGGGACTACAGGCGCCCGCCACCATGCCATAGAGATGGGTTTTCACCGTGTTAGCCAGGATGGTCTCAATCTCCTGACCTCGTGATCCACCCACCTCGACCTCCCAAAGTGCTGGGATTACTGGCGAGAATATCCTCTCTCCTTTAGGTAGTTGGAGGTGGCACTGTTGTCATTGTTTTTATTCTTGTCTATGACTATAAGTCTTCTGATCTAGTTTATTGGCTTCCTTTTTTCCTGACACTGAAATGTCAATAGCGGCTAATTTATTATTCAGCCAAACGTTATCTTTCTTGTAAGAATTTGGAGGCTAATATAGCTACTATATATGTACAACATGCCAGGCACTGTTCTGAATTATTATTTCATTTTAGCCTCATGACAACCCCCAGAAGTGAATGTTATATTGCTCTTCTTCCTCTCAATTTGCAGATGAAGAAATTGAAGAACAGGAAAGATAATCCATCATCACAAAACGAGTAAACAGAGGTGTTAGGATTCAAATCAGGCAATCTGCCTCCAAATTCTACCTATGTTCTGAGCTACTATGCTAGAGGTTATCTCCAAGAATTTAGAAATAAAGAAAAGGATTAGCCTCTGAGAATTAAACCCTAAGATGGTGATGAGCAGATTAGAGAAGAAATATGGAAAATCACCTGAAAAAGAAAAAAAGAAAAGAACAGAGGGGAAGGAGAGAAGAAAGAAAGAAATGACTTTTCAACCATGGCACCTGACTGTAAACTTTTTTCAAAAATAGTTGGAATGAAAGTCATTAGCTAACAAGACATTTAAAAAGAAATCACAGAAGTAAATACTGGGATTTTTCACTTCAATTAGATGGTGTTCATATTTTGACAGACAGACACAGCTCCCTCACTCTCTATGTTTACTCTCTTTCTATCAGGTTTCCCATGTGGCTTTCAACTTAAATAATACCCTCTACAAGCAGTCTTCACCAACTAATCCAGATCCTAGTCTTTTTCTCTAATTTTCCATAGTATTTAAATCTGGGCTGTTCATGTATTTACCCATTCGGACAACAAATATTTGAGCACTAAACCATGCTCTAAAATGTATTGCAATATTCAAAAGCAGAGACAATGAGGTGTTGAACCAGGGCAGTGAAAGGGATGATGTGTTCAAGTGTTCAAGGCAAAGACTATAAAATCAGAGCCAGCATAATTTAGCACATGCTATATATTGTCTTGCAGTGTTTCAAACTGCTTCAAGTGTTGTCAATAATGTCTTCTCAACCAGATGTAAACTTCTAGCTGGAACCAGACACTGAATCTTAAATTCTTTCAAATACTCAGCATAGTGTGGCAATTAGTAGATATTTGATTAATAATTGCTGATTGAATGTACACAGATATAACTTAAGGAGCCATTATCCTTCTCTTTATAAGACAATGGTAGATTTTAACACTTCTCGTTTGCTTCCTCAGTTCAAAACAAAATGGCATCTATTTCCTCGCAGCTAATTAGTTTTTTCCTTTATCTTACCTAAGCTTTATTCTCTTCAGAACTTACTATTCTGCACTTTATCTAAAATTTATACTAGATTTGCCATTTGTTCGTATAAGAATCAAAAATTTTAAAATCTCCAATTTCTGCAAATTATTTAGTGAAAAGCAGATAAAGCCTTATCTTCCCTAGACTATGCAAAGACATTGTTATCACACGAATAATTTACACAGTCTCATTAAGTTGGCTTTTAACCTCATGTCCCAATGGGTGGAGTTCACTTCAGATTCACTAATGAACACATCTTCAAGCTCAAGATAGCTCAATGCTGAGTGGTAATTAGGATTAGATGAATGGAAGCAATCCACTTCATTCAACATACATCTTCAATCTATAAAATTCCACCAAGTATAAGCAGATTAATTTAAGCCTACCCTTCAACCAGCAATTAACTAAAACAAACCATAAGTTCTCAACCTTAAAGAGAAAAATAATTGTATTTTCAGAGATCAGAGCAAGATGAGAATAGGAAAAACTACTTTACTAAAATCTATACCTTTTCAATATCAAGCTGGTCATTATAATTTGTTCAAGAAATGTTTAATCACAAATTTGATGTGTACACAGTGTTATGCTGAGCACTGTGGGAGAAACAAAGATCAATAAGGCATGGCTTTTGCCCTTAAGCACCTCTTAATCAACTAGAGGTGATACACACAACAAATAATTGTATAACATGGTTATAATTATGCTGTAGTATAATTGGAGAGCTGACAGTTCAGGCAATGCTCTTTAATAATAAGAAACATGATATGACAGAGCAAACACCATAGGGGAGGGCACAACAATGTTAACAAAACAATAAGAAATTCTAATGACTGTTAAAGTAGGGTGGCGAAGGAGTACTTCAGAGAAGTAGAATACATTATAGCCCCAAAAAAGAAAGAGGTTCTCCTCATCACACACAAAAGAAAAGAAGATTTGGGTAATGAGACGTGATCATGTCTAAAGAGCTATCGTGTGAAAAAATGGTTTATATAACCAAGTGTTCTCCAGAGGATGGAGCTTACAACATGAGGAAAATTATCAGAGAGACCTAGTCTCTCTATACTCAGCTCACACACCCTGAATACTCAGGGTGTGTGCTGAAGGAGAGCAAAAGATTACCCACAGGACATTATACAGATGATCCCTGTGCTGTGCGAAGGGTTCAGTTGGATGGAAATGTCCTCTACAATTCAAAAATCCTGTGGTATGATTTTTAACATACTTAGCAGTTTCTAGTTGTCAGTTTAGAAAACAAGGGTTTTAAAATAAAAACATGCAATACACTAACAACTGAGAGTGTAGGCTGTAATTTCTGAAAGACTTCCATTCTGCCAATTACTAGGTGTGTAACCTTGAGTGTGGCTTAGCCTTTTGGGCTTCTGTTTCCTCACCTGTAAGATGAGAATAATATTAGGGCCTAAGTCACATAGTTGTTCTTAGGATTAAATGACATAAGAAACATAAAAAGCCTAGCACAATGTTCTGTAAGCATTTAGTACACGGTAACTTTTGTTATTAGCTGGGTCTTACCTTCACTACTATTCTTCCACAGTCCACTTCATCCTCCTCATAGCTATGTCTTATTTTTGCTTAAAATCAGTCACAGCCACCTCTCCACTGAGGAATGCTGTCCTAACTGATTAGTTTGGTCTGATCTTCTCAGTGGAGTCTTATCTTTGACCTTTATCCCACCACACAGGAAGCTCCTTCCAAATTGCTTCCAGTTTTAAATTGCCAGGATGCTTCAAACTTTGCTCACGATTTCAACTTTACTGGAAGTGTCCTCCCCTTCTCCCAAGCTGAGTGATTCATCTTCAAAATTCTCTTCCAGGATGCCCTTCTCAATAAAATCTGTCCTGGTATCAACATAAAATTGAACACAGAAGAAGCCTTCATACAAGTGAGGAAATGAAAGCTCAGAAAAGTTAACTTAGCCAAGGTCACCAACTTATAAATGACTATAGTGGTAATAATAGCAGTAATTACAAAAATACCTTACATGTATAGAGAATCTTATTGTATGTAAAGCTCTTCCCTATAGTATTTCATTGTATTTTTATAGTTCTATGAAAAAAATATAATTTTCTTCTTTTTTATGGATCAGGAAAATAGGCACAGAGAGTCTGAGTGACTTGTACAAGGTCACACAACTTGTCTTGTTAAAGGCACAGTCATGCGAGATCCAAGACCCCAGATTCTGTTATTCTTAGTCCACAAACTTTTTTTTTTTTTTTTTAGATGAAGTCTCACTCTGTCACCCAGGCTGGAGTGCAGTGACACGATCTTGGCTCACTGCAAACTCTGCCTCCCTGGTTCAAGCAATTCTCCTGCCTCAGCCTCCGAGTAGCTGCTTATTCCACAGACTTTTCTATTTTTTTAATTTTTATATACTTAGGGGGTACAAGTGCAGATTTCTTACATGCATACATTGTGTAGTGGTGAAGTCTGGACTTTCAGTGTACCCATCACCCAATACTGAACATTGTACCCAATAAATATTTTTTCAACCCTCACCCCCTCCCACCTTTCAGAGTCTCCAATGGCTATTATTCCACTCTGCATGTCCATGTGTACCCATTGCTTAGTTCCCACTTATAAGTGAATACATGTGATATTTGACTTTCTGTTTCTGAGTTATTTCAGTCATGATCATGGCCTCCAGTTCCATCTTGGTTGCTGCAAAAGACATGATTTCAGGGTTTTTTATATAGCTGAGGATTATCCATGGTATGTGCGTATATATGCTGTTTTGGTTACTATAGCCTTGTAGTTTAATCTGAAGTCAGGTAATGTGATGCCTCCAACTTTGATCTTTTAGCTCAGGATTGTGTTGTGTATTTGGGCTCCTTTTTTGTTTCTTTTGAAGTCTGGGATTGTTTTTTCTAATTCTGGGAAAAATGACATTGGTAATTTGATAGGGATTGTGTTGAATCTGTAGATTGCTTTGGACAGTGTGATCATTTTAAGATATTGATTATTCCAATCCATGAGCATGGGATTTTTTTTTTAATTTATTTTTTATTATTATACTTTAAGTTGTAGGGTACATGTGCATAACATGCAGGTTTGTTACATATGTATACTTGTGCCATGTTGCTGTGCTGCACCCATCAACTCGTCATTTATATCAGGTATAACTCCCAATGCAATCCCTCCCCCCTCCCCCCTCCCCATGATAGGCCCCGGTGTGTGATGTTCCCCTTCCTGAGTCCGAGTGATCTCATTGTTCAGTTCCCACCTATGAGTGAGAACATGCGGTGTTTGGTTTTCTGTTCTTGTGATAGTTTGCTAAGAATGATGGATTCCAGCTGCATCCAAGTCCCTACAAAGGACTCAAACTCATCCTTTTTTACGGCCATACCACCCTGAACGCGCCCGATCTCGTCTGATCTCGGAAGCTAAGCAGGGTCGGGCCTGGTTAGTACTTGGATGGGAGCATGGGATTTTTTCCACTTGTTCGTGTCATATATGACTTAGTTCTCTTTTTTTGAGACAAAGTCTTGCTCTGTCACTGAGGCTGGAGCTGCAGTGGTGCAATCATGGTTCACTGCAGCCTCGACCTCCCAGGCTCAAGTGATCCTTCCAAGTAGCTGGGACTACAGGCATGGACTAGCACATCTGCCTGATTTTTGCATTTTTGTAGAGAGAGAGTCTCACTGTGTTGTCCAGGCTGGTCTTGAACTCCTGGGCTCATGCTGTCTCCCACCTTGGCCTCCACAAGTGCTGGAATTACAGGCATAAGCCACCATGCCCAGCCTCCTGTGATTTCTTTATTAGCATTTTGTAGTTTTACTTATAGAGACCTTTTACCTCCCTGATTTAATATATCCCTAGGTTTTGTTTGTTTGTTTTTGTGGGTTTTTTGGGTAGCTATTGTTAATGAGATTGCCTTCTTGATTTGGTCCTCAGATCACTACTGATGTATAGAATGCTACTGATTTTTTTATGTTGATTTTGTATCCTGCAGCTTTACTATATTCATTTATCAAATCTAAGAGTTTTTCTGGTGGAGTCTTTAGGGCTTCCTAGACCTAAGATCATATCACCAGTGAACAGAAATACTTTGACTTCTTCTTTTCCAATTTGGACGCCTTTTTTTTTTTTTTTTTTTTTATGCCTGATTGTTCTGGCAAGGACTTCCACAGACTTTTCTTTACAAAACATTCCAGTTTGTAAATAAGTGAATTTATTCCTTTTAGTAAATAAATGAAATTATTCCTTTTTCATCTTTGACCTCTCAGGGATGATTTTTCTCTTTTTTGAAATTATTGAATAAATGAAAAAACAAAAATGACTAAATTTACTTTGTTGATACTGAGTATCTTATTCTAAAACTTTGAGCATGTCAAGGACATAGGAATAAAGTTGAGGAGCAGCCTTTCGTAAAAGCAAAATTTTCTCTCTAAAAATTACTGAGCTAACTGCAAAGGCATCACTAATTTGCCCGGACTAAAGGTAGAGCTGGTTTAATGACAGGCATAGTTACAAAGCTTGCACACACTGTCACAGAAGATGCAAAATTTCACAGTTAACTAACTAGATTGAACCTTAAAACAATTACTGAACAAAATAATGTTGTGATTTCTGGAGCAGTGGGGTTAGGAGTCTTTGGTAAGTACAAAATTATCCACACAGTTTACGTATTTTAGAACATCTGAAGAGTAAGTGAAACCATCATGGTATATATTAGGCACAAACTGACTTATCAATTAAATGCAATGTCCTATTAAGAAGAAATACAGGAAATGCAGAGACTGCCTCTGTGTGTACTCTTCTATAAATTTCCCAGGAGTTTTTAGTGAGCTATTCTCCTATTAAGGAAGCTATCAAACAGCTAGAATAATGAAGGGGAATGGAAAGGAAAGGAAGCTTGAACAGATATAGGAAGAGTTTTTGAAAGACAAACAAATCTCTAAAATTTACATTAAGGATGACAATTTCCTCTAATTGTAGGAACACTTTTTGGTTAACTATGTTGTCTAATATTAGTAAGAAACTTGAGTTATTTATCTCTGCCAGATAATAGACATTCATCTAGCTAAAGTTCTAAATTAGCAGTGCCTAACATGTTGTAGGAGCTCAATCTTTGAAAATAAATACGAGAAAGGACCAATTTAATCCTGAAAGTTCACTGTGAATGGTAAATACATTTCAAAAAATATCTTTTAAGTACTTACTATGTAACAGACATCATGCTAGGATCTAGTCATTTGGAACAAATTTTAAGTGCTTTGGCATTTTAATGTTCATAAGACATGGAAATGTTCATTCATCTTTTCATATAGTTGTCAAAGTATAACAATGGTAACTGAGGATAAATTCAGAGTCCCTCTTCCCATGCAATGCAGGGAAATTATAGTTTGTATATTACAAGTTGACAGCATCATTTCTCATATGGTTTGCAGGATGATTGGTTCATAGAATTAAAGTGGGTCTAGTCTTTTCCAGTCTTAAAACAAAAGTCATGTTTCCTATTATTAACAGAAGATTTGCCAGAAAGTATGTATAATTGCATTAGCAGTTGGTACTGAAGACCAATGTTTTATAGATGAGTTATAACAAGGTTCTTTCATTTCTGCAGTAAAGAAGCACCTTGGCTGAGGTCCAGCTATGTTTCTATTTATAGAAAAAATATCACTAATGCCTAAAAATATAGGTATTAGTATCAGTATCTAGAATGATCTTGTTAAGATGGTGTAGCAGACACTGTTTATGCCCCCAACCATATTCCTTAGGCCTTACTATTATGGTGCAAGCCAGACTTCTAAACTGCCTTAGGGCTTTTTCTGGAGCTAAAGTCCACTCTGCCAGTATGTAGAGCAGGTTGGAGTACCAGGGAATCAAGAAACACTCCCTCCCACTAAGAAGCAGCCCTTAACTGATAACTGATAGGGCTTAGTATATAATAAATACCCCAGCTGCTTTGTCACTGGGGGTGGCAGAGGTTAATTGAGACTGGCTGATTCTATACTGACACATGGAGTTGCCAGTAAGATTAAAGTACTAATTTATTAATGCATCCTTTATTAGCTACCTTACTTTCCCTGCCCTTTTTCCTTACTGCCCTTCTGATGCTTTCTGGGATCATCTCTAAAATAAACCATTTAAACATAAATGTGAATTCTTGTATGGGGGCCTCTTCTAGGGGAACATAAACTACACAAAATTGTTAAGCCCTTATAATATTCATTGTTACTGACTTTAATAGTAATACATTTAGTGTTAACAATTCCATGAAGCAAGATATAGAATGTAATTTCAGATAGATTTTTAAAATAGCTTTAAGGAAACATTCTTTTAACTCAGTTTAATCACATAGTTTTTTTTGGTTTTTGTTTTTCCCTATACTTCTGAGCTTTTTTTTTAGTTCAGGGTTGGTACCTTGTTTAACCACCATGTACCACCAAAAAACTATAAAGGTGCTTCCATCTCCTAGAGAGGATTAGAAGTATAGATGGGGGCAAGAAAGAATGCCAGTCATACTTTAATCTGGGACCCTCACCTTACAGACAAAAATGTAAGGTCAAAACACATGAAATATGTTTCCTAATATCATACAGCTGGTCAATTATTTAGTCACAAGAATTGTTGTTTATAAAAATCTAACTTAAAAAAAATCAATAGCAAATCGAGGGCAGCATCCCACCTTGCTGACTCTCAGGAGTGGCTCTTTGTGTGATACTATCCTGAATGGCATCCTTCTTTGTGCAGGTAAGATTAATGGCAAACGGTATCCAAGAAAGCAACAATGGGAGAGACTGAGCAGATCACATGCCTATATATAATTTATGAGCCTGATATTTAAATATTTAAATAGGCCAAAATTCTCTATTCTTTGATTCATTAACTTGCACATGTAAGTCTGGTAGGAAAGGGCTGGGAACTGCACAGTTGAACGACGAGAGGAAGAGTTATCTGGAATCTGTGTTAACCTTTAAAATTGAACTTCTGTATCTTCAATTGAACCAGTAGACTTATTTCACACATTGTGGAAGACATTGTGGTGATTCCTCAAGGATCTAGAACCAGAAATACCTTTTGACTCAGCAGTCCCATTACTGGGTATATACCCAAAGAATTATAAATCATTCTACTATAAAGACACATGCACACATGTTTATTGCAGCACTATTCACAATAGCAAAGAATTGGAACCAACCCAAATGTCCATCAATGATAGACTGGATAAAGAAAATGTGACACCTAGACACCATGGAATACTATGCAGCCATAAAGAAGGATGAGTTCTTGTCCTTTGTAGGAACATAGATGAAGCTGGAAACAATCATTCTGAGCAAACTAACACAGGAACAGAAAACCAAACAGTGCAAGTTCTCACTCACAAGTGGGAGTTGAACAATGAGAACACATGGACACAGGGAGGAGAACATCACACACCAGGGCCTATCAGGAAATAGGGGGCTAGGGGAGGGATAACATTAGGAGAAATACCTAATTTATATGTCTGGTTGATGGGTGCAGCAAACCACCATGACCCATGTATATCTATGTAACAAACCTGCATGTTCTGCACATGTATCCCAGAACTTAAAGTATAATAAAATAAAACAAGGATGTTGGAGTTGAGGATGGGGGTAGTCCCAGACATTACCAAAATGTAATTGCTAGCTCTCAATTGCTATAATTCTAAGAAAGGCGCATTTGGAGGTATGGAGAATATGAGGAGCCTGTTGATTTATATGTCTTCATGTGAAATAACATAGCTTTTCACCTTATCTTTATAAACACCAGTTTCATCACTGCCTAACTGTTTTCTATGTCATCCCACTCCTCCTCCCATAACTAAATAGAATGTAGCTTTTGTTTCCTCTTTGCAAAATATATACAAATAAACATCTAAAAACAAAATTATTACTCTGGGGGTTATCAAGCCAGACTCAAAAATAAAAAGTCATTGATTTATATAGGCATTAGAAACAGGAAAAACTTAGAAGTCCAATTTCAGTCAACTAATTCTTCCATGGTTTTCTAATAAATGGATATATCCTATTAAATGAACATTGCATAATTTAAAAACCAATATTTTTTGTTAGACATTCAGGTTATATTTAATATTTGCTATTCTAAATAATACTGAAATTAACATTCTTATAAAGAAATTTTTAGCCATATCTCAGATTTTTTTTGGGGGGGGGGGTAGAGGATAAGTTCCTAGGGAATTTGCTGGATAAGAGAGTTAAAGTATACATTTTGATGTAGATATAGCCATAATCGTTGGATTTATTTTCTTCCCACCAACAAGGAACAAATGCTTCTGTGTTAACATATTCTCATCAATCTTGAATATTATTAATCTTATAAACTTTGCAAACTTTCTTGAACTTTTCACTTTTCAGTCATCCATTATTAACTATATTTTTGTGAACTCCTTGTTCATGATGTCGTTTCAATTATGTATTACTGTGATTTTGTTTTTCTCATTGAATAATTTTCATACTTTTTACAGTATACTTCCAGAAAAGTTTTACTAAAGATAGTGTTGACTGAATGCTTCCACACCTTGTTACTGAATTGAATGGCAATATATTTAGCATTAACAATTCCATGAAGTATGATATAGAATACAGAATACGATTTTAGATCAACATTTTAAAAAATAATTTCAAGGAATCATCCCTTTAATTTAGTTTAATAACGTAGTTTTTTGTTTGTTTCATATTGTTTTCCTTCATTTATTATGAGGGATGATTGTTCAAATGTTATAGAGGCAGTATAGCAACTGCTCTGAAAGCAGACTGCCTGGACCCAAATCATAATTCACTCTTTAATAGCTGAATGATCCTGAAGAGTTTACTTAAACTTGCATTTTACTCACTTTTCCTGTGAGTAAAATGGTAATAATGATATTAGCATCTGTGTCATATGGTTTTAGTGAGGATGAGTTAATACATTTAAAGTGTTTAAAGTAGTATCCACCACACAGTAAGCATTTGAAAATGTTAGCCAATTATAAATATTATAGCACTATTATTGTTGTATATTGGGAGGTATTCTAACAGAGTGGCTTAATCATTACATGTTCTTGTTTTCATATCTTAGCTTTCTCATATACTAATTATGTGCATTTAAGCAAGTTACTAAACATTGTGTGTGTCAATTTTTCTCATCTACAATATGAAAATAAAATACTTCATGGGAATTTTTATGAATTAACTGAACATATATATACCTAAAGCACTTACAATAATGCCTAGAACATAGCTCATTATAGCATTCAACAAATGTGAACTATTACTATTGCCTATTTTGGTTGCATCTTTTATTAATGAATGATATGCTATATTAATAGATTTTCTCATAGTAATCTCTATTGCATTTACAGAATAAACCTTTCTTGGAACTTTTTAATGTACTCTTGAATTAGGTGTATTTGTTCTTTTATTAGTATTTAAATCTATATTCATAAATAAGATTAATGTATTTGTTCTTTTATTAGTATTTTAATCTATATTCATAAATGAGATTAATCTGTATTTTCTTTTAGTGTTCAGTTTTTATATACACTATTTTCCTAAAATTAGCTAGAAAGTTTCCTCGCTATTTCACTAGTTTGGAAATAAGCACCAATCATGAGACTTACCTATCTTTGAAAGTTTAAATGTATTTGATTTTAACCCTACCTGAGTTTGTTTCATTAAAGTTAATTCTTTGACAAAATTTTAATTTATGCCAAGGTTATGAGTCTATTCATGTTTTCAATTTCTAATTGGATCAATGTAGGTAATTTATGTGGTGAAAAGAGAAAATTATGAGCTCATATTCTTTAATTCAGCTAGAAATTGCAAATATGAGGTTACATTCTTCAGTTAATACAGCTGCTTTAAGAAGACAAAGCCCTACGCTAGCCATCACTTCTCAACAAATTGATGAGGTAACTTTTTCTTCCAGTTGTTCAGGTCAAAATCTTTGAAGATACCCTTGATACTTCTCTTCTTTGACAACTAATCCACCAATAAATCATTTGACACACATCCAAAATTCCATTGTCTCACCACCTCCACTGTTCTCCTAAATTCCAAGCTATCATTATCTCTCACCTGGAGTATTTCATTAATCTTCTGATGGATCTTCCTACTTTTTCTCTCATCTCTTGTAGTATAGAACGAGGTGTACTACTCAGATCTCCCAATCAGAACCGAGGCTTTCAATTCCCAGTTTCCAGGATTGTTGGCTGCTAACAGTGCATGTCTGAGTCTCTCTCAATAAATTGTTCTCAGCTCAAGGGGAGTTCCTTCATCCAAGAGTCACACCTGTTTCCCAAAGGTAGACAGCTTCTAATTAAGACAGCCAGGTGGGAGGGGTCCCTGGAGAAACTCCAACCAGCCTGCTCACTGGGGTGGAACCTCAGGAAGTTCACAACATTTGCAGCAGGAAGGAGACTGGCCCCTTTTATTCCTGTGTGGAACCTGGGATTCGGGAAGTGGGTGGGAAGCACTCTAGTGGAGGTACTCTAGATTTGCAAGAGTCCCTGTTTCCCCAGAACCCCATCTTTAGCTGAACTAAGGAAAAGTCCTGCATCATTTTTGGCACCCAACATGGGGCTCAAAAAGCAGTGAATGAAATGGGGATTCAAAATCTCTCACTGTTGCCCCTAAGCATTTTCATCCTCAGACTACTGAGGGTGGGGGAAACAAGCTGCCAAGTCCCATCACAAGAAAAGGGAGAAAGGCCATTTTCTTCCTTTTTGAGGATGGACAGGTGAGCAGGGTCTCCTTGCTCCCCCTCCCCTCTGTGTGGAGGCTGGGGTGCATAGCCCAAGGGTCCCACACAGCTAACCAGCTGGCTCCCAGACACAAGCCACAGCAGCCTTCCCCTTCCCCAGCCAAGAGGTTCAGCTTTTTCTGGCAGTAATTAAGCTTTTCTCCTGGTGGAGGAACAACTTTCATAAGAATAAGAGGTTTTTTTAAACTCCCCAGGCATTTTTAAACTGTTTTCTTTTCTTCCCCTTCTCTACCCCATCAGCAGTTAACCTTTAACTTTTTTTTCCTTTTAGAGGGCATTTTTATTACACCAGGCCCCCCAGCTATCACTGTTTGTACTCTCTGTAAAGTTTTGGTCATGAAAAAGGATTTGTGGGGCTAGTCTTTGGCTACAGCCAATCTGGTGTGCTTTGTATGTCTGTATGGTTTGTGCTCCAAGCCTCCATCTTGCTTTACATCCTGGAGGCATAGCTGGTAAGTAGCTGGCAAGGCTTTGTTTAGCAACCCTGCCTTAGGAGATGAGGCCTCTCTGGTTCTGTATCTGCAGGTTTTCCTAGCCCTGTCTCTTAAAGGGCACCACAACCACCGGGTTTTCTTCCACCTGTCTGTGTGTGTACTGTGATGTCTGTAAAAGGAGCTCTGATTAATTTGACCTAAAGAAAGGCTCTTGGATCAAGTATTTTTTAAAAAGGGAAGATAAAAGCTATGGTATCTTTCAGGTCACATGACTTTAATCTTTGATAAATAAAAACAGCCTTAAAGATTATTGGTAAAATGTAGATTTCATTAAAATGTAAATAGGTGAACTAAACAATGCAGGTCAGATGCAAGGCTTGCTAAGTGTTTTGAGGTTACGAACTGGTTTTGGGGTTTTGAAAAGTATTTGACTTGCTGGCTTCACAATTGATAAGGCTTATGGAACTGATATATGGAACTAACCATGCCCTTAATTAAGAAGGCAAAACTTGGCTGCAGTTAGCACACAATTAAAGCAACTTACCAAGTTTTACCTTAAAGTTAAAAATGCCTAGGAGTTAACTGAAACTACTAAAAATAGAATTACATGAAAGGTGTATAAGAACAGCAAAATGTGTTTTTTAGTAAAAGGTTATAAGAAGGCATGGAAATGTAAACTTTTGCCTAGAGTTAAAGGATTGTTTTGAGTTAAATTAGGAAAAATCTGAAGGTTTAAACAAGTAGTGGAACAATTGTGGAAATTAATCCTGCAGAAGAGGTTCTTTGTGTGAACATATTGACTAAATTCAAAAAATGGTATTATATGGTTTTTCTGTAAATTGAGCATTCAAATAAATGCATAACAAGGTTTTCCTATGGCATCAATCTGCTCTTTGGCAACATTTGTAAAGGGTGACAAAAGGTTTTTGCTTCTTTAAAATTTCTGAGTCATCATTTTGGCAAAATAATTACCTTATGGTACTCTGGAATTCTGTTTTATAATATCAAGTATTTTACACCTCAAACATTTAACAGCCTTCCCAAAATCAAACTGCAGTTTCAAAATTGTCTTCCCTGGCACCTGACTTTTTGAGTACTTCAGAGGGCCCCTGAAGTGTCCAGAAAAGAGAGGTAAACAGGATTATTTGACATGTTTAGGTACATGGGATTTCCAAAATGATGCTCAATCTTCTTTAGGTTACATATTGGTGCTATATATGGTTATATATATAATGCTAATATATGTTCCAAAATTGTATGGGATTTCTAAAATTCTAATGTCTAAGTATATGCTACCAATCACAATTAAGGTTATGTTAAGTTATTGTAAGCCATGGAGTTAACCAAACTTCTTTGACAAGAGTGTTTCTAACTGTAGCTACCCTGGACATTTTGTTATTCACAGACAGTTGTCTTGTTTTAATCCTTTTCAAAGATGGTTTATAATGAGCTATAGAACTTTAACAGGTGCTCTCAAATACAGGCTTCTGATAACTCTGGACATTGTGACATTGGAATACAGGAACATGATCAGGACTCATGAAGAGCTGAAATGCTCATGAATATTAAGCAAAACAGGAGTTAACTAAAGGGACTGAACTTAGGAAGCTGAAGCAACCTTTCTGACTTTTGCTTGGAATATTGCTAATCCATGTTTTGTTTTTCAGAGTTAAGGAAACTTATTTTGGACTATTTATGGCCTTTAATAATTGAGTAAGGTATACTCCCATGAACAAAATTTGAAATATGTTTGTTTGTCTCTGCCTGGTTCCTCTAGAATTGGGAAACTGTGAGTATTCTTATGACAATATAGTTATGTGCATCAGTGCAATAAGAACACATTATTCTTTTGCAACAGGACACAATTAGAGAAAGTAATTTTACCAAGGCTTTGACCGGAAGGGTATGCTTCTCTTTAAGGAGTCAAGCTCGACTCGCAGAGCCAATAAAATCCCCATGGGAAAACTGGCCTCATACCCTTGTCTATGCAGTCCCTGTGCAGGGTTCCTGACCTGTGGTCAGTAAAGAATGTCACTTTCTAACAGGGACAGGAGCTCCAAGTTTATCTTGGGACCTTAGGAGAGGATCACCCAACTCACAGGTATTTGAGGATGCAAATCCATTGCTGGGCTTGGTTTTAAAAGGTCTTATCTGTGATTCCTTGTGGTACACACTTCCATCAAAGCCAATCCAAAAGGTCTAAGTAGAAATAGTTATTCTTGCTGTACTTTATGCAAATAATCAGGTCAAGTATAAAACTAAAGTCTATTTTGCAAACCACTCAGTCCTAACATAATTTGTTTTTTAACAAAAATGAGAACTGGAGAGAGAGAAATTATGTTTCAAAACTTATACATTTGTCATTAAATTCTAAACTCACTAGTTGTTTTTAAGTTTTTGTCTACATTTTAGACTAATCCTACTTGTTCCTGTGAACCAAGCAGCAATCTCCAGCTGTAGCTCCGAAAGAACAAAAGGAATGGGTGATATAAAAAATCTGGATCAGTATTCTAGTTCTGAGTAATTATCCTGCAAATCCTGCCAGGTGATGGGAATAAGTAGAATACCCATCACTTGGATGTTTCCTTTTTGGGAAAGTAAGACCAAGGGAGCTAACCAAACCCAGGCACCAGGCACCCAAATCCTAGCAAGCATAACAATAGCTACCAATTATCTGAGTGTGTAACAAGGCATCCTTTCCTCTGCATTGGAGGAGAACTCAGCTCCACAGTTTCACTTAACCTTTGATTTATGATAAGGAGTCCATGCAACCCCCATGAGATACACTTTGTCTCAGACACAATTCCAAGCTTCGGGTCAAAGCCCTAGGAAAGAAAACTGTAACTAAGGGATCCAGAAGTAAACGATAATGAAAGTTAAAACACACAGTGCATGTGAGCGTGGCTAATTACTGCCAATTAAGCCAATCTCAAGCTTTTTGTTTCATGGATAAAAGCCACATTAATATC
The DNA here is from genome assembly GCF_049350105.2 of Macaca mulatta. Taxonomy (NCBI): domain Eukaryota; kingdom Metazoa; phylum Chordata; class Mammalia; order Primates; family Cercopithecidae; genus Macaca; species Macaca mulatta. The sequence goes on from NC_133419.1 coordinate 85,941,941, forward strand.
CATGGCATAAGTGAGGTCTAGGGAATTCCAAGGCTACTAACAGTAGGTGGGAAAGAGACATAGGTGAGAGCGGATAATTCCTGTTCTCTAGGCCCTCTCTGTTTCATGGGTACAAGCCACTTTGGCACTCACGGCAGCACCTGCTAAGGTCACGAGAACTCGGGAATACAAGGATGGAAGAGGGAAAGTGGACGCTCTTCCCTCTCTCCCTGAAGTACCACCGGTATCTGCTAGGAAGAGAAGGGAACCAGGGATGCCTGCTGCCCTTTTTCTAGATGGGTAGCCACTCATCTTCAGTCTGTACCCCTTTCAAATGCATCCTGAACCCTTGGGACTCCTTTAAAAAATGCTTTCTTTTTCCGTTCTCCTCCTAAGTTTTCTCTTCACAGATAGGTAATTGTGTCTCCTTACCACGGGACACTCCCCTCAGATGCATCCTCCAAACTGAAGAGAGTTAATTTCCCAAACCTTAAACTGGTCGACCTCTGTTTGGGCTCAGGGGAAGGGAACCCAGAAGTCCAACATGCTGACCAAAGGGTAAAGCTTTTTTTAACCAGTTGGGCTTTTGGCTTCCTTCTCCCTATGCAAACTGGTAAAAGACCTTGGAATTTTTGAGCTGTCCTTACCCCTCCCCTTGTTTCATTTTGATACATGTTTCCTAATAATCTGGTTTGTCTGTTCTTGCATTCAGGCCATCAAACTCCAGTCACGCAACTGGAGCCTCTGATGATGGCTCCTTCTACCAGGAACCCTTAGGTTTCTAGGGAAGCTCTGACTGCCATTTCCCCAAAACAGTGCCCCATGTCAGCAGGGAGCATATAAGATCAGTCTTCGTCTTTATCCTTAATCTAACAGCAGTTAGATGTACTTCTTTAGAGGCAGGAATGAGACAGTCAGATGGGAGAGAGTCCTTGGAGAAACTCCAACCAACTTGCCCATGGGGGTGGAGCCTCAGGAAGTTCACGACATTTGCATCAGGGAGTAGCCTGGCCCCTCTTCTTCCTGTGTGGAACCTGGGATTCAAGAGGCAGGCAGGAAGCACTCTATCTAGCAAAGGGACTCTGGCCTTGTCAGAGTCCCTGTTTTCCCTTTTCACCCGATAAAACCCTGCTTTACTCACCCTTTAAACCATCTGTGAGCCTAAATTTTCATGGCCATGGGTCAGACAAGAGTCCCGTCTTTAGCTGAACTCAGGAAAAGTCCTGCAACATAATGACTGGTCAATATAAGATCTGGCCCCTTTGCCTCAATTTAGGACAACTCTGAAAGGATATCTGAGCTTCAGAGCGCCTGTGGATCAATGGAGGATATTATGATAGCTACTTTGCATTTAATTTATCACTCTGCCCAATCCTACATTCTCACTAACTCACAAGTATTGTTCCTAAGCACACTTCCTAATAAACTTTCTATGTGCAAATTCTTCATCTCAGAATCTGCTCTTCAGGACCACTGACCTAAGATGCTTTGTGCAAGGAATTATACAAAAAAAAAAAAAAAAGACAGTTTTTGAGCAGCAACACCTCGTGGCTGAGTGGCCAATGAGAACTGGTGGCGTAAGTAAAAACTGATAATTCTTAGCATGTTATAATGATGAAATTACTAAAACTTTCACCTGTGGTGAACTGGGAGAAAAAAAAGAGAGAGGGAAGGAATGCACTGGTAGTTATGACATCTCAGTCATGCAAGAGGTTTTGGGGAAATAATAATTATAAAAACCATGGATTTGAATGGATGATATTGAATGTGATCAAAGCTGTAAAGACAATTCTAGACTAAAGGTGATTAATCACCAATTTAAAGCAAAATGTAAAAGTCTGAGAACTCCTGAGCTATAAAGATACTTATGTCCTACAATCACACCTGGCTAATTTTGTATGGGGTTTCACCATGTTGGCCATGGTTGGCCAGGCTGGTCTCAAACTCCTGACCTCAGGTGATCCACCCGCCTCGGCCTCCCTAAGTGCTGGGATTACAGGCATGAGCAACTGCACCAGGTCAAATATTTTTAAAATAAACTTTACTACGCCAATAAAAGAGGGCACTGGCACTCAAAACCTAGAAACCACTCAAGCACCTCACCTTAACTACAAAGAATCTTCTATTATTGCTGGCTCAAGAAAATTTAAAACATTTCCAAATGAAAAGAAAACCAAAAACAATAATCATATATCTACAATAAGAAAGAAACAGAAAATGTGATGGTGTTATTGAGGTTCTGTCAGAGACTATCCTTGTTCTTAGGAGATATGTACTAAAACATTTCAGGCTGAAATGTTATGACACTTGCAATTTAATTTCAAATTATTCAGCAAACACACACACACAAAGACATAAAGTTTAGTACCAGTTAACAAATATAAACAACTAGGTCTTCTTTTTACTTCTTCTTTTTTCCTTTTCATTTCTTTTCTTTAACTTTGTTCCTTCTTTTTTCTTTTCTTTTTTGTATCCTAGAACATTTTCTACATTCACAAGTAAGATATTATCTCTCTGGTTGTAATGATACCGATGTAAACATCCTCATTTCTGACCAAACTGATCAAATATCACAGAAGAAAAATGGTATGACCTTGCAGAATATTGGAGAATAAGCAAAATGCATTCAATAACTACTAGGGACTATGTTGAAAACTTTTGAAAGTTCAATACACATAGATTTTCACAATTAAGAAGTGATGTGATGATTTCTTGCCTAATGAACTAGATCAAATACCCAAATCTAAAACTGCTCTTTTTTCAACTGCGCATGGTGGCTCATGTCTAACCCCAGCACTTTGGGAGGCTGAGGCAGGAGGATCACTTGAGGCCAGGAGTTTGAGAACAGCCTTGACAACATAGACAGACCTGTTTCTACAGAAAAAAAAAAAAAAAAAAAAAAAAAACCTGTCCTTTTCAGTCGTCATTCCCAACAAAAGTTGTTATATAATCAATCAAGGTAGTTTTATTCTTTCAATAGTTTTCAGTACTCCTTTGTAAGTATACCCACACAAGTATTTCCTGTTTATGCTACAAGTCTAAAAGTCACTGATCTAATTATTTAATTCAATTTGATCAATAATAAGGACAACATAACTCACATGGAAGCATTTGATAATGATTTTTGACTGTGCTCTTGTGAAGCAGAGACCATAATGATTTGATTTAGACAGCAGTTATGACAATACAATTTGCATTCAGAAACTTAATAAACACTTTAATTGTGCTCTTGGTTGACTCTCCCCAAGATAAGATATTTACAGATATAGAGAGAAGTCTAAGTAAACACAGGATGCCATATGTTAGAAAATAAGGCCAATGAGAAAGAAAAGTGCCAAGTATACATAGATATTAATATTTTACATTTGTATATACTCTCAGTTAACAAAGCACCATTGCACTATTTCAATCTAATAAGTAGTTATGGAGCACATACTCAAGGCACTATACCAGACAGTCTATGAAAAACAAAAAATGAATACATCCCTTCAGAGGGTTTACAATCCAGTAGAAGATATGGTCTGCTTGACTCAAAGAAATAGAAATTGTAGATATGCAAATTGTTATAGGAATATAGAGGGAGGAGAAATGAAATCTAACTGGAGGTGTCAGGGAAGACTTCATTGAGCAAGCAGTATTTGAATTTGGGCCTTGAAAAAATAAAACATCATTTGATTAAAATCAAACATTATAAGACAATCATAGAATTCACTATTATGTCAATCTCAAAGGTCAAGAAACTGAGGCTGAAAGAGAGTAAGAGGATTCTCCTACTCATGGTCTCACAACTGGTAAATGTCAAGTGGCCTGAATCCAAGTTTTTTTATTCCTTTGTTTAGTGCTCATTTACTATATCACTCTATAAGAGTTATCTTAATCTGGGCAAGAGAGCAGATGTTCCTTCAGAATAGTAAAAACTTTTTTAAAAAGACTACTCAGTTCTGCTAAAATAAACTTGGTTGTCCTTTGTAAACCATATGAAAATAAATGTTCTTATCCTCTAAATGTTAATGTTATCCCCTACTGTAAGTACAGAAAATCTCTTACAGTATTTCAAGCATAAGTACTGGAAAAATCAGATCTTTGTTTAAAGATTAAGAAACCAACTGTTAGAAAAGGGTGAAAACCAACTTCATCATGATAAGTAAACAGACTGTGGTATGATAATGAGAGTGTTACCCCACTACTAGTCTTTGCATCCCCAGAGGATAGAACAGGAGAGGACAACAGGATTAAGCTATACTGGATATAAGATAATTTTTTTCCAGTGGGAAAGAATACCCAAGAAAATAATAGCACATGTGTGGCTTCCTATATGTCAGGCACTCTTCTAAGCACCTCATACTTAATTCTCAAACAACTCGATGAGATAGGTATTATTATTACCACCCTTTATGGATAATGAATCTTAAGCCACAGAGAAACATACCAAGGTCATGAAAGTGATAGAGGTAGGATATAAACTCTGTCTGGCTATAGAATCCTGATCTTAACAATTCAACTCTACCATCTGTCAAAAAGTGAGATTGCATGCTCTTTTTGAAGATGGCTTTAAAATATTAATGCAAGTACAAATTAAATCTGTAAGACATAACGGAAGTTCTAGTCCTAGGAAGCAACAGTTTAGCAAGGCATCTAAGAACATAAACTTTGGCATCAAGAATACCAGGTTTTAAGACCTCAGTCAACCTACCTGTGTGAACTTGGGCAAGTTATGAGAGCTTTAGTTTCCTCCTTTCAAAAGGAGGCAGCAATTGTTTTCAGATGGGAATGGGAGCAAGCAGCACAGTATGGTAAGAAAAGCACTGGGCTTGAATGTCTAAAAATTCAGATTATAACCTCAGCTACTAACCAGCCCTGTTAAATAAAACAATCAACCCATGAATCAACAAATATTTATGAAGCTTTACATATGACTCTGTTGTATATACTCTAGGGATATAGAGGTTAAAAAAGACATTTTTCCTTATTTTCTGAGAGCTAATTCATTCACGTTTGCTCATTGGTTTCCTTAATAATTGGACTCAAGCCCCACATTAAGGCTTTCTGGCATTTATATTCTATGATTCTGAGACAGAACTTGAATAACAATACCATGGTGGCTCTGTTTCTTTGCTAAGTGCAATTTGTGTGTATACACACACACATACACACATACACATATACACAAGTATATATATATTTTCAATATATATTTCAATTCCTCCTTTTATCAGTTATAAGGAGATGTGTACAGAAAGAAATAGAGACTGAATTTCCAGTCACTACCTACAGCTGCTATAACCAGCTGTTCCCACATATTTTCTTCATGGGACATTTTTCTGGAATGTAGATTAATACATGACACTTCATTGAGCCACTGTAAAAGAAAGCAGAATCAATGTGATTAACAGAAACTTCATGGAAAATATTGTCTTGAACATATTTCCATTCCTCTAGTTGACAGGGACTAGCAATACTACTGTGAATTTTTTTGTGATTATTCATGAAATGCAGTCTCATAATGGTAAGAGCATCAGCTTTGAGGTCAGATTGTCAAGCACAGAGATAAATACAAATAGACATAGATATAAATTCCAATTTCATCACTTACAAGCTGGGAGACTTTAACTGTTTTGACCTTCAGTTTCCTCATATGTAAAATGAAAATGATCATACCCATTTCCTAGTTACCAAATTAGATAAGACTTGGTATATAGCACTTGATTTAATTACAACCATTAAACTTATAATCATCCTTAGCTATTAAACATATATATACACATATATATATATAGATTTGTGTGTGCAAGAAGAAAAAAATGAACTATCTTTTCAAAATACTAGCTCATTTTTATACAAGAAAAACTACTACTTCAGCTATTTTACATTAAATCACCACTTAGGAAATAAAATAGACAACACCTCCTAAATTCCTTTGTAGGCAGATCAATATTTAATACATGCCATTAAAATATTTTGCAGTTTAGTACTAAAACCACACCAAAATGGCAAACCAAATTACAAGTTTATTCTCAATACTTACAAGATGTCATACATAACAAAAGTTTGAATACATCTTTCCATGTACTTACTATTAAAATTATACTTTAGGTATTCTGACAGGAAAAATACACATATAATTTCTAAGTACCACTTCAAGTTACTAGCTCTAATTTTGCATCCCCTTTACCAGCACTTAAATTGCTGATTTTATAATCATAAATGTAGAAATAACAAGCAAATAATACTTAACTTCAGAATTCAATATTTGTGAGCAAATCATTGAGGAAATATTTCAAGTCACCAGTCATGCTTCATTCACCATAAGTAGGTCAACAGAAGAGTAAATTAACTTACAATGAACAAGAACTTCCTTGGACTCCATGAAAATGCTGAGAAGAATGGGATAAACTTAGACTTTTACACATAAATGTCTGCTAGTCGTTGGTAGACTCCCTAGCTCTGTCCCTTGCTCATACCACCCATCAAACATACAACCACAGACACTCCTTCCTAACAGCTGACTTTTAATCCTGTATTTAGGTTTAAACAAGATCCTTTCAAACATATGTAGCATGTGACATGAAAGTCACCAAGAAGAAAAGTATTTTTAAAAATCATCTCCTAGTACAGGAATGCTCTATCCTACATGTTCCTCAGAAAAAGCAGATTGGCTTAAGAGTGGAATGATAATTTCTTTTCACACTGGTTGCTACATTGAATATATTAAGACTACCCAAAACAATTCTCTTCTTTGAGCTGGAAGATGTGCACTCTGGGATATAACAAAAATGTCAAAGTCATTTGCGTACCACTAAAAATGAAACATTACTGTTAAAAAGTCAACTACTATAATCAGGGTATGTTACTTCCAGGAAATTAATAAACACTATCTAATCCAGGCTCTCCCACAACCAAAAGCCTAGAGCCAGTGGATTGGCAATGATATTACAGAGATTCCAAAGACACTTCTGGCTGCTCTTTTTCTCTGTAATACCATGTAAGATATGAAGGAGTTATCTTCACCTAACTCCCTAAAATGCTAAATGATGGTAGTAGTTTTTACTCACAGAAAATAATTTCAATTCCAAAAATTCACTAGCTGTTTCTCTTTTTTTATATGCCACAAAATATCAAGTTTTCTTATTTACAAGGCTTATCACTTACAAATATTTGAGAATAATTATATAAAAGATGAACATTATTTCCTGTGACTATCTGTATCAAGAAAATATAAAAGCACTACATTTGATTTTCCACAAAATATTGCCCGCAAAGTTTATCCACACATAAGAACTCCTCACCTAAATATCACCAACAGCTAACATTCATTTGACACATAGCTACTGAACCTAGCTGTGCTAGACTCTAGAGATACAAAAAATGTAAGACATGCTCCTTTGTGAAAAAGTTTACAATATATATAGTGTTTATTCCAGTGCTATACAACAATGTTGCTGCATTGAAATTCTCCCTCAATATTCTCTTTTCAGATATCTCTGCCTCAAAGTGCACTCCATATCATTTCACTTCATTAAGGTAAATTATGGTCAACTATATTGAATAAAAGAATACTTAAAAGTGAACGTGGGCCAGGCGCAGTGGCTCATGCCTGTAATTACAGCACCTTGGGAGGCCGAGGCAGGAGCATCACCTAGAGGTTGGGAGTTTGAGACCAGCCTGACTGACATGGAGAAACCCTGTCTCTACTAAAAATACAAAAATTTACTGGGCGTGGTGGCACATGCCTGCAATCCCAGCTACTCGGGAGGCTGAGGCAGGAGAATTGCTTGAACCCAGGAGGCAGAGGTTGTGGTGAGTCAAGATCGCATCATTGCACTGCAGCCTGGGCCACAAGAGCGAAACTGCGTCTCAACAACAACGATAAAAAAAAGTGAACATGGAGGAGTGACAGAGAATCAGAGAAACATCATAACTAGTTAACTATGCATCAAATTGGATTTGCACATTGAAGGTCAGTTTATTTCTAGAGTCTATTGAGGATAATCCAAGGAATGACATCACTTATAGGAGTCCAGAAATCTTACTAGACTGATCTAAACATTTAAGTCCTCCAGGTGTCTAATCAGAGAAGATCCCTGAAGCAGCAACCACAAACTCAAAACTATAACAAGACCAAGGGAAAATGTAAATGAGTAGCATCAGCTAGGAGCTACAGAAAAATCACATGAACTTTTTGGTTTATCTTCTATTTCCCAGAAAAACTTAGGTAAAAATGAATATTTCTCTACTATAAGAAAAGGAATGTCGAATGCAAATGCAGGCAACTTATACTCTGCTTCAGTATAAGAGATACCATCAGGAGTGCTAGCGACCATAGTCTAATGAAGAGAGCACAGCCGTGCACTTAAAGTATGCAGCAACCATTACCATGTACAAATTTGAGCCAAGATTGTTATTAGACTTTCTGGTTTTTCAAGTGAAGCCAGAAATTCAGATTTTTGTGTGAAGTTTCCTAATATTTGTATGTTAGTTCAATATTTAAAAGAATTGGTAGGTTCAAATGAATCAATCTGTATAACAGATCCAGCCTCTTCAACATGAATAAAGGGTATCTATGAAAAACTCACAGCTAACATCATACTTAATGGTGAAATACTGAAAGGTTTTCCCCTAAGATCAGGAACAATAAAAGAATGGCTGTACTCTTCATTTCTTTCCAAAATTAGACTGGAGGTTTTAGCCAGGGCATTTAGGCAAGAAAAAGAAATCAAAGTCATCCAGACTGAAAAGGAAGAAATAAAATTATCTCTAGTTATAGGTGACATGAACTCATATATAGAAAATCCTAAGGAATTCACACATAAAAAAGAAACTATTGGAACTAATAAATGAGTTCAACAAGGTTGTAGGATACAAGACTAATACACAAACATTAATTGTATTTTATATACTAGCAATGAACAGTCCGAAAATAAAATTTAGAAGACAATTCCATTTGTAATTTTTTAAAAAAAATTATTAATAAGTTTAACAAAGGAAGAGCAAAGCTTGCACACTAAAAACTACAAAACGTTGAAATACAGTAAAGATATAGACATTCCATATTCATGAATTAGAAAGCAATATTGTTAAGATGGCAATACTCCCCTAACTGATTTACAGATTCCACATGACCTTTATCAAAATCCCAGCTGAGTCTATGGCCATAACACCTTGAAAAAAAAAAAATCAGATGACTTTTTTCTAGACATTGACAAGTCGATCCTAAAATTCATATGGAAATGCATGGGACCCATAATAACAAAAACAATCTTGAAAAAGATGAACAAAGTTGGAGAACTCACACTTCTCTGTTTCAAAACTTACTTCAGTAATCAAGACAGCATGATACTGACATAATAAAAGTCACACCGATTAACGGAGCAGAATTCAGAGTCCAGAAGTAAACTCTTACATTTATGGTCAGCTGATTTTCAACAATGGTTCCAAGACAATTCAATGTGAATGAATAATCTTTTCAACAAATGGTTTGGGGACAATTGAAAATTAACATGCAAATGAATTAATTTGAACCTTTATCTCATACTGTATGCAAAAATTAACATAAAATGGACTAAATACCAAAATTTAAGAGCTAAAACTATAAAACTCTTAGAAAATAATATTAAGTATAAACCTCATGACCTTAGGTGAGTCAACTATTTCTTAGATACGACATCAAAAGCATAAACAACCAAAAAATACAGACTTCATAAAAATTTGTGTTCCAAATGAAACTATGAATAAAATCAAAAGGCAACCCACAGATGAAAATAATATTTGTAAATCATTTTTGGTAAGGGTTTATTATTGAGATATATAAAGAACTATTACAACTGAACAACAGAAAGACAACTGAATTTTTTAAATGGGCAAAGATTTGAACAGACAATTCTCCAGAGCAAATATATAAATGGCCAATAAGCACATGAAAAAATGTTCAACATCATTAGTCATTAGGGAAATACAAATCAAAACCACGATGAGATAGCACTTCACATGAGAATATTGTGGCTACAATAAAAATGACAAATAATAAGTGTTGGCTAAGATATGGAGAAGTTGTAACACATTGCTGGAAGAAATGTAAAATCATGCAGCCACTTTGGAAAAACTTGTCAGTTCCTCAAAAAGCTAAACATAAAGTTACCATATGAACCAGCAATTCTGCTCCTCAGTATAGACCCAAGAGAGCTGAAAACACATCCACACAAGAATCTGTATGCAAATGCTCATGGCAGTATTACTCATAATAGTCAAACAGCAGAAACAAACCAAACGTTCATCAACTGATGAGCAGATAAATAATATATAGTATATCCATACAATGGTATATTATTCAGCAATAAAACAGAATTAAGTACTAATGTCTACTAAAACATGGATGACCTTGAAAACTTTAAGTTAGAGAAGCCAGTCATAAAAGGCTACATGTTGTATGATTTCATTTATCCAAAATCCAGAAAAGGCAAATGTACAGAAAGTAGATTAGTAGTCTAGGTGCTGAGGATAGGGGATGTGAGGAGTAACTACTAATAGGTCTGAGGATCCTCGGGGGTGATAAAAATGTTCTGGAATTACACAGCTATAACTGCATAACTTTGTAAACTTACCAACAAAACACTGAATTGTGTACTTTAAAGGATAAATATTATGGTATATGAATTATATCTCAATAAAGCTACTAGTTAGAACAAAAATAGGCCCACTTTGCAACATTTGCCTAAAAGGAGTTCCACATCAAAATGGCTCCTTACTAATATTTAAAAGGAGTTTTGCAAATATTAGCACATGGTAAGTAGAGTGCTCAGTTTTCTACAATCAACTATCCTGCATATCCTCTTTCAATATGTCAAATAAAATACAGCCTTTATTTATTTTTTATTTTTTATTATTATTATACTTTAAGTTCTAGGGTACATGTGTGTAACGTGCAGGTTTGTTACATATGTATACTTGTGCCATGTTGCTGTGCTGCACCCATCAACTCGTCAGCACCCATCAACTCGTCATTTACATCAGGTATAACTCCCAATGCAATCCCTCCCCCCTCCCGCCTCCCCGTGATAGGCCCCGGTGTGTGATGTTCCCCTTCCTGAGTCCAAGTGATAAAACCTAGGTAGTACCATTCAGGACATAGGCATGGGCAAAGACTTCATGTCTAAAACACCAAAAGCAATGGCAGCAAAAGCCAAAATTGACAAATGGGATCTCATTAAACTAAAGAGCTTCTGCACAGCAAAAAAAACTACCATCAGAGTGAACAGGCAACCTACAGAATGGGAGAACATTTTTGCAATCTACTCATCTGACAAAGGGCTAATATGCAGAACCTACAAAGAACTCAAACAAATTTACAAGAAAAAAACAAACAACCCCATCAAAAAGTGGGCAAAGGATATGAACAGCCTTTAAAATTTTAATAATAACAATGATTTTCAGAAAAAGAATAGTTGAATGCTAGAAATTGCTTCCTTCTTCCTGAAGGAATATCTTTTCATCCACAATCTAGTTAGCCAATCCTTCCAATTTTACAGCTTATATTAATAAATTCCCTACAAGCTTCCCACACTTCTGCCAAGTTAGATCCTTTCTGTGGCTTGAAAACCCCTCAGGCTTTCTTAAATGTGCTCCTCCTATTTGGAGTGCCCTTCTCCCCTACAGAAATATCTGAAATATACCTACTCATCAATGTTTAAAATGCCATCGCTTTTTCTCATTCTCCTCCTTCAAAATCAGGCTCTGACTGTAAGTAAACTGTCTCCTAGTTAATACTCTCTTATCTTTCCTAGGATACTTTTTATTGAGTTTTATGTGCACTTGTCTCCTTTCCCCCAACTGAACAGCAAGTCTTACAATACATATGAAAAGTCCAACATGTGCCAGGTACATCAGTTCTAATCCTCACAACAGTCCTGGAAGGAAGGTATTACTCTCTTACAGGTGAATAAATTGAGGATTTGAGAGGATAAAATTACTTATTCAAGGTCCAATAAGAAGTGGAAGGTCTGAAATTTGACATTGGTTCATCTTTGGTGGCATCTTTGTTTCCCAGAAATTAACAAACTAATCCTAAAATTCATATGGAAATGCAAGGGACATTTGAAAAAAAACTTTGCACTTAATATGTCTTCAAAGATGGTTGATTGAACTGTTAGTTGGAACTCATATCAAGCTAGTTACTTATCTTGAGCACAGGCTTTAGAGTCATACTCACCTTGGTTCAAGTTTTATCTTCCCCATTTATAAATTGAGCTGAGGTAAGTTACTAAATATTTTTTGTTTGTTTGAGACAGAGTCTCACTCTGTTTCCCAGGCTGGAATGCAGTTGCATGATCTTGGCTCACTGCAACCTCCACCTCCCAGGTTCAAGTGATTCTCCTGCCTTAACCTCCCAAGTAGCTGGGACTACAAGTGCGTGCCACCATGCTGGGCTAAGTTTTGTATTTTTAGTAGAAACGGGCCTTCACCATGCTGGCCAGGCTGGTCTCAAACCCACCCCTGACCTTGAGTGATCCACTCACCTCGGCCTCTAAAAGTGCTGGGATTATAGGCGTGAGCCACCACACCTGGCCAAATTATTAAATCTTAATCTCAATTTCCTTATTTGTAAATTGAAGATTATAATATTTAGGTAACTGCATTCTCATCAGGATTAAATTATAAAAAAATAAAATTGCATTCTTACCTCACAGTGGGAGCTCAGTACATGGGGATTTTCTTCCTGTTTATACTTTTTCCCCCTGTGCCCTGCCTCCTACTTACAATGGCTTAATGACAACTAATTCTCTGAGGTCAGCAAATATGTTATACTTCCACAACTCTTTAGCCTTCTGACTCAATAATTAGTAAAAAAATTATCTACCTTATACAAGGACTATAAAAAAATCAATGTATCTGAGTCAGTGGCTCTCAAATAATATTTTAGCAGCAGAGCCTGATAGGGTTATTTTATGGAAGAAATGTGCTTGAATAGGAAATGAGGAGATAAGGGCTGTAGTCCAGGTCAAAGCATATACGACTGTGCTCCACAGTCAGCTCTTTGTGGAAAGGTGGAAGGAGCAGCTGATAGGTTTTTTGTTTGTTTGTTTTGTTTTCCAAGGAATAGGGAAGTTATTTCTTCCCAAGTTTTATAAAACTCTATATAAGGATGAATAAATAGAAACTAGAATCAGAAGGAAAAACACAAATGAATTATTTGTAGCACAAGCCTATAAATGGGGAAATTCCAATCTAATGATAAACATCAGAAATTCAAAGGGGATCAGATGTCTCATGCAATATCCAGCCAAGATTTAAGAAATAAATAAGTATTTTAGCCTGTTCACATCAGTAAACTCCGTGTCTTTATTCCTAAAAATCCCACTTAGGCAAGCTATGCTAAGGCTGTGAAACTGATTAATTTAAAAGCTATTTTTCCTCCCCTGAGGCCAGAAGGAATTTTTGAATGATGCAAGAAAGAAAGAGAGAATAATAGAAACAACAGGTGCTCTGAACAGCTGGGGAGACAGAACTGAACTTTTCAAGATGATCTTAAGAACTAGTGAATTGTTAAATCCTGTTGCAGAAGAGACAAAATAAACAATCCACCTCTAAAATAAAAGTTTCCCTTTACTCCACCCCACACTCCCTGAAAACTGACATTACCCACGATTAGCTGACGACTCTCTGAGATGTCAGAGTTCATCCTCGAAGAGAATGAGTCTTTTCACTGAAAAATCATCTGTACATGTGTTTTCTTTAAGAAAAAAAAAAAACAGAGATGTAATTGGTTACTGAAATTTCATTTTTAAAATTCTGTGATCCACAGACTTGAATATGTCTTGGAGGAAATATGAAATTGTGGAAGAATCACAGACTTTGAAATTGAAAAAATCCGATTCTAACACTTTCTAGCTGTGTTATTTCAGGCTTGTAATAATAATGCCTACATACCACCTATTATTCTAACCACTTTCATATGTTAACTGATTTAACCCTTAGAATAACTCTCTATGTAGGTATTATTATTGATTCACTTTAAAGATGAGAAAACTGATGTTTGATAAGATAAAATCGCTTGATCAAAGGTTCACAATTAATAAGTGACAGAACTAGGATTTGAATGTCGACACCCTACCTCCAGAGACAACATTCCTATCTCATCACATTGACTTCTGATGTGCTTTTCTGATATTTTTTTCTGTGTTGTTTTTTTGACTGTAAAATAGGATGAATTCATAGGGCCATTTTAAATACTAAATAAGATAATGTATGTAAAGTACAGTTCCTTGCACATGGGTACATGACAAATAGATTTTTGTATGATAATTATTAACATAGATTATGCTATAGGGTCTCAAATTAGCTCCTGCATGAATGGTGTGTAGAGCGTGCTGTAGTGCAAGTTTTGTATCATAGTAATCCTGTTTCCACTTGGTTATACTCTCGCCAAGACTGACTGTATTAGATGAAATGTGAGGATCTTGTTCAATCAGAAACCCCATTGTATTTTCTCTTCGTTAAATAATTATTGTATAGCCTTTAAAAGAAAGGAGCTTATCTTTTTATTTCTGTTTGTAGCTGCGCCTGCCACAGAGAAGATGTTTAATAAATGATAGTGAAAAAGAAATAAAAGGAAGGGAGAAAAGAAGTAAAATAGGAAAGAAAAAGGGAGGGTAAGACAATAGGAAGGCAACCAAAAAAAAAGTTAAAATAAAGAATATCTGGGTTTTTTTGTTTTTTTTTTTTTAGATGGAGTTTTGCTCTTGTCACCCAGGCTGGAGTGCAATGGTGTGCTCTTGGCTCACTGCAGCTCCTGGGTTCAAGTGATTCTTCTGCCTCAGCCTCTCTAGTAGCTTGGATTACAGGTGCACACCACCACACTCACATAATTTTTGCATTTTTACTAGAGACGGGGTTTCACCATGTTGATCAGGCTGGTCTCAAACTACTGACCTCAGGTGATCCACCTGCCTCAGCTTCCCAAAGTGCTGGGATTACAGGTGTTCGCCACCAGAATATCCTTTCTTAATGAAATATATTTTATCTTTGTGAAGAACATTCCAGTGCACATCAATTATTGCAAATTATACTCTACAATGTTTTTATAATATTTCATTGTCTTAATTTCAAGCAGTTGTTCCAGTAAAGTATAAGAGGCTATTTAGTCCATTCTACCTCAAGACTATTAACTTGTATGAAAATCAGGTAATACTTTTAGACTAAAGGGAGTTCTCAATTTTTCCAAAAAATCAGTGTTCATTTTACCATTTAAATACAAGCCTTACTAGTGAGTTCTCAATTTAATTACACTCAATGTGTAACATTTTCAAAGGTAAGTTTGAGGAAGGGCCACAGTATGGATCCTAGTCATGTCAGCTGACAAATGACCAGTCTATGTCTAGCAGCTGTGGATGGCGAATAATACAACTAACGTAACTGTCAGTAAGTTAAATATTTTGTTTATGACCTCAATAATTGATCAATGAGTATCAGCTAATTTCTGCCCACTATGTGCAAAAGGGCACTTTCTGTCAAGCCAGTAATATTTGAAGAGGGACATATTACTCTGAGTCAATAAATCTAAAATGATAGGTATAAAATCTTTATCTTTAGAAGTGGAATATCTAGAAGGGAAAGAAATGGCAGATAAGAAGGAGGCAGGACTAACTCACTAACTAGCAGCTCCTACTCAGAGGAACAGAGCAGCATGTGGAAACCCATGTTATGAACTTTTCTCCAAGAACTACCACGGGAACAACCAGGAAAACTGAGAGAATCCACAGACCATTTGAAGGAGTTGGAATGCCACAGCAGAATCCAGGGGACAGCTGAGGAACTGTAAGTCTGCTTGCTTTCTTAGCTGGGAGGCTTGCAGCCTGTGGCAAGTTCTCAGCCCTGCTCACCAGCTGCTGGAAATAAATATGGTGCTGTTGGGGGTGTGAGGGCCACAGTGAGAGTGAGACTGGTCTTTTGAGCTGCAGGTGGCATGGGAGCTGGTTGAGGCCTGTGGCTGCTAGCTTTTCCCCATTTCCCTGGTGACCTATGTGACACAGCAGAGACAGCCATAATCCCCCTGAGAACATAATTCCATTGACCTGGGAACCACATCCCACCCCCAAAGCAAAGCAAACCCTTCTGAAGGAGAGTCTGAGCTCAGACATGCCTAACCTGTCCCCACCTGATGTCTTTCTCTACCTGCCCTGGCAGTCAAAGACAAAGGACATAATCTTTTGGGAGCTCTTTAGCCCTGCCCACCGCCTGAGAAACCTGAATACTTATCCAAAGGCTACCCTAGGAAAAGCTTGTGTCCTCCCTATATAATCACAGCTGATATGCTCTTGAAAGCACTACCTCCTGGCTGGAGGCCAAGCACCATGAAACCAGAGCACTTAAAAAAGATACAACCAAGCGCTCATACAGAGTCACTTCACTCCCCTGCTAACTCCACCAGAGTAGGTGCTGGTATCCATATCTGAGAGATCTGAAGACAGATTATATCACAGAACTCTTTGCAGACACTCCCCAGTACCAGCCAGAAGCCTGGTAGCTCCGCTGGGTGGCTAGATCCAGAGGAGAAATAACAATCACTGCAGTTCAGCTCTCAGGAAGCCCCATCCCTAGGAGAAAGGGGACAGCACCATACCAAGGCAGCACCCCCATGGGACAAAAGAATCTGAACAGAAGCCCTTGAGTCCCAGACCTTCCTTTTGACAAAGTCTACCCATAAGAAGAAACCAAACAAACAAACAAACAAACAAACACTCCTGGTAATATGACAAAACAAGGTTCTCTAATGCTCTCAAAAGATCACACTAGCTCACCAGCAATGGATCCAAACCAAGATGAAGTTTCTGAATTGCCAAAATACAAAAAATTAAGAAGGGCAATTACCAAGCCAATCAAGGAGGTACCAGAGAAAGGTGAAGTTCAAATAAGAGAAATTTTTTAAAATGATACAGGATATGAATGGAAAAATCTCCAGCGAAATACATAGTATAAATAAAAAACAATCACAACTTCTGAAAATCAAGGACACACTTAGAGAAATGCAAAATGCACTGAAAAGTCTCAGCAATAGAATTGAACAAGTAGAAGAAAGAACTTCAGAAGAATGAACCCAAAAACACAGGCTATAAAAGCAAAAATAGACAAATGGGATTACATCAAACTAAAAAGCTTCTGTACAGCAAAGGAAACAATTAACAGGGTAAAGAGACAACCTACAGATTGGAAGCCTGGGCAACATGGTGAAACCCCATCTCTACAAAAACTAGCCAGGCATAGTGACATGCACCTGCAGTCCCAGCTACTCAAGAAGTTATGGGAGGACTGCTTGACAAGGATTGAAAGACAAGGCTTTCGAATTAACCCAATCCAACAACAACAAAGAAAAAATAATTTTTAAAAAATGAACAAAGTCTCCAAGAAATTTGGGATTGTGTTAAACAACCAAACCTAAGAATAATTGATGCTCCCAAGAGAGAAGAGAAATCTAAAAGTTTGAAAAACATATTTGAGGGAATACTTGAGGAAAACTTCCCTGGTCATGCTAGAGATCTAGATATTCAAATACAAGAAGCTAAAAGAACACCTAGGAATATAAGTGCAAAAAGAGCATCACATAGGCACATAGTCATCAGGTTATCTAAAGCCAGGACAAAGGAAAGAGTCTTAAGAGCTACAAGGCAAAAGCATCAAGTAAGCTATAAAGGAAACCCTATCAGATTAACAGCAGTTTTCTCAGCAGAAACTCCATAATCTAGAAGAAATTAGGGTCATATCTTTAGCCTCCATAAACAAAACAATTATCAGCCAAGAATTTTGTATCCAGAGAAACTAAGCTTCATAAATGAAGGAAAGATACAGTCTTTTTCAGACAAACAAATGCTGAGAGAATTCACCACTACCAAGCCAGCACTGTAAGAATTACTAAAAGGAGCTCTAAATCTTGAAACAAACCCTTGAAATACACCAAAATAGAATCTCCTTAAGGTGTAAATTTCACAGGACCTATAAAGCAATAACACAATGAAAACAGTACTCAGGCAACAAATAGTACGATGAATAGAATAGTACCTCACATCCCAATACAAATGTTGAATGTAAATGACCTAAATGCTCCATTTAAAAGATACAAAATGGCAGAATAATAAGAACTCACCAACCAAGTATCTGCTGTCTTCAAGAAACTCACCTGACACATAACGGCTCACATAAACTTAAGGTAAAGGGGTGGAAAAAGATATTCCATGCAAATGAACACCAAAAGGGAGCAGAAGTAGCTATTCTTATATCAGACAAAACATACTTTAAAGCAAGAGCAGATAAAAAAAAAAAAAGGAGAGACATTATATAATGAGAAAAGGACTAGTCCAACAGGAAAATATTATAATTCTAAATACATATGTACCTAACATTGGCAATCCCAAATTTATAATACATTTACTACTAGACCTAAGAAATAAGATAGACAGCAACACAATAATAGTGGGGACTTCATTATTCCACTGACAGCACAAGACAGGCTATCAAGAGAGAAAGTCAACAAAGAAAGAGTGGACTTACATTATACCCTGGAACAAACAGACTTAACAGATATTTACAGAACATTCTACCCAACAACTGCAGAACAAGTCTCAACAAATTTAAGAAAATCTAAATTACAGCAAGTACTCTCTCAGACTACAGTGGAAAAATATTGAAAATAAACACCAAAAGGAATCCTCAAAATCACGCAAATACATAAAAATTAAATAATATGCTCCTGAACAATCCTTGGGTCAAAAATGAAATCAAGATGGAAATTTTAAAATTCTTTGTACTAAACAATAATAGTAACAAAACCTATCAAAACCTCTGGGATATAACAAAAGCAGTGCTAAGAGGAAAGTTCGTAGCATTAAATGCCTAAATCAAAATGTCTGAAAGAGCCCAAATAGACAATCTAAGGTCACATCTCAAGGAACTAGAGAAACAAGAACAAATCAAACCCACACTCAGAAGAAGAAAATAAATAACCAAGATCAGAGCAGTACTAAATGAAATTGAAACAAAAAACTGCAAAAGATAAATGAAACAAAAAGCTGGTTCTTTGAAAAGATAAATAAAAGTGATAGACCATTAGCAAGATTAACCAAGAAAAGAAAAGAGAGGATCTGCATAAGTTCAATTAGAGACAAAACAGGAGATATTGCAATGGATATCACAGAAATACAAAAGATCACTCATAGCTATTATGAACACATTTACATGCATAAACTAGAAAAGCTAGAGGACATGTATAAATTCCTGGAAGTATACAAATTCCTCCTAGATTAAACCAGGAAGAAATAGAAGCTCTGAACAGGCCAATAACAAGCAGCAAGATTAAAATGGTAATTTAAAAGTTGCCAACAACAACAAAAAGTCCAGGACCAGATGGACTCACAGCTGAATTATATCAGACATTCAAGGAATTGGTACCAATCCTACTGACATTATTCCAAAAGATAAAGAAGGAGGGAATCCTCCCTAAATCATTCTATGAAGCCAGTATCACTAACAGCAAAACCAGGAAAGGACATAACCAAAAAAGAAAACTACAGACCAATGTCTCTGATTAACATAAATGCAGAAATCCTCAACAAAATACTAGCTAACAGAATCCAACAGCTTATCAAAAAGATCATACACCATAATCAAGTGAGTTTCATACCAGAGATGCAGGGATGGTTTAACATCTACAAGTCAATAAATGTGATACACCACATAAACAGAACTAAAAACAAAAATCAAATGATCATCTTAATAGATACAGAAAAAGCATTTGACCAAATTCAGCATCTCTTTATGATTACAATTCTCAGCAAAATCAGCATAGAAGGGACACATCTTAAGGTAATAAAAGCGATCTATGACAAACTCACAGCCAATAATATACTGATTGGGGAAAAGTTGAAAGCATCCCTGCTGAGAACTGAACCAAAACAATGATGCCCACTTTCACCATTTCTACTCAATACAGTACTAGAAGCCCTAGCCAGAGCAATGAGACAAGAGAAAGAAATAAAGGGCATCCAAATTGGTAACAAGGAAGTCAAACTCTGTGTTTACTGATGATGTGATTATGTACCTAGAAAACCCTAAAAACTCCTCCAGAAAGCTCTTAGAACTGGTAAATGAATTTAGTAAAGTTTCAGAAAACAAAATTAATGTACACAAATCAGTGGCTCTGCTATACACCAACAATGACCAAGCTGAAAATCAAATCAAGAACTCAACCCCTTTTACAATACCTGCAAAGAAATAAAATACTTAGGAATATTCTTAAGCAAGGAGGTGAAAGACATCTACAAGGAAAACTACAAAACATTGCTGAAAGAATATATGTCACAAACAAATGGAAACACATCCCATGCTCAAGGATGGCTAGAATCAATATCATGAAAATGACCATACTGCCAAAAGCAATCTACGAATTCAATACAATTCCTATAAAAATACCACCATCATTCTTCACAGAACTAAAAAAAAAAAACTTAAAACTCATATGGAACCAAAAAAGAGCCCGCATAGCCAAAGCAAGACTAAACAAAGCAAAACAAAGAGGAACATTATATAATGAAAAAGAACAAATCTGTACGCATGATGTTACCTGAATTCAAACTATAAGGCCATAATCACCAAAACAGCATGGTATTGGTATAAAAACAGGCATATAGACCAGTGGAACAGAATAGGGAACCCAGAAATAAACTCAAATACTTACAGTCACCTGATCTTCAACAAAGCAAACAAAAACATAAAGTGGGAAAAGGACACCCTATTCAACAAATGGTGCTGGGATAACTGGCACGCCACATGTGGAAGAATGAAACTGAATATATATATTCAGGTTGCTGCAAATGTCATTATTTCATTCCTTTTTATGGCCGAGTAGTATTCATATATATATATATATATATATATATATATATATATATATATATATATATATATATGTATTCATATAGATAGTAGTATTCATATACATCTATTCATATATGTATATATGGATGGAATTGAAAAACATCATTCTAAGTGAAGTAACTCAGGAATAGAAAAACTAGACATCTTAGGTTCTCACTCATAAGTGGGAGCTGAGCTATGAGGATGCAAAGGCATAAAAATGATACAATGGACAATGGGGACTCAGGAGAAAGGGTGTGAGGAGGATGAAGAATAAAACACTACACACTGGGTACAGTGTACACTGCTTGGGTGATGGATGCACCAAAATCTCAGGAATCATCACTGAAGAATTTATTCATGTAACCAAGCTCCACCTGTTCCCCAAAAAACCTATCGAAATATTTTTTAAGTGGAAAATCTAGAAAAAGAAAAATTCTGTATATCAGCAGAAGACAGGTTGTCTGCCCTTAACTTCTGTTCCTTTTTACCTTTTTGTTTAAACATCTAAATAACTATAAGATGTATATACTTGAAGATAGTTTAAAACAAATGGGTAATATATATGTTAATTAGATTGATTTAGCCATTCCACTATATATCAATGTATATCAACACATCATGTTGTACACCATAAATATATTTAATTTTTATTTGCCAACTGTTTAAAAGTGAAAGATCTGCTTAAAAAACGTTAGTACATCTAAAATTTTTAACAAACCAGTGAGCATGGCAATAGCCACTTTCAGACAAAAAGAGTAAAGCTTTGGAAGCTAAAGCAACACACAGAAGGTGAGTGACAGCAAAAGACAACACTGATGTCTGTGCCACCTGCAGCAGATGTCAGGCCCTGACCCTGCCAAAACACACTGAAATGTGTAACATCTCTGATTTAGCACTAAAGTTGGTTAGAATAATTGTTGACTTCTCAAAAAGCTGAGAAAATGTAACTTAATATTCAGTAAGTATTTTATTAATTCAAGACATTTATTGAGCAATGAATCACTGACTAAGGCCCAGCCATTCAAGAATAAAATAAGACAAGTTCCCTATTCTCACAATCTAGTGTGAGACAGATATTATAAAGACAAAAGTGACTCCATCTTGGATGCTAATCTGCCATGTTGACTTCTGGTTAGCCCCAGTACCATGAATGCCTCCTAATTCCTACTTTATTTACTGTTCTTAGTATAAGAACATGTGAACCTTAATGTTACCACGCAAATTATAAGTTATGATGAATATAACATTCTTGCCTGTTCTGCAGGGCTCCCTTTAATTGTCTTGCTGGAACATGTACACCTTTGCACTATGGCGTATAAGCCCTGGGCCTACGGAGTAACAGTACCAGAGATCGACCTGTCTTGCAGATGCTGAAGACCATGCTTCTATCTGTAAGATCTCCCAATGAAACACCCTTGCTGATAAACTGGATTTCTCTGCCTCTTTCTTTGTTTATCTGTTCCTTTGGCACTTGGGGGCAACTTTGCATAAACAGCCCTTTCACAGAACAGGTACATAAACATATAAATGAAAAAGGTGTTAATAAAGATCAGAATGTTAGGATATTTAGAAACAGTCTCACAGAAGAGTAACATTTAAGCTGGATCAAGAAATATGAGAAGGGGTCACTTCCAAGATTACTGAATAGGAACAGCTCCAGTCTGCAGCTCCCAGTGGGATCGATGCAGAAGAGGGGTGATTTCTGCATTTCCAACTGAGGTACCTGGTTCATCTCATTGGGACTAGTTGGATAGTGGGTGCAGCCCATGGAGGGCGAGCTGAAGCAGGGTGGGCATCACCTCACCTGGGAAGTGCTAGGGGTAAGGGGATTTCCCTTTCCTAGCCAAGGGAAGCCATGACAGACTGTACCTAGAGAAATGGTACACTCCAAACCAAATACTACACTTTTTCCATATTCCTAGCAACCAGAAGACTAGGAGATACCCTCCCATGCCTGACTCAGTGGGTCCCATGCCCACAGAGCCTTGCTCACTGCTAGCACAGCAGTCTGAGATTGACCTGCAATGCTGCAGCTTGACAAGGGGAGGGGCATTTACCATTGCTGAGGCTTGAGTAGCTCACAGTGTAAACAAAGAGGCCAGGAAGCACAAACTGGGTGGAGCCCACTGCAGCTCAGCAAGGCCTAGTGCCTCTATACATTCAGCCTCTGGAGGCAGGGCATATCTGAACAAAAGGCAGCAGACAGCTTCTGTAGACTTAAACGTCCCTATCTAACAGCTCTGAAGAGACCAGAGGTTCACTTAGCATGGCGTTCGAGCTCTGAGAATGGACAGACTGCCTACTCAAGTGAGTCCCTGACCCCCATGTAGCCTGACTGGGAAACACCTCCCAGTAGGGGCCGACTGACATCTCAAACAGGCAGGTGCTCCACTGGGACGAAGCTTCCAGAGGAAGGATCAGGCAGCAATATATGCTGTTCTGCAGCCTCCACTGGTGATACCCAGTCAAACGAGTCTGGAGTGGACCTCTAGCAAACTCCAACAGACCTGCAGCTGAGGGGTTTGACTGTTAGAAGGAAAACTAACAAATAGAAAGGAATAACATCAACATCAACAAAGAGGACATCCACACCAAAACTGCATCTGTAGGACACCAACATCAAAGACCAAAGGTAGATAAAACCACAAAGATGGGGAGAAACCAGAGCAGAAAAGCTGAAATTCCAAAAAAACAGAGCACCTATTTTCTTCCAAAGGACTGCAGCTCCTCAAGAGCAAGGGAACAAAACTGGAGGGAGAATGAGTTTGAAGTGTTGACAGAAGTAGGCTTCAAAAGGTCAGTAATAACAAACTTCTCCAAGCTAAAGGAGCATGTTCTAAACCATTGCAAGGAAACTAAAAACCTGAAAACAGGTTAGACAAATGGTTAACTAAAATAAACAGTGTAGAGAAGATCTTAAATGACCTGATGGAGCTGAAAACCGCAGCACAAGAACTTCGTGATGCATGCACAATCTTTAATAGCCAATTCAATCAAGTGGAAGAAAGGATATGAGTGATTGAAGATCAAATTAATGAAATAAAGTGAGAAGACAAGGTTAGAGAAAAAAGAATAAAAAGAAATGAACAAAGCCTCCAAGAAATATGGGACTATATGAAAAGACCAAATCTATGTTTGATTGGTATACTGGAAAGTGACAGGGAGAATTGAACCAAGTTACAAAACACTCTTCAGGATATTATTCAGGACAACTTCCCTAACCTAGCAAGGCAGGCCAACATTCAAATTCAGGAAATACAGAGAACACCACAAAGATACTCCTTGAGAAGAGCAACCCTAAGACACATAATTATCTGATTTACCAAGGTTAAAATGAAGGAAAAAGTGTTAAGGACATCCAAAGAGAAAGGTTGGGTTACCCACAAAGGGAAGCCCATCAGACTAACAGCAGATCTCTCAGCAGATACCCTACAAGTCAGAAGAGAGTGGGGGTCAATATTCAACATTTTTAAAGAAAATAATTTTCAACCCAGAATTTCATATCCAGAGAAACTAAGCTTCATAAGTGAAGGAGAAATAAAATACTTTACAGACAAGCAAATGCTGAGAGATTTTTGTCATCACAAGCCCTGCCTTACAAGAGCTCCTGAAGGAAACACTAAACACGGAAAGGAACAATCAGTACCAGCCACTGCAAAAACATGCCAAATGGTAAACATGCTAGGAAGAAACTGCATCAATTAATGGGCAAAATAATCAGCTAACATCATAATGACAGGATCAAGTTCAAACATAATAATATTAACCTTAAATGTAAATGGGCAAAATGCCCCAATTAAAAGACACAGATTGGCAAATTGGATAGAGTCAAGCCCCATTGGTATGCTGTATTCAGGAGACACATCTCATGTGCAAAGACGCACATAGGCTGAAAATAAAAAGTTGGAGGAAGATCTACCAAGCAAATGGAAAGCAAAAAAAAGCAGGAGTTGCAATCCTATTCTCTGATGAAACACACTTTAGACCAACAAAGATCAAAAGAGATAAAGAAGGCCACTACATAATGGTAACAGGATCAATTCACCAAGAAGAGCTAACATCTTAAATATATATGCACCCAATACAGGAGTACCCATATTCATAAAGCAAGTCCTTAGAGACCTACAAAGAGACTTAGACTCCCATACAATAATAATGGGTGACTTTAACACCCCACTGTCAATAACAGATCAATGAAAGAGAAGGTTAACAAAGATATCCAGGACTTGAACACAGCTCTGGACCAAGTGGACCTAATAGACAGAACTCTCCACCCCAAATCAACAGAATATACATACTCTCAGCACCACATTGCATTTATTCTAAAATCGACCACATAATTGGTAGAAAAACAGTCCTCAGCAAATGTAAAAGAACAGAAATCACAACAAACTGTCTCTCAGATCACAGTGCAATCAAACTAGAACTCAGGATTAAGAAACTCTCTCAAAACCACACAACTACATGGAAACTGAACAACCTGCTGCTGAATGACTATTGGGTAAATAACAAAATGAAGGCAGAAATAAAGATGGTCTTTGAAACCAATGAGAACAAAAACACCATGTACCAGAATCTCTGAAACACATTTAAAGCAGTGTGTAGAGGGAAATTTATAGTACTAAATGCCCACAGGAGAAAGCAGGAAAGATCTAAAATTGACACCCTAACATCACAATTAAAAGAACTAGAGAAGTTGGAGCAAACACATTCAAAAGCTAGCAGAAGGCAAGAAATAACTAAGATCAGAGCAGAACTGAAGGAGATAGAGATATAAAAAACCCTTCACAAAATCAATGAATCCAGGAGCTGGTTTTTTGAAAAGATCAACAAAACAGATAGACCACTAGCAGGACTACTAAAGAAGAAAAGAGACAAGAATCAAATAGATGCAATAAAAAATGATAAAGGGGATATCACTACCGATCCCAAAGAAATACAAACCACCATCAGAGAATACTATAAATACCTCTATGCAAATAAACTAGAAAATCTAGAAGAAATTGATTAATTCCTGGACACATACACTCTCCCAAGTCTAAACCAGGAAGAAGTTGAATCTCTGAATAGAGCAATAACAGGGTCCAAAATTGAGGCAATAATTAATAGCCTACCAACCAAAAAAGTCCAGGACCAATGGATTCACAGTTAAATTCTACCAGAGGTACAAAGAGGAGCTGGTACCATTGCTTCTGAAACTATTTCAATCAATAGAAAAAGAAGGAATCCTCCCAAACTCATTTTATAAGGCTACCATCATCCTAATACCAAAGCCTGGCAGAGACACAACAAAACAAAAGAGAATTTTAGGCCAATATCCCTGATGAACATTGACGTGAAAATCCTCTGTAAAATACTGGCAAACCAAATCCAGCAGCACATCAAAAAGCTTATCCACCACAATCAAGTTGGCTTCATCCCTGGGATGCAAGACTGGTTCAACATATGCAAATCAATAAACATAATCCATCACGTAAACAAAACCAATGACAAAAATCACATGATTATCTCAATAGATGCAGAAAAGGCCTTCAACAAAATTCAACAGCCTTTCATGCTAAACACTCTCAATAAACTAGGTATTGATGGAACGTATCTCAAAATAATAAGAGCTCTTTATGACAAATCCACAGCCAATATCATACTGAATGGGCAACAACTAGAAGCATTCTCTTTGAAAACCGGCACAAGATACAGATCCCTTCTCTCACCACTCCTATTCAACATAGTGTTGGAAGTTCTGGCCAGGGCAATCAGGCAGGAGAAAGAAATAAAGGGTATTCAATTAGGAAAATAGGAAGTCAAATTGTCTTTGTTTCCAGATGACATGATTGTATATATAGAAAACCCCGCCATCTCAGCCAAAAGTCTCCTTAAGCTGATGAGCAACTTCAGCAAAGTCTCAGGGTACAAAATCAAAGTGCAAAAATCACAAGTATTCCTATACACCAATAATAGACAAACAGAGAGCCAAATCATGAGTGAAATGGCATTCACAATTACTACAAAGAGAATAAAATACCTAGGAATCCAATTTACAAGAGATGTGAAGGACCTCTTCAAGGAGAATTACAAACCCACTGCTCAATGAAATAAAAGAGGACACAAACAAATGGAAGAACATTCCATGCTCATGGGTAGGAAGAATCAATATCGTGAAAATGGCCATACTGCCCAAAGTTATTTATAGATTCAATGCTATCCCCATCAAGCTATCAATGACTTTCTTCACAGAATTAAAAAAAAAAAAAAACTGCTTTAAATTTCATATGGAATCAAAAAAGAGCCCACACAGTTAAGAAAATCCTAAACAAAAGGAACAAAACTAGAGGAATCACGCTACCTGACTTCAAACTATACTACATGGCTATAGTAACCAAAAAGCATGGTACTGGTACCAAAACAGATATATAGACTAATGGAACAGAACAGAGACCTCAGAAATAACACCACACATCTACAACCATCTGGTCTTTGACAAACCTGACAAAAAACAAGAAATAGGGTAAAGATTCCCTATTTAATAAATAGTGCTGGGAAAACTGGGTAGCCATGTATAGAAAGCTGAAACTGGATCCCTTCCTTACACCATATACAAAAATTAACTCAAGATGGATTAAAAACTTAAATGTAAGACCTAACACCATAAAAGCACTAGAAGAAAACCTAGGCAATACCATTCATGACATAGGCATGGGCAAAGACTTCACGACTAAAACACCAAAAGGAATGGCAACAAACCCCAAAAGTGACATATGAAATTTACTTAAACTAAAGAGCTTCTGCACAGCAATAGACACTATCATCAGAGTGAACAGAACCTACAGAATGGAAGAAAATCTTTGCAATCTACCTATCTGACAAAGGGCTAATATCCAGAATCTACAAAGAACTTAAATTTACAAGCAAAAAACAAACACCCTATCAAAAAGTGGGCAAAGGATACGAACAGACACATCTCAAAAGCAGACATTCATGCAGCCAACAGACATATGAAAAAATGCTCATCACCACTGGTCATCAGAGAAATGCAAATCAACACCACAATGACATACCATCTCACGCCAGTTAGAATGGTGATCATTAAAAAGTCAGGAAACAACAGATGCTGGAGAGGATGTGGAGGAATAGGAATGCTTTTACATGGTTGGTGGGAGTGTAAACTAGTTCAACTATTGTGGAAGACAGTATGGTGATTCCTTAAGGATCTAGAACTAGAAACACCATTTGACCCAGCGATCCCATTACTGGGTATATACCCAAAGGATTAGAAATCATTCTACTATAAAGACACATGCACACACATATGTTTATTGTGGCACTATTCACAACAGCAAATAGTTGGAACCAACCCAAATGTCCATCAATGATAGACTAGATAAAGAAAATTGGCACATATGTACCATGGAATACTATACAGTCATAAAAAAAGGATGAGTTAATGTCTTTGCAGGGACATGGATGAAGCTGGAAACCATCATTCTAAGCAAACTACAAGGACAGAAAACCAAATATCACATGTTCACACTCATAGGTGGGAGTTGAACAACAAGAACACATTGACACAGGGTGGGGTATATCACACACTAGGGCCTGTCAGGTGGTGGGGGCTGGGGGAGGGATAGCATTAGGAGAAATACCTAATGTAAATGATGAGTTGATGGGTGCAGCAAACCAACATGGCACATGTATACCTATGTAACAAACCTGCACGTTGTGCACATGTACCCTAGAACTTGAAGTACAATTTGAAAAATTAAACTTAAAAAAAAAGAAAGATGAGAAGGACATAACAAGCAAATAAGAAGTCAGGTATAGAGGCACAGAGCATAAAAAGCCTGATTTTGGGAGAAGAGTCAAATTGCATATGCCTAGAGTCTAGTGTTTTGTCGGCTGGGTAAGGAAAATGCAACCGGAGATGTACGATATTGAGTTTTGGAAGAAGAGAGTGGAAACCAACAGAAGTCTTTAGGCAGGATGATGGCACGAGCCTCTTTGTTTTGGGGGAAGATGCCTCTGGTAGACATGTGAAAGGCAGGCTGCAGTAGGAAGAAGCAGTAGTGAAAAGACCAAAAGTGGTAAGCTGTTGCAATATACCACACAAAAGAAGACAGAGGACTGAAACAAGACATTGATAGTGAAGACAGAGAGCTAGGCGTAAATTCAAAAGAAGTTTCTAATGTAAAAGTAACAGGATTTGTTAAAATAAGGGATGTAGTAGATGAAGGGGGGGAGAAGAACCGTAGACACAAAGCCTCTAACTTGCACATTTTAAGCTTGAACTATTAACATAGGTCTACAGATTTGCAAAGTAGAGGGAAACTGAATCATTTTATGAAAAGAGTAGCTCTGGAGACCTTAACCTTGAATGGATTAGAAGACAAGGGTAGGATCCACGTTATGATACTAAGAAGACTGAAATACAATTTTGTGCTCAGGAGAGAGATTAGTATTAGAGATAAATATCTGGCATCGTTGGCATATATAGACATGAAATAGGAGAAAGTAAGATAACTCAAGAAGAGTGCACAGAAGTGAATTCAGAAGAGGACCAAAGATGTAGGCCCTAGAAACACTACTGAACGGATTAAAAGAAGACTAGCCATCAAGAGAGAATTAAAAGGAACAAGAATTAATTTATTCCAAATTGCCCAAACATTCTAATTATTCTATTATTATTGATCACCTAATACAGACCAAACATTGTAGGTGCCAGTGAGTAGGAATTATAAAAATTAATATGATAGAGTTTCTGTGCAAGGATTGGGCTCTAATGGGGTTCACAGACAATTTGGCAGACACTTGTAAAACTGTTGCATAGGTGCTACAATAGAAAAACTTACATGGTGGAAGGAGAGTACAGGATGGCACCCATTTAAAGGACAACCAAGAAAAATTATGAAACCAAGAGACAAGAGATTATCAAAAATAGCATCAGCATTGTTAAATGTGATCTCTGCACAGATGTTATTAAAATTTGAATGTTGGTATTTATAGTCTCTATCAAGTTGCTCCTTCCAGCAAAATATACTGACTCTTAATCCTCAAAATATTTTTAGCGGTCACTTTATGCATTCTATCATAATGTATCACAGAGCAATTGAGGCATGTCTGAGAGGCTGTGAAAAGGAAAGTCATCTTGTTTTATAACTTATACACTCAAATTAACACTATTTAGACTGCAAAGTGATCCTTGGACAGTCAGGAGGTTCTATAAAATCCCTTGAAGTTCCACAGATACTGTATTTTTCCCTCCTAGATTTACCAGAGTGGTGGAAAAGGAAAAACAATAGCTAATATAGTTTTTAAAAATGTGCTGAATGACATTCTATTTGGTCAGGCACTGAGCAGTCCCTGAATACCCAGCAAGGCAGGTAGTGTGGTTGACACTGCTAAGCACTATGAGATTTGTGTTCAGTCCCAGCTCTGCCCCTTGCATGCTAGATTTTAATGTTTCATTTTATAAAATGAATGATTTGAATAGAATACTCAACATTCTGTGGCTCAGTGAGCCTAACTTGTATAAAGAAAAGATATAGTCTCTAAGGAATAAGCAACTAATAAACAAAAATGTACAACATGGCCAAGAAGTCTTTATGAATAAGATTTTGTCCTGTGTGAATTATTTGTTTAATAACAATTTCAGGTAATAACAGTTAAAGACCTAAAAATCACTAAAGAACATAACAGAAAATCAAAGTTTACATGGAGAATGAATGAGAACATGGAGATCATTTATAATCAGCACACACATGTATTTTCTATGTATATTTAAAAACAGTTAATGTGCACTGACTGCTTACCATCCACCAGACACTATGCTAAATATTCCATACACAATATTACTAATCTCCGTAACAACTCAATGAATTAGGAATTATTATTCCCATTTTACAGATTAGAAAAGGGCTTAAAGAGGTTAAATATCTTGTTCAAGGTTACAAAGATAATCACTGACAGTATTAAGTTAAAACACAATTTATCTAAATCCACAGCCCATGTTCTTCACCATACCACAATACTATTTATGAATCATGGTAACTACATGTAGCAACTGATCTAAAATTATGTAAAGTGAATCAGAGAAAGTCTCATTAAGGAAATAGGTCTGAAGGTATGCTTTAAAGTTAGATTATCAAGAGACATTACCACAATACTGATCTAAATAATCCAAAGGGGTTTCACTTTCATGGAGGAAAAAACTAAAGTAGATATATTCATTTTAAGTCAACAGTTATCATCTACTCACTACAGTAAATTTTACCTCATATGTCATAGTGAGTACTGAGTTTCCACACAATTTATTCTTCAATTGTAGAGTCACACAACATATACAGAGAGGGTATACTGATGGATATCAAACAGCAGATTCTGAATGAAAAGTTTATTCAAGAGACCATTAGACAATTACATCCAAACATGTGTGACGCTGATAAGAAATCAGACTGTAATTTAACAAATTCTCTCAGACAGAGACAGCAGCAGAAAAAAAAGAAGGAAAAAACAAGGTATCTGTATAAGTTGAGATAAATATCACTGAGAAAAGAGAGTCAAGTTACATGAGAGAATCTCAGAGTCAGCATTGTAGGGAAGTGGAAGAAATTCTGAAAGGAATTTTTAAAAAAACAGAACAAGTGAGAATACTGAAAGCACATTCAACAGCATTGAATGACCTATCAAAACTGAATTCTGTTAAATCTAAGCAGCTGCTGTGGTGTGTCATCATGTTGCTGAGACAGAAAACCCAATTACAACTTTAGTGGCTAAACTATAAAGATACTATGACGGGTGATAGCTGGGGGAAAAAATGCTGACAGTCAGAAAAACTATTTGATAGAAATAATTTCTCTTCCTCTGGTATTCAATAATAACACTCATCAGCATGACTTTTATTCATTCATTCTTTAACAAATAGTTATTGAGGCCACTGTTTTGGGTACCAGAAACACAGTAAGTTAAACAAAACAGAAATCTCTGCTCCTGCAGAGCTTAGATTCTGGTTCAATAAACCATTTTTAAGTGAAATACATATAGTATAAAAGATGGTGCTAAGAAGTACGAGGAAAAATGAAGGAAGTGAAAATGAGGAACATGGGAGACAAGCCAAGGGAGATGTGGTTTTTAAAAGGAATGAGAGGAAAGGCCTCAATAAGCAGATAACATTTAAGCAGAAACCTGAAGGAGATAGAGAAAAGAGTCATAGAGATATTGGAGGAAGAACGTAGAACAGCCAGTGCAAAGACCCTGAGGCAGGAGTATTCTTGGCAGCTTACAGGAAAAGCCAAATGACCAGTATGCCTAGAGTAGAGTGAGAAGGAAAAATCATAAGAATGAAGTCAAAAGAGTAGTGAAGGTAGAGGGACCAAATCATGTGTGATATTTTAGGCCATTTGAAGAACTCTAGTTTAACTTAAATAAAATGGAAAAATTTTGCAAAATTTTTAGCAGAGAAGAAACATAATCTGTTCTACATGTTAAAAGGTAGTAAAAACAAGCATAGAAGAGAACCAGTCAGAAGGCTAATGGGTATACTCATGAATGTCTTAAAATTGCTATCCATTCTTAAAGAATAATGGTTAAAACTTAGGCTCTGGAGTCAAACCTGTGTTCAAACCCTGACTCAACTATATACCCAAGCCTAAATTTTTTCCTACCTAAAATAAGAATCCAAAAAAGAAGTACTAAACAACCAAACGACTGCTCTGTGTCAGACCCTGTTCTATCATATCTAATATTAGATTTCCTTCAGAAGTGGACCAGGAGGCAAGAATTTGAGTGCAATTTGCTTAATAGGGAAGAAGAAGAATCATATCACGGGAGTCAGGAAGCAGCACAAGCAGGGAAAGTCAGCCTATGTAGAGTATGTTACCACACCAACTACTGCAGTGGACAGCTGAAACTTAATCACACAGAGAAACTCTGGGAAGCAGACTAGAACACAGAATTGTCCCACCCAAGAAGCAGGGAGATGGAATAATACTTATACTCCAAGTCGAGTCAGCCATGAGTTATAGGCAGCTACAGAGAGATGTTAATTTCCATGTACTCCACTCTGTCCCTGTCTTTCATCAGCAGAATGGCTTTCTGTGGTTCTTGAAAAAGCCCTCAAGCATAGAGAGGCACACGAGGCTGTTGGAAGTTTTCTGGAGCACATTGAAACAGTCTGATCTGAGGGATACGGGTCAGGCACCAACAGCAACTGCTATATATCTATATGAAAAAAAAAAAAAGACTGACAGGCTATGACAGCCACAAAATGCTAAAAGTATTTATTTCTGAATAGCAAGAATTGTCTGTGCTCTGTAGTTTATCTTCTGCGCACCTTTTTTCTTAAAAATGCTGTAATAAATATTTATTATTTATAAAATAAGATTTAATATATCATATCTAATATTTATAGAAATCTTTAACAGCATCTTGTTTCTTACTGAGCTCTTATAACAACTTACTGAGGAGAAGGAATTATTATTATTTCAATTTTACAAAGAAAATTGAGTCATTGAAAAGTTGAATGGATTGCTCCAAGTACCACCAGTAGTTATTGGTTAAGACAGCTTGTGTAGATGGCATGACTCCATTACTTTTTACCATCCATAGACTCACCTCCTTGAATATAGATACTATCTAGGTCAAACACTTTATTTTACAGATGAGACAAATAGGGTATAATTAACCCCAGATCACATAGCCAGAGAAAAATGAAAGCTACAGGCCTTCTGAGTCCTGGTTTACATATAATCGGGTTCACAGAAGGTTAAGAACATGGACTCTTTATCCACGCTATCTGGGCTCAAAGGCATCCAGAGCCACTTTGGCAAGGTGACCTTGAGCAGTTTTTCCTCCCTAAAAGGGGAATGTAAAAATATCTACATCAGGGTAATGGTAAGCATTAAAATTACTAACGCTTAAAAATTATGGTCAGGAGTATCATATAATAATTGTTATTAAAGGAGAAAAGATTGATACAGAAAAGAAACTGTCTAGGATTAAGGGGTTCAATGGATCTTGGGAGGAAAGAGTTTTAGCATTTGTAGTGTAGTCCCGTTATACGGTAAAGAATCTTGAAAGTACTTTAAAAACTTCTGATTAAGGTCATCAAGAATAATGCCAACGGGAGGCAGTTATATATTTGGGGGGTGGGGAAATACAGAATGCTGGGCTTGAATTCTGTTTTTGACACAGCTATTTGACCTTCAGCAAATTATTTAAACTCTCTGTGTGAAGATTTTCTCATCTACAAAATGGGAACAGAAGTACCTAAAAACTCAGAAGAGTGTCTACACTACATAGGAAGTAATTAGTAAATGTTGCTCATTGTTATTACTAGATGTTGGAGCTGCTCAATTCAATCCATATTAAATTAAAAGAGAACTGTGAACGAATATAACAGGATTTCATCCTGAAGACAAAGGATACAATTTGATCCTAGGTAGGGATGTTTATGGTGGTGGGTCTAGGTTTTAGTACAGAATGGCACAGCATACTAGAATATTTTATTCTCAGCAGCATTATACATATGTGCTCAAGTAAATCACTACTGCAATATTGATGGACACATAAGACAAGAATAAGAAGTTGGCAAGTTAACGAAAACAAAGAGGAAATTGTACGCGTAAGGGTGTGAAGTAGAAGAGGCATTTTCTCTCCCATTATGAGAATCAGCACCTCATTTTTTATATTACAATTACACCGTTTTTCATCTTGCTCAAAGTGCAAGAGCTGTCTTGAGCAAGATAAATAAAATGTACTCATTGTGAAACTGAATATTAATATATTTATTAGTATGTGTATTAATAAATATAAATTAGGTACAATTACTTATTTTGTAAGTATGGACCATAAGTAAGTGACTTATTATGGTCCATAAGTCACTTACTTATGGACCAATAGTAGCCCATAAGTCACTTTTGAGTAAAGTAGAAAAAGGTGCCCCTTTCTCAAAAGAATTTACTTTCATCTGTTAGGAAATTGTCATAATATAATGATTTTCTTATAACTAAACACTTCACTATAATCTTCCCCAAAATTGTAATGAATGTACAAATTTAAGATGTGAGTGATGTTAGTGGCATGCCCTAGGATTGTGTAGTGAAAATATGAACAACTGTATACCAGTGGGTCTGCTTAATGTGTGTTTAATGAATGATTTGTCATAAAAATTCACTTTGCTAAATGCTGAAAATGTAGATATTTAAGAAAGTATGGTCTCAGCCCTCATGAAGCTCACAACCAAATAAACAAATGAGTACACTATGGTATAGTAAGTGATATGTTACAGGGAGAGATTCCTAACCTGACTAGAAGTCTGTATTAACAAATTTGCCCATATTTTAATGGCACCCCCAATTATCTGGAGTAGGTCGATGCTCATTATTGTCACTCTTTGCTTCAGTTGACAGATGCTTTAAACCAAAGAAAACAAAGCCACAGCAGGTTTGCTTCCAGAGGCAAACTATTCCTATAGTTAGTGAACCTGCTAAAGGGGCATAGCTAATTTATCCCACTGGAAAGAGAGAAGGGAAAGAAGATAAGTGAAAGGGAAATAAAAGCAAGAGATTTGAGGGAATATTCTTCAGAGCAGAAAACAGAAAAGCACAAGTATAAAGAGAACAAGTATAAAGGAGGATGAATAGTGGGAAAGAAGAGAAATAAGTGACATGATCATCAATATAATACCTTATTATTACATGCATGCAGTGTACATCTGTAAAAAATCAAAAGTAAAAGAAAAATAAGGACAAAAAAAGAGGAAGCATAAAATGAGAAAGAAAAAGAAAGCTTAGAAATGGAGAGAGGGAACATGGCATTTAGCTAGACCCCAAGACACTTACAAGAACAGTCTGAGTCTCTTGCAGCATTAAAGAACACAGACATTGTAAGAGAGGGTACTAGTTGGGATATTGAATTCTCAAATTGCTTTGACCTCAAGATTATCATGTTGAATTTGCAAATATTAATAACAAATTTGTTTTTGAAATATTAGGCTTGCAGCATAGCTGTTTTGATACCACTAGCTTCTATTGTTTCACATCTGTAAAATATTGGTGTAGCAAATTGTACCTAATTGTGATGATCAGTGTCATTCGGTCATATGCATACATCCATATTTTGAGCATATGAAATGGATAACTTATTCTGTCAACAGACAGATCTGTAAAATGATAGATGATACATTTATTTGATTGATGGGAGTGATAAGTGGTATTGAGGAAAATAGTGATTTTAGCCTCATGGAAGAATTATTCAAGTAAGAAATATGAGAATTCCAACACAAAAGATAGCTCTAAAATTCTAGCCTAAAATAAGAACAAGAAATATAATCAATTTTCTTATTCATACTATCACAAATAAGAAAAAGCCCTCCAGTTCTACACCTTTGACTGCAGTGTCCTTTCTCATTCTCCAAACTTAACTAAATTTAAATATTTCAAGTCTAAAACGAAATGCTCCTCTGCAAATCCATTCTATTCTCCCCTATGCTGTATCACCAATGTGCTTTTGGTAATTGAACTCAGGTTCATTTTGAGCTCCGATTAGTCTAAGCCAATCGTGTTTAAATCATGTCCTATCTTCTTTTCCAGGTCGAGCAAATCAACCCATGTCATTCCCCTGGTGATATTGTAGAGTTAGGAATAAGCATATGATCTAAGTTGGCTCAGTAAAACTGAAGAAAATGATTTTTCTTCAATAGCCGGCAGGAGGCATCCATTCTCTTCCATTAGATAACATAAGGACTTATATAGTCCTCATTGCTCTGGCAGGTAGCTGACTACAGACCATAAGGAAGAACAGCCCTAGGATGAAAAAACATAATGGATGGTAGGGCGGTAAGACAGAGGAACCTGGATTCCTGATGACATTCTTTTTTCCCCCAGAGGTTATTGGGGAACAGGTAGTGTTTGGTTACATCAGTAAGTTCTTTAGTGGTGATCTGTGAGATTTTAGTGCACCCATCACCTGAGCAGTATACACTGTACCATATTTATAGTCTTTTATCCTCACCCCCTTTCCATTCTTTTCCCCAGAGTCCTCAGAGTTCATTGTGTCATTCTAATGCCTTTGCATCCTCATAGCTCAGTTCCCACTTACGAGTGAGAACATAAGATGTTTGGTTTTTCATTCTGTGTTATTTCACTTAGAATAATAGTCTCCCTTCTCATCCAGGTCACTGTGAATGCTGCTAACTCATTCCTTTTTATGGATGAGCAGTATTTCATCATATATATATGTATGTGTGTGTGTATATATGTGTGTATGTGTGTGTGTGTGTCACAGTTTCTTAATCCACTGGTTGATGGATGGGCATTTGGGTTGGTTCCACATTTTTGCAATTGTAAATTGTGCCGCTATAAACATGTGTGTGCAAATATCTTTTTCATATAATGATTTATTTTCCTCTGGGTAGATATCTAGTAGTGGGATTGCTGGATCAAACAGTAGTTCCACTTTTAGTTCTTTAAGAAATCTCCAAACTGTTTTCCATAGTGGTCGTACTAGTTTACATTCCCACCAGCAGTGTAGAAGTGTTCCCTCTTCACCGCATCCCTGCCAACATCTACCATTTTTTGATATTTTATTATGGGCATTCTTGCAGGATTAAGGTGGTATTGCACTGGACTTTTGATTTGCATTTCCCTGATCATTAGTGATGTTGAGCATTTTTTATATGTTTGTTGGCCATTTGTATATCTTCTTTTGAGAATTGTCTATTCATGTCCTTAGCCCACTTTTGATGGAATTGCTTGTTTTTTATTTTTTCTTGCTAATTTGAGTTCATTGTAGATTCTAGATATTAGTCATCTTGTCTGATGTATAGATTCTGAAGATTTTTTTTCCCACTCTGTGGGTTGTCTGTTTACTCTGCTGACTGTTCCTTTTGTTGTACAAAAGTTCTTTAGTTTAGTTAAGCCTCAACTATTTATCTTTGTTTTTATTGTGTTTGTTTTTGGGTTCTTGGTCATGAAATCCTTGCCTAAGTCAAAGTCTAGAAGGATTTTTTTGGTGTTATATTCTAGAATTTTTATAGTTTCAGGTCTTAGATTTAAGTCCTTTATCCATCTTGAGTTGATTTTTGTACAAGGTGAAAGATGAGGATCCAGTTTCATTCTCCTATATGTGATTAGCCAATTATCCCAGCACTATTTGTTGAAACAGGTGTCCTTTCCACACTTTATGCTTTTGTTTGTTTTGTTGAGGATCAGTTCGCTGTATTTGGGTTTGTTTCTGGGTTCTATATTCTACTCCATTTGTCTGTGTGCCTATTTTTATACCAGTACCATGCTGTTTGGGTGACTATGCCTTATAGAATAGTTTGAAATCAGGTAATGTGATGCCTCCAGGTTTGTTATTTTTGCTTAGACTTGCTTTGGCTATGCAGCCTCTTTTTTGGTTCTATATGACATTTAGAATTTTTTTTTTTAGTTCTGTGAAGAATGATGGTGGTATTTTGATAGGAATTGTATTGAATTTGTAGATTGCTTTTGGCCGTATGGTCATTTTCACAATATTGATTCTACCCATTCATGAGCATGGGATGTGTTTCCATTTGTTTGTGTCATTTATGATTTCTTCCAGCAGTGTTTTGCAGTTTTCCTTGTAGAGACCTTTCACCTTCTTGGTTAGGTATATTCCTAAGTATTTCACCTTCTTCCAGCTATTGTAAAAGGGTTTCAGTTCTTAATTTGATTCTCAGCTTTGTCGTTGTTGGTGTATAAAAGAGCTACGGATTTGTGTACATTATTTTGTTTTCTGAAACTGTGCTAAATTCTTTTATCAGTTCTAGGAGCTTTCTGGAGGAGTCTTTAGGGTTTTCTAGGTAAACAATCATATCATCAGCAAACAGTGACAGTTTGACTTCCTCTTTACTGATTTGGATGCCCTTTATCTCTTCCTTTTGTCTGATTGCTCTGGCTAGGGCTTTCAGTGCTGAGTTGAAAAGATGTGGTCTGAAAGAGTGCTTGATATAATGTCAATTTTCATAAATTTGTTGAGGTTCATTTTGTGGCCTATCATATAATCTACCTTGGAGAAAGTTTCATGCACTGTTGAATAGAATGTATATTCTGTGGATTTTGGATGTAATGTTCTATATATATCTGTTAAGTCCATTTGTTCCAGGGTACAGTTTTAATCCATTGTTTCTTTGTTGACTTTTTGTCTTGATGATCACTCTATTGCTGTAAGTGGAGTATTGAAGCTCCCCACTATTACTGTGCTAATGTCTATCTCATTTCTTACGTCTATTAGTAATTGCTTTATAAATTTGGGAGCTCCAGTGTTAGGTGCATATATGTTTAGGATTGTGATATTTTCCTGTGGGACAAGGCATTTTATCCTTATATAATGTTCCTCTTTCTCTTTCCTTTATTATTATACTTTAAGTTCTGGGATACATGTGCAGAACGTGCAGGATTTTTACGTAGGTGTACACATGCCAGGGGGGTTTGCTGCACCCATCAACCCATCATCTACATTAGGTATTTCTCTTAATGCTAGCCCCACACCCCCTGACAGGCCCCAGCGTGTGATGTACCTCTCCCTGTGTCCATGTGTTCTCATTGTTCAACTCCCACTTATGAGTGAGAACATGCAGTGTTTGTTTTTCTCTTCTTGTGTTAATTAGCTGAGGATGATGGTTTCCAGGTTTCCAGCTTCATCCATGTCCCTGCAAAGGACACAAACTCATCCTTTTTAGGGCTGCACAGTACTCCATGGCGTATATGTGCCACATTTTCTTTATCCAGTCTAATATTGATGGGCATTTGGGTTGGTTCCAAGTCTTTGCTATTGTGAATAGTGCTACAATAAACATACATGTGCATGTGTCTTTATAGTAGAATGATTTCTAATCTTTTGGGTATATACCCAGTAATAGGACTGCTGGGTCAAATGGTATTTTTCTGGTTCTAGATCCTTGAGGAATTGTCGCACTGTCTTCCACAAAGGTTGAACTAATTTACACTCCCAAAACAGTATAAAAGCATTCCTATTTCTCCACATCCTCTCCAGAATCTGTTGTTTCCTGACTTTTTAATGATCACCATTCTAACTGGTGTGAGATGGTATCTCATTGTGATTTTGATTTGCATTTCTCTAATGACCAGAGATGATGAGATTTTTTTCATATGTTTGTTGGCTGCATAAATGTCTTCTTTTGAGAGTGTCTGTTCAAACCCTTTGCCCACTTTTTGATGGGTTTTTCTTTCTTGTAAATTTGTTTAAGTTCTTTGTAGATTCTGGATATTAGCCCTTTGTCAGATGGATCGACTGGAAAAATTTTCTCCCATTCTGTAGGTTGCCTGTTCACTCTGATGATAGTGTCCATTGCTGTGCAGAAGCTCTTTAGTTTAACTAAATTTCATATGTCACTTTTGGGGTTTGTTGCCATTCCTTTTGGTGTTTTAGTCATGAAGTCTTGGCCCATGCCTATGTCATGAATGGTATTGCCTACGTTTTCTTCTAGGGATTTTATGGTTTTAGGTCTTACATTTAAGTCTTTAATCCATCTTGAGTTGATTTTTATAAAAGGTGTAAGGACAGGGTCCAGTTTCAGTTTTCTGCATATGGCTAGCCAGTTTTCCCAGCACCACTTATTAAATAGGGAATCCTTTCCCCACTGGTTTCTTTTGTCAGGTTTATCAAAATTCAGATTGTTATAGATGTATGTTGTTATTTCTGAGGCCTCTGTTCTGTTCCATTAGTCTGTATATCTGTTTTGCTACCACTACTGTGCTGTTTTGGTTACCGTAGCCTTGCAGTATAGTTTGAAGTCAGGTAGCGTGATGTCTCCAGCTTTGTTATTTTTCCTTAGAATTGTCTTTGCTATATGGGCTCTTTCTTGGTTCCATATAAAATTTAAAGTAGTTTTTTTTTTTTTAATTCTCTGAAGAAAGTCATTGGTAGCTTGATGGAGATAGCAATGAATCTATAAATTACTTTAGGCAGGATGGCCATTTTCACAATATTGATTCTTCCTAAGCACGAGCATGGAATGT
This sequence comes from Macaca mulatta, assembly GCF_049350105.2. Classification (NCBI taxonomy): domain Eukaryota; kingdom Metazoa; phylum Chordata; class Mammalia; order Primates; family Cercopithecidae; genus Macaca; species Macaca mulatta. The sequence continues at coordinate 85,982,812 of NC_133419.1, forward strand.
TCTTCCATTTGCTTGAGTCCTCTCTCATTTCCTTGAGCAGTGGTTTGTAGTTCTCCTTGAAAAGGTCCTTCACATCCCTTGTAAGATGTATTCCTAGGTATTTTATTCTCTTTGAAGCAATTGTGAATGGGAGTTCACTCATGATTTGGCTCTCTGTTTGTCTCTTGGTGTATAGAAATGCTTGTGATTTTTACACATTAATTTTGTATCCTGAGACTTTGCTGAAGTTGCTTATCAGCTTAAAGAGATTTTGGGCTGAGATTATGGGATTTTCTAAATATACAATCATGTCATCTGCAAACAGAGACAATTTGACTTCCTGTCTTCCTATCTGAATACCCTTGTCTTGTGTTCCTTACTATATTCCTTTTCAAAGAGAACGCTTCCAGCTTTTGGCCATTCAATGTGATATTGACTGTGGGTTTGTCATAAATAGCTCTTATTATTTTGAGATACATTCCATCAATACCTAGTTTATTGAGAGTTTTTAGCATGAAGGAGTGATGAATTTTATCAAAGGCCTTTTCTGCATCTATTGAGATAATCATGTGGTTTTTGTCTGTGGTTCTGTTTGTGCGATGAATAACTTCCATAGATTTGTGTATATTGAACTAGGCTTGCATCCCAGAAATGAAGCCGATTTGATCGTGGTGGATAAGTTTTTTGATGTGCTGCTGGATTTGGTTTGCCAGTATTTTATTGAGGATTTTTGCATCGATGTTCATCAGGGATACTGGCCTGATATTTTCTTTTTTTTTGGTGTGTTTCTGCCAGACTTTGGTATCAGTATGATTCTGGCCTCATCAAATGAGTTAGGGAGGATTCCCTCTTTTTCTATTGGTTGGAAGAGTTTCAGAAGGAATGGCACCAGCTCCTCTTTGTACCTCTGGTAGAATTCAACTGTGAGTCTGTCTGGTCTCAGCTTTTCTTGGTTTCTAGGCTATTAATTACTGCCTCAATTTCAAAGTTTGTTATTGGTCTATTCAGGGATTCAACTTCTTTGTTTAGTCTTGTGAGAGTGCATGTGTCCAGGAATTTATCCATTTTTTTCTAGATTTTCTAGTTTATTTGCATAAAGGTGTTTATAGTATTCTCTGATGGTCATTTGTATTTCTGTGGGTTCAGTGGTGATATCCCATTTATCATTTTTTATTGTGTCTATTAGATTCTTCTCTCTTTTATTCTTTATTAGTCTGGCTAGCAGTCTATCTATTTTGTTGAACTTTTGAAAAAACAGCTCCTGGATTCACTGATTTTTTTGAAGGGATTTTGTGTCTCTATCTCTTTCAGTTCTGCTCTGATCTTAGTTATTTCTTGTCTTCTGCTATTTTTTGAATTTGTTTGCTCTTGCTTTTCTACTTCATTAATTGTGATGTTAGGATGTCAATTTTATATCTTTCTCACTTGCTCCTGTGGGCATTTAGTGCTACAAATTTCCCTCTAAACACTGCTTTAGCTGTGTCCCAGAATTCTGGTACAGTACATTGTGTTTTTGTTCTCACTGGTTTCAAAGAACCAGTAAGATTCTGCCTTAATTTTGTTATTTACCCAGTAATCATTCAGAAGTAGGTTGTTCAGTTACCATGTAGTTGTGTGGTTTTGAGTGAGTTTCTTAATTCTGAGTTCTAATTTGAATAAACTGTGGTCTGACAGACTGTTTATTATGATTTCCATTCTTTTGCATTTGCTAAGGAGTGTTTTACTTCCAATTATGTGGTCAATTTTAGAATAAGTGTTATGTGTGCTGAGATGAATGTATATTCTGCTGATTTGGGGTGGAGAGTTCTGTAGATGACTGTTATGTCCACTTGGTCCAGAGCTGAGTTCAAGTCCTGAATATCCTTGTTAATTTTCTGTCTCATTGATCTATCTAACATTGACAGTGGGGTGCTAAAGTCTACCACTATTATTGTGTGGGAGTCTAAGTCTCTTTTTAAGACTCTAAGAACACTTGCTTTATGAATCTGGGTACTTCTGTATTAAGTGTATATATATTTAGGATACTTAGCTCTTCTTGTTTCATTGATCCCTTTACCATTATGTAATCCCCTTCTTTGTCTCTTTTAATCTTTGTTGGTTTAAAGTCGGTTTCATCAGAGACTACGACTGTAACCCTTGCTTTTTGTTTACTTTCCATTTGCCTGGTAAATATCCTTCCATCCCTTTATTTTGAGCCTATGTGTGTCTTTGCACATGAGATGGGTCTCCTGAATACAGCACACTGATGGGTCTTGACTCTTTACCCAATTTTCCAGTCTATGTCTTTTAATTGCGGCATTTTGCCCATTTGGTATGTTTTTCCAGTGGCTGGTACTGGTTGTTCCTTACCATATTCAGTGCTTCCTTCAGGAACTCTTGTAAGACAGGCCCTGCAGTGACAAAATCTCTCAGCATTTGCACACGTGTAAGAAATTGTAGAGCCGAAGGGGGTGCCCAAGATGCCCGAATAGGAACAGCTCCAGCCTCCAGCCCCCAGCATCAGTGACACAGAAGACTGGTGACTTCTGCATTTTCAACTGAGATACCGGGTTCATCTCTCTGGGGCATGTCGGACAATCAGTGCTGGTCAGTGGGTGCAACCCAACCAGTGAGAGCTGAAGCAGGGCGAGGCATTGCCTCACCTAGGAAGCACAAGGGGGAAGGGAATCCCTTTTCCTAGCCAAGGGAAACTGAGACACACAACACCTGGAAAATCAGGTAACTCCCACCCTAATACTGTGCTTTACCAAAGGTCTTAGCAAATGGCACACCAGGATATTATATCCCACACCTGGCCCAGAGGGTCCCACGGCTATGGAGCCTCCCTCATTGCTAGCACACCAGTCTGAGATCTAACTGCAAGGTGGCAGTGAGGCTGGGGAAGGGGCGACCGCCATTGCTGAGGCTTAAGTAGGTAAACAAAGCCTCCTGGAAGTTCGAACTGGTTGAAGCCCACCTCGGCTCAAGGAGACCTGCCTGCCTCTGTAGCCTCTGCAGACTCCAACTCTGGGAACATGGCATAGCTAAACAAAAAGCAGCAGAAACCTCTGCAGATGTAAATGTCCCTGCCTGACAGCTTTGAAGAGAGCAGTGGTTCCCCCAGCATGGAGGTTGAGATCTGATAACAGACAGACTGCCTGCTCAAGTGTGTCCCTGACCCTTGAGTAGCCTAACTGGGAGACATCCCCCACTAGGTGCAGACCAACACCTCACACCTCACACGGCTGGGTACACCTCTGAGATGAAGCTTCCAGAGCAAGAATCAGACAGCAACACTCGCTGTTCAGCAATATTTTATCTTCTGCAGCCTCCGCTGCTGATACCCAGGCAAACAGGGTCTGGAGTGGACCTCAAGCAAACTTCAACAGACCTGCAGCTGAGGGTCCTGACTGTTAGAAGGAAAACTAACAAACAGAAAGGACACCCACACCAAAATCCACATCAGTACATCACCATCATCAAAGACCAAAGGCAGATAAAACCACAAAGATGGGGGAAAAGCAGTGCAGAAAAGCTGGAAATTCAAAATATCAGAGTGCCTCTCCCCCTTCAAAGGAGCGCAGCTCATCGCCAGCAATGGAACAAAGCTGGACAGAGAATGACTTTGACGAGTTGAGAGAAGAAAGCTTCAGTCAATCAAACTTCTCAGAGCTAAAGGAGGAACTATGTAACCAGTGCAAAGAAACTAAAAACCTTGAAAAAGAATAGAAGAATGGATAACTAGAATAACCAATGCAGAGAAGTCCACAAACGAACTGACAAGGATGACAACCATGACACGAGAACTACGTGACAAATGCACAAGCCAGTAACCAACTCAATCAACTGGAAGAAACAGTATCAGTGATTGAAGATCAAATGAATGATGAAGTGAGAAGAGAAGTTTAGAGAAAAAAGAGTAAAAAGAAATGAACAAAGCCTCCAAGAAATATGGGATTATGTGAAAAGATCAAATCTACATCTGATTGGTGTGCCTGAAACTGACAGGGAGAATGGAACCAAGTTGGAAAACACTCTGCAGGATATCACCCAGGAGAACTTCCCCAACCTAGCAAGGCAGGCCAACATTCAAATTCAGGAAATACAGAGAACGCCCCAAAGATACTCCTTGAGAGGAGCAACTCCAAGACACATACTTGTCAGATTCACCAAAGGTGAAATGAAGGAAAAAATGTTAAGGGCAGCCAGAGAGAAAGGTCAGGATACCCACAAAGGGAAGCCCATCAGACTAACAGCAGATCTCTCAGCAGAAACTCTACAAGCCAGAAGAGAGTGGGGGCCAATATTCAACATTCTTAAAGAAAAGAATTTTAAACCCAGAATTTCATATCCAGCCAAACTAAGTTTCATAAGTGAAGGAGAAATAAAATCCTTTACAGATAAGCAAATGCTTAGAGATTTTGTCACCACCAGGCCTGCCCTACAAGAGATCCTGAAGGAAGCACTAAACATGGAAAGGAACAACTGGTACCAACCACTGCAAAAACATGCCAAAATGTAAAGATCATCGATGCTAGGAAGAAACTGCATCAACTAACGAGCAAAATAACCAGCTAATATCATAATGACAGGATCAAGTTCACACATAACAATATTAACCTTAAATGTAAATGGACTAAATGGTCCAATTAAAAGACACAGACTGGCAACTGGATAAAGAGTCAAGACCCAGCAGTGGGCTGCATTCAGGAAACTCATCTCACGTGCAGAGACACACATAGGCTCAAAATAAAGGGATGGAGGAAGACCTACCAAGCAAATGGAAAACAAAAAAAAGGCAGGGGTTGCAATCCTAGTCTCTGATAAAACAGACTTTATGCCAACAAAGATCAAAAGAGAAAAAGAAGGCCATTACATCACGGTAAAGGGATCAAATCAACAAGAAGAGCTAACTATCCTAAATATATATGCACCCAATACAGGAGCACCCAGATTCATGAAGCAAGTCCTTAGAAACTTACAAAGAGACTTAGACTCCCATACAGTAATAATGGGAGTCTTTAACATCCCACTGTCAACATGAGAAAGATCAATGAGACAGAAAGTCAACAAGGATATCCAGGATAGAACTCAATTCTGCACCAAGCAGACCTAATAGACATCTACAGAACTCTCCATCCCAAATCAACAGAATATACATTCTTCTCAGCACCACATCACACTTATTCCAAGATTGACCACATAGTTGGAAGTAAAGCACTCCTTAGCAAATGTACAAGAACAGAAATTATAACAAACTGTCTCTTAGACCAAGTGCAATCAAACTAGAACTCAGGACTAAGAAACTCACTCAAACCCGCTCAACTACATGGAAACTGAACAACCTGCTCCCGAGTGACTATTGGGTACATAAGGAAATGAAGCAGAAAAAAAGATGTTCTTTAAAAGCAGTGAGAACAAAGATACGACATACCAGAATCTATGGGACACAGTTGAAGTAGTGTGTAGAGGGAAATTTATAACACTAAATGCCCACAAGAGAAAGCAGGAAAGATCTAAAATTGACACCCTAACATCACAATTAAAAGAACTAGAGAAGCAAGAGCAAACACATTCAAAAACACATTCAAAAAAGCATAAGGCAAGAAATAACTAAGATCAGAGCAGAACTGAAGGATAGAGACACAAAAAACCCTTCAAAAAATCAATGAATCCAGGAGCTGGTTTTTTGAAAAGATCAACAAAATTGATAGACCGCTAGCAAGAATAATAAAGAAGAAAAGAGAGAAGAATCAAATAGACACAATAAAAAATGATAAAGGGGATATATCACCACTGACCCCACAGAAATACAAACTACCATCAGAATGCTATAAACACATCTGCGCAAATAAACTGGAAAACCTAGAAGAAATGGATAAATTCCTGGACACATACACCCTCCCAAGACTAAATCAGGAAGAAGTTGAATCCCTGAATAGACCAATAGAAGGCTCTGAAATTGAGGCAATAATTAATAGCCTACCAACCAAAAAAAGTCCAGGACCAGATGGATTCAGAGCCGAATTCTACCAGAGGTACAAGGAGGAGCTGGTACCATTCCTTCTGAAACTATTCCAATCAACAGGAAAAAAAGGGAATCCTCCCTAACTCATTTTATGAGGCCAACATCATCCTGATACCAAGGCCTGACAGAGACACAACAAAAAAAAGAGAATTTTAGACCAACATCCTTGATGAACAACGATGCAAAAATCCTCAATAAAATACTGGCAAACCAAATCCAGCAGCACATCAAAAAGCTTATCCACCATGATCAAGTGGGCTTCATCCCTGGGATGCAAAGCTGGTTCAACATATGCAAATCAATAAACGTAATCCAGCATATAAACAGAACCAAAGACAAAAACCACAGATTATCTCAATAGATGCACAAAAGGCCTTTGACAAAATTCAACAACGCTTCATGCTAAAAACTCTCAATAAATTTGGTAGTGATGGGACATATCTCAAAATAATAAGAGCTATTTATGACAAACCCACAGCCAATATCATACTGAAGGGGCAAAAACTGAAAGCATTCCCTTCGAAAACTGGCACAAGACAGGGATGCCCTCTCTCACCACTCCTATTCAACATAGTGTTGGAAATTCTGGCTAGGGCAATCAGGCAGGAGAAAGAAATAAAGAGTATTGAATTAGGAAAGAGGAAGTCAAATTGTCCCTGTTTGCAGATGACATGATTGTATATTTAGAAAACCGCATCATCTCAGCCCAAAATCTCCTTAAGCTGATAAGCAACTTCAGCAAAGTCTCAGGATACAAAATTAATGTGCAAAAATCACGAGCATTCTTATATACCAATAACAGTCAAACCAAGAGCCAAATCATGAGTGAACTCCCATTCACAATTGATTCAAAGAGAATAAAATACCTAGGAATCCAACTTACAAGGGATGTGAAGGACCTCTTCAAGGAGAACTACAAACCACTGCTCAACGAAATAAAAGAGGACACAACCAAATGGAAGAACATACCATGCTCATGGATAGGAAGAATCAATATTGTGAAAATGGCCATACTGCCCAAGGTAATTTACATTCAATGCCATCCCCATCAAGCTACCAATGACTTTCTTCATAGAATTGGAAAAAACTACTTTAAAGTTCATATGGAACCAAAAAAGAGCCCACATTGCCAAGACAATCCTAAGCAAAAAAGAACAAAGCTGGAGGCATCATGCTACCTGACTTCAAACTATACTACAAGGCTACAGTAACCAAAACAGCATGGTACTGGTACCAAAACAGACATATAGACCAATGGAACAGAACAGAGCCCTCAGAAATAATACCACACATCTACCACTATCTGATCTTTGACAAACCTGACAAAAACAAGAAATGGGGAAAGGATTCCCTATTTAATAAATGTTGCTGGGAAAACTGGCTAGCCATATGTACAAAGCTGAAACTGGATCCCTTCCTTTCACCTTATATGAAAATTAATTCAAGATGCATTAAAGACTTAAATATTAGACCTAAAACCATAAAAACCCTAGAAGAAAACCTAGGCAATACCGTTCAGAACATAGGCACAGGCAAGGACTTCATGTCTAAAACACCAAAAGCAACGGCAACAAAAGCCAAAATTGACAAATGGCATCTAATTAAACTAAAGAGCTTCTGCACAGCAAAAGAAACTACCATCCGAGTGAACAGGCAACCTACAGAATGGGAGAAAATTTTTGCAATCTACTCATCTGACAAAGGGCTAATATCCAGAATCTACAAAGAACTCAAACACATTTACAAGAAAAAAACAACCCCATCAGAAAGTGGGTGAAGGATATGAATAGACACTTCTCAAAAGAAGACATTTATGCAACCAACAGACATATGAAAAAATGCTCATCATCACTGGCCATCAGAGAAATGCAAATCAAAACCACAATGAGATACCATCTCACACCAATTAGAATGGCGATCATTAAAAAGTCAGTTCAAATTGTTACAAAGTTCAGCTAGAGATTTCCTTGTCCCCATGGCCTTTTCCCTGCCTCTGGCCACCCTACCCAAGGACCCCATGAGGCCAGGCAAAAATGGCTTCCTAGGGGACCCTTTGCTTCCTTTACCCCTGTATTCTGCTCAGCTCTCTAAATTGACTCTGCTCCAGGTAAGGTCAATATGGTCTCCCATAATCTAGGCCTTCAGTTTCCCCAGCGTGGCTGTGTGTTCAAGGGTGGACGATCCTCCTTTCCCACTTTCACAGTTTGGGCACTCACAGTATTTGGATGTCTCCCAGGTACTGCAGGAGCAATCTTCTTTTTTCAGGGGATCTGGGGGTCCTCTCAGGTTTCCTGATTTATTCCTGCAGTCATTCTGGAGCAAAAATTCATGATGCAAGGCTTCACATGCTGCTCTGTCCATCTGAGTCAGAGCTGCAATCTAGTCCTGCCTCCCATCCGCCATGATCCCCAGTTCTCCTGGGATGACATTCTCCATTCATTGAATAAAACAACCCTGAAATCTGGCCTACTGATATCCAGTTAGCAGAGTCAATAAATTTCCTTGCCATTTGAACCAGTTTGCATTAGGTTTTCTGTCATGTGAGGCTGAAAGTATCCAACTGAAATAAATCCCAGGGGGTAGGCATTATTATTCTCTTATATATTACAGATAGCGAAGCATTAAGTATCATTAACTTCAGAGAGGTTAAGTAATTTGCTCAAAGTTGATGAAGTACGAAGAAGCAGTCCTTAGATTCAAACTCTGATTTTTTTTTAACTTTAAGGTCTATATTATTTCTATTGTGCTATACTACTGAATTTGTCTTATCTGAATAACTGGTAAATTTCATAACAGAAGAAGAGGCATTTCTTATATATTTTTGGAATTCCAATCAAAAGTGACACCCTGCCATAATGATTTATAGTGTAGGCTTTCAAAATATATTTTGCTACTTTTTTCATTGACATCCAATGCCTTCTTTGATAGAATACCCACAAAGAAAAGCAGAAGAAACTAAAAGTTGAAATTGGACATTGTTAGTATTTCTGCAGCAACCTATTTATCAGTTAGTAGACTGTAAGTGCCATAAGGCCAGGGGCCGTATTTGTTTTGTTCCTATTGTATCCTCAATGCCAAACAAAATATTTTGGGTATAGCTAACACCAATAAACATGTGAAAGTTGAATAATAAATTAAATTGTTTTATATTTCATAAAAATTTTTTGTATTATCTTGAAAAGTACAGAGACTTTCTATTGGCCCAGTCTTTATGAAAAGAGTGATTAGCCTCATATGTAAAAACGCAAAGAAAAAAAACAAACATTATGTCCATTGGTGCACTTGTAATTTATGCAAATCAGATGTTCATTTATTCACTCATAAAGTATTTATCCATCATCCACCAGGTGGAAAACATTGAAGAATACAGAGATATTTATATTTTTATCCTATTTTGTAAAACAGCCCTGCGTGGAACTTGTGGCAGCAGAAAGTAAGAATTGCTCAAGTAATGAAGAGGCCATGTCTTCTAATTAATGGTCAAGAGGTCATTAGAAGTGGCCAAATCTGTGAAAAAAAAATTAACATGAAAAAGATAATATTAACAATGGATTACATATCACAGGATAAATAAGAATCCATAAATAAATACATAAATAACTGTGATAAAACTGGAAGATCACCAGTTATGGGCCAAAGTAGATATCATGTGCCTCCTGATATAATGCACTGAGAAGGAAACATCATTTTTCTTGTATTTCTGCCAAAATGCATAACATAAATTTAGTCAAGAGGAAAGATCAGACAAACCAAAATGGAAAGAATTCCACAAAATAAATGGCCTGTACTCTTCAAAAAATGTCAAGGTCATTAAAAAAAAACAACTATTCCAGACTAAAGGAGAATAAAAGAGACTTCACAAATAAATGCAATATGTGATCCTGGGTTGGAGCTTATACATATTTTTTCTTTGAATATAAAGAATATTAGTAGAATAATTGGCAAAATTCAAATAATGTCTGTGAATTAGATAATTTAATTTCCTAATTTTATGCTTTTACTATTAATGGGTAAGAAAACAAGCTTGCTTTTAGGAAATACATACTGAAGAAATAAGGGGTAAAGAAGTATTACATCTGCAATTACAACCAAACAGTTCAGAAAGAAAATATGTATATGGAGAATGATGAGGTAAATTTGATGAAATGTTAAAATCTAGGGAATAAGGGTAAAGATACACAAGTAGTATATATTCTATTTTTGCTACTTTTCTGTAAGTCTGAAACTTTTTCAAATTAAAAAGTTAAAAATAAAACAATTGTATTAGTCTGTTCTCACATGGCTATAAAGAAATACCTGAGACTAGGTAATTTATAAAGCAAAGTGGTATAATTGGCTCACAGTTCCATAGGCTACACAGGAAGAACAGTGGCTTCTACTTTTAGGGAGGCATCAGGAAGCTTCCAATCACGGCAGAAGTCAAAGGGTAAGCGGGCATCTTACATGGCAGACACAAGAGAAAGAGAGAGTGGAGGCAGGTGCTACACACTTCTAAAAAACTAGATCTCATGAGAACTCACTATCGTGAGGCCAGTGCCAAGAGGGATGGTGCTAAACCATTCATGAGAAACTCACCCCCATGATCCAATTACCTCCCACCAGGCCTCACCTCCAACATCAGGGATTACAATTCAACATGAGATTTGGGCAGAGACACATATCCAAACTATATCAATAATAAAATAGAAAAAATTAAAAATTCAATATAATAGTCTCTTCCCTTAAACAACGTATAGTTTACTAGTTAAGACATCTATAACAGGGAATGCTCCCATTGAAAACTGTCAATATTACCATCCTATGTACACAATAGTCTTAACACTTTAACCTGACGTTCAAGTTCTCATGCAATCTGATCACAATCAAGATGTCCAACCATATTTTCCCAAATTCTTCTTGCTCACTGTATTCCAATCAAACTGAATCTTATACATTATATATTTTTCTTTTGCTCATGCTGCCAACTCTGCCTAGAATTTCCTTTATTCCATTCCCCCAAGTCTGAATTGTGCTCAAAAGCAGCCCTGCTTCAACTGGATACAATCCCTCTTTCCTTTATTTTTCCATAAACTCATATTTCTTGTATGGTATTGATCACTTTCTAACTTCCATTTGAAGTATGTATCTGCAGTTATTTATCTCCCCAACAAGATCTAAGTTTTGTTTATGGGACCAGTACGGTGCCTTTGACGATAATAGGCATGCAGTATTATTGATAATAATAACAATAGTAGTAATAGTGATAATAAAAATAGCAGGCATATTTCCCTTTTATTGACATATAATTTTCATACTTATGGGGTATATATGAGTGTTTGTTACATGCATAGAATGTATAATAATCAAGTCCCAGTAATTGGGGTATTCATCACCTTGAGTGTTTATCATTTTTATGTGTTAGTATCACTTCAAGTTCTCTCTTCTCCCTGCTTCAAAATATACATAACATGGTTGCTAAATATAGTTACCCTAGTCTGCTATCAAACATTATACCTTATTTCTCCTATTTATATGTTTGTACCCATAACCAACCTCTCTTCATTGCCTCTTTCCCCCAGCCTACCAATCCCAGTCTCTAGTATCTATTGTTCCATTCTCTGTGTCAATAAGATCACATTTTTTGGGCTTCCACATATGAGAAAACATGCAATATTTGCCTTTTGTGCCAGCTTATTCCACTTAACATAATAACCTCCAGTTCCATCCATGTTGCTGCAAATGACAGGATTTCATTCTTTTTATGGCTGAATAGTAGTTCATTGTGTATATATATCACATTTTTATTATCCAGTCATTCATTGATGGGAACTCAGGTTGATTCCATATCTTTGCTATTGTAAATACTGTTACAATAAACATGTAAATGCAAGTATCCCTTTGACAGTCTAATTTCTTTTCCTTTGTACAGATACCCTGCAGTGCAATTTCACGGTGGCAAGGTAGTTCTATTTTTGTTTTTTAAGAAATTTCCATACTGTTTTTCATAGCAGTTATACTAATTCACATTCCCATCAACCATATAGAAGAGTTCCTTTTCTCCACATCCTTGCCAACATCTGTTATTTTTTATTTTTTCATAATAGCCATTTTGACTGGTATAAGATGGTATCTCACTGTAGTTTTAATACATATTCCTCTAATGATTCATGATGTTGAGCGTTTTTTTCATAGACTTTTTGGCCATTTGAATGTCTTTTTTGAAAAATGTCTATTCATGTCTTTTACCCACTTTTAATGGGATTTCTTTTTTACTGTTGAGATGTTCGAGTTCCTTGTTTATTCTTGATACGTCTCCTATTGGATGAGCAACTTGTAAATATCTTCCTGCATTCAAGAGGTCATCTCTTTACTCTGTTAATTGTTTCTTTTGCTGTGCAGAAGGTTTTTAGTTCAAGTAAGTCCTATTTGTCTTTTTATTTTGTTGCCTGTGCTTTTGAGTTCTTAGACATAAAATCCCAGACTAGTGTCCTTAAGAATTTTCCCTACGTTTTCTTCTAATGGTTTTATACTTTGGGGTCTTATGTTTAAGTCTTCAATTCATTTTGAGTTGACTTGTATATGGTGAGAGATAGGGGTCCAGTTTTATTCTTCTGCATATGGTTATTCAGTTTTCCTAGCACCATTTATTGAAGAATGTGCCCTTTCCACAGTGTATGTTCTTGGTGGCTTTGTCAAAGATCAGCTGACTGTAAATATGTAGATTTGTTTCAATATTCTGTTCCATTGATCTATGTGTCTAGTTTTATACAAGTAACATGCTGCCTTTGTTTCAATAACCTTGTAATATGTTGTGAGGTCAGGTAGTGTGATGCCGCCAACATTGTTCTTTTTCATCAGGATTTATTTGGTTATTTGAACTCTCTTTTGGTTCCACAAAAATTTTTAATTTTTTTTCTAGTTCTGTGAAAAATAATATTGATATTTTGATAGACATTGCATTACATCTGTATATTTCTTTGGGCAGTATAGTCATTTTACTAATATTAATTCTTTGAATCCATGATCATGGGATGTCTTTCAATTTGTTTGTGTCCTCTTCAATTTCTTTCATCCATGTTTTATAACTTTTCTTGCAGAAATCTTTCATCTCTAATATGGTTTAAATCTGTGTCCCTACCCAAATCTCATATTCAATTGTAATCCCCAGTGTTGGAGGTGAGGCCTGGTGGGAGGTAATTAGATCATGGGGGCAGATTTCTCATGAATGGCTTAGCACCATCCCCTGGTACTGTCCTCATGATAGTGAGGGAGTTCTCATGAGATCTGGTCATTTAAAAGTGTGTATGACTTCCCTCCTTGCTGTCTTGCTCCTGACCTGGCCATGTGACATGCCTGCTCCCCTCATATTCCACCATGATTGTAAGTTTCCTGGAGCTGCCCAGAAGCCAAGCAGATGCCAGCATCATGCCTCCTATACAACCTGCAGAACTGTGAGCCAATTAAACCTCTCTTCTTTATAAATTACCCAGTCTCAAGTATACTTTTATAGCAATGTGAGAACTGACTAATACAAGCTCCTTTTTGTTTCAGGGGTTTTTTTTTTTGTAGTTATTGTAAATGGGATTACATTCTATACTTTATTTCTGGCTATTTGATTATTGGTATATTGAAATGCTGCTGATATTTACATGTTGATTTTTATCCTGCAAATTTACTGAGGTTTTTTTTTTATTAGTTCTGAGAGTTTTCTGGTGGAGTGTTTTGGTTTTTCTAGACATAAGATCATGTTCTATGCAAACAGAAATGATTTGACTTCCTCTTTTCCAATTTGGATGATTTTATTTCTTTTTCTTGCCTGATTGCTCTAGCTAGAACTTCACTACTATGATGAATAGGAGTGGTAAAAGTGGACATCCTCGTCTTGTTCTAGTTCCTACAGAAAAGGCTTTCAACTTTTGCCCATCCAGCATGATGTTAGCTGTGGGTTTGTCACATATGGCTTTTTATTATTTTGTCATATGTGGCTATTATTATTATTTCTGTGCCTAGTTTGTTGAGAGTTTTATTAAGAGGTGTTGAATTTTGTCAAATGCTTTTTCTGAGTCCATTGAGATGATCATATGGTTTTTGTCCTTTATTCTATTTGTATAATGTATGACATTTACCAATTTGCATATGTTGAACTATCCTTGCAACCCTCGATTAAACCCCACTTGATAAGAGTGTATTATCTTTGTTATATGTTGTTGGATTTGGTTTGCTCTAATTTATTGAGGATTTTTCCATCTATGTTCAACATAAATATTAACCTATAGCTTTTTTTTGTTGTGCTCTTAACTGTTTTGGTATCATGGTAATTCTAGCCTCATAGAATAAATCAGGAAGAATTCCCTCCTCTTCACTTTTTTTGGAGTAGACTGAGGACGATTAGTATTAGTTCTTCGTTGTATGTTTGGTAGAAGTCTGCAGTGAATCTATCCGGTCTTAGGCTTCTCCTTATTAGGAGAAATTTCATTAGTGATTCAATCTCACTACTTGTTATTGCTCTGTTCAGGTTTTCTATTTCCTTCCTGGCTCAATATTGGGAGGTTGTATGTTTCCAGAAATTTATCCATTTCCTCTAGGCTTTCCAGTGTGTCAACATATAGTTGTTCATAATATTCTCTGATGATCTTTTGTATTTCTGTGTTATCAGTTCTACTGATACTGTCTACTTTTTCATTTCTCACTTTGTTTATTTAGGTCTTCTCTCGATTAGCCTCATTAGTGGTTTATTAATTTTGTTTATCTTTTTAAAAAACAACTTTTCATTTTGTTGACCCTTTGTACTTTTTAGTCTCTATTTCATTTAGTTCTGCTCTAATCATTGTTACCTTTTTCTTCTGCTAATTTCAGTTTTGGTTCATTCTTTCTTTCTTTTCTAGGTGCATCATTATATTATATGAAATTTTTCTGGGTTTTTTTATGTCATCATTTATTGCTATAAACTCCTCTCTTAGCATTGCTTTTTTGTATCTTATAGGGTTTGGTGTGTTGTGTTTCTATTTTCATTTGTTTCAAAGAATGTTTTTTTTCCATCTTAATTTTTTCATTGACCCAGAGGTTGCTCAGAAGCATGTCACTTAATTCCCATGTATTGATATAGTTTCCAAAGCTCCTCTTGGTACTGACTTCTACTTTTATTCCATTGTGGTCTGAAAAGATTGATATAATTTCAATTTTTTTTTAATTTGTTGAAATTTGTTTTGTGACCTAACATATGGTCAATCCTGGAGAATGTTCCACATACTGAGAAGAATGCCTATTTTGGATCAGGTACAGTGGTTCACACCTGTAATCCCAGCACTTTGGGAAGCCAAGGCAGGTGAGGTCAGGAGTTCAGGACCAGCCTGGTCAACATGACGAAACCCCATCTCTACTAAAAATACAACAATTAGCTGGGCGTAGTCACGAGCTCCTGTAATCCCAGCTACTGGGGAGGCTGAGACAGGAGAATCACTTGAACCCAGGAGGCAGAGGTTGCAATGAGCTGAGATCATGCCACTGCACTCCAGCCTGGGGGAATAAAAAAGAATGCATATTCTGTGGCTATTAGCCAAATGTTCTGGAAATGTCTGTTAAGTCTATTTGGTCTAAAGTCTAGTTTAAGTCCAATGTGTCTTTGTTAATTTTCTGTCTAGATGATCTGTCTAACGTTGAAAGTGAAATGAAAACCCCCCAGTCTATCTCCTTCTTTAGATCTAGTAATATTTGCTTTATAAATCTGGGTTCTACAGTGTTGCATGTATATATATTTAGTATTGTTATATCCTCTTTCAGGATTGATCCCTTTACATCATATAATGACAATTATTTGTCTTTTTTTTAACTGTTTCTGACTTGAAGTCTCTTTTACCTGATATAAGTATAGCTACTCCTGCCACTTTTGATTTCCCTTTGTATGAAATGTCTATTTTCACTACTTTACTATCAGTGTATAGGTATCTTTACAACTCAGGTGACGTTCTTGTAAACAACTATAGTTGGATCATGTTTCTTTTTACCCATTCAACCAATCTATATCTTTGAAGTGGATATTTTAATCTGTCTACATTCAGGGTTATTATTGATATGTGAGGGTTTTTTCTGCCATATTTTTAATTGTTTTCTGGTTGTTTTGTATATTCTTTTCTCTCTTTATCCTATTGATTGTCCTTGTGGTTTGCTGATTTTATGTGGTGGTACCATTTGAGTCTTTTCCTCATTTGTGTGTCTCCTTTACCAGTGAGTTTTACACTTTCATGGGTTTTCTCCATGGTAACTGTTGTCCTTTTGCTTCCAGGTTTAGGACTCCCTTGAGCTTTTCTTGTAAGGCTGGTCTGGCCTTACAAGATGATGAATTCGCTTAGCAATTCCCTTAGCATTTGCTTGTCTGGAAATAGATATTCTATCTCCTTCATTTATGAAGGATAATTTTGCTGGATATGGTACATTTGGGTGACAGTTTCGGTTGTTGTTTTTTTCCCCAGCACTTTGAATATACCCTCTCATTCTCACTTGGCCTGTAAGGTTTCTAAGAATAGAGCTAATGGCCATGATCTCTGCTGTTAATGTTGTGGGGGCTCCTTTATAGGTGACTCAATGCTTTTCTCTTGCTGTTTTTGGTATTTTCTCTGTCATTGACTTTAAACTGTTTGACTATAATGTGCCATGGGAAAGGCTGTTTTGTACTGTATCTCTCTGGGAATTGCTAGGCCGCCTATATCTGGATGTCTACATCTCTAACTAGACTTAGAACTTTTCATCTGCTATTTTATTAAATAGGTTTTCAAACCCTTTCATTCTTCACCTTTGGGGATACTGATAATTTGTATATTTGGTTGTTTTTTATGGTGCCCCCATATATCACAAAGACTTTGTTCATTCTCTTTTATTCTTTTTTCCTTTATTTCTGTCTTACTGGGTTACTTCAAAATAACTTGTCTTCAAGTTCTGAGATTCTCTCTTCTGCTTATCTAGTCAATTATTGAAGTATTAAGATTTCTAGTGTATTTTGTATTTTATTCAAGTCCTTCAGTTCCAGAATGTCTGCTTAGTTTCTTTTTTTAATGCTATCTGTCTCTTTGGAAAATTTCTCATTCATATCTTGAATTGTTTTTCTTGTTTGTATTGCTTTCAAGAATTCTCTTATATCTCACTGAGCTTCCTTAGTATCATAATTTTGAATTCTTTTTCCAAGGTTTTGTGAATTTCTTTTTGATCAAGATCTGTTGCTGAGGAATTACTGTGTTCCTCTGGACATGTCAAATTTCCTTGTGTTTTCATACCTTCTATATCCTTACATTGAGATCTGTGTATCTGGTGTGACAGTTGCTTGTTTCAATTTTCTTTTAATTTTCTCATTTAAGAATGGACTTTTTCCTAAAGATGTATCAAAGGTGTTGGTTAAGTAGGGTCCTTTGGCTTTGATTCTGGGTGCATGCAGTAGTGTATTCTCGATATGATTTCTTCAGCTGTAAACACCATCAGTGAATTGTTGATTTTCTCAGTGGTTTAGGGTGTGGTTATTATTGGAGGATATGGTGAAGTTTTGCTGAGGACAGGGATGCTAAAATAGGCAAGTCTTCAAGCCCCAGTAGTGGCAGTAGTGGACTAAGCATGCCTCATCTTGGGCCCCAGAGCAGTGTACACTGGCACCAGTATTAGGAGGACAAGGCAAGTCAATTCTTGGGCCTCCAGATGGTTTGCTCAGATGCCAGTAGTGGCAGTGGTGGGCCAGGTTGATGAACTGAATGTGTTCTTGGGTCCCTGAACAGTCAGCATGGTGTCAACAATGGCAGTAGCAATGGCATGATGACCTTCTGTGTTCAAAATAGTGTGCACTGGTGTTGGTTATGGCTGCAGTGCAGGCTCAACACCCATAGCCCCAAACACTCAACTCTCAGGTTCACCCATTCTCAGTGGCAGTAGCACTGCTGCACCACACATGGGAGAAAAGACCCTACCCTTCATGCATGAGCCTTGGCACGGAAGCCACACCGTGTGTGTAGCCATCACATACAGCCAAAACAGGCAGCCCTCCAGATCACTGGTCCCAGCCTCTACTGGCAGAAACAGCAGCTGTGCCTGCAACAGTATGCAAAGGCAAAGACGGGGTCCCACTCTTTACACATAAGCCCAAACACAGAAGCTACTTCACACGTGGGAGATGATTTCACTCTCTGCTTGCAAGGCTATGCACAGAGTTTATGCCGCTGCTGAGAGTGTAATCACTTCTTATAACCCCAGACAGGAAGCTGTTAGGCCCTGGAAAGCAAGTGCTTTTGTTTCCTTTGTCTCAGGGACTGTCTTTTTGATATGTTGTGCTGTCCTTTCCCCAGGGAGTAATATTCCCTGTGGGCTAAGAGTACTGGGGACTTCACAGCACCTAGGAGTCCAGCCAGTGCTGTGCCACTGTAGTCCTCCAGGTGGACACTGAGGGATGCCAGCCAGGGCTCCTGGGTTGTGGAGATATAGAGGCTGTGGTTCCCAGGGCAGGATGCAGTCCTGTGACAACTGTGCTCTCACAAGGGAACCCTGACATAGTCACTTAGGTCTCAGGGGAATGAGTAACCCAGCATTAGTTCCCTGTTTGGGGCAATGCCCTCACAGGGTTTCCCAATTACCACCCACACTAGTGTCAGGGTTCATGTGGGTAGAGGAGCTCTCCATGGTTCAGACTGCAGCAGTCTATGGTGGGGATGTCGACCACTAAAGTTCTCTCAACTACTCTGTCCCTACAAAACCAAGCCCCTCCAGTTACAGATATAACCAATTCCAATGCCCATATTTATTCTACCATATTATGCTAGTTTATCCTGTTATGTACTGAATATTTCTGCTCCAACCCCACCCTCTTATTCATATGTTGAAGTCCTAACCCCCATTGTGATTGTGTTAGGAGGTGGAGCCTTTGGGAGCTTCATAAGGGTAGAGGCCTCATAAATGAGATCAGTACCTTTAAAACAAAGAGACACAAGGCCAGGCACAGTGGCTCACACTTTTTATCCCAGCACTTTGGGAGGCCAAGGAGGACAGATCACTTGAGCTCGGGAGTTTGAAACCAGTCTGAGCAATGTGGTAAAAAAAACCCATCTCTACAAAAAGTACAAAAAATTAGCTGAGTGTGGTGGTGTGCACCTGTAGTCCGAGCTACTCAGGAGGCTGAGGTGGGAGGATTACTTGAGCCAAGGAGGCAGAGGTTGCAGTGAGTTGAGAATTGCACCACTACCATCCAGCATGGGTGACAGAGGGAGACCCTGTCTCAAAAACAAAAAGAGAGAGAGAGAGAGACATGAAAGTTTGCTTCCTCTCTTTGTTCTCTACAATGACAAAGCAAGGATACAAGGGAAAAACAGCCCTCCATAAATCAAGAACAATGCCCTCACCAAACACTGCATCTCCCAGCACCTGTTCTTAGACTTCTCAGCCTCCAGAATAGTGAGAAATAAATTTCTGTTGCTTAAGGCACCCAATCTGTATTCTGTTATAAAAGCCTGAACCAACTAAGAATGTTTCCATGGTCACCTTAATCCACTGAAGTTAGTACTTCTAGAGCAAAAAAAAAACACCACATAAATCCATGTCTTACCCCATAAACCAGAAGAAATACTATATGTGAATAACAGATTGTAAATTACAGAAAGCAGAATAAACTATTTCCAGGTCTTTTGATAGATGTTAATTTTCTAAGGTTTAAAGCAGAACATGTCAAAGAAAATGTTAAATACATAAAATTTGAAACTTAAGTGCTTATAAATAATACTAATACAAAAAAGGAATGCAACAGAGATGAAAAACATTTGCTCTATAAATGACAAAAGGTTAATACCTATAATTTTCAAGAAAGTTAATTTAAATACTGCAAAATGAAACAATATTGAGGTGCCACCAGTAAAAATAACAAGGATATAGATAGAAAATTTACCATAATGAACATATATATTGCAAATGGTAAATATTTAAATATTTATACTCAATGTTTTTGAGGTTTTGGTAAAATTGGTACACTCATACATTACTGGTAACACTTTAAATTGAAAAAAAAATTTAGAATGTAACTTGCCAATTCATTGTAAGAGTCATGAAAGTACCTGTACCCTTTGACCTAGTAATCCTACTTTTTAAAATGTATACCAAAAAATAATTCGAAACAAGAAAAAAATCTACATGATTGAAAATGTCATTGTGGTATCATTTATTAATATAAAAAATTGGGAAAAATCTAATTATCCTATAATAGCAGTCTAGTGATAAAAATCATCACATAGCTATTGAACATAATATTCTGAATCCATTAAAAATCCAATTTTTAAAACTTTAACAAAACAGAGATATTAATGATATGAGCTAAAATGTAAGAAGTAAAAATGTAACAATTCTGAGTATTCCATAGAGCTCCCAAAATATTTGCCTGGTAGCTCAGATTGAACCTCATTTGACTGGGTTTGATTGCAAATAGGACAGAGTTTATGTTTGTCATTGAATGCTGCTTTCTGGGCAACTTTCACACATGTAACTGAAGATAGTTTTTAAGGGGAACTGAACTGAAAAGCACAACACTCAGGAAAACATTCTGAAAATCATTCTTGAGTTTTGTAATAATGGAAAAACTAATCAATCAAAAAAAAAGAAAGAAAGAACAGCTGAGGCACGAGAATCACTTGAACCTGGGAGGGAGAGGTTGCACTGAGCCAAGATTACACCATTGTATTTCAGCATGAGTGACAAAGCGAGACTCTGTCTCAAAACAAAGAGGAAACAGTGTAAAAAATTATTTTAGGTTTCAAATAATTGGCCTTAATTTTTTACTTTTTTTAATTTCTATACATCAAACATGTATAAAGACCCAATTCTACTGGCTTAAATATTCAAAACCCACTTATTATGTGATTGCTTCTCTTAGCTTCTTATGCATACACTCTTCTTTCCTTATTGAATGAAAGAACCATTTAGTCAGCACCAAATTAATAAAAGTTGTCTTACTCAAAGTGGCACACTGTGATTTATGTAGTATAGCTATATACAGCCATTCATTCATTCATTTATATTTTTATGCATTACTGTAGGCACTGGGATAGACACTAGAGGGACAATGAATAAGACATGGTTCTTAGCACTCACATTCTAAAGAGAAGTGAGAAATTTATAGATAGTATTATCCATTGGGATAAATACTATGCTACAAGGAATGTGTGACATGTTATGAGACTATCATTGGAGGAAGAATTAATTACACCTAGGGTAATTAGGAAGATTTCATTTGGTAGATGTGGAAGGTAACATTTAAACTGGATCTTAAGGCAGTTTTTTTTATTATTATTATTCAGAGAATTTCTGCCCACCATGCTCTCTTCTTTAACAAACTCTCTTGATTTTCCACATGTTCAGAATTATTACTAAGTATAAGACATATATATACACATATACACACATATATATACACATATATATGTACACTTGTTATAAAGAAGAAACAATGGGAGTGGGGCCAAGATGGTCAACTAGAAGCAGAGGGATCCGATGCTCCCACCAAAAATATCCAAAACAGTGTGTGAATCCTGCACCAGCAACTGAGTTATCCATGTTCTCTCATTAGGACTGACTAATGACAGCTACGGTGACCCACAGAGAGGAAGGAAGTGCAGTGTGGTGCAGTGGCCCACCTGAGAGCCACATGGGACAGGGGAGCCTCCACCCCCAGCCAAGGAAAGTGGCGAGTGAGCATGATACCTAGCCTAGGAAACCATGCTTTTTCCACTGAACTGTGTAACCCATGGATCAGAAGATCCCACTCATGAGCACAGACTACCAGGATCTTGGCTCCCAACCACGGAGCCCTGCAGATTCTCAACAGCCACGTGGCTAGAATCTGCCTAAACCTGCCAAGTTCCCAGGGGGATGGCAGCCATTACCACTGCCACTGCTGCCTGCTGTCTAAGCCAGTTGAGCTCCTTGGGGGAGGGGTCACAGCCAACACTGCAGCTTCAGGGCCACCCTGGAGAAATTCCAACAACTCCAGCCAGGGGCTCAGGGACAGAACTCTGATTTCCCAGAGGCTGAGCCCCTAGCGGGAGGGGTGGCCACAGTCTTCATAAACCGGCAGACTTAGTCTTTCCTCCTGCTAGCTCTGAGGAATCTGTACAGCCCAGACGAGTGGGGTCCCCCCAGCACAGCACACACCCTCCACCAAGGGACAGCCAAAGTGCTTCATTAAACAGGTCCTGCTTCCTATGCCATCCAACTAGGCGAGAGCCCCCAACAGGGGTTGCCAGACACCCTATACAGGAGTGTTCCTACTGGCATTAGGTCGGTGCCCCTTGAAGTCAGGAAGCCAGAGGACAGAGCAGGCAACCATCTTTGCTGTTCTCCAGCCCCATCAAGTGACATCTCCAGGCACAGGAGCAAAATAAATGAATAGGGCCTGGAGTGAACTCCCAGCAAATCACAGCAGCCCTACAGAAGAGGAATCTGACTATTGAAAGAAAAGCAAACAAACAAACAGAAAGCAACAACAATAGCATCAATGACAAAAGACCCCAAAAAAACATCATGCAAGGATCAGCAGCTTCAAAGATTGAAACTAGACAAATTCATGAAGATGAGAAAGAATCAATGAAGAAACACTGAAAACCCAAAAGGCCAGAGTGCCTTTTCTCCTCCAAATGATCACAACACCTCTCCAGCAAGGGTGCAGAACTGGACGAAGGATGAGAAGGATGAACTGACAGAAGTAGGCTTCAGAACATGAGTAATAACAAACTTCGCTGAGGTAAAGCATGTTCTAACCCAATGCAATGTTCTTGGCTAAGAAGCTAAGACCCTTGCTAAGTGGTTACAGGAGCTACTAACTAAAATAACCAGTTTAGAGAGGAACATAAATGACCTGACGAAACTGAAAAACACAGAACAAGAACTTCAAGAAAAATACACAAGTATCAATAGCTGAACTGATCAAGCAGAAAAAAGAGTATCAGAGATGGGAGACTATCTTGCTGAAATAAGGGAGGCAGACAAGACGAGAGAAAAAACAATGAAAATGAGCAAATAAAACCTCCGAGAAATATGGAACTATGTAAAAAGACTGCACCTACAACTGATTAGAGTACCTGAAAGAGACGAGAATAGAACCAAATTGGAAAACACATCTCAGGATATTATCCAGGAGAACTTCCCCAGCCTAGTAAGACAAGCCAACATTCAAATTCAGGAAATATGGAGAAACTGACTAAGATACTCCATGAGAAGAACAACCCCAGGACACATAATTATCAGATTCCCCAAGCTCGAAATGAAGGAAAAAATGTTAAGGGCAGCCGGAGAGAAAGGCTACATCACCTACCAAGGAAAGCCCATCAGACTAACAGAAGATCTCTCAGCAGAAACACTACAAGTGAGAAGAAAGTCTGGGCCAATATTCAACATTCTTAAAGGAAAGAACTTTCAACCCAGAATTTCATATCTGGCCAAACTAAGCTTCATAAGCAAAGGAGAAATAAAATCCTTATCAGAAAGCAAATGCTGAGAGAATTCATCAGCACCAGGCCTGCCTTGTAAAAGCTCCTGAAGGAAGCATCAAATATGGAAAGGAAAAATCAATACTAACCACTGCAAAACATACAAAAATATAAAAACCAATGACACCATGAAGAAATGGCATCAACTAGTGTACAAAATAAGGAGCTAGCATCAGGATAATGGAATCAAATTCACATATAACAACATTAAACATATATGTTAATGGGCTACATGCCACAGCTAAAAGACACAGACTGGCAAATTGGATAGTCAACACCCATTCAAGCGTGCTGTATTCAAGAGACCCATTTCATGTTCAAAGATACACATAGTCTCAGAATAAAGGGATGGAGGAAAATTTACCAAGCAAATGGAAAGCAGAAAAAAGCAGAGACTAGTTTTGTCCTAGTCTCTGACAAAACAGGCTTGAAACCAACAAAGATCAAAAAAACACAAAGAAGGGCATTACATAATGGTAAAGGGATCAATTTAACAAGAGGTGTTAACTATCCTAAATATATATGCACCCAATACAGGAGCACTCAGATTCATAAAACAAGTTCTTACAGACCTACAATGAGACTTAGACTCCCACACAAGAATATTGGGAGACTTTAACACCCAGCTATCGATATTAGACAGATCAACAAGACAGAAAATTAACAAGGATGTTCTGGACTTGAACTCAGCTCTGGAGCAAGTGGATCTAATAAATATCTACAGAACTCTCCACCCCAAAACTACAGAATATACAGTCTTTTCAGTGCCACATGGCATTTACTCTAAAATTGACCATGTAATTAGAGGTAAAACACTCCTCAGCAAGTGCAAAATAACTGAAATCATAACAAACAGTTTATCAGACCACACTGTAATCAAATTAGAACTCAGGATTAAGAGTTCTAACTCACTCAAAACCACACAGCTACATGGAAATTGAATAATCTGCTCCTAAATGATTCCTGGGTAAATAATGAAATTAAGGCAGAAATCAAGAAGTTGTTTGAAACCAATGAAAACAAAGAGAAAACATACCAGAATCTCTGGGACACAGCTAAAGCTGTGTTAAGAAGGAAATTTATAGCACTAAATGCCCACATCAGAAAGCTAGAAAGATCTCAAATCAACACCCTAACATCACAATTAAAAGAACTAGAGAAGCAAGAGCAAACAAATTCAAAAGCTAGTAGATGAGAAATAACTAAGATCAGAAGGGAAATGAAGGAGATAGAGACATAAAAAACCCTTCAAATAATCAATGAATCCAGGGGCTGTTTTTTTTTGTTTTTTTGTGTGTGAAAAAATTTTAAAAAATAGACCACTAGCAGACTACTAAAGAAGAAAAGAGAGAAGAATAAAATAGATACAATAAAAAGTGATAAAGGGGATATCACCACTGACCCCACAGAAATACAAACCACCATCAGAGAATACTATAAACACCTCTATGCAAATAAACTGGAAAGTCTACAAGTAATGGATAAATTCCTGGACACGTACACCCTCCCAAGACTAAACCAGGAAGAAGTCAAATCCCTGAATACACCAATAAAAAGTTCTGAAATTGAGGCAGTAATAAATAGCCTACCAACCAAAAAAAGCCTACGACCAGATAGATTCCCAGCCAAATTCTACCAGAAATACAAACAGGAACTGGTACCATTCCCTCAGACTATTCCAAATAATTGAAAATGAAGGACTTCTCCCTAACTCATTTTATGAGACCAGCATCATCCTGATATCAAAAACTGCCAGAGACACAACAAAAATAGAAAGTTTCAGGCCAATATCCCTGATGAACATTGATGTGAAAATCCTCTATAAAATATTGGCAAAATGAATCCAGCAGCACATCAAAAAGCTTATCCACCACAATCAAGTTGGCTTCCTCCCTGGGATGCAAGGCTGGTTCACATATGCAAATCAATAAATGTAACCCATCACATAAACAGAACCAATGACAAAAACCACATGATTATCTCTATAGATGCAGGAAAGGTCATTAATAAAATTCAACAACGCTTCATGTTAAAAGCTTTAACTAAACTAGGAATTAATGGAATATATCTCAAAATAATAAGAGCTATTTATGACAAACCCACAGACAATATCATACTGAATGGGCAAAAGCTGGAAGCATTCCCTTTGAAAACTGGGACAAGACAAGGATGCCCTGTCTCAGCACTCCTATTCAACATAGTGTTGGAAGTTCTGGCTATCAGGCAAGAGAAATAAATAAACGGTACTCAAATGGGAAGAGAGGGAAGTCAAATTGTCACTGTTTGCAGATGACATATTCCTATATTTAGGAAACCCCATTGTCTCAGCTCAAACTCTCCTTAAGCTGATAAGCAACTTCAGCAAAGTCTCAAGACACAAAATTAATGTGCAGAAATCACAAGCATTCTTATACACCAACAATTGACAAGCAGAGAGTCAAATCATGAATCAACTCCCATTCACAACTGTCACAAAGAGAATAAAATACCCATGAATACAGCTGACAAGGGGGTGAAGAACCTCTTCAAGGAAAACTACAAACCACTGCTCAAGAAAATAAGGGAGGACACAAACAAATGGAAAACATTCCATGCTCATGGACAGGAAGAGTCAATAATGTGAAAATGGCCATACTACCCAAAGTAATTTAAAGATTCAGTGCTATTCCCATCAAACTACCATTTACAGTCTTCACAGAATTTAAAAAAAACTACTTCAAAATTCACATGGAAGCAAAAAAGAGCCCTCACAGCCAAGACAATCCTAAGCCAAAAGAACAAAGCTGGAGGCATCATGCCACCTGACTTCAAACTATATTACAAGGCTACAGTAACCAAAATAGCATGGTACTGATACCAAAACAGAGATATAGACCAATGGAACAGAATAGAGTCCTCAGAAATAACACCACACATTTACAACCAACTGATCTTCAACACACCTGAGAAAAGCAATGAGTAAAGAATTCTCTGTTTAATAAATGGTGCTGGGAAAACTGGTTAGCCATATGCAGGGCACTGAAACTGGACCCCTTCCTCACACCTTATATAAAAATTAATTCAAGATGGATTAAAGACATAAACGTGAAACCCAAAACCATAAAAAACCTAGAAGAAAACCTAGGCAATACCATTCAGAACATAGGCATGGGCAAGGACTTCATGACTAAAACACCAAAAGCAACAGCAACAAAAGCCAAAATTGAAAAATGAGGCCTAATTAAACTAAAGAGCTTCTGCACAGCAAAAGTAACTAACATCAGAGCCAAACAGCCATCCTACAGAATGGGAGAACATTTTTGCAATCTACCCATCTGACAAAGGTCTAGTATCCAGAATGTACAAGGAACTTAAACAAATTTACAAGAAAAAAACAAATAACTCCATCAAAAAGGGGGCCAAAGATATGAACAGGTGCTTCTCAAAAGAAGAAATCAATGCAGCCAACAAACATGAAGAAAATACAACATCATTGATCATTAGAGAAATGCAAATCAAAACCACAATGAGATACTACTTCATGCCAGTCAGAATGGCAATTATTTAAAAGGAAACGACAGACGACAGTGAGGCTGCGGAGAAATAGGAATGCTTTTACACTACTGGTAGGAATGTAAATTAGTCCAACCATTGTGGAAGACAGTGTGGTGATTCCTCAAGGATCTGGAACCAGAAATACCATTTGACCCAGTAATCCCATTACTGGGTATATGCCCAAAGGAATATAAATCATTCCACTATAAAATATATGCACATATGTTTGTTGCAGCATTATTCACAATAGCAAAGACATGGAACCAACCCAAATGCC
The DNA here is from genome assembly GCF_049350105.2 of Macaca mulatta. NCBI lineage: Eukaryota > Metazoa > Chordata > Mammalia > Primates > Cercopithecidae > Macaca > Macaca mulatta. The sequence goes on from NC_133419.1 coordinate 86,010,083, forward strand.
CATCAATGATAGACTGGACAAAGAAAATGTGGTACATATATACCATGGAATACTACGCAGCCATAAAAAGGAATGAGATCATGTCCTTTGCAGGGACATGGACGAAGCTGGAAGCCATAATTCTCAGCAAACTAACACAGGAACAGAAAGCCAAATATAGTGTGTTCTCACTCATAAGTGGGAGTTGATCACTGAGAACACATGGACACAGGAAGGGGAATAACATACACCAGGAACTGCTGGGGGAGGGGTGTAAGGGGAAGGAGAGCATCAGAACAAATAGCTAATGCATGTGGGGCTTAAAACCTAGGTGACGGGTTGATAGGTGCAGCAAACCACCATGCCACATGTATACCTATGTAACAAACCTGCATGTTCTGCTCATGTATATTGGAACTTAAACTTTAAAAAAAAAAAAGAAGAAGAAACAATTATATATATTTTCTAAGAAGGGTAACATGGGATGTTTCATACATTGACTGCCAAAAACTTATATAAAATGGAAAATTAATTTATTTGTGCTAATGTGGCAACATCACTCTGTAAAATCAGTCATTAAGCACCGACTATGTACCCAGGGTCTTTGCTAAGTATTAGGAATAAGAGAGACAAGATAGTGCCCTTGTCCTCAGTGACCTAGTAGGGGACACAAATACACACTACTCAAAAAAGAGTATATTTTACAAACTCTATTCAATTATTGAGTTATTAATTTCTTTACATAAGGCTTAAGAACATAAATGTTAGAGTGAGTGAAATAAATCATTTGTTTTTTAACTAGTGGCAAAATTTTTAATTTTTTCTTTACACTGTAACTAACATAAGTTAGTTTAGGAAACAGAAGATATATATAATTAAAAGTAAAGGAAAAAAGAAAAAATCAAGTAAGTAAAATACAGTGAATTGTTCATCTGTAGATAACTTTCATGAAAATTTTGGATATACTCACCCACACTATCTTCTAAAATTATATAAACACATAGAGAACAATACTGTCTTAGTCTATTTGTGTTGCTATAAAGGAATATTTGATGCTGAGTAATTTATAAAGAATAAAGGTTTATTTGACTCTTGGTTCTGCAGGCTGTACAAGAAGAATAGCACCAGCTTCTGTTTCTTATGAGGGCTTCAGAGAGCTTCTACTCATGGTGGAAGGCCAAGGGGGATGAGGCACTACATACTGAGAGAAGAAGAAAGAGAAGGATAGGAAGGAGGTACTAGGCTCTTTTAAACACAGAGATCTTGTGAGAACTATAGAGCAAGAACTCACTAATTACCCTAAGGATGACATCAAACTGGTCATAAGACATCAGCCCCCATGACCCAAACACCTCCCAATAGGCTCCACCTCCAACATTGGGGATCAAATTTCAATATGAAATGTGGAGGGAAAAAATATCCAAACTATATCAAATACTTGCTGTCACATAATTTTTTTAACTTAACTGTTGTTTTTCTTGTCTTTATTTTCTACAGGAATATTCATGCCCTGATATATTTTAAAATTAAAATTTTTGTTGAGATAATTATAGACTCACATGCAATTGTGTGTGTGTGTATATACATATATCTCCATTATTTTTTTAATGGCAAAAACCACAATTACTTTTGCCCTGACCTATAATATACGGAGATGTCTTGTACACTTTACACAGTTTCACCCAATAGAAACATTTCACAAAACTATAGTACAATATCACCAACAGGATACTGGCATCTGTACCACACAATGATATCACTCATATTTCCCATTTTACTTGTCCTAATCTTTGTGTATGTATGTACATGTATATCATGTGTATATATGAGAATTTTGTTCTATACAATTTTATCCTGTATGTAGGTTGCAGTATCTACTATCAGAGTCAAGATACTAAACAGCTGAATCGCAAGGATATCTCTTGTTCTTTTATAACCCCACCCACCTCATCTCATCCCCACCTCTATCTCTACCCTCTGGTAACCACAAATCTGTCCTCTATTTCTAAACTTTTGACATTTCGAAATGTTATGTAAATGGATCAGTCATATATTATGTAATATTTTTGTTTAGGCTTTTTCCATGCAGCATAATTCCCTGGAGAGTCACCCAACTTATGTATATATTAATAGTTTCTTCCTTTTTGTTGCTGAGTAGTATTCCATGGTACTAATATACCACAGATTGTTTAACCGTTCACCTATTGAATGAGCTGATTCCAGATTTTGGCTATTAAAAATAAACTGCTGTGAACGTTTACATATACGATTTTGTGTGACCATATGGTAATTGCATGTTTCGTTTTATAAGAAAATATTCAACCTTTTCCCACAGTGGCTATGCTATTTTACATTCCCAGCAGCAATGAATCAATGACCCAATCCAGTTTCAAGTTCTGGATCTGCTACATGTTAAACAGGTGAACTTACGCAAGCTACTTTATTACTTTAAGCCTTTGTTTCCTCAGCTTTTTTTTTTTTTTTTTTTTTTTTTTGAGAATGGACAGCCTCACTCTGTTGCTCAGACTGGAGTGCAGTGGCGCAATCTCTGCTCACCACCAGCTCCGCCTCCTGGGTTCAACACTCTTCTCCTGCATCAGCCTCCCGAGTAGCTGGGACTGCAGGCGCCTGCCACCACACCCAGCTAATTTTTTGTATTTTTAGTAGAGACGGGGTTTCATCACGTTAGCCAGGATGGTCTCAATCTACTGACCTCGTGATCCACCCGCCTCAGCCTCCCAAAATCCTGGGATTACAGGTGTGAGCTACCGCGCTCAGGCACCCGGTCTGTTTCCTCAGCTTTTAACCTGAAGATCACAATATGTTTTCAGGGCTGTTACTGGGATTAAAAGAGAAATATGTGTGAAACAAAAAGTCAACAAGTAGTAACAAGAATATAGAGTAATGGTTAAGAAGACACACTGCATATTAAAGAGCCTTATTTCATGAATAAATGCTTGCAGTAAGGAGGAAAATGGAGTTAAGCAGGAAGACTGGATATTAGAAAGAAGGAGAATATAAATTATAGATTAATGCCATCTTTGCTTAATAAGATCATAAATGCTAGACAGATGTATTTTATTTTAATGTGTAAAAAGCCTACACTCTGAAATCAGACTGTCTGGATTTGAATTCCACCTTTATCTCTTACTATATGGCTTAGGTAGGTTACTTATCCTCTTTGCGCTTTAATACTTTTATCCATAAAATTATAATATGACTAATATTTACTTCATCAATCTGTTGTGAAGATTAAAAGTGTTGATACACATAATGAAGTTAGACTTATGCCTACAACAAAATAATTATTAGCCATTATCATTTTTAAAATCTGCTTTGTCTCCCTTCTATGTATTCACTGTATGACCTTGGATAAATCATGTAACAATGGCTATGTCTCAGTTTCCTTATCTGTACAAAAGAATAAAATATTATAGAATTATGATAAAGATTAAATGAGATAATATATTTAAGATGCTTGGTACATAGCAAACATGATATAAATGTTAGCTCCCTTCCCTTCCTAATCATCGTTACGTTACTATATTATAACTAGACATTTTTCTAATTTCTCCCAAGAGTAAGGCTGTCACCTGTCACTTTTCCCAGGAGTATGCCTTTGTACAGCTGCTTAACTTGCTGCATAAAGTTTAGAGTACAGAAGCTTTGCAGCAAAGCATACTTTAATAGTTCACAAGTGTCTTTATGCTCAATTTCTGGTAATAGACTATTTTTGAAAATTCAGTCCTAAAAATGTGTGTCTCTCCAGTAGGACAAAGTTGTTATAGTGATGATTACTTATTTTTTCCAGAGGGAAATAAATTAGGTAAACACAACCATATTATCATCTTGTCTAAGAGTGTATTAAAGAAAAAAGACTAGGCTCTTTATAAGTGGGTATAAAGCACAGCAGGTAGAGTGGAGATTCCTGGGGGAACCTATAGGCACTGGTGTTATGAATTCCATAAAACATGGAGTCCAGGCAACCCTATGAAGTAGATAATTTGGGTCTGTAAACTCAAAATTAGTAAGATCTCAAATAGACTTCCTCTGAGAAACATGGTGGTACCTTGTCATGTCCATTTTACTCAGCTGTTTTGATTCAGGGGCATTTTGATATTTGGGCATTCTGACACCTCCTAAAAGCAAACAATTAAGCTTTCGGCTTTTATGATAACTGTGTAACTTGTATTAAAACAGGAACATCTTCCCTAAGTCTCAGCCCTTTGTGATGGGGTCAAGGATGAGGTGGAGGAGAGGGATGGGATCAGAAACTAAAACTCAGATTGGTTTAAAGATGGAGATAGAATGAATGAGTTGGGCAATTTAAAGATGGAATAAACCTCAATACTTGGAGGAGATTCAGAGATGAAATGAGGGACAAGCAGAATGATGAGATAAGGTTAGAGCACTGTCTACTAAAAGAGTCACCTATCATTTCAAGCAAGGGTCTATGAATTCTCTGAATTTTAGTTATATCTTGAGCAGTATACATTTGCATCTCCAAAGTTATTATTTCTTTTTTAAATGTCCAATGGCATTTATAATTATTTTTAAATTTTTTTAAAAAAACTGACTGCTTAGTAATGTGACTTCTTCATTCTTCCATTTGAAAATCTGAATGATAAAATGGAAGTCTCTGTAAAAGATTAGCAGTCAGGGAGAAACACTGAGCACAAAATATAATGAGTGCAATGGGCTTAAAAGAAAGAAAATTTATACCTGGTTGGAGGAGAATCAGAATAGGCACCCTAGAGGAAGTGGTATTTACAACCGACTGAATAATAAATTCTATCCTTGTCTTTGTGACTAAGTAGCTTCCTAGCTACTCAACTAGAATTGCTCTCATAAGGTCACCAATGACTTTAAACTTTAAAAAAAAAAAATCATCTGTCAGAATCTATTCAAGTAAAAAGAAGAAATTAAAAGTAATTAATTCAAAAATTAGTTTTAAAACTCAATGAACACTTTTCAAACCCCCTTATTAACATTTTCTAAATCATTTGATACTGTTAACCACTCTTTCATGCTTTTAATTTCTCTCTCAGCTATTGTGATATTTTCCCTCTCTCTTAGTTCTCCTCCTGCCAGAGGAATCTGCCTAGTATCCTTTGTAAGCTTCTTTTCCTGTGCTTACTCTTAAGATTCCCTAGGGATTATGCCCTTAACCCTCTTCTATTCTCCACTCTAGTCGATGACTATTCTCTGTCTCTATATCAATGAGCTTTTACTAGATTATATATGCTATAGCAACATACAATCCCCAAATCTCAACATAACAAGGGCTTATGCTTCACTCATATCTCTTGTAGGTCCACAACTGCAGCTTAGCCCTGCATCTTCTCCACTGAAGGAGCAGCCCCTGTCTGAAACATGCTGGTCTTGTAATAAAGGGAAAAGATGGTAGACCACGAGATGTTTCTTAAAACTTATTATTAGAAGTGGCACACAACTTCACAGTTTATTAGCCAAGGAAAGTCAAATGGCCAAAACTGACTTTGGTAAAGTAGAACTTTATTCCACCCTCAAGTATAGACTGGTGGAGAGTTGCCAGTAAGGAACAGAAGCATTTTGTCTGACAATAAGACAATCTATCACAGTGTTAAATGCCCAAATACCACCTATATATCTTATTGATTTATAAGACCAGCTTAAGCATGTCATAAGAGCACCAAAGTATATACTTTATTAAGATTTCTTCTGTGTATCCGACAGACATCACAGCTCAAGAGTCAAATCTAAACTCATCACTTTCTCCCCTGATCCCACTTTCATTTCTCCCCCTTACCGACCCTATTCTAAATATGGTTTTCCTTATAATTGTAAATGGTACCATCATCCACACTTTCAACCAAAAGTTAACGCCTCTCTCTTCATAACCAATCCTTTATAATAGGCCTGAGTCTTCTCTGGTATATTTCCTGTGTGCTTCTTAAATCTCGCATTTCCTTTTCATCCCTTCTGCCAATGATCTTGTTAAGGTCCTCATTATCTTTCAACTGATCACTGTAATACTCTCCAAATTGGTATCTCTGACTCCAATCTCAATCAATGATCACTTATTCATTCAATCAACAAATATTTATTAAGTGATTATTATATGTTAAGCTCTGAATATACAATAGTGAGCAAGGTAGCCATGGTTCCCATTCTTGTTGAATTTATAGCTTTCATAAAAAGAGAATTAAATTATTGATACCACAAAGTGTGGCAAATGCTATGATTCACTCATCTAAAAACTACTATTAAGCAGAATCTACTAATGTATAAAGGCACTGTTCTAGTCCCTGAGGATATAGAAATGAATGACAGACAAGGATCCTGTCCAGGAATAGTGTAATTTTAAAAACAGGATAGTTTCAAGTAATGGCAAGTGCTATTTAAAACATTATAAATAGCAACATGATACAGCACAAGTGGAAGATGTAAAGACAGCTAAGTAGTCTCAGTGGTAAAAGAAGGATTTTCTGACTTAAGCTAAGACCAGAATCATGAGAAGAAAACCAGCCATGAAGAGATCCAGAGGAAAGTATCCCACACAGAAGAAAGAATCAATGTAAAAGCTGTCAGGGACAAGCTGAGACACAATGAGCAAGGAAATAAGTGGCAGGAGATGAAGTCAGAAAGCTCAATGGAGAATATATTACGTATATCTTTACAGAGCATGTCGAAAGATTTGGATTTTTATCCTAAGTATAGTAGAATGCCATTGGAAGGTTTAAAACAGATAAATGACGTGATCAAATTTACATTTTTAAAGAAGACTTCTGACTGCTGTGGGAAAAATAGATACCAGGAGCAAAAGTAGAATTAGGAAGGCCAGTAAGTCAACTCCTAAAGCAATCCAAGCAAGACATCATGGTGGCTTGGGCTACAGCAGTAGCGGTGGCATATGCAAGAAGTGTAAATATGGTCAAGTTATATTTAGAGTTAGAGACAGTGAGACTTGATGATAGATTAGATGTGGGGATGAAAAGAAAGTGGAATCAAAAATGACTTATCAGAGTTTAGCATGAGAAACCTGGATATATGGCGGTGCCAATACCCGGGATGAGAAAGTTAGAAATAAGAGGATATCAAAAGAGAAATCAAAAGTTTTCTTTTGGGTCAGGCACAATGGCTCATGCCTGTAATCCCAGCACTTTGGAAGGCAAAAGAAGGAGGATGGCTTGAGGTCAGGAGTTTGATATCAGCCTTGGCAACCTGTCTCTACCAAAAAAAAAAAAAAAAAAGCCAGACATGGTGGCATGTACCTGTAGTCCCAGCTATTCAGGAAGCTGAGGCAGGAAGATTACTTGAGGCCAGGAGTCCAAGGTTGCAGTGAGATTTCATCATGCGACTACACTCCAACCCTAGCAAAAGAACAAGACCCTCTCTCAAAAACAGGAAGAAGGAAGAGGAAGAAGAAGGAAGAGGGAAGAAGAAGAAGAAAGAAGAAGGCAGAAGAAGAAAGAAGAAGGAGGGAAGATAAAAAGGTTTTCTTTTTGGACAAGTTAAGTTGTTAGGCAAAGTATAATGCTATGACAATATACAACGGGGGAAATATAATAAACGAATGGTATCAGGAAATGATTCCTATAGAAAAGAAGATGTGAAAAAAAACAGAATTGAAAAAATTGTCCATAATAATCAGTGTAATCTTTATAAAATACACATTTGATTAGAACATTTCTTTTCTTAAGATCTGTCACTAATTTTTTATCTACTACAGCATGATTTCTCTGAATACCCTTTAAGATGTCAATCTCCTCCATCAGACTGAGTCCCTTGGGTGAAGAATTCATTGTTGTTCATTCAGAATTTATCACAATAACTAGCCAATAGTAATTGTGACTTCAACTTAAAACACAGTACTTGTTACACAGAACACACAACACAGCCCTGTGTTAAGTGGGTAATCTAGCTGTGTAATAGTCAAGTTGCTTAGTCTCTCTGAGGTTTATTTCTTCAATTATGAAAGGCAGAACCTCTTTAAGATCACCCCCAACTTTAATATTCTATGATAAGTTTCTCTGTGATATGTGAAAACTTTATGATTGAAAGTCATTTGCAATTAATTAGAATTCCAATCCAGACTTGTGTGACTCTTAAATGTGCTACACAGTTTCTCAACACCTCTGTTTCTTCATGTGTGAAATAAAAAATTAAAGTATTGCTCCACTTCATAGAAAATCTCATTGACGATGTAAACCATATTTAAATGTCAAATGATTAAAATAGTAAGCAGAATTCTGTAAACGAAAGAATATTTTTTCTTAAATGATTTGTGATCAGAAATGAGGTTTGCTGCCTGCTAAAGTATGCCTTACTACATTTGGAAGGAATATGTTCATAACTAATGATTTCTCTTTGTTTTGTCTTTTATCAAGCTGTTCTTTGGTGTGTGTGAATCATTACAAGAACAACAAAGTAAGCCCTAATTTTTTCAAGAGTATGTTTATGAAATATAACTCAAAGTGTACAACCTCTTCCAGCTATTTATATTTCTTCACCAGCCTTCTCTATTTTGTTTTTACCATTGTATCAAATCTCCAATTTTTAAATATTCACCAATGGCAAAGTATAATTTTATGTAGAACCAACTTTTCAAGAACATTATATCCCATTATATGATATTCACTCTATGTTCAATAATTTTACTTCATTCACCTACTACCTCAATGTGTTTTACAGTGGAAAATTTTAACTCCAACTTAAAAAAAATGCTAACAAAATCAAAAATCTTTTGGAAACACAACAGAAATAAAACATAATTCAAGCAATCTAAAAACATAAACTGGAAAAACATATACTGAAATGGAGTGAACAGGGGTAGGAGTGCAAGCGCTGGTAGAAGTTATCCCTGACCAAAACATTTGCAGCTATAGCTGAGCAAGAAAAAAAGTTAATCCCAGTGGAATTGCTCTATGGCTAAAAGGCAGTATGTAAAGAGTGGTAAAATATCAGTTTCTTTTCAGGATAATACGCCCTTTTAAAACCTAGACACATTTTGGTGGAAATTGGCTAACACTCACCGATCCTGTTACCTTTGCTTACTTAGGCAGAGTTAGATTCTACTACCAAGATACTTTGGAGCTAGGTGCAGCCAGATGTCCAAACTGTGGCCAGTGGAATATGGATAAATCTTCTCCTCCACAGAGCAACATGTATGCCCCCAACAAGAGCTGTGCCCACCTCTTCTGGCTGCCAGGCCAGTAAATAGAGTTAAATTCTAGCATAACCTAAGTGATGACTTGCTGAGCCTGGCCAGGGATGAAAGAAACTATACATCTAAAGAATTATTTAAAAACTAACTGCCATGTAATGGCAGGAGCAAGGAAATAAACCCAGGATTAGATTTTGATGGTGCTTGATAAAAGGGCTAGAATATTGGGATAGATAAGCAAGAATTCATTAATGTAGAAACAGACATAGGATTTAATACCTTAACTGGCACCTCCATGGATGGGGCAAACTTTTTGTTGGGTTGGCTCTTAGAACAACAGGAAAAAAACTAGGTAACCTTCAGTAAAGCAGAAATGCCTGTGTTTCTCTGGGAGATGGTAGAAGCAGGAATGAAGAAAGAGGTTGAGGGAAGTGAGCATACTGGAATGATTATATTTCAAAATGCAAGGTGACCCAGGATTATAAACCATAAAAAGGCCCAGGGAACATATCATTCACCAAGGCCATTAAGAAAATACTAGTAAAAAGGTCACCAACATTACTAAGAAATTCAGTAGTAGCTCTTCTTTGTGGCCAATGACAATGACAGATAGTCATACACCAACATTACTAAGAAATTCAGAGGGCGGAGCAAGATGGCCGAATAGGAACAGCTCCAGTCTCCAACTCCCAGCGCGAGCGACACAGAAGACCGGTGATTTCTGCATTTTCAACTGAGGTACTGGGTTCATCTCACTGGGGAGTGCCGGACGATCGGTGCAGCCCGACCAGCGAGAGCTGAAGCAGGGCGAGGCATTGCCTCACCTGGGAAGCGCAAGGGGGAAGGGAATCCCTTTTCCTAGCCAGGGGAACTGAGACACACAACACCTGGAAAATCGGGTAACTCCCACTCCAATACTGCGCTTTAAGCAAACAGGCACACCAGGAGATCATATCCCACACCTGGCAGGGAGGGTCCCACACCCACGGAGCCTCCCTCATTGCTAGCACAGCAGTCTGTGATCTACCGGCAAGGCAGCAGAGAGGCTGGGGTAGGGGCGCCCGCCATTGCTGAGGCTTAAGTAGGTAAACAAAGCTGCTGGGTAGCTCGAACTGGGTGGAGCTCACAGCAGCTCAAGGAAACCTGCCTGTCTCTGTAGACTCCACCTCTGGGGACAGGGCAATAACAAACACAGCCGAAACCTCTGCAGACGCAAACGACTCTGCCTGACAGCTTTGAATAGAGCAGTGGATCTCCCAACACGGAGGTTGAGATCTGAGAAGGGACAGACTCCCTGCTCAAGTGGGTCCCTGACCCCTGAGTAGCCTAACTGGGAGACATCCCCCACTAGGGGCAGTCTGACACCCCACATCTCACAGGGTGGAGTACACCCCTGAGAAGAAGCTTCCAAAGCAAGAATCAGACAGGTACACTCGCTGTTCAGAAATATTCTATCTTCTGCAGCCTCTGCTGCTGATACCCAGGCAAACAGGGTCTGGAGTGGACCTCAAGCAATCTCCAACAGACCTACAGCTGAGGGTCCTGACCGTTAGAAGGAAAACTATCAAACAGGAAGGACACCTACACCAAAACCCAATCAGTACATCACCATCATCAAAGACCAGAGGCAGATAAAACCACAGAGATGGGGAAAAAGCAGGGCAGAAAAGCTGGAAATTCAAAAAATAAGAGCGCATCTCCCCCGGCAAAGGAGCGCAGCTCATCGCCAGCAACGGATCAAAGCTGGACAGAGAATGACTTTGACGAGATGAGAGAAGAAGGCTTCAGTCCATCAAATTTCTCAGAGCTAAAGGAGGAATTACGTACCCAGGGCAAAGAAACTAAAAATCTTGAAAAAAAAGTGGAAGAATTGATGGCTAGAGTAATTAATGCAGAGAAGGTCATAAACGAAATGAAAGAGATGAAAACCATGACACGAGAAATACGTGACAAATGCACAAGCTTCAGTAACCGACTCGATCAACTGGGAGAAAGAGTATCTGCGATTGAGGATCAAATGAATGAAATGAAGCAAGAAGAGAAACCAAAAGAAAAAAGAAGAAAAAGAAATGAACAAAGCCTGCAAGAAGTATGGGATTATGTAAAAAGACCAAATCTACGTCTGATTGGGGTGCCTGAAAGTGAGGGGGAAAATGGAACCAAGTTGGAAAACACTCTTCAGGATATCATCCAGGAGAACTTCCCCAACCTAGTAGGGCAGGCCAACATTCAAATCCAGGAAATACAGAGAACACCACAAAGATACTCCTCGAGAAGAGCAACTCCAAGACACATTATTGCCAGATTCACCAAAGTTGAAATGAAGGAAAAAATCTTAAGGACAGCCAGAGAGAAAGGTCGGGTTACCCACAAAGGGAAGCCCATCAGACTAACAGCAGATCTCTCGGCAGAAACTCTCCAAGCCAGAAGAGAGTGGGGGCCAATATTCAACATTCTTAAAGAAAAGAATTTTAAACCCAGAATTTCATATCCAGCCAAACTAAGTTTCATAAGTGAAGGAGAAATAAAATCCTTTACAGATAAGCAAATGCTTAGAGATTTTGTCACCACTAGGCCTGCCTTACAAGAGACCCTGAAGGAAGCACTAAACATGGAAAGGAACAACCGGCACCAGCCATTGCAAAAACATGCCAAAATGTAAAGACCATCGAGGCTAGGAAGAAACTGCATCAACTAATGAGCAAAATAACCAGTTAATATCATAATGGCAGGATCAAGTTCACACATAACAATCTTAACCTTAAATGTAAATGGACTAAATGCTCCAATTAAAAGACACAGACTGGCAAACTGGATAAAGAGTCAAGACCCATCAGTCTGCTGTATTCAGGAGACCCATCTCACACGCAGAGACATACATAGGCTCAAAATAAAGGGATGGAGGAAGATTTACCAAGCAAATGGAGAACAAAAAAAAGCGGGGGTTGCAATACTAGTCTCTGATAAAACAGACTTTAAACCATCAAAGATCAAAAGAGACAAAGAAGGCCATTACATAATGGTAAAGGGATCAATTCAACAGGAAGAGCTAACTATCCTAAATATATATGCACCCAATACAGGAGCACCCAGATTCATAAAGCAAGTCCTTAGAGACTTACAAAGAGTCTTAGACTCCCATACAATAATAATGGGAGACTTCAACACTCCACTGTCAACATTAGACAGATCAACGAGACAGAAAGTTAACAAGGATATCCAGGAATTGAACTCATCTCTGCAGCAAGCAGACCTAATAGACATCTATAGAACTCTCCACCCCAAATCAACAGAATATACATTCTTCTCAGCACCACATCGTACTTACTCCAAAATCGACCACGTAATTGGAAGTAAAGCACTCCTCAGCAAATGTACAAGAACAGAAATTATAACAAACTGTCTCTCAGACCACAGTGCAATCAAACTAGAACTCAGGATTAAGAAACTCAATCAAAACCGCTCAACTACATGGAAACTGAACAACCTGCTCCTGAATGACTACTGGGTACATAACGAAATGAAGGCAGAAATAAAGATGTTCTTTGAAACCAATGAGAACAAAGATACAACATACCAGAATCTCTGGGACACATTTAAAGCAGTGTGTAGAGGGAAATTTATAGCACTAAATGCCCACAAGAGAAAGCAGGAAAGATCTAAAATTGACACTCTAACATCACAATTAAAAGAACTAGAGAAGCAAGAGCAAACACATTCGAAAGCTAGCAGAAGCCAAGAAATAACTAAGATCAGAGCAGAACTGAAGGAGATAGAGACACAAAAAACTCTCCAAAAAATCAATGAATCCAGGAGTTGGTTTTTGGAAAAGATCAACAAAATTGACAGACCACTAGCAAGACTAATAAAGAAGAAAAGAGAGAGGAATCAAATCGACGCAATTAAAAATGATAAAGTGGATATCACCACCGACCCCACAGAAATACAAACTACCATCAGAGAATACTATAAACACCTCTATGCAAATAAACTGGAAAATCTAGAAGAAATGGATAATTTCCTGGACACTTACACTCTTCCAAGACTAAACCAGGAAGAAGTTGAATCCCTGAATAGACCAATAGCAGGCTCTGAAATTGAGGCAATAATTAATAGCCTACCAACCAAAAAAAGTCCAGGACCAGATGGATTCACAGCTGAATTCTACCAGAGGTACAAGGAGGAGCTGGTACCATTCCTTCTGAAACTATTCCAATCAATAGAAAAAGAGGGAATCCTCCCTAACTCATTTTATGAGGCCAACATCATCCTGATACCAAAGCCTGGCAGAGACACAACCAAAAAAGAGAATTTTAGACCAATATCCCTGATGAACATCGATGCAAAAATCCTCAATAAAATACTGGCAAACCGGATTCAGCAACACATCAAAAAGCTTATCCACCATGATCAAGTGGGCTTCATCCCTGGGATGCAAGGCTGGTTCAACATTCGCAAATCAATAAACGTAATCCAGCATATAAACAGAACCAAAGAGAAGAATCACATGATTATCTCAATAGATGCAGAAAAGGCTTTTGACAAAATTCAACAGCCCTTCATGCTAAAAACACTCAATAAATTCGGTATTGATGGAACGTACCTCAAAATAATAAGAGCTATTTATGACAAACCCACAGCCAATATCATACTGAATGGGCAAAAACTGGAAAAATTCCCTTTGAAAACTGGCACAAGACAAGGATGCCCTCTCTCACCACTCCTATTCAACATAGTGTTGGAAGTTCTGGCTAGGGCAATTAGGCAAGAGAAAGAAATCAAGGGTATTCAGTTAGGAAAAGAAGAAGTCAAATTGTCCCTGTTTACAGATGACATGATTGTATATTTAGAAAACCGCATTGTCTCAGCCCAAAATCTCCTTAAGCTGATAAGCAACTTCAGCAAAGTCTCAGGATACAAAATTAATGTGCAAAAATCACAAGCATTCTTATACAGCAGTAACAGACAAACAGAGAGCCAAATCAGGAATGAACTTCCATTCACAATTGCTTCAAAGAGAATAAAATACCTAGGAATCCAACTTACAAGGGATGTAAAGGACCTCTTCAAGGAGAACTACAAACCACTGCTCAGTGAAATAAAAGAGGACACAAACAAATGGAAGAACATACCATGCTCATGGATAGGAACAATCAATATCGTGAAAATGGCCATACTGCCCAAGGTAATTTATAGATTCAATGCCATCCCCATCAAGCTACCAATGAGTTTCTTCACAGAATTGGAAAAAACTGCTTTAAAGTTCATATGGAACCAAAAAAGAGCCCGCATCTCCAAGACAATCCTAAGTCAAAAGAACAAAGCTGGAGGCATCACGCTACCTGACTTCAAACTATACTACAAGGCTACAGTAACCAAAACAGCATGGTACTGGTACCAAAACAGAGATATAGACCAATGGAACAGAACAGAGTCCTCAGAAATAATACCACACATCTACAGCCATCTGATCTTTGAAAAACCTGAGAGAAACAAGAAATGGGGAAAGGATTCCCTATTTAATAAATGGTGCTGGGAAAATTGGCTAGCCATAAGTAGAAAGCTGAAACTGGATCCTTTCCTTACTCCTTATACGAAAATTAATTCAAGATGGATTAGAGACTTAAATGTTAGACCTAATACCATAAAAACCCTAGAGGAAAACCTAGGTAGTACCATTCAGGACATAGGCATGGGCAAAGACTTCATGTCTAAAACACCAAAAGCAACGGCAGCAAAAGCCAAAATTGACAAATGAGATCTCATTAAACTAAAGAGCTTCTGCACAGCAAAAGAAACTACCATCAGAGTGAACAGGCAACCTACAGAATGGGAGAAAATTTTTGCAATCTACTCATCTGACAAAGGGCTAATATCCAGAACCTACAAAGAACTCAAACAAATTTACAAGAAAAAAACAAACAACCCCATCAAAAAGTGGGCAAAGGATATGAACAGACATTTCTCAAAAGAAGACATTCATACAGCCAACAGACACATGAAAAAATGCTCATCATCACTGGCCATCAGAGAAATGCAAATCAAAACCACAATGAGATACCATCTCACACCAGTTAGAATGGCGATCATTAAAAAGTCAGGAAACAACAGGTGCTGGAGAGGATGTGGAGAAATAGGAACACTTTTACACTGTTGATGGGATTGTAAACTAGTTCAACCATTATGGAAAACAGTATGGCGATTCCTCAAGGATCTAGAACTAGATGTACCATATGACCCAGCCATCCCATTACTGGGTATATACCCAAAGGATTATAAATTATGCTGCTATAAAGACACATGCACACGTATGTTTATTGCAGCACTATTCACAATAGCAAAGACTTGGAATCAACCCAAATGTCCATCAGTGACAGATTGGATTAAGAAAATGTGGCACATATACACCATGGAATACTATGCAGCCATCAAAAAGGATGAGTTTGTGTCCTTTGTAGGGACATGGATGCAGCTGGAAACCATCATTCTTAGCAAACTATCACAAGAACAGAAAACCAAACACCGCATGTTCTCACTCATAGGTGGGAACTGAACAATGAGATCACTCGGACTCAGGAAGGGGAACATCACACACTGGGGCCTATCATGGGGAGGGGGGAGGGGGGAGGGATTGCATTGGGAGTTATACCTGATGTAAATGACGAGTTGATGGGTGCAGCACACCAACATGGCACAAGTATACATATGTAACAAACCTGCACGTTATGCACATGTACCCTACAACTTAAAGTATAATAATAATAAATAAATTTAAAAAAAAAAAAAAAGAAATTCAGTAGTGGCTCTTCTTTGTGTCCAATGACAATGAAAGGATAGATAACCATAGATTTGGCAATGCGGCAACATTTAACTGCCAGAAGCCAGGAGAGCTACGATTACTATAGTGACTGGCAATGTCACATGAACATCCAAGAGGGCTTGACACACAAGGAGTTTTGGAAGTGGTTAAGAGAGCATGGTCCTCCTAGGGGCAGAATAGAGGGGCAGCCAATAAGGGTGCTGCTCTTTCCCATAGATATTTCATTACTTTCAAGAAGGGTTTCTTAAAAAAACATCATTCCAGGTGACTCAAAAAATACAGAGGTTTACTTTCTTCAAGCAGGAATTGACCTTTCAGTGCAGAAGGCACACTTGCTTTAATGTAGCAGTGCTACTCTCTGACATCCCACACACTGGCCTCTCATTGGAAACTGAACATTGTGAACACACACACATGAACACACACACACCCACACACACACACAACATATATAACCATTAGATTTTGAAGACACTGTGCCAATGGCATGATTCAATCCAAAAGAAAAATGGTAGGCAGGAGGTGATTTTCTGGAAAAGATCTCTGGTCTATCTTCATGAGACAGCTGGTGGAAAGGAATGCAGCAGCTACCTGTTAACTATGCTTCTAATACATTTACTAGAAGGTTAGGTTGGTGCAAAAGTAATTGCAGTTTTTGTAGTTATTTTTAATGGCAAAAGCCACAATTACTTTTGCAGCAACCTAATAGTGTATACTGCCTTTCTCAGCAAAAACTGTACTTTCCAGAACCATTGCTGAGAAGATTTATAACTTTGTTTATAAGGTTAAAAATAAAATATAACCATGAGAATAAAAAGGATTAGGAGGTTGAATTTAAAACATTAAACAAAAATAAAATAAGAAAAAGAACAGATAAAACAACATAAATCCGGGGAATAAAACTGTACTGAAACAATGATAGACCAACATCTACAAATTCTACCAAAAACGCTGTACCTGGTAATTATTAAATAGCATATGATGTTGAGGAATTCAATATCTTGAAAGCAGGACAAATACTATCTGCAAAGAGAAGTAGTTAAAATATTTAAGGTAAACCATTTTGGATGGTGGGGAGAAACAGTTACAAGGAAACCAGCAGAAATGGACTCCAGACCTGTTTTTGAGAGGGTTTGGACTCTCCCATCTCCTGGACAAATCCAGGAGAAGCCATAACACTGGAGAAGAGCCACAACAAATCCCATTGTGATAGGACTCTCAAGATTCAAAGCACTGGCCGGGCGTGGTGGCTCATGCCTGTAATCCCAGCACTTTGGGAGGCCGAGGTGGGTGGATCACCTGAGGTCAGGAGTTTGAGACCAGCCTGGCCACCATGGTGAAACCCCGTCTCTACTAAAAAATACAAAACATTAGCTGTGCGTGGTGACCCGTGCCTGCAATCCCAGCTACTCAGGAGGCTGAGGCAGGAGAATTGTCTGAACCTGGGAGGTGGAGGTTGCAGTGAGCCGAGGTTGCATCACTCCATTTCAGCCTGGGCAACAAGAGGGAAATTCCGTCTCAAAAAAAAAAAAAAAAGATTCAAAGCACTAATCAGAACAGGCACACCTCATTTAAAAAGAGACACATTCCTAAAAGTTGTATATAGTTTTAATTTTTATTTTTTATTTTAAACACACAAATTACTTTTTTAGAACCTAGCACAATGGGCACTCTATAAAAATTTTGGGATTGACAAATCCATTGATGGAGGAAACCACGGAGGCTTTCCATCCATTACTCTCACATTACTCTATATAATATGTACAATGCCTCTAATCTACAGATGAGACATTTTACGCACAGAGGTATTAAACAACTTGCCCAAAGCCATATATATGTCTGCTGACTCTAAAACCCATTGTTTACAACTTGTGGCTTTGTTTTTTAAAAGATCCCTTCCTCTTTAAGTAAAAGAACAAATTTTACCTTACAAACCATCAGACCCTAAATTAATCCACTTGAAAAATAAAATGTTGGTATGGTGTTTTGAGTTGCTTTAAAGTGAGACACATGAAGGACAAAGTATTTGAGAACATTTAAAGGTCTTTTAACTTCATTAGGCATTTTAAGTCTGATAGATTTAACATGCCTCTACAAAATGTACAATCTAATCATGTTGAAAGATCAAATCCAGAATAAGCCCTATTAATTAACACAAGAAATCATAGTGCCACTTGTTGCCATTGGAGGAAATGGTTTTGTTATAGATTTCTAGGAGAAATTAGTTAGATTTTACTTTAAAGGCCATAAAATGTTGTTTATATTCTTTTTTCAAATAACAATTCTTGTAATAAGATAACAAAGACATACTCCTTTGTAATTCTTATGAAAATAAATTTGTCAATAATCACTTAAAATAATAGCTTCCATTTATTTAGTAAATATCAATCAGGTAAATGTTCTAGGCACTTTATAAACATCTTATTTAATCCTTGCTATAACTCTTTAAGATAAAATACTATTTTTCACATTTTACAGGTTCATCAAGGCTTAAATAACTAAAATTATATAGCGTGAATAATACAACCACAGATGCACTTTATTCTAAAGCCCATGCTGTCTCCATTGTGTCCTAATTGGAGCTACCTTAAAAGAAATTATTACTCAGTTACACCTCCAGTTTGAAGGGATATAGTATATGCATGTGTGTGTTTATATATTTATATATAATATTTTAAAATTTAGAATGTAAATTTGTTTTAAAATGAAAAACTTCTAAGAAAAACCTTTGTACATCAAAGACAATAAATACATTCTGCCATTTGAATAAAATCTTTCAGTCTAATGAATCATGGCAATTTTACCTTATTTAAAAAGAGAAAGGCAACACAGTGTGCATTGGTCATAAGTTGAAAATATTGCATTGTAAAGTCAAAAAATCATAAATAGAACCATTATAAATTAAAGACCAACTGTACAGAAGTTCTAATCTGCCATTTAACTGACTAGTTGTATAACTAGTCTTGCAATTTTCACTTTAAGTCTTCAAAGTTTTCCAACACTGATAATCTAGCTTTCACCTCTTTATTTAACAAATACTAAATTCTAGAAACACTGACAGACTCCAAGAAAACAATGATGAAAAACACATTTGTTATGGACTGAATTGTGTCTCCCCTGCCCCCCACCCAAACTAATATGTTGAAATTCCAACTCCCAGTACTTCAGAATATGATTATATTTAGAGACGCGGTCTCTAAAGAGGAAATCAAGTTAAATGAGGTAATTAGGGTAGGACCTAATGCAATATGGCTGGTGACTTTATAAGAAAAGGAGATTAGGACACAGATGCAGAAGAAAGACCATGTAACGATACAAGGGGAAGACAGCCATCTGCAAGCCAAGGAGAGAGGTCCTGAAGAGACCAACCTTGCCAACCATTGCCAACCACCTTGATCTTGGACTATTAGCTTCCAGAATTGTGAGAAAATAAATTTCTGCTGTTTAAACAACTTAATTTGTGATATTTATTACAGCAGTTCTAGAAAACTAATACATATTTCATGATTTATTTGTGCTCCCTCACTCATTACCCTAAACATTAATGTAAAAATTCGAAGTTTAAAATTTCTGGAAAAAAAATTATGAAAAGGTTAAATCCCAAGAAAGTAAAGAAACCATAAGTATTTTTATTTTGGAACTTTAACTGAAATTAGACTTCTACATCAATAAATTGGAGGGGGGATGAGACACAGAGACAGAAAAGGCAATTGTTTCCCAAACTGATCTTAACCACTCTCTTTGAAAATGTTTTCCCAAAAGTCTAATAATTCCAGGAATTCACTGAACTTGGAGGCAGCTTAGAACAATGGACAGATCATTGACCTTACAGACAGTAAATTTCAGCAGCTAGCTGACTCTGGGCAAGCTATTTAGCATTTTTTAGCCTCGATTGCTAATATGAAAATTAGGAAACTCATAATTTGACTCAAATGAAATAATCCAAATTAAAGTGATTTTTGTGCTTGAAAGTACCTTACAATATTTTCATGTGGAATAATTTTCCTGCTCTAGCAATCTAAAAAGTCCTATCAGAAAAGGGTATCAATGAATTTCTAATCTAAACTAGACTATTGCTAAGAGACAACATTAAGTTTACCAGTTCCTGGAAACTATTCATTTTAAAAACACTATAGTCAGTATTCTGGAATTTTCTCAATTCTCCTTGAGTGTTCAAATAATGAGCAGAGACCTTGAGACAAGATTTGGGGTGAGAAAGTAAAAATAAATTCAGACACCAAAAATCTGCCCTGACATTCATCAGGCTGGAATAATAGGCCCAGATAAAGCTGGCTGGAAAGTTAAAAGGAAATACTATTTCTCCCAAGGACATGCTGCCATTATAAAGTATCATCACAACCCCTTTCTTTGAATGCCTACTGCTTTCTTACTGAGAAACTTTGTTCTATAAAATCAAAGACAATCAGAGACTTTGCTTCTGAAATTCTATCAGTAAAAATGAAATATCCCACTCTTGTCTGGAGGTTCTAAGTCACTTTGACACAGAGAAGTAGCCTCTATTTAGGATCCAGGAAATACCTTCAGATAATGGTTTGGGGACAAATATTCAACATCTATCTTATCTTTATTGCTTCCAAGGAAACAAGTTCATTGCCACATCCACGTCTAAACCATTTACACATAGCCTTGCTCCTTCCTTTCGTTTGAGCCTATCAACCCCTAATATATTTAAAGTAGTTCCCATTTTTCATTTCTGACTGTGCTTATTTATGCTTTTCTCTCTCTCTCTCCTCCTCCTCTTCCTTCCACCCTCTTTGAAATCAAACATGCCAGAAGTTATTTACCTTAATCTTATCAAATAAAACTCAGTCATTATTGATCCTCTTTATTCTATGTTTTGTTTGTTTGATCAATATTGTCTCTGTTACTTCCTTTTTTCCATTGTATTGAATTTATTCTGTCCTTTTTCTAACATCTTAACATCTTAAATTGGATACTTGGCTTACTAACTTTTTATCTTTCCTTTTTCTATTACGTTCCTTGATTGGAATTTTTGTGCTCCCTGAAACAGAGATGTCTTCCATCAATTCTGGAAATTTTTCATCCAGGACT
The DNA here is from genome assembly GCF_049350105.2 of Macaca mulatta. Lineage (NCBI taxonomy): Eukaryota > Metazoa > Chordata > Mammalia > Primates > Cercopithecidae > Macaca > Macaca mulatta. The sequence continues at coordinate 86,031,100 of NC_133419.1, forward strand.
TAAAAATTGCTTCTGCCACATTAACTCTAGTCTCTTCTTCTGGAACTCCAATGGGTCATATCAGCTCTTGTCATTCTAATGTCCATATCTTTTAACCACTCTTTCATGTTTTTCATCTCTTTGTGATAATATCTTTAACTCTATCCTTTATTTCATTAATTTATAATTTTCTTTTGTCTAATCTTCATTTAAACCATCTACTTTTTAGCTATTATAATTTTCCTTTTTAGGAGTTCTATTTTGTATTTTTTATTTCCTATTCTGCCCCATCTTTTTAATTGTATCTTATTCCTTTCTTATATTAGCGAGTACATACTTTATTTAAACATTTTAAATATTATATAAAGTGTTTAGTGATATTTTCTGGTAAGTCTCACTTATAGTGATTTATTTCTCAAGTATTTTGTAGTTTTCATTCTCAATTCATGTTTTATTAAAGCTTTTTTTAGGTAACTCCATGAAGCCTGGGTTGAAGCTACATTCAGTGAAAGATAATATGCATTTCTTCTGCCAATCACCCGAGTGCTTTCAAATTGGAACTACCTAAAGTTTTGTTTATGTTTGTTTGTTTGTTTTCAGTCTAGACTGCTCAGGCTACAAAAATGATGTAAATTTTGGCTGGGCACAGTGGGTCATGCCTATAATCCCAGCACTTTGGGAGGCTGAGGTGGGTGGATCACCTGAGGTCAGCAGTTTGAAACCAGCCTGACCAACCTGGAGAAACTCTGTCTCTACTAAAAATACAAAATTAGCTGGGCATGGTGGTGCATGCCTGTAATCCTAGCTACTCGGGAGGCTGAGGCAGGAGAATCGCTTGAACCCGGGAGGCAGAGGTTGCACGATGAGCCAAGATCGCACTATTGCACTCCAGCCTGGGCAACAAGAGTGAAACTCCGTTTAAAAAAAAAAAATGACATAAATTTTAACTTGAAAGTGATATCAGGGTAGCCTTTGTGGTTATCAATTTTCAAAGCAGATACTTCTATTGTTTTCTACTGAGAGCCCAATCTAACATACCTTGTTGCCAAGTTGTCTTGCTTATCTTCCTTATTTGACAGGGAGACATTCTTTTTTACCTCTACCCTCACGTTAATCATAATTTCTGGCTTTATGTGGGTTCTCAGAAATATCTTCCCATCTGTATATATACAAGGCTTTTTCTCCACCACTGCCTGGTCATTAAAACAGGATTACCATAATTAGCAAATGCCCTCTAGATAGCTATGTTATCAGCAACCACTTACAATTCTATTTTCAACTCGTCTTCTTTTTTGGCCCCCACAGGTTTCCCTTACTTATTTGTGAGCTTACTTAGGATTTTAAAATATTGTTGTTATTCCATCAAGTATTTGTAAATATCTTATACCAGAGATTTTTTTGGGACATTTTATCTGCATTTGCTGGTAATGAAACTCAGTTCACTCTTCAACCTGCTCCAATCTGGGGCTTTTACTCTCATCATTACATTGAAACTATCCTCGCAAAGATAAAACTTAGCTATAATTTTCTATGAGTCTCAATTTATTTGGCCTCTCAGAAGTTTTCAGTGGAACTGAATTATCTTTCCTTCTTCTCTTTTCTCAGCTTCCATAACTCTATATTCTTTTTGTTTCCTCCTACCCATCTAGCTTTTTTTTTCTGCCCCCTTTGCCTGCTCTTCCTCCATATTTCTAAACGTTGGAACTGCTCAGAACTTGTTTCTAATCATCTCCTCAATCTACATTCTCATCCTAGGAAATCTTGACCACTTCCATGACTTTATATTATCTACATGCCAACAACTCTTAAATGTGTATCATCAACCCAAAATTATCCTCTAAATTCCAAATTTACATCTCTAACTACCTACGTAACATATCTGCCTGTACATCACACAGGGATCTCAAACTTCATCTTCTAATCTAACCCATATCGGCAAATGACACATCCATCAACCTAGTTTTTCTTCTCAAAAGTCTAGTGGCTTGCCTTGATAACTTCTTCAACTTCTCTGCCACTAACTCACAACCAAACCATTACCAAATTCCATCAATACTACCTAAAAATACATATCTTAAATCTACCCACTTCTCTCCAACTCCAACAGCAGACCAAGTCACCAACATCCCTTACCCACAATATTGCAACAGATGTAACTGATTTCCCTGTTCACTCAGTAACCACCACCCTCCACTCCCAATACACAATATCTATAGTGATTTGAAAATATTAAACTGGCTCACGCCATTCTCTAAACCATAAAATTTGTGACTTGCTTTATTGTAATCTTCACTTTATTGCAGTGGTCTGGAACTGAACTCACAACACCTCCAAGCTTTGTTTATATAGGTAACTTCTCATAAGCTTCTTAACTCTTTTCAGACTCAAATTTCTACATTTATTAAATAAGGATAGTAAAAATACCTAATCAGAATTATTGTGACAATTAAATTAGATAATTTAGATAATTTGTATATAGTACCTAGCACAGCACCTAGCCCACAGTAAGCCCCCAATACTTTTAATGCAACAGGGTCTCGCTATGTTGCCAAGGCTGGTTTTGAACTCTCGGCCTCAAGCAATCCTCCTGCCTCAGCCTCCCAAAGTGCTATGATTACAAGTGTGAGGCAGCATGCCCAGCCCCATTTTTAATTTTGTTTATTTTTATTTTGCTTTGTCATGGAAATTAAGAACAGCTGGTCTTAATGCCTTTTATATGCTATAAATTCACTCCAGGCTTTTGCATGTTGAATAACTGAAATTTCTTTTTTTTAATTCAGTATAATACTGTATTTTCTAACATATTAAATGAAAGCCAAGAAAATATCAAATTAACTTTAAAAGCAAATCTTTACTCTTTAAAGAAAAAATACAAACTGTGGTATTTTTATAAAAGATTATATTTTACATAATATAAATAAAATCACTAATGCATCTATGCTTGGTTTCCTTAAACTACAATGAACCACAGAATGTGTGGAAAACGGGTTTAGTTTTTGATGAAAAATAAATATCTTGGAAAAAACAAGTAGTTTTCTTTTTTTTAACTGTCTATGCACAGGCACTGACATAACCAAGCTTTAATGGCCACCACTTCCTTTTCCTTGTCCAAAGCAGCCATTTCCATAGCTCCCCCTTCTACATTCTCACTGGCATCCCCCAGATCCTCTGTAGCCTCCACCAGACCTTCTGTGATCTCCACCAGAGCTACTGCTATAGCCACCTCAGTTATATCCTCTATAATCTCCACCACCATCTCCACCATATCCTTCCTGACAGGGTGGAGTAGTGCCACCATAGCCTCCACTACTATAGCCTCCATTGCTATAGCCACTGCCATAGTCTCCAACACCATAATTAGAATGTATCCTTCTATATCTACTTCCATTGTCATATCAGGCCATCTTGGGAGGATGTGGACCATCTCCATACTGTGTATGGAGATGATAACGGCAGCTAACAGCCTAGAGATTTGGTGGATCATGTTCAGCATATAATAATTTAAGGGGTCCAACTGGCTGAAGATATCAGGTTGTTTCATTACTTCAACAACCAGAGACTCCAAGGTTTCCTGGGAAGCAGTGATGCAGCCAGCAGCTTCATGGGATATATGTAGTTTAATTCAGTTGTCTACAAGAACAATCTGCCTATCACATGATACTTTCTTGGAGGCAAAGAGAAGCAACTTCAAGGGGGTGACTAAGGTCATGCCTTTAGCAGAGATCACTCAGATTCAAGTACACCTGAGCAGAGACAGTGTTTGAACCTGAGCCATCTCTGCTAAAGGCATGGCCTTAGTCACCCCCTGCTTTTCACCAAACACAAAGAAAGGAGAGGAGCACTTCATATCTTGCTACTAAAAAAACAATTAACAGACAGTTTGTGGATAAGTGCATTATGCCTTTCATGGTAAGAATATTTCTCTTTTCCTTCTGAGACCATCATTTGGGTATATACCAAAGGCCAAGAGGGAGATAACAACATCCAAACTATTATCTGGTCCAGTGTTAGTAAACACTTGTGTCAATAATTTTCTGGAAATCCAGAATTAATAAGAATCCCTTTGAGCTAAACTTTGGCTTCATAAGTCATTCTTAGTGTAGCCATATTGAATCTTTCTGCTCACAAAATTGAATCTCGGCTTCTTCTCTACCCATTCTAGAATCATTCCAGGATTGGAACACTGATAAAAGGGATACATAACCAGAAAATCAGTTTCCAGCAAAATTTCAACGGATATATTCCACTTTCCTTCACCAATGAAAGCAGGTAGCAGCAGAGATGCTATAGACAGGATCTCTCTCATAAAAAATACACCCCATTATTGTCATTTTGCCAATATGAGGCTCAATGGAGAGTTTAGTCAGGACCTATCCTAGAGAATTAAACTTATCATTGCCATCTAATGCATTAAGCTCTCTAAGAGTGTGCTCTGCCTAAATCACAGGATCCAAAGGTGGAGGTCCTTGGATTGCCTTGGCCAGAAATTAGCCAAATTCTCCCAGACACAGGAGTTTCATACTTGATATAATCACTCCTCGCTTTTCTCTTTTTTAAATTGTATTTGGGTTTAGGGGTACATGCACAGAATTGTTGTATAGGTAAACTGTGTCACAGGGGTTTGGTGTACAGATTATTTAGTCACCCAGGTAAGCACAGTACCCAATAGGTATTTTTGTATGCTCTCCTTCCTCCCACCCTCCACCCTTAAGGAGGCCCTAGTGTCTGTTGTTCCCCTTTGTGTTCATGTGTTTTCATTGCTTAGCTCTGACTTATAAGTAAGAACATATGGTATTTGGTTTTCTGTTTCCAGGATAATGATCTCTAGCTCCATCCATGTTGCTGCAAAGGGCATGATCTCATTCTTTTTTACGGTTGCATGGTACTCCATGGCATATATATACCACATTTTCTTTGTCTAGTATACCACTGATGGACATTTAGGTTGATTCCATGTCTTTGCTATTGTGAATAGAGCTGCAATAAACATACATATGCATGTGTCTTTATGGTATAATGATTTTTATTATTTAGGGTATATACCCAATAATGAGATTGCAGGGTCAAATGGTAATTCTGTTTTAAGTTCTTTGAGAAATCATCACACTGCTTTCTAAAATAGCTGAACTAATTTATACTCCCACCAGTAGTGTATAAGCATTCCCCTTTCTCCTCAACCTCACCATGACCTGTTATTTTTTTGACTTTTTAGTAATGGCCAGTCTGACTGGTATGAAATGGTATCTCATTGTGGTTTGGATTTGCATTTCTCTAATAATTAGTGATGTTGAGCATTTCTTCATATTCTTGTTGACCACATGTATGTCTTTTGACATGTATGTCCTTTGCCCACTTTTTAATAGTATTGTTTGGTTTTTTGCTTGTAAATTTGATTACGTTCTGTATCAATTTTGCATATTGCACCTGTTTCAGATACATAGTTTGCAAATATTTTCTCCATTCTGTAGGTTGTATCTTTATTGATATTATAGTTTCTTGTGTTGTGCAAAAGCTGTTTAGTTTAATTAGATCCAATTTGTCAATTTTTGTTTTTGTTGCAATGGCTTTTGGCATCATTGTCATGAAATCTTTGCCAGGTCCTATGTCCCAGAATGGTATTTCCCAGGTTTTCTTCCAGAGTTTTTATAGTTTTAGGTTTTACATTTAAGTCTTTAATCCATCTTGAGTTGATTTTTGTATGTGGTGTAAGAGAGAGGTCCATTTTCAATCTTCTGAATATTGCTAGCCAGTTATCCCACCAGTATTTATTGAATAGGGAGTCCTTTCTCCATGGTTTGTTTTTGTTAGTTTTGCTGAAGATCAGATAGTTTTATGTGTGCAGTTTTACTTCTGGGCCTCGATTCTGTTTCATTAGTCTATGTGTCTGTTTTGTATCAGTGTTTTCATTACTACAGCCTCGTAGTATAGTTTGAAATCAGGTAACATGATACCTCCAGCTTTGTTCTTTTTGCTTACAATTGTCTGGGATATTTGGATTCTTTATGGCTCCACATAAATTTTAGAATAGTTTTTTTCTAATTCTGTGAAGAATATCATTGGTAGTTTGATAGGATTAGCATTGAATCTGTAAATTACTTTGGGCAATATGGTCATTTTTATAATACTGATTCTTCCTATCCATGAACATGGAATGTTTCCCCATTTGTGTATGTCATCTCTGATTTCTTGGAGTAGTGTTTTGTAATTGTCATTGTAGAGACTTTACACCTCCCTAGTTAGCTACATTCCTAGTTATTTTATTCTATTTTTGGCAATTGTAAAAGGGATTATGTTCCTGATTTGGCTCTCCACTTACATGTTGTTTGTATATAGGAATGCTACTAATTTTTGTACACTGACTTTGTATCCCAAAACTTTGCTGAAGTTGTTTATCAGATCAAGAAGCTTTTAGGCAGAGACTGTAGTGTTTGCTAGGTATAGAATCATGTCATCTGCAACCAGGGATAATTTGACTTCCTCTTTTCCTATTTGGATGCCTTTTATTTCTTTCTCTTGCCTGACTGCTTGGGCCAGGACTACCAGTACTATGCTTGATAAGAGTGGTGAGAGAGGGTATACTGGTCTCATTCTAGTTATCAAAGGGACCGCTTCCAGCTTTTGCCTATTCAGTATGATGCAGGCTGTGGGTTTGTCATAGAGGGCTCTTATTATTTTGAAGCATGTTCCTTCAGTGTCCAGTTTCTTGAGGGTTTTTACATAAAGGGATGTTAAATTTTATTGAAAGCTTTTTTGCATCTATTAAGATAATCGTGTGGTTTTTGTTTATAGTTCTGTTTATGTGTTGAGTCACATTTATTGATTTGCATATGTTGAGCCAAGCTTGCATCCCAGGGATGAAACCTACTTTGTTATGGTGGATTAGATTTTTGATGTGCTGCTGAATTCAGTTTGCTACTATTTTGTTGAGGATTTTTGCATCTATTTTCATTAAGGATGTTGGTCTTTTTGTTGTGTCTCTGCCAGATTTTGGTATCAGGATGATGCTGGTCTCATAGAATAAGGTACAGAGAAGCCCCTGCTCCTCGATTTTTTGGATTAGTTTCAGTAGGAGTGGTACTAGCTCTTATTTATACATCTAGTTGAATTCAACTGTGAATCTGTCTGGTCCTGGGCTTTTTATGATTGGTAGGATTTTTATTACTGATTCAATTTTAGAATTCACTATTAGTCTGTTCAGGGATTCCTGGTTCACTCTTCGGAGGTTGTATGTGTCTAGGAATTTATCCATTTCTTCTAGGTTTTCTGCTTTGTGTGCATAGAGGTGTTCATAGTAGTTCTGATGGTTATTTGTATTTCTGTGGGTTTGGTGGTAATGTCCCCTTTGTCATTTCTGATTGTGTTTATTTGGATTTTCTCTATTTTCTTCTTTATTAGTCTAGCTAGCAGTCTATCTATCTTATTTATTCTTTCAAAAAACAAACTCCTGGATTTATTGATCTTTTGTATGGTGTTTTCACATCTCAAATTCCTTCAGTTCAGCCCTAATTTTGGTTATTTTTTGTCTTCTGCTAGCTTTGAGATTGGTTCACTTTTGTGTTGCTAGTTTCTCTAGGTGTGATGTTAGGTTGTTAATTTTAGATCTTTCAAACTTTTCGATGTGGGCATTTAGTGCTATAAACTTCCCTCTTAACACTGCCTTAGTTATGTCCCAGAGATTCTTGTACATTCTATCTTTGTTTTCATTTGGTCAAAGAATTTCTTTATATCTGCCATAGTTTCCCTATTTATCCAAAAATCATTCAAGAGTAGCTTGTGTCATTTCCATGTAATTTTATGGTTTTGAGCCATTTTCTTGATATTGGTTTCTATTTTATTGTACTGTGATCTGAGAGTGTTGTTGATATGATATCAATTGTTTTGAATTTGCCAAGGATTATGTCTGATTGTGTGATCCACTTTAGAGTTGTGCCATAGGGTGATAAGAAGAATGTTTTTGAACAGAGAGTACTGCAGGGTTTTATTAGGCCCATTTGGTTAATGTTGAGTTCAGGTCATGAATCTCTGTTAATTTTTTGCCTCAGTGATCTCTCTAAAACTGTCAGTGGGGTGTTGAAGTCCCATAATCTAATTGTGTGGGAATCTAGGTCTCTTCATAGGTCTCTGAGAACTTGCTTTATGAATCCAGGCACTACTGTGTTAGGTGCATACATATTTAGGATACTTAAGTCTTCTCGTTGAATTAAAACCTTTACCATTATGTGATGCCCTTCTTTGTCTTTTTAAATCTTTGTTGGGTTTAAAGTCTCTTTTGTCTGAAATTAGGACAGCAACCCCTGCTTTTTCCAGTTTTCCATTTGCTTGGTAGGTTTTTCTGCATCCCTTTGATTTGGGCCTATGAATGTTGCTGCATGTGAGATGGGTCTCTTGAAGACAGCATACCATTTGGTCTTGCTTCTTTATCCAGCTTGCCACTCTGTGCCTTTTAACTGGGGGCATTTAGCCCGTTTATATTCAAGGCTAATATTGATATACACAGATTTGATTCTGTCATCATATTATTAGCTGGTTATTATGCAGACTAGGTTGTGTTGTTGCTTTATAGTGTCACTGGTCTATATACTTAAGTATGTTTTTGTAGTAGCTGGTAATGGTCTTCTCTTTCCATATTTAGCATTCCTTTCAGGACCTATTGTAAAGCAGCAAGTCTGGTGGTAATGAATTCCCTCATTTGCTTGTCTGAAAGGGATTTTATTTCTCTCTCATTATGAAGCTTAGTTTGTCTGGATATAAAATTCTGAGTTGAAAATTCTTTTCCTTAAGAATGCTTAATACAGGCCCTCAATGTTCTCTGGCTTGTAGGGTTTCTGCTGAAAGGTCCACTGTTGGCCTGATGGGTTTTCCTTTCTAGATGAACTGTCCCTTCTCTCTAGCTGCCTTTAACACTTTTTCTTTCATTTCAATTTTGAAGAATCTGATGATTATGTGTCTTGGGGATGGTCTTCTTTTTAGTATCTTGCTGAAGGTCTCTGGATTTCCTGAATTTGAATGTTGACATCTTTAGTGAGGTTGGGGAAGCTTTCATATATGACATTCTAAAATATGTTTTCCAAGTTGCTTGCTTTCTCTCCATCTCTGTGAGGGATACCAGTGAGTCATAGATTTGGTCTCTTTACATAATCCCATGTTTCTTGGAGGTTTTATTCACTCTTTTTTATACTTTTTTCTTCATTTTTGTCTGACAATTATTTCAACAAGCCAGTCTCTAAGCTTTGAAATGTATTCCTCCAATTGGCCTATTCTGCTGTTAACACTTGTGATTGCATTACAAAATTCTTGCAGTGTGTTTTTCAGCTCGATCAAATCTGTTTGGTTAATCCTTATAACGGCCATTTGTATCTATCAGCCTCTGTATTTTTTTAATGATCCTTAGCTTTCTTGCACTGGGCTTTGACATTATTTTGAATCTCAATGATCTTCATTCCTATCCGTATTCTGAATTCTATTTCTGCCATTTCAGCCATTTCAGTCTGGTTAAGAATACTTGCTGGGGCCAGGTGTGGTGGCTCATGCTTGTAATCGCAGCACTTTGGGAGGCCAAGGCAGGTGGATCACGAGGTCAGGAGATCGAGACCATCCTGGCTAACATGGTGAAACCCCGTCTCTACTAAAAATACAAAAAAATTAGCCAGGCATGGCAGTGTGCGCCTGTAGTCCCAGTTGCTGGGGAGGCCGAGACAGCAGAATGGCATGAACCCAGGAGGCGGAGCTTGCAGTGAGTCAAGATCACGCCACTGCACTCCAGCCTAGATGACGGAGCAAGACTCCGTCTTAAAAAAAAAAAAAAGAAAAAAAGAAAAAAGAATACTTGCTGGGGAACTAGTGAGGTCGTTTGGAGACACTGGCTTTTTGAGTTGCCAGAGTTCTTGCACTGGTTCTTTTTCATCTGTGTTGGCTTGTGTTCTGTTAACTGAAGTGTAGTTTCAGTACAGCTAGTATACTTCTTTTCTGGGTGTTTTCAGAGGGCTGAGGCTTTGTGCAAGGTCTTTATTTGTAGGTGAATTCTTTTCCTTGGTTTCAAATATTAGTAAAGTATTGTTGGTGTTGAATTTGGGGCTGTGATCCAGCAGGTGGCACTTACACATAGTGGCCAGTAGGTAGTCTCTTGATCAAGAGTGTGGCTCCTCTGTATTTCCTCATGATTGCAGCCATGCTTCTCAGTGCTCTGAAAGTATGGGTTCCTCTCCCACTTGAGTGCTGACTGCAACTCTTGGCTTGGGACTCTTGGGCAGCAGGGGAAGGGACCTCAGCAGTGGTTATGGCAGAGGGCCTTTCACTTGTCTCTTGGGGTTCCAACCCAGAGAGATGTGGAGCCACTATTAATCACTGCAATTGGCTCTGGATGGGGCACCTGTGCTTTGGGCTTAAGCTAGGGAGGCCCACCTGGTGATGAGAGGGTGTCAAGGATGAGTAACAGGTAGACAGACTGGCCTCTTCTCCCTAGGGCAACAGCAGCTTGCTGGAGGTGTGGTTAAAGCACTCAAGGTCTTTGCTCCTTCTCCAGTTCAAGGACAGCAAGGTCAGTACCACTGCAGTGGCAGCAGCAGAGGGGCTTTTGGTTGACTTTGGGAGCTCCACCTCAGAAAAATGTAGAGCCATTGCTATTGGGAAAGTTCAGCCAGGAGATGAGGCATTTGTTTTGCTGGCTCCGCTTGTTGAGGAGTGTGGGGGCAGGCACTCACAGGAATAAGCGACCAGGCTCCTCTCTATATGGTGACTGTGGTGTGTTGGAAGCTCAGGTGAAGCCCTCAGGCTCTTGGTTTCTTCCCCAGAAGCCGTTTCTTCCCACGGCTTTGCTGTGGCAGTGGCAGAAGTTCTGCCAGTTGTCTCAGGGAGACTCTGAGACATTACCAGGGGGTATGCTTAGCTGTGGGTGGGGTGGCTGTTCTGTGGTGCAAAGCCGGGGCCCTGCCAGGTTAAGAGTGAGGGGTAGCAGCTCCCAGATGACTCCTCTCCATATAGTGGCTGTGGTTTGCTGGAGATGCCTGTGTAGTGACTGGCCCTTTGTTTCTTTCACACCCAAGAGTGGTTAGGTTGGTACCACTGCAGCTGCAATTCCAGAGGGGTTGTGGATTGTCTCTGGGATTTCCTCCTTAGAGAAATGCTGGACCACCTCCAACTTAAATGTTCAGGTTAAGGCAAGTTAGCAGTGCTGGAATCCCAGGCTGAGAGACCCTGCCTAGTAAGAAGCAAGTAAGGTCCAGGACCCATGTGGAGAACACTCTGGCCAGTTTTCCATGGGATGGCTGTGCTGTACAGGGGATCTACACTACTACCTAAACACTAAGTATTCTCCAGAGCCTGAAGGCTATAGTGGCAAGGGATGACAGACAACAAAGGTAACTAGCCTCTCTTTCTGGGAGCTCCATCCCAGGGAAGTGCAGAGCTCTACCAGCCCAAGAGCCCAGACAGGGGGTGGCTGGAGACCCAAGCCAGCGGGCCTCATCCTGTGAAATACAGTGGAGGTGAGGCATGGAGTCCATTGCTGCTCAGCCCTCTGGATTCAGCCACTTTCCTAGGGGAATGAAGGGAGCCTGACCTCTCCTACTGCTGGAGCTCCAGTCACTCATGCTGGGATGCCTGGGAATTCATGGCTCACAGGATTCCATGTTTGCCAGAGCAGCAGCTCTGCCCAGACTCCACATAGCTCTCCATGTCAGTCTGGAAGCCCTGGTAGGTAGGCTTATGCATGGATCACCTGAGCCCAGGGTTGCAAAGGTCCATGGGAGAACTGTGGGTCCCTGGGGACTCTCATTCACTCACCATTTCCTGGCAGTGGGGGAGCCTCCTCTGGCTCTATGCCACTCCTGGGTGGGTAGCTGTCCTGTCTTACTTTTTTCCATTCTCCATGGGTCAAGTTGTTTCCTTGATGAACTCACCTAGATGTTCCGGTTGAAGATACAGTAGTTAATCGCCACTTTCTTCTATCTGTGAGAGCGATGCACGCTACCTGCTTATCGTCAGCCATCTTGGCCTCTCCCATAATCACCCCCTCACTTTTCAATATTTTAATCAATTTGACTTGTCTCTAGTCCAATTTCTTCACAATTGTTCTCCACTGAAGGATCCTGAAGAGAAGCTCTAGTTCCCTGCTCTTTGTAGAGCAAGTTCCTGCTTCAAAAAACTAAGAGCAAAGTTAGACATCTTATAAATTATGTATATTTGTGAGGTTTATCATTTGTTGTTGATGCTGTTGGTAAGGTTTTATTTGGGATGAGGGTTGAGGTTTTGTATTTTCATTTGTTTTGCCTTTTGGCTTTTTTGTTGGTTTGATTTGTGGTGGTGCTCATTTATTGGCCTTCACTAGAAAATGAAGACTAATTTTTCAAAGAACCACTGTAAATATATGTTTTCATTTAAAAGTTTCTATTCTTAAACTTTACTATTCATACAGAAACAGCAATCATTTTAATTGGACTTGAGTTCCTATGGAAGTTATACACACTAGGGAATCCAGCGTATAAAGATAAAAAGGCTGTAGAGTACATATATATTAATATCATTTCTTCCTACTTAATGTAAAACACTCTTCTCATCACTTTTTCTCTCTTGGTTTCCTTTTTCAGCCTCAAGTTTATTATAACTCCATTTGAATGTGTCAGGATGCTTGCCAAAATGAATAGAAGAGAGAAAAGAATATAGTTGAGGGGGAAAATAGATGTTTCTCTTCTTTCAGGTGTATTGACAATTGTGACAAAACTAATTTTTACAAGGAAAGAAAACACAAGAAAACTGACATTTGGGCAAAAAATAGTTTTGCAGTTTCCTGGGTGATCGCTATCATACTTGAGTCTGACTATGCTGCCATGATTAGCGTATATACCGTAGCAATACTGAGAGTGAGAGAAGTCCTTGAGCATCTGTGACTGAAGAGGCAGTGATGGGAGGTACTCATTCATTTTTTTTTTTAGCAGTTTTAATGTGTTTACTTAGGCAGAGGGAATACTCCTGGATCTTTATCTTTGTTATCTCTACTATCTTCAATTCTCCAAGCCACATGCAACAGCAAAAAGGTGATGGAAACTGACAAAGGGAGACATCAATCTAGCATGTAGTGAAGTCCCTATTATGGACTGAATGTTGAAACCCTAACTCACAGTGTGGCTATATTTGGAGATAAAAACTCTAAGGAAGTCATTAAGGTTAAATGAGGTCAGAAAGGTGGGTTCTTGTTCTGTTAAAATCAATGCCCTTATAAGAAGGTTCACAAACAAGCTGTATCTCTCTTCACACATGCAGAAAGAAGTCATATGAGTAGACAGCAAGAAGGCATCCATCTGCCCAAGGGGAGATCCTTCACAAGACACCAACCATACTGGAACCTTGATCATGGAATTCCAGTGTCCAGAACTGAGAGAAAATAAACTGTTGTGTAAACTACCCAGTGTATGGTATTTTGTTATGATAGCCCTAATATACTCCCTAAGATGGGGAATCTTTTTTATTTTTCTTTGTAGCCCCAGGAGTATCAAGTTTGGATACATTATGTCTTTTATGGGTCCCATGTTAAATTAATTACTCAATAATTACTGCAAAATGGTTAAAAATGAAAGTTCAGAGGAAAAATAGGCAATACTGTATTTTCTTGAATATTTCTCAGAATTTTGAAATATCCTTAGCAGATAATATCTATGAAAACAGAAAGCATCAAAAGATTCACAATAGGTTAGTATACCGCACGAGAAGAAGAAGAGATAAAAGGAAGATAATAGAAATAAGAAATGTGTAGAATGAGTTAACAAAAAAACTTTGGCTGGGTGCAGTGGCCCATGCCTGTAATCCCAGCTCTTTGGGAGCCCAAGAGTGGAGAATTGCTTGAGGCCAGGAGTTTGAGACCAATCTGGGATACATAGTGAAACACCCATCTCTACACGAAAAATTTTTTAAAATTAGGCAGGCATGGTTGTGTTCATCTATAATCCCAGCTACTTCAGAGGCTGAGGCGGGAGGATCAGTTGAGCCCAGGAGTTCAAAGCTGCAGTGAGCTATAATCATGCCACTGCATTCTAGCCTGAACAACAGAGAAAGACCCTGTTTAAAAATTTTTAAAAAACTCATCAGATATTGGTATTGAGTACATGAGAGACAACTGTGTCAAGGACTGAATGTGACAAAGGAGATCATTTATAATTATATTAATGGCAGATATCACTACCTTTGTAGATAGTTACTACACAGTAAGCACTATACTATGAATTTAATATACAATACTATTTAATATATATTATGCACCATATATACATACATGTACACACACAGAGAGAGAGAGAGAGACTGAAAGGGGAGAAGTGTAGGTTGTATCATATACAAGGTGCTATATCATTTGCCAGATATACAGTGATAAAATAATCCCTTTCTATCTGAAACTTATGGTTTAGTTTCCAACACTATATCATGGTACAGAATCTTGCGCTTATACATGTTCTTCTAAAACATTCTATGCATTTTGTAATCACCAGATGGATTCTTCCTGCCTGCTGCACAGACAGAATCAATCCACTGAGACCACAGCATTGCATGAGAGAAAGAGTTTAATTGCCGTGAGACCAGCCCTCACAGAAGAACTGGAGTTACCACTCAGATCAGTCTCCCTGAAGGCTTGGAGGTTATGGTTTTTATGGACAACTTGGTGGGCATGGGGCTAGGGAATGGGTGCTGCTGATTGTTGGGAATGAAATCATAATGGTGTAGAAAATGTTCCTTGTGAGTTTAGTCCACCTCTGGGTGGAACCACAGGATCAGCCGAGTTATGAGTCACAAGTTCTGGTGGCATCAGTCTAAAAGATATCTCAAAAAAACAATCTTAGGTTCTATAACAGCAAAGTTATCTATAGGAACAACTGGAATAGTCACAAATCTTGTGACCTCTGGTCACATGACCCCTGAGCAGTAAAGGATTATAGAAACTATTTCTATTTTAGTGGAATTCAGGCCCTTTTCATAATCCTAATCTTGTTGCCTTTCATTAGATTTTTACAAAGGCAGTTTAGTTTGGGAAAGGGCTATTATCGTCTTTGCTTTATGGTAAAGCTACGAACTAGATTTCTCCAAAAATTAAGTTGGCCTACACCCAGGAATAACCAAGGACAGCTTGGAGGTCAGAAGCATGATGGAGGACGGGCGCAGTAGCTCACATCTGTAATCTCAGCACTCTGGGAGGCTGAGGCAGGTGAATCACGAGGTCAGGAATTTGAGATCAGCATGGCCAACATGGTGAAATCCCATCTCTACTGAAAATACAAAAAATTAGCTGGACATGGTGGCAGGCACCTGTAATCCCAGCTACTTGGGAGGCTGAGGCAGGAGAATCACTGGAACCTAGGAGGCGGAGGTTGTAGAGAGCCAAGATTGTGCCACTGTACTCCAGCCCGGGCAACAATGCAGGACTCCATCTCAAACAAAAAAAAGAAAAAAAGAAGAAGCAAGATGGAGTCAACTACATGAGATTTTTTTTTTCTTTTTTTTTGAAACAGGGTCTTTCTCTGCCACCCAGGGTTAAGTGTAGTGGCACAATCATAGCTCACTGCAATCTCAAACTCCTGGGCTTAAGCAAACTTCCCACCTCAGCCTCCTAAGTAGCTATGACTACTTCAGAGCCACCACATCTGGCTAATTTTTTTTTTTTAATATTGATAGAGATGGAGTCTCACCACATTGCCTAAGTTGGTCTTCAATTTCTGGGCTTAAGCAATCCTTCCACCTTGGCCTCCCCAAGTGCTGGGATTACAAGCATGAGCCACTGTTCCCTGCCTGTCAGATTTCTGTCATAATCTTGCCAAAGTGGTTTCACTCTTTTCTTTATTACTCCATATATGTATTGAGTACACATACTCTTTTCCCTCGATAAATGGAACCTAGATTCTTCCAATCAGGCAAGTCAAGAACCATGAAAGTATTATCACTCTTCTATTTCTCTTACATCCAATCCATCAGCAAGTCCTATCAGCTCCTCATTCTAAATATAGCTCAAATATGACTGCTTCTTACCACCTTTACCACCTTGGTCAAAGAAGCTATCATCTCTCACTTGAGTGATTTCCTGAGCCACTTTATTGGTCTCCTTGCTCCTACTCATTCCAACTCTGGTTCCTTGACATGCAAATAAAATCAATCAGATATCAGGCTTTCTGCAACAGTATTTATTGAGAGAATTGCATAGCAAAACGAATAGGAGCATATGTGTAAGTTTACCTTTGTCCACTGAATTCTGTGGATCTAATGGGACTGAATATCAAACTCCAGCCATTGGATTATAGGGCTTTTAAGCTACCTAATGAGGGAAGCACCAAACTGTACTCTGGTATGATCACAGAGGTATCCAACGGTAGTAATTGTGTCGTGGCTGAAATTGGTCTTCAATCCTCTTCCACCACCTTGGCATTCTTCAGTTAGGGGAACAGCAGCCTTTCACCTGGTGTGGTCAGGGGATTTGTATACGAGGTTTGGAGTTCTTATTTATGATGTGACAGACCAGTGACCTACTTCGCCATTTCAGCATCCTGTTAGAGTTGATTGCCTTAAATATTTGGTTTTCCATGGAGCTCTAAAAGAAGCCAATTTCTTATCTAGGAGGCCAGTTGAAGGAAATCAGTATTGAATACGATGATCCTGCCAGCTATCCATCTAAATAACTTAACACAAGCAGTAAATATGACCCACCTAAATCAAAACTCAAATAATGTCCTTCCTCTATTCCAAAGCGTCCAGTAGTTTCCCATTTCACTCAGAGTAAAATCCAAAGCCCTTACTTTAGCCTACAAGGCTCTACAATATCTGCCTACCCTTCTACTTCCTCTTCATTCTTACTATTATCCCCATCACTCACTCCCATCCATCCACACTGTCCCTCTAACAATCTCACCAAGCTTTTGCATTTGCTGTTCCTTCTGCCTAGAATATTTTCTCCCTAGATACCAACAATGTTAAAAAAAAAAAAAAAAAAAGTAACTTTGGTAAGAAATCACAAAGGCATGAAAACCAAATTAATCTATCTTTTTTTTTTTTTAATAAAAATCTCCCCAGTCATTTAACATGAAAAAAAAAAAAATACCCTGGCCCATTGATATCACTAGGACACTCAGAAGAAGCCAAAGCAAAATAATGTTGGCTGAAAATTTTTATAAGCTAGGCCAAATGGGATTTGCACAGTTGGGGTAGGGGTGAGAAGAAGAAGAGTTCCACTGAAGATATTATAGTGAGTAAATTAGTATTTTTGGCCAGTCATGGTGGCTCATGCCTGTAATCTCAGCACTTTGGGAGGCTGAGGCAGGTGGATCACCTGAGATCAGGAGTTCGAAACCAGTCTGGCCAACATGGTGAAACCCCATCTCCACTAAAAATATAAAAGTTAGCCAGGCATGGTGGTGCATTCTCCAGCTACTCAGGGGGCTGAGGCTAAGGCTGAGGCATGAGAATCTCTTCAACCTTGGAGACGGAAGTTGCAGTGAGCCGAAATCATGCCACAGCACTCCAGCCTGGGTGACACACTGAGACTCTGTCTCAACCAAAAAAAAAAAAAAAGAATATTTTCATGTTACTATATGGTTCTGGCTTTCTGAGCAAATTTTACCAGAAGCTAAATCAGAGGCCAAGCCTTGGAAGTTAAATGATGACAGAATAGACAGTTAGAGAACTTTTTAGAGATATACCTTCTTGGATGTTTACATTTCAAAGGAGGATGAGACACTGAGACATTCAGGCATTGTAAATCCAGAGGCAACTGTCTTATCTTCTGCCTAGAAACACTTATTTACATTCCAAAGTGTAAGAACCCAGGACTCTTTCTTTTCTCTTCCCCTTCTTATTTACATTTGAAAGATTAAGTTTCTCTCAATCTGAGGAGGGGAGGATGGCAGATGTTTAAACTATCCTATATAAACTGTCAGAATCATAATATCGGAGTTCCTTTTCTGCAGTACAGATCCTGGTACATGTAGAGTGCCCTACACTCTCATTATATTGTGCCAGAGGGTGAAAAAATTGGGCAAGAAGAACCAGTGTAGTTATTGTGTAAGAAATAATACCTTTGATCTCTGCTTCAGAAACTTCATGTTTATATTCAAGTTAAAATATATAAACATAGATTTTTTAGACTTATTTTAAAATCTAAACTCACAAAACACACAAGAAAATAATACCCCATGAAAAACAGCAGACCTATCAAAGGGAAGGATGAGCAGCCCAGGAACTTGAAAAAAGAGAACAATCTGAAAAGGACTGTAAAATGATGGTATTTAAATGTTTTTAAAAGATAAAAGGAGGCATAAAATGTGTAAGGAACAAGACAGCATGAAGGAAAAATAGACAAATTTAAATAGAATCAAAAATAAATTCTTGATTTGAAATTAATAGACTCAATGGCTTGAGTTTCAAAGCTGTTTAGACAACACTAAAGAGAAACAACTAGTATAAGATTCTCATGCAGAATACAATACAAAGAGATAGAGATGAAAAAGCCCAAAGAAAGGTTAAGAGATACAGAAGTGAGAATGATCAAGTACAACATGCTTGTAGGAGCAGTCCCAGAAAGCAAATAGTAACAATATGAGAGAAGCAATAATCAATGAGCTAAAGGAAGAAAACTTTCAGTACAGTAACTGATAAAAATACATGATTTTTTTCATGTTGACTAGCACATCAAGTTAAAAATAAATAGATAAATCCTAGACAACAATGACAAAGAATTATATAAGCAACCTTAGATTTTAAAAAAAGACCCACAATGAACCACAATAAGACTATTAGATAATAACAGAATAATATCTACAAAATTGATCACAGCAGGAGGCAGACAAATTCCTAGGCAGACAAGGGTGGGTCACTGGTGAAACTCAACCTTCAAACAAAAGACAAATTAAACCCTGAAAACCAAGCTGCCAGTCTGGGTAAAGTCACTGGCCAGGGTGAGAATTTCCCTGATGCCTTTTAGCCAATCAAATGGTGCTTTTTCCAGTGCTGCCCATGGACCAATAGGCACACATGCACCATCCTGAGCTCATAAAAACCTCAGACTCAGCCACATGCTTGGACTACCCACCTTCAGGTAGGGGCTACCCACCTCAGGTCCCCTCTCAACTGAGAGCTGTTCTTTTATTTTTTATTTTATTTTATTTTATTTTTTTTGAGACAGAGTCTCACTCTGTCACCAGGCTGGAGTGCAGTGGCATGATCTCAGCTCACTGCAATCTCCAGCTCCCAGGTTCAAGTAATTCTCCTGCCTCAGCCTCCCGAGTAGCTGGGACTACAGACACACCACCATGCCCATCTAATTTTTGTATTTTTAGTATAGACAGGGTTTCACCATGTTGGTCAGGATGGTCTTGATATCTTCACCTCGTGATCCACCTGCCTTGGCCTCCCAAAGTACTGGGATTACAGGTGTGAGCCACCACACCCAGCCAAGAGCTGTTCTGTTGCTCAATAAAACTTTTCTCCACCTTGCTCACTCTTTGGTTATCCATGTAACCTCATTCTTGAATGTGGGACAAGAATCTGGGACTCACCAAAAGGCAGGTGCCAAAGAAGCTGCTGTAAGAGTGTAGCCCCGTGTCCTCCACTGGCACCAGATGGCCACCCCATGCAACAGAAAACAGCAGGGGAGCCAGGCCAGCCCAGAAGCCACAGGCCAGAATGGGACAGAGGGACTGAATGAGCTGTAAAACAAATGAACTGAAACCCACCCCTTCTGCCCATTCACTGTGCTGCCAGCAGCCAGAAGAGAAGAACTGCAACCCCTCTGGGAGCACCTCGGGGCTCCCCAGGCCAGAGCTGTGACATGCTGTAACACCGCCTTTGGGGTTCTGTGGTTGCTGGCATCTCCAAGTTCTGGGGGCACCACCACTTTCCCCTCGTGTAGACGTGGGCACCTAAGATGGAAGCCACTTGCAGTACGTCTAGTCTAGCCGCAGCCTCACACAGAGCTGGCACCTGGAGCTGCCTGCCCTGCAGCAGTAGTGGGCACACCTGGCTTGCCCTTGGTAGGCCTGAGATCCGGGCCAGTAGCATAAGCCAAGCACAGTCTGCTGGGCCGAGTGGGCAGAGCTAGCTCAGTCTCCTGAGTGAAACTTGAGCAGAGGCGCCATTGGCCGCATGGTCCCCGGCTGGCAAAATAGTTCCCCAAAAAAACCAGTGTCAAAATGATGGAAAATAATCATCTATTCTGGACTTTTTGCCCAGTTAAATAATTATTCAAAAGCAGAAGGAAATAAAAACAGCTTCAAACAGTTTTAAACAAGCAAGAGCAATGTCTATCATTAGCATATATGTTTAAAAGAACTATATTTAAAACAAAAAAAATTTAATGAAGAAAAACGTTGAACATGAAGAGACCAGAATGAAGAAATAAATTAGCAAGCATGAATAAATTTGAAAAAGTATTGACTATAAATGTAAATTTTTGACACAATGACTACTTTTAAAAGGTTTAAAAATTAAGGTGAAAATAAAATATTACACAATGTATGGAAAAATAGAATAAATAAAAAAGATAAAGTATTCTACAGTTCAGAAAGAAGGTATTTTCCCTAGAGGTAGACTTACAGAAAAAAATATATACAAACATTGGTTAAATTTAGAATTTATTGAGTCAAATATGCATGTTAAAAATGAAAAGGTAGCAAAGAACAGAAATAGAAGTCAAAACTTTCAAACCAGTTAAAGGAAGACGTAATAAAGAAAGTTTGATCAATCTGATACAAAGCAAGAAAGGAAATAAAAGAAAGTGTAGAAAATACGTATAGTAAATAAAAACCACAAAAAAAGACAACAAAAATAATTCCAAATATATTGGCAACCTCAATAAATATAAACAGAATAAACAATTACTTAAAATATAGATAGTCATGTTGAATTAAAAAACTCCAACTCTATGGTTCTTACAACAGATGTACCTAAAGTATAACAATGAAGAAATATTGATGGTAAAAGTTTTTGTGAAAATGATGAAATTAAAAAATTAACTAAAATACTTAAATTGTTAACAGCCAAAATAGACTTCAATGCAAAGATCATTATTGATAAAGAAGCTATTTATGTAATAGTCTGAAGGATAATTTATCAAAAAAATAGAACAAGCCTGAAACTATTTATTTCACAACATAGCTTCTCAATAGATAAGCAAAAATTACAGACTTATGAAAATATGAATTGAATCTGTATATATCTTATAATATAGACTCAAAATCCACAAAGGAAAACTTAACAAGATTACAAGAAAAAATTAACAAGTTTCCAACCATGGTGAGCTTTTAAAATATACTTCCATTAGTAATTAATGGATCAAGCAGAGGAAAAAAAAAATGAACCGTGCTGTTCTAAAGGGTTAGATTTTAAAATACTACCGAGCATTTTTTCGTGTGTCTGTTGGCTGCATAAATGTCATATTTTGAGAAGTGTCTGTTCATATGCTTCGCCCACTTTTTGATGGGGTTGTTTGTTCTTTTCTTGTAAATTTGAGTTCTTTGTAGGTTCTGGATGTTAGCCTTTTGTCAGATGAGTAGATTGCAAAAATTTTCTCCCATTCTGTAGGTTGCCTGTTCACTCTGATGGTAGTCTCTGTTGCTGTGCAGAAGCTCTTTAGTTTAATTAGATCCCATTTGTCAATTTTGGCTTTTGTTGTCATTGCTTTTGGTGTTTTAGACATGAAGTCCTTGCCCATGCCTATGTCCCGATGGTATTGCCTAGGTTTTCTTCTAGGGTTTTTATGGTTTTAGGTCTAACATTTAAGTCTCTAATCCATCTTGAACTAATTTTCGTATAAGGTTTAAGGAAGGGATCCCGTTTCAGCTTTCTACATATGGCTAGCCAGTTTTCCCAGCACCATTTATTAAATAGGGAATCCTTTCCCCATTGAACAAACCTGCACATTGTGCACATGTGCCCTAGAACTTAAAGTATAATAAAAAATAAATATAAATAAATAAAATATTAAAAATAAAATACTAACGATTTGAGAAGAAATTCTTTTAAAAACCCAGCCTATGAAATGTATCAAGAAAAAGACTGTTCTCTTTTGAGGTCATTTCTCAATTGTAGATATGCTGATCAAGAGCAACTGTATCCAATATAACTTTCAGCTATAATAAAATTGTTCTCTATCTGTGCAGTCACATAAGGTAGTCTTTAAAATCAAATGTGATTAAAACAACTAAGGAATTAATTTTAATTTTATTTAATTTTAATTCATTTAATTTAATTCAAATTTACTTAATTTATTAATTTAATCTATTTAATTTAAATTTAAATGGCCACATGGTTACCATATTAACAGTGAAGTTTTAGAGCAGTATTAGTAAAAAGTTTATATCTTTCAATGCTTACATTAGAAAACAAAAACGGTTAAAATGAACAAGCAAAGTTCCTAAGTTAAAAGGCAGAAAAAATATAAAATAAAAGAACATAGAAAGGAAAAAGTAACAAAGAGTAGAAAATAATAAAATTTCTAAAAAGTAACAAAAATTTTAAAGACTAATAAGATGGATAAGCCTCTGGCAAAAATAATTAAGAAAAATAAATACATAAATATACAATTTTGGGAGCGAAAAATGGACAACAAACTTTTTAAACTTAACCAAGTACAGTAGCAACTTCATGACCAAAATTTGAAATAAACAGATAATTTTCTAAAATAAATACAATTTTTAAGTTTAAGAAGAAACAGAAGAAATGAATAGATTTAAACTTAAAAAGACATCAAAGTAGTAGCAAAACTCTACCAAAATAAAACAGAGCAAAACAAAAATCTTCCCAGACAAACCCAAATTAATCCCTACATTATCTAAACAATTCTAAAAAGTAGAAAAAAAAATTCTAACCCATGTATTATCCTAATATAACCTTGAAATCAAAATCAACCAGAGTACAAAAAATAAACATTATATGCCAATTTTATTTATGTGTCAAACTCAATAAAATAATAGAATATTTTCTAGCAATGTAATTTTTTAATTATACCACATAAAAATACAAAAACAAGGATGCTTTGCTAATATAAACTCTATTGCTGTAATTACTCTGTAATCAACAGAGTAAAGATAAACTAACAAAATTATTTCAAAAGGGAATACTATTAGATAATAATAAAGACTGCTAGCTGTGTTCCATAGTTCAAAGTTCTATATCTATAAATTTATTTATTCTTCACAAAAATGTCTGATGTGTTTTTATTTTCATTTTACAAATAACAAACCTGTGGCAGAGAGAAGCTCAATGTCATCCAGCTTACTAGTGGCAAGTCCAGGATTTGAAAGCAGACTGATTTCAACATCCAGGCTCTTAACTAAACCATATGTTCTTTTCTCAAGTCCCAGTTACTATTTTTAGGAGGAAATCTTAGCAAACTAGGAATAGAAGTAATATCCAAAGATCTAAGAAAGTATCTACTAAAAAACAATCTGTAGTTATGCATTGTTTAATGACAGGGATATGTTCTGAGAAATATATCGTTGGGCAATTTTGCCATTTTGTTAACATAATAGAGTGTACTTACACAAACCTAGATGGTACAACCTACTACACACTTAAGCTACATGGTCTAGCCTATTGCTCCTAGGTTACAAACATGTACAGCATGTTGCTGTACTGAATACTGTAAGCAACTGTAATACAATGGTATTTGTGTATCTAAACATAGAAAAGGAAAAGGTACACTAAATATATGAAAGATTTTTAAATGATACTTCTGTATAGGCACTTACCATGAATGGGGCTTACAAGTCAAGTCTGGAAGTTGCTCTGGGTGAGTCAGTAAAGGAGTGGTGAGTAAATGTGAAGGCCTAAGACATTACTATACACTACTATAGACTTTATAAATACTGTACACTTATGCTACATTAAATTTATTTGCTTTTACGATAATAAATTAGCTTACTATAACTTTTCTACTTTACACATCTCTTAATTTTTTTAACTTTTTACCTCTTTTGTTATTAAGTTTTAGCTTAAACCACAAACACACATTGTACAGCAATACAAAAATATTTTCTTTCTTTATATCCTTATTCTATGATATTTTTTCTATTTTTAATTTTTTACATTTTAAACTTTTTTGTTAAAAACTGAAACAGAAACACACACTAACATAGGCCTACATGAGGTCAGGAATAACAGTATTAGAGTCTGCCACCTCCACATCTTGTCCCACTGGAAGCTCTTCAGGAACAATAACATGCATGGATCTGTTATCTCCTATGATTAACAATGCCTTCTTCTAGAATACCTCCTGAAGGACCTGTCTGAGGCTGTTGTTCAGTTGACTTTTTTTTAATAAATGAAAGGAATACACTCTAAAATAATAATAAAAAGTATAGTAAATAAGTAAATCAGTAACATTTATTATTTATCAAGTATTATGTACTGTACATAATTTTATGTGCTATACTTTTAAATGACTGGCAGTGCAGTAGGTTTGCTTACACCAGCATCAATACAAAGACAAGAGTAATGCACTGCTCTACAACTTTAGGAAGGCTACAAATGCACTAGTTGATGGGAACTTTTCAGCTCCATTATAATCATATTGGACCACAATCGTATATGCAGCCTGCTGTTCACCAAAATATCATTACGGAACACATGACTGTACTTCATAATAAAATGTTAAACATCCTATTTAAAGACATAAACAAGAAAAAAATGCATGCATGTTTCTAGATAGCTGGATATTTTTATGATAAAAGATAAAATCACACCAACACCTAGTATGTATACAAAACTAAATTCAATATGAACTTAAGACCTTGGTATGAAAAGCACAACTTATTATAGTAGAATATATTTGTGACTTGAAAGTAGAGAAGGATTTCTTAAACGAGACAAAAAAACAAAAACCAGAAAAGAAATGGTCAATAAACTTGACCATAGGTAATAACCATGGATTCTACTACTACAGAAGATGACAGACATTAGAGAATAAATAGTGGTAATAGTTTTTCTAAATTTACTAAGCTAATCTTTGCCACCATTTTTTTTTTCTGGCTAGTGTTTCTGAGTTACTTATGTTAAATTACTGTATATTCTTTGGGTAGGGGTATGGATAATCAGGGCTGATAGCCTCTACCTAAAACATATCATTTTCACAAAGTAACCTCTATGCTATGAGAAAAGCTCCAAATTATTCTTATTTCTGTCATTTAACACTATCAGAGTGCCAAAAAAGATATTTCAAACTATCTCAATGAGCCTTGACAGGATTACATCATAAGGACAATAGAAAGTATTTTTGAATCTACCTCGAGCACAAATTTAATAATATATTTATAGTGTCTCTTTTGTTCTTTCAAAAATATTTATTATTCATTTGCTGTCCACAGGATTCCTAGCACACATTAAGACAGGTATAAATATTTAACAGTTTCTCTGGCTTGGAGAAATTGGGGGTTGGGAGGACTGAGTGGAACAATAGCATTTTTTTTTTTTTTTTAAGAGACAGCTTTCATTCTGTTACCTAGTCTGGAGTGCAGTGATGGAATCATAGCTCACTGTGGCCTCAAACTCCTGTGCTCAAGCAATCCTCCTGCCTCAGCTTCCCAAGGAACTAAGACCAAAGGCTTCATCACCACGCCCTACTAACTTATTTTATTTTTATTTTTTTTGTAGAGACAGTCTCACTATGTTGCCCAGGCTGGTCTTGAATTCCTGGCCTCAAGCTGTCCTCCCACCTCAACCTTTAAAAATGGTGAGATTACAGTCTTGAGCCACTGCACCTGGACCCAGATATTTTGAATAGAGGGTAATTATTCTAATAGATTTAAGTGGCCTCTTCTCTTTCTCTGCTCCAAGCCCTCCGATGACAATCTTTATAGGACTGTCTTGTGCCAACACACAGTATATTTATTCATACAATAAAGATTTCTGAACCTACTATATGTTATCATTCTTGATTAAATTTATCAATAATCTTTGCTTTATCTACAATGTGAAATCTGTCAGAAAGACCAAAGCTCAAACCTCAATTCTACTACTTGCTAATTATGTGACCCTGAACAATTTATTTCATTCCTCTGAGGCTGAGTTCGCTCATTCGTAAAATACAGACAATTAACAACTATCTCCCATTGATGTTAGGATTTAATAATTTTATGTAAGTAGGGCACAGAACTGTTATGATAGTAGTTCTACCTGTCTCTTTTAGGGAAGGAATTATCTCCTGTAGCATTTTATATACTGCTCTGCACATAGTATATGTAATAAATAACTGGTGCTTGGTTGTTTAACCAATTAAATAAGTAACAAAAATTGTGAATCCTTAATGCATAAAAACAAATGCCAAATAGGTCTAAGACCTAAATTTTGGCGGCGGAGCAAGATGGCCGAATAGGAACAGCTCCAGTCTCCAACTCCCAGCGCAAGTGACACAGAAGACCGGTGATTTCTGCATTTTCAACTGAGGTACTGGGTTCATCTCACTAGGGAGTGCTGGACAATCATTGCTGGTCAGCTGCTGCAGCCCGACCAGCGAGAGCTGAAGCAGGGCGAGGCATTGCCTCACCTGGGAAGTGTAAGGGGGAAGGGAATCCCTTTTCCTAGCCAGGGGAACTGAGACACACAACACCTGGAAAATCAGGTAACTCCCACCCCAATACTGCGCTTTAAGCAAACGGGCACACCAGGAGATTATATCCCACACCTGGCCGGGAGGGTCCCACACCCACGGAGCCTCCCTCATTGCTAGCACAGCAGTCTGCAATCCAACCGCAAGGCAGCAGCAAGGCTGGGGGAGGGGTGCCCGCCATTGCTGAGGCTTAAGTAGGTAAACAAAGCCGCTGGGAAGCTCGAACTAGGTGGAGCTCACAGCAGCTCAAGGAAACCTGCCTGTCTCTGTAGACTCCACCTCTGGGGACAGGGCACAGATAAACAACAACAACAACAAAAAGCAGCAGAAACCTCTGCAGACACAAACGACTCTGTCTGACAGCTTTGAATAGAGCAGTGGATCTCCCAACATGGAGGTTGAGATCTGAGAACAGACAGACTGCCTGCTCAAGTGGGTCCCTGACCCCTGAGTAGCCTAACTGGGAGACATCCCCCAATTGGGGCAGTCTGACACCACACACCTCACAGGGTGGAGTACACCCCTGAGAGGAAGCTTCCAAAGTAAGAATCAGACAGGTACACTCACTGTTCAGCAATATTCTATCTTCTGCAGCCTCTGCTGCTGATACCCAGGCAAACAGGGTCTGGAGTGGACCTCAAGCAATCTCCAACAGACCTACAGCTGAGGGTCCTGACTGTTAGAAGGAAAACTATCAAACAGGAAGGACACCTACACCATAACCCCATCAGTACATAACCATCATCAAAGACCAGAGGCAGATCAAACCACAAAGATGGGGAAAAAGCAGGGCAGAAAAGCTGGAAATTCAAAAAATAAGAGCGCATCTCACCCTGCAAAGGAACGCAGCTCATCGCCAGCAACGGATCAAAGCTGGATGGAGAATGACTTTGACGAGATAAGAGAAGAAGGCTCCAGTCCATCAAACTTCTCAGAGCTAAAGGAGGAATTACGTACCCAACGCAAAGAAACTAAAAATCTTGAAAAAAGAGTGGAAGAATTGATAGCTAGAGTAATTAATGCAGAGAAGGTCATAAACGAAATGACAGAGATGAAAACCATGACACGAGAAATACGTGACAAATGCACAAGCTTCAGTAACCGACTTGATCAACTGGAAGAAAGAGTATCAGCGATTGAGGATCAAATGAATGAAATGAAGCGAGAAGAGAAACAAAAAGAAAAAAGAAGAAAAAGAAATGAACAAAGCCTGCAAGAAGTATGGGATTATGTAAAAAGACCAAATCTACATCTGATTGGGGTGCCTGAAAGTGAGGGGGAAAATGGAAACAAGTTGGAAAACACTCTTCAGGATATCATCCAGGAGAACTTCCTCAACCTAGTAGGGCAGGCCAACATTCAAATCCAGGAAATACAGAGAACGCCACAAAGATACTCCTCGAGAAGAGCAACTCCAAGACACATAATTGCCAGATTCACCAAAGTTAAAATGAAGGAAAAAATCTTAAGGGCAGCCAGAGAGAAAGGTCGGGTTACCCACAAAGGGAAGACCATCAGACTAACAGCAGATCTCTTGGCAGAAACTCTACAAGCCAGAAGAGAGTGGGGGCCAATATTCAACATTCTTAAAGAAAAGAATTTTAAACCTAGAATTTCATATCCAGCCAAACTAAGTTTCATAAGTGAAGGAGAAATAAAATCCTTTACAGATAAGCAAATGCTTAGAGATTTTGTCACCACCAGGCCTGCCCTACAAGAGACCCTGAAGGAAGCACTAAACATGGAAAGGAACAACTGGTACCAGCCATTGCAAAAACATGCCAAAATGTAAAGACCATCGAGGCTAGGACGGAACTGCATCAACTAACGAGCAAAATAACCAGTTAATATCATAATGGCAGGATCAAGTTCACACATAACAATATTAACCTTAAATGTAAATGGACTAAATGCTCCAATTAAAAGACACAGACTGGCAAATTGGATAAAGAGTCAAGACCCATCAGTCTGCTGTATTCAGGAGACCCATCTCACATGCAGAGACATACACAGGCTCAAAATAAAGGGATGGAGGAAGAACTACCAAGCAAATGGAGAACAAGAAAAAGCGGGGGTTGCAATACTAGTCTCTGATAAAACAGACTTTAAACCATCAAAGATCAAAAGACACAAAGAAGGCCATTACATAATGGTAAAGGGATCAATTCAACAGGAAGAGCTAAGTATCCCAAATATATATGCACCCAATACAGGAGCACCCAGATTCATAAAGCAAGTCCTTAGAGACTTACAAAGAGACTTAGACTCCCATACAATAATAATGGGAAACATCAACACATCACTGTCAACATAAGACAGATCAACGAGACAGAAAGTTAACAAGGATATCCAGGAATTGAACTCATCTCTGCAGCAAGCAGACCTAATAGACATCTATAGAACTCTCCACCCCAAATCAACAGAATATACATTCTTCTCAGCACCACATCGTACTTACTCCAAAATCGACCACGTAATTGGAAGTAAAGCACTCCTCAGCAAATGTACAAGAACAGAAATTATAACAAACTGTCTCTCAGACCACAGTGCAATCAAACTAGAACTCAGGACTAAGAAACTCAATCAAAACCGCTCAACTACATGCAAACTGAACAACCTGCTCCTGAATGACTACTGGGTACATAACGAAATGAAGGCAGAAATAAAGATGTTCTTTGAAACCAATGAGAACAAAGATACAACATACCAGAATCTCTGGGACACATTTAAAGCAGTGTGTAGAGGGAAATTTATAGCACTAAACGCCCACAAGAGAAAGCAGGAAAGATCTAAAATTGACACTCTAACATCACAATTAAAAGAACTAGAGAAGCAAGAGCAAACACATTCGAAAGCTAGCAGAAGGCTAGAAATAACTAAGATCAGAGCAGAACTGAAGGAGATAGAGACACAAAAAACTCTCCAAAAAAATCAATGGATCCAGGAGTTGGTTTTTTGAAAAGATCAACAAAATTGACAGACCACTAGCAAGACCAATAAAGAAGAAAAGAGAGAAGAATCAAATAGACGCAATTAAAAATGATAAAGGGGATATCACCACCGACCCCACAGAAATACAAACTACCATCAGAGAATACTATAAACACCACTATGCAAATAAACTAGAACACCTAGAAGAAATGGATAATTTCCTGGACACGTACACTCTTCCAAGACTAAACCAGGAAGAAGTTGAATCCCTGAATAGACCAATAGTAGGCTCCGAAATTGAGGCAATAATTAATAGCCTACCAACCAAAAAAAGTGCAGGAGCAGATGGATTCACAGCTGAATTCTACCAGAGGTACAAGGAAGAGCTGGTACCATTCCTTCTGAAACTATTCCAATCAATAGAAAAAGAGGGAATCCTCCCTAACTCATTTTATGAGGCCAACATCATCCTGATACCAAAGCCTGGCAGAGACACAACAAAAAAAGAGAATTTTAGACCAATATCCCTGATGAACATCGATGCAAAAATCCTCAATAAAATACTGGCAAACCGGATTCAGCAGCACATCAAAAAGCTTATCCAACATGATCAAGTGGGCTTCATCCCTGGGATGCAAGGCTGGTTCAACATTCGCAAATCAATAAACGTAATCCAGCATATAAACAGAACCAAAGAGAAGAATCGCATGATTATCTCAATAGATGCAGAAAAGGCTTTTGACAAAATTCAATAGCCCTTCATGCTAAAAACGCTCAATAAATTCGGTATTGATGGAACGTACCTCAAAATAATAAGAGCTATTTATGACAAAGTCACAGCCAATATCATACTGAATGGGCAAAAACTGGAAAAATTCCCTTTGAAAACTGGCACAAGACAGGGATGCCCTCTCTCACCACTCCTACTCAACATAGTGTTGGAAGTTCTGGCCAGGGCAATCAGGCAAGAGAAAGAAATAAAGGGTATTCAGTTAGGAAAAGAAGAAGTCAAATTGTCCCTCTTTGCAGATGACATAATTGTATATTTAGAAAACCCTATCATCTCAGCCCAAAACCTCCTTAAGCTGATAAGCAACTTCAGCAAAGTCTCAGGATACAAAATTAATGTGCAAAAATCACAAGCATTCTTATACACCAGTAACAGACAAACAGAGAGCCAAATCAGGAATGAACTTCCATTCACAATTGCTTCAAAGAGAATAAAATACCTAGGAATCCAACTTATAAGGGATGTAAAGGACCTCTTCAAGGAGAACTACAAACCACTGCTCAGTGAAATAAAAGAGGATACAAACAAATGGAAGAACATATCATGCTCATGGATAGGAAGAATCCATATCGTGAAAATGGCCATACTGCCCAAGGTAATTTATAGATTCAATGCCATCCCCATCAAGCTACCAATGAGTTTCTTCACAGAATTGGAAAAAACTGCTTTAAAGTTCATATGGAACCAAAAAAGAGCCCGCGTCTCCAAGACAATTCTAAGTCAAAAGAACAAAGCTGGAGGCATCATGCTACCTGACTTCAAACTATACTACAAGGCTACAGTAACCAAAACAGCATGGTACTGGTACCAAAACAGAGATATAGACCAATGGAACAGAACAGAGTCCTCAGAAATAATACCACACATCTACAGCCATCTGATCTTTGAAAAACCTGAGAGAAACAAGAAATGGGGAAAGGATTCCCTATTTAATAAATGGTGCTGGGAAAATTGGCTAGCCATAAGTAGAAAGCTGAAACTGGATCCTTTCCTTACTCCTTATACGAAAATTAATTCAAGATGGATTAGAGACTTAAATGTTAGACCTAATACCATAAAAATCCTAGAGGAAAACCTAGGTAGTACCATTCAGGACATAGGCATGGGCAAAGACTTCATGTCTAAAACACCAAAAGCAACGGCAGCAAAAGCCAAAATTGACAAATGGGATCTCATTAAATTAAAGAGCTTCTGCACAGCAAAAGAAACTACCATCAGAGTGAACAGGCAACCTACAGAATGGGAGAAAATTTTTGCAATCTACTCATCTGACAAAGGGCTAATATCCAGAAACTACAAAGAACTCAAACAAATTTACAAGAAAAAAACAAACAACCCCATCAAAAAGTGGGCAAAGCATATGAACAGACATTCCTCAAAAGAAGACATTCATACACCCAACAGACACATGAAAAAATGCTCATCATCACTGGCCATCAGAGAAATGCAAATCAAAATCACAATGAGATACCATCTCACACCAGTTAGAATGGCACTCAGTAAAAAGTCAGGAAACAACAGGTGCTGGAGAGGATGTGGCGAAATAGGAACACTTTTATACTGTTGGTGGGATTGTAAACTAGTTCAACCATTATGGAAAACAGTATGGCAATTCCTCAAAGATCTAGAACTAGATGTACCATATGACCCAGCCATCCCATTACTGGGTATATACCCAAAGGATTATAAATCATGCTGCTATAAAGACGCATGCACCTGTATATTTATTGCAGCACTATTCACAATAGCAAAGACTTGGAATCAACCCAAATGTCCATCAGTGACAGACTGGATTAAGAAAATGTGGCACATATACACCATGGAATACTATGCAGCCATCAAAAAGGATGAGTTTGTGTCCTTTGTAGGGACATGGATGCAGCTGGAAACCATCATTCTTAGCAAACTATCACAAGAACAGAAAACCAAACACCGCATGTTCTCACTTATAGGTGGGAACTGAGCAATGACATCACTTGGACTTGGGAAGGGGAACATCACACACCGGGGCCTATCATGGGGATGGGGGAGGGGGGAGGGATTGCACTGGGAGTTATACCTGATGTAAATGACGAGTTGATGGGTGCTGACGGGTTGATGGGTGCAGCACACCAACATGGCACAAGTATACATATGTAACAAACCTGCACATTATGCACATGTACCCTAGAACTTAAAGTATAATAATAATAATAAATAAAAAATAAAAATAAAATAATAAATAAAGACCTAAATTTTGAAAGCAAAATTTTAAGATTCTTAGAAGAAAACATAAAAATGTTACCCTTACGGTCTTTGAGCAGAAAAACTTTGGATTCTTAGAAGGAAACATAAAAATGTTACCCTTATGGTCTTTGAACAGAAAAACTTTGTAAACAAGATATAGAAAGCATAAACAATGAAGAAAAAGATTTCTTAAGCTGACTGCATGAGATTTTTAATTTTCTGTATCAAAAATCATCATTTAAAAGAAAACAAGCACAAAAGACTGGAATTTATACATTCAACAAACGAGTAAGCATCAAGAATATTTAACTAGCACATTCGTCTTAGTCCATTTGGGCTACTATACCAAAATATCAAAGACTCTGACTTATGAACAATAAACATTTACTTCTCATAGTTCTGGAGACTGAGAAGTCCAATATCATGGCAAAGGCAGATTCACTGTCTGGTGAGGGCCCACTTACTTCTGAGAAGACAGTTGTCTTTTCCCTATATCCTCACATGGCAAAAGGGGCAATGGAGCTCTCTAGGAACTCTTTCCTAAGGGCATGAATCTCATTCATGAGGGCTTCACCCTCATGATCCTATCACCTCCAAAAGGCCTCCAAATACCATCATATTTGGGATTAAGTTTCAACATGTGAATTTTGGGAAGATATAAACATTAAGTCTATAACAGCATCCATTAAAACATTACTTTAACATAATATAAACACTTATGAATCAGTATAAAAAAATAGAAAATGGACTCATTATGAACTTTTGAAAAGATGCTCAACCTCTCTACTGATCAGGAAAATGCAAATTAAAACCAAAATGAGATCGCTTTTCATATTCATTGAATTGGTTTGCGAGAGCTTCAGTAACTAAGTACCTGGGTAGCTTAAACAACAGAAATATCTATTCTCACAGTTCTGGAGCTTAGAAATCTGAGACCAAGATATCAGTAGTGTTGGTTTCTCCTGAGAGTTGTGACAAAAGAATCTGTTCCAAGCCTCTCTCCTTGGCTTGTAGATGGCTGTCTTCTCCCAATGTCTTCACATTGTCTTCATTCTGTTCATGTTTGTTCAAATTTCTCCTTCTGGTAAGAATACCAATCATACTGGATTATGACCCATCCTAAAAACCTCATTTTAATTTAATTACCTCTTTAAAGACCCTATTTCCAAAATACCATTGCATTCTGAGGTACGGGGGTAGGACTTCAACATACGAATTTTGTGGGGGAGGGGACACAATACAGCCCATAACTCTTATCAAATTGGCAAATAATTTTTCAGCCTGGTAACACCAAGTATTGGCAAGGAATGGGGAGAAAAAGGACTCTCATACTTTGCTGATGGAAGTACAAATCAGCACAATCACTGTAGAGAACATCTAGTAAACCTGAAGATAGACATTGTAATCCAGTAATGCCACACCTATATATTTAGTGTAGAGAAACACTGGGAAATGTGACTCAAAAACATTTACAAAATATTCTAGCTACATTATTTATAATAAACAAAATATGGAAACATCCTAATTGTCCATCAACAATAGAAAAAACAAGTACATTCTGGAATGCTTTTATAATGATATACCATGAAGCAAGAAAAAAAAAGTGAACAGGAGCTACAAGTATCCATAAGGATGAATCTCATAGATGTGATATTGAACAAAAAAAGGCAAGCTGCAAAAAAATGCAACATCATAACACTTATATGCAGCTTAAAATATGCAAAATAAAACATATATTGTTTATGGATATAAATGTGTAATGAGAGCATATGCACACTTAACTATTTTTAAACCAATAAGTAAATTCCCAAATGTTAACTATTTTTCCACTAAAACATTCAATAATATAAATTCTTAATTAGACTCCAAGAAAAAAGTACTCTTACCAAAAGCACACACAAGTCGATTAAAAAACAAGTGAACTGTAAATTCAGTGACAACTAAATAAAAAGAAGCTATTCTGGAGTCTTTAAGGTTCTGCTTTTTCAGCTGCACGCAGGAAAAAAAAACTAAATATCATGTTTAAATAGTGTTTAAACTATCCTGCACACATGCAAAAAAAAATGCCACATGCACATTTAAGTAAAACTCTTTCAAAATAGGCAAAACAGGATGGTGTAGCAGAAAGAGACTAGATTTACTCCAATCTGTAATGAAATCCCGGTTTTGCCTCACTGGCTGGGTGGGTTTAGCAAGTCATTTATTCAACTTATCTCAGCTTCACTTTCTTCATATGTAAAATCATATAAACTTCAGTTTTCTCATTTGTAAATTCCCTATTCAGTCTCCTTCTGGAAAGGTTTGTGTTTATGTTCGGTATCTATACATAGTGTGCTCAAATGGTACCTGTATTGATAGAATGGTATTTGATCAGTACAGCAGAAATTAAGATAAAAGTATTATTGAGTATCAGCAAGATGGCAGAATAGGACTCTCTAATGCTTGTCCCTCCCACAGAAATATCAATTTGAACAAATGTCTATGCACAAAAATACTTTCACAATAGCTAAGGAAACCAAGAGATTACAGCACCTGTGTATAGCACCAAAATAAGAAAACATGCATGGAAGATGGTAGAGAACAGCTTTACGTTACCCATTTCACCCAACTCCAGGCAGCATGGGGAGAGATACCCTCCACTTGAGGGAAGGAGAAGACAGTGAGTACAAGACTTTGCCTCAGACCCCAAAGCTGGGCCCATCCCCAATAAAGCCCCGCATGAGGAAGACCCCTACAGCCCCAAACTCCAGGTCTGTATAGCAAACTAAGTATCCAGGCTGCCCCATGACCAGGCTGACCCCAGTGGCCCCAGTCTGTGGACTGCCCCCAGCATCAGGCTAGTCCTCACAGTCACAGGCTTCAGGCCTGCTCCAGCACCAGGCCAACTCCACATAGTCCTAGTCATTAGGCCAGCAACCATGGACCCAGCCCCAGGCCAGCCACTGTGGATGGAGACTCCAGGCTTGTCCAGTGCCAGACCAGCCCCCTGAAGCCCCAGATTCCTGGCTGCTATCCACAGACTGAGCATCCAAACCTGCCCCAACCTAGATAGGATCCTGTAGCCCCAGGGTCCAGGTCTACACAGCAAATTTGGGCTCCAAGCCTGCCACAGCACAAGGCTAAGCCCAGAGGCCCCAAGCTCCAGATCAGACCCAGCATAAGACACGACCTGCAGAATCAGGCTCCAGTCCAACCCCAGGGCCAGGCCAGCCCCTGTGGCCCCATGCTGCAGACCACCCCTAGCACCAAGCTGGATGCCAAAGTCCCAAGCTTCAGGCCCACTTGACCATTAGGCCAACCCCTGCAGCCTTAATGACCAGACCAGAACCCATGGACCTCGCCTCCAGGAAGACCTCTGTAAATATAGGATCCAGGCCCCACCCAGTCCAAGCTAGCTCCTACGGCCCCAGGCTTCTAGCCTACCCCAGTGCCAGCTTGGCTCGCCTGGCATCAAACAGCAGGCAGGCACCAAGACCTAAGCTCCAGGTCTTCCCAGTGTCAGGCCAGTCCCCATGACCCCATGCTCAAGGCCAGATCCTATGGCCCAATGATGCTACAGTAACCCAGAGGCCAGGCCTGCCCCAGGAGACCTCAGTACTGAACCAGTTCCCATGAACCCTGGCTCTAGGACCACCTCTGTGTACCTAGTACTCAATCTGGTTCCTTGTCCCAAGACCCAGGCTAGCCTTTATAGATCTAATCTCTAGGCCAGGTCCTAGACCTGTGCCTCTAAGCCAATACCAGCAGGTACAGGCTCCAGAACCAAAGGTTCCAGGCTCCAGGCCAGCCTAATGGTCCCAGGTATCAGGCAAGTACTTGTGATCCTAAGCTCCAAACCAGCCCCCCCAGACCCAGGCTCCACATGGACCCCAGCATCAGGCCAACCCCAGGCTCCAGGCTGGTCCCAATGGACCCAGACTCCAGAAAACCCACAGTCCAGACCTGTTCCAGCAGACCCAGGGTCCACTCCCAGCTCCAGTCTAGACCTTAGAGACTAAGGCTTCAAGACCACCCCTTCTAACCCAGGTTCCATGACAGCCTCTGTGGACCCAGGATTATTTGACATATATCTGCTATATGAGATATCTGATATATAGGAATATACATATATATCTGATATATAAGAGTTCATAAAGGAGAAAAGAAAGAGAAAGACAAAGGGTAGCAGAAAACTTTCCAAATTTGGAGAAAGATATAAATATCCAAGTAGAGGAACAGATACAGGCCTCCAGTCGGATTCAACCCAAACAAGACTGCAAAATGACAATATGTCAAAAATCAAGGACAAAGAGAGGATCCTATTAGCAAGAGAGAGGATCCTTATTAGTGAGAGAAAATAAGCAAACAATATCTGAATAAGTTCCAGTAAGGCTAGCAACAACTTTCTCAGCAGAGACTTTACAGGCCAAGAGAGAGTGAGATGATATATTCAAAGTGCTGAAGTGTAAAAAATTAAAAAAAAAAAATGTGCCAACTAAGAATACTGTATCTGGCAAAGCTGTCTTTCAGAAATGAAAGAGAAATAAAGACTTTCACAGACAAACAAAAGCAAAGGGAGTTTATCACCAACAGACCTATCTTAAAAGAGACACTAGAGGGAGTATTCAACCTAAAAGAAAAGGATGCTAATTAATAAGTAACACAAAAACATCTAAAAGTATAAAACTCAATGGTAAAAGAAAGTAGACAATCAAATCCAGAATACTCTAACTGTAATGGTGATATGTAAATCACTTATAACTTTAGTATGAAGGTTAAAAGATAATCTATTAAGAATAATAGGCCAGGCGTAGTGGCTCACACCTATAATCCCAGCACTTTGGGAGGCTGAGGCAAGTGGATCACTTGAGGTCAGGAGTTCAAGACCAGCCTGGCCAACATGGTAAAACCATGTCTCTACTAAAAATACAAAAATTAGCCAGGCATGTTGGTGGGCACCTGTAATCCCAGGTACTCAGGAGGCTGAGGCAGGAGAATCACATGAACCCCAGGAGAAGGAGATTGCAGTGAGCCGAAAAAATAATAATAATAATTATAATAATAATAATAGCTACAATACTTTGTTAAGGTATATACAATATAAAAATATGTAAATTGTGACATCAAAAATTTAAAATGTGAAAGGATGGGTCAGGATGGCTCTCTAGATGCAGCTAGTATACACCTCCTCCATGAAGAGGAACCAGAATAGTAAATAGATATAAACACTTTGAATAGATCATCTAAGATAGAACACTTAGATTCAACAAAGAAGTAATGAGAAGTACTGAATGTGAGTAAGGAGAGGGAAGGGGGCAGCTTGCTTGACTGGGGATCAGCCTGGAGCCAGGAAAAGCTCCTGGATGCAGGGAAGGGGTAAAAGAGAAACCCCCAGGGTTCCACACTCTCACCGCAGGCTTTTGCATTCTTGGCTATGAGAGAACCCCTTGGCCCACAGACCTTTGGCCTGACATGAGGAACAGACTAGAGATTGTACTGAGATGTCGCTCCAGACAGGGAACCCGCATGGAGTCCCACAGGTATCTGAGCCCAGAGCAGTTGCTTCTTGGTGCCATTCTGAGAACTTTGCTGCTTGGAATCTGCATCCTGTCCTGAGGCAGGACTGACACAGCCAGTGCAGCTGCTACCACTGGGCTGGGATGGGAAAGGGGAGACTAGGCACTCCCACAGACAACTAGGATAGTCCACATCATCATGTTAGAGGCTACTGTGAAACCAAAGAATGAGTAGACTTCACTCCTCATGTCTACTTGCCCACAGTACACCAACTGAGAGGGGCCCAGCATTCCCTGGTGGTAGGCTCACAGCTGACATTTTGACAGTTTAGTCACTGAAGGTCTGCACCCTACCCTTGAGCTGGGCTAGGGTTGACGCTGCTGCAGCAGCTGCCAGTCCAAAAAGGGAAAGAGGAGACCGGGCACTCCCATGACCCCTAAAAAAGTTCCCAATGCCCTGTGTGGGCTGCTTTGAGACCAGAGCATGAGCAGTATGCATTCCCCAAAGCTTCTTGCCCACAATGCTCTAACTGACAGGGCCTCATCCTTCCTGGTGGTAGGCCCACAGCACAGCCACCAAAGCCCAGAGGGAGCATTCCACCAGTAGACTGGAAATTACCCTGCCTCTGCCTATCACAACCAGTGCCTGAACACACTACCATGGAGCCTGCGAGTAAGTCTACTTACCTAATCCTATCCCCCACGTACTTGAGCATGCCATCCAGAGGCCTGGAAATTCTCCAGCCCAATCTACCACCATTGGCACCTGATTAGTCCTGCCAAGATTTCAGTTCAGGCTGACCTAACCTACTGATACCACCACAGCTGACACCCACCCACACATAGTACTAGCAGGCCAGGGGACTGGAATGTCCACCCATAGCAGTCACCACCAACACCAGCATGGATCACTTGGATTCCAGTAGGTTGCTTTACCACTGCTACTGCCATCACCCTTATCATGCCTGCTGCCCAGGGCCTGAGAGTCTGCCCACAAGCCTGGCCCACCCTGCCACTACTAGCATCCAAGCAAGCCACCTGGGGATCCAAGAATTGGTGCTCCAGGACCACTAACAGGTGCGAGAGTAATCTGCTCTGGGCCCTTAAAAGAGACACACTTGGCCCACCACTGCCACCACCAGTACCTAAACAATGGTCCAACTAGTGTCCTAGTCCCATGCATAACTTCACCACCATCTCCACTAATAACCATACCCTAAACCACCGAGAAGATCACAGATACCACTGACCCTGTGTGCTGCTTTAAAAAAAAAAAAAAAATACAGAGATCACACTACTACAGGCCCCAAAATCAAAGCCAAAAACTTCCTATTCAGCCACAACATATATATATATGACATATATATATATATCTTATATATCATCAGGAAAAATCATCCCCTATGAAAGCAACTTCAGAAAAATTGGAAGAACTATTACACCAGATATGTAGACATGAATGTAAGAGCACAGAAAACAGCAATAAGCAAGGAAATATGATGCCATCAAAGAAACACAACAATTCCCTGCAATAAATCACAATTAAAAAAGAAATTCACAAAATCCCAGATCAAGAATTCAAAATACTGATTTTAAAGACACTCGGTGAGATCCAAGAAAACTCTAGAAAACAATACAAAAAAAATTTTTTTGAAAACCTCAGGACATGATGAAAATTTTATCAAAAAGATAGGTATTTCTAAAAAGAACCAAATAGAACTTATGGAACAGAAAAATTAATGGGAGAAAATACAAAATAAATTCAAAAGTTTTAAAAATAGAAGAGCAAGCGGAAGAAACAATTTCATAACTTGAAGACAAGTATTTTGAAATAATTCAGTCAGACAAAAAAAATTTAAAAATAAGAAAGAAGAAAAGCCTTTGAGATGATTGGCAGTACAGAAAATGACCAAATTTACAAATTATTAGTAGTTTCAAGGGTGAAGAGACATCAGAGGACTTCGAAAATTTATTTAACAAAATAATAGATGAAAACTTTCCAAGTCTAGCAAGACATTTAGACATGCAGATACAGGAGGCTTGGTGACCCCCAGAAAACAATGCAAAGAGGACTTTGCCATGGCACATTATAATCAGACTGTCTGATATGGTTTTGCTCTATGTCCCCACCCAAATCTCATCTTGAACTGCACTCCCATAATTTCCCATGTGCTGTGGGAGGGACCCAGTGGGAGATAATTAGAATCGTGGGGTCAGTTTCCCCTATACTGCTCTTGTGGTAGTGAATAAGTCTCATGAGATCTGATATTTTTATCAGGGATTTTCGCTTTTGCATCTTCCTCATTTTTCTCTTGACACTGACATGTAAGAAGTGCCTTTTGGCTGGGCGCAGTGCCTCACGTCTGTGATCCCAGCACTTTGAGAGGCTGAAGCAGGCGGATCATGAGGTCAGGAGTTCGAGACCAGTCTGGCAAACGTGGTGAAACCCTGTCTCTATTAAAAATACAAAAATTAGCCAGGTGTAGTGTCAGGCACCTGTAGTCCCAGCTACTCAGGAGGCTAAGGCAGGAGAATAGCTTGAACCAGAGAGGCGGAGGTTGCAGTAAGCCAAGATCGCACCACTGCACTCCAGCCTGGGCGACAGAGGGGGACTCCGTCTCAAAAAAAAAAAAAAAAAAAAAAGTGTCTTTTACCTCCCGTCATGATTCTGAGGCCTTCCCAGCCATGTGAAACTGTAAGTCCAATTAAACTTCCTTTTCTTTCCAGTCTCAGGCATGTCTTCATCAGCAGTGTGAAAACGGACTAATACACTGTCTAAATTCAAACTGAGAGACTGAAATCTAAAATCAGCAAGAGAAAGGTATCCAGTTACCTATAAAGGAAAGCCCATTAGACAAACAACAGTATTCCCAGAAAAGCCTTATGGGCCAGAAGAGAATGGAATGACATATTCAAAGTGCTGAAAGAAAACAACTGGAAGCCCATAATTCTATATCTAGCAAGATTAATGTTCA
This sequence comes from Macaca mulatta, assembly GCF_049350105.2. Lineage (NCBI taxonomy): Eukaryota > Metazoa > Chordata > Mammalia > Primates > Cercopithecidae > Macaca > Macaca mulatta. Next base: position 86,072,062 of record NC_133419.1, read on the forward strand.
TAAATGAAGGAGAAATAAAGTCTTTCCCAGACAAGCAAATGATGACAGAATTCATCACCGCTATACAAACCTTAAAAGAAATGTTCAGTGAAGTCCTAAACTTGGAAGTGCAGAACAACATTCACCATCATGAAAACACAAAGTATGAAACTCATTGGTAAATTAAACATACAAATGAGGAAGAGAAAAAAATCAGATGATACCACTATAGAATTCTACAAACCACAATGACGGGAAAAAGAAATAAATAATTTAGAAAACAACTAGAAAAAATTAACAACATGACAAAGAAAAGCTCATATATCTATATTAACCTTGAACATATATAATTACAGGCTCCACTTAAGAGATATAGATTAGAAAAATGCATTAAAAAATCATCCAACTATACTGCTTATAATAACCTAATCTTACCTAGAAAGAAACACATAGACTAAGAGTAAAGGGGTAGAAAAGAATATTCCACACAAACAAAAACCAAAAGTAAGCAAGAGCAGCTACACTTACATCAGATAAAATGGTCATGGACAGTGAAAAAAATAATATCACTATATAATAATAAAGGTATCAATTCAGCAAGAGGATATAATCATTCTAAATATATGTGTACCCAACACTGGAGCATGCATATTCAGAAAACAAATATTATTAGACCTACAGAGAGAGGGACAGTAAAACAATAATAGTGGGGACTTCAACACCCCCACTGATAACACTAGACAAATCATCAAGACTGAAAATCAACAAAGAAATATGAAACTTAAATTGGACTTTAGACAAAAGGGACCAAACCAGAACATTTTACTCAACAACTTCAGAATATACATTCTTTACATCAGCACATGGAACATTCTCCAAGGTGAACCATATGTTAGGCCACAAACTAAGTCTCAACAAATCTTTAAAAATCAAATTTTTGAAAATCAAAATCATATCAAGCATCTTCTCAGATCACAGTGAAATAAAACTAGAAATCAACAAGAGAAACTTCAGAAGTTATACGAACACATGGAAATTAAACTACATGCTCCTAAATGATCACTGTGTCAACAAATAAATTATGAAGGAAGTTTTTTAATGTTTTCAACTTTTCTTTGAAAGGACATGTTAAAAAATGAGTAAATAAAAATAAAAATAATTTTTTCTTGGCCAGGTGTGGTGTAGCACTTTGGGAGGCCAAGCTGTGAGGATTTTTTGAAGTCAGGAGTTCAAGACTACCTTGGACAGAAAGCAAGATCCTTGTCTCTACAAAAAATTAAAAATTAGCCAGGTGCAGTGATACATACCTGTAGTCCTAGCTACTCTGGAGGCTGAGGTGAGAGGATAAATTAAGCCCAGGAATGTGAGACTGCAGTAAGCTATAATCATGCCACTGCACTCCAGCCTGGGTGACAGAATAAAATCCTGTCTCTAAAAAAATAACAAAAAATATATATTTTTGAAACAAATGAAAATGAAAACACAAAAGTACCAAACCCTGTGGAACACTAGAAAATAGTGAAAAAATAGTAGAAAGTAGAAAAATTACAACTTAACAATCTAACAAGTAGTTAGATTGAACAACTAGTTCAAGGAACTAGAAAAGCAAGAACAAACCAAACCCAAAGCTAGAAGAAGAAATGAAATAACAAAGATGAGAGCAGAACTAAATGACCAAAAAAAAAAATTAATACAATCAATGCAATGAAAAATTGGTTCTTTCAAAAGAAAAACAAATTTGAAAAACCACAAGCTAGAATAACAAATAAAAAAATAAGGCAAACTCAAATAAACAAAATCAGAAATGAAAAAGGATACATTACCAGTCATACCACAGAAATACAAAAGATCATCAGAGATGATTAGGAAGAACTATATGCTCACAAACTGGAAAACCTACAGGAAATGGATAAATTTCTAAAATCATACAACCTCCCCATACTGAACCAGGAAAAAATAGAAAACCTGAACAAACCAGTAACAAGTAGCAAGATTGAATCACTAATTTAAAAAACTTCCAACAAAGATGAATTGTACCAAAAGTGCAAAAAAAAAACTAATACCAATCCTCCTGAAACTTTTCAAAAAATTCAAAAAGGAGGGAATTATGCTGAATTCAGTCTATGAGGCCAGTACCATCCTGATACCAAAACCAGACAAGGATACAACAAAAAGGAAAACTATAGACCAATATCCCTGATGAATATATACATAAAAACTCTCAACAAAATACTAGCAAACTGATTCCAACAATATAATAAGAAGATAATACATTATGATCAAAAGGGTTTTATACCAGAAATGCAAATGAATTTTATACTACAAATGCAACAAATGTGTTACCTTATATAAACAGAATAAAGAACAAAAGTCATATGATCATTTCAGTAGATATAGAAATGGCATTTGATAAAATTCAGCATCCCTTCGTGATAAAAACTCTCAAATTAGGCATAGAAAAAGCATACTTCAAAATAGTAAAGCCATGTATGACAAACCTACAGTTAACATTATACTGAAAAGTAAAAAGATAAAGCTGTTCTAAGAACTGGAACAAGACAAGGATGTCCACTTTCACCACTGTTCTTCAACATACTACTGGAAGTTCTAGCCAAAGCAATCAAGCAAGAGAAAGAAATAGTCACCTAAATTGTAAAGAAAAAGGTTAAATTGTCCCTGTTTGCAGATTACCATGATCTTACAAATAAAAACACTAACCCCATCAAAAAAAAAAAAAAAAAAAAAAAAAAAAAAAAAACCCTATTCCAATTAAATAAAGTTGCAGGATACAAAATCAACACAGAAAAATGAGTAGTTTTTCTACATGCTAACAAGAAACTATCCAAAAAAATTTATTTAAAACCCACTTACAATAGCTACAAAAAATAAAATACTTAGAAATAAATTTAACCAAGGAGGTGAAAGACCTGTATACTGAAAACTAAAACACTGGTTAAAGAAATAATAGAAGTCACAAATAAACAGAAAGATATCCCATGTTGATGAATTAGAAGTATTAGTATTATTAAAATATCCATACAACCCAAAGCTATCTATAGAATCAATGCAATCACTATCAAAATTTTAATGACATTTTCACAGAAATAAAAAATTCTAAAATTCAAGTGAAACCACAAAAGGCGCTGAATAGCCAAACCAATATTAAGCAAGATGATCAAAGCTAGAGGAATCACACAACCTGACTTTGAAATATACTACAAAGCTAGAGTATCAAAAGAGTAAAATACTGTCATAAAACCAGACACATAAATCAATGGTAACTATAGTTAACAATGTAACATATTCTTGAAAGTTGTTTAGAGCAAATTTTCAGTGTAGTCACTACAGAAAAGATAACTGTATGAAGTAATACACATGTTAATTAGTTGAATTTAGCCACGCCACATATGCATATTTCAAAACAATATGCACACAATAAATATGTATTAGGTTGGTGCAAAAGTAATTGCAGCAAAATTCTCCATTAATGGCAAAAACCACAATAACTTTTGCACCGAGCTATAAAATTTGCATTTATCAATCAAAAAATTGTAATTGCTATTAATTATGATTAAGCCATTTATCTGCATTTTATATATAACTACAAAAAACAAACCACTCATATAGAGGAAGCTGTCTAGATATACCATGGTTTTCTAAAAAAAATTGCAGTGTAAACTTTCATGTTCAAATCAGATAGTCATGACTAAGGTAACCCCCACTCATCTGTATTTCTGTTTTCTTTTAACATTAATGTTCCATTTATATTTAACATTTTTGTTTTGCTTTTTATCATCTCAAATTCTTTTTGGAAAAGTACACAAAATAGATTTATACAAACAAAATTAAATGTCTGCTTCCCTTTATTATGTCAAATGAATGCAACTGGATATATTAGCATCAAATTGGGAGGGTATATTTGGGATGGTCTGACTTAAAATATAGGTTACACAGCACACTAAAATTCATGGAGTGTCCCTAGGGAGGTACCTTAAAAGGATAAACAATGAACTTCTAGCAGCTGAACCTGAGGTACAATGAGTAGCTCAAATAATGGTTGATAGGGAGAAACATCATATTGTTAAAGTATAAAAAGAAAAAATAAGTTGCTTTTACATGCCCTAAATTAAAAGTCAGAAGGTCAGACATTTCAAGCTGAAGATGTTGATTTTTGTTGGAGTGACTTTTCAAGGGGTTAGTACTAAGTATCATACTCCAAGGTAAAAAAACAAAACAACAACAACAACAAAAACCACACAGCTTTATTTTAAGAACCATGGCTAAAAATTTTCCTGAGTAATATAGCATATTGGCAGGCCAACTACAAGTAAAAATATGTTGAAATAATGAGAAACAACTAGTAATCAGGAGGTTTATGAACTGTACTGATGAGTTGATTAAAGTACCCAAGAAATGTCACATGGTAGTAGTACATAAGGTGCAATGTATTAGATTAAAACCAGCAGATTTTAAATTGCTTTTGAAAGCATTTTCAAATACAACTAGAAACTGAATAAACTTACAACTACACTGTACTCCAACCACACTATATTGCTCATTTCCATTTTATGGCATTTGCAGTTGCTGCTCTCTCTGCTTTTCTCCAAGATCTTTTCAAGCCTTACTCCTCATTTCACTAAGTCTCTACTTAAATGTCACCTTCTAAAGAGGACTTCTTTGACCTCATCCAAAATAACCCTGCCTTAGTATGTTTCTGTTGCTAAAACAAAATACCATGAACTGCATAATTTATAAACAATAGAAATTTAGCTGGGTTCAGTGGCATGTGTCTGTAATAACAACTACTTGGGAGGCTAAGGCAGGAGAATAGCTTAAGCCCAGGAGTTTGAGGTGCAGCGAGCTATGATTGTGCTCCTGCACTGCAGCCTGGGTAACAGAGCATGATCCCAAGTCGGAGAGGAGAGAAGGGGAGGGGAGGAGAGGAGAAGGGAAAAGAGGGGAGGGGAGGGAAGAGGAGGGGAGGGGGAGAGAAAGAGAGAGAGAGAGAGAGAAAGGAAAGAAAGAAAGAAAGAAAGAAAGAAAGAAAGAAAGAAAGAAAGAAAGAAAGAAAGAAAGAAAGAAAGAAAGAAAGAGAGAAAGAGAGAGAGAGAAAGAAAGAAAGAAAAAGAAAGAAAGAAAGAAAGAAAGAAAGAAAGAAAGAAAGAAAGAAAGAAAGAAAGAAAGAAAGAAAGAAAGAAAAGGAAGGAAGAAAGAAAGAAAGAGAAGGAAGGAAGGAAGGAAGGAAGGAAGGAAGGAAGGAAGGAAGGAAGGAAGGAAGGAAGGAAGGAAGGAAGGAAAAGAGAAAGAAGAAAAAGGAAGAAAAGAAAGGAAGGAAGGGAGGAAAGAGAGAGAGAGAAGAAGGGAAGGAGGGAGGAAGGAAAGGAGGGAAGGAGGGAAGAAGGAAGGGAGGGAAGAGAGGGAGATAAAAAAAAAGACAAAAGGAAAGAAAGAATGAGAAAAAGAAATTTATTTCTCATGGTTCTGCAGGCTGGGAATTCCAAGATGAAGGCACCAGTAGGACTAGTATTCAGTGAGGGCTGCTCTATATTTCCAAGATAGTCCCTTGTTGCTGCATCCTCAGGGGGAAAGAAAAATCATGTCTTCATATGACAGAAGAGACAGAGAGCAAGAGAATGCTTCCTTCAATCTTGACCCTTTATATAAGGATACTAATCCCACTTGTGAGGGCAGAGCCTTCATGACTTAATTACCTCCCAAAGATTACATGTTTAATACTGTTGCATTGGGAATTACATTTCAACATGAATGTTGGTAGGAACACCATCACTTGAACCACAGCAAAGCTCACTATCTTTTATCTTACTCTACTTTATTTTCCTTCATAACATTTATTGATTTTTGGTAAATTATCCATGCTCCAAACAAGGTAGAAAATAATTAAAGCCTTAGAAAAAAAGGTAATTGTTCTCAAAAAAAAAAATTTTCTGAACAAAATAGCTCACTCTATCTAGTTATACATTTACAGTCCAAAATCTTGGTTGAGGTGGTAACTGAGAAAAACAGAACCACTATCTTTATTTCATTCACTCCATTGCATTAGGTAACAAAGCATACACAAAAAAGATTTTTTAAGAAAAAGGAAAGTAAGCAATGTTCAAATTTGGAAGGGCTTTTTTTAATCTTAAAAGTAAGACAGTGTCCTAGATTAGGCTGCTGACATACTTTTTATATATTAATAAGCTTATAAAATACTCTTGGAAAATGCCTTCAGTGTGTTTTATCTTTAGAGAGTCCAAAGATTAATGAACCTCATAAAAATGATAAATTAAGTATTTCAAAAGCACATTTGCAAAATAAACCATTAAAGAGTTTTGGTTTTAAAAGAAAGTTAAGACCAAATATGAAACAAGAAATTATGAAGCTCTTCAAAGAAATATAGAAGATATACTTAAATAACTTTAGGTTGTGGAGTGGTTTTTTAAAAGAAAACACAAAAAGCAACAACCATAGAGTAAAAGTGATACCATAAAAAATAGTGAAAAACATGTCACTAAATGAGACATTTATCCCATTAAACAAACAACAAAGGCCTCAGTCATGGATTTTATAACAAAGTCCCACATATCAGTAAGAAAAGACAACCTGTTACAATAGTGGTCAAGAGACTTAAACAGATATTTTACAAAAATAATAATATACAAATGGCCAATGAACATAGAAAGATATTAACCTCATTAATAATTAAAATAATACAAATTAAAACCACAATAAGCAAATACTCATCGACTACATTGGCAAAAGTACTGACAATAAACGTTTTGGCAAAGATGTAGAACAATATAAAACCACTGTTGTTGAATGTTTAACTTGGTATACCAACTTTGAAAGCTGGCAATACCTAGTTACATAGAAGAATCACATTCTCTAAAATCCAGCAATTCATCTCTTAGAAATATACTCTAGAAGTGAACAGGCAACCTACAGAATGGGAGAAAATTTATGAAATCTATCCATCTGATGAAGGTCTAATACCCAGACTCTACAAGGAACTTAAACAAAACTACAAGAAAAAACAAACAATCCCATGAAAAAGTAGGCAAAAGATATGAACAGATGCTTCTCAAAAGAAGACATTTATGCAGCCAACAAACATGAAAAAAAGCTCATCATCACTAGTCATTAGAAAAATGCAAATCAAAACCACAAAGAGATACTATCTCATGCCAGTTAGAATGGTGATCATTAAAATGTCAGGAAACAACAGATGCTGGTGAGGATGTGGAGAAATAGGAATGCTTTTACACTGTTGGTGGGAGTGTAAATTAGTTTCACCATTGTAGAAGACAATGTGGTGATTCCTCAAGGATGTAGAACCAAATACCATTTGACCCAGCAATCCCATTACTGGGTATATGCCCAAAGGATTATAAATCATTCTATTATAAAAACACATGCATACGTATGTTTACTGCAGCACTATTTACAATAGCAAAGATTTGGAACCAACCCAAATGTCCATCAATGATAGACTGCATAAAGAAAATGTGACATATGATTGGCTTCCAAGATGGCCAAATAGGAACAGCTCTGGTCTACAGCTCCCAGCGATATTGACACAGAAGATGGGTGATTTCTGCATTTCCAACTGAGGTACCTGGTTCGTCTCATTGGGAGTGGTTGGACAGTGGGTGCAGCTCACAGAGGGTGAGCCAAAGCAGGGTGGGGCATTGCATCACACAGGAAGTGCAAGGGGTCAGGGGATTTCCCTTTCCTAACCAAGGGAAGCCATGAGTGACTGTACCTGGAGGAAGAGTACACTTTTGCCCAAATACTGTGCTTTTCCCACAGTCTTCACAACCAGCAGACCAGGAGATCCCCTCCTGTGCCTGGCTCAGTGGGTTCCACTCCCAAGGAGCATTGCTCACTGCTAGCACAGCAGTCTGAGATTGACCTGTGACATGGGAACTTGGCAAAGGGAGGAGCATCCACCATTGCTGAGGCTTGAGTAGGCACTTTTATGCTCACATTGTAAACAAAGTGGCACGGAAGCTCAAACTGGGCAAAGCCCACTGTAGCTCAGCAAAATCTACTGCCTCTCCAGATTCCACCTCTGGGGGCAGGGCATATCTCAACAAAAGGCAGCAAACAGATTCTGCACACTTAAACGTCCCTGATGGACAGCTTTGACAAGAGAAGTGGTTCTCCCAGCATGGTGGTCGAGCTCCAATAATGGACAGACTGCTTCCTCAAGTGGGTCCCTGATCCCCATGTAGCCTGACTGGGAGACACCTCCCAGTAGGGGCCAATAGACACCTCATACAGGCGGGTGGCCCTCTGGGATGAAGCTTCCAGATGAAGGATCAGGCAGCAATATTTGCTGTTCTGCAGCCTCCACTGGTGATACCCAGGTAAACAGGGTCTGGAGTGGACCTCCAGCAAACTCCAACAGACCTGCAGCTGAGGGGTTTGACTGTTAGAAGGAAAACTAACAAACAGAAAGGAATAGTATCAACATCAACAAAAGGGATGTCCACTCAGAGACTACAGTCAAAGGTCACTGACTTCAAAGATGAAAGCTAGATAAAACCACAAAGATGGGGAGAAACCACAGCAGAAAGGCTGAAAATTCCAAAAACCAGAACACCTCTTCTACTCCAAAGGAACACAACTCCTCACCAGCAAGGGAACAAAATTGAATGGAGAATGAGTTTGATGAGTTGACAGAAGTAGGCTTCAGAAGGTCAGTAATAACGAACTTCTCTGAGCTAAAGGAGCATGTTCTAACCCATCACAAGGAAGTTAAATCCTTGAAAAACAGGTTAGACGAACGGCTCACTAGAATAACCACTGTAGAGAAGAGCTTAAATGACCTGATGGAGCTGAAAACCACAGTATGAGAATTTAGTGAAGCATACACAAACTTCAATAGCCAATTCGATCAACTGGAAGAAAGGATATCAGTGACTGAAGATGAACTCAGTAAAATAAAACAAGGAGACAAGAGTAGAGAAAACAGAGTGAAAACAAATGAACAAAGCCTCCAAGAAATCTGGGACTATGTGAAAAGACCAAATCTACATTTGATTGGTGTACCAATAAGTGACGGGAAGAATGGAACCAAGTTAGAAAACACTCTTCAGGATATTATCCAGGAGAATTTCCCCAACTTAGCAAGGCAGGCCAACATTCAAATTCAGGAAATACAGAGAACACCACAAAGATACTTCTTGAAAAGAGCAACACCAAGACACATAATTGTCAATTTTGCCAAGGATGAAATGAAGGAAAAAAATGTTAAGGTAGCCAGAGAGAAATGTCAGGTTACTCACAAAGAGAAGTTCATCAGACTAACAGCGGATCTCTCAGCAGAAACACAAGCCAAAAGAGATGGGGGGCCAATATTCAACATTCTTAAAGAAAAGAATTTTCAAACCAGAATTTCACATCCAGCCAAATTAAGCTTCATAAGTGAAGGAGAAATAAAATATTTTACAGACAAGCAAATGCTGAGAGATTTTGTCACCACCAGGCCTGCCTTACAGGAGCTCCTGAAGGAAGCACTAAACATGGATAGGAACAACTGGTACTAGCCACTGAAAAAACATACCAAACTGTAAAGACCACTGACACTATGAAGAAACTACAACAATTAACAGGCAAAATAACCAGCTAGCATCATAATAACAGAATCAAATTCACACATAACATTATTAACCTTAAATGTAAATGGGCTAAATGCCCCAATTAAAAGAAAAAGACGGCCAAACTGGATAGAGGCAAGACCCATTGGTGTGCTGTACCCAGGAGACCCATCTCATGTGCAAAGACACCCATAGGCTCAAAATAAAGGGATGGAGGAAAATCTACCAAGCAAATGGAAAACAAAAAAAATCAGGGTTTGCAATCCCAGTCTCTGATAAAACAGACTTTAAACCAACAAAGATCAAAAGAGACAAAGAAGGTCATTACATAATGGTAAGGAGATCAATTCAACAAGAACAGCTAACTATCCTAAAGATATATGCACCCAATATAGAAGCACCCAGTTTCATAAAAACAACTTCTTAGAGACCTATGAAGAGACTTACACTCCCACACAATAATAATGGGAGACTTTAACACCCCACTGTCAATACTAGACAGAACAATGAGACAGAAAATTGACAAAAAAAAGTCCAGGACCAGATGGATTCACAGCCGAATTCTACCAGAGGTACAAGGAGGAGCTGGTACCATTCCTTCTGAAACTATTCTGAAAAATTGAAAAGGAGGAAATCCTCCCTAACTCATTTTATGAGGTCACCATCATCCTGATACCAAACAAAGCCTGGCAGAGACACAACAAAAAAAGTGAATTTTAGACCAATATCCCTGAAGAACATCGAAGCAAAAATCCTCAAAAAAATACTGGCAAACTGAATCCAGCAGCACAACAAAAAGCTTATCCACCATGATCACATCAGCTTCATCCTTGGGATGAAAGGCTAGTTCGACATATGCAAATCAATAAATGTAATCCATCACATAAACAGAACCAACGACAAAAAACACATTATTATCTCCAGACACGCAGAAAAGGCCTTTGAAAAAATTCAACAGCCTTTCATGCTTAAATTTCTCAATAAACTAGGTATCGATGGAACATATCTCAATATAACAAGAGCTATTTATGATGAACCTACAGTCATATCATACTGAATGGGCAAAAGCTGGAAGCCTTCCCTTTGAAAACTGGCACAACACAAGGATGCCCTCTCTCACCTCTCCTATTCAACATAGTGTAGGAAGTTCTGGCCAGGGCAATCAGGCAGGAGAAAGAAATAAAGGGTATTTAAATAGGAAGAGAGGAAGTCAAATTGTCTCTGTTTCCAGATGACATTATTGTATCTTTAGAAAATCCCATCATCTCAGCCCAAAATCTCCTTAAGCTGATAAGCAAATTCAGCAAAGTCTCTGGATACAAAATCAATGTGCAAAAATCACAAGCATTGCTATACATCAATGACAGACAAACACAAAGCCAAATCATGAGTGAACTCCCATTCACAATTGCTTCAGAGAGAATAAAATACCTAGGAATCCAACTTACAAGGGATGTGAAGGACCTCTTCAAGGAGAACTACAAACCACTGCTCAATGAAATAAAAGAGGACACAAACAAATGGAAGAACATTCCATGCTCATGAATAGGAAGAATCAATATCATGAAAATTGCCATACTGCTCAAGGTAATATAGATTCAATGACATTCCCATCAAGCTACCACTGACTTGCTTCACAGAATTGGAAAAAAAATACTTTAAACTTCATATGGAACCAAAATAGAGCCCCCATAGCCAAGACATCTTGGGCAGGAAGAACAAAGTTGGAGGCATACCACTACCTGACTTCAACCTTTACTCCAAGTCTACAGTAAACAAAACAGCATGGTACTTGTACCAAAACAGATATATAGACCAATAGAACAGAACGGAGGCCTCAGAAATAACAACACACATCTACCACCATCTGATCTTTGACAAACCTGACAAAAACAAGCAATGGGGAAAAGATTCCCTATTTAATAAATGGTGTTGGGAAAACTGGCTACTTATATGCAGAAAACCGAATCTGGGACCCTTCCTTACACCTTATACAAAAATCAACTCAAGATGGACCAAAGACTTAAACATAAGACCTAGGACCCCAAAAATCCTAGAAGAAAACCTGTGCGATATCATTCAGGACATAGGCATGGCAAAGGCTTCATGTCTAAAACAACAAAAGCAACAGCAACAAAAGTCAAAGTTGACAAATGGAATCTAATTAAACTAAAGAGCTTCTGCACTGCAAAAGAAACTACCATCAGAGTAAACAGGCAATCTACAGAATGGGAGAATATTTTTGCAATCTATCCATCTAACAAAGGGCTAATATCCAGAATCTACAAAGAACTTAAACAAATTTACAAGAAAAAATCAAACAACCTCATCAAAAAATGGGCAAAGTATATGAACAGACACTTCTCAAAAGGAGACATTTAGGCAGCCAAAAGACATATGAAAAAATGATCATCACTGGTCATTAGAGAAATGCAAATCAAAACAATTAGTTACTATCTAAGACAGCTAGAATGGCGATCATTAAAAAGTCAGGAAACAACAGATGCTGGAGAGGTTGTGGAAAAATAGGAATGCTTTTACATTGTTGGTAGGAATGTAAATTAGTTAAATCATTTTGGAAGAGTGTGGCAATTCTATAAGGATCTAGAACTAGAAATACCATTTAACCCAACAATCCCATTACTAGGCATATACCCAAAGGCCAACCCAAATATCCATCAATGATAGACTGAATAAAGAAAATGTGGTACATATACACCACGGAATACTATGCAGCCATAAAAAATGATGAATTAACATCCTTTGCAGGGACATGGATGAAGCTGGAAACCATCAATCTCAGCAAACTATCACAAGATCAGAAAAACCAAACAGCACATGTTTTCACTCATAACTGGGAGTTAAACAATGAGAACACATGGAGACAGGGAGGGGAACATCACACACTGAGGCCTGTGTGCGGTGGTGGGCTAGGGGAGGGATAACGTTAGGAGAAATACCTAATGTATGTGACAGGTTGATGGGTGCAGCAAACCACCATGACACATGTATACCTATGTAACAAAGCTGCACGTTCTGCACATGTAACCCAGAACTTAAAGTATAATAAAAAGAAAAAAAAAATGTGGCACATATATACGATGGAATACTATGCAGCCATAAAAAGAATGAGTTCATGTCCTTTGCAGTATGACAAGGATGAAGGTGGAAGCCATCATTATCAGCAAACTAACATAGGAACAGAAAACCAAACACCACATGTTCTCACTTATAAGTTGGAGCTGAACAATAAAAACACATGGACACAAGGAGGATAACCTCACACACTGGGGCCTGTTGGGGGTTGCGGGCAAGGAGAGGGAGAGCTTTAGGACATATACCTAATGCATGTGGGGTTTAAAACCCAGATGACTGGATGATAGGTGAAGCAAACCAGATGGCACACATATACCTACGTAACAAACCTGCACATTCTGCACATGTATTCCAGAACATAAAGTAAAATTTTAAGAAAAGAAATATACACTAGAAAAACTCATGTGTGCCTGGATACACATATAAAAATGTTCATAGCAGCACTGATTTTAATAGTGAAGGCTAGAAACAACCCAAATGTCTACACACTCTAGAATGGATACATTACAGCATAATCCTGCAATAGAATAATATATAGCAATAAAAAATGAACAAACTAACACTATTCCCTACAATATAGATGAATCTCATAAGCATACTCCAGTATAAAGAAGAAAGAACCAAAAGAATTTATAAAGTATATATTTCAGGGATGCATACAGAGGTGATTACTTATTACACTGTACAGTAACTACACTGTACCATTATATTCTATATTTTTTTGCATTCAAACTTTTTAAGGTTAAGGTTTAAAAGACTGAAGAAAAATACTTTTCTTGGCACTTCTTTTCTTACTCCCCTACTTTGAGTCATTAGGATCCATCCACAAATTCTAATGACAATACATATTTGCTATCCAGCCACTTCTCAATGCTTTGATCTGAATCACTATATTCTCTTGCCCTTTCCATTGCAGTTGACTTCTAACCAGTCTCCCTGTTTTTACTCTTTCCCATATTGCCTATTCATAAAATATCCAAGATGGGTGCTATGGTTTGAATGTTCCCTCCAAAATGTATGTTGAAACTTATCTCCAATATGGCAGTATTGAACAGTAGGGCTTTTAAAAGGTGATTGGTTCATGAAAGTTCTGCGTTCATGAATGAATTAATCCTATTCATGGATTAATGGGTTATCATGGGAGTGGAACTGGTGGCTTTATAAGAAGAGAAACAAAGACCAGGCATGGTGGCTCATGCCTGTAACTCTAACACCTTGGGAGGCCAAGGTGGGAGGACGGATTGAGTTCGGGAGTTCAAGACCGAGCTAGGCAATGTAGCAAGACCTTATTTCTACTAAAAATCAAAAAATTAGTTGGGCATGATGGCGCACACCTGTAGTCCCAGCTATTCAGGAGGGTGAGGCATGAGGATCACTTGAGCCCTGGAGATTGAGGCTGCAGTGAGCTATGATCACACCACTGTAGTCCCGCCTGGGCAACACAGTGAGACCCTGTAAGAAAGAAAGAAGAAAGAAAGAAGAAAAGGAGGAGGTGGAGAAGGAAGGGAGGAGGAAAGGAGGGAAGGAGGAAGGAGGAAGGAAAAAGGAAGAAGAAAGAAGAAAGAAGGAGAAGGAGAAAGGGAAAGAGAAGGAGGAGAAGAAGGAGGAGGAGGGAGGAAAAGGGAGGAGAAGATGGAGAAGAAAAGAGGAGGAGGAAGGAAGGAAGAAGGAGAAGAAAGAAGAGGAATAAGGAGAAGGAGGAGGAAAGAAGGAAGAAGGAGAAGAAGAGAGAAGAGGAAGAAGGAGAAGGAGGAAAGAACAAAGAAGGAGAAGAAGAGAGAAGAGGAAGAAGAAGAGGAGGAGGAAGGAGAAATAACAGAGGCCTGGCCTAGCACGGTCAGCCCCCTCACCATGTGACAGACACTCTGTGCTGCCTTGGGACTCTACAGAGCCCACAACAGCAAGAAGGACCTCAGTAGAAGTGCTCCCTTGACCATAGACTTCTCAGCCTCCATAACTGCAAAAATAAATTCCTTTTCTCTATAAATTATCTCTAATTCCCAGGTATTCTGTTGCAAGCAACAGAAAACACTAAGACAGTGGATTTTTAAAATATATTTTAAGTTCTAGGGTACATGTGCACAATGTGCAGGTTTGTTACATACATATACATGTGCCATGTGGGTGTGCTGCACCCATTAACTTGTCATTTACATTAGGTATATCTCCTAATGCTATCCCTCCCCTTTCCCCCACCACACAACAGGCTCCAGTATGTGATGTTCCCCACCTTGTATCCAAGTGTTCTCATTGTTCAATTCTCACCTTTAGTGAGAACATGTGGTGTTTGGTTTTCTGTTCTTGTGATAGCTTGTTCAGAATGATGGTTTCCAGCTTCATCCATGACCCTACAAAGGACATGAATGTATCCTTTTTTATGGCTGCATAGTATTCCATGGTGTATACGTGCCACATTTTCTTAATCCAGTCTATCACTGATGGACATTTGGGTTGATTCCAAGTATTTGCTGTTGTGAATAGTGCCGCAAGAAACATACATGTGCATGTATCTTTATAGCAGCATGATTTATAACCCTTGGGGTATATACCCAGTAATGGGATGGTTGGGTCAAATGGTATTTCTAGTTCTAGATCCTTGAGGAATCGCCACACTGTCTTCCACAATGGTTGAACTAGTTTACAGTCCCACCAACAGTGTAAAAGTGTTCCTATTTCTCCACATCCTCTCCAGCACGTGTTGTTTCCTGACTTTTTAATGATTGCCATTCTAACTGGTGTGAGATGGTATCTCATTGTGGTTTTGATTTGCATTTCTCTGATGGCCAGTGATGATGAGCATTTTTTCATGTGTCCATTGGCTGCATAAATGTCTTCTTTTGAGAAGTGTCTGTTCATATCCTTTGCCTGCTTTTTGATGGGGTTGTTTGATTTTTTCTTGTAAATTTGTTTAAGTTATTTGTAAATTCTGGATATTAGCCCTTTGTCAGATGGGTAGATTGCAAAAATTGTCTCCCATTCTGTAGGTTGTCTGTTCACTCTGATGGTAGTTTCTTTTGCTGTGCAGAAACTCTTTAGTATAATTAGATCCCATTTTTCCATTTTGGCTTTTGTTGCCATTGTTTTTGGTGTTTTAGTCATGAAGCCCTTGCCCATGCCTATGTCCTGAAAGGTATTACCTAGGTTTTCTTCTAGGGTTTTTATGGTTTTAGGTCTAACATTTAAGTCTCTAATTCATCTTGAATTAATTTTTGTATAAGATGTAAGGAAGGAACCCAGTTTCAACTTTGTACATATGGCTAGCCAGTTTTCCCAGCACCATTTATTAAATAGGGAATCCTTTTCCCATTTCTTGTAGTTGTCAGATTTGTAAAAGAAGATCAGATGGTTGTAGATGTGTGGTATTATTTCTGAGGGCTCTGTTCTGTTCCATTGGTTTATATCTCTGTTTTGGTACCAGTACCATACTGTTTTGGTTATTGTACCCTTGTAGTATAGTTTGAAGTCAGGTAGCATGATGCTTCCAGCTTTGTTCTTTTGACTTAGGATTGTCTTGGTACCGTGGGCTCTTTTTTGGTTCCATATGAAGTTTAAGGTAGGCTTTTCCAATTCTGTGAAGAAAGTCATTGGTAGCTTGATGGGGATGGCATTGAATCTATATTACCTTGAGCAGTATGGCCATTTTCATGATATTGATTCTTCCTATCCATGAGCATGGAATGTTCTTCCATTTGCTTGTGTCCTCTTTTATTTTGTTGAGCAGTGGTTCGTAGTTCTCCTTCAACAGGTCCTTCACATCTTACGTTTTGTAAATTGGATTCCTAGGTATTTTATTCTCTTTGAAGCAATTGTGAATGGGAGTTCACTCATGATTTGGCTTTGTGTTTGTCTGTTATTGATGTATAGAATGCTTGTGATTTTTGCACATTGATTTTGTATTCAGAGACTGCTGAATTTGCTTATCAGCTTAAGGAGATTTTGGGCTGAGACGATGGGGTTTTCTAAAGATACAATCACGTCATCTGCAAAGAGGGGCAAAGTAGCTTCCTTTTTTTCCTAACTGAATACCCTTTATTTCTTTCTCCTGCCTGATTGCTCTGGCCAGAACTTCCAACACTATGTTGAATAGGAGTGGTGAGAGAGGGCATCTCTGCCTTGTGCCAGTTTTCAAAGACAATGCTTCCCATTTTTGCCCATTCAGTATGATATTGGCTGTGGGTTTGTCATTAATAGCTCTTATCATTTTGAGATACGTCCCATCAATACCTAGTTTATTGAGAGTTTTTAGCATGAAAGGCTGTTGAATTTTTTGAAGGCCTTTTCTGCATCTATTGAGAAAATCATGTGGTTTTTGTCTTTGGTTCTGTTTATATGATGGATTACGTTTATTGATTTGCATATGTTGAACCAGCCTTGCATTGCAGGGATGAAGTCGACTTCTTCGTGGTGGATAAGCTTTTTGATGTGCTGTGGATTCGGTTTGTCAGGATTTTATTGAGGATTTTTGCTTTGATGTTCATCAGGGATATTAGTCTAAAATTCTCTTTTTTGTTGTCTCTCTGCCAGGCTTTGTTTGGTATCAGGATGATGGTGACCTCATAAAATGAGTTAGGAAGGATTTCCTCCTTTTCTATTGAACAGAATAGTTTCAGAAGGAATGGTACCAGCTCCTCCTTGTACCTCTGGTAGAATTCAGCTATGAAGCCATCTGGTCCTGGACTTTTTTTGGTTGGTAGACTATTAATTATTGCTTCAATTTCAGAATCTGTTATTGGTTTATTCAGGGATTCAACTTCTTCCTGGTTTAGTATTAGGAGGGTGTATTTGTCCAGGAATTTATCCATGTCTTCTAGATTTTCTGGCTTCTTTGTATAGAGGTGTTTATAGTATTCTCGGATAGTAGTTTGTATTTCTGTGGGATCAGTGATGATATCCCCTTTATCATTTTTTATTGCATCTATTTGATTCTTCTCTTTTTCCTTCTTTATTAGTCTTTCTAGTGGTCTATCAATTTTGTATATCTTTTCAAAAAACCAGCACCTGGATTTTGGTACTGTTTTTTGTGTCTCTATCTCCTTCAGTTCTGCTCTATTCTTAGTTATTTCTTGCCTTCTGCTAGCTTTTGAGTCTGTTTGCTCTTGCTTCTCTAGTTCTTTTAATTGTGATGTTAGGGTGTCAATTTTAGATCTTTCCTGCTTTCTCTTGTGGGCATTGAGTGCTATAAATTTCCCTCTACACACTGCTTTAAATGTGTCCCAGAGATTCTGGTATGTTGTGTCTTTGTTCTCATTGTTTTCAAAGACCATCTTTATATCTGCTTTCATTTCATTATGTACCCAGTAGTCATTCAGGAGCAGGTTATTCAGTTTCCATGTACTTGAGCAGTTTTGAGTGAGTTTCTTAATCCCGAGTTCTAAATTGATTGTACTGTGGTCTGAGAGACAGTTTGTTGCGATTTCTGTTTATTTACATTTGCTGAGGAGTGCTTTACTTCCAACTATGTGGTCAATTTTGGAATAATTGCAATGTGGTGCTGAGATGAATTATTTAGGTCTGCTTGGTGCAGAGCTGAGTTCAAGTCCTGGATATCCTTGCTAACTTTCTGTCTCATTGATCTGTCTAACACTGACAGTGGGGTGTTAAAGTCTCCCAATATTATTGTGTGGCAGTCTAGGTCTGTTTGTAGGTCTCTAAGGACTTACTTTATGTATCTGAGTGCTCCTGTATTGGGCGCATATATCTTTAGGATAGTTAGCTGTTCTTGTTGAATTGATCTCTGTACCATTATGTAATGGCCTTCCTTGTCTCTTTTGATCTTTGTTGTTTTAAAGTGTGTTTTATCAGAGACTAGGATTGCAACCCCTGCTTTTTCTTGTTTTCCATTTGCTTAGTAGATCTTCCTCCATCCCTTTATTTTGAGCCTATGTATTTCTCCGTATGTTCAATGAGCCTGCTGAATACAGCACACTGATGGGTCTTGACTCTTTATCCAATTTGCCAGTCTCTGTCTTTTAACTGGGGCATTTAGCCCATTTACATTTAAGGTTAACTTGTTATGTGTGAATTGGATTCTGTAATTATGATGTTAGCTGGTTATTTTGCTCGTTAGTTGATGCAGTTTCTTCCTAGCATGGATAGTCTTTACAATATGGCATGTTTTTGCAGGGGCTGGTACCAGTTGTTCCTACCCATGTTTAGTGCTTCCTTCAGGAGCTCTTGTAAGGCAGGCCTGGTGGTGACAAAATCTCTCAGCATTTGCTTGTCTGTAAAGGATTTTATTTCTCCTTCACTTACGAAGCTTAATTTGGCTGGATATGAAATTCTGGGTTGAAAATTCTTTTCTTTAAAAATGTTGAATATTGGCCCCCACTCTCTTTTGGCTTATAGAGTTTCTGCTGAGAGATCCGTTATTAGTCTGATGGGCTTCCTTTTGTGGGTTACCCAACCTCTCTGGTTGCCCTTAACATTTTTTCCTTCATTTCAACTTTGGTGGATCTGACAATTATGTTTCCTGGAGTTGCTCTTCTCAAGGAATATCTTTGTGGCATTCTCTGTATTTTCTGAATTTGAATGTTGGCCTGCCTTGCTAGGTTGGAGAAGTTCTCCTGGATAATATCCTGAAGAGTGTCATCCAACTTGGTTCCATTCTCCCCATCACTTTCCAGTACACCAATCAGATGTAGATTTGGTCTTTTCACGTAGTCCCATAGTTCTTGGAGGCTTTGTTTGTTTCTTTTTACTCTTTTTTCTCTAAAATTCTCTTCTCACTTCATTTCATTCATCTGATCTTCAATCACTGATACCCTTTCTTCCACTTGATCAAATCGGCTACTGAAGCTTATGCATGTGTCACGTAGTTCTCATGCCATGGTTTTCAGCTCCATCAGGTCATTTGAGGTCTTCTCTATGCTGTTTATTCTAGTTAGCCATTCATGTACTCTTTTTTCAAGGTTTTTACCTTCTTTGTGATGGGTTCAGACATCCTCCTTTGGCTCGGAGAAGTTTGTTATTACCAATCGTGTGAAGCCTACTTCTGTCAACTCGTCAAAGTCATTCTCCACCCAGCTTGACAGTGGATCTTTTTAAACACAAGTCAGATCCCTCCTTTGCTCCCTCTGCTGTAGCCACAGTGATAAGTTTGATGTTTCTCCAATATGCCATCTACACCATGTACATTCTTGCCACAAAGCCTTTGCATGTGCCATTCCCTCTGCCTGATTAACCCTATACCTCTCTCAAGTCATTCAGCTCTCTAATCGAATGTCACTTTATTAGAAATATCTTTCCTTTCCACCTTAGGTATATTCTTTATCGCCCTACTCTGTTTTATTTTTTGTGGTGCTTACTAGCTGACATATTAAGTACTTTATTTTATATCTCTCCTCACTAGGTAGTAAGCTCCATAAGAACAAAAATTTCATGTATTTTGTTAACTGATATATCCCTAGTTTCTAGAACAATTGATGGCAAATTATATGCACTCAATAGTTATTAAATGAATATTAAATAAAAACAAACATACTAAAGTGTTAACAGTAGAGGGTAAAAGTATTTGTGTTCTCTGTATTTTCCAAATGTTCTACTTTGAAATTGTATTAACTTTATAAACAGAAAAATAAGCTATTATTCTGAGACAGTAAAATAGCACCTAGCTTAGTATCTGTCAGATAGTAGACAAGCAATAAACATTTATTAACTTGCTATCTAATCTATATGAGAAAGGCTAACAATGACCAACATACACATATACTGACTGTGTTGATGTTGAAGTATATAAAAATGTAATAGTATACTTTATTTCAGTCTTTAATTTCTACTTGCTGCAACTTTCATTGTTTCCTCCTAAATCACAAGGGTGAACATGGGTTTTTATTTTGAAATGCTGTCCAAGAAATACTTACTCTGTATTACTGATTTTGAAGCTCATGATTTCACTTACACAAAAAATTTCACAGTGATTTTTAGGGATACAGAAATAAATTTCTTTTAATCATGGTTCAAGGAATCCCATGCCCATCTACACCTGAGTCCTGAAAAGAAATAAATCTAACAGAAACCAAAAGCTTTTCTTCAAAAGATGACCCATATGGAAATTAAACTACTGCATGTAAAATAAACCAAAAGCTTAAAATCATACTCTAGAGGCTAATCTCATAAAAGCTATTTATTATTCTAACATAGATTTCTGGAACCTACAGGAATTCTCAAAAGTGGGGCCTCACTTTAAGAAACAAGTGCCTTCCTATACAGTACAAGGCACACTGACTAATCTGAATGCTTGCAGAAGAGAGCAAGCAACCAGGATGGGGGAGGACTGTGGTTTTTCAGAGGAAACACAATCTAAGGACAGGATATGTATAGCCTTTTCATCTGAAAGACAAAGACACATTCTAGCCATCTCAACATTTTTTAAAGTGTTGTCATATATAAGAACCAATATCTTCCAATGTATCTAAAATGCAAATCTATTATTATTTTTCACTCATTTTATTCAACAAATATTTACTGCACACGTGCCATGAGTCAGGTGCTGTGATAAATGCTGATGATAGATAGTGAATGAAAATACTGGGATAGAGGTTAAAAATACATTATTAATCACTGATGAATTAAAATCACAACTGTGATATAAGCTACAAAGAAGTACAGAGCACTATGAATGCATATAGCTGGAGAATTTGATCTAATGAGGCAGATCATGGAATGCTTAATTAAAGAAATAATTGTGCTGAGATCTAAAAGACAAAGGTTAGTTTGGTGCTCACTTCAGCAGCACATATACTAAAATTGGAATGATACAGAGAAGATTAGCATGGCCCCCGCACAAGGATGACACACAAATTCATGAAGTGTTCCATATTTTTAATTAAAAAAAAAGGTTAGTTTGGTGAAAGCTGAAAGAAAATTAGGAAGAGAGCTACCTAGGATGAAGGAAAGTGAAAGAAAAGCCTCTATAGAAGAGTAAAACAAAGAAAGAAAAACTAAAAGAAAGCCAGTCTGGCTAGAAGTGATTGGTTAAGAAAAGAATCATACAATATGAGGTTGAAGAGATAGCAGAAGCCATACCAGGAAGAACTGATAGGCCAGGACAAGAAATATGTCTGAATCCTAAGAACAGTAAGAAGCCAATAGACTTGAGTTACTAATTTCAAGAATTCAATGACATCTGTCTTAGAACAGAGATTATAACAATTTAACAACTAAACCCATCTAACAATAAAATGGGTTGCCTCAGAGACTGAGCATCCCATTACTGCAAGTAATCAAGCAGAACCTAAATGATCATCTTTCAAGAATGCAATATAAGGGATTATGCATGTCTTGGAAATGTATCACTGAGGCTTCATCCTTCATTAAGATTAAATATTTCAATTATTCAAACACCAAATAGGGATTTTCCAACACACTGCGAAAACTTGAAGTTTCTTTTTTGCTATTTTTTTGTTTAGAGACAGAGTCTCAGTCTGTTGCCCAGGCTGAAGTGCAGTGGTAGGATTATAGCTCACTGCAGCCTCAAACTCTGGGGCTCAAGCGATCCTCCAGCCTCAGCCTCCCAAATAGCTAGGACTACAGGCATTAGGACTACAGGCGTGTGCCACCAAGCCTGGCTAATTTCTTGGTTTTTGCAGAGATGGGGTCTTACTATGTTGACAAGGCTGGTAAACATTTGAAGCTTCAAAATGAAATATCAATTGCTCATACCAATGTGCAAAATAAAAATATTTGACTGCAGTTTCATGGTGTTTCTCAGGAAGGATCATAATATTGTATAATAGGAGATCCATTTTTAGTGTGGATTGCAGTGAAGGAGTGGCTCTTTTCCCCTGTTCATTGCCAAAGAACAGGTACAGCAATAAGCACAGGAGAAAGAAAGATTTCTGTGGAACTAGAAGGAAGGGATTTGAAAACTAGCAATAACAAAGAACTCCAACCTGGTGCAAAGCAAAGATTATTTTCTTGGCCACACTAGTAAGGGGTTCTCATCATTCCTTTAGCAAAGAAGTAGACAGAACACAATGGATAAGTACTTAGTTGAAGTGACTATGCATGCTGAAGTTAACTGTAGAGTGGAATGCATACAGTTTTCATTCAAAAACAAGGGTTGAGATATTTAAAAACTAATATTTGACTGTCTTCATCAAATACTGAATTAAGTGCCTTTGGATACTGTATCTCTAAATATTATACAGTGACCTTTCTCTATAAATAATATAACCGTATCTATAGATAACATATCTTGAGTTAAACAGTGCCTACTTTACTATCACTGTCAAAAATGGATAAAACCATCAATTAATAAATCACTCTCCTAGCCAGGTTTATTCTTGCTCAGTGTGATACATGTCATACTAATACCAACTTATTTAGTAACAACTTTTTAATAGAAAGTCAAAATGCTCATCATCACTGGCCATCAGAGAAATGCAAATCAAAATCACAATGAGATACCATCTCACACCAGTTAGAATGGCAATCAGTAAAAAGTCAGGAAACAACAGGTGCTGGAGAGGATGTGGAGAAATAGGAACACTTTTACACTGTTGGTGGGATTGTAAACTAGTTCAACCATTATGGAAAACAGTATGGCGATTCCTCAAGGATCTAGAACTAGATGTACCATATGACCCAGCCATCCCATTACTGGGTATATACCCAAAGGATTATAAATTATGCTGCTATAAAGACACATGCACACGTATGTTTATTGCAGCACTATTCACAATAGCAAAGACTTGGAATCAACCCAAATGTCCATCAGTGACAGATTGGATTAAGAAAATGTGGCACATATACACCATGGAATACTATGCAGCCATCAAAAAGGATGAGTTTGTGTCCTTTGTAGGGACATGGATGCAGCTGGAAACCATCATTCTTAGCAAACTATCACAAGAACAGAAAACCAAACACCGCATGTTCTCACTCATAGGTGGGAACTGAACAATGAGATCACTTGGACTCAGGAAGGGGAACATCACACACAGGGGCCTATCATGGGGAGGGGGGAGGGGGGAGGGGTTGCATTGGGAGTTATACCTGATGTAAATGATGAGTTGATGGGTGCAGCACACCAACAGGGCACAAGTATACATATGTAACAAACCTGCACGTTATGCACATGTACCCTACAACTTAAAGTATAATAATAATAAATAAATTTTTTAAAAAAAGTCAAAAAATAACAGATGTTGGTGAGGTTGCAGAAAAAAGGGAATGCTTATACAGTATTGGTGGGAATGTATATTAGTTTAGCCCCTTGGAAAGCAGTGTGGATATTTCTCAAAGAACTGAAAATGAAACTATCATTTGACCCAGCAATCCCATTACTGGGTATATACCAAAAGGAAAATAAACTATTCTACCAAAAAAACTCCTGCACTCATTTTATTTACTGCAGCACTATTCACAACAGCAAAAACATGGAATCAACCCAGGTGCCCATCAACAGTAAACTGGACAAAGTAAATGTGGTACGTATACACTATGGAATACCACACAGACATAAAAAAATCATGACCTTTGCACCAACATGGATGCAGCTAGAGCCCATTATTCTAAGTGAATTAACACAGAAAGAGAAAATAATTTGGTGGATGGTATGACTGTAGTCAGATAACTGGAGTTGGTAGAAAATACAATTTGATTGTTGGCATATGAAAGACAAAAGGAGAAGTCAGAGTCACATTTAACTAATTTTGACCTAGTCCATTCAGTAAGAGAATTGTTCAGTGTGAGCCTAGACTATTCTAATTTTGAAACAATATCTTGTGTATAAGACAGAGTAAATTAATGGAATACGAGTTCTCTTACGGGGGCAGATACTGTGAGTAGTGGACCTAAACATTTTATGATGGCAAGAATGTGGGTAGGTGTGAGTAATATGTGTTTAAACTTGGACTTTTGTGTCAAACAGACCTGACTGAATCTCTGTTCCACAACTTACTAGCTGTGCAAATTTCAGCAATTCCTAAATCATCACTTTTCATTTTGTAAACATCTTAGTCTTAAGACTTTATTTCTTCATCTGAAAATTGAGGATATTAATAGTGTCTATCTTAGTGCTTAATTCATAATACCTTGAATCTAGCAAGTCCTCAAAATAATATGTGTTACTATCATTATTATTGATTTTCAGATCAGTCTTTCATGTGTTCATTCTCAATGACACAGACAGAAATAACAGGGTAATATTAGAACTGACTAGAAGTGGCATACAGGAGTGGTAAGGTTTCTTATGAGTGATAATAACGTAAGAAGAGTATCTGAAGGAAAAAAGGAACATGGAACATTTGAATTTGTTGCTTCTGCTTTATAATGCTGGTTTTGTTTCTGTGCTATGATAGCATAGCTATCCTATTTGCTAGGCTCTCATTCAGATAGTAGAAATTTGTGAGGTTTTGTGAATCTTCTATCCACAAATGGTTATGAGAATATAGGATTTGAAGATCTGGTTTGTGATGAGTAAAAGCATAATACTAAATCCTTATCATAGTCTAGATATAGTTCAATTCTAACAGAATATGACAAGAAAGAAATAGAATTAGTTCTCCTTGATTACAAAGTAAGGTTATGTAATTTGTTTCCAAATAGCACTAAAAAAATTCTGTAATTTGCAGAGTAAAATCCCGATAATTGCCCTGATTACATTCTATTTTCCATTTACTTTTCCTAATCAAATACATTGACTCTCTCTGCTAAATCTTAATTATCATATCAAGTCACTTCTCAGACCACAGTGGAATACAACTAGAAATAATTCTAAGAGGAACTCTCAAAAATGCACAAAGACATGAAAACTCAACAATCTTCTCCTGAATAATCTGTGGGTCAAGGACAAAATTAAGAGGTAAATTTAAAAACTTTTGGAAATGAATAAAAAGAGACACAATATACCAAAACCTCTGGGATATAAGAAAAGACTAAGAAGGAAGTTTTTAGCAATAAATTTCTACATCAAAAGGACAGAAAGATCACAAATTAACAACCTAACATTGCACCTCAAGGAACTAGAAGAGCAATATGGAACCAAAACCGCAATTAGCAGAAGGAAAAAATTCAAAGATCAGAGCAGAATCAAATGAAATTGAGACCAAAAAAAGAATCAACCAAATGAAAAGTTTTTCTGTAAATATAAACAAAATTGATAGAACACTAGCTAGATTAACCAAGAAAAGAAGAAAGACAATTCAATCAGAAAATTTAAAAAGGAGACATTATAACTGAAGCCACAGACATACAATTGATAATCAGAAACTACTGTGAACATCTCTACACTGACAAACTAGAAATCCTAGAGGAAATGAATAAATTCCTGAACACATAGAACCTTCCAAGATTCAACCCTGAAAATATAGAAACCCTAAACAGATGAAAATGAGTAATGAGATTGAATCAGTAATAAAAACTTTCCCAATAAAGGAAAGCCCAGGACAGGAGGGATTCACAGCTGAAATCTACCAAAAGTACAAAAAAGAAACAGTATCAGTCCTACTGAAACTGTTCCAAAAAATTGAGGGAAGGAAATCCTCCCTAACTCATCCTATGAAACTAGTATCACCCTGATATGAAAGGCAGGCAAAGACACAACAAAAAAAAGAAAAACTAGAGACCAGTATCCCTGATGAAAATAGATATAAAAACCCTCAAAAAATATGAGAAAACCAAATCCAACAGCACATCAAAAAGATAATACACCATGATCAAATGGGGTTTATTCCAGAGATGCAAGAGTATTTCAATATATGCAGGGCCGGGCGCGGTGGCTCAAGCCTGTAATCCCAGCACTTTGGGAGGCCGAGACGGGCGGATAACGAGGTCAGGAGATCGAGACCATCCTGGCTAACACAGTGAAACCCCGTCTCTACTAAAAAAATACAAAAAACTCGCCGAATCAATAAATGTGACTCACTACATAAAGAGAATTAAAAACAAAAATGATATCATCATCTCAATAGATGCAAAAAAGGCATTCAATAAAATTTAATATCCTATCATGATTTAAAAAAATAAAAACCTTCCCCAAGATAGGCATAGAAGGAACATACCTCAAAATAATAAAAGCCATATATGACAAACCTATAGCCAACATCATACTGAATGTGGAAAATTTCAAGGCATTCCCCCTAAAACTAAAACAAGACAATAATTTCTACTTTCACCACTCCTGTTCAACATAATACTAGAAGTCCTGGCCAGCGCAATCAGGAAGTAGAAAGAAATAAACGGCATCCAAATTGAAAAAGAGGAACTCAAATGATCTCTTCTTGGTGATGATATGATCATACACATAGAAAACCCCAAAATTTTGGGAAACACATTCAGTTAATATAATATTCAGGATACAAAATGTATAAAAATCAGTAGCATTTCTTTTTTTCTTTTTTTTTAAGAGACGGGGTCTTACTCTGTCACCCAGGCTGAAGTGCAATGGCACAATCATAGTTCACTCACTGCAGTCCTGAACTCTGGGACTCAGGTGATCCTCCCAAGTAGCTGGGACTACAGGCACATGCCACCATACCTGGTGATATGGCTTGGCTGTGTCCCCACCCAAATCTCATCATGAATTCCCACGTGTTGTGGGATGGACCCAGTGGGAGATAATTGAATCATGGAGGCAGGTCTTTCCCATGCTGTTCTCATGATAGTGAGTAAGTCTCACAAGATCTGATGGTTATTACATGGGAGAGTTTCCCTGCACAAGTTTTTTCCCTTTGCTTGTCACTGTCTACATAAGATGTGACTTGCTCCTCCTTGCCTTACACCATGATTGCAAGGCTTCCCCAGTCACGTGGAACGGTAAGTCCAAATAAATCTCTTTCTTTTGTAAATTACCCAGTCTCAGGTATGTCTTTATCAGCAGCATGAAAATAGACTGATACAGTAAACTGATACCAGCAGAGTGGGGCAATGCTGAAAAGATACCTGAAAATGTGGAAGTGACTTTGGAACTTGGTAACATGCAAAGTTGGAACAGTTTGGAGGGCTCAAAGAAGACAGGAAAATGTGGGAAAGTTTGGAACTTCCTAGAGACTTCTTGAATGGCTTTGACCAAAACCCTGATAGTGAGATGGACAATAAGGTTCTGGCTGAGGTGGTCTCAGATGGAGATGAGGAACTTGTTGGGAACTGGAGCAAAGGTGACTATTGTGTTTTAGCAAAGAGACTGGCAGCATTTGGTCCCTGCACTAGAGATTTGTGGAACTTTCAACTTAAGAGAGTTGAATGATTTAGGATATCTGGCAGAAGAAATATCTAAGCAGCAAAACATTCAAGAGGTGACTTGGGTACTGTTAAAGGCATTCAATTTCATAAGGGAAGCAGAGCACTAAAGTTTGGAAAATTTGCAGCCTGACAATGTGATAGAAAAGAAAAACCTATTTTCTGAGGATAAATTCAAGCTGGCTGCAGAAATTTGCATAAGCAACAAGGAGCCGAATGTTAATCCCCAAGACAATGGGGAAAATGTCTCCAAGGCATGTCAGAGACCGTCACAACAGCCTCTTCCATCACAGGTCTGGAGACTTAGGAGGAAAATGGTTTGGTGGACCAGGCCCAGGGTCCCTCTGCTGTTTACAGTCTAGGGACTTGGTCCCTGTGTCCCAGCTGCTCCAGCCATGACTAAAAGGGGCCAAGGTACAGCTCAGGCTGTTGCTTCAGAGGGTAGAAGCCCCAAGCCTTGGCAGCTTCCACATGGTGTTGAGCCTGTGGGTGCACAGAAGTCAAGAATTTAGGTTTTGGAACCTCCTCCTAGATTTCAGGAGACGTATGGAAACACCTGGATACCCAAACAGAAGTTTCCTGCAGGGGCAGGGCCCTCATGGAGAACCTCCACTAGGACAGTGCAGAAGGGAAATGTGGGGTTGGAGTCCCCACACAGAGTCCTACTAGGGCACTGCCTAGTGGAGCTGTTAGAAGAGGACCACCATCCTCCAGACCCCAGAATGGTAGATCCACCGACACCTTGCACCATGCACCTGGAAAAGCTGCAGACAATGCCACCTGTGAAAATAGCCAGAATGGAGGGTGTACCCTGCAAAACCACAGGGGCCAAGCTGCCCAGGACCATAGGAACCCCCTTCTTGCATCAGAGTGACCTGGATGTGAGACATGGAGTCAAAGGGGATCATTTTGGAGCTTTAAGATTTGACTGCCATACTGGATTTCGGACTTGCATGGGACCTGTAGCCTCTTTGTTTTGGCCAATGTCTCCTATTTGGAATGGCTGTACTTACCCAATACCTGTACCCCTGTTGTATCTAAGAAGTAACTAGCTTGCTTTTGATTGTACAGACTCACAGGCAGAAGGGACTTGCCTTATCTCAGATGAGACTTTGGACTGTGGACTTTTGTTAATGCTGAAATGAGTTAAGACTTTAACTGTTGGGAACTGTTGGGAAGACATGATTGGTTTTGAATCATTGGTTTTTAAATGTGAGGTCATAAGATTTGGGAGGAGTCATGGGTGGAATAATATGATTTGGCTAATCCGATTCTCATCTTGAATTCCAACATGTTATGGGAGGGGCCTGGTGGGAGGTAACTTAATCATGGGGTCAGGTCTTTCTGTGCTGTAGTCTCATGAGACCTGATAGTTATTATAAGGGGGAGTTTTCTAGCACAAGCTCTCTTCTCTTGTCTACTACCATGTGAACTGTGCCTTTCACCTTCCACCATGATTGTGAGGCCTCCCCAGCCATGTGGAACTGTAAGTCCAATAAACCCCTTTCTTTTGTAAATTGTCCAGTCCCAGGTACGTCTTATCAGCAGCATGAAAATGGATTAATACACCTGGCTAATTTTTTTTTATATTTGGTGGGGATGGGGGTCTCTTTATACAGCCCAGCCTTGTCTTGAACTTCTGGTCCAGGCAATCATCCCATCTCAGCCTCCCAAAGTACTGGGATTATAGGCATGTGCCACTCCACCTAGCCAGTAGCATTTCTATACACTGATAATGATCAAACTGAGAATAAAATCAAGGACTCAATCCCATTTACAATAGTTACAAAAAATAATGAAATACCTAGGAATACCTTTAAGTAGGTAAAAGATCTCTATAATGAGAACTATAAAACATTGATGAAAGAAATTAAAGAGAACACCACAAAATGGAAAAATACTCCATGCTCATGGATTGGAAGAATCAATATTGTTAAAATGACCTTACTACCCAAAGCAATCTATGAGGTTCAATGCAATTCCTATCAAAATACCAATGGTATTCTTCACAGAAATAGAAAAAAAAAATCCTAAAATGTATATGGAACCACACACACCACACATACACACACACCCCAAGAATAACCAACGTTATCCTTAGTAAAAAGAACAAAACTAAAGGAATCACATTACTTGACTTCAAGGTATACCACAGAGCTATAGTAACTAAAACAGCACAGTATTGGCATAAAAAAACACAACAATGGAACAGAACAGAGAACCTAGAAAGAAATCAACACACCTACAGTGAACTCATTTTTGACAAAGGTGCCAAGAATATATATTGAGGAAAGGATAGTCTTCTCAATAAAGGGTGCTGGGAAAACTGGATATTCATATGCAGAAGAATGAAATTAGACCCCTATCTCTTGCCATATACAAAAATCAAATCAAAATGGATTAAAGACTTATACTAAGACTTCAAACTATAAAATGACTAAAAGAAAACATCAGGGAAACTCTCAGGACATTTTGCTGGGCAAAGATTTCTTGAGTAGTACCCTATAAGGACAGGAAACCAAAGGAAAAATGGATAGATGGAATCACATCAAGTTAAAAAGTTTCTGGACAACAAATAAAATAATCAACAAAGTGAAGAGATAACCAACATAATGGAAGAAAATATCTGCAAACTATCTGATATGGTCTGGCTCTGTGTCTCCACCCAAATCTTATCTTAAATTGTAATCCTTATGTGTAATATCTTATAGAGCATACATGATGTTTAATTCTCTCATAATTTCACAATTACAAATGATTTGTATAATTATGATAAAGAAAATATGTGGACAGAATCTAAGGGCTTCTATGCATGGGGCAAGAGAACAAAGCACACATCACCTGCATCGTTAGTGGAGCTTGGTTGTTTAAAGAAGTTACAACATTTGCCTCTCTGATTAAACCTTTTGTTCAGTCTCTCAAGTTTTACATAAGAAAGTTTGTATGATCTAAGTGATTTTACATTGGTTCAAAAATAAATGTCCCTAAAGAAATACTGAAAAAAAAAAAAAAATTGTAATCCTAATTGTAATCCCCACGTGTTGGGTAAGGGACCTTGTGGGAGGTGACTAAATCATTGGAATGATTCCCCCATGCTGTTCTCATGATAGTGAGTGAGTTCTCACAAGATCTGATGGCTTTGTGAGGGGCTTTTCCCCCACTTTGCTCTTCACTTCTCTCATTCTTCTCTCTCCTGCCACCATGTGAAGAAGGATGTGTTTGCTTCCCCTTCTGCCATGATTGTAAGTTTCCTGAGGCCTCCCCAGCCATGTGGAACTGTGAGTCAACTAAACCTCTTTCCTTTATAAATCACCCAGTCCCAGGCAGTTCTTTTTTTTTTTTTTTTTTTTTTTTTTTTTGAGACGGAGTCTCGCTCTGTCACCCAGGCTGGAGTGCAGTGGCCGGATCTCAGCTCACTGCAAGCTCCGCCTCCTGGGTTCACACCATTCTCCTGCCTCAGCCTCCCAAGTAGCTGGGACTATAGGCGCCTGCCACCTCACCCGGCTAGTTTTTTGTATTTTTTAGTAGAGACGGGGTTTCACCGTGTTAGCCAGGATGGTCTCGATCTCCTGACCTCGTGATCCGCCCGTCTCGGCCTCCCAAAGTGCTGGGATTACAGGCGTGAGCCACCGCGCCCGGGCTTTACAGCAGTGTGAGAATGGACTAATTGGTGCCACAGAGAGTAGGGTACTGCTACAAAGATATCTGAAAATGTGGAAGCAACTTTGGAACCGGCTAACAGACAGAGGTTGGAACAGTTTGGAGGGCTCAGAAGACAAAAAAAAATGTGGGAAAGTTTAGAACTTCCTAGAGACTTATTGAATGACTTTGACCAAAATGCTCATGGACATGCTATATGGACAATGAAGTTCAGGCTGAGGTGGACTCAGATGAAGATGAGGAACTTTTTGGGAACTAGAGAAAAGGTGATTCTTGCTATGCTTTAGCAAAAAGACTGATGGCATTTTGCCCTGCCCTAGAGATCTGTGGAACTTTAAACTTGAGGGGAATAATTTAGGGTATCTGGCAGAAGAAATTTCTAAGTGGCAAATCATCAAAAAGGGAGCAGAACATAAAACTTTGGAGAATTTGCATCCTGACAGACAGGAAAAAAAAAAAAAATCTGGAGAGAAATTCAAGCCAGGTGTAGAAATTTGCATAAGTAACAAGGAGCCGAAAGTCAATTACTAAGACATACTAAGACAATGGGGAAAATGTTTCCAGGACATGTCAGAGAGTTTCACAGCAGTCCTTGCCATCACAGATGCCAAGGCCTAGGTGGGAAAAATTGTTTCCTAGGTTGGGTCCAGGGCCCCCCTGCTGTATACAGTCTCAGGACTGTGTCCCAGTCACTCTGGCCATGGCTAAAAGGAGCGATGGTACAGCTCAGGATGTCACTTCAGAGGGTGGAAGACCCAAGCCTTGGCAGCTTCCACACAGTGTTGGTTCTATGGGTGCACAGAAGACAAAACTGAGGTTTGGGAACCTCTCCCCTGGTTTCAGAGGATATACGGACATGCTTGGATGTCCAGGTAGAAGTCTGCTGCCAGGGTGGGGCCCTCATGGAGAACCTCTGCTAGGGCAGTGTGGAAGGGAAATGTGGGGTTGGACTCCCCCTACAGAATCCCCACTAGGGCACTGCCTAGTGGAACTGTGAGAAAAGGGCCACCATCCTCCAGACCCCAGAATGGTAGATCCACCAACAGCTTGCACCCTACACCTGGAAAAGCCACAGACACTCAATGTCAGCCATGAAAGCAGCTAGGGCAGGAGGATGTATCCTGCAAAGCCACAGGGGTGGAGCTTCCCAAGTCCATGGGAGCCCAGTGTTTGAATCAGAATGAACTGAATGTAAGACATGGAGTCAAAGGAGATCATTGTGGAACTTTAAGTTTCAATGACTGCTCTATTGGATTTCAGACTCCCATGGGGTCTGTAGCCCTTTGTTTTGGCCAATTTTCCCATTTGGAATGGGTATATTTACCCAATGCCTGTACCCTCATTGAATCTAGGAAGTAACTAACTTGCTTTTGATTTTACAGACTCATAGGCAGAAGGGACTTGCCTTATCTCAGAAGAGACTTGGAACTTGAACTTTTGGGTTAATGCTGGAATGAGTTAAGACATTGGGTGACTGTTGGAAAAGCAAGATTGTGCTTTGAAGTGTGAGGTCATGAGATTTAGGAGGAGGCAGGGGCAGAATGATATGGTCTGGCTTTGTGTCCCCACCCAAATCTCATCTTGAATTACAATCCCAATTGTAATACCCATGTGTTGGGGGAGGGAACTTGTTGGGGGTGATTGAATCATGGGGGAAGTTCTCCTGTGCTGTTTTCATAACAGTGAATGAGTTCTCACAAGATCTGCTGGTTTTATGAGAGGTTTTTTCCCACTTCACTTTGTACTTCTCTCATTCTCTCTCCTGCTGCCATGTGAAGAAGGAAGTGTTTGTTTCCCCTTCCACTGTGATTATAAGTTTCCTGAGGCCTCCCCAGCCATGTGGAACTGTGAGTCAATATAAACCTCTTTCCTTTATAAATTACCCAGTCTCAGGTATTTCTTCATAGCAGTGTGAAAACAGACTAATATGCTATCCATCTGACAAGAGATTAATAATCAGAATATATAAGGAGCTCCAACAACTCTATAGGAAAAGACTTAATAATCCAATTTAAAAATGAGAAAAAGATCTAAACAGACATGTCTCAAAAGAAGACATACAAATAAGCAAACAAGTATATGAAAAGATACTCAACATCACTGAACATCAGAGAAATGAAAATCAAACTACAATGAGTTATCATCTCCCCTGTTAAGATGGCTTTTATCCAAAAGACAGGCAATGACAAATGCTGATGAGGATGTAGAGAAAAGGGAACCATTACACACTGTTGGTGAGAATGTAAATTAGTACAATCACCATGGAGAACAGTTTGGAGATTCCTCAAGAAACTACAAATAGAACTACCATACGATCCAGACATCCCACTGCTGGGTATATACCCAAAAGAAAGGAAATCTGTATTTTGAAGAGATATCTGCACTCCCATGTTTACTGCAGCACTATTTACAATAGCTAAAATTTGGAAGCAACCTAAGTGTCCATCAACAGATGAATGAATAAAGAAAATGTGGTACATATACACAATGGAGTACTATTCAGCCCTAAAAAAAGAATGAGATCATGTAATTTGCAACAATATGGATGGATCTAGAGGTCATTATGTAAAGTTAAATAAGCCAGGCATTGAAAGACCACTTTGCATGTTCTCATTTACTTTTGGCAGCTAACTGGACTCATGGAGATAGAGAGCAGAACAATGGTTACCGGAAGCTGGGAAGGGTAGTGAAGTGTTGGGAGGGACAAAAGTGGGGATGATTAATGGGTACAAAAATATAGTTAGAAAGAGTGAATAAGATCTAGTATTTGGTAGCACAACAGGGTGACTACAGGCAACAATATTTTATTGTACATTTAAAAATAACTAAAAGAGTATAACTGGATTATTTGTCACATAAAGAAGGGATAATTGCTTCAGGTGATGAATACTCAATTTGCCCTAAGGAAATAATTTCACATTGTATGCCTGTACCAAAATATCTCACATATGCCATAAACATAAGTCTATTATGTACCCACAAAAATTAAAAATAAATATAAATAAAAATGAAAATTTTTTAAAGTAAAATATTTTAAACAGTATATTGAGTTAAGGAGCTACACTCAAAAAGAGTACTTCTCTACCTTTATTTTATTTCATTTCATTTTTTTGAGAGAGGATCTCACTTTGTTGACCAGGGTGGAGTACAGTGGCATGATCTCAGCTCACTGCAGCCTCCACTTCCTGGGCTTGAGCAATTCTTTTATCTCAGCTTCCCAAGTAGCTGAGACTACAGGCTCGCACTGCCACATTTGATGAATTTTGTTTATTTTTTGTAGAGACAAGTTTTCACTATGTTGCCCAGGTGGGTCTCAAGTTTCTGGACTCAAGCTGTCCTCCAACCTCAGCCTTCCAAAGTGCTGGGATTAGAGGCGTAAGCCACTGTACCACACTGCTACTCTAATTTTATTTATACAAAGTTCAAGAACAGGCAAACTCAATCTCTGGTTATTAAAAACAAAAGTGATTGCTCCAGGGTGGAGACAAGATTGACAGAAAGAGTATGACAGAAACTTCTGGTAAGGTGGAAATGTTCCGTGTTTGTGAATCTCAATGGGAATACTGGTATACATTTGACAAATGTATATACCTGTATACCTTCCTTCCTTCCTCTAAGTTCCTTCCTATTAAGAAAAAAATATATAAAATTATAACATTTGTCAAAACTCATTGATTAATACCCTTAACATTTATTTACATTATATAAATTATACCTAAAAAATAGTTAATGTAATTTACCACATTAACAGAATAAAATTTAAAATCCTTTGATTATCTCAGCAGATGCAGAGGAAGCATTTGAAAAAGTACAATACAATTTTTTTAGTAAGAAAATATTTGCAACCTAGGAGTAGAAAAGAACTTCCTGAGTGTAATCAATGACATATACAAAGAACTTTTAAAAATTGTATTTAATGTCAAAGTGTTAAAACCTTTCCCACTGAGGTCAGGAATGAAACTAAGGTTTTCATTATCACTATCCCTATCTGTTCAATATTTACCATATATCCTAGCTAGTGTAGTAAAGCATGAAAAAGAAAAATAAAGAATATAAAGATTATTAAAGGAATATATAAAATACTTATTAGAACAGAATATCCTGACAAGTTTACCTTTCAAATATGTACAGACTCCTGAGAGATTTCTACTATGAAACAGGATGGAGTAACAGATACAAAATTTACTATCTAAACTGAAACAAGTAAAAATATAAGCAAAATATATGAAATAATAATTTTCAAGGCATTGGAAAAAGCACAAAGGACAGTAATGCCTGAGATGTGGTAAACAAATGAAGTAAGCCCTATGATTCTCACAGATAACTGCCAGGAGAATATTTTCAGGCCAGAGCACAGAAATAGAGAGAACTCAGTTTATGCATGTAGTCTCTCTAAGAAAATGAAGCTGGGAATCTGCAGACATCAAGGCAGTGAGAATTTAAAGGACAGAAACTAGACAGGAGAGATGTCAGAGAGTACCAGAGATCTACAGAGGATCCCCCTTTAGTCTTTGGCAGAGCAGTTATCAGTGCATAAACAAGAGGAAACTATCTGAAGCTGTGGAAAGAACCACCCAAAAGGATTAGAGAAAACAGTACTTGAGGCTGACACAGATCTAGGAATAGCTCCTCTTCCCACTAGCCAAAATGTAAAACCTCTTAATTCACTGGGCATTGGGTAGAATGCCTGAGAAGTGTATTGTTTCACTAGTGGGGAAGAATTAGCCCTAGACTAACTGCTACTCTAGTGTTGCTTAACAAAGCTCAAGAACAAAAATTGAAAGGATAAAAAAGATTCCATGTAACTGAAGTATCATGAAGAAAACTATACAGAGCACTTCATAATTAAATTGCTTAAAACCAGTGATACAGAGAAAAACCTTAAGAGTCAGAGGAAAAAAGACACCTTATATAGAGGAACAAAGATAAGAATTACACCAGACTTCTCATCAGAAAAAAGCAAGCCAGAAGATAGTAGTGCAACATCTTTAAAGACCTGACAGAAAAAAATGTGAACCTAGAATTCTACATCCAAATATCTTTCAAAAATTAACATAAAACAGGACATTGAAATGCTGAAAGAATTAATCAACTGCAGAACCACACAATAAGAAATGTTAAATAAAGTCATTCAGAAAGAAGAAAAATGATACTGTATGTAAATCTGGAATCATATAAAGAATGAAGAGCACAGAACTGCTAACTACATGAGAATAATAGTTAATTTTATGTGTCAGTTTGACTGGGTTAAGGGAAACTCTGATTGCTAGTAAATTGTTTTTCTGGATGTGTCTGTGAGGATGTTTCTAGAAGAGATTAGCATTTGAATCAGTACACCAAGAAAGAAGATCACCTTTTCGATGCCCCAAATAGGATAATCTCCTATCTGGAGACCTCTGCACTTGTTTTTTTCTATAACTGGGAGCAAAAAAGAGGCCCAACATAAATACTAAAGATCAAAGCACAACATGTGTATATAATGATATTCATTGATCCTAATTTTAGGCCTCTGCATCAATAGGATACAAATCACTTTTTCAATGAAACAATTAAGGCTCACAGGAGACAACAAAAATGTGTATATTTTACCCATTGTTTATTCTGTAGTTTTCCTAACTGACATGGTCAAACCAACTTTTAAAATGGGCAAGAGTCTTGAATAGAAACTTTCCCAAAGAAGACGCCCAAATTAACAACAAACGCATGAAAAGGTGCTAAATTTCTTGGGGTTTTTTGTTTGTTTGTTTGTTTGTTTGTTTTTGCCTCAAGAATTTTTTTTTTTAATTTTACTTTAAGTTCTGGGATACATGTGCTGAATGTGCAGGTTTGTTACATAGGTATACATATGCTATAGTGGTTTGCTGCACCTATCAACTCGTCATCTAGGTTTTAAGCCCCACACGCATTAGGTCTTGGTCCTAATGCTCTCTCTCCCCTTGCACCCCACCCCTCAAGAGGCCCTGGTGTGTGATGTTCCCTTCCCTGTGCCCATGTGTTGTCATTGTTCGATTCCCACTTTTTAGTGAGAACACGTGGTGTTTGGTTTTCTGTTCCTGTGTTAGTTTGCTGAGGATAATGGTTTCCAGCTTTACCCATGTCCCTGCAAAGGACATACACTCATTATTTTTTATGACTGCATAGTATTCCATAGTATGTATGTGCCATATTTTCTTTATCCAGTCTATCATTGATGGACATTTGGGTTTGTTCCAAGTATTTGCTATTGTAAATAGTGCTGCAATAAATATACATGTGCATTAGTCTTTATAGTAAAATAATTTATAATCCTTTGGGTATATACCCATTAATGGGATTGCTGGGTCAAATGGTATTTCTGGTTTTAGATCACTGAGGCCTCACCACACTGTCTTCCACAATGATTGAACTAATTTACACTCCCACCAACAATGTAAAAGTGTTCCTATTTCTCCACATCCTCACCAGCAACAGTTGTTTCCTGACTTTTTAAAGATCACCATTCTAACTGGTGTGAGATAGTATCTAAATGTGGTTTTGATTTGCATTTCTCTAATGACCAGTGATGATGAGCTTTTTTTCATATGTTTGTTGTCTTCTTTTGAGAAGTGGCTGTTCATATCCTTTGCCCACTTTTTGATGGGATTGTTTGGTTTTTTCTTGTAAATTTAAGTTCTTTGTAGATTCTGGATATTAGATCTTTGTCAGATGGATAGATTGGAAAAGTTTTCTCCCATTCTGTAGGTTGCCTGTTCACTCTGATGATAGTTTCTTTTGCTGTGCAGAAGCTCTTTGGTTTAATTAGATCCCACTTGTCAATTTTGGCTTTTATCACAATTGCTTTTGGTGTTTTAGTCTTGAAGTCTTTGCCCATGCCTATGTCCTGAATGGTATTGCCTAGGTTTTCTTCTAGGGTTTTCATGGTTTTAGGATTTTACATATGTCTTTAACCCATCTTGGGTTAATTTTTGTATAAGGTATAAGAGGAAGGGGTCCAGTTTCTGTTTTCTGCATATGGCTAGCCAGTTTTCACAGCAGAAAAGATGCTAAATTTCATTTATCATTAGGAAAATCCAAAATAAAACACAATGAGATGTTAAGTTAATGTTAATAATATGAAGTAATAGGAATTCTCATACACTGTTGGCAGTAGAGTAAACTGGTACAACACTTTGGAAAACAGTTTGGCATTTAATCCAGAGTTGAATTTATGCATAACCTACAAACCAGCAATTCTATTCCTGGCACTCACATGGGTTATACTTCATGAATAAATAAATCCCCAAATCAGAGTAGTTACATGAGTATGTGACCCATGCAATTGCACAGGGCCTTGGACTTAGAACGACCCTGTGCTTAGTTTAATTATCTGCTATAGTTGTCTTGAAATTCCTAATAAATGTTGAACAAGAGACCTAAGACTTTCATTTTGCAGAAAGACCCATAAATATTCAGCTGGCCCTGTTTCTAAGCATATAACTAACAGAAATGTGTACACCAAGGGAAATACAGAGGTGTGCCTATACAACAAAACGAGAAAGAACTCATGTTTTTCAACAAAAGACTGAATAAATTGTGGAATATTCGTAACGTGAAATACTATACAGCAATGCAAATTAATGAACTATAGCTGTATGCAACTACATTATTAACCTCATAAGCATAATGTCAAGAAAAAGAAGAATCTACATGTATTTTAGAATCAACTTGCCAATTTCACACAAACATATATGCATACACAGTTGTTGAGAGGTAGTTTGCAAGTTGTCATATCACTCATTATGGCTTTGAGAAATGTAGGAGCATACAGATGGAACTCCTCTTCACCTACATTCCTGAGTGAGGTCCATGTAAAGAGCCCTACCATCACCACCTGCTCCCTGACAAATAATGAACACGTAGCATGAACAAAAAATAAACCTTTAGTCTTCTACACTACTGATATTTCAAAAACTATTTATTGCTGCAGCATTATCCAGCCAAAGCTGACTAGCATACAAATTCATCTAATGACCAATTAAGACTATCAATCTGTTTAAATCCATCCTAGAAATATCTATATTTTTATCTTGTTCACTTGACACAAGAATAAAGTCCTATTGCATCTAGTATTCATTTGATAGAAAAATGTTCCCTTTTATTTTCCTAAAATAATTTTCATCATGCTTTAAAAAATTCCCCTTAGTTCTAGTATTCCTGACTTTGGTGAACAAGTCTACTCAGACTCTTCATACACTTTACAATTTTAATGACTCTGATCATACCCATCATTTACCTTTCAATTTCTCTATTAAAGTTCCTTAATCTCAGATATACCTTTGCACATAAAATCTCCATGCCTTTGATTATTTTACCAACTTCCCTTTCCTCAAACACTTTAGGTCCAGTGTCTCCAGGGCCACCAAATATAGTTATATGTTTTATATAAAACAACAAAGGCTCCCAGACAAGGAGATGAGTTTTTCTTTATGTACTAGTCATGTTATACATCCTCACATGAAACTATGGCAGGAGGATTGTAAACTATTTTCTTTATGCCAATTTACCACCTTCTCTTCTAGCCAAGTAAACTTAGGGGTAGATCTGCCTAAAGAGGATGTTTTTTTCTTATTTATTTATTTATTTATTTATTTATTTATTTAGAGATAGAGTTTCACTCTTGTTGCACAGGCTGGAGTACAATGGCACAAGCTCAGCTCACCGCAACCTCCACCTCCTGGGTTCAAGTGATCTTCCTGCCC
Organism: Macaca mulatta; assembly: GCF_049350105.2. Lineage (NCBI taxonomy): Eukaryota > Metazoa > Chordata > Mammalia > Primates > Cercopithecidae > Macaca > Macaca mulatta. The sequence goes on from NC_133419.1 coordinate 86,112,296, forward strand.
CAGCCTTCCAAGTAGCTGAGATTACAGGCATGCACCACCATGCCAAGCTAATTTTGGATTTTTCATAGAGACGGGGTTCCTCCATGTTGGTCAAGCTGGTCTCAAACTCCCGACCTCAGGTTATCTGCCCATCTTGGCCTCCCAAAGTGCTGGGATTACAGTTGTGAGGCACTGCGCTTGGCCTTTTTTTATTATTATTTGTTGAGACACAGTCTCACCCCTCTTGCCCAGGCTGGAGTACAGTGGCACGATCTTGGCTCACTGCAACCTCCGCCTCCCAGGTTCAAGTGATTCTCCTGCCTCAGCCTCCTGATTAGCTGCAATTACAGGCAAATGCCACCATGCTCAGCTAATTTTTTTGTATTTTGAGTAGAAATGGGGTTTCACCATGTTGGCCAGGCTGATCTTGAGCTCCTCACCTCGTCATCTGCCCACCTTGGCGTTCCAAAGTCCTGGGATTACAGGTATGAGCCACCACGCCTGGCTAAGGTGTTTTTCTAACACATTTTTTTAGACTAAGAAAGTTTCTGAGTTTGCCTATTGCTCAAAGTATTCTGCACCCCAGGTACTAAGACAATAAGGTTTGCTTTGGTTCTGCTTTGTTTTGGCTACCATTCTTACGCTTCCTTTGGGGGCCTCAAGAGTTTATTGCCAAGATCAGCTTCCTGAGCCTATTGGCCTAATGCCTTGTGGTTAGAAGTAGAGTTAAAATGCTTTGTCCCTCTGTATATTACATAGCTATCACACACTACTTTCAAAGCCACTTACTTTGATTTAGTTGTATAATAATTTTCTGAACTTGAGCAGGAAGAGTTGGGGGATCACTCAGAACTTCTTAATCTTTAGAGGCTTTCTGCCTTCTCCCGGTTTCCCTCATATATAAAATAAATTTTAAAAATTAGACCGGGGTTTCTTAAAATAAGTAAATTAAAATAGAAGAAACTCTTAATATAATGTATTCGTACATTATTCCCATTCCTTACTAGTCACTAAAAGTATTTATAACAACTAATTCAATTATTTTTAAATGCCAAGAGTAATGAAATCATTATAGTGATATCAAACTTTAAAACAATAATTGTAAAATGATGATAGTGTTGTTATTCCCTTATCCTACATTCCAAAATAAGCAGCATACTTAAGGCTTGCTGTTGGAGAGGCTCTTTCAAGTGTTGCAGCATATACGTCATCACCAGTTTGTTAGTACAGGAGCATGAAGCAAGACTATGCCAAACACAGTGATTGGGCACCAAGATGGCTGAACAGGAACAGCTCCAGCCTCCAGTTCCCAGAGTGAGCAATACAGAAGATGGGTGATTTCTGCATTTCCAACTGAGGTACTAGGTTCATCTCACTGGGGCATGCCAGACAGTTGGTGCAGGACAGTGGGTGCAGCCCAACGAGTGAGAGTAGAAGCAGGGCAAGGCATCGCCTCACCCAGGAAGCACAAGGGGAAAGGGAATTCCTTTCCCTAGCCAAGGGAAACCATAACGCACAACACCTGGAAAATCAGGTCACTCCCACCCTGCGCTTTACTAGGGGTCTTAGCAAATGGCACACCAGGAGATTATATCCCGCACCAGGCTCAGAGGGTCCCATGCCCACGGAGCTTCCCTCATTGCTAGTACAGAAGTCTGAGATCTAACTGCAAGGTGGCAGCAAGGCTGGGGGAGGAGCATCAGCCATTGCTGAGGCTTAAGTAGGTAAACAAAGCAGCCAGGAAGGTCGCACTGGTTGGAGTCCACCACAGCTCAAGGAGGCCTGCCTGCCTCTGTAGACTCCACCTCTGGGGACAGGGCATAGCTAAACAAAAAGCAACAGAAACCTCTGCAGATGTAAATCTCCCTGTCTGACAGCTTTGAAGAGAGTAGTGATTCTTCCAGCATGGAGGTTGAGATCTCAGAATGGACAGACTGCCTGCTCTCGTGGGTCCCTGACCCCCAAGTAGCCTAACTGGGAGACATCTCCCACTAGGGGCAGACTGACACCTCACACCGCACACAGTTGGGTACACCTCTGAGACGAAGCTTCCAGAGGAACAAACACACAGCAATACTTGCTGTTCAGCAATATTCTCTCTTCTACAGCCTCTGCTGCTAATACCCAGGCAAACAGGGTCTGGAGTGAACCTCAAGCAAACTCCAACAGACCTACAGCTGAGGGTCCTGACTGTTAGAAGGAAAACTAACAAACAGAAAGGACACCCACACCAAAACTCCATCTGTACGTCACCATCATCAAAGACTAAAGGTAGATAAAAACACAAAGATGGGGGAAAAGCAGTGCAGAAAAGTTGGAAATTCAAAAAATCAAAGCACATCTCTCCCTCCAAAGGAACACAGCTCCTCGCCAGCAATGGAACAAAGCTGGAAGGAGAATGACTTTGACGAATTGAGAGAAGAAGACTTCAGTCGATCAAACTTCTCAGAGCTAAAGGAGGAACTACAAACCCAGCGCTAAGAAACTAAAAGCCTTGAAAAAAGATTTGACAAATGGATAACTAGAATAACCAATGCAGAGAAGTCCATAAACTACCTGATAGAGATGAAAACCATGACACAAGAACTACGTGGCAAATGCACAAGCTTCAGTAACTGACCCGATCAACTGCAAGAATGTGTATCAGTGATTGAAGATCAACTGAATGAAACAAATCAAGAAGAGAAGTGTAGAGAAGAAAAAGTAAAAAGAAATTAACAAAGTCTCCAAGAAATATGGGATTATGTGAAAAGACTAAATCTATGTCTGATTGGCATACCGGAAAGTGACGGGGAGAAGGGAACCAAGTTGGAAAACACTGCAGGATATTATCCAGGAGAACTTCCCCAAACTAGCAAGGCAGGCCAACATTCAAATTCAGGAAATACAGAGAATGCCACAAAGATACTCATCAAGAAGACCAACTCCAAGACACATAATTGTCAGATTCATCAAAGTTGAAAGGAAGGAAAAAACGTTAAGGGCTGCCAGAGACAAAGGTTGGGTTACCCACAAAGGGAAGCCCATCAGACTAACAGCAGATCTCTCAGCAGAAACTCTACAAGCAAGAAGAGAGTGGGTGCCAGTATTCAACATTCTTAAAGAAAAAAATTTTCAACCTAGAATTTCATATCCAGCCAAACTAAGTTTCATAAGTGAAGGGGAAATAAAATCCCTTACAGACAAGCAAATGCTGAGAGATTTTGTCACCACCAGGCCTGCCCCACAAGAGATCCTGAAGGAAGCTCTAAACATGGAAAGGAAAAACTAGTACCAGTCATTGTAAACACATGCCAATACGTGAAGACCATCAATGCTAGGAAAAAAGTGCATCAACTAATAAGCAAAATAACCAGCTAACATAATGACAGGATCAAGTTCACACATAACAATATTAACCTTAAATATAAATGAACTAAATGGTCCCATTAAAAGACAGAGATTGGCAAATTGGATAAAGAGTCAAGACTCATCTGTTTGCTGTATTCAGGAGACCCGTCTCACATGCAGAGACACACATAGGCTCAAAATAAAGGGATGGAGGAAGATCTACCAAGCAAATAGAAACAAAAAAAGGCAGGGGTTGCAATCCTAGACTTTAAACCAACAGAGATCAAAAGAGACAAAGAAGGCCATTACATAATGGTAAAGGGATCAATTCAACAAGAAGAGCCAACTATCCTAAATATATATGCACCCAATACAGGAGTACCCAGATTCATAATGCAAGTCCTGAGAGAATTACGAAGAGACTTAGACTCCAACACAATAATAAAAGGGGAGTTTAACACCCCACTGTCAACTTTAGACAGATCAATGAGACAGAAAGTTAACAAGGATATCCAGGGATTGAACTCAATTCTGCACCAAGCGGACCTAATAGACATCTACAGAACTCTCCACCCCAAATCAACAGAATATACATTCTTCTCAGCACCACATCACACATTCCAAAATTGACCACATAGTTGGAAGTGAAACACTCCTCAGCAAATGTAAAAGAACAGAAATTATAACAAACTGTCTCTCAGACCACAGTGCAATCAAACTAGAACTCGGGACTAAGTATCTCAATCAACACCGCTCAACTACATGGAAACTGAACAACCTGCTCCTGAATGACTACTGGATACATAACGAAATGAAGGCAGAAATAAAGATGTTCTTTGAAATCAATGAGAACAAAGATACAACTTTCCAGATCTCTGGGACACATTTAAAGCACTGTGTAGAGGGAAATTTATAGCACTAAATGCCCACAAGAGAAAGCTGGAAAGATCTAAAATTGACACCCTAACATCACAATTAAAAGAACTAGAGAAGCAAGAGCAAACACATTCAAAAGCTAGCAGAAGGCAAGAAATAACTAAGATCAGAGCAGAACTGTAGGAGATAGAGACACAAAAAAATCCTTCAAAAAATCAGTGAACCCAGAAGCTGGTTTTATGAAAAGTTCAACAAAATTCATAGACTGCTAGCAAGACTAATAAAGAAGAAAAGAGAGAAGAATCAAATAGATGCAATTAAAAATGATAAAGGGGATATTACCACTGACCCCACAGAAATACAAACAACCAACAGAGAATAGTATAAACACCTCTACGCAAATAAACTAGAAAACCTAGAAGAAATGGATTAATTCCCAGACACATACATTCTCCCAAGACTAAACCAGGAACAAGTTGAATCCCTGAATAGACCAATAGTAGGCTCTGAAATTGAGGCAATAACTAATAGCCTACCAACTAAAAAAAGTCCAGGACCAGATGGATTCACAGCTGAAGTCTACCAGAAGTACAAGGAAGAACTGGTACCATTCCTTCTGAAACTATTCCAATCAATAGAAAAAGAGGGAATTCTCCCAAACTCATTTTATGAGGCCAACATCATCCTGATACCAAAGGCTGGCAGAGACACAACAAAGAAAAAGAGAATATAGACCAATATCCCTGATGAACATCAATGTAAAAATCATCAATGAAATACTGGCAAACCAAATCCAGCAGCACATCAAAAAGCTTATCCACCATGATCAAGTGGACTTCATCCCTGGGATACAAGGCTGGTTCAACACACGCAAATCAATAAACAAAATCCAGCGTATAAACAGAACCAAAGACAAAAACCATGTGATTATCTCAATAGATGCAGAAAAGGCCTTTGACAAAATTCAATAGCCCTGCATGCTAAAACTCTCAATAAATTTGGTATTGATTGAACGTATCTCAAAATAATAAGAGCTATTTATGACAAACTCACAGTCAATATCATACTGAATGGGAAAAACTGGAAAGCATTCCCCTTAAAAACTGGCACAAGAAAGGGATGCCCTCTCTCACCACTCCTATTCAACATATAATAGTGTTGGAAGTTCTGGCCAGGGCAATCAGGCAAGAGAAAGAAAAAAAGGGGATTCAATTAGGAAAAGAAGAAGTTAAATTGTCCCTGTTTGCAGATGACATGATTTGGTACTGGTACCAAAACAGAGATATAGACCAATGGAACAGAACAGAGCCCTCAGAAATAATACCACACATCTACCACCATCTGATCTTTGACAAACCTGACAAAAACAAGAAATGGGGAAAGGATTCCCTATTTAATAAATGGTGCTGGGAAAACTGGCTAGCCATAAGTGGAAAACTGGCTAGCCATAAGTAGAAAGCTGAAACTGGATCCCTTCCTTACTCCTTATATAAAAATTAATTCAAGATAGATTAGAGACTTAAATGTTAGACCTAAAACCATAAAAACCCTAGAAGAAAACCTAGGCAATACCATTCAGGACATAGGCATGGGCAAGGACTTCATGTCTAAAACACCAAAAGTCAAATGGCAACAAAAGTCAAAATTGAAAAATGGGATCTAATTAAACTAAGGAGCTTCTGGACAGCAAAAGAAACTACCATCAGAGTGAACAGGCAACCTACAGAATGGGAGACAATTTTTGCAATCTACTCATCTGACAAAGGGCTAATATCCAGAACCTACAAAGAACTCAAACAAATTTACAAGAAAAAAACAAACAACCCCATCAAATAGTGGGCAAAGGATATGAACAGACACTTCTCAAAAGAAAACATTTATGCAGCCAACAGACACATGAAAAAATGCTCATCATCACTGGCCATCAGAGAAATGCAAATCAAAACCACAATGAGATACCATCTCACACCAGTTAGAATGGCAATCATTAAAAAGTCAGGAAACAACAGGTGCTGGAGAGGATATGGAGAAATAGGAACACTTTTACATTGTTGGTGGGACTGTAAACTAGTTCAGCCATTGTGGAAGACAGTGTGGCGATTCCTCAAGGATCTAGAACTAGAAATACCACTTGACCCAGCCATCCCATTACTGGGTATATACCCCAAGGATTATAAATCATGCTGCTATAAAGACACATGCACACATATGTTTCTTGTGGCACTATTCACAACAGCAAAGACTTGGAACCGACCCAAACGTCCATCAATGACAGACTGGATTAAGAAAATGTGGCACATATACACCATGGAATACTATGTAGCCATAAAAAATGATAAGTTTGTGTCCTTTGTAGGGACATGGATGCAGCTGGAAACCATCATTCTCAGCAAACTATCGCAAGAACAGAAAACCAAACACCTCATGTTCTCACTCATAGGTGAGAATTGAACAATGATATCACTTGGACACAGGAGGGGGGAACATCACACACTGGGTCCTGTTGTGGGGTGGGGAGCAGGGGAGGGATAGCATTAGGAGATATACCTAATGTAAATGACGAGTTAATGGGTGCAGCACACCAACATGGCACATGTATACATATGTAAAAAATCTGCACGTTGTGCACATGTACCCTAGAACATCAAGTATAATAATAATAAAAAAAAAGAATAACTGCTACCCCTAATTTCTACAATCTCAGGCACTGAAGCCAGTATTTAACTCAATTCGATACACATTTTTTTATATCCGCTTTGTGCCAGCACTTCAGGGCATTCAAAAATAAATCACACTGAAAAATTAGAGCCTCTCATCCAAGACCTCACAAACCAATGGAATTTTAAAATGTAGACTGATCATTGCTACAAGAGACGAGTTTTTAAAGAGCAATGAAAAAACTTGAGAAGGCTAGAAGGAAAAGTGCCAGTGGGAGGAAGAGACCAGCTCTGAGCCTATCTTTGACAGGAAGGGAAGTGGGCGTAGACACCTGTGAAGGCATGATACAATAAATTGAGCCTGTGACTGAATCAGGTTACACAGTGGTGGAGGGGTGGAGAGAGACACATGCTGCAAGATAAAATTAGAAAGGAAGGCTTCTTTCTTACCCTGGAGTTCATAACAATAACATATTAAACAATCTGAATAGATTATAAATCTCTCAATAACCCTGTGAGAAAGATGCTAATATGTTCCCTATTTTATTGACAAAGAAACTAAAGAACAAAAATGTTAAGCAACTTTCTCAAAGTCACATAACTGGAATTTTGAGAGACCCAGGATAACAAAATCCAAAACCTAGGCATTTAACCATATAGTATTATACCCATTATTATCCAAGGAGAGATGCAATATAAAGAAAAAAAATTGTTTAATATATTTAGGGATAGTATATATGCAATAAGAAAAAATATTTCAATATCATAATCCCTTGCTTTTCTAGGTTCTCACTTACACTGTCCTCTACACTAGTCAATATATATGAAAGAAAAAGTGGCCTTAAGTATGAAATACAAGCACATGTTAAAAAGCAAACTAATGTTTAGTATGTCTTTTAATTATTATTTATTCATTCAGAGATGGAAACACCTAGTAACAAACAAGGACAGCAGAAAACTAGAGGGAAATGGCTCTACCAGAGCTTCCTGGAAGATATTTTCCAAGACTAGTTTCCCTCATCTTTGTTCCATGTGAGGAGCAGGAAGGCTTTAGGTTTAGTGATTCTGCCACAGATCACCTGCTGCTATCATCTATACTTCCTTGTAGAAATACAGATTCAGAAATACTATGTATTCATTTGTTGTTATTCCTTTTCTATGCCTTTGAACAGAATAAAGTATTGGCTAAGTTACATGAGTATCACAGAGCACACCAGATATTGTTACCTGTGTGTACCGTCTACAGATAGAACAGATCATAATTTCCAGTGCAGTGATATTTGGATGGGCAGTGCTGTCATATGTCACAGCCTTTCATTTTAACTTAGTCTCTTAATAGCTCTATTGGAAGAGAATACTCTTCCAATTTAGAGAGTAAAAGGTAAGCATTCTCTTATATACTAATGATTTGTCCACAGAAAAGGCTCTGAGTAGATAACTGACCCTGGTTTTTAATTTCTGTCAGCAAGGATTGCAAATAAATTGTCCTGAAATCAAAGCTATTTTTTTTAATGTCCCACACCTGTTCCTTACGTTAAAAATTCCATGAAATGAAAATCAATGCATTTTGTTAAAGTATACATTTTAGAAACAGGTTATCTTGGAATATATGAAAAGAAATTTTGTGTCTCAAAATTAGAGATGCCTAAGGTGGTGGTGGTGGTGGTGGTGGTGTTATTGTTTTGAGACAGAGTCTCACTCTGTCACTCAGGCTGAAGTGCAATGGCGTGATCTCGGCTCACTGCAACCTCCCCCTGCTTCAGCCTCCCAAGTAGCTGGGATTACAGGAGTACATCACCACACCTGGCTAATTTTTGTATTTTTAGTAGAGATGTGGTTTCACCATGTTGGTCAGGCTAGTCTCGAATTCCTGGCCTCAATCGATCCACCCACCTTAGCCTCCCAAAGTTCTGGGATTACAGGCCTGAGCCACCGCACCCAGCTGCCTAAGGTGTTTTATTGTGATATTTTTTTTCAACTGGCTAGGGTATACCTATGGTTTTACTTGCTTTTTAAAATACATACACACACTATATATATATAGAAATATATATATGACATACATATTATATATAATTCTTTTTTATAGTCAAATAGTATTCCAGGGTGTAAATCCATCATTGATGGGCATATAGGTTGGTTCCATGTCTTTACTATTGTGAATGGTGCTGCAATAAACATGGAAGTTCATGTGTCCTTTTGTTAGAATAATTTATCATAGATATAGATAGATATAGATATAAACATATACATCCCACAGCACCCAGTGGTAGGCATTTCTTTCCCCTTATTGATTTGTTTGATCTACCTCTTGTGAGAATCTATCCGGATTGTGAATCGGAAAACATTCTTTAGGTTCAGTGCTATACCTGAGAGAAGGGAATACTAATGCAGCTGAGCTAATCAGAAGCCTCCACAAGTTTATACAGCTTTAGAGAAAAAGTTAAAGAATAAGATTAGCTAAGAAGGCTGTTTACAAATGTTTAAATTCCATTTAAGAGAAACTCTGGGTTTATTTTAATAGAACAATGAATGCCCACTAAAATGTTGCTCTCTGTTTTTGGTTTTTTCTTTGTTTGTTTGTTTGTTTTTGAGACAGAGTCTCATTCTGTTGCCCAAGCTGGAGAGCAATGGTGCTATCCCAGCTCACTGCAGTCTCCGCCTCCCAGGTTCAAGCAATTCTCCTGCCTCAGCCTCCCCAGTAGCTGGGACTACAGGCGTGCGCCACCATGCCTGGCTAATTTTTGTATGTCTCTAACTTCTGGCCTCACATGATCCACCCACCTCAGCCTCCCGAAGTGCTAGCATTAAAGGTGTGAAACACTGTGCCTGGCCTACTCTCAGTATTTTAGAAAGCAATTCAAATTAAATTAAATTAAATGTATATTAATGTTAAAAAAGCTCTTTTTAATTTCATTTCCTGCATGAAATATAATTTTTTTTAATTTTAGATTTAGGGGTACGTATGCAGATTTCTTACCTGGGTATACTGTATGATGCTGAAGTTTGGGCTTCTAATAATCCCATAATCCATATAGTGAATGTAGTACCCAACAGGTAGTTTTTCAGCCCTTGCCCCACTCCTTACCTCCCCACTTTTGGAGTCCCCAGTGTCTATTGTTCCCATCTTTATGTCAATGTGTACCCAATATTTAGCTCTAACTTATAAATAAGAACATGTGATATTTGGTTTTCTGTTTCTGCAATAATTTGCTTAGGCTAATGGCCTCCAGCTGCATCCATGTTGCCACAAAGAACATGATTATAGCTGAATATCAGTATTCCATGTGTGTATATGTACCACATTTCCTTTATCTATTCCATCATTGATGAGCATCTAGCTTGGCTCCATGTCTTTGCTATTGTGAATAGTGCCGCAATAAACATGTGAGTGCAGGTGTCTTTTTGGTAAGACAACTTATTTTCCCTTGGGTATATATGCAATAATGTTATTGCTGGGTTGGATAGTTGTTGTATTTTCAGTTCTTGGAGAAATCTTCACACTGCTTTCCACAAGGGCCGAACTGATTTACATTTTCACCAATAGTGTATTAGTTTTCCCTTTTCTCCACAACCTCACCAACGTCTGTTAATATTTGACTTTTTAATAATAGTCATTCTGACTGGTGTTACGTGGTATCTCAGTGTGGTTTTGACTTGTATTTCTTTGATGATTAGGTTTTACTTGCTTTTGAGTTCAGGTTAGAAAAAGGTTATGACTCATAGCAAAGTATTATAAGAAGAGGAAAGGAAAACATAGGGAGATTTGTAGACCATGGTAAGGAATTTTATTTGTTTTGCATTGTGGTGCTGTGGAGTATTTAGCTGACTTTGGAGAGAAAAAAGAAAAAAATAATATCAAACACTGTAAGTATTATAAATATTACAGTATTGCTAGTACCATATAATGTTTACTTCCATAAAGAATATCAATTTGATAGGTCATTGGATGGGGTCAAAATAAATAAATATATATATAAAAAAATAATATCAGTGCATAGCAGTTTGCTCTTAATAATTTCTGTTGTATAAACTGAATGAATGAAAAGATATATTTTTTAAATTCCATAATTAAAAAGTTTAAATGTGGAGGAAGTAGAATTCTCATGTACTGCTGATGGGATTGCAAATTAGTGAAACCACAAATGCTCATAGCAGCATTATTCAAAATAGTCAAAATATGGGAATAACCCAAATATCCATCAATCAACTCATGAATGGATAAATAAAATATGATGTATTCATACAACATAATATTGTCCAGTCATAAAAAAGAATTAAGTACTACATGGATGAAGCTTGAAAACATTATTAAGTGAAAGAAGCTAGTCATGAAAGGTCACATAATAATGTAGGATTCCGTTTATATAAAATGTTTAAAATAGTCCAAGTGTGGTGGCTCATGCCTGTAATCCCAGCACTTTGGGAGGCCAAAGCAGGCAGATGGCTTGATCTCAGGAGTTAGAGACCAAACTGGGCAACATGGTGAAACCCCATCTCTACTAAAAAATATAAAAATTATACTGGCAAGGTGGCACACACCTGTAATCCAGCTACTTGGGAGGCTTAGGTGGTAGGGTTACTTGAGCCTGGGAGGCAGAGGGTGCAGTGAGCCGAGACCACACCATTGAACTCCAGCCTGGCAACAGCATGTGACTCTGTCTCAAAAAAAAAAAAAGTTTAAAATAGGCAAATCCATAGAGACAATGTCAGGACTTAGAAAACAATACCCCCAAAGTGCAGTACCTTGGCATGTTGCATCCTTTAAATTGAAGCACTTTGGCAGGACACCAGAAGTAGATTCTTTCTGACCTTCTTCTCCTTCCCTTCTTTCTCCTCCTTTCCTCCTCTAAGGTAGGTCATAGAAACTAGAACTAGAACCCTATCCCCCAAAGCCAGTCACAAAACCTAGAAACATTACTCTAACCTTTCTATGTAAGAGCTGGCCATAAAGACATTCTCTGATCTGCCAATTACTAAAAAAGTCAAGAAACAACAGATGCTGGCAAGGCTGTGGAGAAATAGGAATGCTTTTACACTGTTGATGGGAATGTAAATTAGTTCAACCATTGTGGAAGACAGTGTGGCGATTCCTCGAAGACCTAGAACCAGAAATACCATTTGACCCAGCAATTGCATTACTGGGTACATGCCCAAAGTAATATAAATAATTATATTAGAAAGATACATGCATCCGTATGTTCATTGCAGCACTTTTCACAACAGCAAAGACATGGAATCCACCCAAATGTCCATCAATGATAGACTGGATAAAGAAAATGTGGTACATATACACCATGGAATACTATGCAGCCATAAAAAAGAACAAGATCATGTCCTTTACAGGGACAGGGATGGAGCTGGAAGCCATTATCCTCAGCAAACTAACACAGGGACAGAAAACCAAATACTGCATGTTCTCACTCATAAGTGGGAGCTGAACAATGAGAACACATGGACACAGGGAGGGAAACAATGCGCACTGGGGCATGTTGAAAGGGACAGGGGAAGGAGGAACATCAGGATAAATAGCTAATGCATGTGAGGCTTAATACCTAGGTGATAGGTTGATAGGTGCAGCAAACCACCATGGCACATATTTACCTACGTGACAAACCTGCACGCCCTGCACATGTATCCCGGAACTTAAAATCAAATCACATTTTTTTTAAAAAGACACTCTCAGATCCACCTTGTCTGAAAGTAGAGCATTAAGACCTTCATTCCAGAAGACATCCTGCCCTATACCTGAAAGGAAGGAATGCCACACATGGATCAAGAGGCATCTACACAGGCAGGCCTTGCTAGGTTTCTCCACTCAGTCTATTACCATTAGATCATTCCCCTTTTTTATCCTATCACATTTCTGAATGCAGTGCCTTAGACTGTTCAGTCATCCTGACACACAAAACAGCTGTCACTCCATTTACTCTAAGTATAAAAATGGACAGCTGTCCCGTGAGACTTTGGATCTATTTCTGAAGTGTCCTGGGCTGCATAAAACTTTGATTAAATGAATTGTTATGCTTTTCTCCCATTAATCTGACTTTGTCTGTTTTATTTCAAACCTAGCCAGGAACTCTAGAAGAGTTGAGGAAACATTTCCTCCCCTATGACAGAAAGTATAATAATATTTTCCAGGTACTAGGGAGAGGAAGAATTAGAGTTACTGCTAATGGGTATGAGCTTTCTTTTTGGGATTATGAAAATATTCTGGAGCTAGTTACTGATGATAGCTGCACAACTCTGTGAACATATTAAAAAACCACCAAATTGTACACTTTAAAAGAGTAACTCTGTTATGTGAATTATATCTCAACAATGGTTCAAAAAATCATCATTAGAAAAGAGTTTAACCCATAAATATATATACCTACTGTGTACCCACAAAAATGTTAAATTTAAAAAAAAATTAAAGAGTTTGATGTGTCTGTAGTACAGGGGTTACAAGAGCTAAGGTAAGAAATATAGGTTGAAGCTGATGAAGGAAAATGGAAATGGTTTAGTCAAGGCACCTAAAATAGAACCAGGAGGACATTTCAGCTGGGGCTTCAGGCACACCTTAAGGAATGAATACTCAATCCTAGAGGTCACAACTTCCTAGTCTGCAAGTGCCAAAACATCTGCTGTCTTATCTTCTGCTATTTCCTGCTGAGCTGAGAAGTCCCTGACCATGGGCCCACCTTTCAAACTGCTACAACCCATTCCCTGACTCCAATACTGCTTTAGATACAATCTGCTGATAAAGGGGCAAAGCAGGGTAGGGGGGTGCAGGAAGGGAAATGCTGGGTAGAGAAGGCCGGGGTCCCTGGTGAGGGATCCACCCTTGGGCCTGTGCCCATGGACATAAGTGAGGACAGCCACTCTTCTTTTTGTGCCCCTATGTTGCATTTTCCAAGACCACTCTGGCCCACCACGCCCCCCTATCCTGTTTCCATAAAAACCCCAAGACCCTAGCAGGCGCAGACACACAAGCAGCTGGACATTGAGAGGAGCAAAGGATCAGAAGAGCACACTGACAGACACCAGCAGATGCTCACAGGCCATCAATGGTGGGACCATGTGGAATTTGGTCGGGGGTGGTCAGAGGAGATTCCTGCCGCTGAGGAGCCCAACTCCAGGGAAACACCACCATCCCCTTCCATCCCCCTCTGGCCTCCCCATTCACCTCATTGAGAGCTACCTCCAATCAATAAAACCTTGCAGCCATCCTCCAAGCCCACATGTGATTCAATTTTTCTGGTACAACAGGGCAAAAATTCAGGGTACAGAAAGCCCTCTCTCCTTGTGATAAAGCAGAGGCTCTAATTGGGCTGATTAACACAAGCTGCCTACAGACAGCAAAACAGCAAAACTAACACACTGTAACACACACCACCACTGGGAGTTTGGGAGCTATAAACACTCAATCCTAGACTCTGCTGTGGGGTCAGAGCCCAAAAACTCCCCATGACCTGCCCATCTTCACACTCCCCCTAGGAGTTTGAGCAGCCAGGCACCAAAGAAGCGAGCTACATTCCTGTTGCATGCCCTGCGAGGAGGATAAGAAAACTCCTCCCATTGCAATACAAATTATAATAGTTGAAAAACTATCATATATATATAATTATAATATATACCTATTATATAATTATAATATATACCTATATATTATAATATATAATAATAGTATATTATTATAATATATACTAATGGGCCCTATATGGAAGTTGGGTCAATAAATGACTTAGAAAATGTCTCCAAACCCTTTGAGATGGCTTACAAAATTACTACTGATTTGACTTTTGCTGATTGTTTATGGAACAATTCATAGAGCGCAAAAAAACACAGATTTGAAGTCATAGAAAATTACTTCTAAGGATTAAAATTTGATACAGCACCTTCTAATTATTAAAAAAAAAAAAAACTTCAAATTCTGCATCATGAATTCAGTGCCTCTTTACTCCTCTCCCTCCCTTTCTCTTGTAATTATTCCCTATCTCCTAATACTAGGCTTCCTGTTGAATTGCTAACAAAATTGAGGAAATGCCCAAGGAATTTAATTCAAATGCAAATGGAATTATTTGGGTTGCTTCTGTCTCTGCTTTTAAAAAATCATAATATGAAACAGTGTGCTATTGCTGAAAGCCCCACAGACTTCTCAGCTTGACACCTTAAGTAATTTAGAAGACTAAGGGGGAAAAAAATCTGTGATTGGTTTACGGCTAATTTATTTACAACAACTCCAGAACTGAGAAAACCCACCCACATTTGTGTGCCCACAGAGAAAGAGAAATGAATTATTCACAAAACAGTAGCACTCTTTGCCCTGCTGGTCCTTTGTTCTCATTTATTTTTCTTTTCTTTCCTTCTCATTTTAGGTAACTTCAATGGGATTTTAGTTACAATTCTAAATTTACTTGTGAATTCAACCTAAGTAGAAATTACACCAAAAGAAATGGGGCACCACCTTCATTGTTAAGCAATCTCTTGGAAATATATTATGTTGGAGAACTCCCCCAAAGACCGACAAAAATTGTGTGTACAAACTGACTGGCAAACAAGTACCTATGCATTTGATTAGTCTGGGAATTATGGAAGATCCTTTGATAAAATAGGACAAAATACATTTTGTTTATGAAGTAAATTTAGGAGTAAGGCTTCATCTTTTAAAGTATTAATAAATACCATATCTTCAATATCAGCATTTTTCCCTTTTAAAGTTTGCATAATATGTGACAACATGAACAACAGAAAGAATCCTGACTTGTTGGCTCTGGGTTTTAAAAGTTTTAATATTCTCAAAGGTCTCTTTTAGATCTTAAATTCTGTAATTCTATGATTCTTCATTCTCTGTTCCTATGTCATAGCATAATCATTTGACATGACATTTCATAGGCAAAAATGTCAATGTAAATACTTGCAACACTGAACTAATGTTTCAAAAAGTAAAAGTCAGTCCCCACCCAAGGGCATTTATTTAAAAACAAATGAAAATAGTCAAATATATCAATCAGATAAGTTGTATGTGGTCATATGTGTTTATATATGTGTGGATTTAAATGATTTTGGAAGAATATACATCAAAATGTTACTATTTCTAGGTAATACTGTTGCTAGGTGTAGCTACACAAAATTGATTCTCTTTTTTTCAATTATAATTTATGTTCTGGGATACACATGTAGAACATGCAGTTTTGTTACATAGGTATATATGCGCCATGGGGGTTTGCTGCACCCATCAACCCGTCATCTACATTAGGCATTTCTCCTAATGCTATCCCACACCTAGGCCCCCAATCCCCCGACAGGCTCTGGTGTGTGATGTTCCCCTCCCTGTGCCCATGTGTTCTCATTGTTCAACTCTGACTTATGAGTGAGAACATGCAGTGTTTGGTTTTCTGTTCCTGTGTTAGTTTGCTAAGAATGATCGTTTCTAGCTTCATCCATGTCCCTGCAAAGGATATTAACTCATCCTTTTTTATGGCTGCATAGTATTCCACAGTGTATATGTGCCATATTTTCCTTATCCAGTCTATAATTAATGGACATTTGGGTTGGTTCCAAGTCTTTGCTAGTGTGAACAGTGCCACAATAAACATATGTGTGCATGTGTCTTTATAGTAGAATGATTTATATACCCACTAATGGGAATGTTGGGTCAAATGGTATTTCTAGTTCTAGATCCTTAAGGAATCGCCACACTGTCTTCCACAATGGTTGAACTAATTTACACTCCCACCAACAATGTAAAAGCATTTCTATTTCTCCACATCCTCACCAGCATCTATTGTTTCCTGACTTTTTTAATGATCACCATTCTAACTGGCATGAGATGGTATCTCATTGTGGTTTTGATTTGCATTTCTCTAATGACGAGTGATGATGAGATTTTTTCATATGTTTGTTGTCTGCATAAATGTCTTTTTTGGAGAAGTGTCTGTTCATATCCTTCATCCACTTTTTGATGGGGTTGATGTGCCTGTAAATTTAAGTTCTTTGTAGATTCTGGATATCAGCCCTTTGTCAGATGGATAGATTACAAAAATCTTCTCCCATTCTGTATGTTGCCTGTTCAGTCTGATGATAGTTTCTTTTGCTGTGCAGAAACTCTTTAGTATAATTAGATCCCATTTGTCAATTGTGGCTTTTGTTGCCACTGCTTTTGGTGTTTCAGTCTTGAAGTCTTTGCCCATGCCTATGTCATGAATGGTATTGCCTAGGTTTTCTTCTAGTGTTTTTATGGTTTTAGGTCTTACATTTAAGTCTTTAATCCATCTTGAGTTAATTTTTGTATAAGGTGTAAGGAAGGGATCCAGTTTCAGCTTTCTGCATATGGCTAGCCAGTTTTCCCAACACCACTTATTAAATAGGGAATCTTTTCTTCATTGCTTGCTTTTGTCAGCTTTGTCAAAAATCAGATGGTTGTAGATGTGTGGTGTTATTTCTGAGGCCTCTATTCTGTTTCATTGGTCTATGTATCTGTTTTGGTACCAGTATCATGCTGTTTTGGTTACTGTAGCCTTGTAATAAAGTTTGAAGTACGGTAGCGTGATGCCACCAGCTTTCTTCTTTTTGCTTAGGATTGTCTTGGCTTTGTGGACTCTTTTTTTCTTCCACATGAAATTTAAAGTAGTTTTTCCAGTTCTGGGGAAAAAGTCAGTGGTAGCTTGATAGGGATAGCACTGAATCTATAAATTACTTTGGGCAGTATGGCCATTTTCACAATATTGATTCTTCCAATCCATGAGCATGGAATATTTTTCCATTTGTTTGTGTCCTCTCTTATTTCCTTGAGCAGTGGTTTGTAGTTCTCCTTGAAGAGGTCCTTCACATCTCTTGTAAGTTCGATTCCTAGGTATTTTATTCTCTTTGGGGCAATTGGGAATCGGAGTTCACTCATGATTTGGCTCTCTGTCTGTTATTGGTGTATAGGAATGCTTGTGACTTTTGCACATTGATTTTGTATCCTGAGACTTTGCTGAAGTTGGTTATCAGCTTAAGGAGACTTTGGACTGAGATGATGGGTCTTCTAAATATACAATCATGTCATCTGCAAACAGAGACAATTTGACTTCCTCTTTTCCTAATTGAATACCCTTTATTTCTTTCTCTTGCCTGATTGCCCTGACCAGAACTTCCAATACTATGTTGAATATGAGTGGTGAGAGAGGGCATCCTTGTGTTCTGCTGGTTTTCAAAGGGAATGCTTCCAGCTTTTGCCCATTCAGTATGATATTGGCTGTGAGTTTGTCATAAATAGCTCTTATTATTTTGAGATATGTTCCATCGATACCTAGTTTATTGACAGTTTTTAGCATGAAGGGCTACTGAATTTTGTTGAAGGCCTTTTCTGCATCTACTAAGATAATCATGTGATTTTTGCCATTGGTTCTGTTTATGTGATGGATTACGTGTATTGATTTGCATATGCTGAACCAGTCTTGCATCCCCAGGATGAAGCCAACTTGATCATAGTGGATAAGATTTTTGTTGTGCTGCTGGATTCAGTTTGCCAGTATTTTATTGAGGATTTTCGCATCAATGTTCATCAGGGATATTGGCCTGAAGTTTCTATTTTTGTTGTCTCTGCTAAGTTTGGGCATTAGGATGATACTGGCCTCATGAGATGAGTTGGGGAGGATTCCCTCTTTTTCTATTGTTTGGAATAGTTTCAGAAGGAATGGTACCAGCTCCACTTTGTACCTCTGGTAGAATTCAGCTGTGAATCCATGTGGTCCTGAACTTTTTTTTGGCTGGTAGGCTATTAATTGCTACCTCAATTTCAGAACTTGTATTGGTCTATTCAGGGATTCAACTTCTTCTGGGTTTAGTTTTGGGAGCGTGTATGTGTCCAGGAACTTACCTATTTCTTCTAGATTTTCTAGTTTACTTGCGTAGAGGTGTTTATAGTATTCTCTGATGGCAGTCTGTATTTCTGTGGGATCAATGGTGATATCTCCTTTATCATTTTTTATTGCATCTCTTTGATTGTTCTCTCTTTTCTTCTTTATTAGTCTGAGTAGCAGTCTATCTATTTTGTTGAACTTTTCAAAAAACCAGCTCCTAGATTCATTGATTTTTTGAAGGATTTTTTTTTTTTGTTTCTCTTATCTCCTGCAGTTCTGCTCCAATCTTAGTTATTTCCTGGCTTCTGCTAGCTTTTGAATTTCTTTGCTCTTGCTTCTCTAGTTTTTAAATATGAGGTTAGGGTGTTGATTTTAGATCTCTCCTGCTTTCTCTTGTGGGCATTTAGTGCTATAAATTTCCCTCTACACACTGCTTTAGATGTGTCCCAGAGATTCTGGTACATTGTGTCTTTGTTCTCATTGGTTTCAAAGACCATCTTTATTTCTGCCTTCATTTCATTATTTACCCAGTAGTCATTCAGGAGCAGGTTATTCAGTTTCCATGTAGTTGTGTGGTTTTGAGTGAGTTTCTTAAACCTGAGTTCTAATTTGATTGCACTATGGTCTGAGAGACTGTTCGTTATGATTTCCATTCTTTTGCATTTGCTGAGGAGTGTTTTACTTCCAATTGTGTGGTCAATTTTAGAATAAGTGCAATGTGGTGCTGAGAAGAATGTATATTCTGTTGATTTGGGGTGGAGAGTTCTGTAGATGTCTATTAGGTCTGCTTGGTCCTGAGCTGAGTTCAAGTCCTGGATATCCTTGTAAATTTTATGTCTTGTTGATATGTCTGATATTGACAGTGGGGTGTTAAAGTCTCCCACTATTATTGTGTGGGAGTCTAAATCTCTTTGTAGGTCTCTAAGAACTTGTTTTATGAATCTGGGTGCTCCTGTGTTGGGTACATGTATATTTAGGATAGTTAGCTCTTCTTGTTGAATTGATCCCTTTATCATTATGTAATGGCCTTCTTTGTTTCTTTTGATCTTTTTTGGCTTAAGTCTGTTTTATCAGAGACTAGGATTGTAACCCCAGCTGTTGTTTTTTTTCTTTTTTCGATTTGCTTGGTAAACATTTCTGCATCCCTTTATTTTAAGCCTATGTGTGTCTTTCCATGTCAGATGGGTTTCCTGAATACAGCACATGAATGGGTCTTGACTCTTTATCCAATTTGCCTGTCTCTGTCTTTCAATTGGGGCATTTAGTCCATTTACATTTAAGATTAATATTGTTATGTGTGAATTTGATCCTGCCATTATGATGCCAGCTGGTTATTTTGCTCATTAGTTGTTGCAGTTTATTCATAGCATCGATGGTCTTTACAATTTGGCATGTTTTTGCAGTGGCTGGTACCAGTTGATCCTTTCCATGTTTTGTGCTTCCTTCAGGAGCTCTTGTAAGGCAGGCCTGGTGGTGACAAAATCCCTCAGCATTTGCTTGTCTATAAAGGATTTTATTTCTCCTTCATTTATGAAGCTTAGTTTGGCTGGATATGAAATTCTGGGTTGAAAATTATTTGAGTGTTGAATATCAGCCCCCACTCTCTTCTGGATTGCAGGGTTTCTGCCGAGAGATCCATTGTTAGTCTATGGACTTCCCTTTTTGAGTAACCTGATCTTTCTCTCTGGCTACTCTTAACATTTTTTCCTTCATTTCAATGTGAATCTGATAATCATGTATCTTGGGGTTGCTATTCTCAAGGTGTATCTTTGTGGTGTTCTCTGTATTTCCTGAATTTGAATGTTGGCCTGCCTTGCTAGGTTGGGGAAATTCTCCTGGATAATATCCTGAAGAGTATTTTCCAACTTGGTTCCATTCTCCTTGTCACTTTCCGGTACACCAATCAAACATAGATTTGGTCTCTTAACATAGCCCCAGATTTCTTGGAAGTTTTGCTCATTTCTTTTCACTCTTTTTTTCTCTAACCTTGTCTTCTCACTTTATTTCATTGAGTTGTTCTTCAGTCACTGATATCCTTTCTTCCACTTGATCAGTTCGGGTATTGATACTTGTGTGTACCTCATAGAGCTCTCCTGCTGTGTTTTTCAGCTCCATTTATGTTCTTCTCTAAACTGGTTCTTCTAGTTAGCAATTCATCTAACCCTTCTTCAAGGTTCTTAGCTTCCTTGCATTGGGTTAGAACGTGCTCCTTTAGCTTGGAGGAGTTTGTTATTACCCACCTTCTGAAATCTACTTCTGTCAAGTCGTCAAACTCATTCTCTGTCCAGTTTTGTTCCCTTGCTGGCAAGGAGTTGTGATCCTTTGGAGGAGAAGAGGCATTCTGGTTTTTAGAATTTTCAGCCTTTTTGCACTGGTTTCTCCCCATCTTCATGGATTTATCTACCTTTGGTCTTTGAAGTTGGTGACCTTCAACTGGGGTCTCTGAGTGGACGTCCTTTTTGTTTATGTTAATACTATTCCTTTCTGTTTGTTAGTTTTCATTCTGACAGGTCCCTCTGCTGCAAGTCTGCTGGAGTTTCCTAGAGGTCCACTCCAGACCCTGTTTGCCTGGGTATCACTGGTGGAGGCTGCAGAACAGCAAAGATTGCTGCCTGTTCCTTCCTCTGGAAGTTTTGTCCCAGAGGGGCACCCACCAGATGCCAGCCTGAGCTCTGCTGTATGAGGTGCCTTGTCAGCCCCTACTGGAAAGTGTCTCCCAGTTAGGATACGCAGGGGTCAGGGACCCACTTGAGGAGGCAGTCTGTCCCTTATCAGAGCTCAAACGCTGTGCTGGGAGATCCACTTCTCTCTTCAGAGCTGCCAGGCAGGGTGGTTTGAGTCTGCTGAAGCTGTGCCCCCAACTGCCCCTTACCCCAGGTGCTCTGTCCCAGGGAGGTGGGGGTCTTATCTATAAGTCCCTGACTGGGGCTGCTGTCTGTTTTTCAGAGATGCCCTGCCCAGAGAGGAGGGAATCTGGAGAGGCAGTCTGGCTACAGTGGCCTTGCTGAGCTGTAGTGGGCTCTGCCCAGTTTGAACTTCCCAGTGGCTTTGTTTACACTGTGAGGGTAAAACCGCCCATTCTACCCTCAGCAATGGTGGATGCCCCTCCTCCCACCAAGCTCGAGTGTTCCAGGTTGAGCTCAGACTGCTGTGCTAGCAGCAAGAATTTCAAGCCAGTGGATCTTAGCTTGCTGGGCACCATGGGGGTGGGACCCGCCAATCCAGACCACTTGGTTCCCTGGCTTCAGCCCCCTTTCCAGGGGAGTGAACGGTTCTGTCTGGATGGCATTCTGAGCACCACTGGAGTACGAAAAAAAAATTCCTGTGGCTAGCTCAGAGTCTGCCCAAACAGCCACCCAGTTTTGTGCCAGAAATCCAGAGCCCTGGTGGTTTGGGCACTGGAGTGAATCTCCTGTTCTGCGGGTTGTGAAGACCATGGGGAAAGCACAGGACCTGGACTGGTGTGCATGGTACAGTCCCTAATGGCTTCTGTTGGCTAGAGGAGGGTGTTCCCCGACCCCTTGTGCTTCCCGGGTGAGGTGATGTTCCACCCTGCTTTGGCTCTCCCTCCTTGGGCTGCATCCACTGTCAAACCAGTTCCAATGAGATGAACTGGGTACTTCAGCTGGAAATGCAGAAATCACCCACCTTCTGCATCAATCTCGCTGGGAGCTGCAGACTGAGCTGTTCCTATTTGGCCGTCTTGCCAGTCGATTCTCTTCTTTATGCTTTTTGATAATGTCTATTTCCCAATACAATTGTAAATTGTACAAGTATGCAAAAAAAGCATTTCCATTCAAAAATATAAAAATGTCAGAGGCATTTGAGCCAGAGCAACTCCATCTTGTATAGGGGCTAGGTAAAATAAGACTGAGACCTACTGGGCTGCATTCCCAGGAGGTTAGGCATTCTACCAGGATGAGATAGGTCAGCACAAGATACAGGTTACAAAGACCTTGCCGATAAAACAAGTTGCAATAAAGAAGCTGATCAAAACCCACCAAAATCAAGATGGTGATGAAAGTGACCTCTGATCCTCATTCACTGCTCATTATACACCAATTATAATGCATTAGCATGTTAAAAGACACTTCTGCCAGAGCCATGACAGTTTACAAATGCCATGGCAACATCAGAAAGTTACTCTATATGGTCTAAAAAGGAGAGGAACCTTCAGTTCTGGGAATTGCCCACCCCCCTTTCCTGGAAAACTCATGAATAATCCATCCCTTGTCTAGCATACAATCACAAATTAACAATAAGTATAAGCAGCTGAGCAGCCCATGCCACTGCTCTGCCTATAGAGTAGCCATTCTTTTATTCCCTTACTTTCTTAGTAAACTTGCTTTCACATTACTCTATGGATTTGCCGCCAATTCTCTTGCACAAGATCTAATCAATTCATTCATGTGGCCTCACTTCTCCTGGATGCCAGACAAGAGCTCTGGAGCCACAAGTATGATACAAAAGGATGTCATACTGGCCCTTCGCCCTCACTGGCAGAGGACAGCCACCTCGCACAAAAGGGTGGAGGGCCCACTGAGCTGTTAACACCTAAGCCATAGTGGATGGCAGAGCTAAAAGAGCACTGTATCACATCCCCTGGGGCTTCAGGAGTACAGGCACCCCACCTGGATGCTGCCACGGGGCCTGCATGGAGTTTGCACTGCCAGCGCCCAAAGGAGCTCACTCTGGTTCCTGCACCCACTCACTTGCGCACTCCCTCCTGCGAGGGGTGGAATGCAGCTGGTCCAAGTGAGTGGAGTTTGATTCCCTGGAGCCACTGGTGCCGCTGGTGCTGACGTGGCTGGCAGATTCAAGCGCTCATGCACGCCAGTTCCCACAAGGAGTTGAGAGCGGCAGGCTGAGTAAAGGAGGCACCCCCTGTTGGGAGTCCCACAAAGCGGTCAGGGAAATATCTTACTTCAAAAGTGGAAACATCTGCCCTAACAAAAGTGGCAACTGGCTGGTTTGGGTAAGGCATATCCTATCCCTGCTATTCCACAATATATGAGGCTTTCTTTGGGTAACTCTCAAGTTCAAGAACAGTTCATCTTTACAGTAATTACTAAGAATACTTTTTCTAGACCCTACTCGCTGTCATATTTAAGGCCATGGCCTCTGGCATGATGAACATTAGTTACTGAATGCCGTATTTCTAAAGGAAAGAAGGAACAAGTTAAGCCACCTAGATCTTAAGAAAGACTTTTCAGAAACAATTGTGTCTAACAGTCAAGAAAGAAAATACGGAAATAGAAGTGGCACAATATTGCTCAAAATCTTCAGTAACTTCTTGTTAATTTCAGGATAATATCCTGACAGCATTATCAAAATAGGAGGTAAAGGAGGAAGTGAAGTAAACCAGATATATGTGTTTTGAAAAACCTTTCCCAAATGATTCCGATATATTAGTGCCCATTCCTATGAAGCATTTTTGAGACAGATAACATCATCTCTATATGCTGAATAGATAGTATGCATACCTCAAAGGTCAATTTGTATTAGGTGTAGAAAAGTGAGAAGCATAATGGTTAAGCCATTATGCTGCCCCAAAAGATGACCAAATATGAATATATAATCAGCAGTGAACATCAAGAAAAAAAAACTGAGTTCAAAGTAGGGGCCATCACTTTCAAAATATAATTTTTTTCTAGTCATGATTAGCCCAGTTTTTCTCAGACTTGAGTTTTTAATGTAAAAATAATTATAATTGTACCAATGTTGCTTTAAATACTCATATTTTAATGCCATATAAATACATACTAATGAAATTAAATCTAAACTATTATGCATATAGTTCCTTTGTAACTATTAAATTAATATAAATTCACAAATTAAATATATTTTAAAACTACAAAAACATTGACATTCAAATTAATAACATTAATTTCATAAGAAAGATGACGTTGTTTAGCTGAAATGGTACTGACGCTGCATGCAAATAATATAAAGTTCACATATAAATTTAATTATTTTCTGAATTTTTGTTTCAATAATAGGAGTATTCCTATTCAAGGCTTCCAGAGTAACAATGTGTCACACTGAGTAGCTGAAGATCTTATCCCACTACAAATATAAACAGAATGCTGGATAAAAAATAGCCCACAAATACTAAGTACATATCAAAACTAAAAAGAAAAAAGTAGAAATCCTCAGGCAAAAGAAAAATTGAGGTAACTCAAGTCATAACAATAAGCCAAGAAGCTAAGAATTCAGTGGTAAAAGGGAGTATCGGGTCCAAATACATATACCTCTAAGGCCCTGAGATCACAATTTTAATGGTAAGCAGGAACTAAGGCAGGATCTGAAAATAAAACTCCTTTCACTGGAACCTGAAAGGTTCCTACTCATGAAATGGGACTTCAAAAAAAAAAGTCTTCAGCATCCAGCCCAAGGCAGTAGCAAGAATGTTCATCTTCTCCGCTGAGTGCTGTTAGTAGAAAGGAGAAGACTTCTGTGAGAAATCAAAATTCCAATCTCACACCAACCATGAATAGTGCTAGAAGAATCTCAAACCAAAATATTAACAAAAAAACTGGCCTCAGAACAGTGGAACTACTGGAATATCCAACAGAAATAAACGCAAAACTCATTTCTAGGTATGTTTCTATAACACATATGGCTGTTACGGAAAACCAGACTTCTGCTGAAAATTAACTCACGAAGTTTACAAATCATCTGAGGACTTTTTACTTACGAAAAGGGAGTTTCAGTAGACATAACAAATGGTTAAAACAGCACCCTCCCAAAAAAAAGTTTAGAAAAATAAAACAATCTGATATTTTTTAATAATTATTCTTGATATTATTTAAACAATAAAAGAAATAGAGTTATACTGAAAGACCTTCCAATGAAAAATAGTGACTTAAATAAAACAAATAGAACTTCTAAAAAGGCATTAACATTTTTAAATCTCAACATATAGATTAATTAGCAAATTAGATATTGCTGAAGAAAAAATTATTACATGGGAAGATGGACTTAAGAAAACTACCCAAAATCCAATACAACAAAGAAATGGAAAATATAATGAGAGAATGAATATTAAGGAGGATAGAATAAGAAACAGTCATCTGTCTATTTAAATAGGCATTCCAAGATAGAATAGGAAAGAGAAAATATTGAAGAGAAAATAGCTAAGAATTTGCGCAAAATGATTAAAAACATGATCAAATTCAAGAAACAAACCTCACACAAAAAATTAAAAAGAAATCCACACTGGATACATCATTGAGAAACTTCAGATAATTAAAGACAAAAATAAAATACTAAAAGCAACCTCAGAGAAATGATACATTGAATGCAACAGAAAAACAATTACATGGAGAATGCCCTAATTATAATTTAATTTATTCACAAATATTTATTGAATGCCAGGCACTGTTTTAGTTCCTGAGGATATAGCAGTGAACAAAACAGACAAAAATTCTTGCCTTAGTGGAGCCTATATACTGGTGATAGGAATAGAATTATATCTGCAAAGAACAAATATTAAACAAATGTGAATTCTAAATTCACTTTTTTCTTTCATTCAATAAATACTTATTAGGTACCTTTTATGTGCCAAACACTGTTTTAGATGTTGTGACATATTAATGAAAAAGGGGACAAAAATTTCTAACTTCATTAAGCTTATATCATATGTAAATATATAAATAATAGACATAAAAATAGTTTTTAAATTATCATGTTGGACTATAATAAGTGCTTTTTTTTTTTTTTTTTTTTTTTTTTTGGAGGTACACAACATCTTGCCTGGCTAATCTTTTTGTATTTTTGGTAGAAATGGGGTTTCACCATGTTGGCCAGACTGCTGTCAAACTGCTTACCTCAAGTGATTCACCCGCCTCAGCCTCCCCAAGTGCTGGGTTTATAGGCACGAGCCACCATACCTGGCAATAAGTGCTATTTTTTGAAGTTGAGTACAGTAAGGAGGGTGAAGAGCTGCTAGCAGTTGGAGTTGAGGCTACAAGAGGTTGTAATTTTAAATAAGTTAAAAATTAAGACTTACTAAGAAGGTAACTTTTGAGTAAGGACTTGAAGGAGTTCCAGCTAAACTACATTGAAGAATAAAATAACTACATTTGCAGATGAAAAACTGATATTAATAGACTCTTACTGAAAGTGACTAAATGATGTGTGGAAGAAATTACATACAAAGGAGTGGAATATAAAATGCAATGTTTATAATCAATATTCCTTTCATGTACACATTATACATGTATAAAATTATCTATATAACAGATCACACTCATCTCTCAACAAATACTAAACACCAAGAATAAGTGTACAGAATATAAAGCAATAAAATTGGAGAACAAAAGTAGAAAGAAAATCAAATTAAGAATTACATTTAATTTCTACATAAAAATTGCATTACATTCAGCATCTTCTACTTGCTAAAAAATATATTAATAAAAATTATACTGCTAAATATTCATAGTTTAAGTTTCCATTTTATATGGATATATACAATATTTAGAAAGTAACAGCACGACATATAAAAATATGTAGGTTGCAGATAAAGTAGTACTTACCAGGAAAAGTTATAGCCAAAAAGTATATATTTGAGAAGAAAAAATACTAAAAACTTCTATTCAAGATCTCAACTCAAGAAGTCTTTAAAAGCACAATAGAGTAAAATAAAAGAAAGTAGAAGAGAAAAATAATAATAATGGGAATCATATTTAATAAAATAGAAATCAAAGAATAGTAAAAAGCAAATTAACAAAAAAATGGGTCTTTGAAAACAATAGTTGTCATCAAAATTCTGATAGTATTGAACATAAAAAATATTAGAGAAAATAAAATAATATTAAAAATGAAAAATAAACAATTACAAGTAGAGATTTAAAAACCATAAGAGAATATTGTGAACTAACTTAAGCCAAGAAATTTGAAAACAGACAGACTGGGCAAGTTCCTGGAAAAAATATAATTGAAATTGCCTTTGCAAAGATTGTGACAGTGAAAGAAGTCTAGCATAGCTGACTCCATTTGATTCTAACCTCACAAGCTGGCTGTCCTCACTCATTCTTAAGTATAGGCTAAGCTAACCATGGGAAGAATTTAGTTCATAGCTCGGCTTTGAAGGAAGGAAGACAACAGTCCCTCCCTAAAACTAACCCTCTCCTTCCTCAAGGACCAAAACTTCCTTTGTAAAACTAACGAAAGCCCACAAGATTAGGACTGGCGGGAGCTGAATTCTGCTAAGATGTAGACACAGTTTGACTTTCTGTGATCATTTATTGCACCAGAAGTCACAAGATTTGCAACTTCCCCAATTGTTCCTATAGGTATATCATTATTTAGAATCTAAGGCTGGTCTTTGAGATGTTTTTTTCAGACTTTTGCATCCTGGCAAATGACTGACTCCACCTGGACCTGTGAATCATGACTCAACCAGTCCCATGGCTCCCATCCAGAGGCTGACAGTGCACAAGGATCATTTTTCCACACACATATGATTTAACTTTTAACCAGTCTGCGGCACCCATTCCTTAGCCCCTCTGCCCACCAAAGTATCCTTGAAAAACCTAACCTCTAAGCCTTTGCGGAGATGGAGTTGAGTAATAACTCCTGTCCTCCCACTTGGCTGCCTCATGATAATTAAACTCTACTACAATAACACTGTCTCAAGTGCATTGGGTTTATCTGCACAGTGGACAAGAAGAACCCATCAGGCAATTACATAATTTACTTAAACTGACTAAAACTAAATATACTACTTAAATAGATCTATAACCATTTAAGATATTGAATCAGAAGTCATAAAATTGACCTACAGAAAAAAAACACCATGCACAGATAGTTTCACAAAAAACTTTTACTACACCTTCAGACAACTGAGATCCCCTATCTTATACAAAATGTTCCAGGGAGTAGAATTCTTTATAAAGCTCATGTAACCTCAATGCAATAACTTTATAAAACCTTGACCTTCACATTGTTGAGGTGCAGAGAATGATACCCCAACATACAGTGCTTTGGCACACTGACCACTCCTAATTAAAAGAAATCAGGCCTTAGAAGCGGCCTAATTTTCTAAGCATCTCTTGTTTTTTCCCACCCACCTACAAGTACAAGGAGGGACTGTCTCTGGAATTTTGTCTGACGAAAGAAACTTCTTTCCAAAAGATAAGCAATTGTCTTACTGAATAACCAGAAAAAAATTAACCACTGGAGAAGAGACTAACAGTCACCGCCATACCCAGAGAAACTTTTCATCTGTTCCAGGGAGTAACTCCAAGAGATTATCTAGGGAACTCTATCTGCATAATAAGACAACCTTTGTTCACAGGCCCCTCATTTTTCTGCCACCTCCCTCAGAGATGAGAGGAACTTTGCTCCAGGCAAGTGTCCTTTTGGTTTATTTATTTCCCCTGAAAGTTATTCACTATTTCATCACAATTGTCTACACCTCCCATTTCTCTTCTGCCCTGGGAAGAAGGTATTTGAGCCTCAACCATCTGGCCCCTCTTTGAATTTTACATCTGTGGGGATTCTCATGTTCATGTATACATAAATAAATTTGTAAGCCTTTTTTTATTGATCTGATGTTTCCGTGATAGTGTTGAAGTCTGATGACAAGCCAGGTCTTACAGCTGGGCTCTTCAGAAAACCAGGTTTCTACATCCAAAGACTGCTTTTCTTTTAGCTACCAGATTGGATTGTGAATAAAAATAATTCTTGTCCTCTTATTTTACATTCATAATGAGAAATTGCAAGTTCTTTCTTGATAATCTGTGCTATAGATTTCTACTCTGTGTCCTCAACTCTGTTGATATTTAAGGAAAATTCTGTTTTCCATAGATTCTTTGAGATGCTGTTGGACCAACTTCAGCACGTTTGAGGTTATCTGAAATAGAGATCATTGTAAAACTGTCTTTTTTTTTCTTTTAAATTACAAGTACACTGGGGTTAATTGTATTGCTGGAAAAACATCAAGAATGACAGTCTCGTATTTAAGGCACCAGTCATTGTTTCCATTTTTAAAAAATTCTTCCCTTGGATTAATATTTTCTACTGAAAAGAAGTGAAATCTCAGTTCCACTAGGATAAAAGAAACGAATTGCCAGTGTCTGTCAGTGCCCCCACTGCTCCTCATCATACCAGCATTGACACTGGTAACTGAGGAAAGGGACTGCTCAGTTTCTAATGTGATCTATTCAAAAAGCCACATATAAAAAGGCATTGAGGGCTCACTGTCCAGAGAATTCCATTTGTAAATGCTCCACAATGTATGGGCAAAAGTTTAAGGACTACTGCCTAATGTACCAGGAGTCCCGTGTTCTGTGAAAATCTGTTCATTCCAAATCTGTTAAGCATTTCCCAACATCTAGACAATGGTTTCACTGTTGAGGGTGCATGTGGCAGAATCTGTCTCTCTCTGCACCTGTCTTCTGTTACCATCCCTGGACAGTGACAGATTTTAAACCAGCCACCAGAATTATTTTCAAGTTAAAAATTTCTTAATTTCTGTAAATTCATGACTTGTCTTACTGAACTACAACCTGGCTTGTAGACTTCCAGCATCTACACTGCTGCTCTTCACCATTGGAATTCACTGTGGTATTCATAGTATTGGCTTCAGTCAGAGCCACAGGGAATAAAAGGATATCAGCATGTAGTTCTCAGCTACATCATGGTATATAGATGCTGTTATTCAGGTGAACTTGCTCATGGGTGGACTAACACCTGGTTTGGTACAGAGACTGAGAAGTTTTTCATTCTGGTGTCAAAGTTTTGTTACATTATGGGTGTGAAAGGCATTTGATATATTTTTCTTAACTATGGGGTTTATTTTTCTAAATATGAGTTGATTGTTCATCGATTCAGGGTACTCTTAAAAGTTTTCCCATTGTGAACCTTAAAGGATCAGGGAAGTAAGTTCATTGACTAAATTCTCTGTTGGGAGAACAAAACTTTTCTCCCCTGACACTTTATTATCTTTGATTTTTCAAAGGGCCTTGATTGGTGGTTGTGTCTCATTTAGAATTTATGAGACTTTGCTACGTAGTTGGCATTTATAAAATCTGAAGTATCATAAATAAAGTTATTTAATTATAAAAAAAAGAAGAAGTCTACTCATTCTGTGTTTACTATTACAGTTACATAAAATCTCATTATGTAATCTACTTCATTTGAAATTTGGAAGGAAAGCCTAAGCACCTCAATGGTTTAGTACCCTCCCTCCTCTGTTAATGCTCACCCACTGACTCTAGGACCCTGCAACTAACTTTGAAAGCCACTAGAATTGATTAAAATTACTTTTAAATGGATTATATTGTGGTTTCTTCATAACTGATAACTTTCCTTGGACATACCCAAGACTATCATAAAGGCATTATAACAAACTTTTTCTTTACAAAGTCGATTATTATTTTGCATGTATTCTTCTAGTGTTTACAAATTAATTTAATTTTATAAATATACCACAAAGCCTTTTGACTGTAAAGTGTTTCTTCAGATTAATAGAGGTTTGTATAAGTTTTTATATAACTAATTTACTTATTAAGATCATTTTCTTAAAATCCAAAAGCCTAAGGGAATCGAAGCACAGATGTGGCAGCAGATGTAATGAATTGGACAAATATTTTAAGCCCACCTATGTTCACCAGGTAATCAGAATGACAGTAACAGCAAAATGCCTCACATCTCACAGTAGAGCCTACAGAATTTTTCTTTAGACTAACTTCAATCAAAGCCTCACTACAAAGTTCATTCTCTCGTCCAGTTTTCTAAATATAGAGATGGAAAAAAAAATATGTCATTAGATGATTAAATTTCTGTGATATTTGTCTCTTGAAAAGTAAGTTTGAGAAAGTCCTAGCCAGAGCAATCAGGCAAGAGGAAGAAATAAAAGGCATCCAAATAGGAAAATAAGTCATTATCTCTCTTCACTGATTATATGATTCCATATCTAGAAAACTCTAAAGACTCTACTAAGAAGCACCTGGAACTGATAAACAACTTCATGAAAGTTTCAGGATACAAAATCAATGTACAAAAATCAGTAGCATTTCCATGCTGACAATAGTAATAATAATAACCAAGCTGAGAAACAAATCAAGAACTCAGTCCCCTTTACAATAACCACACACACATAAATAAAATACCTAGGACTACATCTAACCAACGTGGTGAAAGATCTCTTCAAGGAAAACTACAAAACACTGCTGAAGAAAATTATAGATGGCACAAATAAACGGAAAAACATTCCTGCTCATGAACTGGAAAAATCAATATTGTCAAAATGGCCATACTGCCCAAAGAAATATACAGATTCAATACTATGCCCATCAAACTACCAACATCATTTTTCATATAATTAGAAAAAACTATCCTAAAATTCATACAGAACCAAAAAAGAGTCTGAACAGCCAATGGAATCCTAAACAAAAAGAACAACGCCAGAGGCATCACATTACCCGACCTCAGACTATACCATAAAGCTACAGTACCAAAACAGCATGTTAATGGTTTAAGAACAGACACATAGACTACTGGAACAGAATAGAGAACTCAGAAATAAAGCCACACACCTACAGCCATCTGATCTTTGACAAAGTCAGCAAAAACAAGCAATGGAGAAAGGGCTTCCTATTCAATAAATAGTGCTGGCATAGCTGGCTAGCTATATGCAGAAGAATGAACATAGACCCCTACCTTTCACCATACACAAAAATTAACTAAAGATGAATTAAAGATTTAAATGTAAGACCTCAAATTAGATAAAAATTCTAAAAGAAAACTGAGGAAACACCATTTTAATCATTGGCCTTGTGTAAGAATTTATGATTAAGTCCTCAAAAGTAATTGCAACAAAAACAAAAATAGACAAGAGGGACCTAATTAGACTAAAGAGCTTCTGCACAGCAAAAGAAACTACCAACAGAGTAAACAGACAACTTACAGAATAGGAGAAAATATTCACAAACTATGCATCCAACAAAGGTTTAATATCCTGAATCTGTAAGGAACTTAATTCAACAAACAAAAAACCAATAATCCCATTAAGAAACAGACAAAAGACATGAACAAGCACTTCTCAAAAGAAGACATACAAGTGGCCAACAAACATATGAAACATGCTCAATATCACTAATGATCAGAGAAATGCAAATCAAAACCACAATGGGATGCCATCTCACACTAGTCAGAATGGCTATTTTTAAAATGTCAAAAAGCAATAGATGTTGGCAAGGCTGTGGAGAAAAGGGAATGCTTATACACTGTTTATGGTGCAAATCAGTTTAGCAGTTTGGAGATTTCTCAAAGATCTTAAAACAGAACCACCATTCGACCCAGCAATCCCATTACTGAGTATATATCCAAAAGAAAATAAATTATTATACCAAAAAGATACCTGCACTCATATGCTCATTGCAGAGCTATTTAAAATAGCAAAGACACAGGATCAACATAGATGCCCATCAATAGTGGACTGGATAAAGACAATGTGGTATATATACACCATGGAATACTATGCAGCCATGAAAAAGAATGAAATCATGCCCTTTGCAGTAACATGGATGGAGCTGAAGGCCATTATCCTAAGCAAATTAATACAGGAGCAGAAAACAAAATACCCCATGTTCTCACTTACACATGAAAGCTGCACATTGGATAATCATGGGCATAAAGATGGCAACAATAGACATTAGAGACTACTGTAAGGAGGTAAGGAGTAGGGCAAGGGTTGAAAACTAACTATTGGATACTATGCTCAGTTCCTGGGTGACAGGATCCATCATACCTCACACCTCAGCATCACACAATATACTCAGGTAACAGACCTGCATATGTACCACCTGAATCTAAAATACAAATTGAAAATATTTTTTTAAACAAGAAGCTAAAACTAAAGTGCAGAACTAAAGGGAAGAAACACCTATAGTATGTAAGCTGTGAGAAGCCCTGAAATTCAATTTAGAAATATATAGTGGTGATATCATGAAATGAATTGTCAAAATGGAATATAGGGTTCCAAAAAGAATCCATTGAGTTCACATAACATATGGCTTCCATTATTTTTTATTTATTTATTTATTTATTTTTGAGTCGGCGTCTCACTCTGTTGCCCAGGCTGGAGTGCAATGGCATGATCTCGGCTCACTGCAACCTCTGCTTCCTGGGTTCAAGTGATTCTCCTGTCTCAGCCTCCTGAGTAGATGAGACTACAGGTGCCCGCCACCACACCCAGCTAATTTTTATATTTTTAATAGAGACGGGGTTTCACCATGTTGGCCAGGATTGTCTCAATCTCTTGACCTCGTGATCCACACGCCTCGGCCTTCCAAAGTGCTGGGATTACAGGCGTGAGCCACCACACCCGGCCACATGGCTTCCATTATTGCTAGGTCTCTTCACCAGATCAGAAAGCAAAGTGAAAACAACATCTCACTTCAAACCTGTTAATTTGTATATGTGCTCTTCTTAAATAATTAAATATATTAAACATTTGTAAATATTAATATCTAATAGAAGACTTTTGTTAACCTAAAAAAAATTCTCAAAAAAAGTAAGTTTGATATAATAGAAATTCAAAATTTGGGCAAATTATTTAAGACAGGTAAATAACATGTAAAAAAAATTTAAGCACTGAAGTTGCTGTTCATGTAGAAAACCAACAACAAAAAAGCAAGGTATCTTAAATCTCAAAATCTAAAATACACACACACGCAGATAGATGGTGATTAGTTAGATGACAGCTAGCCAGCTAGCTAGCTAGACAGATAGATAGATGATAGATACATAGATAAATATCCCTGGTGTAAAGTGTGTTAATCAGCCCCAAATCCTAATATCGAAAGTGGAATGAAGCAGAACACTCAAGAAAATAAAGGATAAAATTATTGATAGGATGTTATGAACTAGTAGTAACACAAGCTATGAGAAAACCAATTATTTCTTATAAATAAATTAAAACCACAATAAGATACCACTACTCATCCCCTAGAATATCTAGAATTAGAAAGACAGACAATACCAAGTGTTTGCAAGGATATGGATAAACTACGCTATACATTGCTAATGGGAATATAAAATGACACTGCCATTATGAAAAATAATTTGGCAGTTCTTGAAAAAGTTAAACACAAACTTACCATATAACCTAGCAATTTCCCATCTAGGAATCTACCAAAGACAAAAGAATACACCTGTCTAAACCAGGACATTTATACAAATGTTTACAGCAACAGTTTACATATTTAAAAACTGGAAATAACCCAATTGTCCACCAACTGGGGGAATGAACTCTTTTAAACGTGATATATGTGTATAATGGAATATTATTCAGCAATAAAAAGGAATGAACTACTGATACAGGCTACAACATGGATGAACCTCAAAAACATTACGGTAAGAGAAAGAAACTAGACATGAAAGATAACATATTATAAGATTCAACTTATATGAAATGTCCAGAAAGGGCAAATTTATACAGACAGAAAGCAAATCAGTTTTGGGCTGGGGCTGGAACTGATGATCTTTTCATGATGATGGGAATGTTCTAAAACTAGATTGTGGTGATAGTTTCACAACTTTATAAATTTACTAAAAATTGTTGAATGGTACACTTATAATGGATAAAATTTATAATATGTAAATTAATCCTCTATAAATCTTTTTAAAAGTGCTGTGAGCTGGCCAGGCACAGTGGCTCATGCCTGTAATCCCAGCACTTTGGGAGGCTGAGGCAGGAGGATTGTTTGAGCCCAGGAGTTTGAGACTAGCCCAGGCAACCTAGTGAGATGTCGTCTCTACAAAAAATTTAAAAATTAGCCAGGTGTGGCGGTGTGTGCCTGTAATCCCAGTTATTCAGGGAGTTGAGGTGGGAGGATTGCTTGAGCCTGAGAGGTCAAGGCTGCAGTGAGCTGTGATCATTCCATTGCACTCCAGCCTGGATGACAGAGTAACATCCTATCTCAAAAAAATGGAATAAAAATAAATGCTGTGAGCTGTGTAAGGCCAGGTATGGTGGCTCACGCCTGTAATCCCAGCAGTTTGGGAGGCCAAGGTAAGAGGATCACTTAAGGGCAAGAGTTTCAGATCAGCCTGAAAAACATAGTGAGACTCCATTTATACAAAATAAATAAATAAATAAATATGATTAGCCAGGCATGGTGGTTGAGGCAGGAGGATCCCTTCAGCCCAGGAGCTCAAGGTTGCAATGAGCTATGATCATGCCAATGTACTCCAGTCTAGGTGACAGAACAAGACCCTATCTAGAAAAAAAATTTAAAAAGCTGTGTAAACTTTCATTTTCTTTACTTTAACTGAGAGTAAATGACAAAAATATTTTCCAAAACCCTGCAATTCCTGCCAATATTACAAAATGGAAACTATATTTATAATTTATAATTTTCAAATTAAGGCTTAAGCAACTGTTAACCAGTTTTCAAAATTTCCCTCGCATTAGCACTTAAAACTCTAAAGTCGTATTATAATGAAGGCAAGAAACATATTTGGCAATAACCAATTATTTGAATAGATAAAGCATAAAAGAAGACTTGTCAAATCAACCTCATAAGAAGTTTTAGCAAACATGGTTCTACGGAGATAGAAGACATTGTATACTAACTTCATTATGCTATAAATCTTGCAGCTGTTCTAATCATAAACTGGTACAGTTCTCTTAGATCTGTAAGTCTTCTCAATGACATTTCTCTCTTAAATAATTTAATAATGATGTTTATGGCAACAATTTGAGCACTTATAATATGCCATTACTATGCTAACCATTCACATTTAACATTTAATCCTTACATAAATCTTTTTATATATTCATTGTTCGCTCCATTTTACAGATACAGAAAGTGAGGTTCAGAGAAATTGAGTAAAAGCACAAGGTTACTCAGCCAGTAAATTACTTATCTGCAAGTTGAATTAGTGGCCAATATACTTAACCACAGAACTATGTTTTCTACCTTTCAAAAAAGCAATACTGTACCTTTGCTTGAAAAAGGAGCTGTACCCCCAGAAATGTCACTGTAGGTTTCTAGTTACAAAGCAAGAATGCCCACCTGTGCTGGAGTTAATTCTGCTGTCACTTTTGGAGTAAAGTGTAAGAGTCATGAGCAGCAGGTGAAAATAAAGTTGATCCAGGCAACTTTTATATTACTTAGAACTACTTTCACCCTAGAGTCCTTGTAAATCTGAAAAGAACACATTTTAAATTATTATTTAATTTAAAGCTAAGAATTCCTTGGCTATCAGTGAGAAGAGAAAATGAGAGAAGGAAAATGTTTACCATTTGTACTGACCATTTGGTTTTAGCCAGAAGATATGCTACACTCTTCATGTATATATTTTATTTCATTTATCCTCAAAACCAACTCCTTAAAGTATTAGTATCTTCAATTTGCATATTAAAAACTACAGACTTCTGAGAGGTAAAGTGAATTGCCCCAAATCACACAGTTAATAAGTGGCAAAGCCAGGACCTAATCCAGAAGCTCATGTTTTCACTATACCATGCTCACAGTCTACTCTTCTACTATTTATTTCAGAATTGCTTTTCTCCAATTCAAAAATGGCCTTGTCTCATGCCTTTTATCAAACAATAAGTATTCCCTAAAGCCCAATCATGGACTTCCCATTCATTCATTCATTCATTCATTCATTTATTCCCATTTTCTGAGCCCTTTTATGTGCCAGTCAGAGCTAGAGATAAATGGTGAATTAGAGGAAGCTCCTTCCTTTAAAGACGTGGCAGTCTGGTCGTATATAATTTTAAAAATTAAAATGTGATTTTAAAATGATAGCATTAAGCTCAAGACACAATGCAAACATAGAGAAGGGAGTACCTAAGTTATTTCTCCAGTTCTTCCAATGTATAATACCTTCAGGATTAAATATATATTTCTTGGCTCACCTTTAAAGCCTTTAATTCCTCTGGTCACATTTATACTCAATTCAATATTAATTGAGCACCCGTTGTGGGTATTAAAAGGCTGTAGGCCATAATGGAAAGAGGATAGACATGCAATCAGATAGGTATGAATTTATCCCATTCTCTCTCGCTTACTAGCTATGTAAACTTGAGCAAGCAGCTTTACCTCCTTTAGCCACGATGGGATTTTTTAAATCAATTTTATTGAGGTATAATTTACATAAAATAAGATGCTTCCATTTTAGGTTTACAGTTTGATGCATTTTGACAAATGTCTATACTCATGTAACTAACACAACCATCAAGATATAGAGCATTTCCATAACTCCAAGAGTTGCACAGAAATATTTATAGCTTTTTCATAGCAGCCTCAAACTGGACCCCAAATGTCCATTAGTAAATGAATGGATTTAAAAAAAAAAAAAAAAGTTCCTTTGTGCCACTTCCCAACCCATCTGTCCTCCCACCCCTGGACTCCAAACCTTAGGCAACTACTCTCTGCTTTCTGTCAAGACATACTAGACTTTTAAGTAGAATTTCATATAAATGGAATCATATAGTATGTACTCTTTCATATCTGGCTTATTTTGTTCAGCATAATGTCTTTGAGATTGATTTATGTTGTTGCATGTTGTATAGTTTAATGTATTTCATTCCTTTTTATTGTTGGATAATATTCCATTATATGGATATACCAAAACTGGTTTATCTGTTCACCTAGCCATGGATATTTGGGATTCAGTCTGGGGCTACTACAAATAATGCTGCTACAAACATTCTTATACAATGCTTTGTGTGATCAAATATTTTCATTTCCTTTAGGTAAATATATGCAAGTGGTTAAAATAAATAAGTTTAACTTTTTTAAAAAACTACCAAACTGTTTCAAAGTGGTTGTACCATTCTACATTCCCACCAGAAATGTATGAGTTCCTGCCAACATTTCGTATAAGCTTTTTAAATTTTAAGCTATCTAAATTTGTCTAGTAGTATCTCACTGTGGCTTTAATTTGCATTTTCTTAATGTCTAAAGATGGTGAACACATTGTAAGTGCTTACTTGCCATTAGAATATCTTGTTTTCAAAACACTTTTTCCATTATTAGGTGGTTTGTCTTCTTATTCTACAGTTGTAAGACTTCTTTATAATACAAGTCATTTGTCACATGTATGCATCACAAATATTTCCTCCCACTCTCTGGCTTCCCTTTTCATTTTCTTGATGGTGTCTTTTAAAAGGCAGACGTTTTTAACTTTGATAAGGTTCATTTTTTCCTCTTTCCTTTTTTTCATGCATTGGGGGCCCTGAAAAATCTTTGCTCATTCTGTGGTTGCAAGAATTTTCTCCTATGTTTTCTTCTGGAGGTTTTATATTTTCAGTTCTTGTGCTTAGGTCTGTGATCCATTTTGAGTTATTTTTCAACATGATATGCCCAAAGTTCACTTTTTTCACATTCTAGTCCTACTAGTGCTAGAATTCAATGTTCTAGCATCACTTGTTGAAAAGACTACCATCTTCCCCATTAAAGTATTTTGCCACTTTTGTCAAAAATCAATTCACCCTATACACTGAATCTATTTTTGGCCTCTCTACCCTGTTCCATTGATCTATATATGTATCCTATGTGAATATCACATTTTCTGGATTATTTTAGTTTTATAATAAGTCTCAAAATTTGTACTTGTCCAACTTCTTTTTCAAAACTGCTTTCATTATTCTAGGCTTTTGGCATTTATAGAAATTTAAGAATCAATTTGTCAATTTTTTAAAAAGCAGAGATTTTGGTTGAGATTGCATAGAATTTATAGAGCAATTTGGGGAGAACTAGCATCTTAACAATACTGAATTTTCCAAGCAATGAACAAAAAACATCTTTCTATTTATTCAGGTCTTATTCTTCTGATAGCAAAGTTTTATAGTTTTCAGTGAATAGGTCTTGATTTTGTTAAATCTATCCCTAAATATTTCATATTTTGATGTGTGGTAAATTGTACTGTATTTTTTATTTTAATTTTTGTTATCACTAGTATATAAAACAATTGATTTCTACATATTGATCTTGTATCTTGTGATGATTCTAAACTCACAAGTTTTATGAGCATTTTTGTAGATTCCATAGGATTTTCTACAAAACTAATTACGTGAGCTATGCATTAAACAGTTTTACCTCTTTCTTTACAATCTGTATGTTTTTTATTTCTTTTTCTTCCCTTACTACACTGGCTAGGTTCTCTAGCCAGTGATGAGAAGTGATGAGAGTGGTTATCCTTGTCTTAGGGGAAAAGCATTCAATATTTCATGATTAAGTATAAATGTAAGCTGTGGGTAGAGGGGTTGAGATAAAACTCATATAAAATGAAATTCATCATTTTAATCATTTTAAAGTATACAATTTTGTGATTTTTAGTATATTCACAATATTGAGCAACCGTTACCACTATGTAATTCCAAATCCCAGAACATTTTTATCAACCCCATACTCATTAAGCAGTCACTCTCCATTTCCCTGCACCCTTAGCCTCTGGCAAACACTAATCTACTTTCTGTCTCTATAGATTTGCCTACAGTAGACATTTCAGTTGAAATCATACAAAATGTGAGTGGCATTTAGTGACTGGTACTTTCGCTTAGCATAATGTTTTCAAGTTTTAGCCATATTGTAGCATGTATCAGCACTTCATTCCTTTTTATAGCCAAATAGTACTCCACTGTGAATATACCACATTTTCTTCATTCATCAGTTGATGGACATTTGGGTTTTTTCCACTTTTTAGCTACTATGAATATTGCTGCTATGAACATTAGTTTACACATCTTTGTGTAAATATATATTTTCAATTCTGTTGGGTATATACCATAAAGTAGAATTACAGGATCATGTGGTAACTCTATATTTAATTTTTTGAGAAACTGCCACATAGTTTTTCACAGCAGTTACATTTTACATTCCCTCCAGCAATGTATCAGGGTTTCAATTTTTACCATGCTTGCCAACAATTATTATTTTCCACTTGTTTTTATCGTAGCCATCCAAGTGGGTGTGAAGTGATATCACTTTGTGCTTCTGATTCACATTTCCATAATGACTAATGATGTTGGACATCTTTCCATGTGCCTATTGGTCATTTGTATATCTTTTTAGGAAAAATGTCTTTTCAAATATTGGCCAGTTTTTAATTGGGCTGTCTTTTTTATGTTAATCCATAGAATTCTTTACATATTCTGAATAATAGACCCTTATCAGATGCACGATTTGCAAGCATTTTCTCCCATTGTGTGGGCTGTCTTTTAACTTCCCTTTGAAGCACAAATGCTGAAGTCCAATTTATCTCTTCTTTCTTTTCCTGCTTGTGTTTTTGGTGTCATAGTTAAGAAATCATTGCCTTATCCAAAGTCATAAAGATTGTCTTAGTCAATCTGGGCTGCTACAACAGAATGCCATAGACTGGGTGGCTTAAACAACAAACATTTATTTCTCAAAGTTCTGGAGGTTGGAAGTCTGAGATCAGAGTACCAGCATGGTCAGGTTCTGATGAGAGCCCTCTTTAGGGTTGCAGATGCTGACTTCTCATTACATATTCATATGGCAGAAAGAGGGCAAGAGAGTCCCCGTGGTCCCATTCACGAGGAGTCTGTCTTCATGGCCTAATTAACTCTCAGAGGCCCCACCTCCTAATACCATCACTTTGGGGGTTAGGATTTTAAAATGTGAATTTTGTGGGATACGCTAACATTCAGTCCATTGCAAAGATCTGTATCTATGTTTCCTTCTAAGAGTTTTACAGTTTTAGCTCTTACATTTAGGTCTCTAATCCACTTAGAGTTAATTTTGTTATATAATGTGGAGTAGGGACCCAAATTCATTATTTTTCACAGAGCTAGCTATATGTCCTGGCACCATTTATTGAAAACACTTTTCTTTCCCCTTTGAATGGGCCTTGGCATTGTTGTTGAAAATCAAGTGACCACAGATGTATGATTTTATTTCTGGACTCTCAATTCTATTCCATTGATTTATGTGTCTATCTTTATGCTAGTGCCACACTGTCTTGATTACTATAGCCTTGTAATAACTTTTGAAATTAGGAAGTGTGAGTGCTCCAAATTTGTTCTTTCTTTTCAAGATTGTTTTAGCTACTTGAGACCCCCTCATAATTTCGTATGAATTTTAGAATCAGCTTTTTCACTTCTACAAAAACAGCTATTGGTATTTTGACAGGGATTTATTGAATCTGTATATCAATATAGGAAGTATTACCATCTTAACCATATTAAGTCTTCCAACCCAGTAACATAAAATGCTTGTTCATTTAGGTCTTTTTCATTTAGTTGAGCAAAGTTTTATAGTTTTAGTCTTACACTTCCCTGGTTAAATTTATTCCTAAGTATTCTATTCTTTTTGATGGTATTGTAAATGAACAATTTTGGATTGCTCATGACTGATGTAAAACTAGCTTTTGTGCATTGCTTTGCTTTTGTATTCTATAATCTTTCTGAGCTTGTTTATTAGCTCTACTCATTTTTTTTTGTAGATTATTTAGAGTCTTCTAAATACAAGATCATGTAATCTGGGAATATATTTTTATTCCTTCCTTTCTAATTTTTTTTGGAAAGAATTTTCCTATTTTTCCCTAGCTAGAATTTCCAGTATAATGTTTAATAGGAGTGTCAAGAGCAAACATCCTCATCTTATTATCAATCTTAGGAGGAAAGCTTTCCATCTCTCACTATTAAGTGTGAGGTTAACTGTGGGTTTTTTATAGATTCCCTTTTGCAGGCTGAGGAAGTTTCTTTTTAGTCCTAGTTTTTTGAGTGTATGTATTATGAAAGTGTGTTAGATTTTGTCAAATGCTTTTTCTGATTGAGACAATCATTTAAATTTTTTAAATTCATTTTATAAATATAGTATATTATATTCATTGGTTTTCACATTTTAAACCATCTTTGCATTCTTGGAATAAATCTCAATCCCTCATAGTGTAAATTCTTTTAATGTGCTCCTAGTTTTTTTTTTTTTTTTTAGATTTTTAGTGTTTTGCTTTTGTTGCCCAGGCTGGAGTGCAATGGCGCAATCTTGGCTCAATGAAACTTCTGCCTCCCAGGTACAAGCGATTCTCCTCTCTCAGCCTCCCAAGTAGCTTGGATTATAGGCATGCACCACCATGCCTGGCTAATCTTTTTGTATTTAATAGAGACAGGGATTCACCATGTTTACTGTGTTTGGCTTTGGTATCAGAGTAATACGAACCTCATAGAATTAATTAGACAGTATTCTCCCCTCCTCAATTTTTTGGAATAATTTGAGAAAGATTGCTCTTAATTCTTTAAACATTCGGTAGAATTCACCATTGAAGCCATCTGGTGCTAGGCTTTTTGTGGTTGGAGGTTTTTTTCATTATTATGTCAATATCTTTACTTGTTATCAATATATCCAAATATTTCTTTTTTATTTATTCTGTTTTGGCAAATTATGTGTTTCTAAAAATTTGCCCATTTCAACTACGTTGTCTAATTTGTTTGGCATACAATTGCTTATAGTATTTTCTTATAATCCTTTTTATTTCTGTAAGATCAGTGTAAAGTTCACACTTCCAATCCTGATTTTAGTTATTTGAATCATCTCTCTTTTTTTTATAGTCTAGCTAAAAGTTTGTCAATTTTGTTGATCACTTTGAAAAAACAGTTTTGGTTTCATTGATTCTCTCTGTTGCATTTCCATTTTCTGTTCTGTTTATCACCACTCTAATCGTTATTATTTCCTTCCCTGCTTGCCTTGGGTTTAGTTCATTCTTCTTTTTCTAGTTTGT
Source organism: Macaca mulatta (assembly GCF_049350105.2). Taxonomy (NCBI): domain Eukaryota; kingdom Metazoa; phylum Chordata; class Mammalia; order Primates; family Cercopithecidae; genus Macaca; species Macaca mulatta. The sequence continues at coordinate 86,155,671 of NC_133419.1, forward strand.
AAGGTGGAAGATTGGGTCATTGATTTGAGATCATTCTTCTTTCTTTTTTGTTTGTTTGCTTGTTTGTTTGTTTGTATTTTGAGATGGAGTCTCGCTCTGTCACCCAGGCTCAAGTGCAATGGTGATCTCAGCTCACTGCAACCTCCACCTCCCAGGTTTGAGCAATTCTCCTGCCTCAGCCTCCTGAGTAGCTGGGATTACAGGTACCCACCACCACACCCAGTTAATTTTAGTATTTTGAGTAGAGATGAGGTTTTGCCATGTTGGCCAGGCTGGCCTCGAAATCCTAACCTCAGGTGATTCACCCTCCTCAGCTTCTCAAAGTGCTGGGATTACAGGCATGAGCCACCACACCTGGCCTCTTCTTTCTTAATGTAAGTATTTATAGCTATATGTTTCCCTCTGAGCACTGCTTTAACTGCGTAAGTTTGGTATATTGTTCTGTTTTTTCTTTATTCATCTTAAAGTATTTTCTAATTTCACTTGTAAATTCTTCTTTAAAACACTGGTAATTTAAAAGGGTATTGTTTAATTTCAACATATTTGTGATTTTTCCACATTTCCTTCCGTTATTGATTTTCAATTTCATTTCATTGTGGCTGAAGACCATACTTTGTATGATTTCGGCCTTTCAAACATGTGAAAAAATGCTCATTATCATTAATCCTCAGAGAAATGGAAATTAAAACCACAATGAGCTACCATCTTACGTGAGTCAGAATGGCTATTACCAAAAAGTCAAAAAACAACAGATGCTGGTGAAGCTGCAGAGAAAAGGGGAAGCTTATATGCTGTTGGTGGGAATGCTTATACACTGTTGGTAAATTAGTTCAGCCATTGTGGAAAGCACTTTAGAGATTTCTCAAAGAACTCAGAAGCACATTTGGCCCAACAATCCCATTACTGGGTATATACCCAAAGGAAAATAGATCATTATACCAAAAAGATACATGCACTTACGTTCATCACCACACACTCACAATAACAAAGACATGGAATCAACCTAGATGCCCATCAATGGTTGATTGGATAAAGAAAATGTGGTATATACACACAATGGAGAACTATGCAGCCATTAAAAAATAATAAAATCATGTCCTTTGCAGCAACATAGATGGAGCTGGAGACCATCATCCTAAGCAAATTAACTCAGACACAGAAAACCAAATACTGCATGTACTCACTTACAAGTGGGAGCTGAACATTGAGCACAGATGGACATAAACAAAGGGACAACAGGCACTGCAAACTACCAGAGGGAAGAGGGGGAGGCACGAAGTGGGGCATGGGTTGAAAAACTACCTAGTAGTTCCTATCCTCACTACCTGGTACAACATAGTCATGTAACAAACCTACATACGTGCCTCCTGTATCTAAAATGAAAGTTAAAATGTTTTTTAAAAAAATGAATTTTGAAAAACTTGTATCACCCACTGTAAGCTTGATAGCTTTCCTATATATGAGATGGATGATGATATTAATAAATGTGGTTATCTGATATTATATAATGAAATATGTCAACATTTGGAAGATCTGAAAAAAAATTCATTGAGACTTATTTTGTGGTATAATCTATGGTCTATCCTCAAGAATATTTCATATGCACTTGAGAAAAATATGCAATCTGCTGTTATTGGTGGATTGTTCTATAGATGTCTGTTAGGTCCACTTGCTTTACAGTGTTGTTTGGTGTCATTATTTCTAATGAGAAATCAGTGGTTAATCCTATTAGACTCCCTTATACTAATGAGTTGCTTCTCTCTTTCTTCTTTTAAAATTCTCTTTGGCTTTGGCTTTTATCAGTTTGATTATGGTGTGTGGATCTCTTTGAGTTTACTCTATTTGGGGTATGTTGAGCTTCCTGGATGTGTAGGTTAATGGTTTGCATCAAATTTCAGAAGTTTTCAATTATTATTTCTTCAAATACTTCAAATACTTCAAATTTCTTTCTTCAAATACTTCAAATTTCCATTTCTCTCTTTCTCTCCTCTCTTGATACTTCCATTATGTGTATGTTGGTACACTTAATGGTGTCTCACAGATCTCTATGGCACTGTTCACTTTTTTCATTTGTTTCCTCTCTGTTCCTCAAATTGCATAATCTCAGTTGACTTATCTTCCATTCACTGAATTTTTTTCTCCTACCTGTTCAAATGTGCTGTTGAGCCTCTTCAGTAAATCTTTCAATTACTGTACTTTTCAAACCAGAATTCCTGTTTGACTTTTTATAATTTTTAATATTCTTATTAATATTCTTTATTTTGTGAAATATTGCTCTCATGGTTTTCTTTAGTTTTTTTAACATGGTTCGATTTAGTCTTTAAACATATTTAAAACAACCATTTAAAATCTTTGCCTAGTTAATCCAATCTCTAGGCTACCTAAGGACAGTTTATATTGATTGTTTTTTCTTCTGGGCATGGGCCATGCTTTCTTGTTTCTTTGCATGTCTTATAAATTTTTGTTTAAAATTGGTCACTTAAAATATAATATGGCAACTTGTGAAATGAGATTTTCTCACCCTTCCCAAGGATTTGTTGTTTCAGGATGTTCAGTTGTTTTTGTTTATTTGTTTAGTAATCTTTTTTGAACTAATTTTGTAAAGTTTTTTGTATTCTTTTTCATGTGTGGCCTCTGAAGTTTCTTTTTCCTTTGCTTAGTGATCAGTTGATGATTAGACAGAGATTTCCTTAATCATTAGAAACCAAAAATCCTCATGTCTTTGTAGAAGAACTCTTGTGTATGCTAGGATACACCTTCAACACTCATGCAAGCAGTTACAACTCTGCCTTAGCCTTCATATTCTGATTCTGCAGAGGCTCAAAGTCAGCCAACAGGGACTTTGAACTTTGCTCAGATTAAACTTACTCAGGTTTCCTGGGCATGTGCACAGTCATCCATACACATGCATTTGGTCTTCCAATTTCATAAGAAAATGTCAGAACTTTTCAAAGCCTTTATCCCCAAAGTATCTTATTAGCCAGCTTCTTCCCAAGAATTTTAGTTAGCCTCTTGCTCACCTGAACTGTTATCTATTGCATCCAATGAAAGCAACTAAAATATTTGCTTATAAATACTTTTGACTAATGTACCAGTACTGGGTTTACTACTTTAGTACCAGGTAAGTTCTGAGTTAGGTGAGATAAAGGTAAATCTTTTGAGCTGGTCTTTCAAGAAGCTACCATACATATTTATCTGTTTTAATAGATATACTTGTAGCAGAAATGCAGGTTTTTATTTCCAGTGGTAATGCTGATCTGGGAAACATAAGACAGGACCAGAGTAAGTTTTTTTTAATCCATAAAACTCACTGTCCTTACAGAGATTCAGCTTCTTTCTCTTGACAAAGTGCTCTTCTAATCGCTACAAGCTTTTGGTTAATTTCCAAAGTGCTGAAAAAGTTAATTCTGAAAGTTTTGGCCAGTTTTTTATTGGCTTTTATGGAGGGATGAACTTTTAAAAGTCCTTACTCTGCCATTTTTCCAGCTGTAGGTTTTCATAATATTTCTATATTTAGGGTTCATTGAGCTTCTGAGATCTAGCGATTTATAGTTTTCATCACATGGAAAATTATAATAACTATTGAACATTGTTGTTGCAAGAATTATCAATAGTTTACATAAGGAGCCTACAACAAGACCTTGCAGATGGCACTCAATGAAAATTATTATTGGATGTATGCCAGACACACAGTGAGAAAAAGAATCACAAAATTTGCTTTCTGGGAACTCAAAATGTATTTGATTTTTATTTCTTCAAAAAATTCCCACATGTTTTGCTTGTTACAGTTTGTTTTATTTCCTTCCCTTATTTTTCCCAAATACCTGTTTTCCTCCTTGTCCCCTGTGCATTCATCTTTCTTTGCATACCAAGAAGTTTTATCCCATTCAAGTCCCTATTCAAGATTTCCTTCTGGGAAGCCCACCCACAATTTTCTCTGTAAGAAACATGAGATGAATGCAGGAAACTGCACCCATTTGAATCAAATAACTGAGAAATATGCAAAATTCACACATGCACACAACTCAAACATCTACTAGCTTCCTAAGTTCACTGCATGTGTTAGGGACACATTCATCTACATCTGCCATTAAAAGTTTCTGTCTGATTTCAAATAACCTTTGATATAGTTTGGATGTCCTACCCAAAGCTCATGTTAAATTGTAATCCTCAATGTTGGAGGTAGGGACTGCTGGAAGGTATTTGGATCATGGGGGCAGATCCCTCATGAATGACCTGGGCCATCCCCTTGGTGATAAGTAAGCTCTCACTCTGAGTTCACACAAGACCTGATCATTTAAAAGTGTGTGGCATCTCCCTTTCCCCCACACTCTCTCTTGATCCGGCTTTCGCCATGTGACATGCCTGGCCCCGTTTCACCTTCAGCCATGAGTAAAAGCTCCCTGAAGCCTCTCTGAAAGCTGAACTATGTAGGTGTCTTACTTGTACAGCCTGACGAACCATAAACCAATTAAATATCTTTCATTATAAATTACCCAGTCTCTGGTATTTGTTTATAGCAATGCAAGAATGGCCTAATACAACCCTCCTTCCACCACTTCACAATAACTCACAAGCTACAACGTTTATGGCGCCTATTTTTACAAGCAAACTTCAGTTCTTTTTCAAGGTAAAGTGCTATATTTACATATTTATTAAACAAGCAAGGACATTTACCCTCCACAGAGTGAATTAGGAGTACTGGGATGGTCAAAAATAATTCATGGTGACTATAGTAGAATCAAGAGTATAAGGCACTATGACAAGTGTTAATGAGTCAGAGTCCAGTAGTGTAGTGGCCAGTAGCCACTGGTGATAGCAAAGTACCAGTGTGCCAGTATCCCACTCTTTCTGTGGAGAAATCTTGACTGTGCTTTGTGTTTCTTGGTTCCTATTTTCTGAGTCTGATCTCCAGCCCTCCTGCAGTTCCTGCCAACTATCTTATATTCCCCCAATAAATCCAATAAGTCCCTTTTTTATTTAAATTACATAGATTCAGTCTGCTATTTACAGTCAAGAACTCTGACAATTTCAAGAGTCATCTACTTCTAGCCCTAATCTCTAACACATTAGCAATGATCTTGCTAAATCAATTCCAGAAGACTCAAAAGCTAAATTCATGTGTGTTAATAAATCATGTAGATCCTTAAAAATGCTTGAATAACATGACCTCTTTTAAATTTGAAATTGAATCATACTGCTACTATTTACAGAAATTAGAGCTCAAGTCAGTTAGACTAAATTTCTTACCTAGAAATTGACATTTTCAAGAAATTGGGAGATTAATTTTTTAATTTAAAAAAGGTAAAAGCTGATAAAAAAAAAACAGTGCTATTTTCAACTAGCTGGTTTCAAAACGAAATTTTAATGAAACTATTTTGCATAAAATTTGGCAAGAAAATAATGTTAACTACCTCAATTATGAATATTATCAAGCTTCAGAGAATTTAATAACAAATTTTCATATTATTGCACATTTCATGACCTCTTCTCCTTCAAATCATGGTTTTAAAAACACTGATACTCTGACTTTTCTCCCAAATTTAAATTTCTAACCTTGATATCTCCCTGGTACCCCAAATTTCTATATCAAACTACTTACTTAGTATATATCCTGATTTTCTACACTACCCCTCAAATATGCTGCTTTTCTACGCTTCTCCATCTCTGAAAATAAGAAGGCCATAACTCTAGCTGCTCAGGTGAAAAAAAAAAAGAAAAAGACTCCTCCTTGACTCTTCTACTTTTCTTATACCTACCACCCAATCCATTAGCAAACTCCTTGGCTCAGATATAGTTTGGATATTTGTCTCCACCAAACCTCATATGGATATGTGATCCCCAATGTGGGAGGTAGGGCCTAATGGAAGATGTTTGTGTCATGGGGATGAATCCCTCATGAATGGCTTGGTGCCCTTCCTGTGGTAATGAGTTACTGCAAGATCTGATTGTTAAAAAGAGTCTGGGACCCACCCCTTCTCTCTTTTGCTCCCTCTCTCAACATGTGACACGCCAGCTCCTCTTTCCATCTGCCATGACTAAAAGCTTCCTGTGGCCTCACCAGAAGCTGAGCAGATGCGGGTGCCAGGCTTGCAGTCTGCAGAACCGTGAGCCAAATAAACCTCTTTTCTTTATAAATTACCCAGTTTCAGGTATTCCTTTATAGCAACACAAAACAGACTAATACAGGCCTTATCTTCAAAATCTAGAATCTAACCACTCTCACTACTCCCACTTTTGCCATACTCCAATCTAAACTGCAACTATTTCTCACTTGGAATATTACAGAAAACCCCCAACTCTTCTCCTCCATTTTCTCCCTTGCATCCTCTCAGTCAATTCTCAATATATAATGCAGAGATGATCATTTTAAACATAAGTCAGATCCTATTATTATTATTCTCAAAATCTGGATTCCTACCTCATTCACAAAAAAAAAAAAAAAAAAAAAAAATCGTTATAATGGCCAAGAAATTCCATAATCTATCTTCCCACCAAAACTAAGCATTTCCTACTACTGTCTCTCAGTCAAGACTGATTGAGGTCAGGTACAGTTGCTCACACATGTAATCCCAACACTTTGGGAGGCTGAGGCAGGAGGATCACTTGAGCCTGAGAGTTGGAGACTAGCCTGGGAAACATAGGGAGACCCCATCTCTAAGAAAAAAATTAAAAATTATCCAGGCATGGTGGTGTGCACCTGTGGTCCCAGCCACTTGGGAGGTTGAGATGGGAGGATTGCTTGAGCCCAGGAGGTAGAGACTGCAACAAGCCGTGATTGCACCACTGCACTCCAGTCTGCATGACAGAGTGAGATCCTGTCTCAAAAAAAAAAAAAAAAAAAAAAAAAAAAAACGTGACCGAGTACATCACAGTGTGCTCCTGGTATTCCTGGAATAATCTAAGCATACTACTACCTTTGCATTTGCTTTTTCTCTCTCCTTTGCAGATAACCATACTACTCACTCTCTCAGCTCCCTCAAGTCTTTACTCAAATGTCTTCTAAATAGGACTTTAATAACTACTCTATTTAAAACAGCAACTTTTCTCCCACTTCATGGTGCTTCAGATTGCCCTTCCTGGCCCTATTTTTCTCCATACTATACATTTATATATTGCTGATATCTACCATGTAACTATAAATTCCATAAGAGCAGGAATATCTGTCTGACTTTAACATCTAGAACAGCATTTGGCACACTATAGGTGCTCCATAAATATCTGTTCTATTAACAAACAAATAAAGAAAAGCTTAGAAAAATATAATAAATAATTGCATCAATAAGAATACTTTTTCAATGGTAGTTTTACATTTATTGAGAGAGCTGAGATTCACTCAAGAATTCTAAAGGAAAATGTTCAAATATGTAAGAAAAAAACATATCTGAGAAGTCTCCTAGATTAAACACTAGAAACTAAGTCCTACTATTAACAGAGATCCATATTTTTATTCTGTCAAATTTTCATAGTATTGCAAATATTGTATTTTTATATTATCAGCAGTAACCTCAAAAAGGAACAGAACATGTAAACAAGTTAAATTTGCATACTTTAATAGGTCTACCAATTTTAAATGATGTTGTTTTGATTGTTGAATACCAGCAAACTCCAAGAGATTGTCTAGCAATGCAATAGCATAATTAACCTGATGTACTTTCCTGACCTCATAAATCACATTATCTGATCCTCTGAGTTCTTGGCACAAAGACCCTGGAAAGAATGTAAAATTTCTACTGAATTAACTCTAAACTTTTGTAAACCCAAAGATCCTTTTTAAATGGATTTTTTTGAACATAGTACTTTTCACAAATAATCTAATAACTTTGATTTAAAAGAAAAAGCAAAAACAAAACAACTGTTAATATACTTAGCTTGACAAAATTTAAAAGTCAACAATCAGTAGGAAATTAGCTTTTCCCTCATTCACCTAATTATATAATCTTATGTTATAGTCCATGAATTCTGCTAAGTGTTAGGATTAAAAGAGTGAACAAGACAACCAAGTTCTTTCCTTCAAGAAGATGGCATTACAGTTGGGAGGGAACACATCACAAATAACACAAATAAACATAAATATATATGTTGATAAATATAATAAATAAAAATTATCTAGAGTAACAGAGAAAAGAGTAATGGGAGAAGGGTGGCTATTTTAGATGGAAATAAGGAAAGGCTTGAGATGGCAATTGAGCAGGCACATCAACTAGTAAGAAAATGGGCAAAGAATTCCACACAGCAGAGACAGCATGTACAAATGTTCTGAAGCAGAAAGTTTATTCAAGGTAAAGTTCAAGTCCAACATGATTGGAGAGGAGTAGGCAATGGGGGGCGTGTTAGTAGAAGAAGTGGGAGAAGTAGCTAGGATTCAGATTATGTAAGGCCTTAGGGTAATAAGGACTTTGATTTTGCTTAGAAAGTGATAGGAAGCCAGTGAAAGATTTTTAAAATACTGAGGTAAACTAACTTTTGCTTTAAAATATCACTTTGTATGCTATGCAGAGAATAGACTGGCATAAGAGTGAAGACAAATGGATACAGTTAAGAGGCTACTGCAGTAGACCAGATAAGAGACTACAGTGGCTTAGGACAGTATGGCATGATGGAGATAGTAAGAAATGGTAGGATTCTGGACTTAACTGGGAATTTTGCCAACAAGATTTGCAAATAGATTGGATTGGGGTGCAAAAAAAAAAAAAGAGAGAGAAATCAATGATGGTGCCTGTGTTCTGGGTGTGAGTAAACTGGATAAATGATGATGACATTTATTGAGATAGTGAAGATTAGGAGAAAAGCAAGTTGAGTGTGAGCAAAGGGAGGAATTAAGAGTCCAGTTTTGGACATGATAAGTTTCAGAATGCTCGATAGACAACCAAGTGGAAGATGCTAAATAGGCAATAGTATATATACAGGATACAAGTCAGGGATACAGATATAAATTTGGGAGTCATCAGCCAATAGATATTTAAAACCATGGGATTGAATGAACCTACCTAAGTAGAGAATACAGACTTTTTAAAAAACGAGGCAAAGAAATCAGAGATTACATAAACAAATAGAAAAATGTTCCATGCTCATGCTCATGGATAGGAAGAATCAATATCATAAGAATGGCCATACTACCCAAAGCAACTTATACATTCAGTGGTATTCGTATTAGACTACCACTGGTACTTTTCACAAAACTAGACAAAACTACTTTAAAGTTCATATAGAACCAATAAAAAGCCCAAATAGCCAAGGCAACCCTAACCAAAAAGAACAAAACTGGAGGCATCATGCTACCTGACTTGAGTAACCAAATAGCATGGTACTGGTATAAAAACATACACATAGACAAGTGGAACAGAATAGAGAACCCAGCAATAAGGGCACACACCTACCACAATCTGATCTTTGACAAACCTGACAAAAACAAGCAATGGGGAAGGGATTCCCTAATCAACAAACAGTGCTGGGATAACTGGCTAGCCATATGCAGAAGACTAAAACTGAACTCCCTACTTATACCACATACAAAAATTAACTCAAGATGCACTATAAACTTAGATGTAAAACCCAAAATTATAAAAACCCTGGAAGACAACCTAGGCAATGCTATTCTGGACATAGGAACGAGCAAATAATTCATGATGAAGATGCCAAAAGCAATTGCAACAAAAGCAAAAATTGACAAGTGGGATCTAATTAAACTAGAGAGCTTCTACACAGCAAAGGAAACTCTCAACAGAGTGAACAGACAACTTACACAATGGGAGAAAATTTTTGCAAACTATGCATCTAACAAAAGTCTAATACTCAGCAGCTATAAGGAACTTAAACAAATTCAAAAAAAAACATTAAAAGGTGGGCAAAGGACATGAACAGGCACCTTTCAAAAGAAAACATACATGTGGTCAGCAATCATATAAAAAAACCTCAATGTAACTGATCGTTAGAGAAATGCAAATCAAAACTACAATGAGATACCATCTCACACCAGTCAGAATGGCTATTACTAAAAAGTGTTAAAATAACAGATACTAGCAAGGTTGCAGAGAAAAACGAATGCTTATACACTGTTAGTGGGAGTGTAAATTAGTTAACCATCATGGAAGACAGTGTGGCAATTCCTCAAGGACATAAAGACAGAAATTCCATTTGACCTAGCAATCTCATTACTGGGTATATACCCAAAAGAATATACATTGTTCTATTATAAAGATGCATGCATGTGCATGTTCATTATAACACTATTCACAATAGCAAAGATATGGAATCAACCCAAATGCCCATAGATGATAGACTGGATAAAGAAAATGTGGTATATATACACCATGGAATACTACACAGCCATTTAAAAAAAAAAAAAACATGATTATGTCCTTTGCAGGAACATGGATGGAGCACTAGAGGCCATTACCTTTAGCAAACTAATGCGGGAACAGAAAACCAAATATTGCATGTTCTCATTTATAGGTGGGACCTAATGATGAGAACACATGGATACATAGAGGGAATAACACACAATGGGGCCTTTCGAAGGGTGAAGGGTGGGAGGAGGGAGAGAACAAGGAAAAATAACTAATGGGTACTAGGCTTAATACATAGGTGATGAAATAATCTGTAAAACAAACTCCCATGATATAAGTTTACATATCTTACAAACATGCACATATACCCTTGAAATCAAAATAAAAGTTAAATTTAAAAAAAAAAAAATAGAGAGACCTGAGGACTTAGACTAAGATGCTCCTACATTTAGGTTAGAAGAAAAAAGTGAACAAAGTGGTATGTACAAGAAGGTGGACACAATAAGGTATGCCAAATGCTCCTGAAAATAAGAATTCAACAGTGAAATTTGAAACATGGAGGTCTCTATAACCTTGATAAGTATGTACAAACTTACTTATACTTTGGGTGGAGAGTGAAGGACACAAAAACATAACATGGGGTAGCTGCAGGAGAAAATAGGAGATGAAAAGGCATGAACTGTGAGTATAAACAACAATTTTTTTGAGACGGAGTCTCACTTTGTTGCCCAGGCTGAAGTGCAATTGTGCAGTCTCAGCTCACTGTAACCTCTGCCTCCTGAGATCAAGCAATCCACCCACCTCAGCCTCCCAAAGTGCTGGGATTACAGGCATGAGCCACTGTGCCCAGCCATAAAGAACTTTGTATACATTTTGCTGTGAAGGGGTTCATAGAAATGGGAGAGAAGCCTGATACGGTTTGGCCATGTCCCCACCCAAATCTCATCTTGAATTGTAACTCCCACAATTCCCACATATTGTGGGAGGGACCCAGTGGGAGGTAATTGAATCATGGGGTTGGGTCTTTCTCATGCTGTTCTCATGATAGTAAATAACTCTCACAAGATCTGATGGTTTTATAAAGAGGAGTTCCCCTGCACAAGCTCTCTCTCTTTGCCTGCCACCATCCACGTAGGATGTGACTTGCTCCTCCTTGCCTTCCGCCATAATTGTGAGACTCCCCAGCCACATGGTACTGTAGGTCCATTAAACCTTTTTTTCTTCCCGGTCTCAGGTATGTCTTTATCAGCAGTGTAAAAACAGACTAATACAGGACCACATGACAAGAACTGTGGCTTTATGTAGAAGAATGCATTCACTGCCAAATCACGGCCCAGAAAGCAGCCAGGAGAAGAAAGATCCCAACGTCTCTTTCCTCCCACTCACTAATCACCCACTAGTACCTTCCATTGGCCAAACTCAAACAGAAGTCAGAGGACAACAGAAGACAAGGTAAAGGGAGATGATAGATGAAGGGAATGGATTTTAAAGATGACAATAGTAGCAAACACTTATTGCGCATTTACTATGTGCTAGGCACTGTGAGAAATGCAATACACATATTAATTTATTTTTCCTGACAGCAATCATATAAGGTGAATACTTTTATTATCATCACCATTTTACAGAAAGTGAAACTGGGGCACAGAATGGCTATAAAACTTTCCTAAAATCATACAACTTGCAAGTGGCAGAGGAGCTAGAACACAAACCCAGAACATAAACCCAGGCAATCTGGCTCCAGAATCCATGCTCTTAACCCTTACACCAAACTGTTTAGCAGAAGACGTTTGTGTGCTAATGAAATAATTAAATAGGAAAATAAAAATTGATTTCAAATAGAGGAAGAATAATATTCCTTGAGTAAATGAGGAGAAGTCGGGACATAACCTGCCATGGATCTTCTCCATTTGTCCTTACAGATTATGTTTCTTCCATTATCCATCCTGTTCTGTGCCCCAGGAGTCTGACCTCAACAGACTGTATCATCTAGCTCCCTTATCCTCTAGTTTCCAATTGGGGTCCACTAATGGGAGGCACCAGCAGGAAATCAGGGAAGAGAAGAAATCGGGGTTGGGATGTTCATTCCCCCAGCTCTCTTCCTACTGGGCCCTGATTTAGTGGCTTATTCCTCTTTTAGCACTGATTTAGCAGTGGCTTTAGTTCCTCTTCCTAAAGCCATAGCTTCTGTCAGGCAGCCCCTTCAATAATACCATACTGTGTTACAATAACAGCTCGCTCTCCATGCTCCTTAAGCAGTCTCGCTGTTCCTAGTTCCCCAGTGCTTCCATCCCTAGTTGGCCCTCTTAACTCTGCTCATACCTTTGTAATAGATCTTTCACTTAAATCTCTTTGAGAAGGCCTTCTCTGGCTGGGCACAGTGGCTCACGCCTGTAATCCTAGCAGTTTGGGAGGCCCGAGACGGGTGGATTGCCTGAGATCAGGAGTTCAAGACCAGCCTGAGCAACATGGTGAAACCCATCTCTACTAAAATACAAAAAAAAAAAAAAAAGTAGCTGGACGTGGTAGCATGCACCTGTAGTCCTAGATCCTTGGAAGGCTGAGGCAGGAGAATTGCTTGAACCTGGGAGGTGGAGATTGCAGTGAGCTGAGATCATGCCACTGCACTCCAGCCTGGCAACAGAGTGAGACTCTGTCTCAAAATAAATAAATAAATAAATAAAACAAATAAAGAGAAGGTCTTCTCTTACCTGCTAGGACTATGACTGATACTCTAACCAAGTGGAGGATTTGACAGATAAGAGGAGAGAGTTTGTTCACTTTAATAAAAGGGAAGGCAGAATATATGGATGCAGATATAGGTAAGTTGGTAGATTAAGTGGTGAGAAGATGAGAAAGTTCTCTCTTGTTTGTTTTTATTGTCTCAATAAAATAAGAAGAAAGGTCAACAGGTAATGTTGAAGAAGGTGAGGTATATTGCATTTGAGGAGAAAGAAGCTTTGAAAATGTTCCCTGGGAGAACAAGAAAGTGGACTGTCTGGGGAAGTATAATAGGCGTTTGGTCATAAATTTAAAGTGAAAACAGTTAACAGTATTTCTTCAGCTATATTTGTCTGCCTTGATGTACACACGGAGGAGACAGACACAGGTTGATCCAGAGGCTGATTTTTGCCCCCCAGTGAAGAGAAAAACAAAGAAATTGAAGATGCATGCAAATTGAGTAATCACAGTAATGAACTGTGTATTCTAAGTTTGGTGAGGGAGGATATGAAGACTTACAGTAGCTAACAAGCATGAAAATGTGTAGAGTCAATGATTTAATAGTAGTTGTGGGATCAAACAATTACTGATATGGGAAGTATAGAAATGAACTGGGTCAATAAGAGGAGGTGATAAGTGGTGGTCAGAGAGTGGGATATTTAAAAGTGAGATGTTAGAGCCTATTAATAATATTAAGATATAGCCTAAAACATAAGAGTGGGTGGCTCAGATGCTGTGGAGGAAGAAATTATTACTGGATAGGTGATCAAGGAACAAATCCAAAAACTACATTATCCACAAAGACAAAATAATGACGATAATACAAATTTGAGAGTACAAAATCATGTAGAATATTAGTGGTCCAGGCCAGGCACGGTGGCTTATTCCTGTAATCCCAGTACTTTGGGAGGCCAAGGCAGGTGGATCGCTTGAGGTCAGGAGTTCGAGGCCAGTCTGGGCAACATGGCGAAATTCCATTTCCACAAAAAAAAAAAAAACACTTGTGCAGCAACTATTTCTGAAGCACAAGGCTTATTTTGGAAATTATTTTTGAATAACTTTTTTTCAAAACTCAAGGCTTTGCTGAAAGCATCTAATATGCAGTATAATTTGTTTCTGTGAGTTTTAAACTTTTAGGGACTCATGATTAAGGCATTTTGTAAGGACTGGCATACTCTGGAGTTTGCTGGCTCTAGGTACATTTGATGATTCGATTTGCAAATATATATTCCTGCAAAGAGAGTTCTAACCTTATGATTTTGTGAAGGCTTATTGTTTTGACAGCAAACTAGAAACTGAATATCAGCTAGAACCTGGGGAATAAAGAACTAGAAACCAGGGAACTTATATATATATGTGTGTGTGTGTGTGTGTGTGTGTGTGTATGTGTGTGTGTATATATATGTGTGTGTGTGTGTGTGTATGTTTTGTTTTGTTTGTTTTTAAACAGGGTCTCACTCAGTTGCACAGGCTGGAGTGCAGTGGTGTGATCAGAGCTTGCTGCAGCCTCAACCTCCCAGGCTTAAGGAATCCTCCCACCTCAGCCTCCCAAGAAGTTAGAACAACACGCATGCACCACCATGACCAGCTTTTTGTTGTTGTTGTTGTTGTTGTTGAGACAGGGTGTCACAATGTTACCCATGCTGGTCTTAAACTCCTGGCCTCAAGTGATCCTCCCACCTCAGCCTCTCAAAGTGCTGTGATTAGAGGTGTGAACCACCATGCCTGGTCTGAAATATATTCTATATGGTATGTCTGTAGGTTATTATTGAAATGTTTGGAATTCCTAACACAGTCTAAGAAGTTCTGTGGTTTCTGAGCAGAGAACACTTTCTGATGTAAAAGTGAAATGTTTCCTTAAGAAACTCTTAGGACTGGTGCTTGTAGATGAATGCTCCTCATTCTCTATCTCTTCTATCTTTTGCTAGGAGCCAGAACTAACAGCATAAAGGAGAAGCCTATGAGATACTCATGGGATACTTTTTCTTCCACGCTCTTTCTTTTGGTTGGTCCTTTTAATCAACACTCGATACCAAATTGGAAATGGAGTATAAAGGTGAAAACCAGCACTGAGATCTACATGCCTCAGTAAAGTGGGGTCACAAATATAAGTTATGTCACACCACATACCTGCAAAGATAATGTGTTTTTTTAATGTGTTTATGATTTTTCTAGATGCTTCACAAGCTCTTAACCCCTGGTTAACTGGCAAAAGTAACCATCTAATCCAGTTTATTTTTTTTCTAATTTTAATTTTTATTTTTCTTTCAACAGTTTTGGGGAAACGGGTGGGGTTTACTGAATGGAAAAGTAATTTAGTGGTGATTTCTAAGATTTTGGTGCACCCATCACCTAAGCAGTGTACTTGGGTACACTGTATCCAATGTGTAGTCTTTTATCTCTCACCCCTTGCCCTCTTGATGCCTCTGCATACAATGTTTGGTTTTCCATTCCTGAGTTACTTCACTTAGAATAATGATTCCAACCCCATCCAGGTTACTGTGAATGCCATTATTTCATTCCTTTCATGGCTTTGTAGTATTCCATGGTGGTGGTGGTGGGGTGTGTGTGTGTGTGTGTGTGTACAAAATGATACATATATAAAATGATATAGATATATAAAATGATACACACACATATATACACATATACATATATGTATGTATATATATGTATACATATACATATATACGTATATATGTATATGTATGTGTATATGTGTACGTGTGTGTGTGTATATATATATCACATTTTCTTTATCCACTCGTTGGCTGATGGGCATTTAGGCTGGTTCACAGTTTTGCAGTTATAAATTGTGCTGCTACAGACATGCATGTGCAAGTGTCTTTTTCATATAATGACATCTTTTCCTCTGGGTAGATAACCAGTAGTAGGATTGCTGGATCAAATGGTAGTTCTACTTTTAGTTCTTCAAGGAATCTTCATTACTATTTTCCATAATGATTGTACTAGTCTACATCCCCACCAGCAGTGTAAAACTGTTACCTTTTCACATATCCATGCCAACATCTGTTATTTTTAAAATATGGCCATTCTTGCAGCCGTAAGGTGGTATCTCATTGTGGTTTTGATTTGCATTTCCCTGATCATTACTGATGTTGAGCATTTTTTCATATGTTTGTTGGTCTCTTCTATATCTTCTTTTGAGAATTATCTATTCATACCCTTAGCCCACCTTTTGATGGGATTACTTGTTTTCTTCTTGCTGATTTGTTTGCATTCCTTGTAGATTCTGGATATTAGTCCTTTGTCAAGTGTATAGATTGCAAAGATTTTCTCCCATTCTGTGGGTTGTCTGTTTACCCTGCTGATTATTTATTTTGCTATACAGAAGCTTTTTAGTTTAATTAAGTTCCATCTATTTTTCTTTGTTTTTGTTGCATTTGCTTTTGGGTTCTTGGTCATGAGGTCTTTGCCTAAGCCAATGTCTAGAAGGGTTTTTCCAACGTCATCTTCTAGAATTTTTATGGTTTCAGGTATTAGATTGAAGTCTTTGATCCATCTTGAGTTGATTTTTATATACAATGAGAGATGAGGATCCAGTTTCATTCTCCTGCATGTGGCTTGCCAATTATCCCAGAACCATTTGTTGAATAGGGTATCCTTTCCCCACGTTATGTTGTTGTTTGCTTTGTCGAAGATCAGTTGACTGTAAGTATTTGGCTTTATTTCTGGGTTCTCTATTCTGTTCCATTGGTCTACATAAGGCCTACCTAACTTTTAAATTCCAATTTGGATGTCCTTTCTTTTTTCTCTTGTCTGATTGCTCTGATAGGACTTCCAATACCATGTTGACTAGAAGTGGTGGAAATGGGCATCCTTGTCTTGTTTTAGTTCTCAAGGGGAGGGTTTTCAACTTTTCCCCATTCAGTATAATGTTTGCTGTTGATTTGTCATACATGGTTTTTATTACCTTAAGGTATGTCCCTTCTGTGCTGATTTTGCTGAGAGTTTTAATCATAAAGGAGTGCTGGATTTTGTCAAATGCTTTCTCTCCATCTGTTGAGATGATTATGTGATATTTGTTTCTAATTCTGTTTATGTGATATATCACAGTTTTTTTTTTTTCTAAGACAGAATCTCGACAGAGTCCTAAGACAGAGTCCAGCCTGTCTCCCAGGCTGGAGTGCAGTGGCATGATCTTGGCTCACTGCAACCTCTACCTCCCAGGTTCAAGCTATTCTCCTGCCTCAGCCTCTGGAGTAGCTGGGACTACAGGTGTGTACCACCATGCCTGGCTAATCTTTTGTATATGTTTTTTGTAGCAACAGGATTTCACCATGTTGATCAGGCTGGTCTTGAATTCTTGACCTCATGATCTACCCATCTCAGCCTCTCAAAGTGCTGGGATTACAGGCGTGAGCCGCCACACCCAGCCTGTATCATATTTATTGACTTTTGGATGTTATACCATCCCTGTATCCCTAGTATGAAAACCACTTGATTATGGTGTATGATCCATTTGATATGCTCTTGGATATTGTTAGCTAGTATTTTGTTGAGGATTTTTGCATCTATTTTCATCAGGGATATTGGTCTGTAGTTTTCTCTTTTTGTTATGTACTTTCTGGGTTTTGGTATTAGGGTGATACTGGCTTCACAGAATGATTTAGGAGGATTCCCTCTTTATCTTTTGGAATAGTGTCAATAGGACTGGTACCAATTCTTTGAATATCTGATAGAATTCAGCTGTGAGTCCATTTGGTTCTGGACTTTTTTTGTTGGTAACTTTTTAATTACCCTTTCAATCTCACTACTTGTTATTGGTCTGTTCAGAGTTTCTATTTATTCCTGATTTAATCTAGAAGGGTTGTATATTTCTTGGAATTTATCCATCTCCTCTACATTTTCTAGTTTGTCCACATAATGGTGTTCATAATAGTCTTGAATGATCTTTTGTGTTTCCGTGGTATCAGTTGTAATAGCTCCCATTTCATTTATAATTGAGTTCATTTAGATCTTCTCTCTTTTCTTGGTTAGTCTCACAGTCTATCAATTTTGTTTATCTTTCATATAACCAGCTTTTTGTTTCATTTATCTTTTGTATTTTTTTGTTTTGATTTCATTTAGTTCTGCTCTGATCTTTGTTACTTCTTTTTCCTGTTAGGTTTGGGTTGGTTTTTCTTTGTTTCTCTAGTTCCTTCAGGTGTGACCTTAGATTGCCTACTTATGCTCTTTCAGACTTTTTGATGTAAGCATTTAATGCTATGAACTTTCCTCTTAGCACTGCTTTTGCTGTGTCCCAGAGGTTTTGATAAGCTGTATCACTACTATTGTTCAGTTCAAAGAATTTTTTAATTTCCATCTTGATTTCACTGTTGACCCAAAGATTATTCAGGAGCAGATTCTTAAATTTCCATGTATTTGTATAGTTTTGAGGGTTCCCTTTGGAGTTAATCTCCTGTTTTATTTCAGTGTGTTCTGAGAGGGTACTTGATAAAATTTTGATTTTCTTAAATTAATATTGAGACTTGTTTTGTGGCCTATCCTATGGTCTATCTTGGAGAATGTTCCATGTGCTGATAAGTAGAATGTATATTCTGCAGTTTTGGGGTAGAATGTTCTGTAAATATTGGTTAAGTTCATTTGTTCTGGGTATAGTTTAAGTCCATTGTTTCCTTGTTGACTTTCTGTCTTGATGACTTCTCTAGTGTTGTCGGTGGAGTATTGAAGTCCCCCACTATTACTGTGTTGCCATCTATCTCATTTCTTAGGTCTAGTAATAATTGTTTTATAAATATGGGAGCTCCAATGTTAGGTGCATATATATTTAGGATTATGATATTTTCTTGTTGGATGGATCTTTTTATCATTACATAATGTCTTGGTCTTTTTCAACTGTTGTTTTAAAGTCTGTTTTGTCTGATATCAGAATAGCTACTCTTGCTCATTTTTGGTTTCCATTTTCATAGGGTATCTTTTTCCATACCATTACCTTAAGTGAGTTCTTATGCATTAGATGAGTCTCTTGAAGAGAGCAGATACTTGGTGGGTAGATTTTTATCCATTCTGCCATTCTGTACTTTTTAAATGGAGCATTTAGGTCATTTACATTCAACATTAGTACTGAGATGTGAGGTACTGTTTTATTCATCATGCTAGTTGTTGCCTGAACATCTTGGGGTTTTTCTTTGTGTTAGTGTTTAATAGGCCCTGTAAGATTTATGCTTTAAGGAGGTTCTATTTTGGTGTTTTCAAGATTTTGTTTCAGGATTTAGATCTCCTTTTAGCATTTCTTGTGGTGCTGACTTGGTAGTGATGAATTCTCTCAACAATTTGTTTGTCTGAAAAATGACCTTATCTCTCCTTCATTTATAAAGCTCAGTTTTGCTGGATACAAAATTCTTGGCTGAAATTTACTGTGTTTGAGGAGGCTAAGGACAGGACCCCAGTCCCTTCTGGCTTATAGGGTTTCTGCTGAGAAATCTGCTATTAATCTGATAGGTTTTCCTTTATAGGTTACCTGATGCTTTTGCCTCACAGCTCTTGAGATTCTTTCCTTTGTTCTTGACTTTATATAACCTGATGACTATGTGACTGGGTGATGATCTTTTTGTGATGAATTTATCCAGTGTTTTTTGAGCTTCTTGAATTTGGATGTTTAGATCTCTGGTGAGGCCAGGTAAGGTTTCCTCGAGTATGCTTCTCAAACTTTTAGATTTTTCGTCTTTCTCAGGAATACCAATTATTCTTTTTTTTTTTTTTTTTTTTTTTTTTTTTGAGACGGAGTCTTGCTCTGTCACCCAGGCTGGAGTGCAGTGGCCGGATCTCAGCTCACTGCAAGCTCCTCCTCTCGGGTTCACGCCATTCTCCTGCCTCAGCCTCCCGAGTAGCTGGGACTACAGGCACCCGCCACTTCGCCCGGCTAGTTTTTTGTATTTTTAGTAGAGACGGGGTTTCACCTATGTTGACCAGGATGGTCTCGATCTCCTGACCTCGTGATCCGCCCGTCTCGGCTTCCCAAAGTGCTGGGACTACAGGCTTGAGCCACCGCGCCCGGCCAATACCAATTATTCTTAGGTTTGGTTAATATAATCACAAATTTCTTGGAGGCTTTGTTCAAATTTTTTTTCTTTGTCTTTGTTGGATTAGGTTACTTTGAAAGCCTTGTCTTCAAGCTCTGACATTCTTTTTCCTACTTGTTCAATATTATTGTTGAAACTTTCTGGTGCATTTTGTATTTCTCTAAGCATGACTTTCACTTTCAGAAGTTGTGATTGTTTTTTCTTTATGATATCTATTTCTCTGGAGTATTTTTCATCCATATCCTGTATTGTTTTTTAAATTTATTTAAGTTGGTTTTCCCCTTTCCCTGGTATCTCCTTGAGTAGCTTAATTATCAACCTTCTAAATTCTTTATCTGGCAATTCAGAGATTTTTTTTTTTTAATTATTGATTTGAATCCATTGCTGAGGAGCTAGAGTGGTCTGTTAGGGGTGTTGTAAAACCTCATCTTGTCATATTTTCTGATTCCTTCTCATTTGGGTAGACTATTTCAGCGGAAAAATCTGGAACTCAAGGGCTGCTATTTAGATTCTTTTGCCCCATGGGGTGGTCCCTTGATGTGGTACACTCCCCCTTCCCCTAGGGATGAGGCTTGCTATAAGCCAGACTGCAGTGACTGTTATTACTCTTCTGAGTCTAGCCACCCAGTAGGGCTACAAGGCTCCGAGCTGGTGCTGGGGAATGTCTGCAAAAAGTCCTATGATACGATCCATCTTCAGGTCTCCCAGCTGTGGATACCAGCGCCTGCTTTGTTGGAGGTGGCAGGGGAGTGAAATAGACTCTGTAAGAGTCCTTGATTGTAGATATGTTTAGTGTGCTGGCTTTCTCAAATGCTGGTTATGCTAGCAGTGAAGTTGTCATGTGGACAGATTCAGGACCACTGGTTAGCCAGGATGTTGCAGGGTACATGGAATTAGCTGTTGTTTTCCTCTTCCTTGGGGCAGGGTTATTCCGTCATTGAGTTGCTGCAATGTCCTGAGTTGGTCAGACTACAGCCAGAAGGTGGTGCTTTCAAGAAAGCACCAGCTGTGTAGAAGAGGGGGGATATAAGCTTGCCCTAAGTTGACCAAGATGAGCATTCAGGTTTCTCAAGTAATGGGCAGGGTCATAAAGCTCCCAAGAGTTTATGTCTTTCGTGATCCACTACTGGGTATAGAGAAATACTATCAAGTCAGGGCAGGGTTAGGCAGATCTGAGCTCAGACTCTCCTTGGGTGGGGCTTGCTGCAGCCACTGTGGGGGGGTGGGAGGGGTGGTTTTCGGGCCAATGGGGTTAAATTCCAAAGGGGATTATGGCTGCCTCTGTCACCAGGAAAGTGGGGGAAAGCCAGTAGCCATAGACCCCACCCAGCTCTCACCCAATTGGTGAGGCTGGTCTCACTCCCATCTAACACCACTGAGTTTGTCTCCAGGCAGCCTGCACAGGGGACTCAGACCTAGCCCCAGGTTATAAGTTTCCCAGCTGAGAAAGCAAGCAGGGCTTTCAGGTCACACCCCTCCCTATCTGCCCACATTGTCCTCCATGACTCCTCCTCTCCTTTCTGCAGCTTGCCCCCACATTCTGCTCAAGAGAGTTTGTGCCCAGTCAAAATTACTATAAAAATCACAATTACTTTTACATAGTATCTAAACATTTTTTAATATAGTATAATAATATGAATTTGACCAGCTCAAGAAACTTCTTATGATTTTATCTGTTTAATCCAAATAACCATTTATTTCAAAGGATTCATCACAATTATACTTATTTAATATCTTATTTGTTTAATGTAGTAGACAATGAGCTACGTGAAAATAAAGTATACATCTCTCTCACCACTAAAACCCCAGAGCCTAATGTGGTGTCTCTTTGATAGTGGGAGATCAAATGTATTTTTTCAAATGAAAGAAATTTAATGAAGAATTGTTCATCCCATGCCAGATTTGGCTGAATTAGGACTGGTCCCTGCATTCAAGAAGCTCACAGTCTGCTAAGGGAGACCAACATGTAATCAATAAACAATAGTACAATATAATAAGTGGTGTGCCAGAAATATAAACAAACACCATAGAAACATAAGGGAGGACGTGATTCATTCTGCTTAAAGGTAGAAAATATTAAGAAGTTTTTGACCAAGTAATAAATAGTCATTTCCTTGGGATGCATGTTTATACTAAGAAATAATGTCTATAACACCTTCTGTTAACTTTATTAGTTCCACAGTTCCACAAAACATATTCTATATTGACAATTTTTTTTAGATATTACTATGCTATTTCAGGACATCTCGAAAGGGCTTATTCCTAAAATAATCTTTTAGAATATTTTTATATTCATATATATATATATATATATAAAAATTCGCTGAAAGCAGTTCAACAACAAAAAGTTAAATTCAAGGCTATAATAAAAATACTACTAGTTTTTTCGCTATAGGAAAACCTAGATGAGAAAGTCTATTGCTTTTTTGTCAGTACCACATATTAGTTATAGTGATCATCACCACATTTTCATTTATTATGTACTTAACAGAAATCACTAGATCGTTTCACGCTCCCAACAAAAGCTTTGGGGTTTCACTATCTCACTATATAGGGAAGTCTCATATGCCCTCAAAATAAATGATTTTTTTCTTATATTAGCTACAGCACAAATAATAGCATCCTTCATTTAGAAACAACCAGCCTTACACTCATCTAAAGCACATAAATTTAGTTAAATGGTGCCATCTGGTGACATAAATCTTACAGTAAATATAAAAGTCCAGAGTCAGAGTCCAGAATAATATCCAACCCTCTTGATGGCATCCAACCCAAAGCATCTAATTTAACTTAAGAAATATTTGATCCTGCCTGACATGAAACACACAACTAATCACACTCAGTATATGGCAGTTTAACAAAGGGAATTATAACAATTGTTTGAGCCACATTTTATGCTCACCACTCATGTTTTTCAAGTCTTTGGAAGAGACTTATGTCTAACAGGATGCCCTATACAACTCTTTAGAAGACATTTTAAAAGCATAAATATCAAGGACATTTTGAATCCCTGTTCCAGGCAGATCCATTTCCTCACTCTCCTTTGAACACATATCTATGTGTATAATTTCCAACACTTCAAAATGTCACTTCCTTAAGAAAGCTGTCGGCCAGGCGCAGTCACTCACGCCTGTAATCCCAGCGCTTTGGGAGGCTGAGGCGGGTGAATCACGAGCTCAGGAGTTCAAGATCAGCCTGGTCAACATGGTGAAACCTCATCTCAACTAAAAAATATACAAAAATTAGCTGGGCGTGGTGGCACACGCCTGGAGTCCCAGTTACTCAGGAGGCAGAGGCAGAAGAATCGCCTGAATGGGAGGTGGAGGTTGCAGTTAGCCAAAGAGCGAGTCACTGCACTCCAGCCTGGGCGACAGAGCTAGAAACTCTACTTCTTCTTTGTATATAAACTACTTATGAAATTTTGTTTAATGCTTGTCTTCCCAGTTTGTATCATAGTGTTTGGCAAAGTGTTCAATAAATATCTTGTGAATGAATGAATGTGTGAATGGATGGTGAAAACATCCTTCTCTACTGTCTTTTCTAATGCAAATCCTATTAGTGACAAGGCTCAGCTGAAGTTTATATTTTATATAAAACCTTCCCTAGCAACACCAATGTACAGTAAGCCCATGCTTCTCCTAACACCACTTTGGACTAGCCCCCAAAATTTAGTCCTCCACTGTATGTATTGTACTTTTTTTCATGTACATAAATATTACTTTCTTAATTGACCTTAAACTCCCTAAGTGTAGGCATTTGGTATTAATAGCATCCATCTGCATAAGTCTATGTAAATAGGTAAACACTTCATAAATACTTTGATAATTATTATTACTCAATTGCAATAACTAAAACACTTGTACTCTTTTTATTTAAATAAGTATTGCAAAAAAATAAGTAGAAACATAATAGACCTTAGCAACTAAGAATTTCACATTCACTGTTTTGAACAGTCAAGACTTATTTAAAGATTCATAATATGTAATTTGTTTGTTTCACCTGAACCACATGCTTTGAGGTTGTGAGTGGCAGCAAGTATTACCTAGTAAATGCCTCTCTCACATGAGCCAGTAACAACATATCAATGTAGCTTTATCCACAGAGATACTTATTGTAACATAGAATTCTATCCATAGAATAATTATTATAACATAAGTAGAAACTATCTTGTAACATAAATAGAAACTATCATTAATTATCCAAAGAGAAAAAAAAAATCTCTTAAATGTTTTAGATATTCTATTGTAAGGCCGGGTGTGGTGCCTCATGCCTGTAACCCCAGCAATTTGGAATGCCAAGGCGGGAGGATCGCTTGAGCCCAGGAGTTCAACACCAGCCTGGGCAACATGGTGAAGTCTCCTTTCCACAAAAAAAATACCAAAATTAGCCAGGCATGATTGTGCACATCAGTAGTCCCAGGTACCAGGGAGGCTGAGGTGGGAGGATTGCTTGAGCCCAGAAAGCAGAGGTTGCAGTGAGCCAAGAATGCACCACTGCATTCCAGGCTGGGCAACAGACAAGACTGTCAAAAGAAAGAAAGAAAAGAAAGAAAAGGAAGGAAGGAAGGAAGGAAGGAAGGAAGGAAGGAAGGAAGGAAGGAAGGAAGGAAGGAAGGAAGGAAGGGAGGGAGGGAGGGAGGGAGGGAGGGAAGGGAAGGAAGGAGAAAGAGAAAGAGAGAGGGAAGGAGAAAGAGAAGGAGAGAGAGGAAGAGAGATGAAGCAAGGGAGGAAGTGAGAAAGAAAGAAAGGAAAGAGAAAGAAAGAAAGAAAGAGAGAGAGAGAAAGAAAGAAAGAAAGAAAGAAAGAAAGAAAGAAAGAAAGAAAGAAAGAAAGGAAGGAAGGAAGGAAGGAAGGAAGGAAGGAAGGAAGGAAGGAAGGAAGGAAGGAAGGGAGAAAGAGAGAAAGAGAAAGAGAGAAAGAGAGAAAGAGAGAAAGAGAGAAAAAGAAAGAAAGAAAGAAAGAAAGAAAGAAAGAAAGAAAGAAAGAAAGAAAGAAAGAAAGAGAGAGAGAGAGAAAGAAAGAAAGAAAGAAAGAAAGAAAGAAAGAAAGAAAAAGAAAGAAAGAAAAGGAAAGAGAGAAAGAAAGAAAGAGAGAGAGAGAATAAAAAGAAAATTAAAAATAAAAAGATATGCTACCGTACTTTTAAAAAGAAAATTGGACACCATAATGATAATTGTGAGTTTATGGATTACAAAGTACTCAAGATATGTCCCAGAATGATAATGGCTCATTACAGTTGTTAAAGATTAAATCAAATCTTATAAAACACAAGAAGGGAAAAAATGCCACTGTCATACTCTCCCAAGTTTAGTAATAATATTCACACACTGTTAACATATTGCTTTCCTTGAATGGCCAAATACCTAACCATTTAGAACATATGTTCTCAAATTTTAACATGCCTCAGAATCACCTGGAAGGATTAGTAAAGTACCATTTGCTGAGCCCTACTTCCAGAGTTTCTTATTCAGTCAGTAGGTCTAGGGTGAGAACCAAGAATTTGCAATTCTAACCAAGTTCACAGGCAACAAGTGCTGCGGTCCAAGAACCACATCTTGAGAACCTCTGTTTTTGAAGATATACAGCCCAGTCGTTCCACCATTAGTCTTTAAATGGGTTAACAAAAAAAGATATAAATAAACTAAAAGAATAATAAATACAGCCAAGTTGCTCCAAATTCACACAACAACTGTAAAGGCCTTCACACTTGCTATTTAAATAATCCTTCACTTCCTTATGATCAGATGGCAAAAAATATACATTATGATTAATAATTAAGACCAAAACAGCCATGATATTTTCAAAGAGATGTTATTTTGAAATAAAATTATTACATTAGAATTACTATTAGGAAAATATGTAGGGTTTTTTTTTACTCAAACTCTTATACATATTTCTTTTATAAACCTTACCATCATTATAATTGAATAATAATTAATTCTGTGTTTAATTTCTCTTTTCCCCTACTTGTCCATAAGGGTATTGACTGTCCTCTATAACTTACTGTTGTATCCCTATTGCATAGCACAATGTCCAACACATAACTGGCATTTTTAAAAGAAGTGTTGACAAATGAATAAAAATTTATTAAAAGTTTATTATAATTATTAAAGGTCCACATTATGGTTGCATAGAAAGGGGCAGAAGTATATTAAATTTACCATAAGGCAATGTGGTAAATGCTTTTTAGTAATATGAACAAAATGCTATGAGACACAATGAAAGGGTTAGTTAAAGCTGCCAGCAAGTAGGAATGTGTTAGAAGGCTTCAACAAAGAGATGATAAATCCCAGTATGTAATACATCTGCTGTATCACCCCTATGGCTAGTAATCTCAAAAATCCACAGGGTTCTCTGTTAAGATTTATGGAAATGAAATGTACTCTATTCTAACACAAAGTCTAACATGTAAGGTTTAACAGCCTCCATAAAATAAGATAAGCCCTTTTCTAAGATTTTGCCACTGGTAGAGTTTTCTAAAAGTATCATTTACTGCTTGTTCTCCTCTAATTTCCCTCTAATTCCTCTCCCAAAAATTCCCCCTCACACATTGGGAAGAAATATAAGGCAGTAAGTTAGATAAACAAGCCTAATATGATTTTAGAAGGGTTGAAATCTGTGAAATATATCTATAGTTATTTCCATACTTTATAAGTAATGACTAAAGAATAACACATAATTTTCAATAAGTTACAAAGAACATTTGTGTTACATATCTAAAATTTAACCCATAATATTATTTATTTAAAGTCTTCAAAAACAAGTATGGTGGTAATATAGTTCTTTAAAAATTAAAAGTCAACTTAGAATTACAAAAATAATTTTAAAAAATGATTCAAAACCAGGCGCGGTGGTGCATGTCTGTCATCCCAGCACTTTGGGAAGCCAAGGCAGGCAGATCATGAAGTCAGGAGTTTGAGACCAGTGTGACCAACATGGTGACACACTATCTCTACTAAAAATAAAAAAAGTAGCCAGGAGTGGTGGTGTGCACCTGTAATCCCAGCTACTCAGGAGGCTGAGGCAGGAAAATCGCTTGAACCCAGGAGGCAGAATTTTCAGTGAGCCAATATCGCACCACTGCACTCCAGCCTGGGCGACAGAGTGAGACTCTGTCTCAAAAAAATAATAATAATAATAATAATTCATCTTGCTTCTTTATCACTTAACTGAAGAACTGAAGAATAAATAACCTAATAAAAGTGGCTTGAAAATCTTAATGTTTTATATATTCTAAATAAAAGAGATTTACATATTCTAAATTAATTTGTAAAATATCACGGAATTCCAATTCCAGAAATGTGCAGCTTCTAGCATATTGCCATTTTAGGTTTGTTTTGTTTTGGTACATTAATGAACACTGATTATTATTATCTTATTTAGCTATTCTAAACAAAGAGACATAAATTAATCATAAAATATTATGAATTTCAATTCCCTTATTTTCAAATTCTGGAAAGTGTTGATGCTATAATCATCTTAAAACTTTATTCATTTGGATAAATGTTTCCTTAGTATTACCACAAGATGTCACTCTAAGCCTAGCATCTAAATGTGCAGCATCTAGCATATTGCTGTTTCAGGATTTTTTTTTTATTTTTTGCATTTGGTATGGGTACACTAACGAACACCAACTACTGTTTTTCAAAAACTTAAAGTGATTTTTTCCACTTTCAGTTACTGGCAAATAAAAAATCAAAACAAATAATACAGGGACTCTAGAAGAAAGGAGGAAGAAAGTTAATCAAACAGTTCATCATTCTCCATGCTTATCAGGTATCTTGTTACTTACCATAAAAGCAATGTATCTAACCATTGAATTTTATATGATTTTACTTTATTTTTAAAAATATCAAAAATTAATGAATGTTATTTTTATAATCAAAGTTATGTTATCACAGAACTCATTTATAAAATTCTTTTACACATTGTAATACCAGTGACAGTTATGTACACAGAATTCCTCAAAGAATATACCATCTAAAACATGCTAGTATTTTTTTAAGCATATGATGAAGGACCACAAAAGGAAGACATTATTCATTTTATGGTGATGCTTTTCAGCTGGGGGCAGTGGCTCAAGCCTGTAATCCAAATACTCTGGGAGGTTGAGATGGGAGAATCACTTGAGCCCACGAGTTCAAGACCAGCCTGGGAAACATAGAGAGACCCTATCTCTACTAAGAATTGAAAAATAAAGGCCAGGTGCGTTTGGTTCATGCATGTAATCCCAGCACTTTGGGAGGCCCAGGTGGGTGGATCATGAGGTCAGGAAATCAAGACCATCCTGGTCAGCATGGTGAAACCCCCTCTCTACTAAAAATACAAAAAAATTAGCCAGGTGTGGCAGCACGCACCTGTAATCCCAGCTACTCAGGAGGCTGAGGAAGGAGAATTGCTTGAACTCAGGACGCAGAGGCTGCAGTGAGCCGAGATCGCGCCACTGCACTCCAGCCTGGGCGAGAGAGCGAGACTCCATCTCAAAAATAAATTTAAAAAATAAAATAAAATAGAGTGATGATTTTCATCTGTAGAGAGAGGGACTGGTTTCCTTGTCACATGTAAATATTACAGCATGTTCTGCAGTAATAGTATTTTATTATCCATTTGTGTTTTCTACATTATGATTCCCTTCTATTTCTACAGCTAATGAGAGTCGCGCAAGGTACTATTTCAATGTGTTGGCTATGTATTGGCCAGAACAATGGGTGAAACCACTATCTTGCATTACTTGTAACAGGAAAAAAAAAAGGGTAGGGTGGGGTGGCGGAGTTGGTTCAAACAGAATGCAAATTATAGACCATAACAATGCCCTATATTTCAATGACTCCCTACCTATCCTTTACAAAGATATACATCCTCTCTAGGATGCACAAGTCTACATGGCTTTTCTTCTTTTGTGTCCTTAAAGAAAACACACAGTGAGACCACTCAAACATTCAGTAATAACAGATTACTAATCAGTACAT
The DNA here is from genome assembly GCF_049350105.2 of Macaca mulatta. Taxonomy (NCBI): domain Eukaryota; kingdom Metazoa; phylum Chordata; class Mammalia; order Primates; family Cercopithecidae; genus Macaca; species Macaca mulatta. The sequence continues at coordinate 86,184,695 of NC_133419.1, forward strand.
AGGTGCCCACATTTAATTCAATAGAAAATTATGTTTTGTTGTATAATGTTGCTCTATTGTTTGCATTCTGGTTTACCCTAAAATGACTTCTAAAGACCAGCTGAAGTAAATCCATCCATTCAAAGCTGGGCACTGGGATTACTTACATAACAGCTTTTTACAGATTATTGTTGCCTCTAATTTTACTAGAGAAATTCAAACTACACTATTGGCTTTAAGCCAAGATATTTATCATTCACTTAAAATAATGGCAAAATACAATTCTTTGTCACTCATTTGTCTTTGTATTCCCTAGGTAATGGTGTTACATTATCAAATGATTATAATATTAAAAATATAGTAGAGCTATCTAAACTATCCAAAAATACCCTTTCTAAATCAAGTTCTCAAAAATTCAAACTCTCAAAAGACTTAGCCAGTCTTAAGTAAACACATCATACAAATCTGTTAAGATACACTGCCATTTAGTTAATGACCTTTTGCTAATTATCAACTATTAATAAATAACACTATTCATTTTAGTTGAAAATTTGATGTTTAAAAATGTTCTCAAAAATATTATCTTTAATGAATATAAGGTTTATTCAAATTCTGTAAGACTCCACTTAGAATTGTTTTTATTTAATACCAGCTAAGATGATTACAGTTGTGTCATTAATTCTTGCTAGCCACAATAAAATAGTTTTTAATCCACAGGCAAAATAATCCTATAAAGCTTTATACTTCTATTTTTATTCAATAGACTGATTTTCAAATTTTCAAAATTGAATAATTTTTAAAATTACATTCAAACTATAAAGTTGGAGTTTTTATCAAAAAGTATATATATTTATAATAAAAACAAAGTATTTTCATATAATTAAGCCTTATAAGTTCCTATTTTTGGATTTTTCATCAATAATAACCAGCATGAAAAAGCAATAAAAATATCTAGCAGACTCAGTTATTTCTTTAAAATTATTTAAAATCAGTTATTCATTTAAATCCAGTAAAATATATTGTATAATTCAGTGGGTTTTTCATTGTTTCGTTAGTTGGTTGTTTTTTTGGGAAAAGTATTTGTTTATTTATATATTTTGCTAATTTATTTTACTTCCTAAAATATGAAAAAAGAATTAAAAGCTATTTCCATAAATATAAGAGATGTATGTATAAAAACATATATAAAGCAAGCATATCCTTAATGTTCTTTACCATCTTTAACAAATAGGAGAATAAATATAAGATTAAACATTATATGGTAAGCTTCATGACAAATTGGTAAGAATTCCAAAGCATTGAGATTTTCATCAATGAACTTTTCAATTCTGGATCATAAACTTTCCTAAGACAAGCAAGAAAGATGAAAAGATGTTTTTATTTTTGTTTTAAGAAGAGAGCAAAAGTATAGCTTTGATTCTGAGTAGAATGTGAACCATCATTGTTATGTTACACAATTCCTTCTCTGGAGGAAGACAGCTTCCTTCTCTAGCATATTTGTCCTCAATGTTTTATAACAAACTACTCAGGGTTTTCTTCTGTGTAAACTTTTCCTCCCATACAAAACATTCTTTCAATATTTATTTCTTTCAATAACCTCTTTTTATTTATATTTTCAAACAATTCCTTTCTAGGTTAACCTTATATAAGAAAAAGGAAAAAAAAAAAAAAACAATTCTTCCATTCCTGTGTTAAAGAAAATTATCCCAGTTTGAAACTTGGTTAACATCAGGTTCTTTGACCACATTATTCAAACTATCAAGCCCAATTCTGACCATTAAAATGATTAATATTTATCATAATACATACCTAGCAAAGCTTGGAATAAGCTGCTCTTAAAGATACCCATCACCTTTTTAACTGCATTTTTCAACAACTGCTCCTCTGGTTTCCTTAATTTTTTGCAGTATTCTTCCAGTAATGATAAAGCTCGGTCAGTATCTGAAAAACATGATATTATTATTATATTTTATGGTCTTAGCAAAATAGAAAGCTAACATTAAACTATTCTATAATTGTATTCCTAACTTAATGACATGAAATAACTTAATAAGATAATCATAATTTCTATAAACTGCCATATGAAATTAATAATTATACTCAATGGCCAATTTCAACAATCCAGTTTTCTTTCTATAGTCCTGTCTTCCAAAAGAATCTCTAACTGTAAAACAAAACAAAGAATTCAATCCTGGCCACAATGTTCAGGTTAGATATAATTCTCTCTTGTCAGAGACACTTATCTTAAAATTAATGACTTCCTGCAAAATAATATCCAACTTCCTTAACATGAACTTTGAGGCCTCCCTCCCATGATCATATATTTTCAGCCTTATTTCCCATATATAGTCCACACTCTCCAAACACGCATACAGTGCCTAAGTCATACTGGATTACTCACTTTTCCCTTCCATTTTTCTCTACACACATGCATGCACAGACACCCACACACACACACACGCGCACACATGTGCATACTTTCTCTCTACCCCACCTCTCTCTTTCTCTCTCTCTCTCTCTACTTTTTCTCACCTCTGTACTTTCCTTTTCTCCTACTGTTCCCTGTGCTGGTATATCTTCCCCTATACCACTGTATATACCCCCTAGAATCAGTGTGCTATCTTGAAAAGGGGTCCTCTCAGGTAAATCTGGGTATGACCCAGATCTTACTTACTAGCTGTGTGTGACCTTTAACAAGTTCCTTAACCTCTCTGAGCTTCAGTTTCCTCACAGGTATTATGATTAAATGAGACAATATATGCACAATCCCTAGCACACAGAAAATAATCAAGTAAGTCAACTGAACACCTACTTTCTCTTCAATTAGATCTAACTCAAATGTTCTCTCTTCCATAAAGCCATCTCTGATGGTTAAAATTAATCACTATCTCCTCTTCTTCTAAACCATTTTGCCTATATGAATTTGTTGGCAGTCTTAATCCATATCTTATTATTTTATGACTTCTTGAATAACGTCTTCATCCTTCACAAGACAAAACATCCTTGAAAAAGTCACTAGACTTACACAAACTTTGTGTTTAGGTGATAATTGTCTTTGAATTTTAAAAGCCCTCCTTCCCTTCCAATCTACCACTTTCAAAAAATGCCTAAATACCAATTATAATAACAATAGCTTATATTTACTTTATATTTCCTCCTTTCTCTTGAACCTTCCAACTCTTCTTCCTCATGGCCATTCTCAGCTGATGGTATTACTTCCTATTACATGGAAAATCAGAAGGCAGATTCCACAAGCTCCTAACATAACATCTACTGACTTACCTGTAACTGTACCCACAGAGTCTGCCTTCCCTTATTACTATGAATAAAGAATTTGTGTTTCTAAGGTCAACTCCTCTACTTGAGCACTGGAATCTATCCTGTCTTGCTTACTCAAGGAAATTTTTCCATTATCAATTGTTTTCTTTTCCACTCAATCATCCCATGATTACTAAATCCAGTGGTCAATTATCAATCATCTCATTTGGCCCATAAGCATCATTTGATATTGTTACACTCTTGAAAACACTTTTTTCACTAGGTTTCCACACAGAGGTGTGCTGGTAAATATTTATTTATTTATTTATTTATTTTTTCTGACAAGAACCCCCCTCCCCCTGCTTCCGTAAATATTTAAAAACTAGTTCAGATAAAAAAGAAAACATGTGCACCTACATGCACATGAGTTTGTTATAATTTTACTGACACAAGGATGTATAGCAACCAGTCTACAAATAATAACAAGATATACAATCTTTAATTGTAAATTCCATTAGTCAGTTGATTCTCAATAATATTTGCATTGGTTTTTACCAAATTATTATATTCATAGCCAACTTAGGGTTGTAACTGATGAATGAATAGTTCCAACATAAATGTGGTTTATGTTGCCATGTTAATTAATAAAATGAAAATAAAACAACAAAGATAGTTTTTGTGAAAACTTCACTCTATCAATTATGTTATTTGCCGAATCAATAATAATTTTTGAATAGTGAACAAATATTTCCTCCATTTCTGTACTAATCTCAAAGTAACAGCAATGGCACAAAATGCTTTTAACTTGTGCTTAAATTATTAACATTTACTTTATCACTTTCTTATCAGCAAAACAATAAATCAAACTCAAATTTGTAGCATTTCCAATTTCCAAAGTCTAAATATTCCCACCATGGCCAATTTCAAGCTACCAACATGATGTCTCTAAACACGGATCTGGGAAACAGATGCATAGCAGCATACCATTATGTAGCTTATCCACCGCACAGATACAATCAATGTAAATAACTCAAGAGCAGAGATGGTATCAAAATGAAAAATAATTAAGAATTGATGACTGTTGAGTATTTATTACTTTTTAATATAATTTATGTAAGTTTATGTGTAATTATTTTTGTTAGAGATGGCGTTTCCCTACATTGCCCAAGTTAGTCTTGAACTCCTGACCTTAAGCAATCCTCCTGCCTTGACCTCCCAAAGTGCTGGGATTACAGGCATGAGCCACCATGCCTGCCTGGCCCACAGTTTATGCATAATTTTTAAATGATTGCGTTTAACTTTTTTTTTTTTTCTTTTTTTTGAGATGGAGTCTCGCTCTGTTGCCCAGGGTGGAGTGCAATGGCATGATCTCGGCTCACTGCAACCTCCACCCCCAGGTTCAAGCAATTCTCCTGCCTCAGCCTTCTGAGTAGATGGGACTACAAGTGCATGCCACCACACCCAGCTAATTTGTGTATTTTTAGTACAGACAGGTTTTCACCACATTGGTCAGGATGGTCTTGATCTCTTGGCCTTGTAATCCACTCACCTCAGCCTCCCAAAGTGCTGGGATTACAAGTCTGAGCCACCGTGCCGGCCTCAACATTTTTTAAATGGCTGTATTTTCTTGCAAATTTGCTGAGAATTTAATGATAAGCTCTTGCAAGCTGATATGAGCCATCTCCAGCACACCATTATTTCCAAGGTAGCACTCTCTCCCAGATTGTCTTCCTACTTGATGGATGCCTTTTCTCAATCACATTTATTAGTTTCCCCTAATTTCTCAATGAGGGTTTAGGATGTTTAGGGTACCTCTAAACATAGTAAGACTTCTTTTCTTTAATCTTACTCACTGGGTAATCTTACCCAGTCTCCTTGATAATCTTACCTAATTCCCTAGCTTTAAATATTATCAGCACCCTCAAGACTTCCAAATTTATATCCGTAGCTCAGAACTTTGCCCTGAATTCCAGACTCATATCCAACTGAATGCTCAATGTTTCCATTTGGATGTCTAATAAGCATCTCAAACTTCACTTGTCAAAACTGAACTCCAGATCTTATCCACCCACCCTCAATCTGCTTCTCCTCCAATGTATCTCCATCTTTCATCCTTCTAATTATTCAGGCCCAAATTCCTGAAGTCAGCATTCATTCTTTTCTCTAATTCTCTACATCTATTCATCAGTAAATCCTATGGGCTCCAACATCAAATTATATGCAGAACGCCATCACTTCTCCCTACCTCCAGTGCCACCACCCTGGCACAACTCATCATCATCTATCCCCTACATTACTGCAATAATGTTCTACTAGTTTACATGCTGTAACCTTTGCCCTCCTATAGTCTTTTCTCCTTTTTTTTCTTTTTTCTTTGTTGTTTTGTTTCTTTGTTTGTTTTGGTTTTTGGTTTTTTTTTTAAGCAGGGTCTCTCTCTGTCACCCAGATGGGAGTGCAGTGGTGCAATCACTGTGCATTTCAGCATCAACTTCCCAGGCTCAAGTGATCCTCCCGAATCATTTTTTGATTTTTGATTTTTCTGTAGAGATGAGGTCTCACTATGTTGCCCAGGCTGGCCTACAGTCTTTTCTAAACACAATAGCCAAAAATATCCTTTCAAGTCATCAACTAGATTATGTCATTCCTCAACTCAAACCCTCAAGTGTCTCCCCATCCCACTCAGAGCAAAGGCCCACCTCTCTGACTTCAGCTCTTAGACCTCTACTCTTGCTCAATCTACTCCAACCACAGTATCTCTGCTCAAACATACCAAGAACTCTCCAAATCATGGCCTCTATACTTGTGATTCTGCCTATAACACTCTTCACTCAGGTATCCACAAAGCTTGCTCCTTCACTTCTGTTATATCTCTGCTTATATATCATCTTAGCAGTAAGGCCTTCCATAATACTCCTATATAACATAGCAAACTTCAAGCTTATCCCCTTGAAAGAAATGAGAATTTCAATTGGGCAATAAGAGATGGAGGAGGACACTGTGTAACTACCTCTCTTCTTTTTTTTTTTTTTTTTTTTTTTTTTTTTTTTTTGAGACGGAGTCTCGCTCTGTCACCCAGGCTGGAGTGCTGTGGCCGGATCTCAGCTCACCTCTCTTCTATCTAGTAACATTAGAAATATAGAAATAAATGTGGATGAACAGAGAGCTCACTCCAATTTATGTTAACAAAGAATGGTGATATAAATGTATGCTAATATATTTGTATAAACTTTAATTTTTAAAAATGATTTCACACTTTACTTGCATGTTTTTAACAACTCTGAATCAAGGACAAATATTTTAATCCCCATTTTGTCAATAATTAAACAATCAGCAGTTTCCCTGAAATAACAGTGGCTCACTTTCTAACCCATCCCTACCCACTATTTACAAATATAAATAGTTACACTACTTACCATTGTAGGTGATCAACAGTACAATAACTATACTATACCTCCCTCTCTACTTATATGTATCTGTGGTCTCTAATCATGTGATTACCTCTAGTGCCCAAAGCTTTAGTCTTTTTCATTTCCTCATTAAAGTCTGCTGACATTTTTTGGAAAACCTACTAAGTGCTGAGCACCTTTTTCTTTTCTTTTTTTTTTTAATACAATTATAACTAAAGCCTTTTTTTTTAATTTTTTTTTTTTTAGCTTCTGTGGCATTGTTGTAGGTATTACTTTAGTCATTTATTCTTCTAAAGGGCAATTCTTGGCCAGGCATGGTGGCTCACGCCTATAATTCCAGCACTTTGGGTGGCCGAGGTGGAAGGATTGCTTGAGGCCAGGAGTTTGAGACCAGCCTGGGCAACACAACAAAACCCTTTCTCTACAACAAAATTTTAAAATTAGCCAGGTGTGGTGGTGCATGTCTGCACTCCCAGCTACTCAGAAGGCTGAGATGGGAGGATCATTTAAGCCCAGGAGTTCGAGGCTTCAGTGGGCCACGATCCTGCTACTGCACTCCAGCCTGGGCTACAGAGTGAGACCCTGTCTCTAAATAAATAAAGAAATAAATAAATAGATAAATAAATAAATAAAATACCCAGTCTCTAAGTAAATAAGCAAAATGAAGAGCAATTCTCAAAAATGTATTAACAATATTCCCCCAAACACATCTACAAATATAATTAGGCAAGTAAGGCGAATTTCACTTATTTAGCATATATTTATTCAGTAACTATAAAGGGAAAATACTGTATTGATTCAAACAGCTAGACGTTTTCTAAACCAGCAGAGCTTACTATGCCTCTCATCTCTGTAGGATAAAAATTTGACACATAAAACAAAACACTAAAATATTTTTAAAAGGTCATATATAATCAAGTCTCTATTAGACAAGTTAGGCTTACACACACCAGCATCTAGGGCTGGAATCGTGGCTGCCCTTTTATGCTTCGTTTGATTATTGAGAATGATCATCACCTGGAGTCAATTCTATTATGCCCTTCAACTCTCTGTACTCAAATCCTTATTTCTGGTTAATGAAAGTTTGAAAGTAATCTAAAAATGACAAATTAAACAAATGAAACAAACAGCAAGGATCTTTTCATACAAATTAAAAATCCCTAACCTAATCTCCATAAATTGAATAAAGTGAAAAGTTGAGATAATTATCCAAGCAAGTCAAGATTCATATTTTAATTGATGTTCAAATAACCAAGTGGAGAATTTTTCACCTAAATTGCCTCAATTCTCCTGTTTTCTTCATTAAACTCTACCTTCATATGACTCCTGAGTCTACAAAAAACAACAACAACAACAAAAACTAAATTTGGATTACAGGCACAGGAGGAAACGTGGAGGCAGGGAGAATCACTTTTTAAAATAAGAAATTTTTGCATGAAATATGCAACCAAGGGATAGTGAATGTTACATAATTAGAACTGTAGGTAATCATGTGTCTGTTAATTAAGGTTCAACTCTATTGTACATGGTTTAAGAATAGCATCACCAGAAAGTTATAAATAATTTGGGACAGGTAATTTAAGTTTGAAACAGTGATTGGCAATAGTGCTAACAATTGAACTTTTAGAGAAAAGAAAAGATGATACATAAAATCATTTGCCATGGCTTAAAAAATGAAGAATTACAGAACATACAGTGGTATCATTAGAAAAACACATATCAAAGTATAATAGAGAAAAGGTGAATTTAATGGACAAATCTTGGAAAGTAAAGTATTTAGAATAGTGAAATTATTTTACATAAATCTATTCAACATATTTACAGTTTAAAAAGAAATTTTAAATGCATTATCTTATCTGATTCTCACCACTGAGAAGTCATACCTATTTTACATGAAACTGAAATTCAGAGTGGCTTGTCCAAGATCACAGAGCTACTAAATAACAGATTTGGAGCTTAATCCAAAAGCTTTTGATTCCAAATATAGTGCTCTTTCCACAATACCACCCTTAATCCTCCAGAAATGGAGTTGAGAATATTTTTGTGGAAAAAATAAAATAAAACTTGACCAATCAGACATAAATCGTATCACTGAATTTTAGAATCTAGGGTTAAATGTTGAATCACAAATTTTCACATTTATTCTTTTAATTTGAATTTGTATTTGTAACATATAAATAAAAATGGTCCTACCTTTATAAGTCTGGTAGACGGAGGAAAAGGTTATTTCAGCCATTAATCAAGTATTTATTGACTATCTTACTACAGTCCAGACACTGGGAACACAGTACTGAACAAAATAGGCAATAGTCTACCCTCACAGAGATTTTAGTCTCAAAACAAATATAGTTAACTATGAAATTTCAACAAAGTGAAAGATTAAAACAGAGCATAAGAATGCTATCATGGCCGGAAGTGGTGGCCTATGCCTGTAATACCAGCACTTCAGGAGGCCGAGGCGGGCGGATCATCTGAGGTCAGGAGTTCGAGACCAGCCTAACCAATTTGGTGAAACCCTGTCTCTACTAAAAATACAAAAATTAGCTGGGCATGGTAGTGGGCGACTGTAACCCCAGCTACTTGGGAGGCTGAGGGAGGTGAAGGTTGCAGTGAGCTGAGATCGTGCCACTGCACTCCACCCTGGCTGACAGACAGAGACTCTATCTCAAAAAAAAAAAAAAGGTATCATAAGGTACCAGGTACCATGGGAGCAGAGAATTAAGTTGATGCCATACGTACAATGTTAACAAGTTTGGCCTTATAGCCAAGGGTAGAATGACAAGCCATGGAAGATTTTTAACTGAAGGGGAACATGACCGTTTTTTAGATTTAGAAAGATTAAAAATAGTATGATATGTATCCATTAAAACAAGCAATAACAATCAGACTTTTTTCATATTTTAAATATATATATATTCAAAATTGAATGATCACAATTTTATCATTACTTATTAGACATTATGACTAGAAAATGAAAGTGAGAGGTGAAGCTGGCTGGGCTTCTGCATCAGGTGGGGACTTGGAGAACTTTTCTGTCTAACTAAAGGATTGTAAATGCACCAGTCAGCGCTCTGTGTCTAGCTAAAGGATTGTAAATGCACCAATCAGTGCTCTGTGTCTAGCTAAAGGTTTGTAAGTGCACCAAGCAGCACCCAGTAAAAACAGGCCAATCAGCACTCTGTAAAACAGACCAATCAGCACTCTGTAAAATGGAATAAGCAGCTCTCTACAAAATGGACCAATCAGCAGGATGTGGGTGGAGCCAAATAAGGGAATAAAAGCAGGCCCCCTGAGCCAGCAGCAGCAACCCACTCAGGTCCCCTTCCACACTGTAGAAATTTTGTTCTTTTGCTCTTTGCAATAGATCTTGCTGCTGCTCACTCTTTGGGTCCACATCACCTTTATGAGTTGTAACACTCAGCATGAAGATCTGCAGCTTCACTCCTGAAGTCAACGAGACCACGAACCCACCAGGAGGAACGAACAACTCTGGACACGCTGCCTTTAAGAGCTGTAACACTCACCGCAAAGGTCTGCAGTTTCATTCCTGAAATCAGTGAGACCACGAACCCACCAGAAGGAAGAAACTCTAGACATGTCTGAACATCAGAAGGAACAAACTCCAGACACAACATCTTTAAGAACTGTAACACTCACCGCGAGGGTCCGCGGCTTCATTCTTGAAGTCAGCGAGACAAAGAACCCACCAATTCTGGACACATTTTGGCAACCACGAAGGGACCATCGCCTATCACCAAGCAGAGAGACTATCACCTATCGCCAAGTGGTAAGTACCATCAGACCCCTTTCACTTGCTATTCTGCCCTCTTTTTCCTTAGAATTCGGGGGCTAAATACCAGGCACCTATTGGCCAGTTAAAAGTGACTAGCACAGCTGCTGGACTAAAGACACGGGTGTCAGGCTTTCTGGGAAAGGACTCTCTAACAATTCCCGACTCTTCAGAGTTGGGAGCATTGGTTTGCCTGGCACCAGCTTCTGTTTTTCCTGTACTACTGGGCTGAGCCAAGGGTTGACAGAGAGGAAAGCCATTCAGCTCCGGGGTCCCGACAACAAGTTTGTTGACCCTGCAGCCATGACCAGAACTCTCAAAGGCATGTCGCCCAAGCGAGGCTTGCCCATCTACCCTGACCCTTGCCCCCTGGGTCGTAACACCTACCAGACAAACTTCCTCTTGCCTCTCTTCTCTGAGGCTAGTCCTGCTTATAAAAACCACTCACTCTCTCTGGTGCTTTTCTAGTTTCTCCTAGAAAAGAATGATTTTCTAGGAACGATTCCTAGTATAATAAGGAAATAAGTAAATAAGAATGGTTTCTAGTATAAACTCCGGGACTCTGTTACCTTCTTTTGCACCTGGGCTCACCAATCAGAAAGACATAATTTTTGCTCAAAGGCCTGTCATAGTGGGGACTATCTGGAATTTTAGGATCCCTCCTCAGACAAGCAGGCCTAAAAAAAGCTATTCCTGAAGCTAGGATATGGGGAGCCTCAGAAATTGTATCCTTCCTATTCATATAAGTGAGGAAAAAAGGCAACACTCTTCCAACTCTGGAGATTCCTCCCCTCCTTCAGGGTATGGCCCTCCACTTCATTTTTGTGGCATAACATCTTTATACGACAGGGGTAAAGTCCCAATACTAACAGAAGAATGCTTAGGACTTTAACAGGTTTTCAAGAATGCGTCGGTAAGGGCCAATAAATCTATTTTTTCTCAGTCCTATTTGTGGTCTAAGAGGACAGGTAAGGGTGCAGGTTTTCGAGAATGTGTCAGTAAGGGCCACTAAATCCGACCTTCCTCAGTCCTCCTTGTGGTCTAGGAGTAAAACTAGTGTTTCTGCTGCTGCATTGGTGAGTGCAACTATGCCAATCGGCATCATCCAGGGACTGTTGCGGGTTCTTGGGCAGGGGGAGAAATGAACCCAAACCATGGGCGGTTTTGTCCTTCAGATGGGAAACACTCAGGCATCAACAGGCTCACCCTTGAAATGCATCCTAAGCCAATGGGACCAATTTGACCCACAAACCCTGAAAAAGAGGTGGCTCATTTTTTTCTGCACTCCAGCCTGGCCCAATATTCTCTCTGATGGGGAAAAATGGCCACCCAAGGGAAGTATAAATTACAATACTATCCTGCAGCTTGACCTTTTCTGTAAGATGGAAGGCAAATGGAGTGAAATACCTTAGGTCCAAGCTTTCTTTTCATTGAAAGAGAATACACAACTACGCAAAGCTTGCAATTTACATCCCACAGGAGGAACTTTCAGCTTACTCCCATATCCTAGCCTCCCTACAGCTCCCCTTCCTATTAATGATAAGCCTCCTCTAATCTCCCCAGCCCAGAAGGAAATAAGCAAAGAAATCTCCAAAGGACCACAAAAAAAAAAAAACCCCGGGCTATCAGTTTTGTCCCCTTCAAGCTGTAGGGGGAAGGGAATTTGGCCCAACCCAGGTACATGTCCCTTTCTCCCTCTATGATTTAAAGCAGATCAGGGTAGACCTGGGGAAGTTTTCAGATGATCCTGATAGGTACACAGATGTTCTACAGGGTCTAGGGCAAACCTTCAATCTCACTTGGAGAGAGATCATGCTATTGTTAGAACAAACCCTGGCCTTTAATGAAAAGAATGTGGCTTTAGCTGCAGCCCGAGAGTTTGGAGATACCTGGTATCTTAGTCAAGCAAATGATAGAATGACAGCTGAGGAAAGGGACAAATTCCCTACTGGTCAAGCTGTCCCCAATATGGATCCCCACTGGAACCTTGACTCAGATCATGGGGACTGGAGTTGTAAACATCTGTTGACCTGTGTTCTAGAAGGACTAAGAAGAATTAGGAAAAAATCCATGAATTATTCAATGATGTCCACCACAACTCAGGGAAAGGAAGAAAATCATTCTGCCTTCCTCGAGAAGCTACAGGAGGCCTTAAGAAAATATACTCCCCTATCACCCGACTCACTAGAGGGTCAATTGATTCTAAAAGATAAGTTTATTACCCAGTCAGCTGCAGATATCAGGAAAAAGCTCCAAAAGCAAGCCCTGGGCCCTGAACAAAATCTGGAGGCATTATCAAACCTGGCAACCTCAGTGTTCTACAATAGGGACCAAGAGGAATAGGCCCAAAAGGAAAAGTAGATCAGAGAAAGGCCACAGCCTTACTCATAGCCTTCAGACAAACAAACCTTGGTGGTTCACAGAGGTCAGAAAATGGAGCAGGCCAATCACCCAGTAGGGCTTGTTATCAGTGTGGTTTACAAGGAAACTTTAAAAAAGATTGTCCAATGAAAAACAAGCTGCCCCCTCATCCATGTCTGCTATGCTGAGGCAATCACTGGAGGGTGCACTGCCCCAGAGTGCAGAGGGTCTCTGGATCAGAAGCCCCCAACGAGTTGATCCATCAACAAGACTGAGAGTGCCTAGGGCAAGCGCCAAATCATGTCATCACGCTCCCTGAGCCCTGGGTACGTTTAACCATTGAGGGCCAGGAAATTGACTTCCTCCTGGACACTGGCGCGGCCTTCTCAGTGTCAATCTCCTGTCCTGGATGACTGTCCTCAAGGTCCGTTACCATCCGAAGAATCCTGGGACAGCCTGTAACCAGGTATTTCTCCCACCTCCTCAGTTGTAATTGGGAGACTTTACTGTTTTCACATGCCTTTCCTGTTATGCCTGAAAGTCCCATACCCTTATTAGGGAGGGATATATTAGCCAAAGCTGGAGCTATTATCTACATGAGTATGGGGAACAAGTTACCCATTTATTGTCCCCTACTTGAGGAGGGAATCAACCCTGAAGTCTGGGCATTGGAAGGATAATTTGAAAGGGCAAAAAATGCCCACCCAGTCCAAATCAGGCTAAAAGATCCCACCACTTTTCCTTATCAAAGGCAATATCCCTTAAGGCCTGAAGCTCATAAAGGATTACAGGATATTGTTAAACATTTAAAAGTTCAAGGTTTAGTAAGGAAATGCAGCAGTCCCTGCAACACCCGAATTCTAGGAGTACAAAAACCAAACGGTCAGTGGAGACTAGTGCAAGATCTTAGACTCATCAATGAGGCAGTAATTTCTCTATATCCAGTTGTACCCAACCCCTATACCCTGCTCTCTCAAATATCAGAGGAAGCAGAATGGTTCACTGTTCTGGACCTCAAGAATGCCTTCTTCTGTATTCCCCTGCACTCTGACTCCCAGTTTCTCTTTGCCTTTGAGGATCCCACAAACCACACGTCCCAACTTACATGGACGGTCTTGCCCCATGGGTTTAGGGATAGCCCTCACCTGTTTGGTCAGGCACTGGCCCAAGATCTAGGCCACTTCTCAAGTCCAGTCACTCTGGTCCTTCAGTATGTGGATGATTTACTTTTGGCTACCAGTTCGGAAGCCTCATGCCAGCAGGCTACTCTAGATCTCTTGAACTTTCTAGCTAATCAAGGGTACAAGGCATCTAGGTAAAAGGCCCAGCTTTGCCTACAGCAGGCCGAATATCTAGGCCTAATCTTAGCCAGAGGGACGAGGGCCCTCAGCCAGGAATGAATACAACCTATACTGGCTTATCCTCGCCCTAAGACATTAAAACAGTTGTGGGGGTTCCTTGGAATCACTGGATTTTGCTGAGTATGGATCCCCGGATACAGTGAGATGGCCAGAACACTCTATACTCTAATCAAGGAGACCCAGAGGGCAAATACTCATCTAGTAGAATGGGAACCCTTGTTCCTGGAGCAAGATGGCCGAATAGGAACAGCTCCAGTCTCTAGCTCCCAGTGCGAGCGACACAGAAGACTGGTGATTTCTGCATTTTCAACTGAGGTACTGGGTTCATCTCACTGGGGAGTGCCAGACAATCAGTGCTGGTCAGCTGGTACAGCCCGACCAGTGAGAGCTGAAGCAGGGCAAGGCATTGCCTCACCTGGGAAGCACAAGGGGAAAGGGAATCCCTTTTCCTAGCAAGGGGAACTGAGACACACAACACCTGGAAAATTGGGTAACTCCCACCCTAATACTGCACTTTACCAAGGGTCTTAGCAAATGGCACACCAGGAGATTATATCCCACACCTGGCCGGGAGGGTCCCATGCCCACGGAGCCTCCCTCATTGCTAGCACAGCAGTCTGTGATCTAACTGCAAAGCAGCAACAAGGCTGGGGGAGGGGCACCTGCCACTGTTGAGGCTTAACTAGGTAAACAAAGCCTCCGGGAAGCTCAAACTGGGTGGAGCCAGCACCACAGATCAAGGAAGCCTGCCTGCCTCTGTAGACTCCACCTCTGGGGACAGGGCATAGCTAAACAAAAAGCAGCAGAAACCTCTGCAGATGCAAATGACCCTGTCTGACAACTTTGAAGAGAGCAGTGGATCTCCCAACACAGAGGTTGAGATCTGAGAACGGACAGACTGTCTGCTCAAATGGGTCCCTGACCCCTGAGTAGCCTAACTGGGAGACATCCCCCACTAGGGGCAGACCGACATCCCACACCTCACATGGCAGGGTACACCCCTGAGACGAAGCTTCCAGAGCAAGAATCAGACAGGAACATTCGCTGTTCAGCAATATTCTATCTTTTGCAGCCTCCGCTACTGATACCCAAGCAAACAGGATCTGGAGTGGACCTAAAGAAATCTCCAACAGACCTACAGCTGAGGGTTCTGACTGTTAGAAGAAAAACTAACAAACAAACAGGACACCCACACCAAAACCCCATCAGTACGTCACCATCATCAAAGACCAAAGGCAGATAAAACAACAAAGATGGGCAAAAAGCAGTGCAGAAAAGCTGGAAATTCAAAAAATGAGAGCGCATCTCCCCCTCAAAAGGAACGCAGCTCATCGCCAGCAACAGATCAAAGCTGGACGGAGAATGACTTTGACGAGTTGAGAGAAGAAGGCTTCAGTCCATCAAACTTCTCAGAGCTAAAGGAGGAATTACATACCCAGTGCAAAGAAACTAAAAATCTTGAAAAAAGAATGGAAGAATGGATAACTAGAATAATCAATACACAGAAGGCCATAAACGAACTGACAGAGATAAAAACCATGACACGAGAAATACATGACAAATGCACAAGCTTCAGTAACCAACTCGATCAACTGGAAGAAAGAGTATTAGCAATTGAGGATCAAATGAATGAAATGAAGCGAGAAAAGAAGTCTAAAGAAAAAAGAGGAAAAAGAAATGAACAAAGCCTTCAAGAAGTATGGGATTATGTGAAAAGACAAAATCTACATCTGATTGGGGTGCCTGAAACTGAGGGGGAAAATGGAACCAAGTTGGAAAACACTCTTCAGGATATCATACAGGAGAACTTCCCCAACCTAGTAAGGCAGGCCAACATTCAAATTCAGGAAATACACAGAATGCCACAAAGATAATCCTCGAGAAGAGCAACTCCAAGACACATAATTGTCCGATTCACCAAAGTTGAAATGAAGGAAAAAATGTTAAGGGCAGCCAGAGAGAAAGATCAAGTTACCCACAAAGGGAAGCCCATCAGACTAACAGTAGATCTCTCGGCAGAAACTCTACAAGCAAGAAGAGAGTGGGGGCCAATATTCAACATTCTTAAAGAAAAGAATTTTCAACCCAGAATTTCATATCCAGCCAAACTAAGTTTCACAAGTGAAGGAGAAATAAAATCCTTTACAGACAAGCAAATGCTTAGAGATTTTGTCACCACTAGGCCTGCCCTACAAGAGATCCTGAAGGAAGCACTAAACATGGAAAGGAACAACAGGTACCAGCCATTGCAAAAACATGCCAAAATGTAAAGTCCATCGATGCTAGGAAGAAACTGCATCAACTAACAAGCAAAATAACCAGCTAATATCACAATGACAGGATCAAGTTCACACATAATAATATTAACCTTAAATGTAAATGGACTAAATGCTCCAATTAAAAGACACAGACTCCAAATTGGATAAAGAGTCAAGACCCATCACTTTGCTGTATTCAGGAGACCCATCTCACATGCAGAGACACACATAGGCTCAAAATAAAGAGATGCAGGAAGATCTACCAAGCAAAAGGAAAACAAAAAAAAGCAGGCGTTGCAATCCTAGTCTCTGATAAAACAGACTTTAAACCATCAAAGATCAAAAGAGACAAAGAAGACTATTACATAATGGTAAAGGGATCAATTCAACAGGAAGAGCTAACTATCCTAAATATATATGCACCCAATATAGGAGCACACAGATTCATAAAGCAAGTCCTTAGAGACTTACAAGAGACTTAGACTTCCATACAATAATAATGGGAGACTTCAACACCCCACTGTCAACATTAGATAGATCAACGAGACAGAAAGTTAACAAGGATATCCAGGAATTGAACACAACTCAGCACCAAGCGGACCTAATAGACATCTACAGAACTCTCCACCCCAAATCAAGAGAATATACATTCTTCTCAGCACCACATCACACTTATTCCAAAATTGACCACATAATTGGAAGTAAAGCACTCCTCAGCAAATGTCCAAGAACAGAAATTATAACAAACTCTCTCTCAGACCACAGTGCAATCAAACTAGAACTCAGGACTAAGAAACTCAATCAAAACCGCTCAACTACATGGAAACTGAACAACCTGCTCCTGAATGACTACTGGATACATAACGAAATGAAGGCAGAAATAGAGATGTTCTTTGAAACCAAAGAGAACAAAGATACAACATACCAGAATCTCTGGGACACATTTAAAGCAGTGTATAGAGGGAAATTTATAGCGCTAAATGCCCACAAGAGAAAGCTGGAAAGATCTAAAATTGACACCCTAACATCACAATTAAAAGAACTAGAGAAGCAAGAGCAAACACATTCAAAAGCTAGCAGAAGGCAAGAAATAACTAAGAACAGAGCAGAACTGAAGGAGATAGAGACACAAAAAACCCTCCAAAAAGTCAATGGATCCAGAAGCTGGTTTTTTGAAAAGATAAACAAAATTGATAGACTGCTAGCAAGACTAATAAAGGAGAAAAGAGACAAGAATCAAATAGACGCAATAAAAAATGATAAAGGGGATATCACCACTGACCCCACAGAAATACAAAGTACCATCAGAGAATACTATAAACACCTCTATGCAAATAAACTAGAAAATCTAGAAGGAATGGATAATTTCCTGGACACTTACACTCTCCCAAGACTAAACCAGGAAGAAGTTGAATCCCTGAATAGACCAATAGCAGGCTCTGAAATTGAGGCAATAACTAATAGCCTACCAACCAAAAAAAGTCCAGGACCAGACGGATTTACAGCTGAATTCTACCAGAGGTACAAGGAGGAGCTGGTACCATTCCTTCTGAAACTATTCCAATCAACAGAAAAAGAGGGAATTCTCCCTAACTCATTTTATGAGGCCAACATCATCCTGATACCAAAGCCTGGCAGAGACACAACAAAAAAAGAGAATTTTAGACCAATATCCCTGATGAACATCGATGCAAAAATCCTCAATAAAATACTAGCAAACCGAATCCAGAAGCACATCAAAAAGCTTATCCACCATGATCAAGTGGGCTTCATCCCTGGGATGCAAGGCTGGTTCAACATACGCAAATCAATAAACGTAATCCAGCATATAAACAGAACCAAAGACAAAAACCACGTGATTATCTCAATAGATGCACAAAAGGCCTTTGACAAAATTCAACAGCCCTTCATGCTAAAACTCTCAATAAATTCGGTATTGATGGAACATATCTCAAAATAATAAGAGCTATTTATGACAAACCCACAGCCAATATCATACTGAATGGGAAAAAACTGGAAGCATTCCCTTTGAAAACTGGCACAAGACAGGGATGCCCTCTCTCACCACTCCTATTCAACATAGTGTTGGAAGTTCTGGCCAGGGCAATCAGGCAAGAGAAAGAAATAAAGGGTATTCAGTTAGGAAAAGAAGAAGTCAAATTGTCCCTGTTTGCAGATGACATGATTGTATATTTAGAAAAACCTATCATCTCAGCCCAAAACCTCCTTAAGCTGATAAGCAACTTCAGCAAAGTCTCAGGATACAAAATTAATGTGCAAAAATCACAAGCATTCTTATACACCAGTAACAGACAAACAGAGAGCCAAATCAGGAATGAACTTCCATTCACAATTGCTTCAAAGAGAATAAAATACCTAGGAATCCAACTTATAAGGGATGTAAAGGACCACTTCGAGGAGAACTACAAACCACTGCTCAGTGAAATAAAAGAGGATACAAACAAATGGAAGAACATATCATGCTCATGGATAGAAAGAATCAATATCGTGAAAATGGTCATACTGCCCAAGGTAATTTATAGATTCAATGCCATCCCCATCAAGCTACCAATGACTTTCTTCACAGATTTGGAAAAAACTGCTTTAAAGTTCATATGGAACCAAAAAAGACCCCACATTGCCAAGACAATCCTAAGTCAAAAGAACAAAGTTGGAGGCATAATGCTACCTGACTTCAAACTATACTACAAGGCTACAGTAACCAAAACAGCATGGTACTGGTACCAAAACAGACATATAGACCTATGGAACAGAACAGAGGCCTCAGAAATAATACCACACATGTACAGCCATCTGATCTGTAACAAACCTGAGAAAAACAAGAAATGGGGAAAGGATTCCCTATTTAATAAATGGTGCTGGGAAAATTGGCTAGCCATAAGTAGAAAGCTGAAACTGGATCCTTTCCTTACTCCTTATACGAAAATTAATTCAAGATGGATTAGAGACTTAAATGCTAGACCTAATACCATAAAAACCCTAGAAGAAAACCTAGGTAATACCATTCAGGACATAGGCATGGGCAAGGACTTCATGTCTAAAACACCAAAAGCAATGGCAACAAAAGCCAAAATTGACAAACAGGATCTAATTAAACTAAAGAGCTTCTGCACAGCAAAAAAAACTACCATCAGAGTGAACAGGCAACCTACAGAATGGGAGAGAACTTTTGCAATCTACTCATCTCACAAAAGGCTAATATCCAGAACCTACAAAGAACTCAAAAAAATTAAAAGAAAAAAACAACCCCATCAAAAAGTGGGCAAAGGATATCAACAGACATTTCTCAAAAGAAGACATGCATACAGCCAACAGACACATGAAATAATGCTCATCATCACTCGCCGTCAGAGAAATGCAAATCAAAACCACAATGAGATACCATCTCACAACCAGTTAGAATGGCAATCATTAAAAAGTCAGGAAACAACAGGTGCTGGAGAGGATGTGGAGAAATAGGAACACTTTTACATTGTTGGTAGGATTGTAAACTAGTTCAACCATTGTGGAAAACAGTATGGTGATTCCTTAAGGATCTAGAACTAGAAATACCATATGACCCAGCCATCCCATTACTGGGTATATACCCAAAGAATTATAAATCATGCTGCTATAAAGACACATGCACACGTATGTTTATTGCAGCACTATTCACAATAGCAAAGACTTGGAATCAACCCAAATGTCCATCAGTGACAGACTGGATTAAGAAAATGTGGCACATATACACCTTGGAATACTATGCAGCCATAAAAAGGGATGAGTTTATGTCCTTTGTGGGGACATGGATGCAGCAGGAAGCCATCATTCTTAGCAAACTATCACAAGAACAGAAAACCAAACACCACATGTTCTCACTCATCGGTGGGAATTGAACAATGAGATCACTTGGACTCGGGAAGGGGAACATCACACACTGGGGCCTATTATGGGTAGGGGGTAGGGGAGAGAGGTGGCATTGGGAGTTATACCTGATGTAAATGACGAGTTGGGTGCTGACGAGTTGATGTGTGCAGCACACCAACATGGCACAAGTATACATATGTAACAAACCTGCATGTTGTGCACATGTACCCTAGAGCTTAAAGTATAATAATAAAATAAAATAAAATAAAATAAAATAAAATAAAAATGGGAACCAGGTGCAGAAACAGCCTTCAAAACCTAAAGCAGGCCCTAGTACAAGCTCCAGCTTTAAGCCTTCCCATAGGACAAAACTTCTCCTTATATGTCACAAAGAAAGCAGGGATAGCTCTTGCATTCCTTACTCAGACTCGTGGGACAACCCCACAACCAGTGGCATACCTAAGTAAGGAAACTGATGTACTAGCAAAAGGCTGGCCTCACTGTTTAAGAGTAGTTGCGGCGGCTGCTGTCTTAGTGTTGGAGGTTATCAAAATAATAAAAGGAAAGGATCTCACTGTCTGGACTACTCGTGATGTAAATGTCATACTAGGTGCCAAAGGAAGTTTATGGCTATCAGACAAGCACCTACTTAGAACCACCAGGTGCTACTCCTTGAGGGACTGGTGCTTCAAATATGTACTTGCATGGTCCTCAACCCTGCCACTTTTCTCCCTAGGACGGGGAACCAATCAAGCATGACTGCCAACAAATCATAGTCCAAACTTATGCCACCCAAGATGATCTCTTAGAAGTCCCCTTAGACTGATGGAGGTTCATCTGTGGACAATGGGATACGAAGGGCACGTTATGCCATAGTTAGTGATGTAACCATACTTGAAAGTAAGCCTCTTCCCCCAGGGACCAGTGCCCAGTTAGCAGAACTAGTGGCACTTACCCGAGCCTTAGAACTGGGAAAGGGAAAAAGAATAAATATGTATACAGATAGAGAGTATGCTTATCTAATCCAACATGCCCATGCTGCAATATGGAAAGAAAGGGAGTTCCCAACCTCTGGGGGAACCCCCATTAAATACCATAAGGAAATCTGGAGTTATTGCACTCAGTGCAAAAACCCAAGGAGGTGGCAGTCTTACACTGCCGAAGCCATCAAAAAGGGGAAGGAGAGGGGAGAACAGCAGCATAAGCAGCTGGCAGAAGCAGGGAAAGACCAGCAGAGAAAGAGAGAGAGAGGAAAAGACAGAGAGAGAAAGATAAAGAGAAAGATAGGAAGTCAAAGAGAGAGACAGAGAGGAAGAGACAGAAAGTCAAGGAGAAAAGGAAAGAGAGGAAGAGACAAAGGAGTCAAAGAGATAAAGAGAAAGAGAAAAGTAGTAAAGAAAAAACAGTGTACCCTATTCCTTTAAAAGTCAGGGTAAATTTAAAACTTATAATTGATAATTGAAGGTCTTCTCTATAACCCTGTAACACTCCAGTACCACCTTGCTGTCAGTGTAAACAAGGGCATAGTCTGAAAGCACTGAGACCACTGACAACCCATAGCCTTCCTATCAAAAATCCTTAACCCAGCAGGTTTCCTAACAGGGGATCTAAATCTTAACTAATTACCATACAAAGGTCTGACCAGACCTAGGAGGAACTCCCTGCAGGACAGGACGATAGATGATTCCTCCCAGGTGATTAAGGAAAAAAGACACAATGGGTATTCAATAAGGAAACTCTTGTAGAAGCAGAATTAGGAAAATTGCCTAATACTTGGGCTGCTCAAATGTGCCAGCTGTTTGCAATCAGCCAAACTTTAAAGTACTTACAGAATCAGGAAGGACCCATCTATACCAACTTTAAGTTAATATGGACTGAACCAGGTCTTACTAATAGCAAAGAATAATTGAAATCCCAAACTTACAAGGTTTTCAACAAAAGTAAAGTTTGCTAAAAGTTAACAGTGTAACACATATTATCCTAACTTCTAATCTTATGGAAATCAGACCTTATCAGTACCCCTCAAACCTCAAGTCTGTCAGCGCAGAGCCATACAACTAATACCCCTACTTATAGGGTTAGGACTGGCTACTGCTACAGAAACTGGAAGAGCAGGTTTATATACTTCATTATACTACTACCACACACTCTCAAAGGATTTCTCAGACAGTTTGCAAGAAATAAAATCTATCCAGTAAGGATAGTAACTACAATCCCAAATAGACTCTTTGGCAGCAGTGACTCTCCAAAACCACCGAGGCCTAGACCTCCTCACTGCTGAGAAAGGAGGACTCTGCACCTTCTCAGGGGAAGAGTGTTGTTTTTATACTAACCAGTCAAGGATAGTACGAGATGCCATCTGGCATTTCTAGGAAAAGGCTTCTGAAATCAGAAAATGCCTTTCAAACTCTTATACCAAACTCTGGAGTTGGGCAACATGGCCCCTCCCCTTTCTAGGTCCTGTGGCAGCCATCTTGCTGTTACTTGCCTTTGGGCCCTATATTTTTAACCTGCTTTACAAATTTGTTTCCCCTAGAATCGAGGCCATCAAGCTACAGATTGTCTTACAAATGGAACCCCAAATGAGCTCAACTAACAACTTCTGCAGAGGACCCCTGGACTGACCTGCTGGCCCTTTCACAGGCCTAGAGTTCCCCTCTGGAGGATGCTACAACTGCAGGGCCCCTTCTTCACCCCTATCCAGCAGGAAGTAGCTAGAGCGGTCATCAGCCAAATTCCCAACAGCAGTTGGGGTCCCCTGTTTAGAGGGGGGATTCAGAGGTGAAGCTGGCTGGGCTTCTGGGTCAGGTGGGGACTTGGAGAACTTTTCTGTCTAGCTAAAGGATTGTAAATGCACCAATCAGAGCTCTGCGTCTAGCTAAAAGTTTGTAAATGCACCAATCAGCATTCAGTAAAAACAGACCAATCGGCACTCTGTAAAATGGACCAAGCAGCTCTCTATAAAATGAACCAATCAGCAGGATGTGGGTGGGGCCAAATAAGGGAATAAAAGCAGGCTGCCCAAGTCAGCAGCGGCAACCCACTTGGGTCCCCTTCCACACTGTGGAAGCTTTGTTCTTTTGCTCTTCGCAATAAATCTTGTTGCTGCTCACTCCTTGGGTCCATGCTGCCTTTATGAGCTATAACACTCACCACGAAGGTCTGCAGCTTCACTCCTGAAATCAGCGAGACCACAAACCCACCAGGAGGAACAAACAACTCTGGATGTGCAACCTTTGAGAGCTGTAACACTCACCATGAAGGTCTGCAGCTTTACTCCTGAAGTCAGTGAGACCACAAAGCCACCAGAAGGAATAAACTCTGGACACGTCCAAACATCAGAAGGAACAAACTCCTGACACACCATCTTTAAGAACTGTAACACTCATTGCAAGTGTCCGTGGCTTCACTCTTGAAGTCAGCGAGACAAAGAATCCACCAATTCTGGGCACAAAAGTATTTTACTAAGAAGTATTCACATATGCTTAATTCTTATGGTTGATGTTATTGCTTTTTTACAAATCAAGGATACTCATGAGAAAGTAATAAAGTAATGAATAGCAATAGAAAAGTTAGTCTTGAATCAGGTTGTTTTTTTTTTAATTTAACATTAAAATGTATAGTTTGGCTGGGTGTGGTGGCACATGCCTGTAATCCCAGCTACTCAGGAGGCTGAGGCAGAAGAACAGCTTGAACCTGGGAGGCAGAGGTTGTGGGGAGCCAAAATGGTGCCATTCCACTCCAACCTGGGCAACAAGAGTGCAACTCTGTCTCCAAATAAATAAAACAAATAAATAAATAAATAAAACAAATGTATAGTTCAAGATGATACCACAAAGGTGTCATTTTATTATTAGTAATATTAGCTAGCATTTGTGGAACAATGTTAGGTATTCTGCATCGATCACCTTATTTAATTTTCAAAAGAATCCTAAGAAATACCACTATATACATTTTCACAAATGGGGAAATTTTAGACTGAGGGAAATAGAGTACATTTGCCCAAGGCTACATAACAGTAAGTGCTGGAACCACGATGCAAATGCTGATCTATCTGCCACCAAAGCCCATACAAAGCATTATGCCATATTGAAACTTGATTTACTTAGGAAAGGCTCACAATGCTTCTTTCTTCTATAATTATTCTCTGCAATTATACTTTACCCTCCCTAAAAAAAAAAAAAAGTTTGAATATACTTCAACAAACACCTGTTGATCAGGTTATTTTCCCTGTTGAAACAAGAAGATATTATTAATAGTATAAAATGGTAAATTTATATCTCTCCTTTCAGACAAGCCATGCTTTCAAATTTTCTATAAACTTGGTAAAAGGGAAGGATAGAAAACACGCAAGGCTAAACAGCAATAAATAGAAAGTAAGAAAATAACAAATTGGCCGGGCATGTAGCTCACGCTTGTAATCCCAGCACTTTGAGAGGCCAAGGCAGATGGATCACTTTGAGCTCAGGAGTTCGAGACCAGCCTGGGCAACATGGCGAAATCCCATCTCTACTAAAAATACAAAAATGAGCTGGGCACGGTGACGGGTGCCTGTAATCCCAGCTACTCAGGGGGCTGAGGCAGGAGAATCACTTGAACCGAGAAGGCAGAGGTTGCAGTGAGCTGAGATCACACCACTGATCTCCAGCCTGGGCAACAGAGTGAGACTCCATGTCCAAAAAAAAAAAAGATAACGAATTGCATCTTCAGCTGAATACTGAATTATGAATCATTCCAGTATTATTTATCTAGAAAAATAAATAAATAAATAAAAATCAGAATTTAAATAGTGGAGAATATGTATGGCCAGACTTAAAGCAGACCTGAAGACTGCAATCATTTTGTATATATTAGATGATTTACAAATTACTTTAGCATATTTGGAGGAGAATGATTATTAATAAGAAATGTTATAACCTGTTTTTATTTAAAAAAAAAAACACATACACGCATGGCATCTCCTATCTATGATCAAATGCATCATTGCTATATCTGGGCAGGCTTGTTCTAGAAGATGACCAGGAAGCTGAACCCAAACCACTGATGGAAGGAGACTCTTGACATTTCTCCTCCTTGAACCCACACACCCCCCTTAAAAATGCATTCAGATGATAAGCATTTGTACAGCAGTTTCTTATCTACAAAATAATTTTTATATGGTCTAGGTATCTTGATTTGATCCTTACAATAATCCTAAGAGATATTATTGTACACTTAAGTTTTAACAGGAAAAATTTGAAGCTCTATCTGTTGAATTTCTTAATGTAGCCAACTGATGGGAAAAGCTAGATTCCAATCCTGGGTTCTCCTCTACTGTACTATGATGCCAATCACTTGTTCAAAGACTACCACACTCATACAGTAAAAAGGAAAGCATCAGACAAGCTTCTGGTCCTAATTCCATCACTAACTAGCTTTCTAGAAGTGAAGTTCATATATATTATATTTGATGAGAAAAAGAAACAGCATATAGTAAGAGGAAAAAAGCATTAAATCCCTTTTTAAAAAGAAAACAAGTTCAGAAGAATTACATGATTTTCACAGGGTCTTCTGGCGGCCTCATCACAAGGCAAGTAAACTCTATTTTACACGCAGGAGATTGGTACTTTGAGATATTAAAACTTTTTTCTGCCTAAATTTTCCCATTTCCTTTTTTCTCATTCCAGCAGATAACTGGTTCCCTACTTTACTGCCTCAGGGGCAGTATATGCCAGGACAAAAACCAGAAGGAATTTTTAAATAATTCCAGTTTTGCTTTCCAAAAACCTAAGCCCTCAGAATAAAAGAAGAGTTTGTCAGAGATGAAAAAGAGGCTCTCAGGTACAGGCAGAGAAAGGGACTTCTCCTAGCCCCTTCACAGTGTAGAAAGAAATTGTCCCAGGTGAAGAAAACAGAGAAAAGTCTTTGGATCTCAAGGAATCAGGGATCTAGGCTCTACTTACTGGCAACATTGCTTGGAAGGCAGCAAGACCCAAGAGGAATGGCATTGTAATGCATCTAGGCAAACAGAAACACAGACATTCTAGAAAAAAGTAAAAGTCCATGACTCGGACATATCAACTCTCTGTCAGACCAGACCAGAAAGAGCTATCTAGACACAACAACTCATATGTCAGAGGTAAGCTGTTTTATATAGATGATCAACAACCAGAGGACACTCCCATTCCAGGTAAAACCCCACCTTAACCCCAGGGAAGTGGGGAAAACTTCAAAAAGGATAAGAGTTATTTTGTCTGCTACTCAGTTACTAAGAGTAAAGGTGAATTATAGAAAATAAATAGATACTTCTGACATACCTAAATTTATAGACCAAGTCCAGCTCACTGATTATCTGATCTTGTCCCTTCTTTTAGTAGACAAATCTTCTGACTACTGTTCTAGGTTTTTTCCACCACATCACTGCTATTGATGATGATGATAATACAGGATGTGATGATATAGTTCAAGACCAAAAAATAAGAAAAATAAATAATGATCCGAAACAGCCTCTTGCCATTTCCCACATTGTCTGGTAAACTTCTATTCATCTTCTGTATCTCATCTTAAATATTACATCTTCCCTAGTGGCACTAAGTGTTCCTTATCTGTTTTCTTGACACAGAGTGTTAACCTCACCACATAGCATTGAAATTGCCTGTTTTCACATCTGTCTTCCTATTACATTTTAAGATTCATAAAGGCAGAGACTGAAAATCATTTGCTCCTTCAAACATGCATCTGGCACAGTGCCTGGCACATAGCAGGCACTCATAATACACCTTTGTTGAATGGATAAATGACTGAATAAATAAATGAAAGTAGAGTCATTGCCTTAAATATATACACCAGTTTACACCATACATACACAAGTTTACCTTTTAAAAGAATTTTAGCTTATTACCTATGAGAGATGTTTAAATAGAACAGAACTTAACAGGTTTATTCCACGTATTACCATGCTTTTAATGATAAAGATGTCACAGTTCTCCAAAATGATAGGCTCCTGATAGAAGTTACAAAATTGTATCCTAAATTAGGGCCTCAGTGGCTAGCAAAATGGTGTCATCAGAAGAAATGGGTTACAAAATTCTTACCCATAATCTTTGAAAGTTTAAATTTAATAATTCATTTTCACAGGATTTTCTACCTTATACTATACCATTCCTCTTGATCTTAAATCCTAAAATAAATGAGGTCAGGAGAATTGTTTCATAATAAAGGTGATTTGGCCATAATTCTTGAAATAGCTTTGAAAACTTATTAAAATTGAACCCATGCAGAAAGCTTATTAGTTAGAATTCAGAATGACTAACTGGACAGAAGAGACTGGATAAAACTCATGATCCTTTGCTGACAAAGCATCCTACATTGAGGATATAGAAATGCTTGTGGCTTAACTGCCATAAATTTCTGGGCAAGAATTGTAGCCGGGGAACATATCCCCTTCCCCCAATTAAAAAAAATCTCTCCTTTATACTAAAAAATATTTTATAATCACTGACATGGTAACATAGTAAGTATTAAGAAATAAGCATATAAAGAGAATATGTATTTAAGAAAATATAGTATTCATATAGTTCAGTAAATATATTTTGTAGAACAGTGAGAAATTTATTTATTGACAAAGGTATGAATGAACAGAATGCCTTACTCCAACGTTTTAAAAACCCAATGTTTATCCCAGGCAAGTTAACACAGAAACAGAAAACAAAATACCGCATGTTCTTATAAGTGGGAGCTAAGAATTGGGTACACATGGACATAAAGACAGGAACAATAGATACTACACAAGGGACTAGTGGGGCAAGTGCTAAAAAACCACCTATTGAGTACTATGCTGGATACCTAGGTGACAGAATCATTCGTATCCAAAACCTCAGCATCACACAATATACTCATGTAACAAATCTGCACATGTACCCACTAAATCTAAGAAAAAGTTGAAGTTTTAAAAATAAATAAATAAGTAAAATCCAATGTTTTGTGCATATCTCACTGACTAGATTTTTCTACCCAAAAAAGTAACCAATAATAGACCTAAGGGAGAAATCAAATATTCTATCACAAATAAAAACACTTGAGCAGATTTCCAAAAACCTAGAAGTTCACACATTTTCTAGTATCAAGTCATTGGCATATGATTTGCACTCTCCCAACAGATATGTAAAATAAAATCAATTAACAGATCATTTTATCTCTATTTGTTGCTTCATAGCATACTTCTAATTAGTAGTTAAACACAAAAAAAAATTCTTCTATTTATCATTTCAGAATTCATTCCATTTACGACTCCTGGATTAATATTTTACAATATCAAGAGTCTATAGCTCATCCAAGGTCAAAATGGTCCCTACAGGGAATTTCTTTTAAAATAAAAAAGATATGGGATACTTATCCCAGGCTGGAGTGCAGTGGCACAATCATAGCTCACTGCAGCCTCAAACTCCTGGGCTCAAGCAATCCTCGAGTCTCAGCCTCCCAAGTAGTTGGGACTATAGGCACATGCCAACAAGCCCAGATAATTTTTTTAATTGGGGAATTTTAAATAAAAAAAAAAACTTTAGTAAATTATCTATTTTACTTTGACTTACAGAAAATGCAAAAGTTTGAAAACTGTGTTTCCCCATCCCTCTCTAGGATGATTCAGTGCTTAATTCTTTTGAGTTTTATGGCTGTGAAGAGATTTAAAAAAAAAAAAAAACTTGAAGTTTTGGAAAATAGAAAAAACATCTATAGCCATGTGCAGTGGCTCATGCCTATAATCCCAGCACTTTCGGAGGCGGAGGCAGATGGATCACCTGAGGTCAGGAGTTTGAGACCAACCTGCCCAACATAGTGAAATCCCCTCTCTTCTAAAAATAAAAAAATTAGCGAGGCGTGGTAGCAGGCATCTGTAATCCCAGCTACTGGAGAGGCTGAGGCAGGAGAATCGCTTGAACCCAGGAGGTGGAGGTTGCAGTGAACCGAGATTGTGCCACTGCACTCTAGCCTGGGCAACAGAGCAAGATACCGTCACAAAAAGAAAAAAAAAAAGAAAAGAAAAGAAAAAAAAAACTCTCCATATATTACTGGTATGGCAAACATGAAAATTGAAATACAAATTTGGTAAAATGTATGCAAAAGGAATAAATAGCCACACAAGGCCATTCAATGAAGTCAGGTACAGGCATAGTTCATTTTATTGCACTTTGCTTTATTGCACTTTGCAGATAACATGTTTTTCACAAATTAAGTTTGTGTAAGTGTATCACTGGCAATTTTCCATAGGATGTATTCACTTCATGTCTCTGTGTCACATTTTGGTAATTCTCACAATACTTCAAACTTTTTCATTAGTCTTTTGCTACAGTGATCTGTGATCAGTGATCTTCGATGTTCATTGTAATTGTTTTGGGGCACCACAAATCACAAATCACAGCTGGTGACTTTAAGTTGAAGCCAATGCTCATTTACCCTTCCAAAAATTCTAGGGTCTTTAAGAATTATGCTAAATCTATTCAGTCTATGCTCTAAAAGTAGATCAACAAAAGCCTGGGTAACAGCACCTGTTTACAGCATGGTTTACTGTATATTTTAGGCCCACTGTTGAAAACTACTACTCATTGACAACTCACCTAGTCACCCAAGAGCTCCAATGAAGATATACAAGGAGAGTAAAGTTGTTTTCATGCCTGCTGATACTACATTCATTCTGCATGCCACGGATCAAGGAGTAACTTCAACTTTCAAGCCTTATTATTTAAAAAATACATTTTGTAAGACTATATCTGCCACAGTGATTCTGTGATAGATCTGGACAAAGTAAATTGAAAACCTCCTGGAAAGAATTCATCATTCTATATGCCATTAACAACATTTTTGATTCACAGGAGGAGGTCAAAATATCAACATTAATGGGAGTTTGGAAGACATTCATTCCAACTTTCATGGATGACTTTGAGGGATTCAAGTCTTCAGTGGAAGAAGTCACTTCATATGCAATGGAAATAGCAAGAGGTCTAGAATTAGAAGATGTGCCTGAAGATGTGACTGAATTGCTGCAAT
The DNA here is from genome assembly GCF_049350105.2 of Macaca mulatta. Taxonomy (NCBI): domain Eukaryota; kingdom Metazoa; phylum Chordata; class Mammalia; order Primates; family Cercopithecidae; genus Macaca; species Macaca mulatta. The sequence continues at coordinate 86,214,999 of NC_133419.1, forward strand.
CTCATGATAAAACTTGAATAAATGAGTTCTTACAGATAAGCAAAGAAAGTGGTTTCTTGAGACGAAATCTACTTCCAGTGAAGATGTTGTGAACATTGTTTGAAATAACAACAAAGGGTTTAGAATATTACATACACTTAGTTGAAAAAGCAGCAGCAGGGTTTGAGAAAACTGATTCCAATTATGAAAGAATTTCTACTGTGGGTAAAATGCTGTCAAACAGCATCTCATGCTACAGAGAAATCTCTCATAAAATAAAAAGTCAATTGATGTGGCAAACTTCACTGTTGTCCTATTTTAAGAAATTGCCTTAGACATCCCAACCTTCAGCAATCATCACCCTGATCAGTCAACAGCCATCAACACTGAAGCAAGATCTTCCACCAGCAAAAAGATTCCTACTCGCTAAAGGCTCAGTGGATCATTAGCATTTATTAGCAATAAAATATTTTTAATTAAAGTATGTACATTGTTTTTAGACATAACACTATTATGAACCTAATGGACTATAGTATAGTATATACTGTACTGTATACAACAAACATTTTGGTTTCCCAGTGCATACATACCGTACTATACAATATATTGCATATATGCATCGGGAAACCAGAATATTTGAGTAGCTTGCTTCATTGTGATAACATGCCTTATTTCAGGGGTCTGGAACCTAACCTGCAATATCTCTGAGATATACCTATACATATTTCCCCCCTTATTGCCTCTGAAAAAAAAAATATTTTAAGAACTTAAGAAAAACTAGAGATGAAAAGAAAGTATACCCAGATAATGAAAAGCAAATGTAAATTAGTAAGATACTATAAAACCAGAAGTTAAGCCATAATGTGCAGGAAACAACGAAAGAGAAAAACTTTGAATAGGGAAAAAATAAACAGGAGAGTCATAAGGTCCTCTTCCCCAGAGGGGAAAAAAAAAAAACCAGAAATGACATATTTATGAAGTATACAGCCAACCAAAAGCAAAGAGATCATTAAAGAACTGTGAGTCCAGGAAACAGTAATCTCAGTTTCAAGGGTGCCTATGAGATATATGGCAATATCATGTCTTAAGAGTCTAAGGCCAGGCACGGTGGCTCATGCCTGTAATCCTAGCACTTTGGAGGCCGAGGTGGGTGGATAACGAGGTCAGGAGTTCGACCTGGCCAACATGGTGAAACCCCATTTCTACTAAAAATACAAAAATTAGCCAGGTATGGTGGCACATGCCTGTAATCCCAGCTACTCAGCAGACTGAGTCAGAAGATTGCTTGAACCCCGGAGGCGGAGGTTCCAGTGAGACAAGATCACACCACTGCACTCCCACCTGGGCTGCAGAGCAAGACTCTGTCTCCAAAAAAAAAAAAAAAAAAAAAAAGATTCCAATTACACAACATTCTTCAGCTTCCTTTGAAAGCTATAATGTCAAAACATACACATATAAGAAGATAGGACTTAGCTTTCAGTACATGATAAAAAATATGTTTATATATATACTCCATTATATCACTGAGAACCATTGCAAAAAAAAGAATTCAAAGGAAATAAAGGGTCATATAAATAAAACTTCTATACTAGTTTAAAGGAAGCTCAGAAGACAATAGGACTTTTTTTTTTTTTTTTTTTTTTTTTTTTTTTTTTTTTTTGAGACAGAGTGTTGCTCTGTTGCCAGGCTGGAGTACAGTGGCACAGTCTTGGCTCACTGCAACTTCCGCCTTCTGGGTTCAAGCGATTCTCCTGCCTCACCTCCCAAGTAGCTGGGATTACAGGCACACGCCACCATACTGGCTAATTTTTGTATTTTTAGTAGAGATGGGGTTTCACCATGATGGCCAGGCTGGTCTTGAACTCCTGATCTCATGATCCGCCCACCTGGGCCTCCCAAAGTGCTGGGATTACAGGCGTGAGCCACTGTGCCCAGTAACGGGGCAATTTTTTAAAACACCGAAATGAAATGAACATCTATCTTAAAGTAATAAAGGCATTGATTTTTTCCACATATTTAATGACAATGAAAACAAAAAGCTATTCAAAAAGGAAGCTGCATTGTACTAGAAAATTCTGTTAAAGCACATTTTTATCCTTAAAACAGCAACTTTCTGCTGTAAAACACAAGAAATGACATAACTATCATTAACTTTTATTTCTTACATTAACCCAGTAGGAAATCATATCAGATCAATTCAAGAAGACTTGTTAAAACAGACCCTTATAACACACTATGGTCTTGCATCATATCAGAGAATACTAATACAACTTATCCTGAATTGGTCCTAAATTTTCACAAATTAAAATATGTTCAAGATTGTCCCAAGGGCTCACCTGGGAGCAAATCCAGTTACTACTATAGATAAGAGAATCTTGAATGAAAAGCAACTGTTGAGGAAAAAAAAAATATCCAACAGGGAAACAGAAGAGCCTTCTGTTGATAAAACTGAGATCTGTAAAAATGCGAAGAGACTAGAGTGAGAGAAGTAGAAAGTAATGTCATAAAGCAAACGAGCAGTTAACATGGGGTTTGAGGAACAGTAGTTTCAGTTTATCCAAGAGCAGTCCAGAATGGCACCTAGAAATGGGCTTAGTGAGATGTCACACCCATTCCCAATTCCCACCATGGTTGCATGGTATCAATAAAAGAATCTCCTCTCTCTTTGACAACAATATACTAAATAAATACCAAATGAAAATCCATCTTATGAAAATTTCACACTTTAATGAGAATATGTTCAACAATGAATAAACACTTAGCTCAGTGGGGATAGTTATTATTTAGAATCACATTAAGTCTAGCTCTTTCATCATGTCTACCACATGAAACAATGAAGAGAGAAAAAGACTCAAGGTGACAGAGGACAGTGATCCCTGCAGAATAAATCTAGGTTAAACTTAAAAATACTGTTCTTATATTAGGTAAACAGTAGAGATAGTAAGCATAGCCAATGAAAAATATAACACACACATTATAACTTGTTTGGCTAGTTGTCTACAATATTCAAGAATATGTATCATAATACTAACAGTTTTAAGAGATTAAAAGCAAGATACATTGTTTCTCTAGATCAGTTTATAAGGAAAACTATATAACATATACTTTGGTATCATAGAAATATACATTTGTTTTTCTAATTAGAACTTGTTGATTCCTTTAAAAATTCAATCTGTCAGTCAATTTATCGAAGATAGAAAGAAGAAAGGGAAGGGAGGCAAAGGAAGAGAGAAAGAAGTAGGCAAAGGAGGAGAGGAATACTTCTAAAGTATTATAATTTCAGCAATGTATCAGCAATTTCTGTAACAGTTTTTTAAAAGGAAGAACTTTTAAGAAACTCAGTTTATGGGGTTTAGAAACATTAAGTCCTAAACTTTCTAACTAAACCTGCTTAGTTAAGTTATATCTAGAATATCAACTGAGCTTCCTCCTCCTCCTTCCTATATACCGTTTATCTCTTTCTCTCTCTCTCCCTCTTCCCATTCTGTCTCCCTCTCACTCTTTTCCTCTCTCTCTCACACACACACACACACACATATGTGTTTAATTCCATTATTAGTTCAAAATAAGGTAATCCAAAAGAAACTGTCTAGAGAAATGGTAGAAAGAATAAAAACACACATCAACTTAAATATGTCAAAGAGCCATATCGTTTATTGGCTACACTCCCAAAACCATTCTTGTTCTCGATAAACCAATTGTGTCTGGTCTGGACAGGTGTGGCTCCAAAATCTCATAGAGAGTTTACTTCTGTCAGTGGTAATTATTAGAAACAGCAGGGGGAGGAAACAATCTCAATCTTAAATCCCAGTGTGCAGAAATCACAGTTCTAGGTAAATATCAGCTTGGATAAAAATTATAATCACTGAGGCATCTCAGTGATTATAATTTTCCTCAACATCCCTAACAAATCCACAGGTAGAAGAATTAAACACCATGCAGAGATAAGTTCCACTTTAACCTGCAATTCACCCAGAGCTTTAGTTTCAGACTGTAGCAACTCACGTAACTGGACAACATTTGGATCTACCTTAGTCCAGTATAGCAGAGTTCAAGGATGTCATATAAATTTTGATTCAAAACTCTTGAGAAACTCTTTACAGCTGATCTCACCTGCCATATCATGTCAAAACAAAACAAAACAAAACAAAAACAATCCCAAACTAAGATCCTTTGGAACAATGTTAACCTGGGCTGCATCTAAGCTAAACTGAATCCCCAAGTTCGGATTATAATCAACTATGCTTCAGTAATTCACTAGATCTTGATCAATTCCAATAATAAAAGTTGTTGAGGAGGGAGAAAAAAACAGGAGTTTGCCCCATATGGGGAACTTGACAATCATGTTATTGGATAATGCATATATCTGGAAAAGCACAATAGTCATGAAAGTTGTGCTTTATCACAAAAGTGAAGATTTACACTAGAATAAATCCAAATAAGAAATTATTTTTAACCAAAAGATAAATTATAAAGCTATAATTTTGTTCAGTGCAAATGAAATTACTTTGCTACCTTTCACAACTCTGTAATTAGCTTGATAAATATTAAACCCATGAGGAAGAGCTCCACTGTACAAGTTTTTTTAAAGACCGCTTAAAAGCAACCTTTAACAAGCTAAGAAAACAAGCTAGAGAAGATTCCAAATCTGCGGTACTGAATCTATTCTTATTACCAATGGTGATATAAACAACCTGATGTATGAAATCGTAAATATCTATCAATAAATACTATAGTCTTACTTCCTTTTACTTTAGCAAGATATTACTGAATTATGTACCACTGAAACTATATTACAATAAAAATTTCCCCCAAACTGAAGCAAAATTTTACTCTCAAATGGAATATAGTTTAAATTACAAGTACCAGAACCAACAAAAGGCAGAAATATTATATAGCAACCTCATAGCCCACCTTTCTTCTTGACTGGCATTCTTAGGTCTTTCCACTGCCACAGAATTCAAGATCTCTTTTCAGGTCTCAGTTTGATCCAGCTGGTTTGAGGCCAAGAGCCAGGTAACTGTTGCAAACCACTTCACTGCTCAGTTTTGAAATCCAGGCTGAGTCTTCTATGTCAGATAAAGAAAGTAATGATGTACTTTTTCCACAACTAAACTTTTTACACCGCCCACAGAGTTTACAGAAACGTAATTTTTTAGTTTTTCAAGTTTTTCAATGTTCAGAAAATATTTAGACTGTTTTTACAAACTGGGAAAATTATTGTAAACATGAAGAACGTTACTGAAATTCCTCTTCAGGCAGCAACATTTTTGGAAGTTCAATGACTAACTCATTTAAGGCACAAACCAAATTTAGACAGCTGTCTCATTACTTTATACATGGTCAAACTGAAACATGATGAAAAAGATCCTCAAATATGTAGAGAAAAATTTAACCCCACCTCCCAAAAAATACTTTTAAAAACCTCTTTGACTCCAGTCTCTAAAAAGATAGGTGAGTTTGAACAGTTTTCTGTGGCAGAACACACACCGAAAGGCCCCCTTCTATTTACTGATCAGAAGTTCCGGATCTCACCCCCTCAGTAACTCAGAATCCAGCTTGCTGTCACTTTCATTTTTTTCTTCTGTGCTCTCCAAGCCCCCAGGCTTGATCCTTAATGCACCTCTGATTCTGATCCTCCCATGTATTAACAGAGAGGATTGAAAAAAAAGGAAAGCAATCCCTTGGCATGGAGACATTAAAGTGACAGTGCTACTCAATGGGCACTTGATGCAGGATGAGTTGGCGAAGCAGATTTCTTCACACTGGAGTCATTCACATCATGCCATCTCTTCGCATCCAAGCAGCTCCCTATCCGGCGAGGAAAAACACTGAGACTTCGAGAGAAGCCAAACCTTCCCCCAAAGGTGTTTTCAGAGACGCCGTAGTAGTATTAGACATGTAAGCATAAGCTATGCAAACGGTCCGCGATTTCCTCAAAATGAAAAAGTGCAGCTGCTTGGCTTTCACATCCACATCCTTTTCTCTCAATCTCTCTTCAAACTACCCACCTTCCTTTTGCAGAAAAGACAAGACATTTCTCTGCCACCGCTGGCCACCCCTGCCCAAGCCCCGTTCTTTTAGGGAAGAGCACTGAAATGTCCTGCACCCTCCACGCGATGAAGTGTTTCTTCAGGCAGGAGCAACAGCAGCACTAGAAATTATATAACTCTCGAATTTGGCTTCTCTAAGACATGGAGACTGGAGGGTCGGGGGTTGCCGGTCTGGGAGATACTGCTGGGCATTTAACGTGCACAAAACAGCGCCAGGCCTTGCAGTGCCCCCCACCCTGAGACACGACTGACAAGTGGGTCTTCTCGGGGGGTAGTGGGCAAATTTCTCTCCTGTCTCCTTCCAAGCGGGGCTAAAGGATGGAAATTGAGGGGACTACAGACTGGGGAGAGGAGTCAGACGGCTGAGAGGGGAGGAGGCTAGTCGGGGCTGCTCTGACGGCGCTGGGCGGCTGGTTGGGGGTTTGGAGGAGGAGGTGCCCGAGAAACAGAGCTTTAACACCACACGGGCCAGGGCAAAGGGGCGAGTTCCCTCAAGGACTGAAAGGGGCAGGCAGCTAGTTCCCAGCTACCAGAGGTGCCCTGAGGAGAGGCAGGAGCGCAGTAACATTCCAGCATTTGGGCCGCCCCATCCTCTCCGCAAGACGCGAGGAAAACAGGGAGCTAAACTGACAAATAGCAAGGGAAGGAAATACTCTGCTGGCGATGGGGGCGGACCCACAGGCACCTGGACCTCCTCTAAGCGAATAAGTGGCCCTAATTTCTAGACACCGCGCCCAATCACAGACAGGATGGAGGGCGCGGCTTTTGACTGAGGGGGGCGGGCCCGGGCTGCAAGCGAGAGGCATGAGCCGTAAACCCGCCCCACTTCCCGCCCACCAGCAAATCACGTGAGCCATCAAAATGGCGGTGTTCGGGTATGAGGCTGGGGCCAAGCTGAGGGATTCAGGTGTGGTGCCGGTGGTAACTGAGGAAGCGCCCAAGGTAGGCGGAAATCCGAAGTGGTATGGGGGGTGATTTCTGCAGCTTCAGAGTGTTGGCAGAGTCTTCCAAGATGATACACTTAAAGGAGATTTGAAAAGTTAAAACAGCCCCCAAGTCCATGCAAGGAGCAGTCGATTAAGTCTCCAGCTGTTGTGGAAAGAGGCGGAGAGAACGTAGATTACCTAAGTTCTAGTACTCATTATCTGCGGTTTGTTTTCTCTTGTCTCCAGGCCTTTGCACAGGCTTTTTCTTCAACTTGGAATATTTCCCTGCTTCTATCCGTCCCAACTCCCCTGCCAAATTGTTCTCTTTAGGATATTGGTTTAAATGTCACTTCCTCCGGGAAGCCTTCCCACGCCTCCTCTGGCTAGATTAAGTTTGCCTTTTCTTAGGTTGTTGGGTTTTTCGTTTATGTCACTCTCTCATTCTGTGTTTAAATTGCCAGCATTTTTGTTCTGAACTCCCACTACATTGTGGATTCCTGAGGATGGGATGACTGTATCTTGATTACTCGGAGGCCTGGCATATACCAGGTGCTCCCTAAATTATGAGAGAATACTGAATAAAATTCTAAAGTTGAAATTTATTATTAGGTGAAAAATGTATTATTAGGTGAAATAATACACATGAAAGCACTACAAAACCGTTAAATGATTTGCAAACTATAATCCACTCTTACTGGTATAAGCGTGGTGACTAGTTGAGTGGCCTTAAGAGGGGAGGGGTGTAATGAAAGCAGTCGATTCTTTGACAGTGCCTTGCAAAGCTTAAGCACTCAATAATATTTCCTGTGTTCTTTTCAGTATTTGCTATCCTGTAATCATAATCCTGGGTGTCTGCTTTCCCTATAGAGAGTTTAGGGTGTAGACTAGGTAGGAGATTAGTAGAAGATATTGCCTGGAAGTTTATTTTGTTTTTTGTTTTTGGTGGAAGGTGGAGGACTTCAGTGAATTGGATGAGAGCAAAACAAAAATTTATGTAAGGTTTATGGTTACTCATGTTATTGACATCTGCCATCTTAGTACAATAGATGGGTTAGGTATAGAATCTCCCTTAGATGTTACTATCCCTTATACTTTCCATTTGGGTGTCCAGGAGAGGAAAAAGATGTAAGTCTAGTCACTGAAAAATTGTAATTTGTAAAATATTTTACTTTTTTTTCCCCCTGCCCTCTCCAGAAATGTTACAGAAAAAGATTGAGTACAATTCTGCGATGATGCAGAGAAAGAAATTGGTCCATTATTACTCATTGTGTAATGCCATAAGAAGGTTCAAAGAAGCTCATAACTTACGTATGTTGATGCCAGGAGCCGTGTATAATCAACTGGCCCTTCTATAGTTAGGATTGGTACATACCGCTCATTCAGCAAATGAGTATTACGGTAATATTCAATATGTGTCCATTGACTACAGCATCAAAAGCACTCGGTGCTATTAAAATGCAGATTCTAGGCCTCATCCTACTCCTGCTGAATCCAGATATCTCAGGAGGGAGTTCATGAGACTGCATTTCAAATAAATACCCCATGTGATTCTTGTGCATGCTGAAGGTTGAGAACCACTGATTTATGAAGTATTTTGTGTATTCATTATGCTTTATCCCCTCTAATCCTCTTGTCTAGGACTCCTTAACCTTGAGATTTAGTATTTGCCTTCAATATAAACGTTAAAATTGAGATTAGTGTACATTTGTAAAGAGGCTATTTGGCTAATCTGGAGGAAAAAAAGTAAAAAGCAGTGAATTTAGCGGCAATAGACTTTCCACTTGGCTGCTGTAGTAGGTAAACATTTGCAACTACATGTTTGGATTTAACAAATGTTATTAAGACTTTTCACAGAAACTCTAGAGTCTTGCCCAGAGCAAAACATTCAGAAAGGATCCTGTCTGAGAGTGCAGGGTTTGTTTTCTTGTTGTTGTTGATTTGTTTTGTTTTTTAATCTCTCTAGTTTCTGTTAAGATGCTACTGGCCAAGTCTTCATGGTCCCTTGACATTGGCAGCTGTCTGTTCATCACACTTGGGACACAAGAACCTTCCAACCAAGGAGCCCAGTGCTGTGGGTCTCTGGGGCCCGGCGCGGTGGCTCACGCCTTTAATCCCAGCACTTTGGGAGGCCGAGGCAGGCAGATCACTTGAAGTCAGGAGTTCGAGACCAGCCTGGCTAACATAGTGAAACCCCGTCTCTAGTAAAAATACAAAAATTAGCCAGGTGTGGTGGCAGGTGTGGGTCTCTGCTATACTACATAATCATTTCTAGCAAAGGCTCTGCTTCCACCACAGGTGGTAATAGGGAACTGGTTATGTAATTTATGTACTTCAAAGTAGTAGCCACAATCTACTGCCTGTTCCCTTCCTGAAGCAGTGTCCCTCTTTCTGATTTTTCTCTCTCACTGTTCTCCAAGGCAATCCCTGCTCTCTCCTACCTCTCTAGGAAATGAAACACGATTTCCAAAATGAACTCAGTCTTTCATGAGAAACTGAGGATAGAGATGTCAATAAGCAGCCATTGTTTCCACCTCCCCACCTGAAGAGCTAGGAGGACAACTACAAAGGGCCTGACTGCCTTCTCAGAATGAGGAGAGAGGAAAACAGAAACAGTATCAGTATGTTATCCCTCTAAACTAAATCTTAAGCAAGCCAACCTTTCAGACCCTCAGTTTCTCATCTGTATAGAGATAATCATTATACTACCAATTTCTCAAGTTAGTGTGTGAATCAGAAAGCCAATGTCTGTGTGTTGTAGGATGTTTAGCAAGAAAATAAAAAATAATAACAAAAAGCCAATGTCTAACAGATAATAAGAGCTCAGTAAATGTTGATTGAATTATTAACAAAATATGTGAAAGCAGACAACACAGTACCTGGCACACTACTAAACTGTAAATGTTTTCAAATCTGAATCTGTAGAATTCTGTAAGGTTTTATGTAATATGAATATCATTAGCTATTATGGCTCTGGAATTTTTTTTTCCAGGATGTCAAGATGACAGCATCTATGCATGGTCAACCCAGTCCTTCTCTAGAAGATGCAAAACTCAGAAGACCAATGATCATAGAAATCATAGAAAAAAATTTTGACTATCTTAGAAAAGAAATGTAAGAGAAATACCCAGGCTGAAAATCATTTTATTTGCAAGTCTTTTGTATTGCCATTGTTTCTGAGATCCTATTCTTTGTTATCCTATTCTTTGAGTTGGTTATGAAGAACACATCCTTAAAAAAAAGAATGAGGGAAACAAGAACAGATGAAAATAGTGGTTTGTTGGAATATTTGGGATTGTGGATAATTTCTTTTGTTTCTTAAAAAGTATCCAAAAGTATTGCTAAAACATTTGTGCAGTAAATATATTTTAATTAAAAGTAAGAGAAAATCATTGGGGGGGTACTTATATTTAATTGGTGAGTAATTATAATCAGTTAAGGATTGATTATCTCAGCCACAGTACTTAGTACAGCAAAAGGGAATACAGATTTCATAGTATAAATACAGTCTCACATTAACATATTGACTTTTTTTTTTTTGAGATAAGAGTCTCACTCTGTCACCCAGGCTGGAGTGCAGTGGCACAATCTCGGCTCACTGTAATCTCCATCTCCCAGATTCAAGTGATTCTCCTGCCTCAGCCTCCCAAGTAGCTGAGATTACAGGCGTGTACCACCACACCCAGCTAATTTTTGTATTTTTAGTAGAGATGGTTTCACCATGTTGGCCAGACTGGCCATTTTGACGTTTAAATGAATGGAGTTCAAGAATAAGAAAACTAGATCAGATTTTTTTGGATGAAATTTTCTAAATCTTGGACAAATTATTTTAAATGTATCTGGGACTAATGCAGAAATAGAAGGCCTAACCAAATGTAAATAGCTTTTTTTTAGATGAACTTAAGCAAAGTAAATCTTTTAGTTGCAGGAAAGGTATTCTTCGATTTGGGTAACTCATAAAATTTGGCTACATTGGAGCATATTTATATTTATTTGTGACCAAAATTATTTAAAAGAGCTCTATTTTAGAACTACTGTAAATATTCTCAGAAAGAGAATCATGTCCTCTCATTGGAATACAAGTTCTATGAGGGGTGGGAAATTTCTTTCCTTTTCTTTTTTTCTTTTGCCTTGTTTACTGCCCTATCTTAAGCACTTAGAAAATACTTTTCACATAGTAAGTGCTCAAGAAGTATTTCATATTGAGTAAATATGCAATAACAACTTTTTAGGAAAGGCTGTATCCATTAAGTTCAATGTTACAGTGAACTGAATTTTTCTTTTTTTCTATTAGGACACCAAATATATATCAAACGACGTCATTTGGAACAACAGCTGGTTTCTCTGGAATATTCTCAAACTTTCTGTTCAGACGCTGCTTCAAGGTTAAACACGATGCTTTGAAAACATATGCATCATTGGCTACACTTCCATTTTTGTCTACTGTAGTTACTTACAAGCTTCTTGTAATTGATCCTTTGTATTCAGGTGAATTTAAATTCACTAATGTATAATGTAGTTTTGTCTAAGTAAAGTTACTGATTAACAGATGCTGTTGCTACTGCTAATAATAATTCTTTACATTTATATAGTGCTATACAGTTTACAAAGTCCCTTCATATACCTTGTCGTATTTAATCCCTGCAACAGTCCTCCTAATGAGGTAAATCGTATTTTTTTCTTTTTGTAGATAAGCAAGCAACCCAAACTGAGGCATGTTCAAGTACACTAATAAACAACATACTGGGAAAAGAATTGACTGTGGCATATAACAAACATCATTTCAGTATCCTACCTCCTGCCACTTAAGTTTTGTGACATTCAGCAAGTAATTTCATCTCTGAGCCTCCCTTGTCTTATCTATGAATTAGGACTAATAGTACTCACCTCACAGGATTTTGTGAGAATTAAAAGATACTGTAGGTTAAATGACTACCACAATATCTGTCATATTATGGGCTTTTAATGTTATTTCCTGCCCTTCACCTTACCTTGAGTTTCACAACTAGTAATTGATAGAGCCTCTATCCATCATTCATTCTTCAGGTCCCTGCTTAAGTATCTTTTCCCCAGGGAGACCTCTGATTCCCTCATTGTACATTAGGTGTCTAGATACATTCTCTATATAGTTTATCTTCAAAGTATTGTGTACACTTATAATTATTTAAATATTTATCTCATGTCTTTCATTACTGTAAACTGGCCAGAACATCAGAGATCAGGTGTCTTTTATATACCACTGTATTCCTAGCACCTAGCACATTCCTGATACATAGTAGATAATAAAAATGTATTAACCTAGAATCCAGGTCTGGTCTGCTAGTTTAGTATTCTGTCATTATAAAATTGCTTCTGGCTGGGCATGGTGGCTCATGCCTGTAATCCCAACACTTTGGGAGGCCAAGGCGGGCAGATCACTTGAGGTCAGGAATTCGAGACCAGTTTGGCCAACACAGTCTCTACTAAAAATAGAAAACCAGTTGGGTGTGGTGGTGCACGCCTATAATCCCAGCTACTTGGGAGACTGAGGCATGAGAATTGCTTGAACCCTGGAGGCAGAGGTTGCAGTGAGCCGAGATCATGCCAGTGTACTCTAGCCTGGGCAACACAGTGAGACTCTGTCTCTAAAAAATAAAATAGCTTCTACAACAACCACATATGTTAGAGGTAATTCTCTATGTGATAAAGTACAATAAAAACTTTTTTAAATGTGCTGCATTTAGCCTGTTATATGCCACAGAGTTTGAATTTCTGATATTCTTTCTATGGTTTAGTTGTGGTTGAGGATAGTGCAGATAACTACTCTGAGGTACAACACTGTCTTAATAGTTCTTGAGTTTTAAAGGAAAACCAAATTTACTTTTGTTTTCCAGAAAATATAAGCAAGGAAAACTGTGTTTTCAGAAGTTCACTGATCGGCATAGTTTGTGGTGTTTTCTATCCCAGTTCTTTGGCTTTTACTAAAAATGGACGTCTGGCAACTAAGTAAGTTGTTCCTTTTCCTTCTTTTTTACTTTTTTTTTTTTTTTAGGTTAATAAACTCTCTTTTTTCTTTAGCTGTCTATGATATATTTGAATCAAAATGTGGTCATTTGGTATTTCAGATAGCTAACTTTTAATTTTTTGCTCTCTACATTATAGACCTAGAAAGGCAGTTATCAGTTTAGGAGAAGTCAACAAACTTCTAATAGCATTCATATCCAGAAGAAGTGATTAACTCTTTTTTCTTTTTAGGTATCATACCGTTCCACTGCCACCAAAAGGAGGGGTTTTACTCCATTGGATAAGGCTTTGTCAAACACAAATGAAATTAATGGTGATTCCTCTAGTCTTTCAGACTATGTTTGGAATATTAAATGGTCTATACCATTATGCAATATTTGAAGGGACACTTGAGAAAACTATACATGAAGAGTAACCAAAAAAAATGAATGGTTGCTCACTTAGCAGAATGAAGTTTTTATAAAGAGGACTCAGGCATTGCTGAAAGAGTTAAAAGTAACTGAACAGATAATTTGTTTCTGTGCCTTTTGCCTGGTATAGCAAATACTCAAAAAATATTCAATAATTCAATCAATAAATATAAGTTTCATCTTACATGTAAGATACAAGTTTTATCTCCTGATGGTGTGTCCATTTTGCCTGGTATGTAACAGATAATAAATATTCAGTATCAATAAATATAATAATAAAAGTTTCATCTTTCCTTTTTGTATGCGGAAATGGGTTTGGGCTTCAAGGTCTCATCTGTGCAGCTATACATTCATTCATCAAACATTTATTGAGCTATTTCTCAGGCACTGTGTTAAATATAATAAACATTCTGGCTGGCCATGGTGACTCTCGCCTGTAATTCCAGCACTTTGGGAGACCAGGGCGGACGGATCACCTGAGGTCAGGAGTTTGAGACCAGCTGGCCAACATGGCAAAACCTCATCTCTACTAAAAGTACAAAAAAATTAGCTGGGCATGATGGTGTATGCCTGTAATCCCAGTTACTTGGGAGGCTGAGGCAGGAGAATCGCTTGAACCCATGAGGCAGAGGCTGCAGTAAGCTGAGATCGCGCCACTACACTCCAGCCTGGGCGACAGAGCAGAACTCCATATGAACAAAAAAAAGAAAATGAACATTCCTTACCTAGAAGGAACTCAATTGAGGAGGATAAGAAGTGTGAACATACACTATGAGAGGATTTGAGAGGTATACACATAATTCTGTAAGGGCACTGAGGGTATGCTTGTTAACTAGGCAGAAGGGGAAGCTGTGGTGGAAAAAAGTAACAATTGAGCCAAATTTTGAAGGAGGAATTGGAAGTTCTTAAGGAAGGTATGGGAATAACATAGCCCATTTCTCTGCATTGATACTATCTTCTCATTTACAAATTGTCTTCACCATATAGTTCAAAGAAATTGTTTTTAACCTTCAGTTCTTGTTTCCAAGAAAGAATATTTATTGAGTGCCTATCTGCCATGCATTGAGATAGGCACCAAGGGTACAAAGATTCAGTGCTTGTCACTAAAGAAGCTTAAAATCTAAAGAGTTTACAGCATGTTTCTTTAGAGTCTGCTAAGGCATCCCTGAGCTACGCATTTATCTTAGTTCAGAAAATGAACATGGATGAGAAGAATTACAGAATGGAACTGTACATCGCATTCTCCATATCATAACCATATTCATTTTGAGATTTAAAATGTGGTAATCCTGGAAATATAACAAGGTTGACTTCAGTTCACCTCTCCTACCACCAGAAAGCTAAATAGATTTGTACCTTACTCCATGACTTCAGATTGTCTTTGTAATTAAAAAAAGCTGGCAAGGCAATCAATATTTCCTTTAGCTTAGGAAAGCACTACTTGTCAAAGTGACTATAGGAGGCTGAAAAGAGAAATTAGGGAAACCTTGACCTTCTGGGCCTGAACCCAAAGGTGAAGCCAGGTGAGCCAGTGAAGAAAAGCAACATGTGCAGAAGGTGTGAAGTACAGCTTGGAGCTCCATTCAAGGAACAAATCCTGGCCTCATTACTTACTAACAGGATAATCTTGAATAAGCTACTTCATCTCTCTGCACTTAAGTCTCCTTATCTATAGAATGTGGAATAAAAACTGTACTCAGTCTCAAAGTATTGTATTAAATGAGTTAATATATGTAAATCAAAACAGTACCCAACTCATAGGAAGTCTATATGTATTAGCTGCTATCTTAGTCCACTTGGGCTACTGTAACAAAGTAGCATCGACTGGGTGACTTATAAACAACAGAAATTTATTTCTCATAGTTCTGGAAGCTACAATTTGGTGTCCGATGAGGGCCTGCTTTCTGATTCATAGGTAATGCCTTCTTGTGTCCTCAGATGATGGAAGGGGCAAAAGAGCTCTCTGGAGCCTCTTTTATAAGGGCAATAACCACATTCATGGGGCTCTGTCCTCATGACCTAATCACTTCCCAAAGGCCTTACCACCTAATACCATCCCCTTGGGGTTAGTATTTCAAAATTTGAATTCAGGGGCACAAACATTTAGACCATAGCAGCAGCAATTATTGTTGCTATTGCTGCATATCAAGTATTATGGTCCTCTTCCTAGTCTGTAGTTATCAGTCTAGCACTTCTGTAGAGAAGATTAGAAAAGTCCACCAAAGATAATCCACAACATATCTTTCATTTGAATAAACATGTATTCACTTATTCAGCTAATGTTGATTCAACACTCAATACTACAGGTTGAGCAAGTTATGTAAACTTTCTGTGTTTTAAAACATATTAATAACTGCTTTATACTGTGGTTCTAAAGAGTAAAGTACATAAAACCATACCATACCACACCTGGCATGTAGAAGTTGCTCAATAAATGTGTTTACATTGTCTGTTTTTCCTGATAGGTGTACAATAATAACTAAGATATGGTCCCTCTTATGAGAACTTACCTTCACTCTTACCTCTTCATTTCCCCTGACTCCCTTCACCATGTGATTTTCCCCACTTTTGTGGTGTTATTGCATTGCACTGCATTGCTTGGGTTGTATTGTGTACTGATTTTCTCTCTGCTTTTGTACAATTGTTTTATCCTGCATTAACTATTCAGTTTTTGAATTTTCAAGTTTAAATAGTAATCTAATAATGAAGAAATAGTATTTTACACATGTGGTTGAATTTCATAGAATTTGTTCACCCACTTTCCTCAGCTTCATTAAAAAACAAAAAAAGAGTCTTCCAAAGATGCATACCCCATACTCCCCTAGCTTCATCATTCTAAAAAACAGGCAAACTGACATTAATAAACATGAATAATTGAATCTTGGTAGCCCTAAACCCCACCAGCTTCACTACAGGAACAAAGAAATCCACTCCAAAGTCTCCCCAAGATTAGACATTGCAGAAGAAAAGATTAGTGAACCCAAAGACAAAGCAAACTACAAAACTACCACAAGAAAGCTTGGGGGAAATTGTTCAGGACATTGGATTTGGCAGCTATTTCTTGGATACGACATCAAAAGCACGAGTAGCAAAATCAAAAACAAACAAATTGGGACTACATCACACTGAAAAACTTGTGTGTGTCAAAATAAAAAACAGCATGAAAAGGAAACCTAAAGAATGGAAGAAAATAATTGCAAGTCGTACATCTGATAAGTGGTTAGTATTCAGAATATACAAGGAACTTCTACAACTGAACAACAAAAACCAAATAACTTGACTTCAAAAATGAGCAAAGGACTTGAATAAACATTTCTCAAAAAAGATATATACAAATGGCCACTAAGCATATAAAAAGACACCAGCATCACTAACCATTAGGGAAATGCAAATCAAAACCATCACCTCACGCCCATCAGGATGGCCACTATCCAAAAAACAGAAAATAAGAAGTTAGAAACCTTGTGCACTGTGTTGTGAATGTTGCCATTATGGAAAACAGTATGGTGGTTCCTCAAAAAATTAAAGGAAAATACCATGCAGTACAGCATTCTCACTTCTGGATATATATCCAATTCAGAACAAGATCTTGAAGAGACCTGTGCACATTATTCACAATAGCCAACAGGCGGAAGCAACTCAAATGTCCTTCAATAGATTAATAAAGAAAATGTGGTATAATACAACAAAATATTATGCAGCATTAAGAAGGAAATCTTTCCACATGCTACAACATAAGTGAAACTTGAGGACATTACACAAAGTGAAATAAGCAAAATAAGCAGTCACAAAAGGA
The DNA here is from genome assembly GCF_049350105.2 of Macaca mulatta. Lineage (NCBI taxonomy): Eukaryota > Metazoa > Chordata > Mammalia > Primates > Cercopithecidae > Macaca > Macaca mulatta. Next base: position 86,232,163 of record NC_133419.1, read on the forward strand.
CAAATACTGTGTAATGCCACTCATACAAGGTACCTAAAGTAGTCAAAGTTATAGAAATACAGTAGAAAGATGGTTACCAAAGGCTGGGAGAAATGGGAAGGAGGAATTAGTATTTAGTGGGTATAGAGTTTCAGCGTTGCAAGATGAAAAAGTTCTAGAGATCTGTTGCATAACAATGTGAATATATTTAACGCTACTGAACTGCACAGTTAAAAATGGTTAAGATGGTAAATGTAATGTTATGTGCTTTTACTACAACAACAGAAAAATCCTGCAACCAAATACTGTTTTAGACTTACACAATGTGAAATAATGAATCACCAGAAGGCTTGCATTCTAAGAAATCTTGAAGAAGTGTTTCAAATAGAAGGAAAACGATATCAGATGGAAATCTAGAAAAATGAGGAACACTAGAAGTGGCAAATCTGTGGGTAAATATAAATTGTCCTTATTTTAAAAACTTGTTTCAAAAACAAATGACTTTATATTATGTGGTTTATAACCAGTAGAAGTAAATGTATGACAATAACTCAAAGACTAGAAGGGAAGACATGAAGGTATAAAATTCTAATACTATACATAAAGTGACATAATGTTACTTGAAAGTAGATCATGATAAAGATACTCTTGGGGGGGTTGAATTGGCCCCTTCAAAACATATGTTCAAATCCTAAGCTCTGTACCTGTGAATATGTCCTTACGTGGAAACAGGGTGTTTGCAAATGTAATCAAGTTAAGATGCAGTATATTGGATTAGGATGAACTTTATCCAATGACTGATGTCTTTATAATACCAGGTAAATTTGAGTACACAAACACAACAGAGAGGGAAAACGTCCACATAAAGCCACAAATACATAAGGGGAAACACCACGTGAGTACAAAAGCAAGGATTGGAATGACACATCTATAAACCAACGGACACCAGGGACTGCAGGCAACTACCAGATGCTAAAAGAGAAGGATCGAACAGATTCTCCTTCGGGGCCTCCAATAGAAACCAACCTTGCCAATACATTAATTATAGACTTACAGCCTCCAGAACAGTGAGAGAATAAATTTGTTGTTTTAAGCCACCCAGTTTGTGGTACTTTCTAAAGATAGCCTTAGGAAACTACCTGTGTACTATATATGCTAAAGCAATCATTACAATTTTTTAAAAGAATTATAACTAGTAGGATACGAAAGATGATGAAATGGAAAAAAAATCAATTAGTCCAAAAACAGGCAGAAGGAAATGTAGAACAGATAGGACAAATAGAAAACAAATAGAAAGCTGATAGATTTAAAGTCTAAAATATAAAAATCATATTAAACATAAATGGTCCAAACACTCCCCCATGAAAAGTCAGAAATTGCCTAATTTAGATAAAAAGCAAAATCCAGCTATATGGTCTAAAAGAAAACCTGCATGAAATCTAAAGACTCAAATAGGTTAAAAGGATAGGAAAAGCTGTGTTGTGTTAACACTAATCAAAAAAAAAGTTATTGGAGTGGCCATACTAATATCAAACAGGCCAAGCACAGTGGCTCATGCCTGTAATCCCAGCACTTTAGGAAGCCAAGTCTGGAGGATTGCTTGATCCCAGGAGTTCAAAACTAACCTAGGCAACATAGTGATATCCTGTCTCTACAAAAAATAAAAAGTTAGCTGGGCATAGTATCCTGTAGTCCCAGCTACTCAGGTGCTTAAGGCAAGAGGATCACTTGCCAGATGGTTGGGGCTGCAATGAGCCATGATTGTGCCATTGCACACCAGCCTGGGTGACAGAGTGAGACCCTGACTCGAAGGAAGAGGGGAAGGGAGCGAGGGAGAGAGGGAGAGGGTGAATTTCAAAGCAAAGAATATTACCAAGAAATAAGGAGGTTATTTCACAATTATACAGGGATCAATTCATCCTAAGTGTTTATTCATACAATAATGGAGCTTGAAAATAACGTGAAGCAAGAGTTAATAGAACTGAAACGAGAAACAGAAAATCCTCATAATGGTTGGAGATTTTAATAACCTTCTCTCAGTATTAATAAAACAAGTTGGTAGAAATTCAGAAAGGATAATGACCATCAGCCAACTTGTGCTAATTGATGTTTTTAGAATTCTTGGCACAACAGCAGAGTATACATTATTTACAAGCATATGTGGACCACTTACCAAGATGGACCAGAATCTACTTTATAAATCTCAATAAACTTAAAAGGATTCAAATCATACAAAGTATATTTTCTGGCCAGAATGGAACTGAATTGGAAATCAATAGCAAAATGGTATCTGGAAAATTGGAACTGTTGCTAAACTAACACACTTCTAAAAAATCCACAGGCCAATCAGAGAAATGCAAATCAAAACCACAATGAGATACCATCTCACACCAGTTAGAATGGCAATCATTAAAAAGTCAGGAAACAACAGGTGCTGGAGAGGATGTGGAGAAATAGGAACACTTTTACACTGTTGGTGGGATTGTAAACTAGTTCAACCATTGTGGAAAACAGTATGGCGATTCCTCAAGGATCTAGAACTAGAAGTGCCATATGACCCAGCCATCCCATTACTGGGTATATACCCAAAGGATTATAAATCATGCTGCTATAAAGATACATGCACACGTATGTTCATTGCGGCACTACTCACAATAGCAAAGACTTGGAATCAACCCAAATGTCCATCAGTGACAGACTGGATTAAGAAAATGTGGCACATATACACCTTGGAATACTATGCAGCCATAAAAAAAGATAAGTTTGTGTCCTTTGTAGGGACATGGATGCAGCTGGAAACCATCATTCTCAGCAAACTATCGCAAGAACAGAAAACCAAACACCACATGTTCTCACTCATAGGTGGGAACTGAACAATGAGATCACTTGGACTCGGGAAGGGGAACATCACACACCGAGGCCTATTATCGGGAGGGGGAAGGGGGAAGGAATTGCACTGGGAGTTATACCTGATGTAAATGACAAGTTGATGGGTGCTGATGAGTTGATGGGTACAGCACACCAACATGCCACAAGTATACATATGTAACAAACCTGCATGTTATGCACATGTACCCTGGAACTTAAAGTATAAAAAAAAAAATCCACAGGCCAAAGAGGAAAGCAAAGTGAAATTAGAAATTCTTTTGAACTGAATTAAAATATACAGAACATTTAAAAATCTATGGGATACAGTTAAAGCAGTACTTGGAAATTTGTAATGATAAACACATATGTTAGAGGGGAAAAAGATCTCAAATCAATTGCCCCAGCTACGTTTTTAAGAAATGAGAAAAAGAGGAGCAAGTCAAATCCTAGATAAGAATAAGAAAGAAATAATATAGAACAAAGGGAAAAAAATAGAAAACAGAAACCAATAGAAAAGAATCAATAAAACCAAAAGGTGGTTATTTGAGATTTTCAAAAATAATAAACAATTAGCCAGATAGATCAGGCATAAAGAAGGGAAGACATAAGTGACCAATATCAAGAGAGATGTTTCACCACAGATTCTACAGATGTTAAAATATAACAAGAAAATATTTTTGAACAATTTCAGCCAATAAACTTGAGAACTTAGGTAAAATGAATAAATGAATATTTGATCTTGTTTTGTGAAGATTTGTGAAGTTCAAAAAAGAAATAGATAATCAGAGTAGCCATATATCTATCGTGAGTACTGAATTTGTAGTTAAATCCTCCCTACAAGGAAAATTCAGATCCAGAAATCTTCACTGGTAAAGTCTATCAAACATGTAAGGAAGAAATAATAACAATATGATGCAAACTCTCCAAAAAAAATGAAGAGATGGGAACACTTGCCAGCTCATTCAATAAGTCCAGCAATGTCCTGATGTCAAAGCCAGATAAAAATATTTTGAGGAAAGAAACTACAGCCTAATACTCCTCATGAACATTGATATAAAAACTTTTGACAAACTTTTAGCAAACCAAATACAAAAATATGTACACAGAATAGTACCTCGTGGCCAAGCGGGGCTTGCAAAATTGGCTTAACATTTAAAAAATCACTCAATATGTTTTGTTCCACCAAACCCACAGCAGGAGTCACCCCAAAAGTGACAGCAGGGGAGTTTCCACAAGGGAGTGTCCTGAGTCATCCTGAGACTAGCCTGGTTGGGATTCATAGAAAGAAGCCCTAAACACCAGGGTGATCAGTCCAAAGCATTTATTAGGGGAACTTTTATATGAGTGAACTGCAGCAATCCTCACCACAAACAGCAAGAGAAAAGGCTAGAAGTTCACAACAAGGGGATTAGGATATGGAGTTTATATGAGGGCTTAAGGAATCTGGCTCAGGGCCAGTTTATTTTAGTGTTTTGGGCAACAACCTAGATACTTTTATCAGTGCCCAGAAATGTTTTAAGGTCTCAGTTTGGATTCAAGCCTACTGGGAAAAAACTGCAGCTGACTGGGTCACAAAGCAGTCAAGGCGCTCTGTGATTTTTGGTCAGGACACAGAAAGATGACTGGGGAACGTGGAGCCTCTACACAATATAATTCACTGTATTAACAGACTAAACAAGGAAATAAATGATCATCTGAATAGACACAGAAAAAGCATTTGACAAAATCCAACATCTGTTCCTGATAAAAACTCCCAGCATATGAGGAAAAGAAGGGAACTTCCTTAAGATTTTGAAGGGCATTTACAAAAAAAACTATAATTAACATGATGATGGTGGGAAACTGAATGACTTCCCCCTAAGATCAGGAAAAATGCAAGAATGTCTGCTTTTTGCTTCTAGTCAACATTGTATGGGAGAGTCTAGCCAGATTGGAAAAGAAGAAATAAAATTATCTATGTAATTTTTAAAATCCTATTTAATTTAGCAAGGTTGTAGGTTATAAGATTTAAAAGAAAAAATAAATTGTAACTCTCCAGATAAGCAATTAACAAGACCAAGCAATTTGTCCATTTTGTCTAAATTGTTGAACACACTAGGTTAAAGTTGTTCATAATATCCTCTCCTTATCCTGTTAATGTGTGTAGAATCTGTATTAATGTCCCTTCTTTCGGTCCAAAACGATTTAGTTGTTTGGTCTCTTTTTCTTTTGATTAGTCTTATCAGGGCTTATTGATTTTATTATTTTCAAAGAATCACAGTTGGTTTTTTTATCTATTGTTTTTGTTTTTGTCTTTTCTCTTTCATTTATTTCCACTCTTATCTTTATTATTCCTTCCTCTTTGACTTCCTTTTTGCTTAATTTGATTTTTTTAAAAAAAATATTGATTTGGTTGATTTTGCCCTTGATTCTAGGGCATAAGCCTTAGTCGTTGGATGTAGTCATTAATTCTAAGATGTTTCTCAGTGGAATGTCCAAAGTTCTCACCCAGTCTGTATAACTTGGAAATATTTAAATTTCAAATATTTGAATTTAAATATTCAAAAATACACTATCTTCCCAGCATCAGACGACTGCTGAAATTTCACTTCAGCTCTTCCAGTCTTCCAACTGTTGCTGTCCATTGGGTTCTTTGGGTCTTACCACTTGCATGTACTGTTATATTGTGAGCTAAAGCTTTGAGGGGATTTTTTTAGACAGATTTTGGGACTCCCTTTTCAAGGTTCCTGCCCCAATTTTCAGTTGATCTGGCATTTCCAAATTTCAACTTCTGAGTTTTTTAGAATGGGAAGAATGCTGCTTTATACTGGCACACTATTCCCCATGTACTGCACAGACTAATGCCCTCATGAAAAATCCTGGATAAATGTGGATCTTACCCACTATTTTTCCCTTCTTTCTAGAATTGTATACCCTCCTGTGTTTTCATGCTATTTTGGTTGCTTTCTAGGGTCTTCGAAAATAATCTCTTCCTTGTCCAGAGTTTATAATTGTTATTTGCAACAGGGTCTGTCCAACATAACCTACTGTGTCACTTCCAGAAGCTAGAAGTCCCTCTTTTATTTTATGATTATTATCTTTGAAAAGTATGGAATCTTCCTGGATCAACTATTTTCAGCAGATTCATGCAGCATTTAAGTCACAGCCATATCCCAGCATTTTTTCTGTGTGACACAGGATTTTATAGACAGTCTAGGTAAGAGATAATAGGTAGTAGCAATAAAGGTAGTGACAAGTGGTCAAATTACATTTTCTTTCATTCAGATTATTTTATGTGCCAATATTCTGTTGTTAGAGAGTTCAGACAAGCTATAAGAAACTAAATTATCTTTTCTCTTTCAGCATTTCTCAAAACTTTTAAAATCAAAAGAACTGCATGTATTTTTGGTAATAGAAAAATATGCTTTGACAAATTGTTCTTTATTTCCTATTTCCAAAAAGAGCTTATGGTTGTCTGGTGCAAGTATCATAGACATTGCTGATTTCTGGCTACATTTCTATCCCCTCTCTTCCATGCACAGCCCAAGTTCAGCTAAATTATCTAACATAAATTTTCATAGATGCTATGTAGAGAATTGCTGAATGGAAGATGAGTGGAATCTGTGAGAATAAAGAGTCACTTCCACTGCCTAAATAAGAGATGATTTGTGTAAAGAATATCTAGGAAGAAAATCAATCAATGTTCATGACTGATTAGTCTGCAGGGAGTAATGCAGATGAACTTAAGTTTCTGGCTTCTGCAACGAAATGGATGGTGTTGTCAAGCCCTGAGACAGAAAACAGTAGATATGAGAGAGGAAAACATATGTGATTTTCAGCTTTGGAGTATGAGATGTCCTTGAGATTTTTATTTGGAGGCACCTATCTAATATCCATCTGCAGTACTGCCTCCATTTTTTTCTGTACCATATGCCTCTTATCATAGTGTAACTATGAATTTTTTAACTCCCGTTTTTAATAACTAACGTTTCCCAGAAAATAAAGCAAACAAAAGGGAGCAAATTCCTAGTCTGGCATTTTAAGTATTCCACACTCTGGCTTTTTTTTTTTTTTTTTTTTTTTTTTTTTTTTTTAACGTTTCAATCTATTGGCCATTATTCTCTACAAGATGGTGGTTTATAGTGTCCACATAATTAGGAAACAGACAGTTATAGAGAAGGCCTAGTGAAGTTCCATTCAGGCAAAGGTAGTGAGCACAATATTGTGATTTGTTTGCTTAAAACCTTGAGATGAAAAGCAAAGTGAGTAAAAGAAAGACTAGATGGCCAGGCATGCTGGTTCACGCCTGTAATCCCTGCACTTTGGGAGACGGAGGCCGATGGATCACCTGAGGTCAGGAGTTCGAGACCAGCCTGGCCAACGTGGTGAAACCCTGTCTCTACTAAAAAATCTGCAGGGGCCAGGCACGGTGGCTCACGCCTGTAATCCCAGCACTTTTGGGAGGCCGAGGCGGGTGGATCACGAGGTCAGAAGATTGAGACCATTCTGGCTAACACGGTGAAACCCCATCTCTACTAAAAATACAAAAAAAAAGTAGCCAGGTGTGGTGGCGGGTGCTTGTAGTCCCAGCTACTCGGGAGGCTAAGGCAGGAGAATGGCGTGAACCCAAGAAGTGGAGCTTGCAGTGAGCCGAAATCGCACCACTGCACTCCAGCCTGGGTGACAGAATGAGACTCCATCTCAAAAAAAAAAAAAAATTCAGCTGGTCGTGGTGGCACACGTCTGTAATCCCAGCTACTCTGGAGGCTGAAGCATGAGAATCGCTTGAACCTGGAAGGCAAAAGTTGCAATGAGCCGAGATCAGGCCATTGCACTCCAGCCTGGCGGACTATAGCGAAACTCTGTCTAAAAAAAAAAAAAAAACAAAGACTAGGAATTTTCCTTCTTGTACACCTTCATGAAAGTAAGTCTTTCTATCTGTGCAAGTTTAGAAACTGCAATTACAGACTTCTTGGCACTATGGAGCCTAATGGTCAAGCAACCCTGCAATGGACAGAGAGCATAAAAATTATCTGGACAATGTAACACTTTATCACTTGTTCAAAAATTTGAGAGGATGAGAATAAGATTTCTGATATGTGTTATGATCATGTATTTATTGCTACAGTTAGTTATGTATTTTTTGGCACAGTGTTTACCTGCTAATCTTAATAGAGTTAAGATAAAATTCAATTGTAGGCATTTTTCCCTTCTATTGGGTTAACGAGTCCAAGCGAACTGAGCAAAGGTTGCAGGGAGCCCCATCACCGCTGAGCAAGGCTTGGTGAGGCATCCACTGGCTGCTGGGAGGAGAGCATTAGATGTACCTTCTTTTTTTTTTTTTTTTTTTTTTTTTTTTTTTGGCGGAGTCTCGCTCTGTGGCCCAGGCTGGAGTGCAGTGGCCGGATCTCAGCTCACTGCAAGCTCCGCCTCCCGGGTTCCCGCCATAGATGTACCTTCTAAACAGCACTGTCCAATAGATATATAATGCAAGCCACATATATAATTTTAAATTTTCTAGTATTTATACTTAAAAAGCAAGAAGAAATAAGATGACTTTCACCCAACACTGCTTCCAAATAAGCAGTATTCTGGAGCACACGAAGAATCCTCAGAAAAATAAGCTACAGCTCTGAGGTGCTGATTATGGTAGGGCAATCAATACAGATCAAAACATGGCACAGAGAGCTTAACTTCCAAGAGAGAGTAGAAAATCGATAGAGCCAAGAAATATTTCCCCTTTGACTTATTTTTAACCTGAGTAGCTATCCTATGCCAAGAGCTGTGCAGTTTTCATTTACCCCATGCCAACAACGTAAGTAGGCTCTACTGAGCAGGAAGTTAATATGCCCGAGGTATGTTTTCAATGGAAGAGGCTGAGAGTCACCCAACTTATATCTCGAAATGCCACAATTTCTACAAGCTCTGTCCTGGAGGCAAGAGTAGGTGAAATGAGCACACTCTATGCCAGGCAAACAAACCTCAACGCTTAGCTTCCCCGCACCTCCTAGAGCCGGAAGCTTCTCAGCCCAAAGCAGCTCCTGGACGCAACGTCCGTCCCGCAGTCCAATCAGCAGCCGCGACCCGGCGCCCGCCCAGGCCGCGTCACGAGTCAGCCAAAGATGGCTGCGCCCAGGCAATTTGAGCAAAGGTGGCAGTGACCTCCGGCGTGGCTGAGGAAGAACTGAGTAGGCACCCGCAGGCTGCTGGGAGGAAAGCATAAGGTACTGGTATTACGGGGGAGGGGGTGAAGTAAATGTCCCGGTGTCAAGAGAAGCACGGCGCAGTAACACGCTAGCTACCAGCAGCGCTGCGCGTAAATGAGAGCAAGTAGAAGTGTAGTTGGCCCTTTGGTGCTGTCTCTTCACTTTGCACTCTAGAAGGAAAGACCTTATATTTAAATTAACCCAATAGAAGGGAAAAATGCCTGAGATTGAATTTAATCCCAGGTTTACTGTCAATTTACAAGGTGACCACGGCCAAATTTAATTTTCAGAGGCCCCACTTTACCTATCTCTCAGATGGGCCCCACATTGCCTATCTCTCAGAGCTCTCCCAAGAATGACATGAGATAGGTAACACAAAAATCTTTCGAAATATTTGTAGTTTTTACAGGCGGCGTTGTCTTTGATAGGTATTTGTTATTAATATCGGAGACAAAATGCCCACAGGGGCTGCCCAGTCAGGACTTCTACTGAATTAAGGGTGACTAGACACACACAGTGTAGAAATGGGTATTTCACAGGACTTGGAACCTCACCAATATGCAAAGAAAAGTAGTGATACCATTGGGCAGAATATACTGGGGAAATCACTTCTTTTATTTCTGACATATTACACATACATTTCATATATATGTATATACTGCTCAGTACAATATATACATACTGAATTTGATTATATATATTCCACTACCCCATACACAAAATCATTCAGAGCTCCTGTACAGCAGGGATTGTGTCTTACCATTATTGTAGTCAAGGCCCTCAAAAATTTGACTACCAGAAACCTAGACCTAAATTTCTAAGGTTGCATTGTCCTTATTAGGTTAACTTCAAGTCTAGAGATATGGAATGTTAGTGTACTCAACATTTCCAAATGACCTCTTATCGATATAAAACAGGTAGCAATAAATATTTAAACGAGCGCCTGTAACGTTGTAGGAAATGAGAAAATCTGGTTTCATAAAACCATGTTTTCCTTTGTTGTTATCCCTGAACTTTTTTTTTTTTTTTTTTTTTGAGACAGAGTCTCGCCCTCTCACCCAGGCTGGAGCGCAGTGACGAAATCTTGGCTCACTGCAACCTCTGCCTCCAGGTTCAAGAGATTCTCCAGCCTCAGCCTCCCGAATACCTGGGATTACAGGCAGCTGCCACCGGGCCTGGCTAATTTTTGTATTTTTAGAAGAGAGGGAGTTTCACCATGTTGGCCAGGCTGGTCTTGAACTCCTGACCTCAGGTGATCCGTCTGCCTTGGCCTCCCAAGGTGCTGGGATTGCAGGCCACTGCGCCCAGCCTTTGTTTTTCTTAACTGTTACCCTGAAACTTGTTTAATGAGCCAGATCTTTCATTTAAAACTCATCATTCACTATTCCCTTAATTTTGACATTTTCACCCTAACTAGTACAGACACAACAAACTATTGGCATGTAGGCCATATGCGGCCTATAGCTTGCCTATGTACAGCCAACCAGCTAAGAATGATTTTTATGTTTTTATAGAGTTTTTTAAAAAACAAATATTCAACAAAAGCTGTATGTTACCTGCAAAGCCTACCATATTTACATCTGGCCCTTTAAAGTTTGCTCAGCCCTGATCTCGGGTATACCTAGAAATGAAATTGCTAGGTATGTGTGTCTTCTACCTGCTAAATAATACCAAATTCTTTCCCAAAGTGACTGTACAGTTTGGGTAAAGCTACCCCACATTCTGTACACAGAATGTAGTTTTAGCTACTCCATGTTCTTGCCAATAATTGGAATTGTCAGATTTTAATTTTAGCTAACCTATGGGTACCTATTGGTATCTCACTGTGGGTTGTTCCCCCAATTATAATGAAGGTGAGCATATTTTCATGTTTATTGGCTGTTTAACTTTTTGTGAAGTGCCTGTTCAAATATTTTGTCAGTTTTTCCATAGGGCTGCTTACCTTTTTCGTGTTGATACGTAGTTCCATGTATGTTCTGGGTACTAACTACTCTTTTGTCAGTTGTATTGCATTTTCTCCCACACTAGCTTTTCTTTATGGTATATATTGATAACCGTAGGTTCTTAACCTCAGTACTGTTAGTTTTATAAGTCTTTAATGTTTAGTGCTATTTGTGAATTGTTTAGGAAATAGTTTCAAGGATTATGAAGATATTCTGTATTTCCTAAAAGCTTTATGTGTTGCTTTTCATGTTCTGGTTTCTGTTTCACTTAGATTTTTTTTTTTTATAACATACAGTATTAGTCTTCAGAAGGTTTTTAAAATTCTTCCTATAAATTCTTGAGAAATGATATCTTCATGTTTTTTAAGGTTCAAAATGGAAAATCATAAATCCAATAATACCAAGGAAAACATAATTGTTGATATATTCAGAAAAATTAACCAGCTTCCAGAGGCAGAAAGGTAAGATCCCTTCTTAATTTAAAAATACCTTTTATCAGGTGGATTTTCACCATTGATTCATTATCTCAAATTTATCTAGTTTGAGTATAAACAACACGGAATGTCAGGAGGAAATTGCCCTTTTCTTGCCTGGATGAGAGCGTTTAACCATTTTGCTCAATATCACATAGCTAATTGTGGAAGTTGAGGCTGGAACTCATGTCTTTGAACATATCTAACTGTACAATGTTTTGAGTTTTTCCATTAGGCTTGGAGTATGGTAAAATGTAAACATTTACAGACCCATTTAAATAACAAAACTTTAAAATAACTTTTAAAATGTCTTTTGTTTCCAGTTCATTCTGTCAGTATGCTTACCAGTCTAAGAGTACCATAGAATACACATAGCAAGATAGAGAATGTCAGAGAAATAGGATCATGGCTAAAGATCTTTAAGATATTATTAGAGGGCCAGGCGTGGTGGCTCATGCCTGTAATCCAGCACTTTGGGAGGCCAAGGTAGGTCGATCACCTGAAGTCAGGAGTTCAGACCAGCCTGGCCAACATGGTGAAACCCCGTCTCTACTAAAAGTACAAAAATTAGCTGGGCGTGGTGGCGGGCACCTGTAATCCCAGCTCCTCAGGAGGCTGAGGCAGGAGAATCACTTGAACCTAGGAGGCGGAGGTCGCAGTGAGCCGAGATCACGCCGCTACACTCCAGTCTGGGCGACAAGAGCAAGACTCCGTCTCAAAAAAATATATATATATATTGTTAAAGAGAAAAACCAATATAGGGAACATACTGATCTTTGCCAGGCAGCTGTGTACTTCCACAAAATGTCTTACACTTTGCTGACAGTCAAGAAGGTCTCTCTGAATATAAAAGGATGAAAAGCAGCCACCTGGGAAGGAGAGAGGGACAGTGTCTTAAGTAGAGGGAATGGCATATGCCTAGCCACAAGATAGCCAAGGCTTGTGGTACTTGAGTAACCATTGTTACTGAAGTACTAAGGAAGTGGGCATAAGGACCAAGAATAGTTTTGAGCAGGTGAATGATTTTAGCATTTCTAAAGAACATTCCAGCTGCTTTTTGTAAAGCAGATTCGAGATAGGAAAGAAAGGAAATACAAAGACCAGTAGAAAAACCGGCATAGTAATCCTAGTGAGTGGAGATGGTAGGGGTGGTGACAGTTGCGATGAAAAGAGGATGGATTTAAAATACATTCTGGAAGCATAATCTTGCTATCTTCAGGAATAAAAACTGAACAAATCCCCATCTTGCTGCCACTTATCATCTTAATCAGGAAGAACCTATAAATCAAGCCCAGTAGTGTTCAGAACAAGGATCTCTGAGGGGAAAAAAAAAAAAGCGGCTAGTAGTAAGAACTTGGTGAGATTTTAAAAACTCTTTCACCCTCATCCCCACAGTCCAACTCCACTCCCTTCTAGTTGTTTTCCTGAGGTAACAAAAACTTTTAAAGCAAAAAAGGAACTATGTCCATGTTTCCAGGCCAGCAAGATAGGGAAAGTGAGACTGACAAAAGAAGAGTCACACCTGTAATGGTGTGACACCTGCTAGCTCACACCTGTAATCCCAGCACTTTGGGAGGCGGAGGCGGGCTGATCACTTGAGGTCAGGAGAAGACTAGCCTGGCCAACATGGCAAAACCCTGTCTCTACTAAAAATACAGAAATTAGCCAGGTGTGGGGGCGCGTGCCTGTAGTCCTAGCCACTGGAGAAGCTGAGGCATGAGAATAGTTTGAACCTAGGAGGCGGATGCTGCAGTGAGCCGAGATCATGCCACGGCACTCCAGCCTGGGTGAGAGCAAGACTGTCTCAAAAAAAAGAGTAGACGGTGGCAACTTTCAAGAAAAGAAAGTAGGCTGTCACTGGGTTCTTTACCAAATTAGAAAGAATATATGGAACTGCAAAGTAAAATTTAGTTTAGAGGCAATAAATGCTTGCCATCATTGGCATCTAAACTGGGCAGATGACAGTCTCCTGTTATCTTTGCCTTGTTCCTATTTTTTCTCTTCATTCCCATTTTATCTTCTAAGTTTGAATCTTCATTTCTTCTTGGACTATTAATCAGGTATTTAACAGTTACTTGGCATGTCCTCCAGTGTATGGAGCTTTCTTAATATCAAAAACTTCATTTTCTGATCTACAGAAATACTTTCACGTACATGTTTGTCGTTTGTTAAATTTGGGCTATTTCATGTCTATTTCTTGTGTTATGTCTTATCAAAAAGTCATGAGTTTTTAGTTGGTACAGGTGCTTTTTTGGAAAACTGGCAAGGGGCTGCTAGGTAACAATTTTGTATTTTTTTTTTTTTGAGACGGAATCTTGCTCTGTCACCCGGGCTGGAGTGCAGTGGCCAGATCTCAGCTCACCGCAAGCTCCGCCTCCCGGGTTCACGCCATTCTCCTGCCTCAGCCCCTGAGTAGCTGGGACTATAGGCGCCTGCCACCACGCCGGGCTAGTTTTTTGTATTTTTTAGTAGAGACGGGGTTTCACCGTGTTAGCCAGGATGGTCTCGATCTCCTGACCTCGTGATCCGCCCGTATCGGCCTCCCAAAGTGCTGGGATTACAGGCTTGAGCCACCGCGCCTGGCCTGTGCTAATTTTTAATTAAAAATTTTGACTTTAGCTATGGGAAAAATCTGGTTAGGAGAGCAAAGTTTGCTATGCAGATTTCACTTGTACTACTTTTTATTTATTTGTATATGTAACATACTTGTAAACAAATGGACTTATATATAACATATGTATATATGTATTTTATATGTATTATATATATATAGGCAAATTATTTACCTGAGCATTGGGATTTAAAATGGGGATAATATACATTTCACATGATTGTTATGATGAAATAATATTTTAGAGGAAGTGTTCAAGTTTTTTATTCCCCCAATCCCCACAAAAAAAACATAGGCTTTTCACATTTACATGGTTTTTGTGGTTGGTAGGTTCTCCAGGCTCTCATCACTAATTATCATCTATGTACCCCAAGTTCCTGAACTGCCGCTGTCTTGTACTACCATGAGCATTTTCATAGACTTCTATCTCGTTTACATATCTTTCTTCTCCAGTAATATTTAACTATGTTAACCTTGAAGATAGAAGATAATTTTTGTGCCTTTAGCACTGAGTCTGCTGCATACAGTGGGGTTCTCAATGATAGGCATCATGACTGCAGTGTCAGATAAGAAAAGTAATACCAGGGGGGAGGGGGGAGGGATTGCATTGGGAGTTATACCTGATGTAAATGACGAGTTGATGGGTGCAGCACACCAACAAGGCACAAGTATACATATGTAACAAACCTGCATGTTATGCACATGTACCCTACAACTTAAAGTATAAAAATAATAAATAAATTAAAAAAAAAAAAAAAAAAAAGAAAAGTAATACCTTATACAATGTAGGAAGCTTAGAGTTCCCAGAAGAGCTATTTTAGATGAGTGTAAGCCATAGAAGTTAGAGGGGGTACTGTGTGGCTACTATGGCTAGTTAAGAGTAATGAAATTTTAAGATTGACTGTATTGTAGATAGCAATGCAAGCGGTAAAAAAGCTAAGTAGTAGTCTGAAAAGTTTGGAGTCAATATTTTCAATATTCAGCAATCATGTTAGGCATTACTTTTTCCCAAAACTAAAGAATGCATAGGACATGGGTTAAAAGTTCATACATAACTTTGGCTTCAAATCCAGTTCTACCACTATCTCAAAACATCAGTTTATTTCTCATCAATGGGTTATTATAAAGTACCTAGCATAGGGTGTTGCTTAAATGTTAGTACTCCCAATCCTGACACTAATGTTTCAGGGAAGAGTGAAACATATTAACTCCACATTATTGAACATCTTCTGTGTCAGGCTGAATACATCTTTGTATCCATTGTCTTCCAGTTGTTTAAAGACTAGTGTAGAAGCCTGACATGTAAATCAGTGATTATATAAGATAGTACTGTCTTGTAATGTGTTGTGCTAGAGAGGTAAGTATTATGGGAGCTCAAAGGAGAGGCACCCACTGGCTGCTGGGAGAAGAGCAAAAACCTATACATAAAGCAATTTTTAAGATTTTGGTTCTATAAGGGATAGATGTTATATCCAGTTAGTGTATTCCCAAAGTCCTATTAAGTTCTGTAACATGTGTCAGAATCGGGAAAGCTCACACACACAATAAAGCCAAAGAAAAAGTTCTTTCTTCTCACCCTTTCAGGAATCTACTTGAAAATGGATCAGTTTATGTTGGATTAAATGCTGCTTTTTGTGGCCTCATAGCAAACAGTCTTTTTCGACGCATCTTGAATGTGACAAAGGCTCGTATATCTGCTGGCTTGCCAATGGCAACGATACCTTTTCTTACAACAGACTTAACTTACAGATGTTTTGTAAGTTTTCCTTTGAATACAGGTAAATTCTACTTCACTATCACCAAAGAGTTTGCCTTAGTATATGTTATTTGCAGCTTTAGTCCATAGTTATTAATATCAGGTAGCTATATGCTGTAATGCAGTGTTTAGATAAGATGAAATCTTGCTAGCCTCTCTGTGGCAAGTAATTCATATTAGCATGGTCTACCAACCAAGATGCACATATACAGCAGTTCTAAATACTTTCCTTTTTCTTTGAGATGGAGTTTTGCTGTTGTTGCCCAGGTTGGAGTGCCTTGGCACGATCTTGGCTCACTGCAACCTCCACCTCCCTGGGTTCAAGCGATTCTCCTGCCTCAGCCTCCTGAGTAGCTGGGATTACAGGTACCCACCACCACAGCCAGCTAATTTTTTTGTATTTTTAGTATAGACAGGGTTTCACCATGTTGGCCAGGCTGCTCTCAAACTCCTGACCTCAGGTGATCCACCCGCCTCGGCCTCTCAAAGTGCTGGGATTACAGGCGTGAGCCACTGCACCTGGCAGTACTTTCCTTTTTCTAACATATCTTTCTCATTGCTCATTTAGAGTAAGAAATATTTGGAAATCTATATATATATATGGATATATATATGAAAATCATATGGAAATATATATATACAAATATATATAAATAATATGTTGGCTACCTTAGATTTTTTATTTATATTTTATAGAGAAGTTCCTTAAAGGGGGAAAATATTTTTATGAGAATATGACTCTTTATATAGTAAATCTCTTAAACCACTAAATGCATATATAACGTTTATCAAATACATGGAGAATTGATTTCCTTTTGAAAATTTACCATGTGTGCTGAATGCTTTGAGTATAGTTAATCATAAAAAATCTTTTGATTAATGATTTCAAATAAAGATATTACCATGGGTGCTAGCGAAGCCAGTCCATCTAAATTTTATTTTCTGTTAAGTGCTGCTCCAAATTTGTTTAAATTGGACGAGTATTTTAATTCCCATGACCAGTGGAAACAATTTCTGTGATCAAGGGAGATCACAGAAATTGTTTGAACTATTTGAATTGAATTGAACAGACTGAATTGCCCATTGAATTGAACAGACTGAGTGAAAATATTAGCCCAGGTCTGTTGATAAAAAACAAGTGCAGAAAGCTAGCAGCAGCCCAAACCATGAGCTTATTGTTTCTACGTTCAGAACAAATTAGAGAATTTTTTTTCCTAAAATAGTTTTATCAATCATTCCTAGCTATTTTAAGTTACTCATAGATGGAATTATACCTTTTATCATGCTTTGTAGAATTACATTTGATATATTGCCTGAAAAATATCTGTGATACACAAAAGAGGATCTTACATTCTTTAAATTATGTTTGCTTGATTATCATAACCTTCATGTCCAGAACTAATTTATTTCCTAGGTGATTTGGCTTGTGAAACCTGTACCGTAACACGGAGTGGACTGATAGGTCTTGTTGTTGGTGGTCTGTACCCTGTTTTCTTGGCTATACCTGTAAATGGTAGCCTAGCAGCCAGGTAGGAAATGAAAAACTTTTTATAATATATGATTACCTATAAAACTCACAACTTAAAGCAGCAAATATATTTTGTTTTTAAGTCATTTAGACCAAAGGCAATGTTACCCTCTTGTTTAGAAGTTAGCAAGACCTGTTTCTTCTTACAATCAAATGCTACTTATCAAGAATTTCAAACAGTTCTACTTGGTATATAGTTCAGGCTATTAACGTTAATTTGTGTACTGAATACTAAACTAACTACAAAGCTGCAAAGAGTATTATGCATGAAACTTCTGTCATATAAATAATTATCTTGGATGAGTTTGAACACTTGCACTAAAGGAAAATTCCATCAGAAAATGTGTAGCTATTGTATTAGCCTTCTATTCTAAAATAATTCTGGCTATTCTCTGTTGAACTCTTGGATCAGCAATCTATGCTATAGCCTTGAAGCAAACTGGATAAAGAAACAAAATAAAACAGTTTTTAGGATTAACAGACACTGAAGACCTTTACCTTAATCTTTAGTTTCATCTTAAGACTTCTAGGACTAATATATATCATAGATAGGTTTGCCACTTGATACAACAATCTTTTCTATTGAACTATCTCAATGTTTTCTTACAGGTATCAATCAGCTCTGTTACCACACAAAGGGAACATCTTAAATTACTGGATTAGAACTTCTAAGCCTGTCTTTAGAATGATGTTATTTCCTATTATGCTCCAGACAATGTTTTCAGCATACCTTGGGTCTAAACAATATAAACTACTTATAAAGGCCCTTCAGTTATCTGAACCTGGCCAAGAAATTCACTGATTTTAAACAAATATGTAAACAAAAATAAAATGGTAAAAACAGTTTATGTCTAATGTTATACATAAACATAGACTTGTAATTTATCACATGAGGATAATTCTGGGACCTACAACAAAAGGCTGAATCTAAGTAAAAGCTACCCAGTTAAACAAGTTTAACTTCACTAGTTTGCCCAGTATTGTCTCTTCTACCTTGCTTGCTCTACTCTTTTACCTTAGGTATCGAGTTTGGTCTGTAGTACACAAGAGGAAAAAGTTACTATATAGTATTTTACACTGAAGACTTCATAATGCCAAACGGGAATAAAAAATGAAAAAATATATATCCATACACTATACCAAATGTTACTTATAATTCACTTTCTCAATTCAAATTATTAATCCATAGATTCTTAGAACTGATTTAACAACCTTCCTTAAATCAGCCATCTTCTTGAGTCATTCAGGCTCAGCTTCAGCTATTATGATATAGATCTACCTACTTCGAGTCACCTTATTTGGAAAGCTGTATTTTTAGTTTAGGTAGTCTTTCACGCTTCCATTTATTGTAGGATATTTAGAATCACAAAATCAACTAATCTCTCTGACCCTCAGTGAAATATCCTAGTTGATTGATTTCCTAAGATCATTTAAATTTTTGATGTGCTTTCTTCTGTTGTCCTAACATTTCTCATCCTAGTTCTCTAAACCATTTTCTTTTGTGACAGCAACTGAATCAGCATTGTCCAACAGAGCTTTCTGTGATGATGGAAATATTTTATATCTGCACTGTCAATATGTTAACCATTAGCCTATGTAGCTGCTGGGCACCTGAAATGTGGCTAGTGCAACTGAGTAACTGAATTTTTAATTTTAATGCATTTAAAATGTTTAGCCATGTGACTAATGGTTACAGTATTGGACAGCGTAGATCTAAACCAACACTTTCTTATGAAGCAAGCCAATCATCACAGAAAAGTACCAAACAAAATTTTAAGTGGCATCCAAGATTATTCATGAATCTCTTAACTATTACTTCCAAATAGTGACATATGTGTTAAGTAATCTTATGCTGCTTAAAATTATATATAATAATTTAGAAAAGGCATCTTTGTGAGTGAAACTGGCCTTTAACGTCTGTTTAAAGAAAAATATAAGCAGTGCTGCCAAAGATGAAAAGCTTATGTGAAATTAACAAAATACAATCTCAATTTTTCAGAAACCAAAGATGATTTGTTCTTTCATCAGGCACATAAAATGTATTATCTACCAAACTTATATAGAAAATGATCCCAGTTATGAGGCAAAAGAATCTGTATGCACAAGAGACTGAAAGGAAGGAAGCATGCCAAAATGTTTACTGTGGATATTCTACGGCTTATAGTTATAAGGGTGATTTTTCTTTTCTTCTTGATTCCTTTCAGGATATTCCAAGTTTTCTATAAATAGTATGTTTTACTTTTACAACTAGGGAAAAAAAGAAATATATAATGTTTAAAGGGCAAAACAATACAGCTGTTTATTTTAAGATGAAAAGCTCTGACCCCAAATCATCCATTTTACCTACATTCTGTCACTTTTACTAAAAGCAGAGTTCTACTCATCACAGTGAAAAAACAATGAATTAAAAGTAATTTCTGATGTTAACCCAAGTACCCAGTTAGACTCCTTAAGAATATAGAATTGTGTAATCAACTTAGATAGTTCAAAGTCCAGTGATATAACTAAGTTCTTTGACAACTGAGCACACGTTGTTTCCTTACTTATCTTTAAACATTCCTAGTCCAATTACTCCCTAGCATAATACCATGTATAAATGGGGATGAGTTTACAATGGTTTCTGTAACCAAAAAGTATTTCTATTCTGTCCTCTGCCACATATTTTTAAATTATCTTTTCCATTAGCAGAAATGGGCAACATAAACAATAAAGCATGTTAAGTCTGTTGCTACAAATTTACCTTGCGAAAATTTTTGTTCAGAGAGCAGATATCTGCATTATTTAAGGACATTTAGTCATTTGTAGCTATTATTTAAGGACATTTAGTCATTTGTAGCTAACACCTGAAGTAAACTACCCTAAGTCAATTTTTAATATTTCAGTCTAGACACAGTAGACAAACTATTTAAATATTTTATAATTTACTGTGTGTAGTTATTTGGCTTCAAAGAAAAAAAAGAGGGCTCACATTCTATTTAAATTAAGACATTAATATATTTTATAAAGCCCAAACCATAGTACACTAAGAGCCAGAGGGGTCTAGGAAATTGATCTCAGTGGGTATACAGCAAAGACAAAATCTGGAGGCAGACGCTAAAGGAAGTTGAGATAAATAAAATTCAAATCAGTATATTAACAGAACTACACAAATGTTTACAACACAGTAACTACACTTTTCAATTAGTTCATTGTGAAAACTGAGCAAAATATTCAACAATTTTGGGTCAACAAAAAGTATGGAGTATTTTAAGACAATAAAGAGTGACTGGTGTTGAGAGTACTGAGGCTACACATAAAGGTACTGAAATTCAAATCTGAAAAATACTGTGCTGGCCAAACATAACACTACAAATTTCTAAGGGAAGAATTCCCGTTTTGGTCCCTAGATTAGATGGTAAGTAAATTAAAAAAACAGCTCAGAAAAGCAGCAAAAATATTAACATTTACTAGAGTCTCAAAACTTTGTATTGGCTGTGAGTCTGGGGGAAAAAACACTTATAAATGTCATACTACCAATTAAACTTTCAAGAGTCATCAGAGTATTTAGCTTTAAAATTTTACTAAATCAGAGAGACCTTAAACTACACATTCAGAATGCTGAACTAGGTAATCACATATTAAAAAGATAATGACTCATTATTAGTAAATTACCCAGTCTGTTCTATCAAAGTAGTAGTTAAGGTCACCAAATCATGTTGGTGCCTTTGGTTCTGGAATTATAACTAGCTGTACTGTAGGAGCATCAGCACTTAAGTTTTATGCCAGTGGGAATACTCTTGGCTGCCTGGCTTCACAGGCACTGAATACACTTAAAATTATAAGAAACTGACTGGATTTAGTAAGTTCTGAATAATACAATAACCAACTGTATATTTATTATGAAGTTAAGAGCCAATCTCCTACCCAAACCCTCTTCTATCAGCTGCACATTTCCCAAATGAGTAAGATAAAATGACTCAATCTAAACCAGGTGAAGGAATGTATTAACATAATCCAACAAAAATGAAATAAAACAATCCAGAGTTTTGAGTGTTTTTTTCACACTTGTAATAAACTGAAAAAATATTTCAATTAAGTAAAACAACGATATGCCACAAAAAGCCACTCCCATCATCCAGAATACTAAAGCCCTTATACAACACTAGATAAATTTTTATATAAAACAGTAGAAACTAGCATACCATTAATTAGAAACCTCAAAATATTCAAAAGACAGTATCAAGTACTCAAGAGAAAGCTCAAGAAGCCAAAACCTCAGAATCCATACATCCTGGTTGTTACCCTAAATTTTAATTAACTACCCACACATTTAATCATAATCAACTTTTTCAGAGATATACAAATCAATGCATCTATTTAAAAGGACTACTCTTTATCGTTAAGAACTTTACATTAACTTTTATATTCTACTCAGCAGGGTGTCTGTCTGTACTCCAAATTACCTCTCATGTTCCAGGAAATAAATACAAACTCATATGCCTTGTGATCACTGATGGCCTGCTTATGTAATTCTAGTCCACTAAATGTTAATTCCATAGAATATGCTCTTGATTATTTAAAAACTCTAATTAATTTCTTGATGAAATACTGTAATTCTCCAACGGTTACAATTTTGTAAAGATATGCAATAACTGAGTATCACTCCCATGAAAGACAAAAAAAGTGTAATTTTGTTCCAAGATTAACTTAGTCTCATGTATCTCTATTAAGTCTTTCAAGGATTCCAGAGAATCTTTTCATATCTCCATTTCTGGAAAGTGAAATCAGTATAGAAGTAATTTGGGAACTTGAAAATGGCATTCATTTTTTTCAGCAGATGCCAAATTTTTGACCGACATGGCTCTCACAATTACTTTGTTACCATCAGTCCAGTCAGTTAACAGGTTGTAGGAAAAGATTCCTTTTTGCAGACACTGCTAAGCTGTTTAAAGAGAAGAGAAAGAGATTAATTTAGTGATTATAAAATGCACAAATATTTAAAATATTTTGAACACTTTTTGTTGGATTATATCAGGTGTGACTACATTTTAACGAAAGTGGACTTTTTAAGATAAGTCTGGTCAAGGAAGTGCAGAAACAGTAAGTCAATATGATAGAAATAGGTCAAAATATGATGTGTTAGTTCAATTAATGTATGAACTCCTGCCACCATCGAAGACAAATATTAAAAAGCTACGTCTTTAGTCTAGTTCTGTATTTTACCATAGAGGCACATTTAGAAGAAAAACAAAAGGGTCACCCAAATACTAAATTGTTTTCAACCATTATAGTAAATAGAGCCAAACCTAGAAATTTCAAAAACAATCCATTTTATATGCCATAAATCTCCTTTATCCATGTGCTAATCATCCAGAACACAATTTTCTAAAAATAGTAAGACAACAGTTTCACATTAATCATAACTTTTTTAATTAACAAGTAGTGAGTCGGACACTTTAAGATATTGTTTACTACATACTGAAATAAACAGATCTGTTTAAATTCAGAAACCCAAACATTTACAGTAAAATGTGCTTACACATAAATATGACCAAATTTATTTAAAGCCCCTATTAGATAGATCCTAAATACATGCAATTACCATGTAAAAACCAGACCATGAAGTTGATGTAAAAAATGACAAAATCACTAAGTCACCAAAACTAGAAAAAAAAATGAAATGGAAACTGAGGAAAGACAGTTAATAAAACATAAGGAACCTAACAAAGCAGCTTTAAAAATAGGCCATACTAATCTTTCCATTTTCAAAAGTTCTTTATCAAGTAATTCCAAAAACTGCCATTTATAAAATGACATTCTAAAAATCTACACTTGGAATTTCAAAGCATCTCAATTCAGAAAGCTTTGACTGCTGTTTTCTCCCCAGCCCACAACTTCAAATAATGCAGGAAAAGTATTGACGTAAGGAAGAAAATATTCCAAGAGAATGTTATAGTTTTTAGAAAAATGAACTTACTGCTTTCCAGAACCTTTTAAGACCCACAGTCAGCATTAACAACAATCATTTTTCCTATTTTCATCCATTATTTTCCAATGTCATGTTAGAGATGAATAAATTCTTTGAGCCCATAACTAAAAGATCAACAAACCTGGTTTTATTATGACACCATATTTTTGTCATTGGTACTGCACAAAATTATATACAAAGAAATATATACAAAAATGTTCAAGTATTAGTTAAATTTCAATTCAAGGCTTCTGTTTCAAAAAAGCTACATTTAACATATTTCATAAAGATAGCACAAATTAGTCATTTCAAATAATCTTTCCAACTACTTTTGGTTTATATATATGTATATATATATATATAAAATTCAGTAGGCACTAAAAACCCATGCAGCTGCATTGTGAGGGGCTTGCTCCTGCCCTTAGGTATAAGCAGGTTCATCACTCCAAGTTGTGAGTTTGGCTACTACCCATCATGCTCAAGTGCAGTAGTAGATGATTTTACAAAATATGCTGTGATGCACTGGAAACCAAAGACCAATTCAGGTCTCAAATCGTATTATCTAGCAACAAAACATTTACAGTTGTGCAAGAACAAGGATTCCATTTTCATAACCAAATAACAACAAAATAAAACATGTGTAAGATAACTTACATCTTTGGACTGCTGGAAAATACTTTTTAATTATGAACATTTTAAAAATAAAAAACAGCAGAAGCCCTGATATTACCTCTTTTTCCTCATTTCTTATACTACCTTTTAAAATAAAGCAGGAAATGTGGCCAGCAGCTGGTCCCGTCTCTTCTGCCCCAACAGCTGTATCCACTTTAGCACAAAGAAAAACAAGGATGCTAAATACGTATATACTTTATCAAGCAGTGATGTTTCACAAAGAATTTCTTAATGCCTCTTACACTGAAGGACACCATAACTCAATTTATACAAATGGTTAATAGATTCAAGGGAAGAATAAATCCCACCTTTGGGAAAATAGTGCCAATCGTGTTATTTAAGTGGCCAGAAGCACTCAATTTAAAAAATTATTCTAAAATAAGACAAATACTTTTGAAATACAGAGAATAAGATTCTTTGTGAAGCCTCACTTTACACGTTTTCATTCACATTTCACAACCTTCAATATCTAATCATACATATATAAATTTAACCTAAAATTTTAATACAACAAAAATAACGATGTTCAACAATTTATTCATACTCAGTGATAGGGTAATCACTGCTGGTCCTCAAAGAAATATTAACCATTCTTATTCTCGAAGTAACTAAAACACAGAAGTCTGATATGCATGTTAATTTCCAACTTCTCTAATGGTGAGATACTAAAATCTGTTACTCCGTATAGACTGTTTCTATATCTCCTACTGAAAACTAAAAGGCATTGATATTTCAGAGGTACCTGTCACCTCCAGCAAAATAACTATCACATTTGTGCATGCCCCAAATACTTATTGTCAACCTCTGAAAAGTTGCCCTAAAATCGGAATTCCAATTTGCACCTTGTACAACTCGGAACTTCCATTCAACTTCACCTGTTTCACTGTCTCCAAACTGTATCTCTATAAGCAGGTTTCAGTGTACAGTTGGAACCGATGTCATCCAAGGCCATGTCCACACTGGGGACAGAAGAGCTAGGTACACGCAAGTCTGAATAAGGGGACACATTAATAGCTATTTCAACCAGAAGAGGCATCTTAAATACATTCTTGACCAGCACAAGTCTGTTTCCAGGGTGGACAGGGCCCAAATTAGATTTCCCTCCCACCTTCCAAAACAGGAAAAAAAAAAAACCACACACACACAGACTGAGATGTTGCCCATTAAAGTAGACTAAGCAGCAGAGCATGAGCGTTACGGGAAGAGATGGATCCTTACCAGGTTGTGAGGCGGGAACGACTGTTCTGTAACCCCTACAACGGAGCCTGGCAGGAAGGAAATCACCTAAAAAAGAAACTGTCAGAGAGATTTAATAGTCACATGTTATCATTAGGAGTTGGTTACTGTGTCACATTCATGCTTTTAGCTAAACACTTTAAGATTCAATATTACTTTTTTTCTCTCCTCTGAAATGTGTCCGGTGAAGATGTCCCACTAAGGTAAGTTTGACATGGTGTAAGGGAGTTGAAAGGGGTAAACGCGGATAAAGAGCAGATTACTTGACCCTACATTTTAAGAGAAGACGACGCCTTCCGGGCGCACGCCGAGCAGAACTCCACCGACACCTTATCCTTGTCCACATGGAGACAGACTCCTCCCGCCGAGTCGTCCTCTTCCAGCAGGTCCTGCTT
Source organism: Macaca mulatta (assembly GCF_049350105.2). Classification (NCBI taxonomy): domain Eukaryota; kingdom Metazoa; phylum Chordata; class Mammalia; order Primates; family Cercopithecidae; genus Macaca; species Macaca mulatta. The sequence goes on from NC_133419.1 coordinate 86,257,756, forward strand.
CTGCTTTCCCACCGGCAGAGCGTAGTCGTGGTCACCGGCGGGCGAGTCTCTGAAGAGCGAGGTGGTCAGCCGCAGTCCCACGCCGCTCAGCCGGCTCAGCAAGCGAGCCAGTCCAGTCTCGTTGGCTAAGACTGCCCGTAGGTAGCGACTCTCCTCCTGCAGTGCCTGTACGCGTTTGCCCAGCTCCCGATTCTCGGCCCGCAGTTCCTGGTTCTCGGCTGCCAGACCCCGTACTCGACTCTCCAGCCCCATCACGTACTCCTTCTTCTTCAGCCGATTAAGGCGGGCAGCGGCCGCCGCCGCCTTCCGGGGACTCTTTGTCGCCGCCTGGTTGTTGTCGTTACCGCTGCCGCCACCGCCGCCTCCTGGAGACTTTTTCCGCCTCTTTTCGGCGCTGCCACTGTCACTGCTGCTGCTGCAGCCTCCGATACCGTTTAACAGCCTCTGCAGCAGGTCAGAGAAGCGCTGCATTTCAGCAGCCGCGGCCTCATCGTCATCCTCCCCTCTCCACAGGCCGCCGCTATCCGAGCCTCCGCCAGACGAGGAGAGAGGCCCCGGCGAGCTAAGCCCGGGGTCCAGGTGCCAGTCCGGTTGCCGGGGGTCCAGGAGATCCGCCAGTTCCAGCCCAGACAGAAAGTCCATATCCTCCGTTTCTTCTCCGGGGAGGCTGGCGATCGCTTCCTCCTCCATCTCCTCGGGCGAGGGCGCGCGCACGGCCACCCTGCCGCGGCTCCCCCTCCCGGCTTCCAACTCCCCTTCGTCGCCAAGCTGCTGCTTGCGGCCGGGAGATCCGGCCGCTGCTGTCTCCTCCCCCGCTGCCGCCCGGGTGAGGTCCGAGGGCAGCGAGCAGGTTGCAGCCGGGGCTGGGCTCTCACTGCGGGTTGGGGAGTTGCTGCCCGAGGCTGCCAGCAGCTTGGTCAGGCTATGCCTCATGAGGGCCGGCGGCGGGCCGCGGTAGGCCCTGGCCGCTAAGAGTGGGCCTCACGGGCCCCAAGGATCCCGCGCCCCAGGGTGGGTAGCCCCCGGCACTGGCCGAAACGAAATGCAGGGAAAGGTCCGAGTAGCCTCCCGCCTCAGTTGGCTAGTCGACCCCCCGCGCCAGGGCGCAGGGAGGGTCGGGAGAAAGAAGCGGTGAGGCCCACTGATGACTCGACCGCACCACCCAGACAACGGCCTGGCCGGAAGTCAGTGGTTTTCGCCCCAGCCCCGCCCACCGCGTTTCGCGCGCCACCAGGCCGTAATATCGCGAGGTTTTAGGGTGCTTTGGAGTGGGAATAATTCCAGCTTTCTAGTGACGTCATAATAACTGCAGCAAAAATAACAACAGACTCTAGATTTATCCACCCTAATTCAATAATACCGCCCAATACCCAGACTCAACAGTTCAACACACTGTTTTGCCATATTTGCTTTATCTTTACATAAATGCTTGTAAATTTTTTTTGCTGAATCATCCTAAAGTTGCAGGTAAGACACCACACCCCTGCGTACTTCAGTGTGCATCTCTAAAACTAAGGACTTTTTTTCATAATCATAATACTATTACCAAGTCTTCAGAAAATTAACAATCGTTTACTAATACTATTTAATACCTGGGCCATACTAGATGTCCTCAGCTGGATAATGGATATGCTAATTACCCTAACCTGATCACTACATTCCATATGTATGGAAACATCACTATGTACCCCATGAATGTGACAGTTATTATTTGTCAATTAAAAAAAAAAAAAAAAGGAATGTAGAATACAACGTTCCTTACAAAAATTGTCTTCGGTTGTTCATGCCATTTTTTACAAGTAGGTATTTTCACTTGAGCCAAAATCCAGTCAGTACTGACTTACTGCATTTGGGTAACGAACAAAAACTCTGACAAATAGAGCCAGAAAAGGCTATGAAGAGAGGGTACTCATACTTGTACGCCTGAAAACAAAGACTGCAAAACCACAACGTTGCACAAAAACCATCATGACCTTATACAAAACCTCTGCAAGGATGTCTGCCCAGAAGCTGCCTGTCCAACCTTGAACTGACGTCACCCTTGTTATTGACCTTTGTAGTCAAGATAATTATTTCAAAACAATGTGTAACCATCCTCATTTTTTTTCCTTTAAAACCCTTTGTCTTCCTTCGTCTTCCTGCATGCACACATAGTTTACTATGGCATGCGTTTTCCCATTGAAATGCTCTATTTTCAATGCACATCTTTTATTTTAGAGACCTTTTCTGTTTGTTATTTAGGTTCACATCCCACAAGGGATTTGAGATTTGAAGCAGTTTACAAATACAGATATTTAGGTTCATATCCCACAAGAGATCTGAGATTTGAAGCAGTTTACAAGTACATTAGAATATAGTAAAACAAAACATTTTGAATTTTTAAAAAGCAAGGCCAAAAAAAAAGATGAACTAGGAAGAGAAGGAGTTCTGAAAGGGGAAACGGTTAATATTGGAATTGGATGGATGCAATATCTTACTCAGTTGTTTGAGTTGGGCTAAAATTGTTTCCTGACAGCCCAAACAAAAAAAGAGAAATGAATTTTCCTTTGTTCATAAGTAAAGTATATATGAATTCTTTAACCACTTTTCTAGTTCTTAAATCTTAAAGAAACTTCTCTATAGGATACTGAATAATGTAGCAGATATCCTCTAGGATAGCTGCTTCTATACAGTATTTCTTAAGAGAGACAGAAAGCAAGTTCCAGGAAAGTTGAACACTGACAGGTCCTAAATATTGAGAAACGTGCTTGGTACACTGCACAGGCTTCAACAAATATTTATTGAGTGAGTGAACAAAGTCTACAGTTTTGACTGAAGGCATAACACTAAAGCTCAACTGAATGAAAACAATTATTTCAAGGTGTGAAAAAAGTATGACCTGTGGTATCTAGAAGAATAAATAAAAGGACTCCTTGTCTTGCTTAACATTCCATTAGGAAAGATTTTGCTAAAGAACAACAGCACACAGTTCAAGGTGATATATGTATACTCTGGCCTCCCTTGAGTACAGGTGTTTTGTATGGCTGGTAATCCCATTCAACTGCATTTTCCCCTTAGGCAAAATTCAATATTATTGATTGATTTATTATATTTTTTAAACTACAAAATTCTGTTTTAAATACACATGATTTGGCCAGGTGTGGTGGCTCACGCCTGTAATCCCAGCACTTTGGGAGGCCGAGGCAGGAGGATTGCCTGAGCCCAGGAGTTTGAGATCAGCCTCGGCAACATAGAGAGACACCAACCCCCCCACCACCAACCCCCACCCACCACCTTGCCTGGCTAATTTTTTGTACTTTTAGTAGAGATGGGGTTTCACCATGTTGGCAAGGCTGGTCTTGAACTCCTGGCCTCAGGTGATCTGCCCGTCTCAGGTGATCCACCTGCCTCCGCCTCCCAAAGTGCTGGGATTGTGGGCGTGAGCCACCGCAACCTCCCAAATTTGCTTTTCCTTGATTATTGGAAGGTTGAATGTTTGTCACATGACCAACTGACTTCTAACGTGAATAGGATTTTCACTTCCCTAACCCATTTATTTATCTTTGAAGTAGGGGAAAACGTTCTTCAGGGAAGATGTTTGTCTTTTTTCTTCTTGATTTATGTGAACTCTTTACATTATAAGGAAAACATCCCTTTGCCTCTTATATTTTCCAACTTTTTAAAAAAATAATTTTACGATTTACTAGGGGTGGAGTTGTAAAGTTCTTTCTTAGGCTGTAATTTTTAAATAGTCAATTTATCAAAGACCAGGCTCAGCGGCTCACACCTGTAATCCCAGCACTTTGGGAGGCCGAGGCAGGCAGAACACTTAAGGCCAGGAGTTCGAGACCAGCCTGGCCAACATGGTGAAACCTCATCTCTATTAAAAATACAAAAAATTAGAAAAAAATTTAGCCAGGTGTGGTGGCACATGCATGTAATCCCAGCTACTTGGGAGGCTGAGGCCCAAGAATCACTTGAACCTTGGAGGCGGAGGTTGCAGTAAGCCAAGATTGTGCCACTGCACTCCATCCAGCCTGGGCGACAGAGTAAGACTATGTCTTAGAAGAAAAAAAAAAAATCCACTTATCAATTCATTGAATAATCCATACTTGTCCCACTGACTTCCCAACATGTGTGCCATATATTAAATTCTTACATACACTTGGATCTATTTCTGGTCTTTATCTATTTTATTGATCAGTTCTGCAATTCCAGAAGCAAAATCACTCCACTTTTTATTGGAGTTTATATTACATTTTCATATCTCATATGGCAAGTCCCTCTTTGTCACTTTTATTTTCTCAGAATTTTCTAGCTATACTTAAGTATTTATTTCTCCACATAACTTTAGAAGACTTTCCAAGTTCAAAAAAGCTAGAATTTTTATGGAAATTGCATTAAATGTATTCATTTCTTTTATCTAGTTTTTATGCAAACTTTACCTAGTTTTTATGCAAACTTTGCATAAAATAGATTATTTCTTCCGTTCTATTTCTAAATGGTTATTGTTACTATGTAGGAGAGCTATTTATCTTTTTTGTTAAATTTTTAACTCACTAGTGCACCAAACTTTCTTGTTTTAATTTTCAGCTTATCAATTTTTAATAATTACATAACCTTATATATAACTATTTTGCTTTCTTCCTTGCAATATTTATTATTATCTTGACTGATAATATAATAGCACTTTCAGATTCATGTCTAATAATAGTGTTTATAGCAAACTTCCTTGTCTTATTCCTGACTTTAACAGAAATGCCTTTACTATCTAGCTATTGACTTGAGATTAGTATTTTTATTAGATTAAGAAACATGCTCCTATTTGTATTTTACATGGAAATTTTAACAACATGAATGGCTGTTTTATTAAATGACTTGCAGCATGTGTCAGGATTCAACTATACTCCAAATCTTTGGAGGGAAGGAGGTATAAAGCCATGTAAAAACTGTGTAAGGTTCACTAGCTTAAGATAATTGTGAGAGAAGCCTAAACTTTATAACTCTGTGTATTGGGTTTTGTATATTGGGGAGGCAGTTTGAAAAACATCTGTTCAGCTTCTCGTAGCTAAATAAAGGTTTTGCAAAACTTGACCCATCTCACGTACCTACATTATTCTGCATCTGTCTAGAATTGCAAGATCAAAGCAAGAAAATAATTTATTCAGTCATTCTACACACACACACACACACACACGGTCTACTTTGAGCTAGATCCTGTTATAAGCATTGTGGGTATAATGATGGGCAAGGTCGATAAAGTTCTCATGGAGCCGACTTTGTAATGAGAGAAGACAGAAAATAAATAGGAAAGTTTTATAAAAATGCTATACAGAGATTTTTTTAAAGGGTCACCCAATTGAAAATAAATCTATAATTATTTTAGATTGGATAGCCAATGGACAATTCTCTGAGGAAATAAAATTTCAGCTGAAACCTCAGTAGTGTGTTAAGAAATAAAGACAAAAAGGTTGGAGCAGAGTGGGTAAGAAGAGACATCATAGGACATGTGTTTGTATACACACTATTTACAACTGAATTAATTAAACGTTTTTTGTTTGTTTGTTTTGAGACAGAGTCTCACTCTGTTGCCCAGGCTAGAGTACAGTGGCATGATCTCAGCTCACTGCAACCTCTGCCTCCTGGGTTCAAGCGATTCTCCTGCCTCAGCCTTCCAAGTGGCTGGGATTACAGGTGCTTGCCACCATGCCTGGCTAATTTTTGTATTTTTTAGTAGAGACAAGGTTTCACCATGTTGGCCAGGCTGGTCTTGAACTCCTGACCTCATGATCTGCCCATCTCAGCCTCCCAAAGTGCTGGGATTACAGGTGTGAGCCACCATGCCCGGCCTAATTACATGTTTGTAAATACACAAGCATTTCATTGGAATTTGAAAGAAGAAAAATCCTGAAAGTTTCTAGCAAGCATGTAATACAAAATGAAAATTAATTTAAGACATGTAGGGCCACTGATACTTTGTTTCACATTCTTTATTTCCTCTTAACATTTTAATCCCCCCGCAATAAGATCCCAAGGTTTTTTGTTTGTTTGTTTGTTTGTTTTTTGAGACGGAGTCTCGCTCTATCACCCAGGCTAGAGTACAGTGGCGCGATCTCTGCTAACTGCAAACTCTGCCTCCCGGGTTCACGCCATTCTCCTGCCTCTGCCTACTGAGTGGCTGGGACTACAGGTACCCGCCACCACACCCAGCTAATTTTTTGTATATTTAGTAGAGACGGGGTTTCCCTGTGTTAGCCAGGATGGTCTTGACCTCCTGACCTCGTGATCCACCTGCCTCAGCCTCCCAAAGTGCTGGATTACAGGCGTGAGCCACTGCACCAGGCCTCTCAAGTTCTTTAACCATAGATTTTCCAAACATAGGAAAAGAATGTCAACTCATCCCCTGAGACATGCATACATAAATTTTTCAGCTGGAGCACCAGAATACAATGTAGCATCAATATCTAGATAGATTAGAAGAAGAGGTTGTCAGCTAAGAGTGAAGAGGAGGATAGGAGTTGATATAGATTAGATTGTGTCCCTCAAAAATGACATGTCGAAGTCCTAATCCCTAGTACCTTAGAACGTGACCTTATTTGGCAATAGGATTTTTACAGAGATAATAAAGCTAAAATTAGCTTATTAGGGTGGGTTCTAATTCAGCATGATTTTTGCCCTTATAAAAAGAAAACATTTGTACATAGAGACAAACACAAAGGGAAGACAATGGAAAGACACATAGGTAGAGGATAAGCATGTGTATTAATCCATTCTCACACTGCTGCAAAGAACTGCCCAAAACTGGGTAATTTATAAAGAAAAAGAGGTTTAATGGACTCACAGTTCCACATGGCTAAGGAGGCCTCACAATCACGGTGGAAGGCAAAGGAGAAGTAAAGACATGTGTTACATGGTGGTAGGCAAGAGAGCATATGTAGGGGAACTGCCCTTTACAAAACCATCAGATCTTGTGAGACTTATTCACTACAGTGAGAACAGCATAGAAAAAACCTGCCCCCATGATTCAATTACTTCCCACTGGGTCCCTTCCACAACATGTGGGGGTTATGGGAGCTACATTTCAAGATGACATTTGGGTGGGAACTCAGCCAAACAACATAATTCTGCTCCTGGCCCCTCCCAAATCTCATGTCCTCACATTTCAAAACCAATCATGCCATCCCAACAATCCCCCATTCAGCATTAACTCAAAAGTCCACAATCCAAAGTCTCATCGGAGGCGAGGCAAGGCAAGTCCTTTCTGCCTACAAGCCTGAAAAATCAAAAGCAAGTTAGTTACTTCCTAGATACAATGCAGGTACAGGCATTGGGTAAATACACCCATTCCAAATGACAGAACTTGGCCAAAACAAAGGGGCTACAGGCCCCATGCAAGTCCATAATCCAGCAGGGCAGTCAAATCTTAAATCTCCATAATGATCTCCTTTGACTCCATGTCTCACACCCAGGTCACACTGATGGAAGAGGTGTGTTACCATGGCCTTGAGCAGCTTCATCCCTGTGGCTTTGCAGGGTCCAGGCCCTCTCCTGGCAGCTTTCATGCATCGGCACTGACTGCAGCTTTTCCAGTGCACAGTGCAAGCTGTTGATAGAGCTACCGTTCTGGGGTCTGGAGGACCGTGGCCCTCTTCTCACAGCTCCACTAGGCAGTGCCCCAGTGTAGACTCTGTGTGGGAACTCTGACCCCACACTTCCCTTCCGCACTGCCCTAGCAGAGGTTCTCCATGGAAGCCCTGCTCCTGCAGCAAACTTATGCCTGGACAGCCAAGTGTTTCCATACATCCTCTAAAATCTAGGGGGAGGTTGCCAGACCTCAATTCTTGACTTCTATGCACCCAGAGGCTCAATATCACATGGAAGCCGCCAAGGCTTAGGGCTTGCACCCTCTGAAGCCATAGCCTGAGCCTGTACCTTGGCCTCTTTTAGCCACAGCTGGAGCAGCTGGGATGCAGGGCACCAAGAACCTAGGCTGCACACAGCATGGGGCCCTAGGCCCAGCATATGAAACCATTTTCTATTCCTAGGCCTCTGGGCCTGTCATGGGAGGGGCTGCTTCGAAGATCTCTAACATGCCCTGGAGACATTCTCTCCATTGTCTTGGTGATTAACCTGTTGCTCCTGGTTACTTATGCAAATTTCTGCAGCCAGCTTGAATTTCTCCCAAGAAAATGGGTTTTTTCTTTCCTACTGCAACATCGGGCTGCAAATTTTCCAAACTTTTATGTTCTGCTTCCTCTTGAATTCATTGCTACTTAGAAATTTCTTCTGCCAGATACCTAAATCATCTCTCTCAAGTTCAAAGTTCCACAAACCTCTAGGGCAGGGGCAAAATGCCACCAGTCTCTTTGCCAAAGCATAAGAAGAGTCACCTTTGCTCCAGTCCCCAACAAATTCGTCATCTCCATCTGAGACCACCTCAGCTTGGACTTCTTAGTGTTATCACATCAGCATTTTGATCAAAGCCATTCAACAAGTCTCTAGGAAGTTCTAAACTTTCCCACATGTTTCTGTCTTCTTCTGAGCCCTCCAAACTATTCCAATCTCTGCCTGTTACCCAGTTCCAAAGTTGCTTCCACATTTTAAAGTATCTTTACAGCAGCGCCCCACTACCCAGGACCAATTTACTGTATTAGTCCATTCTCACACTGCTATAAAGAACCGCCTGAGACTAGGTAATTTATAAAGAAAAAGAGGTTTTATGGACTCACAGCTCCACATGGCTAGGGAGGCCTCACAATCATGTGGGAAGGCCAAGGAGGAGCAAAGGCATATCTTACATAGTGCAGGCAAGAGGGCATATGCAGGGAAACTGCCCTTTATAAAACCATCAGATCTCGTGAGACTTATGCACTATCATGAGAACAGCAAGGGAAAAACTCTCCCCCATGATTCAATCACCTCCCACCAAGTCCCTTCCACAACATGTGGGGATTATGGAGCTACAATTTAAGATGACACCTGGGTGGAAACACAGCCAAACTGTAACAACCATGTGACTGGAATGATGTGTCTACAAGCCAAGGAATGCCAAGAATTGCCAGCAAACATCAGAAACTGGAAGAGGCAAGGAAAAATTCTCCCCCAAAGCCACTGGAGAAAGCAAGGCCTTGCCAACACCTTGGTTTTGGACTTCTAGCCCCCAGAACCATGAGACAATAAATTTCTGTTATTTTAAACCACCTGATTTTGGGTACTGCTTTGTCATGGCAGCCATTCAGTAAAACTGTTAAAGGAGATGAAGAGAGGCTAACCAAATATGCCAAGAATCTAGCTGAGCCTGTTGTATCATTCAGTGCTCAACTACAGGAAACAGAAACCAACTTAGCTACTTTAGGAGGAATGAAATTTAATTCAGAGAATGTAGTGCTTTAAAAGTCATTGGAAAGACTGGAGGGAGGAGTGGGCATTAGACTGGATTATCAAGAATGCCTCTCAGCACAATATTGCCAAATAGGCCCACTTGGTAGCTACTATCTCTGCCCCAGTTGGAAAAGTGGTAAAATAGACAGCTGGAATGTTGACTTCAAAAAACTCTGCTTTAGCTGTGATTTAGGGATAAGGAAAACTGCTGCTCCCCAAATTCTCAACCCCAACTATTCCTTTCTTTCTTTCTTTCTTTCTTTTTTTTTTTTTTTTGAGACGGAGTCTCACTCTGTCACCCAGGCATGAGTGCAATAGCTTCATCTCGGCTCACTGCAACCTCCACCTCCCGGGTTCAAGCAATTCTGCCTCAGTCTCCCGAGTAGCTGGGATTACAGGTGCCTGCCACCATGCCCAGCTAATTTTTGTATTTTTAATTGAAACGGGGTTTCACCATATTGGTCAGGCTGGTCTTGAACTCCTGACCTCAGGTAATCCACCCGCCTTGGCCTCCCAAAATGTTAGGATTACAGGTGTGAGCCACCACGCGCAACTCAACTCCAACTATTGACTATCTATTGCTACCTAACAAGTTACCCAAAACTTAAAAAAGGACAAACATCCAAGAATAAGCACTTGTTTATTACTGTGGTTTAAAACAATAAACATTTATTGTTGCTCACATTTTCTGTTGGTCAGAAATTTTTAAGTGGCTTAGCTAGGTAGTTAGTTCTAGCTCTGAAATCCTCATGTGGTTTAGTCAGATTTTGGCTTGGACTGCAGTCCTCTGGAAAGCTTGAATGGTGCTAAAGAATCCGCTTCCAAGTGACTCGTTCATATGGCTAACTCGTTGGCCATGAAGGGAGGTTTCAGTTCCTCCTCCATGTGGGCCCATCCACAGAGCTGTGTGAGTGTCTACACTTCACAGTGGCTGTCTTCACCTAGAGCAAATGGTCCATGAGACCAAGGAAGAAGCACCAATGTCTTTTATGACCTAGCCTCAGAGATGATATACCATCACTTATGTAAGATTCTTTTGGTCACATGAGTCAGACCTTATTCGTGCTGGGAGAGGATGAGACAAGGACATGAATACTAGGAGACAAGAATCATTAGAAAGCCTGTCTTAAGGGGCTGGCTACCACATCCTATAAAGTTAGTGAATGGACATCGAGATGCTGTTGCAGAAAAACCTGATGTCTCCACAAGAATATACTTGGAAGCTATAGTGGCAAAAGGAGGAAACCAAGGATCCTTGCCTCATTTGCACCTTCCAAATATGGCTGCAGAGGAGTCTGGCAAATATAGTTTGTTTCTGTGCTTCTTTTGTTTCAGCTTTTACATTTCTGCAACACAGAAAAGCACATTGAAAGGGGGATTGGAATAGATGAGTCCAAGTCTATCAGATCTCCCCAAAGATCATGACTTTATGGTACTCCAGCACCAATATACATTTACTGGATTTTCTATAGCAGACAACTGAAGCAGTGATAGCAGGGAATGGGTTAGTGTTTTTCTGAGTAGATATAGTAGAATGACAAATGTACAGGCATACCTCGGAGGTACTGCAGATTTGATTCCAGACCACCACAATAAAGTGAATATCATAATAAAGTGAGTCATGTGAATGTTCTGGTATTCTAGTGCATATAAATGTTTACACTATACTGTAGTCTACTGCGTGTGCAACAGCATTATGTCTTTGAAATGTGCATACCTTAAGTTAAAAATATTTTATTGCTAAAAATGCTAACAATCATCTGAGCCTTCAGCGAGTCATAATCCTTTTGCTGGTGGAGGGTCTTGTCTCAATGTTGATGACTACTGACTCATTAAGGTAGTGGTTGCTGAAGGTTGGGGTAACTGTGGCATTTCTTAAAATATGACAATAAAGTTTGCAGCATCAATTGACACTTCCCTTCATGAAAGATTTCTCTATAGCACATGATGTTGTTTGATACCATTTTGCCTATGGGAGAACTTCTTTCAAAATTGGAGTCAATTCTCTCCAACCCTGCTGCTGCTTTATCAACTAAGTTTATGTAATATTCTAAATCCTTTGTTGTCATTCAAACAATGTTCACAGCATCTTCACCAAGAATAGATTCCATTACAAGAAACTATCCATTTTTCTTGGCTCAACCATAAGAAGAAACTCCTCATCCAATCAAGTGTTATCATGAGATTGCAGTAATTCAGTCACATCTAGCTCCAACTTTAATCCTAGCTCCCTTCTTACTTCTATCACATCTGCAGTTATTTCCTCCACTAAAGTCTTGAATCCTTCTAAGTCATCCATAAAGGATGGAATCCTCTTCCAAACTTCCAAACAAATGTTCTTAATGGCATCTAGAATGGTGAATCCTTTCCAGAAGGTTTTCAATTTATTTTGCTTAGATTGATGAGAGGAATCACTATGTATGGCAGCTTTGCCTTAATGTATTTCCGAAACAATAAGATTTCAAAGTTGCAGAACTCCTTGATTCATGGCCTGCAGAGTGGATGTTGTCTTAGCAGGCATAAAAACTTAAATCTCCTTGTAAATCTTAATTATAGCTCTTGAGTAACTAACTGCATTGTCAATGAGCAGTAACATTTGGAAAGGAATCCTTTTTTCTGAGCAGTGGTTCTCAACAGTGGGCTTAAAATATTCAGTAAACCATGCTGTAGATAGATATGCTCTCATTCAGGCTTTGTCATTCCACTTATAGAGTACAGGCAAAGCAGATTTGGCATAATTCTTGAAGGCCCTAGGATTTTTGGAAGGGTAAATATGAGCACTGGCTTCAACTTAAAGTCACCAGCTGCATTAGCCCATTAGCCCCTAATAAGAGGGTCAGCCTGTCCTTTAAAGCTTTGATGCCAGGCATTGACTTCTCTAACTACTAAAGCCTTAGAGGGCATCTTCTTCCAATAAAAGGCCTTTTTGTCCACAGTGAAAGTCTGTTGTTTAGTGTAGCCACCTTCATCAATTATCTCAGCTGGATCTTCTGGAAAACTTGCTGCTTCACCTTGCACTTCTATGTTATAGAGATGGGTTTTTCTCTCTAACTTGGCTGTGGTGCTTTTACTTCTCATTGCTAATTCCAAATCATTTCTTCTCCTCTCTCCTTCAGAATATCCAAACCTCATGAACCAACCTCTGCTAGCTTCTGCTAGCTTCCAGCTTTTCTTCTGCAGCTTCCTCACCTCTTTCAGCCTTCATAGAATTGAAAACAGTTAGGGCCTTGCTCTGGGTTTGGCTTTGGCTTAAAGGAATGTCATGGCTGGTTTGATCTTCTATCCAGATCACTAAAACTTTCTCCATGTCAGCAATAAGGATGTTTTATTTTCCTATCATTCATGTGTTTACTGAAGTGGCCCTTTTTAATTTCCTTCAAATTTTTTTCCTTCAAAAATGTTTCCTCTGCATTCATGACTTGGCTAACTGGTGCAAAAGGCCAAGCTTTCAGCCTGTCTCTGCTTTCAACACACCTTCCTCACTAAGTTTAATCATTTCTAGCTTTTGGCTTAAAGTGAGAGATGTATAACTCTTTCACTTGAACACTTAGAGGCCATTGTAGGATTATCAATTGGCCTAATTACAATACTGTTGTGTCTCAGGAATAAGGAGACCCAAGGAGAGGGAGAGAGACTGGGGAATGGCCAGTCAGGGGCAGTCAGAACACACACAACATTCATCAATTAAGTTTGCCATCTTATATGGGTACTGTTCACAGCACCCCAAAACAATTACAATAGTAATATCAAAGATCAATGATCACAGATCCCCATGACAGAGACATTAATAATGAAAAAGCCTGAAATAATGTGAGAGTTACAAACCACAGAGACACAAAGTGAACACATGCTGTTGGAAAAATGGTGCTGATAGACATGCTCAACTTATGGTTGCCACAAACCTTCAATTTGTAAAAAATGCCATATATGTGAAGCAGAAGAAAGTGAAATGCAATAAAACAAGGTATACCAGTAGCACAAAGATGAGGGTGCTCATTTTACTATAGTTTGCCTGTTTACCCATGAAGTATAATGTGTAAGGGGTAGTGAGACAGGACATTATGACTGGATGAAAATTGAAGAATCAGGTGATTGACGATGTCTACGGCACTGCTGGATTGTGTTTACAAGCCCTACATGCATATTTGCATGAAATGTGCAATTCCCAGTGTGCTAGCTGTATTATATTTCCACTCCTCTAACTCCTTCTCAAGAAAGCATTTCTAAATGCAACTGAATGAGAATTATACTATTGTGGACTAATGTGGAATACATTTTGTTTTATTTTAAAATGACCATCATTTGTAACCAACTGAAATAGTGAGAAATTACTAGTATATGTCCTAACTAATCAAACCTCACAGTTGCTGCCACTCAAGTTGAGAATTGCTATTTCAGTGGGGGAAAGGCAGTAGGCATAGAAGTTTGAGCATGAAAGATTTGGAAGGCTAGGAAAAAAGCTTCTTAGATTCTGATAGCAAGAACTCCACTTCTCAAGTGGAAGTTGTTTCCTCTCTCACCACAACGGGCACCTCGGAGTCAGAACTTGGCTGTTGTGCTCTTACTTCTCATTGCCAATTCCAAATCATTCCTTCTGCTCTCTCCTTTAGAAACCCCCAAAGCTTTTAAAATTTAAATTTCTTAAATACTGAAAATTTGTACTCTGACACAAAACAGAAGAGAATAGTACACAGAATCCTTATAGACCCATCATCCAGATTTAACATTATCAAGATTTTTCCACACTTGCTTTATCTCTTTTTTTATTACTGAAATATTTTAAAGTAAATAAATCCTAGACATCATGTCGTTTCATCCCTATACATGGCAGTGTACATCCTCAACTATAATGTCATTTTTTCTTTTCTTTTTTTTTTTTTTTTTGGAGACAGGGTGTCACTTTGTCACCCAGGCTGGACTGCAGTGGCTCAAACATGGCTCACTGAAGCCTCGACCACCCTGGGCTCAGGTGGTCCTCCTACCTCAGCCTCCTGAGTAGCTGGGACTACATTTGCAAGTCACCACACCGGCTATTTTTTCTATTTTTTTTTTTTTTTTTTGTAGAGACGGGATTTCGTCATGTTGCCCAGGTTGGTCTCATGCTCCTGGGTTCAAGCAATCCTCTTGCCTCGGCCTCCCAAAGTGCTGGAATTATAGGCGTGAGCCACCGTGTTTGACTGTAAAATCTTTTTTTTTTTTTTGAGACAGAGTGTCGCTCTGTCACCAGGCTGGAATGCAGTAACGCAATCTTGGCTCACTGCAACCTCCGCCTCCCAGGTTCAAGCGATTCTCTTGCCTCAGCCTCCCAAGTAGCTGGGATTACAGGCGCCAGCCACCACAACTGGCTAATTTTTTTGTATTTTCAGTAGAGGAGGAGTTTCACCATGTTGGCCAGGCTGGTCTCAAACTCCTGACCTCAGGTGATCCACCCGCCTTGGCCTCTCAAAGTGCTGGGATTACAGGTGTGAGCCACCAGCCTAAGTCATTTTTTTCTATAACCACAACACCATGATTACAACTAATAAAATTATTATGGATTTCTTGATATCATTTAGTCCACATTCAGTAGTCTCAAAAATGTCGATCTACAGATAACTTAATCAGGATCCAAACAATTCTACACATTCCAGTTGGTTGTTATGTCTCTTAAATTTCTTTTAATCTAGGACAGCAATCCCCCACTCCCTTTCCGAAATGCCTTTTGTGTGAAACCAGGTCAATTGTCCTATTGAATGTCTCATATTTTAGATTTGTCTGCTTTCTTGTGATGTTATTTTACTCATCCCAATAGCCCACATATTTTCTGTAAATGGGAAGTTAGTTCTTAGGGCTTAATTATCTTAAGGTTCAACATTTTTGGCAAGAATACTTCCTAGGAGGTGCTGCTCTGCATACTGCATTATACCAGGAGGCACACAATACTTAGCTGTCCTGTTTTACTGTACTAATGCTAAGATTGATCAATGTTTTCAAGTGGTGACAGTCTAATTCCCCCACTGCAAAATTCCCCATTAACCTTTCTCCTAATGGTTTCATCTAATGATAATCAGTTCCTAAGTTATTTCAGTCAAGGTTACACAATTATTTTTAAAATGCCTTTTTACTTTTATCTGGTATTATTCTGTGAAAAGCAACTTTCATTACTTAGAAGTCACTTTGTTTTCCTGAAATACAGAGAACAGGCAAAGTAGAATAAATGTTCAATTAATTCTCTTTAATTGTAATTAATCTTTTTGGGGGGTGTATCATGATATTCAGTGTTTCACTCAATTGTGGTTATAGATTTTGGTGCTCAAATCAATCATCTTTGGCCACTGAGAGCCCCTCCAATTTAGCTCTCTTGTCTATTTGACAGAACTCCATTAGTTTCTGATAGTTAATTTGCTTTCTGACACACCTAGATTTTTCAGGTTTATCTTGTACTTTTCCTACACCAGTTCTGAAATCAGTGTCTCCTCCAGGGAGCCTTTCTTCAATTTCGTGGAAAACAGTTTTGGGAGGCCAGAAACAGGCCCTAGGGATGCTCACTGCATTGGATTTTTATTGCTTCTAGGCATTTCAGTTGACAGAGCTAGGGAATATGTATTTTTTTTTTAACAGAAAAACTGTCAGGGATTTAGACTGGTATTTTAAATTCAAAGTAAACATTAAATAATATTTTACTTAACTTTTTAAATACCTGCACTTAAGTCTTGAAAATTTTCTCCCTAGCAACAATAACATAATCATTTTTTGCTTTCGCTTCAATATATATAAAAATGTTCATATAATTGCCAATATTACAACTAACAAGCTAATGAATGAAATTTACTAAGATTTCTTTGCAGTTCAATTTGTCCTTGGAATATACTCCATTAAGGATATTCATTGAAAATACTGTTTTCTAAAGCCTTTTGGATAATTCTTTTCTTTGTATGGTTATACCAATTTGAAATTCATGCCATGTCATCCTCTTATCTCTTCCTTACTGAAGATTTTAGCTTTCTGGTTACCTCTTCACCCACTAAGACCTAATTTAAGGTCACCCAGTAACAGTCAGGATTTGAATCTAGGCAGTCTTATGCCAATGCACCCTTTTGCTTACTACACTAATACTTCAGCTGGTTTGCTGATCATAGATCTGAGTTTCCAAAGGGCTCAGTCAAAGAGTTTGCATGGGAATGGTGGTGGGGGAGGGGAAGGATTGAGTAAGATTATGAAGGCTCAGACTTCTGGAAAGGACTAATGGAAATGTGGATGTGAGCATAATGGGATTAATCTGGCCAGAGAATCTCTTGAATCTATTTGGAGCTGCTTATTCTGTAGCCCTGAATGGTACAGTTGTTGGGAAAGGCAGTTTTCTTGATCAGGAACAGGAGGTACTGTGAAGCTTTCCAAGCTACTGTACTCTCATGTTTTCCTCTTCTCTTGGACAGTTTTTACACATTCTACAGATACCTTAAATCCATCTCCAGGAAAAGCTTCCTCTAATCACTCCTACATTAGGTTGGAGGACCCTGCTATGCACTTCCATGTCCTCCTATTGTTCAGCATTTTTCTCATCCAGAAAGATGCAAAGTCAGTGAAGATAAGGTCTCTATCTTGCTCACATTGTATCCCACCACTTAGCATAGTGTCTTGGCTAATAGACTCTCAATGAATATTTGTTAAATTAATGCAATATATTCAGTGAATGAGTTAGTAATTAGGATCAGAAAGATCAGAAATGAAAGATCAGAATGGCTGATCTACCTCCTCTACCTTTTGTTGGTATGTCAGCATAAAAACAAAAATGAATACCAAAAGCCTAAAAGCTTGAATATATAAGAAAACAGACTCTCTAAAATCTAAGATTTATACAGACATGTGAAAATCCATGAAAGAAGCTAACACACCCAAATCTTTAGGAGAGAAATACTAATCATTGAGAGGCATTCTTTAGGGAAGAAAAAGATATTGTCATTAGGCATATGTTGTTGAACATTTGTGAAAGCAGCAGCTTCCAGCTGAACGTTCTGACCCAGATCTGTCAGGCCATATTTGGCTTTATCTAAAATATGCCGTGCCTACCCAGTTCTTGGAGAGGGGAAAGTGTGCAGGCTTTTGAATCGCCTAAACAGAAATATATCTTATTGGGAAATTAAACAGATATATGGAAGATTCTTTTATTTTTGTTTTCAATTTTACTATCTTTTGAATAGGTAATATATTCACATAGTTCAAAAGTCAAATGATACAAAATGGTATACATTAAGAAGTTTCTTTCCCATTCCTATCCCTGACCACCTCATTCCCTTTATGCTTCCACACCACTAATAACAACTTTTTTTCTAATATTTATTTATGCAGCTGGAAATGTTTGCATGCTAATACCCCTCCTCCTCTCCCCCTTACACAGAATATAGTATTATATGGATATTGCTCTATAGCTTGTGTTTTTTTCTGCATATATCCTGGAGATAGTTCTATATCAATACATTAACATCTTCCTTTTCCTTTTGTTTTACAGTTGCACTGTGTTCCACAGTGTGAAGGATCCATAGTTCATATAACCTGTTCCGTATTGATGGTATGTAAGCTATTTCCAATCTTTTGCTGTAACAATGATGTAATGAATAACCTTAAACATGAAAACGAAGATTATTTTAGACTAGTAC
Organism: Macaca mulatta; assembly: GCF_049350105.2. Lineage (NCBI taxonomy): Eukaryota > Metazoa > Chordata > Mammalia > Primates > Cercopithecidae > Macaca > Macaca mulatta. Next base: position 86,275,752 of record NC_133419.1, read on the forward strand.
AAATAAGAGTGGATTACAGCATTAAGTGGGAACTGTCTGGCAAGTAGCTAAGGTAGGAGTCCCTCTGTGGGACTGGGGATTAAGGGTGTTGTGAGAGCACCGTAGTCAGTTGAATGTGTAATGAATGACCAGACAGATCTGTGCAAGAACAAGTTTTTTTCTTCGATTCATTTTTCCCAAGTGGAATAAACAGGAGGTTTTAGAGAGAACAGCATCAAGTAGGGAGACTCATCTGTAGAGCTCTAGGTGTCCCCTAAGTTTAATGTTTTTAGTGTTTAGAAAGTAACATCCAATTTACACAATAATTAGAAAAGCTTATTCTCAGCCACTTCCCCAAATTCCAGTAACTTTTTTAAGAGGCCAAGACTTGTGATTAAGGATTTAAAAAGGCTCCCTGTCTGATAAGGCTCTGGCAGTCTAAACAGATGTAGCACAGAAGGCACTATTGATGGACCATCCAACATCCATCCTCCTTCATTCCTGCTGGCAGAGCCCTGCCTTTGCCAGGTAGTCCCTTCCACTATGTGGCACAGACTGGCCTCATTCCCATCTCAGGGTGGATCCTGATTGGTCTAAATCAATCATGCTGGCAACATGCCCTATGAAGATGCTTGGCTGAGGTATTTGCATATGACCCAATTTTGGCCAATGACACTGGCAGACAAGCTGCCTGGAGGGGGAGGGTAGGCTTTTAGGGGAGCAGTTAAGAGTCATCGTCCTCTTTTCTTTGTGGGCAAAGAGGCGGTATCTCAAGTCTGCCCAGCTCTGTTGGTCTCCTCATAGTAGAAAGCAGAATATCCCTGACCTGACTCAGCCACAGCTACCTCATCGGTATCTAGGGAAAGGAGGGCTGAGTAGAACAGCAGGCACCTGGGCAGGTACTCCTTCAAACAACTTTCTTTAAATAATTGTTTAATATATGGAGTCAGGTTGACAAAGATTTTCTATTAATATTTTGTTTACTAGAAACAAACTAACTTGAATTCATTTTCTCTAACTGAAGCAGAGTTAGTATTCTGAAAATACCAGTCAGTTCACTTCTCCTGTAGCTCTCCTCTTTTCAAGCTCTCTTTCAGAATTTTTTGGAACCAGACAAGTTCCTTACAGCACACTGAAGAGCTCACAGTTTAGGTAACAAAAAGTCACACCTATCAGCTACACGGCACTACTCATACATTATTTGCTTTTAGGATCTCTGTTCTGCTTTCATTTGAGAGCTACTGCTTGTAGATGTTACAGAAAAATTCAGCAGGGATATAGGTCTGCTTAAATTTCAAAGGCAGTAGTTTGGAGGAGGCTGATTTACATTTTGTCACTTTGTTCCAGTGATAAGCATCACTTAATAGAGCAACATACCATAATAGATAAACTGGTTGCTTATCCCCTGATGTGGCTCTGGGTCACAGATTAAATATGAGGACTGACAGAGTGGAATATAAAGTACCACGGAGCACAGAGGAAGACAATGCCTTTTTAAGGCTCCTAAGAAGGAGTTTGCTCCTTCTGGAGCATGGGTTTCAGAGCCAGAAAACAGGCCCAGCTACTTCCTTGATAGTACCCAGAACAAAAATTAAAATATGGAGCCGCTTGTTAAAAAATTAATAAGAATTTCGCGACAGCAACAGTGAGCATTAAACCAGGTGTGGGGGCCTGTGTAGGCAGCATACCCAGGGCCTTAGGTTCAAAACTCACTCTTGCCTCTCCAAACCTTCCTGGCTTTGGACAAGTCACCCTGAGTCTCCCTTTTTTTCACCTGTAAAATTGTGATAACTGAACCTCCCTTGAAGAGTTGTTATGAGGGCGGAATGAAAAGCACCTGACACATGATAGGTGCACATTCCTCTTGGCCTATGTTGTGGGCTCTTCTGCGGTTGTTCTTCAGAGCCATCTATCTTTAACTTTCTACTCTCATTTCCCACTTTCAAAATTTTTCAAATGGGTATTAGGGTGAATCTTATTAAATGGCCCGTATCTGACGACTTAGGATCTACAAAACGGCAAATAAGAATCAAACGTATGTGTTCCTTGGCACAGCTTGGAACACTACGGTCCTCAGACCAGGGCAACTGGGCTCTTTCCCCTGCGCCCGAGTTTTGGGGGACACGCGCCCCTACCCCATGCCCTACTCCCCCGACGCGATCTTCCAGATGCGCTCTTCCCCCCCAAGTAACGTGGAGTCCCTGGAGCTCACTCCCCTTCTAGACCACACTCCAGTACCCGGAATTCCGGGATTCATACCCAAACGGCCCTCAGCCTGCTCCAGAACCGTTCGGCCTCTGCCCATGGGACTTCTCCCAGCAGGCTGGGGGCAAAACTTAGGCCCCAAGGACGACCACGAGGCCGCAGTTTCGGGTGGATGAGCCGAGCAAGGACTTGCAGGTTACGGGAGGTAGGAGGAGCGGTAGAGCGGCGTGAGGGTCGGCACGCATGCGCACCAGGCCCCTCGCAGAGCAGCGCGGATCTGGATGGGAAAACGCGGGCTGGGTCCGTGGCTTCCGTTTGTACGTTTGCCCCTCCTCTCGCGCCCCTCCCTCTCTCTCATATAACGGGCCAGCCTGGCTTTCAAGGTCCCCTATATTATGGCCCCAACCTACTGTTTACAGTTTTATCTGCACACATGCGTCTCCTCTCCTGTTCCCAGCTGCTATGATTCCCCCAAGTATTCTGGGCATTTAAAAATACCTCTATGCTTTCTACACGATGCTGTCTCAACCCTTTCTCCCTTTTCTCCACCTGAGGAAATTAATCATCCCTAGGAGTCCTCCCCGCCAACCCAACCCTTACCACCAGGCAGGGCTAGATACTACCTATGTCTTTCCCCTGTGATCACAGTATATGTAATTATTATTATTATTATTGCCCTTAGACTGTATGAGGGCTCTTCCAGGGCAGTAAACATGCTTTTTTATGCTTCTTCTTAGTGGCTACCCCAGCACCTGGCACTCAGTCGCCAAAAATTATCTTTCAATGTGCTGTACTCATCAAAATCCCAGCTCCTCCAGTGACCAACTGGCCTTAAGCAAAATTCCCGAAACCAGTCTCCTCTTCCTTAAAATAGAAATGAGCACACTTTCCTTCTTGAATAGTCCTAAGGATTAAATAAAGTAATTCATCCAAATTGCTTCAGCACAATGATAAATAGTATGGGCTCAATAAAGGATATCCATGATTAACTTAGCTCCTATATTCTGATTCTTGGTAACCTGTAGGAGGAAGTAAATAGTCCTTTGAAGCTGGCAGTGTGGTTTCTATTTTGACGAGAAGAGTTTGTATTTAATAGCATAATCTTAATAGAAGTGTGAAAAAATGGGTGTAAAAAAATTACCTGAGGTAAGGTAACACTTGCTTGGAAATAGTTTTATTAAAAAGGCACCAAGTCATATTTTTTAAGTAAATTCATTATGTAACTTGGTAGCCTTCACCAAAATGGGTGAGAAAAATACTACATTACAATCTATTTTGAGAGGTATTCATAATAATGTTTATATGTCAATACCTAATTACAGGAAAATATACCTTTGAGAACTTTTTAAAGAACTTTACATGGATATATATATATATGTATATATATATATAAAACTATGCTTTTATAAGTATTCTTACAAAATGTAGGTATTACTACAAAAATGCTGCAAGCATACATATATACATTCAGCTTAGATTTTTTAAAAGGAAAAACTTAATTACAAAAAATGCTAATAGAAACAGAAAACAATTTCTGAGTTACTCTATAGATCATGTCTGCTATGATTTATTACCCCAAATTGTCTAATTGTCTATTAGCATATTTTGCAATATTAAATTAAGCTACTGGTATTTGCATTATTGCACATCTAAATCCTCTTTTTGAGAAAACAAAAAAAGGAATATTATCTAAGCTTGCAGAAAAAATAAAAATGGTTTTATATAACTTATTTGAATCATATTGCTAATACAGAATAAAATTGACCCACTTCGTTAAAGAACTTGATCTCAATCATTTTCCAAGCTAGTGCAAAATAAAATAAAGTCAGACAATTATTTTTCCCGCAAAGTATTCACGCTATTATGCTGATAACTGTTTGCTTACAGTCTCAACTATGGGAGACTATAAGCCTAACTATCTACAATGGGTAATTGTGCTAATTATTTTTCACAATGGCACATCTCACTGCATTTAGATTGACTTAAATAATAGAAGTTGCCAATTTAAAATCCTAAAATATATGAAGATAGCTGAGGTTGAGAATTAAGAAGTTATGGGTAGGAGAAGATACTACTAGTAAATTTAAGATTTCTAAGGCACAGAAGGAAATCTGGCAAATCTTGTGTATTCTAGGTGGTAGAAATGAAAATTAATAATGGCTTTACAATAATCACAACAATATCATAGTAAAGTAGCTTTTCTTTGAGTTGCCTTTTGTGCTTAAAAGTATAATAAATGGGATATCATCTTTACTCTTGCCATAATGCTAAGACACAAATATTTGAATTCTGAATTGCAGGCCAGAGGAAGCAGAAACTTGCTTATGGAAAGAGATGGCGGAGTTTGCCATTGAGTTCTCTCTCCTTGCTTAAAAGATCCAGGCTGTGCTTTTTGAAGGCTTCAGACTGCAGCCTGAGTTCATCGTAGGCCTTCTGGATCCCATCTACTTTGCACTGAAGCTCCCTGACTCTCAAGTTGCTGTCCACAGCCACTGCCTCTTGCTTAAACCGCTCCAGCGCATGCTTCCTGCCCTCATTTGCTATCTCCAACTTTTCCTCAAGCTGGCGGATCTCTGCCTGTTTGTTCTGAAGCACTTTGCCCCTTTCCATTGACAGCTGCAGCAACTCCTCTTTCTCTCTAGTGACGGTCTGCAGCCTGGCCTGCAGCTCCTGGCTCAGGCTGCTGTGTGTCTCCTCTGCTTTAGCCATCTGCTCCACAGCCTGCTGGTGCTGCTGCTTGAGAGTCTGCAGCTGGCTGTGCAGCTGTTCTGTCTCTTTGGTGTGGGTGCAGGCCTGCTGGCTCTGTAGCTCCAGCAGCTCCTTCTCGCGCGCCTGTGCCTGGCAAGCATCCTGAGCACACCTCTCCTTCAGCGTCTCTAGCTCCCCAGTGAGAGCCTCACACCGGACTGTGAGCTGTAATACTTTTGCCTCCTCATCCTTCAGAGCCTGGCTGAAGAGGCTGCTATTCTCCAGCTTCAGTTTCTCATTCTCCTCCCTCAGTTTGATGTTCTCACTCTTGTATTCATCCTTGAAGCGGATCATCAACTCGTGGTTGGCTGCTAGGGTCATAAAGCGTTCCTCTACCTTCCGAGTGTACTCACCCTGGGCCTTGAGCTTCTCAGCCTCCTGCATCATCTTCTCCTCCAGCTCTGCATTGAGCAGCTCTAGGATCTGGCAGCGCTCCAGGGCCTCATCTGACCTCCGCTTCAGGATGCAGATGAGCTGGGACTGATCTTCAATGCGGGAGCGAAGCATAGCCTTCTCGCTCCTCTCCTCCTCTGACAGTCCCCGCAGGTTTGCCAAGGCTTCCCTCAGATCGTCCAGTTCCTTAAACTCCATCTCCTCTTCCTGGTTGTTCAGTTTTTCATTTTGCTTCTCTAAGCGTTCTTCAGGGGGCGAGGTGTCCATCCTGGGAGCCTGCTCTTTCTGGGGCATAGGTGCTCTCATCCACTAGGGGCTGACTACAGTCTTTTCCCCTCAGATTTCAAAAGCTGCAGGGCGTTGCTAGGGATTCTTGGCACTCCCCAGCAGTTGGTTTTTCCAGTAAGGAGTCCTGTGATTGGTGGACAGGTCTTCAGAATGTTATGAAGTAACAACAGGGGAATCTGGGGGAGTCCAGAGCCAATCTGGTAGGGTTACTTTTGCCTTTCTAACCAATCACAGCTCTCAGTTGTCAACTGTCTCAGTGTCTGGCCGGTACAGCAGAGAGATGCCAACCCCACTCAATCTCCAGCTGGCATCAGGGGAGGAAGCCTGACTCCACCTAATTTCTGGTAGTAGTAAACAAATGAAGCAGGCAATGATATATTTCTCCTCCCTCTCCCCTCTTCAGTTATCATGTAAATAAATTACTTTTTGTGGAAACATGGTTGGCTCCTCAAAAATTATTAATTTTTGAATACAAAGTAGTAGTGGTATTCTGAGAGCCAGGACCCTAAAAGGCTGCATATCTGCACTCGTGATGTTTGGCACAGCTCCCTTTTGGTATTTAGGTATTAAAATAGCAAACCCCAGTGAAATTTCTTTTGTTGTCCTTAGCATTGTCCCCACCTGGGCATAAATACTCTTTATTAGATATTTAACACCCCCTGTTTTTACCCATTATTAAAGTAAGGTTACAGAAGGAAGTTTAGTGAACCATATAAACATTAAAACAGAAAAAATAAGATCCAAATGAAGTTTGCCATTATATACCAAAGGCAACTCCTGATAGATTAAATGTAAACAGAAACTAGAAGAAAATGAAGGTAAACATCAAATCTCTGGGGCTAGGAAGGACTTTTTTTTTTTTTTTTAATGTTAAACATTATGTAAGATCAGAAAGAGAAAGCTTACTCAAAAAGTTATGTATGATTTTTAAAATTATGTGACTTCTGAGGTCTCTCCAGCCCTTTCTTCTACTGGATTTTCCTGACATTTTACTCCTCAGACAAACCCAACTACTGAAGCCAAACCCAAATCCACTAACCAGATCTCCGGCCCTATCTTTTGGTGTTCCTCTGCTTGGAATGCCTTTCCTACTTTGTCCCTTGTCACTCTAGTAAAGCTTTTTATTCTTAGTTAAGAATCGTCTCTGAAGCCTTTTCCTGGCCCCGACATGTCCAATTGGCCACTCACGTCTTTTAGTGCATCCACTATAGCCTATTTGTACTTCTGGTGGAGGATGTGCAAATTTTATTGCAGTCACTGTTTATCTGCCAGCTTCCCTCTGTTAGACTGTAAGATCCTTAAGGGCAGGGACTGTGTCTATTTCATCCTTGATGATTAGACTAGTGCCTGGCACATGGGGGAGATTCACATAAATGTGTATTAAGTGGAAGGTAAAAATCAAATTGAGAAAAATATCCATAATATGACAGACACTACATCACTACATTTTTTTTTTTTTTTTTTTTTTTTTGAGATGGAGTCTCCCTCCATCGCCCAGTCTGGAGTGCAGTGGTGGGATCTCGATTCACTGCAACCTCCGCCTCCTGGGCTCAAACAATTCTCCTGCCTCAGTCTCCCGAGTAGCTGGGATTACAGGTACATACCATCACACCCAGCTACTTTTTGTATTTTTAGTAGAGGTGGGGTTTCACCATGTTGGTCAGGCTGGTCTTGAACTCCTGACCTCAAATGATCCACCTGCCTCAGCCTCCCAAATTGCTAAGATTACAGGCATGAGCCACCACACCCAGCCCAGACACTACATTTTTAAAATAAAGATTTTATGCATATCAACAAAACATTAACATCTAAAAAGAAAAATAAACAATTCAATTCACAAAAATGGCCAAGAATTGAACCTCTACAGTGATCCAATAAATACAAGTTAAAATTAGACATAATTTCATGTATCAAATTAGTCAAAAACTTTTCTCTTAAGACTAGCCAAGACTGGAAAGGTATATTGAAATAGACACTCTCTTAAACTGTTGGTGAAAGTCAGTTGACAGTAGGTATTGAGAAAGTAAGATATTTTTATGGCTTTTGAACTAGTAATTCTTCTGGGGAGACCTTTGCTTAGGAAATAATCTGAAATAAAACATTTTGCTCAAAACTTTTCATTGTAGTGTGGTTTGTAACAACTAAAAGTTGGAAACCCAAGTGTTCAAAAAAAGGGGAATGGTTACAAAAAGTATGATACATTCATACAACAAATACTGTGCAGCCACTAAACATTATTACATTTATAGGTAATTTTTAATCGCACAGAAAAGTCTTATGTTAGAAATATAACTGAAAAAGGCAAAATACAAAACTTAAAATTCAGATGATTTCAATCCTGTGAAAATTAAGGGTAGGGAAAAGAGTTGACTATTCCTGTGGTCACAGTTTCTGGTGGTCAGACTTACTATCTCCCAAGTCATGATGATAAGGAAAAACCCTGGGTGTCAATATAGATATGGGATGAATTTTTAAATGCTTCAGATTTCACTGGGAACAAAACAAAAATGAAAGAAGAGTTTCAGGTTTTTCCCTCACTGTCAAAGATCAATGTCTCATGTTTCAAATCCTGAATTTCTTATCTATCTATGGAAACCAAGACTGAGGACTGGGGAAATTTCCTAAGCTGAAATTTTAACAACTGCATAAACAATAGGATATTGAAGTTTTGTGAAGTGAGTTCCAAAGACTTTAAAAATGTGAATTAAACTTATTTGTAATTTTTCCACATTTCTCTTCTGTCCTTTTCCTTAAATTTAAAGCTTCATATGCTTAAATGGAGCTTATCTAGTCATTTTCAAGGCAAATGACTAGAGAGTTAGGATGGTCCTCTTAAATAAAAGGGTCTTACAAACACTGAAAATTTTATTTGTTGATTATATGGTTATCTGATATCGTAAAGTGAATTCACAAAATATATTTCCAAAGGAGAGGAAAAGAATTCAGAAAAATACTCAAAAAATATACATACCTTTTTTTTTTTAAAATACCAGTCAGGGTCTCACTGTGTTGCCCAAGCTGGAGTGCAGTAGTGTGATCATAGCTCACTGCAGTCTTGAATTCTTGGGCTCAAGCAATCTTCCTGCCTCAGCCTCCCAAGCAGCTAGGACTACAGGTGTGTACTACCATGTCCAGCTAAATTTTCCACATTTAAAAAAGCTTATATTTCTTTTTTGCAAATATATTTTAATACCCGTTTCTATTAAATTTATATTTACATTATTTTAAATAACATACATCTATAGATTATTTATCAAGGCCAAGAATCTGATAAGATCCTAATCAATATTCATTCATTTATTCAATAAACATTTGCAAGGTTGTTTGCAATGCTAGGTGCTAAAAATATATTAATAAAATAGATACAGTCACTATCCTCAAATAACTTGGTTTAGTAATCACTTTGGTTCCTCTCTGTTGTGGTTGTCTTCTTTGCTCGATCTTTTTTTTTTCTAGCTACCCTCCTGAAAGTATCCTGTATATTCCCTTCCCAGAGATCCAAGGTGACCAGTGCTCTCCTTAGTAGTGACCAATGAGTCCTCTCCACTTATCTTCATGTCTTTCCATGCCTCCCTCCCTTTTAAAGCTACCATTTACAGAGCTCTTCTAGGTAGCGGGCATTTATTTGTACATCTTTCACTTAATTCTAATGATATTCTTGAAGGGTAGCCATTATTATCCACATTTTATAGATTACAGGTAACAAAGAAACCAAGGTTCAGAGAGGTTAAGCAAATTATCTCATGTCACCCAGAGAATAAGTGATACAGCCAGAATTCAAGTCTAGATCTTTTTGATACCAAAGCCCATGATCTTAGATCACACTTCATTTGTCCATTTGATCATTCATTCATCTCACATAGACTGAGAAACTATTATATCCAAGATTGAAGTCCCAACTCTCAGGATGATTACAGTTTAGTGATAGAGACAGATAAACAGATAACAACAATTCAATGTGACCACTGCTAAAGTAATCATGGATAAATTAGACATCGCTCTTTTCAAAAATACAGTGGTAAACACTGGATGTTACTGAAGGAACAAAGAAGGGATACAAAACCAGTCTTGGATGGAAGGGGCATATTAGTCAAGATTGTTTTAATAGAAACCCAATTCAATTTAGCTAAGCAAGTGGAAATATATTGGCTCACAGAAAGTGCACTGAAGGAGCTCATAGAGTCAAAGCAGGAGTGGCAGGAACGAGGTAGGACCTCAAGAACCAAAACTGCAGATGCAAAGCCACCAGGACTCTTTATTTCTCCATCTATTTTTCATCTCTATTGTAGACAGGGTGGATGTGTGATTTTCTCCAGCCACAGTTTGCACCAAGGACAGCGTAGTTCCACTGAATTTATGTGGGGATGGGATCTGTAACAGTGGAAATTAAAGAAAGCAAAAATTTTGAGGCTAGTGGCAAGAGAGTGGTTGACTGGCTAGAGGAGTGATAGTGGGAGATGACTGATAGGGGTTTGAGGGATGGAGTCCACAATGACTTTTAAAAATAATGTTACAGAATAATGAACTGAAAGCTGACAGCATAGAAGATTTTGGTCAGAGTGGGATGTTTACATTTAATGCTTCAATGGTAGAACTTCCCAGTTACAAGGAAGTTCATGGATTTGTGTGGCTGAAAAGGAATAGAGGTTAAGGACATTCAAATTGAGAAAGTCAAGGAACTAAGAAGCCAGGGTGTCTGATGAACATTCATATGCTGTAGAGTCAGGTGCCAGGGTCATCAATGAATGAGTTGAGAAGGATAGTAGAGGACAAGAATGAGTGGAAGGGATAATCATAACAGCAAACATTTACAGAATGCTATCTGTCAAAAGTGAGCACTATATTGATTCATTTATTTTCACCTATAGAGTAGGCACAATGTCCCCCCTTTCTTTTTTCTTTTTCTTTTTTTTTTTTTTTTTTTACAGATGAGACACAAAGAAGCTAGATAACTTGTCCAAGGTCACACAGCTACTAAGTGGTTTAACTGAGATTCAAATCCAAGCTACCTGTTTCTGGAGGTCACTTAACCATTACACTGTACTCCCTTCCTGATACACTGTACTCCTTTCTAAGGCTGGACAACACACAGCCTTAGAAACATTTACAGGAAGAGGGAGAAGCAATGATCTGAAATCTGATCCCACATCCTGATTGAGGTACTGGGTGTGAGAGAGTGAGTCTTCTTTTTGTAAGGTTAAAGGAGAACCAGTTCTTTTGGAAAAAGCCAGCCAAAGAAATAGAGGGAATAGTCTGTGATTGAATCAAGTATGTGGGGACATGTTTTTTAATAAAACAAACTAGTGAATAAGCCTGGGAGAGAGTGAAGATGAGAGTAGATGAGAAAGCAATCCCAAAGCAGAATGGGAATGAAAGTACAGTGGAAGGAGATATTTGGGGCTTTTTACTCCTATAGTGAGTATGGATGCCAGGGATCTGAAAAGATGTCTAAGCAAGTTCCCTGGAAAATACAGCTGAGGGGAAGGGTGGTAGGCATCTCTGAAAGAAGCTAGCCTAGGTTAACAGTAACCATGCTTTGGGTGGACTGCTAGACCATGTGAGAAGTCCATGGAGTTCCCAGGATCCTCACCACCTACTTAGAAGCTACAGTAGTCATGGTAAGTGGAAGAATTTAGGCCTCTCTGAAAAGAGTCAGCAGTGACCCTTACAAATTTTACTTCATTTTAAAAATAATGGTATTTTGAAATATTTTCACTTGAGGTAGAAACAAACTGCATGTATGCCTAGCTCTTGATTTCGCCAGTGTCTATATAACGTCCCATTCTTCTAACAACGAACCATTTTCCTTTGGCCACAGGGTGGGCACATTACCCAGGCTAGGTGAATCATATTATACCATCCACAGTGAATGGTCCAATAGGTGGGCATATGACACAGACCTGGCCAGTTTCCACCATAGGTCTCTCAAGCTGAACCTAGGAAAAAGAAGTGCTTTAGCTGAGAGGTTGTGATGCTGAACCTGGCTGAGGTGCTATTTCTCACTCCCTGAAGGACAGAGATCACATCTGAGTTTCTGGTTCCAGCCTGTAGGTCCCCAAAATAACCTAGGTTCCTGCAGTACTTCTTTATTCTGTGACCTAACCCAGTATATTTCCAATAAATCCTCCTTTTTGGCTTATTTGCAGTTGGGCTTCTGAAAAAAACCAAAAAAAAAGCCCTAAAATATGCAGTTCAAGAAAATGCCTCTAGCTTAAAATAATGTACTTTGAAGTTTTAGCAGGGTCTTTGCCTAAAAGTTACACTGGCTCAAAAGCATGTCAACCCGAGTTCACTAAAGAATTCAAGTTGCCTACATTTTTTAAAAGAGAATATCTCCGTGTCTCCCAGGCTGGAGTGCAGTGGCACAATCAAAGCTCACTGCAGCCTCAGACTCCTAGGCTCAAGCAATTCTCCCACCTCAGCCTCCCAAGTAGCCAGGACTACAGGCACACACCACCAAGCCCAGCTAATTTTTTTAGTTTTTCTAGAGATGGAATCTTGCTATGCTGCCCAGGTTGGTCTTGAACTCCTCAATCAATGCTCTTGCCTCAGCCTCCCAAAATTTTGGATTTACAAGCATGAGCCAGCCACCACACCCAGCCATGCTTACATTTCATAAAGCATGAAGCTCACACTTGGCCTTCCTTTTGAACCAGGAGAGATTCATTTTATGACTTACACTTTCTTTTTCATGTGAAACATCTCCTTGGACTTCTTGAGTCAGTCAGAAGTGCTGTGGATAGATGCAAGGAAGGTGGGGGGTTCTATTGTCCACTTTGGTGTTTTGAAGATGAGGGATTGGGGGATAGGACAAGGCAGGCAGTCCTGGTCCTAGATGGAGAGATAATGGAGCCAATCTCATTAGTGCTCCAGAGCTGGCCAGATGCTGGTTTTACAGGTAACTGAAAGAAAGGCTGAGAAAGTCACTTGTACTATGATGTGGCAGAAGCCAGAACAGGGTTTGTGCTTCTGCCACTGTGCTCTAGGAAGTGTGACTCTAATTAGCTCATTTTGCCCTTCCTTAAGTTCAGAGCAGGAATGAGAAATAGAGCTGGACTAAGCACTCTAATAAAAAAACCTGGGTTGGGAGGCCGAGGTGGGCAATTCACAAGGTCAGGAATTCTCGAGACCAGCCTGGCCAACATGGTAAAACACCATCTCTACTAAAAATACAAAAATTGGCGGGGCGTGGTGGTGGGCACCTGTAACCCCAGCTACTCAGGAGGCTGAGGCAGGAGAATTGCTTGAACCCAGAAAGCGGAGGTTGCAGTGAGCCGAGATCACGCTATTGCACTCCAGCCTGGGTGACTGAGCGAAACTCCATCTCAAAAAAAAAAAAAAAAAAAAAGACCTGAGGAGACAATGGAAAGGGCATTGACCTAGGTTAGTTGCTCTTATTGGCAAGTGGGTAGAAGATTCTAGTATCTGTTTGGGAAAAGAGGCAAGTATTCTAGTTGTTTTCAATGACATTTATGAGATGCTTGTTGTTAGATCCCATGTTCACCTGTCACTCAGGCTTTCTTGAACCTACATTAAATCAGTGCTTGTTTTGAGAAAACTAAGCTGGTTGGGTCCTAAGGAAGAGTAATGTGCTTCATATACTAAAATCATCCCCAAAGGATTTTAACTACTTAAAAAAAAATCCTTGAGATCTGCTATGTCCTTTAAAACAAAATAAATAAAAATAAAACTCCTACTCTTAATAACACAGCCAAAGTTGCCCACTTAGAGGAGATGATTCCCAGAACTGTAGTGAAGACTGTAGAAATATTAGCCCAGAAGAAGTTCATTAGCCTTGTTAGGAAATTTAGATGTTTAGAATTCCTAAAATATTTTATTTAAAATGAGAAGTCAGGCTAATTTTCTAATACAATTTAAATCAAATGACAATTTATTCCAAGGGTTTTTACAAAATACTTTATGAAAATTTTACATACATAAGAAGTACAGTATAACTGAACAACTTACATTCTAATTAAAACTTTGTTGTAAAACATGTTTGTGACTACTCTTATGCTGATTTCATATAATAAAGTTATAAGAAAAACAATCATATATATGCAGGGTTTTAAAAAAATAAACTCATAAAAATACAGGCTTGAGATCTATCTTAGAATTAAGTCAAAACAAGCCAACAAATGAATTTTACCTATGGCCAGTGGGTGGCACTAAAATACATTTGAGGCTTGTTTTAACTGCCTGTTTTCTCAAGGCAGAAAACACCAGTAAATTCAGTCTCATTGTCCTAACATGGAATTCCGCAGTTTATTAGAGATTGCAGAGTAAATAGTTTCTTAAGATCCACTTTTTTTTTTTTTAATCATCACTGATGTTCTGTCTCCATTCCGCGCCCCACTTTGAGTATCTTTCTGCTACTTTTTCCCACAACCTACAAAGGTCCTGCAAGGGTACCAGACCCTCTTAACTGTGGCACAGAATTGTGGTGTGAAACACATGATGGCAAACAAGAACATTTTGCTTATCAACAATACCCCGTGTTTAATGCTCTGGGGCAACTTTTTCTTTGAAGCAGCAGCAGATGTTCAATTTTCCTAGCTTGTTCAAATATATTCTTTAATGTTAGAGTCACAAATTACACATTTTGTTATTATTTAAATCCCTTGGGCCTTGTAATCAAAGAAGCACATGCAGATTGGCTTTTACATGCTGTATAGTATTCCTTAGATGCAATAGATAGAAAGTGAGGATATTTGTCCACCTACTCAGATTTTCAAGATCAGATTCCACGGGTTTAGTAGTTTCAGTGGAGGAGCCAGTGGAATTTGGGCTCATTTGGAAATCTTGGCAATCAAAAGCATTCTGAGAGGCAGTGTTGCTTCAATCCAAGTATTGGGGGAGTTTACCATTTTCTCCCAGAGAGCAACTTCCTCTGAAGTAGAGTCCATCCAGTCCACTTCAGTCCCATAACTTTTACCTGTAAAAAGGAAGCTTTGTATTTATAAAGAAACAGCTCATTGAGGGTAGGGGAAAGAGAGAAAGTCATTCCCCAATTATAACCACCAGTGGGAGCTAAGAAGAGCTTTCTTCACTGGGAGGGCAGATGTGAAACTCAATATAAGGAAGAACTGTTCAACTGTCTGAGTGACTCCATTTTTGTGATCATTACCATAATTCCCAGAGCAATGATTTTTCTTCAAGTTAATGTAAAGGCCAGACGAAAATTCATCAGGGAATAAGGGAGTTAGGAGTACTCCTGTACTGGGTTGGAGATGACACTGGATGAGCTCTAGGTTAGTGTGACTGAGGCTTTAGTGTCTAACAGACTCAATTTTGAATCTTGGCTCTGCCACTTTGTAGCTGTGTTACTTACTTTCTTGAACTATCAGTTCCTTTGGGGGTAACATTAGTAACTACCTCATAGACTTGTGAGGATTCAATGAAATAATGTAAATAAAGCATTTAATACAGTGACTGGTGCTCCATAAATGTTATTGTTATTACTCAAAGCATACATTTAGGACTATAAATATTTTTACAGGGCAGACTAGTGATGAAGGTTTTTCTGTCCCTGCCACTGCCACAATAACCTAAGCTCTATATGGACAGACACTTTACCCTGTTAATCCTCGTATCTGGAGCCCTTGGCACACAATCTGACATTTCTTTACTCATTTATTTCACTATACTTAACAGATATCTGTTTTCAGGGTATCTCAGTTTTCACTGGGAAGAAGCAAAGCAACAAACAAACCTCCAGTATCTCTGGAAAAATTTGGCTCATGGAGAATTAAAAATGTAGCAAACAGTACCTGTTCCAAAGCCAATCCGAAGACCTCCCAAAAATTGGTTGGTTAATTTGTAATGGTCCCAGACAGTAAGCTCTACACAGGCTTCCATCAGATCTTCAGGCCTGAACCCATCATACACCATAGTGTGGTTGAAAATAGGGTTGGTGGTTTTCCCTACAGCTCTTGTCTTCTGGCGACTTTTCCTACTTGTATCTGGAAGGATGGTACTACAAAAAGAGGCATGATTGTGGGAGCATTTTAGTAAGATAGTGAACATTCATGCTTTCAATACATAACAAAACAGCTACTAAAGATTGACAATGGAGGAAAAGATGTGGAGAGATAGTGGTGGTGTTGGTGGTTTGGCAGACAGTGGGGTTTGCGGTAGGGACACATCATGCTGAAAAGACTCTGGACCTAGAGTCAGCTACACTTGGTTTGAATCCTGACTCTGCTACCTCCTGGGTATGCATTTTAGGGAAAGTTACTCAACCTCACAGATACTTGCTTCTTCATCTATAAAATGGGAATAGTGATGCTGATTTCATAAGGTTAAAATTAGAATTAAATAACATATGCAAAACACTTAGCTCCATGCCTGCATTTAGTAAGTGCTCAATATGCTAGTAATCACTTGAGGATTCCTTTAAAATTTGGAAGCACAGGCTATCCTGATTAGCTGTGATAGCCTAAGACATCTGTGTTACACAGAATAGAAAAAGAAGACTCCAAATTGCTAGATTTGACTTCAGAAATAAATCATGTAATTTTTTTTACAATCACTTACATTTCACTTATGGTAACAATTAAATGAACTTTAACCTACCATGCCTCTTATAAGTAGCAACATAAGACAATACAAGTGGCAATACAAGGCAAGAAGGTCTGTGAATGATCTCAGAATGTGACTGACTGACTTGGTCTCAGAATGAGGCTGACTTGAGCCAAAAAATCTCACCAGCTGACATCTATAAAGAGTACGTGTAGGGAAAATCATAAATAATATCATCTATGCTACTTGGATATATGTCACATATATATTTATTTATTTAATAGAGAAGAGGTTTTGCTGTGTTGACTAGGCTGGTCTCGAACTCCTGGGCTCAAGTGATCCATCTGCCTCGGCCTCCCAAAGTGCTGGAATTATAGGTGTGAGACAACTCGCCCTACCAGATATATGTCACATATATTTGAAAAGCTACAGTTGGTCTTCTGGTAGACTACATATAAATAAAATTAGTCAGAGAAACTAGGAGAGTGCATTAATATCTGTTTAGTTATTATTTACTAGATACCAGCCACTTTATATGTATAACAGAGAAGAGTTTGCCATTTAAAAACCCAGACTGTCTCAAGCTCTTAGTAAGGGCTGATTAACAAATCATTTTCCATATATGTACAGTCTCATACAATGACCCTTTGCAAATACACCACAAAACAGGTGAGACAAAGGGGAGAAGGAATTCTCCCTCTCCATAAAGGAGTCAAGGGGTGTGACATGTTACCATTAGAAATTTAATAAACTCTTTTGAACTGATTATTGCCCTCACCAACAGATGTTTTCCCTAGAAGACATTACATACTGAGTATGAGGTCTCTAGTTTCCTTTGACCTCTTACTTTATGATTTTAAAGCTAAATGAAGCCTTAAGAGTTCATGATATAGATTCCTCCAATTCATGTTTCCATTATCCCAAGTAAATTCATTTAAATTATGAATAATGAGTCAGCATTACAGATATGGAGAACCGAAACAACCAGCAAAGGCCAGGCTATAGAACTGATACAGAGTTATCAATACTATTACCATTTAACAAAAGAATTTAGATGACTTCCCCTTAGCAGTGGTAGATCAAGGCATTCCTTCACCCAGATGTGCACTTCTCCAGTTGTAGGAAGCTTTTTACCTATAATAGTAAAAGAAGAGAAAATTTTCACTGCCAGTTCTCTTTTTGGCAATACTGCATCCAAAGCTGTCAGCCTAAAAATGTTCTGGCACGGAGATACTAGCTAGTACTTGATGATATCATCTGAACTGATTAAATCTATATAGTCTTAACTAAGTCTTTCATAATCTGGTTTTACTGAACTCAGCTCTATAAAAATAATTCATATTGACTGTAATTACAGAGTATTACATCATTCATACATCATTCATTTGGGGTTTTGCTTGGTTCAACAAAATCAGACATCAGGAATGTGAATCATTCATTTACAGTTATATTCAAAATATCTCAATGAAATGCATATACCTTCCAAATATTAATACCAGTATCAATCGGTGCTAGTGGAAGCCATTTAAAACATATTTGAGTGTAAAGTACCCAAAACAAGTATTGGCTAAGGTAATCATTTTTAAGAGTAGTTACACTTTTTTTTTTTTTTTTTTTGAGACATGGTCTCACTCTGTCACCCAGCTTGGAGTTCAGTGGTGCAATCATGGCTCACTGCAGCCTCAACCTCCTGGGCTCAAGTGATCCTCCTACCTCAGCCCTCCCGGAGTAGCTGTGACTACAGGCATGTGCCACCACACTTGGCTAATTTTTAAATTTTTGTAGAGAGAGAGTTTCGTCATGTTGCCCAGGCTTGTCTTGAACTCCTAACCTCAAGGGATCCACCTGCCTCAGCCTCCTAAAGTGTTGGGATTACAGGGGTGAGCCACCACACCCGGTCAAGAGTGGTTACACATTTTATAGGGATATTGTATGTATATATGTAATAGTTAATATTATGGGCAGACAGTTACTAAGAACTTGGCTTAGTCTTATATTGTTGTCTAGACTGGGTTCATATGAACAGAGGAATGCCACCAGATTTTTCTGACTGGGTTAGCTCAATCAGTTAACCAAACAGTATTTAGTGAGCATCTATCATATGCTCATCTTATGCTATGCTAGGAACATCATTAGATATACAGAGAATACATGAAATAATCTATGTCCTTGGGAAATGTTTATAGTTATGCTGGAGAGAATAATTCAAATAAAATGATAAAAATGTAATATACAGTGAAACTCCAAGTTATTACTGCAATGTTCTAGAAGATGATACGATCAGTGAGATCTAATATAGTTAGGAAAAGCTTTATGGAGGAGATGGGGCTTCGTCTAAGATTTTGGTAGGTTGAGGAGAAGAGGAAGCCATTTCAAGGAAGAAAAACTACATGGGCAAAAATTCAGACATGGTGGCACACATCACAACACACAATACCCCTGCCCTCTACTACCAAGTGATAGAAGGTAAAAGGAAAATGGGGTTTCTATGAATGTTGACTTTAAATGATAGAATACAAATTATATGCAAAATAATCTACCTTTTAGGAAAATCCAGAAGTTACAAGGTGGTAGTCTGACAGCAATCTGGCCTGAAAATATGCTTTGCTTGCCCTCTAATTATTTCTTTTTGTGTGGGCGGTACAAACGACATTAGAATGCTTTTCTTTAGTTCAGTTACTATCCTCACCATCAATTATTTCTTCCATCTCACTAGCTTCACTGCCTGGTTACTGAAAGCATTTGAGTTTACAACCTCTGATTTCAGCCATAATGTTCATACAGATTCTTAAAGAGACTAACTTGGGGAACTCCCTTGGGAAATGGATCAAGGAGCTGGCTGGCATTCATTTCCTGCTAGTCTCTTGCTCCTTAACTGGGCTGAAGACCTGACAAGGAGGCAACTGATAATCTTGAGGGAAAAGCTTTATCTCTTAATGAGACCCTGAGAGTGGAAGGCCAATGAGCTTTAAGTTCTCTGGAGTCCTCCTAATTCCCACCTGTGAAAAAGAACACTCAAGTTTTATTCTTATAGCACTATCAATAGGTCCAAATTCTGAACACAGGAATACACAAATTCTGAATACAGGTCATTCACATTGTGCAGATACAAACTTTTTGGAGAGTGAGGTGAAACCTAAGGACTATAAACTAAACTAAAAAAAAAAAAAATGAGAATTTTCTCATAGAAACAGAAAGTAGAATGATGATTACCAAAGCTGGCAGTAGGGGAAAAGGAAATTGTTGGTTAACAGATACAGAGTTTCAGATTTGCAAGATGAAAAGGTTCTGGAGATCTGTTTCCCAACAGTGTGAATATACTTAGAACTACTGAGTTGTACACTTAAAAATGGTGAAGATGGTAGATTTTATGGTTTTTGTCACAATAACAAAAAAAGAACTTTCTTATTTACAACTGTGAATAGACTCATTTGGTCTATACGTTACTAACTTGATAAGTTTGTTTAGGGCCTCACCTTTGAAAATGCATAATAAATACTGGGAGAAGAGAACGATAAGGAAAGGAAATAAATCTGAATAGAAAATCATTACATACCAGGGACTGGCTCTGGGACATACTGGAGAGCTAGTTTCATTTCACCTCTGTTTTCTGCTTCAAGGGCAACTGGTGCTGTCTGAAAAGTGAAGAAATGTCAGCAGGTGTGAGACAGACTTTTCATTCTGTTTGTTGGTACAGGTCCTATTAGAGAACCATATCTGTCCCATTTCTGGGACCATGTGTCACTCATGAGTGCTCTGGATTAAACTTTATCTCTGCATCAGAACTAGACTGTTGCCTTAATACCTGGGAAAGCTAGGCTGTATATCTTGAAAAATCTTGCAGGATACCCAGAAAATATTTCAAGGCCTTTAGTCTCAAAGATGGTGAAGAAACCAGAATGGCTTTCTTGGAGATGGGAGAGGTTTCTTAGAATGCTTTAATCTTAATCAAAACACAAATATTTTGTTAGCTATTCAGCCAGCATATATGACAATTTATTTGTATTCCCTTTATTTGAAGGAGTATGAGACAGTGTGTGAAAGTAAGGGGGAAAAGGCTATATCTTACATTTTCAAAGCTGCACTAATCTGATTATTTTAGGCCAAATGCAAAGAAGTCTGTAAGTATAACAAAGACTGAACAAGAATTTTTTTTTTTTTTTTTTTTTTTTTTTTTGAGACGGAGTCTCGCTCTGTCGCCCAGGCTGGAGTGCAGTGGCCGGATCTCAGCTCACTGCAAGCTCCGCCTCCCGGGTTTACACCATTCTCCTGCCTCAGCCTCCCGAGTAGCTGGGACTACAGGTGCCTGCCACCTCGCCTGGCTAGTTTTTTTGTATTTTTTAGTAGAGACGGGGTTTCATCGTGTTAGCCAGGATGGTCTCGATCTCCTGACCTCGTGATCCGCCTGTCTCGGCCTCCCAAAGTGAACAATAATTTTTAAAATTTCTATCTGTTATTTTCAAGTACACCTTGAGTATTCCCTATCTGAAATGCTTGGGACCAAAAATGTTTCAGATTTCGGATTTGTTTTTGAATTCTGTAATATTTGCATATACATAATGAGATATCTTAGGGATGGGACCCAAGTCTAAACACAAAATTCATTTATGTTTCATATACATCTCCCACACATAGCTTGAAGGTAATTTTATATAATATTTTTAATAACTTTATGCAACCTATCACATGAGGTCAGGTGTGGAATTTTCCACTTGTGGCATCATATCGGCACCCAAAAAGTTTCAGATTTTGGAGCATTATGGATTTGAAATTTTTGGATTAGGGATGCTAAACCTGTAAGAAAGATAGTTTTACTTTCAAATTCGGGCTCTTTAGAGCTTTATTTTCAAAACATGGGTATGTATCAGAAACATAATGGTAGCCAGTTAAAAATGATATGATTTTGGTATCTTCTGAGGAGTTCAGGTCTTGGGTAGGGCTAGAAATAAGTGCTTCATGTGATTTTGATATAACATTTGAGAATCATTTCTTTAGTGGAACTAAAACAGTTCCACTGTTGTGTAGACAATAAGTAATGGTTTGTATTAGTTATTTATATTTATCACTTCCTACTATGATGGACTAGCTTGGATCACATCAACCCCTAAACTAAGAACAATTTAAAAGGCGGGATTTTAAATATCAAATTGAAAGTGCTAAATAAGTATTAATACAGACGGGACTCAAATGAACAAGATCTTAGAGTGTGACATTCTTCTAGGCTTTTCACTTTGAGGCATTTAAGTAGTGCCAAACTGAGCACATAAAAAGCCTAACAGAAAGAGACTGAAAAGGTGAGCAGGACTTTTAGCAGTTTCATGAGGCCGGAGAGACAAAACTTGGAGTCCATGGCCTGCCAAGAAGGAATGGCATTGGAAAAGCACTCTAAACCAGTGGTTTTCAAAGTATGGTTTCTAGGCCAGCAGCATTGATGGGGAACCTGTTAAAAAATGTATATTCCTGGGCCCATAAATCTTGGGAATAGGGCTCAGAATCAGGTGGGTGGTTTTTTTTGTTTTTTGTTTTTTGTTTTTTTTTGAGACAGGGTCTTGCTCTGTTGCCCAGGCTAGAGTGCAATGGTGTGATCTCAGTTCACTGCAACCACCACCTCCCGGGTTCAAGTGATCCTCCCATTTCAGCCTCTTGAGTAGCTGGGACTACAGGTGCATAACACCAATCCCAGTTAATTTCTTTGCAAAGGCAGGGTTTTGCCATGTTGCCCAGGCTGGTCTCCATCCAACTCCTGGACTCAAGCAATCCACACCTCAAACTCACAAAGTGCTGGGATTACAGGTGAGAGCCACCACATCCAGCCCCAGAATCTGTAATTTAATAAGTCCTTCAAGTGAATCAGATGCATGCTGATTTTGAGAACTACTTCCCATGGCTTTCAGTTGTAACCTCTGAAGGGCCTTAACCTAGGAATATGAGCAAACAAAAACTAGACCAGATCACTTGAAAACTGGGCTTGTGCTTCAAAGTCAGTTCATTCCCAGATTAAATGAAGGTGGTCTATGCCTGCTTTGTCAGAAGCAAAAGTAAATCTTCCCAAATTACTCCTAGAACGTTCTCATATGCAACACCCCACATATGATTAAAAAATGAACAGGCATATCAAGACAAAGAACTAAGCGTCCAAACTAAGATTTTAAAAAACAGATAAGCAGAACTCACAAATTTTTAAGATATTGAAATTTTCAAGTACATACATTAAATAACTTTGCATGCTATATTTATAAAGACAACGTTAAGATAGAGAATTTTAGGAGAGAAACGGAATCAAAACAGAGTTAAAAGAAAATATACTTTTGAAAATATAAGTTTTATATTATAGATTGGCTGAAATCGTAGATGGTTTTAACAACAGAATAGACAGCAGATAAAATTGTTGAATTGTAAGACAGGTTATCAAAAAATGGACTGAAATATAAGAAAAAAAGAATATACAGCATAAGAGACATATTGGACAGAATAAAAAGGTATAATATACTTGTAATTGGAGTTTCCAGAAGGAGAGGAAAAAATAGTGGGGCAATAGTAATATTTGAAGAAATAATTGCTGGTAAATTTTCAAAGTGATGAAAGATACCAAAACATAGATAGATTCAAGCAGCTCAGTGAACCCCAAACCTCAGGATAAATTAAACTACACCTAGGCTCATTATAGTACAACTGCTAAAAATCAAAGACAAAGAAAAGTATCCTAAAATCTGGAAAAGAACACATAACCTTCAAAGGAGCAAAAATAAGACTAATAGCTGACTTCACAACAGAAATGACCAAATACTATGAAGTGACATCTTCAAAACACGGAAAGAAATAATTGTCAACCTAGCAACAGAGCAAAAATATCCCTCAAAGATTGAAAAAGATGTTATGATACCAAGAAAATCTGAAAGAATCTGTTGCCAGGAGATACTCACTAACAGTAAAACTAAAGGAGAGTCTTGAAGAGAAGAAACAACTCCACGGAGAAATCCAGGAAAGGAGAAAGAGCAACGGAAAGCCAAATATGTGGTCAAATCTAAATTA
Source organism: Macaca mulatta (assembly GCF_049350105.2). Classification (NCBI taxonomy): domain Eukaryota; kingdom Metazoa; phylum Chordata; class Mammalia; order Primates; family Cercopithecidae; genus Macaca; species Macaca mulatta. Next base: position 86,298,918 of record NC_133419.1, read on the forward strand.
ATAGACTGTATAAAACAATAATAGTAATGTCTTATGGGACTTAAAAATATATACAATTAAAACATGACCAAAAATAGCACAAAGGATGGGAGAATGGGTAAATGGAGTTAAAATGTTCTTGGTTCCTTTCATTGTTCTGAAAGTGGCAAAAGTTCTCATTTATATTACAGTTTTAATTCAAGGGTGCATATTGTAATCTCTATAGGAACTAATAAAGAAAAATGAAAATAAACTATAACTGACATATTAAGACAGAGAAAAGAATGGAATAATAATCCCAAAGGAGGCAATTATGAAAATAAGAAAATAGGAAAAACAGTAAGATACTAGGTTTGGACCCAAATATGTCAATAATCACATTAAGTGCAAATGGACTGGATAATCCAATTAAGAGACAAATATTTTAAGACTGGAAAAACATAAAAACTATTGCTTATAAAAATATATCTGTACTACAAGAATTTTAAAAGGCTGAAAATCAAAAGACAGAAACAAACTTCTCATCAAAAGGAAGCTAATAGAACTATACAAATATAGGCAAATTAGATTTTAAGGCAATAAGTATTACTAGAGATAAAAAGGGAATTTCAAGATGATAAAATGGTTCATTTATCAATAAAATATAACAATTCTAGTTGTATGTATATATAATAAGACAATCTCAAATACAGTGAATTAAAAACAATAAATCTAAAAGGAGAAAAAGATAAATCCACAATTGTAACTCTACGAGTAATTCACAGTACACACAGACATAAAATCCATGAGGATATAAAAGATTTCAGGAACCAGTTTTGACTTAATTGATATAGAACATTACATCCTTTAACCATCGAATACACTTTGGTTTCAAGTGACACATGGAACATTTATCAAAATTCAGCCAGATATTAGGCTAAAAGTCAGTATCAAATTTCAAAGGATTGAATTATTTAAAAGACCTTCCTGTAGTCTCTGAAACATTTGTGTTAAATGATTTAAACATTCTCCCAATAACCTTTTTACCTTTCTTTTTTTTTCTCTAGTTTAAAATTATCCCAAACTACAGATCTGTGCTCTGAATTAAATGCAGTTAAGCTTTTTCCTATACACCAGGCCCCACATCAACCAACCAAATAAACAAACAAAAAACTCCAGACTCACCTTCCGCTTCAGAGGGTACCATCTCAATTGTTTATTCTGTTTGTTATCCCAGTCCCATGTTTCCAAATCAAGTTCCACCTCCCCTAGGAAACTATTGCGCTTAAATGTATCCCGATGCCAAACGGACAGGTTCAGCTTCTGTGTCTTTAAGATTTGTTTTTCAATTTTATACTGAAGTTCAAAGAAGAAAATTAAATGATGAATAACATTACTTGATGCCAAGGTTATGACATACAGATGGAGAAAATTCATCTGTATGTATCAAATTTTCTTATCTGTTAGGTTTCAAGTCCCAAAAATATTGCAAAGTCATCTTATTCTAAGTGTCTTGTTTCAAAGAGGTAAAAATCCATCTTTCATAAAAGCTGATTTGCTTCCCCACTCTCAAAAAGCAAGCCAAGACTCAAATATCATAGTTGGTAATAGTTCTCTAACAATAAAAGCCAATTTTTCAATTTTTGCTGAATATTTTTAGACTAGATGTAATACAAAATTCAGTCTAAAACACAAATCAAGTTTAACACAATTCTCTGTTTCCTACTGAAGAACAAGGTATTTTTTTAAATAGTCTTTTTAGAGCAGTTTTTGGTTTACAGCAAAACTGAGAACAGTATGCCATGTATGCCGCCACATACACACACCTCCCCCACTATCAACGTCCCACACAGACAAAGTATTTAAAAAAAAATAAACAAACTTGTCTTTTCCGGCTTCATATGGCCAAGTAGAAAAGATCTGGCATCCTAACAGTTTTTCATCTCAAATGTAGTCAATCTTTAATTATATATAATCATGGAAAGGACAATAGTACTTCTAATCTAAAAATAATTTCCATTTGGCTTCATGATGTACTACTTGAATGTCCATTGTGGTTGTAGCAGGTCTGTCTTTCTCTGAGCTTAACATTTAAATTATCTGGCTTTTCCTGAGTATAGGGTTGAGGTAGTTGACCCAGAAATAGCTAGGGTACTAGGGTATATCATAGTCAAACTGTAATTAAAAACTTGCTACAAAAATTCCACAGGTGGTTAATTCAGACCATGGATGACTGAGTGTTGATTTAACTGCTTATTTTTCCAGAGGATGATCAAATACTTGGACAGAGTTTTCAGAAAGAGGGAATGAATAACACCTATTTTTAGCTTTAAATGATCTGTTAGTCATGACTAAGGCAGCATGATGTAGTTTTGGGGGAGAAAAAGAATATGAGCCAAGTATACTTTCTATTCATCTGTCCATTTATCTTTCCAGTAAACATTTTTTGAATACCTATCCCAGATTAAGGATCAAGATTTATTAAATGCTTAATGTGTGCTGATCTTTCACACAAATTAACTAATTTACTGTTCTCAACTGCTAAGGTAGGTAGGTAAGTACTATTATTATCTTCCTTTTGCAAATCTGAAAACTAGCATTATCCCCACTTGGCAGATCCGAGGTGCCCAAAGACACACAGTTTACAAAAAAACACTGAGTTGGTCCCTACCCTCATGGAACTTACAATTTAGTGGCAAGGAAGACAATTAAACCACTAGTTAAACTGCTGTTAACATATCCTGCTATAAAGCAAGATTATCGGGGCAGCAGACAGCAGGAGAACTTAGGGGTTAAGTATAGCTCCTCATAAAGAGGTATTTAAGACAGTGGAGGAGGTAGTTAGGGAAATAATGTGTGGAAGAATATTCCAGCCTGAAAGAACAGAAATTCACAGAATTGTGAGAAAATGTACTTCCTTAAAATAATAGAAAAGAATTCAGGGTGACTGGAACAAAGACTATGAGAGAGGAAAGTTGAGGCTGGAGTTCAGGTTGTGAACAGACTGGTGTGCATGTTAAGAAAGATTGCTTTGACCCTAAGGGTTATAGAAAGCAGAAAAATTGCATAATCAGAATTGTGCTTTTAGAAGATCACTCTGGTTGCAATGCTCAACTTTATCAGCTGTGGTGTTTTTTTTTTTGTTGTTTTGTTGTTTTGCTTTTTTTGAGACAGAGTTTCACTCTAGTTTTCACTCTAGTCACCCATGCTGGAGTGCAGTGGCATGATCTCAGCTCACTGCAACCTCCGCCTCCCCGGTTCAAGCCATTCTACCTCAGCTTCCCGAGTAGCTGGGATTATAGGTGCCTGCCACCATGCCGGCTCATTTTTGTATTTTCAGTAGAGACAGGGTTTCACCATTTTGGTCAGACTGATCTTGAACTCCTGACCTGACCCCAAAGTTGCTGGGATTACAGGCATGAACCAACATGCCCAGCCAAGCTGTGTGATTTTAAATAAGTTACTTCATTTCTCCAAGTTTCATTTGCCTCATCTGTGAGATGCAGACACCAATACCAGCCGGCCAGTGTATGTGTGGGCAGTGAATGAAATAATGTATACAACATTCATGGTGTTTTGTCTCAAACAAAACAGTCTCAGAACATTTGTATTCCTTTCCTTCTCCTCTCTTGGTGACTGACTTTATCCTGTAGAGCTACTACCCAAGAAGATATGGTAAATAGGTCACCATCTGGGATTTTCCTATTGAGAGAGTTCATAGATACCCGCAGTATTTCGTTATACACAGGATTCAAGGTTTTCTTCACTACGAGTGTTTTCTTCTTGCCCATTTTGCCTTTGTCTGGTAACAAATAGGCCTTTACATATCTAAAAAGGAGAATTGAACAGACAAGAAAGTCAGAGAAAATAAAAGTGATGTTTCCACGTCTAGTTTTTTAAATACATTGAAAACTGACCACAGAAATAATTATTTCATGACACTAAGAAAAGCAATGAATAACAAATTTTCCCACCAATACCTTTATACTTAAATGTGTAAAGGGTTTTAATGGAATTGATCATTTAATATTGTTCCGAAGATTTTTAATGGACATTTCCAGAATTCCTTTTTTCCTTTGGCCTTAACTAATATGCAGGGGTGGAAAGGAGCAGAAAACACACTTCTAGGCCGGGCACAGTGGCTCACACCTGTAATCCCAGCACTTTGGGAGGCTGAGGTGAGTGGATCACCTGAGGTCGGGAGTTCAAGACCAGCCTGACCAACATGGAGAAACCCCATGAGCCACGCTGGTCTCAAAAAAAAATCAAAAAACAAAAAACAACACCACACACACACACACACACACACACACACGCAGCTACAAAATTAGGTGGGTGTGGTGGCGCATGCCTGTAGTCCCAGGTACTCAGGAGGCTGAGGCAGGAGAATCGCTTGAACCTGGGAGGCGAAGGTTGTGGTGAGCTGAGATCGTGCCAGGCTGGGCACCAAGAGTGAAACTCCGTCTCAAAAAAAAAAAAAAGAGGAAAACACACTTCCAACATAGAGTTTAAATCTGTTAGTTTGGTTCCCTCTGAGAAAACACTTTGGTGCTGTATTTTTAAGTTTTTGTTACTGTCTTTGAAATACATTCATCTTAGTAAATACCTAGTCAAGTTATCTTCAATATTAAAAAAATAAAGGATGTTGAGCTTAGTTATTATTATAATAAGAATAAGAAAAAAGAATTGGGCTTGTCTCAGCAAAGTAAGAATCAGACTTCATTACTGGTCAATACCTAGTCAAGTTATCTTCAATATTAAAAAAATAAAGGATGTTGAGCTTAGTTATTATTATAATAAGAATAAGAAAAAAGAATTGGGCTTGTCTCAGCAAAGTAAGAATCAGAACCTCATTACTGGTCAGCATGGATAAAAATCTTGTCCCCTATTTGGCCTTCTTTAACACCACCTTGGTGGGGTCTTGAGGCAACTTCTTTTTTTTTTTTTTTTTTTTTTTTTTTTGAGATGGAGTCTTGCTCTGTGGTCCAGGCTGGAGTGCAGTGGCCGAATCTCAGCTCACTGCAAGCTCCGCCTCCCGGGTTCACGCCATTCTCCGGCCTCAGCCTCCCGAGTAGCTGGGACTACAGGCGCTGCCACCTCGCCCGGCTATTTTTTGTATTTTTTAGTAGAGACGGGGTTTCACCGTGTTAGCCAGGATGGTCTCGATCTCCTGACCTCGTGATCCGCCCATCTCGGCCTCCCAAAGTGCTGGGATTACAGGCTTGAGCCACCGCGCCCGGCCAGAATCAGACTTCTGCACAGGGATAAGTGGGGAATACCATTCAGCGTTTGCAAAAAAAAAAAACTGAAGTGCAATCAAACCTGTGATTTAAAAAAATAATTTTAGCAATTTCCCCTAAAGTTCTGTAAGATATAATTTAAATATGAAAATTCTCTCATTCTAGGGTCTTAACTATTTTTATACCACTGAGCATTATGAAGTGTGTCCCATGTGTCCCTAATTTTGTAAAACGTTTGAGAGTGTGACAGAAAGAGACAGGTTCAGGTCCTCATTCCTCATTTTGCTTCTATCTGAATTCACATATATGGGTTACTTGTCTTCTCTGGTGCTTGCGTTCTTATCTGTAAAATGAAGGAACTGAACAAGATGACCCCAAAGGTCCTTTCCAAGTTGAAACATTTTGTGCTTCTCTGTGATTTTTATAATTTAATGCTTGACATATGTTTTATACAATAAAACAGCATTTTCCGCCAACTTTTCAAACATTCCTTTTAACACATACCCTCCCTCCTCTTTGATTATTTCCTTCCAATTCCTATAAAGATTGACAGTTTGAGAACTAAGAGAAGGTAGGTGACTCTAAAATGTACTTACGGGTCTGAACGCTGTTTTTTTACATCCACTGCTGCTAAGTCCTTACACTGGGCCACAAAAACATGCAACTCCTTCAGTGACTCCACATATTCAATTGCAAACTGAATATTTCCTTTAACTTCCAGATTTCCAAAGTCTCCACTATAAACACTCATCACACTGCCACTCACCTGAAAGCATCAGAAATGCATAGTGTTTGTCTCTGTCTTGTTCTTAAACCTAGCACAAGGATCATGGATATAATCCTTACTGGCATTATTTCTTTAGCTTGCTTATAAAAGCAGTTAATTAAATATAGCATAAAGACATATCTATAAAGACAACCTGACATGATATACATGACTAGAGTTTTTTGTTTCATTTTGTTTTTGAGATAGAGTCTTGCTCTGTTGCCCTGGCTGGAGTGCAGTGGCTTCATCTCGGCTCACTGCAACCTCTGCCTCCCAGGTTCAGGGGATTCTCCTGACTCAGCCTCCCAAGCAGCTGGGATTACAGGCGTGTGCCACCATGCCCGGCTAATTTTTGTATTTTTTTTTAGTAGAGACAGGGTTTCACCATGTTGGCCAGGCTGGTCTCAAACTCCTGACCTCAGGTAATTCGCCCGCCTCGGCCTCCCAAAGTGCTGGGATTACAGACGTGAGCCACTGCGCTCAGCCATATCTCCAATTTTCTAGATGACTGAATAAATCAATTTTAGGTTGTAAATTTATGAGGGCAGTTGTAAAAAAAAAAAAAAAAGGTATCCTTCAAAATGACCTTTTTGAAAGGTATTACTAAATTTTATATATTTTTAGTAGAGATGGGGTTTCACCAGGTTAGCCAGGCTGGTCTCGAACTCCTGAGCTCAAGTAATCTGCCCACCTTGGCCTCCCAAAGTGTTGGAATTACAGGCGTGAGCCACAGCGCCCAGCCGACTAATGTTTTTAAAAAATTTTCCCCGTAAGACATAGATGAAAAGTGAAATGCAATGTTATTTAGATGCTGGCTCATTTCAAAGCAGGGTGATTTTATGCTAGGTGGCATTCAAAGGCATCCATTTTCAGGCATGCTTAATATTTAAAATCCGAAAGAAAGAAGATGTGAGAAAACCCAGACACTCTAATCACAGTGACACACTGCTGTATCAAATTTCCAAGGCACTAACAAGGAATTTTACCATGTTAACCATCCACTGAATCTAGGAAAATGCTTACTGAGCCATGCGCTTTTAGAGGTCAGAAAGGGTAGAAAATGGATGATTGATGAAGGGAGTTTAAAACCTTCCCAAAGGCAGATGTTCGATTTTTATCAGCAGAAACTCAATTTAAATAGGTTTTTAAAAAAGGTTTCAGTAACACAAGGCTAGCAAGAATTTAAGCACAACTTTATCATTTGTTTAGCATACTTGGTAAAATATATGTATGTGTATACATATCTGATACTCAGATAAGTGTATGTGGATATATTTACATATATTTTTACATACATACTACATGCACACACAACTTCACCTTATGCAAGAAGTTCTATGTAAAGTCAAATTAGATTCCCTTAAATCAAATCTGAGTAACTACACTTAAGGATCTTTCCTTTTAAAATGCTGCTCAGATGCCTTCTAAAAGGCAAAGAATTACCTCTCATATTCTTTCATGTCAACTGGCATATTGATTCATCAGGATTACTAAAAGAGAGGTACAATTCTATGAAGCATATCTGATACAAGCAGGTTTTACCATAGTTACCCCATGTGTTGCACAGAAAAATTTAGTGGTTCATCTTCTTGGCAATTTAAGTTTATTTGTGAAGTACTTATATCAACAACAAAAAAAAACCCCCAAACATTTATTTATGATGAATATGAACCACTTTAGTCTAAAAAAAAAAAAATAGATGTAGCTAGCCAGAAGCTAAGTATGGATTAGAGAAACTGCTTGTGCCCTGAGAAATACAGGAGGAGGCTGTTTTACAATGAGCATGAGCATGTCAGAGCAAAGTTCAGAGATGCGGAGAGATATTAACATGGAGCCTTTGTTTACATACAGAAGACAAGGACGTCATGCCAGAGGAGCTGCTAAGATTGGTTAAAGAGCTCGGGCTCTTCTTGTGTCTGCTGAGCTGGTAACTGCTTTCTGATGCTGTATCTGTTTCTCTGTCATCACTCTACAAAACAGCATATAATATGCACAATATTTAAATTCAGAATGAGTCAAGATCAGAATCTCTGTTTAGGCAAAGATGATATTTTGGTATCCCACTGACATTTCTGCAAGGTCAAAGGATGCTAGTGCTAATTGCCAGGGTATGGGATTCAGGATGGAGTGGGTGGTCTGCCTGACCTCACCTAAGGAGGAAGGCAGTGCTTAGCTACCAAAACAACAAAGTGATTTTTTTCACCTACAAAGTAGTCTCTCCCAAAGTGCTACAGAAGACAGCACTATTGCGCGCTTTCTTGCCACTCTTTTAATATTATATATTTATTTGCCTGGGGAACTCTATTGGTATATATGAGAAATTAACTTTACCCAGATAATAAAAAGATTTACTGTTAAAAACAAAACATCATATTTAATTCCTCTTGTTATTAGCATAGCCCGTAACTTCTCTAAAAATCAAATCTTTTACTTGAGACACTATTAAACTAGGAAAAAAGAAATGCTAGTCTGATCTGTTTCAACTCAAGGCCATATATATATTTTTTAATTTTTAAAATTTTTAAACTTCCCATTACATATTCCTATGTGTTATTGTGCTTATCTTTTTGTTGCTAGAGGGAAGTATATTAAATTATACATTCTACCCACATTAGATTTTAACACATTTAAAAAAAGGAAGATACAGGTACTTATTTTAAATATGTCCCAGGAAGTATTTACCTGGGAAAAGAAAGAAAAGTTACAGTAACAAATTTTGTTATATTTGAATCTAAAGTTTATTAAATAGTAGCTTTAAAAATTTACGATTCAGAGTGAGCTCCTTTTAGGGTTAGAGAGCTTATGGAACAGTTCAGTGGCACCAGGGGTTAAGGGACACCTTTACGGAGTGGTTAGTTCATGCCAGCATATTCCAGGACCATGCAATTATGCATCAATATAATGGATGCCAATTCTAATGCAGATTAATAAAGGAGTTAAAGAACACCAAAATTAATGCTTTACATGGATAAGAATCCTTTCTCAAGGATTAAAACAATTCATATCTTTTAAATGTCTCTGTTGTCACACTCTCTCCCCACATGCTGAGAGTCATTTCCCTCTATTTTAGCGCCTACCACATTCTACCTAGTATATCAGATCATTAGTGAATTATTGGAAGAACAGGACTCTGCCTTGTTGATCTGGAATGGTGTTTTACACGTAACTGGCACTCAAAAAATGTGACTGATGATAAGTCTCAAAGGGAACAGATGAGCAAGGCCTGATTGCATTTCCACTTTCCTTAATACCCAATTCAACTCATACCCCATGTAAAATGACACAGCTTAATTCTGGCATCTCTGATACACAAACCTAAATGATTTGAACTCTCTTCTGTGTGGAGCTATGAGACAACAGGTTAAAATTGAAGGAAGAACAAAAATTAACCAGGAACTTATATAATTTGCCTCATACACACACATACACACACACATACACACACACACTCTTTTTTTTTTTTAACTAGAGTCTCACTCTATCACCTAGGCTGGAGTGCAGTGGCACGATCTCGGCTCACTACAACCTCTGCCCCCCGGGTTCAAGCAATTCCCCTGCCTTACTCTCTTGAGTAGCTGGGATTATAGACATGAGCTGTGACACTCAGCTAATATTTTGTATTTTTAGCATAGACAGGGTTTTGCTATGTTGGCCAGGCTGGTCTCAAACTCCTGGGCCTCAAGTGATCTGCCCGTCTCAGTCTCCCAAAGTGCCAGGATTACAGGCATGAGCCACCATGCCCGGCCTCATATTATTATATGGTTGAACTGCACGGCATGCCTACTGCTGGCTTCTAGCTAATGAATTACTTTCAAAGAATGAGTGATTCTTTCCAAAGGAAACTGTAACGTGTGCTCTTAACCACAGGCAAGAGCTGAATATTGGCAGATACAGTTCATCAAAGGCCCAAGAATGGACAAAAGGATGCCCAGGCCAGTGACAGAATATAATTTATGTGTTGCCCAGAGCTTTCCTCAACATTCCATCTACTAAGAGAATACTTGATAAGGAAGCCTTTTATTTCACCGTTAGAAATCAGACCAAAACTACGAACAGTAGCAGCTAACATTTGCCAGGTACTCGTTATATGCCAGGCACTGTGCTATGTGTTTTCCCTGCATTATCCTACTGATACCCCACAACCTCATGTGGTAGGTACAAGAAAACCAGACTCAGGGAAGGTACTGAATGTGTCCATGATCACACAGAAAATTAGTATCATAACTAGGACTGGGGATATCTGGCTCCAAAGCTCAGGCTCCTAACTACCTGACTGCAAGAACATGGAATCTTAATTAAGTCAAAGGACCTGAGTTAAAGTCCTAGATCTACTCTTCAGTAGCAATTGGATTTGGGGAAAGTTGTTTAACCTCTCTGGGGCTCTTTCTTCATTTGTAAAATGAAGAAAATAGTCCTTACCACATATAGTTAGTAAGAGTTAGATGAATAGGTACCTGGCACATACTAGGTACTCAATGAATAGTAAATTATAGTCATGCGCTTTCTTAAGACCATATAGTATACAGTATAGTCGTTAACAGCACGCAAGTTGGATCTGTGCTCCAGGCCTGGTTGAACCCCCTTCTAGCTGAGTGAGGTTAATCTCCCTTAGTCTCAGTTTCCTCACCTGTAATGTGTGGGGATAATGATGGTGCCTACCTCTTAGGGTTGTTGAAGGATTAAATGATACATGTAAAGTGCCTGGCACCCAATAAATACTCCTTAAAGCTTGCTGTGTCATTGTTACTTTATTAACAAACACTTTCAAGCCAGTCATACTGCCTAAATTAAGTTTTCACAAATCAAGTCTACTCCAAACTACAGAGGGATAATCAGTTCATATACCTTCCTGGATTTCTTATTTTGTACTTGCTTTGAAACAAAATCACATTCCCAAATCTATGCAATTTGACTTCACTAACCAAAAGGAGTTACTGTTTGAGTCAAATGAGATGCGCCTTTCCCTGTTCCAGGATCAACAACCCTACTTCTATTGACTTGAAAGGCAAGGGTCAGTCCTTCTGACCTCTTTGGTCTCTGCCACAGTGGAATACAAACACATCAACGTTGGCATAGCAATTCCAACCCTCTGTCTCCATTTTTCTGACGGTACAAAAGACAAACTTGCCTCATCTTGGAGAAATGCTGGAACAGACTTGCTCATCCTTTTGAGTTTGTCAGGGTGAGAAAATGGATTATCAGGTGGTGTAGGCACTGTGGAAACTAAACAGCAGCATTTCCATTTCAAAATTATTCTTACAATTGTCAAAAAACATTACACATTAATTGAAAACATACTTTCATTTAAGCTATGAACAAACATGTTTTTGTAAAAAAGTTAAAGGCACAGTAGTTCGCATGCACAGCATGAGATAAGCAACATGCAATTTTTATAAATTATACATAGAGAAAACTAGCAAGGAGTTGAACCAAATACAAAACAAAGTTAATTTTAAAAACACTAGTTTTTATTGAACTGGAGCTGAACTTGAATTAAAATATACTGTCAGTGTGAATTGGTTTAACTTATTTTTTCACATCAGAGCTTCAGACCACAAGGTCTGTATTTGATTGGTTCATCTCCTTGAGAGATATTACTAACACACTGCAGGCTGAAAAACTATTTCATCTGGACATCTTCAATCAAGATTTTTGTACACAACTCAATAATAAAAGTGTTCTGGTTGTTGAGTGTCTTAGAGTAGGTGTGTTTAGTGAGCATGAGGATTACTTTTCTGATAGTGTTTTTCACTCAGAATTATAAAATAAACATTATTTTTTGAAAATATAACTTATTTAGATACCTCGTTGGTTCAGAATTTTCAATATCCCAAGGCCAGGTTAGAATGGTTAAAGTTAGGGTACTCTAAGAATTTAATAAGAAAATGTAGCATATGTCTTCTTTCTGATATAGAAAGTATATGTGTAGAAGGTACAAGAAGAGGATAAATTACAATCCTGATTTGCATATACCTAGTTAGAAAACTATTTTCTTCTTTGTCTAAGAATCACAACATCTAAGCTTTTCTTATGATGAATCATAGTTCTTATAATGATTAAGTTAATATTTTCCAAGGCAGTTAGTGCCTACCACAGAGTAAGCTCTATATAAGTATTTTCTAATCAAATAAATATCATATGATAAAGAATCTTCAATTATATTTTGAATGAAACAAATACATTGACTTCATCATTAAAAGAGATATTAAGAAAATAGATAAAAATCAAATTATATTTCTATACATAACACAAAAGACTCAAATTCATCCTTAAACATCAGTTAAATTCATCTTTAAAGAAATCTAATGAAGGAAAAACTGAAAATTTAGCTACACATACTAAAGATATCCTTGCTCACATAACAATTTTCACCTATCCTTAGGCTCCCATAGATCAATGCACATCAAAATGTATTTATGGTGTCTCACTAAAATGACACCTACTTTAATCACTTCCCATTAAACAATAGTGTGTGTGTATTAGGGAGAGTTATACTGGTAGCAGTGTAAGATTAGGTCCCACAATATGGTCCAATGAGAATGCAAAACATGTTTTGTTATAACATTGCACCCTACTATTTTCAAAGTATATTGCTGGATGATGCTATGAAGGTCAAATTCAATTATATCCACTACTCAAATGTAATCAATTTTAGATTCATGGGCTTTTGGCATTTGTGTTTGGATCATGTATTTGATTTTTGTGGTAAGAATATACTCTTTACCAGTGAAAAGGCACTAACAGTCATTTTGGAAAATATCACTAAAAAGGGACAAATTAATTTACCCAGAATTCAGCACAGGATTAGTCTATTTGCCTTGACCAATAAACTAAGCCAATTAGGAGATCATGCATAAAGATACAGATATTTAGGCATATATGTCTATGTATGTTTTGCTTTTACTCCTCAGATTAAATTTTGAACAAAACATAGCAAGATAAAATAAGATGCTCAGACTTAAGTATGTCCTAGTTCAAAAGTAACTGGAAAAGCCCCTTTACCTAACACCCCTTAAGGGCAGAAGGCTTGTTTCCTCTGCAGCAGTCAGACAGAGAGCACATACTCACAAGAGATGAAGCCTGGACTGTCTTCTTTCCTAGGCAGTTCTTAAGAATTTGTCAAGTCATGTGCCAAAGCTCAGCACCTTCACTGCTGGCAGGAGGACCTCATGAGCAAAGTTTCAGGTTTCCCACTACATGTCACTGACTTTTAGCCATCAGCACATTGGTTTTCTATCTAATGGCTCCTCCATTTAGCTGCTTTCCTCATTAAGCCCTATTAGCATATCCAAAGACTGTTGGGAAATTATTATTTAAAATATTGTGGCCTGAAGGTAGACATGTGTATCATTATCTTCATACCCCCAGTGCCTAGGGTTTATGAAACAGAGTGAAACCGAGAAGCTAACAAGTCATACACACACACACACACACACACACACGCGCACACACACACACACTGCTGCATGCTTTACTAGGCCGTGTGAGCACTTTTTAAATGTATTTGTCCTTAAGATAGTAGTCACAGCTAAGTAGAGTAATCTTAAGATTGAACATAAAAGAGCAAGCAAACATTATATTTGCTTGATGGTAGACATTAATTAGTAGACAGGCATTAGTCACCACAGATATACATTTACTTCTTAGATTCATGCGTTCACTTGGTTTATACTTAGAACATTTACCATTCAAGTCAATTTTGCACCTCAGAGTTTAAACCCTGGGCATAATAAGATTGGCTTTTATGGATATGGAGAGAAGCACATACTCTAACTTCCTTTCATAGGTCCAAATAAGTTATAAATTACTTCCATCTACAGTTTTGTATAGAGGCCACAAGAGATCCAACACTCAAAATCATACTGCAACATAAAAACCAAATGAAATCAGAAGGTGCCAACTTGCTTTTAAGCAGAGATTCAAACAGCATAGAGACTGACAAAAGCACAATATATAATATCAGCAATAACATATATGCATATATATTTATATACAACTCTCCCTCAGTGGAACCACAAATCATTCTTTCCACACAGACAATAGTAAAATGTTTTTAATAAAACCCTTATCATAATGAAATAGTTTTGTAAGCTGCAGGAGTTTAGTGCCAATAATAAATGCTGTGTTATTAATGGGGTTAGTTATTTCACTATATTTAATACTATGTAAAGTGGAATGTTTAGTCATTTGTGAGAAAGATCCTGCTACTCACTTCTTGGTATGCACTCATTTGTATCTGGCTCCTGATCTGCTTTCTCATCTACTCAGGAGGGCAACATTGAGAATAAATACCATTTTAACAGAAAGATTAGAGAGACATGAAAGTAAAGCTCAAATGTCAGTTTCACAACTGAGACAGCAGAATACATCTGACAGGTTTTCATCTTGATTTCATTCATTCCTCAGTGTGACTCTTCTTCATTAGCCTCTTTAAGGTCTCCTGTTCAACTAAAAATCTGGGATCCAACACAGGAGATATGGAGCATCCTTCCTGTAATTCACTAGACCACAGCATGGAAAATGGGAAGGAGCACTGAACTAGGAGTAATGAAGCTGAGATTCTATTTCCTGCCCTCCCAATGACTGACTAGCTATAGGATCTTAGAAAAGTCACTTAATTTCTCTGAGTTTTTCTTATCAGCAAAATGAAGATAAAAATCCTGCCCCATCAACTTCAGTGAGGTGGTTGTAAATATAAAAAGAGAAAGATAAAACTATTACATAAAAGTAAAGAATGACCTTTAAGGAGCTCTGTTGCTGCATTTATATGGGAAAGTTCAGTGAGTACACATTTTTATGATTATAGTGAGGGCAATTTAACAACAAACAAACAAAATCCAGCATGCAAATACAAATTATACATTTGCATAAATTCTTCACTATAAAAATCAGACTCATTTCTGTCTCTCCCTCAACCAAGGCACCATTATACTATTCATCTTATAACAAAGCCAAGTAATACCTGATCTATTGACAAGTTTCAAGATCTTCTGGCTCCATTATATTCAGAATCAACTTCACCCTCTGTCTATATTTAGTTATTTATATAAGCAGAGGCAAGATTTCCCACCCTTGTTCTGGGACTCTTTCCTTTGAACTTAAGATTTTACCAGTTGTGCCCAGAGAGATCTAAATGCTGGGACTTGAGAATCAAACAGAAGAATAACTTAACCCAGGAATTCACTCCACTATTCCTGCCTTTACAACGAGTTCTGCAAGTCAGAGTAGCAAAAATCAGCTCATATCCAAAGAAATACAATTTTCTATTTATAGAAATCCTTGCTTCACAAGGGTCTCTGATGAGATCCTCATGACAGTATCAGCAGCAGAAGCCTTAAGAATACAAACTATATTAAATGTACCAAATGAGAACTGTTTTATAGTAACTTAGGTACTATTCACCACATAGTAGCAAATGACGTTCTTCTATTTACCCAACAGCTGTGTCCCAGAGACTGCCCAAAGCACCCCAGAAGTTAATACACAGACAGACATGCAAATACATAAAGATATTTACCATCTTCAGCACTACGCACTAATTCTTCTGGCTGATTATCTACTTTTGCTTGATCTGTTCAGAAGAAATTAACAAATGGTTAATATGGCTGACCCTTGGAGAGAAAAGAACAATGAGATTGTCCCTGGAAGCCCCCGGAGTTGGAAGCAATTAGTCAAGATGCAATGAGGGGTGCAACCAAGATGTCTTCCCCAAAATACTTTCTCTTTAGATTAGCTACTTGAGCCAGTGCCATAGCGGGAGCTCCCATTTCAGCCCGGATGCAGCTCACATCACTGCTGCACACAGACTCCCAAGGGTTAGAGGGTTAGTTCAGAGCAAGCAATCGGCCAGCAGCAGGAGAAAGCACGGGGCTGCAACAGCCTCTCTATTCTTCTGTAAAGGGTATGATGCTAGCCATGACTAACACCTTCCCAAACCCATGGTCATTAACAAATATTTGTGTGTGTGCATCATCATTCGCGTATGCCTCTGGGAGGTTTGCCTGGGAAGTCAACTGAAGAGATGTAACTGGGGACCAGCTGCTAAGTGGAATCTTGGCAGGCTAGTGTGAGAGTGGGTATCGGTATTTGGAAGGAAGCGTGCAGGAATACCCGTCAGCTGATGGTGATTTTTTTTTTAACCCTATACATTCCTGAGTACTTTAAAGCTGCACCATGGAAATAGCCCCATGTTTCACAGGCAAGAGGTTTGCTAAATTGGACAATTGTTCTGAGTTTTGTTTTGTTTTTTTCTTTTTCTCAGGGCCCATCACCAACATAAGGAAGAACAATCACGGCTGTCCAACAAAGGATTCGACTCGCCTTCTCTGGAAGCATTCAGGCGGATACGGGGGTTGGCCGCCTGTTGAGGCGGCTTTAGAGGGAATTCCTGCACTGGGGGGGAGGTTAAAATGGGTGATTTTTAAGATCCCTTCTAACCCTCAGATTCCAAGATCCTTGGGATAGTTAGGACTACATTCCAAATTGGGAATAGTCTTCAAATCCCTGGGAATCTGTGAATTTTAGGAAATGTTTGGTGGAGTGGCTTTTTTTCTTTTTTTCCTTCTTAAATTCTGACTTTTTATTCTTAATTACAAATGCACAAAAAATATTCTAAACATAACAATGGCCAATTATCAATCATATGAGTTTGGCAGTGGTTACCTTTTCACTTGATAATTTTTCTTATGACCATCTGAAATCCTAGAGGTGGATTTTAGCTTGAAAATAGCAAGAACAAAACCCCAAGAAGTCATGGTTTTAGTCCATTTGTCCAGCACACAACTCTCTTGATATATTATGCTTTCTGTTAGTACACAAGAAATCCTTCACCATTAAAGCAGCTGCCAGTGGGGAATAGTGTACCTAAAGTCTTCCACGTTAAGTAGTTTTGGGCTTATAGTTCCAGTATCTAAAAGAAATGTGAACAGAATAGAAGGGATAAAAGAGAAAGGAAAGTCCTTGAAGCCAGGGACTAATTCAACTCCGTATCATGCAAAATTCAATGGACATCCAACTCCGTCATATATAACGTGGTCCCTTCATAAATGTTCTTGATAATAGCCTGTTAATTTTGAGTCCCTGATCTTCTGTGTAATACTAAACAGGTCATTTCACATTTCTGAGCTTCATTTTCCTCATCTTTAAATTTGGATAACAATCATTCACCTCTCATAGGGTTGCTTGTGCTGGTTGAATGAGATAATACATGTAAAATTATTAGGTACATTTTGGCAAATTATATTCAATAAATGTTAGTTATGACTATTTTCACTAATCCTACTAGCTACCACAGTCCTTTCAAACTCAGCGTACTTGAGAAACACTTAAACTGGGATTCTTCAATTAAAGGAAACCTAGTGTTTTAGTAACCAAATGTAATATATTATTTTATAAGCAAAGTTCCAGCCACTTTAGGTTGAGCCTCTTCAGCGCACTTTGGAAAGGTTATTTTCATCTGTTAATGGCCTCCATTAGGGGTTGCAGTGCACAACAGCATGCAGTGAGGCTACAGGAGAGCACAGGCATTTTTAAGCTTAGATGGGGCATGAACAGTGAGGCGAACTTTATTCTCACTTGATGAATCTGATGAAATGTCTTCTAGACTTTTGGAAGGCATTTTCCTAGCGGCACTCCTTTCCAAAGTTTTCAAAACAGGACTGGGTTCTTCTTTTGAACCTGTTATAAAACAAAATCGATGAACACTGCACAATATCAAAAAAAACAACCCTCTAACATATGGACATAGAAATGGTAGGTTGAAAAGAGACATTATGCTATCAGTTTCTCTACTTTAAGAGGCACTTATTTCACAGAAGAAAATAAAATTTCTCCACTATTAATATGCTCTTAAAAATAATTTACTGGTCAAGAAATATTTGCAAATGTAAACCATATAGAAACAAGATTACCACATTAATAGAAATGTGATCTCTCAGTTGTTTACTCTTATTTTAGACATATGATTTGTCCTATGCCAGACATTGACTCTTCCCATTTAACATTCTAGCTTTTGAAGACAACCATGAAATACTTCTAGGAGCATTAATAAAATTAATTCAAAACCGTAGAAGGCAGGATTCAGATGTTTAACATCTGTGTATAATTGGGTACACATATTCTCCAGATATTCTCCAGATCGAAGGTTGTAGACTTTCTGGGTTTCATGATCTAGTATAATTTCCAATGAAATGTTAGGAAATAACACGGGAGGGAGGCCTCTATCATTTACTAATGCCATTATTTTATAAAAGGAATGGCTCCATCATGAATAAGCCTAAGTACTGACATTTATTACTGTTGTATTCTCAGTGCCTAGAACAGTGGCTGGAAATAAACACTTCAAAATATTTGCTGAATCAATGAGTGATTCGATAAAGGAATCCATCAATTTAAGAACCACTTCTCTAGACAATAATTTCCTGAAATACATTCCAGTTCTGCCTGGTACATTCCATGGCAAATGGATTCTAAGACTAATTAGATTTGGATGTTCTCTGTTCAAATTTGAAATGTTCCTTACTGCAGACCTTCTCTGTGCATAATGGCCCAGCATTTCCAAAAGTATTTGACTACTGAACCTTTAATTTTTCCCAAAGGAGCATATTGAGGTATGGCTTAGTTAAGAGCTCAGTCACAAGTCAAAGGTGTTAGCTGGCTCCCCAAAATTACAGTACCCTTATAGTAGGTTTCTCTTCATTTTTCACCCCACCCCTACTGCAGTTTGCTTTAAAATAGTAACTTGGGTTAGAGTATATAAACCTAAATTAAAATCATGACTATATCATTTTATACTTCTTAATTGGCTTGTAATTCTAAAATGTCTTCTCTGGACTCTGTTTAGGTAATTTTTTTTTTTTTTCTTTTTTGAGATGAAGTCTCACTCTGTAGTCCAGGCTAGAGTGCAGTGGTGTGATCTTGGCTCACTGCAAGCTCCGCCTCCTGGGTTCATGCTATTCTCCCGCCTCAGCCTCCCAAGTAGCTGGGACTACAGCCGCTGCCACCACGCCTGGCTAATTTTTTGTATTTTTTAGTAGAGATGGGGTTTCACTGTGTTAGCCAGGATGGTCTTGATCTCCTGACCTCATGATCTGCCCGCGTCGGCCTCCCAAAGTGCTGGGATTACAGGTGTGAGCCACCGTGCCCAGCCTAGGTGACTATTTAACATTGCTTTTTTAGATAGGCTTTTTACTACTCGGTCAATTATGCTGGGATACACATTAGATGATAGTCTCTTAACATAATTGCGAATTTGCAGGCGCGCCTCCTACTGTGGCTCAGTTTATGCTAGCAACTCATGGGAAGTTTAGTAAGAGCCTACTTCAACAAGTTTAATATGCTGGCTTTATTCCTGCATATGTCTGGTTTTAGAGACTGATACTTCAATTTCTTTTTTTTTATTAACAACAAAATTTGTTAGAGGGGCTTCAACTTGACTGAATAGGATTAAAGGTGGATTCTTTGGTCAGTGTTCAAGAAGAAACCCTATAGCTACTTAAAAAAGAATCCACACCTCCAAGTAAGCGACTCAGTAAAGCTTATCTATTTTCACTGGAACTAAAGGGAGCTAAACAAATGACAAATTCTACTAAACTACAAGGAAGGCAATCAAGAGCAGTTGTGTAACTTTGGTTAAAATGTCCCAGCCAGAAAACATTCTCTATCATTTCATCATTTTAATCAGGTAGCTTCTCATTCCTATTTGCTCTGGGGTTTCTCTGCTAAAATGTCCACAGGTTGATTAAATAGGAAACTGAGATAAGCCCTATGTTTTACAGCCTGGCCACCAAAACCAGTGCCCCCACATCCATGTAGATGAATGTGGAGATCGATTCAGATCATCAACTTAGCCAAGGCTGGAGCGAAAGAAATGTACCTGGCCAGGCAATGCCCTTAGGTGGCATCAGGTGAGTCATCTGGCCAAAGTCATACTCTAGAAAGGGAAGATTGTACAGATAATTGAAAATGAGAGGTAGAAAGTGGTAACAAAAACACCACAGCACAAGGTATCTGAGGGAAGGAAAGTTCCAGCCTTATATTTTGTCCCTGGTATTTAGCCACCACTGTGGTAAGATATTGCTCCTAAATGGGAAATTTGTGTCCATCTGTGGCACTTTCTTGCCACAAATCTTACTAGACTTCTATAAAGATTGCCAATTAAGGAAGAAATTCTAAATATTTCCAGGAGGAAAACTAGCTTAAATGTAGTAAAGATACTTTCTAAACACAAAAAGTTATTTAAAAAGTATTTTTTGAAACCTAAAAATTCTATAGGTAGATTAATGAAAAGTCAACTCAGACTCTGAAACAGCCTTATAGGAAAGCTGTTTTATGTAATGCTTTTGATTAAAAAATATAAATAATTTTTTTAATTAAAAAAGGCTCAGGAACACAGAAGTGGTAAGAAGAATTTAACACCATTTAAGAATATCAAATTAATCCCAATTTTAAAAAATCATCCTTTACATCAGCATTCCATAAAGCAGACTCATTGTGAGTTAAAATTTTTTAAATGCTCACTGGAAGGATTTCTCCAGCTCTCTGCATTAGAACTGGTATTTCCATCTGAAAACTTGGACTCAGAGAAACCTTCTTTTTCTTCCTCTTTCTCTTGTTTCTTATATGGCGATGCTAGAATCAATTCAACTTTACTTGTTTTTGTAGAGTTTTCTTTGTTCATCAGGAGAGGAATGGGTTGCCTATTTCTGGACACACTAATTGCTTCAGAAGCCCCTCCAAAGCCAGGTTCCTGAAAAGTCCCTTGTCGCCCTGCAACCCCACTTTCACTGTCCCTGTCCACTGGGGGGTTTACAGTGTTAATGGTCCCTATTTCACGAGCCACATAAAGTTGTGGGGTTCTAGGGATCTCAACTCCACTTTTGGAACCACAAAAATCTACCAATAAATCAGTCATATGTACGTCTCCTCCCAACTTTTTATTACATTGGTTGACTTGAGATTCCAAACCACTACTTTTAGCCTTCATTTCAGAGTTCTGTGAGGCTGCCCCGTAAAAATGGGGCACTGCCCCTAAGAACCTGGTCTGCTCTGACTGTGAGGACTCTTTCTTGTGCATTTCTTCTCTCACTGACACCTGCGACTGATAAGGAGGAGCTTCAGTTATTTCTTTAAGAAGTTTCTCAAAACCAGCATCAAAAGCACTCTCAGTTATTAATGGAGCCTCAGCCTTTTCTACTGTTTCTTTTAATTCCTCAGGATGGAATTCAGAAGTGGCTTGCCTGGGCTCCTTTGTACTACCTATTAACTTTGATGCAGAAAGATTCCCTGTATCGCTTTCATATTTTAAGGGGAAGGTTTCAGTTGCTTCCTTCAGTAGTTTTTCTAAGCCAGCACTGAATTCGAGGAACTCTGATTTGGGTTGAATAATTGTTTCCCTCACAATTTCTTCCACTTCCTGAGGTAGGCCTTTGCCATATTGAGCAACAGTGGAACCAAATGAGCTAAGTGTCTGGTCTGATAGAAACATTTGGGCAGCTAAATAAGATCCAAGTTCATGAGTTTTATCAGGAACTACATTGGAGGAATAAAAATCCTTCCTGTCTGGAACTATGGTGTCCATCATAGCCCATGGTGATATCACTCCTGGCGGATTTAGGGGGCTACCTAATGCCTGTACTGCTTCAGGAAATTCTGGGTTCACTTCTCCAGGACGTACTTCCCTTCCAGCTGGATAACTTAACCATACTTCTCTATGCAGCTTCTGTAATGCAGCATTTACATCATTCAACACAGGTCTGGGTGGAAGAACGACTTTCTCTACAGTCTCTGAAATTTCTGTTTGAGAAGGGTGTGCCCTAGCCTGGGGAACAAGATGAGCATCTTGGGGAAAAAGCATATCGTGGGGAGGGTTGGCCACATCCCCAAAAGAACCCTTTCTGGAAAGCTGGGAAGGTGGATCCAATGGATAAGAATCTTCTGCAGCCATCTGAATCAAATTCTCTGTGTTTAGCTGGCACTCACCACTTTCAGCTTTCTTGGGGAGAGCTGTATTTCCAAAAGTTTCATCTCTCTCTGGAAAAGGAGCTAGTATTTCTCTCTTATCAGCTGAAGTATTGTGACTCTGTTCTATCCCTTTTCCAAAAAATCTTCCTTCTTCCGGCTTAGAGTTGGTTCCAGTGATAACGGGCGCCAACTTGGTTTGCAAGGGAGAGGGTGAAGTTCCAGTTGCTTCCTTCAGGAGTTTGTCTAGACTAGCAGTCAAAGAGTTCCGTTTAACCTTTGGAGGAACTACTGTTTTGTCAACATGCTCATTAATGATCTTCTCAGGTCCTTTGACTTCTTCCTCAGTATCAGCAAAATCTGTTTTTTGACGCCATGTCCTATTTTCAGAAACACTTGGCTCAAGCACTTGTTTTCCATGAACTTTTCCACCAGAGGGTTGAATTGCTGGTGTTGAGGCTTCTGAAAGCAGTTTCTGCAAGCTGTCATTAAAAGTGTCTTTGTAGTCTTTAGACAAAACATTGGTTTTTACTATGGATTCTTGAATCTCTTGGTCTGAGTAATCCTTTTCTTCCTTAAACACTGGAGTAACAATCCCTTCCATATTCTTTTCCATGTTTTCCTTTGATGACTCATTTCCTCGCAACTGATGAGTATACTTTCTAAGCAGACTCAAAGGAAATGTGGTTTCATCTGGTAGCACCTGGAGTATGCCCTTTGAATTTAATTTCTCCATTTCCTCTCTTCCCATAACTTTTTTTGGGCTTAGAAGCACCTCTGCTTCATGAGTATTTTTACCTGATAATTTAATGTCACTTAATTCCTTGTGTTTCTGCCTATTAAAAGGTGCAGAATTTTTTTGGCTTGCTGTGGTAATATTCTTGTCATTATTCTTACTGTTTAAATTAGTTTCTAAGTCCCAAAACTTTCTCAAATTCTCAAACTGAGAGGGATTATAGACCTGTTCCACATTGGGTTCATCCATTCTTTCTTTTAGGGACATAACTTTAAAGTTGGCATTTGATTCACGAACTAGAGGTCTGTCTTTCTCCAAAGGAACATGTCGTTCACTCCCAACATTTGAGGGACGTTGCAGTGCTGGTAAAGTAAGGTTTCTTCTAGAAGGCAAACTGTCTGCCATTGGTGATCTTTTTATAGGCTCATTTTTCTTATTCTGAAACAGAGACACTTTATCTGATTCCTCAGCTGAAAGATAGTTTCTGGATGGATCTGATATTTGTGGCTTGGTCTCTTTAGATTTATTTGAGGAATAAGAATTGGAGAGCTGGGATGCTTGATCATCCTCATCTAGGACCACTCGTTTGGGAATGACCTGATTATATTCACTCTGGTCTGTAGATAAACTGTCCATAGATGATACACCCTGTGACTTCTGCACAGGCTGATATGCTTTAGCAGAAGGTTGTTCCTGGCTACATGAAGATGTGGGTTCTTTATGAGTTATCTTAGCAGCAGCTTTCTCTCCTTCCCAAAAGGATATTCTGTCACTCACTCTTTTGTATTTCTCTCTCTGCACTTGGTTCTTGGGAACCTCATCAGCTTCTTGCTGGAAATGGACCTCAGGCTTCTTCCAAGGAGAGCCGTTGTTGGCAATCCCAGGTGTTGAGTTAATATTCTCTGGCTCTAAGGAAGCTTTCAGGATATAGGTATTTCCTCCTTTGCTCTTTCTCTCTGCTTTCATGTTATCTTTCAAACCTGGTTCTTTGACAATTGTTGAAGAGTCAAAATTCACTTCTGAGTGTCCTCTATTTTCTTCATGAGCATGAAACTTGGGTTCTTCTTCACCCAAGTTGCCAATATTATTAGTGTTGCATGGAACTTGGTTTTCTGCATCAGATTCCTTGAGAATATTGTAGGAATAGTTCCTTTTTGGAGGAGATACCCCGTTCCCTTTTCCTATGCTTTTTGAATCTTGGCTATAGTCCATATTTTTGCTCCTTTGACTTGGGGTGCCATAGCTTTCAAATGGCAATATACATGGGCCTTCCTTTGGGGCACCTTGTTGGGACAAATTCATGAATTTGGATTTGATGTTCACATTAGCATCTTGGCAACTTTCAGAAACCAGCATATCTCCCTCTACTTGGAATGTTGAATCAGATCTCACAGGCTTCGATTCAATTTTGCTGGATGATAGGTTCTTCAAGCCATTTTCTTTTAAAGTAGTGTCATCTGTCACCAAGTCAATAGCAACCTGTGATTTTGAGTCTGTTTTTTCTTTGGACTCTATTCCTCGGGGATGTTGGAGGAATGACTTATTGTCATCTGAATAAGAACTTCGGTTAAACCAGTCTAGAACTTTAAATATGGAATCATCAGTTGACTTCTGTATCTCAGTGGCATATGGACTAGAACGTGAAGATATCTTAGCTTTTAGAGCCGGGACAGGCTTACCTTGCTGATGGTCTCTAGAACTGCCACCTGGCACCTGAGACGGCTCAGGCTCAACACAATGAGACAGTTCATCTGCAACATAGAAATACTTTTCTAAATAAGAAAAGAGCATGCTTAAAGAACGGTTAATCATTCACATCATCTTTATAAAAGCACTTTGTATTTGCACTTTCTATACCACTAGCTGTTTATAACAGCATTTTTCAGGGGTTAAAAATGTAAGTTGTCCTAATTAAGGTATTCTACCAAAGGTGCCCTATGATAGTAAAGGAAAGGAATTGTAGAAACCAGGAAGTACAGGGTACGGACCTAACTGAAAAATTTATTTGAAGTTCCTGGTTTATTTTAAAAATACATGTTAATTTTGCATTCTGTGTCATGTTACATTTTATTTTATTATTATTTATTGAGATGGAGTCTTACTCTGCTGCCTAGGCCAGACTGCAGTGGCAGGATCTCGGCTCACTGCAACCTCCTCCTCCCAGGTTCAAGCGATTCTTCTGCCTCAGCCTCCCAAATAACTGGGATTACCGACACGCACCACCAGTCC
This sequence comes from Macaca mulatta, assembly GCF_049350105.2. Classification (NCBI taxonomy): domain Eukaryota; kingdom Metazoa; phylum Chordata; class Mammalia; order Primates; family Cercopithecidae; genus Macaca; species Macaca mulatta. The sequence continues at coordinate 86,323,804 of NC_133419.1, forward strand.
CAGCTAATTTTTGTATTTTTAGTAGAGACAGGGTTTCACCATATTGGCCAGGTTGGTCTCGAACTCCTGACCTCGTGATCCGCCCACCTCAGCCTCCCAAAGTGCTGGGATTACAGTCGTGAGCCACCACACTCAGCTCCATGTTACATTTTAAATGTTAATTTTCTCTTACTCTTAAATCTTTGTATAAAACTAACACTCCAGGAAGATACGCCATGCTGATTTTATGACTTCACCCATCCCCTGGCACGTATCATAAACCCTGGAGGAGGCCTAAATTCAGGTTTGAGAAGCACAGACTTAAGTGATTTCAGGAGTTAGAAAAAGAACTTTTAAATAAGACTAAACAAGGAATTTTATCCACAATATTTAAATGGGACAATGAGGATATTTCCATTCCTGGGCCTTATTCCTGATGTATTGAATGAGAAGAATTTCTGGAGATTGGGCACAGTAATCTTTACTAACAGCTATTCTAGTGACTGTTTTGCATACTGGAGTTTAAGAACTGTGTTTTCAAACCAACAAAGATCAAAAAGACAAAGAAGGGCATTACATAATGGTAAAGGAATCAACGCAACAAGGAGTGCTAACTATCCTAAATATATATGCATCCAATACAGGAGCACCCAGATTCATAAAGCAAGTTCTTAGAGACCTACAAAGAGACTTAGACTCCCACACAATAATAGTGGGAGACTTTAACACCCCACTGTGATACAGAAAATTAACAAGGATATTCAGGATTTGAACTAAGCTCTGGACCAAGTGGACCTAATAGACATCTACAGAACTCTCCACCCCAAATCAACAGAATACACATTCTTCTCAGCACCACATCACACTTATTCTAAAATTGACCACATAATTGGAAGTAAAACAGTCCTCAGCAAATGCAAAAGAATGGAAATCATAACAAATAGTCTCTCAGGCCACAGCGCAATCAAATTAGAACTCAGGATTAAGAAACTCACTCTAAACAGCACAACTAAATGGAGACTGAACAACTTGCTCCTGAATGACTAATGGGTAAACAACGAAATGAAGGCAGAAATAAATAAGTTCTTTGAAACCAATGAGAATAAAGACACAGCATTCCTGAATCTCTGGGACACAGCTAACGCAGTGTTTAGAGGGAAATTTATAGCACTAAATGCCCACAGGAGAAAGCGGGAAAGATCTAAAATCGACACCCTAACATCACAATTAGAATAACTGGAAAAGCAAGAGCAAACAAATTCAAAAGCTAGCAGAAGACAAGAAATAACTAAAATCAGAACAGAACTGAAGAGACAAGAAAAACCCCTCAAAAAATCAATGAATCCAGGAGCAGGTTCAGGTTTTTTGAAAAGATCGACAAAATAGATAGACCATTAGCCAGACTAACAAGAAAAGAGAGAAGAATCAAATAGACACAACAAAAAATGATAAAGGGGATATCACCACTGGTCCCACAGAAATACAAACCACCATCAGAGAATACTATAAACACCTCTATGCAAATAAACTAGAAAATCTAGAAGAAATGGATAAATTCCTGGGCACGCACACCCTCCCAAGACTAAACCAGGAAGACATTGAATCCATGAATAGACCAATAACAAGTTCAGAAATAGATGCAGCAATTAACAGCCTACCAACCAACAAAAGCCCAGGACCAGATGGATTCACAGCCGAATTCTACCAGAGGTATAAAGAGAAACTGGTACCATTCCTTCCGAAACTATCCCAAAAAATAGAAAAAGAGGGACTCCTCCCTAATTCATTTTGTGACGCCAACATCAACCTGATACCAAAACCTAGTAGGAACAACACAAAAAAAGAAAATTTCAGACCAATATCCCTGACGAACATCAATGCAAAAATTCTCAATAAAATACTGGAAAACTGAATCCAGCAGCACATCAAAAAGCTTATCCACCATGATCAAGTGGGCTTCATCTCTGGGATGCAAGGCTGGTTCAACATACACAAATCAATAAATGTAATCCAGCATATAAACAGAACCAAAGACAAAAACCACATGATTATCTCAATAGATGCAGAAAAGGCCTTCGAAAAAATTCAACAGCAGTTCTTGCTAAAAACTCCCAATAAACTAGGTATCAGTGGAATGTATCTCAAAATAATAAAAGCTATTTATGACAAACCCATAGCCAATATCACACTGAATGGGCAAAAGCTGGAAGCATTCTCTTTGAAAGCCGGCACAAGACAAGGATGTCCTATCTCACCACTCCTATTCAACATAGTATTGGGAGTTCTGGCCAGGACAGTCAGGCAAGAGAAAGAAATAAATGGTATTCAAAGAGGAAGAGAGGATGTCAAATTGTCTCTTTTTGCAGATGACATGATTGTATATTTAGAAAACCTCATTGTCTCAGCCCAAAATCTCCTTAAGCTGATAAGCAACTTCAGCAAAGTCTCAGGATACCAAATCAATGTGCACAAAACACAAGCATTCCTATATACCAATAATAGAGAGCCAAATCGTGAGTGAACTCCCATTCACAATTGCTACAAAGAGAATAAAATACTTAAGAATACAATTTACAAGGGATGTGAAGGAGCTCTTCAAGAAGAACTACAAACCACTGCTCAAGTTATTAAGAGAGGACACAAACAAATGGAAAAACATTCCATGCCCATGGATAGGAAGAATCAATATCATGAAAATGGCCATACTGCCCAAAGAAATTTATAGATTCAATGCTATCCCCATCAAGTTACCACTGACTTTCATCACAGAATTAGGAAAAACTTTAAATTTCATATGGAACCAAAAAAGAGGTTGCATAGCCAACACATTCCTAAGCAAAAAGAACAAAGCTGGAGGCATCATGCTACCTGACTTCAAACAATACTACAAGGCTACTATAACCAAAACAGCATGGTACTGGTACCAAAACAGAGATATAGACCAATGGGACAGAAAAGAGGTCTCAGAAATAATGCCACACATCTGCAACCATCTGACCTTTGACAAACCTGACAAAAACAAGCAATGGGGGAAAGGATTCCCTATTTAATAAATGGTGTTGGGAAAACTGGCTAGCCATATGCAGAAAACTGAAACTGGATCCCTTCCTTACACCTTATACAAAAATTAACTCAAGATGGATTAAAGACTTAAACATAAGGCCTAAAACCATAAAAACCCTAGAAGAAAACCTAGGCAGTACCACTTAGGATATAGGCATAGGCAAAGACTTCATGACTAAAACACCAAAAGCAATGGCAACAAAAGTCAAAACTGACAAACAGGATCTAATTAAATTAAAGCGCTTCTGCACAGCAAAAGAAACTATCATCAGAGTGAACAGGCAACCTACAGAATGGCAGAAAATTTTTGCAATCTATCCATCTGACAAAGGGCTAATATCAGAATCTACAAGGAACTTAAACAAATTTACAAGAAAAAAAACAACCCCATCGAAAAGTAGGCGAAGGATATGAACAGACACTTCTCAAAAGAAGACATTTATGTGGCCAACAAAGATGATAAAAAGCTCATTATCACTGATCATTACAGAAATGCAAATCAAAACCACAATAAGATACCATCTCACGCCAGTTAGAATGGCAATCATTAAAAAGTCAGAAAACAACCGATGCTGGAGAGGATGTGGAGAAATAGGAACGCTTTTACATTGTTGGTGGGAGTGTAAATTAGTTCAACCATTGTGGAAGACAGTGTGGTGATTCCTCAAGGATCTAGAACCAGAAATACCATTTGACCAAGCAATCCCATTACTAGGTATATACCTAAAGTCTTATAAATCATTCACCTATAAAGACACATGCACATGTTTGTTTACTGCAGCACTGTTCACAATAGTAGAGACTTGGAACCAACCCAAATGTCTATCAATGTTAGACTGGAAAAAGAAAATGTGGTACATATACAGCATGGAATACTATGCCGCCACAAAAAAGGATGAGTTCATGTCCTTTGCAGGGACATGGATGAAGCTGGAAACCATCATTCTCAGCAAACTATCACAAGATCAGAAAACCAAACACCACATGTTCTCACTCATAAGTGGGAGTTCAACAATGAGAACACACGGACACAAGGAGGGAAACATCACACACCAGGGCCTGTTGGGATGTGGGGGGGTAGGGGAGGGACTGCATTAGGAGAAATACCTAATGTAGGTGATGGGTTGATGGGTGCAGCAAACCACCATGGCACGTGTATACCTTGTAACAAACCTGCACGTTCTTCACATGTATCCCAGAACTTAAAGTATATTTTTAAAAAACTTAAAAAAAAAAAACAAATTTGATTGTTGCTATTGTGAATTATCCTGACTATAAAGAAACTATCATAGGGTCGGATGCAGGCTTATTAAAGACGGCAGAGAGTACACAGCATGGCTTTTTCTATTGTTTCTGTTTTTCTAAAAAAACATAAGAAATTATGATCAGAAAACATTATGATTACTTCATGATCATATAGGTGTAAAAGTAGTTTGAGTCATCCCCTGAGAGTGGTAAGACCTTCAAGACAAGGCTAGTTAGCAGGGAAAAGCAGTACCCTCTTTGCCTCTCAACTCATACCAGCTGAAAGAGAAAGTGCCCTCAGAGCTTTTAAAGCCTAAGAACAAATGGCTGGAGGCCCGAGCAGGCCAAAGTCTGACACTTTTGCATAGTAAGGCCTCAAAGTCTAGTTTCCCATCCTTTGACACTAAGAGAGTGAAGGTTCTCTTGAGATTACAAAAGAAACCAAAGTTTGCTAAAATTGTAATTACTAAATTTGCATTAGGTGAGTAATAATATATTTACCCTGTACCAAGGTACTAGCTAATGACAGTAATTCTTTCTTACTCTATTCCACCTTGATTTAACTAAAAACATTGTCATTTGTTTAAATAACTGATATGGTTATATATATATTAGGGTAAAGCATAATGGGCCAGAAACTGTGCTATCCTGGTTACTTTTAGTTATTGGTGATTGAGAAATAAACAAGAGGCATAAACATTTCCAGTGGCATCTGTCTGAACTGTAGATGGAATGCCTAGAAGGTTAAATTGGGCTTCTACAGGACTAGTTGGCCTGGGCATTCCAAGCCCACCAAGTTTTTATAATCTAGTAGTGACAACTCTCTTACCAGCAGGGCTTCTGGGTAATACAGATTCAAGTCTTGTTAATTCTGATGATTTATCTTTGTGTTCATTGATGGTTGGTGAATTCTCCATGGACTGTGGTCTTGCAGCTAAAACTTCTGAATGAGAAGGGAGCCCATTAATTGGAAGAGAACCAGAAGTCACTGGCTGATGTGTTTCACTTTTTGATACATTTGGGCTTGAGGCTGACTGATGAAAAAGCAAAGACCTTCCGTATTGAGAAGGCTTAGGGTCACTCTGAAACTCTTCTGTGTCCCCTGCATCTTCTGTTCCATTTTTCAACCTGTCAGATTCTAAAACACTAAATTCTCCTACTTCCCGGCCATGGATTAGCCCAGGACTCTGTGGAAGCTCATCCTTCACTGCAGAGAATCTCACATGCTTTAATGGCTCCAGGGAGTTTGGGGAAGAGCTGTCTTCTAAAGAATGCTCCTTCTCAGAAATTCTCTCATGGATGGTTAGGCCAGGTGACACAATTTTGCTTTTGGGTTCAAAGCTGTGATTATAACGAAGGGTTTCTGAGTCTGTGCTACTGGAACTGGAGTTGCGCTTGAGGATTCCTCTCGGAGCCCCTCTCGCTTTCAGGGAGTCTGTCCTTTGTCTAGGAAAAGACTGGTTATCATCTTTGTTTAAATCAGTTGATTTGTAGATCATCTTCCTGGCTTTGGGGATTGGAGCCTTGATTTGGGACCCATTTGAAAGGCCTGGCACAGTCTGCTTTGATTTCTCTAACTTTTGGATTGAAGTATCTGTGACAGTTGACTTTTCTTTTGACTCTGACAATTCATCTGAAAATTAAAACACAGTAAGTGATATATCATATGGAGAGTAATACATAATTTAAAATACCTGTCATAAACTTAACCTACACTTAGTAAAACTATTAAAATATTAAAGACAGTAAAGTAGGTAGCATAAGTAGAGGCCTAATGTGAAAAGCCTTTAAAAATTCATGTATTGGAGCACAGAGGACTTTTAAGGCACTGAAACTACTCTATGATACTACAATGGTGGCCACACACTATTACACATTTGTCAAAACCCACAGAATGTACAATGCTAAGAGTGAACGCCGATGTAAATGATGTACTTTGGGTAACAGTGATGTCTCAGTGTGGTTCATCAGTTGTAACAAATGTACCATTCTCATGGGGAATGTTGATAATGAGGGAGGTTATGCCTGTGTAGGGAGAGGGTGTATATGGAAAATGTCTGTATCTTTTGCTCAATATTGTGAACCTAAAACTGCTCTAAAAAATAACGTCTATTCGAAAAATCATGTATAAACTTCATTGCACTGTACATTTAAGATTACTGTGCTTTATACAGTTTGTGATATTTTACACCCAATACAGAAAGTTTTTTGGGGAATGAAAAGAAAATTTCTCCAAAGAGGCTTAAAGAAAAACATAGAAGTCACTTAAATTCACCTGCAGAAATCAGAAAAGAAAAGGAAATTCAATTAAAATAAAAATAAAACCCCATTACCTAAAACAAAATTTATTTTTGTCAAAAAGTTAAAAACAGGCCAAGCACAGTGGCTCACACCTGTAATCCCAGCACATTGGGAAGCCAAGATGGGTGGATCACTTGAGTCCAGGAGTTTGAGACCAGCCTGGCCAAAAGGGTGAAACCTCATCTCTACTAAAAATACAAAAATTAGGCAGGCATGATAGTGCAAGCCTGTAGTCCCAGCTACTCAGGAGGCTGAGGCACAAGAAGCCCTTGAACCTGGGAGGCAGAGGTTGCAGTGAGCAGAGATTGCACCACTGCACTCCAGCCTGGGCAACAGAGTAGGACTCCATTGCCCAAAAAAAAAAAAAAAAAAAAAGTTACAAATAAACATCTAACATGTTCCAGTGATTTTTTTTTCTACAAAATATTTTATGTAATACAAAACGTGCCCAATGGAAAGTATATTAATATTCAAACATGCTAGTTGAAAACCCCAGCTCCACTGTTCGTTAATTCTCTACCCCTAACCACTCTTTAATGCTTGTGGAATCTTCTTCAAGTTGCTTTTGAGGAGATTTGAAATGTTTAGCATTTCCTCTTAATGGTATGCAAAAATGATAATATTCCATAGCAGGCTGACTTACATCAATTAAGCCACAAACATGATCAAACGCTGGTGGGCTGCTGGGCTGAGAATTACAGATTAGAGGATCATAACATTGTCAACAGGCTTTTTCTTCTTGAGGCAAGCCCTTTTAAAAGAACTTTGTGGGCACACAGTAGGCATCCAATAAATACTGTTAAGTGGAAGACTGAATGTCTTGGGTCAAAAAATCTCCCAATTTACTGATGAGGGAATCCAAGACACGATGGAGGTCACATAACAAGTCGCAGTTCTGAGACTGGAATGTGTGAGCTATCAGTTTCTAAAATTTCTGCTTCCTCTCCCTCAGGAAGGAAACCAACAAGCATAGTAAAATAAGAAAACCATCAGGACTTTTCACTTTCTCTTGGAAGTTATTTGAGTGAAAGGAACTCTGAGAATTTCCCTTTGTCCACAGATAACAAAGATAAAAATATCAAGTTCATAAAAATATTTACCCTCTTTTGAAGTCTGAAAGAAACCAGTTCTTCCATTTTTTGACTGTTCATTTTTAGTTTGTTGTGACGAGTGACCTTCTGGCAACTTGGAGCTATTAAATGGATTCTTCCTCTGCGGGGGACAAATATTATTTATTAAACTTATTTTAAATGTCATGACAGCAACTCAGTGTTGGCAAATGCCTATTATCTTCAATTTTGATAGTTTTATCCCATAAACTCCATTATTTGGCATGTTTGAAAAACAGTTGTCCTGATTAATCTGCTTAGCACAGAATTACCATATATGCCATATAAAAATTATATAAAATATATGCAAACCCAGAGTCCTACAAAGTGAGCTCAGAATCAGGCACTTAAATCAAAATCCCACATTTTACAGGTGAAAAAACTTGGCCCTGGATATAGCAAAGACCAGATCAAGGTCAAAGGAAACTTGGGTCTGTAATCAGGTCAGAGTCCCACCAGTGCTTCTTCTACCATGCCAGACTCTCAGTCTGCTAGATCACAGCTGTACAAAATACAACTGTAATTGACCTTTCCTAAAGATTTCGAAGACATTTTAGGTATCTTGAAGTGCTTCACAGTCATTATTATTATCATCAATTCTAATGATAAAAATGGTATCAATAGAGGTTTTAAAAATTAATATAGGACTCAATAGCAATGTTTACTGTCTACAGTTTAATAAATTAGCAATTCTCTCCCAGAAGCAGCTCTCTAACAGAGATTTAAGAAGCTATGCATAGGAATATAGGAATAAGGACTGACATGGAACTAACAAGCCTTATTCCAAATGCTAAAAAGCAGCAGCAGCACCAAATAGCTTCAGACTTTTTACCCTTTAGGGCAAGAAATCTGGGTCTTCAGCAATGCAGTGACCAATCCACTTTTTCCACCACGAGAGTGACTTCTTAAACTAAATAGTAAAAATTACCTGTGTTTGGTACCAAAAAACTGTTCTACAAAATTCTCTTTGTGGTGCTTTGACACAATGAGGAAAAATGGCATTCCTAACAAATACGAGATTTTCAAAATCTGGGCTCAATCTACCTTCTCTGGAGACACATTTGGTTTCTTTGTGTTTTCCTGGGACATATCAATCACAGTGGAAGCTGGATTTACCACACTGGAACTGTAAAAGAAACAATAATTCAAAGAATAAAACCTCACCTTTTGAGGAATCATAAATTATGCCTCTGAAGAGGAAAGCTATCAGCAGGCTAGGAGAAGAAGCTGGTGCGGAGGAAGAAGAAGGATTCTCTAGAGAATGATTCCCTATCCCAGGGACAGGACAGCGCCAGAGTGAGGGTAAGGCAAGAGTGAGTGGAGACAAGTGAGGTGGGCAGGCTCCCTCCAGAACCACCACGCCCTTGGCTATTGAGAAGGGCAAAAGAGGGTCATGGAGGCCCTGGCTGTGGAGAGGAACTTCCTGCTCCAGTGGCCTTGCCTCAGGCAAGGGAGGTGAAGTCGCTATTGGCTGAAGCCTTCGTGTCCTGTTACCACCACCAGTTCTCTCAGTGCCATCACAGAGTCAGGAGCTGGGAAAATACCTTAGTTTGTGGAAGTTGGGGGAAGATTCCTGCTTTTCCCCACGAAGCAAGGAACCAAAGTCCTGGAGAGGAGAGGAGCAATTTGCCCCCAAGGCCACAGAACCTCAACCAAGATTATTGTCACTAAAACCATGGGCTAGATGTTCCTGCAGCCTCATTTCTTTTCTTTATCTCTGTACTTCAATTGCTATTTTTACACAATTACTCCCAAGGAACGGTTGAGCTCTTGAGGAAGTCATTCTTCCTTTCATTACTCTCCTCATTGTTCCAGAAAGGGATTATAGCAGATGAGCAGAAGGATATAAAATACAACCTGATTACATAGAGGCAAGAAAGGGGGAAATAGAGGATGGGAGGGAAAGGGGAGGGAACAGAATAGGAATGTATAATGGACCCAGAATTAAGGCTAATAGACACATTACAGGAGTCCTTCATTCCTGTAACAGGTGTGCACAAACTTGAATCAAGCTATCTAGCAACAGAAGTGAAAAAAGAAACCTAGTCACTGATATAATTCGGTCTCTGTACAATAAAAACAACCAATAGCTCAGAATCAGAAAGCAATTTCTCTTGAGTGTCATTTTTAGAAGCCAGTGGGTGATATGAGGAACAACGTCCCTATCGCCGATGCTATGCTCAGTTTCTCAGAGTGTTCTGCATAATCTTCCTTAGTAAATAAAGCAGTCACATAATCAGAAGACCTGAGCCAAGTGCTGATGGTTGGGGGTCTCTACGGCACACCCATCTTTTCCCACCATCTTTCTCCATTCCCCTTCCCACTCACCAAGCCCAAAGGATAAGCAGAGTGTCTATATCCTTCTCCCTCTGCTCCCTGGAATTCCAGTTCCTGTGCCTCCAGGCCACCAGCCTCAACAGCCCATATTGCATATCATGTAGTCCCTACCTCCTAGAGATGAGGTCTCTCCCTTATTGAGCTGTATCTAGCTATGCATTTCATGTCTACTATGTAACCTCTTCTGTGTATACATATCTTACCTCGCATAGTAAAGTGGGAGATCCCTCAAGAGTATCTCAAACATCTTTCTATCCCCTGCAGTGCCTTGCACAGTGCCTGGTACATAACTGGTGAATGGCTAAATAAATGAGGGCCAACTGAGCCAGTGCCAGGAGAAGCAGCCACAGATAGTAGGCAGGAGGCTGGCTTTTTTTTTTTTTTAATCCACATTATTTGCCAAACTATAATGAGGCAGATTATTTAGGTATTAAACAAAATGCCTGTTTCTGCTATTCAGAAAGAAAAAGAGAGGAAGAAACGAAACAGTCAGAACACATGGTCAGACACTAAAATACTAGAAACACACAGGATATATTGGGTTACCTTGTGGTTGGGATAGGGACAAATTGGGATGAGGGTGGGATACTCAGTTAAAGTTTACAGTCTGCTTAATAGGAAAAAATTAAAACAAGAGTCTTATTGCCTCAAATTTTGTCTGAAAATGCAGCTACTTCCTAGTAGCTTTGTTTCTCTCAAGGGATACTATGTTTTGCTTGTCTGTCTTTTATTGGGCAATCAGTACCGCAACCATCTTATTCTCAATTGATCTTTGCATCATCTCTCTGAGTTATCTATCATTCTCTCCATCTCACTTATGAAAAAACTGAGGTTCACAGAGGTTAAGTAACCTGCTTGATGTCACAAAATTGGGAAAAGAGCTGGGGATTTGAACTCAGGTGTGTCTGACTCCAAAGACAATCATGGTAATGGTTAGGCTATACTGCCTCTGGTTTCTTGCATTAAAGCAGTGGTTTGTGGCAACAGGACTGGAGACAAGTCTGGGTGATTCTTCCCTCCTGGGGACTCCCACATCTGTTTCTTCTTTTCTACCTCTACTGACACCTCCTTTATTTGTGTCAACCCTATTGGCCTGACATCTAGCTTCCTGACTCCCAAGTTCCACTCTCCTAAACCATTCTACATTCTACCACTATGCTGGGATGGTCCAAAATGCAACTTTGATGGTGTCTTTCTTCTGTTCCTTACCTTTGCAGGATCCTCAAGACCTGTGGAATGAAGTCTGAACTCCTCGGCAAGGTACTGGAGACCATCCACCATCTGCCCCAATATACTTTTCTATTCTTCCTTTCTGTTGACCCTTCATGCCAAACAAAATGGTCAATCTACTTACTGCCTCAGAAACTCACCTGACTCAGCTATTTCCACTTAACCTATTCCCCAGTCCCTCCCTGTGTTTTCTTTTTGCTTTCTTTGTCTACCCAAATCATCCCTATACTCTTCATGTGCAGTCCAAATCTTACCTTTTGTATCAACCAGGCTAGGAGTACGTCTCTCTTGCCTCAATTATTGCGGCACATTTTATTGGTACTTTGAATTAGGAATTTCCTTTCTTCCTGGCACTATTTGCTATCATGTGGTCAGATTTTCATAAATAGTTGCATTATTTTTCCTAAGAGAATACAGAATAGAGCCAGATACTGTGTCTTCTGTTTCTTAGAATTCCTCTCAGAGGGTAGTAGACTGTGTCCTGAATATAAAAGATACTCAATACATTCCACATGATAAGATTTTTAAACTATGAAGCAAGCCAAATTCCACACCCTCTGTTCTGTAACTTTCTTCCCTCAGGCACTCTTCAAAAAAGGATCTGCAACATTAAAAGCAGCACTAAGACAGAATTAGTTTACTTTGTTAAGGGTGCCCCTCCTAAAAGCATCTTCATTCTAATACAAGTCTTTGAAATCTTAACTAAAAAGAATAAATAACATCAGGTACTGTGGAAGGGCCACTGGGGGAAGAAGTTTTACAGCTGTCTTAAAATTATACCACACAGGCAGCTGCCTGCTATATCCAGCCACAAAGTGCTTCTATGCACGTGCAGTCATTTAAAAAAAATTTTTTAACCTTCACCAGTCATTCTCTCTAAAACAGTTAAAAATAATAGCAGATATGCCTTTTTCTGAGGTTTTCTTTTTTAGCTCAAATGTTGTTTATAGAACCAGAAACAAATTTTACAAGTGTTGGTGACTTGTTTTTCGTTGTTTTGATCTCTCCCTTTGTACTGTGAGTTCCTTGAGGGCTCAAGCTGTGTCTCATCCCCAGCACCCAGAACTGTGCTGGATGTGTTGGCACTTAATGAAGCATGAACAAATGAGCAAACAAATGAAGAGACGGCTCAGGGATGGAATGAGGGAAGCAAATTAGAAAATATCTTATGTGAAGCCCTTCAAGTCAGTATTTCTTTAAGTAAAATATTACTTGTGAGTATACATAGTTCTCCAGTGTTCCCACAGTTCAGGCTACAGAGTTACTGAACGCAGATATAAAAGTATGAGGCATTTTTATGTCACAGTGAAACTATTCCTACTACAACTGATATGAGTAAATCTGAGATCTTATAGGATTAAGAAGAATTATTTTAAGAGCTCAATATAAATGACTTTGTAGGCCAGGCCTCCAAGAAATGAAATCTTCACATTACTAGATTTGCTATCAATCCCAGGAAAAAACATCAGATGCATTATCTCAGATTGGCTCATCTCTACCCTGCCTTTGGGAGCAAGCTAGGTACCTTACACTCGTCTTAATACTAGGGGTAAACGCAATAGCTAATCCTTCTGGGAGAGGGAAATTAATATCTACTAAAGACTTTCAGGAAAAAGAGCATTGTGTGGGAAAACTAAGAGCTAAAGATGTGTCTGTAATTGATCGGTTCTTTTCAACAGAGGGTAAGAAGGAGACTGGTGTCAGAAGCATCCCTGAGGCACAGGCAATGAAGCACAAAGACTTACCAAATAGTGTTTTAATTCTACCAAAAACAAAGTTAGGTGTAAATGCACAGTTTTGCTTGCAAAGAAATTTATCATTTTCTTGCCATTTTACAGGTAAGTGCCCAGAAGAAAGCCTGTCAATGCCATGGACTGAAATACCACTGTGAAGGGTTTATCTTGTTCTCCCTGAACTCATTTGGGAGACATTCTCTAGAGATGTTTGATTACTAGACATTACAAACCTGTGCAGCAGCCAAGCCCCCTTACAAGCCAAGGAGGGGGCGTGGCCACACAGAGTTTTATAGGTTACCTCCTGCTGTCTAGTTCTCCATCTTGAATGCTCTTCTGTCACAGCTATGCAAATCTGAGAGGGCCCTCAAATTCTCCTCTATTTTTCTATAATCGCCAGGGCTCATGGGGACACTTCTGAAGTGAGAGCTTCTTAGTAAAACCAGAACAGGCCTACTTTGATAGTCAGGAAACATTATACCTCATTTATGTACAGGGTTCTGACCTTCATGGGATGAGTCTTCATTCTGTACTCCCCACCTAGGCTCAGCCATGTCCTGTGGATTACTGTGTACATATTCAACAGTTATTTTCTGTTGTTGGGGGCGCACAATGTGCTATCAGCATATGGTTCATGGACCAGTGCCCATCCATGAACTGTTTGTCGCTGGTTCATAATGAGATAAGTACAGAAATGGAGGCTATGTGCTGAAGAACTATTTATAGCAAACATGATCAATGGGCTTATCTTTGCATGCCACTGTTGTTTTCTGTATTTCATTTTTCTAGTATTCATTCTCATTATATTTTACAAAAGATATCAATCTGTGATGATTAGAAATAAAAACTTTAAAATGAAACAAAACTAGTCCTTTACTACAAAGGGTTTATGAAGTGCTGGTCCAACCAACAATGCCCACCTGAAAAGTCTGTAACCAGAACTAGAAATATGAGCATTCAGGGTTTTCCTTTTGCTACTCCAGAGCAAGCCTTATTTTCTTCTCCTCTGCTCATAAACCTCTCTGCTTCCTTGTGCTCCAGGTGCAAACAAAGGTGAGTTCAGAAAGAATGCAGGCAGCTGCCAATGCTTGACTACATGCTGGGTACCCACAGTGTTTTACTTCTTCATGTGTGAAGTAAAATTCTGTGACCCCACAGAATTGTGCCCACAACAGAAAGAAAGATGTTGCAACAGAGCATATTAGCAAAACTCCAGAAACTACAATAACCAGCCTATTACCTTACACTCCCCAACTTCTGACTCCTGGCTAAGAAAATATTGACAGGTACTGAGTCATTCTATTAAAGTTCACTTAGTCTAAAAGTACAGGCCCCAAAATACACTTAACACACCCAGTTCACAAAGGTTAAAGTATAGGTAAGAAACATTGCAGGAACTTGATACTGAGTAAGGTAGTAGTTTCTAATATTGAAAGAAGGAAGTAAAAAATAGCTCATTCTAACTTTCTGGATAATTACCACCCATGGCATGTGTTACAGGATTGGCCTTTAATGAGCAAAGCATCCGGAATACGTCTAACATCTTTATTCTTGCCTTCTCAACCATACATCATCCATGTAATAATAACAATTTTCATGCCACGGGAAAATGGCCAATTTTCTTTCTTCCTGAGAAATGCTGAGTGATTCCCATGCCCTGTGTCATTTAATCTCACTATATCCTGGTGAGGCAATTCTGTTCTGATTTATAGATGAGACCTGAAAGACTTGCCTGAAGTCACACAAGGAATGCAGAAAATAATGGAGATGCTAATCTTGAATGCTATGTTACTAGCCTCAAGTTGAGGAAGAGTGGGAAAATACCCACCAGCCTCATGGTTCATGAAGAAAAAGTTAGGCTATGAAGGCAATGGCACCTCTGTCCCTCAGGCCCATTAAGATAGAATAAGTTCCTAGAAAAAGATGGAAAGTCTGACCCAGATAAAATGGGGCAATGAGCTATTTGTCTCTGATGCTCCCAAATCATCTCCTTTCCCCTTCTGTGGCACCTGCTCCCTCCTCCCTCAGTCAGTCAGTGCTCTAGTGCTCCCCAGTCCCCATCAAAGCCAACTCTTAAGAGCGCCTCTCAGCTTCTTGGTGGTAAATATAAATAGCTATGTTCTCTCTCTTTGGGTTTCTTTAACATGGTAATATGTTAGGTCTCATATTTCTTTATGAAGGAAGGCCTTCATTCCATTAGAGAGACTATAGGCAGGTGGCAAGTGGGGAGTCACCCAGGGGAACAGAATAGTGTGTCCTTCACACTCTTTCCTGGGCTTCCTGAAATATCTTGCATGTAGGCAAGAGCTCATGCTTCCATTTCTTGAGCACTTATTACATGCTAATGGCCTGCACTGGGAATTCTATATTCACTAGCTAATTAAATTCTCAGTAATTCTTCTAGAAAACTATTAATATTATTACTCCCATTTTAAAGCTGAGGAAATAAAAGTCCAAGGAGTTAAGTCAGTACTACTGCAAGGTCACATTATCAATTAGTGACTACTATTAAGGTGTTTTATCCCCAGCCAAGATGGCCTCTACAGATACAAAAGAAAATTACAAATAGTCCCAGAGGGGAAAGAGTGCAGCCTGCCATTCATGGGAAACAAAATGATCCCCTTTCCAAATGGGAAATAGATAAATAAAGGGTACCCTTAGAGTACCCACAGAGTCGGTATTCCATTATCCACGTGACATATCTTTACTAATATTTGACTTTAAAATTCCTATTGGTACTTATATCATATACCCTCCCTGACACCTATAAACTATGCTAGAAATATCCCCATTCTCGGGTGCTTCAGCCTTGGACCCTGATTCAGTGACATCCCACCAGTAAATTCATCAACTTCATCCCAGTTAGAGACTCTGAATTGAACTAACTTAATTGAGGAGCTACAGATAAAAGGCAACTGCCCCTTTCACTAAAGGGTAACAACTATGCCCTCAAGGAACAGACACCAATGAGAATATCCTTAAATACCTAAAAACAAATCATTATGGCTCAAAAGGTTTATAGCAAAGTAATCCCACAATTGGCTGCATCTCAGCAAGGATGTACAAATGTACATTTTGATTAGTCAGATAACAACATGCAGAGAAAACACCAAAAAACCCCAGGAATATAATATTGAAGATAATCTATATCCTTAAGAGGCATTTACTGAGTATCTATCATGCCAGGGATTCTACATACCTTATCACTAATTCTTACCATAGCTTTTCAGGTATACATTATTGTTCCTAGCCATAGTTAACAGTATAGACTCAGAAAGGTTAAATGTCTTGCCCATAGTCAAATGGCTAATAAACAGCAGATTCAGGAATTGAATTCACATCTGTCTGGTTCTTGTGCTTGAGCTTCTTCCATTGCACTAGGCTGTTACAATCTGATCATAATTTATCTTTTCCCTGAAATGACGTATTCCCCAAAGTCATTTTGAAGTACCTCTTCATTCTACTCTAAGTAGAAATCCATGGGAGAAATAAAAACAGCTCTTGCTGGTGCTGCAAGAAATCACCACTTAACATTTTTATTTTATTTAAGATGTAGATTTGTTGGAAATTCTGAAAGCTGAGAAAGAGTACTACTTGGGCTTCATCTGCATTGGGGCCCAGAATTCTCTCATACACTGCCCCTCCCCCTTGCCTATAACCCCAGTCTGGCATTTGTACTCATAGACTGCCATTCTGCCCATGTGACACCCAAGGCCATGAAAGCTACATGCAGCAGCATCTCTCCCCCAGAAGCTTTGCCTCACCTTGGGCTTGCTGGTGCTGCATCTTCTTCTGGCTCTTCTACAACGCCAGCCAGCTCTGGAGGAAGTAAAGCATCTTTGTTGACATTATTCACCCAGCTTTCCTTTGTCCCATTTGCTCTGTCTTTACTCTGCTCAGCTGAAACAGGAAACAATAAAGACAGGAAGGTTATCTCTCACCTCCATGACCTACAACTCTCTTATCAGCTCTTATCAGTGAAGGCTTGAACCTGAACCTCAGGCCTTCCCAGTGCCAAGGCAATCACTGGATCTAAGCAGTTGATCAGAATTACATCTAAAAGAGAAGTCAATAAATTCCCACATTAGATTTCCCCAAGCAGAGTCTCCTGAGAGAATGAGCATACCTTTAAATGTGCGAGTAACTCCAGAGACCATTAAAGAAAAATTCTGACTGCCTCTAGGTTAATCTGAACTGAGTTGGGGTCAGGTCTAAATGTGCATGGCCAGGGGATGCTCAGGGCAGGAAGTCCTCAGTGGGATAGAAGCACCATCATTACCAAGCATTTACTGAATAGCTACAATGTGTTGAAATATCTTGTATGTGCTCTAAGATACAAAGGGGAACAAATGATTATGGTCTAGGAATGTCTTCCTCCACTGCCTTCTCCTCCTCCCCATAGTCTCTACAAATCCAAAATTACACACTCTTCAATCCCAGCTCAGATGTCAGAGCCCCCATAAAAATTCTGTGCTCCTGCTTCAGAAAATAAACTCTTTTTGCCTCTGAACATCCAGCACTCACTCTTTACCTGAACATCTCTGATAATTAGCATCAACTGAATGATAACTACCAGGCACAGTGCTGAGTTCTTTGCATGCATTATTCTATGAGGTGAAAGCTATTTTCCAAGTATACAGATTTGAAAATTGAGAATCAAAAAGTTCAAGAAACTTGCCTAAGGCCACAGAGCCAGTAAGTGCCCAGAATACTTTCATCAATAATAAGGGTGAAGCAGTGCTGGAGCTTCCAATTTCTAAATACCCACATTCCAGGACAGTATCCCCCCACAGGTCTGTTACACATAAGTCTAGTTTCTTCATCTGCAAAATGGGGTCCCCTGGTACTAACCAGTACCCCTCAAGATTTCTGAAGGTCTGGGTGATTTTGAAAAGCAAGGGGGCTGCAAACAATGCCCTGTACATACTAAGCAGTCAGTCTTTATCTGCAAGGAGTATGGCACTAATTCAGAAATACTTTGAAATCCTGGCTCTGCCATTTGCCATTTGCCAATTATGTGATCTCAGGCAAGTTACTTAACTTCTCTGAGCTCCATATGTCCCATGTATAGAATGGGGGAAATAATGCCTACCTTACAGGATTACTGCAACAATCAGAAATAATAGAAATTAAATGTCTATTGTATATTAGATGCTCAAAAGGTGATAGCTATTTTCCTTATTGAGTATAAGGTAGACCTTAACAAGGCTTTACATGGACTAAGCCAGAGTTAGAGAGAAGGCAACCAGTAAGTATTTAATGAACTCAACAGAATTTAAAACAAGCCCTCAAAATACTGCCTTCGCCAGGCATGGTGGCTTATGTCTTTAATTGCAGCACTTTGGGAGGGTGAGGCAGGAAGATTGCTTGAGGCCAGTAGTTGGAGACCAGCCTGGCCAAAATAGTGAGACTCTATTAAAAAAAAAAAAAAAGACATAAAAATAGTGCCATGATATAAGGAATATGCACTATCATAGTAACCCCCCTGGCCACAGAAACCATGCTACAAGCCCATTTGGGGTGGGATGCTGGCTGCCTTTGCCACTTTTAAATGGGCATTGCCATGATAGTATAAATCCCATCAATTCAGTAGATGGGTGGAGAAGTAAAGATTTCCCCCCAAACCTTTAGGCTAAAGTGGGTTTTTGGTTGGTTGGCATTTTTATTTCCCCCTCTTTTGACTTTCACTTTTAAATGTTACTATTGCAGGCCACAGACATGGCAGGCAATGAGCAGGTGAAGAACCAATGGAAAAGTGTTTTAAAACTCCTGTGTGAGCTCACAGGCTTTTGAATGTATCACTGTGGTTCACAGAGAAGGCTGAAGTAGGTAGCAAGGAGATGCTGCGTCAGCTACTACAGCCTCAAAACAAAGTCGATGTTTCTCTCAAGTTTGAAATTGTTCCTATGCAGCTTAATTTATTTTTGTTTAATCATATAAATAAGAAGGGTTTTCCATTAAAAAAATGCCTTTGCAGTCTCTTAAATAATATACTTGGTTAATTAAGAAAGTACTACCATATGTTAAGATCACTGAACAGAGAGGCTGGTATCTTTTTGTCTAAGCCCTTCACTTTACTCGGAAGATTCTGAATCTTCAGAGTTAAAAGCCAAAGAAGAGGTGGTAGATCCCTTACAGGCCCCAGTTATCTATGCTACTGTAATTCAACAGGGCACCTAAAGGGCTTCCTATGTTCCTCTACACCACACTGAGTCACTTAGCTCTGCCCTCATCCATCCAAATCCAAGGCAAGGGAATTTTAAAGTAGAGGGCCACGCATTACGAAAAGCATACATCCAAATGATTTCCATCAGCAGATTTCTGACACCATTCCCTTCTCCCAGCTCTTTCTTCCCAAACGAATGCTGGTTGTAAATGCACTAGCCAAGTCAACTCACCTGCTACCTGGGGCCTCTTCTTTCTCATAGATGCTCTGATGATATCTGCGCCATGGATTTTGTCTCTGTGCCTTTTTGCCTTGGCTTCATAAAACCATTGGCCACTCATATTCTTCAGCTGCTGGTCATCCTTAATTTTTTCAGGCAAATGTCTACAAAAGGAAAAGAGCTTTAGTTTGCTGAGAACCCACAGTAAATAAATGAGTTCATTGTGACACTGCATAAAGACATGTGTAAACATACAGCTAAAATGAAGCTTTAATATTTCAGATGATCCCAAAAACTTCCCAGATGACTAATGCAGGTATGTTCGCCTTTGAAAAGTCAGAGAAGACAAGGCCAACATTTTTTCAAATAAAGGTTTAATCCATGACTCCCATATGATGCCTGAAATTTCTCAAGAGCAGATTCACTTTCTGCCTGCATTCTTCAGTGTCTGCTGTTCAAATGCAAATACCCCAGGGAGGGATAATACGGTAGGCTTCCCTAAGCCTTGGTTTCCTTATCCATAAAAAAGCATTACTAATAGTTACCTTTGGACTTTAAAATTGGGGTTTCTATGAGGTTTAACTAAGTGAATTCATGCAATAGCTCTCTGCATCTCCCTGGCACCTAATAAACACTGGATGGGGTAGTCATTAGCTCATCAGTCCTTTCCATTTTGCATGATATGAGTTTATCAGAGACTTTCCTGGAAGCCTGTGGAGGAGGAGTGGTGCCTCTTATGCTTATTGTTAGGGGAAGGAACCTTTAAAAAGCTGCTGGAATCAGGGAAGACCAAAATTGAGGAGGAGTGTGTACAGGCAAGTTCCATTTGTGCAGATACTGTATTTAAGAGTTTCACAATTATTCATGCTTACTGAAAAACTAAAACCTAAAGAACAAACAAGACAGTCTGCCCTCCTAAAACTTCCCTAAAAACTTTGTTCTAATTGACAAGTCTTAACCTCTCCATCTCTCTATCCATCTCAATAAAATAAAAACATCACAAAATCTCTCTTGTTTGTAGAGATATACTTAGAATAAAGTGGAATAAAAGCTGTAAGGGAACACTATACTCTTGGAAGATAAAGTGCTACATAAATCCAAGAGAGTTTTAAGATAGTCATTCAAACTAATATGCACTCTTCCTCAATTAGCAAATCAAAGTGTTTCAGGCAGAGAATGTGAATGGGCCAAGGTGGCAGCAGCGCTGCATGTAAGGGTTGCACACTGGCACACCTGGGAGTGGGAAAAAGAGGGGGAGCAGTTATCCCAGGTCTAGCAAGAATGTCTCCTCTCTCCCAAGCGTGCCTGGAGAGTGTCCTTCCACCCAGAGTAAACTCTTACAGGAACTTCCTCTCCTTGTCATGACAGCCCATCTACAAACCATGAGAGGGAGAGCATCATCACTTCATAGTTCTCAGTCAGCAATGAGATCATGGCTTTTATTAAATGTTCCTAATGGTTTGACACTGCCTAAGGTTTCCAGCAGAGCAAACAACTGCTGGACTGTTGGCGAACCTTTGCTTTCTCCTCCCAAAAGGACCAAGTTTGAGTTCAGTTCCAGAATGGAGAAGTTCTTCTACTTCTCCCTGGTCAGTGAGTTCCTGGGGGCAGGGTCTGTACTCAATACATCTTTGTTTAGTGTCTGGAAAATAGGGGGTATTTATTCAGTTCTTGAAGAGTGGAGGAATATCAGGTGAGGCTCCTGACCACCTAAAAAGGCTTCAGGTTACCTTTTCAGATTCGTTTTTCCAACACTCATGCCCATACCCCACTTGCCAGCATGCTCGGCTTCTTACTATTCTCCAATGCTCTTCTGTGACCTCTGTAGATGACAGAGGCAGGAAGTTGTGGCAGAAAGACTCTGGGTTTTCAAGGCTCCCCAGATTACATCCAAATCTCAGTTCCAACCCTTCCTAGATGGGATCTTGGGCAGTTTATCGAACTCCTCTAAGCTTCAGTCTCCTTGTTTTTAAGGATCAGGGAAAATAAGACCTATCTTCCAGGACTTCTGAGATGATTGAGATGTTTAACTGAAAGTACTTAGTACTGCCTAGATCTTGGTACAAGGCCAATTAATGTGAAGTTTCATGGGATGTCTTTCCCTCACTTCTCTGTCCAGCCCGTTGCTCCTCATCCTTCAGATCCAGCTCAAACACTGCCTCACTGGGAAGCCTTCCCTAACTCAGGAGGGCACAGTTATTACAGTTTCTCCTTTTCCATGCTCACACAGCACCTCCACTTCAGCCCTTACTATATCACATTCCAATGATCTGTTTGCACATCTGTTGTACTCACTAATCTGTGGACTTTGCAAATTCCTTGAAGGTGAGGACTATGTCTTAATCACCTTTGTAATGCCAGCACCTAGCACGGAGCCTGGAACAGAGCTGATACCCAATAACTGTTGAGTGAATAAATCAAAGAATAAATAAATGCTCAGCAGCCATCCTGTCTGAGTCAGGCAAGAGATCAAGAAGATCCTGTCACTGCTGAGATTAAGTGAACCTTAGATCTAGTCAAAATGATGGTGTCTCCTCCTGATGCAGCAGGACATGCTCATCTCTCATCAGAACAGGAAAAAACATCATGAAATGTGGTGTCGGTCAACATTCTTGTTGAAGGAGGCCACAAACCCTTATAGCAGAACAACACCCAATTTCTTTTCATAAGATTGTTTCTTTTTGTTTTTCAACTAAAATGTACTTTGTGGGGATTCTTGTGCAACTCTTGATCTGTTCCTGCCTAAATGACTGTCTATAAACCCGTGATCAATGCACAACGAGCACAGGTTGTGTGTCAACTCCCTGAAACACATGGCCCCTACAAAGGCTGGTAGCCATCATAGTAAGGAAAGGGTTTCTGGCTCACTTGTTTTAAAGTGGCAAAAGAACAGGAAACTCTTTCAAATGTAGTTCAGTGCCACTTACGTATTTCCTAACATGACTGTCACTACTAGGTTTAATAATCAACTTCTATTTCTATCTTAGTCACTAGTAATATTTCGTAGATAAATCCATATGTCTAACATCAAAGTTTAAGTTTTGTAAAGATGTAGATTATTTTTAAAATCCCACTATCTAGTGCTGCTGTTAAAATCTTCTCATTTTCGGCTGGGCACGGTGGCTCACGCCTGTAATCCCAGCACTTTGGGAGGCCAAGGCGGGCGGATCACGAGGTCAGGAGATCGAGACTATCCTGGTTTACACGGTGAAACCCCGTCTCTACGAAAAACTTCAAAATATTAGCCGGGCACGGTGGTGGGCACCTGTAGTCCCAGCTATTCGGGAGGTTGAGGCAGGAGAATGGCGTGAACCCGGGAGGCGGAGCTTGCAGTGAGCTGAGATCGTGCCACTACACTCCAGCCTGGGAGACAGAGCGAGACTCCGTCTCAAAAAAAAAAAAAAATTTCTCGTTTTCCAGCCCATGTTCATCTCTCATTTTTTCTGAACTCTAATTACATCAATCAAATAAGCATTTGATTCTCTAATTATTGTACCATCTAGATGAAGAGAGAAACGGGTAAATTTCTTGGGACTGACATTTATCCTTTACCATCCTCTCCACACACACACGTTATGTTTAGCAGAGAGTTAAGCAGAGAGAAGATGCTCAGTAAACACCGGTGGGCAGGTGGGCAGAAGTGAGGGCTGAAGAAGAGCACTCAATCCAGAAAGTACACTGGCCTGCTGGCCTCCCAGACAGGATGTCCTGGTCATTCTCTCATTCATTCTCCCATTCCTTCAGCTAGCACACAGTATCTGCTTTGTGCTGAACCACACATCTGACACTTAACATGCCTCTTATCATTTCATCCTTACAATTTCGCCATGTTGTTCAAAGAATTTCACCCATTGCAAAAGATGGCTATTTTACCTCTTCTGTATGCTAAAAGCCATATCTAAGCCCTGTCTGGTTATTTGTTCACTGACTCATTAATTCCTATACCAGTCATCTGCTTGGAATTGGACATTAAAAATTCTAACAACACCCCTAACTGCCAATGTCAACTCCTTTTCATGCCAAGAGTGTGAGCACTTACAAAGGAAAGCCAGAAGAGCAGAAATGCCCTCTGGGCTGGATTCAACACCTTTGCCCTCAGCCTACCCCTTTACTCCTTGTGCTCACTTATGTACACCTCAGCTTCCAGCTACTCAACAGAACTAGCCAAAGCTCGAACATCATCTGCAGGACCTGGTTGATAGTATCTAGTCAACTGTGGACAGCTGCTGGCCAGATAGGTTGACTGGTCCGTTCTCCAGCCTTTCTTTTTTCATCTTGCCCAGTATATTCTTAGATAGTTACAAATGGCCTCACTTTCTAGATAAAATGATAGCGGCCCAGAGAAGTTAAGAGGCTTGCCCAAGGTCACACAGAGCTGGCAGCAGAAGCCAGCCTGACTCCCAGCCAACACACTTTCTACTACCCAGTTCTGCCTCAGAGAGCCAAACATGATTTTGGTTTCTAAGATGGCTGTCACACTTCACTCTTTCTCCCAAGGAACTCAATCTTTGATGAAGAATCTGAAAACCAACACATGGAAAACAAACTGCAAAACTTCCTTACAGTGGAAAACAAGAAATATACATCTTTTACATGACATATCATAGGTCTCTGCAGTCTGCTGAGAGGCAGCACAGTGTAAGGAAAGTGCACAGGCTTTGACGTTGGATCAGCAAGGCTTCAATCCTGCAGGGCAGTTACCCTCTTCAACCCTATCTCCTCATCTGTTAAGTGGATTCAGCTATACTGTTTTGAAGATGAAACAGGAAAATCCATGTGAAGATCCATGTACAGTCCCTGACAAATACTGGTTCCTTTCCCCTTTGCTTTGACAGAAAAACACCATGAGAGGTCCTGGAAATTAGTTCTTCAATGACAACTGCCTTCATTTAAAAAAAAAGAAAAAGAAAAACAACTAGGTCTAAGGAGGCAGCTGAGAATCATAAGATGTGGTGGCGGTTGAGATCATATCTACTGCAAAAACACCCATCGCCGTAGATGTGGTTGTGTGTATATGGGGGTGGGGGATGCAGTGGTGTACAGACAGACATGAGCAGCAATTTCCTGCTGGCAGTGTGACGCAAAGCACAGGAAATGCCACCTTTTGAGTATGTGATTTTCAAACCATAAAAGACTAAAATTACATATGTGTATGTATGGTTATGTTTCCTTAAAGGTGGGGCAGGGCAGCAAGAGACAAAACACAGGACAGGGGTGGAAGAGAAAGAAATAATCCACCCTAATGTCTCCTTCACTGCTAGTCTGTGAAATGTCTCCACGTGGGAGCTAGGGAAGCAGGCTGTGTAGCAATACATGGTAATAACTGGGTCCAGTACTTATGGCTACAGGTAGTGGAGCAGCATAAAAGACAGTGTGGTAGCAACAGTGATCTGGAACCGTTATCGTCTCAGCTGTACCCCAGAGACACCCCAGTGACTATTTCCTTGGGTACAAGTCCATGTTCTACCATGAACAGACCAAGTGATTTAGGAACTGGATATGTCTCTGTGCAACACTCATTTTTCCTATCCATGAAATCAAGATGGGAGGTAACAAAACCTTTTTTTTAATTAGCTGGATGTGGTAGTACACACGTGTGGTTTTAACTACTTGGGAGACAGGAGGATCACTTGAGCCCAGGAGTTCAAGGCTGCAGTGAGCTATGATTGCCTCACTGTACTCCAGCCTGAGTGACACAGAGAAAATCTTTTTTTAAAAAATTAAAAATAAATAAAGAGATGGGAAGTAACATATAAACTAAATCATCTCCAAAGTATCTTGAATGAGCTTGGTTGTGAACAAGTCAAAGCACTGGATATATTAGGAATGGCAATATTTCCATTTGAATGCCAGATCTCATCTAGAGCCATACTGAAAAAGATTCTAAAGCGATATCTGGTCTTGTGGGCAACAGTGATGTATCCATTAGTGATGTCCTCATGGCTACGGGAGAGTTATACTCCAAAGTCTATAAAACATTAGTATTTAAAAGAAAATTCTGAATTTTAGTAATAAAGCCTTTCTAATGATGTTTTGATTGGGTTGATGTAATTATATAATGTGTTTCTAAGCTGAATAACACCTAGGAGGACTGGGGCATTGTAAAGTCATGTTAGGGAAACAAAATTGAGATTTTAAATTTGCAACTGATAATCCATTCAATGGATAAAGGTCATTAGATAGTAAATTCCTTGAGAGCTGGGGCCATGTTTTCAATCACCCTAGAATTCTCTTCATATCATTGTCCAGAGCAGTTCGTTGTACTTCACAGGTGCTCAATTAAGTTCTACTACATTAAATAATTAAGAGTTTTAGGAGTAATTTCCTTCTAAGGAATCAGTCTACTAACTAGAATCTCCTGTCCCTGTCCGGAGGTATAGGTAGAGTGGTGTGAATAAAGGAATTAAAATGTACTATCACATATTATGTGCCAGGAAGATTAAAAATTATTTTTAATTTAATTAACAAATAATAATTATATATATTCATGAGGAAACAGTGATGTTTTGATATACATACCATATAGTGATCAGGTCACTGTAATTTTGTATCTTTTACCAAATCTCTCCCTATCTCTCACTTCCTAAAAATTATTTTACTTAATCCTGACTTTAATCTTTCAAATTTAAATGTAGTATTATGATCATGCCCACTCTGAGTTGAGGCTCAGAGAGGTTAAATAACTTGCCCAGTGAAACACAGTTCATTAGTGGTAGGAATGAGATGCAAACGCATGTCAGTTTCATCTCCAGTTCCATGCAGCAGAGTTCTTTACGTCATGATGAAACCCTTGCTGTTCCTTTCTGAAAGAATAACAATGATGAGCAGAATAGAGCAGAGGGAAAAGCACTGGTCCAACAGCTTTTCTCATCATGGCTTTGGCACTGACTTGCTGTGTGGACCTGGGCAAGTCATTTACACTTTCTGGGCTTTAAAATTCTTTTTCTGTAAAATGACTGATATGGAACAACAACAACAAAAAAAAAAAACTTTCAGAGTTATTAGGCTATAACTCTGATGGAAGAGGCAAAGACAAACAGCAATGGAATGGAAAAGGCGCTGACAAACAAAAGCCCGTAGAGTAACATTTTCAGAGATCCAGTTCTGGTTCCACCATCCCAGGAGCAGAACAACCTCCAAATCATCCCCACAAGTCCCTTCAGGCCTAAAGCAAAGAGGGGGTCAGGCTATGAGTTGGGCCTTTTTCAAGGTCAACAAGCCATAGGTCTGTCATCTATCTGTGCACTGTCACTGCTCCCCAGCTCCAGGGTCCTGAAACTGCCCATGGTCAAGTCTACATGAGGTGCATGGTGCCTAACTAGAAAGTCTATTGGGAAAGTGATGGTAGGGAGGGTTTGACTCACACCAGGGCTTTCATCAATCCAAACCTTCTTCCTGTCATGTATTCACAAAAGCAAAACACAAAGGCAGCACCAGTGGCAGCTGCTGGGGCACCTTCAGAAACAACAGACAGAAGGAGCGTCTGCAACACTAGGAAGGGACTCACACCATTTTCGCTGAAGTTGTAGATTGGCTGATGCCAGAAGGTACACACTCACAGCCCTTACAAGGCCCAGTTTCAGGCAGAACTTTGCATTTTTTTAGGATATTTTCATCAACCAATGCAAGTGCCCAAGAAACACCTTCACTCTATTCATACAGAATCAGAACTACAGGCAAGACTTAGCAGTTTGGAATCCCAGGTGCCAGGAAAAGATAGAAGGGAGGGAGGGAATGAAAGGAGGCTTTCTCCTTGTAAGCCTATCTAGAGGAGGAGAATTGCAGACCATAAATAACACCTCCTGAGCAGAAGGAATCAAAGGTACTCGCACCTCTCCAAAACGCACGGGCCCACATCCTGAGGTGGAAAGAGGGAGTCGGTGCAGTCCCAACTCTACTGTTTTCTAAGTCCTCTCCCCATCTTTTCTTTTGAGAGGATAAAGGAAATTCCATTTCCGCTTATGCTTAAAGAATCAATGTTTTCTCTATGCTCCCACACCTCCTGCCTTTACTCCTAAATGGGTACAATAGTCCCTGCTTAGACAAATGTCAGCTGTGAGGAACATAAGAGGATAACATTCATAATAGGGCCTTATAAACTATGAACGGGTAGAGGATTAATGCTACCGAGAGGCTCTAATGCCTGGGTTAGTGACAATCCTTCATCTCTCCTGGGGACACAGTTCAAGGCACACCATCTGCAAAGAAGGCACAGCAGAGCCCCATCCAGGTGCGTGGAGCATTGCAAGGTACCTTTGAGGAACAGCACGATTCCCCACTACCTACAGCCACTGCTTGTCATCATAGCTCAGTGTCCTACTTCATACCATGACAGCCAGCCCCTTCCTCCATTGCCAGGTCCTAGGATAGCCTGTCTGTCATTGTTTTCTCAGGCAGAGGAAGTGGAGCTAACAAATGAGTACCTAAGACTGGGATTTGATTCTCACTTCTGACACCTACCAGTTGTGTGATATTGGGCAAGTCAACTGACTTGTCTCAAAGTCAACTTCCTCACACATCAAATGGAGTAATTATATCCCACTCCACCCACCAACTGCAAAACAGTATGTGAGCTCATAAAAAATAATGGGCATGTTAAGTCCTTTGCAGTTTGTTAAATACTGTCTATATAGAAGTTATTTTAGTAGTCATAATCAGACATTCTGTAGTGTTTGAAGTGAATTTTAGCATGTTCTTTTATAAATCATCCATGTTAAATCAGTGTTAAAATATGGAAATGGTAAAAATAAAGCCATTATTCATGGTCTTGTGTCCCAGGAAGTAAGAACATATCTTATGCTCCTTTCGGATAACTCCTGGGGTGAGAATCATAAAATTAATACTACTAACTTACATTCAGGAAGCCTGTCACTGCCTTCAAAGCCCAAGATTACACAGGCAGTAAATGGCAGGGCCTGGATAAAGTCAAGTTCTTCAGCATTCTGGCCTAGTGCTTGTTCGACCACAAAGGTGAATGAAAGTGGTAGGAATATTGACATGCAACATTTGGGTTCCACCCAACAAGAATAGTGTATCAAACTTGCCACTCCTCTTTATGCGACCCAAGACAAATGAAAAATTGGCTCAGAGAATACTTTCAATTGTGCCATTAAAACCAATTCCAACATTTCTGAAAGCATGCAGAAATGTGAGCTACTTTTCTTTTCAAAATTCTAAAAATTTTTTAAAATTCTAATTTGGTTCATGATTCAGTTAAAAAGAAGTAGATCCAGTTTTTTTAAGTGGATAGAAATATACACACACACCCATGAATGTAGATGTATGTGGTTGTATACATTTCATTTTTATCACAGTATTTAATAAGTTAAAGGAATTTAGTTAGGTTTTTAATCAAGACCCTATTTCTGGTAGGAGTCCAGTAGGATAAATTAAGAGGCACCAAGAAGAAAAATGTTTTGTCCAGGAAGTGAACCTAAAATTGGAATCCATAAATTCAGTCTCCGAGTCAGAACTACCACTTACGGTTGAAAAAAAAACCCAGTGTCCTATTTTCGTACAGACTGCCTCTTCCTTCCCTCATGCCCAAGGGCTTCTCTGGCCTCTTACCTGACTCTCTCTTCTTCGGCCCTCTTCAGAGCAGCATCCCGTTGCAAAACCTTCATGATGGCCTCTTGTTCCTCTTCAGTCAGGAAGCTTAAGTCAATCATTTTGAAAAGTGCATGCAAAAATAATAGCAACAAATGTGACTCAAAATTCTCAGGGCTGAATAACTAAGACTGCAACCAGGAAAATTAAAAGACACAAAAATGAAATATCTTGTTCAGTTCTGCAGCAAAAGTCTTATTTTGGCTCAGCAAAAGTTTAGGGCAGCTGATAGCAAGATCCTAAGTGTTCTTTCCCACAAGGAAGTCTTGGTCTGTGGGATAATGTTGAGAAGAGGCTCTCA
The DNA here is from genome assembly GCF_049350105.2 of Macaca mulatta. Classification (NCBI taxonomy): domain Eukaryota; kingdom Metazoa; phylum Chordata; class Mammalia; order Primates; family Cercopithecidae; genus Macaca; species Macaca mulatta. The sequence goes on from NC_133419.1 coordinate 86,353,094, forward strand.
GAAGGATGCTGTATTCCTTGCCAGACAGGTCGCTTGTTCCTACGGTGGCTCCCAGCATACTCGTTCTCTGGTTCCGTCTTAGACGCAGTTTATTCTCTCTCTGTACCCGTCATCAATTCACAAGGGGGGGCAGCATCAGAGCATCACCTACCTGGGGAATCGTGAGACAGCAAACACCAGACAGTGAGAGGTAGTTCCTATAAGCGCTACTCATTACTACAAGATTTTTAAATGGCCATGCGAGATGGTCTCTGAGATCAAGGAAACCTGTTCAGCCGGCTTCCTGAGCAAATGGTAAATGGGTCATGAAACATGCTTCAACCCAGTTCCAGACCGCCAAGATGGAGAACACACAAAAATGCCTGTCAATGTTTAACGATCCACCTGAGTAAAGAATGGTTTCAAAAAGAACTGATTCTCTCTCTGCAAACTCTGGGGATGCTAGGCTAAAAAGTCATGTTGAAGGTCAGTAAGATCAGGGATATGTGATTCCAGTGGTCAGGCAAGAAATTAGAAATAAAAATTTTTAATGCTCACCTCTTTACAAGTAGGAACATTCCACTGTACCATATATGAGCTCCATAGTAAGAGGAGAACTAGTATTAGGTAGAGATAGTGTGCAGAAGAGTGAGATTGTTATTCTTCATCCAGTCCCACTGCTAACCTTTTCTGGGCCTAAAGGAACCTAACAAGCTTGTCTGCCTTCATTTCTCAGGGGAAAAACACCTACCTGTGTGTGTATATAAACTGGGGGAAAGGAAGAGGCAAAATTTCAAAACACTTTACCATCCAAAGCGAGGATTTTTCAGTTGCACAATGCACAAGAATCCCATTTTCTTTGAGGCATCTTCAATACATATGTAATGGGAAGGAAGTGAGAACTGAAGAATGACACAGCCCTACAGAAATTCGGACGTGATCTACTCAAGGTTGGGGCACTTTTAACAAGTGCAGTGCTGCATATACACACTAAAAACCTTTAGTAAATTTTAAAGCAGGCCGGGCACAGTGGCTCATGCTTGTAATCCTAGCACTTTGGGAGGCCAAGGCAGATGGATCACCTGAGGTCATTAGGAGTTCAAGACCAGCCTGGCCAACATGGTGAAACCTCGTCTCTACTAAAAAATACAAAAATTAGCTGGGCGTGGTGGCACATGCCTGTAATCCCAGCTACTCAGGAGGCTGAGGCTGGAGAATCGCTTGAACCCAGGAGGCGGAGGTTGCAGTGAGCCAAGATCGCACCACTGCACTCCAGCCTGGGCTACAGAGTGAGACTCCTTATCAAAGTAAATAAATAAATAAAATAAAATAAAATGTTAAAGCAGCCCCGCTTAAGAATAAAAGAGTATGTACACTAGTGAATAAAATTCATAAAAATTAATTACTTGAAAAAAAGAATTACTGGGAAATTATCCTTCTACCACTTGCTAGCTATAAGTAATTGGGCAAGTTACCAACCACTGTGAAGCTGTTTTCTCATTTGTACTTGACATTAGGTTGTTCCTCACAGATTGTAAGGATTAAATGGAATAATGAATATAAAAAGAGCACATGTCTTGCATTCTGTACCAAAAATAGCTACTAAAAATATATTCTAGCTTCCTCTCTGAGTTTACACTTTTGTTCCATCCAGCTGAATAAGACTATATTTAGTAATACGTTTCTTTTGTATTATGTCTCTTTCTGATCTCCCCCCATGAAGTTTGGGCTTCATTGACAGGGAATCTAATGACCTTTGTTTTAATTTCCTCTAGCTCTTTGCATACTGCCCACAGTAATTACTCAAATAAATATTAAGACCTTACTTTATTTTATTTTAATTTGCATGTGCTTGCATATGCTACTACCTGCTTGTTCATCTTGAAAACTACTTACCCTTCAAGACAGATCAAAGTTACCACCTCCATGAAGCCTTCCGTAACTTCCATACCCCTAGTTAAAGCTGCAGCAGATTCAATGATTATTCCTAACTCTTCACTCCCTCCTTGTAACAGAACTATACTATCATGTTCCCACTACAGTAAGCAAAGAATTCATCCCTACCCTCCTAATGTTGGGCTTGGCCTGTGACTCGCTTTGGCCAATGGAATGTTAGCAAATGTGGTACAAGCATAGGCTGTAAATGTGCTTCTGTGGTTTGACCTGGCTTCTTGTACTCCTGCCACATGCCATGAGAAGAGCTTGTCCCAATTATCCATTGCCTCTTCATCCTGGGTTCCAGAAAGAGATACAAGGACAGACCTGAAAGTGACCCCTCTGAAGCAGGAATCCCCTCTGACCTATAGATATAAAAGAAAAAACTAAATATTTGTTGTTGGAAGCCACTGAGGTTTGGGAGTTGTTATATGACACTCGTGCAGCAGGAACCTGCTAATACAAAATCTTTCTCCTCCAAATACACATCGACTGCTGTGATGATCTACTCTCAGTCTCTCCTACTTGACTGTGAGTCTCTGAATATGAACAAATAAACAAATGAGCAAATGAATAAATGAACCTGATCCAAATATACAATATCACCAGAAGACGGCTATCTCAATTCTTTCCTTTCTTTCATGTGCAGTAACTTCCTTAGATCTCAAAGGCTGGCAAGCAAATAGATTTAGGCCACATTCTGGGATCCAGGTTGCCAATGAGGCCTTACACTGCCATTTGGTTGGTTCAATGTGAGACTTTAAATTCAAGGAGTGGTGGACAGGAAGAAAACAAGAACAAAAAAAAAACTTAGGTCGTCTAGCAGTGGTAACTGGCAGGGTTGCTGAAATGGGCAACGTTGGCTTCCACACCTTCAAGTAGAATACAAGCTAACTAGTGCTTCTGTGTCAAAGCCTCTAAGGGTTAAAATTTCTCCCTTAAAATAGGCTGTTAGTGAGGCAAAGGGCAATGTTCCCACTTCACAAAGGAGTGAGGGGCTGGAACCCTTTCCTTTTAATTGAGTAGGCAGGAGTCAGTGCCCAGCCAAACTGTAGGAGAGCCCTCAGAGGGCAATCAAGACTCTTCAGTATGAGGTGCTCACCCAACTCCTAATATTCTGGACGACGTCCAGCATGGGAGCTAATGGAACGTTTCCCTCACTCACTTGACAAAGATTTATTGAGGGCCTGGCACTATTCTAAGCACTGGAGGTGCAGCAAGGGAACAAGATAGAAAAACTTCCCGCCTTTGTGGAGTTCATATGCCAATGGATGGAAACGACGATCAAACTAAATAATAAAAATATAGTAAGTTTTTGAATACCAAATAAATTATAACACATTGGAAGGCGATGAGAACTATGGAGGAAAACAAAAAAGGGAAGGGAGGGCCGGGCGCAGTGGCTCAAGCCTGTAATCCCAGCACTTTGGGAGGCCGAGAAGGGTGGATCACGAGGTCAGAAGATCGAGACCATCCTGGCTAACACGGTGAAACCCCGTCTCTACTAAAAAATACAAAAAACTAGCCGGGCGAGGTGGCGGGCGCCTGTAGTCCCAGCTACTCCGGAGGCTGAGGCAGGAGAATGGCGTGAACCTGGGAGGCGGAGCTTGCAGTGAGCTGAGATCCCGCCACTGCACTCCAACCTGGGCCACGGAGCGAGAATCCGTCTCAAAAAAAAAAAAGGGAAGGGAGGAGAGTAATAACTCAGGGAGAGTTGGAATTTTAAAGAGTGGTTAGAGTAGGCCTCATTGAGAAGGTGATATTTGAACAGAAATGTGACAGCAATGAGGAAACAAGCCATGCAGATATCCCAGGGTCCTGCGGTGGGAGATATCTGGCACATTCAAGAAATGGCAAGGCGGTCAGCGCTGGTACACCAGAGTGCCCCAGGAGAGCAAGAGGAGAGGAGGCCGGAAAGGACACAGGTCAGACTGTATTAGGCCTTGGGAGGACACTAAGACTTCTGGCTTTTATTCTGAGATGAAGCAGCATTAAGGAAAGCCAGATAAAAAGGCAGCAAACATTTACTTGCTCCCTTTTACATGTGTGGTGCTGTACATACATCTCATGGAATCCTCACAAAGACACTCTGAGGTAGGTCTTATTTATTGAGACAGGGTCTGGCTCTGTTGCCCAGGCTGTAGTAAAGTGACACAATCTCAGCTCACTGCAACTTCCACCTCCTGGGTTTAAGCAATTCTCATGCCTCAGCCTCTGAAGTAGCTGGAATTACAGGCACCCACCACCATGCCCACTTAATTTTTGTATTTTTGGTAGAGTTGCAGCTTTGCCACATTGTCCAGGCTGGTCTTGAACTCCTGGCTTCAAGTGATCTGCCGGCCTCGGCCTCTCAAAGTGTTGGGATTACAGGCGTGAGCCACCGCACCCAGCCCAAGGTAGGTCTTATCTGTGTTTTTCACACGAGGAGAGTGAGGCTGAGGGGGGCATTCGCCACCAAGCTTATGTCTGACTGGCATTTGCTGATGGTTGTGTCAGAATAAGCCAACCCAACGTTGACATCTCATTTAATTCTCCTCTCCACACAGATTCCTCCAATCAGCGAGGCAGAACAAAACCCCTCTCTCTGTGGACCCTCATTCTCTGCTTAAGCATAAGGGACTCACCAGCCTAGGGCTGGCAGTCAGAATGGGGGCAACCTCAACGCTAAATTGTGAGGGATGAATTTTGGCCACTACAGTGTCTTGCATTCTCACCAGAGCCTCACAATAACCTCAGTAAGAAAGGGAGGGTAGGAGTGAATACACCCATTGTTCACAAATATTACTGATGTGTTCACAGGAGGAGCTCCTGCGGCAAGTTTTCCTTGGGTTCAGCCTCTCCTACCCATCCTCCATTCAGCATGATGCTGAGTCATTTTTCTAAAACCCAGTTCTGACCAAGCCACATACTCAGGCTTAAAATCCTTCACCAACTTCCCACTGACCATTGACTAAAACTCAAAATCCTTAAGTGGTCTGTAGGACTCTCCATGAACTACCACCTGCTTTACTCTCCAAGCTCTTTTCCTTAGGCTCCAGCCATTGTGAAATTTTCCAGTTCTTCTTGCCTTCAGGCTTTTGTATGTGCTGTTCCTTCATCCTGGAACACCATTTCCCTGTTAATACCTGTTAGGTCTCAAGTTACATGTCACTTACTGCACAAAAGTCTTCCCTAACCCCTCCAAGCCCCTCCTATGTGCTCAATTAGAACCTGACTTCATCAGTCACAGTACTCATCACACAGTCTCAAATCGCTACCTACTCATGTTTGTCTCTTGCCAGTTTATGAGCAAGGTCTGTGTCTCCCAGTGATTTGTATCCCCAGCTCTTGCCACTGTCTTGCCTCTACTAGGCACTCAAGGATTCATGAAAAAAAAAAAAAAAATGATGAAAACAGGTGGAAGGTGATTGAGCTTCCATTTCCCCCTGAACATGAACGTAGCTCTAGGGTCCATAAATGAAAAACTAGGTCCATATTATTCAATGTGTTCCAGCTCTAGATCTTTCACATCATTCTGTGGTTTGACTAAGTTGAATGACTTCTCTAAGTCTTGATTATCTCATGCATATGATGGGTATATTCTCTTCCTTGTGGAGATTACTGTGAGGCTCTGGTGAGAATTCAGGACACTGCAGAGGACAAAGAAGGATAAGGAGCAGCAGTAGAAACAGCAGCACAAAGAGAAATTGGAGGACTCCAAATGTGGACTGTGCTTAATTCACATTTTCCATGTGTCAGCCTTGCCATGCCACATCTATGAATGCCAATACTCTTCTTGTCAATTGTCCAAAAGTTAAGCTGGAGAGAAAAACTAAGGCCCCAAATAGTTGTGCTTGCCTTTGATGGCAACAAAGAGTGGATCTGGGCTTCTGACCCTAATTCCAATTAAAATTCGAATCTCAGGTTAAAGTCTAATTAACAACAAAATTTCCTTCCCAGCAGGCTCTGCTGCAAGGAGGGGCCCAGATAGCACAGAGAGCATCTTCTCCTTTCCCAGACAGGGTTGTTGTACCAAAGCCTATACAGATCACCCAGGGAAGGAGTGTAAAACTTACATAAGTGGTGACTCTCACATGATGAGGATTTCGGAAGAGAGGCAAATTGTTCTGACAGTCCCATGACATCAAGAATGAAGGCTTCAAAAAAAAAAAAAAAAAAAATCTGGGCAGCAACAGAAGAGCAGTAACAAATAGGCTTGAGTTGGGGAGAATGCCACCAGACAAAAAGGCCCTGATCAACAGGAAGGCTCATCTCACCGGAACACTTACAAAACCATCGTGCATAAAACTAAATACTTTGTAAACTTCCTAGGATCACAGCAGCATCAAAGGATGGATGGAAGGAGAAGCCAAAGATGGAACAAATTGAATGTGACAATCAGAGAGTCTTTGCTCACCTACCTCTCAGCAGAAAGATTTCCCTCCAGTGTACCAGCCCAGTGATCATCAGATCACACCGCCAGGATATCCATGCCCAAAGCTGCTAACTGCACAGCTGGGCTGCTCTGCTTCTCAGGCTCACGTGGTTGGACTTGCCCCTAAGTTCTTCCCATTGGCTCCATTTTACCCTGCCCTCCTGAACCACATTTAATTTATTCTCCCTTGCGCATAATAGTTTACAAAAAAGATGTCATGCTCTCCCCACCTCTTCTTAGTTGAGGGGAAGAAAAACTTCGTTGTTCCCTCAACTGTTCCTCACATGTTTTCTAAGCTTCTCACGATCTTGGTCATTTCTCTCCAGACTGAAAAAATGAGCAGGTGGTGCTAAGCCCTTTACACATATTTCAGTTTAACCACTCTGACCACCATGCAGGTAGGTATTCTCCACACCCCATGGATGAGAACACTGGGGCTCAAGTTAAATAACTTGACTAAGGCCACTCAACCAGAATGTGATTTGAACCCAAGGCTTAAGATTCTGAAGCCACTATTTTTCATCTTTCACTGCATCACTAGTCCCCTATTTCTCAGAGAGATCACACAGCTGGTTAGGGGCAAAGATGAGACTAGAACCCAAGTTTCCTGATTCCTAGACAGTTCTCTTTTCACCCTGCTGTTCCTCCCTCTGTACATTTGACTTTGTCATTTCTCATGGGCAACATGCATCAGCCCTCAAGGCATGGCATGCTCTTCTAAGGACGACAACTTGTTAGGAATTAGAAAATGATCAGGCCCTTTGGGTTTGATTTATGGATAGACATGGAAAAGAGGACAAGCATGAGATAGAGGGGGAAAAAGGCATCTGTGTCACCATGCAGGTATTTATACACGCCTACTAGCCTCTTAGAATGGTATCAATCCCTCGAACCAGAAACTATTACTAAAAGAACCTACATTTTATATGCTTAAGCCCAATCAAAATGTTTTGTAATATGCGTACACAGAAATGTGTTTATATGAAAAGCAGACTTTGTCCACGCACAATTGGGTAACAATGCTACATGAATATTTTGTTTCTGTATAGTCAGAGCCTTCAGTGCTCTATTTTTAAAAAAACACATAAATTATTCAGTGTAATGTGTTGCTTAAATGGGGCTTCTTGAGAGGAAGGCATTGTCTTGTGACTGGTTCAAGGTAGCCTCTTAAAAAATAATAGCTGAATGAACAAATAAAATGAACTTCTTTATAAAGAAGTGAACAAATGAAAGGATATAGATAGAATAAGAAAGGATAAGCTATCCAATAGGTTGTCTTTTTTTTTTTTTTTTTTTTTTTTTGAGATGGAGTCTCACCCTGTCACCCAGGTGGGAGTGCAATGAGTGCAATGGTGTGATCTCTGCTCACTGCAACTTCCGCCTCCCAGGTTCAAATGATTTTCCTGCCTCAGTCTCCCGAGTAGCTGGGATTATAGGCACCTGCCACCATGCCAAGCTAATTTTTGTATGTTTAGCAGAGACGGGGTTTCACCACGTTGCCCAGGCTGGTCTCAAACTCCTGACCTTGTGAACTGCCCGCCTCAGCCTCCCAAAGTGCTGGGATTACAGGTGTGAGCTACCGTGCCTGGCACTTGCCATTTTTTATAGAGCAACTGAAAATTAAAAACGGACAGTCATCTCAAAATACAAAGCTTTCACTTTTGTGAAGATTCTTCCAAAGATGGAAGCCATTTTTCTACTTCATCCATCTCCTCCAGGTCCAGGCTGAGTAGCAGACAGCTAGTATCTTCTGGAAACTGGCTTGGTGGTCTCAAATTATGAATGAAGAGGGAAAGATGAGTAGAAAGACTACCTTATCTGACAATTCCCCCTGCTCCGTAATCTCATATTCAAACCTAACAATAATATCCCTGGATTTCTGAAAAGCTCATTTTCTGCAATTGCTAGGCCACAGGTTTAAACTTACAATACCCACAGGAATAAAATACGCTAACCAAGCCCCAACCAAGGGCAAGATAATGGGCTGTGTGAGGAGACAGCATCACACACAACTAACCATAATACAAGTATGTCAGCTACAGATAAAGGAGGCACACACCAAGTGTCAGGTAGGCCACAGAGATTTAAGAAGGAGATAAAATGAGGGGAACCTTGAATGCTGCATTAGAGAAGGAGGTGGGCATTCTGGGCAAGAGCACTGGACCCTGAAACCATAAAGGTGTTCAAAAAGAAGGCTGGTAACTGGAGTACAGGGTGTAAATGGGGCAAGTGACCAAGGTTGGACCCCAAGAGGCCTTAAGTGTCAAGGGGGGGAATTTGAACCTGAATTTTTCATGCTTGCCAGTCTTGATAAATGTGCTAGAACCACCCTTTTAATCTATATTTTCTTGATCAGGATTCTAAGAAACAAAAACAGTCAAGAAAGAAAGGATCTGAGGAAATGGGCCACTGAAAGTTCATTTTAAACTTCATACCTGGGCTGAAAATTCAAATCATATGTAGAAGAGAGATGGCAGTCTACAAAAGGGGTGACTTATCTTTAATAACATATCACGAAGGACTTTAAGCCACATAGAAAAGAGTTCTGATATTGCAGGGAGCTGCTGCAAAAGCCACCATATCCATGGGCTTTTATTAACTACACAGCTTGTGAAGCACCAAGAGGCTTGCCTAAGTTCAAAATACCAGAGAGAAACCTTTCTCCTTGGAATAGCAGCATCCACCCCAGTCCCAGATCTCATTCTGGAAGAGGGTAATTTGTATGCACCAAAAGTGCTGATAATGTATGCAGTCCCCTCCCTCAGAGAGTTTAGATTCTGGAAAGGAGGGCACATACCGAACAAGCCCAAGAAGTCCCACAGAGCGGAAGGGCAGTGGGCTATAACTTTTAAGCAGAGGATTTAATGTACTCTTGGGGAGCCAGGCTTCTTTGAAGAGAAGTACGATCTCTGTCAACAGCACACTCTATAGTGACATCTAAATTGGGAGTGCCATCACTTTCATTATATTCATGATTGCCTCAACAGCCAGCAGTATTCAAATCTGGCTGATCAGCAACAGATTCCCAGACATTGCTCAAGGCTTACTGAACCAAACTCTTTAGAGCTGATGTTCAGGAATCTGCATTTTCTAAAATGTTCCCACATGATGTGGATGCTTGGCCAACTTTGGGAATCACAATTATAAAGGATTCCCAATACGTCAGAAATGGCTGATGACTGGATGGAGCACAGCAATTAGTCAAAGTTAAACGTGCACATTTGTATATCAATTGTTTTCAGCTGTTACAAGAGAAAACACATGAAATAAATTAACAGTCAAATCATAGAGTCATAACCAATTCTTTGTGTGGATGAGGAATCTGTGATGAAAAAGGTCATAGAGCAAATGCTTAAAGTCATACAACTGCCTAACGCTGGAGCTAGGACATGTAGAGATCTCCTTTACCCTCTAGGACATATACAATTTCAACATAAATAAGGATTTGCAAACTGGCTAGTAAATGGTTTGGGCTGCATTTCACAGCACCCCTGAAAGCCAAACACTGATAACAGCCCAAATTACAGATGAATACCAGATTTAATTATTTTCTAGGTTTCAAATTCAAAGGAAAGGAGTGGAAGAACTTGCTGATTTATTAACTAGGCTGGAATTAAACTCAGGATCATAAAGTTAACTGAACTGTAGCTATCACCAGCTCAGACTTTAAAAGGACCACAGAAAGGCTCAAAGTGAGAAAGCCTCACTTTTGGTACAATCATGTACATTCCTAACCAGACTGGGAATGAGGGACTCTCCCCAAATGTACTAACTCGGGGGTTACAAAAACTGGCTGTACATTAGCATCATCTGAAAAGATTTTTCTAAAAACACCAATGCCCAGGTCTCTTCATCCTCCCTCTCCCCACAACAATTCTTATTTAAATGGCCTGGGGTGAGACTCCCACCTAGGATATTTTTCAGAATGGTGCCTAGATGATTGTAATAGGCAGCCAGAATTAAAACAATTTAACCAGTTCTCTCCCACTTCTAGCTTCTGCTCAAATCCAGGACCTATAAGTGAAGCAAGCAAGGCACCCAGAGCACAAAACATAAAGAGGCAAGGTCACGTGAGCTCAGCACTCTGCACCTGCAGCACTCTGAGAATGAGTATCTCCTTAAGAGTAAGACACCCAGGGCACATAATTAAAAAGACACTCACGTCAGGGAGCATCAGCACTTGCATGACCTTGTCTCCAAAGACTTTGTGCTCTAGGCACTTTACCTGCCTCACCCTAGTCCCAGACCTGCTCAATTCCATCTGGTCAGGCCAAATTACCCCATTAAAGATGCATCAAGCCCCTATTGTGTGCAAGATCTTTCTCGATCCTCTCCATCCTCTAAAGAGACACTGATTTTGAAACTGATACAGGTAAATAATGTCTGCCATATTCATTTTCTATACCCTCAGTAGAAGTAGTGTTGTCATATAGTAGAATGCACTTGTAGCTTTGGAGTCAAAAGATAATTGGAAGTGGATGAATCTATTAGTTCTTTGGCAGTTTCCCTAATGACTCTCATTTGTTTCTTCATCTATTCAACATGGGCAGCAAAACAGATCTACCTTACAGGGTTACCATGAGGATGACATTATATTGTAAGTAAAATGGCCTGGGACACAATAAGTGCTCCATAAACACCTAATGACAATAAATAAATCCCCAACATTTCACTAACTCAATCACCTTTCCATGCCATTATAAGGTTGGAGTATTACTGCTGCTACCTTTTCTATTTACCTCACTAGACTGTTTCCTATCCTCTAACCTCCCACACCATTTTAAGAATGAGTCAAATTCTTGGTTTCTGCAAGCACACACACTCCCACCCTCCACTGCAGAGACCTTTGAGGAGAGTTTTTTAAATCTTCTAAATTTGAGATGGGGTATTGGTAGGAGAAAAGTTGGGTGAAAGGATCTCATTCTTCAAACACAAGAATTCCCTTAAATTTTTCCATCTTAGTCCTGGACCCCAACTTCAGAGAATCAAAAGCCAAGAGTTTGATATCTTGGTCTCTGGTTCTGCAGTAACAGCCCTCCTCTAGCTTCCTCCAGCAGTAGGCAGAAAGGCTTTGGTATCCTGTGTCTCTAGCACATAGCAGGGTACCTGGCATACAGCAAGTGCCTCATTTATTGAGTAAATGAAGAAGAGGAAAAAAGATCAGAAAGAAAAAAAGCAAAACAATTCAATGGAATATAGAAAAGGCCAAAAAAAGGGCTGTACAAAAAAGTTTGACAAGTCATCTTCCATAAATATATTAATTCTATGATAGGCAGAATAACGGTCCTCCAAAGATGTCCACATCCTAATCCCTGGAACCTGAAGATATGCTGCATTACATGGTAAAAGAAACTTTGTAGATATCATTGTTAAGAATCTTGTGGGGAGATTATCCTAGATTATCTAATGAGGCCCAATATAATCACAAGGTCCTTATAAGAAGGAATTAGGATAGTCAGAAGGAGAGAGACGAGATATGAGGATGAAAATGTTGGAGTGATGTGTTTTGAAGATGGAGGAAGGCGCCATGAGCCAAGGAATGCAGGCAGCCTTAGCAGCTGGAAAAGGCAAGGAAACAGATCCTCCCCTAGAGCCTCCTGAAGGAACCCAGCTCTGTTGATCTCTTGATTTTAGCCTGTAAGATCCATTTCAGACTTCTGACTTCTAGAACTGTATAAGTTTGTGTTGTCTTAAGCCCCTAAGTTCATCACAGCAGTAATAGAAAATTAATACACAGTCTGAGGACACAGTGTTACTTACTCATCTCTGAGTCCATCTCTGAGTTGTGCCAGACCCCTATTGACTCCAACAAGGATGGCACCCAGTTTAAGAGGCTGAAGAAGAGACCCAAAGCCTGCAAATGAAACATGAGGTTTTATCAGGGGCTTATATGCAGGGGAGAGAGTCCAGTGGCAGCAGGCTGGACAGAATAACCACACAGGCCCATGGTGGTAGGCTGGGCAGGAGAACCACAACCACTTGCAAAAACACACAGTTTATATAGCATTTTCACTTAGCACCCTTCCCCTAACAACCTCCACCTGGCAACCATCATTTAACCCAAAAGAAAGGACCTCATTTCACAGGACAGTTGGGGACTCAGACATTCCTCATAGATAAGGAATAGATCTCCAGGTTGGCCATTCCCAGATTCATTAGCTCAGAACTCTGAACACACATTCAGGTAAATCTGCCATACAGTCATACGCAGGGTGTGCTCCATCTTTACACACTTCAGAGAGCAGGGGAGAAGCACACTGGATCTCTTTGTGATCATCAGTGTTCAATACAATTCTTAAAATGGAAACTTGGCAAGACTCACTGTCTTTGGTTAATGAATGTAAATGAATGTAAACAACTATTCATCCCAACCAACAGTAATAAAGTAATAATTAGTATTTCTTTCACTAGCATAAGTTACATACTGTTAGTTAAATGTCACTGAGTTCTAGCTCAGACAACTGTTGTTTCAGAGCTTGGGGGGCAAAGCTCACGTTTATTCCATCCTGTTTAGACACCCCATGCTGTGGATTCTCCTTCATTCTTTGGTTGTGTATGCAACAGAATTCCCTTGCTTTCAAGGCATTCCTTGAACCACTTTTATGCTATAGGAGAAACTGGCCCTTTTCCCTCAGTCTAGTTGGCAGTTTGATGAAGGAAAAAGAATGTAAGATTTAAAGTCACAAGATCTGGTTTGAAATCTAATAACTCACTCACTAGCTTGGTGACCACAGACAGCATTTGCTTGAGCCTTAGTTTGCTTATCTCTAAAATTCAGACTAACCACTGCCTACCCTCTTTGCTGAATCACTACAGGGAGCTGATGAGACCATGTACGGAAAGACATTTTATAAAGTGCAAAACATTATACAATTATATTTACACTTTTTTTTTTTTTTTGAGACAGGATCTTGCTCTGTCACCCAGGCTAGAGTGCAGTGGCACAATCTCAGATCACTGCAAACTCCGCCTCCTGGGCTTAAGTGATCCTCCCATCTCAGCCTCCCAAGCAGCTGGGCCTACAGGCACATGACACCACACCTAGCTAATTTTTTTATTTTTTGGTAGAGACAAGGTTTCATCATGTTGCCCCGGCTGGTCTCAAACTCCTGAGGTCAAGCCACTCGCCTTGGCCTCCCAAAGTGCTGGGATTACAGGCACGTGCCCAGCTGATCCATTCTCCTAACATAGCATGATCTCTAAGCAGATACCCATAAATTTGGGTAAAAGGAAAGGTTCATAGTACAGTCTAGAAGAAATGAAGAATGCTTTTACTTCACCTGCCTTCAGATATATAGTTCCTGAGACACAATAGGAAGTACTATTCTACTCGTAGATAACAAATAGCCACAAGCATGCTCCCATTGAAGAAGTCTTAAGGAATATCTGACTTGCTATCTATGAAGTCCTATAAGGTGATATTAATGAGTAAAAGGTGCTATTACATGGTAGTTACACCAATCAGTCAGTACCAACTCTGCCCAGGCATTATGTTTCTGAATCTGCAAAATCCAGTCATCCTTCATGATAGCTGTCATATTCCAGAAGAAACTTCACTATGTGTACGAAGGCAGGAGAATGACCAACCATATCTAAAACTCCATTTAACATTAAATATCAAAATGGACAGCAACCAGCCCAGCCCCAGTTTTGTCCCCTTACTTATATCTCACGCTAGCCTGAGCTCAGACACAGTACAATGCCTCACAGAAGGATAAAAGCCCTAGTGAACAAATTTCATAAAATATTCAGCTGGCCTTTTGGAGAAAAACAGCTGGAGCTAACCTTAGGAATTCCACTAATTCCCCCTACCACACAGCCTAAAAATAGCCAAAGAGCATTTCTTGCTAGTGATGGCCTTTCCTTTAAAGGAAATAATATGCAAAAGGCATGCTGGGGTCATTAGCCCAAACCATGCATTCCCCATGATAAATCCTTGGCCAAATGTTCCTATGAGAATCTGCCTTCATAAGGTCAACACTGAAATGTCCTTGGGAAGGTTCCCGGCTCCCTACTTTCCACTGTATAAAAAGACATAGGTTATCAGCCACTAATTCCCTGTATGGCCATGAGGGTTTCACTTCCCTTTCCTTGGTCTCGGCTTCCACATCTGCAAAAATAAGAGGGCTCAATTCTGACCTCTAAGGTCTTCTACCAGTGTAAGACTCCCTGGGAGGTACAGTGAATGGCTTCACTGTCTTCAGGATAAAATTCAGACCACTCAGGGTTACATTAGCCCCTCCATATCTACACCCTGACTTCCTTTCCATTTCTTCCTACACGGTACCTTGAAGTTCTTTAAACTTACCTTTCACACCTCTGTCTTTGGAACATAGAGCTCCTTTTGCCCGCAAGGTCTTTTTCCAGCTTCTTAAATTCCTAGTCATCTTTCAAGACAGAGTCCAGGTGTCACCTTCTTTCGGAAGATGAGTCTAGTCCCTTCCTGAGAAGTGGAGTTAGAGTCTCCTCCTCTTTGGTCTCACAGGACTCGGCATTATATAGCAACTGTCTGTTTCCTTATCAGTTTCTCCTTTATCAGCCTGAGCTCTCTTGGAAGGAGGAGACACCATGTTCATCTCCTCTATATTTTCCAACACCCGACCTGTGCCTGCCACTCAATGTTTGGTGATATTGTTCCAAATTCCATCAAAGTACCACATTCATTTTATAGTGGTATTCCAAAAGACCAGAAATGTATTTTTTCAATAAATGTTTTCTCTATTAAAAAAAGAAAGTAAACTATATCTAAGCCTTTGCCTTATTAGGAAAAAATATATAGCTATTCAGATTTGTAATGTAATCTTTGCAGAGTTGAAAATATATATTAAATTTGTCCCTGAGAAACCTCTCTTTAAACCAACCAAACCATAGTTCTTAAAAAGGCAATTCAAAGTTAGAAATGATGTCCTGCTATGTGGTTTTTTTCTTTTACCAAAAGGAAGGAAAATCTCTAGAAGGAATAAATTATACACTAAACTTTCTGAAAATTCTCAAGCCCTGGAAATTCAGATGAAAGGCAGCAAGGAAAAATGTGATATTACATAGAAAACCAAAAAGCCTTGTTCACTACTAATAACATTAAAAGTTATATGCATGTATTATAAGAAATAAAAAACTAAATTAATGCAATTAATTGGTAGGACTTGAATTTTATTAAAGAATTAGAGAAGGAAATGGCATTTAATCTTTCTCCAATACCTTTTCAAATCTTTACACACATTTTCTCTACACCATAAGGCAAACCAGCAAAGTAGTCACCATCATCTGCATTTTACCAATGAGGAAACTGAAGTTCATGGATCTCAAGGGACTTCATTAAATTCATATTGCTTCTAAGCAACAGTTGGGATTTGAACTCAGGTCTACCTATCTCCAAAGTTCTGACATAACAGGAAGAGAAGCAGAAAAGGGGGAAGAAAGGTGCAGGTACATAGTGCCCTGCAAAGGAACCCAAAGATGCAAACAGGAGCTGAGGTTTCCCTCAAACCCCGACGCACCCCAAATACCGAGCTTTGCAAGATAGAATGTTGTTAAACTTGATGTGAAATGAGATCGGTTACAAAGGAATTTTTACTCTTTACATGATACCAATTTAGAAGCTTATATAAATAAAGTGTGGAGAGCAGGCAGAAAGTATGATGTTATAGTATCAGCAAATCTATTTCTCCTATACCCTCATGAACAACAAAATCCTTGCATTGATCTGGGCAAGAGCTTTATAGTATTAATCAAATCTTAAACCCCTCCAAAGGCAGGCACAAATGATCACTGGTACTTCATAAGTTAGGGTCAGCCTGTGCCCTGCTGAGAGGTGCAGTTGAAGATCTGGGTTCTGGTCTTCACTCTGTTACTAAAAACCAAAACTCTTTGTTTCACTCATCTCTCTGGGTGACTCCACCTGTAAAATGAGGCATTTGGACTCTGATCTGTCAGCTGCCTTCCTTTTTTTTTTTTTCTTATGGACATAAAATCAAATGACAAAATGAATGCCAACACCATCATCAAGCTAGCTTAGGGAGAAAGAGATGAATAGGCAGACTATTGGAGAAAAATGTCACCCTGCTGCCCAGTGCAAAGCCTTTTTAGAAACTAAACACTTTTCGTAAGACATCGCTACAGTGAAGGAGGGAATGATAATTAGGAAAATAGGGTATAAAACCTAACAAAAATCTTTCTTTTCTTCTTTCTGTCCCTCCCTCCCTCCTTCCTTAATGACAGTATCCTGCTTGGGATTAAGCTAGGCACAATGGGTACAACTATTAAGTCCTAAGACCTGGTTCCTGTTGTGAAGAAGATATTGGCCCACAGCAATAATACCAGCTCCCATTTGTACAATGTTGGGGGTTTACACTGTACTGCAGCACATGCACTCTTCACAACTCTTCTTAGAAGGTAGCTAAAGCAGGTAGGAATAAGTATCATCATAATCCCCCATTTATTTATTTATTTATTTAGAGATGGAGTCCCACTCTGTCATCCAGGCTAGAGTACAGTGGTGCAATCTCGGCACATTCCAGCCTCCGCCTCCTGGGTTTGAGTGATTCTCCCACCCCAGTGTCTGGAGTAGCTGGAATTACAGGCATGTGCCACCACACCTGGCAAATTTTTGTATTTTTAGTAGGGATGGGTTTCACCATGTTGACCAGGCTGATCTTGAACTCCTGACCTCAAGTGATCCACCCGCCTCAGCCTCCCAAAGTGCTGGGATTACAGGTATAAACCACCATGTCCAGCCCACCCTTTTATTGATATGAAAACTGATGTTCAGCAAGGTTAAGCGGCATATCCAAGGTCACACAGGTGTTAAGGGACAGCTGGGAACACATTTGTAAAGGAAGAGAAGAACTAAAAACAATAGGTGCTATGGTGCATATTTATCCCTCCAAATCTCATATTGAAATTTAATCCCAATGATGGAGGGAGCGCCCAATGGCAGGTGTTTGGGTGACGGGGGTAAATCCCTCACAAATAGATTAATACTCTCCTTCAGAAGATGAGTGAGTCCTCACTCCATTAGTTCCCTTGAGAGCTTGTTGTTTTAAAAAGAGCCAGCCACTTCTCTCACCTTTTGCTTCCTCTCTCTCCAAGTGATCTCTGCACAGCTGGCTCCCCTTCTGCCTTCCTCTAGGAGTGGAAGCAGCTGAAGGCCCTCACCAGATATAGATGCCCAATCTTGAACTTCACAGCCATCAGAATCATGAGCCAAATAAACCTTTTATTATTGTTATTATTACACTTTAAGTTCTGGATTACATGTGCAGAGCATGCAGTTTTATTACATAGGTATACATGTGCTATGGTGGTTTGCTGCACCCATCAACCCATCATCTACATTAGGTATTTCTCCTAATGTTATCCCTCCCCTAGCCCCGACCTCGCAACAGGCCCTGGTGTGTGATGTTCCCCTCCCTGTGTCCATGTGTTCTCATTGTTCAACTCCCACTTATGAGTGAGAACATATAGAGTTTGGTTTTCTGTCCTTGTGATAGTTTGCTGAGAATGATGGTTTCCAGCTTCATCCATGTCCCTGCAAAGGACATGAACTCATCCTTCTTTTGTGGCTGCACAGTATTCCATGCTGTATATATGCCACATTTTCTTAATCCAGTCTATCATTGGTGGACATCTGGGCTGGTTCCAAGTCTTTGCTATTGTAATAGTGCTGCAATAAACATGCGTGTGCATGTGTCTTTATCAAGGAATGATTTATAATCCTTTGGGTATATGCCCAGTAATGGGACTGCTGGGTCGAATGGTATTTCTGGTTCTAGAGCCTTGAGGAATCACCACAAACCTTTTTTAAAAAATAAATTACCCAGCCTCAGGTATTTCTTTACAGCAACACAAAATGGACTAAGACAATGGGGTGTATTTACGTGTCAGCTGTGTGGTTACAGGGGTAGTGAAGAGATCAGGGCAAAAACCAGGGTGAGGTAAGACTTAACCTGAGCTTTGCACAGGTGGAAAGATTTAGACAAGTCCCATGCCAACTCACTGAATTCAATGCAGAAGACAGCATAGTACAGCTTTGGAGAAGGTGGAGTACCAAAAAACAAAAGGACATCTATTTTCATACATACACAAAAGAGCCTTGTCTTTCATTGAGAAGTGGACACTCTTTAGTCACCTCAGTAATTAGCATGTGTATGCTCTGCATATTTTTCTCGGTAGCAGAAATGGGTGGCCCCAAGCCCTATTTTTCCCTTGGCAGTAACAGTAAGTATCAGGAAGAGGTTAAGGACATGTGATCTGTACCATGAGTGAAGGTGAAAACAACTAATCTTGGCACTCTTGACCATTACCAAAAGTATCTGAGCTAATGGGCCTTTTAGTCAAGATATTCCTCTCTGCAGGTGTGACTAATCACATGACTGTACAGCAAGCCTACCTTCCCAGACTGCATTCATTGCCACCAACACACAACAATGTAATTAATGAGCATCCTGAACCTGTTTCTGAGGCACGAAGAGAGAGGAGGGGAATGGCTGGGAAAGATTTCAAGGTGAACATAGAGCATCAAAATTATAGAAGGGATTATAAAACAGGCCCAGGCTCTGTACACTAAGAGAATGGGATTTAAGCACACTCCCCCTCCCTCTGCCAAAAAAGAAAAAGAAAAAAATTACCAAAACACAGGAATTGGGACTCTGGAATCAGGTAGAGGTCCTTCACAGAGGAGGCTTCAGACACAAGAAGAGTAAAACTTAAATCAAAGGAATCCTAAGGTTTCACTTAGCAGGATTACAGGTCTTCTTTTTTTGTTGTTTTTTTTTTGAGACTGAGTTTTGCTCTTATTGCCCACGCTGGAGCGCAGTGGCATAATCTCGGCTCACTGCAACCTCCGACTCCTGACTCAAGTGATTCTCCTGCCTCAGGCTCCCGAGTAGCTGGGACTACAGGTGTCCACCACCATGCCGGCTAATTTTTGTATTTTTAGTGAAGATGGGGTTTCACCACATTGGCCAGGCTGGTCTCAAACACCTGACCTCAGGTGATCTGCCCAGCTCAGCCTCCCGAAGTGCTGGGATTACAGGACCACGCCCAGCCAGTCTTACTTCTTACTAGTGAGACTTTAGTCACCCTGCAGATTCCAATTTATTTTCATTAAGTAACACTTAAAACAATTTCACTAAGGGTTCTGAGATGAAATTTGCAGGTATAATTCACACAATATAGGTTATGATAAGATTAAACAATCCTCCCTCACCCTTACCCCATCCCCTCAGCCCACAAAGCAATTAGCAAGCAGTGGGGATGGGGTAGAGGCCAGGACTATTTGATAGTGTTAACCAGGAGTGGTTTTGGAGTTTGGACTTCAAGCTGAAAATGACTTTCTACCAAAGAGAATTTAAACCTTCTCTTCCATCACATCAGTACCCAGTACTAACTGCAGAGTGAATGCAGTGATCAAAGAGAAGCAGAGCTCCCAAGTTAGACAGCAGAACCAGTTCTAGCATCTTTTCAGCCATTCCGGCATCTTGAGCAACTCAACAAAAGGCAGCAAGGCCTATAGACATGCAACACTGAAGTCTTGAAGACTTATCCTTGAGCAAGTGCCTAATAATGTCTAAGCTTAGTGAAGAGGAACAGCATAGACACATGCACGCACTATCTATTTAAAATAAGGCTGGGCATGCAGAGGCTCACACCTGTAATCCCAACGCTTTGGGAGGCTGAGTCGGGGGGATCACTTGAGCTCACAAGTTTGAGACCAGCCTGGGCCACGTGGCAAAACCCTATCTCTACAGAAAATACAAAAATTAGCCAGGTGTAATGGTGCATGCCAAGTAGTCCCAGCTACTTGGGAGGCTGAGGTGGGAGAATGGCTTGAGACTGGGAGGCAGAGGTTGCGGTGAGTGGAGATTGCCCCACTGCACTCCAGCCTGAGTGATAGAGCCAGACCTTATCTCAAGAAACAAATACATGAAAAAAATAAAAACAAAATATAGAATCTATATATTCTGTAGTGTACTATACTATATTATATAACATATACATCTATATACATAAACACTACTATACATTTAGTTCTCAGTCATTTGCAACCAATTTATGAAATCCTGAAAACTTCCTGCCCTATTATTACATAGAAAGTTAGGCTCGGTGGTTGCTAAGTGATTATGAAACCAGGATCCTCGTCCCCAGGTAGTAAAATCAGGCATCCTTCCTCCATAGAAGAATGTTCTAACAAGGCTTTTTTGGTTCAGATGTGGTTGTTTATTGGGAGGGGGACAGCAGGATTACATGCGAAGTTATTGCTATTGCTATTATTTCTATGAAGAGCCATGAGGCTGGAACACTTACACGGGCTATCTCCCCAAATCCTCAGTCCAACACTGTAAAGAAAGTGTCATTATCATTCCTATTTCACAAAAGAGGAACTGGATTCAGAGAAGCAGAATAATTTCACCTCCATATGCGCTCTTAATTACTATGTTGTTTACAGATATGTGTATATATGGATATATTATAGATATAAGTTACTATGTGTAAACTGACATAATGGAATTTCAAATGTTCATTTCAAAAACTATAAACATATGGAATAGATAAAACTCATAAAGTGTTTTTTTTTTTTTCCCTAGCAGAAGTAGGACTTAAAAAAGGTCACACTAACATGGCAAACTGAAAATATTTAGGTAAAACAATCTTATCCATACCTTCAATTTCAGAAGAAGAAAAATAGTCATTTTATACATTTTTAATCAACAAAGATCAATCAATAAATACTTCCTAAGGACATACTGTGTGAGAAGACTTGTTAGGTACATCTCACTGCAGAGAGGGGCCATGATTGTAGAAAACTGGTGTGTATTAGAGAAAGAACACTGTCCAGGGATTAGGCAAGGTCAACTTTGCTCCTAGCTCAGTCTCTCTCTTGTTATGTGATGCTGGGCAAGTCACTTAAACTTCTGAAGCTTCTATCTCCTCATCTGCAAAGTGAGGGAACTAAAAAGGATGATCTCTCACATAGACTCCTTCTGGCAATAAAATGCTGTGACTCACACTGATGAAACAAGACATTTCCGGCCACAGCAGAATTTGTCTACAATGAACTATGGCCCTATACCTCTCATTTCATTTCAAAGCCCAGAGTAAAACCATCCCAAAGTCTGTAGTCAGGCAAACAACAGTCATTCTTTCAATAGTGCTTATGCTCATCTAAAGAGTAGGATAATTTTCCACCAAATTAAATGTCTCTCTGTGATACTGTGAAATATCTTTGTTCTCTTTTCCTGGTACATAGCTCCTAAAACCCTTGGAATCTCTGGAGTGATAAGAGTGTCTTTTGTATGCTAAGGTGATAACTGGTGGCTGGCAGCCACTAGGTAGCTTCAGAATGGGGGCTGGTCACAGTAAAGACCAAAGCATGATTAAACTTTTCAGTCCAAAGCCCCAATCTCTGGGGAGAAGAGAGGTCCCTGCCAACACATTAAGTGATTAATCACATTGGTGATTAAGCTAATGACCAATGGCCATTGGTTTAATCAGTCATGCTTATGTAATGAAGCTGCCATAAAATCCCAAAGGGATTGGGTTTGAAGAGCTTCTTGTTAGCTGAACACACGGAAGCTCCATACCCCCTTCTCCCATACTTTGCCCTATGCATTTTTCTATCCATATCCTTTGTAATATCCTTTATAATAAACTGGTAAATATAAGTAAAGTTTTTCTCTGAGTTCTGTAACATTCTAGTGAATTAGTCAAACCCAAAAAATGTAGTAGTGAGAAACCCAATTTACAGCCAGTCAATCAATCAGAAATATAGGTGACAACCTATTACTTGCGATTGGCATCTGAATTAGGGGCAGTCTGGTGGGACTGGGTCCTCAGCCTGTGAGATCTGATGCTATCTTCAGGTAGGCAATGTCAGAATTGAATTGAATTAGAGGATACCCAGCTGGCGTTTGCTGCAGAACTGATTGCTTACTTGGTATGTGCGGGGAAAATCCTTGCACATCTGGGGTACAGAAGTGTTCTGTGCTGTGGTGAGTAGAGAATAGGAAAAACACTGCAGTAGTCCATTCCAATGCTGCTAATGAAGACATACCTGAGACCAGGTGATTTATAAAGGAAAGAGGTTTAATTGACTCAAAGTTCAGCATGACTGGGGAGGCCTCAGGAAACTTACAATCATGGCAGAAGGGGAAGCAAACATGTCCTTCTTCACATGGTAGCAGCAAGGAGAAGTGCTAAGCAAAAGGGGGAAAAGCCCCTTACAAAACCATCAGATCTTGTGAGAACTGACTCACTGTCACTAGAACAGCAGCATGGGGGTAACCACCCCCATGATTCAATTACCTCCAAGTCCCTCCCACAGCACATGGTGATTATGAGAACTACTATTCAAGATGAGATTAGGGTGGGGACACAGTCAAACCATATCATTCTGCCCTGGACCCTCCCAAATCTCATGTCCTCACATTTCAAAACCAGTCATGCCCTCCCAACAGTCCCACAAATTCTTAACTCATTTCAGCATTAACTCAAAAGCTGACAATTCAAAGTCTCATCTGAGACAAGCCAAGTCCCTTCCACTTATGAGCCTGCAAAATCAAAAGCAAGGTAATTACTTCCTGGATACAATGTGGGTACAGGCATTGGGTAAATACACCCATTCTAAATGGGAGAAGTTGGCCAAAATGAAGGGCAACAGGTCCCATGCAAGTCCAAAATCCAGTAGGGCAGTCAGATCTTAAAGCTCCAAAATTATCTCCTTTGAGATCTCCATGTCTCATATCTAGGTCATGCTGATGCAAGAGGTTGGCTCCCATGGCCTTGGGCAACTCCACCCCTGTGGCTTTGCAGGATACAGCCCCCTTCCAACTGCTTTCACAGGCTGGCATTGAGTGTCTGCAGCTTTTCCGGGCACACATTGCAAGCTATTGGTGGATCTACCATTCTGGTGTCTGGAGGATAGTAGCCCTCTTCTCACAGCTCCACTAGGCAGTGCCCCAGGGGGGACTGGGTGTGGGGTCTCCAACACCATATTTCCCTTCTGCACTGCCCTAGCAGAGGCTCTCCATAAGGGTCCCACCCCTGCAGAAAACTTCTGGCATTTCCATACATCCTCTGAAATCTAAGGGGAGGTTCTCAAACCTCAATTCTTGACTTCTTTGCACTGGCAGGATCAAAACTATGTGGAAGCTGCCAAGGCTTGGGGAGCTGTACCTTGGACCCTTTAAGCCATGGTTGGAGTGGCTGGGACACAGGGCACCAATAAGTCCCAGAGGCTGCACACAGCAGAGGGGCCCTGGAAACCATTTTTCCCTCCTAGGCCTCCAGACCTGTGATGGTGGGGGGGGCTGCTGTGAAGGACTCTGACATGCCCTGGAGACGTTTTCCCCATTGTCTTGCTGATTAACATTTGGCTCCTCATTACTTATGCAAATTTCTGCAGCCAGCTTGAATTTCTCTCCAGAAAATAGGTTTTTCTTTTCTATCACATAATCAGGCTGCAAATTCTCCAAACTTTTTTGCTCTGCTTCTTTTTTAAATGTAAGCTCCAATTCCAAACCATATCTTTGTGAATACATAAAACGGAATGCTTTTGACAGCATCCAAGTCACATCTTGAACACTTTGCTCCTTAGAAATTTCTTCTTACAGATATCCTAATCATCTCTCTCAAGTTATCTCCCTCTAGTTCGAATGTCTAAGACAGGGGTAAAATGCCACCAGTCTCTTTGCCAAAGCATAACGAGAGTCATCTTTGCTCCAGTTTCCAACAAGTTCTTCATCTCCATCGGAGACCACCTCAATCTGGACTTTATTCTCCATATCACTATCAGCATTTTGGTCAAAACCATTCAACAAGTCTCTAGGAAGTTCCAAACTTTCTCACATTTTCCTGTCTTCTGCTGAGCCCTCCAAACTGTTCCAACCTCTTTCTGTTACACAGTTCCAAAGCCGCTTCCATATTTTTGGATATGTTTACAGCAGCACCCCACTCCCAGTACCAAATCATTGTATTAGTCCATTCTTACGCTGCTAATAAAAACATTCCTGAGACTGGGTAGTTTATAAAGGAAAGAGGTTTAATGGACTCACAGTTCCATGTGGCTGGGGAGGCCTCAGGAAACTTACAATCATGACAGAAGGGGAAGCAAACACGTCCTTCTTTACATGGTGGCAGCAAGGAGAAGTGCCAAGCAAAAGGGAGAAAAGCCCCTTATAAAGTCATCAGATCTCGTGAGAACTCACTCACAATCACTAGAACAGAAGCATAGAGGTAACCACCCCCATGATTCAATTACCATCCACCAAGTCCCTCCCACAACAGGTGGGGATTACGGGAACTCCAATTCAAGATGATATTTGGGTAGGGACATAGCCAAACCATATCAAACACTTTGATTTTTATATATAGAACTCTGGTTCTTCATATATCCTAACACCCTTGTTCTTGATGGTATATAGCAAACTAGGCAAAAATAATTAATATTAGTTAATAATAACAATAAGACTATCAAAGTCTTACATAGCAGTGAGAATATTCTAGGCACTGTTTTAAGTACCTTACATATATTAACTCATTAATTCCTCACAACAACATGAAGTAAGCATTCTACAGATAAGAAAACAGGTTTAGAGAGGGCAAGTAACTGCTTGTTACTCAGTTAACTGCTAGTAATGGCAGCGCAACTCCAGCCAGATTGTCCAACTCCAGTGTCCATGCTCTAGGCTTCCTTCTTGGACAGAAGTGCCTTCTTGGACAGAAGTGTTGCAAAGCACAGAGTCATTCTCCAGGTGGCTTGGGTTCTACATTTTTAAGTCCTTGGCTCTTCTTGCTCCTTTCTCTCTGATCCCTGCACACTCTCTGGCCTGGCTCATTTTCTGATCTCCAGCTCAGATTCTGGCCACAGATTTCCTTAGACTGGACTTCCCCAGGCAGCCCAGGGAGAGGAGGCCTTTAGCTATCTGACGGGCATTATTCGGCCACAACAACCACGTGCCATGTGCCCATGGCAGGCTTCCTAGTATGACCCAGTACAGGGTGCTAAAATCCACCTCCACAAGGTAACTGGAAATTCATCTTTCTTAAACTGGGCAGAACCCTCACCTTTGTCAAGACCCGGACAGAGGAGAAAAGCAGCATTTCCCCAGGAAAGACATTTAGTTAATTCAGTTAACTTGAGACTATGCTTTGCAATATTTAATGATAGAAATGGTGCAATGCAATGGTTTGAAAATAGAGCTTTCTGGGCTATGAACCACTAATGCCTCAAATTCCTTCTGCTATATTCTCCCATTAGGAAACCAAAGCCACCAAAATAGGGAAAAGAAAAAAAAAAGAGTATGGTAAACCTCATTAATGTCTTGCAAAAATGAATAAGTAAAATAACAGAGATGTGAAGAAAAAAAACGCATCTAAAGATATGATATTCTCTGTCTTACTGGTTTTTTTCCTTCCATCTTAGATAGAAGAGAAGAAGAAAAATAAGAAGAAGGAGATCAAGGAGAACAGTAAGGCTGAAATGCTTTACTTCAAATTCAGGGTCCATAATTATATTATTCTCTAAAATAATGGCTTTCAAATGCCACTACTATTTAGGCTGAGATACAAGGGAAATAAATGATATCATCATGGGGCTTAACTTTATTACATGTTCGTTTTATTAAATTTATGCACATTAGAAGCATAGGAAATTGCCAGCCTTTAACATTCACACAGATGCAAAGAATTATACAAAAAATACATCATCTTGAATCTTGGTCTTCAATTTATTTCCACAATTCCACAGAGCTTGTAAGGGGTTAAAAAAAATGTTCCTATCATTGAGATTTATAAACTGATTTCTATCATCCTTGGAATCACTAGTTACTCACACCACAGCCTGTGGCTGCCTGCAGCAACACATCAACACTTCCATGTATTTAATGCGGTATCTTCTTATTTGGGTATTATTTCTCATTAAACCAATCAGAAGAGGCTTCAAGGTAGAGAGGGGGAAGTGGGAGGTGAGAAAAGGGCAATTTGAGCCAAGAGAAACACCACACCCATTCCACATGGAAACCACAACCATGTATGGTCGCAGAGTGAAAAGGACTTGAGTGCCCAGTTAAGAGCTGGAAGGCAAAACACCAATGAGGTCCCTTCTGTGGAATTCAGTCTTTCACCTGAGGATAAAGGTTTTTGTAATTCTAAACAAAACTAAAATGAAAAGACATTAACTAAATACCAACGTGGATAGGACAGAGTTTCAGGATAAGCCCAAGCAAGCAACACAGCTGGTCCCAGGACAGCCGGAAATGAACCTCCTTCAGGTATAGAAAACAGAAGGAAAAGTGGAATTTTGCCTTTTCCCTTACCTATTATTCAGAAAGTGTCTACTACATTCCTAAAAGTAAAAATCTTTGTCTAACAGTTTTATAAAAAGAAAAACAGATCTTAAAACAATTGTTGCAGAAACTTCTTCCATTTCTGTTTCTAAAATAATTCAAAGCACTAATTTTTAAGATTTTTAATGAGAATTTGAATTATCATGAAATCTTACAGAAAACATGAATTGGTTCACGAGAATTAAAGAGGGTATACCCCCCAAGTTTTAACTCTCGAGGTCAATCAGAGTCCACAGGAGCTTAAATGAGGCTCATGGCCTGGACTGACTGTTTTTCTCCAAAGAAGCTACATATTAAGATGTATGAAGCCTGAGAGCCAACAGATTTTCACTCATCTATTTCTCAGTAGAATGTAAGTAGCACAATGTCTAGCTCAAAAAATACCTGTTGAATGCGTGCTAAACTAAAGAATAAAATATTCCCAAGGAAGGAATAACAGTGACTTCCACTTCACGCTCTGCCTAAGGTTAGACCTGATTACGTTACATAATACTATGTTTAAAAAAGTCCTGTTCACTGCAGCTTTATTTGTAATAGCCAAAAATTAGAAATAACCCCAGTGCTCTTCAACAGGTGAATGGTTAAACAAAATCTGGTACATCCATACCATGAGATACTATTAAGCAATAACAAGGAAAAACTCTTGATAGACACAACTTGAATGAATCTCAAGGCAATTGTGCTGAATGTAAAAAGGCCAATCCCAAAAGGTCACTACTGCATGGTTCTGTTTATATGACACTCTCGAAATGGCAAAATTATAGAAATGAAGAACAGATTAGTGGTTGATAGGGGTTAGGGATGGGGGCTGTGGAGGCAGAAGGGAGATGGGTGTGATTATCAAAGAACAAATGGAAAGAATCTGTGGTGATGTAACTGCTCGGTATCTGGCCAGTGATGGTGGATACATGTGATAAAATTGTATATATGTAATGAAATTGTATACAACTGAATACACACAGGCCCATGTGCACATACACACATTAGTACATGTAAAACTGGAAAAATCCATGCCAATATCTGAGTTGTGATATTATACTACAATTGTATAAAATGTTACCATAGGGGAAACTGGGTAAAGGATACACGGATCTCTGCACTTTTTCTTACAGCCTCATGTGAATCTACATTTATCTCAAAACAAAAAGATTAATTTAAAAACATTCTGAAGTGACCTCTCCTCTGCTACCATCAGCACTACCAATTTGAGAGTGTGTACATGTGTGTGCATGGCAGGTTGAGAGAGGGGGCAGCAACACATAAAATTTAACCACCTCCACAGAGCTCTCTATGGGGAGTATAGAGGCATCTCCAACTTCCTTTAAACTCCCAATGCACCAGTTGTTTTTCACATAATCTAAATTTTGCTCTTACATTAAAAACAAATATTTCAGGACTCTTACCTCCATATTGGGATAAAAGGTCATAAGACCCATGACAGCCCATGTTTTATACCTGTTTGATACCCTCTCAGTGCCTAGCATAATGCTCAACCCAGGAAAGAGCCTGAATAAAAGTGCTTTTAATAAATGGATAAGCAAATGAATGGATAGATGAACTTTCTCATCATAGTAGAACCAGATAAGCTGAAAATTCACAATGTTTTTGCTCCAATTTTCTCAACTTCAAAAGGTCAGTAATAGCTGTGCCCACCTGTCTCACAGGCCTGTGGAGAGGTTAAAGACCATCTCCATCTGAGCTTGCTGTAGTAGCAAGTACATACAGAGCTTTGTTTAGAGATCTGCACTAATTATTTCTTGTGTGTTCTTGTGCCAGCTAATTTCTCTGAACCTGAGATTTCTCATTGGTAAAATGGGGGATAATACTTATTTCTGAAAGGCTGCTATGTGAAGGAGACATGGTATTCATAAAAGGCCTTGCTCAACGTCAACCTCACTAAATGCTCAATAAATGTTTTCACCCTTCCATAGATATTTAAAGGAACTAGTGCTCACCTCATAGCTCAAAATGGCAGCCATTTCTTAGTAAGTTTACAGTTTTTTTTATAAATAAATAACCAGTGTTGTATTTATGTAGCATCTTCCTCTAAAGATCAAACTTTGCTTACATTTCCAATGGCAAAGTAGTGTGGACAAAGTAAATGTAGATAGAGGATGAAGTAAATGGGAAAAGACAAGTTCAAGTGGAAGATGACAAGGGCATTTGTGGGTAGCTGTTAGGACTGTACCGCAAGTCCTCTCCTGCTACCTCACTGCGGAAAGCAACTTGTCTTGGACTTGGTCTCCCCGATGGTTTCTTTCTTTTTTCTGTTTTTTCTTTTTCTTTTCCTTTTTTGTGTATTTTTATGGTATTTAGTATATTCATACCCACAGGCAGCCTAGATAGTAGAGGAAGACACCTGAAAAGTCTACTGACCTCTAAGAAAGGTGGGCTAGAGGTATGGAAAGGAAGGAGAAGAGGCCTCTGTTTATTTCCTCTGCTGTGAAAGCTACTTGTTCTCAGGAAATATCTACTACTTCCTCCTCAGGGCTGGGAATGCCCTAGTCTGTTCTTACCCAAGGGTGGTAACTTTTCCTCCAAGTGTGCAGCTGTCTGAAAATATATTTGCTCTTGATGTGTCACTGGGTCACGAGCAGTTCTCCAAGAAATACTTTACACATGGGTGTCTCTTGAGGCCAGGCAATGGAGATATTTGCTTACCCATGAAGCAGGGAGGGACAAACAGGGGATATGGTTCCAAGGTCCAGCTTTTAAAGACTATGCTAACCCAGTCAATTTGTCAGTCAACTACATTTTGAACCCTAACTATGTGCCTGGCCTCTCATTGAAAATGAGAAGGAATCATCCATGACCGACACACAGACGGTCCCCTCCCTTTATAGAGCTCATGGTCTCATTCTGCATACTCACATTTGGTTGCTTTACTTCTATTGTAATAATCTTGTGTGGCACACAGCACATGTGTCAAAGCAAAGGTCTCAAAAATAGAATATCATTCCACACATGTTCCCTATAACAAGCAGAAGAATACGAAATAGAGATAATATAAAGATATGTCCCTGTTAGAAAACAAAGGTTTGGCATATCTTGCAAATCTCAAAAAGACGAATGTGCTTTCCAGAAAAATAATACATTTTATTTATTTATATATTTATTTATCATTTTGCGATAGGGTCTCACTCTGTTGCCCAGACACAATCCTAGCTCACTGCAGCCTCGACCTCCTGGGCTCAAGTGATTCTCCCATCTCAGCCTCCTGAATAGCTGGGACTACAGGCATACACCAGCACACCTGGCTGATAGATAGATAGATAGATAGATAGATAGATAGATAGATAGATAGAGTAAAGACAGAGTCTCACTATGTTGCCCAGGCTGGTTTTGAACTCCTGGGTTCAAGCAAGCCTCTCGCCTTGGCCTCCCAAAGTGTTGGGATTACATGTGTCAGCCACCACCTCTGGCCGAATTATACATTTTTAAACCCTTATCAGTTGTATTCTCTACCTTTTTGATACAATTAACAATAGCATATACTTATTAAGTACTTACTATTTGCCAGGTACTATACTAAGCCCTATGTGCTAGGCACTATACTAAGCCCTTCAAAGAATCATCTCATTTAATCTTTTAAACAATCTTATGAGTGATGCACATATTATTATTCCTATTTTATTGATGAGGAAACTTCAGCTTAGAAAGAACAACGGATGTAAACCTAGGATCAACTGATTCCAAACAAATGTGGATCTGTACATTAAGCTGGAATATTATATGCTTGCTTGGTTTAGAGAGAAGGCCAAAGTTATGATTTCTATTATTGAAATAAGAATGTATACAGTATAGATCCTTCAAAACAGATTAGGTTGAACCACTATTAAATTGCCAATACAGGTTGAGTATCCTTTATCCAAAATGCTAGGGATCAGAGGTGTTTGGGATTTTTGGATTTTTTTCAGATTTTGGAATATTTGCATATATATGAGATATTTTGGGGATGAGACCCAAGACCAAACACAGATTCATTCGTTTCATATACATCTTATACACATGGCCTGAAGGTAATTTTATATAATTTTTAAATAATTTTGTACATGGAACAAAGTTTGTGTACACTGAATCATCATAAAGTGAAGATGCCAGGTGTGGAATTTTCCACTTGTAGAGTCATATCAGGGCTCAAAATGTTTTGGTTTTGGAGCATTTTGGATTTCAGATTAGAGATGCTCAACCTGTATACAACTGTTTTGACCTAAAGAAATGACAATTTCATTTGGTTCAACCTAATATAATATCAAGAGACAGAATGACCTAAGCCTAGCCCAAGCACAACCCCTGACTAGCTGTATGAATTTTAACAGTCACTTAACATTTCTAGACTTTGCTTGCTTTACTGAATAATATAAAGCATAACTATAAAAGTTAGACTGGATTTGTCTTTAGGTTCCCCAGCTCCATAATTATAAGAGAAGTGGGGAGAAATACAATTTATTTGTTCAGCAATTATTTATTAAGTACCTACAATGTGCCAGGCACTGTGCTTTCTCTCCCACTCCAGGTTCACCAGTATTTCAAAGACAGGCTCCCAGTAGCTTCCCATGATTCCAGGGATTCTACATGTTAGAAATAAAGAACAAACTTGAAGATTCTTGCTTGTCTGTTCAGGATAACTGCAATGTGCCCTATGCTGCTGGCAGCTCCTCCCAGATCACAATTCCACAGCAGAAGAGATAAACATAGGACCTGGAAACCACTTTAATGTGAAGAGATGAAGTGCAGCATAAGAAATGTTCATGTGAACAAATGTGTATCTTCCACTAAAAAAGAACTCTCAGTAGGCTGGGTGCGGTGGCTCATGCCTGTAATCCCAACATTTTGGGAGGCTGAGACCTCCCAAAACTCCTCACCTGGGGTAAGGAGTTTAAGACCAGCCTGACCAACACGGTGAAACCTCGTTTCTACTAAAAATACAAAAAAATTAGCCAGGATTGGTGGCGCACACCTGTAATCCCAGCTACTTGGGAGGCAGAGGCAGGAAAATTGCTTGAACCCTGGAGACAGAGGTTACAATGAGCCGAGATCACGCCACTGCACTCTAGCCTGGGCGCCAGAGTGAAAGTCTGTCTCAAGAGGAAAAAAAAAAAAAAAAAACTCTTAGTAAATATTCTGGCTCACAGTGACCTCTAGAAAAATATCTTACTTTACTTGTACCTCCCAGAAAGACGATTTAGACTTTTAACTTAAAAAAAAAAAAACAAAATTCCACAAAGAAAGAGCCCTCACTCAGCTTTGCTGGGTAAAGCACCTTAGCATCTAGCCACAATCTTTGCAGTGATTAAGGATTGGGAGTAGAGAGTTACAGAAAAATATCAAACAGCAAGTTCAAAGACACAAATTCAATACCTAGCTATGTGACTCACTAGCTTTGTGAGCTTTGACTTAACATTCAACCAGCCTCTGCCTCAGTATCTCATCCATATAATGAGCATTGGGATGATGAACTCTAAACATCTTTCCTGTTCTAAAGGTTAACCAGTTCCTTATCATCTAAGCTTTTACCATCTAACTGCC
The DNA here is from genome assembly GCF_049350105.2 of Macaca mulatta. Classification (NCBI taxonomy): domain Eukaryota; kingdom Metazoa; phylum Chordata; class Mammalia; order Primates; family Cercopithecidae; genus Macaca; species Macaca mulatta. The sequence continues at coordinate 86,385,293 of NC_133419.1, forward strand.
ATCTGTTCCCTTTTGTACTATCCATTGTGAACACAGCAAACAGCTGTTTTCCAATGTGCCTGCAATAGCTCTTCAAATACGTACTTGAAGACTCTTATGACTGCCCACTTGACTCCCTCTCTTCTAACATAAGTCAATGGCCCAGATGGAGTCATGTGGTTAGCGAGATGTTTGGAATAACTCATGTGGAGTCATATGTCTAAACCTGGAGCCATAAGGAAGGGAATACATGCAGCAAAGAGCTGCTTGCTTTCTCAACATCTTGTAACTGAGAAAGGCCCATAACTCCCAATCTCATTTCCTGGGAATTCTACCAGCTGCAATAGGATTATAAAAGTTGCAAGAGAAAGGGATTAATAACCTTGATGTGCTGATGATCTAGCTGAGAAAACTGAACCTACACAAAGTATATAACTGATGAATTGTATAGAACAGATTATTACTATGTACTAAATTTGGGGATGTACCCAGTAAGAGTCACAGGAAATTAGACGAAAAAAAATGGTTAGATGAAGGGTATAGTCTGCTCCAGGGAAAGCCTGTTGCTCTATAGGAGGTTAGACTCTGAATCACTGAAGAGGACATGACTTACTTGGGAAACCATGACACCAACCCAGCCTCTAGTTGGGGGCAATCTTCAAATTAGGGGTGACCTGGGACTCTGCCAATAGAGTTCTCTCAAACCCACCCTAATGGGATAGTTTAGAATAGACTGTCTGACAGGGCAGTGGAGACAATTGCAAGCCAAATGTCACTTGACCTTTCTGTGTTCTAAGTCAATGATGTTCATTTCTCTCTTAACCTGTAGAGTAACTTTCTAGCCCATTTAATGCAAACCATCTCTGAATGGGGCTCCTATGAAATGTGTCACTTTGAAATTGCAGAAAGTTATTTTTTCTTCTTTAAACGAGTACTCTTTGGAAACAATAAACCAGTAAGTAAAAATAATTCCAGAAAAGAAATCATAGAAGCAAATGATTAATAAATACCACCTCTACCTAAGATTCTTAGTTTCAGAGCTTTGTTTTTTTTTTAAGTTTATTTATGTATGTATTTATTTATTTTAATTTTATTTACTTTTTTGAGATGAAGTCTCTTGCTTTTGTCACCCAAGCTGGAGTGCAATGGTGCAACCTCCGCCCACAGCAACCTCCATCCCCAGAGCCCAAGCGACTCTCCTGCCCCAGACTCCCGAGCAGCCGGGACCACAGGTGTCTTCTTTATTTCAAAATACATACACCTATAAGGCAGGAAATAATTTGAGAACTGTTATAATATTTTATGCTTTAAAGATGAACAGTTTTCTTTTTCCTGTTCAGGGACTTTGAATTACAAAATTTCTCAAAGAGGCAGACATGGAGAAAAGTTTCAGCCACCTCAAATTCTGATAACATCCATGAAATTTAATTTGAGATATTTCATAACCAATATTTTATAAACTTGTCCTTAAAAATGAAGGGCATGCTCTCAACACTTTCTGACACGGAAATTGTTCCAACAGACAAAGAAATAGGCATATCCATGGTTAAAATCTCACAGCTGTCACATTGTTTAGTTCTGCACAAATGAAAAATCCTATTACCCAAAAAAGGTTGGAGACTCTGTAGCTGTAATTTGGCAAGCAATTGCATTTTCAGTCATACCCTCCCTCATACAGATATGAACCCTAGAAAATATTTAATTAAACATAACCATGCGGTCTGAAAACTAAGTCAAAATAAGAAGTTAATGTTTTGCCATCTTTAATGTTGTTATGCAATTCATTAGAGAAAAGAGCACACAATCCCTCAATCCCCAACCTCCAAAGATTCAAAAGAGCAGATTCCGTTTTGTTTGTTTTTTTTCTTATAGAGACAGGGTCTCACTATGCTGCCCGGCTTGGTCTTGAACTCGTGGGCTCAAGCAACTCTCCTGCCTCAGACTCCCAAAGTGCCAGGATTACAGGCATAAGCCACCTTGTCTGGCCAGATTTAATTTTTTTTTTCATTTTCTTTTCTTTTCTTTTTTTTTTTTTTTAGAGACAGGGCCTCTTTCTGTCACCCAGGCTGAAGTGCAACAGCACAGTTATGGCTCGCTGTAACTTCAAACTCCTGGGTTTAAGCAATCCTCCTGCCTGAGCCTCCCAAGTAGCTGAGACTAGAGGCACATGCCACTACACCCAGCTAATTTTTAAATTTTTTTTTCTAGAGACAGGGTCTCCCTATGTTTCCAGGGTGTTTCAAACCTCAGGCCTCAAGTGATCCTCATACCTTGGCCTCCCAAAGTGCTGGGATTACAGTCATGAGCCACCACGCCCAGTCAGATTTAAATTTTAAAGGACAACAGAACAAATAATAAAACCTCCCACTTTCTCAAGGTCACAAAAGAGACTTTCACATCATCAAACTCAAAAGAATCCAGATTCTCAAATGGGTATCACATCTCTCCATGAATTGTCCCCTGGTAAGGAAACTTGCATTTATCAAGACTTTTCTGCTTGCTTGGGCTTGATTTCTACTATTTGTCTGGTATTTGAGGGAAGAAAAAAAAATCATTATATGGCTGGGGAAGTAAAGGAAGTAAGTCTCAAACATGAATTTGAATTTGTATTTCTTTCTGAAAACAAAAGTTTTTATTGGAGGTTTATATAGAAGTAAAAGAAAAGCAGAATTTCCAGGAATTGCTCCAGGAATTCATGGAAAGTGGATCCATTCCTCATTTTTTTTCTAATAAAGAAAACCAAGAAAAAACTATAAAGAGATAGTCTTTCAAAATGCCTAGGTTCCCATTCCTTTACAATATCACTAAGGAGAAGTTAAGTGGCTGTACTTTGATCTCCACATTTATATTTCAGAATTATTGCCTACTGTGTGACCTTGGGCAAGTTACTTAGCTTCCTCACTGGTAAAATATCTACTTAAAATTGTGTTATAAGGATTACATGCACTTGTATGTATAAAGGACTTAGTCTGGCATGAGTCCATAGTGAACCTTGTATTAGCTGTAATGCTTATATTAGCTAATATAAGTATTAGCTGTTATTATTACCACCACCACCGTTAAATTTATTTTCAGCCTCCCAAATAAAGTCACATCGCCCCAAGGAATAATGTTTGCGCTTTATTTTCTGAAATGATGATGGCCTGGCTCCAGGCTCACCATCAGATCTAAAACAAACTGAACCCTCTCAGCCAGAGCACACTAATGTGAACTGGGGTCTCAGCTGCTCTGTGATTTGGGCAGCAGAAGAGGCCAGATACTTAGGCCCAGTAGCCTGAGTTGCACTCATTTAACAAATGTTAATTGTGTCCCTAGTCTGTGCCAGGTAGTGTAGCAGGTGCTGAATTTATTTGCTTATGATCAGCACTTTCACTGTATTCTCTAGAGCCCAAGGCTGTGTTTTTGTTTTGTTTTGTTTTGTTTTTTTGTTTTTTGGGTTTTTTTTTTTTTACTATAATGTGCTGCTTATGTTAAAAAAAGAAAAAGTTACATAGGAAACATTTTCCAGGATGAAACTAACAAGAATAGTAAAAGCCACTCCAAACCATCTATTTCTATTTTCTTCCTTATATTTCTACAGTATAAAAATTTTCACCTACTTTTAAAATTTGATAAAGCAGATTATTCCCAGATGAGTTTTTGCCAAATATCTACAAGAAAGGATGACTTTATGTGAGCTGGCTCTGAAATAAGCAAACTGACAGAGCAGGCCACCACTCCCCTTCCCTCACATCTAACAAACTGCAAATAGTGCTGGGAATCCCACAGGACTCAGGAAAGGTAACACACAAGCACAGAGCATACACATAAGCCAGGGGAATCTCCCGCTGTAAAAACTCTGGGTAGGCACCAGAAGCTTAAACTTCTTCATAGAAGAGCCTTAACATTCACCGAGGCTCAGGTAAGATTTAACCACTTATATAAGAACTGACCTAATGATTATTATTTTATGAAGTTGCATCATTGTGTTCAGGCAGCACAGGGAAGAAAAAGAGCACAGACTTGGGAGTCAGGCCTGAGCTTGAATTCCAGGGCTACTACTTAAAAGCTGTGAGACTCTGGGCAAATATTTAACTTCCCCAAGTCTAATTTGTCTTATCTAGGTTATATGGCATCAAATTTATACCTTTGAAGATCTTTGTAAGAATTAAAAGGATAATTCATGTTAAACACCTAGCTGATATCTGACATACTGTAGAAACTTAACACGATATATGCTCTGACCACCTCTTATTTTGGGGCAGGAAAAATGTCCGAAGAACTCCTCCCCTGATTTAGAGAAATAATGAAAGTGAATCCGAGGCAAGTATTGCCCCTCATTTTTCTAAGAGTCTAATTCTGATAAGTGATATTTTCAGGACTCTGACAGTACCTGAGATATTATGAAAATGCAACCAAACCTTCTCCAATAGCTCTTTGTCCCCCAGATTTTACAGTGGGCAATCAAGAAGACTTCAACTTTCTCCTGCAGAGCACCATGAGCTTTGGAACTGGAGCCCACATCCTCTCAGCTCCTCTGTTCTAGTCTCTTTCTATCCAAATCCCAAATGCACCTTCTAAAAAAAAAAAAGATCAACCGTTTCGCTCCCCACAATCTATACATAGGATGGCACAGAGTGAAAGTACGCAATTTGCCTCAACTTCTTTTCATTCACTCAGTAGTATCTGTCAGGTCTGAGGCTTGATTGATATATACTTTAAAATGAACTTAAATATATCAGGAAGCTGAGAGACTTTATAGTTCTTATATTTCCCAGGGTCTAGGTTTAAAATCAAAAGGATGGAATTTGGGCTCATGCCTGCAATCCCAGCACCTTAGGAGGCCAAGGCTGGAGGACTGCTTGAGCCCAGGCATTCAAGAGCAGCCTGGGCAACATAGCAATACCTCATCTTTATAAAAAAAAATTTTAAATGATCCAGGTGCAGGGGCATGTAACTGTAGTCCTAGCTACTCAGAAGCCTGAGGCAGGAGGATTGCTCAAGCCCAGGAGGTCAAGGCTGAAGAGCTAGGACTTACAGGTGTGCAGCTCAAACTGACCATATTACTCTGGGCAAGCTATTCAATTCTTCTGAATTATAGTTTCATCAGCTGTGGAAACTAATAATACTTCCTAGCTTATAGGATTATTTTAGCATTAAATGATATTATATATGAAAACATTTTGAAAACTGTAAAGTTCTATACAAATGTTATATTAGAAAATGTCAGTCTTTTTTGGCCAGGAGCAGTGGCTCACACCTGTAATCCCAGTGCTTTGGGAGGCTGAGGTGGGAGGATCACTTGAGGTCAGGAATTCTAGACCAGCCTGGCCAACATGATGAAACCCCATCTTTACTGAAAATACAAAAATTAGCTAGGCATGGTGGCAGGCATCTGTAATCCCAGTTACTTGGCAAGCTGAGACACAAGAATCATTTGAACCCAGAAGGCAGACATTGCAGTAAGCTGAGATCACGCCACTGTACTCCAGCCTGAGCGACAGAGTGAGACTCCTTTCAAAAAAAAAAAAGAAAGAAAGAAAGAAAAGAAAAGATAAAAGAAAACATGTGATCTAATAAAATCTTAAGAAGTCTGTGTTTATACACAGCTTCCCCAGCTGGCCATACCCCACCTGGCCACTCATCTATCTCACAGCACACCTTAGTCTATACTCACTGATCTCAAGACCAGAAAGTTGTTGTTGTTGTTATTGTTGTTGCTGCTGCTGCTTGAGAAGGAGTCTCACTCTGTCACCCAGGCTGGAGTGCAATGGCACAATCTCGGCTCACTGCAACCTTTAACTCCCAGGTTCAAGAGATTCTCCTGCCTCAGCCTCCCGAGTAGCTGGGATTACAGGTGCACACCACCACGCCAGCTTTTTTTTTTTTTTCATTTTCAATAGAGATGGGGTTTCACCATGTTGGCCAGGCTGGTTTTGAACTCCTGACCTCAAGTGATCCACCTGCCTCAGCTTCCCAAAGTGCTGGGATTACAGGCATGAGCCACTGCAACTGGCCTATACCCACTGATCTCAAGTTCAGTGTTTTTTGTGAGCCCTCCCATTCCCTGTTCATTTTCAAACAAATGGATCATTACAGCTTCTGACACTCTCAAAGTTCAAAATGTTAAAGCTTGACACTTATTTCTAAAAGGTGAAATCTGATTTGGTTTATGGAATGACAAAAAAACCGTGAAACTTTCTTAAGCACCCTCTTCACATGCCTAAATACATAGTCTTGAGAAATGGGCCCTTCTCTTATGTAAAGATCAATAACTTCTCAGAGTCTTTAATATCTTCAGAGTCTTAGCCAAAAACAAACCAAAAATAAACAATTGGCTTCACATATGTGGCATTTCATGGTGTGCTGAAGGGATCTCCAAGTCCAGTCCCAGGTTTGATGATTCACTAGGATAACTCAACAGGACAACATATAGTCATATTCACAGCTATGACTTATTACAGTGAAAAGATACAAAGCAAACTCAACAATGGAAAAAGGTGCATGGGATGAAGTCTGGATAAAACCAGGTGGGAGCTCCCATGGGTCTTCTCCAAGAGGAGTCACACTGGACACACAAGTTGTGACAATGCATCTGAAATGTTACCAACCAGACAGTTCATTAGAGATTCAGTGCCCAGAGTTTTTAATGCCCAGAGGGGACAAGTCATGTAGGCACCCCTTCCCTGGCATGTACCCAAATTCCAGACTCCCAGAAGAAAAGCAGGTGCTCAGCATAAACCATATTGCTTGCACAAACAGTTTAGGCACAGTGAGCTACTCCTATCATTTAGATTTGTGGGAATCCTCCTGAAATCCAAGTTCCTTAATGCCAGCCAAAGGCCAACTTGCAAGCAGGCCTTTCTATGGATAGGCAGTTTCACACCCACTATGTTAATTCTTTTCTGCACTCATGAGAATAAAAAGCCAAATATCTAAATAATTGATAACTGCCCACTGACCACTAAATTCTTACAGCCAATCAATGTACTGAAAACCTTAAACAGACAGTGAACGTAACTTAGGACTTTAAAATACATTCATTTAATACACTTGTACTATCTCAGCCTCTGGGCTTTGGGCATTAAGGAAATAATAAGTTCCTTTAGTCCCAGCACTCTAAGAACTTTTGTAACAAAAGGGAAGATAAGATGAGGACATAGAGAATGATAACACACAGTGGTATGTGATGATGGCCATAAAAGAGGTATAAGCCAAACATTAAACCAGTTAAAAGAGGGAAAGAAAACTTCCTGCCATGATGAACCAGGAAGATTTCAGGAAGAATTAGCATAGAGCTGCAGTTTTAAGAACAGCTAGGATTTCAGAGTTCGAAACAGGGTTAGGAAAAGCTCAACAAAAGGGACTAAAAGTCCATTAAAAAGTCCAATCTCCTTAATGACATGTACAACACTCTTCACGATCAGTCTGCTGCCTACTTCACTGGCCTCAGCTCCTGCCAGCCTTGCCTTGAACATGAAACCGTGCTCGCCATACTATTTCCCAGCCTTTTGACCTTCTAATTCCTATTCACCCAGGTCTCCTCTCAAATGCCACCTCTTCCAGGAAGCCCTACCTTGGCACTTGATCTCCCTTCCCTCTTACCACCTCACCTCCTTCCTCTGTGTTCACATCTGACTATGAACATCACACTGAGTGGTAATTACAGACATCTATTTTCCCCACTGGACCCTCAGCCTAAAACAATTTGACACACAAACATAGAAAACACTCAGTGAGCATCTGTCAAATAAATTAACTCTTGTCTCTAAATCTGATATTCTTCCCACTAAAGCATGCTTCCCCTTTTATCAACAAATGTTCACTGTTTAATAATAGTTCAAAGAGAATAGCAAGAGATTTTCTGTAAAGATCAATCATACCATACTGAAGTATTAAACTAAGCTCACACCCTTGGTCACTGCATCTACAGGTAGTGATGCACACAAACATACCCTCGAGGACCTGACCATTCCCACACACAGTTCATCAGTTTTGGTGCTTTGATCTCAAAGGAAAGAGACCAAACCAGAATCTATCAAACGACTAGACTGAGACTTGACTAACAAAGTGAAAGGGCTTGAGGATTGGCACATGAAAGAGTCCAGGTTCGAAGGTCTAACATTCCAAAAGCCCAATGTAGGATGTCTCCAAGAGTTGCCTGGGTTTCTGCCGCCCAGGCTGGAGTTCAGCAGCACAATCATGGATCACTGCACCCTTCATCTCCTAGGCTCAAGTGATCCTCCCACCTCAGCCTCCTGAGTAGCTGGGACTACAGGTGTGCGCCAACATGCCCTGCTAATTTTTTTCTTTTTTTTTTTTTTGTAGAGATGGGGTCTTGCTATGTTGCTCAGGCTGGTCTCAAACTCCTAGGTTCAAGTAATCCTCCTACCTTGGCCTCCGAAGCTGCTCAGATTATAGGCATAAGCCACCATGCCTGGCCCCCAGGAATTCAAAATGTACAACTTACTCCCTATGCACTGAATGTCAGCCCAAGACTTGCTTTTAGTTCCTGGCTGCTCAGAGGGTGGACTTGGGGAAAGTATGCCAGAGAAGAAAAAAAAAAAAAACACCACATCCACTCACTTCACTCCTCACTTCCTCACACACCAAGCAAATACCTATGCTTAGTTCCACAGTAGGGTCACATCTGTCCCCTGCAGAATCTGACCGGTAGAGCCACGTCTCCTCCACACCCTTGGCTCCTGGCCACACATTAATAGTTCATGTGGAGATGCAGGTGACTGTCTTCACATTGAGGCACCTCTAGTAACCAAGGCTAATCTCCCCAGTGGCTTTCCCCAAGGGACCCAAAGTAATGTCACGTTTTCCCTCTGGCCTGGATAAAGCAGACAACTATCAGGAAAACATAAACAAAGGTCTACAAACACAGAAACACACATCTATGTGTACCTGGGTCTGATCCTGACTGCTTAGGGAGAAGGGCCACCTAGCTTCTTGCCATTTCCCATAGATGATAGTTTTGCAGTCTGAGCCTCTCTGCTCCTCCCCCTAAGAAACTCAACAGCTGCTAACCACAATAGTGCATGCTAAGCACAAGAAATTCTACAAAGCACTAACCAAATTCAGCATGCGTTAGGCGTCAACTATCCCTAGAATCTTAAACTCAATTCTGGAGATACACAAAGGGGCCTTAAACATATTTTTTTTTTTTTTATTCAAGCTTCAGTCATTTTGCCAGAAACACACCTGGTCCTTTGTTGAAAAGTGGTAAATATGCTTAACTCAAGGTAAGACATATTTATATTTTTGGAATAATTTGGCTCCGATGTGATCCAGTCCATAAATTAGTATATAGAGTCACCATTTTCCAACACATTATGTGCTTTCCTATAGAAGTCTTGAATAGCAGCACCACCTCTACAAGTACCATTATCTTTTACCAAAAAAGTTTTAATATATGTTATCTCCTTTGTACACACAAGTGCCAACAAGTATGCCAATCAACCCCAAACCCATCTTTCACACTGCAAGCAGTGTTATTATCATAAAGAGAAATTTCATTATCTCACTCACAATATTGAGAAACTTCAAATACAAAGGGCAGCCTCCAAGATAAAGGGTAAGATTGTAGCCTCATTTCACCTTTGGTCTTTGATGAAACTCCACTACATTAGCAGCGCCACCAACCATAACTTACCTGCCCTGGGTGCCAACTCAGTAGTCTCTTCCTGTTCTTTTTATTTTTTTTTTTTTGAGAAGGAGTCTTGCACTGTCACTGGAGTGCAATGGCACGATCTTGGCTCACTGCAAACTCCGCCTCCCGGGTTCAAGCAATACTCCTGCCTCAGCCTCCAGAGTAGCTGGGATTACAGGCACCCACCACCTTGCCCGGCTAATTTTTTGTATTTTTAGTAGAGATGGGGTTTTACTATGTTGGCCAGGCTGGTCTTGAACTCATAACCTTGTGATTCGCCCACCTCGGGCTCCCAAAGTACTGGGATTACAGGCACGAGCCACTGCGCCCAGCCTCCCCGTTCTCTTAGTATCCCTTCTCTCCCTGCCTCCGTGCCTTTGAACTTGAAACATCCTTCAACATTTCCTCCCCACCACACTTTCTTTTCTTCTTTTTCTATATATATATATATATTTTTTTTTTTTTTTTTTTTAGCCGGAGCCTTGCCCTGTTGCCCAGCTGGAGTGCAGTGGCATGATCTCTGCTCATTGCAACCTCTGCCTCCCAGATTCAAGTGATTCTCCTGCCTCAGCCTCCCAAGTAGCTGGAATTACAGGTGCCCACCAACAGGCCCAGCCTCCCAAAGTGCTATGATTACAGGCATGAGCCAATGCACCTGGCCCTCAGTCTCTTCTTAACCTAGCAAACTCCTACTCAGCCGTAGGTCTAGCTTATCTGTCACCTTCCTACTTTCCCTGGCAGTTGCTCTCTCAGCAATCTCACAATAAGCTGCATGCATTTCTACTAGAACACTCACCACACTGTACTGTAAGTACTACTTCACCATTGTCACCTTCAATAGCCAAGAGGAAGGGAAGGAAAGAGAAGGGAAGAGAGGAGAGAAAGAGAAGGGAAGAGAGGAAAGGAAGAGAACTGACATTTATTTAATAGTGACTCTATGCAAGACACAAAGTCAGAGGCGTTAATATATTCATTACTCCATCTTGTGAGAAAATGAATGCAATTTTTTCAGAAAAGGAAATTGAGACTCCTACCCCCAAGAAACTCAAAAGCTGCTAACCACAGTTAAGTTAGTTGCTCTATAACACAACTAGTAAGTGGATTCATGTTTAAATTCAAGCTCATCTGATTCCAAAGCCAAGTTTATTTCCACTACAAAGTGGCCTCTATGGGAAACATGGACACTAGCCGGAAACATCTTTTTAACCATAACCCCTCTCCCATCACCTTGTTGGCCACTATGCTACATAACTCTGGCTTCTGACCTTCCACCTATGATTGCACCTCAAAATCATCTGCTATAACCATCAGACGGCAAGGTGTTGCTAGGATTCTGGAAAGGACACAGTGAATACATTTGCAGAAAGGTAGTAGGATACTATTTTTAAAAGGTTCAAGAACGCATATTATAAAGCTGTAAAAATGTGTCATATTTAAGTGGTCCTGCTAGGACAACTCATATAAAAATTCTTTATCTTTATAAAATCCTCATATCATGTACAACATGAAGATCAACTTCATTTCCACTCAAGTTCTTCAGTATATTCCCTCTCACTTATCAAGCTGTGATGCCCCAAAATAAACTGTAGTTAGGGTCTTCTTGCCAGTTCTCCACAGTATTTCAGTTGCTCTAGTCCCGGGTGGTGCTACTTCATAACTGCAGGAATAAGTGGCTGACTCCTCAGGCCATGGAGCATTGGGAGAACCCTGTTGTTTTTCCTGGAAGATTATGTCAAGCCCATCATTACATCTCTATGGTAACAGAAATATCCCGGGTTTTCTGGAATCGTCCTAGTTTTGAATATTTATAATCTGTTTCAAGACTCGTGACAAACACATGTCTTAACACAGGATTCAGTAAGCATGAATACAACATCTTTCCTTTAAAGAACTCCCCCAAAAGAGGCAATACTGGGTTGTGAAAAGAGCACAGGTTTTCCAGTCAAAGTAACCTGGGCTCAATTGTTTGTTTGGCCATTTACTACCTCTGTGACCTTGGGCAAAGGACTTCTCTGTGCTTCCATTTCCTCATCAGTAAAGTGGATAATTATCACCTACTTTAGAGAGTAGTCCTGCCAATTAGAGGAACAAGGATATAGCAAAGACTGACACAGAGTATGTACTCGATAGATAATGGACACTCTGTTTATTCTGTTATTGTTATTTGTAGCATCCCTAAAAGGAATGGAAAAGAAAGATACCATTTTTGCTCTTCTAAGTAAAGGACTATAAATTATGTGATTTACCTGTATTCAACTTCCTAAATGCAACACTTCAGTTACTACATTCCAGGTGGTGTTGATTCTTAAATAGTATACTAAGTTGCTGACTCATCACTTTGTAGTCTGGTGTCACCCTCTAATACTTCCTGAAATACTTAAACTTTATTAATTATTACTATCTCTGTGTAACAAAATTTTCTAAATTTTTGCAACAAGCCCATTTTCAAGGGTTATCCTGTGTAGTCGAAACACTATCCCAAGCTATGTACCCTCATTCTGCATCTAGAACTCACTTTACAGCTCCGTGATTTCATGAACAGAAGAGTAGAATACAAGTAGGGTACAGATAGCATACAATCGTATCAGATTATCTTCCAATGATCCAAGGCATGGGCTCTGGAATCAGACTGCCTGGATTCAAATCTCTGTTGTTCTTCTTATTGGCTGTGTCACCTTGGACAAGTTATTTAATTTATATGGGCCTCAATTTCCTCATCATAAAATAGAAACAATCATAGTACCAAAAATAGTATCAGTAATAGATTATTGTGAGGATTAAATAAATTGATGTAGGTACAGTGCTTGGAATACTGCCTGGTACATAGTAAGTGCTCAGTAAATGTCACACATCCTCATCATTCCCTTGTCTCACAGGGTTGGAAAAAAACAGTCTGAAGCAATTAGACATGATACAGTGTGTTACATTAGCAACCAAAAATACCAGATCAGGTAAAATACCTTTAAAATAACTGAAGAAAATGAATCTACCTAACCAGTTACTATCTCTAGGTGCCATAATAGCAGTAGATCTATCGTATTTGCAGATTGAATGCCTGTGGCTCCAACTATTCATAACTTACCTTGAAGATGTCATGTAGAAATTGTAGTTAAATCAATAGTAGCACCAGATAGGAATGAGGTGGTGAGTCCTTGGCTGGTAAGTCTTTGGTCAATCACTCAGCAACAGCATCTCAATCTGTTTTTGCTGGTTTTCACTAAATACAGAACCATATTTAACCCTCTAAACAATCTTGTAAAACAAATCTGATCTTGTAAAACAAATCTTATAGACACATGGAGGGAATTATATGCTATGACAATAGTTGCAGTCTTGGGGATAGCAAAGATCTCAGGATGAAAACCCTGAACATGTTCCAAAACAGCAGAACTGAAACAACCCTAGACTATAACTAAAAGAAAAGGGGCTGGGTGTGGTGGCTCATGCCTGTAACCCCAGTGTTTTGGGCAGCCAAGGTGGGAAGACTGCTTGAGCCCAGGAGTTCAAGACCAGCCTGAGCAACACAGTGAGATTCCATCTCTAAAAAAAAAAAAAACAAAACTGAAAACCCAAACCTTTTATAAAACTCAAATGACTAGTCTAAAACCAACAGTGGTAAAGAATCTGCCCTAAGAAATCTAACACACTACAGCTCAGCCTTGCTCCCAACACAGATCACTGGCAGCGGGAATGGGAATTGTCAGGGAATAGATTTGACTGAGCAACTTAGCTTGGCCTGGGATCCAGCCCATGCCCTCAGCCTCACAGCCCTGTGTTTTAATCAAGTGACTCAGCCAGAGGCAGGAGAGCCCAGGCGCCTGTGGCTGGGAGGGATGGCAGCACAAAACACATCTGTCTAATCAGAAGCTAGTGGCGCTGGCATCCATTCTGTCAAGACTTACAGTGAAACAATGCTTCTGCAAAGGAAAAAAAGAAACTTATATTCACTCAGAAATCAAGTGATGCCTTTCTTCCCCTCTCTAACTCAGAAGGCAAATATGTGGAATTGTTTGCTAGGTCTTATATCCACCTACCCCCAAATATTTCCTGATGCATTTATAGAAAGAGGACAACTTATCTAGGAATAATAAACCAAACCTATACTACTAGTTACAAAGTGTTTAGAAAGTATAACATTAGGAAATGCTCTTATTTTGACTTCTTTTATCTCAATCATCAATACAAGGGATGACACATAAGAAAGTGTTTTTGTAGTTTGCAGGTAGTTCACATATGTGAAGAAGTCACTGCAGTCATCTGAGGACATTGCACCACATTTCAGCAGAGTGATTCATTCATTCTTTTATTTGTTCATTTACTAATTAATTTAAAATACTTATACTAAGTTCCCATTGAGTGCCAGGAACAGTGCCAGGCTATGTGGATACAGAAATAAACCACAAAGTCTAAGTCCTCAGGAGCTCAATCTTTTCCCAAATTGTTCTTTTCATCTCCATCCTATTCCAACCACAGCTGCACGTCTCTTTGCTCCCTTTTTCCTTCTCTTTCTCCCCCTCTCCAGGTCTGAGCCACTTAAGAGTGAGGTCATGTGCTTCTCCCACATTCTGCAAAAGTTCTAGCACAGGTCCAAGTGCCCAAATGGGCACTAGGGAAAAATACTGTATTTAGTGACTTAAGAGGCAAATATTTAGTGAAACACATGGCTTTATTACCATTTTTTAAACCTGTTTTCATTATACTGTATTTCTGCCAACCTACCTTCCCCCAATTCTCTCAAAGCAGTTCTCCTAACAATCTCAAGAGGTTACAGATTAGTAACAACAAGTAAATGAGCAGAAACCACTCTCCTCTCAATGATCTGTAGATCATGTGTCCCGCATGAGGGCAGTCAATAGAGGAGACCCTTAGAAAATAAGGAGGAGGCATCAAAAGCTTGAAGCAACAGAAAGTGGAAACATTTTCTGACATCTGATTCATCTGGATGTGGAAATTCTCTACCAGACTTCAACTTGTAACCATGAATAGAAAATAACCCAGAATCAGATTTTTAAGACTGGAAGGAACCTTATCTGGTCCAACTCTCTAACTTTATAAAGAAACCAAGGCTCAGGGAGAAAGTGTGACTAAACCCAGATTGCAGATTGTCTTTGACAGATGCAGAAGTTGAAACCAAGCCACCTGCCTCCCAATGCAGGGCCCATTGTCTCCTTAGAGCAGCCAGGAGCACAGCACATGCCAAAGAGCAGTCCTTGAGGCAATGGCTACTAGCACTCACATGCCCCCATGGGTACACTGCCTTTCCAGTTACTTTCATTGCTTCCTCCTAGCAAGCCTCTGCCTTGCTTAGGGCAACTCAAGACAGCTCCCAGGAGCTCTGAGACTCCCTGTGTAACTGAACAACAACTCCCTCGAGTGGGAAGCCTGCTTTCATTCTATAAAATGGGACTATCTTCTGTCCTCTTCTGTTCAGGATTGTGATGAAGATCAATGAGATACTAGCCACCAAGGAAACCTACATTCTTTGAAGAAAACTTGAGTCCTAATAGAGCATTTATATCATAATTAAGTCCTACTAATACCAAGAGTTGGATTCCAGAATTTTATAAAGACTGACGTTTTTATTGCCTCTATGTTTAAACATTTTAAAAATATTAAGAGCAGGGGGGCACCCAAGATGGCCGAATAGGAACAGCTCCAGCCTCCAGCTCCCAGCGTTAGCGACACAGAAGATGGGTGATTTCTGCATTTCCAACTGAGGTACTGGGTTCATCTCACTGGGGCATGTCGGACAGTCGATGCTGGTCCACGGGTACAGCGCAACCAGCGAGAACTGAAGGAGGGTGAGGTACTGTCTCACCTGGGAAGCACAAGGTGGAAGGGAATTCCTTTTCCTAGCCAAGGGAAATTGAGAAACACAACACCTGGAAAATCGGGTAACTCCCACCCTAATACTGCACTTTACCAAGGGTCTTAGCAAATGGCACACCAGGAGATTATATCCCACACCTGGCCAGGAGGGTCCCACACCCACGGAGCCTCCCTCATTGCTAGCACAGCAGTCGGAGATCTAACTGCAAGACGGCAGTGATGCTGGGGGAGAGGCGCCCGCCATTGCTGAGGTTTAAGTAGGTAAACAAAGCCTCCAGGAATCTCGAATTGGGTGGAGCCCACCACAGCTCAAGGAGGCCTGCCTGCCTCTGTAGACTCCACCTCTGGGGACAGGGCATAGCTAAACAAAAAGCAGCAGAAACCTCTGCAGATGTAAAAGTCCCTGTCTGACAGCTTTGAAGAGAGCAGTGGTTCTCCCAGCACGGAGGTTGAGATCTGAGAACGGACAGACTGCCTGCTCAAGTGGTTCCCTGACCCCTGAGTAGCCTAACTGGGAGACATCCCCCACTAGGTGCAGACCAACACCTCACACCTCACATGGCTGGGTACACCCCTGAGACGAAACTTCCAGAGCAAGAATCAGATAGCAACACTTGCTGTTCAGCAATATTCTATCTTCTGCAGCCTCTGCTGCTGACACCCAGGCAAACAGGGTCTGGAATGGACCTCAAGCAAACTCCAACAGACCTGCAGATGAGGGTCCTGACTGTTAGAAGGAAAACTAACAAACAGAAAGGACACCCATACCAAAACCCCATCGGTACGTCACCATCATCAAAGATCAAAGGCAGATAAAACCACAAAGATGGGGAAAAGGCAGTGCAGAAAAGCTGGAAATTCAAAAAATCAGAGCACATCTCCCCCTCCGAAGGAACAGAGCTCATTGCAGCAACGGAACAAAGCTGGATGGAGAATGACTTTGACAAGTTGAGAGAAGAAGGCTTCAGTCCATCAAACTTCTCAGAGCTAAAGGAGGAACTACGTAACCAGCGCAAATAAACTAAAAACCTTGAACAAAGAATGGATGAATGGATAACTAGAATAATCAATGCAGAGAAGACCTTAAAAGAACCGATAGAGATGAAAACCATGACACGAGAACTACGTGACAAATGCACAAGCTTCAGTAACCAACTCGATCAACTGGAAGAAAGAGTATCAGTGATTGAAGATCAAATGAATGAAATGAAGCTAGAAGAGAAGTGTAGAGAAAAAAGAGTAAAAAGAAATGAACAAAGCCTCCAAGAAATATGGGACTATGTGAAAAGACTAAATCTACGTCTGATTGGTGTGCCTGAAAGTGAAGGGGAAAATGGAACCAAGTTAGAAAACACTCTACAGTATATCATCCAGGAGAGCTTCCCCAACCTAGTAAGGCAGGCCAACATCCAAATTCAGGAAATACAGAGAACGCCACAAAGATACTCCTCGAGAAAAGCAACCCCAAGACACATAATCGTCAGATTCACCAAGGTTGAAATGAAGAAAAAAATGTTAAGGGCAGCCAGAGAGAAAGGTCGGGTTACCCACAAAGGGAAGCCCATCAGACTAACAGCAGATCTCTTGGCAGAAACTCTATAAGCCAGAGAGACTGGGGGCCAAAATTCAACATTCTTAAAGAGAAGAATTTTAAACCCAGAATTTCATATCCAGCCAAACTAAGTTTCATAAGTGAAGGAGAAATAAAATCCTTTACAGACAAGCAAATGCTTAGAGATTTTGTCACCACCAGGCCTGCCCTACAAGAGATCCTGAAGGAAGCATTAAACGTGGAAAGGAACAACCAGTACCAGCCATTGCAAAAACATGCCAAAATGTAAAGTCGATCAATGCTAGGAAGAAACTGCATTAACTAACCAGCAAAATAACCAGCTAATATCATAATGGATCAAGTTCACACATAACAATATTAACCTTAAATGAAAATGGACTAAATGCTCCAATTAAAACATACAGACTGGCAAATTGGATAAAGAGTCAAGACCCATCAGTTTGCTGTATTCAGGAGACCCATCTCACATGCAGAGACACACACAGGCTCAAAATAAAGGGATGGAGGAAGATCTACCAACAAATGGAAAACAAAAAAAAGCAGGGGTTGCAATCCTAGTCTCTGATAAAACAGACTTTAAACCATCAAAGATCAAAAGACACAAAGAAGGCAATTACATAATGGTAAAGGCATCAATACATCAGGAAGAGCTAACTATCCTAAATATATATGCACCCAATACAGGAGAACCCAGATTCATAAAGCAAGTCCTTAGAAACTTACAAAGAGACTTAGACTCCCACGCAATAATAATGGGAGACTTTAACACCCCACTGTCAACATTAGACAGATCAATGAGACAGAAAGTTAACAAGGATATCCAGGAATTGAACTCAACTCAGCACCAAGCAGACCTAATAGATATATACAGAACTTTCCACCCCAAATCAACAGAATATACATTCTTCTCAGCACCACATTGCACTTATTCCAAAATTGACCACATAGTTGGAAGTAAAGCACTCCTCAGCAAATGTACAAGAACAGAAATTATAACAAACTGTCTCTCAGACCACAGTGCAATCAAACTAGAACTCAGGACTAAGAAACTCAATCAAAACCGCTCAACTACATGGAAACTGAACAACCTGCTCCTGAATGACTACTGAATACATAACTAAATGAAGGCAGAAATAAAGATGTTCTTTGAAACCAATGAGAACAAAGATACAACATACCAGAATCTCTGGGACACATTTAAAGCAGTGTATAGAGGGAAATTTATAGCGCTAAATGCCCACAAGAGAAAGTAGGAAAGATCTAAAATTGACACCCTAACATCACAATTAAAAGAACTACAGAAGCAAGAGCAAACACATTCAAAAGCTAGCAGAAGGCAAGAAACAACTAAGATCAGAGCACAACTGAAGGAGACAGAGACACAAAAAACTCTCCAAAAAAATCAATGAATCCAGGAGCTGGTTTTTTTTTAAAAGATCAACAAAATTGATAGACCGCTAGCTAGACTAATAAAGAAGAAAAGAGAGAAGAATCAAATAGATGCAATAAAAAATGATAAAGGGGATATCACCACTGGTCCCACAGAAATACAAACTACCATCAGAGAATACTATAAACACCTCTACGCAAATCAACTAGAAAATCTATAAGGAATGAATAATTTCCTGGACAATTACACCCTCCCAAGACTAAACCAGGAAGAAATTGAATCCCTGAATAGACCAATAGCAGGTTCTGAAATTGAGGCAATAATTAATAGCCTATCAACCAAAAAAAGTCCAGGACCAGATGGATTCACAGCCGAATTCTACCAGACGTACAAGGAGGAACTGGTACCATTCCTTC
Source organism: Macaca mulatta (assembly GCF_049350105.2). Lineage (NCBI taxonomy): Eukaryota > Metazoa > Chordata > Mammalia > Primates > Cercopithecidae > Macaca > Macaca mulatta. The sequence continues at coordinate 86,404,117 of NC_133419.1, forward strand.
TGAAACTATTCCAGTCAACAGAAAAAGAGGGAATCCTCCCTCATTTTATGAGGCCAATATCACCCTGATACCAAAGCCTGGCAGAGACACAACAAAAAAGGAGAATTTTAGACCAATATCCCTGATGAACATCGATGCAAAAATCCTCAATAAAATACTGGCAAACCGAATCCAGCAGCACATCAAAAAGCTTATCCACCATGATCAAGTGGACTTCATCCCTGGGACGCAAGGCTGGTTCAACATATGCAAATCAATAAACGTAATCCAGCACTTAAACAGAACCAAAGACAAAAACCACATGATTATCTCAATAGATGCAGAAAAGGCCTTTGACAAAATTCAACAGCCCTTCATGCTAAAAACTCTCAATAAATTCGGTATTGATGGCATGTATCTCAAAATAAGAAGAGCTATTTATGACAAACTCACAGCCAATATCATACTGAATGGGCAAAAACTGGAAGCATTCCCTTTGAAAACTGGCACAAGACAGGAATGCCCTCTCTCACCACTCCTATTCAACATAGTGTTGGAAGTTCTGGCTAGGGCAATCAGGCAAGAGGAAGAAATAAAGGGTATTCAGTTAAGAAAAGAAGAAGTCAAATTGTCCCTGTTTGCAGATGACATGATTGTATATTTAGAAAACCCCATCGTCTCAGCCCAAAATCTCCTTAAGCTGATAAGCAACTTCAGCAAAGTCTCAGGATACAAAATCAATGTGCAAAAATCACAAGCATTCTTATACAGCAGTAACAGACAAACAGAGAGCCAAATCATGAATGAACTCCCATTCACAATAGCTTCAAAGAGAATAAAATACCTAGGAATCCACCTTACAAGGGATGTAAAGGACCTCTTCAAGGAGAACTACAAACCACTGCTCAGTGAAATAAAAGAGGACACAAACAAATGGAAGAACATACCATGCTCATGGATAGGAAGAATCAATATTGTGAAAATGGCCATACTGCCCAAGGTAATTTATAGATTCAATGCCATCCCCATTAAGCTATCAATGGCTTTCTTCACAGAATTGGAAAAAACTGCTTTAAAGTTCATATGGAACCAAAAAAGAGCCCACATTGCCAACACAATCCTAAGCCAAAAGAACAAAGCTGGAGGCATCACACTACCTGACTTCAAACTATACTACAAGGCTACAGTAACCAAAACAGCATGGTACTGGTACCAAAACAGAGATATAGACCAATGGAACAGAACAGAGCCCTCAGAAATAATACCACACATCTACAGCCATCTGATCTTTGACAAACCTGACAAAAACAAGAAATGGGGAAAGGATTCCCTATTTAATAAATGGTGCTGGGAAAATTGGCTAGCCATAAGTAGAAAGCTGAAACTGGATCCTTTCCTTACTCCCTATAGGAAAATTAATTCAAGATGGACTAGAGACTTAAATGCTAGACCTAAAACCATAAAAACCCTAGAAGAAAACCTAGGTAATACCATTCAGGACATAGGCATGGGCAAGGATTTCATGTCTAAAACACCAAAAGCAACGGCAACAAAAGTCAAAATTGACAAATGGGATCTAATTAAACTAAAGAGCTTCTGCACAGCAAAAGAAACTACCATCAGAGTGAACAGGCAACCTACAGAATGGAAGAAAATTTTTGCAATCTACTCATCTGACAAAGGGCTAATATCCAGAACCTATAAAGAACTCAAACAAATTTACAAGAAAAAAACAAACAACCCCATCAAAAAGTGGGCAAAGGATATGAACAGACACTTCTCAAAAGAAGACATTCATACAGCCAACAGACACATGAAAAAATGCTCATCATCACTGGCCATCAGAGAAATGCAAATCAAAACCACAATGAGATACTATCTCACATCAGTTAGAATGGCAATCATTAAAAAATCAGGAAACAACAGGTGCTGGAGAGGATGTGGAGAAATAGGAACACTTTTACACTGTTGGTGGGACTGTAAACTAGTTCAACCATTGTGGAAAACAGTGTGGCGATTCCTCAAGGATCTAGAACTAGAAATACCATTTGACCCAGCCACCCCATTACTGGGTATATACCCAAAGGTTTATAAATCATACTGCTATAAAGACACATGCACACTATGTTTATGGCAGCACTATTCACAATAGCAAAGACTTGGAATCAACCCAAATGTCCATCAGTGACAGACTGGATTAAGAAAATGTGGCACATATACACCATGGAATACTATGCAGCCATAAAAAAGAATGAGTTTGTGTCCTTTGTAGGGACATGGATGCAGCTGAAAACCATCATTCTCAGCAAACTATTGCAAGATGAGAAAACCAAACACCGCATGTTCTCACTCATAGGTGGGAATTGAACAATGAGATCACTTGGACACAGGAAGGGGAACATCACACACCGGGGCCTATTGTGGGGATGGGGGAGGGGGGAGGAATAGCATTAGGAGATATACCTAATGTAAATGACGAGTTAACGGGGGCAACACACCAACATGGCACATGTATACATATGTAACAAACCTGCACGTTGTGCACATGTATCCTAGAGCTTAAAGTATAATAAAAAATTAAAAAATTTAAAAAAATTAATAGCATACACGCATGCAATCCAAGTAACAAACAATAGCATCTGACACTTGATCCTTATAGTGACTCTGGTAAGTGAGGATAGAATTTGTTCATTATCATCAATTTACAGAAGAGGAAACCAGCTCAGAGAAGCCATCTGTCTTGCCCAAGGTCACACAGGTAACAAAATGTAATGCTGGGGCAATGACTTTCTCTAGGTCCCTTTTGAATTTTCTGCAAATTAGTTTGTGAATTTTCTGCTCAAATTTGGCACATCAGCAACACTAAAGAGCTACCTTCTGTTATATTTGAGATGTTTAGCAAGGAGTACAGTTCAACCCTGCATTTTCAACAGCAGCCCTATGGCCCAGCACTCATCTCTCCCAGAAGATAAATACAGGGAAATTATGAGGGGTGAACTTCGGGGCTCACAAACAAAATTAACCTTCATGATGCTTTTAATTTTAATAATTTATTTTCTACATTCTTTCAAAAACAATCTGAGATAGCTCTTAGCTCTGACAATAATTGAGTCAAAAGGGTTGTATTTACTTGTGTGTTTTTAAAATTTATTAATACAGGTGCAAAGAAAAAGATTTGGAAGGATATATCCCAAGTTTTGCTTTATTTCTGAGTATAGATTTATTGATATCATTATTATAATTATTAGAGATAGAGTCTTGCTCTGTCACCCAGGCTGTAGTGCAGTCACATGATCTCAGTTCACCACAACCTCCGCCTCCTGAGTTCATGAGATTCTCCTGCCTCAGCCTCCTGAGTATCTCACTGAGCTGGGACTACAGGTGCACGCCACCACGCCCAGCTAAGTTTTGTATTTTTAGTAGAGATGGGGTTTCACCATATTGGCCAGGCTGGTCTCGAACTGCTGACCTTGTGAACCACTTGCCTCAGCCTCCCAAACTGCTGGGATTACAGACATTAGCCACTACACCTGGCCTGGTATTATTATTAATGTTAATCTGGATCTTATTTTTTCTCCTGCAATGAATATGTTTAGTTTTGGTAACCAGAAAAACAATAAAGGATATTTTTATTTTAAAAACATTCTTCATTCTGAAAAGTGGGAAAAAGTGGATGTCTCCCCAGGGACTAGAGAAGCTCTATTACTGTGAACCAGATTGTGGAAAATTCAAACAGTAGTCTAAGCCCTCTAGAACCTTGGTCCTACTTCACCATCTGGGTACTTGAAGCCCCTAAGAATATACAACAATCTGCCAGGACACCAGTTTTATTCAGATATTTTAAAGAAAAAAACTTTACATTTTTAAATCAAAGTCAATATATTATGAAATCAAATGAAAAAATTGCATAAGTGCAGGAGCACGCATTGGTCTTCTCTTCCATTGCAGGATCTTCTATGGAAAAGTTTGGTAAGCCCTAAGACAAACATTATAATCTTATACCCCCCAACTTTTGAGAGAGAGACAACCTCATTAATACCAAGTAAGTTCTCCTCTTAATTTAAAAAAAAAAAAAAAAAAGCCACATTTTTCTTCATCTACTGTATGTTTAAAAATTCTTTGTAGAACAGGTGACAAGCAAACATATTACCAGGGAGCTCTGGAAGCCTACAAGGGCACAGTTCACCCTACCTCCCCAAAGAGGAGAAACACCTAGACTAGCATCTGGGTTTTGAAGATGGTGGAACCTGGGCTTCCCCTAGGCTGCCTCACATTTCTACAAGGCAGCAGACTACTCTGCACAAGGTGCTAATTCATTCATTCCACAAGTGTTTATTGAGCAAAACCTGAAAAAGTCCTCTTAGGGAACAGTGGAATCATTCACCAACCAACGGTTAGGGCTAACGGGTCAGATGTGGACAATCAATCTTTCATTAGACCCCAAACCACCTCTAGGATAAAGCAAACAGGGCCCTGCCCCACCCATGCACTAGCAGCTGGGCAGGATTAGGGTAGGCCTTCTAGAACAGGACTGCTGCTGAGAGGCTAAGGTAGTCACGGATTACCTCCAGAATAACGGAAACTCCTGCACCATACATGACATAACAGCTCTAAGATGTTTTGCATAGTGCCTGACACCTGGTGAGAACTCAATAATGTTAGACATTTTTGCTGTCCTTATTCCAGCTTGCTTTTACTTAAGGAGCACAAAGAAAGTGTAAAATACACAGGTTTTAGAATCAGAGATTGGATTTGAATCCCAGCTATGCTACTTCCTAGCTAAGTGACTCAAGGAAGCAATCTTTCTGAGCCTGTTTCTCACCTATAAAATAGAGTATAGTATATCACCCCTCATGTAACTTTGTGAGAATTAAGGATATATCACATACAAAGGAGTGTCTGAGCCATGGTAAGTGCCCAGTAAACAACAGCCAACATTGCCCTACTGCCGTCCCCACACCTTCTCTTCTCCTTCCTAGCTGCTCTTGATGGGTTCTGCAATCTGATTTCACCTGGATACCACACTAAGGGTGAGAAGAGGCAGAACTTCAGGGGTGGAGGAAAGTGAGGGGAGGGAAATGCTGGAGACCTTCTATAGAAATCCAGCCAAGTCTTCAGCTCCTTTCAATCATCCTACCCTATCTGGCTGCTCCATCCAGCAGACAGCAGGGGTCACCATCCTGGTGGGGAATGGCTGCCAACAGGGGGACGGGAAGCTGGATGGCAGTTTGCATCCACCCCGCCTTCCAGGGTCTGTCTGTCTGAAGCCCCACCGGGCTTCATCTGCACATCCCTGCGGGGCTGTGTGGCTCAGCGGGCTGACAGTCTGACTCACAGCCTGTTCTTATCTAGGCTTCTATCTCAACCCTGAGCCCAAAGCCCTGGAGGCTGCTGGTCACAAACCAGCACTAACTGAAAAGAAGAACTTTTCATTAAGGCAGGAAATGGAGCCCCTCAAGGTCAGAAGGGATTTATAAAGAGAGGAGGAAGGAAAGGGAAGAGGCGGCAGGATGGGTGCAGAGAAAGAGAGACCCACTTCCTATATGCTGGTAGAGCCCTGTGTCTTAGAAGCTAAAAACAGTTGTTTTTCCACTTTGAAGGATGATAAAGCCCACTCGTGTAGTTTATAGCTCGCCGTGGGACGAGGTGTGGGTATGGAAGAGAAATTCAAAACGAGTCCTATTTTCAAAGGAGAAATCATCATCCCCTGGCCGGCCCCTCCCAACACCCCATCTGTAAACAGGTCCTGACGCTCCTACCTTTCTGCACCTGAGCAATCTGAGGGGCAGTTACTCTGCAGCCAGGTCTCTCCAGCACCCAGCCTCAAGCCCAGGTCAGTCCCTGAAAGCCCCAGAAAACGCGACAGCTCCGCAGAACCCTCGCCTACCCCGGCATCCCAGCTTCCTGGCCGCCTGGGCAGCGGAGGTGGCTGTGGAGTAGGTGGGAAACTGAGGAAAGGAGCTTTCCCGGTGCCAAAACGCAGTTCCCATTTTAGAACTGGGAAGACTAAGGAACATCATTCTACACCACCTCCCTCACTTAACAGAGAAGGAAGCAGAGACCAAGAGAGGGAAACAAAGTTGCCCGAGGTAACACAGCGAGTGGGCAAAGTAGTGACTGGAACCCGAGTGCGCACCTCGGAGTCGCTGCCGGGCAGGGAGCGCGCCTCGCCGTCTCTCTCGTCTTCTGGCCACCGGCCCTCGGCCTGGCGGAGCAAACTGCGCAGCCCCCGGCGCGACGCGTTACCTTCCCCAGGGCTGGGCGCTGCAAGCCTTCACTCTCCCGACGGGCGCTGGCGGCTTTGCCCGGCTCGCACGCGCGCGGCGCGGCCCGGGTGTAGCCCGGCCCTGTCAACGCAGAGCGGCGTGCGCGAGTCCCCCTGCCCCGCGGGCGGCTAGCAGCGCGCCGGGGGTGGTCCCGGATGCTCGGGCCAATGGCGCTTCGCCTGCTCCCCGCCCCGGCCCTCCCCCTGCCTCCTCGCGGGCACCCAGCGCCCGCCAGCGCCAGCCCTCTCCCCTTCCCTCTCTTCGCCCTCCGCCCCCGCCTGCTGCTTCTCTCCCGTTCCTAGCCTCCTTCTCAAGTGTACCTTGCCCCGAAACAACTTGTTTTCTGTGCAAATAAAGCAGCACTGTCGTTATTGTTATTATTATTTTTATCACGGCGCGTTAGGGGGCCTTGGAGCCCAAGAGCGTGGAGCAATAGGAGCCCCGGCACTCAGAGAGGGGACAGCCACCGCGCAGGGAAAGGGGCGCGGAGGGTATGGAGCCGGGTCATGGGGTAAGTTGCTTTAACCTTCGGGATGTCAATTTCCTCACGTGTGAAATAGAAGGGGGAAAAAACAATAAAGGCTTACGGGTTGTTGAGAGGACTAAATGAAGTGATGCTTTAAAATAGAATAATACCTACAGAAAGGTGAGGGTGTCATGTACTGCCTGAGCTACCTACTAGGGTATGCACAGAGGACTGGTAAGCTCCTAGAAGACGCTGTCTGGCAGGGAGGCAGACAATACAATACATGAAATACAATATTGTGGTCGGGCGCGGTGGCTCACGCCTGTAATCCCAGCATTTTGGGAGGCCGAGGCAGGTGGATAACCTGAGGTCAGGAGTTCGGGACCAGCCCGGCCAACACAGCAAAACTCTGTTCTAATTAGAAAAAAAGAAAAATTAGCCGGGTGTGGTGGTGAGCACCCGCCGTCCCAGCTACTTAGGAAGCTGAGGCAGGAGACTCGCTTGAACCCGAGAGGCGGAGGCTGCAGTGAGCCAAGATCGCACCACTGCACTCCAGCCTGGGTGACAGAGCAAGACTCCATCCCAAAAAATAAATAAATAAATAAAATAATTTAGAAAATGTATCACGGCCCATTTTACAAGTTACCCATGATGGGGCCAGCCCAGGCAAACCTCAGCAGGTGAACCTTAGAGCCTTTTTCCTTATCTTCTCCTGGACTAGTGTTGTCCATTCAACTGAGGGTGGCCCAGGTCTGCCTTTGGTTCTTCCAAAGGTCTTCCTTCTCCCAAACTTACAAATACTTACCCTCAAGGACCTCATGTAGTGCCCAGTGCAGGCTGCTAGCCTGGACCAAGAGTCCTGGCACTGTGCAGAGATGTATATTCTGGCTTTCATTCAGCCTTTGAGAACCTGGTATGTCCCTGTGCTGGGTGAGCACTCCACATGCAAAAGAGGAATAAGCCACGGGTCTTGCCTTTGAAGAGACAAATCTGTAAATAATTTCATTTTAGGGTAAGTGTTATAATAGGTTTACAAAGTGTTGCAGAGTCACTACGCTGAAGGAGGCGGACAATAAAAACTTAAAAACAAAACAAATGTGACCAAGGTAGGCCTTGAAGGAGGGCTACAAATTAGGTCAGATTGAAGGGGTGACAGAACACTGGGTGCAGAGAGGCAGGCAGAGACATGGAGATGCCTGTTATATGTCATGGCTATTACACAGGATTTGGGACAATGAGGCAGAGATGAAGCTAAGGAGGTAGGTGGGCAGATGTTGGAGGAGTGGTTGTACCTGCCTTGCCTAGGGAAGCAGGCTGTGTCCTGTTGGTGATGGCTGCTAGCAAATGATTTTAGGCAGGGGAGTAGCATGACCTCAGATGCTTTTGGTACTTCACTTTTATTGTTAATTGCACCTGTCTTGGTTATACCCTTCCTGCCCCTCTCTAGCTCTGGAGGGCAGACACTGGGTCTTGCTCACCTCTGGGTGCCTTGCATCACCTAGCATAGGGCTTTGAAGGAACTAAATATATGCTGTTCCCAGTATCACTCCTCCCCTGGAAACAAATAGCAATGCCTAAATGCTAGAGAGGGTCACAGGATACTCGCTTCAGGTTGTGGGGCAGGCAAGTGGGGAGAAATTTTAAGGCAGGGTCTTGTTATGGCTCCCAATTCATCTAAATTTTGTATAACTCAGAGACTAAACCTTAGAGCTCTTGGCCAAGGTCCAAATGCTGTTAGAAATGTCCATTTCTAATAGGACCTTAGACCAATTACTCAACCTCCCTGTGCTTTAGTTTGCTCATTTGTTAGAGAGAAAATAATTGCACTGCTCTCTCAGGCCTACTGTGAAGATTAAAAGAAGATGCACATGTTTAGCACAATGCCTTGCACATATAGAGTGCTGAATAAGCCTTGGTTAACATGATCATATCAAGTCGGCAGTGGCCTGTTCCACTTATCCCATAGGAACTCTTCAAAATGGTTTGCATATAAGTGACACTTAAACTTCACAGAATTCTAGGTTGACACTGAAAGGGAAGGCAAGGGCCGGGCGTGGTGGCTCAAGCCTGTAATCCCAGCACTTTGGGAGGCCGAGACCGGCGGATCACGAGGTCAGGAGTTCGAGACCATCTTGGCTAACACGGTGAAACCCCGTCTCTACTAAAAAATACAAAAAACTAGCCAGGCGAGGTGGCAGGCGCCTGTAGTCCCAGCTACTCGGGAGGCTGAGGCCGGAGAATGGCGTAAACCCGAGAGGCGGAGCTTGCAGTGAGCTGAGATCCGGCCACTGCACTCCAGCCTGGGCAACAGAGCGAGACTCCGTCTCAAAAAAAAAAAAGAAAAAGAAAGGGAAGGCAAGATGGTAGGGATACCATGGTGTAAGGTTAAATGCACAGACTTTGGTGCATCTCCTGGCTCTACCACAGAACTCGCTGGGTGACTTTGGACAAGTCAGTTAAATTTCCTTCTTTCGCTGGGTGACTTTGGACAAGTCTCCTTCCTGCCTCCCTCCCTCCCTCCCTTCCCTCCTTCCTTCCTTCCCTCCTTCCCTCCTTCCCTCCTTCCTTCCTTTGTTGGCAGGGTCTCACTTTGCTGCCGAGGCAGTGGCACAAACACAGCTCACTGCAGCCTCAACCTCCCAAGCTCAAGCCGTCCTCCCACCTCAGCCTTCCAGGTAGCTGGGACTACAAGCATATACCACCACGCCCAGCTAATTATTGTATTCTTGGTAGAGATGTGGTTTCACAATGTTGACCTCTTGAGCTGAAGCAATCTGCCCACCTCAGCGTCTCTAAGTGTTGGGATTACGGGCGTGAGCCACTGCACCCAGCCTAAGTCACTTCTGTTAGTGATTGTTCTTCTATAAAATAGAAGTAGTCATATTACCTGCCCCATGCCAAGGAGATAACACATAACACATATAGCACATTGCCTGGCCCAAGGTAAGCTCTCAATTCATGTTAGCTAATGGTGTGATAATGGTTGGAAGAGAGTTATTATAGTTTTTGGAAAGAATAATCTCCATGCCTCTGCCTGCCTCTCTGTACCCCAGTTTTCTGTCACCCCTTCCATCTGACCTAACTTATAGCCCTCCTTCAAGATCTACCTTGGTTACATTTGAATTTAAGCTTTTATTGTTCCCCTCCTTCAGTGTATGTGACTGTAATTAATATACTGGAAAGCAGAAGTGTAATCCTGGAAAAAACTAAACCTACATGTAAAAGTTGGTGCTGGATCTGTGAAAACTAACTGGGACAGGAGTAGAAGTGAGCTTAGAAAACTGCAGGTGGGGCATGGGCTTGGAAGAGTTTTGTAGGTAGACTTATTTAAGTTGAGAACCCCTGTCTGAACAAGGATGAGATTCTTGTAGCTCTATGGAACTGAACAAAATGGAATATTGTTTGCAGAATTGTGTATGACCACTCTCTGAGCTGCCTTCTTGGAATGGTGGAAGGCTGGTGCTTTTAAATGAGAATCTGAAATTTAACCCCTAACACGATCCAACAGTGACTTTCTAGAGTCACAGGCAAATTGCTAAATTGTTTAGTTTTATCAGCTAGTTAGTAAGTAAATATTCATTGGTAGCATAGGCTAGGTGTGGTTCCTTCAAGCTTGAAATATCCTCCCCTCTATTTCTGACCCAAGGAATCCTTCTTATGCATCAAGGCCTAGGACAAATGTCACAAGATTCGCCCTCCTAGACTGAATAAATTAATCCTTGCAACTTCTCCAATTCCCATGGTGTATTCCTCAAGCATTTTCTTGACATTGATTTCATCCTGTCTTTATAGTTACTTGTCACAGGATCTGCCACTCCTGACTAGTTTTAAAGCTCACCCACCTCAGGGACCCCTTCTTTCTCTTGTATTTCTTCTTACCACTTCCATCCTTCTCCCCACCTCATCTCTACCCAAAATGACTTATACACAATACGCACTAAATAAATACTTGATAAATTGCATTGACAAGCAGATCTCTCATAGTATGCATGTTACAAAGAGCGGCACTTTTGCCACAATGAAAAAGTAAAAGAACCTTTCTCTTAAAGACATGACTTTGTCTTTAAGCTATGTAAATTTATAACTTCTTAACCACCAGAAATTGTAGATATTGCTAAAATGCTATATAATTATATCTGGCATGGTAATGTGGTTAGATGACTTATACCAGTTAGGTATCAAATGTACAGCATATAAAACACACTTTAGTCATGGTAGTGGGTCACCAAAGCAAGAATTTGGTTTTTTAAATAATTTGTAAATGCTGAATATCCTTTTAACTTTCAAAAGTACAAAACTTTGGCCTTGAATCAAATTGTGTTAGCAATCTCTCCACAGTCTTTAATAATGCCTTGAACTTCTACAGTTCTTTGTATTTTTCAAAGCCCTTTCACTTTGATTATCTTGTTTGATCTTCACTCAACCCTATGATGTAGGAAGGGCAGCTATTACTGTCTGCATTTTACAGATGAAGATAGGAGGCACATGAGAGGATCAGGCCCTTAAACCGAGGCCAAATGGCAAATGACAAAGTCAAGGTTAGAACCCAGGGATCTACTATACCAGAGGTATTTCATATATTCGTGAAGACTATGGCATCATTATTTATCATCTTTATGAGCAACAATCTCATATATTATAATTTGTAACCATGTGTATGTATTTTCATATGGCCTTCCTTTAAAAAGTAAAGAAAAACTGGCCAGGCACAGTGACTCATTCCTGTAATCCCAGCACTTTGGGAAGCCAAGGCTGGTGGATTGCTTGAGCTCAGGAGTTCAAGACCACCCTAGACAACATGGTAAAACCCCATCTCTACCAAAAGTACAAAAAAATAGCCAGGTGTGGTGGTGCACGCCTGTAATCCCAGCTACTTGAGAGGCTGAGGCAGGAGAATCACTTGAACCTGGGAGGCAGAGGTTGCAGTGAGCCGAGATCACACCACTGCCCTCCAGCCTGGGTGACAGAGTGAGACTCCTTCTCAATACATGAAAAATAAGGAAAGCAAAAGAAAAAGTAAAGAACAACTTTTGTAGTGATCACCTCCCTCAGATATGTATGTGTCGTCATCATTACTTATTACTTCAATGTCTTTCATCTGTGACTGTCAACGCTCTTTTTAAAAAACCTCTAGGTTTCCTCTATAAGTGTTTTAGAACAGATTTTGTTATTTTAATGTTTAATGACAAAACAAATATTACTTCAAAAAATAGAAGACCTCCACTTATATGAAGTACCTAGAATAGTCAAAAGCAAAGAGACAGAAAGTAGAATAGTTGTTACCAGGGGCTAGAGAGGAGAAGGTATTAGGGAGTTACTGTTTAATGGATATAGAGTCTCAGTGTGGGACAATGAGAAAGTTCTGGAGATGTTCTGCCTGCACGTTGCAGAACAATGTGAGTGTACTTCATACCACAGACCTGTACATTTTTAAATGGTTAGAATGGCTGGGTATGGTGGCTCATGCCTGTAATCCCAAGACTTTGGGACGCTGAGGCAGGAAGACTGCTTGAGCCCAGGAGTTTGAGACCAGCCTGGGCAGCATAGTGAGAACTGTTCTCTACAAAAAATAAAAATAAAAATAAAAAATAGCTGGACATGGTGGCACATGCCTGTGGTCCCGGCTACCCAGGAGACTGAGGTGGGAGGATCGCTTGAGTCTGGGAGGTCAAGGCTACAGTGAGCCATGATCATGCCACTAAACTTTCCAGCCTGGGTGACAGAGCAAAACCCTGTCTCAAAAAAAAAAAAAAAAAACCATCTTATAAGAGAGTCTCTCTGGTAGAAGAAGGCTAGTTATAATGTCATAACCCATGACCTTTTAGTTTTATTTATTTAATCTTTGAAATTCATCTTACCTAAGAGCCCCTCTGCACCTACTACAGAAGAGAAAACAGTAATCTGTGTAGGGACTCTTACTAACTTTTTAAAATAATCCAGAATGGGGTTGAACACTTGGGTGACAGAGTGAGATCCTGGTAGACTATCACAGCTACTACTATTTGAGTGCTTCCTACCCGCCGGGAGCTAGACTAAATTCGTGTATACCCATTATTTCATGTAATTATCTAAGCAGCTCTCAGTGGTTATAGATGAGAAGTTGAGTTATATGAGGGTTTAGTTACTTACCCAAGGATACACAGCCTGTGCTGTTTAAAATGGTAGCCACCAGCTCCCTGGGGCTAGTGACTAGTCTAGATTGAGATATATTGTAAGTATAAAATACACACACACACACCCCTCATCAATAATTTTGTATTGATTACATGTTGAAATGAAATTTTGAATATATTAAATTAAATGAAATGTTATCAAAATTAATTTCATCTGTTTCTTTTTACTTCCTAGTGTGGCTACTAGAATATTTTAAATTAAATATGTGGCTTATATTATATTTCTTTTGGAAAGGGCTGCTTAAAGCTGACTGGGTAACTTTCTCTACCTCAGTTTTCCCACTTGGGAGAAGAGGCAGTCAGCTCTGTTTCTCATTGTTTCAGTAGCAAGTTCTCCCATCACCTCCTTCCTACCATGGTGCCACATCCAGAGAGGCACCTGTGAGTTATTGTATACAGGATAAGAGAGTCATGTTGAAAGATCTTACCTCTGTGTTAGTTACTCTGCTTTAGAATTCAAAGCACAATAATTACAAAATGTTATCATTGCTACTGACTGGGGTTTTATCCCCTGTTCTTTTCAAGTACAGAAGGACAGAGGGACCTTTGTTCCTTTGTTTCTTTCTTTCTTTCTTTTCTTTTTTTTTTTTTTTTTTTTTTTTTTTTTTTGGAGTGCAGTGGTGTGATCTTGGCTCACTGCAACCTCTACCTCCCAGATTCAAGCGATTTTCTTGGCTCAGCCTCCCAAGTAGTTGGAATTACAGGTGTGCACCACCAGGCCCAGCTAATTTTTGTATTTTTAGTGGAGACAGGACCTCACCATGTTGGCCAGGCTGTTCTTGAACTCCTGACCTCAAGTGATCCACCTTCCTTGGCCTTCCAAAGTGCTGGTATTATAGGCGTGAGCCACTATGCCTGGCCAGAGGAACCTTGATTAACCATACACTACAAGGATGAAGTGCCTGGTGCACATGAAACATACACATAAAACATAATTTTGTTCCATCCCTTGTTTACTCAATTACTCATTCATGTACTTATTTCATATTATAAATATTTATTGAATGACCATTATATATGGTATATTGCTATGAAGAATTCAAAGATGAATCAGATTAGGGTTTGCTGTTGATTCTCTTTCAAAAATAGTTTACTTCCTTGCTTTTTATATTGAATATCACAGGCAACGTAAGTAAAAAACCCTGGACCAGGGGGTCATATGGCCAAAAATCTAGTTCTGGTCTTATGTAAAAATCAGCAGGTCTCTTCAACTCTGAATCTCAGATTTTCCATCAATAAAAATTGGAAAGGATGAATAAAAATATTTACTTGCCTATAGTAAAAATGTAAATGAGATCATGGTAATGTATAAATTACTATCTATCTATCTACCTATCTATCTATTTAAGACAGGGTCTCGCTCTGTCACCCAGGCTGCAGGAAAGTGGTGTGATCATAGCTTACTGCAGCTTTGATCTCCTGAACTCAAGCATTCCTCCCACCTCAGCCTCCAGAGTAGCTGGAACTACAAGCATGCACCACCATGCATGGCTAATATTTTGTATTTATTAAAAGATACTGAATTTGAAGTCAGGAGATTTGTCTTCTCTTCTGGACCCTGCTAACAACATTCTGTGTGGCCTTGAATAGGTCTTTTAACCTGTCCTGCCTCGGTGTCCTTATCTCTAAAAATAAGAAGTCAGGCTACATAGATTCCAAGATCTCTTCTAGCTCAAAATCCCAGGTTTTAAGAGTTTATGATTTTTAAGATAGTCATTCTCTGAAGATCAGCATTTAAATTTACCTGTCATAATTTTCATATCAATTATCTAGTCATATATCTTATAGGGTTTAAATGTATGAAATACTAGCAGGTTTTCTGAAAATTGTGCTTGTTTGCAGAAAAATCTCTATTTCAGATTGTGTTACCCTCTGCATCTTTAAAAGACAAACGGAAAAGGAAAAATGTTAAAGAAACTTAAAACAACTGTTTCAGTTATCTATTGGTGTGCTTGCTGCAAACCACTCCAAAATGCAGTGGTTAAAATGATGATTTATCATTTCTCACGATTCCGTGGGTTGGGTGGTCCTGCTGCTGCACTCACTACTTGGGATTTCTTATGTGGCTGCATTCAGCTGAGGGCTCAGCTGAGGGTGGAACCCCCAAGATGGTCTCTCCTCCTGGGCCTTTCCCCATATGTCCTCTCATTCAGTAATTTAGCCTAAGCTTTTCACATGGCTGCTGGATCCCAAGCATTGCAAGAGTCAAGCCTCAATGTGCAAGTGTTTATGTCATGCTTGCTAATGTTCATTTGGCCAAAGCAGGTTTTGTGGCCAAGTTCAGTATCAATGTGGAAGGACCTGAATATCTGGAAGCATGTTTCATCAGGGACCACCAATGTAACAGTCTGCTGCCACAACTTCCATTCAACTGGATTCTAGCTAACTGAGATCTCATCCCTCTCTCTCATGCTCTAACATAAATCATTTCATCTTCTACTTACATGCTTTGTGCATTCTTGTATTTCTGCATATGTAACACTCCACTTTAATTATTGTTTATATTTTGGCCTTCACTCTCCAAAATGGAAGTTTCATGAATAAGGGAAGAGACAGTGTCTTATTCCTCTCTGAATGTTCAGCATCAATGTCTCTGCATGAGGGACACTGCACTGAATTGAATTTTTGAGAACTTCATCAAATGCAAAGGGCAGATCATTTCATTTAAGATTGCAGCAGGGCAAGGATTCCTAACCTAGGTTCTTTATTTTCATCAATGCCTATTTGAAATTTAGCATTTCCTTCCATTATAAATGTAAGCAACAACCCACAGTAGTATTATCAGTAGATGCAACTTTATTACCAATAGAATTTTTTATTTAACACTACAGTTGGCTTGTTGCAGATATTTTAAATACTAAATTTTTAAAAATAACTTTAAAAATTTTGAATGATGATTTAAATATAATTGATTTTCTATGTAATCCTGGGTATTTTATTTTATTTCATTTAGAAACATTATTCTCAGAAGGAATGCATGGGTTTTACTAAACTTCCCAGACTGTCCATGGCAAAGTAAAGATACAGAACCCCTGCCTAGAGTGAGCACCTGATTTGGAAGATATTTAATACCCAGAAGACAATTAATATTCCACCCCACAGGGGCAGCATCAGCATCACCTGGGAACATGTTAGAAAAGCAGATTATCAGGCTCTACCACAGACATTCTAACTCTGGGGGTGAGGCCAAGCAGTCTGTGCTTCTATAAGCCTTCCAGGTGATTCTGGCATGTACAACAGTTTAAGAGCCATTAAACTAGGAAAAATAGTGAGTTGCAACTGAGGTATACAGGGGTTGCTAAAGCCTATTTAATCAATCAATAAGTATTGATAAATCATGATGTGTATCTCCTATTCCTCAGCACTGGGAAAGGTACCACAGGAAAACGTTCTACATCTTCATTTGCGTGATGATAATGCAGATGTGTACATATATAAAAAGATTTAGGCTGCACACTTAAGATTTGGGCACTTTACTAAATGCATGTTATATCTCAATTTTTAAAATAAGTGTACTGTAGGAGACATGTAAGAGTTCAATGCATAATCCCTGCCTTCAACGAACTCTTCAATCACTTTAGAAATCCATTTATCCAATTATTTATTGAGTGCCAGGCAGGGTGCTGCATGCTGAGGGATACAAGAGCGAATGAACCAGGCATGAAGTCTGTCCTCATGAAGTATACATTCTAGTGGGAGAGTCAGAGAAATAAACAGGCAACTCTGAAACAGTGATAACACCTATTAATTATGAATAATATGCACGCTAGTTACCATATTTCACTGATTCTAAGATGCACATCTTTTGTACAGCTTAACATTTCTGAAATAAGGATGTGTTTTGCATTCTACAATTGCCAGTTAAAGTGTTTTTCTAATGTTATGTAAAGTAATGGTTTATCTTCAGTTTAGAGCGTCTTATAGATTCTAAAATATGAAGTATCACAGGAGTTCAGAGAGATGTAGACCAATAAGAATTCCAAGAGTCACAAAAGGGAAAGGTGAGACTTGAGCCAGGTTGAAGAAAGAGTAGGATTTTTAAAAGAGGAATAACAGGGACAACTGGAGGTGAAGGCACCAGAGCTGGGAGGAGCAAGCCGTGATTGAGAGATACAGGTTCCAGTGGGACAAAGAAGGGGAGTGTTAGGAAGCGAAGGGAGCTGAATGGCCAGACATGTTAAAATCAGATTATAAAAGGCCTGGAAAGTCCAGCAATGGTACAGTTAAACATAAGAAGCAACTGAAGATTTCTGAGCAGAAGAATGAAAGAGCTTAAGTATGTGGAATGGACTCAGGGACAGGAGGACAGGAGCTATATATACGTCCATTTTCAATTTTTGGTCAACGATTTTGAGATTAAAGGAAGTAGATTCAGTACCCAGAGAGTTTATGTGCTCACAGTGGAGCCAAGACAAATATAAGATGACTACATACACATGAGCATGTGGCAGAGATGAATGAGCCAACATCCAACCACTCCCTAGAATCCAGTGGGAGAGCACACCCACTGGGTGTTGTTGCTCTTGAACAGCTCTACCTGAATGACTGTGCTAGACCCTGCCATTGGCAGCAGAGCCAGCCACACCAGCATTGGGGCCCTGGCCATCTCTGCCACTTAGTTGGGCCTCATAGAGAGCCCTAGGTGCTCAAAGACTCATTTATCTGCCTTCTGTTTTAAAGAGTTCTGATAGTTATACCAAATTTATTGAATCTTTACCACATCCCTATAAGGTAGGTGTTACCACTCCCATTTTACAGATGAGGACACTAAGGATCAGAGAGGTGAAGAAATTCACACCCTAGTCTGTCTCCTCTCAAAGTCTGTTCTTTTAGCCAGTCTTCTCTGTGAGTCTCAGGTGTAAGGAGACTGCCAGATCAATGATCTCGGACTCCCAGTCATGGGGTCTGGAATGGCTAGTGCTAACAAAAACTGAGCTTGGAGCCCACCCCTGTGCAGAAAATTACAGCCTTGCCCCAACCTTGGCCATGCTCAAGCATCTGTAAGACTGGATCTTACTATTTGCTCTGCACTTTAATTATTCTGCCAGGGCAGAGAACCTGTCTTAAATCCCTGACCCATTGACTTTCTCCTGTCAACCTCCTCCTCCCAGTTGTGGTCCTATTCCAAATTAGATGAACCCCTGCAACCTCAGCCTTGCTGCCTGCCTGGATCTGAGAGCCATCACTGTCTGGAAACTGCTGCTGCTAAGTCCCACTCCCTGACATCTGATTTCCCATTAGGTCAGGGAGTATCTAAGGCTTCAAACCAGAAACTATAGCTGTGCTCAGATTGGGATACAGCTGGCCATTAGCTGTGGGAAGTAGTAGATAAAGATAAGAAGGAATCCCAAGGAGAGTATTTAGGGACAAAGGCAAGGAGGGGAAACCACAGCCAGGCCAAAGAAATATCAATCCAAAGAGCCTGACAGAGAGGAGAGACCAGCTGACAGGGAGTAGGACTGTAACTGACGCCAACATTAAGGAACAAGTGCATGCAAAAGGGAGGATGGAGGTGAAAATAGCAATGACTTCCCAAGCAAACACTTGAATGTGAAGACAGGGCTTTCTTGTAGGCCTCTGAGTGTGGAGAGAATAGTAAGGTCCCCACGCTGGCTTAAACATTTGGACCTGACCTTGTGGCTCTGACTAAGCCCTCAGGCATTATCATGGAACATTGGTTGCTTTCACCACAATCCAGCCCAGTCCCAGCCTCCTCCCTCTTGCCACCCTCCTTCATTTGTTCACTTACTCAACTAACAAACATTTGAGCCTCCACTAGAATATAAGTTCCATGCAGGCAGAAACACTGTCTTTTTCATCATTTTAAGGCTTAAAATCCAGAGCAGTTTCTGACACATAGTAGGCACTGGATATATTTGTAGAATGAATAAATAATTGATGAGTGTTTGGGAAATGTGCTGAGTCCTAGATTATCTTCTGGTGTGCCAATAGCCTTAAATAGAATATCAAGTACATGTTGCCGGCTGATATTCACCAACAGTAAAATTCAAGATTTTAGTAGTCTAGCAGCTGCCAGCTTGCACAGTCTTCAGTCAGATACTTCCTACATTAAGATCATTTACAAATTTCTAAGACAAGAAATAGCATGTGGACTTGAAAGCAGGTAAAGATATAGTTTATGCTTTATATTAGTACTTTAATTCATTTTTAAAACATCTAAAATGTACTAATTTACTTCCCTTTTTGTTTAAGTTTACTATTTTTAAAAAACTTGTGGTCAATTCTATCAATACTACTAAGTATCTGTTACTGGGTTCAAAGTAATTTTCCACAGAAAAATGCCTGGAAATTGCCAAAATTGTACAGTCAACCCTGCAGCTCAAAAATTATAGAGTTTGACCACAAGACTTTTTATACTTGAGTGGAGGCCCAAAAAGAAAATATTGATGCAAAGCTTTGAGATTTTACTCCTGGTTACTTCTTAAGGCACTAGCTCAAATAACACTCAGAAGTTTTCAAGATGCATGTAAACTCTACGTAAGCTCCAATCATCTGTGCGCTGACTACAGGATGCTGTGGTTAGTCAGGTTGAACTTCCATCAGCCACCTTCATGTTCAGAGTAAACAAATAACAATTCTGGGACTTGCAAAGAAACCATGGGAAACCCTGAATGGGACTTTAACTTTGAATTAAGGGAAACCACAGGCCACCACACTGCCGCCCATGAACATGTTTACATTTTGTCTGAGTGCAGGTTAGTGCAAATGGAATCTCAGTGACTTACAGAGCACTGTTTTAACTATGATGTGGTTAAAACAGTCTAATCATGTAACTCCTCCAGCAGGCTGCTGAGTAGTATATGCTCAGCCTCAACAATGCAGACAGAGGTGGGGAAGAAGATTGGAGAGGGTGGGATCAGAGCATCCAGCTGACATGAAGCTACAGGGTCTGAAGGTCCACGGCAAACTTGTGCAGGATAGGTATTACTGTCTGTTGGGTGTGCGCGAGGAGGGCAGAAACATATATACAAGCAGGAAGCATCATTCAAAATGACATACCATCCACAGAAGATTTACCTAGTATCTGCTTTATGATCATCTTTCCTGGGAGATTAGAATGTGAAAGAAAGTATCAGCCTGAGTATAGTTTATAGAATTTTATTGAAGATTTCCCACTAAAAGTCACACTGAGTGTCTTGGGGTAGAATGGTTTGTATTGAGCAACAGAAAATGTTGCAATGTTTGGTGAGAACTGGCAATTATACATTTCCCAATTCCTAACTATTTCTAAATTCTGCCATTCTAAGATAAAATAGTTGAGGCCATAGCAAACATTTCTCCTTTTCCCTACCCTCCAGGAAAACTAAATAAGTAAGGGAGCCAACAGAAAGTAAGTTCCTTGCTTGCTTGAGAAGCAGGTCCTGCTTAGCAGGGCAGGGGAAAAGAAAGTGCGGGCACTAGGAGAAGTCAGAGCCATGACCACAGAGCTGAGCTGCTTATGGTCTGTATAACATTTATCCTGTGAAGATGACTCCTCCAGAATCTATCCCACCCTTTCTGCTCTCCTTAGAGCCCTGGCAGAGAGACTAGCACAGCTGAGATAGGGTTTGGGACAAGTCACTTCAGGAGCTCACTAGCTGCTACATCCATCCCTAGGAAAAGGGTGTCTGGATCATTAGTGTACTGTCCTGGGTTAAGAGGCTGGAGAATGAATGCTGCATAAATCAGTGTCACTTCTTTCTTTGTTCACTATGCCTAATACATAGCTTATTTATGTTTTGAAGGGCCTGATGCTGAGTGTGCAGCTCTAAAGGCCCATGAGGGCGAGTTATAGAGGGAAGGGAACATTTCCCTGACTAGTTCCTAGAAGGTATTTTGCAACATGGAGCAATGGTTTGTGTTTCCAGGCAACTGGACTATCTAAAGGAAGACCCCACAGGGGATGGGTAGGTGAGGAAAGACTGGAAAGAGCTGGGTCCCTGATCTCTAGCAAGACTGGGGGAAGAGGATTAGAGCAGAGCTCAACCTAATCCACAACTAAAGTGTTAGGCGAGGAAACAGGCAGAAACCCAACTGCATGGATTTGGGCAGCACAAAAATATCAAGAAAAAGGTACATGAGATATCATAGAAAGCATGAAGGCCCAGAGCCAAAGCAAGGTTTTAACTGGAATCCAGGCTGTCATTTCCTATTAGTATAACCTTTCACAAATCTCTTAACTTCTCTAAGACTGTTTCCTTATGTATAAAATGGCACTAATCATGATTTCATAGGGATCTTGTGAGAATTAAGCTATAGAAAGTATATACGCTCAAAATATTATTCTGTTAGATTGTAAGCTCTCTGAAAGCAAAGAATGGGTCTTAGCAGCATAGCAACTGCTACAGGAGAAAGAGTGTTTAATAAATGTGTACTAATAAGTGAAAAACGAGAGCCTAATTCCAGATCCCATCCCCAGGTGAGGCTGAGGCTGCTAGTCTATCCACATTCTCTTTCTTATTACTCAAAGTGGAGTTAATGAACATTGATATCCCCTGGGAACGTCTTAGACCTGCAGGCTTTCTGGCCCTACCCCAGACCTATCATTTTGGCCAGATCCCCAGGT
Organism: Macaca mulatta; assembly: GCF_049350105.2. Taxonomy (NCBI): domain Eukaryota; kingdom Metazoa; phylum Chordata; class Mammalia; order Primates; family Cercopithecidae; genus Macaca; species Macaca mulatta. Next base: position 86,425,567 of record NC_133419.1, read on the forward strand.
GAGTCTTTTGACATTAAACACTGAAAAGCACTGCTTATGTCAGGATGCACAGGAGGAAATGAGGAAGCCTGCGTCTCCTGCTGGAAGGCATCTAGTGGCTGCAGCTGGGAGCGGCTGGGGACAGCAGAGCTGTCAAGTAGTGTCCAAACTGATACCCTCAACTAGGACCACTGTCTGTGAGGGTTTGGGCAGATGGCCAGGCTGTTCTGCATCAGAGGAACCAGGGCCTCAATCCATCTGTGCAGAGACAGTCTACAGATTGCATGTGTATGTAAGCAAAGGTTGAGTTTCAGAACAGGAGACTGATCTTGAGGCAATGTCCAGAAGTCAAGGAGGCAAGAAGTCAAGTCCAGGGGAGTCAGGTAAGAGAGAAGCTAAAACAGGCTGTGCTGGTCTAGGAAGCCAGCGTCTGGAGGACAAGGAGCTGGGGAGAAACAGAAAGCAGATAATTCTGCTGATATTTGCTGAGCCTCTAACAGTATGTCAGAGAGAGAGCTCTCACTTTAGGAGAAGTTGCTACCCATGCTCGTCTAACTCCCTTCAGCCTGGAGGTGGATGTGCTACAAAGCTCTATGTTCACAGTCAGCAGGGACTCAGCATCATGACACATTTGCTCCTCATGAAGGCAGGTATGAGTCCTGCCGGAAGGTCTTCTCTCCTGCTGACATGAAGAGATGAACAGTGAAAGTAGGGAAGTGAAATTTCAGGGACCATTTCTGAAAGTTCTGTGAAAAACAGGCTAGAAAGTCCCGGGACCTTTGCTCACACCACAACACTGAGTGTTTTCAGCCAGGAATGGGCTCCTCCTTAGGAGATAATAAGCTGAAGGACCCAGTAACCCAGATAGCATAGTCTCTGAGGGATCAGCATGGAATACTATTATCCAAGGATGTCAGAGCCAGAGGGGACCTCGTGGCTTGCAATCATTTTTTAATCCACAGAGCCCTGTCTTCCAATGTGATCTTACTCAGATCCCCAACATTTGAAATGAATATTAGCAACGCTGTTCTTATTGAGGCAGAATTTGGATCCCAGATCCATTCCCTTCCCACCTATATTCCCCAAGGCCCTCTGAGGCCCCTAGGTGGACCCCATTGGATTCCACGGAGCAGTTGGGAAGCACTGCTCTGCACCAGTCCTAGCTTTAAAGAAATGAGGAAAAGGGAGCCCATGATGACAAGGTCCTCCAGCATCTGGCACCAGCTCACCTCACTACCCCTATGGCTCCCTGTACTTTATCTATTGTGGTCTCTCTTCAGTCTTCAGAATATGCCATTCATTCTTTTCTGGGCCTTTCCAAGTGCTGTTCTCTCTGCTAGAAGCACTCTCTGTTCCCCTCCATGCTTCTTTGTCTCCCCACCCCCAATTCCTGTCTGCTGACTCCTCCATATTCTATGGGTCTTAGCAAAGGCCTGTTTTGTCCACTGTGGCCAGCACAGTGCCTTATAAATGGTAAGTCCTGGGTATCTGTCTCTTTTTTGAATGAGTGAATGAGCACACTTACAGGAAGCTTGTTCCGTGTCTTCCTAGCTAGCTCCAAGGTTCAGAAATGTTGACAGCCCCTCCACCCAGATATGGGGTAGTCATAGGAAAATCTTTGTCAAGTCTGTGTTGATTCCCACTCAGACAGTTTTGACTGGAGTACGACGGTGTTAGGTTGAAGATCTAGGTAGTTATAAGAATGCATTGAGCAAATGCAAAGTGACACACTCACAAAAAGTTGCTAGGTCCAGGCGACCTCAATGTGGCCATTGAGAGTTACTGGCAAATATCTGTTTCTTAGGATGACAGTTTTCAGATATTATCTGAACCCTCTGCCATCCTGAGGGTTTGGAAATAAATACGTCTTAAACCTGACTACTAGCTAACTGTAGTGACTACATTTGGTGTTCCTACTAGATTGTCTTCCAAAAGTTCCACAAGGAATTATTTATAACTTCCCTGATGGCAAAATACAGCCATAAAACATACTGTTTGGTATTTCTCAGGCATCTCTGTGGTGGATGAATGAGTCACTCCCAGAAGACTTATCTGACAGAAAAATAAATTAAATAAATATGAATTAATGTTATACTAAATTTTTTCTGCGTATGCAAGCAGCTGCAAACACTAAGGTCAACATATGCCAAAATATGTTCAAATTATTAGTATGTAGGCAGAAAATAGTTAAGAAAAATGATCTCTTTAGATAGTATTACTCAAACATTACTTTTACAAGCTTTGTAGAATGATTCAACCGGTTAACTCAAGTCTCTGCTTAAGTGACTCATCATGGTAAACAGGTTTTTAATTAAAAAGGAAAATTATATTTGCATCCCTCTAAGATAAGGGAGAAACTACACACCATTTAACTACTTACACTCTTATCTCTACCTATCTTTGGCACCAGTTACAAAGGAAAACTACCTGGAAGGATAATTTCTTCCACAATAATCCCTTTCAACTAAACAAGACTTAGCATTTTATAAACTATGGTCACATGCATGATTTCATTTGATCCTCTCAACAGCCCTCTAAGACAGGTTTGACAAGAATCAGAGTCAATGTCATTTAATAAATGAGGATGCTTAAGGCCACGGAGACTACATGATTTGTCCATGATTGTCCTGCTAGTAGGGGTACAGCCAGGGCCTTGAACCCAAGGTTTGTGATCCCAGGTCTATGTTAATGTCATCATCATCAAGTAAATAGTGGTTAAGTCTGCCTGCTGTCTCAGGTCATATTGTAGAAGGACCCTGATCTTCTACTGCAGTGGTTCTCAAACTATACTTCTTAAAACCCTGAAGATCCATAGTGGTGCATGGGAAGCCACCTTAGGGAAGGTAAGAAGACAGGATACTGGGCCACTATACCCAACCAACAGCTCTGGTTTTTTTGTTTTGTTTTTTGTTTTTTGTTGTTTTGTAGTTTCCACTTGTATTATAGATTAAGGGGTAAATGTGCAGGTTTGTCATAGGGGTATATTGTGTGATGCTAAAGTTTGAGGTACAAATGATCCGGTCACCAGGTAGTGAACATAGTACCAAACAGGTGGTTTTTAAGCCCATGCCCCGCTGCCTCCCTCATCTGGTAGTCCTGAGTGTCTACTGTTCCCATCTTTATGTTTATGTGTATTCAATCTTTATCTCCCACTTATAAGTGATAACATGCAGTTCTTAGGATAATGATCTCCAGGTCCATCCATGTTGCTGCAAAGGACATGATTTTGTTATTTTTTATGGCTGTGTAGTATTCCATGGTGTATATGTACCACATTTGCTTTATCCAATCCACTGTTGATGGGCACATAGGTTGATTCCATGTCTTTGCTATTGTGAGTAGTGTTGAAATGAACATACAAGTTCACATGTCTTTTCAATAGAATGAATCACTTTCCTTTGGGTATATACCCAGTAGTGGGACTGCTGGGTCGAATGGTAGTTCCGTTTTAAGTTCTTTGAGAAACCTCTAAACTGCTTTCCACAGTGGCTGAATTAGTTTGCATTCCCACTAACAGTGTATAAGTGTTTCCTTTTCTGCACAGCCTCCCCAACATCCATTGTTCTTTAATAATTGCCATTCTGACTGGTGTACGATGGTATCTCATTGTAGTTTTGATGTGCATTTCTCTGATGATTAATGATGTTGGAGCTCTGTTTTTATTCTCTTATATACTGACATTTCAGTATATAAGGGTTGATATTTCAAGTAAAATTTCTTTGGAAGAAGGTAGGTATTCCACTTCTTAAAAAAGTTTGAAACAGCAGTACACTAATCCAAACTTCTCATTTTACAGATTGGAAATGATTTCTAAATATAAAGTAATTTGTCCATATTCACACCCAGCTAAGACCAGAAACCAAACAGTTCTCTTTACACACAATTAACTACCCTGTGGTTGGGATAAAGTTACATCTCACAGTACAGTGTTTTGTCTATACCAATCGTTCTCAAACTTCAGTGCGTATCAAGATTCCCTGGAGGGCTTGGCACAGATTTTTGAGTCCCACTCCAGAGTTTCTGAGTCAATAGGGCTGTGGTGGGCCCCTATTCATTTCATTCCTAACTAATTTTAGGTGATGCTGATGTTGCAGGACTGGAGACCATGGTCTGAAAACCAGTGGTCTACTGGATACCAAACAACTGAGTTGACTAGCCAATTGTGCATTTCACCAATTTTCATTCTGGGGGAAAAAAATGGTGAAGGACTCCTTCAGAGTTTATAAACCCATTGCTTTAACCATGCCACTACACATTCAATAACACATTGCACTGATAGTCTGTCACATCAAAGATCCTAAACCTTCCATGCAGCCTGTGGTGTTTATGCTCCAGACATATCCCCTTGTCCAACCTCTGAGTTTACCTGCAGCTCTATCTCAGTGGCTGATGTCTCTTTGTGTCTTCATCTAGGACTTTCTTCAGCTCACAAGAGTTTGCTCAGTCCACAAAGGGGTGGGGTAAAGGGACAGATGCCCCTAATTCTCAGGGGCATCTTTCAAACAATGAAGATAGGAGTATGTGGATAAATACTCTAGCTTCTCTATTCCATGGTGAGACAATTTTGAAGCTTCTTCCTTCAGTGTCCTGACAGCATCCCTAGTGAGATGGAGCCCGGTTTCTCACAGCAGAAACTTACTCATTAACACATTTTTTCAATTAACATTTTTCCCTTCCCTCTCCATTTCCTCTACTTCCTGATTTATGCTTCCTGGAATCAATTCCTAAAAAAACTACTGACATCCCAAGTTCTTGCATTAGGGTCAGCTTTGGGGGCAACAAAAACTAGACCACTATATCTCAAAGTTCTTCACCAGATTCATGAAAGCAGCACCTGCTCTTGATCAACTTTTAGTTCTATGCCCTGGGGTTTTATTCATGGGTCTTTGGGCTGGCTAACCCAAGTTGAGTGTATTCAATGAGTCTTAATAAATAAAGAATACAGATTGTTGCTACCTTAAAAACAATAGCATATTGAGTCATATGTGTATACTCCTAATTCATCAATTGTATGCTTAAGTAGTCACTCTTCAGAAAAAGGCTCAAGTTCACCAGTATCCAATCTATGAAGGATACCAGCTTAAAAAAAAAAAAAAAAAAAAAAACTGGCATTATGCAGATTTTTCAGGGCAGCACTGTGAAAAGCACCTGCCAACTTTGAAATGTAGAAAGTTTGCTTTTGTGCTATCAAAGCAAGATTAACCTTCAGCAAATATTTACATTTGAGGAGTGGAGTTTAAGCAGTGATGGCATCGACATTTGTCAAACCGCAGAGCAAATCTCAAAGAGAAAAACCCATCTGAAAAACAAACTGTCCTCCTCAAGTTGAAGCCAAATAATGGAAATAGATCCTTTTGGTTTTAAAAAAAAATAAAAGATCAAACTTCCTCCTAAATAGTAGAACTAATTCATGTAGTTCATTCTACATGGTGGTGGCTTAATATTTTTCTTATTTAAAACAAAACAGATTTTAAAAAACATAAGAAAAATTCTGGAGGTGATGGATACGTTTAGTACTTTGGTTGTGGTGATAGTATCATAGGGTATGCACATGTCCAAACTCATAAAGATATAGACATTAAATGTGTACAATTGTTTGCATATCAAGACACTAACTGCAAAAGCCATAAAGGAAAATGATGAACAGATTTGACCACAACAAAAAACTCAGGAGAGACAAGAAATAAACTAAACATAAGCAACAAACTTGGAAGCTACACATAATAATGAGCTGCATATACTTAAAATGTACAACTTAATAAATTTTGACATATGTATACCTCAGTGAAACCATCACGTTGGCTTATTTTCAAAAAGTAAATTTTACCTAGTTTTAAGTCTATATCACTTTTAAATGACAATTTCTGGAATAATCCATTAATTATTATCTTTATATAGTGACTCATCAAGGGCTGAAAACTCTTTACATTATTCTGTATCTGAAATGCTACAGGAGTATGCTAAAAGTGCATATGTGCAAAAAACTGGTTGGCACAACTCTGCAGAACTTAGGAGGCATATCTGGCAAATAATAATAAAAGCTACCACTTATTGGGCATGTATCATTGCCAGGCTCCATTATGTAAGTCTTTGGGTACATCATTTGTTACCCTCATAACAACCGTATGAGGCGGGTATTACTAATTCTATTTTATAAGTGAACAAGACTTTGAGACATTAAATAATTTAGATACATTTATATAGCAAGAACATTGCAGAGCTGGGAACTAAATTTGTTCCATGGTAATATTTCCCAAACTATTAATTTATTTTTGTATTCATTCAACAAATATGCACCAGGCCCTAAGTTAGATGTTAGACATATAGCAGTGAAGGTTGTTGACAAAGTTCCAACAACGGTAACTTTACAGCCAGTGATGAAGAGAGTCACTGAAATATAATTACACAAATAATTGAATTCAAGTGTCATGAATGCTATGAGAAGAAGTACCAGGAGGTGTAAGAACATGCATTGGAAATCTGACTTAGTTTCAGGACAGGCAGTTAGAGGAGGTACTTATGAGGAAGTAATATTCAAGCTGAGACCAGACAAATGAGTTGGTTTATAGGTTTTTAAGGCCTAGTGTGGTGGTTCATGCTTCTAATCTCAGCAGTTTGGGAGACCGAGGCAGTAGAATTGTTTGAGCCTAGGACTTCAAGACCAGCCTGGGCAACATAGTGAGACCTTGTCTCTACAAAAATAATTTTTTTAATTAGCTGGGTATGGTGGCGTGTGCCTGTAGTCCCAGCTACTTGAGAGGCTGAGCTGGGAGGATCACTTGAGCCCAGGAGGTCAAGGCTGCAGTGAGCTATGATTGCTCCACTGCACTGCAGCCTAGCCAACACAGGGAGACCCTGTCTCTTAAAAAACAAGAAAGGAAGAGAGGAAGGAAGGAAGGAAGGAAGGAAGGAAGGAAGGAAGGAAGGAAGGAAGGAAGGAAACAATCCTTTAAAAAAATTATATCAGATATATGATATATATCATATAGGACATCTATCATTGCCAGACTCCATTATGTATGTCTTTGGGTACATCATTATATCATATATATATCATATATACATATATATGTATACCACATATATATGACTATATATTATATATATGTTTTTAAGTAGAGGAAAGTGACATGATCAGATTTGCAAGACTAATAATGGGTAAGCAATTTGGACACTGGGGAGAAATGAAGGGGGAAAATTGCTATCTACAAGTTCAGCCCTCAGGCAGGTTTGGAACCAGAATCCACAAATCTGTGTAGCATAAGAAAACCTCACACATAAATATCCTTCAAAGTGATTCTGGGTTGGTAATGCTCTGAGGCATTTAGTTAGTAAAGTAAACTTTCAGGAAAAGGATCTTTGAGTCAAAGTTTTGTTTTTTGTTTTTTGTTTTTTTGAGACAGAGTCTCACTGTGTCATCCAGGCTGCAGTGTAGTGGTACGATCGTGGCTCACTGCAACCTCCACCTCCTGGGTTCAAGCTTTTCTCCTGCCTCAGCTTCCTGAGTAGCTGGGATTACAAGCGTATGCCACCATGCCCAGCTAATTTTTGTATTTTTAATAGAGATGGGGGTTCGCCAGGTTGCCCAGGCTAGTCTCAAACTCCTGACCTCAAGTGATCTGCCCATCTCGGCCTCCCAAATTGCTGGGATTACAGGTGTGAGCCACTACATCCAGCCAAAGTTTCAAAGAGTTCTCACATATGAGGTTTTAATGAACATGAACTTGCAATTAAAACACAAGGAAACAAGCTACCATGCACAACAGTTAACAGAAACAATAAAAAGTAGAATCAGAACTACAAATACTGCAGATACTATCACATTCACAATATAAGATAGATTGAAAAGAACGAAATAGGACTACTGTTAATAAAAAGTATATATGTAGCTAAATAGTATTAATCCATTATTTCTTAAATATGTTGCACATATTTTCTTCCAAGTTTGTTGCTTTTGTTTACTTTGTTTCTTATTACTTCTAAGTTTTTCACTCTTTTGAAGTCAAATCTGTCCATCATTTTTCTTTATGGCTTTGCAGCTTGTCTCTTGCTTAGGAAGGCTGTTTCTATTCCAAGGTTATTTTTAAAATCCTTATCGTAAAATGTTTATTACAGACAGTCCTCACCTGATGATGTTCAAATTAATAATAACTACCTTATAATTTTATGACTTTATGATGCTGTGAAAGCAATACACCTTCAGTAGAAACTGTACTTCAGTACAGTATTTAATAGATTACATGATATTCAATACTTTATTATAAAATGAGCTTTATATTCAGTGATTTTGCCCAACTGCAAGCTAATGTAAGTGTTCTGAGCACATTTAAGGCAGGATAGATTAAGCTATAATGTTCAGTAGGTTAGGTATATTAAATGCTTTTCTTTTTCTTTCTTTTTTTTTTTTTTTTTTTTTTTTTGAGACAGGGTCTTTCTCTGTCACCCAGGTTAGAATGTAGTGGCACAATCATAGCTCACCATAACCTCAAACTCCTGGCCTCAAGTGATCCTCTCACCTCAGCACCCCAAGTAGCTAAGACTACATACGTACCACCATGCTTGGCTACTTTTTAAAATTTCTGTGGAGACTGGATATCACTATGCTGACCAGGCTGGTTTTGAACCCCGGGCTGCAAGCAATCCTCCCACTTCAGCCTTATAAAGTACTGGGATTACAGGACTAAGCCACCATACCCAGCCCTTAAAAGCATTTTTGGCATATAACATTTTCAACTTATGATGGGTTTATTAGAACATAATACCATCATAAGTTGAGGAATATCTGTACTTTAATTATTTAAATATGGATTTTATATTGAGTCTAATTTTTATTTTTAATAGATTACATTTGGAAATTCCAGCACTGCTTATTAAATATACCTTTCTTTCTCACTAATTTGAAGTATCACTTCCAACGTAAACTAAATTAATTTCTTGTTATGGTAGATGAGAATTAAGTTATCCAACAACTTCTAACTTCACTTACTCCGTCCTCTAGCCTCCCAATTTTTGTTTAAATCATTAGTCACTATTTATATAACAAAAATGCATGCAAATATTATGCAGGGTTGAGCCAGGTAGTATACTATGATTATATTTCCTTTCTTGAACAACTTTTTATTTTTCCAAGTGTTAATACTTGCCTTGTTATTTTCAGTTGCACAGTTTTCTGTGAATCTATACAAATGCTTATTTGGGCCTGTCAAGGACCTATTATTATTTTCCAAATACTCAAATATATCAAATATCTTTCTACTCCACTGTTTTCCTGGCAATCTCCCTCTCAGAACCCTCCAACTCTCCTGCTCCAGTTGGGGTTATTACTCTCTAGATCTACTGCAGAACTATCATAATGGGATTTCCTTCACTGCTTTCTTGTGTTGGAGGCTTCAAATGTCAGTATGTAGAGGTGTTTTCTCTTGAGAAAAAGCTTCCAATCTCCTGCCTGCAGGGGAGGGCAGCATATGTTTAGTTGCTATTTGGTAGTAGGGTCTTTCTGGGACAAGGTTTGAGAAAGAAGGCTGAGTATCTCGCTGTTCATTACTCGAATTTTCCCATAATCAGCATGTTTCAGCCTCCTGCCATAAATTCAGTTCCACCTCACCCCTACATGTGTGGTGTTCCTGAGTCTGTCTGGGCTCTCTCTGGTTCATTGTCTCCAGAGAACTTGTCTTCTGTCACCTGTGGAGGGTAGCTGCTTAGCATCAAGAGATGGGGAAGATGTCCTTTGGTGCTAATAGCTCCAAACAAACATATAACTAATCCTTGCACCTCACTTACCTTCCATGGTATAGGTACCACTTTAAGTCCTGTGTTCTCTATGGGTTCTCACATAGTAACCTCTTCTGCTCAAAATCATGTTTCTCTCCTCTAATTTTCCACCTTCTAAATTTTTTTTTCTGAAATTTCCCATTTGCTGATGTCTCCTTTCCAATTCTCTGTCTTTTGGGATTTATACCACACCCCACACCTACCACACCTGATACTTACCCAACCCCACCACACACGTATACATTTAGTGAGGTTTCAGTAGGAAGAGGAGATTAAACTCTGCCATGTTTAACTGAAAATCTCCAATTTTATAGTCTCATATATGTATATATGTGTGGCACTATGAGGTATATAAAATTATCATGATAATAATATATTAAGAATAATGGTAATCAACCGTAAATGCCCCATTCTACCATTTCTCCCAAAGCCCCAGGGGCCCTCTTACAAACACGCCTTTAACATCCCAGAGTTTCTCAGGGTAGATATGCATCATGGCTCTTGATGCATATGATATAACAAAGAGATGAGTTGAGAAGTAAAAAATAATTACTTAGTAATTGAAAGAAAACATATTTCCAGTTAATAAATGAGATATATTACATATCATATTTTATTACAAACTTAGTTATATTTAGTATACTTTATGCCTCCAAAGTAATAATGTGACCTTAGATCTGTTTGGAAATGTGTATACATACACACACACACACACAGATATGTAGATAGATGATTAATAGATAGACAAGGTCATTTAGATACATAGACATATATTCCTTCTGGCATTTTTAACCCTCAGAAATTACTATTTCTCCACCCCATTCTATGGCTTCAGTGTTACAGAAGTTGTTTATTCTGTTTTGGTTTCAACCTTTTGCTCCTTTCTGTAACTAACCCAAAAAGTAGTTAGGAGAGAAAATTCCAAATTTTCTCCTCAAGCAATCAATATGAACCCTTTTTCTAACATTCCATTTACAGAATCAGGCTCCAAATTCAGTCATTATTATATCCCACATTTATGTGTAATGCTTCTCTTAGAGACAGAATTGTATCCTTCCAAATTCGTATGTTGAAGCCCTAACCCACAATGTGATTGTATTTTGAGGCAGGGCCTTCAGGGAGGCAATTAAGGTAATAAAGGGTATAAGAGTGTGGCCCAATTCAGTAGAACTGGGATCTTCATAAGAAGAAGACCTTGCAGGGATCTCTGTCTTTCTCCATGTGAACAGAAGAAAGGCAATGTGAGGACACACTAAGGAGGCAGCCATCTGTAAGTTAGGAGGAAAGCCCTCCCCAGGTCAGGAAGAAAACACCAACCCTATGGCACCTTAATCTGGACCACTTTCTACGGTGTATACCCAGTCTGTGGTATTTTGTTATGGCTGCCCTAGCAGAAAAAAATACTTCCCCCTATTTTTCTGAATACATCCTTTTTAAGTCAAAATGAGGAGGCTGGGAAGCCATATGATGGAGCTACTCTCCTGATGATTGCTGACAACAGAATTAAGCCCTAGTGACTGCAGAACCAGGGCCTCTACTGCTATGACTCCAAATCTGATTTCTACCCTGCAGGAACACACATTATAATGACTAGTCATCCCTCAGAATGGAGCCTCTGATTATTTAAAAGAGCAGATGAAGAATAGGTGAATAATGATGGAGCACTTTACTTTCTGCAATCCCACAATGATATTCACCCTTCTGTAACCAGTCTTTTCCAAACCACGCTTTCTCAATCTCAGTACTGTTGAAATTTAGGCCAATTGTTGGGGGCATCCTGTACACTGCAGGATGGTTAGCAGCATCGCTGGCCTCTACCCACTAATTATACCCACAAATGTTATAGAATATTTAAAAGCAAGTTTTTATTTATTTATGCCACTAGTACCCCTTCCCTAGTCATGACAATTTAAAATGTCTCCAGACATAGCCAGATGTCCCCAGGGGAACAAAATCACCCTGGTTAAGAACCACTGTTTAGCCTTTAGTTCTTCTGGGCTATAGGTATTAAAACCTGTCAACCTCTGACAAACCACTGTGTCAAAAATAAGTGATAATGAAAAGTAATACTGTATTTCCCCCCTCAAATATAAGCATTGGGACAGGAATTTGTGAAGAGAAAAAAATTCTTGTGATACCAGCAGGAAATATATTATTTCTTGGGAGATATTATGTATCCATATTTTGTATTGCACAAAGCTATTTTCTCTGGAGATATAAACATAGATATGGATGCAGATATAGACATAGATGTATGTATTAGGACGTTCTTGCTTTGCTACAAAGAAATGCCTGAGACTGGGTAATTTATAAAGAAAAGAGGTTGAATTGGCTTACAATGCTGCAGGCCTTACAGGAATCATGGTGCCAGCATCTGCTTGGCCTCTAGGGAAGCCTCAGGAGCTTCTAAACACAGCAGAAGGCGAATGAGGAGCAGGTACCCCACAAGGTGAAAGCAGGAACAAGTAAGAGAGAGAGTCAGGGGAGGTGCCACGCACTTTTAAATAAGCAGATCTCAAGAGAACTCACTATGGCAAAGACGGCACCAAGCCATGAGGGATCTACACCCATGACCCGAACACCTCTCACCAGGGCCAACCTCCAGCATTGGGGATTACAATTAAACATGAGATTTGGGTGGGGATAAATATCCAAACTCTATCAGCATAGATATCTCCACATATATAATAGTCATATGCGTTTTCACATATGTATACACTCATGAAACCAACAGCACAATCAAGATATAGAACATTTAAAAGCAAGTTTTAATTTGTTTATTTACTTATTTTTAGAGACAGGATCTCACTATGTTGCCAAGGCTGGCCTCAAACTCCTGGGCTCAAAGGATCCTCCTCATCTTCTCGAACACTGAGACTGTAGATGCCCACCACTGTGTTGGGCCTTTTTTAATTTAAAATTTTAAGGGAAGCACAAAGTTTATTAGTTTCAGAGAAAGTCATATGATATATATGGGGGATATTCATGAGTTATCCCATGAACATACAAAAATAAATGCTACTTTACCTCCTTTTTAAACTTAAACAGCTATAGGAACTTGCATTCTTGATTTTTTTCGAATGTACAATTAAGTTATTATTGACTGTAGTCACCGTGTTGTGCTATCAAATAGCAAGTCTTATTCAGTCTTTCTAACTATGATGGAACACTTTACTGTCTGCTATCCCACAGTGATATTCACCCTTTTGTAACTGATCTTTTCCAAACCAGGCTTTCTCAATTTCACCATCTCCACCTCCCCCCAGCACATCTGAAGCCCATCTGAAGGATAGTTACCAGAGGATGGGAAGGGTAATGGGGGATTGAGGGGAGGTGGGGATGGTTGAACTCCAATGAGTTCAATTGTTTTCATTTTTAGACCCCACAAATAAGTGAGAACATGCAATGTTTGTCTTTCTGTTCCTGGCTTATTTCGCTTAACTTAATGATACTCAGTTTCATCCATGTTGCTGCAAATGACTGAATCTCATTCTTTTATGATTAAATAGTACTCCATTGTGTATAAGCATGACATTTTCTTTATCCATTTATCTGCTGATGGACACTTAGGTTGCTTCCAAATCTTAGCTATTGCAAACAGTGCTGCAGTAAACATAAGAGTGCACATATCTTGTCAATATACTGATTTCCTTTCTTTTGAGTATATACCCAGCAGTGGAATTGCTACATCATATGGTAGCTCAATTTTTAGTTTTTTGAAGAACCTCCAAACTGTTCTCCATAGTGGGTGTACTAATTTACATTCCCACCAACAATGTACAAGGATTCCCATTTGTCCACATCCTCACCACTATTTGTTATTGCCTGTCTTTTGGATATAAGCCATTTTAACTAGGGTGAGATGATGATATCTCATTGTAATTTTGATTTGCATTTCTCTGATGATCAATGATGTTGAGCACCTTTTTATATGCCTGTTTGCCATTTGTATGTCTTCAAGAAATGTCTATTCAAATCTTTTGCCCATTTCTTATCAGATTATTAGATTTTTTTCCTATAGAGTCATCTGAGGTCCTTATGTATTCTAGTTATTAATCCCTTGTCAAATGGGTAGTTTGTAAATATCTTTGCCCATTCTATAGGTTATCTCTTCACTTTGTTGATTGTATTCTTTGTTGTGCAAAAGGTTTTTAACTTGATGTGATCCCACTTGTCTGTATTTGCTTTGCTTGCCTGTGCTTGTGGGGTATTACTCAAGAAAGCATTGCCCAGTCCAATGTCCTGGAGATTTTCCCCAATGTTTTCTTGCAGTAGTTTCACACTTTGAGGGCTTGCGCTCAATTGGGTATTGTCAAAAAATATCAGAGATCTGCTACCCAACTTCAAACTATACTACAGGGCTACCAAAACAACATGGTACTGGTACAAAAACAGACACATAGACCAATGGAACAAAACAGAGAGCTCAGAAATAAGGCCACACACCTACAAATACCTGTTCTGTAACAAAGTTGACAATAACCAACAATGGGGAAAAACTCCCTATTCAGTAAATGGTGCTGGGAAAACTGGCTAGCCATATGCAGAAGATTGAAACTGGACCCCTTCCTAACATCACATATAAAAATTAACTCAAGATGGATTAAAAACTTAAGTGTAAAACCCAAAACTATAAAAACCCTGGAAGACAACCCAGGTAATACCATTCTGGACATAGGCACAGGCGATGATTTCACAACAAAGACACCAAAAGCAATTGCAACAAAAACAAAAATTGAGCTTCTGCACAGCAAAATAAACCATCAACAGAGTAAACAGACCAACCTATGGAATGGGAGAAAATATTTTCAAACTATGCATCTGACAAAGGTTTAATATCCAGCATTTATAAGGAACTTTAACAAATTTACAAGCAAAAAACAACCCCATTAAAAAGTGGGCAAATGATATGAACAGACACTTCTCAAAAGAAGACATACATGTGGCCAATAAACATGAAAAAAAGCTCAACATCACTGATCATCAAATCAAAACCACAATGAGATATCATCTCACATCAGTCAGAATGGCTGTTATTAAAAAGTCAAAAAACAGATGCTGGTGAGGTTACAGAGAAAAAGGAATGCTTATACAAGGTTGGTGGGAGTATAAGTTAGTTCAACCATTATGGAAGACAATGTGGCAATTCCTCAAAGACCTAAAAACAGAAATACCATTCAACCTAGCAAACCCATTACTGGGTATATACCCAAAGGAATATAATCGTCCTGTTATAAAGACACATGCACGCGTATGTTCATTGCAGCACTATTCTCAATGGCAAAGACATGGAATCAACCTAAATTACCATCAATGGTAGACTGGATAAAGAAAATGTGGCACACATACACCATGGAATACTATGCAGCCATAAGAAAGAACAAGATCATGTCCTTTGCAGGGACATGGATGGAGCTGGAGGCCATTATCCTTAGCAAACTAATGGAGGAACAGAAAACCAAATACCACATGTTCTCATTTATAAGTGGGAGCTAAATGATGAGAACTCATGGACACATAGAGGGGAACAACACACACTGGGGCCTATCAGAGGATGGAGGGTGGGAGGAGGGAGAGGATGAGGAAAAATAACTAATGGGTGCTAGGCTTGGTACCTGGGTGACGAAATAATCTGTAAAACAAATCCCCATGACACAAGTTTACCTATATAACAAACCTGCACATGTACCCCCAAACTTAAAATAAAAGTTGAATTTTTAAAAATCAGTGATTTATGTGAATTCAGATGTCACAATAACATAGAGGTGTTATCATGCATGTGTAACTTATTTGTCAGGTACTACTTTCTGGCATTCTCACAGTATGGCATGCCTGGTTTACTTTCTGGAAAGAATAACCATTTATTCATTTATCCAAACATTTGCTAAATATCTCTGAGCACCTTTTACATGTCAGGCTCTGTGCTAGGCACTGGTGGTATAATGGTGAAGCAGAGAGACATGGTCTACACCCTTACAGAGCTAAGATATTAGCTTGAAAGATTGACACTGAATGAGTTCATTTCAAGGGCAAGGAGAGCTACAAAGGGGAGGTCAAGTGCATTCTGAAAGCTGTGGTCACACTAGTGGCTGCCCCTATCCCCGCAGCATTCACCAGGCAAGCTAAGGGCTTCTTCCTGCAAGCACCTCAACACTCAGTCCTGAGTGAGGACTTCTCTGACCCGCAGTGGGTAGGGGCATGGTTAGCCCCTGCAGGCTATCGGGGTTGGGAATCAATGCCCTCAGGAACGTCCTCAACTCATGACAAATGAGAGTTAACCACCCAGCTTCCTCACCCTCTGGGTGGGACAATTCTGAGTGTATTCTCTGCTGTCTCCCAGGGTTTCCAGTGAAACCAAGCCCCTGTTACCCATCTCCCAATAACTTGTTTGCTAACATATCCTGAATTGGCTTTTATTCCTCCCTCATGTCCCCATTTTCCTACCATAGCTTTCCAAGACTACTTCCCTAATAAACTACTTGCACTCAAACCCCCATATAAAGGTGTTTCTGGGGGAACCCAATTGGAGCATATAACAAGGGGACCTGACCTAGACCTGGGTGGGCCTGGATCTTGGAGGGCCTTATCAGCCATGTCAGAAACCCTTTCCTAAGAGATCTGTGGAAAGCCATTTATGGTCTTAAGGGAATGGGTCTGTGGAAGAATGTGAAGAAAGGACTGAATTCAGGATGGCTAGATAGGAAGCTATTTCATCAGTCAACTCAGGAAAGACTGGGACCTGTACTAGGGTGGAGGTAGTGAAGAGAAAGCCTGACATAGTGCCTAGCTCAGAGTAGCTGCCCAACAAATATAATCTAAAATACTTTTGGATGAAAATTAATGACTGGGTTAAATCTACTGTAGAATGTGTTCAATTCCAGCTGTGGCCAGTGGAATCTGTCAATAGACTATTGAAACTTGAAGCTTGATTAGATCTGGAGGTAAGGAAAATTAAAGAGTCTAAAATGGGCCAGGCATGGTGGCTCATGCCTATAATCCCAGCATTTTGGGAGGCCAAGGCGGGCAGATCACTTGAGGTCTGGAGTTCAAGACCAGCCTGGCCAACATGGTGAAACCCTGTCTCTAATAAAAATACAAATTGGGTGTGGTGACACACTCTTGAAATCCCAGTTACTTGGGAGGCTGAGGCAGAAGGATTACTTGAACCTGGGAGGCAGAGCTTGCAGTGAGCCAAGATCACGCCATTGCACTCCAGCCTGGGTGACAGAGCAAGACTCCGTCTCAAAAAAAAACAAAAACAAAAACAAAAACAAAAAACAAAATAAAATATAAAATATAAAATAAAATAAAATATAAAATAAAATAAAATAAAAGTCTAGAATGACTCCTAATCTTCAGGCTTGAAGAGCTAAGTGGAGGCTGGTGTCATTTTCTAAATATGGAACATAGCCTCAAGGAGAAGAGGCAAATTGGAGGGGGTGGAAGATAATGAGTTTGGGGCATGGTGTGACTGTGAGCCATCTAACTGATGCTGAGTGTGTGTGTGTGTAGTCTTGGAGCTGGGTCCAAGATGCATATTTGGGTCCCATCAAATTTAGACACTAACTAGGTGGAGAAAGCCCTCTCTGGCTACACGGAAAATATGACACAGAAAAGTTTCACATTCTCCTACTTTCCAGCATTCTCATATAACAGTTAAAAGGCTACAAGGAAGAATTAACATTTATTGAGGACCTACTGTGTGCCAGGAATTGTACCCAGTAATCTTCAGAGCAGCCCTGAGAAGTATGCAATATTATGTCCATTTTCTAGATCAGGAAACTGAGATACAGAAAGGTAGAGTAACTCATCCAAGGTCACACAACTAGTAAGCAGTTTCAGAACCCTGAACTGACTCCAAATTTCATGTTCTTAAACAAAATAAGCATCAACAAAGTATGGTTATGGGAAGTATATCTCTCAGTCTCACCAGATGCCTCAATGGGTACTTCCCAAAGTCAGGGGCATTCGACAGAAGAAGGATTTTTCAATTTCAGGGTCAAAGACTATTCTTCTCTGCAATACCCCTTTCAACTGCTCATGGCTTCACTTGGACAGCTTCCTCTCCAAGCAGTCCCCCTGCTGGTGACTCTATCATGTAAGCCCTAGCTGAAGCCTCTCAATTTCTGTCTCGGTAAATTTGCCTTTTCTAGACATTTCATTTACATAGAATAAGAAAGTGGTCTTCTGGCAATGGACTTTCTTAGGTAGTGTGCTGTATAAAGGGTAAAATAGTATGTCCTCAAAACCATATGAAGTGTGTAGGGAGTAATTCACAAACTTCTTACTCCCTTATTTAAAAATGGAGCACACTACCTTGGGTTTGCTAATATTGGTAGATATTCCTGAAAATGTAATTTTATTTTCCTTTCCATAAACAAATACAGTTCTTAAAATATGGAAGTTAGAGTGTATACTGCCTCATTCTCCAGATGTGAGGTAGTGTTACTCCACATATTCTCTGGTGGTGTGGTGATAGTAGTTTCATAGACTACTTCCTGGTGTGGAGGTGGGCATCTCACCTGAGCCATAGAAGGTTCCAGAGATTAGGCAAGCTGACAACTTGAGCCAAAGAGATGAGGTCATTCTTTTTGCCAGTCACTGCAATCTTGCAAAGGGCAGAGCCTGAGACAAGCTCCTTGGACCAGAAACTGGAACCAAGTGAGTGACCCTTAGGCAAAAGAAAGATTGAAACTGTGGTCAGTGGAACTCATTCTGGAACCTGACCCTGTCCTGCCTGTTCCCACCCTCCTCCACACTTGCCAGAGTGAACTTCTGTCATCATCACAGAGCCTGTAATCTTCTCTATGGCTCAGAGGACCCGCCATGATCTGTCCCTACTTGCTTCTCCAGCCTCCTGTCTCAACTTCTCTCCTATACCTGGGAACCTATTATCCAACCATGGTAATCTCTTCTGCTTCATTAGAAACTCATCATTTTCATTTTTACCTCTAGGGCTTTGTATTTGCAATGCCCTCTGTCCCAGGCCCTCCCACTCAATGCTCCAAACTTCCTGCTCATTGTCAAGTTTTAATTTATATCTCAATTCCTCTGGAAAATTTTCCCTGACTCGCAAGACTGGATTAGGTTTTCCATGACACCTTGCTTTTACCCCTTTTCTGGAAAGTATCCAACTGTTTTATAATTGCAGAATAACTTGATTGCTCCTCACTTCCCCTAGAATGAGAACTCCTTCAGGCAGAGACAGAATCTGTCCAACATCTGACCTCATGAGTTACAACAAGCTACAACTGCCCAGTGAAGTTGCTCCCGAATTCCTGATCCATAGAAACTGTGGGATAATAAATGATTATTATTGTCTTGAATTGCTACATTTTGGAGGCATTTGTTGTGCAATAATAGACAACAAATATACTAACAAAACTAATTAGTTTAAAACAACAATCTGGGCTGGGTGCCGTGGCTCATGCCTGTAATCCCAGCACTTTGGGAGACTGAGGCAGGAGGATCACTTGAGCCCAGGAGTTCAAGATGAACCTGGGCAACACAGTGAGACCTGGTCTCTGCAAAAAAATTTAAAAATAAAATAACACAACCACCACTTTATTACAGCTCACAGATCCTGTAGGTTAGTAATTGGTGATCTCTTGCTCCTGTGGCTTCAACTGAGATTAACTCAGCAATACTTAGCTGATGGATGGGCCAGCTGGGACAGTCCAAGATTACTTTGTTCACATGTCTGGCACTTTGTGAGTTATAAGGTGGGGTCAGCTAGAATGGTGGACCACAGTACCTATACTTGGCCTCTCCAGCATGGTTGTCTCACAGGAGATGGACTTCTTACATTGCAGCTGGCTTCCTCTAGAGCAAGTATCCCAAAAGAACCAGGAGGAAGCTGCATGATTTTTTAAAAACTAGCCTCAGAAGGAACACAGAGTCATTTCCATACTCTCTTGCTTACAGTAGTCATAAGACCACCCAGATTCAAGGAGAGGGAACAGAGATGCTACCTCTTGAAGAGAGGAGTGTTAAAGAATATTGTTGTGGGAAGTCAGGGACCCCAAACGGAGGGACCAGCTGAAGCCATGGCAGGAGAACATAAATTGTGAAGATTTCACGGACACTTCTTAGTTCCCCGAATTAATACTTCTATAATTCTTACGCCTGTCTTTACTGCAATCTCTGAACATAAATTGTGAAGATTTCATGGACACTTATCACTTCCCCAATCAATACCCTTGTGATTTCCTATGCCTGTCTTTACTTTAATCTCTTAATCCCATCATCTTCATAAGCTGAAGAGGATGTATGTCGCCTCAGGACCCTGTGATATTGCGTTAACTGCACAAATTGTTTGTAGAGCATGTGTGTTTGAACAATATGAAATCTGGGCACCTTGAAAAAAGAACAGGATAACAGCAATGTTCAGGGAAAAGAGAGATAACCTTAAACTCTGACTGCCAGTGAGCTGGATGGAACACAGCCATATTTCTCTTCTTTCAAAAGCAAATAGGAGAAATATCACTGAATTCTTTTTCTCGGCAGGAACATCCCTGAGAAAGAGAATGTGCCCCTGAGGGTAGGCCTATGAATGGCCCCCTTGGGGGTGGCTGTCTTTTACAGACGAAGCCGAAGGGATGAAATAAGCCCCAGTCTCCTGTAGCACTCCCAGGCTTATTAGGATGGAGGAAATTCCCACCTAATAAATTTTGGTCAGACAGGTTGTCTGCTCTCAAACCCTGTCTTCTGATAAGATGTTATCAATGACAATGCGTGCCCAAAACTTCATTAGCAATTTTAATTTCGCCCCATCCTGTAAGTCCTGTGATCTTGCCCTGCCTCCATTTACTTTGTGATATTTTATTACCTTGTGAAGCATGTGATCTCTGTGACCCACACCCTATTCGTGCACTCCCTCCCCTTTTGAAAATTGCTAATAAAAACTTGCTGGTTTTACAGCTCAGGGGCATCACAGAACCTGCTGACATGAGATGTCTCTCCCGGTCACCCAGCTTTGAAATTTCTCTCTTTTGTACTCTTTCTCTTTATTTCTCAAACCAGTGGACACTTAGGGAAATAGAAAAGAACCCATGTTAACTATCAGGGGCGGGTTCCCCCAATAGAATATGAAACATTTATTTATTTGCTGTTGTTGTTGTTTTGTTTTGTTTTTTTAGACGGAGTTTTTGCTCTTGTTGCCCAGGCTGGAGTACAATGGTGCAATTTCAGCTCACTCTACCCTCTGCCTCCAGGTGCAAGCAATTCTCCTGCCTCAGCCTCCCAAGTAGCTGGGATTACAGGCATACACCACCACACCCTGCTAATTTTGAATTTTTAGTAGAGATGGGGCTTCACCATGTTGGTCAGGCTGGTCTCGAACTCCTGACCTCAGGTGATTCACCCACCTCAGCCTCCCAAAGTGCTGGGATTACAGAGGTGAGTCACCATGCCCACGCCCAAGCTGAAACCTTTTTTTTTTTTTTTTGAGACGGAGTCTCACTCTGTCCCCCAGGCTGGAGCGTGTAGTGGTGCGATCTCACCTCACTGCAACCTCCACCTCTCGGGTTCAAGCGACTCTCCTGCCTCAGCCTCCCGAGTAGCTCGGATTACAGGCATGCGCCACCACACCCACCTAATTTTGTATTTTTAGTAGAGACGGGGTGTCACCATGTTAGTCAGGCTGGTCTCGAACTCCTGACCTCAGGTGATCCACCTGCCTCAGCCTCCAAAAGTGCTGGGATTACAAGCGTGAGCCACCGTGCCCAGCCTGAAACCATTTTTAAAAAATTAAATTGTTAAAGTACAATTAAATTTTTAAAATTAAATTGTTAGAAACATTGTTAAAGTACAATTCCTTCACAATAAAATGTACCCATTTTAAATACATAGTTCAATGGGTTTTAACAAATCTATACACCCTTGTAACCACCCCCATAATCAAGATATAGAGCACTTCCTTTATTCCAGAAGTACTCTCCTGCCCCCTTGCAATCAATCCCACACCCCAGCCTCTCAGCTCAAGGCCACCACTGATCTGCTTCCAGGCTTTTCTAGAATTTCATATGATACACCATATAGGTTTTCACACTTGGCTTCTTCACTTAGCTCAATTCTTTTGAGATCCATCCAGGTTGCTGCATGTATCAATAGCTCATTTCCCCCACCCCTTTTTTTTTCCATTCCTAAGTGCTGGCAACATTCCTTTTTTTATTAAGTAGTATTATAAATAAAGCAGCTATGAACATTCATTTTCATTTCTCTTGGATAAATAAGAGTGGGGTTGCTGGGTCATACAGTATATGTTTAACCTTATAAGAGACTGCTAAACTGTTTTCCAAAATGGTTGCACCATTTTGTTTTTCCATCAGGAATATATGAAAGTTCCAGTTACTCCACATCCTTGTCAACACATGGTATTGTCAGTCTGTTAGGGTTAGCCATTCTAGTGGGTGTGTAGTAGTATCTCACTGTGGTTTCAATTTGCATTTGTCTGATAACTAATGATATTGAGCATCTTTTCATGTGCTAATTGGCCATGAATATATCTACTTTTTGGAGTGTCTATTCAAATCTTTAAGCATTTGTAATTAGTTGGGTTTTTTTCTTATTATTGAGTTTGAGGAATTATTTATAAATTCTAGATCACAGTCTTATGGCAGGTATATGTATTGCAAAT
The DNA here is from genome assembly GCF_049350105.2 of Macaca mulatta. Classification (NCBI taxonomy): domain Eukaryota; kingdom Metazoa; phylum Chordata; class Mammalia; order Primates; family Cercopithecidae; genus Macaca; species Macaca mulatta. Next base: position 86,447,954 of record NC_133419.1, read on the forward strand.
GTTTTCTTCCAGACCGTGGCTTGCCGTTTCATCTTCTTAAAACTAAAGAACAGGCTGGGCATGGTGGCTCATGCCTATGATCCCAGCAATTTGGGAGGCCGAGGCAGGAGAATCGCCTCAGCCTGGGAGTTTGAAACCAGCCTAGGCAACATGACAAGAACCCCATCTCTACAAAAAATAAAATAAAATACTAAAAAATCAGTTGAGCATGGTGGCACGTGCCTGTGGTCCCAGTTACTTGGTAGGCTGAGGCAGGAGGATCACTTAAGCTTGAGAGTTCGAGGCTGCAGTGAGCCATTTCCATACTGCTGCATTCCAGCCTGCGTGACAGAGCAAGACCCTGACTCAAAAAACAAACAAACCAAAAGAAGAAAAACAGAAAAAAAAAAACCTCAAAAGCAGATGTTTTAAATTTAAATTTGATGAAGTTCAAGTTCTTTTTTTCTTTTTTGAATCATGCTTTTTGTGTCCTATGTAAGACTTGGCTGATGCAAAGTCAAAAATATTTTTTGTCTTATTCTAGAAGTTTTATTGTTTTCACCTTTATGATTCATTTTGAGTTAATTTTTTGTATGGTGTTTGGTCAGAGTGAAGCTTCATTTTTTTTTTCCCAACTAGATATCCAATAGTTACAGTAGCATTTGTTCAAAAGATTATGCTTTGCTTATTGAGCTACTTTTACACTTTTGTCTGAACCAACTGATCATATACGTACAAGTGTATTTCTTGATTTTTTATATTCTATTGGTCTATATGTTTGTCCTTTTGTGTTCATATTTTAAAACTACAGCAAGCATGCAGCAATTCATTGTTGCTAAATGCTCTTGTGATGTCACATGCTAAAACCCTCAGGCACAATTCAAATAATATAGCCCAGGTTCCTGGGATAAGAAACCCTGGCTCCAGCTTACTGTCCTGGGTTCCTCTTATACCTGAGAAAACAGAGAGATCATAAAAGTAATTTCAAAAATTAATTAGGCAGAGGAAGTAAGAAGCAAAAAAAAGAGATGTGATTTTTTTTTTTGCCGGAATTCTGGTTATTTAAGTTAAACTTGGTTTGGAGAGATAAAGAAAAAAAAAGTGAACTGCAGGTATACGTCTCTGGCTTAAAGTGAAAAAATATGACCCTTATAAATAGTGAGACACCATCCCGTTTTGTAATATAATATTGCAACGTGACAATGGATGTTGGGTTAAAACAATCTCCTTCTTAAAGGTAGCATATACTTTTTTCATCTTAAGAGAATATTTTAGTTCATAATTATTTATTTTTGCAAAGCATCTATTTAATTGTTTCAAATTTGTGAGGAACAAAGTTATTGGATAGGAAGTTGTAGCACAGCTTTTCTATTTCTCAAAAGTAACTACTGTAGGTAAAATGTCTGATTTACCAAAAGTTTGAACTGGTTCGCAAAGGCAGTAAGTTCATTTCTAGTTCAGGTCTTTAGAAACTATTGTGAGATTTAATAATAATAAGACCCTGCAGTTGTTTTTGTTTAGCAATTGCTCATATCAAACAGGTTATTTGTGGTTTTGCCAAAACAGACAGCGTATTTGGCTTTTTCTACCATAGATACTTTCCTATGTCTATTTCTATATCATTCAACGTGGCAAGGCTAACAGAAAATCAAGGTCAAATGAGGAAACTCAGCAAATGGTTTTTATCTGGCTTCACACTGACCACCAACTGGTAAACACCATAAGAAAAACTGTGCAGGATACAAATGATAGGTAAAAGTACAGTTTTTCACTATGGGCCCAGGCTCTCATAAAAGAAGCAGGCCTAAGATTTATAGGAAATGATGTAGGAATGAATTCAAAGTGCTGAAGAATCACAAATTGCTTTTATATTTGCCTAAAAAATCTCCATGCTTTAAAAATTTTCCAGTGGTAGCTTTTTCTCCTGAATTTGCACTCTTAATAATTTTATCCTATAATCCCATCTGACAATGTTATTTTAGGGAAAACCAGGTTAACAGAAGAACCTTTATATCAGATGTGTAGATCATAGCAAATTCCTGGCACTTAATAAACACAACACTGATAGACTAAAGGGAGGTTTAAATGAGGTGAAACACATAAATTATCTCTAATAATGGTTAATTTTTGGTATTTTACTGATGAGAAAACCTCCCTTAACCAAAAGCTGCTTAATATTTTCATTAACTGCTTCAGTTCCCTTTCTTTAAGTTCTTAATACATTATTAATATAACACAGCATGAATAAAAAATATTATAATCCATTTTTAAAAAAACAAATTCAAGAATGCCAAACAGGTGACTTACGAAGGGAGCAGGGAAGCCTAAAGGAGCCTCATTTCTGTCTTCCTGGGACAAAAGGATAAGTAATTGACTGAAATGTAACTACCAGGATATAGACGCTCCTAGGATGTAAAAGAAAATTGTCCATTTAGAGCCAGTGTCAAAGTACAAAACAAAGAAAATTATCTTGAGGCAGATAATGAGAAATAATGCAGGAGAGGAAGGAGGAACTTTAAAGGCGGTTACGTGTAGGATTTTCTTTCTCTCTCTCGGAAGAGAGAACAGCAAAAAGCGAAGAGTGGGAAATACTGGACTTAAATTCCTTTCTCAAGGTTTAGGAACAAAAAAGGAAAGCGAAAAGGAAAACAGAATCAAGGACTTGTACAGCAGGAAGTTGTCCTATAAGCATTTAGTCCAGGGATCTGCCATTCTTATTAAGAGCTAAAACCAAAGAATGAGTGTACAAAAGTGGAAGGAAGAGAAGCCGCCACGGTGGAAGGAGCGGAGCGGGGTAGAGGCGCGCAGAAGCCTCACAGACCACCGGGCCCCGTCCCCGTCCCCGTCCCCGTCCGCGTCCCCCGAACTGTGCAGAAACCACCACCGAGTCCAGGCGTCTCATTTTACAGCGGAAGACACAGACTCTGAGACTCAAATGACCTGCTCACGGTAACAGCACAAAGTCCGTGGGTCTTGTGTCTACAGTCACCAACTTCCGGGCTTGCGACTAAAGGGAGCCAAGCGGCTCGTGAGCGTTTGAGACCAGCCGGGTCAGCGGAAAAAGGCTGGAGAGAGCGACCGCGGCTACCACCGCGGCGGTGCGGGCCTTCGGCCGGGACTCTTCCCTGCGCCGCCACCAGATGGCGCGCTTGGCCCGCCGTTCGCGGCTAAGCTAGGGCGGGTGGGGAGGGAGTGGGGAGGAGGACGTCGGTTGCCTTGGAAACGCAGGGCGCGGCACCGGCTGCGGTGGAGCGGGTAGGCCTGGTGAGCGGGCTGAACGGAAGTGCGAACTATCGGCCCACGGCGGGGTATCCACCGCTGGAGGCTGTGGAGGGAATGTCAGGAGACTGGCTGGCCTCTTTTCTTGGTCCCCGACTCCTTCCAGTGTGACACTGAAGACTTTATAAGCATCCCCGGCCCACCCTCCACGGACCCCCCCTCCTCCACGGGCCCCCCTGTCCACGGGCCCCCCTGTCCACGGGCGCCCCTGTCCCCGGGCCTGGGCTTGCGCCGCTTCGAGATCAGCCTGGGGGTCGCGCCCTCCTGGTCTTGTGGCGAAGCGCCGTTCTTGGGCCGTTAGGAGCTGCTGGGAAGGGCTCTGATAGGCCTACCCCTCTTCTCCACCCAGGAGATGAGAAGGAGGGCAGGCCTTTTTAATCTGGTAAGAATGTCAACCCATCTCTCCACTGCGGTAGAATCCCTGGATACATTATTTGCCCTCTCGAAAGGCAGGCTCTGAATTTGATTCAGGTTTGTAACCTTCACGGTGCCCCCACACAGGCGCTAGCACACAGCAGACGCAGAGCAGACTAAGAATGCCTTCCCTTCTTGCGAGGCTTTATCACTTGACAGTTTTCCCAAAGTGTCTGGAGCCTCATAATAGCCCGGACAGCAGCTAGGACAGATGGAGGAGGAAACAGGTCAGAAGTTCAGAGACTTGGCCGAGGTTATACAACTCCGTGCAGGAGCGAGGACCAAGCTCGGTCTTGTTCTCTTAGTGCCCCTCTCACCAAATTCTGAGTCTAGTGAATGCTTTCTAAGTGAGAACCTCACATATTCTTGCATCCTTCTCAATATCAGTGCAATGGTCTTCCCCTGTAGGTACTTCATATGTGCTAAGTGTGTTACTGATGTCCTTTACCCTCATATCCCAATTCATAGATTGGTTTCAACTTCTTGCTCTGGATACCACAACATTCTTCTAAAGAGAACTTGGCTTCTTTTATGAATTTGTCACATTTGTACAGTACCATGTTTGTTTCCTCACTCCCTTATCCCATAATTTTCTGCTGGGCAAGAGAGAGAGTTGAGGAAGTGATTAAGAGATGGGAAAAGGTGCCCTATCTAAGCCCCCCCCCCCCCCAAAAAAAGGAAAAGAAAGATTCCTGTAATGACAGAGGAGAAAAATAATGACTGGATATTTATCAGTCTATGTGATAATGGCTCATGGATTGCCTTACAGCCACCTCCAGAAGATCCTCTTTAGACTCACTACTGCTATTTGAAGGTAGAAAGAAGCCCTTTTTGTTCTCTACCATCATTATTGCATATTTTTCCCTTATCCTAATAATAATATTCTCCCAGTTATTTTTCTTTTCTTTGTTGATAATTCTAAAACTGAAGGACAGTAAGAATTGGAAAAAATGTAGTTCTGGTTACTAGAGAAGTTAGTGTAATATACTGCATTTCAAACTATTTGATATTAGCAATTCTGGATCAGAAGACAGACTAATTTTAAAGCTAAGACTCCAATATAATTTGAGTACTGCAGTAGAAAAATGTGCCATGACGAAAGGATTTGCATTGGTGAAGAAAATACATGCTAATGTAATGTACCTCATCAATCAACCAAGTGAAACTTGAAAATGTCACTCATCTAGATATTTTTAAATACCTTGATTTTAATATATGATTTTAACATATTTCCAAACAAGCCAAATTTTACATTTTAACACTAATGATTTTGGGCCCTATCATATATACATAATCAATACAAAAAGATGTCTCAATTTTTAAAAGTAATGCTTAGGCAGTACTATTACCACTGAATGGCTTTAAATTAATTCAGGATTTTTAAAAACATTTACTGGAGACCAATTCTAATGGAGTTAAAAATGTGTTCTGTGCAATCTCATTTGTAGTAGCCACAAAATGAATAAAATACCTAGGAACCCCCTGTCCGGTGTCATATCCCCAGTGCCTGTCCCCAGATCAAGGCCTGGGCCCCTTCAGCCGTGTCTATCACAAGCACCACCAGCGTGTCTGACAAACTGCCCTACAAAGTCGCCAACACTGGCCTGGCCTCCTGGGGATGCAAAACCCTGGATATCATGGAGAACCAGGTGCTGGGCCTGATGTGCTTGTGGGAGCTGTACTCAACACTCCAAGCCCCTGAAGGGCACCCACATTGCCAGCTGCTTCCATGTGACCCATGGATATGGCCATCCTCATTGAGACCCTCATTACCCTGGGTGCCAAGCTGCAGTGGTCCAGCTGCAACATCACCCAGGACCATGTGGCAGCTGCCATTGCCAAGGCTGGCATTCCAGTTGTTCGCCTGGAAGGGCAAAACAGAGGAGGAGGAGTACCTGTGGTGCACCAAGCAGACGTTATACTTCAAAGATAGGCTCCTCAACATGATTCTGGATGTCGCTGGGGGCCCCACCAACCTCATCCACACAAAGTACCCACAGCTCTTGTAGGGCATTTTTTTTTAAGTTCTGCTGCAGTGCGCTTCTTTCCTCCTGTCTGAGTAGCGTCTTGCCTCATCTATACTTTGTAACTGAGGGCCAGGTAAAGCACCATGCAGAGCAGGCATTGAATAGATGTTTGTAGTTACTGACAGATTCGACGTCTATTTGTCAGATATTCTAAGTGTAACCTTCCTGGAAGATAACTGCATTTACTTTGTGAATATTTTTCTAGGATTCTCACCCTTTACTGAGAGAAATCTTCTGGGTGGTCAGGAACTGTGAATCCTTGTAAATGTTTATGAAAGTCCCCATGGCTTATAGCACATTATCAAATGCAAAAATAGATGTTGAGGTACTATCATTAGCCCATTGCAAAAATGCAGCTATTAAGCAGGCAGTCCAATTGGCTTACCAATTTTCTTGAAGTGTGTGAAACAGTGAATCTTAATAGAGTTTATGCATGAAGCATTTGTGCTTTAATGGGTCCACATTTTCACTCATATCTTATTAAAATCTTTTGCCATAAGCTGCAGTTAGGTAAGTAATTATACATTAGTCAGAAAGTTAAAAACATAAAAGCCAGGTAACTGAGGTAATTGAGCAGGATGAGGTCATTTTTCCTCCAGCACCAGATGGGTACCGCAGGTAAAAACCATAACACTTGATCTCTTCCATATGACTTAGAAAGAGATAAATGTTGACATTTGTTTTAACTTTTAAATAAAATATTTTATGGTAAAAATTATTACTAAATAGTAAGTTATTGTTTTAAAATGAAACATTTGTCACTATGCTTTTTGTGCAACCATAAAGTTTAAAATTCTAATTCTAAAATGGAAAATAATAGAAAAATTCAACTCTGCATCTGAAACAAAAGAATAATCTTTTCTTAACTGATAATTTCTGTGAATTGTGGTGGTATCATGATGACACCTTTTGGTGTGGAGCCTATTAAATTATTATCAACACTTTCATATTTTAGAGGACACTAATGTACCAATGTATTAAATCTTTTTGTTGTGTCATCTGTGTGCTTTTCAGTTGGAAAGTATTGTGGTATATTTGCATTCATGTATATGCTCAAATTAATTAGCATACACAGTAGTGCAAACTTGGTTTGAAAAGTCGCAGACATAAAGACAGCCTTACTGGAAGTCTGAGTGTGCAGGCAGCATGTCTACAGAGAAAAAGCGTGTTTTCATTTTAACAAGTTTTTCCACTTTGGAGCTGAACGGTCTGCAAAGATTTACATGGATTGCCAATTCAGTGATCCAAATCAATGAAGGTTGACAATAGCAAGCCTCATGGATTAGTCTTCCCACACATCATTGTACTTGCAGCAGGCAGACATTCTATGCTTTTGTTACCCAGAACCTGAAGAAGCTTGACCTGGAGAAACAACTGAAGGGAAAGAGGAAGGGGCACTATACGGAGATAGAGCTAGAGATATATGCCCTTTTTCTATATCTCAGACACTATGCTAGGTGCTTTAAATATTAGCTTATTTAATCCTTACAATAGCTCTTAGAGTAGAATTGTTACCCTTCTCCCTTGACAGATGATGGAACTGAAGTTCTTCAAAAAGATTAACCTATTCAAGGTCACACAGATAATAGTGATGGATCTAGGATTAAAGCCCATGTCTGCCTGATTCATTCATGCATCCACTCCTGTGTTCATTTGACAAGCATTTATTGTGTGTCTATTGTGCTTGGTGAGGAAATACAATAGTGCACAAGAATTACATCATTCCTCCTCTCATGAGAGTTTCCAGCCATTTAAACAAATAATTACAAAGGTTATATTATATGCTTTCCACCATACCTAACTACTGATACATTTATTTAAGGCTAGGTACTTATTCTTTTAAGATTAGTGGAAATTAAAAGATAAAAATATGTTAAGGAAGACCATAATCTGAAAAGTCTACGTTAGTATCCAAACCAAACCTATGAAAGTACTCCTGCTTACTATAAACATCTGTGAACAGTGGGTCTTGATTTTCCCTTTTAAAATGTATTTTTGATTTACTATCATTAGGTATTAAACCAATTAATAGCTGATGAGCAGTTATTATTAATACATTATTATTCGCATTTGTAAATATCAACCATTTTAAAAGTACTTCAATGTGTGCTTTTATTTGCTCTTTATATCAACCCTGCCCAAACCTAATTTTTTTTGGATCCTGATTCGAATTCTTTAGTCTTTTGGATCCTAGCTTCTTTGTGCTCATAGAAAATTGTGGTTTTGTTTTCATTTTCTTTGAAAACTTAATAGACATTTAATTAATCTCTCCTGCCAAACACTGTGGAGAAATAAAATGATTGAAGAAGCTCAGTTCTTTGCTCTTAAAAGAGCTAGATAGGGGCAACAGATATAGATGAAAAACATAAGAGAAGGAGTATCTTAGAAAGTTTTGGGTGGAGGCAATGCTATACCTGGGATAAACATGGAATTCACCAGAATCAAGAATCCAATCACTTCATGATGTTCCACCATTGTGGTGAATGTTAGATCTGGGGTCATGGAAGCAATCAGGATAGAAAGCCAGTATTAAGTCCCAGAGGTACCTTATCTAGAGTAAACAAAAGTAGGGAGGCAAAGATGGAATTTTTCACTTTTCCTATGTCTCTTTTCTAAACAGGTATATTTCTTAATAGCTAACCAGCACAATGGAAAACTCAGGGAAAGCAAATAAAAAGGATACACATGATGGGCCACCAAAAGAAGTTAAATTGCCTACCAGTGAAGCACTTCTAGACTATCAGTAAGTTTTTATTCTGAAATCCAAAAGTTGCCATAGATAAAGGGCAGTCATTGTTAAGGCTCATATAACTCCAAATGCAAACAATGCATGCAGCAGCTGCCAAAAGAACAGAGGTGGATTTGGAGGCCTAATGGCACTCTTGTGCTATGCACATATTTTTAAAGGTTTTTGAAACTTTGCATATAACATAGTCCAAGTAGCAGCTACAACTACTTGGACTATGTTATGAAATGAAATGAGAGCTGCTATGAAACAGCTTTCATTAATGTAGTATTGGCTCCCTCAGTTGTTTATTGGTTACTCTCACCTATGCATACAACAGCTTGCTACCTTACCTCTTAAAATACAACACAGAATGGTTAGTTTACATTTATAGAGAGTAGAAGAGGCCGGGCATGGTGGCTCACGCCTGTAATCCCGGCACTTTGGGAGGCCAAAGTGGGTGGATCACCTGAGGTTGGGAGTTCAAGACCAGCCTGACCAACATGGTGAAACCAGGTCTCCACTAAAAATCCAAAAATTAGTCAGGCATGGTGGTGCGTGCCTGTAATCGCAGCTACTCGGGAGACTGAGGCAGAAGAATTGCTCAAACCCAGGAGGCAGAGGTTGCAGTGAGCCAAGATCATGCCACTGCACTCCAGCCTGGGCAACAGAGCAAGATTCCATTGAGACTCCATCTCAAAAAAAAAAAAAAAAAGAGAGAGAGAGAGAGAAGAGAAAATTTCCCTTTATGTGACCCTTTATTTCTTAGACATTCTGACTTACATTATTCCTAAAAGGCTACATATCAAATCCAAATGATTTACAGAAAATTCTTTTTAATAATAATAAATTTTTATAATGTCTCAATCCTAGGAGCTGGAGACAAAACCATAGGTAACATTTATTCTATGTTTATGTTTTATTCCAACAAATAGCTCCTTGAGGGTCTGTGAACCTTAGCTTTTGGCACAAGGTAGGTGTTTTAATGTGTAATTCTTAGAGAATTAATAGATAAGTGCTAGTCTTTTCTCACATAAGGCTGAAATGTACTTCATTCATGTACTCATTCAATAAGTACTTGAGTGTTTACCAAGTGCAAGTCAAGTGCTGGGTACTAGAGTGTAGCAGCAGGACTACATGGTCCCTGCCTTGATGAAGCGTGGGAGACAGACAATAAACCACGAATTTGAGCTTTTGAGAAAGTGACAGGATGGTGTGGTGGCTCATGCCTGTAATCCCAGCCCTTTGAGAGGCGAAGTCAGGTGGATGAGCCCAGGAGTTTGAGATCAGCCTGAGTAACATGATGAAAACGCATCTCTACAAAATAAAAATTAGTCCCTGCTATTTAGGAGGTGGAGATGGGAGGATCGCCTGAGCCCAGGCAGGTCAAGGTTACAGTAAGCCATGATTGTGTCACTGCACTCCAGCCTTGGTGACAGAGAGGGGCCCTGTCTCAAAACAAACAAACAAACAAAAAACCCATGGCTATAACAAAGGTACTATGAAAGAAAACTGTAGGTTGCTGTTTAACAGCGTAACTAAAGGACTTGACCTAGTCAGAGGAGTTAGGAAAAGCTTGTTTGAGAAAGCTTTGAGCTGATTTCTGGAAAAGGAACAGGCATTATGGAGACACAGAACAGTGGAGAGCATGACTTATGGAAGACAGGAGGGTGGAAAAGAGCTTATCAGACCGGGAACTGAGAGAAGGGAGGGTGAGGGAGGCAGGGCAAGAGCAGACACTGGTGATTTAGGCAAGGGTCAGATCAAGAAGAACACTTAGGTTTTTATTAGAGGAGTATAAGGTTGAAAATGGAGAGCCCATGATGCTAGTGACTAGGTCTTTGTTTAAGAGAGTTGTCATTGTTGTTTAAAGACAGAGTCTCAGTCTCTCACCCAGGCTGGAGTGTAGTAGCCTGATTATAGCTCATTGCAGTATCAAACTCCTGGGCTCAAGTGTTCCTCCTACCTCAGATTCCTGAGTAGCTGGGATGATAGGCATATACCACCATGCCCAGCTAATTTTTAAATTTTGGGTAGAGCTGGGTCTCAAAATCCTGGCCTCAAGCAATCCACCTGCCTCAGCCTCCCAAAGTGCTGGGATTTCAGGCATGAGCCACCTCACCTGGCCAAGAAAGATTTTAGATTTTAAAATCTAAAGGAAAGATTTATTTTAAAATGTACCATAAAAAATGTATGGTGTTCTTAACAACATTCAGGGAAAATCTATCTCCTTCGGAGACCCCAATATATTCGTATATACTTTTTAGGATGCAGTGAGTGAAGGGATCAGAACACCAAGAGAGAAGAGGCTTTCATCTGTTTCCTTTTACTTTCTGCTTGAAGTAACATTAATAACTAGATACTATTCATACTCATTTCTCAACATAACTGAAAACTTCCTTCATCTCATCTTAGGAGAGGTGGACAAAAAGCCAGACTCTATGAATGCAACCTGGTCTCTAATTTGCTCCCATGGTGTAACTGGTGGCATCCAGTTAACAGCTGTTTCTCTCTCTTTTGGGTCAACCAGAAACCAGTCTTTCCCCTCTTTAACAAAGGTTTACAAAGAGGCATACATTTAAAAATTCTCATGATCCAGTGCATAATGGACATCTCATACCCTTGTTCTTTTGTATTTGTTAAAACTAAGTAAATAATCTCATGGACCGGAACAGCCACGGTCTTCTGTACCATGCTCTACTGATGACAGTTTATGCATTCCATGTGTTCCTCGGTGACAGAACTGTTGTCACATGACAAATAGCCAACACACTCCCTCTCACCATCAGAGGAAGGATTGGCCAGGACTTCCCTGGCAGCCTCTTATATCTCTCTCAGCTCCTAACAAATCAATGAGCATGTAGTAGTTAGTTAATTCATGGTTTTTGAGCAACTGAACTTTTTTCAAATTTATCCCAAGAAAAGAAAGTCATGAACTTCTATGGTTGTTTGTGAAGAGCTGATACTACCAATGTTCAGTCTATAAAATTATTGTCTCTGAATAATGATGGTTTTTATTTTCTCCTTTATACTTGTCTTGCCCCCAGTTTTCTACAATAAGTATGAATATAGATATAGAAATAGGTGACAATATGGTCGTGAGTGAAAAAATGGAGATTATGATATAGATTTTTTGAAAGTCAAGTTTATTTGGATCAGTGATTGATTGTTTTTGAGACAAGAGTCTCGCTCTGTCACCCAGGCGGGAGTGCAGTGGCATGATCGCGGCTCACTACACCCCGCCTCCCGGGTTCAAGCAATTCTCCCACCTCAGTCTCCCCAGTAGCTGGATTACAGGCATGCGCCACCACACCCGGCTAATTTTTTGTATTTTTAGTAGAGATGGGGTTTTGCCATGTTGGCCAGGCTGGTCTTGAACTCCTGATCTCAGGAGATCCTCTTGCCTTGGCCTCCCAAAGTGCTGGGATTACAGGTGTTAGCCATGTTTGTTTATTTTTATAAAGACAGAGTCTCCCTATGTTGACTAGGCTGGTCTCAAACTCCTGGGCTCAGGTGATCAGCCCACCTCAACCTCCCAAAATGCTAGGATTACAGGCGTGAGCCACTGCGCCCAGCCCAGATTCGTGTTTTTATATGGATAAGGCAGTTAGAATATTTGAAGTGAAGGAAAAAATATGGTGGGTCATTTGTGTTTGTCTCTCCCTCAACAAACTCTGAGCTCCTTGAAGACTATTCGTTACTCCTCTCTGTACCTCTAGTATCTGGCACAGCCTTATAGTATGAGCTCAGAGTTTCTTTGTTGAGTAAATGTTGTTGAATCTTGTCTGAAAGCAAAATCACACTCATGAAAACAAATACAATGTTATTTTTGCCTGTTTATACAGGAAACAAATTTTTTAACTCAGTGATGAAATGTCCACCAATAAACAAGCTCTTCCTTACCCACTCTTGAGTATAAATTGTTCAAATATTCTGAAAACATCTGTAACAAAGCAATCCTGCCCTTTTATCAGGTAGTTTCATGGATATAGGAAGTCTTTCCCAGAACATAAGGTCATGAACTTCTATGGTTGTTTATGAAGAACTGATACTGTCAATACTAAATCTATGAAGTGATCATCTCTAAGTAATGGTAGTTTTTATTTTCTCCTTTATACTTGTTGTCTCCCAGTTTTCTACAATGAATATGGATAGATGTATAAAAACATGTGAGTATGGTTATGGGTTTAAAGAACAAAACACAAAAATATAGGTTTTTTGGAATTCAAATGTATTTGTTTTCCTTCCCAGAATTTTCAATGAAATTGCATGGGTGGGGGGAACATTGACACATTACTAACATTTTAACAATAGAGAGAGTGGGAGAAAGATGACATATTGTCTTACTAACAATTTAATATCACTGTGCTTTAGAATTGTGCCATATCCTTTTCAAACTGCTTTAATGTATATTGGTTTATTATGACCCCACTTGCTTCAGCACCTAGTGTGACATGTCAGATTCTAGGTGGGAGAGTAGATGGGGGAGATATTAAAAAGGAAAAAGTGTATAAGGAACAATGATGCTTGAAGTCCCCATAAAGTGTTGAGTTCTGAAGTTAAGCTTCATTTGCTTCCTGGTAAAACATACCTCTTTGTGAAGCCAGAGAAGGCTGAAGTGGATTTCAAAGAGAGGCTCAGCTAAATTAGACCCACAGCTACCAAGAGCTCCACAAGAGGGCCAGTGAAGCTGCCAAAACATTTAGGGCATCTCAGCATTCTCCACTGAGGCCTGCTGCTGCCACTCACATCATCCTGAACTGCTCACTCCACAAATGGACAAGAGACAAAGCCCGAGGCCATTTGCTCCTAAATGCTCTGAGGGAGGGGTGGTGGGCTTAAGTGTGGGGTTGCCAGATGTAGCAAATAGAAATAAAGCATGCCCAATTAAATATGAGTTTCAGATAAACAGCAAATAATTTTTTTAGTATAAATATGACCCATGCAATGGGGTTGGGGCTGCACGTGGTCTCCAGCCCAATCATTGTATGCCCAGTCATCACCAAGGAAAGCTCTCAGCTGCACCCAGGGAATTGGTCTATTAACGAGCCCATCTGTAGACTCAGTTTAACCAACGAAGACCACATCTTGAGATTCATTTGCCTGCTCTACCCATGTAAAGAAATAGTATTACTATATTTATAATTGCAGAAATTATATGAGTAATTTGGACATTTGCATAGGTTCTTTTCCGATAATTTTCATTTATAATACTTTTTTTAATCTCCTGAAAAATGGGAGGTAGAGAAGGCACTCCTTCAAAATTTTTGAACAAATGTAAGCTTTAGGTAAGAAGTCAAAGATGAGCCAAGTGTGGTGGTGCACATCTGTAACTCCATCTACTTGGAAGGCTGAGGCTGGAGGATTCCTTGAGCCCAGGAGTTCAAGCCCAGCCTGGGCAGCATAGAGCCTTATTTTCTTATTATTTTGTGCAGCCTGCCCTATCTACTATAGTAGTCCCCTCTATTTATGGTCCTTCTTATATCCTGTTATTTTTCCCCATGGTATTTATCATAATGTGTAAACAATATGTTTCAATATGTATATGTGTTTACTCCTTATTATCCAGTAAAAGGTACTCCTTGAAGGCAAGGATCATGAAGGGTTGTTCAAAATTATCTCTGTAGGCCAGGCACAGTGGCTCACACCTGTAATCCTAGCACTTTGGGAGGCTGAGGCAGGTGGATCACTTGAGGCCAGGAGTTCAAGGCCAGCCTGGCCAACATGGTGAAACCTCATCTCTGCAAAAAATTCAAAAATTAGCTGGGTGTGGTGGCGTGTGCCTGTAATCCCAGTTACTGGGGAGGCTGAGGTGGGACAATCACTTGAACTTGGGAGTGGCAGGTTGCAGTGAGCCGAGATCATGCCACTGCACTCCAGCCTAGATGACAGAGCAAGATTCTGTTTAAAAAAAAAAAACAAAAACAAAAACTATATAATGCCTAAAACAATGCTGGGCACCTTTCCACTCTTTAAATCTACATTGTATGTATGACTGTTTGAAAGGGAATATTGGTCCATTTAAATTGCAGAATTTTGTAACTGAAAAGGAAGTATAGAGTTCATCTCCATCAATCCTCTTATTTCTGGAGGTTAAATATCCTTAGAGAACTGGAAAATCAGCTCTAAAATTCAAGTTCCATAGTATCCAAACAGAGCAGTTTTTGACCACTAAAGGATTTTTTTTTTAATGTTGCATTTTCTCATTATTGGGAAAGAAAGAGCCTAGTTTTTCTCTCTACTGAGTATACAATGTTAGAAATATAATTGATGTTTGGGGGAAAGGGCTAAGGATATAAGGTTTAATTCAACTGAAATTTACTAAGCATTTGCTTTATGCTAGAAACATTCACATATGATTTCTTATTTTAATCCTTATGATAATATGCAGAGCTAGGTATTGTTATCCCATTTGACAGCTTGGACATTTAGGCCCAGGGAATTGACTTGCCTGAGATCATGTAGACAAGAAGTGGTAAGGGCAAGATTTGAAACCAGAGTTTCTCATTCTTTAACGACTCTTTGCTCTACTACAGAGGTACTATATTTCTGTTTTTGTTTTATTTTGGTTTTAATTGAGCCAAAGGGTTTAGGTAACACATTTCTGTTGCCTTATTTTGGTCTCAGATTTAAAGTTATAAGATTTATTAGATCATAGTGATACAAGATATACTATAAATTTTTAAAAATTATTTTATTTATTTACTTTGAGACTGGATCTCACTCTGTCGTGCAGGCTGGAGTGCAGTGGCATGATCTTGGTTCACTGCAACCTCTGCCTCCCGGGTTCAAGCGATTCTCATGCCTCAGCCTCCCGAGTAGCTGTGACTACAGGCATTCACCTCCACACCTGGCTAATTTTTGTATTTTTAGTAGAGATAGGGTTTTGCCATGTTGGCCAGCCGGGTCTGGAACTCCTGTCCTCAAGAGATCCACCTGCTGGCCAGGTACGGTGGCCCACACCTGTAACCCCAGCACTTTGAGAGCCCAAAGTGGGCAGATCACTCTATTTCTCTACGAAAAATAGAAAAATTAGCCGGGCGTGGTGGCGGGCACCTATAATCCTAGTTACTCGGGAGGCTGAGGCAGGAGAATCACTTGAGCCCAGGAGGCAGAGGTTGCAGTGAACCGAAATCATGCAACTGCACTCCAGTCTGGGCAACAGAGTGAAACTCTGTCTCAAAAACAAACAGACAAACAAAACCAGATCCACCTGCCTCAGCCTCCCAGAGTGCTGGGATTACAGGTGTGAGCCACCATGCCCAGCCCATTTTTAAAGAGATATACTATACTTAACCCCTCAAATAGCTATCAAATAGCCTATAAGGAAGTCTTTCTAGAAGCACTATTCTGTCTCTCTTTCATACCTTACAGCCACTCAACAAATACTTGTTGAGTGTTAAAGAAATGTATTTGTGCCAGGAAAGAAGTTTTTATTATTTGTAGAAGAGATAGCACACTAATGAACTTGAACCAATAGGCATACCTAGTTTACCTTAGTATTTCAAGCAGGTGAGCTTGCCCTTATAAATTCTTAGCTTTGTTTGTCATTTTTGTCTGAATGTTTTTAGAATTCTAGAAAGCATGTTTTCTGTTTGCCCTCTCCTAGTTTTCCTTTAGGCTAAATTATTTATAAACAATTAGAAAGTATAAAATTACAAATATAAAACATGAACAGAGATTTTTTTCAAAAAAAAAAACAACCTTGAAGTTATCTCTACAATATATATTTTAGTGAGTAAAATAGATTCAGAACCATTTAGGAGAGGTTTTTATCCCTAAATGTGTTTTCATAATACTTTTAATAATTCACTTCAAATACTTTAAAAATTTTTTCTTATTTCCTAAGATAAATGATTCTAACACATTTTATCTTTGTTGATTCTCAGATGTCAAATAAAGGAAAATGCAGTGGAGCGATTTATGTTTCAAATAAAGACACTTAGGGAAAAAAACCAAAAATACCATGAAAGAGTGAGTATAAAATTTAGAACCTATATATAGCCGTTAAACATTTACACTCAGACTTTAAAAACTTGTGGATTATGGTGAAATATACTGTAGGAAATTATCTTCTTCAAAGCTTGGAATTGATTGACTTACAATCTATTTAAGTTTCTTTGTACAGGTGAGGCAGGTGGGTACTGCTGTTGCCATTATATTAGTTATAATGTCAGTGGAAATTGGGTTGAATTATGTTATTTAGACCCTGAAGACACTGAATCTTACGTTCAAAATTTTAAAGCTTTGAAACTACATTTGTCTTTTGACTTTTTATTTAACCAAACTATAAAACATTGGTTCTCCATTTTAAATGTCTTTTTTCTTTTAGATTTTCAGAGAGTAAGCATATGTAAATACCATTTGAAAAGCACAATCTCAGTTGTTAAAATTATTAATTGCATATTTAAGATGATATACTGTTTTTAGAAAATCAGATTAAAATCAATATCAAAAAGGTGCTATATATGACTATCGGGACTAAAGATCAACAGAAATAAAGTTTGGAAGCAATCAATGATAATTAACACAATTTATCCCTCAAGGTATCTTATGAATGAAGAAATACTGAGGGTGCCCCCTTTTAACACATTTATTTTACATGGGCCCTGAAACTTCCACAGTTAACTGTTTTATTTTTGGCTTCTGTCTAAAAAGAATATATCTACAAATTTTAATCGAGTCTGGAGTCAGAGACCTGAGTTTGCATCCTGACTGTACAGCTTACTGCTGATGTCATTTTGGCCAGATTTGGTATGAGCCTCAATTTCACTCTTCTAAAATGGGGATTCCTGTCTCCCCTACAGGGCTAATTTGTTTGTTCATTCAGTAAATATTTAGTGGACAAGACAAGCCAGTAATATAACTGTGACTCTGACACTGTCACAATTCTCAAGGTTCATTCACTTGTAATAGGGACTAAAACAGAAGCTCAGTTTGGCCTGGTGCCTGAATGCAGGCTCCACATGAGATCCAGAGCACTAAAGAGAAGTGAGTCCCATCAAGGCACCCATGCACATCCTCCAGTGATCAGCACGGGGACTTGTAGATCAGGACTCAGTTGTGGAAAGTACAACAAATCAGGACTGAGTAATCATTTTCCCCTTAGCCCATCATTTAGAGCCAGAAATAGTTAAAGTTCTTGTTTCCATGAGGATTGGCTCAAGAATGCACATTAGTGGACCCAGCAGTGAGTAGCAAGGAGAGGCAGATTCTAACTATAACTCTGTATCTGAACATCATCCATTTCTTTCCTTTTATGTTGTTATTGCTATAATTTAAACCACCATTTCTTACTCATCCTTCCCTCAAAGTATATTTTCCACAGTGCAACCAGAATTACCTTTTGAATATTGTAAACCAGGTCCATTCTTTCATTCCTACTATTCCACCACAACTGCTTTAGCAAAAGTTATTAATGACCAATTTGACAGGCCCAATAGATTCTTTTTAGTCCTTACTTGACCTCTCATCTCTTAACATCCTTCAGTGGCTTCCTATTGCACAGAGAATAAAACCTATCGTCTTCACTAAAGTCTTCAGGGTCCTTCAAAATCTGACCCCTGTTCACCTCTCAAACCTTGTCTCCAGCTGCTGGTGGAGGATTTTTTGCTCCTTAGCTCAGCTAGGTCTGGGTTCTTGACTCACAGCCAGGAAGAAGTAGGCATGCAGACATGCGAAGAATGAGCAAGGCAGGAAATTTTATTGAGTGATGAAACAGCTTTTAGCAGGGAGGGGATGCAGGGGTGGTCCCCCTATGCAAAGGCAGGAGGGTTCCCAATATGGCTGAGCCCAGGGCTTTTTATGGGTTCAGGGTAGAGAGTGTGTGCTGATTGGTTTCTGAGTATACAAAAAAGGTTAAGGTGGGCACAATAGTGTAGAAAACCAATTAGGAAAGGGTAGGTATATGTAAAACAGGTGAAGGATGAAGACCAATCAGAGGAAAGCACGCCAAACAGGAAGGTGTGTTCTCAATCTGGTTGGAGGATTTACCCAAGTTTCCAGCTTGAAGGTTGGATTTCACAGGGGACACGCCCCAGCTGCCTAGGCATTTGTCTGTCTCCTGCCTGTATCACTTCTCCACCTTTTACCACCTCTTATTTGAAATCTTGAAAAACCAATCTATTTATTTATGCCTTTACTCATGCTGTTTCCTCTTCCTGGAATGCTTTTTTCTTGGCTAGCTCCTTTTCATTCTGCCAACCTAAGTTGGAATATTGTGTAAAATTATATCTCCATTATTAAATTGCAAGCTTTTTAGGCAGCAGCAATTCAGTGTTACTTCTTTGTTTCTCCGGAAGGGTCCAGCTTGAGTAGATGTTCAATAAATATTTTTTGAGTTAATTCATGCTAACACTAGTAGAAGGAAAAATGTTTTGAGGTCATAGATATTTAACATGACTCATGTTTTCTCTTCGGTTATTCCAAAATCAGAAATGCCCTTCTTCTTTTCCACACATCATCTCTTCCTATGTATTTAGTTCTGTTTGGATTATCACCTCATTTATTACCTTTCTTTCTCTCAGTATGCATTCATTGCTCCAGCTACCACATTAGCTGTTCCATAGTTCACTCTGTCTACTTCCATACTCTCCATTCATTCTTTCATTCCTACTATTCCACCACAACTGCTCTAGCAAAAGTTATTAATGACCAATTTGCCAGATCCAATAGACTCTTTTTAGTCCTTACTTTACCTCTCATCTCTTCAGCAGCCACTCCCTTTATCTTAAAACCCTTTTCTCCTTTGGGTTCCAGGACCTCACTCTATCTTAACTTTTCTCCTACCTCTCTGAACATTTCTTCCCATTTTTGATTTACTGCTCTTTGCCTAGACACATCCCTTAATTATCACATTTACCAGAGTTCTGATCTCAACCCTTTTCTCTCACCCTAATTCTTTTTTGGGGTCATCTCACTTAACACTATGGCTTCAAATAACCATCTATTTGTTAATAATTTTCATATCTGTATGTCGCTACAAAAAATTGTAAAAAGTAGCCAGGTGCCGTGGTGTGCACCTGTAGTCCCACCTACCCAGGGGGCTGAGGCAGGAAGATGCTTGAGCCCAGGAGTTTGAGGTTACAGTGAGCTATGACCATGCCACTGCACTCCAGCTTGGGTAACAGACTAAGATCCTGTCTCTAAAAAGGTAAAAATTAAACAAAAATTTTTTTTAATTTTGTAAATGAAAACCATCACATGCTTCAAAAGAATAGTCATTGTGTTAAATATTTGATCTAGGAGAACTGGATTTATTTTAAGAAGTATTATGCCAAGTGTGGAAAGAAAAGTAAAATGTCTTTGTACATTATATACATTTATTTGTCACTTGTATGTAGTGGTTTTAAAATTATCACTATCTGTGGGTTTTTTTGCCTGTATATAATGGTAAATATTTTTGAGCTGGGATTGAATTTAGAGGCTATTGTTGTCTTACTAAAATTAACATAAGTAAAATCATATATCTTTACTTAGGATTCAAAACATACCTGATAAAGGAATTTTCTACTTCTACAAAAATAAGTGCAGAAGTCCATATTTAGAAAAAGTATTAGCAGTGCAATAGTTTGGCAAGTGATATTTCCATTACTGTTATTCAAGTTCCTATATTTCATTTTAAAATAACATGTCAAACTAAAATAATTCAATTTATTTAGAAGCAAATAAAACATGAATCTATTTCATTCCAGAAAACAGAATATCTGATAATTGGTTAAAGAGTAGTAAATTATTTATTTTTCAGTTGTTAATATTCATTGGCCTTCATTTTTTAGTTAAACTTCATTTTGAAATAAGTATAGATTAACTTAGTTATAAAAATGTTATAAAAATGAGAGAAAGGTCCTATGTACCTATTACCTAGTTTCTCATAACATATTACAGAATCACAGTACAATATTATAACTAGGATATTGACAAGATTAACATGGAAAGTCAAGATACAGAAGATTTCCATCACCACAAGTATCCCTCATGTGATCCTTTATAGCCACTCACTCCCCTCCCAGTTCTGCCCCCTCATTAGACGCTGGCAATCATTAATCTGTTCTCCATTATTATAATGTTACTTCAGGCATGTTATACAAATGGAATCATACAATAAGTAACCCTTTGGTACTTGGCTTTTTAAAATTCAGCATAATTCCCTGGAGGTATATCCAGGTTGTTGTGTGTGTTATCAGTTAGTTTCTTTTTATTGCTGGCTAGTAACGTGGTGTGGATGTACCAGAGTTTGTTTAACCATTCACCTGGAGAACATCTGGGTTGTTTCCAGTTATTGGATATTTTACATAAAGCTAATATAAACATTAATGGACAGGTATTTGTATGAACAAAAGTTTTCATTTCTTTGGAATAAATGCCCAGGAGTTCAATTCCTGGGTAGTATGATAGTGTTAGTTTTTAAAGAAACTGTTGAACTACTTTCCAAACTGGCTGTACCTTTTACATTTCCACCATCATATATGACAGAGCCAGTTTCTCCTCATCCTCTCCAGAATTTAGTGATGTCACTATGCACTATTTTATGTTAGCCTTCTGGTAGGTGTGTAGTAATATCTCAGTATGGTTTTAATTTGCATTTCCCTAATGGATAATGACATTGAATATCTTTTCATGTGCTTGTTTGTCTTTTGCTCATTTTATAATTAGACTTTTTGTACTCTTGAGCTTTACATATATATATATAAAATCTTCTAAAACCAATCCTTCCTTGGATATGTTATTTGCAAATATTTTCTCCTAGTCTGTAGTTTGTCTTTCATCCTCATAAAAGGGTAACAGAGTAAAAGTTTTTAATTTTAATGAAGTCCAGTTTATCAATTGTTCCTTTTATGGATTATGCTTTCAGTGTCAAGTTTTCAAACTCTTTGCCTAGCCCTAAATCCCAAAGATTTTCTCCTACGTTTTATTCTAAAATTTTTGTAGTTTCACCTTTTACATTTAAATCATGGTCCATTTGGAGTTAGCTTGTGTATAAAGTGTGAGGCTTAGATCAAGATTCTTCTTTTTTTTTTTTTACCTGCAGCTGTCCAGTTGCGTCTGCACTATTAGTTGATAAACCTATCTTTCCTGCATTGAATTGCTTTCACACCTTTGTCAAAAATCAGTTCAACATTGAATAGGCATTTCTTCAAAGAAGACATACAAATGGCTAACAAGCACAAGAAAAGATGCTCAACATAGTTATTTGAGAAATGCCAATAAAAACCACAATGAGGTACCACTTTGCAGATACTAGAATGGCTGTAACCAAAGTGGTGATGAAGATGTGGAAAAATTGGAACGCTCATACATTGCTGGTGGGAATGTAAAATTGTTCAGCTACTTTGGAAAACAATTTGACAGTTCCTCAAAAAGGCATATAGGATTACCATGTGACCCTGTAATTCTACTCCCAAAAGAATGAAAAACAAGTATTCGAGTACATGTTACATGCATGCTGATAGCATCAGTTATTGGACATTTTACATAAAGCTAATATAAACATTAATGGACAGGTATTTGTATGAACAAAAGTTTCCATTTCTTTGGAATAAATGCCAAGCCAAACTGAAAGAGCCCAAAGGTGTTCATTATCAACAGATGAATGGATAAGCCAATTGTGGTATATACATACAATGGTATATTATGTAGTCATAAAAAGCAATGAAGTACTGATATGTGCTACAATGTGGATGAACATCCAAAATATGCTGAGTAAAATATACCAGACACAAAAGGTCAGCATGTTGTATGATTCCATTTATTCCAATATCCGGAATAGATAAATTCATACAGACAGAACAGATTGCTGGTTGCCAAGGGCTGGGGGAAAGGGATGAGAGGGAGAGACTGCCTAATGGCTAAGGAGTTTTACTTTGGAATGCTGGAAATGTTTTGGAACTAGATAGAGGTGGCAGTTCTACAACACTATAAATGTACTAAATGCCACTGAATTGTTCAATTTAAAATAAATATTTAAATTTTAGCAGAATTTTTAAAAAAATAGTTGGAGATTTCTGTGGACCTTTGTTTATTATTATACTTTAATTTCTAGGGTACATGTGCACAACGTGCAGGTTTGTTACACATGTATACATGTGCCGTGTTGATGTGCTGCACCCATTACATTAGGTATATCTCCTAATGCTATCCCCTGCCCCTCCCTCTACCCCACGAGAGGCCCCGGTGTGTGATGTTCCCCATCCTGTGTCCAAATGTTCTCATTGTTCAATTCCCACCTATGAGTGAGAACATGTGGTGTTTGGTTTTCTGTCCCTGCAATAGTTTGCTTAGAATTATGGTTTCCAGTTTCATTCGTTTCCCTACAAAGGACATGAACTCATCCGTTTTTATGGCTGCATAGTATTCCATGGTGTATATGTGCCACATTTTCTTAATCCAGTCTATCATTGATGGACATTTCAGTTGGTTCCAAGTCTTTGCTATTGGGAATAGTGCCGCAATAAACATATGTGTGCATGTGTCTTTATAGCAGCATGATTTATAATCCTTTGGGTATATACCCAGTCATGGATTGCTGGGTCAAATGGTATTTCTAGTTCTAGATCCTTGAGGAATCGCCACATTGTCTTCCACAATGGTTGAACCAGTTTACAGTCCCACCAACAGTGTAAAAGTGTTCCTATTTCTCCACATCCTCTCCAGCACCTGCTGTTTCCTAACTTTTTAATGATCGCCATTCTGACTGGTGTGAGATGGTATCTCATTGTGGTTTTGGTTTGCATTTATCTGAGGGCCAGTGATGATGAGCGTTTTTTCATGTGTCTGTTGGCTGCATAAATGTCTTCTTTTGAGAAGTGTCTGTTCATATCCTTTGCCCACTTTTTGATGGGGTCGTTTGATTTTTCCTTGTAAATTTGTTTAAGTTCTTTGTAGATTCGGGATATTAGCCCTTTGTCAGATGAGTAGATTGCAAAAATTTTCTCCCATTCTGTAGGTTGCCTTTTCACTCTGATGGTAGTTTCTTTTGCTGTGCAGAAGCTCTTTAGTTTAATTAGATCCCATTTGTCAATTTCGGCTTTTGTTGCCATTGCTTTTGGTGTTTTAGACATGAAGTCTTTGCCCATGCCTATGTCCTGAATGGTACTGCCTAGGTTGTCTTCTAGGGTTTCTATGGTTTTAGGTCTAACATTTAAGTCTTCAATCCATCTTGAATTAATTTTTGTGTAAGGTGTAAGGAAGGGATCCAGTTTCAGTTTTCTACATATGGCTAGCCAGTTTTCCCAGCACCATTTATTAAATAGGGAATCCTTTCCCCATTTCTTGTTTTTGTCAGGTTTGTCAAAGATCAGATGACTGTAGATGTGTGGTATTATTTCTGAGGGCTCTGTTCTGTTCCATTGGACTACATCTCTGTTTTGGTTACTGTAGCCTTGTAGTATAGTTTGAAGTCAGGTAGTGTGATGCCTCCAGCTTTGTTCTTTTCCTTAGGATTGTCTTGGCAATGTGGGCTCTTTTTTGGTTCCATATGAACTTTAAAGTAGTTTTTTCCAATTCTGTGAAGAAAGTCATTGGTAGCTTGATGGGGATGGCATTGAATCTATAAATTACCTTGGGCAGTATGACCATTTTCATGATATAGATTCTTCCTATCCAAGAGCATGGAATGTTCTTCCATTTGTTTGTGTCCTCTTTTATTTCATTGAGCAGTGGTTTGTAGTTCTCCTTGAAGAGGTCCTTCACATCCCTTGTAAGTTGGATTCCTAGGTATTTCATTCTCTTTGAAGCAATTGTGAATGGGAGTTCACTCATGATGTGGCTCTCTGTTTGTCTGTTATTGGTATATAGGAATGCCTGTGATTTTTGCACATTGGTTTTGTATCCTGAGACTTTGCTGAAGTTGCTTATGAGCTTAAGGAGATTTTGGGCTGAGAAAATGTAGTTTTCTAAATATACAATCGTGTCATCTGCAAACAGGGACAGTTTGACTTCCTCTTTTCCTAATTGAATACCCTTTATTTCTATCTCCTGCCTGATTGCCCTGGCCAGAACTTCCAACACTATGTTGAATAGGAGCAGTGAGAAAGGGCATCCTTGTCCCAAAAACTCAAAGGGAATGCTTCCAGTTTTTGCCCCTTCAATATGATATTGGCTGTGGGTCTGTCATAAATAGCTCTTATTATTTTGAGATATATCCCATGAACACCTAATTTATTGAGAGTTTTTAGCATGAAGGTTGTGAAATTTTGTGGAAGGCCTTTTCTGCATCTATTGAGATATACATGTTGTTTTTGTCTTTGGTTCTGTTTATATGATGGATTACGTTGATTGATTTGTGTATGTTGAAGCAGCCTTGCATCCCAAGGATGAAGCCAAGTTGATCGTGGTGGATAAGCTTTTTGATGTGCTGCTGGATTCGGTTTGCCAGTATTTTATTGAGGATTTTTGCATCGATGTTCATCAGGGATATTGGTCTAAAATTCTCTTTTTTTGTTGTGTCTCTACCAGACTTTGGTATCAGGATGATGCTGGTCTCATAAAATGACTTAGGGAGGATTCCCTCTTGTTCTATTGATTGGAATACTTTCAGAAGGCATAGTACCAGCTCCTCTTTGAACCTCTGGTAGAATTCGGCTGTGAATCTGTCTGGTCTTGGACTTTTATTGGTTGGTAGGCTATTAATTATTTGCCTCTATTTCAGAGCCTGTTATTGGTCTATTCAGGGATTCAGCTTCTTCCTGGCTTCATCTTGGGAGAGTGTGTCCAGGAATTTATCCATTTCTTCTAGATTTTCTAGTTTATTTGCATAGAGGTGTTTATAGTATTCTCTGATGGTAGTTTCTATTTCTGTGGGATCGGTGGTGATATCCCCTTTATCATTTTTTATTGCGTCTATTTGATTCTTCTCTCTTTTCTTCTTCATTAGTCTTGCTAGTGGTTTATCTATTTTGTTGATCTTTTCAAAATCCAGCTCCTGGATTCATTGATTTTTTAAAGGGTTTTTTTGTGTCTCTATCTCCTTCAGTTCTGCTCTGATCTTAGTTATTTCTTGCCTTCTAGCTTTTGAATGTGTTTGCTCCTGCTTCTCTAGTTCTTTTAATTGTGATGTTAGGGTGTCGGTTTTAGATCTTTCCTGCTTTCTCTTGTGGGCATTGAGTAAATTTCCCTCTACACACTGCTTTAAATGTGTCCCAGAGATTCTGGTATGTTGTGTCTTTGTTCTCATTGGTTTCAAAGAACATCTTTATTTCTGCCTTCATTTTGGTACGTACCCAGTAGTCATTCAGGAGCAGGTTGTTCAGTTTCCATGTCATAGAGCGGTTTTGAGTGAGTTTCTTAATCCTGAGTTCTAGTTTAATTGCACTGTGGTCTGAGAGACAGTTTGTTATAATTTCTGTTCTTTTACATTTACTGAGGACTGCTTTACTTCCAACTATGTGGTCAATTTTGGAATAAATGTGACGTGGTGCTGAGAAGAATGTATATTCTGTTGATTTGGGGTGGAGAGTTCTGTAGATGTCTGTTAGGTCCACTTGGTGCAGAGGTAATTTCAATTCCTGGATATCCTTGTTAACTTTCTGTCTCATTGATCTGTCTAATGTTAACAGTGGGGTGTTAAAGTCTCCCATTATTATTGTATGGGAGTCTAAGTCTCTTTGTAGGTCTCTAAGGACTTGCTTTATGAATCTGGGTGCTCCTGTATTGGGTGCATATATACTTAGAATAGTTAGCTTTTCTTGTTGAATTGATTCCTTCACCATTATGTAATGGCCTTCTTTGTCTCTTCTGATCTTTAGTGGTTTAAAGTCTGTTTTATCAGAGATTAGGATTGCAACCCCCTCTTTTTGTTTTCCATTTGCTTGGTAGATCTTCCTCCATCCCTTTATTTTGAGCCTATGTGTGTCTCTGCACATGAGATGGGTCTCCTATATAAAGCACACTGATGGGTCTTGAATCTTTATCCAATTTGCCAGTCTGTGTCTTTTAATTGGAGCATTTAGCCCATTTACATTTAAGGTTAACATTGTTATGTGTGAGTCTGATCCTGTCATTATGATGTTAGCTGGTTATTTTTCTCATTAGTTGCTGCAGTTTCTTCCTAGCATCAATGGCCTCTATAATTTGGCATATTTTTGCAGTGGCTGGTACTGGTTGTTGAGTGCTTCCTTCAGGAGCTCTTGTGAGACAGACCTGGTGGTGACAAAATCTCTCAGCATCTGCTTGTCTGTAAAGGATTTTATTTCTCTTTCACTTGTGAAGCCTAGTTTGGCTGGATATGAAATTCTGGGTTGAAAATTCTTTTCTTTAAGAATGTTGAATATTGGCCCCCACTCTCTCTGGCTTATAGAGTTTCTGCCGAGAGATCCACTATTATCTGATGGGCTTCCCTTTGTGGGTAATCCGACCTTTCTCTGTGGCTGCCCTTTACATTTTTTCCTTCATTTCAACTTTGGTGAATCTGACAATTATGTGTCTTGTAGTTGCTCTTCTCGAGGAGTATCTTTGTGGCGCTCTCTGTATTTCCTGAATTTGAATGTTGGCCTGCCTTGCTAGGTTAGGGAAGTTCTCCTGGATAATATCCTAAAGAGTGTTTTCCAACTCGGTTCCATTCTCCCCGTCACTTTCAGGTAGACCAATCAGATGTAGATTTGGTCTTTTCACATAGTTCCATATTTCTTGGAGGCTTTGTTTGTTTCTTTTTACTCTGTTTTCTCTAAACTTCTCTTCTTGCTTCAATTCATTCATTTGATCTTCAATCACCAATACCCTTTCTTCCAGTTGATTGAATCGGCTACTGAAGCTTGTGCATGCATCACGTAGTTCTCATGCCATGGTTTTCAGCTCCATCAGGTCATTTAAGGTCTTTTTTACACTCTTTGTTCTAGTTAGCCATTTGTCTATTCTTTTTTCAACGTTTTTGGCTTTTTTGCGATGGGTTCGAACTTCCTCCTTTAGCTCAGAGAATTTTGATCGTCTGAAGTCTTCTTCTCTCAACTCATCAAAGTCATTTTCCTTGCAGCTTTGTTCTGTTGCTGGCGAGGAACTGCGTTCCTTTGGAGGGGGAGAGGTGCTCTGATTTTTAGAATTTCCAGCT
The DNA here is from genome assembly GCF_049350105.2 of Macaca mulatta. Classification (NCBI taxonomy): domain Eukaryota; kingdom Metazoa; phylum Chordata; class Mammalia; order Primates; family Cercopithecidae; genus Macaca; species Macaca mulatta. The sequence continues at coordinate 86,475,420 of NC_133419.1, forward strand.
TTTCTGCTCTGTTTTTTCCCTATCTTTGTGGTTACATCTACCTTTGGTCTTTGATGATGGTGACGTACAGATGGGGTTTTGGTTAGGATGTCCTTTCTGTTTGTTAATTTTCCTTCTAACAGTCAGGACCCTCAGCTGCAGGTCTGTTGGAGTTTGCTGGATGTCGACTCCAGACCCTGTTTGCCTGGGTGTCAGCAGCAGGGGCTGCAGAACAGCAAATACTGCTGAACAGCAACTGTTGCTGCCTGATCGTTCCTCTGGAAGCTTTGTCTCAGGGGGGTACCCACCTGTGTGGGGTGTCAGTCTGCCCCTACTGGGGGGTACCTCCCAGTTAGGCTACTCGGGTTTCAGGGACCCACTTGAGGAGGCAGTCTGTCCGTTCTCAGATCTCAAACTCCAAGCTGGGAGAACCACTACCCTCTTCAAAGCTGTCAGACAGGGACATTTAAAGTCTGCAGAGATTTCTGCTGCCTTTTGTTTGGCTATTCCCTGCCCCCAGAGGTGGAGTCTACAGAGGCAGGCAGGCCTCCTTGAGCTGTAGTGGGCTCCACCCAGTTCGAGCTTCCTGGCTGCTTTGTTTACCTACTCAAGCCTCAGCAATCACGAGCGCCCCTCCCCCAGCCTGGCTGCCACCTTGCAGTTCAATCTCAGACTGCTGTGCTAGTAGGGAGTGAGGCTCCGTGGGCATGGGACCCTCCCAGCCAGGTGTGGCATATAATCTCCTGGTGGCCGTTTGCTAAGACCGTTGGAAAAGTGCAGTATTATTAGGGCAGGAGTGACCCGATTTTCCAGGTGCCATCTTTCACAGCTTCCCTTGGCTAGGAAAGGGAATCCCCTGACCCCTTGCACTTCCCGAGTGAGGCAATGCCTTGCCCTGCTTCAGCCCATGCTGGGTAGGCTGCATTCACTGTCCTGCACCCACTATCTGACAAGCCCTAGTGAGATGAACCCAGTACCTCAGTTGGAAATGCAGAAATCGCCCCTCTTCTGCGTCACTCACGCTGGGAGCTGTAGACTGGATCTGTTCCTATTTGGCCACCATGCCCGGCTAATTTTATAATTTTAGTAGACATGTGGTTTCACCATGTTGGCCAGGCTGGTCTTAAGCTGACCTCAAGTGATCCGCCCGCCTCAGCCTCCCAAAGTGTTGGAATTACAGGCGTGAGCCACCACGCCCCGTCTTGTGTGGGTCTGTTTCTGAGTTCTCTGTTCTCTTCAGTTGATCTCTATGCCTATCCCTCTGTCTATACCATATAGTCTTGATTACTATAGCTATATAATACATCTTGAAATAAGGTAAATTATTTCCTCTTACTTTATTCTGGTTTTTCAAAATCATCTTAGCTATACTGGTTCCTTTGTCTTCCCATATAAATTTTAGAATTATCTTGTATATATTTGCCCCCCCCACCCAAAGAAAACTTACTAAGTTTTACATAGGGATTATATTAAAGCTGTATATCAATATTGGGATATCTTTACTATGCTGTCTTCCAATCCATGAACATGATATGTTTCTCCATTTATTTAGACCTTGTTTTATTTTTATTTAATTTATTTATTTATTGAGACAGGATCTCCTTCAGGCACCCAGGCTTGAGTGCAGTGGCACAATTACGGCTCACTGCAGCCTCAACCTTCTGGGCTCCCACCTCAGCCTTCCAAGTAGCTGGGAATACAGGCATGGACCACCACACCTGGCTAATTTTTAAATTTTTTGTAGAGACAGGGTTTCACCATATTGCCCAGGCTGGTCTTGAACTCCTAAGCTCAAGCAACGCACCTGCCTTGGCCTCCCAAAGTGCAGGGATTACAGGCAGGAGCCACTGTGCCGGGCCCAGATCTTGATTTTTTTTTAAATCAGCATTTTCTAGTTTTCACTATGCAACTCCTATACATGTTTTGTTAGATATTTTCACTGGGTCTAGCATTCTAGATTGACAGTTCTTTACTTTCATCACATAAAAAATAATGTGCCACTTCCTATTATCTTTCTCCTAGCTAGCATGGTTTCTGATGAAACATGTGCTGACATAGTTTGAGTACCCCTTAACTGAAATGCTTGGGACCAGAAGTGTTTCCAGTTTCAGATTCTTTTAGATTTTGGAATATTTGCATATACAGAATGATGTATCTTGGGGGTGGGACTCAAGTCTAAACATGAAATTCATTTATGTTGCATATACACCTTATACACATAGCCTGAAGTTAACTTTATTTTTCCCTTGGGGATGTTGAATAAACTGTGTTTGACGTGCCTGCATTTTGACTGCAACCTGTCACATGACAACAGGTGTGTTACTTTCCATCTGTGGCATCATGTTAGTACTTAAGAAGTTTCAGAATTTAGGCTGGACATAGTGGCTCATGCCTGTAATTCCAGCACTTTGGGAGGCCAAGGCGGATGGATCACCTGGGGTCAGGAGTTCGAGACCAGCCTGCCCAACATGGTGAAATCCCGTCTCTACCAAAAATACAAAAAAAAAAAAAAAAATTAGCCGGGTGTGGTGGTGGGCGCCTATAATCCCAGCTACTTGGAAGGCTGAGGCAGGAGAATCGCTTGAACTGGGGAGGCAGAGGTTGCAGTGAGCCAAGATCACACCACTGCACTCCAGCCTGGGTGACAGAGCAAGACTCCATCTCAAAAAAAAAAAAAGTTTCGGATTTTAGAGCATTTCAGATTTTGAATTTTCTTATTTTTATTTTTTGAAACCGGGTCTTTCTCTTACCCAACCTGGAGTGCAGTGGTGCGATCATAGCTCACTGTAACCTCAAACTCCTGGGCTAAAGCGATGCCTCCCTCAGCCTGTGGCTGAGACTACAGCACCATGCCTGACTAAATTTTAAATTTTTTGTAGAGATAGAGTCTCACCATGTTGTCCAGGCTTGTCTTGAACTTCTGGCCTCAAGTAATCCCTTCACCTCTGCCTCCCAAAGCACTGGAATTACAGGCATGAACCACTACACGCTGCCCAGATTTTGGATATTCTAATTAGGTATGCCCTGTACGCTAATTTTTTTTCCCCTATAGGTAAGGTGTGGCTTTTCTCTGACTGCTTTTCAGACTTTTCCCTTGTATTTAGTTTTCGGAAGTTTGATTATGATGTGTCTTAACATGAATTTCTTTCTGCTTATCTTGTTTGGGGTATGCTCAGCTTCTTGAATTCATAGGCTTATGTCTCTTGGAAATTTGGGAAGTTTCCAGCCATTATTTATTTGAGTACTTTTTCAGTCCCACCCTCTTTCTCTCCCTCTAATACTCCAATAACATGAATCTTTTGTTATAGGCCGGGCTTGCTGGCTCATACCTGTAATCTCAGCACTTTGAGAGGCCAAGGGAGTTTCAGAGCAGCATAGCAACATAGCAAGAACTCATCTCTTAAAAAAAAAGGACTAAAAATAATAATTCTAAAATGTCAGCCACCTTAGTAGGACATTTTTGTATAATGTCATAAGACTCTAGATCTTACTTGTAATCTTCTGTTTTACCTAGCTTTTATTGGCATTGCTCTGCCAGCGGAAGTAGGGATACCACCTCATCATGCCTGGTGGAAGTAGAAGTCCAGGCTTCCCAGTTGGCTTCCTGTGACACCCAAAGGCGGGGAGCTGCTTGACTCTATTTTGAGGAAAAACAGTGTACATAGTTGATCAAACGTGAATTACTGTTGATTTTCATGATAGAATAGCCGCTTAAAAGAAGAACAGATTTGGCACATACGGCATCTACTAAAGGAACTGAGTGAAGAGAAGGCAGAGGGATTGCCAGTTGTAACAAGAGAGGATGTTGAAGAAGCAATGAAGGAAAAATGGAAGTTTGAAAGAGACCAGGAAAAAAACTTGAGAGGTGATTTAGGAACATAGAAAACTATCATAGAGTTGTGCCAAGCTATTTCTTGAATATATTAATGCTTTATTCTTCCAATATGTTCAAAGTGCTGTGAGTGTATTTTAAATGGCATCATTACCACCACAACCACAAACACATGTAGGTAAATGGGCAGGAGAGGGAAATAATAAAGTGAGTAGAGGTAATGAAGCCAAACAAGGAGGTGGAAGAAGGGTAGTGATCAAAAACAGATGAAATTTATCTGACTGTTTTTTGAGATAGGGTATAGTTCAGTCACCCAGGGCTGGAGTGCAGTGGTGCAATCTCAGCTTACTGCAATCTTAACCTCCCGGGCTCATGCAGTTCTCCCACCTCAGCCTCCCAAGTAGCTGGGACTCCAGGTGCACACCACCATGCCTGGGAATTTTGTTCCTTTTTTGTAGAGATGAGGTCTTGCTATGTTGCCCAGGCTGGTCTTGAACTCCTGGGCTCAAGGGATAGTCCCACCTCAGTCTCCCAAAGTTCTGGGATTACAGGCATGAGCCACCACGCCCGGCCTCTTCTGACTCTTACAACAGGACAGTATCCTGTTAAACACCGTTACTCATAGTAGGGTTTTGTTCTTTTTCTTTTTCTTTTTTAATTCTGTTGTTTGGTGGTTTCATTGGCTTCAGCTTCAGTTTAGATTTGGGAATGATAAGGCGAATATAACCATGAAAAGTGTTTCCCCCAATATCTCTAAGGGAGCCAAGCACCCCATTAGGGGGAAATAGGGATTAGAGTTGGGAAAGGGGAAGTTTGGAGAACATGGGTAGTAATGACACTAGGTGCAGGCAATGAAAGACCCAGGGCATACTCTTGTTGTAGGCTTAGGAAATACTATGGTACTGAGGGTAAATCATGCAGTTCTGACATACTTATTTTGAAATTCCTATTCCTTCATTCTAAACTTGCTGCTAAGATTTCTAGGACCACTTTTTCCAAAACCTCCATAAATAACATCCCTGCTAGGAAGCTGGAAAACATGAGAAAGAGACCTAAGTGCTATCATTTGTTAGCCCTTAGGAAATCCACTTATTTCTGGATTTCTCCAAGTGCCTACTTAGCTGAGCACTTTGCACAAAGCAGACCCTCCACTCAATAGATATTTGTTGTTTTGAGTGAAATCATTTCCAAGACCAAACATCAATAGGCAAGTTTCATTTTTAGGGGAGTCCAAAACTGTTCCCATAGACCTCCTCCTACCCAAGTCTCTTCACTGGCAATAGGGATGTCATGACATGGTAGATAGTATATTTTGCACGACTTCTTTCCAAGAGAGTTCTGCTTATGTTTGGAAGGAATACTTTAATAAGTGCCTTGAGATGGGAGTGAGACCCCAAAGGATGCTCAGGTATACTCGCTAAACTGCCTTCTAAAGGAATGGGCCCAGTTAGTTGAGATGTGCCTGTTTATGGTTTGGGCTGAGCATGGGGATGTGTCATACAAGACTGGGCCACACTGCATGGCTAAGCACAGTAGAGGAGGACTGGACATGTATGGGAAGAAAGGAAGCTCACAGACATGCAGGAAGAAAGGGAAAGTAAGAGAACAGAAGTGTCTGGAAAACATTTCCAAGGTAGTCACTTTATGTCCCAGGTAGTCCCTTGCAACTCATTTTGGTGTGGAGCAGCAGCAGGTGCTTCACCTGTCAGCTTGTTAGAATGCCAATTCCCAGGCCCCACCCAGCCCTACTGAATCAGAATCTGCATTCTGACAAGATCCTGGGGGATTCCCATGCACAGTAAGGTTTGAAAACTACTGCTGCAACCCTTTTCATCCAACTTTTAGTAAGGACTCTTTCAGCTGCAAGGATAAAAAATCTAACTCAAACTAGCCTAAGCATAAAGGGGATGTCAGTCTTTTCACATCACTTCACACAGAAAGACAGAGTGCTTCTCACCTAGATGCAAGGCCTCATATGCTGTCAGATCTCAGCTTAAACAAACAAAAATCTCTGGGGCATGTGTGTTACTAGAAGGGAAGGGAAAAGGTTCTAAGAAAGTAGAAAAACAGCCACTACATCCATCTCCCTTTTACAATCTTCAGTGACATCTACCAACCCTCCCCTCAAAGGCCAAATGGGGCACAGGCCTGAGACAGTAGCAGTCTGCTCGAATGAGAGCAACTGCCCATCTAGGTTATAGTAGTATTAATAATTGTTTAATGAAAATAACAAGCACCATTTGTTAAGAGATTTTAAATATAGTATCTTGTGGCCAGGCCCGGTGGCTCACGCCTGTAATCCCAGCACTTTGGGAAGTCAAGGCGGGCAGATTGTCTGAGGTCAGGAGTTCGAGACCAGCCTGGCCAACATAGTGAAACCCTGTCTCTACTAAAAATACAAAAATTAGCTGGGCGTGTTGGTGGGTGCCTGTGATCTCAGCTACTTGGGAGGCTGGGCAGGAGAATCACTTGAACCTGGGAGGCGGAGGTTGCAGTGAGCTGAGATCATGCCACTGCACTCCAGTCTGGGCAACAGAGTGAAACTACATCCCCAAAAAAAAAAAAATTAGTATCTCGTGTACATCTTTGGAAAAAGATGAGTCCTGAGTCCTTCTGGACCTCTGAACTGAAGAATATCACCCTGGCCTGATTGAAACGCTTCAGTCATTCAACAGACATTTATTGAGCACCAACTAATTGCCAGGCTCTGTGCTAAGTGCTGGATTTACAGAGATGAATATAATGTAGTCTTGCCTTCAAAGAACTCTCAAACAAGGTGATATATGGTGATGAGACAAACAGCCATTAAGTTCATTGTACTTGACTCTTTTGTAATGCCTCTTTTTCAAAAATATTCAGCAACATGATATTTGGCCTAAAGATTGAATAGAATATCATGTTTAGCAAACAAAGTTTATATCCTTGAAATAGTTCAATATTTGTATATTTAACTTGGGAACTTACCTATCACTCTGGTTTTACCAAAGAGGGGTGGGAGAAGACATGTTAGTATGACCATCAGAGGCTATTATTTCATACAAGAGAAATCCAAACAAATGAAGTTTAGATGACTGCATCAAACAGTTTACTTACAAAAATGGTTGCCAAGGACCTGGGAAGGACACAAGTTGAAATCACTTTTGCTCAGAGGGTATAATGGCCCAAAAAATGATATTTTACTAATAAAGAATACACATCATATGATACACTATACAAAATAGGACCTTTATTAAGCTATATCACAGGAATGATGTAAACTTGCAGCTTCCTATGCATATGGGTTGTCTATTATGTATTTCAATCAACCATCAAACTACACATCTACTTTATAATCAGAAGTTTAATTTTACTTAGATTTTGAATCAGGATAGATAACAATAGTTTGAATAGTTTAGAATTCCATAAATTTTAGACATCAAATAGTACTTATGAGTTAACAGTATTTTAATATCAGATCTTAACTTCTTAAAACCAGATTGCAACATATAATGGTTACAAGGAAAATAGAAATGACACAGTGTCTTTTTTTCAACAGATATGCGCATGCAAATAAGTAATGCTGAGAAACTATTTCTTGAGAAACTCAGTGAAAAGGAATATTGGGAGGAGTACAAGAATGTAGGGAGTGAACGACATGCTAAACTCATTACCTCCTTACAAAATGACATCAACACAGTTAAAGAGAATGCAGAGAAAATGTCAGGTCAGTTGCAACAAAACTAGTTCTAGTTCAATAAAAAATATCTTTAGTAGGGCATACATTGGTGGAAGAAAAAAGTGTGTACTCCCTGAATCATTCATTACTCTGCTGTCAGCACAAGCAGCTGTGAGCCTAAGGGTAAAGGTGGAGGGAGGAAGCAGAAGAATGATCCCAGGACCACCTGTGAAACTGAGAAGGGGAAATAAAGAAATGGGCGGGTGGGGCGTGGTGTGGAGAAGCCCTGTGACCAACTGACTTTAAGAAAGAAGTTTCTGGCTGGATGCGGTGGCTCATGCCTGTAATCTCAACACTTTGGGAGCCTGAGGCTGGAGGATCGCTTGAGCCCAGAAGTTTGAGACCAGCCTGGGCAACATAATGAGACCATATCTCTACAAAAAAATTAAAAAATCAGTTGGGCATGGTGGCTCATGCCTGTAGCCCCAGTTACTTGAGAGGCTGAGATGGGAGGATCAGTTGAGCCCCAGAGTCAAGGCTGCAGGGAGCCGTGATTGTGCCACTGCACTCCAGCCTGGGTGACAGAGCAGACCTTGTCTCAAAAAAAGAAGAAAGAAGCTTCATTCAATGGATGGGGTCTGTATGTTTCCACACTGGGGGCAGGAGCAATTCCACTAAGATAGAAGTGTCCTGAGGCCAGGTTATATTAGAAAGAGAATTCACGTGGGGCAAGCTAATTCAGCTTAGCCACGCTGGATAGCCAGAATCATCATGGAGAAATGTCAAAGTCAATTAAGTTGTAACCAGGGAAAAACTGGGGAACAAACATGAGATGAGAAGTGGAAAGGCTATAGAGTAGGATGCCATCAGGAGCAATGAAGCTTACCAGGACTGGATATGGACACGATGAGGGCTAGCTGTCTGCTACTGAGGCAAGCATAGTGGCTTCAAAGAACACCAGAGACCCAGACACAGAAAAGTCATAGGACAGAATTAATGGGGGAAATCTGACCCAAAAGAGTTGCTCTGGGTGGATGACAGTCCAGGACCCAGCTGGAAATAGTGCCCTGCATTGTGGAGGGGTTCCTGTGGGTGGTTCCCATGTTCCCCTGTCAGGGCTTTCAGCTTGTGGACCAATTTGTATGTAAGTTTCTCAGCTTAGGGCCTCTGCACCACAGTGGTCATGTAAACTTGGCCCCATATCAGTCTGGGCTTGGAGTTCCAATTTGTCAAAAGGTTCTTCTTCTGAAAAGAGAATGAGAGTGCCAGCCTGCTACTCCCTCTGTCCCCACTCAAATCCTCTCCCACTATTGCCAGTGTCTTATGTAGCAGTCAGAAATATTCTATGCATATATATATATATCTCAGAAATAGCATGCTATATATATGATGGCTCACTTGCTTTTCACATAACAATAAGAACATCCTTCTAAATCAGTATATCTTAATACTGCCTCATTCTTCCAGTGGTTGCATTGTTTTATCATACCCTTTTTTTTTTTCCGAGACAGGGTCTCACTCTGTCACTCAAGCTGAAGTGCAGTTGCGTGAACACAGCTCACTGCAGCCTCAACTTCCCAGGCTCAAACGATCCTCCCAACTCAGCCTCCTGAGTAGCTGGGAGAGCAGGCATGTGCCACCATACCTAGCTAATTTTATTTATTTTTTGTAGAGGTCTCACTGTGTTTCCCAGGCTGGTAACCATAATTTTTTTGACCAGTTTCTTACACATAAGCATTAAGGTTGTTTCTAGTCTTTTACTATTACAAATAATGCTGCAATGACTATCCTTACACATATCTCGTTGTCCTGTGACAAATATTCTTGTATTTATGTCATTTCACTTATGTGTATCTCTGAAAGAAATGGTTGTGTGAAACAGACTGTTTATTTTACTGTGATAAATGTGGCCCTCCATAAAGGTTGTACCAAGTGGTACTTCTACATGTATGCATGAGGATACCTATTTTCCCACATCTTCAACAACAGGGGGTGGTATCCAAATTTTTGTTCTTTGTCAGTCTTATGGATAGAAAATGGTATTTCATTGTGGTTTTAATTTCCATTTCTTTTATTAAAAGTGACACTGAATGTGTCTTTTCATAACTTCAAGAGCCATATGAATTTCCTTTTCCATGAACCATTTGTTCACATCCGTCACCCATTTTTCTATTGTGTTTTGGCACTCTTTACATTTTAAAGAAATTAGCTGTTTAACTGTGATATAAATTGCAAATATTTTTCCCATTTGTCATTAGTTTTTTTGTTTGTGGGTTTTTTAATGAAGAAATGTTGTGCTTTTAAAGTGCCCAACTTATCAGTCTTTGATTTTATGTTTATGAGATTACGAATGAATTCTCCAATATTTTATTCTACAATTTTTATGGTTTTGTTTTCACATTTAAGTCATTGTTTTTGTGTGAGAGCGCAATCTAACTTTATTTTTTTACCAAATGGTTTTCCAGGTGTTCCAACATCATATATCATCAATTTTTATCCTACTGATTTGAAGTGCTAACTTTATTACACTTTAATTCCTCATGTATATCTGAATCTTTTTCTCTACTCTCTATTCTGATTCACTGATCTGCCTATGCATTTGTTAAACAGTAGAATACTTTTTAAAAGTTATTGTTCTGGTAGTTTCCAAATTTTTAAATATTTTAGCCAGTATTTATTTTACATTTTTAAAGTAGGAAAAGTGATCTTCTCATATAAACTTAACCCATTATCTTGATCAGAAGTTTGGATGATTGGGCCAGGCGTGGTGTCTCACGCCTGTAATCACAGCATTTTGGGGAGTCCACGGTGGGTGGGTCACCTGAGCTCAGGGGTTCGAGACAAGCCTGGGCAACAGAGTGAAACTCCATCTCTACCAAAAATACAAAAGTTAGCTGGGTGTGGTGCCCCACATCTGCAGTTCCAGTTACTTGGGAGGCTTAGGTGGGAGGATCACCTGAGCCTAGTAGGCAGAGGTTGCAGTGAGCCAAGATTGCACCACTGCACTCCAGTCTGGGAGACAAAGACCTTGTCTTAAATTAATGAATTAATTATTAACTAGGATGATTTCTTTGACTTTAAATTTTCATGTAGTTGTATTCAACTTTGGGGTGGTAAAAACATTTATATATTGAATTACTTGCTGGTCAAGCCATGGGGCGCAACCATAAGATAATGGTTGTTATGGGCTTGTATTATTTTCCATTAGTTTTAGGGACTTCTCTTAACCATCCAGGTAGCAGCAGCCACTCCACCAGGGGAACTATTAAAACATGTTGGGGACCACTAACTGGACACAATGAATATGAGCAAGACTCCTAAATCAATCTATCTGAAGACTTACTACCATCATCCCCTCTTTTTCTCCTACCTTCTACACAGGCTTCCTTCTTTCATGATTTTCCTGGAATTCTCCTCCAATGATTATGGGGTTTGTGTTAGTTAGACTGCTTTATATGCAAAGAACAGAGATAGACTCAGGCTATTGTTGGGCGCTGGGAGGTTGCTGTAAGTGAAACAGGATATTAAAACTTTTTGAAGTCTCAGTTTACAATGAGGTGGCAAAATGAGATGAGATACTGCCACATAGATTTGCAATTTGATGAAGAAGAAAACCAGTTTCACACCTTAGACCATCGAATTCCAGTCTACACAAGAAGTTAGAGAGGAAAAGGTTGTTAGAACTTAGGGGACAACTTTTGAAAAGAGCTCTTGGTGTGCTATCAGTCCTACTCTTTCCCCCACCGAGGAGTAGGTAAAAGGTAATTCATCCTCCATCTCAAATCTGGGTGAAAGGTCTTCAGAGAGATTTCTCAGATGGTTCAGTATGTGTCCCCTATAGTTTGGGCATTCAGGTCTAGTTTATGACTCATCCCTGAGAAATCTAGGGAATACATGGCTGAGGAGCTAACCGCACTGACAGCAGAACACAGAAGAGATGGCTGTTGCCCTGGGCTGGGCCTGCACTCCCGAGTTTGTCAGGGCAGAGAATGGAGGAGTGTTTCTTGTCAACTTGTTATGAGAGAGTATTGGGGAACAGTCATGTGGAATCTTGCCTGAGACAGCTGACTAGGGTGTTGGGGGCCGGTGATAGGTCCCCAACAGAAAAATAGGGATTTTGTTTGTGTGGGAGGGGAGTACAGAATTGAAAACCAGGGACCAACAGAAAAGTTGTTACCAACTTCTAAGGACAGTACTTGCCCTGGATCAAGGGAATGCAGATGAAACACCATTTGAAATGGGAAGCTTGTCCTCCAAAGAACCTACTAAAACACTCCCATGAGACAATGCATCAGCCTTAAATGCCATCTAGGTCCAGAAAGTGGACATGAGCTTGAGACAGTATCAGTCAAGTGAGAGCTTTCTTACCGTTTTCCATACTCCCCTCTTCCCTTCAGCACTGAGAGAGGAATCATGGAAGCTCAAGGCAGAGGAAATGGCAGCAGGCCCAAGTTAGGAAAGGGGATTGGCATAACTTTGAAAGAAGCTTAAATTGTTCCAATATTCTGGACATATTAATTACTTGTTGGAGGACCTTTTGTACCACAAAGAAACCAGAAGTGATAGGATTTACCATATATTTTATTGAGCAGAAGTCAATAGCCTCACAGTATGAGTTTTAAAGGAAAGAGACAAAAATTAAGTTGCTTGACTTCCCAAGAGTAATGCTTATTGGCTGTAACACAAATAGGAAAGGGAAGACTGAAGACAGAATAATGTCAGCGGTGGTTCTAGGCATGGCTCCTCCCCACATTTCTCTCCCCTGATCTGTGACTGTCCCTCTCACTGACACCACTGCTTTGCTCTGCATACGTGTCCCCCTTCTCTTCTACTTCCCACAGAACAGTTCTTGCAGTATTCTCCAGCCCAGTTCTAAAGACAGCTGGTGCCATCATCCACCTCATCAAAGATGACCAACAGTCTTTGTCAATGCCACCTCATGGGTCACCAGTCAGCCCTGGCACAAACTGTTCCTCAGTCACCTGCCTTATTCAGCAGCCTCCGCTGAAACCCAGGGGTGGGAGCAGAAAACACTTAGATCTGCTTCCCGAAACTTTAGCTAGAATGGGATATTGGGATACCAGTATAGAAAACAGTTACTAACATATCCAGGCCAAGGCTACTTCTCAATAAAAGGAAAAGGAACCTCAGATTAAGCCCAGGAATACAGAAGGTGAGAGGTTATTACAAGTCATTAGATAACTACAGTCACAGAGCATTTTTATTTTTGTCCTTTACTGGGGCACAGGACAGGGATTCTTAAGAGTTCTTTGTACACTAGCAGTGAATTTTTTAAAATTAGGTTCAAGACTCCTTACAAAAAAGTAACGTTGCTTCTTTGAATGTTACTTTTCTTGCCTATAAAATCAGAGTCCCTAGGTGATCGCCAAGAGGACTTATATTTCTAGCATCTGCTTATCCATGTCTTGTCTAATCCTTACAAGTTCCCTTGAGTTAGATATAATTAGGCCAGTTTAAAGATAAGAAAACAGAGGCCCAGAGAAGTTAACTGCCTTAACCAAACTCACAATGTTAGTAACAAATGGAACAGGGATTTGAACCAAGATGTGTTAGGCCCCAAATCCGTCTGCTTCAAATAGTCCCCTGAATCTGATTCAGTGAGTTGGGGCGGCTCTAAAGAGATTGCTACCTGGCCAGTGTTTCTGCTAGCTCCTGCTCAGTTTGCTCCAAAAGGGCCTGAGAAGAGGCCACTGCCACAGGAGAGGGTCACCACAATGGAGCTATGTGACCCCAGAAGTCAGAGAAGAGTAGATAACAAAGCTCTCAACAGGCCATGGAGGAGTAAACCAAAGCAGAGCCAGACACAGCAGGAAAGGCGGAACAGTGCAAAGCAAACTTTAGCCAGTGCAGTTTGGGGCCAGCTTCTGGGAAGGGACCCCATTAGATGGGATGTCTGAGAAGCAAGGAGTCTTCTGCACAGTCCTAATCTCCCAAGCTCCCACTTGCAGTGTCTGGAGCTTTTACAAGGAGACTTTTACATGCCCCCACTTTCTTTGGCTGCATTCACCAATAAATGATTGTTACCAGAAGCATCATCTGAATCACAAAGGGTAACAATGAGATTCTCACATTCACCCTTGTGCTGAGTACTGCGTTTTTAAGAAGAAAAACGGTCCATACAGTTTTATATGGAAGTTAGAAGAGAATCAAATATGAATATTGCTTTTTCAGTATTAATAAGGCAATAGAAAAAGCTACATCTTTAGTCAGAGTGTATTTGATAATCTATTTTTAAATTATTTATAGCAAAGAATTAATATTTCATGTTATCAAGCTCCAGGTTTTATGGTTTCTTTTAGATGCTAAGAATGTAAAATCCATTATGCTCCTGATCCATTGCAACTTTTAGATTGATTATTGTGTTTTGTAGGGTAGAAGTTCAAATAAATAACCAACATTAAGCCGATGGGCTGGGGTGAATTGAAAAAAGAAATTCCATCAGAAATGAGTTTGAAAGGATTAAACTATTCATGAGATTAGTTTAAATAAGTAAGAAAAATGCGGGCTGTATAAACGGGAATATGTAAGTTGGAATAATAAAGCCTTCCACTTCTTATTCTCTAGATGTCAAATTAAACTAACTCCAAAAACCTAATGAATTCTTGCTTATGAACTACTGCCTCACTCTAGTCCATCTCTGTTAGAGGCAGAAACTGCCCTCTCCTGACCACCTTTTCTGGCCGCCCCACAAGTTAGGAGAATGCTCCCTTTCTCTCTCTCTACTCCCTCTTCCCTTCCCCACCAAAGCTGCCAGAGAAGAGGAAGAGCCAATATTTGCTTTCTGGTGCTGAAGCCTCAGATCACTGCCCACCAAAGACTTGCAGTTTACCAAGTTTTATTTTCTTCAAAATATTTTTTGGCATGTATTGTGTCCCAGGGATACAGTAATGAAAAGATATGGAAGAGAAATGTTTACTTTCTGCTCTCAGCATTTTCATCTAATAGGAGAAACTGCTATGCTAGTACAAAGTATAGATGAGGGCTGAATAACTCTGGCCCAGCTCTCTGGCCAGAGTTCCGGTGGTAGATGCCTTAGTTGGGCTCCTGGTCAATTGAAAGACCAGACCTGCAGACGTCCTTCCCTACAGCATAAAATCCCTGAGGGTTCTGCTTTGGCTGACTTGGTCTGTGAAGAAAATTTTTCCTTTGAAACAATGCCCTAAGTCAGGGGTCCCCAATCCCCGAGGCCACAGACCAATATTAGTCTGTGGCCTGTTAGGAACCGGGCCACACAGCAGGAGGTGAACAGTGGACAAGCAAGTGAAGCTTCATCTGTATTTACAGCCGCTCTGCATCACTTGCATAACTGCCTGAGCTCCACCTCCTGTCAGATCAGCAGCAACATTAGATTCTTTTAGGAGCGCGAACCCTATTGTGAACTGCACATGTGAGGGATCTAGGTTGCATGCTCCTTAGGAGAATCTAATGTCTAATGATCTGTCACTGTCTCCCATCACCCCCAGATGGGACTATCTAGTTACAAGTAAACAAGCTCAGGGCTCCCACTGATTCTACATTATGGTGAGTTGTATAATTATTTCACTATATATTACAATGTAATAATAATAGAAATAAAGTGCACATGTAATGCACTTGAATCATCCCAAAACCATCCCCCTTTCCCACCCAGTCTGGGGAAAAATTGTCTTCCACGAAAACAGTTCCTCATGCAGAAAAGGTTGGGGACTGCTGTCCTAAATGGAAATAAGGTTCTATAGTACTGTTAGTACAATACTGTTGTTTAGCTGTAGAATAAGTTTAGTAAGCCTCTGAACCTGTCCAGAAATCTAGCAGCCATGATTTTCAACATCATTTGTATGGGAAAACACTTTCTGAATTCCAAATAATTGTCTGCCTATGTTATATAAATAAAGCACAACTAATGGGAACATATAACATGGAACTAATAAAACACAACTAACCTTGATTTTTCCTAGATTAACTCATTTGGAGTAGTACAGTTTCCTCATTTTTCACATTGCTGACTACCTAACTCAGTCCCTGATTACCTCCTCAAAAAAAGCTTTCTCTGATCACCCAATCTAAAATTGAGAATTTTAGTTTTTCTTCCTCACACACATCACCACCTGAAATATTATTTATTTACCTGTTTACTTATTTATGATCTGGCTTCCCCATTAGAATGTACATATCACAAGGACAGGGTTTTTTTCTGTCTTAACCAGTAATATTTGCAGTGTCTTACATACTGTTTGGCATACAGAAAGAACTTGATAGTTATTTGTTGAAAAAAGGAGTGAACAAATTGGACTCATCTGTCCAGCTTTCTTATTCTCCATTCTTTAAAGCAGCCTTGCTGTCACAGTGTCTCATAGTCCTTAAGAAGGAATATTGATTACATGATCTCCAAGCATCTTTCAAGGCCTAAAATTTTATGATTCTTTGTTCTCTCAATAATGACATTTGTGAGCATACGAAAATCTTGAGAGGACAGAGAATCCTGTGCTTCATTTTCTGTCTGTCTTTCTCACCTGAGCCTAACTTATGACCAGGTCTATCAACTTTCTCAGCACCCTTACTCCCTCCCTACTCTCCTCTCCTTGTTCTGTCTTTCCTGCCCCAGGAAACACATGCCAAGAATAGTCGAAATCTAGTTAGATGAAGTCAGACAGAATGCTACTCGAATAGATAATAAAGTCTTCATATTTCTGTTGTGGAGTAGTAAGTTGTGTGTATGAAGGGTAGACTGCCACACAAATGCTAAACTGTTTGAAATTCTGTCTTTGGAGAGACAGTCCTTTGAAAATACAAATGTTCTTGTGTAAGAGGTCTTAAACTAATTCACATTAACGTATTAGTAAATTCTTAGAGTCTATCTTCCAATTGGAGGAACTAGATTCTTCAGTAAAAATGTACCCTGAAAATTCAGAAAAAAAAATGTGTAGAAAGGAGAACTGAGGATGATGGAAAATAAAATTTACTGACATCATAGTTTTACCTAGAATCAGCCTTGATAAGGCTTTTAATTTTCTTTCTTTTTTTTTTTTTTTTTAAAAAGAACACTATAAAATCACTTTGGAAGATGCTAGAAAGAAAATAACCAAAGAAACTTTGTTGCAACTGGACCAAAAGAAGGAATGGGCCACACAGGTATAATTCAATTTTCTTAAAAACAGAACAAAACAGACATTTTCCTACTATTTTTCCTTTGGGTATATTATAGTGGTTAAGAACTTTGGATAGATTCTCAGATTTGGGATGCTCAACCTGTAATAATGGCCGTAACACAATATTAAAATAAAAGTTTCGAATGATTTATAAAATGAAATATAATTTGTCTAAAAAATACTTTCTTTTATATCCAAACCTAGCAATGTGGATTCTGAAGGTAGACAGTTTGAGTTCAAATCACAGTTCTACACTTACTGGCTGTATAATGAATTTGTTACTTAGCTTTTCTGGGCTTCTGTTTCCTAACCTATAAGATGGAGAATAATACTAGTATTTACCTTAAAGAAATAGTGTGAGGATTAAATGAGATGATTTAAGTACTATAATCTCTCACAAGAAACAAGAGCTCAGTGAATTTTTTCTTTTTTCTTTCTTTTTTTTTTTTTCGAGGCAGGATCTTGCTCTATTGCCCAGGCTGGAGTGCAGTGACACAATCACAGCTCACTCCAGTCTTCACCTTTTGGGCTCAAGCAAACCTCTCGCATCAGCCTCCTGAGTTGCTGGGCCTACAGGTGTGTGCCACCACTCTTGGCTAATCAGTGAATTATTAATCAGTTATTTTTTTAAGTATAAGAAATATAGGTTGAATATCCCTTATCTGACACATGTTTCAGATTTTGAATTTCTTCAGATTCTGGAATATTTGTATTATACCAGTTGAGCATCTCAAATCCCCAAATCCAAAATCCAAAGAAGTCCGGGCTGGGTGCAGTGGCACTCTCCTGCAATCCCAGCACTTTGGGAGGCCAAGGCGGGTGGATTGCTTGAACTCAGGAGTTTGAGACCAAGCTTGGGCAACAGGGCAAAACCCTGTCTCAGCTAGTCCCAGCTCAGTAGTGCCAGCTACTTGGGGCACTGAGGTGGGAGGACTGCTTGAGCCCAGGAGGTCAAGGCTGCAGTGAGCCGTATCTGCACCACTGCACTCCAGCATGGGCAACAAAGTGAGACCTTGTCTCAAACAAACAAACAAACAAAACTGAAAAAGTGAAATTCTCCACAATCTGAAATTTTTTGAGTGCCAACATGATGCTCAAAGGAAATGTTCATTGGAGCATCTTAGATTTCAGATTCTCAGATTTTGCATGCTCAACCTGTAATAATGGTTGTAACAAAATATTAAAATAAAAGTTTTGAATGAATTATAAAATGAAATATAATTTGTCTAAAAAGTACTTTCTTATATATCTAAACCTAGAAGAGTATACTCTACATTGCTGGCACTTTAAAAATTTGGGACATAATATATTTTTGAGGCATAATTTTCAATCTTATATGTTCTCTAATTCCTTTGTTTTTACACAAAATACCTGAAAAAAAAATCTTTTTTTTAACAGTCTTGACCTCTTTTCAAACTATCCTCACCTCAGTGAGGTCCGACTGAGATTGTCTGTTCATCTGGGACATTCTTTTCTCAGAATCATAAACATCTGGTCTTTTTTCAAAAAGGTTCCTTACTGAATTTCAGTTGCTGTTATTTGTTGCATCCCTGTTGGTTTAGTTGTTCTTTTAGTCTTACTCTCTTATTGCATTATTTTTACTAATTTACACAAATACAGAAGGTTTTGGAAAACTGATCAGCAATCTGTTTGCTCATGCAATTCAGTCACTTTGTAAGTGAATCTGACTCACTCACATGGTGAAATCAACCATTAAGTAATCTGACCATAGTTAAGATGATTCAAGGTAGATATATAGGCCAAATAAGCATATAGCTTCAAGCATATATCATGAGGACTATTCTAAATATTCTTTCAAACATTTCACATTTAACTCCCTCAGCAATCCAGTAAACTATAGAGACTTGCTAATGAGGAGACTGGAGCAGAGAGAAGTTTTATGACTTGCCCAGAGCAAGTGGGAGAATCCAGATTCATTTCAGGAGGACTCCTTCAGATCACTGCTCCTAATCACTAACCTATACATTTTCTTTTCTCCACATAATGTCAAACACTCACGTGCTTGAATGAATTTTCCTCATTTTAGCTGGCTATTTTATCATACAGTTCAACATCCTATAATCACAATGCTGTGCAACCTCAGATGCACATTAGAGTCACCTGAGAAATTTTTTTTAACCCAGGTGATGCCTGTATCTCACCCATAGAGAAGGCTGATACATTGCACTGGGATGTTGTGTGGGCTTCTGGATTTTTCAGTGCTTCTAGGAGATTCAAATGTGTAACTAAGGTTGAAATCGCCGATCCACTGTTAGTGAATCCAGCCATTAGCCAATTAACTTCAGTTGGGAGTAGCTTCTTGCTTTTGTCCAAATGAAATTCTATGTTGGAGGAAACTAGAATTATTAGTTGTAGCTGGAGTATAAAAATTCCTGGTTCCTAAGAAATATAGGTCCACTGGTAATTTAAGCATGACTTAAAGAAAAATTTTTATGGCAAATCTTTCAACTCTTAAAGACTTTAATAGGGCTGTAATCCCAGCATTTGTGAGGTCAAGGCGGGTGGATCACTTGAGGCCAGGAGTTCAAGACCAGCCTGGCCAACATGGTAAAATCCCGTCTCTACTAAAAATACAAAACTTGGCCAGGCATGGTGGGAGGCGCCTGTAATCCCAGCTACTCAGGAGGCTGAAGCAGAAGAACCTCTTGAATCCAGGAGCAGAGGTTGCAGTGAGCCAAGATCACACCACCATACTCCAGCCTGGGTGACAGAGCAAGACTCCATCTCAAAAAAAAAAAAAAAAAAGACTTTAACATAAATTTACCCTTAACACACTTTTCAATCATTTCTGTCCATGTTTATGATCTAGATTATTTTTCTTAATTTTTCTTCTTTTGGTTGTGCCCTTCAGTTACTAAATACTGAACTTGAACCATGGTATCCATATAAAAGCATCTTGCAGAGAAATATAGTTGGTTATTCACTATAAAATTCTTTTCAATATCCATGTAATTGAAAATAAATTTATATTTTATGAACCTACTGACAAAGTAAGACTTTTTTGCCTTCTTTGTCTAAAATGCCTTTCTTCAGGAGACTATCCAGCTATAGCCTATCCTGAAACTACTTGCTGTTAGATTTATAAATATGTATGTTGTTATTACTGACATGCAAAATCTTTTCAAATTAAAAAGATAGTAATCTCTTCATGTTTTTGCTATATGTTGGATTATGTCTGTGACTATAAACTTAAAGAATGTTTGATCACTGCAGTTTAACCATCTGAATTGTGAAACATGATTTCACCATAGCAGTCAGATTTGGTCACAATGGAGGTCAGTTGAATGGTCAGTTACACATTGTCCAGTTCTCCAAATCACCTATAATAGAGAGTGTAAATCAGAAAAAGCAATATAATAGGATAGTAAAGAATGAACAACCAAACCAAAAGTTCTTAAGTATGTTCCTAAAGTAATTGCAGACACAATCTAAATGCAGGTTAACTGCACATCACTGTTGCTAAAATTATGAATCAGCATGTGGCAACTCTTCCTTAACCCGGAAACTTTCTTTTAGAATGCTGTAAAGCTCATTGACAAGGGCAGCTATCTAGAGATCTGGGAGAATGACTGGCTCAAAAAAGAGGTAAGTGGAATTCATCAAAAGCAATTTCTTCGTTCTCACTTTTTTTTTAACTAGAAATGACTTTTCATTATGAACTGAAGTCATGAGAAAAGCATGGTACCTTGACTGACTGAGACAAAATAAAATTCAAGTGGAGTCCTCATCTCACTACAAGCTGTTACTCAACAAATATCATAAATAATCTCAATAATAACCAAAAAAAAGTTGGGGTTTATAATTCACACAGTAAACTCAAATGTGCAAAGTTTCTTTATGTCCTAAAACTTGATTTGGTCTTCCTCATGAGCCTACTTCCTCCTGGGTGATGGGGCAAGTCTAAAGGACCATTCTAAGCTGATTCTCTGCTGGGTTAAATTGCCTCTTTTGGATGACATGGTCTCCTTTGGTCTGTACCACTGACATTTGAACCAGATAATTCTTTGTTACGAGGTACTGTACTGTTTTCCCTAGATTGTACATGCCGGGATTTCCATATCTCCTTACCCTCATCTGTCTAGAAAACTCCAACTCATCCTCAGGCTTGGACTTTGATTACCAGTTTCCTTGTGAATCATTCTGTAATCCCTCCAGGAAATCTTGGGTGCTCCTTCCCCAGTGTTTCCTTGCTTTATTGTAACTCTTGCTAAAATATGTTGAAATTGTCTATTTATGCATCTGTCTCATTAATACACAGAGCAGGCTATAGCTTTTCAACTATATGTCCATGGCACCTGATAAATAATCTGTGCTCATTAGTTATTGAATCAATGAATGTCAATGAATATAGATATACTCATTGAAGGCATTAATCAAATAAACAGCTTAGATCATAGGTGAAGGAAGCAGCTAGGTTAAAACCTTTGTGAATTGTTTATTGTAGTTCAAGATGGTAGGCTGCATCCTACCTCTCCTGAGGGCCCACTGAAATAAAATTATAAAAATTATAAAAATACAAAAAGAACTCATCCACAAAGAGAACAAGAGGAGTTAACTAGCAGGTGAGATTTCAGAAATCTTCTGAAAGACAAAAAGCAAATGTGAGAGTATGTTGTTGGATGAAACGGGAAGCTATTACTTGGGCCAGATGTTACAAGAGAACTACAGAGGATGTGCAAAACTCAAATGTTTTTGGAAACCTGGGAGAGTCTCTGCTCAGAGTCTGTGTGAGCTATAGATGGTGGGAATGGGAACTGAAGCAGAAAACAAGAGGGTTACTTGATGGTCTGAATAGGGAACATCTGTATCAGTAAGCATCCACCATCACCCTCTACAATTTCCCTCACATACCACCAAAGTGTTTACTTTTGAACTAAGAACCCGATGACTGTCCTCTGAGAATACTAAACAAATTATCAGATAAAGGCAAAGGTTTCTAGTGTAGACATTAGATATTTCTGTGCCCCACAGAAAATCCTTCCTATGTTGGCATTTGGGAAGCCATAACCTAATATCCCTCTCCTGCCTTCTCATCCTTTGGGATTTGCCAGTTCACACCACCTGCCATACCACATACAGTCTCCAGTCCACATTCCCATTCAGAGGAAAAATTTGGTATGAAAACAGACCTGTTTACACAGTGGTGGGGAAAATCCATGCCATTCCCCAGACTTTTCTTTAATATAAATAGACATCCAAGGACCACCAGGCATTTGAATACATTTAGCACAACAGAAGAGAAAGACCAAGTGAATTAACAACAAAATAAAAAGTAAACAATAACAACAAAAACAGCCTGTGGAAGAAATAGAAAAAATTTAGGGAACTGTAAAGGTCTTTTATTAGTATAATCAAAAAAATCTGGCCAGACATAGTGGCTCACACCTCTAATCCCAGCACTTTGGGAGGCCAAGAAGGGCAGATCACTTGAGGCCAGGAGTTCAAGACCAGCCTGGCCAACATAGCAAAACCCCATCTCTACTAAAATTACAAAGGTTACCAGGGCAAGGTGGTGCATGCCACCTTGGGAGGCTACTTGGGAGGCTAAAGTATGAGCATCGCTTGAGCCCAGGAGGAAGAGGTTGCAGTGAGCCAACATCCCATCAGTGCACTCCAGCCTGGGCAACAGAGTGGAAAAACAAAACAAAACAAAAGCTGGCCAGGTGCAGTGGCTCACACCTATAATCCCAGCACTTTGGGAGACCAATGCAGGCAGATCACTTGAGTGCAGGAGTTTGAGACCAGCCTAGGCAACATGGTGAAACTCCATCTCAATATATATATATACTTTTTAAATCTGAGAAGGTATTTTATTTATAGAACAAGATGTTTTAAGAACAAAAATAAAATATAAAACAGGAAAAGACCAGGCGTGGTGGCCCACACATGTAATTCCAGCACTTTGGGAAGTCAGTGCAGAAAGATCGCTTTAGCCCAGAAGTTTGAGACCAGCCTGGGCAACATAGTGAAACCCCATCTATACAAAAACTAGAAAAGTTAACCAGGCATGGTGGTGAGCACCTGTAGTCCCAAATACCCCAGAGGCTGAGGTGAGAGGACTGCTTGAGCTCAGCAGGTCGAGGCTGCAGTCACCTGTGATTAAGCCACTGCACTACAGCCTGGGCAACACATTGAGACTCTGTCTCAAAAATAAAATAAAATAAAATAGGGAACAGAGAACAACTCTCAAAACAGGGAAGACCACAATACAAAAAAAAAAAAAAAAAGGAAGAAAAATAAGAGACATAGAGTACTAATGTAAGATGTACAATATCCAACTAATACATAGTAATTTCAGAAAGAAAGAATAAGAACCAGAGCAGTGGCTCACTCCTGTAATCCCAACACTTCGGGAAGCTGAGGTGGGAGGCTTGCTTGAGCCCAGGCATTCAAGACCAGACTAGGCAACAGAGCAAGATCCTGGCTCTACAAAAAATAAAAGAAAATTAGCCAGGCATGGTGGTGCATGCCTGTGGTCCCAGCTACTCAGCGGGGCTGAAGTGGGAGAATCACTTGAGTCCAGGAGGTCAAGGCTGCAGTGAGCTATGATCACACCATTGCACTCCTGCTTGGGTGATAGACTTTCTCAAAGAAAGAAAAAAGAAAGAAAAAAGAAAGAAAAAAGAGCAAATAGAGGGAAGGAAATCATCAATGAAATAATAGAAGAAAATATCAGGGTTCTGAAAAGGACATGAATTTTCAGAACACCAAGAACAAAAAGAAAATCCTAAAAGTTTCTGGCAGAAGCAGGTGGGGGTGGGGGTGAAGTTAACTACAAAGGAATAAGACCAAAACTGACATTTGATTTTTTCAATAGCAAAGTTCAGATGAAAAATTATTTTTAACTTGGAGTTCTATACTCAGCTAAACTAGATTAAGGACAAATAAAGCTATTTTCAGAAATGCAAGGGCTCACAATACTTCTCATGCTTTCTCAAGAATTTACTTAACCATGTATGTCAGCAAAACAAAGTAAACTGATGAAGAGAAAAACAGGAAACAGTATACTTCCCAGTATACCAGGGAAGAAGTGTCTGAGGATGATAATTATGTTGCAGGCCTAAAAAGCATGCCGTCCAAGTTGAAACTGATCTCAATCCCAGGCTCTAAACCCACATATTCAACAACCAGCTGTGCAACTCCACCTAAATGCACCACAGACATCTCAAACTCCTAAACTGACTGCATCTTCCCTTTTTCCCAGAACTGCCTCCTCTCCTACTCTATCTGCCCCACTTAAGGATCCCACCATTATTCAGTCACCCAAGCCAGAAACTTGTGAGTTAAGTCACCCCTTGTGTATACTTAGGAGATTTGTTCCAGGACCCCCACCCCCACCCTGCCACTTATACCAAAATCCAAGCACACTCAAATCTGGCAGTCAGCCCTGCAAAGCCCATGTTTATAGCATGGGTTATAGTATATAGCATGGGTTATAGTATATAGCATGGGTTATAGCGTGTTTATAGTATATACCTCTGTATAGGCAGGTTTTGCATCCCAGGAATACTGCATTTTTTATCTGTGTTTGGTTGAAAAAAACTGGCATGTTGGCCAGGTACAGTGGCTCACGCCTGTAATCCCAACACTTTGGGAGGCTGAGGCAGGTGGATCCTGGCCAACATGGTGAAACCCCATCTCCACTAAAAATACAAAAATTAGTCATACGTAGTGGTGAGCACCTATAATCCCAGCTACATAGGAGGCTGAGGCAGGAGAATCACTTGAACCCAGGCAGCAGAGGTTGCAGTGAGTTGAGATTGCACCACCGCACTCCAGCCTGGGTGGCAGAGCGAGACCCCATCTAAAACAAACAAACAAAAAATCTGCATGTGTTGTTCAAGCACTATTTTATTTTTATTTTATTTATTTATTTGTTTTTGAGACAGAGTCTCACTCTGTTGCCCAGGCTGGAATGCAGTGGCATGATCTTGACCCACTGCAACCTCTGCCTCCCAGGTTCAAGTGATTCTTGTGCCTCAGCCTCCCAAGAAGCTGGGATTACAGGCACATGCCACCATGCTCCATCTAATTTTTCTTTTTTTTTTTTTTTTTTTGTATTTTTAGTACAGACGGGGTTTCACCATGTTGGCCAAGCTGGTCTCGAAATCCTGACCTCAAGTGATCCACCAGCCTTGGCCTCCAAAAGTGCTGGTATTACAGGTGTAAGCCACCATCCCCGGCCAAAGAGCCAACTATTTTAGAAATGTTCTTTTCACTCACCACATTCAGAAGGCCTCCAAATCCCATCAGTTCTACTTTGACCACCTCTCCTTCTCTGCCATCGTCCTATTTCAGGCCTCATTATCTCTCACCCGGATCTTTCAATTGTGTCTTACCTGGTTTTCTTTCCTGCCTAGACTGGAATCTTCCCTTTCCTCCTTCACACTGCCTCAGAGTCCTCTTTCTAAAACATAAACCTGCCTGTAGTCCCAGCTACTTGGGAGGATGAGGCAGAAGGATTGCTTGAGCCCAGGAGGTGGAGGTTGTAGTGAGCCAAGATTGTGTCATTGCACTCCAGCCTGGGCAACACAGTGAGACTCTGTCTCAAAACATTAAATTAAATTTTTAAAAAATTTAGAACTTAAATAAAATAAATGATTAAATAATTAAATACTTAAATAAATAAATGAAACATAAACCTGGTCTTGTCAATCTTCTGCATAAAACTGTTCAATGAATGACTCTCCAGTAAGTTCAGAGACGCCAGGAAGCATGAAAGGGGTTTTGCTCTTGACTGCTTTTTTAAAAAATAAACTTTTAAAATCAGTTTTAAATTTACAGAATTATTGCAAGGATACTAAGAGAGTTCTCACATACGCCACAGCCAGTTTCCTCTATTATTGACATCTTACATTGTATGGCACATCTATCATAATAAATGGAGAAGTATGTCTGGCCCACATTATGTGCCATGCAGAGAAGTTGGAACTCTAGCAGTCAAATAGAGTCACTGAATTCTATTTCTTAGTAGCCTGTTTCCGGTTTATGAGGACAGCGGTACCTTAAGCTTATCTAGCCCAATCTACCCTTCTACTTGAAATTCTCTTTAGATACAAAGTAGCCACCCAACCTGTGCTTCAATGCCATCTATGAAACAAAGTTCGGCCGGGCACGGTGGCTCAAGCCTGTAATCCCAGCACTTTGGGAGGCCGAGGCGGGCGGATCACGAGGTCAGGAGATCGAGACCATCCTGGCTAACACGGTGAAACCCCGTCTCTACTAAAAATACAAAAAAAAACTAGCCGGGCGTGGTGGTGGGCGCCTGTAGTCCCAGCTACTTGGGAGGCTGAGGCAGGAGAATGGCATAAACCTGGGAGGCAGAGCTTTCAGTGAGCCGAGATTGCGCCACTGCACTCCAGCCTGGGTGACAGAGCGAGACTCCGTCTCAAAAAAACAAAAAACAAAAAACAAAAAACAAAAAAAAAACAAAAAAAAGAAACAAAGTTCATTGCCTTTTGAGGGGACGCACTTCAGCTACACGCAGTTCTTGTTAATGAGTTATTCTTATGTGATTCACAAACGTACATCTTCAGCACTAACTGGTGTGTGTCCTCATCTCCGAAACTACATTTTTTTCCCTGCCAAATATTTTCACGTGGATGTCCCAAAGACACTTCAAATTCAATGTACCTAAAGCAGAACTCATTAAGTTTCTCCTCAAATATTCTCTCCTCCTTACATTTCCTTTTTCACCATCTGCCCAGACACTCAAGATAAAAATGTCACTGTCAGCTTCTACTCTTTCCTTTTTCTTGCTCTCTATTTGACTGAGTATAGTGAGTCTAGGAAACAAGGAATTTAAACATCCATATAGTTTCTATGATAATTGACAATTATCTTTAAATTGTCATTATTAAGTCATGGTGAATAGGAGTTCATACTATCTCCCCAAACTAACTAGGATGAATTCACAATTTTAAAAAAGGTATTAACAATTTTTAAGGCTGGGCATTTTGTTGGCTCATGCCTGTAATCCCAGCACTTTAGGAGGCTGAGGCAGGCAAATCACCTGAGGTCAAGAATTCAAGACCAGCCTGGCCAACAATGATAAAACCTCATCTCTACAAAAAATACAAAAATTAGCTGGACGTGGGCCAGGCGCAGTGGCTCACGCCTGTAATCCCAGCACTTTGGGAGGCTGAGGCAGGAGGATCACCTGAGTTCAGGAGTTGGAGACCAGCCTGATCAACATAGAGAAACCCTGTCTCTACTAAAAATACAAAATTGGCCGGGCGCGATGGTGCATGCCTGCAATCCCAGCTACTCGGGAGGCTGGGGCAGGAGAATTGCTTGAACCCAGGAGGCAGAGGTTGCAGTGAGCCGAGATCGTGCCATTGCATTCTAGCCTGGGCAACAAGAATGAAACTCCGTCTCAAAAAAAAAAAAAAAAATTGCCGGGCGTGGTGGAGTGCACCTATAATCCCAGGTACATGGGAGACTGAGGCAGGAGAATCGCTTGAGCCTGGGAGGTGGAGGTTGCAGTGAGCAGAGATTGTGCCACTTTACCCCAGCCTGAGCAACAAGAGCGAGACTCAGTCTCAAAAAAAAAAAATTTTTTTTTAAAGGTAATAATTTTAAAACCTCAAGGTGAGCTCAACAGTTAAAGAATATTAGGGGGGGCTGGGCACAGTGGCTCATACCTGTAATCCCAGCACTTTGGGAGGCCAAGGCGGGCGGATCACGAGGTCAGGAGATCCAGACCATCCTGGTTAACACGGTGAATCCCCGTCTCTACCAAAAATACAAAAAATTAGCCGGGCGTGGTGGTGGGCGCCTGTAGTCCCAGCTACTCGGGAAGCTGAGGCAGGAGAATGGCATGAACCCAAGAGGCGGAGCTTGCAGTGAGCCGAGATCGTGCAGCTGCACTCCGGCCTGGGCGACCAGAGCGAGACTCCGTCTCAAAAAAAGAAAAAGAGTATTAGAGAGAAATTTACTTCTTATACATTTATTAAATACAAAGTATGATCCTAATCAAATAATTTAACAATACTTTTTTTTTTTTTTGAGACGGAGCCTCACTCTGTTGCCTAGGCTTGAGTGCAATGGCACAACCTCGGCTCACTGCATCCTCCACCTCCCAGGTTCAAGCGATTCTCCTGCCTCAGCCTCCCAAGTAGCTGGGATTACAGGCGCCCACCACCACACCCGGCTAATTTTTCTATTTTTTAGTAGAGGCGAGGTTTCACCATGTTGGTCAGGCTGGTCTCAAAGTCCCGACCTCAGGTGATCCACCAGTCTCGGCCTCCCAAAATAGTGGGATTACAGGTGTGAACCACCTCACCCGGCCTCAATTCACTTAATCTCATGAGAAGTTATAAATCTTAGGTTTAGGGAAAATGACTTCAAAAAAATTTGCATTTGACTAATAAGGGCTGTTTTCATGACTTGACTCTTCCTACTAAAGCCAGAAATTATGTTTCTTCTTCTCACAGTTCAATGGAAATAAATGACAGGAAAAAAAAGTCTAAGTTTAATGGCATCAGGAACAAAAAGAACTTTGTAATAAAGAACAAATCGCCAGGGCATGGCGGCTCCCACCTGTAATACCAGCACTTCGGGAGCCCAAGGCAGGAGGATTGCTTGAGCCTAGGAGTTTGAGACAAACCTAGGCAATACAGTGAGACTCCATCTCTACAAAAAAAAAAAAAAAATTTTTTTTTAAGTAGCCAGGCATGGTGGCACACATCTGTGGTCGCAGCTACTCATGAGGCTGAGATGGAAGGATCACTTGAGCCTGGAAGTTTGAGGCTGTACTGAGCCATGTTCAGGCCACTATACTCTAGCCTGGGTGACAGAATGAGATCCTGTCTCAAAAAATAAAATAAAATAACAAATCATGTTATGGAAATTTAATAGATTTAATTTGTCTTTGTTTTTAATAAATATTCATTTTTAACATTATTAAATTTACTTGCAAAAGTAATTAAAACTATTTCTGGTACCATCACAAGAATTGAAAATTGCCTGGAAACAGAACAATATATGTTAATTAATTTCTTTGGGGAAAGTTTAGAAAGAGTAACAAAGGATATTTAATAACGGAACTAATGAAAATATTTCTCCATTTATATCTCAGCAATAAAGAAATATTTAGATCACTGGGAAGGATACAGAGCTGTTTTGTTACATGATTGTCTTTCTTGTTGTTTTAATTTATAATTATTTTCTTTTTTTCATGTATTAGTTGTAATAAGTAACACTGCATGGTTTTAATTATCTGGTTTTATTTAGCATGCTTATTAGAAAAT
This sequence comes from Macaca mulatta, assembly GCF_049350105.2. NCBI lineage: Eukaryota > Metazoa > Chordata > Mammalia > Primates > Cercopithecidae > Macaca > Macaca mulatta. The sequence continues at coordinate 86,504,307 of NC_133419.1, forward strand.
GAAGGAAACTGGAATTTCCAAATGATTGAGATTAACAAATGGAAAGCTGGAGAAACTAGACAAAGGGAATCAAGGAAGTTACCATCAGGATTTCAAGTAGGAGGAGACATAAGGCTAACTTGTATCTTTCAGGAGAAAATTTCAAGAACATATATTTTAATCAGGATCCCAGGTCCCCAACTTAATGTTTTAACTACATTATCTCTCCCAGTTTCTATGTACATTTCTTGGGCATTTTGCTGGGGGGCAGCTGAGGCAGGGAGGGAAATATGGTCTTCCGCTTCTTCCTCCTTTTTACTTTCTGACCCCAGAAATCCAAAGGTGTCTGTAGGGTTATGAAAAAGAACTAGTTTTTATTCCCTAACATTTCAAAAGACTGAGGGGGATAGCTATTGAGGAGCACATTACTATTCTAAAGGGATACGTGATGTCATAGGAGAGCCTTAGCCTGAAAGAGTGGATGCAACATCTCAAAAGGGCCCCTATTTCCAGCTTTGGAAAGAGACCAAGAACTGTGTGTGCTACCTCCCAAGCATGCCGGCCCTTAGGTCAAACACCTCCCAAATATTGTATTAATTCCTTCTGTTTACAGTGTCTCACTATAATATTTTTTCTCATCCTTTGACATCTGAAAATCATAAATTTTCCTTAAGGCATTCAAGCTTGTAATCAACATAATTATCTCTCAACATATGAGATCCTAAAACACCAAACCCTAGCTTTGTAATTTAGTATTATGGACTTAAATGGTTTTACTAAATTGTTTGAGGCAGATAAATAATATATGCCTTTCTTTGTAACTTCAAGCCACCAGCAATATTTGAGCCTTTTCCATGGGACTGGTATTGCTTTATAATTACTGGTGGTTTTTATCACTGGATTATAAGCTCTCTTAAGGGAAGGAGCCAAGGCTTATTCACCCTTGCATCCTTCTACATCTAGCTCTGAACCTTGCCCATAATAAGAATTTATGGCCGGGTGTGGTGGCTCACGCCTATAATCCCAGGTGTGATGATGAAACCCCGTCTCTACTAAAAATAAAAATAAAAATAAAATAGCTGGGCATGATGGCCGGTGCCCGTGGAAGGCACCCATGGAGGCTGAGGCAGGAAATCGCCTGAACCCAGGAGGCAGAGGCTATGGTGAGCCAAGATCACGCCACTGCATTCCAGTCTGGGCGACACAGCATAAATAAATAAATAAATAAATAAATAAATAAATAAATAAATAAAAGAATTATTGACTGGGTGGCTCACGCCTGTAATCCCAGCACTTTGGGAGGCCAAAGCAAGCAGCTTGCTTGAAGCCCGGGAGTTTGAGACCAACCTAGGCAACATGACGAAACCCTGTCTCCATCTTTACAAAAAATACCAAAAAAAAAAAAAAAAAAAAAAATTAGCCAGGTGTGGTGGCACACCTGCAGTTTCGCTACTCAGGAGGCTGAGGTGGGAGGATCACCTGAGCCCCAGGAGGTTGAAGCTGAAGTAAGCTGAGATGATACCACTTCACTCCAGCCTGGGTGACAGAGCAAGCCCTATCTCATGTTTTTGTGTTTTTTTTTTTTTGTTTTTTGTTTTTTTTTCTGGAGATAGGGTCTTTCTCTGTCACCCAGGCTGAAGTGTCATGGTGCAATCAAGCTCACTGTAACATTGAATTTGTGGGCTCAAGCAATCCTCCTGCCTCAGTCTCCCAAGTAGTGCGGACTACAGGTGCACGCCACTATACCTGGCTAATTTTTTATTTTTATTTTTGGTTTCTCTGTTATTTGCTAAGAATTCATGCATTTAATAAATGATCATGTGATAGAGATATGCATGTGGTAACATACTGAATGCTTTAAGATACCAAAATACAGTTAAATCTTAGTGACAAATCAGAAAATGTTATCATCTCCTTCTAAGTACCCATCTCAGTTACACTCTTGGCAGCTCTTGACAAGAGATACTGAATCTAAACCCTGTGCCTTCTTTCTTTCATCATATTCCCTCAAGACTTTTATTACTTCCTCCAGTTTATATCACCACTATTCTCACCAGCATACCTCTTTCTATTATATGCTCTTCCTTCTAATTCTCCTGTTGCTCTGTTCTGTCCCCATGAGCACCTCCTGATCCAGCACCTGTGTAGCTCATGCTGCTTTGGGTGGTGGAGAGGTGGGTTTGCAGGTTCTATCTAGTAACATTCTTCTATATACTCTTCCCACTATCAAGCCCTCTTTGGACAAAAGTTATCAAAATACACTTTTTTCTTTTTTTTTTAATGAGACAGAGTCTCACTCTGTTACCCAGGCTGGAGTGCAGTGGTGTGATCTCAGCTCACTGCGACCTCCACTTTCCGGGTTCAAGTGATTCTCCTGCCTCAGCCTCCCAACAAAATACACTTCTTAAAAACAGATGAGAACTGGGGTTCCCCCCTCAAGATGGCCGATTAGGAACAGCTCCAGTCTACAGCTCCCAGCATGAGTGACCCAGAAGATGGGTGATTTCTGCATTTCCAACTGAGGTACCACAACTGAGGTACCAGGTTCATCTCACTGGGGCTTGTCAGACAGTGGATGCAGGACAGTGGGTGCAGCACATGGAGCATAAGCCAAAGCAGGGAGAAGCTTTGCCTCACCTGGGAAGTGCAAGGGGGAAGGGAATTCTCTTTCCTAGCCAAGAGAAGCTATGAAAGATGGCACCTGGAAAATCAGGTCACTCCCACTCTAATACTGCACTTTTCCAACAGTCTTAGCAAATCACACACCAGCAGATTATATCCCACACTTGGCTTGGAGGGTCCCACACCCACAGAGTCTCACTCCCTACTAGCACAGCAGTCTGAGATCGAACTGCAAGGCAGCAGCGAGGCTGGGGGAGGAGCACCCGCCTTTGCTGAGGCTTGAGTAGGTAAACAAAGCAGCCAGGAAGCTTGAACTGGGTAGAGCCCACTACAGCTCAAGGAGACCCGCCTGCGTCTGTAGACTCCACCTCTGGGGGCAGGGCATAGTGGAACGAAAGGCAGCAGAAACTTATACAGACTTAAATGTCCCTGTCTGACAGCTTTGAAGAGAGTAGTGCTTCTCCCAGCATGGAGTTTGAGATCTGAGAACAGACAGACTGCCTCCCCAAGTAGGTCCCTGACCCCCAAGTAGCCTAACTGGGAGGCACCTCCCAGTAGGGGTTGACTGACACCTCATATGGCTGGGTGGCCCTCTGAGATGAAGCTTCCAGAGGAAGGATCAAGCAGCAACATTTGCTGTTCTGCAATATTTGATGTTCTGCAGCCTCCGCTGGTAATACCCAGGCAAACAGGTCTGGAGTGGACCTCCAGCAAACTCCAACAGACCTGCAGCTGAGGGTCCTGACTATTAGAAGGAAAACTAACAAACAGGACATCCACACCAAAAACCCCAACTGTACGTCACCATCATCAAAGACCAAAGGTACATAAAAACACAAAGATGGGGAGAAACCAGAGCAGGAAAGTTGAAAATTCTAAAATTCAGAGCACCTCTTCTCCTCCAAAGGAATATGGCTCCTCGCCAGCAACGGAACAAAGCTGCAAGGAAAATGACTTTGATGAGTTGAGAGAAGAAGGCTTCAGATGACTGGTAATAACAAACTTCTCCAAGCTAAAAGATGATGTTCAAACCCATCGCAAAGAAGCTAAAAACCTTGAAAAAAGAAAAGACAAATGGTTACCTAGAATAAACAGCATAGAGAAGACCTTATATGAGCTAATGGAGCTGAAAACCATGGCATGAGAACTACATGACACATGCACAAGCTTCAGTAGCCAATTCAATCAACTGGAAGAAAGGGTATCAGTGATTGAAGATCAAATGAATGAAATGAAGCGAGAAGAGAAGTTTAGAGAAAAACAGTAAAAAGAAACAAACAAAGCCTCCAAGAAATATGGGACTATGTGAAAAGACCAAATCTACATCTGACTGGTGTATCTGAAAGTGACAGGGAGAATGGAACCAAGGTGGAAAACATTGTTCAGGATATTATCCAGGAGAACTTCCCCAACCTAGCAAGGCAGGCCAAAATTCAAATTCAGGAAATACAGAGAACGCCACAAAGATACTCCTCGAGAAGAGCAACTACAAGACACATAATTGTCAGATTCACCAAAGTTGAAATGAAGGAAAAATGTAAAGGGCAGCCAGAGAGAAAGGTCAGGTTACCCACAAAGGGAAGCCTATCAGACTAATAGTGGATCTTTTGGCAGAAACTCTGTAAGCCAGAGAGAGTGGGGGCCAATATTCAACATTCTTAAAGAAAAGAATTTTCAACCCAGAATTTCATATCCAGCCAAACTAGGCTTCATAAGTGAAGGAGAAATAAAATCCTTTACAGAGAAGCAAATGCTGAGAGATTTTGTCACCACCAGGCCTGCCCTACAACAGCTCCTGAAGGAAGCACTAAACATGGAAAGGAACAACCAGTACCAGCCACTGCAAAAATATGCCAAATTGTAAAGGCCATCGATGCTAGGAAGAAACTGCAGCAACTTACGAGCAAAATAATCAGCTAACATCATAATGACAGGATCAAACTCACACATAACAATATTAACCTTAAACGTAAATGGGCTAAATGCTCCAATCAAAATACACAGACTGGCAAATTGGATAAAGAGTCAAGACCCATCAGTGTGCTTTATATAGGAGACCCATCTCACATGCAGAGACACACATAGGCTCAAAATAAAGGGATGGAGGAAGATCTACCAACAAATGGAAAACAACAAAAAAAGCAGGGGTTGCAATCCTAGTCTCTGATAAAACAGACTTTAACCATCAAAGATCAGAAGAGACAAAGAAGGCCATTACATAATGGTAAATGGATCAATTCAACAGGAAGAGCTAACTATCCTAAATATATACATACCCAATACAGGAGCACCCAGATTCATAAAGCAAGTCCTTAGAGACCTACAAAGAGACTTAGACTCCCACACAATAATAATGTGAGGCTTTAACACCCCACTGTTAACATTAGACAGATCAACGAGACAGAAAGTTAACAAGGATATCCAGGAATTGAACTCACTCTGCACCAAGTGGACCTAACAGACATCTACAGAACTCTCCACCCCAAATCAACAGAATATACATTCTTCGCAGCACCACATCGCACTTATTCCAAAATTGACCACATAGTTCGAAGTAAAGCACTCCTCAGCAAATGTAAAAGAATAAAAATTATAACAAATTGTCTCTCAGACCACAGTGCAATCAAACTAGAACTCAGGATTAAGAAACTCATTCAAAACCGTTCAACAACATGGAAACTGAACAATCTGCTCCTGAATGACTGCTGGGTACATAACAAAATGAAGGCAGAAATAAAGATGTTCTTTGAAACCAATGAGAACAAAGACACAACATACCAGAATCTCTGGGACACATTTAAAGCAGTGTATAGAGGGAAATTTATAGCACTAAATGACCACAAGAGAAAGCAGGAAAGATCTAAAACCGACACCCTAACATCACAATTAAAAGAACTAGAGAAGCAGGAGCAAACACATTCAAAAGCTAGAAGGCAAGAAATAACTAAGATCAGAGCAGAACTGAAGGAGATAGAGACACAAAAAAAACCTTCAAAAAATCAATGAATCCAGGAGCTGGTTTTTCGAAAAGATGAACAAAATTGATAGACTGCTAGCAAGACTAATAAAGAAGAAAAGAGAGAAGAATCAAATAGACGCAATAAAAAATGATAAAGTGGATATCACCACCAATCCCACAGAAATAGAAACTACCATCAGAGAATACTATAAACATCTCTATGCAAATAAACCAGAAAATCTAGAAGAAATGGATAAATTCCTGGACACATACATCCTCCAAAGACTAAACCAGAAAGACGTTGAATCCCTGAATAGACCAATAACAGGCTCTGAATAGAGGCAAATAATTAATAACGTACCAACCAAAAAAAGTCCAGGATGAGACGGATTCACAGCCAAATTCTACCAGAGTTTCAAAGAGGAGTTGGTGCCATTCCTTCTGAAATGATTCCAATCAACAGAAACAGAGGGAATCCTCCCTAACTCATTTTATGAGACCAGCATCATCCTGATACCAAAGCCTGGCAGAGATACAACAAAAAAAGATAATTTTAGACCAATATCCCTGATGAACATCCATGCAATAATTCTCAACAAGATACTGGCAAACCGAATCCAGCAGCACATCAAGAAGCTTATCCACCACGATCACGTTGGCTTCATCCTTGGGACGCAAGGCTGGTTCAACATACACAAATCAATCAATGTAATCCATTATATAAATAGAACCAAAGACAAAAACCACATGATTATCTCAATAGATGCAGAAAAGGCCTTCGACAAAATTCAACAGCCCTTCACGCTAAAAACTCTCAATAAATGAGGTATTGATGGGACGTATCCCAAAATAATAAGAGCTATTTATGACAAACCCACAGCCAATATCATACTGAAGGGGCAAAAACTGGAAGCATTCCCTTTGAAAACTGGCACAAGACAAGGATGCCCTCTCTCACCACTCCTACTCAACATAGTGTTGGAAGTTCTGGCCAGGGCAATCAGGCAGGAGATAGAAATAAAGAGTATTCAATTAGGAAAAGAGGAAGTCATATTGTCCCTGTTTGCAGATGACATGATTGTATATTTAGAAAACCCCATTATCTCAGGCCCAAATCTCTTTAAGCTCATAAGCAACTTCAGCAAAGTCTCAGGATACAAAATTAATGTGCAAAAATAACAAGCATTCTTATACACCAGTAAGAGACAAACAGAGAGCCAAATCATGAGTGAACTCCCATTCACAATTGCTTCAAAGAGAATAAAGTACCTAGGAATCCAACTTACAAGGGATGTGAAGGACCTCTTCAAGGAGAACTGCAAACCACTGCTCAATGAAATAAAAGAAGACACAAACAAATGGAAGAACATTCCATGCTCATGGATAGGAAGAATCAATATTGTGAAAATGGCCATACTGCCCAAGGTAATTTATAGATTCAATGCCATCCCCATCAAGCTACCAATGACTTTCTTCACAGAATTGGAAAAAACTACTTTAAAGTTCATATGGAATCAAAAAAGAGCCCACATTGCCAAGACAATCCTAAGCAAAAAGAACAAAGCTGGAGGCATCACACTACCTGACTTCAAACTATACTACAAGGCTACTGTAACCAAAACAGCATGGTACTGGTACCAAAACAGAGATGTAGTCCAATGGAACAGAACAGAGCCCTCAGAAATAATACCACACATCTACAATCATCTGATCTTTGACAAACCTGAAAACAACAAGAAATGGGGAAAGGATTCCCTATTTAATAAACGGTGCTGGGGAAACTGGCTAGCCATATGTAGAAAACTGAAACTGGATCCCTTCCTTACACCTTATACAAAAATTAATTCAAGATGGATTGAAGGCTTAAATGTAAGACCTAAAACCACAGAAACCCTAGAAGACAACCTAGGCAGTACCATTCAGGACATAGGCATGGGCAAAGACTTCATGTCTGAAACACCCAAAGCAATGGCAACAAAAGCCAAAATTGACAAATGGGATCTAATTAAACTAAAGAGCCTCTGCACAGCCAAAGAAGCTATTGTCAGAGTGAAAAGGCAACCTACAGAATGGGAGAAAATTTTTGCAATCTACTCATCTGACAAAGGGCTAATATCCCGAATCTACAAAGAACTTAAACAAATTTACAAGGAAAAATCAAACGACCCCATCAAAAAGTGGGCAAAGGATATGAACAGACACTTCTCAAAAGAAGACATTTATGCAGCCAACAGACACATGAAAAAACGCTCATCATCACTGGCCCTCAGAAAAATGCAAATCAAAACCACAATGAGATACCATCTCATACCTGTCAGAATGGTGATCATTAAAAAGTCAGGAAACAACAGGTGCTGGAGAGGATGTGGAGAAATAGGAATACTTTTACACTGTTGGTGGGACTGTAAACTGGTTCAACCATTGTGGAAGACAGTGTGGCGATTCCTCAAGGATCTAGAACTAGAAATACCATTTGACCCAGCAACCCCATGACTGGGTATATACCCAAAGGATTATAAATCATGCTGCTATAAAGACACATGCACACGTACGTTTATTGCAGCACTATTCCCAATAGCAAAGACTTGGAACCAACTGAAATGTCCATCAATGATAGACTGGATTAAGGAAATGTGGCACATATACACCATGGAATACTATGCAGCCATAAAAATGGATGAATTCATGTCCTTTGTAGGGACATGGATGAAACTGGAAACCATCATTCTAAGCAAACTATCGCAGGGACAGAAAACCAAACACCACATGTTCTCACTCATAGGTGGGAATTGAACAATGAGAATACTTGGACAGAGAATGTGGAACATCACACACCGGGGCCTGTCATGGGGTGTGGGGAGGAGGGAAGGATAGTATTAGGAAATATACCTAATGTAAATGACAAGTTAATAGGTGCAGCACATGGACATGGCACATCTACACATATGTAACAAACCTGCACGTTGTACACATGTACCCTAGAACTTAAAGTATAATAAAAAATAAATTAATAAATAAATAAAAAATAAAAACAGATGAAAACTCTGCCAACAGAACCAGGACATTTTTTCCTATTTGAATTAGCCACATTATTTTTCTTCTTCTTTTTTACAGGCCCAATTGATGTACCAAAGTTAGTCCATTTCTTCAGTAAACATTAAGCCATATTTTCTTAGTTATCTCTGCCTCTGTCTCATATCTAAGTTCAGCAGTGTTTTTGAAGGGTAGAAAAGGACAATTCCTGCTATTCTATAATAACTGCCTAACTATTCAGACAAGTTCTACTGATGATCTAAAAATGATTTCCACCTACTCCTTTTTAGGGAGGAAGAACAAAGCAAGCCCAGTAATAAATGATACACAATAGGTCTTCCCCTCAGGCAAATGCACTTTTAGAAGTTGAGTTTACTATAGAAAACTTAATAGAACTTGGCAGGGCATGGTGGCTCACACCTGTAATCCCAGCACTTTGGGAGGCCGAGGCAGGCAGATCACCTGAAGTCAGGAGTTCCAGACCAGCCTGACCAACATGGAGGAACCCTGTTTCTAATAAAAATACAAAATTAGCTGGGCATGGTGGCACATGCCTGTAATCCCAGCTACTCAGGAGGCTGAAGCAGGAGAACTGCTTGAACCCGGGAGGTGGAGGTTGCAGTGAGCCAAGATTGCACCACTGCACTCCAGTGTGGGCGACAAAAGTGAAACTCTGTCTTAAAAAAACAAAAAGAAAGAAAAGAAAACTTAATAGAATTGAATCAGTAAGTACCAACATTCATTCCCTCCTTCTGAGAACAGGTTGCAATTCACAGGAAGGAAGTTGAAGAATTAGAAAATGCTATTCATGAACTGGAAGCAGAAAATTTGGTGCTTATTGATCAACTATTCAACTGTAGACTTGTGGATCTCAAGATACCCAGGTGAAAATTGTTAATATATATAGAGTATTTTGTAAACATTTGTATCTATTGTAAAAAGTTGCTTTAAAAAAAAAAAAAAAAGATGATTTAATTCTTCAGTGCTCCAGCAGTAGTCAAAAAGAAAGGGACACATAAAATGGATGAAGGTATAGGATTATTACTATTGACCATTGGTACAATGTAAAGTTTGACTTGTTTTTTCTTGCAATGCACTGTAGTCCCAATAGCCAGCACATAACATGAACATCATAACTGCCAACATTCTGGAGCCTCCAGACCAGCAGGGGGAATGGTCATGAAAGTAAGTACATAACAGTACAGCAGAAGATGGAGGAGGTAGAGAGTTAGCACAGAGGAGGAGGTGATCCACTTGCCGGAAGCTTCATGGAGGTGATCTGGGCTCCTATGTATTGTAGAATTATTTCTTTTGGTTGAAAGAGTCAAAACTACTCTGGAGGCCAAGAAAAGAGCTTGGCATTTCAAGTCACATTTGTTCTTGCACACAAGAAACCAAGTGGTGCATACACCTTTATATGTTTGGTTAGCTGTTTTCCTTATCTGACAAAAAAAGTCTTAATATATTAATCCTGACAGTAACCTAGGGCCCTTGAATATAAAATTAAAATTCAAAATGGCACTCATAATGTAGACAAGTAGTCAAAACCAAAAAAAAAATCTAATAGTAGCATGTTTAGGAAGAGAGGGTAAGTCACACAAATGTAGGGTGCATGTGTGCAAGTATGGGAGAGAAATGTCTAGGTTTAGGAATTAAAGCAGATGTTAAGTTGAACCTGGGGGAATAGCCAGGAAAAATTTTCCACACAAGTAGTTCCTATTGTTTGTGTGACATGGAAAATTACTATTTGAGACATGATCATGTATTTGTTATTTTTAAACTTTCTATTGTTTTCCAAGAAAGGTGGATACAGGTAAATTATGGGTTTCTTCTTTGCCAAGCTAAATGATGGGTGTCAGGATACAAGATTAGAGAAATTGGGAGATACACTGGGTGGGGCAGGATAGAGAAAGAGGCCATCTGCCCCCTTTGCATGATTACTTGTGTGCTTCAGAGAGAGTAGACACCAATATAGATGAGGTGAAGCTGAATGAGGATTGATTACTGAACTCCTGTATTTCCAGTCTCTTCAGCTGGTGCCCTAGAGAGCCCCTTGGGGGTAGGTGCTCACTGTTGCCCAGTAGGCAGTGCTCGCTTTTGCCAGCCCTCCTCTCTGTGATCAGGTCTCCAGTGCTACATTCCTGTCCTACCTCTAATCCTCGTCATCTGCTGCTGCTGCCTTTGGAATCATGTCTAATCTCTGCCAGGCATTGCTGGTATGTGGCTTCTAACTACTGCTATACCTGCTGTCCACTGCCGCCTTTTCTGAACTGGCTAAACTTTAGGAAAGAGCTACCCTCTAAACTGCCAGACCCATGTCTCTACCTGGATCAACTCAGTCTGGTATATTTGATTTTGTTCTGATATGGTTGTAAAGTGCTAATAATTCTAAAAAAGGGAATTATTTCATAGGCCAGAGGGGACTTGGCAAGAACAGAATGGGAGATTAAGAAACTTTTAATGGGGATTTTTCATTGAGTTGTTTACTGTGCAGTATATAATTTAACCTCATCCTCGCTCTTCCCCGTAAAAATCTTCCGTAAAATCCACATTGTTCATCAGTGCTTTAGGGGCTGGCTTTCCTTACTGAGAGGAATGGAATGCTTAGTCTAGCTTCAGAGTTGGAAGAAATGAAGTCAAAATATTTCCAAGGGAAAAGAAACAGCATGGGTGACATTTATAGGAACTGATATATGTGTCCTTGCTATATGCTTCCATAACACCCTGAACTTTTCCTTTGTAACCAACCTTTATCACACTTTTGATTATTTATTTAATGTCTGCTGCTTTACTAGCTTGTAAACTCCTGAGGCAACTGTTTTTGGACACTTTAGAAAGACCTGCATAAAGAAACCAGAAAATGTGAAAGCCCTCAGTTATCTACTAGACTTCTTATACAGAAAGACAACCTGAGGGCGTTCAGGAGCTTTTACTGTACCCATTTCCAAGCCAAAGGAATATTACACATATTATATTTTATGGTAACTTCCCCCTCCATCTCTTTGTTGAGAATTAAGTTTTGTAAAATACTAGTAGGGTGTTAAGAAATAGACATGAACTGTCTCCAGTGGACACAGAAGAAGTTCTATTTTCCTATTTGGATGAGGAATGGGATACTGTGGTTAATAGAGTTACCACATTTCCTATGTAGAGCTACTCAAACTTTTTCCCATCACAACTCACATAGAATGTCATAGGATTTGTTTGACACACTGGGACAAACAGATGAGGAAACTGTCAGCCAGAGGTGACTGCCCAGGACTCCAGCGCCACAGGGCTGAGGCTAAGTGGGCCAATACCTACAAATCTAACACTAACTTACCATAAGAACATCTTTTGAACTATTTTCCATATCATTAAGTATCAAGTGTTGTTACCCTGTAGTAGTACAGAAGTGACAGTAAACTAGTGATTAATAGAAAAAGCTAGATTCCTGAAGGTTATGGCATTTAGAAAGATCTTAATTGTTCACAATGGTAAAACTAGGAAAGAAAAGAATTCTATAGCCTCAGACATTGTCTCCCTGCAGACCACAGCTACATGTGAAACTTATCTTTACTAAGGTACCTTTCTAAACTTGCCTTAACTAAAATTAAGTTTTTAGAAGGTTTCATAGGTGTAAATATTTTATGTAGTTACAGTATTTGCTGGAGCCATTCGCATCTGGATAACACTTTATTCATGTTCTTAAATAACTGACAGCCTCTAATTTAGGGGACTCACTTTGGTTGCTTAGCTGCTAAGCATGAAGGGTGGTTTGCAAGTGTTCAATTACTTCATGCTGTCTTCAGATAAACCTCATGGAAATGCCATACAGAGTTTTCAAAGCATCATATTCTCTGATTAAAAATTCAGCGGACACTCTAAAAAGGAGAGCATAGAATTAAACAATGTAGAGAGAGCTACAACAGCATATGGACATCAATTCACTGCTTGTAGGTGAAGCTTATCACTAAGCGAAAGCCAGGACCTAGATGGCATCTTGGATTCCTGCTCGCTTTCTCTTTCTCTCTTCATTTCAAAACCATGTCTTTCAGGCCACTATCATTCCACACCTGAAATACTACAACAGTGACCTGACTGGTGCCATGCTCACTCTCATTTTTTTTGAGCTTTAAGTGTGTTATTCCCTTATTTGGAATGCTCTTCTTTCACCCCTAGCTCTTCCCTGGCAAGCACCTCCAGGTTCAAGACTGTATTAGTCCATTCTCATGCTGCGATAAAAAAACTGCACGAGACTGGATAATTTAGAAAGGAAAGAGGTTTAACTGACTCACAGTTCCACCAGGCTGGGGAGGACTCAGGAAACTTAGATTTATGGCAGAAGGAGAAGCAAATATGACCTTCTTCACATGGCAGCAGGAAGGAGAAGTGCAGAGCGAAGGCTGGGGAAAAGCCCCTTATAAATTATCAGATCTCATGAGAACTCACTAACATGAGAACAGCATGGAGGTAACTGCCCCCGTAATTCACTTACCTCCCACTGGGTCCCTCTCCCACAACACATGGGGATTATGCAAACTACAGTTCATGATGGGATTTGGGTGGGGCCTAGCTAAACCATATCAAAGACTAAGCTCAGGTTTCATCCAGGAAAACTTTGCTTCCTCCTAAAGCTGACTCAGGTGCTGCTGCTTTCTGCATCCCAGCATTCTCACATTATGCTAATTACCCATCATGGTACACACCATGACTTTAAAATGCTGTAAGGCTGTCTGTCACCCCACTGGACTTTATGCTCCTCAGGGTAGAAATTATGTATCATTTTTCATTATGCATTTCTAGCACCTAGTAGAGAGATAGACCCTAGTAAGCATGCAATACAATATTTATTGACTGATAGACTGTTTTTCTTATTTGTTCTTTTAGGCGACTATATCTTACCCAAGCTGCTGGACTAGAAGTGCCACCTGAAGAAATGCCTTTGGAATTGCCAGAAACACATATAGGTATTATTTAATTGCAATAATGATGGTGATTTTTTTCAAACTCTTGTTTTTCTATTTAAAATACACTTAACTATTGTAAGCAGGTGCCCCACATACAAAAGTTATTCAGAGACTAGTTACCTGCCAGCTTCTCTCAATTTTTCCTCTTGCAGTGCTTGTCCTAATCTATCTCCTGTCTGTAGTACCACTTTCAAATGAAGGTCACTATGTTTCACAGTAAATTAAATAAATACTGGCGGAGAGGGATGAGGCTGCTATCTACACTGGCAAGGTTTAGGGCCCTATTTAGCCAACCAAAATGACAACATATACATAGGCACCAATATAATTACTGTAACTTATTAGCTAACAGAAAGAAATACAACTTGGAGTTTCTACAAATGGGACTCGCTCTTACTATAATACATAAATTCTACATTTGCAGTTCTCAAAGTTCTATCCAATTAAAAATGTGACAAAGTATGAATTGCATTTTTATTTTTATATGTTCAAAATGTATACATAATTAATTCCTTTGTATTCATCCAAGAAGAGAAGTCAGAATTGCAACCCATAGAAGTAGAAAGTAGAGACTTGATGTCCTCATCAGATGAAAGCAGTACCTTACATCTTAGTCATGAAAATAGCATCGAAGATCTCCAGTATGTAAAGACAGATAAAGAGGAAAACTCATGCACAGAGTTTGGGGACACTGATATGAAGTACTTACTATATGAGGATGAGAAGGATTTCAAGGTAAGATTCATAAGAACGTTACTTTGACTACCAAGAAAATGCTGTTTTATTAATTGAGAAAATTAACCTAAAATATGGATATTGAAAATTCCATTTGCAATTATTAGTAAAATTGGCCCACCATTCATATCTCTCATTTGGATACCATTTTCACTCCTACTCTTGCCCAGTTTTCTTCCTATATTCCTTTATAGGCCTTCATTAATAGTATACAAAGTAAGTTATCTAATGCTACATAACAATCCCAAAAACCTAGTAGCTTATAACAATAACTATTCTCCCTTAGGGATAATAGTTACTGTTGGTTAGAAATTTAGGAAGGGCTCCACTAGACAGTTCTCACTTGGTGGACTCTCAGTCAGTTGCAACCACATGTTGGCTAGGGCTGCACCCATCTGAAGGCTTGGTTGAGGCAGAAGTCTACTTCCAAGGTGGTTTGTTCATATGGCTAGCATGTTGATGCTGGCTAAACTGAGGGCCTCACTTCTTCTTCACATGTGCCTCCCCACAGGGTGTTTTGAATTTCCTTTGTTATAGTGTCTGTCTTCTCCCAAAATAAGCAATCCTAGAGACCAAGATAAAAGCAGCAGTTTGGCTGTGGTGGCTCATGTCTGTAATCCCAGCACTTTGGGAGGCTGAGGCGGGCGGATCACCTGAGGTCGGGAATTTGAGACCAGCCTGGCCAACATGGTGAAACCCCCTCTCTACTAAAAATACAAAAATTAGGCTGGGCACGGTGGCTCATGCCTGTAATCCCAGCACTTTGGGAGGCCGAGGAGGGTGGATCACGAGGTCAGGAGATGAAGACCATCCTGGCTAATACAGTGAAACCCCGTCTCTGCTAAAAATACAAAAAAATTAGCTGGGCATTGTGACAGGAGCCTGTAGTCCCAGCTACTTGGGAGGCTGAGGCAGGAGAATGGCATGAACCCGGGAGGCAGAGCTTGCAGTGAGCCGAGATCACGCCACTGCACTCCAGCCTGGGCGACAGAGCGAGACTCTGTCTCAAAAAAAAAAAAAAATTAGCTGGGCATGGTGGTGCGTGCCTGTAATCCCAGGTAGTTGGCAGGCTGAGGCAGGAAAATCGCTTGAACCTGGGAAGCAGAGGTTGCAATGAGCAGAGATAGCACCATTGCACTCCAGCCTGGGTGACAGAGTGAGACTCTGTCTCAAAAGAAAGAAAGAGAGAGAGAGAAAGAAAGAGAAAGGAAGAAGAGAAAGGAAGGAAGGAAGGAAGGAAGGAAGGAAGGAAGGAAGGAAGGAAGGAAGGAAGGAAGGAAGGAAGGAAGGAGGGAAGGGAGGGAGGGAAAGAAAGAAAGAAAGAAAGAAAGAAAGAAAGAAAGAAAGAAAGAAAGAAAGAAAGAAAGAAAGAAAGAAAGAAAGAAAGAGAGAGAGAGAGAGAGAGAGAGAGAGAAAGAAAGAAAGAAAGAAAGAAAGAAAGAAAGAAAGAAAGAAAAGAAGAAAGAAAGAAAAGGAAGGAAGGAAGGGGAAGGAAGGAAGGAGGGAGAGAAAGAAAAGAAAGAAAAAGAAAGAAAGAGAGAAAGCAAGAAAAGAAAGAGAAAAAGAAAAGGAAAGAAAAAAAAGGAAAGAGAAAAGAAAGGGAAAGAAAGAAAGAAAAAGAAAGAAAGAAAGTTTTATGGAAATCATGCACTGTCACTTCCATCATATTCTACTGGTTGATGTAGTTACAAAGTTCCATCCAAGAGGAAGGAACATAGCTCCTACATCTTGATGGAGGAAGGTCAGTATCACATTGTAAGAGAAGGAACTTGGAATAGGATATGAATTAGGCTATCTTTGGAAAGTACAGATTGCACATATACCATTCATTAAAACCTGGAATATTAAGCCTTTTAATTTTAAAACTTCTTTCTAGTACATTCCAGTTACTTCCATAGCCATCCCTTGTTATTTTTCCTCTTGGTACTTTAAAAGCTCTCCTAGAACTTAAAGTCTGGTAGTGGAAAAAATGATATAAGAAAGCAGAAGAAACTGAATAAACCAACACAAACCATTTTAACTAACTACAATTCAATCCTGCTGCCATCAAGTGATTATTTAAAGACTAAAGTTCTAGTTCCTCTAGCACTGAAACACCTCCATGAGTATCTTGGAATCATGACTCCTGGTATGTCTTGATGATCTCAGGCTAGTGGACAGTTGTCTACAAAATCCCGAAATTGCATACCATTTGGTTGAATGAAAGACCTTACTTTCCATGAAAGTTTTTGATGTAGTCAAACTGCTGTGGCCATGGTGTATCACTTGAGAATCCTCTTCCCAGTGATTCTGAAATACGTGGTAGGTCTCCATCAACTTGCTTTTTTCCTATCTTTCATTTATCACAACTACATATTTTGAAAGCTAAATAGAATTATATGTATTTTGAGAAATAAGACATCACCTTCCTTTTTCATTATTTGATTCTTCTAAACTCAAATAAATATTTATTGAGAACCCCACAACATGCCAGGTCCTTGTTAAATGCTTGTGCATTTAAGGGAGAGAACAGCAAGAAATGAAATCTCAAATATGCCTATACACCAGGCCTTGCACCCAAATCACTTATAGACTTGTAGAGGACAGGTAAGAAAATCAACAATTACCATATAAGAGTAAACAGACCACCTGTACCTGTGTCCCTGATCAGTCTGTGCTTATCATTGCACCCCAGCACTTGATACAGGGCCTGGCATATAGTCAACACCTGGGAGAGGTTTGCTAAGTAATGTGTCGAAGGAATTAAAAAGCAAGAGTTATGGCATGGGAGACTTCCTGGAGGAAGGGACATTGGGTAGGGCGTGAGCTCTGTCCACCCAGTTTTGGGTTGGCTATGGATTTCATGTCAGTTAGACTTCTAATTCTGTTTGTTGATATCTTAGACTTGTAAACCAAAAGTAGCTGAGACAGGTCTCAATCAATTTAGAAGTTGATTTTGCCAATGTTAAGGATAATACCTGGGAGAAAAAAAAAAAAAAACACACCTCGAAATCACAGAAACAGTGTGTGGTCTGTGCCTGTCTCCAAAGATGACTTGGAGGCCTTCAATATTTAGAGGAGAAAAGTGGGCTGGAGGGGAAAGCAGGAAGTTATAGTCATCCACATATTGCAAGAGAAAAGGAGCAGGTAGGGGAACCATCAACTATGTATTCACCTCACACTTTACAAAAGATCAGGTGAACATAGAGTAGCTACCTGTGGAGATAGTTAACCTTTTATCTGTATGTATCTGCTTAGGAACAAAAGGAAAGGCAGTTGCTTACATGACTCAGCTTTCAGCTTAATTTTTTCCTTTTGGCAAAGTGAATTGGGGTCCCATGTTTTTATTTTCCTTTCACAGACTGTAGGTAGTTTTGCACTAACTATAGCCAGCATCCCTCCCCCATTAACCCACTATGAGACAAGCTTTCTAGCCTTGCTCTCTGCTTTTTAGGAGATCTTTCCTACTGTGTATGCCTTACTGGGTATATAAGTTTACTGAGTGTTTTGTTTTTTTCTCATTTATAGTAGCTCTCATATTTCATGTTTTACACAGCATCAGGCAATTAGGGGGCAATGAACTCTGTCAGATAAAGGCCAACTGTAATAAAGCAAGCCTAATCTATCAAAGCTGGTAATTTGCTGAATCACCTCTCCTATTCTTTTTTGTGTCTGTTCACCATAGGATTATGTAAACTTGGGCCCCCTGGGAGTGAAGCTTATGAGTGTGGAGAGCAAGAAAATGCCCATTCATTTTCAAGAGAAGGAAATTCCAGTCAAACTCTATAAAGATGTCAGGAGCCCGGAAAGTCGCATCACATATAAGATGATGAAGTCTTTTCTCTAAGACTGAAAGCTGCAAAGGAAACACAACGTTTTCTTATAAATGTTTTTTGGGAACTGAACTATATCCGTTGCCCATTTTACTTATGCTTTGGCTCATTTTTAAACCAGCTGTTATTTCTAAAGGTCATAATTACATGTAAAATCAAAGGTATTCAGCTATTCATTTACTTGCATGGTATGAGTGACCAAAATGGAAGCACACTTTGTATTTCTACATTGAAGTATTCAGAAGCATGACAGTAGTTTCAAGGTAGTCTCTGAGGTTCCTTTTCACACACAAAACATTCACTGATTAATCTGCGATTCCAATATGAAATAGTTCCATTAGAAATGTTTCTAAGAAAATCTTTGTATAGCATTGTCTACACATCTTTCCCTCTGAGGATGCTCAATGTGATAGACAGCCAGTCTGTAATTCAAGTCAATTCTTCTTAGTTTAACCCTGTGTATTAGTCTGTTCTCATGCTGCTAATAAAGACATAATTGAGACTGGGTAATTTATAAAGGAGGTTTAATTGATTTACAGTTCCACATGGCTGGGAAGGCCTCACCATCATGGCAGAAGGCGAATGAGGAGCAAAGTCACATCATACATGGTGGCAGGCAAGAGAGGGCTTGTGTAGGGGAATTCCCATTTATAAAACTATCAGATCTTGTGAGACTTATTCACTACTTCAAGAACAGTATGGGAAAAACCTGCCCCCATGATTCAATTACCTCCTACCAGGTCCCTCCCATGACACATGGGGATTATGGGAACTATAATTCAAGATGAGATTTGGATGGGCATGTAGCCAAACCATATCACCCTGTTTATAATGAATATAAAAAATGAATGTTAACAAACTTGAGAGTGTTAATTTGTCATATAAAAATATCCACAGATAGGCCGGGCGCGGTGACTCAAGCCTGTAATCCCAGCACTTTGGGAGGCCGAGGCGGGCGGATCACAAGGTCAGGAGATCGAGACCACAGTGAAACCCCGTCTCTACTAAAAATACAAAAAATTAGCCGGGCGCGGTGGCGGGCGCCTGTAGTCCTAGCTACTCAGGAGGCTGAGGCAGGAGAATGGCGTGAACCCAGGAGGCGGAGCTTGCAGTGAGCCGAGATCGCGCCACTGCACTCCAGCCTGGGCAACAGCGTGAGACTCCGTCTCAAAAAAAAAAAAAAAAAAAAAAAATCCACTGATAGGGAGCACTCCCTCCCTCCAGCTATATCTAGCCTAAACCACCATGTTCCTATCCCAAGAAAATACCACTTCTTTCAGGGCTACCACAAGCCAAAGACACTGTGACTACCTGGATGTGACATCAGCATTCCATTTGGATCCTCAAGACCAGATAATACCATCATATGTCATATTTCTGTAATCTTTAGTGATATAAGGATTAATTAATCATCAGTGGGGGATGTTATTGGCATTTAAAGTAAGGACAATTGCGTGGCACTGTCTTGAGCCTGCAGGATGTTAGCACTCCTGCTCCCTCAATCTCAAATGCTGCTACCTTAACACTCTTCATTGTAGAAGTCAAAAACACTGGTCGTGTTACGTGGTAGTACCATCACCAATTGAACACCTTTGAGTTTCTCCTGTACTTAATTTTTGGAGACAAGGACTCACTCTGTCACCCAGGCTGGAGTGCAGTGGCACTATCATAGCTCACAGCATCCTGAAACTCCTGGGCTCAAGCAATCCTCCTGCCTCAAACTCCCGAGTAGCTGGGACTGCAGGTCTGTATCATCATGCCTCAACCTCCGAAAGTGCTGGGAATACAGGCGTGAGCCACTGCTCAGCCTCTCCTGTACTTTAATCTCCATTGTGTTCAGTGCTTTCCTGGACTCTTCCCATTCTCTCCCAAACCTTCCAACCATAACTTCTAAAAAAATCAATAAACAAGACAAACGCCACTGTTGAAGGTGTAAATGTCCAAGGGGTTCACCTTGCCTGCTGCCTAGACAGAGCCGATTCATCAAGACAGGGAATTGCAATAGACAAAGAGTAATTCACACAGAGCCAGCTGTGCGGGAGCCCAGAGTTTTTTTATTACTCAAATCAGTCTCCCTGAGCATTCGGGTAGCAGAGTTTTTAAAGACAACATGGTAGGTGTGGGAAAGCCAGTGAGCCGGGAGTGCTGATTGGTCAGAGATGAAATCATAGGGAGTCAAAGCTGTCCTCCTGCACCGAATCAGTTCCTAGGTGGGGGGGGGGGCCACAAGATCAGATGAGCCAGTTTATCAATCTAGGTAGTGCCAGCTGATTCATCATGTGCAGGGTCTGCAAAATATCTCAAGCACTGATCTTAGGAGCAGTTTAGAGACAGTCAGAATCTTGTAACCTCCAGCTGCATGACTCCTAAGCCATAAGTTCTAATCTTATGGCTAATGTTAGTCCTACAAATGCAATCTACTCTGTAGGCAAGAAGGAGGTCTGCTTTGGGAAAGGGCTGTTATCATGTTTGTTCTAAACTATAAACTAAGTTTTTCCCAAAGTTAGTTGGGCCTCTGCCCAAGAATGAAAAGGACAGCTTGGAGATTAGAAGCAAGATGGAGTCGATTAAATTAGATCTCTTTTGCTGTCTCGGTCATAATTTTGCAAAGGCGGTTTCAAAGGTGTCTTTTCTTTTTGAGACAGGGTCTTACTGTCATCTAGGCTGGAGTGCAGTAGCATGATCATGGCTTACTGCAGTCTTAGCCTCTCAGGGATCCTCTCACCTCACCCTCCCAAATAGCTGAGACCACAGAAGCTCACCACCATGTCCAGCTAATTTTTTATTTTTTGTAGAGATGGTGTTGGGGGGAGGGTGGGAGGGTCTTACCATGTGACCTAGGCTGGTCTTAAACTCCTGAGCTCAAGTGATCTTCTTGGCTCAACTTCTTAAAGTGCTAGGATTATAGATGTGAACCACCACGCCCAGCCTGTTGAAGATTTCTTTTACTCTCTGGTTTTGACTGGCACCTGGCTTTCCCCAGAAAGACCTCACTTCCCCTGTAGCCCTCTCTAGTGGATGGTATTGATTCTTCTCTGCCCCCACATTCTGTGGGGCTTACATGCTTTCGCCAATGCAATGCCTCTTGTAGACCACAATTCCACCAGTGTTATGTAAAAACACGCCTTTTGAAGCTCAGTATATATGTCACCCTCTACTACTATTCTTTGCTATAATTTTCTAACTCTTCTTATCACTCTTCTCCATAATCTTTAATTTGGCACCTGGTTCACAGGCCTCTTTTCCACTCTACTCCATTCCCTAACATATCCATCTATTGAGATACCTATTAGACATTCATGAATATAAAATTGTTGCATATATGTGTGCTTCCGTTTGACCATTCCAGATCGACTCTCTACTCTTATCTCTGTGTCCCAAATGGTGACCTTTATGGACTGCATCAATGTCCTTTGCTTCTAACCTCCAACTGAGTTTGTTTAATGGGAGTTTTTAGCAGGAGATCAAAGAAAGTGAGAAGGGTGAGATTTCTTCCCCCAGCTCTTTCTCTACCAGGTCATGTAGATTAGCAGGGTCCCTCTATCAAAGGCCACTATTCCTGTTGGAAGGCTCACCTAACAAAGGTTGAACATCTCTAATGTGAAAATCCAAAATCCAAAGTGTTTCAAAATCTGAAACATTTTAAGCACTGACACAATGCTAGAAGAAGTGGAAAATTCCGCACCTGACCTCATGTGATGA
Source organism: Macaca mulatta (assembly GCF_049350105.2). Lineage (NCBI taxonomy): Eukaryota > Metazoa > Chordata > Mammalia > Primates > Cercopithecidae > Macaca > Macaca mulatta. Next base: position 86,526,098 of record NC_133419.1, read on the forward strand.
TGGGTTGCAGTAAAAACTTTGTTTTGTGCACAAAAAAAATAATTTAAAACAGTATGTAAAATTACCTTCAGGTTATGTGTATATGGTGTATCTGAAACACAAATGAAGTTTGCGTTTGGACTTGGGTCCTACCCCCAAGATATCTTATGTATATGCAAATATTCCAAAATCCTAAAAAATCTGAAACCTGAAACACTTCTGGTCCCAATCATCTCAGACAAGAAATAATCAGTATAGCTACTCTCTAGGTCTGGTAAGTGCTCCCTCCCTCTGCCCCTTTAGACCCAGGAGTGGAACAGTTCCCATCTGTTGATAGCCCCAGGGAATGTTACCATTCCTGTTGGTTTTCCTTGATCCTGCCCACACCTTTTTATATATTGCCTTTGTTAAATTTTCTCCAGGTATCCTGTTTGAATGTGTCCTTTGTTTCCTGCTAGGAAAGGTCAAGGCTGGAGATTCAGATCTGGGAATCAACAGCCCAGAACTGAATTTAAAGCCATGAAAACCTAAATGACATAACCTAGGGACTGAGTGTCAATAGAGAAGAGAGACATGGATACACCTGGAATACTTCATTCTGTACGTGTGGGCCCTGAAACTAAAAGGTATCACTCTCAAGAGATTTCAGAGCAGAGGTGGACTGAATCTAAGTAAAACGGCAAACTAGCCCTGACCCAGCTCAATTCTTTTTTTTTTCTTCGCTCTCCTCTCTTTCCCTCCCTTCTCCCTCCTCACTCACCAACTGCACATGGCACCTACTCCTCACCAGAGCCTCTCGATTCCCCCACTCAATTCTTGATTGGTTTGAGGTGATTTTCCCCTCACCTAATATAACTTACAGAGGATAGATTCTTTTTCTCTGGGGAATAAAGAATACCAACCCAGACACTATGCACCTTGTATACACAATGTTCAGCACACTAAACTTTATACCTGTGTGTGCGTGTGCATGTACAGTTCAAAGAAGCAGGAAAATAAGACTAAGAATCAGGAGGAAAAGCAAACAAGGCATGCCCACAGATGATCCAGCTATTTGTCAGTAGGCTAGGACTTTAAGAATAATATTATATGGTGGCTGGCAAGATGGCCAAATAGGAACAGCCCTGGTCTGCAGCTGCCAGTGAGATCAACACAGAAGGTGGGTGATTTCTGCATTTCCACCCGAGGTACCCAGCTCATCTCACTGGAACTGGTTAGACAGTGGGTGCAGTCCACAGAAGAGGAGCTGAAACAAGGTGGGGCTGAAGCACAAGGGGTCAGGGAAGCCATGAGGGACTATGCAGTGAGGAATGGTGCATTCTGGCACAGATACTCTGCTTTTCCCATGGTCTTCGCAACCTGCAGACCAGGAGATTCTCTCAGGTGCCTACACCCCCAGGGCCCTGGTTTCAAGCACAAAACTGGGTGGCCGTTTGGGCAGACTCGGAGCTAGCTGCAGGAGTATTTTTTTCATACCCCAGTGGTGCCTGGAATGCCAGCAAGACAGAACCTTTCACTCTCCTGGAAAGGGGGCTGAAGCCAGGGAGACAAGTGGTCTAGCTCAGCAGATCCCATCCCCACAGAGCCCAGCAAGCTAAGATCGACTGGCTTAAAATTCTTGCTGCCAGCACAGCAGTCTGAAGTCAACCTGGGACGCTCAAGCTTGGTGAGGGGAGGATCATCCGCCATTACTGAGGCTTGAATAGGCAGTTTTCCCCTCACGGTGTAAACAAAGCCATTGGGAAGTTCGAAGTAGGCAGAGGCCACCACAGCTCGGCAAAGCCGCTGTAGCCAGACTGCCACTCTAGATTCCTTCTCTCTGGGCAGGGCATCTCTGAAAGAAAGGCAGCAGCCCCAGTCAAGGGCTTATAGAAAAAAGTCCCATCTCCCTGTAACAGAGCACCTGGGAGAAGGGGCGACATTGGGCACAGCTTCAGGAATCAACAGACACCTCATAGAGAAGAGCTCCAACTGGCATCTGGCAGATGCCTCTCTGGGATGAAGCTTCCAGAGGAAGAAAGAGGCAGCAATCTTTGCTGTTCTTCAGCCTCCACTGGTGATACCCAGGCAAACAGGGTCTGGAGTGGACCTCCAGCAAACTCCAGCAGACCTGCAGCAGAGGGGCCTGACTGGTAGAAGGAAAACTAACAAACAGAAAGGAATAGCATCAACATCAACTAAAAGGACCTCCACACAAAAACCCCATCCGAAGGTCACCTACATCAAAGACCAAAGGTAGAAAAATCCACGAAGATGAGGAAAATCAGCATGAAAAAGCTGAAAATTCCAAAAATCACAATGCCTCCTCTCTTCCAAAGGATCACAACTCCTCGCCAGCAAGGGAACAAAACTGGACAGAGAATGAGTTTGATGAATTGACAGAAGTAGGCTTCAGAAGGTGGGTAATAACAAACTCCTTTGAGCTAAAGGAGCATGTTCTAACCCAATGCAAGGAAGCTAAGAACCTTGAAAAAAGGTTAGAAGAATTGCTAACTAGAATAACCAGTTTAGAGAAGAACATAAATGACCTAACGGAGCTGAAAACCACAGCACGAGAACTTTGTGAAGCATACACATGTATCGATAGCAGAATCAATCAAGCAGAAAAAATATCAGAGATTGAAGATCAACTTAATGAAATACAGCAAGAAGACAAGATTAGAGAAAAAAAGAATGAAAAGGAATGAACAAAGGCTCCAAGAAATATGGAACTATATGAAAATGACGGGGAGAATGGAACCAAGTTGGAAAACACTCCTCAGGAGAACTTCCCCAACCTAACAAGACAGGCCAACATTCAAATTCAGGAAATACAGAGAACACCACAAAGATACTCCTCGAGAAAAGCAACCCCAAGACATATAATCATCAGATTCACCAAGGTTGAAACGAAGAAAAAATTGTTACTGGCAGCCAGAGAGAAAGGTCAGGTTGCCCACAAAAGAAAGCTCATCAGACTGACAGCAGATCTCTCTGCAGAAACCCTACAAAGCCAGAAGAGAGTGGGGGCCAATATTTGACATTCTTAAAGAAAAGAATTTTCAACCCAGAATTTCATATCCAGGCAAGCTAAGCTTCATAAGCAAAGGAGAAATAAAACCCTCTACAGACAAGCAAATGCTGAGAGATTCTGTCACTACCAGGCCTGCCTTACAGGAGCTCCTGAAGGAAGTACTAAATATGGAAAGGAAAAACCGGTACCAGCCACTGCAAAAACATACCAAATTGTAAAGACCATTGACACTATGAAGAAACTGCATCAACTAACGGGCAAAATAACCAGCTAGCATCATAATAACAGGATTAAACATAACAATATTAATCTTAATGTAAATGGGCTAAATGACCCAATTAAAAGACACAGACTGGTAAATTGGATAAAAAGGCAATATCCATCAGTGTGCTGTATTCAGGAAACCCATCTCACGTGCAAGATACACATAGGCTCAAAATAAAGGGATAGAGGAATATTTACCAAGCAAAAAAAAAAAAAAAACAGGGGTTGCAATCCTAGTCTCTGATAAAATAGACTTTAAACCTACAAAGATCAAAAAAGACAAAGAAGGGCATTACATAACGGTAAAGGGGATCATGCAACAAGAGCTAACTATTCTAAATATATATGCCCCCAATACAGAAATACCCAGATTCATAAAGCAAGTTCTTAGAGACCTATGAAGAGACTTAGACTATCACACAATAACAGCGGGAGACTTTAACATCCCACTGTCAACATTAGACAGATCAACGAGACAGAAAATTAAGAAGGATATTCAGGACTTGAACTCAACTCTGGACAAAGTGGACCTAATGGACAGCTACGGTACTCTCCACCCCAAATCAACAGAATACACATTCTTCTCAGCACCACATCACACTTATTCTAAAGTTGACCACATAATTGGAAGTAAAACACTCCTCAGCAAATGCAAAAGAACGGAAATCATAACAAGCAGTCTTTCAGACCACAGTGCAATCAAATTAGAACTCAGGATTAAGAAACTCACTCAAAATCACACAACTACATGGAAACTGAACAACCTGCTCCTGATTGACTACTGATAACGAAATTAAGCCAGAAATAAATAAGTTACTTGAAACCAATGAGAACAAAGACACAATGTGCCAGAAGCTCTGGGACACAGCTACAGCAGTGTTTAGAGGGAAATTTATAGCACCAGATGCCCACAGGAGAAAGTGGGAAAGATCTAAAATCGACAACGTAACATCACAATTAAAAGAACTAGAGAAGCAAGAGCAAACACATTCAAAAGCTAACAGAAGACAAGAAACAACTAAGATCAGAGCAGAACTGAAGGAGATAAAGACACGAAAAACCCTTCAAAATATAAAAATTAGCTGGGCGTGGTGGCATGTTCCTGTCGTCCCAGCTACTCAGGATGCTGAGGCAGGAGAATGGTTTGAACCAGGGAGGCGGAGGTTGCAGTGAGCTGAGATCGCACCACTGCACTCCAGACTTCCGACAAAGCAAGACTCCATGGCAAAAAAAAAAAAAAAGAAAAGAAAAAAAAAATTAATGAATCCAGGAGCCGGTTTTTTGAAAAGGTTAACAAAATAGACTGCTAGCCAGACTAATAAAAAAGAAAAGAGAGAAGCATCAAATAGACACAATAAAAAACGATAAAGCGGATATCACCTCTGATCCCACAGAAATACAAACTAACTACCATCAGAAAATACTATAAACACCTCTGTGCAAATAGACTAGAAAATCTAGAAGAAATGGATAAATTCCTGGACACATACACTCTCCCAAGACTAACCTAGGAAGAAGTTGAATCCCCGAATAGGGATTTAAAGATAAATATGTAACTTTAAATTCATGTATTAAAAGAGAAAGGCTGAAAAATCTTAAGCTGTTACCTTAAGGATTGTGAACCTCGAAAATTTCAGGCAGGTCTCAGTTAATTTAGAAAGTTCATTGGGCGGAGTTCAAAAGTCTCGGACCCCAGGCCGCCACTGCGCGCAGCCTCCTGCCCGCCATGGCCGCGCCTCGAACCCCACGCGCTCTGGCGGCCGCCGCGCCCGCGTCTGGCAAGATCAAGCTGACGCTCCTGGGGAAGGCGATCCTGGCAGGCGGCCTGGCGGGCGGCATCGAGATCTACATCACCTTCCCCACCCAGTATGTGAAGACGCAGGGCAGCTGGACTAGCGCTCGCACCCGCTGCGGTACCAGAGCATCCGGGACCGGTGTGGTCGAGTGTCTGCAACCATGGCGTCCTGGGCCTGTACCGCGGCCTCAGCTCCCTGCTCTACGGCTCCATCCCCAAGGTGGCCGCCAGGTTCGGAATGTTCTGGTTCCTCAGCAACCACATGCGGGTTTCCCAGGGACGCTGGACAGCACGCGCGGGCTGCTGTGCTGCCTGGGCGCTGGAGTGGCTGAGGCCGTGGTGATCATGTGCCCCATGAAGACCATCAATGTGAAGTTCAGCCGCCACACCTACCTAAACCCCCAGTACAGAGGATTCTTCCGCGGGTTAGGAAGATTGTGCGGTAACAAGGGCTGAAGGGGATGTATCAGGGCCTCACAGTCACGGTGCTGAAGCAGGGCTGGAATCAGGCCATCTGCTTCTTCGTCATGACATTCCCTGCACAGTTGGTACGGAGGGGACAACCCCAACAAGCCTATGAACGTGCTGATCACTGGGGTCTTCGGAGCCATGGTGTGCACAGCCAGCGTCTTTGGAAACACTCCTCTGGACGTGATTAAGACCCGCAGGTAGGGCCTGGAGGCGCACAAATACCGGAACTCGATGGACTGCCTCTGGCAGATCCTGAGAAAGGAGGAGCTCAAGGATTCTACAAGGGCATTGTCCCGCTCCGGGCCAGGTCAGCCTGGTTGTGGCCATAGTGTTTATCATCTATGATGAGGTGGTGAAGCTGCTCAACGAAGTGTGGAAGACGGACTAAGCCCAGTGGGGCCACAGGGGACCGCCCCAGGCACCTCCAGGGGCCCCACCACCCTTGTCTCACATGATTCCAGTGCAGTAGTGCCAAAAGGCTCCTTCCTACATCCCTCGAGCTCTGTGACCTGGTCTGTGCATTGTGGCCATCAAGTCCATGTGTCCCATAGTGCCGTGTCTCCCCTGTGGTCTGTGTGTAACACCACCACTGTATCCCAGTGTCTGGTCCAGCCATGCTTGGTATGCATCTGGCCTGTGAACCTGTGCCTACTTGTCCATGTGCTTACTGTGAGCCTGTGCCTGTGTTTCAGGTTCTGTGTCATGTGATCCGGTGCCCCGCCTCCTGGGGTGCCCTGTGGCCTGGGTCCCAGTCCGGTGCTTTTCACCCTCCACGGGCCTATCACTGCTGCCTCTGGGCCTGCCCCTGGCTTCTCCGCATTCCAGGGTCTGCTACACCCCCCGGCTCCCGCCTTTGGCCTTAACTGGCCCTTAGGCCCTCCCTCCACCCAGGACAGGGTGGCACCCACCACTCTCAGGACCACCGTGCCAAGGCAGAATTTTTTTTAAAAGATATTTTGCCAAGGTTGAGTACGCACACCCATGACACAGCCTCAGGAAGTCCTGACCACATGTGCCCAAGGTGGTCAGGGCAGTTTGGTTTCATATATTTTAGGGAGACATGAGACATCAGTCAACATATGTAAGATGAACAATGGTTCCGTCTGGAAAGGTGGGACAACTGGAAGCAGGGAGGGGGCTTCCAGGTCATAGGTAGATAAGAGACAAATGGTTGCATTCTTTTGAGTTTCTGATTAGCCTCTCTGAAGGAGGCAATCAGATACCCATTTATCTCAGTGAGCAGAGGGATGACTGAATAGAATGGGAGGCAGGTTTGCCTTGCCCTAAGCAGTTCACAGCTTGACTTTTCCCTTTAGGTTTGTGATTTTGGGGGCCCAAGATATTTTCCTTTCGCAGGATCAAGGGAAAAAAATAAATTCAAAGTAAAGGTAAGAAAATACAGATGAGGCCGGGCGCGGTGGCTCACGCCTGTAATCCCAGCACTTTGGGAGGCCGAGGCGGGCGGATCACAAGGTCAGGAGATCGAGACCACGGTGAAACCCCGTCTCTACTAAAAATACAAAAAATTAGCCGGGCGCGGTTGTGGGCGCCTGTAGTCCCAGCTACTCAAGAGGCTGAGGCAGGAGAATGGCGTGAACCCGGGAGGCGGAGCTTGCAGTGAGCCGAGATCGCGCCACTGCACTCCAGCCTGGGCGACAGAGCGAGACTCCGTCTCAAAAAAAAAAAAAAAAAAAGAAAATACAGATGAGAACACTGTTTCAGGAAAAACTGTCTCAAACTGTGTTTTTCCTTTACTTTCCCACCACAACAATCAACACAGAGGACCTTGTTTTAAAATTTTTATATTTTTTTACCCAAAACAAAAATAGTCAATAATACAGAAGACTTCTGTGCTCAAATGTGGGTTTTTCTGCTACATGCCAAGCAGTAGACACCAGCTGGGTGTTCTCCAATTCAGTTCCAACATGATCAACCTGGAGATGGTGTCAGAACCCACAGGGTGAGGGGGCTCCGTCCCCAAGACTGCCCCCCTTAAACCCCAAAATCAGAGTGGCGGGGAAACATTAGAGTCCTGCCTTGGGGCAAGTGAAAGGAAGACAGGAGAGAGATTCTGTTTACTGAGGCCTGCTGGTTGGGTCTAACACATCCAACATTATAACAACAAAAGATTGTAACAAGGTGTTCCTAGAACAGGTAATTTTTAAAAAAAGAAAAAAAACCCACAACAATGGATATGGGAATGATGAACCAGGAATTACAGATGGAAACTATATATCATAACACCACAAGCAGAAACCAATTAAAGAGAAAGCTGACGTACACAGGAGAAAATCAACAAACCCAAAAGTTGGTTCTGATAAACCCTAGTGTAGTGCCTGATGGGTTCATCTTACCTGCTGCCCAGAAAGCCCAACACACTGAGAACAGCAGGTTTTTTGCAGCAAAGAAAGAGTTTAATTAGGCCGGGCATGGTGGCTCACGCCTGTAATCCCAGCACTTTGGGAGGCCAAGGTGGGCGGATCACCTGAGGTCAGGAGTTTGAGACCAGCCAGGCCAACATGGTAAAACCCTGTCTTTACTAAAAATACAAAAACTAGCCAGGCATGGTGGCACATGCCTGTAGTCCCAGCTACATGGGAGGCTGAGGCAGGAGAATCTCTTGAATCCGGGAGGCAGAGGTTGTGGTGAGCTGAGATCACACCATTACACTCCAACCTGGGCAACAGAGCAAGACTCTGTCTTAAAAAAAAAAAAAAAAGAAAGAAAGAAAGAAAAGAGTTTAATTAATGCAGGGCTAGCCAAGCAGAAGATGGACTTTATTACTCAAATCAGCTTCCCAGATAACTCAGAGGCTAGGGTTTTTTTAGATAATTTGGTGGGCAGGGGGCTAGGGTATGAGTGCTGCTGATAGGTTAGAGATTACATTGTAGAAATGTAGAAACCAGTCCTTGTGTGCTGTGTCAGCCACTGCGTGGGGGCCACAAGAGTCATGAGCCACAGGTCCATGTGGAGTCAGTCAGTAGCCAGAGTGCAAAAGTCTGAAAACATCTCAAAAGACCCATCTTAGGTTCTACAATAGTGATGTTATCTATAGGAGCGATTGGAGAAGTCACAAATCTTGTGACCTCTGGCCACATGACTCCTGAGCAGTAAGGGATTATAGAAAAGCAATCTAGGGAACAATGGTTAGTTATCTTTACACCTACATTTTAGTAGAATTCAGTCTCCTCTCATAACCCTAATCTTGTGACTTTTCATTGGTCTTACAAAGCTGGTTTCAGTCCCAGAACAAAGAGGGGATGAGTTTTACGGAGGACTGTTATTATTTTTGCTTCAATGCTAAACTAAAAACTAAATTTCTCCCATTGTTAGCTTGGCCTATGCTGAGGAATAAGCAAGGCCAGCCTGCCTGTGAGTCTAGAAGCAGGATGAAGTCAACCATGATAGACTTCTCTCACTGTCATAATCTTTGCAAAGGCAGTTTCAGTTCAAAACCAGCCTGGGCAACGTAGTGAAACCCCATCTCTACAAAAATGTAAACATTAGCTGGGTGTGGTGGTGCATACCTGTCGTTTGTTTTAGCTACTTAGGAGGCTGAGGCAGAAGATAGCTTGAGCCCAGGAGTTTGAGGTTACAGTAACTTATGATCATGCAACTATACCCCAGCCTGGGTGACAGAGGGGGACCCTGTCTCTAAAAAAGTAAAAATAGACCAGGAGCAGTGGCTCACACCTGTAATCCCAACACTTTGGGGGGCTGAGGTGGGACGATTGCTTGAGCCTAGGAGTTTGAGACCATCCTGGGAAACACAGTGAGACCCCATCTCTACAAAAATAAGAATTAAAAAGTTAGCCAGGCCTTGATGGCATGTGCCTGTGGTTCCAGCCACTTGGGAGGCTGAGGTGAGAGGACTGCTTGAGTCCTGGAGGTTGAGGCTGCAGTGAGCTGTGATCATGCCATTGCACTCCAGCCTGGGTGACAGAGCAAGACTTTGTCCCAAAAAAAAAGTAAAAATTAAAAAAGAAAGGAAAACGTTGAAGAAACTAAACATCAACAAGAATACAGAGCACCTCAAACTTTCATATAATTGGTGGCGAGAATGTAACTGGGAATGAACACTGAAATATGTTTTGCCAGTATGTATTAAACCTGAACATGTATATACATATATATATATATATACTACATGATACAGCAATTCCACTTTGGGCTTTATATCCAACTGAAATGAATGCTTATGTTCACCAGAAGACATGTGTAAGACTGTTCCCAGCAGCTGTAATGATAATAGCTAAAAACTGGAAACAACCCCAATGACTATCAGTAATAGAACCTGTAAGTCAATTGTGCTATTCCCACTACTAAGCACTCAACAACAACAACAAAAAAGTAAATTGTGCTTAATCACACTATGGAATATAACACCACATAAAGAAGAATAAACTACTGACACGTGTAGCTATAATATATAAGTGAATCTTACAGATGTAATATTGAAAGAAGGCAGACATACAGTATGATTCAATTTAATAAAGCTCAAAAAGAAGACAAGCAACAAATCTATGATGACAGAAGTCAAAACAGTGGCTATCTTTGTGGCGGGTAATGACTAGGATGAGACATGAAGGGCTTTTCTGGTTATCTTGATCTCAGTGGTAATTAACCTGGGTGTGCTCACTTTGTAAACATTCATCAAGCAGGACTCTTAAGGTTTGTGTATTTGACGGGTGGATCTTACGCTTCAAAATGGAGTGAAGTTGCCATTTTTAAAAGAATGGTAAACTTGTTATAGATAAAATTTATCTCTATTTTTCTCAGAAAAAAAAATAATTACTTTCCACTGGGACAAATCAAACTGGGACAAATCAAACAGCTTCTAGTAACCAACAAAAACAGCCTATGTGGCAACTCTGATTTCAGCAGGTCAACAGAAATTGATTTTTTCTCTCACACTTGGAGAGTTTGGATCATGAGATTAAAGCAAGTCAGTCATAACATGGTAAGAATCTCACCTAATTTGTTAGTTGTGGCCGTTTTTCAGTCCACAATCTGAGTCAGAAGAAAATATCAAGTGACTATATAAGGAAAACGCCTGTGCTTCCAAGACAAGGATACCCTCTCTCACCACTCCTATTCAACATAGTATTGAAGTTCTGCAAGGACAATTAGGCAAGAGAAAGAAAGAAAGTGTATTCAAATAGGAAGAGAGGAAGGCAAACTGTCTCTGTTTGCAGATGACATGATTGTACATTTAGAAACTCCATTGTCTCAGCCCAAAATCTCCTTAAGCTGATAAGCAACTTCAGCAAAGTCTCAGGATACAAAATCAATGTGCAAAAATCACAAGCATTCTTGTACACCAATAATAGACAGAGAGCCAAATCATGAGTGAATTCTCATTCACAATTGCTACAAAGAGAATAAAATACCTAGGAATACAACTTACAAGGGATGTGAAGGATTTTTCAAGGAAAACTACAAACCACTGCTCAAGGAATTAAGAGAGGACACAAAAAAATGGAAAAACATTCCATTTTCATGGATAGGAAGAACCAATATCATGAAAATGGTCATACTGCCCAAAGTAATTCATAGATTCAGTGTTATCCCCATCAAGCTACCATTGACTTTCTTCACAGAATTAGAAAAAACTACTTTAAATTTCATATGGAACTAAAAAAGAGCCCATATAGCCAAGACAATCCTAAGCAAAAAGAACAAAGCTGGAGGCATCACGCTACCTGATTTCTAACTATACTGCAAGGCTATACTAACCAAAACAACATGGTACTGGTACCAAAACAGATATATAGACCAATAGAACAGAACAGAGACTTCAGAAATAACGTCACACATCTACAACCATTTGATCTTTGACAAACCTGACAAAAACTAGCAATAGGGGAAAGGATTCCCTATTTAATAAATGGTGTTGGGAAAACTGTCTAGCCATATGCAGGAAACTGAAACCGAATCCCTTCCTTACACCTTATACAAAAATTTACTCAAGATGGATTAAAGATTTAAATGTAAGACCTAAAATCATAAAAACCCTAGAAGGAAACACAGGAATGCCCATACCATTCAGGACATAGGCATGGGCAAAGACTTCATGACTAAAACACCAAAAGCAATGGCAACAAAAGCCAAAAATTGACAAATGGCATTTAATTAAACTAAAGAGCTTCTGCACAGCAAAAGAAACTATCATCAGAGTGAACAGGCAACCTACAGAATGGGAGAAAATTTTTGCAATCTATCTGTCTGACAAAAGGCTAATATCCAGAATCTGCAAGGAACTTAAACAAATTTACAAGAAAAAAACAAAGAACCCCATCAAAAAGTGGGTGAAAGATATGAACAGACACTTCTCAAAGAAGACATTTCTCCAGCCAACAAACATGAAAAAAGGCTCATCATCACTGGTCATTAGAGAAATGCAAATCAAAACCACAATTAGGTACCATTTCATGCCAGTTAGAATGGCAATCATTAAAAAGTCAGGAAACAACAGGTGCTGGAGAGGATGTGGAGAAATAGGAACACTTTCACTTTTACACTGTTGGTGGGAGTGTAAATTAGTTCGACCATTGTGGAAGACAGTGTGGTGATTCCTCAAGGATCTAGAACCAGAAATACCATTTGACCCAGCAATCCCATTACTAGGTATATACCCAAAGGATTATAAATCATTCTACTATAAAGACATATGCACATGTATGTTCATTGCAGCACTATTCACAATAGCAAAGACTTGGAACCAATCCAAATGCCCATCAGTGATAGACTGGATAAAGAAAATGTGGCACATATACACCATAGAATACTATGCAGGCATAAGAAAGGATGAGTTCATGTCCTTTGCAGGGACATGGATGAAGCTGAAAACCATCATTCTCAGCAAACTAACACAGGAACAGAAAACCACTCCTAAGTGGAAACTGAACAATGAGAACACATGGACATAGGGAGGGGAGCATCACTCACCGGGGCCTGTCGGGGGTGGGGGTTAGCAGAGGGATAGCATTAGGAGAAATACCTAATGTAGATGATGGGTTGATGGGTGCAGCAAACCACCATGGCATGTGTATACCTATGTAAGAAACATGCATGTTCTGCACATGTATCCCAGAACTTAAAGTATAATAACAAAAAAAAGATAAATAAAGTAGGAGCTACTACATGCTAATTTTAATATTGGTAATAAAAAGCCCATTGGTTTATTATTAAGTGGTCATTTAATAGTGTCAATAAATTCTAAAACTGGAAAAAAGAAAAAGAAAAAGAAAATGGCTGTGCTTCAATCAGGAGTAGGCCAAGGCAGACATCTGATACAGCATGACACAGCAGGTTTGGAGCACAGGCACACAATCCCATGCCCTATGTAATCATATTTATGTAGCCATTTAATGTAACCTGTTTGTACGAGCTTATATCTGCCTTTAAGCCACGGTTCCCTGTGACAAATATAACTGCACTACTGACTCTGTAGTAGAGGGGGAAAGAATAAAGTCATGTCCCAACTGCCTATGGTCCCTCAAGTGTTCTTTCAGCTACCTGCCGCCCATCCACCAGCTCCCTTCAGACCCCAGCCTGAGTTGGAACCTGATAATTGTCATAGTCGGCAGGATTCTGAGGAGAATGAGCCCTCAGCCCCTGATGATCCAGGGTAAGGAGTCGTGTGGCCCCAACATGTTATGGTACCCAGTGGCAGCAGTGCTGCTGGGATGGGCCCTGGTGGAAACATGGGGAGCAGTGGACAGGTCCTCTGTGAGCATGGAGAAGGTGCTGAAATACCTGGTAGCAGAGAGCACCAAGAAGGAGCACGCCTTTGCTGGCAGAATTGGATGGGCGCTTTTGACTGCGCTATGGGAAGTGTGCACTCGGCCCTGTAGGATACAACACAGGTCAGGGACCTCCAGGGGCAAGCAGAGTACCTGGAGTCCCAGATACACAGCTTGGAATGAGAATTAGGGGTTGTCGTTAGTGTGGGCTTGAGCCTATCATCCCAGTCGGAGACCCCCAACTCAGTCTGATACTGAGAAGGAAGACCCTCTATTATGGGCTCACCCAGTGGTCCATCAGGAAATAGAGCATGAACAGCCATTGGGATCCCAGGGGTGGGCTCACGGACCCCCTACCATGATGGAGCACATGTCATACACTGACTATACCCCAACTGAGTTGCAGGAATTAGGTAAACAGTGTTGGCAGCACTTAGGGGAACCGCTACCCACCTGGATGCTTTGCTTTTGGAATGAGGGAACCAAAGGTATCGTCTCCCCTGCCTCTGAAATGGAAAAGTTGGACTCCATTATGACCCATCCCTCCCTCCATCAGCAGTTGCAGGTGAGCAGGCAGTTATCACAGGGACAAGGTGAGCACACCCTAATTGAATGGCTGATGGTGGCCATACAAATGGTATGGAATGACACCAGAGAAATACCAGAAACTGTGAGTAAATGGCAGTCGTATACAGATTTGGTGCAAAGTAATTTGGGAGATGGGCATACAGCAGGCTATGTTCAATCTGAATACCCGAGGGCCAGATGATGAACGCTTTACCTCCCACATGAGGGACTTTGTATTGGGCTCTGCCCCGCCGAGTGCCTTCGGCTCCCTGACTGCTCTCCTCACTCCATATACATGAAGTGCCACATACATGAAGTGACTGCTGCTATGGCGGCCCTTGGGGAAGCAAAGGGCCATTAGTGGGACCTAGGAATTTACACCATGAAAAAAGGAACGGTATCCCTTCTGCGGGGGGCCACCTCACGGGACAAAAACGGGCCCCAGTGGATGACCCGCAAGTCACCAGATATGGATTGATTTGATTTTGGATAGGGTTGACCAAGAGAAAATTGATAGGCAACCCAATGAAGTGCCGTTAAATTTGTGGAGGCAACTGTCCCTAGAGCAGCAGTTCTGGAAAATGCCCAAGAGGTGGCAGGATGTTGCTGCTCAACTCAGTCCCCCTGGACACTCCAGCTCAAGCACTACTTGCAGACTGATGGAGGTACAGAACTTTTGTGTTTGATTAGGGAACTGGCAGAGGTACCTGGCTTGGGGGGGACACTGGACAACCAGTGGCCACATGTGGAATTGACAATCCACTGGTCCCCCACCAACATACAGCGGGTGCTGGTGCTGGTAGACACTGACACAGATTGTAGTCTTGTCTATGGGAACTTTGATACATTTCCAGTCAAGGTTGCATATATAGATGGCTATGGATGCCAGTCAGTGAAAGTGAAACCTGTATCTTTGCACCTTGGCATTGGCTGCTTGGCTCCCCACTTATAAACTATGATGTTTCTCCCATACCTGAATACATTTTGGAGGTGGATATTTTACATAGCTTGGCTTTACAAACCACGGCCAGAGAATTCAGACTCCGAGTATGTGTGGTTAAGCTGGTACTCCGCAGACATACTCATCACTAGCTCCATGTCCTGCCACAACCCTTATGGATTACTTCCACCTGTCAATACCACTTGCCAGGTGGGCATACAAAGATAACTGAGACTATTAAGAAGTTAGAAAAGGTGCAGATAGTGTGTAACACCATGGACCCTACAATTTTCCAGTATGGCCAGTCAAGAAGCCTGACGGAACTTGGCAGATGACGGTGGATTATTGAGAACTAAATAAAGTAACACCCCTTTTACATGCAGCTGTACCCTCTATCATGGATTTGATGGACCCCTTGATGATGATATTGGGAGAGTACCACTATGTGGTGGACTTGGTCAATACATTCTTCTCAAATGACATTGCTCCAGAGAGCCAGGAACAGTTTGCCTTGCCATGGGAAGGGCAACAATGGACTTTCACATGCTGCCGCAGGCCTATGTGCAGAGACCCATCATATGTCATGGTCTCCTTGCCACGGATTTAGCTGCCTGGAAATGTCCAAAGGGAATCCACCCATTCCATTATACTGATGATATTATGTTAACCTCTGATTCTCTTGCATGTTTAGAAGTGGCAGCACGCCTCTTACAACAACATTTGGCAGCATGCGGTTGGGCAGTCAACAAATCCTAGGTCCAAGGGCCTGGATTGTCTGCCAAATTCTTGATAGTTATCTGCTTGGGTAAAACAAAGGCCATACCAGAGGCCATCATTGATAAAATTCAGGCATATCCCCAGCCCACAACGATGAGGCAACTACAGACTTTTGTGGGCCTCTTGGGATATTGGTGGGCATTTATACCCCATTTGGCTCTGATGGTAAAACCATTGTATCAGTTGACAAAAATGGGAACTACTTGGGATTGGGACAATGAGGCTGAGATGGCTTTTCTGGCAGCCAAGTGGGCCATACAGCAAGCATAGGCCCTACAAGTAATTGACCAGGGGTGCCCATTTGAACTTGATGTGAATGTGACCACAGATGCTTTTGGCGGGGCCTATGGCAGCACACAGAGGGCTTTAGAACACTGGCAGGCTTTTTGTCCCAAGTTTGGAAGGGAGCTGAGCTCTGGTATTCATTGATAGGGAAGCAGTTAATAGCTGCATATGCCACCCTTCAGGCTTGTGAGAGTGTGACAGGACAAGCAACACTAGTCATGCCTGTAGATGACTTACCCAATAGTGGGGTGGGTACCTTTATGGGTAATGACCCTCCAGACTGGGACGGCACAGACATCTACCTTAGCAAAGTGGGGCACCTAGTCAGAACAGCAGAGTACCCTGAGTACAAGCCCCTTAGCAGCAGAATTACAAGAAGTCTTGGGACCTGTAGTGCTGATGCAAGATAAGGCCATGGGTCAGCCTGAGGCACCCTTAAACCCTGAGCCACCACCATTTAAAGAGGGGCACCTCCTCCATTCCCAATGGAGCATGGTATACAGATGGGTCCAGCCAGGGTGTTATTGCTGCCTGGACCGCTGTTGCAGTCCAGCCTAGTACTGATACCATATGGTTTGATACCAGGGGTGGAAAAAGTAGTCAATGAGCTGAACTCAGGGCAGTATGGATGGTGATCACCAAGGAGGAGACACGTATGATAATCTGCCCCAGTAGCTGGGCCGTTTACTGAGGCCCGACCTTGTGGTTAACTACCTGGAAGGCACACAATTGGCTAGTTGCTCACTGGCCCATTTGGCGCCAGGCCATGTGGCAAGTCCTATGGAAAGAAGGATGACCTTCTCTGACCAGGCATGGGGACCAACAGTAACCTGTGGTTGCCTGCCCTAATGCCCCTAAAGGCAGGGGAACAAAAAACCTGGCTTTGAACATGGACCCTCCAAGCCCCCATTGCCAACAGTTGGCCATCGTAGCCCTCTGGGGGGAGGACCTACAGTATGATTTACATGCCACTCCTTGGGTATTCAATACATGGCTTCCACGATTGACTGCTCGTAGGGGAGTGCTCAGGGAAGGAACCCCCCCCCAACTACCTTGTATTGTCTATGTGGCCTATTGTGGGCCCCCCAGTGACTTTGGCACGAATACAGGACCCAAAGAAACCATGGGGAACTGAGAAGCTGTGGTACCATTGCCCAGGGCAGAAGCCCTTGGTGGCTACATTGTTATCCAGAGATAAAAGGTTGGCTTGTATTTTGCCTGAGAAGAGTGATTTACCTGTGAGTGCCTGTTTTGTCGTTTTGACCATAAGTTGACATGCTCTAACAGCATTGTGGAATGGGCTATGCTGAGGTGACCAATGTGTCCAACTGTTGGATCTGCACCGCCCTTCCAGTAGCAGCTGCTGATGACTTGCCCTGGCACATACATCCAGCTTCTGTGGAAAACCGGATGTGGTTAGAGACTTGGAGTCCCATGGCCAACGTTTGGAACATGACACGGCAAGCTTTGGATAGGGAGTGCCGCAAACCCATGGCATGCCCACCCCCTGGCTGACCCATAGCATTTATGATGGATAGGGCTGGTTAGTGGGGGGTTAGCCCCCAACACAGGTACCATGATGTATAGAGCAGCATTGGGGTAATGCCACCATGGGGTGGTTACCCGCCATAGCCTGCACAAATATAACGTATGTCACCACACCAAAGGTGTGGTGGAATAGGCAGCTTCATCAAGGCCAGGCCCCAGTAGACTTTGTGCCCCCCTGGGAGTTTACAGGTCTATGGAGACACGGGATGGTTTTTTGCCAGTGAACTGTACTGGCTGCTGTACCTGGGAGTGGACTTATGTGCCTGCCGCTAGTATTCCCACATTGCCTAGACACCCACATAACTGAGAGGAGCTACGTTCCTGGTTTTTGCGAGTGCAAAACCAGATGGCTCTACCCCTTAGCATTAGCCATCCCTGGAGCAGGTGTCATAACTGTAGAAATACAAGTTGCAGCCCTTGCTGAGCACACTGCTCAAGCCTTGAATTACACCCAAGTTGTCCTCCTCCTGTTGACAGATGAGGTTGATCAAACCAGGAAGGTAGTACTGCAGAACCAGATGGCCCTAGACATATTAACTGCTCCCCAAGGTGGCACCTGTGCTCTTTTGGGAACACAATGTTGTACTTTCATCCCTGACATCTTTTGGGAATACAATGTTGTACTTTTATCCCTGACAATCAACAAAATGTAACAGCAGCTTTGCAAGGAGTTTCCCAGGAAATCAAGGCAGTTGAAAGTCTTACCGATGACCCCCTACAAACATGGTGCGCATCTCTGGGCTCTGGCCTATGCTGGACTCTAATAATTATGGGCAGCATAGCGAGAATGTTAATAGTGAGCTGTTGCTCCCTGTATTGCTGCTGTGGCCTCTGGGTCCAGGGCTCCGCCCTGTGGGCACATCTCCCCACTAAGAGGACTCCCTTGGCCTAGGGGGTGGAGTATAAAGAAAATGGCTATGCTTCAGTCAGGAGTAGACCAAGGCAGACATCCAGTGCAGTATGACACAGCGGGTTTGGAGTGCAGGCACAAAATCTTGTGCACTACGTAATCACATTTACGTAGTAATTTAATGTAACCTGTGTATGTGAGCCCATGTCTGGCCTTAAGCCACTGTTGTCTGTGAGGAATATAATGGCACTGCTGACTCTGTAGGAGAGGGGGAGAGAATAAAGCCATGTCCCAACTGCCTATGGCTCCTCGAGTGTTCTTTCAGCTACCCACCACTCGTCCACCAGCTCCCCTCAGACCTCAGCTCAGGTTGGAACCTGACAAACTACAAAAGTCTTGTTTGCTGCCAAGAAGATGTCAGAGTTGAGAAGGCATTATTTGGAAATGGAAGGGGAAAGAACGTCTGTATTAGTTCATTTGCATTGTTATAAAGGAATACCTGAGGTTGGGCAATTTATTTTAAAAAAGAGGTTTCACTGGCTCACAGTTCTGCAGGCTCTACAGGAAGTGTGATGCCAGCATCTGCTCTAGGCAAGGGCTGCAGGAAACTTACAGTCATGGTGGAAGGTGAAGGGGGACAGGTATATCACATGGCAAGAACAGAAGTGAGAGAGAGAAGGGAGATGTTCCAGACTCTTTTAAACAACCAGATCTCACGTGACCTGAGCGAGAACTCACTTATCACCAAGGGGATGGTGTTAAACCATTCATGAGGTATTTGCCCTCCTGATCCAATCACCTCCCACCAAGTCCCACCTCCAACATTGGGGATTACATTTCAACATGAGATTTGGAGGAGACAAACATTCAAACCCTATCAATATGCTTTCTTTCCATTAATATCATTTCTTGTGTTTGGGATTTGCAGAATAGCAGTATCTCTAAAATGAATCTGCAGTTTTCTTAACTCAAATTCTAAACAGCTTACAATGGTAGCTTTGTTAATGACTACATTGCAAAGCAACTCTCAATAAAGTTGTACCACTGTGAACTTCCTATGGGTGTCACTCATTCAACAAAGCATTTATGGAACCAGTCAGGCACTGTGTGTAAGGGTTGAGGGATGCAAAATCAAACTGCTTCTTTCCTCAAATATCTCATGGTCCACTAAGAGGGCCTGAGCCATCATTGCTGCTTTCAGTCTTCAGCAATAACAAGGAGGGAAGGAAGCAAGGAAAGTGGGAGAAGACAGGAAAAGCTATTCTAGGTGTGGTGGGTGAGGCTACCACATGTTTAGCTCACACTGTTTTTAGTACCTTTAGTAATAGGCTTGGAAAAAGCAATTTAAATAAAAATGAGTTTAGGAGGATTTTTATGTAGGTTTCAGTTCTCAGAATAACCAAGTATGTGAGTTTTGCATGTTGTTCATGCAAGATTCGGGGGGCAGGAACAAGGTGGTTGGAGCTTGAGCTTCAGGCTAGTAAATTGCTTACTTTAGGCCCCAAAATTAGGTAGGTTTGAAGAAATTAAGGAGGTGTAAAGAGACAGAGTATGGGAAAACACATTCTGTGGAGTCAGGCTGGCTGCCTTTGCATCTTGGGCAGTCACTTAACCTCTTTAAACCCTGGCTTCCTCAACTGTACTTTATGAATCTAATTCCCATATTGCAGTATTATTTAAGGATTAGAAAGTGTGTAACCTACACATAATAGACATGAAATATATGGCAGTTGAAAAAATTGATATTTAACAGGAATCTCTAAAGATTCTCTGGAAGTAGCCAAAGAGTATGGTTGTCTTTGCAGTGCATTCACGTAAAGGCACACAGAGCAGTCTGTGTCCAATCTGTCACATGGTGTGAGGTGTAAACCAGTCCGATGACAGCCAGGCTCTACACACTTTAAGTTTTAATTTGTATAGATATATGATAGTTTTATATGCATATGGGGTAACTACATGCTTATTAATCCAAGGGCTTGCTCTGTCTTTTGCTGAGAGCAAATCAGTCGCCGCCTGGTATGGGGGCATGGTCTTTATCCAGTAGGCTCCAAGGGCCCAGCCTGAATCTGCTGATCTACTTCAGGCTGTAGGGACAAGTAGTAAACCTAGTTCCAAAATTCTTCTGTGTAGCAGGAGGTGGGGTACAGGCATTTTTGTCTCCTCTCAAGTCATGTAGTCAGACACTAGAACCATTCAGGGAACAGAGAGGCTAGGGCAGTTTTATGGCAACAAAGGGCTGTTTGTTAAAGGCCTGATTGGTCTTTGTTTGTTTTACTAGATGTCAACACAACAGTTCTCTGTATTTTTCTTGGAATAAACTGGCTTTTGTAACAGACACAAGGAAATGCGCCCTTGAACAACTGAGGCTTTCTAAATATTAGTGACTTTAACTTGATTAAGTATTTCCATTTCCTATTTCTATGACTTTGTGAGGCTCATGTTCCCAGAAATGCTTTTTTTTTTTTTTTTTTTTTTTTAATCATGACTCTTTAAATTGGTTATGTTTTAGGTCATTCTGTTCTTATGATCTGAGTAAGTGCTAAAAGCCTTTAAGATACTTTTAAAGAATCTTTAAATAGAAATGTTTTCAGATTTCCAGTACAACAAATGAGTCTTAAAGTAACTGCAGATTCAGATATCCTCACAGATTCTTAGCATAAGGTTTTGTCAGCATTTCCTTCCTCAAGTTGTGTCAACTCACTGACCTCTTGCCTTCTTGGGTTACTGCCATCTTTTTGTATAGTCTCAGCTATAAAAATATGCTAGCCCTTGCAACATTTCCCTCCTAAGAAGAATGAAAATTAACCATGTGGGATTCCCCTCTCTCTGATTACTCTAAATGAGGCCAGCAAGTCACTTTTACCTCAAAGTCCTCAGACACCAAATCAGAGGGATGGTGTACCCTGACTTCCCTTGAGGTTCTAGCACAAGTGTGTAATTAACCTTGGAGCTTTGATGTTCTTCGTTACATCTCATTTTTGCATCAGTCATTTTCTCCTAGCCACTTAAAAAGTGTCTTTTGTTACTTTTATGCTATTTATATAGAAATGTCAACGTGAGATATAACTGGGCCTAAAATCTGGTAAGAAGGTACATATTTTCAACATGTCTTGTAACATTTACTGAGCACTAGCAGCTTGGATTTGCTTAGTTTTCATTTTTTAAGTTTTGATATTTTTTGTATTTGTTTTCATTGACACATTTCAATTCTAAAACATTATTTTAAAAGACTTCTCAGATCTCAGCTTACAGTATGTGTCATGGGTTTTGAAGTCACAGATCAGAAAAACCTTCATGAAATTAACAATTATTCTAATAAAAATTGTATGACTGTGGCAGTGGTTGCTATTTTGCCTTTAAATATATTCTCCCTCTTAGCAATAGTACAAAATAGAAGTGAAAAAAAAAAACTATTCTCCTTCTATAATCATTCATTTAGCTGTTTTAGTTGGTGCATGGTCATGCAAATACTTGTTTTAGTCTTTAGGTTTTTTTTAAAATAGCCATATGACAAAGTTCTGGCCAATGGAATGTGAAAAGAAGTGTAAGAAGTGTGCACAATTTCTGAGTTATCTCTTCTTCTGTCCCCACTCACCTGAATCCTGCTGCTTGGAATGTGGTTATGCTGCTCAGCCATACTGGATTGTGCACCTGAGAGTAATACCATAAGGACTGTGGGACACCAAGACACCTAGACCTGAAAGTGGACACCTAACAATCTTGTGGGGCAGAGTAGCCACACATACCAAGTCACACTTGCATGTGTGAGGGAAAAGAAACTATTTTGTTTGAATCAGTGTAAGTTTACTGTTATACACAACCAAAACCAATCCTCATACAGAGACTGAATATTTCCCTTATGAGAAGTCAATGTTTTCAATAGTAAAATATTGTCTCTGCCAGGTGCGGTGGCTCATGCCTGTAATCCTAGCACTTTGGGAGGCCATGGTGGGAGGATTGCTTGAGCTCAGGAGTTCGAGACCAGCCTGGGCAATATAGTGAGACCTCCTCTCTACAAAAAGTCAAAAAATTAGCTAGGTGTAGTGGCATGTGCCTGTAGTCCCAGCTACTTGGGGGCTGAGGTGGGAGAATTGCTTCAGCCTAGAAGTTCAAGGCTGCAGTGAGCCATGATCTTGCCACAGAACTCTGGTCTGGGTTACAGAGCCAGACCTTGTCTCAAAAAAAAAAAAAAAGAGAAGAAAAAAGTAGTCTCTAAGACATTAAATAGGGCTGGGTAAGTAGTTTATTCTGTTAAAACATTTTTTAAAAAATTGACATTTTGGGCTGGATGATATGAAGAAAAAATATTTTAAAAAGGGCTCAAAGTACATTAGAAAGTATTCTGCTTAGAAAATATCTCTGGGCATCTAAACTGTTGCCCTAAGTATACTTATGTGTGGGGTTGGCTGTTTTAAAAAACGTGTTCTGTCACACCAAACTACAGTATTACTCAAGTTGTCCCAGGACCAAGAACTCCTGCTTGTTGTGAGGACATGTGGAGTCAGGGGTTCAAAGTTCCGCTTTGAAAACCGCTCATGGGATCTCCACAAGCACTGGGCTTTGGTCAGCTATGTAAAAAGGCAGAATGGGCAATGTCAACAATTAAGCAATACAAACAATAGCAAACACTTAAATGTGCTTATTATATGCACTTTACATATACTGATCCTATCTATTATAACCCTATGAGGTAGGGTCTATAATTACACCCATTTTACAGATGAAAAAACAGGCAGAGGGAAATTCTGTAACTTTTTCAAAGTTCTCCAGGTAGTAAAGGAGCAGAGCCAGGATTTGAACACAGGCAATTTGGATCCAGAATCTAGGCTCTTAACTACAAACTGTTCTGCATCCCAGTGAGAATAACAGTAATTACATATCATATCTTTATCATGTTCTGAGTGTATCTTTTAAATTCATTAAATAAAAGCCAGGCACAGTGGCACAGGCCTGTAATCCCAGCACTTTGGGAGATTGAGGCGGGCGGATCACTTGAGGTCAGGAGTTCAAGACCAGGCTGGCCAACATGGCGAAACCTCATCTCTACTAAAAATACAAAAATTAGCCAGATGTGGTGGCACACACCTATAATGCCAGCTACTCAGGAGGCTGAGGCACAAGAATCACTTTAACCCGGGAGGCGGAGGTTGCAGTGAGTGGAGATTGCGCTACTGCACTCCAGCCTGGGCAACAGAGTGAGACCCTGTCTCAAAAAATAATAAATAAAAATTTAAAAAATTCATTATATACAACAGTCTTATGAGGTGGGTACTATTATAATTTTACAGATGAAGAAACTGAGACAAAGGGAGAGTATGTAACTTGCTCAAACTGGGGTTGAAACCCACAGCATGGCAGAGTTGACACCATTACTGCTATGCTGTACTGTCTCATCAAGCAGCAGCTGCTTCCCTCAGTAATGGGGATGCTCTCCAAGGAAGGGATTTCTGCAAATTGTCCTCTGTATATTTCCATATTCCAGGCTCTTCATTTGCCTTTCTTCCATCTCCTAACCCATAACATCTCCAGTCCTAACCACTCAGCATCTTCCCTTTCTCTGATTTTGCAACCTATCTGATTGTCTCTCACCTAGCTATCTCCTCTAGCTCACTACAACTTTCAGCGGCTAAGTTTTGCTCATGTTAGAGGACTATTATAATAGTCTCCCTATAGTTCCTTCTTAATACAGCCAGAGTGAGGCTTTTAGCAATAAAAGTTTTTAAAGAATCCTGTGGTCAACATTTTCAGTGGCTTCCCCGCTCAGAAAGAAATCCAAGCCTTAGCATGGCCTAGCCTTGTCCCACTGCCTCCCCTGACCTCAGCTCCAACCCACTCATTTTGTTCAATCCTTGCTGGTGGCAGTGCCGTTTCTGACTAGGGAAGCAGGGCCTTTGCTCTGCTCTCTGCCCACGTATGTGGGGAGGAGAGCCACTCTCCACATCTTACCATCCTGCTTCCTTACTTAGTATCTCTGTTCAAAGATGACTTCAGGGTCTTCTTTGACCCTATCCAAAACAGCATTATACTCTGCACACATCACTCTCTCTACTATTTTTTTCTCACAACACTCATCATCATTTGTCATAAAACATTTGTTAATTGCCTACTCTCACAAGAAAGTAAGCTCAATGAAAGCAGAACCTATGTTTTGTTTATTGATTCTTGCACCCAGAACTACTGGCACATTGAAAGTACTCAGTGTGTCGAATGGATGAACAAAGAAGTCAGTCTGCTTTCTAAAAATCTTCCTTGGCCAGTCTTTTGCTTAGTATCTCTTTTAGTTCATAGCTTTTTGATATCTCTGCATTTTCTCAATGCCATGTGGTCTGCCTTCTGTCCCTGCCAATTCCCAGGTGTATCTAGGGGTAAGGTTCAAGTTCCTAATTGCTGGATCCAATGGACAGGTTTTGGTCTTTATTTTACTTGTGTTGGCCATTCCCTCCTTCTTCAGTTATATCCTTGACATAATTATCTTTCCTGGTTCTCCTCCTCCTCCAGCTTTGATTGTTCTTTCCTGGCCTTCACCCCTAATAAGGGTGTGTGTGTTCCCTGGGACTCATCCTTGGCCCTTTCTTACTCTGGCACACAGTGGTTCCTTTGGTAATCTCAACTGCTGTGATAGGTATTCTTGTGTGTGGTCTTTTAATACTTCTGGACTTCTTTAGATGTCTAGAAGTGGAGTTACTGGGCAAAGGAGACAAACATTTTTATGATTTTCTGAAAGGGCTGCCCAATTTACAGTGCTCCTAAAAATGATCAGTTGCTCGCTTTCCATCCCAAGAATGACAGACTTCGAATAGGCAAATAGGTAAAAACAAAGGAGCAGAGAATTCCAGAGTTCCAATTAAAAGGCAGGGAAGAGACAAAGTTAGCCTGAGCAGAGGCTTCAAGAGCAGAGAAAGGCTGCAATGGTTGTAGGCCTTGAATATTTGATCAGTAGTGAGCCACCCAAACACGCTGAAGGATTCCAGCTGTTAAAGCACAGGATTCGAGGGGAGGGGCTGGAGCCAACTGGAAACATGAACACCCACCACATGATGGATCACTCCTGCCCTTCTCAGGAAGCTACATTTGGGCAGAAAATTATCAAGAATGAGAACTTTGTGAATCATGTATGCTAAGTCTTGCGATCAATAAACTGCCTGGTAAATGAAACTAAAAATGCCTGATGGGTCCTGTAGTTTCCCATAACACAAGACAAGAGGCCTGGGAAGTCCTGCTTACTTCCCAAGTTTCCTGTAAGACAGTAAAATAAACATTGATGAATGGAAAGCACCCTTCTCTATTGGGTGACTGATAAATAATATTGTTCTCCTAAGCCCATTGGACCAGTATTCCTCCTGTCTGCATCAAAGACCAGCCTTCCCCCAAAAAGAAAACCCATCTTTTTCCCTTGGGTTGGCCTGAGTATCAGCAGAGCCAGCTATCAGGTAGTGTAGACGGGGCTCTAATCTGGGATGATAGCAATAAAAATCTGTACTGAATGTCTATTTGTGACCTGTGAGACCAAGGCTCTTTTGTGCTGCAGGTTTGGTCTCAAGGGGTGATACATCCCATTAATCTGACCTCCTACCCTTAGGTATGAATTCTTGTTTTTAAACTTATGTCTCAATTCAAGTTCCCAAGCCAAATTCCCATCCCCAGATTATTTCCCTGGGTAGATTTTCTCAAAGGGAATTATTGGATTAAGGGTATGAACTCTCCAGGTTTCTTAACTATGGCCAATTTCCATCCAAAACAGCTGTACTGGCTTACACTCACCTTAGCCTTAGATAAGCAATCAAACTTTGTGTACTCTTGCCTGTACTGGTACATACACACATGCTACTTGATAAACACAATGGCACTATATACTCCATTGCACACAGCAGTGCTAAAGACCAACAACTAGACCAACAGCCAGACCACAGTAGTTCTGGATGTCAACTTAAGCAGAGTTGATAAAGATTATATACTAAGTGACTTAATCTCTCTGAGCCTCAGTGTCCTAATCTATGAAATAGGTATAACAAAAGTGCTTCTTTCATAGACTCAGTTAAGTGAACGAGTATATATAAAAGCTCTCAGAACAGCCTTACACCTACAAAACACTTTTTTCTTTTTGAGACAGAGCCTCACATTGTCACCCAGGCTGGAGTGCAATGGTGCAATCTTGGCTCACTGTAACCTCTGCCTCCCAGGTTCAAGTGATTCTCCTGCTTCCAGCCTCCTGAATAGTTGAGATTACAGGCATGCGCCACCACGTCCAGCTCATTTTTGTATATTTTCAGTAGAGACAGGGTTTCACCATGTTGGCCAGGCTGGTCTCAAACTCCTGGTCTCAAGTGATCCACCTGCCTCGGCCTCCCAAAGTGCTGTGATTACACCCGTGAGCCACTGTGCCTGGATTCATTTGAATTCTTTAGTTACTACTAAAGATGATTTTTTTTTTCCATTGATCATTAGTATTTCTTCTTTGGTGAACTATTTTTATCATATTCTTTCCTTTTTCCTATTTGGCTATACCTATTTTTTATTAGTATGTATTCTATGTGTGTATGTATTTATATACATACACCCACACACACTTTGGGAGGCCCACTTTGGCCTCCCAAAGTGTCGGGATTACAGATACGAGCCACTGTACTCACCTAAAATTAGCTTAAATATATATATATATTATATATATGTGTGTATATGTGTGCGTGTATATATATATCTTAATCTACAGAGAGATGAGGTCTCACTATGTTGCCCAGGCTAGTCTTTAACTCCTGGGCTCAAGTGATCCTCTTGCCTCGGCCTCCCAAACTGCTGGGATTACAGATGTGAACCACCTCTGAAATATGTATATTCTTGGCTGAGTGTGGTGGTTCACGCCTGTAATCCCAGCACTTTGAGAGGCGGAGGACAGCAGATCACTTGCCCCTTCTCTAAGTAGGTATTTGGTGCTGGTAAAATTGGCTTATTAAATAGTCCATCTTTTCTTGACTCTTTTGAAATGCTACTCTACCACATATTTAAACACTTGTCAGTTATTAGGCTTACTGTCTTATTCTCTTTGTGTCTTCTGGGCCAGTATCAAATCAGTTTAATTTACTGTAACTTTGTAAGTCTAAGTGAACTCCCATGTTTTCATTTCTATTTTTGGTCCACACAAAATGTAAATTCTGGCCACGATGAATTTTAAGTTCTGCACATCAGTACAGTTGTAAAATATTAGCTCCTGATGACAATTACTATAAACACCAAGCAAATGAGCACAGCTATCCCTGCACTTACCTTAGAAGAACGCTTGCTAGGCTTCTTGGGATCTCCCACTGAATCCTCCCCTTCTACTTCAGTGTCTCTGTCTTCTTCTGGCCCTTGAAGCTTCCCTTCAATATGTAATTAAAAGGAAGTGAAGTTCATTTCAGTTTCTACCTTGATATGGTTTGGATGTTTGGATCCCTCATGGTTTAGCACTATCCCCTTGCTCAGTTACTTCAAGTGAGATTTGATTGTTTTCAAGTCTCCCGCCTCACTCCCTTGCTTCTTCTCTCAGGCCTGCTCTCTTGTCTTTGGCTACGAGTAAAAGCTCCTTGAGGCTTCACCAGAAGCCAGTGCCATGCAGCCTGCCATGAGCCAATTAAACCTCTTTTCTTTGTAAATTACCTAACCTCAGGTATTTATAGCAACGCCAAGAACAGACTAACACTACTACCCTTCTTAGGACAAAATTGACCAGATACGCAGATTTCATATTTTGTGGCTTACACAGCCACTAAGCTAGCTGGCAGTGACAGTGTGGTGTGCTTAATGCTTCCATGTAGTGTTCTTAAAAGTTAAAGAAACCCGACTCCCTAGACAGCCTGAGTGGGGGGCAGTGGGGGGCTACTTGGTATTTCCTTCCCTACGGTCTCAGTCAGAGGCACGGTAACTCAGTACTTGTTTATCCAGAGCACAGGACAGCTGCCAAGGGACTAAGGCTCAAGAAAGACAGGCAGGGTACCTAACTGGGGAAAGCTCCAACAGAGCAAGGTTTAGCTCTCAAGGTCAATCACACACAATTTTTATTTCAAAACCAACTTTAGGCTGGGTGTGGTGGCTCACGCCTGTAATCCCAGCCCTTTGGAGGTGGAGGCGGGATCACTCAAGGTCAGGAGTTCGAGACCAGCCTGGCCAACGCAGTGAAATCCCATCTCTATTAAAATACAAAAATTAGCCAGGCATGGTGGCAGACGCCTGAGGCAGGAGAATTGCTTGAACCCCGGAGATGGAGGTTGCAGTGAGCTGAGATCACGCCACTGCACTACAGCCTGGGCAACAGAGCCAGACTCCATCTCAAAACAAAAACAATTTTTTTTGTTGTTTTTTTTTAAAGCACGGTCTCACCTCACTCTGTTGCCCAGGCTGGAGTGCAGTGGCGTGACCTCTGCTCACTGCACCATCAACCATTCTGGGTTCAAGTGATCCTCCCATCTCAGCGTTCTGAGTGGCTGGGACTTAAATTTTTTTTCAATGTTGTAGAGACGGGGTTTCACCATGTTGGCCAGGCTGGTCTCAAGCTCCTGGGCCCGAGTGATCCGCCCACTTTGGCCTCCCAAAGTGTTGGGATTACAGACATGAGCCACTGCACTGGCCTAAAATTATCTTTTGTATTAGATAAAAAGGTATTTTGAACCAGAGCTTATCAGAAAACAAAACTTTTTCTAACCTCACCTTTCTCTCCTAGTTGTCTGCCTAAAATCAGTTTAATCTTTGCTTCAAGTTACATCTGCCCCAGAACAAATACCATAGAAAGAACTTTCATTAACTTTAACAATGTGGTTTCATACAACTACATCTACATACTACATCAACAACAAATGGGACACAGTGAGTGCTTATGCTAAAATTAGACTAGGAATACAAGCTAGGAACACAGAAAACCTTTTGGATTGGCGATACTTCAAACAGGACTTTACTTCTTAGTAACAGCAAGAAATGAGCTTAATGTTTTCAGTGAGAGACTGCATGGATGATAATGCAGGATTTCTTTTCTGAAACTTTAGACAGCAGAATTCCAGATGGGCTAGTCACACCCATGAATGGCAGCAAGTGTGGCAGAACAAAGATCTAAGCTGACTGCAGAGGCCACTGATGAAAGCTGTGAAGTATCTTTCCTGGAAGGCAAGAATAAATTCATTTGGCTTAGTACTGTGGTGTCTCCATACACTGTGACCTGGTCACTGCTAGCACACAAGAGCCACACTCACTCTGAAGAGATATTTTTTTTCTCCATGGAATTTTGTAGAATAAGCAAACAGAGTTTGGAAGCGTGTCTGAGTTATGATAAACGAGAAGAATCTTGAAATTATTTTTAGTTCAAGAAAAACATCCCATAAAGGCCTATTTCCCATAAGTCACATTTTGTTGGCTTCTGGAAAAGCAGAAGACTCCTAGGCTAACATAAGGAAGTCCTCTTTCGAAATATGTATTCTCATAGTCACTGGTTAAGAAAGGGATACCTTTTTAAAAATGCTGAATGCTGACAGATGTTAAATCAAAGGCAAATAATTTTGAAAACGATTTGGGACAGGTATAGTTGTCCTCTGCTTACAGTCTTCTCTCTTATTTCAGCCAATACTTACTTGCTAACTGGATTTATTTCAGCCAATACCTACTTGCTAACTGGATAGTAAAATGATGTGAGCATGTATGAGTTTACAGCCTGATGTAGTTATGTAATCAACAGCTGATTTACTTCACTCATATTTTGGTTAAAGATGCTCTTGTCGCATGTTTGCATTCTTCCTTGTCAACGATGTCTGGGCATCAGAGGAGGAGGCAGGAAATGTGCTTCACTAAAGACCACTGGGAATAAAGAGTGACCATCAGTCTAGATTGCAGAGGGAAAAAATCTCCATGTCAGTTTATATATTTAAATTATGTGACAGCAGGTCACAGAGAGAACAACGGACCATGAAATCAAAGATTTGATTTTCATCTGTTAACTTACTGATCTGGGCAAGTTCCTTTTTTTTTTAAAACAGGGTCTCACTCTGTCATCCAGGCTGGAGTGTGCAGTGGTGTGATCCCAGCTCACTGCAGCCTCAACCTCCTGGACTTGGGTGATCCTACCACTTCAGTCTCCCAAGTAGCTGGGACTATAGGCATACACCTGGCTAAGTTTTGTATTTTTGGTACAGACAGCGTTTCACCATGTTGCCCAGGCTGGTCTTGAACTCCTGGGCTCAAGTGATCATGCACCTCAGCCTCCCAAATTACTGGAA
The DNA here is from genome assembly GCF_049350105.2 of Macaca mulatta. NCBI lineage: Eukaryota > Metazoa > Chordata > Mammalia > Primates > Cercopithecidae > Macaca > Macaca mulatta. The sequence goes on from NC_133419.1 coordinate 86,556,565, forward strand.
TAACGGGTGTGAGCCACTGCACCCAGCTCCTTTTCTGATTTCTGCATATAGAATGGGTAAAATGTGGATAATACTTATCAAACACAGCCCAAAAGTTGTTTAAACAACAAAATAAAAATGGCTATGAAGCACGTCACATACTGAAACATACTTAAAAAAAAATAAGGCAATATGAAAGAAACAAGCCACAGACCTTAAATATAAACACCTCCTCAAACATCAGAAGAGACAAAAATTTGTAAAGGAGAATAACTTATAAAAGTACAATTTCCCAGTTTATATGAAAATGGTTTAATAATAGTGAAACTTAGAAGCTGATAAAATTTATTGGCTATGACTACATTTTTTCTCCAATCACAGCAAATATTATGCAGACACTTATCAATGCAAAGCTTTTAATCCTTTATCATGTACTCTGAACCCTATGCACTACTAAATAGGCAACATGATACAATCAAAGGTTTCTTTGGCAGATGTAATTGTATGTACCGAAACGTTACACTTAACTGCATATTATCCCTTAAACTTACCTGACTAAAGGCATCTGATCAAAAGACAGAAAGTGAACAATTTTAATAAGTAGTTGCGTTTATCAGTAAGAGTCTACAAGGTAACAAAAAGTGTAAAGAGACATCTTTTTGAAAATTTATATAAAACCTTCCATGTTACTAAACCAACAAATATAATCACCTGGGTATACTTTTATTAGGGAAAAATGATGATATTGATGATAATAAAAAGAGAAAGGGAAAATGAAAATGCATCTCAGACCAGAATACCATAACAAAAGTTTTGTGGAAGCTGCATTTTATTTGAAAATCCACCCATTTTGCTAACATACATTTTAATATTGTAAACAAAAATAGAATCTGCAGAGACAATGCAACAAGAATGCTTAAACTCATGTACAGAATTGCTTTCCTACAATGAACTGTCCTTCTTAAGGCCCCTCTCAACCCAAATGTTAAAGATGTATTTACACAAAGCACCGATCAACAGTGCAGTTTAATTCTTCGTTTACTAAACTCTTGGCTAGACATTAACTTTAAAGATACTATTGTCCCTTATTTAAAAGGTACATGGATCATAACATGGCACGAGCCAAATAAAAGGTTCAAGGACTTTGCCCCCCTTACCCCCCCTTGTAACACCTTCTAGAGTTTTAGTGAAAAGAAGGAAAGTCTTGAAGTGAAAGCAATTCCTCACATTCATTTTGGAAAGGCCCTAATGTCAAATGGAAAATAATGACATGCCAAGCACAAAGCAGTAAAGATCCTTCCCAATGCACTAATGCTGAATTTAAAATGTAGTGCTTTTCCTAGTCAGTGAACTGTTTCCTGGCAAAATCCTAGGCACAGAATTGACTATAAGGATTAATGCATTTATAATGCTTCCCTAATATCCCATAGAGGCTGAGAATTCTTAAGAGATTCAGACCTATGGACTTGCCTTAAAATATTTAGTGCTCTGTATGTCAGCTGAGAAAAGCATTCTGAATCAGATTCATTCTTGTGGATAAAAATCAAACATACTGTGCACATCCATACTCATTTGCATAAGGAGGTCTGATACAATATTAATGTTATGTAAAATTGATAATCATAAATAAATACAAATACTTAAGGAATGTCTACTGCAAACTGAGTATAATTTTTTTTTAAAAAAGAAAAGTTAATTTCAGTTACTGTTTCTGTATTTGTGAGGACTGGAGAAAAGAAAGATAATGCATAATTAGGAGTTTTAATTTTGATCCCTCAAAAGAGTCCTGTTGAAATACAGTAAAGGACACAGTTCTTCTCTCCAGGCAGCTTTTCCAAATACAAATTTCACACTTTCCAAATAAGGGCTTTTCTTGATAGGTTACTGATTATGGGTATTAACAGGAGTTGAAAGAACTGAAGGGTTAGTCACCAAAAAGACAGATCTTAGTCTTAAATCATAGCAATTCTTGGCTTTATAAACTGTATTGATACGTTCTCCTATAAACTAGTCCCAATTTCCTTCATGGGCCTTCACTGAGTTACTTGTAGCATTCTAGTGGAAGAAGAGAGTTTCAGAGATTTAAGAGACAGCAGTTTGGATTTTGCTGGAAGTAAGGATTTTGCTGCTTGAGCACTTGTCTTTTTGGAGTAATTCCATTTTCTTCCATCAAGTTACATAAACTGTATCTGGGAAAAAAAAAAGTGGGTATGTTAATTCATTGTATTGTAGGATGTCTTCTCCTAAGTAAAAATGCTTTGCGGTCTTTACCATTTAACTGGCCCAGAAGTGTTCACAACATGCTAATCACAAACCCTGTTTATAAAACAAAGTCAGTATTACAAACTTATGTGCCAGAGAGCCCAATATTTGACACATATAGGGACTTCCAAATAATGATTTTTGTTGTTGTTGTTTTTGAGACAGGGTCTTGCTCTGCTGTCTAGGCTGGACTGCAGTGGCGTGATCAAAGCTCACTGGCTGGGCACCGTAGCTCACATCTGTAATCCCAGCACTCTGGGAGGCTGAGGCACGCGGATCACCTGAGGTGAGTTCGAGAGTTCGAGACTGGCCTGGCCAATACGGTGAAACCCTGTCTCTACTAAAAATACAAAAATTAGCCAGGTGTGGTGGCGGGCGCCTGTAATCCTAGCTACTTGGGAGGCTGAGACAGGAGAATTGCTTGAACCCGGGAGGCAGAGGTTGCAGTGGGCTGAGATCGTGCCACTGCACTCCAGCCTGGGCGACAAGAGCAAAACTCCATCTTGGAAAAAAAGAAAAGCTCGCTGGACCTCCTGGACTCAACCAACCCTCCTGCCTCAGCCTCCTGAATAGCTAGGACTGCAGACAGTCGCCACCACAGCTGGCTATTTTTTTGGGAGGGGTAGAGACTAGGGTCTCATCATATTGCCCACACTGATCTTGAAGTACTAGCCCCAAGTGATCCTCCTGCATCAGCCTCTCAGGGTGCTGGGATTACAGGCATAAGCAACCACATCCGGGCCAAATACTTAACTGCTAAAAATCGAGGAATAGCATGTGGAGGAGGAGAAGAAAGATCAATGACCTATTTTTTCATGACAAGTTCAGAAAAATCTCTCCATAAGCACAAATACCACACGCAAAATTTCATTTGGGAAGCAAAATTTGAAGTATTATTTCCAAATGATATACAATTAGAGATAATAAAGGGAACAGTAATACTATACTAAGTCATTTTTATTAACATAAATAAAAATCTGAAAGAGCCATAAAAAATATTTTTCAATAGGGTACCACTGTTCATTCAAAGATATTTCACTCACGATTTCCCTTAAACTGCCCATCCAAAGATCTATTACTGAAGTAGACGTGCTAATAAACTTGCCAAATCAGAAGACTATAAACTCCCAAAGATCTAGAAGGTATATCTAAACTGGGGGCTAGAGCACCAAGAAGAACAAATTGCACTGTCTTCCAGCAAACAGAGGCAGTGTGGATCATATGCAGAATCCTTCTAATCAACAGGGCTTAAGTATTCACTTGCCCTTAATTAAAAAGCAAACTTTATCCGATCTCATCCATTTACTGTGAGCAGTGGGTGAGATCACTTTAATTATGTTAAAGATATTTTCCAAAAGTTGTTTTTCCTTATGTCCTATCTTTTCATTCTGCACCTAAAGAATAGAGGAAGAGGAGGAAGAGGAGAGGGAACCTAGAGTCCTTTAAAGAAATGAAAGAGAAGCGTGAATTGTGTTTAATGTTTGGTAATTGTTTTTAAGTCCCCATCTCCCACAACAAGCAGCAATACCTAAAGTGATTTATAAGAAATCCTCCAAAGAGAGCTCTGCAAAAGGGTCCTTTCCTGAAGCTCTGTGAGGACTGTGACTGGAGGGGCTGGATGCTGCCGACAGCTGGGGGAAAAGAAGACAGAGAGAGGGAAAGAAAAAAAGATCTCAGAATGACAGAACATGAAAACAGAAAATGTATGAAAGAAGAAGTGGTTTTTGTTTTGTCATCTTTAATAAATATAAGGGCAGTCTTTGTAGAAAATGGATTAAGACAAAAGTTTCAGTAGCATGTCAAGTTAAAAGGTATGCAATGGCATGTGTTTTTCAGAAAACAAACTCTTGCTTCTGAAATTTCAAAGGAATAATGTCTTTTACCCAAAAGGTTGATATAAGCTGATCCATGGTTAAGAATTTTAATGTGTGTATGGGGGGGCGGTGGGGCGGATAGGGGAGGGAATACATAATTGCATTTTTGTTTAAAATCGAGAGAACATGTTTCCTGTGCCCAGGCTATCTGTCCAAAGCTGTGCAACTCTGACCTCAGTCCAGAGCCAACACATCTAGCTGCAATATTCTTTCCTTTCTTTCTTCATAAGGGTCGAAAAGTCCTGTCCTAGGTTCACACACTTTTCACATGAAGTTGTCTCCTGCTCGTTTATCTGGACAAACTGCAGCTGACACACACACTGTGGGAGGTGAAAGGGACCTTAGAGGTCATCTACTGTAACTGTCCACATACTGCCCTGAATATGGGGAATACTTAAGATCTTGGATCCTGCTTCCTGTTTGGACATATTTACTTGATTCTTAAAATCTGTCCTATTGTTTAATTCGAATATACTGTAAGGCAAGTAAACCACTGAACTCAGTATGTACCTTTATTCTCCCAAAGATAGACTATTCTTGAACAAGATACTAATTTTCATACATGTATCCTTCATTAAGCTGACACGAGCGTTTCAAACCCAACATGAACCATTTTACTTTGGAACAAGCTTTTAATTCTTTTTCTCCCTCTATAAGACTGCAAACCATGTAAGCACAGAACTATTACAAAATCAGCTATTCTTTTAGGGATGTCCAACTGAGCAATAAAAGTTGACTAACTGGAAATAGTTTCAATTCATACTTCAACATTCAAATCCTACAGAAGATTTCTTTGCTGGTGCCAAGTGATTTCATTTCTACCTCTTTATTTATTTATTTATTTATTTTGGAAAAGCACTATAGAGAATGAACAGCCAATGAGCTTCAGCAAATATTACATCACTAGTATATGCAATTTGTTCTGGATGCCAAGATCAATTTATAGCCATCAGTTATACTCAGGGTTGAGTAATTTCCTAATGCATATCTTGTTCCCAAAAACAAATGTTCAAAGACAATGGGAAGAGACAAATGGAAGCATGATGGAATCACGCAGGCAGCTACAGATGGGAGGACAGAGCAGCATGCCTGGGCTTGAGGTTTCAAATATCATCCACGCAGAGACAAATTAAGGTGTAACAACTGGAAAGATTCCCCCTCCTCCCTCTTCAGTGCTACCATGGATGGCCAATCAAAAGCAGAATGATTTCAAGTAAAGCGATCATCAATTACTGAGCTGGAGGGAGTCCAACATCCACACTTATCTCCAAGATTAACTTCGTTTCTCTCTGAAGCAGATTTTCTTTCACCTGAAGTTAAAACAACAGCAACAGCAAATCCTACTTATTGCAGATAGGCTGCATCTAAAATCAGAAGTTTCCTATGACAGCCCTACACTGAATTACCTTCTTAAATCACATGTTTTCATGAGGGTAGCAGTCTGAAGACCTGACAGACCCACAGTAAAATGCCCCTGAAGAATATAGAAGAGAAAAATCCATTCTCAATATGTGAGCATACTGCTAAACAAGCCCTAGAGGCTTATAAACAATGTTGAAAAGGATCATTTTTCCTTGGGAAAAAGAGTTGGTTTTTTATTAGAACTTCTAGTAGTCTCTTAAATTGGTAAAACACATACATACACGTCTTATGTCTATAAAAATGTAGCCAAACTAAAACATGACAGAGACCACCAACAAGAAAACAAGACAACATCCTTGGAATAAGTTTCTTATCATTAATATCCGTATCAAGCAGATGAAATCGTAGCCAGGGCTAGCTTGGCTGACTGCACAGCTCCAAGGAGTGGGACACTCAGCAGCCCCTGACCATCCTACCCCTTCCTGGCATCTTTTCCAAAGCACAGACACACCTTGCACTGGTGACAAAGTAGTCACCCCAGAGAGTAAATAAGAGAAGGAAAGGAAATGTGCTTCATTAGCCCAGTTACTGCTCAGGAAAATCAAGAACAAAATAGCATGAAGAGGCAATGGGATCTTGGTGGGTGAGAAGTAGGAGAATTTTAAAACTATAAGAGCTGGCTCGACTCTACTTATTCCTGTGAGTAAATTAAAGAACATGATGTAGGGTTGCTAAAGAACATAAAAAGGCATAAAAAGTACTAGAGGATAAAAAATTAAAAATACAAACCAGCAACAAAAAGACAGCTATTCACATAAATCACAAAATCATCAAATTTTACAAGAGAGCATGTTATTTGTTGTTCTGGACACCAAGACAAATCATAATTGATCTTTTCAGTCAAGCCCTACTACTATGTTGCCAGGTATCTATCACAAATAAAACTAAAACAAAACACAAACAAAAAGAGCCTTTATCTATTTATTTCAAATAACATTCTCTATCCCAAAATTCCCACAGAGCCAAAAAATAACTGGTATAGCTACCAGTTCGTTCAAATCAAAATGACCTATGTCACAACTGAAGATGTCTTAAACAAAATGGTCAATCGTAATGGTCCAATACAGACAAAGTCTTTTCTCATGTACAGAAAAACAAAATACTGAGAAGAACAGCATATAAATCAAAATACTAAAATCTGCAAGTGGTTGATGATAGTATCTCTTAAATTCCTTCTCCCCTCCTCCACTACTCTAATCAATCTTTACAAAAAAATACAGTAAAATGTTACCAAAATCTTTGCATTATATCCAGAGCAATGATTTTTTTGGTTATAGAGTGTGTTTCATATAATCTATCTATCAACATTGTCTTGTTCTGTCACCCAGGCTGAAGTGCAGTGGCGCAGTCACAGGTCACTGCAACCTCAATCTCCCGGGCTCAAGTGATTTTCCTATCTCAGCCTCCCAAGTAGCTGGGATTACAGGCATGCACCACCACACCTGGCTTTTTTTTTTTAAGTTAAGGTCCTGCAATGTGGTACAGGATGGGTCAGACTGACTTTAATAAAGGACAAACACACCTAGCTTAAAGAAGGTTAAAAAAAAAAAAGTCTATTGACAGACTATCATAAAATAAAAATGGTTACTCCTTCGTTATACTCCTGTTTAACACTAAACAAAGAAAATTTCAGGTTAGAACAAGAAAACACCAACAATCTAGAAAGTCAGCCTAGTGGAATTAAAAGCTTATGAAAGACTAAATAGTTGGATATTTAGGAAAAAACTTGTGACATATCATTTGGCTGTACTTAAAATTCTTAGAGAACCAACTTTGCCACATCTTTACATTTTAATTTTTCAGTCACCCAAAAGCCTGGATAGAAACTTAACAATGCTGTAGAGATTTATTTTGTCTCATTGGCAAAATCAACATCTTAAGAGAAAAATGGATTGTACTCCCTTTGCTTGGAACAACAGTGCCAGGTTTTGTAGAAAGATGGAACTGAATCTAATCCTAACTCTCTTATAAAATGGGATTTAGAATACCAGGCCCAATACCTGTATTCCTGCTTATGGCTGTCTTGAGAATTAAATGAACATAAGCACTCAGCATGCTGCCTGGCATATATTAAGCAGCTCAAATATTCTTAGTTCCATCTTCCCTACTACCTACCATCAAATGTTCATCTACAGTTATAAGTGGCCTAGTTCAAATGTCATTGCCTCTGTGTTGTTCTTGCTCTTCTGCTGTGCTCTGTATGTCTTTCTTATAAGGGCTCTCATTCTATTATCAACCAGTCACTTGTCCATCTGTATTACATTCACCTTTAGGCTGCTCAGGTGCAAGAAAGACTTTATCTGTCCCTTGTTCAGTAAGTAGCAGTCACTTACACATTGTAAGAATTCTAAAATGTGCAAAATTAAAATGCCTTTTGGTGATAAAACAAGCTCCATATAAAAACAGTCTCCAAAGTGGGGTGTACAAAGAAATTATTACAACTGTACTATTTTTTAAAATTCCTATTTTTGCATGTTTTAAATGTACCTCATATATTGTTGTAGAAATATATGAATGTAATCTATAAATACACACACAGTCATGTTACATACTTGCTATGGTTTTGAATGTTTCTTACAAAACTCTTGTTTAAATCTGGTTGCCATTGTAAACAGTATTGAGAGTTAGGACTTTTAAGAGGTATTTAGGTTCTCATCAAGGGAGTGGGTTCGCCCCCTTTTGTTCTCTCTCTGCTTTCTGCCTGCTGTGTGATACCTTCCACCATATTATCATGCACCAAGAAGGCCCTTGCCAAATCCCAACACCTTGATACTAGACTTTCCAGCCTCCAGAACTGTGAGCCAATACATTTCTGCTCTTTATAAACTACCCAGTCTATGGTATTCTGTTACATCAGCACAGACTTAGACAATGTCCTAATACTGCTGTGTAATCAAAATATTTAGAGACCATGGTACTACTAAATAGGATTCCACAGAGACACTGAGTCACAGAACAGTTAGGCTGTTTTGGGGTAATGTTTAGAACATGACCAGGCCATTAGTGGTACATTGAATCCAGTTGCTTAGGGATAAAAATATACACTGCTGCATTTCATTTGCTTATATTAAAGATAATGCGATTCCTCAGCTTCCTCTGTCAGGGCTAAAAGACAGGATTTCTCTACTATATACATGTAGGGGTCTATCCTTTGGGTTAAGTCTAGTGCCACAAATAATTGCTTCTTGTGTTTATGCTCAACAAAACCCCACTTTGGGTTTCTGCCTATCAACAACATAACAAAGTTATGCCAACATTAACCCTGTCACCTTGAATGCATTACCCATTTTGTTTTGTTGTTGTTGTTTTGGTTTTTTTTTTGAGAGAGAATCTCACTCTCGCCTAGGTGGAGTGCAGTGTGCGATCTCGGCTCACTGCAACCTTCCCCTGCCGGGTTCAAGCAATTCTCCTGTCTCAGCCTCCTGAGTTGCTGGAACCACAGGTGCCTGCCACCACGCCCAGCTAATTTTTGTATTTTTCGTAGAGACGGGGTTTCACCATGCTGGTCAGCCTGGTTTCGAACTCCTGACCTCGTGATCCACGCCCCTCAGCCACCTAAACTGCTGGGATTACAGGCGTGAGCCACTGTGCCTGGCCCGCATTACCCATTTTTTAGGGGATGCCACACAGTGACCTGAGAGCATTCCACTTTGAATGTACATTTTATCTGAACCTCTCTAAAACTTTTTTCCCCCAAAGACAGAGTCTAGTCCTGTTGCCCAGGCTGGAGTACAGTGGTATAATCATTGCTAACTGTAGCCTTCAATTCCTGGGCTCAAGTGATTCTTCCACCTTAGCCTCCAAAAGTGTTGAGATTACAGGTGTGAGCCACTGTGCCCAATTCTCCTCTTAGAATTGTAGAATAAGGACAATTCAGGGAATAGGAACAATTTCCAAAAACAGGGCAACCTTTAAAAATTTTCTTAGTTTCAAATATTTTCATTTGATCCTTAAAGCAAAATGATAAAGTACACAAAGTAATACCACAATTTTACAGGTATGGAAACTAAGGCTCAAAGTTACATAGAGAATTTGCTCTCAACACATGGTTAGCTGAGGAGTCAAGTCAAGACTCTGTTGAATTGTGACCCCCCCAAAAGATGTGTTGAAGTCCTAACCTCTGGTGCCCATAAATTTGACCCTACTTGGAAATAGGGTCTTTGGAGATGTAATCAAGTTAAGATGAGGTCATTGGAGTGACCCTAATTTGATGATTAGTGTCCTTATAAGGAGAGGCACGTGGAGGTAGAGACCCATAGAGAGAATACCATGTGACAGGTAGAGATTAAATGGCTACAACTGCAAACTATGGAACGACTGGGGCTATCAAAAGCTGAAAAAGTCAAGGAAGGATCCTCCCCTAGAAAATTCAGAGGCAGCATGGCTCTGCCGATACTCTGATTTTTCCAGAGGTGATAGAAAACAAATTTCTTTTTTAAGAACTTAAAAACTTTTAATATGTTTGATCAAGTTTGTGGTACTTTGTTACAGCAGTACTAGGAAACTATAATACAGACTCTAATGCAGATCTGCTGGTTCCAAGGCTGGTGTTTTTTCCCTCTTCAAACTCTGCTATCCCAATTAATTTCAATTCAGCTAGAATTTACGGTTATATTGAATTTACAGGAAAAAGTTAAAGTGGGAGTACAGAAGTTTTTAAAGGAACTTATCTAGTAAATGTGAGACAATACATTCCCATGCTTTCTGTATACACATTAACACACATGGTCACTGATGTTTGTCAGGAAGATTCTACAGAACTTCACGGGCACCCAAGATTTTAAGAACACTTTCTGGTTTTCTTTATTAAGACAAGAAATTAGATTTCTACCTTTTGGAGAATGTCCGCAGCAAAAACCTAGTAACAAGCAAGGTCTTACTCTATAGGTTGTCTTGTTAGCAACAGTGGTCAGCAGATGAGACTCCTAACATTTCTGTTTTGAATGATTCAGGTGTGTACTGGGAGCTACAGAACTAGTTTTCACCTATGGTACTACATTCCAATCCCCAAGGAAATGTCCCTCATGGTATTCTGTAGTAGGCAAGGATGAATGATTACAACACACTGCTTACAAGGCAAAAAGCCTTCTTCACAGAAATCCAGCTGGGCAGATTGGCTGACAGAGGAGGCACTGCCAATATTCACAATTAACACACCAAGAGAGTAAAAAAACTACAACAAAACCAAAAAACAAAACCAAAACGAAGCCTAAAAGCAGCCACTAGTTCTTAAATACAATAAAAGGCTTTTTCTAATACTTATTATGCAAATATCTAAAAGCAACAGTGTTCCCATTCAGAAGGATAAAAAGCACTCACAACAAGCCATCGTTTCCCTTCAGGCACTTAACTGATGTCAGACTTATTTAAAATTAGCCACTGCAAAAAACAACAAAAAGCAGCAGCCATTTTGCATTTTTAACCATATCCTCCATAAACAAAACTGGCAGTCCTCCTTTAAAAAAAAGTCCTAATACCAGTCAAGAAACCAACAAAACTTGGCCAGGAGCAGTGGCTCATGCCTATAATCCCAGTCCTTTGGGAAGCCAAGGTAGGAGGACTGCTTGAGGTCAGTTCAAGACCAGTCTGATGTACCCTCGCTCTACAAAAAATTAAAAATTAGCCAGGCATGGTGGTATGTGCCTGCAGTCTTTGCTACTCTGGAGGCTGAGGCTACAGTGAGTCATGATCATGCCACTGCACTCCAGCCTGGGTGACAGAGTGAGACCCTGTCTCAAAAAAAAAAAAAAAAAAAAAAAGAATAAAACAAAACAAAACAAACAAAAACAAAAAAGAAACCAACAAAACTTTTAATACGCTTAATTTTAAAATTAAATGCCCAAAGGTAATACTCTGTATTTTTCATATTGCTTTTGGGAAAATAGGCAGATTGATATGTGATAAGTGGGAATTTTTCACATAAAGAAATAATAAGATGACAACAACCCTTCTCACTCGCAAAGAGCTTCAAAAATACCTAAACTGCCATATAAACATTCATTTAATAAGTGTTATTTCATACCACAATGACTTTCAAAAGAAAACTGAAATTATAATTGTGTTCATTCTTAGTAACATAATAGCTGTGTACTGCAACTATAGAATGAGTTTATGAACTACTGGCTTAGCAATGGACATTTGAATTTACATAAAGCACCAGTAAGAGAAAGCAGGAGTCCCCTTTCCAGACACACTAGCAATCTGTACCAAGTAACGAAACAGTAAGACCATGAGGAAGCACAGAAGAGAAACAAAAGGAAAACCACAAGGACCTAGAATTTACCAGGAAGTTAAACATCTAGGAAGATGCACTAATGTAGAACAACATACTAAAGACAGCTACAATGTTAGGTATGAAACAGAAAAATATAATATCCATTGTTAAACAATTCCATGAAAATATCTAAAAAATACAGAAAAATGACCCAGCACACACACGCACACACACACGCACACACACACACACACACACACACACAAAAGGAGAAAAAGGGATGTGTACAGGAATTCATAAGTTCAAAGCTACAGCACAGTCTACTAAATTAAAGCCATAATGACAATTTCCTTAAGACCTGAATCAAGTCTGAGCTAAGGTGTTAGCTGCTTCCTCACAAACAAGCACTAATGCAGTGCTTACAGTAACGTAGATAAAATGTAAAACACACAACACACTGGAATGTCTCACTAAATGGCAACAAGACAAACATATCTGAGAGGGCTAGGGTTCTCTCAAAAATGTTAACTTGATTTAACAGTAATCAGGCAAGAAACCAAGAGCTACAAGCTGTTGGTAAGTAACAGCTCTCAAAACAAACACTTCAAAGAGCAAGGAAGAACTTTTGGGAATAGCTGTAGAACTGAGATTTGATTAAAAGATTCCATTTTGATGGAATTTCATTTTTCATTTTAACTACCATTTACTTTATCCCATACAAAGAGATGGATGATCTCTGCCCTCAATGATTTTTTAATCCAACTGGAAAAAAGGGAACAAAACAATGAAAGAACAATTAAAAGGTAATTCATTAAGAAAAATTATTTTGGTTTCAGCTAGCATTCTATGGACAAAATTAATCCAAGAGACTGGCTGAGAATCATTAAACATTAAAGCCTGAGAAAAAGCTAATCTAATTCAAAGATAAACAGTTTAATTTTTTTCAAAAACCAAAGAGAGTCTCACTATGTTGTTCAGGTTGGTCTGGAACTCCTTGCACTTAAGCGATCCTCCTGCTTGAGCCTCCCAAAGTGCTAGTATTATAGACATGAGCCACTGCGTTTGGCCAACAGTTTAATTTTTAATTATTAAAAATGTTCAATCATGAAGTTAAAGCTGTCTTCAATCCTCAGGTGAGCCATCTAATGTTTTAGCTCACCATAACTATTAGCCAACAAATCAAATCAATTTTAAACACCACTGTAAGTTATTATAATGGTTACAAGTAAGTGAAATGAGAGATTAAGGAGGGGCAGAGTAAGTTATATGATGAAAAAGATAAGTTTACAAGGTGATTCATTTACTTAACAAAAAATGTACAAAAACTATTACATGTCAGGCACCGTTCCAGGAACTAAGGACAGAGAAGTAAGCATGCCAGAGAAGCCTGCCTTCATGAAGCTTAAATTTAGTAAAGAAGGCCCTTGCTAGATTGGATGGATGCCAGGTAGTCACAAGGTCTGTAAGAAAAAATAATGCAGAATAAGGAAAAGAATTCCAGATCTCATAAGGATGTGAAAGGGACACGAGACGACTGAAGACTGGACAAAGAGTAAACCCACTTTATGGCAGGTGAAGGACTTTTGGAAAAGACAAATAACAGCAGAACACTGGATACTTATTGAGAATTGTAAAAGTATGGAATCGAAGACTTGAATATTCCGTTAACTCATTATTATTCTTATAAATAGGGAGGCTTCATGAGGTAGTTATAAAATGGAAGGAAAGCTGAGAAAAGGCTTTAAATTTTCAGTTATATTTAGATTCACCTCCTTAGGCTGGGCACAGTGGCTCACACCTGTAATTCCAACACTCTGGGAGGCCCAGGAAGGCAGATCACTTGAGGCCAGGAGTTTGAGACCAGCCTGGCCAACATGGTGAAACCCTGTCTCTTCTAAAAATTAGCTGGGCGTGGTGGCGTGTGCCTATAATCCCAACTGCTGGGGAGGCTGAGGCACGAGTTTCAACACAGGAGGCAGAGGTTGCAGTGAGCTGAAATCGCACCACTGCACTCCAGCCTGGGGGACACAGAGAGACTCTGTCACCCACACACAAAAAAAGATTCACCTCCCTAAATGTTTGAGTATGGAGAGAGGTGCTACAAATACTGCCTACAAAAGATTATTCCAGTATTTACAAAATGGATTAAATTGGGGAGGCAAAGAACATGAGTGACTATTGCAAAACCAGCGTGAATAAAGAGGTTCCAACATTGGGTGAAAGCTGTAGAATGCAAGGAGAAGGGTGGGTCTAATTACAGCAGAGAAACAATTAGTGGGACTTTGTGATCAGACACATGGAGAACAAAGGAGTTATAAAGAATTAAAAGTAACATTAACAAATTTAAGATTCTGACTTTCAAATGATTCAAATGACTATGCAGAGAGACCAAAGCTTCTTTGAGCCATTTCATTGCCGCCTGATTTTATTTTTCTAGTTATCAATTTGCTTCCTTCATTTGCTTTTTCAGTAATACTTAAGTACTCATTTCAAATTTTATCTTTCAACTAGAAACTTACTACCCTAATGTTCTCATTCACTTCTCTTCTGATATAAAGTAGTTAGGAAAAGATATTTCTGTCCCTGTTTCTTTTCATGCACAAGGAAATTCTGGCACTTTTCTGGTTTCTGCGAAAGGGTTATGTGGGTTTTAGAAGGCAACAGGACATAAAACTTGGGTTAAGAGCAGATGCTTGGTGGGTGCGGTGGCTCACACTTGTAATCCCAGCACTTTGGGAGGCTGAGGCAGGTGAACTGCTAGAGCTCAGGAGTTCAAGAACAGCCTGGGTAACATGGCAAAATTCCATCTCTAAAAAAAATACAAAAATTAGCCAGGCGTGGTGGCGCACACCTGTAATCTCAGCTACTCAGGAGGCCAAGGTGGGAGGATGGCTTGAACCTGAGAGGTGGAGATTGCAGTGAGCCAAGACTGCACCACTGTACTCTAGTCTGGGTGACAGAGCAAGACCCTGTCTCAAAAAACAAAACAAAAACAGAGCAGATGCTGGGTGACAAGCAATTTTTTTTTTTTTTGAGATGGAGTTTAGCTCTTGTCACCCAGCCTGGAGTGCAATGGCATGATCTAGGCTCACAACAACCTCTGCCTTCCAGGTTCAAGCAATTCTCCTGCCTCAGCCTCCTGAGTAGCTGGGATTCCAGGCATGCACCACCATGCCCAGAAAATTTTTGTATTTTTAGTAGAGACAGGGTTTCACCATGTTGGTTAGGCTGGTCTTGAACTCCTGACCTCAGGTGATCTACTCACCTTGGCCTCCCAAAGTGCTGGATTACAGGTGTGAGCCACCGCGCTTGGCCAACAATTTTTTAAAGGTAGATTTTTGCCAACATTAAAAAAAAAAATGTTTAGTTTTTCAAAAGCAAAACTCATACACAATGTTTCAAGATTGAAGGTTATTACCCAAAACTGTAGAGGATATTCTTTACAACTACAGTAGTTACATCCTGAATGTGTAAATGTTTACACATTTACCAGAAAAAACAAAGGAGCGTGTAGACTGTTCACTGCTGACAAAAGATGGTGCTACCGTATTGGCCATTAAGGGCTCAGTCCCACTAGCAGAGAGACTGTGGTATAAATGAGCACTGGACTACGAATAGGAGATACCTGGGGATAAATTGATTTCACCACTTAATTAGCTGAAGAACCTTTCCAAATCTGTCTTCTTCACCTATAAAATGTGATGGTGAGAGCAGACCTATCTACCTTAAAGAATCAGGTGACATAATGTATGTAAAAGTAATTGGAAATTGTATGGTAGTATCCAAGCTTAAGGTAGCAATATATTCTGACAACAGCCTGCAAATCAAGATGCAGAGGGGGTGAAGGGTTTAACTACATATCAGGAAAAAAGCTTCTGTAGTCAAAGGTCCCTAATAAGTCTTTAGCATGGACTATAGCTTTAAAAAAATTACTTAAATACATTTAGGTTTCTATCACTTAGTCTTCTGTAGCAAAAAAAAAAAATAGTAATTTTTAAAGTAAATGATACATATCTGAAGTTAAATGTACAAATAACAAAATAAAAAACAAAAGGACATGAAAAAGACAATCATTTATCAAGAAAACATCTACAACAGATAGGGATATCATCAATATACTTCTTAAAAGATTATCAAGTTAAACCAGTAATCAGATTACTGCTGGTAAAAGTTCAATAGTAGTTACTATAAATACTGTAAAGAGTCTATTTTATAAAAACAAATACATAAAAAGTAACTGACTTATAAAAGTAATGACTCTGTCAATTATCCTGACTCCAAGTTATTTTCTATTTTCACTGTAAATACTTAACTGATTAAAGAACAAGGAGGAAGTCATTTTAACATGGACAAAGGGCGGGGTAAAAAAAGAGACACGCTGCTAAATGTATTAATTGCAACCAACATGAATTTTACCGCTTAATCAGAACTAAATTCACTACCCACTCTTAGCCAACAGAGGTATCAATTTATTAAGAGATGCAATATTCAAAAAGGCTGAAAAATGAAAGGACTGCCTATGCTTCACTAGTCTATGAAATACAGTCCACTATTTCACCTTCTGTGGTTTCAGTTACCCGAAGTGAACCGTGGTCTGAAAATAGGTAAGTAGAGGATATTAAGATAGCTCAAGAGAGATAAAGACAGAGAGGGAGAGAGCAAGCATGTCCGTGAGCAAGGGCACACATTAACAAAACTTTTATTACAGTATACTGTTACTGTTCTATTATTCATTATTATTAATCTCTTATTGTGCTTAATTTATAAATTAACCTTTATCAGAGGTATATATGTATAGCATATATATGGTTCAGTACTATCTCATTTTCAGGCATCCACTGTGGGTCTTGGAACATAATCCCAAAGAGAAGAGGGGACTACTGTGTATACAGACTAGATTCAAATTGGATCAAATAAACTAATTTTGGCAATGTAAGACGGTATGGTCTGGCAAATGTAATATATATGCATTCAAGTGGAAGGGGAATAACAAGTCCACTAACCAAATGTTCATTCAAATAAGCATTAAACACATACAGTAACCAATCAGTTGGCATTAGAAACCATTTAAGAAAAGGAGGAGTGTTCTAACGATTGCATATAATTAACTACTTCTAAATGCCAAACAGTATGGGCAGAGCCGCAGACACAGAAGGATAAACCATCCTATCACTTCACAAGGGCCTCATCCCAGAGTATGCCACCAGAGAAGTGAATAACAAAGGAATTTCCTATGTCTTCTAACCATAATGAGTAAAACCTTAAAAAAAGAAAACACACACACACACACAAAAACCCACATTCTTCTAATGCAACAATAATGGGATAAAAAACAATGTATATTTATGGCATATTTTCAGGAACTGGGAGAGAAAACCCTTAGAAACACGTGAAGAGGAAAGTCTCTGTAGATTAAACAATCTAGTTTAGCATGACATTTCAAGCTTTTTGATTCCTTTTTTGGGTTTGTTTTTGAAAACAATCCTCGGTGGCAGAAAGTTATCTAATGAAAAAATAACAGTCAAAACTTTCTGGAGAGTTGCCAAGAGTTTCACAAGCATCTCAAGGGCAACACACCCTGCTGTAGCATCATTCTTGCCATTAGCCAAGGAACTAAAGCTCTGAGTTAATGGTTTGGAGGGTTCACAAAGGATAGTACACCAGAATCATGAAGAGCAAGTAGGCTCCTTAATCTCAGAAAAATCATCCTTTGGATCCACCAACTATAAGTTACCAAGAATTTTCTGTCTTTTAGTATTTGCTATCTACTTATCCTTTCCCTCCAAATAATCAATATTCCTAAAGCTCTTATATAAGAAAGATATGAAGCAAGCAATATCCATAATGAAGGGGGAAAGTGCTAGTAACTTGTTTCTCAAGTTGTACAAAAGGGTGTTATAGTATCATATTCCTTCCAAATCAAGCACATTACCACAGCTGCATGTAGTCTGTAATACCTGTGCTCCTGATACAGGGCCAAAGGGGTTTGGTGGTCTCATGACAGGCTGGCTGTATATTAAGGTTGGTTGCGTCATTACAGGGACACTTCCCATTTGTGGAGGCTAAAAAACAGAAAATTATCAAGTTAAAAGATATTGACTCCCATCTTCCTTATTGTGACTCAGTAAATAACAATGACAACAGGGATGACAGGTCCTAGTACCTTTGCTTGACTCGAAGGGTAACTTCCTCTGAACATAAGTAAGACTAACAGCTACAAACTTTCAAGAGTATTTTTTTTTCTTTTGGTATGTAAAGCCTTTAACATGTTCATTTTAAAAATGTGGTAACAAAGCCTAACTTTTTCTATTCGATGAGTAGCAAAATTTAAACTTTATTCTAGTACAACAGATAAAATGATTCAGACTAAGAGCTTCCAAATTTATCAGGTTTAGACATCAAGAAAACTTAAGACTCTGTCTTTGCTGCTAAGATATTTCAAAGTAAATTGCCTTTGTATAACAAATCAAGTTCTTATACCACTATGCAAGTGATCACAACTGAAGACAGTTGATTCTCTGAATAAGCCTGCTCTAGTTCTTCCATTTTATTTCACATAAGAATCAAGAAAAGAGCTTAAATTACACAACAGAGGTTAACTCTTTCTTGAGTAACTGAAAACAGAATCTCAACCAAGTATGTTTCTTTAAAAATTACTACTACAGGGTATAAAATTAACCTAGTAAGTGACATTACCTAGTGTAAAAATAATGCACATACAGACTACTGCTTTGGTTAAAATGCAATGCTCTAAAATCTTTCAAGAAGTTCTATTTATTGTTTCAAGTAGACTACTATTTGCATTTAGAGCTTCATTTTAAGTTTATGGCCTGAGTTTCTCAGCAGACTTTTCTTTTTTTTGAGATGGAGTTTTGCTCTGTTGCCCAGACTGGAGTACAGTGGCATGATCTCAGCTCACTGTGACCTCTGCCTCCCGGGTTCAAGCGATTCTCCTGCCCCAGCCTCCCGAGTAGCTGGAATTACAGGTGTGTGCCACCATACCCAGCTAATTTTTGTATTTTTAGTAGAGATGGAGTTTCACCATATTGGTCAGGCTGGTCTTGAACTCCCAACCTCAGGTGATCCACCTACCGTGGCCTCCAAAGTGCTGGGATTAGAGGCGTAAGCCAACACGCCCAGCCTCAGCAGACATTTTAATGCAATGACTGTGAAAAAAAGCTGTGAAACTTCTCCACATGTATAAAAGGAGTTACTTCCATATCATATACATAAAGAAGTAACATAACAGGCACAATAGTAATACTAAGGGACATGGCACTGCCTTCTACCAGGAACAGTTCCTCAAATACACACCGGTGGGTTGAAGCTACTAGCACCATTTCTTATTTAAGTGAGTCTCTATATACTGAGAGTTGGGAAAGTAAGGGCAATCTAAAATGCACATTGTGGCATTTTGAAAGGTTAAGACTGTTTTTGTACTGTAATAACCACTGTCACAGGAAAATTTCTCTAGCCTTTATCAGACTAAATTTACCTCTATACAATTCAAGTGTTAATCCTTCCCATGCCCTACAATATTAGGTTATAAGATCTCACTGGTATTTAATATATGGTCACAGCAACAGAGGCTCAGAATTAACATGAATGTTTGAAATATAAAAGGCCAGCAAAGTTATGAGGAGAAAAATAAACCAAGTAATACTATGAACATTAATGCATAAGATCTCTTGTATAATGATTATAATCTAGACACGCTTATGAAACCAATGCTATGGTTCTACTGCGTTAAGCACTAGGGCTAGGTGTACGAGGAGCACTAAATTCATTTTTAGGTTAAACTGTAATAAAAGCATATTACATATGAATATTTTTTCCAAAAGCTGTATCTGGGAAAATACTTACAATTCCATATCCTATCATGCCTGTTGGTGTAGTAGCAGGATAGGCCATTACAGGGGGTGCCTAACATAGTGAAAGGAAAAATAAACAAGAAAGTATAACTCATGTGTGTCAACTGAGTTCAAGGAATTAGTAGCTGTAGTTCCACTAAAAAGAATTGCTAAGACAGCTGTGAGTAAGTGACACTTGTGATCATTAAGAACTGTCAATTAATGGTCAGTGAAAAAAAGTGTCCTGAAATTAGCAGAAAAGCAGACTTATTAGAAGGAAAAATATACCACTTAAACTTAGATACAGCAGTGATCTAAGATTTCATCATGCTTTTTACAGCTTTAAAAATCTTTAGATTTAAAAAAGTATCTTAAATAGTTCTAAATAGTTGTAAAATTTAAAGCCTATCACTATCATAAAAAATGTTTACCCAGAAAAAGTATTATTGAATGTTTTCTTACTTAGGTACCTGATTGCTTTAGCATTCAAAGAAAAAAAAAGTGAAGATCTCCAATCAATCAATAACCTGATCTTCCAAAAAGTTAGTTTCTAAGTATCTTACTCTTTTCAAAGAACTCCAAAGGTTTCAAACTACTATTGAGTATGACTATTTCTATGAACCATAGTTCTTATATAAAGTATATATGTTAGCTTTCTAATTTATTCCAAAAATTATTTAAGAGGAACAATCAATTAGGTCAGTTCATGCTTTCATGTTTAAAAGAACCATCTACCACTACGATGTTTAAGTTCCCCTCTTCGTACTACTTTGATTATCTGTAAACATAAAATTTGAGAACAGAATCATTTTAGATATAGTTGCTGTCTTAACAACATTTCCTGTGTGTGTTTCTCATAATGAAAACTGAAATTGAATAAAGGTGAAAGACCAATAACACTGCTAAAACATAAAATAACTGAAATTATATGGCAATTTGAACATATGCATGGAGAAATTAAATGAAGTATAACTTTAAAAAAAAAACCACTAAAGTGAACAGTTCTAAGTTTAGTATTTGGGTGAGCGTGTAGGGCTTACTGGTCTCTCCCTACTTAAAAACCAAGATCTGCAAGAGCAGTAGACAAACTGCCAAGAAGAGCAGAAGCCTGTAAGATTTCATGCAGTTGTTATTTTAAACATTACCACAATCAACATTTCCCTTCATTCAGAAGTCATCAAGTGCATAGTGGCAGCACAGATACACACACAGACACCCAGCCATCTGGCAGCAAATGGCGGAATATTAAGCAAGAAAAAAAATTGGTATTTCCCATGCCACCATCAGAATCAATTCTGCAACACACCCATGAAATCAGTAGATGCTAGGAAGAATTTCTGGCACATTGAAAATCTGAATGTGAAAACAATAGCTGAAAGGTTATGAGATTCTGCTACAGCAGTGGTTAATAGCATGCCAATTTATTGCAAAAAGGCTCGTTTTTGGTCACTTACGTATTGTGGAAAATGCATGCCATTCTGTTTTTCCCAGGGAGAACAATTACATAATGCAATAACACTGGATTAGAACAAGTACTTACACAACAGAAAATACACAGAGAGCATTTTAGTTCACATGTACATTCACTAACTACCTAAAATCCCTTGTATTTCCAGTATCTAATGAAAGAACATCTATACTAAAACACTATCAAGGTTGACAAGGGAATTGTAGTCTTTGGCCTCATCTCTTTATATAAAAAATAGTTTATTGATTACAAGTATCATTAAAACATCAATTCTATCAATAGTGTCAATAGTGCAAAATTCTGGGCATCCCATAAACAGGGCTGTACCAGATATTTACCACAAAAAAAAAAACAAGCACTAATTAAAATAATTTGTAGTATAATATTCATTTTAATAAAATTCCAATGAATTTGTGTTAAATTAAAAAAACACTGAAAAACCTTGACAGTGTTTAAGGATTAATAAAAAGGTTAGAAATGTAAAGAAATGTCAAAAGCAGCAGTTTATCTTAAGTAGTGAATCACATTATCAGCCCCAAACATTAGGCATTAAAAAGAAAACTCCATAAAATACATACAAATATTTTAGCACTGATACACATTACCATACATAACACAGCAAGATAAAGACTGTTATCAACTTAAATACAAATTCCACAGGAATAAATACCTATTACATTTTAGTAGTCAGTCTTAAGTGCTATCTATGAACTCCTAATATTTCATATAGATTAATACTAACTTCAGAAAATATTCATTATATTTTAATAGTAGCATTGGTATTTATATCATTCCTCATACATCATCAATGTCATAATTCACACATGAGATCATAAAATCCACTACTCTAAACTCCTACCATACCCTAGTCGATGAGGTGTGTTATAGTGGGAAGAAGAATGGATTCAGACTCAAAGAGATGGATGTCAACTTAAAACTGCTTTTCAACTGCTTTGCATTTAGGGGGAAAAAAATCTTTAAAAGTGGGGTGATACATGCTCCAATTCCCTCAAGTGAGCAACATTTACAGGTTTAAGATTGTGTATTTGTGTGTACAAAAATCTAAACTACTTAAATGCAAAGTTTTAAAATCATTGATGGTAGTCTGGGCGTGGTGGCTCACGTCTGTAATCCCAGCCCTCTGGGAGGCTGAGGTGGACGGATCGCTTAAGGTCAGGAGTTCAAGACCAGCCTGGCCAGCATGAGGAAACCCCATCTCTACTAAAACTAAAAAAATTAGCTGGGCATGGTGGTGGGCACCTATAATCCCAGCTACTTGTAGGCTGAGGCAGGAGAATCACTTGAACCTGGGAGGCAGAGGTTGCTGTGAGCTGAGGTCGCACCACTGTACTCTAGTCTGGGCGAAAGAGCAAGACTCCATCTCAAAAAAAAAAAAAAATAATAATAATAATAATAGCTGGGCGCGGTGGCTCAAGCCTATAATCCCAGCACTTTGGGAGGCTGAGACGGGCGGATCACGAGGTCAGGAGATTGAGACCAGCCTGGCTAACACGGTGAAACCCCATCTCTACTAAAAAAATACAAAAAACTAGCTGGGCGAGGTGGCGAGCGCTTGTAGTCCCAGCTACTCGGGAGGCTGAGGCAGGAGAATGGCGTAAACCCAGGAGGCGGAGCTTGCAGTAAGCTGAGATCTGGCTACTGCACTCCAGTCTGGGCAACAGAGCGAGACTCCGTCTCAAAAAAATAAAAAATAAAAATAATAATAATAATAATAATAAAATTAGTGATGGCAGTGAACACTATCTATAAAAACAAAAAATAACTGCCTTAAAAAGGTAGCTAAATCTCAATATTACTTTCCATTTATTAAGTCTTAAGCTATATAATAAAATGCACAAATTTTTACAAACATACTATTTTTAGCGCAGTCCTACTAATTTTAACATATCATTAACCCATGGAAAACAGGGCAGTGCTCTGGAAGTGGCTGTAAGGGCAACAGAGGCCTCTAACAGTAATAGGATGGCTCTTAGTAATGTGTAGCCCGTGTAATCAAAACACAGCTACTAGTCTACTGTCAGGAGAATGAATGCTTCAAACTTTTCCACAAGAAGGAGTTTTCTTTGACAAAAATTTGTTGGTTGGTAAGACAGAAACTGGCCTAGGGCAGGAAAATAGCCACAAAGCTATTCTGGGTCTACCATATCTTACAGTAATTAAAAACATGCTAAAACCTCTTCATTACTAGATGCTAATTATTTAATTAGAAAATACAGTTAATCCTCATTATCCATGGATTCCGTATTTGCAAATTCACCTACCTGATAAACTTTGTGACACCAAAAATCAACACTCCTGGTCCTTTCCAGGCCATTCATGCTCATTTGCAGAGTGGCAAAAATTTGATTCATCCAATACAGTTCACTTCCAGCTGAGATGGAACAAAGGACGCTCTGCCTTGGTTCAGCTCTCAGACCAGACCAGAGGATAGAGAAGGAGGATGGAGAGTCCATCATACTGCAAGAAACTCTGACTCTGGGGCCAGCTGGACAGGGCTAAAATTCCAACTCTGGCACCAGTTAGTGCGACAGCCTTAAGCAAGTCACTTAACACTTCTGAACTTTATTTCCTCTTTCGCAAAATAAAGAAAATAGAATATACTAGAATGAGGTTTTCTAAAAGGAACATCTATGTGACATATACATATATGTATGTATTTCCCCTAGCAAGGGTTCAGTGTTCACTAATTCAGTGTTTGGAGTGACTTTAAATACTTAACTGCCACAAATAATGAGAATCAACTGTATAAGTTATATGACATATATATAATTATCAAATATATTGTCATATATATAAATTACATGACAAAACCCAAGCAAGTATAGTTTCTTTACCAATAATGAAACCAGAAGATTTTATATTTTAGAAGAATAAATAAAAAATTTGAGGTCAGTAATATAGAGTAGTGACTAAGGACATATGTTCTATAGTTAGGCTGCCTAGGTTCTAAAAATGCAACTAATCATTTAAGATCTCTGTGATCCTGAGCACATTACTTAATAACTCTGTGCCTCCACTTCCTCATCTGTAAAATGGGGATAATAATAGTTACTAACACATTAATAGAATTATCAAAAATAAAACATTAGTATTTACTGGAATGAACTCTGGCACAAAGTAACCCTTAAATACTTGGTAGCCACTAAAATATATCCGGTAAACATAGGCAACCAGCTTCCTTTAAAAGAAATACAAATTACTTACACTTCTAAACTCAGTAACAATCTATTTATGCCTATCACTTTAAAAACATTTTCATGTTACATATTTAACTAAATTATTCAAGTGTTAGTATATCAGAAGCTTCTTCAACTCACCATTGTTGCAGCATTCCAAGCAGTTGTTGGTGCAACTTTTGGTTGCCAGTTAGATCCTCCAGTTAACTTCTTTTCACCTGGTTGACTCCAATTTACATCACTTTAAATAAACATAAGTGAGAATATTAAATGTCTCTAATTATAAAGTTTCCTTAACTATCTAAGTATATTGAACAGAGTAAGATACAGACTTTAGGCTGGGCGTGGTGGCTCACGCCTGTAATCCCAGCAATTTGGGAGGCCAAGGTGGGCAAATCACTTGAGGTCAGGAATTCGAGATCAGCCTGGGCAACATGGTGAAATCCCATCTCTACTAAAAATACAAAAATTAGGCAGGCATGGTGGCCCGTGCCTGTAATCCCAGCTACTAGGGAGGCTGAGGCAGGAGAATTGCCTGAACCCAGGCAGTGGAGGTTGCAGGAAGCCAAGACAGCGCCACTGCACTCCAGCCTGGGCAACGGAGCGAGACTCTGTTAAAAAAAAGAAAAAAAGAAAAAAAAAAGAAAAAAAAAAAAAAAAAGCTGGATGTGGTGCCTCAGGCCTGTAATCCCAGCACTTTGGGAGGTCGAGGCTGGCGGATCACGAGGTCAGGAGATCGAGACCAACCTGGCTAACACGGTGAAACCCTGTCTCTACTAAAAATACAAAAAAATTAGCTGGGCATGGTGGCAGGTGCCTGTAGTCCCAGCTACTTGAGAGGCTGAGGCAGGAGAATGGTGTGAACCCGGGAGGCAGAGCTTGCAGTGGGCCGAGATTGCGCCACCGAACTCCAGCCTGGGTAACAGAGCGAGACTCTGTGTCCAAAAAAAAAAAAAAGATGCAGACTTGACATCTCTATACATGCTTTTGAGATAAAAGTCAAATCAACCTCTAAATAACACATGGAGAAAAAAATGTGTGTATTAAACACTCACTTCTTAGTGGTTCCATTTCCGATGCCAAGATCTAGTAAAGGAGAAAAAAAAAAAGCATTTTATAACACGAGACTCAGTTTAATAAAACAACATAAAAGAAGATTAAAGTATCCAAAGACTACTTACTGCCCACAAGGTTGGCTAAAGATGAATCCAAGTCATCAGATACTAACTTGTTAGGCGGGAGTTTGGCAACAGGAAGGCTCTGGTTCTGAGAGGCCACTGTTGGTTTGAGAAGTCCACCTAGTTCATCAAAGCCTTAAAGTTACAAACAGATGAAATAGAATTTGTAAGGAACTTTATGATGCTATGGTTTTCTAAAGGAGGTATTTGCCTTTTCTCCTTGTTTGTTCACTGGAAAAGTTATCCGAAAAATAGACATCAGTAAATGTCTTTAAATGGAAAATGGAGAAATTTACCACTTCACAGTGAACTGACTGAGAAGGCTGTATTTGTTTTGACAGAAATCATCTCTTATCTCATGACAAAATTACATTAGGGTTAAAGGGGATAAGAGAGAAGTATTACAAAAGGGAAAAAAAGGAATGTAATTCTCCTGCTTGCCCAGCAAAATTTTTTGAAGACTCATATCTAAAGCAACATAGGTTAAAAAATAGCTCTCTGGAACGTTGAAAAAAGTTCCTTTTGCATTAAGAAATAAGATTTTATAGACCTTTTTTTAAAAGCAGAGAATGTAAGAGTGAACTATATCTCAGAAACTGCTAAATACTGTAATTGCATAAGCCCATCTAGTAAACGAGGACAATTCTTAAAAATGAAAATAAAATTCTTTAAGTTTTCCTCACCAAAGGATAGAAAATTAAAGAAAATCCAATCAAACTCTCTATGGGACTCAATAGTATGATCTAGGAATATTAGAGTTTGAAAAAGAAAGTCACCAAAGATGATAGTTCATAACAATGATTGGTCTCTCTTTCCACTTTCCCAGGCAAGACAAACTAAAATCTAATGCAGCAAAAAAATATTACCATAAATCTACTAGTGCACAGAAAAAATAAATTCTTAGTCCACACATATTTTTTATAGGCTTGCTTCTTAGTTTTTGGAGGATAACTAATTATATGTTATAAAATTAAGAACATCTCAATATATTCTCTCTAAATGGCTAAAAGTTAATTATTAACCAAAATCAAAGGCCATCCCAGGGTAAGAACAAAATTATGAGTGTCAAAGTTTTACAGGCACTTCAAATTAACAAGGTATTAATGAAAACACAAAGTGGAAACCTGGCTCTACAGATCTAAAAAGTTTCTTTAAGACAAATGAATCATAATAAGAATCATATATAAAACAATAAAAAGCTCCTGTACCCGCAGGCCTGATCATTTAATACATTCTAATTATTTATAATAGATTATTTAAACAAGTCAAGGTACCACAAGTTATATTATTCTAGTTTCCAAACATAGCCAATTTCATACATTAAGATACAATACTGTTATTATTCATTTCAGTAAAGGTAAAAATTGCATGCCTAAAAAGGCACAACATAGTCACAACACACAGTCACAAGCAACTTAGCATTCTATAGAGCTAAATCTCTTTTTCTCTCTTATTTTGCTCTAGGACTAACAAAATGTTCCCAAAGTCTAAACTGGCACCAATAAAAGAATAATGACTAAACAGCTCCTTGAAGTTCTCGTCTAGTGCTTGGGGGGATGGGTCAATTTCTTTGGCTACCCCAACTTAATATACTTAAACATTTTAAAAGCAGCATTATTTTTCCTTACACAGAATCTAAATTAGGACACTATAATATTTTTAATAAAATTTTTTTCCTTACCCCCAGAATCTACAATAACATTTGTAGATTTATTTCCAAATACAGATTCAAAGTCCACATTAAGGCCAGCTGAAGGGTGTGGCTGTGCAACTGGAGAAGGAGTGAATCCTGGGTAAACCAAAATGGAAAAAAAAGTTCAATTATTTAATAACTCTACATTTACAACTATTTAATAATGATGACAATAGAATGGAAAATGCAGTAAATTCCCCAAACAAAAACAAAGCCAATCCTTCAAGCAAGATGTTTTCTATATCACATTTTTTGCAGCGATTAGGTTTTCTCTAACAAAATCATCCTACTGACAAAATTAACAAATAAGCAACTGACACTGAACGGAAAATATGCTTCATTACAGAAATCTTTGTGTATCTTTTACCTTAATTTTGTATGAGGATAATCTTTAAAAAACTAAACACATCTAAAATTACAAGATTTTGCATGAAGCAAAATACATACGCAATGTAAGGGATCAGTTGAGAATGCAGTAAGAATTCTGTAGTGCTTAAAAAACAAGTATGAAACCTCTCAGTATCCCCAAGATAAAAGTTTTTCTCCCTCCCACCTACCCATTTTCCATATTTCTCTCCATCCTTCCTTCAACAGTTAATCAAAAGCTAAATAGCTTAAGTTCAGTGATGGGATTCTCAATGGTGCAACTCACTAATCCTTATGTCCATCTGTATCCATGTGCTTTTAAAACATCAGAGAAAAAAGATATGCCACTTTCAACTCTCAACCACCCTCTAACTTCAACTTAGTACTTGCAATAGTGGGGATGACAAGCATAAACTCAAGCATACTAATTAAGCTGACTCTACTCTTGAAACACAAAACCATTAACAGACCTTATTCTTTCTTGCCTGCATTACACTAATGCTAGTGGTATTACACAGATAATAAGCTCATGTCTTTAAGATCAGCCTATACAGAGTTAACAAATATAAGGTTTCCAATTATGCGAGGTTATATTTGAGTAAGGTTCTGAATGTCTAAGGGCTGAAAAGAATTAAAATCACCTAAAAATATTAGGGCTGTCATGTGATTTGGAGAACTTTCAATCATTGAGTATATCCAAATAAACAGCAACCTCGCAAGGATCACAAAGAAGAAATTATTTCACCTTTTGGAATGTTATAAGGCTCCCAAGGTCTCTTCCTTTTCTAAATTCTACTGAGTCAGAATATAAAAAACCAAAGAAACAAACAAAACCCACCTATATTAGAAGGTTAACAACTACACCATTAGGGAGAAGTTAAACTTTTGGTGTCCTAAACTTAGGATCCCTCTCTTCCCCTCCTCTATTCGGGTCAGAATCTCACTGTGAATTCTTAATGTAAAACACCAGGATGTAAAGAAGTACAATGAAGTATGTTGTACTAGAAAGACTGATCTCAAAGAAAACTGTAAAAAGGAGGACAAGATTTGGTGAGATGTCCAAGAAGTTCCTCAAAGACAGAAACAACAATTTGTTATTAGCAAAGAACCATACAAGCTGATACACATTAATGATACTACTTTAAAGTAGCATCTTACACATCCTATAATGACTATTCTGTAGCACACACATTTTTAGAGAATGTACCAGTTTGATCGTGTTCCATAATCACATAACCCTTAAACTACTATTAACTCAAAGACATTGGTCATACAATGAGAACACAAAACACTATCAAAATACGAAATAATTTAGTATATAAATCTCCTGACTATTCATGAAAACGATCTGAGAATCCTAGACTTACCAATTTAATAATATTTTTAAGTGTGCGAGCTGTTTAGGAATTATGCCATCAGCTTACTACTACTGGTTGTTCTCTTAACCTTTACATAAAAAGCGAATGTATCTACTCAAGAAAAAAATCTATCATGCTTAATTATGTGCCCATGCTATTATCAGAGTGTTAGTAGTACAGATAATGTTCTTTAAATCATTCTGGTAACAATCTTGGCTATGATGTCACTAACTTTTAGATTATATATGGAACAACAATTTAAAATTAGGCCAATATATCAAATTCCTATTTTCTCCTGCTACTTTGCCTCAGCTTTCTAGAATATGATTGATATAAAAGATAAGCTTATCCTTTATAGTCACACAGAAATGACTTCAATATTTTCTGTAAAAGAGGAGCCATCTCCTCAAATGCCTAGAGGTACCAATCTGTGAAATTACAACATAATTACCTAAAAGTATAAAAGGTTAGAAAGACTATAAAGTAACCCAGAACTTGTATCTCAAGTTTTAAAAGCCTCTATAGACAGAGGAAAAAAGTTAAAAAAAATTAGTAAATTGCAATAGCGAATCAGCTTTTAATATTTGCTTAAAGTCACATAGTTATCATGGAGGCAAGCAGTTTATTTCCAAAGTAACAATTTTTTAAGTAATTATTGCATGCCTGAAAAACACACACCAACAAGGTTAGAGTTTTACATCTAATTTCAATGCACATCATCAACTTTTTGTGAAACTATCAGGACTGTCAACTTTTAATTTTTAAAAGTTATTTAAAACAAAAAGACCCAGCTAGTATCACTATTCTAAAAGGGAAAGTTTACAGAAATACACACACACACACACACACACACACACACACACACGCACACGCGCGCGCACGCACGCACATGCTAAAAAGAGCAGGCGCTGAGCTCTGAGTTAAGGTTAACTTTATGATATTATTACACAGGTCCTGCTTACTCTTCCATTTCACCAAGGCTCAGTGAAAACTTTCTCACTAACCAGCACCAACCCACAGTTTATCATTTAGAAACCACTGCCCTGCAGGATAAATCTCAAGAGGACAGTAATAAATTAACTGAAAAGTACAAGATCAACAAGCTTTGGGGAAAGAAAGGCATTCCAAATACCTTTTACAAAACTTGGTTGGACTGTGAATTGATTTTGGTGGTAGTGTTACAATAAATTAGGGCTCATACTTTTTTGTCAAGTAACTACTACCATTTATTAAACACTACTAAACACTATGCAAGGGCTTTATAAACAGGGTATTATTTAAACCTCACATAAACCCTATGACATAGTTATTATCCCCGTTTTACAGATGAGGAAACAAAGAGAGATTACATAATTTACCCAAGGTCAAAGATTTAGTAAGCCTGTCAGAACCAAGACTCGAACCCCCATTTGTTTGATTCTAAAATTTATTAGGGGTTTTTCAGTTTAATCCCAAGTATTTCACCTTACATAAAATAGTAAGTAGAACAAGACATTTTTTTACTATTGCTATATAATTAATTAAGAACAACTCAAATTTTATGAACTTCTTGAGCTTTTCATTGCTATTAGACCAAAAAAAGTGAATAATCTTTGGCAATTTTAAAATCTAAAAGCAATAAAGAAAAAAAACCAATGTTTAAGATGACTACATAATAATTTAGGTAAGAAGTACATTCTAATCATGATGTGGTCCACATATACAAGAATTTTAAATTCTTAAAATTTTTTGAGAGATGGGGTCTTGCATATTCCCCAGGCTGACCTCAAACTCCTGGCCTCAAGCTATCCTCCTGCCTCAGCCTCCTAATTAGCAGGAATTATGGGCACCAACTACTGGACCCAGCTCCCAAGATAGTTTTTAGTGGTAGTTGTTTTGATACTTTTATATGCCTAGCAAAGTGCTAGATGTTACGTAGTCATGTATGTAAAGCTCATGATAATCCTGCAAGACACTATTTTCCTAACTTGCATAGCCTTAAAAGGGTTAAATACTTGCTTAAAGTCATAGTTCATGAAGCAGAACTAGAATTCAAACCTAAGTTCACTAGGCTCCAAGCACATACCATCAAACGCCCTAATAAATTCCATTTAAAAAATATTTAGTCCTGTCCAATTCTTGCAATCAAGAGCCTCAATTCTTTAGTTGTGTCAAGCATTCTTTTTAATCCCAACTTAACTACAGTAATAACTACTATGCACACAGAAAATATCAGCTGGACTTTGAGGTTTTACTGCTACCACAATGGCCTTGAATATATGTGGAAAGACACAGATTATACAAAACTTCAGATTCCATAACCTTGTAATATTAAAACGTTTATATGCTTCTGAAAATTTAAGGTTTGAGAATGGAGTAAAGTAAGAAGATGATAAGCATCTATTCATAAAATCACCAAGTGTTTAATTAAGGCAAATGCAGTTAGGCAAAAAGTAGTGTGTTCTTTGAAAGCAAGTCAGTGTATTTTTTCTTACCAAGTTTATAAAAACTCATTTTAAGGAAAAAAAAATTCTTCCTGCATAAATAAGTTGTAAAGATACTGTTATCTAGCTCCGAATGAGCCGGCTACAGTAGAAGAAACTAGGCACATAAAGGTAGTATTAGGAGAAACTTAAGTGACACAAACAATTCTGACAAGGCACACAAGACAGGAAGGCAGGAAAGGAGTAAGGACAGGGAAAAAAAGAGGGGAAGGGGGAAGGAAAGAATCAGGGAAGCAGCTAGGGAGGCAGGCAAGGAATAAGAGGAAGAAGAGAAGGTAGAAAAAAGAAAGAGAAGAGGAGGAACAGTTATGAGTGGGATGGGTAATTGAGAAAACAAAAAATGGGGGGAGCCCAAGCACTTGGCATTCTTCAAATGACAACTTACTAAAAAAAGAACTTAAGGCTCCATTAAGTACTTTTAAAAAACTATTCTGTTTGCATAAATTAAAAAGAAAAACCCAACACTGTATCTCATTAGAGAAGAAATATGAGGCAGTTGGCTTTTTAGCCAACACGATCCTGTCCTCTAATGTGTGGTTTCACAGGTGAGAAAGCAAGCCTAGACACTTTCACAGACAATCACATATGCAGCATAGTTAAGACCACAACTCAGTCTCCTTGACATACAATTCAGTGTTCTTGAAGCTTCAATGAGGACAAGCTACCTATTACACTATTACCTATTACACATATCATTGTATCAAATGTCTTCCCTCTGTCAAGATCAGAAGCTGCCTAGATATATAGCTATTCTGGTTTTTCTGGATTGTTCTTAATCCTATAGAGTAAGGGTTGGCAACTTTGTATCAAAATGACATGAAAGAATTACTGCAATGAATTATCACACTTTGGGTATATATGTATTTTAAGCTATTAGACTAGTCATATTTTTAGAAGACCTGACTTGGAACTTTGTCTATTCTCCTTCTACTAACTCGCTTTCTGGTTACTACTTCCTTCCCCTCACTCATTTTTTATCTAACAGAATATTTAGAATGTGGTCACACGATTTGTTTAGGGTATACTGATGACTTTCTGCATGCTGTTTTAATGAAATATTTAAATTCACATTACCCTAAGCTGCTTCTCTGAACCGAACAAAAGAAGTTTCATTGTCTGCCAGGCATGGTAGCTCACGCCTATAATCCCAGCACTTTGGGAGGCCGAGGCGGGCGGATCAAGAGGTCAGGAGATTGAGGCGGGCGGATCAAGAGGTCAGGAGATTAAGACCATCCTGGCCAACACGGTGAAACCCCATCTCTACTAAATATACAAAAAAATTAGCCAGGCGAGGTGGCGGGCGCCTGTAGTCCCAGCTACTCAGGAGGCTAAGGCAGGAGAATGGTGTGAACCCGGGAGGCGGAGCTTGCAGTGAGCCAAGATTGTGCCACTGCACTCCAGCCTAGGCGACAGAGCGAGACTCTGTCTCAAAAAAAAAAAAAAAGTTGTTTCATCGTCTTTGGGGCTGGGGGGGAGCAGGGTTAGCATCTTTTTCAGCAGAATTCAAAAACATTTATTTCAGCTTCAGTATATATATATATATATATATATATTTTTTTTTTTTTTGAGACGGAGTCTCGCTCTGTTGCCCAGGCTGGAGTGTAGTGGCCGGATCTCAGCTCACTGCAAACTCCGCCTCCGGGGTCTACGCCATTCTCCTGCCTTAGCCTCCTGAGTAGCTGAGACTACAGGCGCCCGCCACCTCGCCCGGCTAGTTTTTTGTATTTTTTTGGTAGAGATGGGGTTTCACCGTGTTAGCCAGGCTGGTCTCGATCTCCTGACCTCGTGATCCGCCCGTCTCGGCCTCCCAAAGTGCTGGGATTACAGGCTTGAGCCACTGCGCCCGGCCCAGTATATATTTTAAAACTTACTACTCCCTATATAACCTCAGTGTGAAATTCTGCCTTTTTATACTGTAATTACAGAATATCCAAGTCAAGTTGTGTTTCTGCTTTACTATTTAAAATGGAACACATACTTCCTACTTTTATCTCCATACTATCAATAAAGTGAAATCCTTCAGAATGGGATAAAAGATATGCATAGACTTTGGACAATATAAAACTATGACATGCAACAGCTAAAAGAGAAACAAAAGATTAAAGATAGCTGCTAAGAGTGATTAACCACCCTCTCTCCCAAGCACAAAGAGAAAAATATAAACACATATGAACAAGTAAGTTTAAGAGATGTTACTTTTCAACCAGTTCTCCAAACTAAAACAGGAAGCTGCATGTGATACTAGACAGCTAGAGTACTGCATTGTAACATGATAAGAGAACAAAATGCTAAAAAAAAAAAAAAAAAAAAAAAACGAGTTCAACATCAAGAGAAATTTTCCTAAAAGTTCGTATAAATAAAATTGAGATGCTAGTGTCAATTTAAAAAACTCACTACATGATTGCTGGTTAGTTTTAGAATTTGATATTAAAATCTGAAGTAATTATTGAAGTGCTTTTAAAGTAATTAATGGACACGTAAAATATAGTTAGGCAGTATAAACATTGATTGGAAAAAAAGGTTAAATGGTACTTTACCAACAAACATTTCATGAGTAGGTGTCCTAGTAGTGAAAGTGGATACATCTGAAGAAATGGAAAGGTGAACATCACCACTACTTTTTGTGAGGAAAGGATTTAAGCTTGGAATGGCATCATCAACAGCATCTACAGTAGCAGAGAAAGGATCTGTGCAGTCCAAATGTATTACAGCAAAACGAAGAAAGGAAGTAAATTAATTAGTATTGTAATTAGTCAAAAGATGAAAAGTGAAAAATAGTAGCTATATTATTGTTTATTCATCTTAAATATCTAAATTATCAAAAACAAAAAATATCTAATTATCAAGATGGAAGAATTGCATTTAACATATTTTAAAATTAATCCTTAGAAAAAAATCATTTTGTTAACACCAGAAAGCCAATAGTGAGGTAGTTAAAAAAGAGAATAATAACCAAGATATTTCTATAAAGAGCCACCCATCCCGCACCAATTTTCCCTGTCCTAGGTGAGTGTGTTGGTCGCGGTGGTACAGCTGTGTTTACCTGAATAATTGATATCGACAATAGGTATGTGTGTCGTGAGTAAACTTTCAAAGAAAAAAGAGGGTAATGACAAATTAAGGGTAAGAAGCTGTTTCTGGCATATGCAGATAATATATTCAAAATAAAAAATAAAGATGAAGAAAAAAATCTAAGCATGGGGGAAAAGAATTTTAGATAATTAAGAACAGAGATGAAAGAATGCCCACTTAATAGATCAGCAACAGCTTTGAATGTCTATCTAAGAGCTTTAGTCTTTAAATGATTTGCTAAAGGAACAACAAAAGTGTTGTTTCCCTACTAGAATGATATCAAACATGTACCATTATCAAATACTTTATCTAATGTTATTCTAGAATCAGATAAATATTATACTGATACCTTATTCAAGATAATTATCATTCTAATGACTGAAATCTATTTTTCTTTACTTCTCAAGATTTAAAAAGTTAACTAAATGGGGAAAGAAAAAAATAAAAAGCAGCAAAAATATTATCATATTTTTTTCTTTGTAACATAATTAAAAATAAGCGGATACTCCTGTAATTCTAAACAGTAGAATCTTTCTTGTCTGTTCTAGTTTAGTTCTTGACCTTCACTAAAATATACTGGGGTACCTTCACACTACTAGGTACTGTATTTTACTCTCAAGATTGTATTATTGCACATTAAGAAGGCAACACTGGCCTAAGGACTAGCTCATTTACTATGATATAGACACATTTCCTTTAAAGTCAAAAAATTCAAGGTAAGCATTCTGCAAGCTCAAATACAACTGTTTGAAAAAGGAAAAAAAAAAATCAAGAAAATACTCAGGTTATGATTTTTAAAATAACACATCTTTTCAATACAACTTTTTCTGTAACATAAGAACTTTTCTATAATAGTATTCTTATGGAACACTAATTCACACTAAAAAAAATAAAGTTCTACAAATCCATTAAAATATACTGATTATGCTATTCAAACGTGAAATCTTTCCCATCATTCCACTCCTCAATAAATGGAACACTGGGAAAAAAGAATCAGAAAACAATAATTAAGAAATAAAAAGTAGAAAATAGTTACAAGAAGTTGTAGGGGGGTGCAGTGGGTTTTTTTTTGTTTTGTTCTTTTTGAGAGTGGGTCTTGCTCTGTTGCCCAGGCAGACTGCAGTGGTACAATCATGGCTCACTGTAACCTCAAACTCCTGGGCTCAAGTGATCCTCCCACCTCAGCCTCCCGAGTAGCTGAGACTACAGGCACGTGCCACCGTGCCTGGCTAATTTTTGTAGAGATGCTATAATACCAATGCTAGTCTTGAACCCCTGTCTGGACTCAAGCAATCCTCCTGCCTTGGCCTCCCAAAGTGGTGGGATTACAGGCATGAGCCACCACGGACAGCGGTTTTTAGTACTAAAAATATATATGTATTTTTAGCTAATATATATACTGATGGTCACTCTAGCTTCTTCTTGCATAAGAAAGCATTAAGCTTAAAGTTGGCCAGTTAGGCCGAAAGTTCTGATTTTTTTTTTTTTTTGAGATGGAGTCTCGCTGTGTCATCCAGGCTGGAGTGCAATGACGTGATCTTGGCTCATTGCAACCTCCGGCTCATTGCAACTTCCGCCTCTTGGGTTCAAGCAATTCTCCTGCCTCAGCCTCCCGAGTAGCTGGGATTACAGGCGCGTGCCACCACGCTCAGCTCATTTTTCTATTTTTAGTAGAGACGGGGTTTCACCATGTTGGTCAGGCTGGCCTTGAACTCCTGACCTCAGGTGATCCACCCACTTTGGCCTCCCAAAGTGCTGGCATTATAGGCATGAGCCACCACACACAGCCAAATGTTCTGTTTTTAAATACATGATATTAATAGCTGCATAGAATTTTAAAAGTACATTGTATTTTGTCAAGTAAAATACCTGTTTTTCATGCAAAAAAAAAAGCCATGAAATAAGTCATTTAAAAAAAAAAAAAACCACACACTATTTCTGTAACAGAGCCATTGGTTTACGAGAATACACATGTTCAAGAAAGGTTACCAGTTATCCGCTGTTCTACTGACAGATAGGTTTTATCTAGCACCTAATTTCCCTAGCACCTAATTTCAATCACTTCCTATTACGTGAAACACCTTAGAGAAGAATATTCAGAAATATGTGCAAATGTATTCATAATTAGATCAATAGGATAAGGAAAACCAGTTCCTAATCTACTTGACAAAACATTACAGGTAATCTACAAGATGTTAATTATGGACATTACACTATAATAATAAAAACCAATTCATTAAGGTGTAATAACGCTCCAGCTATTTCAAGTTAATCTATTAAACTGGCAATTCTAAATCCCTTAAAGTTTTTTTTTTTTTTTTTTTCCTTTAGATAGTCTTGCTCCGTCGCCCAGGTCAGAGTGCAATGGCACAATCATGGCTTACTGAAGCCTCTAACTTTCTGTGCTCAAGCAATCCCCCCACTTTAGCCCTCTGAGTAGCTGGGACCACAAGTGTATGGCACCATGCCCGGCTAATTTTCTCTTTTTTTTGTAGAAGCAAGGTCTCGCTATGTTGCCCAGGCTGGTCTCAAACTCCTGGGCTCAAGCAATCATCTGTCTCAGCTCCCAAAGTGCTGGGATTACAAGTGTGAGCCACTGCACCCAGTTTAAAATTTTTAAATACAGTTTTGTCCATTATTTTTTTCATTATTCATTCAAGTTTATTTTTTTGAGACAGAGGTTCGCTCTGTCGCCCAGGCTGGAATGCAAGGGCATGACCTTGGCTCACTGCAACCTCCACCTCTCAGGTTCAAGTGACTCTAGTGTCTCAGCTTCCCGAGTATCTGGGATTACAGGTGCACACCACCACACCTAGCTAATTTTTATATTTTTAGTAGAGACGGGGTATCACCATGTTGGCCAGGCTGGTCTCAAATTCCCGACCTCAAGTGATCCACCCACCTCAATCTCCCAAAGTGCTGGGATTACAGGCATGAGCCAACACACCTGGCCCAAAAGTTTAATTCTATGCTACACTAGAGTCATTAAAAAAAATCCAAAAAAAGTTAAAACAAAGACTAAAATGGCACCACAGTCATACTATAGCCTTTAAGTCCTAAACAACTGATACCTACATTCACACACAGTAAACTAATTTTTTTTTAAATATTGTTTGGTAAAGACAAGGTCTTGCTATGTTGCCCAGGCTGGTCTCGAACTCCTGGGCTCACGTAATCCTCCTGCTGCCTTGGTCTCCTAAAGTATTGCAATTACAGGTATGAGCCACTGCACCTGCCCAGGTAATCAAATTTTTTCATCAAGTGTTTTGTGTTTCATGCCAGCTAAAAGTAAAGCAAATTACACTTCAGAATGGATTCTATTACACCTAAACTAAAATCTGAAATCTTGCTTCAAATACTCAACGGTGTACCAAGCTGATAATATTGCGTATTTTAAGATATAAAAACTCAAAAGTTTGCTATAATACAAAATGTTCAGGGTGATGAAAACCTAGGTCTTCTCAGGTATTAGTATTCAATACCCACTGCTTGTTTAGACTCCACAACATTTTTTGAAAAAGTCAAGGCTCATTAACAATACAATGAGGGCAACAAGAGAGCTTCTGTTCTCTCATTTTCATTCTACCAAAAGGTGGAATCTTAAATGTCTTTCATATACACATACAAACTTTTCTTCCCTTTATCTCTACCTTATCACTAATCTATCTATGACCAGGAATGCACATCATTTCTGTGGTGTTTATAAGAACTACATTAAATACTAGGTC
Source organism: Macaca mulatta (assembly GCF_049350105.2). Classification (NCBI taxonomy): domain Eukaryota; kingdom Metazoa; phylum Chordata; class Mammalia; order Primates; family Cercopithecidae; genus Macaca; species Macaca mulatta. The sequence goes on from NC_133419.1 coordinate 86,594,709, forward strand.
TATTATTGGCATTCATTTTTAGCTAATAAAAGCCAATAAAAGAATAGAACAAGATTTGGGGATTATGAAAAAATCATACCTTTGTTTTGTCATATACTATAAGAGCAGCATTATATGTAAACTGTTACATATTTAAGTGTTCAGCTAAATAGTTAACTTCAAAATACCCTAAGCATTTAATGTTATGATCTAAGCTTCTCATATATGAGATTTCTTTTCTTTTGAGACAAGAGTCTCACTCTGTCGCAAAGGCTAGAGTGTGGTGGCACAAATCTCGGCTCACTGCAATCTCCGCCTCCCGGGTTCAAGTGATTCTCACGCCTCAGCCTCCCGAGAAGTGGGGATTACAGATGTGCACCACCAAACCTGGCTAATTTTTGTATTTTTAGTAGAGACAGGCTTTTGCCATGTTGGTGAGTCTGGTCTGGAACTCCTGTCTTCGTGTGATCTGCCCGCCTTGGCTTCCCAAAGTACTGGGATTACAGGTGTGAGCCACCGCACCAGGCCATATATGAGATTTCTTTATTTCAGTCTAACTTTGTTTAGTCAAACTTTAATTTTAAAAATTAAAAAAATATATATCAATATGATTGTCCTGGATATGAATACTGACTCGAATTAGAACATTCTTGGCTTAAAATACTCCTCAGCATCATGCGGAAGTCAAAACCTTGGTTATCACCAACTCAGAAGCCAAATATCCTTATATGAAAGTCAAGACAGGATTTAATTCTGATTAAACTATGGGACTTAATATGGGGGAAATTTTTACAGAAATAGCATACAAAGCAAAATAAACTAAAATAGAAAAGTAAAACATGATTAAATGTATTCCAATATATTGCAGTCTGTCACATAGAGACTTTGATGGAATAATGTCTTCTAACAGGCCACAGAACAATTCTTACAGATTGAAATTACTTAGAATTGTTCTCCCACCGTAACAGTCTATCTGCTTTCACATGTGACTTTAACAATTTCAAGTAGAAACTTCAACTTGTCATTTTTAGTTGTACATGGTGTCCAGACAAAACAATTAGGAATTGCAGTTCAGCTTCTTTGAAATGTTAAATATATTTTTATTTGGCCTTCTGTAATATTTTTAATCTATTTAGAAAAACAACTCAGCCTTAGTTTTAAAAAGACTACTACATTTTTTAAAAAAGGAAATAAGCTGAAACTGCTTAAATGATCATGTTAATTCTACTAACCTTTTCTAAAGCAATTCACAATAAGGCAGAAAATAATTAAGAATTCAAAAATCAGAACATACCATCAGGGTATCAAGAAACTCCTTTCTAAATCTTAATTTGCTATCTACAGTTCATTCTGAAATAATTCTAAAATACTTAACAATTAATATCTTGTCATTTTTAGGAGTTACTCTCAGATCTTAAGATTTAGCTAAATTAAACTAGCCTTCAAAGTCAATTAGTTTTTGAAATCAAGTTCAGGCTCACAAAACTAGCCTGAAATCTAGTGTTTTAGGGTTTCACTATCTGCTCTGTGCCCCCACCTTGACACCAAAAGAACTTGTCCAGAAGAGAAAGCGTCCACTTATTCAACTAACGTTTACAAACTACCTGTCAGAACAAAATATTTTAAAACCTGCCTTCACAGAGCTTACTTTCTAGGATATAGTTCCTTAAAAAAAAAATTTTAAATGTTCTTAAATTCAAATCATTAAAATAAAATGAAAAAAGCTTTGTTTATATACTGTAAAAACTCATTAGAATAATTTATCTTGCTATGAGAGATAAGCCTATCACTTCAGAAATGCTTAAGGGCAGCAAACATACCTATTGGCACAAGGGGAAAATTCTTTGACTAGCAAAATCTTTCAGGTCTTAATTTAAAAAACATTTAAAACATTTAAGTCTTGACCATACAGCTGGTCAAGACAATCCTGGTCACAACATAGTTCCTGTGTGATAATACCATCTGAGTTTTATTAGAACTTTATCATATACTTAACACAAAGATAAGTTATTTCCCCAAAAGTTAAAACAAAAATTCTACACCAAAATCAAAATAACCACTATGCATTTTCTGGTTATGAAATAAAAATTCAACATTAAAAGAATAATCTCATACCTAAAAATACACTTGGTCCTTCCTCTTACATTTATCTTTATTAAATGTCATTTCATAATTTATTTGAACATAAATTCCTAAATTATTTATAATAAATGAACATACCTTCAAGGGATAAAACTGCTTCACTACCATTTTAATATTTATCAAGTTCTCATGCATCAAGTGTAATAAAAAACTACAAATAAGTAAAACACCACAGAATGAGAAGAGATGCATGTAAAATCTAAAATAGAATTAATCAATGCTTACCTCCCCAAGTACTTGCTACCTGAGAAGCAGTTGACATAGGATGTACAGATGGGTGAAAAGTTGGCTGCTGCAAATCAAGCAGATCATTGGGCAGCTTTGATGTGCTAGAAAGATATTTTGGAAACGTGTTTTATTTACCAGAAAAACTTTGCTACTTTAGTGTCACCTTCTCTGCCCACCGCAGATAAAAACATTAAAAACAAGGAAGAAAAGTCTCATTAATATAAATCTCAAAAGAGGAACAGTTTCTTCATATAATAGCATATTTCTAAGGAGGCTTGGAAAAATAATCTAATATCATATCTTAAGTTGATACAGGATTCAAAGAACAGTAGCTCTTCGGAAAAGGATAAATGTCTTCCCCCGGAAAAAACTAATTTCCTTATTAAAATGAACCTAAACAATAAGATTCTAAAATACAAAATATCATAGCAATTTTAATATTTTTAAAATTCTTTTAATATTCACAGAACTTGAATCACATTTGCAATACACTACAAAGTAAAATACTCCTTAACCTCACTTCTAGTGCCTCAGTATCCCAACTACGTATCAATGATACAGGGAAAAAATTTTACATGCATTTATGAATAGAGCCACCCCATTATACAATACACTATTTACATGATATATTTCTTTCTTCTTGTTTTTGAGACAAGAGTCTCGCTCTGTCGCCCAGGATGGAGTGCAGCGGCACGATCTTGGCTCACTCACTGTAACCTCCGCCTTCCGGGTTCAAGTGATTCTCCTGTCTTAGCCTTCCGAGCAGCTGGGACTACAGGTGCGCAGCACCACACCCGGCTAATTTTTGTATTTTTATAGAGACGGGGTTTCACCATGTTGGCCAGGCTGGTCTCAAACTCTTGACCTCAGGTGATCTGCCCGCCTCGGCCTCCCACAGTGCTGGGATTACAGGCGTGAGCCACTGCACTCAGCCTTTTTTTTTTTTTTTTTGAGACAAGAGTCTCACTCTGTTGTCCAGGCTGGAGTGCAGTGATGCAATCTTGGCTCAATGCAACCTCCATCTCCTGGGTTCCAGTGATTTGCATGCCTTAGCCTCCCAAGTAGCTGGGATTACAGGCGCATGCCACCATGCCTGGCTAATTTTTGTCCTTTAGTAGAGACAGGGTTTCACCACACTGCCCAGGTTGGCCTCAAACTCCTGACCTCAGATGATCCACCCACCTCAGCCTCCCAACGTGCTGGGATTACAGGCATGAGCCACCACGCCTGGCTTACATGATATATTTCTGACCTCAAGACTTCTATGTGATTTTAATGAACAACTCAAAACATGACCCTAGAGTGTCTAAAAATTCAAACACAATACAGATAATTTTTTTAAGGGGTCTGGAGGCTGGGTGCAGTGGCTGATGCCTGTAATCCCAGCACTTTGGGAGGCCGAGGTGTGTGGACTGCTTGAGTCCAAAAGTTCAAGATCGGCTTGGGCAAAATGGCAAAAAACGAAACAAAACAAAACAAAACAAAAAAAAAAACGAAAAATAGCTGGGCATCGTGGAGTGCGCCTGTAGTCCCAGCTACTCAGGAAGCTAAGACGGGGGAACGCTTGAGCCCAGGAGGTTGAGGCTGCAGTGAGCCATAACTGTGCCACTGCACTCCAGCCTGGGTAACAGAGTAAGACACTGTCTCAAAAGAGAGAGAATAAGAGAGAGACAGGCAAAGAGACGGGGTCTTGCTATGTTGCCCAGGCTAGCATTGTACTGCTGGGCTCAGGCCTTCCTCCTGCCTCAACCACCTGAGTAGCTGCGACAACAGGCACATGCCACTACACCCAGCTCCTAATTTTTAACTTATATATTCTCCAAAATAGAATGTTTTTCTTTTTAAATGGATATACAACAACTGTACATATTTATGGGATACATATGATATTGTGATACATGCATACCATGTAATTATCAGGACATCTATCACAACTCAAACATTCATCATTTCTCTGTGTTGAGAACATTCTAAATCTTCTAGCTACTTTGACATAGATAACGCAATTATTATTACTAACTAGTAATTCTACTGTGCTATCAAACACTAGAACTTATTCCTTCTAACTGTATTTTTATAAAAAAGTTTTGAAGACATGTCTTTTAGATGTAAAACAGTTGTGTAGATAGTAGATATAAATGCATTTAGTGCTTTGGGGAACATATAGAATATACAATAAGAATTCTATAAATGGGCTGTAAGATTTGCCCTTAATTACTATTAAAAAGGTGAACATTTTTAGTACGTGAGATAAAACAGTGAAATTAGTTCTTTATCCAATAATTTGTTTCAGCCTCAAACACTGAACATTCTTTTCATTTATCTCTCCTAGGACAGACTTCTTTTCAAGGTCTCCATGTTGAGAACTTGCCCCTTAATGGGGTCAATGTTACTTAACTGGGGATTAAAGAAGGTAGCATACATGAGCAAACAAATCATAAAGCTGAAAGGAAAAAGAGAACTAAATTCAGCAAACACCTACTAAGATTTTAGGGAGCAGGTAGCAACTGAGAATGCACACAGCAAGCATTTCACATACTAAAACTTACAATGAGCTTTTAGGCTCAGCTATTAGGAGTCAGTAGGCAGGAAGATGAACTTTCAAGGGCGAGTTAATAAAATAAACAGCAACAACAAGGTGAAAGGAAAAAACTCACCACTCTATGGAACATTTAACATGTGCTAATAACGCACTGTGCTAATAACAGCTAGTCATCTGGGAGCATCTTAGAAACAAAAATTCTTGGGCCCCAAGTCCCACCTATTGAATCAGAACTCCAGGACTGGGACTCAGATATCTGTAGTTTAATAAACTCTCCAAATGTTTCTGATGTTAAAGTTGATAACCACAATCTCACTTGAAAACAAGTTCTCAAAAAAAGTTAAGAACTAAAAGAGCCAGGATTCAAACCAGAATCTGACTTTTAAACTACTTTAAGCCACTCTGAGGTAAAAGACAAAACAGGTTTAGAAAATGTCAATTATTTTACTTTACCCCACAATATTATATTTCCATGTTAAGTAGCTTAAATTAGACAACAAGATTATTAAAGTTAGTGTGGTGGGCTTCAATACCAAGAAACCTGGCAACTAAACTGTCATTATGTTCCAGATTATAGAGTTTAAAACCAGGAAACAGATATGACAGATGTTTAATATCCAATGAAATGGTATTTTAAAATATACATCATACCCATATGTCAAAGAGCTATAAAGGGTCTTGAAGCATTAGATGTCTCATAAATGTGTTTAATCATAATTTTTACACAATAAAAAGTTTGCCCAGAGATAACAGCTATATTCCTATTAGCATAAATCAGTGATTTAACTATATTTCATTTCCTAAATAAGTAAAATATAAACTCTCACCACTTTATCTTTAGGTATTATACCAATATCACCATTTATCGCCACCTCTTTGTGTGAATAGATTATAAAAGTATAAATAAAAGTAAACCTGAAAATTCCTGCAAAATTTCTATTAGAAGTCTTTGAACCTACGTATTCAAAGGTAACCTTAACTTCTACTCCTACCTGTTAGAAGAACTAGGGGTAGAAAATATGTCAATGGCTGGTGCAGTCATTATCCCTCCTGCTGAGGTGGATACAGGAGAGGCTGCAGTTGTTAAGGAGGTATGAGGTTTCTTTGCAAGTTCCTTTAGGCGCTGTTCCTGTTAAGAAAGGGAACTACCATAAGGATTCCAGAAACTAGATTTGTTTGTACAACCTCTGAAAAAAGCATTTTCTAATTTGTTCTGATAGCAGATATTCTGTTTTACCTAATTCTATGTCACGATGAAAAGTCAGACTGAGTTTCAGCCCATTAACACTATACATTTAAGACTCTGTGCAGAGGCCCCATTTACCTAATGAACACCTGTACTCATTTTTCCAAATATGGAGAATGCACAAACTTACCTTTAAAGCTTTCAAACGTGCCTGTTCTTCCTCTAATGCTGCCTGCTTTTCCCTTTCATCCACTTTGGTCAGAGATAGACCAGTGCTTGCCAGGGAAGACACTGCATTGGAAAGTGTAGTTGCCCTAGGATAATTGAACAGAGATAATTTGGCTTTTTGCTAAACACTTCACATTACACCCAGGTCAGGAAATGGTCTGGCAACCTTGCCATGGATAGGCACTATAATTATAAACTTAACTTCTGGATTCAAATCCAGTACTTCAGATGAAATATTCCACCCAGTGATCTACGGGATTAGAGCAATTAGAAAAATCTTGACTTACATATACACTCACTGCTTTTAGAGTAAATGTTTGACTTTGGAAAGGGTTCACAAGAGAGTGGGGCACATTGCCTCTTCCAAGCCCCAAGAGGGGAAACCAATGCAATTGGGAAAGAGCCCACATACTCCCACAAAATCCCTGATGGGAAAAAGTGTTGACCTTATCACAGTGAAAACCCTCTGCTAATTTACAGCCTACGTTTTGGCAGTGCCACAGAACACCAAAACATGCATACCAGTAATACGTAACGGAGGTCTAGGTATGTTTCACCTATAACAACATCCCCAGAGGACTTCAGGTTCCTTCAAAAGAAGACTGGTTTCAATCTAGTCACCAGGTCATCTGGCATCTTTCTATGTGCTGCCCTTTTGCCAAACTAGAATTTCCTTTTTAATATACACATACAATGTATCATCTTTTACTGACAAGCCATCTCCTTTCCCTTTTATCAAAAAAGTATCCACATTATAAACCTCAACATTAACTTTCCAAATGTTAACTCTAGGCTAAGTAAAACAAGTGGTAAAGAATTCTAACCTGAAGAACTACCTTGAGCTTTATTTTCCTTTTACCACACACTAATCATCATTAATTTCTACTCTAAGCATGTAAAGTGGTAAAAACTCTTTTAAATTTTACATAAAATTAGTATTATAAATAAGCCAATAAAAAGGTACAACTCAGAAGACAAAGGAAGAGTGACATAGTTGACAGAAATGCAAGAAAACCAATACATTTTATGATAAACATTTCAGGTAAACTGGTACACCTGAACTACATGGCTTTTTTCTTCATTATTCTCTCAAATAAATGAGACTTATTGTTTTGACTGCTACTTCGAAAATCCTACTAGAAAATTCAAAGTACAAATCTAGGATTAAAAGTAAGTACTAAAATCTAATAATGGCATTTTCCGTTGAAAATAATTTAAATTTTATTACTAAAAGAAAGACTAAAGTTCTGAAACAATCAGAAAGTCTAAAAAGAACCAAAGGAAAGTTCTCACCATACAAATTCTTTCTTCATGTTGTTTTTAAAAAAGCTTCATATGAAAACATGAGAGTAACTCAAGTAATCTCTTAACCCAATGCAAAAATCATGTTACCAGATTGATATGAAATGATGTGTTACTTTCAATTTGCGAGGTTAACTGGTCTTAGTCTGAGGAATTAGCTTAAAACATAATAAAGTGATTAAAATGTAAAATATCAATAATCAACCCCATGAACTGGCATTAGACAGAGATGATGCAATTTGATGTCAGATATTCTAGGTTTGAGTCCCAGCACTGCTACTACATGCTTCACAGTGCTATTGTTAGGATTGAGCAAATTAATACAAAAGTATCTTGTAATTACAGGCCCGGCACGGTGGTTCATGCCTGTAATCCCAGCACTTTGGGAGGCTGAGGTGTGCCGATCACTTGATTTCAGGGGTTCAAGACCAGCCTGGTCAACACGGTGAAACCCTGTCTCTACTAAAAATACAAAAATTAGCCAGGTGTGGTGGCATGCATCTGTAGTCCCAGCTACTTGAGAGGCTGAGGTGGAAGAATCGCTTGAACCCGGGAGGTGGAAGTTACAAGTGAGCTAAGATTGTACCACTGCACTCCAGCCTGGGCAACAGAGTGCGATTTTGTCTCGGGGGGGGGGAGAGAAAAAAAAAGTATCTTATAACTATAAAGCATCATACAAAACAATGCACTATCATCTTCAGGAGAACTTTTGACATCATAAACACAATTCTAAACTATGCAGTCACTGTCATTATCTTAACAGATGCTGACATTTATTGAAGGTCAGAAACTATTTCAAGAATTTGCATGTATTAATCCATTTAATCCTGATACTAATTCTATGAGGTTGATATTATGATTAAACCCATTTTATAGAAAATCAAATCAAGATAAAGAGAAATTAAATAGCTTGGAACTTGAGCTGATTTCATCTACTCCCTCAGAAAAATCACTCTTGATCTTTGTCCTACAAAGAATGATGTACCTGCTTGCAGCTGTAGAATCTTTGATTTTCTTTCCTTCCAAGGAAGCTAAGTGTTGTTCCAAAGCATCAAGAAGACTGCTGGGGGCCTGCAATTGTACAAATATTAAGAATTTCATGATAATTAGGCCACTGGTCAAATTAAATCAAGTATCATCTAATCAGAGAGCAACAAAAATAAACAGGTATGTTCTTCATGTACTAATTAACAGTGGAGTTTTAGCTACTTAATGAGAATGACAATGTTACTTTTATTATACAAACATGACCTAGTTGGAAATATTAAGAAACATTACCAAAAACGTTAAGAACAGAAAACTATGTAAACATGAAACATTTTTTTAAAATCTTGCAAGTACTTAAATTTTAAAGTAAAACCATACTCCCAAAAGCTAGACATACTACTGAGCATGCAGAAGGTACTTAATAAGCACTGCTGAGCAACTGAATGTGTTCAAACATGACTCTGGAATAATTATTGATAAATGACACTGAACACTGGCATCAGGGAAATGAAAATGAAAATCACAATGAGATACATCTTTTCACTTACTACAATGACTAAAGTTAAATACATTAGCAATATCAAATGTTGGTGAGCACATGGAACAACTGGAACTCTCATATATCACTAGTGGGAGTTTATCACCTTGAAAATGGATTAGGTTGTTTTTTACAAAGTTAAAATACACACCCACCTTAATGACCCAATTCCATTCCTAACTACCCCAAAGGGATAAAAACTTATCTCTGTAAGAAAAGACTTAATGTTTAATGTGGCTTTATTTACAACAGTCAAAAACTGCAAATAATCCAAAAGTCCATCATTTGGAAAATGGATAGACAAAATTATGGTAAATATTATTCAGCAATAAAGAAGAATTAATTAATAGTATATTCAACAACATATAGACAGCTCTCAAACAATATGATGAGCAAAAAAAGCCAGAATGCAAAAGTAAATACTTGTATGATTACACTTATATTAAGTTTAAAAACCAACAAAATTATGCTATTAGAAAACAAAACAGTGATTGTGGAGGTGGGTAAGAAGTGACTGGAAGGGGGCATAAGGATTGGGGAAATAGAATTTTCCTATCTTGAATGATGTGTTGGTTACACAAATGTTTATCAAACTGCACTGAAATGAGTATTTACCTTTTTTTAACAGAAGACCATTTTAAACTCAGGCTACAGGTCAAATCTCAACTTAATATGAAGAAAGCTTTCAAAAGGAAACCTTTTCAGTGTGCAGACTAAGAACTGTCCACTAGAAGTGAAGCAAATGCATCGGTAGCGTTTACTTACCCTAAATATTCTACATGATTTGAGACACAGTTTCTGGATTACAGGATCTAAAAATAGTTAAAGGGGCAATACCTACTAATTTCTCTATCATTTATGACTTTAACAACTTCTTTCATCCACTATTTCCTCTACATACCAGGACCTTAGCCCAAGGGAGATACAGTAGAAAACCATTTAAAACCAAATACTACATTGGAAGATGAACTTCTTTGTTGAAATGAGAGTACATAAGCACTTCCTACAGCCCCAGCAAAAATGTAGCAAAGCACTGTCTTTAGAGCTTTCAGAAATAAGGAGGATGTTGATGATAGTGGTTAACATTTAAAAAGCTCTCCTCACACAGCAGGTACTGCGCTAGCTACCTCGTAGTAGTCACTGAATCTATGAAGCAGACACTACTGGTATATCCATTTTACAGATAAACAACCTGAGACAGTGAAGATTAAGTTATCTGTCCAAGATCACATATTTGATACACAACAGAAGCCAAGATAGGGAAGGTATCTCTGACTTTAAAGACTACATAATTAACTACTATGGTACCAAATCCTAAACTGAAACTCTGGTCATAGAAACTGTAGTTTATCTTTTTTCTGAAGGGTTTAAGCTGTGGCTTACAAATAAAAATATTAAATTACCAAGTTATGATAAGTAAGACAAACCATTTCTAAAATCCCTTCTAAATATATCTGGCTATTCTTTAAAAGTCAAATCCACATGACAAACAGTGAGGAGGCTGGGCACAGTGACTCACATCTGTAATCCCAACACTTTGGGAAGTAGAGGTGGAACGACTGCTTGAGCCCAGTTGTTTGAGACCAGCCTGTGGAATATAAGGTGACCCTGTCTCCACAAAAAAATTTAAAAACTAGTTGGGTGTGGTGGCATATGCCTGTGACACCAGCTACTAAGGAGGCTGAGGCTAAGGATTACTTGAGCCTGGGAGGTTGAGGATGTAGTGACCCATGATTTTGTCAATGTGCTCCAGCCTGGGTGACAAAGCAAAAGCCTATCTGTTCTCCCCCTCTCCCAACAAAACCCAAAGAGTGAAGAAAATGTGATGCTTTACACCTTGAAAGAATATGTAATAACAAAAAAAAAAGAGTAAATAATCTCAAATTTCCACTCTTCTGCATTACCACCATCTTCCCTAAAGTGTAAACAGCTTTGTTTTATTCACTTTTGAAAATTTTCTGAATCACCCAAAGAATGCCTGGTAAGTTCCCTTTGCTTAGAGATCATCAATACAGAGGAAAAGAGGAACAGAGGTTAAAGAATCCTATTCTAATTACAATAGGGTGAATATTAACATACACAGACACATGATGATGGCCCGTAACTTCTACATCTATCCTGAGGACAATGAATTTTAAATAAAACATAAGGGAAGCACAACAAATGGGGTGGGTAACAGGGGAATCTAAAGTTGCCAAATCATTTTATACTATACGTTATTCAAGCAATGACTTATCTCATGTTCAACCCAGAATAATGTGCTTGCTCTTAATAAAGCCAATTTATTTCAAGTGGACATATACAGGATTCTTTACTTAGATATAACCCGGGACTAGATTTATTGCATACTCTTAGCCTTGACATTAGAGGGAAGAATCAGAACAATTGAGTACAGAGAAGCTCAGTAGTAACTGTTAACAAGGCATTTTAAAGATGTCCTGGAGGCCGGACGCGGTGGCTCACGCCTGTAATCCCAACACTTTGGGAAGCCTAGGTGGGCGGATCACCTGAGGTCAGGAGTTTGAGTCCAGCCTGGTTAACATGGCAAAACTCTGTCTCTACTAAAAATACAACAATTAGCTGGGCATGGTGGCTTAAGACTGTAATCCCAGTTACTTGGGAGGCTGAGGTGGGAGAATCGCTTGAACCCAGGAAGTGGAGGTTGCAGTAAGCTGAGATCACGCCACTGCCATTCCAGCCTAGGCAACAAGAGCAAAACTCTATGTCAAAAAGAAACATAAAAAAAAATGTCCTGGAACAATTCAAAACAAGGTAAAACAGATGTCAACAGTTGACAGAGTTGATGGAAATGTTACAAGGATAGTTTATGCCAGGTACTTTCATTCTTAATACTCAGTAAAGAAAACAGAGAATAAGCCACAACAACCAGCAGGTATGAAGTTTGTTTCTTAGAAACTTTTTGATGATGATGATGATAAAGACAGTATTAAAACAGCCAACATTAGTTGAGTGTGCTTAATGCTCTAAATTTTTTTTTTTTTGGCATTAACTTATTTAATCCCCTGAACTACTTACTGTATGAGGTAGGTACTGTAGTATCTTCATTTTACAGATGATGAAACTGAAGCTTAGAAAGTAACTTCCCCAAAGTCACAGGGCCAGCTAATGGCACAGCCGAGACTGAAATCTGGACATATCCCAAACCCTACTCTCTTGATCTAATATTATGTTTTGAAGTTTATCCCTATTTAATTCTCCCAACTGAGTCAAACAGTCAAAGTGGAAGTTTAAAACAGGAAAAATAAATACTGTATAATTCTCTACCAGCAGTATAGTGAAAATTGTTTTTCTAAATATCATTTTCTAAATTCAGGTTCCAAAAATTTTTTTTTTTTCCTTTTTTAAATGATGATGATGGGAAAGAAACAGTGATTGAAGAGACTGAATAAATGGTATGACAGTGGGTAGGCCACAAATGTAAGTGGCAAGCAGATCACTTGATGTGGTCATAATGTTAGAACAATCTTTAGGAATACATCAAAATGTTAAAATTGGTCAAAAACTGCACTGATCCCTTTGACAATGGGGGCTACATGTTACTTATCTTAATACTCTTCACAGCTCGTACACAACAGATAGTGGATTGATATTTTAACAATATACTTACCTGTGAAAGGTCTGGTATATCACCTCTGTCAATTCCAACTTGCTGTAAGAAGAAGCATTGTATTTAATAAATTATAATAAAAATATTTTATAAATAAAATTTGGAAAAATGACATCACGGCTAGTACCAGTAATATTTTAAACAGACTTCTTAAGAATCAGGAAGATATTTAATCTCCAAAAATACTCAATATTTCCAATGGCTTAGATATTATTTGGTGGCCCTAGAAGTTGTTAACAGTAGGGAAACTGGAGTTGGAAAGTCAACAAATCTAAGTTACCATTCCTATGTCTTCTGAATACCTATATATAAGCTACTTTGTCACAATCTGAAAACTCCCCTGTCTTCTATGTGTAATACGATAAATATGTTAAGAATGAGAAAGCCTGACCATGAACAAGTTCTTTGATGGAAAACAAAAAAAAAATTTAAGAAACAAACCTGAAGACATCGACTTTGTCTTTCTCCATAAAACATGTTTTCCCTAGAAATCACCATAGATAACATTTTTAAAAACTCATGTTCTGTCAGGTAGGCCAGGTTTACAAAAATGTCAAGTGATATCTAATCAGGATATAACTGTCTTCACAAAGCAATTCCAATACACTTTCATGATGCTCAGGCCCTAGGCAATTTCTAGCAAAAAAAGATAGAAATGGTTCCTGTGTATTCTAGCATCCAATTAGAAAACTATTTTCTGTCCCATGGCTGTGTTTCATTTTCTAATCAGTCTCCCTTCCTTTTGTGACCTCTCAGGGGTTGGTCTCAGAATGATGTCAGTAGAAAATCTGATAAAGGCCAGATACACGGTGGCTCACACCTGTAATCCCAGCATGTGGGGAGGCCGAGGTGGGCGGATCATGAGGTCAGGAGATCGACACCATCCTGGCTAACACAGTGAAACCCCATCTCTACTAAAAATACAAAAATTAGTTAGGTATGGTGGCAGGCACCTGTAATACCAGCTACTCAGCAGGCTGAAGCAGGAGAATCGTTTGAACCCAGGAGGTAGAGGGTGCAGTGAGCAGGGATCACGCCACTGCACTCTAGCCTGGGAAACAGCGAGACTCCGTCTCAGCAAAAAGAAAAAAAAAAAAAAAAAAAAAAAAAGCCTGATAAATTCATTATTACTCAGATGTTACTAATCGCTGCCTGATATATATGTCCTCTTCAAACATGTTTCAAGACGTTACTCTTGCCTTCTTCCAGGAACTAAGGCATTCTAATTGAACTGCAAGCCCAGAGACAGTCTCATAACAGAATATTTTAAGGCAAGGGACTCTTCATATTTTTCTTAAATCATATGGAGCAGGCTGGGTGTGGTGGCTTATGCCTATAATCCGAGCACTTTGGGAGGTCACAGTGGATTGATCACTTGAGGTCAGGAGCTCGAGACTAGCCTGGCCAACATGGTGAAACCTCATCTCTAAAATCAGCTGGGTGTGGTGACGGGCACCTGTAATCCCAGCTATGTGGGAGGCTGAGACAGGAGAATCTTGGGAGGCAGAGGTTGCAGTGAGACGAGATCATGCCATGGCACTCCAGCCTGGGTGACAGAGAAAGGCTCTGTCTCAAAAAAAAAAAAAAAAAAAAAAAAAAATCATAGATAGCAGAGAGTCTATCCCACCTAAGAATAACTTAACAGCAGACCTGGAGTACAGAAGGGGGCTTACAACTTAAGTTTGGGCCGGGCTCCGTGGCTGATGCCTGTAATCCCAGCACTTTGGAAGGCCGAGGCCAGCAGATCACCTGAGGTCAGGAGTTCAAGACCAGTCTGGCCAACATGGTGAAACCCCGTCTCTAGTAAAAATACAAAAATTAGCTGGGTGTGGTGGCAGGCACCTGTAATCCCAGCTACTCGGGAGGCTGAGACAGCGGACTCGCTCAAACCCAGGAGGCAGAGGTTGCAGTGAGACAAGACTGCGCCATTGCCCTCCAGCCTAGGGACAAGAGCAAGACTTTGTCTTTAAAAAAAAAAAAAAAAACACTTAACTTTTAACTACAACTACCAAATGCAAAGAACATAAAAGGCCAAGAGGGAATGTCAACAAATTAAAACTTATCTAAAGAATTTACTAGAATCACAGCATAAACACCACCTTCTTGTTTTAATATGTGACTGACCCTTAAAAAATGGAAAGGATCTTTCTCCTTGAAACGGCAGATTAATAATAAACCTATTGTCTGATCATCCTGTTCTGTCCGATTGCTTCTAATATAGAATCACATATCACCACAGTAATAAAGCCTAGAATCACTAACTTGCTAATTCCAAAGTAACTACTTTGACATAATTGAGCAAATTATCCTAGGAAGAAATCTTTGGTGGAGATGGGTAGAGGCTGGAGAATGGGAGAACAAACAAACAAAAAAACCCTTAAGAACGCCTCTGTAGTAGCAAGATAATGCCTGCAAGTATTACCACACTTGCCTTCTGTGACAATTTCAGAAAATTATTTTTAAGCAGAGCCGCAAAATTGGATTATCCTATTACCTACATTCATGGTTTTCACAATCAAGGATAATAAATACACAAAATTCATTTCTGTTGGTGAAAAAAAGCTTTTTTTTTTTTGAGACAGAGTCTTGCTCTGTCGCCCAGCCTGGAGTGCAGTGGTGCAATCTCGGCTCACTGCAACCTCCACCTCCCAGGCTCAAGTGATTCTCCTGCCTCAGCCTCCTGAGTAGCCGGGATTATAGGTGCCCGTCACCACGCTTGGCTAATATTTGTATCTTTAGTATAGATGGGGTTTTGCCATGTTGGCCAGTCTTGAACACCTGACCTCAGGTGATCCACCCACCTCCGTTTCCCTAAACACTGGGATTACAGGTCTGAACCACAGTGCCCTGCCAACGAAAACATTTTGAACTATGTGGCTCCAGCTGTCTCACTGAAAAGAAACCTGCACTGATACTGGATATTCTCTACCACATTTAACAATAAACATTCTCAAATATATGATTAATTCCAACCATAAAAATCTCTGGCACTACTGTATGTCACTTACTCAATTTTATAGAGAAGTAAACAATTTAAAAACAGGTAACTTTTCAATACTCGCTACTGAATTAAATATACAGCATGTATTTTATTCACTATTTTATCATATTCATATCTTGGTACAGAATTCAATACAGCATAATAGTATCACTGAATACTAAATTTAAGACATTTATTTTATTTGGATAGTAAGTGATGACTTCAAAATCCATACTTACAGACAAAAAGGCAAGTTAGGAGACAGTCACTTAAAGACAGTTTACCTCTGCAACTTTGAGGAACTCTGAGATTCTTGTCATCCTAGTTAGGAACTTCTTATAGATGTCAAGACCTTCTTTGCATTGGTTCTTTTTCATATCAAAATATTTTTCTGACAAAATAAATGTAAAAATTCTTTTGTTCACATCAAAATATAACACTCAAAAAAAGGAAAAAAGAGTAGGTAATAGCTCCAAATAGGTCTCTAAAGGAACATACACACCCTGCTAGAAAAATATCAGTGTTAAGCTAGCTTAGGTATTTAAAGCAAATTAGAATAGAGCTGCTATTATATTAAAAAAATAGAAACATTACTTGACCTTACTCATATTCCCAGTCTGTGCCACAATACTTTTCCTCACAATTACCTAAGTATATATTTGTGTGTAAACACGTATCACACTTGACCCCGTTTAAAACAGCACTAACATCTATTTCCAATCTTCTTACTAATAGTGTATTATCTAACAACTTAACCATGCCCAAATGTCACTCAGAAAGTTCATTTAAGTTTAATGTATACATAGGAGTAAAGAGGTTAATTTATACTAATTATAGTATGGAAGACTATGCCTTCCAAAGCTTTATAAAAAAACCTTTATTTTTCACTTGTGAAAAAATAAGCCAAATTTCCCTATCCTATAGATTAAAGCATCCCTGAGTAAGTCCATGTTACTTCGGACTATAAAAAACAGATTTAAATTTTTTAAAAAGTTCATTATGGAGTCGATTATGATTTTTCTGGGACAAAAAAAATTTTTTTTCCATCTTTTTTTATTGTGGTAAAATACATATAACATAAAACTTACTTTTTTTTTTTTTTTTAAACAGAGTTTCGCTCTTGTTGCCCAGGCTGGAGTACACAGGGAAGATCTAGGCTCACTGCAACCTCCGCCTCCTGGGTTCAAGCAATTCTCCTGCCTCAGCCTAAAACTTACTACTATCTTAACCCAGCTAAATTTTAAAGGCACTTTTATATTTCTAAAAATTAACAAAATGGGTAGAAAAAACATAGATATATCTAAAAAATAAAGTTCAACTTGCTGAACATCCTGGGTATAAAAGTATGTAATCACTTGCAGAAATAATCAGGTGTAAAACTCTTCTCTCCAAATTAATTGTTACAATGAATGAATATATCATAATAAATTTTTAGACAGCTTTAAGTAACAACTCAGTCAATATTATTTATCCATATGACACAAGATAAGAAATGTTACTAAGCTACAGCAGTATTTACCCAACAAATTAATAATTCCTTCATTGTATGCTGCAAACAGTCTAATGGCATCTTTGAACAGGAGCATGAAGGCAGCATTTATTACCCCATTTGTAAGTTCATTGCTATTAACCTGGGGAAAAATTGGAAAATAAAATTAGCTAATCTTAGGTTTTAAATGACACAAAAAGACTTCCTTCAAATTAAAATACAGTAAATTCCAGGATTAGGCAAGTTAGTGAAAAAGACATTTATTTTCTCTAATACATACATAAAGATCCTAGTGCAGTAGCTACCATATAAATAAACATTATTTATTATTATTATTAAGTTTTGCTGTAACCAAATAATTGTACTCATTTGACTAACAAGAATATTGGAAATATTTTTAGTTTTATCTCAAGGAATAAATAAAAAAGATAAACCAAATTAATTCCAAGTTCTTTTTAGCACATGAAAATTAACTCGTTGTTATATACAGAAAAACTAAGCACAAAATTGAATGGCAAACAAAAAACTGGTAAAAAAAAAAAAAAAGAAAAGTATCTGCAGACCATCAAGTAGAGTTGCTGTCCATTATATAGGGAGAATTCTAATAATAAATAAAGTAAATGAAAGCAATTTATAATATAAAAAATACATATGGACAATAACATATGAAAATAAATACAACTTGACTTATCAGGTAAATTAAAATATAATAATCAAATCAAATTACTAAAATATCCTTTCCTGAACATCAGACTATATTACTCAGTGCCCATAAGAATGAAAAAAAAAGAACACAGTAGCTCATGCCTGTGGTCGCAGCACGTCGTAAGGCCGAGGCAGGAGGATTGCTTGAGCCTGGCAGTTTAAAATGAGACCAGCCTGGGCAACATAGCAAGACCTCTTCTCTACAAAAAACTAAAACCAAGAAAAAGTAGCTGAACATGGTGATGTACCCCTGTAGTCCCAGCTACTCAGGAGGCTGAGGTGGCTGGACTGCTTGAGCCCAGGAGTTGGAAGCTGCAATGAGCTATGATCACGCCACTGCACTCCAGTCTGAGTGACAGAGAAAAATGCTGTCTCAAAAAAACAACAAAAAAAAAGATGAAAAAGCAAAAACAGACACCTGTTGAGTAGTGGCTCACCCTTTTGCAACAGAAGCAATATTTATTAAAAATGTAAATGCTTATATTATTTGAACCACCAAATTCTTTTTCTGGGTGTTAACCCTATTAAATAGGTTTACAAATGGAAACACACACACACACATACATACACACACACACACACACACACACACAGAGGCAAGAGACAGAGAGAGGAGAGAGAATTGAGTGCAGCACTGTTTAGGTTAAAAAAAAACAGAAAAACTAAACATCCATCAACAGGAGGATCAGATAAATTGTTATATATAACAAAGTACAATACAGACATTGAAAAGAATAAGAAATTTTATAAAAAATACAATATATTAAGAAAAATATGCATGGTTGGACCCTGAGCTTCTATATAAACCAAAATAATGTTGAATAACTGCATCAATACCCCAGGCCTTCTAGAGTAGGGGTCAGCAAACTTTTTTTTGTAAAGGGTCAGATGGTAAGTATTTTAGACTTTGTGGGCCACACAGTCTGTCACAACTTTTCAACTCTGCTGTTGTGACATGAAACAGCCATAGATAGTATGTACCAGCGGGGCTGGCTGTGTTCCAATAATACTATTGAGGACACTGAAGCTGGAATTTCATATAATTTCCACCTGTTACAAAATATCATTTAATTATTTTCAACCACTTATAAAACATACAAAAATAGGCAGTGAGCTATAGTTGGATAATCTCTGTTCTAGTCTATGAAATACCTGTAAGATTTATTGAATCTTACAGTTTCAATAGTGTTGAAGTTTACTCAGCACTTACTATGTGCCACGCTAATAGGCAATGGGGGTACAACAGAGAACAAAAGAGACCTAGTTTCTGTCCTGAAGAAGCTTAAAAACTAGCAATTAAACAATTTAAAGGAAAAATCTGTTTCAGCATGAAACTGTCACAGTTCCATTCACTAACTCGCACTCACAATCTCTAAAACAAAATGTCAAATAAATAATAAACAAAACATTGTAAGATAGATGCCAAAAAAAACCAGAACAGAGTTGAAAGTGCTAACTTCTAACATATTATAAATAAATGACAAAGCTGGCAGCTTGGATGAAGTCATGGTCATTAAAATAAAAATTCCAGGGAACACAATGCCCTTGGGCAATAGCTACATAACAGGCTATTATAAGTGCTATTTAAATTTTTTCTGAATAACTGTCACGCTTCGAGTCCCATTAAATAGACAAAAACAAAATATTAAGTTGGCTATTCATTTAAAAAATACCCCTGTACATTTTTAAAATCTAAAAGTCATTATTAAAAGAAAATATATTTTCAGATCAATCCTTTCACCACTTTAGCTTGTATATCTTAAAATTCTAGAGCCAGAGAAGCACTAAAGAAATCCAAAACAGTCATAAAAATCAAAAAGTAATTTGACTTGAGACTATTTTATAGAAAATCCTTAGCCATATAGGATATCAGTGAGAAAAACTAGAGTCTGTGAAAACTTGAAGTTAAAAATTCTCATTAATTATAATGACCTAATTTTTTAAAATCTTAAATTACAAAAGCATAAATCAACTTACATTAAAATCAAGAAGTGCATCCATTTGATTCTGAATAATTGGTACAGTTTTAAGGAGTTTTTCTGTGTTCATTGTCCTCATAACTCCATCAGCCCTGTTACGGAAAAAAAAAGAGAAATAAACAAATGAATCTGCAATTAAATCTACATTTCAAACTCCCCTGGTTCTCTACTAAAACAGAGAACCAAGTTGCTATTAAATGCCACATATTTTTAAGTCATTATGAAAACTAAAGCAGAGATCATACAGGAAAAACAAAAACAGGCAACATAATATGTTAAATGTCAAGGTACTCATTTAGAACTAAAAAAGAACATAAAGCATGAACTATAAAAACAAAAGTTTACATTAAACAGCAAGGTCTACAGCACACTTTTCACATGAGGAAATGATCTGATCCTCACAAACATTGGTGTGTGAAGAGCAGTTTTACCATTTTTTTAAAAATTACAAATAAAATAATCATTTGCCTGAAGTCACTAAACAGTTAAACACTCTGTAGGCCAGGAGCTGACAAAGTCTTAGAGCACTGCTTTATTTACAGTATTTTATTCATGACCCAACAGCAATGGCTTTTAATTCAGAAATGATAACTAAAACCACTTCACTACAAAATAAAGAACAATTTTACCAAGTCATTCTAATCTGGCTATTACACAAGAGATACTTTCAGTGGACAGTCTTTAATAAAATAGTCTGTTAAATATTTCCAAACAGGTATTTCTAAAGATAGAGAAATATTAGCGGCACCAAAACAGATTTAAAAACTACTACGTGAAAGGTACTAGGGCTAACGTACACAGCTAATATTAAGAGCTTATTGTATATCACATTTAGTATTACTCAAGAGATTGCCCTATCATTTTCAAATCCTCATAAAAATTCTACTGATATTCTTATTCCATTTTACGGTTGATGAAATTTTAAGTTCAGTGAGGGTATAAGACTTGCCTAAGATCACAGAACTAATCAGTGGTAGCGTCATTATGTAAACCCAGGTGTATTAGACTGTGAAATAATGGCATAACTGTTTGGCTGAGTAATAAGGCATTTCCAAAAAATATGTCAGGTTCCCCTAATTTACAAATGATCTATACTTATAAATGGCTGTTCTACCCTACGATAAACCATGAACTATGACCTCAGATGCCAAAAAACAATTAAGCTATAAAAAGCAACAACTGTGCTTTGCAGGACACAACAAAGTTTAATAAACAAATACTGGACTACCTTAAGTAGTCACCTACTGATCAGCTTCGGCCTAATTCTCCCCAATATGTTAACTTATGGATGCCTGTTTCCTCTCAAGTGCTAAACAGCATTGGCTGGAACCAGCTGCTGGAGCTTGGGATGAGACACCATCCCTTCTTTTGCAACTCTTCTTACTGAAGTCACTTTTTTACCTCCAGTTACTTCTTCATCACAGAAGATTTGAACATTGGCTCAGTCTTTCTTGTCTTCATTAGCTTCAACATCTATATGGACAACCAATCCAACATCTTGATGTCAAAATTCCTGATTCTAACCTTACTGCCCCCAGAAACCACAGCATCCTAGCCCCACCCCTGAACGAAAACAAACAAACAAACAAAAAGGTAAAATTCAGACACCTCATTCCGTGACAATTACCTGTTAACCTTTCAGCTGCTTTGGTCACATATCTCTGTGGCAAAAACTATTTGACCTCATCAGAAACTTCAATGTTTCAACTCCACCACTACCCACACTGATCCTTTCTCATTTTTACTTTCTTCACCTAGCTTAGAATCCCACAGATCATTATTATAATCACTCCCTTACAAATACCTTTAACTTTCTTGCACCTCTTTTCTTCCCTGCATGTCAGTCACCTGGCAAATTAACAATCCTGGCTGAGCAAACACCTAACTAATCCATGCCTGTACACATATAGCTGAGTGCTGGTAAAGAAAACGGCACAACTGGGCAAACTGGCAAAACTATAAACTCATGATCATCAACCTCAAATGAATACTCAACATTGCCAGCAATCCTCTTAGCCTTCTCTAATAAAATCCTCTCCTAAGCATCTTCAAGTTTTCTTCTTCTCTTTCCTTGTCTCCTTACATGAAACACATCAGCTCTCAGCTCTTAACTCCCAAAATATTTAATTCTAGAACAGAAAATAACAAAAAGCAATTGTCTGGTCTTCTTGCCACCCAAACTATATTTCTATTTAAAAATAGTTGGCTAAGGCTGGGCGCATTGGCTCACGCTTGTAATCCCAGCACTTTGGGAGGCCAAGGCGGGTGGATCACAAGGTCAGGATTTTGAGACCAGCCCGGCCAATATGGTGAAACCCCATCTCTACTAAAAAATACAAAAAGTGGCCAGGCACGGTGGCGTGTGCCTGTAGTCCCAGATACTCGGGAGGCTGAGGTGGGAGAATTGCTTGAATCTGGAAGGCGGAGGATGCAGTGAGCAGAGATCACGCCACTGCACTCCAGCCTGGGTGACAGAGCAAAACTGTCTCAAAAAAAAAAAAAAGTTGGCTTTTACCTCATGTTTTTCCTACCATGGTAGACTCCAAATGAATCCAAGATTAAAATATAAAACACTGAATCCATAAATATATCTGATGAAAACATAATAATTAATCATTTTAGCTCACTGAGCTTGCTTGAAAGATAAAAAACATAAAAATGAAGATAACGGTTTTGATCACCTAAGACTGTAAAGCTTTTAACAATGTTAAAAAAACAGGGAAAAATACTCATAACCTATAACATTTTCCTAATACACAAAAAGTTCATTTGTTAAGTGTTCATTACGTAAGCATTAGATACAATATCCCATTTAATTCTCACAACAATCCTAACAGAAAAGTACTAATTAACATCATAATTTTACAGATGAAATAACTCAGAGCTTAAGTAAGGCCTTCCCAGTTTTGCCACAGCATACTAGCACGGTAGAAAGGGTTATGAGTGTGCCAAGATGTTGACCCTTTTTAACCCTTTAGCCTCAAGTAGTCTCTTGTATAAATAGTTACCAGTTTGTGTGCCACCATGTGAAAGCAGTTTAGCAAGCTGACAGATATGTAACAAAATATCCTTGTTCTTAGAAAATATTCACCAAAGTATTAAAAGATATAAACTATAAAAGGCATCAGGTATGTAACCCACTCTCAAATGGTTCAGAAAAAAAATGTGTGTGCGTGCCTATGTGAATATACACAGAAAGAGAAATGCAGATGTGGCAAAATGTTAAAAACTGGTGGTTCTGAGTAAAGTATACAGATGTTCTCTAATATTCTTGCTACATTTCTGGAAGTGAAATTATTTCAAAGTAACATTATTTTTTAAAAGTCAGTAAACCAGCTAAAGTATCTCACTGAAGTCCCTCATCTAATTGGTATGAAGCTAGAATTCAAACCTAGATTCATCTGACTAAAAAAGCTTGTGAGTTCTTACCACTATTCAACACAATGGAAAAGAATGAAAAACCCAATAGAGAAGCTGTCAACGGACATCAAAAGACAATTAATAAAACAAATATGGCATTCAAAAGGAAGGGGGAGTGTGCTCAATATCACCATTTATTATTCAATCAGCTAATACAAAATGAACACATGAGATGCATTTTTCATGATGGAAGAATACAGAATAACTAAGCCAATAATTTGTTATAACTTTTATAAAGCATAATTTGGTGTTTTCTATTAAAATGTTAAATGTATATATATTTATCAATGACCCATCAATTTTAATAATTTATTCTATAGAAAAACTCTCTTAATGCAACCATAAATAAAAGGATGGTCAATCCATTGCTTTTATAAGATTAAAAAAAAATGGGAATAAATCAGATGTACAACTGCAACATAATTCTACAGCCATTCATAAGAATGAGATGGACTGAGGCTGGACGGGGTGGCTCATGCCTGTAATCTCAGCACTTTGGGAGGCCGACACAGGTGGATCACTTGTGGTCAGGAGTTCAAGACCAGCCTGGCCAACATGTCAAAACCCCATCTCTACCAAAAATACAAAAATTAGCTGGGCATGGTGGCGGGCACCTGTAGTCCCAGCTACTTGGGAGGCTGACACAGGAGAATCGCTTGAACCCGGGAGGTGGAGGTTGCAGTAAGCCAAGAGCACACCACTGCATCCCAGCCTGGGTGACAGAGCCAGACTCCATCTTAAAAAAAAAGAACGAGATGGATCTATGTGTACAGACATTGAAAATGTCCAAAATACACAGGAGGAAAGAAAAGCAGCCTTCAAAGAATCTGATCCAATTTTTATGTAATTTCCTATGTGCCTTTATATACATGTTTTTATTTACACCCACAGAAAAGATTAGACACACTAAAATGTTAACATTTTCTATGAATTAGGATGGTACTCTTAATTTTTTTTTAAGTTTATTACTTTTGTAAATATAAAAAATTATCTTAATAAATCAAACTTCACTACTTATAATGAGAGTCCTCTCCAAAAGGTGTCGCCTACTGAGGTTTTTGCCATGATATAATACATTTCAACTGCTGTCATGTCCTCAATTTATACCTGATATTCTTGATATTTTTCTTTTGTATTTATACAGTCTAATATGTGTATGTGTGTGTGTATAATGCCACTTTTGCGCTTCTTCTTGGTCCCCACTCAATGGCTTATGGTCCCCACTTATGGCTCCTCCTTGATTCAACTAAGTCAATACTAATTTTATTGTACTTGATCAAGAGCCATTTTCATCCAATTAAAAAAGACTGCTCTATTAAATAAAAAAATTCATCAACTATTCTCAAGACTGGCCCTTCACATTAGAAAAAATGTTACCATTTTAAAAATCTATTATTCTGAAATTGGTAAATACACTGAAGATCAACTTTACTGAAGACACTTTACAGTGTAATATTATTGGACAGAATACAGAGGTTAAAAATCAGACTTCTAAAAAAGTTCTCCAACATAATCTTCTACAAAGTGCTTAAATATATGAAATAAAATCTGTAGAATTTACTCTAGGCATATTCCAAAATAATTGCCTCCTGATGAATTGGGAATGGCAACATAGAACATTTAAATTCAGCTTTAAATTTTCTTGCATAACTAAGAGGTTAATTCTATATTTCAGCTAAATTTTTCCCTTCAGTCCATTAATTTAAAATTTCAATAGAACAATCTAAAGGAACACATCAATTGCTTAGACTTTAGGGATCACTGAGCAGCAGAGTGGCTCAGGAAGGCATTCACCAGGCTATTCCTGTACATGACAGATTCCCTTCAAGACAGGACTTCATAGCTACAAGGGTCATCACTGCTGCTAAGAATGTCTTCAGTGGCTTTCTCCTCAGCCCTCATCCTATATCCTAGGAAAAAATCTGCGTATCAGGTGTTATCAGTTATAGAAGCAATGACTGTATCATTCATATGACTGGATCATGTGCTAAGATGATTGTTAATTAGGGTGCAGCAAAAATTAAATGCATCTTCTGCATTTGAGATTAAAAGAAAGCTTAAATACAAAACAGCACTGAAAGAAATGAGAAGAGATCCAAATAAACAGAAAGACATCTCTTGTTCATGGACTAGAAATTTAATCATTAAGAATACTCCCCAAGCTGATCAACAGATTCAATGCAATCCCCTACAAAATCCCAGCTATCTTTTCTGCAAAAATCAACAAGCTGATCCTGAAATTCACATGGGAATGCAAGGCGCCCAGAACAGCCAAAACAATGTTGGGGGAAAAAAAGAATAGAGTTGGAAGACTCACACGTTCTCATTTTCAAACATACTGCAAAGCAACAGTAAGCAAGACAGTGTGGGGTACTGGCATGAAGATACACATACAGATCAACAGAACAGAACTGCAAGTCCAGAAATAAACCTTTACATTTATGGTCAATTCATCTTCAACAAGGTGGTAAGACTATCCAATGGGGAAAGAAGAGTAATTTCACAAAATGGTGCTGGGTAACTATATATCCACATACAAAAGAATAAATTTGGACTCATCTCTCACACCATATACAAAAGTTAATTCCAAAGAGATAAAAAACCTAACTATAAGGTCAAAAAATACAAGATTCTTAGAATAAAAAGTAGGAGTACATCTTTGTGACCTTGGATTAAACAATGATTTCTTAGACATGATGACAAAAGTAGAAGCAACCAAAGGAAAAAAATAGATACACTTAATTAATCAGTTAAAAGTGTTTGTTCTTCAAAAAACACCAACAAGAAACTGAAAAGACAAGCCACAGGAGAGAAATATTTGCAAATTATTTATGCGATAAGCAACTGGTGTCCAGAATATATTTTTTTAAATTCTTGCAACTTAACAATAAAAAGGCAAGTAACCCAATTCAAAAATGGGCAAAAGGCCAGGTCAGTAGCTCATGCCTATAATCCCAACACTGTGGGAGGCCGAAATGGGAAGACTGCTTGAGCCCAGGAGTTGAAGACCAGTCTAGGCAACATAGTAAGACCTTGTTTGTATGAAAATTTTTTAAAAAATTAACTGAGCATAGTGTTGCATGCCTGTGTTCCCAGCTACTCAGCAGGCTGCAGGGGAAAAATGCTTAAGCACAGGAGGTCGACACGCAGTGAGCTGGGATTGTGCCACTGTCTCAAAAAGTGAAAATAAAAAATAAAAACAGGGAAAAGGGTTTGAAGAGGCATTTTTTCAAAAGACAATATACAAACGGTCAACAGTACAAAAAAAAATGCTCAATATCATTAGCCATCAGGGAAATGACAACTAAAAATCACAAGACACTACTTCACACCCAGTAGGATGGCTACAATTAAAAAAACACAAAACAAAAAACCAGAAACAAAAACAGAAAATAAGTATGGCAAGAATAGGGAGAAACTGAAAGTGCCATACATTACTGATGGGAATGTAAAATGATTCAACTGCTTTGAAAAATAATTTGGCAGTTCCTCAAAATGGCAAACATAAGAGTTACCATATGACACAGCAATTCCAGTTCTAGGTATATACCGAAGAGAATTAAAAAGATAATCCACATAAAATCTAATGTTCACAGCACCATTATTCCTAATAGTCAAAAGCAGAAACTATTCCAGTGGCCATCAGCTGATGAACAGATAAACAAAATGCAATATATGTCCATAAAGTAAAATATGATCTGGTTAGAAAAAGGAATAAAATACTGATATATGATATAACATGGATGCTATAACTTGGATATATTATGCTACACAAAGGCCACATATTGTATAATTTCATTTATATGAAATGTGCAGAATAGGCAAGCCCAGAGACACAGAAAGTAGGTTCATGGTTGCCAGGATCTAGGGGAAGAGGGAACAGGAAACAAATGCTAATAGGTACAGAGCTTCTTTTTGGAGGTGATAAAAATGTTCTGAAATTAGTGGTGATGTTGGACAACTCTGTAAATATACTAAAAACCAATGAATTACACACTTTAAAAGGATAACT
This sequence comes from Macaca mulatta, assembly GCF_049350105.2. Classification (NCBI taxonomy): domain Eukaryota; kingdom Metazoa; phylum Chordata; class Mammalia; order Primates; family Cercopithecidae; genus Macaca; species Macaca mulatta. The sequence goes on from NC_133419.1 coordinate 86,622,054, forward strand.
TTTGTTATGTGAATTATATCTCAATAAAGGTGCTACAAAAAGAACTTAAAAACAAATCCTACCACAAAAAGTACTTGATATACCTCATCAAAGAAAAATGAGGTTCGTCTTTTAAAACTGGCTTAAATTTCATAATTCATAATCTAGTACTCCTATGTTTTACATTTTTAAAAATTCAAATCAATTAGATGCCAAAAAAAGCTTAACTCACCCTCTCTTCACTTTTGTGAAATCAAATGCAACTTGTCTGTATGAAACTGCTTTTTCATTTAAATATCTACTATACCGCCTAATAAATGTAGACATGTCATATCCTGTAAAAAAAAAAAAAAAAAAAAAAAAAGAAAAAGAAAAAAAAGAAACAAGTTTTTATAAATGACTAAAAATCCCAATATTCCTAGAAAAACAATTCATTGTATTCAATGGCTATAATGCCTTGGTATCCCAATTCAATTTAGTGATGTAAATTAAGTAACTTATTAATAATATTACCATTAAATTCTCTTAAGGTTTCATATTTAAATCAGATAAGTCCTATGTAGCTTTAAAAAAAAACTCTTCCTTAGACCTTCACCAAAATAAGAAGTTTCTTTTCTTTCTTTCAATATTCCTATTCTTTATTCATCAGGAGTTAGAAAAACATGTCCTTTTATACAACTTGATAATCTCACAACTCAAATTTAACATCCTATGGAACCACAATCCCATTCCTCAAAACATCAAGCAACTCCATATAATTTTTATATTCCTAAAATCTTTAGCTGTATTTAGAACCATAACTTATATGTGCCAACCTTATAAAAAGTGTAAAAAATTACTAATATAACAAATGGCAATAGGCAAGTTTAGGGTGTAACAAAAACAATTATATGTTTTCAATGAAATTTCTAAATGAATACATAAATCATTTTAAGACTGTTTCATCATGTCCTTGATTTGAAAACTTCAGCAACATAAAATCTAATCAATATTATTTTTTAAAAACATCAAAAACTGTGTGTTTAATTATTGCCTGGCTCAAGGAAGTCTATAAATTTTTGCTCCTCATTGCAAAGTGAACCCATTTTAACTCATATTCATCTAACAAATTAAATTACTTGATCTTTGCTACTTTTAAAAGACAATACCAAAACCACCGAAAATGTAAACTAACTGGATTTCAATATCACCAGTTCATTTATTTAGCAAAATATTTATTGAGTGCCTATTAAGTACCAGTGGAGAAAAATCAGTGAACAAAATAGAAAAAAAAATACTGTTCTCATATGACTTCATACCTACTACTGTACAGGTCAGGTGTTACATGCTCACACTCCTCAGCTCTTCAATTCATATGGTTCTATCTACTATACCCCATCCTAAGAGGGTAAAGAACCTCTCATCCTTCAAGGCTCACTCTCCTCTACATAAAAAGAGTGAAATTATTAAAACCTTATCACTAGAATTACTTAATTTCCATCTTAAGAAAATAAGAAATCAGTTGCTAATAAGACACAAAAAACCTACTTGGATATATGCATAAACTGTGCCTAGAGCAGTGCTCTACATCTTGTTTTCCATACACTTTTAAAGTTAAAATGAACTGACTGAGGGAGGAAGTGAAAATTAAAGGATGAGCAGGCAGTTTCTTCCATGCCCCTGAAAATAGAGACTCTCCATTTTTATCTATAATATATATCTGGCTTCTGTTTTAAGATTTCAAAAACAGGCCAGGTATGGTGGCTCATGCCTGTAATCCCAGAACTTTGGGAGGCTTACGAGGATTGCTTTAGACCAAGAGTTCAAGACCAACCTGGTCAACAGAGCAAGAGCCCACCTCTACAAAACATTTAAGAACAAAATAATTAGCCACGCGTGATGGTGCACATCTGTAATCCCAGCTGCTTGGGAGGCTGAAGGGAGGACTGCTTGAGTCAGGAGTTTGAGGCTGCAGTGAGCTATGATCACACCACTGCACCCAGCCTAGGTGACAGAGCAAGCCCCGGCCTCTTTCACTCTAGCATCAGCAACAGAACCAGATCCTGTCTCAAAGAAAAAGAAAATATTTTTTCAAGAGAGGGGGGGTCTACTGTTTTAATTTTTTTTTCCTTAAGTTAGAGCACTATAACTCTTATTAAAATATAATGCATTTTGTAACACTGGGTCCTATGTATAGATTACTGGTCTTCTAAAATGTCTGGAAGATAGGGTATTAAATTCATTTTAAGCAAGGATATACTTGCACCTACCAAAGGGAAACAAGTATTGGACTGAACACCTCCAAACTCAAATATAGCCAGTCACATACACACACACACAAAACAATTCCACTGATCTTTTTTTTTTTTTTTTTTTTTAACACCTCCAGAAGAACCACAGTTCAGGCCTTCATTAACTCTACACTAGATAACAAGAACAACAACTGAAACAGTCTCAGCATCTTCAAGATTTGGTTTACTCTGATCTAACTTGACTAAGTTATGATGTTTCCTTGTAACACATAATTCTCTCTCCCCTCCTCTCTCTACTGCATTATGAAATTCCAACTATATAAAATATTTTTGTGCTTGATTATGGCTCTGAACAGCTTCTTGAGGGCTATCTGCCACTACATGTTCTCAAATACACCATTCATATAGATTCTCTTCACATTCATTTGCTCTATAAATCTTAAATATTCATATCCATGTGAATGACTTTCACATCCATATACATCTGTGTATCTGTGCTTACTTTCACATCCATGTATTGTACCTGTGTACCTGTGCTTAAGCCAACTCATCTTCTCATCCTTCCCTTGAAGCCCAGCATAAATCTCACCTTCTCTAAAGACACTTCCCTGATTGAGCCTCACTACTGAATATTCCCAACTCATTTGGCATATCCTTTATGAGGTTCTCCCTAAAGCTGACATTCTATAATGCTAACAGCCTAGTTACAGAACTAAGTAAAACCAGATCCCATTATGACAATGTGCATGGACAGCTATAACCACATCATGTCCATTTCAAGTTACTAAATAAAAAATAACAGGCCAGGTGCGGTGGCTCACGCCTGTAAACCCAGCACTTTGGGAGGCCGAGGCAAGCAGAACATGAGGTCAAGAGATGGAGAGCATCCTGGCCAACATAGTGAAACCCCGTCTCTACTAAAAATACACAAATTGGCTGGGTGTGGTGACACGCTCGGGTAGTCCCAGCTACTCGGGAGGCTGAGGCAGGAGAATTGCTTCAACCCGGGAGGGGGAGGTTGCAGTGAGCCGAGATCATGCCACTTCACTCCAGCCTGGTGACAGAATGAGACTTTGTCTCAAAAAAAAAGAAAAGAAAACAGCTTATGAATGAATACGAAAAAAAGAATATAAATGAACAATTCATCTTAATAAATTATATTTACTTTAGCTACTAAAACATGTAATATTCCAACTACATTTCTTGGAATGAAACATAAAATAATACAATAACAATGAAAGCAAATATTTACACAGCATTTCTTTTTTGTTTGTTTGTTTTTTTGAGACAGAGTCTAGCTTTGTCACCCAGGCTGAAGCGCATGATCTTGGCTCACTGCAACCTTCGCCTCCTGGGTTCAAGTGATTCTCCTGCCTCAGCCTCCTGAGTAGCTGGGATTACAGGCGTGCACCACCAACCCCGGCTAATTTTTGTATTTTCAGTAGAGATGGGGTTTCACCATGTTGGCCAGGCTGGTCTTGAACACTTGACCTCAAGTGACCCACCCGCCTCAGCCTCCCAAAGTGCTGGGATTACAGGCATGAGCCACCGTACCTGGCCTTACACAGCATGTCTTACGTGCCAGGCACTGTTCTAAGCACTTTGTAGTAATTAACTAGGTTAAGTCTCATGACAATCTTATTGGGTAGGTACTATCACTATTACTCGATTCTACTGATGCAGAGGTGAAGTAACCTGCCCAAGTTCACATAGCTGGTAGGTGGCAAAGATGAGATTCAAACCCAGACAGTCCAGCTCCGGAATTCATGCTCTCAAATAACTACTCTGTACTACCTCTCAGAGAGCTCTGAGTATCTGGTAGGCAAATAAATATTAATTCAAATTAAAAGACAGTTTTTTCTTTCCTACAACCTTCACTAAAATATAAGGTTTAAAGTAGCACATGTTCTAAAAGACAGAGTTCTACTCCAGAGTAATCATCATGTGGGTGTCATTCTTTTGATTTTCTATAATGAAAAAGTTATCTTTACCTTGCAATCCACTTTTATCCAAAAAATTGCTTAAGTTAAACAACGTGTTTCTTGAAGCCAAATACTGAATAAAACGCTGGAAAAAAAAAATAATTACATCATATTAAGGTACTGCCATCTCACAAACTCTTAATTCGAAAATTAGGAGGAAAAGTTATGGTTAATGCATTCCATTAAGCTTATCTAGTTTAAATTTCTCATCCTCACTACTCCTCCCATTAACTAGTTACCAAACCTAAAAACATAATACATATTTTTCACTAGCATGCGAGAATTTATTACAGCCTAATTCCCACAGATATATTATAGTATTAAGCCAAAATAATAAAAGCAAATAGGCAGTGGAACCAGTAGTTTGGGTTTTATTACAGCATACTAAAACTATGGCTAATCATTTCTAGGTGGCATCTGTATTTTAAATAGCCATCTGGTATACCAAAGTTTTGGCTTTTAAAAAAAACCAAAATACTTCTAAACATACAAGAAAGCAATAGAGATCCTCTTACCCACTGTCCAGATTAAACAAATTCACATGCTCACTTCAGATCTTATATAAAATCAAAACATTATAGCCTCCATTGAAGACCCACACCTTCAATCTCCCTTCCCTCCCTCTTCAGAGGTGAGTACTTTTCTGAAACAGGTACACATTACTTTCACACAGGTTTTCACCATTTTATTAGATATACAAGTATCTATAAACTATCCAATTGCTTTCTATTTTAAATTTACACAAGTATCATAGTGTACTTACTCTGCAATGTGCTTTAACTCAACCTTTCCCTAAGAATTACCCCACTTAACATTTCATTTTAAATGATGTTCTAATATTCCAATGAATACATCATTATAAATCCATTTATTTAGCATGGATATACTTTCTAATTTTCGCTATTATTAACAAAGTTGTATTGACATCTTTGTTCTTGGTCTCTATGCATAAGTATATTCATTTATCAGGATATATACTTAGGGATGAATTATTAGGCCAGCACATATGTAAAAGTTCATCTTCTCAATATTGCCAAAATGCTCTCTGAAGTGCTTACCATAGTAAATAACATTAGTCTCCTTCACATACAGCCTCTAAACAGCTAAAGAAATGCCTTTCAATTTCAATTCTTAGGATTCCTTTACTTTCTTCTTCGTTTTTTTAATGCATGCAGAGGCTAATCATCAACTAGGATGTACACCATCACCTCCGAAATCAGTCCTTTTTTTTTTTTTCTTTTTTGAGACAGGGTCTTGCTCTGTCGTCCAAGCTGGAGTACAGTGGTGTGATCACAGCTTTCCACCCTCCTGATCTCAAGCAATCCTACCATCTCAGCACGAAGCACCACCCACCATTCACTCTTCACCCTCGCTCCCAAGTAGCTGGGACTACAGGCATGCACCACCATGTCCAGATCACATTTCGTTTTTAATTTTCTGTAGAGACAACATCTTACTACACTGCCTAGGCTGGTCTGGAACTCTTGGACTCAAGCAATCCTCCCGCCTTGGCCCCTCAAAGTGTCAGGATTACAGGTGTGAGCCACTGTGCCCGGCCCCCAAATCAGTCTTGTTCAACTGAGACCACCCCAAACTAACAAACCAGGATTTTGAAAACCAATTTGTAAACTGAAGACTCTATTTCACAATTATCCTAAAACAGTGTTTCAAAAAGTTATAAAAATATCGTAAGACAATATTAGACTATGATTTTAATAGATTTTGATAAGACTCTTCTTTACCTCTGCATTCTAAATTAATGTAAATAATTTAGTCTACCAAGCCATTTCATTCATGATTTTAGAGATAATAAATCTAAATTTTCCTTTTCATTTTATTAGTCCTTTCTACCTTCAAGACATATATGGCTTTAATCAAGTTGTGGTTTTGGTTTCAACAGCATCCTAATGCTATTCAAAATGGTATTAAATTGAGCACCATGCCAACAATCTGGCAAGTAATAAGGCTTCATAGGTTCCCATTTTGGGTCATAAGCGGTAACCTGAAATGGATTATCCTAAAACTTCATTTAAAGAACGGCAATGTGGAAGATGGGTGATTAGGTACATAAGCATTTGTTATACCATTCACTCTACTATTGTGTATATTAGAAACTTTTCATAACAAAATATTTAAAGAACATATTTCAGAATATTTTACCCAAAATGGTATTAAATACTTTATAAAAAATCCATGCTTGGTTCTATACGTCTCTTTTCTAATTTCATCTACAAATTTTTAACTCCACATTTTCATGTATTAATCACCTATAACTTTTCATACTACAATAAGAGCCTTGGTCAATTCTATTTACCATGAAGATACTATCATATTATTGAGGAAGGTCCAGAAGTGACTTACCCAAGTCACCCAGTTGGTAACTGAACAACGGTATAGAAGTACCTACTTGCCTGGTGTCAAGGGTCTATAACACAATGCTCACCCAGCCTTAACCTTTTGAGATTTCTTCTCCGTGGCCAGGTTTCTCAACCTGAGCACTCTGACACTGAATCAGATAATTCTTTGTTGTTGGGGACTGTTCTGCACGTTACTTTTTTTTCTTTTTCTTTTTTTTTTTTTGAGACGGAGTCTCTTGCTCTGTTGCCCAGGCTGGAATGCAATGGCACAATCTCGCTCACTGCAACCTCTGCTTCCCGGGTTTAAGTGATTCTCCTGCCTCAGCCTCCTGAGTAGCTGGCATTACAGGCGCGCGACACCACGCCTGGCTAATTTATGTATTTTTTAGTAGAGACGGGGTTTCACCATGTTGGTCACACTGGTCTCAAACTCCGGACCTCAGGTGATCTGCCCACCTCGGCCATCCAAAGTGCTGGGATTACAGGCATGAACCACCGCACCCAGTCTATTCTGTGCATTATTATATGCTATTTTGAAGCAGTTCTGGCCTTTACCTACTAGATTTACCAGTAGCAACCCCCTTCAGTTGTGACAAATGTCCTCTAAGGGAAAAAAAAATCATCCCCCTTCCCCACTCAGTTTTGAGAACCACCACTCCATGGTATTCCAGTCACCACAGCATAGTGAAATCCTATGTACAGCCTCTAACAAATTAATGGCATCTGCCAATGGGAACACCTGAAGGTTGTACAAACTAGCATAAAAAATGAACAGAGCGTGGAATTTGCTTTAACTACCTAGAGGAAGCTAAACATGAGTTTATCAAAAAAACACTAAAATGCTATCTTTCTCCCCTTGTCAATCAATTCTACGAAATGACTGTCAACTTTCTGTTTTGTCTTTACTAACATTTTGCCTCTAGTACTATCAATTACCTTATTTACAGCCTCTGAGAGCCATTATTGATACTTTATCTGGCAGTGTAGCTGGTTATATTTGTGGCTTTTTCTTTTTAAAAAATATACTATATCAAATAAATAAAGAAGGATAAGAAGAAAAATACATACACGTTTGGAATTCTTCAGAAAAATCATAATCTTAACTAAACATATTCCTGCCACAAGTAAAAACTATTACCCTAGTTAAGATGTTTCAAGTTACATTTAAGCTAATATAGCCAAACATTTCTATTAGCTCTATAAACTGGTTATGATGTATTAGAAAGCAACTAACGTAAGTCCTAAAAACGGTCATGTCTGTTGACTTAGTAATCACATTTCAGGTAACACTTAGGGGAAATAATTTTAAAAAATTAAAAACTACAAATATAAAACCACTCAATGTGGTGGTATAACAATGAATCAGAAAACTAAATTTCTAGCAAGGAAAATAGTTTAAAACTTGTGAACTATAGGATCAATTACACAGTTATTAAAGATGATTAAAAAATACAACATGGTGATGTTGACAGTGTGATATTATATAAAAAGCTAAATATATTTTATCTACATTATGATTATAGCCATTTAAAAAACACAAATACTTTTGGACAAGAACCAGAGGGAAGACCAAAATGTGCCAATAGTAAGATGCGTCGGAATAATAAAGTTGTGGGTAAATTCCTGCTTTAATTTTGAACTTTAATAATGCTATATTGGTAGTTGTCAGAAAATAGTTTCAATACTGAAAAGCCCACAATAACACATGACGTGATGGATGTCAGTAAGTCATTATGCTCAGAAAACTAGTACCAATGACTAAAGTTCTTCTCATCTCTAGAGGGTTATCCTTGTAGACTGCATTTTTCTAAGGCACATACCAATGAAGATTTATCTAGTTCTACTCAGATGTTCTTGAAAAGCTCCTATTAATACAATTTTACAAATAAGTTTATTGAGCTGAAAAAATGAACCAAAACTGCTAGGCTATCATGGAAAGTAAGACAATTCTCTCAAAACAGAGAATTGCAAAAGTTTATATATCTTATTTGTTACCCTTTTAGGCAACAATGGCTTCAGACACACCTCTCTGCTGAAGAAGGCACTCTTCAATCAGTCCTTCTCAGCAAATGCCATCTTAGTCCTAAATACACAGCTTTGAAGTAGGCAAAGTGCTTCCACAAACAACTACATGAGATCAGACGAGAATCTAAAGCTGGGTGTGATGGCTTACGCCTGTAATCCCAGCACTTTGGGAGGCGAAGGTGGGAGGATCACTTGAGCCCAGAACTTCAAGACCAGCCTAAGCCAAGATGGAAAGACCCCCATCTCTACAAAAAAAATTTAAAAATAAGCCTGGTATAGTGGCACACACTTGTAATCCCAGCTACGTGGGAGGCTGAGGAGGGAAGGTCCCTTGAGTCCAGGAATTTGAGGTAGCAGTGAGCTAGGATGGTACCACTGCACTTCAGCCTGGGCAACAAAGCAAGACCCCATCTAAAAAAAAAAAAAAAAAATTCTAACTGGGCTACAATAAAAGAACAAATGGATATAGACAAATATATAGTCTATAAACAGGACCAGTAAAAACCAGGGATGCTTATGGAACCCATTTCCAGGCATTAATCTTTGCTTCTTGATCCATTATTGATGTCCTCTGTGCTCTGACCCACTTTTTGCTTTCTGGTTTATAGGCTATCTTTCCTCAGATTGCAGGGTCTATAACTATATTTCTGGCTAGGTACCTTGCCCTTTGTACCTGGAAGCTGTTTCTGAAGTTTCAGTGAGAAAAGCTAGCTAACAATAAGTCAACACATCAGTATACTTGTTCATTAAAAATTCTGCTTACCTCATTTCCATACACCATCAAATGATGAGTCGTAATGAGAGATTTGAAGACCACCACCCAACTACTGTTAGTAGTTCTTTCAAATAAACTGTCTGCCAACTGTGGGATGTTCACATTCATCTCATTTGTGCACTGAATTAAGTCTGCAATAAAAAATTTTTAAATGATTAATTTCCTCTCTGATTTTAATTTATTGGTAATACGAGATTTGCATACAAACAGGCAAAAGATTTAACACAAAGTGGAGCAGCAATAGATAGTTTGGAGATGTTGTTAAAAATCTCTCAATTAAGAGCAATAGAGACTACCATAATCTACCTAGGAAGCAGGGTACCAACTAGAATCACATAAATGATCGACAATACCAAAAAATAAATCAAACTCCCTCAGGATATAATTAACTCTCAAGTACTTTGGTCATCTCAAAATGAATTGTTGCAAGGTTTTGAGGAAGCTTCCATTTCCTTACTACTTAAAAACTCTCCGTTAAATTACTGGTATTATTCATCTCTTTAAAATTTAACATTTTTCTTTAAATAAAGCTTATTTAAAGAAATCATCCATACAGAAGAATGAACAACATGAAGATCAAACTACCTTTATGAACATCCACCCTAGAATGCTGTCTTTGCAACAGGAAGATAACAGGGCAGAGATCTGGTCTGTAATTGAGTTGGATCTCAGTTTGTTCATACAAAATATTTATCCTCCTTCTCTCCCCTCAGTTCTATTGAATTAGCTCAGATCGGTTGATAACTAGGTAATACTGAGAACAAAACTGGAAAAAAAGATTCTTAATAAAACTTAAGAAGAGTAACCTACAATCTGTTTAAGAGATACTATTCTCTTTAAGAGATACAGCGGTGGCTCACCCCTGTAATCCCAGTACTTTGGGAAGCTGGGGGGGGTGTATCACCTGAGATCAGGAGTTCGAGACCAGCCTGGCTAACATGCTGAAACCCCATCTTTACTAATAATAAAAAAAAAAAATTAGCTGGGCTTGGTGGCGGGCATGGGTAATCCCAGCTACTCAGGAGGCTGAGGTAGGAGAATTGCTTGAACCTGGGAGGCGGAGGTTGCACTGAGCGAAGATAGTACCAGTGCACTCCAGTCTGGGGGACAGAGTGAGACTCCGCCTCAATAAAAAAATGTAATATAATATAATCCAATTTAGAGATATAACAGAGGAGAAAACCAAGAAATGAGTTGTCTTACTTTTAAAATACATATAAAATATAATGTATAAATGTCTCAGCTATAACTACAATAAAGGGAAAAAAGTTATTCATGACTCATTAATTTGTTCACTTTTAATCTCGATTGTATGATTAAATATGAATTCAAATGATCTAACTTGGCCTTGATTGCTAGCAAGAAATGACAATGTAACTATGAACATTTACTTAAAATTTTTCCTTTACTAGGTCCAATTATTATACAAGTTAATATTTGATAAACACATGCATTTTAGATAAGCAGCTACCATGGCCAATATTGCTTAAAGAACAAAGAACAAAGCAGTCAAACAGAGTGCCCGTGGAACAGCAGAATGACACAACGCTTTCACAATTCAGACTATTTGCAACAAAAATGAAACAGTAAATCTAACTTGAATATGCATGCTTCAACTTCTGAGAGTAAAAAATGGAATTTAATCTCTGCCTTCTCTAGATTTTCATAGCACTTTATAACCAGCCTATGGCACTGAACATATTACACTAGACTTCAGTTTCAATGACAGTACTTGATACACACACACACACAATTTAATACTATATACTGCATGGCGCATGATGTGTGTGTATATATACTGTACTATATATTTACAAAACGTATGTGTATGTATACATACATATATCCATACTATATTCCCTTTGTGACCTGTTCTTCCCCCCACTGCATCACTGCCATCTTCTTTGCAATGCCTCCCATATGCCAAGCACTATTATTCAGGTGTTTCATACTGTTGTTCCTTCTGCCTAGAATTCTCTTCTGCTAGATACCTATGCTGCTTGCTCCCGTCACTTTCATACATATTTGCTAAAGTGTCACCTTATTAGATAAACTTCCCTGAATACGCAAAATAACAGAGCCTTGGGCATTCCCCTACCTCTAAACCCTCATTGTCCCCCTTACTCTGCTTATTTCTCTCCAAAGTATTTATTACCATCAAACTCATCTTAATTTATTTAATGTCTTTCTCTCTCAGTTAAAACGTTGTTAAGTTCCATGTGAGCAGGACTTTTTTGTTCTCAGCTCTATCCCCAAAGACCTATAGAACAGTGCCTCAAATACAATGATCAGTCACATTTTTTAAGACATTCATTTTGGTATGCATATGGGTACTCTTAACATGCTTTTTTAAAAAGCATCCAAGATTGTGTCCTTAAAAGTTAAATCAACATCTTATAACTATCTGTACAACCTGCTGTTCCCAAAAGGTTGAAAAACAAAGCTAAGCCCAATACATGTGCAAATTTTCAAATTTCAAATTAAAAGAGGATCTAATAAATGAAGGTTTTTACTATAATGCTTATTAAAAACTATAGTATGCTTTAGTATTGATCACAGAAAAACTGGAGTTATTCTGAAGGATACCTCCAGAAGCTCAAAACAAAAAAAAATTCTTCACACATAATAAAACAGGAAAAATGAAGTAAGAATTCACACTGAGATTACGAATCTAGAACAGACCAAATGTAAAACCAAAGTTATGCAAATATTACAGGTGTGGTGGGGAGGATATTGAATAAAACTAGCAGTATATACTTTCTCACAGTATTTAACTCAGCCATTTTCTCCATACAGTAATTTTTCATCTGTAAAATGTTTCTAATACAATAATACCCTGAAAATGCTTTCAAGTTTGAGCTCCAAGTCAGGAAGGAAAATATTCTTCCCACCTCTGACTAACCAAAAGTAAACTGTTCCAAACAAAAGTTAACACTTATCATGGGACTCTCAATAGTTACTGCTTTTCCCACTCTCAATCCAGAAGATACTATTTCTTAAAAAGCAAAAACTGTAAAAATTTCCCTTGCCAACTAATAAGTTACCAAAATGAGGACAGATCTTGTATTTTCTTTTCATTATTTATGTCAAGAATACAAAAACTGAAGTACCTTCTTGAATATTCATTATTAACAATTTCTGAATCCCACACACACTAAAAAAAAAAAAAAAAACAAGTACCACATGGTACGTAGGTTCTTTGCTTTAAGTATGAGTGAGAATTTACAAAGATTTCCAATATTTAAGGGATGAAGACAATAGGCCTAAAAATAAGCCTACCATAGAAATGACAATCACTTTTCCATGTAGAGAAAGCAGAAGGAACCAATACCCACCATACAAACATAAATGCTCTCACTTTTGTTATTTCACACGCTCCTTCAACAAACAATGACTGAGGTAGATAAAGCTGATGTTAACTGTATTTACATAGGCAAGGTCACAGAAGCTAAATGACAGATTAATGACTAGAATTAAATTTTTGCTAAGGATAAGGATCCATTAAAACATACACCACGTAAATGCTCAACCAGCCAATTTAATACATGTTCTCAGTTGAAAATGAATTAAAAACAAAAACAATAGAAAAACAGTGAAATGCAAAACAATATTTTTGTATTCTGGGGAAGTCTTTTTTCTTTCTTTTTAACAAAGTACAAAAAATTTAGAAGTAAGCAATTACCAAATGGTTTCATTAATCTTACAATCATATTCCTAGTGTAGGCCTTTACAAACTCTCCCACCAGGCAGAATTCACCAACTTCAGCCTATATAGATGTCCCCAGGCAGAGTTCATCAACTTCAGAAACTTAAATTAGGACACTCAGGGTTCACTTCTACAGTCAGTCAGGCAACCCAGCCAGTGGCCTGCGCCATTAGAATGCAGAGTTCTCAAGTTTCCATCTAAACAGAAACTCACTAGGCTACACCAAAACCACACTGATACCCAAATAAGATTTTCTAAAAAAGAAGCCTGGCTTAAATCAGTATTTGTTTGTTTTTAAATCAACATACCACAATCATTCAGCCAAACACAGTAATACATATAAAATTTAGTAATCCCTTTCAAAAAGGTCATTTTGAAAGATACCTTTTTTTAACAACTGCCCTCATAAATCTACAACCTAAAATTGATTTATTCAGTCATCTAGAAAATTGGAGATACGGCTGGGCGTGGTGGCTCACATCTGTAAACCCAGCACTTTGGGAGGCCGAGGCAGGCGGATTACCTGAGGTCAGGAGTTCCAGACCAGCCTGGCCAACATGGTTTTTTTAAGTCTTTACTAAAAAAAACACAAAAATTAGCAGGGCATGGTGGCACGTGCCCGTAATCCCAGCTACTTGGGAGGCTGAGGCAGGAGAAGTGCTTGAGTCTGGGAGGTGGAGGTTGCAGTGAGCTGAGATCGTGCCACTGCACTCCAGCCTGGCCTACAGAGCGAGACTCTGTCTCAAAAAAAAAAAAAAAAAAAAAAAAAAGAAAGAAAGAAAAAGAAAATTGAAGATAAAATTAATTTCGAAGGCAAAGAAATTAACTGGTTAAACAAATTTTGCTTCACTTATCAAATCTTTGTAATTTTTCCTTGGTGGGAGTAGAAACAAAAAGAATATTCATCAATAAATAGTAACCAGCTGGGAGGCCGAGACAGGTGGATCACGAGGTCAGAAGATCGAGACCATCCTGGCTAACACGGTGAAACCCCGTCTCTACTAAAAAAATACAAAAAACTAGCCGGGCGAGGTGGCGGGCGCCTGTAGTCCCAGCTACTCGGGAGGCTGAGGCAGGAGAATGGCGTGAACCCGGGAGGCGGGGCTTGCAGTGAGCTGAGATCCGGCCACTGCACTCCAGCCTGGGCGACAGAGCAAGACTCCGTCTCAAAAAAAAAAAAAAAAAAAAAAAATTAAATAAATAAATAAATAAATAAATAGTAACCAGAGGATAAGAAACTTTTATATGAAGTATCAGCAAAAAATTTTTTTTCATATAGCAAAATTGTTTTAAGTATTTCAAAACTATGCAAGTTGAAATTAGACATAGGCTAATCAAAGTTAAACACAGGCAAATCTGCCTAGTCTTAAGTGTCAAATGTCTAGGAAATGCAATGAACAGTCTTATTTCTTACTCCAATTAGCTGGGAAAGGGATCACAAAATATGGTCCAAATTAAGATGTAACTGTTAAAATTTTATTTGTAAAGTTTATGGGGTCTTCTGTGAGAAACACAATGTTATATTTTTATATAACTTCCAGTAGAATTAACTCAAAACTATGCTCTTCATAGGCTTACACCTTAAGAAATCTAACCAACATATTAAGTGGACTTTAATAACTGGGGAAATACTCCTAAAGGCAGAATATGGAATGCTGAGTACAATGACAAAGACTGACAAGATCATCAGATGGCTTTTGTAACAATACTAATGAAGCTAAGAGGCCTAATTCATAAACTAAGTGGACATATCCAAGAGTGAAGAGTTAATGGAATGACACTACAGTCTGACCATGAGATACTATGAGGCCAATGAATGCATGGCACAAAAAATAAAAGCTGTCAGGAGAAAATGTTCACCACATATTAAGTCAAAAGTCATAGCAAAGAAAAATACACAGTACAATTCCATTTTTTAAAACTGTATGTGTGAGGATAGGCATTGTGGTTCATGCCTGTAATCCCAGTGCTTTGGGAAGCGAGGTAAGATGATTGCTTGAGGTTAAGAGTTTGAGACGTTTGAGACAAGTCTAAGCAACATAGGGAGATCCTCAACAACAACAAAAAAATAAATAAAATAATTTTTTTTTAAAATGGAGTCTCGCTCTGTAGCCAGGCTGGAGAGCATGCAACCTCTGCCTCCCAGGTTCAAGCGATTATCCTGCCTCAGCCTCCTGAGCAGCTGGGACTACAGGGGCGCACTACCACACCCAGCTAACTTTCGTATTTTTAGTAGAGACAGGATTTCACCATGTTGGCCAGGATGGTCTCCATCTCTTGACCTCGTGCTCTACCCGCCTCGGCCTCCCAAAGGGCTGGGATTACAGGCGTGAGCCACAGAACCCAGCTAAAAAAAAAAATTTTTTTTTGAGACGGAGTCTACTCCATCGCCCAGGCTGGAGTGCAGTGGCACGATCTCGGCTCACTGCCACCTCTGCCACCCAGGTTCAAGCAATTCTCCTGCCTCAGCCTCCCAAGTAGCTGGGATTACAGGCAACTGCCACTGTGCCCAGCTAACTTTTGCATTTTTAGTAGAGACGGAGTTTCACCATCTTGGCCGAGCTCCTGACCTTGTGATCCACCTGCCTTGGCCTCCCAAAGTGCTGGGATTACAGGCGTGAGCTACCGCACCCAGCCCCAAAATTTCTTTTTAAATTAGCGCTTGTAGTGGAGGTTGAGGCGGGAGGCGGGAGGCGGGGGGATAGCTTGAGCCTAAGAGTTAAAGGTTACAGTGAACTGTGATCACGACATTGCACTCCAACTTGGACAACACAGCAAGACCTTGTCTAAAAAAAAAAAAGTTGTACATGTGTAATATTTTCTTGTATATACTGTATTTGACCAAATACAAGGTGATGCATAAAGAATTGAACACTTCCAAAATGATTCAGCAACTACGTCATATATGAAGAGTTAGTGAAAAATAATTTATAAAGGAACTATAAGTTACTTCCATAAACTAATCTCAGTACCTCTCATATCCCATAGCACACACCAATTCTGTATTGTAATTTATCCCACACCCTTTAGAACATCATCATGATCAACGCAGAAAGGAGAGCCATGACACATTCTTTATCTCCTCAAGGATGTGAGGAAGAGGTAGTACAAGAATAAGAGTTGCTGGGCCGGGCGTGGAGGCTTACGCCTATAATCCCAACACTGTGGAAGGCTGAGGCGGGCACATCACTTGAGGTCAGGAGTTCGAGACCAGCCTGGCCAATATGGTGAAACCCCGTCTCTACTAAAAACACAAAAATTAGCCAGGTGTGGTGGCACACACTTGTAATCCCAGCTACTTGGGAGGCTGAGACAGGAGAATCGCTTGAACCCAGGAGGCGGAGGTTGAAGGGAGCTGAGATTACAGCCATAGCAATCCAGCCTGGGCAACAGAGCAAGACTCCATCAGAAAAAAATTAAACAAACAAAAAAAAAGAGTAAGACTTGCATGGTAAAGTAGCTGAGAATTTGGCAGCCACTATGTCAGAAGTAGGTCAGTATTTTGAACACAAGTTCAATCTCTCACAATGGTAAATGAGCCTTAAGGAATCTCCAGACCCCACACTCAAAGTAAGTCAAAGTCCTGGCCAGGCAGGATGGCTCACATCTGGAATCCCAGTACTTTGGGAGATCGAGGCGGGTAGATCACGAGGTCAGGAGTTCAAGACCAGCCTGGCCAAGATGGTGAAATCCCATCTCTACCAAAAATACAAAAATTAGACAAGCGTGGTGGTGGGCGCCTGTAATCCCAGCTACTTGGGAAGCTGACGCAGAGAACTGCTTGAGCCCAGGAGGCGGAGGTCGCAGTGAGCTGAGATCGCACCACTGCACTCTAGTCTGGGCAACAGAGCGAGACTCCATCTCGGGAGTGGGGGAAGGTAAGTCAAAGTCCTATCTTAACGTATAAATAAAAACCCGGGTGCAGTGGCTCATGCTTATAATCCCAGTATGTTGGGGGCCAAGGAGGGCGGATCACTCAAGGTCAGGAGTTTGAGACCAGCCTGGCCAACATGGTGAAACCCCATCTCTAATAAAAATACAAAAATTAGCTGGACGTGGTGACACATGACTGTAATCCCAACTACTTGGGAGGTGGAGGCAGGAGAATAACTTGAACCTGGGAGGCAGAGGTTGTGGTGAGCCAAGATCACACCACTGCACTCTAGTCTGGGCAACAGAGTTAGACTCCATCTCAAAAAAAAAAAAAAAAAAAAAGTGCAGCTGTAGGAAAAAAATCAGTGTATTAGCACAACTAGATATGCTATTTCTGTCACCGTGTTCTTAGCAACATGAATGGACTAAGATTCACACACGTAAAAATCAGAAAATGTAAAAATAAGAGTAGAACATGGTGACATGCACCTGTAGTAAGCTACTTGGAAGGCTGACAGGAGGATCCCTTGAGCCCAGGAGTTCAAGGCTGCAATGTACTATAATCATGCCTGTGAACGGCCACTGCACTCCAGCCTGGGAAATACAGTGAAATTCTGTGTCTATAAAAAATAAATTTAAATAAATTAAAAAAGGCAACCCTCTCCCCACCAGAAATGTAAAAATAATTCTACCATTTGTAAAACTGCCAGGTAAAATGAGAGCACTTTCCCACTCCAAAAACTATTCAACAGAAAAACTGCCCTAAGTCTTCACAAATCATCTCATTATCTGATCTGTTTATTTTAACAAAGTTCCTTCTAAAGAAGATAACCTGAAAAGACCTCCATCAATGCTAGTTTCAGGTGCTTATGAAGAAATAAAAAATTTAACAGATGTAAGTATTCCTGGGGATATATACCACATAATTGCATAATTGTGTTGGGTGTCTTCAGAACACTTTAAAAAACAACAAAATAAACTTATGTTGCAGAGATCAGAAATACACATGAGGAACGAAAGAAACAAACTGTCAGTGTTACAAGAATGGATGGTGATACCCTGTGAAAAAATTTCTAATGTAAA
Organism: Macaca mulatta; assembly: GCF_049350105.2. NCBI lineage: Eukaryota > Metazoa > Chordata > Mammalia > Primates > Cercopithecidae > Macaca > Macaca mulatta. The sequence continues at coordinate 86,640,065 of NC_133419.1, forward strand.
TTAGATCTTACACAAAAGGAAAGAGGTTATATAACTTTAAAAAGGGGGTTGTGGATGACCAAAAAACACAAAATATGCAAGATATGCACGAATATAAAATGAGTCAAATGTTATGTGGTGAGGTATATATGAATCAGGAAAAGAAATCACTATTTTAAAATCATAGATTACTTTTCTAATAATTTTTTTTAAATTTATTTATTTTTATGGAGATGTGGTCTCCCTTTGTTGCCCAGGCTAGTTTCGAACTCCTGGGCTCAAGGGATCCTCCTGCCTCGGCCTCCCAAAGTGCTGGGATTACTACAGATGTGAGCCATCGCACTCAGCCAGATTACTTTTTATAGTAATTTTTCATATATATTCTCACTAGTGAGTTTCAATATTACGAGGCTGACTGCTTCATCTACATCCCTAACATTTATATATTTAAATAGGTAAAATAAATAAAACTTGAGGGGCTGTCAATGACTCAGTGGGAAGATGCGGGCTTGCTTTATATTTGGGGTTACCTTACATTCAGGTACATACAGTGTATGTGTATATATGTTTAAGTGTGTGTATATATTCCAAAATGCTTAAAGTGAGACAAAGGATGAAGCCACACACTTTCAGAGCTATCCCTTTTGCTGGAAATGACCTGCATACAGTTCAAACCAACAACTGACTGATTCACCTACTGATGCCAAATACCTAGATATACAAAGCTGAGAAGAAGCAAAATTTCTTCCCTACGAAACTGAGGTCTTTGGGGGTAAAGATACAGCCTCACAATACATTGTGGTGATTGTAATCTGTATGTATAAGATTCAGAGATGGAAAAAAGAGCAGGTGATTATTTTGGAAGGGAAAGCAAATTTTCCCTGGTTTCAATTTCATACTCTCTTAACTCATCATAAAACGGTTACAGCACTTTTCACACTTCATTACAATTACTAGCTCATATATCAGTCTCTCCCATGAGAGAGCTCACTAAAGGCAGTACCATGTCTTCTTCATCCTCAAATTGCCAGCACCTAGCAGGGTACACCTTAAATATTTATTAAATGAATCCTAATAAATGAAATTTAACTTAGAAGACATCTGTAGAAAGCAACAATATTCTATTTAGTCTATGCTTTAGTGCAGCGATAATTCAGAAAAAAAAAATTAGCCATCTAGAGAGTAGCATAATTGTTTTTTCAAGTTTATACCACCCCATATTCCTCCTCCTGCCATTATAGTGATATGATGAACTGCCTCAATAAAAAGCCTCTACTTCAAGAACAGAACACAGAAGAGATTTTTTAAAAGGTATTTTCCTGGCAGAGAAAGGACTGACATCCTTTTTATTTGTGGCACAGGAAAGATGAGGAACTGAAAAGGGAATATGTAGAGAAGAACGAATTCAGATAGAGCTGGGTACACAAAGCAAACCCCTAAGATACTACATATTAATATATGTCTGAAATTTAGACTCTTAAGTCATGGCTGAACCCAAGTCAAATTTACTGAACTGTCCAAACTTTAATTTTAAAAGTGCAAACTAAATTGTTTTAAATGAAGTCATTATGTAATTGCTCTAAAATTTTAATCAACACTGAAAACATATTTTTCAAATTAGTTCAATCTACTGTCTCTTAAAATTATTTTTCATTTGTCTCTTTACCCACTAATGTCATAAATACAAAAACTCTTAGAACAAAAGTGGAAAGTTTAAGTCATGAAAATGCTCTATATAAAAACGTACTCTTGGGATACTCTCGACTTCACTGCCACTGACTTGTATTTTCAAGCGAAAGAGTTGTTCATCATCACTCCTCTGATTATCAACATGTTTTAAATTACTACACAAGCCTTCTTTAATATAAAAAAGTGTAAACCTAGAGCTTTCCCTTGGCATTCTGGTAGACTCTGCATTCCTACCACTAGATGGCAGACTGTACAGAGGAACGATAGGACCTTGGTAGGAACACAGATGCATTCAGGCTCATCTGTAAACCACATCCTTAAATCTGAGATTGCTTAGGATTCCATTCTAGTACTCAGGTAAGTTGGTGATTTTCAAAACTAGATACCTTAGGCCCATCCTAGATTCCAAATAAGAATTACTGTAAAGGATGAAGAAAATCATATTTTGGTAAGCACCACCTCAAATATTTATTACTTCTATGTCACTTTTTAATTTATCAGAAATGCAAGACAATAAAAAGCTACTTAATGGAATAAAAACTCATCACTTAATATAAGAATTAAAAATTTTATTTAAACTGAATAAGAAAGCAAAACGAAAGCATTACAGTGCTCCAACATGAAAAAATAACATATCCATGGTATAAATTACATTCTGTTCTTTGAAGATCTTAAGTTTCACAATGACAACCCCACCTATAAGAAAGAAAACATATTAAGTATCAAGTAGTTTAAGAACAAATGCCAAAATTACAAACACTTTTTTGTATTACATGCTAAGAACTTAACTAATAGTTCATTAGCCCAGTTAAATATAATCAGGACTCTCAAAAAACAAAACAAAAAAAATCTAGTACTGGATCAGAAAATACAGAAACCTTATTTCCTAAGCAAAACAAAAGTCAACTAATAATACACTGTGAGTACTACTTACCTCCACCAATGCTGTGAACCCAAGCAGGGTCCAGGGTGGGGGCAGAAAAATTCTCCTTTCTTTCCAACAAGGCAGGGAAAAAGAAATCAACAATTGAGAGGCTCTGCAAGTGCAGATCAGAGTACTATAAAGGAAAAAACATTATCTGAGGAGGTTAAAGGAATTGGGACTAAGTCTGGAGAAAAGTACGTTATTAGTTAGGAATGACCAACCGTCCTGGTTTTGCTAGAACAGTCCTGGTTCACACCCGTTGTCCCAATGTCCCATTTGGATAGTACACCCTCTCACTCTTAAAAGAGATCACCCAAGTTTGGATAACATATTACACATCACCTCAGTTATAAGCACCCTAATAAAAGTTTACATGTAGCTAAGAAATTAATACACTACCAGTAGCAGCTATTCACAGTGCATCTGCATTTTCCTTTTATGAGTGCTATATTCTGGTTCTTTCTCAGCCTCCTTAAAACACAAACACGCTTCTATTCTGCCTACTTTGTCCTCTAACCCCTCTACTCATGACCATTTTTTAACAATAATCTCTGCTCCTGTTTTTTTCACCCTGGGAAACTCATCTAATTTCTTAACCTCAAAGAAAATCTCTATGCAAATCATTCAAGAACTTCTCAGAAAAATCAATCTAAGGTTTTCTGGGGGAGTTAGAGACATGAGAATTTTTCACCTGTGTCCAAAAACATCTCACATTCAAAAAACAAAAACACGGTCTCAACTGTAACCTAAATGTCCCATTTTTGTTTTAATCAATAACACTCATTCTCAACTTTGTTAAATTCTCAGGAATCCTGTCTCTTTGTAACTTCCACAATGTGTGACACAGCGCCTTAAACATGTGTTCACATGACAGTATAAATATTTGTGGATTTGTAAGTGAAACAAAGGCCCATTTCTCCACTCATAAGATCCAGGAGAGAGAAGGGTAACAGGGAAAAAGCCTTCCCTGTAGGTAGGTTAAAGTTATTCGTTAATAGCCAAACCCATGTCTAAAAATAAAGTAGGAATTCAGAAGATTTTTTTCATATCTTCTCTTAAAATGTTTAAATTCTGCCCAGTCACAGGGAATAATGGATTGCAGTTAGACTCTCTGCCAGAGTCTCCCTCACTCAGAAAACACAAGTTCCGTTCCACGTCCCCAATGCACATAGAACAATGAGAATCTTTATATTCTACCTTCATGAAGCTTTGCAAACCTCAGTAAGAAAAAACAGAAATCCCATTTATTCTAGTATTAACTGCATACTATAATATGCCAATAGTGTCTTAGGAGTTAGAAATATACAATAGTGGACAAAGTTTCTATTATCATCATGGAGCTTATATACTAATGGGAGGAATGTAATCAGTACACAAATGAACAAATATATGTCAGACAGTGGCAAGTGCTAAGAATTGCTTAGCTCTTGGGAGGGATGGAGCTATGTGTTTAGGGGAGGTTGCTAGGAAGGAGCCCCGCATAAAATGACTTTTGAGAATTATGGCAACAATGGTAGTATGTCACCAGTGGCCTGGAGGACTATGGAACTGACCATCATGATCAACTACCACCCTCCACATAGTGAGTAAGTGTGAAGGCCTCCCATTCATGCTATATCTCACATGTCTGCTCCACCCGTGCCAAACCAAAGACACATCAAACGGGACTGTCTCTTGGTAATTTTGCAAAGCCTCCAGTTTTACGTATATAGTACTAGAGACAGCAGAAATCTCATTTATTTATTCACATGCTTCACAATTAAAACAATCTCTTCACTTTAAGTGAGTCAAAATTATACCAGCCATTTATTACATCTGATTAAGTGACATACCTGTAGCTAGTAAGCATCTGAAGACCCTATAAGCCAGGAGCTCCCAACCCCCAGGCTGTGGACCGTTACTGGTTTGTGACCTGTTAGGAACTGGGCCACACAGTGGCTGGTGAGCTAGCAAGCATTTCTGCCTGAGCTCCAGATCAGTGGGGGCATTAGACTCTCATAGGAGCGTGGACCCTATTGTGAATTGCACATGCAAGAGATCTAGGTTGTGCACTCCTTATGAGAATCTAATGCCTGATGACCTGAGGTGGAACAGTTTCATCCCGAAACCATCCCTCCACACATCTCCTGCCAGTCTGTGGAAAATCTGTCTTCCATGAAACCACTCCTCTTGCCAAAAAGATTGGGGACCGCTACCGTAAGCCACTGAGTAACAAGTGAAAGTCATTTCTGAAAAGTCTTTTTTCAAACTGCTGGAAATCAACTGTAGTTATGGCAGATGTAGCACCAAATAATAACCTATCTACGTGGTTTAAAATTTTGAAATAATACTCTGTAAGTGGAAAATATTAGCTATTTTAATACATTATTAATATATCACTATAAAATAAAGCCATTAATAAATCACTACAAAATAAAGCCAAAGTTATTTTTCCTAATAAGTTTAATCTTAAGCCTTTAAGTTTCTACAAGAAGGAAAAATCACTAGGAGTATTCTACAAGAAGAAATAATCACCAGGACAAAAAATATCTCTATCCTCATACACCTCATAACCATACAATTGTTCTTACAAGATTCCTAGCAGGGTACAGTGGTATGCACCTGTAGTCCCAGCTACTCAGGAGGTCAGGTGGGTGGATCACTTCAGCCCAGGAGTTTGAGGCTGTAGTATCCAATGATGACAACTGTGAATAGCCACTGAACTCCAGCCTAGGCAACATAGTAAGGCCCTGTCTTGAAATTAAAAAAAAAAAAAAAAAAAAAAAAGACTCCATATAACCCACATTCACCTATTTCTCAGCATTAAAAAGTCTGACTTCACTTCCTGACAAATGCCTTTCTTAAAGGGAATTATAAAATTTTATATAGATCTATATTTAGATAATATCCTATTTATTTTCAAAACCACATTCTATGAATGGATATATGAAGAGTCTCCTAAATTTCTTAAAGAGTGTATCTTTATCTTGGCTTGTGTGAGAAAGTAATATAAATTTTAAGTGGTCTAGACAAGTTGGAAGGGAAAAATAATCATCTTTCTCCCATCATTCTACAGTACCAATCTTTCACCAACTTTTTTTTGCTATGATGCCAAAGGATCTTCAAATAAACCTTCTACCCAACTACTACTTTTCAAGTTAATCTCTTTAAACTTGACAAACACCGGAGAATGTTAACTCGTTTTTATTTTCATTCCTATATTAGATACCCTCCAGAGTGACTGGGATTGGCAGGTGTCTTGTCTTTAGCTCTTTCTATAAGATATTTCATTAAAGTTAATTTCCCCCATTAAAAATCTTCTGGCTCACATTTATTTGATAGTCTGTCCTAAGCGCTATTCATTTTCAATCTCTGCTTCAAATACTGATGATGAAGATTTTAACTTGCCATCACTGAAGTTCTGCTCTAGACCCTCCGGCTTCCATGCATGGTCCCATCCATTTCCATGTGCTACAACTGTACTGTAACAGGACTAAGCAACACATCAGAATGAGCAAAAAAATCTAGAATCAAATCATGAGATTCATGATTCACCATTGTGATTTCAGGCATGTTAATTAGTCACTCAGTTTCCATTTCAACATTTAAAAAACAGGATTGACACTTAATTTTCACAACATCTTGGTTGAGTAAGGTAATATATTTAGGGTACCTTAAAAGTACCCTAAAGCTTTTAAAGCTTTAAAGCACCATTACAAATACTTTTCTTTCTCTCTTACCATCATTTTGTATTCATGTTTTCCCTCATTTTAGGAGACAATTCCTCTATCACCTTTCCAATACAGCGTTATGAAAATACCTCAAACTCAATTACTGCTGCAAAACCTTCATTATCTAATGTCCAATTTCTTCATCAACTGGGAAGTGTTACCACAGATCCTTGCACTCAATCTTAAGAGTGGCAAAATCTTTATAATGCACATATGATTTCTTTCTTAATAAAGACAGGGCCTTGCTTTGTCACCCAGACTGAAGTAGCTGGGACTACAGGTACATGCCAGCACATTCAGCTAATTTTTAAATTTTCTATAGATACAAGGTCTCACTATGTTGCCCAGGTTGATCTCAACCTCCTGACCTTAAGTGATCCTCCCGCTTTAGCCACCCAAAGTGCTGGGAATACAGGCATGAGCCACTGTGCTTGGCCAAGATTCCTTTATACATTACAAAATTCGTTCATATCCTTAGTCTTCCAATTTAACAACATCCTTGTGCCAAGGCAAGGAATGCTGTTATAATATCTCCATTGTAAAAATTTAAATACTTGTCTAAAGTAGCACAAACTAGTGGCTGTGTTGGAACTACATTTTTCAAACAGTAACCTTTCCACTAGCGGGACAGATGTAGATACACATTCCCAACACACACACATTCTCCCCTCATTTCCATGTGGTCTGAGTGAGACTGGTTATCATTTTCTCTAATTATTCTAAACTCCACACATTTTCACAAATTCAGTGTTGTGTTTAGTTCTAAAAAATCTAATGCCTAGCATACACAGTAGGCCACCTCTTTTCTGGTTTAGTATATCCTCATTGGCATCATCATCTTCTTTGTGGCTACAATGAACTAAAGTTGACAGACTATGAGGAAAGAGACACATTATTCAACTCAAGTTCACAAGATGCGAAAGTTCTGGGCATTCCCCATCTCCGAATGACTCAAACTGCAAGCCTTAATTTATAAGCAAGCTTAAAGAAGCCAACAATGTCAGAAAACAAACTAAATCAACTCACCAGATTTTAGGTGAACAGGTCTTATATGATGTTATATAAGAAGAACCCAGAGCAATTTTCCAGTCATCTTTTGCCCTAGAGATTAATTACTATCAATTCTAAGTAATAGCAGAAGGGGTAAACTATATTAAAAGGGGCTTCAACAGTTAAAACACATTCTTGGTTAGTCATTAAGTTACGAAAACATAACTCTGATGAAGAAAGTCAAAGAAAAATCAATTCTAGATTAAGTCTATAAGCCCAAGGACAGGAAGCAACTTATTAGTAAGTTTCTCCCTTAAAAGGTTTCCAGCTCGGTGCAGTGGCTCATGCCTGTAATACCAGCACTTTGGGAAGCTGAGGTGGGCAGATCACCGGAGGTCAGGAGTTCGAGACCAGTCTGGCCAACAACGGGGTGAAACATCATCTCTACTAAAAATGTAAAAAATTAGCCAGGCATGGTGGCGGGCACCTGTAATCCCAGCTACCTGGGAGGCTGAGGCAGGAGAATCTCTTGAACTCGGGAGGCAGAGGTTGCAGTGAGTCGAGATCATGCCACTGCACTACAGCCTGGGAAACAAGACCAAAACTCCGTTTAAAAAAAAAAAAAAAAAAAAGGATTCCAATCTCCTGATGGGAAGAAATGGTTCTCTCCTTGCACTGCACCTTCATGCAGTCAAGGAGTATCTTAGTATTCCAAGCTGCTCTATAAATAGCTTTCTAACTTTGCTGCCAGTTGCAATTCTATAGCTAATTTTTAAGTTAGCACCTATGGCTTTTTTTCATTGCTAATGAGCTATATCAGGCAGTATTTCTAGGATAGGCTAATCTATAGAAACCACCTGAAGATAGTGCCTTGATCCACTCTAGGTCACCAAGTCAAAATAATATTTTGCAAGAATACGATGAACAAAAATAAAAGAGGGTTTATACTCTATAAAGTCTAAGACTTTATATTAATACCCAACACAAATTCCAAACCTGATAATACACAAATACATAGTTCTGTGAAGAAAAATTACTAAAGCTAATGTTAAGAAAAGAAAAACAGGCCAGGTTCAGTGGCTCACGCCTGTAATCCCAGCACTTTTGAGACTGAGGCGGGCAGATCACAAGATCAGGAAGTCCAGACCATCCTGGCCAACATGCTGAAACCCCGGCTCTACTAAAAATACAAAACTTAGCCGGGCATGGTGGCACATGCCTGTAATCTCAGCTACTCAGGAGGCTGAGGCAGGAGAATGGCTTGAACCTGGGAGGCAGAGGTTGAGGTGAGCCGAGATAGTGCCATTGCACTTCAGCCTGGGCAATAAGAGTGAAACTCGGTCTCAAAACAAAACAAAACAAAAATTACTGCCTGCTAAACTGTAACTTCTCAGTCATTAAACAGCTGGTTTTACTTCAAAAAGGAAATGTACAAATGGGAATAAGGATAATGTGGGTGTATCTTTCAATTCTGAAAATGGGAGGCAAAGTGACCACATAAAGAACAAATCAGAGGGCCGGGTGCAGAGGCTCACACCTGTAATCCCAGCACTTTGGAAGACCGAGGCGAGTGGATCACATGAGGCTAGGAGTTCGAGACCAGCCTGACCAATATGGCAAAAGCCTGTCTCTACTAAGTATACAAAAATTAGCCATGTATGGTGGGTGCATACCTATAATCCCAACCACTTGGGAGGCTGAGGCATGAGAATCACTGGAACCCAGTGCAGTGAGCTGAGATTGTGCCACTGCACTGCAGCCTGGGTGACAAAGCAAGCCTGTCTCAAAAAATAAAAAAATTAAAAAAAAGAACAAATCATCAGAACTTTACTCCAGTTCCATACCAAAAGATCAAATGCAACTATCCTGTTAACTTATTTTCTCTTGGATATTCAGTTTTAATACACAAATTTATTGCAGAGCAACCCACTCCATTTTGTACGTATCAATAAATCTTCAAACTGACCTTGTATCTCAAAGCCAGACAAATTCCCCCACGACAGCTCACCTGAATTAGTGAAATTCATTTTCTTTTCTTTTCTTTTTTTTGTCTGAGACACAGTCTCACTCTGTCGCCCAGGCTGGAGTGCAGTGGTGCTATCTCAGGGTTTCATCATGTTGGCCAGGCTGGTCTCGAACTCCTGACCTCAGGTGATCCACCCGCCTTGGCCTCCCAAAGTGCAGGGGTTACAGGCGTAAGGCACCGCGCCTGGCCTCTTTTCTACTCATCTAAGAGAAATGCTACCTTCCAAAATTCTGCCCCTCCCTTTCCAAAGATCCAATCTGAAGACAGATGAACTTAGAGAAGTTAAAAATAAAAAAGTACCAACCATTAAAACTAGTTTGATAGGTAAAACTACATATCGGACACAACTAAAGATTATTCTAAACTACATCAGGCCAGGTGAGGTGGCTCACGCCTGTAATCCCAGCACTCTGGGAGGTCGAGGTGATTGGATCACCTGAGGTCAGGAGTTCAAGACCAACATGGCAAAACCCCATCTCTACTAAAAACAAAATACAAAAATTATTCAGGCGTAGTGGTGAGAACCTATAACCCCAGCTACTCAGGAGGCTGAGGCAGGATAATTGCTTGAACCCGGGAGGCGGAGGTTGCAGTGAGCAGAGATTGTGCCACTGCACTCCAGCCTGGGCGACAGAGCAAGACTCTGTCTCAAAAAAAAAAAAAAAAAAAAAAAAGAACTGTATCAGTAAGTTGCTTAATTTCAAGTCACAAATGGCCAAAAAAAAGAAAAAAAAAGGCAAAAACAAAGTTCACCCTTTTTTGACAAATAACTCAAAACTAGATGTACACGTACTACAAGTAAAAGCAAACTTTTTTGGCTCTTAATGGTTGTCACTGGTGCACAAAAGGCTGTAAGCCAAAAACGTGTAAGCAATTATAGCCACAAAAACTGATACAGCCTTGACCTATTACAGAGTTCTAATATTAAACAGATACATGCAATTCCCCATTCTACAATACATATACCCAGCATTCATATAATTTAAGAAACATAGTCCTTCCATCATGCAAATTAAATTAAGGATCCTGGCAACAATAATAATGTTTATATTTCTGTGTTTCTAAAGAATTAAAATTAAGAGACAAAAATAAGGTGAAGCAATTACTCATCAATCCATCACTTAATAATTTTAAAATTATGTCACTGTGGTAGAACATAAAGAAATGGTGATGGATCAGTGATGCTCCTTATACACCCTCAACTGATCCCCCTAATGTGAACAATACTCAACACATACAAGACAATTTTTAATAAAGGTAGAAACTCCCTTTTTTTAACATCCAAGATACACACTGGAAAAACATTAGTTTTATCATTATTATTATTATTTTCATGTGATAGTGGTCTTGCTATGTTGTACAAGGTGGCTTCGAACTACTGGCCTCAAGAAATACTGCCACCTCAGTCACCTGAGTAGCTGGGACTACAAGGATGCACCACCGCACCCAGCTGAAAATTCACACTTTTGTTGCCCATTTCCTCCTAAAACAAAAATCACATAAGACAATGCCACCTATTCCTACCAATGATAAGGTATGCAAATTCAAACTGTTTTTCAAATAATGATATACTAGTAGATGGGACGGAATACTCTAATGGAGAATGAAGCAAAAGCTCAGAGAGAAACTGTCTCTGGTATTCGTTTCCAAAGGACCAAGCCTGTAACAAAAAAAGCTAAAGGAACACAATTGTAGCATCACAGAATAACAGAGAAAGAAGGCAATTTAGAAAATAAACTATTTTCATAACGGATTTTTGTGAGGTCATATGGAGCTAGGGTCAGTACCCTACATTCCAGTTAGAGCTTATTCCTCTTGAAGCATATGGAAAATTTATCTTAAGATAAAAGTGGTGGCTCACTCCTGTAATCCCAGCACTTTGGGAGACGGAGGAGGGCGATCACTTGAAGTCAGGAGTTCCAGACCAGTCTGGCCAACATGGTGAAACCCCATCTCTACTAAAAATAAAAAAATTAGCCGGGCATGGTAGCATGCACCCACAGTCCCAGCTACTTGGGAGGCTGAAGCAGGAGAATCACTTGAACCCGGGAGGCAGAGGTTGCAGTGAGCTGACGTCGCAACACTGCACTCTAGCCTGGGCAACAGAGACTCCCATCTCAAAAAGAAAAAAAAAAGAAGTATAGAAAGTTGACATCTCAAAAGGCCGGGCGCGGTGGCTCAAGCCTGTAATCCCAGCACTTTGGGAGGCCGAGACGGGCGGATCACGAGGTCAGGAGATCAAGACCATCCTGGCTAACATGGTGAAACCCCCGTCTCTAGTAAAAATTACAAAAAAAAAAAAAAAAAAAACTAGCCGGGCGAGGTGGCAGGTGCCTGTAGTCCCAGCTACTCGGGAGGCTGAGGCAGGAGAATGGCGTGAACCCGGGAGGCGGAGCTTGCAGTGAGCCGAGATCTGGCCACTGCACTCCAGCCTGGGTGACAGAGCAAGACTCCGTCTCAAAAAAAAAAAAAAAAAAAAAAAAAGAAAGTTGACATCTCAAAATGTAATCTTACATATTTACATAAATTATATTTCTCAAAGAAAAGCTCTCTCCTATCTATATCTCATTCCATATAAGTTTTCTGTGAGCTAAGAGGCTCCCCTTCAGATTGCGTGACCTCTAGTCAAGGTTCTTCAGAGCCATCTAAATGTTGGATTTATTCTCTGTGTCTTCTTACTAGTAGTGTTTTAGTTTAAGTATCTGGAAAATAGAGCCAATAGGACTATCTGATGAATAAGTTTGTATAAATATTGTGTTAATAATGCATGTCAATTGCCCCAGACATAAAAAGGTCTCCTTAAATGTTAGCTATTCTCCCCATTTTGTATGTTATGTCCTAACTAAACCAACTGATACGGTTTGGTTCTGTGTCCCCACCCAAATCTCACCTTGAACTGTAATAACCCCCACGTGAAGTACGGGACCAGGTGGAGATAATTGAAACAGCATGGCAGTTTCTCCCATGCTGTTCTCAAGATAGTGAGTGAGTTCCCATGAGATCTGATGGTTTTACAAGGGGCACTTCTCTCTCCAGCCATCATGTGAAAAAGGACATGTTTGCTTCCCTTTCTGCCATAATTTTAAGTTTCCTGAGGCCTCCCTGGCCATGCAGAACTGTGAGTCAATTAAACCTCTTTTCTTTATAAATTACCCAGTCTTGGGTGTTTCTTCATAGCAGCATGAGAATGGACTAATACACCAATTTTTATCAGATTTTGTGAATCCCTGAAGACTGAAAGGTTTCCTTTCTTTTATAAAATTTCTACTTTCAGATCAAAGTTAGGTTTACATTATTTCTGTTGAGAAGACTTCTTCAATGATTCCTGTGCAATCTAGAGACTCGGAAATCCCCCAAACCTCAGTAATTGCCACCATTCATTCAGTCTATGATAAAGTTAATACAAAAAGCTTGAGGCAGCAAAATCTCATCCTCAGCTTCCAGATCAGCAAAACTCCTTGCCTTTCCTGTTTTCACACTGGCAGCAGAAACTACAGATAAAGTGTAATTTTGAAAAATTGGCTCTAACTATGGTCCAACTTGACCTACGGTAGCCAAAAAGCTGTATCTAAAGGTCATATAATTAAAAGTCATACTCCCTTCACAATCTAGCCTCAATTGTTCCAACTATACTTCTCATTGCACCCAACCTGTCCCTCTCACAGTCCAAAAGCACCCCATTTACAAATTTCTTTGTTTCTCAAACACAATTTCAACTTCCTGTCTACAAATGTTTGCTCATGCTCTTTCCTCCACCTGAAATGCCTAGTGTTCCTAATAACTTATCATTTAAGGTCCAGTTCTCTTCCCTTATCAAAAGCAGTATCTCACTCCTCTGATTTTTAACGTCATTTGATCTGTACTTATCTCACACTGTCTGGCAATACAGCTATCTACATATGTCATCTTCCCTACCAGACTGAGGACAGATTAGTGTTTCTGCACTTTGATTTCACAATAATCTCAACACGACCTGAATAGTGACACTGTTAATTAAATTTGGCCTAAAGCTGCTTCCATTAGCAGTGAACTGCACCTCAGTATGGTAAAACTGCAACCTAACTTGAGTATATTCTTGTTCCGAGCAGCTAAGTTTTCTGCCAATCACAAGCTGCAAGCTGCTCAGACGTGTCCAAATAAGGCAAACGTGGACCCAAATGCAGACCTGTAATGAATCAGGCTATGTCAAGATGTCACTTCTTTTTCTGTCTATAAATCCTGACTATCCACATTGCTGGGTGGAACTTTCCAAACCTTTACTCCTTCAGGGTGCTGCTCAATTCATAATTGTTTCTTTGCTCAAATTAACTGCCAAATTTAATTTGTCTAAAGTTTTATTTTAACAAGACTCAATATGTAATGCTAAAGAGCATATTAATTTCTATAAGACTAACAAAGTCTTTTTTTTGAGACAGGGTCTCGCTGTCACCAAGGCTGGAGTGCAGTGGCATGACCTCAGCTCACTGCAACCTCTGCCTCCTGGACTCAAGTGATCCTCCCACTTCAGCCTTACAAGTAGCTGGGACTATAGGCGTGTGCCACCATGCCCAAATAATTTTTATATTTTCAGTAGAGATGGGATTTCACTATGTCACCCAAGCTGGTCTCAAACTCCTGGACTCAAGCAATCTGCCCACCTCGGCCTCCCAAAGTGCTGGAATTACAGGCATGAGCCACGGTACCCAGCCAAAACTAACAAAGCCTTGTTTGGTAGAGATCCAGCTTTAAAAATGCACAAGTGACAATATATCATTTTCAGATACATATAAGTCACTAATTAAATCAAACAGGCCACCAAGATTCTTACTGACTCTAAACTGATTTAACAAATCTTATGTATTCATACTATCACCCAATAAGATAGTTTGTGTTTAAGTTCACTCATAAATTTAGAACTCAATAAAAGCTCAATTCCCAGAGAAGTCCACAAAAACCATGAGTTCACAGTATGCCTGATTTTAGTTATTTGCAGACCCAAACATTATGTATAATAACATTCAGAGGTCCAATTTTGGATGGTAAGGTATACTGAGCCCCCTGCACATGTGCCAGCAGAATTATGCATTCCTTCTTTCCTATTCTTCTCAACAACCCCACTACAAACTATGTGTGAAAAGGAAAAAATACATTGCTAGTTTCACAGCACTGGTATCTAAAGCTAGGGAAGCAGCTAATAAATGGGAGAAAGGAGGGCTCTAAAATGAAGATGGAGGATGGCACTGAGGAGCCCAGAGTCTATCAAGACAACTCCTGCTCCTGTAAGGGTTCCCTCTCCAGTCTCATCTCCCCTTACTCCCATTAACACTTTGCATTCTACCACACAAAACTATCCAGTTTCCCACAAACACACCATAAAGTGCTTTTTTGTCCCATGTCACTGCTTATCATCTGCAAATCACCATTTATCCTTAAAGTTCCTGTTACCTCCTCTGTGAAGTCTTTACTAACCTGCTTCAAAGTTACTCTTTCCTATTTGATCTTTATGTAAAAAGTTATTATGCATTTACCTCAATGTACTACAATCAATTATTAGTTTGCACATTTTGCACTATTAGATCTCAGGCTCTTTTTAAGGTAAGAATCAAGTGTTTCTCTTTTTTTTTTTTTTGAGACGGAGTTCCATACTTGTTGCTCGGGCTGCGGGGGTTTCTCCATGTTGGTCAGGCTGGTCTCGAACTCCTGACCTCAGGTTATCCACCCACCTTGGCCTCCCAAAGTGCTGGGATTATAGGCGTGAGCCACTGTGCCCGGCCCACTCATCTTTATAATATTTTCTGGACTGTCACCATTTTTCCTTAGCACTCCAAAAAAAATATGATTTTTTTTTTATGTTGGCAAAAATCTACCTTTAAACAATTGCTTGCTGGCTGGATGTGGTGGCTCATGCCTGTAATCTCAGGACTGTGGGAGGCTGAGATGGGTGGATCACCTGAGGTCAGTCAGGAGTTTGAGACCAGCCTGGCCAACATGGTGAGACCCCGTCTCTACTAAAATACGAAATTAGCCATGTGTGGTGGCACACGTCTGTAATCCCAGCTACTTGGGAGGCTAAGGCAGGAGAATTGCTTGAACCCAGGAGGCAGAGGTTGCAGTGAGCCTAAATCGTGCCATTACACTCCAGCCTGGGCAACAAGAGCAAATCTCCATCTCAAAAAAAAATAAAAATAAAAAGATACTATGGAAACATACAATGACACTATTCTTTGTGGACAAAACAACTTATTCACAGTCATGCAACTATTTGTTACCTTCTTCATATATCTAAGACTATTCTGAAAATGTAAAATATATACACTGGATCAGATTAAGTGGTTCATCCAGCTGAAAGAATGTCTGACCCAAATAATTCCAGTTATCCATCACCAAACTACGCCCAGTAATCCTGGAGATTGCCATCAAGTAACATTTTTCTCCTGCACAATTCCATTTCAACATTACACAGAGGTAGCAGAGTTGTATTCCATGTCAACTTCAAAAGATTAAAAACTCAAATCTTTGGTTTTCCTTAATATAAACATGTTTCTTCATACCATATACAAAAAGTCAACTCAAAATTGATTAATCTTAAATCTAAGAGCTAAAATTTCTTCCTAAAACTCTTAGAAGGAAACAGGTGTAAATGTGCACAACCTTGAATCAGTCAACGATTTCTTAGATAAATCAAAAGCACAATCAAAAAAATCAGAGGCTGGGTGACAGTGTGATGGCTCACATCTGTAATCCCAGCATTTTGGGAGGCTGAGGTGGGTGGATCGCTTGAGGTCAGGAGTTCAAGACCAGCCTGCCCAACATGGTAAAACCCCGTCTCTACTAAAAATACAAAAACTTGGCCAGCACGGTAGCATACGCCTGTAGTCCCATCTACTCGGGAGGCTAAGGCAGGAAGATCACTTGAACTCCGGAGGCGAAATTGCAGTGAGCCAAGATTGTATCACGGCACTCTAGCCTGGGTGACAGAATAAGACTCTGTCTGGGGAAAAAAAAAAAAGAAAAATCCTGAAAAATTAGACTTGAAAATTTAAAACTTTTGTGTATTAAAAGATATTTTATCAAGAAAGTGACAAGCCAAGCCACAGAATGGGGAAAAAATTACAAATCATATAAAGATCTAGTATGTGAAGTATGTTAAGTACTCTTCCGGTATCCAGAATACATAAAGACCAAATTTTAAAACAGGCAAAATATCTTGAATATTTTCCCAAAGATATACAAATAGTCAATAACCACATAAAGAAATGCTAAACAGCATTAACCATTAGGGAAATGGAAACCAAAGTCACAATGACATAACACTTCACACCCACTAGGATGACTATTTTTTAAAAATAAAAAAACAAAAATCCTGAAAATCACAAGTTTGGCAAGAAAATAGGGGAGAAATAGGAACCTTCATACATTGCTAATGGGAATGTAAAACGGTGTCACTGCTGTGGAAAAGTTTGGTAGTTCCTCAAAAAGTTAAACAGAATCACCATATAAACCAGCAATTTTACTCCTAGATATATACCTAAGGGAACTGAAAATACGTTCACATGAAAACTTGTATATGAATGTTCATAGCAGTATCATTCTTCATAGCCCAAATGGCTAAACAACCCAAGTGTCCACCAACTAATGAAAATATAAATGAAATGTGGATATCTATACAAGGGAGTATTATTCACCTATAAAAATGAATAAAGTACTGATATGTGCTACAAGGATAAACCTTTAAAACATTATAACTGAAAGAAGCCAGGAAGAAAAGGCAACATATTGTATGATTCCATTAATATGAAATGTGCAGAACAGAAAAATTTGTAGACAGAAAGTGGATTAATGGTTGCACGGAGGCAGAGGACAGCTTAGGAGTGACTGTTAACAGATACAGGATCTCTTTCTTGGGTGATGGAAAATGTTCTAGAATTACATAATGGGGATGGTTGCACACAACACTGTGAACATACTAAATAACACTGAATTCTCTACTTTAAAACTGAATTTTATGTTATGTAGATTATGTCTCAATTTTAAAATTGCAAAAAAAAAAATGTATACTCTAAAAGGGAAAAAAATAAAAATAAAAAATTGCAAAAAAGAAAATTATGTGTGTGAGGCCAGGAGTGGTGGCTCACGCCTGTAATCCCAGCACTTTAGGAGGCCGAGGTGGGCGGATCATGAGGTCAGGAGTTCAAGACCAGCCTGACCAACATGGTGAAACTCTGTCTCTACTAAAAATACAAAAATTAGCTGGGCCTGGTGGCTCGCACCTGTAATCCCAGCTTCTTGGGAGGCTGAGACAGGAGAATCACTTGAACCCAGGAGGCGGAGGCTGCAGGAGCCGAGATCGCGCCATTGCACTCCAGCCTGGGCAACAAAGAAAGAATCTGTCTCAAAAATAAATAAATAAATAAATAAATAAATAAAAATAAAAAATTATGTGTGTGGGGTGTGTGTGTGTGTGTATATGTACACACAGCTAACCCTCCACATCAATGGGTTCCATTATCATGGATTCAATCACGAATTGAAAATATACCAAAAAAAGCATCTCTATTGAACATGCGCAGACTTTTTTCCTTGTCATTATTTCCTAAACAATACAGTATAACAACTATTCACGTAGCACTTATATTGTATTAGGTATTATAAGCAACCTAGAGATGATTTAAAGTATTCAGAGAATGTGCATAGGTTATATGCAAACAATGCCATTTTACATCAGGGATTTGAGCACCCTTAGATTTTCTTATCTGTGGGAGGTCCTGGAATCAATCCCCTACAGATACTGAAGGACAACTGCATATATTTATCACCTCTCCTCAAAATCTCTTTATTTTAGCTTTGCATTAGTTAAATGCTAATGTTTCAAATTATTCAATACAGTGCATGAGTCGGATTTCTGCAACAATTGTTTGAAGTATATCAAAAAGACTTGCCAATCCTATACAGTGTGAATACCACCCGCTATTTACTTTTTGCGGCATACTTAGATTACATTAAAATTTTTGCATATAAGATGTATTTAAAATATGGCACGCATTCCTATTTCTTAAACATCCACAAGATAACTATTACCAGCACATAAAATTTTAAGTGCACACACACACAACCCCAAAGATGACCCTTGATCTCAGAGCTTATAGTCACGTGGGACCTATAATCAGAAGAAACATGTACATTAAAATATGACAATTGGGTATATTTTGTGAAGTCACTTGCAGAGTATATCTGCAATCTTTAGTAAGGAAATAAGCTTTGGAAAGCATGCCCAACTTCCTCAACCACTACTTGGAAAAACTGCCCCTTGATTAAGACTTGGGTCCCTAGGATGCTTTCAAGTAATAACTTTATGGCTATAAATACCAGCACCATTCCCCTAACCACTGCTAAAAATTTCATGTATTCAGATGAAACTTTCAGCAATTCCCACTGGCCCCTGGAATCAACTTACTGATTAAGTAATCTAGATTAAGTGATCCTATTTTTACCACCATTGCTACCACCTCCCTAACCTTTGCCTCATATCTCATACAGCTTCCTTCTAAAACAGACACTTCTTTTCTTTTATATTTTGATATCATCTGTTAAGTGTGCTTTATCCCTTCTTATATCAAAAATGAGTCTACTGTACAGTTATACTTTAGGAGGCACCTTTTGCACAAAAAGATGTGATAGGCACCTTCTGGAGTTGTGCAAGGAAGCAGCTCTGATAAACTCTTCAGATCTATTTCTGGTCCTCTGTTAAATTCTTAAAAATTACATTCCTAATTTCAAGAATATGTCCTCAAAAATGTGCATTTTAATATAGTGTTCAAATGGAGCAGCTACAAAAATTTTGAAGTAACAATGTTTTTGGAAGACACTACCTTGCATCTAAAGAAAACTAAACTTCTTAATGCCTCATGAGTTCCATGAAACACAGTAATTTCTTATGTTTTTAATCAATGTTACTGACTTTATATACAAATTTGTAACCAGGTAATTTCCATAGTCACCGTAAAAAATATCCTTAAATGTCTACTGGTATAGATTTTTATGTCCATAAATTGTTCATGGAATAGTCTGAGCTATTAAGGGAGGTTAAGTATAATCATTTGATATTTACTGAGCACCCATGGGTTGCTGACTAGGTACTTGAAGAAGAGATAAAGAACAATACAGAAAACAGTTCCTGTTCTACAGAGGAAATGTGCATAAACCCAAAATATATAAAAGCAAGATAGCAACCACAGTTTAACAACATTTGAAACTTTATAAATGTGAGAATAATATTGGACTGACAGGACCAGGGGAGTTATTCAGTGATGTTTTTATGAAAGTGGTTACTTTAAATGTGAATATTAATGGGAGCAAGGTAAAGTAAGTTTAAAAGAGGCCAAGCATAGTGGTTCACACTTATAATCGCAGTACTTGGGGAGGCCAAGGTCAGAAGTTCGAGACCCGCCTAGGCAAGAGACCCCTTTCTCTTTAGCAGGGCATGGTGGCACACACCTGTAGTCCTATCTACTCAGGAGGCTGAGGCAAGAGAATCCCTTCGGCCCAAGAGTTCAGAGTTACAGTAAGCCATAATCATGACCCTACACTCCAGTTTGGGTGACAGAGCAAGACCCTGTCTTTAGTCCAAGGAATCATAAGTCCAAAGGCTAATGGTTTGGTAGTCAAGAACTTTTGGCACAATTGATACCTAACCTGCCTGGCTTTCACAAAAAAAGATAGTTTTGACATTAACAAAAAAAAAAAAAAGAGAGAGAGAGGGGACAAATAATCAAGAGTTCCAATTAATAACTAATTTTTAAGGTCTTTGGGAAAAAAATTTTAAATATTAGTGTTAGACTTTTTTGCCCCAGCAGTTCCCAAGTCATACTGAACACTCCTTCCAATCTACTTATGGACATAAAGTGGACATAGGGATTATGATATCACATCTCTTGCTTGAAATCTTCCAAAAGTTGGGGCACTGTTACCTACAAAATCAAATCCAAAATCACTCCTGAGAATTCAAAGGATCCCTTAAATCTAGTTCCTCTTTGAGTACTCTTTTGTCTCCTGTAACACACACTCAACCCTAAAAGTGCAATTTTTGTAGTCTCAGAACCTTTACACTTTAAAATTGAGGACCCAAGAGCTTTTATATAGGGGTTCTCTATCAATATTTACTGTTAGAAACTGAAACTGAGAAATTTATTAACACTAACTCATGTGAAAAATAACAGTATTTTCAAAAAAGCACCCCACAATTTAGAAGAATGGCGTTGTTAGCCGGGCACGGTGGCTCAAGCCTGTAATCCCAGCACTTTGGGAGGCTGAGACGGGCGGATCACAAGGTCAGGAGATCGAGACCATCCTGGCTAACACGGTGAAACCCCGTCTCTACTAAAAAATACAAAAAACTAGCCGGGTGAGGTGGCGGGCGCCTGTGGTCCCAGCTACTCTGGAGGCTGAGGCAGGAGAATGGCGTAAACCCGGGAGGCGGAGCTTGCAGTGAGCTGAGATCCAGCCACTGCACTCCAGCCTGGGCGACAGAGCCAGACTCAGTCTCAAAAAAAAAAAAAAAAAAAGAAGAATGGCATTGTTTCACATTTTTGCAAAACTCTATTTTGTGGCTTAATAGGAAATAGTTGAATTCTCATTATCTGCTACTACATTCAAACTGTTGCAATATCACACATCACATAGCCTCTGGAAAACTCCACTGTACAGTGGCGAAAGAATAAAAATAGAAAAGGCAAATAATGTCTTAGTACATGAAAATAGTTTTTAACTCACAAACTTGCTGAAACGGTCTTGAGAACCCCCAGAAGTCCCCAGATCACACCTTAAGAACCACTGCCAACAAAGGAGAAACACAATACAATGCAGCAAAGATAGTCTTTTCAACAAATAGTACTGCACAACTCCACATCCACAGGTTAAAAAAAAAAAAATGAATCTGGAGACAGACATTACACTCACAAAAATTAACTCAAAATGGATCACAGACCTAAATGTAAAATGCAGAATTATAAAGCTCCCAGATGGTGACACAGAAGACAATCTAGATGACCTTGCATTTGTTGATGACTTTTTAAACACAATGATGAAGGCATGACCCATTAAAGAAAGAACTGCTAAACTGGACTTCATTAAGATTAAAATTTTCTGCTCTGTGAAAGGCACTGTCAAGAGAATGAAAAAGACAAGGCACAGACTGGGAGAAAATATTTGCAAAAGATACATCTGATAGCCAGGCTTGGTGGCTCATGCCTGTAATCCCAACACTTTGGGAGGCTGAAGAAGGCAGATCACCTGAGGTCAGGAGTTCAAGACCAGCCTGGCTAATATGGTGAAACCCCATCTCTACTAAAAATACAAAAATTAGCCGGGCATGATGGTGGGCATCTGTAATCCCAGCTACTCGGGAAGCTGAGGCAGAAGAATCGCTTGAACCCCTGGGAGACAGAGCTTGCAATGAGATGAGATGGCGCCACTGCACTCTAGCCTAGGAGACAGAGCAAGACTCTATCTCAAAAAAAAAAAAAAAAGATACATTTGATAAAGGATTGTTATTCAAAATATACAACTCTCAAAACTCAACAATAAGAAAAACAAAGAACCTGACTTTAAGAGCAGGACAAAGACCTTAGCGGACACCTCACTAAAGAAGATATAAAGATGGCAACTAAGCATATGAAAAGATGTCACATAATCAGGAAAATGCAAATTAAAACAATACCACTACACACCTATTAGAATGGCCAAAACCTGTAACAGTGACAATATCAAATGCTGGTAAGAATGTGAACAGAAACTCCCATTCATTACTGGTGCGAATATAAAATGGTACCATCACTTTGAAAGACAGTTTGGAGGTTTCTTGCAAAACTAAAGGTACTCTTATCATATGATCCAGCAACTGTGGTCCTTGGTATTTATCCAAACGAACTGAAAACTTATGTCCACACAAAAGACACACACACAGATGTCTGATGTTTATAGCAGCTTTATTCACAATTGCCAAATTGTGAATAAAGGAAGCAACTAAGATGTCCTTAGGAAGCAACTAAGATGTCCTTCACTAAGTAAATGGACAAGTAAACCCTGGTATATCCAGATAATAAATAGAGTAGTCAAGTGCCAAAAAAAAAAAAAAAAGCTGTCAAACCATGAAAAGCCATTGAGGAAATCGTAGTATTAGTACGTGAAAAAAGAAAATCTGAAAAGGCTATAGACTGTATGATTCCAACTACGACATTCTTGAAAAGGCAAAACTATAGAGACAGTTAATAAAAAATAGCAGTTGCCAGCGGTTGGGGAATAGGAGGGATGGCTAGGGGGAGCATAGAGTATTTCAGGGCAGATAAACATTGTACCACTACAATAGTGGATATGTGCCATACAATTGTCCAAACTCACAAAACATACAAACACCAAGAGTAAACCTTGGCCTGGCATAGTGGCTCACGCCTGTAATCCCAACACTTTGGGAGGCCGAGGTGGGTGGATCACCTGAGGTCAGGAATTCGAGACCCGCCTGGCCAACATGGTGAAACTCCATCTCTATCAAAAATATAAAAATTTAGCTGAGCATAGTGGCGGGCACCTGTAATCCCAGGTACTTGGGAGGCTGAGCCAGGAGAATCCCTTGAATCCGGGAGGCGAAGGTTGCAGTGAGCCGAGATCGTACCACTGCACTCCAGCCTGGGAACAAGAGCTAAACTCTGTCTCAAAAAAAAAAAAAAAAAAGGTGAACCCTAATGTAAACTATGGACTTTGGGTAAAGATGTGTGAATGTATGTCCATCAATCTTAACAAATGTACCACTTTCGTGGGGGATATAATATATCTTGATAATAATATAACTTGAGAAATCCTTAATTTTCTGATAATCTGATAAATCACAACTCTGAACATAATTTTTAATACAAAGGCTTAGGTTTGCCGAGATTCTCTTTTAAAGAACTATCTAACTGTCCAAAATGATTCTCCATAAAAAGAACCATATACACAGTGAACATACAAAATTCTAAAAGGTCAAGTTCAAAATTTTGATTCTCTAGAGAAACGTATAAAGCAGTTTAACTAGGAACATACTAAGACAGAACACAAAGTAACGGAAATGCCGCTTTAGCTACCAAAAGAACAGGAAGAGCAAATACTAAGCCTTTACTTTGAAAGTCTAAGGCTACTACTTCCTGGTAGGGCTCTAACCTCTTGCCAAGAAGCCTCTAAGTTTATTTTTCTTACTTCTTTATTTTAAGTGAGAAATCATGAAATTAAGCATTTTAGAGCTGAAGAAAACAAAGGAGAAACAACTATGTCTACGGTGAACTTTCACATTAACTATTCTAAACGATCATCATGGCCAAATAAATTTACTTAAATGAAAGCGATTCTGATTATTAAAATAGATTATTTTTAAACAATCAGTGTATTTTAAAACATCAAAGTAAATGTTTCATATAAATGTCTCACAAAGCATATGAAAGAAAAACACCAATCACTTCTTATGAAGTGTTTCACTTCTCACCTGCCATAGTAACTTTAAATTCAAAGACACCTTTAAAAATTATCCAGATATATAAAATATTTAGTAAACATAAAAGGTATAGATGCCCAAAGTTTAATATTATTTCTTAATATAGCAAATAAATCCATCAGTGAACAATAATTACAAAAGTATTTCAGAATTCATTTGCTAATTACAAATAAGTGGTTACAAAAAAACAGGTGACTATTAAGTTCTCTCTAGAGTTTCTCTTTTAAAATACATACTATTCAGAAACTTAACTAGATATATCTGGGAGGAAAAAGGATCCATTTGTGAATTTTACTATATACCTCAGGCATTCTGTTCCGCCATGGCGACAGAAAAAATAAAAATAAATAAAATGCCTCAGGCATTTGACATGTATAATCAAATCTTACTCACTACTACCACTTTGATAACTCTATTACTATTTTCTGTATTGCAAAACTACTACAAGACTAGTAAGGATAATGAAAATATAAATCATATGACTAATTCTTATAGGAAAGAATAGGAAGCCCAGACATTAATTACAAAATAACTGTCTTTTTAAAACCAGATCTTTTTGAAAAAAAAAAGTCCCAGTTACCTTACTTTTAAATAAGAGATATCCTGGGACAGATCTTCTACTTTATTTCTTCCTTATATGCATCTTCTTAGAAACCACATCCTAGTTACCAGATCCTTCTTGACAATACACAAACTAAGCACCCATGATATTAACTGAAACATTAAAAACCATTTGTGCTTTAAAAGAGAATTAATTCAGGTACAGTTTGGTATGTCACATACATTTTTAATGTAGTTACACAAACCCCTAGACCAAATACAAATTCCACCTTCTACATAAGCAAAATATTCAAATCTTACTTTTTAAAAACTTATTTCCAATTTCTAGATTCAGTTCACAACATACAAATAACCATTCTGTATCTACCATAGAGGTATGCTGATAATGGATGCTTAGTAAGAACTTGATCTTGATTTTTAGAAAAGATAAGGCAGTGGGTGAAATGAAATGTCCCTGTAAATTAACTGGGAAAAATATGAATTAAAAAACAGAGACATACAAGATATGGTGACTCACACCTATAATCCTGGCACTTTAGGAGGCTCAGCTGGTAGAGAGGATCCTTGAGCCCCGGAGTTTGAGACCTGTCTGAGCAACATAAGGAGACCCTGTCTATACAAAAATTAAAAATTAGCTGTGCGTGGTAGCAGGTGCCTATGGTCCCGGCTACTCAGGAAGATTGTCTGAACCCGGATGTCAAGGCTGCAGTGAGATGTGACTGCACCACTGCACTCCAGCCTGGGCAACAGGGTGTGACCCACCTCATTAAAAAAAAAAAAAAAAAAAAAAAAAGGAGACATTACAGCCTTTAGTACAAATATTACATTTCAGTGAAATATGTCAAAATATAAACATCCAAGGATAGTAAATAAGAATAAAGAAAATTAAGAATTCGTATCATAAAATAGGATAAGGGACAGGCATGCTGGCTCACACCCGTAATCCCAGCACTCTGGGAGGCTGAGGCAGGAGGATTACTTGAGCCCAGGAGTTCAAGACCAGCCTGGGCCACATAGGGAGACCCTCATCTCTCCAAAAATAAAAAGTTTCTTTAACCAGGCGTAGTGGCACATGCCTGTAGTCCCAGCTACTTGGGAGACTGAGGTGGGAGGATCTCTTGAGCCTGAGAAGGATGAGGCTGCAGTGAGCTGTGATGCTGCCACTGCATACCAGTGACAGAGCAAGACTCTATATATTAAAAAAAAGGGTGGGTTAAGACTAAAGATTGTAAGATCAGATAAAAATGATTTATATATTAAGAAGTTATAAATTAAAAATTGTGGGCCAGGCACGGTGGCTCACATCTGTAATCCCAGCCCTTTGGGAGGCAGAGGCGGGAGGATCACGTGGTCAAGAGACCCAGACCATCCTGGCCAACATGGTGAAACCCTGTCTCTACTAAAAATACAAAAATTAGCTGGGTGTGGTGGCGTGCGCCTGTAGTCCCAGCTACTCAAGAGGCTGAGGCAGGAGAATTGCATGGACCTGGGAGGCGGAGGCTGCAGTGAGTCAAGATTGCACCACTGCACCCGAGCCTGGGGACAGAGAGAGACTCCAAGACTCCGTCTCAAAAAAAAAAAAAAAAAAAGAAAGAAAGAAAGAAAGAAAATGTTTTTTTTCTCTCCTGCAATAATTATGGTTCTTTTAAGCATTCTATACTGCTAAACAGAATTAGAGGCTACTTTCTATATATATGAATTGCCCCCACCTGCAGCTGTGAGACAGGATTAAATGAGATGATGAGAAAGTGCCTGGAAAACTGAAGTCCTTCAAATATAAGGACTGCTATGCCTCTACCTTGATTATGGCTACTAAAAGCCTAAAATTAAATGGAAATCGTGTTTATTTTTACCGACATATTCCAAGTTCGACAACGCTTTCACACTAGGGATGCTAGTCAACGTTATTATCCACTAACACCTACAGTATAAGCAAAGCAAAAAGATCTTTCTTCAATAAATATATAATGTAGTATAAATTAAGCTATAATTCATGGATTATTAATAATCACTTCCTAATATGGAAAGATCTTGGCGAGAAACTGCACAGAAACCACCTCCACACTCTAAGAGCTCATAGGAAAACCAACAGGCCTAAGCATATTTTTTGTTAAATGCTGCCATTTTAAAATGAAATCATTTTCATTAGATTCATATAAATAAGCATCAGTTGCTAGAGGCATTAAAAGGTGCACATAAACTAAGCTTTCACTATAAAGAAAAACTTCTAAAAGACGAAAAAGTACTTGAAATGACAGGTTTCTGTATTAAAGCCTAAAGTTCATGATGTCAACACCATGAACTGTCCGTAGAAGACTCTTAAATTTTCTCAAAGCATGTTAGTGTGTGCAAGGAAGGTATTTGTTTAGTAAACCACTCACTGGTCAGACTTTACCTAAGATAAAGGTATTTCATTAGTGAGAACTGATTACAGGACATTTTAAACAACAATGTAGGGAAAATAGTATTCCAGTATTTTAAAACCTCATTGAAAAGAAATAGAAGTACACTATCTACACATATATTTTTAAATCAAATACTACCAGGTATACTCAAGTTCCAAAAAGGTGAGAGCTTGTAAAAACAGAAGTGGAAGAGAAAAAGAACGACAAATGCAAGATTATCCTCCAAACCTAATCCCAGTTAGCATCTGCAGTACAGGTTAAAAAAAGAGAAATAGCTAATAACATTTATGAAACCACATGCAAATAGCACTCTTCCAACCCCACCTATTTTCTCCTCTTTTTGGCAATGCGTTAAAAGAACCACTGGTACATTTGAAACAAGACACAAACCCTTATAAAAAACTTTTAAAAGACTTATAGATTATTATTTTGAATGAGGAAAGAGGAAAATAGTTCACACAGTCACAAGTAGTTTCTTCATACTCCCATACCAAAAACAAAACAAAACAAAACAAAACAAAACAAAAAAAACAACTAACAGAAGAATTAACACAGTGTCAGGGCAAACTGTAAGATTTGGTAGGGCAAACCAAGTAGTCACTTGAAGAGCCTAAATAGTAGAAACGTCTACTACACATATCAGATAATCAAAAAATCACATATGGCTTTACGATGCATTTTAAAAAGTTTTCTGTTTATAAGTGTCACCATTTAAATATATTCTCCATTCTCTAAGACAAACAAGGACTGAGAGTTTAAAAGCAGCTTGAACGCATATCTGAAAGAACCAAGCACTAATGCTTTTTATTTAAAACTTTTTCCACAGTGGAGGAACAATCACAACGAATAATGGGCTTCTGTGTAGCAAAAACTTGTTCTAACAGTATTCATGAGCACAGTAACTTGGAAGAATTTACATTTCGTACATTTTTTTTTAAAGTGCAAACTTTACGGCCAAAGTCCAAATGAGAAATCAAAACAGGCTTCCAGACAGTGAATTATCTTTCAGGGCATGCTCACTCTTGCTTCAAACAGTAAAGCAAAGTAACTTTCATGTATGATGAAAGCCAGTCAGACTAATGTGTTCAGTCATTTAAAAAGGGAACTTATTTATCGTGACTATTTCCCTATTTTTCCCTGAAAAGTTTCAGGTCTAAGCTCCATTGGCTTGAGTGATCCAATGAGCTTTGTACCCTGAGGTAAAAGAGCGCAAAGAAAAAGGAGGATATTACAGGTGACTTCCAGGTTAGAAAAAAGTTCCGAGGAGTCAGCTCCTACGTTAGCGAATGGACGAATACTGTGTCGTGTAAGAGAAGCTGGTTCCTCAAAAGGTAACTGGCATAATTAAAACGTATCCAAACTCAAGCACCATCAAACATCATCTTGCCAATGTTTTTTAAGGGATGTATGTTATTTGTAAGTAAATTTATCAATCCATTTGGAATTCCAACAGTCTACGCTTAACACTCAAGCTTCTGAATTCAAGCCGCCAGAGTTAACAGTTCCGGGAACTGATAAGAGTATCAGCAAAAAGCCTTTTTCCAGCTCCCCATTTGAAAAGGTGGGGAGCAGAGTTGACAGTCACAAACTCACCCCAGTCAAAAGTACGGACAACACAATGATTAAATTCCACCAGAGGCAAATAAAAATCCCAACTTTCCAGAAAGCTTTCCCTACACCAAATTGAATCCTTTTACTTTCAATCTCACAAAGAAGGTAATCTGAAATAAAAGTCGGGTAAGTGGGTATGGTATTTAAAATAAAATGAGTCAAAAAAAACTACACTGAAGCTACTAAAGAGGCGATGAAAGGTAACCCAAACGCGGGAGGGAAGGTAGACGAGAAAGCCAGGAACGGATGGGAGAAGCAGCTAGTGGAGCAAAGGAAGTGGGGGATCACTTCAAGGGAGGCAGCCCGGAGGGATAACAGGGATTTGGGTGCAAGGAACCAGGCGTTTGCGGAAACCCGAAGAAGGCTGATGAAGAAACAATGGGGCTGGGCAGACGCTCAGGCGAGGGCGACAAGGCGGCACCGGACGGGTGGGAAGGGAGAGCAGAAGGCTGCAGTGGAGACGGGTAGGGGGTGCGAAGCCAGGTGGGGAGGCAAGTTGGTTGGGTATGATGGGGTGTGGTAGCGCACCGGACAGGAGGCGAGGGTCCCCTAGGAATAGGGAGGGGACTGGCTTGTCAGATTTTGAGATGGGGAGCGGAGGCCGTGAAGGCAGGTGTGATGGAAGCAAAAGAACACAGCCCAACGGGCACAGGACCCGCCGTGCCAGAGAAGACGCAGGGAGGGAAGAGGCAGCAGACGGGGGAAAGAAAAGAGAGGGAGAGAAGGACGCGGGTCGCGCGGGCGCCTGGGAGGGGGGCCGCGGTCGGTTTCACTCACAGTCCAGGTGCTTTTTCTTGGGCCCCATGATCTCGTGGGTCGTGGCCTTGCATACTGTCTTGGATACGGCAGAGCCCGTGACACTGTGCTGGGCGGCAGTGATTCGGTCCGTCAGGCTCTGGCCGGACATCTCTGCAGTTCCTCCACCACCCCACCCGCTCAGCAGCCGGCGGGGACTGGGACCCCCAAGAGCCGGAGGGTCCCCACCCCCCACCGCACCCCCTACCCCCACCGGCTCCTTCCCCGCCTGCCGGCCTGGGGCGCGGTTCGGGGCCGCGCGCTGCCACCCAGTCCAGAGAGAACCGGCTTGTATCACCCGCGGAGTCGGACAAGATGTCGGGCACTCCCTTGCCCCCGCCTCAGTTCAGCCCACCCCTTCCCTGGTCAGCTGGAGCCGGGCAGGGTAAGAGGGACAGGCAGCTGCAGGAAAATGGCGGCGCCAGGCTCCTCCTCGGAGCTTTCCGGGCTGCCCCCGGGTCACGTGACTCGGACACCGCCCCTCCTCCCTTCTCCCGCCCCTTTCCCCTTCCCTTTCCTCTTCGACGCCCGCCCTCCCTCGCTCAACGAGGGAAGAGCGGGGCGGCGCCCGCGCGTTACGTGATGGAACTCGCCAGGCAGGCGCAACAGGAGGTCCGCCCGAGGGGAGTGCGCAGCTGGCGCGTCACGTGACTCTCCCTGCCAACAGGTCGCCTGAGGCTCGGCCCGCGGGGTCACAGACGGGGGGCGGGGCGGGAGAGGAATGGCGAGGGTGGCGTGCTGGGGGCGGGGCGGCAGGCTTCTCCACTTACCCCCAACTCAAGTGTGTCCTCGTGTCTGTGGTTGAAACCAACAGCCTGACAAAGGAGGTGCCGCTGCCGTCACAGCTTCCCCTGAAGTCGGGGGTATTAGGCCTCTGGCTCCCCGAGCTTTCCTAGCAGAGTCAAGAAATGTATTTCGAGACGCCTCCCAAAGCCGCCCTCCTGGCTTAAAGGAGAAGGTTCCAGGCGGCCTATTTTCTGAACCTGCCAGCAGGCCTCTCTCTACCGTGGAACTATTGAAGCTCTCCTTATTTACTTACCCCAGAAAGGTTTTTTTTACCCCCTTTCCTTGGGAGGCTTGGAAATGTCACCTGGTTTTGTTTATCTCTACTCCGAAAACCCGACACGTTGCTGCCATTCTAAATTTAGATACTAGCTGGCCCGTATTCATTCTCTAGGGTGTGGAATAGGACAGGAAACACATAGCTTCACTGGAATTTGAAAAGGGAAGTGGTAGGATGATGTCAACAGCGATTAGCTTGACCCTACATGGCTGACTGCTGTGGTGATTAAAGGTCCAGACCATAGAAGGAAGTGAGAGGGGCGGTAAATGGAGAAGTCCTATTCAAATAGTCCAGACATCGCTGCCTGCCATCTCTCTTGGTTTAGTCTTTCTTTCCTTGGCCTCTTTTCTCTTATTGGGTGAGCCAGATTTCCATGGAAAGACGTTGACACTGCCCTGTGGACATTTTAAAAGAAGTATTATATCCTGAAATACTATTGAATGAGACCCAGACCATACATAACAAAGCCTTTTATATGTTATTAGAGCCTCTACATTTAACCCAGGGTTAGGGATAAGTTGAAAAATCTCTTGAGTGTTAAGTTACCATGATAGTCACATGTAATCTTGCTAGTTTCAAATGAAATGCTAACATTCTCAGAAAGTCTGTGTACACCATCTGCCAGCCAAATCCAAAATACTGTGCTTCAATCTGGTGACTCTCAAAGGATGCAAAGCTGATAGATATTTAACATTTTATGTATCATATCAGGAATTTTGTGGTCTCCCATTTCATATTCCCCACACCCCCTCACCCCCCTTTTTTCCCCACTATGGCTGGTGAAATTCTGCAGCAACATCCTCTTGCCAAGAACACACAGTTCTTAATCCCAGCGGGCTTCATCTTTGTCAAGCCAGCCTCCAATTTCACAAAACTATAATGACTTCCTTCACTGTACTGCAATCCATCTGTGGTTTGGTGCCCAGTTTGCTGCCCCATCTCCATTGGGCAGTGGAATTACCAAATTTTCAAGACATGTTATCAGCCATCATTGCTACTGGTCTATGGGTTCCACTGTATAAGTTACTGGTTGGCTTGAGCCTCTGCATTGGTAAACCCCAAACTGAGGTCAACACTAACATGGTCTAGCTATCAACAGGTGAATATTTTATCCTTAGGGAAAATGTCAGTCATTCCTAAGTACATAACAGGAAAGTATTACACTGCTACTTTTACCAAAGAGGTTCTTTCAGACCACTTTTATGACAAAAATTGTTGACATGTTTACCCTATTAACAGGCTGCTGTTAGAAATATCATTTTATTTTTTCCAAGTATACATGGTAGAAGTTTCTAACTATGTAAATAATCAGTAATCATTGAAGAAGATTATGTGTAGTTGTGAACTGAAATCTATGGAGAAATTTAGAAGAAGATGGGGAATTGTTCTAAGGATAGACACTACTGACCTATTTTGTCTTACATGTTTAAGTGTCCTCTATGTCAGTTTCCTTGGTCTCTTCAGGAAATATCTCTACCTGAAGTTCCACAGATGCCAACTCACCATGGCCAAAACTGAACTTCTCTTGCCCTTGCCCAGCATCCTACATCTTTAATCCACACTGTTCCCTGTATCTGTTAATGGCCTCACCACATGCCCAGAAGCTCCCCTCAGAAAGCTGTGATTCAGAGTTCTCCTTCTGTTTTATTTCCCTCATCAAGCCTAACCTACTCTCAAACACATCCCATCTCTAACACCACTTCTGTTGCCTTAGTTCCAGCCTTTATGATCTCTGTTGTACTAGACTATTTTAGTAACTTCTTAGCTGATTCCGTGTCTTTTATACCCTGACTCTCCAATTCAGATATTTCTGAAACTAAAATGTGATTGTCTTTTCTTTGCTTTAAAATCTTCCATTAGCTCCCCCATCGCTACCCTAAAGGATGAAATTAAGGACTCTCAACATGGCATACATGGTTCTTCATGATCTGGCCCCGTTTTAGAAGTTTCTAAGTATGTAAATAATCAGTGACTGTTGTAGAGGTTTATGTGTAATTGTGAAATGAAATATATGGAGCAATTTAGAAGAAGATGGGGAATTAGAGCTAAGAATAGGCATTACTGACCTACTTTATCTTATATACTTAAGTTTTCTCTGTGTCAGTTTCCTCGGTCTATTCAAGAAATATCTTACCTGAAGTTCCACATATGCCAACTCATATGGCCACCTAAACCTGTTGAGCCTTGTCTCTTCCCATTCCTCTAAATTCCCCTACCTACCTGCTACTTGTTAAGCCTCATCTCTTCTGATTCCTTTAAATGCACTCCAGCCAATATCACACTACTTGACATACTTGGATGTCATGCTATTTCACATCCCAATAAGCAGTTACTGGTTTCCTTTTGTTACTCATATCTTATATATCCTTCTGTTATCTAATTGTTATTGTGATTGACTAATTGCACTAACATGGGGGTGCAGAGATACATCCATGCTAGTGTTATGGTTGATGCAAGGTAGATACACAGTAGATGGTGATTGAATGAATGAATGAGAACGCTTTGAAATCACACATTCAGACACACCATCACTCCAAACCTCTCATTTGATAAAATCTGCCCACTTTTTCACACATATAGCATGTCTGCTGGGCATGGAGGCATAAGCCTATAGTCATAGCTACTTGGGAGGCTGAAGCAGGAGGATTCCTTGAGTCCAGGAGTTTAAGCCTGCAGTGAATTATGATCCTATCATTGCATTCCAGCCTGGATGACAGAGCAAGACACTGCCTCTAAAAATAAATAAATAAAGTATGTCCATCCCATAATTATCTGTTTAGAGCATCATCCTTATTTAGTACCTTCTTAATTAATTTACTCTTTCAAAAAATATGTGTTGAACTGTGTGTCAGGCATAGAGGTTCTAAGTGTTAAACACTATTTACAGTGAACCTATCAGTCCTTTGGGAACTAGTCAGTTCTCAACTTGAAGGTCTCTTTGCTTTGATTGTAAAGGAGCAGACCAAAAACAGAAGGAAAAAACTTGAATAACATATTTCCTAGATATTTCTTAGGCTCTTCCAACTAAAAGGTATGTTGTAGAGAGGCAGGGAGTGTTGGGAGAAGGAACAAGTTTTTTTAATGCCTCCTATGTGCTAGAAACACTACACTTTAAAAATTTAATGCTCATAACAATAACTTCAAAAAATATCATGCCCAAGTATCGTGCCCATCCGATACAAGAAAACAGACAAGTCTTAGAAATTACTTTTTATTTTTATTTTTTTGAGACAGAATCTCACTCTGTTGCCCAGGCTGGAGTGCAGTGGCGCAATCTCGGCTCACTGCAAGCTCCGCCTCCCGGGTTCACACCATTCTCCTGCCTCAACCTCCCGAGTAGCTGGGACTACAGGCACCCACCCACCACCATGCCTGGCTAATTTTTTGTACTTTTAGTAGAGATGGGGTTTCACCGTGTCAGCCAGAGTGGTCTGGATCTCCTCACCTCATGATCTGCCCACCTCGGCCTCCCAAAGTGCTGGGATTACAGGCATGAGCCACCACACCCGGCCAAATCTTAGAAATTGAGTAACTTTCCAAAATCCCACAGATAACTAAGTGGCAGAAGCAAGATTTAAAAAATAATTCTCCTTCCAATACTCTACCCAGACCCTTTAGCCAGTACTTGAAGCAGCTGCCAATATAGACTAAATTTATTCAACAGATAGTTCTTGCCTGCATACTATGTGCCAGGGTTTTCTAGACGCTAAGATAAAATAATGTGCAAGACAAACAGAGCCTCTGTTCTTAGAGATCTTAGTCTGTAAGTGGTAACAAAGGAGAAAATAGGTAAAAGTATGCTGCACCTGAGGAACCTTAAGTCGTCATCAATGACTTAAGAAAGTGGCAAAGGCATATGGAAGAGAAAATTGACCAGAATTTTTACTTTTATTATTATACTTTATTATCTAAATTATAATCTTTTGATATTAAGCTAACTAAACTGATATAAACACATGGCAAACCCTTCCTTCCTCACCTTTCTGTGTTTACACTTCCTGATGCTGCCAGTCAGTTAGAGATCATAACTTCACATAACCTTACAAAGGTAAGGACTTTTCTTTGTAACTAAGTTCCCTTGCTAGAACCTCTAAACAAATAAAGTCATGTGCCGCATGACATTTCAGTCAACAATCACCACAGATACAGGGGTGGTCCTATAAATTATAATACCCTGTTTTTGCTGTATCTGTTCTATGTTTAGATTTATGTTTAGCTACACAAATACCATTTTGTTACAGTTGCTTATTTAGTACAGTAATGTGTGGTACAGGTTTATAGGCTAGGAGCAACAGGCTATAATATATAATCTTCGTGTGTAGTAGGCTATACCATCTAGGCTTCTGTAAGTACACTCTGTGATGTTCACAAACCAACAAAATTGCCTAATGACACGTTTCTCAGCACTTTTCCCCATTGTTATGTGATGTATGACTGTATTCTACTTCCAACTGCAGGAAACTTATTCAGACTCCCAGTATATGTATTTGTGACAACAATAATAATATGTGACTTTGTTGATTACTTACCCTGTTCTAAGCACGTTACATACATTATCTCAGTTACACCCTAAAACCTCATGACCTTAAGTGGCAGAGACAGCAAACTGTGTCCTTTCCCCCTTGAGCACAGAGTTAGACCACATTTCCCAGCCTCCTTTGCAATTAGTTGGGATCTTGTGACTGACTTCTGTCCCAGAGAATGTGGACAGAAATAATGAAAGCCATTTAAGTCTTGACCCATAAGGCCTCAAAAACCTCCTACACATGCTCCATATTCTCTTTCTTTCCCTTCTTACAGGCTGAATGAAGACTTCAGAGAATCTAGAGGAGGTCAATACCACAAAATGTAAGAAGCCTGGGGTCACAGATGAATCCTTGGAGGAATGCTGCCCGTGAGAACTGCATGACCAGAAACATAAATTATGCTGCCGAGCGCAGTGGCTCATGCCTGTAATCCCAGCACTTTGGGAGGCTGAGGCGGTGGATCACCTGAGGTCAGGAGTTAGAGACCAGCCTGACCAACATGGCGAAACCCTGTGTCTACTAAAAATACAAAAATTAGCCGAGCATGGTGGCATGCGCCTATAATCTCAGCTACTCAGGAGGCTGAGGCAGGAGAATTGTTTGAACCCTCGGAGGCAGAGGTTGCATTGAGCCAAGATTGTGCCGCTTCACTCCAGCTTGGGCGAAAGAGCAAAACTCTGTCTCTAAATAAATAAATCCCCTGAGATTTTTGATGCTGTTTGTTACAGTAATCAGCTACCCTACCTAATACACTTCTTTTCTCTCCATTTTACTGATAAAGAAATTAAAGCTTAGGAAAAGTAAGTAACTTGCTTAAGCTTGCTCAGCTGTTAGGTTGGGGAAGTAGGATTAGAGCTCAGGTCTACCTAACTTTACAGCTGGGCTCTCACTGCTTGTGTTCCTCGTGGAACTATTTCATGTACTTCTAAAATTTTCATAAAAATTCCATATGGCCCTTTACAAACTGCTACATCTAGCATGGCTACAAAAACAATAATCAGGGTAATCTCCAGCTTCTCTAACAGGTATGAGGCTCTCTTACTATCTTTAACACATTCCTGCCACACTTTCCTTTCTTTCAGATATATTACTTTAAAAATTTCAAAGTAACATTATATTTGGACTTTTTTAGTTATTCAGAGATGATGTCTAGACTGGTTGTTAAATACAATCCATCCCTTGAAAGGGAAAATTAGCCAAACCTTGACCCTGAATCATCATAAAAAAACTCTAATTAGGCATGGTGCAGTGCCTCAACTGTAATTCTGGCACTTTGGGAGGCCTCAGTGGTAGGATCACTTGAGTCCAAGAGTTAGAGACCAGCCTAGGCAACATAGCGAGACTCCTTATCTACCAAAATTTTAAAAACTTAGCCAAGTGTGGTGGTGTGCAGCTATAATACCAGCTACTTGGGAGACTGAGGCAGGAGGATAGCTTGGGCCCAGGAGCTTGAGGTTATAGTGAGCTAAGATTGGGCCACTACACTCCAGCTTGGGCAACAGAGTGAGCCCCTGTCTCAAACACACATGCACACACACACACACACAACCTCTCTATGAAGTAGAACAAAATTAGTACACATGAGATGTTAACATACCTGGGGGCCATTTTTCTCTGTAACCTAAGAGGATGAATCAAGTAAAAATGTGTTAGAACATGCAACATTGAACTAAAATGAAATCAGAAGCTTAATGCTAATGTTAATATTGGGATATTGAATTTTGACCAATAGGTATCAGAAAAATGAAGGATATTTCTTAATTCATTTCAAGTAATGGGAGATATACTGGATTTGGAGTCAGACACATTAGATCTTGAACTTAGGTTCAAAACTCTGGGCAAGTTACTCACTTTCTAATACATAACACAGGGATAATAGTAAATATCTTGCAGATTTCCTGTTAGGATTAACATAATGTATACAAAAAAACTAGTAAAATGCTTGACACACAGTTGTCACTCCATAAATAGGATTAATCAACATTTACCCAGGATTTGCTATGAGCAAAGCACTCTGCTACATTCTCAGGATACAGAGATGACTTAGACAAAATGCCAACACAGTATGTTAAGTACTATGATAGAGGTGTTGCATACAGTATTAAAAGAACAGAGAAAAGGAACCCTGAATTCTGCTTGGAGCAATCAGTGAGGGTTTCCCAGGGGCATAAATTGCCATGTTCTTTATATGTTTATCCTTTTGGCTTTGCATCTTTATCCTCTTGGCTATTTTATTCCCCCTCTTCTGGAGTAAGGTCCTTGATTGTTAATGAACACCTTTGTCCTTTACTCATGGTATTCCTAAGGCATTCGACAACAAATACGGGACCAATTCTTCATACAGCAGTAAGGTTGAACAAACCCTACCCAAATTAAAGGGGAAAAGACACTTGATTATATAAGGAAGACCTAAATGGATTATGGCACATGCTTTCATTGTCCACTTTTGAAAACCTGGGACTATGGCTTTGAAATGCCTTGTGAACTCTATAATCATTTTTGTCTTAGTGTCTGTCTGCATTGCAGTTACTAGATAAATGATCATCAGAGTCTTAGATGCTGCTGCACATCCATTGTTAAACTAGATAATTTACAGATGATCATTCAACAAAAGGAATGAGAAGGTTTCATAAAGAGGTCAAAAAAACTACCATGAAAAACTCAATATACCATTGCAACTTATTAAATAGCAATGCAGATCTGGACTGATGTTCCAGGTAATAATGGTATTTCTTCCAGCTTGGGTTGAAGATTGGCTGAAAGAAAGGAGACTGAGAAATGAAGCAAAAACTATAATGATTTGCAAAATGAATCAACTGTACCATTCCATGACATGCAACACAAACACAAAATTGAAGCCCTTATTGTTCTAACGCCAACTTGCTTAGAGACTTACAAGTTAAACCACAGATGAACTGATTTAATGTAACTCTGCACACGCATATGTTCTATAGCTCATCTAGTTAACAAATTTAAACCAATCTCTGCACTGGCTACTAATGTCAGCCATAAATCCCCCCATGATTAACACCAGCCTCCTCTCAAATCCTGTAAGTAATACCTTTTCCTAACTCCCCCTTTTGAGACGTTACTAAAATTTTGTTATGGTGATGCTTCTCCTTATTAGTAACTTTAATAAATCCAGATTTTTATAATTAGCAGGTTTTCTCATGGTTTTTGTATGGAGATGGCAGGCTAAATTGTGTCCCCTCCCTGCCAAAGATGGCAGGTCCTAATGCCTGAAACCTATGGCTATATTTTACATGGTAAAGAAATGTTGGCTAGGTACAGGGCTCACGCCTATAATTCTAGCACTTCGAAAGGCTGAGGCAGGTGGATCACTTGAGGTCAGGAGTTTGAGACCAGCCTGGCCAACATGGTGAAACCTCATCTCTCCTAAAAATACAAAAATTAGCCAGGCATGGTGGCACACACCTGTAATCTTAGCTACTCGGGAGGCTGAGGCAGGAGAATCACTTGAACCTGGGAGGTGGAGGTTGCAGTGAGCTGACATCGCACCACTGTACTCCAGCTGGGTGACAAAACGAGACTGTGTCTCAAAAAAATAAATAAATATAAATACAAAAATTAACTGGGCGTGGTGGTGCATGCCTGTAATCCCAGCTACTCAGGAAGCTGAGGCACAAGAATTTCTTAAACCCGGGAGGTGGAGGTTGCAGTCAGCTGTGATTGTGCCACTGCACTCCAGCCTCGGTGACAGAGCAAGACTCCGTCTCAAAAAAGAAAAAAAAAAAAGAAATGTTGCATTGCAGATTTAATAAAGTTTAGGATGGGGAGATTATCCTGGATTATCTGGGTGGGACCAATGTAATCACAGGGTACTTATAAGAAGAACACAGGCAATCAGAGGGAGGAAAAGGCTATGTAATAACAGAAGTAGAGATAGTGATATCGCCTCAATCCAAGGAATGCCAGTCACACCTAGAACCTGAAAGAAACAATGAATAGATTCCCTTTGGAAACTAGAAGGAATCATCCTTGTCCGCATCTTGTGTTTGGTCCCACTAGACTTATTTTAACACTAACATAAAAGAAGGTAACTTCTGGAGGTTAGAAGTCTAAAATCAGATAAAAGAATAAATTTCTATTGTGTTAAACCACTATGTTTGTGGTCATTTTGTTGCAGCAACAAGAGGAAACTAATACAGGGAGATTTGGCAGCAATTTGCAAAGTACATTCTTGTTGCTGTGTAGAGAATGGAATGTAAAATAAGAATAGAAGCAAGAAAAATAGCAAAGAAGGAATTGTTGTAGACCAGAAGAGCAGTGATCTGACTTAAATTAGGGTGGTAGGCATGGAAGTCAAAAGAAGTAGATAGATATATGTTGAATAGAGAATCAACAGAATTTGCTGGTGGATTGAATGGTAGAAAGTAGAATCTGGGTACAGTTGCTCAAGTAAAGACTATGAAAGGATGACTCTTAGGATTTTGGACTGAATAACTGTGTGAATGGAGAATAAGGACAGACGAAGTTGGAAGGAAGATAGCTTATATGCCACAATTAAAAAGAGCCTGGATATTGTCCTGAAGGCAAGAAGATTGAAAGATGCTAAGGACAGAAATGATACGAGAACTAACTGATCTTTGTGGAACCTCTCATACTTGAAATTCAATTAGTCTTTTAAATGATCCCCTGAGCCAGAAACCAGGATTCCATCTCCTTCCTTTACCTGTATAATGTTTTGGTTTTTAGTTCAATTACAGCCTTGTTATGAGATATCAAGAAAGTTTTGGACAGCTAAATTTTACATTTTATGGTCTTCATTAGGCCTAATTCACAGTGGGATTACAGAAGATTAGAAAACAAAAAGCTCATAAAAATAGTTGTACTCCTTTATAACACTTATCCCAAGGGCAAGATCAAAATAAAACTAGCTGGTGGATAGAGTATGATAGTGGCATTAGAAATAAGGAGAAGGCTATTGATTCTAGAGGTGAAAATGCATAGGAGTTGGCAAAGAGATTGCATGAAATGGATTAAGGAGAATGCAAATTTTAGGTTGATTCCTAAGTTTCCAGTTGTATCATGATGCTATTCACTAAAAAGGAGAATCCTGGAGCAGGGGGAAGTTGGAAAGGTAGCAGGGAAAGAATGTTGTATTCAGTTTGAACATACTGATTTTTTAAATTAATAAACTTTTTTTTTTTTTAGAGAAGGTTTAAATTCACAGAAAAATTGAGTGGAAAATACCGACAGTTCCCACATAGCTCCTGTCCCAACACATGCACAATCTTCACCACTGTGGACATCAGGTGCCACAATTGTACATTTGTTACGATCAGTGAACCTACATTGACACATCATTGTCACTGAAAGTCCATTGTTTACATTAGGGTTCAGTCTTGGAGTTGTACATTCTATGGGCTTTGACAAATGTATAACATGTATCCACCATTATAGAATCATACAGAATAGTTTTACTGACCTAAAAATTCTCTGTGCTCTGCCTATTTATCTCTCCCTTCCCCAACCTCTGGCAATCATTGATTTTTCACTGTCTCCATAGTTTTGCCTTTTCCAGAATATCATATAGTTGGAATCATACAGTATACACCCTTTTAAGATTGGCTTCTTTCACTTAGTAATATGGAAGTAAGATTCTTCAATGCCTTTTCCTCAATTGCGAAATAGCTCATTTCTTCTTAGTACTAAATAATATTTTGTTATCTAGGTGTACCACAGTTTACTTATCCATTCACCCACTGAAGGACATCTTAGTTGCTTCCAAGTTTTGGCAATTATTAATAAAGCTGCTATAAACATCTATGTGCATCTTTCTGTGTGGACATAAGTTTTCTTTTCCTTTTTTCCTTTTTTTTTTTTTTTTTTGAGACCGAGTCTTGTTCAGTTGCCCAGGCTGGAGTGCAATGGAGCCATCTGGGCTCACTGCAACCTCTGTCTCCTGGGTTCAAGCGATTCTCCTGCCTCAGCCTCCCAAGTAGCTGGGATTACAGGCACCTGCCATCATGCCCAACTAATTTTTGTTTTTTTGTAGAGACAGGGTTTCACCATGTTGGCCAGGCTAGCCTCAAACTCTTGACCTCAGGTGATCCGCCTGCCATGGACTCCCAAAGTGCTGGGATTATAGGCGTGAGCCACTGCACCTGGCCGAACGTAAGTTTTCAGTTCATTTGGGTAAATACTAAAGAGCACAATTGCTAGATCGTATGGTAAGAATATGTTTGTTTTGTGAGAAACTGCCAAACTCTCTTCCAAAGGGGCTCCACCATTTTGCATTCCCACTGGCAATGGATGTGAGTTTCTGTTGCTACACATCCTCTTCAGCATTTGGTATTCAGTGTTCTGAATTTTGGGTCATTCTAATAGGTTTGTAGTGGTATCTCGTTGTTGTTTTAATTTGGATCTCCCAATGACATATGATGTTGAACATCGTTTCACCTGATTACTTACCATCTGTGTATCTTCTTTGGTGAGGTGTCTGGTCAGGTATTTTGCTCATTTTTAAATTGGCGTGTTCATTTTCTTATTGTTGAGTTTTAAGTATTCTTTGTATGTTTTCGATAACAGTCCTTTATCAGATGTTTATTTTGCAAATATTTACTCCCAGTCTATTGTTTATCTTATTCAATTTTACATTGTCTTTCACATAGTAGAAGTTTTTCAATTTTTTTTTCTTTTCTTTTCTCTTTTTTGTAAGACGGGGTCTCACTCTGTCACCCAGGCTGGAGTGCAGTGGCACAATCAGGGGTCACTGCAGCCTTGATCTCCTGGGCTCAAGTGATTCTCCTGCCTCAGCCTCCCCAGTAGCTGGGACTGCAGGCATGTGCCACCATGCCTGGCTAATTTGTTTATTTTTTGTAGAGATGGGGTTTCACTATGTTGCCCAGACTGGTCTCAAACTTGTGGCCCCAAGCAATCCTCCTGCCTTGGACTCCCAAAATACTGAAATTACAGACATGAGCCACCATGCCAGGCCAAGTTTTTCAATTTTAATGAAGTCCAGCTATCAATTATTTCATGAATCATGCATAGGGTTGAATCTAAAAAGTCACTGCCATACCCAAGGTCATTTAGGTTTTCTCCTTTGTTATCGTGTGGGACTTTTATAGTTTTGTGTTTTACATTTAGGTTTGCTGTGGTATGAATGTTCGTATCCACTCCCCAAAATCCTAACCCCCAAAATGATGGTATTAGGAGGTGGAGCCTGTGAGAGATCATTAGGTTACTGTGGGTGGAACTCTCATTAATTGGATTAGTACCCTTATAAAAGGCCCAGAGAAATTCCTTCCTCCTGCCATGTGAAGGCACAGTGAAAAAACAGTGATCTGTGAATTAAGAAGTGGACCTTCACTAGACATCAAATCTGCCGGTGTCTTGATCTTTGATTTACTACTCTCCAGAACTGCAAGAAATAAATTTCTGTTATAAATAAGCTACCCACTCTATGGTAATTTATTAGAGCATCCTAAATGGATTAAAGACAAGGTCTATGATCCATTTTTAAAATCCTTAATGCTGATTCTAGAATATAATCCATTTTGACTTAATTTTTGTGAAAGATATAAGGACTGTGTCTAGATTCTTTTTTTTTTTCTTGCATGTAGATGTCTAGTTGTTCCAACAAAACTTATTGAAAAAACTATCTTTTCTCCATTGAATTGCCTTTGCTCTTTTGTCAAAGATCAATTGACTATGTTTATGTGGGCCTATTTCTGGGCTATTTTGTTCCATTAATCTCTTTGTCTATTCTTTTACCAATACCATGCTGTCTTGATTACTGTAGCTTTATAGTAAGTCTTGAAATCAGGTAGTGTCAGTCTTCTTCTTCTGTTCTTCTCCTTCAACAGTGAGTTGGCTGTTCTGGGTCTTTTGCCTCTCCGTATAAACTTCACAGTTAGTTTGTCAGTATCCACAAAGAACATGCTAGGATTTTGATTGGGATTGCATTGGGAAGAACTAGCATCTTGATGACATTGAGTCTTCCTATCCGTAAACATAGAATACTCCTCTGTTTTTTCAGTTATGTAATTTATTTGTAGTCTTCCTCATATAGACCTTGTACATATTTTGTTAAATCTATACCTATTTTATTTTGGGGATGTGCTAATGTAAACAGTAATGTATTTTCAACTTCAAATTCTACTTGTTTTTTGCTAATATATAGGCAAGTGGTTGATTTTTGTATATTAACATTGTATCCTACAACCTTGTTATAATAGCTTATTAGTTCCAGGAGTTGGTTTGGTTGATTCTTTTGGATTTTCTGCATAGATGATCATGTCATCTGTAAACAAAGCCAGTTTAATTTCTTCCTTCCCAATCTGTATACCTTTTTTTTTTTTTATTTTAATGCCTTAGCTAGGACTTCTAGTACAAAATTGAAAAGCAGCAGTGAGAGGACATCCTTGACTTGTTCATGATCTTAGTGGGAAAGCTTCAAGTTTCTCAGTGTTACGTATGAAGTTAGCCGTAGGGTTGTTGTAGATGTTCTTTATCAAGCTAAGGAAGTTTCCTTCTATTCCTAGTTTCCTGAGAGTTTTTATCATGAATGGTGTTTGGTTTTGTCAAGTACTTTTCTATATCTGTTTATATGATAATGTGAGCTTTCTTCTTTAACCTGTTGATGTGGTAGGTTACACTGATTGATATTTGAATGGTGAACCAGCCATGAATACCTGGAATAAGTCCCACTTGGTCATGTTTTATAATTTTTTATACATACTTTGATTCAATTTACTAATTTTTTGAGGATTTTTGCATCTATATCATGAGAGATACTGGTCTATCATTTTCTCATGAGGTTCGTCTGATTTTGGTATTAGAATTCTGCTGGCCTCATGGAATGAGTTAGGAAGTATTCTCTGCTTTTATCTTCTGAAGGAGATTGTAGAGAATTGATCTATTTTTTTCCCTTAAGTATGTGTTAGAATTCACCAGTGAACCCATCTTGGCCATGTTCTTTGTGTTTCAGAAGGTTATTAATTATTGGTATCATTTTGTAAATACATCTAGGCCTATTCAGATGGTCTGTTTTTTTCCTGTATAAGTTTTTGTAGACTATGTCTTTCACAATTCTTTTTCTTTTTTTTTGAGACAGAGTCACACTCTGTCGCCCAGGCTGGAGTGCAGTGGCGCGATCTCAGCTCACTGCAACCTCTGCCTCCCGGGTTCAAGCGATTCTCCTGCCTCAGCCTCCCAAGTAGCTAGGATTACAGGCATTCGCCACCATGCCCGGCTAATTTTTGTATTTTTAGTGGAGATGGGGTTTTGCCATGTTGGCCAGACTGGTCTCGAACTCCTGACCCCGTGATTCACCTGCCTCGGCCTTCCAAAGTGCTGGAATTATAGGTGTGAGCCACCACTCCCAGCCTCACAATTCTTAAGTTACTCCATTTCATCTAAGTTATCACATTTGTGAGCATAGAGTTGTTCATAATGTTCCTTCCTTTTAATGTCCCTTCTTTCATCTCTGATATTACTAACTTGTGTCTTCTCCTGTTTTTTTCTTAGCCTGGTTAGAGGTTTATTGATTTTATTGATCTTTTCAAATAATCAGCTTTTCATTTTTTAAATTTCTCTCTATTAATTTCCTGTTTTCCATTTCATTGATTTTTGCTCTAATTATTATTTTCTTCTGCTCACATTAGACTTAATTTGCTCTTATTTTTGTCATTCCCTAAGGTGGTGGCTTAGGTTATTGATTTTTAGATCTTTCTTCTTTTGTAGCATATGCATCCAGTGCTATAAATTTACCTCAAAGTACTCCTTTTGCTGTATCCCACAAATTTTGATAAATTATATTTTCATTTTCATGCAGTTTAAAATATTTTTAAAATTTCTCTTGAGTTTTTTTTTTTTTTTTTTTGACTCGTGTTATTTAGAAGCGTTTTGTTTAATATCCAACTATTTGGGATCTTCCCACCTTCTATCGCTGATTTCTAGTTTAGTTCCATTTGGCCTGAGAGCAGATATTGGAAA
The DNA here is from genome assembly GCF_049350105.2 of Macaca mulatta. NCBI lineage: Eukaryota > Metazoa > Chordata > Mammalia > Primates > Cercopithecidae > Macaca > Macaca mulatta. The sequence goes on from NC_133419.1 coordinate 86,684,805, forward strand.
ATTTTTATTCTTTTAAATTTTTTAAGGTGTATTTTATGGCCCAGAATATGGTCTTTCTTGACAAATACTTTACATGAGCTTGAGAAGGATATATAATCTGTTTTTGTTGGATAAAATGGTCTGTAGATGTCAGTTATATCTAGTTGAGTGATAGTTTTGAGTTCAACTATATCCTTGCTGATTTTCTCCCTGCTGGATCTGGTTATTCCTAATAGAGGAGTATTACAGTCTCTAACTACAATAGTGGATTCATGTATTTCTCTTTGTAGCCGTATCCATTTTTGCCTCACATATTTTGATGCTCTACTGTTAGGCACATATAAGTTAAGTATTGTTATGTCTTCTTGGAGTATTGACCCCTAAAGGGGATAAATCATTATGTAATGCTCCTCTTTATCCCTGATAATTTCCTTGCTCTGAATTCTGCCCTGTCTGAAATGAATAATAGCTACTCCTATATTTTGATTAGTGTTAGCATAGTATATTTTTCTATATCACTTCATTTTTAATATGTATATTTCTTTATATTTAAAGTAGGTTTTTTGTAGACAGCATATAGTTGGAGCTTGGTTTTTGATCCACTCTGACAAGGTGTGCTTATTTTTTGCTTGCTTGTTTGTTTCTTTGAGACAGTCTCACTCTGTTGTCCAGGCCAGAGTGCAGTGGTGCAATCATGGCTCACTGCAATCTCTGCCTCCCAGGTTCAAGCGATTCTCCTCCCTTTGCTTCCTGAGTAGCTGGGATTACTCAGGCATGCACCACCATGGCCCCGCTAATTTTTGTGTTTTTAGTAAAAACTGGTTTTCTCCATGTTGGCCAGGCTGGTCTCTAACTCCTGGCCTCAAGCAATCTGCTGGCCTCAGCCTCCCAAAGTGCTGATATTAAAGGTGTGAGCCACTGAGCCTAGTCTGACAAGGTGTGCTTAGGCCACTGATGTTTACAGTAATTATTAATATAGTTGGGTTAATATCTACCATATTTGTTTTCGTGTTCCATTTATTGCCCTTATTCTTTGTTCCTATTTTTGTCTTCCACATGTTTTCTGCCTTTGTGGTTTTAATTGAGTGTTTTATGTGATTCTGTTTTCTGTCCTTTCTTAGCATATTGATTGATTATACTTGTTTTGCTTTTACTTTTGTAAGTGATTGCACTTACAAACTGGTTTGCTATATACATTTACAACTAATTCAAGTCTACTTTCAGATAACACTATACCACTTCACAGGTAGCACAAGTACCTTATAATAACAAAGTATTCCTAATTCCTCCCTCCTATCACTGATATTACTGCTGTCATTTATTTCACTTATCCATAGGTATACATAAGCATGTATATGTAATATACATATATAGTCAAATACATTGTTACTATTAATATTTTGAACAAAATGTTACATTAGAAAAATTAGGAATAAGAAAAATAAAATTCCCAAAGCTCTTCCTTTCTTTATATAGTTGCAAGTTTCTTACCTATATCATTTTCCTTCTCTTGAAAGAATTTCTTTTAGAATTTCTTGCAGGGCAAGTCTACTGGCAGCAAATTCCTTTCATTTTTGTTTGTCTGAGAAAGTCTTTATTTATTCTTCACTTTTTTTTTTTTTTTTTTTGAGATAGAGTCTTGTTCTGTCACCCAGGCTGGAGTGCAGGAGCATGATCTTGGCTCACTGCAGCCTCTACCTCCCAGGTTCAAGTGATTCTCCTGCCTCAGCCTCCTGAGTAGCTGGGACCACAGGCACCCACCACCATGCCCAGCTAATTTTTTTGTATTTTTAGTAGAGGTGGGGTTTTACCATGTTGGCCAGGCTGGTCTCAAGTTCCTGACCTCAACTGATCTGCCTGCCTTGGCCTCCCAAAGTGCTGGGATTACAGGCATGAGCCACCATGCCCAGCTCTTCTTTACTTTTGAAGGATAATTTTGCAGGGTACAGAATTCTAGGTTGCTGGTTTTTTTCCTTTCAACACTTTAAATATTTTGCTCCACTTCATTCTTGTTTGTATGGTTTCTGAGGTGAAGTCAGATGTAATTATAGGTAAGGTGTTTTTACCCTCTAGCTTCTTTCAAGATTTTTTCTTTATTTTTGATTTTCTGAAGTTTGAATAAATATGCTTAGTATAGTTTTGGTGGGCATTTATTTTGCTTAGTGTTCTCTGAGCTTCTTGGGTCTGTGGTTTGGTGTCTGACATTAATTTGGGGAAATTATTGCTTCAAATATTGCTTTAGTTCCTCTCTCTCTTTCTTCTCCTTCTGATATTTCCAACCTGTAAATTCCACTTTTTGTAGTTGTCTTACAGTTCTTGGATATTCTGTTGTGGGTTTCTTTTCTCCGGGAATTTTTTTTCTCTTTTTCTTTCATTTTTGGAAGTTTCCTTGTCACGTCCTCAAGCTCAGAGATTCTTCCCTCAGCCTAGTCCAGTCTACTAAGGAGTTCATCAACGGCATTCTTTATTTCTGTTAGTGTTCTTGATCTCTAGCCTTTCTTTCTGACTTTTTCTTAGAATTTCCATCTCTCTGCTTATATTTTTCCATCTGTTCTTAAATGTTGTCTACTTTTTACATTAGAGGCCTTAACATATTAATCATATTTGTTTTAATTCTCAGTCTGATAATCCCATAATCCATGCCGTATCTGAAACTGGTTCTGATGCTTAAGTTTCTTCAAACTTGTTTTTTGTATAGTACTATTTTGTTGGAATCTGGACATAATAACTAGGTGAAAGAAATCCCGGTAAACAGGCCTTTAGTGATAAGGTTTGGGTAAAGTGGTAAGGTTTGGGGGGATGAAAAGCATTCTATAGTCCAATGATTTGATTCCAGTATTTTCTGAGCATGTGTACTTCCAGTCCTCCAGATAGGTTAGGCACTGAGAGTTTAGTCCCCCAGTAGATTAGGCTCTTGTGGTATCATATAAAATACAATAATCTTGTGTATAATACAAAAATATATTTGGTCTGTTCCTGTCTTCTGGCACAGAACTCCTAAAACCTTTGGAATTTCCCTTGGAATGATAGGAGTGCCTTTGTTATTCATAACAAGCCCCTCTCCACCATGTCTATATTTATACAAATAAGGTGGCTTAGGGTGGGGCCCTTAGATGGCCTCAGGATAGAACTGGTCTCTAGAAAGAACAAGTGATTAGAGGGTGAGAATTTTCAGCCCCACTCATCAACCTCTGGGGAGGGAATGGGGACCTGGAGATTGAGCTCTATCAAAACTCTTGAACAATGAAATTCAGAGAGCTTCTGAATTGGCGAATACATCCATGTATTGGAAGGGTGGTGCATTCTAATTCCACAGGAACTGAAGTTTCTGAGCTCAGGACCATTCTAGACCTTGCCCTGTGCATTTCTTTATCTGGTTGTTCACTTGTGTCCTTTATATTAAACCAGTAAATATAAGTAAAGTGCCTTCCTGAGTACTGTGAGCCATTCTAGCCAATTACTGAACCTGAGGAGGGGCTCATGGGAACCCCATATTTATTTATTCTTTTATTTTATTTATTTTGAGATGGAGTTTTGCTCTGTCACCCAGGCTGAAGTGCAGTGGCGCGATCTCAGCTCACTGCAACCTCTGCCTCCCAGAAAGAACCCCATATTTATAGCCAATCAGTCAGATGTATGAGTGCCCAGGGACTTCTGATAGGCATTTTAAATGGAGGAGGTCTTGAGAGATTGAGCCCTTAACCCTATGGCGCCTGAAGCTAACTCCAGGTAGTTAGTGTCAGAATTGAATGGAATTTGTTGGCATCCAACTGGTATCCAGAGAATTGGAGAATTGGTTGCTGGTGTTGGAAAAAAAATCCACTCAGATAAAACAGTTTCCCATGATGGTAGACCTTGTTAAGAAAGAAGTGCTCTATCATATTTAAAAATGGTTCCTTTTTCTCTTCCCCTGCAAGAAGCATGAGGGATTTTTCTCCAGTATTGACTGTGTGTACCTGGTAGAGCTTCAGGAGGTAAAACTCACAAAAGTGTTAGGGCCTCCTAGGACAAGGTCCCCCTGGAGTTTATAACTCGAAGACTTGTCCACACTGAACCTCCAGCAATTTGTTAATTATAGGTTAGGTTTTCCTACCCTGGCACTGGCTCCCTGTATCTGCCTGCCTGTCTTCAATTTTGGGGCAGCAGTCTGCCCTGTGACCTGTGACCTCGTTTTTTTTTTGACAGATCTAAGAAATGTTGTAGATTTTTTTGTTTGGTCAGCTTTTTTATTTGTTGTTAGGATGGAGTGGTGACGGTTTTTTGTTTTGTTTTGTTTTGTTTTTTTGAGACGGAGTCTCACTCTGTTGCCCAGGCTGGAGTGCAGTGGCATGACCTCGGCTCACTGCAACCTCCTCCTCCTGGGCTCAAGAGATTCTCCTGCCTCAGCCTTCCAAGTAGCTGGGATTACAGGCGTGTGCCACCACACCTGGCTAATTTTCGTATTTTTAGTAGAGACAAGGTTTGACCATGTTGGCTAGGCTGGTCTTGGACTTCTGACCCTCCACCCACCTCAGCCTCCCAGAGTGCTGGGATTATAGGTGTGAGCCAGTATGCCTGGCGAGGGGTGACTTTTAAGCTACTTACATGCCAGAATAAAAACTGAAAGTCCTAGACATACTGATTTAGAGTTGTTCCTGAGATACCCAAATGGAACTGTCCAGTATGCCAAAGGATATTGATGTGGCTTTCAGTAAGCTGGAGATCAGACCCAAACACTGTGAGTGTGTAAGCAGTTGGTGAAATCATGCAATGTATGAAGTTAACCTGGGAGTGAGCTAAAGACAGTCCTGGGTAATTCCAACATTAAAGGGCAGCATACAATTTTGAATGAGCACTGAAGATATATAGTCACTCTCTGATAAAATTAAGTTTTCCCTGGTACCTTGTTATAGCTCATATAAATTTATCAAAGTTCATTACCTTTTACTCTTTTACACCCACACCTCCCACACCTCGTTTAACTAAAGCAATTATATTACATAATCTGCTCATCCTGGGGCAATTTTTAAGACGTAGACTTTTTAACAGTGGAATAAAGTATTTCCAACTATCTTTTAAATAAGGTTCTATAGATTAATTCAAATCTTTTGTTTAAACATATCACTTTAAAGCAAATATATTTTATTCCAGTTGGCAAACTAGAGAAAGTTTCAAGTACTGAATTCTAAACCTCCAGAAGTAGGATTAAAATTTTAGATGCTTGAGGATTCCAGGAAACAGCAACATTTCTGCATGCTACAGTAGAATAAAGGCTGGAGGGACACATCTGCCCAACTTTATGTTATAATTAAATCACTTTGTACTGACATAGCTTTAGTTTAGAAGAGAATGTTTGTGGGGATTTTTAATCAGATAAAAATAGGGCTGCTGTTTTCTCTATACCAATTAACATAGTTGACATTTAGCCAGATCTACCCTGGACACAGCAGGGGATGTACAGTTTGTCCTGGTTCTGTGGGAAATGGAAAATGCAGTACTTGGCACAAGAAAAATATGTGAACCCAAAAAAATATCAAATATAGCAAGTCAAATTAAGTAAATTGATTTACTGAAGGGCAGTCTATGCTTTCGAGAGAAAAAAGCTGGAAGAAAGACTCTCTAGACTACTTTAAAAAGCTGAAGAGACCTTGAGTTTAACTATTAATATTATATGTTAATAAATGAGCATCTTTAGTTACAGTCATTTTTCTAGCACTTAAATATGCAATTCTTGTGATGAGTTTAAGAAAGGAACCGGTAGTGGCTCATACACAGTATATGAAGACATGTTAAGGCCGGGTGCTGTGCTTCATGCCTGTAATCCCAGCACTTTGGGAAACCAAGGCAGGTAGATCAGTTGAGGTCAGGAGTTCAAGACCAGCCTGGCCAACAGGGTGAAACCTTATCTCTACTAACAATACAAAAATTAGCCAGGTTTAGTGGTACACACCTGTAATCCCAGCTACTCAGGAGGCTGAGGCAAAAGAATCGCTTGAACCTGGGAGGAGGAGGTTGCAGTGAGCCGCGGTCATGCCACAGCATTCTAGCCTGGGTGACAGAGCAAGACTCTGTCTCAAAAAAAAAAAAAAAAAAAAGACATGTTAAAAATTTTTAGCACAGAAAGACTACTTACATGCCATCTAACCCATTCCGTCACTTACAGATGAGGAAAATTGATCCCAGGGATGTTAAACCGCTTTCATCAAGTCACACTGATTTGTTGCCCTCTCAGAACTTCTGCCACACATCCTTTGGCTCATGCATCAAAAACTTTATGAGAATATCGATGATATAGTAACATTTCAAATAACTACAATGCTTGAAGAACAAATAGTTTATTCTCGTTCATTTGAAATTCTGATTAATGTTTAGAAAGAAAAGTATTTTTATATTTATACCTTCTTAAAAATTTATCACAAGTGTCTTAGCTCATGGTAGCACCTTTATAAATAATAGGTTGAAAACATGAAATTGCTAATATTAGCTACGTTTTTTAACCACAAAAATAGCAAATTTTGATCAAGTGCGGTGGTTCATGCCTGTAATCCCAGCACTTTCGGAGGCTGAGGCAGGCGGATCACCTAAGGTCAGGAGTTCAAGAGCAGCCTGGCCAACATGACAAAACCCTGTCTCTACTAAAAAAACACAAAAATTAGCCAAACGTGGTGGTGGGTGTCTGTAATCCCAGCTACTGGGGAGGCTGAGGCAGGAAAATCCCTTGAATCCGGGAGGTAGAGGTTGCAGAGAGCCAAGATCACACCACTGCACTCTAGCCTGGGTGACAAAGTGAGACTCTGAAGAAAAAACAACAAGAAAGAAAGAAAGAATGAGAGAAAGAAAGAAGGAAAGCAAGAAAGAAAGAAAAGAAAGAAAGAGAGAAAGAGAAAGAAAGAAAGAAAAAATTTGGGGACTTGTACTAGTCAGCATCCAAAATGGATCTAAGTGACCTTTACCTCTTGGTATTCAAGTCCTTGTATAGCCCCTGCCCATGATGAACAGGAATACCTGTGCAACCAATAGAATATTGAGGAATTGAGGATGTTTGACTTCTGAGGGTAAGGTCATAAACAATATTGCAGCTTCCACTTTGCTCTTTCCTGGCTTACTCACTCTGGCAGGAATCAGCCACCAAGTTATGAGAACACTCAAACAGTCCAAGGGAAAGGTCGACGTGGCGAAGAACTCAGACCTCCCGCCAGCAGCCTGCACTAACTTGCCAGCCTGTGAATGAGCCATCTTGGAAGCAGATCTTCCCACACCAGAGTAAAGCCTCCAGAAGCCCTGACCAACATCTTGATTACAACCCCATGAGGCACGCTGAGCCAGAACCAACCAGCTAAGCTCTTTCCAAATTCCTGGCCTATGGAAACTATGTGAGATACTGTTTTTCGTTTATTTTTTTAGAGACAGAGTCTCCCTATGTTGCCCAGGCTGGGAGTGCAGTGACTATTCAAAAGTGCACAATCAGTACACTACAGCCTGGAATTCCTGGGCTCAAGACATACTCCTGCCTCAGCCTCCCAAGTAGCAGGGACTACCGGCACATGTCACAGTGCCCACTGAGATGCTATTGTTTTAAGTCACTAAGTCTTGGGATAATAGGTAACAAATATGGAGCTTTTACAAATACGTATCTGGGCCAGGCGCAGGGCCTCATGCCTGTAATCGCAGCACTTTGGGAAGCCAAGGCAGAAGGATCTCATAAGCCTAGGAGTTCGAGACCAGCCCAAGCAACATAGCAAGACCCTGTCTCTACAAAAATTAAATTGAAATAATTAGCTGGGTATGGTGGTGTGTGCCTGTAGTCCTTGCTACTAGGAAGGCTGAGGGAGAGAGGATCACTTGAGTGCCGGCATTTGAAGTTGCAATAAGCCATGATCGTGCCACTGCACTCCAGCCTGGGAGTGAGACCCTGTCTTTAAAACAAACTGTATATACATATATATACACACACACACATACACACAAGTATACATATGTGTGTGTGTGTGTATATACATATAATATATATAGAGAGGCCAGGCATAGTGGCTCATGCCTGTAATCCCAGTACTTTGGGAGACTGAGGCAGGAGGATTGTTAGAGCCCAGAAGTTTGAGACCAGCCTAGGCAACATAGTGAGACCCCATCTCTACGAAAAAAAGAAAGAGGCTGGGAGCGGTGGCTCACACCAGCACTTTGGGAGGCCGAGGTGGGCAGATCAGGAGGTTAGGAGATCGAGACCATCCTGGCGAACACGGTGAAACCCCATCTCTACTAAAAAAAAATACAAAAAATTAGCTGGGCATGGTGGCGGGTGCCTATAGTTCCAGTTACTTGGGAGACTGAGGCAGGAGAATGGCATGAACCTGGGAGGCAGAGATTGCAGTGAGCCAAGATTGTGCCACTGTACTCCAGCCTGGGTGACAGAGCGAAACTCCAAGTCAAAAAAAAAAAAAAAAAAAAAAAAAAAGAAAGGAAAAATAAAATATAAGACTAGATAGTATTAGGAAAATTTACAGCATTACTATGGGGGAGACAGAGGAATGACATTTTGTTTGTTTTAAAATACGGTTTATAGTTCATGTGGTTTCCTTGAACCAATAAGACCCTTCCTAAATCCATTCCAGAGATTATTATTTTGGGTTTCATTTCCTTCTTAGAGAGCCCTCTAAGAATCTCTCCCTGCAAGGTGACTCAAGTTCACACCAATGTTTCTCTGCTTTGATCCTCAGTAAAACTTGTTGGACTTCACAGTTCATTCTTTTAGTATCTAATCTCTAATTGTTTCAAGTATGCATTGCTTATCTCTTCAATTAAATCAATTAGATTGTAAAATTCCTGCAGCCAGGACCACATCTTTTACTTGCTTTAGACCTTCAACATTGTTATCTGCTGGGGACACATTACATGAGTATCATTACTCATTTATTGATTGACCAAATTAATAGAATCGCTTCTTAACATGGTTTTCCTCCTTGAAGATCATTTTATCTTAGAAACCATTCTTTATTTCAACATGGATGTTTTTCTACCAAGAAAACCATACAGTACTTTAAAACACCCAAGTCTATCATATAATCCTCTTTGAGTTATTCATACTTCAGAAATGTGCTGAATTTTTTGCTATCACTTCATGACTTTCTCCAATTGTGAGGCTACTAATTTAATTATATTATTTTATAATTGCTAAAATACAAGTTAGGCAAAAAAGATCTTGCTGTGGTAACTGTGCATGGACTCTGTCTGAAAGGCCCACCCCTAACATTTGTAACAGTGGGACCAGATGATACATAGCAGCCTATACATCATGTGTCTAAATATTTCAAAGTCAGGTATCAAACTGTCAAACTTTTAGAAAAAAAAATAAGTATGTTCTCTTTTTGCTATCTTGACAAGTTTTCTTCCTAGTTATTTCTTCTCTGAATTTCAGTTTTGTATTTTCTGTTTCTATCTTGACCTTAACTTGTACTCATTCTCAAAGTCCTAAAAGATTTAAAAAAACCAAAGTGACTGTATTCAAAGTGTTCAAATATATCTTCCATCAAAAAATGTAAAGTAAATTCAAAAACTGGAAATTCCCATTATTTAATGTTTGAAAGGTATTTTTCTAAAATATTCAAAATAATCTCCTCCTGATCCTTTTGTAGTTCATGAGTGTAATGATTGAGTGTTCATGCACATGTGTGAGATATGCCACCCTTGAACCTTGTTACACTGTTGTCACATTACCCGTTTGACATGAAAAAAAAGAAACAAAAGAAGAATCTCCCTAAAATTTCTGAAGAGGAAAACAAGTTATAATCATTAAATATCAACTTCTTTTTCAGATTCATCATCTGCTCTGAAAATGTCAAAATTTTAAATCAAAGTAATTAAACAAAAATGTTTTAAAAATCTATTTGCATCTATTTAAATATTTTAATAACAATAAAACCATTTTTAATGATCACATTCAATGCCCATTCAGTGGCCAATGTAAAGAAATGGTATCATACTTCATACATGTTATGTATAACCTTCATATACACACACTTGAATAATATAAATTGTTTTATCTTAGAAAATATTCCTCAGCCACCATATTTAATTATTGCAAATAAAATACTAGTTCACAAGTAGTCAGGAAACACAAATTAAAACATGAAGAAGGCCAGGCACAGTGGCTCATGCCTGTAATTCCAGCACTTTGGGAGGGCTAGGTGAGTATATCACTTCAGGTCAGGAGTCTGAGACACCAGCCTGGCCAACATGGCCAAACCCCATCTCCACTAAAAATACAAACATTAGCTGAGTGTGGTGGTGCAGGCCTCCAGCTACACAGGAGGCTGAAGCAGGAGAATCACTTGAACCTGGGAGGCAGAGGTTGCAGTGACCCGAGATCGTGCCACTGCGCTCCAGCCTGGGCGAGAGTTAAGACTGTCTCAGAAAAAAAAAAAGAAGAAGAAAATGGATACTTTGTGTGTTGGAAAATGATACTGCATTACACAAAAATCTTTTGCACTCTTGCTAACTGAAAGATCTGAAAAGTTAGTCTCTTCTCCTACCTAGGTGCTTCTGTTATTCACATTCTCCTAAATTGCTCATGTTCATCTTCATATCTTGTGGTGGTATAATCCAGAAGATAGCACAGATGATGGACACAATTGCCTTTTCATTTAATGACATAGGATAAGAGACATAAAGAAGCATTTTCCTGGGCCTTAAATGCTGTTAAGCATGAGTGGATGCTTAAGAACACACAGTCAATGCTAAGAGCCAGATCTTGAGTATCAGAAGTGCCCATGTATTGTTAAATAAATTTATTTTGCGGGGAGGCCGTGTATGGTGGCTCACGCCTGTAATCCCAGCACTTTGGGAGGCTGAGGCAGGTGGATCACGAGGTCAGGAGATCAAGACCATCCTGGCTAACAAGGTGAAACCCCGTCTCTACTAAAAATACAAAAAAATTAGCTGGGTGTGGTGGCGGGCGCCTGTAGTCCCAGCTACTCAGGAGGCTGAGACAGCAGAATGGTGTGAACCCGGGAGGTGGAGCTTGCAGTGTGCCGAGATAGTGCCACTGCACTCCAGCCTGGGCAACAGAGTGAGACTCCATCTCAGGAAAAAAAAAAAAAAATTATTTTTTGCGTCGTGATATGTAGGGCCTTCTAAAGCACAGTGCCTAAGACTAGGGCCACTTTGCCCAGCTAGCAAGGTTGTACTATTGTATCAAAAGTTAATCACCAAAAGTCAGAAAATTTTTCTAGTCTCATGTATGATTTACAGATTAAATAATAATATTTTTTTTTTCGTGGCAGTGTGTCACTCTGTCACCCAGGCTGGAGTGCAGTAGCATGATCTCAGCTTACTGCAACCTCTGTCTCCTAGGTCCTAGCGATTCTCCTGCCTCATCCTCCCAAGTAGGTGGGATTACAGGCATGCACCACCACACCGGCTAATTCTTATATTTTTAGTAGAGACAGGTTTCACCATGTTGGCCAGTCTGGTCTCAAACGCATGACCTCAAGTGATCTGCCCACCTCGGCCTTTCAATGTGTTGAGATTACAGGCGTGAGCCACTGTACGCAGCCCGAATTAAATAATTAAGTTATTCGTGGCGATAGAATAATGAGAGTGCAGACTCTGGAGAAATGGCGATTGGGTTCACATCTCAGCTTTGTCACTTAGTTGTGTGTCCTCGGGCAAGTTACCCAACTTTCTGTGCCTTAATTTCCTCAACTGTAAAACAGGGATAAAAATAATATCTTGAAGGATGGTTGCTATGCTTAAAAATACCAATCTTACTGAGGAAGGTGCTGAGAACAGTACATAGATCATAGCAAGATCTACATATGTATTGCTCTTACTGTATGTGCACTCTCCAAAGCATTCTGTAGAACCTAATCCACTCTTGGAAATAACACAATAATTAATGATAATTATAATAATTACAGTGTTTGAATACCTCCCATGTGCCAAGCACAGCATTTATATTATTTCATTTAATCCTCGGAACAACCCTGACAGGTAGGCATTAGTCTCAATTCTCAGAGGAAGAAACTGAAATTAGGAAAGTTGAAGTAATCTGCTCAAAAGCACAGATAGTAAGTGACAGAGCTGAGCTTTAAATGGAAGTTTTCTGAATCTTAAACTTGTGCTCTTTCTACTGCATTCTTGGTGGACAAACCATGTTGCTTAATCCCAGATTCCTGGTTCTGAGATCCCAGAATACAATGATTCTGTTATTTGTAAAGATGAAAATTACAAATAATTTGTAATCACCAAACTGAACTCTTTGAGGGGACAGATTGTTTCCTTCTGCCCCCCTAGCACCATGCCTAGAACACAGTAGATAATATTTGTCCAAACAGTGATGATTAATCTGGAGTCAACAATATGCTAGGGAAATGAACAAACTTTTTTTTTTCTTTTTTTTTCTTTTTGAGACATGGTCTTGTTTTGTCACCTGGGCTGGAGTGCAGGGGCACAATCATGGTTCACCGTAATCTGGAACTCCTGGGCTCAGGTGATTCTCCTGCCTCAGCCTCCTAAGTAGCTGGGTCTACAGAAGCACACCATCATGCCCAGCTAATTAAAAAATTTTTATTTTGTAGAGATGGGGTTTCACTATGTTTCCTAGTCTGGTCTCGAACTTCTGACCTGAAGCAGTCCTCCACCTCAGCCCCCCATAGTGCTGAGATTATAGGTGTGAGCCACTGCACACAACCAAACATAACATTTTGTGAATTGACAGTCTATAGGTTCATTGAGACAGCTGCAGTACTTCCTCTACTTCATGTAACAAATTTTTATAAGTAATAATTTTTCAGCCTGAGCAATATAGTGAGACCCTGTCTCTAAAAACATTTTTTAAAAATAAATAAACCAGGCACAGTTGTGCATACATACCTGTAGTCCTAGCTACTTGGGAGGCTGAGGTGGGAGGATGGCTTGAGATGAGAAGTTTGAGGCTGCAGTGAGCTATAATTGTGCAGTTGCACTACAGCCTGGGTGACAAGGAAGAATCTTGTCTCTTAAAAATAATGATCATCATCATTTTTGAAATTCAGTTATACTTATGCCCTCTGTTCTTGCTTTAACATTTTTAACCATGACATATAGACCTTGACTCTCCCTTGAATTTTTGAAATGAAAACCGAGTTTATTCAAATTTCTTCTGGCTTTAACTATTATTCCCATGTTGCTTGCTAGAAAACAAATTACAGGATATTTGGAGATGTTTCCTTGTTTAGATTTGAATTGCCTGGGCTATTTTTTTTTTCTCAGAAAAATCTCATAGTACACACAGTTTCATACCAGCTTGGAACATGGTTATTTGGCCCATCTGCCATTTTAAATAACATTTAAATTTAGGTTTATATATTTTTAGGGATATGGTGGTGATGCTATAGAGTTTTATTCTGAGAGTTTCAGTTCTTCAGGAGTTCCACAACAAGCAACTTGCATGTAGTCTGAACAATGTCTTTAGATGCATTTCCCAGCGAGTTTTAGGGGAAAAAATTAAACTTCTCAAGTTCATCTCTCTTTTACTTGACCAGAGGAACAGCAATTTATTTACACTTGAGTTCAGATTAGGAAAAAAGAGGAAGGGGGTTTCAAGCAAACTCATACAGCTCAAGCGTCTGGCAACTGTTAACCAAAATGGTGGTGGAAAGAGAAGACTTGTGTCAGACAAAATCTCAAGTATCTACTTCCTCATCCTTTCTTAGTGATGAAAACTTTATTTTGGCTGGGTTTATAGCCACTCGAAAAGAAAAGAAAAGAAAAGAAAAAAAAAAAAACCCTTGCAGTTAGGTATGTAGGTATGTAGGTATGTGACTAAATTCTAACAAATGAGATGTCATTGAAATTGTTCTTTTGAATTTCCAGGAAGGCTCCTTAAAGGGAAATCATGCAGACAGATCATCTCCATCTCCTTCATTTGGGCTGGAAATAAAACATGATGGTTGAAGCGTGAGTAATGCTTCTGGGCTATTAGGTAGAAGCCATGTGGCAGAGCAATGGGGTAGAAAGATTCTGTGTGCATGATGATCATAAAACTGTTATACCAACTCTGGATGACTTACTTCTGGACTTCTTTTATGTAAGAGAGAAATGAATTTATATATTGTTTAAGGGCACTTATTATTCACTGTTTTCTCTTTCTCATCTATACCCAATTCCAAGAGACAGAAGGATCCATTAGGATCTTCATATATTGTTCTATCTTGGAAAAAGTAAAAAAAAAAAGGATCTGACTATATCTCCATGATACTCTTTCCACCTGGCCTATGAAAGCCAAAGACATCTGGACAGCCTCTTCAAAGAGAGGAAACTTGTCAGTTAATCCTAGTTTATGAATATGATAGCAATTTCTCAGATAATATGCTTATATTCTCCCAAGATGGACAAATGAAATATTCTGGGTTTTGTGCTGTGAAATTAGCGTAAACGATTTCTCCGTATTTGACACAATTCATTAATTGTTAATTAACTGTTAATTGCCGGGAGGCGGAGCTTGCAGTGAGCTGAGATCCGGCCATTGCACTCCAGCCTAGGCGACAGAGCAAGACTCCGTCTCAAAAAAAAAAAAAAGAAAAAAAATTAACTGTTAATTGATCCTTTAAGATCTCTAGAATCATTTTTTAGAGTACCAAGAAAGGCAAACTAGCCAAATGTGACTTTTTGACTTTTTTTTTTTTTTTTGAAATGGGTTTTCACTCTTGTTTCCCAGGCTGGAGTGTAATGGCATGATCTTGGCTCACTGCAAACTCTACCTACCAGGTTCAGGTGACTGTCCTGCCTCAGCCTCCCAAGTAGCTGGGATTACAGGCACCCTCCACCACAGCTAATTTTTGTATTTTTAGTAGAGACAGGGTTTCAACGTGTTGGTCAGGCTGGTCTTGAACTCCTGACCTCAAGTAATCCGCCCACCTCGGCCTCCACAAAGTGCTGAGATTACAGGGGTGAGCCACCGTGCCCGGCCCCAAATGTGACTTTTTACCTCAAGCATCAAACTATTTTAGCATTACATTGAAAAGTACCTCACAGCTGTTTCCCCAGAAAGACTAGTTTTCTTTTCAAATATTCTCTCATTTTTACATTCTAACCTCTAAAATGTTTCAATCTGCTATAATATATTGAGTCTTGTAAGGTTATAAATTAATTTCTTTTTAAGTTTGATTTTTACCCTGAGAAAGATATTTTACATGATCAATAATGAATAATTAGCAGGGAGGTAGCCAAGAGTAGAGGACGGGAGGAGAAAAGAAAATGAAAAAAAATTAAACTTTAATACAGAAGAAAATTTATCTTTAAGTTTTCTTCCACGTTAAACATTTAGGCTAAGTAAATTCTTATAAGGAAAACCAAACGATTTTTAACCAGCAGAAACAAATGTCTGATAAAACCAAAAGACAGGTTTCCTTATGATCTAATAAGGTAATTTTGTCTTCATAATTAGCAAAGTGCTATTGCTAAAATAGCACTTAGGAGATGATGCTCAAATATTCCCCCAATGGGAATATGTACATGATTCAGACTGTGAGCAATGACAGCACAGGATAACTTACACATTGCCAAATCGTATCCCTGGGCGCCAGAATGTGTGTGAATCTTCTACCTACTACCAACTCACGTCTCTAAGGTATGTTGACAGACCTATTTGTCATGTCTCTTTAGTCTGCAGTGTGGTGTAATACAAAGAGCACTGGGTCGAAGGTCAGAAATGTTAGAGTTCTGGTTCAGGCTGTAACACTTGTGGCATTGTGCATGTCACTTGACCTTGCCTGGTGTCAGTTTCCTTATCTGTAAATTGAGGTTAATGATACCTACATTACTCGCTTTACATGTCTGTTGTGAAGATCAAATGGTATGTATTTATTAGTGCTTTGGAAATTTTAAAACGTTAAATATTCTATTACTGTAGGTTTTTACACATATACCTTTGACCCTACTTAGGGGTCCCCTCCCTTCCTCCCTTCTTCCCTTCCTCCTTTCCTCCCTCCCTCTCTTCTATTCTTTCTTTCTCTCTTGCTCTCTTTCCTATTTATTTATTTATTTATTTATTTATTTATTCATTTATTTATTTATTGAGATGGAGTCTCGCTCTATTGCCCAGGCTGGAGTGCAGTAACGCCATCTTGGCTCACTGCTTCCTCTGCCTCCCAGGTTCAAGCAATCCTTTTGCTTCGGCCTCCTGAGTAGCTGAGATTACAGGCATGTGCCACCATGCCCAGCTAATTTTTGTATTTTTTTGTAGAGATGGGGTTTGGCCATGTTGGCCAGGCTAGTATTTCTTTCTTTTTTGTAGGGATAGCATCTTTTTTGTTTTGCCTAGGCTGGTCCAGAACTCCTGGCTTCAAGTGATCTTCCTGCCTTGGCCTTCCACAATGATTTCTTTCTTTTTTTTTTTTTTTTGAGAAGGAGTCTCACTCTGTCACCCAGGCTGGAGTGCAGTGGCACGATCTTGGCTCACTGCAACCTCTACCTCCTGAGCTCAAGCAATTCTTCTGCCTCAGCCATCTGAGTAACTAAGATTACAGACAGGTGCCAACACCCCCAGCTAATTTTTTTTGTATTTTTAGTAGAGACAGGGTTTTACCATGTTGGTCAGGCTGGTCTCAAACTCCTGACCTCAAGTGATCCACCAGCCTCAGCTTCCCAAAGTGCTGGGATTACAAGCATGAGCCACTATGCCCAGCCCCAAATGTTGAGATTACAGATGCGAGCCACCGTGCCCAGCTCCTTCTGACATTTCTTTTCCTCAAAATCTCTTTGAAAATTAGAACCCAGTCTAGGAGATCTCTCAGTGACCTCTCTGAAGAGCAAATCACAACCTTCTGAGCCTCTATCTGTAAATGAGAAGTTGGAATAGATTAATAGGCCCAAATTTTATTTTGAAGCAGAACATTTTTTAATAATCTTATTCTGAAGATCAGCAGGTGAAATGGACAGAAACGGGTTTGCTCTTGGTTGAGATGGTAGAAACTGGAATGAGGAGAACTCAGAGTCCTACCTAGTCTTCTTTCCCCCACTATATTCCTAGCTCTCTTTTAGGCAGCCACTGAGGCTCCTCACAACAAACCTCAGATCCTTCCCACTCTAACCTTCTACAGTGTTGATGGTACGATTCTAGCCCTTATATTTCTATCATTCTTCAAGCAAATTCTATTATAAAGTAGTAAAGAATAGCTGTAAAATGTTATAGATGGACAGATGTCTTGGCCTCTCCAATGACTTAAATACTAGGTAGTCCATCATTCCATCATCTGAATCATTCTGAACTCTTGTTAGTCACCCAACAAATTTGTTGAAACGTAGCCAAATCAATCAAAACAGATAGGTACCAAATTTCTTGAGCTAGAAGACGACTTTAAAAAGAATGTAAAATATCTCCAAAGCTCTCATGGAGTAGGAAGTCTGCTTGAAACTATAAAATATCGAATAAGCAATTCTCCAAGTTGTTCTCCACTAAATATACAGCAATACTGCAGGCTCTTTGAATCTCTTTTAAGTAGGAATGATTCAGAGATTAAGAAGCCATTTATAATAAAGCAAACAATGCAATGCCGTATCTCAGTGGCCCAAACAAGAGAGATTGTTTTGGGAAGTTGGCTCCAGAATACACAGATCATGTAATTGCAGTGTCAGAGCTGGAAATGATGTTAGAGAGTAACCAGTCTATTTTACATATGACAAATATGAAGTTCAGAAAGACTGTGAGTGAGCTGTCCAAGATTAGGGAGGCATTTAAGCTTCATTAAATAAGTATTAACTGAGTGCTATGTGCTGGGCGATAGGGATAGGAAGGCAAATAAAACATGATCTTTGTCCACATAGTGGAAGAAGACAAATAAGTGAATAATTGCAGTTAGACTGTTGCATAACTGGGACTCCAATTCTGTGTCCAAGTTCATAATCATAGGTCTATCCCACTACCTTATACTGCCTCACAACTAAAAAGCTTGAGAAATTAGTAGTGGGGAACCATGGTCAATATATCCAGAGATATGTTTATGTCAACTAAGCTTTAGTCTTTGGGGTGCCCAGGTACTTATCTACCTTTCTTCAGGACCTGTGAATAATAAAGAAGACTCTATTCTTATATGAAAGGAAATTCTTACAAAGTTTTTTTGCCAATACTTATAAGGACTTCTTAGAGCATTGAGGAAACCATGAATGGTAAAGGCTTACAAATCAAAGTAATAATAGGATAACCTTTGCTCTGACTTTTTAAGAAGTTACCACCAAGGTCAAAGTCATGAAAAATTATATTACCTACTGGCACACTTTTCAACCTACTTAAGTAAGAAAATGACATTTTAATTAGCTGTCTGCATTTGTTTCTTTTTCCTTAGTATATAAAATATTGAAGAAATATACAAATATTTCAAAGATCTGTACCATCATCCAGAAAGAACAACAAACGCAAAAGCCAAACAACAGCCTGGGCAACATAGTGAGACCCTGTCCACCCTCACCCTCATCAGCTGTCCATTCAATAAAAAATGAGCAACTTTATGAAGAGATATTATGCATATAAATTAATTACAATAGAATGTAAGTGTGCACTCACATTTTTATGAAAAAATGCATCTATGCATAAAAGCAAATTTGGAAGACTACACATTGAAACATTAAGAATAAGAAAAACCTTTAAGCAAAATATAAACAAATACATAACAGTTTTATAGAATACATACACAATAAAAGTAAAAAGAGCTGAGCTTGGTGATGTGTGCCTGCAGTCCCAGCTACTGCAGAGGCCGAGGCAGGAGGATTGTTTGTGACCAGGAGTTCAAGTCTGTAGCATGCCTGTGAATAGCCAGCATTCTCCAACCTGAGCAGAATAGCAAGTGCTCATCTCAAAAAAGAAAAAAAAAAAAGAAAAAAAAAGGAAAAGTAACCAAAATCCTTTCTTTAAAACTCTTATGTATAATTTTTGTATTTTGTAATGTCCCTGGAATGGAAAAAAATTCCCTAATCCAACCATTGAGGGTATAGTTGAGAATTGTTAGTGACTGTGTTCAGACTTTTCATATGACTGGTAGTTTCAGACCTTCCCAAAACAATACATATCAAATATTTAAGTTACGGAAATTATCATCAATGTTACTTACTGAATGTCAAAAGAAGAGAAATAGTCACCAACAAGAAACTATAATGTAGTTAATTAGGCAAAATATTTATTTAATTGAACCAACATTTGAGTACCCTCCATATACATAGTTTTATCCCGGAAAAAAATGTAGAAGTGTACTAGCTAAAACAAAAAAGATAATTTAGTAGGAAACAACTAAGGAATAATGTGAAAGCAACTTATAAACAAATACATGGTGGTATAATCTAGATTCTAGATAATGTCTAATGTCTGATTTAATAACCCTAAAGCATGTTCATCTCAAACTACAGTGGATAAGAGCAAAATAAACAATTAGCTTTTTGGGGCGGCACTGACACAAGATAGACATAAACATATGCACAAACTTATAGGAAGTTCTGAAACAGAGCATCAGCCACTGTGTGGTAGTTATGCCCTACGGCAATCAAGAACAGCCTCGCTCTTTTTAACGAAAATTATCTGTAAGTCACCAACAATTGCCATTGCTCTAGCTGATCACAGGGCTCGGAGGCACAACTGAAAACAATGAATCAACAGAACAGTTAGTAGCTATGTTCAGGCGGTGAGGACAGTAGCTGGCTCCTAGTAAGAGCTTATTAAATGCTCTCTGTTGAATAATCATTCATTTTTAAAGAGCTGCTGGTGATACACTAGTCTATCCAACTCTTCTCACACCTTTTCCTCTTCATTTTCTCACTTCTCTGGGTCCCTGTCATATACAGCGCACCAAGAGAATCATCATCCACAATGTCATCTTTGAAGGAAATAGAAAATTTATATCTGGATGCCAAACACTTAAAAATACAAAGGTTTCTGAACCTAAAAGGTACAATTAGCTAGAGGTCCATCAGAAAAAAAAGAAAGAGTAAAAAAGCAATTTGGGTTCAAATCAGAAGAGATTTTTGTGTTGTTTTTATGCGTAATATTTCAAGCTTTGTCTCTATGAAGCTTAGAGATTTGCTAACAGCATATTAAAATGAAGCTAACTGGTTAACTCACAAGTCAAGTCTTGTAGGTATAAACTATTATTATTTTAATTGTTACAGTTAATTATTATAATAAACATTCATATAGCACTATATATTACTAAAATGCTTTACAATATTCTTGGCTTTTATTCTTCTAATGCTGAATTAGTTAAAACTAAAAGCAATTATTTTTTATACACTAATGAGAATGAAATTTGACTGCTTTGTGGAATCTACAGAGAAAAAGACAGGTGGACTTAAAGTTTAAATATTTAGTGTAAATTTTAATTAAAATATTTAACTGGATAATTTAACTAGGAGCATAAGAAGTTGTACACATTAAAAAATTCATTTATTAAAATATTTTATTTTGAATTTTGCTTATAATTATAGAACATAACAGATACTGCTAGTCTACATCAGTGTTTTTGCAACTTTTCTCATGGTATGAATCATAAGGAGTGTTTGTTAAAAATATAGTTCCTTAGCTTCCAAGTCTTGGAATTTCTGAATCATCAAGTCTGCGATGAGACCAAGGAAATTGTATTTTTAACAAATACCATAAGAAATTCTTATTATTGGGGAAATTTGGGAAACAGTCATTTCTGTGAACTAGTATCCAATTCTCTGGCCCCACAGAAACTGGGAACATATAAATTTTACTTGTATCTTCAATCTTTCACCCACTAGGCTCAAGAGTTTTGACATCTCTTTTGATCTTCATAGCATTCCATAAGATAGAGAGTGTTACCATTTCCAGGAATCAAACTCTGAAAGTTTGAATAACTAGACCAATAGAAAAGTTGAATAACTAGACCAAGGTCTCAAAGCCATGTCTACTTGGCTCCAAAAGCTGTGCTGCATCAGTACAGTGTATTTTCTTCTGTACATTGCCAAATCTTGCATCTCAGACAAAAAAAAAAGAAAAAGGAGAGATAAAGAAGAAAGCATAATTCCAGTAAGTGCACTCCAGATTTTCAAGAGGTTATTGCATATATACAGCAAATTAAAAAGTTAAATCCACCTTAAAAGTCTCCAGTTGATATGTAAAATTGTTTTAAAAGACTCATGTAGAAGTCTCAGGGGAAGATTAGGAATGTCACAAAATAGATTGAAGATTATAGTTAATTCTATATTAGTGTTGAGGTAGATGTTATTTTTGTTAGGAAGAGCCCCTTTTGGTTAAGGAAATAGAGAAAAGAGTAGGTCTTGATATTTGATGGGATCTAGTGTATTATTTCTCTAAAGCTGGCAATTCAAACTATAAGGTCATTCTTTTTTGGTAGGTGCAACTCTTAATCTTGACTGGAAAAAAAACTAAGAAAATCATGCACAGTACATATGTCCAACTTCTTGTTCTACCTTGATGCTGAGAAGGGAAATCCTTCAAAGTCTTTTGATAAGTACACCTAGTTATAAGGATCAGGTTGTCATGTACAAATGCAAGAAATAATTCACCTGAGTCAAGCTAACGTTTTCAGAGAATGCAAGCTGAGTTGAGCTAGTTTTTGTGCAGAACACAGGCTCTAATATTACCTTGAGAGACCCAGCAAACAAAACCTTCAGGCTTTTGATGCAGAAATGGGACAGACAATCTGTGACAAGAAAGGGGGAATATGTCAGCAAGTTGCTATTGAAATCAACAAATCCCGCCTCCCCCACCCACACACCCTTTTATTTTGTGCTATTGGTTTAATGTAGACAATGGTGATTATTTTTTAAATTTCATTACAGGATATGGCGGCTTCCTTGGCTTTCAAAAAATTCTACTTCCTCCATTTGTTTCTGTCAGTGTGTTATATTTCTGCTTTACAACCATGAAGGGAGGTGGTCTTGGAAACAGACTAGTGTCCATATGCAGCGGGGTGGGGTTGGATTTATGGCTTAGGGGAGATCACAGTTTGGTAACGAGCTTACCCTCATGGGGGATTCCAGAAAGGTAACAGAGGGATCAAGCAGCAAGAGGACAGTTACAGCTACAAGCCTGTATAGTGAGAAAAGAGTTAAAGGGTCTGATAGGCCGAAAGGATCTTGCTATAAAGCAATTGTCAAAAACCATGGCATTCCATTTCTTCTTATGTAGACATGATACACCAGAAATTAATCTAGAACTTTGTGTTAGAAAAGCTAAGTAATATCCCAGGGAAGAAGTTTCAACATTTGGGGGAAAATGATTTTCAATCACTTTGAAAGTATAATTTGCATATGAAAAACTATCTTATTGATTATATAGCATTCTAGGTCCTAAGAGCTACCATTGCTTTGTTAACCTTGACAGTGTTTGTTGGTCTCTAGTCTGTGGGATGTCTGGCTACTAATTTAATTCTTTTTGCCCCAAGATAATATTATTCTGGTCACTACTACAGTAGCCCAAAGCATATATTTCCTTTGGTGGGTTGATTTAACTACCAGTGTCTTGGAAGAAAGGCCAAAAGTCAAGAGAAATTGAGGGGCTTTGGGCAGTGGTTAAGCAGCTACTTCGTATTTCAAAGGACAGACACTTGAAGTCCACAGTGAACTCCAAGGTATGAGTAGAATAATTCACCTGCTGTATTAGGCCGTTCTCACACTGTTATAATGAAATATCTGAGACTCGGTAATTTTTACCTGGAAGCATGGCGGCATCTGCTCAGCTTCTGGGAAGGCCTCAGGGAACTTATAATCATGGTAGAAGGGGAAGGGGAAGCAGGCACATCTTACGTGGCTGGAGTAGGAGCAAGAGAGAGAGTCGGGGGAGGTACTACACACTTTTAAACAACCAGATCTCACAAGAACTCACTCAGTCACTATCACGAGAACAGCGCCAAGGGGATGGTGCTAAACCATTCATGAAAAACCACCCCCATGATCCAGTCACCTCCCACCAGGTCTCACCTCCAACAGTGGGGATTACAATTCAACATGCGATTTGGGTGAGGACAAAGATCCAAACCATATCACCTGCTCACCACCAGCACATCACTCTCATGTTCATTTGCTTTGCTCTTCCTCTCTTTCACTGCCTATTTTTCTGTTTCTTTGTATGTGTATATCTTGTTTGTTTTCTTTTTCTCCTGTCTCTTCCTCTCTCCTTTATCAATTGTTTTCCCGTCCCTTTTTGTCTCTTTCTTTGACTTTCTTCTTTTAAAAAAATATAATTAATTAATTTTAATAGACAAATGATAATTGTACATATTAATGGGGTACATAGTGATGTTTCAATACTTACAGTGTATAGTGATCAGATCAGTGTAATTAGCATAGCCATCCTCTCAAACATTTATAATTTCTTTGTGTTGGGAACTTTCACCGTCTTCCTTCTAGCTATTTGAAACTCTATAATGTATTATTGTTAATTATAGTCATCCTCCACTGCTATAGAACACTAGAACTTGTTCCTCCTATCTAGCTGTGATTTCGTTTCATTTAACAAATCTCTCCCTATCCCTTCCTTCCTCCAACTTTCTTTTACCTCTTCTCCTCTTTATTCATCTCCGCTCTCATGGCCATCTCTGAAATCAACCAAATATGAAACTTAAATACAGCATTTTAGATATTCATATTTGTAGAAAATAATTTTATACTTGCAGTTCTTAATTTTACAAGCATATAAATTTGTGTATCTCTTTCTTAAAAGAGAATTTAAGACCAACAACTTAAATTTTACTTCTGACAGGATTTTTATTGTTTTCTATAGGTCAGTGAGCCTGAATGGACAAAATATTTCCTAGCAAAGCCCTCATATTTAATACTATGTGAATTTAAAGTTTTTTAAATCGTAATTGTAAAATAAATATTTAGTAACTCCTTTATGGGTAGACTTTCTTCTAAATTGTGCTAATTTAATGGTGTTTTGTTGTATAAATATATTGGTTACATTAACATTAATACAATAATATAAATATAGCATAATTTTTAAAATGAGTTTCTCTATATTTTTTAATTTTTTAATTTTTAATTTTTGTAGAGATGGGGTTTCGCCATGGTGCCCAGGCTACTCTCGAACTCCTGGGCTTAAACAATCCTCCCGCCTCAGCCTCCCAAAGTGTTGGGATTTCAGGCATGAGCCACCATGCCCAGTCGAGTTTTGCCTATATTTAATGTATTTCATTCTCTCTTAATTTTGTAGCTGAAAATATGTTTTGAGGAACCTGAAGGCGTAAAGTAAGAATGTTGAAGAAAAGGACCAGTTCTCCAAGGCAGAAGATGCTATTACAAAAAGTAGTATGATTCTTCTAGGCATTGTGTCCCTGAGATCAGGGGCTAAACCAATTTTTTTTTAGATACTCCCTATCTAACATCTATAAATCTAGGAACCAGAATCTGAAGTGGAATAGTCTATGTATAGGAAACATGTCATTGTATTATTTCTTCACATGATGCCATCTTCTATCTATGTGCCAAGTGAAAAATGTCACTGGAAATGCTTTTGGCCAAATATAACTCTGTTCTGGGAAACTACTTCCTTCATCAACCACAGGTATCTAGACACATCTTAGAATATACTACAGCTTTCCAAGGAGTGCCCACCATGCTCCTCTGACCCCAAGAATCAACTCTCAGGAAAAAATTGCACATTAATCACAAATGCATCTGGATTAGCATGCATGTTGCTTCTTTTTCTGGCAGATCCCTAACCTAGCCAACCAGCTGGATGTGAAGTGTGAGAGAGGGGAATTGGGAGTATCCTGTAATAGCCAAGCAAACTGGCTTTTAGAGATCCCCTTATGATTGTCTCATAGGTCTATCACACTTTAACATTTTCAAATCAAAACCCAATCCCCAAAACATGTTCTACACCCAGTCTTTCATATGTCAGTAAATAGCACCACCATACCCCAAAGAGTTCAAGTCAAAACCTAGGACTCTGTCTGGTTTTCTTTTTGCCTTGCTCCCAAAATCCAATTCATCAACAAATCCTAGAGGTTAATCCTCCAAAGTAAATCCTGAATTTTACCATCACCACTGATATCATCCTAATCCAAGCCACCATCATCATTTACCTGTACTTTTGCAAAGGATTCCTGTTTTCACTGTTGCCCCTCCATACTCCACCCTCTGTCCAGCAGATAGAATCATCTGTTAGAAACAAGTCCACATCTCTCCTTTGCTTATTCCAACCCCATCCATAGTCTCCCACTGTAATTAGAACATAACCAACAGTTTTTCCATACCCTGTGAAACCCTATGTGATCTGGCCTTTCTCCACCTCTACAATCTCACCTCTTACCTTTCACCCTTTATTCAGTTCATTTTAACTACATTGTACTTTTTCCTCCTATCTCATTAACCTGCACACCAAGCTCATTTGCACTCAGAGCCTTTGGATTGCTATTCCTTCTACCTGATGTGGTTTTCCCCAGGCCTTCTCGTAGCTGTCTCCTCATAATCCAAGTTTCAACTCAGTTATCATCTCCTCAGAGGAGCCTTTCTACCCCACCTCTCCCAATTAAAGTATTTTAGAATTACATAAATTTTAAAAAATTATTTGCATCGATTCCAGCTTTCTTTTGATTGGTAAAAATTTTAAAAAATAGAATTATGTGCATCCATTTCTTTCTTTCTTTTTTTTTTTTTTAGACAGAATCTCACTTTGTCACCCAGGCTGGAGTGCAGTGGTATGTTCTCAGCTCACTACAACCTCTGCCTCCCAGCTAAAGTAACTCACATGCCTCAGCCTCCCAAGTAGCTGGGACTGCAGGCATGCACCACCTCACCTGGCTAATTTTTGTATTTTGTTTTTAGTGGAGACAGGGTTTCATCATGTTACCCAGGCTGGTCTCAAACTCCTGGCCCCAAGTGATCTGCCCACCTTGGTCTCCCAAAGTGCTGAGATTACAGGCATGAGCCACTACACCTGGCCGATGTGCATCTATTATTTTGATATTTTAAGTTAAAGTAAAAACAAACGTATAAATAACCAAAATAGTCTCTCTAGTCACTATTATATCACTTTGCTTAGTTTTCTCCATTGAAGCAATTATCTCAAGTTATTTTCTTTGTGTATCTACTTGTGTTTCATGTGTTTCTCACTACAATGTAAGCTACATTAAAGAGGGGATTTGCTTTAGTGACCCCATGACTACCATGCTAACCTCATGTCCTATCATGTATCCCAGCACCTTCAAAGTCTTCTGTACGTTGTAGACTCTCAATAAATATTTGTTAAATGAGTAGATTTCAGGTATCCAAGAGACAGGCAGTGTTCTTTTGACTGATGGTTATATGCATTCACTTGAAAAGAGTGTTGTAACAAAATTTGTTCAAGTTGGGTTTTGTTTGCATATTAAGATACTACTGCCAATAGCCATGCATATGGAATGGGTCTTTGATGCAAGTGAGAAATTGCCAACATTCATTTAGAGCCTATTAATAAATGGGCTTTATCCTATATATTAGTATCTATGTCCCTGTCAACATGGCAGTGGTAAAGTTCACATCAAAGTAAAAATTGAAAAACAAAATTAATGTTGATTTGGATTTAAAAGCTCATACCTGAGTTCTGCTTTCAAGGCAGTGGGGAACTGTGGGGAACTGTCTGGAACTGTTGATGCTGCAGGTGAAGCTAAAAAATGAGAATGCTATAGGCTGGTTTGTAGCACAGTGAAAACGGAAGAATAAGAGGTAAGGCCAGTTGCCCGGAGACTCTAAATAAGAAACATGGTTATGAGGAAGTGGTTTAGAATTAGGGCTTTGAAAAATAATAGCTGTCATTGATTGAGTGCCTACTATGTGTCAGGCCATTCTCCATAATCCTTACGGAAATTCCTAAGCTAGGTATTATCTCTCCATTTTATAAATTAGTAAGCTGAAGTTCAGGACGTTAAATGACTTACCAAACCATATAGTTATGTAAAAAGTGGAGCAATGATTTAAACTAGATTTTTCAAATCCTAAAGCTGACATACTTTCCACTGTACCACAATGTCTTCCTTTGTACTGGTGCACTCCATTTATTTCTGTGATTCCTGGCACCAATTTTAGGGCTTGGCACAGTATCCTAATGGAATCATGCCTAGCTGGATAGCAAATGCCTCTGCTGCCAGTAGAGGGGCAACTTAAGAGAAAGGTCCAAGCCAAATTGGGTCCAAGAGTTTCTGACTAAGCAGGTTTCAAACCTCCTGCTAACACCTCTTCCTCCTCACTTTATTTCCCAGCATCTTCCCATAGCTCACCTCCACCTCTGTCCACTGGAGACACCATCCTCCAGGTGCTAATAAGAAAGCTACTCTGGCTATGGAAAAAGGGAAAGAGGCAGCTCAGCAAAATCACTGCTGAGAGCCTGGGCAGGCTTAGGCAAAGTGATCTGAAGAGCTGAAGTGTGCAGCCCACAGAGAGAAATAATTGGGTAAAATGCAAAACTAAAGAAGAGGATAAACCTAAGAGGAAAATCTTCCTGACAGAGATGAATTAGTTATGGGACTAACTCCCCGTGGAAGAGATTGGGCTTCATTCCCTGAGGCTCCCTGAGCAGAAAGCATGCTACAGAGAACAAGTAGGGGGGTGGTAGTTAGTGGGGACATCAATGACTAATAGGTGCTTTCCACCTCTGAGTTTTATGAAGATGAATGGAGCGTTTTTGAATAGAGAAAGAAATGAAAATAGTAACTAAAATGGAGAGATGGGGCTGACTAAAGCATGGCAAAGATAAAGAGGAATGAGGCTGTTGGCCCTCATACTGAGTGTGGAAAATCATTTCTTCCAATTGGAAGATGCAGAGGTGATCAGTTCAGAGGTTTAAATTCAGAGTCCAGGCTCTGCCACTTACTGATTATATGAACCTTAGCAAATTACTTAGCCTTTCTAAGCTACAAAATAGGAATAATGCGCTATTTTTCAGATTATTTCTCACTACAGATTAGGAGTAATGTCATTGAAAAGGTTCTTATGAAGATTAAATGAGATAACTCATGTAAAAAACAGTATCTACTTAGCATGAAGTAAGCACTCAAATGACAATAATTATTATTGGGGCATGACTTCATGTGAAGGGGGAAACATAGCTGGGTAATTATTATCAAGGTCACCATATGGGGATAATTTTCCCTTTGGACTTAATGATGGTGTCTCCTTGGTTTAATTATTTGCTGTGTTGATAGCTCACATCCTCTCTACTGACTTGGCTTTCAGCTCACAGGGAAGATGAAGCCCAAATACAATAGATACCAAGGCAAGCTTGCTGAAGAGCAGCTCAACCCATACTGGTACTCAGAGTCATTCTAAGGATAAAGCTGTCTCTCCATGGAGAAGGGTATTGTACACAGGAGATAATACTAATGACACCATCCATTTATTTAATCTCTTACAGTTTACAAAGCACTCTTGCCTGAGAAGGGTTACTATCTTCATTTTATAGATGAGGAAACAGAGACTTAGAGAGGTGAAGCAACTTAATTAAGGCTCCATAGATAATTGGTTGTGGAGATTCACTCCCAGGTCCTCTGACGTCATGTCTGGGGCTCTTATACCACAAGAATGACAAGATGCTGCAGGGAACATGAAGAGGTAGCAAATTAGGAGGCTAGTTGCTTTCAATCATAAAAATAGTTAATTTAGGAACAGGAAGAAACTTTCAGATGACCTAATACTGTGGTTTTAGACTGTATCCAAGGGTCTAGTAGGCAGTGGAGGGAGCCAAGCAGGAGGTGGGATCAGCTTTTATCAATTTAAAAAAGAAAAAGAAAGTTAGAAAAACCTAATCTAGTTCAACTAACTGTCTCATTTCCCCAAGAAGGATATTGAGGCCCAGAAGGGTTAAGTAACTTGTCCAAATCAGAGCTAACACTAGCATAGCACTCAGTCCTCAGTCACCTGCATATTTGATAAGCATGTCATAAATGTCCTCATTCTCCAAATATTTTCTTTTGATTACCTCAAGCAAGTCACTTACATGTAATAATTAAATCATTGAAGAGAAATTAGCTCTGGTGTGAGTCTCTTCTGATGACACCATGTGACCTTGGAATAGTCTATTGATCTCTGAACCCTCAGCTTTTCTATAGGTAAAATGGGGATCATAATTTCTGTCTAGGTAACTGTCAGTGGGGCTGTTGTGATGAACGTAAAAGAAAAGCCCATATGGAAGTTCATGGAGTTCTTCCTGGGAAGGAGACTCAGCAAGCTCAATGTCTTATTCTTTAACAATACCTACCAAGAGTCACTGCTTCTAAGCTAATCTCTGCAATTTACCATTCTCATTTATTTGTCATTCTTTCTCAAAAAGGCAATGAGGTTTGTAACCATGTCAGTACTACTGGTTTGTGAAAGTCTCAAAAAGTTCTTATCATGTTGGCTTTCTGATAAGACTTTGTGATTTCTACTGCTTACATGTGGAAACTAAATCATTTTAGGTTAAACACCTTTCGTTCTAGACAAGTAACAGAGGCAGCTATCACTCAGGGTGTTCTAGCAAGCCTGGGGAGCTCAAAGCCAGATGAGATCACAGGACTTGTGTGCAGGTTACAGAGTTTGGAACTCTCCCACCTAACTGGCAGTTTCTCCTTCTTTGACAAGGAATACTAAGAAAATATTATCACAAACCCTTAGGCAGCTCTTGAAAACAGCCTAATGTGCTTGTGACCTTGGCCAAATTCTTGATCTCTCCAAGCTTCAGTTTTCTCACCCGTATCATGTACACTTTCCACCTTACAGGGTTGTCAAGGATCAAAAGAGAGAACACAGGGTGTTTTTGAAATTGTCGAGCATCTACTAACTAGAAGGATTGTTATTTTTAAGAATGTGTAAATTATTACAATTATTTACAATGTGCATTTCAATTAAATCCTTTCAATTTGTTAGAAAAACCCACTTGATTAGATCAAATACTAAGATTGAAGAGAACAGTGTTTTAATGTACTCTGGTCTCTATGAAGAAAGTAAAATGGTGATACTGAGCAAGACAGAGTTAGAGCTAGGGAGCCAGTTAGCCCCTTACTTGGCATCATCACAAGACAAAGAATACTTTCATATTTTCATTAAGAACATTTTAAATTTAAAAAGAAATTTTAAAAGCCTTTACCAAAATTCTGGGTTTCCCAAATTTCTAACTACATCCCTTAGTTAACAGCATTTCTATGCTTACCCATGTTGATACTTTAAAAAATCTAGACCTAGTTTCCATTATGCAGACAGCCCAGGCACAGAAGCCAACCAGTATTTTAAGACTGCAATGTTTACTAATGGATGTCTGGCCAGAAACAGTGTTGGCAGAATCCTGGCGGAGGCATTTACTCTCACTAATGATGTGGAACAGGGCTGCATAATTATGTCCACTTGTATTAAGTCTACCTAAGACTGTGATGTTTTGTAGTGGAACCGGAAACAAGCATCCCAAAAACTCCTGGGATTTTCCTGCAAGAGGCATTACATCAGAACTGGTTCAAGGCCGAGCACAGCAGCTCATGCCTATAATCCCAACACTTTGGGAGGCGGAGGTGTGTGATCACTTGAGGTCAGGAGTTTGAGACCAGCCTGGCCAACATGGTGAAACCCCATCTCTACCAAAACATACAAAAATTAGCTGGGCATGGTGGCAGGCACCTGTAATCCCAGCTACTTGGGAGGATAAGGGGGGAGAATCGCTTGAACCCTCGGTTGTAGTAAGCCGAGATCATGCCACTGTACTCTAGCCTGGGTGATGGAGTGAGACCCTATCTCAAAAAAGTAAATAAATAAATAAAATAAAATAAAATAAAATTTAAAAAAATTAAAAAGAACTGCTTCAAACATTCTCACAGTCTTTGCCCAGCCATTCATTTCATTTAAGGCCTTCTTCACAAAAATGACTTCACAGAGTACAGAGGAAATCAGACTGCTTAGCAGAAAATTTCGGGACGTAAAGACAATATATACCATACATGGACCATCCCAGGCCAGGAAAAACGTATTAAACATTTCCTTGGAAACAATATGAGGTACTTTTCTTGTACATATACAAATGTAGAAGGACACTTAATCTATCCCCTGATCCCTGCTCCAGGAAAGCTGTTGAAGTTATACATTATCATTTTCTTTCCTAGCTGTACCTGGGACTGGAAGCATCAGCAGTTATTCATCAACAAGGAAGGACAATTACATTCATTGGGACTGCCTGTACACGATTCTTGTGGAGAGTAATTTCTGCCTACTAAAAGAGATAGATTCCAAACTTAGATATGTGGGAAATCATTTGGTATTTAATAGAACTCAAGTCATTCACATAGCCCTAGAAAATGATAATTAATAAGGAGCTATGCATTGAAAATGAATAACAGCAAGCCTTTAAAATGAAAATCCTTAGAATAAAGGAATAGCTGTTGTTATTATTATGTTAGTATTACTTAGTATTAAAAAGGTCAAGATACTGTCATCAGATTTCTTTCCCATCTGCGTAATTCCTAGACCTCCAGGTAATCTTCATGCCATTTTCTGAAACGGAATGCCGCTTCAAAGATTTTGGAAGTAAACCATAAAACGAGGACCTTAAAGAAGCATTGATCTTTGCAAATTACTATTAAATAATATCTTTATCCCATATTAATAATTTAACCACATTGTTCGTTAAATAATCTAAAACTTTGACTGCTTTAGAAAATATCCAGTATTATCTGAAACCAAATATTAGGGTTTCAAATGAGTTGGAACTTGGATCTGGGGTAAGAAAAACTCTCATGTCCTTCCCTCCCTCCCTTCCTTCTTTCCTCTCTCTCTTCCTTTCTTCTATTCATCCTTTCTTTTTTCATACTTCTGGCCTTTTGGTGCCCCTTATCTATATCTAGGGTAACATTTAAGTGGAAGAGATTCTAGAAAAAAACAGTGCGTGGCATTCAAATACAGAGAGGTATTTGCAAGGCAAGATGTTGTAGTTTCTGCCATTCCCATGAATCCTCTATCAAGATGTTTGTCCCTCAATTGTTGATGCAGATGGTCAAAGATTATCCCTTTAATCTTTAACAGTGTCAAAGTTAATGTATACCCTTTACTTTTCAACACTGTCAATGTTAATATAAACCTTTTAATTTTTAACATATTCAAAGTTAATATAAATCCCATTAATGTTTCTCAGTTGATCAAACACAGGAATGATCACTATGAACTAGTTGTATCAGTAGTTTTTCCATTCAGTAGCCGGTACATATTTGGGGGTATGATATCATCAATGGTCATAGTGATAACTGCCCTTAGTTATAGCATTTTTAATACAAAATCATATCATCTTTATTATTTCATTTGAGACTCCCATAGACCACTGTTTGCTACTCCAGAAACTCTTCCCAATTGCGTCTGCCATTTCATGCCCTCTCCTGAGTGCTGCCGCTCCCTCTCCCCTGAGTTTTATTCTCTACTCCTTCCTTCATCCTTCCAAGCACAGTTAACACAGGTTATTGTGTTTAATACACTGTACTAAATGTATTGGTTTCTTAGAGCTATCATAACAAACTACCACAAACTGAGGGGCTTAAACAACAAAAATTTATTGTCTCTCAGTTCTGGAGTCTAAAGTCTGAAATCAAGAGGTCAGCAAGGGTATTCTATCTGAGGACTTTCTCCTTAACCTGTTGATGGTTATATTCTCCTTATGCCTCTAACATCATCTTCCCTTTGTACTCTCTTTGTTTTTGTATCCCAGTTGCTAGTCCTATAAGGATGTCAGTCATACTGCACTAAGGTCCAGCCTAATGACCTCTTTTAAACTTGATTATCTCTGTAAAGACCCCGTCTTCAATTAAGGTCACCTTTTTTTTTTTTTTTTTTTTTTTGAGATGGAGTTTTGCTCTTCTTGCCCAGACTGGAATGCAGTAGCATAATCTTGGCTCACCACAACCTCTGCCTTCTGGGTTCAAGCGATTCTCCTGCCTCAGCCTCCCAAGTAGCTGGGATTACAGGCATGTGCCACCACACCCAGCTAATTTTGTATTTTTATTAGAGACAGGGTTTCTCCATGTTGGTCAGGCTGGTCTCGAACTCCTGACCTGAGGTGATTTGCCCACCTCGGCCTCCCAAAGTGCTGGAATTACAGGCCTGAGCCACCATGCGCGGCCTTTAAGGTCACATTTTGAGGTACTAAGGGCTAGGGCTTCAACATATCTTTTTTGGGAGAATACAGTTAAACCCATAGCACTAAGCCTCGAAGATAACAGATGAGAAACACAATGTAGAAAAGAAGAACTTAAATGGAATCTCAAGTGTCATTATCATGAAACCCATTGGCCATGCCTGGTATAGGGCCTGATTGTGTCACTCCTTATGTCCAACCTGCTACCATGTTTCTGGGGCCAGCTCATCTCCTTGGATGTAAATCTGATCATGCACATTCCTTTCTTCCCGTGATCATTAATTTTATGTGTCAAATTGACTGTGCCACTGGGTGCCCAGATATTTAGCCAAACATTATTCCAGGTGTTTTTGTAAGGATATTTTGGAGAAGATTAATATTTAAATCTCATCTGGGTAAAGCAGATTGCCTTCCACTTTATGCGTGGGGCTTATCCAATCAATTGAAGGCCTGAATAGAACAAAAGGCTGATCCTTCTTTGAGTAAGAGAATTATTTTGCTTGACAAACCTTCAAACATGGACATTAGTTCTTCCTGGCTCTACAGTAGCTTCCAGCTTTGAGATTCAAACTGGCACATCAGCTCTGCAGATTTTGTACTTGTCAGCCTTCGTAATCATGTGAGCCAATTCCTTATAATAAGTCTCTCTCTCTCTCTCTCTCTCTCTCTCTCTCTTTTTCTATACTCTCTCTGTCTCTGTTTCTCTGGAAACCCTAGTATACACTCTAAGACCAGGTCTCACTTAATGAAGAAAAATCACAAACCATATCAGCATCCTTTCAGGATTACAATTTATGAGCCCCAGAGCAAGCTCTTTATCTTACTAGATACAATACTCAACTTCCCTAATCTGAAGCCCCTACATCTGGGTTATTCCTCTGGGTTTCAGTCATAAAGATGACTGAAATCTGCCCCCCTATCCCCACTGATCTCTCTGAGAATAAAACAAGATCCTGTCCCAAAGTCAAGTCCAGCTGCTAATCTTAGTGCAGTCATGGACTGAAAAATACTGAGATCTGAAATCAGAGTACTCTGCTACATGCACAAAACTTTTCATATCTTTACATACATTTCAAACCTTTGTGGACTTTCATATTCTCCCTATCTAATTTCATTTAGGGCTTTTAATTTCCTTTACCAACTGTCTGGTAATTCCTTTACTAACTGCCAGTTAGGTAATTACCCAGATTTCTAACTACATCCCTTAGAGCACAGCATTTCTATGCTTACCCATGTTGATACTTTAAAAAATCTAGATCTAGTTTCCAATATGCAGGCAGCCCAGGCACAGAAGCCCACCAGACAATTCCTTTACCAACTGTTTTTTATAGCTCAATAATGTATACATGTGACTTTGTAAAGAATTAGCCTTGTCTACTTAAGGCTCAATACAAAACCTTCGAAAGTTTTCACAGATTAACCAAATTAGTCTTGAAAGAATGTCTCCAGGTTAGAAGAGGGTAAACCACTCTCCCTGACTCTGCAGCCTTACTCTCATCCCTACTTTGGGTTTCTACTTTCCAGATTCTGTCACCATATCACCTATTCACCCCTCCCCCAAGGTGGTATGATTCTCCTTTAAAAATTTTAATGTGCACAAAAATGTTTTCCCTTGGCATAACTGAGACAGGCTGGTATTTTCAAGAACAGCTTTACTAAACATGAGGGAAAACAGAAAAGAAATAATTACAGAAAACATACACAGTATAAAAATAGCCAAGTTTCCAACTGCAGGTTTCTGTTTCTAAAAATTCCATTTGAAGTAGGAACTCTTTACTGGGCCTCAATCTCATTTACCCTTAGTCAACCACATCCCTTAATTTTGCTACATCCTGTCTGGACTCCTTCTCCCCTTCCACCAACACCTCATCCTTCCCTGAGCCCTGTGATCTTGAGCCGCTATCTCTGTTTTTTGAACCCACATCTCAAAGAAAAAACACCCAAGAACTTACTTTTAAAATTAAACTTACTTTTTATTCTCCTAATTAAAATTATCCTGGACTCACGAAGAGCTGCCAAATTGCTAGCTTACAAGAGATTTTCAAGTTTTGATGTTTAAGATTTACTGGGTTTCAAATATTAGTCCTTCTCAATACTAATGTTAAACCAGCATAAACCAAACTGTAATCTAGGAAATGATCACTGGGATAACAAATATTCTTTACAAAGGCAGGTAGTATTCTATAGTCAAATAAATCTGAGGAATGCTGGGTTAAACAAAGTTTCATAGTTTTCTCCATTGCATAATTTCTCAAACCGTTCCATGCAGTTAACAAATATTTATTGAGCACCTATATTGTGCTAGGCACTACTACAGGTACTGAGGATTCCCTGGTAAAGAGTGAACAGGACAGATAAAATCCTTACCCTGCCCTCATGGAATTTGCCTTGTAGGTGGGGTTCACCACAAAAGATCAACAAACAAATAAGAGCATTTCAAATCATGGTATGGACTTTGAAGACCTTAAGGGGTAAGGTTATAGGGTATAACTGGAAGTGGGGAAGCCCAGGAGGCAGAGGAAACAGTGAGTCTAAAGACGTGGCGGGAAAAACCTTGGCCGGCTGGAAGAAGAGAAAGGAGCTTCTGTGGTTGGAGCTGAATAATTAAGGTGGGGAGTAGAAGTGAGGTATGATCTTAGAAAAGTAAGATGTTGTTGGTGCAATGGAAAGCAATTTGGAAGGTTTTAAGCCCTGGCATGATTTGACTTACAATTTGAAAAAGAAAAATTCCTTGCATGTTGTGTGGAGAATGAAATTTAGAGGCTAAGATTAAAAGTGGAAACCAGTTAGGCTCTTGTAGTAGTTCCTTTGAGAGATGGCAGGAGTGTCAGTGCAGATAGAGAGAAGTGAATGGCTTCAGCACATATCTGAGGCGTAGTGACAACAGAACTTCCTGATGAGTTAACGTGAGAAATAGAGATCAGAGAGAAGACACTGATGACTTTCACCTTTGGGGCTTGAGCAATTACATACATGATGGTGGTATTGACTGAGCCAAGACAGACTAGGAAGCAGAGGCTTAAAGGGGTGAAGGAAATGAAGCCTTATCCGTGATAAGTTCAAGATACCTATTTAGATTGGTGCAAAAGTAATGGTGGTTTTTGTCCATGAAAGTAATGGCGTAATACATGTGTAAGAGGTGCTATCAAGTAGATAGATTATATATATATAACATAATAACATAAGTAATATATATGATAATTTATAATAATATATTTATATGAGTCTGGAGTTTAGGAGAAAGGTTTGAGATATATGTTGGGAAATCATCAGCATACAGATGGCATTTAAAGTCATGGAACTGGGGTTGGGCGTGATGGCGCATGCCTGTAATCCCAGCACTTTGGGAGGTCGAGGCGGGTGGATTGCTAGAGGCCTGTAGTTCGAGACTAGCCTGGCCAACATGGCAAAACCCCATCTCTACTAAAAATACAAAAATTAGCCGGATGTGGTGGTGCATACCCGTAATCCCAGCTACTCAGGAGGCTGAGGCATGGGAATTACTTGAACCCAGGGGGTGGAGGTTGCAGTGAGCTGAAATTGCACCACTACACTCCAGCCTGAGTGACACAGTGAGACACTCTCAAAAAAACCTGAAGAAACAAATAAAGTCACAGAACTGGATGAGATCACCTGGGGAGAGAGCAGAAAGGAGCCAAGGCCCAAATTTAGAAATCTGGTACAGACAGGAACCAACAGAGGACCACTTTTAACATGTTCGTGGGCATTATGACTCTATAAAAGGTGAATGCAGAAGGCAGCATTTCCCTAACTTTTTTGACTTTGGAAACTTTCATCGTGTAGCATGTCACAGGACTAGGGTTTTAAGGAAAATATTTTGGAAAATATTGCTCATACCCTTCTAGCTACACTCCATTATGGCATTATATATTAATTCCTAAGGTAACACAGGCTTTCTCTCTAGGTAGAGAGGTATTTCAATAAAACTTCATCCATCACTAAACCAAACAGTGTCCTGAGGATCCAGGCCCCAAAATATACCTATAGGAAGCACACATGTGCCAAATGCAGTGAGCAGCAAGGAGGGCTGTCTCACCACAGCCTTGTTGAGCCCAACCTCAAATGCTGCCAGGTTTTAGCCTTTTTTTTTTTTTTTTTTTTTCATATTTCTAATAGTATTTCGGTGGAGGAGTAAGATTGAAGGTCTGGAGAGAGGCCTGGGAGTAAATGGTCCTTTTTTCTGGTGATGTATGTAATATTGTTCAGAGTACTAGCATTTGGGTGTTTCTACCTATACACACTATATCAGTGTCAGAGTGTCATTTGATGCTCTAGAAAGAATTAAAGTTTTTTTCTATTTTCTAATGAGTGAGGTTTTTGTTTGTTTTGTTTTTGTTTTTTGTTTTGGTTATAAGGCCTCACTCAGAGGCTCCATAAGTAAAAAATGTATGAGGGAAATACTGAAAGGGAATTTATCTGGTGATAGGAAGTTAGAATCTGAGGCAGCCCTAGGGATAGGTTTCTCTCCAGGACAAGTCTTCTCTTTCTCTCTCTCCCTCTCTCTCTTTCTCTCTGTCTCTCTTTCTCTCTCTCTCTCTCTCTCTCTCTCACACACACACACACACGCACGCACATTCACAAAGGCTCAGAGGCTGTATGATCTTTCATAGTACCTCCGAGAACTCTCACATTTTATAGTTATACACTAAGAAATCATAATAAAATCTTCTATGTTTGCATACTACAATCTAAGTAAGTCTTGAAGATTTGCTTTGTAAACAAGGAGACAAAGGCCCCGGGAGAAGAGACACCACCCAGTGAAAGGAGCCCTAGTTGGGTTTAGTAAACCTGAATTCTGCTCCTGTGTAGGCAGATGGCTTCATCTGGGTTTCAAATTCCTCTTCTGAAAGGGAAGTGACTGGATAGAGATAGGTGATCTTCAAGATGCATTCCACAGTGTAACATGGCTGTGGTCATACAGCTGGTGGATTACAGCCAAGTAAGAATCATATCTCCTGTTACCTGGTCCAGTGTTGTGATTTGTTTCATTACGCTACACTGCATTTTCATGTTTAAACTTTTTAAAAATCTCAACCCATTTTTTTCCTCATCTGTTTGGATTGCTGTGAAAACACTTTAAGAAGGCAATATGGTACTGTGAAAAAACTATAAGCGTTGAAACCAAAGAGACAGATTTGGATCTGGGTTTACTGTCAGCTCTGTGATTTTGGAGCAGTTACTTAACCTCTTCCGCAGCCTCAGTTCCATCATCTGTAAGACAGGTATACATAATACCTGCCTTGTATCATTGTTGATAACATTAAATGAGATCGTGTCTATAAGCATCAAAGACAGTATGTATAAACATTCCATCTCACATTTTACATCTCCATGCTTCTTAATTATTTAGGGAGATAAGAAATTACAGCAAAGCATTTATGAACCAAGATGAGGATGAGGCATGTGATGGCTTTATTTTCTGCATAAGTAATATTAGAGACATATTTTAGGTCAATTTTTCTGTTCAAACATTTTCAAAATATCAGTCCATGTTCCTTCTTGAGAAAGCACACACACAAACTTTAGAAAGATTATAACTGAGTCTTCGTTGATGATTGAAGATCTTGCTGTGCCTTGGGCTTATTATTTCAAACTTGAATTCAAATCATTCAGCTGCCTTGGAAAAACGTGCAGAAGGTACAGAACTTAGTTGGAATGTGTTGAACTCAGGAAATCTTCTAGAATTTTGTTGTTTGTTTTGAATTGAAATTCTTGTTAACAATTTTCTCTGTGGTTCAGACTTCTAAATAGTACAAACATTCCATTTACAGTTGAGGATCTTGGGTACTGTGCTCTGGTTAAACAAATGATCCACAGAATTTTTTGTTTTTTTTGAAAGCCTACTTTGTTGAAGGACCTGAACCAGACACCATTTTGGATACGAGCAAATATCAATATTAATATGAGGTTTTAAGGAACATACACACTCATTAATGAGGCAAAACATAAACTCATAAAAAAGTAGTTACAACTGAAGTCAAAAAAATGAGAGAAGGCTTTATAAAGAAGTCAGTACTTGAAATGGCACTTGAACTATGGTAGAATTTGGACCAGCAGTGCTCAGTGGTAGGAGGAATGTTTGATGGAGAAGGATCTTTAGGGCTGAGAGAATAGTTTGAATAAATGCATGGGGATGGGAAAGCTTAGGATATATCTGAGGGACTTTAATTTGTTCGTTTTGGAGATAATTAAGGCAACATAGATATTTAGTTGAGACGTTCCTAGTTTTTCATAACATCTACTGAATGTACGGATGTCTTGAAAAGTGTTTCTTAGGCCCTAGAGTGATGAGAAACTGATTTGCTGTGCATTCTTTTGTATGTTAGTTTATCCCTGTGGGCTGATAATATGTAGGTCACAAAAGAAATCATAGGGCTACCAATTTACCTGTTTGTTAGAAGCTAAGACCCATTTCTTGGACATCAGAGATGTCTGGTACACTCAACAGCCTTCCCAGGTTCCATTCTCCTTTCTAGAAAACCTTTAGAGCCACGGGCTAGGTCCTGAGTTTGGGTATCCATTGCCCCTCTGTAAACAGCTCAAGCCAGGGATATGAAGGAGGAGGGCACTAGGTTTCTCTAATGTTCTTTCCATTTGCCTCACTTGCCCTTTGTCAGCCCAATCCTGTGCCCATCATCCTTAAAAACAAGATTCCTTAAACACAAGGTCACGTTTCTCAGAGGGAAAGACAGCATTTCACCTAATGGTCAATGGACTTACATATTCCCTCCTTATAAAAGTGGAAAATGAGGGAAAGTCGGGGGGAAATCCATGCAGAACCCTGGTGTTATGGGACATCTCTCAATCTACTTTGCTGAAGCTAATGCTTTCAGCAGAGGTGAAAAAGGCATAACACAGCAATGTGTATTCCATATTAAAGTATCTGGGTAGTGACACTGTCATGAAAAATTGCTAGATAGATACTCTTTTGAACATTTCTAAGCATTGATTGATTCTGTTGATATGGTTTGGCTGTGTCCCCACCCACATCTCATCTTGAATTGTAGCTCCCATAATTCCCATGTACTGTAGGAAGGACCCCATTGGAGGTAATTGAATCATAGGGGTAGGTTTTTCCCATGCTGTTCTCATGATAGTGAATAAGTCTCATGAGAACTAATTATTTTATAAATGAGAGTTCCCCTGTACAGGCTCTCTTGCCTGCTGCCATGTAAGACGTGACTTGGCTCCTCATTTATCTTCTGCCATGATTGTAAGGTCTCCCCAGCCATATGGAACTGTAAGTCAATTAAACCTCTTTCCTTTATAAATTACCCAGTCTCAGGTATGTCTTTATTAGGAGCATGAGAACAGACTAATTCACTGTTAAGGAGAGAAAACTGAGATTCTCAAACGTGGCTTTCTACATGTAGAGCAAGTCTATGCCAAGTAACATGGCGGTTTTGTGTTTTAAAGAAGCAGGTCTTTGATCAGGGACACCTAATGAGGAAGGTTCTCTTCTTGTCTTCTTTTTTTGTTATTTTTCCGTATCTGGCTTCTTTGTTTCTGCCCTTCACTTTCAACCATAATGCACAACTTCTCCCCATTTAATGAAAAACTCCTTTCCTAACATAGCACAGGGTCAGAGCGGTAGAGCTGGGAGGGAACTTAGACATTATTGAAGTCACCCTACTGACTTTTGAGATAAGGAAAATAAGCCCCAGAGAGATAAAATGATTTTCTGACTGTAGAGTGGTAGGGATAGATGTGAATGTTGGGAAGTTATACGATAATTCACAGAGTGTTTTGTGGTTTACAGAGTGTTATTACTTATGTGATTGCACATGATCTCATAACACCTGTGATGTAGGTGATATTATTATGTCCATTTTATAGGTGAGGAAACTGAGACCCAGAGCATTCTCCTATAAGGGGAAAGAGTATATACTTTTTCATCAGGGAAACTGCTCATGGCAAAGCCTAGTGACTGTGAAGTGCCAAACCCTGTTCTGAAGGGCTAGGCATACAAAGATTAATAATGACTGCCTCTGCACTCATATCTGTTAGGAGGAGGTTGTTGGTCTCCCCAAAGGCCACACACAGGGCACCCTAATGCTGTCAAAAATTACCTGAACTCTAGAGGAACTGCATCTGGTACAGCCATTTGACTCCCTCTAAGCATGGCCATGTAGAAACTCTGGACAGGGCAACTCTTCTAAAGAGGAACCTACACTTTAAACTGTATAAAATTGAGAGTCGATGTAATGTGAAAAGTGAATAAGTTGGCTCAAGATCATAGAAGCATTTGGGTTTTAACTGGCCGGGGAAGTTGAGTGGGGATGAATTAGGGGCTTTCAGATCTCTTCTTTTCTATTCTTTCTTGTGAATAGTCCCCATCTCTGTGGCCCTGCTTTTTCAGAGTAACACTCACAAATACATACTCTTTTTATTTTTCATTTTTATTCTTGGTAAAATTATCCGATCAATAACTGCATCATACCTTCATGGATGTTGCAAAATTCTGGAACTTTTGTTTATCCAAGACAAGGGTCAGCAAACCACTGCCTGTGGGCCAAATCTGGCTGCTGCCTGTTTTTATAAGCTTGTGAGTTAAAAATCATAAATCCATATATATATATATGTATACACCCCCATATATATATATATATATATATATATTTGGAGACACTCTGTTGTCCAGACTGGAGTGCAGTGGCGAGATCTTGGCTTACTGCAACCTCTTGTCTCTTGGGTTCAAGCTAAGAATAGTTTTTATATTTTTTAATGGTTGAAAACAATCAAAATCAGAAAGCTATTTTTTGATGTAAATATAATATTAAAATTTCAATGGCAAAAAATAATGTTTTACTAGAATGCAGCTACTATATATGGCCTGCGGAACCTAAAAATATTTACAGTCCTGCTCTTTACAGAAAATCTTTGCCAATACCTCTCTTACAGCACCAATCATACTGTATGAGAATTCATTCTCTTTATATCCATCTCCCCACCTTGACTTTTGAGCTTATGGAGGGCTCCTCTTTGCTTAAGATGAGGCTTTAACTCCAGGTGGGCACTCTAAATATTTGTGGGACGGAAGAGAAAATGAATCAATGATGTGGGCTTGGCAGAATCAATTCCTGCTTTGGGGTCTCAGCTTTCTTTTTGTGAAATGAAAGAGTTGGTTAAGGTGACCTCGGTCCCCATCGAGCTCCAACATTCTATATTATATATTAAGGTTCCTGTAGCTAAAAATAAATATCATGCTTGGTTCATTGAACTTCAACTTTGAGTTCTCCCTTGCTGATCTGCTAACTATTGGTTGGTTTCCCAGGTCTTTCAGTATCATGACAGGGATGCCCTTATGAGCTAACTTCCCTGGGCATATTATGTTAGTGTATGTGGTGTGTGCATTGCATGCAGTATATAAATATATTACATTAAGAAATCATTAACTTCCTTCTTCATTTCTGCATGTCTTATGTGAATCTAGTGACATGATTTTCTCAAGGGTCTGGACATTCTTCTTTTTTGAGATGGAGTTTCGCTCTTGTTGGCTGGGCTGGAGTGCAATGGTGTGATCTCGGCTCACCACAACCTCCGCCTTCTGGGTTCAAACGATTCTCCTGCCTCAGCCTCCTGAGTAGCTGGGATTATAGTCATGTGCCCACCACACCCTGCTAATTTTGTATTTTTAGTAGAGATGGGGTTTCTCCATGTTGGTCAGGCTGGTCTTGAACTCCCAATCTCAGGTGATCCGCCCACCTCAGCCTCCCAAAGTGCTGAGATTACAGGAGTGAGCCACCATGCCCGGCCAGGCCTGGTCATTCTTAAGAATCTGGGACCAGGCGCAATGGCTCATACCTCTAATTCCAGCACTTCGGAAGGCCAGGAAGGGTGGATTGCCTGAGCCCAGGAGTTTAAGACCAGCCTAGGCAACATAGCAAGACCTCATCTCTATTAAAAAAAAAAAGTACAAAAATTAGACAGGTGTGGTGGTGTGTACCTGTAATCTCAGCTACTTGGGAGGCTGAGGTGGGAGGATTTCTTGAGCCTGGAGTTCCAGATTGTAGTGAGCTATGATCACACCACTGCACTCCAGCCTGGGTGATGGAGTGAGACTTTGTCTCAAAAATAAAATAAAATAAATAAAATAAAATAGATGTTATAATCAATATCCTTGTATTTGAATCATGACTTTACCTTGTACAAACTGTATACAAGTTATCTTGTGTATATTAATATCTTATGTATATATTCATATCTTCATCTTGTATATATTAAGACAAATTATTTAATTTTGATTTTCATTTTCCTTAGCTGTCAAATTGGATTGAAAATACCTTCTAGAGCCTGTGTAGTGTAGTGTAGTGGCCTGTGCCTATAGTCCCAGCTACTCTGGAGACTGAGGTGGGAGGATCATTTGAGCCCAGGAGTTTGAGGCTGTGGTGAGCTGTGGTCCTGCCGCTGCATTCCAGCCTGGATGACAGAACGAGATCCTGTCTGTTTAAAAAAAAAAAAAAAAAGTCTGAATGTTTGGAGTTCAGAGACCACATACTGGAGTTATGGCTACTCCCTCACCTCTATGCATCCACACAATAGACTCAGAAAAAAACCCATCTGCCTTTACTTGGAAAATCTCACTACTTAGAAAAACTTACTACTTGGAAAATCGTGTTATTTTCAAACCAAATGGAGATAAAAATGCTTGTGGAAACTTTAAGAGTGCACAGTGCCATTCCCTGAAGTGGTTCAAAGAACACCTTCATCAGGCTGGGTGTGGTGGCTCAGGCCTATAATCCCAGAACTTTGGGAGGCCAAGATGGATGGATGGTTTGAGCTCAGGAGTTCAAGACCAGCCTGGGCAACACAGCAAAACCCCATCTCTGTT
Source organism: Macaca mulatta (assembly GCF_049350105.2). Lineage (NCBI taxonomy): Eukaryota > Metazoa > Chordata > Mammalia > Primates > Cercopithecidae > Macaca > Macaca mulatta. Next base: position 86,728,676 of record NC_133419.1, read on the forward strand.
AAAAAAAAAAAAAAAAAAGTAAAACACACACACAAAAGACAAAGAACACCTTCACGAGGCAAGGTCAGGGCCAGACATAATATCAGTGTGATTTGATTTAAACCATTATCCTGGACTGTTTCCTCCCAGAAATGTCATTGCCTCTCTTCAACCCCATCATTGTTAAAAAATGGACAGAATCTTAAGAGTTGAGACATATGTGACCTAAGGAAATGTACTTGCTTATAAATATGGTCCTATGAAGTCTACCTGTACTGAAGCCAAGAGCAGCTCTCAAGCAATAGACAAAATTTCTTTTCCGGACTCTTTTGTTATTTGTTCTACCCTTTCCTCCCAGATTTCTAACACTGTTCACTGATTATCATGGGCCTCTGCTATGATGTACCCAGTGTGGAAAACATCTAAGCCTTCAGTTCAGTATCTCCCTTCCCTTCTCACTGCCCTTAAAAGGAGGATAGCAAGGTATAGTGGAAAAGAGTAAAGCACTAAGACTCAAATAAATCTGAGACCCAGCTCCTCCATTTGTTGATGGAGTCTCAGTTTCTATAATCTACTAACACTTGTTATCTCCTACCTCTACTAATCATCCCTGAGTCCCTTACTGTCAAGAACCATGCATTATTTCTTCTTTTTATCTCAACACTACTTAGTGTATAGCATGCAGCAGAGGCTTGACACATGCCTCTGGAGTAAAATTGAACCGACTTGACATCTAATCTTGCATGGATCATGAAATGTGGAATGTCTGTGCTAAAAGGAACGCAAAGACCTACCCAGTTCAGTGTCTGCAAATGCAAGGCAGATGCAACCCACTCCCCTCTTCTGTGCTAAATGGACAGAAATGACTAAATAGTCACAATATTCTTTCTAGCGGAGTGTATTTCCTGACCTAAGCTTCACCATTTTCAATGGCGCTCCCTTGGAGGCCACTGCTGAAATTAGCACTGGAGGAAAAAAACCTATGTACCACTCTGGATTGAGTATAACTTGCACTTTATAAATGAAGAAACCCAGACCTAGATAGGTGATATGATTTGGCCAAGGTCACACAACTAATTGTAGGGTGAATTCAAAATAGAATGTAGGCAGCCTCCATATCCACAGATTCCAAATCAGAGGATTAAACTAAAAACAGATAAAGAAAAATTCTGAAAAAAGTTTTTAAAATAACACAATAACAAAACATAATACAAATGTAGGCTGGTCGTGGTAGCTCATGCCTGTAATCTCAGCCCTTTGGGAGGCCAAGGTGGGTGGATCACTTGAGGCCAGGAGTTCGAGACCAGCCTGGCCAACATGGCAAAACTCTGTCTCTACCAAAAATACAAAAATTAGCTGGGCGTGATGGCATGTGCCTGTAGTCCTAGCTACTTTGGAGACTGAGACATGAGAATTGCTTGAATCCGGGAGGCAGAGGTTGCAGTGAGCTGAGATAGAGCCACTGCACTCCAGCCTGGGTGACAGAGTAAGACTCTGTCTCAAAAAAAAAAAAAAATTAAATATAGTATAACAACTGTTTACAAAGCATGTATTTGTATTAGGTATTATTAGTAATCTAGAGATGATTTAAAGTACACAGGAGGATGTGCATAGGTTTATATAAGGGAATTGAACATCTGAGGATTTTGGTATTCATGAGGACTCCTGGAGTCAAACTTTCTCCGCAAGCCCTGTGCATACCTAGGGACTGTATAGGTCTCCATGCTGTCGCTCTATCCACAGCTTAACATTTGGATTCTAACAGAAGTCTCAGTGCCTTCAAGGCAAGGAGTGAGTACTGGGGAGAATTTCTAGCAAGGACAAATGAGCTTTCTGGTGGGAGTGGTGGGGTGCTTGGCAGACAGGAGAGCCTTAGAGTCATGTGGATACCTTCTTGGTATTTCAGAAGGCAAGTCAATTGCTCAGCACACTTTCACTGAAGGCCTCTTCCAGGCACAGATGCAAGGCCTTAGAGGCATAGATAGATAAAAAGAGGACTCTGCCCTGGGGCTTATAGACCAATAAATAAACACTGAAAAAAAAGAAAAACAGAATGATAAGTGAACTAACAGAGATATGCCTAGAGCCTTGCAAGGGCAAAAGGACATGACCACACATTGCCCAGAGAAGTCATAGGGAGCTTAACTGAGGAAGTAGCTTCTGAGTTGATTATTTGAAGAGAAGTCACAGTTTTCCCAGGAAATTAAGAAGGAAAGGGTGTTCCATCACAGAGAACTGTGTGTGCAATGGCAAAGGGCTGGGATAGACTGTCATATACTGACAACAGCAAAGAGTTCTGTGTGCAAGGAGTTCCAAGTGTGTGATGAATGGGGGCGGAGAAGAGAAGGGAATGAGGGCAATGTCCAATGTCAGGAGAGGGATCTAGAGAGAGAAGCACCACCTGCTTTGAAGGAGTCTACAAAGTCTGATAAGACATGCGTAAATCATTTATAACGCATAGTAGAATGATCCAGTGTTTTTCAGAGGATCAAAGGAAGTAGAGGAGAGCTCAGAGAAGGGAGAGATGACTTTTCACTGGGAGTTAGGGATATATTACTGATAAGTCAATCAGGGTTCAAATTGATCCTCTTTTCAAGTAGAAGTTAAAAATCTGCAGTACAATTACTTGCCCAATCGTGTTCTCATTGGGTCATACCTTTAACTTGATAGACCTGATCCTAAGTCCCAACACACTGCCCAGTGGGGTGCCCATTCCCATTACATAACATATTGTGTGTTTTCTTCACCACTCTGTTACCCAGTGCCTACAACAGTGCCTGATGCCTAGCAGGTGCTGAATAAATATTTGTGGAATCAGTCTTTTAAATGATATATTTTTATTATGGCAACTACACACTCTAGATTTTTCCCAGTATCTTAAAAAATCTGTCTCCCTTGGGAGGCCGAGGTGGGTGGATCATGAGGTCAGGAGTTCAAGACCAGCCTGACCAACATGGTGAAACCCTGTCTCTACTAAAAACACAAAAACTAGCTGGGCGTGGTGGCATGTGCCTGTAATCCCAGCTGCTTAGGAGGCTGAGGCAAGAGAATCTCTTGAACCTGGGAGGCGGAGGTTGCAGTGAACCAAGAAAAAAAAAAATCTGTCCCTTAGTTGCCATTAGTACCACTGTATTTGTCATGCATCTGGATTTCTGACTTAGAAAATACGGTAATAGAACCCACAGCTACAATATAGAAAAGCTTCATTCTCATTCTCAGAAACTCCCCCTATGCGAGCTGGAATTTTCGGGAGGGAGGTGGGAGAGAGGTATGGTTTAGTAAGAGCACACCATTTCCAAGCTGGAGGCCTCAGCCACTCCCTGCTGCACAGTTGGCTGCCCGTGCAGTCTCGGACCAAGTCATCTTGTCGTCTTGTTCTTTGCCCACTGAACACATAGGCTTTGAGAGTCTTGGGTGAAAGTGGAAAGCATTCACATCTTGAAAAGGATGTAGTTGGGGCACTTGTGTCCTTGTTTGTTTCTTTCCAGAGCTCTGGCTGCTCTATTGGAAAAGGTAAACTTTCAGATTTGCAGGGATGAAAAAGTGTGTTGCTTCACAAACTTAGTATCTACCTGATACTCCCTGGAATGTAACATTTAATGTGTTTGATTATCATGGTCAAATGAATTATCAGTGAAAATCATTATCAACTAAATATGTTCTTTCTTTTTTTTTTTTAACAAAAGATTCCAACTTTGTTTAGTTTTAGGTTCATATGCCAAGTTTTTTTGAGCTGAGGAATAGGCTTGCTTTATATTCTTACCTTTTACAGTCTCTACCTCTACCTCTCCTTAAAAATTTTGAATCCCTTCTGTATTTAGGAAGTAATAGAGAAGGCTGTCTTTCCTAATGGTTTCACCAACCTCTCATCAACCGAAACTGAAAGCCTTTGGAATTCTCTCCACCATTTCACCACTACATTCTTGAGTCCTCTTGATTCTATCCCCAGATTATTCTTACATGTATTCCCTCTTGTCCAGCACCTTAATTGAGGTTCTCAGACTGAGTTATTCTAACTGCCTTTTAACCAATCTCTCTGACTCCAAGATCTCCTTATCAAGTCAGCCTTTGCACTGCTACAAAACTAACCTCCCTAAAACACAAGTTACATTATGGCCCGCTCTTCCTTTCTGGGCTAATCCTTATAACACAGGGAATAAAATGCAAAATTCTAGCATGCTATTCAAGGCCACCTCAAGTCTTGACAATGCTTTATGAGCCTAACCTCTGGAAAATGAAAAATAAACAGAAGAAAAATAAATTTATAAAATAAGCTGGATATAGTACATAAAATCTGTGTCCAAAAATCTACTGCAAAAAGTGTTTGTGTGTGTGCATACAAATATACACATAGATAGATAGAGATATGTATACTACACACAATGTTATAAATGATTAAGATTTCTAGACAAGCCCATACAAATCTATTTAATGTATAATTTGGAAACAAACTACTGTGCATGGGCAACAAAAATTACTCTGCAATGCCAATAAATAAAATAGAAAAACCATTAAAATTTAAAATAATTTTTAAGAATATATCTTGACCACTGACCCTTGAGATGACAAGATAGATGGACAGACAACTCCATTTGTCTTTATAGCTAACTTTTACAATGTGCTTACAATATGCCAGGTCATATTCTAAGAGCTTTACAAGCATTAGCTTTACAAGTATTTGATCTCACAACAACCTTACAAAATAGATACTATTTCTCTGTTTTGTAAACAAGGAAACTGAGGCATGGGGTAATTAACTTGCCCAAAGTCACATGCAAAGTGGTAAAGGTGGGATTTGAATTCAGACAGCTTGGTTCCAAAGTTCCCACTGCTTATATTAGTATAGCCATTATGGAAAACAGTATTAAAGTTCCTCAAAAAATTAAGCATAGAACTACCATATGATCCAACAATCTCACTACTGGGTATATATCCAAAGGAAATGAAATCAATAAATTAAAGAGATATCTGCACTCCCATGTTTACTACAGCATTATTCACAATTGTCAAGATATGGAATCAACTTAAGTGTTCAACAATGGATGAATATGGATGAAGAAAATGTGGTATATATGTATATATACATATATATATATACCACAATGGAATACTATTCAGCCATAAATAACGAAATCCTGCTATTTGCAACAACATGGATGAATCTGGAAAACATTATGTTAAGTGAAATAAACCAGACGTAGAAAGACAAACAGCACATGTTCTTACTCATATGCAGAATTTTAAAAAATTGATCTATGGCTGGGTGCAGTGACTCAGGCCTGTAATCCTAGCACTTTGGGAAGCCAAGGCGGGAGGATCGCCTGAAGTCAGAAGTTCGAGACCAGCCTGACCAACATGGTGAAACCCCGTCTCTACTAAAAGTACAAAATTAGCCAGGCATGGTGGCACACGCCTGTAAACCCAGCTACTGGGGAGGCTGAGGCACGAGAATTGCTTGAACCCAGAGACAGAAGTTGCAGTGAGCCAAGATTGCACCACTGCACTCTAGCCTGGGCGACAAAAGTGAGACTCTGCCTCAAAAGATAAACAAATAAGTAAAAATAAAAATAAAGATAAACAACCAACGTTTCCACATTTAATGACAATTCTATCTTGAAAGCCACTGTAGAGTTACCAGGAAGAGCTAGAGCTGTTTAATGGTGGAGAATGTGCAGGAAGTGTCTAAAACTGTCAGGGCTAGACTGACTGGGGAATAAAACTGGGTAGTCAGGATTGGGTATTGGGTACATGATGTTTTACTGAGGTAATTTTAGTGCCAGTGATATTTCAATGTTCACACTTATTTCATTACTGTAAAGAATAAATTATTAAATTTTCAGCTTTTACAAAATCATCAAATAATCTGTGTAAAGAATCTCCTTTATGTCAAGATGAAGTGAGGGTCAGATAAGGAGTTCAGGAATGGGGCTGGACAGAGATGTGGTGAGAGATGCTGAAGCTTATGAATGGGGTAAGGTTGTTACCCACGTCATTTGTTCATTTTTTAAAAGTGAAACCAATTTCTCTGACTCTAAGATCTCCTAATCCAGCCAGCCTTTGCACTGCTACAAAACTAACCTCCGTGAAACACAGGTGAGACTATGGCACTCTCTTCCTTTCTGGGCTGCTCCTTATTGGCTTGATTTTTAGGGTCCAGTATATCTAAAGTGTCAAAACAAAAAATTATTACTTCAGAGGGACATGCAAGAGGAAGAGGTTAAGCACTGAGTGCTAACCACAGTCTGCCTTGGGCGAAGCAGAAAGAAGCCTCAGGCCAAATGATAGAAGGGAAGTTGCTTTCTGTTCTGGTTGCTGGAAAGGGCAAAGAATCAAAACACCACTTTTGCAATGAATGATTTTACAAAATTGCAATAACTGTGACAAGACCTGAAAGACAAAACGAATTTTTGAAACATCTTCATGCAGTATCTTTTTGCTTTGAAGTATTCCCCATTTGAAAATTGGGATTATTTGATGAGGTAGCATCATCTCTGGTATCAAGACAAATACCAAGACAAATCTTGGTGGGTCAAGACAAATAAAATATTGTGAGAAAATTGGGATACAGAACCAGGTTCAAATCCAGGCTCTACCACATGTCAGCTGTGTGTTTTCAGGCAAATCTTAACCTCACTGAATCGCAGTTCTTTCATTAATTAAAGGAGAATAATTTTACAACCTGAGCCTTACGATTGTTAGGGTGCCTCAGCTAGTCAGCATTCAGTAAATATTCAAATATTCATCAAATAGCAAGAGTTGTTAGTGGGATTATAGTCGATTCTTTATTTTATGTCTCTGTATTTCTTAGATTGTGTACCATGAATATATGTTGTTTTTGTAATTAGAAAGAAAAATAAAACATATTCTTTTTAAAAATGAAGGCCAGAGGGCTGGGCATGGTTGCTCATGCATTTAATCCCAGCACTTGGGGAGGCCAAGGCAGGAGGATCACTTGAGCCCAGGAGTTGGAGAGCAGCCTGGGCAACATGGCAAAACCCTATTTCTATCAAAAATACAAAAATTAGTGAGGCATGGTGGTGTACGCCTATAAATCCCAGCTACTTGGGAGGCTGAGGTAGGAGGATGGTTTGAACCCAGGAGGTGGAGGTTGCAGTGAGCCAAGATCGCACTACTGCACTCCAGCCTGGGCAACAGAGCCACACCCTGTCTCAAAAAAAAAAAAAAAAAAAAAAAGGCCTGGTGAGGTCACTCATGCCTGTAATCCCAGTGCTTTAAAAGGCCAAGGAGGATCGCTTGAGGCCAGAAGTTCAAAACCAGCCAGGGAAATGTAGACCTCATCTCTACAAAAAATGGAAAAAAAAAAAAATTAATTGGGTGTGGTGACACACACTTGTAGTCCTAGCTATGTAGGAAGCTGAAGCAGGAGGATCTTTTGAGCCCAGGAGTTGGAGGCTGCCGTGAGCCATAATCATGCCACTGCACTACAGCCTGGGCAACAGAGCAAGACCCTATCTCAAAAAAAAAAAAAAACAAATTAAAGATGAGGGGCATAATTTCTCATATTTTTACATTCGCTCTCCCCACCCTTGTCTCTTTTATGTCTCTTTCTGCTGTTATAAAGAGTGCATCCTGTCTATACAGCGATATTCAGAAGGTACCATAGAATGACAGTCATTCTCTATTCTCCAGCACAGTGCTTTTGGGGTCAGCTGACTCTATCCAGGCCTGCAGTACTGAAATGAGGCTCAGATCAGGGTGGTAGCTGTGTCCATGGGAGATCTGTTCTCCCTATTACATATCGATTCCTATCCCACCATTTCCTCAGTTTGACACTAAGCTGGATGCTCCCAGCCATCCCCAGTCCTCAGAGAACTGTATTTTTGCCTTCTAGTTTCATTTATTCAGCACCAAGGCCTAGTGGCACTGACATGGCTGCAGGAGTCAAGCCTGCAGTTGGTCTTTGGAAAACAGGGAGAGTGTGGGCGAGTGCATTAAAGGAAGCAAAGCTCTGGAAGGAAACCAGCTTCTAATCTTGATGCCACCCCTGGTTCTCTTCTTTTCTTTATAATTTTAGGTTTGTGGGTCCCAGATCTCCATATTTGCCTTCTGGAGCTGCTTTAGCAATAAGAAAAAAGATGAATGAGGAAATTAGGGCCAAGTTACTCCAGCCCCATGAAGCACCCCAGCACCAGGAAGCATAACCTGAGGCTCCATCATGTTTGGAGCTGCCTGCTTTGCAGTGGCCCACCCTTCTCATGCAGAGGGCCTATTTTCAGAGTCACAGAGGTAGGGAAGGAGCCAAAGGGCCAAAGTCTTTCTGAATATGTGGGCTTTGGGAGTGCAAGGTGCCCATGGTCAGAGTCCTCTCAAACCCGTTGCTGCTCGCTTGTTCCCATCTCAGTAAACGTTGCTGCCATCCACCAGCTGCCCAAGCCAGAAATCTAGGAGTTGCTTTGGACCACCTACCTTTCTTCACAAGTCACATCCAATTATACATGCAATCCCGCTTACTCTACTTTGTAAAAGTGGCCCTTGAAGCCGCCCACTTCCCATTTCCAACTAGTGGAGACAAATATGCTCTTCTGTCTCTATAACTGGTATCTCCCAAATAGGACAATTGTTTAAATGCCTGCTAGTCCTAAATAACAGCAAGAGAGCATAAGGTCACACAGATAGTGACACATAGATCCAGAGGGGGAGTGCAGGCTTCTGATTCCTAGTCCAACACTCCTTCTGGATTTGTTCATTTGTTCAATACGCTGTATTGAGCCCTTAAGAGATGCCAGACACACTTACCTCTGGGGTTTCTCCAGGGTCACCTCTGGGGTGACTTCCCATATTGGATTATGGTTTTCTGCCTATTATTTTATGTCCCTTTGCTCTGGCATATCACAGAGTAAGGCATCCCTCAGACCCCTGCTGGACCTCTCATCCTAGCATTCCACAAGTTGGCTTCTGTGTGGCCTTACTCACAAACAGCTTCTGAGCTATGGGGCCAACAGAAAATACACACATTGAGGCATTTCTCCAGAGGAAGAAACTATGTGAGTCAAACATTTAAGCCACAAGTAAGTGCAAATATTTCCCTCTAGACCAAACTTCTCTACATAGGAAAGGGGAACAGGAAGGTTGATCTGGGTTCAGTTTTCATTCCCATCACACTCCATGACATCTTGGGAAGGAGGAGCTCACAGCATAAGTCCTTAGCATATCCAGAATTCAGTGATTCATTTAACACGTTAATAAAGGTGTGTCATGTGCCAGGCATCAGTATGGGTTCTGGGAACACAGTGCTCTGTCACACAGTTGGAGATTCTGTCCTAGGGGATTTTGTAGACTCACACAATTGGACCTAACCTACTACTTAGTTTCCTTTTAAATACATTCATTTTTGAATGCCGTATTCACAAATTTCAAATAAAGGATTGTAGAATCATAGAATACAGGAGACACGAAGGAGATATTCATTTAACCCCATGCCTCTCTCCACTTAGTCAATGTTTAAATCCCTTTCCCAATATCCCTCTCAAGTGATCATGTGATTCCTCCTTGGACACCTCCAATGACAGAGGATTTCCTGCCTCCAAGGTGATCTATTTTACTTCTAAACAGCAGTAGGGGTTAAATGGTCTTCCCTGTGTGAAGCCAAAGTCACTTTCCCTAAAACTTGTATTGCATTCTGCCCTTTGGGCCTATACAGGACAAGACAGTCTCTTCCATTCTGAATGGGCCCTAGCTATGTGAGGATGGTTGTTATGGTGCCCAAGCATTCTACAGACATCTCCCCTTGATGCTCCCTCTCCCCATGAACACGGTTTTGAGCTCATCCTCTAGTCAAATGGCCAACAGAGCCACCCTCCCCTGCCCAACTCTGTGGAAGGGCCTTCACGTAAACAATATTTTCCTCGATTCTCCCACATTAAGTTCAGGTATCATGCCCCTATAGAGCATCCTTCTCTCACCTCTACAATACCCCATTACTTGTGTAACTCTATGTGTAGCATTGAAACAAGCAGGCAAACTAGAGCTAATAATATTGAGCTTTCAGGGTGGCTTTGATTAAAAGAGGTAATGAATGTTGAATCAAACACTGCAACAAGTATTGATTGAACACTCATTCTGCACGGACACTGTGCTGAGCTCTGTGTGTGACACCATCCTGAGGAAGATAGAAAAGGCCTCTAACCTTATGGAACTTTTAGCCTACATCCTGAACATAAGCCCCTCTCCAAGGCTTGTACAGTTTTAACCAAAGCCAGGGGTCCTCAGAAGCAAATCTCCATGACCTAAGCTGAAAGCTCAAAAATGGTACCATTATTATTGTCATCATGATGAACATAGATACAACCATATTAATGCCAATAATGCCTTTAGATGTTACAATTTCCCTGCAACAATAATACTTTTGGAAACCTAGGAAAGTCCATAGTGGTATTTCTTATGAATAACAACCATGATATCACCTATTGCCTCATTTTTTCTTACTAGAAACTCCGTATTTCCCATAAATCAAGGAGTTTTATAATAAATGATCTGGGTTAGCTTCTACTGAGTGACTGTTCTAATCTGGATCACTTTTCCCACCTTGGTCAAACCAAATGTGAGATTCTAGTGCAAAGCAGCAGTTTTATAGAGGGAAGTGCACTTGCACTTACAGGTATGGTGCCAGGCGCCTTTCCTCCTTCCACTGTCTGCTAGAGTCATTATCCTGACCACAGTTCTCTTCGGCCATCGTCTTATTCAGCATGCTACAGTTGACAGAATTTGCATCAAATATTAAGGAGGCTTTTAGCTTTTCCAAAAGCTGTGCCTTGGCTTCCTTATCATTTCACATTACGGCTTGCACATTGTTTCGTCAGGGAACTGATGGGAATGGAAGTTATTTACTGTAAAATACATTGTCTCTTACTTCAGTTGAAACCACTGTTCTTCCTGTTTCTCTGGTACTGTCAGATAATCCACCATTTTGGGTGGGGTGTGCATGAAACCACTACCTAACATATGAGTAGGGGAGGGAAGTGACCACAGGATATCACTATCTGTGTCAGAAGAGTGGCAAATATTTAGCAGGAAGCACTTCATATTTACCGGTAAAGCAGAGTTGTATATCTGGGAAGATGGTCCATGGCCACCATGTTACTAGGATGAGAGTTAAGGTCTCTTTCATTAAGCCTCATCCACTGCCCCTATATGCTGACAAGATTTATTAATACTATCTACGCCTTTGGATATTAATCATAACTTTGTTTTGAGATAGAGTTTCACTCTTGTTGGCCAGGCTGGAGTGCAATGGTGTGATCTCGGCTCACCACAACCTCCGCCTCCTGGGTTCAAGTGATTCTTCTGCCTCAGCCTCCCGAGTAGCTGGGATTACAGGCACGTGCCACCATGCCCAGTTAGTTTTTTATTTTTAGTAGAGACGGGGTTTTTTCATGTTGGTCAGGCTGGTCTCGAACTCCCAACCTCAGGTGATCTGCCCACCTTGGCCTCCCAAAGTGCTGGGATTACAGGAGTGAGCCACCACGCCTGGCCTATTAATCATAATTTTATCCATGTGGCTAATATTATCTACAATTAGCCTGGCATTGTGCTTGGCACTTTTTGTACTCTATCTCACTCAATCTGCACAATAAATCTTATGTGGTAAGCATGGTTATTCTGTTTTCACATGAGAAAACTTGTTCAGAAAGGGCAAGTGGGTTGCTCAGGGTAACTTTAGTAAGATTCAGGCCCAGTGTGGTGATGCACAGAGCCTGACATCTTTTCACTCTCTTACTTTACCACCCTGTACACATGAATCCCAATCCAGAAAAGAGGAGGCCCCTCTCAGAATGCCCTTCCTTCCATACTTGTTCACTTCCTCCCGTTATTTGTGTTTTTATCTCCTACGCAGGCTTGCAAGTTCCAATGAGGGGAAGATGCCATTCATCTTTGTAGTCTTCCCAGAGAATAGAATACGATAGTGTCTCAAAAAATGCCAAGTGAAAGCACACACACAAACCAGAATATAATGCTATAGCTGGAATTTCCGGCTCCTAGTTCAAAATTGAAGAAAGACTTCCTTCTTAAGTTTAATAATGAATCAAATCTTATGTAGCCTATGTGATATTAATAGTAGCCTTGCAGTGACTGAACAGTAAAACCCCTTTTTCACTGTGGCTCCGAATTGCACATCCTCTTGGTGTCCAAAGCCAAAGAGAATAAAAATCCTCCCACCCAGAGTGTGCCACTCAAAAGTAGCTGAGTCAAGACATGCAGTTTCTCAAATGTGAATAGAAAAACTTTCCGCTCTACATGAATAGGAGAAGCTTCCCCAGAAGCACAAGAAACTGGTGGGAGTCATTGTGCAAAGAGCGTAAGAGGAGAGATCTCCTCTCTATATACAAAGTTGGCTTTGCTGGGACCAGATGCAGACTGAGAGGCAGTGTTCTCAGCCATTAGTATTTAAGATCCTGACACGTGAAAATCCTCATTCCAATTAGAATGTAAGAAACATGCAAGAAATAGGTGCACGGGGATCAGCAAGCCAAGAAAGAAAGTGGACTGGGATGGCAATAACTTCAAATTTATGGAGGGCTTCCTATGTGCAGGCACTTACTTTATTAGTTTTAGTATTTGTAACAATTTGAGGGGTAGATCTATTTTGCAGATGTAGAAATGAAGCTGTAGAGAAGTAACCTGCCCAAGTTTTCCTTGTTGGTAAATGTAGAGCTGAGAGAATTGAACTCAATTGTCTGACTCCAAAACCTAAGTGCTTAACCATTAATGCTAATCATTAACTACACTTAACTAACCGTTTCATCTTTTCCTCGGTGAGCAGGGACTGGAGGTTACATACTAGAACTCCACTGCATATTCTTTATTGTCCTTATTTACATTATGAAAAAACTAAATGTACAGTCCTCATTCTGTAAAATGGATGCAGTCATTCAAAATTAATCTTTTTGTTGCCAATTTCAGTCCTGGGCTAACAACCTCCACTAGATAATGTACAGAGACACCTGGCCTCAGTGTCTCCACACTGACAATTTTATTCAAGAAACTCGTGTCCAGAATGGCCGACCAGATAAGCAGCAGCCGTTATGGGCTGGAGCCTGATAAGAAATGTTGCTTGAGGCCGGGCATGGTAGCTCATGCCTGTAATCCCAGCACTTTGGAAGGTCAAATCCAAGGCGGGTAGATCACCTAAGGTCAGGAGTTTGAGACCAGCCTGGCCAACATGGTAAAACCATGTCTCTACTAAAAATTAGCCAGGCCTGGTATTGTGCTCCTGTAATCCTAGCTACTTAGGAGACTGAGGCATAAGAATCGCTTGAACCTAGGAGGTGGAAGTTGCAAATTTTTTTTTAAAAAGCTGCTTGTTTCACTTATATTGGTAGAGTGGATTATAGTCTACCATGCACTTCATATCTATTATTTCATTTGGTCCTCTAAAGAATATTATGAGATAGATAAAATAAGTAATATTATCCCTATTATATATATGAAGAGGCTCACTTAGAATTACAAAATTAGAGCCAGGTGCAGTGGTTCACACCTGTAATCCCAGCACTTTGGGAGGCCGAGGTGGGCAGATCACCTGAGGTCAGGAGTTCCAGACCAGCCTGGCAAACATGGTGAAACCCCGTCTCTACTAAAAATACAAAAATTAGCCGGTCGTGGTAGCAAGCGCCTGTAATCCCAGCTACTTGGGAGGCTGAGGCAGGGGAATCACTTGAACCCAGGAGGCAGAGGTTACAATGAGCTGAGATCATGCTAGTGTACTCCAGCCTGGGCAATAGAATGAGACTCTGTCTCAAAAATAAATAAATAAAATAAAATTAGAAAGTGGTGGAACTGGGACTCTAGTTCAGGAGGACTTCGAGTTCAGGTCCTGATAATCCAAAACCCAAATAAACAAACTTCTAGCCCTTTAGAAATATGGATGGAACCACGCTCAAATCTTGATGTTATCACACAAGTCTATCAGCTTCACACATCACTATCACATCTGCCGAATAAGGATGAGGATATCTGCTTTGCAGGATTGTTCAACTGAATGAAATAATGTAGGTAAAACCCTTTCAATAAAGTAGTAAACAGAACAGACATGGATCCTGTCCTCCTGAAGTTTATAGTCTGGAATCAGGAGGTGGGGAATAAGAATAAAACATTCAATAATACACACTTAACTATCAAGTTATATGAATAAGAAGTGTTGTAAGAGAAAAATGCAGAGTGCTATGCAAGTGTACAGTGGGGTGACATAACTTAGAGTGTGGTCCAGAGAGGCTTCCCTAGGCAGTGACAGCTAAGCTGAGACAAGAGGATGCAGGACAATAAGCCAGGTGACATGGGGAAGTGTGAGGCCATGGGTGTGGGTGTCGGTTACAGCAGAGAGTGTTCCAGGCAAAAGAAGCATTTTTGAAGAAGTGTGGTGCCCATGAGAAACAAAGGAATTACTTGTGGGGCTGGAGTGTAAAGAGACCTAAGAAGAAGATGTGACAGGATGTTGGTGAGGTTGGCAGCCTTCATGCCATGTGGGGCCTTGTTGGTCAAGTTTAAAATTTTGAACTTTATCCTAACAGCAATGGGAAACAACCAAAGGGATTTAGGCAAGGGGGCAACATGAACAGATTTGAGCTTTACAAACTTTCAATTCCTAACTAGGGAAAGTTGGGATCTTTTTAAAACTTTTCGTTTGGCCGGGTGTGGGGGCTTACACCTGTAATCCTAGCACTTTGGGAAACTGAGGCGGATGAATCGCCTGAGGTCAGGAGTTCAAGACCAGCCTGGTCAACATGGTGAAACCCCGTCTCTACTAAAAATACAAAAATTAACTGGGCGAGGTGGCAGGCGCCTGCAATCCCAGCTACTCAGGAGGCTGAGGCAGGAGAATCACTTGAACCTGGGAGGCAGAGGTTGCAGTGAGCTGAGATTGTGCCATTGCACTCCCGCCTAGGCGACAAAGCGAGACTCCATCTCAAAAAATAAAAACAACAACAACAAAAAACCCTTTTCTTTATTTTTTGAACAAACACTTCCTTAGTACCTCTTACATTGCAAAGACAGCAATAGGCTGTTTGTTTCAAATGTAGAATCCAAAGACTTCGAATGGGGCAAGAACCAACACGTCCCTTTAAGGAGCTAGGACATGTCACCTCAAAGGCTGCCTCTGTTCCTGCCACCTAATGCAGTTGCTTCTTACTCTAAGCAAGAAGTAACCTCCAAATCCTAAAAGTACATTAAGAACCAGTGGGACATTTCTGGGAAGCTCATTTATTTGTTCTTTCATTGAGCAGACAAATATAAGCATCAACTATGTACCCAGCACTGTACTGGGTGCTGAGGGTACAAGATTGATAAGATGGAGGTCCTGTACTTTAAGAACTCATGGTTTGGGGTCGAGGTAGGCCAGAAAAATAACAGTCCCAACAAAGTAGAATCTGTTAAAAAACCAAGAGGGAGTTGCTCACGGAACCTAGAGTGAGGAAAGCTTTAGAAGAGGTGATTAGCACCTAATGTGTGCTCAATAGCTGCATACTGAGTAAATTAAAGTTTGAGCTGAGTCTTTAAATTCTTAGCAGGCAGAATAAGAGGAGTAGGGAATGAACAAGATCATACATATCAGAAGAGTGGCTTTTGAGATTATTTTATCAGCAGTAAACTGGATGGGTTGAAAGGGAGAGATTATAGGCAAGGAGATCAAGTAAAAACCTGGAGCAGTGATCCTGCTGAAAATTGAAGAGGACTTCATGTGCACTCAGCAGTAATTGGGACTGTTCTCAGTTTGCCTAACCTTAACTTGAGCTCGGTGGTACAGTGTATGGCTTATAATTGTTATTTGCATCTCCTCATGAATGCATGCCTGTTCTCCCTCACTAGGGTGGAGACTGTGTCATTGACTGAAATCTTTACATTACTTAATTCTGTGCCCTGCACCGCATGCATCCCCATCAAAATTGGGTTGATGATTGGATTCCTTGAGATGCGTGGGAGTAGGAGAGCTGGAACAAGGGAGGAGGGAGAGGAAGGGAACCAGGGCTGGCAATGAGGGTCAAAAAGGATTTCATGTTATCTTAAATTTTTTTCACAAGTGTAATGATGCCTTTATGTGTTCATGGCTTAATTAAATAGTTTTTTAAGGTAATAAAATCATTAAGAATATGCAGTATTGCTTTTCACTGCTTTTCTATTTTTCTTTTTCCTTTTTGTTTGTTTGTTTGAGATGGGATTTTGCTATGTTGCAGGCTGGAGCACAGTGATGCAATCATGGCTCGCTGCAGCCTTGACCTTTCAGGCTTAAGAGATCCTCCCACCTCAGCCTCTTGAGTAGCTGGGACCACAGGGGTGGGCCACCACGTCCAGCTAATTTATTTTATAGAGACGAGGGTCTCACTATTTTGCCCAGACTGGTCTTGAACTCCTAGCCTTAAGCAATCCTCCTGCCTCAGCCTCGCAAAGTGTTGAGATTACAGGCATGAACCACTGTGCCATGCCCAGTAGTGCTTTTAACAGTGAAAAGTTTGAAGTACCTAAATATTCAGCAATAGAAATATTACCAAATCAATCATGATACAATTTCAATGGCAGAATTTAACAAAAATAATGTTGTTGAGGTATGTTCACAGATATAAAGAAGTTAGTAATTTATAGTTCCACTTAAAAGTAAGTAGATATTAATTATTATATTCTGAATTATCCCATTTTTGTTAACAAATATATGCACAAAACGGTTTAAGATACTTTCATATAAGAAGTTTACATAGTTTCTACATCAGCGGGATTCTGTTGTGCTTTCTTTTACTTCTCTATTTCCTAATTTTTAAATAAAAAATAAATAGTAAGAAAACCCCAATTTTTAAAAAATGTAAATGAAATGAGAAAACTGAACTAGGAACAAAGAGAGCAAGAAAGCTAAGAGGAAAAAGTGTACGATGGTGCCATGGTGGATGGGGATAATAAAGTAGAGAAAAGACGTTCTTGGAATTGTTTTTTTGAAAGAGATTTTTTTATTTTCCATAAAGTTAAAGGGAAAAATATTTTTGTTCTCAGAGTTTTTCAGTGTGCTTTCCAAGCCATCAGATTCCTAAATATAACCAAAGTTGATGATTTTACAAGTAAGCCAATATAAACATAGTAGATGTTTATATTTCGACATTAACAACGTGACATTGGAGCTGCAAAAGATCTTCCCAATTGGCCATATTTTATTTTTCTCAAAAGTTTCCATTTTCAGTCCCCTATTAAAATACACCCAGTCCCCCCGTCTCCGACCCCCCCTCCACCCCTTTGTGGCTTTAAAATTTCAAGAAAAGGCAGAACCAGATTAACAGAGTGACACTGGACAGAGCATGTGGAAGAAAGGAGCAAGAGTGAGATGGTAGAAGGTTAAGCATTTGGGGAGGAAGAGGAAGAGAAGGATTTTTTGCAGAGCCTTGCCTCAAAGAGGTACCACTACTCAAACTTAGTCACATCATGTAGGCTCTTGTTAACATGCAGATTATGATTCCGCAGATCTGGGTGGGACTCCCTGGTGATACCCATGCTTACTGGTCCATGGACAACTTTGAGCAGCAAGGCCTTAGACTCTGGGAATTTGCTCCTCTACCCTGGTCACATTTCACATGGGCAGCCTCTGGCTGTGATAACCTCTTTCTTTCTAACCTAATAGGGTTTTATTATTATTATTATTATTATTATTATTATTATTGTCAAAATGCCAAATAGTGGAAACTTTTCAGAAAGTCATTTAACTATGAGCAAGGTGCAGTTCAAGGCACTCTCCGTGGAAGAGAGTAAAACGGGAAATACAATATGGAATGGGTAGGAGCCCCTGGTATATGAATGTTATTTGTTATAAAGGGCGTGGTGTTGTGGAAAAATCCCCGGACTGGTTGTCAACAAAACTGGCTTCAATCCTAGCGATTACTAACTAGCTATATGTCCTTGTGCCCTTCATTTTTGTCTGGTTCTCTGTTTCCTTTCCTGTTCAATAAAATAATAGGTCTACATGGCTTCTAAAATCTTTTCAGCTCTGACACTTGAGGAGTCTATAAAGGAGATCGTATATCAACAGGAAGGGAGGGAAAGGGATGTGCCACCACACGCGCAGCTGCCAAGGATCCTGCACATGTGGTATTATTGTGGCGGAATCTCCCCCTTGTCTGCCCAGATGCAAAAATGTTATTGGAGTGAGAGACTGGGAAACTTGCCTGGTATGAAATCCTAGTACCCCAACTTCCTGGTTTTGGCAATTTAGAGTCTTGGGAATCAGTCCCAGCCCCTATAAAAGAAGGCAGACCCTGTAAACATGCCCTCCAAGAACCTCCAATGTAGTTCTGGCAGCTTTCAAATTCTAAGGTCCTCAATCCTCCATTCTAAGGCCACCCTCGGGTTTCACCTCATTCCCCTATACTGGTCAGCAGCCAAATTCTGCAGCCTCTTTAACTTAAGATCCCAGCCAAAAAGCCTGACTGCCCTCCTACTTGTGAACAAATCCCAATTCTCAAAGCAACTCCAGCCCTCCCCAACAGACTCCCCTCTGGTCTGAGGGGAGTATCTGGGAGTATCTCCCAGATACTCAAACTCACTTCAGCCCTGTAGCACTCAAGCCTCAGGGATTTGGGCTGGCTGGTAGGTGACACTTCTCTGTTTAAGATAGTCCCATCTGCAGAGCTAGGATCAGCCCCTAAATTGATAAGCACAGGGTGGGAAAGCAACCTGCCTTAGTGAGATTACCCAGACTCTAAAGTAAGGTCCCGCAGCTCCACCTCATACCTCCACAGACACACACTCTTCGGCTTTTAAGTTATGAAACAGGCCTGTTGCTATTCTAAGGAAGTCTCACAAGTCACCTTATAAACATGCCGCTTCAGGCAGCTTCCTGTGGTTTGCCAAAGGCCAGCTGGGAAGGCAGCCAGACTCCCGCCATGGTCCTGGAACCCCCTCCTCTAGCAGACATTCACTCAGGGCATGACCTCCTGAGGTGCCCACTTGGGATGCAGGAACTTAGTGGCTGCGAGAGTTGCTATTTTTCCCTCCAGCCCCAGCCTGGGCTGGGCTGAATGATGTGGCTGGCTGGTACAAAGGCTGCTTTTTATAATGTTCTTCTTTGGTATTTTTGGTGTCTGGAGAGGGTTTCCTTTCCTCCCACAGTTAATTAGCAGCATCAAGCATTTTCCTTTCTCCAACAGAAGTCTGTTCCCACCCCTGAGGCCAGGCAGAGGGGGTGGCAGGTGTGGCTAAATGCCCCCTGAGGTTAACCTCAAACTTAAACTTAGAGCCCCACTTGGTTAGAAGTGAAGTGAAATGCAGGGCTAGCTTCCATTCTGGGCAGAGTCGGCAAGCGGGCACACGTCCCTGGCAAGCTAGCATCCCAATCAGGTGAGGGGACAGAGAAGGGGGTGGGGAACCAATGTTTGTTTGACACATTTGTGAATTGTTTCTACAACAAAGACTTTTTTAAAACAACAGAGTGAAGCTTTATATATTTGAATGAGAAGCACACAGAAGGACCTATTGTCTGGAGGAAAAATTGCATGAGTAATTGTGCATGACTTCAGACTTCCCAGTTGAAATGTTAGGAGTATTAAGGATGATTGAGGGCATTCCAGTGTTTTCAGTGTGGAGAAGAGGGAGGACGGAGCTCCTGGGACTAGGGGAGGCAGGTTGTGTAGCAAGACAGGGGAGGAAGGAATCTGAGGAACTCTACTCCCCACTTTGCCTCTGTGGTTTCCATTTTTCCTCTATTTAATTGAAGTGCCACCTCCTACAGGAAGCCTTCCTGACCCTATCTCCTTCCTCCACCTGTCACTTTAGGTGTTCTTGATACATATCTCCTGTGTTTTCATTATTTGCTCGACTATGATACTATGGATGGACCATAGAAAAGTGAGGATGGACTCCAGGACCTGACTTTGCCGCTTCCTAGATGTGTTACCTTGAACAAGTTACTTAGCCTCTCTGTGCTTCAGTTTTCTTGTGAGACTGAATAATACTTACCTTCTAGGGTTGTTGAGAGGATTAAATGTGTTAAAACACATAAGGAACTGAGAATAGTGCCTGACATACAGTATGCATTCTCAATAAATGTTAGCAATTATTTATTTTTATTTGCATCCCCTCTTGTTTGCGCAGGACCTAATATATCATGGGGCAGCTGTGTTCAACCCTCATATGCATCATAATTGCTTGAGGAGCTTTAGAAATGTATAGGTCTGGCCTAGGTTCCATTAATCTATGGGTGAAAACTGGTAATGGTATTTTGGAAATGTTCCCTGGGTGGTTTCATTATGTAACCAGGTTGAAAACCAGTGTCGGCCGGGCGCGGTGGCTCAAGCCTGTAATCCCAGCACTTTGGGAGGCCGAGACGGGCGGATCACGAGGTCGGGAGATCGAGACCATCCTGGCTAACATGGTGAAACCCCGTCTCTACTAAAAAAATACAAAAAACTAGCCGGGCGAGGTGGCGGGCGCCTGTAGTCCCAGCTACTGGGGAGGCTGAGGCAGGAGAATGGCGGGAACCCGGGAGGTGGAGCTTGCAGTGAGCTGAGATCCGGCCACTGCACTCCAGCCTGGGCGGCAGAGCGAGACTCCGTCTCAAAAAAAAAAAAAAGAAAAAAAAAAAGAAAACCAGTGTCATAGATGCTCAATGAATATTTGTTGAATGAATGAATGAATGAATGAACCAAATGAGATTAGAAAGAACAAACCCTGTGCTGGCTTCGGCAGCACATATACTAAAATTGGAATGATATGGAGAAGATTAGCTTGGCCCATGCACAAGAATGACACACAAATTCATGAAGTTTCCATATTAAAAATATATAGAGAGAGAAAGAACAAACCCAGGTTACCCCATCTTTAGGAATGTGAAGGCATGATGATTCTGTCTCCTTCAGAAAGTTGGCTCTTCCTGAGACAGGTTTCAAGAGAAAAATATGACAGAGAATATAATGGAATACATGAAAGAAAGAATCATAATTCTAGTCATCTCAACATGAAAGTATTGAAGAAATAGAAAAACAATTGCCTGGAGCTCATATTAGAGATTAACAGTTATTTCCTCTTGCTCTCCCTTCTGTGCATGCAGATTTATTTCCTGGAGTTGCTATAATGACTCTAGCTAGAAGCTGAACTTTGACTTTTCCTCTAGTTTTAATTTCGATTTGCTACTCAATCTTTAATTTAGTGGACGTAAAAACTTAAAAGACCTCAACTGAAGCATTTGCACCACTCTAATTTATATTCATGCATGATGATAGCATAATTATAATTAACTGCTTTACCTAGTTGGTCCACAAAATTTAAACTGATTACTGCTTGTAGAACATTAAGTCAGGTACCTCAAAACAGAAATAGGAAACTAGGCCGGGGTGGTGGCTCACACCTATAATCCCAGTACTTTGGGAGGCCAAGGAGGGTGGATTGCTTGAGCTCAGGAGTTCAAGACCAGCCTGGTCAACACAGGGAAATCCTGTATCTACCAAAAATACAAAAATTAGCCAGGTGTGGTAGCACGTGCCTGTAGTTCTAGTTACTTGGGGGACTGAGGTGGGAAGATCACTTAATTCCAGGAAGTCAAGGCTGCAGTGAGCCATGAAGGAAAATTAAATTTAAGAAAAGAAGATGCTATATACAAGCAACAGTGACAAGGTGAGAAACTAGCAAACCTACAGTTGTCTAAGCAGTTTTTGATGCCCAATATTAAAAAAGTTAATAAAAATCTTGCATTAATTCCCAAATGAAGAGAACGGGAAGTTTTAGAAAATAAAAATACTTAAATCTAGCAATAAATATTCTTTATGACTTCACTAAACAACAAAAAATGACGGGAGAGATGTACCATTTCCTGGATGAAGGATCAGTAATGTGAAGGTGTCAGTTCTCCTCAAATTGATCTATAAGGCTGGGTACGGTGACTCATGCCTATAATCCCAGCACTTTGGGAGGTCAAGGCGGGCAGATCACTTGAGGTCAGGAGTTCGAGACCAACCTGGCCAATATGGTGAGACCCTGTCTCTACTAAAAATACAAAAATTAGCCGGCATGGTGACACATGCCTGTAATCCCAGCTATTCAGAAGGCTGAGGCATGAGAATTGCTTGAACCTGGGAGGCTGAGGTTGTAGTAAGCCGAGATCGCACCACTGCCCTCTAGCCTGGGCAACAGAGTAAGACCCTGTCTTTAAAAAAAAAAAAAAAAAAAAAAAAAAAAAATTGATCTATAACCCTAATAAAATCTCAATTAAAAAACCAGAAATGTTTTTTTTTCTGGAACTTGATGAGCTGATTCTAAAGCTCATTTGGAAGAGACAGATGGTAATGAAAACAATGAGTTAATAAAGCAGACTCAGTAAATTCATTCTAGAGCCCAGAAACAGGCATATGCATAGATGGGAATTTGTTAGAGATAAAAGGTGACATTTAAGATTGGAAATAAAAAAAAAAAGGATTATCCCATAAGTCACACTGGATAATTAGCTTTCCGTTTGGAAAACAAAAGTTAGATTTTTGGGGCCGGGCATGGTGGCTCACTCTTGTAATCCTAGCACTTTGAGAGTCTGAGGTGGGTGGATCATTTGAGGTCAGGAGTTCAAGACCAGCCTGGCCAACGTGGTAAAACCCTCTCTCTACCAAAAATACAAAAATTAGCTGGGCATGGTGGTGCAAGCCTGTAATCCCTGCTACTCTGGAGGCTGAGGCAAGAGAATTGCTTGAACCCAAGAAGTGGAGGTTGCAGTGAGCTGAGCTCATACCACTGCACTCCAGCCTGGGAGACAGAGTGAGACTCCGTATCAAAAAAATAAAAGTTAGATTTTTACCAAACACAAGGTAACTTTCAGCTTGACTAAAGAGCTAAATAAAAAAAAATTAATAGTAAGACAAAATATAGGATACTATTTCTATAGTACGAAAATGGAAAAGTTCCTCTTAAGCAAATTTCAGAACAGAGAGCATTACAAAAGATAAGAGGGACCGATTTGACTAGAGGGTTTTAACTTTTTATTTTTACAGAAGTGGAGTGAATGGTGCAATGATCCCTTCTGTGTGCATCACCAAACATAACAATCATCAAATTCATAGCCAGTCTTGTTTCATCTATCTGCCCGCCCTCACTGGATCATTTTGAAGCAAATATCAGATGTCATTTTATTCATAAATATAGTTATTATACCCAAAATACTAATAATTAACTATGTTAAATATACAGTTTTACTATTTTTTAAATTGAAGACTTTCATACAACAAAAATACCATAAGCAAAAGTTAAAAAAGAGTGAAAAGGACAGATTAGTTGCCAAATATACAACAAAAGATTAATATCCTTAATACATAAGGAGTAGTTATGAATGAATATAAAATACAAATTAAACTAAACTATTAAAAAAAATGAACCAAGGAATTGAACAGGTAATTAAACGGAGGAAGAAATGTAAGTTTTCAATAAGCATATAACAATGTTCAGTCTTATGGGTACATAAGGAAATGTAACTTAAAATAAGTATGAAATATTTTTAATCTTCAGATTGTCAAAAACGAATAAACAATAAAATCCAACCTTAGCAAAACTTCAGGGGAAATGACACGCTCAAACTCTGTGGGAGTATCAGTTGCTATCACAGTTTCTAGAGAGCAACTTGGAAGTAGGTATGAAAATTTTCCATTTCTAGCTATCTAACCTGGAGAAAAGTTTGTAGAAGAGTCCATTTATGCAGTAAATTTAGCAAAAATTAGAGAGAACACCAGGAGACTCCCATAGCACAGCCAGTAAACAGTGCCAACACTGTAGTTAAAGTGCTGTGGTTCAAATCCCAGTTTGGCTACTTACTAGTCCTGAGGCTTTGGGTGAGATTACCTTAGCTGCTTCAGCAGTCAACTAGGGATAACAATATGCAGTACCTATTTCATAGGGATATTATGAGAAACATTTTTCATGCCAGGTGTGGTGGCTCACGCCTATAATCCCAGAACTCTGGAAGGCAGAGACAAGAGTATCGCTTGGGCCTAGGAGTTCAAGATCAGACATGCAAAGGACTTAATGTCAGGGATAAAATACTTCCCTCTGCCAGGGTAGTCCACCCATCTCTTTCCCAAACGCCTGGCCCTGTATACCATTGCATGCTCCTAAATATGTAAGTGTGTAGAGAAACTTACGGCAGAAACTGAGAGCACGACAATTTACAGAAGAAGGTGGGGTTGAGTGGGAATATGTAAGATTTTTACTTTTTACCTTCTACTTGTTTATTTTAAAACATTTTGCAGGCCAGGTGCAGTGGCTCATGCCTATAATCCCAGAAATCTGGGAGTCAGAAGTAAGAGGATCGCTTGAACCTAGGAGATCAAGACCAGGCTTAGCCAACATAGTGAAACCTAGTGAAACCCTCGTCTCTTAAAAAAAAAAAAAAAAAAAAGCAAAGAATGTATTCATGTATTTATAATCACTTGTGTAATTAAAACTTGTTAAATTTGATAGAACAAATAAGATGGTAGGCAAAAGTATTTATCCCAGGAAGTTAGAAAAATGGAATATGATGATAGCATGTCCTAGATATTTTAGATGATGGAATATGAGTTACGTACAGAGACTGGGTTTTCAGAACTAAAAATCAGAACCCAATGTCTACCAAAGGATTTTTAGTATAATTTCTGTGTTGGATCGTTCAGTCTGGATGCCAAAATAATGGACTTTCTGGAACAATGTAACGGTTTATTATTACAAATAAACTGAAACTGGGCCTGTTCAAAAATTCCCAATCACATTCCAATTTTGGATCCTGTTGGAACTGAATTCCTCCTGACCCAAAACCAGTTTAGAACCTGGCATTCAGCCTGCCTTATACTAACTCCGCTAGGTCCAAAGCCTTACAGATTTCCTCCCTGTGAGATTTCCCAGGAGCCCTGGCAGAGGATTTCTAACTTCTCAATTGCTTCTGTGGCATCTCCAGGCACACTGTCTGCCCTCACCTGCTAGGGAAGCTACTTTCCTGTCTCTGTCATCTCCCTGATTCCCTATGACCAGCCCCCATCCCCCAGCCCCAGCCTGGCGTGAAGCTGAGCCAGCTCAGGCCTGGCCTGGGCTTCTGATACCAATCCTGCTGAGGTTAGCACAGACAGTCTGAGACACAGGGTAAGCTGAGGCCATGGGAATGAATTTCTGGGTAACAAAAGGAGGAGGGCAATAATGTCAGAGATAGCAAAGAGTTTGCCAGGAAACCAGAGACATGGGTGCTGAGTGGAAAAGAGAAGTCGGAGCAGGACTCACTGAACATCTTGAGGCCACTTAAAGGAAGTGGGAAAAAGGTAGGAGCAAAACATACACAGCAGTGTTAGCTCTAAGTGTGAGAAAGGATGACTTTCATATCATCAATTGATGACCGTGATCATCAATGATCAAGGTAAATGCATGGGTTCATCCCTGAGAAGGACAAAACAAAAAGCTCCAGCGGGCCCCAGAAGGTTCTGCTGGGGAACAGGGAAAGAAATGAGTCAGAAAAACCTGCTTCCCATCCTGGCTGTGTGACGTGGAGCAACCACCTTTACCCCCTGAGCTTTTCCAGCAAGTTGTGTTCCTTCTAAATATTAAATGTGTTTGGGTGACTAAGGCTTTCAGTCTAGTGTTTGGTAAATCTGAATTTTTCTTTCTTTCTTTCTTTCTTTCTTTCTTTCTTTCTTTCTTTCTTTCTTTCTTTCTTTCTTTCTTTCTTTTTTTGGAGACAGAGTCTTGCTCTCTCGCCCAGCCTGGAGTGCAGTGGCATAATCTTGGCTTACTGCAATCTCCGCCTACTGGGTTCAAATGATTGTCGTGCCTCATCCTCCCAAGTAGCTGGGACTATAGGCATGCACCACCATTCCCAGCTAATTTTTGGTTTTGGTAGAGACGGGGTTTTGCCACGTTGGCCAGGCTGGTCTTGAACTCCTGACCTCAGGTGATCTGCCTGCCTTAGCCTCCCAAAGTGCTGGGATTACAGGCCTGAGCCACCGTGCCTTGCTGGTAAATCTGAATTTCTCTCTTTTTCCATCAAAATGTTGATGATGATGAAAACTCACCCCAGCCTCTTGCTACCCATGTCATCCTCAGCGTGAGCAGTCAACACACCATGTAATAGTTGTGATAGATAACATTTACTGAAGTGTGTATTATTTGCAGGCTCTGTTCTGAACCCCTTGCAGTATTAATCCTCACAATAACCCTATGAAGCAGGTAATATTATTATTCCTGGTTTACAAATAAGAAAATTGAAGCTCAAAGAAGTTTGGTAACTTGCCCAAGCTGAATAGCTAATAAGAGGCAGATCCAGGATGAAAATCCAGCTCTAATTGCAAAACCCATGCTCTTTACTACTGTACTATATGCCTTCCTGACAGTAAGGCAGAAAATAGAAAAATAGGTAAAACAGGGGAAGGTCCTAGCAGAGACAATGAGGGAGATTAAGAGGAGGCCTCTGATCCTGTGTAGGAGCAGCTGTTGAAGGAGGCTTCCTAGAAATCTCCCATTTGACAGTGGGATCCAGGGGAGAAATGCCACTGCTAAGATGAAGGAGTAACCTCCTCCCCTACTGTGGGAGATGGGGGATGGCATCTGAGAGGAAGCTGATCACAGGTATAACCTGTGCAAATAAAGCTGTAGGCTGGGTTATTGCTTCATGTTATGAAAACATCTTGCAATAAAGGAAGGTAATGTGGTAATAAGTCCAAACAGAAGGGTGATGGGTTGGCATGCAGTTTGAGACAAGCCAAGTCAAAGTTTGTTCATGTGTCTCTAGCTCTGCCTACTCTGATTTCAAGTGTTCTGTCCTAGTTCTGCAGGCAAAATCCCTGGGGGGAGGAAAAGGGCCTGAGGGAGATGTTTCCTGGAGAAAGACAAAGCACAAAACAAGTAGAAGACATTATTCCTATTAATGTAGTAATGCCAAGGATACTAGAGGTTTTCATTAAAGTTAAAATCATTGCCACCATTTCATTTATTCACTCACTCATGTATTTATCCAGGATTTCCTTATGGAGAACCTCCTACACTCCACGCCCTCTGCTAGATGCTAGGATGTGATAATGGGTCTCTAGGAATTTTCTATCTAGTCAGGAGACAATAGAGAGTGGGCTCTTCCAACCTAATCAGGTAAAAGCGCTGCTGTCAGTGAGGGCCTGCCACATGCAAAAACATGGCCCTTCCTGCAAGGAGGTGATGTGCTGGTGGGGAGTCAGGAAGTACCTCCTACAATGTGCAAGACAGAAAGGTCCTTTGGGAAGTAGTCCAGCTTTCTCAGTGTATGGAGAAGAAACCCATGAACCTGAGTTACAAACGGGATAAACTGCAAATCAAGACTCCTAGAAGAAACCCATGAACCTGAGTTACAAATAGGATAAACTGCAAATCAAGACTCCCTAGGGTAAATACCAGCTGAATGGCACCATTGCAAGTGCAGCAGGAGTTTGAGGGAGACAAACATCACTGTGAGTCAAAGAAGGCTTCCTGGAAGAGGTGGGACTTAAACTAGGCTTTCCTGGAAAAATAAGGGGTGTGTGTGTGTGTGTGTGTGTGTGTGTGTGTGTACACTTGCACACAGGCATGTGTATGTAGGGAAAATACCTGGTTCTTAGGTGTTCGTCAATTTGTTCCTTAAGGCTGTTTAATTTTTGTATCTGTTTTTTTAGTCACCAAAAGTCCCTCAGATCTGCAATTGTGTGTTTGAGAAGATCTAGCACCAGATGTGATATGATTAGTTGCACAGGCTTTGGAATCTGATAGGCCTGGGGTCAAATCTAGGCTCTGCCATTTTCTAGTTCTATGACCTTAGTTTCCTCATCTGTTAAATGGGGATAATTATACCTATCGTAGGCTTATTATGAGTATTAAATGAAATAAAATATGCAAAGCATATATCATAGGGCCTGAGACTCAGGAATCACCTAGCCTAATTCCATAAACATAATTATTTACCTGTATTGAGCCTGTTTTCAGTGTCCTCTGATTTATTTAAATTCCATTAATTTTTTTCATCCAACTGTTAGGCACAGTGCCATCCAACTGTTAGGCATAGTACCATCATCCTGGATGGTAGACACAGCCATGTGCCAGAGACATGTTCCTTGCCTACTCAGGGCAGTCTAGAGGGATATCAGACACATAAGCACATTATTGCAGTACAGTGTGAGGTGCATTATGAATAGGGGCAAGTAGTGGTTATTGGTGGTCATCTCTGAGTGGGCTATGGACTTGAAAGGCCATACAAGAGGCCAGTGGGGTCTGACCTCACCAGGATGCAGCTGCTCTGGAAACCCACTGGCAAAGTCATTACCACTTCTGGACAGCTCTAAGTCTGCTCTGTATTATTTACAATGTCATTTTTGTTTAATAGCAGAATAATGTAAATAGAAAAAAAAAGTTCCCTCTTACTAGCCCAATATCCAGCAGAGACTGTGAGAAGCAGTAAAAATGCACCTGGACTTAAGCTTCAAAAAACTTTTCCTGGCTCCTCTTCTCTCCCAGTGTGTTGGGTACCTTCTATAGCAAGCATTCCAGGTGGCTCCCAGTGAGCCCCACCTCCTGGTTTTCACACCCTTGTGTAGTCCCCTCCTACTTTGTACCAGGATTGATCTCTGTGACCAACACACAATGGCAGAAGTGAAAATGGCAGATCTCATATACTGCTTATGAGATTAGGTTGTAAAAGACACTGCAGCTTCCTCTTGAGGGCTTTCTTAGATGTGCTCTCTCTTTTGCGTATCCCTGGGGAAAAGCCGTCTTGAGCAGACCTACAGAGAAGGTCACATGACAAGGAACTGTAGCCTCCTGCCAACAGACATGTCAGTGAGCTAGGAAGTAGATTTGTCATCTCTAGTCAATAGTCAAGTCTCTAAAGATTGCAGAAGGCCAGGTGCGGTGACTCACGCCTGTAATCCCAGCACTTTGGGAGGCTGAGGCCGAGGTGGGTGGATAGTTGAGCCCAGGAGTTCAAGACCAGTCTGGGCAACAAAGTGAGAGGGAGACCCCATCTCTTAAAAAAAAAAAAAAAGAGAGAGAGAGAGATTGCAGCCAACAGCTTGATTCCATGAAAGTTCCATGAAAGGCCTGAGCCAGAACTATCCAACTGAGTCATTGCCAGATTCCTGACTCTCAGAAATGATATGAGATAATAAATGTTTGTTGTTTTAAGCTGCAAAGTTTTGGGATAATTTGTTTTGCAGCAATAGATAACTCACACTGTGCCCTCCCTTTGTGCTTCAGGCATTCTGCCCCTCCCCTGATATGGCACATACACACTGTGTTGTATTTACCCATGTACTTATCTGTCTCCTCATCAGACTGCAAGCTCAAAGGAGATCATGTCTTATTGTCTTTG
Source organism: Macaca mulatta (assembly GCF_049350105.2). Classification (NCBI taxonomy): domain Eukaryota; kingdom Metazoa; phylum Chordata; class Mammalia; order Primates; family Cercopithecidae; genus Macaca; species Macaca mulatta. Next base: position 86,757,939 of record NC_133419.1, read on the forward strand.
TACCCTCATCATGGCACATGCCTGACCCATACCAGGTGGTCAAAAATATTTGCTGGATGAATAACTTGCATTTGTATAGAACGTTAGAACTGACAAAGCATTAGTGTATTCATACTCTTTTGTAGTCTTCAGGCAACCCTAGAAGTACTGAGATCCTATTTCCATTTAACAGATGAGGAAATTGAGGCTTGTCAACTCACTTGAATATCTCACAGCCAGTAATTCATAAAATCAGAACTCAAACTTAAGTCACTAAATTTCTAGTCTATGCCCCTTCCTGTATACCAAACTGTTCTTCATTTAGCTTGGTGAAGGTAGGGGTGGGAGAAAAACTAATCTGAGGAATGAGGTGCAGTCCAATCATGGATGGAGCTCTAAAGAAAGGGCAATGGAGAAGAAAATTATTCACTTTTGACTAGGCCAGGCCTCTACAGGCCTCCACACATATGTTCAATATCTTGTTTAATGTTCACAAAAACCCTAAAATGGATTGGTAACTTTTATTCCCCCTTCACAGATGAGAAAACCAAAGTATGGTTTCGCATCTGTTAAATAACAGAGCTAGAATTCAAGCAAATGTATTCAAACTTCTAGTCTAAGTATCTTTTGGTAAAACCCAAACTGCTTCTTCTTTTCACATTACTGGACAGCTGGATTTGGGCTCCAGATCTAATTCCTGATTCCAGTGGGAAAACACTTGCAAAATATCATGGAGTCTCAGACAATGAGCAGACTCTGTCTTATGTAAGGATTCTACCTGGGGCTATGTCCTACCTTCTCCTGTGCTGAGCTCCAGGCACTGTTTCTCCGGCCTAAGGTCAAAGGTTCACAGTATCTCTTTTATTAATGAAAAACAAAAAGTGCTGTTGTGCTTAGAGTCAGTTTCAGTTTACACATCTTTAAAAGAGGAAAATAATTGCCATGATGATTAAACAAGAAAAAAGGTGTATGTAAGACGGCTGGTACATAATAAGTATTCACAAGCATGTAAATACACTTCTCTGGGCTCTCTCCTATATGCCTATGGGACATTTTTCAGGACAAGAGCATACATCCTTTTGTGAGCCTCTGTTCTCCACATAAACTGAAGTGTTAGCAGCAACCATGGAAAATAGAATAAGAGGAAACTTCTGAGGGCTCTGTGCACAGTTTCCAGCCTGAAGGGAGCTCTGCGGTGGGATTTCTGCTTTATGTCAGTGGCACAGGGGCCTGGAAGACTTCTACACTTGGGGGGAGAGTATGCCAAGGAGCTGAGGAACATCTATCAAGAAGAAGCCCCAGCTGTTATGTGGGCCCTAGTGGAGAGCGGCTGGGGGTTGCCTGAGGCCATGCTGGGTTGGGTAAACTTGGTATGTTCACTTCCATCCGGGAGACCTTTCACCTTGAGGGCTCAATGATTAGAAAAACATCACAGAAGCCAATAATTTCTCATTCTCCAGGGAGCCAGGAAGCATTTTCTGGGCTAGATATCAGGACAAACCCATGAACTGTGAGAGGTCCTCTTTGCTGAGAGCTCCATCTGATCCCAGGAAATAGAGTGCTGGTTCCATGTGCTAGAAGACAAAACTTCCTGCCAGAAAGAGGATCTGCGTCTCATCTCCATGTGCGCCAGCGTTCAGATACGGCTGTCTGGGCTTTCATGGATGAGTCATGCAACGGCCAAGCCTCAGCTGCAAGTTGGGGTGAGCCTGACTCTCATAGTCCTAGTCAAAGCAGTTCAGAGCAATTAAACAACCAAACGAGAACCTACTAGGTGCAGGCCTCTGGGGAAGGAGGGGTATTGTGGAAAGGTCGTGGGTTTTGAAGTTTGAAAGAAAGGGGCTTCAATTTAAATATTAGCTTTTCCACCTACTAAGTATAACTTGGGAAAGATACTTAGCTTCTTTAGACCTCAGTTTCTTTATCTTTAAAGTAATGGCAACAGTAGTATTTAATTAATTAATTAGTTTTGAGATAGGGTCTTGCTCTGTTACCCAGGCTGGAGTGCAGTGGCATGATCACAGCTCACTGGAGCCTCCACCTCCCTGGCTCAAGCAATCCTCCCTCATCAGCCTCCTGAGCAGCTGGGGCTACAGGGGTATATCACCGTGTCAGGCTAATTAAACATTTTTTTTGTAGAGACTCGATTTCACTGTGTTGCCCAGGCTGATCTCGAACTCCTGGGGTCAAGCGATCCTCTCACTGTGGCCTCCCAAACTGCTGAGATTACAGGCATGAGCCACTGTGCCTGGCCAGTAAATAGCAGTAATAGTAATGGTAATGGTAATGTAGGCTTTGCAGGGCTGAGATAAGAATTAAGTGTTGTTACCAAATATAAAGGGGACAGAATAATGCCTACTATCTGATCAAGGCTCACAAAGCCCAATCTCAGTATTAGATTTTATATAGAGAGAAGTGAATAACAGTCACAGTTAGGGAGACAGTTCATGTAAAATTCAGTATAACTCAGTTGATTTTTTTCAACCAGCATATATTGTAGAACGTTCTGAGTGCTGGCAACTAATAATGGCCCCTGGCCTAGAGGAACTCAGAGTTTTGCAACTGAGATAGATGGATGAGTAAGCAAATTTCTATCAGGGTTATAAGGGATCTGACATAAACAAGAGAAAATGCTATGGGAGCAGAGTGGAGGAGGTGCTCACACTCACTGAAGGAGTTAGAAGAGGCCTTGTTGAGAAAGCAACTTCTAGGGCTTCACTGGCTGGGTCTTAAAAGATGAACAAAGAGGAGCTCACCAGGTGGAATGAGTGTAGAAAGTTGTTGTTATTGTTGTTGTTTTTTTTTTAGACGGAGTCTCGCTCTGTCACCTAGGCTGGAGTGCATTGGCGCAATCTCAGCTCATTGCAACCTCCACCTCCTGGGCTCAAGCGATTCTCCTGCTTCAGCCTCCCAAGTAGTTGGGACTCCAAGTGCCCACCACCATGCCTGGACAATTTTTGCATTTTTAATAGAGATGGGGTTTCACCATGTTGGCCAGGCTGGTCTCAAAAACTCCTGACCTCAAGTGATCTGCCTGCCTCAGCCTCCCAAAGTGCTGGGATTACAGGTGTGAACTACTGCACCGGGCCAAAAGTTGTTCTGATATCAGAGCCCATGTGTAGAAAAAACACAGAGGCATGAAAGAGCTTGGTTAGAGGAATGGGGCCATGGAGTAATGGATATAAGGAACTTGACAAAGGATGACCAGTCTCAAAGGATGACCTTGCTTGATTGCAAAGAAGATGGACTTTTCTCTGGAGGCAGCAAGGAGATTTTAAAGCAAATAACCAAGATGATTAATTTATTTTCAAGAAAAATAACTAGGTGGAGGATGGGTGTAAAGGGGAAAGACAGGAGGCCAGAGAGTGGAAACCTATGGAGATAAGAAGCTCATCTAGGTTACATAATCGGGAAGTTGAAGCGGGGTAGATCAGGAAGAGAAGCTAGACCTCTTGGCTCCTAGTTTGAGCCTTTTTGATTAGATTGCTCCCCTTCCACATCTATGAAACCTGCCTAGTAAGCAAACCCTGATCTAAAATTACAGTGCTTGTGTGAACAGGAACATAAAGCAACAAATTGCAAGTAAGTTTGAATTTGACTAAGGCACCTGTTTTTTTAATCCATGGTTTGTCACAGCTTTAAAATATATTCAGCATTTTTCTTGGCACTCACCCTCTAAGGTCTGTCTTCCCAAGGAGAATGCAAACTATTACTGATTTGGGTGGGTCATCCATCCATCCATTCAATCCGTCTGTCTATCTATCTGTTGGTCTACCCACAGACATGTATTGGCAGCTACTATGTACTTAGTCTTTGGTTAAGTCCTGGGAATATAGAGATGAAAGGCAATTTCTGCCCTCAGAGAGCTCGCAGCCTAGTGGGGAGGGAGACAGAAAACTAAATAGACACGGACAATCCAATGCGATGAGTGCTGATCCAAGGAGAAGGATGTGCTAATTGCTATGGGAGCTCGGAGCAGGGATACCCAACAGTCTGAGCCATGAGGAAAGGAGGGGATACTTGTGCCAAGCCTTGAAGGGCAAACAAGAGGGCACAGATGTATTCTAAGTAAGAGGAAGAGCATATGCTCTTTGGGGGTACAGTGCAGTGGTGGGAGTGATTATAATTTGGGAACTCAGCAATCTTCCTAGTCCTGAAGCCAAACACATGCTTTGCCTGTTTTAATTACATAAACCACATTAATTCACATCTTAATTTATGGCTTCCCTTTGGCATACAAGGCTGCAAACCAGTGCCACTTTCTCCAAATTACCAAATAGGTAACTGCTTGGCATTTTCTGACCATCTTCTTTTAGTGCCTTTTTACTCCCCCATTTCTGGCTCCAGTGCCTTAAGTTGGTCCTCCAGCAACTGAGAGCCCACTTTAGCCCCAGCTGGGCAGTGGCCCAGGTTTCCAGTCTTTGTCTGTTCTTACTCACTTTCCTATCAAGTCTTAGCTTGTGGGTCAAATTCTGCCCAGCTTACTCTGTGAAACTGGCAGGCTATTGTTCATTCTACTTTCTTAATAACCGCTAGCCAACTTAAAACATTCACCCTGTCAGAGATATCCACACTCAACATTGTCTTTGCTCATGTGCTTGTCCCCTGTGAGGACCATGTTTCCCCTATGCACCCTTTCTCCTTGTGATTTTCTATGAGACCCCTTCTCTGGGTCACCTCCTATACTGGCAGCCCCATAGTACAGCCCTATCATGATAATCATCAAAGACAGAATTTTAACTATCTGCCTATTTCAGTCTTCCCCCCAGAAAAAAACTTCTATGTCCTACTCCTTTTTCTCTTCCTAGTTCCTGCACATAGTGGCACTACTAAACATTTGAAGAATGAAGGAATTAGTAAAGGAATGGACAGAAGTTTGTGGAATAAACTCCTGCCAATGGAACACTACTCTAGAAATAGGAACACCAAACATAAGAAGCAGGTTGGACCTAGGCGATATAACCATTCAGGACATAGACACGGGCAAAGATTTCATGACAAAGATGCGAAAAGCAATTGCAACAAAAGCAAAAATTGACAAATGGGATCTAATTAAACTAAAGAGCTACTGCACAGAAAAAGAAGCTATCAACAAACAGACCACTTATAGAAGGGGAGAAAAGTATTGCAAACTGTGCATTTGACAAAGGTCTAATATCCAGCATCTATAAGTAACTTAAACAAATTTACAAGAAGAAAAAAAAAACCATTAAAAAAGTGGGCAAAGGACATGAACAGACACTTATCAAAAGAAGACATACATGCAGCCAACAGTCATATGAATAAAAGCTCAACATCACTGATCATTAGAGAAATGCAAATCAAACCACAATAAGATACCATCTCACATCAGTCAGAATGGCTGTTATTAAAAAGTCAAAAAATAACAGATATTGGCAGCGTTGTGGAGAAAAAGGAACACTTATACATTGTTAGTAGGAGTGTAAATTAGTTCAACGACTGTGGAAGACAGTGTGGCGATTCCTCCAAGTCCTAAAGACAGAAATACCATTTGATCCAGCAATTCCATTACTGGCTATATACCCAAAGGAATATAAATTGTCCTCTTATAAAGACGCATGCATGCATATGTTAATTACAACATTATTCACAATAGCAAAGATGTGGAATCAACCTACATGCTCATCAATGATAGATTGGATAAAGAAAATATGGTACATATATACCATGGAATACTATGCAGCCATGAAAAAGAGTGAGATCATGTCCTTTGCAGTGACATGGATGGAACTGGAGGCCATTGTCCTTAGCAAACTAATGCAGGAACAGAAAGCCAAATATGGCATGTTCCCACTTGTAAGTGGGAGCTAAATGATGAGAACACATGGATACATATAGGAAACAACACACCCTGGGGCCTATTAGAGGGTGGAGGGTGGGAGGAGGGAAAGGATCAGGAAAAATAACTAATGGGTACTAGGTTTAATACCTGGGTGACAATCTGTACAACAAACCCCCATGACATAAGTTTACATATAACAAACCTGCACGTGTACCCCAAACTGAAAAGTTCTTTTTCAAAAAGGAAGAAGGTTGGAGAATCTACTTTTGAGACTTCTGGCACCCCTCTATGCCATAGGCTTGTACCTACTTGTGTCTTAGGTTAGTTATAAGAAAAGACATGCAGCTTGAGAGGAGGGAGAAGACAGCATCTTATACCTTAATTTATTTAAGCTCTGTTTGGCCTAATTTCTCCAGGCCCATTTCTGTGGACCTGTGCTACTTTGTGTGGCTCTTATTCATGAACTAGGTACTATTAATGACACACCAGGAGTTGATATTCTACTTGACCTGAATTATGCTTTAACTTTAATGCTGTGAAATTCACTGAAGAGAAGAATTAAATTGAAGTTATTACTCAGTTTAAAAAAAAAGACCAGTCCCTGATTTATTATTAGAAAAATCCTGGCCTTTGTTCTAATTTTATTTTATTTTTATGTTAAGATCCCAAAATAAACTGGGCATACTAGCAAATGCCTATAATCCCAGCCGCTTGAGAAGCTGAGGCAGGAGAATTGCTTGAGTCTAGGAGTTTGAGACAAACCTGGGCAAACCAGTGAGACCCCCATCTCCAAAATATATATATATATATACACACCCCAAAAAGTCTGACTAGCCACACAGAGCATATGCTGAGAGTCCTCAGTCGAAGCCAAATATAGGAAAAGCCCAACAGTGTATAGAAAACAAACAAATGAATCACAGTGTTGGGTAAACTGCTATTTGGCATAAATCCATGAACATAGGCCAAAAAAGTATCTCTGCAAAGATGTAAGACATAGCTGTAGAAAATATCTCAGAAATAGATCTGAATTTGACCTGAAAACTTGACTACAATGGAACTTTGAACAAATACATAATATTTTCCACTAATACATGTTTGTCCACCAATTTGTCCATGGATCACGGGTGAGGCTGCTCTCTGCAGTGTGAACTGCTCCATGGTGGCTTTGGCTGTTGTGCATGGCCAGCCGGAGCCAGACTAACCCACGGTCATGGGAAGCAAAGATAATACAATTGGGTAGTTTGGAGCAGTGGAATGGGCCCTGCGCTGGGAGTCGGGAGCCATGGGCCAGAGTCCAGGCTCTACTGTTAAATAACTGTACACCACATGTAACATTCTTTAAAAATGTCTGTCCTTACCACATGTACTAATATGAAACTGTCTATAGACTGTTTAATCTAATGTCCTATTTGAAATTCAATTAGAGTAAGTCTGTTTAATTCATGGAATCACTAATTTCATGTAAAGGCACCTTGTGGATATGAAAAGGGGGAAAAGAGTTGGCCTTAAGTTTTCTAAAATCTGTCAAATAATTAATTTTGTGTGTTGACTATATTCTAGGCATAAAAGGAGCTTCAAAAAAATAAGCAGGCTTGGCCGGGCATGGTGGCTCACACCTGTAATCCCAACATGATGGGAGGCTGAGGTGGGTAGATCACTTGAGGTCAGGAGTTCAAGAACAGCCTGACCAACATGGTAAAACCCCATCTGTACTAAACACACACAAAAAATTAGCTGGATGTGGTGGTTCATGCCTGTAATCCTAGCTACTTGGTAGCCTGAGGCAGAAGAATTGCTTGAACCCAGGAGGCGGAGGTTGCAGTGAGCTGAGATCGTGCCATTGCACTCCAGCCTGGGCAACAGGAGCGAAACTTCATCTCAAAAAAAAAAAAAAAAAGAAAGAAAAAGAACAGGCACATGTCCTCCTACCCTCAAAGTGTACAGTCTAAGAGGGAACATAAGACAGATATGTTATTATTTTTATTTTTATTTTACTTTTTGAGACAGGGTCTTACTCTGTCACCAGGCTGGAGTGCAATGGTACAATCTTGGCTCACTACAACCTCCACATTCTGGGCTCAAAAGATCCTCCCGCCTCAGCCTCCCAAGCAGCTGGGACTACAGGCATGTGCTACCATGCTTGGCTAATTTTTGTATTTTGTGTAGAAGTAGGATTTTCCCATGTTGGCCAGGCTGGTCTCAGACTTTAGGACTCAAGAAATCTTCCTGCCTCGGCCTCCCAAAGTGCTGGGATTACATGTGTGAGCCACTGTGCCTGGCCCAGAGATGTTATATCTGTAAAATGAGGTAGAGGAGAGGAGTAATAATGACAGCTAGCATTTATTAAACAGTCAGTATAGACAAGGCACTATTCTAAATGCTTTATATTGGGCTGGGCATGGTGGCTTACGCCTGTAATCCTAGCACTTTGGGAGGTCAAGGTGGGTGGATCACTTGAGGTCAGAGTTCGAGAGACCAGCCTGGCCAACATGGTGAAACCCTGTCTCTACTAAAAATACAAAAATTAGCAGGACATGTTGGCATGCGCCTGTAATCCCAGCTACTCAGGAGGCTGAGGCACAAGAGTCATTTGAACTCGGGAGGCAGAGGTTGCAGTGAGCCAAGATCGTACCATTGCACTCCAGCCTGGGTGACAGAGCGAGACTCTGTCTCAAAAATAAATAAATAAATACTTTATATTTATGGCCTCATTTAAACCTAACAGAAACCTTAAGAGGTAGGAACTACCATCAACTCCATTTTTACAGGTGAGGAAACTGAGGCATGGAGAGTTTTTGTTTGTTTGTTTTAACTTTCCCAATATTGCCTAGCTAAATAACCCTGGAGATTCGAAGCCAGGTGGTGTGACTGAAGGTCCTATGTGCCTAACCTCTGTGCCACTTGGTCTACCAGGTACCACCTGAGAGGTACATACAAAAAGTATCCTGGGAGCTCCACTGAGGGAGACATTCACTCCCAAAGAGAAAGATTACCTCTACTTTGCACACTAAGCTTTGATGAATGGGAGGATTTGGACATATAAATGTTGGTGGTGAGATTAGAGAAAGAATTCAGACAAAGGGAGAGAAGTGCTTCCAGGTGAAGAGCAGCATTAGTAAAACATGGATGCAGTAAACACACAGGATCTAAGAAAATAGCCAAGATCAGTCTGGTTATAACAGAATGCGTGAAAGCAAAATCATGGGAATGAGGGTTGGGAGAGTAAGCTGGAGCCGGACATGAAAGGTGGGCTTAGGCCAGGTGCAGTGGCTCATGCCTGTAATCCCAGCATTTTGGGAGGCCGAAGAGGGCAGATCACAAGGTCAGGAGTTGAAGACCAGCCCTGTTTATTTTGCAGAGACAGCAAATGAAATTAAAATGGTCAAATAGATTTACTCAAAGTCACCTGGCAAATAAAATCAAAGTCATCAAGAAAAATCACTCTTGACCATGGAATTTTTGAAAAGTAAAACAAAAGCTTTCGTTGCACGTTTATAAAATCTACACGTACAGTAGACATATCAAATGTTCTTCTGTCCCAACATTCATTCATGAGTCTTTGACATTTGGTTAAAACACAATATCCAAACAGGAGGTTTTTACAGTGGTGAACACAAAAATTTTTCATACTTGGAAAAGTGATTATTTATATGCCATGCTACAAAATAAGTCAGTAGAGATGTTAACATTAACAATAGCTGACCCTGATTGCCCACTTGCTCTGTGACAAGTGTGGTTCTGAGCACTTAAAATGCATTTTTTCTTATCATTAAGAAAATAATCCTTGCAGAGGTACTACTGTTATCCCCTTTTTATGGTAGAGGAATCTTAAAAGACATTTAGTAACTTACTCAGGGTTATACAGCTTGTGAGCCCCCATCTGGGACTCAAACCTAGGACTGCCTGATACCAGATTTTATGGTTTGCTTTATAGTTTTGGGGTTCTTTTTTTTTTTTTTTTTTTCCCAGTCTGTGGCCCAGACTGGAGTGCAGTGGCACAATCTCAGCTCATTGCAACCTCCACCTCCTTGGTTCAAATTATTCTCCCACCTCAGCCTTCTCCCGAGTAGCTGGGACTACAGGCACGTGCCATCATGCCTGGCTAATTTTTCTATTTTTAGTAGAGACAAGGTTTCACCATGTTGGCCAGGCTGGTCTCAAACTCCTGGCCTCAAGTAATCCACCCACCTCAGCCTCCCAAATTGTTGGGATTAACAGGCGTGAGCCACCGCGTCTTGAGCCACCGTGTGTGGCTGAATTTTGTGTAATTAAGTATTACAATACATGATCTCCATAGCAAGTAGAGGATGCCGCTTACCTTCTTATCAGAAAACTTTAGCCAGAGTAGCTGTAGAAACTAACAAGTTAAATCTTTAAGAATTTCTGCCCTTAATTGAAAGTCTCTAGGTAAACAACTTTTAATAAGATTCCTTAACTGCCTCTCGTGACCAACCATCTTTGCTGGGAAACAGATGCCCTTGGTTTATTGCACAGTCAGGATTTCAGTGAGGGTTTGCAGGCTGCAGCCTGCCCAGTGGCCATGAAATAGCTGCCCTGCCATGAGTGAAGCCTGCCTGGTTAGCCTGGGGCCCTAGGCAGGAATCTGGAGTCTTGAAAAGCTATGCTTGGTCTGGCCTGGGGCCCAGCCTCCTGCTCTACTTGGCCCTTCCACTGACCACCAAGTCCCATTAACTGCATTTAAGAAATGGTGTTTGGTGGGTTCTCACTTATATGTAGAAGTGTAAAAGGTTGATTTCATGGAAGCAGAGAGTAGAATAATGGTTACTAGAGGTGGGGAAGGGTAGAGCAGAGGGGGAATAGCCAAAGGTTGGTTAACAAATACAACAGTGCAGCTAAAAAAGAGGAAGTTCTAGTGTTCTACAGCACTGTAGCATGACTATAATTAACAACAATTGATTGTGTATTTTCAGATAGCCAGAAAAGTGAATTTTGAATGTTCCCAACATGAAGAAATGAGAAACGTCTGAGGTGATGGCTATGCTAACTATCCTGACCTGATCATTACACATTGTATACATGTATCAAAATATCACCCTGTACTTCATAAACACGTACAATTATTATATGTCAATTAAGAATAATAAAATAAAAAGAAGAAATGGCTTTTGACTCTGCTTGCTCTCTGTCCTTACTGCCACTGCCCTTCTTTAGACCTCCATCAGTCATCTCTTGCCAGGACTACTCTAAAAGCCCTGTAAGTCCTCGGGCATCTAATTTGACGCTTTCTAATCCTCTCCTCTGCTGCTAGTGTGCTTTCTTTAAAACTGATCATGTTAATTCTCTTCTCTGAAATCTTTGATGGACTGTTGCCTACAAACTACAAACCACACGCCTAAGCATAGCCTCTGATACCCTTAACAATTTGGCCATTACTTACCTTCTAGGACTCAATAAATATTCGATGAAAAAGTGAATGCTCTCCTGCTAGAAATCCTGTTAACAATGTTCCCTACACTTCTTATTTAACAGTCAAGTTTAGTGAGTGTCCACAATGCATTAAATTTTAACAATGACTATTTTATCATAGGATAATAGAAACAGTTGGAACATAAGGTTGAGTCCTGCATTTGAATGCAGATATGGCTTTTTCTCTTTATACAAATCTGAGCAAGTTAATTCCCGCTTGTGGGCCTCAGTTTCTCCATTTGTGTAAAAGAGGGTAAACATAAAAGATCTCTAAGGCCCTACAACCCATGTCTATACTAGTCCCCTGACACTACCACCCCTTTGAAGGAAGGAACCAGGAAGGTTAGTTCCTAGCCTGCCAAAGATGTGTGCCCACAGCTAATTCCTATACTCAGTAGCTTGAAGGCATGCTTACTTTATCACCTTTAATGCTTCAGCACTGTCTCTTGTAATCTCCTAACTGGGCCCTCACTGAGTCACAGTACTGGGGTTTTAATCTTCTATATAATAGCATCTGAAGCTGAGACAATGGAGCTCTCAGAGCCTTTAGCTATGATCTCATCTTCTGATCAAGATTTTCTTGGCTTGTGATTGCTCAGCCATGATGGGGTGGAGAAAAGCCCCTACTCTAGGAAGTGCTAGTGCTGACTTAGCATGCTGCAGGTCTGGAATTGGAGCAGAAACTTGTGTGGACCTGCAGAGACCTTGCAGGCTTAAGGAGGAAAGAAAGGAAAGGGCCAGGCAAACCTCAGAGAAACAATCCTGAAGACAGAGATTTCAAGACATGCAAAACAGCAGGGTTTCTGTGAAGGAGAACTTCTTTACTGAGAACCTTCCATATAGTGGACACTTTAACCTGGGCTACAAATATGCAAGGCAGGTGTTATTATCCCATTTCACACATGGGGAATCCACAATTCAGAGATTAGCTGGGTGCGGTGGCTGATGCCTGTAATCCCAGCACTTTGGGAGGCCAAGGCGGGTGGATCACCTGAGGTCAGGAGTTCAAGACCAGCCTGGCCAACATGGTGAAACCCTGTCTCTACTAAGAATACAAAAATTAGCTGGGCATGGTGGCATGCATTTGTAGTCCAGCTACTTGGGAGGCTGAGGCAGGAGAATCGCTTGAACCAGGGAGGCGAAGGATGCAGTGAGCTGAGATCACACCACTGCACTCCAGCCTGGGTGACAGAGTCTTGCTCTGTCACACACACACACACACACACACACACACACACACACACACACACACTTCAGAGATTAACTTTTTCAGAACCATATGACTAGTAAGTAGCTGTGGGGTCCAAATGTAGGTCTCCAAAGGCCTGTGCTCTTTTCTTTCACACACCCTGAGAGGTATCTGAGAGGGACTTAGGAAGTCTTGAGAGTAAAACTAGATGCTCAGGGAATGCCCATTGGATGGTAATTTCAAGCAAATGGACAAAATAATAATGGGATAATATTGAGTCCTAAATCACCAGCAGTAACTCTGAGAAGGGTAGAATTACAAACTCCATGCTAAATAGCTTTAGGTCATAAATGAATGTTGTCCTTTGGAGGATACAAAATGAAGTGGTTTATTCCTTGAACACCAATGTGACTAATAAGCCAGGCGTGGCATCCGTCATCTTGTCCGCACAGCTGTCTGGGTAGGCTAATCTCTGGCTTGAGGCCCTGGCTCCTGTCTGCCCAGTGGCATGCTGCACTCTGGTCTCCTGGCTTGACAGTGAGCTTGACATTTCTGCTGAGTCTGACTCACTTGCTCCCAGCCTCAACTGTTCTGTGCCAATGCAGACTTCTTTTATAGTTGGCCTACTTAGAAACACAGGATGTTAGTGTTGGAAGAGAGATCCTTTAGAAGTCACCTAGTGCAATCCCCTCACATTACAAATGAGAAAACAGGCCCCAGATGAGGCTTGGTGATGACGTGCCTAAATTCGGGTGAGTTTAGATATAAGGCATGATGAGACCTCAGCCACATGGCCCATAGGGAGGAAGCTGGGAATGAGCAGGACTGGAGCTGGCAATGCTGCCTCAGCTGCAGGACTCCTAGGGCTGGGGTGGAGCACAAGGAGTGGATCCAGCCCCTTGGAAGAATGAGCTGGGTTAGGGAAGCAAAGCGTCAGGAACCCAGCCAAGCAGTGTAGAGTTCAGGGTAGCACTTTTGAAATATGTGGCTAGGGAGGAGAATGAGGCTGAAGGTCAGTTGTGAAGACTGGGCCAACATGCCCAGGAAGGTGAAGTTGGTGTGAAGAAAAGTCACAACTTGAGGCTATCAGGTTGTGCAGAGTTCACCCTAGATGTGATAAAGTCCAGAGTGGTAGCAGCACACTCCACCCCCATGCTGAGTTGTGGCTGGTGCACTTCTTGCCCTCATTTTTTTTTTTTTTTTTTTTTTGAGATGGAGTCTAGCTCTGTCACCCAGACTGGAGTGCAGTGGCATGATCTTGGCTCACCGCAACCTCCACCTCCTGGGTTCAAGTGATTCTCCTGCCTCAGCCTCCCAAGTAGTTAGGACTGTAGATGTATGCCACCACACCCGGCCAATTTTTGTATTTTTGGTACAGACAGGATTTCACCATGTTGGCCAGGCTGGTCTCGAACTCTTGACCTCAAGTGATATGCCTGGCTTGGTCTCCCAAAGTGCTGGGATTACAGGCGTGTGTCACTGTGCCCAGCCACTTATTGCCCTCTTTAGGAAGGTTCCGAGCTGGTGACTCCATATAATAGCCAGAGAGCTGGGGAAGACAGCACTAAAGAACACCATCTATTCTGCCTCCCAAATGTCTCTAAGGTGTCCTTTACCTCCGTTTCTACTGTCACCACCCTGAGCCTTGGTTGTCACCCACCTGAATTATTGCAACAGCAGTTTAGTTAACCACTTATCCTCTGCCTGTACTATTTCTAATGCACTCTTCTCATTGCCACCCAAGTGATGTTTCTATGACATGTGAAGATGTCACTTGCTTTCTATAAATGTTGGATGGCTTGCCAATGCCTAGCAGCCTTTCTCTCCTGGGCTTCTATGTGAGAACCAAGCCCTCCAGAAAATTATTTGAGTGACTATTTCAGGTCTTTCTAGGATGGTACATAGTTAATATCATTCTAGGTGTACAGGGGAGAGAAATTTATTTGTACAATAGATGTCTTAAGTCATCGGGGCTTAATTTTTCTGGTGGAATCCTGGTTGAGAAGAGCCGGATAGTACAAAGCCCAGATATATGAGTCTGGCACATTAGATCTACGTGACTTCAGCCCAGTGCTCCTTCCAGCCTCATCTCCTATTCTCCTCACTGTGCATTCTATGCTCCGGTCATACCGAACTCTTGCCATTCCTTCATCTAGCTATTCTGTTCATCTGTTAATGTTCCTGCTTCAACCTGGTCTCCTTCTTGGACTTTAAAAATCTTAGTTATTCATCCTTCAAGACCAGGCTTAGATGTCACCTCCTGTCTGAAGTGGTGCTTTCTACAGCCTTCAAAGGCACATCAAATTGTTCCTTCCCCAATGTGCCAGTATTATTTTTGTGTGTGTGTGTGCCATTCCATTATTCATAATTGGAGGTTTACAAATCTGTGTAACTTACAAAATTTTGAGTTTCTGCACAGCGGGGAACATCCGCTCCACCTCCTGACCTGAATAGATGTTTGTTTAACTGAATGGCCTGAAGCCCACTGGATAATCAATGATAATACTAATTCTGGAACACATGACTTAACTCTTATTCCATCATTATTTGGGTTTCTATACATGACTACAACTAGATCGAACATTAAGTATGTCACTGTCAGATATGCAGCTGTGCATGGTGATACTGTGGGCTGGGAGAAGACTTTCTGAATAATTACTGACACAATGAGGGAGTAAGACCCGGCAGGTCTAAGTGGAAATGGGAAATGGAGCCAGAAAGATGTTAGATGAGGTATAGGGGTAGACTTCATCAAGAGGTATGCAGAGGACCAATTTCATAATTTCTACAGGAAATAAGAAAAGGAAAAAAAAATAGTAGTGGGGTTAAGTGAAGGACATATGTCAGGAACTAATGTCTGAAATGACTCATCAAAGCTGAAATCTGATAAAGGGAATTTACATTTGCGTAGTGTAGAATATTGTCACATAGATGATCTCATTTAATTCTCAGAACAACCCTGAGGTGGAGGGTGGGGTGTGTGGAGGGTGGGTAGGGAGTGTTGCGCTGTTGTTACAGTCCTCTCTTTACAGAGGAGATGACCAAAGCTCAGAGAGCAGAAATTACATGCCAAACATCCACCGTCCCTAAGTGATGCAACTCGAACCAGAGACAAGTCAGCCTGTCTCCTGGTCCAAAGCCACATTCACCTTTTTTTTTTCAGAATGGAGAGGCAGCTCCTCTGATCTAAAAGCTGAAAGCCTTCATGAAATCAAATAGAATGGCTAGGCACAGTGGCTCATGCCTGTAATCCCAGCACTTTGGGAGGCCAAGGCAGGTGGATCACCTGAGGTCAGGAGTTCAAGACCAGCCTGGCCAACCATGGCCAACATGGTGAAACCCCATCTCTACTAAAAATACAAAAATTAGCCGGGCATGGTGGCAGGCACCTGTAATCCCAGCTACTTAGAAGGCTGAGGCAGGAGAATCGCTTGAACACGGGAAGCACAGGTTGCAGTGAGCCAAGATCGTACCTCTGCACTCCAGCCTGGGTGACAGAGGGAGACTCCATCTCAAAAAAACAAACAACAACAACAACAACAACAAAATCAAATAGACTGACATGTAGAGGTTTTTCTAAGCAATGACTCAGGGATTCTCTGTAAACTCAAATTTTTCTAGGCTGCTTTAAAATGAGGATAGAACACCATTTAGTCAGCTGACTTTCAGGGAATCAGCTGATACAGAGTAATTCTCCACTTGAACTGGGAGAAATCTGACTTGACTAGAGAATCTGGGTCAGAAAAGAAGAGCAGAGACCAGTTTATTTTTTACCTGCCTGTGGCTCTAGGGGTACACAGGACAACCAAAGATGATGCCGTACTTTTTGGTCAACTCTAGACACAGAGAGAGAAAGTCTCAGGGTTATGGAGTGAAAGAGTTGGGAAGACAAGAGGTCTCTTGACTGGCCCTCTGCTTCTCAGATCTACCCACAAACCTTGGAACCTGTGAGACTTAGACTGTAAGTACCACTGACCAGGCTCTACAGAGGATTCTTTCTGTTGTATTTAAACAGAATACATTTCCTGTCTCCCTGACAAAATGGTCAAACCCTCAGGGGCACAGAGTTGGTTTAAATAACTTTCTACCCCACTATATAGCACTATGGTTATAAAAACACAAGTCTCAGGAAATGGCTTTTGATTACAATTAAGATTTCAAGTTTGTTAAAAACTTCTTTTTGTTTCTCTGTCAAACTCTTCCATTCACAAAAAAGACAGATTTTGATGCATCTTAAAGAAAGCATGCTTACATTTGTCTTTTACTGCTGGATTTCTACTCTTGACCTCATAGGGCCCAGTGATCATGCCCTAATAGCATACTCTCGATTCGTGCTTACAAAAGTGTTTCTCTGTCAAACTCTTCTATTCACTGAAAGAAAACAGCTTATGATGAATCTGTAAGAAAGTACTCTTACATTTGCCTTTTGCAGGTGCATATGTAAACCAGTGGTATATGACCAATAAAGACACATGCTCTAATAAAAAAATCTTTTATACATTTTCACATGATGAGATTCCTTGATTTCTCATCCCTCTCCCTCAAAAGTTAACCGGATAGTTTTTTTTTTTTTTTAATCCTCATTCATTTATTCAATGCTAATATTTTTGAGTTCCCAATATGTGCTGGGTGATACGATGTGGTAGGCTATGCTAGGTGCTAGGAGATTCCTCATACTTTCATGGAGATTAAAGGTTAGGGCAGCGCAGTGGCTCACACCTGTAATCTCAGCACTTTAGGAGGCCGAGACAGGCAGATCACCTGAGGTCAGGAGTTCGAGACCAGCCTGGCTAACATGATGAAATCCCATCTCTACTAAAAATACAAAAATTAACTGGGCATGGTGGTGCGTGCCTATAGTCCCAGCTACTCGGGAGGCTGAGGCAGGAGAATCACTTGAACCTGGGAGGCAGAGGTTGCAATGAGCCGAGATTGTGCCACTTCACTGCAGCCTGGGTGACAGAGCAAGACTCCATCTCAAAAAAAAAAGAAGAAAGATGAAAAAGATTAGGGCAACATAGGCTGGTGTGGTTGAAAGAGACTAAGAGACTAAAGACACTGTTCAATTCAAATACCTCATTTTAGCAGTGAGAAAATGAAGGCCCAGAGAAAGGGCCTTACTAGATCACACAACCAATCCATGGCAAAACCAGATAAAGAAAATAGTTCTACTTTTCAATTAAGATCCTGATCTGGTTGGGCATGATGGCTCATGCCTATAATCCCAGCACTTTGGGAGGCCAAGAGCAGTGGATAACCTGAGGTCAGGATTTCGAGGCCAGCCTGACCAACATGGAGAAACCCTATCTCTACTAAAAATACAAAAATTAACCAGGTGTGGTGGCGCACGAGCCAAGATTGCACCATTGCACTCCAGCCTGGGCAACAAGAGTGAAACTCCGTCTCAAAAAAAAAAAAAAATCCTGATCTGAAGTTATTCAGGAGGCCAAGGAAGTCATTCTCTTCTTTCCCTTCTGTCCCAACTCAGTAAATCTTGGCTTCTTGATTATTGGAGAAAGTAAACATTTTTCTATGCTGTCTTTTCTGGGACTAAGCATGGTCTGTAAGTAATAAACAAGAGTTTCTTCATTCTCTGGAACTCTATCCTCTATATCCTTTGTAAACCCCACTCTCTAAAAGGCTCTCAGTTTTATGACTGGAGCCCCAGAACCAGGGGAAACATGCTGCCTGGGTTTTGCTTTTTCAGTGGAAGCAGATTATATCAACTTCTGTCAGAAAACATCATGAACTTCTGTTTCACTGTTGTTTAAAATAAATATTTCTGTAAGAAATGCTGACAAAATTTGTATTAGTCAGGGTTCTCCAGAAAAATGGAACCAACAGGATGCATGTATGTAAGTTGTGTGTGTGTGTATGTGTGCGTAAAAAGAGCGCTAAAGAGATGTTAAAGAATTGACTCATGCAATTATAAAGGATGTTTTAGTCTGTTGTCTGTTGCTTCAAAAGAATATTTGATCCAGTGTATATTCTGTACTTTAAAAAAAAAAGAAAAAAAAAGAAAACCTGAGACTGGGTAATTTATAAAGAAAAGAGCTTTATTTGGCTCACACTTCTGCAGGATGAGAAATTCAAAGGCATGGCCCTGGCTTCTGGCGAGGGCTTTCATGCGGCATCACAACATGGTGGAGAAGGTCAAGCCGGAAGCAGACACATGCAAAGAGGGGAAGCCAGGGGAGCATCCTGGCTTTATAACAACCCACTTTCGCAGGAATTAATCATTCCTATGAGAACCAGTTCAGTTTCTTGAGAGCGAGAACGGACTAACTTGAGAACACCACGAAGCCATTCATGAGGCCTGTCCCCATAACCCAAATACCTTCCACTAGTCCCCACCTCCCAACACCAGCACACTGAGGATCAAATTTCAATATGAGCTTTGGTGGAGACAAACAACCATATCCAAACCATAGCAGATGGCAAGTCCAAAATCTGCAGGGCAGACTAGCAGGCTGGAGAACATAGAAAGAGTCAATGTTGCAGTTCAAGGCCGAAGGCCATCTGCTGAAAGAATTTCCTCTTGCTCAGAGGAGGTCAGTCTTTTGTTCTAGTTAGGCCTTCAACTGATGGGATAAGGCACACCCACATTATGAAGGGCAATCTGGTTTCCTCAAAGTCCACTAAATTAAATGTTAATTTCATCTAAAACACCTTCACAGAAACATCCAGAATAATGTTTGACCAGTATCTGGACATTGCAGCTCAGCCAGGTTGACACAAAATTAACCATCACAAGACCATAAGGTGAAAGTTTTACAACCCAAGAGTCCTATTAGAATTATGGATGAGTGCCAGTTACTGGGGGAGTCACTGCACATAAAGGTCTTCATAATACTAGACCTCACAAAACCAGGGATCTACATCAGAGGAGAGAGAAGGAAACCTGGCAAAGATGGAAAAATCATCAGGTAGACAGAAAGGTTATGACTGGAAAAGAATATTTTGGCAAACAGAGATTCCCTAGCCCTAATCCCTTTACTTCTGTTTTGTTTGTTTGTTTTTATTTTGTTTTGTTTTTTTTAAGACAGAGTCTCCCTCCATTGCCCAGGCTGGAGTGCAATGGCATGATCTCAGCTCACTGCAACCTCTGCCTCCCAGGTTCAAGGGATTCTCATGCCTCACCCTCTAGAGTTGCTGGGATTATAGGCGCCCGCCACCATGCCTGGCTAATTTTTATATTTTTAGTAGAGACATGGTTTCACCATGTTGAGCAGGCTGGTCTCAAACTCCTGGCCTCAGGTGATCCGCCTGCCTCGACCTCTCAACATGCTGGGATTATAGGCGTGAGCCACCGCACCAGGTCCTTCTGTTTTGTTTTATAAATTAAACCAAAGGCCAGATAGGGGAGACACTGCCTTGTTTTACCTTCAGATATACTTGGTGGACTGGAGTTCCAACAACCAGACCTTTGGGGCTGGGGTAAGTTTTTCCTCCTAACTCCTCTGTGTGGGGAACTGAGACATTTGGCTTCCTGTTAGGAAGTTAAAGCTTGTGGCTGTAGAAGAAGGCCTGACTTGGTGAAGCTGCAGAAGTCTTAGAGCTCTGAACATAGGGCTTTGGACATGGAGATTCTTACATACGTTCAACAAGTATCCTTTGTGCCAGGCTCTGTTCTACATGCTGGCAACATAGCCTTGAACAAAAGTCACAGAAATCCCTGCTTTCTTGGAGTTTTCATGCCACCAGGGGAGACAGACAATAGACAATATGAGTACGTGAAATACGACATACAATATGCTAATTACAAGTGGTAAAGAGAAAAATAAAGCAGGGAAGGGGACTAGCAAATGCTGGGGAACAGATGTTGTGATTTCAGATAAGGTGGCTAAGGAAGGCCTTGACAAGGAAGTAACATTTGAGTAAAGACCAGAAGCACAAGAGAAGGTAAACAGTGTAGACATCCGGAGCAAAAGCATTCTAAGCAGAAAAATAACTGTAAAGGCCGTTGTTGTAGGTTGAATTATTTCCCGTCGCCAAAAGATATGTTGAAGTCCTAAGCCCTGGTACCTGTGAAATGTGACCTTATTTGAAGACAGGATCTTTGCAGATCAAGTTAAAATGAGGTCACTAGGGTGGGCCCTAATCCAATATGGCTGGTGTTTTATGAGAGGACACAGAGACAGAGAGACACAGGGAAAGTGCTGTGAGATGACAAAAGAGAGATTTAAGTGATATAACTGCAAGCCAAGGAATGCCTAGAGTTGACAGCCACAGCCAGAATCTCAGAAGAGGCAGGCAAGAGTTCTCTCCTACAGGTTTTAGTGGGAGCATGGCCCTGGTTAACACCTTGATTTTGGACTTCTCACCTCCGGAACTGTGAGACAATAAATTTCTGTTGTTTTGAGCCACCCAGTTTGTGGTACTTTGCAACGGCAGCCCTAGAAAACTAATCCAGCCATGAAACGGGAATGTGCCTGGTATGTTGAAGGAAGATGGAGGCCAATGTCACATGGGAGGGAGTCATAGGAGATTAGATCAGAGAAGTTACACAACAGATGGCGAGATCATGTGGCACCTTATGGTCAGAGATGTGACATGATCTGACTTACCCTTTAACAGGCCCACATACAGTTATAACTGTGTGTTACATTCATGGCTGAAGGGAGATGTATAGAAGAACCCAGACTATATTACGTACACTAGATAATCATAAGAGGTAGGTACCAAATTGCGTAAATACTAAAATCACTGTGCTTATAATTAAATCTTTCATTTGCTCTTTAGGTATATTTTAATCTGTAATGTTAATGTGTAACTAATTTTTAAAAGATGAAATTAAAATTTTTATTTTCAAAAACAGACTATTAGGTGGCAAAGCATGAATTTGCTGACCTCAGGTGAACACATTAGTGACTATCTGGTTTGCTCTGACCATAGTCATGGCATACCCCTCACCTGGTGTCATAGACAAGGAGACCTATAGGCTAGATTCCCCTTCTAGGAAGGACTAGGTTTGTCTCAGCTGCAGAGAACAGGCTATCTTGTATCTGGTTCTAAGACAGAGAAACAACTAAGTTAGCTTAAGAGACAGGAAATGTATTTATGAAGGATTAAATATATCTCACAGAACCCAACCTCATGAAGGACTGGAAATGGAAGAAGATGGTCTCCCTGTTTCTGTGTCTCTCATCATCATCATCATCATCATCATATTCTGTCTCATGGTAGATCAACTCTCACAGCTCATCAGATGACATGACCCAAAACAGAAGTCCCAAAACGTCACCCTCTGTTGCCCTTATTCTCTGCCACCATATAGGTCCAGTGCCTGTAGCCAACTGATCCTATGTCTCTAGATTCCCAGGAGAGATAGTCTGACTGGGCTCTCTCTTTGGTCAGACGTCCTCTCCTAGCCAGTCAATTATAGCTGGAGACTGGGTCATTTTGAATGGAAAACTGCCCTTCTTCCAAGGCTGTGGATGGAGTTTATTTTCTAAGAAGAGATGTGATGTTAGGAAGGATATGCAGTGCATCTCTAGCACGAAAATCCTCACAGCTATGATATTGTAGAAAAAATGTTCAACTTTGAAGCCACATGATCAGTTTTGAGTTCTTGTTCTGCCATGTATTAATTGTATGAACTCAAATGGGATCAATTAAACTTTTAAGCCACTGTTTCCTCAACTGAAAAATTTTACATTTTTTGAGATGGGCACTAGGCTATGCACCAGAAATACAGAAAAAAAGATACAGTCCCTGCTGTAGACAGATGCTCACAGTCTAGCAAAGCAGGCAGGTAGGAAAACCAATAACTACAGTTCTAGGTGATATGCAGTGATGGAGAGAGCACGCCTGGGTGAGGTACCCTCCTTGCATGCCCCAGTGTGTGGGTGTATGGGTGTGTATGGTGTGGATAGAACAGAAGAGGAAGGGAGGAGAATGGGGGAAAGCTTCCTAGAGGAGGTCAACCTGGGGTGGGAGCTTGATAGACAGGCAGGAGATAAATGTGGGGAGGGGAAAGTATACCCAGGCAAGGAGAGCACCATATGCTGAGTCACAAACATGTGAAGGAAGTTGCTCATCTCAGACACATGTAAATGGGAGGGCAGGGCCGAAGTAAAGAACAGTATCTGGCATGGAACCAGGCAGGTGTGATGGGGTGGCAAGAGATGAAGCTCCTCTGATTGAGAAGGAAGACATGTGGGCAAGTGCTCTGAAAACAGACGGTGCTACAGACACAACAATGGTGAACAGGGAGTGTTGATTATGTGAAAGCAGGAGGCAGGCTACTTTGTGTCATGAATGTGTCTCTATGAGGCAGGTAATATAATCTTCATTTTACAGGGCCTTATTGAGTCATAGTCCCAAGGTCACATGGTGTCTTGGTTTGGGTTCTCTCAGAAGTAGACCTTGAGAAAAGGATTCAAGCAAAGGTAGTTTATTTGGGGGGTGATCCTAGGAAACCCCAGTCAGAAAGTGGGGAAGTGAGGTACAGAAGAGAAGGAGCCGATAAGGTGTGTGCTATCAGAAACGTTACCACTGAGGGTACCTGCAGCTCAATCCCACCGGGAAATTTGGGAAGACCATGAGGAATATGCCTCCGAAGTATTTCCACCAAGAGGCAAGGAAGCCGAGGTGTTTCTCTCCAAATCTCCATCTGTCACTATTTGAGGACTGTTTCTCAGATGTTAACTCTGGAATTCCCAGCTTCCCCTCGCACAGGGGCCCAGCGTGCTCTTCAGGCAGTGAGTCATAAGTGTTCTCAGTAAGCAGACTTCAAGCTGCACAGGGGAGGGCTGAGAGGTTATGGGCAGAACACTGACCGCATGTGCTATGCACAGACAGTAAGGAGGGGAGCAAGGGTTTGGTCCCAAGCAGGCTGGCTTAGGTTTTAACAACAGTGTTATACTCTTTCCCAAACGTAGAGTATTATTAATAAACATATTTATACTGATACTTACAGTACTTTCAGAAAACATAGTATTGAGCCTAGAATAGAGGGAGTCTGTTGTCCTCATCAATGATTGACACATAATGGTTACTTAATGAATATTTTTGGATGAATGTTTTAAAAAGTCAAAACATAAATAATTCAGTGTTATTTAACTATAAAGAGCCTTTGGCTGGGAATCAGAAGATTTGGATTGTAGTTTGAGTTCTGCCATCAGTTTGGGGACCTCAGGGAAGCCATCCAGACTAATTGAGCTTCACTTTTCTCATTTTAAAACCTCATTTTATTACCACCCCACTTGGCTACTGTTAGAGTTGATGTGAGGATGAAATGTAATAATGAATGTGAAGGGTTAAAAGTATGGCAAACTAAGGAGTAATCCTGTGTCTCTGCCTTGAGTTTGAATCAGGTAGAAGTTGGCCTTTGGTTTTCCAGGACCCAGGACCATGTACTGTGAGGCCACCAAGTCCATCAGTCAGGGCTCTTGGTTGTAACAGGTGCTAACTCTGACTATCTTAGTAAAAAAAAAAAGTTTATTAGAGAGATAGCAGGAAGATCACAGGATTGACAAGCAGTCTAGAGAATCAAGCTTGGAAAATGGACAGGAACTGAAAGAGAACCACAGGGAAGACCACACCCCAGAAACATCCTGGTTAAAATGCTGCTTCCTCTCTCACTGAGCAGTGGACACCAGTGCTGCCACCAGCACAAATTCTAAACTGTCCCAGTTTCTTGGGTCATTTGCTTCAAACTTAAGTCTCAGGTAGTAATATCAGGGGGGCCAAGATTAGGTCATATGCTTGTGCACCAGCTGCCAGGGACCCAGGAGGGTAACTGGCCTTTTTTCCAGCTTCCATCAGGGGAAGACACATTCTACCTCCCAGCATGTCTTATGCAATGGCAGTTTCCCCAGACACAGGAAGAGGGCTCAGACGCGGGGCAGCCAAGAAGAATGTAAGTTCCATCCAAGTCAGAATGTAGGGAAAGTGAGGATACTGGTTGAAAATTGAAAAACCAAGATAAAGAGAAGTCATGATTTATTAAGTAGTAACATTGACTTGAGACTTTATTAACAGGAACTGTTCAAGGTGCTGGGTACAAAGAGGACTAAGACACAGATACTGGCCTCAAGGTGTTCTAGCCAGTTAGGAAATGTATATTAAAATAAAATGTGGTGAGATGTAACAAAATTCAATGGGAGCACAAAATAAAGGATTAATGCTGGGGATTATGTGGGTGGTCAGGAAAGTTTTCACACAGATGGATCTTGAAGGACGGAAAGAGAGAAATGAAAAAGCATCAGAAGCAGAGCCACTTCTGGTATCTGTTACTCTTTCTAACCAGCCGGAATCTGGGTCCGGTATTTCCTGCTCAGTCCTTTTCTACAGCCACCAACCACAACACATATGCTACTACAATTAAAGTCTAAAATTAGTATGATTAAGGTCTAAGCAATGTGAGGGTATTGTTCAAGCCAGGATTTTCTTCCTTGGCTCTCCCCAGACTCTCTAGTGCAGAGGGATATTGGCAAAAATTATTGCTGCTTTTGTTGTTTTTAGTTATTTTAGATGAAAGCATATACTCAGACCTGAGTTTGTTTGTTTGCTTGTTTTTTAGACATAGTGGTCTCACTCTGTCACCCAGGCTGGAGTACAGTGGTGCAATCATAGCTTACTGTAACCTTAAGCTCCTGGGCTCAAGCAATCCTCCCACCTCGGCCTCCAGAGAAGCTAAGACTACAGGCACATGCCACCATGCCCTGCACTTTTTTTATTTTTATTTTTTTGTAGACATAGTCTTGCTCTGCTTCTCAGGCTGGTCTCAAACTCCTAGGCTCAAGCGATCCTCCCGTTTTGACCTCCCAGTGTTGGAATTACAGGCATGAGCCACCATGGCCAGCTAAACCTGAGTTTAAATAATGGCTCAGCCACTGACTGAAATCTCTCTGAGCCTTGATTTCCTCAAAGATAAAATGGGAATAAAAAATACTTGCCTTCCAAGTATTCCAAGGACTTTTGAAGATTAACTGAGATAATGTCTGCAAAGTGCCAATGATCGGCAGTTGGCAGGTGCTGTTATTGCTGTTGGTTTGAAACAGTTCTCTGAAAATCTGGTGATGAAGAGGAGACTTTACTGTTCTTCCCCTTTGACCTCAAGGGTTTCATACAAAGAGGGAGATTACAAGAAAGAAATGTCTTCTAAGAGAGAAAGAACCCGGAGGTTCTGCCAAAAATATGAGACTATCTGGGGGAAGCAGATACGTGCTACTTTCAAAGCCTGACTCGGTGGTGGGACTGAGAGCCTGGCTCCTGAGTCAAGAGAGGCTTTCCAATCCCACAAGAATGACTTCAAAAACAGCCCTCTTGGCACTAGTGATGTTTGCCTCTGCCCATTTCAAGGAGGAAACAATTTACCCAGATGCAGGCCTGCTTAGGCTCCCTTCTCTAGTAAGATCAAGCCAAGAACTCGGAAGGGTGGAGGACAGCACATTCACGAAGCCATTTTCACATACTGTTCCCGCACAGCCTTTGAAAATGTGTGCCTTGTAACAGGTTGAATAACGCTGGTAGAATCGCATTGTGTCCGTTCCGAATAACAAGTATGATATTTGAGAGGAATTAGCTATGGGCTGAAGAAATTTAATAAACAGGGCAGATACAGATGTGAAAATGCTGTGTGGCTTGGAACAGACACCAAATTATGTGGAGTATGAATTTAAATATCTTTTCTGAAATTCCTGGCCTATAATTTAATAGTCTCTTCTGCCTAATAAACAATGGTGTTCTATTCCAACCTTGGACTTCTAGGTAAATTCTGACCATTCATTCATTAAACAGCTATATGTTGAATACTTACTACATGCCAGGCATTGCAATGAGTGTATAGGATCTTGATTCTGATTCTGGAAAAAAGAGAGGAGATGGTTTGTAAACATTCAGGGCTTCTCCCTTCAAATATTATTTGTGGGAAAGCATGAATGTCTCCCCTGTCTGCATATGGAGAAAATAAATTCATGTAGAATGGCGTAGTTCTGGTGTTTACTGGGCTCATCATCCCATCTGGGGGTAGGCCCAGGACTGGGAAGGATAGAGCAGCCAAGAATGTTGCTATGGTAACTTGGCATTAACACACCTTAGCTCCTTTGTGTCGCCCCCAAATTACCTTTAAAACAAGTGTACATTTTCAGAATTTGGAAAGCTTTTCTTAATTTTCACATGGCCAGTTATAAAGGCATTTTTCGAAGCACTCAGGCAAAGTATGGTCATTTCTTTTTGAAGCTGAGGCTATGTTGATGCTATTTTCTAGGCCAGAAGTGTAATCAGGATCTAGACTATCTTATTCTTTCATAGGAGGTTTCACTTTCAAATCCCTTTCACATATGTTACTGTACTTTTATTGCCACCTTGTTTTAACCTCCCGCTTAAGCAATCCTGAAGGGCAAGAAAATGAACCCACTAAACATTTATGCCTCAAAATAACTATGTGAGGTAGGAACTAATACCTCTACTTTATAAATGAAAGAACTAAGGCTCAAACAAGGTCACATACTTAGAAAATAACAGGAGGAGGAGGAATGGAACCAGGCCTATAGATTGCAGATCTGGTGTCTTTCTGTTATACCTTCACTGACTCCCAGTATCTTCCAGCCTTTGTTACTTTATAAAAATATAGATGCTTACAAGGCAGGGACTAGTGTGTGCTTTTCTTTTCTTTCTTTCTTTCTTTCTTTTTTTTTTTTTTTTTTTTTTTGAGACGGAGTCTCTCTCTTGTTGCTCACACTGGAGTGAGTGCAATGGCACGATCTCGGCTCACTGTAATCTCTGCCTCCTGGGTTCAAGCAATACTCCTGCCTCAGCCTCCCAAGTAGCTGGGATTACAGGCATGCACCACCACACCTGGCTAAATTTTTTTGTATTTTTATTAGAGATGGGGTTTCTCCATGTTGGTCAGGCTGATCTCTAACTCCTGACCTCAGGTGATCCACCCGCCTTGACCTCCCAAAGTGCTGGGATTACAGGCGTGAGCCACCGTGCCCAAGTGTGTTTTTCTTTCTTTTTTTTTTTTTTTTAAAAAAAAGGCTTGGCTGGGCATGGTGGCTCACACCTGTAATCCCAACACTTTGGGAGACCAAGGCGGGTGGATCACAAGGTCAGGAGATTGCGACCATCCTGGCTAACACAATGAAACTCCGTCGCTACTAAAAATACAAAAAATTAGCCGGGCGTGGTGGCAGGTGCCTGTAGTCCCAGCTACTTAGGAGGCTGAGGCAGGAGAATGGTGTGAACCCAGGAGGCAGAGCTTGCAGTGAGCCTAGATGGTGCCACCGCACTCCAGCCCAGGCGACAGAGCGAGACTCCATCTCAAAAAAAAGAAAAAAAAATGCTTTATTGAAGTTTTTGTATGTATATTATATATTTCTTCATAAAGTTTACCCACTGTAAACATACTATTTAATGATTTTTTTAAAAATTTGTAATAGCTTTATTGGGATATAATTCACATACCATACAATCCACCCACTTAAAGTGTACATCCAGTGGTTTTGGGTATATTCACAGAGTTGTATAACCATGACCACAATCAATTTGAGGACATTTTTAGCATCTCAAAAAGAAACCCTGTACCTTTTACTATCACATCTGAATCCTCCCATCCTCCCCACCCTTCCCAAGCCTAAGCAACCCCTAGTCTACTTTCTATCTCTATATATTTGCCTATTCTGGACATTTCATAGAAATGGTTTCATATAACATGCGGTCTTTTGTGACTGCCTTCTTTCACTTATCATAATGTTTTCAAGATTCATCCATGCTGAAGCATGTACCTACTTTATCCTTTTTATGGCCAAATAATACTCCATTGTGTGAGTATAGCACCTTTTCTTTATCATTGTATCGGCCAATGGACATCTGAGTTGTTTCTACCTTTTGACTATTATGAGTAGTGCTGTTATGAATATTTGTGTACAAGTTTTTATGTGGACATATGTTTTCATTTCTCTTGGGTATATACTTAGGAGTGACATTGTGAAATGATAACTCTATGTTTAACTTTTTGAGGAACTTCCAGATTGTGTTTTCCAAAGTGGCTGTACCATTTTATATTCCCACCAACAATATATTGAGGGTTCCCACTTTTCTATGCCCTCACTGACACTTACTGTGGTTTGCTTTTTTCACTTAACATTATTTCATAGATATATTTCTATGTTCACATGGTTATCAGTTTCAGTGGTTACACAGCATTCCAAATCAGTCGGACATTATTTAAAAATTACTTTAAAGCTGAGGACTTGGATTGTTTTCATTTTGGGCCATTATAAATAGTGGGACTAGAATCTTCACTGCTTACTACATTTTTCCTTTAGCTTATGTCTTTGAGGTATGTTCCAACGTGGAACAGAGGACACATACAGCTCATGTACTGCTTCCCTGGTTACCCTGCAGAAAAATTGACTGTACCTAAAATGCTATCAGCAAAGTTTGGCTTGCCTTCCTCTCCACAGCCTTTGCCAACATAAGGCTTTGTTGCTTCATTCGTATATATTAATGATATAGTTACTGTATTAGTCTGTTCTCACACTGCTAATAAAGACATACTTGAAGCTGGATAATTTATAAAGAAAAGAGGTTTAATTGACTCACAGTTCCACATGGCTGGGGAGGCCTCACAATCAGGGCAGAATGCAAAGGAGAAGCAAAGTCATGTCTTACATGGTGGCAGGCAAGAGAGCTTGTGCAGGGAACTCCCTTTTATAAAACCATTAGATCTTATGAAATTTATTCATTCCCATGAGAACAGTATGGGGGAAACAGTCCCATGATTCAATTATCTCCATCTGGCCTAGCCCTTGACACATGGGGATTATTACAATTCAAGGTGAGATTTGGGTGGGGACAGAGCCAAACCATATCAGGTACAGGTACATGATAGAACCTTACTTTTTATTTTTATTTTTATTTTGAGACAGAACTCTGTCACCCAGGCTGAAGTGCAGTGGCACAATCTTGGCTCACTGCAACCTCTTCCTCCCGAGTTCAAGTGATTATCCTGCCTCAGCCTCCCCAGTAGCTGGGAATTACAGGTGTGCACAACCACATCCAGCTAATTTTTGTATTTTTTAGTAGAAATGAGGTTTCAGCATGTTGGCCAGGTTGGTCGCAAACTCCTGGCCTCAGGTGATCTGCCTGCCGCGGCCTCCCAAAGTGCTGGGATTACAGGCATGAGCCATCACACCTGGCCTGAATCTTAACAATCTTAGGCTGTTCAATTTGCATTTCTTTCATTGTTGATGAACTCATGATATTTTAACAGCCATCAGCTGTTACTCTAAACCATCCATCCAAAAAAGCCAAGCAGTGTGGGAGAATCTAGGGCCGTAGCAAAGGGCAGAAGATGGGTCTTAAAGAAATTCCCTGGGTTTGGGCAGGGCGTAGTGACTCACGCCTGTAGTCCCAATACTTTGGGAAGCCAAGGAAGGCAGATCACCCGAGGTCAGGAGTTCGAGACCAGCCCAACATGATGAAACCTCATCTCTACTAAAAATACAAAAATTATCCTGGGCGTGGTGGCAGTCACCTATAATCCCAGCTACTCAGGAGGCTAAGGCACAAGAATCGCTTGAACCCAGGAGGCGAACGCTGCAGTGAGCTAAGATCGCGCCACTGCACTCCAGCCTGGGTGACAGAGTGAGACTCCATCTTAAAAAAAAAAAAAAAAAGAAAAAGAAAAGAAAAGAAAAAAAATCCCCGGGTCTGGGAGCAGGCTCAGGAGGTATGTTTGATAGGGTGACTGCAGCCTCAGCTGTAGATGAAGAGGACACTGGTAATGATGCTGGACTGATTTAGACGTCATATCTTTTTCCACATTCTCCTTTCATTTGGCACTTCTCCTGGTTCTGCTTCTCCCTCCCTGGCCATTCCTTCTAAGCCTCCTTTCAGAGTTTCTTTTCTTCTACCTGATTCTTATACATTGGTATTAAAAAATATAGGATTTCATTCTTGGATCCTTCTTTTTTAACTTAATACTCTGGGCAATCTCACTCACCCTCATGGCGGTAATGACAATTTAAATGCTGAAAATTCACAAAAATGTATTGCCAGCCTAGACTACTCTCTTGAATTCCAGAAGCACATATCTAATTTCCAACTGTATATCTCCATTTGAATGTCCTCTAGGCACCTCAAGTCCAGTATCTCCCTCTCCGATCACTCCTTTTTTTCCCCATATGCACTACCTTTATGACTGTAGCAACAGCAACACAGTCACTGAAGCCAGAAATGCGGAACTCACTCCAAACTCTTTCTTCTGCACCTACATATTCCTAAATGTGCACCTTCTTCTCCCTAAACCTATTACACAAATTTGATTAATGTTTCAACTATATCTCCCAATAACTCTAGCATTGTTACATGGTTCTATTGGTTGCAACTTGTCGTTTCAGAAGGGAATGGAAAAAGATTTATTGAATGTATACATGTGTGGAATGAAAGGAGAAACTGAGAAATCATTGCGGAGAGGCAGGCTTCAGAGTGGCTCTGGGGACCTCAGCAGCAAGCAGGTTGTTCTGGGCCTTCTCTGGAAAGTCTGCTATGAATATGACTTGGTTCCAACAATGCTCAGCCTCTGCATCTCTTGGATCAAAATTCCAAATTTCTGGGGAAATCTGGGCACCAGCAAAGATTAAGAAGGTTAGGAAGGTTGAGTCATGTGATGAGGACACAGCTCTGGAGGATGACTTCTACATATTAGAGGCAAATATCAAAGAAAAAAGAGACGGCATGAGATGGACAGTCTTTCCAGAAATTGTCTATGACATTGCCACAGTTTCTGAACTGGTCTTCTTGCCTCTAGTCTTACATTTCACCATCCACATTGTGCCAGAATGATCCTCCAAAATACAAGTCTGAGAGAAAAAAAAGAAACTATAGGCATGAAATCCTTCTTCAACTCTTACTAAGTCTGGAACTTTGAGCAATAGCAACTACCATCCGAGTTCTTCTGATCTGCCAGCACTGTGTCAGTACTTTACATATGTTATTTCTACTGCTCATGACCACTCTGCAAGGCAGATATTGTAATTACTGTGCAAAAGAAGAAAGTGAGGTTTGGAAGGAATTAGGAAGCTTGTCCTAGGGGCCCTGACTGGCAAGTAGCAGAATTTACCTGACTAAAGGCATTTATTACTGGATTATACTCCCTCTCTGAGATTTTCAGTGTCTTGGTTTATAAAGTGAGTATAATTTTTTGTTTTTCAGGATTAATGTTAGAATTAGGCAATACTGGCTACATAATTTGTGAGGCCCAGTGCAAAATGAAAATGCAGAATAGCCCCTTGTAAAGTAATTATTAAAAATTTCAAGAGAGCAACAGCAGGGCATTAAACTAAGTGTGGGGCTCTGTTTTTGCGAGGCACCAAACACCCAAACCATATCAGGATGTGAAACCATCTTCGGGGGACCATTATTCAGCCCACACAATAACAACATTCTTATTCTTATTCTTTTGTTTTCCTTATTTCATGCTTCAGTGGTTTCAGAATAAAGTTCAAACTCTTTTTCAGGACATGGCTAGCCCATTGTGATCTGACCTATGCCCATCATTCTAATTTCAATTCTTTCTACCCCCCAACATGCCTTGAAAACTCCAGTAACATTGAACAACTTGTGATTTTTCCACTGCAATCTGCTGTCACTTGCTGACCAGCCTCTTTCATACTGTTATTTCTGCACAGAATATTCTCCCCCATTTCCCCTTTTCACCATCCTTCTTCTCTTTCATTTCTGTCTGATTTTGTTGTTGTTGTTTTTAATACTTAGCCCAGGTTTTCTCCTTGGAAAAACTTCTCTCCACCACTTACAATTTTGGAAAAGTTGCTTCTCTATTTTCACATCTAAAGAATGAAAATCACAGAATAACACCTGCATTATTATGAGGCTCAAATGACATAATCCACATAAAGCACTTGGCAGACTGCCTGCCAGGTGGTGAGTGCCCACAAAAAAATTATCTATAATTATCATAAATATTACTTGACCTTCCCCTATGGTGATATAAGAGCTTTCCCCTCTGTCCTCTACTAGCAGCAACTGCATAGAAGGTGGCAGGCTTTCCGGTAATTTACTGCTCATGTGTAAGTCTGTTCTGCTGTAATGACCATTCTTTGAGATCAAGAGCTCAATTGTTCATTTCCATATCTTTAGTGCCTAGCACAGGGTTTGGACATATGGCAAGTTAATATTTATTGAAGCAAAATAGGGAAAGAATTCTTAGGAGGACACATGCTAATTCTGTTCTCAGAATATTTTTTTAAAACATTCATTCCATTCTTATGTTCCTGCAGTACAAGTCTAAAAATATTTCATTTGTCTACCTTCTATTTAAATAAAAGTGCAGCATTAACAAAACTTACCCTGTTGTGCCAAATTTCCTTTTGTCTTCCTTTGCTCTAGTCACTTCCTCTTTTTTTCTTTCTACTTCCTCCTGGTAAGGGTCATTTCTTTCTGTGTCATAATCTCACCTTTTTTTTTTTTTTTTAAATAATGTCAGTGTTCTTCCCAAAATATGCATTCCCAGAAAGCTGCGTAGTCATTACCCGTAACAAGGAAAACCCCACCCTTCCTTTCCTCGCCGTGCTGCAGCCCTTGAAGTCTCCAGGGTATCTGTAACCTTAGCAAGGAGTCAGTATGAGCTCCCTCTCCTGGCAGGTTATAGTCATGCTAAAGCTAGACACAGGGCTAGAGTATCCCAGTCACACATCCATAAATGATTATAAAGCATGAGATAACCCAAGCCTGCCTGTTCCGTGAGCTCGGATTTAAGGAAGGTGTGGGGCTATCTAATTTGTTTATAAAATCATTCGCTTGACAGGCATCACAGAGATCTGAATCCCGTCATACCACTTGGAGGAAAGAAGCTGCACCATTTGTGAAAAGAATAAGAACTTGGATTTGTGCTGTGTTCTACCACTTATCTAGCTGGCTGCTCTTTTGGCAAATTACTAATATCTGTATGCCTCTGGATCTTCAACTTTAGGGTAACTTTAGACCTATTTCACCTACCTTATAGGGTAGATGTACATTTTAAAAACAATATAAAAACAGTGCTACTTATTGGGTAATAGCTATGCTTCAGGCACTGATAGGTGCCTTATCCCTGTTTTGTATATGAGAAAACCACAGGTCAAGGAGTTGTCACATAGTAACTCTGTTAACACATGGAGAGCCAGGATTCACACCCAGGTCTTTCTGACTCAAAAGCCTTTCTTGATGTTGTTTTCCCTTTAATTACACCAGGCTGATGTTGCTGAATTATGCATCTGAAAACATTTCGGGGGGGAAGTAAAATTCTATACTACAAAGTTTAATTTTTATTTTATAGATGACAAAACTGAGGCCCAGAGAAGTGCAGTAACTTTCCCTAGGAGTCGATGGCAAATACAACTCAATAGTTGATTAAGGACTCAATAGTATTTACCCAATAGGGCTAGCAGGTGTGCAGGCTACTTGGGTGTTAAAGTGTAGCTGCACCCAGGTGAAAGGGAAATCCAACAAAGGTTTTAGGTACTTCGGACTTTTTTTTCACATGCTTTCCACTTTATGGTTGCACTGGACAGCTTAGGTGACACAATCTCAATGACACTGTCCAGGTCACAAGGGTTTCCTGAGTCCTTGTTGTGAAACACAGGAGGCCCTCTGCGTGACTTGGTCCCAGCATCAATTTCCAGCTTCATCTCTCCCTAGGTCTCCCGGGTCATCATCTAGCTCCAAACCTCCTCCTCAGTCATGATGAACTGCTTGCAGCTCCTGGAATGTACCACATGGATTTGTGCCTCAGAACCTCCATTCCTTTACCTAGAATACATTTCACTCACTGAGCATCTACTCATTTTCCAAGACTCTGTTTAAACGTCACTTTTTGGATACAGTCTTATTTGATCTCCTACCACCCCTCCCCACTTGAGATAGAATTAACCATTCTCTCCTTTCGGCCTCTAATATCTCCTCTACATATTTTGCATTGGGACATATAATGTTTTTATTATATATTGGTGCAAACTGGTTTGTTTGCACTTCTGTTTGTTAACACTGTCAGAATAAGGACTATCTTCAGATGGTGGCCACTGAGGGGGTCGGGAGGCTGCGCAAGGTGGCGAGCCTGGGCAGCTGGAGCAGCCCCCGCCCTAGCAGCATCCACCCTGCCCCAGCAGCAGCACGAGGAAGAGATGGCAGCTGAGGCTGGGGAAGCCGTGACTTCCCCCATGGACGACGGGTTTCTGAGCCTAGACTCACCCTCCTACCTCCTGTGCAGGACAGAGCAGAATGGGCTGATATAGATCCAGTGCTGCAGAATGATGGCCCCAATCCCGTGGTCCAGATCATTTATAGTGACAAATTTAGAGATGTTTATGATTACTTCCGAGCTGTCCTGCAGCATGATGAAAGAAGCAAACGAACTTTTAAGCTAACCTGGGATGCTACTGAGTTAAATGCAGCCAATTATACAGTGTGGCATTTCCGGAGAGTCCTCTTAAAGTCACTTCAGAAGGATCTACATGAGGAAATGAACTACATCACTGCAATAATTGAGGGGCAGCCCCAAAACTATCAAGCTGGGCATCATAGGCGAGTATTAGTGGAATGGCTAAGAGATCCATCTCAGGAGCCTGAATTTTTGCTAATATTCTTAATCAGGATGCAAAGAATTATCATGCCTGGCGGCATCGACAATGGGTTATTCAGGAATTTAAACTTTGGGATAATGAGCTGCAGTATGTGGACCAACTTCTCAAAGAGGATGTGAGAAATAGCTCTGTCTGGAACCAAAGATACTTCGTTATTTCTAACACTACTGGCTACAATGATCATGCTGTATTGGAGAGAGAAGTCCAATACACTCTGGAAATGATTCAACTAGTGCCACATAATGAAAGTGCATGGAACTATTTGAAAGGGATTTTACAGCATCATGGTCTTTCCAAATATCCTAATCTGTTAAATCAATTACTTGATTTACAACCAAGTCATAGTTCCCCCTACCTAATTGCCTTTCTTGTGGATATCTATGAAGACATGCTAGAAAACCAGTGTGACAATAAGGAAGACATTCTTAATAAAGCATTAGGGTTATGTGAAATCCTAGCTAAAGAAAAGGACATGATAAGAAAGGCATATTGGAGATATATTGGAAGATCCTTTCAAAGCAAACACAGCACAGAAAATGACTCACCAACAAATGTACAGCAATAACACCACCCAGAAGAACTTGATGGAATGCTTTTATTTTTTATTAAGGGACTCTGCAGGAGTTTAAAATGAGAAGGATCTTTCCCTTTGCCTGTGGTGTAAAAGTGCATCACACAGGCATTGCTTTTTAATAAGAACTGATGCTCCTTGGGTGCTGCTGCTACTCAGACTAGCTCTAAGTAATGTGATTATTCTAAAGCAAAGTCCCTGGATGGGAAGAGGAAGAAAAAGTCCCATAAAGGAATTTTTGTAGTCTTATCAACATGTAATCTATTCCCTTAGCATCAACTCCTCCCTCAGTGGTACACACGTCAAGATTTGTAGCGGTAATAACTGTGGGTCACTTGTATGTAATGGATATGAGGTAGCCGAAGTTTGGTTCAGTAAGCAGGGAATACAGTGGTTCCATCAGAGTTGGTCTGCACAGTCACATTATCTTGCTATCACTGTAACCGACTAATGCCAAAAGAATGATTTTGTAATAAAGTTATAGCTGTATCTACAAGCAAAAAAACAAGCAAAAAGAATAAGGACAATCTTGTTTGTCATTGCATCTTTAGTCTTCAGTATTCTGAGTACTTGGGGGCAGAACATCACGACCGGCTAACCCAACAACTACACCCAACATATCTTTTGCCTACTTCCTTACTATAAAAGCCAGAAAAAATGAATCACTTTTCCCAACCTCACTTGCGACCATTAGATGCTACACACAAAAAAAGCTCTGCCCAATAACATATGAGCAAAGATCTTAGGAAGAAGCAGACTGCTTCTAGGAGCACTTTTGCAATTCTGATAAAAGGGCCAGAGTGACTGATACAAACTGTCTCCCTTTCCTTTGTCTTGAATACAAACATAATGCTCGAGTTGGAGTGGTGCCATCTTGCAACCATAAGGAAAAGCCTAAAAGGCCACTGAGCCACCGAACGAATGCAGCTGCTGCATTTCTGTTACATGAGAAAATTGTACCCTCGCTGATTCAATCTGCTGTGGTTGGGTCATCTGTTACTTGCACCTGAGAACATTCCTAAGTAACCTATAAATTAATAATTTTTGCCACTTAAAAACAGGTAATTTTTTTATTTCAAAGGTTTTCAAATGTCTACTACCAGAAACTTCTCCTCAAGAGGAATTTTAAACTAAGCCCAATAAATAATGTTGATCAAAGGAGAGGTGTTCTCGTTGAAGAGGACAGGAGATTGCTGTGTGGACTACCAGCCCTTTTCTTACCCCCTTCTTTTCCCCGGTAGCTCCTGAGGCACCTATTTAAAACTCATGGCTTCTCTGAATACTGAACCGCTCTCTAACACTAGATGGGAGTGTAAATTTGAACAGTCTCTTTTGTGCACAGTTTGGCAGTTTGAGAACAATTCCTATCATGTTGTTAAATTATGTAACCTTTGACTCAGCAATTCCATTTCTAAGACTCTGTTCACAGAAATACTGGCATTGTTGTACAGAGATGTGTGTGTGTATATATATCGAAGGTGGTTCATTATAGAATTGCCTAAAGGTTAAAAAAAAAGAAAAATTTAAAAAACAATGTTAATGTCCAATAAGGAACTGATTAGTTACTTTATAACACATTCTTCCTCTGGCATATTCTGCACCCATTACTGATATTGAAAGGTCTCCAGGATATATTAAAGTAATATACCTTTAACATGTATTTAAAAAGTAACTCATAAAATACTATTAAAATAAAAATCATATGAGTAAATAAAATATACATTTCTATGCATTTGTAGGTATGTAAATGCATAGAAACATGTCTTGAATGAAAACAATGTTAATAGTGATTACTTTTGGGTAGTGAGACTGAGAGAGAGAGAACTTCAACTTTTTACTTTGTAAACCAGTATATTGTTTGAAAAATTGGCATGTATTTATTTTTCTTAGGTGAAAAATAGAGAGTAGTACCTTTCCAAAGGAGATAAACTGATGATAAATAAGCACCTAAAAAGATACTCAACATTATATGTCATCTGGCTATTGCAAATTTAAAAAACAGTGAGCTACTACCACTAATTAGAATGGCAAAAATCCAAGACACTGACAGTAGCAAATGCTGGTGAGGATATGGAGAAACAAGAAAGCTCATTCATTGCTGGTAGAAATGCAGAACGGCAAAGCCATCTTGAAAGATAGCTTGGCAGTTCCTCATAAAACCAAACATCTTTTTATATGATCCAGCAATTATGCTTCATGGTATTTAATCAGATAAGTTGAAAACTCATGTCTATATAAAAACCCACACACAAATGTTTATAGCAGCTTTATTCATAATTGACAAAACTTGGAAGTAACCAAGGTGTTCTTCAGTAGGTGAACCAGTAAATAAACCATGGTACATTCAGAGGTCGGAAAGTTTTTTAGCACTAAAAAGAAATGAGCTATCAAGCATGCAAAGAGTGGCATTCTCTCTATTCTCCGTGAAAAGACATAAAGGAAACTTAAATCCATATAATTATACTAAGTGAAAGAAGACAACTTGAAATGGCTCCATACTTTATGATTCCAGCTATATGACATTCTGGAAAAGACAAAACTACAGAGACAGTAAAAAAGATCACTGGTTGTCAGGGGTTCGCAGGAATGGAGGGATGAATAGGCAGAACATAGAGAATCTTTAGAGCAGTGAAACTACTTTGTATGATACGGTGGTGGATACTTGTCATTACACATTTGTCATAACCCAACCATGTACGTATAGCACCAAGAGTGAAGCCTAATGTAACTTCAGGTGGTAACAATGTGTCAACGTAGGTTCATTCATTGTAATAAATGTGCCACTCTAGGGCAGAATGTTGATTTTGGGCTCAAGCAATCCTTCTGCCTCAGCCTCCCAAATATCTGGGATTATAGGCGCATGCCACCACTCCCAGCTAGCTTTTTATTTTTGTTTTATTTTTTTGTGGAGACAGCTCTTGCTATGTTGCCCAGGCTGATCTCAAACTCCTGGCCTCAAGTGATACCCCTGCCTCAGCCTCCCAAAGCACTGGGATTACAGATGTGAGCCACCATGCCTGGCCTAGCCCAACATGTTTATTCAACAGGATGGACTAGGTCCTGTGAGGGTACAGTGAAAATGTAGACATAGTTCTTGTTCTCTAGGTGCTTGAATATAATACAGTGAAGTTTTTAAAACTATACCATACTATAAAGCATATTTTTTAAAATGTGCTGTAAGAAAAACACAAGTAACCGATTATGAGAGTCTAGAGAAAGGAATGAGTTCCTCTCTTCTGATTACGGAGAATATGAGAATACTTCACTACGGCAGAAGCATATGAGTTGGATCTCAAAATATAAATACATTCTTGTCAGTCAGATAGAGTGGGAAGGGAACAGGAAGAGCACTCTAGGCAGAGGGAACAGCACAAGGAGGCCTGAAAATATGTATTATATGTGAGGAATGGTGGCTGCCTGGATGGCTATCACTTAAGATAAGAAAAGGGATACCTTGGGAAATAAAACTGGAAAAGAAAAGTGGGGTAGAAGCATGCAATATCTTGTATACTCCATGCTAAGCTATTTATGTTAACAAAATACAGGGAGTTAGCACAGGTAGGCCAAGTCAATCACTGGTAGGCTAGATCTGTTGTCCTGCAGCTAGGATAGGAGTTAAGAGGCATAGGCCTCTGTCCAGGGGCCTGGGCCAGGGTTCAAGAGGGATAGGTTCTGATGAGCCCACAGTCTGAAGCCTGCAGTGGGAGCACCAAATGCTTGAACTCCTGGCTCAAGCAATCCTTCTGCCTCAGGAGGATTATGGGGTTGCGCCAACAGCCAATTAAGGGCATCTTAACACCTTTTGGATCTGAGCAGCTCTGGCCTCCCTGCTCAGCCCCTCTCTGGCTAGTAAGACCTTCTGTAATTAGAAATCATGCTTTCTCATGCTTGGTGTCCCCTTTTAGGGTTGTCTTCTCTAGCTAGACAGAGGAGCCTTGTGAGGATACTGGTAAGGATCCGTTTTCTTTTCCTATACTCGCTGTTCTAGGAGTTAGGTAGGAACATGTCCCTATTGACCTACCCCTCTTGAACCATCTATAGTTCAACCATGGAGTTTATACTATGGCATGTTCCTCATTTCTCTTGATTCTGGTTTTGTAAGCTCCTGACATTAAATTACTCTCTTATTTTTTCTCCATGGTTTGATTTGTGTTCCTGGCTCTGATTCCCAATTATTCCAAAACATATTAGTTTAATGGTTTGGCTCTACATTCAACCTTACTGTGAATGTCAGCCTTAAATGCCCCCAAAATAAGAGCCTTCTACCTAATATAGACCCTGTATCACATCATTGCTCCTAAGCTGCATATGCTCTTATCAGGGATACATGATTTTTAAACACTAAACAAAATATAAGGTTGAATAGAATTAAACTGTAAAACATCTTGCAGTTAACAAAAAGTAGTAAAATGTTGTGGGAAAGAAGATGCATTCAAGACATCTGGATTCTAGTTTTAGTTGTCACTAACTGGTTGCAGGACTAACCAAGTCTCTTAATCTCAACTATAAAATTGAAGAATTGTTCTATATGACTTCTCAGAGAACTTTAAACTCTGTGACTAAGTGCTATGTGGGTAGAGAAAGGGAGAAATCTCTTTGGGTGGGATTTGTTAAGTCTTCTGGGAAAAGAGAAAAAGGGATATAAGGTGAGCCTTAAAGATGTGTGGGATTTTTTATTG
Organism: Macaca mulatta; assembly: GCF_049350105.2. Lineage (NCBI taxonomy): Eukaryota > Metazoa > Chordata > Mammalia > Primates > Cercopithecidae > Macaca > Macaca mulatta. The sequence continues at coordinate 86,798,182 of NC_133419.1, forward strand.
GGAAGATGAAAGTGAGAGCACTTGCAGAGTTGGAGGTAAAAATTTTGGTAAAACAAGGATGGAGGAATGAGCAGAATGGCTCACAGCACAGCAAACACCAAACATGCCAGCCTGAGCACAGCAGCTGGTAAGCAGTGGGAGAGCCCTGGAGGGGCAGGCTATGGTGAATGCTGTTGGACATGAGGCTGAGGGGTCGCAGAGGACCTTTGTGGAGGGAAGATTAGTCTGGAAAGAGTGGGCAGGATGGAGGGGTGGGCGAATGCATTGGAGAAGAAGAGAGGAGTTTATGACCATGGTCCAGGTATGAGTTAAATACATTTGGACTAGGGTAGCTGAGATGTGAGTAGAGAAAGTGGCAAATCTGAGAGGCATTTTGAAGCAGAGATTGAATAAAGAGGAATAAGAAGAGGAAGTGATCTAAGTTAACTAGCAAGGCTTGAGGGGAGATTTTGTTAACAGAAAAGGGAAAGGAATTTTTTGGGGGGAGGTTTGATCTTCTAAGGAGTTTCATTGTTTCATTCTTAGACATGAACATGTGTGAACAGTTGTACTGGGAGTCTTTTAAAATGGGTATATTTTTGTAGGCAGTTAGAAATGTGAATGTTGTCAAAATCAGATAGAAGAGTTTCTAATTATTCATATTGAGGCAGTAGTTGAAACTGTAAAAACAGATGCTCTGTATGAAGAAGAATATTACAAAGAGAAAGACATACAAACAAACTATTAGAAGAAAGAAATCATTACACATTTTATAAGGCTTAACTATTTAGCTTTACATTTTATTTCTTACTTGAATCCAACTCTTATAGTACTCCTTTGACCTGTCCCACAAATTTCTCTCTCTCAATCTTTTTTTTTTGCATAAATATTAGCAATCTTTTCCTTTTCTTTCTGGGTAACTATATTAGTAAGGACAGGTTAGCTTATACTAATACTCCAAATCTTAGTGGCTGAAAGGTATTTCTCATACACTCTACGTGTCTATCACTTCTCCTCACATTTTGTTGGCCAATGCAAGCCACACAGCCATATCAACCCTCAAAGGAGGTGGCAGTTTGATCCCCTGGTGTACATTAATGGGAAGAGTGGGACTATTTGTGAAAAGTTCTAATGATAACCATAGTAACACACTTTTTTCCTTAGATCACTATCTACAACCATGTCTCCTCTACCTTCTTATTTGTATCGTCACTAAAACATTTTCAGTATGAATGTTTTATAAGCAGCAGTATGGTGGCATAATTCTATGGCATGATTCCAAGTCATTTCTGCTTCTTTGCTCTTTTCTCCTTATTTTGATGCTGTCTTCTTTTGGTTCCATGACAGGCTCTCTTCTTTTCTTACTTTCCCTATTCTTAGAACTGAAGAGACTCAAGGAAATGCTACAACGGAATCAAAACAATTTTTACCCCATCTCTCCTCCCTGTGGTTGGTTCCACTTCTCTTCCTTCTTTAGCAAGAGTCATTTCTTCCTCTTTGAGTCCTGCTGCACTTCCTTCTTCTTTCTCACTTCCATGTCATTCAGAGGTTAAGGCAGTTGTGGAGCAAAACAACCAGCTGACAAGCAATAGATCCGATTCAATCCACTATTTATTCTGTGCAACATTAATTAGCTGGTTGTCCTGATTTTCACAGCCTGTGCCCACCCCATACATTGTTGACTTGATTACTTCTAATAAGAATTAATCTTTTTTTTTCCATTTGAATCCCACAGAATGTGGTTTGAGTCTCTAATTTGATTATCACAGTCTGCCCTTCCTCAGGGTTATTTTTGTATATGCTTCCTCACTAAATCACGACATCCTTATAGATTAAACAGTGATGTGCACATAATAGATACTCAATAATTGTTAATTCAATGATGAGTCCTATATTTGACTAACTTGCCACTGGTTTTGGTGACATTTGGGTAAATCTTGATTCAGCAGTTGGCACTTAGGCTTTTGCTCATATCTAGGAAAAAAGGACATATGTAAATAGAAAAAAATATTATCTGTTGAAGACCTTTCTATTTCTCACCCTCCATATTAAGATTGTAGTACTATTGTTCATTTACAATTCATACCATACCTGCTTTCTAAGAGGCTTTAAGTAGATGTATTAGGCAATATATTCACTTATTCATTAATTCATTCATTCACTGATTTACTCAATAGTCACTTAATGAGTCCCTATCATAGGCTAGGGATAGGATAGAAAGTCTAATAAAAGGTTGGGCATGATGGCTCATGCCTGCAGTACCAGCACTTTGGGAGGCTGAGGCTGGCAGATTGCCTGAGTTCAGGAATGCTAGACCAGCCTGGGCAACATGGCAAAATCCTGTCCTACTGAAAATACAAAAATTAGCTGAGTGTGATGGCACCCGCCTATAATCCCAGCTACTTGGAAGGCTGAGGCACAAGAATCACTTGAACCCAGGAGGCAGAGGTTGCAGTGAGCCAAGCTGGCACCACTGCAGTCCAGCCTGGGTGACAGAGTGAGACTCCATTTAAAAAAAAAAAAAAAGTCAAATAAAATGTGGTAACCTCTTTCAAAATCTGGGAGCAGGTGGGAGACACATAAGTAAAGCAATTGCTATAGTGCCATAAACACTGTGGCTTAGAGGAGAAGCATCTAAGTCAGACTGGAACTTTTTGGGAGATGAGACCCCTGAAACTAGCTTTGAGATTAAGAGGAGGAGATAGCTGGAGAATTGGGGATGGTGGAACAGGGGTTTTTATGAGGAGGAAATGTGCCGTGTGCAAAAATGAGATGGGAAATAAAATTACTTGCTCCAGAAACTGCTCAAGAAATTCAATAGGACAGATCGATAACATCCTAGTTGAGGAATGGCAGAAGACAAGCTGGTGAAAAGAACATGTGTCAGATCTAAAAGTGTCTTAAAGTAAGGAATAGTAACATCAAAGCTATGGAACACGTCGAAACTCCTCTGCCAGGCCAAGTGAGGTCTCAGATGCCATTCTGGGATTATACTTCCAGAAGCTGGGTCTGGTTATGGGTAGGGTAAGACTTTCTCCATAATATGCATGGAATAGAACTGAGAGGATCTGAAAGTGAGGGCCCAGGGTACAAAGCTAGGATTAATTCAAAGCTGATAGGAAACCAGAAATAATTAATATGAAACATGATCAGAAAGTACTAAGAGCAAAGAGGAAAAAATGCAGGATGAGAGGCACAGCATAGTGTCTTTCTGTTGTTGCTGTTGTTCAGACAGAATCTTTGGTCTGTTGCCCAGGCTGAAGTGCAGCGGCGCAATCTCAGCTCACTGCAACCTTCACCTCTTAGGTTCAAGAAATTCTCATACCTCAGCCTCCCAAGTAGCTGGAACTACAGGTGTGCACCACCACACCCAGCTAAATTTTTGTATTTTTAGTAGAGATGGGGTTTCACCATGTTGGCCAGGCTGGTCTCAAACTCTTAGCCTCAGGTGATCCACCTGCTTCAGCATCCCAAAGTGCTGGGATTACAGGCATGAACCACCGCGCCCAGCCACAGCTCAGTATCTTAAAGCCACCTTTTCCCTTTTTGGGCTCCTTGAGCCAGTATCTGTATGGGAGAGGAATATTTTGAACCTATTTGGACCTAAGGCTATCCAAGTATTTTAAGCAGAAGAGTGATAGGACCTGTTGTTGCTCTCTTAATTCTAGACACACAGCATCTTGTCATGTCCTGTGAGCTCGACCCCATTTGTGTCTGGCCCAGAGTAAGTCCTCAATAAATAATTAGTGAATGGCATGGACTTGCTGCTAATTGTTAAGCACAGGAATGGTTTGTTTAGTCTATTCATATATTATGTGAGTATAATGCTACAAGAAAACTGATTTAATAGAAACCCACAAGAATGTACTCTTCTATTTATTTTAATAAATGTCCACAAAAATTGTTATCTACCAGCCATTCAAATGTAAAATTAATCTTTTTTCCAACAGTGTCACAGACATACACATTTAAAGCATACACATTAAGGAATAAGACAATAGAAAAGATAACCAAAGCAGCAGAACCAACTAAAATATAAAAACAAAATAACAGTTTACCAATAAAATGGTATACGTTTGCATAACAACAATACAGAAACAGTGGCTAAGAAGATTGTAAAAGGTGGAGTTAAGCAATACAAAGCTGCTTACAAGACTTGTAATTGTTGACCATAATTGAACTAATGGTGGTGAAAATAAAGTTAGAATTTCCTGCAGATGTCAGGCGTGGTGGCTCACACCTGTAATCCCAGCGCTTTGGGAGCCTGAAGCAGGAGGATTGTTTGATCCCAGGAATTCTAGGCTGCGGTGAGCTATGATTGCGCCACTGCATTCCAGCCTGGGCGACAGAGAATGAGACAGTGTTTTCTAAATAATAAATACATACATAAAATATTAAAAAGAAATAAAAGGAATCTCCCGTGGGAAGCTTCATCATTTGTCTGCCATTCTAAAGTTGGGGTGGGGGGCAGAATAGGTAAGCTTTGGGTCCAGTTTATCATGAGAGAATGCATTAAGCAAACAACAGTTGAACAGAGTGTGGCCAGCCTGTACACATGTCACAATGGTGCCATCATGAGACAAGGCCACGTAATATAAAAAGTGAGGAAGGAAATACAAACTCCAAGTAAAGACCAAATTGCTAAGGGCTGCAGGGCCTCCCAGACTGCTCTTCATTCATAGCACAGGCTTCAAATGTGCCTTGTGAATGTGCATATGTAACATCTGAATGGATGTGCATTCTAAGTTAAAGTCACCACACATTTAAACCTGTACAGTTTTAGTTATTGATATGAACTTTCCGTCCCAGATCTTAGAATGATTTCTTCATGCTTAGCAACATCACCAGATAACAAGAAGCAGCATGCAAAGATGTCCTTTATGGTATTATAAAAAGTAAATATTTTATCTTTGTCCCAGATTCCTGGCATGCAGCTTCTGAAACATTTTGGAATCCTGGGAATGATAAGGGTAAGAGTATATTTTGCATGTTAATTAGATGTCTGGTGGCTGAGGGCCCCTAGGTAGCTTCAGGATAGGGGCTGGAAGCCAAAAAGGCCAAGCCTTGATTAGAAACTTGGAACTTTCATCCCCATTCTGCTGCTGGGGAGGGCAGAGCGGGTAGAGATTGAGTTCAATCACCAATGGTCAATGATTTAATGAATCATGTCTACTTAATGAAACTTCCATAAAAACCCATAAACAGTGGAGGTCAGAGAGCTTCCCAGTTGGTTAACACATCTGCATTCTGGGAGGGTAGCACACTCCAGCTCCATGGTACAGTAGTGTTATGTTTGGGACTTTTCTGGGCCTCGCCCCTATACCTCTCATCGGCTGTTCATTTGTATCCTTAAAATACAAATGTAAGTTAAGTGCCTTCCTGAGTTCTGTTGGCCAGTCTAGGAAATCATTGAAACTTAGGAGGGGGTTATGGAGATAGCTGATTTATGGCTGGTCACATAGAAGTACAGGTGATCTCAAATAGCATGGTACTGGCATAAAAACAGACATATAGACCAATAGAACAGAATAGAGAGTCCAGAAATAATTCCACACATTTATGGTCAATTGATCTTTAACAAAGGCGCCAAGAGCACACAATGAGAAAAGGGCAGACTATTCAATAAATGGTATTGGGACAATTGGATTTCCACATGCAAAAGATTAAAATTGGACCCTTATCTCACACCTTACACACACACACAAAAAAAAAAACTCAAAATGGATTGAAGATTTAAATATAAGACCTGAAACTGTGGAACTACTAGAAGAAAATAGGAAAAAAGCTTCTTGACATTGTCCTCAGCAATCACTTTTTTGGTTATGACCCCAAAAGCACAGGCAGCAAAAGCAAAAATAGTCAAATAAGAGTGCATCAAACTAAAAAGCTTCTCTATAGAAAAAGAAACAATCTATGGAATACAACCTATGTACAGAAGAAAAGAGACAAGAAACAACCTATGGAATGAAAGAAAGTATTTGCAAGCCATATATCTGATAAGAGGTTAGTTTTCAAACTATACAAGGAATTCAAACAACTCAATAACAAGAAAACACATAACCAGATTTTAAAGTGGGCAAAAGGGTCGGGCGCAGTGGTTCACATCTGTAATCCCAGCACTTTGGGAGGCCAAGGTGGGCAAATCACCTGAGACCACCGGAGGGAGTTCAAGACCACCCTGACCAACATGGAGAAATCCTGTCTCTACTAAAAATACAAAATTAGCCAGGTGTGGTAGTGCACGCCTGTAATCCCAGCTACTCAGGAAGCTGAGGCAGGAGAATTGCTTGAATCCGGGAAGTGGAGGTTGCAGTGAGCTGAGATTGTGCCATTACACTCCAGCCTGGGCAACAAGAGGGAAACTCCGTCTCAAAAAGAAAAAGGAAAAAAAAAAAAAAAAAAGGCAAAAGACCTGAATAGACATTTCTCAAAAGAAGACGTATGAATGGCCAACAGGTATATGAAAAAATGGTCAACATCACTAATTATCAGGAAAATGTAAGTTAAATTAAAAGCACAGTGAGATATCACCTCACACATGTTAGAATATCTATCAAAAAGACAAATGATAATACGTGTTGGTGAGGATGTGGAGAAAGGGGAACCTTGTACAGTATGGGTCAGAACGTCAATTGGTGCAGCCACAGTGGAAAATCACGTAGAGGTTCCTCAGAAATTAAAAATAGGACTACCTTATGACCCAGCAATCCCGCTTCTGGATATATATCCAAAAGAAAGGAAATCAATATATTGAAGAGATATCTGCACTCCCACAATCACTGCAGCATTATTCACAAAGGCCAAGATGGAAAATCAACCTAAGTGTCCATCAATGAATGAATGGATAAAGAAAATGTTTTACACACACACACACACACACACAAACACACATTGTAATATTGTTCAGCCTTTTAAAATACGGAAGTTCTGTCATTTACGACAATCTGGGTAAACCTAAAGGATACTATGCTAAGTGAGATAAGCCAGTCACTGAAAGACTACAGATACTACAGATCTCACTTATATGCGGAACTCATAGATGCAGACAGTAAAATGGTGGTTAACAGGGCCTGGGGGTAAGGAGAAATGAATGGGGAGATACTGTCAAAGGATACAGGGTTTCTAACTGTTAGGATGAATAAATTCTGGAGATCTATTGTACAGCATAGTGATGCTAGTTAAGAATGCTGTATTGTATTCTTGAAAATTGCTAAGACAATAGATTTAAAATGTTCTCACCACAAAAAAAAGTTGTATGTGCAGTGATAGATATATTAATTACTGTCATTAAATTATTTCACCACATATACATATATCAAAACCTCACATTGTACACTGTAAATACATACCATTTTTATTTGTCAACTATAGCTTAATAAAGCTAGGGGAGGGTGGAGAAGTATGGGTGATCTGATATTGCACCTAGCATCTGAAATGAGGGCAGCCTTGTGGCTCTGAGCCCTTAAACCTGAAGAGTCAGAGGCCAACTCTGAGTAGTTAATACTAATTTAATTGGATTGCTGGACACCCAGTCAATTTCCAGAGAGGTGGAGAATTGGTTGGTGTGAGAAAACAACCCTAAAAGTTGGTGTCAGAAGTGTTGTGAGTAAAAACAGCTCAATTCTGGTAAAATGTATCTTACTAATTTTACTATTCTATTTATCTGGTAAAAAAAAAAATTAGTAGAATCTCACAGGTTCTGCATGTGTGTTCATGAGAAGTTTGGTTTGGTATGTGCAGAAGTTTGGCTTTAGTGGGTGTGGAAGTAAGCCAAGGGTTTTTTTCCCCGAAATATTCCAGGTCTAGGTTTAGTCTTTGCTTTGTTCTTTCTCTTCCATATTCTATATTCCTTACTTCCTTTAAGTAAACTTAAAGTAAACTCACTGTTTTTGGAAACCAACATCAACCTCATTCAACTCAGTTACCTCTACTTGGTTCTGCCAAATACTCCCGTGTTTAACACATTCTTTAAGGCAGTGGAGAGCTGTGGAAAGGTTTTAAATCTGGAGCACATGGTAAAATTTACCATGTGATTTTAGGTAATCACTTGGACCAGAGGCTGCATACCAGAGATGTAAGGATAGAGGCTTTCTAGTGTAGTGCACAAAAAGCACAAGTTTTGGAGTCAGCCAAACCTGGGTCCACATCTGGTTTTCAACACTTATTGGCTGTATAACCTTGAACAAGGTACTTATTCTCTCCAAGCCTACATGTCTTCATCAAGTGCAATAGAAATCATTTTCAGTTAAGTCATGTTTGTAAAGTGCTTAATGTAAACACCGGCAGGTAGAAAGCACTCAGCAAATAGTAACTAGTAAGTTAATTGCTATGTTGTTCTATGAATGTTTTCTTTGTTGTTTCATGAGTCTTAACTGGATTTTAAACTCCTTCCGGTCAGCATCTGTCTCTTTTACTTCCCACTAAGGGTACCTGATACAGTGTCTGAGTAGCTTCCATCCTAGATTCAATCCTTTTAATCCAGGGCTGACCTGATACAGTCCTGACTAGAAGGTTACTTGAATGTCATCCCATTCCAGCTCTGGGCAACCTTATGTCAAAGGAAGATAGACTAGGCCAAGGTGGTCTTTGACATCCACTTCTTTCTTTTTCATGACCCTGAAACCTTAAACTAGGATCACTTTAGGCTTCCCCTTCTGAACTCATACCTCACTCAATGCCACGCTCCCACACCACTCTTCTCCTGTCCACCTAGAATTATTCCCTCGTTAAAACTGACTCTGGCTGGGCACAGTGGCTCATGCATGTAATCCCAGCACTTTGGGCGGCCAAGGAGTGCGGATCACTTAAGGTTAGGAGTTCGAGACCAGCCTGGCCAACATGGTGAAACCCTGTCTCTACTAAAAATACAAAAATTAGCCAAGCATAGCGGCACAGGCCAGAAGTCCCAGCTACTTGGGAGGCTGAGGCATGAGAATCGCTTGAACCTGGGAGGTGGAGGTTGCGGTGAGCCTTGATCACACCATTGCATTCTAGCCCGGGTGACAACAGTGAGACTCCATCTAAAAAAAAAAAAAAAAAAAAAAAAAAAAAGACTGCCTTTCCAGCCCTATCTGCTTGCTAATTCATTGAATATGTTCAACAAACTTTTGCTGAGTGCTTACAGCATTCTACAAACTGGGGAAATAAAATGGAAGAGCTACAATTGTTACACTCCAGTAACACGTTTTGCTTATGCTATAATACAATTAATGCTGGAATTAGTGAATTTCATCTCCTGAATTAGAACCACCTGTGAAGCTTTTAAAACTACAAATGCTTATGTTTCAGCTAATTTAGTAAATTTAGGTCGGACTCAGATATATAAAATCTCTGAACCTTTTTCGAAGATTTTACTGAACAGCCAGGGTTAAGACCTACGGGACGTGTTGCAAGTAGAAAGGAGATAGGGATCACGGAGTGTTGGATGAGCTTCTTTTTGGAGCATTAAATTGCATGCTGAAGGAGGTGTGGTTTTCCAGAGAGGGAAGAGCATTCTAGGAAAAGGAAAAGCATAAAGCCAAAACCTAAGGCCTTTGAATTTATCAGTATAATTTTTACAAATATATGAGTTGAAGAGCGTTAGAAGACCCACTGTTGAATAACATTTATGCACACTAACTATAAACTTCTGAGCAAAATGTCCTTATTTTTATCCATCAATGCAGTTGACACATACTATAGTAACCATTTGTTTTCATGTTTAGTTTATTCTATATATTAAGACCTTCTCAAAGGAAAGATATACAACTTAGTATTTGCAACCCCACAATTGATACACAGTAGGTTTTTCAATCCATGTGTGTTGAATGAATGATGGTCATTATGTCATGATCTTAGTAATGAGAATTTCAAGTCAAGTGAAAGAGGAAATCTTTGGATGTGAGCTTTCAACTCCACTTGCAAAGCATGTAAGTGATCACCTCTTCTTTGTCTGTGTTGTGACCCTGTTTTGAAATATTCAAAAACGCTGGGCGTGTTGACTCATGTCTGTAATCTCAACACTTTGGGAGGCCGACGCGAGTGGATTGCTTGAACCTAGAAGTTTGAGGCTATAGTGAGCTATAATCATGCTACAGCACTGAAGCCTGAGTGACAGAGCAAGACCTTATCTCTTAAAAAGAAAAAAGAAAAGAAATACTCAAAAGGTATCCATTTATTTGACAAGAATTCATTGAGTTTCTCTGGTATACCAACCTCTCTATTTATATATTTGTTCTCAGAGTGATGTGAAATAATTTTTTTTTCTTTTTTCTTTTTTTGAGATGGAGTCTCGCTCTCTTGCCCAGGCTGGAGTGCGTGGTGTATTCTCAGCTCACTGCAGTTTCTGCCTCCCAGGTTCAAGTGACTTGTGCCTTAGCCTCTGTACTTATTCTGACTACCAACCATGTGTTTGGTACTTTATATAGCTCCATGTCTGATCCGTAAAATATCATTTAATTTTTAGTCTTCACATGAGTCTTGAAAATAATCTTCCCCCTGCCATCGCCATTTTTACAGATAAGGGAACTGACACTCCAAAGGTGCAAAGTCCAAGATTGTATGGCGCATGGACAGAAGCACCAAGATTTGGACCTAGCTTTGTCTTCCTTCAAAGTCATTTTTCCTCATACTATACCATCTCCTGGGTTGAATCTGTGAGCAAGGCCAGATGTGAATGATTAAGAAGTCACTATTCAACAAACTGAGCCCACACGGTACACAGCATCAAAATGCCCACTTTTAACTAGCAAATTATCCCAAAGATAATTGCTGTAACTTGATCAGCTTCTTACCACTAATTCAGCAGTCTTGGAAATACAGCTTATGATTGAATCTATGAGCATGAAATGAAATGTAGGTTTGTCAGTTTTTAAATAAAACTGGATGACTCTTAATTGGCTTTTTTTTCTGGTTTTGCTTGTTTTTAGGCCATTTCCTCCAACTCCTGTTACTTCTAAACAACATAACCTAGAATGTTAGCAATTATCTGGTTAATTTGACCAGCGTGAACATCCAGCTTAGATAAAAATAACACTCAGTTGACAACCAGAAAGTAAACTAGGGTGAAATTCAAAATTAGATTTCAAAATTATTAGGTCATACCATCACTAGGCCAAAAGTCTTGAGAAATTTATCCAAGTAGTTCACAATCGTGGGTAGATATGGGGGCGGAAGAGGAGGATAGGATGGAGAACTAGTTAGTGTTCCCTTGTCAGGAATGAAAGGATTGTATGATATACACTATTCTCTACAGGGTATGCAGATATTCTCCCAAGAGCACTTCCATGCTGTGGCACTGGCTGGGCCATAGTACCAGAAAGGTGGTTCACAGACAGACTCAAAACTCTGGACTCTATGTGGAAGGTTTACGGACTCTTGTTCCTCAGACCTTACTCTTTAATCCTTTCTCTTGGATCTATTTCCTATCTAGTGCCAGGGTTCTATGTGCATGAAATCTTGACTGTCCCTCTTGGGGAGTCCATGGCAAGATATGCTGGAAGCAGCAGAAGGTCCAGGGCAGTGACTCTGCCTCTAACCTCTGGGTAACCACCCAGATAGAAGGAGTCTCCTCAAGATAGGAAAGACATCAGATGTTCTAGCTGAGTTCTGGGATGGTGGTTCACCTTTAGCGGACAGGAATTTTCCTTAGTCAGTCACTGAGTAGCACAACCCACATGTTCTCTGAATCAGGCTGTAGGGAAGGTAGTCCAAGTCCTTGACAAAGTTCTTCAGGAAACTGAGGAAATGGGCCTAATAAAAATTTAACTGTTGGTAGGCTGTGAAAGCCCAAGAGCATGATTTGTGCATTGGGGAGAATATTAGTTAGAAATCTGCCTGCGAAGTACCCCCCAGTCCTTTAGGGCACACAGTCTCAGCAAGCAGGGCAATGCGGTCGAAGAAAAGAAGCCAGAACTCAGTGGGGCAGTGTTGAACCCCAGAGTCAGAGACTACCACTGGGAGCAACAGTAGGAAAAAACAGAGCAGAGCCTGTGAGGCAGTGAAATTGAGAGATAGGTACTCCCAGATTCTGGGCACTTCATGTACACCTGGGATATGTGCAGTCACCCTAGAACCTGCCTAGAAAGGAGGCACTTGAGGGACTAGTGTTCCTGCTCAAAATGGCCTGGGTACCATTTTGCTTCTTTAAAGTGGCTTGCCATTGGTTCATTCTCATTCATTATGTACTGGGTTGTTATTGCAGTTGTTGTTTTATCAAGTCTGAATTTCTGTTGGTGTTTGTGTTCTACCCACACTTATCTTATTTAGTGAGATTGAAAATAAATAACAGACATTTAACAAGGCAGTAGAGCAAAAATGGTTAATAGTTTGGGCTCTGGAGCTAGAAGACTTCATATTCTGACTCTGCCATTTTCTATCTATATATCCATGGGCAAATTTCTTAACCTTAATTTCCCTGAGACTCAGTTTTCCTATCACTAAAATTAGAATAATAAATGTCACAAAATTATTATGAGGATTAAATAAGATGGATATATGTGAGGTGCTTAGCTCTGTGACTACACATAGTAACTCTCAATGAATGCTATTTTTTGTTATTATTATTAGGGTTTTAAGGTTCACAAAGCACTGTTATGTGTATTTTCTCATTGGAATTATTTAGTGTTGACATACATTGCAAGTTAGGGGTGTGAAAGTAGATGGATAAGGGAAGAGACTGGTGAATGAGAGGTCCTTTCTTCCTCCTTGCTCTGGCATCTAATGTAAGATCAACTGTATAAGCCATCCCCAAACTCTGGATCTCATGCGCTCTCCTTTTCCCTCCCACTGGCTTTCCTCTCCCCTCCTTTTAACTCTGTGGCTGGAATGTCCCGACATGAGGCTCATCACTGCTCCAGCACAACCCCCTCCCCTTCACTTCATCATCCAACTTTTCTCCATCTCAATCAGAAGATAGCTAAACCCCATCAACGGCAGCAGGTGCACAGCCCACAGTGCTCACTGTCAGAGCAGGGCCTCTCTGGAGGAAATGCCAGAGCAGTGGGAGGACCGGGAGAAAGCCTCAGTGTCACCCACAATGTTACCTCTTTCCTCTTCCTTGGGACTCCCCTTGTGGTGTGGCTGGGGAAATCCAGCCCAGTCATCTCTGAACTAAGAGGTTGATCTTCCACTCTGGTTGCTTTGGGTGGGTAGAGCAGGCTGAAGTGACTGTCCCCACCCACAACCAATGTTTCATGCTCATCTACTCAAACCCTCCAAAATGTTCTGTTCTCTTCAAGGACCACCCCTACAATCTCCCAAATTAGGCGGAATGACAGACTCACACATGGAGCAGTTATGATTGGCATACTTTTTCTGTAAGGTCCTCTAGTCAGTATTAAAGATGATCACCCCTACTGGTTTCCCCTCCACAATCCTGAGAATCACTGAGAGAGGTGGTTGTGGCTCAACCCCATACTAGGCTATTTAAAACAAGGTTATTTGGGTACAGTGGCTTATGACTATAATCCCAGCACTTTGGGAGGCTGAGGTGGGCAGATCACCTGAGGTCAGGAGTTTGAGACCAGCCTGGCCAATATGATGAAACCCCATCTCTACTAAAAAATACAAAAATTAGCCGGGCATGGTGGCAGGTGCCTGTAATCCCAGCTACTTGGGAGGCTGAGGCAGGAGAATCACTCGAACCTGGGAGGTGGAGGTTGCAATGAGCTGAGATTGCACCACTGCACTCCAGCCTGGGTGACAGAGTGAGACTCTGTCTCAGAAACAAGCAAACAAACAAACAAACAAATAAAAACAAGGTTATTAAAGAGATTAATTGGTCCTCCTTAGCATACTGGAGTGGGTAAAAAGAAAAAAAAAGAGGTTAATTGGTAGCATATAATCAATAATGCATTAAATCAGTAGATGAACCATGAAAACTGAAAATTCCCTGTGCCACCAAAGTCCCTTTCTTTTGAATGCCCTTCACCTTGCTTATGGCTGATGATGAGGTCAGAGGTCTTTCTGCTGAGGCTTGTGTGTACAGCCTCCACCAGGTCCCTCTGATCCATTTGTGCCTCTGGTGCTTGACTTGGACCTCAGCTGTGGGTTCTGCTTCTACTTGTGCCATCTCAGACGCGTTCTCAGTTGAGTTTTCAGCTACTTAAAAAGTTTGAAACTCACAGCCTCCATGCAGAACATTCAAACTCTTAACCTACAGGAAGTCCAAAATCTGCACGTCAGTTCCCTTGGTATAGTTGCCCTTTTCATCTCCGGATCCAATATATTAACTCTAGCTATCAAGGTTTTTCCAGGAAATGAAACCAACTTCCGGGTTGGTGCCTTTGAAAGATCCTTAAACATAATCACATTTGCAAAGACCTTTTTTCCAAATAAGGCAACATTTGCAAGTTGATATCTTTGAGTGGCCATTACTCAGCTGACTACAGCTGCTATCATTGGCTGAGCTAGAGGATCTGTGGACTAATAATAAGAAGGGATGGGGGAAATTTTTTCCAAGAAATAGCCTAATATATTGAAAGCAATTAATCTCTGGATGAATTATTTCTTTCTGTACAATTTTTCTCCATTTTCTAAGCTCACAGCAATGTACAGCTAATACTTGTATAATAAAAAGTATTATAAGGGAAAAAATTGTAACAGATAATTTATTGACATTGAAATAATTTCATAATCACTAAATAAAAAAAGCTACAAAACAATGTAAATTTTGATAATTTTTGTTTTAAAATACACACACACATACAGTAAAAAATAGTACAGGTGCATACATCAAAATGTTAATAGTGGCTAGGCCTGGTGGCTCATGCCTGTAATCCTAACACTTTGGGAGGCTGAGACAGGAGGATTGCTTGAGCCCAGGAGTTCAAGACCAGCCAGGGCAACAGAGGGATACCTTGTCTACAAAAAATTTAAAAATTTAGCCAGGCATGGTGGTGTGTGCCTGTAGTTTCAGTTACTCAGGAGGCTGAGGTGGGAGGATTGTTTGATCCTGGGAGGTTGAGGCTGCAGCGAGCCATGATTATGCCATGGTACTGCAGCCTGGGCAACAGAGCCAGACCTTGTCTTAAATAAACAAAAAAAAAGTTAATAGTGCTTACCTTTGAGTGGTAGAATTATGACTAATTTTTGTTTTACATTGTATTTCTGGTGTTTTCAAATTTTCTGCATTAATTACTCATGAATTTTATAATGAGATAAAAAGATAAGTATTATTTTTAAAAAATAAGACAGGCCAAGCTTAGTGGCTTATGCCTGTACTCCTAGCAGTTTGGGAGGCCGAGGCAGGAGGATCACTGGAGCCCAGAAGTCTGAGACCAGCCCAGACAACATAGTGAGACTCCATCTCTACAAAAAAAATTATTTTTAAAAAATTAGCTGGATGTGTGGCATACGACCATAGTGCCAGCTACTTGGGAGGCTGAAGTGGAAGGATCACTTGAGCCTGGGAGGTGGAGGCTGCAGTGAGCCATGATTGTAGCTACTGCACTCCAGTCTGTGTGACAGAGCAAGACCCTGACTCAAAATAAATAAATAGAATTGTATAAGAGATATTAGAAATTAGAAGTATGTAAATGATAGGATAAGAAATTATTGTGTTAGAACCCATAGGCCTTCATATTAAATTATTTTAATATCAGATGGCATGCTGGAATAATAATGTGACTCCTATAACTGGAATCATAGAAGAGAATGTTTTAAATGCTCTCTGAATGTATAAAGAAAAAATAAGATTTAATTGTGACATTCTGACACCCACATGCTAGGGTAAGTTCAACACCTGTGCAGGCTGCCTTCCCTCCCAGACAGTTGTATCTGAACACCACTGTGGACTAACAAAACTAATAATTTACAATATTGGCATGCTTCTTCCATATGTCATTCACAGGTCTGCTTCATTCCTACAGATTAAACACCTCTCCAGGATCCTAGATTCATGCCATTGCTCCTAGCGCTTCCACCTTCTCACTTTTAAATTAAATGAGGGCTGGCTCTGTCCAAGAACACAATCTTTATTTTGTAAAGAAGGCATCTACCTCACATTTGGCTTTGCATTTCTCCAAATTCCAGACTTCTGCTGGCAGGATGTTCGAGTCCCAAAAGTGAATCCTGGCAAATCCAGATTCTGTTCCCACCACAGGGGATGGAGCCTCACAAATGTGCAGCTAGGTGCCTTTGTAGTCTAAGCCTCTCAAGAGTACATTTTCTGGTGCTAGAAACAGGTCTCCATCTCTGCCTGTTGGTAATCACTAATTAAAGGTTTGGGTAAGATTTCCTCGCAGCAAGAATCCTGCTGTGAATTTCCTGCCTCCTAAATCTTAGTCCCTTGCCTGACCACACCAGATGCCAATCTTGTACAATTAGGAGGTGGAAACAATCTGCCAGGATCCTGAATCCTGCATGTGGCTGCACAAGCTTCTCATCCAACACATACACAAGAGGACGCTGGACAAATGCCCATGCTTTGCTGCCAGTTCATGCTACATTCCAAACCCTATCAGGTCTCTCGCCTCAGCAGCTGGACTGAACAAAGTGGACTCCCTGAGGTTACTTTTGCCCTCCTGACTGGAGAACGTCCCACACACGAATCCCAAGGCAGGGAAGAGATGAAAAGATGAAAGCATTACAAGAGTTAACCAAAGCTGAGTCGCCAGAGGTCACTGACGGGGAAAGTCTTCTCTCAGCCCACTTCTGTTTATAACCACTTTATTCCTTCAACAGAATCCCCTGCAGAATCATCTCTCTGAAACCTCCATCTATATCTGAAATCCCCATTTTTGTCCTGGAGTCTCTTCAGAGATCCTTTTTCTTTGAAAGGAAGGATGGAAACCTTGAGCGCCCCCTGGAGGTAGGAGTGTGTTAGTAAGCGTCTCCTTGGACTGTGGTTCTTTTTGTACCAGTTGATAGCAGCTTTAGTGCCAGTTGGTTGATACCTTTGACACCTGAATTGCTGATTTTCGCCGTTTCCAGTGCTGCCTCTAGGTGACCTGTCTACAACTTCTATGACAGCTGACTGGGGCTTCCACCTTCTTTGTATTCTAGCCTTGATAAGGGGAAGGATCCCTTGCCCTGCTGCAGAAGTAAAACAGCCTGTTTCTCAGCCTTGTCCTCCATTTTCTCCTCTCAGACAGTTTGTTACTCCTACAATTCTACTTGACATCTCTCTAACTTGCATTGCTCCCTTCTTCTGTATCCTTATTACTGCTCTTCAGTTTGTATAAAATTATTGTCCTACCTTCAGCCCTTATCCTTATGAAACCCTTTTCCATTCTTTAGAAGCCCAGTTCACCGGCCACTTTCCCCACACCTACCTCTGAAATCTTGTAGAACTTATTTACAAAGTTCTTATCATACACTGCCTTGTATTTTAGTTATCTCTCTATATATTATCTTACCATATCCAACCAATTACCCAGCACGGTGTCTAAGATCCAGTATGCAGTTAATAATCATTAGATAAAAGTTGAATTAAGTTGTTGAAGGATGTTTTCAAACACCCAATTTTCTAAGAATAGAGAAAACGTTACTGTTAAAGATGAAAAAATACAAAGAAAGAAGAAATAGAAAAAATAGATGGGGCAGGCAGAGACACAGGAAAGAATAGTGACTATATAACTATAAGTCAATACATGAGAATACCAGTATGTTATAGAAAGAGCACAGAACTAAGTGTCAGAAAACTGAGCTCAAGTCCCGTTTGGTTTTTAATGAACTAAATGATCACTAAACTACTCCCTGGGCCTCAGCGTTTTCTCTAAAGAACCAAAGCAGTGGGTTATATGACCTCTGAAGTTTATTACCACGTTGGCATTGTATGACCATCTCTCTATTCAGGCATAGTGGTAGTTGATTAAACAAGATAGCGCTCAGATTGCACCTGTCACAGAGACTGGCATAATATGTGTGCTAATAAATGCTAGTTCCTCTTTTCTTCGCACATAATGGAAATATTCTGCAACACTCTCAATTTTAATAAAGGGAAAAGTTCGCCTTTATCCGTTGAGGATGGAGGTATACTGAATATTTGTCTGATAACATGGTAAAAGAGAATTGTACAGCTTGTTTAATCTTATTTTATGGAAGAATTTTCCAGTGGTTAAGTCGTTTTTTTCCTCCAGGTCTTGCCATATGCTATTTCAAGGGGAAGCTTCTATTCTACAACAAACTACTTTTTGAGTCAAATGAAGAACTGAAAAATAGTTAGGCTTAAACAAATTCTTAGTCAACCACATCATGGTCTGGAAAGACACAAAAACCATTTGGCAAAGATTGTTCTAAATACTGTGAGAAAGGAGAAAGGTAGCAGGTGATACCAATCAAAAAGGCGAACAACTTTAAATAGGATATTAGCTGATTCCGGAGAATTAAACAAAATTTTTGGAACCTATGACAATTGCAGATATTCAGATTAATATGTGTAGGAACAACTTATGTATCCATGATTTTAAAGGAATAAGGAGGTCTATTTGTGGGACTTTTTGCATTTACTAAACTTTAGTTCTTTATATTTCTAAAAACTGATTTAATTTCACCATTTTATCAAGATCTTTTCCTGACTTATTTAAGAGAAGTCTAAACTACCTGCCATTCCTGCAAAAATGTGGTGTTCTTTCACTCCTCTGTGCTTTTGTGGGTGCTGTTTCCTCCTCCTGCAAGTCTTCCCTCCTATTCTACCCTTCAAAACCTATTTTAAATATCGGTGAAGACATGCTATACTCCAGTTAGCAAAGTTGCTCCACTGTGGTCCACCAGTCTTGGCTCATAGCTCTCTTATTTTCATAATCACTGAGGCCCTCACTGGGTGAACATCAGGTGCACCCAGTTGGGGATCAGTGTAGGATTTGAGGAGGAAGCTGATTAGGACACCAGCACTCAATTATAAGAAGCTAGGAGCCTTTCTTTATTGAACATCTAATACTATAATATGTTTTTAAAAAAAAACTGTATGTAATGTTTTCCTCTGATGCTGTTCTGAGTATATTCTGAGAGGCTCTTAATAGAAGTGAAATTGTGTGTGGGGGAGTGGAGGGGATCTACAAGAGGAGGGTGCTGAGCTAGGAGGGCAAAGATAAGAAACTCCAGTCCTAGAAGTTTTTGCAAGACACAAGGTCTAAGTTTACCCATTCCCATATTCTCACTTAGTTGACCTTTTATGGTTCTTCAGATTTCAGCTTCCTCAGGAAAGTGTTTCATGATCTTTCTGTTGAGAACAATCACAACATCATAAACCTCTCATCCATAGTATTTAACATAGTTGTAAATGTATCTGTATATGTGATTTTTTGATGGACATCTGTTTCCACTAGCAGACTCATGAAAATAGAAACTTATATCTGGTTTTGCTTACCACTATTCTCTAGGATAAAACCTGGTACGTAGTATGATTTCAATATTAGTAGAGCAAATTAATGTTGTTGCATAAAAGGCAGTAGGGTAAACCAAATTGAAACATGGATTTGAAGGAACTGCTTAAAGTAACTTATCAGTATTGCTAATCATCAACGATAGAATCATACAGGTTTGAGAACTCTGTGAAAGGGCATGAAAAGTTTTTTTCCTCCTGACACCAAACATATGCTATCTTTTCCAACATCACTTCTTCAGCTCTCTGACACCAATTGAATGTCCAACAATTCAATTAATTTCTGACATTATCTACCTAGACTTAGCATCAGATCCCATAGTTCAAAGGGTTCAGTCCTACAAGACTGCCCCCACTTCAGATGCTGTTTGCAAGTTTTGGGCCACCAGTACTTCTGACCAACCAGCTGTAAATCAGGGTTCCTTTGATCCCCTCCCTCATGTTTGACAATTTGCTAGAACAGCTCACACAACTTAAAAAGGCACTTTGCTTATGTTTACTGGTTTATTATAAAGGATATGAATGAACAGCCAGATGGAGAAATATATAAGGTGAGGTTCAGAAGAGTATCTGCAGGAGCATCTGTCCCCATGGAGTTGGGGTGCACCACCCTCCCAGTACAGGTGTTCACCAACCTGGAAGCTCCCTAAACCCCATAGTTTAGGGGTTTTTGTGAAAGTTTCATTACATAGGCATGGCTGATTAAATTATTGGGAAATGGTAAACAAATTCCATCTCCAACCCCTTTCTCCTCCTTGGAGGCTGAGGGTTAGGGCTAAAATTCCAAGCTTCTAATCAAGGCTTAGATATTCTGGCTATCAGTCCCCATCCTGAAGCAGCTATCTAGGGGCCAAGAGTTGCTTCATTAGAACAAAAGATCCTCGCATCATCCTTATTACCCAGGAAATTCCAAGGATTTTAGGAGCTCTGTGCCAGGAACAGGGGCAATGACCATATATATTTCTATGGTGCCACAGGGTGGCAATAAATTTAAGACTGTACATTTAAGGGTATATACAGTTAATAAGTAGTTTTTAAGCATGATGCCAACAATGTTGTTAACCAAGGTTTTAAGGTAATGACAAATCATTAGGTTGCACTTGCATTTCATCGTAATTTGTTAATACTCACTAACTTCTTGAATAGACATATTAATGACATCAGCATGCTTTCACTCAGTAATTACAACCCTCCCCTTCCCACTTCATCTAGCCCCAACACCATCTTACTCTGAGTCATTTATTTGATAATTAGACATACAGACACCCATGAGAATATGTAGCTAAATAAAAATTCTGACGCTGTGTTCCTGATAGCTTTTCCAAGGAGGCAGAGGTAGATGCATTTTAACAACCATGGCCCCTTCACAAGACTTACGAATTCAGATGTCAACTTTCTTTGCTTTTCCTATTCTCCAACACTTAACATAGCAAAACATACTTTCTGGTACAAACTATAAATAAGTTGATAATTTAAAGGAATAAGTCAGACCTTATCAACCTATATACTACAACTCAAAACTGATACTGACAGAGTAATAGAAAGCAAATCATATACAATCTATAGATTGAGACATCCAGTCATTAATTCCCTCAACGAATATTTGTTGAATGCCTTCTATGTACCTGACTCTAGACATACAGGAGACCTATACAAGGTGTATAGGACATGAAGTGAATTCAGCATGTAATCTGCTTTCATGAAATTCCCAATCTTGTTGAGGAGAGAAAAAAATCCATAATTAAAACTAAGATAAAAGAAGGGTTCTACTAAAGTGTAGGAAAAAGGCAACCAAATCAGGTTAGGTGGCTAGGAGAGATTTCCTGGCAAGCTACATTTGGAAGGATGAGCTAAATGAAAACAGCGAGGTAGGAATAAGAGGAGATTTTAAACAACAGGAAACATATATTATGGAGATCACAACTTAACCAGTAAGCTATGATTTATTACATGTCTCCTTAAAAATGTTCAACCTGTGAACATTCAGAAATACAAAGCTCTGCTCTGGAGCAAAGGTACATCAACTATTTCAGACATGCCAGGAGTTAGTGGTCAGGTGGGGTCATTTTAGTCCTAGCCATGTGACCACTGGGTTATTCCTTAGTCTGTGATAGGGTGGCAAACTCAAATGCCTACCATGAGTGAAGTCAGCAGAGCAAGGACTTGAAGTAAGCTGAAGGTAAGCTGGAGTGTGAGGTGTGAAATGAACCATATATGCCCCTTGCAAGGGTGAGTAGCCACAGTGCCAGCTGATGTTATGTTGTCAGAACGTGGTCTCAGTGTTGCTATGGCTTTCTTTTTCTCTCAACTTGCAAATGCTGATAACTAATACAAAATTTTAAACTGTTGTCTGCAAACATAGTCTTGGTCCAAAAGCTCCTTCAGCTGATAAGCAACTTCAGAAAAGTCTCAGGATATAAAATAAATGTGCAAAACTAAGTAGCATTCCTATACACCAACAACAGTCAAGTTGAAAGCCAAATCAGGAATGTAATCCCATTCACAATTGCCACACACACACAGACACACACACACACACACACACACACACACAACCTAGAAATACAGCTAAGGGAGGTAAAAGATCTATACAAGGAGAATTACAAAACACTGGTCAAAAAAATCAGAGATGACACAAACAAAAAAACATTCCATGCTTACAGATAGGAAGAATCAATATCATTAAAATGGCCATACTGCTCAAAGCAATTTATAGATTCAATGCTATTCCTATTAAACTACCAATGACATTCTTCGCAGAACTAGAAAAAACAATTTTAAAGTTCATATGGAACCAAAAAAGAGCCCAAATAGGCAAGGCAATCCTAAGCAAAAAAAAAAAAAAAAAAAAAAGCTGGAAATGTCACTCTACCCGACTTCAAATTATACTAGAGGGCTATAGTAACCAAAACAGCATGATAATGGTACAAAAACAGACACAGAGACCAATGGAACAGCATAGTGAACCCAGAAGTAAGGCCACACACCTTCAACTATCTAGTCTTTGACAAAGCTGACAAAAACGATGGGGAAAGGACTACTATTCAATAAATGGTGCTGGGATAACTGACTAGCCATATGCAGAAGATTGAAACAGGACTCCCTTCCTTATACCATGTACAAAAATCAACTGAAGATAGATTAAAGACTTAGGTTTCATGATGAAGATGCCAAAAGCAATTGCAACAGAAGCAAAAATTGACAAATGGGATCTAATTAAACTAAAGAGCTTCTGCACAGGAAAGGAAACTATCAATAGAGTAAACAGACAACCTACAGAATGTAAGAAAATTTTTGCAAACTATGCACCTCACAAAGGTCTAATAATATCCAGCATCTATAAGGAACTTAAACAAATTTACAAGAAAAAAAAAACCCCATTAAAAAGTCGGCAAAAAACATGAACAGGCACTTTTCAAAAGAAGGCATATGTGTGGCCAACAATCATATTAAAAAACTCAACGTCACTGATCATTAGAGAAATGCAAATCAAAACCACAATGAGATAGCATCTCACACCAGTCAAAAATGGTTCTATTTTTTTTTTTTTTTAAGACAGAGTCTTACTCTGTCACCCAGGCTACAGTGCAGTGGTGCGATCTCAGCTCACTGCAACCTCTGCCTCCCAGGTTCAAGTGATTCTCCTGCCTCAGCTTCCCTAGTAGCTGAGATTACAGATACATGCCACTGTGCCCAGCTAATTTTTGTATTTTTAGTAGAAACGGGATTTCTCCCTGTTGGCAGGCTAATCTTGAACTCCTGACTTAAAAGGATCCACCCGCCTTAGCCTCCCAAAGTGCTGGGATTACAGGCATGAGCCACCGCACCTGACCCAGAATGGCTATTATTAAAAAGTCAAAAAATAACAGATGCTAATGAGGTTGTGGAAGAAAAGGAATGCTTATACACTGTTGGTGGGAGGATAAATTAGTTCAGCCTTTGTGGAAGACAGTGTGGTGATTCCTCAAAGACCTATAAACAGAAATACCATTCAACCGAGCAATCCCATCACTGAGTATATACCCAAAGAAATATAAATCATTCTATCATAAAGACACATGCACATGTATGTTCACTGCAGCGCTATTGACAATAGCAAAGGCATGGAATCAACCTAAATGCCCATCAGTGGTGGACTGAATAAAGAAAATGTGGTACATATACACCATGGAATACTATGCAGCCATAAAAAAGAACAAGATGATGTCCTTTGAGGAAACATGGATGGAGCTGGAGGCCATTATCCTTAGCAAACTAATGTAGGAACAGAAAACCAAACACCACGTGCTCTCACTTATAAGTGGGAGCTAAGTGATGAGAATACATGGTTACATAGAGAGAAAAAACACACTTGGGCCTATTGGAGGGTGGAGGCTAGGAGAAGGGAGAGGATCAGGAAAATTAACTAATGGCTACTAGGCCTAATACCTGGCTGATGAAATAATCTGTACAACAAACTCCCATGCAACAAATTTACTTGTATAACAAACCTGCACATGTACTCCTGAACTTAAAAATTACATTTAAAAAACAAAATAACCTAAATAAATAGATAAATAAAACAAAAAATGGTATGTGGGCCAAACAAAAAAACTATGCAGGCTGAAGCCTGCAGAGGACAACTTTATGGCCTTTGATTTTTGTATAATTGATGTATTTGCTCTTAATTTTCAATGTTTTACAAAAATTACAAACGTTATTATTAACCCTCATGTTCAGCAAGATCAAATGCATCTAGACTATTAACAATGTTAGTAGGAAGAGACATGCAATTAGTTTCAAAACAAAAATAGATGCAGTAAAAATTGAAAATGATAAATGTATGTACTGATGGGATAAATTATTCAGGAATAATGACAATTCCGAGGAACAAAGGTCTGATCATGCAATCACTCATATATCTATGCTATCAACAATAATAAAGAAGAAGAATAAAAAAATTGTCAGAAGGAAAGGCTTTATGGGTGTACAGCTAGAGAAGGAAGATTAATGTCAGATGCCGGAATCAAGTTAATTCCGGATAAAAACATCATTTGTTAAGGAACTTGAGGACTGAACATGATAAAAATGCACCTGCTGGAACTTTTTACATAGCCACACTTAAGTTCTGTAGTTTAAGGACATCATAGCTGCCAAGGAGATTTCTACACTTGCAGCCATCACCAAGGAGGGAGATTTCCTTCCTAAACATATGTTCAATATAGTGGAAACTAGTATATGAGAAAAGATAGCTGAGAGATTATACAGAAAGAGGAGAATAGAGCATGTGTAGTCTGTGATGTTGAAGGCAAACTAATTTTTTAAAGCATTAATTATAAATGTTTACAATTCAAATAGTATAAAAAAGACACAGTAAAAACCAAGTTTTCCTTTTTTCCTATGCCCCCAGTTTCCTGCCTAAAGGTGACCGTTATTAGGAATTTAAATATTTCCTTTCTTACACATAAGTGCACATTATATGCACTGTTCTGTAACTTTTTTCCCATTTAATATATTTTGGAGATTGTTGTATATCAAGTCATATAGGTATGCCTTATTTATTTTAAAAACTACATTCTAGGCCGGGCGCGGTGGCTCAAGCCTGTAATCCCAGCACTTTGGGAGGCCGAGACGGGCGGATCATGAGGTCAGGAAATCGAGACCATCCTGGCTAACACGGTGAAACCCCGTCTCTACTAAAAAATACAAAAAACTAGCCGGGCGAGGTGGCGGGCGCCTGTAGTCCCAGCTACTCGGGAGGCTGAGGCAGGAGAATGGCGCAAACCCGGGAGGCGGAGCTTGCAGTGAGCTGAGATCCGGCCACTGCACTCCAGCCCGGGCGACAGCGCGAGACTCCGTCTCAA
Source organism: Macaca mulatta (assembly GCF_049350105.2). Taxonomy (NCBI): domain Eukaryota; kingdom Metazoa; phylum Chordata; class Mammalia; order Primates; family Cercopithecidae; genus Macaca; species Macaca mulatta. The sequence goes on from NC_133419.1 coordinate 86,823,307, forward strand.
AAAAAAAAAAAAAAACAACAAAAAAAAACTACATTATAGATATACTATAACTTATATAATCAATACCCGATTGATGGATCTATATTGTAGTATTTTGCTATTATAAACAATAGGTGTGCTGGTTCTCTTCAGAGAACCTATTTGGTGGAATTCCAGCCAGTGCCTGCAAACATAAACGTCCCTTAGTTCTTTTGGTCTTGAGAACAAATAAACTTAGAAACAGCCATTTGGAAATGAACTTGTTCATTACTAGAGAAGAACTGTGTGGAGGGAGGTAAATGTGGCAGAATGCCCAGCAGGAAAACTAAATAGAAAATTAGGCCAGGATTGCTTCTCAGCCTTTTGGCTAAGATCAAGTATAAAAATTAGGCTGGGCGTGGTGGCTCGTGCCTGTAATCCCAGCACTTTGGGAGGCTGAGGTGGGTGGATCACTTGAGGCCAGGAGTTCAAGGTTATAGTGAGCTATGATTGTGCCACTGCACTCCAACTTGAATGACAGAATGGGACATTGTCTCTAATAATAATAATAATTTTAAAATAATTAGCAAGCTCATAAAGGGCTTCATCTAATAACGTAAAGAATTTGACCTTATCCTAAAAGACATGCAGAGCCAGATTGGTGTTAAGCAGAATGACAGGATTATAAGAAACGTTTACTGTAACTACGATGAGAAGAATAGATTAGAGAGGAACCAGTAAAGAGAGAGAGCAGCCAAAAGAGGGACTATTCAAGTCATCCAAGAAATAATTTATGAGGATTTTAACTGAGGTGATGGCAATGGAAATGGAGAGGAGGGGATATGGTATCAGAAAATCATGAAGGGATAACATCTGCAGACCTTTGGCTGATCTGACAGGGGTCTGATTGGATGGGCAGAATCTAGGATGAATACTGTGTTTCTGGATTGGCCCACTTAGTATTAGTCACCACATCAGAAAGGAACAAGTATAGGGAGAAAGATGATTAGTTGTGTTTTGGATGTTTGACCGTCTGGGGCCTACAGGTGGTTATATCCAATAGGCAGTAGAATATATAGGTCCAAAGCTCAACGACAGCACTACATACCAAAAGCAGACATTCATGTATGTATATGATGGGTGAAACTGAGAATGGGACAGGCCACCTGAGGATTATATAACCTTAATAGGACAAAAGGAAAAGTGGGGAGAACACTAGAAAAGGAGACCTTTAGGTGGGAGGCAAAGGAAAAGGAGTCATGGAAGGAAGACAAGGCCTTGGATGAACATTCAAAAATTAAATAAAACTTACATTGGCATAATAAAGGTTTCAAAGGCAGATATTCTTATCAGAGTCTCATGTGATTGGTGACTTAAGGTCTGAGATGACTAGCCCAGGATTGCTCAACTATTAAAATAGCCAAGCTGAGTTTAACCCAAGCTTTTCCAAAATTCTAGAGATGATTTTTCCACCTTACTGGCTCCAAATTCCTTATTATGCATAGGAATTTGAAAAATAAGGTCACAAACGAGAAAACCAAGAATTTGAATAATAAGGTCACAGACTATCAAAACCAGGAAAGCAGAGATGGGAAAGAGATGATACCAGTACAGTACCAACCTCATCAATAACTCCGATTCCCATGTTTTTGCGCGTTAGGAAATAACATCTCAGAAAAGTTAAAACAACAAAACCACAACAAAAAAAAAAAACCCTACCATAAAATCCTAAAAAACTGCAATTTTCCTCCTTTAGCACTCACATACAAAGAAACATTAACTCTGCATAGGGATGTGTGTGCTCGGGATTTTAATAATAAAGCCATCAGAAACTAAATAGTATCTTTTTCTGTACTATGGTCATTAGAGGGAGAACCATGAGGCTACTTAAGCCTTGTTCTACCTCACAAAATGTTCTTTGTTTTATGCAAATGTACTGGCTGTGGGAGATATTAGATGTCGTTTTCATGAGTAGGACATGAGTGTTAGAGGTAAGTTGACAATCTCCTTATAAAGATATTAGCAAAACAGTGTTATTATGGCCCTGCAACACCTTAGAAATATTTTCACTATAATCCATCTTGTGATAATTATACCTGTTTTACTGGAATTTGACCTGAAAGAATAGAACTTGGTCATCAAGTTTCCAATCTTGTTGAAAGGGCACATTTTTGCAGCTGACATGAAAAAAAATTTTTTCTAAGTAATGTGTAGGTTGGGCATGGTGACTCATGCCTGTAATTCCAGCACTTTGGGAGGCCAAGGTGGGAGGATCACTTGATCCCAGGAGTTTGAGACCAGCCTGGGCAACATGGCGAAACCCCATCTCTACAAAAGATAGAAAAAAAAAATTAGCCAGGCATGGTGCTGTGTGCCTATGGTCCTAGCTACTTGGGAGCCTGAGATAGGAGGATCGCCTGAGCCTAGGAGGTCAAGGCTGCAGTGAGCCATGCTCGTGTCACTGCACTCCAGCCTGGGTGACAGAACGAGACCATGTCTCAAAAAAAACAAAACCAAACAAAACAAACAAACAAAAGAAAATACACAAACAGAAGAAAAAATTTAAAAAATAATACGTGTAGTACAAAGCTGAGTTATATACTGGTGTACTGCAATTGGGTAGATTCCAAATGCAGGTTTGAACAAGATTATTTCAAGGTCTCTTTCCTTATGTGGATTAGCGAGCTTGAGGAAGAGTTCTCAACCCAGAAGCTCCAACCTGTAAAAGTGGTTTCAGCTGGAGTAACTGTGTTCTCACCATGGGAAAAAGCCTTTCAGTCCTTGCAATAGCAAATTTCAGGAGCTGACCTCTTTTAAATCCTCTAAACAAGTCCATATAAATTAGGGTAGTAGGCAGAAAAATAATACTGATTTCATTCGTTCAGAAAATATTTGTTGAGGCCAGACACAGTGGCTCACACCTGTAATCCCAGCACTTTGGGGGGCCAAGTCAGGAGAATTGCTTGAGGTCAGGAGTTCAAGACCAGCCTGGCCAACATGGCAAAACCCCGTCTCTACTAAAAATACAAAAATCAGCCGGGCATGGTGGCACGCACCTGTGATCCTAAGTACTCGGGGGTGGGGGCGGGGTGGGGGCTAAGAGAATAGCTTGAACCCAGGAGGAGGGTGCAGTGAGCTGAGACTGTGCCACAGAGCTTCAGCCTGGGTAACACAGCGAGATTCCGTCTCAAAAAAAAAAAAAAAAAAAAAGAAAGAAAGAAAGAAAAAGAAAAAGAAAACATTCATTGAATGAATGTGAAGTCACTACAGATATCACAATGAATGAGGAATGGATTCTGCCCACAAATAACAGTCTGGGGTGGGGACGTGGCGCAGCTAATTAGCTGGGTTAAGGCTGACATTTCTGTTAGGAACTTGAAGTACAGGTATTTTGTGTTGTTAATCCACAGTCTTAGGAGTGTAGAACAAGAAACATGGCATGTAGCAAAGTTGGCATCCTAATGTGAATGTTGAAAGGCTCAGTTGGTATTTTCTCACTGTTGCCTGGAGCCACTTGCTCTTCCTCTTCCCGGTGGAAGGGTCCTTCCCTGCAATTCCAGCAACACTTTCAGGATGTGGCCTCTGAGAGATTACATATCTTTTAGTCAAAAGGGCAACTGGCTCCACTGAGAGCGTTAACTGGACACATTTACCAGAGTACAATGTAACTTCTAACTGTGCTTTGGCTTCCTTCTCTTTTCCTTCTCCTAAGGAAATAATCAGAGCTCATATAAACATGCACATGCAAGTATGTCAATATACATGGAAACATCAGGAACCATCTAAATGACAAACAGCAGGGGTGTGGTTAAATAAATTGTGGCTACCTTTATGGTGTAGTACTATGCAGCCATTAAAATGATTATTATAGGAAAACAAAGGAATATATATCCATCATATGCTGTTATAAAAATTGCTTATAAAAGTATAATGTGGTATAAATTATATTTTCCAAATATGTGTGTATTCATGTTTGTATGTGGACAGAAAAAGACTAAAAAAATAGAAAACTCTGATATTAATAGTGGCTATCTCTGCAAAGAATTATATGAGTTTTCTTCTTGGTGCTTTTCTCGTGTTTTCCAAATTATCCAAAATGTACATGTGTTACTTTCACTATTTGAAAAAATTATGTTTTTAAGAAGAAAAAACAAAAAGTGGTCTAGTTCTTCCTATTTTGTAGCTCTCTTTGACAAAGAAGTTTCACCAAATTCCCCAGGGGCTGGAACAGAAAGCTATTTTAGTGATGCCAACTGTGCCAACTCAAAACATTACTCAGAGAACTTGTATCTGAAGGCAAAGAAGAGTCACTTCCTATGCTGTCTTAGGGAACACTCACCAGGAGCTGCAGGAAATCTTCAAAGATCTTTCTGTTGTTGTTGTTCAAGGATTTTTAATTCTGTTATCTCTGGGGCCTCACAAGCAATACCAAAGTCTCTGCCATATCTCCCAGTATACCAAGTGGCCATGTGTAAGTAGGTTTATTGGTGGCCTTGAGTAATATCCCAGAGTTTCTGAGAGAGACTGGCAAAATGGGCTCTATTTGGAGTCAGAACAGCATAATTTTAGAACACAGACTCTGTAGGCAAACAGATCTTAGTTAAAATTCAAACTCTGAAGTGTATTAATTATATGGTCTTGGCTATATTACTTAATCTCTTTGTGTCTCAACTTCTTCATCGGTCAATTAGAACATAATAATATATGCTTATAATGTTTCTACGATGGGTAAAAGTTATAATACATGTTAAGTAAGTATTTAGCAAACCATATTGCTCATAGTAAGCAACAACGAATGAAAGCTATTATATTACTATAGTAAGTAACATAAAAGAGAGAAAAGTAAGTGTCATGAGAGATCAAGAAAACTCACAGTCCTGGTTGAAAAGATGGTAAAAGGCTTTGTGGAAGGAGAGAATTTAGATATTCTACTTTTTCTTTCTTTGTTTTAAATTTTATTAGAGATGAGGTCTCACTCTGTTTCCCAGGCTGCACTGTGTTGCCCATGCTGGATTGCTCAAGCAATCCTCTCACCTCAGTCTCCTGAGTTGCTGGGACTACAGGTATGTGCCACCACGCCAAGCTCAGAACATTTAGATATAGCTGTGCTTTTAGTTTAATACCAAAAATTACATATGTGTGCTAACCAAAACCCTGGTAACTTAATGACTAAAATCTTTACCCAAGTTTGTACATTGTAGCTTTTCATACCACTCAGAGTTTACATTTTAAACTTTATTTTAGGCAGTGTTATTACAAAATAGTCTGGTACAAATAATCACCCTGCTAAATCAGAAAAAGAGAGAGAGAGAGAAAGTAATAGTCTACATGGAAGACATAGTAAATTGACCTTATTAAATCTGTTTCCTCCTCCAAAACTGGGGTAAGGGGGTAGTTCTTAATGAAGAGTATTACCTCCATCCTCCCCCCACCCACCCCAGGGTGTTTGGAAATCTGTGCATGCTTTTGTTCAGTTGTCACAATGATTGGGAGAGCTATTAGCATTTACGGGTTGGAGCCAGAGATGCTAAATGTCCTGCCATGCTCAGGACAATCCCCTACATCCAAAAGCTGTTCTGCCCTAAATGCTAATAGCACTTCTTTTGAGAAATACCATTAGAAATACTATTAGAAGGTCTCCAATGGCCTTTCCAGCTCTACAAGTTTGTTAGTGAATTCTATTCATCCCTTTGAACTAGCATTGCTTTAGTATTCTAAATGTCAAATTTAATTAACAGGAAGACAATATGAACCAACTAAACATCTGTAAGGGTTAATTTTGGCTGGGCCACTGTGTTCAGCTGTTATTATTCAACATTATTCTGAACATTTCTGTGAGGGTGTTTGGATGAGAATGACATTTAAATCAGTGGACTCTGAGGAAAGCAGATCACCTTCCATAATGTGGGTGGGCTTTATTCAATCAGTTGAAGATCTGACTAGAGCAAAAGACTGACCTTCTGAGCAAGAAGGAATTCTGCCAGCACATGACCTTCAGATTAGAACTGTAAATTTTGTACTTTCCAGCCTCCATAATGGCATGAGCCAGTTACTTAAAATAAATCTCTCTCTCTCTCTCTCTCTCTCTCTCTCTGTCTCTGTCTCTGTGTGTGTGTGTGTGTGTGTGTGTGTATATATATATGTACATATACACTACTTGTTCTTTTCCTCTGGGGAACGCTAATACGGCATCCTTATTTCTGGGCATAAGATTTAGAAAATATAGAAGGAAAAATGAAGACAATGCAAATTATCTCTACTGTTTACTCTGGATACAGATTGCCATGGTCTCATTTTGTGCACACCTCAAATGCTGAAATGCAACATTTGAAGTATTTGGGTTTCGGGATGCCGATGCCTCTGAGCATTTTACTGAGCATGTTTTCCTCTGCACTTTTAAACTCATGTGTACTTTGAGGATTATAACCCATGTTTCTGATCCATTTACACTTAACTCATCAAAATCTTGATTCACAATTATTTGACTTTCTGCACCTTATTAATGCTTGAACTCGCTCTATCAAGTCTTTGTTCTAAGTCACCTTTTGGTCCCTCAAAGAAAGAAAATTAAGTAATAACCCATGTTACAGTAAATTCAAGATACAAATTAAAAATATTCAAATTTTTAATTTACCCCTTTTTAAAGAAAATATATTTTTACTAATATCTTCATTTGGAAAGACTTGTTGTTTTAACCCTATTGAAGATTTTCTCCCAGACGTGTTTTTAAATATACACATATCTTTGAATTAAAAGCAGCAAGCAATTTGTGCATAAAACATATTAAGTATGTTTATTTTCTTGCTTTGTTTATATGTACTGATGGTAGATTAATGTCAAGGTCAGTGAAATCACATGCAACCTATTTTAAAAGTTGTTTTTTTCATTTATTTTTCTTTTAGTGCTCATATTGTTTTGCAAAGTCTGTGTAATTTCATCTATGTAATTACTCTTTCAACACAAAACTTCCCTGATGTTGGCGTATTTCAACACAAACAGTATTATATCTGATCCAACAGGCTAATTCTCCTGAGACATCATATAGTAACAAACCACTATGAACGTAAAAAAAAAAAATTACAAAGAAATTGGGAATACAGTTTTGCACTTCTAAGGGGCTAGCCTCATAGTGCTAAGTTAACTTTCAGATCTCAACTTTTCTGCATAGTTCACAGAAAGAAAATAAAAGTGGCCGGGCGCGGTGGCTCATGTCTGTAATCCCAGCACTTTGGGAAGCTGAGGCGGACGGATCAGGAGATCAGGAGTTCAAAACCAGCCTGACCAAAATGGTGAAACCCTGTCTCTACTAAAAATACAAAAAAATTAGCCGGGCGTGGTGGCGCATGCCTGTAATCACAGCTACTCAGGAGGCTGAGGCAGGAGAATCACTTGACCCCGGGAGGCAGAGGTTGCAGTGAGCCAAGATCGCACCACTGCACTCTAGCCTGGGCAACAGAACAAGACTCTGTCTCAAAAACAGAATAAAACAAAACAAAAACAGAAAAGAAAAGTAAAAATAAATTTCAGATCTCAGGACTCTTTGGGCACAGACTTTAATTTATAGATAGGAGTGAATTTCTTATGGCTGATTAATAAACTTTCAGACAATGTAAAGATTTCAAATGTTGGGAGGCTGAGGCAGGAGAATCGCTTGAACCTGGGAGGTGGAGGCTGCAGTGAGCCGAGATTGTGCCACTGCACTCCAGCCTGAACGAGAGAGCAAGAATACATCCCCCAAAAAAAAAAGTTTACAAAATGTTAAAATAACAACAAAACTCCCATTTATCTGGCTTTAATTCCCAGTTTTATTTCAAAATTAAGCATTTATCTGTAATAATCCAGACTTTAAGATAATAACAATTAATTAACCTGGTAGTAATTGTGGTCTATTTTTCAGAGAATTATGTACAATAATTATGTACATGCACCAGGCAAGCCTTTGCCTTCAAACTGCAATGTACTCAATGCTTAAAGGTAAAGAGGTGATCTTTTCAGGGAATCAATGGGAAGGGATATTTAAAATAAATTCATTGATCTGACTGATTTTTAAATTCAAGCAAGCTTTTTTCTTAATACAAAAGTAATACATGCTTATGACCTAAATTATAAAGAGGAAGGAAGGGAGAGAGGGAAGAAAGGAAGAAAGAAAGAGAGAAAGAGAGAGCTTTCATTTGTGAATACAGATGCAAGAATGTTATGAGGATTAAATAAGATAAATTGTGCAAACGTGCCTGTATAGCGCAAGCCCCGTCAATGAATATTACCTCTCAGTACAACTTTCTGGATCCTTTTTGTCTTAGTGTTTAAACAGGGCCACTGCTGGTTTTGATTTACATTTGAAAAGAGCACTGAGAATCTCAGAAGATAGTCACTTAAAATATATTTTTCTTCAGACTTTTTCGTACTGCGTAAGAGGAAGATTGTGGATAAAATTTTATCATTCATAAAATCAAGGCTGGTAATTTAAAAGCAGGAGCAAACCTTTGTTTCAAAAATTGAAATATATTTATTGTTCAACAATTTTTCCTCCAATAATAAATGATTTAAGCTTTTCCGTATACATATTGTCTCACACACTTTTTCACACAAACATCTTTTGAAAGAACAAAATATTTGGCTGGGCATGGTGGCTCATGCCTGTCATCACTTTGAGAGGCCAAGGTGGGAAGATTGCTTGAGCCTAGGAGTTTGAGACCAGTCTGAGCAACACAGACGCTGTTTCAAAAGAAAAAAAAAAAAGAAGGAAAGAAAGAGAGAGAAGGAAGGAAGAATGGAAGAAAGGAAGGAAAAGACAGAGAGAGAAACAGAAAGAAAAGGAAAGAGAAAATGTACAAGACACTGGAATTACATCCATTTTTTCAGCCAATTATTCCTTTTAATTAGTGATAGAGCATTGTTGTTGGTCTTTGCCCCTTAAGACTATATTTGGGTTTGGGAGAAGTTAAATTACATTATGCTTATCTTCTCAACACTAAAAGTTAAAAATTCCACCTACTTCTCCTCCTATTGTCTCTATCTTAATTAGAGATACCGTGATCCAGGAAGTCAGCTAAACTATAAACCTGAGTCCTCCTAAGCCCCTCATGTTCCACGAATTATTGAGTCCTGTTGATTGTATTTTTAAATATCTCTGGAACCAACCCCTTGCTTTTCATCTTCATTGGCACTGCTTTAGTTCAGATCTGCAGTACTGAAATAGCTGAAATAGCCCCTGAGCCCATCTCCCAGCTTACCCTCTGATCTTTGCCAAAGAGAAAACCCTTCTTTGGCTACCCATTACATTACAGACCAATGGCATAAGGTCTTTCATGATGTGACCCCTCCTAAACTAACAAGAAACATATTCATGAACCATTTGCCAAAATATTAAAGTTATGCTGTGGATACTTAGGAGGCTGAGGTTGGAGGATTGTTTGAGCCCGGGACTCTAGTCTGGCTACAGAGCAACACTTTGTCTTAAATAAATAAATAGAAAAGATGCTATTCCAGTGACTGGAATATGAATGTCCTTCCTTCCTTCCTTCCTTCCTTCCTTCCTTCCTTCCTGCCTGCCTGCCTGCCTGCCTTCCTTCCTTCCTTCCTTCCTTCCTTCCTTCCTTCCTTCCTTCTTTCTTTCTTTCTTTTCTTTTCTTTTTCTTTTTCTTTTTTTTTTTTTTTTTTGAGATGGAGTCTTGCTCTGCTGCCCTGGCTGGAGTGCAGTGGTGCAATCTCAGCTCACTGCAACCTCCGCCTCCCAGGTTCAAGTGATTCTCCTTCCTCAGCCTCCCGAGTAGCTAGGATTACAGGTGTCCACCACCATGCCTAGCTAATTTTTGTACTTTTACTAGAGATGGGGTTTCGCCATGTTGGCCAGGCTGATTTCGAACTCCTGAACTCAGGTGATCCGCCTGCCTCGGCCTCCCAAAGTGCTGAGATTACAGGCCTGAGTCACAGCACCTGGCCTGGAATGTCCATTCTTTAGGGCACTTTCTATTATCGAGGAAACCAGAAAGCTGAATTAGCACTCATAAGATAGCCTCTCTCTCTCTCTTTTTTCTTTTTCTTAGCAACAGGGTCTTGCCCTGTCTCCAAAGCTGCAACCTCGAATGCCTGGACTCAAGTGATCCTCCTGACTCAGCCTCCTGAGTAGCTGGGACTGCGGGCACACACCACCATGCCTGGCTAATTTTCTAATTGTATTTTTTAAGAGATGAGGTGCCCCCTGTGACTGAGGCTGGTCTCAAAGTTCAGGCCTCAAGCAATCCTCCCATCTCAGCCTCCCGAGTAGCTGAGTCATGCATCCCTTTAACAACAAGAAATGCTTTATGCATTGCGCTACATTGCGCTACCATGTTGTTACTGCCATCACATCAATAGGCGATAAGAAATTTTCAACTCCATTATAATCTTACGGGACCGCTGTGCATGTAGTCCATCATTGTGTGAAATGTCATTAGGCAGCACATGACTGTATGTGGTAAACAAAGGCACTGCATAATTACAAGGGAGATTTCACTCAAGCTATAAGTGACCCTAATCAACTTTTCTTTAGCCACAGAGAGTGTTCTTTGCTAATGTTCGGAATGTAGTGTTTGCATCCAGTAGATTGTCTGTGTCTCAGACTTTTGTCAGGGTAACACTGACAAAAATTTTCTTTCCAAGCTAATTCTCACCTCTTCATGACGTCTTCTTATATTTCCACCAAGTTACTCCCCTACCTGTTCTGTCATAGTACTGTATTCTCTGTTGAATATTTCTATTATAGCACTAGGTAGCATTAAAATTATTTATGAAGGTTGTTTTCTAACAGAGAGCTGTAAGTATTAGTGTTTAAAAGGACCAGCACTTGGGTCAATGAGATCTGGGTTTGAATTCTGATTCTCCCACTTACTTGTTGAATGGCCTTTGTCTAATCCCTTAACCTCTGTGAGCTACAGTGCCTCTGTAAGACGTGGATAATATAGTACCAGATTTGTGATATTGAGAGCATTAAATGGCATGCTGTGTAGAAAGCATTTTGCACAGTACCAGACACACAGAAAACACTTAGTAAAGTAGGTCTTACTGATCATCTTTGCAGTTAGCTTGACAGTAAAGAATCCCATGTCTAGGACATCCATTATACAGCCTTGCTTTTATTCTTAGTGGTTTATCTACATTGGTTTTGTTGTTGTTGTTGTTTATTTTTTTATGTGGTTGGTTTTTTTGTTTGTTTGTTTTTTGCGACAAGGCCTCACTCTGTCACCCAAGCTGGAGTGCAGCCTTGACCTCCCAGGTTTAGGTGATCTTCTCACCTCAGCCTCCCGAGTAGTTGGGACTACAGGTGTGTGCCACCATGCCCGGCTAATTTTTTTGTATTTTTATTTATAGACACAAGGTCTCCTTATGTTACCCAAGCTGGTCTCGAAATCCTGGGCTCAAGCGATCCTCCTGCCTCTGTTAGGATTATAGGCGTGAGCCACTGCGCCTGGCAGTTTATCTACTTTGGAAAGCAAAAGCACTCTCTCTCTTTTAAGATTTTTTTGCCATTAGTCAGTGAACAGATTTTCTAAGACAACTAGTCTTAGAAAAGACACTGGTCTTTTGTCATTTAGACCAGTGGTTGTCAAAGTGTGATCTTTGAATCAGCAGTACTGGTATCACCTGTGAGTTTGTTAGACATGCACATTGAGAGGCTGGATCCCAACCCAGTGTATCAGAGTCTCTGGAGATGGGGACCAGGCAACTGTGATTTAACAAGCTATCCAGATGATTCTGAATTCTGTTACAATTTCAGAACCATTGACTAGACAGTATTTTCCTTTAAAATACAGTATTTTTCTTTAAAAGCTAATAACAGGTTTTGTTTTTGTTTTTGAGATGGAGTCTTGCTTTGTTGCCCAGGCTGGAGTGCAGTGGTTCAATCTCTGCTCACTGCAACCTCCACATCCTGGGGTCAAGTGATTCTCCTGTATCAGCCTCCTGAGTAGCTGGGATTTCAGGCACCCACCACCATGCCCAGCTAATTTTTACATTTTTAATACAGACAGATTTCACCATGTTGGCCAGGCTGGTCTCGAACACCTGAGCTCCAATGATCTGCCCGCCTCAGCCTCCCAAAGTGCTGAGATTACAGGCATGAGCCACCACGCCCAGCCATAAAAGCTAATGACAATATTTAAAAGCTAAATGTAGTAATTGAAAGCTAAAGGCAGTATTTTTCTTTAAAAGCTAATGTTGTTTTATACATCTAGAAAACATTATGCTGAGCAAAAGAAGCCAGATACAAAAGAGAACATACTGAATTATTCTATTTATATAAAGTTCTACAATAGGCAAACTAATATGCTAATATAGGCAAAACAGAATAGTGGCTGCCTGGGGAGAAAGAGAGGAGAGGTTTGACTGGGAAGAGGCACGAGAGAACTTTCTGAAGTGTCGGAAAGCTCCATCTGTATCTTGATGGTGTGTGGATTATATGGGTGTATGCCTGTGTCAAAACACATGGAACTATATACTTGAGATCTGTACATTTCACTGTATATAAGTGAAATAAATACAAACAAAGAGTTAAAATAAAATAATGCCATTCTAATTCCTTCTGTATAAGTCTCACCAATAGGAGATATATAAGAAGGTCTGTAAGATCCTCCATGATCTGGCCCCTTACCTCCTTTTCTAGCCTTATCTGTTACCACACTTTTGTCACCTTCTCTTTTCAGTCCTTCACCAACACTGACCTTTCAGTGTACCAATGGCATTTGTACCCTCCTTATATTCCTGCCCCAGGACCTTTGCACATGCTGTTATCACTCCCTAGAATGTTTCTTCTGCTCGTCTTAATGGGAGACTGGTTAACTCCCATTCTTCTTTTAGTTCCACTCTTCTGTTTCTCATTATACATGTCCATGGAAACTTTGTCCAGCTGCTGTGTATGCCTGTGCAGCTTGTTCATCTAAACAAGGGTTTCCAGCTGAGGTGACGACTAAAACTAAAATCAAGTTTGTGCTCCACTCACAAAGCCTTGCACATGGAGCAGGGTTGTAACAATCTGGAAAAGGGGGTGGCTTTTTCTAAGTTACGAAAGTCATTGTTTGCTTGCCAAGCTTTACCTACTCTGGGCTCTTTCTGTTATATCCTTTCAAAAACCAGCACAAAGATACCATATGGGCTAGCAGCATCTCTGACCTTGTATTCCCCCTTCATACCACTTACCACAGTAATTTCACATTTATTTGGTTAATGCTTGTTTGCCCTACTTGTCAATAAGCATGATGACAGCAGGAAATTGTCTGGTTTTGCTTATTGTCAAGTTTCCTCAGCACCTGGAACAGTGTTGGGCACATAGTAGTTACCAGTAAATATATATATATTAAATCTATTCGTTATTTCTTTTTTTTTTTTAGACGGAGTTTCACTCTTGTCGCCCAGGCTGGAGTGCAATGGCATGATCTTAGCTCACTGCAGCCTCCACCTCCCGGTTTCAAGCTATTCTCTCACCTCAGCCTCCCGAGTAGCAGGGATTACAGGCACCAGCCACCATGTCAGGCTAATTTTTGTATTTTTAGTAGAGATGGAGTTTCACCATGTTAGCCAGGCTAGTCTCGAACTCTTGATCTCAGGTGAGCCACCTGCCTCGGCCTCTCAAAGTGCTGGGATTACAGGCATGAGCCACCACGCCCGGCCGCCCCATTCGTTATTTCTTAATGCTGGATGAATATTAGGTTGCTTGAAGGTAGAGACTATGTCTTATTTTCTTTTTTTATTGTCCCCTCCTCCCCATTGCCCCTGGAATTACCATACTGCTTTGCACGTAAATGGCATTCAGTAAATTCTTCCTGATTGATTTGAAAACGTTCAAAGAAGCCATATGATGTTCTGTTCATAGAAAACCAGATCTGCAAGCATATGATTACACATTGCATGAATGATGATGAACAGCTGCTATTTATGAAGCAGAAGAGACAAAAATGTTGAATGAATGAGAAATAGACTTCAGATGAAATGGGAAGGATTTAATTTAGCTTTTGAAACTCATTTCCTGATACGAAGCTTACAAGATACAAGGAGACAATGCCAAGGAAGGCTGTGAATTTTTTCTATATAACTAAATGATCTTGGAAAGTTCCAAGATGATCAACCACTTACTTGAAGGCTAAGGGGTATTTCTTACTAAATTCTCAACAGTCAAATACGAGATAGATATTTTAAAGTAAGTTTTTATTTTGGAATACTATTACAGAAAGTTTACTAAAAACAAAGATAGCATAGAGGGTTCCTGTATTGCCCTCATCCAGTTTCCCTCATTATTAACATCTTATATTACCATGGTACATTTGTCAAAATTAATACTGAAATCTGTACATTACTATAAACTATGCTATAGATTCTTTGTTTGTTTTCCCAGTTGTATCTTCTTTCTGTCCCAAGTGAGATAGCTTTTTAAAGTTCTTTGATACCTTACAAACAAATCTGTGGTCTAAAGACCAAGCTCTGTGCATACAATTACATAAATTTAGACCTGCCTGGGTCCCTCATCTTGAGGTAAAAGTGCTTTGGCTTTCCAATCAATAGAACACAATCTCTAGTTCTGTCACTTGAACAGCTGTGTATCTTTGGGCATACTGTTTACTTATCCTAAGTCTTAGTTTTCTCATTTGTAAAATGTAGACCTATCCAACTGTGATGGTTCCTGAGATCTTTCACAGTAGGAGAATGCAGTGTTGAGAAACTTATGATTTTTTCTTTTTTAGAGAAGTAGGTCTCCCTATGCAGCCCAGCCTGGCTTTGATATCCTGGGCTCAAGCAATCTTCCTGCCTTAGTCTCTTGAGTAGCTGGAACTACAGGTACACATCAATGCACTCAGCAAAACTTATTTTTAATAGGTAATTAGACTTCTATGGTTATTAAATTAATACCACAAAAGTAGTACTCTGCATAGAATACCTGTGACATTTTACATATCTTAAATTAGTAACAAAGACTCTCCTCTGAGCCCTCTTCTCCCTCATCCTGTCTAGCTTGCCTCGCTCAGCTATAGCAAGAATTCTGAGTCAGTTTAGAGAGAAACCCACACCCTTGATATCTGATCACCCTGGCCTTTTTTCAGCACAAATTCTGTTAAGTTGGTTTAGCAAAAATTTCCCCATCCGTGATGTCTCTTCTTAGTAATTTTCCAACCACCAACCCCTCCAACTCTGCTCCTTGACTATAAATCCCCACTCCTTGCTGTAATTTGGAGTTGAGCCTGATCTCTCTCCTATTGTGATAGTCTTGACATCTATCAAAATAGTCCTGAATTAAGTGTTCCTTACTATTTTAACAAGTGTCAGAATATTTTTTCTTTAATGTAGTAACAATAATGTAGTAATATAAACTAATTTCCATTTATCACCCAATTCATCAGAAACATTTTTAAAACGGTTTTTTAAACATTCAAGTTTTAATAAGCCTCTTTAAAATATTTTTGCTTTGTTACAGATAATATGAATGCTGTAAGGCATTTTTCTACCATATGTGTCCTTTATCCAAATGTTCAGCACTTTTCTAATTTTATGACTAGACGTTGACTCCCACTTCCCAGCTCCCACTAATCTCTCACACACGGAGTAATTTTAATTTGAAATGCTGTAGTTGATTATCCTTTACTTGTAGAACTATATTTCAGAAACATCCTTCCTTTTATTGGGAAAGATGTTCTCAACAAAGGGAAGGATGTTTCTGTCTGCTGATGAAAATGTCATACCAAAGCACATCTTACTTTCTCAGGAGCTTACTCTACTCTACTCTCATCTCTTCCTCACCAACTGAGGAGTGCTTAGTAGTGCCTGGAACATTGGAAGTGCTGAACAAATGACTGCAGTCATTGAAACCTCAACTTTAATTTTTTTCAGCTTCATTTCAAAGTCTTCACTGCAAAAACCTCTTATTCTGACCTGCCGTTGCTTTACTTCCTTTTCTCATTCTCAACCAAGAGTTGTCTCTTTATCTGCAAAAGAAAGAGTGACTTGCAATCTGCAGATAAGGAAACTGATGTCCTGGTTATAAAGTTATCATGCAGAAATAATTCATGTATACTGGAATTTTATGGATGGTGCACTCTAGGTGGGTAATGACGTCTAAAAGAGAAAAGATATACAACATCAAGTAGGTGCCCAAGAAATGGTAGGTCCCTGCCTACCTCCTCATTTTTACAGATGAGGACATTTTTACAGAAGCCCGAATAGATAAGTAGTCACAATCATGTTCTAAGAAAAAAAAAAGGGGGGTGGCGGATGCCGTATTTTATTTTTCATCATTCTCCGTTTCCTGCTGCTCATTCAGTTATGGTTTCATGGCCCATATAATAATTCCACAAGGCTCACCAATGTTATCTGCCACCTGGTAGAGAATAGATATAGTAACAGAGGCAAATATTTTGGTGAAGTATAACAGTTGTGTTGCCTTCTAGAATTTCATTGTATCTAATGTGCAAAAACAAACAAAACATTGTCGGTTAAGTCTCACAGTCTCATAATAGTTGGAGATGAGCACTGATTCTTAGGCCTTGGCGCAGTTCAGGGCCTATCATACTTTAGCAGCTAAAAAGAGCACTTCGGCTGTAACTCATTGGAATCTAGCTTCGTAATTTTCGGATATTTCTATTTAAGTCTTAACCATTAATGGCAGCAACTGGGAAGGATAATCATTCATTACAATAAATAGTCAACAGAATAAATATCCGACAAGAATTTATGAAACGTCTAGAGTATAATCTGCAGCGCTTTGAAATCCACCCTGGGATTCGGAAACCGGGGAGAAAACTACCTGGTTCAGCAAACGAGAATTCAAACAGAGGAGGGGCTTGGAGGAGGCGGGTCTCCACGAACCCAGCGCAAGAGTACGCCACGGCGCCTGCGCATCCCCTGAAGGGTACTTTCCATTCGCCAGATGGGGGAAGTCAGGGGGAAGCAGGTTACTGTTTTTGTATTTCTATCTTCAAGGAAGAATTAGATTATGAATAGTTCTGTGAATTGTCAGGAAGCGCTATCATCCAAGTCCAAGATTAAGGAAACGTGGCATGCACAGCTAAAGCAAGAGGTGACGTCTTGTATCTTCCCCCATTTCCTGGGACATTGGTGGTGTAGCCCATTCCACAGACTTTCGCTCCCTAGCAGCGGGTCGGAGATCGAAGGAACGGGCCAATTGCGGCTGAAACGTCTTTGGAAGGAGGAAGGGGGTGAGGGAGCATCCCTTTGAGTTTCGCCTCTTCCCGAGGCGGTGGTGGGAAGGGAGACATACTTAATACTGCCCTCTTAATCCAACGGATCTTACATCGTGTAGACTGCCGGGAGGGCGGCGGGAAAAGGGCAAGACGGGAATTGGGGAAGGGAACGAGCCAGGAAGCCGCGCGGGAGGGCGCGCGCGCGCGCCCCTTTTTCAGCAGTGTGGCGGGGTCGCACGCACGCCCGCCTCGGCGGCTGGGCGCGATTTGCGACAGTGGGGGGGGCGGTGGAGGTGGCGGCGGCAGCGGCAACTTTGCGGCAAGCTCGGGCCGGGCTTGCTTGACGGCGGTGTGGCGGAGGCCCCGCCCCAGGCGGCAGGAACCTGGAGGGAGGCGGAGGAATATGTCCGAGAGGGAAGTGTCGACTGCGCCGGCGGGAACAGACATGCCTGCGGCGAAGAAGCAGAAGCTGAGCAGTGACGAGAACAGCAACCCAGACCTCTCTGGAGACGAGAATGTAAGTGCAGCTCCTGGCAGTTAAGAGACTCCGGAGTAAAAGTTTTAAATTCTTTTAAAACGGGGGGCGCGGGGACGAGCGGGCTGCTGTGGGGGGGAGGGAGAGGTGTCACTCAGGAAAACGCGGGCGTGCGGGAGAAAATCGAAATTGTCTACGGGGATTTTGATGTGGGGCCGAGAGCAAACAGAAACTAGGCGAAGGAGAGTGGTTCTAGTGTTTGCCTGGGTCTGAGAGGTCTGCCCTGAAATCAGTTTGCTTGTGATGGGGAGTGTTTTGGCCTTTGGGGAGATTTAAGGGGAGAGTGCGGGTCTGAGATTCTAATAGTTTAAAAGGCAAGTTAGAGACTTTTCTAAGAAAGTTGGAAGGATGGGGCAGAGTTAGAGACCCTGTTAAAGGAGCGTTAAGGGTTGTCACTCTAAGACCCTTGTGGAATTTTCAGGTTGGAAAGAGATCTTCGATTTGCGGAGTTTGGGGGACTTTATTAAAGGGGGTTTTGTGTCCGCCTCCGTCCTGTCCGCGGAGACCGGGTGCGCCTGAAGGTCGCCTTTTCTGTAGGAGGAGCCGAATTGAGAGGATCGATTTTTGATTTGGGGGTGGGGAGTGACTACTTTTGAGGAAGGAGTAAGAGTGGGCGATTTCTTCTTTGAACGTTTTTACTTAAGATAAAGGGGGGGGGGGGGCGACCTGGAAGAATTTAGGCAACAGTGGTATAGGCAGATGTATTTAAGGATGGGCTCCTGGCTTCGCCAAGTGCGAGATGTTTTACAATCAGATTTTTTTTAAGTTCTGAAATGGATATTCGTAATCATTCGGTACCAACATTTAACCCAACTGGGTTTTAGTTGACTCACCAGTAAGAGCCGAATTGACATAAATAAGCTTTCAGTTTCATGTTTTAGGTTGATAACCAGTAGGGTCAACGAAATATCTTGACAATTTATTCAAAGATATTACTCCAAAAGGTGATTCTCCTTCTCATGATATATGACAACTTGTGACTATCTTAAAAATCCTTAAAATGTTTCAGAGAGTGGCGTTAAGTTCTTCATTTTCTCAGTTTGGCTAGTTTTAGGAATAAATGTTACATCTTCCACATTCAGTTTCTAAATTCTATGTCATAATTCCTAGCTGGAACATGTAATGGTGTCATGACTAAGATGGGAAAGGATTCTTTTTGCAGAGACAAGATAGATATTCTTGGGATTGTCAGTTTGTGGGATCTTAGACTTGAAATTTCAGGAAGCTTGGGTGTTAAGTGTTACTTTTGTATTTTTCCCCCGATTGTGCGCCCCAGTCTCCCTGTACATTGGGATCGAAGGTTTTTTACCCTCTTTTTATTATTTAGAGACCGTTCATTTTATTTCTGCATTTTCTTAAATTTCCCTAGGCAGATTAGAGAATTAAGAGCACAGATGCTGGATCCAAGTGATAGGTTAAAATTTCTGCTCTATTTTAATCTTGACCTTGAGCTTGACTGACATAATTGTCTTAGTTTCTTAAAAATGAGGATGGTGTTGTGTGGTATTTACCTCATAGAGTATTTGTAAGCATTAAATGAGTTAATATAGCTAAAGTACTAAGAAGAGTGTCTGCCCCATGGTAAGTACTATATACGTGTTATTTATAATAATTACTACTACTTATTTATGATTACATAGAATAATATTTCTGGTCCTTCCACATACTTAATAATCAAGCAAAATATAATGAAACTGTCAAACCTGTTTAGAATGAAGAAACTTGCAGAAGACAAAATAAAGCTTATTTTCTTCTTGCAGACCTTAAAGGAAGACATATTCTTTGTTGCCGTTTTAAAGCTGTTCAAGACCAAATGATTGGATTAGCTTTTGTTTTGGTTCCTCCATTTGGATAGACTTAATTTTGTGTGTGTGTGTGTTTGTGTGCGCGCATCCCTTGGAAGCCTTAATCTTGTAGAGTCTTTTCTTTTTTTTCTTTTTTTTTTTTTGAGACGGAGTCTCGCTCTGTCGCCCAGGCTGGAGTGCAGTGGCCGGATCTCAGCTCACTGCAAGCTCCGCCTCCCGGGTTCACGCCATTCTCCTCCCTCAGCCTCCCGAGTACCTGGGACTACAGGCGCCCGCCACCGCGCCCGGCTAGTTTTTTGTATTTTTTAGTAGAGACGGGGTTTCACCGTTTTAGCCAGGATGGGAGTCTTTTCAAAATAACATTTTCAGATGTGTGAAATACAGGATATGAGGTTGCAAACAAATTCAGTTATAAAATTGTATACCATTTTATAAAATATTTCTAAAATTTTAGATGTAGCACTATACTATATGTAGTTTATTAGCACATTAAGTAACAAGATCTAGCAGTGGGTCAGATAGTAGTAATGGGCATAAACACTTTTTCGAAGTATAATATAAAAATATTTGATTTCCATTGGTGACAGAGTCACAACTTCAGTAACATTAAGCATGTATGTTACCTAGATAATAATAGAAGGAAGTGCTAAATTTTAAAGGTGGCAAAAATTAAGATGCAAATTTTTTTCCCCATTTGAGTTCACATGCCTTCTGAATTTCATCCATGTACCCCTGACTTAGGGGCAGTAGTAAGGTAAGGGAGTAGAGAACATTGTATAAAAATGAGTTCAGAAAAAATAAGAGCAATAGTTTTACTCTTCAGGGCGCCAAATAATGGCAAAAGGCCAAAGCAGATGGGGGAAGAATATGTTTTTGAGTTAGAGTTAAGGTAACTTGAGCAGTTACTACTGGTAATGTGAGTCAGAGAATTATAGGCACATATTTTAAATTTATTGTGTATGTTATCTGCCATTTTATTGAACTTTTTGAGATCATATGACTGCAAAATAGTTGGCTTCTGCAAGAGTACTAATGGATGCCTTGGTAGTAAGATCAGAGGACTGAATCTAGAGACTTGTCTTTTTGCTTAAGCAAAAGCAGAGATGCAGGTACAAATTACTGCCCTGTGTCTGTTTCCTCGTTGGGCAAGTGAAGATGGTAGTACCATGTCTGTTGCACAGTATCATTCTTTACTTTGAGAAGGGAATAGGATGGAAGTCAGCCTGTGCATACATTAGACACTCAGCAAAGACTTGATTTTAGTTTAAAGATAAAATGGAAGCATGTTGGCTGTATTACATTTTCATTTGATTCCATCTTGATTTGCCTTTGGAGGAGATGGGTAAATTAGGTGGTCAGAAGTAAAATAAGCAATGTGCCCTATTAACGAGTGTTTTGTGTGGCCTCTTTACACAATGTAAAGCTCAGTGTTTAGCCAGAATGTAAAGAAACTGGTATATAAATATGTCTTAGAGGTTTTAAAATTTCATTTCTCTAGTGTTAAAAGGTAATTTTACGGAAAAAATGATAAGTGAACACATGTTAAAACTTTTACTCAGAGGGAACCAGGCAAATGTTAATATGGTAATGGTTAACCCGCAGAATCAAAACAGTACAAATTTATTAACATATGGAGTAAGGAATGGAGAGATGAGTTCCAAATGGAGACAGAAACTTTTTTTTCCCTTGAGTGGAAGGGAAGACATTTTGAACCTCTACTGTAGAGACAAAATTTACATGTCTATCAGTTATTCATAATGAAAAAAGAGTTGTGGCTGAGTACAGTGGCTCATACCTGTAATCCCAGCACTTTAGGTGGCTGAGGTGGGAGAATCCTTTGAGTCCAGGAGTTTGAGACCAGCCTGGGCAACATGGTGAAACTCCGTCTCTACCAAAAATTAGCTGGGTGTGGTGGCCAGCTCCTGTTGTCCCAGGTACTCAGGAGGCTAAGGTGGGGGGAGGATCACTTGAGTCTGGGAGGTGGAGGTTGCATTGAACCAAAGACACAGTGGGCTACAGAGGGAGAGCCTGTCTCAAAAAAGAGTTATAAGATAGCTCAGAGACATAGTGGAGGGCTATAGTCTGCTAACTTGGAAGGGTGTTCTATATAGATAATGCATAGTTTTCCACTGAGACATAGAATTGTTTTCTACATTTGATTTTAATTATGTGAATACGACTGAAAGGGTGAAGAGAAAAAGAGATTAAAATACCATTTTCTATTTCTGTAAAGACTAATGACATTTACATTAAATTACAATTCAAATATTTGTTGAGTACCTACTGCTTGCTACACACCTATTTGATTTATGGTATTTATTTAACCTTCTATATAAAACCAACTTTAGGAAGCAATAATTTAGAAATAGCCCCTAAAGCAGTGTTTCCTAGACTGTTTAATAGGCATTTCATGGAAAAGAAGGCTTCCTCTGGAATGTATTTTAGAACTGCTGCCCTAAGGTGATAGATTTAAATAAATCTTTTCTTTCCAAAGGAGACATTGGAATCTGTAATCAGGAGGTAGTGGAATCCTCTTCTGAGATTAGAGAGCTGAGATTAGAGGGCCACTCGTGTGTGAGATAAGGTATGAATTAGGAGAATTTTCAAGGTTTCCTGCAGTCATTTCTTTCTTTGGAAGGATTTTACTTTAATTGTGATGGAGGGTCTCTGGAGTTCTGATAAATGAGTATTACTATCACTTTAGAACGAGACAGTTTTAACTTGTAAATGGCATAGAATATATGTAGCAGTTTTAAAAAATTCTAAATGGTTTGCATTATAAGCAGAATTTGAATAACAGGATTTTAAAAAGTGACATCTAACGTAGAAGCCATTAACATTCCTGCTTCAAACGGCTACCCAGCTCCATGCTCCAGACTGAGCAGCAGTGAAATAAATTATGAAGACATATACATCAGTCAGATTTAAGAGTCACAGCTTTGGGGTGAAATTCCAGCAACCCTTACCAGCCAAGAGACCAGTTAGGCTTTTTCAACACTTCCAGTACCTTTTGTAAAGAGCTGTAAAGATAGTTAATCTTTACAGTGTATTAAAGTGACTGGAACAGACCAGTGCCTTATTAAAGACAGTATTACTCTTCCATTATTCTCATTAGTATTTATTTCATTTTCATTTTTGCTGAAATATAAAATATCTACAAACCTTCTAACGTGTAGCTGGATTTTGTTTATGCTTATGTGGAGGCATGAATACATTTTTTTCTTCTTGCAGAAATTATTTCTCTTAGGTCAGTCAGCATCTTCCCAATAGTTATTTACTGCTAAAAACAATATTGCTGTTTCATGTAATTTTTCCTCATTTATTGCTTACAGGATGACGCTGTCAGTATAGAAAGTGGTACAAACACTGAACGCCCTGATACACCTACAAACACGCCAAATGCACCTGGAAGGAAAAGTTGGGGAAAGGGAAAATGGAAGTCAAAGAAATGCAAATATTCTTTCAAATGTGTAAATAGTCTCAAGGTATGTGCAAAAAGACAGATCCTTTGGGCTGAATGCTAGGCTTCAGAAATTATTTCTCTGTGGCATGCATTTCGTACTGAGGATACTCTGTCAAGTTGTAAATATATTAAAGTTACAGTGTTTTGAAGGGTTTTTTTTTGTAGTTCAGACTGCATATCTATTACAGTCCATTCCATGTTTAGTTTTTTGGTTTTGTTTTTTGTTGTTTTAATTTAAATATGTGACACTGGGTGTTGCAGGATGTTTTTGCTTTACTGTTTGTATTTGAATTAAAGATTTGGGGAACTATTACTCTTCATATTTTGGTAAAACTTAAAAAAGCCACTTCTGGCATCAGTTTTTAAAAAGAACTGAATGTAACCCATTAACTTTGAGCAAGTATAAATTGAAACAGATGTTTTACTTTTGTACAGTTTCTGTCCTTTGTTTTATTTGTAACTGTTTTGAAATAAAAAGGTGTAAAAATTTTTAAACTTTTTAATATTAAATTTTTGGGGAAAAGATGGTTGGGGTTATTTAAGTTAATGTGTCCCCAATAGCATTTTTATTTATAAAAAGGGTTACTGGTGTTTAACATATTTTCTTTTATATATGTACAGTTTGTTTTTTAAATGTGAGGCTACTTTTTTCTATACTGAGGAAAAATGTGTATTATCTCGTACATATGTAAGTTAAAACCCCTGAATATCGAAATATATTTTTTTATAAGTAAAGTCTTGGGAAAGCATAAGAAACTATGACTGTAACATTTTTCTGTCTGTGTAGCAAAAATTCGATGCTCAGTGTGTCAGATTTTACTCCTGTAAAAGAAGAGAAATTAATCTCAGCCTATTTTTTAAAAGTGAATTATAGTTTCATGTGCATCCTTATTTACATTAACGTACTACTTTTAAGTATTGTACCTGGAAGATGTTTTTAGCTGCCTTTTATACTTAAGGTAGTATTTCAGAATCCTAAAGCTGTGGCTTTTCAAATGATGAGAAAATGAAAGTTGTACTTTAAAAGTGAAAACAATGCCTTAAACTGAACGTGAAAGTCAGTGTTAAATGCCAGAAGATGGCCAGTAAAATCCTAAAGCTGAAAAATAACTTTGTGAACAAAAGTGAATAGTTGTTCTTTGTACATCTCCTATAGCCTCCTGGTAACTGTGAAGTTACAGTTTATTTCTTCCCCTAGTCCCCAGTGTTCAGATATTCTGGTTCTGACTAACAGAAAACAGTGTTTTGAGTGGAGTCTGCTATGCTTCACTTTACAAGGGAAAAATTTAGTCTTATAAAATTTAGTGAATGCCAGAGACGCTATTAAGGCCATTTGTTAATTTCCTATTTCAGAAAAATAAATTGTGTCCTTTTGTGTCCACCAAAATTACCTGGTTTATTGTGATTCAGCATATGATTGTCTTAAGAAAATAAAAGGCAAATATAAGTGTTTTCATAGGTAAGTGGTTATTACCTAACTTGTGATTTCAGCCTTTGGTTGTGATAAAACTTTATCATACACAATATTTTAAAATGTGAAAACTAGACTAGTAGACATCTTTTAATTTTAGTGTCAAAAGTTAGCTTATGTATGATACACAAAATAAGGATTGCATTTTGGAAAAAAGTTAGAAGGGGATAGGTTAGTTTACTATAATTTTCTGGTTTGTAAGTTACATTAATTTTTTTCTTATTTCATGATTATTTTATAGGAAGATCATAACCAACCATTGTTTGGAGTTCAATTTAACTGGCACAGTAAAGAAGGAGATCCGTTAGTGTTTGCAACTGTAGGAAGCAACAGAGTGAGTGTTAAGGGGTCTATTTAGTATTTGACTTGCTTTCCAGATCTCGTGTTAATGTAATATTGAAATAGAATAGTTTCAAAGTACATTTTGTGAAGCTGGTTTAAATTGATTCTCTTATGTAAATGAAGCTTTCTAGAAATTAATTAAAACTGGTATGTATGGCTGAAAATACATCTTTATTTAATATATTACCCCTAATTATGAAACAGGTTTTATATTTGTATTTGTCTTCATAAATATTTGGTTGAAAGAATTGGTGTCCTTTCTAAAGTGATTTTGGTATTTATCATTCAAATAGCATAAGAACTGGCTGTGATTTTTTAAAATTAAGGTAATTAATGACTCTGTAAATGAAAGCATAAATCCAGTAGATTTAAATAAGTTATTGGGATGTTTTAGTTATTTGCAGTAAACATTTGAGTTTGCTTTTTTTTTTTTTTTTTTTTTTTTTTGAGACAGGTAATGTTTGGTGGTGGTTTTTGTTGTTGGTGGTGGTGGTGTTTGTTTTTGAGAGAGAGTCTTACTCTTTCCTCCAGGATGGAGTGCAGTGGCTAATCAAGGCTTACTGCAGCCTCAACTTCTGGGGCTCAGGTGATCCTCCCACATCAGCCTTCTTAGTAGCTACAGGCATGCACTACCATGCACTACCATCCCTGGCTAATATTTTTGTAGAGATGGGGTTTCACCATGTTGCCCATGCTGGTTTTGAACTCTTGGGCTCAAGCAATCTACCTGCCTTGGCCTCCCAAAGAGCTGGAGTTGCAGTCATGAGCCACCATGTCCAGCCTTTTAAGGAAATTTTATAATGAGATGTAAGGCTTTAGGCCTTTTACTGTTTGACAGGGTCAATTCATTGAAACTCTAAATAATTTGTAAGTTACCACTGAAGTCGATAACATGAAATAATAACTTTTTATTTCTTTTTTTGGTGTTTAGTCAAATGTAGGTTTTAAGATACTGTAGTCTGCTTATAGCTGTTTAGTTCCTAGATTCTTTGAAAGCAACAATTCAGAGGAAAAATTACACAGTTTTAAGAAAAGGTTGAGATTATTTTTTTCCTAGTTGGGAATGTAGCCATTAATTAAATTTGAATCGACTTTTAAGACACCACTGTAAACCTAAGTTAATAATTAGCGTTGATAGTATTATACTTGGTATAGTTTGTGCTCCAGTATGCTGATTGCAGAGTTTAGGTTTTCTAACAAAAAGAATCCCTATATTTATTTAAAGTGACATAAAGGGATGTCATATAGTTAATTGAATTATAAAAAGTTCTGCTGTTAGAATTTCTTTAAAAGGAAGAAAGAAAAAGAAAACAGTTATCACATAAGACATAATCAACCTAGTTAGCAGCCATATAAATAATTTTTTTTGAACATTAACATAGGAGATAATGAATTAATAGGTTGTGATGATATACAAGATCTTCAGAGGTCTTAAATACTATTATAAAATATTAATAGGTTTTTGCTAATGTGACTGACTATAAGCTATGAGAAAAATGGGACCGGGCACAGTGGCTTACGCCTGTAATCCCAGCATTTTGGGAGGCTGAGGCAGGTGGATCACCTGAGGTCAGGAGTTCGAGACCAGTCTGACCAACATGGTGAAACCCTGTCTCTACTAAAAATACAAACATTAGCCGGGCATGATGGCGGGTGCCTGTAATCCCAGCCACGCGGGAGGCTGAAGCAGGAGAATCACTTGAACCCGGGAGGCAGAGGTTGCAGTGAGCCAAGATCACGCCATTGCACTCCAGTCTGGACAAGAGTGAAACTCCGTCTCAAAAAAAAAAAAAAAGAGAAAATAGAAAGGAATTTACAAAAGTTTAGTATTACAAAATTGTATATGGTGTATGTATAGTTTTAATTTTAGAGTATGTGACAAATGAAAAGAGGTATCATACATGTTAAAGTTAATATTTGATTATCTGCACCCATGAGAAAATAATTCATTAGGCAAATTGTAGACTTTTAAGTATGTAACTAATATGTAAATACTCAAACTATCCAAGAGTTATTTTTATTTGAATTTTTATTTTTTATTTTTGGAGACAGTCTCTCTCTCTTTTGCCGATCTTGGCTCACTGCAACCTCTGCCTCCTGGGTTCTAGCGATTCTCCTGTCTCAGCCTCCCAAGTAGCTGGGACTACAGGTGCACACCACCACACCCAGCTAATTTTTATATTTTTAGTAGAAACGAGGTTTCACCGTGTTACCCAGGATGGTCTCGATCTCCCGACCTCGTGATCTGCCTGCCTCAGCCTCCCAAAGTGCTGGGATTACAGACATGAGCCACCGTGTGTGGACTTTTTTTTTTTTTTTTTTTTTTTTGAGGCAGAGTTTCGCTCTTGTTGCCAGGCTGGAGTGCAATAGCGCAATCTCGGCTCACTGCAACCTCCGCCTCTCGGGTTCAAGTGATTCTTCAGCCTCAGCCTCCTGAGTAGCTGGGATTACAGGCGCATGCCACCATGTTTAGCTAATTTTTGTATTTTTAGGAGAGACAGGGTTTCAGCACGTTGGCCAGGACGGTCTTGATCTCTTGACCTCGTGATCCGCCCGCCTTGGCCTCCCAAAGTGCTGGGATTACAGGCATGAGCCACCACGCCCGGCCTAATTTTTATTTTTTAATAGAGATGGGGTTTTGCTGTATCGCCTAGGCTGGTCTCAAACTCCTGGGCTCAAGCGATCCACCTGTCTCAGCCTCCCACAGTGCTGGCATTAAGTGAGCCACTGTGCCTGGTCTCCAAAAACTTTTTAATTATGAATTAAGGGATGATAAACCACAACTACTTTGGGGTTTTTAACTTTATTCACTTTGAAGAGTTGGTGCAATCAAATGGATGAAATATAAGTTTAAAAGTTTGGAAATCAAAACCATTATTACTGGAGTATTTAATATACTCTGTGTATTATGTAAAACATTCAGCTTTATAATGGCTTCTTTAAGCTCACAGGAGGTATTTTAAAGCAGTAGTTTCTATAGTATATTTAAAATATGGTTGTGATTAAAATATGTTTAAAAGTTGGAGAGAGTATGTTTCTATACTTGAGATGAAATTTACTGTATTTTTGTTTTCTTTAGGTTACCTTGTACGAATGTCATTCACAAGGAGAAATCCGGTTGTTGCAATCTTACGTGGATGCTGATGTATCCTTTCCTGGGTTTTTAATATCTTTGGTCAAAGGAATTTATTTTCTTTTTTTTTCCCCCCCGAGACGGAGTCTCACTCTGTCGCCCAGGCTGGAGTGCAGTGGCCAGATCTCAGCTCACTGCAAGCTCCACCTCCCAGGTTTACACCATTCTCCTGCCTCAGCCTCCCGAGTAGCTGGGACTACAGGCACCTGCCACCTCGCCCGGCTAGTTTTTTGTATTTTTTTAGTAGAGACGGGGTTTCACCGTGTTAGCCAGGATGGTCTCGATCTCCTGACCTCGTGATCCGCCCGTCTCGGCCTCCCAAAGTGCTGGGATTACAGGCTTGAGCCACCGCGCCCGGCAGGAATTTATTTTCAATAAGTGCACCAAAACTTTTATAAATTAATCAATTCCCTAAAGTTAGTGTCCTTTCTTAACCTATTTCTTCACTATCACCCAAGAGAATCCAGGTATCTAGTTTTCCTGACCCTTAGAAATCCATTGTGGTATGTGTCAACTCAGCTAGGCAAAAAGAAAAAGAAGAAAATCCATTGTGGGATTGATGTGCTGGTTGGGTGCAGATGTCTAGAGAGATAGGAGCGTTAGAAATCTAGTAATAGAAAATGTTAGCAAAGACTGGTTAAAACCTCCTTTTTCTTTGACCTTGTCTAGAATATATCATTTCATTGTAGTTATAATGATGAACTTGGGTTGTGACTGGTAGTCATTCCAAGTATTTGATCAGTGAAGCCTAGGAAGAAAAAAAAAGTTTAGGAAAAATAAAATATATGCATATTATATATATATAATATATAAAAAATAAAATAGGAAATAACATATTGCAAAACAGGTTCATAAAGAAACAGAAAAATTTGAAAAGCCCAAGAGTTAGAGCAGTAAAAGCTAAATAATAGGATATTTCTTCCAGATCAATTTGAAAAACCTAGCAAACAAGGCAAGGCAAGGACATTCAGTTTTCTCTGAAAGATACTAAAATGTGACCTGTTGTTATATTGAGAATATCTCACAAAGAAAGAAGTGGAAAACTGAATTGTTCTTATTTAGATATTTATAGACGTATGGGGATAGAGCAGAGGTTAAACTACAGCTTGCAGGTTGGCCACCTGTTCTTGTAAAGTTTTGTTGGAACACAACCGTGCCCATTCGTTTGTATATTGTCTGCAGTTATTTTGGTACTACAACTACAGAGTTGAGTAGTTGTACAAGCAGCTAAAGAGTAAACAAAATTGAGTGGAGAGACTAATTTTGTTTGATCATTTGTTATGGATTTTAGACCTCAAATTACCATTGTATATATTTGGTTGTATAAGGAAAATTGAAAACTTTTGTGTCAAAACCTTTAGCAGTTCTTTGTAAATTTCTATTATAATTATTGACATGTTTCTTTTTCAAAAACATTGTGTTTCTTAACTGTGGAATTTCTTAGGCTGATGAAAACTTTTACACTTGTGCATGGACCTACGATAGCAATACAAGCCATCCTCTGCTGGCTGTAGCTGGATCTAGAGGCATAATTAGGATAATTAATCCTATAACAATGCAGTGTATAAAGGTGGGTTTTTCTGGTTGAATTGTAGATCTGCTTCTTTTGAATCCACAACTGTAAAAGCTTGTAATGTTAAATTTAAAACTAATGGTATGAATGTAACATTTCTGATTTGATTTGTACTTTTCTTACTGCTCTCTTTAGATGAATCTTTTGAGACCTTTGTCACATTTGGGTAATGTAAATTGAGGAATAAGTGGAGAAATGTTAATATTTGTAGTGTTTTCTTTTTAAATAATTTACCTCCTTCACCCTTGTCTTGGTTTGCCTTGAGAGGCTCTAAATGAACAATAAGAGCGAGTCCATTTTCCAAGACACCTAAACTGGAGGGGGGTTGTCAAAGGGACTTTGTAAGGAACATAAAGATGAAGCCTAGGAAGTTGATAAGAAGAGAAGTTTTTCAAATCACTTTCATCAGCTGTTTTTAACTGTGGGGACACATCAGAATCACCTGAGGATCTTTTAAACCCTACACATATTGGAGCCTCCGCTAATCCGATCAGAATATCTGCAGGTGGAGTTTTGAGCATCTTTTTTTTTTCTGCTTTTTTTTGTTGTTGTTGTTCTTAGACAGTGTCTCACTCCTTTGCCCGGGCTGGAATGTAGTGGCATGATTATAGCTCACTGCAGCCCGTCTCCTGGGCTCAAGTGATCCTCCTGCCTCAGCCTCTCAAGTAGCTGGGGCCAATTTTTAGTTTTTTTTGTGTGTGTGTATGAAGACAGAGTCTTGCTACATTGCCTTGGCTGGTCCTGAACTCCTGACCTCAAGCGATTCTGCCTTAGCTTTCCAAAGTGCTTGGATTAAAGACATGAGCCACCCACTGTGCCTGGGCCCCCTTTTTTTTTTTTTTTTCCTTTTCACTTCAAGTTTGTTGGTTGATTTTGTATGCAGCCAAGGTTGAGAACCACTACTTTAAGTGAAACTATTTTTACGTTCTCTAAAGATTTATGAAAAAGAAAGTACTGATTTTGAGATGGGAAACTTGAAATGTTTTAAATTTATTGTAGCACTATGTTGGCCATGGAAATGCTATCAATGAGCTGAAATTTCACCCAAGAGATCCAAATCTTCTCCTGTCAGTAAGTAAAGGTAAGAGAAGCAAATGTTTCTTTAGTCTGTGCAGTTTGTCAGCATTAAGATGGAGTCACTAATGTCAAGAGAACCTTGACAAATAGGAAAAGCCATGAGAAGAGAGTTCACATGGTTGTATGTCTGATCATAATAACTCACAAAAAAACACAGCCACAACCTTGCACAAAGGCCATCACAACCTTACACAGAAAATACTGCCAGTAAGTGCCTTTCCACTCTCAGACTGGCATCACCCTTGTTACTGATTTTGTGGCCAATCTTATTTCAAAACAATTATGTAATCCTTCTCATTTTTTTTCTTTAAAAACCTCTGTCTTTCCTTTACCTCTTGGAAAACACACATAATTTACTTTGGCATGTACATTCTCATTGCAGTGCTTTATTTCCATATAAACATCTTTGATTTTAGAGAGCCTGTTACTTAGGTTAACAAGTCCTGTTTTATTTCAAGTCTAGTATCTGATAGTTATTTTTCCTGATCTCTCTCCTCCCACTCTGTACCCTCCAGTAGGCCCCAGTGTGTGGACAGATAGTGTTCTAAGGGGGAAAAAGCCAAATTAAAAAAATTTTTACAACAGTAAATTTTAGTAGGAAAATCCCAGGCTATGTTAGCATATCCAAATCATTCTGTCCAATCGTGTAATAATAAATACTACATATTAAAATTCATATTGCTTTTTTGTTTTTTAGAAAAGCTTTTGTTTTATAAAGGATTCCTTATAGAATTTCTTAAAAATGCTAAGTTTTCCAGGATAAGTTATTTGAAATATTGCCATAAAGGGAAAGCATTGCATTTTGGAAATCACTACCTCTAGGAAGAGTTGATTACTTTTTCTTGTCTCTTGATAAACACTAATTGGGGCTCAGATATTTCTGAGCAAATGTATAGGCCATAATGCCTCACTTGTTCTAAATATTACAACTTTTTTTTTTCTCTTTTTTTTTTTGTTTTTGAGACAGAGTTTCACTCTTGTTGCCCAGGCTGGAGTGCAATGGTGCAATCTTGGCTGACTGCAGCCTCTGCCTCCCAGGTTCAAGCGATTCTCCTGCCTCAGCCTCCCGAGTAGCTGGGATTATAGGCATGCACCACCGTGCCAGGCTAATTTTTGTATTTTTAGTGGAGATGGGGTCCCTGACCTCAGTTGATCCGCCTGCCTCAGCCTCCTAAAGTGCTGGGATTACAGGTGTGAGCCACTGCGTCCTGCCTCACTTTATTTATTTATTTAGTTTTGAGACAGAGTCTCGCTTTAGCACCCAGGCTGGAGTGCAGTGGCTCTATCTCGGCTCACTGCAACCTCTGCCTTCCAGGTGCAGGTAGTTCTCCTGCCTGACCCTCCTGAGTAGCTGGGATTACAGGTACCCTCCACCATGCCTGGCTAATTTTTTGTATTTTTAGTAGAGATGGGGTTTCTCCATGTTGGCCAGGCTGGTCTCAAACTCCTGACCTCAGGTGGTCCACCCGCATCAGCCTCCCAAAGTGCTGGGATTAGAGGTGTGAGCCACTGCGCCCAGCCCAATATCACAACTTTTAACCCTAGTCATCCCCTGTTGTGTCAGTAAGAGCATTTTTGAAAATGAGATGTTTGAGCATGAATAAGAATTTTGCTGCAAATGATACTATCAAGAAAGTAAAAAAGTCTATCCAAAAGGAGAAAAAATATTTCTAAATCATTCTAATAAAGGACTTTGATTTTTAGTTTTTGTTTTTGGAGACAGGGTCTCGCCCAGTCACCCAGGCTGGAGTGATCATGGCTTACTATAGCTTCAACCTCCTCAGCCTCCCAAGTAGTTAGGACTACAGGCACGTGATGCCACACCTGGCTAATTTGTTAAAAAATGTGTTTGTAGAGATGAGGTCTTACTGTGTTACCTAGACTGGTCTCAAACTCCTGGCCTCAAGCAGTCCTCCTGCCTCGGCCTCCTAAAATGCTGGGATTACAGGCATGAGCCCCGATTCTCAGCTAATAAGGGACGTGTATCAAGAATTTTTACAGCTCAACAATAAAAAGCCCAATTTAAAAACGGTTGTGAATGACATTTCTTCAGAGAGCATACACAGATGGCCTCTGACCACATGAAAAGATGTTTAACATATTAATCATTAAGGAAATACAAATCAAAACCACAATGAGATACCATTTCACACCTACTTAGGGTGGCTGTAATAAAAACCTTAGATACTAACAAGTATTGACTGGCACAAGAAGAAATCAGAGCCCTCAGGCACTGCTGGTGGGAATGTAAAATGTAACTACTTTGAAAAACAATCTGGCAGTTCCTCAAAATGTTATAGTCACTAATCCTAGGTGTTTACATATGTATATATATCCTAGGGTTGTGTGGGTGGGGGTGTTCATATGTATCCCGAAGAGAAATAACATGTCCATACAAAAGCTTGTACAAAATTGAAATCAAGGAATAATTTTTTTTTTTTTTTGAGACAGTCTTGCTCTGTCGCCCAGACTGGAGTGCAGTGGCATGATCTCGGCTCACTGCAAGCTCTGCTGCCTCCCAGATTCACGCCATTCTCCTGCCTCAGCCTCCTGAGTAGCTGGGACTACAGGCACCTGCCGCTACGCCCGGCTTATTTATTTATTTTTGTATTTTTAGTAGAGACAGCGTTTCACCGTGTTAGCCAGGACGGTCTCGATCTCCTGACCTTGTGATCCGCCTGCCTCGACCTCCCAAAGTGCTGGGATAACAGGCACGAGCCACTGCGCCCAGCCTAGGAATCATTTTTACAGCACTGTTAATTTTCACATGTATTACTGCCTTTGGGGTATTTATGTGATGCATTTATATTCACAGACAGAATGAACATTGTTGTATTTGAAGCTTATATGTCTTTACATTCTTTTTTTTTTTTTTTTAAATACTGTTTTAGAGACAGGATCTCACTCTGTCAACCAGGCTATAGTAGAGTGTTGTGATCACATATCACTGTAGCCTTGAACTTCTGGCCTCAAGCAATGTTCCCACTTCATCCTTCTGAGTAGCTGGGACTACATGTGCACACCACCATGCCTGGCTAATTTTTAAAAATTTTTTGTAGAGATATGGTTTCATTATGTTGTCCAACCTGGTCTCAAACTCCTGGCCTCAAAAGATCCTCACACCTTGGCCTCCCAAAGTGCTGGAATTACAGGTGTGAGCTATTGCACCTGGCCTGCTGTACATTCTTTATTAATGTTTAATATAACATTGCTCAAATTATAGCTGCATAATTTTTGAAGAAGGACTATCATTCTATAAAATTGTGCATGATATATGTAGTTATGTTTTTGGCTTACTATAAAAATCATAAATCTCAGTCCCCTTTTAATTTTTTAATGTGAGTGTGGTGAAGGGAAAAGCTAGTATCTTGTTCTGTGTTATAAAATTGCTTATGTCAAATCTGTATTTTATCTCAAAAGTGTATTTCCATCCAATTAGGTTATTTACAGAAAGTTATTTGAGATAAATATGCTTAAAATATTTTTCAGGCCACATAAATATTTCTTAACTTACTGTCTTAGTCCATTTTAACCTGGCATTAGAGAGTAAGAACAAGAAAACGAACTTCAAGCCTTTTTTTTGTTTAATAATTGGAATTAAGTCATTCATAAGGGTGGCACTCTCATGACCTAACACTTCTCATTAGATCTCATCTCCCAACACTGCTGCATTGGGATTAAGTTTCCCAACATGCTTTTTGGGGGGCTCATTTAAGCTGTAGCATTCTGCCCCTAGCCCCCAAAATTCAAATCCTCACATATAAAATACATTCATTACATCCAATAACCCCAAAAGTCTTAACTCCTTCTGGCATCAAGTCAGGGTTACATCTCAATCAGATATGGGTGAGACTCAAGGCAGGATTCCTCCTGAAGTAAATTCTCCATCTGTGGGTCTGTGAAATCAGGCATCTTACCTATTTCCAAAATACAGTGGTAGGATAAGCATAGGAGAGACAGTCCCTTCCAAACAGGAGAGAGGGGCAAGAATAAGGGTAACTGGTCCCAAGTAAGTCCAAAACCCAACAGAACAAACAAGATTAAATCCAGGGCACCAGAATAATCTTCCTTGACTCCATGTTTTGCCTTCTGGGCATGCTGGATGTGGGGTTTGGGCCCCAGAGGCCTTGGGCAGCCCCATCCTTATGGGTTTGCCACGTGCAGCCCACATAGCATCTTATGAGTTGGAGTCGGGTGCCTGCAGCACACCAGGGTGATGGTGTGCCCTGGTAGTTGAGCAGTTCTGGGATTTGGGGGATGGCTTTTTCCCCCATGGCTCCACCAGGTATTGCTGTAGTGGGAACTGCTTTGTGGCTCTGCCCTTCTGAAAAGTTTCTGCCTGGAGCCCCAGACTCTTTGTGATGTCTTTTGAAATCTAGAGAGGAAGCCATTCCTCCACAGTTCCTGCATTCTCTGCATCTGCACACTTAACACCACATGGACACTACCAAGATTTGCTGCTTATACCTTCAGAAGCTATGGCCTGAGCTATACCGGAGCCCCCTCAAGCTGTGGGGTGACCAAAGAGCACTGCCTTGGAATAGGGGGAGCAAAGTGCTGAAGTGGCCCTGGACAGTGAATGTAGAGGTCCCACGGGTACTACTCTGGAAACCTTGTCCTCAAGGTCCTAGCTATGTCTTGAAGATCTCTGAAATGCCTCTGGGGTCATTATCCCATTTCTTGGTGAATAGAACCTGCCTTCTATTCCCTATTAATCTCCTTAGCAATTAGTCACTTAGCCACATCCTTAATATTCCCTCTTAAACATGCTTTTTTATTTTATATTTTTTTTGAAGAGGCAAGGACTATGTTGCCTAGGCTAGTCTTGAACTCCTGGGTTCAAATGATCCTCCCACCTCAGCCTTCGAAAGCGTTGGGATTACAGGTGTGAGACACCACACCCAGCCTGCTTTTTTATTCTTTATGTGGCCAGGCTGAGAGTTTACAAGTTTTTCTGTTTTGCTTTCCTTTTTAATTACAAAGTTTACCTTTAGATCATTTCTCATTTTATGATAAGCAGCCAGAAGAAGCCATGCATCACTGTGAATGCTTTGATGCTTAGATTTTTCTTCTGCCAGGTGTCGAATTCATTGCTCTTAACTTCTGCCTTCCACAAAGTCCTAGGGCATGGACACAATCCTGCCAAGTTCTTCACAACTGTATGGCAAGGATGGCATTTATTTATTTATTTATTTAATTTTTTTGAGGCAAGGTCTCATTCTTGTCACCCAGGCTGGAATGCAGTGGCACAACCTCTGCTCCCTCACCCCCTCTCCTGCCCTTTTTCTATGAGACAGTTCAGCATGAAGGCCCTCATCAGATGCCAGCACCATGCCAGCGATCCTTCCACCTCAGCCTCCCAAGTAGCCAGGACTACAGGCACGTGCCACCACACCCAGCTAATTTTTGTATTTTTTGTAGAGATGGGGTTTCACCATGTTGCCCAGGCTAGTCTCGAATTCCTGAGCTCAACTGTCCACCCGCCTCAGCCTCCCATGCTGCTGGAATTACAGGCATGAGCTACTGCACCTGGCCTGGCTTTTTATTTTATTTTTTTTTAAGACAGGGTTGGTCTCTGTCACCCAGGCTGGAGTGCAGTGGCGTGATAATAGCTCACTGCAGCCCCAAACTCCTAGGCTCAAGTGATCCTCTTGCCTCAGCCCCCCAAGGAGCTAGGACTACAGGTACACACCACCACACCTGGCTAATTTATTTTTTGTAGGAATGGGGTCTCACTATGTTACCCAGGCTGGTCTTGAATTCCTGGCCTCAAGTGATCCTCCTGCCTCAGTCTCAAAGTGCTGGGATTACAGGCATGAACCATCACACCCTGCCAACAGGGATACTTTTTACTCCATTTTCCAATACCTTCTCATTTCTGTCTGTGACCTCGTTGAATGGTCTCAGACAGATCATTCAATGTTCTACCATTGTTCTACCAACATTGTTCGACCAACATTCTGATCACAACCACTTAAGTAATCGCTAAGAAGATAAAGGCTCTCCCTGCAGCTTTTGTCTTTTTTTCAGTCCTCACTGGAATTACCCTCAATGCTCCACTCACATCAATACAGGCTTTTTCTAGCCTGCTTCTCCAGATTCTTCCAGCCTCTCCTTATTACCCAGTTCCAAAGTCATTTCCACATTTTTAGGTATTTATAGCAATAGTCCCATTTTTGAGTACCAACATTCTGTCTGAGTCCATTTTATGCTGCTGTAACAGAATACCACACACTAGGTGACTGACTGATGGATTCATTCATTCATTTCTTTCAATTCCTATTCCTAGTGAAGCTCAGGCTTCACTAATTTTAAAATTTTTTGTTGAGACAGGGTCTTCCTATATTGCTAGGGCTAGTCTCAAACTCCTGGACTCAAGCAGTTCTCCCATCTTGGCCTTCTGAAGTGCTGGGGTTACAAGCATGAGCCACCGTGCCTGGCTGACTGGGTAATTTATAATGAACACAATTTATTTGGCTCATGGTTCTGGAGACTGCCGGTATCTGGTCAGGGCATTCATGCTGAATCGTCTCAGCAAAAGGGCAGGAGAGAGTGTGAGGGAGCAAGAGATTGAATTTATAGCCTCAGGCCCTTTTATAATCAGTATTAATCCATTTGTGAGGATGGAGTCCCCATGACCTAAATACCTCCCATTAGGCCCCAGCTCACACCACTATTGCATTGGGTATTGAGTTTCTAGCACATGCTTTTGGGGGGACCTATTCAAACTGTAGCACTTACCTAGCTAATTCTACATCTGATGTAAATATTTTAAGTTGCTATGTAATATGGATTCCATTTTTAGGCTTTACTGTGCATAACTTTCATCTAGACTTTAGTAGTTTTTCTTTCACAAGATATTGAAAGTTCACAGTAAATAAAAAATATTCACCTAATTTTTGTATGTTTATATTAGATCATGCTTTACGATTATGGAATATCCAAACGGACACTCTGGTGGCAATATTTGGAGGCGTAGAAGGGCACAGAGATGAAGTTCTAAGTGCTGTAAGTTGAAAACTGCAGGGCAGTAACTTTCAGGTTTACATAGCTGTGAACAGTCTCCATGAAACTCTTTCCTTGTAAGAAAGCGTGTTTGTTTCATGTAGCCTGTCAGGCAGACATTCACTTACGTTTGACATAGAAGATTTAATCTCCAGATGAAGGAATAAAACAAGTAAAGACTATATTTATTTATTTTTTAAATTACTTGCACTTTATCTATACCAATCCCTGGATTCTCATGAGAGCACTATGATCTTGCTCCTTTCCTTTTAATCTAAAATTACTAAGTTAATGTTTGTTTTGCTGTTTTGCAGTTATTAAAGAAAAAAAATTAAACTATGTAGCCATTAAAGTACTTTTCCATCTTTTCTTTGAAGTTGAAACATAAGATTTTTGCTTTTTGGAAGTGTTTTATTGTGCTCACACTGTTTTAGGTAACTTATTTCTAACCATTCTTTTTGGTTGGCGTGGTATAATACAAGACCAATAGTTAATTTTGTTTAAAGATAAATACCACCTTTATATTGATGTATTATAATCCATTGGTCTATTATACAAGTGTTTTTAGTCAGGTTTCAGATTTTAACATTATTTTAGCTTATGTTCCATATTTAACTCATTTAATTCCTGAAATTTCACACCTCTTAGGTTGTTTTCCATTAAACTGTGTAAAGGGGCACCATATTTTACAGCATGTAACATGTTAGTTGAAGGTACTAAAATATTCCTATGTTGACATTTGGATTCCTTTGTGAGAATCATACCTTCCTTGGAATACCTTGTCAACCTTGATTTCCTAAAAGTTGCAGTAGCATTCTACATCTGGCTTTATGTGTGTAAAAGCCAAGTGAACTGTTCTTTATTAATAACTCCAAATTAGTGGTATTGTCTCTAAGGATGTCTTGTTGCTGTTGACAGTGAGGTAATTAGAAGTAGCACATCTGTGGATTCAGTAAACATCAAGCCTAAAGTTCTTAGGCTTGTATAAAATGGTACTCATAATTAATTCAAAGGCTGGATTAACATACAATATCTAGGTTAGTAAGGAAAATATACTCCTTCAATAGAACTCTCTACTGTTTTTTCTTAGAATGAGAGCAGGAGACAGTATATAGCTCTTCTGTTAATACAGGAGTTCACTGATAGGTGGATAGGTGTGTGAGATTTTCATTACTCATTTTTGTGCCTTTCGCTAAATTAAATAGCATCTCTGAGCCTTAGTGTCTGCCTATGAACTGAGGTTATTACAATAGATGATCTGTTGCATGCCTGTTAAAAATTAGTAAACAGCAAATGAAAAAAGTTAAAATCTGTTTTTTATCAGACTTTTAAAAATTCACTTAAAAGTGAACTCTAAGACTAACTTAGAAGTATAAAGTAAAATGTCAGCTCTTTAAGGATTCATGTATTTGCACATGCACGTGTCAGTTTCATTGGTCGGTTGAGTTTGGATAGGAAAAATAATACACTCTTCAGCTCTTCGTGTCAGAATAGTTATTTTACTTTAGTAATCAATTTACCTTCAGAAGAAGCAAAATGAATATTTTAGTGTCATTGAATAGATAAAACTAAGATTAAGTAATTTTTTCTTAATTTATACATTGTAAATGCTTATATATTCTGATGGTGACAAACTAATTAAAACTGTAAATCTTGAAAGTAGTAAACTCTGATTTATGGCCTGTTTAGATGAAACCCAAAATGTAGTTTGTATTGTGATGTGAAATACAGTTTTCACCATGTTGCATATTAGGTGAAAATTGGATAAATAAAATTTGGAACTGTAATTTATATAAAACTTTTTGGTTTTACATACAGGATTATGATCTTTTGGGTGAAAAAATAATGTCCTGTGGTATGGATCACTCTCTTAAACTTTGGAGGATCAATTCAAAGAGAATGATGAATGCAATTAAGGAATCTTATGATTATAATCCAAATAAAACTAACAGGTAACAGTTGTGGTATTTAAAACAATTTTGTTTTGTGCTGTTGAATATATGTTTTATTTTTTCTCAAAAGTGCTATATAAGCCCCAACATTGAGTTCAGAAGATCGTCTTTTAACTTTAAGGCATAATTTACATGCCATAAAATTCACCCCTTTAAGAAGTCCTTTATTTGCAGTGTTTGTGACTTACTTTTCAAAATCCCCTTTAAATTGTGTTGTCATCTTAACTTAGTAGCACATTTTACTTATTTCTATTTTGGTATGCATATGCTTGGCCTTTTAAGTTAGAAATGTGAAAGTTTTAAGTCACTTAAGCTTATTATGGACTAGGGAGAGTAAAGGACACTTTAGAATAATGTTAACATTTTTTAAATGATACTAATTCTAATTCAGGATGGTAAACCACAGTTTTAAACAATGGAGTTCTTAGCTCTAATTCATGATAATGCTTTTCTCTAAATGATGCTCACTTCATTAAATGGAGAGAATTCAAATGCAGGAGCCTCGCTTCATGGTAGTATAGGTTGGGGAATTTTGCAGTTTTCTTAGTATGTTTTTGAAATGTCTCAACTCTTAATGCAGTAACTGTCTTTAGAATCTTACCAGGCTGTCATTAACACTTTCACTGTAAACGTTGTATGTCTGCATGTTAACTTTGTTGGTACTTTTGTTTTAGCAAAGATCTAGAGTTCATTTTCTGGTTATCAAGCCAGATTGTTAATCGATTATTAAATTTGTAAGCATCAGTAAATACTTCAATGCACTAACATTCATCAGACATAAGTGCCCTCTAAGAATTATTAAAAGTTTTACCTTTCCCCTTTAAAGCACCAGGAACTAGTAGTACAATGTTAAATTTATATTTTTAGATTATTTTCTAGGTATCTGGAATAAATACAAACTATATTTCACAGTTTTCAAAAAATAACAGTTGTACTTTTTTTTTTTTTTGAGAGAGAGAGGCCATACAATTATAATCTGTACTTGGCAGAAAACCAATTAATATAATTATAGCAGAATTAAGAATTTATATAAGATCATGAATAACATTTTAATGTTTTAACAAAATATCCCAGAATTTGCATTGGAAAGATTTTTTGAGTTGATGGAATCCAAAGTGATTTTTTACATATCTGAGGGAAAAGGTAAAGAGAGGACATATGAATTGCCTAAGACAACTAATTCAGGGCATATTATACTTATACAGCTATTTCTGATTTAAAACTGAGTATATTAGGAATGTTAACTATACTGTTAATTAAATAACTCCAGAATTAGTAGCAGCTTGTTTTGCTTTTTTCTCACAGATATCTCTAATGAAAACAATGGTGCCATTTAGTTTCCTAAATACAGAAATTATTTGGAAAAGTCCTAGGAAATTTTATTTTATTTTATTTTTTTATTTTTTTGAGACGGAGTTTCGCTCTTGTTGCCCAGGCTGGAGTGCAGTGGCACAATCTTGGCTTACTGCAACCTCTGCCTCCCAGTTTCAAGAGATTCTCCTGCCTCGGCCTCCCAAGTAGCTGGATTACAGGCACCTGCCACCACGCCTGGCTAATAAATTTTTTTTTGTATTTTTAGTAGAAATGGAGTTTCACCATATTGGGTAGGGTGGTCTTGAACTCCTGACCTCAGATGATCCACCTGCCTCAGCCTCCCAAAGTGCTGGGATTACAGGCGTAAGCCACCACACTCGGCCCCACTTAAGAAATTTTAAATTAGTAAGGTATCATTTTCAGAAATTATTGCTCAAGGCAGGACTCTAGAATTATCTTTAGCAGACTTTGGAATGATGTTTAGTTGTTCCTGGAAAGATGGCTATCTTTTGAAATAGTGTAGGTATGTTGACTTTCATAGACTATTAATGCTTAATTTTAAGGACTGAGTAGGTAGCTTAGCATATTTTCTGTGAGAAACTGATCAGGCCTTTATTGGTTAGGGTACCTAGAATTGAAGTGATTAATTTTGGATTATATATAGTAAAAGGCAGGATACTACAATGTTTATAAATGAAGTATCTATCATAAGACAAAAATAAAATTTGTTAATAATGGGGAAAAATAAACAAAAGTGGAATGAGACTTTAGCTTTCAATAAATAGATAAGGTGGTTGGTTATGTAGGAACACAGAGGAATTAATAGTCTTACATTTTGTTTTTCCAAGTTTTATAAATCCAAAAATGAAAAAGAATATGATTCTACTATAATTTTTTCTTTTAACTTTTTACATTTCCATTCTTCCTTCAGGCCATTTATTTCTCAGAAAATCCATTTTCCTGATTTTTCTACCAGAGACATACATAGGAATTATGTTGATTGTGTGCGATGGTTAGGCGATTTGATACTTTCTAAGGTATGGTAACTGCAGTTAAGCTGTACTTCCATCGTGTGTGTGTGTGCGTGTATGTGTGTGTGTTGGAACTTGGCAGGGAGCAGTTTATGTAGTTTATTAAATTGAATGGCAGATGGGAAATTGCCTTTTTTAAAGTCTCATATTTTGATATATTTAGAAACTTGTTTTAAGAATAAAACATGCCATTGAAATACAATTCTTTGTGCTCCAGTAAGATGAGTATAGTTTTATAAGGTGATAGTGTTCTGTGATACTCAGTATTATTACAAGATAACCGGTAACTAAAGCCAACAGAATTGGCTTTTGTTTTTATTTTTTTGTATCTCTGTGACTATTTTAGTAAAATTTTATTTACAAAAACAGGTGCCTGGAGTTGGCTTATGGGCTGTAGTTTGCCAATCCCTGCTCCTGTTGATGGATTTATACAGATGCTCCTCGATTTATGATGGGATTACATCGTGATAAACCCATCATAAGTTGAAAATGCATTTAATACACATAACCTACTGATTATCAGCTTAGCCCAGCCTACCTTAAATGTGCTCAGAATTAGCCTACAGATTGGGCAAAATTATCTAACACAAAGCCTGTTTTATAATAAAGCATTGAACATCTCACATACTGCATACTGCTAGCCCAGGAAAAGATCAAAATTCCAAATTCCAAATACTTCAAAATTGCAGCTGTTTTGTACCATTTTGGTAAAGTTGAAAAATTGTAAATCAGACCATTGTAAGTCAGGGACCATCTAGGTGTGTGTCTGGGTGTGTGTGTGTGTGTTTGTGTGTGTGTCTGTATTTTTTTGTAGCTGATAATTTAGAGAAGCTGTTGGTGATATTACATGAGCATTTAGGATTATCACATTTGGTGAAATTGCTGTCCAGCTTCTTTTCTTGATGTGAATTTCAGGCCACTTCACATTTTCTTGGGCAGAGCCTGATTTACTTTTTTCTTGGCTTTATGTGTAAACTGTTTTTTTTTCTTTTTTCTTTAAACTTTTGACCTTCAAATAACTTGATTCATAGGTTGTTTCAAAGATTGTTCAGAGAGGTCCCATATGATCTTTATCCAGAATCCAAAGTTTATATCTTATATAACTGTAATACAGTATCAAATCCAGAAAATTGACACTGGTACAATGTGTGTGTATAGTTTTATGTCATTTTATCACGTGAATTTTGTCATTTCAAGAATGGTACAGTTTGGGACCTTTTAAGATTGTTTTTTTCCACTCAGACCCTTGAGATCCATCCAAGTTGTTGCCTGTATCAGTAGTTTGCCATTTTTATTGCTGAGTAGTATCCCATGGTATGGATTATCATAGTTTATTTAACTATCTATGGTAGGAGGTTTTGGTCGTTTCCAGTTTTGGGCTATTGCAAATAAAGCTGCAAATCAACAGTTGTGTCCAGGTTTTTGTGTGGACTTAAGTTTTCATTTCTCTGGGTAAATGCCTAGGAGGGCAATTGCTGGGTCATGGTTAAGTTTGTTTAGTTTTTTAAGAAACTGCCAAACTATTTTCCAGAGTGGCCGTGCCATTTTACATTCCCACCAGCAATGTATGAGAGATCCAGTGTCTCCGAATCTTCGCCAGCATTTGGTATTGTCATTATTTTTTATTTTAGCTGTTCTGATAGGTGTGTAGTGATATCTCATCGTGGTCTTAATTTGCATTTCCCTGATGGCTAGTGATGTTGAACATCTTTTTCATGTGCTTATTTACCATTTGTATATCCTTTTTGGTGATGTCTCTTCATATCTTTTGCTCATTTTCTAATTGGATTGGTTTTTTGTTGTGTTGTTTTTTGTTTTTTTTTTTTACTGTTGAGTTTTGAGAATTTGAATATATTCTAATATGAATCCTGTATCAGATACATAGTTTGCAAATATTTTCTTTCAGTCTGTGGCTTGTCTTTTCATCCTCTTTAATAGGGTCTTTCACAGAGCAAATGTTTTTAATTTTTATTAAATCCAGTATATTGATTTTTTAAAATTATTTTATGGATTATGCTTTTGATGTTGTGCGTAAGAA
Source organism: Macaca mulatta (assembly GCF_049350105.2). Lineage (NCBI taxonomy): Eukaryota > Metazoa > Chordata > Mammalia > Primates > Cercopithecidae > Macaca > Macaca mulatta. The sequence continues at coordinate 86,867,166 of NC_133419.1, forward strand.
CTCCTTACCAAGCCATAGACCTTAAAGATTTTCTCCCATGTTCTCTTGTAAAAGTTTTATACTGCTAGTTTTACATTGAATATGTAATCCATTTTGAGTTGATTTCCTTATGAAGGTGTGAGGTTTAGGTTGAAGTTCCTTTTTCCCCTATAGATACTCAATTGTTTCATCAGCATTTGTTGAAAGACTGTTCTTCCGCCATTGAATTGCTTTTGCACCTCTATCAGAAATTGTTTGGCTATACTCGCGTGGGGCTGTTTCTGATTTTCTTGTTCTGTTTCATTGATCTGTATATTTGCCCCTCCACCAGTACTACATACACAGTCCTCATTATTGTAGCTCTATAATTTTTCTTGGAATCTAATAGATTTCTCCCATCTTTATTTTTTTCATAATTGTTTTGAGCTATCCTAATTCCTTTGCCTTTCTGTGTGTACATTTTAGAAAAATGTTTTCTACATTTATAAAAATCTTGCGGGCAGTTTTTTTGAGGAGAAGTTTTTGAGTGGAATTGTATTAAACCTGTATATATAATTTTGAGGAGAACTAATACTGTGCTGAGTCTTCTAATCCACGACTGTGGTATGTCTCTTCATTTATTTACATCTTCTTTGACTTTTATCATCAGCATTTTATAGTTTTTAGCATATGAGTCCTGTTTTTGCTCTATTAGATTTATACCTAAGTATTTTTTAAGCAATTTATAAATCGTATATTATTTTCAATTTTTATGTGTTCATAACTAATATATAGAAATATAATTGATTTTTGCATATTGATCTTGAATCTTGTGCCCTAGCTAGACTACGTATTCAAGGTGTGTTTTGTGATTTTTCTCTGTAGACTATCATGTGATCTGCAAATAAGGACAGTTTTATTTCTTCCTTTGTGATCTATATGCCTTTTCTTTTTTTGCCTTATTGCACTGGTAAACTTTCAGTTCTGTGTTGAATAGCATTGTTAGGAACAGATATTCTTGACTTGTCATTCAGTCTTTCACAATTAAGCATATTAGGGTTTTTTGTTGTTGTTTTGTTTTGTAGGTATTCTCTATCAAGTTGGAAAGTTGAGAACTGTTTCCTGTTCCTAAATTTTTGAGCGCTTTTTCATGACTGGTGTTTTGTCAGATGCATTTTCTTCATCAGTTTATATGATCATGTGGTTTATCTGCTGTTGCCTGTTAATATAGTGGATTATATTGATTGGTTTTTTGAATATTGACCCAGCCTTGGAACCGTGGAATACATTCCTACTTGATCATCCTGTGTAATTTTTTGTATTGCTGAGTTCTGTTTGCTAATATTTTGTTAAGGACTTTTGTGTCTGTATTCATGAGGTGTGATACTGGTCTGAACTTTTTTTTTGGTACTGTTTTTTTCCGGTTTTGGTATTAGTAATACTGACTTTATAAAACAGATTGGCAAATGACCTGTTTGTCCCATTTTCCAGAAGAGATTGTGCAAAATTAGTGTGACTTTGTTTTTTTTGAAACAGAGTCTTGCTCTGTTGTGCATCCTAGAGTGCAGTGGTGCAGTCTCAGCTCACTGCAACCCCCCACCTCCTGGGTTCAAGTGATTCTCGCGCCTCAGCCTCCTGAGTAGCTTGGATTACAGGCGTGAGTCACTCACCTGCTAGTGTTACTTTTTAATGAAGTCCATTAACTTAATGGTTATAGGGCTGTTCAAATTAACTACTTCATTTCGGGTCATACTGGGTGAGCTATAGTAGTTTGTGCTGTTTGAGGAATCGGTACATTCCATCTAAGGTAAAATCTATGTATACAGAGTTGTTTGTAATATTCCCTTATTATCCTTTCAACATCTGCTAGGTCTGTAGTGATAGCCCGTTTCTTTCTCTTTTTTTGAGACAGGGTCTTACTGTGGCTGTGGTGCAACTGGCTGTGGTGCTCACTGCAGCCTCGACCTCCCAAGCAATCCGCTCACCTCTGCCTCCTGAGTAGCTGGGACTATAGGCGTGGGCCACCATGCCTGGCTAATTTAAAAAAAAAATTTTTGTAGAGATGAAGTCTTGCTGTGTTGCCAGGGCTGGTCTCATTTTTGAAATTGCCAGTTTCATTTTTGAAATTGGCAGTGTAGGTCTTTTTTTGGGTCAGTCTTGCTAGAAGTTGGTGAATTTTATTGATCTTTTCAAAGAACTAGCTTTTTACTGTTTGTTTTCTGTTGTAAATGTTATTTATATCTTCCCTTTTGTTTGCTATTGGTTTATGTTGCTCAACTTTTATCAGTTTCTTAAGATGGTAGCTTAGGTTGTTGAGTTTTTGAGAATTTGTTTTATGGCTCTATTTTAGATATGTTTGATGGGAACTTGAAAAGAGTATGTGTTCTGTTGGGTGGAATATTGTATAAGTGTTTATTAGATACTATTGATTGATGATGTTGTTGAATTCTTCTATATCCTTGTTTGTTCTCTGTCTACTGTTTTATCAACCATTGAGAGACAGGTGTTGAAATCTTCAGTTACAATGTGGATTTTTCTCTTTCTCCTTTCAGTACTGTCATGTTTTGCAGTTCTGTTGTTGGTGCATTCTACATTTAGTATTGCTATGTCTTTGGAATTGACTCTTTTTTCATTACATCATCTTTTTTCAAACTTTTACTTTTAATCTATGTATATTATCATTGAGTAAGTTTCTTGTAGATGATATAGTTGGGTCATATATTTTTAAAATATATTCTGCCTATGTCTTTTAACTGGTGTATTTAGACCATTTATATTTAAGCCTTAATATCAGTTATTATTTTAAGTCTGCCATTTTTCTTTTTGTCTTTTTCATTTCTCTCTGAGTTTTTTCCCCTCTAACTTTCTGGGTTATGTGAATGGTTTTTAGAATTCCATTTTTATTTATCTATATTAACTCATTTGTCTACTGTATTATCAGCATTTTACAATATTTTTTTTTTCTTCAGAAATAAGATCTTGCTCAGTCACCCAGGCTGGAGTGCAGTGGCACAGTCTTAGCTCTCTGAAGCCTGAAACTCCTGGCCTCAAGCAATCCTCCTGCTTCAGCCTCCCGAGTAGCTAGGACTATGGGCATGCACCACCACACTTAGCTAATTTCTTTAATTTTTGTAGAGGTGGGGATCTTGCTATGTCCCTCAGGCTGGTCTTAAACTCCTGGCCTGAAGTGATTCCCCTGCGTTGGCCTCCCAAAGCCCTGGGATTACAGACACAAGCCATTTAAGTGAAATTTAGAGTGCTTCCTTCCCTTTACATCACTTCATTCTTCTCCATTTATAATTGTCTTAAATATTTATTTATATTTGAGAACCATATCAGTTTTTTTGTTCTTCAACCATCAAACACAATTTAGAAAACCCAAAAGGAAAAGGAGAGTATTGTATTGACTCACTTTGCATTTTCTGTTGTTCTTCCTTACTGATAAATTCAAATCATCTTAATTTTTTGTTTCGAAAACTTTCTTTAACCATTCTTTTAGAGCAGGTCTGCTGTTAACAGATTCTCCTATTTTTTCTTTATCTGAGCATGGCCTCATTTCTTCTTTATTTCTGAGGGATATATTCACTGAATATAGGATTCTGGCTTCACAGTTACTTTCTTTCAACACTTGACAAATGTTTTTGCTCCCTCTTTGGCCTCCATAGTTTCTGATGAGAAATCTGCTGTCGCTGGAATTGTTTGTCCTTTTTAGGTAAGATGTTCTTTCTGTCTTAATGCTTTCAGGATTGTTTTCTTTGCCTTTAGTTTTCAGATTGAGCAGGAGTGTATTTAGTTTGAGGTTTGAGTGTGATATGACTTGATGTGGATTTCTCTGGGTTTGTCTTGTTTGGGGTTCACTGACATTCTTGAATCTGTAGTAGATTGATGTTTTGTCCCAGGTTTGGAAAGTTTTCAGCCATTACTCAAATTGTTTTTCAGCCCTGCTCTCTTCCCTCATTTTGGGACTCTGATTATATGAATGTTAGATCGTTTGTTTGGTCCCCAGGACTGTCTTTTTTCTTTTTTCTTTTTGTTTAGATTGGGTAATTTCTATTGTACTGTCTTTAAATTTACTGACTCTTGACCCTCTCCTCTTTTGGTATTGAACCCATCAATTGAGTTTTTTATTTGGGTTATAATAGTATATTTTAGTTATAAAACTTCCAGTTCATTCTAAGTATGTTTGTGTTCATTGAAGCATTTTTATATTCCTGCCTTAAATCTATGTCAGATCTGACATCCGTGTTATCTCAGTGTTGATATCTGTTGATTATCTTTTTAAAGCTGATTTTTGTCTTTCTAAAGTTGATTTTTATGATTCTTGGTATGAAGAGTGATTTTTGATTGAAACCTGGGTATTTTGGGTATTACGAGACTCTGGACCTTATTTAGATCTTCTCTTACAGCAGGCTTTCTCTGATACCTTTTCATCTGGGGAAGGGAGGCGCATTGTGTTGTGACAGGTTGGGGTGGAAGTCCAGGTTCCCCACTCGGTTGACTTGGTGTTGGTGCTTCATTACTGCTCAGTGGGGGTGGGAGTTAAGGCTCTCCGTAGGCCTCAGCTGATACCACTCTAGCTGGGAAGGGCCAGGATGCCTAATTACTGCCCCCCTAGTGGTCTCCATTGACACTGTGGGTAGTTGGTGGCTTTACCAGTGAGTGGCTATGAATGTCCTAACTCGATTAGGCCTCCTCTGATACCAGCCTAGCCCGAGAGGAGGAGGGTCACCCCATTGCTATAAGAGGTATGGGGAGAGTCATGGGATAGGCACTTGGGGTGCTTAGTTACAACCTGAGCATGGGTTTTTCACTGGGCTTTTGCTGGTTCAAGTGGAGATGGGTCCACAGATTTTTCTAGGGTGTTTGGCTGGAGTAGAGCATTGTCATCTGAAAATTTTGTCTTGTTAGGCTGCTACATTTTTTGGTTCCTTGGCTAGAAAGGGTAGGCTTTTGTTGTTGTTGTTTTTGTTGTCTTCACTCATTAGCATTTCTGAGTTGCTGCCTTCTCTCGCATCCAGTCTGGTATACATAAGGCAAAAGAAAACCCAGGAAACTCAACAGTTATCGTTATGTTCCAAGGTTTCTAACTTGCTTGCCTTTTCTCTACCTTTCCAAGTCTTATGTTTGCTTTGTGTATGATACTCAGACTTTTAAGCAGACGGATAGGAAAAAATACATCTGCTCTATTGTTCCAGCAGCAGAAGTAAAAAGCCATTAGGTTTTTTAAATTTCTGCTCTTAGAACTTAGATCTCTGGAAAGGATTTCTGAATTTTAGGTGGTAGGCTGAACTGGAATATATTGGTGGTCTCAAATCTGACTCTGCATTGGAATCACTAGGAGAATGTTAGAAAAATAGATTTCCTAGACCTCACCTTAAGAAATTCTAAATCTGGCACAAGGCCCTGGGAATTGGTAGTTCTAAAAAGCTCTTAGTACATGATTTTGAAGTGCAGCCATCCATTAGCTCTGGCAACATCTTTTTACCTCACTTTGCTTTAGTTGTTCCATCTAGGGACTCCAGTACTTAAAAATTCTTTACCGGTGCAGTTAGTAAGAAGCACTTGAAGAGCTTTTTTATAGTTCTTCTGCTTTGGCCTTTCTCTTAGAGACTGAATCAGTAGGGGCTGAGATGAGTCTTTCGAGAAAACTCCATAGACTATTGATCAAATTTTGCATTTAGCCAAGAGTCATCACACTAGGTGGTTTCTAAGGTCCTTTACAGTTAAAAACTTGAATAACAGATGTCATATAGCACTAGGATTTAAAAAGTCTAAATAAAAAAGGTAGAGAAGAAAAAAGAATGTGTTGTCTCCTCCCTAATCTTCAAGTGGCCATACTATTAAATTATTTAAATGCCTGTGAACCCCACAGGGCTGCCACCTGTGACTATATTATGTAGGCTGTCCAGTAAAATTCTAGGGGCACTGTTCACTTACACGAGGATTTCTGAATCCTGGTGCTATTTAGTTTAGGCCAGATAATTCCTTTTTTGAAGGGGGTTTCCTGTGCATTATAAGATGTTTAGTAGCATCTCTGGCCTCTACTCATTAGAGCACAGACACATTGCCAAATGTCCCTTAGTGGGCAAGCTACTGACCTAGATAGTAATATGAATAGTGCCCACAGTTTTGCAATTTTTTCTCATTGTATTCTTTACTACTTACTGCTTAGGTGTGTGCATACAAATTTGATTTTATAGGATAGGAAAAGTATAAGTTTGAAGCCTATTTCAATCCTGTCCCCATATCAGTGTCTTGATGTTAAACAACTGCTTTACTTGCCTTCAATTGCCCTATTTATAACCTGAGTTCTAAGGCCATTTATGTGAGTTCATCAAATTTCCTAAGATACCTGTTGAGTATCTACTGTGTGGCACAGATACTGGATGAAGGAATAATAGTTAATAAGGTAAAGGAAACCACCTGTGATTAGAATTGAAATGGGAAACTGCAAACTAGTGAAGTAAGCAAGAGCCAGATTAATGCCGGATTATGAAAAGCCATGTATTCTAATTCTGTATGTTTGTAATTATACCTTTGCTATAAAACAAGTCTCTGGGTGTCAGAGTATCTAGAGCTGAACTTGGTTTAACTTGGAAGAGAAATGTTGACTTCCAAAATGAATATTTCAGAAAATGTGATTCTTTTGTATTATCAAATTCTGTTGATAATCAGATTTCTTGTCCTTAAGTATGGGCATTGAGTATAAATATAAATGAATGTACATCACTGTACTTGATAGAAGGATTAACCAGGTTCTAAGAGCTGTGAATTCCAAAACAATAGAAAAGCCTTGTTTTTACTTTATAAGATTCAGTTCCACATTAACATTTCTTTTTCTCATTTCTCTCTCTGTTTTAGTCTTGTGAAAATGCCATTGTGTGCTGGAAACCTGGCAAGATGGAAGATGATATAGATAAAATTAAACCCAGTGAGTCTAATGTGACTATTCTTGGGCGATTTGATTACAGCCAGTGTGACATTTGGTACATGAGGTTTTCTATGGATTTCTGGCAAAAGGTATCAACGTACTTTTACATTTTGAAATGATCTGACTTATGAAAGACCATTGTAATTCTAGCTTTTTCTGTTGTGTCCATGTTCTTTTTCCTTCACAAATCTACCCTGATGTTTTGTATTGATTACTTTGCCCTTTGATGTTATTCATCAAATACTTTGGTGTTACTCATTCTGCTTTTGTGGCTCTGCATATGATCTGCAGTGCTTACTTTAAATTAAATTGGCAGTTAGGTATCAATGGTGGAAATTAGGTATTTATGTTCCATAACATAAACATTACCATAACATTACTAAGACTTAATGTTTTAGTAATTAGATTGTCAATCTACGTATATAACTGTTCCCTAGAGAAAAATCAGGATAGAAGACAGACAAAATATTAGTTACCTAAAAATTTAAAGAAATATATTGTTAGGATTTTGTGGTAACAAATTACTTGGGTATTTATTTCCGTAAGAAAACTTTGGAAGAGCTTTCCACAGCTTTTGCTGTATTTCTTGAAGGCAGAAGAAAAAGTAAGTACCATGCTAACAACGTAAATTTGTAAGGCCCTTCATAAATTTGCAAAATGCCTTCTTACTTGCTCAAGACACTTGTGATGTATTAATTGGTTTTATTCATATTTACAAATCAGAAGTATAAGACCCAAAGAAATAGTCAAGAGCACAGAGGCTGGAACTGAGCTTTTTCTGAAACAAGAAAGCTGTCTGAGGATTCCTCCAGTGCTTTAGAACCTGGTAATTTTATTAATTTGATGTTTTTAAAAATATGTTTATACAGATGCTTGCATTGGGCAATCAAGTTGGCAAACTTTATGTTTGGGATTTAGAAGTAGAAGATCCTCATAAAGCCAAGTAAGTGTTTAGAAATTTCTGTTCAAAATTTCAGGCTTTTTTCCACAATTGTATGCCTATGTAGAAAAGATCATTTATATTTGCAGTGCCATCCTTAAGTCATTTTTAACATTTACGGTTTTCAGAGTTGAAGTTATTTTTTATTCCAATAATTTTTTTCCTAAGTACCTTGGTGACAAGTTATTTCTCGTTTTTATACAAATTATATAGTGCTTGTTGAACTTAAAATATATCCAAATTTTATAAAATTTGAGACTGACTCTTAGTGAAGTAAATTCTGGTTTTAAATGCTTTTCATATGAGTTGGAACATCTGCTTATTTTTTTTTTTTTTTTTTTTTTTTTTTTTTGAGACGGAGTCTCGCTCTGTCGCCCAGGCTGGAGTGCAGTGGCGCGATCTCGGCTCACTGCAAGCTCCGCCTCCCGGGTTCCCGCCATTCTCCTGACTCAGCCTCCGGAGTAGCTGGGACTACAGGAGCCGCCACCACGCCCGGCTAATTTTTTTGTATTTTTAGTGGAGACGGGGTTTCATTGTGTTAGCCAGGATGGTCTCGATCTCCTGACCTCGTGATCCGCCCGTCTCGGCCTCCCAAAGTGCTGGGATTACAGGCTTGAGCCACCGCGCCCGGCCACATCTGCTTATTTTCTAATCCACTGTTTTAGGGTAGACACTGACAACGTTATGTGTGGTCTTTAACCTGTTGTCATGTTTTTTTCCCTAGATGTACAACACTGACTCATCATAAATGTGGTGCTGCTATTCGACAAACCAGTTTTAGCAGGGATAGCAGCATTCTTATAGCTGTTTGTGATGATGCCAGTATTTGGCGCTGGGATCGACTTCGATAAAATACTTTTGCCTAATCAAAATTAGAGTGTGTTTGTTGTCTGTGTAAAATAGAATTAATGTATCTTGCTAGTAAGGGCACGTAGAGCATTTAGAGTTGTCTTTCAGCATTCAATCAGGCTGAGCTGAATGTAGTGATGTTTACATTGTTTACATTCTTTGTACTGTCTTCCTGCTCAGACTCTACTGCTTTTAATAAAAATTTATTTTTGTAAAGCTCTGTGTTTAGTTATTTTCATTGTGGTGAAAAAAAAAAGTAATAAAATCATGCCTTATCTTTTTATAATGCTTGTTTTTTGTAGTTCTCTTAACCAGAGAAAGTTTTATAATACAGAGATTAAGTATAGGCTCTAGAACTAAACTGAATTCAAATCTTGGCTCTGCTACTACATGACCTTGGATAAACAACTTCTCAATGCTTGGTTCCTTGTGTATAAAACAGAGATAATACTACTTGCCTCAGGGTTATTGTGAGGATCAAATGATTCGTTATGTGTGAGGCAGTTAGAACAGTATTGACATATAATAAGCCCTAAATATATTTTAAGTGTTTATAATTATTGGAGATTATATTTCCTATGGTTTTATATTTTTTAATGTTTTCTTATGTAATGGTTTCATAAGTAATACTTAAAATTCTACAGATTTAGAACCTATGATAATGTTTAACTGTAACCTTTCTTTATAGTTTAAAAAAATATTATTGCCGTTAGATTTGCAACTAGGCCATTGGTAACCTTACAGGAGATGTCATTAGAGCAAAGGAGGAGAGGATATAGAAGCTTAAATTCAGTGGGTTGGATCATGAAAGAGATGGCAAGTATGTTCATGTAGTGAGTTGTTGCCCCTTTTCTAGAAAGTTGTTACTGGCTAAGAGAGATTAAGTAGATTGAGATCATAAGGTTGGGAATAGTTGGTTATTTTGTCTCCAACATAAGGCACATTGCATTTATTTGTGGGCAAAAATTCCCTAAAGAGTGAAGACCAAGATCACATGTGGAGGGTTTAACTTGAAGCAGAGGAGTGAAGAAAGCCTGAATGATCATAAAGCTAAGGTTGGAGGTGAAATGAGGCGAGCCAGAGAAAAATACAAAATACTGAATTTTTTCAGGTTTTTAAGAAGATTCCTGAACCTTGTTTCTATAAATATGTGTATTTTTAAAGTTTGGTTTTGATATCTTGTACAGTATTTGAAACACTGCCCCTTCTTGAGCTATCTCTGAAGATTTTTACTTCCCTGGTGATAGTATAATGCTTAAGTCTGAGTAAACAGGAAAACTAACTGCCTTTTACTGTCTGCGTCCAATGGACCCTTCAATTGTTTTTTAGAAATTTAAATAGGAACTTTAAGAAGTAAACCTTTATAGCAAGTAAATTCTTATGTACAAACATCAAAAGACGAGGAATACTGGCATAGCCTTTTAGCAAAATGAGATTTCCTAGGTTCTTCTTGCAAAATACTGCATGATGAAATCCTTCCTGTTGCATGATTAACTAGGTGAGAATGTCATCTTTCCTTTTGGTTCTTAGAAATGTATTATTCACTACTCCATTCTTGAGGTTAGTTTTAATTTTTTTGGAGACAATCTCACTCTTTTGCCCAGTCTGGAGTGTAGTGGTGCCGTCTCAGGTCTCGCTGCAACCTCTGCCTCCCAGGCTCAAGTGATTCTCGTGCCTCAGCCTCCCAAGTAGCTTGGATTACGGGTGTGTGCCACCATGCCCAGCTAATTTTTGTATTTTTAGTAGAGACGGAGTTTCACCATGTTGGCTAGGCTAGAATATCGAGTGTTATAAAGTTAGTGCAGATGGGCTGGGTGCGGTGGCTCAACGCCTGTAATCCCAGCACTTTGGGAGGCGTGGGTGGGTGGATCACGAGGTCAGGAAATCGAGACCATCCTGGCTAACACAGTGAAACCCAGTCTCTACTAAAAATACAAAAAAAAAAAAAAAAAATTAGGCGTGGTGGCGGGCGCCTGTAGTCCCAGCTGCTTGGGAGGCTGAAGCAGGAGAATGACGTGAACCCAGGAGGTGGAGCTTGCAGTGAGCCGAGATCGTGCCACTACATTCCAGCCTGGGCAACAGAGCCAGACTCTGTCTAAAAAAAAAAAAAAAAAAGTGCAGATAATGAAAGGTCTAGGAGTGAACTCACAGGCCAGTTATCAGCCACATTCTTTATACTCTTATTTTTGCCCCCTCCCCTTTCCCTGAAATACTGAGGAAGTAACATCTCTTTTCCTAATGGATGCTATCCAGAGGGCCCCAGTTACCAGTTATCTCATTAGCCTACAAAAACATTCTTTTCACTCAAGTGATCTCAAGGTTCTTAGAAGTTGTATCAGGAAATGTAAATCAAGAAGAAATTATATTCTCAAGGTTCTTAGAAGTTGTATCAGGAAATGGAAATCAAGAAGAAATTGTTTTTAATTGACAATTGTATATATTTATAGGGTACAATGTGATGCTTTATACATGTATACAATGTAGAATGAGCAAATTGGGTTAATATATCCATCACTTTGTTCCTCAAAGGAAAAGCCTCCAACTTTTCACTATTGAATATGATGTTAGTTATTGGCTTGTCACACATGGCCTTTATTGGGTTGAGGAACATTCATTCCTTCTATACCTATTTTGTTGGGGGTTATCATGAAAGGGTGTTGAATTTTGTCAAATGCTTTTTCTGCATCTATTGAGATAATGTACAGTTTTTGTCCTTCATTCTGTTCATATGGTGAATCACATTTATTAATGTGCATATGTTCAAACATCCTTGCTTCCCAGGGATAAATCTCACGTGGTCATGGCAGATGATTCTTTTAATGTATTGCTGAAGATGATGGTTTGCTAGTATTTTGTTGAGTATTTTTGTATTTATGTTCATCAGGGATATTGTTTCTGCTAGTGTCCTTGGTCTGGCTTTGGTATCAGGCTAATACTGGCCTTGTAAGATGAGTTTGGAAGTATTCCGTGCTCTTCATTTTTGGGAAGAATGTGAGCATTGGCATTAATTCTTTAAATGTTTAGTAGAAACAGAAAAGCCCAGTCTTGGGCTTTTGGGAGACTTTATTTGTTAACAGTTGTAATATTTCCTCTTCCATTTCTGATTTGAGTCCTTTTTTTCTTATTAAGTGTTATAAGGGTTTGTCAATTTTGTTTAGCTTTTTTTCTTTCATTTTTTTTTGTTTTCTATTTCATTTATTTCTGCTCTGATCTTTGTTTTTTCCTTCCACTAACTTGAGGTTTAGTTTGTTCTTTTTCTAGTTCCTTGAGGTGTTTGAGGTTTAGGTTGTTGGTTTGCAAACTTTTTTAATGCTATAAACTTCTCTCTTAAAACTACTTTTACTGCATCTCATAAGTTTTGACATGTGTTTCCATTTTCCTTTGTCTTAAGGTATCTTTATATATGTTTTTAGAGTTGGGGTCTTGCTATATGTTGTTCAGGCTTAGAGTTCAGTGACTTCGCAGATGCAGTTATAGCTCTCACGGCAGCCTCGAACTCCTGGGCCCAAGTGATCCATTCCTGCCTCAGCTTCCCAAGTAGCTACGACTGTAGGCATGCATCACTTTGCCAGGCTTTCAAGAGATCTTTCAATTTCTCTTTTAGTTTCTTCTTTGACCCAATAATTGTCCAGTGTATTTCTTACACAATGTCTTAGGAAGGATAAAACCAGCTTTGATATGTTGGCTATTATGTTTCTGAAAAGACAAGACAGGGTTGTTTTTCTTAACTCTATACTTGAAAGTTTCAAACATATAAAAGAGTGAAGAAAGTAGTGAATACGATGTACCAAGTCAAGCTTCAACAATTATCAGTACATAGCCAATACTGATTTATTTATACATCCACGCCAGATTGTTTTGAAGCACATCCCAGACTTCATTTTATCTGTAAAAATTTACTCTGTATTTCCAAGAAAGACTTTAAACAAAATATCAATACCATGCTCACACTTTAAAAAGTAATTTCTAAATTATATATGCAGTTTATTTAGAAGTATAAAGAAAAAAGTAAAAACTACCGTTTACTACCCAGAAATAATTGCTTTTTGTGATGGGATATACTTTGTGTGTGTAAGTTTAAGGAATTGTGATTGTCTGAATATATTGTTTATATGCTGCATTTTCAGATTCCCAGTAATTCTTAACAGATTATTCTGTTTGCATATCTTTTAATACATTTCCATGAATGTACCATTATCTATTTAATGCCTTTGTTGGACATGTTCATTGCTTCCAGAGTTTTGCTATTATAGATAATATTTTGATTAACAGGCCAGTACACAAGTCTTTGTGTAACTCTCAGGCTCATTTTATAATTAGATAGGATATTTCTTTCTTATTAAGTTTGTACCAAATTACACTTGGGCCAACAGCATATGGTAGGCCCATTTCAGTTTTGTTGTTACTTGTTTCCTGTGTATTATCTCTGTAGATCAGGGTGCTTTTTCTGTAAAGAGCTAGATAGTACTATTTTAGGCTTTGCCATACAGTCTCATTGTAACTATTCAACTCTGCTGCTGTAGGGTGAAAGCAGCCATAGACAACTGAGTATGGCTGTGTACCAATAAACTTTACTAACCAAAACAGGCAGTGGCGGGGCATGGTGGCTCATGCTTGTAATCCCAGCACTCTGAGAGGCTAAGGTGGACAGATTCCTTGAGCCCAGGAGTTCAAGACCAGCCAGGCAACGTGGTGAAACCCCGCCTCTACTGCAAATACAAAAAAAATTAGCCAGGCATGGTGGTGCATGCCTGTATTCCCAGCTACTTGGGAGGCGAGGCAGAAGTTAAAAAAAGAACAACAAACAACAGGCAGTTGGCTAGATTCTGTCCACAAGCCATAGTTTGATAACTCCTTCAGTGGATACTAGTTACTAAACAAAGCAAAACAAAGTAAGACTGAAGGAGGCCCCTAAAGTTATTGAAGATTTAAGTCAACCGAATAGTTTACAATCAAAGATCACCAGATAGACAATGAAGCAAGTTCTATGGCTGAGAGTTGAAACAACAATAATAATAATAATAATAAAAACTTAGACCACCAAAGACTTTAGATATTGCAATTTTCAGATAATATAAAACAGCCACCTTATTTTAAAATTGCAACTCTCCCTCTCTGTACTTTCTCCTTGTTATTCTCCATTTTAATTACCACATACTATACTGCATAATTTGCTTATTTGGTTTATTGTATTTCTTCTGCTACTGTGATGTAGTCTATATAACAGCAGGGTTTTTATTTCACTGGTATAACCCCAGCACCTAGAGCAGTGTCTTTCATGTAACAGGGGTCCAATAACTATTGGTTGAATAAATGAAACAGAATTAGACAGTCATAAAAATAAGCAAACAGTAAGAGGCTATGATGACTGACAAGGTGAATATGAGAGGGAAACAAATAGAACTTTTTGAAATGAAAAATACATTTGTTGAAGTAAAAAATTCAACTGACGGGTTAGACAGGTTAGTCACAGCTGAATAGAGATTAGTGAATTGGAGGCGATCTTTAGAAATTACCTAGAATGTGGCACAGAGAATCAAGAAAATGTAGAATATGAGAGGTTAAGAAATAAAGAGGATAAACTGAAAAGATCTAACATTTAATTGGAGATTAATATTTAATTGGAGATCCAGAAAAACAAAAAAAGAATGAAGTGACGGCAATATTTGAAGAGGTAATCATCTTACTCGCTACCAGGATACTTGAGTGCCATGTGGGCATGTATGATAGAGCTAGGAGAAATGGCAGGTGGTTCTGGCATCTTCCTTACCATCATGTCTCCCACTTTGACTGCAGTCTTGGCTGCTGATGTGCCAGTCTGCTTCAGTCTCTACCAAGCCCAAAAACTTCACTCTCTATCAGGTCTTGAGGAAAAGCAGCTTCCACAGTTTATTTCAAGCTGGATGAGGATCCAATTGATGCCATATCCCTGTTGTAGCCTTTTGTGGTGAGACAAGGCTCTCATCAGGACAGCAGGTTTTTCAAAGCCTTCTACACTGATGTGAAGGACAGTACGATGTGGAAGTTCCTGGGTTTTGCTTTTGGACAATGGGAACCAAGGGTGGCATCCCCACACTCCATAGTGTAGGGCCTGACACGATCTAAACTCCCTCCTCCCGTAATCATTCATCAAGAGTTTCAGTGTTGTGATAACCCATGAGTTCTCCACATAGTGGCACATCATGGAGCTCATTTCCTTCCTGGATTACAACTGTACCTTAGACAGTGAGGGCTCTTTTGGAAGTGCACACCTAGCTAGCTGACCTGCCCTCCAACTCAAAAGTGTACAAGACCTGTTCAGCAGAGGTGTTAAGCACCCCCACACTCAATGTCCATTCAGGCCAAAAGTATGCTCTTTGCCCCAAGGGAACCAAAGTCATGATGACTATGCCAGAGCTTGGGTAAAGGATACAGTGAGGATTCTTGGATTTCAGAACAAAGTCTTCCTGGAGCCCCCTGTACTTCATGAAGCCTGTCTCCAGCTGGTTGTCAAAGAAACGTAGATTAATTCAAGAGGAACACAGGATGCTATTGGTCCTGTTTCTAGTCCTGAAGACAAGGTCAGCTATGTAATTTCCAGGGCCCAGTGCAAAATGAAAAGGCAAACTCCTTGGGCCAGGTGTGGTGGTTCATGCCTGTAATCCCAGCACTTTGGGAGGCCGAGGTGGGTGGATCATCTGAGGTCAGGAGTTTGAGACCAGCCTGGCCAACATGGTGAAACCTCGTCTCCACCAAAAATACAAAACTTAGCTAGGCATGATGGCATGTACCTATAATCACAGCTACTCAGGAGGCTGAAACATGAGAATCACTTGAGCCCGTGAGGCAGAGGTTGTGGTGAGCTGAGATTGCGCCACTGCACTCCAGCCTGGGCAACAGAATGAGACTCCGTCTCAAAAACAAAAACAGAAAAGGCTGGGAGAGGTGGTTCATGCCTGTAATCACAGCACTTTGGGAGGCCAAGGCAGGAGGACTGCTTGAGCTCAGGAGTTTGCGACCAGCCTACGCAACATAGCAAGACCCTGTCTCTACAAAATATTTTAAAATTAGCTGGGTGTGGTAGTGTGCACCTGTTGTCCCAGCTACTGGGGAGGCTAAGGTGGGAGTATCACTGGAGCCCAGGAGGCTGAGGCTGCAGTGAGTTGTGATCACACCACTGCAATCCAGCCAGGGTGACAGAGCAAGACCCTATCTCAAAAGAAAAGAAAAAAAAAAGGAAAAATTAGGTTAAAGGTACTAATTATAAAGCTTTTTCCATTCTTTAACAATTTCTCAACTGGTCGTGGTTTTAAATTTTGCTATTTAATGCCATTCTAAGTAAAGTTAAATTGTTAGCATGAATTTTAGTATTCATTTTCATATTGTGTAATGATCATTTTATTTTTTTGAGACAGTTTCACTCTTGTTGCCCAGGCTGGAGTGCAATGGTGTGATTTCAGCTCACTGCAACTTGTGCCTTCCAGTTTCAAGCGATTCTCCTGCCTCAGCCTCCCGAGTAGTTGGGATTACAGCTGTGTGCCACCACGCCCAGCTAATTTTTGTATTTTTAGTAGAGATGGGGTTTCACCATGTTGGCCAGGCTGGTCTTGAACTCTTGACCTCAAGTGATCCACCCACCTCGGCCTCCCAAAGTGCTGGGATTACAGGTGTGAGCCACCACACCTGGTGTAATGATCATTTTAAATACAAACATAAGAGCCTTTACCTCTTACGTGAAATACTAGAAATTACAAAATTGGTATTTGTCTTATACACACAAATATTTTGTTCTTACCAGGGGAGTGGAAACACTGCACAAAAGTAACTCAACTTTTATTTGAGACAAAGTCTCACTCTGTCGCCCAGACTGGAATGCAGTGGTGAAATCTCGGCTCACTGCAACCTCCACCTCTCAGGTTCAAGCGATTCTCCTGTCTCAGCCTCCCGAGTAGCTGGGATTACAAGTGTGTGCCACCACAGCCAGCTAATTTTTTTTTTTTTCGTATCATTAGTACAGATGGGGTTTTGCCATGTTGGCCAGGCTGTCTGGAACTCCTGGCCTCAAGTGATCCTCCTGCTTCAGCCTCCCAAAGTGCTGTGATTACAGGTGTGAACCACTGTGCCTGGCTGAGATGACAAATAGGATGAAGTTTGGAGTGTTTAGAAGAAAAAAATGGGGTGAGAAAGGAATAAGATGTGGCTTTGAGTATATCATCTACTACAAAATACTGGAAAAAGGCTGGTAGAAACTCAGTGACTTTAAAGAATGCAGCTCCTCGCCAGCAACAGAACAAAGCTGGATGGAGAATGACTGACGAGTTGAGAGAAGGCTTCAGATGATGAAACTTCTCCAAGCTAAAGGAGGAAGTTCGAACCCATTGCAAAGAAGCTGAAAACCTTGAAAAAAGATTTGACGCATGGCTAACTAGATTAACCAGTGTAGAGAAGTCCTTAAATGACCTGATGGAGCTGAAAACCATGGCATGAGAACTACATGACGAATGCACACGCTTCAGTAGATGATTCGATCAAGTGGAAGAAAGGGTATCAGTGATTAAAGATCAAAATGAATGAAATGAAGCAAGAAGAGAGGTTTAGAGAAAACAGTAAAAAGAAACAAAGCCTCCAAGAAATATGAGACTATGTGAAAAGACTAAATCTACATCTGATTGATGTACCTGAAAATGATGGGGAGAATGGAACCAAGTTGGAAAACACTCTGCAGGATATTTTTTTTTTTTTTTTTTTGAGACAGAGTCTTGCTGTGTCACCCAGGCTGGAGTGCAATGGCCAGATCTCGGCTCACTGCAAGCTCCGCCTCCCGGGTTCACGCCATTCTCCTGCCTCAGCCTCCCGAGTAGCTGGGACTACAGGCACCCGCCACCTCGCCCGGCTAGTTTTTTTTTTTGTATTTTTTATTAGAGACGGGGTTTCACCGTGTTAGCCAGGATGGTCTCGATCTCCTGACCTCGTGATCCGCCCGTCTCGGCCTCCCAAAGTGCTGGGATTACAGGCTTGAGCCACCGCGCCCGGCCACTCTGCAGGATATTATCCAGGAGAACTTCCCCAACCTACCAAAGCAGGCCAACATTCAAATTCAAGAAATACAAAGAATGCCACAAAGATGCTCCTTGAGAAGAGCAACTCCAAGACACATAATTGTCAGATTCACCAAAGTTGAAATGAAGGAAAAAATGTTAAGGGCAGCCAGAGAGAGAGGTTGGCTTACCCACAAAGGGAAGCCCATCAGATTAACAGCGGATCTCTTGGCAGAAACTATAAGCCAGAAGAGTGGGGGCCAATATTCAACGTTCTTAAAGAAAATAATTTTCAACCCAGAATTTCATATCCAGGCAAACTAAGTTTCATAAGTGAAGGAGAAATAAAATCCTTTACAGACAAGCAAATGCTGAGAGATTTCTTCACCCCCAGACCTGCTCTACAAGAGATCCTGAAGGAAGCACTAAACATGGAAAGGAACAACTGGTACCAGCCACTGCAAAAACATGCCAAATGGTAAAGATCATCGATGCCACGAAGAAACTGCATCAACTAACAAGCGAAATAACCAGTTAACATCATAATGACATGATCAAATTCACACATAACAATATTAACATTAAATGTAAATAGGCTAAAAGCTCCAATTAAAAGACACAGACTGGCAAATTGGATAAAGAGTCAAGACCCATCAGTATGCTGTATTCAGGAGACCCATCTCATGTGCAGAGACACACATAGGCTCAAAATAAAGAGATGGAGGCAGATCTACCAAGCAAATGGAAAACAAAAAAAAAAGCATGGGTGGCAATCCTAGTCGCTGATAAAACAGACTTTAAAGCAACAAAGATCAAAAGAGACAAGGCCATTACATAATGGTAAAGGGATCAATTCAACAACAAGACCTAACTATCCTAAAGATATATGCACCCAATACAAGAACACCCAGATTCATAAAGCAAGTCCTTAGAGACCTACAGACTTAGACTCCCACACAATAATAATGGAAGACTTTAACACCTCACTGTCAACATTAGACAGATCAACGAGACAGAAAGTTAACAAGGATATCCAGGACGTGAACTGAGCTCTGGACCAAGTGGACCTAATAGACATCTACAGAACTCTCCACCCCAAATCAACAGAATATACATTCTTCTCAGCACCACATCGCACTTATTCCAAAACTGACCACATAATTGGAAGTAAAGCACTCAGCAAATGTAAAAGAACAGAAATTATAACAAACTATCTCTCAGACCACAGTGCAACCAAACTAGAACTCAGGATTATGAAACTCACTCAAAACTGCTCAACTACATAGAAACTGAACAACCTGCTCCTGAATGACTATTGGGTACATAACAAAATGAAGGCAGAAATAAAGATGTTCTTTGAAACCAATGAGAACAAAGATACAACATACCAGAATCTCTGGGACACATTTAAAGCAGTGTGTAGAGGGAAATTTATAGCACTAAATATCCACAAGAGAAAGCAGGAAAGATCTAAAATCGACACTGTAACATCACAATTAAAAGAACTAGAGAAGCAAGAGAAAACACATTCAAAAGCTAGCAGAAGGCAAGAAATAACTAAGATCAGAGCAGAACTGAAGGAGATAGAGACACAAAAAACCCTTCAAAAAATCAATGAATGCAGGAGCTGGTTTTTTTTGAAAAGATCAACAAAATTGATAGACTGCTAGCAAGACTAATAAGAAAAGAGAGAAGAATCAAATAGACGCAATAAAAAATGATAAAGGGGATATCACCACCAATCCCACAGAAATACAAAGTACCATCAGAGAATACTATAAACACCTCTACACAAGTAAACTAGAAAATCCAGAAAAAATGGATAAATTCCTGGACACATACACTCTCCCAAGACTAAACCACAATAAACATAGGTTTATTGTGGCACTATTCACAATAGCAAAGACTTGGAACCAACCCAAATGTCCATCAATGACAGACTGGATTAAGAAAATGTGGCACATACACACCATGGAATACTATGCAGCCATAAAAAAGGATGAGTTAATGTCCTTTGTAGGGACATGGATGAAGCTGGAAACCATTATTCTGAGCAAACTATCGCAAGAACAGAAAACCAGACACCACATGTTCTCACTCATAGGTGTGATTTGAACAGTGAGAACACTTGGGACACAGGAAGGGCAACATCACACACTGGGGCCTCTTGTGGGGTGGAGGGAGAGGGGGAGGGATAGCATTAGGAGATATACCTAATGTAAATGAGGAGTTAATGGGTGCAGCACACCAACATGGCACATGTATACATGTGTAACAAACCTGCACGTTGTGTACATGTACCCTGGAACTTAAAGTACAATAACAACAACAACAACAAAAAGAAACTCAGTGATTTTAAAGTTATCTTTAAGCAAATTCTGAGAAAGGCAAAAATCTAAAGAAATGATGGTCACTTTTCCAGAAGTGCTTGAAGAATTAAAATGCTCCCTTGAGGCAAAGGGGACAGTCATTCTGCTTAATTGCATCTTCAGGCTTGAACAAGGTATCATTTAGGACAGTAGGTCTTAAATGTTTTTTAATGTGACCTACAGTAAGAAATAGACTATACATAATACCCCAATCATACACACATATAGAAAGTCCCATGAAACAATATACTTACCAAGTATGATGCATTCTGAAATTTTTTATTTCTTTTTTTTTTCTTTTTGTAATGCTGATTGTAACTCACTAAATTGATTTCGCAACCTACCTATGGATCTCAGCCTGCAGTCTGAAATACAATAACCTAGGGAAAATGAGTCTAGATGGCTTTTACCAAAGCTATTGGGAGTGGGGACCACATTGTCAGAAATACAACCATCAGTAAAAAGTGCTAGATGGCCTGTCTTTAACCAGAGAGCACAGTGCCAACACTGTAAAGTCTGTAACTTCCCCTGCTTTCAGTGGTCACCTCTGGTTTTCCCCTGTTGTGATTTATAGAAAATGACTATCACTTTGGAATTGAGCTGGTGGATTTCTACAAAGATTCTTGGTATTTCATGGTTATTTTCTGATGCAGAGGAAGACTTCATGTGAATGAAAGCAGATTCCTTTTGCCTTTCTTGCTTTGGGTACACCAGACTGATGTGGAATAAAAAATTGTTGGGTGATTTCTGTTACATTTCTGCATAATGAGTGAGGGAAGTATGTGTGTTTAATTCCAAAACCATTAAATTTTGGGTTGCCAGAAAACCACTGATCATAAGAACTGTATGGCATTGAATTGACACCTGTACTATTTGGGCCATTATTTTTCTTCATTGCAAAATCACTTTTTTTTTTTTTTTTTGAGACGGAGTTTTGCTCTTGTTGCCCAGGCTGGAGTGCAATGGCGCGATCTCAGCTCATGGCAACCTCTGCCTCCCGGGTTCAAGCGAGTCTCCTGCCTCAGCCTACCGAGTAGCTGGGATTACAGGCATGCACCTCCACGCCTGGCTAATTTTGTATTTTTGGTAGAGATGGGGTTTCTACATATGGGTCAGGCTGGTCTCGAACTCCCGACCTCAGATGATCTGCCCGCCTTGACCTCCCAAAGTGCTGGAATTACAGGCGTGAGCCACTGCACTCAGCCATGCAAAATCACTTTTTAAACTGTTAATATTTCATATAAGAAAGGCTTGGTTTATCTTACTGAATCTGGTTGCAAATTAAGTCTTAATATTCCCAGTTCTGAATAGCAACCTGCAGGGGGCGGTGGCTCAAGCCTGTAATTCCAGCACTTTAGGAGGCTGACGCAGGAAGATCACTTGAGCCCAAGAATTTGAGACCAGCCCTGGCAACATAGTGAGATTCCATCTCTACAAAAAACAACTAGCCAGGTGTGGTGGCACATGCCTGTAGTCTTAGCTACTTGGAAGGCTGAGGCAGGAGGATTGCTTGAGCCCAAGAGTTCAAGACGGCAGTGAGCCATGATCCCGCCACTGCACTCCGGCCCTGGTGACAGAGTGAGACCCTGACTCTAATGAAAAATAATAAAATGAATACCTTATGTAAGAGTTCTGCATTATTCCCTTAATCCCTGAATAAATCTGGCTGAAATACAGAGTTTGTGACCCTTGGGAAGTCAAAAGTGTCTGTGAAGGGTCCTTCAAAATACTTTTTTGCCTTTGCTCTAAAATGTAAGCTCCTAGTAGACAGCAGAGAATCATTTATTCATGCATTTAATTGGCCAGGTGTGCAAAGCATTGTATTAGTGATGCCCCTATATAGACCTGTATCATGCAATGGTTCCCACATGTGAAAAGAGTGAATGTACCATAATCATTTAGGGAGTATTTTAATAATAAACTCTCCAACGTTTTGCTAAACTGCAATTTTATATTGGCTGGGCACAACACAAAACAGCCCAAAGTAGATCTAGTTATATAAAGTCTATTTCAGCCCAGCGCAGCCCAACTTTCCACAGTCAACTTGAAATTTTCTCACTGTTACTAACTGGTGTCTTCCAAACCCATGTCCGAGGTTATGGGTGGGAGCGCTAGAGAATTGTCACTAGCTCTGCCGCCTATTGAATTGCTTCTGTGTCTAGGATTTAGCAGTTCCTGTCCCAGATGGGGCCTGACTCAGCTTTCTACCAGGACTCTTCTTGTCTGTGGCTGTGCTTTCTAGTCTTCTGGGCCATAGTCAAGGCCAGTACGTCCAAGAAGCCAGCTGTGAACAGACTGGGATTTGATATGGCCCCTCACTGCCGGATGCCTCTTTCTGGTGGCCTTGCCAGGTTTAGAACTAGATCCTGCTAGGCTGCCTTCCTGGTAGTAGAGGCTTCTCAGGTAGTCAGGCTGCTTTCTGCATGCATGATGTTGGGTTCAGTTAATATTTGTAAAACAAATTTCCTCTGGAAAGGGCTCTGCCTTTCTGAATTACTGCCTCTCTTCTACCTCATTTAATAACCTGCTCATTTTAGTATCCATTGAAATGCACACATCTTGTGGTTTCCTATGCTCTAAAATCAGTGCCAGACTAAGAGCTCTTCAAACAGGAGCCTTTCCCCTTTTTTTTTTTTTTTTTTTTTTTTGAGACAGATTATTGCTCTGTTGCCCAGGTTGGAGTGCAGTGCAGTGGTACGATCTCAGTTCACTGAAACCTCCGCCTCCCAGGTTCAAGCAGTTCTCCTGTCTCAGCCTCCCAAGTAGCTGGGACTACAGGTGCACACCACCACACCCAGCTAATTTTTGTATTTTTAGTTGAGTTGGGGTTTCACCATATTGGTCAGGCTGGTCTCGAACTCCTGATCTCAGGTGATCCACCCGCCTCGGCCTCCCAAAGTGTTGGGATTACAGGCATAAGCCACCGTGCCTGGCCCTTTCCTTATTTTTTGAATGCTCATTGCTTAACATACTATATGGCTCATAATAGGCATTCAAAGAAATGTCGAATGAAAAAATCAGCTAAACGATCTTTGCTTAAGTGAATTTCTGATGATTTTCAGGCTATATAGAAGAGAATATAGGGGAGGTGAAGGCATGCTGGAACACCACTAGGTCTAGTCCCTTATGTAAAACTGTTCTGGGAAAAGAAGGGGAAGATTTGTGCCCCATTTGCCCCAGTATTCTTAGCCCCAAGCACACACAGCCTCTCTATTTTCTTCAGCAGTGTTTTTCAAATGTTAGCATGCATTGGGATCATCTGGAGGGCTTGTTAAATCAGATTGCTGTGCAACATCCTAGAATTTCTGATGCAGTAGGTTTAGTGTGGGGCCAGACAATTTGGAGTTTTAGTAAGTTCCTAGGTCTGTTGATGCTGCTGGCTCAGGGTCCACACTTTCCAGGGTTCATACTTTTTTTGAGAATTACTGTATTTTTTTTTTCTTTTTCTTTTTTTTGAGATGGAGTTTCACTCTGTCGCCCAGGCTGGAGTGCAGTGGTAAGATCTCAGCCTGCCTCAGCCTCCTGAACAGCTGGGATTACAGGCGCCTGCCACCATGCTCAGCTAATTTTTGTTTTTAGTAGAGATGGGGTTTCACCTTGTTGGCCAGGCTGGTCTCGAACTCCTGACCTCAGGTGATCCACCCGCCTCAGCCTCCCAGAGTGCTGGGATAACAGGCATGAGCTACTGTGGCTGGCCTGTATTTTCGATAGTAGTAGCTACACTATTAGTTGAGTACTGACCAGCTTATTCCTTACCACGCACTGTGGTAAATTCTTTATATATGTTATTTCATTTCCATTCAACAACTCCATGAAGGAGAAATTGTCATCTCAATTTTACAAATGAAGAATCTGAGGAATAGAGTTGTTAAAAAACTTGCCTAGTATCTTAAGTACAGGACTGAAATTCGAAGTAAATTCTGAGTCATAGTAAGTGCACAACAAATACATAATTGTTGAAAACGAACACAGAAAGTATCTACCGAACGCAGAAAGTATCTAGGCAAACCTCAAACTTGTGAACCAAGTAGATACATGTTCACATATACAGACTGAGTGTGCAGAAATCCTGTGTTAGAGTGATGGGTATTTACTTCACTCCAACTCAAGACTTCTGAATTAGCAAGGCAACTTTATGCATGAGACTATATTGCCATTGTTTCTCAAATTGTGGTTCCTGAACCAGCAGCGTGAACATCACCTGAAAACTTGTCTAAGACTGCCAGATTTAGGGATTTAGGGATGTCAGATTAAATTGAATTTCAGATAAACGATGAATAATAAATCTTTGAGACATACATATACTAAAAGTTATTCATCATTTATCTGAAATTCAAGAATCTGATATATGGGAATTCTGTATTTTATTTGGCAAGACTAAACTATTAGAAATTGAAATTCTCCAGCCCTAGCCCAGACTTACTGAATTAGAAACTCAAGTGAGTCCCAGCCATCAGTGTTTAAATAGGCCCTACAGGTGATTCTGATGCACCTTCAAGTTTGAAAACCAATGACCTAGGCAATGCCTTGTTCACCTAAAGCAGGGGTTAGCCAAATCTGGCCAGCTGTCTGTTTTTGTCAATAATTTTTTTTTGAAACACAGTTATACCCACATCCATTCTTTTGCTTATTCTTGTATTCATTTACTTATTAAGTTCCTTGCCCTCTTGGAGCTTATATAGTCTAGCTGTGGACAGTTAATTATATCTTCAGGTGTAAGTAACAATAAAGCAAACTAAAATTGGCTTAAGTAATAAAGGAATACATGATCTTGCATAGCCAGAAATACAGAGGCTGCAGGGATGCTTGGCTCAGCAGTTCTTTGTGTTACAAGAGCATGACAGGATAAAGACCTTACGGCCCTAGAATGTTTACTATCTGGCCTTTTACAGATAATGTTTGCTTAACCCTGACCTAAGAGAGCATCCTCTGATCATAGAAGCATATTCTCAGCCCTCTCTAACAGGTGCTGGAAGCTGGGATAGGACAGACACTGAGGTTCTGAAAATTGAAAAGTCCCTTCTGAGCTTCCTTGCATTGCTGTGTTCCTTGGCTCCAAGAGGGGGTCGGGGGAAGATCAAGGGGAATGCAGAAAAGGAGGGGCTGATGATAAAAAAAAAAAAAAAAAAGTTCCCAGAGCCCAGAACAGCTGGTTATGGGCACCCCCTGCTGGAGAGTTGGCAAAATTCTGTGACATAGGTCATTTAGTTAGCAAATGTGTAGAAGTCTACTGTATGCCAGATTGTGGAGAGCAAAGGTAAAGTTCTTCTCTTAAAGGACTGACTCACAGTCAAGAGTAGTCAAGCTCCCTAATTAGATCTTTATGCTGTCTAGTCAAGTGTCAATTGCAGTCGTACTTAATAAATGATAATTGATATAATATGGTTATAGTCATTCAGTAAATAACTATTACATGTTTGTTAGGGGATAGGTGTTGGACTACACACTGGAGATAGAGTGGTAAACAAAATAGACACATTCCCTGCCCTCTTGGAGCTTATATTCTAGTGGATGTTGTGTTAATTATAACATCAGTTGTAAGTAACAACAAAACCAACTAAAATTGGCTTAAGCAATAAGGAATATATTACCTCACATAACCGTAAGTACAAAGGTAGGATAGGCTTCAGGGCTAGTTGATTCAACAGCACAAGACATCAATAAAGACAAGTTATTTTCATCTCATTCTCTGCCTTTCTGATTGTGCTGGCATTTTCCTCAGGTTGTTCCTTTATTATTTTTATTATTATTTTCTTTTTTTGGAGACGTCTCACTGTCTCCCAGGCTGGAGTACAGTGATGTGATTTCAGCTCACTGCAACTTCTGTCTCCTGGCCCCAGGTCAGGGCCTCCACCTCCTGGGCCCAGGCCCTCCCACCTCAGCCTCCTGAGTAGCTGAGACTACAGGCATGAGCCAACCACCAACTAATTTTTGTATTTTGTAATTTTTTTTGGTAGAGATGGGGTTTGTGATGTTGCCTAGGCTGGTCTTGAACTCCTGGGCTCCAGTGATTGAGCCTCGGTCTCCCAAAGTGCTGGGATTATAGGCGTGAGCCACCACACAGGCCTCAGGTTGTTCCTTTTGAAGTTTCAAAATGCTTGCTACAACTCGAAGTATCACCTTCAGATTCATCAAAGTACAGAGACAGAAAGTGATCATCTCTTTGTGTGGCTTTTTCTATTTTGTTTAAAGAGACAGGGTCTGACTTGTTGCCCAGGCTGGAGTGCAGTGGCACAGTCATAACTCACTGCAGCCTTGAACTCCTAGGATCAAGAGATCCTCTGACCTCAGCCTCCCAAATTTCTGGGATTACAGGCGTAAGCCACTATGCCTGGCTGTGTAACTTTCTTTTTCTTCTTCTTCTTTTTTTTTTTTTTTTTGAGACAGGGTCTCACTCCGTCATCCAGGCTAGCGTGCAGTGGCACAATCACAGTTCACTGCAGCCTCAACCTCCTAGGCTCAAGCGATCTTCCTGCTTTAGCTTCCGGAGTAGCTGAGACTACAGGCCTGTGCCACAACACTTGGCTAATTTTTTACTGTGGCCTTCTCACGATGAAGACACTTTTCTCAGAGGCTCCCAGAAAACTTCCTTTCAGGTTATGGGACTGATCCTAAACACATCACTGCAAAGAGAAGAGAAAATTGTTGATTAAAGTAAGGGCTTCCCCTGGGGCTCCTGAGTCATAGAGAGGAGAGATGGATGCCAGGACAAAATTGGGGTTCTGTTAACAAGGAAGAAGGGGAGAAGTGGATGTTAAATAGATATCTGCCAGCATCTGCTATAGGAAAGGGAAACGAATACATAAAAATTATTTTCATGGGCCAAGCACAGTGGCTCATGCCTGTAATTCCAGCACTTTGGGAAGCAGAGGCGGGTGGATCACCTGAGGTCAAGAGTTTGAGACCAGCCTGGCCAACATGGTGAACTCCTGTCTGTATTAAAAATACAAAAAATTGGCTGGGCATGGTGGCGGGCACCTGTAATCCCAGCTACTTGGGAGGCTGAGGCAGGAGAATCGCTTGAACCTGGGAGGCAGAGGTTGCTGTGAGCCGAGATTGTGCCATTGCACTCCAGCCTGGGCAACAAGAGTGAAACTCTGTCTCAAAAAAATTTTTTTCATATGATGAAGGAATTACAAAGAAGTTAGCTTTTGCTGCTGAACAAAACACCTACAACTTCTATGGCTTAAGACAGCAATTTATTTAACTCATGATTCTATTTGGGCTGAGCTCAGTTGGGTGGTTCTTTTGGAATTGACTGGACTTACTCATGACTGTGGTCAGCTGCAAGTCAGCTAGGTAGCTTTGCTCATGGGATCTGGCTGTTAGCTGAGGAAATGAGTCCAGGTGTCTTTACTTATCCAGCAGGCTCTCCTTGGCTTATTCCAGTAGTAAATCAGCAAACTTCCAAGAACTAGAGCAGATGCTTGCAAGTAGTTTTGAAACCTAAGCTTGGAACTGGAACATTATCAGTTCTGCTGCATTCTTTAGGTCAAATTAAGTAAGAAGGCCAAGAGGGTGAAGAAATAGATTCCATCTCTTGAGAGGAGGAGCTTCAAAGTCACATTGCAAGGGCATGGACCCAGGTAGGGAAAGAACTTGTGACACTTTGGCAATTTATCACAGGTGCTAAGAGTAATAGGGAAAGCTACCTGGGTCTGCCTTCAAGAGAGAACTATCATTTGTAAAGTTTCACATCAGCAATATGTCTACTCTGAGCTGAAATTCTTATACTAGTATAACTGTTACTGATGATTTCATTACACTGTTCTAGGTAGCAGAAGTTCAGAGGTTGTGATGCTGTGATTTAAAACAATAATATTAGGGTTTTCTGAGCTTCTTCCTGATGGGCAAGGAGATCGGTGGTCTCGCTTTTGGCCTTTCTTCACTGCATGGCCCCCCAAATGCCATGCTTTCTATTTCTGCTTCAAAAGAAGAAACCAAGAGCACCTTCTGCCTCGAGGCCGGAAGAGACATCAGTCTCTCTGGTCTTGCTGAAGAAGGGAGAAAAAGAACAGCAAGAAGCAACTGCACATATTGATGAAGTACAAAATGAAGTAGACTTAATAAACAAGCCAATGAGGAGACTTTGAAACCAGAACAGAAATATAACAAACTCGGCCAACTATTTTTTCAGATGAGGTCTGAATTGATAGCCAAAATCCCAAAGGGGTAACAGCATTTGTCAACCATTGACAAGTGTCTGCACTGCTTGTGGAGGAGGATGAAGAGGCACTACCTCATTTAACCAGTGTTGAAGTGACAGAATTTGAAGATATTAAACCAGGTTACAGAATATTTTCATTCTGACAAAAATCCTTACTTCAAAAATAAAGTTCTCTCCAAAAACTTTAATCTGAATGAGAGTGGTGCTCCATCTTCAAACTCACTAAAATCAAGTGGAAATCTGGAAAGGATTTCATGAAAAATGCAAGTCAAATGCAGAATAATGCCAGCAGGAAGAGGCAGCATGGGGAACCAGAGAGCTTCTTTAACTGGCTTACTGACCATTCTGATGAGTGAGGAAAGGTCATCAAAGATGGTATTTGGCCAAATCAACTACAGTATTACTTGGGTCCCAATATGGATGACAAGGAAGGGGAAAGAGAAAAAGAAGATGATGAAGACAGGGATGAGGATGAAAGCGAAGATAAAGATGATGATGAAGGGGAGGAAGGACAGGAAGATGGAGGAGATGACCAACAGAACACCAATGGATTCCAACCTTTCTTTTAAAACATTTTCTCCAATCCCTGGGAGCAACTTGCAGTCTGTTTTTTTCCTCTTGTGCTCAGTCACCCTGTTGTTGAGGTATTTTCTCTATACCATGGTTCCTAAGTTATTTTGGGGAGAAATATATTGAGCAGAGGTGGGCATTTTGACAGCATGACTTCTTTCATATGGATGGAATCATATATGTGGTCTTTTGTGGCTTCTTTCACCTAGCACAATATTTTGAAGGTATATCCATATTGTAGCATGTATCAGTACTCTATTTTTTTATGCTGAATAATATTCCATTGTATGGATATACCACATTTTATTCATTCATTCATTCATCTGTTGGTAGAGACTGGATTTTCACCTTTTAGCTATTATGAATAATGATGCTGTAAGCCTTCATGTACAAGTTTTGGTTTGGACATGTTTTCATTTCTCCTATATCTTAGGAGTAGGTCCACAGGGTCACATGGTAGCTGTTTCCACAGCGACTGCACCATTTTACATTCCCATCAGCAGTGGATGAGGATTCCAATTCCACATCCTTACTTCCTAGTGGGTTTAAAGTGGTCTATTGCAGTTTTGATTTTCATTTCCCTGATGATATCCAGCATCTTCTCATATGCTTATAGGCCACTTATATATTTAACTTGGAGAAATGTCTACTCAGATTAGTAGAGGACTGAATAGACCCTCCCCACTCCCCTAAATTCATGACCATTTGGTACCTGCGAATGTTGCCTTTTTGGAAATACCATCTTTGCAGATGTAACCAATTTAAGTTGAATCCATACTGAAGTAGGGTGGGCCCTAAATATAATGACTGGGGTTCATACAAGAAGACACAGAGACACAGTGAGGACTACCATGTGAAACAAGCCAGTGAGGCAGAGTTTGAAATTTATCTATACGTTAAGAAATGCCAACTGCTGGCAACACCCAGAAGCTAGGAGAGAATCATGGAATAGATTCTCCTCTGGAGCCTGCAGAGGGCACATGGCCCTCCCAACACCTACTTTGACTTCAAACTTCTAGCCTCCAGAACTATAAGAAAATAAATTTCTGTGGTTTTAAACCTCCCAGTTTGTAGTAATTTGTTACAGCAGCTCTAGGAAATTAATAAAAACCCATGGCCCATTTTTACATTGGGCTGTCTTATTATTTTTTAAAGATGGGGGTCTCACTGTATTACTCAGGCTGGCCTTGAACTCGCAGGCACATGTGATCCTCCTGCCTCAGCCTCCTGAGTAGCTGGTACTATAGACGTGCCACTGTTCCCAGCTTAGTGTTATCTTCTTATTGAGCTGTTAAGTCCTTTAAATATTCTGGATACAAGTCCCTTATCAGACATATGATTTGTAAATATTTTCTCCAATTCCGTGGGTTTTTTTCATGGATCTTTTGAAGCATATTGTAAATTTTGATGAAGTAGAGATTATAAATTTTGCTTTTCTTGCTCATGGTTTTGATGTCATATTTAAGAATCCTTTTCTAAATCCAAGGTCATGAAGATTTAACCCTGTTTTCTTCAAAGAATTTTATAATTTTGACTTGTATATCTAGATCTTTGATTCATTTTGGGTTGTTATATATGTTACGAGGTAAGGGTCCAAGTTTATTTTTTTGCATGTGGCCATCTAGTTGTCCCAGCATCATTTACTGAAAAGACTATTCTTTCCCCCCATTGAATGGTATTAGTGCTCCTGTTGAAAATCAGTTGACCATAGACATATGGTTTTATTTCTGGACTCTTGAATCTAATCTATATGTCTACCCTTGTGCCAATACCATACTGTGTTACCTTGAACTCCCAGCCTCAAGTGATCCGCCCACCTTGGCCTCCCAAAGTGCTAGGATTACAGGCATGAGCCACCCTGTCCAGCCTTTTAAATACTATACTGCTTTGATGACTGTTTCTTTGTAGCAAGTTTTGAAATCAGGAAGTATGGATATTAGTTTGTTCTTTTCAAGATTGTTTTGGCTATTCTAGATCCTTTGCTTAAGAGTTTTAGAATCAGCTTGTCAATTTCTACAAAGAAGTCAGCTAGGATTCTGATGGGAATTGCACTGAATCTGTAGATCAATTTGGGGAGTACAGCCTTCTAAACAATATTAAGTCTTCTGACGCAAGAATATGGGACATTTTCCCATTTATTTAGATATCCTTTAATTTCTGTGTTATTCCATTTGCATTGCTAAAAAGAAGTAACTGAGGCTGAGTGAAAAGAGGTTTATTTTGACTCAGTTCTGCAGGCTGTACCAGCATGGTGGCAATATATGTCCAGCTTCTGGTAAGGGCCTCAGGAAGCTTACAATCGTGATGGAAGCTGAAGGGGGAGCAGGCATTCACATGGTGAGAGGGAGCAAGGGAGATGCCAGGCTCTTTTTTTTAAATATATTTTTTATTTTTTTTTAAACAATCATCTCTCGAATGAAATAATACAGTGAGAACTCACTACTGCAAGGATAGCACCAAGCCATTTGTGAGGGATCTGCCTCCATGCTCCAAACACCTCCCACTAGGCCAACCTCCAACAATGAAGTTCACATTTCAGCATGAGATTTGGAGGAGACAAATGTTCAAGCCAGATCAATTTCTTACAACAACTTTTTTGTAGTTTTCAGAGTATATACTTTATACTTCTTTTGTTAAATGAGAATTTTAAATGAAATTATCTTCTTAATTTCACTTTTGGATTGTTCACTGCAAGTGTATAGCAACACTATTTTTGTATATTGACCTATCCTTCAATCTTGCTGAAATTGTTTACTGGTTCTAATAGTTTTTTTAGTGGATCCCTTAGGATTTTCTATATACACAATGTCCAGGCATGGTGGCTCACACCTGTAATCCTAGCACCTTGGAAGGATGAGGTGGGCAGATCATTTGAGGTCAGGAGTTTGAGACCAGCTTTGCCAACATGGTGAAACCCCATCTCTACCAAAAAATACAAAAATTAGCCAGGCATGGTGGTGCGTGCCTGTAATTCCAGCTAATTGGGAGGCTGAGGCAGGACAATCGCTTGACGTTGCGAGGTGGAGGTTGTGGTGAGCTGAGATTGCCACTGCACTCCAGCCTGGGCAATTGAGTAAGACTCTGTCTAAAAACAAAACAAAACAAACAAACAAAAAAAACCAAAAAGATTATGTCATCTGTGACTAGAGATTGTTTTACTTTTTCATCTCCAGTTTTATTTATCTTGCCTAATTGCCTTGGCTGGAATTTCCAGTACAATGTTGAGTAAAAGCAGGACCTAATCTATATATATATGGTGGCCTTAATCTACAACCACTTTTTCTCAGTATATGGTTTCCTACTACCCAGGGTGCCTCTGATTTAATTTTTTTTCCACAGAGATTCATACCAGTGGGCTTTTGCAAGGTGTGGATGAGGAACAGATATAAACATCTTAACATTGATTTTAAGCAATCTGCCTGTCTTACTCTTGCCTTCTGTGGCCCCTGGTATCTCCAATTCCTGGGCTTCTCTGATATTTATCTTTCTCTGTAAGTACCTGACTTTGATCTTCCACTCCTCTGCTAAGTCATTTGCCTTTCTTTTATCTACTTTCCATTGATATCTATTGTGACTTGGAGTTACAGATATCTCCCAGTTCAGGGAAGACAGAGTTTGTGTGTCTATTTGTTGTTCTCCTTATTTTGTAAATAAAAATTTTTCAGAGGAGAGAAAAAATATATTTTTGCTGTCTTCAAGTCAGAATTCAGTCCTAGAATTGGAAGAAATGTAATGGCCAAAATGATAAAATAAATGATCACATCATTAGGTTAATTAATGAAGAGCTAAAACCAGGATTCAGAATCCCTGATACCCTGGCCACGATTAAATTATAATTGGTTCTTACTCCATAGAATCATATAGTTTGAGAGGGGGTAAGTACCTCTGAAGTTTTCAGCCAATTTCCCGAATTTTCTGTAAGTCTCCTCAACAATGTAAGTGGATTTCAGCATTGGTTAAAATATCAATGTGAATGGGAGCATTCACTCTATTCCATGACTATCTATTCTTATTTCAGAGAGCTCTGATTATTGGAAAGATTTTTTCCCTGAAACATTTTTTCTTCACTTCTTCACACTGTATCTCGTTCTGCCCACAGAAGTTACAAAGAACTACTGTATGTACAAATAATATAGTTTGGTAGCTGGAATACTGGCTACTCTAGAGGTATGATACTATACTCACTGCCTCTATGTACAATCTATAACTAAGACAGTTCACCAGCAAAATGGAGAAAAAGCTCCACTCTCACATAACAGAGATTGAGACAATTAATAAACAGCAACTGTAATTAAAAAAAAAATTCTAAGCTAGCTAGTTCTCAATCCATTAAATAAGATTGCTGGGTAGGAGAAGAAATGACTATCAGGTGGGTCATAGGAAGATTAGTGAAGAAAACTGAGAGGATATGTAAGAAATAACCAAGTGAATATTACAGGGAGATAAAACAAGTTGTATAAGCACATACAAATTTAAAAGTAGGAGTTGCTCAGAGAATTCAAAAGTATGGCTAGTGCACAAGGTGGGTGTGAAGAAGACATGGAAAATTAGTTAGGAAAGGCAATAATGCTAAATATTAACATTTATTGAGTAAGCTACATTCTGGCCACTACTGGGTACTTTACATGTAAGAACCCTCGAAACAACTTTATGAGGTAGATACTATTATTACTTCATTTTAAAGATGGGGAAAAGGAGGTATGGGAGTGTTAGGTTAACTTGCCTAAGATTATGTAACTAATAAATGGCAGAGATGGGCTCTGAAGCCAGGTAGTGGGTGCCTTAATTTATGAAGTGGTCTTCATATGAATGGCCTTTTTATTCGGAAGGTTCTAGGACTTTTTAGGTAGCAAGTTGGAGACATTGGTAGATCCTTTCCTACCTCTTCATCTTTGGCTCAGCTATCTCAAAGGAGTATCAGTGATAAGATAGGTGATCAGTTTAGGGATCCACAGTGGAGGCCAGAAGACTGTTCCAAACACTGATCCCCCGTATATAAACTAAGGACAGGGAAGACAGACCTGCTTTATGGCTGGTGGCCAAGCTCAGATATTTAAATTGGACAGAGACCCTTTACTATCCTATTCAAGATGAAAAGAAATTGGAGTTGTGAAAGGGAGAATAAGTATTGGTGGCAATCAGTACTTGATGCCAGTTTTTTTTTTTTTTTTTTTTTTTGGCTATTGTTTTGTATTTCCTATGAACCTTTTCTGCAAATGCATATAGAAAAAAAAAATAGATATTTTTACAACAAAACTCCCACTAATTAAGCACAGCCAGGCACTATGCTAAGTGTTTTATACATATTAGCTCATTTAATCCTCACAGCAACCCTAGGAGATAGGCACATTATTTTTCTTTTGCAAAGGAGGGACACTGAAGCACAAAGACATCTACAACTTTTCCACAATTGTACAGCAAATGAGCGTGACAACTAAGTGAAGCTGGAAAGAACTATAAACTGTAGACAAGTACAAAACAATTGGTTAAAGATTAGTACTTGTGAGATACTGTGTAGCAGAAAGAAACCCGGATTTGGATTAGGACTTGAAATCAGCCTCCAACATTTACTGCTGTGTAAAGATTTGAGGTTGCTCACTCCTATAAAATTTGGATTATAATACTTACCTCATAGGGTTTTTGTAAAGATCTAGTGACGTGATTATTGTAAAAGTGCACTATCTCTCAGATGTTACAGAAACGTTAGAAGTATCTCCTCCCAGGATTGTACATGGAAATGAGAGATCCACACATGGTGTGGCTATAGAACACTCGGACTACCGATCCCAGTGTGCAAAGCCTCCGGGCTTACTTTCCCGGAAACCGGCGCAGTGCCCTCTGGGACTTGTTCTGGGACTTGTAGTCTTGTACCGGCGCTGGCCCACCTTTCTTCCTCAGTGGGGAAACCGGGTGTAAGCCCCGGAAGTACTTGTTGCCTGAGCAGCGTGCTGCTTAGGAAGAGAAGGTCAGAGGTCGCGGGGCAGAGGCGTTCCAGCCGCTGGCCCAGTCACTATGTAGTGGAGGGGCAGACACCCTCTCACAAATTCTGGAAGGTTCTTAGTCTCGACTAGGGCAGTAGCCCCAGGACTCCTAGTCGCCGGCTTCAGGTCACTGCCGGCTGAACGGAGCTGCCGTCGCCATGTTTGGCTGCTTGGTGGCGGGGAGGCTGGTGAGGATGGGACCGAGTGGTATCAGGAAGGGGTCAGGATATCGAGGGCGAAGCCCTGCGGCGGGGAGGGTACGCAGGCTCTAGGGATGCGGGGAAGCCCACTTAACTGTATTTTGGCTGGGTATGTGAGGATGGAGCGTGGGAAGCTGGGTGCTCTCCTATGCCCAGCTCCGTTCAGATTCTTTCGAATAGTAGTCACAGTATTGGCATTTATTAAGTGTGCATTTTGTACAAGTACTGGGCTAAGTGCAGTGTACGCCTTTGGTCACTCAGCCTTATGTGTGGCGCTTATTTGGCACTTTGAACTTAATCCTCGTAACTCGTGAGATGGTCTTTATCTTTGACATTTTGCAGTTAAGGAACTAAGTTCAATCGCCAGTATAAATGCCTCCCTTATTACCGTGAGGTAGAGGTGAATTTGGGATTGAATCTGGTCTATAGCAAACGGTTTTTCAAAGATTAAGGTGCTCAGGCAGTGTATATCTGCTGGGTCCCTTTGGAAGAACCCCAGTAAAAATATGCTTAATTTAATTGGAAGTTGGCAGAAACTTAACGTGTGAACCGTATCTGAGATAACCAGAGAAGGATGCAAGTAGTGTGTTTCCTTATTGGTCAAAATAGATAACCTACATTGCCAAATTGTTAGAGTAAATGAGATCAGCACCTGGAATTCTTTAGGAATAATCTGGAAGGTGAATCTTTTTTGTTTCCTTAGAAACCACACAGACATCAATTTTCAGGCCTGACTCCTTTCCCCTAGAAGTATTTTTCCTTCTTTTTTCTTCTGGCTTTTTTAAATGTTGCAATCCCTTTGTTGAATTGTCTTTTTTTCCCATCAAGTTTTGATAATGTATTGTATTCTGTACATATACAGTTCTAAGAAGCCAGAAAGATAAATTGGAGATGACTAGCCTCATAAAGTTTGTCTCTTGAATGACTGTGAGACCCCTGTGGTGATGGTGGTAATTCATAATCCTGGTGAGATAATTCTACCCTGCTCTTAATAGGGAAAAAGAAAGGACAACCCTGGAATGATTGTGTGACTCAGACGAGTGAGTGTTATTAATTAATGACATTAAAATTGTGTTTCTCAGAGAATAAAAAACCTATTTGGAATCCATGTATCTCTCATGTTGTCAACTAATTTGGAAGAAAATTCAATTGTAGTAATACCTGTCTCTATATATTAGAGATACTTGGTCCTTTAATTATGGGATATTAGGACATATCAAAGTGAAGGACAAATAGACCTAGTGGCATCTCAAAACTTAACTACATTACTCTGTTATAGGAAAAATTTACTTATCTAAACTTACGAACCCAGTTTTTATTTCTTGAGATTTTTTTCTTAAAGAGATAATACCTTTTCTTAATGTGAAAAATTAGAGTGTGATGATACAGATTTGCAGACTGTTCAGTACCCATACAAAGTTGACACTTAAGAAATACTTATTTTGCCTGGTGGTTATTTCAAGACTCACAAATAATAGTTTCCCACGCTTTTTAGGTTATATGCATGCCAAAGACTGGTGAAATTGAATTTAATACTAATACTGGCCATTTGGTTTATGTTCTTCCTTTGTTTTATTCTTTGTACTAAAGCTGGAGGATTTTAAATTGGGTCAGAATACTTCTGAAGAGGGAATCAGAATTTGACTTTAGGAACTCTCAGCCTTTGTATCTTGGGACTTAATTTAGGGCAGGCAGGTGATACTACTTTATAACTAATAGGTAGTTGAAATTACATAGCAGTATATTTTTCTTAAGTTTCTTTGTATCAGTAGATAGGATATTATAGAAGGAAAACTTATCTAACACACATATTTTCTCTGTAAGGCATGCCATGGCCTTCTTGCACTTAGGAAGGCTAGCCAGCACTTGAACTTGGTCATTTTAAACAGCACAATCACCAACAAAAATCACAAAAATGCTTTAAATAGATTAGACTGTGAAAAGGACACTTTTTCATATTATGAGGACTGAAACAAGATGGCATGTTCTACCTCAGCTGCCAGTGTGTGAGTTGCACACTCTTTTTTTTTTTTTTTTGAGATGGAGTCTTACTCTGTCATCCAGACTGGAGTGCAATGGTATGATCTCGGCTCATTGTAACCTCCGCGTCCAGGTTCAAGCGATTCTCATGCCTCAGCCTCCTAAGTAGCTGAGACTACAGGCTTGTGCCCCCATGTTCAGCTAATATTTGTATTTTTAGTAGAGACCGCGTTTCGCCATGTTGGCCAGGCTGATCTGGAACTCCTGACCTTAGGTGATTCACCTGCCTTAGCCTCCCAAAGTGCTGGGATTACAGGCGTGAGCCTCCGTGCCAGGCCTACAACTCACATTTTTTGCTACTGTTCATATGAGTGTGTCCATGAATGACTGCAGAAATGCAGCAAGCATTGATTTGGGATTACAAATTTTAGTGAGTAGACGAATTCAGATAAAGGATTTGTGAATAAGGAGGATTGCCTAATTACTTCTGGATTGCTTACCTGTTTTAATTACCTGATATTCTTTCTTTTATTTATTTTTGGGACAGGGTCCCGCTCTGTCATCCAGGCTGGAGTGCAGTGGTGGGACCTCGGCTCACTGCAGCCTTGACATCCCAAGTTCAAGTGATTATCTGTCCTTAGCCTCCCGAGTAGCTGGGACCAAAGGTGCATGCCACTACCCCTGGCTAATTTCTGTATTTTTTGTAGAGATGGGATTTTGCTGTGTTGCCCTGGCTAGTCTCCAACTCCTGAACTCAAGCCAGCTGCCTGCCTCGGCCTCCCAGAGTGCTGGGATTACAGGCATGAGCCATTGTACCTGGCCCCTTTATCTTTAAACTGTAGGGTGAGAGCTTAGGTGATGTGTTTTGAACAACCTTTCATCTTTACAGCATTCTAAAGCTACAGTTATTTTTATTTATTTATTTTTTGAGACAGCGTTTAGTCCAGGCTGGAGTGCAATGGCGCGATCTCGGCTCACCACAACCTCCACCTCCCGGGTTCAAGTGATTCTCCTGCCTTAGCCTCCCGAGTACCTGGGATTATAGGCATGTGCCACCACACCTGGCTAATTTTGTATTTTTAGTAGAAATGGGGTTTCTCCATGTTGGCCAGACTGGTCTTGAACTCCTGACCTCAGGTGATCTGCCTGCCTTGGCCTCCCAAATTGCCAGGATTACAGGCATGAGCTGGCACGCCTGGCCTTGTTATTTTTTATGTAAGTAGAATCCTTTCAGGGCACCTGTGAAATAATTTATTTTAATTTAATTTTTATTTTTTTAGACAGAGTTTCACTCTTGTTACCAGGCTGGAGTGCAGTGTGGTCTCAGCTCACTGCAACATCCGCCTCCTGGGTTCAAGCGATTCTCCTGCCTCAGCCTCCCAAGTAGCTGGGAATACTTGTGCATGAGCCACCATACCTGGCTAATTTTTGTATTTTTAGGAGAGATGGGGTTTGCCCTGTTGGCCAAGCTGGTTTTGAACTCCTGACCTCAGGTGATCTGCGTGCCTTGGCCTCCCAAAGTGCTGAGATTACAGATGTGAGCCACTGTGCTCGGCCTGAGTTATATTTTTAAAAGATTGCATTTAGTAGATTATGATTGTAAAATTAAGTATGTGTTTAAGACTATCAGGTTTAACATTTTATTTGGTAAAAAGACTACAATGAATTATGCTGGTAATATAACTTATAAACGATAGTGTTAAGAGTTACAGAAACTCATAGAACTATTGAACTAAGACAAGTTTCTTATTTTCTAGGTGCAAACAGCTGCACAGCAAGTGGCAGAGGATAAATTTGTTTTTGACTTACCTGATTATGAAAGTATCAACCATGTTGTGGTTTTTATGCTGGGAACAATCCCATTTCCTGAGGGAATGGGAGGATCTGTCTACTTTTCTTATCCTGATTCCAATGGAATGCCAGTATGGCAACTCCTAGGATTTGTCACGAATGGGAAGCCAAGTGCCATCTTCAAAATTTCAGGTCTTAAATCTGGTAAGAATAATATGTTAAAGTAGTTTTATAATTAATCAAACCTTTTTCTTAAATAGCATAACATGGAATATGGCTTTTCCCCCTTTCGATTGTGTTTTTCTGGTTGTTAAAGTAATACAAAACATTATTTTTTATAAAAGACAATACAGAAACATTTGAAAAATAGTGAAAGACTTCATTGGTTCCTCACTCCTTCCTTCTCCCCCTAGAGAGAACCTAAGTCTTCGTTCTTTTTGTGTAGTATACACCTTCATAAAAATATTTTTTTTGGCCTGGCACGGTGTCTCACGCCTGTAATCCGAGCACTTTGGGAGGCCGAGGTGGGCAGATCACGAGGTCAGGAGATCGAGACCATCCTGTCTAACAAGGTGAAGCCCCGTCTCTACTAAATAATACAAAAAAATTAGCCGAGTGTGGTGGTGGGTGCTTGTAGTCCCAGCTACTCGAGAGGCTGAGGCAGAAGAATGGTGTGAACCTGTGAGGCGGAGCTTGCAGTGAGCTGAGATCGTGCCACTGCTCTCCAACCTGAGGGACAGCAAGACTCTGTCACACACACACACATATATATATATATATTTTTTTTTTTTTGGTAGCCTGTGGGCATTTTAGCAAATAATGAGAGGAATCTTCTCATAATTTATAATATTAACCTACATGTGTTAAGTGAGAAGATAAACCAGATAGACTTGTATAGCAAATAGAATGGAAGTACTTATTTTTTTCCTTTAAGATTGTTGAATTAGATTTGATCACCCCTCCAATGTTCTTCTTTTGGTTCGGTTGACATTTATTTATTTATTTATTTATTTATTTATTTATTTTTTATTATACTTTAAGTTCTAGGGTACATTTGCACAACGTGCAGGTTTGTTACATATGTATACATGTGCCATGTTAGTATGCTGCACCTGTTGACTTGTCATTTACTTAGGTATATCTCCTAATGCTATCCCTCCCCCTCTCCCCACCCCACAACAGGCCCCAGTGTGTGATGTTCCCATCCTAGGTCAAAGTGTTCTTGTTGTTCAATTCCCACCTATGAGTGAGAACATGCAGTGTTTGGTTACCTATCCTTGCAATAGTTTGCTCAGAATGATGGTTTCCACCTTCATCCATGTCCCTACAGAGGACATGAACTCATCTTTTTTTATGGCTGCATAGTATTCCATGGTGTGTATGTGCCACATTTTCTTAATCCAGTCTATCATTGATGGACATTTGGGTTGGTTCCAAGTCTTTGCTACTGTGAATAGTGCCGCAATAAACATACATGTGCATGTGTCTTTATAGCAGCATGATTTATAATCCTTTGGGAATATCCCCAGTAATGGGATTGCTGGGTCAAACGATATTTCTAGTTCTAGATCCTTGAGGAATCGCCACACTGTCTTCCACAATGGTTCAACTAGTTTACAGTCCCACCAGCAGTGTAAAAGTGTTCCTGTTTCTCCACATCCTTTCCAGCACCTGTTGTTTCCTGACTTTTTAATGATCACCATTCTAACTGGTGTGAGATGGTATCTCATTGTGGTTTTGATTTGCATTTCTCTGATGGCCAGTGATGATGAGCATTTTTTCATGTGTCTGTTGGCTGCATAAATGGGATCTTCTTTTGAGAAGTGTCTGCTCATATCCTCTGCCCACTTTTTGATGGGGTTGATTTTTTCTTGTAAATTTGTTTAAGTTCTTTGTAGGTTCCGGATATTAGCCCTTTGTCAGATGGGTAGATGGTAAAAATTTTCTCCCATTCTGTAGGTTGCCTGTTCACTCTGATGGTAGTTTCTTTTGCTGTGCAGAAGCTCTTTAGTTTAATTAGATCCCATTTGTCAATTTTGGCTTTGGTTGCCATTGCTTTTGGTGTTTTAGACATGAAGTCCTGTGCCCATGCCTGTGTCCTGAATGGTATTGCCTAGATTTTCTTCTAGGGTTTTTATGGTTTTTAGTCTAGCATTTAAGTCTTTAATCCATCTTGAATTAATTTTTGTATGAGGTGTAAGGAAGGGATCCAGTATCAGCTTTCTACATATGGCTAGTCAGTTTTCCCAGCACCATTTATTAAACAGGGAATCCTTTCCCCATTTCTTGTTTTTGTCAGGTTTGTCAAAGATCAGATGGTTGTAGATGTGTGGTATTATTTCTGAGGGCTCTATTCTGTTCCATTGGTCTATATCTCTGTTTTGATACCAGTACCCTGCTGTTTTGGTTACAGTAGCCTTGTAGTATAGTTTGAAGTCAGGTAGCATGATGCCTCCAGCTTTGTTCTTTTTGCTTAGGATTGTTTTGGCAATGCTGGCTCTTATCTGGTTCCATATGAGCTTTAAAGTAGTTTTTTCCAATTCTGTGAAGAAAGTCATTGGTAGCTTAATGGGGATGGCATTGAATCTATAAATTACCTTGGGCAGTATGGCCATTTTCACAATATTGATTCTTCCTATCCATGAGCACGGAATGTTCTTCCATTTGTTTGTGTCCTCTTTTATTTCGTTGAGCAATGCTCTGTAGTTCTCCTTGAAGAGGTCCTTCACATCCCTTGTAAGTTGGATTCCTAGGTATTTTATTCTCTTTGAAGCAATTGTGAATGGGAGTTCACTCATGATTTGGCTGTTTCTCTGTTATTGGTGTATAAGAATGTTTGTGATTTTTGGACATTGATTTTATATCCTGAGACTTTGCTGAAGTTGCTTATCAGCTTAAGGAAATTTTGGGCTGAGACGATGGGGTTTTCTAAGCATATAATCATGTCACCTCCAAACAGGGACAATTTGACTTCCTCTTTTCCTAATTGAATACCCTTTATTTCTTTCTCTTGCCTGATTGCCCTAGCCAGAACTTCCAATACTGTGTTGAATAGGAGTGATGAAAGAGGGCATCCCTGTCTTGTGCCAGTTTTCAAAGGGGATGTTTCCAGTTTTTGCCCATTCAGTATGATATTGGCTGTGGGTTTGTCATAAATAGCTCTTAATATTTTGAGGTACGTCCCATCAGTAACTAATTTATTGAGAGTTTTAGCATGAAGGGCTGTTGAATTTTATCAAAGGCCTTTTCTGTATCTATTGAGATAATCATGTGGTTTTTGTCTTTGATTCTGTTTATATGATGGATTACGTTTATTGATTTGGGTATGTTGAACCAGCCTTGCATCCCAGGGATGAAGCCAACTTGATCGTGGTGGATACACTTTTTGATGTGCTGTTGGATTCAGTTTGCCAGTATTTTATTGAGGATTTTTGCATCGATGTTCATCAGTGATATTGGTCTAAAATTCTTTTTTTGTGTCTTTCTGCGAGGCTTTGGTATGAGGATGATGTTGGCCTCATGAAATGAATTAGGAAGGATTCCCTCTTTTTCTGTTGATTGGAATAGTTTCAGAAGGAAAGCTCTTCTTTGTACCTCTGGTAGAATTTAGCGGTGAATCTGTCTGGTCCTGAACTTTTTTTGGTTGGTAGGCTATTGGTATTGCCTCAATTTCAGAACCTGATGTTGGTCTATTCAGGGATTCAGCTTCTTCCTGGTTTAGTCTTGGGAGGTTGTATATGTGTCCAGGAATTTCTCCATTTCTTCTAGATTTTCTAGTTTATTTGCGTAGAGGTGTTTATAGCGTTCTTTGATGGTAGTTTGTGTTTCTGTGGGATCGGTGGTGATATCCCCTTTATCATTTTTTATTCCATCTATTTGATTCTTCTCTCTTCTTTATTAGTCTCTTTAGTGGTCTATCAATTTTGTTGATCTTTTCAAAAAACCAGCTCCTGGATTCACCGATTTTTTTGAAGGGTTTTTTGTGTCTCTATCTCTTTCAGTTCTGCTCTGATCTTAGTTATTTCTTGCCTTCTGCTAGCTTTTGAATGTGTTTGCTCTTGCTTCTCTAGTTCTTTTAATTGTGATGTTAGGGTATCAATTTTAGATCTTTCCTGCTTTCTTTTGAGGGCAGTTAGTGCTACAAATTTCCCTCTATACACTGCTTTAAATGTGTCCCAGAGATTCTGGTATGTTGTGTCTTTGTTCTCATTGGTTTCAAAGAACATCTTTATTTCTGCCTTCATTTCGTTATGTACCCAGTAGTCATTCAAGAGCAGGTTGTTCAATTTCCATGTAGTTGAGTGGTTTTGAGCGAGTTTCTTCTTCCTGAGTTCTAGTTTGATTGCACTGTGGTCTGAGAGACAGTTTGTTATAATTTCTGTTCTTTTACATTTGCTGAGGAGTGCTTTACTTCCAACTATGTGGTCAATTTTGGAATAAGTACTATGTGGTGCTGAGAAGAATGTATATTCTGTTGATTTGGGGTGGAGAGTTCTGTAGATGTCTATTTGGTCCACTTGGTCCAGAGCTGAGTTCACGTCCTGGATATCCTTGTTAACTTTCTGTCTCGTTGATCTGTCTAATGTTGACAGTGAGGTGTTAAAGTCTCCCATTATTATTGTGTGGGAGTCTAAGTCTCTTTGTAGGTCTCTAAGGACTTGCTTTATGAATCTGGGTGTTCTTGTATTGGGTGCATATATGTTTAGGATAGTTAGCTCTTGTTGAATTGATCCCTTTACCATTATGTAATGGCCTTGTCTCTTTTGATCTTTGTTGCTTTAAAGTTTGTTTTATCATAAGAGACTAGGATTGCCACCCCTGCCTTTTCTTTGTTTTCCATTTGCTTGGTAGGTCTTCCTTTATCTCTTTATTTTGAGCCTATGTGCGTCTCTGCACATGAGATGCGTCTCCTGAATACAGCACACTCATAGGTCTTGACTCTTTATCCAATTTGCCAGTCTGTGTCTTTTAATTGGAGCATTTAGCCCATTACATTTAAGATTAATATTGTTATGTGTGAATTTGATCCTCTCATTATGATATTAGCTGGTTATTTTGCTCATTAGTTGATGCAGTTTCTTCCTAGCATTGATGGTCTTTCCAATGTAGCACGTTTTTGCAGTAGCTGGTACCAGTTGTTCCTTTCCATGTTTAGTGCTTCCTTCAGGAGCTCTTGTAAGGCAGGCCTGGTGGTGACAAAATCTCTCAGCATTTGTTTGTCTGTAAAGGATTTTATTTCTCCTTCACTTATGAAGCTTAGTTTGGATATGAAATTCTGGGTTGAAAATTATTTTCTTTAAGAATGTTGAATATTGGCCCCCACTCTCTTCTGGCTTGCAGAGTTTTTGCCGAGAGATCTGCTATTACTCTGATGGGCTTCCCTTTGTGGGTATCCCGACCTTTCTCTGTGACTGCCCTTAACATTTTTTCCTTCATTTCAACTTTGGTGAGTCTGACAATTATGTGTGTTGGAGTTGCTCTTCTCAAGGAGTATCTTTGTGGTGTTTGCCATAATTCTTTGCTTTGATACTTTGAGGCATTTTGTGAAGAAATGTGAGAATGAAACTAGATTAGGTGCTATTTATACCTATTGAATCTCTGGTTCCCTTGAAAATCTAGATGAAGACAGACCTGAAAGTTCCTTTTTAAAAATTTTTAATTATTTTATTTATTTTTGAGATGGAGTTTTGCTCTAGTTGCCCAGGCTGAGTGCAATGGCACAATCTTGGCTCACTGCAATTTCCGCCTCCCGGGTTCAAGTGATTCTGCTCCCTGAGGCTGCTGAGTAGTTGGGATTACAGGTGCCCACCACCACACTTGGCTAATTTTTTGTTTTTTTTAGTAAAGACAGGGTTTCACCATGTTGGCCAGGCTGGTCTTGAACTCCTGACCTTAGGTGATTCACCCG
The DNA here is from genome assembly GCF_049350105.2 of Macaca mulatta. Classification (NCBI taxonomy): domain Eukaryota; kingdom Metazoa; phylum Chordata; class Mammalia; order Primates; family Cercopithecidae; genus Macaca; species Macaca mulatta. The sequence goes on from NC_133419.1 coordinate 86,911,827, forward strand.
CCTCAGCCTCCCAAAGTGCTGGGATTACAGGTGTGAAAATTATTAAAATATAAATATATATTCTCCTAGAAACTGTTTATGGTGTCCAAAGTAAAATTGTATTTAGGTACCATGTAGGTAACTTGTTCATATATTTACCAAACATTTGTGTATCTATTATGGGGATATAAAGGTGATGATTAAGTTCTTGCCTGAGATAACTCATAGAGGAAGACATTTCTGTAGACCAGTAATTGGAATGGTGAAAAGTAATAGTGGATGTTTGTACAGAGTGCAGAAGGAGAATAGAAAAGGTAGCAATTAACTCGTAAGTGGGTTGGGGAAGCTTTCCTGGAAGAGGTGACATTGGAGCTCTTAGGCAGACAAGTAGGACTTTGTCAGGCCTATAAGAGATCTATTGGGTATTCTTTTCTTGGTGGAGGTAATAGGGGCATAAGGTGAAAGTTTGAAAGCGTGGTGTGCTCAGAGTGACATCAGGGTATATGTGAGAAAGACAGGCATGGATTATGAAGTTTTATGTAGCACACTGACTCATTGGAAATGTAATAGGTCAGCAGTTTTTAACATGCTTAGGTCACAGACGTATTCCATAGTATTCTAGAAAGTATGTGTACCATAATGTAAATACTCAAATATTTGCATCTACTCTGAAGCCCATTGATGTATCCCTCCCGCAAAACAACTGCTCTTGTAGGTGTAGAGAAGCCAGTGAACAATTTTGAGTAAAGGAATGATATCAGATTTTATTTTGCTGTGGGGCCTCTGTGAAGAATGAACTGCAACAGTTGTACCTCCTCACAGAGGAGGTAGCTGTTACTGTTTTATATAGTTGGTGTTCTACAAGGAGAAATGGGAGGCTGGGTGTGGTGGCTCACGCCTGTAATCCTAGCATTTTGGGAGGCTGAGGAGGCGAATTGCTTGAGCTCAAGAGTTTGAGACCAGCCTAAGCAACATGGTGGAACCCCCCTATAGTAAAATACAAAAAAATTAATCAGGCGTGGTGGCATGTGCCTGTAGTCCCAGCTACTTGGGAGACTGAGGAATGAGAATCGCTTGAACCCAGGAGGTGGAGATTGCAGTTGCAGTGAGCCACGATCATGCCACTGCACTGCACTCCAGCGTGGGCGACAGAGTGAGACTTCATCTCAAAAAAAAAAAAGAGAGAAATTGGAGAGAGCAATATTTAAAGCTAAAAATTGTTTAGAATTGTAAGGAGCAGATTAAGTCCCTATAGTCCTTCTCAGTGGGGGGTTTCATGAGATAATTATCATATATTCCTAAGGCTATGGTTCTTAAAGCAGGAGCTCCTTCCTGATCTGTAGGATCAACATCACCTGGGAATGTATTAGAAATGCCGATTCCTGGCAAGACCCCAGACCTGGTGACTCAGAAATTGGGTGTGGAATCTAGAAGTCTGTACTGTAATAAGTTCCCAAATGTTTGTGTTGCAAGCTAAAGTTTGAGAACTTCTGCTCTAGGGCATTCATGGTACACATACCCCTTATACATATGGCATAGCATTTGAACAATCTTTGGGAAAATTACGATGGTAGTCACTCTTAAATCATTTTTTATTCTTCATTTTGGTTGTGCCTAGAAGTAAACAGTGTATCCGTAAGTAGAAAAATATAAATAGATAATTCAGTATATTCTAGTAAAATTACTGAACATTAAATATAAAGTAATAAAGCAGCCAGAGAGAGAAAAGTCATTTATAACTGAACAGCCGTTAATTTAGCATACTTAGCAAGAGCATTAATAGAAGCCAAAACCCAATAGAATAATATCATTAAAGTGCCAAGGAAAAATAAAATAACTTTCAAAACTGTCATTCTAAAGGAAGAAATATATTTTCAGATGGAGATGAAGAGTTTACCACTCATAGACCATTAGCTAAAGAACTACTTACCGGAGGTAGTTGTACTTTATAAGAGGAGGTTGAACTCAGAGCTTAGAAAATGATGCAAGACACAAAGTTAGCACAGAAATTGATAAACCTATAGACAAATTTGGACAACTTGATTGTATACAACAGCATAACAAACACACAAGAATTAATTACTGTTCTAGAAAAAAAAATGTAAGACAGGAGGGGTGTTAATCTGAATTACTGTTTTTTGAGGTCTGGTTCTTAAAAAGGAGAGTAATAATACTGATTCTACTTACAAGTAATCCTATTAAAAATTTAAGTAAAACTAAGCTGGCTGTGGTGGCACGTGCCAATAGTCCCAGCTACTCAGGAGATCAAGGTGAGAGGATTGCTTGAGCCTAGGAGTCCAAGACCAGCTTGGGCAACATAGCAAGACTGTCTTCATTAAAAAAAAAAAAAAAGTGCACCTTCCATGTCATTAGAGTAAGTGGAGGAAAGGCAGTAGAGAAAACAGTCCACTAGAATGTAGGAAAAGAGGAAAAAGAAGGCTGGGTGCGGTGGCTCATGCCTGTAATCCCAACACTTTGGGAGGCCGAGGCAGGTGGATCACTTTAAGGTCAGAAGTTTGAGACCAACCTGGCCAACATGTTAAAACCCCGTCTCCACTAAAAATACAAAAATTAGCCAGACGTGGTGGCGGGCGCCTGTAATCCCAGCTACTTGGCAGTCTGAGGCAGGAGAATCGCTTGAACCCACGAGTGGAGGTTGCAGTGAGTCGAGACCCCACCACGGCACTCCAGCCTGGGCGAGAGAGTGAGATTCTGTCTTCAAAAATAAATAAATACATAAATAAAATTTAAAAAGGGGGGGCGGGAAAGCAAAGAAAACACATAGTATAGTATAAACAAAGTAAGGCATTGGAAATAATTTCAACTTTATGAGTTATATAAATCAGTTTATATAAATGTAAACAGATTAAACTTACCAGAGAAAACAGAGATGCCAGAATGAGATTGTTTTATTTAAAGGCAGCAAACAAAATAATTATATTGCTATTTATGAGTAAGGAATCTGAAACATTCTGTTTTTTTTTTTTTTCTTTTGAGACGGAGTCTCGCTCTGTTGCACAGGCTGGAGTGCAGTGGTGCAATCTTGGCTCACTGCAAGCTCCGCCTCCCGGGTTCATGCCATTCTCCTGCATCAGCCTCCTGAGTACCTGGGACTACAGGCGCCCACCACCGCGCCCGGCTAATTTTTGTATTTTTAGTAGAGACGGGGTTTCACCTTGTTAGCCAGGATGGTCTCGATCTCCTGACCTCATGATCTGCCTGCCTCGGCCTCCCAGAGTGCTGGGATTACAGATGTGAGCCACCATGCCCGGCCGTGAATCTGAAACATTCTAACACAAGGAACCAAAAGAAAGCTGGCATAAGTATATGAATTTTGAGAAAAATTAGACTAGGCAGAAGTATAGTCAAGGATAAAGAGATTCATTCACAAGGAATGAGATAATTTACTAGGAAGACTTAAGTATTTCTAGGAGGTTGCAGTGAGCGGAGATGGCAACACTGCACTCCAGCCTGGGCAACAGAGCAAGACTCTGTCTCAAAATCAGAAACAAAAAGAAGTGAGGTTGAAGTGAATGATCTAAGTATTTAACATAAGCATTCCAAAGAAAGAAGAAAATGATGATGCTAAAAGTAGAAATTAATGATAGAAAACAAACAATAGAGAGGCTCAATGAAACCAAAATCTGTTTCTTTGAAAAGACTGATGAAAAGATGAGCCTCTAAAAAGATGAATCAAGGGCCAGGTGTGGTGGCTCATTCCTGTAACACCATCGCTTTGGGAGGCTGAGGCAGGTGGATCACCTGAGGTCGGGAGTTCGAGACCAGCCTGGCCAATATGATGAAACTCCATTTCTACTAAAAATACAAAAAATTAGCCAGGTGTGGTGGTGTGCGCCTGTTGTCCTAACACTTGAGAGACTGAGGCAGGAGAATCACTTGAGCCAGGGAGGCAGAGGTTGCAGTGAGCCGACATCGCGCCACTGTACTCCAACCTGGGTGATAGAAAAAAAACAAAAACAAACAACGAAGAATCAAGGAAAAAGAAGGCACAAGTAATGTTATTTAAAATGTGAAGAACAATAACTACAAGTTTAATAGAGCTTCAAATAAAATATATAAAGTTTTATGCCAGTACATTTGAAATGACATAGGAACAGACAAAACTGGCTATTTTCTAGAAAAATATACCAAACAAAACTGAAATAATTTATTTCAAGAATAGATTGAAATCCTGAATAGATGTAATATCAATAAAATTAAAATCAGTAATTAAAAATATACCTCTTCCTTCCACATAGAGCCATCAGATGAGTTTACGAAGTTGTACTATACCGTTAAGACACAAATTGTTCATATTTTATATAATTTTCAAAGAATAGAGAAAGAGGAAAAGTTACTCAGTTTAATAAATTTTGAAGCCAGTATAACCCTCATACCAGCAATGGCCAAAGACAGTATGAGAGAGGATATTGGCCTTTGTCAATTTTATTTGTTTAGAATTTTTATCTAGGTACCTTAGTTATAAAATAAATTTAAGTTATTTAAAAAATTTGTATTAATAGAAAATTCAAGCATATAGAAAAGCAGATCTAAGTGGAATATTGAACCCCATTCTACTCATCATCCAGCTTCAGAAATGACCACCTCATGGTTAATGTTATTTTATTTAGATGCCCATTTACTTCTCTTTTCATATTATTTGAGAGCAGATTCTATAATTACCACATGCAATCTGTAAATATTTTAATGTATGTCTTTAAAAGACAGGTAAAAAAACTATAATACTATTATTACATCTAAAGATACTTTTTTGTTTGTTTTAGAGACAGGGTCTTACTCTGTTTTCTAGGCTGGAGTGCAGTGTCCAGATTATAGCTCACTATAGCTTCAAACTCCTGGGCTCAAGCAATCCTCCTGCCTTAGCTTCCTGAGTAGCTAGGACTACAGGTTTGCACCACCCCTTTGGCTAATTTATTTTTGGTAGAGATAGGGTCTTGCCATGTTGCCCAGGCTGGTCTCAAATTCCTGGCCTCAAGTGATCCTCTTGCCTTGGCCTTCCAAAAGTGCTGGGATTATAGGCATGAGCCACTGTGCCTGGCCTAAAAATAATTATTTATTTATATATTTATTTTTTTGAGATCAGTCTCACTCTGTCGCCCAGGCCAGAGTGCAGTGGCAAGATTTCAGCTCACTGTAGCCTCAAGCTCCAGGGCTCAAGTGATTCTCCCACCTCAGCTTCCTGAGGAGCTGGGATCACAAGCGCTCATCACCACACCTGGCTAATTTGTGTCTTTTTTTTTTTTTTTTTTTTTTTTGTAGAGATGGGGTTTTGCCATGCTGCCCAGGCTGGTCTCAAACTCCTAGGCTCAAGCAGTCCACCCCTTAATCTCTCAAAGTGCTAGGATTACAGGGCTGAGTTATCACACCTAGCCCCAAAATGATTTTTTTAAATATCAAATTGAATATCTGTAATCAGTGTTCAAATTGTCAATGGTCTCAAAAGTTTTATGTTTAAGTTTTAAAATACTTTAAATCAACATCCATGTAAGGTCCTTACAGGGCAATTGGTTGATCTCTCAAGTATCTTTTATACAAAGATAATGTATTCTCTCTTCTCCATTTCCAAGAAATTACTGGGACTTAGAGGTTTAATCAGATTTTAGTTTTTTAAGTTTTGGCAGGGTTCTTATAGGTGGTGGTGTGTTTTTCCACCAGGAATTACATATATGGATATGTTTTTGTGTGAAACTTAGCAGCCATTTGTTTGTAATTTATTAATTCAGTAGGGGTTCAAAATGATAGTGTTCTAATTTTGTCATTTTATTTATTATCTGTAAAATCTGTAGAGATAAACTTGTATATCTACTGTTTTGTTACCCAGAGATGGAGTTGCCATAGGAAACGCAGGATAAATGCTTCATTCTTTCTCTTTATGTGTGAATGTTCAAAAATGAGTTGATTCCCTAGCATCCTTCAAAGCTACTTAAAACAATTTTTAAAAGAATTATGAATCATGGATATATGTGTTTAGATATATTTGGTTTATATATGATGTATTTTGACTATTGATATACATACCATCAGAATCCACTGGACCCAATTTTAATTTTTGAGTTTCTTTTTTAAGCAGGCTTTTATCCTGTGTTAAGAAATCTTGTGAAGAACAAAGAGGGCTGGGCACGGTGGCTCACGCCTGTAATCCCAGCACTTTGGGAGGCTGAGGCAGGTGGATCACTTGAGGTCAGGAGTTTCAGACCAGCCTGGCCAACATGGTGAAACTCTGTCTACTAAAAATACAAAAATTAGCTGGGCATGCTGGCAGGTGCCTGTAATCCCAGCTACTCGGGAGGCTGAGGTAGGAGAATTGTTTGAACCTGGGAGGCGAGGTTAGAATGAGCTGAGATTGTGCCATTGCAATCCAGCCTGGGTGACAACAGTGAAACTCTGTCTCAAGAAAACAAAGAAAATTTATTTTTTATTAACAGATTATAGTAGCTTTATTGATGTATAATTGACACACAGTTAATTGCACATATTTGAAGTGGCTTGATAAATTTTGATATATCTACACTTGTGAAACTGTCACCACAATCAATGAATGGATCTGTTTCCACCACCTTTTCTCCACTGTAGGCAACTCCTGATGTACTTTATGTCACTATAAAATAGTTTGCATTTTCTAGAGTTTTATATAGATGAATCATACAGTATGCACTCTTTTTTTTTGTCTGGCTTTTTTTACTCAGAATAATTATTTTTACAGTCATTCATGTTATGTGGATCCTTTGATTGTGGTGTTCATTTTTTTCACTTTTTTTTTTTTTTTTTTGAGACAGAGTCTCATGCTGTTGCCCAGGCTGGAGTGCAATGGTGTGATCTCAGCTCACTGCAACCTCTGCCTCCTGGGTTCAAGTGATTCTCCTGCCTCAGCCTCTTAAGTAGCTGGGATTACAGGCATGCACCACTATGCCTGGCTAATTTTTGTATTTTTAGTAGAGACGGGGTTTTACCATGTTGGCCAGGCTGGTCTCGAACTCCTGACTTCGTGATTCACCCACCTTGGCCTCCCAAACTGCTGAGATTATATAGGTGTGAGCCACCGCACCCGGCCCATTTTTTTCACTTTTATGTGGTGTTCATTCCTTTTTATTGCTGGGTAGTATTCCATTGTATGGATATGCCACAATTTGTTTAGCTGTTTGCCTGCTGATGAACATTTGGGTTGTTACTAGTTTTGGGCTCATAAAAATAAAACTACTGTGAACAGTTGTCTGTACATCTTTGTATGGACCTATGCTTTCATTTCTCTTGGGTTAATATCTAGGAATAGAATGGCTGCATCATATGGTAATTAAATGTTTTACCTTTTAAGAAATTGCCAAACTATGTTCCAACATGGTTGTTTTGTTTTACATTTCTTTTTTTTTTTTTTTTTTTTGAGACCACATGTCACTGTCACCCTAATGGTATGATCTTGGTTTACCACAACCTCTGCCTCCCAGGTTCAAGTGATTCTCCTGCCTCAGCTTCCTGAGTAGTTGGAATTACTGGCACTTGCCATTAATGCCTGGCTAATTTTTGTATTTTTAGTAGAGATGGGGTTTCACCATGTTGGCCAGGCTAGTCTTGAACTCCTGACCTCAGGTGATCTGCCTGCCTCAGCCTCCCAAAGTACTGGGATTACAGACATAAGTCTCCACGTCTGGCCTTGTTTTACATTTCAACCAACAGTGTATGAAAGTTCCAATTCTTCCATGTTCTCATTAACACTTGGTATGGTCAGTTTTGACCATTCTAATAGGGGTGGTAGTATGACCTTGTCGTTTTAATTTGCATTTTTCCAATGACCAGTGATACTGAGCAGTTTTTTTTTTTTTTTCTTTTTGAGACCGAGTCTCACTCTGTCACCCAGGCTGGAGTGCAGTGGCACCATCCCAGCTCACTGTAACCTCCATCTTCCGAGTTCAAGCAATTCTCCTGCCTTAGCCTCCCGAGTAACTGGGATTACAGGTGAGCACTGCCACACCCAGCTGATTTTTATATTTTTTTTAGTAGAGATGGGGTTTTACCATGCTGGCTAGGCTGGTCTCGAACTCCTGACTTCAAGTGATACACCCACCTCAGCCTCCCAGAGTGCTGGGATTATAGGTGTGAGCCACCATGCCTGGCCTCCGAGCATTTTTTAGTGTTGTTACTTGCTATTTATGTATCTTTTCTGGTTAATATCTAAATCATTTGCATGTTTTTAATTGGGTTGTTTTCTTAAAGTTGTTTTGAGAGATCTATATGTGTGTGTGTGTGTATGTGTATATGTGTATGTGTATATGTGTGTGTATGTATATATGTACGTGTATATTATAGTGTGTGTATATATATACTTGATACAAGTTCCTTATCAGATATGTGATTTGAAAATATTTTTTTCCCAGTCTTTGGCTGGTCTTTTTTCTAACAGTGCCCATCCCTTCTAACAGTGTTTTTTGTACAGAAGTTTTAGATTTTGATGAAGTCTAATTTTTCAGTTTGTTCTTTTCTGGGTTGTGCTTTTGATGTAAGAAATCTCTGCCTAACCCAAGGTTGCAAAGATTTTCTCCCAGAGGTTTTAGTTAGATTTTATATTTATAACTGAGATCCAATTTGAATTAAATTTAATATTTATTCAAGGTATCTGTCAAAAAAAAATTTTTTTTTCGGCAAATGGTTATTTAGTGGTTCCAACATTTGTTGAAAAGACAAAATCATGAACATATTTTTCTGCATCCATCATCAAGCATGTTCTCTTGATACTCACTTGGGAGCTCTCAACTGCTTATTTTAAAGTAAAATATAGGCTGGACATGGTGACTCATGCCTGTAATCCTAGCACTTAGGGAGGCCAGGGCAGGTGGATCACTTGAATTCAGGAGTTCAAGACCAGCCTGGGCAATATAACAAAACCCCATCTCTACAAAAATTCATAAATCAGCTGGCTGTGGTGGCTCACGCCTCTGGTCCCAGCTACTTGGGAGGCTGAGGCCTCAGGAGGACTGCTTGAGCCCAGGAGGCAGAGGTTGCAGTGACCTGTGATCACACCATTGCACTCCAGCCTGGGGGACACAGCAAGACTCTGTCTTTAAAAAAAAAAAAGTCAAATATAAATATATGAGTATTTATGTATTGATTTTAAAAGGAAAGAAATAAATGTAAATAGATACTTTTATAGCTTTTTTGACAATTAAACATGATACCAGTTGGAAAACATGATTCAGTTGGAAAACATGAAAAATTAAATGGATACTTACATCTATTTATAATAATAATCATAAGCAATAGAGTAGGAGAAGCAAGCTAATTTGTACCCAGAGTACACTGCATTGATTAAGGTGAAATTGATCACCAGCCACTAGACCAGGACAAAGTGGTTGTTTTTGGAGACATACCAATTAAATTGTCAATTTAATTGCCCCCATCTTTCCCTGTTCTTGCCACAGTTTTGCCAATGTTTTGAGTTTGGAATGGGACAAAGTATTTCTTTTTGGTTATTCCCTACAGGAGATGCTTAGGGAACAGTGAAAAGTGTTCTATCCTTTTTGTACTGCATTTGGCTGTCTTTTCTCTTGTGATACCTAAGAGATTGGGGAGGCACTTCAGGATCGTAAGAACCCAGACATTTCCTTATTGTATTATTTCATCCAATTTAAAAATTCAGTAAAAATGAATTAATCCAATTACTGCATCTGAAACTTTAATAGTTTCTCAGTTACATATGTTTTCTGTTGTAGAGTTAAACAGTCTAAAACCCAATCCCAGGGTAATGCTTGATCCAGTAGGGGAAGATGGATTTATTTTCATTATGATAATACTAGTTCTTTTATTGTCTGCTTTTTATTTTATTTTTACATTTATTTTTATTTTTTTTTTAAGAGATGGGGTCTCACTATGTTGCCCAGGCTGGAGTGCAGTGGCTGTTTACAGATATGATCCCACTATTGATCAGCATGAAGTTTTGAACCTGCTCCATTCTGAACTGGGCTGTTTCATCCCTTCTTAGGCAGCCTGATGGCCTCTCATTCCTAGGAGGTCACCATATTGCTACCGAACGTAGTGTGGACACCCGACCAGCATAGTGCACTACAACCCAGAACTCCTGGGCTCAATCAGTACTGCCACCTCAGCTTCCCAAGTAGGTAGGACCGCAGATGGATGCCAACATGTCTGGCCCACTGGCTTTTTAAAAAATAAATTGTTTGTCATCATTTCCATTATAACAAGACTATTCATAGTTTTATTCATGAAAACAAATTTTCAAGGCAATATTTGTGATGATAAAGCACAATGCTTTATTAGGGAAAAATAAAGCAATTTAGTATAATTAGAGACTTAGTGCATACCAACATTAAACAATGATAAAATGCTATTAAAATGTTTTGAGTGGTTCTTTACTAGTTGTTTGGAAAACTTTTTGAATGTTTAAACTATCAGAATTCTTAATTTATATATAAAAGATTAGACCTAGTATTCATAGTAGGAAATGGTGTATCATTAAAATATAAGAATAGGTTAATTTGTAATAGGTTTGTATTTTCAGCCTTTCAGGTGCCCTTTCAAGCTTGTGGGTTTAAGTTTGATTATATTGGGAAAACCTAGCTAACTAGCACATCAGGGTTAGGGAGAGGCTTGCTGAAGTAACTTCAGGCAATTGATTGAACTGAGAATTTATTATGTAACAAGTCTAGCAGAATTTTATGGGAGCTGGAGAATAGAGAGTTACTCAAGTGAAACAAATTTCATGTTAAAAAATTGGGGGCCAGGCGTGGTGGCTCACGCCTGTAATTCCAGCACTTTGGGAGGTTGAGGTGGATGGATCACTTGAGCCAAGGAGTTCCAGACCAGCCTGCCTAACACAGTGAGAATCCATGTCTACAAAAAATAAAAAAACTATCCAGGCATGGTGGTACATGCCTATAGTCCCACTACTTGGGAGGCTGAGGTGGAAAGATCACTTGAGCCTAGGAGGATGAAGCTGCAGTGAGCCAAGATCGCACCACTGTACTTCAGCCTGGGTGACAGAGTGAGACCCTGTCTCAAAAAAAAAAAAGAAAAAGAAAAATGTTGGCAGTGCTTATGATTCTGTACTGAATGATGTGAACAGATTTCTTAACTTCACACAGAACAGTTTTGGTTGGGGAGGTCAAGAGAGCTCTGTTGGGAGAATTACATGTATTTGTAGGGTATCTTAAAGCCAGTTACTGTGAGTTTTGTTTTGCTTGAGGGATGATTCTTTGTAACTCCTGGGTTCTGAAAAGGAGTTACGTGATAAATTGTGATAAATACATTTTACTGTGATGCTGGAACAATCTGTGGGTGATGGTTAAGAACTCAGGTAGGACTAAATTTGAAAACATAAAATAAATGTTTTGATACTAAGAAATAAGAAGAAACTTCTTTTTTTTTTTTTCCTTTGAACATGGGATAAGAAATCCTAAAATAACAAAAAAGTGGCACATGTGTCCTGGTGCAGTGGCTTACACCTGTAATCCCAGCACTTTGGGAGGCCTAGGCAGGTGGATCACGAGGTCAGGGGTTCGAGACTGGCCTGGCCAATGTGGTGAAACCCCATCTCTACTAGAAATACAAAAATTAGCTGGGTGTGGTGGTGTGCGCCTGTAGTCCCAGCTACTCAGGAGGCTGAAGCAGGAGAATGGCTTGAACCCGGGAGGCAGAGATTGCTGTGAGCCGAGGTGGCGCCACTGCACTCCAGCCTGAGCAACAGAGCAAGACTCCGTCTCAGAAAAAAAAAAAAAATGACACGTGCCTAGTAGATAAGGTTTGGTAGTTGGACAATTTGGGAAGGTTTAAAGAGGTTCCTTATAGTTTTGGCTTTAGATGCTGGTTTTGGTCTCTGTAATATGGAAGGGACATTTAACTAAAAACTTCAGGCCAGGCACCATGGCTCATGCCTGTAATCCCAGCACTTTGGGAGGCTGAAGGGGGCAGATCACTTGAGGTCAGGAGTTCAAGAGTAGCCTGGCCAACATGGCAAAACCCTGTCTCTACTAAAAATACAAAAATTAGCTGGGCGTGGTGGTTGCACGGTTGTAATCCCAGCTACTCTCGAGGTTGAGGCGGGAGAATCACTTGAACCCAGGTGGTGGAGGTTGCAGTGAGCCAAGATTGTGCCACCACACTCCAGCCTGGGCGACAGAGGGAGACTCCGTCTCAAAATAATAAGTAAATAAAATATAAAATAAAAAGTGGGAACCTGCAGATACTATATGTGGCTATAAGGTATTTTGTTACATTATGTAACTATCCATGTACATTGTGAAAGCTTGGGAAGTTACTTTAGGCCTTTCTGTTAACTAAATTACAGAAGAAAAAAAGTATCTGTTTATGTAGTTAAGACGTTGTTGTGTTCTCATTCATCAGGTAATTATTGAACATCTACCTACTTTCAGCATCTGCATGTGTGTGTGAATATTAAATATCACACCAAGACATTGTTCAGAGGAGACAGAATAGTGAGGTGAGATAAATGAGAATGTCTCTGTGGAAGATTAGACTGGAGCATGAACTTGAACTATGAGTAAGATTTGGATGGGATGGAAGTGGGTGGGTGGGAATCACATTTGGAGATGATTAAATTCATAAAACTGGTAATATACAGTGCATCTTCAAGTGACAGTGAGGAGGAGACTTTTAAGGGTGGCATGATAGGTTCCTGTTTGGGTGGAGTGAAAGGTAAGGCTTTAAAGTAAATTGGGACTGTTGTATGGATGGTCATGCTATGTGGGGTTTAAATTTTTTCTTGTAAGCAAGTATTTGAGCAAGATCTTAATATGGTGTTTTACAGCTGGGCATGGTGGCGTGTGCCTGTAGTCCTAACTACTCGGGAAGCTGAGGTGGGAGGATTGCTTGAGCCTAGGAGTTTGAGACTGGCGTGGGCCAACATAGTGAGATCTCATCTCTAAAACCAAACCAAAACAAAACAAAATGGTGTTTTGGGAAAATAATTGTCTGGAATGGCTTGGAGAATCTTATTAGGACTAGGGGCAGAGAAACCAATTACGAAGATTTCATAATGATTGAAAAATGAATGAAAGGGTAGCATATTGAATATCTGCTATGTGCAATGCAGTGTGCTAGGTTTTCATATGTATTATATATTATCTTTCACAGCAACCTTAAGAGGTTGGTGTTAATAAGCCTCTGGTTTTCAAGACACTGAATTTCAGTGAAGTTAATTTTTTTGCTCAAAGAGTCTGCTAACTTTTAGTGGGTATGCATAGATCTACTTCTTTCAAACAGGTACATGTTATATGGCAATACTGTACTTTAATTCCCTATTAATGGAAATCTGGGTTTCCATTTTTTAATTGTTTTACTAGTAATGCTACGATAAATATTCTTACACATATCTTTGTACATAGTTTCTAGTACTGTATTTCTGTGGAAGAAACTCCTAGAAGTGGAACTAAGTTCCTGGATTAAAATGGCCTTTAAAACAAATGATATAGGAGGGAGTATCCTGAATGGGTAATGGATCATGATTGTCGTGACAATTTTTAGAATCTTAGTTAAAGGTACAGTGTACTTGGTACTACATGAAAAAATAATAGAGCATATCCCTGCCAAGTATAACATAAAGCCATGAAATATTAGAATGAAAGGCCCTAAAATAATTAATTCCTTAATTTTACTGTTAAGGCTCTTGAAATCTAGAAAGTTTTTAGTGTTCCTGAAATAGACCAGGGATTAGGATCTAGATACTCAGATTTTTCGTTTACTATTCTAAGTGTAGTGTTTTCCTTTCCTAAAGTAAATTTAAGGAGAAAACAACATTTACATTTCTTTTCTTTTTTTTATTTGAGACGGAGTCTCACTTTGTCACCCAGGCTGGAGTGCAGTGGCGCAATCTCAGCTCACTGCAACTTCCGCCTCCCGGGTTCAAGTGATTCTTGTGCCTCAGCCTCCTGAGTAGCTGGGACTACAGGCACGTGCCACCATGCCCAGCTAATTTTTTTTTTTTTTTTTTTGAGAGGAAGTCTTGGTCTGTTGCCCAGGCTGGAGTGCAATGGCGTGATCTCAGCTCACTGCAACCTCTGCCTCCCAAGTTCAAGCAATTTTCTGCCTCAGCCACCTGAGTAGCTGGGATTACAGGTACCTGCCACCACGCCCAGCTAATTTTTATCTTTTTAGTAGAGATGGGGTTTCACCATCTTGGCCAGGCTGGTTTGAACTCCTGACCTCATGATCCACCCACCTCGGCCTCCCAAAGTGCTGGGATTACAGGTGTAAGCCACCACACCTGACCCTATTTTGTATTTTCAGTAGAGACGAGGTTTCACCATGTTGGCCAGGCGGGTCTTGAACTCCTGGTCTTGAGTAATCCACTTGCCTTGGCCTCCCAAATTGCTGGGATTACAGGCATGAGCCACTGCGCTCAGCCCCACATTTCTTTCCACTGTGTTTGTGTGTGTGTGTGCATGTGCGCACGCCTCACATGCTTGTAAGTGCTGTTTTCTGCCATTTTTACTTAATATTACCTCATAATGGGTTATGAAATTTTGATGGATTCCAAAAGTATTAAATGTTTAGTTACCCTTTCTTTTCCTCCGCTCCTTTCCTATTAACCAAGTAAAGTGATAAACAGGTACATTCTTATGTTTAGATGAGTTAAGATGGGAAAAGAAGATGAGATTTTTATCTTTATTTAAAAGGAAAACGCGATGAGTTACAAAAAAAAAAAAAGATTTCAGAAACAGTGATCTGGAGGATATAGTCCACCCACTTTTTTTGCTATTTGTTTTAAATTGGTAATCTAGAATTATATTTTGTTGGTAAGGTATGGTTTAATTACCCATTCCTTATTGGGCATATTGGCTTTTTTTTTCCAAATCTCAAAACATTTTAAATTTACAATTACTTGTTGCTAGTATTATAGAGGTACAATTGATTTTGGATTTGGCTTTGTATCCTGAAGGATGAAGGAAAGGGTATAATATATACCGAATATCTTGTTAAACTCCCTAATTAGCTCTAGTAGCTTTAGGATTTTCTCTACAGATGATCGTGTCTATGAAAAAAACTTTTTACTTCTCTCTTTTCAATTTTTATGCCTTTGATTTCTTTTCTTTTCTTTTCTTTCTTTTTTTTTTTTGCCTTATGGTGTTGTCTAGGCCTTCAAACCCATTTTGAATAGAAGTGGTAAGAGTGCAATTGAAGTAAAAATAAATGCATAACAATGGTTTTCTTTTCCTCTGCTTTCTGAGTTTGTATAAATTGATGAATTTTCTTTTACCAATATGAAATGTCCTTTATCTCCAGTAATAATACTGTCTCAAAGTCTGCTTCATCTAAAATTTACAGCTTCTCCAGCTTTCTTATAGTGTTTTTACATACTATATTTTTTCTTTTAACATAAATTTCCTTTATAACATACTTTCACCTTTACTTTTAATGTAAATCTTTGTCTCTTAAATAGCATGTAGTTTGGTGCTGCCTTTTTTTTAAAATTTATTCTTACAGTCTCTGCTTTTTAAGTAAGGTGTTTAGTCCATTAATATTTACAGTTATTTATATGGTTAGGTTTATATTTTTATCTTGCTGTTATTTTTTTTTCTTCCCTTTTTTGGCATTCTTTTGGATTGAGTGTTTTTTAGCCCATTAATCTTTGCTTCTTTAGCTGTATACCTTTGCATTCATTTTTTAGTGGTTCCTCTAGGGATTACAATATACACTGCTAACTTTTCATGGTGTTCCAAGAATTAATATTACAGAAATAAACTTTTATATTTGACAACTGTGAAACCAGACTTGGTAATTTTTATAGGGTCTCGTCTCCTACAAGCAAGTTTTCCTTGTTTGTCACCCCACTTAGTGAAGTTCTGAATATAATGACAAAAACTCTAGGGCAAAAATCTTGGTGACTTATTTTGAATTAAAGCTATTTCTCTTCATTCTCATCATATTTGTACCAAAATTCAACATTGCAGCCCTTGATAGCATGCAAGGGAGTTAGATAACAGGAAGCCAAAAGCTCTATTTAGATACTCTGCATATTTTCTTCAAAGTCTAGAATTTGCACATCCTTCAGAGTTGAATAACAAGAAGCAAAAAGGATCATTTACTCACTTTTATTTTGATTTAATCTGGTCCAGAGAAGGATTTCATGATCAGGTCCAGGTTGTCCTGAGAATTTTCTCAATGGACTACATAAGTCTCCTCAGTGAAGTTCTTTGGCTAGCCTTAGCCTGCTTTTCTTACAAATTAGAAATCACATGTACCTAAAGTATTTTTTTCTAGTTCTATATTTGTACTGTCAGTACTTTTTGAAATTTTTTTCTTAAAATACCTTACCAAAGTTCTGAAAGTAGTTTCTAGCCTTAGCATCATAAATTGTCAGATGCATAAGAAAACTTGATAGTCTTTTCAGTATTCAGATAGAGGGTCAACTGAATATTGGTTTCCAGTTATAACAACATAAACATCTGTTAAAACCTGTAACACCTATGAACAGTGATATGCTACATTATGGATCTCAGTGATACTCATTACTGGTTGTATAATCTTGACCAAGGCCTTTAATTACAGAGGAGAATTCAGGTAAAATGGAGATAATACCTGCAGTGCAAGTTTTTTTAATTAGGGGTAATGTACACAAATGCATAGTAGTACCTTGTACACAGTGGGTACTCAATAAATGGTTATTATATCTATGTAAAATCATAGAATGTCAGCACTAGAAAGGATGTTAGAAATTACCCAGATAGGGCTGGGTGCAGTGGCTCACGCCTGTAATCCCAGCACTTTAGGAGGCCAAGGCGGGCAGATCACTTGAGGTCAGGAGCTCGAGACCAGCCTGGCCAACATGGTAAAACCCCGTCTCTACTAAAAATACAAAAATTCACTGGGCGTGGTGGCACGCACCTGTAATTTCAGCTACTCAGGAAGATGCGGCAGGAGTATCACTTGAACCTGAGAGGTGGAGGTTGCAGCGAGCTAAGATTGTACCACAGCACTCCAGCCTGGGCAACAAAGCTAGACTCTGTCTCAAAAGGAAAATAAATTACCCAGATAATGAAACCAGTTCAGAATGGTTAAGTGACTGTTACTGCCCTCCCTCCCCTGCCACATAAGGGTGTAAGCTCTTTGAGAATAGGGATGTTTTATCTTTTATTTTGTGCTTTATAGAGCACAGTGATGGACTTTAGATACTTGCTTCATTAAGTACATTTCAGACATACTACAATGTCAGATAAATTGTTTTTATTTGATTTAAAATTATTGATAAACCTTTGAGAGTCACATAGCTCTAAGAATATACATTAGTGAAAATGTAATTTCAGGCTTGTCTAGTTATTAATAGAAATGAAGCAAGGAGTTTTAGAAATATGGATTTCTAAATTTGTATATTCAGTACTAGGAATGCTTTCAAGCAGGCATATTTAAGTTGTTTCTGTGTAGTTTTTTAGCTATGTCATCATAGTCAAATGCTACTGCATGGTGAATTCCTTCCTTTTGCCATAACTGTTTTCTTTAGTCCTCATCTGTTTGCTGCTATGCACACTTACAAACATCTCAACCAGTGGACTTACTTTTAATTTTTAAATTTCCCTTTTGAGCATTTTTACCCATTAGAAGGATTGGTACTTCATGAGTTTTATTCTTTTGTAGAGGTCTTCTAAAGAACAGAGAGGGAAAAAAAAAAAAAGAATAGAGATAAAATTTACTTACATGTTTTTTAATAGAATAAAACTCATTTTATCTTGTAATTACCATATGGACCACTTTGTAAATCTAGGAAGCATTTGGGGATATTACTGGTCTTGTTTTACCTATATATTGAAGCATTTTGTTATTTCATCCAGGAAATTATTGTATCAGTACTCATCAAAACTGTACTTACAAAAAGGAGGCTAAAATAAAAAAAGAAAAATGTTGGAATTGGCTAGAGTAGAAGTGGACAAACTTTTTTGTGAAGGGTCAGTTAGAAAATATTGTAGGCATTGTGGGCTACATATGATCTCTGTGGCATATTATTATTCTTAAACAACCTTTAAATATTCAAAAACCATTCTTAGCTCCCATATCATACGAAATAGGTTGTGGGACCGATTTGGCCTGTGGACCTTGGTTTGTCATTGCATTAACGTACAATTTTCATATTGCATTGCCCAAAAGATTATGCCATCTTTTAAGTCATATAAAAGGAGACTGGAGACACCATCTTTATGGTCTCTTTTTAGCTTTTATTGAACAGAATGTAAATTCATACTTTTAAATATTTTGGTCATAATGGCAAAGAGAAGAAAATTGACAGAGGAAGAAGTTTCACAATTATTAGACAAATCAGAAAATGAATACAAAACGGTAAATTCTATACTGATGACGATGGTAAAGTGGATCATATAAGCAAAAATACGTACTATGAATCTTCAAATAAGATCTCATCTTCTGAGTTTTCTCAACTAAAACTTTGATGATTGAACAGTATATTTTTAAGGATCAAGAGAAAATATGAGGCCAGGTGTGGTGGCTCATGCCTGTAATTCCTGCACTTTGGGAGGCCGAGATGGGTGGATCACTTGAGGTCAGGAGTTCCAGATTGGCCTGGCCAACATGGTGAAACCCTGTCTCCACCAAAAATTTGAAAATTAGCTGGGTGTAGTAGCATAGGCCTGTAATCCCAGCTACTCGGGAGGCTGAGGCATGAGAATTGCTTGAACCTGGGAGGTGGAGGTTGCGGTGAGCCGAGATCGTCCCACTGCACTCCAGCCTGGGCGACAGAGCGAGACTCTGTCTCAAAAAAAAAAAGGAAAAAAGAAAAAAAAAAGAAAAGAAAATATGGTATTCTACTCAGTCATTTAAGAGGAAGGAATTTCTCACACAATATTTTGTCATAGACAAGTAGTAAAGGATGTGTTCTGCTATTCTTTTATCTCTTATATTTGTGCTCCAAAATAGACTGGATATGGTTTTATAAGTAGACAAATGCTGAAAGCAGGGGTGTGTACAAAAGTGACTGGAAGGAAATAGGTGTCAAAATGAAAAATCACTGGCTTGATTATTCTAAATAATGGTTATAAATCTAAAAATATTTTGCAAAATATAGATCAGAGGATAGCAATCCTTACTTCAACAAATTGTGAACCATTAAAAGTTTCAAAACTTCAAGCTTTCAGGTATTATATTTTGCCAATGTAGATGCCAAAAAAAGAACAAGGTATAACCATAAGCTATAACTTATTAGATACCTGACTTATAACATTTATGAAATGGATATGTTCCATAAGATGGATGTGTTCCATGTTTATCCATGATGGTTGATGGGCAGTTGTATTCACAGGACATAGCCCATTTTGGCTCTATCTTAAAAACAAGGAAAATGTGAAATGACTATCTGGATTTGCTGTATTTAAATACTTAGAAAAAAATCAAATAATGTTTTCCACTATATCCTGATTCTTCTCAACATTCTCTGTAAAATATGTGTGTGTGTGTGTAAAGTTTCCGTTAGATGCAAATAACAAATGATGATGACTGCTTTTCCTTATATACTGAGAGTAAAGAACTAGCTCCCTGTAGGATTTTTTTCCTCTGAGTTGTGTTTTGTCTTAGGCTCTTGATTTACATGGAGGAGGGATACTTTGAGAAAGAGTCTTAAAAAAATTAGCTGCTGCATTTACTGTTACAGTGTTTTAAAGAACTTGATCTAATTTACATTTGTTTTTTATATTAAGACTAGGTCATATATTTTGCTTGCTCTTCTGTTTTTGTATTATGATTTATAATTTATTATTTTTGCATTTTTGTGATAATGATATGCTTTGATAATGATATGCTTTCTGGATTTTAGCATAATTCTAGATTTTAAATAAATCAAATGGTAGAGTAAGGAGCTCCAGAAAATCCAGTCTTCCATAAAAGCAACAACAACACTGTCAGAAGATCACAGCTCACTGTAGCCTCAATCTCCTAGGCCTAAGCGATCCTCCCACCTCAGCCTCCCTAGTAGCTAGGACCACAAGCATGCAGCACCTCGCCTGGCTACTTTTTAAAATTTTTGTAGAGATGGGGTCTCCCCATGTTGCCCAGGCTATTCTCAAACTTCTGGGCTCAAGCGATCCTCCTGCCTCAGCCTCTGAAAGTATTGGGATTACAGGATATGAGCAACTGTGTCTGACCCAGAGTCAACTTTTTTGGAACTCTGGTAACTCATCAAAAGTTTGTAGCAATCAGGGGAACGCTTAAGAAAACACACTGAATCTCAGTAAGAACAGTGAGCTTTGTGGCATTTGCCTACCCTGGTCCCATCTGCTTCTCAGCTCAGTGGTAGCCTTGAAAATAACAGTCTCCATTCCTGGTACTGATACAGGGAGCGGGATAGACCTAATTCAGAAAGAATTGTAATTAACTTGTTCTTCTATCTGGTGGCTTGCTAGAAGGCTGTTTTTAAAAAAAGAGGTCTGCCTTTATGTCACCTAACTTGGAACTCTTTTGATGGAAAAGTAACTACCTTGGGGGTGTTTGTTAAAAGTATTTACAGACATATGTTTAGTTACTGTTGCCTGAGGCAAAGGAAAACAGTTGGAGCAAACCAAAACTAATCAGAAAGGTTGGGAATGAGATGCTTTGGGGAATAAGGGCTTTGAAATTCTCTGACATATTCTTGGGAATCTTGAAGGGTACATGCATGCCCAGAGCTTTGTACATGCTCAGAAAGACCCGAGAAGACCCAGAGCTCTCTCTCTGGCTCACTTTAAGTCTCTGCACAAGCAGGAAGTGAAGACTAAGGTGGAGTTATAAACTGCCTGGCTGAATATTGAAGGCATGTCCCAACACGCAGAGCCCATGTGCAAAGACGGGCAGAATTTTTTGGTTGCGGAGGTTTAAGGAAATTTCTTTCTAATCACCAGCAGACTACTAACTAATGGAACAGAGAGTTCACTGGCCACACATGACAAAGAAACAGACTTTACAAAATTAGTTCAGATAAGTCATTAAATAAGGAAACAACTACAACAAACAGCAACAACAAATCCCTAGAAGGGGGAAACATCTGATTTATAGAGTTGTCACACTGTAATATTCGAAATGGCCAGTTTTCTACAAAAAATAATGAAACATATAAATAAACAAAGTAAGGCTCTTATACAGAAGAAACGAACAAAAACTGCCCCCAAGGAAGCACAAAGACTTTAAGTAAGCTGTCATTATTAATGCTCAAATTGCTAAAGGAAACCAGGAGAATGATACACCATCAAATAGAGAATATCAATATAGAAATTATAAAAAGGAACTAAACAGAGTTTATAGCTGAAAAGTACAGTAACTGAAAGGTTCACTAAAGGTTTAGATAGCAGAATTGAGTAGACAGAAGAATCAGTGATTCTGAAGGTAAATTAATTGAAATATCCAATTTGAAGAGCAGACCCTTAGAGACCTGTGAGACACTGTCAAGTGCACCAACATGCACACCAACACAGTGTAATGAGAGTAACATAAGGAAAGGCGAGAGAGCTGGAAAGAGCATTTGCTATGGTGTGAATGTTTGTGTCTTTTTATATGATGTCTTTTAAATTTATATGATGAAATCCTAACCCCCAAGGTATTGGGAGATAGGGACCTGGGTGGTGACTGGGTCATGGGAGTAGAGCTCTCATGAATGGGATTAGCACTCTTAGAGTAGTAAGATCACTTGCCCTTCTACCATGTGAGAACACAGTGAGAAGGCACTCTCTGAATCAGAAAATGGGCCTTCACCAGATAGCAAGTCTGTTGGTTCCTTGATCTTGGACTTCCCAACCTCCAGAACTGTGAGAAATAAATTTCTGTTGTTTATAAGCTACCCAGTTTATGGTGTTTTGTTATCACAGCCTGAAGAGACTAAAACTATTTAAATAAATAATGCTCAGAAACTTCTCACATTTGAGGAAAAACATTAACCACATTTAAGAAGCTCAAGAAACTCCAAGTAGGATAAACTATACCAAGACACATGATAATCAAATTGTCAAAAGGCAAAGAGAGAATGTTGAAAGCATCAAGAGAAGTAACTCATCACATACAAGGATCCTTGATAAGATTAATAGCTGATTTCTCATCAGAGACTCCATAGTCTTCTAGAGGGTAGTAGATTGGCATATTCAGAGTTCTGAAAGGAAAAAAAAAAGCCATCAACCAGGAATTTTATATTCAGCAAAACTGTCTTTAGAGATGAATGAGAAATACTTTCCCAGATAAACAAAAACTAAGTTATTGCTGGCAGACCTGCTCTATAAGAAATGCTAAAGGGAGGCTTCTCTATCTAATTATTTATTTTTTCCTACACTCTGTTACTGTCTGTGTCTAGCTGCAGTAGTTTTAATACATTTTAGAATGACAGCTATTTTTCTGGTGGGAAACTTTTAGTTCTTTTATTCTTTGTTAATATGCTAAAAACTAGCCTTTTCCATTTATCTAAAAAGAGACAAACTTGGACATAAGAAAACTTTTTCATGTATATAAATCAGAGGTTCTTTACAGATTTACAAAGGAAATTGTGTGACTACAAGTTAAATTTGAAATGTGTGGTATATGTTAATTTCTTGCAGGAGAAGGAAGCCAACATCCTTTTGGAGCCATGAATATTGTCCGAACTCCATCTGTTGCTCAGATTGGAATTTCAGTGGAATTATTGGACAGTATGGCTCAGCAGACTCCCGTAGGTAATGCTGCTGTATCCTCAGTTGACTCATTCACTCAGGTAATGCAACACGCATTTCATTCTTTATCTCCCCCCTCCACCGCTTTATTAAGGTATAATATACAAGTTAAAATCATATATAACGTATGGTATACAATACGTTTTTGATACATGTTTACATTTTGTTTTGTTTTTGAGAGATGGAGTCTTGCTCTGTTGCCCAGGCTGGAGTGCAGTGGTGCCATCTCGGCTGACTGCCATCTCCGCCTCCTGGGTTCAAGCGATTCTCCCGCCTCAGTCTCCTGAGTAGCGGGGACTACAGGCACATGCCACCACACCTGGCTAAGTTTTGTATTTTTTTTTTTAGTAGAGACAGGGTATTGCCATGTTGGCCAGGCTGGTCTTGAACTCCAGACCTCAGGTGATCTGCCTGCCTTGGCCTCCCAAAGTGCTGGGAATACAGGTGTGAGCCACTCCACCTGGCCTGTATTTTGAAATAAAATCAAGCTACTTAACATGTCTGTCACCTCACACAGTCATTTTTTTGTAGAGAACACTTAAGATCTAATCTCTTAGCAAATTAAAAGTATACAATACATTATTAGTAACTGTACTCTCCATGCTGTACAATAAACTTTCAGAATTTATTCAT
This sequence comes from Macaca mulatta, assembly GCF_049350105.2. NCBI lineage: Eukaryota > Metazoa > Chordata > Mammalia > Primates > Cercopithecidae > Macaca > Macaca mulatta. The sequence goes on from NC_133419.1 coordinate 86,935,085, forward strand.
CCTGTTGAACTGAAACTTTGTGCCCTTTGACCAACATGTCCTCATTTTCCTTTCCCCTCCACTTTCAACCCCTGGCAACCACCATTCTACTCTCTACTTCTGTAAGTTCAACTTTTAGATTCCACATATAAGTGAGATCAATCATGCTATTTGTCTTTCTGTTCCTGACTTACTAGCCTATTGTCGAGAGGAAAAACTGATGATGTAGGAGAGCAGGGAGAACTACTAAAGCAGTGTCTTTGAGTAGAAAATAGCAGCATATATGGAGGTGTTCACTTTAGACAGTATAACGGATATATGGGTACAGATTCAGATATGGTAGATGTGGTGATGAGAACTTGTGCAGGCTGTCTCCTGATTTCTTCTTCTTTCTTAGTGAAGTAGAAAGGAAGATCATCAGCTAAGATTGAGATAGTAGAAATTGAAATTAAAAAAGACTGTTAAATAAGTCTTCTAGCAGAGGAGGAGTGAATGGATTAGGGAAACCATATGTGTTTGCCTGGCAGTACCAGAGGAGCACTTTTGAAGGTTGTGGTCGTGAATTTAAAGGTAGATTTGTCACATCTTTGAAAATGGACTAAATTGAGAATGACAGACTCTGGGTCTCAAAAATGTTTTTTTCCCCATAATTTTACAAATAAATTGCTGTGCTGAAAAGAAAATATAAAATAATCATAGTATCCTGTGTAGACAATATTTAAAAAGTGTCTGGAAAATACACATTAAAATGTTATCCCTGGAGAAGGGTAAGAAGACTTTTTTATTGTACATGTTTATAAATTATTTGAGTTTTTTAAATAAAACTATAGTTTTAATTAAATGTATTATGAAGTATTTTAAATACAGAGAAAACAGAGTAACGTATGTATTCCACAAATAGTTATTATGTAACTACTCTGTGCCAGGCATGCCTTTTTTTTTTTTTCTGAGACAGAGTCTCACTCTGTCACCCACCCAGGCTGGAGTGCAGTGGTGCGATCTTGGCTCATTGCAAGCTCCGCCTCCCGGGTTCACGCCATTCTTCTGCCTCAGCCTCCCGAGATAGCTGGGACTACAGGTGCCGGCCACCATGCCTGGCTAATTTTTTTTGTATTTTTTAGTAGAGATGGGGTTTCACTGTGTTAGCCAGGATGGTCTCGATCTCCTGACCTTGTGAGCCACCCGCCTTGGCCTCCCAAAGTGCTGGGATTACAGACGTGAGCCACCGCGCCCGGTCTGTACCAGGCATTTCTAAGCACGCATAGATACAGATAGGTCCACAAAATAGAGTAATACCTGTCTTTATAGAGTAATACCTGTCTTTACAGAGCTCTCTTTATAATGGGGTATACATTAAGACTTCCATTGTCTTCCCCCTGGATTTAACTGTTATATTTTTGTCTTATTTGCCACTAATTTTTAAAAAAGAAATTAAGACGTTATAGGTATAGCCCACTGCTGCCTGCTTCTCTTCCTTTTACCTTCTAACATTTTATATCTTTCCTATTCATATTTTAGTACTTAAAACATTCCTGTGTATCCACAAACTATATATAGTACTATCTGTATGTGTTTAAACATGTTTCTAATTTAATTACTTAGTTACCCCAAATTTTTAGGAGTATTGCATGTATTTGGTTTAAATAGTCAAATAGTTTTTGTTTTTGTTTTAATTTAAGTTTTAGGGTACATGTGCACAACGTGCAGGTTTGTTACATAGGTATACATGTCCCATGTTGGTTTGCTGCACCCGTTAACTCGTCATTTACATTAGGCATTTCTCCTAATGCTATATCCCTCCCCTTGCCCCCTACCCCACGACAAGCCCCCCACCGCATGTGTGATGTTCTCCGCCCTGTTTCCAAGTGTTCTCATTGTTCAATTCCCACCTATGAGTGAGAACATGTGGAGTTTGGTTTTCTGTCCTTTTGATAGTTTGCTCAGAATGATGGTTTCCAGCTTCATCCAAGTCCCTGCAAAGGACATGAACTCATCCTTTTTCATGGCTGCGTAGTATTCCATGGTGTGTATGTGCCACATTTTCTTAATCCAGTCTATCATTGATGGACATTTGGGTTTGTTCCAAGTCTTTGCTATTATGAATAGTGCCACATTAAACATACGTGTGCACATGTCTTTATAGTAGCACGATTTATAATCCTTTGGGTATATACCCAGTAATGGGATGGCTGGGTCAAATGGTATTTCTAGTTCTAGATCCTTGAGGAATCGCCACACTGTCCTCCACAATGGTTGAACTAGTTTATACGCCCACCAACAGTGTAAAAACATTCCTATTTCTCCACATCCTCTCTAGCACCTGTTGTTTCCTGACTTTTTAATGATCACCATTCTGACTGGTGTGAGATGGTATCTCATTGTGGTTTTGATTTGCATTTCTCTGATGACCAGTGATGATGAACATTTTTCCCTGCATCTGTTGGCTGCATAAATGTCTTCTTTTGAGAATTGTCTGTTCATAGCCTTTTTGATGGGGTTGTTTGATTTTTTTCTTGTAAATTTGCTTAAGTTCTATGTAGATTCTGGATATTAGTCAAATGGTTTTTTCGAGACGGAGTTTCACTCTGTTGCCTAGGCTGTAGTGCAATGGTGCGATCTCGGCTCCTGCAACCTCCGTCTTCCGGGTTCAAGTGATTCTCCTGTCTCAGCCTCCCAAATAGCTGGGATTACAGGCGTGTGCCACCAGGCCTGGCTAATTTTTGTATTTTTAGTAGAGATGGGGTTTCACCATGTTGGTCAGGCTGGTCTCAACTCCTGACCTCTTGATCCACCCACCTTGGCCTCCCAAAGTGTTGGGATTGCAGGCGTGAGCCACTGCACCCGGCCTCAAATAGTTTTATATGTGAAATAGCTGTCCTCTGTTATGACTCTTACATTCTGCTTCTATTCTGCTTCTTTAGAAGCTATGATCTTCAACTCCCCTCCCTTTTTTAACCTATTTTTCCTAGTGTCTATTATTTCCATGTATCAGAAAAAACCTTGCTTAATCTATTAGTTTTTCTGTTCTAGATGTTTTCTATTTATTTACTAATATAAGACATGATGAAACTCTCACTTCCCCGCTTCCCAACATGTACACACTTCTTTTCTCCCCACCTTGTCAGTATACATTTTTGTTAAATCAGTATTAAAAGTTTACAATATTATGAGAAATTAAATATTTTTCAGAACTGAGCTATGTGTAGTACAATGATTAAATTTCTTGTATAACTTTTAATTTTTCCTCATTTTTCATTTTCCTCTTTTTTTTCCTTTGCATAGATTTCTATGTTTCCACTTCTAATTTATGCTCAAACTCTACTAAGTGTAAATTCACATTCAGTTTATTATTTAAACATAGCAGTTTCAGATTGGTCTTGGAAACATTCCACTTGGAATTCTTTTTTTTTTTTTTTTTTTTGAGACAAGGTCTCGCTCTGTCGACTAGGCTGGAATGCAGTGGTGTGATCACAGCTCACTCACTGCAGCCTCAAACTCCTGGGTTCAAGCAATCTTCCCACGAGTAGCTGGGACTACAGGCAGGAATCACCAAACCCACAGTTAATTTTTTGTAGAGATGGGGCCTCATTATGTTGCCCAGGCTGTCCTTTCTTTTTTGTTCTACTGTTGACTGACTATTCTCTGGACCTGTCGAATAGCCTTAGACAAGGTATTATTTCCTTTCAGCATTACTACAGAAATTCTTTTTGTTTCTCTTTTGTGTTGAATCCTTTGTTTTCTGGTTCCTCTGTTTTTCCTTCTTGTTGATTTGTTCTTTTGTTTGTTTTAAAAATGAATATAAATAGTATTATTGTGTACAACTTGCTGTTGTTCACTCAACATTATTTTAAAGATTTATCTATGTTGATATATGGAACAGACTTTGTTTTGATTGCTTCATAGTGTGCCATTGTATAAATGAGCCACCGTTTTTTTCATTTCCTTTTCCATATGTTCTCACTAACATTTATCAGACCTTTAAAATTTTGCCAAACTGATGAGTGAAAATTAGAATATCATATTTAGTTTGTATTTCTTGATTACTGGTGATATTGAGCATCTTTGCACACTTTTGGACTGTGTTTGTGTTTCCTTTTATAAGAATTGACTTTATATATTTTGTCCAATTTTCTGTTGTATTGCTTTTGGCACTTTTTAAATTTAGTCTTTTGGGAAAAGAACCTAAGATGCCTTTATGTGTTCTGGATAATAATCCTTTATAAATACATTGCATTTTTCTCCTTCTAGCATGGTGCTTGTCTTTTAATATTGCTTATAGTGACTTTTACATACAGATATACTATATTTGTATATAGATAAATGTATTGTTTCTTTTATGATTTGTGGATTTGTGAGTTTTTTAATGTTTGAGAAATCCTTTTCTACCCTGATATGTAAAGCTATAAAGATGTTCTCTTCTCTCTCTCCGCCCCCTTTGTGTGTGTCTGTGTGTGTGTGTGTGTGTGTGTGTGTGTGTGTGTGTGTGTGTGGAGATGGGGTCTTGCTATGTTGCCCAGGCTGGTCTTGAACTCCTGGCCTCAAGCAGAGCCTAAGATGTTCTCTTACAGTTCTTAAAGCCTTAAGGTTTACTTTTCGAATATGTTTGTGTGCAGTATGGTAAGGGAATTAAATTTATTTTTCCCCTTATGGAAAGCTAGTCCTAGCCCCATTAATTGAGTAATTAGTCCCATTTTTTTTTTTTTTTTTTTACCATGAGTAATAGCATCTTTGTCATATATGCTTAGGTTTATTTCTGGGCTCTGTCTTTTATTCCAATTAGTTTATTTGCCTGTCTCTTTGCCAGTAGGGCAAGTTCCTCCTCATGGTCATCAAAATATGTATAGGTATTCTTCATAATAATTGTGTAGGTATTCTTCATAATAATTATATCAGCTTGTTGAGTTTCATGAAATAGTATTAGCTTGTCAAGTTTCATGACGAACCTTGTTGGAATTTTGTTGGTAATAACATTGGATATATAGGTTTAATTTTGGGAGATTTGGCCAGCCACTTTTACCACATTGTCTTCCCATTTGTGACATATTGTATCTTTCCATTGAACATGGTATATCTTTCCATTGAATATGGTATATATAGGTCCTTTTGTTTTCTTTTCCGTCAGTAGTCTTTGTATTTTCCATAAAAATCTTATTAGTTTGTCTTAGCATTTTTTCTAGGTATTGGAGAAAATGCTTTGTTTATATTCTGAATGGAATCTTTTTAAAGTTAACTTAAAAATTATTGTCACTGGTGTGGAGGACTGCTGTTGATTTGTTTTTTTTTTCCTAACATTGATCTTTTAGTTGTGACTTGAGTCTGGGTACAGTGGCACATGCCTGTAACTCCAGCTCTTTGGTAGGCTGAGTTGAGAGGATTGCTTGAGCCTAGAATTTTGAGACCAGCCTGGGTAACATAGTGAGACCCTGTCTTTATAAAAAGATAAAAAATTACCCAGGCATGGTGGTGCATGCTTATAGTCTCAGCTACTTGGGAGGCTGAGGCAGAAGGATCACTTGAACCTGGGAGGTCAAGGCTGCAGTGAGCCATGATTGTGCCACTGCATTCCAGCCTGGGTGACAGAGTGGGATCTTCTCTCAAAAACAAACAAACTGATAGTGACTTTACTGAACTTTTGATATTAATCAAGTGCCTTCACAGTAGAGTCTCTTGGATTATACTGCCTTCATATTATTAAGCAACCAAATAAAAAAACCTAATAAGACCACTTCTCTGGTGTAGAGAAGAGATAGCATGGCTGATTTCGTATTTTTGAGAAAGTGATGCTGGAAAGATTATTTTTGAGTGAGTAAAAGGCAGTATTACCTTCAGAAGTTCAGTTACTTTTAGGGTTAGTACTTAAGCCCATTTGATTCTCAGGAAATATGAATCCATTTACTTCTAGCTTCTACCAAGGAGACTTGGAGTATGTTAGTGAATTTGATCATTTTAGAGTCAAGGAAAAGAAACAGATTAGGAAACAGAGGAAACGGAATAGTGCTGCCTTCATCTTCTTTCCAGCAATGGAAATAACCAGTTGCTACTTTATAATATGAAAACTCTTATCTTTCTGGCAGGTAAAACACTTCTTAGAGATGGTTACTATTTTATATGAGAAAATAGGTTGATTTGAGGAGAGTGACAGTTGAGGAGGGACATAGTGGATGGAGACGTGGAGATGAAAGAAAATATTTTGAAGAAAAAAATTTTTTTGCCCCAAAGTGAGTAGCATTGTCACAATGTCATTGTATGTATGATTACTCTTAACATTCTTTTTTATTCATTTGTTTAATTTTGTTTTTTTGAGACAGGGCCTTGCTATGTTGCACAGGCTGGTCTTGAACGCCTGGCCTCAAGTGATTCTCCTGCCTCAGCCTCCCAAAGTTTTGGGATTACAGGCATGAGCCACTGCACCCAGCCAACTTTCAGCATTAGACTGTCTTAGAACTGACACTCCTTATAAACAAGTTAATGTGAGAACATTTTTAATTTAAAAATATTGAGTTCTAAATGAAGTATTTAGTACAATCCATTAATCTATTATCAACTTTTCAGTTCACACAAAAGATGTTGGACAATTTCTACAATTTTGCTTCATCATTTGCTGTCTCTCAGGCCCAGATGACACCAAGCCCATCTGAAATGTTCATTCCAGCAAATGTGGTTCTGAAATGGTATGAGGCATTTTCTGTCTCTAATATTAAGGCTTTTGTAACTGAATATCTATTTTGCCTGTGAATATATTCCTTTTTTGACATTTAAACATATTCTTTTATTATGAACATCAGCACTGCATGCTATTGAAGTATATACTATAGAGATCTGATGAGAAACAGTTCTTACCCTAAATATTTTGTTATGAATTTATAAAGACAGGAAAATATAACTGCCTTTGTTTTAGGGACCACTATTAAAGCTTATAAATATTTGCATATTTTCACTTAGAGGTACCATCTATGAGACTTGAAATATCAATCAAAACATTTTTTTCTGCTGTTTTGAAGATCTTGATCTGTAGTAAACATGTACCTTTAGGGTACAAGAGTAGTTTATACTGCACCCTGAACATGAATGGCTAATGAATCTATTTTCCAACTTTCCTGTGTTTTATAGATATTTCTTTTCACTTTGAGTATCCTAGTGATGGGAGGATGCCTAGGAAGAGTTTGTTGAGAAGTGGTACCATGGTGTAGCATGGACAGCATTGGAATGCACTAGGTTTGAATTTTGGCATAATGTAGCTATGTGACCCTGAGCAAATTTCTCTCATCTGCTCATCTATGGAATGAGGAAATAGGAGTTCAATTTGATTTTTTCCCTTAGGTCCCTTCTAGCTCTTAAATTTGCAGAAGATAAACAACTACTAAAATTTCTTATGATTTGTGCTCTCTGGTAAAAGCTAATCAAAACTGCTCTGATATTTAAATTCTATGCTTGCCATCTTTTTATAAGAATAATTACATTTCCAGATTACCTATTTAGTTTTTTTATAGCTTTTTAGAAATGACATGTAAAATTGTTTTGGATAAGTCATTTGGCAGTTAATGAAAGATCCTATTTTAATTTTCTTGTGAATGTAAATATATGTGTTTTCTTTTCTAGGTATGAAAACTTTCAAAGACGACTAGCACAGAACCCTCTCTTTTGGAAAACATAATTTGAATAAAATAATTTTTAATGGATTCTGAAATTTGTCATGTTTTGAAGATAACTGACTCTATCTGAAAGTACGAAGTCAAAGGATCATGAAACCTAAGTGTAAAAACTGCTTAGTGACTGAAGCTTAATTAAAAATCTTTATTAAAAATTAAAAACATTGAAAAATGAAAATATGTTCATCATTAAAGACTTTTTTCCCCTTAAGCTTAAAATACTATTCAGGGGCAAAACATTTTGTTTTGGCTATGATTCATTTTTTTACTTAAAAATAAAGCCTATGCCCAACAGTAGTGTGCCAATAACCATTGCATGTGTAATCATTCATTTATTGAAATGAAACAGTGGTTTGCTGGAGTAGTTAACTTTTCAATTACCTATCTCAAAATTTGGGAGACTTGAAAAACATATGAAATATACATTTTTAAATATGGAAAAATTGTTTTCAGAGATTATTTCCTAAGATTGTCAGTTTTTCCAATTAATGCAGGTTGGCTGTCACTTTTTATATCTGCAGATTCATATGTGTTTAATAAAATTGCCATATTGGTGAGCTTTCATTTAACACTGGTAGGCATTTATGTGTAGAATATAGGATTCTTCTTGTTAATGGACGGTTAGTAGTTCATTTTTTGTTGATTACAACAATACCCAAAACTGGGTAATTTATTGACTTAATTTTTTTTTTTTTAGACGAAGTTTTGCTCTCTTGTCCCAACTGGAGCGCAGTGGCGTGATCACAGCTTATTCCAGCCATGACCTCCTGGGCTCAAGTGCTCATCCTGCTTCAGCTTTCCATGTAGCTGGGACTGCAGACGTGCACCCCCACATCCAGCTAATTTTTTTGATGTTTTTGTTTTGTCTTACTGTGTTGCCCAGACTAGGCTCGAACTCCTGGGCTCAAGCAATCCTCCCACTTCAGCCTCCCAAAGTGCTGGGTTGGTAATTGATAAAGAAAAGGATTTTTTTTTTTTTTCCTACAATGATGGAGACTGAGAATTCCAAGGCCAAGGAGCTGCAGCTGGTGAGAGCCTTCTTGCTGGTGGGGAAGAAACTCTGAAGTCATTAGGCAGTGCTACCTATCACACCGTGAGGGGGCTGAGCATGCTTTTGTGCCAGCTCAGGTCACTCTTCCTCTTCTTAAAAGCCACCAGTTCCCCTCCTGTGATGATAACTTATTAACCTTTGGGCAGAGCCCTCATGATCCAATCACCTCTTAAAGGCCCCACCTCTCAGTACTGCCACATTGGGGTTAAAATTTCAACATAAGTTTTGGAATCTAAAACTGCTCTTAAAAATAGTCTATTGGCCGGGCGCGGTGGCTCAAGCCTGTAATCCCAGCACTTTGGGAGGCGGAGACAGGCGGATCACGAGGTCAGGAGATCGAGACCATCCTGGCTAACACGGTGAAACCCCGTCTCTACTAAAAAGTACAAAAAACTAGCCGGGCGAGGTGGCAGGCGCCTGTAGTTCCAGCTACTCGGGAGGCTGAGGCAGGAGAATGACGTAAGCCCGGAAGGCGGAGCTTGCAGTGAGCCGAGATTGCGCCACTGCACTCCAGCCTGGGTGACAGAGCGAGACTCCGTCTCAAAAAAAAAAAAAGTCTATTAAAAAAAGAAAAAAAGAAAAGAAGGACCTTTGTGGTGAAACGACTGAACCATTAGGCTTTTATCAGGTTTTTTCAGCCATGTAAAAGTAGGTTTGCCTCCATTGACAGATGAATGAATAAACAAAATGTAGTATATACATACAATGAAATTATCACTCAACCTTAAAAAGGAAGGAATTTTTGACACATGCTACATGTAAGATACACAAATGAAATTAAAATGACTTTACAAAATAATTATGCTATTTTTTAATTGATGTTTTTCCTAGAGAACTTGGAAGGCCTTTGATTATTTTTATTGGCTTTTACATTTATTTCACAAAAATTCAAAAAACCTTTTTAGTATCTGAATTGTGAAGTACAATTATGTGTACACTTAAAAGTAAAATAGCATTTTATAATTTTTAAATGCCATTACTGTTTTATGCCTGTGCTTTTGTCAGTTTCTCAGTCAAACTGTTACAGTAGGTGGCTAGTCAGGCATGAGCAGGGCAGGAGAGGGCTTCGCCTGACCAAGTATGTCAGGCAACCACGAGGTGATGGTCAAGGCATTATTAACTGTCTCTCTGAAATAATAATTGGTCACAGCCAGCACCAGGGAAAGTCAGTCTCCTTATAGATAGAAAAAAATTGAAACTGGTGATCAGTACCTTCCCAATAGGATCTCAGGAGCTGGCAAATGGGCTGAAGTTTGTGCATTGACAGGTGAAATGGCGGGGTTTAACTGGTATGTGACCTTCTGGGGGCATTCCACCAGTAAAGGGAAGAACGCCTCAGGTGAGCGTGCCTACAACTCCAATATGCACGCTGCACATGCTCACCTCCCAAGTGCTGGCAGGCCACTGTGCATGCGGCAACCCACCCCAAGGGAAGAATCAGGGGAGAAGGGATGCAAGACCCTGAAAGTATGCCAGCATATAAAACCCCAAGTCAAAAGGTCAAAGTGCATACTTGTCCTTCAAGTTGTCCACTTGGCCCTCTGCCAAGTGTACTTTCCTTCCTTTTGTTCTTGCTCTAAAGCTTTTTAATAAACTTTCACTCCTGCTCTAAAACTTGCCTTTGTTTCTCCTTCTACTTCATGCCCCACAGTCAAATTCTTTCTTCTGAGGATGCAAGAGTTGAGGTTGCTGCAGACCTGTATGGATTCGTCACCTGTAACAAAAGGGTTTGCTTATGTGATGATGATGATTCTCAATAATGACAAGCCCAAATTACAACTGACCATTCTGTCACAACTGATTATTTGTTTGTTTTTGAGATAGGTTCTTGCTCTGTTGCCCAGGCTGGAGTGCAATGGTGCAGTCTCAGCTCACTGCAACTTCTTCCTCCGAGGTTCAAGGGATTCTCTTGCCGCAGCCTCCCAAGTAGCTGGGATTACAGGTGTGTGCTACCACACCCAACTAATTTTTGTAGTTTTAGTAGAGATGGGGTTTCAACATGTTGGCCAGGCTGGTCTCAAACTCCTGACCTCAAGTGATCCACTTGCCTCAGCCTCCCAAAGTGCTGGGATTACAGGCATGAGCCACTGTGCCTGGCCACAACTGATTATTTTGTTAGAGCCTGACCCAGAGAATCCATTACCAGTTTTAGTGCTGTAGGTTTTTTCTTTAATCTCCTGTTTTCATGAACTTCATCAAATATCTAATTGAGCACTGAGGTTCAGTCCCAACAAATGTTTGATGCTGTCAGAGGCATGTGAACCAGAGCAACTCCATTTTAAATAGGAACTAGGCAAAAATGGGGCTGCATTCCCAGATGGTTAAGGCATTCTTAGTCCCAGGATGAGATAGGAGGTTGGCACAAGATACAGGTCATAAAGACCTTGCTGATAAAATAGGTTGTATTAAAGAAGCTGGCTAAAACCCACCAAAACCAAGACGGCAATGAGAGTTACCTCTGGTTGTTCTCACTGCTACACTCCCACCAGTACCATGACAATGTCATGCCATGGCAACATCAGGAAGTTACCGTATATGGTCTAAAAAATGGGAGGCAGGAATAATCCACCCCTTGTTTAGCATATCATCAAGAAATAACCATAAAAATGGGCAACCAGCAGCCCTCAGGGCTGCTCTGTCTGTGGAGTAGCCATTCTTTTATTTCTTTACTTTCCTCATAAACTTGCTTTCACTTTATGGGGCTCATCTTGAATTACTTCTTGTGGGAGATCCAAGAACCCTCTCTTGGGGTCTGGATCCAGACCGCTTTCCGGTAACAATACCCTTGTAAACCAAGAATAAAATTCTAAGCCACTCAGCTTACTGAATGGACTCCTTTTGGCCAAGGGGATCCCAAATAAAAAACTTGTTAAGGCCATGATGGGAAGTGGAGGTTGAGGTCAGACATGCTTTGTTATGCCCTCTTCCCTTTGGAGTTTAGGCACAACTGACCAGCATTAACATTAAAATAGAAATCATAAGACTGATAAAACAGGCTGTTGTTAGTAATAAGATACCCGACTCCAGCCTGACTCTCTGGTATAACATCACATGACAGTGGCCCTAAAGGAAATCAAAGTATTTTATTCCAAAATATATTTCTTTGACATATTTTGGAATGGCCCTGCAAAGCTGTCTCCTGTGGGGGAAATTTGCATTCTTTAGAGAATCCCCTTCTCTTTACAAGTCTTTTCCTAATCCAGGAGAGATTTAATATATTTTAAGGTCTGATAGACATTTATTATCTATTCTCCCAGAAGCCTGTTACTTAGAGGCTTCATCTACATAACAAGAACCTTGGCTTCCACGTGGTGAGGTAGCTCATGCTTATAATCCCAGCACTTTGGGAGGCCAAAGCAGGTGGATCACGAGGTCAGGAGCTCAAGACCAGCCTGGTGGAACCAGTGAAACCCTGTCTCTACTAAAAAATACAAAAATTAGCCAGGCATAGTGGTGTGTGCCTATAGTCCTTGCTACTTGGGAGGCTGAGGCAGAAGAATTGCTTGAACCTGGGAGGTGGAGGTTGCAGGGAGCCAAGATCGCACCACTGCACTCCAGCTTGGGCAACAGAGTGAGACTTGTCTCAAAAAAAACATAATAAATAAATAAAAAGAACCTTGGCTTCCACAACCCCCCTTATCTTAAGCATTTCTTTATGTCGACTTCCATTTCTCAAGCAAAGCTTAATCCTTTTAACCAACTGTCAATCAGAAAATCTTTGAATGCATCTATGATCTGGAAGCACCCCTCCACCTGAGAGACAGGACTAGCTGGATTTCTTAGGCCAACTAAGAATCCCTAAGCCTAGCTGGGAAGGTGACCGCTTCCACCTTTAAACACTTAGGGTTTACAAGTTAGCTCACACTCAACCAATCAGATAGTAAAGAGATCTCACTAAATGCTAGTTAGGCAAAAGCAGGAGGTAAAGAAATAGCCAATCATCTATTGCCTGAGAGAGCACAGCGGGAGGGACAAGAATCGGGATATAAACCCAGGCATTCGAGCCAGCAAGGGCTACCCTCTTTGGGTCCCCTCCCATTGTATGGGAACTCTGTTTCCAGTCTATTTCACTCTATTAAATCTTGCAACTGCACTCTTCTGGTCTGTGTTTGTTACGGTTTGAGCTGAGCTTTCGCTCGCTGTCCACCACCGCTGTCTGCCACCATCACAGACCCGCTGCTGACTTCCATCCCTCTGGATCCGGCAGGGTGACCGCTGTGCTCCTGATCCAGCGAGGCACTCATTGCTGCTCCTGATCAGGCTAAAGACTTGCCATTGTTCCTGCATGGCTAAGTGCCCAGGTTCTTCCTAATCGAGCTGAACACTAGTCACTGGGTTCCACGGTTCTCTTCCGTGACGGCTTCTAATAGAGCTATAACACTCACCACATGGCCCAAGATTCCATTCCTTGGAATCCGTGAGGCCAAGAACCCCAGGTCAGAGAACATGAGGCTTGCCACCATCTTGGAAGCGGCTCGCCACCATCTTGGGAGCTCTGTGAGCAAGGACCCCCGGTAACACGCCCACATCCCCTACTCCCTGCTTTGAGATAACCTGCCTTTTATACTTTACATGTATTGATTTTTGTCTTTGCCTATAACGTCTGTCTCTCTAAAATGTATAAAACCAAGCTATAATCCAACTACCTTGGGCACATGTTTTCAGGACCTCCTGAGGCTGTGTCACAGGCCATGACACTCATATTTGGCTTAGACTAAACCACTTCAAATATTTTAGAGTTTGGCTTTTTTTTGGTCAACCTTCAAGCCTCAAATAACAAAAGCAGTCCAATAAAGCACTGAAGTGAGGACCAGTTGTTACAGGAAAGGGGTCCCAATCCAGACCCCAAGAGAGGGTTCTTGGATATCATGCAAAAAAGAATTCAGGGCGAGTTCGCAGTACAAAGTGAAAGCAAGTTTATTAAAAAAATAAAGTGGTGACAGAGCAGCTACTCCATTGACAGAGTAGGATGTTCCTGAAAGTAAGAGGAGGAATGTGTCTGCTCTAGGTACAATGCTTGTATATATGGGGAGATGTGCTCCACTACAAGGGTTTGTGATAAAGGATTAATTTTCTTAATTACTATATTTTGCAAGAATTGATATTATCATCTTTAAAGCAAAATCAGGAATGCCTTTGTTCTCCAGATATCTGGGCATCTGGACATTCCCAAGTGTGGGTCTGTTTAGGAAACATTATTAACTTGTTCCCTTAACCGTAAACATTTCGAGGCTAGGAATGCCTAATTTTCTGAGAATGCAGCCCAGCAAGTCCCAGTCTTATTTTCCTAGCCCTCACTCAAAATGGAGTCGCTCTGGTTCAAACGTCTCTGACACAGTGACTGAGTATGCCCTTGGGTATGCACTACTTATTTTCTAGTGTCAACTCTTTCATTGACAGTGTATCTGTGTTTCTGAGAAAGGGATGGCCCGGGGAGTCAGAAAGGGAATCAGCCTTACAATCTCTCCAGCTACTGATACTTCTCTACAGTGAGCCACAGTGAGGGGGCGGGCAGTCGGCAGCCATATGGAGTGGGGTTCTGCTTCCCTGATCCAAAGAGGTTATTGTCTCTGTGTACAAACTAGACCTTTATAGAGCTTCAAGCTGCTCTTTACTAAAGAGTCAAGTGAACGTTCCTGAGTCACTTGGAGTCCATAGGCAGAGATCAGGCATTCAGCTTTTGGTCTGGTCTCTCCCACCTCTAAGCAAGAGGAGGGCAGGACCTCACCTCATAAGCCATCAGATGACAGGCTATCTCAGGAGCAATTCTCCGTTTCTTTTAGACAAGCCACGCTTTAGCCCTCAGAATAAAGTTTCAGCCCCTAGTTTCTTTTGCATTTCATAGATTTTCTTGCTTAATATACCCACTGAATGTACACATGTGTTCTTCCTGCTTTTTTGTCTCCATTTGTCTCTACAGGGAGAGAGATTCTGTAAAGAGAGAAGAACAGGGGGAGTGCACTGAGTGCTTTCCAGCTGCAGCTGGTTTCCCCCTAAAGTACCACAAATCAATGTGCCATTATGAGGATTAATTTTCATTCCATCACTATGCAATCTAATCTACATTAGAAGCATCTAATCTTCCTATTGACATTTGTCCCTTTCTTTTTCTGGTTTTCATTTCAAAGGACTCTCACATTAATGGCACATGGCTCTACTTAAGCAACCTGGTTAACTAAAGCTAGGATTTAAATGTTTCTCTTTAATCCTCAAGTTTAATCCTCTGATAATGGGGTGGAAGGGTGGATAGTCTCCTTTTATGCCACCACACAAGTTGGATATTTAGTTGTTTTATAAACTTCTAAGCAGACAAGTCCACAGATATTAAGCAGAAGGAAATTACTGGAAGACTGTTGAGACGCTCAGAGTGATGGGAGCTAGGACAATCAGACCTGGAAATGGGCAGGAATCAAGAGGGGATCTGGGGGATTGGCCATTAGGAACCCAGGCAATTTTTTTAAAGCAAGATAGTGAAAAGTGTATACCATCCCTGTGGGAATAACTTCCACATTTTCCTGCTGTCTGCCTGTCAACAGCTCAACAGTCTGAGCCCCAGAAAGAGCATCTGATGACTGATATTAGGTCACATACCTGGCCCCCGGTCCTGCAGAGTCAAGGAGGGCAAGGGTCTGTTTCCTTCGGCTTTGGTAATGGAATGTAGTTACCAGGAATGGCAGCCCCACTAAGATTATACACAATGTAGATCTGTGAATTCCAAAAGGAAATATGGAGGCTCTTAGGGCAGCCAAAACAAAACAAATGCCAACCAAAACTGTTTTTTTCTTTTGAGACAGAGTCTAGCTCTGTCACCCAGGCTGGAGTGCAATGGCACGATCTCGGCTCACCGCAACCTCCGCCTCCTGGGTTAAAGCCATTCTCCTGCCTCAGCCTCCCAAGTAGCTGGGACTACAGGCACACACCACCACGCCAGGCTAATTTTTGTATTTTTAGTAGAGATAGGGTTTCATCAGGCTGGCCGGGCTGGTCTCGAACTTCTGACCTCAAGTGATCCACCCGCCTCAGCCTCCCAAAGTCCTGGGATTACAGGTGTGAGCCACTGTGCCTGGCCAGAACTGTGTTTTCAATGGGCCAACTGAAATGTAGGAGAAAGGAATTCAGAAATAAGCATGGAAGGAAACAGGGAGGAGGGTGGAAGAAAATGGAAGTGAGCAAGAAAGCAGGAAACATTCAGTCAAGAAAAATTGTCCTTTGGCAATAGGTACATCTCTATGCAAGTCAGCGTGGCTTTTTTCCTCTAACGTGATTTTAAAAGCTCTCTGAAAGCTCAGAGAACAGAAAGCACATCTTGGTGATCTAGAAGTATAGTCATCTTCTTTCACCACCAGATGGTGCTTTATGTATAGAATGGAGGACAAGGATCCTGAGGATGTTCCCAAACACTTGCATGTTTATGAAGCTCTTTTACTTAACAATGATTCAAGAAATATTGGGTAAATGCAAGCCCAGATGAGGGACACCTAACCTAGCTGTACAGATAGGGAGGGGAGGGTTTCCTTACAACAGCTGAGGCTTGCACCCAAGGACAGGATAGAGATTGGGAGGTGAATTCCAATTTAAGAAAGAACCACCAGAAGCAGAGAGGCTTGAGAAAGCACATTGCCCTCTAGGAAACACAGGTGGTGGGCTGGGAATGGACAGTATTTCAGGTGGAGGAAACAGAATGAACAAAGGTGTGAAAAATGTACAAACAGATTTAAACTACGGCTATTCAACTGTTTAGCTTGTTATTGGGATTGTCTCAATTCTGCATCATATGACCTGACCTTGGAAAAGTGGGCCATCTGTTTAGGGTAATGATCTGATTCTATCCCTCAGAATACTCAGTTTTCCTTAGCCAGTCCTTGCTCTTTAGCTTCCCCATTTTCTTGTCCTTTTCTGTCCTATAGGTGTGTTGAAACTGACGCATTGCAAAACTGGTATTACATTAAATACACTGAACCCCAAATGCTTATGGAACACTTACACTATTTATACAGAAGAATAAGCAAAAGTGTCCGGGCACAGTGGCTCATGCCTGTAATCTCAGCATTTTGGGAGGCCAAGGATCATGTGAGGTCAGGAGTTCTAAAACATTCTGGCCAACATGGTGAAACCGTGTCTCTACTAAAAATACAAAAATTAGCAGGCTGTGGTGGCAGGTGCCTGTAATCTCAGCTACTCAGGAGGCTGAGGCAGGGGAATGGCTTGAACCCAGGAGGTGGAGGTTGCAGTGAGCCAAGTTTGTGCTACTGCACTGCAGCCTGGGCAACATAGAGAGACTCTATCTCAAAAAATGAAAGAAAGAAAGAAAGAAAGAAAGAAAGAAAGAAAGAAAGAAAGAAAGAAAGAAAGAAAGAAAGAAAGAAAGAAAGAGAGAGAGAGAAAGAAAGAGAGAGAGAGAGAGAGAGAAAGAAAGAAAGAAAGAAAGAAAGAAAGAAAGAAAGAAAGAAAGAAAAGAAAGAAAGAATAAACAAAAGCCCCTACCCTATAACACTGATGCATTCTGTTTGTATCTTATTCCGTGATTTAAGCAAACATTATGTATTGTGTCCTTATATGTCAGATACTGTTAGCACTTTACATGTATCTCACTTAATCCTTAATACAATGTGGAAATAAAATAATAAACATTTTATGGATGGTGAAACAGAAATGCAGAGAAATTGAATAGCCTGCTCAGGGTTTCCAGAATAGCAAAATTAAAGGCCTAGGGTTTAGTTTTCCACTAAAGATTCTCATGACTGGCTTCACATCATTTAGGTCTCTGCTCAAATGTAATCTTAGAGAAGCTACATTATTCTATCTGAAATAGACACCTCACTGTGCATCCAATTGTCCTGCCTTATTTTTCTTTGTAACGTTATTATATTATTTATATTTGTATTGTCTGTATCTCCTACTAGACTATGGTCTCTGTTAGGGCAGGCTCTTGGTTGTGTTTGCTGCTTATTACCACACTACCCAGAACAGAGCCTGGCACATAATAAGGAGCTCAACAAATTTTTGTTAGGAATAATTGACTCTTAGATCCAAACTCTTAGCCACTATGCTATATTTTGTCCCCAGACAGGATTAAGAAGGTTTACATTTTGAATATTCTGATACCAAAGAGCATGCTGCACAAAGTCTGTGCATGGAACGTGCCAAATAGTATGTAAACTAGGCCAGGTGTGGTGACTCACACCTGCAATCCCAGCACTTTGGGAGGCCAAGGTGGGTGGATCACCAGATCAGGAGATTGAGACCATGCTCGCTAACTCGGTGAAATCCCGTCTCTACTTAAAAAAAAAAAAAAAAAAATTAGCAGGGCGTGGTGGCGTGCGCCTGTAGTAGTCCCAGTTACTGGGAAGGTTGAGGCAGGAGAATGGCGTGAACCCGGGAGGCAGAGCTTGCAGTGAGCTGAGATCGTGCCACTGTACTCCAGCCTGGACGACAGAGTGAGACCCTCTCTCGGGGAAAAAAAAAAAAAAAAGTATGTAAACTGCCAGTCTATACTCTTAAAATTCGAGTTTAATTCACATACAGTAAAATAAATAATTTTTTTTTTAGATGGAGTCTTGCTCTGTCTCCCAGGCTGGAGTGCAGTGGTGCTCTCTCAGCTCACTGCAAGCTCCTCCTCCTGGGTTCACGCCATTCTCCTGCCTCAGCCTTCCCAGTAGCTGGGACTACAGGCACACGCTGCCATGCCGGGCTGATTTTTTGTATTTTTTTCAGTAGAGATGGGGTTTCACTGTGTTAGCCAGGATGGTCTTGATCTCTTGACCTCGTGATCTGCCCGCCCATGCCTCCCAAAGTGCTGGGATTACAGGCGTTAGCCACTGTGCCCGGCCAAAATAAATAAATCTTAAGTATGTATATATTTTTACAAATGCATACTCTTGTAACCACCAATCGTATCAAGATATAGAACATTTTTTAGCTCCCAAGGAAGCTGTCTTGTAATAACTTCCAGTCAATACCCTACTTCCCAGAGATAACTACTCTACTTCTATCACATAGGTTAGGTGCTGGGTCCTGAGCTTCACATAAATGCAATCATATAGTTTGTACTCTTATGTCTCCCTTCTTTTGCTCACCATAATATTTTGGAGATTTATCTATGTTCTGTATATCAGTGGTAGTTTATTCTTTTTTATTGTTGTGTTATATTCCATTGTATAAATAAATAACAATTTGTTTATACATTCACCTGCTAGTGGATGTTTAGGTTGTTGCCAAGTTTGGGTTATTAAGTATAAAGCTGCTTTAAATATTCTTATAAATTGTACTTGGCATGTTATTTTAGGGGGTATATACTGAGGAATAGAATTGCTGCATCATAAGGTAGATGTTTGTTTAGCTTTCTTTTCTGAAAAGTGCCTGTTCAAGTGTTTTGCCCATTTAAAAAGCTTTGTTATTGATCTGTAGAGTTATTTATGTATATAATCCTTTATCAGATGTAAGTATCGCAAATATATTCTCCTACTTTGTAATTGCCTATTCAGTTTCCTGCTAATGTATTTTGATAACAGAGGTTCTCAATTTTAATGAAGTCAAATGTATCAATTTTGTCTCTTAAGGTTAGTGCTTTTTCTGTCACTGTCTACCCCAAAGTTGTGAAGTTTAAGAAATCATTGTCTACCCCAAAGTTGTGAAGTTATTCTGTTTTCTTCTAAAGCTTGGTTCATATTTCACATTTGAGTATATGTTCCACCTTGAATTAAGTTTTGGATTTGTTGTGAGTTAAGAGTTTATTTTCTTCCCCATATGGATATACAGTTGTTGAAGCACCATTTAATAAAAACACTGTCACCTCTCCATTGAATTGTAGTAACACCTTTGTTATAAACTAAATGAATATATATGTACAGGGTATTTATGGACTCCGTTTTGTTACATTGGCCTATTTGCCTAACCTTGCACCAATACCACATTGTCTTAATTGCTGCCGCTTTATACTTGGTCTCGAACTCTGATAGTAAAGTTGTCAACTTTATTCTTCTTAAAGATTATTCTTGGCTATTTTAGGTTCTTTGCATTTCCATATAAATTTAAGATTTATCCTGTTGATGTTGACCAAATATTTTAAATGAGTTTTTATAGATTGGGTTTGCATCGAATCCACTTATCAAATTTGGGGAAATTGCCATCTTATCAATTTTCAGTCATTTGATTCATGCACATGATATAGTTCTTTATTTATTTAGGTCACTTTTAATTTCTCTCAGCAGTATTTTGTAGTTTTCACTATTAGCTTTGTGGAACTCTTCTTAAATTTGTTTCTAAATATTTGATTTTTAATGTTACTATAAATTACATTTTAAAATATTTCATTTTCTGATCATTTCTTGATAGTATATAGAAATATGCTTCGTTTTCATGTGTTGACTTTGTATCCAGAGAGTTTGCTAAATTAATTCTAATAGTCTGTATAGTTTCAGATTTTCTGTCTTCACAATCATGTAATACATAAATGAAAATAGTTTTACTTTTTGTTTTCAATCTTTATACCTTTTATTTCTCTTTCTTGCCTTACAGAACTGTCTTGGGCCTACAGCATAATGATGAACAACCATAGTGGTAGTAGAGATCACCATCTTTTCTTGACTTTGGGGAGAAAACTTTAACCACTGATAATGACACCGCTACAGGGTTTTATTACTAGATAACCCTTTGAGATTAAGGATGTTTTATTCAATTTCTCCTTTGTTGTGGATTTTTTTTCTAAAATCACCAATGCATGTTCAGCTTTATCAAATATGTTTTCTTCACCTATTAAGATGATCTTATTGTGCCCCTTCTTTCAATATTATGCTGTTAACATGGTGAATTCTAATGACAGAATTTTAAAATGTTAAATCAATCTTTTATTCCTTGAGTACATCTTTCTTTGTTATGGTATATTATGTATTTTTTACATTCCTGGAATCCCATTTATTGATTTTTTTGGTTTTGTTTTTAGAGACAGGGTCTTGCTCTGTCACCCAGACTGGAGTGCAGTGGTATGATCATAGCCCACTATAACCACATACTCCTGGGCTCAACTGATCCTCCCACGTCAGCCTCCTGAATAGCTAGGCCTACAGAGGCATGCCACTACACACAGCTAATGTAAACACATTTTTAGAAACAGGATCTCACTATGTTGCCCAGGCTGGTCTCAAACTCATGGGCTCAAGCAATCCTCTCACTTTTGACTTCCCAAAGTACTGGGATTACAGGCATGAGCCACTACACCCTGCCAATTTATTGATATTTTGTTAGGATTTTTACATCTATGTTCAAGAGAGATTCTAGACTATAAATTTCCTTACTTGTAATGTCATATTTTGGTATCAATGTTTTGCCAATCTTAAAAAGTGAGTGCAGACATGTCCTTTCTTTTTTAATTCTCTGGAATAGTTTGTGTAAATCCAGTATTATTTGTTCTTGAATTATTTGTAAGAACTCAGCATTAAAGCCATAAAAATCTGACATTTATTTGCAGGAAGTTTTTTTTTTTTTTAAATAAACATATGGAAGTAATTTGCTTTGTTTATGTCAGCACAAACTTAGTCATTTTCCACATACACCCTCCCAAGACTAAACCAGGAAGAAGTTGAATCCCAGAACAGACCAATAACAGGCTCTGAAATAGAGGCAATAATTACTAGCCTACCAACCAAAAAAAGTCCAGGACCAGACGGATTCACAGCCAAATTCTACCAGAGGTACAAAGAGGAGCTCGTACCATTCCTTCTGAAACTATTCCAATCAACAGAAAAAGAGGGAATCCTCCCCAACTCATTTTATGAGGCCAGCATCATCCTGATACCAAAGCCTGGCAGAACACAACAAAAAAAGAGAATTTTAGACCAATATCACTGATGAACATCGATGCAAAAATCCTCAATAAAATACTGGCAAACTGAATCCAACAGCACATCAAAAAGTGTATCCACCACGATCAAGTTGGTTTCATCCCTGGGATGCAAGGCTGGTTCAACATACACAAATCAATAAACGTAATCGATCATATAAACAGAACCAAGACAAAAACCACATGATTATCTCAATAGATGCAGAAAAGGCCTTTGACAAAATTCAACAGCCCTTCATGCTAAAAACTCTGAATAAACTAGGTAGTGATCGGATGTATCTCAAAATAATAAGAGCTATTTATGACAAACCCACAGCCAATATCATACTGAATGGGCAAAACCTGGAAGCATTCCCTTTGAAAACTGGCACAAGACAGGCATGCCCTCTCTCACCACTCCTATTCAACATAGTGTTGGAAGTTCTGGCCAGGGCAATGAGGCAAGAGAAAGAAATAAAGGGTATTCAGTTAGGAAAAGAGGGAGTCAAATTGTCCCTGTTTGCAGATGACATGATTGTATATTTAGAAAACCCCATCGGCTTAGCCCCAAATCTCCTTAAGCTGATAAGCAACTTCAGCAAACTCTCAGGATACAAAACCAATGTGCAAAAATCACAAGCATTCCTATACACCAATAACAAACAGAGAGCCAAATCATGAGTGAACTCCCATTCACAATTGCTTCAAAGAGAATAAAATACCTAGGAATCCAACTTACAAGAGATGTGAAGGACCTCTTCAAGGAGAACTACAAACCACTGCTCAATGAAATAAAAGAGGACACAAACAAATGGAAGAACATTCCATGCTCATGGATAGGAAGAATTAATATCATGAAAATGGCCGTATTTCCCAAGTGTAATTTAGAGATTCAATGCCATCCCCATCAAGCTACCAATGAGTTTCTTCACAGAACTGGAAAAAACTACTTTAAAGTTCATATGGAACCAAAAAAGAGCCTGCATTGCCAAGACAATCCTAAGCAAAAAGAACAAAGCTGGAGGCATCACGCTACCTGACTTCAAACTATACTACCAGGGAAAACAGCATGGTACTGGTACCAAAACAGAGATATAGACCAATGGAAGAGAACAGAGCCCTCAGAAATAATACCACACATCTACAACTATCTGATCTTTGACAAACCTTACAAAAACAAGAAATGGGAAAAGGATTCCCTATTTAATAAATGGTGCTGGGAAAACTGGCTAGTCAAATATGGAAAGCTGAAACTGGATCCCTTCCTTACACCTCATACAAAAATTAATTCAAGATGGATTAAAGACTTAAATGCTAGACTAAAAACCATAAAAACCCTAGGAGAAAACCTAGGCAATACCATTCAGGACATAGGCATAGGCAAGGAACTCATGACTAAAACACTAAAAGCAATGGCAACAAAAGCCAAAATTGACAAATGGGATCTAATTAAACTAAAGAGCACAACAAAAGAAACTACCATCAGAGTGAACAGGCGACCTACAGAATGGGAGAAAAGTTTTGCAATCTACCCATCTGACAAAGGGCTAATATCCAGAATCTACAAAGAACTCAAACAAATTTACAAGAAAAAAAACAACCCCATCAAAACGTGGGCAAAGGATATGAACAGACATTTCTCAAAAGAAGACATTTACGCAGCCAACAGACACAGGAAAAAATGCTCATCATCACTTGCCATCAGAGAAATGCAAATCAAAACCACAATGCGATACCATCTCACACCAGTTAGAATGGCGATCATGAAAAAGTCAGGAAACAACAGGTGCTAGAGAGGATGTGTAGAAAGAGGAACACTTTTACACTGTTGGTGGGACTGTAAACTAGTTCAACCATTGTGGAAAACAGTGTAGTGATTCCTCAAGGATCTAGAACTAGAAATACCATTTGACCACCCAGTGATCCCATTACTGGGTATATACCCAAAGGATTATAAATCGTGCTACTATAAAGACACATGCACATGTATGTTTATTGCAGCACAATTCACAATAGCAAAGACTTGGAACCAACCCAAATGTCCATCAATGACAGACTGGATTAAGAAAATGTGGCACATATACACCATGGAATACTATGCAGCCATAAAAAAGGACGAGTTCATGTCCTTTGCAGGGACATGGATGAAGCTGGAAACCATCATTCTGAGCAAACTATTGCAAGGACAGAAAACAAAACACTGCATGTTCTCACTCATAGGTGGGAACTGAACAATGAGAACACTTGGACACAGGGTGGGGAACATCACACACCGGGGCCTGGGAGGACAGGGAGGGATAACATTAGGAGAAATACCTAATGTAAATGAAGAGTTAATGGGTGCAGCACACCAACATGGCACATGTATACATATCTAACAAACCTGCATGTTGTGCACATGTACCCTAGAACTTAAAGTATAATAAAATAAAAAATAAAAACAACAAAGGAACTCATCCCCCCATCAAAAAAAAAACAAAAACAAAAACAAAACGTAGTCTTTTTCTTGTTTTTTGAGACGGAGTCTTGTTCTGTCACCCAGGCTGGAATGCTGTGGCACAATCTTGGCTCACTGCAACCTCTGCCTTCCGGGTTCAAGCGATTCTCCTGCCTCAGCCTTCCAAGTAGCTGGGATTACAGGTGTAAGTCACCATGACTGGCTAATTTTTGTATTTTTAGTAGAGATGGGGTTTCACTATGTTGGCCAGGCTGGTCTCCAACTCCTGACCTCCAGTGATCCACCCTTTTCGACCTCCCAAAGTGCTGGGATTACAGGTGTGAGCCACCATGTCTGTAATCATTTTCAACTTAGTCATTTTCTATGGCTCATTTCCTTGGTCAAGATAAAAGTTATTATATCTTAAGTAATAAATGTAAAGTTTATATAAAATAATAAGCTATAGATATGTCTTTGCATTAAGAAAGTTAAAAACTGTCAGGTACAGTGGCTCACACCTGTAATCCCAACACTTTGGGAGATAGAAGCAGGCAGATCGCTTGAGGTCAGGAGTTTGAGACCAGCCTGGACAATATGGCGAAACCCCATCTCTACTAAAAATATAAAAATTTGCTGAACGTGGTGGTACATGCCTGTATTCCCAGCTACTCAGGAAGCTGAGGCAGGAGAATCACTGTAACCCAGGAGGAAGAGGTTGAAGTGAGCTGAGATTACGCCACGGCACTCCATCCTGGGAGACAGAGCGAGACTGTGTCCCAAAAAAAAAAAAAAAAGAAAGTTAAAAATTGTTTGACTGGGCACGGTGGCTCACACCTGTAATCCCAGCACTTTGGGAGGCTGAGGCAGGCGGATCATGAAGTCAGGAGATCAAGACCATCCTGGCTAACATGGTGAAACTCCGTCTCTACTAAAAATACAAAAAATTAGCTGGGCGTGGTGGTGGGCGCCTGTAGTCCTAGCTACTTGGCAGGCTGAGGCAGGAGAATTGCTTGAACCTGGGAGGTGGAGGTTGCAGCAAGCCGAGATCATGCCACTGAACTCCAGCCTGGGCGACAGAGCAAGATTCCATCTCAAAAAAAAAAAAAAATTGTTAATCCTCAAACTTATCCTTATCAGATTTTACTTTATGTATTTTGAGGCTCAGTTATTAGGAGAATAAATGTTTATAATTTTTATGTTTTCTTGATGAACTGAAACCTTTTTTTATTATGAAATGACACTCTTTATCTCTGGTAACACTGTTTGCTCTGAAGTCTAATGTGTCTGATATTAATATACCCACTCCAGTTTTCTGTTGGTCAAGGTCAGCATGGTATATTTGTTATCACCCCTTGAGTTTTCATCCATTTATTTATATTTAAAATATATTTCGTGTAGGCAGTATAGTTATGTTACGCATTTTAACCAATTCAACAACTTCTGACTTTTAGTTGGGGTATTTAAACCATTTATGGGACAATTTATATTACATTTAGGGAATTTATATATCATTAACATTGATATGATTAGGTTTAAATCTACCATCTTGCTATTTGTTTTTTATTTGTCTTATCTGGTTTTTGTTCTCTTTGTTCTCTTTTTCTGTCTTGTTTTAAACTGATTATATTTTTATGACTTCATTTTATCTTCTTTGTCGGCCTATTTGCTATAAGTCTTTGTTGTATTACTTTAGTTGTTAACTACAGGGTTCATAATATACATATTTATCACCATCTATCTTGGAAAAATTTTGGTAATTATCTCTTTAAACTATTTTTCTGTCTGCAAGTTTCTCTCCTTATGCAGGGACTTGAATTGTATATATATTTGTCTTCTTTTTTTTTTTTTTGAGATGGAGTCTCACTCTATTGCCCAGGCTGGAGTGCAATGGTGTAATCTTGGCTCACTGCAACCTCCACCTCCCAGGTTCAAGCGATTCTCCTGCCTCAGTCTCCCAAGTAGCTGGGATTACAGACACACACAACACCCGGCTAATTTTTGTATTTTTAGTAGAGATGGGGTTTCACCATGTTGGCAAGGCTAGTCTCAAACTCCTGACCTTGTGATCCACCCACCTTGGCCTCCCAAAGTGTTGGGATTATAGGTGTGAGCCACCGCGCTTGGCCTATATTTGTTTCCTTATAAGCTGTCCCACAGCTAACTGATATTCTGTTCTTTTTTTTCAGTAGTTTTTCTCTCTGTAGTTCATTACGGATTTTTTTTTTTACTATGTCTTCAAGTTCACCAACCTTTCTTCTGACACTAATCCCATCCAATGTATTCTTTTCATCTCAGGCATTGTGGTTTTAATGTCTGGAAGTTCTTTGTTTTTAATATCTCCAGTGTTGCCAGTTAACATGTTTAATATTTTATTTTTGCTTCTTGAACATATTAACTACTAATACGATAACTGTTTTAGTGTTCTTGTCTACTAATTCTATTATTTGTGTCATTTCTTGGTCAGGTTTAAATTGAATGATTTTCTCTTTCCTCATTATGGATCATACTTTCTTGCTTCCTTGCATGCCTGGTAATTTTTTGGGGGATGTCATACATTATGAATTTTACCTTGTTTGGTTCTTGATACTTTTGTATTCCTGTAAATATTACTGAACTTGCTTTCGGGATGCAGTCAAGTTACTTTAAAACAGGTTGGCTAAAATGAAGTTTTAGGTCTTCCTTCTAGCTTTATTGGGAAGAAATGAAGCAGTGTTTAGTCTAAGGTTAACTTTCCCCCCTACTGAGCCAAGACCATTCTTTGTACTCCTCTCCAATACCCCATGAATTATGAGGTTTTCTATTTTGGCTGTTGGGAAACGGTGTTTTCTTGGATCTCTGTGATCTATGGAAACTGTTTCCTTTGATTCTTCTGGATAGTTCTTTTCTCTGGCCATGGGTAGCTTTCTCACATGCATGTACAAATCAGTCCTCAACTGAATACTTTAGGGGACCCTCTGAAGATCTCTGGAACTTTCTCTCTCTCTCTGTGGGTTTGTGGTTTTCTCCCATCCCTGCATTGCAGCCTGAAAATTTTCTCCAGGCAGTAAGCTGGGGCAATTGTAGGATTTACCTCATGTGCTTCCCATCTCTCAGCGATTCCTTTGTTGCCTGATGCCTTATTCTGATTTTCTTGTTATATATTTTATTTTTACATGTTAAAACCTTGGATGATATAGTTATTATTATTGCTTTCAATAGCCAATTTTGTTTTATTTTTATCTATTAATTTAACCTCCCTAGAGCTGTTCATTCTTTTTTCCACTTTCATATTCTATCTGGGATCATTTTCCTTCAATCCGAAAACATCCTCTGCTTTTTTCTTATATTTTATTTGCCTGATAAAGTTTTAAAACTTTGTTCTTGACTTTGAAAAATATTTTTCCTGAGTATAAAGTACAAGTTTGGCAGTTTTTTCTTTCAGCACTTTAAAGTTATCATTACATACAGTGTTGCACTTTGATGTTTTAATTATGATGTCAGTGGCATTTCTTGTGATTGTCTTTTTTTTCTCTAGCAGCTTTAAAGGTTTTTTTTTTTAATATTTGGTTTAATAAGTTTGACTTTTATGTACCTACATGTCATTTCCATTGTATTTATCCTATTTGGGACTTGCTAAGCTTCTTGAAGATTTTAATACTTCTCAACAATTTGGAAAATTATCATACATTTTTCCCAAATGATTACTTCTTTCTTATTCTGTCTTTCTTCTCTTCCTGGAACTTCATATATTTCACATTTCTTACTGTGTGAGGTTCTTTTTACCTTTTTCCTTTTTGAGGTTCAATTTGGATAATTTCATTAAGTTCATTTGTCTTATGTTGTTTTCTGTCTACTGTTAAAATCCTCAAGTAAGTTCTTTACTTTTTAGTCAACTTATGAATTAACTAAATTTTATTTAAGTTTGCCTTTATTAAGCTTTTAAGTTTACTTTCCTAGAATTCTGGGTTGCTTCTTTTAAAAAAAATCTTCATCAAGATACATACAATAAGCTGTATCCATTTTGAGTGCACACTTTGACGAATTTTTACAACTGTAGGCTCCTGTGAAATCACTACCACATTCAAGATACAGAATATATCCATTACCCCAAAATATTTCCTATGCCCCCTTGGCAGTTCATTTCTCCTTCTGATCCTGGCCC
Organism: Macaca mulatta; assembly: GCF_049350105.2. Lineage (NCBI taxonomy): Eukaryota > Metazoa > Chordata > Mammalia > Primates > Cercopithecidae > Macaca > Macaca mulatta. The sequence goes on from NC_133419.1 coordinate 86,963,159, forward strand.
CAGCCAATCACTGATTTGCTGGACTCACTATAAATTAGTTTGCATTTTCTAGAATTTATATAAATGAAACCACACAGTATGTATTCTTTCTGTCTTGTTTCTATCAGCCAGCATGATGACTCTGAGGTTCATCCATGTTACCTATGTCAGTAGTTCATTTCTTTTTATTACTAAGTAGTGTTACTTTGTATGGATATACTATTACTTGTTTATCCATTTTCCATTTGATAGACACATGGGCTGTTTTACATTTTTGGCTGCTGTGAATAAGGCTGCTATGAATATTTGCATTTAACACTTTGTGTGAACACATATTTTTTATCTCTATAGGTTGAATGCTTAGAACTAGAATGGCTGGTCATATGGTAGGTATATGTTTAACTTTATAAGAAACTGCCAGTTTTTTGAACTACTTTACATTCACACCTTGAGTATAAGCTCCAATTGTTCCACATCTTCACTAACATTTGGTATTATCAGTCTTTTTAATTGTAGCCATCCTAATGTAGTGCTGTCTCATTGTGGTTTTAATATGTGTTTTCCTAATGACTAACCATGTTGAAAACCTTTCCATCTCCTTACTGGCCATTTACATATCTGCTTTTGTAAAATGTATGTTCAAATATTTTGTCCATTAAATAAATTGAATTATTTTCTTATTACTGAGCTTTGGGAGATTTTAAAAATACATTTTGTATATCAGTTGTCAGGTATTTGTAGTGTGAATACTTTCTACGATTCTGTGACTTTTCATTTTTTAATGATGCCTTTAAAGAGCAAAAGTTTTGAATTTTGATAAAGTCCAACTTTATCATTCATGCTTTGTGTCTTAAATATTTGCTTAACCTCAAGATCACAAAATTTTTCTCTTATGTTTTATTCTAGAACTTTTATATCTTTTAGATTTAGGTCTATGCCTATCTTAAGTTAATTTTTGTATATTGTGTGAAGTGAACTGGCTGACCAACTTACCATACATTGCCTAAAGTCACTTATTTTACAATTTTTCAAAATATATTTATTTATCAGTAGTCTCCATTTTAAGTCAAGAGGCATTCTTTTGTTTATAGAATATACATTTGGTTTTGCCTACGTAAAGTGGTATAATCTTATGGTAAAATGGGGCAAGTATCTGCAGGCTTAGAATTTTGGGGCTCCAAAAAGACTTTTTTCCTATTTTTACTTTTATCATTATTTCTTTAAGTTTACTGGGATATACTTGTTAACATTTATAGTCATTATTACTACTTTAACAACAAGCAGGCTCAGAAATATTAAGATTTTATTCAGTTATAAACACAAACCTATTTATGTTAATACTAGACTTGAGCTCAGATTTCCAAATGCCAAATTCCTCACTTTAGTTTAAGTGAAATGGAAAAAAGCTGCAAAGTGTTTATAAAAGGTGTAGGTCAGATGAGTACAGTTTAAATATTAACTTTCTCTTCTATTCATAAATAGATAATGTTATATGCATGGGTATCATTATCATATTTATTATTCATTGAGATAACATCTATTAAACATGAGAAAGCCAGACTGTATGACTTTTATTCTGCAAAGAGTCCAGGTAGAATAACGATAGTGTGTTAACTCCTACTTGAAATGGTCTATTTTCAAATAGTCTGACTTGATGAGTTTTCTATATTTTTTCTTTGGGAGATCATTCCACAGCTTAATTTCAAGGTAATCTCATTTATCACCTTAGCTAATTTACCTTTTTTCATTTGTGTTGTAAGAAAATGAATGCATCTTTGCAGTTTCATCTGTCAAAAGCTTCTAAATGGCTGTCACTCAATCACATTAATCATTCCGTAGCCAGTCTTTCTGTGGTTATCCTTTTAGTTATTTGGTAGCTTTCCCCATCTCTCTGAGAAATTTCTCTGATTAGTTGTTATCTGACATATGGATTACTTATATAATGAAATTCAAGCTTCTTTTTAATATAATACAGAAGAATATAGTGGTGATTAGGTCATTTTCTTATTCAAGGCCTTCAGGAACTATCCACACCTTCCAAATAAAATTCAAGCTTCTTTGTTTAGCATTCAGGCTAATCATCCCAGTTAGAAGTTGATACAGTTTGAATATTTGTCCCCGCCAAATCTCATGTCGAATTGTAATCCCCATGTTGTATGTAGGTGGGGCCTGGCAGGGAGCATTTGGATCATGGGGGTGGATCCCTCATAACTTGGTGCTATCCTCATAATAGTGAATGAGTTCTTGTGAGATCTGGCTGTTTAAGTGTGTGGCACCTTCCCCCACCCACTCTCTCTCTTGCTCCTGCTTTCACCATGTGATGAGCCTACTCTTGCTTTGCCTTCTCTATGAGTAAAAGCTCCCTGAGGCATCCCCAGAAGCTGGACAGATGCCAGCACCATGCTTGTACAGCTGCAGAACCATGAGCCAATTAAACCTCTTTTTAAAATAAATTACCCAGTCTCAGGTATTTCTTTATAGCAATGCAAGAATGGCCTACTAGAGATATAAATTTCCTCCCCTTGAATTCCCATTACACTGTCTTCATGTCTCAAACATGACATTAAACATACGCTATGGTTTGGATATTTGTCCCCTCCAAACCTCATGTTGAAATTTGATCCCCAATGTTGGAGATGAGGCTTAATGGCAGGTGTTTTGGTCATGGGAGCGAAACCCATGAATAGATATATGACCTCCCTAGGTAGGGAGTGCTCACTCTATTAATTCCTCAGAGCTGGCTGTTAAAAAGAGGCTGGCATCTCCCTTACCTGTCTTTTGTTTCCTCTGTCACCAAGTGATCTCTACACAGCCGGCTCCCCTTTGCCTTGGCCTTTTGCCATGAGTAGAAGCAGCCTGAGGCCCTCACCAGATGCAGATACCCAATCTTGAACCTTCCAGCCATTCTTAATTGTGAACCAAATAAATATGTTGTCTTTATAAATTACTCAGTCTCTCAGGTAGTCCTTTGCAACACAAAACAGACTAAGGTAACAAATCTTTACAATACAGTTGCAGTGCACAAACACATAATTTATGTGGATTCAAGTCTAAGTAAAACTTAAAGAGAATACTTTAAATTGAAATAGTTCAGTTTTAACTACCAGTCCTGTATCATTCAGGTTCAATCAGAGAAGCAGGACCTGTAAGAGTGATAGAAAATATAAAATTTATTATGAGCACTAGCCCTTAATAGTTGTAGGAGCTGATTAAGTCATCTCTGTCTGGTGTTGGCCTCTGTGTCTGGTGTAAGGCCTAAAGCCAGCAAGGCTAATAGGAAGAAAATATGGTCATGAAATGGGGAAGAATAAGGAAAGATTGGAACTGGTGAGAACAATCTGGAACCCACAAGTGAAATTGCCTTTGCAAAAATTATGACAGTGAGAAAAATCTGACATAGTAAAATTATGGCAGTAAAAGAAATCTGTCCTAATTAACTCCATCTTGCTTCTAACCTCCAAGCTGCCCTTGTTCGTTCCCGGACATAGGCTGAACTAACTAACATGGGAGGAATTTATAGTTCAACTTTGAAACAAAGATGGTAACAGTCCCTCCCTGAAACAAACTTCCTCCTTTCATGGGGACCAGATTGGCCTTTGTAAAACCAACAAATTAGCCACAAGCTCAGAAACCATGGCCTAGGAGTCATGCAGCCAGAGGCCACAAGATTGCTAACCTCCCCAATTGCCCCTATAGATAACATTACTATTGTAAAACCTAAGATTGATGTTTGAGCGACTTTTCTGACCCAGCATTCTGATGGATTAGCTGGCACATCCCAGACTGAAAAACCGGCTCATCTGGTCTTGTGGCCTCCACCAGGAACTGACTCAGCACAAAAGGACAGCTTCAACTTCCTATGTTTTCATCCCTGACCCAAACTATCAGCACTCCCTAGCTCCTTTCCCACCAAACTAAAAAACCCTAGCCTTTGAATTTTCAAGGAGGCTAATCTGAGTAATAAGAATACTCTAGTCTTCCATTTAGCCAGCTCTACCTGTATTAAACTCTTTCTCTATTGCAACTCCCGCATCTTGATAAATTGGTTTCATTCCAGAGGGCAAGAAGAACCCATTGGGCGGTTACACACAGGCAAACTAGATCCTGTGAGGACAAATTGCAGCCTACATCTGTATTTCCTTGCATCCAACTTCAGTGAGGTGAGGGACTTACAGGATTAGGCAGTGCCTTTGGCAACACTGCTGCACATGTACCTGGTCTAAGATTGAGAGAAGCAGAAAGAGGAGATCTGGCAGGAGTTGCAGAGCTGCAGGCCAGGCTGCTGGCCCATGCCTACATGGTGAGCCAGCAGATCAGTGCCTAGCCCCATGATGACCTTTAGGGCTTCAGATCAAATGGCTGCTGCTTTACTTCTGCCTTCCAAATCTCACGCACATTCTCTTTTGACTAACCCTAACCTAGAATCATACAGGAAAGGGAATTCTGGAAAATGTAGTTCTATCTTAGCTAAGTCGACACTCTATGAAGCTACTGCAAGTCTGTTTCTGCATAAATCCTTGAGTAAGCAAGGGACAGAAGATATACATCTGCTATATTTTCAAACTGTCTCAGTTCATGAGTGCGTATCATAGTGTTAGCATGGCACAATGTTGAGTACATACAATTAATTCTATTTGGTTGAATTTTTAGAATAAGACTGCTTTCCTAAACTCTAGCCAACTGTTTCATTACACCTCTCCTGAAGAAAGTGATCTGCACCAGTGTGAGGGGAGAAAGACTGTTTGCATTGGGTCTATAAACTGAGAGATGGCATATGTGGGTCTCTGATATGGTCCCCTCCTAAGAAGGGATTTCTAGAGTAGTTTTCCCACATCCAATTTTCAATTTACACTTTGACTTTGAAACCCAATCCTGATTTTAGAACCTCCTGCAATAAATATTTGTTAAAATGGTGAAAAATGAATTGTGAATTTCTTATCTGTAGGGATTTTCTGGTAAGTGTCTGTATTCCTTTTAGCAACTAGCAAAGTGCTTGGCACAAATTAAGTACTCCATATAGATGTGGGTTAAATTATTTATTGCAAATTTCTATTCTGGTGTTGTAAAATGAGTATTACGCTTTCTTTTTCAGTAGTTTTCCAAGTTGCCTTTAACATAAACCACTTAATATTGTGTGTGCCTTGGGGCTTCGGTAAAAATGACCGCCCATTCAGTGTGGGTTTTGCAAGGCAAGTTGGAGCTTGCAGAAAAGTAAATGTACATTGAAATACTTGGGAAAATTTTGGCCCTGTTTGTTTCCTTCAGTGTTTGCATAAATTCCTACACTCTACCTGTACCTCTCTCTCTTCCTCTCTTTGATAAATTATCTTAAATATTATAAAGTAATTCATGCTCTTGTTAAACAGTAAATAAAGGAGAAAAGTGAATATAAAAGTTCTTGAAATGCCTCCTCTGCCATACACAATTTTGTGTGATTCAAAATTTCACTGTTGATATTTTTTGAATGTATCTTTCCTCAAATATTCCATATATTTACAAAAATATATACGAATATGTATGCATACTTATATGCTTATATTTGAAGGAAACAGGATTACATTACATAAAAATACTATGCTGCTACTGGTTTTTACTTATGATATTTTGAAACTTTTTCAACATCAGCACATAAATGTGCAGTTTTCTTTTAAGTAAACTCTTGAAATGTATTCCAATGTATGTAGTCACAATTTAACCAGTTCCCTATGATGGTCATCTGAGGCTGATTCTAAGAATTAACATTATAAACAATGTTGCATATACATATATCTTTGCATGTATCATGCCAATATAGCCAAGGAGTAAATTTGTAGCGGTGGAAGTACATGGTTTGCCTGGGTTTTGTTAGCAACTGAAAAGTGTATTTTCAGGATATATAATATTTATAGCTCATTAAAAGTTTCTAGTCAACACAGGGTTACACATATCTACACCTCCTCGTTTGTCAAGGGACCTTTGACAAAAGGAAAATAAGACCTTGGAAGAAAAGTCGACAAATTTGTCCTTATTCTTTTAGAGCTTCCTTTAGCCATCTGCAATTCACTGACAATTAGCATCCACCACCATCTCCTGGAACTGAAGACAGCTTTTCTACAGATTAAAAGTATCACCATATTTAATTCAAAATCGAATGCATTGTAAAACAATTATTTTTATAATTCCATTATCTTAATATGGAACAATAATGCTGATATTGCCACTAAAAATTAGCTGGCATTATCTATTAAAATTGATCACATGCATTTCTCATGACCCATGAATCTACCCCTATATACACATCAGAAATGAGTACATGTATCTGTCAAAAGTGTTCTATGAGAATGTTTGCAGCAGCATTATTCCCAGTAGCCTCAAAGGGAAACAACACAAATGCCCTTCAACAGTGGAATGCATAAATTGTGCCATACTCATAAAAAGGAATAATACATAACAGTGTAAATGAAGAAATTATTACCATAGAAACTACGGATGAACCTCATGAACATAATGTGAATTTGAATAGAGCCAGACACAAAGGAATACATAATATATGATTCCAAAGAATCAACAGGAAAAATGAATCTGCAGTATGTGTTGGCTAATGACTGGAGGGGTAATGAGGTGCTGATCTGTGCAATGTGCTAGCATTCTATTTTTTGACTTGGATGGGTTTTGCATAGGTATCTTCAGCTTGTGATAATTATCAGCAGAGGGGAGAGTATGCACACAATTCTTCAGGATGAGACTGGTGACATGTAGAGAAAAGGGAGAAATGACTGTAGTTTAAAAAAAGTCAATTCCCTCCTCCCCACTTCTCCAGCTCTCCATTTCCTAGGAAGAGAGCCCAGGGAAAAGTAAACAAAGAAATAAATTCGAGCTCAAACTCTCAAACAGATCTGGAGACTCAAATATCCATCGCTCTGGGCAAAAGGCATTCCTAGATTTGTCCAAGGTACAAAAACTACCACTCTAACCACGTTTCTTCGCTGCCCGGGGTCAGATAAGTAAAAATCAATTATTTATTTATCTTTAAGTTACTTCCAACCTTGCTTCCTCGAGCTTCCGAATCACCTAGGCAACCTGGAAGCTGCCCATCTAAGGGGGTGAGGTCGAATCCCAGCCTTGACGCCTTAGCAACCGAGCGAGTCTTTCTCGCGTCCCAGCAACGCGCCCGGCCCTTTCCTGTCGGGCCCATTCTCCCTGGTGCCCCTCCCTTCCTCGAGGCTGCCGCTCACCCCTCACTGGGTCTCTCCCTGGTCCGGAGGGCGCGGGTCTGCACACTCTCACTCAGTGCCGGAGAGCAGTTCCTGCGGCTCCTGTGGTGGGAGCTGCCCGAGAGCCAAGGCAGTGGCGAGGGACGGCGATAAAGAATGTTTAAGTTTATTTAAGAAAGAGGAAAAAAGAGTCAACAGATCCAGGATTTTCGTCATTCTGATTTTTAAGGCACATCCAAAGCTCCGTGGAGAAGGGGCTGGAGGGTGGGAGAATCATTTTTGTATACACTCCATATAAGAGAGAAGAGACCCATCGAAGATTCAGTACGGAGTCACCTGGAAATTGGAGATGTTGGATACGATCGCCCGTGCCCTGCAGGACCTGGGCAGGCAGGTGCTGCCCACTCTGCCCTCGCTGAGCCAGGAGGGTAAGCGTGTTGGGTAGTGGGGGGTGGCCCTGGAGACTGAACCTTCACCTGCTTGCAGGGGAAGCGGGGAGACCCACTTCCCTATTCCCTGGCTCAGGCCTGGCCTGCAAGTGGCTAAGTTGCCTTGACAACCAGCTGGTAATCACATCAGACCCACCCTGGACGCCCAGAGACCCTTTTCTGGTTTTGATTAAACCAGGTGATGCATAGACAGCGCAAAGTAAGTGATCAATAAAGGGACTAGCACAAAGTAAGTGCTCAATAAAGGTTAGGTAAAAACAAGCATTCCCACCCCACCCACTGGGATGGATCACAACCCTTTTGCCTACCTAGAGAAAAGAGGTGCAGAGACCCTAAATGGCTCCTTTTGAGAGTTCCTGCAAAGATGGTTGCTTTTATTGCCTTTGACGTCATGTGGTTGTATTAAGAAAATGAGATGATCATAAAAAGATACAGGGTAAGTACTTTGGAAGGGGACCTGGCACCTTCTCAGAGAAAATTCATTACGCTTGGTTAGTAGCAAGACAAGATCTGTTTTTAGCATCGTTTGTAGAAGAGTCACCCCAAAGTGAGGCTGAGATCTGTCTGCAAACCATAGGAGCACTTTGGAAGAAAAGTGCTGCAGGAATGCAAACTCTTATTATTATCAAACCACTATAACAGAGATGTTGCTTAGGCTTTAACCAAATGACCACAGGAAACAAATACGAACAGATACTTCTTTCTCTTCCCCTGCATCACTCCTATCTTTTCCTCTGAAAATCATCATGAAAGAAGCATTGAAGATAATGGTTTAATGAATTTAAAAACATATGCTATATTTGTAAATTTATATATAGTCATTCAAGTAATTTTGAAACCTTGCTATATGCTGAGCACTAGTTAATTTATGGTGAACAAAAATCTTGGAATTTACTGTTTAGTGGGGAAGATACACATTAATCAAATAATTACACAAATCAATGTAAATTTACCATTTGGGTAAATGCTACCAGGGAGGAGGTAAATGGTACAGTAAGAATTTTTTTAAAAAATGATTTTTTAGAGCAGTTGCAGGTTCACAGTAAATTAAGAAGGAGGGACAATGTATTAGTTTATTCTTACACTGCTATGAAGATACTATCCCAGACTGGGTCATTATAAAGGAAAGAGGTTTAATTGACTCACAGCTCTGCATGGCTGGGAGCCCTCGGGAAACTTAAAATCATGGCAGAAGGGGAAGCAGGCATGTCTTACATGACGGCAGGAGAGAGAGAGAGAGAAGCCCAGGGGACTAGGGGAAACCGCCATTTATAATACTCTCAGATCTTGTGAGAAATCCCTCACCATCATGAAAACAGCCTGAGGAAAACTGCTCTCAGGATCCAATCACCTCCCACCAGGCCTCTCCCTCAACACCTAGGGATTACAATTCAAGATGAGATTTGGGTGGGGACACAAAGCCTAACCGTATCAGATAGAGATGTCCCACATACTCTCTAACTTCACACTTGGATAGGCTCTCCTATTGTCAACATCCCCCACCAGAGTGGTACTTGAGTTACAATTGAACTTTCATTGACACATCAAAATCACCCAAGGTTCATAGTTTACATTAGAGTTCTTTCTTGGTGTTGTACATTCTATGAGTTTGGACAAATGTAAAATGACATGTATTTATCATTGCAGTCATATAGAGTATTTTCACTCCCCTTTATTCTGCCTATTCACCCCTACCCCCAGTCCCAAACTCTGGAAACCACTGATCTTTCCACTGTCTTCATAGTTTTGCCAGTTCCAGAATGTAATATAGTCGGAATCGTACAGTGTAAGCCTTTTCAGATTGGCTTCCTTCACTTAGCAATATGCATTTAATGTTCCTCCATGTCTTTTTGTGGCTTGATAGCTCATTTCTTTTTAGTTCTGAATAATATTCCATTATCTAGATGTACCACAGGTTTTTTTTTTTTTTTTTTTTTTTAAATCTATTCACCCACTGAAAAATGTCTTGGTTGCTTCCAAGTTTTGGCAATGATGAATAAAGCTGCTTTAAAAATCTGTGTGCAGGTTTTAAAAAATTGGATGTAAGTTTTCAATTCACTTGGGTAAATACACAGGGACATAACTGCTAGATTGTATGGTAAGTGGATGTTTAGTTTTGTGAGAAACTGCCAGACTGTCTTTCAAAGGGGCTGTACCATGTTGCATTCCCAAGAGCAATGAGTGAGAATTCTTGTTGCTCCATGTTATTGTCAGCATTTGTTGTTGTATTTTAGATTTTGGTCATTCTAATAGATGTGTGCATTGTTATCTCATTGTTTTAATTTGCATTTTCCTGATGATATATAATGGAGAGCACCTTTTAATATGCTTGTCGTGTTTTGATGATATATATATAAAGGGCTTTGGCTCATTTTTAAATTGAGTTTTTCTTTTCTTAGTGTTAAGTTTTAAGAGTTATTTGTATATTTTGCATGACAGTGTCTTTTGCAAATATTTTTTTCCAGTCTGTGGCTTGTCTTCTCATTCTCTTGACATTGTTTTTCACAGAGCAGAAGTTTTAAATTTTAATGAAGTCCATCTTATTATTTCTTGCTTGGATTATGCCTTTGGTGTTTCATCTAAAGTCTTTTCTATACCCAAGATCATCTAAGTTTTGTCCTATGTTATCTTCTAGGAGTTCTATGGTTTTGCACTTCATATTTAGGTCTATGATTCATTTTAAGTTAATTTTTGTGAAAGATGTAAGGTCTGTGTCTAGGTTCATTTTTTTTTAATTTTTTTGCATGTGGATGTCCAGTTGTTCTAGCAATGTTTGTTTAAAAGACATTCTGCTCCATTGTATTGCTTTTGCTTCTTTGTATGGATAAGTTGACTGTATTTATATGGGTCTATTCCTGGGCTCTCTTTTGTGTCCTATTAATCTATTTGTCTATTCTTTTGTCAATAACACACTGTCTTGATGACTCGGCTTTATTGTAAATCTTGAAGTTGGGTAGTGACAGTCCTCTGACTTGTCCCATGTGTTATCTAGATGCATATTATTTAGTCCCCATGTATTTTGGGATTTTCCACTTATCTTTCTCTTATTCATTTCTACTTTAATCCCGTTGTAATCTGGAGCAGGCATTGTATGATTTCTATCCTATTTGTTAAGGTGTGTTTTATGGCCCAGAACATGGTCTGTCTTGGTCAATGTTCCATGTGAGCTTGAGAAGAATGTGCATTCTACTGCTGTTGGATGAATTAGTCTGTAGATATCAACTATATCCATTTGACAGATGGTGCTGTTGAGTTCAACTATGCCTTTACTGATTTTCTGCCTGCTGGATCTGTTCATTTCTGATAGGTCAGTACTGAAGTCTTCAAGTATGATAATGGATTCATTTATCTCTTCTTGCAATTCTATTAGTTTTTGCCTCATAAATTTGACAACTATTTTTAGGTGTATACATATAAAAAATTCTTATGTCTTCTTGAAGAATTGACCCCCCTATTATTATGTAATGCTCCTTGTTTCTGACAACTCTCCTTGATTTGAAGTCTGTTCTGTCTAAAATTAATATAGCCACTCTTGCTTTCTTTTGATTAGTATTACCATGCTATATTTCCTCCATCCATCTACTTTTAACCTATATGTTTTCAGATTTAGATTGGGTTTCTTTTAGACAACATATAGTTGGGTTTTGTTTTTTGGTCCACTCCAAAAATCTCTGTCTTTTAATTGGTACATTTAGCCTATGTTCAAAGTGATTACTGATATAGCTAGATTAATATCTACCATATTTGTTTTTGTTTTCTACTTTTTTCCCTGGTTTTTTGTATCTATCTTTATTTTCAACTGAGCATTTTATGATTCCATTTTCTCCTTTTTTAGCATATCAGTTATACTTTTTAAAAAAATTGCCTTAGACTACAATATATATTTACAATCAATTCAAGTCCACTTCCAAATAACACTGTACCACTTCACAGGTAGTGTGATTGTTTTATAATAACAAAACCTTAATTCCTTCCTCCCATCCCTTGTATCATTGCTGTCATTCATTTCATTTCACTTATATATAAACATAAATACATATATGAATAAGCATACATAATTGAATAATTATTGCTATTATTGGACAAACTGCTATCTATTAGGTCAGCTAAGAATAATAAAAACAGGTGCAGTGGCTTATGCTTGTAATCCCAGCACTTTAGGAGGCCAAGGTGTGAGAATCACTTGAGTCCAGGAGTCCAGGAGTCCAGGATCAGCCTGGGCAATATAGTGAGACCTTGTCTACAAAAAATTAAAACAAAAAAAGATGGATATGGTGGCACACGACTGTAGTCCCAGCTACTCAGGAGGCTGAGGTAGGAGGATCGCTTGAGAGCCTAGCAGGTGGAGGTTAAAGTGAGCCAAGACTGCACCACTGCACTCCAGGCTGGGCGACAGAGTGAGACCCTGTCTCAAAGAAAAAATAAGTTTTTATTTTACCTTTACTTATTCCTTCTTTGATGGTCCTCCTTTTCTTTCCTTTTTTTTTCTTTTTAAATGTAGATTCACGTTTCTGACCTACATAATTTTCCTTTTTTCTAAGGAACATCTTTCAACATTTCTTGAAAAGCAGGTCTACTAGCAATTAATTCCATTAATTTTTGTTTGTCTGAAAAACAATTTCTCCTTTGCTTTTGAAAAATAATTTTACAGGATGCAGAATTTTAGGTTGGTGTTTTCTTTTTATCAACACTTGAAATGTCTTACTGTACTCTCTTTTTGCTTGGTTTCTGAGAAGTAGTTCAATATAATTATTATCTTTGTTTCTCTATAGATGAGGTGTTCCTTCCCCTCCCTCTGCCCCAGCTTCTTTCAGGATTTGTTTTTAGCTCTGATTTTCTGTACTTTGAAAATGATATTCCTAGGTGTCTTTTTTGGGCATTTATCCAGCTTGGTGTTATTTGAGCTTCCTGGATCTGTGGTTTCACGTCTGACATTAGAGGGAAATTCTCAGTAATTGTTTCAAGTATTTCTTCTATTATTTCTCCCTCTTCTGGTATTCCCATTCTGAGTACACCCCTTCTGTGGCTGCCTCACAATCCTTGGATACTCTGGGTTTTTTTTTTTCCCAGTCTTTGTTCGCTTTCCTTTTGAAGTTTCCTTGTCACATTTTCAAGCTCAGAGATTCTTTACTAAGTCATATCCAGTCCACTAGCAAGCCTTTCAAAGGCATTCTTCACTGCTGTTACAGTGTTTTTAGTTGCTAGCATTTATTTTTGGTTCTTTCTTAGGATTTCAATCTCTCTGCTTATGTTGCCCATCTGTTCTTGCATGCCATCTACTATATCCATTAGAGCCCTTAGCATATTAACCATAGTTGTTTTAAATTGCCAGTGTGATCGTTCCAACATCCCCGCCATGTCTGGCTCTGATGGTTGCTCTGTCTCTTCATATTGTGTGTTTTGCCTTTTAGTATGCCTTATAATTTTTTCTTGATAGCTGGATGTGATGTACTGGGTAAAGGTAACTTCTATAAATAAACCTTTAGTACTGTAGGGGTAGAGTGTGCGGGGGTGGGAAAGCAGTCTATAGTCCTATGATCAGGTCTCAGTCTTTCAGTGAGCCTGTGCCTCTGGACTGTGAACTTTACAAATGTTTCTCAGATTTTTCCTTTCTCCTTAGGTGGGACAGAATGACTAAAGTGGACTGGAGTTGGTCATTTCCCTTCTCCCAGGTCAGTTAGGCTCGGATAATATCCCAGCAGGTTAGGCTCTGGTGAACTAGTTTCTTCTGAGGGCAGGTCATTAAGAACAACAGAGTGCTCTGGCATATTTAAAAATGGTAATTTTTTTCTTCCCCCCACCAGAAGCACAAGGAGATTTTTCTCTCCTATTTACTGGATATTTAGCTGTGGGAATCTGGTTGAGCTCTGGGAAGTAAACCTTCCCCTATGTGGGAACCCTCCCTCCATGACTGGGTTCCCCTGGAGGTTTTAACTCTTGGTGTTGTCCACACTAAGCCTCCAGAAATTTGTCAATTACACTTTGGGTTTTCTTACCCAGCATTGGTTCTTGATGCTGTTTCTGCATGTGCGTCTGTTTCAGGAAGCCATTCCTCCTGGTATTTGCATTTCTGTCTCTCTAATTTTTAGGGGCAGCAGTCTGCCCTGTGTCCTCCCTCATCTTATGGATCCAAGAAGAGTTGTTGATTTTTCAGTCCGGTCAACTTTTTAGTTTTTAGGATGGAGTGGTGACTTCCTTACATACAGCACCAAGAAATGGAAGTCAAATGAGAACTTTTAATAGAGAGTAAGGATGGAGGTGTGTGCCAAGAATGACTAAAGAAGGGATAATTTGAGCTGAGTTGTGAAGAACGAGTTGGAATTAAGTAGATGAAATGGATCAGAGAGGTAGAGAGTGGAAGTGAGGTGAAAATGATTTTGGCAAAGGGAATGACAAGGGCAAAAACTTACAGTGAGGGTATGATGTAAAGGAGCAACTGAAAGACAGTGGACTGGCTGCTCTGTAGATTTGGGGAGGGAGTGTATTCTAAAGCAGGCTAGAGAGAAAGGAAGGGGTCAAGTAATGCAGGGCCTTGTAAGTCATATTAAGGATGTTGACCTTTATGTTAAGCCTGATGGGAAGCCATTAAGTGTTCTGAGCTGGAGGTCAAGAAGAAGTTGAATGATGCGATCAGTTTATATTTGGAAAAGATCACTCCGGTTGCTAGGTGGGAAAGGAATAGGAGGGTCAAGAATACCTATAGCAATAGTCTTGGTGAGAACAAATGGTAGCTTGGTCTAAAACTGGTAACAGTAGAAATAGAGAGGAGTGCAATGAATGAAGGGCAACTTGGAAGTAAAATCTACAGATTATGGTGATGGACTGGATGTTAGGGGTGAGGGATAAGAGAAGTCTAAAGGATGACTTCTGAGTTCCTGGCTCATATAAATTAATAGATAGTGGTGCCATTCACTGAGACTGATATGCCAGATAAAAGACAAGATTTAAGGGAAGAAAGATTGTGGTTTTGGGCAAGTTGAAGGGCCTTTGTGTGTTATCTAAGTAGGCGGTTGGATAAAGGTCCAGAATCTCAAATAGGGGGTGGCAAGGAGTCTGGGTCTGTAAATAAACATTTGGGAATCATCTTCTGTGTGGGTGTGACTGCTGGAGTAGAGAGTACAGAGTGAAAAGAGAAGCAGCCTAGGAATGTACCTTGAAAAACCCTACCATTTAATGGTTGGGTTGAGGAGGATAAGCCTGCAAGGGAGACTGAAGAAATGGCCAGTTAGGAGAAAACCCAAATGAGAGTAGTAGTATAAAAGCTAAAAGGAGAGGTGCTTAAAGGGGGAGGGAGTGATCAATAGTGTCAGACATGGCTGAGGGCTCAGAATTAAATACGTTTATTGAATGTATTGACAAAGAGACCATTGGTGACTTCAGCAAGGGCTTTACTGGTAGAATAACAGAAGTCAAAGTCAAACTACTGTTTATTAACTTTCACAAATGATCTATTGCAACAAGGATGAAGATAAAACTCAGCAAAACACAGAAATTAACTTTCATTAGTGTATATATTCATCATTGCATATTCCTGCTGCTTCTGTATCTTTTAGCAAAGTTTAATATTATGTAATTATAGTGCTTAGAAGGCCCTGTCATCATTTTACAGATGTGAACTGGGTAAAACTTGAGTCCATGGAGGCAGGAAGGCTGTGGGCCTTCCACGCAGCACACTGTTCTTTCCATTGCATTATGCTCTGGGAATATGTTTCTTTGTTCAAATCATCCTTTACTATTCTGCTATACTATTCCATATATCAGTATTTTAATTTTAGAAGATAAGTTTTATAACATCAGGAAACATATCTGTTTTTTTGACATTAATGTCTTATTCAAGCATATAGTATTGTATAATTTACAGAACAGGCATGTAGTTTGTTTTTTTTTTATAGTGATCATATACAAGATACAGTATTCCTGTTACTTGGCACTCTGTTTAAGCATATGGTTTTGAGTGCATGGAATGGTAAGAATTTGAAGCCAAATGAAGGTTGAACTGAATATAGAGTATATGTCTAGGGATTAGTTCTTTATAAGAGTGATTCTTGGCACTTCAGTGTTTGATTGAAATAAGTAAGAACCCTGGCCTCCCTTAAAATATGAAAGTAGTATATCCTTCAATTTGCTTTTTAGACTTGATATTTTTCATTTTGAGATTTAATGATATCCTCTCTGACTCTTTGGGATGTCAGAAAAAGTCAAATTTAGAAATTACAGTCTGTAAGCTTTCCAAGTCTATTCCGATTGGATTGCAGGGGCCTAAAGCTTCCTAAGGCAAATGATATGCATAGTTTCCTTTCTCTTCAGTGAGAAATAGCAAATTTTAGTTTAGACTAATTAGTTCTGCTCTTATATAATGTTGTCTATTAGGCTGTATGGAATAAAACAATACAGTGGGCTTGAATATATTATCCAAATGAAGAAAGACAAAATCCTCAAATTTTCAATTAAACTCAGCTGAGTCTTTTCACTGGGGTTTCGTTGCAAACTATACACTTTCTTCTGGCTCTAATGAAATCATTTCATCTTCAGAGTAGTTGTTTTCCTAACATACGAGCTTTCAGAGGTGAAAGACTTTTAGAGTCATACATTTAACAATTTTGACTTAATAACTTTGAAAGTTCTCCATGTACATCTGGATACTGAGATTTTGCATTCGTGAATTAATGAAATGTTTGGTCATGATGAAAATTTTGATTCAGTATACAGTTAGAACTGGTTATTAGTTCTCAGCAGCCTGTAGTAGAATTCTATGGGCTGTGGGGGTGGGGAGGAGTGGAGAACAAAGTAGGGTGGGCAGAATAGGGGAAATGCCTGATTACAGAAAGTGATTAATGAGGGGCAGAATCTTGGCCCTCGTGCTCATTGGAGCCTGCAGCCCTAATTTTATTAATGGGTGAATTTCCATCACCAAACTTGATCCCAGATATTCATAAAAGTCACTGCTACTTTCAGCCATTAAACCTGCCCCTTCCCTGGCCTATTAATAAAAATATTTATAACTCTGATATACCAGAATTAAAAGATTGCACTCTCCGTGCTTTAGTTAGTGGTTTAAATTGTTAGAAAAAAAGATAAACCAAATAAACCAATAAAACAAGCAGTTTCCAAAGTAGAAAAAGGATTGGGCTTTTGTCACCACCTGCATCTATGTCCCCAAATGACAAGCTGGTTAATGTCACTGTTGTTGATTTTTTATTTTGAGAATTAAAACTTAACACTCTTGAGTTGCAAAGAGTTCTTAATTGAATAGTATCTTTGATAAACACATGATTAGGTTTGGAAGGGTGATGTTAATACAGATATAATTTTCTAGGCTTTGAAATATTAGTCATACCTACAGTATAGGTTCATATCATACATTAACACTTTAGTTATTGGCAACTACCTGTTTTTCTACCACAGTTTTTTGAGACACAGAACAAGAAGATAAACTTGGAAGGCTTCCCTCCAATCAGTCAAAATTGATAGTGCAAAATGTATGCATTAATTCAAAGTAAAGCTCCTTGTCCTACTCAAAGTGTGTTTTTAAAAATTATTATTTTAGGCCGGGCATGGTGGCTCATGCCTGTAATCCCAGCACTTCGGGAGGCCAAGGCAGGTGGATCACCTGAGGTCAGGAGTTGCAGACCAGCCTGGCCGATGTGGCGAAACCCCATCTCTACTAAAAATACAATTAGCAAGGCATGGTGGCTGGCGCCTGTAATCCCAGCTACTCAGGAGGCTGAGGCAGGAGACTCGTTTGAACTTGGGAGGCGGAGGTTACAGTGAGCCGAGATCGCACCACTGCACTCCACCCTGGGCATCAGTGACACCCTGTCTCAAAAAAAAAAATTTTTTTTAGACATATTATTAGTATTTGTTATTTCCAGAACACAGTAGATATGAAGCAATGAATTATGACTGGTCCAGGAGCCCACAGAGTACTAGTAGCACAAGTGACAGCTGGTAGCTTAGCAGTGAAAAATGAAAATAAAAAGCAGATTTGAGGATTTAGCAAAAATGGAAGTGTAGGAAAAGTTAATGTACACAAAACAGCCTTTCATGCCTTAGTGGCCTTTTGCCTTATTCCTGTGTTATGGAATGGCGTGAGAATGAACGTTCTTATTAATCAGATGGCACAGAGTAGACACCCGATAAACGGTTGCTGAATGGGTCTTTAAGAAAAGGCTGGGTTATACTTGATTAACTCTCTTTATAGAATAAAGAAAAGGGTGTGACAGAGTTCCCTTTGCTGTAGAAAGATTTTCTTTAAAAATTTATTATTATTATTATTTTAAATCACATCTTCCAAACTTAAGGGAGTAAACCTTAGCTACCAAGAAAATTAACTTTTGGGAATAGCCTTGTTTTTTCTTAATTCTAAATTAATCAGGAATTAGTGTCATTTGTTTCCACATTTCATATTTACATTTTTATTTATTAGCACTAAGATACTACCACATGGGTGGTCATATAAATTAAATAATTTCTCATTACTTTTGAATTTCAGAAGTCTCTATTATCTGGGGGAATGTATCAGAATTTGTGGGACGGCAGTTAACCCTGCACAAGGTAATATTTATTAATTTATTAATAAATTTATTTATTAATTTTAATGTAGGCATCTAAAGGATCTTTCCTCCATAGTCTTATATAATGTTGCTGGGAGCAGGGCAGTAGACTTTAGAGCCATCCCATTTAACTTCCAGTCCTGTGATTTTATGATGCTCATGCTTCGGACTTGTGGATAATAGATGTAACAAACATGAATTTTATTTTTAGGTAATGAATTTGTAAGTTCTGCTCTTCTAGTGTTACAGAGTGTAGTGCTGATCAGCCTGGGTGTGTGTAAGGAAACTAGATGAGTTCTGTTTGTCTGTGATCTGATAGTTCCTGGCATAGCTGTAGAAAGATATAACGCTTCTTGTCTTGCCTCCTTGCAGGGAATGGATTTTAATTGAAATAGAAGACTTACCAAAATGAGAAACTTTGCCCAGGGCTGGACTGTTCCCTCCTGTTAAGTCTTGACTTTAGATGCCATAAAACTACATGGAGATTTGGGGATGAGCTTGGGGGAAGCTGGGAAGTTGTGAAACTTTTATACCCCATTCAGAGGTCCTACTGTGAGAGCCCTTGGGCAGAATTCATACTTCAAATTTATTTTGTTTGGCTTGAGAATTTGCATTTGTTATCAGCACTTAAACTTGGGAGAAATTATATAATGTTTTGGATTTTTCCCCTCCCTTTCATTGAAAAATCAGCAGATCTAACGATACTAGTCTTCCATTACTACGTGGTGACACATTTGGAGCTCAAGATGTGTTCTTCCCTTTAGATGGGGTGTGCAGTCCATAGCCATCATATTCCCTGGCTGGCTACTTTCACTCTCTTGCTTTCTTTTTTGGCTCCTATAGGCATTTGAGTTTGTAGTCCTTGATATATGATATCTCCAGGGAAACAGAAACCCAGTATGAGAGCTAAAAACATTTGCTTCTACCCATCAGCCAGGATCACTACATTGCAGCATATGATTTGGATGCTGGGTTGTCTAAGTGGCAGACATAAAATCTAAAAGTAGGAATGAGAAAGCAGAGATTCTCATGCCCTCTTAAATTCCTCTAATGGCAGATGATTAAAATTTAAAATGTCACACAATTTAGGACAGGAGTAATCTTGGTTAAAGATTAAAAGATGCTATGACATTCACACAAATTTTCTTAGCCTTTTGATGATACAGAGATGAGCGATCTGATGTCTGTAAATCATCATGGACCAATATATTACATTTTATACTCAGCTTCTTTGAAAACTTAGAATTATAAAATGCTATCACTCTGAAGAGTCCTAGAGATCACTGAATTTTTAAGCCCTAAGCTTACTTCTCTTCATGTTTTTTGGATAATAATATTAAAGATTATTTTTTCTTCACTCCTTCAATGATTTTTTTTTTTTTCCTTTCAGGGGGTTCAGATTCCAGGATTTGGAACTTTCACTTTCATGAGACAAAAACTTGAGGTGGGAAACAACAAATTTATCTTAATCCAGAGGCCTGTGTTTATTATGGCGGAGAAGCTAGTGCAGATCCATGGACTCAAACAAAACAAAATATATACTCCTGGTAAATAATTCTGATATGTAGGATTTTCCCAGAAGGTTACTGTCCTGGGGATTAAAAAAAAAAAAAAAAAAATGAAAGGGCAAAGCATAGCCAGTGCTGCTGTCTTACCTTCTGATTTGAGGAACTCACTTTTCATAAGGTGCTTTTGGCACAGGGAGGGGCCAAAGTGGAAAAATAATAGAGTCTTCCTGAAGGCTATTTTAAACCCCAGTAACCTAAGAGGTAGGAGTGAAAAAACCTGATGTAACGTAACAGAAAATTTATGTAAAAGCCACACCACAGAGCTGTAAGCCCTTTATTTCAGATCGTAAGAAATTAAAAGTGGTTATAAAGAAGAGAAGGTTAATTAGGATTTCTAGTTGGGAGAACTACAATCAGTATCAGCTGTCAAAAAGATACCTTTCTATCATACGTATAATCCAAATCATTAAAATTTGAAAGTTAGAAGTTGAGTAATTCCATAAAGACTTAATGCATACCTTACATACCTTTCTCACACCCTAAAGCCAACCTCCCTGCCTCCCTCCCTCCCTCCCTTCCTTAAATATTGATTGAGAGCCAACTATGTGTCAGACCTTGTTCCAGGTGCTTGAGACATAGTGGTAAACAAAATAGGCATAATCCCTGCCACAGACTGCTTCCATCCAGCTTTAGTGTGTGGGCTTCCTAACACCTCCCTTGGTTACTTAGCAGCCTTTGGGTGCATACTTTCTGATTCCTGGCTGTGTTCCTTTTGACCTTCCTGATTGTCCCCGCCCCCTGCATCAGACTCACACCTGGATGAATGGAGACAGTCTATCTCCGATGGCAACAGGCGAAAAGGCTGTAACTGTCCTCTAAGTTAATGTTCCTAAAAGTTAATTTTCAGAGTCACTTGAGTTAACTTTCTACTTTCAAAAGAATGATATATTAGAAGAACAAATGCCAACAAACCATACTTAGAATTTCTTAGGTATATATTCAGTATGGTGGGCTTGATGAACTTTTCAGCTATTTTTACCTAGAGTTTTTTTTTTTTCTTTTCTTTTTTTCCCCCTTTCATGGGAACAAAAAGAAATACCTAGAGTTTTATGTCAGAAGAAATATATCCTATTTCATCAAAAACCTATCTAAGAAAATGAAAATAAAGCTAACATTTTTGCAAAAACATCTGTGCCTTAGAATTAAAGCTCATTTTCCATCTTGGATCTTGTACTGTAGTCCAAAAAAGTAGTTTAGATCTAAAATTGTATTTTTTACTGGGTGAGGCAATTTCAGAATTAGACATATATGACTGAATTAGTTCAAAAGAATAATTCTAGGCCGGGCATGATGGCACATGCAATGGTGGCACATGCCTGTAATCCCAGAATTTTGGAGGCTAAGGCGGGAGGATCACTTGAGGCCAGAAGTTCAAGACCAGCCTTGGCAACATAGCAAGATCCTGTCTCTACAAAAAATTATTTCAAAGAACTTAGGCGTGATGGTTGACACCAGCAGTCTCAACTACTTGGGAGGCTGAGGCAAGAGGATCACTTTAGCCCAGGAGTTGGAGGCTGCAAAATAATAATAATAATAATAAGATAAATAGGGAAATAAATAAAAATTTAAAACCCCCAAAGAAAAATTTCTGTCTACGTTTAGCTTTGGGGTTATGATTCTTCATTATTAATTAACTAGGTAACTGTATTTGTTCTCACACTGTTATAAATAACTACCTAAGACTGGGTAATTTATGAAGAAAAGAGGCTTAATTGACTCACAGTTCTGCAGGCTTAACAGGAAGCATGGCCAAGAGGCCTCAGGAAAGTTACAATCACGGCGGAAGGCAAAGGGGAAGCAAGCACATCTTACTATGGCGGAGCAGGAGAGAGCGAGCGCGAAATGGGGAGGTGCCACACACTTTTAAACCATCAGATCTCATGAGAACTCACTCACTATCATGAGAACAGCAAGGGGGAAATTCACCCCCATGACCCAATCACCTCCCACCAGGCCCCTCCTCCAATTAGACATGAGATTTGGGCAGGGACACAAATTCAGACCATATCAGTAACTAAGCAAACATTTTATAGGGGTTTTTAAATATGAGTAAGACATAGTTCTTTTGAATCTAGTATAGATAATTAATATACAAGAAATGGGCTGGGTGCAGTGGCTCATGCCTGTAATCCCAGCAATTTGGAAGGCCGAGTCAGGCACATCACAAGGTCAAGAGATCAAGACCATCCTGGCCAACATGGTGAAACTCCATCACTACTAAAAATACAAAAAACAAGCTGGGTGTGGTGGCATGTGCCTGTAGTCGCAGCTACTCAGGAAGCTGAGGCAGGAGAATTCCTTGAACCGGGAGGCGGAGGTTGCAATGAGCTGAGATCATACCACTGCACTCCAGCCTGGTGACAGAGTCTTAAAAAAAAGAAAAAAAAAAGAAATGATGAAACATGATTAAGTGCTATAAAAGCCGAATTGATCAGAACTGGATCAAATGCTATGACGCTCAGAGGAGAGCATGCCTAACTCTGCTTTAGGAAGATGACATGTAAAGACGTCTTAAAGGATGATAGGACTCTGTGAGCAGAGAAGCTGTTGGAAGGTATTTCATGAACAATATTAACAAGTCAAGAATATAGGAAAGAATGAAGCCTGTTAAGGAAGTAACAGGTACTTCTGTACAGCTGAGGCATATGATTGTGAAGGCAGGCAGAGGAAGATAAGATGAAAATGGTAGGTAGGGGCCAATTATGAGGGGCCTTATATGGTGTGACAGGACTTTATAATTCATCCTGTAGGCACTGAGGAGCCATTGAAAGTTTTTGAGCAGGGAATTATCTGTACAGATAGGATTAGTTTAGAAAGATACTCTTTTCAGTTACAGTAGTTTGGTAAAATGCAGTAAAAGCCTGAATGAAGACAGTGATCATCAGGAGGGGAAGTGAGGGTATCTACTCATGAGACATTACTCATGAGACATTTCAGATGTAGAACTGGTATGGCTTAAGTTGAGAGTGGCGGGTAGGAAGAGGAAGGAAGGCGTTTAGTATGACTCAGATTTTTTGGTTGGAGAACAGATGGATGCTCATGCTATCAACTACCTTTGTACAGAATGAAGGGGAAAGGTGGATTTTGGTGGTGGATAAAATAGTGAATTTGCTTTTGCACGTGCTGAATTTGAGATACATGTGGGGATATTTAGGTAGAGGTGATTCCAGAGCTTAGGAGAGGGGTGGAGACTAGAGATCAAGATTTGGATGTTTACCTTGGAGAGGATACACACTCAGCAGAAGAGATAAACAAGGACAAAATCCTATAAAACAAGTAAATCTCAGTATCTTATAAGAAGTAGAAGAGGAGGAAAGCCAGCAAAGGGGGCCAAGGAGGACGAAACTGGAGAACCAAGAGTGGTATCATGTATACAAGGAAAAGAAAGGGCATGGCTGGCAGAAGTTATAGGGAGGTCATGAGAAATAATATTTGCAAAGTATCCATTGACTTGGCAATCATGAGATGACAGTGTCCTGACTCAGATGAGTGGTCTGAAAGACAGATTGCAGAGAGGCAGCAGACAAATGGGAGGGGAAAATCCGGAGGCAGGTAAGACAGCCTTCTTTTTAAGAAATGTGTATTTTTTAAAAAATGGAGGGAGGTGGTTGGAATTACTGTTAAATTGTGCAGGAGACGGCAGGCTGATGCAGTGAAGCTCATGTCTTGTTAATTTTCATCGTTCAGCAGTGGTGGACATTTGAAAGCATATAACTCATGCTTACTGAGTGAATCTTTAGAATATTCTTATCTTATCTATGTCCTATTTATCAGTGAAGCTTGTTGTTGTCTCTCTTTGGCTTTGTCATCTTTATTCTCTATGCTATTTATCCTTTTTCTGACTTGTGAACCTTATATTGCTCCTACATCTGTTCTAGTTGAATAGATCCTGTGCTTCCTTCAAGCTAGATATAATCATATTCCTCTGAAATGTCATATATGGGCTCATTAGAGAGGAAAAGCTTTCTGTGAGTCATTCAGTCTGATGCCCTTGTATAAGACCCTATTTCATTTAAATGATAACTTCTAGTGAAGATGGTTCTCTTTTCAAAATATTTAACACTTGTAGGTATTTGTAATCATGTAAAAATGGCATAACTGGAGGAGATAGGCAAATATATCAGTTAATTCTTGTACTGCTATAAAGAAATACCTGAGACTGGGTAATTTATAAAGAAAAGAGGTTTAATTGGCCCATGGTTCTACAGGCTGTACAGAAGTATGGCTGGGGAGGCCTCAGGAAACGTACAATCATGGTGGAAGGCAAAGGGGAAGCAGTCATGTCTTACAAGGCTGGAGCAGGAGTAAAAGGGAGAATGGAGGGAGGTGCTACACACTTTCAAACAACCAGATTTCATGATAGCTCACTCACTATCATGAGGACAGCACCCAGGGGAATGGTGTTAAACCATACATTAAGGATCCACCCCCATGATCCAATCACCTCCCAATAGGCCCCACCTCCAACATTGGGGAATACAATTCAACATGAGATTTGGGTGGGGACACAGATCCAAATCATATCAGCAAATATTGCTCCAGTATGTCCTAAAATATAAGGGGGATGAAAACTTTAGGAAACCCTCTGAGGAAGAGAATTAGTTATTATATGTGTCCTGCAGAAAATCAAAAGCTTGTCCACAGTGTTATTTAGAAAGCTAACTGTTCTTATTTTGAGCATTGAACTTACACTTTTAGAGAACACTTTGAGAGAAATACTTTCAGAAAATTGTACTGATTAATATGTTAGTAACTACTTAATTGTCTGCAGTAATATTATTACATTGGGTACAACTAAAGGCTTCATCCAGAAGGTTCTATTTTAGGGTACTGAGAATCAGATAATTATTTGTGAGTGTGTATATATCCTTATCGTAATCACCACTTTCTCCCACCCCAACTGTCTTTTCTCCTCTAGGTGATATCCCAATTGTTCCACTTAATTTTGTCATGATATCCCTGGAGGGTCCATTTAACAGAGATGTAGTGGAAGGATGTGTGAAGGAGACGTTGCTTTTTTTATCGCGATCCATTTCCATGAAACAAAATGTGGAGTTTACATTCAAAGGAATTGGGGTCCTCATGATCAGAGACAACAAAGTGAAGATGAGGTTTTATAAAGACTTCCTTTGTACCATGGATGGAAGTGGGGCTTTGGCAAAGGCCCTAGCAAACGTAAATTAATATTTTCCTTCTCCTAAGTCTTCTCCTAATTGTAGTTCTGATTTATCTATAGGTGTGTTGTAATTAAGAAAAATGAAGATTGACATATTTGGGTGACAGTTACCTGAAGTACATGGAAGTGCTTGTTTATACTTGATTAACTCTTTGACAAAAAGATTAGGAAGGCAAACGAACATTAAGAGTCAAAGTCAACTGAGGGATATAAATAGTAATGGAAACTCTTCAAATTCTGAACATTTTATGGTATCTTATAGGTTTTTTGTTTGTTCGTTTTTTGAGACAGAGTCTCACTCCATCACCCAGGTTGGAGTGCAGTGGCATGATGTTGGCTCACTGCAACCTCCATCTCCTGGGTTTGAGTGATTCTCCTCCCTCAGCTTCTCAGTACCTGGAATTACAGGTGCGCGCCACCATGCCCAGCTAATTTTTGTATTTTCAGTAGAGATGGAGTTTCACCATGTTGGCCAGGATGGTCTTGAACTCCTGGTCTCAAGTGATCTGCCCGCCCTGACCTCACAAAGTGCTGAGATTACAGGCATGAGCCTCCGTGCCCAGCCTATAATTTAAAAACGTCTTCCACATGTATTATTTCATTTGAGTCTCGAAATATACAAGCAGCATTATTATCATCCTAATTTTACAAGTGAGAAAAGTAGGGGCTCAGAGAGGCTATGTGGGAATCCCAAGGTGAACTAGAACTGGAATTCAAGCCCAGACTTCCTAACCACTCAGTTTTTGCTAGTTCTACTATTTTACTTTTTTAATGTTGGTTCGACTATTTTATTTTAATGAAAGTCTGTAACAAAATTTAATTTGAGTCATGGAGTTTTTGAATCTTTAGCTTTTAATATGGCATGTTGTAGAAGAAATTTCCTAATTGGCATCATTATTGTCAACCATTAAGTAGCTGGTGTGACCTTCATGCTAAGCTGGATACAGCAGTTTAAACAAATGACATAGTCAATCTACAGGATTTACTGAATACTTAGTGTGCCTCAGGTACTCCTCTGGGAACTAACAAAGTAGACATGAATGAATTGAATTATTATGGAATGTGATATAATCCTATATCCCATAAAGCCAAACCCTTCTTTTTTTAATGAAAAGGCTATTGTATCATCTCGGTCTACCCATTTCTCCTTTTATGAAGCTTTGGGATAGGGATTTATGAAATGGAGTTGTGCATAATGAAACTCCTGGGGTTTTTTTTACACAATCTGGTTTCATACAGGATTGCTAAAAGGATTGCCAACCCTGTGTGTGGAAAGTGGGAAATAAATGCAGGAAAAACCCTTGCTTTTCCATGAAAATGCAAGGCAAGGTTTACAAGTCTATAAGCAAGGCCAAAGTGGCTAGCTCATCTCTAACCCTCAGGGATTCTGCAGAACTTTGTAGCTTCACTATGTGTTTAAAAGAGAAGATAGCATTTTCCTTGACCTGCTGAACTCTAAAGCACATCTTTTAAAGAATGGAAATTTTCCAAAAGAACTAGTCCTGAGAGATACTCTGAAAAAAGGGTGTGGAGGTCAAAGCTGACTGAAAACTGCTGATTGAATCAATAGCCCTCACGGACAGAGGGACAGAGCACATCAGCATGTTAAAGGAGCTGAGAAGTCCGGTTGGAAAGCAGTCAGTTTAACTGCCTGGATGTATTTAATCATGGAATTCTAGGTTAATCCAATATCTCATTAGCTCTGTAAGACACATTTTGGAAAACTGCTGTAAAGTGGTGTCAGTGAAAGTTTATTCCCAAATGACCCGTAACTTAAAACATCTTGTAGAGTAGTCCCCTTGGAAAGCTGTGTGCTTATTTCAATGATGCTGCTTTTATTAGAAATATTTTCTATACTTCTTTGTGAGAATTCCCTTCAAAGGCTTTTGTAAGGGGTAGTACTCATGCAAAAATAATCATTTTATATATTATTCTACAGTAAAAATGTGACAATGTGACTATTATGTTTATAGTTATATGAGAATTAAAATAGCCATTTGTTCAGTATTTACTATGGGCTAGCTACTTACACAGAGGACCTCATGGAAATGCTATTAGATCCTTTTATTATCCCCAGAAACCTAGTGCCTAAGGCCACATACCTGTTAGCAGTGTGGGGATTTGAACATGAGCCCACCTGACTCGAAAGCTTTTCTCTTAATTGCCTAATTTTAGTTATTTGGGTCAAGAGTGGAATTAGACAGCTTGCTCACTTTCCATGTATTTTTACAAAGTCTGCTATCTTCTTAAAGATATCTAAAAGAATCTGTCAACCCTGAAGGCAATTCCCAAAAAGGAAATGGTTTGAGAAAAGGCAACCCCAAAATAATTGCTGTGCAGTTACCCAGGGTGATTACTTTGATGAATGAGATCATTCCTCATTGGATTTTTAAGCTCTGGACTTTTAAGCGCTAAACATAAACAACAAGAAAAGTATTGTTGTAGCCTTGCCTGTGAGACAGCCTGCAGTTTTTAATTTGTCTGAGTCCTGGCCGGCAGCCTATATGTAACTTTGCTCTGTCGCTGTCCTCTAGAGGCCTGGCACTGTGGACTCGGTGTTGTCCAGCAGAGAGGCCTTGAGGAAGTGGCCCAGCAGTGTGCTTGCGTTTCCAAGGTAAGTGCTTTGCTTCATGGGTTCCTCCAGGCACTAGCACTCCTTGCTGATCTGCTGATCTCATTGGGCGGTATTTCTCAATGTTTTGTAGCTCATGCTCCTTTTAATGTATTCTCTGTCTCTCCCTCTCTAAATGCACCAACAAAGAAGAGTTTATTGCATACACTTTCTGTAGTTAAGTTAAATAACAATGGATATTTATTCTTTTTTATCCTCCCTCACTGAGACGGAGTATTGCTGTGTCACCCAGGCTGGAGTGCAGTGGCATGATCTCTGCTCACTGAAGCCTCTGTCTCCTGGGTTCAAGCAATTCTCTCCTGCCTCAGCCTTTCGAGTAGCTGAGATTACAGGCGCACGACACCATGCCTGGCTAATTTTTGTACTTTTAGTAGAGATGGGGTTTCACCATATTGGCCAGGCTGGTCTCAAACTCCTGATCTCAAGTGATCCATCTGCCTCGACCTCCCAAAGTGCTGGGATTACAGGCATGAGCCACCTTGCCCAGCCCATTTATAAAACTACCCTTGGCTCCTGGAAATTCTGATACTACCTTCCATCAACCTTAGTCCCTGCAGTATTAGTAAAACTCTTCTCACCTGCTGAGCTTTCCCCTACTTTGTAGCACTTCTTCTGCCCTAGCTGCTGCTTCTTCCTTCAGTTCAGCCCATTTCCTGTCAGAGCTTGGATTTTTACCACTAAACGAGTTAAACAGGTAAGTTAGAATAAGGAAACAGCTTTACTCCATGAGCACAGTGGTTGTTACTGGTGGTTGCATATTACTTCATTTAATCTTCACGACATTCATGTGACATATGTATTATAATTCTCCATTTTATCACGATACAAAATTAATTTTAATTTTTTTCTTTTACATGAATGAAGCAACATGGTGCACTATTGAGAACACTGGAGTAGGAGTCAGGAGACTTCAGTTTTATTTCCAGTTTGGCCATCACTTATTCATTGTGTGCCCTTAATTATGTTAATAATCTTAATTGCTGTGCCATTAACCACTGTGCATTTCAGGTGGAGGAAGTTTGGGGAATAACAACTAGCTTCCTAAAGCATTCTTACTTTAGGAAGTATGAGTACAGTATAAAAGTATGAGAATTTCTCAGATGTTTTGAGTGTGACATTCTCTTGTGCTTGTTGCTTTGGAACAACCCCCTCCTGGAAGAGCTGTTTGACAAATACCTCAGAAGATTCAGTGTGAAGTCAAGAGTAAGCCTTAGAGGTTGTTTTCCAGCCATCTCATCTTGCACATGAAATGGCCATGCAACTAATAAGCAGCCAAGCTTATAGAAATAAGACTGTGGCTCCTGGTCCAGTGTTCTTTCCATTGCACCATATTACCTTACACTAAAAATAAATCAGCAGTTTGAAAATAATTTTGATTGTTTTGGAAGGCAAATGTGGCTGTTCCTTTGACATATTTTGGCTTAGGCACTCCAGGAGGGAAATAATTGTAGTGGGTCAAAGAACAGAGATGGAGGCTCCATCAAGTCAAGGGCCTAGAAATGGACAAGGGGACATAAATACTCAAAACAACTGTTCATGTTTTATTTATGTGACATTTGGCCCCGAATTGACTGAAGGTACTCCCAACCCCACTCCCTACTCCAACCTAGTACACCATACCTGAGACTAAAGAAATCCTACAACTACACACACCAACTGAACAACCCCCTTCCTCCCTGCTGCAAATTGTAGCTGTGCAAGTCCTTCACTTTTGCCTGGGGAAAAGTGGCAAAGGAGGGAGGAGACAAATGGTTATTTTGGGGCATACTCTACCAGACTATGAATCTTTTGCCTTCAAGCTATCCAACAACCTTTTCTCACTGTATCACCCCAGATCATCTAGTTATAGAACTAGGATATAAAAATTCAAATGGAAACAAAACCCAATAACCTAAATAAAGGACTTTAAGGCAATTTCTTTATATGCAAGCTGCTTTTGAGACTACGGTATAGAGGGGAAGGTCTTGGTCAGCTCCCAGAAAACCTTGGAAAAAATTAATCTATGATATGTACTCAGCACATCAGAGCACTCACTCCTTGAAGAAAGTGGGCTTATTTCAGACTCAGCCAGCTGGCTGGGTTGCTTCCAAGACTTGAAAGTTCACACAGTCACCTGTTCAGGTTCAGTGCAGCAGAAAAACATATTGGCTCATTCCTAGGATTGAGCTCAAGCAGACGGAAAACAAACTGCCTATGGAGACCCTTGTAGAAGAATGTGGAGAGAATAGAGAAAGGAAGTGCAAGTTAAAAGACCAGTCAGACAAAGAAGAAGGCATCAGAGGTAGGCCAATGATTTCTGAATACAATCTGTCACTCTTTACTGCTATGAGCCCAGTCATATTGCTTAGCCAAGGGTAAATAAAGTTAAATTTACAAATAATCACTATATTATTATTATTATTACTTTTTTTTTTTTTTTTGAGATGGAGTCTCACTGTTGCCCAGGCTGGAGTGCAGTGGCATAATCTCAGCTCACTGCAACTTCCACCTCCCAGGTTCAAGCGACTCTCCTGCCTCAGCCTCCCGAGTAGCTGGGATTAATGTCATGTGCCACCATGCCTGGCTAATTTTTTTAGTTTTTGTATAGATGGGGTTTCACCATATTGGCCAGGCTGGTCTCGAACTCCTGACCTGAAGTGATCCGCCCATCTAGGCCATCCAAAGTGCTGGGATTACAGGCGTGAACCACTGCACCCAGCCACAAATAATCACTATATTATTTCTAACAAATACATTCTAGTCCTAGAATCCTGCATCTGACCTTAACTATGAGCTTACTTACTTTATGGACCTCAGGTCCTATGACTCTCAGGCTCTTAGATCATCATCTCTTTGCTGGCTCCCCATTGCTCAAAGGGGCCAAAACTCAGATGACTATAGGGTCCAGGCAGGTAACGCAAATGCAGGAAGTGATCTGGATATAAGTGGGTTGGAGACATGTTAGCTTACTTAACATTTCTTATGAAAAACGAAGAGTGGCAGTTTTATCACTCTGATGTTTGTAGAAAAAAGCTGGATTCTCATACCTATGTCTGCACTAATCTGTTGTGATAGTTGTTTTGGTGGAAGCAAATGAAGAACATCCTAGGACTCCAAAGATTTTTTGTTTTTTTTAACCAAAGACTTTTTATTTTCTTTTTGAGATGGAGTCTCGCTCTGTCACCCAGGCTGGAGTTCAGTGGCACAATCTGGGCTCACTGCAACCTCCGCCTCCTGGGTTCAAGCGATTCTCCTGCATCATCCTCCCCCTAAGTAGTTGGGACTAAAGATGTGCGCCACCATGCCCAGCTAATTTTTGTATTTTTAGTATAGATGGGGTTTCACCATATTGGCCAGGCTGGTCTCAAACTCTTGACCTCAGGTGATCTGCCTGCCTTGGCCTCCCAGAGTGCTACAATTACAGGTGGGAGCCACCAAACACAGCCACAGACATTTTCAAAGGGTCCTAGGGACCCCAAAAAGTATGGCTTGCCAGGCCACACTTTGAGGACTGTTCCTCTAGGAGATTGTTGCTTTGTGGAAATGTGGCCCAAGTGGTATCAAATCTTCTAATTTTTCTAATTTTAGTATATGTGCTACCAAAGTGAGCACAATCTTCTGATTTTTCAAAAGAAGCAGAGATCCTGACTTTAATGTGAAATCTATTGGTTGTTAAATGTTGACTTGTTGAAACAAAAAATGCTAATTAGGCCTAACAAAACATACCAATGGGTGAACACTGGCTTGTGGATGTCTGTTTTCTATGTGTGGCCTACAGGATTGCGTATCAACTTCTAGCCTAATATTCACATGCTTTCTCATTTCTATAGACTCATCCCCCACTGTGCCCTACACAGACCCCCTTCTTTGGGCAAAATTATCTATTCATGTTTTTTTTTCTTTGAGGTGGGGTCTTGCTCTGTCACCCAGGGAGGAGTGCATTGACACAGTCTTGGCTCACTGCAGCCTCAACCTCCTGGGCTCAGGTGATCCTCCCACTTCAGCCTCCTGAGTAGCTAGGACCACAGGTGTGCATCACCATGCCTAGCTAATTTTTGTACTTTTTGTAGAGACAGGGTTTTGCCATGTTGCCTAGGCTGGTTTTGAACTCCTGAGCTCAAATGATCTGCCCACCTTGGCCTCCCAAAGTGCTGGGATTACAGGCGTGAGCCGCTATGCTTGGCCTATTCATGCTCTTCTAACATGCCTGCCCTTCCCCAGTTTCATCCTTTGTTCATTTTTCTTTCCTGCAGCCTGAACTGTCCTTCCTTTTATTTCAATCTATCTCCATCCTACTCACCTTTTAGTACCCTTTTCACATCTCGCTTCCTCCAGGAAAACTTACCACTGAATTCTGGAGTGGCTTCTCTCCTCTGAACATGTCAGATCCTTAAAGACTACAACATTTGGCTGGGCACAGTGGCTCACGCCTGTAATCCTAGCACTTTGGCAGGCTGAGGTGGGTGGATCACCTGAGATCAGGAGTTTGAAGCCAGCCTGGCCAACATGGCAAAACCCCGTCTCTACTACAAAAAAAAAAAAAGTAAAAAAAAAAAGTTAGTTGGGAGTAGTGGCATGCACCTGTTATCCCAGCTACTCAGGAGGCTGAGATGGGAGAATTGCTTGAACCTGGGAGGCACAAGTTGCAATGACCTGAGATTGGGTTACTGCACTCCAGCCTGGTGACAGAGTAAGACTCCATCTCAAAAAAAAAAAAAAAAAGATTGTAACATTTATTTTTGACTTACACATTTTGCATCGTTGTCCTAAGTTGTTATTTAGTAAATGTGTATTACAAAGCACTTAGCACTGTTAGCACATAAGATGACCTCCAAATGGAAGCTCTCACTTTTTTGTTTATATCTTATTTTTCTCTTCAACTATATCTACTGAAAGATCTTTACAGGCAAAATGTCTAAATCTACAGATATCAAAGTTGTAAAACTGCACTGTTCATTTTTCATAAGAAATGTTAACTAAACTAACATGTCTCCTGGTCGTGTTATATCCAGCCCACTTCTTGCATTTATGTTAGTTGCCCCTTTTTGTCCTCTAAATACTTAGCACAGTGCTTTCTTTGCAAATATACAGCAAAAACATTTTTTTACATCACAATAGAACAAGGGGTGATTATTTAAAGATAAGGGAGTGTATCTTATATGAAAATTTCCCTTGGTAAAAACTACACGGTTAGTGGTTTGAGAGTTGAAAGGAAACTCGTTTTCATTCATTCTTTATTCTACAGATATCTCATCACCCAAGAGACTTCGAGATAGACAAGCTTTGTTCCCTGCCAAAGTGACAAATGTCAGCTTGCTGGAAAAGACTGACCGAAGTGAGAGTGGTGAGAAGATTATGACCTCTGAAAGGTAATGCACTGACTTTTTTTTTTTTTTTCTGTTGTACTTTACTAAATATATTTTTGAGTCATTGCTTAATGCAGGGAACTGTAATTGTTCATTAATTTATTTATCCAGTGTTCTTGACAGCTTTCTACATGCAACATGATGGGAATAATAAAGGTGACCAAGGTTCACCATCTAGTGGGGAAGTCAGACATATGCAGAGGGATAAATTATGATTCAGCAGAATATATGTTATGACGCAGGCGGAAACAAAATAGCACAGAGTATTTTGTAGATTCGGGCTTCCCAAATCTACAAAACTTTCCTGTTTTCTGAGTGCTTGGATATTATGATGTGACACAGTGTTATATTTACATCAAATTGGAAAGTAGTTTTGCCAAACATAGCCAGCACTCCATTAGTTCTCAATAAACATTACTTGAATGAATGAGTGTATTACAATTTATCATGGTCGTTTTCTTCTTGTGATGGTATGTCAAAAGATTTCTATAATATTTTATCCTTGTGTCTTTGAGTAGGATACTTTTTAAGACCTCAAATCAGTCAACCATATTTAACCATGCTCATTCATTGTTTACTGAGCACCTATGTACTTTGCATTGTGCCACCAACCTTTAATTTATTAATGTGTCAAAATTTATCAGCTATCATATGTGCAATTTATGTACTTTGTGGATTACTAAAGTCATGTTTAAAACTCTAGAAATGCTTGTTTTGGGTAATATCACTGTTATGAAAGATAATTGAGAATTAGATGTATAGTCCTTTAATTCAATACAACAAACATTGAGTATTACCATGTGCCAGGTACTGTTCTAGGCACTGAAGATTCAGAGTTACAGACATATTAACCTGCTTTTATAAAACTTACAGTCTTGTAGGAAGACTGAAATTAAAAAAACAGTGCATGCGATGAAGATAACAAAAGTATAGAGGCTGCAAAAGGAGAGCGTAATTGTTGGAAGTTGTTGGTAAAGGTTTCCTATAGAAGTTGACCCAAAAATGTTGTTTCCTGTAGAAGTTAACCAAAAAATAGGCCAGGTGCAGTGGCTCATGCCTGTAATCCCAGCACTATGGGAGGCTGAGGAGGGCGGATCACGAGGTCAGGAGATTGAGACCATCCTGGCTAATACGGTGAAACCCCATCTCTACTAAAAATACAAAAAATTAGTCGGGTGTGGTGGCAGGCATCTGTATTCCCAGCCACTTGGGAGGCTGAGGCAGGAGAATGGCGTGAACCTGGGAGGCAGAGCTTGCAGTGAGCCGAGACTGCGCCACTGCACTCCAGCCTGGGCGACAGAGCAAGACTCTGTCTCAAAAAAAAAAAAAAAAAAAGTTAACCAAAAAATATTTTTTGTGCGATTACTAAAACAATACATGTTTATCACAGAAATTTTGGGGAAACCAAAAAAGCAAGAGTTACAAAAAATCACCCATAATCCCTCTACATAGAGGAAACTTTGTATTAACCTTATGGTACATGTCGTTTATTTCAATGCATATACAATATATACAGTACTTACACTTGGAATATACATACTTTTTAAATAAAATTAGATCATATTATATGAATTTTTGTTACATTTAATAAGTGGTGATTTCCCCATGATATTAAATATTCCAAAACCTTAACAAATAATTGCACATCATCTTAATGAAAGATTAAACCTTTTGTTTAACCAATCTGCTATTGGATATTTAGATGGCTTCCAGTTTTTAAGTACTATAAATAATGTTGTGAAAATATAATTAAACATAATTCCTTGCATACATCTGGATATTCCATAGGATAAAACTTTAAATTTCAGAGATAAAAGGTGAGTCCATTTTCATGCTTTTGATACACATTGCCAATTATCTTCTTCATGATTGTAGCAAATTATCCTGTCAGCAACAGTAATATGACAGAGTGCTATCTTTTCTACAGTTTTGCTAATACTTTAGCAAAGTGAAATGATGGTATTCATTATTGTTTTTAACCTGTGTTTGTTTGACTTCTAGTGGGTTTTTTCTTGTTTTGTTTTTGAGACAGCATCTCACTCTGTCACCAACGCTAAAGAACAGTGGCATGATCATGGCTCACTGCAGCTCAACCTGCTGGGCTCAAGTGATTTTACTGCCTCAGACCCCCAAGTAGCTGGGACTATAGGTGTACACCCCCACACCAGCTAATTTTTTTGATTTTTTTTTTTTTTAAGAGATGGGGTCTTAGTATGTTGTGTAGGCTGGTCGCTGGTCTAGAACTCCTGGCCTCAAGCAATTCTCCCACTTAGGTCTCTCAAAGTGCTGGGATTACAGGCGTGAGCCAACACACCTGGCCTGCATTTATTTTTACCTTGTTTCTTAGCCATTTGTAGTTCTTTTACAAATTTCCTGCTTGAATCCTGTGTCCTTTTTCAGCTGGGAGCTTTAATTTTTCTTAAAAACAAGTGGTATTTCTTATAAAGAGAACTTCATATATCATAGGTATGAATAGTTTTCTGATGTGTATGTTTTAAACATTTTCCTAATTCTTTTTTTCTTTTTAATTTTGTTTCTGCACCATTTAGTGTACAGAAGTTTAAAATATATATTTTCTGATTTACCAACCTGTCCAAGTCCCCAAACACCATGTTTGGGAATGTCAGTCCATAATTACATTTTCATTTTGAAGAAAAATATTCTTTTAGAAGAGTAAAGAATGATCTAGAGGGATAAGATTAGCAGCAGGGGAAGGGGTGTAATAAAATGGAAAAGTGTGCACAATTTAGCAGATCAAGGCAGTAGTCTAGGCAATCTGTTTCCAACAAATGACCCTAAGGCCTCAGAGGGCCTTAAGAGCACATCAAAAACTGAGAGTGAGGTCATATGGGTGGGACTCTGGGCTCTATGTCCTCACTTCCACTGGAGGATGTGTGCTGCTTTTCTGTTTTATATATTGGGGTTTGAGTAAGATTTGTTTAAACTAAGAAGGATAGTACTTTCATTGTTTAACAGTTGAGTATAACTCATCTAGGGAAAGGTAATAAGGGTATGAAACAAAGATCAGACGGAAAGCTTTAGCTTTGACTGTTGGGGATTAGTTAAGGGAGGTTAAGGAGGAGATGTCAAAGATGACCCCAGATTTTGGCTTAGGTAACTGGGAGAAGATGGCATTATTCAAAATAGTGACTACTATAGGAAGTGCAAATTTGGCTGGTGCTGAAGGGCATGTAGTGGTTAGTGATTCTGTAAAATTTTCACTCCAAGTTAGAGGATTAAAAAAAATACAAGTGAATTGTCTTGGATCATAAGAATCCAGATTGA
Organism: Macaca mulatta; assembly: GCF_049350105.2. NCBI lineage: Eukaryota > Metazoa > Chordata > Mammalia > Primates > Cercopithecidae > Macaca > Macaca mulatta. Next base: position 86,999,339 of record NC_133419.1, read on the forward strand.
GACATATTTCTTATTGCTTCCTCATGTCAGTTGCATCTAACAGGTTATTTAAATCAAACTTTTAGGGAATCAGCATTCGCTCAACCCCAGATTTTGAGGCCTAAGAGAAGTTATTAAAAAATAAAGGGTTCTACCCCGTCTCTACTAAAAATACAAAAAAAAAACTAGCCGGGCGTGGTGGCGGGCGCCTGTAGTCTCAGCTACTTGGGAGGCTGAGGCGGGAGAATGGCGTGAACCCGGGAGGCGGAGCTTGCAGTGAGCCGAGATCACGCCACTGCACTCCAGCCTGGGAGACACAGCGAGACTCCGTCTCAAAAAATAAAAAATAAAAAAAATAAATAAATAAAGGGTTCTGCATCTAGCAATATGGTGTTCTAAATAATCTGAAAAGGTCCTCTACTGAGAGCCAAATCTAGTCCACCACATGTTTTTATAAATAGTTTCACCGAAACACTGCTATGCCCCTCCATTTGCATATTATCTGCACCTGCTACTTGCGTCAGGGACTGTGTGGCCCTCAAAGCCTAAAATATTCACTCTCTGGCCCTTTTCATAAAAAGTTTGCCAACCCCTGCTCTAAAGGATCTTATTTTCATCTCAGGCTCCTGACTTCTGACAGATAGAGTTGGGCTAAAAATGAGGTCAGAATCCAAAATTACAAAGACCACGTGGAAATAAGCTGCCACATAATGAGAGCCATCAGAAACAAAAGACGGAAGAATTGAGCTCTCAAGGATTTTGGATCCTGACCATTATAAAATACAGAATATAGAATAAGATGTTTTAAATCTTTACATGAATTAAAAGAATGGAAAGTATGAACAAGTTATAAGAAATTAGAAAACATGACCAGTGAGGTCAGAGTCGAGCATTTGCATTTTGGAATTGCAGTAAGGGAGTATAGACTTATACAATACTTAATTCATTGGTTATTCAGAAGACTCAAGTTGTATTACTTTTTCCAAATGAATAGAGGTTTTTAGTAGGGGCACTTTCTCATTTTATGCTGTGGTTCATTTAGTGTCAGTTATTTGGTACTTTGTAATTTGCTGAACCTTCTTTTCTAGCTTGAGTACTTTTACGGTAATTGTTTTATGTATACTTGAAGACACTGTATACTACTATGCCTTAGACGTAAATTTCTAGATATTTAGATATTAGCTAAACCTTGTTAAAATAAGTTATTAAAAGCTTTAAAATCCTTACTTTTTGAGAGAGATATTAAAAATCTTTAACCATGATGGTATATTTTTCAGTAATTATGTCAATTTTTGCTTCTTAAGCAATATTAAATTCTACACGTCTGGGATTTTTTGGTAGATAGTTCCTTTTATCATTATGAAATATTTTCCTTTGTCTCTACTAAAATCTTTTCCCTTCATTTCTGTAGTACATAATTAACAATGCAACATTTGATTAGTATTTTACCTGGAATAGCCTTTTAATGCCATTTTAAGAATTTTTGTGTGTGTTTTTATTATTTCATGTGTGTCTCTACTAAATAGCTTATATTTGGATGTTTTAAAACTCAATCTAGACTTTAATTTCAGTTGTAATTATTGGTATATTTGAACCTATCTTTACTGTCTTATTTTGTATTTTCTATTTACTGTGCATTTAACTTCATTATTACCCTTTTTCTGTTGGACTGATCACATTTCTTTAGTATGCTTTGAATTTCCTTTGACCACATTTCTTCAGTATGCTTTCAATTTCCTTCAAACTGCATCCCCTTCCAAACCTGTATTTTTGTTGTCTAGAACTTTTGTTCCAAATTGGTTTTAAGTGTTAAAAAATTTGTATTATTTTATGGTCAATGATTAATTTGGATTTGCCAACACGTTTACCAATTTCTTTGGTCACCATCATTTCCTCTTTTTTCTTTTTCTTTTCTTCCTTTTTATTTTTTTTCCCAGGCTGGAGCACAGTGGCACGATCTTGGCTCACTGCAACCTCTGCCTCCCGCACTCAACCAATTCTCCTGCCTCAGCCTCCCGAGTAGTTGGATTACAGGCGCACACCACCATGTCTCGTTATTTTTGTATTTTTAGTAGAGACAGGGTTTCACCATGTTGGCCAGGCTGGTCTCGAGCTCCTGACCTCAAGTGATCCTCCTGCCTTGGCCTCCCAAAGTGCTGGGATTACAGGCGTGGGCCACCACGCTTTGCCTGTTTCTTATATCCCTGTCCTTCCTCCTGGGTTCGTTTTTCTTCTTGCTAAAGTATATCCTGTAATGGTTCCCTATCTTTTCAGTACACTTGTTCTTTGTATTGCTTAAAATGATTCTTATTGTGTTATCGCTCTTGAATGCTGATTCTTGGTTCATAGTTATTTTCTTTTAGCATTTTAATGATATTGCTCCATTTTCTCCTGACAGTTGTCCTGATGCAACGTCTGAGTCAATCTGGTTGTCATTCTTTCTTGTAGCTTTTAAGAATTTTTCTTATTTCTTGATGTTCTGCATGATTGTTCTTAGGAGTCATGACTTTCTGGAAAATTCTTATCTGTTATTTTCTAGAATATTGTTCTTTGCCATTTCCTTTATCCTAAAAACTCAGCACTCCTATTCAATGCATGTTTGAGCGTCTGAATCTATTCTCTATTTCTCTACTTTTAAATGGTTTCATTCTTGGCCTGGCGAGGTGGCTCATGCCTGTAATACCAGCACTTTGGGAGGCCAAGGTGGGCAGACTATGAGGTCAGGAGTCTGAGACCAGTCTGACAAACATGGTGAAGCCCCGTGTCTACTAAAAATACAAAAATTAGCTGAGTGTGGTGGTATGCACCTGTAATCCCAGCTACTCCAGAGGCTGAGGCAGGAGAATCGCTTGAACTTGGGAGGCAGAGTTTGCAGTGAGCTGAGATCGCGCCATTGTACTTCAGCCTGGGTGACAGAGCGAGACTCTGTCTCAAAAATTAAAATAAAATAAATAGAGTTAAAAAATAAATATTTTCATTCTTCGAGCTGCTTTTTAGGTGATAATATCAGTCCTATTTTCTAATGAATACTAGTATTAATATTAATACTCACCCCTAATTCATGTCCCTCCACCACAATGACCACAGGCACCTTCCAACTGAAGGACTGCACTGGTTTGTTTGCTTGGAATGTCTTTTCTATCAGATATCTACACCGTTGTTCCCTTACTTCCTTCAGGTATTTACTCATATGTCACTTCCTTGGTAAGAACTTCCCTGGCCATTCTCTTTACAGTTTAACACTTCATTGCTCCAGCATTGCAAGGCATTTATCATCATGGAACATACTATAGAGTTCACTTATTTATCTTGTCACTGGGCTCTCTATCTCCATCAGAATGTTAATTCCATGAGGGCAGGGACTTTTCTATGTGTGTATTTTGTTCTTCATTGCTTCTCCTGTGCTTAGAACAGTGTACATGCTAAGCACTCAATACATTTCTGTGGAATGAATAAATTTCATCACCATTTCACACAATTGGTAACTGAGATTTTGTAAGATTACACAGCTGGTCTGATGTCAGTCATCTTGTAAGCAAGAAAGCTGGGATTCAAACCCACCTTTATCTGACACAAATTCAGATTCTGTGGTACATATTCTTAACCTCTACACATACAGCTGTTCTGAACTAAACCACTGAGGTATTTTTCTTCATCTTATACTTGGCCTCTATAATTATTATTGCTCTTGAGGTCAGACTGTATTAAACATTAATTAATGTTGCATTGTTTTTACAGCTTATCATCTCCAAGTTGTCTGAAACATGACAGTGACATGAAGCCCCAAACATCTCCAGCTTGTCAGGATCATGATAAGGCAGGACAGGTACAGTGTTTCCAAACAAATAAGCCCCATCAAAATCTTATACTGATTTTTGTTTCTGAAAGAGAGTTCTGGGAATCTCTTGCTTAATTATATGAGTATGGCTGAAGTACTTAAGTACTCAGGCTCAAAACTGAACTGTGATAAATCTATCTACTAGTCAAGATGCACTGGTAAACAAAAAAAAAAATTGAGAAATCCCTTTCTAAGTTTCAGCTGCTTCTGATGAAGTGCGAGTTCAGAAGATCCTTTAGAGTATTTCTGGGGTCCACTCTGCAAATCTCATTTTGCTGTCATTAATATATCCATTAATAACAGGTTTCTTGATATACCTAGCCTTTGGAGAGCTTGTGAAGGGAATGTGAAAGCAAAAAGGTAAAATGTAAAAATTTATTTGTCCTGAAATTTGGGATTGTAGGAAATGTGCTATGTATGTTTGCAACGAGCACAACGAAATTCCCCGTTGTACTACGGTGAGGAAAGGAGGAGAGAGATAGAAGATGAGAGACTCATACAGCAGTATCAGATGTTGAAAGATCAGGAGGCTCTCTTCAGACACCAGGTAGTCCGACACCTCGATCAGTCTTTAATATGGGGCAGTAGAACATGATTATATAATGTAATTTATTATTATTTTTTATTGGCACAGGGTCTCACTCTGTCACCCAGGTTGAAATGCAGTGGCACAACCTCCGCTCACTGCAGCCTCGACCTACTTGGGCTCAGGTGATCCTTCTACCTCAGCCTCCAGATTAGCTGGGACTACAGGCACATGTCACTACACCTGGCTAATTTATGTATTTTTTGTAGAGATGGAGTTTCACCATGTTGCCCAGGGTGGTCTCCAACTCCTGGGTTCAAGCATTCCTCCTGCCTCTGCCTCCCAAAGTGCTGGGATTACAGGCATGACCCACTGAGCCCAGCCTATAATGTAATTTAAAAATGTTCCATCATATGTCTGTACTGTGACATATCTAATCATGTATTTACTGTTAGACTAAAACTTGTGTTGACGTTTTCACTAATAATAAACAACAATCAGATGAATATCCATGTAGTCGAATGTTTGCACATATCACTGATTTTCTTTAACCTAAGATCTGAATTTTAAAGGTGAAATTATTGGATTTATGTTTCTTTATTTCTGATAAAATACAACTCTGGTGAAGGCTTTTACCCTTCATATTCATGTCTTATTTCAAGCAAAGACAGAAAGGCACTTTTACACTTGCTGTATCCAGATTTATGTGGTTTCTAATAATTGACCCTACTGACTGCCCTTTCCTGCATTTGTGATGAGTTCTTCCATTCCTTAGATCCCTCTAGTGGTACCTAAAGGCCAAGAATAGGAAATAAAATACCTTTCCCAATCTACTTTTATAAATCTATAGAGATATCAGAAAGTACCACTGCCTCCAAAAGGCAGGTTTCTACCATGGCTGGATTATTTTAATGTAATAGAATTAAAATTTTTCAAGGCTCCACTTCAATATGTAATTAAAAATTTAATTTAAAACTTTTTTATATACAATAGCTGAAAAGTCTGGCTACTAGAGAACAGAATCAGAAAAATGCTGCCTATAATCTTGGAGTTGCTGAAGCTATAAGAAGCCACAAGAATGAGAAACCAGAATTTTATGTAAGTCTTTTTAAAATTTCTATTGCTAACACCTGGCCCATTGTGAGTCTTTGGATCCACTCCCTGTGTTGCAGGTTGTGCCTTTTTTTTTTTTTTTTTTGAGACGGAGTCTTGCTCCATCACCCAGGCTGGAGTGCAATGGTGCGGTCTCGGCTCACTGCAACCTCTGCCTCCCAGGTTCAAGCCATTCTCCTGCCTCAGCCTCCCGAGTAGCTGGGATTATAGGTGCCTGCCACCATGCCCCGCTAACTTTTGTATTTTTAGTAGCGACAGGGTTTCACCATGTTGGCCAGGCTGGTCTTGAACCCCTGGTCTCATGATCAGCCTGTCTTGGCTTCCCAAAGTGCTGGGATTACAAGTGTGAGCCACTGCGCCCGGCCAGTTGTGCCATTTTTTTTAAGCAGCGGAGTTGAAAAGTGGGTGGTGCAGTTTGAAGCTTTCTTCTAGGGCAGGCCTTGTCTGGTGTCTATAGCCACACCACTCACATTCACTGTACTGTTCCCACTAGTCACTGCAGTTCTTGTTAATTATGGTAATTCTCAACCAGGATGTGGGATGGGTGGAGAGGAGGGAGCAATATACTACTAAAGTCCAGCCCAAGGACCCAAGAGAACCAGCACTATCAGCATCGCCTGGGAGCTTGCTGGAAATGCTGAATCTAGGGCCCCACCCCAGACTCCCTGAATGGGCATCTATGGTGTAATAAGATCCCCAGGTGATTTGTATTTGCATTAATGTTTGGGAAACCCAGATTCAGATGGTGGTGAGCCAACTGCTTCACTGCTTGATTTAATGTTTTCAATCATCATGTGCCTACCTTTATTTCTGCCTGAATCTTTCTCTTTATATACCACCATCTAGGCAGTCGACACTCTGGACGTAAATCTAATAAAATATAATTCATTTATTCATCATCAAACATTTATTGAATTCCTCCATGCCGGCCACTGTGCTGGTGTCTAAGAATTCAAGGTTCCCTCTTCTGAAGAGGTCTCTAGTGGGAGAGACAGACACTTAAAGAGACAACTGTGTGGTATAACCAATGCGATGATAAATCTCTGAAAAAGGGCACTATATGAGCAAAAGAAGAGATTCATTAACTTAGACCAGAGATTTGGGAAGACTTTCTGGTATACAAGAGTTAGCTAGAGAAACCAAGGGAGGAAGAGCATTCCAGGCAGGGAAGCAGGGAAGGAAGGAGAGAGAGAGCATGGGGCTTCTGAAATTTAGGCATGATCGTTCTCTCTTCTTACATATAAGCTCCAGATTATATTTATCACTGCTGTGTATCTCTTCTTTGATTTATCTATACATATCTTAAATTTAAAAAGACCCAAACAGAACTTCTGATTCCCTCCTTAACTTGTTCCTTTCTTTCTTCTCATGTAAGTGGTATCACACACCAGCCATTTTGCACAAACGTGTTATCTAGTCACGATCTCAGTATTCCTTTCTCTGTTCCTGACATCTGATCATTTGCAAGTCCAGTTGCCTTTACCTCCAAAATGTATCCAATATCTATCCAAATGTCTTCGTCTTTAATGTTGCCACACTGAAAGTGCTGCTAAGCCACACTGTTATGCTCAACTTCTGCAATACTTCCCTTAGATTCACTGCTTGCATTCTTGCTCTCCTATAATTTATTCTCCACACAGCAGCCAAAGTGATACTATAATATTGTTAACCAAAACATACTATTCTCCCATTGAAAACCTCCACTGGCCTCCCATTGAGTTAAAATGAAATTTAGACTCCTCACCTTCAACTGTCAAATTCTACACACTTTGACTCCTGCCTTCCTCTTGGTCACTATGCCTTCTCCTTTCCCTTGGTCACTATGCCTCAGCCACAGAGACTTTTTTCCTGCTCACTGAACATGCGTAGCTTGTTTCCATCTAGTATCTTTGCACTTAATGTTCCTTCTGTATGGAACACAGGTCTCCCTGATATTTACAGTGAGGGTGATTCATCTTCTCCATGGAAAAACCTTCCCTTAATAACCAACCAGTTTAGCTCTTTTCCCACCCAGCCACTTGCTATCATAAGGGCTTCCTAGCACTTAGCACTATCTTAAATGACCCGATGTACCGTTTCTTGTTCCTTGTCTGTCTCCTGCACCAGCATGCAGGCTTGATGAGTGTGAGGATCTCTGTTGTTGCTCACTGTTGGATCACCAGGGTCTGGAATGGCCAGGCCCACAGTAGGTATTCAGTTTGCCCTCTTTCCAGCTCCTCTCTGTCCTTGCATGATTTTGCACGCACTCAGAATTCCTTCTTCCTTCCATCTGGATGTTGTAAATGCTAACTCACAACCTACTCCATGGAGTCCTTTTTCCTCTGTCTCAGCAATGGGATTCCAGTTGAAATTGACCCAATTGTCCCACAGACAGGTTTTTTTGTTTGTTTATTTTTGTTTTTATTTTAAATAAACATAGAAATTGACCCTTTTGGTCTTAAAGCTTGAAACTTAACATTTGTTTTATCTGAGTTTCTTCCTCAGGAAAAAACCACTAGGCCTTCCAAAAAGTATCAAAGAATTGAAACTCATCAGATTATTGCATTCAGACAATGAGCCAGGCCCCTCCACTGACCATGATTGCTTCCTTATCCCTCCCGAATTCTGGTTTTCCCATACATAGTTTCAATTCTTCCCTGCTATATAAACCCCTACTTTTAGTTGGTCAAGGAGATGGATTTGAGACTGATCTCTCATCTCCTTGGCTACAGCACCCAATTAAAGCCTTCTTCCTGGGCAATAATCATTGTCTCAGTGATTGGCTTCCTGAGCGGTGAGGACCTAGACCAAACCCCTGGTGTTTTCGTAACATAGTCAGCTCAGCTCAGCTTTATCCTTGAACACACTCATATGATTCTGTGGGTTACCTCAACACTAGCTGGTCAGTGTGTTGAGGGCTGGGCAAATATTATAAATTAAGAAATATTTTCTGTTTGACTTTAGTATTCTGAATTATTAACGTTGTTTTTTGGTATTCTAGCATAAATGAATTGCTTCTCTTTCATTCTAGAAATCCTTCCTATTTGACAAACGGCCACTCAGTCCTGCGTTTAATGCTCTTAAGCAAGAGGAATATTCCCGGAGTCTCCTGAAACAAATGGATAACAGACAGGAAAACGAAATAAAGCAAAGACAATACAGAGAGTTGATGGATCGCCTGGAACAAGTGCAACTCACAGAGGAGTAAGTCCAGCTACACACGCTCTGAAAGATGGATTTGGAATTTTCATGTGGTTACTTTCCATGTAGGATTGAATCAGCATTGGTAGTTTCATTAGCACGCTGTAACCAACTGAGCAGACTAACCCAGTTAGCAGCCAGTACTGAAATGGGAAAAGTTCTCTTGTCCCCCTCGCAGGGCACGCAATGGGGGTGTGGCTTGCTTCTTCAGTGCCCTGCTGCTCAAACCTCTAGGAGAGCATACAGACGGGCAGGCTGTGGGGCTCTGGCCACACAGCGGCATCTAGGGGTGAATGTTTACAGCTCCTGAAGCCCCAGCGGGCATGTGTTACAGACAGCTCTTTTAGTTTAGCCGTCTGTCGGGGGCTTATGTTAGGGCAATTAGACCCCTGCCTTATCGCAAGGAGAGGGCTTTCTGTATCCAAGGGTTCTTGCCTTGGTATACCAGAAGAATCGGATCACATGTGGGCTTGGAGAATGAGTGCAAGGTTTTACTGAGTGGAAGTAGCTTTCAACAGATGGATGAGCCAGAAAGGAGATGGTTTTCCCCTGGGGTCGGGCTGCTGTGCAGCCCGGGTTCCCCTCCAACCACCTCAGCCAAACTCCACGTTATTCTGCAGGTTGACGGCCTGCTGGCGTGCCAGTGCCTGTTGGTGTGCTCTGGACATCCTCTCAACGTCCAGCCCCTTGTGTGTTCCTCTGCTGATGTGTTTCTCTTGACGTCCAGCCGCTTGTGTGCCTGCCTGCTAGGGTCTCAGGGGTTTTTAGAGGCACAGGATGGGGGTGTGGCAGACCAGGGTGGTCTTGAGAAATGCAACATTTAGGCAGGAAAACAAAAATGCCTGTCCTTATCTAGGTCCATGGGCACAGGTGGAACCCTAGCCAGGGACCATGTCCTAGGGTGGAGTCCTAGCCAGGAACCATGCCCTTCCCCCACTTCCATATCATTTAAAGGGACCACGCTCTTCCCTTCCCAGCACTTCCCTTCTGTATCAGTACCATAATTTTTTATTACAAAAATGAAAAAGCTGTCATAGTTATAATTATAGTAGTGATAGTCAATCTGTAATTACTATAATACAGAGCATAATCTTGTATTGTTTTTGCAATCGCCAATACCAGTAGATGAAGAAAGGGACTTGTCTTGAGCAGCTGTTCCTAGCTATTAGATGTTCAAATGACCTCATGGCAAAGCTGAGGTTTTATTATAATTATGTAGGGGTGTCCAATGGAACCTGAGGGCAGGAATGTACAGGGAACATAGGAAGGACTGGAACCAGTGACTAAAAAGCCACGTAAAGCGGCTTTCCCTCTGCTTACATACACAGCCCCTTAGTTAACACTGTCTGTGTTCCAGCTCAAACTTGGAGAGTGGTACTCTCAATTCCACATTTTCAGGAAAGAGCATCTGATTGGTCCAGATTGGGCTATCTGAGGCCTGGGATAGGGTCAGGGACATGGAGTTTATATATGCCTAAGGGGGCCCACATTTTTGCTGCTGAGATTGGGAGAACAACTATGGAGGCTGTTATAGTGTGAACAGAAACTCCTAAAACAAATAAGAAGCAAGCTTCCGTGATGAAAAAATGTATTTCTATAAAATGTATATGTTCCATTATACTCACTTGAAAGATCGTATATAGGTTCTTTAGAAGTTACATATAATAGAACCATAATTTTTAATAGGATAGGTAACTTAAGAGATTTCAAAATAGAATCAGTTTATAGAATGAATAGTCACTTCCTGCTTTCTTATCTAGATTTTTAAAATAACTGGTGGGTGTAGGAAGAGGTGGAGTGGTGGTGATGTGTCTGCTGTTTTAGTAGTAAGCCATTTGGACAATATGGTCAGTCACCTATCTATACCTGTCCTGTCCTGTGTTCAACACACTGTTCACTAGCCTATGGAGTTTTTGTTTTGTTTTTTTTGTTTTTTTTTTTTGCTGGAGTCTCGCTCTGTTGCCCAGGCTGGAGTGCAGTGGTGTGATTTTGGCTTACTGCAACCTCCACCTCCCAGGTTCATGCAATTCTCCTGCCTTAGCCTCCTGAGTAGCTGGGATTACAGGCACCCACCACCACCCCCGGCTAATTTTTGTATTTTTAGTAGAGACAAGGTTTCACCATGTTGGCCAGGTTGGTCTCGGACTCCTGACCTCAAGTGATCTGCCCACTGCAGCCTCCCAAAGTGCTGGGATTACACACATGAGCCACTGTGCCCGGTCGCCTATGGATTTGAGTTACTCTTTTCTTTCTTAAAATGAAAGCTACCAGAATAAAACATCCATTTTTATTTACCAGACTCTTATTCCTATTTAATATTTATTAAACCTGTTTTGATGATGTTAATCCGTATTACTAAAGACTGCAAAACTGTGGTCCATCTTCTCCTGTTCTTAACTGCCAGACTTGCTGTGCAAAGAGCGAAATTTTTAAAAGATAAGATGGAAGAAACACAGTGTTACAAGAGAGCTTTGGATGCACAGGTAAGGGGACAAATATTACTGTTTTTAAAATTATGCAATGCTTCAATAACATCCTAAAATATGTATAAGTTGTTATATTTTTATGTGTTGTGCATTTGGTAGTTTTTGTGTCCCACATTCCTTCCTGTAAGACACTGGTATTTTACCACGTTACAGGGTTGTGCATAAAGTTTATTCCCTGATAGAATGCTTATGTGCATTATGTGTATCTCTGCATTATGTGTATCTTTGTTTAAGATAAAGAACAAACCCTCTCGGCTGCCGCCCTTTGAGCCAGACTCCTCTGAGCCCATCTTTGGTAAGAATGAAGGTGAACTGATGGTGGAAAAGCAAAAGCGAGAACAAAATTACATGAAACACCAGCTGGAGGCAGCTGCTAACCACAAGAGGAAAGCCATCCTGCATCAACTAGTGGACCAGAGGCGGGATTTGCAAATGCTTCAGAGGACACAAAGAGAGTAAGGAGACCCCTGATCTTTCTCCCTCCACCTTTCCTCACTTATTCCGCTTCCTTTCTCTCTCTTTCTCCACCCTGTCCCTGCCCCTCATCTTTCTCATACAATAGTAGAGAAGAATAGGAAGAATAATAGCTAACACATTGAGGAGTTATTTGTGTGAGACATTGTTTTAAACTTATTACATGCTTCATCTTGTTTTATCCTAATTCCTTATCTGAACAAAAAGTTACTAAGTAAAATTTTAAAAACCTCTCTTGACACTTTAGTGTTTTCCAAAGTGGTTGTACTACTTTACATTCCCAACCAATAGTGTATGAGAATTCCAGTCCTCCCCATCATTCCCAGCACTTGGGGTAATCAGTCTTTATTTTATTTTATTTTATTGATTGAGACAGGGTTTTGCTCTGTCACCCAGACTGGAGTGCAGTGGCATGATCATGGCTCACTGCAGCCTCAACATCCTGGACTCAAGCAGTTCTCCCACCTCAGCCTCTGGAGTATCTGGAACTACAGGCGAGTGCCACCATGCCCAGCTAATTTTTAACCCTTTTGGGGAGACAGGGTCTCACTATGTTGCCCAGGCTGGTCTTGAACTTCTGAGTTCAAGCAATCCTCCTGCCTCAGCTTCCCAAAGTGTTGGGATTATAGGTGTGAGCCACAGCACCCAGCCCGATCGGTCTTTTTAATTTTAGCTGTTCTAACAGGTGTATAGTGGTGTCTCATGCTTTAATTTGCATTTCTTTAATGACTAGTGATGTTGAACATCATTTCATATGCCTATTTGCCATCCGTGTATCTTCTTTGGTTAAGGGTATAAAGTATCAATCCAAATCTTTTGCTTATTTTATAAACTCTTTTCTCATTGTTGAGTTTTGAAAGTTCTTCATATATTTTGTGTACAAGTCCTTTATCTGATATATTTGTAAAGCCTAAACATGCCTGAAAGGAAGATGTCTTTCCCACTGATTTTTTTTAAAAAATGTAATCCCTTAGGTAAGCATTCAGCTCCTCTTTAGCTTCTGTTTTATAACAGCAGAACCACCATCACTTGTCCCATAGTGGGAAGCAAAGTGTGCTTTCCATAGCCAGATATGGGACCTCTGTATTTGTTGCTAAGACTATTGCTACTTCCTGCTTCTGTTAGCTTCTCTAGTTATTTCCTAAGCTTGGAATCAGGAGGGTTAAACTCTGTCACTTTTAAGTTGTATGACTTGGGCCATATCACATGTAAGGTCTCTGAGCCTTATTGTCCTCATATGAGAAAGAAGAATAATCACATCTGCCCCTCCTATCCTTACTGGGAGAATTAGATGAGATTATGTATGTGAGAGCATTTGCAGAAACTGTACAAATCCCTATTTCTGTATTGGTCAGATCTTGTTTTCTGTTTACATATTCTTTACTGGTTATTGCAGATTCTCTCACTTCCCTTATCTTTTCCAACTCCCTTCCCTGGTCCCTCTCTGGTTCATCTCAACATGTGATCTTAGATTCTCTTGTGACAAATAGGCGGCCACTTTCTTTCAAAGGGGATAATTTAGTCAGAGTGATCCAGACAGGACTCTAAGCTATTTATACTTGTTTTTTTTCTTTTTGCTCTTATTTTCAAAAATAACAATTCATTCTCATTAAAAGAAATCAACTGAAGGCTAGCTGGGCACGATGGCTCACGCCTGTAATCCTACCACTTTGGGAGACCAAGGCAGGCAGATCACTTGAGCCCAGGAGTTTGAGAACAGCCTAGGCAACATGGTGAAACTCCGTCATTACTAAAAATACAAAAATTAGCTGGGCGTGATGGTGCGTGCCTGTAATCCCAGCTATTCGGGTGGCTGAGGCACAAGAATGCTTGAACCTGGGAGGCAGAGGTTGCAGTGAGCTGAGATTGCGCCACGGCACTTCAGCCTGGGCGAGAGAGATTGCCTCAAAAAAAAAAAAAAAAAAAAAAAAGGCTAATAATCTCCCCTACTAAGTAGCCAATATATATGTGCATATTGCTTAAATAGGAAATGTTTAAAAATTTTTTTGTAAAAAAAAATTAAAAAATAGGATACATATTAACCTTATTTTTTACAAAAAAATTTAAACAATTTTTCCTGTTTAAGCAATATGCACACATATTTTTCCTTCCACTTTTGTAAATGAAATAGTCTATGAGATCTTATCTATTACTCTGCAAACTAATCTTTCTTTAACCTAACAATATCATATACAAGTCAGTACATATATATAAGAATCATCTTCTTTAATAGCAGCATATTATCTATAATACAGATGTATAACAATTTAACTTTTGCATTATTGATGAACATTCACTTTGTTTCCAGATATTTTGCTATTACAACAATTCTGAATTAAACATTTTTAATATAGTGGTTCTTGTTTCTATCAGATAAATTCCCAAAAGTGGGGCTGCTGGGTCAAGTGTATGGTACATTTAATTTTCCTTTTTTTTTTTTTTTTTTGAGACAGAGGCTCAATCTGTCACCCAGGCTGGAGTACAGTGGTGCAATCTTGGCTCACTGAAACCTCTGCCTCCTAGGTTCGGGTAATTCTCATGCCTCAGTCTCACAGTAGCTGGGACTAGAGGCACACGCCACCACTCCTGGCTAATATATGATACATTTGAAATATTACCAGAAACTGACAGTTAAATTGCTAAGAAGGCATAGCAACTTGTTTCTCAGCAGTGTTGTGAGAATGCCAGTTGTCCCCCACATAACCTCTGCCTCATTTTCTTACTTTCTAGGCATTTAAAATGCTTTTAACCTATCGTTTAAAAAATAACATAATAATGGCCAACAAGCAAATGAAAAATGATTAACAACATGAATTATTATGAAAGTGCAAACCAAAATCACAGTGAGATACCATGTCACATCCATCAGGATAGCTACTATGAAAAAAAAATAACAAGCGTTGGTGAGAAGTAGAAACCTTTGTGTACTGTTGGTATGAACATAAAATGGTACAGTTGCTATGGAAAACAGTATGGTGGTTCCTCAAAAAATTAAAAATAGAACTACTACATCATCCAGTAATTCCCCTTCTGGCTATGTATTCAAAAAAATTGAAAGCTGATCTCAAAAGTTATCTGTACAGCCATGTTCATAGCAGTACTTTTTATAACAGCCAAGAAGTAGAAGCATTCCAAGTGTCCATTGACAGATGAATGGATAAACAAAATGTAGTGTGTGTATATATACACACTGTACAATGGAATTGTTATTCACTCTTAAAAAGGAAGAAAGTTCTAACACATGCTACACTGTGGATGAACCTCAAGGTCATTACGTTAAGTGAAATAAACCAGTCACAATAAGACAAAAAACTGTATGACTCCACTTATATGAGTTATCCAGAGAAGTAAAAATCACAGAAACAGAAAGCAGAATGGTGGTTGCCAAGCACTAGAGGAGGCAGAAATGGGGAGCTGTTTAATGGTATAGTTTCGGTTTTGTAATATGGAAGCGTTCTGGAGATTGGTTGCATCACATGAATGTACTTAACACTAAGTAACTGTACACTTGAAAATGGTTAAGATAGTAAATTTTGTTATGCATTTTTTTTAAAACCACAATAAAAAATCTACGAAAAGAAAAATAACTTATGAAAAAAGTAATAGGTACTCTTCAGTCACTGAGCTCCAACTATGTGATAGGCACTGGCACTTCCTGTGTATCATTTGGTCTTTATAATAACCACACAATAGCTGCTCAATCAATGCTTGTTAGATGAAAAGGTGTGCCGTTTTAGGAAAAAGTGAGACAGTAGAGAGGACATTAACTGATTTTTATTGGAGGATCCTGACACCCAGTGGCTGCTGCTACCTGTAACACAAAGCCCTTCAGAGCAGGCTACATCAACAGTTACATTTTGTGAAGCTCCTTCTAGATTTCAATGAGAACTGACAGTAAACGTTTCAGTTTGGCAAGAAATAGACACATAATCTGAACCAGGCTTAAGGTGATTCACAACAGTAGTGATGGAGTGTTTGGAGACCAGTGATAGAAACACAACACTGGGAATATCTCCCTATGAAGAGAGAGATTATACTGCAGTCACTTCTTCGATGACATGGCCTTCACCAAACATTCCTGTTGTTTTTTTTTTTCTTGCCTTCTTCACAATGTTAATGTTTTCTCTATTTGCTTTTCCATTGCTTAGTCACTTGTGTTTATTTTCTCTTTTTGTAGACTTTCATTTGTATACCTATCTATTTTCCCTTGTAAAATGTCTGCAGTGACTGGTAGGCTGAGTACTGGCAGCTTAGAGGCTGGACTAAAAGGAAAGAAACAGAGTATAGGAAATCCATTTGGGATGATTCTTCAGATAAGTTACATTAGCCTCAAAGGAAATTAATAGTTTTACAGGCTGAAGTTGTTAATTGAAAAAAGGTTTCAATCCTATTAAATCAAAGCAGGATTGAAGATGAAAGACCTCTGACCCATAAATTATTTGAGAGCTAGGAATTTCAGTATGCTTTTACAGTGTTCACACTTTTTAGTATATTTCAGAGTAGTGAACAAAACCAGAAGGTTTTTCTGTTTAACATAAAAGGAATGGGGCTCCCAAAGTTGGTGCATGCTCTTACCAAGTATTATGGAGTCAGACTGTTCTTTTCTCTCCAGGCATGTGGCAGACAGAACCGCTGAGCTGGAGCGAGTAAATAGAATCAACCAATGCTTACAGGAGGACTGGGAAAGGAGTGCTGTGATGAAGAAGCAGCGAGACCTGGAGGAGAAGGCTTTTGAACGGTAATGCCTGATTGGAACCCCAAAATTCTCCCGCTTCTTGTGGGACGGCAATGGGTTTCAAGTGGAACTCCACTTGATTAGTAGTGGCTGCCTAGAGAACTCTGTGAAGAAAGCAAGTCTGTATTCCATGGGAAATACTGCCATGATTGATTAGAAATGTCTGTTATAGACATGGGATTGAAGAATGCTGCGTTGTATGCTAGGTATTTACTAACCCTGCTCTAATATTTGCCTCTGCTTAGGGTGGCTTTATTTGCTTTTTGTGGAGAGTGAAGATTCTCTTTGGAAATAACTATTTGGAAGTAGGGGGAGTGAGTTTCCAATCTGAACATTTTCAAGGCTTAGGGAATGGTTATTTAAGAGCAGGGTCAGGGGTCGTAAGATTGGCAATTGGAAAAGTAAGATGCCTATTATGGAGCCAACCAAGAGCATCTTTCTGAAATTATTATATGCCTGACCTCTCCTCAGCTTAACTATTCACATCACTGCTGTTGTATTACACCTTGAAAACAAAATTAACATACGAATGTAAGGTATGATTTTATAGCATGTTAAAAATGTGATGAAACAGATCAAGTCTATACAACCAAATTATTAAAAGCCAAATATACCAAAATAATAGTTTAAATTGCCAATTATCAATTAATTTTTAATCATGGATAAAATCTGTAGAATGGATCTTGATCTGTAACTCTCCTTTTCCTTTTAGGTTTTCTTGTAAAGCATTTCTCACCTATCTTTCTAATGAGTAGAACCCATATTTTGTGACAATGAAAGTATGAGTGATGATGTGGAAAATAGGATCCAAAGGAGAAGTGGAGTCATTTGGCTTAGAAAAAAGGAGAGGAAAGGGCAGTTGGGGATTTCAAGCTATTTTCTCAATGATCTGGGAAGGCAGGTAAAAGTCAGTGAGATTAATGCTAGGAAGATTTCAGTTGTGTTTGGGAAGAGTGCTTGGCCAACATGGTGATAAAGGATTGAGGAGACCCAGAAAATAATGTTGAGTGGCAGGCTAACAAATCTACTCCAGGTATATCGTGAAGCAGACTTGTCTGAGGACCTAGGCCAAGTGTGGACAGATACTTGAGCAGGCAGCAGTAGGAAGAAGGAATTGGTTGGTATAAAAAGAAAATAAAGCAAAAGTAAAACCAAAGTCCATATGCATGCAGTTAGCACATGATACTCTGTTCCAGCCAGTTAGGTCTTCCCCTGCTCACTTCCAAGGTAGTTTATTCTTTTTTCTTTTAAGACTGCCCTTGATAATCCTTCTTAAACAGAATTCTGGCTGGATGCCATGACTCATGCCTGTAATCCCAGCACTTTGGAAGGCTGAGGCGGATGGACTGCTAGAGTTCAGAAGTTTGAGACTAGCCTGAGCAAATATGGTGAAACCCTGTCTCTACCAAAAATACAAAAATTAGCTTGGTGTGGTAGTACACACCTGGCATTCCAGCTACTCAGGAGGCTGAGGTGGGTGGATCGCTGGAGCCCAGGAAGTCGAGGCTGCAGTGAGCTGTGATCGACCCACTGCATTCCAGCCTGGTGACAGAGGGAGACCCAGTATCAAAAAAAAAAAAAAAAAAAAAAAAGAAAAGAAAAGAAAAGGAAAATCCACCTATGGAGAAATTTTGATGGGGTGGAAGAGCACATGAGGGACTCTTTCATAATGAAGAAAAACTATCAAAGGGGAAAATCAGTTACTACTGCCTGTTTATCTCTGCTTTTAGTTGCTTTCGTCTTCCTCTTTGTCTCCACTCCCTCTCCTGCCCTTAATTCTCCAGAGGCTCCTGGGATATTTCATTTTAAGTCCACTTAACTCTCTGCTGTTGTTAGCTGATAACCAGCAACTTAATGGTTGATCTTCCTCTCAAACACTGTCTCCTGGGAGCTCAGCAGGTAGAGGTATAATCCACATGGCAAAACAGTCAATACAGAGGCTTTGGAGCCACTGTCGGCTGGCTGTGTGACCTTCAGCAAGTTCTCTGTGGGCTTGGGTGGCTGAGGCTGGGAGGGGTAGAGTCAGACTGCTGTGAAGGCACAAGTTGGGGCTTTTTATTAAGTGGAGAATGACAAGCCAGCAGAGGTTTGGAAGCAGGGGATGTCAGGAGGGGGTGAACTGCCACATGGCAAGCAGGGAACACAAGGTGTTACTTTTGTGTACCTCCTGCCATACCAGCTTCCAAGTTGGGCCTCTAGAGGCTCCAGAAACCTGCTAATCTGCATTTGCTCTCCTCTCCTCAGGGCTTCAGACAAGCTGTTTCTCCTAGACCAGTGTGAGAAGTATCGGCGCTGCAAGCAGTGCCAGAGGCGCACCTCCAATGTGGGCGAGAGCAACCTGTGGCCCCTGAACAAGTTCCTGCCAGGCTCCCGGTTGCTTGTGTAAAACTCAAAGTTTGGATCTGTGTTTCCTGGGGAAAGTTTTTATCTTTTACATGTCTGGGGGTGATTGTGAAACTGCATATTTTTACCTCAGAGAAAAAAATCATTGTTTAGGTTTGGTGCTTTCATTAGATTGCTTGTTAAGCCCTTATTGAATTCACTCCTGCCTTTCTCCCACCCCCACTTATTTCCTATACTCGTCTCTGATGGCAGTGAAGGTGTCTAAATGGTCCTGAGGGCTACAACCTGCTGCACAGGGGCTGGGAAGGGGACCCAGATTCATTATGGCTGCTGGGGTACTGCTGACCCAGCCCTGCTGCTGCTTCGTGAATTTGTGTACAAAACTTTTTTCGTCTGTAATGAATAGTGGCAATAATAAATATTTTCTAAGTGCCCGACTGTGCACGACAATTCATAATGGTACATTTTACCCCTCTCCCCTCCCCCAACCCTAGACTTTTCCAGAGGGGTATATGTGTGAACATCACAGAGATGGGTTTGACTATTTACCTAGGAGGCCAGAAAAATGCTCCCTGAGTTTTCTCATTGATGACATACCTGGGACTTTAGTGGGGCCTCCCAAGATATCATTCCCTTGTCCAGCTATTTCCATGCCCTTGGAATAACTGTGCACTGTGAGGTGAGTCTCCCACTACTTCACTTCATTCTTGAGCTGTAGGTGCTGTTCAAGAGGACTCATCTCCCTGTCAGAAGACTGACTTTCAGTTAAGGTATGGCTGTTCTCAACTAAAAACTTTCTTCATTTATCTGCATACTTTCTTCTCTCCCTGCCCTGTCCGACTAATTGAGGTAAAATAGAGTGAAGTCTAGATTTCTGAAATACAAAAGCTAAGAAGGAAGTCTCTTAGACTATTTGTTTTCTGCCTGCCACATCTCTCCCTTGGGAAATGAGGGAAAGTTTATGTGGGAAGATGTTTGTGAACATTTAAACTTTCATTTTGCCCTACTACAAATACAAAATAGGAATGTGTTGAGCCCTGAAAAGTTAAGGAGAAAATATTCACTCAAGCTGATACTGGACAAATTTTGTTGCTAATGTTATCTTTTTCTATGAAAACAAGCATACCTGCTGATGATCACAATTTTTTGGAACCTCTTCTCTAATCTTTCTCCATTTCTGCCTTTCATTTCCCCAAAAAATCATTCTATGGAGGGCCAATCTGTAGGGAGACCCCATGAAACTATTGCTATGGAATAAAAGATGAAATGCTCCTGATTATTGTAAATACAAAGTTGCATGTAGGATTGTGTAAAGACAATGCCAGGTTGGACTACCAGAATAAGCCAACAGTGCTTCCCCCTGCAGAGAGCCTACGAACAAACGTGCAGTCAGGGAGGTTTCACATCACCAAGATTCCTATCCCAGAAAAGCAGATGTTCACACCTCTGGGAATGGAATGCGACCCTTGTGGAGAGCCTATAAACAGATTCATGAGGGGCACCTGTTCATATGGATAAGATAGGGTTATAAACGCCCTCATCTTGCCATGGCTCTTCTGGGTCTCTTTAGGGTCAAGGCATACTCCCTTCTGAGAATTTCTGTTCTAACCAGTTGTCTAGCTTCACATCCTGTTTCTATGGATTGTTTGTAACCAGCTTTTGCTGCAACTGTTACTGCTGATTAATATCTTGCTAATCATAGGTTATGGAAAGACTGTGTTTCTGTTTTAAGGCTGTGTTAGAAATTACTGATGCACACACTATATTGTAAATTCTTATCTCTGTATACTGTACTTCTGCATACAGATGTTATGTTAAAGAATTACTTTATCCCCATGTGACCATCTCACCTCATAATCCAATGACCCTAAATCCCTCACTAACCTACCCCCGCCCTCACTAAACTTAATAATAAATGCTGGCATATCCACTGCATTGGCGGCATCGCGGGACCAGAAGGCAGTGACCCCTCTGGACCCAGCTTTCACTACCTTGCGTGTGTCTATTATTTCTCGACCTGCCAATCCGCCTGGGAACAAAGAGCCCCTTTGCATTGCAGACTGCTGGCCAGATCCCGCAATACCAATCATCGTTAACCAATATTTAAAACAACAGGCTTTCCCCAACACTGCCTGACCTGCCTGAATCTACATCTGCTGCACCCTTGAAGTAATTTGTCTCTAATATGTAATAAATTACTATAATAGTGTTATACTAATATATTTTTTAAAAATATAGAATGCTGGCTGGGGGCAGTGGCACACGCCTGTAATCCCAGCACTTTGGGAGGCCGAGGTGGGTGGATCGTGAGGTCAAAAGATTGAGACCGTCCTGGCCAACATGGTGAAACCCCGTCTCTACTAAAAATACAAACATTAGCTGGGTGTGGTGGCACGTGCCTGTAGTCCCAGCTACTCGGGAGGCTGAGGCAGGAGAATCACTTGAACCCAGGGGTGGTGGTTGCAGTGAGCTGAGATCACACTACCACATTGCAGCCTGGTGACAAAGCGAGACTCCGTCTCAAAAAGAAAAAAAGTAGAATTCCTTGTTAAAGAAAAATAAGTTAATTTTGGTATGTTCAGGTGAGCAGATTTAACTTCATAGACCTTTTTACTGGAGGAATTGAATTTATAATTTACTGTCATGGGTAGCAGTCAGTACTACAGTCAGACCCTTAAAAATTGTTTTTAAAAATTATATATTGACAAATTATAGTTGTATATATTTACGGGGTATAAAGTGATATTGTGATTTTTGGATACAATGTGGAATGATTAAATCAAGTGAATTAAAATGTCCATCACCTTAAATATTTAACTTTTTGTGATAAGAATATTTGAAATTTATTCTTTTAGAGACATTGACACGTAAAGTGCTCATTATATTCACCACACTGTGCAACAGATCTCAAAACGTTATCAAACTTGGCTGGGCGTGGTGGCTCACACCTGTAAACTCGGCACTTTGGGAGGCCAAGGCAGGCAGATCACCTGAGGTCAGGAGTTCAAGACCAGCCTAGACAACATGGTGAAACTCTGTCTCTACTAAAAATACAAAAAATTAGCTGGGCATTGTGGCACACACCTGTAGTCCCAGCTACTCAAGAAGCTGAGGCAGGAAAATCGCTTGAATCCAGGAGGCGGAGGTTGCAGTGAGCTGAGATCGTGCCACCACACTCCAACCTGAGTGACAGAGCAAGACTGTCACACACACACACACACACACACACACACACAATCAAACTTATTTTTCCTATCTGAGGCTTTGTACACTTCAACAATCATCTCCCCATTCCTCCCATCCCCCACCCTCTGGGAACTATCATTCTACTCTCTGCTTATATGAGTTTTAGATTCCACATATGAGAAGATCTGGCATTTGTTTGTGTTTGGTGTACTTCACTTAGCATAATGTTCTCCAATGCTATCCACAATACCTTTACTTTTTATTTCTATGAGATCAACTTTTTTTTTTTTTTTTTTTTTTTTGAGACAGAGTCTCGCTCTGTTGTCCAGGCTGGAGTGCAGTGGTGCAATCTTGGCTCACTGCAAGCTCTACCTCCTGGGTTCATGCCATTTTCCTGCCTCAGCCTCCCGAGTAGCTGGGACTACAGGCGCCCACCACCACGCCCGGCTCATTTTTTGTATTTTTAGTAGAGACAGGGTTTCACTGTGTTAGCCAGGATGGTCTCGATCTCCTGACCTCGTGATCTGCCTGCCTCAGCCTCCCAAAGTGCTGGGATTACAGGCATGAGCCACCATGCCCAGCCAAGATCAGCTATTTTTTAGCTTCCACACATGAGTGAGAACATTCAGCGTTTAACTTTCTGTTCTTGGCTTACTTCACTAAATTCCAGTTCCATCCATGTTGCCATAAATGACGGCATTTCATTCTTTTTCATGGCTAAATATTATTCCATTATGTATATATAACACATTTTCTTTATTCATTCATCTATTGTTGGACACTTGGGTTGATTCCACATCCTGGCTATTGTGAATAGTGCTGCAAAGAACATCTCTTTTGACATATTCATATTTGACTTCAAATCTTTGGGACAAATAACCAGAAGCGAGAGTGCTGAGTCATATGGTAACTGGGGTCATATGGTAACTGTATTTTTAGTTTTTTGAGGAATCTTCATACAGTGTTTCATAATGGCTATACTAATTTATATTTCCCACCAACAGTGTACAAGGTTTTTCCCATATCTTAGCCAACACTTGTTATCTTTTCTTTTTGATAATAGCCTTTCTAATAGGTGTGAAGTCATAGCTTATTGCAGTTTTAATTTTCATCTCTCCAATGACTAGTGATGTTGAGCATTTTTTCATGTATTTGTTAGCCATTCATATATCTTCCTTTGAGAAATGTTTATTCAGGTTCCTTGCCCATGTCTCTCTTTTTTTTTTTTTTTTAATAGAGTTGAGTTCCTTATATATTTTGGATATTAATCCCTTATCATATGTATGGGTTGCAAATATTTTTCTCCCAATCTGTAGGCTGTCTCTTCACTCTATTAAATGCTCTCTTTGTTGTGTAGGAATTTTTTATTTTGATGTAATCCCATTTGTTTACTGCATATGTTGCCTGTAGTTTTGGGTCAAACCTAAAAAATCATTGCCCAGACCAATGTCATGTAGTTTTCCCTGTGTCTTCTTCTAGTAGTTTACAGTTTCCGGTTTTATGTTTATGTCTTTAATTCATTTTGAGTTGATTTTTGTATATGGTGTGAGATAAGGGTCCAATTTCATTCTCTTGTGTATGGATATCCAGTTTTCCCAGCACCATATATAGAATAGCCTGTCCTTTTCCCATTGTATATTCTTGGCACTTTTGGTGAGTATCAATTGACTGTAGATACATGGGTTCATTTCTGGGTTCTTTATTCTGTCCATTGGTTCGTATGTCTATTTTAATGCCAGTACCATGCTGTTCAGTTACCATCAGTTTATAGTATAGTTTGAAAGTAGGTAGTGTGATACCTCAAGCTTTGTTCTTTTTGGTCACAATTGCCTTGGCTATTTGTTTGTTTGTTTTGTAGTTCCGTATGAATTTTAGGATTGTTTTTTCTATATCTATGAAAAATAACATTGGAATTTTGATAGATATCGAACTGAAATCTGCAGATCATTCATGTAGTATGGACATTTTAACAATATCAATTCTTCCAGTCCATGAACATGGGATCTATTTCAATTTATTTGTCTTCTTCAATTTCTTTTGTTAATGTTTTATAGTTTTCTTTATATAAATCTTTTGCCTAATTGGTTAAACATATTCCTCAGTAATTTATTTCTAGTAGCAACTATAAATGATAGTTCTCTTGATTTCTTTTTTGGAAAGTTCCTTGTTAATGTAAAGAAATGTTACTGACTTCTGTGTGTTGATTTGTGTCCTGCAAGTTTCCTGAATTTGTTGATCAATTCTAATGGCTTTTTGTTAGAATCTTAAGGGTTTTTCTTTTTTTTGTAGAAATGGGGGTCTCATAATGTTGACCAGGCTGGTTTCTAACTCCTGGCCTTAAGTGATCCTCCTGCCTTGGCTTCCCAAAGGGTTGGGATTACAGGCTTGAGCCACCACACTTGGCCTAAGGTTTTCTGTATGCAAAATTATGTTGTCAGCAAATAATAATAGTTTTATTTCTTCATTTCCTATTTGGATGTCTTTTCTTTCTTCTGCTTTATTGCTCTAAGGACTTTCAATATAACATTGAACAGAAGTGGCAAGAGTGTACATCCTTGGTCCAGATCTTAGAAGAAAGAGTTCCAAGTTTTTACTGTTGAGTATAATGTTAGCTGTAGGCTTATTATATATGGCCTTTGTTGTGCTGAAGTATATTCATTCTGCAATTAATTTGTTGAGTGTTTTTGTCATGAAAGGATGCTGAGTTTGTCAAATGCTTTTTCTGCATTTAATGAGATGGTCATATGATTTTTGTCCTTCATTCTGTTCATGTGATATATCACATTTATTGATTTGAGAATATTGAACCATTCTTGCAACCCAGGGATAAATCCCACTTGATCATGGTGAATAATCCTATTAATGTGTTGTCGGATTTGGTTTGCTATTTTGTTGAGGATTTTTGCATCTATGCTCATCAAGGATATTGGCCTGTAGTTTTCATTTCTTGTGATGTGCCTGTGTGGCTTTGGTATTAGGGTAATACTGGTCCTAAAAAGACCAGTATTGAAAGTATTATCTCCCATTCTTTTTGTTTGTTTGTTTTCGTTTTTGTTTTTGTTTTTTCCTGAGACAGTTTGTAGAGAATTGGTATTAGTTCTTCTTTAAATGTTTGGTAGAATTCAGCAGCGAAGCCATCTGTTCTTGGGCTTTTCTTTGGTGAGATACTTTTTACTACTGATTCAATTTCCTTACTCATTATTGGTTTGCTCAGATTTTTCTATTTCTTCATGATTCAGTCTTGGCAGTTTGTGTGTGTAGGAATACATCCATTTCTTCTAGGTTACACAAGTTTTTGGCAAATAATTATTCATAATAGTCTCTCATGATCCATTGTACTTCTGTGTTGTCAACTGTAACATCTCTTTATTTCTGATTTTATTTGAATCTTTTCTCTTTTTCTTTTCTAGCTAAAGGCTGGTTGATTTTATCTTTTCAAAAAATGACCTTTTAGTTTCTTTTGTATTGTTTTTCTAATCTCCAGAGCAGAAATAAAATAGAGATTAGATTATTTCTGGTCTGATCTTTATTATTTCTTTCCTTCCACTAACCTGGGCTTAGGGTTTTTAAAAAAATTCCTTGAGGTGTAACTTTTAGTTATTTGTAATTTTCTTTCTTGGTGTAGGCATTTATTGCTATAAACTTCCCTCTTAGAACTGCTTTTGCTGCATTCCATAAAGTTTGGTATATTGTGTTTTCCTTTTTGTCTCAAGATATTTTTAGATTTCCCTTTTATTTTCTTCACTGGCACACTGATTGTTCATGAGCATGTTTAATTTCCATGTATTTGTGAATTTTCCAAAATTCCTCCTGTTAATGATTTCTAGTTTCATACCATTGTGAAACCTCTGGTATAACAAGGTAAAAACTAGAAAACCCCTGTATAACAAGGTAAAAACCTAATAGCATTGTGCATTGGTTGTTAGAAGAACAAGGCAGATTCCTTCTGGTAAGTTTACCATGGCACAGAGCGGAAAGCTTTTTGAGGAGATGAAGCCCAAACTGAATTTTAAGGATAAACAGGAAAAAGCCAGGTGAAGAGAAGAAGGGGTCATGACAACAGATGTCAAGGCTGTGTGCTCCAGTCTATCAAGACTGAGATAGAGGCATGGTTATATGAATTATATGAATTATATACACATAAGGTCTAAAATGTTTTCTATCATTCAACCATTTTAAGAATCAAGCTTTTTTATAGTCCTTCACTAAACAGCAGATTTCTGAGCAAGTCTTTCTAATTTGGATCTTCTTCAATGATCCTCCTTGTTAACTACTATTCTTGTATTAGTCTAACTCTGTAATTAGCCCCAACTTGCTATCATCAAGTTCTGTCTTTTCCAGAAATACAGCACAGCCAGACCGATTAATGTATCAAAGGATTTCCTATTTCAGTGGTTTTCAATGTTTTGGGCAGTCATGGAGTCTTCTAAGAATCTGATGAAAAATATATACCCTTTTCCTAAAAACAGGTACATATTCCTATACAACATTCTGCACGCAGTTACAAGTTTCCTAGGCCCCCTGGACCACAGGCCACGAATCCCTGTTCTAGATGGCTTTCCTTCACCATTTTTACAAGCTTAGGCTATCAAAAGTAAAGGATTTAATTTGCTCTTGAAACTTCCCTTTCACTTTTCTTTTTTGGCTTTTTCTCTCCTAAAATTCTGTTACTTTGCCTTGATTTTTACATAGTTTTGCTGGGTACACAATTCTATACTGACATTTTCTCTCAGCCCTCTGAAGATATTCTTATTCTCAGGTTTCTTCTCTAACAACTGTTAGAATTTTCTAAAATGTCTAGACTTTGCTTCCTGGCCTTCACATGGCCCCTTTCTTCCTTCCTTCAAAGGGCTGAGAGAAAATGTCAAGGTAGAATTGTGTACCCAGCAAAACTTTTAACAATGAAGGGAAAGTAAAAGAATTTTAGAATAAAGCCAAAAAAGAAACCTAAAGAAAAAAACAAAATAATGGTTTACTAACAATAAGGGAAATGGATTCAACAGTGAGAGATTTTCTAGCATATATAAAACATTTATCAAAGTTGATCAGATATTCAAAGGAACCTCCAAAAAAATGCTTTTGGAAAAAAGAAAGTAACCTCAGAAAGAATCGAGCTGCAAGAAGGAATAGTGAGCAAAGAAACTGATAATATGAATAAACGTAAACAAACATTGATTTGTATAAACAATAATGTCCAATTTGTGGCATTAAAAGATTAAGATGCTTGACAACGTTAATAGTTAAAGCATACTGAATTCCTTCAAGAGACAGGAAAAGATTCTGAACCATGTTTGACTTTTTCTAAGTTATTTAAGCACTAAAAGAACACAAATAGGGTATATAATAGACCATATGTATTAGAGAGGCAGACTCCAGAGCCAAAATTCCGGGATTCAGATCTTAGCCTTGCAAAACTACCTATTGGGTACTATGCTCACTATCTGGGTGACAGAATCATCATTCATAGTCTGGGTCACGCAATATACCCATGTAACAAATGTGCACGTGCACCCTCTGAATTTATAATAAAAGTAAAAATTAGTTTTTTTAAAAACAGTCTCATCCCTGCCATTTACTAGCTGTGTGACCTTAGGCAAATTACCGTTCTATCCCTAGGTTTTTAAAGACAGGACAGTAGAAATGACACTAGTATCTAATTCATAGGGGTTTTGTATTACATTTAGATTAAGCTTCGAACAGCGCTTACCCTAAAATAAGTGCTACGGAAGTATTAGCCCCAATAAAAACTTCCAAAAGAGTAGAGGGAAAACCTTAATCCAAGACAAGTCAAGAAAGGGTAAAAAATATAGAAATATAGGTCAAATAGCATAAAATAAGAGGGCAAAAATGCATACGTGCTTTTTCAGCTAAAAAAGTTTGTCAGACTGGATTTATGCGGAAAAAAAAAAGCGCCAAATATTATGTTGTTCCCAAGAGACACAAACATGAAACAGGTAGGAAAAGATACACTAGTCAGAGTCAACGGCTGGGAAATCTTCCGCAACCTTACCTTGTCTTCCTGCAGTTTCTGTCCAGCCTCTTCCATGCTTCCTATCCCACCACCCGCGCGTCGCTCCTCAGTCCCTCTCCTCTCGAGTGGGAGACAAGGAAACTCTGAATTCATCCAGCGCTTCTTCGCTTCAGCAACCGGCTCACGTCGGCGGCGGCAGTGATGACGTCCTCACTGGTCCGCCCAACCGCGATTAGTGAAGGGGTTCGCGCGTCGCGCGCCGTCTACGAAAGAGAGGGCTTGTGACGCAACGGCACCTCGGCGTGCGCATGTTGGTTCAGTGGAGGCGCTCAGCTGGTCCTCCTAGAGTTTGTTATCCCACTGCAGCTTCACCGCGACGCCTGCGGCTGCTCCAGGCAGTGCTGCGGCCGCCCGCGGGCCCAGCTGTATGGTTAGGCCACCATTGTTCTGAGTAAACATATTCCTTTCTGTGGTATTCTTGATCGCGTGTTTATGGAGTTTCTGAAGGGCCCTGGAGATTACTGCCAGGTTCAGCACGACCTTTATGAGGACAAATGAATGGTGGAGAGTCGTTACTGCCCCACCAAGAAGCCCCCGCAAAGCAGGTCACCTGGACACAGAAGTGTAGAACTGAGATCATCAGAGCATTTTACAAGAGTTCTGACCTAGATGGGGTAACCCTTGGCGCACTTCCTTTCCATTGGCTGAGAATTACTGAATTGAAGAACCGCGGCTTCTTGTTGGAAGGTTCATTTCATTTCCTGTCAGTACCAACTTCATATTCAAAGCTCTGTGAATTTCAAGTGGAGTATATTGGCATAGACTTCAGTTTCTTGACATCATTTCTGTATTCAAAAATTTTTAATTTTTTTCATAACCATATCAGTGTCTTTTTTTTTTTTTTAAAACTAAATTAACATGGCTCTAATGAATCACCCAGCTCCAGTGGAAGTCATATACGGGAACATGAGATTTCTAATCATACATAACCCAACCAATTCGACCTTAAACAGATTTATAGAAGAACTTAAGAAATATGGGGTTACCACAATGGTAAGAGTATGTGAAGCAACTTATGACCCTGCTCTTGTGGAGAAAGAAGGCATCCAGTTTCTGGATTGGCCTTTTGATGATGGTTCATCACCATCCAACCGGATTGTTGATGACTGGTTAAGTCTTGTAGACGTTAAGTTTCGTGAAGAACCTGGTTGTTGTATTGCCGTTCACTGTGTTGCAGGTCTTGGGAGGACTCCGGTGCTTGTTGCCCTAGCATTAATTGAAAGTGGAATGAAAAACGAAGATGCAGTACGGTTTATAAGAGAAAAACGGCGCGGCGCTTTTAACAGCAAGCAACTTTTGTATTTGGAGAAATATCGTTCTCAAATGCGGCTTTGCTTCAAAGACTCCAGTGGTCACAGAAACAATTGTTGTATTCAATAAACCTGACTGCCTGATGCTATTGCCTTGAAAGTGGGACTTCAGACAAGACCTAATTTATTGTACATTTTAGCCAACATATGGGCTTAGTGAATAAGTCTGATGAAGCTTCCACAGGGATATTGAAAAGTCACGAATTTAACAGAAATGCGACTTCTATGTTTGGCTTAGTGCTATTCCCATGCCAGAAAAAATACATAAGAAATCTGCAGATTAGATGCCAAGATCCTCAGTACAAAATTTGTGTATTTTTAGTGTCATACAGAATTAAAACTCCAGGAACTATAACTTTATGTAGTTCATGCCTTAAGTCATATCAAACACTGCAAGTAGGGCCTATATGATTATTTGCCTGCTTCATGTTTACCATCCCACATGGGTCACAGTATACATGAAGTTTGTCCAACAGGTGATTTTGTTGGAGTCTTTACACATCTTGTGATTATCTGATGTCTTTCTCTAATCTCATTTTGTTATGAAAACCTCCATTTTGAAAAATCAACGTCTGATTGAAAGTTCATGCAAAATCCACGTTGTACAGAAGCATATGTGTTGAATGTCTTCAGATAAAAAGGCCTTATCATTGATGTTTACGGTTGGGGTGTAACTTAACAGGGAGGGCCCCGAAGACAAAATTAGAGGAGACTATGAAATATTTCTAGTAAAATGTTGTTTTGATCTTGTGCAGAACATATGAACTAGGACTTTTAATTTAGTAAATGTATTTTAAAAGGTAAATATGCATTGGTCCAAGGTAAATAGAGCAAATATGGACAGAATTACAAGGAAAATTGACAAGTTTACTATAGCAGTGGGAAATTTTATTGTCCCTCTTTCAGAAGCAGATCAAGTACACAAAATCAAGATTCTGGATATAGATCTACACAAAACAGTCAACAAACTCAATCCCATGAACATACAAAGGGCATTGCATCCAACAGTGGGAGAATACGTATTTATAAGAGTACATGAACTATTACTTTTGACCATATATTTGACTATAAACCCATTTCAGCACATTTTAAGCTATTTGAAAAATACAGAACACCTTTTATCACCACAATTCAATTAAATTAGGAAAGAAGTTAATATCCACACATCTGTAATTTTGAAAATCTCTCTAGAGCCTTCCACTTCTAAATAGGATGTAGTAGGTCATGGCAGCCTAAAACTTTTCCTGCAACAACTAGAAAAAGATGGAAAAATTACAAAGATCATATTTAAAGATATGTGAGAGCTATGAAAGCAATAAGGACTAGGTGAATGGGAATTCCAGACAGGGAGGAGGCCTCCTGAGGTAAGTGACCATTTTATTTTCTAGGGACATTTACTGATTCTGGACATGGACTAATAAGGATCAAGCTTGGTCCATGAAGAGGGTCTGTCCTGAGGGAAAGGGAAACCCAGAAAAGCTTTTGGTGGTCACGTGGGGCTGGTGCAACAAATTGGAAAATTAAGAACTTTGGCCAGTTTCCTCTACCTGTTATAAGTTGGGTTCCCCAGGAAACAGACACTGAATCTGAGATTGGCATCCAAAGGATTATTAGGGTGTCTTCTCAGGGAACCACACCTATGGGGGAGCAAGAGAAATAGGATAGGGCATAAGAAGTTGAATGGTGATACATAGCAGTTGCAACAGTAGCCTCAGGCAGTCTCATAGGGAGCTCTGAGGATGGGATGGCTATTTAGAGGTGTTCTCAATTGAGGCTAGGAAGCTGGGCCTTTGGGCCCTTGAATCAACCAGTCATTGCCTGTAGGCTTCCCTTGGGGATGACGGCATAATCTTGGGTGAAGCGTTCACCTTCTGTTGAGGGCAATGCCTAGAGAGCAATGCAGCTGTGGGCCCTCAGCTGATAATGGCATCTGGAAGAATGAGTGTTTCAGACCCAAGGCAGGATCTAGGTGGTGCAACCACAGCATCCACTCTCTTAAATGATACTTGCTGAATACTGGGGCTATGTATGGGAGGCTGGGGAGTTAGAGTGAAGACTTAAAAGGCAAAGGAACTCCCCCTCAATCTAATAGTGCTTAGGAGACAAAGTTCTCCACATTCTTACCAACGCATCTCTTTTTTATTATAGCCATTCTGGTGAGCGTAGTTATACCATTGTGGTTTTAATTTTCATATTACTAATAATGTTAAGCATTTTTTCATGTGCTTGTTAGCCATTCACCTATCTTTTTGGATAAAATGCTGATTTAAATATTTTCCTCATTTTAAAATTTGAATTGTCATCTTATTAAGTTGAAGTAGTTCTTTATATATTCTGGATCCAATGTCTTTATCAGATATATGATTTGCAATTATTTTCTCCCAGTCTGCTGCTTGTCTTTTTTCCTCCCCAAAAAAGTGTTTCAAAGTGCAAAATTTTAAATTTTGATGAAACACAATTTATTTCTTTCATGAATCATGCTTTTAAAGTTGTATCTCAGAACTCTCCTCAACCTAAGTCATAAAGATTTTCTGCTATAATTTCTCCTAGAAATTTTACAGTTTTAGCTCTCACATTTAGGTCTGTGATCCGTTTCAGGTTAGTTTTTGTTTGTTTTGAGATGTGTAAAGGTTAATTTTTGTGTTTAGTGTGAGGTGGCTAAGTTAACTTTATTTTGCATGTGGCTATTCAATTGTTTCAGCACAATTTGTTCAAAAGACTCTCTTTCCCCCAATGAATTACCTTAGTAATTCTGATTAAAAGCCAATTTACCATAAATGTAAAAACTTATTTGTGAACTCTCAGTTCTGCTTCATTTGTTTATATGACCACACAGTCTTTTTTTGGTATAAATTTAAGGTGTACAAGTGCAGTTTTGTTACATGCATATATTGCATAGTGGTGAAGTATGGGCTTTTAGTGTAATCATTACTCAAATAGTGCACATTATACCCATTAAGTAAATTCTTATGCCTCACTCCTCTTCCACCCTCCCACCCTTCCAGTTCTCCAGTGAGATTCCACATTCTTTGTTCCTGTGTATGCGTTATTTAGTTCCCAATTATGAGAACATATGGCATTTCACTTTCTGTTTCTGAATTGTTTCACGTAAGGGCCTCCAGTTCTATTTATGTTGCTGCAAAACACATGATTTTATTCCTTTTTTATGGCTGAATAGTATTCCATTGTACATATATATTCATTTTCTTCTCCATTTTCTTTATCCAACCATCGACTGATGAAAACTTAGATTGATTTCACGGCTCTGCTATTGGACCACACAGTCTTGATCATTGTATCTTTATGGAAGGTTCTTGACATTGAATAGGGCACTTTGTTCTTCTTTATACTTTTTTTTTGACTCTTTGAGATCCTTTACATTTCCATATACATTTTAGAATCAGCCTGTAAGTTTTCACCAAAAAAGCCTACAAGGGTTTTGATAGGTATAGTGTTGACTTTATAGATCAATATGAAGAGAATTGCAATTTTGACAATATTGAGTCTTCGAATCCATGAACAAAGAATCTCTCTCAATTTATTTAGACCTTTAATTTCTATCAGCAATGTTTTGTAGTGTTCGGTATACTATACTTGCACTTCTAAAATTTATTCCTAAGTATCTTTTCTTTTTGATGCAGTTGTAAATGAAATTGTTTTCTTAATTTTATTTTTAGATCATTTGCTGCCAGCATATAGAAATACAACTGGTTTTTGTATGTTGACCTTGTGTTTGGTGACCTTTCAAAATTAATTTATTAGTTCCAGTAAACAGAGAGAGAGAGAGAGAGAGAGAGAGAGGAGAGAGAATGAATGAATGAATGAATGAATGAATGAATGAATGTGTATGTGTTCTTTAGCATTTTTTACATGCAGGATTAGGTCCTCTGTGAATCAAGGCAGTATTAACTCTGTTTCCAGTCTTGACACCTTTAGCTTCTCTTTCTTGCTTCGTTGCACTGGCTAAACACCCTCCGTGTTGACTAGAAGTGGTAAAAACAACATCCTTGCCTTGTTCCAGATCTTAGGGAGAAAGTGTTCATTCTTTTGCTATTAAATATTATCTTTGGCTCTTTATAGATGTCCTTTGTTAAGTTGAGGATGTTCTTTTCTATTTCTACTTTGTTTAGAGTTTTTTCATAAACAGGCGTTGATGTTTTTCAAATGCTTTCTTCATATCTATTGGCATGATTGTATGATTTTTTGTCTTTCATTCTATTAATATTGTTGAACAACCATACTGAACAATTTTTGAATGTTAAAAAACTATATTTCTGAGGATAAAGCCCACTTGTTTGTTGTATGTAATTTTAAAATTTCATGTTGCTGAATTTGGTTTGCTAATATTTTGTTTAGGATTTTTGCATCTATATTCATGAAGGATATTGGCCTGTACTTTTCTTGTGCTACCTTTATCTGGCTTTGATATGGCAATACGAGTATCATAGAATGATTTGGGAAGTGTTCCCTCCCCTATTTTCTGAAAGAGTTTCTGAATAATTGGTGTTATTACTTCAGTATTTGATAAATTCCAGCAAATGAAGCCATCTGGACATGGCTTTTCTTGGGGGAAAGATTTTTTAATTACTA
This sequence comes from Macaca mulatta, assembly GCF_049350105.2. Lineage (NCBI taxonomy): Eukaryota > Metazoa > Chordata > Mammalia > Primates > Cercopithecidae > Macaca > Macaca mulatta. The sequence goes on from NC_133419.1 coordinate 87,033,130, forward strand.
ATTTCATTACTTATTATAGATATATTGATTTGTGCTCTAATCTTTACTTGCTTTGAATTTCGTTTGCTGTCCCCCACCCCCAGTTTCTTAAGGAGGAAGTTTAAATTATTCACTTGAGACTTTTGTTCTTTCCTTTCTTTCTTTCTTTCTCTTCTGATATAGAAATTTGCATTAGTCAGGGTACTCCAGAGAAACAGAATCAATAGGATCTTTCTCTCTCTCTCTGTTGATTTATTATAAGGAATTGGCTTGGCTCACATGATTATGGAAGCTGTCAAATTCTAAGATCTATAGGGTGAGTCAGCAAGCTGGAGACCTAGGAGAGATGATGGTATAGTTCCTGTCTAAACGCAGGAAAAAGCCAATATCCCAGTTAGAAGGGCATCAGGTAGGAGTAAGTCTCTCTTACTCAAGGGAGGGTCAATCCATTTTTTCTATTCAGGCCTTCAACTAATTGGATGAGGGCAATTAGTGGAGGGCAATCTACTTTACTTAGTTTAATGATTTAAATGTTAATCTCATCCAAAGATACCCTCACAGAAACACCCAGAATAACATTTGATCAAATATCTGGGCACCCTGTGGTGCCGTAAAATTAACCATGACAACCTTTAAAGCTATAAAGTTTCTTTCTAAATACTGCTTTAGCTATATCTTATTAATTTTCATATGATTTTAAAAACTCAGTTCAACATATATAACTTGGCTTGTGATTTCTTCTTTGATCTGTGGGTTATTTTGAAATGTACTGTTTTCCAGTATTTTGGAATTTCCCATAGTTTTCTGTTTATTGATTTCTAATTTAGTTATTGATTCTGTTACTCTATAGAGCCAATTGCATTTGAATTGTAAGGGTGAATGCTGTTTCCAGGCAGAAAGTTAGAGTGAACTAAAATTTAATCGGTAAAGAGAAAAAAGGGGAAGGGAAGGACTTCCCAGAAGGAGAGACCAAGCATGGATAATATCAGCACAGGCTTGAAAGCACATGTGCTTAGTGCTGGCAAGATGGTCAGTGTGGCTGGAACAAAGGAAGTGTAATTTGTATCTTCTTTCTTTTTGTCTTGTTTAGTATAGCGGAAGTTTGTTTAATCATTTCAAAAAACCTATTTTGCTTTCATTGATTTTCTCTACTATTGCTTTTCTTTTCTACTATATTGATTATAAAGGATATGTAGCAGAGGTACAGAAGAAGTTGTGGGACATGATGTAAAAAGATAGTGTCAAAAATTCCATGGTGTTCAGATTCCAGCTTCACTCTTCAAACTCTCTTCTGAATAGTTTTTCATTCTCTATGAGCCCAAGGATCGTAGAGGAGGGATGTTTTCTCAGGATATTCTTCATCAGCACCGAGGAAACATCAGCACCGAGGAAGCAGTTCTTGGAAGAATAAGACCTGAGCAAGAGGTGAGTGGTATCTCTGCTAATTACTCCTCTATAAGTCTAATAGTCCATCTAGTCTGTCCTTGAGAGTTGGTCATATAGGACCTATTCGTTGCTGGCAGTGGAGATCCTGAGGCTGAGGTGGCAGCAGGAGTAGGGCCCTAAGCATGATTTATTGATTCCTTTATTATACAATGAAATTAGAGGCTGGAAGCTGCCATCTCAACATGTCTTAACATCTTAGTAGTATCTAATTTCAGGGGGCTGCAAGCTCTCTCCTGCCCCCACCCCTATGATATGGGCTCTGCTGAACATGAGAGAGATGAAGGCTAGCACTGAACTTGGTCTAAGAAACACCCAGGATGGACTGATATTACTCACTAAGAAAACTGCTTTGGATTGCTCAACTACTTCAGAGAATGAAGGATGGAAGCCAGAGTGTGTTCCAGAGCCAGGAAAATGAAATGAAGTCTTCCCTAGAACTCCCTGTGGTGCTCTTCCTCTCACTGCCTCTCTTCCTCCTCACTCCTTGGCAGGCTGACCATCCCCACCCACATTTCTCTGGTTTTCCTTTTAGAAAAAAGAATGTCTAAGACTCAGCAACCTAAGGGCAGTGACCTGAATAGTTAGCGAGCTGCCCCTAGCCACTCTTAATTTCACGCACTGCCGAGTCTTGAAGGGCGTGTGTTGCTGACATGGACTAAACTCCCTGATGGGTGGACTGTGCTTTCTGGCTAGTGGCTGTGCTCACATTATTCATCTCCCCATGACTCCCACCCATCTTTTCTTCTTGGGACTCAGTGCAAACACTGCTGTCCCTGAAGCCTTCTCTTACATTTCCATAGGAAGCATCCTCTCCCTTTTCTGACTGCCCTCAGTTTTTATCTGCTCTTCTTTCATGAACTTACCACTTTCTCCCTTATGGCAAAATGAATTGTGTCCAGTTTCCTCCACTAGAGCCAGAGCTCTGTAAAGGTAGGATTCTAGGTGAGATTCTGCATTTCCCACAAGGCCTGGCCAATAGTTGGTGATTAATGGATGAAGAAATGCTTAGGAAGGAACTCAGAGGAGGGTTCAGAAAAGTGAACTCCCAGGGCCTTCAGAGACAAGGCTTTTATTCACTGTATGCCTTGGCACCTCCTCTCATACCAGAAAGTTTAAAAGAAAAAACACAGCGACAAGGATTCACTTGGGCCATTTTGGAACCCATTTATATTGTGGGTGTTACTCTGGGCTTCATCTAGCCCCATACCAGGCTCTGAGACTGCATCAGACCGTCTGAACATTCATGGCTTCCTTGGGCCAAGTATAGCTGTCCAGTGTAAAGGAGTCATAGTCTGGAGTGTAGACCAGGGATCTTACAAAAGCCTCCTTGTCCTTAGGCTCTGGGTAGTAGGAAGCCAGGTTGTGTTTGTACGCGTAGTCGAGAACCTAGAGAAAAACATGTTTGGCTAAGGAACCGAATCTAAGGGGAAACCTGCGTAAGGATCCTTGCTTGGGATCATGAGGGAGGGGAATACACCTTAAGGAACCAGATTTGTTCCTTTCATGAGTATCACTCATGAAACAACTGGATAGGAAGGATTTTAAGCTTTCTTTCTGAACAGGCAGCTTCAACATAGCGGAATAAATACTGAGCCAGGATCAAGAGGCTTCAGCATAAATTCTGCCTGCTTCCAAAGGCCTGTGGGTCCTCAGAGGTGATATTATCCTTGCTGAGCCTCAGTTTCCTCATCTGTAAAATGGGAGTAAAGAGACTTTTCTCTGGAGCAGTGTTGATAAAATTAGACAACAGGCAAATGTGTCTAGAACCTGATTTTTTTTTCCACTAGAATATGGGTTAAATTGGATGAACAGCCTAGACACTGTTCTTTGGGTATTAGATTTGGCTTCAGGAGAATGTGAATCTAAATATCGCCCAAAGGAAGAAACTGACAGGGTGAAGCTGGACCCTGAGCTGGACTGTTAATCTTGAGGCTTGATTCTGAATTCTGACAACTCGTGAGTAGTGTGTGCTGTTGTACAATGCATTTTCTGAAATTATTTTTAAACTTATAGAAAATGTAAAACATGCACACTAATAGAAATAATAGTATGATAAACCCTCATGTATCTATTATCCAGCTTTAACAGTTATCAATGTTGGGCCAGTCTTTATTGCACCATGTTCTGATTCTTTGAAAACCCATCATCTCTGCACAGTTTTATAGTTTGGAATATTCCATGAAACTGATCACCCCATAGCCAGCCATTCTGAGAAAAAGGGGAAGGAAGAGATTTACCCTGGCCGAGAGAGCACTGGGTATGGAGCTTTTTCACTGTTCTCTGCCAATCTCCAGAATTCTGGGAGAGGAACTACTGGCCCTTTGAAGAAGGAGGAAACTGAGGCTCAGGGAAGTGAAGTGATTGGGCCAATGTTATACCATTGCTGATTGGCAGAGCTGGGACCCCAAAGTCTGAGCTTTTTCCATGATGCTATGCAAGCTGACCTTTCTTATAAATGGGCGCTTATGAGTCATTTCTAAAATATTCCCATATTCTGGTCCATGGACTTTGATGACCTTTCTGCTTGGTGTATTAGGGGAAATCCAGGAGCTTTCCCAGAACTGGCCTGGGTGGGTGTTTGGGGTGGAGCTCAAGCTGCAAACAAGAGTTTGTCACCCAGCCTCTGGGTTACGTGTAGTGCAGCTCAAGAAGATCCAATGTCTCCATAGTTTCCATCCCCTTAACCCTCCTAAAGTCACAGACAGAGAAAGTGTTTGAGCCTCACTACCCATATTACAGGGGTAGGATGCCCCTTACTTTGATGGCAATTCTCAAAGACACGTCTCGGATGGTGCTCAGTGGTGGGTACAGTCTCCCTTGGGACAGATGCTGCTCAGAGACTTCCTGGGCAATTTGCTGGGGAGAAGGAGAGAACCGAGAGGAATAAGCTGAGTCTCTGCCTTCCCAAAACAAGCCCAACCCATTACCCTAGAGACTCACCCCACCCTGCATAGTTAGTCAAACACTGCAGTTCCAACTGTTGGCTCTGTTACCAGGGAAGCTTAATGCTTGGGCTTAAGAGAGGACACATCCTTTCTGTACTGTAAGACTGGCTGAGGCTTAAAACAACATTAAGTGTCTCTGAATTCCAAAGGAAAATCACTAGAGCCAAGATGAATAAATTTGTGGCCTGCAAAGCAAAGGCTATGAGATCTCCTCTTGGCTGGTCCAGCCTATTGCATGGGGATCCCTGGGTCCCTCACTTCCTGGGTCCCAGCCTCCTTCTACGTGCTTGGTACCATCTTGAGTGACCATCTAGCCTGTGTTATATCTTTTTGTTCAGTCTCCTGGAGCTCTTCCTTCCAGCCCTGGTCTCAGTCTGAGGAAGGCCTCTCCTCCAGTGAGTGACTAAGCCTCATACCTTATTGAAATAAATGTCCTAAGCACATCATCCTGAGAACAGAGCCTCCCATAGCTTCCCTTCCAGGTTCAGAGCTTGCCTCTGAGGATTAAGCCTCATCTGCCACAGGCCCTCATCCTCCAGGCTAAGACGCTGGAGTTTGTTCAGCCTTGCAAATCAACCTCTTTAATGTTGTGGCTCTGAATCTACTCCCACCCAGTCTTCTGGTGTTAAATTTAAACTTGAGAAATGCCACTTGTGCTCTCTGAGAACTGTGTGTCTTAGAAGTGACAAGACTGAGAAGTTGGTCTCTCCTCAATGTTTTCAGATATGATGGAAGTGAGCCTCCCCCTCTACCTCCTTCTCACACTTCCATCTTTCTTTTCCATTCATTCAGTCAAATGCTCACTGGTCATAGGTCAAGCTTGACCTATTTTACAGAGTTGTTACAATGAAATGAGGTGGTGCATGCACATCTCCTTAAAGCCTATATTAATTGAAAATCAAATTCAACTTAAATTATCTTCACTAAAAATACCCTTTTCAGAAATATAACTTGCCAGGCCTTTGAAGACCATAATGTGAGCTCCTATAGGGGAGGGGCTTTATCTTCCTCACAATGGGTGATAACAAGTAGATCCAGGAGAGGTTCCTGTATAATTGATGGACACTGTTCATGAAATGATGGAGCTGAACTGTCTCACTGTACTGGAGGTAGTGGGGCAGATGTGTGGATGTCTCATGGTATTGCACAGGAAGGACTCTAGCAATTGTGTTTCTACTCAACAGGGGACTTTGCTTTCAGGCTGACTTCAAGCAGAAAGTGACTCTTTCCATCTGATGGGGGCTTCACACAGCTCTGCTCACAGCTACAGGACAAGAACACCCACCATAGCAGTGAGAAGAAAGACAAACAGAGTACTCAGACAAGAGGAAGAGAGAACTGTAACACAAAGTCATAATTAGTGTGCATGGGGCAGGGGGCAGCTGAAGAGCCTTTAGGAGACATTATTTGCACAGCCTTGGAGAGCCAGGGCTCAAAGACTAGACATAGTAAGAAGGGACCTGGTGCATGAGGTTAGCTCCCTGTGGGACTCACAGAAATGGATCCAGACAGGGCTGTGTGGAAGCCATACACATGTCTCATTGGCTTCAGGCTTTCACCAGTGCCTCAGTGAGGAGGAAATGCAGAAGGATGTTAGAAGTCACAGGAGAGCCTTTGGAGCTTATTACGTGTAAATATGTTTAATATTTATATATGGCTTTGATTAGCTTAACCTCCCAACAGAGACATTTCTGTGCCTTGCTTTTGTCAGGGCAAGGATAAATGTCAGGTGCCTGGCACTTGGTAACCACCTGGTAATTTCAGCCACTGTAACTGTTATCAATAACCATTAGTGTGAATATAGGTTGTCATTCTTAATTAATTATTTCATGGTTTTCATCATGTCTAGTAAAGAACTCTTTTGTGCACTTTTCTAGTAAAATATCTGGAACAGGTACATCTCCAACACTCATATCAGTGTTCAAGATCTGGGTCTTCCAAGGAGAAAAAACCAGGTATGACACCCACCCCCTCCCTCACAGAAAACTGTCCTAGTGGGGCTTACTATCGCCAGTTACTCTAGTGATTTGGTTAAGGCCTGTGGCTAGAAGAAGCCATCACCTATCATAGTCCACAAGCCCTCAGTTTTAGGTGGCTTTGATGGCATCTCCTCTGTCTAGGCATCTAGATGGCATTGCTAGGAGGCAGGGGGCAGAATGAGGCATGTCTCCTCCTCTGTTAGTGCCTCTTGCTAATACCCTTCACCACTATTCCTCATTCCCTGTCAAAAGCCCCATGTGTGATTGAAGAGGTCAAGCTTCAGGGTGGACATGAGAGATGCTTGAGGTTTAAGCACTTTGGGAATCCACTGGCAACGTTGGGGCAGATGGGCAGCAGAGATAAGAGAGATCCAGTATAGGACCCAGTGTTAACCCACAAACCCTACTGCAAGCATTTGAAGGAGCAAGGACAGTGATACCTCTGCTGTCAGGAGGAAGATCTCATCTGGGATGTGCCGGATCCCGCCGGCGATGACTCCCAGTGCCACCCCAGGGAACACGTAAGCATTGTTTCCCTGCCCAGGAATGAAGGTCTTGCCATCTTCCAGAGTCACACTCTTAAAAGGACTTCCACTGGCAAAAATCCCCCGGCCCTGGAGGCAGGAAGAAAACCAGAGATGAACTTGGAGATTGGTTTGGGGTAATAATCGTGGCCCCCTATTCTTATTTTCCAAATGTTGGACCCTTCTTCATCCTCTCCCAAATGCCCAGCACTGTGCTGAGAACATGGCAGGTATTTAAAGCACATTTGTTCATTTGACCAGAAAGCTCAGCCCTCACCTGCTATTTAGCAGCCAAGAAACTGCTGAAAGGTGATGGTGTTCACAGTAACATTTTTGTCACCTCCTGGCAGGGCCAACCCAGGACATGACAGAATGTAGCCTAGAGTGTACAAGTGCCTCAGGTTCTGGGTTCTGGTCAAACCTCTGTGTTATTAAGAGCTTGGGCTTTGGAGTCAGACCTGGGTTTGACAGCCAGCTCCACTCCTTATTAGTTCTGTGACCTTGGGCATGTTACTTCATCTTTCTGAAACTCAGTTTGCTCATCAGCAATGTACGAATATTTTTCACCCTCATGGGGTTACTCATAGTAATTGTTACTATGTCCTCTCAGCCGGGGGAAGGAAGGACTCCCCGCTGACCTCGGTGACCCGGTAGCACTTCTCAGCCGTGCACTCGGCCTTGCTGGTGGGGTTGCTCAGGGCAAAGATGATAGGGCGCTCGTGGAAGGAGGCCATGTCCCTCAGAATCTGCTCCGTGAAGGCTCCTGCGATGGCAGCAACACCTACAGGGAAAAGGGGGGTAGTGGGGATGCCTACTCTTTAAAAACAACCTATTCCTCTTCTGCCGGTGGTGGTGGGGGAACTAGGAACACCATGAAAGACTTGGTCTTGGGCCCAGCATTTGCCACAAGGACTGAGGGAGCAGAACGGAAAATAATCTTCCTGCTTGAGCTGCCTGAGACCTCCTTTTCATCTCTAAGGGACTACTGGTCCACCTCAGGTCCCTGCCAGTTAAGCTGCTCCTGTGAAGGCATTCCTGGGCATTTCCATGGACAGTGAGCTGCTCCTCAGGACACAGGGAGATGCCAGGGTCTGCTTTGGGAGAGGAATGCCCATCTCATTGTGGTTAGAGAGACCAGGCTGGGTGTGGTGGCTCATGCCTGAAATCCTAGCACTTTGGGAGGCCGGGGGGCAGTGGGGCAGGGGCAGTTCACCTGAGGTCAGGAGTTTGAGACCAGCCCGGCCCAAATGGTGAAAATCAGTCTCTACTAAAAATACAAAAATTAGCTGGGCATGGTAGCGGGCACCTATAATGCCAGCTACTTTGGAGGCTGAGGCAGGAGAATCAGTTGAACCTAGGGGGCAGAGGTTGCAGTGACCTGAGATTGCACCATTGTGCTCCAGCCTGGATGAAAGAGCAAAACTCTGTCTCAAAAAAAAAAAAAAAAAAAAAAAAAGAGAGAAAAAAAGAGAGAGAAAGAGAAAGAGAGAGACCAGCCTTGCACTTTTTCATTGTATTGTATATTTCTGCATCATTGACCCCTAACTCTGGTGCCTTAGTTCTATGGTTTCTATATAGTAGCCACTCAATAACAGTTTGTGGCATTGAATTGCACTTGGGATAGGGAAAATAGCTGTTTCCATGGGTTACTTAGACTTCCTGGCTGAGCTTCTGTCTCTCCATCTGCAAGTCAAGAGGGTTAGCTGGGCTGGGCAGTGGGTACCCTCCCTCCTCCTACCTATGATGGCTGTGGGCTTCACCAGCCTCACCACCTCCTCCAGGGAGTTCACTTCAGGATGGTCTTGGGCAAACATCTCCTTTTCATGGTTCAGGTGGCTCCTCCCCTATAGGAAAAGAACACAGAGCAGCTGTGGTCATGATGGCCTGTTGGGCAGGAGTACAGATGCATTTGGAAACTCTGAGAGCATTTCCTGCTGATCCCCATGCTTTGGTCTGAGCTGTCAGATGTTTTGGGGCCCATCTTCTTGACTACATTTCCTGGCAGAACCCATGGTGGGACCTAAGTGTGAGAGTGGGGTATGTGTGTTTGTGTGCACGTTTCTTTAACCCAAACCACATATGGAGAATCCATAAAGAATTTCTTTGAGCTGTTAGGATTCTGGCTTCCTGGGCCAGGAGAGAAAGGCTTTCGGGCAATGCCTGAGTCTCACCGAGACCCTTTGGCCCAAGGCACCCACCACCCAAGCTCAGTTGAGGGATGGGGACCTGTGCCACCCAGGGTCAGGGAGCTTATTTGAATATGCTTATAAAAGCCATTAATTCCTCTGTGAATAATACTAAACTAAGCTCCAGGAAGGTCTTAGAATGACTGGCCATGCCCAAACAGCTCCAGTTCTTCACATTTCTTCAAATGGAAGTGGGTGGGTGACAGGCTGGCATAAGTGCTGGTAAATGGGTTCAGATGCTTCTGATGACTTCTTTGGGTTAGCTGGCCTCATGGGAACCAGTGCAAAGATGTCAGCTTTGAGAGCTCCTTGGCTAGGGTTGAGCTTGATGGAGTGAGAAGAATGATGTTGAAAGATGGATAAGAGGGAAGAGTGGCAGTCTCTGGCAGCCTACACCTGTGGCCAGATTATGCTCTGGAAAGACGTGGGGATGGGAAGAGGAATCTCCAAGGCTAAGTTCCTTCCAGAAGAAATCTGGCCCCATATGGAACAATAAGAAGGTCAGTTATGCTGAGGATCTCTGCCATTCTTGGTCAATGTCCTTATGCACTTCCCCTTTTCCCATCTCTGCCATAATTTTTTGTCTCTCACTGACACTCTATGTTAGTGAAATTCTGGGAATTAAAGCACCGAGTATAGCTCTAACGGAGGGGTCCTTCAGTTGTGTCTCTCAACACATGCTAGCTGGAAGCTGGACTATTTCTCTCTCATTCATTCTTTCATTCATGCCTCACACATTAATTATGCACTTACTATGTGCCAGGCATTGATATCAAGACTGTAGTCTAGTGGGGAAACTGGAAAAGGACAACTTCTGTACAGTGTGGTAAGTACAATGTATGGAGCATAGATGCAGGAAATAAGCTTTTTGGAGGAGGTAATATTTGAGCACTATCAGAAGATAAGGAGGAAACTGGGAAGGGGTTAAGGGTTGAGAGTTGGCATGTGGAAAAACGGAGGAAAGCAATTCAGGCAGAATAACAAGATGTGTAAAGATGTGAAAGACAGAGAGCAGGCTGCTTTTGGAAACTATGATTTAATGTGGCTGGAGGCTAGTGCAAGTCAGGAAGTGGTGGGGGACAAGACTAAAGGGGCACACATCTACACATTTGCACAAACTTTTGGACAGAAACAATTAAGGCTACTTAGGGATGAATCTTCTGCTTTGGAGTTTAGGCCATTGCCCTCGTTTTGCTCTCTATTCTGATTGAGCAGTTTACTTCTTGGGGACCTCTTCCAGTCCAGTTCCTGGAAGCTGTAAGGTGTCAGGAAACCTCCAGGTCTCCAGACTGACAGTACCTTGACAATGAGCCCTTTAGAGTCCACCATCCAGATCTTTCTTGTGGCCTCTGCCTTCGGTACACCTTCTTTCTCTAGGGCCATGACAAGGAGGTGGGCAATGCCCATAGCTGCCTGGAAGGTACCATAGGGTGGACGTTCAGACACAGGGCAAACAGCTGCTGAACATTTTTATCTGATGTCTCACCATAATGACCCCCTCTTCTTTCCCCCACCTCCATGACTCCCAGGAGGCCCAATTAAGTCCTTGTCTTGAGACACCCAATTGTCAGAGCCTAGGCAGCTGCAATGATCACAATATGTCTGTTCTGCTTCCTCTCTTCAGAACCCCAGAAGGCCTCCCTTTTTTGATATACTTCCATCCATTCTTATTCTCTTCCTGGAGCAACAAAAGAAACCCTTAATGCCACCTACCTCGCCTGCACCTTGGAAAACAAACACGTGATTGGAAAGCTTGTTCTTGGTGATTCGCAGAGCAGCCAGGATCCCTGCCACAGCAACGGAGGCTGTGCCTGAAACAGAGTGGCCTGAGATCAACCTCTGGCCACAGGCCCCCAGCTCCCAAGATAAGACCCTTGGCAGAGTTCCCCACACCTTGGACCAGTGGAGGAACAGGCAACTTTTCTTAGCCCTTATGCCCTGTAGGCATGCAAGTTTTGGTGCAAATCCATGCTCTTTTTTGCAGATAACTTTTTTTGTTGTTGAAGTTGAGAAACAGCTCCTGGTTTGTTACTTGACCCCATAAGATGGGATCAGATAGCCAGGTGCTGCTACCACCATCATTCATAAAGAAAATGATAAATATAATGGAAGACAAAAAAATCACGAGCCTCTCAGAATTATATAAGGGCTAAATGCATAAAAACATTTAAAAAATGAGAACACAACCTGGCCATGTGACATTAAATGACCATATGGCCTGAGCTGCGTATCTTATCCACCAAGTCATAAGGTTGGGTGTGTCTGGTCACACACCATCATCAAATAGCTTGAGTATGTCTGGAAGGAATAAGTAAGTCGTATGAGTAGGTGGCTCAGATTCATTTGAACCACTGCTACATGACTTTTCCTTGAATCCACATCTAAGGCCTCATTGGGGATTCCTTAAGAGTAGCTGACCAAGGAGAAAAAACTTGGGCTTGGTTTACAAGTTGTTGTGAATAATATGCTGGTACCAACTAGAAGTGTAAGGTGGTGGCAGCTTCACAGCCCCAGTAAAAGGTAGCCTTCAAAGGTAATGGTGAAGGACAGTGGACATGACTTCATGTGGTAAATTTAGTTGTATGCTTTCGTCCAAGGGATGGTTAGCACAACATTGATTCATGAGCAGTTGCTAATGGTTTAGCTGAATGGTCAGGGACTTGGAAAGAACAAAATAGTAAGATTGGTGATAAGGAGGTCTGGGGAAAAGGTAGGTGATGGACCTCTTGGGATAGATACAGAGTAAGAGGATATTTGTGCCCCATGTGAGAGTTTATCAAAGGACATGATGAAAACAGTCTTTCAATAATCAGGTGAACAAAATGGCATGGCCTGGGTATGTTAGACAGCATCTTTCTTTAGTCACCCAGGGTTAGCTTAATGGACTTATGCATAAAACAGCCATGGTGGTAAGGATGGAGGCTATGCATGGGCTTCATCTTACCAAGCTGGCCTGTTACTGTTGAATGATTAACCTGTCAAACACAGAGAACAATGCTGAGCTCCTGATGGGCACCGTTCCCTGGGGGGACCATTCACCTGGTGGCAGGATGATTACACTAGACTGCTCCCATCATGGACAGGAAAGAAATCTGTCCTAACTGGAGCAGATATACATTCTGGATATGGATTTCTTTCCTTGTCTATAATGCTTCTGCCAGCACCATCATTTATGGATGTTTGAAATACCTGTTTGTCATCCAGATATATTACAGACAGCAAGGCTTTTAATCAAGGAGTTTACTTCACAGTAAAAGATGGGCAGCAATATGCTCACGCCATGAAATTCACTGGTCTTAACTTGTGCTCAGCCACTCAGGAGCAGCAGGCTTAGTAGATCAGTAGAATGGCCTACTGAAGAATTACTTAAGACTTAAGTCGAAGCAACACCTTATGGAGATAATGAGCTTCTCTTTTATGGGATGCAATGTATGATGACTTAGCAAGCAAGACATTGTGTTTTTCTCTCATAGCCAAAATGTATGGGTCTAGAAATTGCGAGGTGGAAATGGGAGTGGCTCTTCTCACCATTTCACCTAATAACCCACATACAGAATTTTTGCTTCCTGTCTCTTTAATTTTGTGCCCTGCTGGATTGGAGGTCTCAGTTGCCAAGAAGGAAATACTTCCATTAGGATTTATGACATGGTTCTATTGAATTGGGAGTTGAAACAGCTCCCTGGCTAGCTGGGGCTCTTCATGCTGCTAAATAAGTGGGCAAAGAAGGGGATTACTTTTCTGGCTGTTGTGATTCATCCTGATAATCAAAGGGACAGTGAGGACAAGGAGGACTATGTCTGAAGCCTAGGGGAGTCTTCTAGGGGAGTATCTTCATATTTCCATGCTCAATAGCAAATATTAATAAATACTATTGCAACGAAGGAGATTCAGGCCTATGGAGGATTCAGATCCTTCAGAAATGAAGGTTTGGGTCACTCTACTGGGTAAAGAATCCTGGCCACCTGAGGTCCTGTCTGAGGACAAGAAAACATGGAACGGAAGGTTGAAGAAAAAATTTACAAAAGTCACCTTTGACATCATGACTGGTTACAGAAACAAGGAATATAGCAGCCATGCATATTTTTCTTCCTTGATCATAATGTGACTATAATGGTATACATGAGCTAATTTCTTCTCCCTTCTCCTCCCTATTATTTTATGTAAGTTCTGTTGGAGGTTAATTCCACATGTTAGTCTTTAGATAACAGAGTTTTCAAATGTGACTGAATTTTATGAGCTATTAATTCTGCTTAGAGGTGGATAGCACGACTATCTTCCAGAGCTGACTAAAATGTCTGTTGGGACATTGTCTATCCCCATGTCGGAGAGAAGGTGAGAATGTCTTCATTTGTTGGAAAACTAGTTAAATGTTGTGAGGCATTTTGTTAGAAGTTTTTTTTTTTTTTTTTTTTTTAAATTTTAGACAGAATCTCACTCTGTCACCCAGGCTGAAGTGCAATGGCATGATCTTAGCTCACTGCAACCTCTGCCTCCTGGATTCAAGCAATTCTCCTGCCTCAGCCTTCCAAGTAGCTGGGATTACAGGCAGCCACCAAAAAGCCAAGCTAATTTTTTGTATTTTTAGTAGAGACAGGGTTTTGGCATATTGGCCAGGCTGGTCTCAAACTCCTGACCTAAGGTGATCTGCCAGCCTTGACCTCCCAAAGTGCTGGGATTACAGGCGTCAGCCACCACACCTGGCCAGAGTTGTTTTTGTTGTGTGGAAGTACATACGTGCCAGACAGTGTATGTGGATGCTGAATAGCCAGAAGGGTGGACTGTACCAATTATTGGGTAATTGTTTCTCAGCTTCTTTACACTGCTTTGTCTGCAAACCACTTTTCAGCTTTGCCAACTTGCTCTATGCTGGGCTCTGCCAATAGTAGGTGCTAGAGGGAGAAAAGGGCTAGGTGAGGGGGATAATGTGTTCCCCCCTCCCCCAGCATCATCCGTCTTCTTAGGATTGCAAGGTAAAATGTAGGACACTTTGTAAAATTTGATTTTTAGATAAACAACAAGTTTTTTTTTAGTATAAGTATGTCCTATGCAATATGAGCATAAATACACTAAAAATTATTTGTTTCTATCACCGAAATTTAACTGAGTGTTCTGCATTTGGTTTTGCTAAATCTGCCAGCCCCACAGTCTTAGTTCTTCAACTTCCCAGCAGCAGTTTGTTCTTGAAGCAGAAGTTGAACGCAGTTTGCAGTTTGGCCATCACTGAGAGAACTAGCCTCATAGCTGCCACTAAGTGACACCAATGCCACTAACTGCCACCTCCTCTTTCCTTTGTTCCCTTAGCCTCAGGAGTCGTAGCAGATCCTTAGTGTTTCTTTTTTGGCTTTTGAATTCTTTAATAGACAATTAACATTTTTTAAAATATTAAGTGTTCTCTGTTAAAGCAAGTGGTATAGACTGATACAGAGAGCTCACAATGAAGTAATCACAATCAGCAACGCTAAGCCCCCACGATGGTGAAACCAAAACAAAACAAAACAAAAGAAAATTAAAGTAGGACTATTTATGGCTTATTACATTTGGATAATTAAAAAAAAGGTTGTCATCTATGACTGGTGAGGGAGGAATGAAAAGTAAAATGTCCCAATATCCTTTGTGTTTTGAAGTGCTACAATCTTTTGTGGAGAACTGTTTCCCCATCTGGAGCAAAGGCATAAAATATATTTGCCCTTTGACCTTATACTTCTACTTTTGAGAATCTATATATGGTAAAATCCAAAATGTATATACTAGGATATTTATGACAGTGTTATTTTTAATACAGAATGGCTGGAAATAACCTACACATCTAACAAAGGAGTAATGATTAAGTAAAGTAGCCAGGGTAGACACAGTAGACTGTTTTATAGCTATTAAAAATGATCATCATGAATATTATGCAGCAACATGGAAAATGCTATGAAGCTAGTCACTAACATCAGATATTGTTCCAAGTACTTTATATGTCTTAACATGAAGACAGTTATTTATTTAATCCTCATTGTTGCCATCTTCACTTTACAGATTGGGAAAATAAGGTATGGTTTGCTGAACTGTACAAGATCATATAAGAGAGCCAGGATGTGAATCCAGGGACTCAAGCTCTAGGACCTGTGTGCTTAAGCACTAACCTATGTTCCATTGAGTTGGCTGGAAGGAAGAGAACATTAAATGGTATGCATGTGATGATTCTAATTGTAATGTATGACACACATAGAATCCAGAAGGAACTTACAAAATACTAATGGTTGCAGGGTGGGGGTATGAGTGAATTTTCTATATTCTCTGTTTCCAGTTTTCTAGGTGGCTTATTTTTTGCTAGCTCTGGGGTGGGCCTTCTCCTAGATTTATACTTGGCTCAGTGGCTGAGATGGGGGTACAGCAAATAGTTGGTGGCCAATAAGTGCACATTCATCATTGTGGACATCAGAAGGTGGGACTCTATGCAGGATCATACTTGTCAGAAGATGGGGTGCAGGCACCCCTGTCTTCACACAGCTGTTACCTAGAGGGAGTGTTGAACTGTTGGCAGTGTCACAGGGACAGGGCTGAGGATACTGGGACTTCCTAACATCCTTCCCATGGTCCCCAAAGTATGCATTGTGCACCTTCTGAGGGCCTAGAAAGTGACAGGCACCATGCCAGGCACTGTGGAAGACGGAGATGAATCAGACATGATCCCTGCCATCAGGGAACTCCCAGTTTATGAAAATTTGGGCACAAAACAGTAGAACACAGTGGGTAGTCTGGGTAGTCAGAGATCACTGGAAATTGTTACATTCATTTATTTTTTGAGCATTAGTTATGAACCAGGCTCAGGTACTGAGGATACCATAGTAACAAAATAGACCAAGCTCATTTCTGTTTGTAAGGAAAGAAATTACTAAATGATTGCAAGTGTGATGGCTATTATAAAACCGTTGTTCATTACATACTTTTTGTTAGTTTATGTACAGAAAAGTAAGTTATCAGTATCAACTTACCTCTGCAGTGCCTCCCCGTGTACTCCATGTACCAGTAGCATTATTCCTTGTTGCCTAAACATACCATGCATGTTTATGCTTATGTACATTTCCCTGCTATTCTCCCTATCTAGAAGACCCTTTTGCAGTTCATTATTCCTTAAGACTCAGCCCAAATGATCAGCAAGACATTCCTTGCTACCCCAGGCATCCTTAACCACTCCTCCTTTTCCCATATCTACTTTTTCATCTAACCTGAATGTAACCTGAATGAAGCTGGGCTGTATCATGGTCAGGCTCAGGACTGTACTGCATTCACAAGAAACACCAAGCTGACATCCAAGAAAGTATCAACAAGCAATTTAAATAAGTATTTAAATCACTTAAAGAGAGGGCGAGGAGAAATGAATTGTATGACCCTCTCCTGAAATCTCCAAATCCCCTTTGTCCTTAATTTTCTCCAAAGTTCATTTATTATGTGGAACTCCCCATTTTCTCTGCCTCCCTGCAAATAACTCCATACTTCTTACTCTCTGCCCATAAAACCCTCTTTCATTTCAGTTCTACGGAGTCAGAATTTGTATTCGAAGAGATCTCCAGATGATGTGTATGCCATTCAAGTTTGAGATGCACTGAACTAGATGGCCTCTCTAGGTGAGGTACTAGTTTCCTGCCATTGGCTAGAGGGAGTTTTCTGCTCTTCCGAGTCTGTTTCAGGACAGCCTTTTGCCTCCCTGAAAGGAGGCGTTGCGCAAAGCATTTGCCACCAGATGGCGCCAAAGGTATTTCATCAGAGATGATCCCCCAGACACTACACTCTGGATGGGTCTTTTTCTTTTTGGATGTCAACTGTCTTCTGGGGTTATTTGCAGGTTGAATAACTGGGCCTACTCACAGAAATTCAGTGCTGGATGGAGATTGGAGATAATGGCATTTAACAGCTGTACAAATGAGGAAACTGACAGAGAAAGGTGGCTTGGCCCTGTCAGTCACCCAAAGCAGGGAGACCTGGGGGTTTCCTTCCTAGGTTTGCTTCCATCCCTTCACCATCTCTGCTGCTCGGACAGCCCTTCCTGACTATAGTTGAAGGCAGCAGGAGAGGTGTTATGGGGTTTCTCTGGGGAAGGACGGAGCAGGGTGTTAGCAGAGGCAGAGGGAAGTGAACTTAGGCAGTAGATGTCAACATTCAGCTGTACCTCTGGAAGGGGAGGGGAACTCAAAACAATGGGAAATCTGATGGGAAACAGTCACACATTACAATAAAAGGATGCAAGGTCAGCTGCCATTTATTGATCACTCTTGCTGTGGCCTTGGCTCTGTGCTGTGTGCTTACCAGCACAGCATTGGCTCAATTAATCTTCCCAACAACTCCATGAAGTAGGGACTACTGTGCTCCTATTTTTTGCCCTTAAAAGTGGAGAGTGAGGCTCAAAGGAAATAGAACTAATCAGGACAGAACTTCTGAATCCTATCACCACCAAGTCTTCAGACCCACTGCCTCCATGTCCACGTACTTGCCTTTCCCCATTACCATCGATGCCTCCCTGCTCCTAGCTAAAGCACCACTTGTCTACTGGATCCCATCATTCTTGCCTACTTTTCCTGTTATTCCCACTCCTATTGCCTGCATATTCAATTTTGCCCTCTCTACTGTATCATTCTCATCAGCATACAAATACACTGTAAAACTTCCATCTTTAAAAAGCCCTCCCTTGGCCCTATGTGTCCCACCCTATTTCTCACTCTCCTTTATAGCCAAACTCTTCTAAAGAGCTGAATATATTAACTACATCTAGTTCCTTCCTCCTTGGTCCCCATGAAACCCAGTCCAATCAAATGACTGACCCACCTCTTGTCAGGGTCCCCAAGTACCTCCAGGTGACCAAATTCAGTAATCAATTCTCAGCCTTCTTCTTTCTTGACCTCTTAGCAGCATTTGGTACTGTTGCCCATTCTTTCCTTTGGGAAACTATTTCTGCACTTGGCTTCTGGAACCCCACACTCATTGGGTACCTCACTGGCTACTTCTCCCTGCTCTCCTCCCTGGCATCCTGCTCTGAGGCCATCCTCTGAGGTAGCAAGCTGTTCTAACTACAGGTTAGAACTCAAGAGGAGAAACAGTGGTTCTTAAGCTCCAAATTACAAAGTTTGGCAAATAAAGTTATCTGCATTTTTGGGGTGCTCTTGGGCTATGCACTAGGGATTTAAAACTGGAGAGGAAGCTACTTAGCTGTTTCAAGGTAAGCACTTTGAGAAGCCCATGGGTCCAGGGATATGCTGGAACATGGCTTGTGCCCATAAATGCCATGGGCAGCTGAAAGTGTGACTGGTTGTTCCTATTCATGATGAAAGAAAAAGTTTTCTTTTCAGAGGGAGCTTTCTATAATTACATTTTCTGCCAACTGAGTACTTGAGGTTGTAGGTTCAGGAAATAGCACAAAAGGACATGCTGAAAATGTAGTTTCTGCTTTTAATAGTCAGATTTGACAACGTTAAAGGAGTTTCCATGCTGAACAACATATTATTGGAGGAAAGAATTTACTCTTTATCAGATAAGGGAAGACTTCTGACCCAGGCAGCAAGAAGGATAGAGTTAGGCTCTGTCAGGGTCTGGCCACGGTGGCTTTGGAGGTCTGGGTTCCTATTGGGACAGAACAACCTCTGCTATGAGGCCACACCTGCTTCCACGATCCATAAGAATTACATTTCTACGGTAGCTACTGCCATTCATTTATTCATTAGTATGTGCTGAGTGTTTGTTCTGGGCCTTCTCTGGACTAGGCTTTGAATAAATAAAGACAAATAAAAGTCTTGTTCTCAAATAAAACTCTCAAGGAGTTGCCAGCACAAGTGTTCCAAAAATTCAGGTTCCCCTTTATTGGACACCAAGCAAAGGCCTTCTAGACTACTTCTCTGCAATTTCTGTGTCATAAGGGAATTTTCTGGAGCTCCTGGACTCTCTAGAGGGCAGTTCCCTGGCCCATGGAGAAGGTAGGGTTAGGCGTATTTTGCCACAATTTGGAAGGAACCCGAAGGAATAATGATCATCTTCTTGACTTCTCTGAAGTTTTGACTGTTGCAGCAGCTAACAGGGGAGGTCTCGGAGGAGCCAGATACACGAGATCCACATGAATTTCAGGACTAGGGACAGCCCTGGAAGTGAAGAACAGCCTCAGAACACAGGACTTAGTGAAAAGGAAGGCTTTGGGAACAGGGGAGAGAAAAGGTTAAAGAGACCAGGAGAAGTTTCACTGCAGGGGGAGAAATCAAGGAAAGGCCTGGAACTGCTACTCAGTGTGTGTAGTGGTGGTGGTGGGTGACAGAGAGGGCAGGTGACCCCCGACAGCTGGAAATAATCCCTGGCATCTTGTAAACAAGACAAATGAACTGCACGAAGTCTTCAGAGATGAGCCATTCCTGCCTGTCTGCCTCTTCCTTATTGTGGCATCTGAAGCCTACGCAAAGTCCCCCACACCTTCCCGCTCCAACAAGGTCATCATCTTCCAGGGATGTATTTTGCATTTCTTGGCTAAGAGCCCCACTCCTCTCCCTGGGGAACTTTGAAGCATTCTGTAAAGTGGGTGACCACCATCCAGTGTCACTCCCAGATCCTGGGGAAGAGTGGGATCATTTAGAGTCTGTGGCTTAGCGCTGGGTGCATTATCCTGGGGAAAGTGAAATGAGCCTTTAGGGACAAACAGAAAGTAGTGAAGAACAGAAAGAGAATTCTAGGCAGAGGGACCAGCACATTCAAAATCATGGAGTTGGCAGAAAACTCACAGAAGAGTGACTAATACAATGGGCTGGAATAATAGGGTATATGGGGAAAAGGGGAGAAAAGTGAGGTGGCCTCTCTTCTCCCCAGAGTTCCCCAGTCCTGTGCTCACATGTGGCCCTCTCCTCACCTCCACCAAATTCTCTGCCTTAAGTCTCCTCTTTCCTTCTTCCCTCCCATATCTATGTGTCAGGAGCCTACTAAGCATCAGAGATTTTAGTAATAGGTACCATGAACTGAGTACTGCTACGTGCCTGTCCCTACCTATACATCACTGCAATCCTTACAACAATTCAGTGCCATAAATGGGTGCTGGAAATACTTATCAAGGAATTGGCATATACTACAACCAACCATAACAGATGCTGGCCTTATAAAAGCACCCTGACCATTCTGGTGGTACTAGCTGATGAGCAGTTATGGCTGTTAAAACTGTTAAGTCCATTTTACAGATAAGGAAAGGAAGGTACTGAGAATTTCAGCCACTTGGCCAAAGCCACAAAATAGGAAAATGGGGATTCAGACCTAGGCTTGTCTTGGTGCAATGCCTGATTGTTAAGCATTGGGCTCACAGGGGGTGCTACTAGCCTAACATAACACACAGGAACCTTGATGTGCTGTCTGGCCTGGAGATTTAGCAGGATTGGTGGGCAAGGCAGGTCCAGTGAAGGCTGGCCAGGTGGAGGATGCTGCAGAGCTAATGAGCCAGTGGGGCTTTCCTGGCTCCAGCCATGCTGTGTGGTCAGCTTGCACGTGGAGGCCAGAGACCCACAGAAACTGGGCCAGCAGCACCCTGGACCTGGCCCTTTGTGTGGCTCTTCTTCCTTCCCTTGTCCCCAGTGTGAGCATTCCCACTTCCTTTCCCCTTCTAGGTCTTTCTTTCCTCCCTAAGAGCAGAGATGCTTCTCTGGTCCCAGCTGAAACAACAAAAGTCACCTGAGCCTCTGCCTTTTCCAAAATTCCTGAGAGGCTGCCAGCAACAAGTCAGTGCATTGGCGGCTCTGATCACCAAGGACCAGCCTGGGCCTGGGCCGAGGCTTTATGTGGGTCTGAGCTGGGGCGGGAGGCAAAGATGATCAGAAGCCCTGGCGATCTCTCTTTCCTTCAAGTGCTGGGGCTCCAGAGGCCCAGCCCTGTGGGGTCAGTGATTCTGAGCACATGGTACAGTGGGACTGGTTGGGAGACAGTCAAATAATGTGCCCTGGGCTCCTGATCTGCACCAGGCGTGGCCCTGCCCTCTGGGAGGTCAGTAGAGTGGAGCTTTCGAGGATTTAATTCTATCTATCCACTGAGGATGTAAGGCTAGGCTGGTGTCAGAGTAGGTAGCATGACCCTAGTCTCATTTTCATGTGGGTCGCTCGGTTCCAGCCCCCTCCATGTGTGGTTCCCAAGAAGATTCTGATAATCTGTCTCCAGCTCCCACGTGCGGTGTGATTTGGTTTCTGTTTACAACTGTGATTCTGCATTGCTTCCTCCTCCCTCCCACACTCCCTCTCGCCCCTTCACTCCCAACTTTCTGTGGTTCTGTGCATGGAGGTGCTCCTCTCCCATTATGAGCATGGCCTGTAGTCTTAAGTGGCATTGCTCCTTACTTTGTATTTGGAGATAAAGGGGGACAATTCCAGCATGGGCTGTATCTTCCGTGTTGGCTCATTAGTACTGGAATTCCTTACTAGTCTTCTCATTGTCCATTTAACAATGAGAACACACATTACAGGCTTCTGGTCTGGACTCATCCCTAACCAGCTTGGGACCGTGGGCCTCATCTTCAGGTCTGCATTCTGTAGGAGTTAGAGGAAGGAATGGGAACGATGGGGAGGACAGGATGAGAGCAGCAGGATGCCAGGGAGCAGCAACACCCGCACTGTTCCAGCAGGGTCTGGAATTTCATCCTTAACGAGAAGATACCCTCGACCACCTCACACGTGCAGGAGCAACAGGCAGCCTGATGCCATGGAGAGAGTGGAGAATTCCAAGTCAGACATAATGGGGTTCCAGTTCCAGCTTTGTGTCTGTCTGACTGTGTGGCCGTGAGCAACCTTTAACCCCCAGGCTTCAGTTTCCTCATTAGTGACATGGGACAGCTGTGTTTGTCCCCCAGTGAGGGAGGGGGAGATGTTGCCAGGCACTTGTAAGATAGTGAGGATGAAAAGCACTTTCAACCTAAAGTTCTATGTGCATGCAAAATGTTACTTGGTACAGTTTGGGTCCCCTGGACGCAGATTCTGAGATATACTGGAGTGTTCAGGATGTTTTTAGGAATTGCCCTTGTGGGAAGGAAGGGAAGGAAGCAGAATGGGTTGAGGGGAAGTTGAGCTGGGATGCAGGCCCCAAAGCCTCAGTCAACTCCATGGGGAGCTTGAGTTGTCCTGCACTGGGCTAAAATAGTTAAGCCTTTATATTCCCTCATCACTGGTGAGGCCAGCTCCTGGTGGGGTGGCGAGGTGGCTCTCTCTCTCTGAGGCTCTGCAGATTGTGCTGACAGCCTGCTGTCAGATGGGCAACAAGTCTTTCCTTGAAGGAGGATCTGGGTGGTGCATGCCCATGCCCACCTCTTCATGGTTGTTAATGATATGGTCACACCTAAACATCAGGCTGAGCTGATCAAAGGCTGGTTATTATAGGGCTCCTGCCATTCCAGCACTATTTGCCAGCTGTCCTCATGAGTTCTAGATTGATGGCTTTAGTCTTGAATTTCTGAGAAAAGAATAGTAAATCCCTCTTCTCTTTGCTCTGGGACCCAGAAAACTATCCCACTTGGTTTTGCCTGGGAGCAAAATTGACTGTAGAGGCAAGACGCAAAAACCAATGAATGTAAACAAATGAATTGATTTAATTAAAAACAAACAGCTCTCTGTGTCTGCATGTGGGGTTACACATGGGAATATGTATGAGCACGTGCAGAGGTGCATTTATGTGTGAGCACAATCAGTCCTTGAACAACATGGGGTTGAGCTGCGTGAGTCCACTTACATGCAGATTTTTTCAATACATATATTTTTTAAAATTTTGGAGGTTTCTAACAATTTGAAAAAACTCACAGATGAACTGTGTAGCCTAGAAATATCAAAAAAATTAAGAAGTATGTCATGCACACATAAAATAGGGGTAGATACAAGTCTATTTATGTGTTAGTCCACTATTTTTATGTTATTAGTAAGGCTTCTGGTCAACAGTAGGCTCTTAGTAGCTAAGTTTCTGGAGAGGCAAAAGTTATGCATATTTTTGACTGTGTGGAGTGTTGGCACCTGTAACCATCACCTTGTTCAAGGGTCAGCTGTACATGAATGATGACCTGGACAACAGAGAGGCTGCAGGGGCAGGCGTCCAGTGTAGACACACCCACATGAACAGGTGAGTGTGCTTATGAGGATGTCAGTTTGTGTGTGTAGACATCATTCGTATATTCTTTAAACATTTATTAGGTGTCTATCATGTAGCAAGCGCAGTGCTGGGAGTTGGGGAACAAGAATGGATAAGGCAATTGTTCCTGCCTCCAGAAGCTTATTATCTTCTGGGAAGGCAGACAATGCATTACAGGCTTTTGGGGTGCAATGAGGTAAGAGAACTGACAGAGGGGGACACCTGAGGGATACCCAAATCAGACTGATGGGCCTTCCCTGGGCAGGAAACCCTGGAGCTGAGTCTTTAAGGGTGAGTAGGAGTTACTCAGGTAAAGATGATGGGAAGGGGCGAGCAGGGCTTTCAAACACAGAAAGAAATGGCAGGTAGGAGGTGAGAGGAGTAAAATAAAAGGAAGGGCAGAGAGCAGAGGAGAGATCCCGAAGTCTTATATTTTCATTGAAGGGGTGCAAACTTTCTCATGAAGAGAGGGTGGCATGGTGACTGATACTTTCATCTCCGAGGCACGTTCTGGCAGCAGTGCAGGGGCGGATGGGGCTGGGGGGCTGCAGGGCCTGGCTGTGTTCCTGTGCCTGTGTTTAGGAGGATGTATACACATGTGGCTGTCTGTGTGTCTATACAGCTGGAGGCTGTGCACCAGGTGTGCTGCCTGCATGGACTTGTTTTCCACTTCCACCCTCTGGCCTTGGCAGCCCAGTGGGCTCAGGGGACTGGCTGTCCTTCTGCTGATTCATGGGTGAATTCATGCTGGGGAGCTGGTCAGGGTCTAGCAGGCAGGTGCTTCCTCAGGGCCACAGGCACACTCCCACCTGCTGGTCTGACACTGAGGTGAATGAGGGCAGTGAGAAAATGCTTCCCTCTACCAGCGCATCTTCCTGGACTGCACAGTCCCATCTGTGCTGTGTCCTGGCTTATGTGGGTGAGGCTGGCCTAGCTCAGCCAATGCCTGTCCCAGGTCTATACAGCAGGGTAAAGGAGAGACAGAATGGAGACAGGCTGGCAGGGAGTGCCATGTCCCAGCTTTCTCCTTTTGTGTCTCCCCTCTCTCTGGATACCCACTCTTCAGGCACTGAAGTCATATATTTTAAACTCAATTTTCTAATAGTGTGTTCTAACTGTACTATCTTGCCTCTTGAAAATTTATGACAAATACAAAAAATCATCTATCACATTTCTTATACTTTGTAATATGGACCATAATGGGGAAAAAAAGGCAACTTAGTTTATAATATAAGACCTGGGAGTGGCATGGTGAATGGTTATAGACTGCAATTTAGAGTCTGAATGCCTGGGCCCAAATCTCAACTCTATGCTTAATGGCTATAAAAGTTACTTACTCTTTTTCTGTTTCGTGTCTTCATTCATAAGACAGAGATGCTAATGTCTCATCGGTTTAAAAGTGTAGAGTGCTTAGAACAGAGCCCGATATACAATAAGCATTCAGCGATTAATCTTAGCTATTATTACCTGAGTTTGAGTTCTCTGAGATCTATCCCTGACTCACTTGAAGAAAAGTTATGACCTCTTCAGGCCTCTGGAGAAGTCATCTGTAAAATGAGAAGTTGGCCAACCTTTAACAATCCAGGGCCAATACCTGTCTCTTGCCAACTTATTCTTTCCACCTGACATGGATCTTTGGTTTAAAAAGATTGCTTCGCAAACTTGTTAAAAAATCATCAAGGTTTCTCTTGGACTTTACAAAATGCTAGGAACAGCTCACAATGCTCCTTCCTGTGCACTCCTAGATCAAGTGAAATGAATCCCTTTCCACTCCAGCTTCGGACACTGGTAACTCCACAGTAAGAAGCAAGCACCTTCAGATATTTCTGGGTCACAGAATAGATGACCAAAGGGAACCTGAACTAGAAGCTGCTTCATGTTGACTTTGGAAGGCTCTGGGTTCCTGGTGTCAGTGTCTCTCTCAGGGTCATTATGAGCAACAAACACTTCAGTCAAAACCAGAGAAGGAATTGTCCTGACTTCCCGACTGAGACATGCCTTATATTTGGAAAGCCTAAAAGCAAGTTATTATGGTTGAGGAAGGCCATTTTTATGGTGATTGATGCTTTGTCTGATGAGTTTTATGGGTTAGTACTTTCTATAGTATTAGCTTTGTAAATTTTCAGCATGCTCTTTCAAGGCAGTTGTTATCATCCTCTCTATTGACTAGATGATGAAACTGTGGTCAGAGAATTGACTGGTTCACATTTAACTTGCTAGTAAATTACAGTATTGTTTAGAATTTCTTACATACATTAAATTACATAATTCTTACCTACCTCTGAAGTAGTAATGATCTTTATTTTGTAAAAAAGGAAACTGAATTCAAAGAATTAAGAATTAGCCAAGTAGGAGTTGAATCTAAGTTGAATGTTCTTTCTTCAACAGCTGCTGGCAGCAAACCAGCTATGAGGTGACAGCCCTTCCCCACCCCTTTGGCATCCCAGTGAGGTTTGAGAATATAAGTTAGTCCCCTGTGGCTTCATCAGGTGGGGTGGAAACCTACCTTGGATATCATCATTGAACATGCAGTACTTGTTGCGGTATTTGTTGAGAAGGCGGAAGGCATTGGCATTTGCAAAGTCTTCAAATTGGATGAGGCAATTTATTCCAAACCTGTGTGGAGGGAGAGGAAGAACCCATGATTGCCTCCCTGAGGCAGATCCCTGACAGATCCCAGCTTGCACCGTGGGGTGGGGAGGAGCAGGCCAGGGGGTGGGAAGTGGCATGGCTCCTTCATCTGTGTTTTTGCCACTGGACTCCTGGGCTTGGAGCTCTGCCTGCCCTATCATGGATGAGCATGGTGAAGGGAGAGAGTAGGACCCTGGGTTTGGTGGCCAGCCAAGCCAGCATCACTGTAGCTAAGCTGTGCTGGTGGCTTCCATGGCTTCCATGGCCAGCCCTGGGAGTGACAAGAGGGCCAAGGAGGGGCCTGCCCTCTCTGTAGCCTGTGGCCACCTGAGATCCCAGAAGAAAGCTCACTCCACATCCAAGTGCATGCAGACAGACCAGCTTCCCCACCACAAGTAGGTGGGGAGCCCCTGCATCCTCCAAATATCTCTCTTGCTGGACCCTGACACCTGGAGTTCCTCCACTAGAGACTCCTCTGGCACCAGGCATTGTTCTCTGGTAAGATGAAAAGATGGTTAGGAAAGGCTAGTACAATAAGACACTGTTATCTACTAACATCTTGGTGAAATTGTTCTCCAACTTGCAGGTGTAGAAGAGTCAGTGACTGACCTTGTTTAAAAAGCAGGTCACCAGGCCCATCTCACAGAGTCTCACTCGGTGAGTGTGGGATGGGGTCAGGAACCTGCATTTTGAACAAACACCCCAGATGGTTCTGATTCTGAGAGCCCAGAGAACCCTGAGAAACAATGCCTTGTGGTTGAAGACAATGGCCATTAAGATGCTTGATATGCCTTATTTAAAATCCATGCTAGCATTGCCTCCTAGATTTTATGGCCTTCCCTTAAAAATGACTGAGTTCGTTAGAGTTTTGTAACCTATTTTTCCTTTTAACATTGCCTGAAAGGAAGCTGAGAGTGAAGTTTTTGCTCATTTGCAACAGGCCACCTCAGCCTGGGCTTCTGCACACAGATTTCCCCTTTACTCCATTCTTGCTCTTTGATCCTGGTGTTTGGTAGTTTTGTTTGTGTTTCTTAGTCTTTCTGGAAGCAAATGTAGTATGGATTATTAAAAACTACTTAATACATGGATAAAAATAGGCTTCATCTCATGGGTCAATTTGTGACTGAGTAACAGTATCTGAGGTCATGTCATCAAGAAAAAAAAGTCCTGATTGATCCATAAGAGGTGTCAGGGCATGTAACAGGTAGAAGTGGCCTGCCCTTCCAACTGAGTGTGACTTATAGGCTTGGAACCAGCTTGGGACCAGCTGTGGAAAGATTTTTTACCTTGTTAGAGAGGGTGGGTGGGGCACATGCTCGGTGGGCTTCCTGTGCTCTCGGGGTATCTTTCTGATGAGGTTGGTGGCTATGAAGGCGTGAGGAGCACTGAAATGGCCCACAAAACATTTTTTTCCAACCTTATAATTTTGTGCATGACTTACGCCCTCCAGCAGAAATACCAATGGGTGGGCAAATATTTGTTCCTGTCATGGTCCTTCCAGAACCTTAGCTAGTAAAGGCTGTTGGTGGAAGGACTGGGAGATGGATTCATATTACAGGGGCGGAAGCACAGGGGCAGTGACTTGCCACAGCCCAGTGCTTAGAGTGCTGGGCGTGGGTCAGAAGGCCATAGGCCAGACCTGTCTCTCCACATTCAACTGAGTTACCTGCACATGTCACTTCACCTCTCTATTCTACCTCAGTTTCCCATCCGTCAATGGGCACAACAATATCTGCCTGGCCAACATCTGTGAACTGTTGTGAGGGTTAAAAGCTGAGGGTAAAGTTTTCCTCCAGCTTTACTGAGGCATAATTAACAAATACAAATTGCATATATTTAAGGTATACAATGTGATGATTTGATATATGTGTACAATGTGAAATGATAACCACAACCATGCTAATTACCATATCCATCACCTCACATAGTTACTATTTTGTGTGTGGTAAGAAAACTCAAGATCTACTTTCTTAGCAAATTTCGACTATACAATACAGTATTACTAACTGAAGCCTGAGGGTAATTTTTAGACCGTAAAATGCTAAACACAAATGCCATTCTGGCCACAATTCTTATTCACAATCACAGAATAAATGCTAATGGAGGTCGGGTGGGGGGCTCACTGTGTCTCCCCACCCACCATCCAGCCCTCTTTTCCTTGCACTATGAATAGAAATGATAAATAAAACCTCCCATGCACAAATATAATGCCATGCTCACCAAGCCAAAATTTATTGTGAATTTCAAGTATTTGGACTGGGTGGGGAGGAACAGAATGTCTTTGGTTGCTGGTGACATTTTGCTATATATAATTTCTACAAGATTCCCAGTGTTGCCCCACAACTGGCCTGGAGCTAAAACGCTGAAAAGGTCAGACAACAAAACAACGTGATGAACGTTTTGTCTCTCTCTCTCTCTCTCTCTCTCTCAATCTCTCTCTCTCTGTGTGTGTGTATGTGTGTGTGTGTGTGTCTCTATCTCTCACATACACACACATACACGCACACCCCTTTAAGCAACAACACCATTCACTCACTGAGGTAAAAATAAGGCAACAATTATAAATAAATACCTTTGTTCAGTGCATGATTATTATTTATATTTAATTCAGTTTTAGATAAGAAACCCCCCTTCCCTTCCATGGAGCAATTTGATGGAATAGAGAATAAAACCTCATTAATTGAGGTCACTTTAATCCTAGCTTGGAATTGCATAAAAGACCATGTGAATCACCCATCCAATAATCTGGACTCAGAGTTCCTAGAACTCACTGGATTTAAAGACCCCCAGAACTCCTCTGTCTTAGGTACCCATCCCCTGGCTGCTTCCTGAACCTTTTATCACCAGGAACTACTCCTACTCTAGGATTTCACACTATCCCATCTCAGTCTCTGACCACAACCTTTCCTTCTATGTCCTTTCCTTCCACTGCACCTGCTGTTTGTCTGCACCAAGACCTCTAGGCCCTTCACCGTATTATTCTAGTCCCTCAGACTCTCCATTATGGCTTTTCATGAAACCAGACCACTATCCAGTCTGAGCCAAAGGTGGTTACTTCATGGTGCTACTGTCTTAGCACCATCCATTCAACCATCATCCACCTATTCATCTATCTTCATCCAACCATCCATCCATCCATCCATCCATCCATCCATCCATCCATCATTCATTTATCCATCCATCCATCCATCCATCCATCCATCCATCCATCCATCCATTAACCCATCCATAAATTCATGCATCCAAAAACATTTATTGAGCACCTATGATGATCTGTACTATAGTTTAATGTTTTAGGAAGGGGTGGATCTGTGAAGGAGTTGGTGGAAGCTTAGTGTTTGGAGTTTGCCTGCTAACTCTTTAAACTAATTAAAAACCAATTAAGAACAGAAAATTTCAAAGTGGAAATTTAAATGGCTTAGTGGATAAAAAAAACATTTTTCAGTTCATCCCTGTATATCCAAATACAGGTAATGAGCTTTCACTGTAACACTAATCTAAATGTTAATTATCAATTGCCTTACATATTCATTAAAATACTAACAACAACGATAAAAAAAAAAAGCTAGCTTTTATCAAGTGTTTGTTACCTGCTGGGCATCATGCAGAGCTCTTTACATACATTATCTTAATTTATCTTCACATCACTTTATGATGGAGGTGCTGTTTCCAGAGAAGGCATCTAGAGCTACAGATTGCAAATTATTTGCCCACAGGCTATTTACTCTATTGCGCTTGGTAAGTGGTGGAGATGGAATTTAAATCTGGTTCTATCTGACTCAAGAACCAGCCTCAGTTTATTTTTAATAGCCTTACAGGTTCTTAAAAAAATAAGGCTAAATAGGTAATAAAGCTGGATTTCTTTCTCCACTGAGAAAGATCACAGGTGTGGTGAAGAAAACATTGACCAGGGAGACAGAGAAAATGCAGGAGTCTTGGCTGAGTCCCCTCTCTCTGTCTGGGTCTCAGTTTGCTGGTCTGAGAGCATTGGAGGAGTAGCACAACCTACTTAATATTTGGGACTGGAATTGAATACTAGAAGCTTCACTCAGATATTCCTACAAGTCCAGAGCAGGGAGGTCAGATATTTCTCTATGAGAGCAACATGTGAGGAACATATGGGGGGTCAGTGTCTTAGAGCCCTTCGTGCTTACACAAACCGGACCAGCTGAGTGACCTGGGCGAGGCAGCCACCCTCCAGGTCATACTGTGGAACAGAGGCAGGACCCCTCCCAAGAAGTCCTGCTCTCAGCTCCCTACTCAGGGCTCTGGGCAGCTTCCCAATTCTAGTGCTGGCAGCAGCCTGTTGTCTGACTTTCTGTCCTGTGAGAAGCTCCCCCGTACCAGAGAGGGTCCTGCTCATCTGCCCCCGTTTTGCAATTTTGAACTCTTCACCCTCCAACCCTGGCAGGGGCCGAGGAACACTGATGCTTCTCCAGTGGAGAATTCCTGCAATGGAGAAAGAGGCACCTTCCCAAGCCACACAGATAGCTTCCCAGACTTCCCAACCCTGGGGGCTCAGCTGGGAAACGGCCTTGGAGCAGCCAGGGAAGGCATTCCAAAGCCAGGGATCACTTAGAGACACAAGGCTAATGAGTGGATGTTTGATTTCTTTTCTTCCTCAGCACTCAGGCAAGGGGAAGCCAGCAAACAGTGACCTGTGCCTGGGAGTCCTGGTGAGCTGTGTGTGACAGTGTGATGATACCCAGGCCACGACCAACAGTGCCAGCACTTGCCACCTGGGACACATCCTTCCATGGGTAGGAGGGTCTGAGGTGGCTGTTCTGCCCTTTTCCCCAACGTGTGAACCAAATGCAGAGTGAGGGATGTTGGTGGTGCAGAACATTCCAGGGACTGCAGACCTAGTTTCTCTTTTCCATAGGTCAGGACCTGCCATTTTTTCAAACACCTAGGTCTGACATCTTTCAGGCCTGAACAAACATGAGGACTGGGAGGAACAGGTGAACTTGCTCAACCTGCCTCTAAATAGAATGACTAAAAGCTACCTCTAGTATTTCCATGGGAGTCCATTCTGCTCCCCTCCCCGCAGAAAAATCTCACAGGCAAGACTTCCACAGCAGAGTGTTCAGTGAGATTATCAGTTGTCACCCAGTGGAAAACTATTTCTTCTTTTATTTCCTTCCAGGAACTAGATCTGACAGAATCATTAAAACTCTTGGTCTTTTTTTTTTCTATTTTACATATTCCATTAAACTCTAGTCCCTTGAGATGGTCACAGAGAGAGGTTCTGTGGTTAAGTAAATTTGGAAAACTCTGTGTGTTACACATAGTATATACAATGTATATTAAAAGCTCTGAGAAATCTTGCAGTAAGAAACCTTTTTAACCCAACATGTTCAACACTTATTTGACCAGAGACCTTACCCTATTGCATCCCACCCTCACCATCTATGGTGGAACACACTTTGGGAGACATGGCTCTGCAGGAAGAACTTTGTGCAGGTGGGACTGGGTGGATTCAGGGCGAGGCCATCTCTCCCCAGGATTACTGCCATTGCTGCTTCTGTCCAGAACCCTGCAGTGACTGATCGCATCTCCTTCAAGTTTATTTCCCCTCCCCCAATCCATCTTCCACATATTTCTAAACACAAGTTTATGTCGGCTACTTATTTTCTGAAAATCCTAAGAGGGCTTCCACTGCCTGTGGGGTTATATCCAAATTCCTTAGGTGGTGTTTGCTTTGGCCCCAGCTCTATTGCTGAACACCTACTCAGGTCTGCTGACACTGTAGGCACATTTTGATGCTTCTTAACCACTGTGGGCCCTTGCACGGTCCCCTGTCTTTGCTCAAGTTTCTGGTTCTCTCCACCTAGAAGGCCTCTTTTTGTCCAGGCCAACCCCTACTTAAACTGTAAGGCCCAGAACCAGTTTTTTTTTTTTTTTTTTTTTTTTTTTTTTTTTTTTTTTTGAGACAGTCTTGCTCTGTCACCAGGCTGGAGTGCAGTGGCGCAATCTTGGCTCACTGCAACCGGCACATCCCAGGTTCAAGCAATTCTCCTGCCTCAGTCTCCTGTAGCTGGGACTACAGGTGCGCACCACCATGCCCAGCTAAGTTTTGTAATTTTAGTAGAGACGGGATTTCACCATGTTGGCCAGGATGGTCTTGATTTCTCGACCTCATGATCCACCCGCTTTGGCCTCCCAAAGTGCTGGGATTACAGATGTAGGCCCAGATCTTAAACTGTAACCTCTTCTAAGAAGGCTTTCTTGACATATCTCTTTCCCCACCCTTAAAATAGTGCTAATTCTTCTCTTCTCTGGGCTCCCACGATATTCTGGACACATCTGTAACAATATATGTCACATTGTATTACAACTATTTATTGACATTTCTGTTTCAATTCAAGAAATGTATTGGGCAAGTTATCTTCTTTGTGCCAGAAACTATACTAAGTATGACATAATAAAAATTCAATTCAACAAACGTTTTATTTTATTTTATTTTTTATTACACTTTAAGTTCTAGGGTACATGTGCACAATGTGCAGGTTTGTTACATATGTATACATGTGTCATGTTGGTGTGCTGCACCCATTAACTCATCATTTACATTAAGTATATCTCCTAATGCTATCCGTCCCCACTACCCCCTCCCCACAATAGGACCCAGTGTGTGATGCTCCCCTTCCTGTGTCCAAGTGATCTCATTGTTTAATTCCCACCTATGAGTGAGAACATGTGGTATTTGGTTTTCTGTTCTTGTGACAGTTTGCTGAGAATGATGGTTTCCAGCTGCATCCATGTCCCTGCAAAGGACACGAACTCATCCTTTTTAATGGCTGCATAGTATTCCATGGTGTATATGTGCCATGTTTTCTTAATCCAGTCTGTCACTGATGGACATTTGGGTTGATTCCAAGTCTTTGCTATTGTGAATAGTGCCACAATAAACATACATGTGCATGTGTCTTTATAGCAGCATGACTTATAATCCTTTGGGTATATCCCCAGTAATGGGATGGCTGGGTCAAATGGTATTTCTAGTTCTAGATCCTTGAGGAATCACCACACTGTTTTCCACAATGGTTGAACTAGTTTACAGTCCCACCAACAGTGTAAAAGTGCTCCTATTTCTCCACATCCTCTCCAGCACCTGTTGTTTCCTGATTTTTTAATAATTGCCATTCTAACTGGTGTGAGATGGTATCTCATTGTGGTTTTGATTTGCATTTCTCTGATGGCAAGTGATGATGAGCATTTTTTCAAGTGTCTGTTGGCTGTATGAATGTCTTCTTTTGAGAAGTGTCTGTTCATATCCTTTGCCCACTTTTTGATGGGGTTGTTTGTTTTTTTCTTGTAAATTTGTTTGAGTTCTTCATAGGTTCTGGATATTAGCCCTTTGTCAGATGAGTAGATTGCAAAATTTTTCTCCCATTCTGTAGGTTGCCTGTTCACTCTGATGGTAGTTTCTTTTGCTATGCAGAAGCTCTTTAGTTTAATTAGATCCCATTTGTCAATTTTGGCTTTTGTTGCCATTGCTTTTGGTGTTTTAGACATGAAGTCCTTTCCCATGCCTATGTCCTGAGTGGTATTACCTAGGTTTTCTTCTGGTTTTTATGGTTTTAGTTCTAACATTTAAGCCTCTAATTCATCTTGAATTAATTTTCGTATAAGGAGTAAGGAAAGGATCCAGTTTCAGCTTTCTACTTATGGCTAGCCAATTTTCCCAGCACCATTTATTAAATAGGGAATCCTTTCCCCATTTCTTGTTTTTGTCAGGTTTGTCAAAGATCAGATGGCTGTAGATGTGTGGTATTATTTCTGAGGACTCTGTTCTGTTCCATTGGTCTATATCTCTGTTTTGGTATCAGTACCATGCTGTTTTGGTTACTGTAGACTTGTAGTATAATTTGAAGTCAGGGAGCGTGATGCCTCCAGCTTTGTTCTTTTGGCTTAGGATTGTCTTGGCAATGCGGGGTCTGTTTTGGTTCCATATGAACTTTAAAGCAGTTTTTTTCCAATTCTGTGAAGAAAGTCATTGGTAGCTCAATGGGAATGGCATTGAATCTATAAATTACCTTGGGCAGTATGACCATTTTCACAATATTGTTTCTTCCTATCCATGAGCATGGTATGTTCTTCTATTTGTTTGTGTCCTCTTTTATTTCACTGACCAGTGGTTTGTAGTTCTCCTTGAAGAGATCCTTTACATCCCTTGTAAGTTGGATTCCTAGGTATTTTATTCTCTTTGAAGCTATTGTGAATGGGAGTTCATTCATGATTTGGCTCTCTGTTTGTCTGTTACTGGTGTATAAAAATGCTTGTGATTTTTGCACATTGATTTTGTATCCTGAGACCTTGCTGAAGTTGCTTATCAGCTTAAGGAGATTTTGGGCTGAGACAATGGGGTTTTCTAAATACACAATCATGTCATCTGCAAACAGGGACAATTTGACTTCTTCTTTTCTTAACTGAATACCCTTTATTTCTTTCTCTTGCCTGATTGCCCTAGCCAGAACTTCCAACACTATGTTGAATAGGAGTGGTGAGAGAGGGCATCCCTGTCTTGTGCCAGTTTTCAAAGGGAATGCTTCCAGTTTTTGCCCATTCAGTATGATATTGACTGTGGGTTTGTCATAAATAGCTCTTATTATTTTGAGATACGTTCCATCAATACTGAATTTATTGAGAGTTTTTAGCATGAAGGGCTCTTGAATTTTGTCAAAGGCCTTTTCTGCATCTATTGAGATAATCATGTGGTATTTGTCTTTGGTTCTGTTTATATGCTGGATTACGTTTATTGATTTGCATATGTTGAACCAGCCTTGCATCCCAGGGATGAAGCCCACTTGATCATGGTGGATAAGCTTTTTGATGTGTTGCTGGATTCGGTTTGCCAGTATTTTATTGAGGATTTTTGCATTGATGTTCATCAGGGATATTGGTCTAAAATTCTCTTTTTTTGTTGTATCTCTGTCAGGCTTTGGTATCAGGATGATGTTGGCCTAGTAAAATGAGTTAGGGAGGATTCCCTCTTTTTCTATTGATTGGAATAGTTTCAGAAGGAATGGTACCAACTCCTCCTTGTACCTCTGGTAGAATTCGGCTGTGAATCCATCTGGTCCTGGACTTTTTTTGGTTGGTAGGCTATTAATTATTGCCTCAATTTCAGAGCCTGCTATTGGTCTATTCAGGGATTCAACTTCTTCCTGGTTTAGTCTTGGGACAGTGTAAGTGTCCAGGAAATTATCCATTTCTTCTAGGTTTTCTAGTTTATTTGCGTAGAGGTGTTTATAGTATTCTCTGATGGTAGTTTGTATTTCTGTGGGGTCGGTGGTGATATCCCCTTTATCATTTTTTTATTGCATCTATTTGATTTTTCTCTCTTTTCTTCTTTATTTGTCTTGCTAGCAGTCTATCAATTTTGTTGATCTTTTCAAAAAACCAGCTCCTGGATTCATTGATTTTTTTGGAGGGTTTTTTGTGTCTCTATCTCCTTCAGTTCTGCTCTGATCTTGGTTATTTCTTGCCTTCTGCTAGCTTTTGAATGTGTTTGCTCTTGCTTCTCTAGTTCTTTTAATTGTGATGTTAGGGTGTCAAGTTTAGATATTTCCTGCTTTCTCTTGTGGGCATTTAGTGCTATAAATTTCCCTCTACACACTGCTTTAAGTGTGTCCCAGAGATTCTGGTATGTTGTATCTTTGTTCTCATTGGTTTCAAAGAATATCTTTATTTCTGCCTTCATTTCATTATGTACCCAGTAGTCACTCAGGAGCAGGTTGTTCAGTTTCCATGTAGTTGAGCGGTTTTGGTTGAGTTTCTTAGTCCTGAGTTCTAGTTTAATTGCACTGTGGTCTGAGAGACAGTTTGTTATAATTTCTGTTCTTTTACATTTGCTGAGGAGTGTTTTGCTTCCAACTATGTGGTCAATTTTGGAATAAGTGCGATGTGGTGCTGAGAAGAATGTATATTCTGTTGATTTGGGGTAGAGAGTTCTGTAGATGTCTATTAGGTCTGCTTGCTGCAGGGATGAGTTCAATTCCTGGATATCCTTGTTAACTTTCTGTCTCATTGATCTGTATAATGTTGACAGTGGGGTGTTAAAGTCTCTCATTATTATTGTATGGGAGTCTAAGTCTCTTTGTAAGTCTCTAAGGACTTGCTTTATGAATCTAGGTGCTTCTGTATTGGGTGCATATATATTTAGGATACTTAGCTCTTCCTGATGAACTGATCCATTTACCATTATGTAATGGCCTTCTTCGTCTCTTTTGATCTTTGATGGTTTAAAGTCTGTTTTATCAGAGACTAGGATTGCAACCCCTGCTTTTTTTTTGTTCTCCATTTGCTTGGTAGATCTTCCTCATCCCTTTATTTTGAGCCTATGTGTGTCTCTGCATGTGAGGTGGGTCTCCTGAATACAGCAAACTGATGGGTCTTGACTCTTTATCCAATTTGCCAGTCTGTGTCTTTTAATTGGACCATTTAGTCCATTTACATTTAAGGTTAATATTGTTATGTGTGAACTTTAACTAGTCATTATGATATTAGCTGGATTTGCTCGCTAGTTGATGTAGTTTCTTCCTAGCATCGATGGACTTTACATTTTGGCATGTTTTTGCAATGGCTGGTACCTGTTGTTCCTTTCCATGTTTAGTGCTTCCTTCAGGATCTCTTGTAGGGCAGGCCTGGTGGTGACAAAATCTCTAAGCATTTGCTTGTCTGTAAAGGATTTTATTTCTCCTTCACTTATGAAACTTAGTTTGGCTGGATATGAAATTCTGGGTTTAAAATTCTTTTCTTTAAGAATGTTGAATATTGGCCTCCACTCTCTTCTGGCTTGGAGAGTTTCTGCCGAGAGATCTGCTGTTAGTCTGATGGGCTTCCCTTTGTGTGTAACCCGACCTTTCTCTCTGGCTGCCCTTAAGATTTTTTCCTTCATTTCAACTTTGGTGAATCTGACAATTATGTGTCTTGGAGTTGCTCTTCTCGAAGAGTATCTTTGTGGCGTTCTCTGTATTTCCTGAATTTGCATGTTGGCTTGCCTTACTAGGTTGGAGAAGTTCTCCTGGATGATATCCTACAGAGTGTTTTCCAACGTGGTTCCATTTTCCCCATCACTTTCAGGCACACCAATCAGATGTAGATTTGGTCTTTTCACATAATCCCATACTTCTTAGAGGCTTTGTTCATTTCTTTTTACTCTTTTTTCTTCACACTTCTCTTCTCACTTCATTTCATTCATTTGATCTTCAATCGCTGATACTCTTTCTTCCAGTTGATCAGGTCAGTTACTGAAGCTTGTGCATTTGTCACGTATTTCTCGTGTTATGATTCTCATCTCTATCAGTTCTTTTAAGGTCTTCTCTGCATTGATTATTCTAGTTATCCATTCATCCATTCTTTTTTCAAGGTTTTTAGTTTCTTTGAGTTGTTTACGTAGTTCCTCCTTTAGCTCTGAGAAGTTTGATCAACTGAAGCCTTCTTCTCTCAACTCCTCGAAGTCATTCTCTGTCCATCTTTGTTCCGTTGCTGGCAATGAGCTGCGTTCCTTTGGAGGGGGAGATGTGCTCTGATTTTTTGAATTTCCAGCTTTTCTGCACTGCTTTTTCCCCATCTTTATGGTTTTATCTGCCTTTGGTCTTTGATGATGGTGACGTACTAATGGGGTTTTGGTGTGCGTGTCCTTTCTGTTTGTTAGTTTTCCTTCTAACAGTCAGGACCCTCAGCTGTAGGTCTGTTGGAGTTTGCTTGAGGTTCACTCCAGACTCTGTTTGGCTGGGTATCAGCAGCGGAGGCTGCAGAAGATAGAATATTGCTGCAGAGTGAGTGTTGCTGTCTGATTCTTGCTCTGGAAGCTTTGTCTCGGGTGTACCCCACCATGTGAGGTGTGAGGTGTCGGTCTGCACCTAGTGGGGGATGTCTCCCAGTTAGGCTACTCAGGGGTCAGGGACCCACTTGAGCAGGCAGTCTGTCCATTCTCAGATCTCAACCTCCATGCTGGGAGATCCACTGCTCTCTTCAAAGCTATCAGACAGTAGCATTTACGTGTGCCGAGGTTTCTGCTGCTTTTTGTTTAGCTATGCCCTGTCCCCAGAGGAGGAGTCTACAGAGGCAGGCCAGCCTCCTTGAGCTGCGGTGGGTTCCACCCAATTTGAGCTTCCCGGTGGCTTTGTTTACCCACTTAAGCCTCAGCAATGGCGGGCGCCCCTCCCCCCGCCTCGCTGCCGCCTTGCAGTTAGATCTCAGACTGCTGTGCCAGCAATGAGGGAGGCTCCGTGGGCGTGGGACCCTCCGGGCCAGGTGTGGGATATAATCTCCTAGTGTGCCGTTTGCTAAGATCCTTGGTAAAGTGCAGTATTAGGGTGGAAGTTACCCAATTTTCCAGGTGTTGTGTGTCTCAGTTTCCCTTGGCTAGGAAAAGGGATTCCCTTCCTCCTTGAGCTTCCCAGGTGAGGCGATGCCTCGCCCTGCTTCAGCTCTTGCTGGTCGGGCTGCACCAGGTGACCAGCACCGATTGTCCAGCACTCCCCAGTGAGTTGAACCCAGTACCTCAGTTGAAAATGCAGAAATCACCCGTCTTCTGTGTCACTCACGCTGGGAGCTGGAGGCTGGAGCTGTTCCTATTTGGCCATCTTGTATGCACCCTCAACAAACATTATGCTTGATGTGGTGCCACATACCAGACATCCCTGCTACTCAAGAGGCTAAGGTGGAAAGACCATTTGAGCCCAGAAGTTCAAGGCCAGCCTGGGTAACCTAGTGAGACCCATCTCTTAGAAAAACAAAGCAAAACAAAACAAACATTTCAAAGTGTCCACTATGAACAAGGGACTGTACTACTCGCTAAAACCTCACAGATTTCACAGTTGAATGGGGACACAAGAAAACAAAAAAGCAGTTGCAATACTCTGTGGCAGCAGTAATAATAAAGATATGTGCCAGGTACATGGGAATCCTCAAAGAGGGCAGGCAACTCTGCAGTGGGGAGAAGCAGTGAGGGCTTCACAGGGCAGGAGATTAGGAGGTGGGGCTTGAAGGAAGAGCAGAGGTTCCCAGACAGACTGTGAATGGGTGGGGATGGAAGGAGGGAGAACGGCATCTCAAGGAGAGGGAACAGCATATGCAAGAGGACTGACTATGGTGCCTTTCTGGAGGTGCAGGAAAATACAGAGTTGGATCTTGCCAGAGGAAGCTGAAGATGGGGAGAGATGAGCCTTGGTGGAATCCAGGAGCCACCCCTTTCCATGTCCATGTAAAGAGCCTAAGCAATCTGGAGGGCAAGGGGGACCAACTGAGGGCTTTAGGCAGGAAGGTGGCGTGTGTTTTAGGGAGTTCATTCTGGCAGCAGAGTGGATGATGGGATGGACAGCTGGGAGGACAGACTGGAGACAAGGAGGCATGGAACTGCAGTGAGAGATTTTGAAGTCCTGGTATTAATGTAAGGCAATGTGGACACGTAGGCAGAGAAGCAGCTGCGTAAAAGATGTTAAGGAATTGAAAAGAGTTGCCTGGAGGAAAGGCAGAGTGTGGCAGAGCATAGAGAGCTTTGAGATCAAACAGGCGTGGCTCCATCACTTACTAAATGCATGACCTAAGGAAAGGTACTTGATACAAATTGCAGTCTTCACTGATAATAGTGGGCTAATAATACCTCTCTTGCAGTCCTGTTGTGCAAATTAAATGAGATAATGTATATAAAAATCCTGCATACTGTAGGCACTGAGTCCACAGACGCAATGATTATTAAGGACAGGATTTAATAATAGGCCAGATGTGGAGATGAATGAGAAGGAGGAGCCCAGGAAGGGCGGAGGATAGAGGATGGAGTCCTTTACTTATCAAGGTTGGGGATAGGGAAAGAAAGGCAAACTTACTCAATAAGGCGGGGTTGGCACATGAAGAGTCCCAGGTTCTGTGGAATGTCCTAATGAACATGTTCATGAAGCACTGGGCTATACATGAGGTCAGGGGAGGGCAATAGGCAGCTCAGGGCACTGTGAGCAGTTGAAGCCATGGCATTGGATGAGGGTTCTCAGGCAGCACCTGTGCATGGAGCAGGGAGCAGGGCAAGGACACAACCCCGGGACACCCTGCATCCATGGAGCAGAGAGAGGCAGTGGAAGAAAGTCCAGCCATGGAGAGCGACAAGGTTGGGCCTACACAGCAGCTGCTACCACAGCCACACAATGGGCCGTGGTCAGGAGCATCAAATACTGCCAAGATGTCAAGTGAAACAGGGACCACAAAGTGTCCATTGGAGTCATTGTTTAGAGGATCATTGGTGATCTTCACAGACCACTTTTGGTGCAGTGGAAGGGAGGAAACCGTCTGGTATGGGGTTAAACTGAAAATGGAAGGGGAGGAAAGGTCAGTCATCACAAATTTCAAGAAGCTTGGCTGTGAAGTACGTAGGGTGACAGCCATTGGGGGAAGTGGGACTGAAAGGTGAATTTATTTTGGGAATGGGAGGTGTACATATGAGATACAGGAGTCAGGATGGAGGGAAAATGAGAGATGACAGGGCTGGCGAGATCCTGAGGAGCTGGGAGGAGGTGGGGGCTAGAGCGCAGTTAGAATGGGAAGAAGACACAGTCAGATACCATAGGACAGATAAAAGGCCATCACTGCACAACTCTGCCACAGACTTTCGTGAGGAGTGACTTATTCTACTGGGGGTGGGAATGAGAAGAGGGGGTCAGGGTTTGGGGAGGGATTCACAAGGATGACAGGGAATCTATTCCATGGGTGAAAAAACTGGATACCGTGGATTGGAGAAAGAGGGAATACGGAGCCTGAGAAGGGCAAGTGGAATTTGGCATAATGGTTATCTTCAATCGTAGGAACGACCGTCTGTGGACAAGGACTTAAGCAGATTGATTTTGTATGACTTTGAGGCAAAAGCAGAGCCAATGGGTGGAAGTCAGAAGGACACAGATTCCAGTGCCATATAAGGCAGAGATTTCAAACACTGGTTGGAAAGAGATTGCTGGTCACTGGAGGTGAGTCCATGGTCACTGGAGCTCCACTTGGCACGGAAGTCGTGGAAGGGATTTCAGCCCACGATGTGAGGGTGGACTGCCGAGGAGGCCCTTCCCTTCCCAGCTCCCAGACTGCGAGATTCCCTGGTGTGCTGGGGTCTGGCAGCCAGACTGGCGGGCTCCTGTGACTGGGATTCTGGCCTAAGGGGGAAAACTCCCATTGACTCGCAACATAGTCACAGGAAGCAGTAACTTCTAAGGTAAAGTCCCAGGATAATGTGGCCATTCCTTAGT
Source organism: Macaca mulatta (assembly GCF_049350105.2). Taxonomy (NCBI): domain Eukaryota; kingdom Metazoa; phylum Chordata; class Mammalia; order Primates; family Cercopithecidae; genus Macaca; species Macaca mulatta. The sequence goes on from NC_133419.1 coordinate 87,074,153, forward strand.
CACGGCTCTGACGGCAAGTCCTGGCCAGACAGAAAACACTCAGGAACAGCTTGGCTTTCCTCCTGATTTTCCCTGTTTGTCTGAGTTCCGGGGCAAGTACACCAAATGGCGCCAGAAATCTCAGTGCTGGGGAGGGGATGGTGGCTGACCTGCTGACCTCTCAACCTCCCAAAGATCAGTGGCAGCACAGAGGTTTTCCTCTAGGGCATGGCAACTCACTCCTCAACCTCCTGCTTATAAAGCCCATGCACTTTTCTTGGCCACCAACCCACTGGCTGGCTTGGGGGCTTCAGCATTTATGTCAGCCCATATTTGTCCTTAGATTGTGCATATCAGGTTGGCATGAGGCCATGGGTGTCCTCCATGAAGGTTCTTTGATTAATGAGGCCCACTCTGAGTGTTCTGTTCAGTTGCTAGTGCTTTCCTGGGAATAAAGTCATGACTTTTAAAGTCCAAGTAAATGTCTCAGATCTTTTGACCACCTTATGCCCTTTATCAGCCTTGATTAACACTGCAGGCAGGACCATTGGCTGCATACACATTAAATCTATGCAAACCCAGCAGTAATTATTTGGGAATTTCCCTTGTAGTTTATAAATTCCTTGACAGCAAAGTCTATTTCTGACTTCCTGCCATGTTCAATAAATGAGTGAATAAATGGATGGATGAATACGTGAATAAATAGGAAAACAAATAACTGAATGTGGTCTTAAATTATTTTTCTGGTGACTTTATGTGTCCATGTTATAATCACAGGGAAAATTGAATTCTTCAGGACAAGTCTTTTCTTTGTTGATAGAGTTTGGATTTGTGTTGCCACCCAACTCTCATATTGAAATGTAATTCCCAATGTTGGAGTTGGGGCCTGCGGGGAAGTGATTGGATTATGGGGGCAGAGTTCTCATGAATGGTTTAGCACCATCCCTCTGGGTACTGTCCTCGTGATAGTGAGTTGTCATGAGATCTGGTTGTTCAAAAGCGCATAGTACCTCCCCCCTCGCTCTCCTGTTTCTGTTTTCACCATGTGATATACCTTCTCCCGCTTTGCCTTCTGCCATTATTGTAAGCTTCCTGAGGCCTCCCTAGAAGCTGAGCAGATGTTGGCACCATGCTTCCTGTAAAGCCTGCAGAACCATGAGCCAATTACACCTCTTTTCTTTGTAAATTACCCAGTCTCAGGTATTTCTTTATAATAATGTGAGAAGGAACTAATACATTTGTATTGGCCACATTGTGGGGCACAGGGAAGGCACATGATAAATATAGCCTGAATGAAAATTTGGAGGAAATTTCACGAATTACGTGAAGGAGGGCACATAATTGGATAGGTTTTCCTTAATTTCCCACAGCTTTTCTCATTATCTGGCCTTGGGGAAATAATGTTCTCTTTGAGTCTCAGTTTCCTCATCTAAAAAGTGAGTGGATTGTTTCTTGCTCAGATATTCCAAGAATGCGAGATTCAAGTCCTAGGCTGAATCCAGTTGGAAAATGAGAATGCTAAGATACAGATTGAACCACAGAAGGCATTCCTAATTTTTAGTATATATATAAAGAAAACTGAGCAGTGACCCTCTATGCTGAGAGGGACTCAGAATGTGAACACCCCTGTGAAACATTGCAGTCAGGGCTTAGAGCTAACAGCTTTTCACAATCTTTTAAAATTAAAATAAAATCCTCAAACTTCCTTTGTAGTCTGGATGCTATATGCCTAGGGGTTTTTCTTTGCGTCCGTTGTGTTAAAACCAACAGGAGAAGCTTGGAGCTACAGAGTCTCAGCTAAGCTTTTGGCAGGACACTTGGTTCTAACATCCTGTCTTGTACGGACTTCCACACTTGACCTTGCCTGCTGTGGAGATAGCTGCAGGCCTGAATGATGAGATGGAAACAACCCTGAAAATGAAAGGACATTCAAGGCTGGGGAAATAGCAAGCACGAAGCCTCTGCCACTGTAACAAAGACAACACGTTTAAGGAGCAGCAGGAAGAGGGGTGGGAGTTGGAGCCATCAAAGGCATCCTTCCAGCTCTGAGGGCAAAGTACAAGGCTGCTATATGCGGAGCCTCTGAATAGGTCAGTATTAGTAGGTGATCTCAGAGCAATTTTGCAGCTTTCTGTTGGGCAAGCTTCTGTTTCTCATTTCTATACTGAGAAATGTGTCTCATGAAAAGATGTTTGGTTACTTGAGGGGGTGACTCCCTCTGAGTGGTGAGTTTGAAAGGCCCAAGTAACACACAGCTTCAAACAGCTGCCAAACAATATAAGAACACCTCAACCCCAGGAACACACGGACCATACTGCTCACCTCTATGTACACATGACTCTACACAACACCGTCCACTGGAGGAGGGAGAACCAAACTGAATAGGTGTATGTTGGGGGTGAGGATGAAGACCAAGCATTTACTAATTGCACATACCAGGGATCTAAAATGGAAATGGATCACACCTAGGGCTGTTTTGTTTTTGTTTTTGTTTTTTCCTTCCTAGGTTTAGCACTGGGGAAGAGAAGAAAGTAATATTGGAAGGAAGGGCAGGGATGGGTGAGGGATTGCGGACAGCAGTGGTAGACATGTGAATGGATATATTAACTCAAACATGAATGCAGGAATGTGGGCACACTGAAGCGCTGCCTAAAGGAGGGTGGCTTTGGAGACTGCCTAAATTAATAATAATAGCAAACATGATTTTTTTACTATCACTCAGGTGTATGTTAAACATTTTACATGGATGGCCTCATTTATCCATCATAAATGCTCTACCAGTCTTAAAAATGCATTTTAGAGAGGAGGAAACTGAGGCACAGATGAATTAAGTCGCTTGTTGAGAAGTGTGAGTAAGTAGCTTGTTAATAAAAGGTTGGAACTCAGGCAGTCTAGCTCTAGAATTCATGCTTTTAACAACTGCAGTTAGTGGGTAGGGTCTTAATTAGAGTCCCCTTTCTTAGATGAGGTACTTGTTCTTTGTAAACTTCAGTTTCTTCATCTCTTAAAATAAAGCGAATAATAGTACCCATCTCATACAGTTGTTGTGAGAATTAGACAAGTTAATATTGTGTGAAGTGCTTATATTAGTGTCTGCTTATGGTAAACAATTAAATAAATAAGGGTTATTATTGTTATTATTGGTACTTATTCATTAAGAGAAATCAGATCCCCACTCCCTGCCACCATAAGACCCTTATATTCCTTCATCTCTTCTGCCACAATCTAAAAGCTTCAGGTCTGGGAATGATTTTGTTCCTATTCTTGATACCAAGCGATAAAATCAGGCTGCTAAGAGAAAATGAAAAGGAAATAGCCAGCTAGTGTCATTGAATCATATCCCCAGGTGGTGAGCTTCTTCCAGCACATTTTGGCCTCAGTCCTGAGCCAGACCTTAGCTAGTGAACTGCAAACTCACTCAAGTATGCAGTCTGCTTGGTGCGATGGAAGTGAAAAGGTCCTAGAGAGTTGGGTGCTAGTATGCATTTTGATACGGTCTCCTAGCCTGTGACCCAGGACAGATTCCTTGCACACATGGGAGTTTGTCACCATGCAAAACCTGGCTCTTGTTCTGCTGAGAACATGGAGGAGTCTGACTGTCAACAATGAGCCATATCAGGCTGAAACTGGGAAACTATTCAGCTTCTTCAGGGTCAAGACAAGCCAGAATGAGTTCCAAAGTTCTTTCCTCTGTGCTTCCTCCGATGTGGTCAGATTCACAGCCTTCAGTCTATTCTAATTGGTAGCTAGCTTGGTGTGGACTTTTGACCACCCACCAATCAACCAACTCCCACCTTCACCATTTGCTCCATGAGTAAAGCCACGCTTCCTAGGAACTACCACTGGTAGAGATGTTACTGAGTCATAGGACCTGAGGTAGGAATGATCTATAAAGGCCATCCATGCTGGTTCTTGAACCTTTCTACAACAGTCCAGACACATCTTTGCCCAATCTCTCCTCTGACAATGAAAGCCTAAAGACCAAAAAAAAAAAAAAAAAAAAAAAAAAAAAAAAAAAAAACACAAAAGTTTAAAGAAAAGCAATAGGCCATTTTAGAAGCAGTGTCACAAAACAGAGCATGATTAATTAGCAAATGAATTATACAGCCAGTAAGATTACAGTCAGGGCAAGAGTTTAAGGCCAGGCTGGTCAGAGTAGATTTCCCTAGGGAAGGCAGAATTTGAATTGGGGCCTTGTTATGGGTTCTGCTTCTAATCTCTTCCCACATCTTGTCAATTTTAATACAATACTTTTGTTACTCAAGAACCTACCATGGCTCCCTGTTGCTCACTACATCAAGTCCCAATAGTGGATTGGTAATTTTCAAACATTTTTAGCAGAATAATTATTTAATAAAATATTGAGCAGAAACCAGATATAGAAGGCAATGAAAAACAATAAAGTGTTTCTTCAAGTGGTTTAAATTTTTTATGGTTGGTGGAAAGTATTTCATTTCTAGCACTCCTGATATGCTTCTTTGGAGTCCTGGGACCCAGGGAAGCTTGGTTGAAAAACCACTGGATTAGATGACTGTAGCTCTTCCCACTTTTGAGCTCTAATAATCATGACCTTTTGCCTGCCTATCATAGTGTGATGGTTAATTTTAGGTGTCAACTTGGCTGGTTTAGGGGACACTTGCTGGTAAAGCATTATTTCTGGGTATGTCTGTGAGGGTGCTTCTGGAAGAGACTGGCATTTGTATTAGTGAATTGAATAAGGAAGATTCACCCTCACCCAATATGGGCAGGCACCATCCAATTAATTGATGACTCAGATAGAACAAAAAGGCAGAGGAAGGGTGAATTCGTTCTCTCTTCTGAATTTGGAACACCCATCTTCTCTGGCCCTTGGGCATCAGAACTCCAGACTCTTTAGCCTTCTGACTCCAGGATGTGCACCAATGACCCCACTTTGGATTTATACTGAGCTATGCCACCGGCTTCCCTGGTTCTCACTTGCAGATACCGTATCATGGGATTTCTTTGCCTCCATAATCATGTTAGCCAATTCTCATAATAAATCCACTCTCATCTATCTAAATACCTGATATCCGATTAGTTCTGTTACTCTGGAGAAACCTAAATAATAGATGTAGCCAGCACCATTCTTATTTAACCTTATTTCAAACCACTAAACATTCATCTCTAGTTGGGCCATTCTTCTAGATACTCATTGCCTTCCCTGCATATTCATTGCTTTTCTTGTGTTCTTGCTTTTCTCATGATATACCTTCTCTATGGAACATCACTTTTTCTCCTGCTGCTTACTTGAATTCGGCCCTAAATTTATACAACTTCCATTTCTTCCCAATCATCCCTGATTGCCCCATCTCTGAATTTCCATTGAACTGAGGGTCAACACCAAATAGTTGGGTACTTAACTCTTCCCTAATTATTTTCTATTCAAAAATGTCTTCTTGGAAGGATGGTAAGGTTGTTGAGGACACAGCTGATGTCATTTTTTTTTTCTTTTTTTTTGTGATGGAGTTGCACTCTGTCGCCCAGGCTGGAGTGTAGTGGTGCCATCTCGGCTCACTGCAACCTCCACCTCCTGGGTTCAAGCAATTCTTGTGCCTCAGTCTCCTGAGTAGCTGAGACTACAGGTGTATGCCACCATACCTGGCTAATTATTTTTTGTATTTTTGGTACAGATGGGGTTTTGCCATGTTGGCCAGGCTGGTCTTGAACTCTTGACCTCAAGTGATGCACCTGCCTCAGCCTTCCAAATTGCTGGGATCATAGGCATGAGCCATCGTGCCTGGCCTAGCTGATGTCTTTTATTTTTTTTGAATCTCATTACAGTGCCTAGTAGAATGCTGGATATGTAGTCATTATTCAGAAGCACTGGAAATGTATGATCAGATACATGCTTTGTTAGTGCTGCTTCAAGCTTCTATGATGAGTTTTCTCACCTCAGTTATGAAAATAAAGTTAGTTCCCAGAGTTCTGGTTGTAGTACCTACTGTTTCTATCTCTTTGCTGGCAAAATGCATTCCCTCATGGGATAAGTATACCCTTTCCAGTTTGAAGAGTCAAATTCCCAAATAGGCATATTTTTTGGAAAGGTGATATGATTTGTGTACTTTCACAGGAAGCCTTTTAGAAGAAATTCCCCAAACAAGGCAGTCACCACTGTCTTTACCTAACTAATGAATTTGCCATCTCCCTCTTCCAAGCTCACTGTCCAGAAACTTCTCAAGCAGGAAGTTTCACTGTCATGAAGTCAAGGCACTTTGTGGGGAATCGGGCCCAGCATGTGCCTGCTTGTGGGGAAAGGCAGGCCTGATTCTTGCCCATGACGTGTCTTCGGGGCGGGGCTATCTGGATGTGTGAGTGCTTTCCCCACTTGTAGAACTGCAATTATTCCCCGCATGAAAGCAGCTGAAATTCCTCAGGGCAAAGGCGATTCCAGCAGAAACAATGGGCACAGCCTTGCTTGGGAAGTTTCCAGACTAACAGGAAGCTGCCAGAGCTATAGGTAGGTGTATTGCAAGGTAGACCTCCATGGCAGGGTGAGCCCAGAGAACATGCTGGGTCTTTCCTAATGTAGGTCCCTGCTGATAAAACTGTGGAAAGTCTCCGTGTACTGGTCCTTACACCCTCACCTTGGGTTTCAGTCTGGCTCTGAAAGTGGGAGGAGCTGGGGCCACACAAGATGCCTCTTCTGGGGATGTGGTCCATTAGTTTCTCTTTTTATTTTATTTTCTTTAAGAGACGGGGTATCATTCTGTTGCCTACGCTGGAGTGCAGTGGTATCATCATAGCTCACTGCAGCTTTGAACCCCTGGGCTTAAGTGATCCTCTTGCTTCAGCTTTCTAAGTAGCTGGCAATAAAAGGGAGTGCCACCACACCCAGCTGATTTCTTTTTTCTTTATGTTTTTTGGAGAGACGGAGGTATCACTATGTTGCCTGGGCTGGTCTTGAACTCCTGGCCTCAAATAATCCTCCCACCTTGGCCCCCGAAAGTGCTGAGATTATAGGTGTGAGCCACTGCTCAGCCGAAGAGTTTCTCAAATTTCAGTCTTTGCACAGCCCTATGAGAATCATTAGGACAGCTTCAAAAATACAGATGTCCGGGTCTCAACCCAGGCCTTCTGTGGCATAGGAGCCTGAAGTCTGTATTCTTGACAAGTTTCCTTGATGACTCAGAAGCAAAGCCAGATTTAGGAACCGTAGGTCAGTATTAGCATGCCTACTTTTATTAGACCCACAGCTTTGCCCCAGAGTGGATTGGGAGTGGGTGTGGGGGTGGAGTGTACCCAAGAGAGCATATTCCTGCATGTTTTTGTAACTCAGAAGAAGCAGCTGCAGCTTCATGTGGACTAAAATAGAGGCCTACTTTAGCTCTTGAAATATCCTGAACACCTGGAGAAAAATAACCCAGAGGCTCCTTTAGCCTTGGAGTTGCTATTTAGCTGTGGGAGTCGCAGGACCAGCCGGCATGAGTGTTCACAGAGTCACAGATACTTAGGTTACAAGGCTCCTCACAGCTCCAAGGAAGGTAAAGGATAGCACAGTGCTGCCACCCCTTATTCCCTGCTCAGGGCAGACATTGCTAATCAACCATGACACTCATCCCTGTTGAACCCAGAGAGGTTCAGAGTCCTAAGCAATCAGAGCTGGCACAAGGAATGAAACCTTTTACCCTCCTTGCCATTCTTACCAACAATATCCTAGTCTAGTCCTAAAATTTGTTGGGCACTTTGACTTGCAATTATCCATAGGACACAGTTCAGAAAACCATGGTGAGTCATATTCTTTTCTCTTCTCTTTGGGGAAACTCGATCATTCCCTTGATATTAATACTATCTATAGGTTGGCAACTCCCAACTTTATGTTTCTGCCCCAGAACTCTTCTTGAGCTCCAGACTTACATGGACACTTAGAGGTTAAGAAAGTGTAGAGTCTCAGGTTCTCTAAACTTCAATAGATACATACGAAATATTTTTGACTAGCTCTTTGAGAGGAGGACTGCTTATTTCTGTGTGTATTGCTCACTATGCCTGGCTCAGTGTCTGGTATACAGCAGGTACTAGGTAGATATGCTTATTGATTTTATACACCATTCCCCTGCTTATCTGCATAACTGAGTTATTCTTTTCTCATACCCTCCTATAGTGAGGGCTGCCCCATTCCTTAACCCCCCCAGTCTAGATGGGGCGTGGCAGTCTCTGACACTGGTGGCCCCCCATGCACCATGCCTCCTAGTATTTATTTCCTTGTATAACCTCCTCCCTTGGAATCTAGTATGGACCTATGATTTTCTTCAACCAGTATAATGTGGTGGAAGTTAGACTGTGCCAGTTCCAGGTCTCATCCTTAAGAAGGCCTGGCAGCTTCCACTCTTGTGTTCTTAGGAACCCTAGACTGTCACATAAAAAGTTCAGCTATCCTGTAAAGAAAAGAGGCCATGTGAAAGAGAGACCCTAAGACTCAATGGAAAGACAGAGGAGCCCAACTTTTCCAGTGTCCCAGCTGAGCCTGCTCCCAGCTAGTTAGCCAGCTGAAAGCAGCTGTGTGTGTGTGTGATTATGGTGAGAGGAGAGAAAGAGGGAGAGAGAATGAATGAATGCACGGAGATTAAAAAATGGAGAGACTAAAAAAAAAAAAAAAGAATTTTTCCTAGAGCTAAAAAGTAGATGACTTTTTAAAAAGTAAGCTTTTTTATTATTTCCCTTCTTTAACACTCTGATCTAAGCAGCTTAAGAATCCCTGTATTTAGGGTTTGGGAACTAGGGAAGGAGCAGGTGGTTTCCTTTCCTGGTCTGCCTAAAGGCCAAAGCTGCTGATGACATCAAGCTTCTGTCCAGCCCAGGACATTTATCAGACAGAACTAGGGCTCCAGGTGCAAACTTAAAATACAGTCAATTCCCATCCATTCTACTGTAAGCAACAGAAATGAAAAATGTGAATGGAAGCTGTCAGGGAAAACTTGTGGCAGCAGGAGGTGGTGCTTGGGTACAATGCACCCATCCACTGCATGGCAGGAAGAGTGGGGCAGTCAGTCCTTGCCATCAGTCTTTGTCTCTGCTTTGAGAAGGACACTCCCAGCTGTCTGTTGTTGTGGTTCACAGACTTAAATTGAGATTCCTTCTGTCCTGGAAGGTTCTTCTCAGTGGCCAAGCTCCATGACAGGAACTGAGCCATAGTAAGTTTATTTCAGGCCAAAAAATCTTAACATACACCCCATTAGTGGGTAGGGGTAGGAAGGTGGAGCTTTTTATTAGCAGGAAGTTTGGACAGAGATGAGGATGTTGAAAGCAGGAGTCAACATTTCCCAAGGTTCTTTCTTAAAATACGTTGTGTTTGACTTTGGAACTCCTGACTCATCCCCAGGCCGGGCATTCTGTCCTGGAGCTACTGTATTCCCAAGAGTGCTTGGGGAGACCAACTCATTCCTCACCTACAGTATCCACAGAAACATCTGCTATAGCTTATTAGAAAGTCAAAACAACCAACCATCAATCCATCATCTTTTCTGTTTAAGGACACATTCCTGTTGGCTGACGCATGTCCCTCCCCAAGGATCCCCCCTCCCCGCCCCAGACTGCCTGTGTGTGTCTGTAAAACTGTGAACTGATTTTGATGATAATTTGCACAGCTTCTTACATCCTAGTTTATTTAACCTTCTCACACGAATAGCAATACTTTTCTTTGGGGAATCACAGAATGATTACTGACTCATTAGATAAGCAGTGAACTCTGGAAACAGGAAGCAAAAAGTGGGCTTTCAAAGCCAATTTCATTCCCTTCTCTTTTCATCCACAGGTGACACAGCATTGTAGAAAGAGTCTGTACTTGGAGTCAGTAGTCCTGGGTTCAGCTTGTAGTCCCGACAGGTACTGTGAGACCTGAGATAGCTAACTTGGCCTCTCTGAGTCTCAGTTTTCTCTTGCATAAAATGGGAATAATAATACCTATCTGGCTGGCTACAGAGGATTTTTTAAGAGGTTAGAATAGAATACTGGGGTGGGAAGGCAGTTTAAAGAACATCTGATGCTTGAATTCCTTCCTACAATATCACCAAAAATAAGCCATGCAACCTATCCTTGAACTCTTCTGTGACAGGGAACTCATTCCCACAGACGGTCCAGTGCAATGTGAGACAGCTCTGATTTATTTTGAGCTGAAAACTGCTTCCTTTAGCATTCCACCAATTGGTTCTTCTCCAAGTAAATATATACAAACAAGTCCAATTCTCTTCTGAAAGAAGAGCTTTTAGAATCTGGAGGTGCTAGCACGTCCCTGATATAGACAGAGCAGTCTCTGAGTCTTCTCTCTACCAGGCTCAGCTTTTGGTTCTCTTCACTATCATGGTTATTGCACGCTCCAGAGGCATTTTAGGTAATTTTTAAGCCTCAGTGTAGCTTCTCTAGCACTGGATGTGGTATTCAGGATTTCTGAAAGGGAGAGAATGAAGTGCGACATTCGTCTCCCTTGTCCTAGATGCTATGCCTCTATTAATGCAGCTGACCCTTGAATTTGCTTTATTTAGTGGCCACATCCCAATAGCAGCCCTTCCTCCATAATCTTAGCTGCAAACGTCTAACTTTCTGATCACCACTTCCTTTCTTTCCAGCTTATTCCATCTATCATCCAATTCAACAGTTTCTAAACCTCACCAGGACTTACTATCCATTGCTCACCCTTTCACTGTCCCTTGTCCCTCCCCTCTACCATATCTTCCCATTCTCTCCCCTTTTACCCAGCCTGGAGCTCATGACACAATTATAACCATTCCCTCTCAACTCCTTGCTCTTTCCCATTTTCTCTTGCCTGGCAAAATCCCCAACCCTGATTACACCCTGCTCTCTTTGTCTTCCTGCCCTTGGACCAAGACAGTTGAACTTGGCTTCAGAAAACACAGAAACAGGTTAACTAGCTTAAGTTAAATTCATAAACAGTAACCCCAAGGGGGCCCAGAGAGCTGCCTGGTGATCATGATCCAGCTTCCCAGTCCGGACATTCTCCCAGTCTCATAGATAACTAGGTCCCACTTCCTCTATCCTTAAACCTCCCCATCCTCACTCTATGCCAATGACCTTGTCTTCAAGCAGATGGGACTCCTCCCTCACTCCCACCATGCATCTACCCACCTGCCCCATCAGTGACCAGTACTCTGCCTTCCCTTTTTCCCTGTGGATGATTTTCTGTGCTCCCAGACTAAGCTCTTCAGGTGTGCACTGGATCCTTTTTCCTGCTTGCTTACTTAAGGACTTTTGCCCCCCATCCTACAGTCCACCATTCATTTCCTCTTTCGACGGGATCATTTCCACCTTATATAACCACAATATTATTTTGCTCTCATCTTAAAAAACAAAACAGAACACCAACAAAACTCTTTTCTTATCTCCAGATAAGGAAACTAGATAAAGAGACTCAGAAAAGTTTAGTAACCTGCCCAAGGTCACATATCTGAAAAGTGGAAGGGTCAGAGGTCAAATTACAGTTTGCCCACCCCTGAAGCCCACCCAGATGAGACTTTGTGCAGTTTGTGGGCTCCAGCCCGCTGCTCTGGTTGGAGAGGCTGAGCTTGGGCAAGGGAGCACTTCGCCAAGGATGGGCAGGTCATCTCTGCCAAACCTGTGCAATCTTGGGGCAGCAAGAAGGCTGGAGCTTTGCAAGTGAGAAGGGAACCTGCTTTGTCTTCAGAGGCCCACTGAGCTGCTGAAACTCTGGCCTAATCAGCTTTTCTCTCAGAGTAAACATGGGTGCGTGAGGGCTGTCATCAGGCCTCCATTCCAGTGGCACGTCAGCCACAGCAGTGTGAGCGCGTGGCCACGATGGCAGACAGATGGGGCAGGCAAGTGGGGTGGAAGCTGCCAGCATTGTGAAGCTTCCCCAGTGAAGACATGACACCTCATAAATCTTGCAGGCCCAGAGCCCATGTGGTCTGCCACAGTGCCTCATTAACACTTCCTTGTTCTCACATAGAGGTGGAAAATAACCAAATGTGACAAGCTGTCTTCCAAAACCATTTCATCAGAAGGGTACACATCTTTCCTCCATCACTTGCAACAACCCTACTTGTGCTGAGAACCCTAAACAGCTCAGGCTAAGGGGTTTTTTCTCCTGGGAAAACGATACTTAACTACCTCCAGATCACAACCTTCAGCCATCAACTCTCTCATTCCCTCCCCTCTCTGCTCCCAGAGATTCTCTCAGAGAATGAGCCCATTTGGCATCCAGTCTTATCACTTCAAGGGGTCAAGTTAGAATTTTCAGAATACCTGGGAAAGCATGCATCTACTGCCTTTGCTTTGTGTATCGGCCAAAACCAGTGTTGGCTTTAGTCATGGCATCTCTTAAAAGTCCTCTTTCAAAAGGGACAGACTGGTCCACTTACTTGTCTGTCACAGCCTGCATGAACTCGTCCAGCAAGTCATCGTACGCCTTCCCGCGCACACGCTGGTGTTTCAGGCCGATGTACAGAGGGTCTCTGAGCAGCTCCTGGAACAGACAGCACCCATTGACTAAGCCTACTCCCAGTGTTCCTGTTTTTTTTTTTTTTTTTCCAACAAGTATCCAGGATTGTTGGGAAGAACCAGAAGGTGGGAGGAGAGGGAGGAGTAGGAAGCTGACTGGATCTTCACCCCGCAAGGTGTCATTTCTGAAAGGGTCTGGAGGCTAAGCCAGTGATTGAGGTTGGACCCTCAGATGATCCTCATTTGGAAACCATGGATGCTTTGAACCAGGCAAGCCTCTCTCAGACACAGTCTTTCAACCTCCGTCTACAGGCTTTAGGGTTTTTTCAGGATTTCTCAACAGTGGCATTACTGACATTTTGGCTGGGATAATTCTTTAACGTGAGGCCTGATGTGCACACTGCAGGATATTTATCAGCATCTCTGGCCTCTAGCCACTAGATGCCAGTAACACTCGCAGTTGTGGCCATCAAAAATGACTTCAAGGCCTGATGTGGTGGCTCACGCCTGTAATCTCAGCACTTTGGGAGGCCAAGGTGGAAGGATTGCTTGAGCCTAGGAGTTTGAGGCTTTCCTGGCCAACACAGTGAGACCCCATCTCTACAAAAAATTTTTAAAAGTTAGCTGGGCATGGTGGTGTGTGCCTTTGGTCCCAGCTGCTCAGGAGGCTGAGGTGGGAGGGTCACTTGACCTTGGGAGGTCAAGGCTGCAGTGAGCCATGATCGCGCCACTGCACTCTAGCCGGGGCAACAGATTGAGACCCTGTCTCAAACAAACAAACAAACAAACAAACAAACACAAAAACAAAAAAGAAAAAATGAATGTTTTGAGACATTGCCAAAAGTCTTCTTAGGGACAAAACTGTCACTGGTTGAAAACCACTGCAGCTGACTTCAGGCAGCATCTGCATTGAAGTATTGGGTCGCATCCAGAGTCCCTGGTCTGGACTCATGTTAGAAAACCAACCCACCCTCCTTTCCTTTCCATTCCTCTCTCTTCCTCTCCCTTCTTCTCTTCTTTACTTCTCTCCCTCCCTCCTTGAAATCTGAATACCTACCATGTGCCTCACATTGTACTGGGCCCTGGGGATACAAGCATAGAATGAAACAACCAGGAATTTCAATTCATGAGAGATGCTCACCTTAACACCTAGCCTGTGTTCAGGGACCCTCCAACTGACCTTCTGCAGCTCTTTCCATCACAGCAGTCATATGCTATTGGGTTATCTGTGTCTGCGTTGGTGTGAATGACCACTCCTGCTGGCCGACTTGCCACATCTTCCATTCCTCCCACCCCTATACAGAGTCAGTGGACTCATTCATGCATGACACATTTATTTCTCATCTACTATTGCTGACACTGGACCCAGTGGGGGATTTGTAGAGGAGCAAGAAATGGTTGTTGCCTTGTAGGTGCTTGACAGGTGGCTGCTGAGTAAACAAACACATTCTACTGCAGGGCAGAGTGGCACTGTTTTGGAACAAAGTGTGGCACACGGAGGGACAGTGATGAGTGAAGAAATTCCCCCTGGGGGGCAGATTGGGATTGTGTCATGGAGAAAATGGTCAGGTAGGAAGAGATAGGCAGATTTCAGCAGGTGAGCCTCAAGGCTGAGAAGTCAGCACAAAGAAAGGTTGAGGGCTGGAGGCAAGAGGAGGAAATACCTGGTGTATTTGGGAAATGGGAGGTAATTCCATGTGTTAGAGTTTCCTGGAATTATCTACTTTTTTGTCTAACTCACCAAAAATATATATTCCTAGAGGACAAAGTTTTTGTTATCTTCATCTCCATCTGAACTGCTGCTACACACAAAGATACAAAGATAAGGACCAGTGGGCCTACACTCTGACCCTCAGCCCTTGGGGGCTTACAGTCAAGTCTCACCTCCATCACTGTGAGCTGTGTGACTTTGGGCAAGTCATGGGGCCTCTTGACACCTTATTCTCATCTATCAAGTGGGGATAAAATATGGGCTGCATGGGGATGATTGTGATGATCTAGTGGAAAAATATATATGAAAGAGCTTGGTGAATTATAATATATGCTATAAAACAGTGGTAGCAATTTTAGCTTTCACAGTGCCTCCAATGTATCATGTACTGCCCTAAGTGCTTTACTTAACCCAGTGAGGACGTATCAGCCATGGAGGTGTATGGCTCGGAACTATCTTAAGGGAACCTGCTGACGGAGGGCAATTGGTGGACAGCCTTCAGTTTGCACACTCTCCCTGGATTGCTTAATGATTGAGCATGGAGGGGGGTGGGGGAAACCATTCCTGCCCAACTGAGACTCTGCTGGGGCAGGAACTTCCCACAGGCCTGACGGAGCTGGGGAGACTCTCCCTGGGCTCTCTTACTCAGTCCTCACTCCCTCCTGCTCTCCATTCACAGGTGTCTGACTTGTACTACAGTCTGAAGGCCCCACTCCCTCCCCCTTTATTCTTCACAGGTGTCTACCCAGCACCTCTCTCACACATCTATTTCCCCCATTTTTAAAGAGGCAACAAGACTCAGAGAGGTGAAGCAGCCTGCTTAAGACCTTGGACTCGTAAGTGCAGGCGTCAGGATTCAAAGCTGGGCTGTTGGGTCCAGAGTCTATGGTCTTAAGCACTCAGTCGTGCTGCATGGGTGGCTCTTCTGCATACCAACAAGAATCAATTTTTCTTTTTAAGGACACTGTTCTGGGTCCATACTGCTTTGATATCACTGTAGTAGGTGTGGGGGAGGGTGTAGTTTAAGGGACAGAAAAGAACAGGAAATATCTGTTAACCCTTCACCCCAAATCTTGGGTACACATAAGATCTGAGGTGGATTTAGCACTTTGTCAAAGATACCACAGGTTTACGTTTAGAAAGATGGTGGATCCTGGCCTCCTCTCTCCCTCTCCTAATCCCCTGGATTGGACACCCTTGAAACTGTTTAGGATTCTTCACTGGTAGGGGTATGTGCATGTGTGTGTCAGTGGGGGGGACCTAAAGGGTGAAAGTGGTGCATACATGGTGCCCACCCTTCCACATGCTACCTTCAAAGTGACCATCAAAAGCCACTTAGAAGCATCAAACATCCAGAAAGAAGAAATGATAAATGATAGTACAGTAACATGATGAATAGCTAGGCAGTAATTAAAATTGGTGGTTTTAAGACTTTGCAATCACCTGGACAAATTTGTAAGAGATTATTTAAAGTGGAAAAAGCAGGATACAAAATTACACAGATATCATAATTATAACTCTCTGAAACACACACATACAGAGCTTAGAAGGACATACATAAAAAATGACTGAAAATAGTGTTACTCTTGGCACTGGCAGAAAACATTAACTTTGCCAGTTCTTACAAAGATTAAAAGGGTCCGTGGTGAGTTATAATTTGGAATGTTGCCAACTCACAGATTTGAATCTTAGTGCATCAGGCAGCATAGAGTGAATTTCTCAATCCTGCATATGCAATTTCTAGGGTAAGTTAAGTTCCCCAGTGGTGCTAAGGGATTTTTAGATTTTCAAAAAATTTCTCAGTATACTGCAGTAAAGATCAAAGGTCAACCATAAAGAGATACTGCTGAGATACAAGGGCAACTATAAAAAGCTTTTTAAAAGTCCTTATATTTTGCTTCCATAATAAAATGTTCTATGTCTCAGATACTTTAACCACAAAACATGAAAAAAAGTTCCCTTATGGATATGACGTTAAAAAATAGCTTGTTTATTTAGAGCTCTCAAGTAATGCACTCATTTGTTCCTTCTAATAGTCTGACCTCTTCTCGTCCCATTTTAGAGGAAGTTGGAGTTCAAGGGTTTAAATCAACTGCCCAAGCTCACAGAGCCAGAAAGTAGCTATGCTGAGATTGAGCTTTGTCTGGGTCTCATGATGAAGCGTCCTCTTTGTCCCATCCCTTGGCATTGTGGGGGCCAGGGAACCAGGGAGCCAAGGGGCAGCTCCTTACCCTCTGCCTGGTCCTCCTGGAAGAGGTCAGTAGTGGCTGGGAAGGTCCAGGCTCTTGACCTGCAGACCAGGCTGGGGAACGGGGAGAGCTGGAATGAATTCAGAGGAAAGGCTGTGTCCACATCTCTAGTCAACTGGTTCTCCTTTAGCAGGAGTGGAAATGGCTTCTCTAAAAGAGTAGTGGGCAGAGCTCCCACGGCTGACTTGGCACAACATGGAACAAGCAGCCCACATTCTGCTCTGTATCTGCCAACTGATTCAGATATAAGAATGCCTGCCAGTAAGGAGTAGGAGTAGTAACTTGCCTGGACCCCCTCCTTGCAGCCCTCCTCTATCTTGACTTCTTCATATGATTTAGAAGAGAAGAGAAGATTTCAGCAGATAGTATTGCCAGATAAAATATGGGATGCCCAGTTAAATTTGAATTTCAGACAGGCAATAATTAAAAAGAAATGTTTAGAATTAAGTGTGACCTATGTATTACATGGAACACACTTACGCTAAAAAAATGTTGAATTGCTTATCTGAAATTTAAATGTCACTGGTGTCCAGTATTTTTATTTGCTAAATCTGGTAACCCTATCAATAGAGGCAGAGGAATCTTCAAGTTTGGAGGCAACATGCCGTGGGGGAAAGGACGCTGCTGGACCTGGTGGCTGTGGTCAGGATGCTCCCCTCTGAGCGTCCTCGGTAGGGCCCAAAGGGGCTCTAGGCTTTCAAATCAGATAGACCTGGGTTGGAATTGAGGCTTTGTCACTTGACTAGCTCTGTGGCTTTGGGGAAGGTATTTAACTTTTCTCTGCTCTCTGTTAAATAGGGATAATAATGATTTCTATCACACAATGCAAGCTCTTTGAGCTCCTCATTCATCTGCATCTCCCCAGCTAATTGTACAGTGATGGAACACATAAGCCCTTGAGAAGCATTTAGTGATATGATTGCCAGAGTCCTGGGACTGGGCTAAGGAGATGCTGAATTAAAAACTAGGAAGGTCTTAGAAATCACTTGGTTCAGCTTCCTCCAAATGAGTTTTTGAAGGTTGGAAAGAATCAACGAGCTGCCCAAAGTCACAAAACACATTGGTGGAAACGACACAGCAGAAATCATGGTTTCTAGACCAGGACTCTTCCCAGGGTGGGAACCAGGTTTATTCACTTCCAAACTTTAGTGTTCAGTAGGGTGCCAGGCACCTAAATATTGAGTGATGAAATCTTTCCCCTCTGTTAGTTACTAAGTCCCCTTTGGAACCAAGTAAGTCAATGATTATAATTTTAGGTGAAGGCCTTTATTCAAAGTGGGTGAAGCAGAACTTTCTCCTCTGCCGTGGGAGTTAGAGGGTCGAATGTGCTCTCTGTGGCTATTTGCCCAGCTCTGCCTCCCGTAAGGTTTGTCTTGGAGACAAAATGTCATGGAAAACTAAACAGTTTCCTCCTCTTCACTGCCCATATCAGTGAGCATTGCATTTCAGCTGGAACACAGATAAACCTCCTGGTTGAAAAAATATTTATCTTGCATAGCAACAGGCATGCTGTGATGTTACTCAGGGAACCTGGGGGTCTGGGAGGTCACGGGATTGGATTCATGATGTGGGCACAGCATGCTTTCTCCTCACAGTGGCAGTCCCACCTACCACTCATTCCTTGGGAAGCTCAGCTAAGCCTGGGGTAAGCTACAAAGATCCTAGCAAGGGTATCCTCATAGGTTACACATGTGTAGAGAGTGATCTCTATGATGGCACCACATGGTGAAGGCTAAATAATGATAATCTTGCAAGGTAGAAGAAACCCTGCAACACCCAGCCTGGTTGTCAACTCCATGCTTCCTTGGCAATCCAATAACATCCAAAGCAGTATTTACCAGGCTCTGCTGATGCTCTGCTCCCATGTTTGTTTCCCTAAGCAGACATCACTCCCCTCCCTCCTCCCATTCTTCAGTTCCAGAAGATCACACAGCATCTCCTTCTGAGGTGAATTCATAGAGGCTCAAGACTTCTGCCAGGAGAAGACCTCCAAGGCTCAGCCGGGTCATTTTAAAGCCAAGCCCCATCCCCCGGGATTCCCCCACCCTGCCTTAGCACAGGGTGGGATGAGTGCTGGGTTTGGAGTCAAACCTTGGGGAAGCCCTTTCTGCTCTGAGTCTCTTTTCCCATGTAAAACAAGGGGGTTGAACAAGATGGTACTCAGGCGCCTTCTAACCTGAATAGTCTGTGACTGGCTGCGTATGGATAAAACAAAATAAATCCAGTTCACACGCAGCCACGATGGAAGGTTGAGCAGGCACTCCCTCCCCCTACCCCCTTGGAACTTAATCATGGGATGTCCTTTCTTCATGGGATCACGGCCCCACGTATTTATTTGTCCAAATCTCCTTGTTGTCGGCAGGTAAAAGTGACGCAGAGTTTCAGGGCTGTGGACAGCAGATGTTTTCCTTCAACAGGAAACCTGGAGGGGTGTTGTCTTTGACTGTGATTAAAGCTCCTGTTGCCTCAGGAGTTTTTAATGGAGACATACACACAGATGGGCAAGTTATTCTGACACTAAAAACCCCCATGACAGCTTCCTCCCTGCGTGGACATGTGAGATTAAAATGGTAAAAGGCCAAGCTTCCCTCTGTAACATCTCAGGCTTGCTCTGAGCAAAAGGTGTGCCCTGGGACTTCTGGGGGGAATGTCTTGCAAACGGATTCATTGAAAAAAAAAAAAAAAAAAAAAAAAAAGGAACTGTAGTTGGGAGATCACATAGTAAATCCATTTGAAAAGAGAAAAATCATCATCTTGCTAATGTTGGTCACTTTATAACTTTGAAAATTTTGTGTCCTGAGTTTCCTCAAATGGGTCTGGAGGGGGGCCCACCATTCCCTGGAGGGGAGGATGGTGTAAACAGTATTGCTATCTTCTGACTTGATTCTGAATGTCCGTGGGATCCTGCCTGTGTGAAACACCCATTCTCGGCCCCCATTTCCCAGTCTATAATGCAAACACCAGACCCCTTGGAGCAGTGCACCATGTTGGGCAAGGCAGCTGTGGAGCCAGAGAGCTGGGTTCCAATCCCAGCTCTGACACTTAGAGCTGTGGGACCTGAGGTAAGTAGTTGACATGTTTCAGTCTCAGTTTCCTTATCTGAAAATGGGGAGAATAATACATTGGGGAAGAACGGCTTCCTCTCACCCCCGGGGCACATACAGAGGGCAGATCAGGGCATGTTCCCTCCTCCCAGATGGGGGTACTCTGGTCCCTCCCTGACATAAGATGCAGACCTAGGGGAGGTTCTCTCCCCTCCACATCCAGGAGGGAGAGGTGATTCTAGAGGCCTAAAGCACCAGAAGAAGTAGACGCTTTGAGTAGATGTGACACACGACTCATTAAAGTGACCAATTAGGTGACAGTGTTGAAACACTGACAAGTAGAATATTCTATTCAGGCTGACCCGCATTTATCTCCTTCAGGCTCAGCAGGGTGCCTGACACCCACTAAACACTCAATAAACTTTTATTAACTAGGCAAAGTGTTCACAAAAGAATCTTAATTGAAGAAATTAGAACAAAATTACATTATGATTACACCTAGGTAATAACTACCTTTATGTATAGGCATAGAAAAATATTGAGAAGAAACACAAATGCAGCATTGTGGGAGAAATACCATTTCCTTTTTCTTTAAAATTTTGAATAATGTTCTAAATTTATTTTAGCAATAAAAATTCTGAAAATCAAGAAAAAAATCTTTACTTATAAAGCAACAGAAACTAGGCACAGGTATAACATGGGGAGAGGAGCACAAACTTGGATTTGGCTCCTAGCCCTGCCTCTTCTAGCAGATCTTCTTGGGTAAATAAAACTCTCTGGGCCTCAGTTTCCTATGCTGTAAAAAACAGGGTAATGACAGATGCTCCACTCACAGGGTTATTGCAAGGCTTAAACTGAGTGGTCCATAAAAAGGGCCTGATCCACAATTACTGCTACCTTCCAGTCATTTTTTTCTGGTGGGTTTGTTACAAGTTAGAGCCAGCTCTAAACTTCAGCGTATCATTGCTGTGTGCTGGACCTTCAATGACAAAGGATCCCAATGCATCAGCACAGCCAGCACCCTTCCAGTGGATGCAGTGGCCTCAGAATCAGACTCAATCTGTTCTAATTCTTGCCTAAAGCCAGCTTTTAGAAGGAATGAAGGTCTCAATTAAATCCAGTTGGAACACAGCAGGAGGTGTTCGAGAGGAAGAATAAAACAAAGTTTGCTGCACTCATCCACGTCTGCAAAGAAGCATTCTGTGAGGCCAAAAGACAATTTCAGCAAAACTTAGATATCTGGCTGGGGGAAGGGCATCACTGTGCAGAGCAAAACTTGAAGACTGGTTTTGATGAGCAGCTGTAAAGCATGTATCCTGATCCAACCTCCTGTCTCCTGAGCTGGTGAGGAGACACATGGAGACCAGGCAGTTTTAGAGGTTGAAGGATGCTTAGTAACTTTCTGGTCTAGTCTCTCAATAAACTGAAAGGGAATTAAGTCTAAGGAGGTGCAGTGACTTATCTGGCTCATCATGGTACTGGAACCAAGGTCCCTGGCTTGTCATGGTACTGGAACCAAGGTCCCTGGCTCGTCATGGTACTGGGAACCAAGGTCCCAAACCAATAGTTTTCCCACTTTCTTGCCCTCCCTCATCTCATTCCTACCCCCAGGATTTCCCAGCAAGGTCTGCCCACCATTCCATCATTTGATCGTACCTGCAGATGAAGCCTGAATAAGCATCATTCCTTACTAGGATCTAAAGTGCTTGCTTTTGTTTGAAATGGGGATGCCTGGGCTGGGCATGGTGGCTCATGTCTGCAATCCCAGCATTTTGGGAGGCCGAGGCCAGTGGATCACTGAGGTCAGGAGTTTGAGACCAGCCTGGCCAACATGGTGAAACCCCATCTCTACTAAAAATACAAAAATTAGCTGAGCCTGGTGGCGCATGCCTGTAATCCCTGCTACTCAGGAGGCTGAGACAGGAGAATTGCTTGAACCAGGAAAGCAGAGGTTACAGCGAGCCAAGATCACACCACTGCATTCTAGCCTGGGCAACACAGAGAGAGTCCGTCTCAAAAAAAAAAAAAAAAAAAAAAAGAAAAGAAAAGAAATGGGGATGCACTGTGTTTAGGGAAGAGGAAGGCAATGTAAAGAGTCTTGGCAAATTTTCTTAAGAGAGATCACTGCAGAATGCAAATAAGAATAACTTTTTGACAATGTGAATCAAGAATTTAAAAAATGACCATTCCTTTTGCTTCAATACTTACATTTCTAGAAATTTATCCTAAGGAAATACTCAAAGATAGTAACAAAGACTCATCTGCCAAAATGGGTTTCAGAGCACAATTTATATTTTAAAAAGACTAGAAACAACCTAAGTGCCCAACTGTGGGGGTTTTCTTATGTAAATTATGATACACCAGGTAGCTATTAAACAGACACTATGGAAGAATGGTTAATGACCTGAAAGAAAACTCATGACAGATAATTAAATTTGAAAAAGAAATATAAAATACTGTATATATAATAAGAACACAACTTTTGTTTTATAAGTTCATGGGAAAAAAAAAGGCTGGGAGAAAATATACCAATATGTAAACAACGATTAGCACTTGTTGTGTGGCTGATACCTTATTTTTAACACTTCTCTGAATTGTCTCTATTTATTTATTTATTTGTTTGTTTATTTATTTATTTATTTATTTATTTAAGACAGAGTCTTGCTCTGTCACCCAGGCTGGAGTGCAGTGGTGTGATCTCAGCTCACTGCAAGCTCTGCCTCCCAGGTTCTCCTGGGATTCTCCTGTCTCAGCCTCCCCAGTAGCTGGGATTACAGGTGTGTGCCACCACACCCAGCTAATTTTTGTATTTTTAGTAGAGATGGGATTTCACCATGTTGGTCAGGCTGGTCTCAAACTCCTGGCCTCAGGTGATCCCACCCCGATCAGCCTCCCAAAGTGCTGGGAATACAGGCGTGAGTGACTGTGCCTGGCCTCAATTTTGAAAAGATGAACATGCACTGATCTCAAAGATAAATATCATTAAGAGGGAATCCTTGGATATTTTTTCATGTTTTCTGACACAGAGACAGAGCTGCGAATCACAGACGTGCCCATGGTGGTTCCCAGAGCAGAGAAACTCTTGGCTGGGGCCTGAACTCCTTAAACCACAAACTGCTAGGAATCGTGCAGATGGATCTCACCTACAGCTTGACTCGGTTTCTCTCAGTGGGTTTGCAGGACACTAATCTGTCTGAGTCAGACATTTTGGCCCCTGGTACTTTGAATTCTAATCCTTCCACTGGGGCAGACTGCCTTGAGAATGCTAAAAAACACAGCCCAGGGGTCACTCCTACCTCAAGGGAAATGGAAACTGCATGGGGTAATGGGGGTCAAAGAGGAAGGAAGCCGAGGCAGGGGTCATTGTGGGTATAGAGGGCCTCATAGAGGTAGAGGATCAAGGGGACCCAGGAGTGGGAGAGGGAACAGAATGGAGCTATGGGTGGGCAACCAGGGAAGAAGGTCCTCTACTCCACAACTGTGTAGGAGGAGTGCCCTGGTCAAGGGGATGCCAAGAAAGAAATGGCCCATTGCTGTGTAGATATAACCACCCACAAACATGCTCCTCACCCTGTCCCAGTTGCCACCTTCTGGCCCCAGAGCTCCTGGCCTGGGCAGTGTGTTACCTCATTGTTGGTGCCGACATCCAGTAGCACAGGGAGGCACTGCTGTGGGTTCACTCCTCCGCACGCTGTGTACAGGGCCAGCTTGCCCACAGGGATGCCCATGCCGTAGCAGCCCAGGTCTCCCAGGCCCAGGATGCGCTCCCCATCAGTCACCACCACGGCCTGAAAAACAGCAGGGCACCATCAATCAGGGACAGCACTTCCCGTGACAGAGTGCTCATTTTAGCAGCCCCGGCCCATCAGGCTTGGCGACTGGATGCCCACCGACTTTGCCGGTGTGGAAGAGTTTGTCTGGGATAAGGCCAGAGCATTTATTCACCTGCGGGTGGCCGGTCCTTCCTGGCAGGCTGGTGAGAAACCCTACTGAGAGGAGATGACAGAGAGATGCCTGCCTTGCATTCTGAGCTTCAGGTGGGGGCTGCAGAAACAGCTAGAGGGAAACCACATCAAGTCACTTCACTCTTCCTCAAGGAAACTAAACAGACACTCTCAGCCTGAGACTTGGGGTGGTGGGGAGGGAAGGGCATAATTAAAGGAGAAAATGAAAAATAAGTGTTCGTGCTGCTCCAGGATTTAGAGGCTAATCTAAATGCTCTCCGACCTACTCCTGGATTATGGAAAATCCGACTTGCAAAGAACAGGACTCCTTGTGACATCTTCTAGGATCATTATTGCACATGAAATCAGGAAGAGTTTCAAGCTGCACTGGGATTTACCTTTTGCATTTGGCAAAGAATTGCTGATGTACTAGATGTCGTGCTACTTCAAGGCTTACCTACTGTGAATTAATAGATGTGAATGAAGCTGATGGTGATGAGAGGAATAATTGTATTATTATAATGGTTATTCTTTTATTCATGTAATGCATATTTATGAAGCACATACTTTGCATAAGACACTGACAAATTCTGGGGGAGCTTCAGTTTGCACATCTACAAAAACAAATATGCACGGACCCAGTCCTTAAAGGATTAATGGGCCAAAGGAGAGATGGAATGTGTATATTAATAATCATGATTCTGGGAGGGAAGCCGGACAGCAGCAGAATAGCATACAGGGTGGCAGAGATTAGAAGATGGGAAGGTAACCCTTCATGGGTGAAGGGACCCACATGCCCTACGTTGGACAGGTGGAGATTGTGGGGCATGGGTCGGGAGAAGGGCATTTGATACAAAAGAAAGTTAAAATCCAGGGTGGAGGTGCTGGGGGTGGGGAGAATGTAGGGTGTGTTTGGGGAACGAGGAGGTGTAGGTTGCAGGAAGGGAAAGAATGGAAAGTCAGGCAGGAGTCAGACTGAAAGGCCTTGAATGTCTGGCCAAGGAGAGCCCCTCAGGGTAACGGTGAAATTATTTGTAGGCCACTCTCACCTGCTCACCAGCGCCAGCTCTCTCTATCTCTAAAACAGTTAAGTTTATAGGTCCCTCATCCCTTCATTGGAACCTGGCTTTGAATCTACTCTAGGCTACAGGTGTCCTGATGGGCTATGGGCACCATAGGGTTTGGTTAAATCCATGAAGGTACATTGCTGGGCATTGGGGGTAAAGAGATGAAGATCCATTCTTTCCCTGGAAGAGTTTATGATCTGGTACCCAAAGGGCTTATGGTTTCTTCTCACTTCTATTCTCTCTTTTAGTGGAAATGGGTGTAGACAGTTTTAAAAACACTCCTCTGCTTCTGGAAAGGGGTCTCTGGAGAGTGCAAGAGATCCATGAAAATCATGATATTCTCCCTTAGATTGCTCGACTGCCTCTTTGGAGAGTGCTCACAGACTGCATCTCATGTGACCCTCCCCATAACTTGAGCAGGTAGGTGGATCTGAGGCTGTTATCTCTGCTTCACAGGTGAGCAAACAGAAACCTTTATTTCCTCCATATATTTGTTAAGTGTCGGCCACATGCCAGGCACTGGCTGGATGTTTCCACATCAGTTATCTTAAAAGATTAGGTGACTTAGCAAGGTCATCTTGCTAGTGAATGTGACAGGGCAAGGTTCCTGGTTCAGGGCTCCTTCTACCACCCCAACTGGCTGGGGTAAAGTGCCTGTGATCTTGGCAAAGTCCTGCCCTGCTTTGGCGCCACCCTCTCTGCAACCTGCATCTGACCTCCTCTTGGTAGCTCTCCCTGTTGGAGACTATGCCCTCATGCTGCCCCTGGGTGTCCAAACTCGGGGCATTTCTCTATCGTCTCTCCTAATTAGAGCTTCCTTATTATGGTTCCCATTCTCTCAGAATCCTTCTCTGTGCTGAAGGGGCAGTGAGTGACATGAAGTTAAACGGAGGAAATCTGCTACTCCAGGCTGTTATCCCCACAACCCTAGGATGGGACAGGGCTCTGCAGTGGCACTCTCCCAGCCTGGACATGCCCCAGGGCATTCTACTGCATGCCCAGCTCCTCTGAATGAGTGTCTCACCTCCATCTACTGTCCACCCACAATCTTAGCACGGTTATAGTTGAGTTATTGCAACAGTTTCACAACGAGACTGCTTACCTCTCACCTTCCTTCCTTCCATTCTCTCCTGCTAACCAATGTCGGATTCATTGTGTCAAAAGCCCATTTTCATTATGCCATTCCCAGGCTCAAAGACCTTTAGTGACTTTGAACTGTCCGTAGAATAGAGTCCAAAATACTTAACTCTTTAATGACCTGAATCCAACTGACCTTCTGAAACTTATTTCCTGCTACACATCTGTACACAATTGCCTTCTCTGGCTGTGCTGGCCTTCTCATTCTTCCCAGACACACTCTGAATTTGCCTACCACCTCTCCATCTCAACCTGTCTATTCCTTTCTCCTGGAGGGTTGTTCTCCCCATTCTTCAGCAGCATAAATTCTGCTCATTATAATCTACTGAAATTTCTCCTTCCCCTGAATTGCCGTATCTACCACATACCCTTCCTGTCCATTTGCCTGCCTTTCGCAAGCATGTGTTAAGGACCCACTGCCTGCCAAGACCTGCACAAGGTGTTATTTAATCCTTTGATGGTGAAAGCAGCTGGGTTGTTATTAACTTTGTTTTAAAATGCACATTTTATCTCACCAAACAGCCTTAGTGGTTAATGGCAGGTGCTTTGGAATCTGATAACCAGTTTTTGAATCTAGGATCCTTGATGATGTGCCATGTGTAATTTTAGATAAATAGATAACTATTCAGAGCTTCAATTCTCCATAAAATGGGTATAATAATAATAATACTTAACTCCTCAGGTTGTTGTAATGATGAAATATAATAATATATGTCTCATTTTAACCTGGTGCCTTGTATAAAGTAAGAATGATGAATAAGGCCGGGCGCGGTGGCTCACGCCTGTAATCCCAGCACTTTGGAAGGCCGAGGCGGGCGGATCACAAGGTCAGGAGATCGAGACCATGGTGAAACCCCGTCTCTACTAAAAATAGAAAAAATTAGCCGGGCGCAGTGGCAGGCGCCTGTAGTCCCAGCTACTCGGGAGGCTGAGGCCGGAGAATGGCGTGAACCCGGGAGGCGGAGCTTGCAGTGAGCCGAGATTGCGCCACTGCACTCCAGCCTGGGTGACAGAGCGAGACTCCGTCTCAAAAAAAAAAAAAAAAAAGAATGATGAATAAATGGTTGCTGCTCTTATGATTGTAATGATGATGATTATTTAGGGCAAAGATTATATCTCAGACTTTGAAATTATTTCTGATCTCTCCAGTTTAACATTAAACACAGAAAGACCATGCAATAATTATCTGTTAAATGAATGAATGAAAAAGAAACCAAGGGGAGACCATGGCAAATGCAACATTTAAGAAAGTCTGGCCATGTGAAACTTAACAGCTTTAACCTTGGCATCCTCATCCATTGCTATGGCTCCTACTGTCCTCTCTAAGTAGATGACACCTATAGATAACTGTCTGCTGGACATTGCCACTCAAATGTCCAGTATTCTTCCCAAATCCCACAATTCCCTAACCAAAGGAATCCTCTTTTCCCTCTTACTCCTTTTGATCCTTTTTACTCTGCTGTCCTCCTGCTCTGTGACCCTGTATCTTCCAAGTTCAAAAACGTCCAGTCTTCTTTGATTCTTCTCTGTTAGTCAACCACAGCCAATTGGTCACCAAGTTCTGCTGATTGTGCCTGCTCCCTATTTTAAACATCTGTTCCATTATCTTCATATTATTGCTACTGCCTCGGATCGGATCATCCATCTTCACTTGAGCCACTACAGTGTTCTCCTGACTCCAGTTCTCCTGACTGGTCTCTCTACTGGATTTTCCCCATTCCATTTCATTTTTTCCGAAGCACACCCAGATATATCACTTTTTTTTGCCCCCAGATCTCTAATGGTTCCCAATGTCTGTAAAACAAAGCCCAAACATCTTAGACTGGCACCTAAAGCCTTCCATGGGCTAGGCGCAAGCTGCCCTTTGAATTTCCCCTTTATTCTTTCCATGCTCCATCCAAACTGAAATATTTCCAATTTTGCACAAGGCTTGTACTTTCTTGGATACATGCTATTTTACTTCTCAATTTCTTTATCTCCTTGATACAAATCTTACCACCCTTGCATGTTTCAAGGAACAGTTCAAAAAGCATTTCCTTCCATGAAGCTTCCCTTCTGAATTTTATCACTTCCTTCTCTGAATTCCCACAGCATTTTCCTCACCTACAAAACCTATCATTCTCTTCCTTGTATTACAGTTGTACATTTCCTTGTGCTTCACGGTAGCTTGAAGCTCTTCTGGGGCCAGTAATGGGTTGTGTCATCTTTGATTCATCAGCACTTAACTTGGTGTCTGTAATGTGATAGGCACTCACACATGGCGGGCAATGTGATAGATCCAACAGAGAGAACAAAGTGTCTTCGGCACTGAACAGAGTTCAGACCTGCTGTGGATTAACAAGTTCAGAGAGAAGACACTGCACCTTGGTTTTCATAACATCAATGGACCTTATGCTGGGAGCCACTAGTTCTGTAAATTGTCAAAAGGCTGAGGGCAAACCTGGGCAGCATCCTTGAGCTTTAAAGCCAAGCAACCTTTTCTAGAACAACAGAATCCCATTTTCCTTGTTTGGAAGAGTTTTATAATTCATAACTCCCCTGTCTCTCTATGACTATGGGGAGGTTTGGGGAATGCTGTGCCATATTCTTCCTTTGCCCACCTGCCTCAGACCTAAGGCCTTTTCTGAATTATTGCCCACACCCTTTAGTTTGGGTGGACCCAATGGGACTGACCCAAGACTGACCTGATGATCAAATGTCTTGCTTGCTCTGGAGCTTCCTTGGACTTGTAGCTATAGTCATAGCTACAAGCGTTGCCCACAGCACTGTTTATACAACCCTCTTCTTCCTCTTCCTTTTGTTTCATCCTTCCTTCTCATCTTTCCTTTTATCCTCCTCCTCCTCCTCTTCTTCTGCTTCTCCCTCTCCCTCTTTCCACAACAAAAATAATGCACACTTCTTAGTTTCAAATCTTGGTTCCACCCCTCCCTTGCAAAGAACCTAACCTCTCAGCTTCCTTGTCTAGAAAATGGGGATAACAATAGTCCCTACCTCTTACGGGGTTGCCATGAAAATCCAATGAGTTAATCTATGTAGAGCACTTGGCATCATACCTCATGAGATGGATACGACCATGTGCTGCCCAGATCCTCCTGCAGGAATGAAAGAGTTATTTTCCCAGCTGTATCCTTGGATATCAGCCCACTTAGGGGAATTTCCTCTACTGAAAAGAGCCACCTTGCCCAAAGCCACACCTCCTTCCAAGGGCAGCCCAATACAGGAATCTAAAGGTCCACTCCGCTGCCTCACTTCTGGATGCCTTTGAAGGGCCATCCCAGCTCCAGAGCCTCGTCAGGGGCTCAGCGGAACCTTGCTTGAGATCTTACTGCAGCCCAACCTCTCCTTCTGCTCTATCCTGTTTCCTTCCTTCCCACAAGTGTTGACCGACACAAGAGCACCCCCGAATACGTCTCTGAGACTGTTTTTCGGGAATTCTAACCTGAAAATAAGCACAGAGTGGGCTTTAACACGAAGTGGGCCAATGCATGGTAGGTAGGCACTTGGCATGAGCAATCTGCTGTAAGTGTAAAAACCTAAGTGCCTGTTTACAGAGGATGTACCCAGTAGCAGAGGAGGATCCCTTGGCTCTCAGCACCTCCTCCCGCGAAGCTCCTGGGACTGGGGTGAGGGAGAGATTTAGGAGCTTGGGAAAACTGTTAGGGAGGAGGCTATTCTCAGCTGGACCTTCCTATAGGCTCCAGGCAGTGGCCAGTGTGGGAAAGAGTCAGAAAAGCAGTTCTCACTCCTTTTTGTGATTTACGCTGGATAGCTCAAGGCAGCCTGGCCTGGCCCGCCCCCTCCTTCCTGAAAAGCAAGGCCCACAAAACTTCGTGGTCTCCCCAGCCCTGGGCTTTGGCCCCATTTCCCTCGCAGCCTACTTTTCTTACACTGCAGTTTTCAACTCTACTTTCTTGCTGGGAAACCATAGAAAGTCATTTTTTACATTCTGAGTCGATTCAGAAGCTCCTCTAAACCACTCCTCTTCTCTAGGCAAGCAGCTAGCAACAGGTCTAAAGATACGTATACCTTGAAAAACTCTGTCTCCCCGACTTAGCAGATGCTAGAGAAGTGATTTAGGACCACAGCTCTGGGCTGGGCACCAACACTTAATTGTGGGTAACCTCAGACAAGTCACTTAACCTCAGCTTGCTCATCTGACAAAAGACACAACCCTATACAGTCTTTGTTTTTTTTATTTTTTTTTTTGAGACAGGATCTCACTTTCTCACCCAGACTGAAATGCAATGGCCCGATCTCCACTCACTGCAACCTCTGCCTCCCAGGCTCAAGTGATTCTCCTGCCTCAGCCTCCCGAGAAGCTGGGACTACAGGTGCGTGCCACCACGCCCAACTATTTGTATTTTTAGAAGAGACAGGGTTTCACCATGTTGACCAGGCTGGTCTTCAACTGCTGACCTCAGGTGATCTGCCCACCTCAGCCTCCGAAAGTGCTGGGATTACAGGCATGAGCCACCATGCCCGACCCTTTGTTGTTTGTTTGTTTGTTTTATAGACAGAGTCTTGCTCTGTTGCCCAGGATGGAGTACAGTGGCACAAGGCTCACTGCAACCTCCACCTTCTGGGTTCAAGTGATTCTCCTGCCTCAGCCTCCTGAATAGTTGGGACTACAGGTGCCTGCCACCATGCCTAACTCATTTTTGTGTTTTTAGTAGACATGAGGTTTCACCATGTTGGCCAGGCTGGTCTCAAACACCTGACCTCAAGTGATCCGCCTGCCTTGGCCTCCCAAAGTGCTGGGATTACAGGCGTGAACCACGCCCACCTGGTCTCACGCCTACACATTCTTCAGGACCCACATTGAGGGTTTCAGATGTCCTTAGTCCAACTTCTCCCAGTGACTGTGGGAATAGAATTAAGTAGTGAAGGAGAGGTTCTGCATCAGTTCCCAAGTGCTATGAAAGAATAATGAGCAGAGATTCCCTACCTAGGTAGGGAGACCTTCCTCTCCACTTGCTAAAATAACTGGAAAATACACATCAGAAAACAAGAAAGACTGTGGCTTGGAAGTTCTAAACCTTTGAAAGGGCACCCTGGGGGTGGGGGGAGAGGAACCTCCAGATAAAGGCCAGTGAGTACGGCAAGGAGGGGTCCGGGGTAAGCCACAGGCAGTCCAATCAGCTCCAGTGGACCTATTTACATGCCAAACTACAGGCCCAATATTCAGAGCTCCTGGCTTTTCCAGAGAAGCCAGAAATCCAAGTCCTTGGATATATATTTCTCATGAAATCTCCTGATTTAAAAATATTGCCTACAAATTCAAAATGTTAGAAAACCACTAAGAGCCAAATCAAATATGTCTAGGGGTCAAATCGTTTGATTGCTCATTTGTGGCCTGTGATTCCCAGGTAAGGCAGCCCCCTCAGGCCCTGCCTGCACTGCTGTTTGGGCTATAGCTGCCTCCACCACCTCCAGTGATGACAGTATCCATTCAAGTGCCCTTCGATGTGTATAGACTTTATCACAGTTAATCCTCACAATAGGAAAGCAAAGCTCAGAGAGAATATCGGCACACGTAGCAGGTAAGTGAAGCTTCAAGGCCAGAATCCGGGGCTGTCTTATTGCAAAGCCTGGTCTGATTCCCCTACACAGTCACTGGGACTGATCTCCAGGTTTCTTCAAAGTGAGACAGGAATAAAGGATGGAGGTGGTCCCAGGCACTCACCTGTGTACTCTGCGGTACCACAGGGTGGGGGGGCAGCCAGTCGCCTGTCTGCTCCTTGTCCTCTGGGGTCCTCTGTTTGGCAGCACAGATGCAGTGTACTGTCACTGTTTCTGGATCAGTCTTTCTAACTAGACTTTGAGCTCCTTGAGTATGGGCCCGTATACATTCTCTGTATCTGAACCTCCAGGGAGCTCTTCCAGAGTAGATGTTTTCTAAAAGATGGTTGAATGCAACTGAATTCAGTATCACGGGCCCAGATCTGCTCAGGCAACTTAACATTCTCCTTAGAGGCTCTGGATGTCTCTCTTATTTGGAGACTGCTGGAGTCCTACCTCTTCCAGGATGCCCAAAGCCCTGTTTCTCTTCCTCTAGAATCATAACAGTTGTGGTCACCATCTCTTTGGCAATTAGCATTCAGTATTTAGAAGGTTCTCAAAATATGTTATTAAGTCAATAGCTATTTAGCTCCTAAGGTTCTATTTTGAATTTACATCTTGGTTTCTTAACCACAATACGAGGCAATTTGAGGGCAGGGTCCATGTTTTTCTCATTTTGCATCCCTCACAGCAAGGCCCTTGATACAGTTGTGCTCTGATAAGAGGAACAATTGAAACCTGAAATCCAGTCCATGATCCCCTCACCAAGTCCCTGTGTCAGCTTGGAGGAAAGGGTGCCTTTTTGTTAAACAGAGGTACCTTTTCATCATTCTTTCTAGTTCCTCATAATTTGCACAAAAGCACCGAATATATTAGTGGAGAACCTCCCAGCACAGTATCTGTGACATGGAAGATGCTCAGTATGTCTATCAGCTGAATTCATTCAACTCTGTAGGCATCTACTGAGTGCCTCCTATGTCCAAGGTTTCCCCATGGTTGAACTGTCCAGGAAAGTGAGTGAAAGAGGTAACTTTACAGGACCCCAGCAGCATATCCACTAAGATTAGTCCATCCAGTAAGCTGGCTTCCCTTAATGTCCTCACGGTTTTATTATAGATTCATGCTAGACATGCTCTGGAAATTCGCTTCTCTGGGCCTGGGACCAAAACCTGCAGGGCCTGCAGGACATATAACTGAAGTTGAAGCAGATAAGCAGGAGGGAGAAGCACAAGGCAAAATGATACCCAGACACAGATGCAAAAAACGAGCGAGGACTAAAGTCCCAGGGCCTTGGCTGTGGCTCGAGCCTGGCTCCTGAGGGCCAAGGTTCTGTCCCCATTCTGGTCTGTTTTTAAATAATATCATTCCCTGGAGAGAGCCAGGAGTGGGTGGGACACAAAGAGAGGTAGATAGAAAGAAGCTGTATTTGGTGTCCAATGGAAAAGGGTGGAGGGGCTCAGGGAATGGGCAGGGAAAAAGAGAGAGAGGTGCATGGTTCTCTCGTTGGCAGCAGAGACACAGTGTACTGTCATTGTTTCCGGATGAGGCTTTCTAACTAGACTTCGAGCTCCTCAAGTATGGGCCCGTATACCTTCTCTGTATCTGAATCTCCGGGGAGCTCTTCCAGAGTAGATGTGTTGGAGTACCACGGCCTCCCAGGCAAGGCAGGGTGATGTGAGCACTCATTGGCCCTGAGAGTTCCTTGTACTATACTTGGTCAGCACCAACACCTCCCCAGCTCAGGTGCCAAAAATGCCCTCACCCACCAGCCAGTGGATGTTCTGCATTTTTGCCTCACCCATTTTGTTTCAGAAGCAACAATGATCTTAGATACCAGAACCCCTCAAAGTCCTCCATAGATATCTCTATAGCAGGAGCTCTGGGGATTTAGCCAGAGGCTAATACATTTCTACAAATTTGCATGTTTTATATATAAAAATTAACATCACTAGGCATGGTGGCTCATGCCTGTAATCCCAGGACTTTGGGAGGCCTCAATGGACAGATCATTTGAGCCCAGAAGTTCAAGGCCAGCCAGGGCAACATGGTAAAACCCCATCTCTGCAAAAAAACAAAACAAAACAAAAAAACACACACAAAAAATCACCCAGGCACAGTGGCCCACGCCTGTAGTCCCAACTATGGGGGAGGCTGAGGTGGGAGGATCACCTGAGCCCAGGAGATTGAGGTTGCAATAATCCATGACTGCACTCCAGCCTGGATAACCAAGTGATACTCTGTCTCAAAAAAAAAAAAAAAAAAAAAAAATTAGGGCAACTTTTGCATTCTATAATGTATATTGTTTGGTATATAGAAATGTTTTCTTCTTAAATTTTTGAGTAAAATGGATGCTCCTGGAAGAAGTGGCAGGTTTATTTTGTCACTCTACATTTATGTCCCACATCCCCACCCCCCACTGCTGTGTACACCCGGGGTACACGTACCCAAGTGTGAAGATATTGTCCATCATAGGCTTTTACTCTTGGTGCAGAATGTCCTCACTCCACAGCCTAGTCTCTCCACTACCTAACTGTCCACAGCCTACCCCTAAATTCAAGGCCTAGCTCCACTGTCACTTCCCCCATGAAGTCATCCCAGAATCTCCTCAGGCTAAAAATCATCATTGCCTCTAGAAGAACACCCTCAGTTCTTTTCGTGTACTTTATTTATCCCTGGACAAGTACCGCCTTGTTAGCCTTTTGTGCCTTTGGCTTATTTTCCGCATCACATGTCAGCTACTTGAGAAGAGGGTCTATGCCTGATTTCTCTCTGTGTCTACCATGGAAACTGGCACCATATATTTAGCAGGGACTCAACACATGCTGAACATATCTTCAGACTAATAATCACAATAATGAAGGGCAATGTCACATGGATGCCTGGTTCATGCAAACCTCTGCTCTGTGGTGTGTTTGTACTTGGCTATAACAGGTCTGTGGCTTAGGAATGGGTGGTAGTATGCTTCCTTCGGTGTCATAATGGCTCATTTTATAGCTGGAAATGACTCTGGTTCAGGCTGGAAGGATTCACCCAACAATGATTAAATAGCAATGAAAATGGGATCATACCTTAATATTGTCTTCTGGCCAAGAGTTCAGCATTGTTGCAAGATGGCCCTTGTCATGAATGGTGATGAACAGTCCACTAAAAGAAACAAAACATGTACACACAGAGAAACCAGGCAGTCAGACTAGGAACTGAGCAAAGTCCATAGTACTAGGTAGTCTCCTGCCCAGAGCCCCAGCAGTTTAGAGGGTCATCCTCAGGCTTTCTTCCAATTGCTTCTCTCCACAGGTCAAGGAGTCCATGGGGCCAAGGGGTGTGCCTGCCTGGAGCCTGTGCTCCCCAGAGTCTGTGCCCTTCTTTCCTTCCTCTAGACCAATACCCAGGATACCAGAATTCCCTGACCGAATGGCCCCAAGGCTGATTCCAGGGACTGGAAGAGGGACAGCCTCTTCTCCAGGTCCCTTCTCCCAAGTACAGACCACACTGCAGTGGCTGGATCCCTAGGGCTGAGTCCATGACTGAAACTTGGACGTGTGAGTTGGGATGTTCAGACACATGTGCATGAGGTTCTTGCAGTGGGGGATGGAGTTGGGGATAGGAAGAGAGGTGAGTGACAGTCTTGAGCTACTCCATCATCACACACACACACACACACACGCGCGCGCGCGTGCTGCGTGTGTGAAGGCAATGGGGGTTGGCCAAGAACAGACAGATACTGGAGGGGAATCAAGCTTTGAAAGCAGGAATTATACCTTTTGGGATTTGCAAGTTTGCAGCTTTTTGCCTGAAGGCAGTCCAATCTGCAGGCAACTTGGGGCAACAGAGACCAAAGTCTTAATAGCTAGAGGTATCAGATAATAGAGCTGGGGCTAGAAGAGAAGCCAGGAAATGAAGAGGGGGTGGATTCTGGAAGGGGACAAGCCACAGAAAGGATAAACTCCCAAATCTACCCAAATTATTGGCTGACCACTAAAGTATATACACACAGGGGGACTGGCAAAAAAATAAGTACAGCTGGAATCTGAAAGAACCAAGCAGAGATTTCAGTTATTGCTGATTAGGAGAGACAGAGTTGGGAATTTGAG
Organism: Macaca mulatta; assembly: GCF_049350105.2. Classification (NCBI taxonomy): domain Eukaryota; kingdom Metazoa; phylum Chordata; class Mammalia; order Primates; family Cercopithecidae; genus Macaca; species Macaca mulatta. The sequence continues at coordinate 87,109,360 of NC_133419.1, forward strand.
TCCAGCCAAATCAACTCCCTCCTAGAACAAACATTACTCAACTGAGAAATAAAACAGAATCCAGAGTCCATAGAATCTAGGGTACATTGAAGTCCATTATAATATTCTGCTTACTTTATATATGTTAGAAATTTTCCATAATAAAAAAATTAAAACAAAATAAAACAACTACAAAAACACCACTGAACCCCAAACTGTTCTTGGCCTCCATATTTCTTGCCAGGACTGTTCTTTCACTCTCCTCCCTTCCATTGCCAAACTTCCTAAAAGTATTGCCTACACTAACTGCTTCCATTTGTTCATCCCCCATTCATTCCTCAACCCACTGCAGCGTATCTTGTCTCAACATCATGCTGCCAAAACTGCTCTTGCAAAGGCTACCAATGACCTTCATATTCCTAAATGCAATGGACACTCATCAGTCCCCATTTCCTTTGTCTTCTTGGTAGCATCCAACACTTTTCATCACTCCCCTACCCAACTTTTGTCTTTTGTGACTCCATTTTCTTTGAGTTTTCCTCCTACTTCTCTGCTGCTCCTTCTCAGTCTCTTATGTTGGGTAAGTCATCCAGCCATTATGCATTAAAGTTCCTCAAAAATCTGTACTATCCCACTTTTTTTCTTACTCTTATTCTTTCTATTTGTGATCTTATCAATACCCAAGGCTTTTGGCCAATGACTTTCAAATATCTATAGATCAGCGTTTCTCACCTTTGGCACTATTGACATTTTGGGTTGGATAATTCTTTGCTGTGAAGGGTGTGGTTGTCCTGTACATTGCAGCATGTTGGCAACATCCTTGGCCTCTACTTTCCAGATACCAGTAGCACCTCTCACTACATTGTGACAACCAAGAATATCTCCAGACATTGGCAAATGTCCCCTGGAGGAAAAAAAATTATCCCTGATTTTAGAGCCACTGCACTAGACCTTTTATTTAACTGCCTACCTGACATTTCCCTGTGCATACCTCAAAGGTACTTCAAACTTAGCATGTAGCAAAACAAATTTATCATCTAATCTTCCATCATTATGACTCAAATACAAGACAAAACAAAGACTCAAGACAAAACTGATTCTCTTTCCTACTCCCTTTCTCAGTGAATATTTCCCCTTACATATCTAATTTAACAATTCCAACCCCTTGAAATCATCCTTGATGGTCTCCTCCCTTCGTTTATACAACCCATTGCCAAGTTCTTCATTTGTACTTTCTCAATAACTCCTGGTTCAAACACTTCTTTCATCAGTAACACTACCTCCTTTATCCAGGCTTCCAATATCTGTTGCCTGACGTGCTGCAATAACTTTGTAACATCCACTCTTGCCTCTCTCCTATTTTCTATATGCTAGTGAGAGTGATATTCTTGAAATCAATGACTCATTGTTTTACTTCTTGTGCTAAAAATAGAATAAAGACCAAAGTCCTCAACATGCCTACAGACTCTTGTCTGGCTCTTGCCAACTTCCTTACTTCATCTTGTTCCACTCCTCTTCTCACTCCACATTCTTCAGCCACACTGGTCTTTTTCCATTCCTTTATGTGCCATGTTCTTCCTACCCCAGTGCTACTTTGAAATCACCTTTGCAAAGATTATGACAGTGAGAGAAATCTAGCATGGCTGTCTTCATTTTGCTTCTAGTCTTGCAGGTTGGCTGTCCTCACTGATTATTGGGCGTGGGGCCAGGCTAACCATGGGAGGAATTTAGTTTTTAATTTAACTTTGAAGCAAGTGTGATAATAGTGTCTCCCTGAAATTGATCCCTTCTGTGTTCAGTTTTGTGGGCTGAAACAGCCTTTGTAAGACTAAGGAAAGGCCACAAGATTAGGATTATGGAAAGGGCCTGACCTCTGCTAAAACATAGGCATAGTTTCTATAATCCCTTACTGCTCAGCAGCCATGTGGCTTGAGATCACAAGATTTTTGACTTCCCTAGTTGTTTCTATAGATAACATCACTATTGCAGGACCTAAGATTGGTCTTTTGAGATGTTTTTCAGATTTTTGCATTCTGGCAACCAACTGACCCCACCAAGACCCATGACTCATGACTCAAATGGTCCTGTGGCCCCTACCCAGAGGTGGGCTCGGTGCACAAGAACCATTTTCCACACTCTTATCATTCCATCCCCAATCAATCAGCAGTGCCCATTCGCTAGCCTCCTGCCCACCGAATTATCCATAAAATCCCTAGCTTCTGAGTTCTCAGGAGGCTGAGTCACTCCCTCCTCTCAGCTGCCTTGTGTTAATTAAACCCTTCCTTTACTGCAATACCATGGTCTTCGTGAATTGCTTTTGTCTGTACAGTTGGCAAGAAGAACCCACTGGGCAATTACAAGTTCACATACCATTCCTTCTGCCTAATACACATGCTTCTCCTCACTCTTTAGTTAATTCATACTCATGCTCTTGATAACTTCCAATTCAAAGTAGAGGCTCTCTGCTATATGCTCTTAAAGTACTCCATCCCTACATAAACAAACTTATCACATGTATTTGTGTGGCTATTTGATTAATAATCCCCATCCCATTCATTAGACTGAACTGCAGAGGGCAAAGTGTGCATCTATTTTGGTTGTTATTGTTTACCACTGTTATCCCTAAGCTTAGTCCATAATAGATACTCAGTGCACAATTTCTGAAGAAATGGAAAATGAATACATGAATGACGATAATGATAGCTGAGGGATAAGGATGAAAAGTGTTGAATAAAGCTGGAAGAGAGTTGGAACAAAGGCAACTTGTGTGTGTGCTATGTTGTATCATGTTCAAGGGATCATGTGGGTTGTGCTGTTGCCTGTGGCTTAGAGCAGGAAAATGAACACGTGGAGATGGTGGATGAATGAGGAAAGAGGAAAACACCAGAATTTAAGACTTGGGGAGTGCAAGGCTCCATTTATCACACTGAAGTGGGGCAGGGTAGGTATTTGAATTAACTTACTCATAAAGTTTGAGAGCAAGGTCCAGGTGAAGGGTACCAGAATATGCCATCCTAAAATGCGCCTGTTTGACCTGTAGATTATTTTGAGCTAAAGACCATCTAGAATAACCAGAGGCAGGAAAAGCTCTAAAAACAGGACACAAGTTTTTCTTTTGTAAAGGAAATTTACTTTTATAAAGGAAATCTCCACTTGCAGAGATGTCTGCTTCTCCCTTACCAGGAAGAGGAAGACTCTTAACAACTCCTATCAATGGAGAAGGCAAACAAACGGGTAAGATCCATGCACTATTTTAGACCTTACCAAAGCTCTGGTGTGATTAATTAAACACAGGATAGGTGTGAATACTTAAATTATCTATGTACATCAAAATAGGCCCTCTTTGTTGAAGATAAGGAGACGGAGGAGGGACACTTAAAATGAACATTTTTACATTTAAATTAGAGCTACTAAAATTTCAAAGGACTCTTTTTTCTTTTTCTACATGTACAATTTCATGCTCTACACTGCAAAAATAACACCTTTTGAAATGCATTAAGAGTTTTTAACCACTTCTCAAAGTGCTTTCCCATCTATTGCCTAAACTGCAGGTAGCTACAAAGGATTTTGAAAGGATTGCCCTGGCTGGGGATTTTGAGATGTCCAAATCTTTATTTTATTTATAAAATAAAGTCCAAAGACTTTATTTTGTAAATAAGGACATTAAAGTCCAGATAGGTGAAGTGACTTGTCCAAGGTCACACAGCTCATAAGCAGCTGGGTCTGCCTGAAGCAGGATCCTGAGCCCGATGCACTTTCCACTAATGCAGAATATTGGTTTTCTCAAGGATGTAGTTCTTGACAGAGACCTAGAGGAGGGAAGTGTGCCAAACAGAAGCACTTTGGGGTCCCTAATAGTTTTCTTTGATGTATATTGAGGAAGTAAAATGTGCAGGGCTACGGATTATTATGATAAGCAGATGTATTGCAGGTCCCAGCCAGAACCCTGCCCATCCTTCCATTTCCTGGCAGTACTGCATCTAAAGCAGCTCAAAGAAGATACAGTACCCCCCGGGAAGAACACCTCTTCAATGACCTCAGCAATGTATTTACAGATTTAGCCTATTTTCACTCAGAGGCTACCATTTTCTCCAGCAGTAACTAGTGATGGGGTTGGTTCTTATCTGTTTCCATGATGATATAGTGGTTTTGGGTCCCCATCCAAATCTCATCTTGAATTGTAATCTCCATGTGTCAAGGGAGGAACCTGTAATCCCCACGTGTGGAGAGAAGGAGGTGAATGAATTATGGGGGCAGTTTCCTACATGCTGTTCTTGTGATAGTGAGTGAGTTCTCATGAGATCTGATAGTTTAATAAGCATCTGGTATTTCCCCTGCTTGCACTTCTCTCTCCTGCCGCCTTGTGAAGAAGGTGCCTGCTTCCCCTTTGCCTTCTGCCATGATTATAAGTTTCCTGAGGCCTCCCCAGCCATGCAGAACTGCAAGTCAATTAAATCTCTTTTCTTTATAAATTACCCAGCCTCTGCTATTTCTTTATAGCAGCATGAGAACAGACTGATACACATGAGATTCTGATCACCTGAGGAATGCACTCAGCCCTCTGCATTCCTTCTTAGTGGCTTCAGGAAGAACATTTAGGTGCCTCGGGGGTGCTCCTACCTAGGCCTGCTTAGTTTCACCCTAAGATCTCAGACCCTGAGAAAGGAGTCCCTGAGGCTGGAATGGGGATTTTCAAATGATTTCCCATCATACAAAGCACTGAAAAGTGATGAGGCTTCAAACAATTCAAGTGATGGTTCACAGAAATGTTAGAATGTAGCATAGACTAGGAGTTTAATGTATATGCTTTGCAAATGCAGGCTCGAAGCCCAGCTCTGTGCCTTCCTAGCTACACGGCTATGAATAAGTTACTTCCCTTCCTCAAGCTTCAGTTCCTCATGTGTAAAATGGAAGTGACACCACCTGCACCATACACTTGTTACAATGATTAAATAAGACAATGTAACTTTAAAGAATATGTTACAGTGCTGCTGGCCCATAGTAAATACTTAACAAATGGTAGCTCTTAATGTTGTTGATCTTAGCACAGAGGTTAGAAGTGTGGGCTCGGGAGTCAGGTCGCCTGGGCTCAAATGCTGGCAAAATGTCCAGAGAGATATTTGGCTTATAGTAAGTGTTTGGTAAATGTTTGTAAATAATTATAAATTAGCGTTTTAGCTAGAATCATCCATTTCAATATGCATGTTTGTCAGGAGTCATGATGAATAGTTATACGTGTTACTGAAATAAGAAGACAGTTGTAAATAAAGTATAGCAGGTAGAAAATCTTTCATTATGTGGGTGACTGAGTAAGAACAAAATAGAAGGATCTTTGGTGATACACAATTGGGACTAATTTTCCATGTTACCCGAAAAAGCTAATATTCAATGAGAAAGAGATCAAGGGAAAACATGTCACAGAAAGGCAATATTTATGTTTATTTAATGAGCTTTCTTGAGTATCTCTGTTCCAGGGACACTGGCAGGCCCTTTATGTACATTGTCATAATGCTCATGCAACACTATCCAGAGGACATCACCATCATTTTACAGATGAGATTAAGAGGTGGATCTGTGAAGGTGGAGGTGAGATTAGAACACAGGTCTCTTGGATCCCTGAAACATGGCCCCTATAGGTGTGTGACTTGGGACTAGTCACTTTACCTGTCTGTGCCTTAGTTTTCTCATCAGTAAAATGGGGACAATGGTTTCTCCATTACAGGAATGACTGTGAGAATCAAACAAGGCAAGTTTGCAAAATCCCTGCACGCTGTAAAACCCTGTAGACACGTGAATCTTAATATTTGTCTAACCTTGTCCAGTATGGTAAGTCTGAAGGGGGTGTTAGAGTGAGGCTCCCTAAGATCCCGCTGCTACGGTTTCCTGGCAGCTATTTACGGATGATTGGGTTAGTGATTTAGGTGCCAAGGAGCTCTCTGTATTCCACAGCTGGGTCTGTGTCAGTCTTCTCTCCTTGAGAATGAGTCAAAACCCCTGGGAATGAATGATGTCCTGTGAGGCGCTGCCTTTGACAGCTAATGTGACATGTTTAAAGTGGCATTATCCTGCTCTGAGGCACAATGGGAGGCAGGAAGGTGGGAAGACACAGGAAGCCACGGGCCTGGATCAGCAGAGGTGCAGACACATTTCCAGCTTTTGAGCAAATTATAGGCTGCCCAGGGATCCCAAAGCACTAAACATCCTGCAGTGAGTTACTGCAACCTGAACACTCATCAAGGCTAATGACTCCTCTGAGTCATTAGAACACAACTTCTTTTGCTACCCCTGGAGCTGAGAACATGGCCATCTGGAATAGAAGCAGTCATGGAAATCTTGCTTTTAATAGCCATTAACTGGAACAGGACAAAAACAAAAATAATTTTAGCTACTGATTACTTCTCCCAAGTTTTTCCTGTTTACTTCAGGGAATCAATTTTGGAACCTGAGGGATGGAAAAATATATAGTGAATATGGCATGCTGCCTACCTATGGAATCCAAGGTTTAAACAAATGGATGTCTTGTTTTACATCAGATATAGTTTTTTCCTGAAAAGTTGTAAGTAAATAAACTCTCTCTCTCTCTCTCTCTCTCTCTGTATATATATGTTTTGAGAGACAGTGTCTCACTCTGTCACCCAGGTTGGAGTGCAGTGGCATGATCTCTGCTCACTGCAACCTCTGCCTCCTGGATTCAAGTGATTCTCCTGCCTCAGCTTCCCAAGTAGCTGGGACTACAAGCATGCGCCACTATGCCCAGCTAATTTTTGTATTTTTAGTAGAGATGGGATTTCACTGTATGTTGGCCAGGCTGGTCTTGAACTCCTGACCTCAAGTGATCCACCCACCTCAGCCTCCCAAAGTGCTGGGATTACAGGCGTGAGCCACCGCACCTGGCCTAATATCTATATCTAAAATTATATTGTATGTGTACTCAGGAGGTTGCTGTTTAAAGGGAAGCTACAGGGAATTGCTCAGGAACATATATCACTGTCCCCTGATTCATGGCTTTCACATTTGGACTTTCCTATTTTCATTTCCAAGAAAGACCACAGGTTCTCTCTTAGCCGGTGCTTGGTCATCAGGGCCCACTGACAAAAGGAGTGTTCAGAGAAGGGGCATAGCTTCTGCTGCATGGAGCTTTGGGTTAAGTATGCAGAGAGGGAAGGGAATGGTCATTCAACAAAAATTGCACTGAGTACCTGATCTACTCCTTCAAATACTTAATTCATTTGGTCTGAAAGACATATATGTTATGGGCTGTTCATCCTGGAACAGGGTTGGAACTTCTTTCTGTCCATTTGTGGAAGCAATTCATTCTGTTATCTAAATATATTCTGTTCTCTCTTGCAGGCACAAGGCAGGCTGCCCTTCCATGATTTGTTGAAATAAAGCACAGCCTGGTGACCTGAGTTGGCCAATAAAATGCAACCTGACCCCTCTGGGTGCGAGTGTTTCAGAGTCAGTGTGATTTACCATCTTCTCTTTTTCTTTTTGCCACATAACCTGTAGAGTTCCAGATAAGAGTACTTCATTAGCCTGCATCCAGTGTGAGGGTGACACAGAGCACAGCTCCTAGATGTGGGGGTCAGACATGCATGGGGCAGAGCACAGAATAAACTGTGCTTTAGGCATTGAGATTTTAGGGTTGTTTGTTTCTCAGCATGATATGGCCAGGAAACGATTTGTTTGTTCAATAACAATGTCCAGAGATGCTCACTTCCACTTTAATCAGAGCTCCAACCTGTCGACAGGTTGAAAGTGGAAGTGAGAGAACCCCCGTTTTGAGGGACTTTGCACTGCTTTTCATCTCAGCAGCCACTGTTCTTTCAACAGACCTCTGGCAATGAGAGCAAAGGACAAGTACTTCTTGTGGGAAATGATGCTATGACACTGGAAGATAGTAATTGCTATTTAGGAAATTATATCTCTGATGCATATGTCCTCCCACTAGACTCATGTTCCATGAGGGCAGGACGACATTTGTTCCCAGGGCCTAGCGTAGCACCAGGCACATGGCAGGTACTCTATAAACGACGTATGTGTTAGGTATGGTGAGTTGTTCAGAATATGGGTGCTGGAAGGAGGCAGAGCTGGGTCTTTATTTTGACAGTTGTAAATAGACATATAATAATGTTTACTTCGAAGTATTTCTGTGATGATTAAATAAAAGAATATATATCAGGAACCTGGCCTAGGGCTTAGCATGTGGTAAATGCTCCAAAAGTGGTAGCTATATTGGTTACTTATGGTAGAGAGTGGGAAAATACCCAAACCTTTTCTGAGTGAGAAAAATTTCCAGCCATTTGAGTTATATCCCTCAAGAAAATATGTTGAAATCTGAAGTTGTGAAGGCTGTCCCATCCCCAAATATGCCATCTCGTGAATCGATTATTTAGAGTTGAAAACACTTGGAGAAATTGTAGTTTCAGAAAGGGAGAGCTGACCTGTCTTTTCCTGCATGCAGCCTATGACAAAGATTCCTCTGGGAGGGGTAACCTCTCCATACAAGGGGAGAAAATGCCCTTATCATGAGAGACTGGGAAATGGAGGCTGCGATCAACTTAAATAAACGTACTTAACAAAGTAACGCTTATCATCGTCCACCTGTTTTACATTCCCCATGTATCTCCCAATGACTCCCCTAGGACATTGGCTCCCCCAGCCAGATTTTCTTTGTACTATCATTTCTTCTCAAATTTATCATTCTTCGTCCAAAATGCACAAAAGCATCTTGCTTTGGCCACTTCTACAGACTTCACTCTCTTAAGAAGTCCCTGTATAGGTAAAATTAACACGATTTGTATATTTTTCTCTTGCTTATCTGCCTGGTGTCAATTTGACTTCTAGAACCAGCTGAAGAGCCCACTGAAAGCTATAGGAGGGTGGTAGAGGTGATCTCCAGCTCCGCACAGATTCTAATGTCGGGTGCCTGTGACCCTATTTGGAAAAGGGTCTTTGCAGATGTGGTCAAGTTAAGATGAAGTTATTAGTGTGGGCCCTAATCTAAAAGCACTGGTATCCTTATAATAAGAGGAGAAGACAGGGACATGCAGGGAGAAATACCCATGGGATGATAGAAGCAGAGATTGGAGTGATGCATCCAGAGGTCAGGAATGCCAAGGATTGCCAGCAAATAACAGAAGCTAGAAGGGGCAGCAAGGAGTGTACCCAATGGGCGTCAGAGGGAGCACGACCTGCTGACATCTGATTTTGGATTTCTTGCCGCTAGAACTATGAGAAAATAAATGTCTATTGCTTTAAGCCATCCAATTTGTAGTATTTTGTTACATACAGTAGCCCTAGCAAGCAAATATGCCAACCATCCAATTTTTGTGTAGTAGCCATGAGTAGCGGCGATATCACAATTCCTTCCCTGTACATTTCTTAAAGCTCAAAGTCTACTGGAATTTCATCAGGGCAAGTATAGGTGAAGTTTCCTCCATCCAACAAAGGCATGCAAATTACTTCACTATCTCCAGCTTCCATCAGGAGCCAGAAAATTCCTCTTGAATGTTTGAATTCAGTTACACGAGAGAGAAAGAAAAACAAAGATAATGTTCACTTAGGAGAATGTTATTTCTTGAGAAAAAGAATCTTAACCCTTATCTCGGCCTGTAGAAGAGTGATTCTTGGAAATTTCCTAAAATAGAACTGAAAAAAAGAACCCTCAACAACACCCACTCAAGTAGACAATGTTCATTTAGGCTTCTTGGCACCAAGTCCAACAATAAAGGGCTTAATTAAAACAGAGTCAGCGATGTTAGGCAAACCACTGCAGTTGGGCTCAGGAGGAGGGATATGCACTGTCGACTCTAACAAAGGCTCGCTGTTGCCAACAAAACCCTCATTCCACACATTTTTTGGCAGGAAGGGAACCTGTCCTCTGAGAACCTGCAAGAGGCTATTTTTAGAGTTCAGTTGCAGTCTTCCACAGTCAACAGTACAGCAAGAAAACATAGGTAGGTCTAAGAAGCCCAGGAAGCAGATCTAAGAAATCCTCGAAGGCTCTGTAGGACTGGAGGGCAGAACTGGAGAGACTCAAGTGAGGTAACTGTCCACGCCTTGGAAGAGCTTTAAAATCCCACTTTCCACTGCTTTCTGTGGAATGTCCTCAGGGAAGTGTGACTGAAGTGCGGGATGGGGTGGCCACAGCCAACTCAACATGTTAATGGTAGGTCATTCGTAATCCTTCTTTGGTGTTATTTTTATCCTGAAGAATATTTTGATTATTTGAACACACTGAACAACCATAGCTAACATCCCGTACCTTGGAAAGCCCATCCTGTTTGCCTCTGAGGTGGGAGGTTACAGAGGGAGTGGCTATGTCCCCCTCCCAGCCCCATGGAGTCCCCCTTTCCTTCTGATCCTCCCAGATAACCAGTGGATGTGGAGTGCTCCTGATTTTAGAGCCCAGGTGTAAAGGTGACTCCATCAGTGGGACCTCTGTCCATCTGTCCATGTGACTCCATCAGTGGGACCTCCCTGGAATGGGTGGGAGTTCCTCAATTTCCCACACTTGAGATTAACAAGTGCCTAGGCCCTGTACTGACTTCATGCATTCTGCTTTGCGCCAGGCACTGTGCTGAGCACATGGAAAACAAGTATGAGGGAGACTTTATCTCTGATCCAGAGGGGTTTTCTGATCCAGTCAGATCAGAAACAAACAACAAACAAAAAACCCCCAAAAACCTTACAATGGGGTATGACAGAAATATTATTTGAAGACCGAGGAGAATTAGAGAACAAGCAGGCCCAGAATGGCTAATTCACAGAGTGAGAGAGCTGCAGAGCTGGGCCTAGAGTCCCTTCTAGGGCCCCTTGGCCCTCCCCTTTCTCTGCTTCCCTCTTGTTCCTGCAGGATGATTTTCCTCCAGTGGACTCCAAGCTCAGAAGGGCAGGAACTCTATCCTCCACTTCCGTTGATTGCATGGGTCCCCTAATGCAGCCCTGCAAACATAGTGTCTACTTCAGAAAGGGATTTCTGCATAGATGGTCAATTCCTTTCTCTGAATGTGGGAGTGGAGCATTTAGGACAAGCACAATCTAAGTTTTTCTACGACTGTATCTAACTACGTGAGTTTGGAAAAGTTACCAGACCTCTCTGAGCCTGTTCCTCAGTCGGTAAGATGAAGAAGGTAGATCATATAACTTCCAAAACTTTAGAGTTCCATGACTATAATCTAGCAAGGCACACAGTTATCTGTGACTTGGAGCTAGACAGACCTGGGTTCAAAGGCCAGACCCAACCCTTATTTGTTGTGCAACCTTGGCAAATTATTTAACTCCACCGAATCTCCATTGTTCATTATTAAATGGAGCTGTAATCATTAAATCTATTTCACTAAGCTGGTATGAGCATTAAATAAAATAATACATGTACAAAGTCAGTCATAAAAGAGCCTCTCTATAAATTTTAAGGTGGAATTTAAGAAATGTTTGTCAAAGGTATGAATGTCACTGCCTCTCCAAGAGACACAGAATTTCATGCAATGGTTCATGGACAGGGCAGCCACATACTTTGGTTCCCCTGTGTCTTGACACAATTATTAACACAATTATTATTTATTTTCCTTTTCACTCTCAAAAACTCATTGATCTGTAGAGCCAGTCTACTAATTTCAAAACTACATTTGCTAGGTGCCTACTATAGAAAGTCAAACTCATTCTCTTAGTGGCATTATTTTGAGTTCTTTCCCTGTGTAGTCATTAATTAAAATCCTGGTAACAACACAAAGCTTCTGTGAAGTGGCTTACAGTTGACCATCCATATCCACAGGTTCTACATCTTGGATTCAACCTACCATGGATTGAAAATATCAGGAAAAAAGTCCGGGCATTGTGGCTCACACCTGCAATCCCAGCACTTTGGGAGGCCGAGGTGGGTAGATCACCTGAGGTCGGGAGTTTGAGACAAGCCTGACCAACATGGCAAAACCCCACCTCTACTAAAAATACAAAAATTAGCTGGGTGTGGTGGCGGGTGCCTGTAGTCCCAGCTACTTGGGAGGCTGAGGCAGGAGAATTGCTTGAACCCAGGAGGCGGAGGTTGCAGTGAGCCGAGACCACGTCATTGCATTCCAGCGTGGGTGACAGAACAAGACTCTGTCTCAAACAAACAAACAAACAAACAAACAAACGAAAACAGATTAAGAAAAAAAGTCCAAATATAAAAAACACAATGATAAAAAATAACACAAATTAAAAATGTAGTGTAAAGACTATTTTTTTCTTTTTTTTTTTTAACATTATATGTTAAAGGCTATATGTGCAGAATGTATTGTTACATAGGTATACATGTGCCATGGTGGTTTGCTGCACCTATCAACCTGTCATCTAGGTTTTAAGCCCCGCATGCATTAGGTATTTGTCCTAATGCTCTCCTTTCCCTTACCCACCCCTCACCCCCTGACAGGCCCCGGTGTGTGTTATTCCCCTCCCTATGTCCATGTGTTCTCATTGTTCAACTCTCACATAAGAGCAAGAACATGTAGAGTTTGGTTTTCTGTTTCTGTGTTTGCTGAGAATGATGGGTTCCAGCTTCATCCATGTCCCTGCAAAGGATACAAGCTCATTCTTTTTTATGGCTGCATAGTATTCCATGGTATACATGTACCACATTTTCTTTATCCAGTCTATTATTGATGGCCATTTGGATTGGTTCCAAGTCTTGTACAACTATTTACATAGAATTTACATTTTGTTAGGTATTGTAAGTAAGCTAGAGATTATTTAAAGTATATTGTAGGATATGTATGTTATGGGCGAATACCATACCATTTTATATCAGGGATTTGAGCATCTGTGGATTTTGGTATCCAGTGGGGAAGGAGGTCCAGGAGGTTGACTATATATTACCCACAGTCTTTTGCTCTTCATGACTTTTTGGTAGTCTACAATTCACTCTTTGCCAGACTCTCTGGAGAAAGACTTAAAGGTGTTAAACCAGCAAACCTCAGGCCTGGTCTTGGCTCCTTGAAGGCCTGATCTTTGGACTGAGGCAAGTCATGTCATTATTGCCTTAGTTACCATATGTAAAAAGTAAGAAAGAAAAAAAAAAGAAGCCAACACTTATTTAGCTCCTATTGGGAACATTTTATAAATGCGACACCATTTACTTACTGCCACAAGTCCAGGAAGTATAGGTTGTTGTTCCCATTTACACCTGAGATTAGCGAAGCTCAATAAGATGAGGTAATATCACTGAGATAAGTTGCCAAAGTAGTAAGGGAAAGCAGGTAAGAAACCATTGTGCCTTCCCGCCTTTCTTGTTGGAGTTTCAGGTGATGATTGTAAAACACTAAGCCCTGTAGAAGACAGGCTTCTATTAACACAAAAAAACTGAAATAGGTTTATAATTGTTTGTACTCTTTTTTTCTTCCTGGAATTTGCAAATCTCAGATATTGCTCTAGCCTCTTTGTTGATTATGAGATTTTTTTTTGGCAGAAAATAATTGTTCGAGTTGAGTTCCAAGGGTTAAAAGAGTTTCTCCTTCTATTCTCCTTGAATAAGAAGAATCCTGATAAGGTGTGCAAATGGTTGAAGAAGTATAAGTGCAATTTTCACTAAAAATCCTGAGTACCTGGAAAAGCTGATGAAGAAGGCCTTGAACCTCCATCACATCATTAGCTGACTGAACATTTTATAATCAGGAGGGAAAAAAAGCCAAATAGAAGGAAATTTCAGCTGAAATTGACACCTCTGTCCAAATAGAAAATCACTTCAGAATCTGAAAATCCTAATTCCGCAAGTCACGGATGCTTCCAATTAGAACAGAGATGGTTAATGTAGTTTCAGCTGTTACTTAAAATATTAAAATGTGCCAAGAAACTCAGAGAGTTGGTACAAAGAAGTTTCTTTTTCTACTAAAATATTTACTCCTTCAGAAATAATAATCAGAGGCTTTAGGCCCCTTTCCCTAAAAAGTCACACTTAACACTCTTCACTTTCTTTTATGGCTGTGAACATGGCACAGACCCACATATGCCTCCACTTTATAAAACAAACACCTTCCTGACGTCTAGAAGGCCTCTAGTGGATCTGGGTCTCTGGGCAGTAAGTTTTTTGGAATGTGTCTCTGTTCTAATACAAACATTTGATATCCAAAGCAAATAATCATCAAACCGCGATTCTGAAATTACTGTCCCCCTGACTCAGAGGCACAGCCAATGAGTCACTTATTTACATGTAAGTACAAGATAGGGACAGAAAAACATCCTATCTGCTTGTTTTTCCAAAGCAGGTTTGAGAAGTAGTCACACATTTTTTTCCACTGAATCATAAATCTGCAGCCTCAGTTTAAGAAATAGGCTAGGAGCTCAGAACCCTATGAAGATACACCAAGATAACAGTCCCCTATGCCAAGGACAAGCTGAAATTGTAAAAGCTCGAATCCATTTTATACTAGCATTTATGAGGCAATTCTATGGACAGGCATCTGAGTCCTATCCTGAAGTAATTTGTAAGCAGAAGACCCCGCCCACTTTAATTTACCAGATAAACATTTCTGGAGCTATCATCGCATATTAGTCATGAAAGCTGGAATTTAATGAGAGAACAGAATGCAGTTTTCAGAGTGCACAAAAGTTCACTGGGAAAACATATGCTTAAACTTCAGGGACCATGATCCCTGGAAGCAAATGGAAGAGACAGCTAAGTGCCTGGAATTAGATGTCTGAAAGAACTACTCATCAGATGCAATTAAGCACGGGGAAGGGGAGAAGCACGCATTTGACCTAATGTGTTGTTTTGACTAAGTTCAGCCTCCAAACTACAAATGCCTTGAAAGGAAGGAATCTCAGAACATTTAAGATCAGAAATGTTAAAGGCCAAAAAAGTATTTGCTTTGAAATGATTGAGAAAAGATGTGTGTGTTTCTGGTCAGGCATAAGTTCCAGTGAGACCCACTCCAAGTTTCAAAACATTGATGTTAGTGAGAAGCCTAAGAGCAGAGGTTCAGACAGACTTAGACCCAGATTCTAGGTCATTTGGTTAGTAGTGACCTTGACAAATGACTACAGTTGAGCCTGTTTTCTCATCTGTAAAATAGGGGTAATGAAATGTTTCCAATAAAGTAGTGACAATTAAAAGATAATATATGAAAAGCAGTGAGCACAATGCCTGATATATTTGGATTAAAATACCTAATTCTTTGAAGAAAGTTTCTAACAGAAACTTTTGATGTTGACAGAAAACCATCAAACCACAACAGCAAGAGAGGAAGAAAGGAATAGAGGATCCACAAAACAACCAGGAAACCATTAACAAAATAGCAGTAGTGAGTCCTTACTTACCAATAATTACTTTGAATGTAAATGAATTAAATTATTCTCCTATCAAAAGGCATAGAGTGGCTAAATGGTTTAAAAAAAAAAAAAAAAAAAAGACCCAACTATATTTTGCCTACGAGAGATTCAGTTCACCTTTAAGAATGCACAGAGGCTGGGTGTGGTGGTGTGGTGGCTTATGCCTGTAATCCCAGCACTTTGGGAGGCCAAGGTGGGTGGATCAACTGAGGTCAGGAGTTCGAGACCAGCCTGACCAATATGGTGAACCCTGTCTCTATTAAAATACAAAAATTAGCCAGGCGTGATGTCAGGCACATATAATCTCAGTTACTGAAGGAGAATGGAGTAAGAGAATTGCTTGAACACGGGAGGCAGAGGTTGCAGTGAGCCAAGATTGTACCATTGTACTCCAGCCTGGGCAACAAGGGCAAAACTCTGCCTCAAAAAACAAACAAACAAACAAAAAAAAAACAACGGAGATTGAAAGTGGAAGGATGGAAAAAGATATTCCATGCAAACGTAAACCAAAGAAGAACATGGGTTAGTTATATCAGACAAAATAGATGTTAAGTCAAAAACTTAATATGTAAAAAAGAGACAAAGATCATTATATAATGATAAAGGAGTCAATTCATCAAGAAGATATAACTTCTATAAATATATTTGCACCTAATCTTGGAGAACTTAAATACATAAAGTAAATATTAAAATATCTGAAGGGTGAGATAGACTGCAATACAATAATAGCGGAAGACCTCAATATCCAACTTTCAATAATAGACGGATCAGACAGACAGAAAATAAATAAGAAAACATTCGACTTCAACTACACTTTGAACAAAATGGATCTACAGACATATACAGAACATTTCTTTCAACAGCAACAGAATATACATTCTTCTCCAATGCACACATAACATTCTCCTGGATAGATCATATGTTAGGCCACAAAACAAGTCTTAACAAATTTAAGGATGTTGAAATCCTATCTATGGAAAGTATCTTTTCTAATTACTATGATATAAAACTAGAAATCAGTAACAGGAGGAATTTTGGAAAATTCAAATATGTGGAAATTAAACAACGAACTCTGAACAACCCTTGGGTCAAAGAAGAAATTCAAAAGGGAAATTTAAAAATACCTTGAGATAAATGAAACTGGAAACATAGCATAATGTAACTTATGAGATGCAATAAAAGCAATTCTAAGAGGAAGGTTTATAGCAATAAACTCCTACATCAGAAAAGAAGAAAGGGGCCTGGCACGGTGGCTTACACCTGTAACCCCAGCATTTTGAGAGGCCAAGGTGGGTGGATCACCTGAGGTCAGGAGGTCCAGACCAGCCTGGCCAACATGGCAAAACCCCATCTCTACTAAAAAATTAGCTGGGCATGGTTGCAGGCTCCTGTAATCCCGGCTACTCAGGAGGCTGAGGTGGGAGAATCGTTTGAATCCAGGAGGCAGAGGTTGCAGTGAGCTGGGATCGCATCACTGCACTCCAGCCTGGGTGACAGAGCAAGATGGGGTCTCCAAAAAAAAAAAAAAAAAAAAAAGGACTCGTAAAGCAGTAACCTAATCTTATACCTCAAGGAACTAGAAAAAGAAGAACAAACTGAGCCCAAAGTTAGCATAAGGAAGGAAATAACAAAGATGAGAACAGAAGTAAAGACTAGAAAAATAATCGAAAAAATCAACAAAACTGAGAGTTGGGTTTTTTGAAAAGATAAGCAAAATTGACAAACCCTTAGCTATACTATGAAAAAGAAAAAGAAGACTCAAAATCAGAAATGAAAGAGAAGATATTATGACTGATACTACAGAAATACAAAAGATCATAAAAGACT
Source organism: Macaca mulatta (assembly GCF_049350105.2). Classification (NCBI taxonomy): domain Eukaryota; kingdom Metazoa; phylum Chordata; class Mammalia; order Primates; family Cercopithecidae; genus Macaca; species Macaca mulatta. The sequence goes on from NC_133419.1 coordinate 87,126,469, forward strand.
GTTATGAACAATTATATATCAAATAATTGGATAACCTACAAGAAACAGATGAATTCTTGGCAACATATTACCTGCCAGGACTGAATCATGAAGAAATAGAAAATACGAAAAGATCTAAGAGTGAGTAAGGATATGGAATCTGTGATCAAAAGTCACCCATCAAAGAAAAACCCAGGAGCAGATAGCTTCACTGCTGAATTCTATCAAATATTTAAAGAAGAGCTAATAACAGTCTTTCTCAAATTCTTCCAAAAAGAGGAGGAAATACTTCCAAACTCATTTACAAGGCCAGCATTACTTTGATACTAAAGCCAGACAAGGACACTACAAAGAAAAGAAGACTATAGGCTAATATCTTTGATGAACACAGATATAAAAATCTTCAATAAAATACAATCACAATGGATATATGTTTTGGAAAATACATCATTAGACAATTTCATCATTGTGTGCAGTTACCATAAAGTGCACTTACACAAACCTAGATGGTATAGGCTATTACACACCTATGCTATGTGGTATAGCCTATTACACACCTAGGCTACGTGGTATAGCCTATTACACACCTAGGCTACGTGATATAGCCTATTGCTCCTAGGCTGCAAACATGTACAGCATGTTACTGTACTGACTACTATATGTAATTGTAACAAAATAGTAAATATTTGTGTATCTGAACACCCAAACATTTAAAAAGTATGGTAAAAATGTGGCACATATATATAAAATGGTGCACCTGTATAGGGCACCTACAATGATTGAAATTTGCAGAGCTGGAAGTTGCCCTGGGTGAGTCAGTAAGTGAGAGGTGAGTGAATGTGAAGGCCTAGGACATTATTGTATACTACTGTAGACTTTATAACACTGTATACTTAGGCTACACTAAGTTTTTCCAAAACAATTTTCTTTAATAATAAATTAACCTTAGCTTACTGTAACTTTTCTACTTTATACAGTTTTAAGTTAATTTTTTTCTTTTTGACACTTTTAAAATAACACTTAGCTTAGGCTGGGCGAGGTGACTCACCCCTGTAATCCCAGCACTGTGGGAGGCTGAGGCTCACAGATCACCTGAGGTCAGGCGTTCGAGACCAGCCTGGCCAACATGGCGAAACCCCTCCTCTACTAAAAATACAAAAATTAGTGGGACAGGGTGGCGCAAGCCTGTAATCCCAGCTACTCAGGAGACTGAGGCAGGAGAATTGCTTGAACCCGGGAGGTGGAGGTTGCAGTGAGCCGAGATCATGCCATTACACTCCAGCCTGGGCAACAGAGCAAGACTCTATCTCAAAATAATAATAATAATAATAATAATAATAATAATAATAACAGCTTAAAAGACACACTGCACAGCTGTGCAAATATATTTTCTTTCCTTATATCCCTATTCTATAAGCTTTTTTCTATTTAATTTTCTTCTACTTTTTAAATGTTTTTTTTTTTTCCTGTTAAAAATGAAGACACAAACATATACATTAGCCCAGGCCTACACAAGGTCAGGATCATCAATATCGCTATCTTCTTTTTTTTTTTTTTTTTTTTTTTTTTTTTGAGACGGAGTCTCTCTCTGTCCCCTAGGCTGGAGTGCAGTGGCGCGATCTCGGCTCACTGCAAGCTCCGCCTCCCGGGTTCACGCCATTCTCCTGCCTCAGGCTCCCGAGTAGCTGGGACTACAGGCGCCCGCCACCACACCCGGCTAATTTTTTGTATTTTTAGTAGAGACTGGGTTTCACCGTGGTCTCAATCTCCTGACCTTGTGATCCGCCCGCCTCGGTCTCCCAATGTGCTGGGATTACAGGCGTGCGCTACAGCGCCCGGCCAATATCGCTATCTTCTAACTCTATACCTTGTCCCACTGAAAGGCGTTCAGGGGCAATAATATGCACGGAGCTGCCATCTCCTATGATAACAATGGCTTCTTCTGAAATGCCCTCTGAAGCATCTACCTGAGGCTGTTTTACAGCTAACTTTTTTTTTTTTTTAAATAAGTAAAAGGAGTACACTTTAAAATAATGATATAGTTTAGTATAGTAAATAAACCAATAACAGAGTTGTTTATCATTATCAGATATTATGTTTTGTACATAATTGTTTGGGCTGTATTTTATATGATTAGAAACACACTGGATTTATGTCAGCATCACCACAAACACATGAGTAATGCTTCGTGCTGTGGCATCACTAGGTGATAGGAATTTTTCAGCTCCATTATAATCTTATGGGACAACTATTGTATATGTGATCCTTCATTGACCAAAACATTGTTATGTGGTGTATGACTGTACTAGCAAATCAAATTCAGCAGTGCATTAAAAGGATCATTCGCCATGATGAAATGGGATTTATCCCTGAGATGCAAGGATAGTACAACATAGGTAAATCAATTAATGTGATTCACCATATTAACAGAAAGAAGGACAAAACACATATGATCATCTCAATAGATACAGAAAAAGCATTTGAGAAAATTCAACATTTTTTCACCATTAAAACCGTCAACAAATTAGGTATAGAAGGGATGTTCCTCAACACAATAAAAATTATATGCTAGCATCATACTGTACTAAAGACCCATGGCTAACATCATACTCAATGGTGAGAAGTTGAAAGCTTTTCCTCTAAGATCAAGAACAAGACAAGGATGCCCACTCTTACTTCTATTCAACATTGTGCTGGAAGTCCTAGCCAGAACAATTAGGCAAGGGGGGAAAAAAAAAGCATCCAAATAGGAAAGGAAGAAGTGAAATTGTCTCTCTTTGCTGACGATATCATCTTATACATGGAAAACCTTAATGATTCTGTTAAAAAACTGTTTGATAAATTCACTAAAGTTACAGGACACAAAATAAACACAAAATCTGTAGTAGTGTTTCTATACACTAACAATGAACTGTCCAGAAAACAAATTAAGAAAACAATCCCATTTATAATATCATAAAAAATGCTTAAGGAATAAACTTAAACAAGGAGGTGAAAGATCTGTATACTGAAAATTATGAAACATTGATGGAAGATAACACAAATAAATGAATGCCCATCACATTTATTAGCTTGGTGCAAAAGTAATTGTGGCTTTTGCCATTACTTTAATGGCAAAAGGAGTACGCTCTAAAATAATGATATAGCATAGTATAGTAAATAAACTAATAACAGAGTTGTTTATCATTATCAGATATATATTGTACATAATTGTATGTGCTACATTTCATATCACTGGAAATGCATTATAGCAAAAAACACAATTACTTTGGCACCAACCTAATAGTAAATATTCAGTAAATAAAGCTATTTTTACTTTTATTCCATATAAACTATCTTAGATAATTCTTCACATCCCAGGTGTCTCATTAGTAGAGGAATATAATGAATAAGGCTTAAAAAAGGTTGACCTGATCTAAATTATGTTATGTGGGTATGAGCAATATGCTTGCAATATTACTATTTTTTTTTTGGTATTAGAACACCTTAGGTCTATACTGCCAAACCCTAAACTCTTCAATGACAGAAATGTCAAATAAGGATCTCATTCTTAATCTGTGCAAGACACTGTGACAATATTGGTGCCACTCTGAACAATTTATGCTGTAATGCTGAGAAACACAACAAGCGCATTCTTTTTTTTCTCTTGGCTGTGTAAGCTAAAGTACCGGTTTATGAATTATTAAAGTCTTCTATGTAATAGGTACCCTTTTAAGCACTTGGGACGTTTATTTATTTTGATGAAAAAAAAAGAGACAAAAGTTCCTGCCCTCATGTAACTTATATCCACTCCATTTATTTATTTATTCATTCATCTTACCATATGGCAAATGCCATAGTAGGATTATGAAAAGGAAAAGACAAAGATACAAAGAGGAATATGATACACTGTCTGATAAGCTCCTTGTCTGACAAAGCGGAGAGTGATAGAGTAGATCTGTAAATAGCTACTGTATTATAATACAGCAGCTCTACAATGAAGTATTAGCAAATGGCACCATGAACAGACATAGAAGAGCGAGCAAAGTATTCTCCGAGGGAGGGAGGACGATCCGAGACTAAGGAGGTGGCAAGAGATGAGGACATTTGAGGAAGGTTAAACAGGGTTTGTCAGTTGGGGAGAGTGGAGAAAGGGCATCAGGCAAAGCAAACAACTGCTGGGTTCTATCAGTTAATCAATTAATGAAGTATATGATAGAATGTAAAATCAAAAGAAGGTACAATGTATAAACTAAAGTCGCTTATTTGGGAAACAACTCTTATCGATCACCAACTAATTAAGCTCTGCCTTTGTCTTTTTTTTTTTTTTTTTTTTAAAGTAGGCCTTAGTAGAGAACAGCCTTTATCCTCCCTAAGTTTTTCCACAAGAGAATAGTTGAGTGGACTTCCACTTGGGTTTGCTCTCTGATGCTTTGTGTTTTCCCAGGGTAATGTTTAAGAAAATATGGCCCATCTGTTAGCTGTGTGGAGAGTAAGCTTCCTGCAGGATAATAAGTTGTAAGTAGTTTTAAAATGGAGAATCTTGGGCCCTACTCCTGACACAATGAATCAGAATTGGCAAGAGGGCTGGAGTCTGTAATTTTTCATGAGTGGATTCTTAACGGAGGTTTAAAACCACTGGCCTAGGCAGAGATTTACTCTCAAACACTGCCTTCTCAGCTCAATAATCAAAATCATTTACCTATTTATCTTAATTATTTTAGCCAGCATTTTACCTGTATTTGTTTTGCTATTAGTTGAATTCAAGCTTCCTGCATCTTCTTTGTCTAGTAAAATGTAATTTTCTCTGCTCCTTGCTACGTGTTACCTCCACTCCCACCCCCTTACAATCCAAGGAGGTTCACTCAACTTCATCTATTCTTCTAGTTAGTAAAAATGTTACCATGACAACGTCACATCTATGTCCTCCACTTGGCTGCACATGAGAAGCACGGATTGACTTACCCAGGGTCCATCCTGCAGCGGCAGGCCAGGAAAATCTATGGAACCTCATTTGTGATGAGGATTGGACATTGTTATTAATTTTCCAGAACCAAGGATTCTGGAAGTGTAGGACATAATCTCATTTCACTCTAGCTATTGATTTCTCCCCAACTGATAGGCTGGATTTGGGGATAAAGTTACTTTGCAAATAATGGATAAAGTCTATCCTTTATCCTGGTAACAGAAACTTTTTGAAACTACTTTTATCTACCCATCCTAGCATTTAAATCCAATTAAGTTTCAGAAACATTTACTGAGTGCCCACTAAGCCCTACACAAGTCTTCTTGCTGAAGATCCTTAAAGGAATCAAACCCGTTTTTACATTCATTTTTTAAAAAATTTAACAGGCAATGCATTTTAAACAAAGTTACAGAGTTAGAGCTCTGTCTTTAAGTAAGGAGCCATGGATAATAGACGCTCACTCCTTTAGGATTCTATCGGAAGTCATCAGAAAAATAAAACTCAGAATTTCTTCTATCTATCCACTACTCCTTCCATCCATCCTTCCTTCCATCTGACAAGAACTGTGTGGAAGGCCCTGTGCTAGATGCTGGGTATAAAATGATGAGCAAACAAATTTGTCTCCTGACCATTGGAAGTTTATAGCTTAGTAGCAGAAAAAGTGCTGGAGGCAAACAGAAATTCCAACCCTAGGTTCAGCTCTCTCTCTATTTGTACAGGTTGGGGGAGTCAGTGAATTTCCTGAATTCTCTATTTCCTTGTGTGGAAGGGGGCTGCCTTGTCTGTTGCAGAGGGCAGTTGGCAGGATTGCATTTGAGTTCACCCTAACAGTTTGAAGTGCTACATAAATATAATAATTGCAAATTAAGTTTGATTTAAATAGTGGAGAGAATAACTATCACGTGCACAATGGAGAGAAGTAAAACTTTTGAAATAAGAGGGAGGACACCTGAATTCTAGTCCTATCATTTCCACTGACTTGTGCCTGTGCCCTGCCCATGGGGCAAGGAGCCATTTCTCCCCTTGGCCTTGATTTGAGCTGATTGATTTATAGCTTCATGAACCTCTCAGTGTATGCTATTAGGAAAGGCAAACCTGCAGAAATGCAGAGCTCAAGTGTCTCTTAAAAGCTCATCAATTCCATCTGTTTGCATGTCAGGCTTCCTGAAGAGATCTTTCTTTTCAAAGGTCTCTTAGGAGGCAAATATCTCAGCCTGTCTTGGAATCCAGTGCAGGGAGTTGTCTAGGAGTGTTCAGGAGTGGGCTGCAGGGGCACACAGGTAACATCTGTGTTGGCTAGAGGGCTCCACAAGCTGTGCAGGGAGGTTTCAAAATGTGGAGGCCATTAAACATCCTGACACCCACTCAAGGGGGCATCATGGCAGCAGGAGCTCCATGAAGTTTTTGGTGTGTACTTAAAAGGCTCTGCCTATGCAGGTCTGAAGAACCTGCCCAAGGTGCAAGCCCTGGCTTTCTTGCTGAGGCTCTTTAACATGGCACCTTGGTGTGGCATGGAAATTCACAAACCCATTTCACTCCATTTCCCTGCAAGGGACTCTAGCCCTAAGACTGATACACATGGACTCCTTCAGATACCTGTTGCTCATTTCATTCACTTTAGGAATGTGTTTGCTTTCTTGTGGTTATTTGGGGAGAAGGAGCATATTTATGGGGACACACATAATTCAGAAATGCTGAGTTTTAACAATATAGGACTGAGGGATTTCAGTATGGAACAAGGAAAGTCCTTGGAATAGAATAGATTCAGATTTGAATCCTGCCACTTGCTTGTCATATGGCCTTAGGTGATAATAAACACAACTTTATTATCTTTTACTGAGTAATGGCCACTCAGTAAAAGGAGGTGGTAGTAGTTGTTATAATCATTGTTCCATTTCTGGAGCCCAAGCTCAACTTCCCACAACTGTCAGTCCACCACAACACAGTTCGCAATCTGACAATTCTTCCTCTCACTTTCACCTTCACATCCAGCTCACCCCCACATACCACAGACTCCTCTTTCTTGGCCTCTCGGATTTCCACCTCTCATTTCCACACCTAGGAACCCATCAGGCTCTTCCCTCTTCATACTTCAGTTAGTACTCTAGTTCCCAGTGGACTCTCCTCTTTAGTCTTCTTGAGAATTAACCTGCTCAAAACTTGCTTTCAAATTACAGCCTACCCCACTGGAAAGTGCATCATGATCCCTGATCCAATCCAAACTCCTCACTTTGCCCTACATCCGGCCTTACCTTCCCTACCCTGGCTAGTGGAGCCATTACCCAGGAAATGTCCAGGGAAGAAGAGGGGCTTTCTTGTGATGAAGAAAGCTTTTCCCAGAAGTCCTCTGGCAAATCACTCTCACATTTCTTTGGCCAGAATTAGGTTATATATCTACACCTAAAGTAATCACTGACAAGAGACCACAACACTATGATGGCTGGGATTTGAGACCTAAGGTTGATTCTGGAAAGGGCCAAGACTTCTCTCAAAGTGCATGACCATTTGGAGGAAGATGGATAACTGAAAAAATTGGCATTGTTAATAAGGAGGAAGGGGCAACCAGCAGTGTCCCTTACACTCCCAATCCTGAGAGTCTATGATTCTTGGCTTGTTCCAGCCTATAGCCTTGCCCATGCATTTTCTCCTGCTTGGAACTCATCCAGTAAATCTTTGTATGTCAGATACTCTGCTGGGCCATCTTCCCAATGTGAATCAAAATCCTTCTCTCAAGGTTCAGATCAAGAACCAACAATTCAATGGAGGGATTTCCTCCCAAAATGAATTACCTCATTACTTGCAAAGTAAACTTGACAACCCATGCCACACTTCACACATTGGCTTATATTGGCTTAGAATTTTCTCAGTTGAGCTGTAAACTCCTCAAAAACAGAGACCATCAATGAATATCCTTATTTCATTTGGATCATACATGTGCTTGTGGTGGCCAACCACAAAGACGGTGCTTAACCAATGCTTGTTGAATTTAATAAGAAGACAGTCTCTATGCTCTTTCTCTGGTAGGTGCTTGAAGACATCATGCTTAGCACCATGGCAGATATAGCTCCTCCTCTCCTATAGCTTGTATTTCAGGAGACGAGATCACATACACTGTGTGAAGCTACAGAAGTCCATCTTCCACCATCCACATTATTCTTTGTCCTTTTAGTCTTTTCATATGTCCCCATCAGTAATCTTCTGGACTACGGCTGTCCAACCTTTTGGCTTCACTGGATCACATTGAAAACAGAAGAATTGTCTTGGGCCCCAAATAAAATATAGTAACACTAAAGATAGCTGATGAGCTTAAAAAAAAAAAATCTGGACAATGCTGACAACACCTCACTAGAGTACTCTGCCTGAGCCTTGTTTCCATCTCCGGCAAGCTGTATGGTAAACATATCTGATAGCAATAACTTAAGCATACCCTGAATGACTCAGTATGGCAGATGCACCTGAATGTCTGTTCTGAGCTAGGGAATCTGGAAGTGGCCAATCTGGAGATTCATTCCTTGTCTATAAGGAACATCTGAGCCCCTGTCTTGTCTCATGGAACACAGGCCATACAGGGAATAGAGGCCCCAAGTTCTGGGTTGAATGATGGTTGCCAGGTGGAGGTTGTTAGGGAAAGGTGGTTAAGTGAAAATGCTACATAAACTGCATGCTTTTTTGTTGTTGTTGTTGCAAGCGGTTGCAGTTCTACTGTTCAGCCTGCCACCACTGGAACAGTGGTTCTCCTATCCAGCCTACCGCTACTGGACACTCTCTCTTATATGTAAGCCCCATGTCTTGACCCAAGGCTCTGGGTCTCTTCTTCGGCCTCTTGAACCTGATGCCACCCCTAGTGGAGTGGATAGGGGTTTGGTATGATACACCCCAGATAGGACCTTCTTGATCTATTCCTTCACATCCCTCTATAAAACAAAACCAGTCCTTCCTAAATCCAAATCCCTATGGGCTTGGGAAATGCTGGATTAATAGTCTATAAGAAATCAGTTCATAGATAAAGATTTCAATGTTACCACTCCAGAGCACAAAGGAAATTTGCAAGGGAAATTTACAGTAGGTACAATGGATTAACACAAGGACATGAAAATAATAATGCATTTTAAGGGCTGCTCAGCTGAGGTTCTGGCAAGGCAACCTTCACTTTTCAATGACCCTTTACTCTTCCTCTACCCCTGCTTGCAGCTTCTCTTAAGAAGCTGCTATCAAAGTGGCTGGCAAGATGGCCAAACAGGAACAGCTCCAGTCTGCAGCTCCCAGTGAGATCAATGCAGAAGGCGGGCGATTTCTGCATTTCCAACTGAGATACCTGGCTAACCTCATTGGGACTGGTTAGACAGTGGGTGCAGCCCATGGAGACGAGCTGAAGCAGGGTGGGGCGTCACCTCACCCAAAAAGTGCAAGGGGTCAGGGAACTCCCTTCCCTAGCCAAGGGAAGCCATGAGGGAATGTGCCATGAGGAACAATGCACTGTGGCCCAGATACTATGCTTTTCCCCACAGTCTTCACAACCTTCAGACCAGGAGATTCCTTCCGGTGCCTATGCCACTAGGGCCCTGGGTTTCAAGCACAAAACTGGACGACTGTTTAGGCAGACACCGAGCTAGCTGCAGGTGTTTTTTTTTTTCACACCCCAGTGGCGCCTGGAACACCAGCGAGAGAGAACTGTTCACTCGACTGGAAAAGCGGCTGAAGCCAGGGAGCCAAGGGGTCTATCTCAGTGGATCCCATCCCCACAGAGCCCAGCAAGCTAACATCCACGGGCTTGAAATTCTCACTGCCAGCACAGCAGTCTGAAGTCAACCTGGGACACTTGAGCTTGGTGGGGGGCGGGGCATCTGCCATTACTGAGGCTTGAGTAGGTGGTTTTCCCCTCACAGTGTAAACAAAGCTGCTGGGAAGTTCGGACTGGGTGGAGACCACTGCAGCACTGCAAAGCCACTGTAGCCAGACTGCCTCTCTAGATTCCTCTTCTCTGGGCAGGGCATCTCTGAAAGAAAGGCAGCAGCCCCAGTCAGGGGCTTATAGATAAAACTCCCATCTCCCTGGGACAGAGCACCTCAGGGAAGGGGCAGCTGTGGGCACAGCTTCAGCAGACTTAAATGTTCCTGCCTGCTGGGTCTGAAGACAGCAGCAAATCTCCCAGCATAGTGCTCGAGCTCTGCTAAGGAAAAGACTGCCTCCTCAAGTGGGTCCCTGACCCCTCATGCCTCCTGACTGGGAGACACTTCCCAGCAGGGGTCAACAGACACCTCATACAGGAGAGCTCTGGCTGGCATCTGGTGGGTGCCCCTCTGGGATGAAGCTTCCAGAGGAAGGGGCAGGCAGCAATCTTTGCTGGTCTGCAGCCTCCACTGGTGATACCCAGGCAAACAGGGTCTGGAGTGGACCTCCAGCAAACTCCAGCAGACCTGCAGCAGAGGAGCCTGACTGGTAGAAGGAAAACAAATAAACAGAAAGGAATAGCATCAACATAAACAAAAAGGACGTCCACACAGAAACCCCATCTGAAGGTCACCAAAATCAAAGACCAAAGGTAGAAAAATCCACGAAGATGAGGAAAAACCAGCACAAAAACGCTGAAAATTCCAAAAGCCAGAATGCCTCTTCTCCTCCAAAGGATCACAACTCCTTGCCAGCAAGGAAACAAAACTAGACAGAGAATGAGTTTGATTAATTGACAGAAGTAGGCTTCAGAAGGTGAGTAATAACAAACTCCTCTGAGCTAAAGAAGCATGCTCTAACACAATGCAAGGAAGCTAAGAACCTTGAAAAAAGTTAGATGAATTGCTAACTAGAATAACCGTTTAGAGAAGAACATAAATGACCTGATGGAGCTGAAACACACAGCATGAGAACTTCGTGAACAATACACAAGTATCAATAGCAGAATTGATCAAGCGGAAGAAAGGATATCAAAGATTGAAGATCAACTTAATGAAAAAAGATGTGATGACAAGATTAGAGAAAAAATAATGAAAAGGAATGAAGAAAGCCTCCAAGAAACATGGGATATGTGAAAAGACCAAACCTATGTTTGATTGGTGTACCTGAAAGTGATGAGGAGAATGGAACCAAGTTGGACAACACTCTTCAGGATGTTATCTAGGAGAACTTTCCAAACCTAGCAACGTAGGCCAACTTTCAAATTCGGGAAATATACAGAACACTACAAAGATACTCCTCAAGAAGAGCAACCCCAAGACACATAATCATCAGATTCACCAAGGTTGAAATGAAGGAAAAAATGTTAAGGGCAGCCAGAGAGAAAGGTCGGGTTACCCATAAAGGGAAGCCCATCAGACTAACAGTGGATCTTTCTGCAGAAGCCCTACAAGCCAGAAGAGAATGGGAGCCAATATTCAACATTCTTAAAGAAAACATTTTTCAATACAGAATGTCATATCCAGCCAAACTAAGCTTCATAAGTGAAGGAGAAATAAAATCCTTTACAGACAAGCAAATGCTGAGAGTTTTTGTCACCACTAGGCCTGCTTTACAAGAGCTCCTGAAGGAAGCACTAAATATGGAAATTAAAAACAGGTACCAACCACTGCACAAACATACCAAAATGTAAAGTCCATCGACATTATGAACAAACTGCATCAACTAATGGGCAAAATAACAAGCTAGCATCATAATGACAGGATCAGATTCACACATAACCATATTAATCTTAAATGTAAATGGGCTAAATGCCCCAATTAAAAGACACAGACTGACAAATTGGATAAAGAGTCAAGACCCATCAGTGTGCTGTATCCAGGAGACCCATCTCACATGCAAAGATGCACATAGGCTCAAAATAAAGGGATGGAGGAAGATTTACCAAGCAAATTGAAAGCAAAAAAAGCAGGGGTTGCAATCCTAGTCTCTGATAAAACAGACTTTAAACCTAGAAAGATCAAAAAAGACAAAGAAGGGCATTGCATAATGGTAAAGGGGATTGATGCAACGAGAAGAGCTAACTATCCTAAATATATATGCACCCAATACAGGAGCACCCAGATTCATAAAGCAAGTTCTTAGAGACCTACAAAGAGACTTAGACTCCCACACAATAATAGTGGGAGACTTTAACACCCCACTGTCATATTAGACAGATCAACGAGACATAAAATTAATAAGGATATTCAGAACTTGAACTCAGCTCTGGACCAAGTGGAGCTAATAGACATCTACAGAACTCTCCACCCTAAATCAATAGAATATACATTCTTCTCAGCACCACATTGCACTTATTCTAAAATTGACCACATAATTGGAAGTAAAACACTCCTCAGCAAATGCAAGAGAACTGGAATAATAACAGTCTCTCAGACCACAGTGCAGTCAAATTAGAACTCAGGATTAAGAAGCTCACTCAAAACTGCACAACTACATGTAAACTGAACAATTTACCCAGAATGACTACTGGGTAAATAACAAAATAAAGGCAGAAATAAATAAGTTCTTTGAAATCACGAGAACAAAGACACAACGTACCAGAATCTCTCGGACACAGCTAAAGCAGTGTTTAGAGGGAAACTTATAGCACTAAATGCCCACATGGAAAGCAGGTGATATCTAAAATTGACACCCTAATATCACAATTAAAAGAACTAGAGAAGCAAGAGCAAACAAATTCAAAAGCTAACAGAAGACAAGAAATAACTAAGATCAGAGCAGAACTGAAGGAGATAGAGACACAAAAAACCATTAAAAAAAAATCAGTGAATCCAGGAGCTGGTTTTTTGAAAACGTTAACAAAATAAATACACTGCTGGGCAGACTAATAAAGAAGAAAAGAGAGAAGAATCAAATAGACACAATAAAAAATGATGAAGGAGATATCACCACTGATTCCACAGAAGTACAAACTACCATCAGAGTACTATAAACACATCTACACAAATAAACTAGAAAGTCTAGAAGAAATTCATAAATTCCTGAACACATACACCCTTTTCCCAAGACTAGACAAGGAAGAAGTGCAATCCCTGAATAGACCAATAATAAGTTCTGAAATTAAGGCACTAATTAATAGCCTACCAACCAAAAACAGCCTGGGACCAGACAGATTCACAGCCAAATTCTACCAGAGGTACAAAGAGGAAATGGTACCATTCGTTCTGAAACTATTCCAAACAATAGAAAAAGAGGGATTTCTCCCTAACTCATTTTATTAGGCCAGCATCATCCTGATACCAAAACTTGGCAAAGACACAACAACAAAAAAAAGACATTTTCAGGCCAATATCCCTGATAAACATCGATGCAAAAATCCTCAGTAAAATACTGGCAAACCAAATCCAGCAGCACATCAAGAAGCTTATCCACCATGATCAAGTTGGCTTCATCCCAGGGATGCAAGACTGGTTCAACATATACAAATCAATAAACGTAATCCACCACATAAACAGAACCAATGACAAAAACCACATGATTATCTCATAGATGTAAAAAAGGCCTTCGATAAAATTCAACACCGCTTCCTGTTAAAAACTCTCAATGAACTATCGATGGAATGTATCTCAAAATAATAAGAGCTATGTATGACAAACCCACAGCCAATATCATACTGAATGAGCAAAAGCTGGAAGCATTCCCTTTGAAAACCAGCACAAGACAAGGATGCCCTCTTTCATCACTCCTATTCAACATACTGTTGGAAGTTCTGGCCAGGGCAATCAGGCAAGAGAAAGAAATAAAGGGTATTCAAATCGGAAGAGAGGAAGTCAGATTGTCTCTGTTTGCAAATAACATGGTGTATATTTAGAAAACTCCATCATCTCAGTCCAAAATCTCCTTAAGCTGATAAGCAACTTCAGCAAAGTGTGAGGATACAAAATCAGTGTGCAAAAATCGGAAGCATTCCTATACACCAATAATAAACAAACAGAAAGCCAAATCATGAGTGAACTCCCATTCACAATTGCTACAAAGAGAATAAAATACCTAGAAATACAACTTACAAGGGAGGTGAAGGACCCATTCAAGGGGAACTACAAACCACTGCTCAAGGAAATGAGACAGGACACAAACAAATGGAAAAACATTCCATGCTCACGGATAGGAAGAATCAATATTGTGAAAATGGCCATACTGCCCAAAGTAGTTTACAGATTCAATGCTATCCCCACCAAGCATGCTCATGGATAGGAAGAATCAATATTGTGAAAATGGCCATACTGCCCAAAGTAGTTTACAGATTCAATGCTATCCCCATCAAGCATGCTCAGGGATAGGAAGAATCAATATTGTGAAAAATGGCCATACTGCCCAAAGTAGTTTACAGGTTCAATGTTATCCCCATCAAGCTACCATTGACTTTTTTCACAGAATTAGAAAAAAACTACTTTAAATTACATATGGAACCAAAAAAGAGCCCACATAGCCAAGACAATCCTAAGCAAAAAGAACAAAGCTGGAGGCATCATGCTACCTGACTTCAAATACTACAAGGCTTCAGTAACCAAAATAGCATGGTACTGGTACTAAAACAGACATATAGGCCAATGGAACAGAACAGAGGCCTCAGAAATAATGCCACACATCTACAACCCTCTGATCTTTGACAAACCTGACAAAAACAAGCAATAGGGAAAGGATTCCTTATTTAATAAATGGTGTTGGGAAAACTGGCTAGCCATATGCAGAAAACTGAAACTGGACCCCTTCCTTACACCTTATACAAAAATTTACTCAAGGTGGATTAAAGACTTAAATACAAGACCTAAAACCATAAAAACCCTAGAAGAAAACCTAGGCAATACCATTCAGGACACAGGCAAGGGCAAAGACTTCATCACTAAAACACCAAAAGCAGTGGCAACAAAAGCCAAAATTGATAACCAGGATCTAGTAAAACTAAAAAGCTTCTGCACAGCCAAAAAAACTATCATCAGAGTGAACAGACAACCTACAGAATGGGAGAAAAATTTTGCAATCTATCCATCTGACAAAGGGCTAATATCCAGAATCTACAAAGAACTTAAACAAATTTACAAGAAGAAAACAGACAACCCCATCAAAAAGTGGGTGACAGATATGAACAGACACTTCTCAAAAGAAGACATTAATGCCACCAACAAAAATATGAAAAAAAGCTCATCATCTCTGGTCATTAGATAAATGCAAATCAAAACCACAATGAGATACCATCTCACACCAGTTAGAATGGTGATCATTAAAAAGTCAGGAAACAACAGATGCTGGAGGATGTGGAGAAATAGGAACACTTTTACACTGTTGGTGGGAGTGTAAATTAGTTCAACCATTGCGGAAGACAGTGTGGCGATTCCTCAAGGATCTAGAACCAGAAATACAATTTGACCCAGCAATCCCATTACTGGGTATATACCCAAAGGATTATAAATCATTCCAGCATAAAGACACATTCATGCATGTGTTTATTGCAGCACTATTCACTATAGCAAAGACTTGGAACCAATCCAAATGCCCATCAATGATAGACTGGATAAAGAAAATGTGACACATATACACCATGGAATACTATGCAGCCATAAAAAAGGATAAGTTCATGTTCTTTGCAGGGACATGGGTGAAGCTGGAAATTATCATTTTCAGCATACTAACACAGGCACAGAAAATGAAACATGTTTTCACTTATAAGTGAGAGTTTAACAATGAGAACACATGGACACAGGGAGGAGAACATCACACACTGGGGCCTGTCAGGGGATGGAGGGCTGCGGGAGGGATAACATTAGGAGAAATACCTAATGTAGATGATGGGTTGATGGGTGCAGTAAACCACCATGGCATGTATATACCTATGTAACAAACCTGCACGTTCTGCACATGTATCCCAGAACTTAAAGTATAATAAAATAAAATAAAAATAAATTAAATAATTCAAAACAAAACAACAACAAAAGAAGCCACTCTTTTTAGACGAAACTCAGTGTGAGCAAACGGAACACTTAGTGCATTTTATAGGTCAATGGGAGATGAAGGTTATCTGAGGAATGGTCCACTCAACTCCTGCTTGCATGTACGTATTTCCTTGTCAGGGCTAGGAAATTCTCCCCACCTATCCTTTTGATCACCATGGCTGTGATTGCCAGGGACAAAGGAGGAAAAGGACAGAGCCAGATAAAAAAGAAACAAAAGTCAGTTTGTTTAAATTGCCAGGGAATAATGCCTTTGGCTAAAGGAAGTCAACCCAGAACATCCTGTTCTAGTTAATAAAGTGCGTCTGTCTCCCATTTAAGTAAGGAAAACAATCTCTGCATTTGTGAGGGCTGCTCAGACATTGCCACCTTCACTCCCACCCAAACTTGCGGATGGCTGAGGAGTGTCTGTCCTTTCCCGAGAGCAAGCTGCTCCTTCTGAATATTAAAGTCCCAGGCAGGACACGTGCATTTAAGCACAAACTCCCTTTTTCAGATGCAAATCTCAAAGCTTTCACTAAAAAAAATAAGCTAATTCCCTCAGTGATTGAAATCTATATAATTCAGACACAAAAATAAATGTTCCTTCTCTCCTCTACCTCTGTTCCAAAGTATTTCAGCAATGTGGGATCTAGATACAATTCACTTACTCCATGTGACATTCATGTCAAATAACAGCTGAACAACCTTATGCTTTGGAAGGACTCCTTCTCCTGCCACCTTCCTAAGATCTATTCCGGCATCGATTCCCAAGTCGCGGCATCAAATAATCCATGACAGATTCTGGATTGCCCAGCTGGTCTGTCTGGGAAGGTGCCCATTTGTGAATCAGAGCTCTTAGCAAAAAAATGACACTTCTGCAGATAAGCCTGCAAGCTTTTTCTTGTCAGAAAATGAAAAGTATGTGTTTTCATTAACTTTTGCATTTTCCTCCCTTAAATGCCAGAAACCTCAGAGGCAAATTTGTAGCCACGGTGCTCCAATCTGCAAGAAAAATGAAAGACTGCAAGGGCTGGAAGGAGCCCTGAGATCATCTACCAATATCGTCACTTTATAGATGAGGAAAGTGAGGTCCAGAAAGGGGGAGGATTATAGGTCATGCTGCTAGTTCATGACAGGAACCCATATTTCATGACTTCCAGCTCCATCTACTAATGTACAGTGGACTGTGGAAATATCTACTACTCCTACCTCCTTCTGATGGTCTCTGTTCACTTTGCAGTGAGCTGCCTTTCATCATCCTTTCGTCTGGTGCTTCTCAAAGTGTGGTCCCTGGCCAGAAGCATCAACATAACCTGGACCTTGTTAATACATAAATTCTCTGGTCTCCTCCCAGACTTGCTCACGCTGTTTTAACAAGCCCTCCAGGTGAATTTAATGCTCATTAAAGTTGAGATACTTACTTTAACCTGTTAGCTCCATCCAGCCTATTCACAAGGGATCAGATCCATCTGATTTCATAGCTCTTTTTCAGTTTGGCTGTTCTAGTTACCTAAGGCAGAAGTTCACTTAAGTTACCTCTGGAGAAAGAGTGCCTATTGTAAAGTTTTGGACAGGAACTGGAATGGAAAGCTGTCATGAACTGAGGCAGCTCGAGGGACCACTCTCTCTGTGTTTTTCCCTGTTTCTCTCCCATCTGCTCTTATCTCCTTTCTCCAAAATATTCCTTTACTTCCAGCTCTATTATTTTCTGTTCCTTCTTAGCTGGCACTTGCCATTGGCCTACCACAACCTAACTCTAAAGTCTAAACCACGGTATCCTTTTTGCTTTAATTTTTCTTCCCAAGTGGAAAATTCTTTCTATATGACTTCTATCATATCTCATTTCAAATTCCTGAAAAGGACATTAACTGGCCCAGTGCATCTCTTGAGCCAGGCCACACTGGTCACACGGTTACCTAAATGATTAACCACACTTGAGCCAGATGTTTGCTCCTATCTAATCAATTATTGCCATCACATGAGTGGGCAGCTATTACCATTACAAAGTAGGCGATTACATGGGGGAGTCAAGAGAATAAGAGTGAAACTTGGAAGTGAGACTTCTGTGTAGTGATAGGAACTTGTGTACTGAGAGGAAATTGGGGGAGAGAGGAGGATGGCAGATGTAGAACTCCCCCCACCAACCCTGTGAATGAGATGAGGGAGCTTGGGTGGTGGGGCTGAACAATTTGGCTTACTGAAGGTTGAGTTGGAAACGAAGGTTCTGTTATCTTATTATGACCTCAACCTTCAAGAGTACTTCCAGGTTTGGATGGGCTGGAATATACGGGATGCAGTTTATCAACTCCCTAAAAGTCACAGAAGATTCAAGCTGTAAGGAATTTCAGGGAACATCCAGCTCAGCAGTTCTCAGCCCTTGCTGCCCATTAGAGTCCTCTGAAGAGCTTCTGAAAACCAGAGATGCCTGGGCTCCACTTCAGGGATTCTGATTTACAGCTCCCTAGACACTTCAAGTGCACAGCCAGGACTGAGAATTGGTGCTCTAACTAGACCCTCTTAATTTTACAGGTGGGGAAACTTAGGTTTGGCTGCATAATATTACCATGGATCACTTAAAGATCTATTTCTAACTTGGTTATAGAGTTTGGGTTACTAGATCATAAAATGTTAGAGCTAGAGGAGATCATGGAAGCCATGCAGCAGAACCCTACCACTGTTACTAGAGGCTAATGAGCTAAGTGACTTGCCTAAGGAGTTGTAGCCAGAAAGGGGATGGTTGAGGGGTAGAACCCAGATCTCCTGACTCCCAATCCAGTGCTCTCCCTATAACAGCCAAGGACAAGGGACTAAAAGAGCCAGATGAGACATTAACCAGAACCGGCTGCAGGCCTTGCACACACTCTACTCAAGAAAGCCTTTCCAGCAGCATAGCTGAAAGTCTGGCAGCAGAGTCTGGGTGGAATTGGAATGTCAAGCAGTCTTGGCCAAAGGAATCAGTGCTTTGGTGCCCTGAGATTGGTCAGGAGGCTGGTTTGATGATGCTAGTTCTTGCTTTCTGCTTGCCTCCCAGTTGTCCTGGGAGTATGTGTGTGTGTTTGTGCATATTCCCAATCAATGGACAGCTGGGTTGGAACTGTGTTGTGATGTGCTCAAAAACCATGCCCTGGGTGTCAGGGATCTCTCCATTTACTGGGGCAAGGCTGTCTTTGTTTTCCAGAGTGGCTTTGGTCAAAGTGTTGACATTCATTGGTCTTGCGTAGAGTTGGAAATGAGCTCCAGTGGGTATTTAGGAAGCAGAGGCATGTGATTCGTGTCCAGGGGTCGCTCTGGGTGTACGTGCACATGCATGTGCACGTGAGGGTTGCTGGTGGAGGTGGTTGAAGACAAGAAGGTTCCAATGCAAGAAAATGAAGCATACCAGACATATTGAGCAGGAAGCAGGAAACTCCAAGGAGGTAAATGTGAACCTTAACCATATCCTCTTACAGGTATGGGGTGAGGGGGAAGAAGAGATGAAAAAGTAATACTCCTGCTTTAAGCTTATGAGGAACTTTACAATTGATAAAGCATGTTCACATGCGTTTAGCCCTTCTGACCCTCATAATGATCCCACAAGGTGGATAGTTCCTGTGATCTGAACTTGCAGTGGAGTAGCTAGGCTCCAAGACCACATGGTATTTAGATGAGCGGGCTGAACCACTACCTCTGACTCCAGCCCAAGTGCTCTGTCCAACGTGATATGCTATGCCTCCCAAGTGTGAGAGTGTGTGTGTGCACACATGTGTGTGCCCCTCCTGGGTGCAGACCTGTCTGGCAAGGGAGTTTAAGTGAAGGCCAGAATGAGGTGTCATGTTTACCAGGGCCAAGCAGAAACTGGACTATGAATTCAGGAATATAGCACAGGAAATTGGCTCTGGGTCAGCTGTGATTGTCTTAGATAAGTTAGCTTTCATTTTCATCTCAGTGAAATAATAAGCACCTCGAGGGGTTGTTGTAGGGCTCAATAATAATGCACACAAAATAGCTAGACCACGTCCCTCCCATGAGAAGTACATGCATTCAATAAATGGTAACTATTAATATCCTGTATATATGTTATTGGCTGGTGTGCAGAAGACCACCTGTTTGCAGATAAGAAAGACAGCAGCTTGGCTCAGGGCCAAGGGTTGCTGGCTTTGTCCAAATACATCTTCAGGTACTTTCCACAGAGCCTCTGACTATATAAAACCAAGTCCCACTTCCCAGCCTCACCTTTCTAACTCATCACAGCCCGATCTCTAATTCCTCACACATACTTACTAATGATTTGCTAGTTAAGTGCAAGTACAGATGATTTCAGGTCTGAATCAAACAACAGAGTGTGGCAGTACTTCAGAGGACTGGGGTGGCCTCAGCAGGTTTACAGTGTGTATTCTTCGGTGGGGTGACTGAGTAGATGACAACTCCTGGGGGTCCTGGATCAAGCAGATCACAGCTGCTGAGCTCTTACTAGCGCCAGGCCCTTTACATTTGGAATCTCACTGAATCTTCCCAAGCAGACATGTGAATAGGTGTTATTTCCATTTTACATATGAGGAGGCTGAGGAGGTGCTAAATTAATTGCCAAAAGTCATCAGGAGCTGAGATTCAAGGCCAAGACTGCCTGGCTTCAAAGTCTGTGCTGCTTCTACTACCTACAACCCAGCCCTCTGACAAAGACTCTCCTTCGACCAAAACTTTAGTTGGGCTCCTGAGTCTCCTTTGACTAGGTCAGACATTGGGCTTCCCTCCCTGTCCTTGTAGAATCCAGTTTGAGCAAGAATCCTGCTAAGTCGTTTTGGCTAAAATCTTCCACCTACCTTTGGTAACTCGCCACCCTTGTTATCTCAGGACTCTGGCCTGCCTTCAGCAATAATCCCATCCTATCAATTTAACCGGAAACCCCCTATTCTTGATGTTTCCTCCTAGTAATTTTCCAAGCACTGCCCCCCATGCTGTTCCTGGGTTATAAATCCCCATTTGTCCTTATTGGAGTCAGAGTTGAGCCCAATCTCTCTCCCTCACTGCAAGACTCCTCTGCCATAGTTATATGTCTATCGTAGTCCCCTGCTCTCCAGCTCCTGAATAAAGTCTGCCTTACCATCTTTAACAAGTGTCATAATGTTTTCTTTCAGATCTCCATCATCCATACAGGTTAGACCTATACCAAAGCCAGGAAATGTTAGGTTTACAGGCGGGTGCAGCACATTGCTTGGAGCCCAAGAGGATAAGGCGTGTGAAGACAGGGCTGGTCAAGAGTGATGTGGCCTGGGAAAGGGAGAGTATTCACTGACACTGGACCCCATATTGGCTTCCTCCCCATCCTCTTCCTCTGGGTTGAGTTCTATCTCAGCCTCCACCCAGCCTCACCTCTGGCTTTCACCTCTTCCAGCTCACACACTAGTGACTGACCTTCAGGGGGCATTCCCCTAAGCCAGGCTCATGGAGGCGCATGCAGAGAATGTGTCAGGTGAGAGGCAGGATGAGGCAGAGGAGGCTCCACCAGAGCCCAGAACCTTCTGTGGTGCCTATCTGCCCAGGGACGCTCAGGTGCCCCTGAGATACTCTTTCCCTGGTTGTGAGGTGATGCAGAGCCCCAGGCAGGTTGATGGCTCCATTTTAGCATCAGCTGGATGTAATTAGCTTTGGTGGGGGGCCAGACACTTTTACAGAGGACTTCATTGTTCTTGGGAACCTGGCAGGAGTGTTTATCATTTCAGAAACTGAGAAGGCGCTGGCTCTCTCCCTCTCAGCCTCGGGACTGTCCTCCCTTCAGATGCTAATCCACAAAGTAAGTCCAAGCCAGGTCTCAGATGAAGTTCAGGGCTTGGGCGGAGCCCAGACTTTTATTTCTCTCAGGAACAAGGCAGGTGTGGAATCCACACCTGGAAAGCAGCCAGATGGAAACCTAGAGCAACAACTCAGAATGTCACATGTCAAATAACTTAATTGGGTAATCATCTGAAGAAGGGTTTGTGCATAACATATTCGGGAAGTCTGAACCAAGAGTGTGAGGGACTAATTCAAGAAGACGGTTAAGTCTGCCCAAGCCTGCCTCAAGCTCACCCAGCTGCAGGCCCTGGGACCTTGCTGGATCAATTCCTCCCAGGAGAGCTCTAGAAATGGTATCTAGCAATCCCCACCTGAGACCCCTGGGCAGTCAAACATTCCTGGAGCTGCAACGACATCCCACCCAGAATGCCCACCAGCTGTGCACAGTCCTAAACTATAAGAGTCAGTGTAGTGTGGTGGTTGCCTGTCTACACTTTGGTTCAGATTGGGTTGGGCCCTGGCTTTGCTGGTTATAAACTATATGTGACTTTGGGTAAGTTATTTCCCTGTGCCTCAGTTTTCCCATCTGCAATTGAGATAAAAATAGGGCCTACCTCCTAGGGAGGTTGTAATAATTAAATGAGTTAAGATATGTAAATTCAGTCCTGGTGGTTTCCCTGGATTCTGGAGTGGGCTCTGGAGGCAAATTCTACTTTCACAAGCCTGTTGCATATGCAAGGTCCTGACCCTGATACTAGTTTATCTGGAACCAAATGAAGCCACTACAATCTAGTTTCCATAGGAGCTTATGGAGTGAGGGCTTCCACACATCCTGGCAATAGGGGCCAGAGTGGGATACACTTGAATTTCCATAAGATCTTAGTCAGGGGAGATGGTTAATCTTGCCTTAGGGGGATAAAGGTCCTCTTCAGGAAAAAGCTGGTTCTGGAAAAGCAAAATTGTGTATGTTTGCATAATCTTGGGTTCGGTTTCCTTCTGAAGTTAAAAGTCTTAGTTTGTTACATGTTCAATGATTCTACTTTCTTGGTAAATATTTAAACATGCAATGTATAATATGACTCTACATCTATTAATCCTTTCTCCTTTCTACAATAGTTACTGAAGAGAAATAGACACTGACATTTATCTGGTTCCAATTTTCTGCCAGGTACCTGATCCACACTTCTCATTTTACCCTCATAATGATTGAAGTAGGTAGTATTGTTACCTCGATTTTATAAATGTGGAAATTAAGGCAGAGAGAAAATAAGAAAATCACCCAGGGTCAAGGAGATTAAAATTCGGGGCGGACTGCAAAGAACCAATTCTTCACAGTGAGTACACAGCATTACTTTCCCAACTAAGTGACAATTACTTGCCAAGTATTGGTCTAGAATACACAACTGATCCATCATGTTTCTTGCCCTTTCAAGAAGTTTGTATTCTAGTAGAAGAGAGTTATATACAAACAATAACTAAAAACATGAAAAACAAAAAAGAAAACTGTAGGATAGAAGAAGTATGTGTAATGGATTTTGAGGAGGCCAAAAAAGGGGTGATCAGTTCAGCCTGAGGGGATGGAGAGGGCTCCATGGAGAAGTTGACCCTTGGGGTGGGCCTTGAAGGATAACCTGAATTATGATGAGTGGAGACCAAGGAAAGGGGAGATGCAGGAGTTTGAGGCAGACAGGACCATATGTGCATAGGCATGGAGAAGAACATCGGTGTACTTGGGCATGGAGAACAGATCAGAGTAGCTAGGACATTGAATTTTGGAGCTGGGCTGTGACAGGCTTAGATCTATCAAAGTGTTGGTCTTGATTCTTTAAGCCCTAGGGAGCTGCTAAATGCCTCAGATGAAATGCCATGAGCTGATCTGTGCAGAAAGGATCATTTCTGCATAGGAACAGGGAAGTACATACAGTCCTGCATCCTTCAGAAATGTACCATCAGCTCCTAATGTCTCTGCCACTATTGGTTTCGGGAATGGGAATAAGAGAATAGGAGTCTCTTTCCTGTTGAAAGAAGCATGTTGAAGACCAGAACTGCTATGGGGCCCTGGCATAGTGGGCCTCTATAGGTTTGCAAAAGCTTAGCTGTTCTGAGTGATGAGGACGTGTCTGCTGCAACAGCCAGACGCACCACCATCAGGATGGGGTTTGATGTGCTGTCCTTTGCCAATGGTAACAGTGGGACCCAGAAAGAAACAGGACTGGCATTGGGAACACACTGTAACCATCTTGCAATATTTAACCCAAATGCTGGCTACAAAACTAGAAGATTGTTTTTCTAAATTAAAGCCGTTTTGAATTCATGATTACATGTTCCCCATATAATGTGTGATTTACAAACACTGACTTATAAATTCTACATAAATGTAAATTACACATCTGTGCACAGTATGTTACATATTTGAACGCAGACTAGAACAATGTTCCATTACATATAATAAACCAGGTAGCTCTTTTAACATTAGTGCTAGAACTATGTATTTATGATTATAAGGCAACTTCCCCTGAGGACCCTACCATTTTTTCTTTTTTTTAAACATATATTCTGAAGTCATTATGAAAAAAAAAAAACTGATTGCTTTAGAAAACTGCTCAAAATTCTTTGGCTTTGAAAGAAAACGGAGTGCCAAAATTTTGTCTAATAAAATGACATTTAAAGTAGAATCTGAGTCAAGCCTGAAGGAAGATATGCTGGTTTTTCGAGACAGCAAAAAAATTCAGTCTTTGGTATCCAACGTTCTATTATTCATTGGCCTGAATTGGCAGGAGAGCTGTTGGTACTTTGGAGATGACCAGAGAGGGCGAGAGAAGTGACAGGTTGATAATGAGAGAAATACAACCTGAACTCTCTCAGGTCAACTCTGAGCATGCTGGGCATTTATTATTTGGAAGTGAAGAAGATTCGATATCCCCTTGCTAGCTACTCTTTCCGCTCATTTATCTGCTTACGGGGTCATTTTCCTGAGCAAATGCTTCAAATCAAATGTCTTTTTGTTGGACCACTGACCCATTCAGGAGTTAGCCTCCAGGGTCCCAATACATGCATGAACGGTGGAAAGAATTTATTCCCCTCTATGAGGCAGCCCCTCCCGGAGCCCTCACTCCACGGGGGCTCACCGGGGCCTGCGGAAGGTGAGGCCATAGTGCTGACAGGCCAGCCCCACGGTAGGTGTGTACACGATAGGCATGAACTTCTCCACATCTGAAGTCAGCACTCGGTAGAAGAGCTTCTCGTTCCGGTCTTGGAGTGTCATGAGAATTATGTACCTTGGAAAGGGAGAGAAAAAGCAAGCTGACATGGGGTAGCAGCAGGCCCTGGTGCCTCTGTGGTGTGGTGCAAAGACCCAGAGCTCCCGCTCCTGCCCAGCTACAAGGGCACCTTCATGGGCAAGCCATCTGCCCTGAGTACGAGCTTCAACAGCTACGAAATGTGAAGATGACCTGCTTGTGGTGCTTATTATTATACATGGTGAAGGTACGGTTCTAAATATTTTACAATAACTCCTTTAAAACCTCCGATGGCTTGTGAAGTAGGGATTATAATTCTTGCTATTTTAGAGGCAAGGAGACTAATGTAGAGAGAAACTGACTCACCCCAGGTCCATGGCAGGGTGGGAATTTGAATCTAAGCAGTCTGACTCTGGAATCTGTGCTCTCAACCATTGTTCAAGATGCTTATGAACATTAATGAAATAACAATAGCATAGTAACATTCTGGGGGTGGGGTAGGGTAAAGGAAAATCCTGGGCATGTAAGCACTCTATGGACTGGCCTCTCCTACCACACTGGGCTGGTTCCTGTTACAAATTGTGATTTGTAAAAATAATCTCTCTTTTACCTGATCCCTGAAACCTGAAATCACTAAGCCAGGAAAAGAGCCTTCCATTCAGACTCCTAAGAATGCAAAAACCTCTGTGAGAGAAAACCTAGGGGTTGAAATTCACAATTAAGTGTGACTGCTAATATCACAACCTTTCTGGATAATAATCTTGGGGAGAGTACCAAGGTACTTGATGCTCTGGCATCAGGAGGGATGGGAGAAATGCTCTAACAGGGGGAAAACATCTGTGGTCTGGTGAAATGATCACTGGGCATGACATCAGGATCCTGGGTTTGAATCCCAGCGCTGCCATTTATTAGCTGTGTGAACTTGGGAAAGTCTTGTGTGACCTCTTGGGTCTCAGCCTTCTCCTCTCTACCAAAGGAATTGGTCCTTTGGTGGAAAACTAAAAACTGTGCTCTGGAAGGTGTTTCTAGCAAGAGAGGACTGATACTCAGGAAGAGCCAGGATCTCAGCCCATTGCCAGTGTGGGATTCTCTTACCCAATAGCCATTTGTGCACATCTTTTCTCAGTTCTACCTTCAGTTATGTCAAACTGGTAAGCTGAAACTAGCCATCATACAAGTATTTACACTATGGAATCTGGCGGATGCCGTAATTTCCTACCCCATTCCTCACCCCACACAGAGAACCAGTTATTAAAGATTTACCAGCACACCACTGCCCTTACTCGAAAGAACATGAGGAGTTTTCTTAGCATGTCCCCAAGCACCCTGTAAAATGAGGGACTCCTGGAAATAAGCGGGTCAAGGTGGTCAAGCAGCATCAGGGATGAGCCTCTAGAACTCCCAGGAATGGGCACACTCTTCTGTCCCTGAGCCTGGAATGTTTCCCCAGATCTATGAGTGAGGCCCATCTAGCTGGAAATAACTGGGAGGGAAGGATTTTTTAATTTAACGTTTAGAGCTTAATATCTGTAGGAAGCGGATTTCACTTTGGACTTGATTTTTTCTTTATAAATATAACAAAAGGAGAAGGTTCAGATTATTCAAATTTAGGGCGTGTCTCATCCTGTTAGTTGAATTCATTGTGTCATTTCTGGCTTGCTCTTCAGAGTGACTTAGCTAGACCCAATTAGAGTTAGATAAAAAAGAGGGAGAGGATATTTGGCCTGACTACAGTATGGCCTTGGAGTTAATGTGACTAACACCCTTTGAGTTTAGAGCTTTGGGAGTAGGGGTGGAGGTATGAACAGAGGCTTCTGTGCTCATCACCACTCAGAAGCAATGGATGGTATGAGGGAAACAGAGGAATATGAGTGCAGGGTGACCCTGGCATGCTGCTGAGCTCTGCCCCTAGGGGGACAGCCACACCCTCAAGGACCCAAAGTCTTGGCCAGTTTGTTCTATAGATTGAACTGGCCAAGTTCTAGAGTTTGTTTGTTCTAAGAGGGGGATTCCTTATCTTCTTCCTACACTTCTGCTAGAGCCAATAACAAGGTGACATATTTACTTGACAAACACTGACATACTGCCTACTATGTGCCAGGCACTGTTCTAAGCACAACACAAATACTAAGGCATTTAATCCTCGTAACAACCCTATGAGTTTTCCCTATGGTACTCATTGTACTAATGGGAAAAGACCCATAGAGGCTAAGTAACTTTTGCTAAGTAACTTTTGCTATTAAGGGGTAGAATATGGATTTGAACTCGGTCTAGTACTAGAGTCTAGTCTTGTAGCCACTGGTCTCTGCTGCATCTTAGCTGTGGCATACCAGAGAAATGAAAAGCATAGACTCTGGAGCCAGGTCTCTGTGTTCAAATTCCAGCTGTGCCCATTTATAGCCATGCGACCTGGGAAGTGACTCCCTTGTTTAGTAAAGCTGATAAAGTTGACCCCATGATTCCCCATTGGCTCTTTATGTCTGGATCTCTATTGGAGGAGAACTCAGAGAGGAGACAGGGTTATTAACTGTTGCCCATAGCCTCCAACAAATGACATCTAGGTCTATCCTAAGGCGTCCCCTGTCCATTTCCCTCTCCCCCACCACGTCCTCCTAATTCCAGGAACCCAAGCTATGTACCACTTCCTTAACATGCCTGTCTCTACGTCTTTGCTCCATTTCGTCCCTCTCAGTGAAACATTCTCCCTGAACCCCACTGCTGTCTGCTGAAGTCTTATCAGTGCTTCTTATGCTGACTCAGCTTCTACCACTTCCCAGAGGCCCTTCAGATTCCACTGGTTGGAATGCAGTTTCCCTTTCCAGTTCCTCCAGGACATGTTGGCTGTGGCTCAGTCATAACAAGCCTTGTCTCTCAGGGAGACTATGAATCCTTTAGAAGGTAGGGCTGAGTCTGGGATCTCTTTGGGCTCTCAGCCTTTTTTAGCTGGAGAGTTTCCAGAAAACCCTCTGTGAAGCATAGGAAACAGACAGCTCAGCCCAAGGACCAAGCAGAGAGAACAGACGCTAGGTACTGACTTGTCCAGGTCACTCTGCTGCCGCTCATAATATCTCATGATTCGGAGGAGCTGGACATCCTGACTCAGAAAGCAGGGTGGGATTAAGCCGTGGATTCCAAGCTGCAGTCTTTCTTCAAGGGTAAAGGCCATCCCCTGGCAAGAACAAGAAAAAAACACCCACACATAAGTGCATACACAGGAAACAAAGAAACAGAAGGGGTCCCACCTACAGACAGGTAAAAGTCAGTGTGACTCAGTAGAAAGATCCCTCAACTCAAATCCCACCTCTGCTGTTTAAGTAGGAGGGTCATCTTGTGCCAGTTACTTTGACACTTCTGAACTTCAGCTTCCTCATTGGAAAAAATGCGAAAACTGTATCATCAGGGTTTTTCTGTTTTTTTTTTTGTTGTTGTTGTTTTGTTTTTATATACATATGTTTTATTTTATTTTTTAGAACAGTGATATGGTTTGTCTCTGTGTCCCCACCCAAATCTCATTTTGAATTGTAATCCAAATTCATAGTCCCCATGTGTTGAGGGAGGGACCTGATGGGAGGTGATTGGATCACAGGGGCTGTTTTCCCCATGCTATTCTTGTGGTAGTGAGTGAGTTCTAATGAGATCTGGTTGTTTGATAAGTGTCTGGTGCTTCCCCCTTTTCTCTCTCTCCTGCCGCCATGTAAGATGTGCCTGCTTCCCCTTCACTTTCTACCATGATTGTAAGTTTCATGAGGCCTCCTCAGCCATGTGGAACTTGGAGTCAATTAAGCCTCTTTTGTTTGTAAATTACCCAGTCTCAGGTAGTATCTTTATAGCAGTGTAAAAACGGACTAATACAAACAGTATTTACAGAAAACCTGAGAAGACAGTACAGAGTTCCCATATACCCCCTCAACCAGTGTCCCTGATTATTAACATTTGACATTAGTATTATACTTTCATTAGAGTCAATGAACCAGTAATGATCCATTATTATTAACTAAAGCCTTCAGTTTATTCAGATTTTTTAAAGTTTTTATCTAATACATATACAGATATATATAAATATATGTGTGTGTGTGTATATATATATGTAAAAATATGTGTGTGTGTGTGTGTATATATATACACACATATACATATATACATATATGTAATTCCGGGACCCCATCCAGGATCCTATATTAAGTTTAGTCATCATGTCTCTTTAGGCTCCTCTTGGCTTTGACAGTTTCCCAGATGTCCCTTGTTTTTGACAACCTTGACAGTTTGGAGAAGCCCTGGTTAGGTATTTTGCACATACTCCTCTACTGGAACTTGTCTGATGTTTTTCTCATGGTTGGATTGTGGTCATGGGTTTTTGGAAGGAAGATCACAGAAGTAGAGTGCCATTTTCATCACATCAGACCATGGGTACATATAATAAATGTGATTATCACTGTTGATATGGACCTCGATGAGTGGCCAAAAGTCATGCTTGTCAGGTTTCTCCACTCTAAAGTTACTCCTAGTCTTGGCCATTGGGAGTGTTTTCGGTTGGCTCTTGCATTTCTTTGACATACTACTCATAATGTAACAGTAGTGGGTTTGTTGTTTTTTTTTGTTTTTGTTCTGAAATTCCTTACTTTCTGGCACTACAAGATGCTCCAGGTTCCTCTTGTACATTGCCAGCCGTGGTCCTAGACTAAACCATTTCTCCAAGGATCCCCAATTCCTTTTTCGGAGCATGGTTATTAGAAGGCAAGATTTGGGCACTATTTACTACTTGTGTCCCTTGCTTATTTCTAGTCCCTGTCAGTTAACAGAGCAAGGAAATATACATGTGTATATTAAAACTGGAGTATAACCACATATCTATGAAGTTTTCTATATTTAACCATCTGAACCTGTATTAAGCTGAACATAAGTTCATACTAATGTCTCCAATGTGAATTCATTACCACATGGATCATTTTAACCCCATCACCTTGCTAAACTGTGAATTCCCACTCCAACAATAAAAAGTTTGGCTTTGACCATCTCCCATTTATGTACTTAATTGCTTATTTTCAGTATACCCGTATAGCAGTGTCAAAATTGTTAACCTGAACCACTGTGGGAAACAACTTTATAGAGTACAGTGGTTATGTGCAGTTCTCCTTGCCTTTATTCTAACAGACTCCACTCATTTCCAAAGTTACTTAAGTCAAAACTTTTTCCCTCTACTCTCTTCACTGAGATTGTTACATACATCTGTAATACAATTAGATTCTCCTATCATAGTCTGCATCCTTTCTGGAATCCCCCAACCTATTAAATAATTTTTAAAAAATCTGGACACATTAAGGTTCATTCTTTATGCTGTAAAGTTCTATGGGTTTGGACAAATGCATGTCATGCATCCACCACTACAGTATCATACAAAATAGTTTCACTGCTTTAAAAATTCCATGGGCTTTACTTGTTCATCTCTCTTTCCTCCCCCAAACCTCTGGTGACCACTGACCTTCTTTACTGACTCTACAGTTTCATCTTTTCCAGAATGTCATACAATTGGAACCATAAAGTATGTAACTTTTTCAGACTGGCTTCTTTTACTTAAAAATATGCACCTAGAGTTCATCCATGTATTTTCATCTCCTGATAACTCATTTATTATCATTGAATAACATTCCACTGTACATTTGTACCATAGTTTGTTTCTCCACTTATTGAAGAAAGCTTGGTTGCTTCCAGCTTTTGGTGATTATAAATAAAGTTGCTGTAAATATTCCTGTGCAGGTTTTTATGTGAACATACGTTTTTAAATCAGTTTGATAAATATGTTGGAGTGCAACTGCTGGATCATATGGTAAAACTATGCTTAGCTTTGTAAGAAACTGCCAAACTTTTCTAAACTGGCTGTACCATTTTGCATTCCTGCTAGAAGTGAATGAGAGTTTCTGTTGCTCTACATCCTCTCCAGCAACTGATATTGTCAGTTTTTTGGATTTTAGTTGTTCTAATAGGTGTACAGTGATATGTCATTATTGCTTTAATTGGCAATCCTCTATTGACATATAATGCTGAGTATCTTTTCTTTTTTTCCCTTAAATTTCAGTCTTTATTTTAGATACAGGGGTACATGTACAGGTTTGTTACACAGGAATATTGCATGATGCTGAGGTTTAGGGTAGAGATCCTATCACCCAGGTAGTGTGTATAGTACCTGATATGTAGGTTTTCAACCTCCAGTATCCTCCTTTCTTCCCCATCTAGTAATCTGCACTGTCTATTCTTCCCATGTTTAAGTCCATGTGTGCTCAATATTTAGCTCCCACTTGTAAATGAGAACATGTGGCATTTGGTTTTCTATTCCTGCATTAATTCACTAAGAATTATGGCCTCCAACTGCATTCATGTTGCTGCAAAACAGGACTTCACTCTTTTTTAAGGCTGCATAGTATTCCATGGTATATATGTACCACATTTTCTTCATCCACTCTATCATTGAGGGGCACCTGAGTTGATCCCATGTTTTTGCTATTGTGAATAGCACAGAGATGAACATACAAGTGCATGTGTCTTTTTGGTAGAATGATTTATTTTCCTTTGGGAATATACTCAGTAATGGGATTGCTGGGTCCAATGGTAGCTCTGTTTTAAGTTTGAGAAATCTCCGGACTGCTTTCCATAGTGGCTGGACTAATTTACACTACATTTACATTTACAGTGTATAAGCATTCTCTTTTCTCATCAGCCTCTCCAGTATCTGTTGTTTATTGACTTTTTGATAATAGCCGTGCTGACTGGTGTGAGATGGTATCTCATTGTGGTTTTAATTCACATTTCTCTGATGATCAGTGATGTTGAGCATTTTTTCATGTTTGTTGGACACTTGTATGTCTTCTTGTATGTTTTTGCTGCAGTTGAGGACTTAGTCAAACGTTCTTCACCAAGGTTGAAGTTGAAAAGAGTATTTCTTACGTTGTCTTCTAGGATTTTTTTTACAGTTTGATGTTTTATATTTAAATCTTTGATGCACTAAGTTAATTTTTATATATGGTAAAAGGAAGAGGTCCAGTTTTAATCTTCTGCATATGGCTAGCCAGTTAGACCAGCACCATTTATTGAATAGGGATCCCTTTCCCCATTACTTGTCTTTGTCAGCCTTGTTGATGATCAGATGGTTATACGTGTATGGCTTTATTTCTGAGTTTTCTATTCTGTTCCATTGGTCTCCAAGTCTGTTTTTGTACCAGTACCATGCTGTTTTGGTTACTGCAGCTTTATAGTATTGTTTGAAGTCAGGCAGTATGATGCTTCCAACTTTGCTGTTTTAGCTTAGGATTGCTTGGCTAGTTGGACTCTTTTTTGCTTCCACATGAATTTTAGAATAACTTTTCTAGTTCTGTGAAGAATGACATTGGCAGCTTAATAAGAATAGCATTGAACTTGTACATTGCTTTGGGCAGTGTGGCCATTTTTACAATACTGATTCTTCCAATCCATTAGCATGGAATGTTTTTCCATTTATTTGTGTTGTCTCTGATTCCTTTCAGCAGGGTTTTGTAGTTCTCCTGGTAGAGATCTTACTTTTCCTTGGTTAGCTGTATTCCTAGGTATTTCATACATTTATTTTCTATCTGTATATCTTCTTTGGTAAAGTCAGTAGGGAAATGCACATCAAAGCCACAATATGATACACTGTACCACTTTACACCCACTAGAATGGCTGAAATTAAAATACACACGTACACACACATACACACACACACACCAGGAAACAAGTGTTGGTGAACATGTGGAGAAATGAAAACTCTGGCTGGTACATTGCTGGTGAGAATGTAAAATATTGCAGCCTGTATGGAAATTGTAGTGGTCCTCAAAAAGCTAAACATAGAATTACCATATGACCCAGCAATTCTGCTCCTAGGCATATACCCAAAGGAATTGAAAGCATGGACTTGAACAAATAATTATATGTCAATGTTCATTGCAGCATTATTTACTATAGCCAAAAAGTGGAAATAACCCAGGTGTTCATCAACATATGAATGGATGAACAAAATATATATACATGCAACGAAAATTTATTCAGCTATAAAAAGGAATGAAGTTCTGCTCTGTGCTGCCTCATGGATAAACCTTGAAAACACTATGCTAAGTAAAATAAGCCAGACACAAAAGGGCAAATATTGTGTGATTCTACTTATATGAAATGTCTGGAACAGGAAAATTCATAAAGACAGAAAGTAGCTTTGAAGTTACCATGGACTTGAAGTAAGGGAAGTGATGGCTATTGATGATTGGTTACAGAGTTTCTGTTTGGAGTGAGAAAAAGTTTTAAAAATGGATAATGGTGATGGTTTTACAACATTGTGAAAGTACTTAGTGCCACTTAATTGTACAATTCAAATTGTCAAAATGGCTAATTTTATGTTACATATATTTTACTACAGCTTACAAAACTACTAAGGTAATATATCCCAAACTGTTGAATTATACAACCTTAAATGGGTGAATTGTATGGTATATAAATTTATTTCAAAAAAAATTTTTTTAATAGTTCTTTGCATGTTTTGAATATAAGCCTTTTACTGGACATGTATTATGTAAATATTTTTCCTAGTCTGTGGCTTGTGTTTTCATTCTCTTGGCAGTGTCTTTCACAGACCAGCATTTTCTAGTTTGAATGCTGGGGAGAGAGATGGGGAATAAGATGTCATGGAGTCTCTGACCTGGTCACAGTCAAGCCCTGGAGAGACAATGTTTGCTGGAAGAAGTTGCAGGAACTGTTCTCATAAAAGACACTGTGAGAAAGGGACATAAGCTGCCCCACATTTATCCCAAGATGAGAAGGTGCAAAACATGGTGAAAAACAGATGCTTTTTCTGTGTAGAACTCAGGGTGGCCCTGCTGGAGTGAGGGCTGCTCTGGCACTGGAGCTCCTGGACACACTCAGCTTTCTCATGGGAGGCGCTAGCAACACTGACAAGAGTGATCCCCTGAGTGGCTCCATGGGCGGCAGACATCAAGAAGGAAGGGGCCAGAATCCCCATGGGGGGATTGCGCAGGCCTGCTAATGTGACCCCTGTTGAATTCAAGGCTGATCATAGCTGGGGCAACTCTGGTTAAGTCTTTTATCTATACTGAGTCCCAAATAATGCACGTTTCCTCCTAAAAGTGTAGAAAACTGTGCGGGTGATAAATGAGACCTCAATTATGCTGTTGACAGGCAGCTTCCCCCAGATTTCCTTGGGGAGAGGAAACCCACAAAGGTGGGGAGAGGAAACCCACAAAGGTAGGGAGCATCAGAGCTCCCTTCATTCCTCCACCACCTCAAAATGATTTCATCCAAAATTATTACAAGCCCTTTGATAGGGAATTACTAACCATAGGGAGATTCAAACCCATATATTGATTATCCTCACCTTAGAGGTGTTGCTATCATCAGCTCTAAAGAAGACTTTAATGAATATCTAATCTTATTCTAACTTTCCTTACAACCACATTGTGAGGAAGATTTTACAACCTTCCCTTTACAGTTGAGAAGGCTAAACAAGAGAGGTTACATAATGTTCCTGAAGTTCCATGGCTATTACTTCATACTCTATTGCTTCTTAAACCAGGAGGCATTTTATAATCAATAAGTATATTTGGTGTGATAATTTTTTTCCTGATGATTTTCTTTGACTAGAGGTATGTGATAAAACCATTTGTATTCTTGCCACTATAGTGCACATCCTCCCAGGACTTTGGTGAGACGGACCTCAGAAAATGTGATGGGGTGTCAGGGGAGTTGTGCAAAAGGAATGGATAAAAAAAGAAAGAGAGTGGCCGGGCGCAGTGGCTCACACCTGTAATCCCAGCACTTTGAGAGGCTGAGGCAGGTAGATCACCTGAGGTTGGGAGTTCAAGACCAGCCTGACCAACATGGAGAAACCCCATCTGTACTAAAAACACAAAATTAGTCAGGCATGATGGTACTTGCCTGTAATCCCAGCTACTCAGAAGGCTGAGGCAGGAGAATTGCATGAACCTGGGAGGCGGAAGTTGTAGTGAGCTGAGATCATGCCATTGCACTCCAGCCTGGGCAACAAAAGTGAAACTCTGTCAAGGCCGGGCGCGGTGGCTCAAGCCTGTAATCCCAGCACTTTGGGAGGCCGAGACGGGCGGATCACGAGGTCAGGAGATCGAGACCATCCTGGCTAACACGGTGAAACCCCGTCTCTACTAAAAAAATACAAAAAACTAGCCGGGCGCGGTGGCGGGCGCCTGTAGTCCCAGCTACTCCGGAGGCTGAGGCAGGAGAATGGCGTGAACCCGGGAGGCGGAGCTTGCAGTGAGCTGAGATCCGGCCACTGCACTCCAGCCTGGGCGGCAGAGCGAGACTCCGTCTCAAAAAAAAAAAAAAAAAAAAAAAAAAAGAGTGAAACTCTGTCTCAAAAAAAAAAAAAAAAAACAAAGAGAGACAGAGAAAAAAAGAGTGAATAAAAGACTCCTTGGCTACTCCCAATTTCCTCTTTGTTTTGTAATTTTGGATCTTTAAAACTTTGAATACTGGACTTCTTTTGTGTTTTTACAAAGTAATAAGGACAACTTACGATAGAAGAGTGCCGGAGACTGGGCACTTTCACCAAATGCCTTTAGGCAGGTGACTGTTCACTGCCTCGGTAAAGACTATGATCACCTTTCCTTGGCCCAGAGCATCCTAGGGAGGCCCAGGTATCTAATTATGACATCATCTTTGTTAATGATCACCGTGGCTTTTAACAACAGTCCACTTCTCTCTACAAGGAGAAATGTTTTTCTTGGCTGACTGCCACCAACTTCTTTTTTATTTGAAGAAAAGGGATGACTGTTTAGCAACTGGTAATTTCAGGGATTACAAAATAATACTTCTTGAAGCTACTTTTCATCCTGAAGCTAATAATAAGGCAACCTCAGATTTACAAGTCTGCAAAGCAGAAATGCAGGCACACTGTAGTTGCACCACGGCCTCCAACATAGGACAAGCACAAGACAGTTCACTAGAGCTTAAGGGGGAAGTGTGAGAACTTACATTTCTCTACAAAAGAAATGAACTTTGGTAATCGGCACTCAGGTGCTTGTTCTGTGTATGTAAAAAAGTCATAGGGTATATGAGGGGTCCGAAGGTAAGAGTAGGGACTATACAACATGTACAAGTCAGAGGAGTTGAGAAGTTACAGTTTCTGTGTGTCTAGTAAATAGAGTTACAGATTATATTATCTAGTTTTAACAAAACTCTCAATATAGGATAGGCGGCTTTTGAAAAATGGCTGACTCTCACAGTGATATTTTAACCTCATACGCTTGTGGAATTCAGCGAGGACATGCTGGTAGGGACCTGCCTATTGTTATTAGTTTTAAATGTCTCATCTGTTACAGTGCCACTGCTCTGACCTCTCCAAGTCAGGTGTAGTCCCCACCTGCTCTGGATTCTCCCAGGGAAACTTTGGATCTCCTCAAGATCTAACAACCAATGGGTTAATGTCTGGAATAGTAGGAGGCCTCGAGACCGTTCCCTAGCACTAAAGACCTGTGACCATTTTGACTGGTTAGTGCTTATGCTGAATCATTTTAAATCTTTTAACTATCACTCCTGACTTTACCTATTTCATCAGCTTTTAGAATGATCATTACTGGTTCAGCTACTGAACTCTACCCATGGGCTTGGCCCTGCCCAAGTTACCAGGATGAAATTTACCGGCATCGGAGAGAGGATATTTCAATAGCTCCCACCATCAAATGGCAGGGCGCAAAGGCAGCAAGCCCCTTAGATGGTGCTTCTGTTCCAGCCTCCTGCTGTTCAGATGTCCGGGCTTCCCAGTGCCCATTCCTTATGTCTGAGTTTCTCCAGGGTTCAGTCTCCCAGTACTGCTTTGTGATCTGCCTAGTGCCCCTAGACCCAGAGTCCTACTGTGTACCTGACAATCTCTTCTCGTTCATTCAACAAACATCCATGAGCTCCTACTTTAGGCCAGGTCTGCCATGTTAGACACCGGGGATTGTTGAACAGAACAGGTCCTGGTCACTACCCTCAAGCGTCTACTAGAGGAGACATGTGGGTTAACATACCATAGCAATCCTGGGCCTCTGCCTTGGGCAAGCTGCTTCTCTCACTTATTAAATGAAGTGCTGCCCATTTCATGTGTTGTGGGATTAAATGAAATAATGCAGGTAACATGCTTAGCACAGATATTGGCACATAGGAAGTGCTCAGTGAACACCAGCAGTTCTCCTTATTACTATTAGTATTGTGTTCACGGGACAGGGTGGCATAACAGAACTCATGAGCAGATGCTGGAGAGGAGCCTTGAAGGATGGTCCAGAGCTAGTCTGGCAGAAGGGGCTGCAAGCCAGGGGCTGAAGTGACATCACCACATCACAACATAACTGCTTGTCCATGGGCTCAGCCACCATGCCGGCCTTTGCGGCCCTATGTGTTCTCCCCACACGCATTCTGGCTGTTGTGCTTTGACTCACACCAGCACCCCTGTTCCCCATTCTCTGACTGCTTCCTCCTCCCCTGCTTCCAATCCACAGTCAACCACCTGCAACCTCCAGGAGGCCTCCCTGCCTCCACCGTTCCACACAGCTCTCCCCCTTCTCTCAGAGTCAGTGTCACACAGTTTAGCACATGTAATGTGTCTCCTATTTGATTTCTTGAGTTGTAACCACTAGATAATAAACTCAGGGTGGTGGGGAGGCAGATGCTTTGAAGAAGCTAATGCAAGGTTATTGCAAATAATATTATCATCATCCATAATAACAATGATGACCTTTTATTGGACACCCACTAGGTTGGGTCAGGCACTGAGACAGATACTTTACACTCTCATCCTCTGACTTTGGCAGGAAGGCATGATGATTATTATCCCTACTTTGTGGACTAGGAAACTGAGGTTAGAGGGGTAAGTAACTTGCCCAAGGTCACACAGCAAGCTGGTGGGAAAACCAGGAGTAGAACCCAGGCCTAAATATTTCCAAAGTTCTGAGTCTTTCCTCTGAGCTAATCAACAGCTTCAAGACTTGAAAGATTGTAAAAGTTGTTGACTGAATTGGGTTTTTTTTTATTAGGGATGTGACTTTTTTACCTACAGAGTCAGGTATCTTAGATTTCAGCTACTGTTGAGCATTCCTCTGTATTTGCCTCAGATCAGTCAGCCCATCTGCAGACAGGTATGCCTGCACCTCTGAGTTCATGCACTTGGCCCACGGCACACACACAGCCATGTTTCCTTTTACCAGCATCGTTACTGGAAGGAAGGATTAGCAGACACTGTATAACAGTAAATGTTTTCTGTTCCATACATCATTACGTCATGCTCTGAACTGACTGTTTATGCTATAACTGGCTTCCTCCATCAATCAACCATGGCAGCATAGAGGGTAGGGCTGTGGGCAATTAGCTCTGAGATTGTACAATTTAAGCTGATGAGCTATTAGGGGACCAGAAGGCATTTCCTCCTTCTTGGGCATATTCCTTCTTGACTTTATTTGTTTGGGATTTTTATGGGTTAGGGTGATGTGGATTCTGGTTGGAGACAGGAAGTGGGATTACTGAGGCTGCTGTTCTCTGCACTGAACCCCAGCTTTATGAGGGCCCCTGAGCACACTCCTGAGATGGATATATGGGGATCTTAGAAACACAGCATTGGGAAGTCTCCGCAGACACAGACCTGAGAATGGCCTTCCTTACAGAAATATTTCTGTGATCAGGTGCAATGTTACAGATCCAGAAACACATCATAAATTCCTAAGAGGGGAGTGGAGGATACGCTGCTCATTACTGCCCAGAACCAACCCTAAACCAGCCTAAATCTCAAAGATTGGGCTCTGATGCCATGGGCTGGACTGCCTTCAACCTTCCATGTGTGACATACATAGAAGTTCTTGTTCTGGTTGGGAGATAAGATTCAATTTTCCTTCCATGGGATTCAGCCAGTACATGGAGGTGCTGTGCTCACACAGCCAGCATGGGGGAGTGGGAAGGGAACTGGACAACAAAGGTTCTACATTCAGTTCTTCCCCTGGCTGTGTGATACTAGAGAAATCACTTGACTTCTCTGACTCTGCTGCCTTTACTTGGGTCATTGTGTCAAAGGAGAATGTTAAAATTCTGTGAATTCAAAGATGGGGTTTTAAAAAGTTTTTAAAAGGCTGTGCGTATTGCAGTTTTAAATCTTTTTAGGTTAAAGGTTATAAGCAATTTGGCAATTGCACTTCAGAGTCCCTTCCTGACTCTTTTCCCTGCAAGACAGTAAGTTTTTTGAGGTCAGGGACTCTGTCTCAATGAACTGCATGTTCCTTTTGCCTCACACAGTAACTGATACAGGATAAGTATTCAATAAATAAGTGGATGGATGGATTCATTCATTTCTTCAACAAAAAAGTATTAAGTGTCTTCTGTGTGCTTGGTCCTATTTTAGATCCTGTGGAACCAGCAGTGGAAAGATATAGAAAGTTCCAGTTCTCTGTAGGCTCTAGGTGAGCCATTCCTATAACTAGTTTATGGCAGCCTGCCCTCACTATACCACACTGTGGCTATTGAGCACTTGAAATGTGGCCAGTACAACTGAGAAATTGAATTTTGTATTTCCTTTAATTTTAATTAATTTAAATATAAAGAGTCACATACTGTATTGGACAGTGCAGATCTTTCCCACACTTGGGATCACTCCCAGCCTGGCCTAATGGAAAGCATGGGAACTGCGGACTCAGAATCCTGACTTTGGGTCCGGCTCTGGCCACGTGGTGGAGACACCCTGATCCACCTTGATGCAGAGTGACGGTTTGTTGTGTGGAGTAGGCTGGGGAGGGCAGGGTAAATAGGAGTTAGAGATGAATGTCATGCAAGGGAAAGGCGGGAGCTTGGCAGGGAAGAGCCCTAAGGGCCTGTGACCACACCTAGGAGGCAGCAGGCAGGAGAGGCCTTCAGAGGAGCTTGGGATCCTCATTCTGGCCAGCCCAGCTCCTCCAGAGAAGGGAAGTTTAATGATGTGAGGCTAAGGGGAAACTTCAGAAGAGGCAGCACAACTTTCACAGTGAGTGATTTTAAAAGTCAAGGATGAGGAAACAACTTAACACAAAATGACTGAATGTAAAATAGAATCAAATAAAATCCAAGGGACAGGAATTCCTATAACAGGTGGAACAAAGAATGAATCTTTCTTCCCAGAAGCCCTCGTGGGTATATACCGGAAACAACTAGTACATGTCACAGATGGGTTTTGTTGCATCCAGTAAAGCTCTGAAATAGTCTACAACCTGGTGTATGAAGGCTCTTATTTGCAGGCAGCCCTGGACAAAATAACTAAAGGGATTTTTTTTTTTTTTTAAACCTCTGGGATACATGTGTAGAGTGTGCAGGTTTGTTACATAGGTATACATGTGCCATGGTTGTTTGCTGCACCTATCAACCCATCATCTAGGCTTCAAGCCCTGATGCATTAGGTATTTCTCCTAATGCTCTCCCTCCCCTTGCCTCCCACCACCCAATAGGCCTTGGTGTATGTCGTTCCCCTCCCTGTGTCCATGTGTTCTCATTGTTCAACTCCCACTTATGATGGAGAACATGCGGTGTTTGGTTTACTGTTCCTGTGTTAGTTTGCTAAGGATGATGGCTTCCAGCTTCATCCATGTCTCTGCAAAGGATATGATCTCATTTTTTTATGGCTGCACAGTATTCCATCATATATATCTACCACATTTTCTTTATCCAGTCTATCACTGATGAGCATTTGGGTTGGCTCCATGCCTTTGCTATTGTAAATGGTGCTACCATAAACATATGTGTTCATGTGTCTTTATAGTAGAATGATTTATATACCTTTGGGTATATACCAGTAATGGGATTGCTGGGTCAAATGATATTTCTGGTTCTAGATCCTTGAGGAATTGCCACACTGTCTTCCACAACGGTTGAACTAATTTACAATCCCACCAACAGTGTAAAAGTGTTCCTGTTTCTCCATAGCCTCTCCATCATCTATTGTTTCCTGACATTTTAATAGTTGCCATTCTGACTG
Organism: Macaca mulatta; assembly: GCF_049350105.2. Classification (NCBI taxonomy): domain Eukaryota; kingdom Metazoa; phylum Chordata; class Mammalia; order Primates; family Cercopithecidae; genus Macaca; species Macaca mulatta. The sequence goes on from NC_133419.1 coordinate 87,167,273, forward strand.
GCATGAGATGATATCTTATAGAGATGATTTGCATTTCTGTAATGATCAGTGATGTTTAGTTTTTTCTTATATGTTTGTTGGCCGCATAAATGTCTTCTTTTGAGAAGTGTCTGTTCATATCCTTTGCCCACTTTTTAATGGGGTTGGTAGTTTTTCTCTTGTAATTTTGTTTAAGTTCCTTGTAGATTCTGGATATTAAACCTTGGTCAGATGGATAAATTGCAAAAATTTCCTCCCATTCTGTAGGTTGCCTATTCACTCTGATGCCAGTTTCTTTTGCTGTCCAGAAGCTCTTTAGTTTAATTAGATCCCATTTGTCAATTCTGACTTTTGTTGCAATTGCTTTTGGTGTTTTAGTCATAAAGTCTTTGCCCATGCCTATGTCCTGAATGGTATTGCCTAGGTTTTCTTCTAGGGTTTTTATAGTTTTGGGTTTTACATTTTTATATTTTATAGTTTTGGGTCTTTTTTTTTTTGGTGTATATGAATGCTTGTGATTTTTGCACATTGATTTTGGATCCTGAGACTTTGCTAAAGTTGCTTATCAGCTCAAGGAGCTTTTGGTCTGACACACTGAAGTGTTCTAAATATAGAATCATGTCATCTGCAAACAGAGACAATTTGACTTCCTGTCTTCTTATCTGAATATACTTTATTTCTTTCTCTTGTCTGATTGCCCTGGCCAGAACTTCTAATACTACGTTGAATAGGAGTGGTGAGAGAGACCATCCTTGTCTTGTGTCAGTTTTCAAAGGGAATGCTTCCAGGTTTTGCCCATTCGGTATGATATTGGCTATGGGTTTGTCATAAATAGCTCTTATTTTGAGATATGTTCCATCAATACCTAGTTTAATGAGTGTTTTTAACATAAAAGGATGTTGAATTTTATTGAAGGCCTTTTCTGCATCGATTAGATAATCATGTGGTTTTTGAAGTTCTCATGCTGTGTTTTCCAGCTCCGTCAGGTCATTTATATTCCTCTCTAAACCGGTTATTCTAGTTAGCAGGTCCTGGAACATTTTATCAAAGTTCTTAGCTTCTTTCCTTTGGGTTAGAACATGCACCTTTAGCTCAGAGGTGTTTGTTATTACCCACCTTCTGAAGCCTATTTCTGTCAATTCGTCAATCTCTTTCTTCATCCAGTTTTGTGCCCTAGCTGGAGAGGTGTTGAGACCATTTGGAGGAGAAGAGGCATTTTGGCATTTGGAATTTTCAGCTTTTTGCCCTGGTTTTTCCTCATCTTCATGGATTTATCTACCTTTGATCTTTGAGGCTGATGACCTTTGGATGGGGTATTTGTTGGTGGGGGTCTTTTTTGTTGATGTTGTTGTTGTCTTTGCTTTCTGTTTATTTTTCTTCTAACACTCAGGCTCCTCTTCTGTAGGTCTCCTGCAGTTTGCTGGAGATCCACTCCAAGCTCTGTTCACCTGGGTATCACCAGTGGAGTTTGCAGATCAGCAAAGATTGCTGCCTGCTCCTTCCTCTGGAAGCTTTGTCCCAGAGGGGCACTGGCCTGATGCCAGCCAGAGCTCTTTTTCTGGCAGAGCTCCTATGTGACATATGACTACAGAAGAGTCATAAGTCACAGCAGTCCAGACAACTGCAAGGCTTCCCATGTGGAGGCTTGCTCCTGTAACCTGAGACAAGACTCAGTACGTCAACTTTCTCATAGTCGCTCTTAAAAGGAAGGGGCGGGAAAGTTTGTAAAGTCAATAAAACTCTGTGAAACAGCTGCTGACGAAGTTTTCTTTATAAGCCTCTGAGTTTCAAAGGAGGTACCACTTTAAAAAGCCTTCCATGTGAAGGTATCTGAAAGTTCCAAGGCTGTTCACTCCATTTTCTGTGAACACTGGCAGCATGCAACCCTGACGGGGTGTCTAGCCTGGGCAGGGGCCAACTTGTTCTCAGATGCAGCAAGGTGTGGGTATGGACACAGCCTGCTTTCAGTGCATGTGAAGCAGTCATAGTAAAAAGGCATCACTCTCTGCCCTTGAAACATATCTCAAGGTCTTCATACAGCTTCTTCTAACATTTTAAAAATATGCTTCTAATAACTGTTGGGCCAATGCATTAAACAGCCATCGGAGATAAAACCCTTTGAAAAATGTGCTCCGGGGTCAACTCCCCATGCTTGCTGTCACCTCCATCCCAGGTAAGCTTCTGGTTCCAAGTTTCTAGGATAAATGTGGCAAAGATGTAGAGGGTCCACTTTAGCTAACGTTCTTACCCTTTTGTCACATTACGAAAGGGAGTTATTTCTATAGACCTTGGTTTTATCTGTTTGGGAAATGGGAATAATATGTACCTCATCTACTTCACAGAGATGTAGATGATTCAGCAAGGATAATGTGCAAGGAAGTGATTTGGAATATAAATATTAAAGGTATTAACAGTGATAGTAATAACTAATGTAGCATCATTGCCCCTTTCTCTGAGGTAAGAATAAACTTGGGACTGTTGGCAATCATTTCTGAGAGGCCTTGGTTGCCTTTTAGAGGAGACAGAGATGAAGTGGATCATGTGCTCCCCACCAGGTTGGATGCAGTGACTCACGCTCCCTCAGAGCTTCATGCACACCTCTACCAGGCTTCAACATATTGCCTTGCAACTATCTATTCATGAGTCTGTTCTCCGTGAAGACAGGGCCATGACTTGGTCTTATTCATTTTTGCAACCCCAACAAAATGCTAGTACATAGGTACTTTATAGCATGTGTTAAATAAATGAACAAATGAATGAAAGTCTGTGAGTTCCACTTTATCAAGAAAGTTGGTGTAGAGGGCCCTTAGTGGTTCATAAAGTGGAGTGTGAAATTGTGAGTAAGAGCTGGGCTTTGGAATCAGGCAGTTCTGGGTCTGAAAGTCTGCAACTTCTAGCTTTGTGACATTGGGCATATCGTTTAACTCTTGAACAGCAGTTTGCTCATCGACAAAGCTGGAATAATAATACCTGCCTCAAATGCTAATTTATGATGATTATATGTAATCAGATATGTGAAGTCTCCAGCACAAAGTACTCAGTGAGTGGTAGGTAGTTAATATCATTTTTTGTTCCTTAAAAATAAAGGAGAGGATATAATTAATTCTCTGTGAGAAGCTTAGAGGAAAGTGGATGGGGGAGGAGGGTAACCAAGGCTTTTTGGAGGAGGTGACAGGAGGTAACTAAAGAGAGGAGGCCAAGAGAAGCTGCCACACACATCTTAATGATAGTAACATGCACTGCCGCCTCCCTTCTGCCTCGGTGCACTTCAAACCTTTGGAGGTGAGGGGAGGCCAAGGTAGAGAGAGGAACAGTGTCCATCCCCAGCACCCAGCCTCTCCTGTCCACTCTGCTTCCATTCACCCTACCCTCCTGGGGCCTTCTGCAGCTGAAATCTCAGAGTGGGGCTCAGGAGAACCACTTCTTCCATGTGCTGCCTGCCTGAGCAAGCTCAGGGCAGATCAGCTCTTGCACTGTCCCCTGCAGTACTGACTTATTTGCTGGTCCCATTTCCTTCCTTTATGTGCCCTTCCTGGAGATACTGGTAAGAGCCTTTCTGTCCTCTCTGGTTTGCTGCACCACTGCTGCGTGCCCCTCAGCGTGGGCCCAGCCTGAAGTCCCCCTCAGCTACATTTCTTGCTGTGTGCTTCTTCATTCAGGGCTCACATTTGGTTCTGCCTGGTAGACTAAGGGCCCCAGCCTGGCAGATAAACCATCAGAAGCACTTGAAAGCATCCCCAGAAACTGATAGTTATGCTGGGGAATCAGAGAACGTATATCTTTTTAAATTCCCTTAGTTGGCTCTGATTCTATTCAGATTTGGAAACTGCTAGGCTGCATCTTTTCTTTACCTGAACGTTAAGCTCATTATGCTCCAAACCTAATTCTGCCATCTTTCCTTTCAAATAATCAGCCAAGTCCCCTGGATTCCTGCTGTGGAAGAAGTAGGATGGAAAGCTTCTTATCCCACCACTCTTTGGGCAGGATTTCCCCCTCCCCTGTTCCCATTCTAAAGCCTGTTTTTACCTTCAATGGACACAACTGTGCTTTAGGACACAAGCAAATTACCCAATATCATTTAGAGAAACAAGGTTACTCAGACAGCACTGAGTCCATTTTGATCCAGGTCATTGCCAAAGAGATTGCACAGATAGGGGATAAGAAAAGCAAAGCTGAGGAGGGCCTTGGGGCCACATGCACATACCTGCTAGGGTCCTCACAGTACCCTGCTGAATGAGAATGAGAAGACTGCCAATCCCAACCTTGGATTTCTGGAGGTTCAGGCTGCTTTCCTAAACACTGTCTTCCTCCATGGAAGAGTGAAAGTTCTGTAGCCTGTTTATTCATTCACTTGTTTGTTCAACAAATGTCGGTTGCCTCCTCCGTGCTGGGTGCCTTACCACTACTTTCCTCACACAGCTCCTAAAACCCCACTTGGCACAGTGTTGGTATTAAGTTGGTGCCTCCTGCAGCATATTAACCAAAATGAAGAATTTCCCATTCCTGGGGAAGTGAAAGGAATCATAACTTTTTTAAAAAAGAGCTCATTTTTATATTCTATGTTATTTACTTAAGTGCTTTATAAAAATAAAATTCATTACACAAGTGTCTATATGCCTTGCCCAATATCTTTGCCAATGATACATAATTTCTTGCATATTTTTACTGCTTCATTGTTTCTAAAATGCTCTTATATGGCTTACGTCATTTGATCCTAGACAGGCTGGTTTTATTATCCCCATTTATAGGAGAATATACTGAGGCTTAGATGGGTCAATGACTTGTCAAGGGTGTGTGGCTAGTAAATGCCATACAAATACATGCGAGAATAATGGCTATTTCAATTGTTTTGCTATTGAAAGACTAGTTTTTGCAAAGTTGTTGGATAAGAACCAGCATGGAAGGGATTCCATTTCTCTTCAAGAGAAATTCCATATCTACTCCTGAAATACTTGGTGACTTTAAGATTTTGTCCATCCCGACTGAACAAGGGAACAGAGGTGGATAATTGGAAAGATTATGAATCACTCTCTTGGCAAAATTCCCTGTTAGTCTGAATGTTTCATGACCCTCTCCTCCCAAGAGACTATTATTTAAAATTTAAATAATATTGTTCTTGGCACCCTAATGGCCCTCTGAGTCAGCTGGACCTCAACAGGGTAATAGCAGAGGAAGGTTACAGGCAGGGAAGCAGCTGAGAACAAGGGAAGTAGCCTCTTTCCTGCAGCAACACAACAGCACTTTGATGGGCTCAGCTTGGGAAGACTGGGTCAAAAGATGAACTATGACCAGAAGGAAGAAAACAAACAGACACACTTTGGGAGGGTCTCAGAATAGGCACTGTACATGCACTTCTGATGCGTGCGAATAAATGGGCGGGGTGCCAGAACTGGACACGAGACAACCAAGGACAAGCTCATCTGACAGGGCAATTGTCTAGCAGAAGGCTGTTAACCTGTTCCAGCCCTAATATGAACCAAATCCTCATTCTCCTGGGCTTCAGTCTCAACTCTGCCACCTAATCAGGTGAACCAGGAAGGAAGTCATTTTTCCCTGAAGAACGTGGACCACTGTGGTGCACAGGAGATCACAGCGATCAGTCACCCTCTCTGTCTTGACACCAAGAAGCAGGAGTTCCAAAATCCAGAGGCCATTTTGGACTGAGTTTATAACAACTGTTTACACTTCACTGCTTTGTTAGGGTCTACAAAGCAGTTTTATTTGCTATGATAGTAGTTCTGAAACCTTGCTACTCATTAGAACCACTGCCCTATGTGGTAGCTGTGAAAGTATCATTCCCATTTTGCAGATAGGAAAGTTGAGGCTAAGAGAATTCGATGATTTGCCTAAAATCATGGCCCTAGCAAGTTCCAGAAATGAGACTTGAATTTGGAGTTCTATTTCACCTTGTTGGCTCATTAATTCATTCATATTAAATGAAATATTCATTTAACAAGTATGTTTTGAGTAGCAGGTATGTACTAGGCATTAGATATACATTAAGAGACTAAATATATGTAGCCCCTGACTTCACTGAGTTTCGGTCTAATGATCTTTCCATTTGAACCAGTATTCTTTATACTCTTTCATATTTCAGAATTAATTTCAAATTATGTAGGCTGGGTTAGTGCCCAGCAGGCTCAATGCTCAGCAGAATAGCACAAGTGGTACATTTACTAGAGTTCAGGTGTGCAGGTCCAAACTGCAGTCGGCCACAGAGAAGGGAGATCAGGCCTTGAAGGTGGTGTTCCTGGCTTCAAATAGTGTCTCTGCTCCAACTGGCCATGTGATCACGAGGAACTTTCTAAAGTTCTCTCTCTGTTCTCAGTGTCCTCAGTGAGGGACTGAAGATTGTAATAGCCAAGCTCCCTGAGTATCATGTGTCTGGCTACTGGCTGGCACATCTGAGGCACTCACTAAACACAGCTGTGACCAGATCATTACTAGATGCTGAGTACTGTGGAGAACAACCGATTCATGAACCTGGTGTTTCTGAGAGGCACAGCAGCCTAGGGATGTCCTTAGAATTTCTTGCCCTGTTTATTCCTCCTCCTTTAATCTCTATCCTCAATCCATTCTATTCATTTTCCTTAATAATCACAGTTTGGGTACCACTTATTTGGAATTTAAGGATAGGTGGTTGATAAATTTTAGCTGGTGATAGTGACTTAATGCAGATCTAAAATTAATAGAGAAACTCACAGGTGACTGGATTTCAAGTTAGAAGTTCAACTACTGGGAATGCTTTTTGAATGGCATTTCCATTTTTTATTAGACTTATATTAAAAGAAAGTGAAACGAAAATATGGAACCCTTGGAACTTCAAACTTTTGAGTTTTCCTTCTTTCCAGTGCTTAGCTGATACAATCAACATTGAGGTGTTTTCTTTGTCCCTTTCTGAGATAGAATCTAATTCTTGCACTTATGAATTTGAGAATCTTTAAAAATATTTTTCTCATTTCATGAACATGATTAGCTCTAGAATCTATATGTTTAGGGGCTACATGCACCTTGTCAAATTGCTCTTTTCCATTCTCGGTTTCTGGAAAGGTCGTTGGAATTCCTGTAAGTGTGGCTCTGCTGTTCTAGATTGACATTGTCGACCCTGAAGGAAGTGATGTTGACGTTCACAGAGACCTGCAGAGTGACCTCTCCTCCAAATGCCTCAAAATAAATGACGGCATGCCTGAGACTACATTTAGTGCCATTTGGCTACCAGGTTCTTCTAAAACCTATATCTTGTGGTAAGTAAAGTCAATATTTAAAGTCTCTTTTTAATTACCTACTAATAGCTTATTCTAAATTAATGCTGATTGACTAAATACATGACTGAATGATTGATTGGGTCATCATTGAATAGTGTGGAAATTTTAATTTGTTTTTATAGATGAATGCTCAATTTGTGGGTCTGTATTTTATAACTTAAATTAATAAAAATATTAACACTATTCTTCAGTCTTACTATCAAATACTCTTGTGGTAGGTATAGAATGAACTAAGGCACTATTTCAGTTTTGTTCTTCTGCCATATCCCTACGAAATAGGAAACCTACCCAAGATTATACAGTTAATAAGTAGTAGAGCTGGAATGTAAACCCAGGTGTGTGTGCCTCTGACCACTGCCATCCATACTGGCCACTGAAGTCCATTTGTGTAAAATAATCATTATTTTGCACAAATTTTAAGCACTGCATTCTTTGTTATGATTTTGGACATTTTGCAACCACCTTTGTCAGCCACACTAGAGACAAGGTTTGATCAGTCTACCAAAGTAGGTGTTTCCTGGTCAGCCTTATCCCACAATATCCCAGCTTTTAACCTTGGATACCTTCTCTAGAGGAAAAGGAGAAAGCATACAACAACATTTAAATGTTCTCTTCCAAAAGGTGGGAATGACAAAGTCTGGGAGTTGAAGTGAAATATTCTCCCCAGGAGAATAAAATACAGCAGTGTTTGTCAAACTCAATCCAACTCTGGCTGTGAAATAGTAAGGAGAAACCAACATCTAAAAAAATAATATAGACTTAAGTAGAAAATATCAGGTTGCCTCACATTTAATAAAAGTACTGTTTTGCTAAACTTTGGCTTAATTGCATATGTATGTGTGTATATACACATGCATCCATGTGTAATATGTATGTGTGTGTACTAGCTTGTGGTATAAAGTGTACTTTTAATGATGGGTTGTGATTTAAACATTTTGAGGAATACTGTAGCATAGGATAATGATTATGAGTGATGGATCAGAATGCCAACGTTTGAATGTCAACTCTGACCCTTACTAGGTGCATGGCCTAGGTATGTATATTTTAACTTTTCAAGTTTCAGTTTTCTCTCCTAGGAAAAAAAAATAACTCATAATGTGTGTAAAGTGTGCAACAGAGTACCTGATGCTTAGAAAGGACTCACTAAATTAATGTCAACTATTGAGTTTTAGTGAAGCAGTTTGGGCAAAAAGTTGATGGCAAGCAAGAGCAATGCTTTGCATTATGGCCTCAGAATCATTTTAATTCCAGATGCATACATTTATCTGCTTGCTGGCCATCCTCACATACGTCTCAGAGGCATGTCAAACACCACATGCCCCAAACCAAACTCATCTTAAGCACTCCTGCATTCCCTACTCAACGATGGTACCACCAGCTACCCAGTAACCCAGTGAAAACTGGAGAGTCACCCTGGATTCCTCACCACTCAACCTATGTATGCAGTCAAGTCATTAATAAGTTCAGTGATTTTCTCTCTCCTGCATAGTTCTAATTTCCTCCTCTGTTATCCATCCTCCTCATAATCCCTGTTCTTTCCAATATTGAAATCACACCTTGTCTGTTATTAAACTAAAATCCTGCAACTCCTGAATTCTAGTCTTCACTCACACTGTTCTGCCCCTGGAATACACATTTTAGAACTTCTGCCAGACTGCCATTTTCCAAAAACCAAATCTGATCATTTTCTTGCTAACTCAAAACATCTTTAGCAAAGCCTGCAAGGCTCTTCATAAGCTGTGCATCATTTCTGGCTTTGCCACCAGCCACTCTTCCACAGGTGGCCTTTAATATAGCAAACGATACCGTTCCCAGAAGAAGCAGGCATTTTCATAGCTCTTTGTGTGCACGTGGTAGTTCCTCTGTTGGGAATGGCCTTCTGTGCCCATCTGCTAATCAGTATAGTGGATTAGAGGATGAAGAAGACATTGATTCAAACTTACATTTAAAATTAAAAATTCAGTGTGCATCAGGAGCACCTTAGTTGGTGGGTTAAAATCCAAGTCCTTGGCCCCTACCTGTAAATGTTGATTCCAGGGCTTTTTGCCTGCACCCCTGGTGATTATGAGAAACTGCACCAGAAGAAAGATAAAAGTTCTGTACAAATGCTAATCCTTAACACACATGCAGGAGTAGAGGTAACAACCTTGTCCTTGGGAAATATCTCAATAGAAATTCAATTTGGAGCATTTCCTAAGGGGAGTGGATAAGTGCTGACTTATTAGTAAAGATGGGTCTTTTTAAATGAGTAGCAATGACAAGAAGGAAAAATACTGCTACTTAATGTAATTATCTATTAATGTTATTGCCTTAAAATATAAAAACTGCATAGTGCTAAAGTACAATGATGGCACTGATCCGACACTGTTGTAGTGAGATCTCTTTACCCTAGTTGAAAACCCCACAGGAGTCCTGTCACTGGCTAACTTTATAACAAAGAGAAAATCAGTTGCCTCACCTACAGACAACACAGAGGCCCAGTTGTTTCCACCGAGTCTGAAACAAAAGGCTTTCTCTGTATTTTCCACAGTAAGAAAAAAAAAAAAAAGACGACGAACAGAAGCTTCCAGTTAAGTATCTGGGCATTAGTGGCAGTTAAAACTTGGTGAGAAACCAAGATCAGAGGCTGGCTTTTTATTGGGAACAAATTTCTAAAGCATTTTTATGGCTGAAAGTTAATACAAACCAGATAACCCAAGGCTTACAGATAAGGATCTTAGAAAGGTTATCTGTCTCTTTTGAGCTATCCACCATCAGACCCACCCTGCTTGCTCAGCCTAATCATTCATTCATTCATTCATTCATTCATTCATTCATTCATTCATTCCCTCTTTCATTTAATGAGCACAGACTGTGTGAAATACATAGTGCTAGGTATAGGTGGAAAGAAAGATGATGAAGCCTAAATCTCACATTCCATTAGAGGGAGTTGACACAGAAGATATTAGGTTGATGCAAAAGTAATTGTGGGTTTTGCCATTAAAAGTAATGCAAAAACTGCAATTACTTTTGCACCAACCTAATACAAGCTGTAGTGATTTGTCATTCAAACAAAAATGGTCATCAAACAAAATGATGCTATTCATTCCTCAAAAATTTGTAGAGCACCTACTTTGTATAATGAAGTATGTCTGGCAGTGGTTGTTAGCTGGGAAAAACAAAGGTTCATTTTCTAATAGTAAAGACAGCTATTAAATAAATAATCACCCAATTAATTAATTCATTCAAAGAAATACTACAAAGCAGGTGCAGAGGATGCTATTAAGGGACATAAGGAACTCCAGGAGTCCTGATGTCATTTTTTTGTGTTGGGAATGGTATGTGATTAGAAGAGACTTCTCTGAGGAAGCAATATCCAAAATGAGATATGACAGATAAATAAAGAGTTAATTGTCTTCAACAGTGGTATTGAGAAAACTGTATATCCACATGTAAAATAATGAAATTAACCCTTATCTTATATTCAAAAATGGATTACAGACTTAAAATGTAAGACCTGAAACTACAAAATTCCTAGAAGTAAACATAGGGGAAAAACTTTATGACATTGGACTTGGCAATGATTTTATAGATACAATATCAAAAGCACAGGCAAAAACAGTAAAAATAAAGAAGTGGGACTGTATCAAACTAAAATGCCTCTACACAGCAAAGAAAACAATTCACAGCATGAAAATGCAACCTTACAGAATGGGAAAAAGTATTTGGAAATCATATATTTGATAAGGGGTTAATTTCCAAAATATATAAGGAACTCTTACAACTCAATGGCAACCCCCCCACCCAATAACCTGATTATAAAATGGGCTAAGGACCTGAATAGACATGTTCCCAGAGAAGACGCAAATATCCAACAGGTACATGAAAAGATGCTCAACATCACTAATCATTAGGAAATGCAAATTAAAACCACAACGTGATATTACCTCACCTCTGTTAGAGCGGATATTATCAAAACAAAAGGTAACAAGTGTTGGTGAGGCTATGGAAAAAATGAAACCCTTGTACACTGTTGATAGGAGTGTAAAATGGTAGTAACCACCATGGAAAACAGTATGGAGGTTCCTTGAAAAATTAAAAATGGAACTACCATATGATCCAGCAATGCCACTTCTGAGTATTTAACCAGAATAATTAAAATCAAGATCTCAAAGAGATATTAGCACTATTCACAACAGCCAAGATGTGGAAAGGATCTAAATGTCCCTTGACAGATAAATGGAGGAAAAAAGGGCTTATACATAAAATGGAATATTATTCAGCCTTAAAAATATGGAATGCCTGCAATATACAACAATATGGATGAATCTTGAGGACATTATGCTAAACGCAATGACGCAGTCACAGAGGGACAAATACTGCATGATTCCACTTATATGAGATATCTAAGATAATCCTACTCATAGAAGCAAATAATAAAATGGTTTCCAGGGATTAGGGGTAGGAGGAAATGGGAAGTTTCTAATCAATGGGTATACAATTTCAGTTATGAAAAATGAAGTTCTAGAGATCTGCTCTATAACATTGTGTCTACAGAGAACAATACTATATTATACACTTAAAAATCTGTTAAGAGGGTAGAGCTCATGGCAAATGTTCTCACCACAGTGAAAAAAAAACTGTGATAAAGACTAATAAAATATCTTCAAACAAAACAACAAAAAAGTTAATTAGGTCAAGTGGTGGTGCTCGAGGTGGGGGTGGGGTTGAGCAACTTTCTAGGCAAAGAAACACCTCGTTCAATGCTTGGAAAAGGGAAGGTGCACAGACAGGACCAAGACAGTGCAGTGTGCTGGTGACTTTGCTGAGGACTTAGGTTTTCAGCCACAGGGCAATGAGAAACTACTGAAATTTTTGAACAGAAGAGGCATAATTAAATCTGTGTTCTTTAGAAAAGATCATTTTGGCTGCAGTGAGGAGAATTTTTGGAAGAGTCCAAGAATGTGCTGATAAATTAGGAGTTTCCTGCAATGGTCCAGTTAAGAAGCAATGGTAGCTTGTGCTAGGATGGTGGAATGCAGATGGAGAGAAGGAGGATAAGAGATACATGCGGGGAAAAATGCACAGGATCTGGTGATAGATGAGATTTGGGGGTCGAGTGAGGAAAAGGGGTCAAGGATCACTGCCATCACAACTGGGTGAATGGTTGTGGGGTTCACTGAAACGCGACACTAATGTGAGGACCAGGACTGGTTTTGGGTGGGAGTGGAAGGAGAGGAGCGCATCTCAAGTTTTACTTTATATACATTGAGTTTTCCTTTGAGACATTTATCTGGAGGTGTCAGTGGACAGTTGCATATCTATAAGTCTGGGTCTTAGAGGGTAAAGAAATAAGTTGAAAATGGTGAACAAAAAGATGGCAATTGAAACCGTAATGGGGATGTATGTGTTACTCTATGGAGAGAGCTTAGATCAAAAACAGAGCCTGGCCTGAGCTTTGAGAAGCTCCAGCTTTTGAAGGCTGGATAAAGGAGGAGACTGAGATGGAACAGTGGACAGGAAGAAGAAGAACGATAAGATGGGTTGTCACCAGGTTACAAAGGAGGATGTGTTTCAGGAAGGAAGGCGTGACCAACACTGCTGAGTTGCTCTGAAAGGTCAAATCATTTGGATGACTGAAAATCATCTACTGGATTTGGAAAAGTGAGGTTCTCCGTAACCCAGTGAAGAGTTGATGGAGTTATACTGGAGTGGTTTGAGGAAAGTTGTGACAAAATGGAAACAGCAAATGCACAAAACTTTTTCAAAAAGCTTGGCTACTAAAGGGGGTAGTTTAAGGTGGAGATATATGAGCATGTTTAAATGCTTATGGGATGGAATCCTCACAGGTATAGGAGCAAACAGTTTATGGTGTTGTCAGGAAAAGTGGGAATGATGGCCTATGGAACCCAAGCTGGGTTGGATTAGGTTAGTGGATAGGAGCAATGGCTGGAGTAAGTGAATGGGAAAATGTAAAGTGGAGGGCTGAGTAGGATTGGAGACTGTGGCGGGGTCTGAGGGCATAGCTGACCCAGCAGCATCTCTGGTCGACAGTGTGTTGTTAGAATCACTGATTTCTGACATGGTGGAATTTCACAAGATGCCAAGGTCCATCTGGGAGAAGCTGAGGAAAGGTATTCCAGTTAGTCAAGACTAGGGTGTTGGAGGAGCCAACATATTGATGCTGAAGTCACCCAGGGTGATGGCAAGACTGGGTGGAGAAGGTCTATAAGCTGGTGCCAAAGTCCTGAATAATTGAAAGGTGGCAAATGACAGTGATGAAAAGGACAAAAGGTCAATATCTCTAAATGGCACAACTCTTCAAATAGGAGTAGAAAAACAGATTTTGTTGTGGTGGTGGCTGTTTTTCTAAATAAGAGGATGGGGGAATACAGCTCTGAAAATGGTTTTAGGGAAAGAAAGGATACCTAGCTGTGTCCTGACTTGGGAGTTGAAGAGTGAAACGATAACCTCCATAAGAGAGGGGTTTGGATGAAGCAGTCACTCAGGGTAAGGGTAGGTTTTAGTTGATACACAGAGTTGGATAGAACTTGTGAAAATAACTGAAGATATAACAGAAAAGTGTTCCTAAAAGCCAAGTAAAATGGGGTGGAGAATGGAAGTGGCAAGGATGTGCAGATCTGAATGTCTGACAGAGAAATAGATGCAAATAAAGAATGAGTCAAGAGTGTGAAGAATGGGACTAACTGCTTAGGGTTACAAAGGAGGTAGATGGAAAGGTTTTGCAAAGGAGGTCTTAGCTGAGCTGAGATCAAGTAGAAGTTCTGCTGATGAGCAAAGGAGAAGAAAAGCATCCAAGTAGAAGAATCAGTAGGCACAAAGATGCGGAGGCCCAGGAGGCACGCGGCTTGAGGCCAGTGCAGTTTGCTTCAGAATGGCTGCTCTGCAGACTCCCAGAGGACCAGTGGTAAAGGAGGAGGTCTTTCCCTGAGACCATTTTCATCAGGCCTGGGCGGGCATGATGCAGGCAGGCACAGGTCAAGGAGAGCTTTGGTGTCCAGCTGGGGAGCCTTGTGGCTTAGGGGTGGACTTTTAAGCAGGGCCGAGATGTGATTGTCATTGTTCCAGATGGGTGGGTCTCTTCGCTTTCCTCATGGCCCCACCATGCTGTGCTCACACGATCGCTGTGATGTGCAACCCTCTGGGTAAATCTTACTCATCCCTGAGGCCTAACTCAAGTCTTACCCCTGGAATAAAGCCCTTCATGACTACTGTAGCCCACACCTTCCTCATTTCCCCCAAATGTTTTTATTCTTCCAGTTAGAATCACACTTCAAGAGAAAGACAGTGGAAAAAGTTGTCATTCATGGTTTGTGTTAGCAAGCATCCTCCCCACCTAGCTAGAGAGAAACCTGGTAGGACATAAAATTACTGTAATTAAGGGAGAATAACCGGTCTCTCTCATTTAGTAAGATAACAGAACACAAATTGAGTTACTCTTAGAACAACAGAAAATAAAGGATTTCCTTCTTTTTTCTTTTCACTGCCAAAAATGAGTGCCTTCTGGCTCAAGTATAAATAAGGGTTCTGTTTGAAAGTCCTGGATTAATACTGTCTCAGTTAATGCCTGGATGTGTGGCCTTAAGCAAGTTACTCAACTTCTTAGAACCTCAATTTTCTCATCTGTAAAATGGGCTAATAATACTAATTCCACAAGATCACCAGAAGATCATACAAAGTCATTTGTGTGTTTATGCATCATATTAATTGTATGCCTTACTATGTGCCAGGCATTGTGCTAGGAGCTAAGCTGTGGCATGTACAAGACAGGCACAGTCTTGCCCTCCTGGAGCCTATAGACCAGAGAGAGAGAGAGACAAACAGTTTCACAATTAATTGGCAGTATCATAGTGTAGAAAGCCTGGCAACAATACACCTTTAATATCCATTAGTCCCCTTCTGTTCTTAAGTTCTCTCAAAGTACTATAACAAGTAATAATAATATAACAAGTAATATAAAAAGCTGTTTGCTAACACACATTAATTACTTAACTAATTGTCAGAGGCTCTCACACTCTAAGTGGGGCCTATCTCAGGCTCACACAAATACAGATGATGTGCTGGGGAAACTATGGAAAGGTGACTAAATTCATGTCCTACCAAGGCTCCTAAGTCAAAGGAGACCCCATAGAAAATGCCATATTTCAACCCCAATACGTTTGGCTCACTAGAGCAGAAAGGGCAACACAGCAAGCTGCAGGGTGAGCCATTGTTTCAGGACTCAGGCTGTGGAGGAAAAACAGCCGCCTCAAGTGGAGCCTTGGAACGCGGCTACTGAATGCAGAGGCCTAACCCGCTCCATAGCCTGTCCATCCACTAAAGTATGAAGGGCAGGGGAGGGCCCTTTCCCCTATTAATGGGCTCAATTCATTTCTAGTGAAAGAAAGCCTGGGTTTCCCTAAGGTTTACTCATGAGTGACAACATTATTTAAAGATCTCTGGGCACAATGCCTTTCCTAACTCCCCAGAGCCTGAGACAAAAGAGTTGGGCTGAGGCGCTGGCCCTGCTCATTGTAAGGTGGCAGCTGTGTGTCCCCAATGCTGGAGAGAGATTTCCTCCCCCTGCCCTCCCTCACCTCCCAGGGTCTGCTCCATGCACTCTGCACCACTGGGGATAACGGCTGAGCTGGAAGGCCCTTAATAGAAAAGCTTCCTCTTTTATTCCTTTAGCAGCAGCAGGGTGGGGAAGAAATCTCATTGGCCTGGGAATCCAGGCAACCTCATTTTGGGTGCAGACTGGAGAATCAATTGCCCTTTCCTTTCTTGGTAAACTTGCTGCCACCTGCACAGCCCTAGAGCTCTAAAAATATTTATCAGATTTACTGCAAGTGTTTGTTTACAAGTCTGTCTCCCCATTTAAACTCTTAGGTTTCCTCAGGGCAGGTACTATGTCTTATTTATTTTTACCTTAGTGCCTGGCTTGTAGTAGGAGCTAAATAAATGGGGGTGGGGTTGTGGGAGGGAGAGGGAGAAAGAAAGAGAGAGAATATATGAATGAATGATGAATGAATGAATGAATGAATATCAGTCCTCAACTTGATTAGGAGATGCCAACCAAGGACATTAAGACTCTAGCGTATCCTCAGAGATTCTACAGAGGTGTCAAGTGGGGAGTGGGAAAAGGCATGTCAGGAAAACAGAGGCCTGTCTTACTTCCCCAACTGTGGTTTAACCCAGCTTTTATGATATTAATCTGTCTTAGACATTGGTCTCTCTATTTGAGATTTTGTTCTAATAAAAGATTCTGTGACCAAGAGAACTATTTGAAAAATCTATTGGGCTAGACTTTTCCCCCCGCCTTAGGTCTCTTCCAACTGGGATGTTTTCTGTGATGGGCAAGTACATGTACGGCTTCTGTGTTTGACCACTATTGGAAAACATTTCTGCATCTCATTCTGATGAAGCATGACACAAATAAGGGGCCTGCTTGTAAATATCCACATGTTCTCTTTGGACCAGAGCTCCAACAGCTGCTGCCTGACACCTGCATGTCCTGGTGTTTTTAAGTGTGCACTGCCCTACATCACAGTGATGGGATGTGGGGACTTTTGAGGTGAGTGGTGTTTTTAGCCTCTATCTCCAGCTCTGTTTTCTCACATCTAATTTTAATATAACTTATTCAGCACTTTATATCTCTTCTGCTGACTCTCCCAAACCAGGCAAGAGAGTTGGCCCATGGAGGACTAAAGCGTTGCCACAGATGGGTTGGTCATAGACAGTATCAAAGGGGAGTTTGTAACTCAAGTTTGCAAAGGACGTTATTAGACAACCCAACAATCCCACAGCAGCATGGTCCTGCAGAGGCTTCCATGACTTCATCTATCTACTTATGCTGCACCTACCTACCCAGCATCTACTATGTGGGGCTAACTGTGGCACTGAAGATACAGACATGAGAAAGAGAGAGTGCCTTTGTTAAGGAGCTCACATCCCAGTGAGAAAGCAAGGTTAAGAAAGTGATACAATTCAAGATGATAAGCACAGACACAGAAATGTGTCACATGCTATGGGACTGCAGAGAAGGGAGAGAATAGTTCTCCCTGCGGGCTGGGAGGAGCGGTGGGGAAGGCTTCACAGAAGAGTACCTTTTCAATTAGGCTTTAATTTTGGACAGTTCTTCAAAGCTGGAGGTGGGAGAAGGGAAGTAGGACAGGCATGGAGGCACCAGCCACAGAGCACCTCAAGGCAGAGGAGATTTGAGTGCTGTGCTATCTGGGAGGTGAGGCTGATAGGACAACTGTGCATCAGGCAGGGAAGCTGGAGGGGTAGGTCGGACCAGAATGACATGGGTCCTGAATGCTTTGTTAATTACATTACTTTGGAGGCAGTGGGGAGCCACTGAAGGGCAACACAGCCAGGTTTTAAAGGTTTTAAAGCATGGCCTCCTGTGCCATGCTAAGCAACAGCTAATAATACTGAAGGCAATGGTGAAGGCCGTCAAGCAGGCAAGGATTTTTCCAGTTTTCCCTTTGATGAGCCCACTAGCCCTGTGAGGCAGTGATAAGGCTGCTGCCACAGTCCATGTGAAGGAAGAAGATGCTCTACCAGTGCAAATGGAGTAGAGGTGAAAAGATAGAATCAAGGTACATTTCAGAGAAAGAGAAAACAAGACAAGGTTCCTTCTTGTGTGTTGGGCGACGTGGGCAAGGCAGAAGACATGCAAGCCTTGGATGTTTCAAACCTAGGGGGCTAGAGCTGGTCCCATTTATGTTCCTAAGCACTGCTTTGGCGTTTATGCTGGAATCCTATGGGTCAATAAGATATTTTTCCTTTTGTAGGGGTCAGATTAGCTGCCATAGCTCTGGAGGAGTTGCTGACATCAGCCCTTAGGGTCTGGAATATGGCAATACTACTTTATCTGGATTCTCCACAGGCCCCTGTTATGGGCTGAATTGGGTCCTCCCAAAATTCATGAGATGAAGTGCTTGCCCCTAGTACCTCACAATGTGACTGTATTTAGAGATAAGTCATTTAAAAAGGCAGATGCATTAAAATGGGGTTGTTAGAGTAAACCTAAATCCAATATAATGGGTGTCATAGCAAGAGGCGATTAGAACACAGACAACACAGACAGAGGGACAAGGACCATGTGAGGTCACAGCAGGAAGGTGGCCATCTGCAAGCCAAGGAGAGAGGCTTCAGGAGAAACCAAAGCTGTCAGTATCTTGATCTTGGAGATTGTATTACTCTGTTCTCCTGCTGCTGATAAGGATATACCTGAGACTGGGCAATTTACAAAAGAAAGAGGTTTAATGGACTTACAGTTCCACATGGCTGGGGAGGCCTCACAGTCATGGTAGAAGACAAGGAGGAGCGAGTCACATTTTATGTGGATAACAACAGGCAAAAAGAGCTTGTGGGGGAAACTCCCCTTTTTTAAAACCATCAGATTTCGTGAGACTGACTTGCTATCACGAGAACAGCATGAGAAAGACCTGCTCCCGTGATTCAGTTACCTCCCACTAGGTCCCCCCCACTACACGTGGGAATTCCAGATGAGATTTGGGTGGGGACACAGCCAAACCTTATCAGACATCTAGAGTCCAGAACTGTGAGAATATAAATTTCTATTGTTTAAGCCACCCAGTCTGTAGTGTTCTGTTATGGGAGCCTGAGCAAACTAATGCACTTCCTATGAAGAAAATCGCACATGAAGTCCAAGCCTGTCTGGTCCAGGAGATAAAAGGCACCACCTGGGAACTGGGACTTTTTTTTTTTTTTTTTTTTTTTTTGACGGAGTCTCGCTCTGTCACCCAGGCTGGAGTGCAGTGGCACGATCTTGGCTCACTGCAAGCTTCGCCTCCCGGGTTCATGCCATTCTCCTGCCTCAGCCTCCTGAGGAGCTGGGACTACAGGCGCCCGCCACCACGCCCGGCTAATTTTATTTTTGTATTTTTAGTAGAGACAGAGTTTCACCATGTTAGCCAGGATGGTCTCGATCTCCTGACCTCATGATCTGCTGACTTCGGCCTCCCAAAGTGCTGGGAATTCAGGCGTGAGCCACCGCGCCCAGCCAACACATTCTTTGTTCTAATTGCTCCAGCTAGTCCAGCTTCTCCACTAACTTACTCTAGCATTACAGACATGAACACGATGACAATGATGGGCAGGTGTGTTGGGAATTCAATCACTTAAACAAGAATGTCCCTGGGTTATAACATTCAGGCTGCTGCTTTTTTTTCTAAAGCACCAGTCAATTCGTTCACAAAGCTCCCAATAACTCAGCTCTCACCACTTGCTCAAAGCCAGTTTCTTAGGCCTTGAGGGGGAAAAATACCCTATTTAAACTCAAATGACTATTGAGCTTTGCTGACAAAATACCACTTGGAAGAATAATGTAAATGGAATCCATCTTCAAGGAAGCAAAGGTCAAGGAGCACTTCACAAAACCCATGTTTCTCTAGCCACAGTGACTTCATTACTACATCTGAGGGGAGAGAAGTGTGAGCTTAATTAGGTAAACATAGAGACAGTGTTTGGGAATCTCATTGTAACCAGTGCGAAGGCAAGGTTTTCATAGACAATTGCTGGATGTGATTAGGTGGGTCTCCAGATCTGAGATTAAACCATTTATCTAAGGGTTACTACTTAAGCCAGCAAAAAGGAGCACTTTACCCAATTCCCACTCAGATTTAGAGATGCCAAGTTTCCCCTGTTTCTGACTAGCAACAACAGAAGAAATTAAAACAGCTCAATCTGGAATATCCCAGGAACCCCCAAATTCAGCAAGATTTGGGGAATATACCACCTAGTCCCTCCTCCAGAAAGGGGCACAGTGATGGGGGACAGCACAGAACTCAGGCGTCAAACACACTGCATTTGAGTCCTGGCTCCATGAGTTACTAAGTGTGTGACCATGGGCCAGTTATTTAACCTTCCATGGGCCTCAGCTCCCTTATCTATTAACCTGGTGAAATGCAGACCCCTCTGCATAGGGTTACAAGGTTTCAGCATGACTGTGTATGAAAAGAGAACAAAGAAGCTTCATGGAGATGACTGTGGCCTCGGCTCACTGCCAGGAAAATGACTCATTTCTGTATGCCAGGGTTATAGTTCACTGTTACCCTGACAAATGAATGTGGAAGACCCATGATTTCCTCCACCCTCCTTCACTCACATAGTAAAAGTTAGCTACTGCCTGCAACATACCAGGCACTGTACCACATGAAACTGTAGGCTCCTCCTCCAGGAACTGACAAAGTCATTCGCAACCTGTTGGAATTTTAACACCTGTCATAAAAGGATCTCATGATGCTTTGGATACTTTCTCAAAAGCTGTCACTTGCTGCAAGAGTAGTAAGGACAGCAACAGCTATCATTTCGTACTTGGGTTTCATGTTTAATATTTTGTAAAACAATACTTTCACATGTATCATAAGAGCCCCACAAAGGCTCCAGAACCTCAACATACAACCAGTAAGTTGCAGAACTGGATCACAAGCCCGGCCTCCATCTCCCTAAGTTCAGTAGGAATTTTCTGATACATTTTCTCCCAAGTTTGAAAGTAATATATGCTTATTACACACAGAAAAGTTGGAAAAAAAATAACCACATCTTGGCCGGGCGTGGTGGCTCATGCCTGTAATCCCAGCACTTTGGGAGGCCAAGGCAGGCAGATCACAAGGTCAGGAGATCGAGACCATCCTGGCTAACATGGTGAAACCCTGTCTCTACTAAAAATACAAAAACCCTGTCTCTACTAAAAAAATGTTGGCGGGTGCCTGTAATCCCAGCTACTCAGGAGGCTGAGGCAGGAGAATGGTGGGAACCCGGGAGGTGGAGCTTGCAGTGAGCCGAGATCGCGCCACGGCACTCCAGCCTGGGCAACAGAGCAAGACTCTGTCTAAAAAAAAAAAAAAAAAAAAAAAAAAAAAACCCACAAAAACACAAAACAAAACAAAACAAAAACACATCTTATTTTCATCACCCAGAGATAGCCACTGTATCATTTTGTTTTGTTCTATTTTCTTCCAATCTTTTTTCTATGCTTCAAAAGATTTTATTTAAACAAACTTGAGATCATACTAAGTATAAAATGTTATACTCTTTTTTCCCCACTAAAAATGTTATGATTAGCATTTTCCCACATACTAAAACTTCAGCCTAAAATGTTATTAAAAAACAGAAAAACACAGCATGCTCTATCTAGTAATTCCTGTTTTATGTAATTGTTTCCAAACTTCAACAACTATGAATTGTGCTGTAATGAGCACAAAACTTTTTGTTTGTGATTTTTCTTTAGATTGAACTGTAAGTGTACTTAAGAGACTGATGACTCATTCATTCATTCAACAAATATTTAATAAGCACCCACTAGGTGTTGGACACCATTATAAACTGACGATACAGTAATAAGGAAACAAAGTAAAAAAAAACAGACAAGATATCCCTGCCTTCATGAATCTTACATTCTAGAGAGATATCAACAATTTTAAGTATCTTTAGGCATATTGTCAAATCACTTTTAGAAAGGTGGAGCTATTTTAAACTCTACTCTCAGTACATAAGTAGCTGTCTTACTACATTTTCACCAATACTGAGTATTATGATTTAAATATTTTTACAAATGTGTAACATTTAATAAAAATATTGCATTCCTTAGAGATTTTTCTCCTTTGCTCTCTACCCCCATATATTCACCTCTTCATAAAATACAAGTACACTGAAGAGACATTTAAGTTCTTATCCAAAGTTGGTCTCCTGGCTGGACATAATGACTCACACCTGTAATCCCAGCACTTTGGGAGGCCAAGGTGCGTGGAGTACTTGAACCCAGGAGTTTGAGACCAGCCTGGGCAACATAAAAAGACCCCGTCTCTACAAAATAATAATAAAAAAATCAGCCAGGTGTGGTGATGCACGCTTGTAGTCCCAGCTACTTGGAAGGCTGAGATGGGAGGATCACTTGAGCCCGAGAGGTCAACGCTGTAGTGAGCTGTGATTGCACCACTGACAGAGCAAGACCCTTTTTCAAAGAACAATACAAAAAACACAAACAACAAAAAAACCAAAGTGTGCTCTCCAAATGTCAAATTTCAAAGGATTTTTCCTGCCTGCAGTGAGAAAATAATCCCAGCCCCAAAGCAGGGATGGCAAGAGTGGAAATGCCTCTGATACTTTGCAAGGTAGCCCTTGAAGGTAGCAAAAAATAATGATAACAAATCCGTGCCTTGTTAGGGTCTGATATGTCTGGGGACTGAGTCATCAATGAGTTTCTCCAATCAAATGACAGACTTCTGTGGGGGATGAGCTAGGACAAGCCAGGTGGGGACTCTGCAGGGGTGGTAAGGTCAGGACCAAATGAAGCTCTTTCATGAAAGCTCCTGGTCAACTATAGAGCATTAACAATAGAAGGGAGCTTTGCTCTTTTTTAATGGAGGCCTTTGGAGGATGTTGAGGACTTTGACAGGGGCTTATAATAAGAAAAAGGGGATAAGCATATGTATGGAAATATAAAAATAAGTAAATAAAATATTAATAAAATAAGTAAAAATATGTATTTAATATTTTTGGGGTGTTATCACATGTTAGCAATTTTCAGAATATTCTATTTTACATATATACATATAGATATATACATACATATATATATAGAGAGAGAGAGAGACAGAGAGAGCTTATTATGTATCAGTCACTGGTCCAAGCACTTTGACTCATGTAACCATAATTGGCTTATAAGGTAAATACTAGCATTCTCTCCATTTGACAGATGAAGAAACTGAAGCATAGAGTTAAGTACTTATAAAACCAGGATCTGATCCCAATTAGTCTGCTTTTAGAGTCTGTGCTCTTAAACACTACCCTGTAAGAAGGAAACTGATGATCAGATCGAGTAAATGCGTGCCGTGGTACAAAAGGTCAGGCAAGAAGGATTGATTGAGTGTCTGCTATAAATCAGGCACCGTGCTGGCTCAAGGTCACAAAGCTCATGAGGGGAAATGCTGGGAACTGGGATCTGGCTCAAGATCTGCCTGACTCCAGGCCCTCACGACTTCTATTACACTCTGCTTAAAGGGAAATGCTTCTGCATATGGGTTGATGTGTAAGAGGCAAGGCTGGCACAGGGTGCAGTGCTCTTGGAACAAAATGCCACGGCGAGAACAGAAGCTCCCAGGTATGCTGTTATGGGAAAAGTAATTGTGTTAGAGGGCGCCTCTGGGTGGGCCCCTCACCATACCTTCTCGGCCTCAGATACTCTAATATGGTCCAGGTGATTCAGAATTTACCTTTTGGGTTCAGATGCCTCCATGCAATAAACAACAGTCTTTAGAAATTCCAAGAAGTGTTCTCACAATCCCAGGCTTTGGAATTAGAATTTGTTGAACTTTCAGTTATTAAAAATTCTTTTATATTTTTCCCTTGACAACTCACACTGTACTTCAGACTGCTTTGATAGTTCCCTTAGCAGTTGACTTTGTATTTCAAAACCTATGAAATTATATATTTGAAGGGATTATTCATGTTTTTCCAATGGAAAGCATACATACTCCATAATGCTTTAATAATGATAACCAGATGGATAGAGGGGTCTTTGACAAGGTTTTTCTTTAGCTAATTTGAGAACATACTGAATTTCAGTCTCTTTTGACTAGTGAAAAAAATGGGCAGAATGTAAAGCGCCCTGTAAATTTCCTACTTGTACAATTTTAATACTTTCATCATGGTCAGATGAAATGTAATTAAAGCTAACTGTCTCCTCCCTCTATTTTCAAAGTACAGGTTTCAGGCTTTTTCAGTGAAGCCCAGGAAAATGTTTAACCAGGAGTACTGGATACTCCTAAGTAGTTCCCACTCAAAATTCTGCCAAAATTACTTCCCAATCAGTGCTTATGCCTTGACCTCCTTCTCCCTTACTCTCAGAGGAGCCCTTGAGACTTTAAGAAGACTTCTCACCTTCATGTAGAATCATGAGGAGCTAGGGCTGGAAGGGACCTTAAGGATCACCTGGTCTACCTTTTTCTTTTTTTTTTTTTAATATCTACTATTATCTTTTTTTTTTTTAAATGTATTTATTATTATTATACTTTAAGTTGTAGGGTACATGTGCATAACGTGCAGGTTTGTTACATATGTATACTTGTGCCATGTTGGTGTGCTGCACCCATCAACTCGTCATTTACATCAGGTATAACTCCCAATGCAATCCCTCCCCCCTACCCCCTCCCCATGATAGGCCCCGGTGTGTGATGTTCCCCTTCCTGAGTCCAAGTGATCTCATTGTTCAGTTCCCACCTATGAGTGAGAACATGCGGTGTTTGGTTTTCTGTTCTTGTGATAGTTTGCTAAGAATGATGGTTTCCAGCTGCATCCATGTTCCTACAAAGGACACAAACTCATCCTTTTTGATGGCTGCATAGTATTCCATGGTGTATATGTGCCACATTTTCTTAATCCAATCTGTCACTGATGGACATTTGGGTTGATTCCAAGTCTTTGCTATTGTGAATAGTGCTGCAATAAACATACGTGTGCATGTGTCTTTATAGCAGCATAATTTATAATCCTTTGGGTATATACCCAGTAATGGGATGGCTGGGTCATATGGTACATCTAGTTCTAGATCCTTGAGGAATCGCCATACTGTTTTCCATAATGGTTGAACTAGTTTACAATCCCACCAACAGTGTAAAAGTGTTCCTATTTCTCCACATCCTCTCCAGCACCTGTTGTTTCCTGACTTTTTAATGATCGCCATTCTAACTGGTGTGAGATGGTATCTCATTGTGGTTTTGATTTGCATTTCTCTGATGGCCAGTGATGATGAGCATTTTTTCATGTGTCTGTTGGCTGTATGAATGTCTTCTTTTGAGAAATGTCTGTTCATATCCTTTGCCCACTTTTTGATGGGGTTGTTTGTTTTTTTCTTGTAAATTTGTTTCAGTTCTTTGTAGGTTCTGGATATTAGCCCTTTGTCAGATGAGTAGATTGCAAAAATTTTCTCCCATTCTGTAGGTTGCCTGTTCACTCTGATGGTAGTTTCTTTTGCTGTGCAGAAGCTCTTTAGTTTAATGAGATCCCATTTGTCAATTTTGGCTTTTGCTGCCATTGCTTTTGGTGTTTTAGACATGAAGTCTTTGCCCATGCCTATGTCCTGAATGGTACTACCTAGGTTTTCCTCTAGGATTTTTATGGTATTAGGTCTAACATTTAAGTCTCTAATCCATCTTGAATTAATTTTCGTATAAGGAGTAAGGAAAGGATCCAGTTTCAGCTTTCTACTTATGGCTAGCCAATTTTCCCAGCACCATTTATTAAATAGGGAATCCTTTCCCCATTTCTTGTTTCTCTCAGGTTTGTCAAAGATCAGATGGCTGTAGATGTGTGGTATTATTTCTGAGGACTCTGTTCTGTTCCATTGGTCTAGATCTCTGTTTTGGTACCAGTACCATGCTGTTTTGGTTACTGTAGCCTTGTAGTATAGTTTGAAGTCAGGTAGCGTGATGCCTCCAGCTTTGTCCTTTTGAGTTAGGATTGTCTTGGAGATGCGGGCTCTTTTTTGGTTCCATATGAACTTTAAAGCAGTTTTTTCCAATTCTGTGAAGAAACTCATTGGTAGCTTGATGGGGATGGCATTGAATCTATAAATTACCTTGGGCAGTATGGCCATTTTCACGATATTGATTCTTCCTATCCATGAGCATGGTATGTTCTTCCATTTGTTTGTGTCCTCTTTTATTTCACTGAGCAGTGGTTTGTAGTTCTCCTTGAAGAGGTCCTTTACATCCCTTGTAAGTTGGATTCCTAGGTATTTTATTCTCTTTGAAGCAATTGTGAATGGAAGTTCATTCATGATTTGGCTCTCTGTTTGTCTGTTACTGGTGTATAAGAATGCTTGTGATTTTTGCACATTAATTTTGTATCCTGAGACTTTGCTGAAGTTGCTTATCAGCTTAAGGAGATTTTGGGCTGAGACAATGGGGTTTTCTAAATATACAATCATGTCATCTGCAAACAGGGACAATTTGACTTCTTCTTTACCTAACTGAATACCCTTGATTTCTTTCTCTTGCCTAATTGCCCTAGCCAGAACTTCCAACACTATGTTGAATAGGAGTGGTGAGAGAGGGCATCCCTGTCTTGTGCCAGTTTTCAAAGGGAATTTTTCCAGTTTTTGCCCATTCAGTATGATATTGGCTGTGGGTTTGTCATAAATAGCTCTTATTATTTTGAGGTACGTTCCATCAATACCGAATTTATTGAGCATTTTTAGCATGAAGGGCTGTTGAATTTTGTCAAAAGCCTTTTCTGCATCAATTGAGATAATCATGTGGTTCTTGTCTTTGATTCTGTTTATATGCTGGATTATGTTTATTGATTTGCGAATGTTGAACCAGCCTTGCATCCCAGGGATGAAGCCCACTTGATCATGGTGGATAAGCTTTTTGATGTGTTGCTGAATCCGGTTTGCCAGTATTTTATTGAGGATTTTTGCATCGATGTTCATCAGGGATATTGGTCTAAAATTCTCTTTTTTTGTTGTGTCTCTGCCAGGCTTTGGTATCAGGATGATGTTGGCCTCATAAAATGAGTTAGGGAGGATTCCCTCTTTTTCTATTGATTGGAATAGTTTCAGAAGGAATGGTACCAACTCCTCCTTATACCTCTGGTAGAATTCAGCTGTGAATCCATCTGGTCCTGGACTTTTTTTGGTTGGTAGGCTATTAATTATTGCCTCAATTTCAGAGCCTGCTATTGGTCTATTCAGGGATTCAACTTCTTCCTGGTTTAGTCTTGGAAGAGTGTAAGTGTCCAGGAAATTATCCATTTCTTCTAGATTTTCCAGTTTATTTGCATAGAGGTGTTTATAGTATTCTCTGATGGTACTTTGTATTTCTGTGGGGTCGGTGGTGATATCCCCTTTATCATTTTTAATTGCGTCGATTTGATTCTTCTCTCTTTTCTTCTTTATTAGTCTTGCTAGTGGTCTGTCAATTTTGTTGATCTTTTCAAAAAACCAACTCCTGGATTCATTGATTTTTTGGAGAGTTTTTTGTGTCTCTATCTCCTTCAGTTCTGCTCTGATCTTAGTTATTTCTTGCCTTCTGCTAGCTTTCGAATGTGTTTGCTCTTGCTTCTCTAGTTCTTTTAATTGCGATGTTAGAGTGTCAATTTTAGATCTTTCCTGCTTTCTCTTGTGGACATTTAGTGCTATAAATTTCCCTCTACACACTGCTTTAAATGTGTCCCAGAGATTCTGGTATGTTGTATCTTTGTTCTCATTGGTTTCAAAGAACATCTTTATTTCTGCCTTCATTTCGTTATGTACCCAGTAGTCATTCAGGAGCAGGTTGTTCAGTTTCCATGTAGTTGAGCGGTTTTGATTGAGTTTCTTAGTCCTGAGTTCTAGTTTGATTGCACTGTGGTCTGAGAGACAGTTTGTTATAATTTCTGTTCTTGTACATTTGCTGAGGAGTGCTTTACTTCCAATTACGTGGTCGATTTTGGAGTAAGTACGATGTGGTGCTGAGAAGAATGTATATTCTGTTGATTTGGGGTGGAGAGTTCTATAGATGTCTATTAGGTCTGCTTGCTGCAGAGATGAGTTCAATTCCTGGATATCCTTGTTAACTTTCTGTCTCGTTGATCTGTCTAATGTTGACAGTGGAGTGTTGAAGTCTCCCATTATTATTGTATGGGAGTCTAAGTCTCTTTGTAAGTCTCTAAGGACTTGCTTGATGAATCTGGGTGCTCCTGTATTGGGTGCATATATATTTAGGATAGTTAGCTCTTCCTGTTGAATTGATCCCTTTACCATTATGTAATGGCCTTCTTTGTCTCTTTTGATCTTTGATGGTTTAAAGTCTGTTTTATCAGAGACTAGTATTGCAACCCCTGCTTTTTTTTGTTCTCCATTTGCTTGGTAAATCTTCCTCCATCCCTTTATTTTGAGCCTATGTATGTCTCTGTGTGTGAGATGGGTCTCCTGAATACAGCAGACTGATGGGTCTTGACTCTTTATCCAGTTTGCCAGTCTGTGTCTCTTAATTGGAGCATTTGGTCCATTTACATTTAAGGTTAAGATTGTTATGTGTGAACTTGATCCTGCCATTATGATATTAACTGGTTATTTTGCTTGTTAGTTGATGCAGTTTCTTCCTAGCCTCGATGGTCTTTACATTTTGGCATGTTTTTGCAATGGCTGGTACCGGTTGTTCCTTTCCATGTTTAGTGCTTCTTTCAGGGTCTCTTGTAAGGCAGGCCTGGTGGTGACAAAATCTCTAAGCATTTGCTTATCTGTAAAGGATTTTATTTCTCCTTCACTTATGAAACTTAGTTTGGCTGGATATGAAATTCTGGGTTTAAAATTCTTTTCTTTAAGAATGTTGAATATTGGCCCCCACTCTCTTCTGGCTTGGAGAGTTTCTGCCGAGAGATCTGCTGTTAGTCTGATGGGCTTCCCTTTGTGGGTGACCCGACCTTTCTCTCTGGCTGCCCTTAAGATTTTTTCCTTCATTTCAACTTTGGTGAATCTGGCAATTATGTGTCTTGGAGTTGCTCTTCTCAAGGAGTATCTTTGTGGCGTTCTCTGTATTTCCTGGATTTGAATGTTGGCCTGCCCTACTAGGTTGGGGAAGTTCTCCTGGATGATATCCTGAAGAGTGTTTTCCAACTTGGTTCCATTTTCCCCCTCACTTTCAGGCACCCCAATCAGACGTAGATTTGGTCTTTTTACATAATCCCATACTTCTTGCAGGCTTTGTTCATTTCTTTTTCTTCTTTTTTCTTTTGGTTTCTCTTCTCGCTTCATTTCATTCATTTGATCCTCAATCGCAGATACTCTTTCTTCCAGTTGATCGAGTCGGTTACTGAAGCTTGTGCATTTGTCACGTATTTCTCGTGTCATGGTTTTCATCTCTTTCATTTCGTTTATGACCTTCTCTGCATTAATTACTCTAGCCATCAATTCTTCCACTTTTTTATCAAGATTTTTAGTTTCTTTGCGCTGGGTACGTAATTCCTCCTTTAGCTCTGAGAAATTTGATGGACTGAAGCCTTCTTCTCTCATCTCATCAAAGTCATTCTCCATCCAGCTTTGATCCGTTGCTGGCGATGAGCTGCGCTCCTTTGCCCGGGGAGATGCGCTCTTATTTTTTGAATTTCCAGCTTTTCTGCCCTGCTTTTTCTCCATCTTTGTGGTTTTATCTGCCTCTGGTCTTTGATGATGGTGATGTACTGATGGGGTTTTGGTGTAGGTGTCCTTCCTGTTTGATAGTTTTCCTTCTAACAGTCAGGACCCTCAGCTGTAGGTCTGTTGGAGATTGCTTGAGGTCCACTCCGGACCCTGTTTGCCTGGGTATCAGCAGCAGAGGCTGCAGAAGATAGAATATTTCTGAACAGCGAGTGTACCTGTCTGATTCTTGCTTTGGAAGCTTCCTCTCAGGGGTGTACTCCACCCTGTGAGGTGTGGGGTGTCAGACTGCCCCTAGTGGGGGATGTCTCCCACTTAGGCTACTCAGGGGTCAGGGACCCACTTGAGCAGGGAGTCTGTCCCTTCTCAGATCTCAACCTCCGTGTTGGGAGATCCACTGCTCTCTTCAAAGCTGTCAGACAGAGTCGTTTGCGTCTGCAGAGGTTTCGGCTGTGTTTGCTATTGCCCTGTCCCCAGAGCTGGAGTCTACAGAGACAGGCAAGTTTCCTTGAGCTGCTGTGAGCTCCACCCAGTTCGAGCTTCCCAGCGGCTTTGTTTACCTACTTAAGCCTCAGCAATGGCGGGCGCCCCTCCCCCAGCCTCGCTGCTGCCTTGCTGGTAGATCACAGACTGCTGTGCTAGCAATGAGGGAGGCTCCGTGGGTGTGGGACCCTCCCGGCCAGGTGTGGGATATGATCTCCTGGTGTGCCTGTTTGCTTAAAGCACAGTATTGGGGTGGGAGTTACCCGATTTTCCAGGTGTTGTGTGTCTCAGTTCCCCTGGCTAGGAAAAGGGATTCCCTTCCCCCTTGCGCTTCCCAGGTGAGGCGATGCCTCGCCCTGCTTCAGCTCTCGCTGGTCGGGCCGCAGCAGCTGACCAGCACCGATCGTCCGGCACTCCCCAGTGAGATGAACCCAGTACCTCAGTTGAAAATGCAGAAATCGCCGGTCTTCTGTGTCGCTCGCGCTGGGAGTTGGAGACTGGAGCTGTTCCTATTCGGCCATCTTGCTCCGCCCCCCCTACCTTTTTCATGTTATAGATAAAGAAACTGAAATTTCAGAAAGGTTTGATGACTTGGCCAAGGTCACATAGGTAAGAAGTGACAAGGGTTAGACTTGAACCTTATTCCATGTGTAACTCATTATATCACTTGGCCTCCCTTCTGCTCTCCTTTTCTGTTATTTCCCTCTTTTTTCTTTATGTTTTCCATTTTCCCTGTCAGAACCAGGTCATAGATGATGATGGGATGGGCCAAACCAAAGTGGACCAGGTTGTGGAGAACATCAAATTCAGCAAAGGAAAGCAGATCATAGACGGAAGCCTCTGGTAACAGGCAGCCAGAACAAGTCTGGCTGAGAAATCCAGCAAAAGGCAGAGGCCCTGGTTAGACAGATGGCACAGGCAGAGCAGGGAATCTGACATCAGGTCATGGAAGTGCTGTAAGCAGATTAGGTAACAGCAGGTAGCAGGGCCCCAGACTTGTGAATGACATTTCAGCAGCAGGACTCCACTTCATAAGAACTAAGGTGCGTTGCCAAGGCAGGGATATGATCGCAGGGTCCCCAGGGACCTGGAATCAAAATCTGGAGCTCAGTTCCAAGGAACACGTTCCAAAGTCACAGCAGAACCAGCAATGAGCTTCTGGTCCAGAGTTCCTTACATTATCTCAGAGCAATGTGGTAGAGACATTTAGCAGCTTAACAAATAGTCCATATACTTCCACACATCTCCCACCCTCTCTTGTAGCTGGATTGGGGCCATGTGACTATTTTTGGTCAAAGGACTTTGAGAGGAAGTAGAAACCATGACAACCAAACCTCTTTTTGTTGGAAAGGGAAGGAGGAACACTAGAAGTCTTTGGGAACAAGCCTGTTGTTAGCTCCTTGTCCCTCTCACCCCAACTCTGTGAAGTATGCTCTCTGGAGCATGTGCAGCTTTAGACACAGCATGACCTTTTTACCTGTTAATACCTACATGGGAAATGCCTTTGAGCAAGAAAGTATATCTTGCTACTGTTGACAAAAAGAATCAAATTCTTTAAAATACTTGAAGAGATTTATTCCGAGCCAAATATGAGTGACCACGGCCCGTGACAGGACCCTCAGGAGATCCTGACAACATGTGCCCAAAGTGGTTGGGGTGCAGCTTGGTCTTATACATTTTAGGGAGACATGAGACATCTCTTATATGTATCTTATATGTATTTGATTGATGTCTCATGTCTAAATCTATAGGGAGATTTAGAATGTCTTTAACTGGCAATTGGTTGAAAGAGTTATCAATAGAAAGGAATGTCTGGGTGGCGATAAGAAGTTCTAGAGACCAAAGTTTCATTATGCAGATGAAGTCTCCAGACTTCAGAGAGAACAGGCTGTAAATGTTTCTTATCAGGTTTAAGGTCTGTGTTGCTGTTAAAACTGGAGGGGTAAAATGAGGTGTGCCCAGCCCCCATTTCTTGTTGGGTCGTGAATCAGTCTTTCAGGTTAAATTTTAGAATGCCCTGGTCAAGGAGGGAGTCCATTCAGATGGTTGTGGGGTGAGGTGGAGGGCTTCAAATTTTATTTTTGGTTTTCACTGTACCAATATGATTTTCAATCTACACTACCAGTTCCTCCTCAGGGCATCTGCACATGCTATTCACAATTAGAAAGTTGAATGTGCTTCTGAGTCATGGGGCCTTTGACTTAAGAACCTGTGACCAGGTATTGGTCGTGAAAAGCATTTTAGGGGTGTCATATAGAAAAAATTACTCTGGTTTTAGAAGACTCTTGTTGGGGGCTCAGCTTTGCCACCAAAAATTGCTTAATTTAGCATAAGGCCAGTCTCTCTGGACATTAGCTATCTCATATATTCAGAGTCCCTTCTAGCCATGACAATCTATGATCTGGCATTTTCTGTATGAACAAGTATTTTTTGTTGAATTACATTGAAGTCAATGATCCTTAAAATAGTCATTAATAATTAAAGTTTTTTATTTTAGACTCTGTTTAACTTTATTATTTAAAATCTTTGTAACAACCCTTTAAAATAGATTTATTAAAAATCACACCCATTTTACAAATGGAATGGACAAGTAACTTCCCTGAGTCACACAGTCAGAGGGGGAAGGGCTAGAGCTCAAACCCAGACAGCCCGATTCCAAACACCAGTTTTGTTTTGTTTTTTCACTTCAAATCCCTGCCTCCAGGACACTCTTTCAATTATTTTCTATTCTCTAAGTTTGCCTACCCCCAACCTCACCCCAAGTCCCCTGGGTCTCTCACAAGTGCCCAGAAAAATCGGACTATTTCTCCATTCCAGCCATTTTCTAAGAGCTTCTGGAGCCTGTGTGCATCCCTTCCAGTGAAGGATCTGGGAGTTCACCCTGTGTTGCAGAGAGAAGACTCCACCCCTCCTCCCTCCCCAAAGCTACCGCAGCTTACAACAACATCATGTGACCCTTACATAGCAATGGTCAATTTATCCATTGATCTCCACTATATAATGGGGATATATATATATATAACAGACAACCCTGATGAGGCATGTCCCTGAGATTTTTCCCCAATTGCAGCTCAACACAGCATGGCAAAGGCCCTGGAGGGAAATAGTGTACTTGGAGCCAGGTACGTGACCATCACAGTTGTCTGTTGTGGACAGCAAAGGGATAGGTGCATTTCTGGCCACTTATAGCCACACACACAAGTGCCTCTTAGAACACTGGCCCTGACCCTAAAGAATCAATTAGTGGTCTGCCTCCAGTTAAGCTATTTTCAGGGCCCTTTTGGTGCTCTCACATTCCACCAGGAGTCCCCCTTGGCCCCATGAGCTTGACAGTCTTCCAAAATATTTCTAACAACCCCAGTGAGTGATGTTCATCAGATGCTGCTCAGGCCTCATGTTCTTACATGGGTATAATGGGAAAATCATTACATACTGGGAAGCGACCAATAGTCCATGGTGCTTATGACTCTCCCCATACAGAAAAGTGTGGAGGAATTTCAGTGGAGGAATGTGGTGTCTTTGGTTGGTTGATTGGTTTTGATTTAGATGTTATTTGTCTTGAAGAGCTGACTGTGGGTTAACTAATGCTTACCCTTCCTGTTTTAATCATTCCTACCTCTTTTTCTAATCCATGTGTCACCAGGAGAAAGAAATGTAAATATGTGAGGTTGCTGTTTTCAGCAAATTCATTCAGGATTCAATGCCAAACCAGGCTTTGCCTGAAAACCAACAACAAGCACCAAAAAGAGGAGATAGGGTTACATTTCTTGTAAACCAACAGCCTGATTTTCATTGACACATCGCGGGTTTTGTTATTGTTGTTGTTACTGTTGTTGATCTGGATAGAGGTACAGGCTTATTTTCATAGCTGAGTTTATTACTAAGTGCAGCACTGCTTCCTGAAACAACTTGCTGAATAAATTCCATCAACTTAACATATTCACAGCCATTAAGAAATCTAGCAATCTATTCTCCCCTCTGAATGATCTTTCTAAATTTGCAAATGTGATGGTGCTACTTCTTATTTGGGATATCCTGGATGTAACTGGGATACTTCAGACATACTGGCGGGGCTGAACTTTAACTCCTCTCATCCTTCAGTGTTCTCAGGCATACAAAATTTTCCCTAACCCCTTTCTCTTTCCCTTTTCCCACCATACACATTGTTGGGCATTCCTTCCTCTCTGATTCATAGCTGCATACACGTACAATGAGTTGAGAGACGTAGGTTTTTTTTTCTTTTTTTAATTTCAGGGGAAAATCTCCAAATAGAGCCAAGTGACTATCATCAGAAAAAAGGCAAACTAGGAGAGTAAGGCCTTCCTGTAAAGTCTTGCAGAATCTTAGAGTGGGAGGGGACTTAAGAGTGTAGGTACTTCCCACTCCCTTCTGCAATCTCTTTGATAGATTTTTTTTTTTCCAGCTTCCAACAGAGCACATCTAGAGAGAGGGAAGTCAGTGTTTTTTTTTTAAAGAAATATATATATATATATATATTTTTTTTACATTGAGCAAAAGTTGGTCTCACAGTGAACTCTACTTATATGTCCTTGGTCGGCCTCTGGAGCCATGCAGAATATGTCTACTCCCCATTCTACATGATGGCCCTTCAGATATTAGAGGAGGGCACCCATCTGCCTTTTGACCTTCAGAAAGAGAATGGGGCCCTGGAATCATTCTTTCTGGCCTGTTGGGACACTGATCACGCAATGACTGTCCCCGGGCGCCAAAAGTACCTATCAGGCATTTCCCACATGCTTGGCACCAGGCTGTTGTTTGGGGAGAAAGTAAATACATTTTATTTCAGGATTGATTAACTTAAACATAAGCAGTATACTCCTTAATATAAAGTTACAATGCAAAAGAAACCAAAAAACAAAGCTAAAAAAACCCAGAAGGTAATTCTTAGAGAGAAGGGAAGGTTCCAAATATTTTTAAATGGATCTAGCAGATTAAAGTTCAGCTGTAGCTCATTATTTGTGAAATGTTATTCCTGTTTCTTGCAGCAGCCAAGAAATACGGCCGTATAGCTCTTGAGTCCACGCACGCTTGCTTAATTTAGAAAAAATTCCTAGGAGGGGCCACTGTGGGGAGCTGGAGACCACTCTGTAATGAAGCCCAGTTCTACTAAAACGAAGTATGCATGAGATGGAAGCAATGTGGGCAATGTTGAATCGATTTGGGGAAATGATCCCAGAATTTTTCTCTGAGGATGCACTCACAATAGTGGATAGTGATGTTTTCAGGTGTGATTTAAATGCCATTTTGCTCAGTCAGAGCAAGGGACTCAAATTCCCTCTCAACTCCCTCTAGAGGCTAAAATGTGCAGCTGCTGGCAAAACCTGTGGGCTTGGAAGCCGGCCCATGTCCAGAGGGCAGTCAAGATGAATACAAGCAGTTATCGGTTCTTTCTGTCAATTAGAGCAAAATCTGTTGGCTGAAAAAATTAAAAATAAAGTAAAACTTTACTATTCTCTAAATACAGTAAGGCTGAGATAAAATACATTGTGAATATACATTCATATAGAAGTAGTAGTAACTGGTATATCAGATAATTAATTGGTATATCAGATAATTCACTGGTAAGTCTCGGTGCAATGAAGAAAGCAAAAATTCCATAATGACTTCCCAGATATGCTTACTTCTAAAAAGGCACGTATTTTTTGGGATAATGGATAGAAATTGACATGATCATGATTATAGCCACCAATTATTGAGCTCTTATGTGTCAGGCACTGTGTAAACACTTTATTGGCATTTTTCTCATGTAATCTTCAAAAATCCCTTTTAGATAGATTCTATAGTTAGCACCATTTTACAGACCAGGAAGCAAGAACTTACAGAAGTTAATTCCTTCATACAAGGTCATACAGCTGACATGCAGTGATGCCTGGATTTGAACTCAGGTTTATTCTCTTAAACACAATAAAATAGTGTTTTCTCACCAGAGGTACAGGACTCAGCAAGATTAATGAGTAGTCCCAGGTACCCAACTAGTAAGTGGTACCATTAACGTGTGGTTGATTGAGACTGTATATACAGTGCCTGGTCCGTCATGAATATTCAGTGAAAATCAAGTCCCTTACCCTCTGAAATGACCACAATTCTGACTACATGTGTCCTGAGTGTGTCTTCCAGAGCAGAAAAATTCCTGGGAGATAGCCTGTGCCATTTAATCTTAGCATTCTGTCACCTAGACCTGTACACTGCCTATACTGGTTGCCAAATGAATATTTGCTCAACGAATCAGTGAATGATTGAATTAGGCCTCTCTTCAAGGAGCTTACAATCTGCTAGGAATGATAAGTGTGCACATACGTATGCATGCACACACACACCCCCCTAACCAAATCCTAGTATAATACTAGTCAGAAGTGAGTGAAAACATACTGAAGAACATATATCAGCAATTCTGCACTCTTAAGCCAGAAAACTTGCCCATGTATACAAAGACATGTACAAGAATATTGATTACAAAATTGTAATAGCAAAAATTGGGAACAACTTAAATGTTCTTCAACACAGTCATGGAGAAGTACGTTTCAGTTTACTGATATGATGGAATGCTAAATAAATGGTCTAAAACCAAATGTATAAAATGGATAACTCTAGAAGCACAATAAGCAAAATTATATATAAATATAATGATAATAATAGCTAACACTTATTCAACACATTATGCACCAAGCATTTCTTTATGTGTGCTGCATTTGTTAACCCATTTAGTCCTCACAACCCTTCAAGGGTATAAACTATCATCAGACCCATCCTAGAAGTGAGGAAGTTGAGGAAGGCTACATACATTTGGTGTAATGTCTAAAATGTTTAAACATATGCAAAAAGGCTATAGTTTAAGAATTCCTCCATGTGTAGTAGAAGTGTAAAAACATGGAAGAGGATCATTAAACACCAAATTTATGACAGTGATTACATTAGCGGTGCTGAAAGGAAGAGGAACATGACCAGAGAGGTGAATAGAGGGGGCAGCAGATGTATTTATAATGTTTCATTTAAAAAATTGGATGATTGGTATATGAGTATTTTTCATATTATCTTTTATTTTTTCCTGTGTCTGAAATACTTTATAATGAAGTGATTTGCAGCCAGAAACTAAATACCTCGAGACCTCAAAGGAAAGCACCATTACTCCTGATATTTCATGGAGAAAGGGGCATTTAAGTTGAGACTAGATATTATGGGCAGGACAGTGCTAAAAATTTAGCAAACGTGGAAATCAGTGCATATGCCATGGGAGTGATGCCGTGCACAAAGGTAGAAAGTGCAGCAGAAGGAAATTCCACTTTCCATTCCATGGGCCCTGGGAAGCCCAGCCTGAGGGACTCACATCCCTCGCTGCTAGGGTGGCTGTGCATGCATGAATCTATTGGCATCCTGTAGTTCTCTTTTGGGCTGTTGTGGGGGCAGTACTCTTGTCTGCTACTCAAAGGCAGATTGCTGCAATGGGGGGTGGCAGGGGACAGGGTCTGTGCTCACAAGCACAAACAATAACTGACAGAGTATTTGCTTTTGAGCTTTGGAAGAAACAATGAGGACTTGTTGCACCTCAAGACTCAGTCAGGGACTGGCTGACAACAAATAGGTGAAAAGTGTTTTGCTGAACAAAACAGCACCAACTGTTGGCCAGAAAAGCCAGGCACAGTGGACGACTGCAGACGATCCAGTTGTCAGGCAGCTGTAGCACTGGGGTCTGGACAGTCCCAAACCCCAGATATCGCTTCGAGCCAACCTGACTTCCCAGACACAGTTCTGAATTTGGGTCTCAACCTCATATATATGTGAATATTATTTAGCCCCAAAGAGAGAGAAATCTT
The DNA here is from genome assembly GCF_049350105.2 of Macaca mulatta. Classification (NCBI taxonomy): domain Eukaryota; kingdom Metazoa; phylum Chordata; class Mammalia; order Primates; family Cercopithecidae; genus Macaca; species Macaca mulatta. The sequence goes on from NC_133419.1 coordinate 87,204,961, forward strand.
GCCATCTGCCATAACATGGATGAACCTGGAGGACATTAAGCTAAGTGAAATAAGCCAGACATAGAAAGACAAATGCTGCATGATCTCAGTCACTTGAGGAATCTAAACAAGTTGAACTCATAACAGAAAATAGAATTGTGGTTGCCAGGGCCTGGGGTGTGGGGAAATGGGGAGATGTTGGTCAAAGGATATAAACTTTTAATTATGAATAAAGCCTCTCCTTATGGCAGACACTTGTAAACAAAAAGAGAAAAAAAGATGAGTAAGTTCTGAAGATCTAATGTACAGTATGGTGACTATAGTTAATAAGAATTGCATACTTGAAATTTGCTAAGACAGTAGATCTTAAGTGTTCTCAACACACAAAAAAAGGTGGTTTGCTGCACCTATCAACCCATCATCTAGATTTTAAGCCCTGCATGCTTAGGTATTTGTCCTAATGCTCTCCCTCCCCTTGCCCCCTTCCCCCACGACAGGCCCTGGTGTGTGATGTTCCACTCCCTGTGTCTATGTGTTCTCATTGTTCAACTCCAGCTTATGAGTGAGAACATACAGTGTTTGGTTTTCTGTTCCTGTGTTAGTTTGCTGAGAATGATGGCTTCCAACTTCATCCATGTCCCTGCAAAGAACATGAACTCATTCTTTTTTATGGCTGCATAATATTCCATGGTATACATGTACCACATTTTCTTTATCCAGTCTATTATTGATGAGCATTTGGGTTGGTTCCAAATCTTTGCTATTGAAAATAGTGCTGCAGTAAACATATGTGTGCACATGTCTTTATAGTAGAATGATTTATATTCCTTTGGATATATATCCAGTAATGGGATTGCTGGGTCAAATGGTATTTCTTGTTCTAGATCCTCGAGGAATTGCCATACTGTCTTCCACAATGGTTAAACTAATTTACATTCCCACCAACAGTGTAAAGTGTTCCTATTTCTCCACAGTCTCGCAACCATCTATTGTTTCCTGACTTTTTAATAATTGTCATTCTGACTGGCGTGAGATGGTATCTCCTTGTGGTTTTGATTTGCATTTCTCTGATGATCAGTGATGTTTAGCTTTTTTTTTCATATGATTGTTGGCCATGTAAATGTCTTCTTTTGAGAAGTGTCTGTTCATATCCTTTGCCCACTTTTTGATGGTGTGGTTTTTTTCTTGTAAATTTGTTTAAGTTCCTTGTAAATTCTGGATATTAGACCTTTGTCAGATAGGTAGATTGCAAAAATCTTCTCCCATTCTGTAGGTTGCCTGTTCACTCTGGTGCCAGTTTCTTTCGCTGTGCAGAAGCTCTTTAGTTTAGTTAGATCCCATTTGTCAATTTTAGCTTATGTTGCCATTGCTTTTGGTGTTTTAGTCATGAAGTCTTTGCCCATGCCTATGTCCTGAATGGTATTGTCTAGATTTTCTTCTAGGATTTTTATGGTTTTGGGTTTTGCATTTAAGTCTTTAATCCATCTTGAGTTCATTTTTGTAAGGTGAAAGGAAGGGGTCCAGTTTCAGTTTTCTGCATATGGCTAGCCAATTTTCCCTGCACCATTTGCAGGGAAAGTGACCCTTTCCCCACTGCTTATTTTTGTCAGGTTTGTCGAAGATCAGATGGTTGTAGAGGTGTGGTGTTATTTCTGAGGTCTCCGTTCTGTTCCATTGATCTATATGTCCCTTCATGTTAAAAACTCTCAATAAACTAAGTATTGATGGAACATATCTCAAAATAATAAGAGGTATTTATGACAAACCCACAGCCAATATCATATTGAATGGGCAAAAGCTGGAAGCATTCCCTTTGAAAACTGGCACAAGACAAGGATGCCCTGTCTCACCACTCCTATTCAACATAGTATTGGACGTTCTGGCCAGGGTATCAGGCAAGAGAAAGAAATAAAGGGTATTCAAATAGGAAGAGAGGAAGCCAAATTGTCTCTATTTGCAGATGACACGATTTTATATTTAGAAAACCCCATCATCTCAGCCCCTAAACTTAAACTTATAAGCAGCTTCAGCAAAGTCTCAGGATACAAAACCAATGTCCAAAAATCACAACCATTTCTTTCAACAGTAGACAGCAAAGAGTCAAATCATGAATGAAATCCCAGTCACCATTGCTACAAAGAGAATAAAATACCTAGGAATACAGCTAACAAGGGATGTGAAGGACATTTTCAAGGAGGACTACAGACCACTGCTCAAGGAAGTAAGAGAGGACATTAAAAAATGGAGAAACATTCCATCCTCATCGGTAGGAAGAATCAATATCGTGAAAATGGTCATACTGCCCAAAGTAATTCACAGATTCAATGCTATACCCATCAAACTACCATTGATATTCTCCCCAGAATTAGAAAAAAACTACTTTAAATTTCATATGGAACCAATAGAGAGACTGTATAGTCAAGACAATCCTAAGCAAAAAGAACAAAGCTGGTGGCATCACCCTATGTGACTTCAAACTATACTACAAGGCTACAGCAACCAAAACAGCATGGTACTGGTACCAAAACAGACATATGCTCAGCACTTTGAATCAGAATCTCACATCATCTTCCCAGGACCTCTAAAAAGGAACTGGAGGAGACAGAGCTTAAATGATTTGCCCCAGTCACTTATTGCCTCAGCTAATACAGAGTGTGGAGCTGGCATTCAAACTCATGTCTGGCTGACTCCAAAGACTATTACAGCACTGGAGACTGCAAAGTACTTTAAGAATGTATTTTCACTACTTATGTAGAAATTATAAACTCATTTCAGCCAGTTAAAACATCCCCTCTTGAACTGACCTGATTTGGAGTTAACTTAAACCCAAAATACACAGGATGAATTTTGCCTTTGCTGTGAGTCCAGAACCCCTCTTTGCTCCATCTGAGCAGACTGGGGATCTGTTTTCCTTTCTGTCTGGGCCCTCAATGGGTCAAACAGACACCAACCCCTTCTCAAAGCAGGCACAACCTTCTCGGAGGGACCCAGGTCTCCAAATTCCCAGGGTGGTGCCTTATCTTCGACCTCAGTTCCTTGTCTTAGCTTCTTAGCAACAGGCACCAACCAGGTGCCTATGGATTTTTTTTCATAGTCTCTCAAAGCTAAGTCCTCATACGCCAAATATTCACTTGATTTGCCAACACTTCCCTGAGTTAAGTGTTTTGGAAATTAAGCTTTTCAATATCTTCTCTGTATCCCCCTAGCCTATAAACAGGTCCAACCACTTCTCTGATACTGGTATTATTTTTCATATTGTATTGCATATTAAGAGCTTGGTACTCCCAGCTCCATACCACTTACCACTTCCAATAAATTAATGAGCTGCTTTTTAATGAAATGTCTAACATACTAAATCGTGTCACATGTGGCCATGAGATGACTTTTAGAGTTTTTGCCCATAAGAATACACACATTCTGGCAGAACCAAATCCTTTTTTTAAAAAAATATGATGGAGTATGAAAAACCAAGAGCTGTAGACTTTGGCTGGAGGTCCTTTTGGGACTTTTTTTTACTTTCAGAAATCAAAACAGGAATTTATGAACTATTCTTCCATAGGTACAAATCTTAGTGAGCTTCTAGCCACATCTGGACCCTACACATATTTTTTCAAGGCCACAATTTGAGAAGCTTTAGCCTCTGGATAATTGGAATTATGGAATTTTTGAGTTGGAGGTTATCCAAGAAATCATCTAGTACAGGATTCTGAAACGTCTGGTGAGTAAGGATTCAATCATGAATGGCACTTTACATACATAAACTTATTTTGTGCTCCCCCAATTCTCATAACATATATTCTGGTATTATTCCCATTTTATGGATGAAGAAATGGAGAAACAGAGAATTAAGTAACCTGTCCAAGACTCAACGTCAGGTAGTAACACTCCACTTAACCATATCTTTATACTGCATCTTGATCAAGGTAGAAATACAGGCCTCAAGGTGGGATGACTTATTCCAGATCACAGAGCTAGTAAGAGTTCACCTCTGTCTGAGTCTGCACCTTGCTTTCAGAAAGCTACTGAGGAGGTACTTCATTACTACTTACCCCATATACATGGGGGTGTTGGTGGTGGTGTGAGGTAAGCAGTAGTGAAGCACCTCCTTCCTCTTCTCAACTTCCTATACTCAGAATCTCAGCACGCTGACCTTGAGAGTGCTATGGCTTGGGGGTTGGGACTGGGGGACAGAGTGAAACCTAAGTCACGGGTTTTGCTCCTAAAGATTTTCTTGTGTAACCACTTCTTAAAGTCACAAAATGTTCTTGCAGTGATTTCAGAGCATACTTCTTTGAAAAGATTAAAAACCATCACTAACAACAACAACAACAACAAAAAAAACCCTCATAAACATCCTAATTGCATAGAATGCATGGATAAGCAGAAGGAAGTAAAACTTATAGTCTCACCACCAAAGCACAACCACTATTGGACATTTTGGTATATGTTCTTCTTGTCACTTTAAGACAGCACATATATTGTTAGTTGTGACTATAAACAAAAAGCAATGTTATATCCTGCTTTTTCCATTAAATATTGTCTGCATTATGACCCACCTTTGGTAAATATCTTTTTTAAAGTTTGTATAATATACCATGATGGGGGATATGCCAGAATTTACTTAATTATTCCTTTATTGTTAGGCATTTGTGCTATTTTCTAAATGTTTCATTATCATAAATAGCTGTAAAGAACTTTTATGAATAAAGCTTTTATGATATTTAGGCTTACTTATCTTGGACATATTTTCAACATGAAAATACTGGAATTTCTCTTCACTGGAAACATCACTTTATGAGGAACTTGTCAGTGCTGATGTTAATTCTTAAACTGTTAACTGTCTATATGGAAATAAGCAAGTCATTTTGGGATTTTAAATTATATTGTCTTCTTAAATGAACTATTTTTTCCCTAAATCATACCAGTATTATAGTTCATTCTTTGGTAGAATGACAAATAGAATTACTAATAGCACAGGCACATCTGAAAGTCACACAGTATTAGAAAGTGGTTAAGAATAAGAATTCTACCTTTGTGACAGTCCTTTAAAAAACTCATAACCCCAGTCTAATAATGAGGAAAACATCATATAAACCTAGTTGGGGGACATTCTACAAGATACCTAGCCAGTGCCCTTCAGGACTGTCAAGGTCATGAAAAATAAGGAAAGATTGAGACACTGTCATAAACCAGAGGAGATGGGGAGACATGGCAGCCAAATGGAATGTGGTACCTTGGATTAGATCCTAGAACAGAAAAGGGACACCAGTAGAAAAACTGGTGAAATCCAAAGAAAGTCTGGAGTTTAGTTCATAGTCATGTAGCAATATTAATTTCTTAGTTTTGATAAATGTTAAATGATAAGACCACGGAAATGTCAACAATGCGAGAAAACTGGGTAAGGGGTGTACATGAACTCTTGTACTAGCTTTGCAACTTTTCTATACAACTAAAATACTCCAAAATAGAAGTTTAGTTTAAAAACAAACAACAAAAAAAAAGATGAAGAACAAAGGATCTGGAGCCAGTCTGATTTGGTTTTCAGTTCTGGGCCTGGCATTTATTACTGCTGAGTGGCCTTGGACAAATTATTTCCTTGAGCTTTAGTTCATCTAGTATATACATAAAAAATTACCTACTACAGGGGATTGTAGGTTTTGAAAATAATAATGCAGTTAAAGCACTGAGCATTATTCCTGACACAAGGTGAGCACTCAACAAATGTAAGCCATATGTTTATTTTGTTTAGTTTGAAGGTTCTTCTTTCCAATTTTTAGTTTCCTCTAAGGTAACTAAGAATTTTATAAAACAAATGCACAACTATGTAAAAAGTAGAAAATTAAAGTCTCATTTAAAAGTTAAACTCAATATAAAGAAGAAAAACTGTTGCATGAATCTGGAAAGAATAACTGATGTGGGCTTTGGGGTCATTGCTCTTGTTTTCTATGTTTTAGGTTGCTTCCTAAGGGTAGGTATACTGAGAAGATGCAAGATTTTGAAGAGACTCTACATTTTAGCACAGATTGCCCAAAATAACCAACTTACAAATGCCCACTGTAAGACATGGGAATTTTTTCATTTGAGCTGCTTAGAAAAACAATCTTGTAGAGAATTGAAAATGGTCTGTGCTTGGCCTCTACCCAAAGGCAAATTATTTTAGTATGAAAGTCTAAGGAAAATAATTTAACCACAAGCTATGTGAAGAGGAAAGGAAAAATAACCAAAGGATAAAGAAAAATATACTCTGGCTCTTTCATATATAAAATTTCTTTTTTGGGTGCTAAACCGCAGCACAGATGTGAAACCTTATCTACAAGTTAGGGTCTAAATGACAAAGGAAAAATAAATAATCCAAAAATCTAAAAACTATTTTGAGATGACATTAAACTGCAGTCAAAGACTATAAATGACCATGGTCAAAATCTATTATTCAATATTGGACCTGGAGTCTCGGACCTGAGTTCAAATTCACTTACAAGATGTAGGATCATGGCTGGGCACAGTGGCTCATGCCATCGCTCTGGGAGACCAAGGTGGGCAGATTTCCTGAGTCCAGGAGTTCCAGACCAGCCTGGGCAACATAGCAAAACCCCATCTGTACTAAAAATACAACAAATTAGCTGGGCATGGTGGCACGCACCTTTAATCCCAGCTACTTGGGAGGCTGAGGTGAGAGAATAACCTGAGCCTGGGAGGTGGAGGCTGCAGTGAGCTGAGATTGTACCACTGCACTCCCACCTTGTCTCAAAAAAAAAAAAAAAAAAAAAAGTAGGATCATAAACTACCTAACATGAATCACCTAGCTTCAGTTTTCTTACTCCAAAAATTGTGGTAATATTCACATCAAAAATTCTTATAGAGCTAATACAAGGATTAAATGACATAATGTCTATGAAAAACACCTTCCACAGATGTCACATATAGGAAGCAATGAAGAAATATTAGCTAAGTCAAAATCTAAACATACACAGCCTAGAGCTGGTCACATATATAACATTGTTGCTGATATAGTTTGGATAGTTGTCCCTGCCCAAATCTCATGTTGAACTGTAATCCTCAATGTTGGAGGTGGGGCCTGGTGCAAGGTGTTTAGGTTATGGGGCAGATCCCTCATGGCTTGGTGCTATCCTCATGATAGTAAATGAGTTATCATGAGATCTGGTCTTTTTTTTTTTTTTTTTTGAGATGGAGTCTCACTCTGTTGCCCAGGCTGGAGAGCAATGGCATGATCTTGGCTCACGCAACCTCCGCCTCCTGGGTTCAAGCGATTCTCCTGCCTCAGCCTCCTGAGTAGCTGGGATTACAGGCACATGCCACCACACCCAGCTAAGTTTTGTATTTTTAGTAGAGACGGGGTTTGACCATGTTGGTCAGGCTGTTCTCAAACTCCTGACCTTGTGATCTGCCCGCCTCGGCCTCCCAAAGTGCTGGGATTATAGGTATGAGCCACCATGCCTGGTCGAGATCTGGTCATTTCTAAGTGTGTGGCATCTTCTTTCCCCAGCCCACCATTGCTCTTGCTAAGCCCCCACTTTGCCTTCCACCATGAGTAGAAGCTCCGTGAGGCCTCCCCAGGAGCAGATGTCAGCACTATGCTTCCTGTACAGCTTACAGAACCATGAGCCAATTAAACCTCTTTTCTTATAAATTACCCAGTCTCAGGTATTTCTTTATAGCAGTGCAAGAACAGCCTAATACAGTTTCTAATGTTAAATATGCAATCTTGTTGGTGAAAAATACTATTAATATGAGAAATTATAGAATACTGAAATCGTATAATAAAGTACTAAATTGAGGGTTAAAAATAAGGTACTAATTAACTTCAGTTTTCTTCTGGCTGCCAAATTTGATCTTACTTGTTGATATGGTTTGGCTGTGTCCCCACCCAAATCTCATCTTGAATTGTAGCTCCCATAATTCCCACATGTTGTGGGAGGCACCTGGTGGGAGATAATTGAATCACAGGGGCGGTTTCCCCTATACTGTTCTCGTGGTAATGAATAAGTCTCATGAGATCTGATGGTTTTATAAGGGGAAACTCCTTTTGCTTGGTTCTCATTCTTTCTTGCCCTCTGCCATTAAGAAATGCTTTTGCCTTCTGCCATGACTGTGAGGCCTCCTCAGCCATGTGGAACTGTGAGTCCATTAAACCTTTACTTTGGGAGGCCAAGGCAGGCGGATCACAAGGTCAGCAGATCGAGACCATCCTGGCTAACACGGTGAAACCCCGTCTCTACTAAAAATAAAAAAAAAAAATTAGCCGGGCCTGGTGGCGGGCGCCTGTAGTCCCAACTACTTGGGAGGCTGAGGCAGGAGAATGGTGTGAACCCAGGAGGTGGAGCTTGCAGTGAGCCGAAATCGCGCCACTGCACTCCAGCCTGGGCAACAGAGTGAGACTCCGTCTCAAAAAACAAAAAACAAAAAAAAAAAAAACCTCTTTTTCTTTATAAATTACCCCGTCTTGGGTATGTCTTTATCAGGTACATGAAAACAGACTAATACACTTGTCAACATGATACCTTTTATAAGTGAAAATAAGGAAGGGCTTGGATTAAATATTATACATTAATTAGGGCAACAAATTCATCCCTTAAGTGTGAGCCTGATTAACTTATTAATGTTCTTCCAACTATGGGATTCACAGTAATTCACAGCTACAAACCATTTATCCAGGGAATAAGCTCTTCCATACAAGTAAATTTTCCAGTGTAATTATCTTACCCTGTTCAGTGCTAAAATGTCAATATTTTTTGGACAAAAATAAAAAATAAAAAGTTAGTTACATTATCTGTTTCATATTCTAGATTACAAACACAAATCCTATTTTCCCTTAAATCTCTACACTTAGCACAGCGCCTGGCATGTACTAGATGTTCAAAAAACATTTTATTAAACTAAAGTGTATGACATATATCCCTACTTTCTTAAACAGAGTTAATGAATATGATCCAATCTTATCAATGACTATAATAATTATTCTTAACTCAATAACTATATATCATTTCAGGTGAGTGAAGTCCTTTGGGCAATTTGCCTTCATGAAATTGTCTCAGACATGTAATATTTTAATTTTTCCAGCTTGTTTTTAAAGTTTTCTATCTCTTCTTTTATTGAAAAGACATCAGTGATCACTGCTGTTGTCACATTGCCTCCTTTGAGGGTCTACTCTTTTCTAATATGTTGTATATTGGGAACTCAGAGAATCAACTTGTTAGGATGACATCTAAAAATAAGAGTGATATGCAAGGGGCTTTGGAGTTAGCATGTGAAATCAGATCTTTGGATTAAAACTGCAGCACTATGCTATATGATCACAGAGAAAATGTCAACCACATGTAAGGGAACAATCATTAAAGGGAGTTTATCTCACATTCATTTGCACATTTGTTCTGAAGCTTACAAAGGGGTTACCTTTATGCCTTCAAGAAGATACCGGCACCTCTACCAGGTAGCCCATTTTGAGGAGTTAATTTCAGCTATTTGTGTGCCTTAATATCATACATCTTTTTTTGATCAAATATTTTAAAATTCAGACATTTTGCTAATTCAGCCAATCTCTCTGTCCTCTAGGGCCTCAATCCAGTTTCCTGAGGTTTTTAAAAAATGGGCTCCATCTGACCTAGGCCCACTTGTCTTGGTGCATTTTCCCAGCACAGCATGAGGTTTCTCATGCTTGTGATTGGTTAACTAATACAAGACAGCCCAGGCTCCTGACCAGGCCTCCACCAAAGTAAGGTCTGGGTTTGGATCCAGAGGACAAATGATGTCGCGGGAACTCTTCCAAGCCTCACGATAAAGTGTCCAGACCAAAATGTTTCAGTTTTGAGTCCAGATCAGAAAATTAAAATCCACCTATTCCTGCCATCTCCAAATTTTGCTAGAATTGCTTTGGGAAAATTGTTTGCCAACTTGAAATATTTATTTCCCGTCCTGACACAATGTTCTTTGAGGTAATAAGAGGTAATAAAGTCACTCTTTTCAACAATTTCAGTCCAGGTCTAAGGCCAGTAAGAAAACATTGTTTTTATTGGCATAGAATTCATGGATTTAAGAACAATTAAGGTCAGCTGCATCATAGTTTTTAAAGTTTTTTCCGCCTTAGTCTTGGCTAATTTGTTAGCATGATTCTCAGAATTCTTAAACAAAAATGCAGAACTCTGAATTATTTACAATTGGCCTGAGAATGTCTCTTGAGTAATCATCAGGCCAGGACTGGTTTCATCACTTCAAAAAGTTTTTTTTTTCTCTCTCTAAAGTTAAATCAGGAGTCTTTCTTTTCTTTCTCTCCTTCCATTCTTTTTCTTTCCTTCATTCCTTTCTTTCTCTCCTACAAATTCCTCAACTTTAAACTTGTTTTTGTGAATAGGGTTGTATTCAAATTCAAGCTGACTTAAAATATAAGTTTAAGGCAAAGTTAGTCTAACCTCAGCATAATTTGATAATGAAGATCTAGTGGGCTTTCAGGAGAAATAACATTCAAATCATAATTACAATTGAGGTTGGAATAATGGGGAGAGGGAAGGTCTGAGTGAGATTTGAAATAAATCAGAATATAAAAATATGTCTTAAATGCACTTTTATATAAATGAAAACGAACCCTGTAAAGCAGAATGTGAAATTACTTTTTCCTTTAAGAGAGTTGTTTATTTTTAGAGCTTCCAGGAGCTTTATGGATTATCTCTAGTCCAGAGATAACAAGAAAGTTTCAACTTCCAGCGTTGTTAGTGGGTGCCTAGGGCTCTATGTTAAATATTGTATTGGGCAGCCTCATCAGGCCTCAGCGAGGAGGGTCATGATTGATTAATGATGTTTGCCATGGCCAGGTGAGAATGTAGGTGGTGCAGGACTTGTGGAAGGATATGTGTGGAGGGACACGTTCCAGATACCTTTCACAGATCTGGTCTAAACTACAATCTTGACAGCGGTAAAATCTTAGACTGCAGAGAAATTGTCTGCCAATAGTCACATGGATAGGTTGTGCCACAGCTAAAACAAAAGCTGTGCATGTGGATTCTCATTTTACACCTCCCTATCAATGGGAGTCATTTAAAAATGCATTACATGGTTCAGACACTGCCATATCCCTGATATATCTACAGGGATTGTGGGAGGGCATTAAAAAAACAAAAAAAAAAGGTTGTTTGCTGCTCACTCAGTGCTCTCTTGAGATGAGAGTACCTAATAGTGTCTGTTAAAACAGGTGGCTTTCTGGTATATCTGATAGATTACTGATTCAGTCAAAGGTGAGGCCTCAGCAACTATATTTTTATCAAGAGCTCAGAAGGTCTGTGGACCACAGTTGAAAAACCCTGAGACAATATCTTGTTTCTTCCTGACAGTTATGTTCCCTGGTTTTCCCACTTCACACTGTCCTTTTTACCACCTCTTCTGTCTATGGATCTTTTTCTCCTGTGTATATTTTTTGATGTTTTCTTGTTTCTTCTCCAACTTTTTGGTGCAGCTTCTCTTATTCCTGACTCTGGCTGCCATCATTGGCTGATGAAAGAGTTCCTTTTATTTATTTGGTGAATTGATCCATTAAGTTTGATCCTTCAAGTCTTGTCTTTGAAGTTTTCACCTATTCCCAACCACTCCCCCTGGAAGCTTGTTTCCTGTACTGTTAAGAGCATGGACCCTGAAGGCAGACTACCTGAATTCAAACCCTACCTCCACCTCTTATTGGCAGAGTGACCTTGTGTAAATGACATCACTTCTGTGTCTCAGTTAACACATCTGTAAAATGGAAATCGTATCTACCTGTGATGGTTAGTTTTATGTGCCAACTTGACTGAGTCAGGGAATACCCAGACAGCTGGTAAAACATTATTTCTGAGTGTCTATGAGGGTGTGTCTGAAAGAGATTAGCATTTGAATCAGTAGAATGAGTCAAGAAGTTCTGCGTAGTCTCATCTGGAATCATCCAATCCATTGAGGGCTCACTTAAATAGAATAAAAAGGCAGAGGAAGGGTGCATTGTCACTCTGCTCTTGAGCCAGGACATTCATCTTCTCCTGCCCTTGGATATCAGAGCTCCTGGTTCTTGGGTCTTCAGACTCTGGGACTTACACCCTGGCTCCCCTCTTTCTCAGGCCTTTGAACTCAGACTGAATCACACCACTGGCTTACCTGGTGCTCCAACTTGCAGATGGTATATTGTGTGTTCTTTTCGGCTTCTGTAATTGCATGAGCAAATTCCTATAATAAATCTCCTCTTGCATATCTGTATATGTCCTGTTGGTTTTGTTTCTTTGGAGAACACTGACTAATATACTACCACATGATTGTTATGAAGATTAATTTAAATGAGTTAACAAAAGTTAAAGTGCTTAGAACAGGGTGTGGTATATTAAGGTGTTATGTAAGTTGTTGCTATTATTATTATTTTTGGCTTCATACTGTTTAAGGCTACCAGACAGTGGAGAATAAAATAACCAAGGCATTGTTATAGAAATAGCAACGTTATAGAAATTACAACTTAATCCAAGGCTCAATCAACCAATCATTTCACAGGTACCTCTGAGGGCCTTTCCAGTTCAGCAGCAAGCAGTAATGAAATGTTGTGTGTGTGCCCAGCTGTGTTGTAGAACATACTTTTCCCCTCTGGAGATGATGAATGCCTTTACTTAATAGAGTAGACGTCTTCTGGAGTGTCTGCTCAGATCAAAATCACACCTCCCCACCCGCCCACACACACATGCCCACTCCCTCTCCAGCAGGCTTGATGTACAATGTGACCCCTTCCCTCCAGCTGCTGACTAAACCAGGAGTAGCCACCTAACTCCAGCTGGGCCAATCCATTCTTTCCCTTATGGTTTATTTTTGAGACCAGGAGTTTATACCTCTGAGGTTGGAAGTTGAATATAAATTTTGGGAGCTCTGGGGCAGCCATGTTCCCCACGATGCTGGGAAGTCGAAGCTGGCTTATCGACCGTAAGAAAGAAGCTGGACAATTCTGAGGGCTTCTAGCCCTGAGTTCCCCTGAGCCTGCCTGAATTCCACTAACTGGCTCTTGTCAGACACCCCTATAACCTCCTATTCTCTATTCCTCTTAATCTAGATACGTTTGTTTTTGTTTAAACCGGCAGAGATTTAGCATTTACTTTCGCTAGCAGTTGCTGTGAAATTTGTGGATTCTCTGACAAATCACCTCCAAGCCGACAAACAGAATCAAATAAAAACAATATGTTTACCATACAAATATAAGTTTGAGAACACTCCTCTATTCTCCTTACTCCCAATGCCCCACTCAACCAGATTACTGCCCTAGGCCATACCTCACGCAGAGTTTCTGGTGTGGCTACTATTGATAGGAACATCTGAAATAACTGGTCACAGAAAATTGCCTAAGATTGATTTTGTTGATTTAAAAACAGCCTATGTGGAAAACTTAGCTGATTACATTGAGTGATTCAATTTTATTAGCTGGTGAATAGGTAAACTGCATGAATAAATGTTTGCGAAACATACCATTCTTCTGCTTTTCTCTGTTATTTCCATCTGGTTCCTCCACACTTCTCCTCTGGCATCAGATAGTGGGAGAGAAAGGGCAAATGGGCTGCTCTAAGGACCAGATCACAGAGGGTCTCGTGTACCATTGTCAGGACATTGGCTTTACTTGGAGAACAGTATTGCAAAAGCCACAGAGAAAAGAGAAAATGTAGCATGTGGAGCCCTGCAAGTATTTGGACTATGTGTAGAGAGATGAGACCAGAGAGGTAGATAGGAGTTGGAAAATGACAGGCTTAGGAGAAAGGACATTGTCCTGAAGTAACAGAATACCATTTAGTCATGTTCAAATTTGCTAGAAGAAACACTTCTGTTTTCAGTATTTTTAATTAAATATTTTTCTTTAGTATTCTCATTATAAGAAATCCAAATAGTTAAACAGTACATAGAATAAAAAATAGAAGTGTTCTTACACCCATTGCCAAACTCCTCACCAGACATTAACTATTGTTTACAAAGTATGTCTGAGAAAGCTTGGGTAGAAGATCCAGCACCCTGGGTTTGGTGACCATAGCTACAGAGTATAGGTATTGTTTCCATGCAGCAAGATCCAAGAATGAAGAAGCATAGCTGATCATACATCCTAGATAACTCAAAGACCCCAAGGAACATCAACATTTGTTCAAAATACAGGAACAATGATGAATTTGCAGTGCCTCAATTACATAATCAGGAACCTCCCGTATCACTGGCTAGAAAGAACTCGTCTGCCAGCTCATGACTAGGGAGAATATGGGCTCTGGAGTCAAAGAGACCTGGGTTTGAATCCCAGCTCTTACAGGTAACTGTTGGCTTAACCTTTCTGTAACTCAGATTCCTTCTCCATGTATTCAACCATGCAATAAATATTTATCCAGAGCCTTCTAAGTGTCAGACTTTGTGCCAGGCACAGAGGATCAGCAGAAAGAAACCCAGTCACTGCCGTCACGAAGCCAGCCTAATGAGAGAGACAGACATTGAGTCAGAATTCACAAATTAATGTAAAACTGAAATTAAGAGGCTCTATAGTATAGAATTAAGAGCACAGAGCCTGAAACAAGATTGTCTGAGTTCAAGGTCTGGTTCTTCCGCTTTCTACCTCAGCATAACTTTGAGTAAGTAGGTATTTCCCTCTCTGTGTCTCTGTATCGTTATCTGTAAAATGGGGATAATATGAGTATATACCTCCACAGGGTTTTTACAGGATTAAATCTTGAAAAGTGCCTAGAATTGTGCTGGTACGTATTGTGCTATATAAGTATTCATCTTTATTTTCACTAATTATAGTAAATGATATGGAGAAAAGATATACAGTGCAATATAGATATGATAGAGGGGACTGACTACATCAGGAAGTTCAGGGAAGGCTTCCTGTGCCCATTATTAAATTATTGTCTCATTGCTCCAAACCTACTCCTCTATTGTCTGTGTTGCAATGTTGGGGCTGGAACCCTGTAAACCACATTGCAAACTGCCTTTATGCTTGGCTCTGCCAAGAGAGTACAATAGAGAGAGACCAAAAGCCTGGAAAAGAAAGAAGAAACTGGCTCCTTTCTGTCTACTTCCTGAGACATTTCTGTGGCATCCTCTACCTGTGAGTGGCACCTAGGGAATGCTTCTTCACCTGGGCAGTAGCAGTTCCCTCCTGTGGCAACAGCTCAGTGTAGTGAGCAGTTTTTCTGCTATTTGTAAAACCAGCCTCATCGTACCCTATCTCATAGACACCTGCACCAGCCAGTTGGTACCCTCTCCTCAGAAGTCTGGGTCTCAGACCTCTTGGCCTCTTCTCTAATTTTCTGCCTTTTAACAATTCCAACTTTTGTCCCTGTAGACCTAAAGGTGGTAGATACTTCCTAGAGTTGCTATCCCTGTGATACCTTAGAGCAAAGACTGTCAAACTTTTTCTGTAAAGGGCCAGATAGTGAATATTTCAAACTTGGAGGGCCACATAAAAACTTCGTTGCATTTTCTTTCTAACAAGCTTTATAAAGGTAAAACCCGTTCTTAGCTCACCAGTCATACAAATAGGCCATGAACTGAATTTGGCCCATGGGCCACAGTTTGCCAATCTCAGCTTAGAGTTTTCCTTTTTCTTCTGTTACCTGGCCAACAACTTTGCACTTGTTTAATCATTCATTATATTATATCCCCTCTGTTTCAAATAGCTGGTGTGGTTTTTGTCTCCTGCCTAGACCCTGACTGGCGTATTTTCCTTGGGATCTGAAGGAAGAGTTGGAACTAAGTAGGTAAAGGCTGATAGGAGAATTTGGATGTGGAAAGAGGGAGAAGGGTTTCCCAAAAGAGGAAAGTAGGTGCATAAATGCCCTGCAGTGGAAAGAAGCAAGGCTCACTTAAGAACTGCTGTGGTCAGAGCAGACAGAACCACAGGCAGTATGGGGTTAGCCCATGCAAGACCTTGGAGACAATGTTAGAGATTTGGCTTTCTATTCTAAAAGCTCTGGAAAGTCGAGAAGTGTTTTAAGAACATGGGTTATAGGCTCCTATTTGTATTTTGAAAATATCTTCATGGGTAAAATAGAGTGTGGCAAGGATTAAATGATCTAACATTTAGAAAACAACTTGTATAAATCTAATAGATGCTCAAGAAATCTCAATTTCTCATTTTTATCTCCTTTCTGTACCATGGCTATAAGGACTGTTGCTGGATTTCTGACAAAATTGCAACCAAATTTGCTTGCCCTTTGTGGTTTTCAACTTTGGCTTTTCAAAGTTGGCTTTTTCAAATAGTGAAAGTCTTTCTATCCATATGCATACAAATATTAAGTGTATTTTCTTTATTCTTGTCTTGCCCAAGACCATGAATATAATTTTTCAATCAGACACACAATGAAGTTACCAAGATTCTGAGAATCATGTACACACCCATTTGGCAAGCACAGTCTTGGCAGCTTTTCTGCTGATTTATGAAGTCTGCCCACTCTCCTTACTCTGAAGGATTCAGTATCAACCTCAAAATCACAACCCTCAGGACCCAATGAATATCCTTAAGGCCCCTCTGCCAAGGCCATCTCACTGGCAGATTTAATGTGCAGCAGAAGCCTTCATACTTGTACTAAAGAAAAAGCACAGGAAGCTGAATGTGGGGCAAGAGGCCTGTGGGCTCGCAAGGAAAGGGTGGCTTCAGTTACACCACGTATAAGCAATTCCCAGTTTCAGATGTAAAAGCAGAATGGCTTCTGGAATCAATTAAGATGAAAATATCACCCTTTCCAGGATGTCTATGCTTCCAGCTGAAGTCCCCCCACCCTCCATGTCCAGTCACCATGTGTGCGGTCCTGTGCTACGCGGCCTGAGAGAATGCAAAGAAGAACAGCAACAGGTCCTGCCCCCCGGTGCAGATGATTCAATGGGGAAGACGCCAGACATCTTTTGGGTGCTTGCATCTCAAACTCTGAGGGAACTTATACTCTATCTGGAGAGTTAAGATTTAAGTTCATAAAATAATTACATGCCAGTATATAGGAGTCAATCCTTTGGCTCCCACTGTGAGACACAGTCAGTGTGGCGTGTGGCTCCCAGCCTTGGCTGAGCTCCCTTGCCTGCCTCCATCTCCAGCCTCCTCCCAATACTTTGGGAGACACTGGAGCCCGTTCTGGGCCCTACTCCTGGGGCAGCAGATGTTTAAGCAGCTCCATCTCCCCCATCTAAGATGTTATTTCTGTCTTTCCTAAGCAGTTGTTCTCAGTTTTGGCTGCATATTTGCGTTACTTGGGGAGCTTTTAAAAATTCTGATGCCTAGGCCATAAGCTAGACCGATTTGTTCAGAATCTCTGCAGGTGAGACGGCCATTAGTATTTTTTAAAATTTCTCAAATGACTGTAAGGTACAGTCAAGGCTGAGAATCAGTGTCCTACAGTGGCTCTGTCCTCGTAGACTATTTGATACTAAGGTCTATTTTCTGATCTAGACATCAGTCTTACCTGGAAGCTCTTAATAATGTTTCTGTTCTGGTCACCTGCCTAGGAACTCTGCTCCTTTCTAGGTAATGGGTTAGGTAACCACATCAGAAAACGGAAATACAGACTTTAGATTCGTGCAGACCACAGTTGCAACTCCTGCACTGGGTAGGCCTTGACCCAATTATGGGGCCTGTGAGCTTCAGTTTCATAGTCCTACTTCCAGAAATGTCTGTAAGGAAGAAGGAGAAACTTCACATGGAGAGAAACCTCCAAATCTAGTATTGACAAGCAAGGGATGGAAAAATCAAAGATAAAGAAAGTGCTGTGCTTGTTAGCTGATTCTCCCAAAGCACAGAACCAGTCTGCTCTTCTTCCTCGCGGTCTTGCATTAACAATTCCAATTAAACAGGGTCTGCAAAGAGAGGCCTGGGAGCTACGTGCATGCCCCTTGTTCCTGCAAAACCTAATGGTGATACAGAGAATTCAATGGGTCTGACTGATGATTTGTCTTTTGGTGAAAGAAAACCCAGGCCTGGAAACTGGAACCCTGCTATCTTTCTCACCAGGTCATGAGAATGTCTAGCATCTCGAGTTCATGTCCCTGAACTTGTATTCCTTTGTCATAACATTCAGAGCAGCTGGACTATTCCCAGAGGCATGGCTTTGTCTGTGGGGTTTCAAAACACATTTCGAGAGAAAGATGCAGGGTTCGCACTCATTTATTTGTTTTCCTAAAGAAGCCCTTAACTTAAAAACAGTTTTTAAAAACAGAGAAACAATCTCTTTTGCTGAAGAAGGGAGGTTGACTAAATACGTTTTGGGTAAGACCCTCCCCTCCCCCCGTGGGTAAAGGACACATTTCCTCCCACCAGGAACTGGTATACTTATACTGGTTACAACTCCCTTCATCACTTGGAGCCTGAGGCACTGTATGAAGATAAAACTACTTGAAGTTTTACTCTCTGAGAGAAAACATATCAGCCAGTCTATGCTGTCCTCCAATATTAAAGTCAACTCTTCCTGTCTTGGGTATCTTCTGTGTCTTGGTGTCCCATTGTTTGTTTCCAGAGTTCAAGAGTAGCCCTGCGGACACAGGCCAGGGGTATTTGAGGCTTTGAGCAAAGCAGCCATTCTTATCTAATGAGGCAGCTTACAGAACTTACCCTGCTAGCTGGGCTTACTACCACCCACCCGCTACTGCCAGGTGCCTCACTAGCAGCTTAGATGGCTGAGAACTTGTGATTGAAGTTGGATGTAAATAACACTCTAAATGTGCACTGTTGAGGTTTAATTCTGCTATACCTGCACCATGACAGTGAGGCGGTATGAAGCATGCAGAAGAGGAAACTGAGTCTGAATAATGCCTACACAAGCACTTGTTTCAGAACTGTAGACCTGGAGGAACTTCGGAGGTTCTGCAGTGATTTACTTGCCACCAACAACAGAGATCTACAACCCCTGATGAACCTTTTGTTGTTTTGATCTATTTTACATACAATATGTCCCCCCCAGAAATGTTCTTTTGAAGAAGAGAGTTCAAGGCCATGCTAATAACATATGAGCTAAAGGTTTGAGTTACCTCTATTATCAATAAAGGGAAAAAGCAAGCAGCAGAAGCGTTAATTTCTGGTCACGAGGCCCTGACTGACAGCACTTGTTTGAAGTATTTTCCGAATGCAGCTGGACTTGGCAGGCTCCCACTCCAGTGACATCTCTGGGGGCCTGACACCTGAGTGGGTTTGGTCTCCAGAGCCTCTCCTGTATCCTTCATGATGTTATGGATTGTGCTGTCTCTGGGTTGCCACGAAACAGAGCACCGGGAATGTGTTCCTGGCCTTTTCTTTGCTACAGAGTTTAAACAGCCACAAGTACTTTACACACAAGCTTCCAAACCCAAAAGCAACATCATAATTTTAGGTAAAAACCAAACCTCCTGCAGTGTTTGCCTCAAACAAGTCCAAATGCCAAGAGAAATCAAAAGGATGAAGCAGATTTGATCAAATCAGGCCTGTGGTCTGGAGACAACACACTCTTCGGCATCTTCTCGGAATACCAACCCCCAGTGTCTCCTCAGAAGCTGTTGTTATTCTTGAACGACCATGTTACTAAGTGTGAGTAGAACGTTAGAAACCTGAGTCAGGACTTTCAAAGGCTGAGGCCAGTGCCCGTGCAGTGCCGCACAGAGTGTGCAGGCAGTGGGGAGGCAGTGAAGGGAGCCATAGCTAATCAGGAGCCCCTGAGGAAACCTGGAAAGGAGCAGGGTGAGAGAGGGTCGGTGGTTAGATGGTGTTTGTGGAAGTCTCATTTCTGATGGAGGCGGCAGGGATGGCGGGAAGGACGTAAATGGGGGAGGGCTGGGGTGGGAGGACCAACCGAGTCACAGATGAGCCCAGGTCTGGGACCTGAGGCCCTGGGAAACATGAGGTTGGAGGAACTGCTGGATTAGGGGAAGGATGCTATGTACTGAATTGCAGATGTTAGGTTGAACAAAATCTCTCTTAACAAGCAGTTACAAAATAGTGGTCATGGAGCTTGACCTGAAGAGCTATAGCCAGTAAGTTCCAAAACTTGAACACAGGGATTTCCAATTTTGAAGCCCAGTGGTCACAGTCCCTGTACTCTCCTGCCTCCCCCTTCTCTGCACATTAATGTCTTGGTTAGATGTAGCTCATTAGGAGGGATAGATAAGTTACAGATCTAAGTTGGGGTCTTCCAAAGCTAAGGTCAGTCCACCTACAAAATTGCCTGTAACTTGTAGGCAGTGACAAGAATGTGAGAGAACTAGTGCCAAACTCATAAGAAAACCGTGGGCAATGAAGGGGTTTTAGTGGTTCCCAAATCCAAATACATATCAGAATCTCCTCGGTGAACTTAAAAAAAAAATTTCTTAGCTTCTTCTCCGACCTAATAGATCAGACTGACTTGTTTATAAAACTCCTCAGATAATTCTGATGCATCTAGAGCCATGGGCATAACAAAGACAATTTGAGTGAAGCTTTAAAAACAACAGGCAATAATAATAACAGGCATGGCACATTGGATGCCTATGGGCTGCCAGGCATTGTTCTGATAGCTATAAATTATTATTTTGAGATCGAGTTTTACTCTTGTCACCCAGGCTGGAGTATAGTGGCACAATCTCAGCTCACTGCAACCTCCGCCTCTCGGGTTCAAGCAATTCTCCTGGCTTAACCTCCTGAATAGCGGGGATTACAGGCGCCCACCACCATGACTGGCTAAGTTTTGTATTTTTAGTAGAGACAGGGTTTCATCATGTTGGCCAGGCTGGTCTCGAACTCCTGACCTCAGGTGATCCTCCTGCCTCAGCCTCCCAAAGGGCTGGGATTACAGGTGTGAGCCAACACGCCCAGCCAAATTATTTTATTTCACCTATATGAAGAAGACTGCAGATGAAGAAACTGAGGCTTAAAGAGGCTAAGTACCTTGCCCATGGCCACATAGTGGTTGTGATTCCAGCTCAGACCTGCCTGACTCCAACAGCATAGTGGTGTGGACTGGAGACCTCTAGAAGTGATGTGTTCAAGGGCTGCTGGGTGCAAGAGAGTACAGCCTGAGCAGAGGGCCTCTGGGAGAGCAGCTTCACAGGGGCCTCACGGTTTGCTGGGGAAGTAGTGGGGAACTGCCTGATCCGAGAGCCTAAATGGGGGAGTGAAGAAGGGAGACAAAATGGCCGAGGGGAGCTGGGTAGAGCAGGCTCTGGAACCAGGTATCTCAGACTCGCTTCCCTGTGCCTGCTTCTGCCTGTTCCTCACACTACAGCCAAGAAGATATGTTCTTTTACTTTAGCAGGGTTTCCTGAAAAGAACATGGACTTGGGAATTAGTCCTCAGAATTCCAGTCCTGACTGTACTGCTGAAGACCCTGCCTCCTTCAGACATTAGTATCCATGTCTGCAAAATGAGGAACAGCCCTGGACACCATCCTCAGGCCCCTCCAGCACTGCATACACCGATTCTCTGGCTATGTGTTAGAGAACCTGCCATATGTGTGACAGCCCACGCTGCGAAGGAGGGGACAGATGAGGCCACAGGGGCAGAACTGCGCTCCAGAGACCTTGGGTGGGCCCAAGTGTGGTGAGTGGTAGTGAAGGCCATGGTTTCCTTCAGGGCAACCCAGGGTACTCTGCAGTCACATGAATCTCTCCTGGGCACTGGTCCTCCATGGAAGCCCCAGGCCCTGGGGCAGGGCTGTATGGACAGGAAACATACAGTGAGGAAGGGCTTTCAGAATCCGCATCCCTCAGTCCTCATGCATGAGTCAGCCACCATGGCTGGATGGTAGCACTTAGTCACTCTCCTCCCGAGCACCGCACAGCCCCTGTGCCCAGGGACACAGAGTCAGGATGTCGAGGGTTCCCACAGAAAACTGCTGTGGGTCTGATATGCATTTCAGTAATGACCACTGAGTCACCATCCAGCATTGTGTGGCCAGGCTGAGGGTTTGGTTGCTTATTCTCTAGCCACAGAAGCTCCTCTCTGTAAAGTCCAAGGCCACATTACAGTCTCCAAGCAGCTCATTCACCCACAAGAGAGATGTGACCAAGGACATAAGCACAGTGACAGACTGACATTTAGTCACTTACTATTTGCTAAGTACTTTCCTGGGCTTTATATGTTTTGATTCATTAACTCTCCTTTGCAGATCAGGAAACCGAGTACAACATGCTTACATAATTGGCCCAAAGGTGCCACAGTCTAGGGAGGCAAAGCCAGAATCTGAACCCAGGTAATGCTGCTTCTAGAGCCTGTGCTATTAAATGCCACATTCCACTGCGCACATTAAAATAGCTGGAAAGTAAGGGCATGGTGGAGGAATGTAATAAGAGAAATGAAAAGGTGCTAGACAGGACACTTAGGGACATTGAGACTTGATTGGTATGAGACGGGTGGTTGTGAGGGAGAGGAAGATACTCTCATGGGTGTCTTGGCTGCAAATCCAGGTTGCTCTCAAACCCAAATGCATGCTGTTCTATAGGCCAGAGGTCAACAGAAGACGATGCTAGAGGGGCCCAGAGGAGGAGGAGAGTATGTCCATCAGATGCAATCATGAAGGGCTTCACAAACAGAAGCATCTACCATAGACCTCGTGGGGTCTTTTGGGGAGGGTATCATGGTGATGCTGTGAGGTTACATGTCCACCATCTAGAGGGGAAACCTGGGCTCCAAGCAGTTAAATGACAGGCCCACCATCAGTGGCAGAGCTGAGATGAGAATAGGGCCACTGGCTCACAGTCCCGTGCTGATTCTGCCATGATGGTGCCTTTGGAGTCCAGATAGGAGGAAATAAAAGGAACCAGAATTTCCTTCTTGTAATTATCTCCCTTAACCTTGATATGTTCCATTAACTCAGTCCCCAAATCCCTCCCAAAATACACCCCTCTCCTTCCATTCCAACAAATAGCCATCTTGGGCATAAGGAAGGGAAGAAGGAAGAAAAAAAGGAGAAGGAAAAGTAGAGGGAGGAGAGATTGGGAAACCTGAGAGGGGTATTCAGGGAGGCCTCCATCTGGTCAGTCAGAAGTGGGGGCCCTGATTTAAATCCCCCTCCCAAATGGACTGGGTTGTATGGAGCCAGAGCCTGGGTTCATGTCTCTACATGGGTGCCATGTAGAGTGGTATGATGTTCCCAGCCTCCTTCCTGACATCCGGACTGTGAGTAGCATGTCAGCTAATGGTCAGCGTGCCCGTGGGACAGCTTCTTAAACTCTAGACTTCCCAGTTTTCTTAGCTCACAATCAGATCATGAGATTGTCTTTCTTACTGTCACTCAGCTTACCTGTCTCTCAGCAAAGCCATGGATTTGGTTTGAAATAAATTATCATGCTGCCAAAAGAAAATCATCCAAAAAACAAAGAATGACTGGTAGCATTTTAGTCGTGTACCTGGGGCACTGTCTACTATGAATGAAAGCTCATGTTAGAGACAGTATCACATTCCCGTGCTAGAAAATGGTTCTGGGGTTTTTTTGTTTGTTTTGTGTTTTATTCTGAAAATAAAACATCATAGATAGCAGCTGGTTTGTCCATTGTCTTCTTTCTTGGAAACCTTATGGCAGGTTCCTTTGAACACTATCCTTGGCTTCTCTGTTAGGGCAAACTGAAACTGTGATTGATGATAATAAACAATAAAATTTAATTTAAACAGGATTATCCATTTTTATTGACTTGTGATTGTGAGAATACAATAACAACAACAAACAGAACCTCCACATGATAATTCTTGAGGGGTGAAATTGTATCTTTGCTCCATTCTAGATATCATCAGCCACCATTAAAAAAATTAGGAACAGGCTGGACATGCTGGCTCACACCTGTAATCTCAGAACTTTGGAAGGCCAAGGCAGATGGATCATTTGAGCCCAGGAGTTCCAGACCAGTCTGGGCAACATGATGAAATCTCATCTCTACAATAATTAGCCAGGTGTGGTGGTGCACACCTGTAGTCACAGCTACTCAGGAGGCTGAAGCGGGAGGATCACTTGAGTCTGGGCCCTATAAGAAGAGGATTGGGTGATTGGCTCTATAAGAAGAGGGAAGGACATCAAAGCTTTCTCTCTCCACCCACATACACTGCGGGAGGGCCACGTGAGGACGCAGTGAGAAGGTGGATGTCCGCAAGGCAGGAAGAGGGCCCTCACCAGAAACTAACCACGATGGTACCCCAAGCCTGGACTTCCAGCCTCCAGAACTGTGAGAATAAGCCACCCAGTCTATGGTATTTTATTATGATAGCCTGCTGTGGTTTGAATGTGTCCCCCAAATTTCATGTATTGGAAATTTACTTACCTCCATTGTAATGGTATTTAAAGGTGGGACCATTAAGAGATGATTAGAGCCCTAAAGAATAGATGAATGCCATTATCTTGGGTGTGGGTTAGTTATCTCAGGAGTAGGTTTCTAAAGAAAGGATGAGTTCTACTTTATTTCCTGTCTCTGTCTTGCAGGCTTGCTATCGCCAGATTCCAGAACCATGTTCTTGGACTTCCCAGCTCCAGAGCTGTGAGGAAATACCTTTTTTTTCTTTATAAATTACCTGGTCTGTGATATTCTGTTACAGCAGCAGCAAATGGATTAACACAGCCTATGTCATTTTCCAGAACAACTCAGTGATGTTGATACTCATCTTGCAGATGAGGAAACAGACTTAGGGAAGTTGAGGGATAAGCACAGTCTGGTTAAATGGCAGAGCCAGAACTGGAATCCTGGTCTTTTGGCTTGATAATTTCTTTGCCTGGTTCTTCTGGGGCTGCTTTGTTTAACCTAGTCCCCATATCCTGGGAAGTTTTGGGCTAAAGCTCACACATTTTCAGGGGAGATGGTAGAGATCATTTACCAGCCTACAAGAGTCCTAGAAAGAAACCTGGACCCTGTGGAAGCCTGAAGCTTCTGAAGGGTTGGTTGAAGGAATAGGAGGCAATTCAGTGTAGTGGGAAATGTGCTGGGGGCAGGGCGGGGGATGTCTGGTTTGAGACTTTCTGGGTTAAATCCTCTGTGAGAGCTTAGGGATGCCTATTGTATTCTCTGAACCCAGTTTTTTTGTGTGTGTCTGTTTGTTTTAATCTATATGAGACTAACTAAGGTATTTGCCCCTTGGAGCTTTTATAGAGTCTTTAAAATGAGATAACATCTGTGAAGTGCTTTTAGGACACTGCCTGGCATAAATACTCATAAAGAGAGGGACTGAGGTCATGGCCAGGTCTGGAGAGTAGTGGCTGAGCACTGCCCGACTACTGCAAGCAACGCTGGTTCAGGAGAAGCATCACTTGGTGCACATCCAGAGTGACAACACTCCCTATGCCCAGACACACATGACAGCCTGCAGGACATGTATAGCCCTCATTCCTGACTTACTTCCCTAACAACCTGGTGATGTTTCAGATGGAGAAAGTGAGATCTGGAGAGGACAAAGCAGTCCAGTAGAACATGCACAAGTTTTGGAATCGGAGCTGCATTTGTACTCTGGCTTTTCTATTTGCTGTGTGTGATCTTGAACAAGTTACTTAACTTCTCAAATCCTCAGTTTCTTCATCCTAAAAAAGAGAATTGATAAATGATTATCTAAAAGGGTGTTATGGGAATTAAAAGAGAAATATATGTGAAGGTGTTCCTAAGAAGGTTAGTTTCTGTTTTTCCTTAAGTGCTTTGCTTATAGTCACACAGCAGCTGAGAAGTAGCAGAGTAGGGTCTAAAAGCTAGGCTTTAGGATGCTGTGAGGCCACAGGAGTAGAATTACAGAGAAAGTGAGAAGCCAAAGATCTGGACAAGGGTGTGTTAAGAATCTACCGTTTGCATTCCTTCATTCTTGAATCTATGTGAGAGTAAAAGAAGCAAAAAATGGCGAAAAAAATGAGCAAATCAGTAATGGTACCTGTATCCAGAATCCCCAATTAGTTTCAAGACTAACAGTGGCTGGGTCTTATACATAACTAATATCTATACATGTACATTCAGGGAGTTTTCATTAACTCTTTCAGTTAACAAACACTATGAAGCATCTACCATGTGTGTGAAGCACCAAGCGAGGTTCTTAGGGTTATAAAAATGGACAGAACAGTCACTGTCCTTGGGAGATCCTATTATAGTACTGAAAGTAAAACTTAAACAACAATAACAACAACAACAAAACAAAAAGCAAAACTCATTACAGGAGTGTGATAAATGCCATGGCAGTGGAATAAACACCCAGACACAATGAGAAAGCCCATATTTGGTCTAGAGCTCTCAGGGAAGATTTCCATGGGAACTGACGTTAGAGCCATCAGGGCTAAGAGAAGCAAGGGAGCAGGCGGCACAAAGATGTGGAACAAGAGAGCCTGGTGCGCACTTGGGAGCGGTGAGTCTGGTGTAGCAGGCATGGCACAGACTAGGTAGTAGGGATGATGAGGCTTGATTGAGACATCCCTCGAGAAGGCCCTCGTGTATTGTGCTAAGGAGTTTAACTTTGTGCTGTAGGTGGGAAGAAGCACAGGAAGCTTTTTAAGAAAGGGAGTTCATGTATTACCAATTTCATCTGGTAGAGGTTGATGAAGTTAAACTGGGAGTAGGATAAATTGGAGATAAGGAAATCAATACGGAGACCATAGAAATGTCCGGATGAGATCCTGAACTATGCACACACAGAAAAATAGTCACTGATGATTACAGTGCACGGGCTTGACATGTAGAAATAATATATCTATGAATTTATGCAAATATATTAATATATATGTGCAGACATGCCCATGCATACACACACATAAGGAAGCTGGTTCTGTCTTTACTATGGCACCTGGGTATGAAACTCACATGGCTCCCAGCTTCCCACAGGAGCCCCCCAGGCCTGGCTGTGCCTCCCAACATGCTGTCTTAGAAATGGTATACCCTCTGACTTTTCTGTTGTGGTAAACCCAAGTGTTTCCATTTCCAGGCTAACCTCAAAGCTAGAGTTTGAGGTGATTAAATACTGCCTGTGAGGTTGTGGTACTGGAAATTTCCTCCCAAATGATGTAAGTACAGGGAGTGCAGCATGCCTGGGTATACGCACAGCACATCCAGGGCCGTGCAGCGCAAGAGCAACACAGCTGCATTCATTTCTGTAATCAGACCTTTAAATTACATAACAATTACAGCTACAGGGAAAGGAAATCAGCATTTACTATTGATTTTTCATATACAAATCCAAAAAAAATCACAACCACAATACACACTTAAATAAATAAGTAGTACTTAATGTGTCTTTGTTAAAATAAAAGCTCCTGCTCAGAAAAGGATGAAAACTCATGTGAAGTGTAGGGTGAGGGTGGATGACACATTATCTTTCAAGTTTCTAGAACTCTTACTAATATGACATCATCGCTAGTAAAGGGTAAGGGAGCTTAAACTAGCATTTACTGGGGGCCTACAATATGTCAGATATTGTGTTAAACAAGCACTTTAAATAGCTATAATATCTCTTTAATCCTCAAAACAACCTTAGGAGGTTAGAACTGTTATCCTCTTTCTATAGATAGCAAACTTCAGGAAAGCTAGATCAAGTAGCCTTCCCAAGATCACACTGCTAGTAAGTGGCAGGGTCAGGATGTAAATCCATGTCCCTTGAGTTCCTAAGCCTGAGCTCCTTCCACTTTACTCTCCCACTTAACTCCTCACCAAAATGTGAACCACTGTACTTCCAAACCTGTCTTGAAAGCCCTGCCAGAAGTCACTGTCATCGTGTCCATTCTATGTCTAGAGAATGTTAGATTGGAAGGAGCCTTGGGTGATCAACTATAATAACCCAGAAACAGAAGTTTGCAGGTAACACAGCTGAGAAGCAGAGCCTCTCACTCTATATTAATGTCTTCTCTCTCCGTGGCAAATGTTCTTATTACTATATCTATCTGAGATCTCCTGTCTCAGGAATTAATGGTTTCCCACAAAAGTTTGCTGTTATTGTTGTTTTAATCACAAGATTTACATTCTTGCCTGTCTGAAAAGGAGCTAGAGGAGTAATGCCTTTTCCTTTAGCAGATTTATTCAATGGAAATGCATGAGCTGAGTCTCCCTAATGTACATAATGTGCTTCCAGAAGATCCTATAAGAGAATGAAAAAGAAGTGATTCAATCACAGCAAAATGGTTGTATTTACAATTAGTGCTCAGTTTCTTGAAACACAAACCTCCCACCCAAATATTCATCCAAAGGATAAACATCTCCCCCACACGTTGCCATAACCAGTTCCTGCTGGCACAAAAACATACATCTAAGCATCTGTATCCGGGATATAAAATGATGCCTTCCAAAGCAAGGGTTCAGAGGACACCCTTGTGTAGTGGTGCCTCTCCTAGAATCCTGGATCTAAGCTTTATATTGGGTCTGGATTCAAAGCTAATTCTCTCTCAAATGAGAATATAATTCATAAACTCAGTTGTGTTGATCTTGATGATATCTTGAACAGAAATGCTTCCTATTTTCTATAAACTGAGATACTAAATGGAATAAAAATGAAGTAGAAAACTTCAAGGTAAAAGAAACCTGAATATCCTTTCAAATTAGGCTATAACCATAGTTTTGCTTTAAGGGTTACATGGTTCAAAGTCTCTAAGAAGGGCAGATAATTGGGACACAGTCTTCCAACTATGTTTGGCATGAGTGGGTGATTGGGGGCAGGATGTATGAGACAACTGAGTGAGCAGAGCTGATGGGAATCAAAGCCCACCTCTGGGCATGTGATATCAACATCTTCTATTGAGCAGAGAGTGGGGGTGAGACCAGAATTGACCTTTGGCCTCAAGGCCAAACTTTAGCCACCGTATAGCTAAGGGGCTTCTGTCCCAGCTTCTACCATTCTCCTATTAGTAAGCAGGAGGTACAATTAAATAACCATTTGAGAGGTCCCTGATATAGGAAGAGGAAACAACAAAAATAAGACTGCATGACAGTGTTTTGGAGCTTAGGCCAAACTCCTCAAGGCCATCTTCTGGTACATAGGATGCTGCAATCGGAGAGTTCAAGCTTGGTGGAGATCCACAGAACACATTAGCTTCTAGCACAAAAGGCCAGCAAAGTATGGAAAGAAAGAGAATATACGGTTTCCCAAGGCTAGACGGCCTCTGATTTTTATTTCTATGGACCTCGGTGGCCCTGAAGTCCTTCAAGCTGCAGCTGCACAGGGTGATTCTACCATGGTCTGTGAAGGTAAGTGGCTGTGGTCCCAGTATTTGAACAACAGCTTTAGCACATGACTAACACGTGCTCAGAACCCCACCTGGGGCCACAGGTTCTCACACGGACTGAACAGGCCTTAGCCATCTGGCCTAGTTGTTTTCAAGATGCACCTAAACAATAATGTCCAATGGGTATTCAGCAGTCACTCATTCTGATCCTGAACTATCTCACTTTGCCTATTGCAGATCTTGATCCTTATTCCTCTCTCTCATCACCTCTCTTCCTATGTGCCATGTTATACCTTCAGTTATGCTCTCCATGATACAGAATCCAATTCCTGGCCTCTCCCACTGGCCCACCTATCCATTCAGTTTCTTTTCTCTCCTCCCTGATTCAGTGTTTCCCCACTGATATACCTAGGAGACTTACCTCTATCTTAGCCCAGCTCCCAGGATCTCATCTCCAGGATGTTGCCCTTTCCCCATCTCCCCAGAGGGAAAGATGGGGAAGAAGGTGTTCCCAACTTCCCAGAGGCCAACATCATCATGTTCAACAACTGGGGAGCAAGCAAAGCACACATATAACCTGCTCTCAATTTCACTGGGAGGTCAATGAAAGGCACATGTGAGTAGATCTAAAAAAAATGAATGCATAATATATATTTAAATTAAGTATAGTTTTTACTAACCCTTATGCAATTCTCTGGGCTAAATACCATGTCCTGACCCCAAGTAGAAAAGGACAAAAGAGGAGAAAAGTCTTCTTCTAACCCACTTGAAAAGAAAAAAACAGAAAACAGCAGCAAAATTAACAAAATAACTCAAGACAGAAATGGAATTATACATCAAAAATCAAAGGAAAGTACCACAGAAAAGGTTATTTGACCAAAGATGTTAATGAAGCACTTCCTCTCTGAGTGGGATGATGGGAACTGCACCTCAGAGGCAAAGCCAGTGAAATAAATGCTTCCTCATGGAAAGCAAGGACCCAAGAGTCTCTCAGATCTATAAACCATCAGCTAACTGGATGCAAATGTGTTTACAGCCTGACTTCTTTGAAGCTACAATATTAAGAAATGTTTACAGTGTTAGACCCCATTATAAAAATTTGTTCTTTTGAAGAGGAAGTGAATTAAAGAAAACCACTATAGTTATACTACACAGAGTAAGTTATACAGGATCAAAGACTTGGAAAACTCATGGTGTAAAACCAAAGATCTTTTACAATTGTGCAAGAACTACAAGACTTCTAGTCTCCCAAGGATTTTTCATTCTGGAAAACTTGTTTTCCTCATTGGACTTTCTATGATGTCTGCAGCATCATGGTTAGAGTCATACCATGTGACAAATGACCTTGTCCAGATGATACCAAAAAAATGTCAAAAAATAAGAGCTGGCTTACAATGGTATTTTTGTTCCTGATGCTATTAAAACTTCACCTCTTTTTTTAAAAAAAAACTTTAAACAGCTTTTTACTTGGACAAGTGGCTGATACTGGATCAAACTAGCCAAGAAAATCATTCCTGCAAGCTTCTGATTTTCTATTTTTATTCCCCAGGAATCATGGTTCATAAAGACAAACTAAGACTTGGAAAAGAGAAAGGCAAGCTAAAATTCAACCCAATGGAGAAAGTGACAACACTTAGCCCATGGAGGGCCAAATTTGTGAAAGGTTCATGTTGCATAAACTCTAAATCCTGTCTTTATTCCACCCTAAGTCTTCTAAAAAACTAGAGCCAAGGAAATTCTCATCTAGAAAATATACTTTCTGAACTACAAACACTACTTCCATTTTTAGTATAGGAAGTTATTGGTTTTCCATGGGACTAAGAAAAAGAAGGAAGTCTCTTGAGCTTTTACAGGTGTGAAAATAGAATCCCACCCATGTGTTTGTGATTGTGGGCAGTGATGCCAACTACTGCATGGGAGGCTGATCAATGCCCACAAAATGACAAAAATGCCATCTCATGCAATAGTGTACTCAGCAAATTGGTGCTTTCCATCTATTTTGGGAGATAAAATTATAACCAGAGTGTTGCTTTATGAAAACAGAACCAGAGCAAAGATGGTTAAAGATCAATGACCCCAATATTCACAATAAAATTCTTAAAATAAAAATTTGCCATGTGTGGTGGCATGTGCCTTTGGTCCCAGCTACTTGGGGGACTGAAGTGGGAATGGATCCTTTAAACCTGGGAGGCAGAGGCTGCAGTGAGTCGTGATCGTGCCACTTGCACTCCAGCCTGGGTGGCAGAGCGAGACCCTGTCTTATAAAATAAAATCAAATAAAAAGGGCTCAAGTACGTAATTCCTCACATATTCCTCAGTCTCAAAGTACTCCTTCATGAATTTCATGTTTTGAAAAATCCTGCATTTATTAATAGTTATTTTCCAATGTTTAAGACACATACAACTGCCAACCAGAACTTTTGATACTCGCATGAGATAACCAGTATTAATAGTTTTATTTTGTTTAATTCTAGGCAAAGACAGGAATGTGATATCTTGATTAAGCTGTGTAAATTTATGATGGATAAATGTAAGGTTTCCATTAGTTTTTTTGGCATGTTGACAATAACTCTTGGACTCCTATTACTGCTATTATGGAGCTCAAGGAATTCTGAAAAGAACCCAGTCTTTTGCTTCCTTAGGACTCTCATGTCTGCGTTTGCCTCACTATTGGTCATACAAGGTCCTCATCTCCCTCAGAGACTGAATTCTTTCTTCACTAGCCTCCCAGACTCTGTTTCTGTCTCCTACCTGGGGCCAGATGATCTGTCTAAAGTTCAAATCCTATAGTGTCACTCTTCAGTGTTCATCTTCAGAACTAAGGTTCAATTCTTCATGTAGGCAAACAGCAGCCCCCACCCCACTCCCATGACTTTCCCTCCTGCCCCGTCCTTCCACACACTCTGTGCTCCATTCAGAACCACCCACAAATCCTTTCAAACCATACCGCTTTGCTGTATCTGCTTGGAACATCTTTCCCCCATCTTCTCTTCCCAGGAAATCCCAATCTTTTAGGTCTTAGCCCTAACACACCAAGAAAAAGTAATCACCCTTGGAAAGAGGTTACAGCAACCTTCCTTTTCACCTGGTGCAACACATTATTTATGTAATTTAAGATCAAAGGCCAGCTACTTTAAGAAACCTTCTTACCCTTCTTTCTCCCCACGAATGCAAAACTTGGACAAATTATTAATAACATACTTTTAATATAATATGAAACCTACTATATTGCTTTACTCTTATGAGCTTGCTATTCTGTCTCTTCTTTGCACTCTAGGTTCCTTGAGAGCAAGGACCATGAACCCAGCACAGTGCCTGGAACACAGTAGGTGCTCCACAAGTGTTTATTGAATAAGTCAGTGAATGGTCTCAGGGAATCTGGAATTGAGGCTTGCTGATGCCCCTTACTGTCTGGGAGACCATGGGCAACTCAGTCCTCTGGGTCCCAGCATCGTGCCCTGTATAACAAAGGTAGTAACACCTGCCTCTCAAGCTTTTTGTGGGGATCAGATGAGATGACCAATCAGGAGCACTTTATAAAGGTAAAACAAAAATATTTGATTTCCTTATTATTATGAAGAATGCTGAGGAAGCATGGAAAGTAACTGCAATAAGCA
Organism: Macaca mulatta; assembly: GCF_049350105.2. NCBI lineage: Eukaryota > Metazoa > Chordata > Mammalia > Primates > Cercopithecidae > Macaca > Macaca mulatta. The sequence goes on from NC_133419.1 coordinate 87,237,614, forward strand.
GTGATGGTGACTGTGAGGGGTGTGGAGGGCAGAGGGCGGAACACACAGACCGGGTTCTGGTGAATCCCAAGAACACAGTGGGCAGCCCCAGTTGCTCTACCTTCTAATTCTATTTCTAATCTGACCGCTCCTGCTTCTCCCTGACCCCTCCATCCCAGCACCCATCTTCTCCTGCTCCAATGACTGCACTGACCTCTAACTGGTCTTGCTGCTTCCACTCTTTCCCTCCTCCAATCTATTCTCTATACAGCAGCCAGAGAGATCTTTTACTAATGTAAGTCAGAAGCACTTCCTTGCTAGAACCATTTAACAGTCATCACACACCGGGGCCTGTTGTGGGGTGGTGGGGAGAAGGGGAGGGATAGCATTAGGAGATATACCTAATGTAAATGACGAGTTAATGGATACAGCACACCAACATGGCACATGTATACACATGTAACAAACCTGCATGTTGTGCACATGTACCCTAGAACTTAAAAATAAATAAATAAATAATTTTTTAAAATAGTGTCCTGCTTTACAGAGGATGAAACCCAGCCCACATACGCAGACTCCCAGGCCTGGGACAATCAGACCCTGAGTTCTTTCCACTCTGATATTATACAATTTCCCTTTACTAATCACACTCCTATTAGACTGTCTATTGTCAGCTCCCAGAACCTTCCATGCCAAGCTATTTGTGGTCTCCAGACTCTACGTGATATGAGCTGTTCCTTCTGCCCCAAACAGTCTTACTGTGACTTCTCCCCTGGCTGGCTCTTTCTTTAGGTCTCCTCTTAAATATCACTTCCTTAAGAGGTCCTCTGTTGATTCCCTGTTATTCTCTTACATGTACTCTGTTTATTTATTCCCTACCACCAATAACCATCTTTAGGATTCCCGGGCAAGATGGCCAAATAGGAACTGCTCCAGTCTGCAGCTTCCAGTGAGACCAATGCAGAAGGTGGGTGATTTCTGCATTTCCAACTGAGGTACCTGGCTTATCTCACTAGGACTTATTAGACAGTGGGTGCAGCCCATGGAGACCGAGCTGAAGCAGGGTGGGGCGTTGCCTCACCTGGGAAGTGCAAGGGGTCGGGGAAATCCCTCCCCTAGCCAAGGGAAGCCATGAGGGACTGTGCCATGATGGATGAAGGTATGTGGCCCAGATACTACGCTTTTCCCACTGTCTTCACAACCCACAGACCAGGAGATTCTCTCAGGTGTCTACACCACCAGGGCCCTGGGTTTCAAGCACAAAGCCAGGTGGCCATTTGGGCAGACACCAAGCTAGCTGCAGGATTATTTTTCTTTCTTTTTTTCTTTTTTTGTAACCTAGTGGTGCCTGGAACACCAGCGATACAGAACTGTTCACTGCCCTGGAAAGGGGGTTGAAGCCAGGGAGCCAAGTGGTCTAGCTCAGCGGATCCCACCCCCATGGAACCCAGCAAGCTAAGATTCACTGGCTTGAAATTCTCACTGCCAGCACAGCAGTCTGAAGTCAACCTGGGACACTCCAGCTTGGTGGGGGGAGGGGTGTCCACTATTACTGAGGCTTGAGTAGGCTGTTTTCCCCTCACAGTGTAAACAAAGCCACCACAGCTCACTGTAGCCAGACTCTCCAGATTTCTCCCCTCTGGGCAGGGCATCTCTGAGAAAAAGTCAGCAGCCCCAGTCAGGGGCTTATAGATAAAACTTCCATCTCCCTGGGACAGAGCATCTGAAGGAAAGTGTGGCTGTGGGTGCAGCTTCAGAAGATTTAATGTTCCTGCCTGCTGGCTCTGAAGAGAGCAGCAGACCTCCCAGCACAGCGCTCCAGCTCTGCTAAGGGACAGGCTGCCTCCTCAAGTGGGTCCCTGACCCCCATGCCTCCTGATGGAGAGACACCTTCCAGCAGGGGTCAACAGACACCTTCCAGCAGGGGTCAACAGACACCTCATACAGGAGAGCACCAGCTGGCATCTGGGAGGTGTCCCTCTGTGACGAAGCTTCCAGAGAAAGAACAGGCAGCAATCTTTGCTGTTCTGCAGCCTCTGCTAGTGATACCCAGGCAAACAGGGTCTGGAGTGGCCCTCCAGGAAACTCCAGCAGACCTGAAGAAGAGGGGCCTGACTGTTAGAAGGAAAACTAACAAACAAGAAGCAATAGCATCAACATCAACAAAAAGGACAACCACTCAAAAACCCCATCTGAAGGTCACCAAAATCAAAGACCAAAGGTACACAAATCCACAAAAATGAGGAAAAACCAGGGCAAAAAGGCTGAAAATTCCAAAAACCGGAATGCTGCTTCTCCTCAAAAAGATCACAACTCCTTGCCAGCAAGGGAACAAAACTGGACAGAGAATGAGTTTGATGAATTGACAGAAGTAGGCTTCAGAAGGTGGGTAATAACAAACTCCTCCAAGCTAAAGGCGCATGTTCTAACCTAATGCGAGGAAGCTAAGAACCTTGATAAAAGGTTACAGGAACTGCTAACTAGAATAACCAGTTTACAGAAGAATATAAATGACCTAATGGAGCTGAAAAACACAGCACGAGAATTTCATGAAACATACACAAGTATCAATAGTGAAATCAATCAAGTGGGAGAAAGGATATCAGAGACTGTAGATTAACTTAATAAAACAAAGCATGAAGACAAGATTAGAGAAAAAAAAATGAAAAAGAATGAACAAAACCTCCAAGAAATATAGGACTATGTGAAGAGACTAAACCTACAATCGGCGTACCTGAAAGTGACGAGGAGAATGGAACCAAGTTGGAAAACACACTTCAGGATATTATCCAGGAGAACTTCCCCAACTTAGAAAGACAGGCCAACATTCAAATTCGGAAATACAGAGAACACCACAGAGATAATCCTCGAGAACAGCAACCCCAAGACACATAATCATCAGATTCACCAAGGTTGAAATCAAGGAAAAAATGTTAAGGGCAGCCAGAGAGAAAGGTAGAGTTACTCATAAAGGGAAGCCCATCAGACTAACAGTGGATCTCTCTGCAGAAACCCTACAAGTCAAAAGATAGTGAGGGCCAACATTCAACATTCTTAAAGAAAAGAATTCTCAACTCAGAATTTCATATCTATCTCAGTTCCCCTGGCTAGAACTTAAAGTATAATAATAATAAAAAATAAAATAAAATAAAAAAATAAAAAAAAAAGAATTTCATATCTAGCCAACCAAGGTTCATAAGTGAGGGAGAAATAAAATCCTTTATAGACAAACAAATGCTGAGGGATTTTGTCACTACCAGGCTTGCCTTACAAGAGCTCCTGAAGGAAGCATTAAATACAGAAAGGAAAAACTGGTACCAGCCCCTGCAAAAACATACCAAAATGTAAAGACCATTGACACTATGAAGAAACTGCATCAACTAATGGGCAAAATAATCAGCTAGCATCATAATGACAGGATCAGATTCACACATAACAATATTAACTTTAAATGTAAATGAGCTAAATGCCCCAATTAAAAGACACAGACTGGCAAATTGGATAAAGAGTCAAGACCCATTGGTGTGCTGTATTCAGGAGAACCCATCTCACATGCAAAGACACACATAGGCTCAAAATAAAGGGATGGAGGAAGATTTATCAAGCAAGTGCAAAGCAAAAGAAAGTAAGGATTACAATCCTAGCCTCTGATAAAACAGACTTTAAACCAACAAAGATCAAAAAAGACAAAGAAGGGCATTGAATAATGGTAAATGGATCAATGCAACAAGAAGAGCTAACTATCCTAAATATATACGTACCCAGTACAGGAGCACCCAGATTCATAAAGCAAGTTCTTAGAGACCTACAAAGAGACTTAGATTCCCACACAATAATAGTGGGAGACTTTGACACCCCACTGTCAATATTAGACAGATCAACAAGACATAAAATTAACAAGGATATTCAGGACTTGAACTCAGCTCTGGACCAAGCAGACCTAATAGACATCTACAGAACTCTCCACCCCAAATCAACAGAATATACATTCTTCTCAGAACCACATTGCACTTATTCTAAAATTGACCACATAATTGGAAGTAAAACACTCCTCAGCAAATGCATCAGAATGGAAATAATAACAAACTGTCTCTCAGACCACAATGCAATCAAATTAGAACTTAGGATTAAGAAACTCAGTCCAAACCACAGAACTACGTGGAAACAGAACAATGTACTCCTGAATGACTACTGGGTAAATAACAGAACTAAGGCAGAAATCAGGAAGTTCTTTGAAACCAGTGAGAACAAAGACATAACATACCAGAATCTATGGGACACAGCTAAAGCAGTGTTAAGAGGAAAATGTATAGCACTAAATGCCCACATCAGAAAGCTGGAAAGATCTCAAATCGATACCCTAAAATCACAATATAAAGACCTAGAGAAGCAAAAGCAAACAAATTCAAAAGCTAGCAGAAGACAAGAAATAACTAAGATAAGAGCAGAACTGAAGGAGATAGAGACACGAAAAACCTTTCAAAAAAAAAAAAAATCAATGAATCCAGGAACTGGCTCTTTGAAAAGATTAGCAAAATAGATGGACTACTAGCTAGATTAATAAAGAAGAAAAGAGAGAAGACTCAAATAGACACAACAAAAAAATGATAAAGGAGATATCACTACTGATCCCACAGAAATATAAACTACCATCAGGGAATACTATAAACACCTTTACGCATGTAAACTAGAAAATCCAGAAAAAAAAAAGAATAAATTCCTGGACACATATGCCCTCCCAGAAGTCAAATCAATGATTAGACCAATAACCAGGTAGAAGTTGAATCCCTGATTAGACCAATAACAAGTTCTGAAATTGAGACAGTAATTAATAGCCTACCAACCAAGAAAAGCCCAGGACCAGACAGATTCACAGCCAAATTCTAAGAGGAGCTGGTACCATTGCTTCTAAAATGATTCCAAGCAACAGAAAAAGAAGGACTCTGCCCTAACTGTTTTCATGAGGCCAGCATCATTGTGATACCAAAACCTGGCAGAGACACAACAAAAAAAGAAAATTTCGGGCCAATATCCCTGAAGAACATCGATGCGAAAATTCTTAATTAAATACTGGCAAACTGAATCTAGCAGCACACTAAAAAGCTTATCCACCACCATCAAGTCGGCTTCATCCCTGGGATGCAAGCCTGGTTCAACATACACAAATCAATAAGTTATTCATCACATAAACAGAACCAAAGACAAAAACCACATGATTATCTCAATAGATGCAGAAAAGGCCTTTGATAAAATTCAACACATCTTTCATACTAAAAACACTCCATAAACTATGTATTGATGGAACATATCTCAAAATAATGAGTTACTTATGACAAACCCATAGCCAATATCATACTGAATGGGCAAAAGCTGGAATCATTTCCTTTGAAAACTGGCACAAGACAAGGATGCCCTCTCTCACCACTCCTATTCAACATAATATTGAAAGTTCTGGCCAGGGCAATCTGGCAAGAGAAAGAAATAAAGTGTATTCAAATAGGAAGAGAGGAAGTCAAATTGTCTCTGTTTACCGATGACATGATTGTATATTTAGAAAACCTCATCATCTCAACCCAAAAACTCCTTAAGCTAATAAGCAACTTTAGCAAAGTCTCGGGATACAAAATCAATGTGCAAAAATCACAAGCATTCGTATACACCAATAATAGAGAGCCAAATAATGAGTGAACTCCCACTGACCGTTCCTACAAAGGGAATAAAATATCTACAAATACAACTTACAAGGGATGTGAAGGACTCCTTCAAGGAGAACTACAAACCACTGCTTAAGGAAATAAGAGAAGACACAAACAAATTGAAAAACATTCCATGCTCCTGGATAGGAACAATCAATGTTGTGAAAACGGCCATACTGCCCAAAGTAATTTATAGATTCAATGCTATCCCCATCAAACTACCACTGACTTTCTTCACAGAATTAGAAAAAAACTACTTTAAATTTCATATGGAACCAGAAAAGAGCCCACATAGCCAAGACAATCCCAAGCAAAAAGAACAAAGTTGGAGGTATTATGCTACCTGACTTCAAGCTACACTACAAGGCTACAGTAACCAAAACAGCTTGGTACTGGTACCAAAACAGAGATATAGACCAATGGAACAGAACAGAGACCTCAGAAATAATACCACACATCTACAACTATCTGATCTTTGACAAACTTGACGAAAACAAGCAATGGGGAAAGGATTCCCTATTTAATAAATGGTGTTGGGGAAACTGGGTAGCCATATGCAGAAAACTGAAACTGGATCCCTTCCTTATATCTTCTACAAAAATTAACTCAAGATGGATTAAATATTTAAACATAAGACTAAAACCATAAAAACCCTAGAAGAAAACCTAGGCAATACCATTCAGGACATATGTATGGGCAAAGACTTCATGACTAAAGCACCAAAAGCAATGGCAACAAAAGCCAAAATTGACAAATGGGATCTAATTAAACTAAAGAGCTTCTGCACAGCAAAAGAAACTACCATCAGAGTGAACAGACATCCTACAGAATGGGAGAAAATTTTTGCAATCTATCAATCTGACAAAGGGCTAATATCTAGAATCTACAAGGAAGTTAAACAAATTTACAAGGAAAAAACAACCCCATCAAAAAGTGGGCAAAGGATATCAACAAACACTTCTCAGAAGAAGACATTAATGCAGCCAATAAACATATGAAAAAAAACCTTATCATCACTGGTCGTTAGAGAAATGTAAATCAAAACTAAAATATCGTCTCATGCCAGTTAGAATAGTGATCATTAAAAAGTCAGGAAACAACAGATGCTGGAGAGGATGTGGAGAAAAAGGAATACTTTTACACTGTTGGTGGGAGTGTAAATTAATTCAACCATTGTGGAAGACAGTGTGGGATTCCTCAAGGATCTAGAATTAGAAATACCATTTGACCCATCCATGCCATTACTGGGTATATACCCAAAGGATTATAAATCATTCTGCTATAAAGACACATGCAAACTATGTTTATTGCAGCACTATTCACAATAGCAAAGACTTGGAACCAACCCAAATGCCCATCAATGATAGGTTGGATAAAGAAAATATGGCACATACATACCATTGAATACTATGAGCCATAAAAAGAATGAATTCATGTTATTTGCAGGGACATGGATGAAGCTGGAAGTCATCATTCTCAGCAAACTAACACAGGAACAGAAAACCAAACACCGCATGTTCTCACTCATAAGTGAGAGTTGAACAATGAGGACACATGGACACAAGGAGGGGAATATCACACATTGGGGCCTGTCAGTGGGGGGTGGGAGCAAGGGGAGGGATAGCATTAGGAGAAATACCTAATGTAGATGATGGGTTGATGGGTGCAGCAAACCACCATGGCACATGTATACCTATGTAACAAAACTGCACATTCTGCACACGTATCCCAGAACTTCAGAATAATAATAATAATAAAAATAATAATAAAAAAAGATAATGCCTATCTGCAGTTCCCAATTACATGCTGGCCACAGTATTAACTTGTGGTCAAACTAGAAGAAAGACTCCTGAGGTACCATTTTCCTTTGGAAAAAATAATAATAACCATTTTATAATGTTGTTTGTTCACTTATTTATTATCTGTCTTTCTCACTAGATTGTACACTGAACAATAAGAAGAATCATAGCTGGCAAGCCTATGATGTTATTCTCGATACCTCACAGCACCTAGAAGATAGCAGGTGCTCAATAAACATTGGTTGGATGATTGGATGGACAAGGATTCAGGGGTGAAAGTAAAGAAGACATGAGTTCTAGGACAGGAAGCAGAATAATGTAAGATGAATAGGTCTTAGGTTGGCAACCCTCGGCATCTTAGGGGTACCATGAAGAACCTCAGGATATGCCTCATATATGAGGCAGTCTATAAGGAAGAAGAGGCCATGAAAACAGGAGATGGGAGAGATGCCGGCAAAATTTACCTTCCTTACAAATCTTTTTTTTAATTTTTGAGACAGAGTCTCATGTTTTTGCCCAGGCTGGAGTGCAGTGGCGCGATCTTGGCTTACTGCAACCTCCGCCTCCCAAGTTCAAGTGATTCTCCTGCGTCAGCCACCTGAGTAGCTAGGATTACAGGCATGCTCCACCGGCTCAACTAATTTTTGTATTTTTAGTAGAGATGGAGTTTCATCATGTTGTCCAGCCTGGTCTCTAACTCCAGAGCTCAAGTGATCCACCCACCTCGGCCTCCCAAAATGCTTGGATTATAGGCGTGAGCCACTGCACCCGGCCTGCAATTTTTCCTCTGCTTGCAAATAATATATGTAACATACCTATAAGAGTAACTGGCACAGTAGGCATTATATAAGTGATTGTTATTTTTAATGTGATTGTGCCAGTAATTTTGAGCCCCCAGAGGAGGCAGCTGACTCTTTGTCCAGTTGACAGTAGTAGATCACAGAACACTGAATAGCTCAGTCAACAAGAGAGCAGCTTGGGCCCTCCAGTCCTGCAGTCAAGGCCAGTTACCAGAGGCAGGACTGCCCCTCTGCTTGGCAGGCCCTCGCTCCTGGCACCACCTGGCCAGCTGCCCCACTGGCACCCATGTCATCACCTCCCATAAGCATGGCTAGGCATCTCCCGAGGCTTCTCAGATGTTAGGAGAAACTGCTGCCAGCTCTGGGAGTGTGAGAACGGGGGAAATCATTCAGCTCTGATGGGTGGATTTAAAAGTCTGTTTCTAAAAATGGCTATTAATAGGTTTTTCTCTACACCAACCATCCCTACTCCTGTTTCATCAACAGCAACTGCATTGCTATTCACTGTCCTTGTGACCTCAAGTGATTTTACCAGTCAAAACAAATACCTACTGCCTAGAATAGACCAAAAATAAAAGAGATAAGAAAGGAGAGTATGACATGAGGGCTAAGCTTTCTGTCAGTTTGTGGAATGTTTTCAAGATCATGTTACTGCAAAGAAATACATAAAATTCAAAAGGAGGGTGGTAACTGGGAACTCATACAGTCATCACAAATGGACACACAAGAGTGACAGCAGGAGCTACCTCAACAGACGCTTAGGTTTGCAACATACAACATTGTTTAATATTAAAGCACTTCATCTGCATTGTTTAATATTCAAGTTTTTCTATGGAGAGACTCAAAAGCCCTCTGCCTAAGTTGACTGAGGCTGATTCAAGACCCTATTTCAGGATGGCAGGCAAAGAGCTACCTTTCAAAGATGATAGATATAAGAGACAGACATCACTCAAGGAGGGAGTTACCCTCTACCACTTACTTCCTGGACAGGACATCAACCCCTCAGGGCCTCTGAAAACTTATGTAGAATAGTGATTAAATGCTAGGATATTATCTGCCCAAAGCCTAAAGCCTAGTCAAGATGACCGTTTTGTCTTCTGGGGGGATGATCATCTTGTGTTCCAACAGAGGAGAAAAGTTTGGTTCACGCTGCGTATGCAAGTATTTATTAACTACCCGTAGCAGTGTGGATGGAGACTATCTTAAAACTTCCTGCCCAATCTAACTGCTAGCTGGGTGAAGTTGGCCCAGCCATGCCCTATTTAGCTGGCTATGAAACAACATTTTAACTTTTATCCTAAATTACCATAATAGACATTCTCTTAACTTGCTCTCTCACTGTCAGAATCTCATGAGACTGGAAGCATTATAATAGTGACAGGCAGATAAGTAGATAGAGACATAGATGATAGCTGAATGGATGGATGGATGGATGGATCGATAGATGGATCCAAATTTAGCTGGATCTATTTTTTTAAAGTTAGTTTTTAAACATTGGTTAGAATGTGCCAAAATGCTGGGACAAAATCCTGAGACTACTGATGATATCCACTATCCTCAACACCAGCTTCAACTTCCAAAACTACTAGCTCTTTAAATGACACTTGAATTTCTGCTGCTAGTGACATTTTAATTTAGGCTTCTCTCAGGCAAATGTCTGGATTATCCAGGCTTAAGCTCTATCCAGTACTGGGAAATCATCACTGAAGTCTCCACCCAGTCTGCCTCTTCTGACTCACTCCTCTCCATCAAGTCTGCCAAAATTAGATGTAGCCCATGGCCATGGAGAATGAGTTTGATCCTTCAGTCTTTCCCTCTCCCTCTGGACTGGATGTTCTCAGGGGGCATGTAGCAGATCTAAACTCTATCACATCTGTGACTTCTGCAGCCCACACAGGGCTTCACAATGTGTTAGGAATGGAACAGAAGCTTTAGGATGTGGATTAATCAAGAACTAATTGGACACTTACCATCTGCTTTACACACATTATTTCACTTAATCATTATAGCAACTTGTCAAGTAGATATGTTTTACTGTCATCCCTTTCACGAACAAGGAAATGGAGGTTCAGAGAAATAAACCATATCTAGTGAATGGCAGGGCTGGGATTGGAATCTTGGATTTTTCTGACTCGAAATCCCTCGATTTTTAGCCAGTGAGCTCTGCTGCCTAATGCCTGGTCACAGCTATGCCCCTTGAGGGGGTCACACAAAATTGATTCTAGCTGACTACTTTCCTTTCCTCCCCAAATCCTCTAACCTGTTGCAAGTTACAACAGGTCTAAATTTAACGTCTTTAAAGCAGCCCAAGGATGAGAATTGATAATCTCATCACAAAGATGCTATTCTTTAGACGAAGTGCACCTGGCATAGCATCAGAGCAGAAAACTCTCTTAAAGAAATGTATCTCCAAAATTTGTATGATAAAACAAAAGATTTTTGTGGCTTTCAGAATTCTCCGAGCCCTATGGAGTGATCTAAAAGTGTCAGGTCAAGATTTTCACCATCTTTTCAAAACAGCTGACAGATGGGGCTGGTGTATCATCAGTCTTCACCACATAGTTTCTGATACATCAAGGAGAAGGGGATGTAGAAGTAATTCATGTAACTAATTTTTATTGAGGTTATACTATGAGGAAGACATTGCATGCTGGCTATGAGATGCCCAAGACAGTATCCTGGATCTGAAGAAAACACATGCACCTGATGGCGATACATGTGCTAATAAGTGTACACTGAGGCCAAATGTGGAAAGAGCCATGACTACTACAAATGCTAAATGTCAAAGGAATGTAGAGGATGAATGAGTCACTTCCATGTGGCATTATTGAGGAGGCCATCATAGCGGAGGTGACCCTGGAGATGCCGAACCCTGAAGCATGCCAAAGTTTTTAAGTGGACCCAGTGTAGATGGGGCACCCAGGCATTGTACAACATAAAAGTGAAGGAAAGAACAAGACCAAAGAGCATGTCAAAGTACTGGAGAGATGTCTTTAATTCTATTTGTAGAATTAGAAATGTCATATTATTCAGTTCTCTGAAGATGAGGTCTCTTACAGGGTACATGTCTATTGCTCAATTTCTGCACATTCAGCTACAAAAGTAATGGGTGACTATACTCAGAGACAATGCCATTCTCTCTCATGATCTGACCTAAATAGCTTCTCCTCCACCATCTTCATCTACCACCTCTGACACTTCCATGGGTGTCAGCTTTGCCAACACTGCCATTGGAAGTGTTTCTGCCCCTCTCTTCCATGCTTCCATAGTCCTTGTATGAATGCACCTCTTGTTACATCTACCCGCTGAATTAGAACTGCCCCTTACTAACTGGTCCTCACCCGTACCCTTCCTACACTATAAGCTCCTTCAAGGCAGAGAATTGTATTATATTGACCACAGTGTCTCCACTGCCTAAAACTAAACAGGAACTCAGAAAATAACTATTGAATAAATTAAACAAACAAATGAGTCTTGGGAGAATTACACAAATTTAGAGGGTGAGAAAAAGGTATCCAGTGATCTTTAAAGTTCTCTCCAGCTCTAAGAATCTACAATTCTAACAGAGCCAGTGGAAGTGAAAAAAGCTAGTCAGAAGCCCACAGTAGGGAGCAGGGAATACCCTAGGTATTTCTCTGGAAAGACCACAGCACATCAGACTTCATGCACTAGTCCCAAGCCAGAGGGAACCTGCACACTAGAAGTGCTAGTGCAGCCTAGGGATGCGCCCTAAAATCAGATGGCCTGGGTTCAAGACTCAGTTCTGCCACTATGAGTTGTATGACCTGGGACAAGTTAGCTAACCTTATGCCTCAGTTTTCTCGTCTGTAATATAAGAACAATAACAGTGTCTGAGGGCTGAGGTGGGAGGATCACTTGAGGCCAGGAGTTCAAGACCAGCCTGGCCAATAAATTAGCTGAGCATGGTAGCTTGCCCCTGTAGTCCCAGCTACTTGGGTGGCTGAGGTGGGAGGGTCGCTTGAGCCCAAGAGTTCGAGGCTGCAGTGAACTGTGATTGTGCCACTGCACTCCAGCCTGGGTGACAGAGCAAGACCCTGTCTCTAAAAAAGTAAAAATGGAAATAAAATTTAAAACGGGAATAATATAATAACAGTGTCTACCTCAAAATGTTGTAGTATTGTATTAAATGGGTTAACATATATAAACTGCTTAGAACAATTCCTGGCACAATGTATGACCTAAAAACATTAGCTGTTATTACTTGACTTCCCTCCATAATGTTACCAAAGAAAACTCAGTATAATAGGAATCTGGATTGGAATCTTCAACACCTCTGTCAAAACCAGAGAAAGAGGAATGGAGAATGTCTATTTTCATTGGAACCCTAGCTCCACTGTACACTTGGCAATCCCTCTCCTGTTGGGGAAGTCCCTGGGCAGCCTTATAATTCAGAAGCTATGCCAATTTGTAGAGATGTGGACTCCCTCCTTCAGTTTTCTAAAAGAGCAAAGCAAAATAGACCAAAACAAAGGAATCAACAGAGCCTGCCTTCTCCAGAATTCCACACCATAGGGGAAGATGTTTCAGGACCAATAAAGTAATGGACTTCAGGTAGCTCACTACCAAACGACGACACAGAATCCAGACACGATGCTTTTAAAAAATAATAATCTCATGTTGCTTATCATTCAACTGTATCTTCTAAAATCCCTCTAGTTTTCAAGAATCACTTTTAGAAAGCCAATGCAGCTCTGACTTTCTCTTATTCAAGTTTCTCAAAAGCTGTGGATCTTTCCATCAAAAATCCCTCTCCTCAAATGACTGGGTGGATTTTACTCTTTACTGTGTCCTTTTGGTAGGAATTGTGTTTTAACCAGGCTGCATGGCAACCTTTCAGATACAAAATGAATGCATGCTTTTAACCACTGACCTCGGCACCCCCAACTGTAGGATATCCATCACATTTTCATCACAATCATAGAGCATCTTTTGTGCTCTACATCAGAGAGGCAGTCGGACACCACCCCAAAGGATTTCCCGATATACTTTCTACACATCAAAGTGAAGGTTTTTGAAACTCACTGTAATCCATGACTTTACAAACAAAAGTGCTGCACATTAGAGATCCTTTTGCAATGGCCATAGAAACCAAAAGGCCTTTCCCCCTCCTCTCACTATAATACTGACATTTGGAAAGAAGAGAGTAGATGATAAAAGAAACCTTTGGTAGAAATGACAAAAATGTGAAGCAAAATAAGGTCATAAACCTCAGAGTCCACAAAGGCCAAGATAAATTGGAAACAGGGAGACTAGAGATGATCCTGAAAAAGTGTCCAAAATTATGCCATATATAGAGCCCAGACTTAGACTGACTTAAGATGGGCAAAACACATATTTCTGTATGGGATTTGCCCTTCAGCGCTGCTGCTGATGTAATCTAGATATTGCTGTTTACAATTGCTATTAGAACAGGCAGCAGGCTCTTCTGTTAACATTTTGTTATTACATTTTGTTATTACTTTATTGCCTCTTGAAGATAACTAATAATAAAAGCTTGAAAGGAGACTACTTCAGAGGGATCTCCACGTATATATTACAGATGGGCCAGTTTCCCAAAGTTGGTCTGAATATTATTTACTTGGCTCTAGAAACAATTCCCAACAGAAACTATAACCTAAAATTGAAAAGAAAATGGAACATTAAAGGATAAGTACATAAGGAGGAAATAAATCTCCCGTAATCTCACTGACGTAACACAATCATGTTCACACATTTACTTCCAAGCCCTTTAATATTTCTATCATTTTACAATAACATTCATGAGTATACACTCCACTTAGTATTTTGCAATTTGAATTAAGCATTCATTAGCATAAGCCAATGTTTCTAAAGTCTTAATAATGATTACACAAATGCTTACTTAACACATGATATACTTTCTCTGGAGGATGATTCAATTATTTACAACATGCCTATGAGAAAACACTTTCTGAGTATCATCTTCAGGTTCCAGGAACAGCAAATCTCCCTCTTGTGTTCCTGGCACCCCATTCCATACTTCCTTGATTTTCGGACCCCTAGGAGAAAAGGCTCTGAGTGGTTTCCTTTGACTTTTATAGGGGTCCCACAGAACAGTGGAAATACAGAAATTCTGAGCGGGAATGAAGTCTCCAAGGATTCAGAATGGAGGGTGGGAGTTCCAGGAAGTTAGAGATGCTGACAGATGCTGGGGTCTCCTACCTCTGGTCTATTTCCTAAACATCTCCTTTTGTGGTTTCCGTAGGCTCGAGAATTGTCCCTGTCCACCTCTGGTTCCAAGGCACCACCTGTGTCTTCTGAATAGGAGCTCCTTCTTCCCTGGGCTCTGCTTAAAGCTGGAGATAGAGTTAACATCTCTGTGCTCTGCTCCTCCAGTACTTCATTCTGTAGTGGGCCTTTGGGCACCCAAAGGGCTGATGTAAGACGTATACACACTCCAGATGGGCATGTCAGCACCACAGATGGGGGCATTGGGGGACAAGAGTCACCAGGGTGAAAGAAGGGGCTCTGGCAAAAGGAAGGGTGAAGGGAAGAGATGAGAGGAGGGAGCCTCAGCAGTCGTCTCTTTGAATGACTCACTCATTCACTAACTGCTTATGAGCACCAACTAAGTACCTGTGATATATCAATGAACAAATAGACAAAGTCCCTGACTAAGTGGATCTTAAATCACAGTAGGAATGAACGGACAATAAGCAGTAGACATACTAAGTAAGCAGACAGCATGTGAGGAAGTGTCAAATACTATGGGGGATAGTAGGATGTGTAGGGGGAGCAAGAAGGTGGAAAGGACTGTTCATGACTTGACATGTGTCAGTCAAAGCAGCTCCCATTGAGAAAATGAGAAACCTTAAAAAAGGGAGGGAGTTAACTATGTGGCTATGGAGGGCTGGTGTGCTCTAGGAAGGAGGACCAGCCAGTGCAAAGTCTGGGTAGGAGCACAACTGACTGAGGAGGCCAGTGGGGTTGGGGTAGTGAGTGAGGCAGAGAAGATTAGCAAGAAATGAAGTTAGAGACCGTCAATGTGAAAGGCATCATTTAGACTTGGATGTGGCCAGGTTTTAAGAAAGAGTGACATGTTGAAACTTAGTTTAAAAAAAATCACTGTGGCCATTGTGTTGAAAATAAAAGGAGCTAAAGGGAAAGAAAGGAGACCAGCCAGGAGGCTGCTGCAGGCATTAAGCAGAGAGATACTGGTGGTTTCAATCAGTGGGGACCCATGATGAACAGGGGCTGGATTCCAGATTTACTCTGAAGACAGAGCAACAGGATTTTCTGGTGGATTCCATAAGGGGTCTCAAAGAAAGAGTGGTCAAGGATAGGACCAAGATCTTAGCATCTCAAGATATGGTTAACAGACACAGGAGAAGACTGAAGAAGACTGGAAATTGGGAGATCGATTCAGAGGTTCTTGCATAATCTAGATATGAGATGGCAAAGGAGTGAAAAAGGGTGATGGTAGTGGGGATATAGAGAAACAAATTTTTAAAGGCTGGGGTAAAATTGACAGAGTAAAACAATGAAAGCTTCATATCAACATTTTGTGGTAGTTTCTTCAATTTCCATTTTCCCTTTATTTAATAATGTAGAATGTTTAGCTGAATACATGGGTGCCCAGCCAAAGATTACATTTTCTGTGTTCTCTTGCAGCTAAATGTGGCATATGACCAACTTCTGGCCAACTGAATGTAAGTGGAAGTGATATTTATAACTTCCAAGTTGTGCCCTTAAAAGGGATTTCCGGCCGGGCGCGGTGGTTCAAGCCTGTAATCCCAGCACTTTGGGAGGCCGAGACGGGCGGATCACGAGGTCAGGAGATCGAGACCATCCTGGCTAACACGGTGAAACCCCGTCTCTATTAAAAAATACAAAAAAACTAGCCGGGCGAGGTGGCGGCGCCTGTAGTCCCAGCTACTCGGGAGGCTGAGGCAGGAGAATGGCGGGAATCCAGGAGGCGGAGCTTGCAGTGAGCTGAGATCCGGCCACTGCACTCCAGCACGGGCGGCAGAGCGAGACTCCGTCTCAAAAAAAAAAAAAAAAAAAAGGGATTTCCCCTTCCCAATTGACTTCTGCATGGAATTGATAGCAGAGGTGAGACCTGTCATACTGGACTTTGAAATGTAAAATGCATACTGGATGGCAGAGAAACAAAGAAAGTCAAACCACACATCAACTCACGATTGCTTGCCCAGACTTGTTCATAACAGAAATATACTTCTATCTTGTTTAAGCCTCTGTATCTGGGGTTCACATTGTTGTCACTGCCTAACCTGTAGCAAGTAATAAACATTCTTTGAGCTGTTCTAAAAACAAAGCCCCAATACCAATACTTACCAATCCTGTGAAGTTAGGACAGTATTCAACAGAGTAAAGTTTAATTTCAACCTGCCTCTGCTAGTTTGTTCCAACATATCTGAACAGTATTTGAGCTTCAATGCCCCGAGTCATTAATGGCACAAGCTCAAATCTAGAGTAAATTGCCACTTATGGAGCTAATATTTACCCAATAATCCGCTGCTTCTCTCAACTGGGAGGTACAATTCTACATCATACCTGAAGCTGAGGTCTCAAGAAGATATATTATGTAATCTGCCTTCCAGGCAAAAAACAGCATCACCAATAAACTTCTAATTATCCATACAACCCACTTACCATCTCCTGATTGATTGATGAGCCAAAGTCCATGAAAACAACCTCCCCTTATCCAAAGGAGACAAGATCAAGTTCTAAGCTAGCAGAGAACAAAATCATATACTTTATTCAAAGGCAAATCCTAGCTGTGTGGGAGTCTAATAAATCATCATTGAATACAGAAGGGATTCAGCTGAAACCTGTGCAGTCTCAGATGTACAGCCAACACTGCAGCACTGTGCATCAAGCCTTTGCAGGTTTACTGCTCTAAATATATCAAGTCCACCTGGGAAGGCCATCACCCATGGTGCCTTGCAGTCTCTGAGGCCCCACTACATGAAATGTCCTGGTCCATAATCACAGTGATTTCACTAAGCACACTTTCCATTCATTCTTTCCCTGACTATCAAGCTCAAGAGGTCAAAAAACTGCAGAGAAGCAGGTGAAGGATCAGTGGAATTTCATAGCAAAAACATCACTGCTGGCACACGGATCAAAGGGGGAAGATTGGTGCGTTCTGGGAAATAACGCACCCCTTCAGTTAAATGACCTGAAGTCTGGGAAGATGAGAGTCAAGTGGGTGCATTTCCTCCAAAATGGGCCATATGTAGGCATTTATTTAGGCAGCAAGATCTTTGGGCTATAAAGTAGTGACATTAAGACTAATAAAGTTGAGAGGAAAGGGGCCGTGACATGACTGAAATCATTTAAAGAACAAATGTTTATTGAGCATTTCAAGTCAGACAGAGAGAATGCCACATGACAAGACAGAGTCTCTGTCCTCATGGTCTAGTGTGGAAGACAAACCAACAAGCCATTTTAGTAGTGTGCTCAGTGCCAGAAGGAAACAGTGTGATAAGAAAAATAGGAGGGGACTCAGATCTAGTTTGGCAAGTGGGGAACAGGACAGCTCTTCCTAAAAGATGCTATAGGTAAATGGAGGTCAGAAATATGTTGATGGCCCATCAACACGTTGCTACATTTACAGAATGGGGATGGCATCTTCCTATGAAGGTATCCCTGTGAAATGGGGCTGATAGTTGCCTATTTAATGCGAGTAAAAGATGGCTCATATAACCAAAGATTTACTCTGTTGCCAAATCCATATGGACAATAGAAGAGGTTATTACATAAATTTTAGAAGAAAGGCAGAATATTAGTCTTAAAAAGAAAATAGAAGCTCATGGGTAGTTAATTTGCATCATTTGGAAAATCTAGACTCCTCGAGGGAGTTTGGAATCATCTAGTATCAGTTCTGTCACCATCAGGAATATGCCTAAATCAGTCTGTGTGGTTGTGAATTGTCATCATTATTCAGTAGACTCAAATACAGCAGGCAGGTTGCCTCTGTCCACTTCTATGACCAATGATAATCTCTGTGGAGTTGCTTGGCTTCCTCCTTGGCTTGTCTTTTCTTTGGAAAATGAGAATGTTGGATGAGAACAATGATTTTCAAAAACTTTTTGTTACTACAATCCACAGTAAAAATAGTCATTTTACATGCTGACCTGATAAAATATCCATCTTCATTAATTTCAGTGCATTTGCTATTTTTCTATTTCATTCTAATACATTTCTTTTAAGAAAATTGCTGGTAGATCCACTAAGCTAATTTCATGTCTCATAGTTTGTAACTTACAGTCTGAACAATTCCAGACTAGATCATCCCTGAGGGGCCTTCCTACCCCAATTATGGAAATCATCCTCATTATCACCTAATATCTACCACACAGGGGCTGTCTCCTATGATCCTTAAAGCAGTAGTATAACACGGACAGAGGAGATTATGAGATTCATCACAGATCCCGCAGCCAGAGCATGACAGAGCTGGTACCAGAACCCAGAGAACACACAATAGCAGCAATGCTTGCCCTGGTTGGCACCTCTTCTCTCAGAGAATTCCACCTCCTGACCACCCTCTGTCATACAGCTGCAACTTAAATGCCACTCCTAATCTGTCGAAATGAGATGCAAATCTAGTGAACACATTCCAAGAATTTAATGTTAATTTTTATATTAATGCCCTTGCTGGATCTTTCAGGCACTACCCCATGCCAAACACAGGTGGATGAAACTCATTCCCTGGCCTGGAAGGGCTCTCCTTCTAACAGAAAAAAATCCACCCACAGACCTGAACACTAAGCATGGCACTGAAGACTCTTTCAAAACTGCACTTCCATTTTGCTTCCTCAGTAATAAGCTCATTGTTCGATTTAACCTCAGCACTATCTTCCCATCTGGCTGATGGAAAGTACCAAGGCTCAAGCCTTCCATGGAGACTCTCTGAGCACTGGAGACCAACAGAACAGCCAGAGGGTGGCACTCCAGTGGGAAGAGAAGGGCACTCACAGCACCTCCCAGGAAGTACTCCCTCTGTTGCTCCCCTTCTGTCCCTAAAGGGTAAGTGAATAGGGGATGCCAACAGGCTGTCAGCCTCCTTCTACATACCCTTCTCATTCTAGACAAGCATCAGCTGACTTCAGGAATATATAAAAGACGTTGTTTAACATCATGGAAAGGTCAGGTCACTAGATTTATGGATAACACCTGTATTAGTCTGTTCTCATACTGCTGTGAAGAAATACCCAAGACTGGGTAATTGATAAGGAAAGAGGTTTGATCGACTCACAGTTCCACATGGCCGGAAAGGTCTCAATAAACTTACAATCCTGGCGGAAGGTACCTCTTCACAGGGTGGTAGGAGAGAGAATGAGTGCCAGCAGGGGAAATGTGCCAGGCACTTATAAAACCATCAGATCTCAGGAGAACTCACTCATTATCACGAGAACAGCATGGGGGAAACCACCCCTGAGATTCAATTACCTCCTACAGGGTTCCTTCAACAACACGTGGGGATTATGGGGATTACAATTCAAGTTGAGATTTGGATGGAGACACAGCCAAACCATATCAACAGCTTATTTATAGTACTTGGGAGAAAAAAAATTTACATCAGAAGCAAACGACAGGGGCAAGAGTGATTTCAGGGGACCAAAACCTAAGTTTTAAAGAAAGACTTAAAGATCTTCCTTCATTTTCTTAACTACTCACAAAGCAATAAGTGCTGGTTAGTAACATGCCAGTACTTCTAAGGCAATTATTTTCACAATGATTGGAACCTGTAGTGGAAATTTATTGTTTTGCTTTCCACATCCATTCCTCCTCTTTCTGCTGACAGTATCCATATTTACTGTGAGGATCTATATTCCCTTTATTCCAAGCCAGATGGTGTGGGTGGCCCTACCTTAAACCCTATTTTAACTCCAGGGGTGGGCTCTGACTGGCTTTAATTACTGGTGATTGGTTTTGGTTGGGGACTGGGAAGAGAGTCTAATCAGAGTCAATAAGGCAGAAGGATTCGCTTTCTGAGGCGTCAGAGAAAGAGTCTTTTCTCTTCCACAAGAGCTACCAGAAAAGAGTATCTTTCTATTCCTGGATGATGTGGAGTGAGAACAGGAGATGGAGGACTGTGGCAATAACGAGGTGAGAGACTTCACTGGATAGAGCTTGAGGATGAAGCTGACCTTGCAGAGGCAGAGTAGAGAGCCAGAGAGAATCTGCATCTTGAGCAACGCCATCTGGGCTTCTGGTTCAAGCCCTGCCTGCAACCCTTCCTCTAGATTCTTTAAAGGAGCCTTTGTGGGCTTAAGCCAGTTTGTATTTTCTAATGCTTACTAGCGAAGTAATTCAAGGTGATAACAAATACCTTGAACACTTTGGAAAGTGGTAGTGTCCAAAAAATTTAAGGTTTCTTTTGGAAAGAGCAGGAGTCCAATGTGATAGAGGTTGATTTTTTTTTTTTTCCTTAGCTGCTTCTATTAATTCTGCAGGAAACAATCACAATACTTCACATTATATAGTTGCTCCTACTTCTCAAAAACATATTTTCCACACAGATTTCCTCACCTGAATTTCACAATCCAGAATCAGAGCAATTATAAAACATTTTTTATTTTGCAGTAATTGTTATTCAGCACTTTATACAGTTTAAAATATGATTTCAAGTTCAGTGATTCATTTTATTGTCACAATAACCAAATGAGATAGAAATGTTGAGTCTATCATATCTATTTTAGGCTGGAGAAAGTTGAGCCTCAGATAAGTTCAATGAGATGTGTGAGTTAATTTGAGGAGGTAGGGGAAGACAGGACTTAAATCTCAGTCTCTTGCTTCTATTTCTCTCACCCAATCCTCTAAACCAAATATACTAAACTCTATTCCCAGAAACAAATACAAAAGGGCTAGCGGTGGGTTCAACTTGACCAAAGCATTGGAAATCTGGATTCCAGTGGCAGAGCCAGAACTAACTAGCTGGTGACCTTGGGCAAGTTTCCTTTGTCTTGTTTTTTGTAAAAGAAGAGGTTTAAACTAGGATCTCTAATGCTCCTGCAAGCTCTAAAATTTCTGTAAGTCTAGAGTTTTCCGTCCTTTCTCTGAAATTAATTTTTTTCCCAGAATAATAATCACAACCTTATTTATTCTCCCACTGGGTACCAGGCACTGTGCTAAGGTACCCCCATTTTCTACTCCCTTTTTCTCTTTAGATCTCACGACATTCCTGAGACAATTATATCTCTTTTACAGATAAGGAAACCTGGACTCATGTAGGTTAAATGAACTGCCCCAGACCAGCAAAATTAGTAAGCATCAAGCGGAGAGCTGACCGCAGGTCAGACTGACCGCGAGGATCTAAACCTGGTCTATGTTGTTATTGCAGAAGAAATCAGGCTCCCTGCATTACTGGTCGCCTCTCTCCGCGCATAAAAGGGAGAGGAGGGACAAGAAAGCCAAACCAAGTCACAACAAGCCCCTGCAAGGCAAAAACAGAAAAACCGCTGGAAGGGCTCCCGGGAGGATCCTTTCCAGGTCCAGGGGGCGGGGCGCAATTTTCCGGCAGCCACGGGACCGCAACGCGGGCAGTCCTGCCCTCGGGCCCATTACCTTGTTGAGATGAGGGTTCCTGGTGACATCGTATCCGCGCTTCTTCAGGGGCACAGGGCGCGCCGGGCCGGGCTTGGAGTGGCAGCCTTGGGCGGGCGTGGAGGGTGCCCAGCGCGGGAGGGCGCCGCAGGCCCGGCCCGGCCAGGGAGCCAGCCGCGTGCCTGTCCCCAGCGCGGCGCCCATGGTCCTTGTGCAGACCTGGCACGGGAGATAAAGCAAGGTCAGGGCCTCCTTCCAGCTAGCCAGGACCCACGCGCGCTGCGGGGCACCGGGCCTGATCCGGGGACGCCCCTTCTGGGAGAGGGCAGGGGCTCCCAAAGGGTTAAAGGCTCCAGCCCCCGCCACTCCTCCGCTGCCACCTGGTCGGCTCCGTGCGGTGCGCCAGGCCTAGCCAAGAGCCAGACAAAGCGAAACCAAGCCCTGGAAGCAGATCCGGTGCGGGTGACAGCCGGCGCCACCCCCGCCCCCATCCCTGTGAAAAAGAGGCGACTGCGCGGCGAGGGGTCCCCGAACCCTCAATCCCGCGTGGTGGCTTGCCTGGGTTCCCTCCTTCCCTGGCCCACCTGCGCTGCTCTGGGAGCTGAGGTCTACGCGGTCCCGCTGCGGAGCAGGCGGTTAGTCCGCTCCCGCCAATGGGTGGACCGCGCTGGCTGCCGCGAGCTCGCGGAGCTGGTGCGTTCCTGAAAGAGCGGTCCTACAACCTTTGTTCTCAGTGCGTGGCTTCCCCTGAGGACGCGCGTGGGGCGCCTCAGCACTGCGTGCACGTGGTTGTCCCCAGTGACAAGCAGCAGCTCAGAAGGCCCGCCTGAGACTCTCCATCTTGGCAAGACTAAATGCACAGAGGGGGATTTGCGTTTGCGTTTAGGGGTCAGCATACCCTCGCACTCTCCCAACATTGGGGGAAGGGCGTGCCTTCAGGATTTGGAGTCGAAATCCTCAGGCATTCGGTGCTCAGAGCTGCCTTGTGCTGTCCGATACAATGATATAATAGCCATTCGCCACGTGTGGCTATGCAAATGTAAATAAATTAAATAGAATAAAATTTAACATTCCAGTTCTGCAGTCACACGAGCCACATTTCAAGTTCAAGAGCCACTTGTATGCAGATACAGAACATTTCTGTTTTTGCAGATACTTCTATTGAGCATCGTTGATATAGGAGCCACAGTTACTAAGAGGACTCCTGAGGACCCCATGGAGCTTGCCATGGGTTATTGGGGCCAGACAGGGATCTTGGGGTCCATCTAGCCCCAAACTTAATTTTATACTTTCTCCACACAGTAGTCAGGAAATTCCTTTTAAAGCAAACACTTTGTTGTGTGCGGAATAAAATCCAAACTTTCGGGACCTGCAAGATCTCCCATAAGCTGGCTCCTGCCAACTTCTTCAAACTTACCCTACTCTACTCTTCCCTTCTCACTGATCTCTGGCGATACTTCCTCCTCCCTGTGTCTCCACCCCACTCGGTTCCCTCCCACTGCAGGGCCTTTGCACTTGCTCTTGCCTCTCCTTGGAAGGCTCATCCTCCAGCCTTCCGAACCACTGCTTCATTCCCACCTCTCAGTTCTCCACTAAGTTGTCAACTCGAAGGCCTTTCCTCTATTCCATCCAATGTCAGCCTGCACTAGGAACTACAGAGTGAAGGGGTTTTTCTCTTTAGAGAACTTAACAGTCAGTAGTGCACCTGTTTTTCTGATTGTTTACTGACTGTCTCCTGTCTAGAATGTAAG
Source organism: Macaca mulatta (assembly GCF_049350105.2). NCBI lineage: Eukaryota > Metazoa > Chordata > Mammalia > Primates > Cercopithecidae > Macaca > Macaca mulatta. Next base: position 87,261,190 of record NC_133419.1, read on the forward strand.
CTTCATGAGGTGAGGCTCTTTGCCTGTGGACCTGTGTGTCCTCACTGCCGAGCTCACTGCCTGGTATGTGGTTGCACTATAAATAGTTGTTGGGTGAACTGAGGGAAGTGACAGCCACTTTCATAAGGATCGTGAACCCTGAGACTTACTGACAGACAGGTGGCACGGTGCTCTGCTGATGCCCCTTCAAAGCTCCCCGTGCCAGCATTAGCCCCGTTGTAAGTACCCAGCAGACATCATGGCACATAATGTGCTAAGGACTGCTCCTGCTTGAGTTCAGGATTCCCTCATCCCTTCAGGAATAATTGTCTCCTGCAGTCTCTCCCCTCCCTGTGTAATATCCAATTTTCAACTTGAATGATCTACATAAAATAGTTCTTTCCAAAACAGAATTACCATTACCTGGTAGGAAATAAGAATGGGGCAAAAATACAGTTTTCCAGGCCCCATCCATGAAGATTCTCATCCAGTAGGGTTTACATCCCTGAAGTCAGGTTTACTCTTGGACTGTATATTTACATAAGCTTATAAATGATTTTTTCTGCCTTAAACCAGTTTGTGTCAGATGTGTGATTGTGTGCAACCAATAGTATTAACTAAATCCTTTCAACACTATTTTTATACTGGCACTTATTCCCACCAGTCAAATAACATCTTTGGGGGGCAGAGATCATGTGTGTTCCCACCTTTGGTATCTAGTGCACACAAATAATTGGAAGCTGATTGTTGAACCAGTTTGCCTTTGCTGAATACAATGACCTTTCCCTCCCCTGGAGGGTATTTAATAGGTAACTTTAGTCATCTGAAACCAGGATGTAAACAACAAAGGTTTCCAAACAAGCAAATATAATTTTTATAGCATCAATTCACTAAAGCTTGTACAGTTTACATATAAAAGGCTCTCACATGTCCTCACCTGTGGCCTATATTCTCTTAACCCAGGCATAATTCTACAATGTTGTTTTGTGTGTGTGTGTGTGTGTGTGTGTGTGTGTGTGTTTTCTTTGGTGACAGGAAAGGAAAGGTTCAAGGCAGGTCCACCAGGAACAGTGACAGAAGGCAGTAGCGAGAGGAGGTGGCTTCTCAGTTTCATAGAGTTGTCCAGGGACCCACGTTTTCTCTTTTGCTGCTGGGCTCTTCTTTAGGTGTTGCTTGCATCTATACAGCACTAATATCAGGTTAGCATCCCAGCCATGGAAAGGGGGAACAAGGAAACAGAGGGAAAGCAAATCTATTTTTTTTTTAAATTGAGACAGGGTCTCACTGTGTTATTTAGGCTGGTCTTGAACTCCTGGGCTCAAGCAATCCTCCTGCCTCGGCCTCCCAAAGTGCTGGGATTACAGGCGTGAACCTCCGTGCCTGGCCAAAGCAATTCTATTTTATGGAAGTGACATGAAAGTTGTATATAGTTCTTCTACTCACATTCCATTGGTAAAAACTAAGTCACACATTCACATCAACTACAGGGAGGGCCGGAAAATATTGTTTGTAGTAGGAAAGGCATGTATGTGCTCTACTAATGCTCAGTGGGGAGTCTATTACTAAAAGGAAGAAGAGGAGAATGGTTCCTAGGGACCACTAACTAGAAGTCTAAATATAATACTCATTTTCTGTTGAAGTGCTTAGCCCGTAGTGGGTGCTCAGAAACTGTGAGCTGTTATTATTGGCACGTGCGGTTTCCATCTCTGCTTTCGTGGCAACTTCCTTACTTTTAGAGCTGAATATAGGATTTCAGAGACCAGGTTCAGAAACATGGAAACACTCCAGAACTTTTTCCAACTCCATACAACTCTGACTTCCTTAGCCAGCCAGGAAGTTGGCTTGTGATCTGGTAATCTGGTCCAGCACTCTACAGAACTAATGGGTCTCTATAATTTGTCTTGGCCTCTCTCCCTTCATATCCCATTTACTGACTTCTGCCATCGTTGTAATGATGCTTCTTGGGATGGCAGAGAAGGAATCGCATTCCATCCCCTCCAGCCAATGATTCTACATTCCAGGTATAGTTAATACTTTTGCTTTTCCATTGTGATTACAGATTTAAATATCTACTTGTTTCCCTACTAGATTGTGAATTCCTTGAGGACTAGAACCACCATTTATAATTATTTGCAGCTCCAGTCCCTGGAAAAGTGCCTGGCACTGAGAATTAACTCAGTTTGTTGAATTAAATATAATTATGGTTCAAATTTGTGCATAACCTTCCAAGAAGTGGAATTGAAACTAAATTTGGTACATTGTTAAAAGGGCACAAAGTGGCTTCAAGTTAGATTTTTAACTCAGTCAGCTATCTTAAAACAAGATCTCTTATCTTCTAAAAGCAGATAATGACCTTACACGTGGATTTTAAAAAGGAGGTGAATATAAAATTCATTATTTTTCAGTTAATCCCATTGCTTCACAAACTTACTCATAACATTCTACGCAACACTAAATGTTCATGATTGCCCCAAATAACTCTTTAAATTCATGTTGCTGCTAGTAATATTTGTAAACACTTCAACTCTATTATTATTATTTGCAGCAAAGGAGAATTATGGGGATCATTTATTTCTTCCTAGTCTGCATACTCATCACTCTGCTTACGTGTCCTGAACTCTGGGCCTTTGCTCAGCAGTTTCCTCTGCTTCCAGCATCTGCCAGTTGAAGCCCTGTCTGTCCTTTACAATTCCACTCAAACACTACCTCCTCCAACGAGCCTCCCCAGAGTCCCAACCAGCAGCTTACCCTCCCTCCTAGATGCCCACAAACTCTGCTATTTGTATCTCTCCTATTTACTTTTATTGCACTTTTGAAAATCTCTCCTATTGTGCAAAAAGGCTCATAGAGGTGAACAGCTTTAAATCCAGATGGTCGGGACTCCACCAGTGAGTGACTTTGAGCATTTTATGTGACCTCTTTAAGCCTCACCATCCTCATGGATAAAACTGAGATCCTAACATCACTTCTCACGTTTTTTGCAGGATTTATTTATTTAAAATGCATTATAATACACACTTACCACCTACATGCCAGGCACTGTTCTAAGCACTTTATAAATGCTAAGTCATTTACCCTCATAAGTTATTATGCCATTGTGCTCAGCTCCAGATCTACCTTTTTCTACTCTGGCTTATAGCTGAAGCTTGGGGCCTGCAAACCAGTTCTTTGGCAGCAGGGTTCCTGTTGATTTCTGCCAATAGGGGGCACTAGAGGGAGACTGAGTGCGGGAGAGAGGAAATTTTCTCCTTTCTGTTGGCTTGCTGTTGGCTCCTTGCAGCATCCCCCCAGTAACAGCCATTTACCTGGCATCAGCCATAGGGCCCAGCCTCCAGCCCCCAGCCCCCTTTCACAGGCTTCCCAGGCTTCTGCAGACTTAGCAGCAAGTCTTTTTCACTTCAGGTCCAGATTCTGATGGTCCAACCACTTCCCTTTGTTCCTCCAGCCCTGGGGATGGAAACTGCGTCCTCAGGTTACCACCTGTGATTGCCTCAGCACTCCTTTTCTTCTCTTCCAGCCCTCCAGCACCTGGGAAACCAGTTCTTTATATCAACTTCCTCTTGTTGAGATATACTTTGTGTGGTTCTGTCTCCTCAACTGGACCCATCTGTTATAGATCAGTACCATTATTATCCTCATTTTACAAATAAACAAAATCCAGGAAAGTTAAATAACTCACCTGAAGTGGGCTTGGATTTAAACCCGGGCTCAGGTGCCATGGTAGTCCCAGGACACTAGGGGCTCGTGTTTGTAAAGTGCTTGGTCAGGCCTGCTGCATGGCCAGCACTCAATGAACAGTGGTTGTCTGATCTCCAATCATCATCCTCATCACCACTCTTCAGCCTTTCATCCTACCCAACACCTAGGACAGGGTGTGTGCAATCAATGCCTACTAAATTGAGTCTGATTACCTAAATATGGGAGGACTGTGGCATAGAAGGGGCTTGAGTTAGAAAAGGGCATGGAGGAGACAATGGGGCCGCGAAGCTTCTACATCCTGTCCTTCTGACTCTTCCTTTGGAGTTGTTTCCAAGGTAACTGATTCTCCCTCTCTTCTTGACCCTCTCCCCACCTCCCTGCCATGCTTTCCCTGTCCTATGCTTTGGCGTCTTCTGTTTTTCTATTTATTAAGAATAAACAATTCTCCGACATTCTGAAAATATCAAAAGCAAAAACAAAAAGGCCATTTTGTTGGGTAGCAGAAAACATGTTTCTTATTTCTCTGTTGCATTACATTCTATTTCCCTATTCTTCTGTTGCATTGTCATAATTTTTAATACCCAATTTTAATAAGAAAATATTTTTTAAATATACCACATTCCTAATGGAGGTGGTCCACGGGGTTCAGTTATCCCTGCAGAGTGTTATCACAAAATCACCTTGAATTGTTTGTTTATAAACTAGTTCAGGCTTCTGTTCAAGTCGTGGTTGCACCAAACATAATTGCTTCCAGAGAGAAGGATACAATAGACTGCATTACCCCTCAGACCCCCTGACTGATTCTCATTTAGTCTGAAGCTAACTCTTAAGGCCCACTTATGTTCCTAGCCTGGCCAGCTCTTATTTTCGTGGCTGCTTTAGTCACAATTTACAATCCATTTTAGACATGCCCCCCACTTCTACTGCGTTGTAGAAGTTCCAAGAAGGAAATATTATCCTCAATCAGAGTGACCAGGGAGAGAACTAGTAACCAGTACTTTTGGTGTATTTTCCAGGCCTCCACATTTCCCAGAAGTTATTTTAAAAAATCTATTTTCTGTCCCTCTTGAAACACTCTATTCAAGAACTCAGTCCTCTGATAGCCACCGACCATTTCTTCATTATGCCCTGGGTTCCTTGGCCGCCTCCTGCCTCACACAAAAGTTAGACAAAAAGGCAACTGTTAGAAAAAGGCAAGATGCAGAAACAGAAAGCCATGGCAGCAGCTGCTGAGCTAAGCAGCTGATAAGGGGGAACAAATTTGTGCCCTTAGTGTTTGTTTGAAGGTCAGGGCGGTGGCCCAGCAGGATAGGGGTAGAGCTTTTTGTTCACGGTGTGATTTGCCCATCTGGCCCATTCAGCATCCCCTGGACAAGATGACCCCTGCCACCAGCTTCACTAGCTCTTCCATGGGCTCCAAGCTTGTTAAGCTGTAATGAGTATATCCTTGAGTTTCCTAATTAACTTTGCAATAGTCCTGACACACTTCCATAATGGGAAACAAAAATATTAATAGTTTTCCTTGTTGACAGTCATTTCTTGGTGGGACAAAAATCATCGGTGATCTGGAGGAATCCTGGGGTTCTTACTAGGATTTTTGATTTAAGTGTTTTCAAACTGTGTTTTCTATGTGTATAATTGGTGAGATAAAGACAGGCTGTTCCCATTGTATTTGGGTTCTCTTCATCTCTTTATCACCTCAATTGGTTTTTGTTTTCCATTCTCACAGATTTAGCCACTTGACTCCCCCTCTCAGTCTGCATTTAGCCTCCCATCCCTTGGCCTGATTCACTGAGGATTCCCCCAAAGAGACGCAGTTTGTTTCCTTTGCGTATTCACAGGTTTTGAGCTTCAGCTTGTGTAGTTTGTTATTGTAATGGATGTTATCTGTGTCATCAGGCAGCCCACAGAGCAGGCATTCACTCAGCTGTGGAATGGAGCAAAGATTTTGACCACAAAGCTAATGTTTTTCCCTCCAGGTCATACCAATTGTTCACCAGAGGCACTTTATTTTCAGGGATACTTGTGCTTCTAAGAGCAGGTGGGTTTAGTTCTCCTTAGCTTGAATTTTGGGTTTAGCATCAAATCTAAAAGACTGACTCACTAAGGCTAAAAAGCGGAGACTGATTAAGCAGCATACAGGTGATACGGAGTGGAGAGGTATCTTTTTGCTTTTCAGGCATTGTAATTAGCTACACACTTTATTTACTAATTTATTTGTGTTTTTTACAGGCTTGACACTGCTGTTGCAAAGCAGATTTTGAGATCTGAGCTCCAGCAGCATGTTATTTAACACTTGATTTGCACAAGGCTATAAACCAAGGTTGCCATTTAAGGTTGTCGGCTCAGATTTTTTCCAGTATAATTTTCATGTTCTGGCCAGGCAAGGTGGCTCACACTTGTAATCCCAGCACTTTGGGAGGCCAAGACAGGTGGATCACTTAAGTTCAGGAGTTTGAGACCAGCCTGGGCAAAACCCCATCTCTACAAAAAATACGTCTGCAGTCCCAGCTATGCAGGAGGCTGAGGTGGGAGGATCCCTTGAGCCTGGGAGACAGAGGTTGCAGGGACCAAGATCGCACCACCACACTGAAGCCTGGGTGACAGAGTGAGACCCTGTCTCAAAACAAACAAATAAATAATTTTATGTTCTTTGTATAGTAGCGAGGAGCTTTCTCTTTAAAGTCAGATACATCTGGGTCTAGATCCCAACTCTGCCACTCACTAGCTGTGTGATCCTGGGAGATTTACTTGATTTCTCTGAAGCTTAATTTTCTTATCTATAAAATGAAGATAACAATAATAGTGTTTAGTTCATAAGGTGGTTGTGAGGATTAAGTGCCTGGCACATAGCAGATCTTTAGTAAATATTAAATATTACTATTGCAATACCTCTTCTGTATTCCCACAAAACAGTTCCGGACTTGTAATAATTGCTGAATAAACATTGATTAAAATGCACGTAAGTGAATTTTCAAAGGCCCAGGCTTCAAAGGCTTAATGTGAAATCTCTCTAAGGCAGGTTAATGCCCAGAGGTAGAGGTTGAATATTCAGAGTTTCCTTATATTTAAATTATCACAATGCATGTGGTTTAGACACACACACACAGAGGTTTAGCTACAATGTCAGGCTCTATTAAAATGGAAGCCAGGTGAAGGTCCCCTGGGCCCCACTCATCTCACGTTGCAGGTAGGTTTACTTGCACTACTGGCCTTTATTAGTTCTACCTCTACCACCTATCAAATACCAGGACCTCAGCTCACTCCAATTTTGTGCATATCTGGGAGTCCACCAAAGAGATAGGCAAGTTTTCTATATAATGTGAGCTACAGGTGTAGCTCCTCTGCTCCCCTTTGGCTCACCCCAATTTTGTGCATATCTGGGAGTCCACCTAGCAGATAGGCAAGTTTTCTATATAATCTGAGCTACAGGTGTAGCTCCTCTGCTCCCTTTTTGCTCACTGGGGCTGTGGTCACCTCTTTCAGCCCCCAGCACTGCTGGAACTCAGCCCAGATTCCCACTTATGTCCCTGGTTACCGTAACTTCTGCAGCCCTCTGGATAGCTGCTTCCCAGCTGGTGCTGCTTGAAACTCTGCTGTTTCTATAATACCTCTCTCTGCATTTCTGTGGTTCCTCACTCTTGCTCTCCTGATGTTGCAGGGTAAGAGAGAGAGAAAAGTCAAGAACTCCTTGAAACATGGTCCCTTTAGATTTACTACCCTCTCAGAAGAGGGCAGATCCCCAGCAGAACGGCATGGGCCTCTACAGATTCCATTGTTACATCTTTTTCTTATCGGAGCACACGATGGTCCTGGGGAAAGACCAGACCAAAGTGGATTCCAGGACAACTTCATACCACATTGTGAACTTCTGCTTTCTCCAGGACCTGCTTCTAATGCTAGCCTATCCTGCAAACATTTTTTGCTTACTATGTTTTTTTCTGGAGAAGAGATATTCTCCATCTCTGCATTCAAGCTTCAGTAGGTCCATCAGGTTTGGAAGACATACATGTCGGTCAATTGTAACGAGGCTCAAGTTCCTCTTCAAAAGGCTCCAAGGCTCCCTGTAAATCAACGATGTACCCAGATGGCTCCGTAGATATCCCTGACTACCCTGACACATTTAAGATGTTTGTCTGCTCCGGGCACATGGCAGACCTCTGGAGGAAGCTGTGTAATTCAGAAGATATCCATCTGAGATACTCTGCCTCATATCTTTAAAAACATTTCATTTAACAAGATGTATGTGACAGAGATGAGGAGAGGAATGGAGTTTCTTCACAAATCAGAAGTATTGAATTTGAGCTTTCTGAAATTCCTGCTAATTACAGGGTATATGAAATTACATAATTCTAAAGTTGGAAGGGATCTAGGTTTTATAATATATCAGTGATGCTGCCAAGAATAGCGACTTTGCTCCCTGAGAGGTTTTCCAGAGGCAGGGAGGCTCAGCAAGCCAGCAGTGGAGGGATACCTAATGAAATGGGGGAAAACCCCTTCCTTTCAGGAAGAAAACCATTAAAAAAGGATGATTGCTCTTGGTAGCCATATTTTTACCCTCTTATTTTTCAGCTTTTATCAAGCCTCATGTTAAAAAAAGACATGTTCTCCTTTATAAGAAAAATGTGAGAGACGATTGATAAACAGCCCATATTCTGAGCACTAGAGCTATCATAAAGAGAAAGTTCATGGCAATTAATAGATTCTAAGAATTTTTTTATCTAATCACAAGAACTGACAAGCTCTAGCCAAGCCAAGAAGATAAAAATCTTAGAGAAAATAAGAAAGGATTAAAAATAAATGAGAGTAAGTAGAAAAGCTATCAAATTGAAACAGTATGTTTGCATTTGTCAAATCTTGCTTACTATTCTATATAGAGAGTACGACAGGATATTGAATGGGATTTTTCTTATTATCTCAGGATTTCAGCTAAAGCTCCAAGCTAAGGTCAATAGGTGGTGCCCCACATTCTATAAAGAAACCAAGGAGACACCAGACATGGCCTCCCGTACTTTAAGGAGTAGCCAAAGGGATCCTCCAACTCTCACCCCCACCACCCTATGAGTAGAAGGCTGGACCCTATGGCTGAAGAGAGTGTGTAGACAAAGAATGAAGCCTCCAAGGGGGTCACACATGGAGATGAGGTCTGCTGTAAGAGTGCACCTGGTGTCTCAGTCTCTGGCTCGAGGCTTAGCGAGCTGCCCAATTTGGGAGGGCCACCAGGGTGGACTGCCATGAGGCAGCTCATGAGAGAGGCTGAACCATGGCCCCGGAGGTAGGGGATTCTGTAGGCAGAGGCGGACTAGAGAAGTCCGTGACTGTGGGAGGAAAGAGAGCAGTTTCATGGTGGAGTGACCACCTCCTCTTCACATTGGCTAGGGTGAGTGGAGATCCTTGAAAGCCAGGGAATACCACAGAAAGTAGCTGAGTCATTTGAGGGTCTTGTACCCATGAGGGGGCCTGTTTGGGGGAGGAAGTTGTAGCAGTAAGAGGCTGTAGAACTTGTCACCCCAGCTAGACCTGAGCAAAGGGTCACAAGAGGCCATCCAGGGAGCTCTTTACCTAAGCCAGGCCCCTTCAAGGGCATCCAAGAAAACCTGCTCTTGCACCCAACAACATAGCCAGCTTTGGGACACTTGCCCATGGGGAATTGGCAGCCATGAGAGAACTATAAAGAGCACAATTTAAATGAAAAGGATTTTTGCCCTTTAGCCTCTTAAATTAATTTCCTAGGGCTGCTATAACAAATTATTATAAACTTGGTGGCTTCAAACATCAGAAATGTATTTTCACACAATTCTGGAGGCCATTCAAGGTGTCGGCCGAACTGTTCTCTCTCTCTCTCAATCTCTCTCTCTCTCTCTGTCAGGCCTCTAGGGGACAATGTGTTCCTCGCCTCTTCCAGCTTTTGATGACTCCAGGTATGTGTTGGCTTGTGGCAGCACCCATCCAAATGATCTCCACAGTCACATTGCCTCCTCCTCTTCTCTGTGTGCTTCTCTTTGATTCTTATAATAAGTCCCTATATTTAGGACCCTCCTGGATGATCCAGGATAATCTCAACTCAAGATCTTTAACTTCATTACCTCTGTAAAGATCTGTGTTTTCAAATACATTCACAATCACAGTTCTAGGAATTAGGATGTGGACAGATATTTTTGGAGGTTACAATTCAACTGCCTACATTCCCATCCCCCTTTCCTCCTCCAACCATGCAGGAATCAGAATTAGCCGGATGAGGGGAAAGAGGAAGGAAGCACAGACTGTGTCCCTCCCTCACTCCTATGGAGGTTCCTCATTCCATGGGAAGCAGGCCCAAGCTTGGGAGAAGAAGCCCTGAAATGAATGAAATTGGAACTTTACATTGTACCTCACTAAACTTTCAAACTGAACTTTGAAGTTTTGAGATCTGCCTGAGATTTTCTCAACCGTCATGAAGGAGAGACTGGACCAAGCATAACTGAAGGCAGGGGTGGGAAAGGATAAGGCATACATTTCCTATTGTATTCCATTGAGTTCAGTATATTCAATAAACTAGTTACACCAATATTAGCTAATAGCTCATTCTTTTCTAATATAAGAGATCTGGCTTATTTGTTTGTTTTTCATAAGAAAAGCACAATTTAGAGGCAAAGCATGCTAATATGTGTTTTCAGTGAATATCACATTAGGAAAGGACTAGGTGTTTGGAACAAATATCTATGGAAATCTAAACTATAAAATTGTATTAAATGCCAATCACTGAAGTGAGAAGAGTAAGAATGCGGTTCTTTTAATAGCAGATACTCTTGTCCACCTGCCTGACCACCAATTTCAGATGTGGACTGATAAGGAAAGTATAGTGGAACTATTACCTACCTCAGTCCATCAAAATTCCAGTAATGCAGCCTCAAATCACCTCAAACTTGCAAGAGCTCTGTCACATTGCTGGCTACATTGAGTTATTAATGGAAGCCCAAAGGTCAGATGAATAGCTAATGAGGCAGCTGTCTATTTGAATAATTGACAATCTTTTTTGGGGATTACAAAAACTTTAAACCTAAATACCTCTATGTTCTTTTATTTCTTTTAACTGTAACTTTGTTTATTTCATCTCATGTTTTCAGCTTGTTGCAATCTTTATAACATTGACTTTGTAATCCAATGTGTCGGTGGTCCCTCCGAGTTTTACATTGTACACATTTGGTAAACTGGCCTTCTGGGACTGCATTACCAGGAACTTTGGAGACAGGACACGGTCAAAGGCAGTTGGTACAGTATTCAGTCAGCCAAAATATCAATACTGGGAAGCCCTCATTTAGTAATTTTTGCAGCATTGGGCTCTTAAGAGAAACACTAATAAAATAAGCTAATATAGAAGTCAGTAAGAAAAAAACTACATAGTAAGGATGGACTTGGTTGCATTCTACCCAATCTTTCCTTTCCCTTATGCCCCTACAGTAGTTATAGGTCTGCAAAGGGAGAATTCCTCTTTACTTTAATAACTTTTAATCATTAAAAGGAAAAAATAAAAGAGTGTATAAATCTATTTTCAACAAGATGTGAAACCCCTCAAAAATCCATTTAACCTCGAGTTAACTGGAGAATAGGGTCATCTGTCCAGATAACCCTATTATCTGATTTTTGGTATAAATAAGCTATTCTTTTCTATGCATTAAAGGATGGTTGGAGGTATCGTGGAAGGGGGGTTGTAGGGCAGGGATAATTTAATAGAAGGAAGAACTGACAAGAGAAGTAAATAATATTAAAACATGAAGTTCAGAGATCAAGGAACTCTGAGCACAGGCATCTTAGTTAGATGTAGCTCATGGACCAGATAGCATCCTTCTGAGTGAGAATTTTAGCCAAAACAAAAAATGCTATCTAATTAGATGACACATCTGAACTAGAAAGACAGAGTTCTATAATTCCCTGTTCAACTCTCCCGTTGTGTGGAAGTGTCACCCCAGCAGGCATGGATCAATTTATTAATCATTAGGAAGAAAGCGAATGCTATTGTCTAACTTGGAGGTGTTAAGGTTTATTTCCATTAATGCTGTGTTATAATACCAGGGCTTTAAAAAGGATTACTGAGTACAAGAAATATAGATTTAAAGTAAGTTTTCCTATGCATGTGTCTAATGCTTGGATCACATTCAATAATCCATGTCAGGCATGGATCCTCTTGACTTACCATTGTTATTGGTGGATTATGTATATACACGAAAACCCTTGGATGCTTCTGCGCTGGATATCCTGAGAGTGCCTGGGATCCTGGACCACATAGCCTCTTCCAGGCAGTCATGGTTCCTTGGGAAGCCCAAAGCAGATTTGATCATAATCCTGCCTGGCTCATTAGGGCCAGAACATGATAAATCCCAACAGGCAAATATACCTAAATGCTAAAATTAATAAAGCAGAAAAGATGAGCATATAATGACTCCTAACTCTAAAACTTTGATTGCTGCAATGGAAGGCACTGTGGGTTTTCTATGCTGAAAAACCATGGACAACAATGATCTCTTAAGAGGTTCAAGGAGTTAGTTGGTTTTTAGGATACTTTAAAAGCTTAGGATGAAAGAAAACAAACCTTAATACTGGAAATATATATGTGTGTATGTGTGTATATATATATATACACACACATACATATATGAGAGGTTCAAGGAGTTAGTTGGTTTTTAGGATACTTTAAAAGCTTAGGATGAAAGAAACCAAACCTTAATACTGGAGATATATATGTGTGTGTGTGTATATATACATATACACAGATACATATATGTATATATACACTTACGTGTGTGTATACATATATGTATATATACATATATCTGTGTATAGATTACACAGATATCCAATATTAAGGTTTGGTTTCTTTCAATTATATATATATAATATCATATTATATATAATATATAGTTTGTTTATATATTATATATTATATCAATATATACTATAATGAATATTATGATAATATATATTATGACATAAATATAATATTTAATTATATAATATATATTATATTATCATATCATGTATCATATATCATATATATTATATATAATATATTTTTTATATGTATATAATTTGTTTATTGAGACAATCACTCTTGCCTAGAGTGACACTGCACTGGAGTGCAGTGGTGTGATGTCAGCTCGCTTCAACCTCTGCCTTCCAGGTTCAAGCAATTCTCCTGCCTCAGCCTCGCGAGTAGCTGGGATTACAGACACACACAACCACAACCAGCTAATTTTTGTATTTTTAGTAGAGATGAGGTTTTGCCATGTTGGCCAGACTGGTCTCAAGCTCCTGACCTTAAGTGATCCACTCACCTTGGCTTCTCAAAGTGCTGAGATCACAGACATGAGCCACCATACCCAGCCAATACTGGATATATGTAACTCAAGTTTATCTATATTATATTATTATGGATTTATATTTTTGGGTGATTAATTTTTTCACCTTTAAATCTTGTGCCTTTCCTGTGTTCAGACCCACCTCTGACACTGGTTATCTACAGAGTAAGGTTACTGCAGCAGAAACAAAAAGAGAATCAAGAGAATCGGTTCTTATCTATAAAGCCTAATGAGATTACTGCTTATTTCTTGGGGCAAATATAAACCATTTTACTTTGGAGCCAGGGTATTGAAAAGCTAACAGACGTGTGTGTGTGTTTGTGTGTGTGTGTGTGTAAAATATGTGTACAAATAAATGGCATATAAACAAGTTACATATTATTTTTATTGGTTTTATTATAGGTATAACTCTTTTATTGGCAACCCAAAGTAGTAGGTGCCTTAGAAATAGGCAGGAGTTACAGAATAAGAAATATAATATACTCCTTTACTTGCTTTGGCATTAACAATTTCATAGTTATCTTTTAAGATGTCTGCAATTTAGATTCATCAGAAAAAGGTATGTTGAAAATTGAGTTTCGTGGAATTTCTTCTCTGAGGCGGAACACCCAGAATGCATTGATGCTGTGCTCTCCAACTTTGTCACTGAGGATTGCTGTTCTAGGTTTTTCTCTTGCTCCTCCTTGCTTTTGCTTAAGCAATTGCCTTCTCCTGGAGCACCCTTTACTCACCAATGTCTAAACCATTAACATTCTCTAAGGCCTAGTTCATGTGCCCCCTTACCCTGCAAGCTTTGCCTAATACATCTTTCCTCTCAGAACTTTCACATCACTCAAGGTATTGGTCTACACTTCAAGTGAGTAAGTTCCCAAATCTTCCTCCTCCTACCCCCAAACAAGACCTCCCAAACAAGCCCTCTTTTCTCTTCTATGAATTCCACGTTTTGAAAAAGTATGTTACTCAAGTAACAGCTTAATTAAGAACACATTCATTAAGAAAACTTTCATCTATTCGATCAGTGCTTTTTGTTTGGGCAGTTATTGTGTGACTATCAATAATGTCATTTTTATTTAGTATTATGAATTGGATAATCACATGAGTCTCTGTCATAGATGTGGCACTAATTATAATAATGAGGGAAACGTTAAGTCAGCAGTCAGTGGCCTAACTCCAGCTGTTGTGCTGAACTTGCATCCAAGGTCATGCCTGTTCTGGACATAGTCCATTGGAATACTGAAACCGCAAATGTCAGTCTGTAAAATTATGTCACCCACCGACTGTCTCCTCGAAATTTCAAAGATGTCATTGACAAACAATCAAAGCTACTAATGACCATGAGCTAAGTAGTGTTAACACAGAGTTGATATTATTTCAGCCTAAAGAAATTTGACCTTTTGTTTTAGCTGGTGTGACACGCTTTCAGTTTCTGCAAAGCTGAAAAAGCTTTTGAACCTAAAGTCTTCTAAAAGCTCAGGTTCTGGAGAGACCAAGGTGAGAATGAGAAACCTTTATTGTAAGTCTCTCTGATTCTGTTACCAAATCTTAGCTGTTTTCAACACTGTTGTAATTTCAAAGGTTCTGGTTCCAGGAAACATTGCTCATAGGTGACTGTCTAAAATGTCAACTAGTAACTGTCAAAGGAAAAACTTAGAGTGAACTTTAGTGTCATGCATTCCCAAACATTGACTTGGCTGAGTTTGAAAGGAACACACTTCTTATCTTTAGTGTCATGGAAACAATCATTAAAGAGAGAATTATAAGAGTAATAACTTATTGTAGTCCTACTGTGTGTGCCAGGCACTGAATGAGACATTTCACAACTGTTCTCTCTGTTCCTCCAACAGTTTTGTAGAGTGGGTCCTATCATCTCAGTCTAACATACATGGATTTATATTTTTGGGCGATTAATTTTTTCATCTTTAAATCTGGTGCCCTTCCTGTGTTCAGACCCACCTTTGACACTGGGTATCCACAGAGTAAGGTTACTGCAGCGGAAACAAAAAGAGAATCAAGAGAATTGGTTCTTATCTATAAAGCCTAAGCAACAGGCTTGAAGAATACTTTCAAAGTAAATTTTGACCCACAACAGAAAACATATAAATTCCTGGACTAATGGTCTAAAGAAAGACAAGCAATTCCCAATTTCATATTTTTAAAATAAAGACCTTCCCTGTTTCTAGTTTACTTATGTCTAAAGTACAGCCTTTTGGGTCCCCAACTGAGAGCCGGGGATATCTACTAGTGCCCCTCCTCCTCAGAGGGCCCTGAACTCTGATTTTTATCTTCAAAACGTGGTGTGAAGGAAAAGCTCATCTAGACATCTAAGCCTTGTAACCATTGCTTCCCATTCGGGGCCACTTAGGGCTGGCAGATGACTCATGGTCTCACTTCACTGCACTTTCCTTCCTCAAGGTTCTTGGTCTCTATATTTACATGCCTTTGTGTCTTAGCTCAGCCTGCTATAACAAGAATATCATAGGCTGAGTGGCTTAAGCAACAAACATTTATTTCTCACAGTTCCGGAGGCTTGAAGTCTGAGATCAGGGTGCCAGCATGATTTGGCTCTTGGCAAGGGCCATCTTCCTCATGGGCGCCACCTTCTCATTGTGTCATCACATGGTGAAGAAGGAGAGAGAGAGGAAAGAGTGAGCTCTCTCCTGTCTCTTCTTATGAGGGCAGTAGCCCCTTCGTGAAGGCTCCCCCTTCATGGCCTAATCACCTCCCAGAGGCCCTGCCTCCTAATACCATCACATTAAGGGTTGGGGTTTCAACATACGAATTTTGGGAATACACAAGCATTCGGTGTCTAGCACTGGGTAACTCTAAACTCTGCCTTTCGAATGCTATCTGCAAATGACTGTCGCTGCTCTGCTCAGCTGCTGCTTTCTGCTTTTCTGCTTGGTTTTTTCCACACCTCACTGCTTTCGAATGAGTAAATGCCTCATAGGAAACACAGGGTGGAATGTGCTCACCGTAGGCTTTCCCTTCTCTATGGGACCTCAGCTCTGGGACCTTAATCCTGGCTCCTGTGTAGAGCTCAGATGCCTTCAAACAGATTTGCATTTTATTTTTTAAAAATTTATCTAGCTCTTACAGTTGTTCCTTAGTGGGAAGTTTGGTTGGGTTCAGTGTTATAGTCAGAAATGGAAGTGAGAATAGTGACTAGAAGAGATCGTGTTTTGAAAATAGGTCTTCAGCACCCCTATGCAGTCTTTATGCCCCTCTCCCCACCGTGTTCCTTAGTGAGCAGCAGAATGTTTGCCCTTGTGCTGGGATCAGTGTGGAGGTGGCAGCAGCTGCTGGCAGACCCAGAGATCTGGCCATCTAAAGGGAAGGATACAATAGCAGGGGATGACCAAGGACCACGTGCCCTGAGCCTCCCCCCTCACACACTTCAAGGCCTTGTCTCTCCTTAAACTCAACATAGAGAAAGAAGAGGAGGAGTGGAGGGTGGGAAACCTGCACTGACTGAATTTACTCTGAATCGACTGAAGACTCTGTTCTTATCATCAGGCCAAAAGGGGACTCAAGACAAAACTTTAAAAAAATTACATAATGTAAAATTTATCATTTTAGCCATTAAAAAAGACAGAACTTACATTCAGTCATAGAAAATTAAAGACGATTTTTGCACATCTGAGTTTGGGACCCATGGAGGTCATTCCTGCCTATGGGTCATACTATATTACTCTGTGACTTGCTTAACAATATATCACATAAATTTTCCCCAGACAATATATGTAAATCTTCCATTTTCATTTAATAGATGCATAGTATTCCCTAGTGAGGTCGGATTTAATTTATTCCTCCATTCTACTATTCATAGGTACCTAGGAGTGTTTTTATTGCTTTCCATTATTAACTACATTATCACGTTGAGATACTTTTCTTAATGAATGACAAAAATCCTAGGAATGCAAGTGCTGATTTAAAATATATCCACATTTAAAATTTTTTATAGATTCTGCCCAAATGCTTTCCTCAAAATTACAGCAATTTATATTCTCACTAATGGTACATAAAAATGTCCCTCTTTCCATACCCATAAAACACTGATACTATCAGTTGTACTCTTTTTGTTAATTGAATGAAAAACAACAATACTTCATTACTGTCTTAATTTTTACTTTCCTGACCACTAGTGAGAGTGAGAATCTTTTTATATTTGTATTGTCTCTTCATAATTTCTTTTCTAAAAACTGATTATTTGTTTCTATCATCCATATTTATACTGGGTTATCTTTTTTAAACAATTTATAGATATCCTTTGTACTGGAGGTCTATTATCCCCTTTTCTGCTATATAATAATTCTAATGGCTAATATTCATTGAGTGCTTATATTTCTTATCCTGGACTTAATGCTTTAAAAACCCTCTCATTAAGTCTTTAGAAAAGGCTCATGTTATTACTGCACTCACTAGAAGGGCTGAAATAAAGACAGTTGGTAATACCAAGCATAGGCAAAGAAGTGAAACAATTGAGACTTACATATTGTTGGTGGAAATACAAAATGGTACAACCATTTTGGAAAACAGTTTGACAGTTTCTTATATAGTTAAACATACATGTATTGTATGATCCAGCAATCCTACTCCTAGATATTTATTCTTGATAAATAAAAACATATATCCACAAATATATTTACTTTGAATGTTCATAACAGACTTATTCAAAAGAATAAAATAGCTGAAAATTGGAAAGAACCCAAATATGGTTTTGATTTTGACTTTATCAAATTCTTCTTTTATTACTAAGAGTCTTTACCTTATACAGGTCATTCCTGTTTTGTTTGGTACATAAGGGTTTGTGGCAGTTATAGTTTCCTTCTGTCATTCAAAATATCCTGTTCTGAGGCAACCTACAGAAAGGGAGAAAATTTTTGCAATCTACCTATCTGACAAAGGGCTAATATCCAGAATCTGCAAAGAACTGAAACAAATTTACAAGAAAAAATCAAACAATCCCATCAAAAAGTGGGCGAAGGATATGAACAGACGCTTCTCAAAAGAAGACATTTATGCAGCCAACAGACACATGGAAAAATGCTCATCATCACTGGCCATCAGAGAAATGCAAATCAAAACCATATTGAGATACCATCTCACACCAGTTAGAATGGTGATCATTAAGAAGTCAGGAAACAACAGGTGCTGGAGAGGATGTGGAGAAATAGGAACAATTTTACACTGTTGGTGGGACTGTAAACTAGTTCAACCATTGTGGAAGACAGTGTGACGATTCCTCAAAGATCTAGAACTAGAAATATCATTTGACCCAGCCATCCCATCCCATCCCAGTGTATACCCAAAGGATTATAAATCACACTGCAATACAGACACATGCACACGTACGTTTATTGCGGCACTATTCACAATAGCAAAGACTTGGAATCAACCCAAATGACCATCAGTGATAGACTGGATTAAGAAAATGTGGCACATATACACCATGGAATACTATGCAGCCATAAAAAAGGATGAGTTCATGTCCTTTGTAGGGACATGGATGAAGCTAGAAACCATCATTTTCAGCAAACTATCGCAAGGACAGAAAACCAAACACCGCATGTTCTCACTCATAGGTGAGAACTGAACAATGAGAACACTTGGACACAGAAAGGGGAACATCATACACCAGGGCCTGTCGTGGGGTTGGGGGAGGTGGGAGGGATAGTATTAGGAGATACACCTAATGTCAATGACGAGTTAATGGGTGCAGCACACCAACACGGCACGTGTATACATATGTAACCTGCCTATTGTGCACATGTACCCTAGAACTTAAGTATAATAAAAAAAAATACTGTTCTAATTAAGCCTTTTGCTCTGAATTCTACTTCATCTGATGTTAATTTTGCCCCCTTACTGTTGTTTGGTTTTCATATGTCTCATATATATGAACTTTTTCAACATTTCTTTGACAGAACTAATACAAAGTTGATATTCACTGAGGTACCTATATCAGTACATGTCTGAAGTCTATCGATGGACATGTAAGTATATTAGTTGAGTTTCTGTCAGTTTCAACCAAGAGTTGGATGAAGCCTTTTTTTTTTTTTTTTTTGAGACTGAGTCTCACTCTTTCGCCCAGGCTGCAGTGCAGTGGTGTGATTTCAGCTCACAGCAAGCTCTGCCTCCTGGGTTCATGCCATTCTCCTGTATCAGCCTCTCGAGTAGCTGGGACTACAGGCGCCCGCCACAGGTGGTATACCTTTTTAATCACTGCATGACTTTAAAACTTTTTGTACTCTCTTTGCATTCATAAGTGGAAGATTCTTAGATTATAGTCCTTTTGTCTAAATTATGAATATTGTTCTAGCTACTGTATGTTGCAAATAAGAAATTCAACACTAATCTATTTTTTTGCAATTTACTTTTAGAAGTTGTAGTCCAAAGTCTTATTGACTTATGTTCCCCCATGAAGCATACCAGGATTTTGTTACTGGCATCCAGAATTTTATTTAAACAGAGACCTACCAACCAATGAATAATGAAATTTTCATTTTCATGATGACTTTTAATATCAATATTTTAATAGCTTAACAATTGATTCAAACAACTGACATGTCACAGTAGGTAATATGTATCTGGAGAGGTGAGAAAAGAAATTACTAACTGAAGTAATTATGGGAAGTCTTGTGGGGAGGTTGAAGTCTGAGTCGAGGTGGATGAGACTTCAATAAACAGAGGGAAGTAAGATAGGAGATTCCAGTTAGAATGTTCAGCATAAGCAGATTTATAAAGGCTAAACATTGAAGAGTGTTTAGAAAATGGAAAGGAGGCTACTGGAGTTGAATAAAGGGTAAAGAGAAACAAGGTGAGAAAATATTCTGGGATCAGATGACAAAAGACCTGGAATGCCTAGCCGAAGAGTATGAAGTTTACTTTTTATGCAGAGGGAAGCCTGGGAAGGTTTGTGGCAGTGGAGTAGAAAGAGAATCACAGATTGGGCTACTTCTCTGACCCGGGAGAGATACAACGAGACCCTGTGCATGGCATTGGCAATAGGATTGAAGATGTGTGGACCACTGCAAGAGCCATTTCAGATGGAGAATCCCTGACGACCATTAGGATGTGGAGAATGAGAAGAGTGAGAAGTTGAAAATAGCTTTGACTTTTTGATCCTGGGAGGATGATGGCTCATGATGTTTGCTTCTAGCTATAGGCTAGAATTTGTGTTTTCTACGAAAGATGGTTTTAGAGTCTCATGGAAAGGTCTATATAGGTACTCTGAAATATTACTGTATACTTCAAAGAACAGACCCTTGGGTACAAGCTTCAGGGCTGCCATCAAGTTCTAGCAACTTTCTGATCATACCAGAGGTTTGAGTCAGAATTTCTAGGTCATATTTTAGTTGGGAGGGAGACATAATGATAAAAGCAAATTGCTGAGCCAAGAATGAACTGAGAAAGAAAATTTAATTGTGGTTATTTGTAAGGAATAGTATTGCTATTCAAATTTTTAAAATAATTTTACATTTACAAGCTAGTACAGAGACTTCCCATATACTCTTCACCTAACTTTTCGTAATGTTAACATCACCTATAGACTGTATTCAAATGTCACTGGTTTTTCCAATAGTATATTCTCTTTCTGTGTAAGGATTCCATCCACAATACCACATTGCATTTTGTTATCATGTCTCTTTAGTCTCCTCTGACTTGTAGTAGTTTCTCTTTCTTTGTTTCTGATGACATTGACAGTTTTCAAGAGTACTAGTCAGCTATTTTGAGGAATGTCCCTCAATTTAGGTATGTCTAATATTCTCATATTTAGACTATGAACTCTAAGTTTATTGGAAACAATAACACAAGGTGAGGTACTCTTCTCAACCCATCATAACAAGGGTATGTGACGTCGTGACTCATCACGGGTGGTGTTAACTTTGATCATTTGGCTAAGCTGGTGTCTGCCACATTTCTCTGTTGTAAAGTTACTATTTTTTCCCTTTCCATAAGCTAGTCTTTGGATATGAGTCACTAAGTGCCCCCCATTCTCAAGTGGAGAGGAATTAAGCTCCATGCCCTTGAGAGGGAAATGGCTCCATATATTTTTTGCAACTCTGGACCAGGCGCCGTGGCTGATGCCTGTAATCCCAGCACTTTGGGAGGCGGGGGTAGGTGGATCACTTGAGGTCAGGAGTTCGACATCAGCCTGGCTAACATGCCAAAACCCCGTCTTTACTAAAAATACAAAAATTAGCCAGGCATGGTGGCAGGCGCCTGTAATCCCAGCTACTCAGGAGGCTGAGGCAGGAAAATCCCTTGAACCCGGGAGGCGGAGGTTGCAGTGAGCTGAGATTACACCATTGCACTCCAGCTTGGGCAACAAGAGTGAAAAAAAAGAAACTCTGTAATCCCCACCTCCTCCGTTTATATATTTATTTCAAATAGCGACAATTGTGTTACTGATGTGATAGGGGCCTTCTGTGGGGCCTTCAATTGCAAGTGTGTTGGATGAGTATGAATAATTGCTCCAGTTCCTTTGAGATTGGAATAGCAATAAAGATATTTGCTTGGCTGCCAAATCCTCATATGTCTTCAGAAAGTGAATTTTAGGGTTATCTTTCTCATGGAAGGGAAGCATAGCAGATGTTTTTAGGGAGGAATATATTTTCCATATTGACACTCCATGATAATATGAAAATACTACAGAGATAACTCAGAAATATCTCTGAACAAGACTTTTATGGCTTTGGAGGTTCCTGCTTTTTGTTTTCTGTAGGAGACTCTCATATTGTGGTAGATGTTACGAAGGGAAACCTAGGCTGTCTATCGTTTTAGCCAAATGGAGTTCATCATAGAGTTTGATGGAATTCTGCCTCTAATTATTTTGCTTGCATGGAAAATCAGAGTAATAAACATGGCAGTAAAGAGTGCCGTGGGTAGGAACTTCCAACTAAGTGGCAGTCTGGAGGCCTGGGAATGAATTGTTTTTCTAAAACTGCTATCTGCTTGACCCATTGTATATTAAATCATATGAGTTAGCAATAACAGTTTCCTTTTTTGTAATAGGTGTATTTGCACTTCCATAAATTCCGGTTTAAAAGCTCAGATGTGGAATCTGGCTAGCCTGCAAATCTATATTAGAGTTTAAATTCCTAATATTTTTATTGTTTAATGCATAACACCCTCAGGTTTTCAGGACTGCAGCACGAGCAATGCGGTTGCATAACATTGAAACCCAGTAACCTTCATATCAGAACTTTGCCTATTTATCCAACTTTATCTTGAGCTTGCAGCCTTTGATAAATGGAGTGATACACTGTTAGTTTATATACATCCATTCATTCATTGTTTATTAAATATCCTTTGTGCCTTGTCCTATGTTAGACTTCGTATACATTGTCTCATTTAGTCCTGAAAATAATCTTCGGGTTTGGTAGTTATCTCCATTTTACAGATGAAGAAAAGGAGGCTCTGAGAGGTAAGATACTTGCTAGCATAGTTCTGTCTCTCTTTCTCTGTCTCCTAAGAACTAACCCCACATCTAAAAAAGCTGGTCTCTGAAAGAGATTTTTTGGACAGAACCTCATTATTGATTGGGGCCAGCAATGAATATATCACCCAACCTGAGCCAAACAAATATTTTTTCTCCTAGAAATATGAAGCTGGAATTCAGACACTGCAAGTCCCTGCTTATGGCTGAAACATATAGGCTTGACAGGCTTGGAGAAGTAGATTCTGATAATGTGGTTGGAGAAGCATCAGACGCAGACAATATGAGAGTGAAGCAGCTGCAAAGAGAGAAGCAGGGGTGAGAGGTGTCATGACAGCCTTGCAGATCCTAATTTATGGCCCTTTTGAGCTCTAGCTGTATTTCTACCCATGAATTCCACAAGGTAGTCCTATAATAATTTCCCCCATTTTAGCATAAGCTAGCTAAAGTTGATTATTTGCAATTAAGAAGTATTAATTAAGACAACTAATATATGGCAGAATTTGAACCCAGGTATAATTCAAGGTTATGTTTGTAGCTACTACACTACATTACCTTTCTAAAGGATTGCTTAACTCATGCACAGTGTTCTGGGTGAAGATATGAGAATCACACTAATGGCCACTTATCATTAATTTATTTCAATGATAAAGGAAATATGTCACCAATTTATACACCCACTCATGTACAGATTGAAAGAAGCAGGACAATTGAACAAATTTTGTGATGGGCTCACTGGCTCATCAGAAACTGTTTGCTGTATTAACAACCCTACTCTCATTATCATCATCATCATGTTGAACAAGCTAGACTATATGGGACTATATACCCTGGAAGATCTCCAGTTATTCTGCAAATCACGTATCTGGTTTTAGAACACTGACATGCAGTTACTTCAGGACTGTGTCAGACACCATAGTGTGTTCACCAAACCTGATCCTCTTTCTCCTGGACACAGAGATTTGCTACATTTCCCAGACACTCTTGAAATTAGTGAGGCCGTGAGACCAGATTCTACCTAATAGAATATGAGCAGAAATGATCTGAGCTACTTGCAGGCCTGGCCCATAAAAACACCTAATTGCCATCCTCTGTGCTCTTCCCTCAGGTCAACAATTTTGGAAGCCACATATTGAAGCTGGAGGAGCTCCAAGGTAGAAGGAGCCTGAGTTCCTGAATTACTACTTAGAACCTCCCTTTAAGTAGAAACACTCATGTATGGGAGCAAGAGGTACATTTCAATTTTGTTAAGCTATTAATATTTTGGGGTTTATATGTTACAGCATCTGGCATTACCATAACAGGGATCATCTCCCCCATTTGCGATTAATTAGCACACGTCCCAAAGCAGGAGAGCTTCATTAATGGATACATCTTATTAAAAAAGAAAGTTCTTCACTGCTAACAGGTCATGTTTAGAATTTTCCTTTTAAGTCTTGATTCTATGCCAGGCCTGCCAGGGAAATAGGATGACTCTGCTTGATTAACATTCTGAGAATTTGGAGTTATGAAAGAGACCAGTGTTTCCAGTCTTTAATTGATGAATCACATTTCCAGCTATTAGCCTGGCCAAAAAAAAAATTATTCCTCAGTTCCTAGCAGACCCTGTCACCATAGAAGAGAAACTCCCCCATGCCAGGACCCCTACTAGTTGTTTTAGGGTGAGTTTTCTTCAAAGGAGTTCAGATCATAAATAGTTAAGCAGAGATAGCTTAATGTGATCAGTGCCCAACAAATCCTCAGATGGGGAGAGTGGAGCAATTCTGCGGCTAATCCATTTAATTATGTAGACCAACCCTTTAGATTGTTTAAGCCACATAATGGATTATTGTTGTTGCTATTATTGTTATTAATGTACATTTTACACATTAAGGACCCATGAGCTCAAATGGAGTAGGCTGTCAATCTAGCAAGAAACACCCCTTTCTTCTCTATCTACTGTCTCCTAAATCTGGAGTTAGAATATACCTGACTGATTCCCTGCACAGCACCAACTCATGGGAAAATGCATATCTCTCTGCTTTACTCCATCCTGATGTCCTTGGTCTGGGCAGGAAACCCCAAACAAAATAGGGAGAAACCATGGGTCTTATACATTGGAATACAGTGGCTGGGCGAGGTGGTTCATGCCTTTAATCCCAACACTTTGGGAGGCCGAGGCGGGGGGATCACTTGAGGTCAGAAGATCGAGACCAGCCTGACCAACATGGTGACACTCTGTCTCTACTAAAAATACAAAATTAGCCAGGCATGGTGGTGTGAGCCTGTAATCTCAGCTACTGGGTAGGCTGAGGCAGGAAAATCACTTGAACCCAGGAGGCAGAGGTTGCAGTGAGCCAAGATCATGCTACTGCACTCCAGTGTGGGTGACAGAGTGAGACTCAGCCTCAAAAAACAAACAAACAAAACAAAACAAACAAAAAATTAGAATACAGTATGTTAAGTGACACTGGATGGCCAAGACTGAAGTAGACCTAGAATGAGAGTCTAGTTGACCTGGAGTGGCAGGGATCTGGAGTAAAAACCTGGGAGCATAGTTCAGTAGCCGTTGTTCCAATGCAGGTGGTTAGATCCGACTATTCTAAGCTGAGGCAAAAGAGGAGAAATCCAGGAAGGTCTACAAGCAGACTTCAAGGACAGATAGTTACCCACAGGGAGTTGTGGATGCAAGGAAGTGGACAGGAAGCCCATTACTGCGGTATAGCCTCCTTGGCTTCCTCAGCACCCTATGCAGACCCCTGTTCTAGCTTTTATCTTAAAGTGCTATGACTGTTGCTGTTTCCCTCTGGAGATTGTGAGCTCTGTGAGGGCCAGCTTTTGTGGAAGTCAATTTTAAAATACGTTGATTGCTGGTGCAAAACAACCCGATGGAGGAAGAAACATGGTCTTTTCAACAAATGGTGCTGGAACAATTGGATATCCTTGGGCAAAGAAAATGAACTCAATCTAAAACTCGCATCATATGGAAAAATTAATTCAAAAATGGATCATGGATTTACATGTAGAATACAAAACTATACAACTTTTGAAAAAAAAATAAAAGAACATCTTCAGGACCTAGGGCTAGGTGAAGAGTTATAAGACATGACACCAAAAGCACAATTCATAATGGAAAAATGAATGAAACTTCATGAAAATTAGAAACCTCAGTTTTCAAAAGACACGCTTAACAGAAAATAAGAAAACATGCTAGAGAGTGGAAGAAAATGTTTATAAATCACCTGACAAAGACCTTATATTTTGAAATGTAAAAAATCTCTAAAACTCATCAGTAAAACAATCCAATTATGAAGTGAAATAAAAGAGATATGGACAGCAAAAGAAGCATATGAAAAGATTGTCAACATCATTGCTCATTAGGGAAATGCAAATTAAATTACAATGAGATATCACTACAAACCTACAAGAACAGCTAAAATAAAAAATAGTGATTTTACCAAATGCTGGAAAAGATAGAGAGACTGGCTCTTTCATTCACTGATTGTGAGAATGTAGAGTAACACAGCCACTCTGGAGAATAGTTTTGCTGTTTCTTACAAAACGAACATATACTTGCCATACAACCTAGCGGTTGCATTCTTTGGCATTTATCCCAGAGAAATGTACACTTGATGTTCACACAAAATCCTATATACAAATGTACATAGCAGAAAACTGGAAAATAAAACCCAAGTGCCATTCCATGAGTGAATGGCTCAACAAACTCGGGTACATCTATACCTTGTAATACTAGTCAGCAATAAGAAAATAATGAACTATTGTTACATGCAACAAGTTGGTATGGAATTCAAGAGAAATCCGGGGAACTATGGGACCCTACACTGAGGCATCATGTAATTTGACATCTTTAAGGAAGTGATGTTTAAGACTTACCTTCCTTTGCACTCCCAGTACCTAACAAAGTGCCTACCTTCTCTGTTAAATGAATGAATGAGGTGGGAGGCAAGGGAAACTTCAAGACAAGTAGCAGGAGCAACACTTTACTGTGACAGAGAACTACTGCCATGTCATTTCACATTCCCTAAGCCAGGGCACTGATTGCAGTGCTTGCAGCTACATGCAAATATGGATTGCAGGATTCACCTGTAAAAGTTAAGACCCAGTACACAGTAGGGCCGGGAGCCAGGTCGGGAATGCAGAACAAATATCTTTCACATTGTTTTCTGTGTTACACATTTCGCATTTTTTATACTTTACTATTATTTCTAACAGCCATTTCCAAACAATCAGTGCTTGCTAATATTGACACACATTACATCGTCAAATTTTTGTTCATAAATTATTTGATTGCGCGTGTGTGTACGTGTAAATCTTTCCTAGCTAGCTGGGCTGGAACCCTCTTGCGGGCAGAAGGTATTTTTTAATGCTTCTTTACACGGAGTTTCTGTTATGGTGCTTTCTGTAAAAACAGACACACACATTTAAACTGGACCACACTTTAGATGTTAATCCCCCTTCTCCTCCTACTCATTTTACAAATGATGAAACCAAAGCCCAGAGCCAGGAAATGTCACTATTGTTCACTCTCTTATGTAATGTTTTCATGTGTACTTTGGTTTCAAATCGTGGACTATGAAGGTTTTTGTGTCAGAGAATATTAGACCTGAAAGGTGTCTTTAAGGCCAAGGTCACACAGGTAATTGATGACAGAGCCAGGAAAAGAATGGCCTCCCAACTCCCAGTCTGGTACTTCTTCTGTGACCAGAGGCTTTTTCTGTGGGTGTTTCTAGTCACTGTTGATTGATCGATTGGTTGTAATCTGTTTACAATGAGTGATCATTGTTCCTGGCAAGACAAACGTCCTGCCCCAAATAGGAAACTCTTAATGCAATCACCTGAAAGCCACTTGTTGACTTATCAAGTTCAAGTGTTTCTTACTTCTGATGGATATCTTCAGAAGGACATTTGCAGGTTTAATGGGCCTGTGCTGTTTGTTCTCTTTGCTCTTAAAACCCAGGCAGGTTTCAGCAGCAATCATTCCTGGGATTACTGGCTTCCAGGACTCTGGACTGGCACATTCTGAAATCCATGTATGTGCATGTCCATGTCCCTGGCCTCATGTCAGGTGGCATATAGGGCTCCCCTGCTGTGGGAACAAAGACTGAAGGCTTCTTAAACTTACATTTACCAATGTGCCCTGCCCCACGTACCCCACCATGACATTTTCCCTGGAGGTTTGGTTTCCAGGTTTTAATGGTGAAAAGAAGAGAGGCTAAGTACTTACAGGATTTAGATGTGCCAAACTTTCACTGATGCCGAGATGCTTTTACTCAAATTAATTTTCCATCTGCCTGAAGCTTAAAGCTCTTCCTTCCTGGATCAAGCTCTGTACCACGGTACTTAGAGTAAAAGATAGGTTCAATTAAAATAAAAAATTAAACATTAAAAGGGTGGTGGTGGTGGTGGTGGTGGTAGTGGGGGTGGTGGTGGGATGTGTGTGTGTGTTTGTTATAAATAGTGAGTTAATATGATGAGAATAATCCGAAGCAACTATGTATTGACTAATGTGTATAAACAGTTCATTTTAGCAAATTAATCAGGTGTGAAACTGTTAAATTATTAGACGAGTTAGTCAAGAAATATAAAATCTCAAATTGACGTTATATGTTTAGCTCTCAAATTGATGTGCTGTTTTTCTTTGCACTGGTGTCAGAACAAACAAAATGAATTTCAAATGTAAACCTTTTATCCAATACCCCACCCAAGAAAGCATTGCTGCTTGCTGGATCAGCTTCTAGTGGGAGGTGGGAGGGGAATTGGGGTAGTGACAGAACAGGTAAAAGAAAGAAACCAGAGAGATTAAATTGATACATAGCATAGAATTACGATAGAGAGAAGAGAGGCGATATCAGAGCCTAAATAGACTGAACTGTGGGAAATTTTAGAGAACCTGGAGTGGGAGAGGAGAAATACTTTAGAGCAGGTACCACATACATGTTAAAAGTGCATGGGATGGAAAATGAGAATGTCAAGTCATTTTTGTTTTGCATTAGTGCTTCCCATTTGGTGCTCTTTAAGAGACGTCAATAAAAATGTAGATTTCTCTTTGATTATTTTAGATGAAGGATTAAACTTCTTTCAATGTGAAACCATGTAAAGATGGAGTCAGTAGGTAGTTGAGACATACATGGTTTATATATTGATTAGTAAGTGGTACTCATTTTCAACATTAGTTATCATGTATACACCCATATGCTTTCATATGCACATACATCATGTAGCCTGATCAGTTACCTACAGATGCTTTCTGATATTCAAGAAGAACTGACAAGTGAAAGTGATTGTATTGGAACAAGTGCATCTTCTCTATTGGAAGAAAAAAATCAAAATACCACCTCTAGACAATCTCAGCAAACAAAAGACAACCTTCTTATATGATATCAAGGGTGAAGATAGGATATTTATAACAAATGGGTAGACTTAGAGAACCTCAGAGAGAGAAAACATTTAAGTCACAAACATGGACCTTGTAACTCATTTGATACTCTTTTGAGAACAAGAAGTGTGACACTACATTTACATATAATTAGTACAACAAGAATTCTCTATTTCATAAATTTGGTTACTTATGCCTTTAGAAAGTTCTACAGCAGTGCTCTTAATCATTGGTTTGTTCAAGACATCTTTGAGATTCAGATGGAAGCTATGGACCCATCCTAGATAAAAAGCATGTACATAACAAAAACATACCATTTGCAATTTTACAGGTTCATGGATCCTCTTCTAGCTGGCTTAAAACCTCCTACATCATTCTAGAACATCAAAAGCCTGCCACAGAGATGCCCTTGCCCTGTTATGAGACATAAGCTGGCAAAGCAAGGCGATTCTTCTTTCCTTATAATGATGTTACTATACACAAGACACAAAAGAAAGTTCTTGGGTAAAAATACTGCTCACCCAGTTCTCACAAATGTTACTGTAACGTGTAAAATAAGGATCAGTTTTTCAGTAGTATAGCATATTGAGCCAAAAATAGACTTCTTTTCACTCCTAAATAATTGAAAAAGAAAAACCTCCAGCCTGGGCAACAGCGTGAGACTCCGTCTCAAAAAAAAAAAAAAAAAAAAGAAAAACATGCAGTCCTTGTCTATCCTTACACGCAAAGAGGAAGAACGCCAAAAATCATGAAATAATGTTGGTATATCTTTAGAGCAGCAATTAATTATTTCACTGAAGCCTTTAAATGCATATCTCTTTGTTCCATTGCCTTAGGGAACACTTAAGCAAACTCTAGCAAATCAACAGCAGGATTAGATTTTTCCAGCTAAAATTAACAGAAGTTTTCTAATGGAAAAATGTTTGTCTTCATAAAGTTGAAATTTATAGTTCTAGTTTTGGAATGCACTTACTGAGTTCAATCATGGAGTCATGACTGTAATTTGTTGTTTTGTGTACCTACTGGCTCTGCTACCACAAAATATGTGTTATAGGCTTTAAATGGAATACTGTATATAAAACTTTTAGCGCAGGATTGCTCATTCAGAAAGACCTTAATAAATAGCCATGTTAAGAGGCTCTCCTAAGGTGGCAATATTGCAGGTCAGGCAAGTCCCAAAATTGGGGATCCACTTGGGAAGATTCTTGGTTTTACACAGGAAGAAATTCAAGAGCGAGCAGGTGGAGGAAAAAGCCAGCTTTACTGAGGCAGCAGTGTTACAGCTCCATGGCTGCGCCTGCAGAGCAGGGCTACCCCACAAGCAGCGTGTTGAGAGTAGCAGCTCAGCGGCAGTTCTGCAATCACGTTTATACCCACTTTTAATTACATGCAAATTAAGGGACAAGTGATTCAGAAATTTCTATAAAAAGGGTGGTAACTTCCAGATCATCACCATGGAAAGGGGTGGTAACTTCTGCGTGCTGCTAGGGCAATGGTAAACTGTCACTGGTGGGTGTGTCTTACAGAGAGGTGCTTTCCCCTCCTCCCTGTTTCCCAAGTCTTCAATCTTGTCCAGAAGGGAGCCCTGCCTCCTACCTCAGCAGGGCCCTATTTTTGCTGCTGCTTTGCAGATGATTTTCGGAGGTTTGGCTCCCCAGTGCAGTCTTTGACCCATGGCTAAAGAGAAAAAAAGCACTAGCATATTGGTTAATTATTTGTTGAGTTTGTTGTACCCAATTTTCAAATGCTCAATGGTTGATCCAGGCTATTTGGCATCCTTTCCCTCCCTTCTGGAATAACACCCCTTCCAGTAAGTCTTTTTCTGAATCTGTGAGTCTGTCCACTAAGTCTTTTTCTTCACTGTGTCTTTTTTCACTGTAAGTTCATTTGGCTAGTCCTAGGGCCCCGAGCCTAGCGCCAATTGTATCTAGTACTCACTTAAAGTATTTTGTCCAGTGTTGGCTTTTCCACTATGCAAGTTGCTACCATTGTATATAATTGCCTGTGTGTAATTTGGATTTCTATTTTTTATCCAGATATGTTGCATTGTACAAGATAAAGTTATGTGAGTACAGATAACTCCTAAATATACCTTAGTCTGAATGTGTTAAAGAACTTCCTGGAGTTGCCCTTGGCAAATGTCAGGGGTTTCATTTTGGCACATATGATCCCACCAGGTTACTCTGAGGCTCATGTTACTCTTGCTTTGTCATTAAGATTGGCCATGGTTGAATTATTCCAACCCATTATATCTAATCACAGGGTGGTTGGGTAAAGCCTCTTTGACCTCACTCCACCATAAACTCCCTTAGCACCCTGTACTTTTCCTTCACAGCACTTTACCTCCTTGAAGTCATTTAATTTGTTATTGTATATACAATAGTTTGTTTAAGGCCTTTCACCACTGCTAGACTAATCTTGGTGAGGCTAGGGATTGTGTAGGTAACTGTAGCCTCAGGGTTTAGTAAAGTACCTGAAGCAAAGTAAATGCCCAACAAATACAAGGTGATTGATTAACTAATTGATTTATATTTTCATGTGAAGAAATAGTGAAGAGAGTTGGTGGCATTGACCATCACAGGAGTATCCTGCCATTTTGTAGACCATGTCTGTAAAATCTGCAATGATCTTTCATTTATCTTCCATCAACTCCTAAAATCCAACTACTTAGATGATTAGGCACACATATATGCTTTTCACAAGGAGGGTTTGTAGGATCTCTGTGCCTAAATACCATAATCTTGTCCCTATCAATTTTTTGGCTACTTTATTCAAATGATCTTTTCAAAAGAGCACTGTTCCTCTCTTCTCCTGTGTTTACAAGAGTGCCCATCATCTGCTGTAATTAGTTCCAAGACTTTGGGGATTTTTATTTCTATTTTTTTAATTCTTCCAACCCAGCAGAACACTAAAAACAAATGTATAGCCCTTTGCTTTGGTGAAAACTGTGAGGTGGAAGAATATTGGTGATGCTTCGTCCTGACCCCACCCTATCATCTGTCTCCCTTTTCTGGGCTTACTCTCTCTCCCCACTTGGATCATCTTCTCCACTCCCACCCTTAGATGACCAGCTTCCTCTTTCTAAACCTTGCGTCTGTCCTCTTTCCACATCCCCTATTTTAGCTCCTCATCTAGAACTCTCTACTCTGGGGAGCTCCACCATCCAAAGCTGTCCGTGGTCACTAAGCATGAACATGTTGCCCATCTCAGGGTGACATCTTTGCAATTCTGTGAGGCTTCAGATGGACACAATTTAATCCAAACAACTCATTCCACTGGTTGGGGTGTCAGTTGTTTTTTTCTAGGAAAAAAGAAAAGAGATATGGAGACTGTTGAGGCCCTGTGGGATCAGGAGGGAATAAAGAAACATCACACTTTCAAATGTGAAAACTATGCTCAGCTGAATGCGATCCAGGGAACCCTCTCTGGTTTATAACCTGTCAGAGGCCACTGTGGCTTTCAATATATTATTAAAACCCAACAGTAACAACACAGAAATTGTTTAGAATTTTTTAGACCAATAAAAGATATTTGGTGACAGAGTATCTTATCACTGATGTTGTTTGGAATTTTCTAGGCTTGACAATAATGAAATGCAGGCCAATATTTATTCAGTTTTATTATTTTGAAATTCTCTACCGACCCTGCACCTCTCCTTGCTGCCACCCAGAGCAGATCACTCCACTGTTGGTGCTGGCTATTTAATACAAATAAGTTCAGATCCACACAGTGTCATTTTCTGTGTAATCTTGAACGGATATTTTTAAAAGTTAGTTTTCATAATTATTGTGTGCTTACAATGTGCTGAGACAGACACTGAAGGCTTTGAGTGCTTTCCATACACTGCTTCATATGATCCTTACAACAGCCTTATTAGGTGGGCAGTTTCATTTGCTCTAGTGTGTAGATGAGGAAATTGGGACTCAGAGAAGCTAAATAATTTGCTAGGTATTGCCTCAATGAGAAAATTGCAGAACTGAGACTGGAATTCAGGACTGTTTGACTTCAAATCTTAGGCATTTAATTCAACCTGCTCTAGCATCACTTTTGTCATCTGTGCATGCAGATAATAATGTCTATGTCATGTATACTTCTGTCTTACCTGGCCCCACTTTTTATCCCACCTTCATTTCCAGATTGTCCCCATCTCCATTTATCCCTCTCCTATTAACTTTTCCAGACTCAGCTTATTCACAGGAATCATTTCTCCACCCCTTCTCTTGCCAGTACCCAAGACTGGGCTAAGCTGCCCCCTATATTGTGTTCCCATAGTCTCCTGCAAAAAACCGTAGTCCAGCACCTACAAGCCCAATGGAAATGGTCTATGTGCCTGTCTCCCCAGGCATCCTGCATGCTTTTGGGGGCACTTTGTCTTCAATTGTATGCCCCCAACACGTAGCATTGTGCTTGGACCATAGATAAAGCTCAAGAAATGTTTCAGAACAATTTAGAAAAACTGGATCTCAGAGCTGGCAGGACACCTGAAAATCAATTAGCTCACACACTCATCATATGATTGGCTCCCTCTACAATGTGTTGCTCCTCTTCTCCTGGAGACTCATTACTTCTCAAGGCAGACCAATGGGCAGGTAGGGCTATGAGACACAGTGCTTTGTACATTGATCTTCACCTTGTCTCTTTGTACCCTATAGAATTAGCCTTTTTGTACTATTGACCATTCATGTGATGGGCATTTTCCAGTCTTGCCGACAAATGTATTTCACCAATCCCTAAATGATGCCATTTTCCATTTTAGTAAATAGAAAACCAAGAGGATTAAAGACCCTCTATCTTAACAACCAACTGGCAACACTCAAGATTTCAGTACCAATTAATCAACAATCCACTGAAAAAGCCACCTGTGTATTATAAGATTTATTAGTTTGCATGGATAAGAAGATCATGGGGGTAGTGTATGTGGGTAAACAGGAGGGGAAGTCCCTCCTCCTAATTTACAGAGCCCCTATTGGAGGCAATCTTTACCTAAAGAAGTACCTTTAACAGTTGGTACCATGGAGTTCCCCTGGGCCAAGTGGTCCCAAGTTGTTATAAGTCCAGATTGCATTAGGCTGAGTTTTCCTTAGTCCATAGCAGGCCACTTGAGCATTGCCTGTTGAGCTCACTTTAAGAGTGCCTTAATTTGATAATTATCTTTTTGTTTTTGACTCAGATGGGATGAATGACAACATTCAAGATATTTACATCTTAGATGCCAAATTGTGATATGGACAAAGCCCTCTCCAAATGGCTTTCACTGTCCCAATTATAGGCTATGTCAAAATTAGTTCAAGTGTTTGAAGAAGGCAGATATGCGTCTCCCAGTTTCCTCCCTATACTTCTCCAGGGAACCAGATGTTCAAGCTAATAAACCCCTGGGTCTGATCAGCAGACTTTCTTCAGTTTCATCTTCTTTCCCCTTCTCATTGTCATGTTTGCTTTGCTGTGTTTGCCATTAGAGCTCTGTGTGTTGAGCAAACTTTTTAGCCTGTGTGTGCCTGCAGATGTATTTGCCCTGCTCTGTTTCATCCTGAAGGACTGTTTACATTCTAGCCTTCAGCACATTTTGGAGACTAGAAAAAGACGTAAGCCCTGAGCCTCTGGGTTGCAGAAGCTGGTACTTTTTGTGGTCAGAAAATACAGCAATTCTTATGTCCCAGAGCCAGAATAAGAACATCTCTTGGATTTGCAACATTGTCTTCTCCTAGAGGGCAACAAGAAACCCTGAGACGCTGGCGTAAAATGCTTTTTCAAAATAACCATACTAAATAAGCCTCACCAATCCCAAAGTTAAAGAGCTCATCAAAGCTCGTAGAACTTCTTCTGTCACCATGCAAGCTAGGCTCCTGGTTCTGCAGCTTACTTGTTGCGATTCCTGGGAAAGTTCCTGAATCTCTCTATGCTTCAGTTTTTTCATCTCTAAAATGGTTCTGATGATACTCACTTTTTGGGCTGCTATGATTAGCAAATAAACCAATAAAGATAAAGCACTTAGCAGAGCCCCCTGGCACTTAGTAAATACTTAACGAAGTATAATCGTTGTTATATTGTTATTGGCTGTGTTATTTCTAATTTAAAATCGTTCCTTCACATTGAAGTTATTTTCTTTCTGATATTCTCCTTCTATAGCATTGATAAGCTGGCTATTTAAAATATAAAATCTTTATTGTACTGTAAAAGACACTGGTGTTATAATTTTGACAATTACAAACTCTGGATAAAATACTTCCTAAAACAACTGTATAAAGGTCCCAGAGAGTTAAACAAACAAACAAACAACAATAACAACAGCAACAAACACCTGGTATAAATTGGAGACAGTTTGGCCCTTGAAAGAAGGAACCACGTTGGGTGAGATCCAAATTTAGTGATATTCCACCTGAAGACATTCCCTTATCTCTACAGCATTCAGAGGCTACAGTTCCAGCAGAAAGGCAAAGTCTTATTGGCCTTAAAAATCAGATGACAGAGTTCAGGGCTTCCACAGTAGCAAGAAATTGAGGTCAGAAATCCTGGAAGGAAGGAGCCACAGAAATGGCTCCCCAAATAAAATGCCCTCAAATCCTCAGCTCACCTCTGACACGAATGTTTAGAGAAAAGCACCAAGTTGTGCAGAGGGGCAAATAATAGCTGGAGAGCCAAAAGGGCTCAACGGAGGTTTTAGCAACTGCCTGCCACAAGACAGATTCTGGAGTTTGAGTTCCACAATGTTAAAGAGGCATGGCAGAAAGCTTGGGTTGTCCATCAGAATCTCAGAAAGGCAGTGGTTTGGAATAAAGTTCATGTGCCAGGAGGACTAAGGGAACTGACCTAGGACTAAGTGCAGAACCAAAATAGACATGCTCTAACAAAGACTAAAACCAAAACTTCACAATATCAAGGCGAACTACTGGTAATTTAAGTTTTTGCTAGAACAAAACACTCTTCAGAAGGAGATAATAAAGGCTGGGCACAGTGGCTCACACCTGTGATACCAGTGCTTTGGAAAGCTGTATCAGGAAGATCATTAAGGCGAGGAGTTTGAGACCAGCCTGTGTAACATAGACTCTTTCTCTACAAAATATTTAAAAATTTTCCAGGTGTAGTGGTGTGCACCTGTAGCCCCAGCTACCTGCGAGGCTGAGGTGGGAGGATTACTTGAGCCCAGGAGTTCAAGGCTACAGTGAGCTATAATCATGCAACTGCACTCCAGCCTAGGCAACAGAGCAAGACCCTGTCCCTTAAAAAAAAAAAAAAAAAAAAAAGGAAAGAGATAATAAAGCCCAGAACCTCTATGACATATTATCCACATTGACCAGTGTACATTAAAAATTAGACATGTGAAAACAAAACAGGGAAATGTGACCCATAGTAAACTGAGGAATCAGCAAATAGAAACCAACCTAAGAGGATTCCTATGTTGAAATAAGTGAATAAGGACTTTAAAGATGTTTTTATGAATACATTCAGGGAACTTAAAAATTACCATAATCAATAAATAGAAGAGAAATCTTAGCAGAGACATAGAAACTAAAAAGAAAAAAATGAAAATTTTATAACTACAAAGAAGACTATCTCAGATTTTAAGATTCACAGGATGAGCGTAATAGTTGAATAAAGAGTTAGTAAACTTTTAGTTAGATCAATAGAAATAATTGAATCTGAAGAATAAAGTTAAAACAGAATAGGCATAAGCAGAATCTCAGTAAGATGTGAAACAGTATCAATCAGATAGTTAATTAAAAATACATTGACTGAGACATGTCCAGAATAGGCAAATTTATAGAGAGACAAAGTAGAGTAGTGGTTGCCTACAGCTGGAATGTGGAGAAGAGGAACAGGGAGTGGCTGCTAACAGGTACAGGATCTCTTTTGGGAGTAATTAAAATGTTATAAAATAAGTGTGGCGATCATTGTACAAATCTGTAAGTAGACTAAAAACCATTCAATTGTACATTTTAAGTAGGTGAATTGTTTAGTACATAAACTAAATCTTTATAAAGCTGTTAAAAAAATACTGGCTGAAATTTTTACACATTTTGTCAGCCATAGACCCAGAAAGCTCAGCAAACCTCAAGCAGGATATACAAAGAAAGCACTGTTGAAAATAAAAGGTAAACAGAAAATTCTAACATGACAAAAGAGAGAGAGAAAAGACATATATAGGAAACCAATAATATGAATGAGTTGACTCAGATCAGAATCAGTGAAGGTCAGAAGAGAATAGAATGACTGAAAAGAAAGCTGAATTTTACAAAATACAGACAGTCCTTGACTTATGATGGTTTGACTTAGGATTTTTCAATTTTATGATGGTACGAAAGTGATATGCATTCAGCAGAAACTGTACTTCATGTACCCATACAACCATTCTGTTTTTTACTTTCAGTACAATATTCCATAAATTACATGAGATATTCAATACCTTATTATAAAATTGGCTTTGCATTGAATGATTTTTCCCAGCTGTAGACCAATGTGAATGTTCTGAGCATGTTTAAGGTAGGCTAGTCTAAGCTGTGATGTTAGGCAGATTAGGTGCATTTGAATGCATTTTCAATTTATGGTATTTTAAATTTGCAATGGGATTATCAGGATGTTACTCCAAGATGGTCCTCCAAGGTGAGGAGCATCTGTGTTTTAGTCAGTGAAAATGTCTGGCAAAACTGAAGGTAAAATAAATACAGTTAGTCACACTTCACTTGCACTATAAGAAATTCTAAAGAAAATTTTTCAAATTGAAGGAATATAATAACAAATTTGTATCTACAGGAAGGAATAAAGAGCAAAGAAATGATAAACAAATGGTTTAAAGTGCTTACTTAAACTCTTTAAAAGTTATTTGACAGTTTAAGGAGAAATAATACAAACTAACGTGGGATTTAAAGCATGTATAGACATAGAACACATAACAATAGTACAAAGACAAGAGAGGATATAAACAAAATTATACCGTTGTTAAGTGTCTAATATGTGAAGTGGGATAATATTAATTCAAGAAAGATAGTGACAAAATGCTGCATATTGCAGTTCCTAGAGCAGTCATTTAAAAAAAAATAGAAAAAGGAATAGCTAAAATCCAATTAAAGAGTTAGAATGAAATACTAAAAAACATTGAATGAACCCAAAATAAAAACGGAGGGAAAAAAACCCAGGAAAAGAAAAACAAATAGAAATATTACAACCAAATCATAGCAATAATTACATTAAAGGTAAATGAACTAGATTATTAAAATAAAAGGAAGAGATTGCCAGATCTAAAAAGAAGCTAGGTCCAACTTCATACAGTTTACAAGAACTTATGTTAAATGTAAAGACTCAAACAGATTAAAAGCAAAAATGGAAAAAGATGTACCATGCAAACACTGCATTAGTTCGTTTTCATGCTGCTATGAAGAAATACCCAAGACTGGATAAATTATAAAGGTAGAGGTATAACTGACTCACAGTTCAGCATGGCTGGGGAGGCCTCAGGAAACTTGCAATCATGGCGGAAGGGGAAGCAAATTCGTCCTTCTTCACATGGCAGCAGGAGAGAGAAGCACCAAGTGAAGCAGGGAAAAGCCCCTCACAAAACCATAAGATCTCATGAGAACTCACTTGTTATCATGAGAACAGCATGAGGGAACTGCCCCCATGATCTAATCACCTCCCACGAGGTCCCTCCTCCAACACGTGGGAATTACAATTTGAATTATAATTCAAGATGAGATTTGGATAGGAACACAGAGCTAAACCCTATCAAACACCAATCATAAGATATTCAGTGTGTCTGTAGTAATCTCAAAGTAAGTATCTAGATAAGAAATAATATCAACATTAAAGAGATCTTTTAATAAAGATGAAAGGATTTCACCTAATAACAGATTTTCAAACTACATGCATTAAAACTGACAGAAATAAGGGATAAATAAATCCAAAATTATAGATGGAAATTTTAACATTTCACTATGAATAATTGATGGAGCAAGTAGACAAATCCGTGTAAATCTAACCATTAATTCCAGAATACACACTCTTTTCAATGGGACAGGAAATTCACCAAAATAGGCTATGTTCTGGGCTATAAAACAAGTCTCAATAAATTTTGAAAGACTGAAATCATACTGACTATGAGTTATCTGACCACAATGGAATAAACAGAATAAAATTTCAATTTAAAATATCTAGAAAAATCTCCAATTATTTGGAAATAAATTAATAATCTTCTGAATAGCTCATGATTCAAAGGATAAATCACATGAGAAATTTGGAAATATTTCAAAATGAATAATAAAAATGCAGTCTATCCAAATTTATGAGATGCAGGTAAATCAGTACTTAGAGGGACATTTATAGTTTAAATACTTTTTTAAGAGAGAGATACAGAGAGAAAGAGAGAAGGAGGGCTAGAGGAAGGACGAAAATCAGTGCTATAACTTCTCATCTTAAATAGCTGGAAAATGAAAAGCAAATTAAACCCAAAGTACATGGAAGAAAGCATATGATAAATACGAGTAGAAACAAAGTAAAAAAAAAAAAAAAAAAAAGCCATAAGTTCGTTCTGTAAAAAGATGAATAAAATTACTAAACTTTTACCTAGACTGGTTTTTAAAAAAAGTGGAGGGAGAAGGAGGGAAATCACAAATTACCAATTTCAGTAATGAAAAAAGGGATATATGCAGATCCTACAGTTATTAAAGAAATATTACAAAAGCTTTATGTCACTTAATTTGACAGTGAAAAATTTTCCTAGAAAGCATGATTTACCAAAAGGTACTTTTTGAAATGGTAAAAAATTGTTAATAGCCCTATATCTGTGAAAAAAAATGCATAATTAAAAATCTTCTACAGGCTGAGCCTGTAGATAAAGCAGGCAGATAGCTTGAGCCCAGGAGTTCAAGACCAGCTTGGACAACATGATGAAATCCTGTCTCCATTAAAAAATGAATAACTAAAAACCTTCTACAAAGAAAATTTGAGGTCCAAATTGCTTCACCAGTGAGTTGTATCAAACATTTAAAGGGAAATAATAGTAATCTTACACATTTCTTTTTAGAAAATGGAAAAATAATTTCCAATTTGTTTTAAGAGGGCAGATGGCCTTGATACCAAAACATTTCATTTTCAAAAAAATCTAAAAATCAGTATACCTTATGAATGTACATAAAAACATGTCTAATAAAATATTTCCAAATAAAACCCAGCAAATAATACATTATAACAAAAATAGGATTTATCTCAGAAATGTAAGGGTAGTTTAACATTAAAAAAATCAATTATTTTAATTAGCCAGACTAAGAAGATAAAGGAGGAAAAGCATATGATTAACAAAATAGATGTCAAAAAAGTTTTTGACAAAATCCAGCATTCATTTATTTTTAAAAGGGTTGGCAAAATAGGAAGAAGCTTAAATGCTAAAATAGGAAGGGTGTCCTAAAGGCCCTTTAAGATGATAAAAGGCATTTATGAAGAAATCTTACGTTTAACATAATTCTTAATAGTAAAGTACTAAATGTTTTTTCCCTGCAATGAAAGACAAAGTAAGGATGTCTGCTCTTATCACTTCCGTATGACATTTAGAAGGAATTAGCCAGTGCCATAGGCAAGAAAAAGAAGTCATGAAGATTGATACGAACAAAGTAAAATCGCCTTTCTTCACAGACAACATGATTGCTTGCATGGAAAATCCTAAGGAATGATCCCCTCCCATTGTTCCTGGTAGTGTGCTGGGCACAGGGATAACCTCTGACCATATCACATATAAGGCCTGCCCCTCAAAACTCAGTCTTGTAGTGGATAGGCAGTTATGATAGAGTGCGACCAATGTTGTGAAGGAGGAAAGACAACAGGCCACGGAAGTGAAAGATCAAAAACAAAGAGCAAGAAGAAGATCCAGTTTTTAATATTGGTGAACCCAATTAAAATTCATGAAAAGTCCTGAATATACTTTCACATCTTAAAATACTGTGAATATATGTGTACAGTGTTCAGATTATTCTCCTGTTACTGAGTAATGAAGAGAACTGAAAGAGTGTGGGGTGGGGTCAAATACAATGGCTGCTTTTCTGTGTACCTTCTATTGTGATTTCCTAGGTAACTCCTTTCACTCCTCCATCCCTACCCTGCCTACATGATAACTGATCGCAAAGGCGAAGTAGAAAAGCCACTGGACTCCTGCAGCCTGGAAGCTTAATGGTTCACACAGAAAGTATCAGAAGTCTGTTCTGCTCAAGGCGTGATTCTTTTTTTTTTTTTCTCTTGAGACGGGATCTTGCTCTGTTTCTGTCTCCCAAACTGGAGTGCAGTGGCAAAATCATGGCTCACTGCACCCTCAAACTCCCTGGCTCAAGGGATCCTCCTGCCTCAGCCTCCCGAGTAGGCGGGACTACAGGTGCACACCACCACATCTGGCTAATTTTTTTTGTTGATGGGGTCTTGCTCTGTTGCCCAGGCTGGTCTCAAACTCCTGCACTCAAGTGATTCTCCTGCCTCAGCCTCTCAAAGTGCTGGGATTATGGGCATAAGCCACTATGCCCAGCCTAGGATTCTTTTTTATCTCAGTTTCTAAGCACTAGAAACCATTCTTTCCTCACATTCTTCTCTTCCATGACTACCAGAGTGTGAAGCATGGAACAAAGTGCTTGTCGAGTCAGAATATACTGCCCAACCAGCTTTCGAGGCAAAGAGAGGGTGTATGAGAAGCTAATCTTCAAATGAGAGGTAGAGACCCAGCTGGCAGCCAGCATGGTGCAGAGTGTTGGAGGCAAGAAGCAGCATCTCAGACTGGCAAGAGGCAAGGGCAGGTAGCCCACCCACAGTGAAGGCATCACCAGTCTTGAGCAACTCTAGAAGAGAAACCTGAACACATCGGAACTCAAACTAACTGATAATGAACTGGTTTTCATTACTTCCTGAGTGATCAGGAGGTAGAATTGTCTCTTACAACCCAATGTATACCATTCTCAGTTGTCTATTTAAGGATTTCTTAGTGAGCTCCATGGTAAAATACATCTGCTTCTTAAAAAAAAAAAAGTAAAGAATCTGTAACAACCAACTGAACAAATAAGTGGATTTAGCAAGGCTGTAGGTTACAAAGTCAATATACTTATACTTCTTATATACTATCAACAAGCAATTAAAATATTTTACAAGTTTATTTATAACAACATCAAACATGCAAAATACTTGGGAATAAATGAAAACTGAAATACTTGGGAATAAATGAAAATACAATACAGATACACTGAAAGCTACAAAATATTGCAGCGGAAAACAAAAGAAGGCTCCAATACTAGAAAAGACATACAATGTTCATAGATCTGGATGAAATTTGAAAAATACTAATCTAAGTTAATCTTCTTATAGATTAAGAGAGTAAGACATAGAGCTTTTACATGACTTGCCCGTCACTCAACTCAATGAGGACAGGACTAGAGGTTTAAAGGAAGTGGGTAGAGGTGTAAAGAACGTGGGGAGAGTTTAGGTATCCCTTGCAAGAAAGCAGAAACACAGGAAAGCATTGCACAGTGATACTGAGGCCCAGCTGAGGTCAGAGGTTGTGAATTTCTCATCGCACTAGCAAAATGATAAGCCTGCTGGGATGTTGAAGACACAGCAGGAAAGCTGTTAGTGATTCATCTGAAGGGATAGGTTTGCTCTGGTAAAGAATGAGGCCTTGAGGAAGGCTAGAAGGACCTGAGTTCCTGATAGGGCCAAAGAGAAGGCATGGAGAAGAAAGAGGATGGGAAAACCAAAGGGATCAACTATTGTGGTCAGAGCTTCGTCTAATAAAGAATCCATTATTATAACCGCTGTGTTTCCTAAAGCAAGATTTTTGATGATGACTAAAATTTTAAACGATTTGATGCATAATTCTATCTACCTGAAGAATATAATAAGAGCAATCCTTTCTTTCTATTCTAGTTAGTAGATTTTTTTTTTTTTTTTTTTTGCAATGTACATAAGTAGACCCAACTCAGAAGTACAATGGATAGGGGTTAAAAGCACAAGACCTGAAGTTATGCTATCTGGAGCTGTATTTTTGAATAAGTCCTCATCTCTTGTTACTTAGAGCTCTTATTTGTAAATGGGTGTAATGATGGTACCTGCCTCATAGGGTTATTGTGACGTTCAAATGAATTAACACTATTAATGATACCAGGTTTGCAATGTGTTTGATTTAGATGCTAAAGACTATTTATTGGTTCCATATTTCAATAATTCACTGAGGAGAAAAGTGAGGGAGGTAAGCATAGAATCTGTGAAATCAAAATGCCTTTCTAGAGCAAGACAATCAGGTTCCATAGTGAAACAAGACTCTTAAAAATATGCTTACACCAGGCACAGTGGCCCATCCCTGTAATCCCAGCAGTTTGGGAGGTGGAGGCAGGAGGATCACTTGAGCCCGGGAATTCGATACCAGCCTGGGCAACACAGTGAGACCCTATCTCTACAAAAAATAAAAAAATTAGCCAAGTGTGGTGGTGCATGCCTGTGGTCCCAGCTACTCAGAAGGTTGAGGTGGAAAGATTGCTGGAGTCTGGGAGGTCGAGGCTGTAGTAAGCTATGATTGTGCCAATGCACTCCAACCTAGGTGACAGAGAGATTCT
Organism: Macaca mulatta; assembly: GCF_049350105.2. Classification (NCBI taxonomy): domain Eukaryota; kingdom Metazoa; phylum Chordata; class Mammalia; order Primates; family Cercopithecidae; genus Macaca; species Macaca mulatta. Next base: position 87,304,585 of record NC_133419.1, read on the forward strand.
GTCTCAAAAAAGCAAAATAAAATATATATACTTGGACAGTTTTTTAACCCTCAGACTTCATTTCAAGGTTGAAATTGCTTGATACAACTGTAACAGATGTTGTAGTTAAGCTCCCATGTTTCTTGTAACTCCTGAATTCTTTCTGATAAACCTGGCATGAGATTAGCTGGAGTCTGACTGACATGTGAGGCTTGGGAACACAGGATTCCTTGATATATAAAAGACCCTTAGATCAAGGGGTAGTTCTTAATTCATGCCTGCTATTATTATTCTTATCTGACTTATACATGATCCCTTACCAGCAATGAGAGATTGTTTATACAAAGAGGAAAGAGGAGTACTTTGGTTTCTATTCTGTGTCTTTATTATTGAATACTAATGCATACTGAAAATATTTAAATAAAAAATACAGTGTTTGCCTTCAAGAAGTTTTAATTTAGCTGGACAATTTCATGCAGTGATGAACATATTTCCTCCATGTTTTCAGAAATGGAAGGCAGGGAGAAAGACACCAAGAGAGCAATGGATGAGAAATGAATGCAAAAATTAGAGGAAGACCCGTACTCCTGTCCCCCAATTTGCAGTGAGGGTAGAGGGACCCAGAAAGGAAAATCCCAGGACAGGGAATCCATATTCAAGACTGTGCATCCTTTTCCTAGGTCTGTCTCTAGGGCATGAATAAATTGAATGTACACATGAATCTATTTCTGTCATATTTAGGGCCACAACGTATGGAGAGTTGGCTTGTTTTTCTAACTTAACTGACTTTGTTTAAAGACTCTTGCTCAGAGAAGAGTTCTCAATCAAAGTAGCCATGCTCCATTCCCTATGGGAGGCCATCTAACTCCGGGCCTGAACTTTGAACATGGCACCGGTACACAAAAGGCTCTGCGAGTCCACCCCTGTGTTTTCAAGGCAATGCCTGGGTGTTTGGTCCATCATGGGTGGGTAACTTAGTGGGTCTTCAGATTTTTACTATACATCTTGAATGGCATATGGCAGAGCAGCCTCTCCAGCTGAGGTGTCATAACATAGAAGTGGATTGTGGTCACCACAATTAATGTATTAGAAATAATAGATAGATAAGCAATGTTGGCAAGTTATTTTCTTGAAGATATATTACAGTATTAAATGGGTACAGAGTTTCAGCTTTGCAAGGTGAAAAGAGTTCTGGAGATGGATCGTGGTAATGGTTGCACGATAATGTGAATGCACTTAATACCATCACCAAACTGTTCATTTTAAAATGGTTAAGATGGTAAACTTTATCTTATGTGTATTTTAACACAATTTAATATACATAACAGTAGATTTAAGTTTCCAATTATAATAATGTCAGTGTCATGCAATTGTCTACTGATAGGCTTTCTTGTGGGATTGTGTCTTAGTTAGCATGTGAGGAATTGTGTGACCCTGGACATACCCATGGGAGTGTAGGGGTGAAAAAGTAATATCTCTTCTCATTCATCACAAGGGTCACAGCCAACTCTCCTATAATAAAAGACAGATTAGCAAGGGAAAAACGTAACAAATTTATTTAATCAACATTTTACGTGAGAGGGGAACCTTCAGAAATGAAGATGCAAAGACCCGGAGAAAACTGTATTTTATGTTTGGTTAACACTGTGTAGAAATGAGATAGGACAAAAAGTACACGCAAATGGCAATAAACTGAAGGGGAAATCCAGCAAGGCCTGTTTGTTCAGATTCTTTTCAGCCTCTCTGTGTAGCATTCCTTCCTCCTGGTATGGGACAGGACACCTGTAACATGAGGGTTTTCAGGGAAGAAGACAGAAGGACAGAGAGTGACATTTCCAGGTTTTATGGCTTTCTTTGGGGAAGAGGAATTATTGTTTCTATGAGCTGCTTTGAAGGAGAAATAGGTGAGGAAAGGAGAGCAGGAAAAGGTCAGAGACAACTTCTTGCCTCTGAGGGCCTCCCATTTTCCTTCAGTGCAAAGTACTCAGCATGCCAAAGCTCTGTGCTTTGGGGAATCATGGTCTGAGCCCCAACAGGATTGTGTCACACATTGGGAATAATTCATCATAGTCTGTTAATAAACAGCCATGGCCTTGGGTAAGTTATTTGACCCATTTTATCCCCCAATTTCTCATTTGTTTGTAAAAAAGAGACATCATATGGGTAACCTGACTAAACCTAACATAGTATGTAGTGAGGCACTTTGATGTTAGTTTTCTTCCTTCTGGAAATATCACAGAAACAAGTGAAAAAGATGATTAAAATTCACAGGAGACCCACTAAAGGGAATAAATAATCTTGCGAATACTTAAAACTTTATGTAACCCAAATGTCCTCAGTTCCACCAACCCGAGGGAATGAATAAGTTATTAATACCCAAATTTTGCAATCTCACAGCCCCACCTGCAGGATCTCAACTCTTCCTCAAAGAGCCTGTTAACTATGTGATGGAGTCCCTGAGTCTTACCAGTACTCAGGAATAGGTCCAAACGTGTACCACTGCCTCAGCCTCCTTGTTAATGTTCATTGTCCCAAAGCACCTGAATTTCTCCACCACTGCCAATGCCTTCCCTGACAACATTGTTTCTCTGTCTGCCTCTCCCTTCCCAAACCCCAAATCCCTGGTGTGTTGTTGTCTCACTGTATCAGAGTTATGTGTTGTGGATTATACAGAAATGGAAAAGGAGCCCTTGTACCATTATTTTTTCACACCTTGTTCATCCTCTGGATGACATGAAAGCTAGTGGGACATAAAAACAGCTTCTGTCAAGACCATATTAAACAACAGATCCTGTGCTAACCCCTCTCCTGCACCACCATTACCCTGCCTCCACCCATCCATCCATCCAATCATCCACTGATCCATCCACACATCCATCCATCCATCCATCCATCCATCCGTCCGTCTGTCCATCCATCCAACCATCCATCCATATATCCAACTATCTATCTATCTATCTATCTATCTATCTATCTATCTATCTATCTATCTATCCATCCATCCGTCCATCCATCCTCTCATCCATTCCAAGGTACTTCCTAGTCCCCTGCCATCCACATACAAGACATCCTTCTCTCCCATTTCTCTGTGTTCCCTTAGCCCTTATAAATATTTTGCTACTCAAAATGCTCTTAATATTGAACATATGTATCAGGTATCTTAATATTAATATGTGCTTTACTTATATTATTTCTTGCAACTTTACAACACTTTGAGGTAAGTACTAGCCTTAATCTCTCTCATTGGACAGATGAGGAAATGGTCATATAGATATTAAGCAGTTAGCTCAAGGTCACACTGATGATTAATAACAACTAGGATTTGAACCTGGATTTCATGCCATCCTCTCTAAATCTAGAGCCCTTAATTTAGGAAAGGAAAAAAAAATTATTACCATGTAGAATAACTACATTTTTATATTTTACTCTCCTCCAAGCCATGAGCTCATTTAATTTAACTCAATCCTATTCATTTCTATAGATCCTTTTTAAGTACCTCTCAGAGTCAGATTCTCTCCTGAAGACTCCCTGTAAGGCAGAACCTCTTTCCTAGGCTTCCGTGTAGCCCCAGCCAGTGCTTGGAACCTGTATTCAACTGTCATTCATCAGTCAGAGGAAATGATGACTAAGCACATACAATGCCAACCAAAATTCCTAGACGAAGAAGAAAGTCAAATAGGAGTGAAGATATCAAGTAAATTAGCAAATTACTATTTCCCGCAAACATTCTTTCCCTGCCAATCATGGGAGGTCTCCTCCTTCTTAATAAGGATTAATCCTGTTTTCTTTGGTGGGAGAGAGAAACATGCTTCTTATATATCATTTTTTTTCCTCTAAATTCAACACAGTGTTGGATTCCAAGTTGGCCATCTAAACTTCTGCAAGCGCCAACAGCACAATCTGTCCTCAAGGTAAATCACTGCCTTTAAGCCAGAACTTGAGCTGATTAACACAACTGCATGTGGGGGCATGCCTGACACCCCAAGACAAAGCAGCTTACTCTGCACAGTAGGAAGACCTTGGAGACTTTTCTGGTGGCTCTGAAGGCTTGTGCAGGTCCACAGCTCTCACAGGCCATGAAAGGAATGGTGGTGTTTTTCTGAGGACTAACAACCCTCCTAGAGAAGAGACTTGCATCCCAAGGTCCCTGTGATACTCAAGAAACACATTCTTCTTGGCCACTTGCATGGATCCAAACTTTGGTACCCAAAAGAGTTGGATAAAGTTGATGCTAAAGAATACCTGAATGGGCTGCATCGTGTGAAACATGCTAACAAAACAAATCCCAGTGTCTTCACAGCACAGATACCCAAGAAGACTCCAAATGTTTCCCTCCCTCCAATGATGAAGCTCTGGTCAGAAGCAGATTTACCAGGAAGCCAATAAAATCTGAGCTCCAGGGACACTCACTTATATGGACCCCTTCTAAGGTTCTGCCTCTGTTTTCAACTTGTAACTTTGTATTCATTTTCTTTATAAGTTTCCCTCCTCCCCCTCATCCCTGCCCCCAGTTGTAAAATCATCAGGCTCCACAGAACTTGGATCTGTCCCAGGTCTGGGCAGAATTTTTCTGCATAGAAATCAATATTGGACTTAGAGGATTGTGGCTCCATCTCTCCAGATGATCCCAGAGTTAATGATTTAAATCCATCTCTTGCCTCCTGTATCTTTATCCTCTTTGGTGTCTCTGACACTGATTTCAGGAACCATCTACCAGTGCTCCCAAGAGTGGAAATGAGTACCAGGCAGTAGGGCTCTTTCCCACACTGAATGGTCAGCTGAGGAATGAATTTCTTGTCATCTCCTCAGTAAAGGGACTTTCCTAAACTTCTCTTTGTCATCACCTGGTACCCTAAAGTCATCCCAGACATATTAGAAAAGAACCATGGTGGTAGAGAAGGATTCTGTACATACTTTTAACTCTGCCTGGACTTCCAGAATTTCTATAAAATTCCTACTATTCATCCCTTAAGAACCAGCTTCTGTACCTTGAAGGGTGTAGGGACTGGAAAGTGGGATACCTTTCTTCATCCATGATAAGGACCACAGCCATTACCCCTGTAGCAAAAGAGAGGTTAAAAAGAGAAAAGCATAACACATGTATTTAATCACAGTTTTATGTGTCATGGGAGTCTTCAGAAATGAAGACGCAAAGACCTGGAGAAAACTGTCCATTCTTATGCTTAGGTTTGATGAAGAATGGTCAACCATGTAGAAGTGTGATTGGGCAAAAGGATATGATCTAACAGAAATAGACTTAGGGGGAGGTGGGAAACTCAGCAAGGGCTCTCCAGATTTTTCTTGGGCTCTCTGGGTAGCATTCATTTCTCTGTGGCATGGGGCAGGACCTGTCTGGAATGATGGTCTTTAAGGGAGAAGGGACGGAGAACTCTTTCCATCTTTTGTAGCTTGCTTTGCAGAAGAGGAGTTCTAGTTTCCATGACCCATCTTGGGAAGAAGAATTCTGATTTCAATGATTTGCTTTGGAAGAGAAAGAAGAGTGGGAGGCAGGAGGGCAGGCAAAGGTCAGAAAGATGCTTCTGAGGCCTTCCAATCTCCTTTAGTTCCAAGAACGCAGCATGCCAAAGCGCCATACTTTAGGGTACTGTTTCCCAAGCCTTAACAAGGGAAAGAAGTACATTTTGTTTATCTGTGTATCATTAGTATCTGCCATTTTTAAAGGCACTCAGTCAATCTTGACCACATAAACAAATGAATTAATCAGTGAAATGTGAGATGAAACATTAGGAAAGGAGAATGAACTGGATGTGAGTAGAGACGAAAAAGTAAAAAGCTAGGACATGTAAACAAATTTTTGAGCTGTATAAACAAAACTAAAGCAACCGTTAAACAGATACAATTCCCTCTTTTGATTTATAAAAACATCACACAGGTTTCTCATGAAAATTGGTTAGGAAATGTAATTAGAACCCTTAAGGGAGGCAACCACACTGAGTCATTTCTCTTAATTTGGCAACCACACTGAGTCATTTCTCTTAATTTGTAGCTTTTCATCTGCTCAGGGGGTTTCAGTGTAGAAAGGAAACTTTGCAGGTAGGGAAAAGTCAATATTGACCTAGAGAGAGGCTTATGTATTTTCTTGTGCTGGAAATTTGTCCAATCACTTTTAATTAATAGGTAAGGCTAAAGCTTTGAGCATTAGTTTAAATAATTTGCTTAAATAAAACTCTAGCTAGCTTAACATAAACATCAACAGAATAGAGCTTGCTTTTATTTTCCTTTTTATCTTCTTTTCCTCCTGTAACACAGGAAAAGCATATCAAATTATTATCTCCATTTTATATGTAATAAAAATTTCCTATAAATTTTGTGCACAAATATGATCACATCTCCTATTTTTACAATTCATACTTTGAGATCCACTTGTCTTACTAGCTGGAAATCTAATTTCCCCAGTTGATCTTATTTATAGCAACCTTTGTACTGTAGAAGGACTGTGTCATTCTAACTTCCATAACCAAGAGGAATAGAACTGGAGTTTGATCTAATCCAACCAGCAGAAGAAAAAAGAAAGAAATGAAAATTTTTTCAATAATTTAATTAAAGCAGAAAAGAGAAACTGAAAACAAAAAACAACTTAAATAGAAAACAAAAATACAAAAAATAAATCCCAATATATTTGTAATGGCAATAAAGATGAATGGATTAACTTTTTCGAGTAGAAGACAAAGACTCTCAGCCTGGTTTTTAAGAATGTCCAAAGACACTCCTAAATTAAACAATAACAAGATCAATGTAAAAGTTAGAAATGTTAAGAAACAAACCAGACAAATGCTAACAAAATGAAAGCAAGTCATAAAAGCATTAATACCAGACAAAGCACATTTCAAGAGTAAAAGATGTTAATGCCAAAAAAAGATGTTTTAAACTCGCTAAAAGTACAATTCACCAGGAAGATATAAGAGGCATCAACTTGTATGTACATAAAACCATAACTTCAAAATATATGAAGAAAAAAATTATAAAGTAATTATTGACAAATTCAAAATAATACAGGAGGAAGTTAACATATTGTCTTAGAAATAGGCAAGTCAAAAAGCCAAAAAAAAGTAAGAATGAACATGATCTGAACAACACTATTAACAATCTTGATCATATATATAAAGAGAGAGAGGAAGAAAGAGTCGGAGACAGAGAAAGAACTCACCATCTTATATAGGAAACTACACATTCCTTTCAAAAGCATGTGGATCATTTGCAAATATAGGATATAAATTTGGCCCCAAAAAATTCAATAAATTTCCAAAATAGAATAATACCTACCACATTCTCTGGCCACAGTGTAATAGTACTTATTAGCAACAGAAAGATAGTCATCCACAAGAAAATCAAACTAATTCTATTCTTAAACAACTGAGATTAAAAAGAGAATTAGAAGCAAATTATGAACTGTTTATAAGTAAATAATTATTATACTACATATCAAAATTTGTGAAATGTTGCCATAGCAAAACTCAAAAGAAAAATTAGGGTGGGTGTGGTGGCTCACGCCTGTAATCCCAGCACTTTGGGAGGCCAAGGCAGGCAGATCACAAGGTTAGGAATTAGAGACCAGCCAGTTCAAGACCAGCCTGGCCAACATGGTGAAATCTCATCTCTTCTAAAAATACAAAAATTAGCTAGGTGTGGTGGCGCATGCCTGTAATCACAGCTACTCGGGAAGCTGAGGCAAGCGAATTGCTTGAACCCGGGAGGCAGAGGTTGCAGTGAGCTGAGATTGTGCCACTGCACTCCAGGCTGGGTGACAGAGCAAGACTCCATCTCGAAAAAATTTAAAAAAATTAAAGCCTTAAATAGATTGTATCAATAAAAATTACCTAGGCTGGGGCTTGTGAAATTTTTCTCTAAAACCATAGATAGTTAATATTTTAGTATTTGCAGACCATATAGTCTCTATCACATTTACTGAACTAACTCTGCCGTTATACAGTAGTCACCTCTTATCCACAATTTTGCTTCCCATAGTTTCAGTTATCTGTGGTCAAATGAGGTATGAAAATATTGAATGAAAAGTTCTAGTCATAAACAATTCATAAATTTTAAATTGCTCACCTTTCTGAGTAGCATGATGAAAGCTCGTCCTGTTCCACTCTGCACACCAAGATGTCAATCATCCTTTTGTCCAGCACATCCATGCTGTAGACACTACATGGCCATTAATTACTTAGTAGCCTTTTTTATTATCAGATTGATAACACAGAGCTTGTGTTCAAGTAACCTTTGATTTTACTTAATAATGGCTCCAATGCACAAGAATAGTGATACCGATAGTTCTGATAAGCCAAAGAGAAACAGTGAAATGCTTCCTTTAAGTCAAAAGGTGAAAGTTCTTGATTTAAGAGAGAGCAAAAAAAACTTTTATTAGCATATATCATTATAATTATTCTATTTGATTATTAGTTATTGTTAATCTCTTACTGTGCCAGATTATAAATTAAACTTTATCTTACATATGTATGTACAGAATAGGAATAAAACATAGCATATGTAGGTTTTGGTACTATTTATGGTTTCAGGCATCCAGTGGAGGTCTTGGAATGTATACCAAGGGTAAGTGAAGACTACTATAGTTTGAAAGCAGCCATAGACAATAGGCAAAGGAATGAGAATGATTGTGTTCTAATAAAACTTTATTTACAAAACCAGTGGCAAGCAGGATTAGGTCCAAGAGCCAGAGTTTGTCTCTTTTCTAGGGTATGCTGAGGTAACAAAGAACCTGAAAAAATTTAGTTGCTTATACAAATAAGGATTTAGTTTTCACTCACTCCCACGACTCTACTCATAACAGTCATCCTCACTCTGGGACCCAGGCCGATAGAGCAGGAATCACTCGAAACATTGCCAACAGTAGTGGCAAGAAAAAGTACAACTGGCTCATACATTTCTGCCTAGAAATGACACAATGTCATCTCTTCTTGCATTTATGGACCAAAACCAATTACATGGGCAAAACTAACTTAAGAGAGCAGGGAAATTTAATTATCCCAAAGAAGAGAAATAGGTATTAGTGAATAGTAATACTCTCCCATATGTTTATATTAAAACAGTTCTTTTCTGAAGATTCCAATATTATCTTCCCTTCCATTATGGGTTGAATTGTGTTCCTTCAAATTTCATATGTTCAAGTCTTAACCTCCAGCACCTCAGAATGTGACCTTATTTGCAAATGGGTCTTTCCAGAGGTAATCAAGTTAATGTGAGGTCATTAGGGTAGGCTCTAATCCAGTATGACTAGGGTCCTTATAAAAATGGAACATTTAGAAACAGAGACACACATAGAGGGAAGACAGTGTGATGCGTTCTAAGAAGAAGATGACCATCTATAAGCCAACAAGAGTGGCTTGGAACAGATTCTTCCCTCACGAGCCTCAGAAGAAACCAACCCTGCTAGCTTCTTGATTTCTAGAGAACTTCGCGCCCCTAGAACTGTGAGAAAAATGTCTGTTGTTGAGCCACTCATCTGAGGTACTTTCTTACAGCAGCCTTAGCAAACTAATACACCTTTGAAGGAAGACTCACGGGGTACCCTATACCTACTTTTTGTTAGAGGCTGTCCTCTGGGAGTCCAAAGTGGTTTTCTGATGAGGATGCAAAGGCGTAAGAATGATACAATGGACTTCGGGGACTCAGGGGGAAAAGGTGGGAAGTGGGTGAGGGATAAAAGACTACAAATGGGGTTCAGTGTATCCTGCTTGGGTGATGGGTGCACCAAAATCTCACAAATCATCACTAAAGAACCTACTCATGTAACCAATTACCACCTACAGTTCACAAAGCTATGGAAATTTAAAAAAAAAATTTAAAGTGCTTTTATGGTAGTTTCTTTGCTCAAGAATGGGGAGAAAACATATCTTTGGTCTTTGGTGGACCATCCTGCTACTAAAGATGAGTCCAACTGGAAAGTTAAGTCTCTGACTTGTGTAACATGGCTATGGTAGAGATAGGACTAGCACAGGAAGCCTTTGACCTCTGATGATGAACAAGCCCTTTCATTAGCACCAACGAGTCACCACAGCTCTAACTGCTTTACAGGTGTTTTTTCACTTAATCCTCATATCAACCTTATGCAGGAGATACTATTATTTCACTTTCTTTCCATTTTAAATCAAGTGAAATGAGACCAAGAGCTGCTAAGTAGCCCACTAAGGGTCCCAGAGCTAGAAAGTTGGACAGAAAGAATTCAAACCAGGTAGTATGTGAAGACTACACCAGAATGACTCCCTCCTCTGGAATCCCATGTGCACCTTACTCAAATTCTGGTTCTGTCTTTCACCACTCTCTTGTGGGTAGGTGTCCTGGTGGCTTTCCTGCCTATAATGTTACTTAGTCATCTGAATTTCCTGTGTCAGGTACAGTGCCTGATACAGAGTGGTCACCCAACCAGTGTGTTAAATGAATGAAGAATGAATGAATTGTGTCTTCACTGCAGGGATAGTGATTTTGGTAGATAGTCAGATGGAGTCAGGTTGAAGGGCACCTAAAGCTTAATCCCTGCCCGTGAGTCCTTATGTGCCTTTGGGCAAATCTCTTACTTTCTACATGAAGGTTTTCTCCTTGGCATGAGTGAAACTTTCATATCTTCCCACATGCATTATGGATTCATTCACGAATTAGTAGTGTGCATTAACACTATAGGTGCTGTACTTCTGCTTAAGATATGCCCCACAGGCAAGAGAGAGATCCATCCCTTTCACAGCAGCTTCAACTTCCAGGCTACTCTGGGGTTTCTAAATCACTTCGATGTACTTGGAATGTGTTGAAGAGTTAATGAAAGCACTGAAATAGGCAACCAAAGTGCCCTTCTACCTGTGTCCTAGTTCTTTTTTTTTTTTTTTGTCTTGGATTTTCCCCAAGTTTCTTAAAGGGACAAATGGTTGACAGCCACATGTATAAGCAAGGGCCTCTGCTTAAGAAGCAGGACCCAGCTCATTTCTGTCTGTGACTTGATGTATGACTTTGGGCAATGTGCTCTCCTTCCCTGTTCATCCGTTTCCTTATCTAGAAAATCAAAAAACTGCCCTGCATGACTTTTCCTTCTGCTATAATATTCTTTGATGCAACACTGGACAAGATGCTATGTGTGGAGCTCTGCACCGGAAGCTGCAGATACAGCAGTGAGTGGAGGATCAGGGTCTGGGTCTGTAAACACTGAGAGCCTGAGCACTGGGCCAGTGCTCCAGTGAAGCCAGAGGCCTCATGGGTCCTGACACAGCTGGGGGTGGGTGAGTACTTTAGTGGAGCATGAGATGAAGGGCAGGAAACAAGGCTAAAAAATAGCAGGGGAGGGGGTGCTTCTGTACCTCATGAGGAATTTAGACTCCATCCTGTATTCCTGTTACCCCAACTTTGTTCCTTTTTGTCCCACCATCACTGTTTTGGCCAACTCTATGCTATGGTGGTTAACAGCAGGGCCACCAGGGCTGCCAGTCCAAGTTTGTATCTGTGCTTTGCTGCTTACTGGCAGCGTGACCTTAGGAAAATTACCTAATCTCTCTGTGCCTCAATTCTTCATTGCAGAATGGAGATGATACCTCACAGAAATGTTATAAAGGCTCAATGTGTTACTACATGTCAAGTGCTTACAAACAGTGCCTGGCACCTAAAAAGAATTCAAAAACCTTTGGCTGGTATCTTTATACCTGTGTACCATTGGAAGTGATGTTTTAATATATGGTTTAGAAAAACATAGCACTGTACATGGAAATTCAGGATGTGAAGATCCACAGTAACAATTTATATCATCTGCACAATGTATACCCCTGGAATGTAGAGGCAGAGATTTGGTTACTGAGGTTTTTAAAAAATTACTGGGCACGGCTGAAAAAATGTTCCTGTAATCCATGTCAACTTTGTAAGATGAATTACCATAGGCATAACTACTTGAACTTCCCCCTAAGAAAAAAAAATGTGAAATCACTAGTGTAATTTTAATAATTAGACCTTAAAATAAATATACTACTATTAAAATTAAAATTGTTCAACCCTCTGCTTCCTAAAACTTGTTTATGTGTAAAACCCTTATTGTATACAATGAAGAGATAGAAATGTTTTAAGCAGGGAGTGACATGCACAGATTTGTATTTAAAAATTTTTAGTAATATTGCCTCCTCTTTTGTTCCTTTCCTTACCCTTAATGTGAGTGCTTGTTAAGCAGAAGGGTAGATAAGTCAGGCTTTGCAAAAGCTGGAATTAACTTGCCTTTTTCATACATTGCATTGTTTTCCTGTTCAGTTGTGACATGTCATATTGGTTTTGAATACAATGTCTTAAATAGAGTAAACAAAACACTTGGATTTCTCAAATAGCTGAGGCCACGACGGAATATTTGCACAGGCTGTTATTTCTAGCTGGAATGCTCTTTACGTGCTCTCCTCTTAGCTTCTACTTACTTAACTTCAGAATTCTATGAAGCAGTATTTCATAGGGAAGCCTTACTCTGTTTAGTTTACCAGTCAGATTGCCTCATTATTTACTCATCTGATACAAGTCTATGTCCTACAGTTTATCACAGTTGTAACTATACATTTATTGGTGTGACCACTTGATTAATACCTGTCTTGCCCACTAGATGGTAAGAACCATGAGTAAAAGGATCACACCTGATTTTGCTCACCACTTATCACCAGTACTTTGCACAATGCCTGGCACATAATAGGATCAATAAATATTTTTAGAATACATAAATGAATGAATGAATTAAACATAATTTTAAGGTGCTCCATTTTATCTTCATTATAAATATGCAGAATAGAAAGAGCACAAAATTTGAAATTGTGCACCTGGATTTATGTCTATAACCCACCTCTTATGGTCTGGCCACATGCTAACATTTTTGAGCTTCTGGATCCAGTAGTATCACTTATCAATAGGATTTAGGTGAAAATTAAATAGTATAATACAAGGGAAAGAGTAATGTGTATATTCTATTGGTGTATACATATGTTACACTAATTATTGTTCTGAGTTGGTCACATACAGGAGTTCATAGAATACTTTCTGTCCTCAAAGAATATATTTTCCTGGAACTTTCAAAATACACTCACACACATACACACAATGATCACAATGGTTACAGAATAGTATGAAACAGTGTGGCATAAAACGTGGTGCTACAATTTTCAGGGGGACTTTTTAAAATTTAAATTAAATTTAATTTATTATTATTATAATACTTTAAGTTCTGTAGTACAAGTGCAGAACATGCAGTTTTGTTACATAGGTATACACGTGCCATGGCAGTTTGCTGCACCCATCAACCCATCACCTACACTAGGTATTTCTCCTAATGCTATATCCCTCCCCAAGCCCCCCATCCCCTGACAGGCCCCAGTGTGTGATGTTCCCCTCCCTGTGTCCATGTGTTCTCATTGTTCAACTCCCACTTATGAGTGAGAACATGCAGTGTTTGGTTTTCCGTTCCTGTGTTAGTTTGCTGAGAATGATGGTCTCCAGCTTCATCCATGTCCCTGCAAAGGACGTGAACTCATCCTTCTTTTATGGCTGCATAGTATTCCATAGTGTATATGTGCCGCATTTCCTTGATCCAGTCTATCATTGATGGACGTTTGAATTGGTTCCAAGTCTTTGCTATTGTGAATAGTGCTGCAATAGACATATGTGTACGTGAGTCTTTATAGTAGAATGATTTATAATCCTTCAGGTATATACCCAGTAATGGGATGGCTGGGTCAAATGGTATTTCTAGTTCTAGATCCCTGAGGAATCGCCACACTGTTTTCCACAATGGTTGCACTAATTTACACTCCCACCAACAGTGTAAAAGTATTCCTATTTCTCCACATCCTCTCCAGCATATGTTGTTTCCTGCCTTTATAATGATCACCATTCTAACTGGCGTGAGATGGTATCTCATTGTGGTTTTGATTTGCATTTCTCTAATAACCAGTGATGATGAGCATTTTTCATGTTTGTTGGCTGCGTAAATGTCTTCTTTTGAGAAGTGTCTGTTCATATCTTTTGCCCACTTCCTGATGGGGTTTTTTTTGTTTTGTTTTGTTTTGTTTTTTTCTTGTAAATTTGTTTAAGTTCTTTGTAGATTCTGGGTATTAATTTGTCAGATGGGTAGATTGCAAAAATTTTCTCCCATTCTGTAGGTTGCCTGTTAACTCTGATGTTAGTTTCTTTTGCTGTGCAGATGTTCTTTAGTTTAATTAGCTCCCATTTGTCAATTTTGACTTTTGTTGCCATTACTTTCGGTGTTTTAGACATGAAGTCTTTGCCCATGCCTATGTCCTGAATGGTATTGCCAAGGTTTTCTTCTAGGATTTTTATGGTTTTAGGTCTTATGCTTAAGTCTTTAATCCATCTTGAGTTAATTTTTGTATAAGGTGTAAGGAAGGGGTTCAGTTTCAGTTTTCTGCATATGGCTAGCCAGTTTTCCCAACACCACTTATTAAATACGGAATCATTTCTTCAGAGGTGTATGTTAATGTTTCTAGAAGCATGGTAGCAAAGAGAAAATATAAGAGTTTAAATTTTAATCCCTATTTTCAATTTAGAAGACTGGTATTATAATTTCTGCTCTGCCACTGACTGGTTACATTACCTTAAATAAGTCCTTTAGATTATCTCAGTTTCCACATTGAAAATAGGGATAATTCTACTCCCTTCTAAGTTTGCTGCAAGAATTCACAAGGGCTATAAATTTCTATATTAAAAAAAAGAATAAAGACCTCAAAAAAGAAAAGCTTCACGTCAAGAACAAACTAAACCCAAGCAGGTAGAAAAAACGAAATAATAAAGACCAGAATGAAAATAAACTAAATAGACAATAGAAAACTAATAGAAAAAAAATTAACAAAACCAAAAATTAGTTATTAAGAATGAACCTTTAAATGAATAAATCCACAAACCTTATTTAACTAGACCAGGAGAAGAAAGAGAGAGAAGACCCAAAGTACTACAATCGGCAGTGATAGAGGAGATATTGTTATCAACCTTACAGAAATAGAATTGTAAATGAATACTATGAACTATTGTAAGTAAACAAATTGGATAACCTAAATGAAATGGAGAAATTCTTAGAAAGCCACAAACTACTGAAACTGATTCAAGAAGGAATAAATATTTGGATAGGCCTATAACAAATAAAGAGATTGAATTAGTAATCACTTTACTCAAAGAAAATCCCAAAACTAGATAGATGTATTGGTGCAAAAACTTCCTTTAAGAAGAATTAACACTAATCCTTCACAAACTCTTCCAAAAATTAGGAAACATTTCCCAGCTCATTTTTAAGGCCAGTATTACCTGATAGCAGAACCAAAGATATCACAAAAAAAGAAAATTATAGACAAATATCTTTTATGAATATAGATGCAAGAGTCTTCAACAAAATATTAGCAAACCAAATTTAACAACATAAAAAGATGATTATATACCATGACCTGAATTTATCCCAGGAATGTAAGTTTGGCTTAATATACAAACATTAAACAATGTAATACATTATATCAATAGAGATTGATATCACATAATCATTTCAGTAGATGCAGAAAATATATTCAACAAAATCTAACTACCTTTCATTAAAAAAAAAAAAAAAATTCAACTGAGAATAGAAGGTAAGTTCCTCAACCTGATGAAGGGCACCTATGAAAAACCCACAGCTGTCATCATGATTAATGGTGAAAGACTCAAGACTTTCCCTCTAAAATCAAAAACAAGGCAAGAATGTATACAGTCTTGCCACTTCAATTCAACGTTGTATTGAATTAGGCAAGAAAAAAAAAAAAGGCATCCATAGTGGAAATGAAGAAGTAAAACTGTCTCCACTAACAAACGAAATGAACTTGTATATAAAAATCCTAAGGAATATAAACAAGCAAAGAAACAAAGAGCTAAAAACCAAAACCAAAATAAAACTATAAGAGCCAATAAATAAGTATAGCAAGGTTTCAGGATAAAAAAAAAATCAGTTGTATTTTTATATACTAGCAATGAATAATCTTAAAATTAAGAAAACAATTCCATTTATAACAGCATCAAAAAGAATGAAATGCCTAAGAATAAATGTAACCAAAATAAATATCTATATATATAGAGAGAGGTATTTTTGAGACAGAGTCTTGCTCTGTCACCCAGGCTGGAGTGCAGCGGGGTGATCTCAGCCCACTGCAACCTCCACCTCCTGGGTTCAAGCAATTGTCCTGCCTCAGCCTCACAAGTAGCTAGGACTATAGGGGCCCATCACCACACCCAGTTAATTTTTGCATTTTTAGTAGAGACAGGGTTTCACCATATTGGCCAGGCTGGTCTTGAACTCCTGACCTCGGGTGATCCACCCACCTCGGCCTCCCAAAGTGCTGGGATTACAGGCGTGAGCCACTGCGCCCAGTCACAAGAAATACATATTAAAAATTATAAAAGACTATGGAGAGAATTTAAAGATCTAAATAAATGGAAAGACATTCTATGTTCAGGGACTGGAAGACAGTGTTATTAAGATGGCAATACTTCCCAAATTGATCTACAGAGTCAACACAATCCTAACAAAATCCTAGCTAATTTTTTTTTTTTTTTTTACAGAATTCAACAAACAAGCTTATCCTAAATTCAGATGGAAATGCAAAGATTCAGAAAAAGCAAAACAATCTTGAAAAAGAACAAAATAGAAAGACTCATTCAGTTTCTGATTTCGAAACTTACTACAAAGCTACAGCAATCAAGTCAGTGTGGTACTAGTATAAGATTCTCTCTCTCTCGCTCTCTCTCTCTCTATATATATGTATAAATGGAATTCAGACCAAGAAATAAAGCCTAGTCCATTGATTTTCAAAAAGGGTGCCAACATGTTCAATAGAAAAAGGTTATTTCGACAAATGGTGAAAGGTTATTTCGCCAAATGGTGCTGGGGCAACTGGATATCCATATGCAAAATAAACGTGGACTCCTACTTTACACCATATACAAAAATTAACTCAAAATGGCTCAAAGACCAAAATGTAAGTGCTATTTTGAGACGGAGTCTCGCTCTGCCGCCCAGGCTGGAGTGCAGTGGCGCGACCTCAGCTCACTGCAAGCTCCACCTCCTGGGTTCACGCCATTCTCCTGCCTCAGCCTCCCGAGTAGCTGGGACCACAAGCGCCCGCCACCTCGCCCGGCTAGTTTTTTTGTATTTTTTAGTAGAGACGGGGTTTCACCGTGTTAGCCAGGATGGTCTGGATCTCCTGACCTCAAGATCCGCCCGTCTCGGCCTGCCAAAGTGCTGGGATTACAGGCTTGAGCCACCGCGCCCGGCCTAAATATATGAAATTCTTAGAATAAAACATAGGTGCAAATCTTTGTGAACTTGAATTAGGCAACGATTTCTTAAATGTAACACCAAAAGCACAAGCAACAACAAAAAAAAGATAAATTGGATTTTCACAGTTTAAAACTGTGTGTTTCATAGAATGCTATCAAGAAAGCAAGCAGTAACTTTCAAAATGGGAAAAAAAATTGCAAATCATATATCTGATAAGGGACCAATAAAGAACTATTACAATTCAACAATAAAAAGACAACCCAAATAAAAATGGGCAAAAAATTTGTATTGACATTTCTCCAAAGATATACACACATCATTTCCACTCACATTCCATTGTGAGAACTTACCTGTACAACCACACCTAATGCTAGAGGCCTAGGAGACATAGCCCTTGCCTGAGAAACCACAACTCTATAGAATGGAAGAAAGAGCACAGATTTTTCGTGGAGATTTAGCCAGATGTACCTCAGTTGCAATTGTTAACCATGTCACACTGCCATCATCCAAAGCAGAACATATGGAATGCCTTAAGAATCTACTGAGTCTCAAGGTCCCACCAGTTTGGTAAAGCTCACCTTTGGCCTTTTGGTGTCCACACTGTTATTAATCCTTGAAGATTGAGAAACTCTTCTTATCCGAGGCACTTGGTATGGTGGTGACACTTGGATTTCCTTTCATCCTGTATGAGATATGTAAACTCAGAACAAGAAAAATACGTGCTTTTTATCATTCATACATAAGGCATTTCCTTTCTTGGCATCTCTGGGGCTGATGAATGAATTTTTTTCTCCCTAAATACTCTTCATGCTTCATGAGCTATAATGAAAAGAAATGACATGCTCTGAATTCATCTGATTTAGGCACAGGCATATTGAATGTCTTGCCATTAAGTATATTTTTTGATGTGTAATATCCTTATGATCACATTATTTCCCTTTTATGCTAGAAAGAAACACTTGGGGGAAGGCAGGGAAGCAATACAAAAACTCCCAGCCCAATGTGGTTACATTGGGATTAGTTAGCTATGCAATGATGCCAGTAACAAAAGAGTGACCCAGATCCCCAAGCAGGCAAATGCTCAGAAAGTTATTTTATTTTCAGGGAGAGGTGACCACAAACATATTTGATTTCTACCCCCCAGAAGTTATAAATCTGACTCTCTGGAGACAAGAAAAAGGTAATTATTATGGTTGTAAAGCTCTTTGCAGCTTTGCAAATAGCTTTCAGATTCCCTATTGCAGTGGAGCAGGATGCATAGCTTCATTCACTCATTTAATGTATATTTAGTGAGTACATGTTACATACAAGGCACTGTCTTAGGTGTTAGATTTCTATCTCCCTGTTTCTTAGGAGAAAACTGAGGCTCAGAAATGTAAAGTAGCGTGCCCATGATCATGGTCAGTGGAATTTGAACATACTTTTCTTAAACCCGGTTCTATTAAGCCAACCCTAGGTTATCATAGTAACTGTTGATGATTTACATGTGTCAGGCAAAGTAGTAAGAACTTTATATACTATATCTCATCTGATCTTCCCATCAACATTGTGAATAGGTATTGTTTCCCTCATCTTACATATGAAGAAACCAAGGTTTAGAGAAGTCAGGAGCCTTGCCCAAAGTCACAACATGTGTAAGTGGCAGGGCTGAAATCTCTATCTGGCTCTGTCTGTCTGGAACCCTCCTTTGCCTGTACTTTGCCTCTGCTTCTCTCCCTCCCTGCTAATTGCCTGTGTGCATGAGACCCTGTCCACGTGGCCACAGCTGGTTGAATAGTGATTGACACCTGCCACAGGGCAGCTTTCCTAAGACCAGTGCTCTGTAGCACCCTGATCCAGGCACACTTCAGGGCACAGTCCATACTGGACTGTGGGGTGTCAGCTGTTGCCGCAGTCCTTGCCCATTCAAGATGGGTCACTGACCTCTGCCTCATTTGTTCAAGTTCCTAAGTCACTTGATGGCTGTACTTGCTCCCTGCTCTGATAGCCAACAGTGGTCACTCATTTATCCTTCCCTCAGTCTTCCAGCTTTAATTTCTGGAAATGAGTCTTTGGTTCAATTCTCCCTGGTCAGGATTGGTAACATCATTTTTAGGGCCCAGTGCAAAATTAAAATGTAGACTTTCTTGTTCAAAAATTATTACAAATTTGAAGATAGCAGCAACAGGACATTGAGTCAAGAATGAGGCTTTTCTGAGTGTGAAACCCTGTGTGTTTAAACAAGTTACATGCACATGAAGCCAGCCCCGGCCCTGGCACAGTTTTTAATGAAATTTTTGGAATGGCCCAGATTTTTACCATAGATTCTTCTTCTGTTTTTGCATCACACCTCCCTGCTGTAACCTGGAACAGGTCAACTTTCACCATGGCTCTGGTAGCACTTGTTCTCCATCTCTTGGCCCTTTTACCCATTGTAACCTAATTCTCTAATTTCCTAAGTTCCCAGTAGTCTGTCTACCCTCAGACCAGTCCTAACTCTCTGACATTCTCATGGACATCTCACACACTGAGCTTTCCAGCCAGTGACCTTGCACTGTATACAGATAGGAGACGGATCAGGAGAGAGAAAAGACTGTGTATGTTTGGCAAAGTATTTGTTTATAAGGATTTTTGGCATCTGGAGTAATTTTTGCTTTTTATTAAATATAGCTCTGCATTTTGTAGATGGCTCTCAACTTGGCCTGAGATTCTTGAGGGAAATTTTGGGATTTTTGCCAAACAATAACACAGAACTTCATATTTATATTATAAAAGCCAGCAGTGTCACCATAGACAATTTCCTTCCTTTGTTGGAGCAATTTTCAAAAACACAGATCACAGCATTATTCAGTACAGTAAAACACACCATCTACCCCTTTATTGTTATTGACAACAGCAGGACAGAGTGTATAAGTCATATCCAAGTGGAAAACATTGGCTCCAGTGCATCCTATTGTGAAATCCTCATGCATTGTGTTGCAGCACTGACAACAAAGGAAAAATTAAGAAACATAAAGAGGGAGAAGAAAAAAGATTCCAAATGGAATAAGACAAAAGAGAGAGAAGTTCAAAAAGCAGTAGGCCAAGATATGCTGTGAATGCCCGAGACTCTGGTTCTCTTAAATCAATACTAGTGCATGACAGCAAACATTTATTGAGTATTTGCTGTATACAAGACATGGGTTGATCTGATACATATTTATTTGGTCTTCTCAACAACACTGAAACCACCTTTGCAAACTTACAACAGTAAGAGAAATCTAACATAGTTGTCTCCATCTTGCTTCTGACCTCCAACCTGCCCTTGGTCATTCCTGGGCGTAGGCCAAGATAACCTTGCATGGAATTTAGTTTATAGTTTAACTTGAAAGCAAGGATGATAATAGTCCCTCCCTAAAATGAACTCCCTCCTTGCTCAGGGACTGAAAACTCCCTTTGTGGATTTTTTTTTTTTTTTTTTGAAAACTATCTTTGTAAACTAGAATAGAATTCTGGGAAGGGCCCCAACTCTGCTAAAATGTAGGCATAGTTTCTATAATCCCTTACTGCTCAGGAGTCATGTGGCCAGAGGCTATAAGATTTGTGGCTTCCCTAATTGCTTCTATAGATAGCATCACTACTGTAGAACCTAAAATTGATTTTTTGAGATATCTTTCAGACTGACCCCTCCGGGACTCTGACTCATGACGCAGCTAATCCTGTGGTTCTACCCAGAGGAAAACTCAGTGCATGAGGACCATTTTCCACACCTCTGTTCTTTCATCCCCAACCAATAAGCAGCACCCACTTCCCAGACCCCTGCCCACCAACTTGTGCATAAAACCCCTAAGCTCTGAGCCTTCAGGGAGACTGAATTGAGTGAGAACTCCAGTTCTCCTGTATGGACTGGCCTTGTGTCAATTAAACTCTTTCTCTACTACAATGCCCCAGTCTCAGTGAACTGATTTTGACTGTGCAGAAGGCAGGAAGAACCCAACAGACAGGCAATTACAACCTCGTGAAGTGGGTATTATTTTACAGATGAGGAGGAGTATAAGGCTCAGAGAAGTAAAGAGCGTTGACCGAAGTCACAGATCCCGTAAATGGCAGAGCTGGAATGTGTATCTCCATGGTCTAAACTTCTTCCATTCCCTACTGACAGGCTGTGGCCTGAAGACTCTACCCCTACAGTTACAGCTGATTGGACATCTGACATAAAGCAGCTAATCCATGGGGAGCACTGGGATGTCTGTGGCCAGACTCAAATATGAGATCTGGGCCAATTTTCTTCCTCTCTTACAATTTAGAGTCTGGAAAAATCATAGCCAGTTAGCTATGGAGGTTGAGCCAAAGGTTAATGAGATGGACTCAATATAGGCGCAGCAATTCTGGGCCACAAGCAAACTACAGTGAGGAGCCCTGCAGGCAGAAGAAAGGGGAAGACAAGGCACCAAGAGACAGAGGGAGAGAGAAATCAGAGACAGAGACACAGAGCCAAAGAGAATGGAGCCTAGAGCTAGCCACCTTGGCTCCTGACAGAGTCTTGATTTTAGGCCCAAGGAGTTCTGGCTGCACTATGGCACCTATCCTTGGCTTCCTGTGAGGTCTCCATATTCTTACAATGATTCCTTCCACCCGAGCTCATGTGAATGAATGGGCCTCTGTTGCAACCCCCAAAATTCTGATTTCAACAGCCTGATGCAACAGCTACCTTACCATCTGTCTGCAAGCCCCCGTCTTCATTTACAATAACAGCCACACCCACCATGTGCCCCAGGACAGTTGACAAGCCAAAGTTTCCATAGGTCCAGTTCCTCATCTCTGTTGCTTTGATTAACCTGCTACTGCCACCATCCTTGAGCAGAGAATGTGTCTTCAGCCTCCAGGCCACTCCCTACCAGTTCCATCTTTTCTCATATGACCTATCTCCAGGACTCCTGCCTCCACAGGTGCAGCAGCCACCTTCTCAGGTCGCCAGTCTGGAGCTCAAGGGATATCAAAGAGAGGTATTCAGCCCTGAACATTGCCTTCCACTCTCTTTCCTAGAGGTCCCCAAACAATGACCCCCCTCCTCCAGTACCCAGATGTGGGTTTTTAGGAATTAATTGGGACATATAATAAAGAAAAAAGAGGCAGTCTAATAAAGAGATGTAGACATCAGCAAACCCTGGCTTCTTGTCTAGATTCTCTTCCTAACTGACTATGTTACCTTGGGCAAGTTGGCTGATATCTCTGAGTCTTGGATTTCTTACCTATACAGTGACAGGGAGGGTGGATGACATGAGAGTGATGCTCTTTCCCACTCTGACATTCTAAGATCCAAATTTAAATACCAATCAGTTTGATCGGCATTTAGAGAAGGGAACCCTAGATTCTTCTGAAACGTGTGCTTTATCATCACACCTGTTCGGGCAGCAAGTAGCACCAAAGTACCTATAGCAGTGCAGACTGGATGTGGAAAAGGAACTAAATTATCACAGAAGATATAGCATACTAACTGAAGGTTCAGAAAAAAGGGGAAGGGGGTTTCATGTCTAAGAGAAGAAGGAAGAAATGGGCAACTGTATGAACAGCAGAGGTGCAAGGGCATGTGCATTGCTGAAACAGCAAATTTCTAAGCATGTATCACAGCAGGCTGGGCTTGCAGGCTTTATTTAGGTAAAACTCCCATTGAGCTTCAGCTCCCAGTGCCCAGTCTGACTCAGAGCTTCAGAATTTTGGCCTGCAGTGCGATGAGTCATGGTGATGAAATTTCAAGAGAAAAGGACATTCTTAAAATTAGCTGTAAGACAGCAACTGGCTGTGCTTTTGCTCTGTAAGCGCCTTTTCCAGGTTATTTGAATTTCTCCTTTTTCATGGGACCTGGAATGGTTGGGAATGGAGGCCCGAGAATGGGCTTCTCGTTTGCCTGCCCTTGGTCCCTCAGATTCCCAAAACTCCAGGGCCTCTCAGTGCTTGCTCTTTTCAAGGAAGCAAGCTAAGGACTGGGGCACTGACCCTCAGGCCTGGTCTGACCTTCGCTCTTCCGCCTAATATCTTGTGGTTCTATGAGAATGGAGTCCTCACAGGCGCCCAAGGCTAAGGTTGGGCTGGGTTGGGTTGACCACCCCAGCTAGAAGTTCCACCATTGAACAAAGATGGGTATGTGAGGGTCTCTTCTTACCCAACCTAATTCCTCTGACTGCACAGGCCCACTTTGTGCCTTTTGTCCACGCCTCCTCTCAGGGCAGGAAATCAAAGCTGACACTGGCTTTGCAGTTGGAATATTTCCATCAGGAATGAGATGTAAATGAACAATTTCTCCACTGTTCCCTGTACAACAGAGGGTTCTGTTGAGATTGGACAGGCGTGGCTCAGTTCCCTTCCTTTATTTACCCTGATGGAGAGCTTGTTCTCAATGTTTCCATCACTCCTCAGGGATGTGCTGGCTAATGAGTATAATTGGGATTCCCCTCAACAAATCCAATTATTCAAAGAGCTACCTAGGTCTTCAGGGAATGTGATTAGAACTACAAGTAAGAACTGTGAGCCCAGCGCAGCTGGTGAGAGTCGAGAAGCTTCAAAAGGCTAAATATATCTCCGTTTTGCCAAGTTCTTCCTATCAATATGCATATATTCATTTAGTCTTTCATTTAACAAGAATTGATTGCATACCAGCCATATGGCATCACTGATCTGGATACAGAGAATATTAACATAAATAAAATACAGCTGCTGCCACAAGGAACACATCTTTTAATATGGAAATACTGGTAAGCAATCAGTTATAATGCAAGATGGAGTGCTATCATAGAAGCCTATATAAAACATGAGATGCAGAAAGAAGGAATGGAAAGGTAGGGATGTGATCAGGCTCTAAGAGAAAAGTAAAGATGTGTATTAGTAATTAAGTCAACAAACCAAGAAAAAACAGACAAAACCTTTTCTGGTTTGTATAACCAGTACATTGAACAAGCATGACTCGTGGCATAACACACTGTTGACTTCTCCTGTCCTGGAGCTCTCCTGCCCCACTCTCTTGCTCTCTCCTGTTTCAGATCCAACACAGTTAAAACTATGGGCAGGAAAAGAGGTAAGGGGATAGTACAGATTTGACTTGAGCCTGGTCTTTGGCCAAAGAAAGCATCCCCTGGAGGAGCCAGAGCAGGACTCTTCTCATAGGGGCCATGCCATGGGTTGCTCCCAGGTCCCTTTGTGGAACCTCTGTCCTGAAGTTGCCTTGACCCTGATAGATGTGTCGCTATTCCTGGAGCCACTTGAGGCATTGAGGAGAAGCACATTTCCAGTGTTCCTGCCAAAATCCCTTCACTTCTCTTGCAGGCACTTTCAGACAAGATCTAAGATGGCCCGCAGAATGGTCCCACATCTAGTACACAAGAAATAACTGGATTCATTGCCCTGAACAACTCTGGGAATGCATTCCAAACCCACCCAGCACACCTCCTGGTTCCTGAACCTAGACAGCAAGTCACTCCTCTCTCATCCTCTGCCCACAGCGGGCAGGAGTCAGGTCCCAGTCATCGTCTGCTCTCCCAGACATTACTCAGGCACTAGTTCTCTATGGTCCCTCCTGCAAGGAATATCTTTTCATGTTCTCCTGCAGCACCTCCCTGCCTCCCTCTAAGGGAAAGGGCTGTAACAGCTCTCTGTAAAGGAATCTCTTCTCTAATCCTGTCTCCAAGTTGGTCCTTCTGACCCTTTCCTCTACTCTTGACCTGGCTGAGGTCCAAGACTGAAGGTACATGAGCCCTTTTCTTTGAAAATCCACATATTGGGGCTATATTGTCATGCTCATTTTTCAAATCTTGATATTGATCATATTTGGTATATCAGGTGAACTAATGGCAAGAAGTAACCCATTCCAAACATCTTATGTCTCATCGCTGAAACAACCCGTACTGGGAGTGGTGTCTCCCAGGATGCTCACCTGAGCTGTGTTCTGTTTGCAAGTAGGCAGAGGATGGGGACCTCTTGAAGATCTAATTGTTTCCAAGATATAGTCTATGCTACCCATCACATAAACTTCTGAGCTCCTTGGTCAAATCCCAAATGAATATTTCACACCAGAGTTTACCCAGAGGACTGTGGGGGTGGGGGTATGACCTGGATGGAGGATGGGAAGCTGTCCCAGTTTACTCAGTGTAGCTCAGAAAGGACAGATATGAAGTGAATCCATGTTTCTTCACACGGATAATTTTTTCCTCTTCAGAGTACTGGTCCACTCTGACAGCCCATTGCCACAGAGCACCACCCACAGAGCAGAGGATCCACACTCAGTGTTACACAGCATTAGCAGAAATGGAGGCTGACCCCCTTGGTGAGGCCACTTCAGTTTCCTTGTTCTTGGGCCACCCATGAGCACCTCTGACAGTTTAAAAGATACTCTTACAAGCCAAAGGAGAGAAGTATAGCCCAGGACTCCCAGCTTCTCCACATATTCCTAGCCTTATGTCACCTCCATATAAAGCCATCCCTGGGAGCCCAACAGTCAAACTCTGAGCCCTGCGTAGGCTGTGAAAACTGAGTCACAGATTGGTGACTCACTGGCTTGAGACCACACAATGAGTCAGGCAAAAAAGGCTGGGGACAAATTTTTATAATCTAAGTTCTCCAGACTGCCTCTAAAGAACCACCCTTGAAAAAGAGCAGGCTCTGGGGTAAATGGCTGGGAAGACTTGTTGAGACACCAAACACTGCGTCAGAGAATAAAGACATACCTTGACTTGTTGCATGTCTCACCTCACTGAGAGCTTGCAGTTGTGTGCAAAAGATTCTAATGTTGTTTTGTAATCCCTAACCCCACTTACTGATAACAAATTCATCAATCACTTCAGATCTGCTGGCTGCCCTTAGTGACTCCATGTCATTCATTATCCCCTAGCAACTGCTTATGCTTCAGTGTTTATGAAACCCTGATGCAGAAAGGCTGTCTGGGGACAGGGGAGGTGACAGAACAGTGGTTAAGGTCACAGGCTTGGTTATTACACAAACCTGGATTTAAATTCTGGTGTCACATTTGACAGGATTTTAGGCAAATCACTTGCTTCATTTTTTCCATTATTAAAACAGAAATAACAGTGCACTTGAAGAGTTGAATGGAGGAATAAATGAAATCCTGTTCATAAACAGCCTGGAATACAGGATATGCTTTATAATTGATTAAATATTATATTATTCATTAAAGGATTTATTTCCATTAATGACTGCTCTTTCTCACAATTTTGCTAATTGTTTATAATGTTAAATAATCATTAGGGTACAAAAAAATTAAGTTTATGCTAATATACAAAAAAATCAAACAGCAGCAGAGATCTCAACCACCCTCAGCACACATAGCCCTTAAGAGAAGGACCACAGTTGGTCCATTTTGCATCTTTGGGCATGATACAAAGTGCTCAGAAAGTGGTTATAAATAAATAAAAGGCTAAATGGTGCTTATTTCCACATTGAACAGTTTTGGAGTTTGTGTCATGCATATTTGGGCACATTCATTCATCAGGTAAGAAACTTCAGCACATCTCTGCATTAGACATTATGTGAAACACAACCTAGCCATCCGCCACACACAAAGCAGTATAAACGCAAGCACACTCCAGGGTGTGGAGGGGTTTCAAGGCCACAAAGTGATACTTAAGCTTAGGATGGTCCTGAAAAACATTTTTGAGACAGAATTGGTATTTGAATCCGTTTGGGCTGCAATAACAAAAACATCAGAAACTGGATGGCTTATGAACAACAGAAATTTATTCCTCACAGCTCCAGAGGTTGGGAAGTCCAAGATCAAGGAACCAGCAGATTTGGTGTCTGGTGAGGGCCTGTATTCTTGTTCATAGATGATGCCTCTTTCTGTGACCGCACATGTGGAAGAGGTAAATGAGCTCCCTCAAGGCTCTTTCCTAAGGGTATGAGTCCCATTCATGAGGGCTCTGCCCTGTAACCTAGTCACTTCCCAAAGACCCCGCCACCTGGCACCATCACTTGGTGAATAGGTTTCAACCTACAGATTTGAGGGGGACACAGCATTCAGAACATAGCAATTCAGAACTGGGACTGGAGAGAATAGGCAGGATGAGGTAGGACATCAGGAAGCAGGAGAAGCTCTGGCAAGGGCTGGGAGAGACAGAAAACGCTGAACATATAGAGATCAGTGAGGCAGTGGCCAGGCCAGCCTGAACTGGGGCATTTGTAAGAGATGAGGGTGAATAGTAAAAGCCTTGGAGGGAGAACACCTCACCCACTGGAGACAGTCTCTTGCTCATGTGCTGAGGACCCTGTGGGTCCTTCACCAGCTGGACTCCCAGGTGGGAGTAGCTTGCTCTGCCTTTTGCTGTGGGGTGGAGACACAAGATAGAGGAGGCCACATGTTTTATGATGTTGGCCCAGTTACATCCCCTCTCTGGAGCTTGAATTCCCTCAGCCATGGAATAAGTGGGTTGACCTGATCTGAGGTTCTACACTTCAGTATGCAGATGAATCACTGGGAGATTGAACTAAAACACAGATCCCTGGGCTTGACTGCTAGATACAGATTCCTAGACTTGGGTTGCATTTTACAATGCCCCCTCTGCCGCCCCAACAGGTAGAATTCTAGCGCAAAGTTTCATAAACTTTTCCAATATAAGGATGAATTTTTTACATCAAAAAATTTCCAAAACCACCTCTATGTATATGTAGATGAATTTTTATATTCATTGTTTGAGAAAACACATAACCGAAAAAAAAAAAAAAGGAAAACACATAACAGTTTAAAACTATCATGAATGTGGTAACACTTTGCGATGCATTTGTAGTTTATTAATCTCAGCAGTGGCACATATATTTGAAAAATAGTATTCTATGCATGTGGAGTGGGGAAGATGTGCTATTTCTTCATAGTCTAGGTGACGTTTGGCATCCTCTGCATTGAACTATTGTAATCCACAGACTCTGAGTATATAGCTCACAATTGGAAACCACTGACCTAAATTAACTGTTAGTTTCCACCTCAGAACTAACCTGTAATTTTAATTAGAGGCCTATGACTAGTTTGCTAAGCATTGGTTCTTTTGCCTGTGTTTGAAATCTAACAACAACAACAAAAAATCCTGGCTGAGCAAGAACTGCTGCTTCAGGTAATACTGCCCCACCTCCCCAAAAAAGTGGCACTGCTCCTTTCCCCATAGATTCATTTTTATCCCCTGATTTGCAAGAGGGCTGAGGAGTCCACTAGGACAGGAAAAGGACTTCAATCTTTTTACCAGGGGGTTTAAATACAATATATGAACTGTCACTTAATAGCCAGTTTTGCGAAAAGGGGCTATGAATTCTCCTGTAATTGAATCATCCATCAGAGAAAAAGGGTCCAGCAGGCAGCCAGAACCAGTACAGGGCTGGAGGGGATCTGGAGTGTTTCCAGATCCACTCTGTTAGCTGATATTAGACCATGCCTTTCCCAGTCATGATGCACAGCTGTAAAAGGAATATATGTATGAACTTAAATAGGTGTTTTAGAAAACATATCAACTCTGTGGCTGAAGCTATGAACCCCTCACTGAGTGCGACATGTAAGAAACTCACTCTCTTCATTAGAGTGGTAGCACATGCAGCCTCAGGCAGCAGCTGCTACATTTGGCAAGAAACCACCAGCACTGCTTCTTGGACACCTGGAAGCATCCCTGGGGCTTCTCAGAATTGTTTGGGATGGGTTTCTGTCAAAGACCAGTCTCCTACATTGACATAGGTGGAGGCTCAGTGCCCTAAAGATTTGAGTACTACACTTAAATGTGATTGCCTTTGCAATGACTGAATGTTCAGACTTTAGAAATGGAAAGTTGGAGACAATGTTCCTCAAACAGATATTTATTGGCTGTTGTTTAGTTCTTTAGATTTCTTTTACTCTAATGGTTGTTCAGTATAATGGTAACTGGTCTCAGAAACAAAAGCCTGGTTCTCACGCAGCCATTAAGGCACCCACAACTGCAATCTCAGGGTGGTGGGAAGCATATCCAAGTGAACCTTCTTTCCATTGAGCTCACGCTCTCTGCAGATGGCTTCTGGTTTCTCAGGGAATGGCTGGCATTTAGCTTTAAAGTTGTAGGAGAGACCCTGGGGAGTGATTGCAGTGGATTCCACTGGGTTCAGAGACATTCTTTCTTTTGCTTTGTCAACTGGGGTCCACCCAAGCTTTAGATGAGGGCAGCTTCAAAGTATGTGATATGTCTGCACACAGAGTCTTTCTTTCTCTCTTTCTTTCTTTTTTTTTTTGGAGACAGAGTCTCACTCTGTCGCCCAGGCTGGAGTGCAGTGATGAAATTTCAGCTCACTGCAACCTCCCCCTCCCAGATTCAAGCAATTCTCCTGCCTCAACCTCCTGAGTAGCTGGGATTACAGGCACCTGCCACCATGCCCAGCTGATTTTTGTATTTTCTGTAGAGACAGGGTTTCACCATGTTGGCCAGACTGGTCTCAAACTACCGGGCTCAAAGTAATCCACTCGCTTCAGTCACCCAAAGGGCTGGGATTACAGGTGTGAGACACCAGGCCTGGCCCAGAGTATTCGGCCACAAAAATGTCAGGGAGGAGGCATGGAATTGTTAAAATAATGCAGGTTTTGGCATCTGAAAGATGTGACCTCTCTGAGTCTCTGTTCCATTGTCTGCAAAATAGACTCAAAAACCCCACCTTATAGGGTGATTATGAGGTTAAGCAACAGTGTATGTAAGGCGACTTGCAGAGTCATTGCTCAGGCAGTTTAGTGATATTCAGATACCACAGAGGAAAGCTTATTTCAGAGACTACACCATGGGACTGTTTATCCTTTTACCTTCCCAGTGTGCCAAACACCATCCTGGGCACTTGGTTATAAGGATGCACTAACTCACCTCCCCTTTCCCTTTCACAGCACAAGCTCAGGCCAGGAACAGTCCTGTTTCCTTCCCAGTGGCATAGACTGCCAAGCGCTTACTGCTCTGGAGATGGGGGTCATTCTGGATGCCTCTGACTGAGGTTGTGCTCGGAATGGAAGTTGGGTGGCCACAGGACGAAAACAACAGACTGGCCCAGGGCTGGAAAGGTGTCGACAGGAATGTGAAAACAAGATCTTGGTTGAATAGCTATGGCAAATATTCTTGGAACATTCTTCCTCTGTTCTTAGGGTGAGGAGGAGGAGATCTCACCCCAATTGTGGGGGTGGAAAAATCTGCTTTTCATTAGGGGTACACTGTGTGCGGAGGGACCAGCCCTTCCAGGAGGCTCAGTGATCACAGCCTGGGTGCTCAATGGCTGAGGTCAGCTCTTCCCAGCACCCAGAACCAGGCTCCAGGCATTGGATAGGGCTGCTAATTGTCAACAGAAACATGAGGTCTCTTTACCCTTCTATTCCACTCAAAAGCATTTTTCTCAATCTATTCTTCATAAGCAGAAGGGGACCAATCCTCTTCATCATAGTGTTTCTTTATTGAACACCTATTCACCAAACACCGGGCTATGAAGCCACAGCGTCTCTAAGCAATCTTCTTCACGTTCTAATCTTTATCCCCTTTCTTTTGCCTGCTATCTTGCCTAATCATTCATTGAGAAAATAAATCCCACCAGGCAAGTGCATTTCACTCATTGCAGCAGACAGGGTCCAGCAAGGAAAAGAGAGCTGTCTTTAAGTACTTAAAACAGAGAATTTAATACCAGAAAACAGGCTGGGCACGGTGGCTTACGCTTGTAATCCCAGCACTTTGGGAGGCCGAGGTGGGCGGATTGCTTGAGGTCAGAAGTTTAAGACCAGCCTGGCCAACGTGGTGAAAACCTGTCTCTACTGAAAATACAAAAATTAGCCAGGCATGGTGGCAGGCACCTGTAATCCCAGCTGTTCAGGAGTTGAGGCAGGGGAATCACTTGAATCCTGGAGGCAGAGGTTGCAGTGAGCCGAGATCACACCACTGCACTCCAGCCTGGGTGACAAAGTGAGACTCTATCTCAAAACAAACAAACAAAACCCAGAAAATGGCTAAAGGAGAGGTGGAAGATGGGAGAAGCTAAACAAGCAGTGATGAGGCTGCCCAGAAGCCATTGGCACCCTAGGCAGAGGGAGAAAGGGAGGAGGTAGCATGGTGTTCCTCGGGCAAAGGGCTTACTTGCCAAAACCAGACCGTGGAGGACATCCCTCCAAGAAGATGGCCCCATGAAGGAGAGGCAGTGGCTGCTAGAGATTTCATCAGAAGGGAGGAGGAGTAATACTCTGCTGCTCCCTGCCTCCCACTCTACAATCCTCCCCCCTACAATTGCCCACCAGTGCCTCCCATTGACCACACCCAGGTGGAAGAGCTGAAACAGGAGCTGAGAGATGCAGCTTGCAGCTCATCACAGAGTGAAGGAGAAGGGCATGAAATATCTCCAATGGAGGCACACCAGGGGCAGGAACGTTCATATTACCTTATTTAGTCCACACACAGTCATATTCTCAGGTAGGAATTATTGTTATCCCATTTCTCTGATGAGAAAATTGAGTATTACAAGAGTTAAAAAAAATAGATTCTTAAAGCTGAGCTATTTTGGCATTCTACCTAATTTAAGCTCTGCCTGAGATTTGAATTCTCAAACCTCTTTTTCTTTCCTAATAGCAGAGCTGAGTAAGCTTTAATGGGTTAGCCAGATCTGTCTTTAAAGTAAATCAAAGGCTTTCAATTTCATTTTTGAAAAACATAATTAATGAGAAGCACATTAATTGCAAAGAGCCAACACTAAATAAAACAAGCCTATGGCCTGCTGGAGCTTGGCAGCTGGCAGCCTTGGAGAAGGAGCGAGAGGCCTCCGGGAACGGCATCGTGGCTAGGTAGTGTGAACAGAGCATCACTGGGGTCAGCTCTGTGTCTGCTCAAGGCTGCCTGAGTTCTTGCTGAGGCATGTGAGCATTTCTGCCAGTGTCTCTGCCTGGCAGCACTGCTCTAGAGTTCTTCGAGCTGTGTCAGCCACCACTCTGAGCCCCTTCTTCCTAAAATCTTCTCTGATGTCCCCTTCACTGCACACTGAGCATTCTGTGCCTGCATCCATCATGGCAGAAATGCAATAGAAATTTGAGGAATGAATGAGTGAAAAGACATATAGCAATGCAGATGTCCTTATGGCATGGGGTAGCGGAAAGAATTTGCAGTCAGTTGTCTGTTAGACCTAGAATTACATCCCTATGTGCTACTCACAAGATGTGTGATTTTAAAGAAGCACATGAAGAGCTTCAGTTTTCTCCTCTATAAAATGGGATTTGTATTACCTTCCTTAAAGGTTTTTTGTGGCTATTCAAAGAAATAGCATTGATTAATGACTATCATTTCCTTCCTACCTGATATTTTGAAGAGAAACTACTCTATTTTTCCTTAAAATGTTTTGGGTAATCAGCAGGATTAAATATTGGGATAGATGAACCATGGCTTTGTAGCAGGATGAGGATATAAACTAAGATTCAGTACAGGAAATATAAATCACTTTGGGTAATTCAAGAAGAAAGGGATTTGATGCAGAGAATTAAATAAATATAAAATTGTTGAAAGGTCTGGAAGAGTGAATATTGAGGGCCACCGCTGGACTTTTGAGTTCAAGGACATTTAGTCCACCATGGCTGCAGCCCACGTCAGGAGGCTGCTGCTGCTGCTGCCGTCACACATGTCGCCACAACTGCCTGGTAATCTCTAGTCTCTGAAACCTTGTGTGTTCATTTTCTATTGCTGCATGACAATTTTACCAGAAGCTTAGCAGCTGAAAACAATACACATTTATTATCTCACCATTTCTATGGGTTGGGAGTCTAGGCACAGCTGAGATGGATTCCCTGATTCAGGATCTTATGAAGCTGCAATCAAGGTGTCAACTGGGGCTGCAGTCTCAGCTGAGTCTCAATTGGAGCAGGATCTGCCTCCAAGTTCATATGGCTGCTGGTGGTACGTTCAGTTCCTTGCAAGATGTCAGAATAGGGGTATCAGTTTCTTGCTGGTTATTAGCCAGAGGTCACCCTCAACTTCTTGCCACATAGTTACTTGCTACCTGAAAGCCAGCAAGGAAGACAGCATCTCCTAGTAAGATGGATGTTATAATCTTATACCACATAATCTTATACACACAGTTCCATCACCTTTCCGTATTCTATTGGTTAGAAGCACATCAAAGTCCTGCCCACACTGCAGGGAAGAGGAGAATCATGGGGAAGGTAGAATCAATGTTGAGGGAATTAATTCAAAATATCAACACCAATGTCATTTATTTAGCACATGATATTGAATATATGCTCTAGTAGCCAACCTTATTAAAATGATGATGTAACATGTATTGAAAACTTACTACATAGGTGTCAATATTGCAAAATGGTTAAGAGCATAGGCTTATAGTCATATTACCTGGGTTGAATTCAGATTCTGTCTGAAACCCCTCATCTGTAAAGTGATCATGATAATAGGACCTAGGTCGTAAAGTGCCTCTGAAAGAGTCAGCACTCAATGAAGGCTAGGTATCATCATTATGATGGGCCAAACAATTCCCTAAGTATTTTACACACATCATCTTATTCAGTCTTCAAAATAGCCTTACAAAGTAGCTATTGTTATTATCCCCATTTTACAGATGAGGAAATGGAGTTTCAAGGAAGTTATGTAACTTCCCAAAGTTAGCAAAGCCAGTTATTGGCAGAGTTCGTGGCTCTTAGTTATTAGGCTAAACTGCCTCCTCTTTATCCTTTGAGGATAAATTTTATTTTCTGTAAATGGCCATAGTTGTTTTTGTTCATTATATTAATGAAAATAATAATCCCTTAAAATTATATAGATCTTTACAAAGTGCTTTTTCACTCCAGCCTTCCAATAGAATGATGTAGTATGTATTTGTTGTATTATTTCAGCATATGCAATTATGCTGTAGAAGAGGAGAAAACAAATTAGATCCATGGAATTCATAAAATATGTTAGAAACAATGGCATGGGTATATTTAACATAGAAAGTGATAGAGGGACCAAAAAACACCTAATATTAATAAGGCACTGAATATTCACTGTGCACTAAATATAAATGTGCATATAAATGCACAGTGCACTAAATATAAATATATATATATTTATTATATGTAATAAATTTATATATTATATATAAATGATATTTAAGTATATATGAGATATATGAGGCACTAAATATTCTGGATGTGGTAAATATACATGAGCAATCAATGTTCACAAGGCCTTAATTCAGCCATAAATTAAGGGCATCCTTTCTTACTCCATGTTCTTTGCCCAAGAAACACAAATGAAACTCATGGCTGCTCAGCAGGCTAAGCAAGCTACAGCTATTGTTCAGATGTACCTGTCCCTGTGTCTCTCCAATAGTGTAAGCATGGGTCCTTGGCCAGGGCAATTTCTGTCTGTGGGCCCCTTTGTTCAAACCTCAACTTTTGTCCGGTAACCAAACC
This sequence comes from Macaca mulatta, assembly GCF_049350105.2. NCBI lineage: Eukaryota > Metazoa > Chordata > Mammalia > Primates > Cercopithecidae > Macaca > Macaca mulatta. The sequence goes on from NC_133419.1 coordinate 87,339,222, forward strand.
ATCAGTGGGGAAGGCTGATGTGGCAGACAGGGAGACAGGACATATGAACTGCTTACCCCAGTACTTGGATAGTATGGTCCTTCTGTGCTGATCACACCCTATATCAGAGAGCTAACATGCCCCATGTCATTCCTTTTGCTTGTCACTGTTTCAATTTGACGTTATAACTTGTATGATTTGAGCATTTTAATTTGGTTACTGAGCCTTTCTGTTCTGTGACTCCTGATAAGAAGTACCAGCTTGACCTTGGAGGTTACCATTGCATCAAGGTAATCTTCCACTTGACAAATGATGAGAGGTAGGTAAGGCTCATGATCTCCTATTTAAAGAAAAGGAAATTAAGAAATAAAAAAGGTGTGTGACTTCTCTAAGGTCACACAGCAATTAGGTGAATTAATTGGGATTCACACACAGGTTTCTCCAACTTCAAGCCTAATCTTTTTTTCTTTTTTTTTCTAAACAAGATCCTCATGCCCCGCCCCCCACCAAAAAAAAAAAAAAAAAAGATATCAGGGGATATTATTTTAAAAATTGAGTTGGATATTTCTTGTAAGGCTGTAAAGACAGATTGCAAAGAGGAATCCAAAGCTGTTGAGAGCAGTGGTGTCCAGGCAAAATAAGCCATCCCTTTTGCAAAGGCCTGGTTTTGATGGAGCTACACTCACTTGGCATGCCCATGCTGGGCACGTCCTTAACAGGGCCTCCTTGTTCCAGATTACAGTCACCCTTCATCTGTTCCTCATTGATTCTGTAAACACAGGCTCCTTATGGGCAAGGCCCCCAGCCAACAGACACGTTGAGGTTCTGATGTTGTTAGGGATTAGGTCCAGGAAAAGGGGAGGCTTGAGCCGGAAAGGGTTCAAATGTCTTCAGGTTCTTTCTAAAGCTGGATTCCTTGCCAGACAATATCAGCCTTGGAGATTTGGTCTGTGTGTTTGCTCTGGCTCTTTTAACTGTTGACTTTTGGATCAACTCTAGGTTGGCTTGGATATGAAAATTGCTTTCCCCAAATTAATAGTTAACTTGAATAAGCACTTTTTGGTCTTCCTTCCATTCTCTTTCTTGCTACCTTTTTTTTTTTTTTGAGATAGAGTTTCATTCTTGTTGCCCGGGCTGGAGTGCAATGGTGTGATCTCAGCTCACCGCAACCTCCACTTCCCAGGTTCAAGCTATTCTCCTGCCTCCCAAGTGGCTGGGATTACAGGCATGCACCACCACAGCTGGCTAATTTTGTATTTTTGGTAGAGATGGGGTTTCTCCATGTTGGTCAGGCTGGTCTTGAACTCCTCACCTCAGGTGATCTGCCCGTCTCAACCTCCAAAAGTGCTGAGATTATAGGTGTGAGCCACCGCACCTGGCCCTTTTGAAATCAGGTACTTTTGAAATCAGGTGCAAATAAACGTTGCTGACCAGAAGGATGTGCAGGCTGTGGCCAAGGCCTTTTAGAGAGGGAAGTTTCTCTGGGAGGGCAGGACTGAGATCTTCATTTTATCCATGCCAATTCACAAGCTCCTATGGAAAATATTAGTCTTCTCAGATGAAGAAATAGGTAAGCCTCAATGGAGTCTTGCAATAATTTTCAGGCCTCACTAGGCCCCCAAAATGTGTAATTTTTCTGCAGATTTTCACTGGCTTTGCTCTCGTTTCCATTTTATCCTATATATCTTCCTTCAATTACTCACAAAATCATTAGGCTAGAAAAGTATCACAGTAATTATAACTCATGGTTATGGAGAACTCTAGCTAGTAACAGGGAAGACGGACACAATGCAATCCTGTATTTGTTTTTTTTTTTTAATATTGTGTTTTGTGCATATGTGTGTGTGTGTGTCCAGACACACATGTAGACAAGAGAAAATTCTGAAAGAAAAAACAACAAAATGCTGAATCATACTTATGGAGGAATTGTGGGTAATTTTACTTGATTTTTCTTTATAACTCTGTATTGCCTAAATTATTACAATCATCTTTCATTGCTTCCTCCCCACACACACACTTTTTTAAAAGATACTCTATTTCCATTTTGAATGGAAGTAACAATACTTGACAAAGTATTCGCTGTTACCAAGGACCTTTTTAAAAGCTAAATAATCTTAGCTGAGCTTCATAATGTCCCTGGGAAGTTGCTATCATCTTTATATTCATTTTATAGATGGCTCAGAGCAACTGTCCTGTGTGAAGTCACAGGTACTAAATGCAAAATTGAGACTCAAATAGGTATTTTTGATGTCAAAGGCCATGTCCTTTCCACTCTGCCATAGCTGCTCTCTGTAAGCACTTTCAGCATTGTGTCCCCAGTTTCGATTAGAAATTACTCTATGGCATGGTGCTCCGGGGGGGTGGTGCAAGGATGAAAATTCTGCCTTCCAAGAACTCACAATCGAGAGTAGGGGTTCTCAACCCCCGCTGCTCATTAGATTCTCTCTAGGGAGATTTTTGAACTGCTAGTGCCTGGCTTACACTTCAGTGTTCTTTAAAACTTCCCAGATGATCCAGTGAGCAGCCAAGATGAGAACAACTGATCTGCTGGGGAACTGGCACATCTATAAATACACAGATCCTGTGAAAGACAATATACACTCAATTATGACAATTCACTGCTTTGTTTCCAGTAATTGCTTCTGGCATTTTATGGGTCTTGGTATGTGGATCTCTTTGCATGGATGTCTTGAGAATTTAAGACCATAAACAGCATTTAGAGTCTATCTTTGAAATTAGCTGGAAATAACTTTTTCTTCCTCTCACTGGATATGTAGTTAGGCAGGACCATGTAGCAAAGAGAACTCTAAACACAGGACTCTGAAGACCTAGGTCCAGCCGTGGCTCAAGCTGTAAGATTCGGGACAAGTTGTCTCTCCTCTCTGGCTCTCAGTTTCTTCCTCTGTAAAACAGAAGAATCAAATTAGATGCTGCTCTAAGGTCTCTCCAGCTCATATTTCCTATGATTCTATACATTATATAACTCTAGATTGTTAAAAAGCAAGTGGTTAGTCTCAGATAGATAAGAAATTTAAAACCGCTAGGCGTGTGGCTCATGCCTGTAATCCCAACACTTTGGGAGGCCGAGGCGGGTGGATCACCTCAGGTCAGGAGTTTGATACCAGCCTGACCAACATGGTGAAACCCCATCTCTACTAAAAATACAAAATTAGCTGGCTGTCGTGGCACATGCCTGTAATCCCAGCTACTCTGGAGGCTGAGGCAGGAGAATCGCTTGAACCTGGGAGGCGGTGGTTGCAGTGAGTCAAGATTGTGCCACTGCACTCCAGCCTGGGCCACAGGGCGAGACTCCATATCAAAAAAAAAAAAAAAGAAAGAAAAAGAAAAGAAATTTAAAACCGATGTATTTCAATTATCTATTGCTACATAACAAATCATCCCAAAACTTAGTGGCTTAAAACAACAATGGTTTATGATGATGATGATGATTATTATTATTATTATTATTTTCAATTCTGTAGATTGACTGGAGATTGTTCTGCAGATCTTTCCTGGGCTCTCAAGTGCAGATGCAGGCAGAGGGAGCTCAACTGAAGTTGGGTCACCCAAGAGGGTTTGCTCAATTGGTAACTGGTGCTGGCTATTGGCTGGAAAGCCTTGGCTCTGCTCCACATGACCTCTCATATGCCAGGAGGATACACTGGACTTCTTTATAACATGGTGGACTCAGCATCCCAGAAGGGTGACAGTGGAAGCTAGGAAAACATTTTGAGGTCTCATTTCCAGAACTCTTACAGTGTCGCTGCTACAATATTCTATTAGTCAATGTAAGTCACAGGATCATCCCAACTTCAAGAGGGTGGACCAGTAGACCACATCTTGATGAGAGAGGCAGCAATGACATGTTGCAAAAGGATGAGGACAAAGGGAAGCGTGATTCATGGGTGGTCCTTATTGTAATTCTCCATATTATTTTTGCCTGGAAATAGCATATGATATAGTGGTTAAGAGCACAATCTTTGAATTCACATAGTCTAGTTTCAAATCTTGCCAGTCACACTTACTAGCCTTATCATGCTGGGCAAGGGGCTTAAATCACTCTTTGCCTGTCTCCTCATGGGTAAATTGAGGAGGATATTAATAGTGAACTCCTCATAGGGTGGCTATGATAATTAAGGGTGATCAGTCATCAAATTCCTAGCACACAGTGAATGTGTCCTAAAAGCTCTCTGCTCTTCCTACTGACCCTGCTTTTCTGCAGGAGGTGAGGGAGCCACTTCATCCCTCAACTAAGGCAACAACTTTTGTCTCCCTCCTTCTCCACATCAGCATCAGTTAGACTAACTATGACCACTTAAGGTTTTGAACATGGAGTCCCTTAACCTTCTGTTGTAAACCCAGTGGGTTAAAGTTCAGTTGAACTGATTATCATTTTGCTCATTCACATACACAGCATCTCTTCCATGAAAGGCCCAGTTTTGGGCACTGATCTTAAAACAACGAATGTGACTTACAGCCTCAGTGGGAGGAGTGTGCTTCTGGCATGAATGGCCCCTTTGTGCCTTGGCAGGCCCTGGCTCCTGAATGCCTAGTTGAGCATGGTTCCAGGTGAGAGCAGCCCTCCACCCCCAGGAACCCAACCCCATCTACATACAGCATGCCACCACTTCCTGGTCTTGTCTCCAATCTGGACTCATGGAACTGAGGGCTAGAGGGGACCTCAGGTCGCTGGTGTGGGCCAATCTGCTGTTAAGTGCCTGAGGTGCACAGACTCCCTAGGTCAAGACTTACCTGTGACTTGCTCTCTGGAATATATGACCTAAGCTTTCTCCAAGGCAATTAAACCATACTCAGCAGTGTGTCTCAAGGCTTTGGAGTCAGGAAGACATGGATTCAAATCCCTATGTTGACACCTATAGCATCATGACATAGGGCAAGTAGATATCCTCATTGAGTCTCTCAGTTGTTTCCTCTGTAAAATGGGACAGTCTTTTTTTCCTTTGCAGGGCTGCTGTCAAGATTAGAAGTAAGCATATAAAGCACAGAGTATGAATATGAGGAGGATTAAGTTACATAATTTGCACAAAGTGTCCAAGGCATGGTATATAGTAAGCCCTCAAGGAAATGCTACTTCCCTTTCAGTATCTTGGTGAATCTAAGCCTGAGGATTTTCATTAATTAATTAATTCATTCAACAAACCACTGCTGATCCTGTGGGAAATGAAAAATGTATACTGAATTCCCAACTGTTTGCTCCATGAAGACAGGGGTCCTGCCTTTGGTCCCTCACTCTTTAGAAAGTTTCTAGTATAGTGCCTGGAACATAGTAGGTACAGAATAAATGTCTGTTGAAGAAAAGATAACATAGTCTCTGCCATAACTAAGTTTGAAATTTTTTTTTTTTTTTGAGATGGAGTCTTGCCCTGTCGCCCAGGTTGGAGTGCAGTGGCTCCATCTCGGCTCACTGCAAGCTCCACTTTCCGAGTTCTTACCATTCTCCTGCCTCAGCCTCCCGAGTAGCTGGGACTACAGGCACCCACCACCACGCCCGGCTAATTTTTTTGTATTTTTAGTAGAGACAGGGTTTCACCGTGTTAGCCAGGATGGTCTTGATCTCCTGACCTCGTCATCTGCCCGCCTCGGCCTCCCAAAGTACTGGGATTACAGGCGTGAGCCACCGCGCCCGGCCCTGAGTTTGGATTTGAAGAAAAGATGAGGAATATATACAGATAACTATAATTTCTGGTTAACTGATGAAGTGATCAGAAAGGTGCAAGGATTATGGAAGCAACTATGTCCTACTAGGGGTTGAGACGAAGCTTTAAAGGAGAGCTGCATTTAGAATGAGCTTAGAGAAATGGGTGGGGCCTCAAAGTGCAATATGGAGCAAAGCTTAACCCATGACTGAAAATGAAGCTGAAAATTAGAAACAAAGCTCTAAGTGTCTCTTTCTCTGTCTGCATGTTTATATGTCTGTAATTCAGACAGGCCTCAAAAACCTCTCATTATGCGAGTATGTAGTATTTTCCTACCTCTGGCAGTATTACCCAAATTAAATTCTAAAATTCCTTAATGGAGCTGAGTGTACTCTGATTGAATTTGAGATGAGTAAGCTCATATATAAATTGAACATTCCTAAAATGCTCTGAAATAAAGGAAAATGAGCCTCGAATATTTTCAATGTGAAAAAATAGATATTCTTATAGAAACTAACTCAAAACCTTTTTAAAATTACGTTTATATGATGTCGGTAAATCTTTGGCAAACAAAACTAGTTGAATAATTTTGGTTTAATAAAAACAGCTTTGTTTTCTCTGAGTTAGAATTAAGTATAAGTATATATTTTTATTCTACTTAAGGTTGTCTTAAATTTATCTAGGTTTACTGATAAAATAAGCTAGCATTACTTCTACTAAATATTTAAGAATTATGAAAAAGATACATTTGTATTTAACCACATCGAATCATTATTCTGACAAACTTTATTTCAATAGGAATTATGATTTTTAGTGTTTAGCTAGAAGATAATTTCCAAGATGTTTATGTAACTTAAAACCTTGGACTAACACTAAATTAATGAATGGATGTTTAATAGATACATAGATCATTTATAAAAAGATAGAATACTGAAAGAATGTTACTAAGTATAATTTAAGTTTACATACATTTGCCTCTTATTTTTAGACACTGAAGAGGAGCTATATATGTTTGAATTGTTAACAACTGTGCTTTTTTTTTTTTTGCCACTTTGAAAAGTTATGCTATAAAGGATATGTAATGAGTATAGAACGCTATGGAAGGGTTGTGAAAAGGGGATTTTATGTATCATGGCCAAAGCTGGCTAAGGTTTGATCAGTTTATTTATGAGATTGTCATGGTCTTTGAGCTATTTTATACCTCTCTGTAAATTGTAGGTGATGGATATGCGAACTTTGTCTTGTCTGGTAGAGATTAACTGACTTCCTACCTTCCTGTGGAAAACCCAGGTTGGTACCTAGTTGCAAGTTGGACTGGATCCTGTTACCTTGCCCAAATTTTCAATTCTTCCAGATTCCTTCCATATCTGGCTACAACTTTCCAACTAACATTTTTGGTTTATCACCCACTGCCCCAATGGCATTCCTGAGGACCAAAACCTCTCTATGTCCATATTGGGACCTTAGGTTGCCATGCAGTTGGTCTTTTTTTCCTAGGATTTGAAGAAGGCCTGCAGACCAAAGCTGGACAACTTGATATAAATCTGGAAGGACTCACCATCACTGCAGACCATGCATGAGAAAGAATGATGTTCCTTGTGCCCAGGAAGCTAGAGAGACCTATGAGAAGAAAGGATGGCCTGCTATGTGTAGGCAGATAGGGCTTTAGAGAGCCTCCCAGAGTTTCCCGTATCTCTATGCTCCACTGAACTCGCAGAATCATTCCTGAGAGATCAAAACTGGCAGAGATGTAGGAATGAAACCCACAGGCTCTAAAGGAGATTTCAGATATGAACGGAGAATAATTTAGATACCTGAGTGGACAGGCAATTGAGGGCCCAAAGAACCACTGGACATCTCAGCAGATTCCAGCTCAGGCACATAAACTCACAGATCAAATGCACTATCCACTCTCACTTAGCACTTAGAAGCACCTCCAGGGAAAAGCAGGCATGACCAAATGGACATGCTCTGTTTTAGCTCTGTTTTGACTTACTACCAGATAGGATGATAGCTCAAAACAGAAATTACATACAGTTACAGAAAAGAAAGATATTTGTAGATTATTTGAACCCATTATACATGTTAAGTCGCTACCCTTCAACTGGATGCAAAAGCAAAACACAATACAACCCCAAATCTTTACACTATAGTGATCAAGGCTGCGGATGTAAGAGATACAGTAATTAGTATGCAGAGTGAGAACAGAATTGTCTGGGCTTGAGGCTCTAGTGACCTAATATGAGCCTGTGTTGGCAGAGTCCTGGTGGCCACAGCTAGTGTGGGTTCTGACTCTGGTGAGAGGTCAAGTCACCTGACCTTGACCTTCACCTTTATGACAATTTGAGATGTCACATCAATTTTTCTAACTGGGAAGCAGAAAAGTAACACAGGGCTTTATTAGTGCAATCTTTCTCATGGAATATGAAAATAAGCAAGAATTTGGGAAAATTTGTGTTACTTGTGACTTATTTCGTGTATATGAGACCACACTGCTTCAGAGTGAAGCCTTCCTGTTTCTTACTGTGTCTTCCAACCTATCGGTTTCCTTCTTTCATGAAATACTTTTGGGTACTTCCCTAGCATCTCAAGGGATCATCTGCAAGGAAATTCCCAAACCCCCTTTTTTTTTTTTTTTTTTTTTTTCCTGTGTGAGGGAGTTGGGGAAGGTGAGGAGGAGGGACACAGGGCCACAGCTGGCTACTGGTCAAGGTTAAAACCAACATTCCTGCCAGTGGAGTTCTGAGCTCTGCACCAGCTCTTCAGGCTGTGTTCCTGGACTCAGTGCCAAGGACTACTCCTGGGACTAAGAAAACTCCAGTGGGCTGGTCTCATCATATCAGACTCCCATGGATCTCATGTATCTGATCTAGGACCAGAGCAAGGCCCATGGGATTCAGGACCCACAGAGGCACGAAGGACACTTCCATCCCTTCCTCCTCCTCTTCTCCAACAGTCCACACCAAGTCCCACTTGAAGGAAAAGACATGCCGGATGACCGGGGTATTCAAAAGAGGTTTAGATCATGGGAGAAGGTAACTCAGCCTCCTCCAACTTAGAAAGTGTCTACAGAAAGCCCGACAAGGGAGAAAGAACCAAAAGAAGGCCAGAAAGATACGTAATGGATTCCGCTTTCTCCATAGTGACCTGATGGAGAGAGCCATTCCACTCAGCCTCATCCAAGGACATGGGGACACAACAAGGGACCTCACCAGATTGCTTTACAGACCAGTGAGATACAAAGTCCTCTTCCAAAACCCTTCAGGTCACTTAGACACAGAATCTATGTGACCAAAGTCCCCACAATTCAGACCCCTAATCTCTTTTCCCAGCAGCCTCCGGTCTTTCCACCAAAGGATATTTCAAAAAGCGTATCCATAACTATCTCCAAACTCATGAGGGAGGGTTTTGAAGATGACTCTCTAGAGTACTGGTCTTCAAACTGAGCTCCTTCGGTCTCTAGAGTTCCCAAGAGAAACCTTAGTGTCTCCACGTAAGCAACAAGGAGGCCAAACAGGACGGATAGGCTCCTGATCCCCAGTCCCAAGTCAACCAGAGTAGTCTATCTGTTTTATATTTTGGGTTTTCGGGTAAAATTTTATCTGCAAAAAGCTTCCAATGCTAGAAAAACTATTTTTAAACCTCTGAGCTGGAGGATGCATCTCAGTATCCCTATCACATCCCCACACTCAGGCAGACTTTGAAGGAGGTGGTACATGGCAGAGGGTGGGAATGGGCACCAGGCACACAAGTTTCAGGTACCTCACTAACATTATTAAAGGTCGGGAGAAGGATATAGCCTGTCTCAGCTTATAGCAACTATGAAGAAATGGTTGTCTTGATAAAGAAATTTACTGTTACCTTCTCCCAATAAAATAAAACTCAGACCCTCCAAACTTTGGCCTGGAAGGAGAATCTCCAGGTAGAGAATGTGAATTAGACCTAGAAACACTTTTTCTGTTCTTCTGGGTTCTGTGTATCATTTTCCTCTTTGGGTTTTCTCAGTTGCTCAGTGTTTCTACTCTGCAGCATTCCCCTACTATGCCTGGCAGCAGAAGTGCTGCTCCTCAGCATCTATCTGTCTTCAAATGTCTTTCCATTTCCTCTTAAAATGGCAACACGTCACCTCCACAGATTCCTCAGCTGAGATAAGACTGGAATTTTCAAGAATCAATTATATATTAAGGGGAAGCAAAATGGAGGGGGAATACAAATCATTTAAATGATGCAACTTTCAAGCACATGGCTCTAATCCACCTGAACTTTCAAGCACGGGGGTCTTATTCCACCTAAACTGAATTATTCCCCTGGGATTTCACCCCTTCTCATTTCATGTGGGATCCATGAGTGGCTGTAAGGTAACTATCCAAAGGGCCAGATCACCTCCAGAGCCTTTGCTTAAGCCCTCACTTCAAAATTCCCATCCTGTTGCCACCCCCACCCCCAGGACCTCTTCTTAGACATCTTGACTCTTTCCATTGACAAAACCAAAAATCAGTCGTCTCTTCTTCCTACCTAAGGTTGGTCCGGAGGCACATTTCTTCTTCGGGAATTGGCAAGGAAGATTTCAGTCTTCAAGGTAGATTTTCTACTGTAAACATTGATATGAGTTTATCCTTTCAGGTCAGAGTCTATCATTGTCTCCATTCTTTTAAAACCAGATGGGGGAAATTGTAAATTGAAATATAAGGTTTATGAAGAGCATTATATTTGGCCTGAAGGCTGTGAGAGGTAGGGTGAAAACGCTTTTATGAATCCCTGGAGCTTGAAGTTTATCTTAATCCCTTACCCTCTGTCCAGGTCTGTTCCTGGACCTGGGCAATGGATGCATTTTTCAGTAATAAAGAGAAGAATTTGACGTTCCAACAGATGATTCAAGAAATGAGGAAAGATTACTAGGTTTGGGTGCTACATAAAGGAGGAATTTGAAGACAGCAGTAATATCTCAAAATGGACTTTGGCATGACTGTTATAAATTCTTCCTTTAACTCCCCTACAAAATCTTTAATAAAGTCTACAATGCTCTTTGGTACTTTTGTGCAAGTGAATTCTATTGGGCATTGACTTTCATGTCAGGTTGGGTCATCCTTGGTGCAACACAAAGGTGGCACTGGAGGGAAACAAAGTCTGGAGGCAAATGGGCCATGAGAGTTTAATTCCTCAGGAAACAGGTGTTGGACGTAGGGGCATGGTTTCCCCAAGCTGTGAAATGGAGATGTGAGGCTCGTGTTTGGCTGCATCTTGTGGGTCTAGGAGGCTCTAGCTGACCAGAACTACAACATGATAAATTGGCATTTCAATCCTTCACTGGCTACCCGTTGTCTAAGTCCATACTCCTTGGCAGGAGAGGTGCTGCTGCTCCAAACTTTCTTGCTTCAAACATTTTTTTCCATTTTCCTCTGAAAATGGCAACAGTTCCTCTCACAGATTCAATAGCTAAGGCTGGAATTTTCAAAACAACTAAGTATTAAGGGAGAGTAAAAGGAAAAAAGAAAGTATAAATCATTTAAATGATGCTACCTCCTGCTATAGGGCTCTGAGTCTTTGTATGGATGACACAAAAAGCCCTTTCAAATCTGGCCTCCCACCTCTCCATTGTCATTTCTCCCACACACTGCCATGCCACTGCATGCTACAGCATTACCATTTGCAAGACACCTAAATGACAACGCTCTAACCCCACCAAGGAAAACAAACTACTCTCCTCTGTCTCTTCAGAGCAGAGCATTCCAGATCATTTTGTGTAAATATTTATTGACATGCTTGGCTCTCCTAATAGATTTTGTGAGTTTTCAACCCCAGAACCCACTAAGTGCTTAAAAAGTAGTAGAATCTCAATGAATGTTTGTTGAATTAAAATGATTCCAAAGATTGATGTTAAAACAGAAAAGGAACAGACAGACAGAGTTGGAACGGCAATTCTGCCACTTACTAGCTTGACGACTTTGGACAAGTTCCTTAATCTCTCAGTGTCAATTGCTTCATCCATCAACAATGGTACTTTGGAGAGAGAAGTTGAAAGCATATAGAGTATCTGGTCCCAGTAGTCGCTTTTAATTAGTAGGCCAGGGGCTTCCCAGATTTTTATTTATTTTATTTTATTTTATTTTATTTTTTTTTTTTTTTTGAGATGGAGTCTCGCTCTGTCCCCCAGGCTGGAGTGCAGTGGCGCGATCGCGGCTCACTGCAAGCTCCGCCTCCCGGGTTCACGCCATTCTCCCGCCTCAGCCTCCCAAGTAGCTGGGACTACAGGTGCCCGCCACCGCGCCCGGCTAATTTTTTGTATTTTTAGTAGAGACGGGGTTTCACTGTGGTCTCGATCTCCTGACCTTATGATCCGCCCGCCTCCGCCTCCCAAAGTGCTGGGATTACAGGCGTGAGCCACCGCGCCCGGCCCCAGATTTTTCTTTATCCTCAGTGTAAACCTTTACAAAATGAAATATTTCATAGAACTAGGTAAGAGCAGAGCTACTGTAACTTAGGGGTGCAGCCCCAGAGCCCCACCTGCTTAGCTACATCCACATCTTGACCTACTCACTCCTACCCCAGAAGAACCTAGTACTCCCAGAGCATGGAGTAAAATCTACTGTATTAAAACAGCATGAGAGGCATACAACTGGTAGTATGTGAGATGATTTTAAGTGGCATAAAGACATAACATTAAGTAATACTGATACCAATAATTTTTAAAAAGCTATTCCCTCTTCAGTTCTCTTTTAACTGTTCTGATTCTTTAGGGGAAAAGTCTCAATTTGGGGTCAATACATCTTTAACTCCTCTCTTTTTCCTCCTAGGACCCCAATATTAAGAGATAGCCAACCACAAGCTCAGAACCTTTAGCCAACAATAGTACCTAGCTAGAATTAATGCTATGAATTTGTGTGGTTTCCATCTCTACCTGTATCATTTTCTGTATGTTTGGACAAATTATTTGACAACAAACTTCCTTTATTCATGAGGATTAACGTGAATTTATTCTGATGTATTTATTGAGTGACTTCTATGTTCCAGGCTGCATGGTGGAATACAGTGGTGAACCAGGCAAATGATATATTCATTCTCATTGATCTTCCAATCTAGAGGGAGATATAGATAAACAGACAATTTATTTATATACTGTGATAAGTGCCACTGGGGGCATCTGGAATGCTGGGCAGACACTTTAGAGGGATGGCTAACTTGGACTTGGTCTTGGGTGAGGGGGTAGGCAAAGAAATATTTAAAAAAAATAGCACCTCAGTTTAATTCTGAAGCAGTAGTATTTGATCAAGAATGAGGAGAGGAAACCACATGTACAAAGGTCTAGATGTAAGGAACACTGAAATAAAATGTTGACTTCCTAGTATATGTCTGGACTTCCTAGTATATGTCTGGAACATAGCTGGTACTCAATAAATGGCAGCAGCCTTTAGAACTACTACAGATGAGATGGGGCATGTTCAGGGTGGTATGGCCATAGGCCCTATAGAACTTTTACAATGTTCTTAGCCTCCAAAGGTATTAGATTTATCTCTGTGGCCTCAGTTCCTGGCACATAGTAGATAATCAGTAAGTGTTGAAAAGTAAATAAATAAATAAATGAGTGAATAAATGAATAAATAATTATTAAATTCTGTCTCCTCCTAACAACCTCCCATACTAGAAGCCACATTCTTACTCAGACTTTACCTAGAAGAGTATGGTTCCCTCACACTGTAGAGAGACTGAGGCTGCAACCTGGTTTTGACTTTGGACTTGGGAGATATTCACTGGGTTCAGCTGGAATCATGTGGCCTCCTCCCCTCTAACAGAGGAGAGACCATGCTTTTTCCTTCTTATAACACTGATGCTAATGAGATGCATGTAGATGATTCTTGTCTGTGAATGACATCTATTTGTCATCCCAGAAACCCACAGAGCTTAGTAACTGGTAATATTGTGAAAACAACAGCAACAATAAAAGTCAAACAAACAAAAAAGAGTGGCTATGGGGCTGCCTTATCTTCTGGAGCCATGTCTGATTGTGGCTCATGGACCAATGGAGCAACTTAGCAGGTGGAAGATCATTAAAAACCTGAGAACAAGTTATAGGGAAGTCTGAAGCTAATAGTCATATATTAATGAGTTAATAAATTAATGGGTTATCATAGGCATAGGACCGGGGCTTTGAGAGAGACCTGGGCTAGCACGCTCAGCCCCTTTGCCATGTGATGCCCTATAACACTTTGGGATTCTGCATAGTCCCCACCAGCAAGAAGGCCCTCACCAGATGTGGCCCCTTGACCTTGGACTTCTCTGCCTCCATAACTATAAGAAATGGATTATTTTCCTTTAAAAATCACCCAGTTTGAGGTATTCTATTATAAGCAATAGAAAATGGACTAAGACACTGGGCATTGTGCTAAGTGCTATATGTACGTTACTTCATTTAACTCCCGCAAGGACCCTTAGGAACAGAGACTGATATTATCTGCATTTTATAGGTGAGAAAACTGAGGCTTGGAGAGTGATGTGACTTGCCAAGGTCACACTTTTAGACAGGGATAGCTGGGATCAAACCCAGTTTGTGTAGCAGCAGAGCTGGCACTCTTAACCTCTTAACCACAGTGCCATAAGCAAAAAAGGGAGCGGGGCTCAGCATACTGCCTTATTAGAACGCTGACTAAACATTTATTCAGAAATCAGAGAAAAGATAAGAAACAGATTGAAGTATAACTAGCCACTCAACCAATCCCAATAATAGAATCTTTTTTTTTTTTTTTTTTTTTTTTCTATTTTGAGCCACATTACCTCAGGTTGCAGTGTGGCATTAACTATCAGTTTAGTCTTTCTTAATTTCCAGTAAGTCAGTTGTCACTGTGGCAACAAGGTCAGTCCCTAAAAGCAGAGACTGAGTTGGGAGTTATTTCTGCCTCCGGAAGTATAAAATGGCCCCTTACTTTGCAATTTTTTCCTATTTTGCAGAACGACTTCTTCTTTCCAAATCTCAGCTAGAGAACAATCTGAAAACTATTAATAATTAATAATCTTTTCTTTAGATCCATCTTCAAATTCCAATGTGTGATTGGCCTGCAGAACCATCACTACACCCTCCAGGACTTGTTCCTTTGAAGTTAGGCCCCAAATATGTGCCTTCAAGATTCACCTTGAACAGGAATAATTTCTGTCGTTGATTAAGGGCTAATCAATGTGCATGGAGCAGGCAGAATCAGGAGGCCCAGCTGGAACCACTGAGGTTCAGTGGGAGCCCCTGACCCAGAATCCAAAGCCATGATGCAGCCAGGCACTCTCCGTTTCTCTCTGCTGGCTTCGTTCTCCCTCCCCAAGCTGCTCAGTGTCACTGGAAAAGGTCATGCAGCTGCTATGATTAGCATGACTACAAATCTCTGTTATCTAATCTCAGCTGGGCCCTCAGTGACACGCAGAAGTTTTTATTGATCCTGAGTGACTTCCCATCACATTCCCCATGGCACATTTTCTAACTGTTTTCCTTTTGTTAAACGCCCAACCCACTCCAGCCTCCTTACCCACCTCCCTTTCCTTGCTTAGCAGATTGGGGTTGACGTCCTTCTCTCCCGTTAAAACCTCCTCATTTCTTCCCATCTTTTCCTGTCTCCTCCCTGCCCTCTCAGGGAGGCCTATCTCCCAGGCTTTATGAGATACTCTCCCCCATCCCTAACCCTAGTCCTAAAGATCATACTCCCTGTCTCTTCCCCCTTGTTCTTGAATCTTCTCCTTTAGCTTCACCAGCCCATCACCTCAGTTTATAAACAGGTTCCAGGGCTCCCCATGCAAATAAATACAGAAATGAATCAGCAACTTTTTTTTTTTCAGTATTTTCTTCTGAAAACACCATCCCAACTTTCCCTTTATGGCTACTTTCTTTTCTTCACCTCTTGGACTTTATAGTTTTAAATTATGTAAGTAATCTATATTCATGGTATAGAAAAGTTAGAAGCTGCATATTAGCAAAAGAAAAAAATCTGCCATAACCCCTCAGGAATAACTTTGTTATCATCTTGAAATATATCTTCTAAAGGTTTTCCATTCATTTATGTACAAAAATAGGTTAAACTGATTTTAAAATAAAGATAAAATCACATTCTACATTGTATGCTGTAACTTGCTTTTCTTTGATTCAGTCTACTCAACATCTTTGCTTTGGGGTCACCCAGATAATAATCTCCCATCTCAAGATTCTTAAACTCATTTGCAAAGTCCGTTTTGCCATGTAAAGTAACATATTCGCATGTTCCAGCAGGAATTAGGACAAAGACATCTCTGGGGGAGGGTGGCATTATTCTGCCTATCACAAGTCGTCAGTAGCCTAGGGAAGTGGAAGGGGGCAGAGTGGTAGTTGGAGGATTCCAGGCACAGGGAACAGTAAAGTGTAATGGGACCTCATTCCCTCCCCACTCCCAAAGCCTCCATGCTGATAAATATAGATCTAAACTCTCTTTAAAAAAATAAGTTGGTAGCTATTATGGACATTTTTGTGTGTGTGAACTCAATCTTTCTTCTTCTTGGAAGATACCTTTTTCCCACAGCATGTGATTCCAGAAGGTTTGTCATGGAAGAAAGGCACATGTGATCAGGTTGACTAGTCACAGTACCCCACTCCTTGGGGCACAGTTACTGGTTGAACAATGGGCAAGTGACCCCAGCAGGGCCAATCTGACTCTTCGTGGGAGGGGCCTGGTCTGGATGCCAAGCCAAGGAAGCTCTAGTTGTTGATACTGTGCAAACTACTAATAAATACTGTGAGCTCTAGAAATGCTGGAACCACTGGGGGCTATCTTTCTTACATCTAGAGAAATCCTGTCTAAAAAGGGAGCCATCCCAGAGGAGAGAATTGAGAGAGTGAGAGAGAGAGAGATCAGAGGATAGCATCTGAACATTTATTCCAGCCTGCCTAAAGCCAGACAAGTTCTAGACTCTTCAATTGCACAAGCCAATAAATTCTTTTTTTTTTTTTCTGAGATGGAGTCTCGCTCTGTTGCCCGGGCTGAAGTGCAAGGGCGCGATCTCAGCTCACTGCAAGCTCTGCCTCCAGGGTTCATGCCATTCTCCTGCCTTAGCCTCCCAAGTAGCTGGGACTACAGGCGCCCCCCCACAAGCATTAGCCAATAAATTCTTTTTCTTCCTTTGCTTGAACTAATTTGATTCATGTTTCTGTTACTTAAAATAAAGAGTCTTCACTAATAAAATATTATTCCATAATATGGATGCATTAAAATAAAATTAACCACATTCCCTAATGTTGAGTCTTTGGACTGTTTACAACTTGTACTATTTTAATAATACCATAGTAAACATCCTTGTACATATATCCCTATGCATATTACTGATAATTTAAAACACATTCAAAGAAATATATTTAGAATACATTCTAATGTATTATTTAGAATACATCCAAAGAAACTCATCAATTCAGCCTACTGCAATCTGGCTGCAGCCCCACAACTGTGCTTAAACTGCCCTCTGCTAGGGCACCAAACGTTTCCTCATTGCCTATTCCAGCAATTATTTTATCATCCTCATTCTGTTCAACCTATTCACATTCCTTCTATCTATAAAATCCTCTTGGGCTTCAATAAGTCTTTCTCCCAGCTCCTATTCCTACTTCCAGGGTTGAATTTGGGCACCAATTCTGAAGAACTGGTAGGACTACTGGGAGGAGTCCCAGTAGTTGTGAACAGTTTTTTAAATAGCAACAAAGCTTGGCAGGAGAATGTGTGATCAATAATTAACAATGTTTCCCAATGTACTGACACATGGTGGGTGGGGAAGGAAAATGCTAAAAATCGTAGCAAGAGAGCCAAACATTTGCCATTGCTATAACCAGAGTTTCTTAATCTGGAGGATATAGGTTAGGAGATGCCCTGAGGGTTTCAAAGTGACCCCAGGGCTTCATGAATCCCCTGGAGTTATGTGCAAATATTGTGTGATCACATCTAGGTATCTAGGATCTCCAGGAAGATTAAGAGCCATTTCTATCGGACAGTCTCCTGACCTGTGTTTTCCTCAAGTGGCCTTGCGGAACTTATGGTTTGGAGGAGAAAGTCAAATGACCCAGTAATTACCCACCAAACTGATTCATGAAATGACATCAGGAAAATGTAGGTGGTCCCTGCAAGATTCTTTAGGGAGAAACACAAGGTCCTCTTACACTGCCCTGCGGACTGGCCCAGCATGACTTAACTGAGTAGGGAGGGAGGGCAGGCAAGTTGAGAGAAGGTACAGCTGCTCTCCTTGATGTGCATTTCATTCTTTAACCCTGTTCTCCTAACCCAGTCCTGGGCAGCTCTACCTCAGCTTCTCCCAAAACTATTCCTAGCTCTCCAGTGCCCGAGAAGCCTGCACAGCGCAGAGGCCTCCCTCCAGCTGTGCCCCAAAGTGCAGAAGTTTGTGACATCTGGAAATTTGCACATTTGGGAAACAGTGCTCAGGCCAGCTACATTTGGCTTTGAGTATGATTTGCTCCTGCCCTTTCTGTCTCTTGTAGGGCTCTTTAATTATGGTGGCTCCGTTTAGATCTCCTTATCTTGGTGACTATCAATGTTTTGAATTCCTTGCTTTTTTTCCCCCAAGTTTAATGAGAAATATTTCCTGTCAACATTTCTTCTGTCTTCTCTGGTGACTGTAACTTCAGCTGTTATGTTATCTTCAGTGAAATTCATTAAAAAGGATGAATATTTCAAGTTCCAAGATCACTAGCAGAGACGTTAAATGGAATAAGATTGAACCACAGGCTTCTTCATATCCTCTTGAGACCCTCCTAGAATCCAGCCTGGAAACTGTATTTCTAGGTATTCTGTGGTCATAGTTTCACACTGCACCTTGACAGACCTCTCTGGATCCCTTCCAAGAATATAATTTCTTGAGACCAATTCAATGTCTTATTAATATTTTAATCTGCCTCCTGTGACCCATGAAAATCTCTAACCCGTGCTTTCCAAATACCATTCAATCTCCACAGAGTACCTATAGTTGAGATGTTTTTCTCTCCACATAATTACATGGAGCATTGCTTCACATAAAAATCTGGCATTCACACATCTCAATCTGGCATTCAGGGTCCTACAGTCTGACGTCCTTTCCTTCTAGAAGCTATGCGCATTTCATTCTTTAGCCCCTACAAGGACATGTGCTCTGGACTCAGATGACCTTAGTTCAGATTGTGATGGATATACTTCCTAACTATGTGACTTTGGAAAGGCCAATTAATATCTCAGAGTCTAAGTTTCTTCTGTCATGGAGTGACTGACAGAATTAAATTGCATAGCATCATTAAGAGATTTAAATGATATAATGCATGGAAAGCATTTAGCGAAGTGCCTGGACCATAATAATTGCTTTTGGAGAGCAGAATGGCCCCTCAAAGAGGTCCATGCCTTAATCCCTGGAACCTGAGAAAGAAAAAAAAATTCAGATGTAATTAAGTTTAAGAATCCTCAAACAGGGAGATTTTCCTGGATTATCTGATTGGGCCAAATCTAATCACATGAATCCTTAAAAGCAGAAAACGTTCTCTTATTAGAGGCAGAAGGATGCAGAAGGAGAAGTTAGAAAGATTCAAAATATGAGAGAAAGACTCAGTGTTGTGGTCTGAAGAATGGAGTGGGCCATGGATGTGGACTGCAGATAGACCTCTAAGAGGTAAGAGTGGTCCCCAGCTGACAGCCAGAATGGAAGCAGGGACCTTAGTCCTATAACTCTAACGAACAGGTTCAGCCAACAAGCTTGGAAGTAGGTTCTTCCTCCGAGCCTCCAGTGAGAAATGCAGCCCTGCTAACACTTTAATTTTAGCTTGGAGAGACCCATGTTAGGCTTCTGTCCTACAGAAACTGAGGTAATTTATTTTAGCTGTTAATTTGTGATAATTTGTGATGGCAGCAATAGAAAATGAATCCATTGCTAAGCAATATTGACTATGATTTGCCCGCCACACTGGCCTAAGATTCCCCAGTTCATCTGCCTTCTTCTAGTTGTGGGAAAATTCTTTGACTCAAATAACTATCTTCGAAGCCTTGTTCAAATCCACCTCTTTTATGTTGTTTGTCATGACCCTTCTATGAGCATCAGTCAGCCTTGAACTTCCAGAGAACAAAATTATATGCTTTCCTCCTTCCAAATCTGTATTCTGCTCAAGCCACTTACTACCTGTTGTCTTCCCAACTCCACAGAAGGACACATCTATATTTTACAGACTGTGTATTTATAAGACTGTTTTCTCTGCTGGTTGGGAGGGGAAAGGACAATTAATACTCAGAGTTTCTCTGTTTCAGGCCCTGTGCACACAAATCATTTTATTTTACTCTTATTAAGAACCCTATGGGGTAGAGAGGCACTTTTTTATAGATATCTCAGAGGAGAAAAACTTATCCAATGTCCAAGAGCCTCTAAGAGGAAAATCTGTGATATGATTCCTGGTGGATTCAGGTCTGCTTGATTGTAAATTTGTTGTTATTTCCACTATATTTTGGTGTTTCTCGTAAATATCACCTTTGTCATCATTACAATGAACATTTTATAGCCCTTTAGAGAGTAGCTCACACTCATGGCAACCTTTTAAGGAAGGTTTTATTATCCTAATTTTAAAGTTCACACAGTCCCAGAGAGACACCATTAGGATTTCAGCTCAGGATTTCTTACTACATAAACAGTGTTTTTTCCACTATATCACAGCTAGTTCCAATCAATGTTGATGAATTAAATGTTACGCAGCTTCAGGCTTGTGTTCTCTCTCTTTCTCGTTTCTCTCTCTCGTTTCTCTGTCTTGATTATACGTGCCACACCTCCCAGTTCTGGGTCAATTGCAAATTGCTTTTGTGTCACGCTGACTTCTCCCAGATAACACGCCTAGATATAGGGAATGAAACAGGTTCCGACATCAGCTTCTAAAGCCTCTAGGCCCCTCCACCCACAGATAAACCAGATCAAATTCCCCTTTGTTTAGGAACTTTTGGTCAATTTTAAGTCAACATGACTTTTTAAAATGTTGTAAAATATCCTCAGTATTTACCATTTTAACCATTTACAAGTGTAGTTCAGTGGTATTAGGTACATTCACCTTGTTGCACAACCATCACCATTATACTTCTCTGGAACTTTTTCATCTTTCCCAGTTGGAAACCCCACACTCCACACTCCTTCATCTTACCCAGATGGAAACTCCCCATTTCCCCTCCTTCCAGCCTCTGGCAACCACCATTCTACTGTCTTTCTCTATGAATTTGACTACTTTCAGGTATCTCATGTAAGTGGAATCATACAATATTTGTCCTTTTGTGACTGGCTTATTTCACTTGGCATAATGTCTTCAAGATTCATCCATGCTGTGTCAGAATTTCATTCCTTTTTAAGGCTGAATAATATTTAATTGTATATATAGCACATACTGATTATTCATCAATCAATGGACATGAGGTGCTTTCACATTTTGGCTATTGGGAACAATGCTACCATAAACACTGGTGTATACTTATCAAGTTCCTACTTTCAATTCTTTGGGATATACCTTCTCAGAAGTAGAATTGCTGGATCACATGGTAAGTCTATGTTTAATTTTTTTTTTTTTTTTTTTTTTTTTCTGAGACAGCATCTTGCTCTGTTGCCTTGGGTGGAGTGCAGTGGCACCATCTCGGCTCACCGCATCTATATTTAATTATTAAAGGAACTGCCATTCTGTTTTCCACAGTGGCTGCAACATTTTGATTCCCATCAGCAGTACACAGGGCACAGGGTTCTAATTTCTCCTCATCCTTGCCAACACATTATGTTCTATCTTTCTGATGATAGCTCTCCTAGTGAGTGTGAAGCAGTATCTCATTGCGGTTTTGATTTACAGCTCTACTGATTATTAACCATTTGTATAACTTCCTTGGAGAAATGTCTATGCCTGTCCTTTGCCCATTTTTCAATCAGTTTTTTTTTATTGTCAGTGTGACTTTTCATAAGTAAACTTTTTTATTTCAAAAATAATACATCAAGTGTTAAAAAATACATTTAAAATCACATTTAATTTCATCACCCAGAAAACCAGAGAAAGTTACTCTGAAATTAAAATGTTCCTAGAAATAGCTTAAAGATTTTATATCTAATATTACAAAATGAGTATATTAAATGCATTAGGGACCTACTAATTTATAAGCATTTTCTCTGGTTCGATACATTTTCTTTGGGGAAAAAAAAAAAAAAACCTTATTGCATTTTGCTTATTATGTTGTTTAAGTCTCTAGGGTTACTTGTTACCTTCATACTCGTTTCATTAAGTTTATTACCAGATAAGACAGGGTCTACATTCCTCCTTGAATATAAATCAGTTTCCTAATTCTGTCCTCTAGAATTGTCTTCATTTTTCTTTACTTTACACAAGTTAATGCAAACACCCACTTCCAACACCCCTGAGAACTTAGATCTAGCTCTGCTGATTCTGCAAAGTTCTCATTTGCGAAGTGCTCCCCAGCCTGCTTTCCATCAAAAGTTACAACAGTGTTTTCACTACTTCTTCATTATCCATACTACTGGGCTCTGGGATCCTTGTGAGAAAAAGCAAATAATAATTGGGGCAATTGCATTTTTCTTTGTTTAGATTACTATTCTTTTCTCTACAGAGTTTGACTTAATGCAGCATTTTCTGTTTTTGTAATTACATTTTTCCCTAAACTCTAAACCTCATACTGTTGACTCCTTCATTTCTCAGTAATCCCTGACCCTTTTTCTGGGTGCCTCAGTATAGGTTACTAGATTTTCTCATGCTTCTCCTTTTTATGAAGTGAGGGCATTGCTTTTTTATGCTAAGTTCCCAGATATGATCCTGCTTTAATTACCAAAAAAAATGAACCATTTAATCAAATTTTATTTGTAGAGGTTGTGCCTCACTGTTTAGTCACAGTAGAGTCTATTGAATAGACCAATTGATACTTATAATCCTTGGTTAATTATTATTACTTATTACAGTATTAAAGTATTCCATGAATCTATACTATATGTCTAATAACAAAAGTCACTTTTTTGGAGTGTTTATGTGCTAGGCATTTTTCTAAGCACTTGACATAATTTATCACAACAAATCTGTGATAACTTAATTATTATTTTATGATGATACTCACATATAGAAATACTAAGTATATTGCCCAAGTTCACATAGCTAGTAAAAGATATGGCCACAGTTTGTACCTAGGCAGGCTGAGTGTTGTGTTAGTGTTCGTTCATAGGACATGTCAGTGACTCTCTAGATATATACATGAACTTTCAAATAAGTATGTATTCTCTGAGGAGTTACCGAATGTGTTCATTTATTCAAAGTGCACTTATTAAGCATTGAATCAATGCCTCTATTATGATACACTCCATGGAAAGAGATTCAGCAAACCAATATCTATGCTTCAGGGAATTAAATCTAGCTGAGAAGATCTACACGTATAGATATGACACAATCTAGCTAAGGAGATTTAAGATACAGACACGACACCATCAAATAACAATAGAATCAACATTTGAGTACAAGATCGCATAGAACAGCTTATCTCTGATACCAGAAATCACAAAATGGGAAAATAATTGTAGTATCCATTTTGTCAAGCCATACAATGGACTTGCGTTAGAACATGAGTACACTCAAAAAGATTAAAAGGAAATCTTGATACTATGAATTTATTTGATCAAAAAAATACTTATTGAGCACCTACTGTGTGTCAGGCACTGTTCTTGGTACTAATTGTTAAATGAGGGAATGGATGCATTATTGAGAGAAATTACAAAATTTCTTTCTCTTCAGTAACTTTAAAAATAGAACAATATTTAGTTATGCACAGAGGCATGGAGATGAGCTATGTGATGAAAATTGTACTTAATGATAACAGGATGACCTCGAAGGGGGACATGGCATAGCCCTCTCTGGGCTGTCCCATTAAGCTACCGAGGGAGAAGTCATTAAGTCATCTCAGGAGCTCACAGAAGTTCAAGGCTGGTGCTGTGTACATCATTCAATCCAGTCCTTTATGCCTCCCTTTCCTCCCAAACTTTTCTAGAACCCTCTGGAGCTAGATCTGTGATCAACAAACTCCAGTACATCCTCATTGCTCTGACCACTCCCTCTCCTGGCCTTGTTGAAACTTGGTTATCCCCCAAGGCCACTACTTCACCTAAAATTTCTAAAGGCTATGGTCTCTCTTATTCTAAGTGTCTCTAAGGGCTAGGATGTGGAGTAAGTATCCTTTTTGCTCTAATTGCTGTTTTAAACCATTTGTCCCCCATCCTCTCTCAAAAACTGAAGCTCCTCCCTTGAGATTACAAGAATACCTTGTAGTTGTCAAATATCTACCTCCCTAGATGGCAGTAGCTCATCCCCCTCTTTCACTGAAGGCTTTGGTTATGAGTGCTAGGTCTCCCAACTAGACTGTGAGCTTCTTGAGAACAGAGACTTTCTTTCCTTTGGTCATTCCTGGATCTCCAGCATCCAGAACAATGCTTGGAAGAAAACAGGTACTCAGTCAACATCTGTTAAATAAATAAATGAGTTTTAAGATATATGTTATATGCTATCTTCTTCAAATGTCTTGTTTCATTTAATCCCTGTAACCATCTTACCAGGTATTATAACTATCATATTCTTTTGACAGATGAGGAAACAGAGGTTCAGAAGAGCTATTTGCTCAGAGTCACATAAATAATGCAAATTGTATTAGTCAGCATGGGTTGCTATAACAAAATACCATAGACTAAGTGGAGAAATTTATTTTTTCCACAATTCTGGGGGTTGAAAGTTCAAGATCAGTGTGCACAGGCAGAGAGAAAGAGTTTAACCCTAATTACTTTCTCAAAAACACCGTCTCCAAATACAGCCACACTGGGGTTTTTGGATTCAATATACATTCAGGGAGTAGGAGGAACACAAATATTCAATCCATAACACTGACAGAGCCAGGATCCAAACCCAGACTTGTCCAGCTCCAAAGCCTATATCCTAACTGCTGAATCAGGATGTCATATTGCCTCTGGGTCCCTCGCTCTGCCCTGTCCTGAACCACTACAGGCCAGGGTTCATGCATTGCCGGGGTCACCTGTCTGGTTCTCTCACGGCACACATTCTCCTTGGAGTTGGAAGCTAATTGTGCAAGGCCTGGCTTTGCGCTTCAGTACCTTTGTGACCTGGAGCCAATAACTTAACAGCTCTGGATGTGCCTCCATTTCCACCTCAGTAATAGAAGATGATTCTAGGAACTTCTTTCAGGTGTTGAGGGAAAAAAGAAAATAGTCTTCTGACAAGTCCACTAAATGCTTTATGGTCAAAGCACCACATGATTCCAATGTCTTGTTGCTATGAGTATTTCCCTGAATAACATTAACAGCTGTGTGGCTAAGCACGCGAGAAAGCTGCCTCCATCCCAGCAGGGTGATGCAGCCTATGGGAAAGGCCCTTAGAGGCTGTGACCAGTATATTCTGCTGCTTTCTCATTTGAATCATTGTGCTTTTGCTCTGTTTGAATGAAGTTTTTGTTCGTTTTGTTTTGTTTTTTGCTCCTTTGCTCTACTTACAGACTGGGAATGATTATCTCAAGGGGATTGTTCTAGTAGGTGGCCTCAGGATCCCACTGAGATGGATGTCACCCTGTCTGGAAGTTCTCAGGAATGTTATTTATCCACTTGAGATCAATGGACATCTGAAGGTAGCCTAAATTATAATAACAGCTGACACTTATACAGCACTATGTAACAGGCATTGTTCTAAGCACTACCGAGATATTAATTCCTTTATTTCCATGATAACCACACTCTGAAGTAGATGATCCTCCTAGGCAGGTACTATAATAATCATTCCCATAGCTACTAAGCAGCTGAGCTGGGATTGGAACCAAAGGACTTTGGCTCTAGAACCTGTGCTCTGAAGGATGACAACACATGGCTTCTCCTGACATCTGTTATTCCTCTCTGCCTGTCCCGTAGTCACGAGTGTTGAGAGATGGGGCCATCTTAGAGGACAGGGAAAGGAAGCATGGGGCCTTATGGGTAGAGGTGAGTCCAGGAGTGCCATTGTAGGAACAGAGGCAGAAGCCGGAAGTCCGTGGTACCTGTAGTCACCACCTAAGAGGGTTGGGGCTAGTCCCTCTCCAGGGCTCCCAGATCACCCCTGTGGGTTCCCAGATCACTAACCAGCCTGCATTGACACTATTAGCTCAGTTATGTCCTCCAGGGGGCAGTGGATTCCTCCAGGGCAGGGCTGGTGTCTAGGTCAGCTCAGGGGTCCCTCTGCAGACAGTGGCCAATGGTAGTAGGGCAGGAACCTGGGCCATCACCTGGACTATAGTGATCCTCGGCTCTAAAACAATGCACTCACAGCATAAGTGCTCATGAATGGGTAGATGAAATAGGCCAGGAAACACCACAATAAGCATTTGCATAATGTTTCTTTAGTATTTCTAATTTCTTTACCTTTTATATGTTTCCGCTCCGCACAAAGGCCTTTAAACTTGAATCACCTGAGGAGTTTGGTAAGAGGGCCCAAAACCACTGAGATTCTGAATCAGTAGCTGGTTCATGGTTTTTTGTTTGTTTGTTTTGTTGTTGTATTTTTGTTTTTTGTTTTTTTTCCGAGAAAGAGTTTAACTCTTGTTGCCCAGGCTGGAGTACAATGGCACGATCTCAGCTCACTGCAACCTCCGGCTCCCGGGTTCAAGCAATTCTCCTACCTTGACCTCCCAAGTAGCTGGGATTACAGGCATGTGTCATCATGCCCGGCTAATTTTGTATTTTTAGTAGAGACGGGGTTTTTCCATGTTGATCAGGCTGGTCTCGAACTCCGACCTCAGGTGATCCGCCCACCTCTGCCTTCCAAAGTGCTGGGATTACAGGCGTGAGCCACCACCCCGGCCAGTTCATGTGGTTTTTAAGAAACATTTTACTAGGGGCCCCACACAATGGCTCATGCCTGTAATTCCAGCACTTTGGGAGGCCAAGGCAGGTGGATCACTTGAGGTCAGGAGCGCAAGACCAGCCTGGACAACATGGCGAAACCCCATCTCTCCTTCAAAAAAAAAAAAAAATTTATAGAATATAATATACAACCGGAAGTACTCATAAGTGTATACCTTACTGAACCTTTGCAAACTGAATATACCTATGTACCTAGCACCTAGATCAAGAAACAGAATATTATCAGAACAGTTTTTGGACCTTTAAACAAACGTCATAAGATAAACAATACCCCAATAATTCTCATGCAGGTTCCCTGAAGGCTGAGAAACACTACAGGAGTAATAAGCAGTAAAGCTCAAAGTGGAAACCACTCATGTGTGCATCTTTGAGGGCAACAAGGACAAGATAACTAGAGAGATTAGTTCCTTGGACACTGGGACTCCCCAGGGACAGAGTAAGTGGCACTGGTCTTGGGGTGGGGAATGGAGAAGGCCATTCTCCACTGAGCTGCCAAGTGACTTTCTGGATACACAAGGAGCAGAACTCACAAACTTCCAACGCCTGAAGAGAGACCCTGAGGATTCAATAAGAGAAAAGTTCATGAATGCCAGTGCAGGCCTCAGGTTATTAAACAGCTAAAGCAAACAAACTTTCAGAGCAAAGGCAGAGGGGCCTCATGGGCCTTAGTCATTGAGTCACCTGCTTAAAATGGATGTGTGTCCCTCCTTACAGGTTCCATCTGAACCAGAATGGATCAAGGCCTTCAGAGATTCATTTGTTCTCTTTCTCTCTCTCTCTCTCTGTCTCTCACTCACACACATATACCCCAAGACTTGCTTGTGAATATTCTTTCCCACGTTCCATTTAGGGTCTTTCACTATGAATCAGACTCACTTTGATTCTTGAATTTACTTCTGCCTTTTTCCTCCTAACTTGTCCTTTCTTCAGAATTTTTTGATTCCTGATGTTCAGACTTAATGACAAAACTAAAAGTTGAAACCTGACCCTCTACAAAAATTAAAATTTTGAGTGATGAGAAAAGAAGAGATGATGTTATCCTGATGATCACTTAATCACTCATCAGATTCTCAGAACACTGAAATCAGCCTGGCTGTTCCAAGCTGCATCTGTATTTTCCCTCCTGTATTAAAAGTCCTCCAGAGCCTAGCTGTTTATCAAGTATAGATACAGAATCAGGGATAACAGGGAGTCATTTGGGCACTGGACTTTGAATAGTTTCTCTAGTTCTCTAATGTTAAATCACTAACAGTCCATCCAACGTATACAACTATTTGTTTTTAGTGTTGTATATTCAACAGAGGGATAGAATGTTGTTGTTGTTGTTGTTTTTTGGGTTTGGCTCCTGAATTCTTTCCCTAGAATTTATTTATTGTGGGAAAAGGGTTGAAAACATTTCAAAATAACTTTGGAAAGGAGTTGTTTGAATCCTGTACAGATTTAAGATGAATAAAATGAGTAAATTTTTTGCATAACTTTTTGTCTCCCAGCCAATCAGTAATAAGTCTCCATCTGGTGGTCCTGTGGAGAGCTCAAGTATAGTTCATGCCCAGAAACATAACATGGGGGACTTTTCACATTACACTATTGATTTATTCAATCATTCATTTATTCAACAAATTGTTATTGAGCGTGAACTATGTGTCAGGCACTATGGTAGGTGCAGATCACCAAATGCAAACACTCTTCCCTGGCCTCTCCTTTTTATATCTTGGTCGGGGCACTCACATAAATGAAGGAAACACAGCTCTCTAAAATCATCATCCTTCCTGTCCACCTGTCCCTTGCCTTCCCAGTGCCCAGTTAGGAAGTTGCATAATTAAGAAAAAAGTGATTCCCTCCAAACCTGGGCCTTCTATCAGTGTTGTTGTTAACATCTGTGTCTCTTCAGGATGACTTTTATGAGTCTAATGAGGGCCAAGAGGTTTCCTGGGCTTCACAAATCCAGCTGACATATTGCAGCAAGCCTGCAGCCTCCCGGGAACTGCTGATTACAAGACCTGTTGATTGTATTGTATTGGGACAACCAGCTCTGGCTAAACCAGTACACTCGTCTGCTTTGCAGGATCAAAAATCAAGTGTTCCACCCAGATTCTTTTCTAATTTTCAAACTTCTGATCTCATTCCAAATTACACGTTACAGCAGTTTGCACCAGCAGGATGATAGTCACTTTGGAAAACTGAAGGAGTGGCTCTGCCATATGTTTAAAAATATGCACACAGCAGTGTGGATTTTGGTAACAACTTGATTCAAGCTGCATTTGTGCCTTTAACACTTTTTAAAAAAATTTTTTTTTTTTTTTTTTGAGATGGAGTCCCTTTCGACCAGGCTGGAGTACAGTGGCACAATCTTGGCTCACTGCAACCTCTGCCTCCCAGGTTCAAGTGATTCTCCTGTCTCAGCCTCCCAAGTAGCTGGGATTACAGATGGGCACAACCACATCCAGCTAATTTTTGTACTTTTAGTAGAGATGGGGCTTCACCATGTTGGCCAGGCTTGTCTCGAACTCCTGACCTCAGGTGATATGCCTGCCTCAGGCTCCCAAAGTGCTGGGATTACAGGCATAAGCTAAACACTTTTCAAGTAGACATTTTCTTTTTAATAAAACAGAGCTCAAATTTAACAGTCTTATAATGGGATTCAACATTTTTCCTTCACACAGCTCAGATGTGAGTACCTGGCTTTAAAGCAAATCCAGTACATGGAAATGGGGATGTGTACCCATCAGATCTGAGGCAAGGGTCACTTCACAGAATGAATGCTTCTTTTCTTTACCAGAGGAATTTTCATAGTATTCTCTGGAAGGGATAAGCTTTCTTCATACACATAAACACTTAGTAAACTTTTAATTTAAGTATACTCTTTAGTCAAGTGCTGTATAAAGAGAAGACTCAGATCAGGCAGATGGTGCATGTTATTTTTCAAGCAATTACCTTATTTCAAATGAAATTCAAATGATTTGTCAACATCTGGTTGGCATTCAGTGCCTTGCCTAGATTGTTCTTTTTAAAACGTAATGGGGTCTCACTATGCTACACAGGCTGTGAACTCCTGGGCTCAAATAATTCTCCCAACTTGGCCTCCTGAGTAGCTGGGACTACAGGTGTGCATCACCATGCCCTACCTAGATTGTTCTGATGTAAAGCTGCTTCAAGGCTTAGGTTAATAGTTACTCCTTTGTCACCTCTCAGATAATCTGTACCCTTTTCCCAGACTTGAAATCTTTTTAGCGTTTATGTAGGTTTGTACTCTCCAATTTGAATACTGTTTGGTTTTATTCATTTTATGAGGTTAGCCATGTGCCAGGCCCTTAAGAAATGCCTTAAAAAATATTGCAGTTGATGAAATGGAATGAAAAGCTGTCACTGTTCTGAATCGTGTCTTTTGGTTAGGAAGAATTCATCAGAATGAGATCTGATCTTGGTCACAGGGCAGCATTTTATAGTGGCCTACACTTAGGCTGTCTTCATGGGCAAATTATTTAAAACAAGAATAAGAAATTAAAGACCAGACATGAGTCCAAGCCAATCAGCAATGATATCTCAGAGCCAGAGGGATTACTTCAGGAATGTGCAGGTGACCCTGCCTGGCCAGTGGGAATCAGGGTCCAGGATAGTTGTTGGAACTGATGGGGAAGACAAACTCTCTTTTCTGCTGGTTTTAATTCTCAGAAAATAAAAGTTAATAGCATCTGCGGATTACCTTAAAGTGAAACCAGCACAGAAGAAAAACTGAGCAGTAGAGAAACCCAAATCCTGATGATGTTTCTTGAGCCCTGTAGTTCAACAGTTCCAAGGCTGATCCTATTCTGGGGACTTTTCAGTTAAGTTAATAGGTAAATTTACTTTTTTTTTTTTTTTTTTTTTTTGAGATGGAGTCTCCCTCTGTCGCCCAGGCTGGATTGCAATGGTGCAATCTCAGCTCACTGCAATCTCCGCCTCCTGGGTTCAAGCAATTCTCCTGCCTCAGCCTCCCCAAGTAGTTGGGATTACAGATGTGCACCACCATGCCTGGCTAATTTTTGTATTTTTAGTAGAGATGGGGTTTCAACATGTTGGCTAGGCTTGTCTCAAACTCCTGACCTCAAAAGATCTTCCTGCCTTGGCCTCCCAAACTGTTGGGATTACAGGCGTGAGCCATCACACCCAGCCAAATTTACTTCTCTGTTTAGGCAAGTCAAGTTTGGGTGACTTTTTTAATTACTTCCTAATGAAAAGTCCCTGACTCCCCCATTTCCCCAACTCTTTTTTATATAAATTACCAAGACCTAAGGTTTCTCCCTCCAGAATATCACATATCCATATGTCATCTCCATCTCAATGTCCATAATCTACTTCGGGTTCTCATGAACTCTTGCTTGAATGTGCAAACTCTTAGTTTGTCTCTCAACCTTCACTTTCTCCCCTTGCATCTATCTTTCCAGAAGCTGCCCGATTAATCCTCATAAAGCACAGATATAATGAAGGCACACTGCCCAAAAGCTTTCACTGACTTCCATTGCCTACCGAATAAAGTTCAAATTCCCTGGTCCAATATTTCAGCCCCTCTGTATTCTACCCGCAATCTTTACCTTTCCAACTTTTATTTTTTGCTGCATCTCTTATGTAATTTATACTAAAGGATTTTGCTTTCCAGTTGGGTATTCAAATTTTTGAAGCAAGTTTGATATACGTGAACAGGTGAACTTGCTATTTCCATATCCAAATCTACCAGCTTCTAATTCAAGTGACACCTTGTCCATGAAGCCTTCCCTAACACCATAGCTGAAAATTGTTTCCACCCTCTGAGTGGTTACAGCCCTTTATTCCTTCATTACTGAGCTATTACTTCCTCTTATCTTCCTATATTTTATTATAGCTGCTTTATCTAGTCTGCTCTCTAGAATTTTTAACTACTAGATAGCCACTGTCCTTTCAGCAGTAAATCTGTTTCAGATTTACTTTTTTGTGTACTCCATCCCCTCCTCCCATGATAATATTCCATACATGTTTATTGAGTTGGTATAAATGAAGGGATGAGAAAAGTGTATAATAGCTTCTTAGAAAACTTACTTTTTTGATGACTACTTTAAAATAACTTATAAATAACCAATCTTATTCACCTATCCTAATTTATATATAGACTTCCTGTTGAAGTTCATCTGGATGCTTGAAAATTGGCTTTTTAAGTACTAAATTTCACACTTTCCCCCTATTTTACACCATAAATCTGCCAGCATAAAAGCAAAATTTAGGTAAATCTTTGGCAAAACTCACAAATTCTAAACTATCATCTTGATGAGATCAAGTACCACAGATGAGTTTAATTGAAAAAGTGTCTCATGATCAACAGCTCTCTTTGAATCATGTTAATAGAAGCCATAACATGCATTTAAGTAGTGTGTTACACTTTACAAAATGTTTCTACAGACATGACTTCATTCCTGTTTCACAACAACCTGGTGAGATCAGTAGGGTGGGAATTGTTGGCCCTGTTTTACCAATAAGGAAAAGGTAAGGTCTAAGAGAGGCTACCCAGTTAGCGAGTTTCCATAACTAAGTAGATGACAGAACTAGGACTAAAACCCAAGATCTCTGAACCCTAGTCCAGAGCTCTTTTAATTATTCCATACCACCTACCTTAGACTAACTAAAGTAACTTCATTCCCTTTCCAATAACAGGTTTAGCAAAGGATGTATTATGACCATTGAATTCCAGCCATTGCAATATGAGGACAGCTGTGGGGAGTGGTATAAATTTGTTGCTCCTAAGAGATACAAGAAAAGCCCCCTTTTGATTGTCTCCTGGATATAATTATACACGATGTTTGCTTGTTTCTCCCTTCATCTTGTCACAAGCCTGAGGGCTGAGCCAACACAGAAGAGGGGACCCCAAGAGAAGCAGAGAGGGTGCCTTGAGTGCCCCTCACCTGCAGCCACCCTGACCTTGAACTTCTTGGTTTGATTTTTCATTTCATTATTTTTTAAGCTAGAATGAATTGGGGTTTTCCATTACTTGCATGTAAAAGCATCTTAACAGAAACAACATAGGGAACTTTATATGAGAATCTGGGATAGAGTGTTCTGGGTTTTCATCCTCTCTCCCAACACTCTGAACAGAGAATGTTACTTAACTGTTTGGAGCCTCAGGTTCTTGCCAGTAAAAAGATGGATTTGAGTTACTACTGCTCAGGGTTATCCAGTCAAACGCAATAAGGAGTGGGAAGTATCTAGCACGTGGTAAATTATAAGTGATTATTATTAAGATGGACTCCAACTATATCAATGCCATAAGGACTTTTTTAAAAGTGCAAAAGTAAATTTGGTGCAAAAGTATTTGCGGTTTTGGACCGTGAATTCTAAGTTATTATTGTTAAGCTCAAACATATCTTTATTAAACAAAATAGGAACCATTACAATCAACGCATTTTTGCCAACAAGTAATAAGTTTGTTTATTCCTGTAGTGTAAAAATCCGTGCTTCAGGATTCAGTGAACTCTTGGAGAGCATTTTCTGCATCCTGCTGGCCGAGGAAGCATTTTCCTGCAAAAGGCTGTCGAGATCCTTGAAGAAGTGGTAGTTGGCTGGTGAGAGGTCAGGGGAATATGGCAAATGAGGCAGAATTTTGTAACCCAGTTTGCTCAACGTTTGGAAGCATTTGTTGTGCAATGTGTATTCGGGCGACATCGTGGAGAAGAATTGGGCCCCTTTCTGTTGACCTTTCTGCAGGCCTTTCAGTTTTTGATGCATCTCATCAATTTGCTGAGCATACTTCTCAGATGTAACGGTTTCACTGGGATTCAGAAAGCTGTAGTGGATCAGACTGGCAGCAGACCACCAAACAGTGACCATGACTTTTTGGTGCAAGTTTGGTTTTGGGAAGTGCTTTGGAGCTAGAAGAATCTAGTTCCAACCACTGAGCTGGTCGTCATCGGTTGTCATATGAAATCCATTTTTGTTGCACATCACAATCTGATCAAGAAGTGGTTCATTGTTGTTGTGTAGAATAAGAGAAACGACAAAATGACATTTTTTTTTCTCAGCTTATGAGGCACCTATGAATGGGTACTTATTGAGCTTCTTCACCTCTCCAATTTGCTTCAAATGTCAAACAACCATAGAAAGGTAGATGTTGAGTTTTTCAGCAACTTCTCGTGTCATTGTAAGAGGCTCAGCTTCAATGACTGCTCTCAGTTGGTTGTTGTCAACTTCCGATGGCCAGCCACTATGCTCCTCATCTTCAAGGCTCTCTTCTCCTTTGCAAAACTTCTTGAACCACCACTGCACTGTACCTTCGTTAGCAGTTCCTGAGCCAAATGTGTTGTTGATGTTGCAAATTGTCTCTGCTGTTTTATAACCCATTTTGAACTCAAATAAGAAAATTGCTTAAATTTGCTTTTTGTCTGGCATCATTTTTATAGTCTAAAATAAATATAAAATAGCAAGTAAGTCATTAGCAAAAAACATTAAGGAATGTACATTAAAATGATATATAACATAACATTTAATAATGTATTCCAGTATCAAATGGCAAATTTCAACAATGAAAAACCGCAGTAACTTTTGCACCAACCTATACTATTTAAAACTATAACTTTACATGAAACCATTTTATTAGCTAACTCATTCTTCTCTTGTCAGATAGGGATCAGACTAAATGCAAAGGTTGATACCTATCATGCTTAGATCAAGAATACCCAATCTTTGAGTGAACTTCATTTCCCTGAAGCTTGGAGATCATTGGGCAGAGGATGAAAGAGTTGATAATAAAATCACAGATTGTAGCTGGGGTTGGGGGACTGCTACCAAGACTGGAATTTGCCTTGAAGTCCGCAATCAACCCTTCAAAGCTAGGTTAACAAATCAAAGGCTTGTCATTTATTTGTTTTTAATTTTCCTGCAGGAAGGTTTTTAAGGATTTAAGAGTTCAATTTTATTGCACTGAGAGAGGGAGAGAGAGATTGCTATCTCTTGTCCTGAAAGAGTAAATAGCTTGGATAACCTCATTTTCCAAAATGCTATTTATACAACTGTGAGGTCATGGTAGTTTAGGTACTTTAGACTTCCTGGGTCTTCCTGGATTGCAGCCAAGTGACTTTTTCATTTTCACATTACAAGGAAAATTGCCATGTCATCTTGGAGTGGTGTCACATTGCTGGGAAGAGCCCATTTTTATTGGCAGCATGATCCTCAAACCACTGTATTACCTATCACCCTGCTGTTTGATGGAGTGGACCCACTTCTCATCTGGAGACTCTGTGCTCACCCTGACTGCACACAATTCCCCAAACAGCACCCCTGCCAGCCTTGAGCAAAGAGACCAAATATCTGTGTGCTCCAGGAAGAGCCAGAAGACTCAAGATTGGCCCACTAAGAAAGTGTGAGGCTTGTGGGTGCAGTGACATCAGAGCCATTTATTAAGAGTTTGGGTTTATGTCTTGATTTCCCAGGGGCAGGGATGATAATGTGAGCAACTACTTACAGATCCCACAGGATCTAGGGGCTTTTTCCCAGTAATTTTTGTCTGCCAGAAACTGGGAGAAAAAAGTCACTCCTCCTTGAAGGAAGTCCCTACCTGCAGCTGCTGGTGTCAGTACTGGAATCTCGTCCCAGTGTGACCTTCATTGCCTCTGTTAGTGTGACAGGTTCCACAGAGCTGTCACTCTGCAAACTCACCCTTTCTCCAGGAGAACAGGCGCAGAGCTGCAGTGGAGGGTACCTGTGTGGCTTCCCTGTCTGACACAGATTTGCCTTCATGTGGTAAGTCCCACCTCACTCCCCCAGCTCCCAGGAAAGGGATTTCTTAAACCAGCACAGCCCTGGAAGGGCCTCTCTTGTGTCAGATGGGAGAACCAGCCCTTGTGGCATTCTGCAGGGCTTTGAAGTGAAAAGAACAAGGATGATTATTCTTGTGGTTTCCCTAATCTGTGTGCTGAGGGCTGAAGGAGCCAGGTGATCCTGTGTTTGAAATAAAACAGGTGACTCTTCTGAAAAAGGAGGAAGCAATTTGCTTCTATAGGTACAAATCCCCCTGCTGAACCCCTGGGCCAGCCCCCTCTTGCTGGCTTTCAAATGTGACAAATTGGTGCCATTTCCAGTGATGGCTGTGAGGCACTCTTCACAAGCTCACTTGTTTTTCAGCAGCTCCCACCTCCACAAAGAGACAAAGGAAAAC
Organism: Macaca mulatta; assembly: GCF_049350105.2. Lineage (NCBI taxonomy): Eukaryota > Metazoa > Chordata > Mammalia > Primates > Cercopithecidae > Macaca > Macaca mulatta. Next base: position 87,374,928 of record NC_133419.1, read on the forward strand.
CTAGAGGCCTGGACTGTGGGGAAGAAGTGCCAGAACAATCTGCTGAAAGTTAAAAATAAGTTTTAAAGTCAGCTCACTGCCGTCTGTTTTCAAGGTCAGACTGACTGATGATTCCAGTCAAAACAGCCAAACTAGTTTCCCTGTGAGTTCTGTTCAAAGTGACTACCCATGGCACACCTGATGGCATCCATTCATGGCCCTGCTGCTCAGAGGGCCTGTGCTGTATGTGTAAGAGCTGCAAAATAAGCAATGCATGACATCTTCCTCAATCAGCTATACCAGTAGCTATTCACAGAGTTGTTATCAATAGCTAAAATAATGTGAGAATCAGGCTCTGTGCAATATGCTAATATTTGGATGCATTTTCTAATGAAATCCCTATAATCTCCTTACAGCCCTGTGAGGAAAGTACTGGTCACTACCCCTATTTTGAAGCAGGCTTTCCAAGTGTGCTGATTATTTTCTGTCTGCCTCCCTCTCATGAGTTCTCCAACCTTCTCTACCCTGCACTGTGCCCAGAAGGCTGGTCCTTGTAGACAGCCAACCCGACTCCCTTGTGAGCTGACTTTGGTAGGCCTCGGGAGATCAGAGTAGGAAGAGAAGAGGTCAGGGTGCTTCTTTCCAACTCCCTCCATCCTTGGGGAGCCATTTTCTGCAGCAGCTGCAACTCTCTGGACTACCTGGCAATTGGAAGCAGGCTTCCCTCCAAGGTGCTCGTGCTCACTGGGCTCTGGGACAGCATTTCCTCCTTTTTGCCTCTTGCCCAGAGGAGTGATGGCTCCTCACTGTTGCTAGACCCTGGATGCCTCTCTGGCTTGTTTGTTCCCTCTACCCTGTCTTCACCTCCGTAAGTAGCCACTTCATTAAAGTATCTTCATTTGAACCAATCTAGGGTGAAATGTGCTATTGCCAAGACCCTGAATAATACACCCTACCAAAAAAGGTGTAGGCCAGAGATGCAAACTCATGGTATTCAACAATAGGGGAGAAGAAACATAAGCTGAAAATAAAACAAATAAAATTACAAGAGCCATGAGAAAGTTATAGAAAGTCTTATGGGAAAACAAAGGCCAACAAAAATACTTTGTAGAAGATGTAACATTGTGTTAGGCCTTTGAAAAACAGATAGAAGGTAGACAGATGGGTATGAAAGAAAGAGTTTCAAGTATGAACAAAGAAAGAAAGGCAAAAACACAGAAGTGGAGTAAACTTATGGATGATGTTTCTCAAACTCCATTCTCTTTTTGAGACAGGGTCTCACTTTGTCACCGAGGCTGAAGCACAGTGGTACAGTCACAGCTCACTGTAACCTTGACCCCCCAGGCTCAAGCCTCCCAAGTAGCTGGGACTACAAGCATGTGCCACTAGGCTCAGCTAATTTTTGTGTTTTTTATAGAGATGGGGTTTCATCATGTTGCCCAGGCTGGTCTTGAGCTCCTGAGCTCCAATTCTGTTCCTTAGAAGGCTAATATAGTATGAAATGTTACTTCTGTATTGAAAAAAGGATTCCTTGGTCAAATAAGAGTGGGCACCTTTGAGATAAACAAACTTAACTAGACTTCTTTATGCAAGACTTCTTAGAGTATTTGAAATGGTAATATCCATATTTAACTACCTTTTTTACAATTTGTTGAACTCTTCCAGAAGTGTGGGAGGGAATAGAGTTTGAGAAACAGATATTGTCCAACAGCATTCTATAATCCTGTGGGACTCCCTCATAGAGCAACTCCGAACACCCTGCAGGGGCCAAATTCAGAGCATACTGCAAAGAGTTCTGCAGAAAGCCAGTCAAATGCCATAAATCATGGACAAATGGCACCTAGAATGCCAACATGTAGCCATAGCATGAGTAGTGAAATGTAATTAGCAGACCAAGTGGAAACTGAATTTGTTGTCTGACATGACCTGTAAGGAAACAATGGGAAACAGATCTTAAACGGAAGTTCAGATTTACATTCTGGAGAGTGTGGGAGCCCCAGTGGTAAAATTTCATGTACACTCACTGTGTCCTGTTCCTAGTGGCTGGCAAGCTAAATTATTTCTGATCTAATATTTTTAACTAATTAGAATTTTATTCATTAATTTATTTAATCATTTATTAACATTAAATAAGCCTTTGCAAAGAGCCAGGTTCTCTGTTAGACTATAGCAGAAAACTAGAAAGACTATAAAGGAAAACAAGACAGATTTCCTACCCACAAGGAGCTCTGGACGGCTTGAGTTTCAACAGGTAAATACATATAATTACAACATAAGATATAATTTTAATACAACCCTCTAAAAAACATAAATTTACAAATCTCGTACCAAAGGGTTTGGAAGACTTCAGAGAACAGCTGATATTTGAGCTTGAAGGATGAATAGAATTTTCCAGAAAGAAAAGGAGAAACCTCATAAAAGACCCAATTTCAAATATCCAGACCCCACATTGAACCACATGAAAGCTTACTCCTTATAAAAGAGTAAAGAGAGAATCCAACATTTATGGATAAATATAAACATAAAACAAGAATTTTCCATAAAAGATTTTTAAAGTTATAAAGATTTTAGAAAAAAATTCCAATATAAAATCTTCATTTTCTCTATTGTTCTTGATCATAAGATCCAGTATGCAAGTTAGAGTAGATCAGAGAAACCCCACGCAGGTCACTGGAGACTCTTCATACTTGACCAGAGAAAATGAGAAACACATAGTTATTCCAAAATGTTCCTAATATTTCAGTTTACAATAGTGCCCAGAGTATACAGGAAATTGTGAGTACTCAAGTCTATTTTTCTTTCTGATAATTTTAGATTGACATATTCTAAGTAGGATTAAAGCTTTTCCTTGCTGTGCAGCTCTTTTTTTCCCACCATATGTACCAATATGACAATTTAACCCTACAACGATTTTACCTGTTAAGCGTTTATATATGACACCTTCATATATTTACATTCAGAGTGCCTGACTACCTATGTTTCCAAAGACTTAGAATGAGTAATAAGTATACTTAACAAAAATAGAAATTTTTAGAAAGTTTTGAATGTAATACAAATATATTTGTTTTCTGTATTAAGTGCTGTAGAGATTTGAGTGGTTTATCTTGTAAAATTTGTTTTTATTATGGAATTTTACTATGGGGGTTTTATTTTTTTTACCATAGAAACATTTAAAACCTGCATTATAAGAAAAATGTGGTTTTGCCCTAAAAAAAAAAAATACTGACAAGTATATAAACCTTGTAATATTCATGGTTCAATAGGTAATTGTTAAATGAATGAACTGATGGTACGACAGAGGACATTGGAGGAGGAGACAAAAAATACAACCATGGCTTTCATCTGAATCTATAATTCTTCCTAAATTCAGTATTAAAACTCTCTTGCCTATAGACCAGACCAAAGACAACAAGATTTGGGGGTGTCAACAGGAGTCCTGGGATAAATTTTTTCTTATAAAGTCTGGATTAAACTTTTTAGTATTGATGATATTCATTTATTTATTCAACAATTTGTGAAAACATTTATTGAGCACTCACAGTAGTAACAGCAGCAGCAGAGATAGTAACGATAATAATAATAATAATAGGTATTGTCAATTTAGAATTTACTTTGTGCTGAGCTCGATGCTATGGGTTTTGTACCGATTATCTCACTGAATCTTTACAACAGCCCAAAATCAGTCCCATCGTGCAGATGAGAAAAGTGAGGCTCGGAAGGTCACGTAACTTGCCCACATTCATCCAACAAATAAATGAATTCTAAGTTGAATCCAAGTCAGTCTGACCACAGAATTTCACATCCTTCACTACTCCAGGATCCCACGGTAGGCACCATGGGTGCCCCAAAATTTAAAAATGATGTAGATCATCTTCCCATAAGGATTACTATGTCATAAGCTCATAGACTGTAACAGCAGGTTATCTGGGCTCTCTATAGACAAGAAATTAAGGCCAATGAGTGTGGTGATTTACCCAAGGTCACACAGCACCTCTATGGCCAAGACACATTTAGAATGCCCCACCCTGTGTTGACTTTCATTCCAATTCTCTTTTCACTCACTACACAGAGCCGAAAACCCCCACTTACTGACTAAACTACAAAATCCACATAATACTTTGTTATTATCATCAAAGAAATATGAAACCATATGGAAATGATTTTGAAATATGCCCATTTATCTCCTTAGAAATAATCCTTTTTGATAACTTTCAAACTGACTTAAATTGTTGAGGCTACATATGGATCTTGGTCTTACGAAAAATAAGCACTAAAATTGAATTGAGGTTGAGTTTAGAGTTGGTGCTGGTCATGCCACCCTAAGTTTCCAAGTATCATTCAGTCCCATCGTGTTTCCTGCTTTGGGGTCATTTAACAGGTAATTATTGAGTTATTACATAATTGGAACAAAAGCAAGATAGAATCAAAAGGATACTTAGAGCTAGAGTGACATCAGAAACTGATGCAACCTCCTTATTGTCAGCACGGGAAAAGGCAAGTCTGGGAAGCAATATAACACAATGGAATCTGGCAAAAGAATGGGGCAGACTGGGCAGAGGTCACAGCTGTGATCCTTTGTACTGTAGTGTGGCACCCAGTATACTATTTTAAAACTTTGAACCTCAGAATCCTCATCTGCAGAATGAAGAAAATCATAGCTTCTCTATTTGTCTTAAAGATTACACATAATAAAATATACTCAACAGTACCTGGCATATAGTATGCATTTCCTAAGCATAGCTACAATTACAATTTAGTCCTAGTTCTGCTCCCTTAATTTATGCATTGATTTTCTCATCTATACAGTGTATATTTTTCTTCTTGTCTATGTTACAAAGTAGTTTCGTGAACACAGTGAGATAATGTCCAGATCTTTATGCTTTGAGCTTCAGCTAAAATTCTACCTCAGAGAAGCTTTCAGCACCTGCCAGAGTGGGAATTAATGATTCCCTCTTTCATGTTCTCTAGCTCACGTCTGTATCCTGATCCAGCCAATATCTTGCTTTCTCCTATATTTGATTTTGTTTATGTCTGTTGCATAAATTCCTCGAGCTGAGGGGTATTTGCTTTCTCTCCCCGACAGCCCAAATAACCTTATACAGAGTGGATGATCAGAAAATGTGTGGGCTTTGCCCTGAATGCATTTTCAACAACTCGATTGCTATGCATATAAAAAGTATTTGGGAATTACAATTATAGAGTTGAACTGAGTTCTTAAGAAGCAGTAAGGATTTCAGCTTTGGTTCCCCCTACCCCTTCCCCGCCAGGGAGGGAAATGGGACAAGTACAAAAAGAAAAGCAAACCTCTAGGCTTAGCCTGAAGACAACTGCTGTTTACACTGGTCATTTGTCTCAGAGGTCAAAATACAGTTCTATCCTCATCCTTATGGCAATCGTGGTGACAATCTAACAGCCAGGAAGTAGCCTCTCATTTTACTCTTGGCAGCTCTAAGGAAGAACAAAAGCCAGTGGTGAATGTTCAAACCCTGAGCCCCCGTGGAACATCTGTAGTTAGAGTCCCGCCTATTAGCTCTTTGGATAGTAGGCAGTAGTCCCTGAGACCAGCTGAGGGACTATTGTGCTCCTGGGCCCTTCTGTGCCTCAGTTTTTCTCTCTGAATGATGGGAATAATCATCTTGTTCTCCATGACTCTACCTTGAAACACTGCAACTACTAGGAAAAAAAAATGAGCAATGAATGTCAAAGCTGGTTGAGGTGGTACTGGAGGACTACACTCCAAGCAGAGCCAAGCGTGATAAATACAATAATTCCTAACATTAAGGGCTTGTTCCATGTAAGAAACTGTCAAAGCACACTATGTATATTCATTCAATTCTTAAAAGAACTCCATGAGAAAGTCCTGGTTTTACAGTGGACGAAACTGAGGTACAGAAAAGTTAAGCGAAAAGCCACACAACTAGTAAGCGTCAGACCCTGGATTGGTACCCCATAGTCAGATGCCACTGGCCACTCTTAATTATGTTGCTGTATGGTCCTCCTATTGCCATCTCTTTAATTTTGTGCCTAGCGCAATGTTTTCCATGTAATAGGTCTAGTTCAATATATATTTGTTGGATTGAAGTAACTCTAATACGACTTGAGCATGGTTGATAAATCTCTCCCTTCTTCTCCTCCTTCCAGCTATACCTCCAGTTCCTCTATTAAGATACTTATCTTTTAATGGTGTTTCTTCAATCGGGAGCTACAGACCCTTAGAGTGCCTCAATTTAATTTTTAAAATGTTTATAATAAAAGATAAATATAAACACATTCGGGATCATTGGGATGACTATCTCATACCAAGTACTGCCTCTTGATTGCAGCACCTGTGCGTACTAGTCTTTGGCAGCAAGAGTTACCACTTCACTTGCTATGTTAATAAGAAAGAAATAGCACGAATACCTAAATAATGTATTAGAGTCAAGAGAGACCATTGCAATGACATATGGTGTGGGCAAAGGAGATGTGGTAGATGGAACGAAGGAAAGAGGTGAGAGAATTGAGTCTGCATTGGGCACCTCACACACCATGAGAGTGGTAGAGCCACAGGGAACTCAAAGGTACCCACGCCTCAGCTGTCAGTACCATGCAATGCTGGTAGTTGTCCAGGAAACGTTACTAATTTCAATGTTATTATTCTGGAAGAAAATTTTTATCTGTTTTGGTTTTATTTGTAAGTTGCTCAAAAGCTGTAACATAAGCTTATATCTGGTTTTGTGTTTGTGTGTGTTTTGAGACAGGGTCTTGCTCTGTCACCCAGGTTGGAGTGCAGTGGTGATCATAGCTCACTGCAACCTCCACCTCCTGGGCTCAAGCCACCCTCCCACCTCAGCCTCCCAAATAGCTGAGACCACAGGCGTGTGCCACCACAACTGGCTAGGATTTTTGTATTTTTTATAGAGATGGGGTTTTGCCATGTTGCCCAGGCTGGTCTCAAACTCCTGAGTTCAAGCAATCTGCCCACCTTGGTCTTCAAAGTGCTATGATTACAGGTGTGAGCCACTGAGCCTGGCCTGTCTATATATGTTAAGGTGACATTTTAAAATAAAACAATTGAAGCCAAGCCTGGAAAGGTCTAAGAAAATTTTGCCCTTAAAATGGTGGAAAATACCAGTTTCCTTTCTATTTAGGAAACACCAGGTCGGGAGCAGTGGCTTGCGCCTGTAATCCTTGCTAAGAAGGGAGGATACTTGAGCCCAGGAGGTGTACGCTGCAGTGAGCTATGATCCCGCTACTGCACTCAAGAATGAGCTACAGAGGGAGACCTGTCTCAAAAAGAAAAGACCACAGAATAATGTGTTCAGGGCTTTCTTATTTAAAAGTAATTGTAAACGCCAATGTATTAGGCATATCAGTAACACCTTGCTGTGAAATAGTACTTTACATCTTCCCTTTCTGAGAGCAGGCTTTGATAGGAGAAAGGAAAGCTAAGTAGCTTGATAGAAAGCAAGGCTCGGTGCAAAATCTTGTCCTACCATTCAGTAGCTGTGTGACTTTGGGCAAGTCATTAAACCTCTCCAAACCTCCTGTTCCTTATAAAATCAGTGTAATCTCTGCACCTTCTTCACCACAATGGCCTATATGTAAAGCTAGTTGACAGAAAACGCACAATACACGGTAATCTATGTTAAATAGGAAGGCTCTAACACTAGGACCTTAAATGGCTAGGTCTCCAGCCTGGTTAGGAGAGAATTCCCCGCACACCCCCTACCCTGGCCCCCAACCACCACCACCACCAAGATACCGACCGCTTGGAGTGACTCAGGGAAGCAGGCCCACTGGACGAGGAGGTGGCTCCACCAGCTGGTGCCCCGATGAAGAACTGAGGCCAGTGGGCTCGCCCGCCAGCCCGCCGCCCAGAAGCTGCCAAGCACCCCCGGTGCTTTGGGCTCCACGCAGAACACTGGGTGCTGTAAGGAAATGCAAAGCATTGGTGGCCCTACCATGGGAATATAGGTTTCTGTTCTCCGGAGAAACTAGGAGTTCGGTCAACACCTTAAGGCGCTAAAAGTGTACGTAGGGGTGGGGTGCACACAGGTTCTGAACAAATTCTTCAAATTTGCCCAGGGCTCCCCATGCATCAGGTGTGGCCCCGTAGTTCTAGGCTGCTGCGGGAGGGGTCGCCTTTTGTAGGGGACCTGGTCTTTTTGCGAGCTGGCAGCGTGCTCCCAGCAGCGAAGGCCTTAGTCTTGCTCAGGAGGCCGCGCCCCAGACCCGGGGATGCGCAATGTTCAAAGGGTGACGGCGCGCGGGTCCCGGGCAGGAGAGACCGCCAGAGCCGGCGCTGCCTGGCGCCGAGAGGCCGGGACTGGCGAGTGTTGCCGCGCCACCGGGGCCCACCTGCGCGAGGCCGCGAGGCCTCGGGCCCTCTGGGCTGCGCGACCCTGCTCCGGCCGCAGGCGGGCGGCGAGGGGAGGTGGGGCACGGTCTGTGTGCGGTGGGGCGGGCGGCGGCCGCGCGGCTTCCCCGAGGCCGGAGGCGGGGCGGGCGGGCCTCGAATGGCGCGGGGGGCGGACCCGCCAGCTGCCTGCGCTGCTCGCCCGCTCGCTCGCACTCGGCTGTGCGGCGGGGCAGGCATGGGAGCCGCGCGCTCCCTCCCGGCGCCCACACCTGTCTGAGCGGCGCAGCGAGCCGCGGCCCGGGCGGGCTGCTCGGCGCGGGTGAGTGCGGGCACATACTAGGGCGTCCGCCCGGGAGCGGGAGAGGCGAGGCGCCGGGAGGAGCGGGACAAAGGGCCGGGTGTGCACGGGGTGGGGTAACTGCGGGCTGCTGGAGGCACCGGAGACTTCGCCAGGGCCGTCTTCGGTGTTCCAGGACGCGGGCTGGGGGCCTGAAGGAGCTCTGGGGAGACAGCGGGGGCTGCAGGGCATTTGGATTCATGCAGTGTTACCCATGAAACGGATGGGGAAAGAAGATTTTGAGACTACTGTCTTGAGTGCAGGATGTTGGTTGGGAAGCGAGAGAGCCGGCTCTCGGCAAGCTGTCCTTCGGCAGGGGCGATGGCTACACCCCCATGCACCCCCCAACACACCACCACTACTTCTTTTCCTTGAGTTTTGCATATACGCGATTCCATCAAGTTCTGAACATTAATTTTTAACCCTGGGCATGTGATTGTGAACACACCTGAGCAAGCAAGAGAAGTGCAAAAGTGCAGCAAATACAGGCTGGGAAGTAGAATCTTTTCTCTGGAGCCGTAGTGGATGCCCGTGTGCGTTCCGGGGGTGCTAACCCTAGACATTACAGTCTCAACTAACCACAGTTGTTGTAAGCAAATAGTTCTTCTGCCTGTAGGCATTCACGAGTTAACTTTTAAATAAAAGTTTTCAAGTTTTAAAAGGAGCGGGAGAAGACTTGTTCAGATGAAGGAACACCACCACTCCCCTCCAGAATACAAATTAGGTTTGCTTTCCAGCACCTCAGAAGAAAGCAGCTGATAAAAATTCTGTTTGTTTTACTGCCTACTGGGCGACATCCTTAAGAATTCAGAAACTCAGTGTAGGTATTGGAACAGGGCTTGCTTCTCTCAGCTCCTGAAACTAAATTTGATGGTTCCCTGTGCGCTCCTTAGGAGCAGGTAGACCAATGCCGGAATCCTCTTCACATGGTCATGTGAGAAAGAATTGAATTTATAGATGAAGTCAGCTGTGGCCAAAAGCCCTATGTCAAAGTAGTATCAGGATATTTATTGCATGTTGTTTCAAGATCCTACTTATGCATGAGGGTATTTGCAACAGGTTTATAACCGTGTCTACCATGAAGTCTGTCAGGAGTGGATTGGAGGTGAAGTGGGGAGAAGGAACTGAGAAAATGCCCCCAGAAGCCACTATGTTTATTTGTGAAAGCGTTTGCACCCCATCTGCATATGAAAAGTTTTCCTCTGCAGTTTTCCTAGTTAAAGTCAAGTGGTAACTTGTCCTTTCTTGTGTCTAAACTGGGAAGGAAGCCTTTTTCCAAGGTAGCTAATACGGATCTCATTTTTGTAACACGACTTATTCAGCTGGATGGTGAATATGGATGCATTTTCTGGCTGTAGCGTAAGTGTCCATTAATGTGTCTGAGAACATTTTTGTCCCCAGTCTGCAATGGTTAATAGTCTCAGGTTCTCCCACATCTCTCTTCTCATAGATCCCTTAGGATTTCATCCACCAGGCATTATTCATGCCTAACTCCCACAGACTCCAGGGAATTTGTTTCTCATGTTCTCAACATTAGGAGGTTATTTTGCATTCTGTTCTTATTCGCCTGCCAGGTTTATCCCAGGCTCAATGTAGTTTACCTAAAATCCGATAGAGAAGAAGCTAAACTTCATTTGACCACAAGATTGTGTTTAGGGTTGCTGGACTTTTAAGTGCCTTGCAGTTTCCTGTACAAGACTGTAATTCTTAAACTATTATGTGATTAGGTCTGTTTTGCCTTAACAGGGTCTGTGACTCAGGAAAACGAGAACAAGCCTGACTGCAGAGTATTCACAGAGTTTGGTTCATTTTTATCCATTTGCTTTAGGATTTAGCATGGTTTCACTGTTCCATATCCCTGACCACTGATTCCATGGAAGACCCTTTGTCATCTCTCCAAATGGTGTCCAAAACCTGTATCTTTGCAAACGTTCCTGCCATTTCTTTCTGTCATTACTGTCTATAGCAGCTGCAGGAATTCACAATTTGTACAATAGAGAATACATGGCCTAAGGCTTAGGTTTTCCCTCCCAGCACTTGTTTGCTATAGGAGTTAAATCATTCTCTCAAACAGTGGCCCTCTTGAGGAGACCTGTGTTGTTGCAGTTTTCAAGACTAAAGTGCCTTGCAGGAGATAGTAGTCACTGCACCCAGACTCCGAAGAGATTGTTGTTTGCATATCTGTTAAATGTGCGAAGTCCCACCACCAAGGGCCTATGAAGTGGCAGCATCCTCAAAAAGTATAAATATTTTCAGACAGTGGCTCATATTGAGTGATGGAGGGTGGAATGTGTAACCCATTTATGAATCAGATACCCAAAGCTGGAAAATGAATAGTTTCTGTATTACTAAGCATGGTGAAAAAATATTTTCTTACCTTCGTTTTCCATTCTTCCCTGCCAGTTAGGTAAAATGATGCACGGAAACACTTAGTTGGAAATCTTAGCAGATAATTTATGTATATGAGGAATCTTTATTCAGCAAAAGCTTATTCCTAGAGGTGAAATGTTATAGACCTAAATTTTCTTCATCCAGACTTAGGTAAAAGGAGAAGATTTGAAAATCTTCATTCCATTTTTAAGGTGTGAGTCTTTCAGGCAGCTCTGCAAGGATATGGTGATTCATTCATTTATGAGGGTGAGAGAGAATTTAAAATTATATAACTCATTAGTTACCTTTCCAGGTGTGGGATTATGAATGTTTTCATTACATCTGTTTATGCCTTAGACGAGTGTTTATGTTTAAATAAACAGGTATAGCACAGGCTTACCCAGCGTTTATACAAATGGGAGCAATAATTATTTGTCTTCTGAGAAATTAATCCATTATCATGTGAGTTGAGAAATTCATGTAAATCCACAAACCTAATTTTAAAGCGTCACAGTTGCGCATCATTTGTTGTGTTATTAATGAGGATGAGCCAGGGCAGGCTGCGAATGCCTCAGGAAGGACCCTTAATGGACAGGAGTGTTGTTTCTTCCTCAGGCTTTTCTTTGGGGCCTGTCTTAAGAGCATACACACCCAGCCATCCCTCCACTCCGTTCTTGAAAGCTGCCTTCTGCTGGAGTCACAATTTGTACAATAGAGAATATATGAACTAAAGATGAGGTTTTCCCTCCCAGCGCTTTTTTGCTATGGAGTTAAGTCATTCTCTCAAACAGTGGTCCTCTTGCAGACTGATCAGGGAAACCTTGTCTGCCAGATAAGTGAGAGATTAGCGTGATACATTTTCCTTTTCCTTTCCCCCTCCTCTGCCTCCACCCTCCATAATTCCATGAATCAATGGTCTTGAGACATAAATGACAGTACAGACACTGTAGACAGCATCGTCCCTGACCTGGACTTCTGTGATTCTGGAAAATTATAAAATTAGGGAATCCTGGACCTGAAAAGACCAGAGCTAAAAAGACCAGCTAAAGAGACCATCTGGTTGAGGATGCTATTCAGAAGAATTTCTAAACCACCCTAAATAAACATTTGGTAATGGACTAAGCAACTTAAGAAGCTTGTAGCTTTAATACAGACATCAGTTTAAACCCATTTAAGGGCTTGAGAACCTACAGCTGTATCTTCTAATTTCTGATTAGATATTTTAAAAATATCTAAGCCTAACCATTTGAAATAATTTGATGGGAATTCGTTTCTAAAAGTCTGCATTCATTTCTAAATCTGAATTAAAGTGTTTTAAATGCAATTTTATAACTTTTAGGGTTACATGGAAGCTTTAAGCAAGATATATAATGCTGTCAGAACAAAGTCATCACACAAGTTAGTAAGTAAGTAATGTAGAGAACTTGGAAGCAGAGTTGCAAACTAATAGAAATTAGGACTTTTTGAGTCTCCGAAAAGTTTATTCTTCAAAGTTAAAGCTTCACACTGTCGTGTTGGGTTAGCAGTTTGTTTTGTTTTGTTTCTTATAGATGGCTGGCTTCTCCTTCACTCCTGGCTAAATGAACAGAATTTAAGTTGTAAGAACTCTGAATTAGTCATATTCTATCATACAGTAGACTCTTTAGCATTCTCTAACAGGATTCTGTGATTCATAACTGATCGCAAAGTTTCTTGAGACATAATCATTCATCATTTTGCCAAAGAATACATTTGGTCCTCTATATTGAGAGGTTGGAGTAAGGCTGTGGCTAATGAAAGAGGATATTGTAACTGCCATGTTCTTCATGCACATTGAAAATATTCTCTGTAGCTAATGATAATACACAGTATAATACTACCTCATCTCCTACTCTGTCTCCCCCAAGAATCATATTTTAAAAACAAGAACACTTGGCAGCTTGGACCTCTGCATTCTGTGTTTTCTTTCTTAAGATAAGCTGAAGTAAAACTTGGCTTACCACGTCTGCTGCTCAATGTAAGCCACATTACCATTCCCCACATTACTCAAAGGCAGGAGAGGATGGTGCGTTGGAGCCCAAGATACAGCCGTGTGGGAGATCTATTACTCCTCGTAGTCCATGTCACACTTGGCAGGGATTCTGGTGTGAGTGGGGCATTTGGTCACCTAGACAGCAACTTACATAGAGAAAAGGCTGCTCAAGTCCTGGATAAGGCCAAAGGATGAATCCTCAGCCAGTAGGTGGGAATAATCAGACAGAACCATGCCCCACAGATCTCCTAAAGGGTTGTCGTCACCACACCCATCTCACTGCCCAGTTCTCCATTGGTGAGGAGGACTCAGCTAGTGTTGGCATCCCTTCCTAGTCTACTTAGAACGTTTAGTCTTGGCAGTACTCCCAACAAGCACATATAAACACGTGTGTGCACATATGCAGGCGTCCCATGACTTCAAGGATTTAAAGAAATAAATGTATGTCCTTCCTACAAAAGGGCTCAGGGACCCTTCCTATTTGGAAAGATGGAGACAAGTAGAATTTCAAAGAATCAGGGAGTCCCAAGGAACCGGCTTTTCCAGGACCTTATTTCTTTCTTTTCCTATCCCTATTCTCCCTGACAGAAGTGGAAGCCAAGAGGAGTCAAGCAAAAAGGTCCCAGAGGTGGGTGGGGCACACACATAGTTTAGAAACACAGTGTGGATATTGGGAATGAGAATAGGCACACTCCCCTATACTACGTCAGGTCATTGGGATTTTCTAGTTTTATGTAAAAGGGAGCAAAAGGCACCCACAGTTGTCAGTAGATCTGTACTCTCAAACAGGAAGAGAATGAGAATAACAAAACAGTTTCTTCCTGACTTCTGCTGTGTTCTGAGAGCCTCCCGCGACCTACCCCTTCGGGCTCCTTGTTTTTGGATGCTTGGTTGTGAATGAGTTACCCTACCTGCCGAGTCAGCTTCTATTGAACCAGAAGAGTCAGAGCCACTGAGAGCCAACTGATGCTTAAACATTTACGAAAGCACTTTCAGTCTTCCTCCTTGTTGTTTTTGTTGTGGGATGATTGATCTGGGGCATTTAAACATACCTTGCAATGTAAAATCCAAACTTCTTCATTTAGTACACATAGCCCTTCAGAATCTAGCTCTTACCTGCTGCCTCCACCACTTCCTCTACTCCACCCTTGTTGAGCTCAGTGTGATTCCCAAAATTACTCACATGGTTGCATGTTGCTGTGCCCTTGCACAGACTCTTGTTTCCCTTCCCTAAGTATCCCCTTCTGTCTTATGTTAGCAGACTTCTTTTCAACTTCAGTACCCATCTGAAACATCAGGTGATGCCTGGAAAATTTCTAGGGCAATTTGTTCATTTAGAGGGTAAATTTAAATTACACAGCTTACTGAATGACCGAGGCATCAAGGAGGGACAGCTCCACAGTGTCACCTTTACTAGGACTCCTATTGCTTCTAAACAATGGGTGCATTTGCCAAATTATACATTTGGTCCTCTATATTGAGAGGTTGGAGTGAGGCTGTGGCATATTATTTCTCAAGCATCACTTCCCCTAGAAGGCCTCTCTTGTTCTTACTCCCACAACTGGCCTCAAGCTCTTTCTCTGAGCTACCACATCATCCATGTACATCATTGTCATAAGCAGTCAGCATGCAACATTCATTCACTTTTCCATTAATACAAGCATCCATTTAACAAATCTTTGTTAAGTGTTAGCACATGCCCAAATTTAAGGGATTTAGCTGGAAATACAGATACCAACAACTGAAAAAGTAACCAATGGTAACAGTCATAGTGTTATAGCTGGATGCAACATTAGAACTTTAGATATTGACAAAGATCCTGGTAGTGTACGACATAATCCAAAGGAAGAAGGAATATTTTATTAGAAGCCTAGCCACTCTGGAACTCAATATATATAATAGTAAAGGTTGTTGTAAATTCAAAGCAAAAAACAAAACAAAAACAAAAAATCTCATACCCTTTCTCGAATGCACCATCATTTAAAAACCATAGGAGTGGTGGTAATTGTGACACTGTGGAGCGGTCCTTCTTTGATGTCTCAGTCACTCAGTAAGCCATGTAATTTAAATTGACCCTCTGAGTGAGCTCTGAGAAGTTGCTCTGAAAATATCCAAGTACATGTTACAATGAGAATGAGAGAAGCACGAGGGAAAGGCAGGGGCATCAGGAAGGTAGAAGAGAAGGAGGTTTAGAATCAAGCACAAAGAGGGCTCAAAATCACATGGAAATTGGGGCCAGTCATTCAATTAGCCAGGGGACTAATGACTTTATGCATGCTGCTCTGTAGTCTACCATCATTAGGGGCATCTTAAACATAGAAAAAAAAGGAACACCCAATTTCACTTCAGGCACCCAGCCACAGGAGCGTTCCTAAGGTCGAGCCTTTGCATTGAAAGTGAGACCGTTATCTAAGGATTCCTCTCCACACCCTGATTCCTGAGGAGGGTTCAAAGACAGAAACAATGACAGGCCTGTTGCTGGGCTTTGCTGTCTGCAGTAAATGAATGTTCAGCCCTTGCCCTCCTGACCTGCTTGTCTTTGTTTCTACAGAACAGTGCTCGGCATGGCAGGGATTCCAGGGCTCCTCTTCCTTCTCTTCCTTCTGCTCTGTGCTGTTGGACAAGTGAGCCCTTACAGTGCCCCCTGGAAACCCACTTGGCCTGCATACCGCCTCCCTGTCGTCTTGCCCCAGTCTACCCTCAGTTTAGCCAAGCCAGACTTTGGAGCCGAAGCCAAATTGGAAGTATCTTCTTCATGTGGACCCCAGTGTCATAAGGGAACTCCACTGCCCACTTATGAAGAGGCCAAGCAATATCTGTCTTATGAAACGCTCTATGCCAATGGCAGTCGCACGGAGACACAGGTGGGCATCTACATCCTCAGCAGTAGTGGAGGTGGGGCCCAACACCGAGACTCAGGGTCTTCAGGAAAGTCTCGGAGGAAGCGGCAGATTTATGGCTATGACAGCAGGTTCAGCATTTTTGGGAAGGACTTCCTGCTCAACTACCCTTTCTCAACATCAGTGAAGTTATCCACAGGCTGCACCGGCACCCTGGTGGCAGAGAAGCATGTCCTCACAGCTGCCCACTGCATACACGATGGAAAAACCTATGTGAAAGGAACCCAGAAGCTTCGAGTGGGCTTCCTGAAGCCCAAGTTTAAAGATGGTGGTCGAGGGGCCAATGACTCCACTTCAGCCATGCCCGAGAAGATGAAATTTCAGTGGATCCGGGTGAAACGCACCCATGTGCCCAAGGGTTGGATCAAGGGCAATGCCAACGACATCGGCATGGATTATGACTATGCCCTCCTGGAACTCAAAAAGCCCCACAAGAGAAAATTTATGAAGATTGGGGTGAGCCCTCCTGCTAAGCAGCTGCCAGGGGGCAGAATCCACTTCTCTGGTTATGATAATGACCGACCAGGCAATTTGGTGTATCGCTTCTGCGACGTCAAAGATGAGACCTATGACCTGCTCTACCAGCAATGTGATGCCCAGCCAGGGGCCAGCGGGTCTGGGGTCTATGTGAGGATGTGGAAGAGACAGCAGCAGAAGTGGGAGCGAAAAATTATTGGCATTTTTTCAGGGCACCAGTGGGTGGACATGAATGGTTCCCCACAGGATTTTAACGTGGCTGTTAGAATCACTCCACTCAAATATGCCCAGATTTGCTATTGGATTAAAGGAAACTACCTGGATTGTAGGGAGGGGTGACACAGTGTTCCTTCCTGGCAACAGTTAAGAGTCTTCATGGACTTATTTTAGGAGAGGCCAAATTGTTTTTTGTCATTGGCGTGCACACGTGTGTGTGTGTGTGTGTGTGTGTGTAATATGTCGTATAATCTTTTACCTAATTTCTTAAAATTGCAAGATGACTGGCTTTATTATTTGAAAACCGGTTTGTGTATCATACCATATATCATTTAAGCAGTTTGAAGGCATACTTTTGCATAGAAATAAAAAAATACTGATGTTTGGGGCAATGAGGAATATTTGACAATTAAGTTAATCCTTCACATTTTTGAAAACTTTGATTTTTATTTCATCTGAACTTGTTTCAAAGGTTTATATTAAATATTTGGCATACAAGAGATATGAATTCATGTGTGCATGTGTGTTTTCTTCTGAGATTCATCTTCGTGGTGGGTTTTTTTCGTTTTTTTCTCCAGTGCCTGATCATTGATGCTTCCATAAGGTAGTGTTCCTATTTAGGAACTTTGACAACATTTGTTAGGAAGTTAGAATATTTTGGGTTTAAGGCATTTGCACAGTAGTCTTTGAACAGTAAAACAATGTGTTGACTATACTGATACACATATTAAACTATACCTTATAGTAAACCAGTATCCCAAGCTGCTTTTAGTTCCAAAAATAGTTTCTCTTCCAAAGGCTGTTGCTCTGCTTTGTAGGAAGTCTTTGCAGATGGCCCTCCCAACTTTAAAGTCATACCAGAGTGGTCAAGACTGTTTAGCCCAACTCTTCCACTTAACAGGATTTCACTCACGTTTCTGGAACTAGCTATTTTTCAGAAGACAATAATCAGGGCTTAATTAGAACAGGCTGTATTTCCTTCCAGCAAACAGTTGTGGTCACACTAAAAACAATCATAGCATTTTACCCCTGGATTATAGCACATCTCATGTTTTATCATTTGGATGGAGTAATTTAAAATGAATTAAATTCCAGAGAACAATGGAAGCATTGCTTGGCAGATGTCACAACAGAATAACCACTTGTTTGGAGCCTGGCACAGTCCTCCAGCCTGATCAAAAATTATTCTGCATAGTTTTCAGTGTGCTTTCTGGGAGCTATGTACGTCTTCAATTTGGAAACTTCTCTTTCTCATTTATAGTAAAAATACTTGGAAGTTACTTTAAGAAAACCAGTGTAGCCTTTTCCCCACTAGCTTTAAAAGGGCCCCTTTTGCTGGAATGCTCGAGGTTATAGATAAACGATTAGGTATAATAGCAAAAATGAAAATTGGGAAAATGCAAAAATGGATCAGAATCATGCCTTCCAATAAAGGCCTTTACAAATGTTTTATCAATATTATCAAATTACAGCATATAAAGAAAATACTTGGACTTACTGTATGTTTTTATTTTATGGCTCTCAGCCTAAGTAAGCACTTCTTTCTAAATGTATCAGGGAGAAAAAAGCAAATGGACTACAAGGCACATGTTTGCTGTTCTTCCACCCCAGGTAAACCTGCATTGTAGCGATTTGTGAGGACATTCAGATGGAGCACTGTCACTTAGACATTCTCCAGGGCTTTCTTGAGCTTTTTGGAAGGATAATTCTGATAAGGCACTCAAGGAATATACAACCACAGTGCTTTCTTCAAATCATATAAGAAATACTATGCATAGCAGGGAGATGCAGAGCCGCCAGGAAAATTCTGAGTTCCAACACATTTTTCTTTGGAATCTAACAGGAATCTAGCCTGAGGAAGAAGAGAGGTCTCCATTTCTATGTCTGGTATTTGGGGGTTTTGTTTGCTTAGTGATAAAAAGGTCACTGAACACCAAGACCAGAATGGATTTTTTTAAAAAATAGACGCTCCTTTTATGAAGCACCTTGATTCCTTGATTGTGATTTTTTGCAAAGTTAGACAATGGCACAAAGTCAAAATGAAATCAATGTTTAGTTCACAAGTAGATGTAATTTACTAAAGTATGATACACCCATATGCTGTATACAGCTTAACTCATAGAACCGTAAAAGAAAATTGTAAAATAATTCAACATGTCCATCTTTTTAGTGATAGTAAAAGAAAGCATGGTATTAAACTATCATAGTAGTTGACAGAAAAAGAAAAAAGGACTCATGGCGTTATTAATGTAATGAGTGCTTTACATGTATTAGTTATACACGTTAGAAGCATATTTGCCTAGTTCGACTAGTAGAACCACGTTTCCCAAAGTGTGCAGGTAAACACTCATGCCTTACGATTTTCTACCAAAAGTAAAAAGGGTCATATTAAGTCAGAGGAAGATGCCTCTTCATTTTCCCTCTCTTTATCAGAGGTTCGCATGCCTGTCTGCACATTAAAAGCTCTGGGAAGACCTGTTGTAAAGGGACAAGTTGAGGTTGTAAAATCTGCATTTAAATAAACATCTCTGATCACAAAACCCTTGTTTTCTCATATAATGCCTATGAGCAATCTGGTGTTCTAATAAACACATTCTGGAGATCTCTGTAACAGCCTTTTCGTTGAGGTGATAATGTAGAAAGAATGATGAGTCCGAGTGGGGTCAGGTGCCTTTAGGGTTTAACCAGACCCTGTAACCAGGATTTGGAAGTCTTCACAGCGTGAAATTAGAAATAATAAATTTGAAAATTATCAGTCGCTGAGAATCAGAAGTTTGTGGCAGAACTGGGGACACATATTTTACATAGACTTTAAATTTTGAATTTTGGAAAGGAGATAGTGTTTTTAAAAGGTGGGGAAATAGCCTTAAAGAGGTAAAGAAATATGAGCCAGTAAATGGCAGAGTTGTATGTGTATTCTTTCTTTTTATTGTTTTTGGACCAAAAAGGGATTGAAATATCTCAAGGTCATGCTCCCAATTCCCTGTTCTTTTGTAGCTCAGTCTACCTGCTTGGGGAGATAGGAAACACCCGGTGATGCCTGGATCATGTATTCAAGGAATCACTCTTTCCCTAACAAACCCTACAGGAAGTCTTTAACTCAGAACTTGTTAAGGATGACTAAGCCTGTCCTGGAATGATGACTCTAGGCTACTTTCTGCTAACTGAAGGGTAAATGGCAGCCATCCAGGGAATTCTGACAGTGATCCCCAACACTAAGGGCTTCCTTCTTACTTTGCCTGGGTTCTGCTGCTATTCATGTTTGCACTTTCTTTGTTCTTGTCATGAACCAGCTCAAGTATACCTTGAAGTTGCCTCTAACCATTGATTTCTATGGATGTTTGATAAGGCAGCCATTTCATTTATTCAGAATGGGATTCTTTTGAGAATGCTATGAATAATGAAGCTGGGGCAGCAGCTGTAAGCCAGGTATGTTTTGGCCAACAAGCATGTTTGGTCACCTAATTATTAACCTTTCAAAGCACTGTATAGAGTGCAGACTGGCAGCCATCCTTGCTAATCTAGGAACAAAGGTGGGGCTGCAACTCCCTGTGTTTCTCCTCTCTGGGCTTCCATTGTGATTCCTGTGATACCTTCTTTGCCTGGCTCGGCATTCTGAGGGCCTCCAATAGGGGAAGGGCATTTAAAAATCCTTTCGATGGGATGGGGTCATCGTATATACATAGACATGGGGCCATTTCTGGAAGATCAACAACACATCTGTTTTTAGTCTGGGGTTCCCCCCGGAGGAGGAAATAAACCAGCTTCCAGAACAAGAGTAAACAGGGGTTGGCTGGGCATGGTGGCTCATGCCTGTAATCCTAGCACTTTGGGAGGCCGAGGAAGGTGGATCACTTGAGGTGAGGAGATCCAGATTAGCCCTGCTAACATGGTGAAACCCCATCTCTACTAAAAATACAAAAATTGGCCGGGCATGGTGGCACATGCCTGTAGTCCCAGCTACTAGGGAAGCTAAGGCAGGAGAATTGCTTGAATCTAGGAGTCGGTGGTTGCAATGAGCCAAAATTATGCCACTGCACTCCAGCCTAGGCAACAGAGTGAGACTCTGTCTCAAAAAAAATTTTTTTTTTAATTTTAAAAAAAGGGTAAACAGGATTAAGAGCTGAGATAGCAGCCTGGTATGGGAAGATGATGGCCTTGGAGTTGGGCAGACTGATTCCATAGTTGCCTAGTTCCTTATGGCAAATAAATCCCAATGCAGTGTGGTTTAAAATTTAAACCCTCCATATGATTTAAAGATCCTCCGTCTTCTGGGTTATAGCTTCTCAGTGGGCTCGGTTGAAGCTGAGGAAGAGAGAAAGGAGACAGGCATCTTTATCTGACTCACTGCGATGAGGTTCTCTCTTCATTGCTTGCTGCTTCTCAGATAACACCAGCTCTTCTACCCTCTTTAGCCCTTACCTGTGGTGATACAACCCTCTGTCTCCTGCTTTTGGGGGCACCTTTATCTACCAGATAGCTCTCTCAAGTACACAGCCAGCAAGATGCTTCAAGCCCAGTCATCTTGTTTCCTATTTGCATAACCCACAAGAAACTCATAGGCTTGCTACACCTGTGTGTTAGTGGCTCATTGAGCATTTGGGAGGGAATATGTTTGAGCCTCAACAAACTGAAGTGCAAGGGCCCCTGGCAGTAGCAAACTCATTCTGTTTAAGAGATAGATGGGGAAGAGTTCAAAAAGCTAGAGTCCAGCCAGCTCATACAGAAATTAAGGATTCTGGTAAGGTCTTTTTAATTCATCTTACTTGCTGGGGGATACAGTCAAAGGACTTTAAGTAGGAGCCCTGGTGGGGCCTCATCAGGACCGACTTATCCATGAAGGGACAGTGGGCACAGTGCCTGGGGCCCACAGCAGTTTTAGGCATCACACAGAAATATTTTAACTTATTTTAAAATCAGAAGAAGAAAGTGAATTTTTAAGCCTAATAAAATGTGCTAATATAATGTTAATATATTTATCTCTGTATTAACAGTCATAAAATATAGTTTTTAATATTTTCAATGGAGGAGGAGACTTATGAAGCCAAAAGTGCTTAGGGCCCACAAAAATCACAGTGCAGCCCTGAAACTCATTTATATTTTACAATATCTCTTTGGATGCTAAATAGAGAATGGATTTTAGGCAGTGGCAAGGGGAAAACTAGTAATCCAGGTAAGAAATGGCAGTGGCTTTGACTATGGAAGTAGAGGATATTGAATAGTGGTCATATCTGGAAGAGTATATATTTGAAAGTAGAGCCATCATGAATAGGTGTGGTAAAGGGGGAATCAAGAATGACTGCTTGGCTTGGGGCCTAAGCATCCAGGCAATTCCAGGTGCCATTTGCTGAGATAAGAAAGACTAAAGGAAGAGAATTAGATTCTGCTGTGGAAATGAAAACCAAGAATTCCTGTGTCAGTAGTGTTAGGTTTCAGTTGTCTAGCGGACACCCAAATGCCAATGTCAAATGAACTATAGGATCTCTGATTGTGAAGCTCAGTAGAAATATCTCAAATGTACTTGTAGATGGTATTTAAACCACAGAGAGATAATATCACCTGGGGAGAGAATGAGGCTTGAGAGGAGAAGAAGGCTGAGGACTGAGTCCCAGTCTACCAACATTTAGTAGAAGAGGAGGAGGGTTCAGTAGAAGAGGAGAAGGAAGAGGAGGAGAAGGAGGAGGAGGCAGTAAGGAAGCTGGTAAGAAGCCACCAATAAGGTTGAGGACAAAGAGGAAAATGTAGCCTCAAAGAAACCAAGAGAAAAAAGTTGGAAGCCAAGTTGAGGAAGGGGAGACAAAGGGTGGGACAAGATCAGATTGCACTTCAGGCTATGTTTAGAAATGTCCCTCTGGCTATGGTGGGAAAGATGGGGTGGAAGGCAGGAGACCAGAGAGGAGTCTGTCTAGTCCTCCAAGCCCCAGCTGTTTTCATGACAAGCAGAACTTTGCCTTGTGTATCTCTGTGCACCCACCATGCAAGCATGGGGCACTGTGCACCAGCTATGCTTATCATGCCTGTGAATGAGGGATTGATTAACTGAATCCTTCAGGGACACTTGTGACAGCTGTGCCCACAAGAAGAGCAAGAACCCAGGCATCAATGGGGTGGTGCAAACATGGGCTCAGGGAGGCCCCCTGCCATCCCCTCCTGCCTGGAATAATGTTTTCTGAGAGGCAGAAAGTGCAGGGTGACTCTTCAGTGTGGTATTTGTCTATGTGTGTATCAAGTGTGTAAAAATACTGAGTGCTCTCTTAGTCTTGATTTATCACTGCCCCTTGTCTTTGGGCTATTAAAAGGACTAAGGCCCTCTCTTCCATAAAGAGCAAGAACAGCTTTGAGAAGTGTCAAGTTCCAATCCAGTGAAGAAAGACTGAAGTGTTTGCCTTGGAGAGAATGAGGAGAGTCTCAGGAAATGAAATAAACAGACAAAGGGGCTAGAATCCGAGCAGCAGCCATGGGAACAGCAGCCGATTCTTGCCATCCAATGAGCTGTCTTCTCAGGATGGCCTTGCCTGGCTATCTTCTCTGAAGTTCAATGCTCCTCAGCCTCTTCTTCGGGCAGTTCTTATTGTCCTTCCCTGTTTTTTTTTGTCCTGCTCTGCACTTATCACTAACTCTGTTATATTTATGTATTTGTCCTCTGCCACTAGAATATAATTTCATGAGGACGGAGGTTTTTGTCTGTTGTGTCCACAATTAGTATAGTGCCTGGCATGTAGGTTCTCAATAAATAATGTTATTCAAATGGATGATTGAATGAATGATCCCAGATGGTTTATATAACCCAGAAAATGATGACTTAGGATTACTTGAGCTTGGATATTCCTTGGGTCCAAACACATCCCAGAATAAAACTCTTGTGGTGTTTTGTATGTATTCTGTTCTATTCTAGCATGTGTTACATTGCTGTTGTTATTTATGTGTCTGTCTCTCCTACTAGACTATGAGCCTTGCAAGAGCAGGGGCTGAGTTCTGTTCTTCTCTGTCTTCCTTTATCTATCCCATGGTCTAGCACAGGAATTATTTGTGAGAAAATGAGTGTCTGTCTGTCTTGACCTGTCATGACAGAGATCCTCTCCCACTTCTCACAGGCAACAAGCTAGAGTTCAGTGCTATCTATCACCTCCTCTCCAGCTCCCCTGCCACTGCCCTGATTTCACCTTGATTTTTCTCCTTTAACTATGACAGCAGATTCCAAATCGGATTCTGAGCCTCCCCGCTCACCCACACCTGCCCAAGACATGTTCTGAAGCAAAGACATGATCAGGCCCCTCCCCTATGTTTCCTATTGACTAGATGCTGGTTACTAGAGAAGTTTAGTTTTCTTAGCCTTGAATCCATGACCCATCCAATATAGTGATCAGATTTATCCCCCATTGCTTTCCAGAGTCACATAACCTGGCATCTAGCCAAGTTGCACCAAACGCATCTGTGTTTTCAACCCTCTCTCATCGTTCAAGCTCTTCTACCCTCTAGCTAGGTTGCCCTTCCTCCATCTCTTCAATTAGTCAATCAGTCAGTTATTCATTCAGCAAATGTCCTCAAGCCCACCTCGGTGCCAGTCACTGTGTTCACACTGGGGCTGCAGAGATGACTGAGATACATCCCTGTGCTCAGGGTTGTTTATGTGTCTTCTCCTTTTGAGGTCACTGTAGTCATGACTCTTGCTGTACCTCCCAGGGTGATGAGGCTCAGTAACTACTGTCTCCACAAAATATCTTGGCCTCAGTACAATGGAATTGCCACTTTGTAAATTGAATAAGTTGAGTGTTTCCCATACATTTTAATAAATCTTTGAGTTACCATCCTGCCTGATTATTACATTTCCTTTCTTGGATTTATTAATACTTGCTCCACATCCAGTTCCCTGATGGAAAATGCCATGTTTGGTAAACTACTATAGCCCCAAGCATGACTAATATCCTCTGTGGATAAGGCATTCTGGGACATAAGGACACTGTTTTTTTAAAGTGACAGGTTTTACTACTCCAGGATGATTTCCAGACCAGCTGAACACAGAGTTGGAATAGAAATGCCACCATTTTGCCTTTCTACTCTCACAGAAAAAAAAAATGTGTTCATAGAGTATAACATAATATCAGGAAGAATTCATTCAATTCCTTCATTATATCTTTACCGATCAGCCTCTTTATGCTTCGTTTTGTTCTTCAAGCTGTTTAGTGTCCCAAATTCTCTTCACTCTATTTGTCTGAGTTCTTGAAAATTGTAAAATCCTATGAAGATTCATCTGCAAAAAAATTTAACTTGAAAATCTAATTATTTATAAGACTCACTTTTGTAAAAGAATAATACATAATGATCATGTTTGAGTCTAAAAATCTGGACATTTATAGTTGTGATCAGATTTATTTACATTCTATATTTTTTCAAATGGCCTATTTTTCCTTGAAAATATAGTTTTTGAGGGGCAAGAAAGCCTTTTTTGTGATTTTTTAAATTACCTTCTAACTGAGCTTCTGTTTCCCTCATGCTTTCTATTTCATGTATAGTATGTTTTGGATCATGTTTTTCTTGACTCTGGAACTTCCTGTAACTTTTTATATGGTGTTTCTTTTAGATACTGCTTTAAAAACTTTTTCTTTTGAAATGTGTCAATCTGTCCAGAGAATTAAGTTAATGGTGTGCCTATTTTTAAACTCTTTAGATAGCTATAGTTGAAAAGACAAAAACAAAGCGAGAAATTATGTGACTACAGATAGAACTTTTCCAAATGGCTGACTGACATTTTTGAGACAAAATTCCATACTTTTATTGAAACACCTATATTTCTGGCTCATGGCTTGTCACTGTATTCTGGACGTAAGACAAAGAGGCTTGTCTAGCGGACCTGAACACCAATTAGAGTTTCTTTTCAAGAGTATCACTATTCAGCTCTCCTGTTTGCCACTGGCCAGTTGACTTTTTATAGCCAGTGAAAATCCATCCAAGAATCCTGCAGTTTCTTCATGAACTTGTTCTTGTAATGAATTTACATTATGTTCAGATCATTCATTTATGAAACCAACAAGCATGTCTTGAGTACCTGTTATGTGCCAGATACTTTTATGAATGATTTACATGTATTAATTCATTCACTTCCCACTACAAACCTATGAAGTAGGCATTGATTTTGTATCTATGACAGAGAGCAGCTAATTGAAACAAGGTAACTTGCCAAAAACACACAGCTAGAAATGGGATCCATATTTTAGTAGTCTGCCTTGGGAGTTCATGCTCTGATTCTACTAATAGCAAGGTGCCATGAGACTACCAAGAATGTAGCAACTAACCATGCCTCCAGATTGGGAGACAGAGCCTCAGGGAAGATAAATACAGAACAAGAGATGTTTGATCCTTGATCAAGATGCTTAATCCTTGATTTAATCCCTGTTAGCAACTGATGAGCACATACTAAATTACCTGCAAAGAAGATATACCAGAAAAAAATATGTGCACATATCTGCAAAGCTGTATTACATACCCAAAAACTTTGTATCATCAGTACAACTGTAAAAAAAATCATGTGTGATTTGATTCATTTACACATGCTAACCAAATAGATTAGCATGTGTAAATGAATCAAATCACACATGATTTTCAGATTTCCTTTATGCTGTGCCACATCATATGTATCATTAATTGAAATCTATTTTGAATGGCCAACATTCAGAAGTTTCTTGAGTGCCTGGGGGGGATCTAAATTTTTAAGACACACTACTGTTGCAACCATTGTTTTTCATTATAACATGATTCTGATCAATTTGTGTTTAATAAGTGTTTCTGACAATTGAGGAAGACTTTTCCTTTCTAAATCAACATGAAACTTGAAAAAATAAATCAAAATTTTGAAATATCACCTTGTTCTGTAGATTCAGACTAAACGATCTCAGATTTCTTCATGTGTTGGAAAATGTACTTTAAAAAAAACTTTCCCCAAGGCATCTTCTTTGCCAGCTGGACTGACTTTTGCTAATTCTTGGATTGCCCTCTAGTGGTTTATTTAACTTACGACTGTTTCCCAAATGCTCCTGGGCAACTCGTGGTTGCTTTGAATTTGCTTTTAGTTTGATCCTTTCCGCACCTTCTCCCATTTGCACAGAGGGGCTTCCAAAGACAGTGTCTTTGAATGAGAGTGAGCAATGTGCAAAATGACCCAAACACTTAGTGGTAATCAATACATGCTATTAATGATGGTGGTGAAATCCTTCTTTCAAGTTTGTTCTCTTACTTTTTTTCTTTGTGCTATTTTTAACTTTGCCCACTCTTTACTTTCTTCCCTCTGTTAACATCCTACTGGAGTGGTGCCAGGTAATCTGGTGGCACAGGATGACTTACAGGCAATGCTGTGTCTTGAAAAAGCCAATTAGGAATGCTGAATGCTTCTGGGCGGGAGTCCCATGCTCTCACCCATATAACAAGTCAGCGCTCCATAGGCCTCAGTCAGACCCAGACTTCTTGGCTCCTTCTGGGTAGCTGAGGCTATGACTCGCTGGTCCAGACACTTAAGCATCATCCAAATAGCAAGAAAAATCTTTGAGTTTCTGTAGAAAGCCAGCAAGAGGCCCAGCCAGCATCACAGACCTGACACTCTGCAGAACTCTGGGTCCAGGCCACCTGCACCAATTAGAGCAGAACCAAGACATTCAGTGCAACATGCATTATTAATCCAAAACCTTTTTCAATAAGAAAAAAGCCATTGGCTCAATTTTTTTAGAGAGAGAAAACAGCTACACTGCTATATATAATTTATCAACTTAGTTTAGTCTCTCAATATTAATAAGTTTGTTTAAAAATTACCATTTCCATTGGTTTATAGTGACATGAATATAAATCCATAAATCCATTTCAAAGTCTACATTCCTTTCACTATGAACATAATGCTTCTTAAAAGCTAATTGTGGGATGGGGAACAGTAATGACTGTGGCTGGTGAGCACTGTTGAAAGCCAAAAGGACTGGCAGGTTTGGAAAGGCATACACGATATATACACACACTCTCAGTATACTACTGTTCCCCACACTTTTGCTGTACATTCTTGTCTCAAAAGATGGTATAAATTATTCCCTGAAATTTGAAAAAAACAATTAAGATGAATACATTTTCATCTTCATTTCAAAATAACCCTTTTAAATATAAAAAGTTCCTCATGTTTGTTAAATCTGTTCAAAAGTTGAATTTAAATACTTTCTTCACAACATGTACAATGTTTCCAGCCTTAGTGCCTCATTACAATCAGTTTGGCAATAAGATCTCCAGTGCTTTATAAAAAATGGCATTCAATAGATTATAAGACTGATAAATCTGCATTTGAATCAGTCTTACCACAATGAATTAAAACAAAGTCCAAAAAATGTATGACTATTCATCAACACCCTTGGAACCTATGAATTATTGCTAATAATCTCCCACGTGCACATAATTCAAACACAAACTTTGTAAGGAGGGGGTGTAAAATAAATACTACAGTATTTCTTCAATTTTATTTAATGCTGGCTAGCTGGTTAAATGAAAGATTAATATTACTAACAGAAAGAGTCCAACTATTTTAAGGACTGTTTTCTAAGAAGAACGATTTTGCAAACCAAAGATAAGCAAGACCCTATGCAAATACATTTTCTTGTAGTGTAATGTAATTGCTAATATGAGGTATAATCTGCAAGCAATTGATACAAATATAAATAGGTATAAGCCACCACTAACTCACAGTCTGGTGAAAAGCTTCTCAGCTAAGGTAGTTTGAGGATAAGGTTAAGGGAAGTGAGAAGGAGTGGACAGGGCAGGTTTCCAGTGGGAACGTCATTTATGTGCCTTATCATTATCATCATCCTGTATGCACCAGTCTGTTGTTGCAGAAAGGTAAATCCTTTCCAAGTATGTTCTTTATGTAGCACAGTAAAATTATTTAAGTATTACTCTTGCTTCATTTGCATTTGTATTTAGATATACATAATTATATATGCATATCAAAAACTATAAACAGAATTTTAAAACAGTTTATCTCATTTGAGGAAAGTTAACAGGTAAGACAAAACTACGTACTGTAGAATTTTTTAGGATATCTAAACTCAGGGTAAAACCAAAGAAAAACATTTCTACCTCTTTAGTAAATGGCTTGTGTGAAACCTCAAGCTCTCACTCAATTTTTTTTATAGATGGGTTTGTTTGATGAGGATTGTGATCCAATGATTGTTTAGCAGCAATTTTACCAAACTGTAAATTATTTTATTAACAGGTATTATAAACAGATAATACTAATCTTATTTTAAAACCATGGGTGCCACACTGGTGAATATACAGCTTATGAATAACTTAAAAAGTATTTCCCATTTTAAAAGGCAAACCCAGCATACAATACATGTATAACATGTATAATACATGTATAACCCATACAATACACGTATAACCCAGCTATACTATACATGAAGTAGCTATAATATGGATTATACTACTAATGAAGAAGCTATAATATGGATACATGATTGATGTGTCTAAAATGATATATACAGTACATAATTCATGTTAGATAGGTGATCAGTACATTTTTCCATATGATTCCCTTCTTGCTTCACTTTCCCCAGAAACTGAATTCTGTACTTCCTCTTCTAATATTGGTATAATCAGGTTATCACAGGACATCAAATTATATTTCATCTATTTCATCACAAATTTAGTAAACCAATGACACAAAAATATTTCATTTTCATATTCATCAAATATCTGCCAATTTTGAAAATAAGCATGCAAAAATATCCTGTAAATCCTAAGGCATACTGATCCTAGTTTTGCTACAGATTATTCCTTTATGCTAACCCTGCTGGGAAAATATTTATTGCCATTCAGAAGACATGGAGCGCCATCAAGTGTGTGTCTAGTATAGGCTATAGCAGGACACTCTTGGAGTTTTATGAGCAGCATAAAGAAAAATCTATTGTTCAGTTGCTGTCATTTGAGTGCAAGTATCTGGATGGCATTCACTCTGAAGTTTGACAAGAAGTCCATTTAGCTCAAGGCAGAATTGCCTTAAATGTCCATACTTCTCTAACTTTCATCTGGGCCTTCAGATGGTTCAAGAATTTTGTCAATATTGGAGCAATCTGCTCTTATGTTCTGTTGAATATACTGTTGAACAGCTAGTGTACTGTCTATTTCTTCAAAGGATTCATCAGGCCAATTATAAAAATCCTGTGCCCAGCCTGTTCTGCCTCAGCACGCCGCCCCCTCCGCCATGACCATAGTATCAGTGTCTAGGCCTATTGGCTCGATTTAATAAGTAAGAGTACCAGTAATTTTTTAGAAGTAAAATGTATTTATTAAAGGATTTTTAAGAAAAAGCACTTGCTTCTATCTGCATTTTAAAAGGAGAATTGACATTACAGATGAAATAAAGATGAATACAGAAGAGAAGATCCTACTTTACATGCAAAATAATATCTATAAAATGGGATTAGTAATTTCTTCCTAGAGAGCTTGTGAGAACTAGAGATAGTGAATTATAAAGCACATAATAGGGGCCCATTTATTTATTCATTTGGCAAATATTTATTGAGCACCTGCTATGTGCAAGGCACCCATTTAGGTAAAACTGAAAAACATGTGTCTTTGTGAAGTTTACATGGTAATTTTTCATCCCATGTGCCAAAGAGATAATGGGAGGAATGACTACCATCTTTTAGAGACTTGTGGTATCATTTTGGAGATTAAATGTTATGTTTTATGTGGCTGTAGAAAGCAAAACTAGAGCCAGGCATGGTGGCTCATGCCTGTAATATCAACACTTTGGGAGGCTGAGGCAGGAGAATGACTTGAGCTCAGGAGTTTGAGACCAGCCTGGGCCACATAGTGAGACCTCGTCTCAACAAAACATAAAAAAATTAGCTGGGTACAGTTAAGCGTGCCTGTAGTCCCAGCTACTCTGGAGGCTGAGGTGGAAGGATAGTTTGAGCCCAGGAGGTCGAGGCTGCAGTGAGCCGTGATCGCACCACTGCACTCTAGCCTGGGTGGGAGCGTGAACCTGACTCAAAAAAAAAATTTTTTTTTAAAGCAAAAAAAAAAAGAAAAGCAGAACTAGGACCAATGGATGGTCTTTCAAGGGCAGTGGTTTTCATAATTAAAGGAAAATCCTGTTTACAATCAGGACTGACCAAGAATGGGATGGGGCTGCCTCTGGGAGCAGAGAGGCATGGGCTGGAGGTGATTCTGTTAGTGGAAGTATTTTGTAGGGAATTTGAGATCTTGTATCAAGGATCTCTGCAGTGTGGGCAAGGGGGGAATACGAAATCTATGTTTCCTTCTGCCTCTTAATTTCGAGATGCTGGAACTGGGATGGGAAGCCAAAGCCATTGACCAGAACCAGGGCTACAACTCAGGGGTGAGTGTGGGAGTTCAAATGCAGGATCCACACTGGCTACAGCTGACCTGGAGCCACAGATTCCTGTCACTTTCTGCCTCCAGAGATCAAGTACCATGGGTTTCAACCTGACCAGCCTGAAGGTTTGGGAGGCCCCATCAGGGGATGGGGGCAAGTTACTTTCCGTAAAAGAATGAGGAGGCTATATCTGGTGACCAGAAACAAACATGGAGGCAGAGGGTAATAAGGATGATACATACAATTTATTCAGTTCCTATTTCTTTTACTTTAGTATTCCTAATCTGTAAAAACATCATGGAAAAAAAAGTATGATTAATCTAATTTTACAGATGAAGAGACTGAGGGTCTGAGATGTAGAATAACTAACCTAATTTAGTGTAAAGCCAGGACTTGAACTTGCTGTCTCTGTGCTTCATCTACTCCAGATGGCTCCCTAATGAGTAGAATGAGACCTGTGTGCCAACCCTGGCCTGGTTCTCATGCTCCCACAACTGTGAAGTGAGAGGGCTCAACAATTTCAAATTCAATTCAACCACCACCTCCTGAATACTAACTAGGTTCCAGGACCTGGCTAGAAGCAGAGACACCAGGATAGAAAAGACAGTGTTCTGCTTTCATGGAGTTCACAGAAGAGTCGAGGAGGTAAGTTCATATCAGATTATCACAAAGCAGTGTGCTTAATGGTGCTAAATCTTTTCATGTTTCCACATTTGCTAATGCATTTTAACAGAGCAAAGCAATGTCACATTGGTTTCATCAGGAATTCAAACCAAGGGGCTTTGGTGAAGAGAAGTCAAAGCCAAAAGAGGGCTCTGCCCTTTAGAAGAGGTGGAATCATTCAGCCTGGGCAACATGGTGAAATCCCGTCTATATAAAAAATTCAAAAATTAGCCAGGCATGGAAGCGTACGCCTGTGGTCCCACCTACTTGGGAGGCTGAGGTGGGAGGATCACTTGTGCCTGGGAGGTGGAGATTGCAGTGAGCCAAGATCACGCCCCTTCAGTTACTCCCTTCTGGGCAATAGAGTGAGATCCTGTGTCAAAAATAACATAACATAACATAACATAACATAACATAACATAACATAACATAAAAAGGGGGAAAGTAAGAACAGTGGGGTGAGGCCTTTGAGCTCTGAAACTATGATGGAACCCAGTCTTTTCCTCTTTTCTTTGGAGTTCCTAAGTTCACAAAGCCCAATGAGCAATGGCAAAGGACTGTTTGGCTATCTGACTCTCTTTTAGGAGTGCCTACATTATCTACTTCATTGTGATTTAAATCTTATCCTTTTCTACCATCTCTCTCCTCTCAAATCCTACATTGAATCCTAGCCCACAGTGGGTGCTATATATGGACTGAGACAGAGATTTGGGTGCCAGGCCTACCAGGGTGTTGATTTGATTGGATATGGTTCCTTGACTCTTTGATACATTGGGTATTGCTAACCTAGTAAATCCATCTTTTTGAGCCTTTGCAAAGTGAGATAGTGGGAACCCATCACTTCCTTCTACAGGCATAAGCAAATGAGGCTCAGATTACAGTTAAATATCTACATCAACAGAGCAATTCTGCAAAGAGATTGGCATAATCAACAAGATTGCAAAGCAGAATGTACAAGCTTCTTTTCAGTCTCCATTAATTGTGGCCCAAATTTTTCTAGGGAGTAACAGTTCCATGGCATCATTGAGTCTAGAATCTAAATATTTGCTTTAGGAAATTATGGAAGCTTGTTAAATCATAAATGATGTCCTGATTTTGTACTCCAAATTACAGGTCATTCCTTGTTTATTGAAATAGAGGAGGATATTATGTTTCTATCACTCTTTACTCTTTAAAATGTTTCTTCCATCCTTCACTTTCCTATGGTGTATTTATTATTTTTATTTAATCTGGTATCTGAATTTTATAAAACACTTTACAGTTAATTTTGTCTTGTCTTCTCTTCCCATAATGATCCCGATCATCATCATAATTATATTTTCTTACAATTATGTATTGCTCTTCACAGTTCATAAATCACATATTCATAACCTCATGAATCTCCGAAAAGCCCATGAGGCCAATAATGCAGTTATTATTTGCATTTTGAAAGTGAGAAAACTGCAGTCTAAAGAAGTTAAATCATTTGTTCCAGGCTCTAAGCTCAGTATTTTAGTGTGGAAGTGAATCCAACACCCTGATGCTTAACTCTGTCTGTTAACCACTATCCTAGATCAACAAGGTCCCACATTTGGACTGTGATGGACTTTACTCAGAACCTGGATTCTTTTTTCATGAAATTTTTAAAAATTTAAATAAGTGGCATAATTTATAAGACAAAATGTGTAATTTAAAAGAAAGCTATGTGTTTGGATGCTAAATAAACTACTTATGGTGCTAAATGCCCCCTCCCCAAAATCTCCAAGATAGATTAACATCACTAGTCATTATTCAGCACTATGTAGTACATGCTCAATAAATATTCTGTTGATGGATATAGGTGGGTGGGTAGATGGATATTGGACTGGCCATGTTCTGAGCCCAGGGGATACAATAGTGAACACGACAGGCAAGTGCCTTGGTCCACACCACTCACAGTCAACTGGGCAAGTCAAACCTCACACAAGCCTTCTCAGTTATATCTGATGACCACAATGAATTATATGAGGTCAAGTATGTGAAAGTATTTAGTGGATGGTATTGTACAAGTAAAAATTATTATCATGTTTCATGGACTTTTATCATCCTTAGATACAGTGCTACTTCCTTGGTCACACAGCTCCTGTGATGCTGAAACAGAGAGATAAGTACTCATCGAGGAACACACAGGTGGTAATAGCATAACGATGACTCCAACTAGTCAGGGCGTTCTACCCATGTGGCCCATAGGCATAGTGTTTGAGGCTACTCCGTCTTTTGGCGGGGTGGGGAGTTGGAGGACAATAAGAACACTTAAACCCCTTGCAAAACAACAACAAATACAAAATGCAGCTAAATATTGCAGGGAATTTGCAAAAACTAAAAGAATTAAAATCTGAATATCTGTAAGCTATCTCAACTTTATTAAGTCAACTTTATTGTTTCTTTATTATGTGTTGAAATTTCCATTGCATTTGAACACAATTTAGGGTTAGATTTTCTCACATCACAAGATTTCCAGGGAATGCACAAGGATTTTCCAGAAATTACAAGCAATCCTATAATAAATAAGTAACTTATAACCAAATAATTTCAAAAACATAATTATAAAAATACATTCAAAAAACTTACATGACATGTATGAGCATTTTAATATATTTGATATCAGCTACAGAATGTGAGACTGTCTCAGTTCTGTGATGGTTAAAATAGCCCCTGGCTGGCAGAACCAGCCTAACTGTGGGCTTCTCATTTCAGAGAACCGCTTGGATGTTATTATTCAGTTAAGATATTTATAGGATGGTCTTTCAGCTCAAATAACTACCAGGCAAAGGGGGAGTGAGATGAGAACGAAAAGAAAGGGAAGAAGAATGGAAGGAAGGAAGGGAAGGGGGAGTAAGAACGAAAAAAATCTTTAAGCTAACTTTGGTATGACTGCTGTCCTCAGTGGCAGCACATACCTTTGCCAAGTGGAAATAAATAAGCTTCTAAGGTATGAGTTTGTTCCCAAATAGGTTTGGCAAATACATAATTTATTTTTCTTAGCTCTAGTACATGATACCCTGGCCATTCAGACACCATATAGGCACTGACATTAATCAAGTACCTCAATACCATCCCCTCTGCCATGCCAGGGAAGGTCTTGCACAGGAATATTTATTTAGCTGAGTTCTTTCTCCATGACTGAGAGCACGGAAGCAGGGCTGTCGTGAATAGAGCAATGGGATTGATCAACACCTCTGTGAAAACTCCAGGTTAAAAGAGGCTAAAGAAGTGACTACTCAAGGTCATGCATAATCTTGGATTGGATCCGCACATTGGGGGAAAATAGTCATAATGAATATAATCAAGGCAATTGATGACATTTGAATGTTAATTTACTTATTTTGATAGGGAATATCCTTGTTTCTAAGAAAAGAGCTTTGAAGTATCTAGGGGTGAAGAGACCTCTTTGTTACTATAGTGTTGATAATAATAATAATAATAATAATAAGAGTTCTTACAAGAAACTGAACACCCACTTGCTGGAAGCTGGGGACATGGTTAATGTCTGTCTTTGTGCCCAGGGACTCGACACTTCCTGGATGCCCAGAGCATACCATATCCACAACTGCTAGCGAGCAAAGACTCAGCGAGTCCTAATTCATGTCATAGTATGACTTGCTGATGAGGAGAGTGGGTGGGGATGTTCCAGAATTTAAGGGGTGGTGGCTAGAAATTCTAACATTCAAGGCAGTGAAAGTAGGTCACTTGGCTCTCGCAAGGCAGGATTTGTGGGCAGCAGGGACTTTTCTGAAAGTAGAAAGCCAGGACAGGCCATTTTAGGGAACACCTTTTGTAAGGACACAACAATCTCAGAGCCATGCAGCACTCAGAGTGAAAAATCACCATGGCACGTGTGTACCTATGTAACAAACCTGCACATTCTGCACATGTATCCCAAGAAGAAAAAGAAAGTACTACATAAGCGTTTGCTATGTATAGAGAATATGTAATCTGAACGGAAGACTTCAAAAGTTAAGCAGGGCAGGGAACAGAGCTGAGCGACAAGCTGGGACCAGAAGAACAGGACAGGCCTCTGAAAACGGGATGCAGGCCAGACACTGGGCAGCTCAACCTCAGATCAGGAAGCTCAAGACAAGTAGGGATAAGGGGTTTGAGCTAAGACTGGTTTTAAGGTAATGAATTATATAAAAGTTGCCAGAGAATATGTGCAAGATTTTTCCCATCATTCTGACTATGTGCAAAAGGAGCTCATTTGGAAGAAGGAACCCCACTTAGCTGAACAAAATTAAGCAATTCAGTTATGCGTGCAAAATTTCTTTTTGGGCCGGGCGCGGTGGCTCAAGCCTGTAATCCCAGCACTTTGGGAGGCCGAGACGGGCGGATCACGAGGTCAGGAGATCGAGACCATCCTGGCTAGCACGGTGAAACCCCGTCTCTACTAAAAAAATACAGAAAACTAGCCGGGCGAGGTGGCGGGTGCCTGTAGTCCCAGCTACTCGGGAGGCTGAGGCAGGAGAATGGAGTGAACCCGGGAGGAGGAGCTTGCAGTGAGCTGAGATCCGGCCACTGCACTCCAGCCTGGGTGACCGAGACTCCGTCTCAAAAAAAAAAAAAAAAAAAAAAAAAAAAAAAAAAATCAAAATTTCTTTTTGGCCATGTTGCCCAGGATGGATGAACCGGCAATGGACTTGCATTCCCAGCATAAACAACTAGCCAACTAGACACAATGTATGAAACACATGTTTTAAGACATTGGATAATCGGCAGCATAGGAATGCGTCCCTAGAAAAGAAAAACAGGTGAGGTGAGCCTACTCTTCCCCTGCTTTCAGCCTAAAAGTGCTCCCCAGACCATTGTACGGGTGGAGGAACCGAAGCTGGGCATGGCCTTCTTGCTGAGTTGAGAAGGCAGAGATCATGGAAGCTGAGGTGGCTGGAATTTGTGAGGCAAAGTACCACAGAGTTGGATGACATGTAGAAAGGAATTATGGAAATTTCCCATGAGCTGATGTAGAGTCATTTCCAGGATATACAGCTAAATTTTTAAAAGCTAAACAAAAGCGAAGGACAAAACCATATATATGGTGTGCTAATTTTGTGTAAGAAAGAAGGGAAAATAAAACATAGATGTATCTCTTATTTTAAAAAATTCAGGAAAAAGCACCGGAAGTCTATATAAGATCCCTCTGAATTCATGGCTGAATAAGCCATGCATATGTAGGGAGAAACTCCATGAGGCCAAGCGAAGAACAACCAACAAGCTGTGAACCAACAATTCCCAGAGCAAACAGCTGGGAGACATCTGAATTCCAATGATCAGAGAGTAAAGGTTGCACTAAACATGGGGATATTCCCTAGAGCCTATGAGAAAGGTCATGCCTCAGTAGTAGGGCTAAACTAGTCCTGGAGTAAACAGTACTTCAGAACTGCTCTGATAAAACATACTAACAAGTATCAAAATGATCAAGATAATCAACAGGTAACTTATACGTCTGCCAGAACAAAACCAATACTCTTTAAAGGAAGAAAAAATCAAGCACTCAATATATAATATACACAATGGCAAGCATTAAATAAAAAATTAAATTCAAGGCTTCAGTGAGCTTTGATCACACCACTGCACCCCACCCTGGGCGACAGAGTGAGACCCTATTCCTAAAAGTAAAAAGTACTAGACACACAAAGCAGAACCAACCAGATCAATAAAACTGTTGCCTACAAAGGGTTGGGGGGTGGTGAAGAGGACAGGGGAAGAAGTGGCCCTTCTCTGGATAGACTTTTATATACAGTTTTGACTTTTGGAAGCATGCTAATGTTTTACATATTAAAAAATAAAATTAAGGCCGGGCTTGCTGGCTCACGCCTGTAATCCCAGCACTTTGGGAGGCCGAGGCGTGCGGATCACCAGGTCAGGAGATCAAGAACATCCTGGCCAACACGGTGAAACCCGTCTCCACTAAAAATACGAAAAATTAGCCGGGCGCGGTGGTGGGCGCGGTGGTGGGCAACTGTGGTCCCAGCTGCTCAGGAGGCTGAGGCAGGAGAATGACATGAACCCGGGAGGCGGAGCTTGCAGTGAGCCGAGATAGCGCCACTGCACTCTAGCCTGGGTGGCAGAGCGAGACTCCGTCTCAAAAAAAAAAAAAAAAAAATCAATCAATCAATCAATAAGAACGTGGAAAAACATATTAGAATACTGGGGAATAAAAGAACTAATCCAATAACTTCCAAGTAATAATCCAAGGCTTCATGAAGCCTTCACTTACCTCTCCAGCCCACAGCTCTCTCTCCTCTGAACTCCAAGAGCAAACTCTCTCTGTTCCATTTATTCACACTCAAACCTAGTAACTGGTATATGGTATAAACATAGACTTGGAAATAAGATAACCTGGTTCCAGATCCTGGCTCCCTCACTTGCCTATTATGTGACATGGGCAGACGGCAGACGTGGGCAGTAAATAGATCATGAGGGGAAAATGCCTGGCACATAGTTTTCTTATTTATTTATTTACTTTAACTTCTGGGATACATATGCAGATTGTGCAGGTTTGTTACATAGGTATACATGTGCCATGGTGGTTTGCTGCACCCATCAACCCGTCATCTAGGTTTTAAGCCCTGCATGCATTAGGTATTTGTTCTAATGCTCTCCCTCCCCTTGTTCCACAACGCCCAACAGGCCTGGTGTGTGATGTTCCCCTCCCTGTGTCCATGTGTTCTCATTGTTCAACTCCCTCTTATGAGTGAGAACATGCAGTGTTTGGTTTTCTGTTCCTGTTTTAGTTTGTTGAGAATGATGGTTTCCAGCTTCATCCATGTCCCTGAAAAAAACCATGAACTCATTCTTTTTTATGGCTGCATAGTATTTCATGGTGTATATGTGCCACATTTTGTTTATCCAGTCTGTTAGTGATGGGCATTTGGATTGGTTCCAAGTCTTTGCTATTGTGGATAGAAGCACATAGTTTTCAAAGAATATTAGGCCCTATAGTAATTACACAGTAGTGTTGCAAAGACTGTAATTTCTGCCTTGTGATGTTTCTTTTGATGCTATTTAATTATTCTGCCTTCATTTATTTTAACTTTATATTTATATTATATATTTCATTTATCATATATCCTGCCTTCATTTATTCAATTATCCTGCCCTTATCCTAGGGAGATATTACTTCTAATATCAGAGTGGGTGTACACCAGGTGTGTACACCAGGTGTGTACAGAGTGGGTGTATACCAGGTGTGTACAGTGGGTGTACACCCTGTGATATTATTTGTAATATCCTAGGGGGACATTATTCCCAATGTCACAAGTCGTGTTCACCCTGTGATAATTCTCATAATATCCCAGGGAAATGTTACTCTTAATGTCACATGGGGTGTACACCATGTGTTTACACCCCTTGTGATATTATTCAAAATATCCTATAAGAATGTTACTCCTAATATTACAGGTGGGGCTCACCATGTGTGTACACCCCTGTGATATTATTTATGGTATCTGAGAAAAATGTTACTCCTAACATCACAGGAGGTATACACCATGTTTGTACACACCCTGTGATATTATTTATAGTATCTTTGGGGGATGTTATGCCTACTTTTACAGAATGTGTACACCATCTGTGTACAACCACTGTGATATTATTCGTAATATCCTAGGGGGATGTTACTCCTAATGTCTCAGTGGGATTACACCATGTGTGTACAACCCCTGTGATATTATTCCTAATACCCTATTGGGATATTGCTCCTAATGGCACATGGAGTGTACAACATGTGTGTACA
The DNA here is from genome assembly GCF_049350105.2 of Macaca mulatta. Classification (NCBI taxonomy): domain Eukaryota; kingdom Metazoa; phylum Chordata; class Mammalia; order Primates; family Cercopithecidae; genus Macaca; species Macaca mulatta. The sequence continues at coordinate 87,414,337 of NC_133419.1, forward strand.
ACTTCTGTAATATTATTTGTAATATTCCAGAAAGATGTGACTCCTCATGTCACAGGCAGCATACACCCTGTTATGGTATTCATTGTATCCTAGGGGAATGTTACTCCTAATGTCACAGGAGGTATAAATTATGTGTGTAAACCACCTGTGATATCATTTGTACTATCCTAGGGGAAAGTTACTTTTAAAGTCACAAATGGTGTAAAAAATATCACAGGGGGTATGCACCTGGTGATACTATTTGAAATATCCTAAAAGGATGTTACTTCTGATGTCAGAGGTGGTGAACACCTTCTTATATTATTGGTGATATCCTACAAGTTTGTTACTCCTCATGTTACATTATTATCTGTTAAATTATTTGCAATAGTTTTGTGGAATGTTACTCCTAATATCACAGAGGGTGTACACCCTGTGAAATTATTCATAACAGTTTCAGGGAATGTCACTCCTAATGTCACATGAGGTATACACACAGTGATACTATTTGTAATATCCTATAGAAATGTTACTCCTCATATCATAGGGGCTGTATGCCCAGTAATATTATTCATAATATCCTAGGGAGATATTACTCCTAATATCACAGGGGTGTACACCTTTTGACATTATTTGTAATATCCTAGGAAGATATTACTCCTAATATCACAGTGGGTGTAAACCCTGTGATATTATTCATAATATCTTAGGAGGATGTTACTTTTAATATCTCACTGGGTGTACAACCTGTGATATTATTCATGATATCCTAGGGAGATGTTCCTCCTAATGTCATCAGGGGTGTACGCCCTGTGACATCATTTGAAATATTCTAGGGGGATGTTACTTTTAAAGTCACAGGGGGTTTACAACCTGTGATATTATACATAATATCTTACACAGATGTTACTCCTAATGTCACAGGGGTGTACACCCAGTGATATTATTTGGAATATCCTAGGGGGATGTTTCTCCTAATGTCAACGGGGTTTACACCTTGTGATATTATTCGTAGTATCCTAGGAGGATGTTACTTCTAATGTCACAGAAGGTGTACACTCCATGATATTATTTGTTATATCCTAGCGGGATATTATTACTAATGCCACAATGCTTGTACACCCTGTGATATTATTTGTAATATCCTAGTGGGATGATATTCCTAATGTCGCAGCAGGTGTACACCCTGTGAAATTTTTTGTAATAGTTTTGGGAGACGTTATTTTTAATGTTACATGTAATATACACACAGTGATATTATTTGTAATAGCCTATAGAAATGTTACTCCTAATATCACTGGGGCTCTACACCCTGTAATATTATTTGTAATATCCTAGGGGAATGTTACTACTAATGTCACAGGGGGTGTACACACTGTGATATTATTCATAATATCCTAAAGTTATGTTACTACCAATGTCACAATGCTTGTACACCTTGTGATATTATATCCAATATTCTAGAGGGATGTTACTCCTAGTGTCACAGGGGGTGTACAACCTGTGATATTATCCGTAATATCCTGTGCCAATGTTACTCCTAATGTCACAGGTGGTGTACACCTTGTGATATTATTCGTAATATTCTGGAAAGATGTTACTCCTCATGTTCCAGTGTGTGTACACCCTGTGATATTATTTGTAATATCCTAGGGGGACATTCCTAATGTTCAAGATGGTGTAACTCCTGTGATATTACTCATAATATCTGAGGTAAATGTTACTCCTAATGTCACAGGGGATGTACACCACGTATGTATACCCCCTGTGATATTATTTGTAATATTCTATGGGGATGTTGTTAATATTACTGGTGGTGTTCACCATGTGTGTACACCCCCTGTGATATTTTTCATAATATCCTAGGAAGATATAACTCCTAATATCACAGTGGGTGTACCACATGTGTGTATACCCTTGATATTATTCATAATATCCAGGGCAAACATTACTTCTAATATCACAGGGGGTGTACACCTGGGGATATTTTTCATAATATTTTAGGGAAATATGGCTTCTAATATCACAGTAGGTATACCCCATGTGTGTACACTTTGTGATAGTATTTTCGATATCCTTGGGAGCTATTACTCTTAATATCACAGTGGGTGTTCACCCTGTGATATTATTTGTATTTGACCTTGCTGGCTTTTTTAACCCACACTACAAAAGGAATGGAACAGATAATAAAATAATGAGATTAAACTGTTCTGTTATGCAACCACTGCAGGACACTTTTAATGTCACTGTTTCTCAGGCTATAGATGAAGGGGTTCAGCATGGGGGTGATGACTGTGTACAACACGGAGGCCACTGCTGCGCCCTTTCTGGGGAAGATGAAGGGAACCGCCAAGCAGATATTGAAGCCAAAAGAGCCGCAAGGTTGGACCCTCCATTAGAAATGCTTATAGAAGGACCCCTAGTATGGGGAAATCCCCTCTGGGAAACCAAGCCCCAGTACTCAGAAGAAGAAATAGAATGGGGAACCTCATGAGGACATAGTTTCCTCCCCTCAGGATGGCTGGCCACTGAAGAAGGAAAAATACTTTTGCCTGCAGCTAACCAATGGAAATTACCTAAAACCCTTCACCAAACCTTTCACTTAGGCACTGATAGCACCCATCAGATGGCCAAATTATTATTTACTGGACCAGGCCTTTTCAAAACTATCAAGCAGATAGTCCGGGCCTGTGAAGTGTGCCAAAGAAATAATCCCCTGCACTGCAGGCCATACATTTCAATCCCAGTATCTCTAACCTCCTTGTTAAGTTTGTCTCTTCCAGAATCAAAGCTGTAAAACTACAAATGTTTCTTCAAATGGAGTCCCAGATGCCATGACTAAGATCTACTGTGGACCCCTGGACCGGCCTGCTAGCCCATGCTCCAATGTTAATGACATCAAAGCCACCCCTCCCAAGGAAATCTCAACTGCACAACCCCTACTATGCCCCAATTCAGCAGGAAGCAGTTAGAGCAGTCATCAGCCAATCTCCCCAACAGCACTTGGGTTTTTCTGTTGTGAAGGGGAACTGAGAGACAGGACTAACTGGATTTCCTAGGCCAACTAAGAATCCCTAAGCCTTACCTAGTCCTCCATGCCCACACAGCATTATGGAGACAAAGGGAATTCCCACTTAATGATGAAACCCTCAGCATGGAGGAAAAATTTTATAGTAAGAGAAAAGGATCCCCGAGATGGGAAGAAAACCAAAAAAGGCAGGAGGGAAATACATGACTATGTTATTGGTGAAGGTGTCACGACGTGCAAGATGATATTTAAGTAAACGGTTGTCTGACAGCTACAAGTCTCCTTTAGCAGTGAGTATGCCATTCACATCATAAGATGTCCACACAGTAAGATCCCTTCCTGGTATTATTTTAACTGCTTCAGATACTAAGACTGCTACTGCCGCCACTACCCATAAACAATGGGCCAACCCTTTGCCACTACATCAGTTTCCTTACTCAGGTATGCCATGGGTTGCAAGCTTATCCCGTAGACCTGTGTAAGGACTCCTAGAGCTATTCCTGTTTTTTCTGTGACATATAAAGAAACGTCTTGCCCTGTTGGCAAGCTTAACACTAGGGCTTGGGTTAGGGCCCTCTTTAGGGCCTGGAAAGCTGCTTTTGCTTCAGGTGTCCATCTTACTAAATGGGTATTGGTTTTTTGAGTTTCCTTAATTACTGTATACAATGGTCTGGCTGTTTTGCCGTACCTGGGAATCCATATTTGACAGAAACCTGTTATGCCAGGGAACCCTCTTAGTTGCTTTAGGGTTTTGGGATGAGGATAAGGCAGTATAGGCTGGATACATTCCTCACTGGGGGCCCTGATGCCTTTGGATAATTGTAGCCCTAAGTATTTAATCTGCTGTGAGCAGAGCTGAGCCTTTGGTTTGGAAATCTTGTAGCCACAGGTGGTGAGGAAATTTAAGAGCACTTGGGTGGCTTGACGGCACAAGGTTTCTGAATAGGCAGCTAAAAGTAAATCATCCATGTACTGAAGGACAAGAGTGTCCAGGTATGAGAATTGGCTCAAGTCTTGGGCTAATGCCTGGCCAAATAGATGGGGGCTATCCCTGAACCCTTGGGGTAAAACAGTCCAGGTGAGTTGAGACGTTGGGTTTGAAGGATCTTCAAAGGCAAACAAGAATTGAGAGTCAGGATGTACAGGGATGCAGAAAAAGGCATCCTTAAGGTCCAGGACTATAAACCACTCTGCTTCCTCTGGTATTTGGGAGAGCAGAGTGTAAGGGTTAGGTACAGCTGGGTATAGAGGGACAACAGCCTCATTGATAATCCTGAGATCTTGCACTAACCTCCACTGTCCACTGGGTTTCTGTACTCCTAAAATTGGAGTATTGCAGGGGCTATTACATGGTTTTACTAGGCCTTGGGCTTTTACGTCCTTAGCAATCTTTTGGAGTCCTTTTTGGGTCTTGTTTCTAAGGGGGTACTGCCTTTGGTAGGAAAAGGAGGTGGAATCCTTTAGTTTAACTTGAACAGGATGGGCATTCTTTGCTTGTGCATATTGTCCTTCTGTTGCCCAGACTTCAGGATTAATTCCTTCCTCAAGCAGGGGACAACAAATGGGTGTTCCTTCTCCTCTGTTCAGGTGTATAATGGCCCCTGCTTTTGCTAGAATGTCTCTCCCTAACAAGGGAGTGGGGCTTTCAGGCATAATTACAAAAACATGTGAAAAGAGTAAAGCTCCCCAGACACAACTTAATGGCTGGGAGAAGTATCTAGTGACTGGCTGTCCTAGGACCCCTTGGATAGTGACAGATCTGGAGGACAGTTGTCTGGGACAGGAGAGTAAGACTGAGAAGGCCATGCCAATGTCCAGGAGACAGTTAACCTCCTGGCCCTCAATAGTCAAGCATACCCAGGGCTCTGTGAGGGTGGTGGCATAGCCTGGTGCTTGCCCTGTGCACCCTCAGAGTTTCTACGTATTTTGAGTAGAAAAGAGGATTGAAAAATAGAAAACAAATAAACCAACACACAGCACTGTGTCTGCATTTTGGATATAAGCAATTCACAAGTAATGGTTTCAGATTTCAGAGCAATCCACATTCAGCAATATTGTGCAGTTCTAACAAACTCAATTTTTTAATAATTATTCTATTGATTTTTGTGTTATTCACTTCTTGCTGTACACACCTGCCTTAGAGACACTAGAATGTTCCAAGAACAAGATCATCATATATAACAAATTCATAATTGCTAGAAAATACAGCCTGTCTTTTCTGAAGAAAAATATGTAATAATAACATTCTCTTCACTTTAAGAAAAAGCTTCTTCTAATTAAAAGAAATTAAGAACTCAAATGTATTATTTTATTCTAAGATTGCCACAAGTTCCCTTGATTTAGAACATTTATAAACACTGTGTAACAACTGAGACAAAGTCACCTGGAAATAAAATTATAGTTGACAATTCATAATCAGAAAATATTTCCAGGTGCCAGTTAAGTTCTAGTGATTTCATCATTATGTTCTCTGACTTTTCTCCTTCAAGAGTGTAATTGCATACTCAAGTAGGTGGGCCTCGTTTTAAAATTCATGTAAGATATAACTCCTGTCCTTAGCTTAGGCGGACTTAGAGTTTTCATAAGAAAGTTCGGCCGGACACGGTGGTTAACGCTTGTAATCCCAGTACTTTGGGAGGCTGAGATGGGTGGATTACAAGGTCAGGATATCAAGATTATCCTGAGAAACATGGTGAAACCATAACTCTATTAAAAATACAAATATTAGCTGAGCATGGCAGCATGCACCTGTCGTCCCAGGTACTCAGGAGGCTGAGACATGGCTTGAACCTGGGAGGCAGAGGCTATAGTGAGCCGAGATCACACCACTGCACTTCCACCTGGGTGACAGAGCAAGGCTCCATCTCAAAAACAGAGAGAAAGTTTTAGTTAAATGGACATAACTGGAGATCACTTCTAAGATAGCTGAATAGGAACAGTTCTGGTCTGCAGCTCCCAGCGAGATTGACACAGAAGATGGGTGATTTCTGCATTTCCAACTGAGGTACCTGGTTCTTCTCATTGGGACTGTTTGGACAGTGGGTGCAGGGCACAGAGGGCAAGCTGAAGTAGGGCAGGGTATCACCTTGCCCGGGAAGCACAGGGGTCAGTGGATTTCCCTTTCCTAGCCAAGGGAAGCTATGACAGACTGTATCTGAAGAAATGGTACACTCTTGACCAAATACTGCACTTTTCCCATGGTCACAGCAAATGGCAGACCAGGAGATACCCTCCCATGCCTGGCTCGGTGGGTGCCATACTCACAGAGCCTTGTTCACTGCTAGCACAGCAGTCTGAGATCAACTTGTGGGGCTGCAGCTTGACAGTGGGAGGGGCATCTGCCATTGCTGAGGCTTGAGTAGCTCACAGTGTAAACAAAGCTGCCAGGAAGCTCAAACTGGCTGGAGCCCACCACAGGTCAGCAAGGTCTACTGCCTCTCTAGATTTCACCTCTGGGGGCAGAGCATAGCAGAACAAAAGGCAGCAGACAGATTCTGCAGACTTAAACATCACTGTCTGAAGCTCTCAAGAGAGCAGTGGTTCTCTCAGCATGGCGTTCAAGCTCCAAGAATGGACATACTGCCTCCTCAAGTGGGTCCCTGACCCCCATGTAGCCTGACTGGGAGACACCTCCCAGAAGGGGCCCACAGACACCTCAAACAGGTGGATGCCCCTCTCAGATGAAGCTTCCAGAGGAAAGATCAGGCAGCAATATTTGCTGTTCTGCAGCCTCCACTGGTCATACCCAGGCAAACAGGTTCTGGAATGGATCTCCAGCAAACTCCAACAGACCTGCAGCTGAGGGGCCTGACTGTTAGACGGTAAACTAAAAAAGAGAAAGGAATAGCATCAATATCAACATCAACAAAAAGGACATCCACATGAAAACCCCATCTGTAGGTCATCAATATCAAAGACCAAAGGTAGATAAAACCCCAAAGATGGGGAGAAACCAGAGCAGAAAAGCAAAAAATTAAAAAAAATCAGAGTGCCTCTTCTCCTCCAAAGGATGGCAGCTCCTCGCCAGCAAGGGAACAAAACTGGATGGAGAATGAGCTTAACAAGTTGACAGAAGTAGGCTTCAGAAGGTCAGTAATAACAAACTTCTCTGAGCTAAAGGAGCATGTTCTAACCCATCACAAGGAAGCTAAAAACCTTGAAAAAAGGTTAGAGAAATGGCCAACTAGAATAAACAGTGTAGAAGAGACCTTAAATGACCTGATGAAGCTGAAAACCACAGCATGAGAACTTCATGATGCATGCATATCAGTGACTGAAGGTCAAATTAATGAAATAAAGTGAGAAGACCAGAGAAAAAAAGAGGGGAAAAAAAACTAACAAAGCCTCCAAGAAATATGGGACTATGTGAAAAGACCAAACCTACGTTTGATTGGTGTACCTGAAAGTGACAGGGAGAATGGAACCAAGTTAGAAAACACTCTTCGGGACATTATTCAGGAGAACTACCCTAACCTAGCAAGACAGGCCAACATTCAAATTCAGGAAATACAGAGAACACCGCAAGGATACTCCTCAAGAAGAGCAACCACAAGACACATAATCATCAGATTCACCAAGGTTGAAATGAAGGAAAAAATGTTAAGGGCAGCCAGAGAGAAGGGTTGGGTTATCCACAAAGGAAAGTCCATCAGACTAACAGCAGATCTCTCGGCAGAAACCCACAAGCCAGAAGAGAGTGGGGGCCAATATTCAACATTCTTAAAGAAAAGAATTTTCAATCCAGAATCTCATATCCAGCCAAACTAAGCTTCACAAGTGAAGGAGAAATAAAATCCTTTACCAACAAGCAAACACTAAGAGATTTTTGTCACCACCAGGCCTGCCTTACAAGAGCTCCTGAAGGAAGCACTGAACATGGAAAGGAACAACCTCTACCAGGCACTGCAAAAAAAATGCCAAACTGTAAAGATCATCGACACTATGAAGAAACTGCATTAATTAATGGACAAAATAACCAGCTAACATCATAATAACAGGAACAAATTCAAACATACCAATATTAACCTTAAATGTAAATGGGCTAAATGCCCAAATTAAAAGGTACAGACTGGAAAACTGGATAAAGAGTCAAGACCCATCAGTGTGCTATATTCAGGAGACCCATCTCATGTGCAAAGATGCACATAGGCTCAAAATAAAGGGTTGGAGGAAGATCTACCAAACAAATGGAAAGCAAAAAAAAAAAAAAAAAGGCAGGGGTTGCAATCCTAGCCTCTGTTAAAACATACTTTAAACCAACAAAGATCAAAAGAGACAAAGAAGGCCACTACATAGTGGTAAAGGGATCAATTCACCAAGAAGAGCTAACTATCCTAAATATATGTGCGCCCAATACAGGGGCACCCAGATTCATAAAGCAAGTCCTTAGAGACCTACAAAGAGACTTAGACTCCCACACAATAATAATGGGAGACTCTAACACCCCACTGACAATGTTAGATCAATGAGACAGAAGGTTAACAAAGATATCCAGGACTTGAACTCAGCTCTGGAACAAGCAAACCTAATAGACATCTATAGAACTCTCCACCCCAAATCAACAGAATATACATTCTTCTCAGCACCACATCACACTTATTCTAAAACTGACCACATAGTTGGAAGTACAACACTCCTCAGCAAATGTAAAAGAACAGAAATCATAACAAACTGTCTCTCAGACCACAGTGCAATCAAAGTAGAACTCAGGGTTAAGACACTCACTCAACACTGCACAGCTACATGGAAACTGAGCAATCTGCTCCTGAATGACTACTGGGTAAATAGCGAAATGAAGGCAGAAATAAAGATGTTCTTTAAAACCAATGAGAACAAAGACACAACATACCAGAATCTCTGGGACACATTTAAAGCAGTGTGTAGAGGGAAATTTATAGCACTAAATGCCCACAAGAGAAAAAAGGAAAGATCTAAAATCAACACCCTAACATCACAGTTAAAAGAACTAGGTGGCACATGCCTGTAATCCCAGCATTTTGGGAGGCTGAGGCAGGCGAATCACCTGAGGTCAGGAATTTGAGACCAGACTGATCAACATGGAGATACTCTGTCTCTACTAAAAATACAAAAGTAGCCTGGTATGGTGGCACATGCCTGCAATCCCAGCTACTCAGAAGGCTGAGGCAGGAGAATTGCTTGGACCCAGGAGGTGGAGGTTGTGGTGAGCCAAGATGGTGCCATTGGACTCCAGCCTCCAGCCTGGGCAACAAAAGGGAAACTCCATCTCAAAAAAAAAAAAAGACAACAACAACAAGAACTAGAGAAGCCAGAGCAAACAAACTTAAAAGCTAGCAGAAGGCAAAAAATAAGATCAGAGCAGAACTGAAGGAGATAAGAGAAACAAAAAACCCTTCAAAAAAAAAAAATCAGTGAATCCAGGAGCTGGTTTTTTGAAAAGATCAACAACATAGACTGCTAGCAAGACTAATGAAGAGGAAAAGAAGAAAGAATCAAATAGACACAATAAAAAATGATAAAGGTGATATCACCACCTATCCCACAGAAATAGAAACTACCATCAGAGAATACTATAAACACTTCTATGCTAATAAACTAGAAAATCCAGAAGAAATGGATAAATTCCTGGACACATACACCCTCCCAAGAGTAAACCAGGAAGAAGTTGAATCTCTGAATAGACGAATAAGAGGTTCTGAAATTGAGGCAATAATTACTAGCCTACCAACCAAAAACAAGCCAGGACCAGACAGATTCACAGCCAAATTCTACCAGAAGTATAAAGAGGAGCTGTACCATTCCTTCTGAAACTATTACAATCAATAGAAAAAGAAGGAATCCTCCCTAACTCATTTTATAAAGCCAGGATCATCCTGATACCAAAACCTGGCAGAGACACAACAAAAAAAAGAGAATTTTAGACCAATATTCCTAATGGACATCAGTGAGAAAATCCTCAGTAAAATACTGGCAAACCGAATCCAGCAGCATGTCAAAAAGCTTATCCACCACAATCAAGTCAGCTTCATCCCTGGGATGCAAGTCTGGTTCAACATACACAAATCAATAAACGTAATCCATCACATAAACAGAACCAACAATAAAAACTACATGATTATCTCAATAGATGCAGAAAAGGCCTTTGACAAAATTCAACAGACCTTCATGCTAAAAACTCTATATAAACTAGGTATTGATGGAATGTATCTCAAAATAATAAGAGCTATTTATGACAAACTCACAGCCAATATCATACTGAATGGGCAAAACCTGGAAGCATTCCCTTCGAAAACTGGCACAAGACAAGGATGTCCTCTTTCATCTTTCCTATTCAACATAGTGCTGGAATTTCTGGCTAGGGCAATCAGGCAAGAGAAAGAAATAAAGGGTACTCAATTAGGAAAAGAGGAAGTCAAATTCTCTCTGTTTGCAGATGACATGATTGTGTATTTAGAAAACCCCATTGTCTCGGCCCAAAATCTCCCTAAGCTGACAAGCAACTTCAGCAAAGTCTCAGGATACAATATTAATGTGCAAAAATCACAAGCATTCCTATATACCAATAATAGACAAACAAAGAGCCAAATCATAAGTGAACTCCCATTCACAATTGCAAGAAAGAAAATAAAATACCTAGGAATCCAAATTACAAGGAATGTGAAGGACCTCTTCAAGGAGAACTACAAACCACTGCTCATCGAAATAAAAGAGGACAGAAACAAATGGAAGAACATTCCATGCTCATGGATAGGAAGATTCAATATTGTGAAAATGGCCATATTGCCCAAAGTAATTTATAGATTCAATGCCCTCCCCATCAAGTTACCACTGACTTTCTTCACAGAATTGGAAAAAAAACTACTTTAATTTCATATGGAACCAAAAAAGAGCCCACATAGCCAAGACAATCCTAAACAAAAAGAACAAAGCTGGAGGCAGCATGCTACTACAAAGCTATAGTAACCAAAACAGCATGGTACTGGTACCAAAACAGAGATATAGACCAATGGAACAGAACAGAGGGCTCAGAAATAACACCACTCATCTACAACCATATGATCTTTGACAAACCTGACAAAACCAAGCAATGTGGAAAGAATTCCCTATTTAATAAATGGTGCTGGGAAAACTGGCTAGCCATATGTAGAAAACTGAAACTGGATCCCTTCCTTACACTGTATACAGAAATTTACTCGAGATGGATTAAAGACTTAAATGTAAGACCTAACATCATAAAAACCCTAGAAGACAACCTAGGCAATACCATTCAAGACATAGGCATGGGCAAAGACTTTGTGAGTAAAACACCAAAAGCAATGGCAACAAAAGCCAAAATAGACAAATGAGATCTAATTAAACTAAAGAACTTCTGCATAGCAAAGGAAACTACCATCAGAGTGAACAGGCAACCTACAGAATGGGAGAAAATTTTTGCAATCTATCCATCTGACAAAGGGCTAATATCCAGAATCTACAAAGAACTTAAACAAATTTACAAGAAAGAAACAAACCAACCATCAAAAAGTGGGCAAAGAATTTAAACAGACACTTCTCAAAAGAAGACATTTATGCAGCCAACAGACATATGAAAAAAATCTCATCATCACTTGTCATCAGAGAAATGCAAATCAAAACCACAATGCGATATCATCTTACACCAGTTAGAATGGTGATCATTAAAAAGTTAGGAAACAACAGATGCTAGAGAGGATGTGGAGAAATAGGAACACTTTTACACTGTTAGTGGGAGTGTAAATTAGTTCAACCATTGTGGAAGACAGTGTGGCAATTCCTCAAGGATCTAGAACTAGAAATACATTTGACCCAGCAATCCCATTACTGGGTATATACCCAAAGGATTAAAAATCATTCTACATAAAGACACATGCACACGAACGTTTACTGAGGCACTATTCTCAACAGCAAAGACTTGGAACCAACCCAAACGTCCATCAAGGATAGACTGGATTAAGAAAATATGAGACATACACACCATTGAATACTATGCAGCCATAAAAAAGGATGAGTTCATGTCCTTTGCAGGGACATGGATAAAGCCTGTAACCATCATTATCAGCAAACTATCACAAGGACAGAAAACCAAATACTGCAAGTTCTCACTCATAGGTGGGAGTTGAACAATGACAACACATGAACACAATGCGGGGAACATCACACACCAGGGCCTATCAGGGGGTGGGCAGCTGGGAGAGGGATAGCATTAGGAGAAATATCTGATGTAAATGTTGAGTTAATGGGTGCAGCAAACCAACATGGCACATGTATACATATGTAATAAACCTGCAGGTTGTGGACATGTACCCTAGAACTTAAAGTATAATTAAAAAAATGGACATAACCATAGGCCATCACTTACCACACCGATGTCCATAGTGTTCAATACAGCTGTCAATGATTAAATAATAATGAAGTTCTAAGAACAATTTCGGTTTACTTTTTTCTGTCTGGAGTAATGTGAAAGTGTAAAATGTGTGTCAGTCCAAGCAATAAGGTTTACCTGCCCCCGTTTCTTTCTGCCTCTATTTTTTTCCTATTAAATCTATGAAAAGTTCTTCCTTGGTTTTTGAATAATTGGATGCTCTGAATACTAATCAATAGAATCATAGGGCCCACGTCATGACATAGAAACAAACAAGCGTTGTTTTATCATCTCTAGTTCTATGGCACGTTGCTGGAAGGGATGAAAGAACAGGCAGCAAAGAATTGAGTCTCCCAGGCTGGGCATGGTGGCTCACACCTGTAATCCCAGCACTTTGAGAGGCTGAGGCACGCAGATCACCTGAGGTCTGGAGTTCAAGACCAGCCTGACCAACATGGAGAAACCCCGTCTCTACTAAAAATACAGTATTAGCTGGCCATGGTGGTGCATGCCTGTTACCCCACTTACTCAGTAGGCTGAGCAAAACAATCACTTGAACTTGGGAGGTGGAAGTTGCCATGAGCTGAGATCACACCATTGCACTCCAGCCTGGGCAACAAGAGTGAAACTCTGTCTCAGAAAATAAAAGAATCAAGTATGTCGAAGTCACACTGATCACAGCCAATTTTTGTGAACCAAGGAAGGTTCTATTCAGTAATTAACATAGAGTTTTACTTTTGCTCTCTCCTGTGTGCCAAGCAAAATATAGACTCTGGGGAATCAGAAACAAAAGGAACTCACTTATTCCTCTCACAATACTCAGTACTTACTGAGATCAGGACAAAATAAAATGTCCTGTCTGGAATGCAGGGAAACCAGAACTTCAGGTCATGGGATATTTCCATTGAATTGTATGGAGATTAAGCTTAAAATATTATGAATGTATCTAAAATTCACTTTGTCTTTACTTTATGCATCCATCACATAGACATCATGCAGTGGGCACCCACGATAGGTTTAATTGTTGCTCACTTCCGTTGGATCAACAAGAAATGAACTCAGATGACAGTGATGAGTCTCAGAGTGAGAGGAGTGCCAGCTGGGCTTCCTTGGTTGAGTAGAGGCTCAGAAAGCTGTGAAACTCACTCATTTCCCTGCATCAGGACTTACTTTGGTCCTAGATGATTAATATTGAATATATAAGCTTAAAATATTCCTAACACCAGGATTTGTGCATGTGTTTTCTTCCCCAAGAAAGCTATAAACAGCAAAAATTTTGCTGAAAGTTTCCCTGTGTCCTCTCTCCCGTCCCCCTCCCCCGAAACTAAAAGGAATGTTAACTGCTCATTTTTCTGTGACCAGCGGACCTTATCTATGCTCCCAATTCTAATTCCTTGTAAACGTACTTTGTAGGGTCCTGTAAGCTCCTGTCTCCTTTGCCATGCCACTGCAAGGTCATAAAGTAGGTAAAACCTAAGCTGCAATTCCAGTTTTCCTCAAAATCTAAGACATGTCACAAAATAATTTACTGCCTTTGTTTCTCGCTCTGGTAACATCTTCCTACCACACCTATTTCCTGCCTTAAAGAGTTTACAAGGAAATTGTATAATTTAACTCTGGCTACCCACTGGGGACCCCTTCCACACTGTGGAAGTTTTGTACTTTCTCTCAGTTCGATAAAGTCTACAACTGTTTCTCTCTCTTGGTCCGTGTCTCTCACTCGCCATGGTCAGCTGCCACACCAGTTCTTTGGCGTCACTAGGCAAGAACCTTAGGTGTTACAAGAGGACGGGTATCTCGCCCCTTGCCATACAGATAAGTAGAAAGGGTGGTATTCAAAATTAATGGCCAGTCTCTAAGTGCCAGGCACTGAACTTCATGGCCTTCCAACACTCAAAAAGTTTTGGGCAGAGGTCAGAGGTCTTAACCATAGCCATATCTGAGTTGCATTTTGAAACAGTTTCCAGCTTCCTCAATAGGAATGGAAACCAAATGAATTTATGACTCCTTTGAGGAAGTTGATATATGCAAGGAAAGCCAAGAGTAGGGGCAAGGGCAAGGGAGAGGTGCCCCTCGAATGATCCTATGCCAATTCTTTCTGGCATCTTTCATGTGATCTCAGCTGCTTTTCTATACTTAACACAGTGAATGTGGCACCCACTGCTCTAGCTGTGGTCTACCAGGGACCCCCAAGGGGAAGGGCACAGTGAGCAGGGGCATCTGCCCCAGTGACAAGGATTTGAGAGGGCAGGTTGGATGCAGGGAGACGACTGGCCAAATGCCATGTGTCTGGACTTAGACTGCCTGGTTCAAACGGGACTTCACCCTTTTTGACTTCATGATCTGGTACAAGTTATATGAAAATGCATTGCTCCTTTTCTAGTCTGTAAAATGATAATGAAATGTGCACTAGTAACTGGGAGAAGACTATGCCGATGAAACAAAGCAAGTTGCATAGACCACACAGCTAAGAAGCTGGCATTTACAAAGCCCTCAGTAAGAGTTCTTGATGCCATGGTATCTGCCATCTTCCTTTTTATCCTCATCATCACCTTCATAATCTTTCTGTTGTGCTTAGGGAATCGTTTAGAGGGACTAATTCCTTGCTCTCATGGGTGAGATGTCTATGAAAAAGGACAACCAGTGTGGGAGGAAAGCAAAATTTTGAATAAGATTTCTGAGACCCCCACCACAACCAAGAACAGAAACTCCACAGTCCGCTGAGCTGACACTTTGCACATTGGTCTCCCCGCATCTGCCCACCACACTCTCCTGTTTGTACTGAGGATGAGGAAACAAAACGAGGCTCCCGACCATCCCTCAGCACTCACTGAGCTGCACTTGCCGCACTTGCCATCTGCTGGGCCATGACCACAAAGAGCAGATCTGCTGTCCTCCCTGTATGGTGCACAATGGAGGCTCAGACTCCATCCTCAAGACTGGCCAGATAACAGGGTAAGACGAGCTTCCTTATGCAGATGATGGGTGTGGAGCCCACTGGACTAGAACCTCACACTGCAGGACTGGAGACACAGACTGAGTATTTACTATTCTATGGCCTAAGGGACCCAAGGCACAGAGCTTCTCATTAGCCAAAGTCACCCAAGTTCCCCAACCTCTAAGGATTTCCTCATAATAAGGCAAGAAGAAGAAGAGAAAAGTGACCATAGAAGCGTTGGGGCTCTTCCTCTAATCAGGAGAAAGCTGGTGTGTATTATTCACTTCTTTCTTTTATTTGTAAAGATCCAACTGCTTTAATTTTCATCTCTTATTATGGTAAAATATACCATGTATACATATTAAAAATTATAAATATATATGATTTCATATAGAATGGTCAGTATAAACATTTACAATCTCCACTATTTTTAAGTTTACAGTTTAATGACATTAAGTACATTCACATTATTTAGCAACCATCACCACCATCACCTCCAGAACATTTTCATCTTTCAAATGGAAACTGTACCCACTGAACAAACCCTCCATTCCTCTCTCTTGCCCACCCCTGGGGGCCACCATTCTATTTTGCAACTCTATGAGTTTACCCTAGAGACTTGATATAAGTGGAATCATACTGTGTTTATCTTTTTTGTTTGTTTGTTTTAAACAGAGTCTTTCTCTGTCACCCAGGCTGAAGTGCAGTGGCATGATTTTGGCTCACTGCAACCTCCACCTCCTGGGTTCAAGTGATTCTCAAGTCTCAGTCTCCCGAGTAGCTGGGATTACAGATGTGCGCCACCATGCCCAACTAATTGTTGTATTTTTAGTAGAGGCGAGTTTTTGCCATGTTGGCCAGTCTGGTCTTGAACTCCTGACCTCAAGTGACTCTCCCACCTCAGCCTCCCAATGTGCTGAAATTACAGGTGTGGGAAACTGAGCCTGCTCGTGTTAATCCTTTTGGGATTTATTTATTTCACTGACAATAATGTCTTCAAGGTTCATTCATGTTGCAGCCTGTGTCAGAAGTGCCAGCCTTTTTTCTTTCTTTCTTTCTTTTTTTTTTTTTTAATGGAGTCTCACTTTGTTGCACACGCTGGAATGCAGTAACACAATCTGGGCTCACTGCAACCTCCGCCTCCCAGGTTCAAGTGATTCTTGTGTCTCAGTCTCCTGAATATCTGTGACTACAGGCACACGCCACCACGCCTGGCTAATGTTTTGCATTTTTAGTAGAGACAGGTTTTCACCATGTTGTGCAGGATGGTCTTGAACTCGTGACTTCAGGTGAGCAGCCCACCTTGGCCTCCCAAGATGCTGGGATAACAGGCGTGAGCCACCGCGCTGGCCAGAGGTGCCTGCCTTTTTAAGGCTGAATAGTCTTCCATTGTATGAATGAACTGCCTTGCGCTTTTCATTCATCTGTCCATGGACGCTTGGGTTGCTTCTACATTTTGGCTGTTGTGAAGAATGCTGCTATGAATATTGGTGTACAAATATCTCTTCCACTCCTGGCTTCTAATTGTTTTTCGTAGGTACCCACAAATGCAACTCTGTGATCATCTGATAATTCCGTTTTTCATTTTTCAAATACACTCCATACTATTTTCCCTGTTCCTGCACAATTTTATATTCCCTCCAATCATGTTCAAGCATTCCCTCTAGTTTCACCAATGCTTGTTTATCATATCCATCCTAATGTGTGGTATCACATTTTTGGTGTGATTTGTACTTCCCTAAGATTCGTGATTTTGAACATCATTTTATATGCTTAATGGCCATTGCTGTATCTTTTTTAGGGACATGTCTACTCAAGTCTTCTGACCATTGTTAATGGGATGCCTTAGGTTTCTTGTTGTTTAGATCTAGCTGTTCTTTATATATTATGGATATCAGCCTCTTTTCAGATATATGATTTGCAAATATTTTTCCTAATCCATGGGTTATCTTTTCACTCAGTTCACAGTGTTTTTTGATGCACAAAAGTGTTTGTCATTTAGATGTAATCCAAGGAATCTAATTTTCTTTTGTTGCCTATGCTTTTGGTTTCATATCCCAGAAAGCATCGTCCACTCTGATGTCATAAAGGTTTTGCCAGTGTTTTCTTTTAGGCATGTTATAGTTTTAGCTCTTGGGCTTAGGTCTTTGATCTGGTTGGTGTTAATTTTTGCATCTGGTGTGACATAGGGTCCTCCTTCATTCTTCTGCATGTGGAAATCAAGTTTCTCTAACACCATTTGTTTAAAAGGCTGCTTTTCCACCAATGGACTTTCTTGGCACATATGTTAAAAATTATTTGAACATATATGTGGGAAGTTATTTCTGGGCTCAAAAACAAACAAACAATAACAGATAAAAACACAGCATGGGCTGAGTGTGGTTGCTGAAGCCTGTAATCCCAGCTCTTCGAGAGGCCAAGCGGGGCAGGTCACCTGAGGTTGGGAGTTCAAGATCAGCCTGACCAACAGGGCAAATCCCCATCTCTATTAAAAATACAAAATTAGCTGGGAGTGGTAGTGAATGCCACTTATCCCAGCTACTTGAGAGGCTGAGGCAAGAGAATCGCTTAAACCCAGGAGGCAGAAGTTGTGGTGAGCCGAGATCATACCATTGCACTCCAGCCTAGGCAACAAGAGCAAAACTCTGTCTCAATTAAAAAGATAGATAGATAGATAGATAGATAGATAGATAGATAGATAGATAGATAGCATGATTTCAAGAGTCCCAATCTAGCCTCAAAAAGAAGCGTATAGAAGAGTTTGATTGGAGCAGAAAGGTAATAGCTTAAAAATCAGCATAATGAGAAAGTTAGGATGCTTCTTTCCAAGCCATCTGGAAATATGCAATAGATTCCTATGAACTAAAATTTCCACACTGTACTATCAAACAGTAGAACTCATAAGTTCCATATTTCTGTATTTTTGTACCCAATTATCAACTTCTCTTCATTCCCCATCCCACCCCTTTTCTTCCCAGCCTCTGTTAACCACCTTTGTACTCTCCACTTTCATCAGATTCCTTTTGTGTGTATGTGTGTGATGGAGTCACATTCTGTTGCCCAGGTTGGAGTATAGAGGCATGATCTTGGCTCACTGCAATCTCCGCCTCCTAGTTTCAAGTGATTCTGCTGCCTCAGCCTCCCAAGTAGCTGGGACTACAGGCATGCACGACCACACCTGGCTAATTTTTGTATTTTTAGGAGAGTTGGGGTTTCACCATGTTTGCCAAGCTGGTCTCGAACTCCTGGCCTGAAGTGATCCATCACTTTTGGCCTCCCAAAGTGCTGGGATTACAGGCATGAGCCACGACACCTGGCCAAGATTTTCTTTTTTGTTCCTACATATAAGCGAGAACATGTAATGTTTGTCATTATGCGCCTGGCTTATTTCACTTAATATACTGACTTGCAATCTCATCCGTTTTTGCTGCAGTAGAGAGGATTTTATTCATTTTTAGGTTGAATAATACTTCATTGTGTGTGTATACCACAGTGTCTTAATTGAAACAATTTTTTTTAAAAAAACAAATATTTAAAAAATGTCTCAGAATGGGAAACTTTAGGGATACTGTGACCATTTTGTTCTTTTCTATTTCCCATTTTATGTATATACAAGTGTGAAATAAAACAGCAATCAATGTGTGTATAAATCTATAACTTCAACAAATGTAAAGTGAAAATGCCAAGTGGTAAGAAAGAACAGCATAATAAAAATCTGTATGGTATTAAAGGACAATGCATTTGAAGATAATATTTGAAGAAATTATATTACAATTAACTTCTGTTCTTACTCATCGGAGCTTGATCCCTCTAGGAACTTCATCATTGGAACCATCTCTGGTGTTAAAAAAAAAAAAAAAAAAAAAAAAAAAAAATCTGCATGCCCACACAGGTGCAAGTAAATCAGAATCTCAGGTAATGAGATCCAGTCCTCATCATTTGGAAGCTCCCCAGGTGACTTCAGTCAAAGCCAAGATTGAGGACTGGTGACATGGATCTCTACACATAACCTGCCTAAATAGATTCCCTAGAAGCAGTTTATAAAGAAATTCCACATGAACTGTGGAAAAGGATATGAATTTGATGTACAGTATGTCCTCACTTAGCATCTTTGAGAGTGTCTTGGAAACTGCACCTTTAAGCAAAATTTTGTAGAGCGAAACCACTTATTCTTCATCAACATTATAACTAAACAACTTTGGACAAAACACTGGTGTTGGAGAACCTGCTATACATTGTTTCCATAAAGTCAGTTTTCAGGGGATTACAAAATGAAGTGAGGACTTCCTGTATATAAAGGTGGTTGTGATTTCACCTGGACGACAGGGTTATTGCTCAGAAACTAAAGGAGGCCTCCCAGGTATAGAGGATTCAGTCATGATGTTTATGCTGAACAAAGGATCCCAGAATACTCACCCTTTCCAGTTAAAGGCATAACGAAGAAAGCAATATTCACATAGGAAATGTGAAAAGGAATAAAAGCCATCAAGCAACAAAACTAATGTGACCAAGGGGTTAGGATTTGCAGATGTAGAGATGTAATGTGGTTGCCCTTTCTAAACCACACAAGAGAAAGGATGGAATAGATCATGAGTTTAGACTGTTCTGCTGTGCAGGCACCATAGGGCACTTTGAATGTCCCTGTTTCTCAGGCTGTAGATGAAGGGGTTCAGCATGGGGGTGAGCATAGCATACATCACTGATGCCACCACACAATTCCTGGGGGATGGTGACACAGCTGAAGTCAGGTACACTCCAATATTGTTCTATAAAATAAGCAAACAACTGCCAGGTGAGAGCCACAGGTGGAGAAGGCTTTATACTTCCCATCTGACGATGGAATTCTTAGAATGGAAGAGACAATTTTAGAGTAAGAAAAAAGGATCCCTGAAGTGGGAAGAAAACCAAGCATAGTGCTATCTAAATATATGAATATGCCCAGGAAAAAAGACACCAAAACTAGGGAGACACAGAGGTGAGGATTCATGATGACGGGGTAGTGCAGGGGGTGACAGATGGCCACAAATCAGTCATAGGCCATCACGGTCAGGAGCATGTCTTCTATACATGCAAAAAGGACAAAGAAAGACACCTGTGTCAGGCAGCCCGCATACGAGATGACTCTGCTATGCGACTGCATGTCCACAATCACCTTGGGAACCGTGGCCGAGGTGAAACCGATGTCAGCCAAGGACAGGTTGGAGAAGAAGAAGTACATGGAGGTGTGGAGGTGGGAGTCAGAGCTGACAGCCAGGATGATGAGCAGGTTCCCCAGTACAGTGACCAGGTACATGGACAGGGATAGCCCAGCGAGGACGGGCTGCAGTTTTGGATCCTCTGAGAGTACCAGGAGGAGGAATTCAGAGACACCTGTGAGATTCTGTGGCTCTGTGTGACTTGGACACCTTGAGGAAGAAAAGACGATTGGAAAAATAAAAGATAAAAACCAGCCCTTAATGCTGTGTGTATATTTTGGATACAAGCAATTCACAAGGACCATTTTCACACTTGAGGACCATACACCGCAGCAATATTTCTCAGTTGTGACAAACCCAAAAATCTCAGAATTATTACATGATTTACTCTTTTGCTTTTCAACTCTTTCTCTACATACCTACTTTAGAGAAAATCCACCAAAGAATGTTAGAAGACCAAAACGTAACATGTAACAAATCCATGATCTCAGTAAAATACGGCCTACTCTTTTCAGAAAAAAATAAAATGCAATAAAAAATGTTCTTCTCTCTTTAAGAAAAAAATCTCAGTCTAATTGAAAGGAATTAAGAAGCAGTGAAATACATTTTATTTTATTCTGACACTGTGCTACAAATTCCTTTGATGTATAATATTTATAAGCATTATACAAGAGCTAGGACCACACTATCTAAAAACAAAATCAAACCTTACAGTTCTTAGTCAGAAGACCTTTCTATGTGTCAGTTACTTTTCATATTTATTATCATCCTTAAGTTTTCTGACATCATTTCTCCATAAAAGTAAATGCACACTCAAGTATGGGAGCTGTGCTTCCAAATTAATTGAATATTCTTGGCCGAGCGTGATGGCTCACACCTGTAATCTCAGCACTTTGGGAGGCTGAGGCTGGTGGATCACGTGACGTCAGGCCAACATGGTGAAACCCCGTCTCTAGTAAAAGTACAAAATTAGCCAGGCGTGGTGGGGGGCACCTGTAACCCCAGCTACTCAAAAGGCTGAAGCAGGAGAATCCCTTAGAACCTGGGAGGTGGAGGTTGTACACCCTATGATATTATTTTTGATATCCTAGGGAAATATTACTCCTAATATCATAGTGAGCGTACACCCTGTGATATTAATTGTAATAACCTACAAAGATATTACTCCTAATAATACAGTGGGTGTACACCCTGTGACATTATTCATAGTAACCTACAGGGATATGACGCCTAATATTACAGTGGGTGTACACTCTGTGATATTATTCGTAATGTCCTTGGAAGATATTACTCCTAATATCAAAGTGGCTGTACAACACGTGGGTACACTCTGTGATATAATTCGTAATATCCCAGAGAGATATTTCTCCTAATATCACAGTGAGTGTACACTCTGTGAAATTATTCGTAGTATCCTAAAGAGATATTGCTCCCAGTATCACAGTGGGTGTACACCCTGTGATATCACTCGTAATATCCTAGGGAGATATTACTTCTAATATTACAGTGGGTATACACTCTGTGATATTATTTGTAATATCCTAGGGAGATATTACTCCTAATATTACAGTGGGTGTACATTGTGTGTGGACACCCTGTGATGTTATTCATAATATTCTAGGAAGAAATTACTCCTAACGTCACGGTGGGTGTACATCATGTATGTACACCCTTTGATGTTATTCGTAACATCCTAGGGAGCTCTTACTCCTAATGTCACAGTGGAAGTACACCATATGTGTATATTCTGTGATGTTATTCATAGTATCTTAGAAAGTTCTTATGCCTAATGTCACAGTGGATGCATACCATGTGTGTATGCTCTGTAATGTTATTCATAATATCCTAGGGAGATATTTCTCCTAATATCACAGTGGGTGTACATCATCTGTGTACACGTTGTGCAGTTATTTGTTATATCCTAGTTAGATATTACTCCTAATATCACAAGGGGTGCACATAATGGGTGTACATTCTGTGAGGTCATTCATAATATCCTAGGGAGGTACTCCTCCTAATGTCATAGTGGGTGTAGAGCCTGTGATATTATTCGTAATATCCTTGGGAGGTGTTACTCCCAATATCAGAGTGGGTGTACACCGTGTGATATTATTTGTAATATCCTAGGGAGATATTACTGTATACCCTGTGATATTATTTGTAACATTTTAGGGAGATATTTCTCCTAAAGTTACAGTGGGTGTACACCCTGTAATATTCTTCCTAATATCACAGTGGGTGTACACCATGTGTGATATTGTTCCTAATATCCACGGTGGGGGAGGATGATATTCCTTCCAATATCACAGAAAGTGTCCACCCTCTGTGATATTGTTCCTAATATCCAGGGAAAAAGAGGATGACGTTATTCCAAATATCACCGGGGATGTGCACCCCTCCTGTGATATCCAGGGATGGAAAGAATGATATTACTTCCATTATCGCAGGGGGTGCACACCACCCCTGTGATATTGCTGATAATATTCCAGGGGGTAGAGGATGATATTACTACCAATATCACAAGGTGTGTACACACCTGCTGTGATATTTTTCCTAATGTTCTGTGAAACCGAACATGTTACCCCCAATATCGCAGGGGGTGTTAACCCCCTATGATATTGTTTCTAATATCCAGGGAAGGAGAGTATGATATTACTCCCAATATCACAGGGGGTGTACACCTTTTTGTGATAATGTTTCTAATATCCGGTGAAACAGAGGATGATATTACTCCCAATATCGCAGAGGGTGGACACCCCCCTGTGATATTGTTCTTAATATTCAAACAGGGAGAGGAAAAATATCACAGCAGGTGTGTACACACCCTGAGATATTGGGACATCCCTTGAAAGGACACAAAGATAGATGTGTACCCGCCCCCCACCCGCTACACCCTTGTTCTGCTCTCTAATCTTTGCACTTACCAGAGATTTCGTAAGTTCTGTGAGTACCTGGTTTTCTGCATGTACCAGAGATTTTGTTTTGCACATACCAGAGATTTTGTAAGTTCTGAGGCAAGGTCACAAGACGTGTTTAAGTAAGATAAACTCTTGCTGCCATAAACCTGCTCTCCCGCCTCAAAGTTTGAACCAAAATATCAGAAATGGCGGGAACCAATCATAGTTAGCCAAATCGCCTTGTTCAAACACTAGCCAATCATATATCTGATTTGTATAATAACTCTATGCCCACTTTTCTTAGACTATATAACACTGCTCGGAGCTCAGTGGGGGAGCTCTCCTGCCCGTCTCGTTTCACGAGGGAGGGAGAGTTCCAGGTTCGAACCTGTAATAAAGATCCTTGCTGCTTAGCTTTGACTCTGGACTCTGGTGGTCTTCTTCGGGGAATAAACGGTCTGGGCATAACACCCTGAGAAAGAGAATGTGCCCCTGAGGGTAGGCCTATGAACGCCCCGTAGGGGCAGCGTCTTTTAAGGTCAAAGCCGAAGGGATGAAATAAGCCCCGGTCTCCTGTAGCACTCCCAGGCTTATTAGGACAGGAAATTCCCACCTAATACATTTTGGTCAGACAGGTTGTCTGCTTTCAAACCTTGTCTCCTGATAAGATGTTATCAATGACAATGCGTGCCCGAAACTTCATTAGCAATTTTAATTTCGCCCCATTCTGTAGTCCTGTGATCTTGCCCTGCCTCCACTTGCTTTGTGATATTCTATTACCTTGTGAAGCATGTGATCTCTGTGGCCCACACCCTATTCGTGCACTCCCTCCCCTTTTGTAATCCCGGCACTTTGAGAGGCCAAGGCTGGAGGATTGCTTGAGCCCAGGAGTTTGAGATCAGCCTGGGCAACATAGTGAGACCCTGTCTCTACAAAAAATAAAATAAATCGGGTGTGCTGGCAAGTGCTTGTAGTCCCTGCTACTTGGGAGGCTGAAGAAGGGGGGTCGCTTGAGCCCCGGAGGCTAAGGCTGCAGTGAGCTGAGGTTGCGCCACTGCACTCCAGCTGGTGACAGAGTGAGACCCTGCCTCAAAAAAAAAAAAAAAAAAAAAAAAATACAGCGGAGGATTTTGTAATGTGAGTGGAGGTGTGAAAAGAAGCAAAGGCCATTGCAGCACAACTCAAAGGAATATGCAGGGAGGCTACTTGCCTCGGCCCCTCTTCACCTCAGGGACCCCACCACAGCTCCACAACACATAATGAATGATAATTCAAGCCAAAGGCCAAGTAGGAAAAAAAGTGAAGCCTAGGGGAGGAGGGAGTGAAAGGCTGAGCAAAGGCATTTGAGACCACAAGGAGCTGTGGGAGAGGACAGGAGAGGCTCCCAAGAGACCCTCAGGGCATTCATGAGCATGAAGGACAAAGGCTGAGCACACCCTGTGAACTCAGTGGAGTAAAAGAAGCACTAACCATTCTCTAGTCAACATGAGACTTTGGTGGGTTCCTTGAGTGAGAAAGAGAAAATCGTTCTTCATCTCCTTGTGGGTTCCATGTGGTATGCTGGCTGAACAATAGCAAGTATGGATGGTGGAGGCTGCACTGATCCACACTCAGTGGTCAAGGGCAGAGAAACAGGTTATAAATGTTGTTGAAAGAGCAAAAGAATGACACATTCATTTATGTAAGGGGGCTTGACCGATGTTAGGAGGAACAAGAGAGCTCTTGCCCCACAAGGCACTGGGTGCTCACTATCTTATTATTATAGGGACCCCAGACATTGCGAAGACTCCTTCCCAGCCCCCCTTTGGTCCTGGGTAGCCCAAAAAATGCCCTTGAGCACCATCTAATTTAGGTCATTGCATGTCATGGGATTCTTTGCAGCCTGTCACATCTTACTCTGGGAGGAGTGGCAAGGAAGTTAGTTCTCTGGATCTAACTAGCCCTAGAGAGGCAGCTTGCATAGAGGGAAGCAAAGCACTTTGGAATCAGAACACTTGGGTCGAAATCTTTCTCTGTCACTTCCCAACTCAGTTTCTCGATAAATTTCTGTTTGTTTTTGAGACAGTGTGTCACCCTGTCACCCAGGCTGAAGTGCAGTGGTGCGATCACGGCTCACTGCAGCCTCGACCTCCCAGGCTCAGGTGATCCTCCCACCTCAGCCTTCTGAGTAGCTGGGACTATAGACTTGCACCACCATGTCAGCTAACCTTTTGTATTTTTTGTAGAGATGGAGTTTTGCCATGTTGCCCAGGCTGCTCTAGAAGTCCTGGAGTCAAGCAATCTGCCTGCCTCGGCCTCCCAAAGTGCCACTGCTCCCCGCCAATTTTAGATAAGTTTTTAATGACTTTGAAATTCATTTGGAGTGAAAAACAGACATAACGTCAGCTATGCAAATGACTGTTGTGAGAAGAAAGGTAGGTAGACAAACATATCAGATTTGACAGAGCATCATTTGGAATGTAGTCAGTATTTGATAAATGGCAGATGATAACATGAGGGAGACTAACCACCATGATGCATCCAGAAAGCAGCAGCCATAATACATGAAGTTCATAGAAGTCATTTCCTGGTTCACATTTCATCCACATCTACATTCGTTCATCAAACATCAACTGGGCACCTATCAAGGGTTAGACACTGTTTTAGGAGGAGAGGATATAGCTTTGAATGAGACAGACATGGGCCCCGACTTCGAGTTGCTCAGAGCCTAATGAGAGAGGCAAACAATCACTGAAATCTGCCACGGTAAGTACGAAAAATGGCATTGTCCCCAGGGCACCAACGAGAAAGGGCTTGACTGGGGAAATGGGAAGAGGGCAAGAGATACATATCTTTCAGAGCCCAACACAGGGTTTAAAACACAGTATGTCCTAAATAAATATTGAATACTGAATTAATAAGTAAATGGTGCTCACAGAGTTTAACTGATTTGCACAAGATTACTTGGCTAATAAGCAGCAGGGCTGGTGCAGATACACGTTCTGTGACTCTCTCTTTCAACACTGAGTAAAGGGAAAAAAATGAACAACCAGTGAATGATTCTGCCTGGCCTGGAAGAGCAAAGATTCAAATGATTTTATTTTCTCCCAAATTGTTTTCATAGATTATGATATGGCTCCATCTGACCAGCAGAGGGCAGGCTTGGATGGAACTAGCATCCCAGGCCCTCTGACCAGAGTCATCATCTGTGCCTTTGCTCTGCCGAGATGGTGATTTTTTTTAAGGGAGGGGAAAAAACAACAACAACAACGACAAAACCTACCAGAGCTGAAAGTGTTTTCCAAATTATCCCAACATCCTGTCCTATTTATTGGATGGCTGGATCTGGATAGAAATAGGGCTTCATACTGTGTTTAGTTCCCTGGATCCCTTGTAACCTATTTCCTTTCATCAGCCCAAAAGTAGCTTTAAACTCTTCTCCTTTGGCAGAGATGGGTGTGAGCTAGAACAGGAGGAAAGGGGTAAATAAATAAGTCAGGAAAAGCTTCTTCTTAGATGGTGACATTTACTTTTTGTCAAATTTGAAACATTTTTGACCTTTATATTTTCAAACGCGTTTTTCAATCCTTCTCATACTCTTCAGGGATTCCAATTACATATACCTTATGTCACCTGAAATTGTCTCACAGGTCAACACGATTCTGTTTGTTTATTTATCAATCTTCCTTTCATCTGTGCGTCAATTTTTTGTAGTTTCTTTTGATTTGTCTTCAAGTTTATCACTCCTTTCTTCTGCAATGTCCAATCTTCTCTTTAACCCATCCAGTAAATTGTTCATTTCCAATCTTGTATTTTTCAGTTCTACAATTGTCATTTGGTTTTTATAGTTTTAATTTTTGAGCTGAAACTCCTCATCTCTGTAATCATTCTGTCCACGTTTCCTTCAAATTCTTAAACACATTTATAATAGTTGTTTTAAAGTCTTTGTCTACTAACTCCTACATCCATGTCATCTCTGGGACTATTTATATTGACCATTTTTTTCCTGATTATGAATCACATTTTCTAGCTTTTTCATATCTAGTAATTTTTTTATTATACACTGGACCAGCTGAATTGGAGAGCTTAGACTATATTTTCCTTTGAAGAGCATGGAGTTTTATTTTAGCACGCACTTAAGCTACTAGCAGATCATTTTGATCCTATTGAGGCTTGGTTTTATGTCTTTTTAGGGTGGGTCTAGAGTTGCCCTTACTTCAGGCAATGATCATTAATTCTAACATGTGCTCTTTTTAACATCTCAATTAAATTCTCTGAGTTTTCAATGGGATTGCTTTACTTTGAATGGTTGGAATGTGAACATCTCCAAGCACTGTGTGACCTCTGGAATCATTTCTCAGCTCCCCAGGAACTCTTCTCTGTTAGGCCTTGTGTAGTCTTACCCTGCATATATGCAGCTTAGTATTCAAAGACCCAATGGGTTCTCTATGCATATTTTTAAAGTTCCTGTTCTGTACAGTATTCTCTTCTCCAGTACCCTGTCCCACAAATTCTGGCCACCTCAGTAGCCCCAAACTCTATTTCTATTTCTTCCACTCAGCAAAACTTCAGAGAACTGCAGTCTCTTCCCAAATCATTTTGTTAAGTTTCTCTTCTGTTAAGCCTCACAATCCTGTGACTTCTAATGTCCACTGACTGACAACAGTTGCCTCATATATTTTGTTCCGTTTTGTTGTCATTGATAGTGGGAGGAGAACTCTGATATTCATAACTCTACAATGGGAGATATAGAAAGTCAGGAGGTAGGCCGGGCGCAGTGGCTCAAGCCTGTAATCCCAGCACTTTGGGAGGCCGAGACGGGTGGATCACGGGGTCAGGAGATCGAGACCATCCTGGTGAACACGGTGAAACCCCGTCTCTAATAAAAAATACAAAAAACTAGCCGGGCGAGGTGGCGGGCGCCTGTAGTCCCAGCTACTCGGGAGGCTGAGGCAGGAGAATGGCGTAAACCCAGGAGGCGGAGCTTGCAGTGAGCTGAGATCTGGCCACTGCACTCCAGCCTGGGCGACAGAGAGAGACTCCGTCTCAAAATTAAATAAATAAATAAAAAAAAGAAAGTCAGGAGTTAACAGTTAAGCTGAGACCCATAAGATGATAAGAAGCCAACTACGCAGAAAGCCACAGGAATAGCTGTTCAGGCAGAAGGGTCAACATGTGCACAGGCCAGATAGCAACGCTTGCTATATTTCCAGAGAAAATATGTATACATGTGTGACTGTATTTGTGTGCACACATAGGTTGGTAAACATCTATATAGCTAAAGCTATCTCAAATGGCATAATAGTAAAAGCATGAGCTCTGGAATCAATCATCCCAGGGGCAAATCCTGCCACTTACAAGTAGCAGCAAGGGATGTTCAGCAATTCGCTTAACTCTTGGTTTCAACTCTTTCTTCTGTCAAATGAGGGTTGTTACATACATGCAGCAGGACTCTTGTGAGGATTAAATGTGATAATGTATGTTAAGTATCTGGCAAGATAACAGAATAAATAGTATATAATGTGTTATTATTTCCTCTTCTGTAAGTTTGTAAATAATGTTCAAAGAGTGAAATATAATGTATAAAATATGGGGCAATGTATAAAATACAGAAATTATTTTCCAAATATAAATACCACTTTTCTGAGTTCTTTAAAGTTCTTAAATATCAGGTTATTCAACTAGGAAAACAGGAAAGTTTCACACGTATCCCACACTTAACACGTTCCTGATTCCAACATTCTCTTATTTGGGTTATTTATAAACATGTCTGTACTCCGCCCATTCCTCCACCCTCAGGTCAGACTGTTAAGGTCGTTTGAGTGCAGAGACAAGTTTTATTTATATTTGTCTCTCTCACAGACAGTGGCCCAGCACCTAGCATATAGTATGTCTATTCAAAATTATGAATTTTTCTTCAAAGGAGTAAATAGGTTTAATTTTTCATGCAAGAAAATAAAATTTGGAGTTATGCGTATACCACACCAAAGCAATCTGTTATAATGATGAAAATCCAATTATCCCATTGTGATTACACTTAATACTGAACAACCCACTAGGAGTAGTAGAAAGACATGGGAAAACAGAGACCTGGTTTCAAAACCTAGCTCCCTCCTATTTACTAAATGGCCTTGAGTAAGCTGCTTAATAGCCTGAATTTCAGTTTTCTTATCTATAACAAAGGAATAGTAACTACCTCATGGGGTTTGTTACAAAGATTATAAAGAATAATATATCTAAAGACTCTACTACAGAGTATCCATGCTACATTGTAGGAACTCAGTTCTCATCATCCAATGGATTCAATCAACTATTAATTAACTCTGAATTTTTATGTACAACAGTAAGTCTGGCTGATCCTCCACACTATTTCAGGGGCTATAGTGGACACCCACCTACTATGATATTGTCTATCCAACCCCTTCTGTCCATTTGAGAATAGTTCTTCCTTCAATTGCAACCATGTGATTTGCACACACAGGAAATTTTACAACCATGTGATTTGCATGCACAAGAAATTTTATATATATATATATACACACACACACATACAATTGAAGATGGAGTTTCACTCTGTTGCCCAGGCTGGAGTACAGTCGTGCAATCTCGGTTCAGTACAACCTCTGCCTCCTGGGTTCAAGCGATTCTCCTACCTCAGCCTCCTACAGGCACATACCACCACACCCAGCTCATTTGTGTGTGTGTTTTTAGTAGAGACGGGGTTTTGCTGTGTTGGCCAGGCTGGTCTCGAACTCCTGACCTCAAGTGATTCTCCCACCTCAGCCTCCCAAAGTGTTGGGATTATAGGCATAAGCCACCATGCCCAGCCTATATTCTTAAAGATTCTACCCCTGCCCATAGCTGATTGGTCCAGAGATGGGCATCTAACCCATGCAAGGCCACTCAGAGCCTTTCCCTCAATTTTTCAAACTCAAAGTGAGGAAGTAAGTAAACACCTCCCTGATGGTGAATGTTGCAAGATGTGAAATTTGTGAGTTTTGACAACCGTGTTCCATTATTAGATGGAGGAAGCCAAAAGAATGAATGGATGGAACATGAGGGGCATAAAAGAGAAAAAGAGAGAGGGAGATGTGGAGGCTTTTGAGTTCCTGACATTCAGTTGCATCAGAGCTCTTCCTGTGATTTAGTTACTCAGACTTTCATTAATGTGAAGTTGCTGTGTTATTCTGAGTCCTATGAGCAGTTCTGAGGTGAGATTAGAAGTGCAAGACATAGATTAGGGAAAATGTTTAATCTATGTCTTGTGATAGAAAATGTGAGAGAAAATGTGGATGGAGACAGAGAAGGCTGGGAGAGCCATCAGACCAAGAAGAGGGTTTAATCTTTGTGAAGAGAAGAATAAAGGGGAAAGTTTGGGTGGAAGAGTCTTGGGCTGCAGTGCAGTTCTAAGAAAGCTCGCTAAGTCCGATGGCGAATCCTTGAGCCAGAGTCACTTATCAGAGGAGTCCTGTGTCTCCCAAGAACAGCCCAATACAGAATCTTGCCACATTCACTCACTGGCTGGGAGCAACTTGTGTAGGATTGCCAGATTACATATAGGACACCCAGTTAAATTCAAATTTGAATTTCAGATAAATGATGAATCATTTGTTAGTATAAACAGGTCCCAAATATTGCATGGGCATCCTGCGTTTTTATTTGCTAAATCTGACACACCCAAGCTTGTGGGGCACTTGTATTCAGTGTAACACAGTAATAGATTTGAGTGCAGCAGCTGGGACCATCGGCCAATCATGCTCTCACAATCAGGGATGTGTGAGGCACAGCCCCGTGGCTGCCACAGTATACCTTCCAGTAGATTTCTCTTCTTCCTAAACTAGTCGGAGTTTACCTTTTTCACTTCCAATCTAAAGAATTCTGACTGATTGCTACAGTTACCTATTGACTTATAACACACCATCTCCAACTTTGTAGTGTAAAACAAAAACTATTTTATTATGCCTGTGGGTTCTATCGGTCATGAATTGGGACATTTTATAGGGAGGATGGCTTATCTCTGCTCCACAATGTCAGAGGCCTCATCTGGGATGCAAAAACAAAGGATGATACAAGTGGCTGAGGGACTGAGTCATCTGGAGGCTTCTTCACTGGTACGTCTGGTGCCTAGGCTGGGAGGACTTGAGGGCTGGGCTCAGCTGAGACTGTGAACCAGAATGCCTACACATGTCTTCTCCATGTGGCATGGAATTCCTCACAACATGACTGCCTCATGGTGGTTGGATTTTTTCCTTAGAAACTTTGGACCCCAAGCATGATTGTTTCAGTAAACAAGGTAGGAACTGCATGGTCTTTAATGTCTTAGCCTCAGAAGTTACACAGCCTCACAACTGCTGTATCCTACTGGTCAAAGCAAGCACAAGCCACCTACATTCAAGGAGAGGGGATCTAGACCCCACCTTATGATGAGAAAGAATTTACAGGCATATTTTTAAAGTGCCACAATTAGCCGGGTGAGGTTGCGGGTGCCTGTAATCCCAGCTACTCAGGAGGCTGAGGCAGGAGAATCACTGGAACCCGGGAGGCGGACATTGCAGTGAGCTGAGATCATGCGGTTGCACTCCAGCCTGGGCAACAAAAGTGAAACTCCGTCTCAAAAAAATATATAAAATAAATAAAATAAAGTGCCACATTAATTAGTTGACAGGCTCAGCACATGACTTTTAAAGATCCCTCTTGCTTCTTAATGTCTATGAAAGACCCTGCTCTGGTAGGAACGCTGGCTCTTTCAGAAAGCAAGAACTCAAATGTTTTGTGAGTTTGTGGCATAAAGTTCTTTCCTAACATCTACTCAGAGCATCCTCGGGGACACCAACAAGACCACTAACTTTTTCTGCACTCTTTCTTGACTAACAACCCTTTGATTAAAAATTTAAGCAACTGCGTAATATAGAAGGAACATCAGAACAAGTTTCTTTTCTTTACAGACAGAGACCTCCAATCCCAATAATTATTCTCTGTCATTTGGTATAAAGCTGCAGATAGAAGTTACAACAGCTGTGAGGATGTGCAGAAGGAAAATGTGAACAGCCTTTTTTTTTATCTTCAGAGACCTTGGGCAGACCAACGATTATTCTCACAATCAACTTTCTAAAGACTTTTGACAATCTGGATATCAGTAATAAATAGTTGATTGAAAAGTACTTCCTCATTGTATCATCTGTGCAAGAATCCATAATTAAAAATGTAAAATAAAACACTGTGGGCTCCTTTATAAGGCAGATGTGGATTGAAATTCTACCTTTTCTCCCATTTTTATCTAGGTAGACTTATACAGGTCACTCTACCTTTCTGAGACTTATTTTCCACACAGTGCAATGCAATTAATAACCCTGCCTGAAAGAGAGAGTGTGAGAATTAGAATGATAAATATAAAATAAAGCACCCAGAAGATTACATAGTGATGGGTGGGATAGAAAAAGAAATTTCAGAATAAACATCATCAGATGCTTGCCATGTACCTAACACCACACTAGAAACTGCAGGGGACACAGGAATGGATGATCAAGGCACAGTTCTTGTCACCAGAAATAACATAGATGATTAAAGGACTAGCATATCTCCTATGAAGGAATCAGAGAGTATGAGGCTGAGTTCCAAGTAAGGTGTGTCCTAGCCTTCTCTGGCTAGCCATTATTGCCTCAGTTTCCTCATATGTTATAATGAGAATAATAAACACCTTGCCTACCTCACAGGATTATTCTGGATATTACCGAAATAGTAGGTATTAAAGTGCTTGGTAAATACTAAATTATTAAAGTGTAGTCTTGCCTCACTAACCAAAGCGTGGCCCATGGACCATCAGAATTGACATCACCTGGCAGCTGGTTAGAAATGCAGACTCTCAGGCCCCACCCCAGACCTACTGAATCAGAGTTTATGGTTTAACAAGACGATTCGTGATTCCTGTGTTCATTAATGTTGGAAAGACAGTGATCTATATAACAGTTAACATTCTGATTTTTTTAAATGAAGCAATTTAAGATTCATTACAAAGCAACCTATGGGCCCATGAAAAATGATCTAATAAAAACTAAAATCCTAATTTCTAAGAGAACCAATTAGAAAGACAAGTGGGCCCCTAAATAGGACAGGGCTAGTTATGGAGGCATTTCTAGAGGTTATGGAGTTTTGAAAACATGCTTCAGTCTCATCACTAATGTCAACTGAGTAAAGCGTCTCCATCATAAAAAGGAGTTGTATAACCTGTCTTCTACCTGCATGGCTGAGCCCTGGCCAAACAGGTCATTTTAGCCATCTGAATGAGCGAGGCACTTCATGGTGCCCTGGGCCCACTGTGGCAACTGCAATCAAATCAAGATGGATAATGTGTAGTGTAAGTGTTTAGCCCTCACAATGCCTCATTCACTCCTCTATTATGGCTTTATCCATTGTACCCTATTATCTGTGTTCAGGTCTGCCTCCTCCACTGCACTGTGAGCTCTTTGGGGGTCAAGGACAATGACTCTGTTTTCTCTGTAATCCCTCAACTCTCAGCACAGTGCCACTGCAAAACTGATAGGAAGATTTAGTGGGGGGTTAAAGGGAAAGTCCCCATTTTGATCAGATCCAATGTGGACACCTTTTCTTCTTACACGGTTCCCGTTCTTCTGATTCCCTTCTGTGTACCTGTCTCAAAAGTTCTTATTCTTCACCTGTGCAAAGTCTTTGGATTCATTTTAAATAGAATTTTTATTAACATATTTTTATTGAGGCTTTTTTTATTTTGAATTATTATAACTTTTATATACAGTGGAAGGTAAGGGCGGTGTTCAACTTTATTGTTTGCATATGGCTATCTAGTTGTCTCAGCACTATTTGTTGAAAAGACTATTCTTTGCCACCACTGAATTGTCTTGGCACCCTTGTCAGAAATCAATTTACTGTACATGAGACTGCCTCAGTTTTATTCCATCTGTCTTTATGTCTATCCTTATGCCAGTACCATACAGTCTTGATAACTGTACTGTTTTATTGCTTTGAAATCAGGAAGTGTAAGCTCTCCAACTTTGTCCATTTTCAAAATTGTTTTGGCTATTCAGGGTCCTTTGCAATTCCATATGAATTTTAGGATCAGCTTTTTCATTTCTGCAAAAAAGAAAAAAAAAAGAGGTGGGGTGGGGGGTGTGCAGCTAGGATTTTGATAATTATTGCATTGACTCTGTGGGCCATTTTGTGGAGTATCACCATGTTGACAATATTAAGTTTTAACAATTCTAGAACACAGGATGTCTTTCCATTTATTTAGATTTCTTTAAATTTCTTTCAGTAATGATTTGTAATTTTTATGTACACATTTGCACCTTTTTTTTATATTGTATCAAAATTGGAATTGTATTATATTTTATATTACTGCATCCAAAAATAAAATTGTTTTTTAAGTTTCATTTTTGATTGTTCATTGGCAATATACAAAAATACACTTTTTTTTTTTTTACTTTAAGTTTCAGAATACGTGTGCAGAATGTGCAGGTTTGTTACGTAGGTATACATGTGCCACAGTGGTTTGCCTATTAACCCATCATCTAGGTTTTAAGCCCTGCATTAGGTATTTGTCCTAATGCCCTCCCTCCCCTTGCCCTCTACCCACCAACAGGCCCTGGTATGTGTTGCTCACCTCCCTGTGTCCATGTGTCCTCTTTCTTCAACTCCCGCTTGCGAGAGAGAACTTGTGGCATTTGGTTTTCTGTTCCTGTGTTAGTTTGCTGAGAATGATGGCTTCCAGCTTCATCCATGTCCCTGAAAAGGACATGATCTCATTCTCTTTTTATGGCTGCAGAGTATTACATGGAAAAATACCCTTGATTTTTATATATTAGTCTTGCATTCTTCAACCTTGCAGAATTTATTTATTAGCCCTAGTAATGTTTTTGTGGATTCCATAAGATTTTCTTTATGCAATATGATGTCATCCATTAACAGAGACACTTTTATTTCTTCCTTTCCAATCTGGATTATTTGATTTCTTTTTTCATTCATAATTACCCTGGCTAGAACCTCCAGTATAATGTTGAATAGACATAGCAAGATCAGACATTCTTGTCTTGTTGCTGACGTTAGGGGGAAAGCTGTTGGTCTTTCACCTATTAAGTAGGATATTAATTGTGAGTTTTTGCTAGATACCCTTTCCAGGTTGAGGAAGTTCCCGCTAACTGTTGAGGGAATAGGTAGAAGAAACTTTGTTGAGTGTTTCTTTTTTTTTTTTTTAAATCATGAAATGGTGTTGGTGTTTATCAAATGTTTTGTTTTTTTTCTTTTTTGCATCTATTGAGGTGATCATGTAGGGTTTTTCTCTGTATTCTATTAATATGGTGTATCACATTGATTAATTTGCATATATTGAAACAAACTTGCATTCCTGAGATAAATCCCACTTAGGCTTGGTGTATATTTTTTTAAATATGTGGCTGATTTCAGCTTGCTAGTATTTTGTTGAGGATTTTGTACCTATATTCATAAGAGATACTGCTCTATCATTTCCCTTTCTTGTGATGTCTTTGCCTGATTATGCCGACCTCAAAAAATGTGTTAGCCTCATAGAAAATGTTCCCTCTTCTATTTATCGGAAGAATTTGTGAAAAATTGGTGTTAATTCTTCTTTAAATGTTTGGTAGAATTCACCAGTGAAATCATCTGGTCCTGGACTTTTCTTTGTGGGAAGTTTTTTCATTAGTAATTCAATCTCCTTATTTGTTATAGGCCTATGAAGATTTATTATATCTTCTTGAGTCAAATTCATTAGTGTGTATCTTTCTAGCAATTTGTCCATTTCATTTAGTTTATCTAATTTTTTGGCATATATATTAATTGTTCATAATATTCCCTTGTAAACCTTTTTATTTTTATAACACCAGTAGTAATGTCCCCTTTTTCATTCCAGACTTAAGTGATGTGAATCTTCTCTCTTTTGTTCATGGTCAGACCACATCAATGTTTGTCAATTTGGTTGATCATTTCAAAGAACCAAGTTTTTGTTTCATTGATTTCCTCTATTGTTTTACTATTCTCGATTTCATTATTTCTGCTCTAATATTTATTATTTACTTCTACCTTCCTTGAGATTAGTTTGTTCTTCTTTTCTAGTTTCTTAAAGTGGAAGCTTAGGTTATCAATTTGAGGTCTTATCTTGTTTTTTTAACTTCTAAATCCAGGGGTACATGTGCAGGATGTGTAGGTTTGTTAGTAAATGCATGTCATGGGGGTTTCTTGTACCAATTATTCCATCACCCAGGTATTAAGTCTAGAACCCATTAGTTATTTTTCCTGATCTTCTCCCTCCTCCCACTCTCCACCTTCTGACAGGCCCCAGTGTGTGTTGTTCCCCTCTATGTGTCCACGTGTTCTCATTATTTAGGTCCCACTTGTAAGCAAGATCATGTGGTATTTGGTTTTCTGTGCCTGTGTTAGTTTGCTAAAGATAATGGCCTCCAACTCCATCTATGTCCCTACAAAGGACATTATCTCGTTCTTTTTAATGGCTGCATTTATTCCATGTTGTAAATGTACCACATTTTCTTTATCTAGTCTGTCATTGATAGGCATTTAGGTTGATTCCATATCTTTGCTATTGTGAATAGTGCTGCAGTGAATATCATGTGCATGTGTCTTTATAATAGAATGATTTCTATTTATTTGGGTATATCCCCAGTAATGAGAATGCTGGGTGGAATGGTATTTCTGACTTTAGTTCTTTGAAGAATTGCCACATTGTCTTCCACAATGGTTGAACTAATTTATACTCCCATCCACAGTGTATAAGTGTTCCTTTTTCTCCACAACCTCGTCAGCATCTGTTATTTTTTCACTTTTTTATAATAGGTGTGAGATGGTATCTCATTGTGGTTTTGATTTGCATTTCTCTAAGGATCAGTGATATTGAGCTTTTTTTCATATGCTTGTTGAACACATCTATGTCTTCTTTTAGGAAGTATCTGTTCATGGCCTTTGCCCACTTTTTAAGGGTGTTGTTTGTTTCTTTCTTGTAAATTTGTTTAGGTTCCTTATAAATGCTGGATATTAGACGTTTGTCAGATGCAGAGTTTGCAAAAATTTTCTCCTATTCTATAAATTGTCTGTTTACTCTGTTGAAAAAAGAGCCTGAATAGCCAAGGCAATCCTAAACAAAAAGCTGGAGGCATCATGCTACTTGACTTCAAACCATACTACAGGGATACAGTAACCAAAACAGCAGGGTACTGGTACAAAAACAGACACATAGGCCAATGGAACAGAATGGAGAACCCAGAAATAAGAGCACACACCTACAACTATCTGATTTTTGACAAACCTGAGAAAAACAAGCAATGGGGAAAGGATTCCCTATTCAATAAATGGTGCGGGAATAACTGGATAGCCATATGCAGAAAATTGAAAGTGGACTCCTTCCTTACACTACAAACAAAAATTAACTCAAGACGGATTACAGATTTAAATGTAAAACCCCAAACTATAAAAACCCTGGAAGACAACCTAAGTGATACCATTCAGGACATGGGCATGGGCAAAGATTTCATGATGAAGATGCCAAAAGCAAATGCAACAAAAGCAAAAATAGAAAAATGGGATCTAATTAAACTCAAGAGCTTCTGCACAGAAGAAGAGGTCTTGATCTAATTTTAAATACACACATTTACCTCTATAATTCCCTCCAAGCATTGCTTTTGTGTATCCTATATGTTTTGGTGTGTTGTGTTTTCATTTTCATTCATTTCAAAGTGTTTTCTAATTTCCCTTGTGATTTTCTCTTTAATCCACTGGTTTTTAGGAATGTGTTGTTTGATTTCTACATATTGATGAATTGTAAGCATTAGTATGCTTCCTAAGCACCTCAAATTTAGCAGCCCAAAATTGAACTTTTTTGTCTCTTCTCTCTGCCTCACCTTGCTTTTCATCCTATCTTCCTTAGCTTTATCATATGCATCATTATTTATCCACTTCCCAAGACAGTAACCCTGGAGATATCCCATATTATTAATGTTTAATTCTTTCTTATGGCCATATCCCAGTAAATCATCTAGTCTTATTGCCTCTCCATCCCTTTCCTCCCCAGTTTTTGGCATGCATCATGTCTTTACCAACACTACTCTACACTAGCTACTCTCATCATCTCTCTCCTTGACTATTACATCACTTGCCTTTTGGCCTATAGTTTTCGACCCTTCCAATTCACCCCCCATATTGCCAACATAATATTCTTGCACTCATATTTGTTTTTGTTTTGTTTTGTTTTGAGACAGAGTCTCGCTCTGTCACCCAGGCTGGAGTACAGAGGTGCGATCTTGGCTCACTGCAACCTCCGCCTCCTGAGTTCAAGTGATTCTCCTGCCTCAGCCTCCTGAGTAGCTGGGATTACAGGCACATGCCACCAAACTCAAGTAACTTTTGTATTTTTAGTAGAGACGGGGTTTCTCCATGTTGGCCAGGCTGGTCTCGAACTCCCGACCTCAGGTGATCCGTCCCCTCTTGGCCTCCCAAAGTGCTGGGAATACAGGCGTGAGCCACTGCGCCCAGCCTTGCACTCATATTTGATCATACTATTTTCTTTCTCAAAACCTTATTACCCATGGAACAATTTCCAAATTGCTTTGCATAACACTTAAGCCTTCAAGATATGGCCACTATCTCCCTAACCTGCCTCATGTCCCACCATTCCCCTACACTATCACATCTTACTCTGTTCATCCAGAAAATGCATATATTATTGAACTTGCCATGTGTCTTTCATGCTACCATGACCTTGAATGGTGATAGGAGCCTTAGCTCCTAGGTATCTCCCGCCAAGCATCCCTTAAATTGACATCTTTCATGTCAGCTGAAAAACTGCCACCTCTGGAAGTTATGCCATTTCCCCAAACAAATTTAGGTGCTCCTCCTATACTCACAATATATTTGTCTCTGTCTTCAGTAAAGCAATTATTTTATTATATTCTGCTCATTGGAATGTTGGTATTCTAATTAGAAAATAGCTTCTTGGAGACAGGACATTTATTTTATTTATCTCTGTATTTCCAGTGCTACAGTAAAGTTTGGCCTAAAATAAGTATTCAGTGATGAAATCTCCATTGTTCAGTACCCTACCACGTACTATATAACATCATTAAATTTCTATCACCATCAGTGACTCAAGAATGTTACTGATTTAACTATATCATCCCAAGAACTTCATAGGCAAAATTAGCAAAGGAAAGAAACCTGTAACCCTTTCCCAGCACTGTGACTGAATAATATTATGCACACCATATGACTCTCTTCCTCAAGTTTTCTGATTCCATAAATTAGAGGCGAAGTCCCGTATTCACTCCCATAATGGTTAACTTTATGTGTTAACTTGGCTAGGACACAGTGCCCAGATATTTGGCTAAACATTATTCTATATATTTCTGTGAGGGTATTTGGATGAGATTAACATTTGAATCAGTGGACTGTGAGTAAACAGATTACCCTCCATAATGTGTGTGGGCTTCATCCAGTCAGTTGAAGGTCTTCGTATGACAGACTGATCTACCTTGAGCAAAAAGCAATTCTGCCAGCAGACAACCTTCAGATTTGAACTGCAACATCAGTTGTTCACTGCCTCTCCAGCCTGCTGATCTACCCTGCAAATTTTGGACTTGCCAGGCTTCATATACATAATCACCTAAACCAATTGTTTAACATCTCTCTCTCTCTCCCTCCCTCTCTCTTTATAAACTCACACATCATATCCTATTGGTCCTGTTGCTCTGGAGAACCCTGACTAACACACTGTCTAGGAATCTTTTCCATTGGCTTGGGCATTAGGTCTTTCACTTTAAAAAGAAGAATTCAGAAAATATGTCCATCACTTCTCTAAAAGCTGAGCAATTATGTTCTTGCTTGTAAGATGGCAAGTGTGGACTATCTGATGGTTAATAATGATGATGATGATGACGGTGATAGGAGGTAACATTTAGAAAGTGATTACTCTCTGACAAGCATTGTGCTAAGTGTTTTATTTGTTATCTCACATAATTTGTGCAATAGGACAGGCATGATGGCTAACATCTGTAATCCCAGCATTTTGGGAAGCTGAGGAGGAGAACCGTTTGAGTCCAGGAGATTGAGGCCAGCCTGGACAACAGTGAGACCCCGTCTCTAATATAATAATAATTTGTGCAATGGGTGCTTTTAGGAGTATAGCCCCACAGTTGTCAGCCCTTTCCAGAAATTGCCCTCAGCTGGAGAGAGCTACCTCATTTGAGGCCACACTCCCTTCAGGGAAAGGACAGCCTGCTTCCCATGATGGATCATTTGTAGGAGTATAAAGACCTCAGCTCCCTCCATGCATTGCAACACAACTCTGAAGTGCCCTCCCAGCTTTAAACTGTCCTGTGAAGTTGCATGAAGCCTCTGTTAAAACTGTACTGCAGCTCAGTTTCTCTGTCTGCCCAATTCTGCTTCTTTCGCTCCCTCTTCACAGGTGTTAGTCC
Source organism: Macaca mulatta (assembly GCF_049350105.2). Lineage (NCBI taxonomy): Eukaryota > Metazoa > Chordata > Mammalia > Primates > Cercopithecidae > Macaca > Macaca mulatta. Next base: position 87,455,176 of record NC_133419.1, read on the forward strand.
TGAAAGCACTCCCTAATAAACTTCCTGCATACTAATCTGCATCTTAGAATTTGTCTTTCAGAGGACCCAACCTGCAACAATCCTATTATGAAGATTAAATGTAAGCGTCCACATAAAGTTGGCTTGCGGCTGGGTGCAGTGGCTCATACCTGTAATCCCGGCACTTTGGGAGGCCGAGGTGGGCAGATCACTTGAGGTCAAAAGTTCGAGGCCAGCCTGAACAACACGGCAAAACTCCATCTATACTAAAAATATAAAAATTAGCCAGGCATGGTGGCAGGCACCTGTAATCCCAGCTACTGGGGAGGCTGAGGCAGGAGAATTGCTTGAACCCAGGAGGCAGAGGTTGAACCCAGGAGTCGCGATCGCACCACTGCCCTCCAGCCTGGGCAATAAGAGTGAGAATCCATCTCAAAAAAATAAATTAAAAAAAAAAGTTGACTTGCTCAAGACCTAACATTAAGCAAGTAGTCAAACGATGGAATTATTATTATTTGCCACCTAAAAAGGTAGGAACTATTATTATCTCCAGTTTATAGGTGAAGAAATTGAACTTTAAGGAGGTTAAATAATTCACCCAAGATCACTATATAGCAAAATTCAAGGTAGATATCAAATACAGATATGACTGACTCCAGAACTGTGCTCGTTCTTATTACACTCTCCTGTCTTCTTTTAAAAATCATTCTGGAGACTTTCCCCAAATGCAATATCTGGAGGAAGGTACATGGCAGGTGGGGATTGGGTTCTTAAGGCACTGTTCGGTATCAGCTTGGGATGGTAGTGAATTATAGTCAAACGCCAACTCTGCCCAAGAGGTGAAATGGTAAATGGGAAATGACCAGAAGGGGTCAAAAAAACAGTCAGGAAAAAACAAACAAACAAAAAACCAGAAGCATGAATGTCCCAGCAAAAAAAGCCAGGACTATCTCCAGAGGAAAATTTCCTAGTGAATGTGAGGGAATAGATGAGAAGATTCAGAAAATATTCCCTGTGAGCACACGGAACGCCCCTTTACGGAAGCACTTTAAAAAGTCAAATAGTCCTGACGCCCACTGTGAAAGAATATTATAACTGTCCCAGGAATCACATTCAATTCCACACATAATATTTACTGTGCACCTACATTATTTCTGTCTTTGAGGACCTCATAGTCCGGTGTACTGGGAGTAGGGGTGGGAGGGAAGAGAGGCAGACATACATATAACAACTAAATAATATTACACAATGTTGGCTGGGCACAGTGGCTCATGCCTGTAATCCCAGCACTTTGGGAGGCCGAGGCGGGCAGATCACCTGAGGTCGGGAGTTCGAGACCAGTCTGCCCAACACAGTGAAACCCTGTCTCTACCAAAAATACAAAATTTAGCCACGTGTGGGGGCATGCACCTGTTATCCCAGCTACTCGGGAGGCTGAGGCAGGAGAATTGCTTGAACCTGGGAGATGGAGGTTGCAGTGAGCCAAGATTGTGCCATTGCACTCCAGCCTGGGTGACAAGAGTGAAACTCTGTCTCAAAAAAGCAAAAAAACAAAACAAAACAAAAAAAGAACAAACACACACACACACATACACACACACACTGTTACTGAGCGTCAAGTTGGGTTTTTTAAAAAAGAAAAAAAAAAAAAAAAAAAACCCTAAGCTGCCACATAAGGCATGGTTGATTCTGCTCAGGAAGGCCCTAGAAGGCTTTATAGGGGAGGCAATATTTGGACAGGACCTTGAAAGAGAACAAGCCTCTATGCAGTCAAGGGGAATTTGAACAGGCTATTTTCTATGAGGAAGAAAGGAAACATGCTATGGTTTGCTTTTCTCCAGAGTGTAGGGAGTACTCCATAAGGAATAATCACTTCATTGTCTTACAATAAATCGTGGACACTTGGTATTTGCCATATTTCAACAACTGGGGGTAAATCCTCTAGGAGAATCACTCTAAATCCAAGCACTTCACCCTCTCAAAGGCTTGTCATGGGGCAAAAGAAATGGTCCTTTGAATTCACATGTCATACAATCCCCGCCAGAAAAACATGTGTATGGGGAAGGCAGCCTGTGTTCGGTGGAGTTACACGTAAGAAACAGATGTTTTGCTATATTCTGAGAGATTGTTGGTCATTCCTGAGAAATTGTTGAGAGATTGTATGATCATTTCTGAGCCATGTCTCCTAAGACTTAAAGGAGAGCCCCATCTGTAAATCCTAGTAGCAGGCATCTGTGTCTAGACCACAGGAATTCTATCTTCAGGTTCCAACACTGGGGTGTTTGAAACTGAGAAGGTAACTTCATGCTGATAGCACAGTTACCAGCCAGATGCTTCAAAGCTGGAGGATCCAACTGAATTGCTTCAAAAGTTTTCTGGTTCCTAGCACTGCCTAGCAGATGGCAAGTTTGCCCCTGGGAACTTGCTGCCAGGATGAAGTAATGTCTTTTTGCAGTTATTGTCTCATTGTTTTTAATAAGTGTTGATGTGATGCACAAATGCACCTTATAGAGCCCTGGTCACTCATGGTGGGGTTGTGCCTGGTCCTAATTCTTGGGAGAGGTAGTTTTAGGAAATTATAAGGAAGTGAAAATGATTCTTTCTGCCCATCTCTGCTAACAACTAGCAATAGTTAAGCAGCCTTTGATGAGTCCTTTGGTTACTCAAACAAACCTGGTATGTAGAGCAGGCACTGCCAGAGCCTCATGGCCTTTTTGTACAGGAGTGGTGCACAGTTCAGCAGAGAGGCAGAGCAAAATCCTCTTCTGCCATTCATATCAGGGACTTCTGAAATCCAGAGATGGGGCAATGTGGGCCCTGTCTTAGTCTGTTCCTATGGCAGTAAGAAAATACCTGAGACTGGGTCATCTATAAAGAAGAGAAATATATTTCTTATAGTTCTGGAGGCTGGAAGTCCAAAATCAAGGCACTAGCAGGTTTGGTGTCTTGCAAGGATGTGATCTCTGCATCCAAAATGGTGCTGTGTTGCTGCATCTTCCAGAGGACATGCTGTGTTCCCACAAGTTGGAAGGAGCAAAAAAGGAGCTAAATGCACTTCCTCAAGTCCTTTTATAAGGGTGCTGATACCATCCATGAGGCAGAACCTTTATGGCCTAATCAGCTCCTAAAGGCCACACGTCTTGATACTGTTGCACTGTGGATTATGGTTCAACATGAATTCTGGAGGGACATAAACATTCAAACCATCATAGATCCCTTGTGCCTAGAACTCTGGGGGAAGAGGCTGAACACTCAGCTTCACCTGTCACTCTGAGATTTATCCATCAGAAATTTCAAATCCTGAATATGACCATTCAGTAACAGAAATCTCCCTTCCCTTCTTTCTCTGATGTGCAATGGTTCTGCCTGTTAGAATCATCTGGAGAGCTTTTTAAAAATACCAAAGTCAGGAGCTCGACCCTAGAGATTCAAATTTAACTGATCTGGTGTTGGGCCTGGAAATCCTCTATTTTCTAAAAGTTCCCCAATTGAGGCCAGGTGCGGTGGCTCACGCCTGAAACCCGGCACTTTGGGAAGCCGAGGTGGGCGGATCACTTGAGGTCAGGAATTCGAGACCAGCCTGGCCAACATGGTGATACTCCATCTCTACTAAAAAAAAAAAAAAAAATTAGCCAGGTGTGGTGCCGCACACCTGTAATTCCAGCTACTCAGAGGTTGAGGCATGAGAATCCTTTGAACTTGGGAGGTGGACGTTGCAGTGAGCCGAGATCATGCCACTGCACTCCAGCCTGGACAACACAGCAAGATTCCATCTCCAAAAGAAAAGAAAAGTTCCCCAGTTGAGTCTAATGGGCAGCTAACAGTAAGAAGCATTGACCTGGAATCTCATACCTCAGCATAAAGCATAAAATTTCTATCCATATTTATGTCAGAACAAAAGTTTACATCAGCTGTTGACAATACCAGTGAAAAATATGATTAATAATTGCTTAAATTGTATCCGTGTAGGGTAAATGCACCTGATAGCAATAACTTAAGCATACCCTTAGAATGACCCTGTATGGCAGACACATCTGAATGTGTGTTCCAAGCTAGGGAATTCGGGAGTGGCCAACCCAGAAATTATTCCTTGTTTATGAAGAACATCTGAGCCCCTGGCCCGAACCATGGAAGTGAAACACGGGCTGTACATGGAACTGAGGCCCTAAGTTTTGGGTTATATGAAGGTTTCCAGGTGGAGGTCATTAGGGGAAGGTGTTAAGTGAAAATGCTATATAAACTGCATGCTGTTTGCAAGTGGTTGCAATTTTCCTGCTCAGCCCAATGCCACTGGGCCATGTGGTTATGTTGTCCAGGCCACCACCACTGGACTTTCTCTTCTGTGTGTAAGCCCTTAATAAAACCCCGTATCTCCTTTGCTGACTCTGGGTCTCTTCCTCAGCCTCTTGAACCTGGTGCTCTCCCTGTTAAGGTTAATCAGCGTTCAGCAGAACAACCAGGTAGCAATTTACAGTTTGCCATCTTCAAAATGCCTTTTGGTTCGGTGAGATAAAGTGGCTAACCAGGAGGAAGCAGGTAGGATGTGCCAAGGCTTGGTCTAAAACACCTAATTATTTGAGCTCAACTCCTTCCACTGTTCCACCCCCGGCTCCTCAATTGCCAAGCCTGTTTTCTGTAATCAGACTGAGCCTGTGAGACATTTACAGCCGGCCCTCCACCACTGGATTGAAGTAGAACAGCAAGGTAATTATCAGAATAATTCAGGTAATGGCAGTTTATTTTCCCTGAATTACCTGGATAATTACCTCAAGCCTAATAAGATAGAGAGAAGCCAGAGCCACATTCTGATGGTTTTATTGCCCCTTCAACAATGTGTTCTTGTTTAACGGTCCTGACTTAAAGAAATAATTTGTTGAAGCTTGTGTCTTCCTTATTTGCCACAGGATATTCCATAAATCATCTGGGAAAGGTACCAGTGTGTAATTGTCCAACTCCTGTGCCTGTTGAAATCTCCTCCAGGCTGAGGAGCACAGCTGTCCTGGATTCCTGACGTGTTCTCTGAGTTTTAGGGAGTCATTAGCTCAGGTAATGAGGTGACAAAGAGGAAGTCTTCTGGGTGTTAGATTTTTGTTTCTCCTTTTCTTTTTGTGTGCCTTCCCACATTTCTTAACTACGTAACCAAATATTTCACACTACGTCTGATATGGTTTGCCTGTGTCCCCACCCAAAATCTCATCTTGAATTGTAATCCCCATAATCCCCACGTGTCAAGGGACCAGGCGGAGGTAATTGAATCATGGGGGCAATTTCCCCCATGCTGTTCTCATGATAGTGATTGAGTTCTCACGAGATCTCATGATTTTATAAGTGTTTGGTAGTTCTTCCTGCGTTCATGCTCCTTCCTGCTGCCTTGTGAAGAGGGTGCGCTTCCCCTTTGGCTTCCACCACGACTGGAAGTTTCCTGAGGCCGTCCCCAGCCATGCCGAACTGTGAGTTAATTAAACCTCTTTCCTTTATAAATTACCCAGTCTCAAGCAGTTCTTTATAGCAGTGTGAAAAAAGACTGATACAACATCCTATTTTCTCGTGCTGAACTTGATCTGTAAAATGGAGCACCTTGTCCAAGAGACAAGACCTGGGCTTTCACATCAAGCCTCATGGCCAGAAACTGGGGAACCGAAAGCCAACTAATGGGACAGGAGCTTCCTGGTTCTGCTGCTATCACTATTTGCTTTGTTAAAATGACCAAATGTCTCACAGGAAGAGGTGTCTATCTCTTTCCAAAAGGGAATTCCTCCTCTGGGGCACTTGGTCCTCTCTCTGGAGCCTTACTTCATTGTCACTCCCTCTTTTCTCTCTCTGCCATCTTTGCTGTCCACTGGCTCCTTCTAGATAGGATTAAGTCTTCCCCATCCCTGTAAATAGAAAGTGAGAAATTGAATGAGATTGGGCAGGAGCTGGCCATGGCCGAGAGTTGATGGAATGACAGTTTTACGAGATGGAAAGCAGAAAATAGAGGCCAGAAAATGCAGCCAAGTCAGATACACCAGATCAATGTAGCAATATGGAAGCAAAGAGAGATGAAGTTCCAAATAAACATGATATGATGGAAAACCATGGGTTTGGAATTGAATCCTGGCTGCTTAGCTCTCTAGCTGTGGGATAATCTTTAAAACTGATGTATTATTAAAACCCACCTCCCAAGGCTTTGTAAGATTGAATTATTTGTTGCATGCAAAATTACTTGGATAAATTTTATACTCATTAATTATTACTATTATTATTGCCAAAAAGGGAAATGTAGCCGGCTATGTTAAATGCTTCTTGGAATCAGAGTGAAAAAGGTACTGGGGGTCTTCTAGTCCTATCTTTGAAGGTTTTGAGACCTCTTCTCATAATAAGAAAAACAATTCACAAAGTGATCAAGAATTTACATATATATATGTAGTGTGTTGAATAGTGTCCCCCAAAATTTATGTCTACACTGACCCTTGGAATGTGGCCTTATCTGGAAATAGGGTCTTTGCAGATATAATTTAGGTAAAGATCAAGATAAGATCACACTGGGTTAAAGTGGGGCCTAAATCCAATGACTGTGTCCTTATAAGAGACAGAAAAGGGCACAGAGAGAAGATGCTGTGAAGATGAAAACAGAGATTGCAGTTATGCTAACACCAGCCAGGGAATGCCAGGAGTCACTAGAAGTTAGAAGAGCCCAGAAAGGATTCTCCTCTAGAGCTTTCAAAGAAAGCTTAGTCCTGCCACACCTTGATTTCCGACTTCTGCCCTCCAGAACTATGAGAGAATAAATTTCTAATGTCCTAAGCCACCCAGTTTGTGGTAATGTGTTATGGCAGCCCTAGTAAACTAATACATGTAAGTATCTGAATCCAAAGCTTCGCAAATTATACTTACTGTGTGTGATGCACTATGATAAATCCTATTAATGCTGGCTGTAAACCACTAAATTGATTTCTGACCCACTTATCGGTTGTGACTCATGATTGGGAGAAACATTGTTCTACTATATCTCTCATTAAGGATGAATGAAGACTGAGAAAAAAATCTTTGGATTTGGTGATTAAGAGTCAATGCTGGTCCTCATGGAAATAATTAAGGTAGGATGGCAGGAGCTATCTACTTAGCACAGAAATGTGATCATTATAGACAGGTAGATAAAAATAGATGGATAGATATAGATATATACATGCATTCTATATTTTGTGCCCAAAATATCAGTGGCTTAAATAAAAGCATATTCTTCTTGTTAAAAAAAATTTAAATAAAGGTAAATTATTTACTCTCATACAAATATAAAATGAATACATGTCAAAGATTTTAACTCATTAACTAATGAAGGAACCAGTAAGATATTACTACCAGCTCAAAGGAGAATTTAAAGTACCCCACTTATAGAGGTCAATCAGGAATACTGAAGAGAATTTACAAATAGATGTAAAACTGGTTTTTTCCAAAGGGCAGAAGTAGAGAGGGAGTAAAGGGGATAACCAATTCACGGACAGAATTTGTCTTCCTTTTGTTTTGTTTGTTGGTTTTTGTTTTTTTGAAACGGAATCTCACTCTGTCGCCCAGGCTGGAGTACGGTGGCACAATCTCGGCTCACTGCAACCTCTGCCTCCCAGATTCAAGCAATTCTCCTGCCTCAGCCTCCCAAGTAGCTGGGATTACAGACATGCACCACCACGCCTGGCTAATTTTTGTATTTTTAGTAGCATGAGATTTCACCAGGTTGTCCAGGCTGGTCTCAAACTCCTGACGTCAAGTGATCTGCCTGCCTCCACCTTACAAAGTGCTGAGATTACAGGCGTGAGCCATTGTGCCCAGCCAGAATTTGTTTGTATGTGGAAAAGAAATCATCTTTGCCTTGCTAGCAGTTCTCTACAATTTACAGAGTTGCAAAATAGTTCAGACAATGAATGGTAGAGGTAACCTGGCTGGGTAAGGTACTCAGGACACCCAAGAATCTTTTTGTTGCCCATTTCAAAACCCTTTGCAATTTTTCCTGGCACTCTCTTATATAATCCCATGAGAGTAAGTATTCTAGAACTCCCATGGCAGTTCCCAGTATCAAGGGACCAGTGCCTTCCGTCTTACCGGTTATCCATTTCTAGGGTGACACTTTCATGTTTGGCAATGTAGGGAAGGAGAGGTAGTAGGAACAGGAAGGGAAAATCAAGCTGAAGAAAGGACTAACCTTGACTGGTCACTGTCTTTAACTTCAAAGCTCACACTGCAGATGCCATCCCCTCTACGTAGCCTTGCCTAATTACCATAGCTAAAATCTCTTTCTCCCCTAAACTCCCATGTCCCTTGATATATGCCCTTCTTCCTCATCATTATTCTGTATATATCTTATCTCTTCTGTAGGCTCTAACGTATCTTATTTACGTTTTAATGCCCATAGCTTCTAGTACACTGCCCTGCCCAAAGCTGACATTTTATTCAGTTATTACCATCCTATTGAGCTCTCTTCAGGACAAAGCCAAAGAAAGAATCTAGTATTTTTCCTCCCCTTTCAATAACACAGAGAGTTACCAGTAATCTTTCTTTGATGGCATTACAGTGAGACTTCAGATCATGAGTTTGAGAATTCTGGCGTTTAAGTCACATTCCATTTTGATATACAGTAACATATAAAGATTTAATCAAATAATTAAACATCTATTCTGCCCAGCACAGTTTGGCATATTAGAAAGTGAGAGAAATTTTGAATACCACAGACCAGGGTACAAATCCTGGTCCTGCTACTCACTGGCATATGTGACCTTCTGTGAGTCACTTAACTTCTCTGGGCTTCTGCTTTCACATTCATTAAATGAGGATAATAAATCCACCTTGCAAGGTTATTGTGACATATAAGCCTATTGTATACACAATGTCTATCATAAAGTCAATATTCACTAATATTAGCATACAAAACTGAGAATATCTGGATTTTTGACTGTATTTATCCTTTATTTATCTTTTTTTTTTTTTTTTTTTTGAGATAGGGTCTCACTCTTGCCCAGGCTGGAGAGCAGTGGTGCAATCTTGGCTCACTGCAGCCTTGACCTCTTGGGCTTAAATGATCCTCCCACCTCAGCCTCCCACCTCAGCCTCCTGAGTAGCTGGGAGACCACCAGCACATACTACCATGCCCAGCTAATTTTTGTATTTTTTATAGAGATGACGTTTCACCATATTGCCCAGGCTGCTCTCGAACTCCTGGGCTCAAGTGATTGGCCCACTTTGGCCTCCCAAAATGCTGGGACTACAGGTGTGAACCACCGTGACTGGCCTGTATTCATCTTTTTTAACCAGATGTTTGGTACTATTGTGTAGTCACAGCTATAGTTAGTAGAAGGTAAGTCAAATTCATGTCAATTATGGCCAGATGTGAAGATGAATTAACAAATGCATCTGATCAGTCCATCCATAATTTCAGTCAAATTATCAGGAACTATATAATTTGTATAATACAACTAACTGTTCATCTTTCTGTGAAGTGTACCCACTTCACAGTGGGGACAGGTTTATGGCAGTAGCTGTACAACTTTTAAAATCTGCCTTTGTTTCTTATTTATTTTGAAATGGGGATCTTTTTAAACTCCTTAAAACTTGAAGTAAGTCTCAGAGACCCCAACTAAAACTACCAAGTAAGTTTGTACAGGAAACTTTTCCAAATGTAATTACAGGGCAGATATTTCAGGGTGTATATATATATATGTGATAGTATTTTAATAATTTGTTGAGTCTTAAGGTACAGTATCAAATACTGTTCATTCCTTCCAGTTTAGAGGGGAGGAGTGGAAACAATAGGGAAGCAGAATGGAATGACTTATTCAACTTTCCCATTCTTTAATACAGCATTGACCTTTGTAAAAGAAAACACATATACACATGCGCATAAACAAGGACTCCCATTTACCTTATTTTCCATTTTAAATTATACTACCCGGTCATTCATCTTTGTCACGATCCACCAAATAGTTTTGTAAGAACATGTTTCATAAACAAGCTCTCCTTTCAGCATCAGCCAGAAAGGTTAAGGTTTCGATCCTGCATGATAGAAACCCTTTTTGTAATTCCCCCCCAAACATCTGTTCAGTCACTCATCATTAACATCTGTCACCCATTTCTGGGCTCAACCCAGACAAAGCTATGTTTTTCTGTTTCTCTAACAAACTCCATTTCAAATTGTTACCAAGTGATTCCTACTCAGACTAATCTTACACAAGGATTGAGAAGATGTCTTTTTGGATCAAATTCATCTTCCACTAATGCAGCATCTACCCTGAAGACTTGGCAAAAGCTTAATGGCTCAGAGGAAGGGAAATTCCTCATAACATGCTAACATTTTCCTGCCTGGAATTGTTACATTGAAAACTTCTAATTCTCTTTAACTTTCCAGGGTTAGCAAAACGCCATCCTATACATCTTATACATACGTATATCTTTAACTTCAGCCCATCATTTACCCTATGCAAGCCCCAGCAGGGCTGCTTTGCAAACCAGCTGAAATAAGAACATAAGAAATGATTTTTTAATACTTGGTCCAATTATTTGCATAAAATGGCCAATAAATATTGGTTCATTTGGAAAGGTAATGCAATGTTTAAAAATATGTAGAGAGACCTGAATTGAGATCTTGGAAAATCACCTGTAAGTCAGGTAACCTTGGATACTTTAGTTAATGGCCCGGGGCCCTCATCTACTTAAAGGAAAAATGGATTCCTTATAGAATTAAAGAGTTAAAAGGACTATTGCACATAAAGTGCTTTTTTTATTTTAAATTTCTTAGATAGAGACAGGGTCTCACTATATTGCCCAGGCTGATCTGAAACTCCTGGCCTCAAGCAATCCTCCCAACTTGGCTTACTCTCAATGTGCTGGAATTACAGGAGTGAGCCACCATGCCTGGCCAACATAAAGTACTTGACACAGTGCCTGGCACATAGTAAACAACTCAGGTTATAGTAACTCTTTATTTATTTTACTTATTTAATTGAGATACAAAGTCTTGCTCTGTCACTCAGGCTGGAGTGCGTGGCACAACCATAGCTCACTGCAGCCTCAAACTCCTGGGCTCAAGTAATCCTCCTGCCTCAGCCTCCTGAGTAGCTAGAATGATAAGCGTGCACCCCTGGATAGTTTTGTTTGTTTGTTATAAATACTGGGTCTTGCTGTTGCCCAGTCTAGTTTCAAACTCCTGGCCTCAAGTGATCCTCCTACCCTGGGCTTTGTTTGCTGGGATTATGGCGTGAGCCATCACACCTGGCCAGTTTATGGTAACTCTTGCCATCATCATCTTCAAAGAAAAAAAAAGAGCAGAATAGCTTTACCTTGCTCTTTGAGCTTAACATCTCCTTTTTCTCATTTCTGTTTAACCAGTATTTACTGAGAGCCTCTTATGGGCTAAAAACTGTGCCAAATAACATGAAAGAGGCAAATTCCTTGTCCTCAAGGAGCTCTCCCTGGAGAAGATAGATAGATCTAGACTCTAATTCCAATCAGATGATAGTAAGTGCTATAAATACAAAAGTAACATTCCCCACAGATTACTTGAGGATGTTTTAACACCAAATCTCTGATTTTCTTATTAGAAGTCTTTAATTGGAGGCTCATCTTACAGTGTAAGTTAGGAATTTAAACCCCAGGGCAAATATTTCATTTCAATGAGAACCTAATGGTTATAATCTAGGTGAATGTTTATAATGTCAGTAGTGCAGTGAAGAGAAGGGTTTTCACCTCTATTTCCATGGATTTTAAAAACAATCATAGTGAAGAAGGCCCCCAAAACTGAACCGGATGGGACAAGTGAATTATTATAACTTATTTATTTCCTTCAAGAAATATAGTATAAAAAGTATTTCAGAAAGCTCCCATAACCCATTAGAGTCTGTTTGATATATAAGGATGCTAAATATTAATATCGATATTTTTTGTTGAGGAGCAGAATGCCAAGGACTCATTTTCTGTTGAATATAGTCAATAAGGAAGGAGTCTCTTTGAGAATTCCATCGTGACCATAGCTATGGGTCCCTTTCCTCATTATCTGGGGAAAGGACAAATGAAGCGGAGCACCTTTCAGAGCTACAGTTCTCTGCTGTTGTTCCTTCATGGGCCCCTGTCCTGGGGATATACGTCTTGTGAAGAAAATATGTGTCACACTGAAGATGTGATAAACGTGCTGAGACCACACAAAGAAACTGACTCCATCAGCAGAGGGGCATGGGGTGAGCAGAGGCTTTCCAGGCAGAGGGAATTGCATGCGGTGGGGATATCACTTCTCTGAACCTTCATTTCCTGGGTGGACAAAACAAGGCACATCTCTCTGGGTGCCCAGAAGCACTTATATATATTGTCTGGTAGTCATGGGCACTCATCTATGTTAATTTATTTGTGGCCCAGAGTTACTGGACTAGGCAGTGATTAGAAACCAAGCCCAGGTATTCTGAGCACCAGGTCATGCAGGTTCCAGGGCATCACTCTACTTCCAGGCACACCCAGCAGACAAAGTGTGTGTGCAAGTCCCAGCTGACCTGCTACCATGTTCATAGGGTAAAGTTGGAAAGTATTTGTCCCGCAACCTTCAAACCCCACCTGCTTCAACAAACCCTGGCCTGCCCAGCATGCATTCTATGCTGATCCCTTCCCCAACCCCACACCCCATCCATGGGGCACTGGTAGGGGAGAATCAAGCTAACTCTTAACAAGTCAAGAAAAAAAATACTACCCCGGCCAGGCGTGGTATCTCATGCCTCTAATACCAGATCTTTGGGAGACTGAAGGGGGCAGATTGCATGAGCTAAGGAGTTTGAGACCAGCCTGGGCAACATGGCAAAACCCCGTGTCTACAAAACATACAAAAATTAGCCAGGTATGGAAGCTCGCACCTGTAGTCCCAGCTACTTGGGGAGCTGAGGCGGGAGGATCGCCTGAGCCTGGGAGGTCGAGGTGACAGTGAGCTGAGATCATGCTACTGCACTCCAGCCTGGGCAACAAAGCGAGACCTCATTTCTTAAAAAAAAAAAAAAAATACTACCCCAAGGGACGCCTCAGCCATGAATTAAATTGGGAAGAAAAAGTAATGACAAATGACGCTGAAAAGGCTAGAGTTTTAAAAAGATGCTTTTAGTTGTCTTAAAAAAAAATCCAAAGGCAAATCCGATAACCAAAGAATGCATGGTCTATGATGGAGGAAAGTAGGAAATTGAGTTAGATGAGGGAAGGAGCTGACTAAATGCCTCTTTGGAAATAGAGATGTTTCTAAGTCAACGGACCCTAAGGACATGTTTCCTGAGATACTTAATGCCAAATGTGTTCTTTTCACTTAAGACTAGTATCTTGTTCTCTAAGTTGTTGAGATCTTTAATACTTGATTTATTATTTCCTCCTCAATGCTTTCCTCTCCTGTAATTGTAGACACTTTGTACTCGGTTTCAAGTTCTGTAAACTGCATTCTGCCTCCCAGGCAGGACATTTGGTAGGGGGAGGCAAGAGGAGGAAGCAGCTTGCATGTGCCCAGCATATGTTCAGGCTCTGTGCCCACCTTGCAATATGCATTTGATGACTCAGGCTATGTACTGATTTTCTTAAATGCATATCTGATTCATTCTGCACACAGAATTCAGAGATATTTTGTAACGTAAGCAGATCATACTACTTCTCTGCTTGCCACCTGCCTGTGACTTCCCACTGTACCCAGAATGAAATCCATACTCTTTACCAGGTGCTACAGGGCCCTACATGGGCTGGCTCTGAGCCACCTCACCATGCTCATTTTGTGCCACTCTTCCCCACCATGACTATGGCACACCTGTGTTTGCCTCTGACAGTGTATAGGCGACATCCTCTTCTTTTCAGCTCAGAGTCTACACATATGCTGCTCCCTCTCCCTGGAATCTCTTTCCCAGGCTCTGCCTGGCTAGTGCCTCCTCCTTCAAATTTCAGCATTATTGTCTCTCTCTCTCTTTTTTTTTTTTAAACAGAGTTTCAGTCTTGTCACCCCGGCTGGAGTGCAGTGATGCGATCTCAGCTCACTGCAACCTCTGCCTCCCAGGTTCAAGCAATTCTCCTGCCTCAACCTCCCAAGCAGCTGGGACTACAGACACCCACCACCATGCCTAGCTAACTTTTGTATTTTTAGTAGAGATGGGGTTTCACCATGTTGGCCAGGCTGGTCTCGAACTCCTGACTTCAGGTGGTCCACCCACCTCAGCATCCCAAAGTGCTGGGATTACAGGCATGAGCCACCATGCCCAGCCTGTTATCTCTTTCTTAAAGAGGTCTTCCCTGTCTCTCAATCCAAAGTAGGCCAACCACTATTGTACATTCATAACAGCCTAGTCTTTCCTTATTAACGCTTGTTATTTGTGAGGTTATTTGCCAAATATCTGAGACCCTACACCTGATGGAGAGTAAACCTCATGGAGACATTGACCAATATGCACCTATTTTATATACATTATATACCAAGACCCGAACATAGCTCTTGTCCCAGCACAGTGCATGATAAATGTTTAGAAAATAAATGAATGGCTGGCTTGAACAAAACTACCATCTTTTCTATTTCTGCTGTCGGAACTGAAAGAGTAGAGGTGGCCTCTATACCTCATCTCACAACAGAATACCAAATTATTAAAAGCGCCTGAAACCAAACTGAATTACAGTCAAAATGGTAGATTGGCTGTCTTCTCCTTCTAGCCAAGGAGCTGCTAAAAAGGGAAGTCACTGGTCTAAAAAGTTATAAAGGACTTTGAGGAAAAGAAGGTGCATTTATCAAAACCAGGAAGGTTCTAATCCAAAGTCTCTTGAGAGGGCCAATCACCTCCATAAATAGTCCTACAGTCACTCACATAAATGCCAAAATGTCAGAATTTAAAGTTGGCATTTGGAAGGGAAGTAGCTGTATCTCCACAGAAACCTGGACCCTACAGACCTTGCTCACATAGTACAGTATTTTCCAGTGTTATCCTGAGAAGCCCAGCTGTTCCCATGACTAAAGGCAATTTCCAGTCATTCCTTTGGTTTTCCACTAATTATACATTATTATTGTAATGGTATAGCATGTCAAGCCATGGTCTTTATGAAAACCAGGGTACTTCTGGGGGAAAATAGATAAAAGGGAAACTCATAACTCTGTCTCTGTCTCTACTGAACCAGGCATGGGTGACCCTTCAAGGTAGAAACTGGGTGTTGCTCATCTTTGCTTACCTGGAGCCTAGAATGGTGCTGAGCACAGAGTAGATTGTCAATTAGTGTCTACTGAATGTCTACATAAATGATGGAGAGATGGGAGTGTGTCTAAGCAATTTGTGGAGTTTTCTTTCACTGAAATAAAGTTGACCCTTGGACTATTCATTTAGGAAGATTATGTACTTATAAACTGACCCACCTGTGCTCAGACCCTATAGGGACATTCTCTACATCATCCCCCCCGCCACCAAAACCTTATCTATTATTTATTCCCAATTTCTACTGTTCTATTTACACTCAGCATGTCTTCTGACCTTTGGCAATATCTCCCAGCTGGAGTCTTCTCTTTCCTTGGACAAGGCATTGGTACTTAATTTTTTCTTTCTTAAGACCTGTTACTCAGCTTATCTCATTCTCATCTTTGGCTGACCTAGATAAGGGTCCTCCCTCAAGCTTCAGCCACTTCAGGTGTAACTGGCTTTCTGTCAGCCCAAGACTTCTGAAACAGATTTTAAAGAGAGATGCCCTAGAAATTGGATAATTGGTGAGCTGCCGACAGATGACAGGTAACAGGCATGATGATATCATACATCTAGCTATCAAACTACTTCCAGATGTGGATAACTGAGGAGAAAATATTACTGTACATGATGCTACTACCTATGTCTTTTCTAGAAAGACAGTTAAAAAAAAACCCAAAGCAAGATTTAAACATGACATCAAGACACAGATTGGTGCTTGCTTTTCCTGCTCTCTGCTAATTCCACACTGCTTCATTCAGCTACTTTATGTTTTCAAGTCTAAATTGAAAATATCTTCCCTTCCTCCCAAGGATCAAAGATGAATATAATCGTAGTTAAGATCTTGGATTGTCAACTCTGGAAGGCCAGTGTGGAAATTCTGGGTCTACTAGTAAGTAGCATGGGCAAGCTATCTAACCTCTTCAAGCCATAGTGCTCTTCTTTCCAAAATATGAAAAATAACAGCACAGAGGGAAATTGCTCACTGGAATTCCAGGACCTCACCTGTCCTGGATGAATGATATTTCCAACATTTAGATATCTTCAAAAGAACTTTTCCTGCTACCATTTGATCCAGATCTTGCATCTTCTGGATATATTTTTTCCTTCTTTCCTTCCTTCCTACCTTTCTTTTTTCTTTCCCCTCCCCACTGCCCTTTGTTTATCTATATGTTCTTACCTACTACATGGATTAAGGGATGCATGTCTAATGTCAATTTCCACAATCAAGTTAAAAGATAATAAAAAATGTGGCCGGGCGCGGTGGTTCACGCCTGTAATCCCAGCACTTTGGGAGGCCGAGGCGGGCGGATCACGAGGTCAGAAGATTGAGACCATCCTGGCTAACATGGCGAAACCCCGTCTCTATTAAAAATACAAAAAAATTAGCCAGGCGTGGTGGCGGGCGTCTGTGGTCCCGGCTACTCAGGAGGCTGAGGCAGGAGAGTGGCATGAACCCAGGAGGCGGAGCTTGCAGTGAGCCGAGATCGCACCACTGCACTCCAGCCTGGGTGAGAGCGAGACTCCGTCTCAAAAAAAAAAAAAAAAAAAATATATATATATATATATATATAAACGTGATATCCAGCAAAATAAGCATCCCACGTTCTATTTTACAAGCTATGGGTCACAAGGTCACTGCAATCACTCATAATGGTTCATATCCCACTATGGATGTTGTAGGGGCTGAGCCTCTGGCATGCCCACTGGTCATTTACAACCCAGCCCTATACAGTACCACAACACCAAGTTGTTCCTTAAGTATCGTAATTTTTAACATATAATCTTTTAAAACCTTTTTGAACAATTAAAATGCTTACTTCCAGACCCCTGGGTAAATGACTTATTTATTCTACCTCCCTCATGACCTTGAAGTGAGGATTAAGAGAGAGAAAGTGTGTAAACCACCTGGTGTATGACCTGGCATAGGCAGGGTAAGCAATAATTTAGAATGTGCTGAAATGGGACTGTTTGAATTGGTAGCTGTTGCTTCTGAAGGCTTTTTCTAATAGATCCAGAGAAAAATAAATTTAAAACCTTCTCACTATGACTGGAATGAGGTAAATCAGGGATAGCATATAGGTCTGAACATGCACACTCACTCTGACAAATAGTAGCCACCTGGAGTACAAATAAAGCTGCAGCAAAGAGTTCTGTGTTCAATCAGCACTGGTCACTGTGGACCTAGGTTGAAGGAATGACAACATGGGTGCTGTGTATTTGCTGTCTTTGCTGTTGTGATAAGCACATAGGACTGCCAGTTAGAAAACCTGGATTTTAGTCCTGCCCCACCTAGACACACCACCTCCAGCAAATCACCCAAGTCGAGACTGATTTCCTCATCTGCTTCCGTCCCCATCTTGCATGTTGTATCCTAGTAATCATAAACTGCTTGTGGTTCTCCCTATGTATCATTCTGTTGTCTAGTCCCTTGGCTTTCCTTTGCCTGGAGTACCCTTCTTATCCTTCTAACTCCCATAAGTCTTACCCTTCAGTTCCTAGCTCAAGCAGTGCCTTTCCCAGGAAGCCTTTCTCAACCCCCAGGTGGTGCTATGTACCCCAACTCTAAATGCCCACCCACCTGAGCATTATTCCTCTATTCTATGGGTTAGCAAACTTTTTCTATAAAGGTTCAATAGTCAATATTTTAGGCTCTGTAGGCCAGATAGCCTCGGTCACAACTATTATATTAAACTCTGCCATTGTAGCACGAAAGTATCCGTGGACAACATATAAATAAATGAGTATAGCTGTGTCCCAGTAAAACTTTACCGTTGGGCCAGACATGGTGGCTCATGCCTGTAATCCCAGCATCTTGGGAGGCTGAGGCAGGAGGATTGCTTGAGGCCAAAATTTAAGACTAGCCTGAGCAACATATTGAGATCCATGTCCACCAAAAAAAAAAAAAAGTTCTAATTAGCAGGGCCTGGTGGTGCATATCTGTAGTCCCAGCTACTTGGGAGGCTGAGACGGGAAGATCCCTTGAGTCTGAGTGTTAAAGGCTGCAGTGAGCTATGGTTATACAGGTCACAAGGTATGACTGTGCGTCACAAGGTATGACGCACTTCAGTCTGGGGGACAGAGTTAGACCCTGTCTCGAAACAACAACAAAACAAAAACAAAAAAACCTTTATTTTCAAAAACAGATGTTGGGCTTGATCTACCCTATCAGGTAACATGTCATACCGGAATTGATCCATGTGCATATCTTTCTCTTTCACTAGACCGTGCGCTAAAGGCAGAGATAGGCCTTACTTCTTTGTACCTCTAACATTCAGCACACAGTGGCTATTCAATAACTGAAGTAACAACGCTGGAAAACTGGAATAATAATCTCTTTCTGGCTATTCCACAGGGCTATGGGTTTTAAGCATGATAAAGCATGTGAAAGCCCAGGACAGTGATAAGGCACCATTCAAACGTATGGTGCTCTTCCTACGGGCACATCATTGACACTCTTGCTCTAGCCTCAGGAGGTGAAGAGTCACATATGAACCTGTTATTTCCTGCCACAAGCAGACACAAAATAAAACACCAGCTAAAAACCTCACTCCTGTCAGACTCAGCTTCTAAGAAGAAATGAATCATTAGGTTATATGCTGAGTTGAAACATATTAAACTGAAGTCCTGAAGTTACCCTGAAAGGCATAAAAAGCCTCGCAATGTCTGCCTCCCTTTCTTTAAGCTTCTCTCTAACAAATTCCTTCACACTTTTCCGGAAAGTGTCAATATTTACATCTGTTGAGTTTGCTGTCAAGCTTAACAGAAGGCAGGAATAGATGTCTGAGTCCCCAAGGTGTAGACACAGAACTCAGAGAAGTCCCACTCAGCTGGGGTTTCTGCTCACTATGCAATGCTGCTCTTACCTGAAAACATGACCCCTTTACACCAGCCCGCTGTGACCAACACAACGTGAAAATTCTGTACAGATGTGAACAAATGGAGTGAACAAGGAAGGTGAGGATGAAAGATGAGATATCCTGATCTTGCTGGTGCCCTAGGCCCATCCCCAGTGATGACATTTATTCACTCACTCATTCATTCATTCATTCATTCAATTATCTTGAGAGCCAACTCCATGCCAAATTGTGCTGGGCATTCATTGCCTTTGTAGAGAGAACAAGGCACCACTGGGATTTCTCAGGCGCACTATTACCTTGCAGGGAAGGGCTCCAGGGCCTTTCGGGACCGAAGGGGCGGAGGCAAGAGGAAAGCTAATACCTCTAGTATTGTCTGCCAGTCAGAAGGCCACACTGGGATTGGAAGGGGAAGGGTTCCAGCACCTTCCTCCACCCTTGTCCCGAGGAAACCAAACCTTGCAGCTATTGTTTTCGTCGAAGCCCGAAGCCATGGGCTCGGCTGCGGCCCCTCAAAGGCCCCCACCAGCGCCACTCTCAGCTCTTCGCCCAGGATCCCCCTGAGGCTGCGCCCTCCGCGTGCGCCCAGCTGCCTGCCCCTGCGCCACCCTGGGGCACCTGAGGGGCTGGAGGCTGGCTCGGCGGGCTTGGGGAGGTTGTGGCCGGGACCGCGAGGTTGCGCCCCCTGTAATCGCCCCGCAATGCCTCGCCAACTCCGGAAGATTTCAAGGAGTTGTGCCCGATAGTTTGCCACGAATCTCCAGACGTTGAACTACCACTTTCCTCCATGCCCTGCATTTCCCAGAGGGAGGGCTGAGGTCCAGGGACAGCACTGCTGCCCAAAATAACACTGCTGGTTAGTGGCACAATAAGGCCCAAACCCAAGGTCCTCTATCACTGGCACTCATGACAATAAAAGCAATGTCTATTTAGGAAGCGCTTGCCATATACTAGGCCCTGTGACCATTTTAGGTACGTTATTTCATTCATTCTTCTCAGCCACAACCAGAGATGACATTTGTATCTCTATATAAATTAAAGCACCGAGAAATTAAATAGTGCCTGAAGAGCAACAAGCAGTGAGCAGGAGGGCGAGGTTTCCATTCACTTTACCCCGTGATAGATTCCCGCTGATGTCAGGGAACTCATTCTCTGTTGTGTGCCTACCTGGCTGTTACAAACTTTGGTATACTTTAAGATGCCTAAAAGGAATGGGCTGCATCGTTTTTCTTATTTGTGTACATCCAGGGGACAGAATACCATTGCTGGCCTACACTGGGCCCAATTAATGGTTTTTTTAGTCTTGCTATTCACATAAAACACGAACAAAAACATCTTGTAGTATATATGTACATGTATATTTTTGTATTGCATATACTTTTTGTTATATAGATTGACTGATGGATAATGTTGCACATATGCCTATAAAGAAAAACTGTTTGCTGCAGCATCCCCATGTATAACACTGAACCTGGCACATTCTAAGTGTATAATAAATGTTTATTGAACAAATTCATGATTAAAAAAACAATAAAATGTTAGCAGTGGTGTTAGCGAAATTGTCATTTTAAGAATACTTTTCGATAAGGAACTTTTTAAAAATTGTGGTACCACAATTTTTAACATGAGATCTATCCTCTTAACAATTTTTTGGGTTTTTTGAGACAGGGTATCACTCTGTCACCCAGGCTGGAGCGCATTGTGCAATTATGGCTTCCTGTAGCCTCGACCTCTTGGGCCCTAGCAGTCCTCCCATCTCAGCTTCCCGAGTAGCTGAGACTACAGGTGCGTACCACTATGCCCAGATAATTTTTGTATTTGTCATAGAGACAGAGTCCCTCTATGTTGCCCAGGCTGGTCTCAAGCTCCTGGGCTGAAGGGATCCACCTGCCTTAACCTCCCAAAATGCTGGGATTTCCGGTATGAGCCACCATGCCAGCCTTAACAAATTTTTAAGTACACAGTGCAGTATTTTTAACAGTAAGTACGATGTTGTAGAGCAGTTCTCTAGAACTTATTCAGCTGCATAACTGAAACTTTATACCCAGTTGAATAGCAACTCTATTTTTCCCTCCCCCTAGTGCCTGGCAACCACCATCTACTCTCTGCTCCTACGAGTTTGACTACTTCAGATTCCTCATGTCAGTGGAATCACGCAGTATTTGTCCTGTGACTGGCTTAATGTCACTTAGCATAATGTCCTCAAGATTCATTCATGTTGTTGCATATGGCAGGATTTCCTTCCCTTTAAGGCTGAAAAATATTCCATTGTATGTATATGACACATTTTCTTTATCTACTCCTTTATCAACAGACATTTAGGTTGTTTCCACATGTCGGCTATTGTGAATAATGCTGCAATGAACATGAGAGTGCAAGATCTTGATTTCAATTCTTTTTACTAAATACCCAGAAGTGGGAAATACTGGATCACATGAGAATTCTATTTTTAACTTTTTGAGGAAACGCCATACTGTTTTCCATAGCAGCTGCACCATTTTGCATTCTTACCAACAGTGTACAAGGAAACACATATTTTTAATAATCAAAATATGTACCTATCTATAATTTTGTTGGCCTTTTGGAAAATAATAAGTCAAAAGTAACAGGAGTTCATGAAGATGTTCACAGTCTTGAGCCAGTTTACTCCTACAGATTGATCCTAGGGAGGAACAGGAGGAAGTAAGAAATGCCCTTGGGCTGTCCCAGAAACACTGCTTCCTTGCAGCCACTTCCTGGGACTCACTGGTCCAGTGTGAGGGAAGCAACTGGAAAAATGATGCTATTTCAACACTATGACATATTGTGTAGCTACTCAATAATAATAACTACAGAAACTTTGCAGTCCATAGAATCTGTAGAAACATGGAAAATGTTTATTAGGTAAATGAAAAATATCAGATGTGAA
Source organism: Macaca mulatta (assembly GCF_049350105.2). Taxonomy (NCBI): domain Eukaryota; kingdom Metazoa; phylum Chordata; class Mammalia; order Primates; family Cercopithecidae; genus Macaca; species Macaca mulatta. The sequence goes on from NC_133419.1 coordinate 87,477,099, forward strand.
AGCAGTGTGAGGGTGGTGGGGTTTAGATAACTCACTGTTATTTTCATTTTCAACTATTTTAATGGTTTCTATCCTTGTTCATCAGGATAGATGAACACTCAAGCAGCAGCAATATCAGCTAGGTTCACCCTGGAGCTTGTTAGAAATGCAGAATTTTTAGCCCCACTCCAGATCTACCAAACCAAAATTTGCATTTTATCAAGATTCCCAAGTGATTTGTATGTGCCTTATGGCTTATATTATCTTTTTTTTTTTTTTTAATATATTTGTTGAATGAGCTCCTTAATTTGGTCTTCAAGCAATCTACAGATGAAGAGAGAAAATTTGAGTTAAGTGACTTAGAGTTGTGTACCATTTAATGTCAGCTGTCAAGCCCAAGTCCCCTGATTCTGAGGCTACAGCTAAATTCAGACTAGCCACAGCCTGCCTGGCCTTGTTTCTGTGCCAGGCCTTCCTCCATATGGCCTGAGGTGGCCCACCCGCTGTCACCTTCCTTAGGCTAAACAGCATGGACAGTGACTACCATCAACAGGGGCCCGTTTCAGGAAAAAGAGGACAGGCTGAGGTTTCTGAAAACATTCCTGTCTCTCCCATGAGTTCCTGATAGCACTCCCTTGAACCCAATCCAAGGGGCTGAGGATTCGTGTTTGTGAGCCACCTTGGAGCCGTGGAGATGAAAGTAAGCAGGGCAGAGGGCCACTGCAGATCAGTTGAAGCCACCCTGGCTCTCATCTAGTTCAACCCCATCCATTTTCAGAAGAAACACACCCAGAGAGGGAAGTGACTGGCCTTAAGCAACAAAGCTAAATTCAAGGCTAAGAGGAGAGGCTGGCATAGAGGGCAACCCAGATATGGGAATTCAGGGTAGTGTGGCTGGGAGCACCTCAAAACACAGGGTGGGGAAGGAACAGGGAGGTCCAGAGTATTCCCTGAAGAACAGGTGTGTAGTATCCTCCCATAATGCTGTGATCCTTTGTCATTCATGTACCCCTTTCTGAGCAAAAGTTTATCCTAGTTCTCCGCACTGAGAAAGGCTTGCTCCCCTGTCCTGTGTGTTGTACATCCTCAAGTGCCTTTCCCCTCGTCAACCACTGACAAAACAGAATGAGAGACATATGAAAGGTGGATTTAAATAAATAAAATTCACTCTTCAGTTAAGGTCTGTGGAAAAGGCATGATTTTATTGCACACTCACAATACGCCAGGTAGTGTTCTACTCATCAACACTCGTTTCAAAACAGGATTTGGAGACAGGATGCTTCAAAAGAGAACTGCACATTCAACTAAACAGATCCAAAAAAATTCAACTCTTTTGAATTAGTCTCCAAGTCTACACAAGCCATGGGAAATAGAAGATCATTAAGATATGTGATTATACACAGACAAATGGACAAATGAAACAGTAATTAATATTGCTTGAGCTCAGACTGCTCCTGTAAGATCTGCAGAAATCATATGACTGGGTAAGGTTTTATAGAACAATATTTCATCAGGAGATAATGGCAGTATCTCATTAGACTAAAAGGAGACAATAGATGCTGGAAGATCAGCTTTCATACAGCTCTTCTCTGTTCATAATAATACTGTGCGCCTTCTCCAAATGACAAAGAAGTAAATTCATACTCCATCAAAATAACCTCAAAACACTGAGCCATTTCAGGGCTTTAAAAATTGGTCAAGAATTGTTTGGCCCCCACAAAAAGACTCTGCCACAAAACTTAGATGGCTCATAGGTAGAATATATTTTAATATTCTGCAGGTAAAAAATAACATATGGTTAACTATAAATAAGAAATATATGTGCAAAATATGTATGTCCTTAACATTTGCTACTCAAAGGTAATTTCTAAAGTATCTAGAATGAGCTAAATTTTTTTTAATAAAAAAAGCCTTCCTTGAAGTACCCACTTTTGGCATTCTAAATATTATCTCTCCCTCTCACATATACACACACTCTCCACTTCCTTTCTAATCATGGTGTATAGATGCAAGCAATATTGTTGGTTCTGTGACAATACTTTTAAAACTACAAAAACAAGTTCTCCCACTCTAATAGATGATGTATTTGTTTGTTTTCCCCTTATGTGACTCATCTGTTAGAGTGAGAGGGTTTTTTTTTTTTTTTTTAAATGCTGTGCTTCCAGCAATAAGGATAGTCAATGGCACAAAATAAGTGCTCAATGAATAATTAATGCACAGTGAATTCTCTTACCTTTGCTCTCCTATATCTTCTAAATGTCCCATGTATGATTTTTGTAATAAGAAGTAAAAATAATGTTATTTTTAGAAGTACCAGAATCCCAAAGTGACCAATATGGACCATTACATGATGAGTTCTAAAGGGTAAAGATGTCCTTATTTGTCATCACGTCCCCAGGACCTGCCCCCAAGTAGGTGACTAAACAGGTTTCATTATTAGATGAATAAATTAATTAAGGAATGATTGAACTATAAATAAAAAAGGGCAGAAGAGTATTGTATATGTAATTAGCTTATAAGGAATCTCATCCCTTTCTACCACATGACTTTCTTTTTAAATTATTTTTATATAGAAATATTTTAATGTACTTTGTATTATACATATATGGGGTACATGTGCAGGTTTGTTACATGGGGAAACTGCATAATGCTGGCATTTGGGCTTCAAGTGAACACATCACCCAAATAGTGAACATAGTACCCCAAAACTTCCAACAGGTGGTTTTTCAACTCTGGCCTCCTTCCATCCTCCTCCCTTTTGGAGTCTCCAGTATCTAATATCTCCATCTTTATGTGCATGTGTACCCATTGATTAGCTTCCACTTACAAGTGAGAACACGCAGTATTAGATTTTCTGTTTCTGAGTTATTTCACTTAGGATAATAGCCACCAGCTGCATCCATGTGGCTATGACAACATGATTTCATTCTTTTTCACATCACATGACTTTCAAACTTGTTTTTGTAGTTTTAAAAGTATTGTCATAGAACCAACAACATTGCTTGCATCTATACACCATGATTAGAAAAGAAATGGAGTGTATGTGTACGTGTGTGAGTGTGATAGGGTCCAACTCTGTCACCCAGGCTGGAGTGTAGTGGCATGATCTCAGCTCACTGCAGCCTCAACCTCCTAGGCCCAAGCAATCCTCCCACTTCAGTAGCTCAGTGGTCAGTAGCTCAGACCACAAGCATGTGCCACCATGCCCAGCTAATTTTTTTATTTTTGCAGAGACCGGGTTTTCCTATGTTGTCCAGACTCGTCTTGAACTCCTGGGCTCAAGCGCTCCTCCCGCCTCAGCCTCTCAAAGTGTTGGGATTACAGGTGTAAGCCATTGCACCTGGCCAAAAAGTAGATTTTAAAATGTTTTTGTATATGCATCTCCAGATTAGTGAAAATAAGAAAGAGGGTGGTGATAAGCAGGAAAAGACAAGAAAGTTTTGCACCAAAAGATTACAGACATAACCATAGGCTTTGTTGTCATTGTTGTTATTGTTGTTTACTACTGAGTTATGTGATGGTTATCTTTGTATTTATCCTGTCGGGGATTCATCAAGCTTCTTAAATCTGAGAACATATGCATTTAATTAAATTTGGAAAGCTTTTAGATATCATTTCTTCAAAAATGTTTTCTGTCCCATTTTCTAGCTTCTAGTCTTTGGGACTCCAATTCCACACGTTAGGCCTTTGATATTGGCCCACTTTCCTTGAGACTCTGTTCATTTTTTTCCCAATTTTTCTTCTCTCTGTTCTGCAAGTCAGTGACTTCTATTGACCGCTCTTCAAGTTCACTGACCCTTTCTTGTCACCTACAATTTACTGTGAAGTTCAATCAGGGAATTTTTTATTTCTCATATTGCATTTTTGTATACAATTTAATTCCATTTGGTTCTTTTTTTAAGTTTCTATTTCTCTAATGTAATTTTCTATTTGTTAATTCATTAGAAGCCTATTCATCTTATGTCCTTAACCACAGTTATAATAACTACTTTAACATTTTTGCCAGCTAATTCCCACGTATGGTTCATCTCAGAGCTTGTTTCTATTAACCCTTTCTCTTAAATATGAGTCATGCTTCCCTGTTTCTTTATAATAATTTTGAATTACGTCTTGGACATTGTGAGTAATATGTTGTAGGGATTCTGTTTTTTGTTACATTCATCCAAAAAGTGTTATTTTTGTTTGTTCGTTTTAGCCAGTAATTAACATGGCTAAATTCAATCTCTATCTTGCACTAAAATAGACACCAAGTGAAATCTCTGTTTAGTTGTTTGGCCTTAGTTGGTCTGCTTGAAGTCTGTCTCACACATGCATAGTTCAGGGAATTGCCAGAGACTTAGGCAGAGTTTTATACATAAAATCTTGGGCTCCCTTTCTGTTGTTTTTTCCTTTCTTGGATCCTCCTGCCCTTGATCCCAATTTACAGCTGCTATAGTTACCCTGAATGCTTCCCTCTTGTTCTTCTATTTGATAAGACTGCATCTATCTGTATTTTAGCTGCTGCCCTGCTTAGTACTGACTGGGGTCTGCCCTCAGGCATATATATATATATATATATGTGTGTGTGTGTGTGTGTGTGTGTGTGTACATATATATAATGCAAATTTCACATATGATATTCTTTTTGTCCAAATGCTGACTCTTGTCTAGCATTTGTTTTTTGTTCTTCTCCATAGCCTTCAGGTTTGTATTGGTGTTTTTTTTTCTCAATAGTCTACTGTTTTTATTTGTGGAAGAGTTGGTCTGATAGGAACTATTCTGCCAATAGCGGAAGTGGAAACTCAGATTTCCATGTTTTAGAAAGTATTCTAAAGGAATGTTGAGAATGGATCTGAAATGAGACGAGGGACAGAAACCAGTCAGGAATATAACAGCCACCCAGGGAAAAGGTAATGAGAGTTCACAGAACAGCAGCAATTAAGTGCAATGAAAGTTTGTATTTGCAAGCTCCAGACTCTTAAATTCCAACTCTGCAGTAAAATAGCTAAAAACAGTCTGAACTAAAATATCAAGAGTTTTTGGATAGAGATGTAGGTTGTGGTGAGAGGGGAGGCAATGATCTTGGGCAGTATCTTCCTAGGAGAGTGGGAAGTGTGAGAAGGGAAGTGGACCATAGGCTGAACACTGGGGAAGAGGCAGGGAGTGACAGGACAACAGGGTAGCTAAGAAGAGTCAGAGAAGCTGGAAACTGGTTGTGATGACACTGAGACTAGAAAGTTGTGGCCAGGCTTCATGGCTCATGCCTGTAATCCAAGCATTTTCGGAGGCCGAGGCAGGTGGATCACCTGAGGTCAGGAGTTCGAGACCAGTCTGACAAATATGGTGAAACACCATCTCTACTGAAAAAAAAACAACAACTCAACGATTAGCCAGGCGCAGACATGGTGGCGTGTGCCTGTAGCCCCAGCTACTCAGGAGGCTGAGGCAGGGGAATTGCTTGAATCCAGGAGACAGAGGTTGCAACAAGCCGAGATCACGCCACTACACTCCAGCCTGGGTGACACAGTGAGACTCCATCTCAAAAAGCAAAAAACAATGAAAGAAAGAAAGAAAGTTGTAAAAGGAGTGCTATTGATTAATAACATCGAATGCCTCAAATTAATCAGGGAAGCTGAGGTCCAGAAAACTCCCACTGGATTTGCAATTGGAAAGTCACTGGTGACCTTTGTGAGAACAATTTCAGAGGATGGTGGAAAAGGCAGATTGGAGAGGGTTAAAAAGTGAATGGAAGGTGAGGAAGAGCAGAGCATTCTATATCATAGATGCCTTCAAAGCATTTCACTCGATTTCCCTTGTTCTTTTTCCACATAAAATTTCTACAAATTTCATAATAGTGTATCATGCAATTTTCAAAAAATGTAATTAATCTATATTTTCTTTCAGTTTTTATGTGACTGTCTTTGAAAAAAGTACCATCTGATTGTTCTTTCAAAATAACAGAAATAAACAGTTGGAAAAAAGGATTATAATGTGGCAGAACCTTTTTTCCCCTTTTTAGTTGACATGTAATCATTGTACATATGAAAACTTTTAATAATTCTGATTTGAATGTGTTAAGTTTCAAAACATCTGACTGGGTATCAATTAAACTGTTCCAAGTCTGGAATTTAGAAGAGAGTTTTAAGCCTTACATATTTTTTTAAAGTTTAATATCCTGTTTAGAATGTGCTGAGTTGCTGAGAGCATCTCAGATTTTGAAAAATTTTGAGAATATAAATGGGAATTCAAATGGGGCACAAATAACCACAAGGGCTTTAGTGAGTGTATCAGGATTCAGTTTAACAGCATAGAGACGTGATTAACCTCACAGCCTGCCTATCTGCGAACAGCTGAGAAGGAAGGAGGACCAGAGCACATGGCACAGCAGTTGGGAACCATCAATTGCATCAGTCCAGCTGCCTGGGAACTTAAAAATGGACAGTGTTTAATTGGAAAGGCCCAAATCTTACTACGGGGCCAGGGGATTCATGGGAACATGAAAGGAGTGAGACTAGGATTAAGTTTTTTGAGCAAAGGAGAGTCGAAGAAAACTCCTACATCACAAGTAATGATGTTCTGGAAAGACTGAAAACTCAGGGTGGGTTAGGGAGCACCAGGCACAGCCAGGGTGTGGCAATAAGTAGTGTTGGCTCAGGAGTTAAAGAGACCTGGGTGTAAAACCTGGCTTTGATCTTGGGACAGTTTCTTATCCTCTTTGAATTCTAGTTCCTTCATTTATAAAATAGTAATAATACTGTAATAATGTCTACTCTGGAGGCTTAAGATAAGGAAATGAGATAATGTAAGAGGCCAGTGATGTCACTCAATAAGGCAAATATCTGCTTAGAGTTGTAATAATAATATATTAGATATATTTAAAACTAATATATAATGTATACAACTAATATGTATAAAATATATAATGATATATATATATTTTTTGAAACAGAGTCTCACTCTGTCACCCAGGCTGGAGTGCGGAGGCATGATCTCAGCTCACTGCAACCTCTGCCTCCTGTATTCAAGCGATTCTGGTGCCTCACCTCCTGAGTAGCTGGGATTAAAGGCACACACCACCACACCCAGCTAATTTTTGTATTTTTAGTAGAGACAGGGTTTCATTATGTTGGCCAGGCTGGTCTCAAACTCCTGACCTCAAGTGATCCTCCCGCCTCAGCCTCCCAAAGTGCTGGGATTACAGGCATGAGCCACCGTGCCTGGCTAAAGTGGTAATAATATAATAACTGAAAGATAGAAAATTTAAATGTCCAACAATAGATTGACCAACTAAACCACAGAGCAACTGTATAATGAAATATTATATTTATAATTACATTTGAAACAGCATAATAGGTCAGGTGTGGTGGCTCATGCCTGTAATCCCAGTGCTTTGGGGGGGCTGAGTCGGGTGGATCACTTGAGGCCAGGAGTTCAAGACCAGCCTGCCCAACATGGTGAAACCCTGTCTCTACTAAAAAAAATACAAAAAAGTTAGCCAGGCATGGTGGCACACACCTGTAATCTCAGCTACTCAGGAAGCTGAGGGACAAGAATTGCTTGAACTCAGGAGGCAGAGGTTGCAGTGAGCCAAGATCACACCACTGCATTCCAGCCTGGGTAACAGAGCGGGACTCTGTCTCCAAAAAAAAAAAAAAAAAAAAAAGTGCATAATATATAGGGAAGTATTTATCATATTAAGTCATATGACCAGACCAGAATAAATAATGCATACAAATATACTATTTAAAAAGAACGTTTATACATCAAAATGTTAACAGTGATTATAGTTTAGACTGAGAGATTTTCGTTTCCTTTTTACAAAAAAACCCTATAAACACAAACTTTGGTAGCTTTCTGAGTTTTCTATGATGAGAATGAATTGCTTCTATAAGAATATAGAATTTTAACTGGAGATAATAGATAGTGGATGTTTTCATGCCATTGGTGTTACCCTTATTAGTGAATTGTTCTTATTTGCTGTTCCCCAAACCCACCTCTGGCTTAGCCCCTGGGAAAATGGCAACAATCCAGCAGAAACTAAATCTGCGGACCTAGAGGAATTAGAAGGATTTTTCTTCATTTACTTTGGGTGGTTTTGTCTGGCTGGGTGTGCCTCATTCTGACAGGAAGTGTGTGTCACCAGAAAAGAATTTAATTCTTTGCAGCAAAAAGATGGTTAGTGGAAAGAGAGAAAAATACTCATGCATGCTTCTCACAGATTGTCAAACTAGCTCCCCTTCCTAGCTGGACCCACCCAGAGAAGAGGTGCCTCCACTCAGAGTCCATGCTGCTGCAACAGACCAGGAATGTGTAGTGGCCTCCCAGTCCACTGAGAGGCCAGCTTGTTTGACCTCCGGTGTATAAACCTGGCTTTGCCTCTTGAAAGACTAACCACCCCTCTCTGTGCCTCAGTTTCTCAACTGCCATGCCCCACTAAAAAGTGAGCCGCACGTCTGCCACCGCCACTAAAAAGTGAGCCCCTATAAGCACAAGGACAGAGCATTATACCTTTCTGTATCTATACAGCCTAGCCAGCACCGAGGCTCAATTAATGTCTATTGACTAAAATGACAAAGTTGTTTTAAGTGGCTTTTTAAATGTGCCATCCAGTGTTCGCAATTAAATATGTGGAGCCAGGCGCGGTGGCTCATGCCTGTAATCACAGCACTTTGGGAGGCCGAGGCAGGCAGATCACCTGAGGTAGGAGTTCAAGACCAACCTGACCAACATGGCAAAACCCCATCTCTACTAACAATACAAAAATTAGTGGGGCATGGTGGCACGCGCCTGTAATCCCAGCTACTTGGGAGACTGAGGTAGGAGAATCGCTTGAACCCAGAAGACAGAGGGTGCAGTGAGCCGAGATTGAGCCACTGCACTCCAGCCTGGGGGACAGAGTGAGACTCCGTCTCAATCAATCAATCAATTTGTGATCATAGCCCTCTGGGGTATATTTATATGTGGTATAATGTTTCTGGGGAAAAAAATTAAGACAAACATAGGGAAATGTTAAGATCTGATAAGTCTGTATGGTAGACACATGAATGGATCTAACTAATATCCATATTAATCACTGATTTTCAGTTTCCTTGTCCACAAAATAATATCTACTTCATTGAGGCTTTTGTGCCTTGAACGAGAAGTGTTATGTCAAGTGCTTAGCACATTTGTGTCCTAACTCTTGATTTTCTTTCAGCAAGAGGAATGAAGGGTAGCTCTCAGTTGATTTTTTAATTCTAATGCTTAAAATTGGACTATCTGATTTGTAGGATCTGACCACAGTCATCCTGGCTATCATCCCACAGTGGCTGTATCCCATAGTGACATAGATATTTCAATGGAGAGAAGATTGGACCACATTAGGGCAGATGATTTGATCTCAGCCAATATTTCACCCAGTGTTGGAAGCCTTCTACAGTAATGCGTAAAAGTATAACTGATTGCCTATTCATTCACCAAACACCACATGCTAGGCATTGCACCAAGCACAGGAAATGAAGAGATGTGAAGATATAATTCCCTGGCCACAAAATATTCACTGTGTAGTAGCAGAGACAGAGGCAGAATCAAATTATTTCAATAGAATTCAGTATATGCTAGATTATTAGCCCAAAGGAAGAAGTAAAACATTTACCTACACTTAGCAATCAAATTTAGCTATTTCATTTTTAGTAATGAGGCCTATAGCTCTCACATACCTTTCAATTTTAGAAAATGTTAAGAAGAGTCTTTTTGCTGAAAATTAAAAGATATCACCTTCAAAAAGGATGAGCTCATTTACGTAGAAAATAAAATAAAGCTGTTGTGTCGGTATATACAGAAATGAATGTAAATGCAGAGACAAAGCTTGGGCAGGGAACACATCATTGCCAAAGTGTCTATTGGGAGAGAGGAGAAGGTAATAGGAGGGTGGTGAGAAGGTTGTTCCCTTGTTTCCCATATATTTCTGTATTATTTGAAGGTTTTAAATCAAAGATGTATTCACATCTTGTTTACGTTATAATCGCATTATTGTACATGTACCGAAAGAAAGGAGTCGTCTCCCAGATATCCACGTGTGCTTCAGATCTTTGTTCAAATGTCACTTTCTGAATATCCTATTTTTAAATTGCCACCCTACCACCATTAAAATATCCATCCCCTTCTCTAATTTATCTGTCTTCATAGCATTTACCACAATCTGACATGCTATGTATTTTACTTTTTTACAAAATATTATTGTCTGTCTCTCCCGGACAATTAGAACACAGGCTCTGTGAGAGCTGAGATTACTGTGTGCCAGTTTTACAGCTCTAAACCCAGGGCTGAGAACACACATACCAGGTGTTCCATAGGCCAACAGCCTGACTCTATACAGCATTAGCTAACAGCAATTATTTCTGAATGGAGAGACTACAGATGTCTTTTATTTTCTTCATTCTGCTACTTGATATCTGAATTTTTGTAATGAGCACATATTACCTAAGAAAGCAATTGAAATTATTATTTTTTAAATGATAACCTTGGAACTAAGAAAGAGGCTCCCCTAGAAGCCACCATGGAAGGAGTAAGGGCCTAGTGGGAGTCAGGCCAAACAGCATAGGAGAAACCTCTTGAGACACTTGGTGGAGTAAAGTTAGTTGGAGTTAAAAAGCCAACTAATTTATGACTCCTCCGCTGCCTCGCAGTTTCCAGACATCCACACAAATGCCTGGTCTACGGGTCACTGGTTCACAAAGGGTCTTCTGCCCCATAGCTTCCCATCCCCAAGCAGCGGGGCCCAGAAATTTGCCCACATCCTTCCATCCAACAAATGTTTTTATCTGGGTCCTACTTAGATTTCAGCCAATTCTTTGCTGAGCAACTTGGCTTACTGTTTTCCTTGGGAACCAGACTCTTTGTAAGTTGGAGTCATAAAAAGAATGAAATCCTTTACCTGATACTTTTCTATTCGGGTATTCAAGCCTGCCACAGATGGAGGCCCTGTGGGCCACTCTCTCATTATAGGCACTGGTATCTTAGCCCAGCACTTTGAATAAGGCACATGTGAGAGTGAATGCTGAGCTTTTTTCATTCTTTTCTTCTCTATTTTTTTTTCTGTTCTATTTCTAATTGAAAGCCATTGTCTTGAGGGAATGATTGCAGTGATGGCTTAATCCTCATCTCAAAATGCCATCATAGGAGCAATGGGAGAAAGTGGTCCTGCCAGTCTGAAATCAGTTAAGAGACTTGGTTTCTCATAATTGTTCTGCCATTAACTTGTTACATGATCTTAGTCAAATCATGTTACCTCCCCAGGCCTCTGTTTCTTCATCTGCAAAATAAAGATCTTTGCAGTGTTTCTCAAGTCCCTGCCCAAATCAGTTTTTGTTTAACTGAGGATCAACAGTGACACCTTGTGGTTCTCCTTGAGCCATGTCTTTGTTTTTTCTAGCCCAAGTTTAAGGGAACCAAGGATATTTTTGCCTGTTCCCTTGCCTGGCCCACCCACCCTATCAGCTTCATTTAGCATGGCCCTAACCTTGTCTCCCCCTAGATTCGGAAAAGTGTGTCCACCCGTTGTTCACCAGCTGCTTCCCAGCCTCAACTTAGCAGATGTTACTAAAATCAAACTACAAGTAGACTGCAGACACCAGCTGAAGGCCTGTGCTTCTGTGGTGATGTCTGCCGTTTGCTGTGAATGTGAGGGTATCAGCCCCAGGTGTTTTTTAGGGCTGGTAGTGCAGTCCCAGAGAGGGATCTGGGCAACAGCTCAAAGAGCAAGACTGAAGATTTTACTGTTTTCCAGCACTCCTACTAATTTGTAAAATTATCAGATTCCAAATTGTTCTATGCCACAGTTTTTCCATTCATAAAATAAGAAAAAGCTGCCATAGCACTGCCTTCAAATTCAGTTAGTCTATTCATTCATTTACTTATTTCTTCTTCAAATATTTAATGAGCATCTTCCTGATGCCAAGTTCTGAGCACCTACCTGTGCCAGTAGTCCGAACTTGAGAAGACAGTCTCTACTCTTCAAGACCCTGTTCTTGTCTAATGAAGAAGAGAGAGGGAGGAAAAACTTCCATTGCCGTGCAACAAAGTAAGCCTTATGGCAGATAATGTGTACACATAATGGCATGGAAGCCTGGAGACAGACAGCATACCAGGCCTGGGAAGAATGTTTGACAGAGAACAGGACACTTAAATGCGGACTTTCACAGAATGGAGCTTGCCAGAGGAGACTGTTCAGGAAGAGAGAACAGGGTGGGAATAAACATGATCTATTTAACAGGGTGGCACATAAACATGATCTATCTAGATGCCCTACCATAAAATCAAAACACAAAACTCGACTGACTCAATTCCCTCCCCTTCCAGATATTACCCCATTTCTCTACTTCCCATTGTAGCCAAACTTTCCAAAAATTCATGTTCTGTCTTCACTTCCTCATGTTCAACCACCCTATCTTAGCTACCACCCCTCCGTAACTACCTAGCCTGGGTAGAGACAAATGCCAGCATGATACCATACTCAATGATCCTCTGTCACTGTTGGCATTGTCATCATTCCATGGCCATACTTTCCCTCTCAGTGCCATTTGCCACAGTGAGAAACTTTCTTTCTTGACTTCTTGTTTCTCTTGGCTTCCATGACACCCACTCTCCTATTCATGTTCCAGGTTCACTGTCTGCTCCTTGCTGGTCTCCCTGTTCAGCTCCTCCTACTCCATTTGATATCAAATGTCAACATTCTTTTCTTCTATCTAGGAAATCTCATTCATTCCCATGGTTTTAAATGTCATGTACCAGCTCCTAAATTTTGTATATGCAAACCTGACCTCTGAAATCCAGTCTTAGCAACTAGTGAGGTCTCAGCTTAAATGCTACCTGAAGGTTCGGTGATCTTCCCTGACATTTTTCTTCTTATCTGCTTCTTGCTAGATTGAGAGCCCCATGCAGGCAGATTCATCCTTACTTTCTTCAAACTTGCATGTTTAATGATTAGAACAGTTCCTAGGATACTCAAAAATTATTTGTTAACTAATTCCTGAATGAAATATAAGCAAATATAAGTATTTCAAATAGAATAAATCTGTTATTTTGATTGTTTTTAAGAAATTATTCACTCAATCCAGTTCAAGTTCAGCCAGGCAAGCCTCACAAAGGGGCATATGCTCAGTGTTTCAGGATGTGATCTAATTTTTAATTGTTTCTTGATGCAAAGTATCACCTTTTTCCAGTGACTGTTTCTCCTCCTCCATCATCTACTCTTGCCCAATGGGAGATTTCCCAATGAAATCCCACTGAAGATCTGAATCAGAACATTTCATTCTCCATGGTTATTCCAAGTTCACAAACTTCATTTGTGGCCCTTGTGGCAGTTGATATTTTTTCAGGAAATACTATAGTTGCAGCAGGCCCTGTTACAGCTTAGAGGATATGCACGTTGTGGATGCTTTTTACCGAAACACATGATAACCAGGTATCCAGGAACGGGAGCTAGCGACACGGTGGTCCGGACCTGTGGAAAAGGGAACGCCACTCCCGGCAAAGGGAAGCAACAGGCAGCACATTTTGTTCAGAGAAACAAGGTGAACCCTCTTGGAGGTAAACTTAAGGCTGAGATCCATTTCGGCTTGAGGCTTCCAAGGCACAAAGCAGCTCCCAGTAGCTGAGAGGGATCAAGAAATAGGATATCCTCATCTTTCCTTTGTAGCAAGAGCATTCAGAAACGAGGACCACTGGTCACCTGGAATAGAAAGTTATTATTAAAATAAAGCTCCAGTCACATTATTCAGGAAACTTTGGGAATGTTTATAAATAGATAAAAATAGTAATGGCCAAGGAACATTCCTCTCTCCTACCTCTCCATGAGACAATACTGACCAAGTTAAACATGCCTTGTTTCCGAGATTGAATCCCAGGTCTACCTCTGATAAATCAGATGGACAATTACTTAACCACTCTCAACTTTTATTTCCTCCTCTTTAAAATGGGCAAAAATGGGTACAGTGGCTCTTGCCTGTAGTCCCAGCACTTTGGGAGGCCGAGTCAGGTGGATTGCTTGAGCCCAGGAGTTAGAGACCAACCTGGGCAACATAGCAAGACCCCATCTCTAAAAAAATAAATAAATAAAAATAAAAATAAAATGGGCAAAATAATGTCCTCACACTATCACTATGAAGATTAAATGAGACAGTACCTGTTAAGTGCAGATACAATACCTGGGACACAGTAGTAGCTCAGTAAAAATACTTTCCATCCCTTAATACCTAAGCAAAAGAAAATGCCCTGAGGATGTAGATATTCTCTAGAGAATTTTTTTCTATATTTGTTCAATCAAACATATGAATAAATAATACAGCAGCCTAGACAGGAAGGGACACCCAGCATTGAATTATGATTTGTGCTTTCCAGAGCTGTCTGCCTATTACCCTGGTATGTTTGTTCACCTTCATATTCCTGCATCTAACAGACTTCCTGGCATATAACAGGTGCACAAAATGTTTACTGGCTTGAATTAAACTACACCTGCACTGTAGGTCCCAGCCTCATGTGACTATTAAGCAGTTGAAATGTAGTTAGTCTGAATTGATTGTGCTGTGAATGCAAAACACACACCAGATTTTGAAAATTTAGTACCCCTTTTTTGGGGCTACTAAACGTAAAATATTTCATTATTAATTTTTATATTCATTACATGTTAAAATGATAATATATCACATACATCAGGTTCAATAATATATATTATTAAAATTAATTTCACCTGTTCTTGTCTACTTTTTTTTTTTTTTTTGAGATGGGGTCTCTGTCGCCCAGGCTGGAGTGCAATGGTGTGATTATTGCTCACTGCAACCTTGAACTCCTGGGCTCAAGTTCCACCTCTGCCTCTCAGAAAAATGGAACTACAGGCACACATTACCACACCTAGCTCATTTTTTAAAAATATTTTTGTAGAGATAGGGTCTTGCTGTGTTGCCCAGGGTGGTCTCAAATTCAAGTGATCCTCCCACCTAAGCCTCCCAAGTTGCTGGGATTACCAGCATAAACCACCTTCTATTTCTTTAACGTGATTACTGGAAAATTTTAAATTACATGTATGGCTTTTACATTATATTTCTTTCTTTTTTTTTTTTTTGAGACGGAGTCTCGCTCTGTCGCCCAGCCCAGGCTGGAGTGCAGTGGCGTGATCTCGGCTCACTGCAAGCTCCGCCTCCCGGGTTCACGCCATTCTCCTGCCTCAGCCTCCCGAGTAGCTGGGACTACAGGCGCCCACAACCGCGCCCGGCTAATTTTTTGTATTTTTTAGTAGAGACGGGGTTTCACCGTGGTCTCGATCTCCTGACCTTGTGATCCGCCCGCCTCGGCCTCCCAAAGTGCTGGGATTACAGGCGTGAGCCACCGCGCCCGGCCTACATTATATTTCTAATGGACAGAGCAGAACTAGACTACAGGCCACCAACTGGCTGAAAGGTCATTGAATATGTGTATCTCAGACTTTTTTCTCTGGACCTCCTCTCTTGTTAAAGTTATACAAGCTTTACAAGGCATTTTCTAGGTCCAGCATTCTATGATCTTATGAACTTTAGACTACAGTTTCTTATGTAAGAATACTGATTAAGTTGCTAGTCTGGGCCAAACACTTTTGTACACACTGTCATTTAGTCTATATGACAAACTTAAGAGGGAAGAATGACCCTCCTCATTTAATAAGTGTAAAAAGAAGACTCACAGAAGTTAAGAAACTGACTAATGTCACCTGGCTTGTAAGTGGCAGAACTGGCCTGGAATCTTTGCCCGTTTTCTCCAGTTCTTTGAAAGAATTCCCAACAGAAAACACAATTCAAGAGTCAATGTGGGTGCTTTGACTTGGTTATTCCCTATGATATATTTCCTTGAGAAGAATCATGTATCATCAAGATCATTGTAAAACGATATGCAAGAGGCTCCTTAAAGAATGGAGAGGAAGCCCCGGTGCTTCTCAAGCTTGGTAGATCATTGACACCTAGCAGTAAATGTAGGGAGGCTTCTAAGGAGGTAAGATTGAAAGCTGGAAAAGCAGGGGCTGCTGGCGGTTAATTGTTCACCAGATTCAGAAGACACGGCTGGGAGGATAGCGGAGGAGTGAAACATTGACTAGTTCTGATTTAGATGCAGGAATGTGCTAGGGAGGCACAGAAAGGTCGGCACCTGAGACACCTCTCATGGGCAAAATTCTTCTCCCAAGGACTGTGAAAGGAACAGAGAATGTGCTCAGAGAAGAAAGGGGCTGCTGGCCTCAGAGTGCACTTATTTTGCCAACTCCTACAGCCATTTCTAGGGCCTACAACAACAACAAAATGATGACGGCATGTTTGACTTTTACAACCCACCAAACTCTGTTAAATTTTGGAGACCTGGGACCAAGAAGTAAGGGATAGATAAAACAAAAAATGAGTTAAATAAGATATTGCCCTTGCATTGGAACCAAACTGGAAAATGCAAACTGGACTTGAAGGCTCTTGGACCTGGATTCAATTCTTGGCTCCACCTAACCCCTTAATCCTAGGCAATTCAGTGACTCTCAGTTTACTCAACTGGGAGAGTAATAAAACTTACCTCCAAGAGTTGTTATAGTGATTACATGATAATCAGGAAGCTCCTGAGTCCTGGTGTAATCAATGTCAAGTTGAAGAGTAGGAAAGACTACATTGTTTAAAATGGTCCAAGGGTTCCCTAAAACCTTTAGTGAAAGGTTCAGTATGGCTTCCTTTCCTCCAAGAGCCCAGCTTATTTCCACAGCTTCCCTCCCACCCTCTGCCTCTTCACCCCTACCCAACTGGGGTCAGCTTCTGATTTGTGACACTTTTAGAACCAACATCCTGAATGCTGAGACTCAGTATTTCATTCTGTAGCATTTTCTGAAGCCTTTAACTCACCGAGGGGAGTTGACCCCTTCAGAGGCCCTTCTTTAGCACAAGCCGCCAAGCTACCTTTTCCGGGGTTAGCCGTTGGCCCTGTGGGGGTGAGCTTGATCACCCCAGACATCACTTGACAAGGAGCATGCTGCATTTCTCTTAAAACACAAAACAAAAATTTGCTGGCTGGCTGCCCGGTTTCTGTTATGTAGACCCAGATTAAATTTCTCTTGGACTGGTTTGTAGAGCCCCTGGATGTTGGACTGGAAAGTGATTTATGTTTTCTCTTGGCAGGGAATTACCCAAGTGAAAACTGCATTGAAAAATAACTGTTTGACTGGAGTGTGTGTGTGTGTGTGTGTGTGCACGCATGTTCGTATACATTTATATGCATGCCGTAGTCTGGTCTGGTTGATAAGCTGCTTCTCATTGGTTGACAAGCTTTAGAAGTAGAAAATCAACAGCCAGGAAAAGGGACTTACAAATATGCCACCCTTAATAGTAGCAGGGTTGCCATGATTAAGTTTTAAATTTGATTCTGAACTCCCTGGCAATCAAGGCAAAAATGAAAACATAATCAGGCATGTAGCTCTCGATAACAGACAGGAAGGCCCTCCTGACCCTTCTTGAAAGCATTCAGAATATTACAACAATAACAACAGTCATTTACTGAGTACTCTCTATGTACCAAGAGCACATTTTGTGCTTGAAACAACCAAACAAATTAGTTTTTTCTTTTATGGTTGAAAAAATTAGGCTCCCAGAGGTGATGACTTTTGTAAGACTTTCCAGTTAGTAGCAGTTGAAACCTGAATTACTATCCAAGTATATCTGACTCCAGCTACTAACCAACACTGTCTTTCCAGCCTGTGATAGGCATGTCTTCAGCAACATTTTCATAGCAAATGTGCTACTTTTAATGACTGTTTGACCGTCAAGTAGAAATTTCAAAATTTGGGAGTTTGTTTCGTGTCATATTCAAACTGGAAATGAGTTGAGTGAGCCTCAGAGCTTTGCTCCATCCCCTTTCCCATCAAAAAGTAAAGAATAAAACTAAATATATGTTGAGTCTACCAAGCCAGGTGCCCTACATTCATTTCCTTCTTTAAACTTCACCCAAGGCCAGGTGCAGTGGTTCACACCTGTAATCCCAGCACTTTGGGAGGCCGAGGCAGGTGGATCACCCGAGGTCAGGAGTTGGAGACCAGCCTGACCAATATGGTGAAACCCTGCCTCTACTAAAAATACAAAAATTACCCGCACATGGTGACATGCATCTGTAGTCCCACTTACTCGGGAGGTTGAGGCAGGAGAATCACTTGAACCAGGAAGGTAGAGGTTGCAGTGAGCCAAGATTGTACCACTGCACTCCAGACTGGGCGACAAGAGCAAGACAGAATCTCAAAAAAATAATAATAAATAATAAAAAAATAAATAAACTTCACCCTAAAAAAAGTGTGACTTAGAGTCTTAATAAACGGTTTTTGGTTACCAGTTGCAAGACCCACCTGAAAGAATTTAAATAAAGGGATACCCATAATTATAAATAATGTGTATCTGGGAGAACTCAAGGGTGGGAAGTGTGGTTGAGCTTCATAAGAGAGACGAGAAGCAGAAACTGGGAAGTCAGAACACTGACTGGACCTACTTCTCCAGAGGGTATTGTCTTTTGACCCTGCTTCTCTATGCATCTCTGTTTCCGGGTGAACCTTCTTGTTTCCAAGTACAAAAACGTCCATTAGGGCTATACTCCTGGATTTTGGTTCATGAATTTGGGGAAGGGACCAAGCACTCATAGTTCAACTGTTTCCCCTCGCATTTTCCCCTCCATCTACATGCAGCAGCCTCTGGCTATTCAGGGTTGTCTACGAAAAGTCTCTCTCATTATGTGTTCAGCATTGCCACACTAAACCATGTTTATCTGCAAAAAGCTCATGCGTTACTCCTCCTCTGCCATAACCTCATGAATCCCTTAATTGGTTTGCAAGTGAGGCAAGGAAAGGGGAGGCTACTTATTGGGCCCCCTCAAACTCCAACATGTAGTCAGATAGGGTTACCCAGTCATGGTGTCACCCCCACTTCCCAGATCAAGAATTAACAGAGCCTCTGGATGTTATTCTTAAGTATTTTTTAGATTCTGACTAACCTAACTTGAGTCAGTCCACCGTGGGTCCAATCAGCTCTGCCAGGGGCCTGGAACCATGTGGTACAAACAGAGAGGAGGAGAGTAGTCAGAGAGAAAGAATCAAGGGGCTAAGCAGATACCTCAAGGTTTCTATTATAGGCAGGTGTTGTCATCTGCTTTTCACCAGTGGAGAAATTGCATCTTAGGGAGAAGACAGTCTCACAGCTAATATCAGAGCTAAAAGTCATACTGAGGTCTGATTGACTCTAAAGGTTATATTCCTAACATAGTTATAAGATCTCAGAAGCTGCCCTGAGCTGGCATTCTCTAGTTGGCATTGAATAGAATACCTGGCATCGTGTAAACTATCCCATCGTGTAAAGTATCCCAGTAATACTAATAAGAAATCAGAGTTAAGATTTTACCTTTTCATTTTTTTTTATTTTAAAAATGAGATGGGGTCTCACTATATTGCCCAGTCTGGTCTTGAACTCCTGAGCTCAAGGAGTCCTCCCACCTTGACCTCCCAAAGTGCTGGGATTACAGGCATGAGCCACCGTGCCTGGCCTTACCTTCTCATTTTCAGTGACATCATCTTTTCCTTTCTCCTTCTGAACTACCCTAGAAATACGAGCTGCAAAGATTAATAAAAAGAATACTAGGCTGGGCGTGGTGGCTCATGCCTGTAAGCCAGGAGAGGCTGAGGCAGGAAGATCACTTGAGTCAGGAGTTTGAGACCAGCCTGGCCAACATAATGAAACCCCGTCTCTACTAAAAATACAAAAATTAGCCAGGCATGATAGCAGGCACCTGTAGTCCCAGATACTTGGGGGGCTGAGGCTTAAACCCAGGAGGCGGAGGTTGCAGTAAGCTGAGATCGCACCATTGCACTCCAGCCTGGGTGATAACAGAGAAACTCAGTCTCAAAAAAAAAAAAAAATACTGTACTTGGTCCCAGAAAGTTTCCACTTACAAGTTCCATGTCCTTAAAACGCACAGATTTAACCTTAAGCTCTTTGATCATCATTCAGTTTTTTCTTTTATTTAGCCTATATAGATGTATGTATGTATGTATGTATGTGTATATATGTATATGTTAATGTAATATTAAGCATATGTTTTATATACTTATACATATTATACATAAGTATAACATATGTATATGTTAATGTAATATATAAAGCATATGCATTACAAATATTTTATACTTATACATGTGTATTATATATAAGTATAATATATGTATGTATTATATACTTATACATGTTTAATACATATTACATTAACATACATATACTTATATAAGTATGTAATCCATATGCTTAATATATTACATTAACATATATAAATCTATAATACATATGTTTAATATATAAATGCCTAAGACATATATACCATACCATATGATATGTTATGTATTAATATGTAATACATGTTTTATTATTATATCAACAGATATATTGGATATCTACAACATATTAAGTAATTAAAAATAAAACAAATCCTACCAGATGCTTATCTTCTAAAGTGAGAAATGCAAATTAAAAGTAACTATACCGAAATAATGTTTTTCTGCTCTCAGATCTCCAAATGTCCAAATGTTCTGCAACACATGTGGGTGAGGCCAAGGGGAAACAGGTGCACTTAAACACTGTGGATGGGAATATGAAGTAGTACAATCCCAATGAAAGCAATTTGCCAAAACTTATTAAACCACAAACTTGGCCGGGCGCAGTGGCTTATGTCTGTAATCCCAGCATTTTGGGAGGCTGAGGCAGGCGGTTCATCTGAGGTCGGGAGTTCGGGACCAGCCTGACCAACATGGAGAAACCCAGTCTCTACTAAAAACACAAAATTAGCTGGGCATGGTGGTGCATGCCTATAATCCCAGCTACTCAGGAAGGCTGAGGCAGGCGAATCACTTGAACCTGGGAAGTGGAGGTTGCGGTGAGCCAAGATCATGCCATTGTACTCCAGCCTGGGCAACAAGAGTGAAACTCTGTCTCAGAAACAAAAAACAAAAAACAAAAAAAAAAACCCACAAACTCAAGGCTGGGTGTAGTGGCTCACGCCTATAATCCTAGTACTTTGGGAAGCTAAGGCAGGCAGATCACCTGAGGTCAGGAGTTCAAGACCAGCCTGGCCAACATGGCAAAGCCTCATCTCTACTAAAAATACAAAAATTAACCACGCGTGGTGGCACATGCCTTTAATCCCAGATACTTGGGAGGCTGAGGCAGGAGAATCGCTTGAACCTGGGAGGCAGAGGTTGCAGTGAACCAAGATTATGCCTGGATGACAAAGCGAGACTCTGTCTCAAAAATAATAATTTGGGCCGGGCGCGGTGGCTCAAGCCTGTAATCCCAGCACTTTGGGAGGCCGAGACGGGCGGATCACGAGGTCAGGAGATCGAGACCATCCTGGTGAACACGGTGAAACCCCGTCTCTAATAAAAAATACAAAAAACTAGCCGGGCGAGGTGGCGGGCGCCTGTAGTCCCAGCTACTCGGGAGGCTGAGGCAGGAGAATGGCGTAAACCCGGGAGGCGGAGCTTGCAGTGAGTTGAGATCCGGCCACTGCACCCCAGCCTGGGCGACAGAGCGAGACTCCGTCTCAAAAACAAAAACAAAAAATTTGAAATACAAACTCGTAGACAATTTGTACCAGCAATTAGGTTTCCAGGAAATTATGCTTCAAGTGTTCTCACACTCATAATATCATCTGTATATGATTGTTATTGTGGCATTGTTTATGATAACAAAAGATTAAAAACAATTTAAATGGCCATCAGCAGAGGCCTAGATCATCTATAAAGTGGAACTCTGGGCATCAATGACAGAGAATGAGGAAGCTCTCTAAGTTCTGAAACGGAAAACTACCAAAATGTAACAGTGCGTGGAAAAAGCAAGGTGCAGAACAGTGTGTAGAGTATGCGTATGTGTAAAAATTATACACATAAGTATTAGCAATACTAATAGTACTAGTAATTACTTATTTGCTAATATATGCAAATACAGTATATTATACTGTAATAGTATTCATTATAATGGTATAGTATGTGTATATATGTTTGTGTATATGTATATGTATATAAAATCTTGTATAGGCATTAAAAAAATCTCTGGGGAAAAAAACTGAAATCAAGAAGTTCCTTTAAAAAGAAAAATGTGGGTTGGGAAGCCAGGCAAATGGGGACATGGATGGGAATAAAACTTTTGACAGAATATCTTTTGAGAATTTTGAACCAACATGAATGTATAAGCTATTCAAAAATTGAAATAAATATATGCATTTGTAAATATATGCATTGTCATTTGTAAAACGACAACAGTGCAGTGAATGTTAGGAAGGAGAAGCCCAGGGTCCCACAGGAACAAGTAACTTAGTCTGCAGGGCCTAGGGAAACTCTCTGATGAAGTCGCTTTTAAACTGAGACTGGAAGAATAAATAGGCAAAGAGGAAAGTGGATGAAGAATGGCTGACCAGCAAAAGGGACCCCACTTACAAAAACCCTGAGCAGGTAAAGAGCTTCACAGTCAAGGAGTAAAAACATACACAGTATGGCCAGAACACAGAAAACCAGGGGAAAGGGAGATGCAGGAAGGAGTAGCCAAAGCTGAAAGCAAAGTGAGGGCCAAATCGTGCAGGCTACGTGAAAAATATCTGGACTTGCTCCTAAGGGCAATGGGAAGCCATTGAAGGAGTTTAAGCGGGAAAGTGATGGGATCAAGGTTATGTTTTAAATGGATTGCTCTGGAGCCTATGAGGAGAAATGACTGGAGGAAGCAAGATTGGATGTTGACAACTCATATATCTGACAAACTACTCTGGAAAACTGTCTGGCAGTTTCTTATAAAGTTAAACATACATCTACCCTATGACCTAGCAATTTCATTCTTGGGTATTTATCCAAGTTAAATGAAAACATATGTTCACAAAATATTTGTACAAAATTTCTTATAGCAGTTGTATTCATAGTAGCAAAAATGATGTAGGAAAAAGCCACTAAATTTCTACCAAAAAATGAATTAATAAGCAAATTGTGGTGTATTTCTACAATGGAATACCACTCAGCAATACAATGGAAGGAATTCCTCATACACACAACATGAGTGAGTCTTAAATCCATGAAAAAAAAAGCACAGATATGTACATACTGTATGATTCCAATGATATAAAATGAAATCAATGTACAGAAAAATAGTCCCTAATAATAGAAATCAGAAAGTAGTTGCCTATGGGAAGGAGACATTGACTGGAAAGAAAAAAACAAAGAATTATTCTGGGGTGACGGAAATATTGTATCTCTTTTTGCACATGGTAGTTACCCAGTGTATACAATTGTCCAAACTCATCAAAGCAAAACAGCTGGACTTGTGCTTTTTATTATCCCAAGCTCAAGCGACCCATTCACCTTGGCCTCCCAAAGTGCTGGGATTACAGCATGAGCCACCATTCCCAGCATGCTTTTTATTATCTATTAAGTATACTTCAAGTTTTAAAAAAGAGTGGACCTTGAGGAAGATAGGAGGCAACTGTAATAATCCAGAGAAAGGTGATGGCAGCCTGGTCCCCTATTACTGAGGACCAAATAAAATAACATGTATAAGAGGGCAAATAATAAATCTTCATGCAAACCATGAAGCTCTATGCGAACTGTGAACCTTTGTGTGAAAGTGAGGACCCAGTCTAACTTAAACCCCATCAAATTTTGGAGGTGATGGGGACTTCCAAAATTGCCCCCGAGGCAGTCCCATTGTTGGCAATGAAGGACTTGGGGGCGATTAATCATGATCATCTGGTTGGTTTGTCACAGTTTGGCAGGAAGTGGGACCAATGACTGCTGAGAGTCATCAGAATACTTGACCTTGGGGGCAAAAGGCGGGGGAGGGGCAGGAGCTGCTTTTGCCAGAAGTCGTTTTCTACTGAAAACTGGGCTTTCCCAAACAAGAAGTGTATTCAGCTGCTGGGCTGGCGTCTTGAATTTATTTTTTTGTATAATTAGGGTTTGAAGGATACAGCAAAAAAGGAAGCAGACTGTCAGTTCCTGATGCAGGGGCCATCACCATCAGTGACACGGCCACCCAGCCTTCAGAAGAGTTTGCTGGGGGCTGAGAGTGTGTGGGAAATACACGGGGGCTGCTTGCAAGCATCTGCCTCTGAGTGCAGACAGGTTTGGAGAAACAGCTGTGTGGAAATCAGGCAAAAGTCATCTGAAGAACTGTTCACTCACCATTTAACTGAATTCAACTTTGTTTCCATGCCATTTTTTTTCAGTGTTAATAAATCTCTGATTATTTGCTTTAATTTAATGTTGATTTTGTTTTCTCAAAACTACTTGGAATGAGCAGACACAGCTGGATCCTCCCCATTTACCCCAGTGGATGCTAAATGCCCTGGTGAAGAGGAGACACCCCTGCACAAAGCAGAGCTGCGGATTCTCTGACCTCCTTGAAGACCCTCTTCTGAGCTGCAGTGGACATTTGTCATATTTTTATTAATGGGTGTCTGTCATAAAATCTCCCTCTGTAAGGGTTGGTCACTGTTGTGGCTTCTCTAGATGTGAGGTTGGACTCACCTTCCATACCAAAAGTGCACAAAATCACACTCACACTCTCTGGTTCACACATAAACACTCACTCATAGAACCCTGGCACAATCTGAGGGTCAGTAATTGACTTTGGCTCAGCACACCAAGTGGTCTTGCCCTGAAGCGTGAATCTCAGGGAAGCAATACAAAAACAGGCAGGGGGTGGGTGGCTATCTCTGGAGACAGCTGGAGGTCGTCCTTTCAAAAGCAGGCTGGCTGGCATGCTGACCAAACTACTCCTGCCAAGGTGCCATTGCCGTGGTTCCTTTGGCTTGACTCTCCCCTAATTTCTACTCATTTCTAAGGTTAATTCTCTTTATTCTCCAATACCCACTCCAATACATTTCCTTCCATTTGTGTTCTCCAGAGTCTGTTTTTATTGCTGACACCTAAGACAGTGCATAATCATAAGCCAGTGTGATTCCATTTCCTACTTGAAGCCTTTAAAGAAAATGCTCTCAAGCAGTACCTCAGACACCCAAATCAAAGGTGTTACTTGTGTGGCAATGGAAAGACACCTGAGCGGGTGGGCATGGGAATAGAGGAAGAGGAATAGAAAAGAGGAAGGGAAAAGAGAAAGTACTGCACATTTCATACCTACTATAGTCTAGGACTGAGGATACAGCAATGATCAACATAGGCAGAGGCTCTAACAGATGCCAGGAGCCAGCTAGGCATTTGTCTGGCTACCTTATGATAACATCATAGGGAGGGAGGTGCTCCCATATCCCAAGTGGGAAGAGTGTGGCTCAGTGAGGCTGAGAAACTTGTCCTGGGCCACACAGCAGATGACTATTGGAGCTGGAATCGGAACCAGATCTCATTCCTAACCACATCTGCCCTTTCCACTACATAAATTTGCTAGACAATGGTGGGTAAACCACGCACCTTTTTTTCTTTTCATATTTTGATTTCACTGTTGTAGCCATGATTTGGAATGAGCCCACCTGAGCCTAATGATGTAACAAGATCACTGGATTATATATGTACTTACTTTAAAAACACAAGGTAGAAAACTTTACTGAGTCCATGAAAAGAAAAGCTGGAGGCACGTCAAAGCCTGTTTTGATTTAAGTGGAATAGATCCAGCTTGAGTGTAAATTCGAGACTGTGTTTGCTTGTGTCACACTCTATTTTTCAAATTACTTTCATATGTCCCGTTTCATTTATTTCCCCCAGTTCTAGATGGGAAAACTGAGGCCTGGGACTTGAAATAACAGATGTATGTTTGCATAGCAAATTATGAGAGCCAAAACTCAAACCCATTCTGTCTCACCGTACCTCACTGCTTCTTTCAGCACACAATAATTATTCTTGTACCAAGTAAGTGTAACAAAGTGACTTGGATCGATTCGTTCTGATGATTTGAGTTAGCTCCTGGGATCATTTGGGTAAATATTAGGCCCACATCTCTTTCCAAACATATTCCATCTCTCTCCCTCTTCAGTTTATTTCTTAACTTTTTTCTATATTTTCACCTCTCCTCCCTCATCATACCTCCCTTCCTTTCTCTGTTAAACTCCTCCCCTTCTCTTCTTTCCTCCCTTCCTCTCATCCTCTCACCCACAAAAACATTTGTTTGTCTTACATAGGGATAGTGTCATGTGACTGGGTGGCTGAAATGAGAAGTATCTTTTAAGCTCCTGGAAGCAGAATATTTTCTTATGGATTTTTTATTGTTTGGATTGTTTTGCCAGGCTAATGAAAAAAGACTCCGAGGTCCCCTTATCTCAGGCCAACTAGAGGATGCCTTCAAGTTTTTGTTTTTCTTCCCAAGCTGGTTCCTTACAAATGCATCCAGAAGGTCATTCCCAGGTCCCCAAGATAGTGGTGGGTAATCAATCACATCCAGGACATCAGCATTACAGCAGATAAGCTCATGCATGGGAGGATTTGGGAAAGGAGAAAGGGGAGCCTAAACTGTCCCTGAACCATGTGCTCCAGCAAAGGCAAGCTGAGGGATTACTTTTTCTAGGACTTCACTGGGACAGCCACAAGTATATTCTAGCTCCAATGACCATTCTTCCCTTTTGATTTTTGACTCAAAACAAATAAAAATACACATACATAAAATGCTTAAACATTTCCTATATAATCTGATAATTGCAATTCAGCAAGCAATAAAGATTGTGTGATTGTGTTTAATAGCTCCAAGGGCTGGGTCCACACAGGGCCCCCAGGCAATAACTAATCCCTCTGAAACAAACAGAGAGGACAACTCCAGACCTGGCTTTGCCAAGGACATGATTTGTAAGCTTATTTAAGTCACCTAATTTCTCTAGGCCTCAGAGTCCTCAACTATAAAATAATGAGCTAGTTTATTATTATTTTTTAGCTAGTTTATTATTTCAACCAACGCTTATTAAACATCCACTTTGTGTCACGCTTTGTGCAAGAAGCTGGAAATATTTTTAAAGTATAGACACAGTATCTGTTCTCAGAGGGTCTCAATGTTTAATGGGGGAAAAAATGCATCATAAGAGAAAAGTGCTGTGGAAGGGCAAAGGTAAAAACAACTCAGCCTAGGAGCTTATCTTTAGGTTTCTTCCCAACCCCAAAGTCTACGTGCTTGGCATTTTTTGTCTGTTCATTTTGTTTTGGTTGTCTTTTCACATGGATGTATGTTATTTCATTCTTTCTTGACTAGTTGTTTTCAAATCATTGTTGTCATTGTCAACATTACCAATTACCAAATACATATTGTTTAATTACCCCAACAACTCTAAAAGTTAGACATTATAATCACTATTTTTTATACAATAACACTGAAGCCCAGAGAGTTAAGTAACTTACCCAAGCTCACATAGCTAGGAAGTTACAGAACTGGGATCGGAGTTGACCCCCATCAACTCCAAAGTACATGCTCTTTCTACTACTTGGTGCTGCCTCAGGTATATGTAGCCACTTAGGACAAACAACACCATTTGCAGGAGCCAGTGTGAAATAAAAATATGAGGCCCTTTGTTCAAATATTGAAAATTTCAAGACAGCAACAGCAAAGCATTAAACAAAGCACAAGGCCTGTCTAAGCACAGGGCTCTGAATGACTGCCCATGTTGCACACTAGGAATCCAGCCCTGCCAGCCACAATTCAGTTTGCAGTGGCATCTCCCACTGAAGCAGAAAAGCTTCATAGCAAGTTGCAGGCCCAGATCACAGTCGCAGAATGTTTCAGTGATCATGCTTCACATGTAGGATTTCTGGCATTACCCAGAGAGTTCATTGTGAACCACCTGGCAGGATTTGGGTGCTCTGTGTGGTAGCTTTTTCAGAGTAGCCCTGGCACCTAACCTAAAGAATATTAATATCATTTCTGGTAATGCCAATTACTTTTTTTTTGAGATGGAGTTTTGCTCTTATCACCAGGCTGGAGTGCAATGGCACAATCTGTTCACCACAACCTCTGCTTCCCAAGTTCAATTGATTCTCCTGCCTCAGCCTTCT
Organism: Macaca mulatta; assembly: GCF_049350105.2. Taxonomy (NCBI): domain Eukaryota; kingdom Metazoa; phylum Chordata; class Mammalia; order Primates; family Cercopithecidae; genus Macaca; species Macaca mulatta. Next base: position 87,505,075 of record NC_133419.1, read on the forward strand.
GAGTAGCTGGGATTACAGGCATGTGCCACCATAGCCGGCTAATTCTGTATTTTTAGTAGAGAAGAGGTTTCTCCATGTTGGTCAGGCTGGTCTTGAACTCCTGACCTCAGGTGATCCACCTGCCTTGGCCTCCCAAAGTGCTGGGATTACAGGCATGAACCACTCTGCCCGGCCAGCCAATTACTTTTTTTAGTGTGGGGAAAGCTATATAGTTTTGAGCTGAAAGAGTTTTGCTCGGTGCAATGGTTCATGCCTGTAATCCCAGTATTTTGGGAGGCTGAGGCAGGAGGATGGCCTGAGCCCAAGAGTTTGAGACCAGCCTGGGAAACAGAGACCCCTGTCTCTACAAAAAAAATACAAAATATCAGCCAGGCATGGTGGTATGTGCCTGTAGTGCGAAGCTGAGCTGGGAGCATCACTTGAGCCTGGGAGGTTGAGACTACAGTGAGCCATGATCATGCCACTGCATTCCAGCCTGGGTGACAGAATGAAAAAAGAAAAAAAAAAAAAGAGTTCTGGTCATACCCTCACACCCTTACTCTTACATTCTTACATTTAGAACATGAGGAGGGGGAACATTAATGCTGCATAAATGGAACATGTCCAAAAGCCTCTTGGGATGCAAGCCTCTTTTTAAATTGCAAACTGGGACCAGTACGTGTGCCCTAATAGAGGGCAGTAGGAAAAAAAGCAACAAGAGCTTTGCAGCTGCTAGATTACAAACTTCTCTACTGAGGCACTAACTCTTATTAAGGTGTTAGCTCCTACTGACCCAGCAGAGGTTGAGTAAAGATTGTCATTTTGGTCAGTGATTCTTAACCAGTGGTATTTAATCTTTTGAGATCGCAGACCCCTTCTTTGAAAAGTATGAACCATCTCCCCAGAAAAAAAGACAGGTATATGTAAAATATTCTTGTGTTCAATTGTAGACTCTCTACCATAGCCCTAGATTTTTAAAAACCGTATTTTAAAGCATGGCTCCCCTAATTATATAATTGTCAGAGGCGTTTGAACCACAGCAACTCCATCTTGAGTAGGGGCTGGGTAAAATAAGGCTGAGACCTACTGGGCTGCATTCCCAGATGGTTAAGGCATTCTAAGTCACAGGATGAGATAGGAGGTCAGCACAAGATACAGACCATCAAGACCTTGCTGATAAAACAGGTTGCAGTAAAGAAGCCAGCTGAAACCCACCAAAACCAAGATGGCCATGAGAGTGACCTCTGGTTGTCCTCACTGCTACAGTCCCACCAGCACCATGACAGTTTGCAAATGTCATGGCAATGTCAGGAAGTTATCCTATATGGTCTAAAAGGGGAGGCATGAATAATCCACCCCTCGTTTAGCATATAATCAAGAAATAACCATAAAAATAGGCAACCAGAAGCCTTCTGTCAGTGGAGTAGCCATTCTTTTATTCCTTTACTTTCTTTATAAACTTGCTTTTACTTTATGGACTCCCCCATAGTTCTTTCTTGCGTGAGATCCAAGAACCCTCTCTTGGGGTCTGGATCCAGACCCCTTTCTGGTAACAGAATCTTCCAATGTTAGAACTAGACAGAAACTTAGAGATTATTTTTGTGAAAGCACCTTATTCCTAGTGGTGTGAAAGCTGAGGTCATTTGGGATAATAAATGGTTCTGCACATTTTCAAAGAGCTAGTCCTCTCATTGTCAACGCTACCTTGAACTAGTTGTCCCACTCCTAATTTGCTCCTGTCAAGACACTGCAGCCAAATGGAACAATCCAGTGCCACAAAAGGCTGCTGCTAGGATGTCAGTGAACATTTGTGGAGCACCTGAACCAGCCAGGGTATTGGGCGCAAGAACAGCTCTTGTCTTTGAGAAGCTCAAACACATCTAGAGGAGAAACAAACAAGAACAATATAATGTAACATAACACATGCAATTATAGATGTTTGAACTAGGTTCAGAGGTGCCCTAACAGAAGGTGCTACAGGCTCTGCTTGATTGGATCATGCGAAGCTCCCAGAAGAGGAAATGCATATGCAGGGACTTGAAGAAGAGGAGGAAACACTTATGCAGGGACTTGAAGAATGAGCAGAAGGGCCATGGAGGGGAAGAGTCTCCTGGCTGAGGAGTCTAGCATGCACGAGCAGAGAAGGCTGAAACAGCCTGAGGACAGGAGGAGCTAGAAGTGGCTGGGATTGGCTAGAGCATAGGGTGTGTCCGAGGAGGAGGAGTGATGTGGCTGGAAGAGAGGGGAAGAGCCAGACCTGAGGGTCTTGGATATCACTCTGAGGGGTTTGGACACAAAAAAGAATATCAACCAATGTGATGGATTAAGGAACTCCTTCCTAGGGGTGGTGCAAGGAGGCCAGATAGTCATCTGTCCTAGATGAGCTTCTCAGGGGTTGGGGGTGGGGGCTGGGTGGGGCTGGAGTGAGGGCAGCCTCTCTGAGATCCCTATCGCCTCTCTCTTTAAAAATCAGCCACTGCCAAACACTAGAGAACCTAAGAAGGCCCCTGTAAAGCATTCAGAAATGACAGGCAGTCAGCCTAGAGCACACCTTTAACAAGTCAATAAGACATACACAGCAGAAAAGGACCACACTTCTCCATTAAAAGATAGCCAAATGGGAGAAGGCCTTCTCAAAAATACAGGGAAATTTCTCACTTGATGTATTGATGTTTTTCCTCTGCAGAGCTTCACATTTTTCATTCATTCTTAAAATTGAGCCAGTTTAGCCCTAGGAGGTGGGCAGGCTCTGAGGAATCATCAATCAAGAGAAGAGAACAACATCGCCAGAAACACGTAAGGGAAATGTTTCCATGTCACTACTTCTCAGGATTCCTGGGCATTAAGGGTACTTAAGAAGTGCTTGTAAGGAGTGTGTTTTCTCCCAAGCAAATGCATAAACAAAAAATCCTAATTACAGGGACACTGCATTGAGTCTGTCCTAAAGCTGTTCTGCCTGTATTCACCACTAGGTGTCATTAGAGCCCTCTTTTAAAAGAAACAAAGCTTCAAAAAACACCTCAAGAGAATAATTTTTCCAGTGTTTTGTTCCTATTTCTCAGTTAAAAAATATGTGTGTATATATATATATTTTTTAACATGAGTAAAAATTGCAAATGTTCAGGACTTAGCTCTCGAGTGGCTACTAAGGATTATGATTCCTCAGACTACCTGCAAATATCATTAGTCCTACAGAATCACAACAAATACATTTTTATTGAAATATCTATGGTAAATATACATCTTACAGGAAATTCCATTGCGTTTACACTATTTATTTAATAGAAATAATCTCTGAGATTATTTGCATTTATTTCTGAAGGAGGATGTTTTTCCTTCCTCAGAATAAGTTCAGGAAATGGGTGAAATGTTCAGGAAGTTAGCTAAATGCTGATGTAAATCCAAAAGGAAGGTCTGTTGTTGTTTCTTTCTTTTTTTTTTTTTTTTGGGGGGGGGGTGGAGGGACACACAAAAAAGCTAGGAAGTGGTTCTCTCATTCACTTATGGAAAATGTTATACTGAATTTCTGATTTAAAAGGAAGAGGATTAGAAAAAATGTGTGGGCCCATGATATCATTTTCTGTAGAACTAGTTAGGCAATCCACAGTAGCTAGCAAAGGAAACTGTGTCAAGAAACAAAATCTACATGGGAGACATGACTTGGATTCAGTTTGTCCTAACTTAAACCTTTACAATGAAATTTGAATCAGCTACTCTAAGAAGTAAGTCGTGTTAGAAAACTCTGAGTCCTGAAGAGCTGGTGGGGCCTCTTAGCACTACATAAACAACTAAATGCTACCCTCTCCTCCCAAGGACCCTGTCCCCTCCACTAACAGTGTCATGCTGACCCTCGGACTGCAAGGGGGAGTCTGAATGCAGTGAAACTCAAGATCTCCGGGGTACTTGGTCAGTGTTGCAAGCTGCTGTGGCCTTTGGCGTTATTTATCTTTAGTTTGCAACGTAGGGGTGTGCTGTATCAGGTGTGCAGAGCAAACAAACTCCTTGCCTCTGAAACACTGGCATTTTAGAAAGCAAAGATTCGGCTCATTGACCAGAGCTACAGGGGACACAATTTGTTGTGGCTTCTCTGAAAATCACCCCCTCTTTTCCATCTCTCTGCTACCACCTTCATTCAGGCCTTCATGGTTTCTCATCCAAACCAGTCTTCCTGCCTCCTGCCTGCCTTCTTCCCAGCCCGCAGTGCACACAGCACACAGAGCAAGCTATGTAAAAACACCAACAGGGACATGAGCCTTCCTTGCTTTCAAACTTTTGCCGACTCCCCTGTGCTGAGCGCAGGAGAGAATACGGACGGCCTCCAAGGCCTTTCATAACTTGGCCTCAGCCCACCTTCCCTCCTACTCCAAGAATCTCAGGCTCCAGTTACACTGAGCCACTCACTGCCCTGCACCTCCTGCCAGGCAACTCTCTGCCAAGTTTATTCACACATTTATCCTTTTCACTCTGGATAAATGAGGACTGATCATGTACTGTACTTCTTTTAACTTCTATAGGGCAATCTCTTTGTATTTATACAATTATGACTTAACAGTAGTAAGAGAAGGTTCAGAGGGCACAAGGTAACACACCTACATAAACAACCCTACTGGGTGCAAATATTGTAAATCAACATATGCCTAGAAAAGGTGGTCAGATGCTGAATTCTGACTATATACTTCCGATGGCACATAATGAGTAAGTTTCAATTTTTATAGTTTTAACATTCTGAATTCTGGGGGTGGTTTTGATGAGCAGACCAAGTTTTAAAAGAGTTATGGTCTTTGGGATCCTCACTTCTTTCTCTTCTTCCCTGCACCTTCCCTACATGTTTACATCAGCAGATGTGTCCTTTGAGGGGTGAAATGGTGAGACGACAGCAGTTTAGGAACTGTTTGCCCATTACACTGGGTACTCAGAAACTATAAGACCTAGGGACTTAGGAAGAAATAACATAGTAAGTGTGATAGGACTAGTAGCATTGATCATTTGTGGGGAGGAGTGTAGAGAGAGGCACGTAGTGTGCCGCAGCGAACTTCCAGAGGGAAAGGTTGTGTCTTATTTATCTGTGTCCCCTACGGTGCCTTCCCAGGACAGTGGCTGGCACATGATGGACCCTCATTCAGCTATTCAACAAATATTTACTAAGCAGTAGAGGATTTGTTTTTCCAGGTTTAGAGTTTTAAGCTTGTTAATAGCAGCTGAATTCTTTCTCTGTTTTGTCATCTGCACTTTTGGACTCCAAGTTGGACTTCATATTTCATAGTTTTAAAAAATCACTCCCTTTCCCTTCCCTAGCCCATTCCAGTGTTCTATATACAGTAGACTTTCAGCAAATATTTAAAAGAGACAACTTACAATAGGCAACACGGTGGGGTAGTCGATCATTCCCTAACCTATCTTTGAGGCTAGAGAATTTTCTCTGAGGCTAGTGCCGTAGCATCTTCCCAGAAAGTCCTGCCAACCTGATGGCTCTTGTTGTCACCTTTAGTTTCCTTCCTATGGTGGCCACATTTGTCACCAAAGCCCTTCAGTTTCTCCACCTAACAATATTAAAACCCTCCCTTCCTGCCCTCCTTCCTTACTCCATTTCTTCTTTCCTCCCTCCCTTCCTTCCTTATACACATTTTGATACTTGTGCCCTGTGCCAGGCAGTGTGCCAAGCTCTGACGGTACATAAATAGACAACTTTAGGTGCTCAAAGTCACACTCAGGGAGCTCAGTTTAGTAAGAAATGGGTGCATGCACAGACCTTGCAATCACAGTGCAAGGAAGGCTCCCAGAGTTGAATGCACAGAGGCTTAAACCTACCTATCAATAAAAGGAAAGGGAAGCAGGAAGTGGCAAGCAGGAGGATCGGGGATGTCTTCCCAGGAAAGATGACACAAGGCTTTAAAAAGGACAGGCATAACCTACTTAAAGAAAGATGGAAAGGACATTCCAGGCAAAAGGAATCAACACATATGCAAAGGCAAAGGGGTGAGAGGAAAATGATGAAACCAGGACAGGCTTTTCTGTGACTTATCTATTCCATCTCATTGCTTTATATTCTACCCATTTACCTCATATCAAGTGGAATGATGCAACCCCAGGCATTTCAGGAAATTTACATAGCCAATCATTTAATCTCTTAAAGAGAAAGGCATTGATAATGCAGGCTTTCCATGAGATTAAGCACGTTCTTGGGTGAAAACAGAATTGGTTGCTTATAGGAAACCAGGTGGAAAGCTGATGAAAATCAGGCAGTGGATGGAAAAATGCAGTACATTTGATTTTCTATTCCCTTTCCCTGGTAATTTGAGAAGTTGGAATCCTTTGCCATGAGGGTAAATAAATCTATGGGCCCTCTTAGCCTAAAGATGAAATAGACTGAAGGAAAAAAACAGGGTAATTCTAAGAATTTCATGTGAGGCCAAGGTCCATTTTGAAAGTCTTTTGGACTAAACTTTTGCAGGTCCAACACATTTTCAAGATATTTAGTGGGATCCTCCCAGTCCTACGATACCAGCTTGCATTGTGAAGGAAAACGAAGGACAGAATAAAGCCCTTCTCCCAGTCTGGTTTATTTTTGTACACGGAACCTCTGAAAACAGGAGGCCAAGGCTGACCTCTTTAGTCAAGAGTCAGCTCAACTTTAAAATTATAATTGCATGTGAAAGCTAAAATGGGAAAGAGAAAAAATCAGTTCTCAAGACCGAAATGCTAAAAACCCTTGGGTCACATTCCAGTTAGGGTCCTGGCCATGCACACAGAGCTCCCATTGGGGGAAGGTGGGCAAGAGACCAGTCAAGACCAATTCAAACCATAGAATGTTGGGCATCATGGCATTTACTCTAGAGGTGTCCAGTTTACAGATAAAGAAATGTACTATAGTGATTATGCTATATAATCTTTTAAAAACTAGAAGCTTACAGTCAGATCTCATTATTGAGAAAAGTGCCAAAGAATCTACCCACTCCAAGTGAACTATTTGCAGTAAAGAAATCAGAGGAGGTTGGGTGCAGTGGCTTACACCTGTAATCCCAGCACTTTGGGAGGCTGAGGCGGGTGGATCACCTGAGGTCAGGAGTTCAAGACCAGCCTGGCTAACATGGTGAAACTCCGTCTCCACAAAAATACAAAAATTAGTCAGGCATGATGGCAGGTGCCTGTAATCCCAGCTACTCAGGAGGCTGAGGCAGGAGAATCACTTGAACCAGGGAGACAGAGGTTGCAGTGAGCTGAGAACTAGTCATTGAACCATTGCACTCCAGCCTGGGTGACAGAGCAAGACTCCATCTTTAAAAAAAAAAAAAAAGAAAGAAATCAGAGGGATAGAGTCTGTATTAGTTTCCTTGGGCTGCTATAACAAATTATCACAAACTGGGTGACTAAAGACAACAGGAATTTATCATTTATTTGGGACAGGGTCTTGCTGCAATGCCCAGGCTGGAGTGCAATGGCGTGATCTCGGTTCATTGCAACCGCTGCCTCCCAGGTTCAAGCGATTCTCCTGCCTCAGCCTCCCAAGTAGCTGGGACTACAGGTGCACATCACCATGCCTGACTAATTTTTGTATTTTTGGTAGAGACGGGGTTTCACCATATTGGCCAGGCTGGTCTCAAACTCCTGACCTCAAATGATCTGCCTGCCTGGACCTCTGAAAATGCTGGGATTACAGGCGTGAGTCACTGCACCTCGCCCATAGGTATTTATTCTTATACAGTTCTAGAGGTTAGAAAGCCAAGATCAAGGTTGTTTTCTTCTGCAGGATCCAAGGAGGAATCTTCCCTGCCTCTCTCCTGGCTGGTGATTGCCAGCAATCGGTGTTTCTTGCTTGGCCCATAGCTGCATAACTCCAATCTCTGTGTCAGCCTTCCCATGGCATTCTCCTCTCTGTGTCTGTGTCCAAATTTCCCTCTTTTTTATAAGGATACTAGATATGAGATTAGAACCCACCCTAATCTAGTAAGTATGAACTCATTTTTGACTTTATTTAATCTGCAAAGACCCTATTTCCTAATAACGTCATGTTCACAGGTATCTGGGGTTAAGATTAGGGGGACACCATGCCCATAGGAGTATAAAACAAAAACAAAATAAATCCCTGTATAAAATAAAAATACAACCAAAACCCTGAACTGGGCATGGGAAGACCTGCTAACCAACCTTCTCCAACCCCTTTGGGCTGTCCTCGCCCTCTCTACGTCTTGGTTTCTCCACTCTAAAGGAAGGTCATCAGGCCTGCCCTACTGACTTCAGAAATGCCAGGAGAATAAAATGAAATCATGTAAATGAAAGTATTTTCTATTCAGAAAATGTTTCTTTAAGTGCAAGGAATTAAGAATTCATTCCAGATTGTGTTGACTTTCCTTAACTTCATAACTACTTAATGAAGAGGTAATGGAAAGAGAAACACAGCCCTACTGGGAAAACCATTTAAATTACATACTTGCCTTCGTTTAAGGTTTGAGGTAAGTGTCCAGTAGCAATCTGCAGATAAGGAGAGTAGTATTGCAGATCCTTGTTCAATGGGCTTTTTACTCGCACCAAAACAGGGTGGTATTCAAGCGAAGCTAAATGGTGGCAAGCAATTTAAAAGCAAACCAAGAGGCCTAACATTCACATCTGGGACATCAGCAGACGGTGATGGCTCTCCTCTCTGTCTGTGTGGTCTATAATATTACTGGCTCCCATAACAATATCCTCATAGTAGCTTTGAATTTGCTTTGTCTGATGACTTTTCTGGATATGGCGACACAGACCACACAATTTATAAAATTAGCTAAAGAAGCCACTTTCCTGATTGACAAATGTGGCATATGCCCATGTATATTACACAAACAGAACCACTGTGTAGCCAGAAAAAAAAAAAAAATCTGAAGAAAAAAAAAAGCCCCCTTTCCTTTCCCTTTTTTAAGAGGCCAAAAGTTCTAGCAATGATGGGAAAACTCTTTTTTAGGCCATCAGATTAAGTCAGTGGGGCTTGGAAGGCAAAGATAGCCACATGCATTGAAAATGCCAGAAAAAGAGGTGTCATTGGGATAACAACTTGAGAACTATAGTTATATCCAAAGCATCATGTGACCTACTTGAGTGTTACTGATGCCCATATTAGTAATCAATTCTGTTGACCTTGGACTGTGGGGGTTTGCTGACCCAGGAGAAATCCCACAGGGGAAAAAGAGCCCCAGCAAAAAAGAAAGAGGCCCTCAGAAAGCAGTTTCCAATCTGCCCTGCAAACTGAATCCTCTATTTGTCACTGCTGGGTGTATATGCTTCCTAGTGGCTGTCATATACTTTCAGAAATATGCCAAGTCACACACAAGCTAACAAACAAAACTTTATTTTCCTTTAATACAAAAATTAAATAGCAAGGGGTTTTCTTTGTACAGTGATAAATTAGAAATTTACAGTACAGACATCGAAGCAGACATACTTTTGTACATCCTTAAAAGCAGGGTCCATTTCCTTTGAAATTTAGCAATTCATTCAGGGCATGTGTAGCAGGAAGTTTGCCTGGTACCTCTTTGTCAAACATCTGAAAGTCCCCCAGATTGGCTTCAAGGTTCCTGGAGCTGTGGGGTGGCATGAGGATCCAAGAAAGGCCACAGAGCATCCAGCCCAACAGCTGCACAGAGCAGGGGGAGTCACATGTTATCTTTTTGCAGATTACACCTAATATTTAATCAACCTTTCTTACAAAGAACCCAAGGGGCCTTCATTTTTTTGACCTTTTCAAGCCTCACAACATCCCTGTGAGGTAGACAAAATTCAGAAACACCTCCGTGCCTCGCAGGGAGAGATCTAGAAAGCAGCTTACCCCTCCCAAAGCCCACAGCCAAGTCAGGGCCCCAGCCTACTTGTACAATTTGAAAACTTTCACAACCTGGGAGAGAAGATGGACCCAACCTTTGTGGGACAGAGTGGCTCTTGCCCCTCTTTCCAGAAGCCTTCTAGGATGACAGTGGTCATGTACTGAATATTGTAGGAGAGCAAGGAGGTATAAAAGCTTTGAGGACATGGCTCATACAGGACCCCAAAAAGGTCCTCTACAAATTGCCTGGGTAAATTCTGGAAATTGGCTAATGCAAATAAGAGAAAAAAGGTAGATCAGAAACAGAAACAGGCTACTATCAGGGCAACTGAGCTTGCCAAGGGGAACAGGCATGTCGGGGCATCTATAAGTCATTTGTCTCCTGGTACTGTCAAGTGTGTAATCACTGCACAAGTGCATGGCAAGAGACAGCAACAGAAAGCTCTATGTAGGCTAGAGTGAAATGAAATCCATTATGTAGGGCTCTAGTATCTGATCCTTGGTAGGAGCAAAACGCTCTCTAAGTAGTTTCCAAGATCTATGACCTAACCCTGGAGGAATAGTGATAACTCAGGTCATTTGCAAGACATAATACAAACCCAGATGGGAACTCAAATAAAATAAAGGAACCAATAGGATTTTCAGAGTCCAGTGACTCGACATGATTGACTGGAATAGCAACTCTCTCCAGTGTCCTCCATCACAGAACAAAATACAAGATGTAAACTGATTTTAAGAGGTTCCTTCCAGGCCAGGTGTGGTGGCTCACACCTGTAATCCCAGCACTTTAGGAGGCCGAGGCGGACAGATCATGAGGTCAGGAGTTCGAGACCAGCCTGGCCAACACAGTAAAACCCCATCTCTACTAAAAATACAATAAGTAGCTGGGCGTGGTGGCAGACACCTGTAGTCCCAGCTACTCGGGAGGCTGCGGCAGGAGAATCGCTTGAACCTGGGAGGCAGAGGTTGCAGTGAGCCAAGATTGTGCCATTGCACCCCAGCCTGGGCAAAAGAACAAGACTCTGTGTCAAACAAACAAACAAACAAAAAAGAGGTTCCTTTGACAGTCTGTGCTCTGTGGCTCCCTTCCCTAACTGCAGCTGTGGCCACCTCACCAGAAATCAAATATTGTACCGGCCTGGTGAAATCCCTGAGTCTGTTCCTCTAGGGCTGAGACTGCTGAGCTCATCTTTGTGTCCTCAGGTCCCAGCTTGGTTCTCAACACAATAAGCATTTAATTCAGTGACCATGAGGATGCAGGGAGCCAGAGAATATAGAGCTAAAGGTGCTGAACAGAATCTAAAATCAGAGTCTAGACACACGAGCTTCCCAGAACCTGAGTTTGGGGAGTGCAGGTGAGAGAGTGACCTGGAAGAGGAAAATCAGAGAGCATCTCTGAAATTAAGTTCTCCAGTTTCAGGCCCAAGTAAGTTGCCAGTTCAGAAATAGTCTCAGCGATCAGGAAGTGGGTCTCCATAAAGGAAAGAGGATATGAATCAACCAAGAAGATCAAGCAGATGGTTCTGGCCAGCACCATTCTACTCCCATGTTTCCCTGCCCTGAGGTTTGGCCTATATAAGCAGGAGAAAGGAGTCTACCAGAAAGGACGCTGGATGGAGGTGCCATTGCATTTATGTTTAATCTCTGGAGGCCAAGGGATTTCTGAGGAAGCTACAATCATACCTATTTACTGCAGGTTTCATAGAAAAAAAAAACAATGCTCACCTTCTCTCTAGCAAGATGCTGTCCTCAAACACACCCATACAAGTCACATGGAACGCCCCAAGCCCTGAATTGCCGGCAAAGCCAAAGCAGATGTGTGGGCCCATGTCCTTGTGGACTACTCTTATAGTCTTCCTAAGGGATTTCTCCAGAGATTGTCATGAAGCAGAGCTGATGCTTTCTGTTAAAACCACCTGTAACTGACTTGGAAGGAATCCTGGGAAAAGGATAAGAGATGTGTTAAAGGTAGAGAGACCCAGGCTGGGTGTGGTGGCTCACACAGGCAGAGATTTACAGAATGGAGACAGTGAAACAGATGGGAATTCCAGAGGTCCCTGCTCCTTTCCCAGAGGAACAGTAAAGTTCAGCAGACCTGGGTGCGTCCCCACCCTAGATCAGTTAGAAGAACAGAGATTATCTATTTCAGGGCTTTACATACAGTTGGCACTCAATAAATACAACAATAACTGATATTTTTAACAAATACCGATTTAAGAAGTGATGGAGTTGATTGAAGGTCACTGGTAACTGACTCCTCAGCCACAAAGTTCTTTTCCTGAAACCATGAACACTCTCCATTGTCTGGAATGTGAAAGGAGAGGCCTATAACCCTGTAGCATTGCTAAGACTACTAATCCAAATGGCCACTTCTGATCAAATACACTTTGCCCTGAAAAGGTAAGAGATTTGTGGAAAACACATGTCAAAACCCAAAACATTGTCAAAACACTAGCTCCAGAACTCAAAACTCAGAAATCAGGTGCCCAGATTCACCCAAGTGCTCTTTTATTGTTATTATTTAGTCATTGACAAGCATTGATCACCTACTCCACGCCTGGCTTTCTGTTAGATGCTGCCTTGGTCACACAATCACTGACACGTTACAAAGAAAACTGCATTACAAACCTCTATACTCTAACAGCAAGACCAGTCCCCTACCGCCTGGTCTTCCTTCCCCTGCCTGGGCCAGAGTCCCTGCACAACTCCCAAGACACCAGAACAGAGCGTGAGTAAGGGCAGGCTCTGCCCCTGGGTGCGTGCTCCAGGGCCCTGGACAGTTATGGGAACTGTCTACAAGCAGCACAGGGAGTTCACATTTTATATTTCATAGGCAATGGAGTATCAGATGGAGTTAAAATGGTTCTTCTGGGGATCAATTCTCATGCTCCTGGAGCCTGACCCAGAGTCTAGCCAAGGTACTCAGACTGGGCACAGCAGCAGGGGCCACCTGTGCCCACTTAGCTTCAGTCTCAAAAGCCAAGACTTTGCCTTCCAAAACATACGATGGACCTTACATGCATCTTGATGTCAGAGAGCTCAAGAACCACACAAAAATGAAAAGGAAAGAAGAAAGGGAAATGTCAGACTATGGGCATAAGGCTCAAACCACATTTTTAAAACAGAGGAAATGCTTATTTCCAGAATTTGACCACCTATTTGGAATTCTGAGTCCCTGGAAATGTTTTTTTCAATCACACAAAGTGTGATTTAAAAAAAAAAAAAAAGAGCTTCCCTTCCTATTTTTTTAAAGGCATGAATTAATAAATAAGTCATTGCAAAGCAGTTGCTGAAGCAGACAGGTATGAGTTACAAGGAGTGCAACCTGTGACATAGTCAACAATTTGTCCCCAAGATCTCATGATTAGAAGGCCTAAGGCAAGGTAAGAGAAAGGCCAGTTACAGTTTTAAGAGAAGTGCAATTTTCAAGCGGCTGCTAGGGGATACCCCCTCATGAAGAACGTATAGCATAAATTTTAAAAGCTTGGGATACCTCTGCTAAAGGCAATTAAGACCTGGGCTATTAGAGTTTGCAGTTCATTTCATATGGTCTACACTTTATTCCCCACTAACCAATCAAGCTTCTGGCTGGCATTCTGGAGATTCATTAAGCACCATATAAATACTCCAGGCCACACTGCCTCCAATGAAATCTTACAAGGAGCCTTTGCCAATTACTAGGAAACAATTATGCACCAAGTAGTTGGATTAGCTGTCCTCAGTTCCCTTTATAAAACTGAAAAGTCTCCATTGTCGTTAGTAGACCAGACTCTGATAACATTCTTATGCTTTAAAAAATAAAAAATAAAAAATTTAAAAAGGCACTATCATTCTGAGAATGCAAGTTGAAGTTGACCCTAGTTTTAAAGTCAGTTGAGTATACTATGTCATGGTCCAAGAATGTGCTTTTAATTCTAATTGACACACACAAATTACACAGCTAATCTGTGCGAATGCAAAGTTGCCAAGAAAGTTAACATTTCAGCTCTTCCAGACTGGCGTCTGCATAGATGCAATCACACAAGTAAAATATATTAAGTCCCCACCACTCAATGCAATAGGTCTCTGGGGTCGGTCAGGTAAGTCAACTTAGTAAATCTCATTTTCCTTTGAATTAAGTGATTGTCAAAAAGTGAATCATCCTTCCTTTTCCCCTCTTTAAGCATGCTGCAGTGCAAAAATTCCTATAAAAATACCTTTTTTTTGAGTCATTAATATAAAATGAAGAAAACAGCAGCAGCCCAGAAGAGAGATGTTGAAATTTAAGAGAGGAAGAGAGAGAAGAAAAATCCACTGGATACCTTATGTGTGTGAGTACAGTACATTTGTTTGTTCAGACAACTCTGTTTTATGACAAAGGCACTGAAAGATTCTAACACCACCTCTTGGGAGTGCAATCCACAAAGTTCTAAACAGCAGACAGTGCACCACAGAAGATGTTTATGTTAGATCAGCCAAACTATAAAACTCTTGTAACACTTCTCTGAACCCAGCGTTTCCAGTGTTTATAGATTGCGTTGCTATCTGAAAGACCCAGTTAGTATTTAAAATTGTAAAGGGTTAAAAAAGTTAATCTTTCTCCCTGCAAGTTACCAACTCACAGCTCAAATCCCACCCTGCAGGGGAAAACAGTATCGCCCTGGACTTCCTGGACTCTAGGCAGGACCTCCACGCTCCAAGCTGCAACCTGCTAAAGTGATCAACGTTTTTGATTTTTCACAGCTTTGAAAGCCTCTAACTGGCTGTTCCATTTTGGATCATTCCAAAGTCTGCAGCAAAATCATTGGTTTTTTGATGCTGGGGTTGGGGTGGGGTCTCTTAATTGTTGCTAGTTTGTTCAAACTGAGATTCACTGCATAAAACTTTTAGTAGAATTTCCTCCAAAATGCTGGCATTCCCTGCTTCAAAATGAAGAAAGCGTGGAGGCTGACTAGCCTTACACCACAGTCTCATTGCCTTTCCCAGGCTTCACCCAACCATTTCCTCTTTTCTCTCTCTTTACCTTTCCAGAATTCACCAATCTGTTGGAACACTTCTGCCACGTGTGAAGAGTTTTGGCAGACCAAATCCACATGCCTGAAGTGATGCCCACCAGCAAAGACATAAAAATTTTCAACATTTCAACAGCCATGTTGGAATCATCTGCAGAATACCGAAAGAGTGCCCAGTTGGAGATTTCATAAAAGTAACAGGCAATCACACACGTTGCAGGAACTGTGTACAGTACTGAGAACACCCCGATCTTGACCATCAGTCTTTCTAACTTGTCTGTCTTTGTCCCATCCTTTTGAAGATTTGACCGAATTTTGAACAAGGCCACCAAACCTGCAGCAATGAACAAAGTACCAATCACCAAATAAGTAAAGAGGGGAGCCACCACGAACCCGGTGAGCGCATCGAGATTTTGGTTTCCAACATAGCACAGGCCAGTCAGTTCATCTGCATCCACCAGTCTCATAATCAAGATGACAATGGTTTTCACTGCGGGGATGGCCCAGGCTGCAATGTGGAAATAAGAGCTGTGCATTTCAATGGCTTCATGGCCCCATTTGAGTCCTGCTGCCAAAAACCAAGTGAGTGTCAGAATAACCCACCAAATGGAGCTGGCCATTCCAAAAAAGTACATCAGCAAGAAAATTATTGCACATCCTGTGTTCTTAAGTCCTTCTTGGATGAGAACAGGTTCTGCTGCCTCTTCAAAATCACAGGATATCCTTTCCCGGCCTACAGTCAGCCTGACAATATAAGCAATGCTATAAATATTATAGCACATACTGAGAAATATGATGGGGCGCTCAGGGTAGGAAAACCTAGAAGAATCGATCAGGAAGGTCAGTACTGTGAAGGCAGTGGAAATGAAGCACAGGCTGGCCCACACAGCCATCCAGATATCGGTGAACTCCTTGGCTGAGCGGCTGTATAAGCCAGCATCATAGCCACATTTGAGAACACAGTTCAGGCTCCTTTTCACCCAGATGTACTGATCAGAATTGGTTCCCACAGAGTGACACTCTTCCCCAGGCTGGATGGGGGTTTTGTGAGGTAAGGGCACCTCTTCATCACCTGGCCCTTCCATGCACATGTGGTTGTGGTCGTTCTGTGGTGGGAATTTGCTGCAGTTCAGACTCTCTGGCCAGGCAAATCCAAATTCCTTCAGGACGGGTTCACAGCGTCTCTTGACTGAAAGGCACATGCCGCCGCACGGGCCAATGGGGATGTTGATCTTCTCTGTGCACATTGGCACATAAACAGAACAAAGGAAGAACTGGAAAAGTAACAAAATGAACAAAAAAAAAAAACACAAAAAAAACAATGACTTGGAAGTTTGACCAAATGCTCCCACAAAGCTGAGTTGAATGCTTCCAGGCAATGTACTTATCTACTTTTAAACCAACCTATGGGGAGTCTGTCTGTTTACTCTGACCTCAAACAAGGATGCCTGATAATCCATCACTTACACACTTTTCTTAGTTTGGCTCTAGTAATCCTTTCCAGAGGAATGTACACAAATAAATAAATAAAATAAATAGGGTGTGAAGAATTGCATAAGCCCTCTTTGCACAACACTTGAAATAAATTTTAAAAAACTGGCTTTCAATCTCCTTCCATTTTAGATACTATTTGAAAAAGCTAAAGAAACTAATATGACTCAGGTGGTTTATTTTTATCCCCATTTCTTTATCATTTTAAAAATAAAAGTTTAAAAAAATGTAGATCCTGTTAGTATTCTCTTCTCCCTACTTTACCCCTTAAAAATTTGTTTAAACTAGTCCCATACTGAAACAAAAAATGGCCCAACTGAGACACTGTTAGATTCAAGGATGGGATGCAGATTGAGGTCTCTGGTCACTAGGGATTTGTTTGGCCAGGTTACCTCAATGAATAATAATGAAGCACAATAGGAAAATGTAAATGTTAAGTCGCTGAAACTGCAATACCAGCAGGGGAGAGTCCAGTTGCTGTCCTCAATTCCTCCAGCATTGATAAACAGTCTGCTTGGCTCCTTACAGATGTTGTCTATGAAGTCTAGAGTTACAAGTAACTATTTTCCAGCATGTAAAGGGATCCAGTCTTGTCCTTCAAAACAGCTTGGCCACTTTCCCCAGGATACATGTAATTAAAAATATATATCCCTGCAAAAGCTGTTTCTCCAACAAATTACCACTGATGTCAGGATATGTGCTGTTTCCAAACTGAGAGCTGGAGGATCATTTCTTAAGCTTTTATAACCTAGTTCTAAAATTCTGGAACTTCCAAAGGGATATTTCAGCAGCAACAGGTCTAATCCCGACCATCTTTCCAAAACCACAAACCAAGTTTTAAAATGACCTATGTAAAAACATGCACCTAGTAAGTAAGCTATATGTCTGTTTCTTATCTCTCAGAAGTTACAGCCAGAACCACAGATTTCTTTTTTTTTTTTTTTTTTTGGATATGGAGTTTTGCTCTTGTCGCCCAGGCTAGAGTGCAATAGCATAATCTTGACTCACTGCAACCTCCACCTCCCAGGTTCAAGAGATTCTCCTGCCTCAGCCTCCTGAGTAGCTGGGATTACAGGTGAGCACCACCACGCCCGGCTAATTTTTGTACTTTAAGTAGAGACAGGATTTCACCATGTTGGTCAGGCTGGTCTCGAACTCCTGACCTCGTGATCCACTTGCCTCGGCCTCCCAAAGTGCTGGGATTACAGGCGTGAGCCACCGCGCCCAGCCAGAAACCAGATTTCTGAAGCCTGGACAACTAACGTGTACTTTTTCCCACAACTTCTCTGTTTTCTAAATTTCTAAAAATCATCCAGCCTCAACAACCCAAACATAACCAATGTTAACACTTTAAAAATTTTCCTTTCAGTTTTTTATTACCCCAATGATTTTTTTTGCAGGATTATAATCACCCTGTATATGCAAATTCTTATTACTGTGGAATAAACATTTTCTCTATCATTACATATGCTTTACATTTTTTAACGACTGCAAGAAAAATTTCTTCCAATATACCAACCACCTTCCTGCAGCTTCTTGTCACCCTCCAAGCATTAAACGTGCCTTCAACTCTTGAGGATAAGAAAGAACTCAAGCCAACCCAACCACTCCTTCATGCATGACCTCTAAAACCCTGCGGGACGCCGTGAGGAGGGGCTATTCGGCAGAAAAAGGTACGGTAGTGTTTCATTTAATAACACCCCAAAAATAGTGGGGAGAGGGAAGGTCCGTGAGGGATCGTCTCCTTATCTCTCCCTCCAAGTCTTAGCTGCAGCTGGCTCCCTCCCACTTGCCGACCGAGCACTGGCGGCCAGAATCCTTGGCAGAGATAACCCTCAGCTCCACTGGGGTTAGGGGTCTGGCCAGACATGGGTGGGCAAGGAAGAAAAACGGAAGGGCGGGGTGTAAGAGTGGGTTCTTTCCCAGGCCAGATGACTTACACAACGTTTTGGCTTCCAGTCCCTGAGAAAGTGGGGGTGGGGATGGAAATCAGTTTTCCAGGAGAGCTGTCTCCTTCAGGCTAGGATGATCAACTTGGCATGGGCTCTGCAAAGTTAGTTTGGAGCGTCCCTCCCCAAGGGGTCCTGCCAGGGGTGGGGGTGGGGGCGCCCACCTGCAGCTGGCTGGAGCAGCCGTACTGGATGAGCGGTGTGAAAGTTGTCAGCTGCAGCTCGGCGTCCGTCTGAAGCTCGTGCCCCACCAGGTTGGGCATCTTGGTCACGTTGTAGCCGAGGTTCTGGCACATGGAGATGCGGATGGGGTCGCAGCGCCGCTCCTCCTCGTCCCCGAAGCCCCGCGCCGGCCCCAGGAGCAGCAGCAACTGCAGCAGCAACCCCAGACTGAGACCGACGCCCCCGGGCGCCCCCGGGACGCTCGGCCCTGCGCCCCGCCAGGCCATGGCCAGCGTCGGGGGCAGCAGCGGCAGCGGCGGGGGCTGCTCTGGCAGACACCCCCAGTTTGCACGGGGGCGCCGGCTGCCCGCGCTGCTCCCAGCTCCCGGGAAGGGAGTGTGATGCGGCGATGAGGGGGCAGCGGCCGGCTCTCCAGAAGCTGCGCGCGACCGTGTGGGATATTAGACGTCCCGGGCCGAGGCCGAGAGACAGGCTGCGAGGGTCATGGCTGCAGGCGGCGAGCCCACAAGCCGGCGCCGGCCGCGTCCGCTCGGCGTCTCCGCGAGGCCAGCCAGCAGCCAGCGCTGCGCAGCTCTCACCGCCTGAGCCCTGCGCGGCGCTGGAGGCTCGCGGCGCGGCGGCGGGGCGGGACGGACAGGGCGCCGCTCCAATGGCCGGGCGCGGTGGGCAGCAAGGGGCGAGGCGGCGGGGCGGGGCCGCTCTCCCGCTGGAGGGGTCAGGCCCCCGCCCTCCAGCCCCCTCCTCCGGCCGCTCCTCCCTCCCTCCCTCCCTGAGCGCCCCGCCCCGCCTGCTTCCCGGCTCCTGCTTTCCTCCCACCCGGATCTAGGCGCGCAGGGGCCAGGCGGGGACTGAGCCCAGTGGCTCCAGCCGCGCCGTCCTGCCGCCTCCTCCCCCAGGTGAGAAGTGCGCCCTGTTCCGTCTGCCCCCTTTTCTTCCCGTCTCCTTTCAGCTGTAACCTAGGCCAGTGGCCACCTCCCCGTCAGGCAGAGGAACGTACACAAAGAACACGGGATTTGGATTTACTCCGATTGTGGCTTTCAGTCCCGGCTGTGTGACCTTGAGCAAATTGCTCAGCCTCTCGGCGTCAGTCTCCTCCTCTCTAAAGTCACTTGGGAGGATTAGAGATAAAGCGTAGAAGGCTTAGCGCGGTGCCTGGTACTGCGCGAGCCCACAGCTATTTTCACTCCCGACTAGAGGCGATCCGGGCCCGGCCTCTCCCCGCCCCCAGACTCGCCCGACCTGCGCCGGGAGCCGCCCACCTCCAGCCGCCAGAGGGGAGGCGCCCCGGAGCTGCGAAGCTGCAGACCAGCCGATGGTCTCGCGCTCCGATTTCCTCACCGTATGAAATGAAATTCCACAGGGGGATTCGAAAGGAAATGAGACCGGGACTCTCCGTGCTTCTCGGCCCGCCGCCCTTCCTGTCTCGGGGACACGGTTTCTAAATAAGGTTGGGAGGGTGAGAGGGCGGGAGGGGAGAGGCTTGACCTATGACTGGGGACGAGGAAGGCGCACAACCACCGTGACTCCTCTCTCCCGGCCTCCCGGGCACCCCCTCCCCACCAGCCTGCACCCCTTTTTTTCCTTACTGTTCTTCTGCCTCGGTTCCTAGGGATTTGGGGATCATGCGACCCAGGTTTGAACCCAACTTTCCTGTCTCATTACCAGCCCCCCCGCGGCTTTGTGCTGGTCCACCCTCTCTCTGCTTTCCAGTCGGCCAGTAAAACTCCCAGCAGGTGGATTCCTCAACCATTCACTTGTTGCTTGACTATGTTCAAGCTATGGTGCCTCTCTGAGCCTCAAAGTGGCCAGCTGTGAAGTAGGGAAATTCATATCCACCTCACACAGTTGTTCTAAGAGTTCAGTGAGATAATGCCTGTAAATCATTTAGCGGTGTCTGACACATAATGAATGCTGAAGAACTTGATGATTGGTGTGTATGTGTGTGTGTTTCCAAAACACTAGGGGAGATCAATTCTGGGACAGCCTCCTGCTTTCCAGCCTGGTGCTAAAGACAGCTCTAACAGCCCCAGACTGAGGATCTGGGTAAAAGACTTTTCACCCTCTTCCTGAGATCTTTTTGTCCAACACTTACCACTGTTTTCCTGGAACTGTTTTATGCATGTTTTTATCCTCCCATTTCAACCAAATTCTGTGGCATATGGCAGAGGCTAGGTGCAAGTTGGAAGAATGTCTGTGCCACTCATATGACACTCATATTCTGTCTTGTATTTTTAGTCGTCTTATATTGGCAACGAGACTTGACTGAGGGCAAAAATGGAATCAACTTTTTTTTGGTATTTGGCTTTGTGCCTAGAACTGTGTTGGACACGGAGAAGCTGCATTGTCTCCAGTCAGCATCATAAACTCCCAATGAAGGAGGTTCCGTTAGCCCCTTATAGAGATTAGGAAACTGAGGCTAGAACCAAAGTAATAGAAAATGACAAGACCAACCAAACCAGGGCACAGAAGAGGCTCTTCAAAGATGGAAGGCAGGGCTATTTTCCCAGAAAAAATTCCCAGCTGGAAATCAATATACTCAGCAATAGGATTGAATCTCTGTGTGCCTGTGCTGAGTAATGCATGAAACCCTTGGCCTACAGAGATGAATAAACGATCAAATGAACAGATCAAATGATCTATTAATCATTTGGGTTACAGAGATGAATACATAATCAGATGAATAGATCAAATGAATAGATAATCCTCATCCTTTAGGACTTCACGGGAGGAGATAAAGGATTAACAAACAACAATAACTTAGTGTGCTAGTGCACAGATAGAGAATTATGGGTGAACTGAAGGTAGAAGTGGCTGAGTCTGGAGGGCTACTCAAAGGGGGATGACCTGCAAGATTTCTAGCTACTCAACAAAGTGAAGTTAGTATGCAATTGGCCCTTCTCATTGGGAAGAGAGGTGGTGGTGGGGTGTGCTTTGTGCTGAAGATATACTTACATGGTTTATTAAACAGTGAGGTCACGGAGGAGGACCTGTCCCTCATACAGGGCCTGGCACACAAGGAACATCATTTGTGCTGGGTGAAGGAATATGTTTTCAAATCAATAACCACTCATATAGAACTCTTACTTTCAGACACTGTGTTACATGCCTAACATTCTTTATTTATTTCTCACAACTTGCAAAAACTGATGCTCTGAGAGGCCAAGCAGTTTGCCCAGGATTACACAGTAAGTCGTGGAGAAGAACTCGTGCGTGTCTGCCTGGCCCTAAATTCTGTGTGCATGGTACTGCTCTTGCAGAGGAAACTGCTTCACGCCCAGCCTAATCCATAAAGATGACCCTTTTGTGATCTGGACCTCTTATTCCTAGACCTGGCATCCTGCCTCAGCTTGCTTGAAGCAACTGTCTCCTTTGAGAACACATGAAGAAGCCCCTTCCCTATCAGAAGCCTTTTCTGTCAACAGCCTTTGTTTCTAGTGGTGGAACTCATCACCAGTATTTTCCAAAAAAGAAAGCTAGGGGAATCACATTTCAGTCTGAATGTGGAAAGGCAACAAAGACCATAACTTAGAGCTAAATCGGAATGGCCCGGAGTCCCTCAGCCTCCCTCTGCTGGAGTGGTTTACACAGTCCACAATCTGCCCCTGGTGACAGGCATGGCATGTTTGTCTTTGTTACGGAAAACACTTCCCAAGGGAGTCCCAGGCAGAGGGATATCCACCCTGTGACATGCACAGCATTTCTGAGAGGAAAATATAGTGACACCTGAATAAAGTGCAGGCCATGGGCCCCTGCTAACTCTGGCTTGAGTGCCTGGGCAGTTTCCTTGGTCCAGCCTCTGAGCAGTAAAGATTCAACTGCTTTGGAGCTGCAGCAAACATGACTTCAACAGGCTCTTGGGCAGTTGGAGGGCTCTCCATTTGTATCTAATAAGAGGCTGGGTTCTTATTAACTCCGGTGATGTGTCAATTTTTCAACCTGACGTTTTCTGCTCTAATAGATTCTTGTAATGGTTAGTAAATTAAAGGCCGCATGGAAGACTAACATTTAGGTTAAAATGCATCACCTAAGGGGGTGGAAGCCATAAACATCCTTTCCCTCCTACGGGAAAATCTCTCATTTGCAGCTCTTTGCTAACCCAATTAAGTGCTGAAGTAGTTACCCTAGAGCCTGCTTTTTATTTCCTATGAAACAATCCAACTAATCCATATTCAGTAGCTTCCAAGAAAAGTCTTATTCCAACCACTCATGAAGAAACCAGCTTCTTTGAATCTAGATAGAACATTTAGAACTCACAAAGAGCTGTCTTGATGGAAAATGCAAGAAAGTGGTTCATTATTATCCTGCCTGGTTTTTGAGGGAAATAATTCACTGGGACTAAAACCCCATAAGTATTGGGAATTTACTGTGGAACAACAGAAGCAAAGGAAGATGCCATGACACATTCCATCCGTTTATGAATAGGGTGTTACATCTCCCCCTGCACCCAAACTAGTTATAAAACAAAAATGCGCCTACTGAGTAAGGTGGAAGGGAACACTGATCTTACTTCGAGCTGAGGAATCAAAGTTCCCAAGAGATTAACACCTATTAAGTGGCAGAGCCAAACTCCCTTCTTAGTCCATTGCACCACTAGCTAGCAGAGAAGAAATGTCACCACAGAGCTCTTGCATTTCAAGGAATAGAAGCTCAAAATTTTTCCTCCTACCCATAAATTTAGCAAGCATTAAATGGTACATCAGACATCCTTATTTATTGGTGGTGAAAACACAAAGATGAACAACTAAAAACCTCCATGGAAGGCAAAAAATAATGCAAACACACTTTTACATCCATAGCCTCATTTCATTTCAGTGAAATTGATCAGTCAAGCTATTAACAAATGTTTAGTGATGGGTTATTGTGGACATGTTACTGAGCTGGGTACTAGAGAGTATGCGGACCTGTTAAAGGTGGTTTCTGCCTTCAAGGAGCTTACAGTCACATTGGGGGAGATTAAGACATGAGACCAAGGGTGAAACAAGTTTTTTATGGTTAAGTGCATTTTGTTGAGCTCTCTTATTTCCTGTTTCCCCTTGTTGTTGTACATAAGGTTCTGTATTATAAAGTTATTGGGTTGTTTTGTTTTTGTCTCTCACTCTCCTCTGAAGTCAGAGACTGTGTCTTTTTCACTACTGTGCTCCTAAACAACATAGAACAATATTGCCTGAGTCACAGAAGGCAGTCCGTAGTTATTTGTTTAATACATAAATGAATGGTTCTGGCTATAAGTGATTGGATTATTCAGAAAAAGAGAGCCTGCATTATGAGCCGGGTATAGGCAACCATCAAAATACTATCTAAGTGGTTCCAGAATGACGGTTAAGTCAAGATTATAAACCACTCCTGCAAGTCAGGTATGGTTCACGCTTTCAGGTTTCTTTTCAAGTCAGATGTTTTGCCAATTATTTATCTTCCTTTTTATTTGACAGTGTCTCTATTCTTAAATCTTTTACAGTAGACAAATATCTTTCTTTTTTTCTTTGAGATAGGGTCTCACTCTTTCGCCCAGGCTGGAGTGCAGTGGTGTGATCGTGGCTCACAACCTCTGCTTTCAGGGCTCAAGTGATCCTCCAGCCTCATCCTCCTGGGTAGCTGGGACCACAGGTGTGAGCCAACATGCTGTGCTAATTTTAATATTTTTTTGTAGAGGCAGGTTTCGCTATATTACCCAGGCTGGTCTTAAACCCTTGAGCTCAAAGTGATCCACCCACCTTGGCTTCCCAAATGCTGGGATTACAGGCATAAACCACTGCATCTGGCCTAAAAAAAACCTTGACAAAAATTGTTTTTCAATTCAGAAGCAAATGTGTTTCTCTATTTCGTGAATCAGCCTAAGACTGTTTTGTTGTTGTTTTTTTTTTTCTGTGAGATGGAGTCTCGCTCTGTTGTCCAGACTGGAGTACAGTAGCACAATCTCGGCTCACTGCAACCTCCGCCTCCCAGGTTCATGCCATTCTCCTGCCTCAGCCTCCCAAGTAGCTGGGGCTACAGGCGCCCACCACCACACCTGGCTAATTTGTTATATTTTTAGTAGAGATGGGGTTTCCACCATGTTAGCCAGGATGGAGCCTAAGACATTTTTTAAATCACTGTTTACTACTGTAGCTAGTCAACCACTCATCTCATTATTGTCAGCTGAAGCCATTAGGAATCATATATGCCATGAAACAGTTGGTAAAAGCCAGGGTCTCAAGCCAAGGCATTTTAAGTCAAGGAATTACCTGTAATTGATAAATTTGTAGAAAAATTAGAATGTAAGCTTAGTTTTGAAGGATGGGTAATTTTCCAAGAAACCTTGGGAAGCATGGAAAGGAAGGCACTTTTAATAATATTCTCATAGACACCGCTCATTAATTAATGGAGATGAGAAATGAATATGAATGAAAATGATGCTAAATAATGACCAAAGGGTGAACTAGCTACCACATATTGTGTATAAGCATGAACTAGACGAGATAAAGTCCCAGATGATGGTTTTAAAACATGGCCTCAAATTCTTTGACTCTTCTCCTGTTGAAAGATGGAATTTATGTTCTCTCCCCTTGAATCAGGGAGGGTTTGTAACTTCTTCAACCAATAGAGTATGCTGTAAGTGCTAGTACATGACTTCCAAAGCTGCATCATGAAAGGTCATGCAATTTCTACTTTGTTTGCTGGAAAACTCACTTTGGAGCTCTGAGCAACCTTGTAAATAGTTCAGCTACTCTAAGACTGCCATGCAGGAGAGGCTACATGCAGGTTCTTCATTAGTCCCAGATGAGCCTTTCCTTCAGCCATCCCAAGCCAGGTGCCCAAAATGTGAGGAAAGAAGCCATCTTTAAAGTGGATTCTCTGGCCCCTGCTATTCCTAACCTCTACTGTTGGTGTCATCCCAACATCCTTGCTGTGCCTTTTCCCAATTCCTAACACATAAAATCCTTGATGATAATTGTTTTATTCCTATAGGTTTAGGTTGGTTTGTTGGTTAGCAACAAATAACTAGGACAGAATTAAATAGCAAGATATCAAAGGAGAGTGTGACTCAGCTAGGAAAAGAATGATTATTACCTAAAGATGAATAAAGGGACTTTATAGTCTCTCTTGGGGAGAGGGATAGCATATTTTCAGTTGAATGAGGGACAATTGTGTATTGTGAAGGGAAAGCCTTATTTTGCTATTGTCTTTATTTGGAAGTTAAGTGTGGTTAAAAGAAGTGTGTATGCATCCCAGGCTGACAAGGAGTAGACTCCACTAGTTTCGTATTATGTTAATCTAGCTAAGCTGAAATGAACTTTCCCAGAATCTCCTTCCTACATGGTTCTAGATTAGGGTAAGCTACAAGAAAAATTAACACAAGATTGGGGAGGTAGATGTGAAGCAGCATTTTTATGCTCTGAAAGTCAGTGCTGGGTACCAGGCACCATGGTGGCTCATGCACACTGTTACTAATCTGCTGGCTCACCTGCTGGCATGGGGTAGCACCCGGGCCTGCAGTTCCTCCAACTCCTGATGATCTCCTTTATTTTCTCTGAGTCCTGGGCTAGGTGCTTGAGTAGTTCTGTTGCTGAGGACTCCAGCTTCTGCAGGTCACCTGCATTATCAAGCTTAGAGGTGGTTAAAGACAGACATGGGATCTAGTTTGTCCCCGTGGGTTCCACTTTGCCCCTGATTTCCCAAACTTCACACCTAGCTTTCCTTTTTGTAAAGGAGTAGTGCTGCAATAAACATACATGTGCAGGTATCTTTATGGTAGAATGATTTATAATCCTTTGGGTATATACCCAGTAATGGGATGGCTGGGTCAAATGGTATTTCTAGTTCTAGATCCTTGAGGAATCGCCACACTGTCTTACACAATGGTTAACTAATTTACACTCCCACCAACAGTGTAAAAGTGTTCCTATTTCTCCACATTGTCTCCAGCATCTGTTGTTTCCTGACTTTTTAATGATCCCCATTCTAACTGGTGTGACATGGTATCTAATTGTGGTTTTGATTTGCATTTCTCTGATGACGAGCATTTTTTCATATGTCTGTTGACTGCATAAATGTCTTCTTTTGAGAAGTGTCTGTTCATATCCTTTGTCCACTTTTTGATGGGGTTGTTTGTTTTTTCTTGTAAATTTAAGTTCTTTGTAGATTCTGGATATTAGTCCTTTGTCAGATGGACAGAGTGTGAAAATTTTCTCCCATTCTGTGGGTTGCCTGTTCACTCTGATTATAGTTTCTTTTGCTGTGCAGAAGCTCTTTAGTTAATTAGATCCCATTTGTGTATTTTGGCTTTTGTTGCCATTGCTTTTGTGTTTTAGTCATGAAATCTTTGCCCATGCCTATGTCCTGAATGGTATTGCCTAAGTTTTCTCCTAGGGATTTTATGGTTTTAGGTCTTACATTTAAGTTTTTAATCCATCCTGAGTTAATTTTTGTATATGGTGTAAGGAAGGGATCCAGTTTCAGCTTTCTACATATGGCTGGCCAGTTTTCCCAGCACCATTTATTAAATACGGAATGCTTTCCCCATTGCTTGTTTTTGTCAGGTTTGTCAAAGACCAGATGGTTGTAGATGTGTGGTGTCATTTCTGAGGCCTCTGTTCTGTTCCGTTGGTCTATATATCTGTGTTGGTACCAATACCATGCTGTGTTGGTTACTATAGCCTTGTAGTATAGTTTGAAGTCAGGTAGCGTCGTGCCTCAGCTTTGTTCTTTTTGCTTAGGATTGTCTTGGCTATGTGGGCTCTTTTTTGGTTCCATATGAACTTTAAAGTAGTTTTTTTCCAGTTCTGTGAAGAAAGTCATTGGTAGCTCGATGGGGATGGCATTGAATCTACAAATTACCTTGGGCAGTATGGCCGTTTTCATGATATTGATTCTTCCTATCCATGAGCATAGAATGTTCTTCCATTTGTTTGTGTCCTCTTTTATTTCCTTGAGCAGTGGTTAGTAGTTATCCTTGAAGAGGTCCTTCACATCTCTTGTAAGTTGGATTCCTATGTATTTTATTCTCTTTGTAATAATTGTGAATGGGAGTTCACTCATGATTTGACTGTTTGTTCTTGGTGTATAGGAATGCTTGTGATTTTTGCACATTGATTTTGTATCCTGAGACTTTGCTGAAGTTGCTTATGAGCTGAAGGAGATTTTGGGCCGAGACAATGGGGTTTTCTAAATATACAATCATGTCGTCTGCAAACAGAGTCAATTTGACTTCCTCTTTTCCTAATTGAATATCCTGTATTTCTTTCTCTTGCCTGATTGCCCTGGCCAGAAGTTCCAATACTATGTTGAATAGGAGTGGTGAGAGAGAGCATCCTTGTCTTGTACTGGTTTTCAAAGGGAATGCTTCTAGTTTTTGCCCATTCAGTATGATATTGGCTGTGGGTTTGCCATAAATAGCTCTCATTATTTTGAGATACATTCCATCAACACCTAGTTTATTGAGAGTTTTTAGCATGAAAGGCTGTTGGATTTTGTCGAAGGCCTTTTCTGCATCTATTGAGATAACAATGTGGTTTTTGTCGTTGGTTCTGTTTATTTGATGGATTACGTTTATTGATTTGCATATGTTGAACCAGCCTTGCATCCCAGGGATGAAGCTGACTTGATCGTGGTGGATAAGCTTTTTGATGCTGCTAGATTCAGTTCACCAGTATTTTATTGAGGGTTTTCACAATTATGTTCATCAAGGATATTGGTCTCAAATTTTCTCTTTTTGTTGTTTCTCTACCGGGTTTTGGTATCACTGGCCACATAAAATGAGCTAGGGAGGATTCCCTCTTTTTCTATTGATTGGAATAGTTTCAGAAGGAATGATACCAGCTCCTCTTTGTACCTCTGGTAGAATTTGGGTGTGAATCCGTCTGTTCCTGGACTTTTTTTGGTTGGCAGGCTATTAATTATTGCCTGAATTACAGAACCTGTTACTGGTCTATTCAGATATTCAGATTCTTCCTGGTTTAGTCTTGGGAGGGTGTATGTGTCCAAGAATTTATCCATTTCTTCTAGATTTTCTAGTTTATTTGCATAGAGGTGTTGATAGTATTCTCTAATGGTAGTTTGTATTTCTTTGGGATCGGTGGTGATACCCCCTTTATCATTTTGCATTGTGTCTATTTGATTCTGCTCTTTTCTTCTTTATTAGTCTAGCTAGCAGTCTATCTATTTAGTTGATTTTTTCAAAAAACCAGCTCCTGGATTCATTGATTTTTTGAAGGATTTTTTTATGTCTCTATCTCCTTCAGTTCTGCTCTGATCTTAGTTATTTTTCGTCTTCTGCTAGTTTTTGAATTTATTTGCTCTTGGTTCTCCTGTTCTTTAAATTGTGATGTTAGGGTGTCAATTCTAGATCTTTCCTGCTTTTGCTTGTGAAAATTTAGTGCTATAAATTTCCCTCTACACACTGCTTTAAATGTGTCCCAGAGATTCTGGTACGTTGTGTCTTTGTTATCATTGGTTTCAAAGAACAACTTTATTTATGCCTTCATTTCGTTATGTACCCAGTAGTCATTCAGGGGCAGGTTGTTCAGTTTCCATGTAGTTGTGCGATTTTGAGTGAGTTTCTTAATCCTGAGTTCTAATTTGATTGCACTGTGGTCTGAGAGACAGTTTCTTGTGATTTCTGTTCTTTTACATTTGCCGAGGAGTGTTTTACTTCCAATTATATGGTCAATTTTAGAATCAGTGCGATGTGGTGCTGAGAATAATGTATATTCTGTTGATTTGGGGTGGAGAGTTCTGTAGATGTCTATTAAGTCCACTTGGTCCAGAGCTGAGTTCCAATCCTGGATATCCTTGTTAATTTTCTGTCTTGTTGATGTGTCTAATATTGACAGTGGAGTGTTAAAGTCTCCCATTATTATTGTGTGGAAGTCTAAGTCTCTTTGTAGGTCTCTAAGAACTTGCTTTATGAATCTGGGTGCTCCTACATTGGGTCTGTATATATTTAGAATAGTTAGCTCTTCTTGTTGAATTGATCCCTTTATCATTATGTAATGGCCTTCTTTGTCTCTTTTGATCTTTGTTGGTTTAAAGTCTGTTGGTTTAAAGTTGGTTTATCAGAGACCAGGATTGCAAACCTGCATTTTTTTGTTTTCCATTTGCTTGGTAGATCTTCCTCTATCCATTTATTTTGAGCCTATGTGTGTCTTTGCCCGTGGATGAGTTACCTGAATACAACACATCGATGGGTCTTGACTTTTTATCCAATTTGCCAGTCTGTGTCTTGTAATTGGGGCATTTAGCCCATTTACATTTAAGGTTAATATTGTTATGTGTGAATTTGATCCTGTCATTATGATGCTAGCTGGTTATTTCACCCATTAATGGATGCAGTTTCTTTATAGTGTCGATGATCTTTACAATTTGGCATCTTTTTGCAGTGCCTGGTACCGGTTGTTGCTTTCCATGTTGAGTGCTTCCTTCAGGATCTCTTGTGAGGCAGGCTTGGTGGTGACACAATCTCTCAGCATTTGCTTGTCTGTAAAGGGTTTTATTTCTTCTTCACTTATGAAGCTTAGTTTGACTGGATATGAAATTCTGGGTTGAAAATTCTTTCCTTTAAGAATGTTGAATATTGGCCCCCACTCTCTTCTGGCTTGTAGGGTTTCTGCCAAGAGATCTACTGTTAGGCTGATGGGCTTCCCTTTGTGGGTAACCCGACCTTTTTCTCTGACTGCCCTTAACATTTTTTCCTTCATTTCAACCTTGGTGAATCTGACAATTATGTGTCTTGGGGTTGCTCTTCTCAAGGAGTATCTTTGTAGTGGTCTCTGTATTTCCTGAATTTGAATGTTGGCCTGTCTTGCTACGTTGGGGAAGTTCTCCTGGATAATATCCTGAAGAGTGTTTTCTAACTTGGTTCCATTCTCCCCGTCACTTTCAGGTACACCAGTCATACGTAGATTTGGTCTTTTCACATAACCCCATGTTTCTTGGAGGCTTTGTTCATTTCTTTTCACTCTTTTTTCTCTAATCTTGTCTTCTCGCTTTATTTCATTAATTTGATCTTCAATCACTGATATCCTTTCTTCCACTTGATCGAATCAGCTATTGAAGCTTGTGTATGCTTCATGAAGTTCTCGTACTATGGTTTTCAGCTCCATCAGGTTATTTAAGCTCTTCTCTTCACTGGTTATTCTAGCTAGCCATTCGTCTAATCTTTTTTCAAGATTTTTAGCTTACTTACGATGGGTTAGAACATGCTCCTTTAGCTCAGAGAAGTTTGTTATTACCGACCTTCTGAAGCCTACTTCTGTCAACTTGTCACACTCATTCTCCGTCCAGTTTTGTTCCCTTGCTGGCAAGGAGTTGTGTTCCTTTGGAGGAGAAGAGGCGTTCTGGTGTTTGAAATTGTCAGCCTTTCTGGTCTGTTTTCTCCCCATCTTTGTGGTTTTATTTACCTTTGGTCTTTGATGTTGGTGACCTATGGATGGGGTTTTGGTGTGGATGTCCTTTTTGTTGATGTTGATGCTATTCCTTTCTGTTTGTTAGTTTTCCTTCTGACAGGCCCCTCAGCTGCATGTCTGTTGGATTTTGCTGGAGGTCCACTCCAGACCCTGTTTGCAGGGGTATCACCAGAGGAGGCTGTAGAACAGCAAATACTGCTGCCTGTTCCTTCCTCTGGAAGCTTCATCCTGGAGGGCACTCGCCTATATAAGGTGTCTGTCAGCCCCTACTGGGAGATATCTCCCTGTCAGGCTACATGGGGGTCAGGGACCCACTTGAGGAGGCAGTCTTTCCATTATTGGAGCTGGAATGCTGTGCTGGGAGAACCACTGCTCTCTTCAGCGCTGTCAGGCAGAGACGTTTAGGTCTCTAGAAGCTGTCTGCTGCCATGCTGCCATTTGTTCAGATATGCCCTGCCCCCAGAGGTAGAATCTAGAGAGGCAGTAGGCCTTGATGAGATGCAGTGGGCTCTGCCCAGTTCGAGCTTCCCTGCCGCTTTGTTTATACTGTGAGCATAGAACCACCTACTCAAGCCTCATCAAGGGTGGACCTCCCCCCACCAAGCTCCAGCATCCCAGGTTGATCTCAGACAGCTGCGCTAGCAGCGAGCAAGACTCGTGGGCGTGGGACCCACCAAGCCAGGCACAAGAGGGAATCTCCTGGTCTGCCAGTTGTGAAGACCATGGGAAAAGCATAGTGTTTGGGCAGGAGCATACCGTTCCTCCAGGTACAGTCACTCACAGCTTCCCTTGGCTACCACAGGGAAATCACCCGATCCCTTGCACTTCCTGGGTGAGGGGATGTCCCACCCTACTTTAGCTCACCCTCCATGGGCCGCACCCACTGTCCAACCATTCCTAATGCGATGAACCAGGTACCTCAGTTGGAAATGCAGAAATCACCCGTCTTCTGCGTCGATCTTGCTGGGAGCTGTAGACAGGAGCTATTCCTATTCCGCCATCTTGGAAGCAACCCCCCCTCAGTGAATATTTCTTACATAAATAAATCGATACAGTACCTACTGTTAATCTCCCCATTCTGCAGATAAGGAAACAGAGTATCTGATAAATTGAGAAACTTGCCTGAGGTCCCACAATAAATGGCCGAGTTGATATTCCAACACAAGTCTGTCTGACTCTACAGCCTGTGCTTTTAATCATTATGCATGCTACCTTAGACAGCTTCATTGCATCCCTAGTTTTTCTCTGTAAAATGTATTAGGGTATATTAGCATTGCAAGGAAATTTGATAATCAGCTAGTTCCTTGCCTAGTCATTATAGTAAGTTTAATCAGTTAACAACTATTGATTGAGTTTTTATAGTATGCATTGCTAAGGTAACTGAAATTCCTCCCCAAAATAGGGTAGACATTAAGGATCACTCATTTATCACATCCTGAAAATTTCCAGATGCCTATATTTTTATCTGATTTTCCTTTAGTAGCCCTTCAGGAGTTCAAGACCAACCTGGCCAACGTGGCAAAACCCCATCTCTACTAAAAAATACAAAAATTAGCTGGGTGTGGTAGCACACACCAGTAATTCTAGCTACTTGGTAGATTGAGGCAGGAGAATTGCTTGAATCTGGGAAGTGGAGATTGCAGTGAGCCAAGATCACACCACTGCACTCCAGCGTGGGCAACAGAGTGAGACTCTGTCTCAAAAAAAAAAAAAGAAAACAATTTTCACACCAATGTAAAGAAACAATAGCAGCTGATAGTATCCATTAGACTATCAGAGACCTGGAAGGAATGTTCCAGATCATCTGTTACTGAACACCGCTTAATAGATAAAGCAGTTGAGACCCAGTGAATGGAAATGACTTATCTAATCCAGGGTTAAAACTAGAGGTCCCTTACCCTGTTACCAGGACCCTTCCCACCATATCTAACTCTGTTTTTCCTCCACCTACCTTCTCCAGAAACTAGGATTTCTGTGGAAACCAGGTTTTGGGGTAAATAGCAGCAAACCCGTCAATCAGACCTGAGACTTCAGACTGCATACACCAGGAGCTAGGTCATAGGTTGCTCTTTATAATCCAGCCCTTTCCTGTTCTCTATATTACTGCTGCACGTTGTCATTTGCTGACTAAGAATGAATAAACATTCCCTGCCTGCCTGTCCTTCAGAGTGGCCAATCACTCCTCTCCCTCTGCCATGCCATTTCTCCTTCCTCCTTTTCAAAACATTTGTGTTCAGGAAGGCATTGTGTTGAATGACTTTCTCATTTCTGCCCCTGTGATGCTGTTTAAGCCTTCCTTGAGGGGCAAGCTAATGAGGTCTGAATTATACCATCCACATGAGACCAGACTGGTAGAGGCTGTGTGGCTCATAGAATGTTAGAAGTGGAAGATAACTTAGAGACCCAAAGGTCCACCTCATCGCCCCATCTTGAAGATAAATGAAGACAGCAAGAGAAAGGGAAATATTAATTGGCTGTCCAGGTTGATATTGCTAGCTAGATGCAGAGCATGGCTAGAACCCAGGCCTTCTGACTTCCCGGTTCAGTACTTACTATTAATACATTACACTGAAGCCTTGGCACTTAGAAGACAAGGGATATAATGAGCCCCCAGGAAAGGATGTTGACCAATTGATAATAATTTCCAGCAAGGAAATGAAGAAATTATGTTTCCTTCTTAGAGGAATTCCCCACCATAGTAACCTTCTCCAGGAAAAACAAAAGCAAAAACAAAATTTCTTTATCATCCAAGGGGCTTTGTGAAAATTAAAGAGATAACTATATGAAGAACTATAACTGTGTGAACTATATAACTTACCACTGGGCTTGGAAAATACTGTTAGATTTCTTTTCACTCCAGCTTTATTGAGGTGTTTTTGACAAATAAAAATTACATATATTTATGATGTACAACATGATGTTTTGATGCAGTTATATGCCATGAAATGATTACCACAATAAACCTAATGTACATTTCCATCACACCTCACATAGTTACCTTTTGTGTAGGTCTGTGAGAACATTGAAGATCAAATCTCTTAGCAAAATACAATACATTATTATTAACTATAATCATCACAGTATACATTAGATCTCCAAAACTTATTCATTCTGCATAACTGAAACGTTGTACCCTTTGACCAGCATCCTCCCATTTCCCTAATCCCTCAGTCCATGGCAACCACCACTCTACTCTCTGTTTCTATGAGTTTGAGTTTTTTAGATGCTACGTATAGAGATTATGCATTATTTGTCCTTCTGTGTCTGGCTTATGTCACTTAGCATAATGTCCTCCAGATTCATACATGTTGTCACAAATGATAGAATTTTCTTTTTTTATAAGACTGAATAATATTCCTGTGTGTGTGCGCGTGTGTGTGTGTGTGTGAAATTTTCTTTATCCTTTCATCTGTCACTGATGGAGTTTGATTCCATACGTTCGCTACTGTGAATAGTGCCGCAGTGAAGAAAGGGGTAGAGATATCAGAGATCCTGATTCCTTTTCCTTTGGATAGGTACCCAGATGTGGGCTTGTTGTAGCATATTATAGTTCTGTTTTTAATTTTTTGAGGATATACTGATTTCCTTTCTTCGGTTATTATTTTGCACAATAGCTCTACCAGTTTACATTCCCACCAACAGTGGACAGGGTTTTCTCCACATCCTTACCAACACTTGCTCTATTTTGTCTTTTTGATGATAGCCGTTCTAACAGATGTGAGGTAATATCTCATTGTGGTTTTGATTTGCATTTGTCTGATGATTAGTGATGTTGAGCACCTTTTCATATACCTGTTGGCCATTTGTATGTCTTTTGAGAAATGTCCGTTTAGGTTTGTTGCCCATTTTAAAAATTCTGTTGTTTTCTTGCCATTGAGTTGTTTGAATTTCTTGTGTATTTTGGATAGTAACCCCTTATCAGATATATCGTTTACAAATATTTTTTATCCCATTATATAACTTACCTTTTCATTTTGTTGTTTCCTTCGCTGTGCAGAAACTTTTTCGTTTGATGCCATCCCATTAGTTTATTTTTGCTTTTGTTGCCTGTGCTTTTAGAGTAATTTTTTAAAAAATTCAGCTGGGTGCAGTGGCACATGCCTGTAATCCCAGCACCTTGGGAAAGGATCACCTGAGGTCAGGAGTACGAAACCAGCCTGGTCAATAGGGCGAAACCCTGTCTCTATTAAAAATACTAGCCGGGTGTGGTGGCAGGCACCTATAATCCCAGCTACTCAGGAGACTGAGGCAGGAGAATCACTTGAACACAGGAGGTGGAAGTTGCAGTGAGCCAAGATCGCGCCATTGCACTCCAGCCTGGGCGACAGAGCGAGAAAATAAAAAATTCATTGCCAAGATAAATGTCAAGAAGATTTTCTCTATATCTTTTGTTCTAGTAGTTCAAGCTTTACATTTAACTTTTTTTTTTTTTTTTGCACAGATGGGGTGGGGAGGCAGGGTCTCATGATGTTGCCTAGGCTGGTCTTGAACTCCAGGATTCAAACAGTCCTCCTGCCTGGCCTCCTAAGGTACTGAGATTACAGGCATGAGCCACCATGCCCAACCACATTTAAGTCTACAATTCATTTTGAGTTCATTTTTGTATGTAGTTTAACATAAGGTCTAATTTCATTTTCTGCATGTGGATATCCAGTTTTCCCAGCACCATTTATTAAAGAGATATGCTACTTTAAAAAATCTTTACAGAAATTAGCCAGATGTGGGTGGTGGGCATCTGTGGCCCCAGCTCCTCAGGGGGCTGAGATAGGAGAATTGCCAGAACCCAAGAGGCAGAGATTGCAGTGAGCCGAGATCGTGCCACTGCACCCCAGCCTAGGTGACAGAGCAAGATTCTGTCAAAAATAAAACAAACAAACTTCATTATCATTGATGTTTGAGAATTTGATTATAATGTCTTGGTGAGGCCAGGCACGGTGGCTCACGCCTGTAATCCCAGCACTTTGGGAGGCTGAGACAGGTGGATCACAAGGTTAGGAGTTCGAGACCAGGCTGGCCAAGATTATGAAACCCCATCTCTACTAAAAATATAAAAATTAGCCAAGCGCAGTGGCAGGTGCCTGTAATCCCAGCTACTTGGGAGGCTGAGGCAGGAGAATCACTTGAGCTGGGAGGCGGAGGTTGCAGTGAGCTGAGATCGCGCCATTGCACTCTAGCCTAAGCAACAGAGGAAGATTTCATCTCAAAACGAATAAATAAATAAATAAAATAATAATAATAATAAAATGTCTTGGTGAAGATCTGTTTTTGTGGTTTTTGGGGGACTTCATGTGTCTGAATGTTCACTTCCTACTCCAGACTGGGGCTGGGCGGGGGAGTTCTGTTATTTCTTTCTTTAGATAAGCTTTTTGCTCCTTTCTCTTTCATTCCTCCTTCTGAATATCCTATAATGTGAGTGTTGGTTCACTTGATGTTGTCCCATATATCCCATAGACTTTCTTCACTCTTGTTATTTTGTTGTTGTTGTTGTTTTGCAGGGTAATTTCAATGACCTGTCTTTGAGATCAGTGATTCTTTTGATTGACTGAGTCTGCTGTTGAAGATCTCAAAGGAATTTTTCAGTTTAGTCATTGTATTCTTCAATTCCAGAATTTTTAAAAATGATTTCTGTTTGTTGAACTTCTCATTTTGTTCGTGTATTGTTTCTGTGATTTTTGTTTGTTTACTTGTTTATCTGTGTTCTCTTGTCACTCAATGAATTTATTTAAGACAATTATTTATAATTGTTTGTTAGGCAGTTCATAGATATCCATTTGTAGGGTTGATTACTTGTGCTTTATTTTGTTCCTTTGGTGGTGATCCTGGTGGTCTTGTGTTAGTTTCTGTGCATTTGAAGAAGCAGTACTTTTTCCCACCTTTGCAAATTTGCTTCAACAGGGAAAGACCTTCACTAGTTAACCTATCCAGAGATACTGGGTGGGCTAACTGGTGGGATTTATGGATGGGCTTGCTGTTGGAGTCCTCAAGTAGCTGACCTGGTTCCTGGGTCTGTGAGTGGATGGTCCTGGTGTCTGTGTCCACAGTGGCCAGCCTGGTGCCTGGGTCTGCAGGGTGGCCTGAAGGTCAACTTGGGCAAACCTGTAGCTCAGGTCTTCATGGGTGGGCCTGGTATCTGGGTCTGCAGGGGCAGACCTGAATCCTGAGTCTGCTAGAGTCTGGGCTGTGGAAGATGGTTTGGAGTGTGGGTTTGTGGTTATCAGCCTTGTACCTGAGGCTGCAGGACCCAGCCTGGCACTAGGGTGGGCCTCTGTTAGCTTTATTTCACATGTTTCT
Organism: Macaca mulatta; assembly: GCF_049350105.2. NCBI lineage: Eukaryota > Metazoa > Chordata > Mammalia > Primates > Cercopithecidae > Macaca > Macaca mulatta. The sequence goes on from NC_133419.1 coordinate 87,542,132, forward strand.
TGTGGCATGGAGTTCAAACTTGTCTGTGTTATAGTAGTACTTAAGTTAAATAATTTTCCACTCTCACTCTAAAGTTAAGTCATCTTACAACTTTTAGTCAAGGTGATGCTGTGGTGAAGCTCTAGGGGCATAATTAGTCTTATCTTCTTGGTGAATAGCACACCTGAGAATTACACATTGTATCATTCTTTATCCTATGGTGGGGCAGCAAATAATAGCTAAAGTGTTTTACATATACTAAGTTAATGTGATACTCTAAAAGGTAAGAACTATTGTTGTGTCTATTTATCAGAAAAGAAAATTTGTAGGGATCAAAGCATTGGCCCAAAGTTACAATATAGGGCCAAATCAGATCTATCAATAGCTACAGCTAGCAAATGAGAGCCAGAAAGATGTTGTTAGCAGTTCTAACTTAACATTGTATTAGTTGTGTGGTGTGGGTCAACTCAATGTTTATGAGCCTCAGTGTTCATATCTCTAAAATGGAGATAATAAAAATTTGTGAGTGGCTGGTATAAGAATGGTATGTGACATAATTCTAGCCAATGAGATTGAAATGGATATGGGGGTGGTGAATTTAGAGGGCTCACCTTTTGGAACATTTTCCCTAACTTCTAGAAAGCGTGTGGCAGAATAGACCAACCTCCTCCTTTTACTCCAGCTTTTGGATGTTGTGTGAAGAAGTGATGGCTGGAACTGTTGCTGCTATCTTGCTACCAGAAGAGGTATAGGCCAAATAATGAAGATGACTATGATTGTTAATTTTATGTCAACTTGACTGGGACAAAGAGTACTCAGATATCTGGTTGAACATTATTTTCGGTGTTTCTGTGAGGGTGTATTTGGATGAGTTTAACATTTAAATCAATAGATTGAGTAAGGCAGATTGCCTTCCCTAATTACCCAATCAGTTAAAGGCATGAATAGAACAAAAAGGCTGACCCTCCCCAGAATAAGAGAATTCCTCCTCCCTGACTGCCTTCAATCTGAGACATCAGGTTTTTTTTCCTGCCTTTGGACTGGAACTTAAACATCTGTTCTTCTTGGGTCTCATGCCTTCTGGCCTGCAGACTGGAACTACACTATTGGCTCTCCTAGTTCTTAGGCCTTCAGACTCAGACTATGACATCAGCTCTCCTGAGTTTTCAGCTTTCTAGCTTACCCTGCAGAGGTTGGGACTAAGTAGAGTCCATAATATTGTGAGCCATTTCCTCATAATAAACACACACACATACACTATTTGTTCTGTTTCTCTGGAGAACCCTAACACAACGAGAGAACAGGAAAATGGAAAGAACATGGTTCTTGCAGAGGTGGTTGAGTTACTGGATTAATCAACCTAATAAACTCTATGTTTAGACACATGGTTAAATGAAATACTTTTTTATTCTTATTTTAGCTACTTTTAGTTGGTCTCCTATTTCTTGCATCTGAAGGCATCACAATAGATCCAGAAATCAAACTAGTAGGACTGTTGTGAAAATTTAATGGTGGTCAATAAATATTAGTTCTCTTCCCAGCATCTAAATTATAGCTCAAGCCACACTTCTTCATAATAAGAACCCCTTAAGTGATATAGTCTTCTGTTTGTCATAGAGAGATTCCATAGACATTTTTCTACTAGACTGTTTCTTAAAAGTAGAAACCATGTTAAGTTTGTATCTATTTCTAGCACAGGTGTTGAATGTTTCTTAGACTACATCTTTTAATGGATTTGATCCTCAATAACATTGATGCTCACTTGGAAGTAATTACCTAGTAATTACCTAGTGATTACAAGTTATCTTGACACAACTGTAGATGTATACTTCATAGTAGAGTTGTTGTTAAAGGACAGTCAATTTGGTTCTTTGATTGGCAAACCTTATGTTGATAAGGATGTACTTACATGTTAACTGCTATTATGCTATTATCTAAGGCCTATGCTATGTTAAAGGCACCATTTTAACTTAATAACCAGGTGCCCTATAATTGAACCATCATGTGGAAATTCCACGACTGTTAGGATTGCCACCAAGGACAGACTTAGGATGCTTGGAAGGGCTTGGGTTACCTCCGGGCTCTGGGAAAAGCAATAGAAAATGCTAAATATGATTCTGAAAGGTAAACTAGAATTTCTAGGATAGTTAGCCATGACGTAGCTGCTTCTGCCTGCTGGAAGGTATGTCCTTCTCTATACTATGGGCCAGAAATAGGAAAGAGAGGGGGGAAAAGGATCCCTGTAAGAGATGGGTTTGTGTATATATAACGGGAGGAAAGGTGGAGTGGAGGGAGGTTATCAAGAGAAAGGAAGCCTATGACTGTTGCATCTTTTGGCTTCTCCCCAGAAGAGCCTTTTTAAAGAACTTTCAACTCTTCACTAAGACGCCCATGTAGACTTTGTGAATGAAGGGAATCCTTAACCAAGGAGCTTTTTTTTTCTGCTCAGCAAGCCTGTGAAAATATGATTATTTCAGACAGTTGTTCCCTAATTTAACTTCTAGAGATTCTAGAATCTAGAAGGTCAGATGCATGGTACAGGAAATTGCATTTTCCTTCAAGTATCCCAGGTGGATGGTGTCAGTAATTTTTCAGACTTTACTTGGGGTATTGCTAATACCCTAAGAGGAACATCTGAGCTAGGCAACTTATTTTGAGAAGGCCCCTGCCAGCTAATTGCCATGACCTAAAATATCTTTGTTAGGGTCTGCCTGAGAGACTAGAGAATGTAGGTGGAAATTGAGTCTAGAGACCATGATGCTTAGATGTTTTCTCTAGGAATTTCTCATGGTCTCCTCTGCTCACAACAGGAAGCTGTACCCTAAGTAAAGGGTTGCTTTAGACCATTTTCTGTAAGAATTAGTAAAGCCATTCCCTCCAGGTAGATACCACTCTGTGGAGTTCACAGCTTGGTAAGGGAAGTAAGGCTAGATTTTAGCCCACTTGCCCAAATCAGGGTATTTTTGTGCACTGTACAGTCTGTACAACTGTACGTGATGTCCTTATGAAACCCTTCTGCTGGTTTTCACTGAAGAAGGAGCATTTGAGGATTAATAAGATAAACAAAATGAGCTCTTTGGGGTACCCAATAAAGCCCTAAACAAACATCATTATTTTCATTCCTGAGTTCAAAATAAATTAGATAAGTAAGTCAAAATATTACCTTTATTAGTGAGAGAGGCTAGATTGGTCAGTGAATGCTATAGCTCTAGTGATAGCTGCCCTTTATTCATTAACTCATATATATACCAGGTACTGAATTTATGTTATTTCTAAACCTCCTCCCCAAGTTTTGGAGTTAAATATTATGATCCCCATTGTGTAGATGGGGAAACTGAGTTAGTAAGTTGGAGAAGCAGGATTCAACCCTAGACCTGACTAGACCCAAAGCTCCCAGCTTCTTACTTGGCACTGCTGCTTCTGGGGAACAAGCTGGAACTTCTACAACCAAGACCCAATTAAATCAACCAATAATTCTTACGAGATTTCCAAAGTTGTCTCCAGGCAGAGTTTTTCTCTTTCCCCAAGGTTCTCCTCTGGCACAAGCCAGAAGGCCTGGCTCCTCCAGCAGATGCAGAACTGTGCAAAGCCTTGGGTCTTCCAATTCCAGGTTATTTTTCATTGCCCCTGGGAGCACTAGGTCTAATGCCAGCACGGATATACTATTTTGAAACTAAATGCATTTCTCAGAAAACTTAGGCAGAATGCCATTCAAGGATATATTTTATATCATCACCCCACAGTGCAGTATCACTGCTACTGTCCTTCAGCCTGGGCCTTGCTGTCTATGGAGAAGAATTGCTTTATTTAGTATTTACCTCCCAAGCATGTCGGGAAAACCACAATAAAACCCAAAGGGGTAGGCTACTTTCATCATTGCACATAGCTTTCATCATTACAAAGATACATTTTTTCAGGGGATAGTTCTTGTCTTAGGTCACGTTCCTTAGAAACCAACCCTGAGGTGAGGATTTGTGCTCAAGTGATTTATTGAGTGTTTTTAAGAAGTGGAGTGAGATATAGGTGGGAATGGAACAACGAGAACACTTGGAGACAGGGTGGGGAACATCACACACCGGGGCCTGTCATGGGGTGGGGGAGGGGGAGGGGGAGGGGGAGGGATAGCATTAGGAGATATACCTAATGTAAACGACGAATTAACGGGTGCAGCACACCAACATGGCACATGTATACATATGTAACAAATCAGCACATTGTGCACATGTATCCTAGAACTTAAAGTATAATAAAAGTAATAATAATTTGAAAAAAAAAAAGAAGGAGTGAGAAACAGGACAGGACAGAGAAAGGTGTTAAGCAAGAATTTGGCTTCTACTGATGTCTTGCTTCCGCCTGATCTCATGAGGAGCACTGAATCACAAATTGTACCACCGAGTTAAACCCACTTTAAAGTTGAGGGGGTGCAGCTGGCCTTTTGTACTCCCCACGACAGTTAGTCATGGGCCACCAGCTGCAGAAGTCAAGTCTAGTGTACATGCGCATGTAGCCTCCTGGCCAAGATGGCTCCCATTAGCTCAAGGTCTCTTCCTCATGGCCAAGGGCAATTCTCCAGAGAAAGAGGAAGCTGTGAATTGTATTAGCCAACTCTCCCAGCAGCTGGGGGTAACTGCCTGGGTACACTGGCTGGTAAAGGGGATCTGGACAGGGCACCAACAGCACTTCTGAATCATACGACACAAGAGTCATTTGAATCTGAGTATTGGTTAATTAATCTCAAGAGTTCCCAGAGACTATGCCTCATTATATATTCCTTTCTATGCATTTAATGAGTGAGTAAGCCAAAGTGAAAATCACATAGCAACATAGTCCTATGGTTCTAAGTTGCTGTAAGTAAAGATAATATTCAAGTAACTTCACTCTATTTCAACATTCAGCCAGCCTGCTGAAATGCATAACTTTGAATGTTACAGCATATGTTCCATTTTATATGCATTTTCATGGCCAACAATACTGCATATAGTTTAGTCTTACAGTATGACCAATAGGTGGCACCAGAAACACCCACACTTATTCCAGCTGCATAGTATGTATATATGTGCTAAAATTTCAATCCCTCTCTACTTAGTTTTTTCATGTTGAAAAGGACCTCATAATGTTAAATCTAAACCCAAACTTGGTAACTTACAATTTCCCATTTGCTATTTGACCTCTTTCTTGTAGGGTTATGTGAGCATGAAAAAAATAGGGTGATAGGGGCAGTCGATTCAGAAAGAAAACATCTATTCATTAGCAAAAGGAAGGAAAAAAGACTGGAGCCCTGTATCCTTTTCCTTCAAGGTCTCTTGAGTGCATAAATGCTGAAGATTATTAGGAAATATTTGAATAACAGGATAAAAAAGTCAAGGATACTGCCTCCAAAACATGAACTTTATTCCCTACTGAAAACAGACTTGGATGGCAACCAAGTTGTTCAAGGATTGCCCTAGCCAATATCTGACCACAGGGTTCCACTCCGGGAAAGGTTTTTGAGTCCAGCAGTCGCCATTTTCAAGTTTGTTTCTTTTGAAGTTTGTACTTTATTGTTGGTGAAGGGAAGTAAAGGGAGGAGGGGGTGCTACATCTTCCAATTTTTTTCCCAGCAATCCAGCATTGTGCTCTTTTCCTACATCAGACTATTCCAAGGAGCAGAATGACTTAGAGGAAAAAGTACTCAACTGGAAATTAGGCTACAATACACTTAACATTTACCAAGTATTTTTGTAGTCATAATTTGACCCTCCAACCATATTAAAAATGGGTATACTGAATTTCAGAAAGGTCCTTTAGCTAGAAAGGACCTTAATCCAGTTCATCTGACCCCCAAGGCCAAGGCTAAATCTAGATATGATATGGGCTCACCATACAAATTGGACAACTCATTTCACCTCACTGGCCTTTAGTTTCATCTACAACATAAGGGACTGGACTGCATGGCCCCAACACATCTTCCAGCAAGACATCTCCAGATTCTGAATAGTACGTGTGGAGTGTAGTGTCTTGTGTACTGATTGGGACTAGAGGTGTGGTTTGGCACATAGTCAGTAGGAAGGGAGGGTAAAACTCACTTTGATAGTGTTCCAGAGTGGAAGGTGACAGGGCTATTATACAATGTGTTCAACAGTCTGGTTCTTGCATTTTGGGGGAGAAAATCAATGCCAGGTTTTGATTAGCCTTTCCTATGCCTGTCATCAGCTTATTATGCAGTAAACATCATGCCTCTGTGAGCTTTCCTTTCCAAATGAAATGATCCTAAAGTTTGGAATTTCTCTTTACATGGCATGCTCTTCTGCCATGCATACCACAAATTATTTTCACTGCCCTTCTCTGAACCGTTGCTATTTTTGCTCTGCCTTTTTGATAGCAGGACTGATTAAAGAGTGATTTTATTCTTTTAAATATTAACTACAAAGATAGAGGCAACAGGACTCTTCAAGGATACACATGGATTTCTTGCTCATAAACCTTCATAATGTGAACAGAAAAATCAAGAAAGGGGAAGAAAGGAAACGAACTTTAATTGAGTGTCTACAATAATATATCAAGCTTTCTTCTAGGTCCATTTGATATGTTATCTCCCTTCATTCTCTCAGATGGCAGGCAGTGCTGTGTAGCGGTTACATGCCTACGCACTCGAGTCAGACAGACCTGGCTTCTCATCGAGGCCTGAGTGTTACCTTACCATGTGACTCTGGGCAATCTATGTAACTTTTCTAAGCTTTGGTTTCCTCAGTGAGACAATATCCATAAAGTACTTAGTATTAGCCCAGAGTAAGTGCTCAATGAATGTTAACTATCTTTTTGACCACCCTAAAGAGTACATCTTATCTACTTCACACTAGATTTTTAAAAACCTAAGGTTCTAAGAAGCTAAGTAAAAAATTTTCAGACCTGTATTGATCTGACACTGATGGATATCTGTTGTTTCTCTCTCTCTCTCTCTCTTTTTCTTTTTTTTTGAGATGGAGTTTCGATGTTGTCACCCAGGCTGGAGTGCAATGGCGCAATCTCGGCTCACTGCAACCTCTGCTTCCCAGGTTCAAGCGATTTTCCTGCCTCAGCCTCCTGAGTAGCTGAGATTACAGGTGCCTGCCACAACGCCTGGCTAATTTTTTTTTTTGTATTTTCAGTAGAGACGGGGTTTCACCATGTTGGCCAGGCTGGTCTTGAACTCCTGACCTCAGGTGATCTGCCCGCCTCGGCCTCCCTGGCCAGATATCTGTTGTTTTTTTTCCCCAGCACCACTCTATACCCAGGGAACCCACCATCCTACCACCCCTATTTCACTTTGTTTTGTTAGAACAGATTCCGTAAGGCTCAAGAGTGAACTCTAGAGCAGACAATATGGTTCAAATCTCAGCTCTGGCCAGGTGTGGTGGCTCATGCCTGTAATCCCAGCACTTTGGGAGGCTGAGGTGGGTGGATCACTTGAGACCGGGGGTGCAAGACCAGCCTGGCCAACATGCTGAAACCCCATCTCTACTAAAAATACAAAAATTAGCTGGGTGTGGTGGTGCATGCCTATAATCCCAGCTACTTGGGAGACTGAGGCATGAGACTCGCTTGAACCCAGGAGGCAGAGATTACAGTGAGCTAAGATCACACCACTGCAGTCCAGCCTAGGCGACAGAGCAAGACTCCATCTAAACAAACAAACAAACAAAAAATCTCAGCTCTACCGCTTATTGGCTGTGTAACTTTTGAAAGATTCCTTAACCTTTCTGTGTCTTAGTGTCTTCATCTATCAAATGAGGATGACAAAAGTCTTTACCACTTGGATTCTTGTAAAGATAAATAAGTTAATAGGAATGAAGTACTTACAGCAGTGCCTCATGCATGGTAAGTGCTTGGTAACTATAAAGCCTTTTTCTTCTTCCCCTACCTGTCTCCCAGTTATAGGGCTGGGCACATGACTCAGATCTGGCCATCAGAGTGTCTGTCCTATCTTCTTCTTTACCACGATTGGTCTAGGGCAAGGTCAGGGAAATTTTTCTGTAAAGAGCAGATAGCAAGTATTTTAGGCTTTGTGGGCCATGTGGCCTCTGTCACCACTATTCAACTTGCTGTGACAGTGGAAAACCAACCATAGACAACACAGAAACAAATGGGTGTGACTGTGTTATTATAAAACTGACATTTATGGATCTTGACATTAGAATTTCATATAATTTTCAGGTGTTAAAAAATATTACTCTTCTTTTGTTTTTTTTCCCCAATCATTTAAAAATGACAGAACCATTTTTAGTTCATCTGCTGCCCCAAAACAAGAATCAGGCTGGATTTGGCCAGTGGGTCATAGTTTGTTGACTCCTGGTGTGGGCATGGGCATGTGACCCACAAAGGGCCAAAGTCCTGCCACGGGATTTAATCCGTGGACGCTGGGAGAGAGTATGTCCTTCTTCCTTTTGGATCAAGATTTCCATGTCCATCTTCCTTCCCACAGGGAGAGACTCTGTGTATGGCAGGAGGAATGAAACCAACAGCAAAAAGAATCAAAGCCCAAGCAGAGCCAGCTAAGAAATAAAGACAGAGACACCAAGCCCTGAAAACTTTACCTGAGCCTCAAGATCTAGCCATGCCTATTCGTTCCATGAGTTTTTTCTAATGTAGGTTGTAGTCAGGTTTTGGTCACCTACAATGGAGTTCTGATAGATACTTAAGGGCTTGTTTTCCTTACACAACATAATACCACTGTACATAATTATTTTAAAAAATGGAACACTAGCCTGTATTGTGTAGTTACCATGTGCCAGGCAATTTGGTAAGTGCTTTCACATGTGAGCTCTCATTGACTTCTTATAACAACACTCTGAGGTTGGCATTATTATCCTCACTTTACCAAGAACACAGACACATTTGATGCCAGTGGATTGCTTGCTGAGATACAGTATTTGATGGCAGAATGAGGCAGCTAAAGGGATTGGGGGAGTGGACTGTTCAGGGCCCTTTTCTCACTCGCCTCGCTCCCTAAGAAAGAATGATGGCAGAGTATACTGTCAGGGCACACTTAATCCCTTTTCTGGGAAGGAGGACATGTACTGATCAGGAATCCCCACTGTTCCCTCTTCTGGGCAGTGGGGAGTGGCGGTCCTGGAGTTCTTGCCCAGCTGCCCAGCAGAGAGTGGACGAGCAGCTGAGGCACACTGATGAACAGCCTGGGTTAATCCAGGCTGCAGCTTGCAACTCCCTTGCAGGACTCATCCAGGATTTCCTTCAGAAGTATCACATCACAGCAGCTGGCTGGCTTGACTTTGCCAACTGCTTGACCCCTAGCTGCACAGGAAACTTCAGCAGGTAGAACTTGGCCAGCCTCAGGAGCAGACACACCCTGAGCTCCTCAGGATAGAAAAGAAACGCTTGCACAAACAGGGCTTGCACAATAGAGGATGAGAAAGCGGCCAGGGAAAATAATCCTCCACATCCATTAACCCTCACCTTGACACATCAGCCCTTTGAATTATGGATTGAAGACAACTACCATACTAATAGCTGCTACTTACTGGACAACTCCTGTATCTCATTCCATTTATTACAGTAGCTCTTATTATCAATTATTATGTGCCAGATACTTTACCTAAATAATAATAATTACATTATATATATATTTTTTCTTTCTTTCTTTTTTTTTTTTTTTTTGAGTCTCACTCTATTGCCCAGGCTGGAGTGCAGTGGTGCAATCTCAGCTCACTGCAACCTCTGCCTCCCAGCTCAAGCAATTCTCTTGCCTCAGCTTCCTAAGTAGCTGGGATTACACCCAGCTAATTTTTGTATTTTTAGTAGACATAGGGTTTCACCATATTGGCCAGGCTGGTCTCAAACTCTTGACCCCAAGTGATCTGCCCACCTCAGCCTTCCAAAGTTCTGGGATTATAGGCATGAGCCACTGCACCGGCCTCATTATTTCTAATTATCAGAAACCTTGCAAACTACACATTAAATATTACCTACTATTTCATAGACGAAGAAACCAAGACTACTAGAGGTTGCAAAATGATGAACACTAGGAGAGAAGTGGAATTTGCACTTGGTCTATCTCTATTTCCACCCACTACCATGTGGGATGGGAGATGAAGCAGGAAGAGAGGGGCAATATTTCTCCAGCCTTAGGTAGTTGGGCAGGACAGGTCAAGCCACCGGAAATGGAACATGAAGCCTGAATCCCTCTTCAAGCTTTTTGAAGGCAGGGAATTGTGTTATTTTGTATTTACATGATATACCATCAGCATATAACTCATATTTGGCCCAGAGCAGGAGCTCATTAATGTTTGTAGAATAAATGAATAAATGAGTCCAGGTGTCTTTTTCTTTCAGTAAAACAGGAAAAGACTGAAGGGGCACTGATTTGATTATGTCCTCTCTTTAAGTTGCTTCCTGGAACTCTTAGAAGTCATATGAACTCTTAGTACAACGGAGTAGAAGTTCACCCAATGTCATGGTAAATTTTATAGGATGGCTTTACCTAATACCACCATAGGGTTCTAAAACAGGTAATGCATGTTTCAAAAAAATGTCTCTACTGGACTTTCTTCTTGAGGTAGGAAACAAATTCTGATTTTACAAACTTACTTTAGGGTTTTCTTGCTGAGCCTTAACCAGGCAGTAATAAGTGCTGGGTGCTGAGAAAGTTAAGCAGAGACCTTTAGAAGGGAAGTCTTTTTAAAATGGGGATGGAGGGCAAGGCAAGGAAGGAAAAAATGGGGCACAAAGGTCAAAAGTTGGAGCTTTGCCTATTCTATTCCCTGGCCAGCAGGCAGGCCCTGAACTCAATTCCCTTTTGCTTGCTCTCTGGGGCAAGGCTGAGTTAGCAAGCTATAAATTCCACTAGTTTAAGTGTGAGGAATGTGGAGATGAATGTGGAGAAGTCTTCGTTCCAGAGGAAAGGGCACAACAGCGGGCCAGCTGGAGATGGAAGACAGAACATATCCCAAGTGCGAGCCAACGGAGATTTGAAATTAGAATCTGGGCTCAACCTGCATCTGGGTTTGAAGAACTCTGTGATTGTAAGTGGATAGGGCTGTCAAGTTGTTGGAAGAAAGTGTGTAGAGACCTGAGGTGACACGGAGTTGATTTGCCAAGAAAAATTATTAGCATATTTATCTGATCATTTGCGTCAATGTGTCTTCTTGGCAAGGAGAAGCATTTGTGCAGGGAACTAGTGAAAGAGGAAGGTTAAAAGAAAAGGAGAGCCCCATAAGGTGAGCAGGAAGTCAAGTGGTACTCAGAGAAGCCCATCTGGCTTTGCCATCAAAGGTAAATTGATGGAGATGGAGAACCTAAATGACTGGCCACATTTCCCATGTGTTGTGGGTGACACCCTCTCCTAGAACCTGGGAACTGGGATCCAGGCCTGGAGCTTACTTTGGAACTTGCTGTGGAGGATCATTTTTATTGGGAAGTGTGGTTTGGAAGGTAAAACTGTTGAAGACCATCTCTCTTTGAAGATCAGTGTTTGCTGGCACTCATTGAGGATTTCTGGATACTTGGAAATCTAACAACTGCCTCTTTCCTCACCACAGCTAGGTATAAACAATGAATATGTGGGAACTAAGAATTCAAGGATGATGGCCTTCTTAAGGTTTGCTTTGAGTGCAACGATTTAAAACTATAGATAGAGACAGGAGGCAGCCAAGGGTCCCGATGAAACCCTGCCTCCAAGCCTAAAAGCCTGAAGGCTGAAAAACCGGACTGATGGTCCCGGATGAAGTGCACCCTTCCCGACTGATTCTCTGAATAATGCCCACCTGCGCACTGGGGGAAGAGGGTGGAGCCAGTAGAAGTTCCTGCCATTTGCAGGGGAAGGAGCCTGACCTCTTCAGTTCCTGTGTGGTGACCTGGGAATCAATCTGTGAGGTGGGAGATCTGTTAGTAGGACTCCATCTGACTTTGCTCAGAGTTCCTCTTTCATTTTTTCCTTTTCACCCAATAAACCCTGCTCACACTACAGTTGTGTCTGTGTGCCTAAATTTTCCTAGTCGTGTGACAAGAACCTGGTGTTTTTCTACAACACTGTGTCCTCTTAATGTGACTTCATCCAGTCATAGGATGCATGAATAGCTGAAAAAGTATTGCATTAATGGCCAGAAAGTAGGGTTTCAGGAAAACTCTCCTTTAATGTGTGAGATTGGGCAAGCCATTTAACTTCTTTGTGTCTAATTTTCCTTACCTTTTAAATGGAGTTAATAGTATCCTGTCAAAGTAAAATAAAATGATAAGTGGCCAGCCAGGCACAGTGGCTCATGCCTGTAATCCCAGCACTTTGGGAGGCCGAGGCGGGCGGATCACCTGAGGTCGGGAATTAGACACCAGCCTGACCAATATGGAGAAACCCCGTCTGTACTAAAAATACTAAATTAACCGGGCGTGGTGGCACATGCCTGTAATCCCAGCTACTAGGGAGGCTGAGGCAGGAGAATCTCTTGAACTGGGGAGGCGGAGGTTGCGGTGAGCCGAGATCATGCCATTGTACTCCAGCCTGGGCAACAAGAGCAAAACTCCATATCAAAAAAAAATAAAAAGATAAGTGGCCAAGTGTTTTTTAAGTATGCAAACTAAGTCAACTGTGTTACATGAAAAGGGTTTGGGAATCTGGGTTTAAATACCAGTTCTCTGATTTACTACCTGTATAATTTTTTTTTTTTTTTTGAGACAGGGTCTCACTCTGTCGCCCAGGCTGGAGTGCGGTGGCAGGATCTCGGCTCACTGCAACCTCCTCCTCCCCAGATTCAAGCGATTCTCCTGCCTCTGCCTCCCAAGTAACTGGGATTACAGACATGTGCCACCAGGTCCAGCTAATTTTTGTATTTTTAGTAGAGATGGGGTTTCACCATGTTGGCCGGGCTGGTCTTGAACTCCTGACCTCAAGTGATCCGTCCACCTCAGCCTCCCAAAGTGCTGAGATTACAGGTATAAGCCACCATGCCCCAGCCTATAATCTTGGACATGTTTCTTAACTTGTCAGTGCCTCATTTCCTGATCTCTAAATACTTCTCTAAAACATTGTAAAGATTAAAATAATGTATGCAAATGACCTAGCTTATATATGGGCTTTATAAATTCTACTGATTATGATAATGACTCTTATAAGCAAGAAATACATATTAAGTGCTTGAACTAATACTTAAGTTTGTGCATGGTAAATGCTAATTATTGTCATCATTAATGTTTCTACCAGAGATGAAAAACCATCTAGAGGCAAAATTCCTCTCACCTCTCAAAAATGATTGAATAAAACAGCAGTGAATCCACTGTATGCAAAGCAATCTGAGCTTCATTGGACCTGGAGCTTTTTCTACCACCTCCGGAAATCCTGTTTCACAAGAGTTTTTTATTATTATTGTTATTCAAATGGGAACTGTGAAGGGAATAAAACCACTAGTAATAATTTAATGCATAGGCAAAACCCAATCTGAGGATAAGCTTTGGACATGATTCCTCAGCAATAACTCAATAGCAACCACAACCCCACCAGAATAATGTTCTGCCAGGAACCTCAGGGCCAGGGTGGTGTCCTTCCACCAACTCACCACAAGAGATTATACCAAAGCAGAGGAGTACAAGGAGCCCACATTGTAAAAATTACAGGATAAAGAAGCGGAAGTTCAAAATACTCATAAGACAGAATGTATAATAATCTCATCATAACGTCTATAACTGCTAAAAGAGAACTGATTTTACTGCCTTAGTTTATCCAGTAAAAACTTACGATAAGGTAACAGGATTGGTATAGACTTGCTAGAAAGCTAATAAAATACCTAGCTATTTATTTTTCTAACTCAAATGTATAATGGTTACACCTAAATTTTTTTCTTCCCATTACATCTTTTTGAAGGCAGTTCTATTTTTCTGTTTAATGAGGTCCTGCAAATATAAACAAAAAGTATAATATATAAAAAATCAAGCAATAACTTCACATGTTATGTGAAGAATTTTATCCCCAAGAGCTAAAAATAATATAAATTCCCTATTATATATTATAAATATTTTAATCTTGAATTAAAAATAGAAACCCAAGTCTTATACAATATATATGTGATTATTAAAAATGTTCAAAAGACAAACATTGAATACAGACAATAAAATTACTTACCTAAAGTAATTTCTTACCTCAAATTCTGGCTGTTAACCAATTTATGTGACATTTTGTTGACATAAGACATTGATTTAGTGTTAGGAAGGAGGACTTTCTGATGGTGATTTTTCACTGGCTTGGACAAGGTATTTTGCAGGGGAATGAGTGGACTGATCAATAAATTATTATGCTAACTGAGATGGCTTATCAGCCTTTGCCAGATTTCTTTCTTGGATCAAGATGATGAAATAATCATGCAAGTCAATCTTGCTTTTCCCACCCTCCAAAGCCCTTAAATTAACGTAAATGAAAATTTTAAAAAGATTTAGGGTTGACAGACTTAGCAAAAATTAAAACAACACTGGACACAGTTAAATTCGAATTTCAGATCAACAACAGACAATTGTTTAGTATAAGTATGCCCCAAATGCACTATTTTGGACATGCGATATTTTATCTGGCAACCATAAAAACAATAAATTCATATAAATTCATAACACTGTAACATCAGTGGATCATAATTATGTAGAATTTTGGGATTGGATTAGATTGAGTTTGTCCTGCAATTCTACTTTTAGGAATGTATGAAATGAAAAGATAATGTTCATAAAAACATCTGTGTAAGAATGTTCACAGAAGCGTTACTTATAATAGTCAAAAATCTAGAAACAACCAAATGTTTGTCAGCATTATTCTGATAATTTGCCTTTTTAACAAGTTCCAAGGTGCTGCTGATGCTGCTAGTTCAGGCACTATACTTAGAGAACTACTGTTCTAGAGGGATGGATAGCTCACAGTCAGGGTGACTACAAGTCAAAAGCAGGAGGGGGTCCTGAGACAAGTGTCAGGATAATTAATTACAGACCTGCATCTGGAACAGCAAAGCCAGTCATGTCCTGGATACCCCATTACTACCACCACTGAGTAGCCAGCAGCAGCAGCTCTGGACCCTGGGTTAAAACCCCAAGAGACTACCCCTCCATATAATGTTAACTTCCTATTTGGGAGGGATAATGTTGTATGGGGATAGAGAGCTGAGAAAGACAAATACACACTTCCAAAATAGACCCAGGAGAAATAAAACTATGTCATCTTTGCTTAGGAAAAAAATGTACTGAAGTCTTCCCATGCCAAAGTAAAACCCTACTTATTCTAGTAATGAGGTAGGGAAGGCAAAGGGTCTTTAGCCTGCTTGTCTGCCCCATGCCCATGCTCCCTAAAGTGACATCTTTTGATCAAGCCCTATCCACTTACATGCAGCCACAGCCCCCCTTTCTTTTAGGGGAGAGACCTGTTGGGAAAAACAAGTCTGAGTAGCTGCAGAGGAAGCCCGTGCCAGATATCTAAAATCCAAACAGACAACTAGCGATCACCAGACAGACATCAAGATTAAGAAGGAGAAAGAAGAACAAACTGACCAGAGGAAGCAGAGATATCTCAGAGAGCAGAGAACTTGCAAGAAATACTAATTTGTGTACTAGGAGATATTTGAGAGGCTATCACGTTCATAAAAATAGGAACAATCATAGCCTAAGACTGCCAAAGAAATGTAATAGAAACTAAACATGACTGAAGACAGTTTCTCTCCTGTTTTCTTTATAAATAATCATGGTAAGATGCAATAAAATATGCACAAAAACTGCTGAACAGAAAAAGATGTGGCCCTGCCAAAGTAGAGCTGTGGGCTGGCAGGTGGTGCAGCCATGGGATACCTCAAATTGCTCATTAAACGGCAAGTAGATGAAATTCCAGATTTGGTGTGGGAAAGGCATTTTAGGGGTGGCATGTGTAATGTGTGAAAATCGGGTTGTATAAAAGTTGACTATGTGAAAGTTAAGAACCATCTGTGTCCACATTCCACTTGGCTTTCCCCAGAGCTTAGTAATATAAATCTGTCAGCTTAGACTCAGGGTCACCATTACAATAACTGTGTCTATATACCACTTCACTACTTATAGTTTACAAAACACTTTTACTAATTATTGTATTTAATCATTATCTTGGAAGGTAGCTAATATATCCTTATTCTACCCTTGAGGTAATAGAGGCAACCAGCAATTTTTATCTAAAACCTTCCAGGAAATATAGAGACTGGTCAGGCATTTTGCAAACTGCTTCCCAAAGAATGATCTACAAATTGTTGATTCCAAAAGACAATAGTTCTCAAACTTCAATGTGCGTCAGAATTGCTTCAGGGCTTGTACATGCACACACACACACACACACATTGCTGTCTCTCCTCCCTCTGGTTTCTGGATTCAGTAGGAGCCTGAGAATTTGAATTTGAACAAATTCCTAAGTGATGCTGCTGCTGCTCCTGCTGATCTAGGGTCAACATTTCATGAACCACCATCATAAGATGCTCTCTGAAGAAAGGGTTCCATGGTTAAATTGAGGCATATTTGTCATGTAATGGCATTAGCTCTGCAAGGGAAAGAGTAGGAAAAATGGAAATAGGTATACTAGAATAATAGGATTATGAATGATTTTTACTTGAAAAATCTTTTTACATACCATGAGTTTATCTTTTAAACTAAAATGGAGAGGGAGGATATAATATACTGAAAAATGACTAAAATGAAAGATAATGCACAAAACTTAACAAAAAATTCTTAATGATCTGGAAAAACATTTATGATGTACCATATGATCTAACCATAGATACGAAAATAAATATATCTTTTTCCATGAAAGAGAGAGAGAGAATGAAAAACTAGAAGGAACTGCTCCAAAATGTGTGCAGTGATTATCTTTGGACTTTTGGGTTTATGCATAATTTTTAGTTTCTAGAAAAATACACCTGTATTTTTTTCTAAAAAGATGCTTAGAGTCTGTAGGAATTCCAGTTTTTAAGAGGAAAAGAAAATCTCTGCTTTTTAAAGCCTACCTTTAAAATTCCACCCCCTTTGTTTAAGCAATCTCTCAAATAGAATTATAAATCTTGTAACATAATTCATATAAAAGGCAATTTGTGGTGATTTACTAGTGCAAAAAAGGATTATACCATTAAATCAACTAGCGTCAAATTACCACATTTCACCACATATAGGCTATAATTAAGGCAAGTCTAAACTGGACTAATCTTTTTTTCCTGCTTCCCACAATAATCTGGTTTTGTCGTCTTCTCTACTATTTTTTTTTTTTTTTTTTTTTTGAGACTGAGTCTCAGCTTGTTGCCCAGGCTGGAGTGCAGTGGCACGATCTTGGCACACGGCAACCTCCACCTCCCGGATTCAAGCAGTTCTCCTGCCTCAGCCTCCCAAATAGCTGGGATTACAGGTGTGTACCATCATGCCCAGCTAATTTTTGTATTTTTAGTAGAGACAGGGTTTCACCATGTTGGCCAGGCTGGTCTCAAACTCCTGACCTCAAGTGATTGACCCGCTTCAGCCTCCCAAGGTTCAGGGATTACAGGTGTAAGCCATCGCACCCAGCCTTTCCTACTACTTTTATGTATTTTGCCCAACTGTGTTTGAAAACTGCCTCAAAGTTACAGGCCAATCTCTGATATTTATACATAACAATGAATGTTTTGTGTATTTCAAAAAAAGAAAGTAAATCTGTATATGTTGTGGTTTGTTGATTGTAACAACTGCATGCTAGAATGGATTTCCATGGCACAGATTCATACTGTACAAGTTTCAATGTAGAGAAAATATTCTCCTTAGAGAACTAATGAATCAGTAGTTCAAACATTAGGTTAATTTTTAAAACATTTTCCAGACACAAATAATAATATTTTTTTGCAATACGTAGCTGAAATCAGACTGAGGCTGATTAAAATGGCCCCAAATTGTTATTTCTAAAATATGTCCATGAAAATACCCCTTCAAAAATTCAGGTAAGGCCAGGTGTGGTGGCTCATGCCGGTAATCCCAACACTTCGGGAGGCCAAGGTGGGCGGATCACTTGAGGTCAAGAGTTTGAGACCAGCCTGGCTAACATAGTGAAACCCTATCTCTACTACAAATATAAAAATTAGCCAGGCATGGTGGCATGTGCCTGTAATCCCAGTTCCTCAGGAGGCCGAGGCAGGAGAATTGCTTGAGCCTGGGAGGTAGAGGTTGCAGTGAGCTGAGATCACGCCACTGCACTCCAGCCTGGGTGACAGAGCAAGACTCCGTCTCAAAAAAACAAAACAAAACAAAACAAAAGGGCCAGCCGTGGTGGCTCAAGCCTGTAATCCCAGCACTTTGCGAGGCTGAGGAGGGCAGATCACGAGGTCAGGAGGTTGAGACCATCCTGGCTAACACAGTGAAACCCCATCTCTACTAAAAATACAATCAATCAATCAATCAATCAATAAAATAGCTGGGCGTGGTGGCGGGTGCCTGTAGTCCCAGCTACTCAGGAGGCTGAGGCAGGAGAATGGCGTGAACCCAGGAGGTGGAGCTTGCAGTGAGCCGAGATCGTGCCACTGCACTCCAGCCTGGGTGACAGAACAAGACTCCGTCTCAAAAATAAATAAATAAATAAATTCAGTTAATAATGTGTATGTTGGATATCTGTTAAGTGCCCAGTTCTGTGAGATCTGTGAAATGTTTCCTGCTATAAAAGAGTTTCTGTCTAAATTGGTAGAGATAAAATTTTTACACATGAAGCAATAAGAGACAAATGAAAGTACAAATGAGTGGCTCAGGGAAGTTAGTGCACTAACCAAGGGAACACGATCTAACAGGCATACTAGCAGGCATTTGAGAGGTTATCACATTCATAAAACAAAAATAGGAACAATCATAGCCTAGGACTGCCAAAGAAATGTAATAGAAACTAAACATGGCTGAGGACAGTTTTCTCTTGTTTTTTAAATAAATAATCATGGCAAGGTACAATAAAATATCCGCATCTTTCCAAATCATCTTCAAACCTCTTTAAACACTACTGTAGCGGATCGATGATAGTTCAGAGTGTTCCACAGCGTCGCAATTCTAGAAGGATTTTAAAGTTTACTAAATTCAAATGAATCCTTGCTCCAGGAAGTCTGCAGTAGGAGGCATTTATTTTCTTCCTTTTTTATCCTACTGCTACCAGCCTTTAGTACATTTACCATTCCACTGCAAGCAAGTGAGGAAATAGACAAGCGAGAGTATCCGCTTAGGGACGTATGGCAGCAAGGATGCCCTTGGCTACAAGTAAAAGAAAAGCCCACTGAGACGTAAATAAAGAGGAAATCTCTTATCTCCCAAGATAGGAAGCACGACGTGAGGGTGAGTTCTAGATGCATCAGGATTAGAAGCTTCTATGAAGGAACCAGCTCTTTATCTGTACCTATCTTTCTCCATCCTCAGGCTGGTAGCAGAATGGTTGTCATTCCAGGAGGCCCTCCCAGACTATATCCCAGTGGGCATAGTCCAGTGAAACGACGGGAAAACTATGACCATGAGGAAAATCTGGAGCACCACCTGATTTTTTAAAGTAGATTTTACTGAAACACAACCATGTGCATTTCTTTTCATATCGTTTGTGGCTGCTCTCACATTATAGCAGCAGATCTGAATAGCTGCAACAGAGAATTTGAATAATTCTCACAAAGCCAGGCCAAGACAAAGAGACAGCCAATCACTGCTGCTTGTTGTTCATATTATCCTTTCCTATTTCTAATGGCCCATCTATCTGTCCATCCACCAATTTACATGAAGAGAAAATATTCTCCTTAGAGAACTAATGAATCAATAGTTCAAACATTAGGTGAATTTTAAAAACATTTTCCAGACACACAATATAATTTTTTTTTGCAATAGGTAGCTTAAATCATACTGAGGCTGATTAAAGTGGCCCTAAATGGTTATTTCTATAATATGATCTTGAAAATACCCCTTCAAAAATTCAGTTTATAATGTATATGTTGTCATATGCATTAGTATACAAGTATATATTAGCATATAAATAATAGGGAAGTAGACAAAGCTAGATTATTGTGGGAAGCAGGAAAAAAAAGATTAGCTTAGACTTGCCATAATTATAGCCTATATGTGATGAAATGTGGTAATTTGACACTAGTTGATTTAATCCTTTTTTGCATTAGTAAATACATACACATAAATACATTTATCTTCACGCCTGAAGTCAGTCTTAGGCAGGAGTGAGAAACCTTGGCAAGCAACCCAGAAAGGGAATGCAGAAGGAGACTTTCATTAGTAGTTACTAGAGAGAGTGTGTTATCTCCAATTTGCTTGACAATCACCTCTGATCTTTTCATACTCGGGCTCTTGCTAAACTAGAATTATTTCTAGTCCTTCCCTTTCCTAGTCTTTCTGAGATCTTAGAAACTTAAAATTAGGCCAGGTGTGGTGGCTCATGCCTGTAATCCCAACACTTTGGGAGGTTGAGGCAGGTAGATCACAAGGTCAGGAGTTCGAGACCAGCCTGGCCAACATGGTGAAACCCTGTCTCTACTAAAAATACAAAAATTAGCCAGGCATGGTGGCACAGGTCTGTAATCCCAGCTACTTGGGAGGCTGAGGCAGGAGAATCACTTGAATGCAGGAGGTGAAGTTTGCAGTGAGCCGAGATCAGGCCACTGCACTCCAGCCTGGGCAACAGAGGAAGACTCTGTCTCAGAAAAAAAAGAAAAAAAAAAAATAGCCAGGCGTGGTGGCATGTGCTACTTGGGAGGCTGAGGCAGGAGAATCCCCTGAACCTGGGAGGCAGAGGTTGCAGTGAACCGAGATCACGCCACTGCACTCTAGCTGGGCCACAGTGTGACACTCTGACTCTAAATAAATAAATAAATAAATAAATAAATAAATAAATAAAATTAGAATGAAACTAGAGATGACCCTTAAAAAATATTCCAGCTGAGGGACTTACTCTTTTTTTTTTCTTTTTAGATGAAGTCTCACTCTGTTGCCAGGCTGGAATGCAGTGGCGCAATCTTGCCTCACTGCATCCTTCACCTCCTGGGTTCAAGCAATTCTCCTGCCTCAGCCTCCCCAGTAGCTGGGACTACAGGCACCACCACACCCAGCTAATTTTTGTAGTTTTAGCAGAGACAGGGTTTCACCATGTTGGCCAGGATGGTCTCAATCTCTTGACCTTGTGATCCGCCCACCTTGGCCTTCCAAAGTGCTGGGATTACAGGTATCAGCCACCACGCCTGGCCCAGCTGGGGGACTTATTTTTAAAAGGAGCTTGTGTAAAATGTTAATACTTATCATAATGGGAATGATACCAATTTTCCATGAAACAAGATGTGAAGAGAACCATCATTTATTGAGCATCTGCTATATGCCACATGATTTGTATATTAACTTCAGTCAATATTCATAACAAGCCTATGACATATTAAAATTCTCTGGTGATAGAGCTGGCTGGAAAATGCAGAAAATCTGACTACAGTGGATTGAAATTTATGGGATTAGTAGTCCACCAGTATCCACCACTAGGTGGTGCTGATATTGATGCAGCTTCTCAGTGATGACATTGAAAAACTTATCTCTATCTGCATAACTATCCTTAGCAAGTTAACATTTGGCTTTGTTCATGTCTCATAATTGCAAGATGGCTACAGTAGCTCCAGATATCACATCCACATTAGAGGTAGAATTGAGAGAGGCTGGGCGCGGTGGCTCACACTTGTAATACCAGCACTTCGGGAGGCCTAGGCAGGTGGATCACATGAGGCCAGGAGTTTGAGACCAGCCTGGCCAACATGGCAAAACTCTGTCTCTACTGAAAATTACAAAAATTAGCCAGGTGTGGCCGGGTGCAGTGGCCCATGCCTGTAATCCCAGCATTTTGGGAGGCCGAGGTAGGTGGATCATGAGGTTAGGAGATCAAGACCATCCTGGCCAACACGGCGAAACCTCATCTCTACTAAAAATACAAAAATTAGCTGGGCGTGGTGGTGGGTGCCTGTAATCCCAGGTACTTGGGAGGCTGAGGCAGGAGAATGACTTGAACCCAGGAGGCAGAGGTGCAGTGAGCTGAGATTATGCCACTGCACTCCAGCCTGGTGACAGAGCAAGGCTCTGTCTCAAAAACAAACAAACAAAAAAATTAGCCAGGTGTGCTGGGCACCATGGCTCACGCCTGTAATCCCAGCACTTTGGGAGGCCCACCTCCCAAAGACCATCCTGGCTCACATGGTGAAACCCCATCTCTACTACAAATACAAAAAAATTAGCCGGGCAAGGTGGCGCACGCCTGTAGTCCCAGCTACTCAGGAGGCTGAGGCAGGAGAATGGCTTGAACCTGGGAGGTGGAGCTTGCAGTGAGCCGAGATCGCGCCATTGCACTCCAGCTTAGGCGACAGAGCGAGACTCTGTCTCAAAAAAAAAAAAAAAAAAAAAAATTAGCCAGGTGTGGCTGGGCTTGGTGGCTCATGCCTGTAATCCCAGCACTTTGGGAGGCCAAGATGGGTGGATCATGAGGTCAGGAGTTCGAGATTAGCCTGGCCAACATAGTGAAATCATGTCTCTACTATAAATACAAAAATTAGCTGGGCGTGGTCGCGGGCACTTGTAGTCCCAGCTACTCGGGAGGCTGAGGCAGGAGAATTGCTTGAACCCGAGAGGCAAAGGTTGAAGTGAGCTGAGACCATGCTACTGCATTCCAACCTGGCCAACAGAGCGAGACTGTATCTCAAAAAAAAAAAAAAAAAAAATTAGCCAGGGGTGGTGGTGTACATCTGTAATCCCAGCTACTCGGGAGGCTGAGGCACAAGAATTGCCTGAGGCACAAGAATTGCTTGTACCCAGGAGGCGGAGGTTGCAGTGAGCTGTGATCACATCACTGCACTCCAGCCTAGGCGACAGAACAAGACTCTGTCTAAACAAAAAAAAAAGGTAGAATTGAGGAAAAAGGATAAGGCCATACCCCAGAAAACCCCATCATCAGACTGCTACTTAGGTATTATTGACAACAAATGTGTCACATAGATACCCTTAGTTACAAAGGAGTCAGAGAAAGTAAGGGATGGGATTGTCAGGGTTGTGTTAGATTAGGGATGGACAAACAATAACTAAATCTGGACCACTGCCTGTTTTTGTAAATAAAGTTTTCTTGCACCATATCTATACCCATGCATTTCCATATTGTCTATGGTTGTATTCACACTACAATGGCAGAGTTGTGACAGAAACTGAATGGCCTGCAAAGTTTAAAATAGCTACTCTCTGGCCCTTTTCAGGAAAATTTGCTGACCTCTGCCTTAAACCACTTGTGAGCCATCATCTAGATTAGGCACTTCCCTCCCCCAAACAAAACTGGGAGAGCTTCTGATAGCAAAAAGAAGGGGACATTGTCACTGAGTAGGTCACTGACATTATCTGCCACATGTAGCTGTTGTTACCTGTTTCAGATGAGGAGGATCAGAAAAGTTATGTAACTTGCCCAAAGACACAAGTTGAATGAGGGCAGTCCTAATTTCAAGTTTAGATTCAAAGTTGACTTCATGTCCTTTTGATCACCATCATAGTTTTGTGAGCTTTCTCATCTGTGAAGGAGCTGTGAGACAGCCACCTATTATTCAATGCAGCCCTTCAATGAGTTGTACAAAAGGACAGAAAGCTAATGAATCTATCTAAATAGGTTCACAATACAATTATTTACTTTTAAACTGCATTTCAATGTTCGCTTTGTGGAGTCAAACTCTGTAAAATATTTGAAGAGATTTATTCTGAGCCAAATATGAGTGACCATGGCCCATGACACAGGCCTCAGAAGGTCCTGAAAACATGTGCCCAGGGTTGTCGGGGAGCAACTTGGTTTTACATATTTTAGGGAGGCATGAGACATCAATCAAATACATTTAAGAAATACATTGATTTGGTTCAGAAAGGTGAGACAACTCAAAGCGCGTTGGTGGGGGGTGGGGGGGGTTCCAGGCTATAGGTAAATTTAAACTTTTTCTGGTTGACATTTGGTTGAGTTTACCTAAAGACCTGGGATCATAGAAAATGTTCAGGTTAAAAATAAAAGATTGTGGAGACCAAGGTTCTTTTGAAGTCTTATAGTGGCTGCCCTTAGAGACAATAGATGACAAATGTTTCCTATTAAGATGTTCAAAAGGTGCTAGACTTTTAGTTAATCTCTTTAGGACTGGGAGGACCTAGGCCGGGCACGGTGGCTCACGCCTGTAATCCCAGCACTTTGGGGGGCCGAGGCAGGCGGATCACGAGGTCAGGAGATGGAGACCATCCTGGCTAACACAGTGAAACCCCGCCTCTACTAAATATACAAAAAAATTAGCTGGGCGTGGTGGCGGGCGCCTGTAGTCCCAGCTACTCGGGAAGCTGAGGCAGGAGAATGGCGTGAACCCGGGAGGCGGAGCTTGCAGTGAGCCGAGATCGCACCACTGGACTCCCGCCTGAGACTCCGTCTCAAAAAAAAAAAAAAAAAAAAAAAAAAGGGATTGGGAGGACCTGGAAGAAAAAGATCTAGCTATGTTAATAGAGATTCCTTAAAGATGCAAATTTTCCCCACAAAGGACAGCTTTGCAGGGACAATTCAAGATAATGGCAAAGAAACATGTTTTGGGGTAAAATATATTTATTTTCTTCCTTGTCTCGTAATGTTTTGCTAGAGTCAGGTTGGAAAGCAAGTCATGATATATAGGGTTAAATAAAACCCATCTGACGAGAATTTAGGATTTCTAGGGCATGACTGCCCAGACTCCTTAGATAAAAATTTGGGCAAGATTAAAAAATCAAAGTTTAGTCTTCAGTTTCCCATTTGGTTCTCTTTCCCTTACATATAAACACAGGCTATAATAACCTGAGCTACTTTAGAAAAGTTTTTTATTTTTATTTATTTTTTTATTTTTATTATTTTTTTTGAGACGGAGTCTTGCTCTGTTGCCCAGCCTGGAGTGCAATGGGGCAATCTTGGCTTACTGCAACCCTTGCCTCCTGGATTCAAGCAACTCTGCTTCCTCAGCCTCCCAAGTAGCCAGGACTACAGGCATGCACCACCACGGCTAGCTAATTTTTTGTATTTTTAGTAGAGACGGGGTTTTACCATGTTGGCCAGGCTGGTCTCGAACTCTGACCTCGTGATCTGCCCACCTTGGCCTCCCAAAGTGCTGGGATTACAGGTGTGAGCCACCATGCCCTGCCTAGAATAGGTTTTTTAAAAATTATTTTTCTCCCCGGTACTTCACATATACCTAACACACAATAAGGACTCAAGAAAAGTTTGTTATACCCCATACTCCACTATTGTCTCATACAAAGTAAACATAACATAATTTCATGTGTTATCTTCCCAATGAGGCTGTGAATTACATCTGTGGATACCCACTCTGCACTTAACATATGCAAAATGAATAAATGACAACCCTAGCCCTCACCATTGGCCCCTTAGAACTGAAAATAATGGCAGTTGCAGTGTTTAAGGGCAACATGAATGGCTAGCCACCTTTGGCCTGCCTGGTCGGTCTCATCTATGTGTGATGGCAGCAGCACCTATATGGAGCTCAGGCCTCAACTTTGGCCTGTCTCTGAAACTTCATTTCCTCTGCAACCTGGAAACAGCAGCACAGGTGGTAAGAGAGCTAAGAACAGCATGATCAAGACAAAGGAAAAGGGGAAAATTTTGAGAGGAAGAAGAGGAAAGCTTTAGAATATTCATTTTTCTTCATTTTCCTCTCTCCATTCTCCATAACTCAATCAAGGGGATCTGGGAGAAACCACTTCCCCTCTTCCTGCTTTCCATTTCAAGTTTCTGAAGCTTCTTCAAATTTGTTCTCTCTCTCTCTCTCTTGCCTGCACATCTTAGCCATGCCTGGAAGAAACTTCTCTTCCACTCTGCCGCACCACTGTCAAGCTAACCTTTCTTCTAAGGTTTTATTTTAGAGTTAACATCCTCCAAAAAGCCTTCCTCAAGAGTTGAAGATATCCCTAATATCACAGTCATGGTATCATGTACCCTGGACCTTATTGTCTGTCTGCCTGTTGTACCTTGTATTAGTCTATAAGCAAAACCTATAAGAAGCCACATCTGGCTATTCTGTGTACTCAAAAAATAATTGGCAAGTGAAAGAATGAGGAAAAGGAGGAAAAATTCAGAAGGCCCCTACCCCTTCCAATGGGTCAAGTCAGGAATTTCCTACCTGCATGTGATTCCCTGTGTCCTAGAGGGTTTTATTTACACCTCAGACCTTAGAAACTGTTAACCAGAGTCTCTGTTTGGAGATCTTATCTGTGTGCTTCTCCATGGGTGTTGTTTCCCCCTATCTCTCTAGCCATGCATTCCTCAGCTCTTTAAGTGGTGGAGCCTGTCTGCCTGGATACAGTGCAAAAGCTACAGTGTAATCTTGCTTTCTTTCAGGGCCGCTGACCAGGGGAAACAAAAACTGGACTGATTGAGCTCTCCTGATGTAGACCAGCCAGTGGCCCTGTAAGTTTCCTTCTGTGTTTAAAATTTCTTATCTGACATTGCTAGCTGATCAGCAGGCCCACAGGTCAACTGAGGGCTTATCTCCAGGGCTGGAGCTTCAAAGAGATACATGCACACCACTGCCCTGGGTCAGATGGGCTGTGTCACAGTGAGTTGGGAGTAATGTGGGATCAGTTAACACACGTAACACAACCCATTAATTTTTTTTTTCAAAGAGCAAAGTTTATTTTACTTTTTCCCATTATGAAAGTCATCAATGCTCATTATTGAAAATTTGGCAAATAACAGTGGAAAGAAAAAAATTCCTTAATAGTTTAGTATATTTGATATATTTATCTTTAATCTTTTACTATGTTATATCTTTAATAGTTGTGATTATATACTTTTTGTAAAAAATGTATATTTGTATTGTGGCTTTTTTAAAATTTAAAAACATAACAAATATTTCCCTAAATTTCTACATTGTTTGGGTAAACAATTTTAATAGCTGCATAATTGTTTACATGTAGCATACTTTAACTGTTTCCTCATTGTTAAGTATTTAGGTAGTTTTCAATATTTTTTTTTTTGAGATGGAGTCTTGCTCTGTTGCCCAGGCTGGAGTACAGTGGCACAGTGTCAGCTCACTGCAACCTCTGCCTCCCCAGGTTCAAGCAATTCTCCTGCCTCAACCTCCCGGGTAGCTGGAATTACAGGTACATGCCACCACGCCTGGCTAATTTTTAGTAGAGATGGGGTTTCACCATGTCAGCCAGGATGGTCTCAATCTCCTGACCTTGTGATCCGCCTGCCTCGGCCTCCCAAAGTGCTAGGATTACAGGCGTGAGCCACCGCCCCTGGCCATGCCCGGCTAATTTTTTGTATTTTTAATAGAGATAGGGTTTCACCATGTTGGCCAGGCTGGTCTTGAATTCCTGACCTCAGGTAATCCACCCACCTCAGCCTCCCAAAGTGTTGGGATTACAGGCATGAGCCACTGCACCCGGCCAGCCCCATCTTCTTTTGTGTTGGCCTTACAAGGCTGTATAGCATGGTACGAGGCATTGGTTTAGTGGTTAAGAGAAAGAAAGATAGCATCAAACACACCTAAGTTTGTGTGCATCTCAGCTTTGCTACCTGTCTGACTTTGGTGAACTTACTTCCCTGAGCTTCACTTTCATATTTCTAAAATAAAATAGGAGTAGCAATAATAGTACCTGCAACAATCCAAATGTCCTTTACCTGGTGAATGGACAAACAAAATATGGTACATTCATACAGTGGAATATTATTCAGTTATAAAAAGGAAGTATGATATGTACCACAATAGAGATAAACCTTGAAAACATTATGCTAAGTGAAAGAAGCCAGGCACCAAAGATCATATATTTTATTCCATTTAGATGAAATGTACAGAATAGGCAAATCTATAGAGACAGAAAGGAGATTAGTGGTTGCTTAGAGTTTGGGAAGATGGGGAAAATGAGGGATGATAACTAAAGAATACGAAGTTTCTAGTTAAGACTTGCATGGTTTACACTGATTGATGGTGCTAAAGTTGTGTGCCTGCATCTTTGTTGCAAGGGAGACTGGGAATTTGAGTTCAATTTTTCTAAATTGAGAAATTTGCCACTTAAATATGAAAATTTTAGGCCAGGCGCAGTGGTTCATGCCTGTAATCCCAGCACTTTGGGAGGCTGAGGCAGATGGATCATGAGTTCAGGAGTTCAAGACCAGCCTGGCCAAGATGGTGAAACCCTGTCTCTACTAAAAATACAAAAAATTAGCTGGGTGCTGTGGCAGGTGCCTGTAATCCCAGCTACTTGGGAGGCTGAGCAGGAGAACTGCTTGAACCTGGAGGGGCGGAGGTTGCAGTGAGCTGAGATTGTGCCATCGCACTCCAGCCTGGGCAACAGAGTGAGTGAGACTCCATCTCAAAAAAGAAAAAAGAAAATTTCTCCTAACATAGAAATGTTAATCAAAAGACAATGGGCAGTCATGATTATAATCAGATGCCTACAACAAGGACAAGGCATAGACTCCTAGAGAACCCAACATCATAGGGGCAAACAGGGGAAGAGGATCCAGAGAAGAGTACAGAAAAGGCAAGGTAGTAGTATAGATGGAAAGAAAATCCAAAAAGAAAAAACAGTCAGAAAGTAGATTAAATAATTTTAAGGAGGGAGTTATCAAGAGTGTTAGCATACATAGGTCAAATCAAGTAAAGACTGAGAATTATCCATTAGTGTTAGCCATTAGGAGGTCATTCATACCTTTAGTATGACTAATTTCAGTGGGCTAAAATGGAAACGGGAGATGATGACATAAAAACATACACTATCTCAAGACCTGGGGATCTAATCTCAACATGTATTTGTTTTAATAAACATCATCATTTTCAATCCTTGTAAAGTCTTATGAGGAAGGGACTATTATTACCCCCATTTTACAGATGAGCAAATAGACTTGGAGATGAAAGGTCACCTCTGGGTCTCACAACCAGACTTGTCTGACATCAGAGTTAGAAAGAACTCAACCACTAGATCACACTGCCAATACTTTATAATAGCTGTGGGTTTTAGGACAATCCCCGGAATCAGAGATTCTCAGAATGGAAAGGGATTTGAACTCGGTTCCTTTTGGTTCTACTTCAGTGGTTATTTCTTAGATCTGCAAAGCCAGAATATGTCTCTACCCTTGTCTGCTCATTATATTATGTTTATTCCTCTTTTATATTTGGTTTTGAATCCATTTCCTCCTCTCTGATTTCTTTTTCTTTTTTCATAGAGGTAGGGTCTCACTATGTTGCCTAGGCTGGTCTTGAACTCCTGGGCTCAAGTGATCCTCTCACCTTGGCCTTCCAAAGTACTGGGATTACAGGTGTGAGCCGCTGTGTCCAGCCTATTTTCTTTTTTCTCTGAGGAATTACCCATTATCTGAACCTTGGTCCATTGCTTTGATAAATGCTAACCTCACCTCTGTCTCCAGGGCTGGGCAAGTTACTCAGACTTGCCCAGTTAGAACATGACATTCCTTTGACCACTGTAATAAGTTTAAGGATAAACTTAAACTTCAGGCCACTGCAAGTCCTATCCAAGACTTACATCATACATGGGGGAAGAGAAGTTCTATTTTCTGACATTCTGAAATCAGGGAGTACATAGAGCTAGGGCTGTAGGAACCACCAGAGTGAGGGCTACACTTTGGAGAGCAGATCCAGAAGGTGAAGAGATTTGGGGTCCCAGTGACATTACTTGAGCCTTTTAATCAACCCCCATTTAAAGCCAGACTTTCCTTTCTTTCTTTCTCTCTTTCTCTCTTTATTTCTTTGAGATGGAATTTTGCTCTTGTTGTCCAGGCTGGAGTGCAATGGCGCGATCTTGGCCCACCGCAACCTCTGCCTCCCAGGTTCAAGAGATTCTCCTGCCTCAGCCTCCTGAGTAGCTGGTATTACAGGCATGCGCCATCCTGGCTAATTTTTTTTGTATTTTTAGTAGAGACAGGGTTTCTCTATGTTGGTCAGGCTGGTCTTGAACTCCCGACCTCAGATGATCAGCCCGCCTTGGCCTCCCAAAGTGCTGAGATGACAGGTGTGAGCCACTGCACCTGGCCGAAGCCAGACTTTTCATAATATAAGTGAATTATTTTTTTTTAAAGCAGGTTCTTGCTATGTTGCCCAGGCTGGAGTGCAGTGGTACGATCACATCTCACTGCAGCCTCAACTTCCTGGCCTCAAGCAATCCTTCCACATCAGCCTCCAAATAGCTGGAACTACAGGCACATGCCACCA
Organism: Macaca mulatta; assembly: GCF_049350105.2. Taxonomy (NCBI): domain Eukaryota; kingdom Metazoa; phylum Chordata; class Mammalia; order Primates; family Cercopithecidae; genus Macaca; species Macaca mulatta. The sequence goes on from NC_133419.1 coordinate 87,572,284, forward strand.
TGTCCAGCTTTTTTTTTTTTTTTGGTAGAGGTAGGGTCTCTCTCTGTTTCCCAGGCTGGTCTCAAACTCCTGGCCTCAAGGAATCCTCCTGCCTCGGCCTCTCAATGCTAGGATTACAGGTATAAGTCACCATGCCCAGCCATGAATAATTTTTTAGTTTGTTTAAGTCAGTTTGAATGGAGTTTTCTCTGACTTCATACCAAGACCTAATGCATGGCTTATTACTGCCTGCATAGTATTTTCTCCCCCAGCTGAATTAACTCCAATCCTGCCATATTTCTCTTTATACTCTATCCCCATCAATGCCTAGGATGGTGTCTTGTACATAACATGTGCTCAGTAAATGTCTGATGGAGTTAGTGGATTGAATGTGGGTTGATTCTGCAACATTCCCTAAAAGTTGCTTTCGAAAAGCCTTCTGTCAGCCGGGCGCTGTGCCTCACGCCTTTAATCCCAGCACTTTGGGAGGCTAAGGCGGGCAGATCACAAGGTCAGGAGATCGAGACCATCCTGGCTAACACGGTGAAACCCCGTCTCTACTAAAAATACAAAAAATTAGCCGGGAGTGGTGGCAGGTGCCTGCAGTCCCAGCTACTCAGGAGGCTGAGGCAGGAGAATGGTGTGAACCTGGGAGGAGGAGCTTGCAGTGAGCCAAGATGGCGCTACTGCACTCCAGCCTGGGCGAGAGTAAGAGACTCCATTTCAAAAAAAAAAAAAAAAAAAAAGCCTTCTGTCTGTAAGTTTGCTGACTGCTGCTTTTGCTTTTGTCTCTTAATCACAAAAGTAATCTGTAGAAGAACTTCCAAATATTTGATCTTTCTGTTTGTTTGAATCCACATTGAACTGAACTTAGTGTAAATATGTACTTGGAATACTCACTACATGCTCCAACAAAACTGATTGGAAGATGCAGAGTGGATTGCTCTATCGGTGGCTCAGTCAAATAAAATGTTTACTTTCTGCCCTTTGTAAAAAAACAAAAAACAAACAAACAAAAACCTGTTTTTTTTTCTCTGGAGCTTGAGTCCTTTCACACAAAGCTACTGGCATTCTCTCAAATTAAAAAGGGGTAGAGAAATACGATATTTTTCTATTTATTACTGTGAAAACGTAGCCTCAATTCTGTACCAGAATGGCCATGAGCTCTTGCTGCTGTGCACCGTTTAGGAACACTGCTCTTTGGGCTGAGCTCATTAAACCTGAAAGACTCAGACAGAAATACTTTTAGAACACATTGAAGAACACTGTGAAATGATGTGTCATAGCTGTGAATGGCTGGAAAATCCTGATTTGCTAGTATTAATAACTGCTGAAAACAAAAAGAAATAAGGAAATAAAAAACAACTGCTGAGATGGCTGTGTCACATTGAAATAGGCCAGGAGAATCTTCTACCATATCTTGATGACAAAAAAACAGTGGAGGAAATGTAGTGAATTGATTATGTTAATATTTCACTTCATCATAACTATAATGACAGCTGACCCTTACTGAGTACTTATTATATACTCAGTACACTCAGGCACTGTTCCAATCATTTTACACATATCAATAATGAGTAGAGACTATTATTATCCCCATTTTACACATATGAAACTGAGGTATGACATAATTACTTAACTTGCTTGAGGTCACACAGGTTGTAATGGATGAGCTAGGATTTATACCAGATAGTCTTGATCTAAAGCTTCTGTTGTTCTTAACCATGGTGTTTTACTGTTTTTCACAGTATTTGCACAGATAAGTTAATAAGCTTATAGGAATGTAGGAATACAACCTTTGGGAAAGTCATCTTGCAACACCTATTAAAATTTAAATTATACCTACCTTTATTTTTATGTATTTATTTATTTTGAGACAGAGTCTTGATTTGTCACCCAGGGTGGAGTGCAGTGGTGCAATCTCGGCTCACTGCAACCTCCGCCTCCTGGGTTCAAGCCATTCTCCTGCCTCAGCCTCCCGAGAAGCTGGCATGACAGGCATGCACCAACAGGCCTGGCTAATTTTTTTTTTTTTTGAGATGGAGTCTCCCTCTGTCACCCAGGCTGGAGTGCAGTGACATGACCTTGGCTCACTGCAACCTCCGCCTCCTGGGTTCAAGCCATTCTCCTGCCTCACCTTCCTGAGTAACTGGGACTACAGGTGTGCACCACTATGCCTGGCTAATTTTCGTATTTTTAGTAGAGACGGGGTTTCAGCATGTTGACCAGGATGGTCTCGATCTCTTGACCTCATGATCCGCCCACCTCAGCCTCCCAAAGTGCTGGAATTACATGGGTGAGCCACCGCACCCAGCCGATTAATTTTGGTATTTTTAGTAGAGACAGGGTTTCACCATGTTGGCTATGCTGGTCTCGAATTCCTGACCTCAGGTGATTCACTTTGGCCTCCCCAGGTGCTGGGATTACAGGCATAAGCCACCGTGCCCAGCTACACATACCTTTAACCCAACAATCCAGGAACATATTCTACAGAAGTAATAGATATATACTAAAGGATGTACATACAAGAATTTTTATTGTGATATTCTTGATGTAACTGGAAAATCCTGATGTCCATCAATAAAGGTTGAATTAGCAGCGACACAATCATATTTGGCAGGTATATTTTGAATGAATTGGATCTAGATCTATTGACCTGGAAATATATCCATGGTGTTCCATCAAATGAAGAAAGTAAATAGCAGAAACTATATGGAATGTGATTCACTTTTATCAAACAATAAACAAATTATACATATATACACTCATATGTGGTTTCATGAGAATTGAGTGGAATTAGCATACATTGGGCAGAGAGTATTTGGAGGTGGCTGGGGGGAAGAAGTGAGCACAAAAAAGTAAAACAAAGACTAAAACAACACAGAACAATAGACATGGCATAATGTCAAATGAAAATGTCAAATATAAAGTTCTACAGTGTTATTGCAAATATCTAGTATTGAATATGCATTTAAGAAAAGCTGAACAATAGCAAGAACAAACGTTAAACATTAATTTGATTAAAAGGTTATTTTGTGAGAAAACTTTTTCTTGGATTTTGCTTATTTTTTAATATAGATTTTTGTAATAAAGAACCATTAATAGGGGGAACAAGATTACAAATCATTTAAGGAGACGACTAAGTCTGGAACTCACAGGTGAGATTAAGGTGAAATTGTAAGGGCTGGGCACAGTGGCTCACATCTGCAATCCCAGTGCTTTGGGAGGTGAGAAGATCGCTTGAGGCCAGGAGTTTGAGACCAGCCTGGGTAACATAATGAGACCCCATCTCTTCCAGAAAAAAATAAAAAATAAAAATAAATTAAAATAAATTAGCTGGGCGTGGTGATGTGTACCTGTAGTCCTATTTATATGGGAGACTGAGGTGGCAGGTGGGTGGGGGGAGTGAGTGGGCACAAAAAAGGTAAGAAAGGGTAGGTGAGCCTAGGAGTTTGAGGTTACAGTGAGCTATGATCATGCCACTGCACTCCAGCCTGTGAGACAGAGCAAGAATCTATCTCTAAAAAGAAAAAAAAATGAAATTAAGTACTGTGGTCAATTTATTGCAATATGAACATGGACTATGTGAAGTGTTATGGAGGTAGCTTTGCCAAACCTCATGGCTAGGAGCCCAGAAGGAAAAAGTCGAAGCAGCACTGAGCTGATACGAGACCAATTTCCACATTCCTGATTTGTGACTTGCGTGGCCCCAAATCACAGCTGCCTTGAACCTATATATTTATTTGGGTGCCCACTAGCAACTTGAGAGCTTTGGAAACTACTTATCCCCATTACAAAATATTGGGCATCCATCCATCCAGCTGTTCAACTAGCAACAGTTGTGTGCCTACCATGTGCCAAGCCATACACCAGGGGGTCCTTCTATGGTAAGGCTGCTTCTATTACAGAAGATAAATATATTCTCCTCTTCCTCCCATAAACTTTATCTATGCATAAGCATGCTCACTTACCCTGCTCACTGTGCAAAATAGAAAGGAAATGGATTTTTATTTTTTAACTTTTAAGTTCAGGGGTACATGTGCAGGTTTGTTATATAGGTAAATTTTGTCATGGGGGTTTGTTGTACAAATTATTTCCTCACCTAGGTATTAAGCCTAGTACCCATTAATTATTTTTCCCAATCCTCTCCCTCCTCCCACCCTCCAGTAGTCCCCAGTGTGTGTTCCTCTCTGTGTGTCCATTTGTTCTCATCATTTAGCTCCCATTTGAAAGTAAGAACATGTGGTATTTGGTTTTTTGTTCCTGTGTTAGCTTGCAAAGGATAATGGCCTCCAGCTCCATCCTAGCCCCTGATCTTATTCTTTTTTATGGCTGCATAGTATTCCATGGTGTATATGTACCACATAATGAAAATATGTAGCCAGGCACAGTGGCTCATGCCTGTAATCCCAGCACTTTGGGAGGCCAAGGCAGGTGGATCACCTGAGGTCAGGAGTTCGAGACCAGCCTGGACAACGTGGTGAAACCCCATCTCTACTAAAAATACAAAAAATTAGCCGGGCGAGGTGTCGGGCGCCTATAGTCCCAGCTACTTGGGAGGCTGAGTCAGGATAATCACTTGAACCTGGGAGGCGGAGGTTGCAGTGAGCCGAGATCACGCCACTGCACTCCAGCCTGGGTAACAGAGCAAAAGTCCGTCTCAAAAAAAAAAAAATTTTTTTTTGAAAATTTAAAAGCAAATTATTCTTATTATTGTTTTTTTTTTTTCTAGCAGCCCCACTCTGGTTCTGTCCAGTTTTGAGTGTGAGGTCTGTAAAGGATTTTAGCTGATGAGTGATATTGTATTTTATAAATAGAAAATGACAGTTATGTGGAATGCTACTGCAATATTTGGGTAAGAGAAAATGATGACCTAAATCAAGGTTCTGGCAGTGAGGATGTAGAAGAAAAGATAGATTTGAGAGGTGTTTAGGAGTAGAATAAATAGAATGAGTGCATATTGATGGCAGTGGGGTGCGGAGGGGTGTGATGAGAGAGGAAGCTATAGATAACATCAGTTTACTTGAATGAATGTGGAAGTGGTAATACCACTAATAGAAAAATGACTACAGAATAAGGAGCTGGTTTGGAGTTGGAGAGCATACATTCTACTTTATATACCCTAGGTTTGAGGTTCCCAGGAGAAATCCAGGTGGAGATGTCAAGTAAGATGTCAAAAATACAGGTCTGGAGATTAACATAGAAGTATAAATATATATTTAAGAGTAGTTAGAGTATGAATAATAATTGAAGTTAAGGTAGCAGTGTGCTGGGTGAAAAGGAAAGACAGGTGAATAATTAAATATTGGAGTACTAATACGTAAGGTCTGGCTAACAGAAGAAGCAGCCAAGTAAGCAAATTGAGAAGAGAGACATTGTGGTTCATCAGGAAAATCAGGAGAATGGATTGTCATGGAAACAAAAGGAAGAGAATTCCAAAAAGCAGAGTGTTTGGGGATATCAAATACCCCAAAGAAAGCAGTGGAAACAATGAAAAGTATTCATTGGCCTTGGCAGTAAGAAAGTCATTGAAGACCTTTAAAAGAACATTAAAGTACACAAGCAACAAAAGCAAAAATAAGTAAGTGGGACTGTATCAAACTAAAAATCTGCACAAGCAAAGGAAGCAATCAACAGAATGAAAAGGCAACCTATGGAATGGGAGAAAACATTTGTAAACCATATATCTGATAAGGAGTTAATATACAAAATATATAAAGAATTCATACAACTCAGTAGCAAAAAACCAATGATCCAATTAAAAAATGGACAAAGAGCCTCAGTAGGCACTTGCCCAAAGCAGACATACAAATGACTCACAGGTACATGAAAAGGTGCTCAACATCACTAACCATCAGGGAATTGCAAATCAAAACCACAATGAGATATAATCTCACACCAGTTAGAATGGCTGTCATCAAAAAGGCAAAATATATCAAATGTTGGTAAGGATGTGGAGAAAAGGGAATCCTTCTCCACTCTTGATGGGAATGTAAATTGGTACAGCCATTATGGAAAACAGTATGGAGGTTCCTCAAAAAATTAAAAATGGAACTACCATATGACCCCAGCAATCTCACTCCTGGGTATATATTCAGAGAAAATGAAATCAATATCTCAAAGAGAATATGCACACCCATGTTCACTCTAGCATTATTTAAAGTAGCCACAACATTAAAACAACCTAAGTGTCTATTGATAGATGAATGGGTAAATAAATTGTGTTATGTATAGACAAATGGAATATTATTCAGCCTTAAAAAGAAGGAAATACCATAATTTGCAACATAGATGAACCTTGAAGGCATTATGCTAAGTGAAACAAACCAGACAGACAAAGCCAAATACTGTATTATCTTACGTATGTATAGAATCTAAAAAGTTGAACCCATAGAAACAAATAGTAGAATGGTGGTCGCCAGGGGCTGGGGGCAGGGGAAATGGGGAAATGTTGGTCAAAGGGAACAAACTTTCAGTTATAAGATGAGTAAGTTCTAGGGACCTAATATACAGCTTGGTGACTATAGTTTCCATGTAATACTATACACTTGAAATTGTTGAGAGATCTTAAATGTTCTTACCAACCCGCCCCCGTGAATACACACATACATTTAAGTTCACTAGTGAAGTGATAGCTGTGTTAACTAACTTGATTATGGTAATCATTTCACAATATACATATATCAAATTATCACATTTATACTTTAAATTTATAAAATTTTGTCAATTATATCTCAAAACAGCTAGAAAACTTTTTTTTAAAAAAAGGAACTGTGAGAAGATGGATATATTGATTTGCTTGACTGTAGTAATCATTTCACTATGTATATGTATATCAAAGTATATTATATCCCTTAAGTATATACAAAAAAAAAAAAAGGACTATTTAACATGAAAAAAGCTGAGCGCGGTGGCTCACGCCTGTAATCCCAGCACTTTGGAAGGCCGAGGCGGGCGGATCACAAGGTCAGGAGATTGAGACCACCCTGGCTAACACGGTGAAACCCCGTCTATACTAAAAATACAAAAAAATTAGCCGGGCCTCGTGGCGGGCTCCTGTAGTCCCAGCTACTCAGGAGGGTGAGGCAGGAGAATGGCATGAACCCGGGAGGCGGAGCTTGCAGTGAGCCGAGTTCGCGCCGTTGCACTCCAGCCTGGGTGACAGAGCGAGACTCTGTCTCAGAAAAAAAAAAAAAAAAAAAAAAAACCATGAAAAAAATCCCATCAAAGTGTGTGGGTCGTGGGTACTGGATTGTAGGATATTTAAATATGAACACAGGGAAGGTGCAGAAGGATGCAGAGTGAGGTGGGGGCATGGTGGCTCACACTTGTAATCCCGGCACTCTGAGAGGTCGAAGCAGTTGGATCACTTGAGGTCAGGAATTCGAGACCACCCGGCCAACATGGCGAAATCCCGTCTCTACTAAAAATTACAAAAATTAGCTGAGCATGGTGATGTGCCCCTATAGTCCCAGTCACTCAGGAGTCTGAGGCAGGAGAATCGCTTGAACCTGGGAGGCAGAGCCGAGATCATGCCACTGCACTCCAGCCTGGGCAACACAGTGAGACTCCGTCTCAAAAAAAAAAAAATAATAATAAAAGGATGCAGAGTGGAGTTTGGTGATGAAGGAAATAATAAATGGTGATAGCTAACATTTATTAAGTGCTTATTTTGTGTCAGGTTTAGTGTCTGACACGTAGCATCTAATTTTGTGAACCATGTACAATTGTTGTCTCCTTTTGTTTATTTATTTTTTAATTTTAATTTAATTTAATTTTATTTTAAGATAGAGTCTCGCTCTGTTGCCCAGGCTAGAGTGCAGTGGCACAATCTCGGCTCACTGCTAGCTCTGCCTCCCGGGTTCACGCCATTCTCATGCCTCAGCCTCCGGAGTAGCTGGGACTACAGGCGCCTGTGACCACGCCCGGCTAATTTTTTGTATTTTTAGTAGAGAGAGGGTTTCACCGTGTTAGCCAGGATGGTCTTGATCTCCTGACCTCGTGATCTGCCCTCCTTGGCCTCCCAAAGTACTGGGATTACAGGCATGAGCCACTTCGCCCAGCCTGTTGTCCCCTTTTATACACCAGAAACACACTTGGACTTAAGTGAGTTGCTAAAGATCACAAAACAAATAGGTTGCCAAACATGACTCAAACCTAGTTTTGACTGACCCAGACCCAATATCTTGACAGCCACATTGAGGCCAGAGAAGGTAGGGCTGAGAGTATTCTTGTTTATATGGTTATAAGCTTATAAAAGGAAAGCTTCTTAATATAATGATAGATTTAGTTTTTTTTTTGTTTTGTTTTTTGTTTTTTGTTTTTTTTTGAGACGGAGTCTCGCTCTGTCGCCCAGGCTGGAGTGCACTGGCCGGATCTCAGCTCACTGCAAGCTCCGCCTCCCGGGTTTACGCCATTCTCCTGCCTCAGCCTCCCGAGTAGCTGGGACTACGGGCGCCCGCCACCTCGCCCGGCTAAGTTTTTGTATTTTTTTTAGTAGAAACGGGGTTTCACCGTGTCAGCCAGGATGGTCTCGATCTCCTGACCTCGTGATCCGCCCGTCTCGGCCTCCCAAAGTGCTGGGATTACAGGCTTGAGCCACCGCGCCCGGCCAGATTTAGTTTTTTAATAATAAAAATCACACACACAAAATCACATAGGACTATTTTCCTCGAATTGCCATTCTGTTTCATGTCTGGAATCAAATAATAATGAATGATTCCAATTCTTTCAATATTAAAACTTTTCACTCAACCAGCTAGCTGATTAGTCATTAACACTTGCTGAGCATACACAGTACAGGATGGTAAACTTGAAGTGAAATTAAAACATCAGTCTCAACTTCCTGGACCCTCGAGGAAAAGCAGCTGGTAAAATAGAGAGGAAAAAAGACTTCTAGATCTACCTTGGTGTTTCTGACCAGTGCTGGGGAGAGCCCCGAAAGATTTTTAGGTTACAGTGGCCCTTCAGTGATTCAGATCCATCCTTTTTTCCCAATGGCATCTAGCCTCAGAAAGCTTTGCTGAGCCCAGTGCTCTGCAGATAGCCCTTCCCTTATGGCAAGTGCCTCTCTGGGGCCCTTGTTCTTCTTTCCCGCTAATAATTCTCAATGAGTACCATCCCAATCCATTTGGGAACCTCTAACCTAGGACCTCAAAGATAAAGAGTCAAAGCCTCTTTTCCTTTTCTTTTTTCAGGGTGGCTTCCTTGCAGAACTCCAGGGGTACCATCCACATTGTGCCCCTCAGAACATGTCCATCGCAATCTATTACAATATGCATGGTGTCCCCTGAAGTTGTGCAGCTTAGCACTGAGTCACCTACTTAACCCCAGCCTTCTATCCCAAGGGAATGGGAAAGAACAGATATTTCAAGACCAAGTCATCATATTATTCCTTCTTCCAAGGCAGTAGGTCTCTTGTAGTAATGTAATTCACTCAAGTGATTCTTGCAAAATAAAGATCTATTCAAATGTGATTTTCCAAAGCTGTTTTTTAAATAAAATGCATTTTCTGCTCCTCCAGGTGCCTCATTACACAAATAATAATAGCTATCATTTATTCAGCAGACATGGTACCAATGCTTTACATGCATTATCTCATCTCTGATGCAGAAGAATTTGAGTCTAATAGTGGAGCTAAAAAATGCAGAAATTATAGTACAAGGTGGAATGTGAAAAAGATCACATGAGTGAGGTAAGTGCAAAGCACCAGGGGAGCTCAGAGGAGGGGGGATTATTTCCAACCAGAGAAGCGGATACAGCCAACATTCAACAAATAATTATTGTGTGCCTGTTACATCTTTGTCTCAAGAATCTCACATTCCATTGAGAAAAGGACAAGGAAACAGATCATCTCAGTAGTGAGATGTCATTTGATGACTGCAATCGAGCCATCAAGGGAGGCTCCTTGTAAGAGGCAGTACATGAACTATAGGCACTGAAGGTTTGGGGGACTTCTGAATAGACCAGGATGGGGATCCCTGATATCTCAAGGGTTGCACCTGGATCTCATTACACCAGCCCCATCCTCTAGAAGAGAGAGAGAGAAACAAGGAGTTGTTCTCCATTCATTTCTCCTCTGAGGTCTCAATTTTGAAGACTTTAATGGTAACCAGTCCTTCCCCCCTGTACAACTGGCTTTTCTCCACTGCAGATTGCACTGCACTTTGCTTAACTCCATTCAGTTTGTGACCTCTTCTCCAATTTACCAATTCTGATTCACGTGCTCCATCTTTCTCCCACAGAGAAGAAACAGCCGGCTTTTGGACTTCCAAACCTCCTGGAAAAAAGCCAAGCTCCCATAAACTGCAGAATGATTGTGTGAATTAAAATGTTCACATGATATCAACCATGCAGTTACTCCAAAGTTTATTTTGGAAAATATTACATTTGGAAAATGGGAAGCATTCCAGAGTATTCCCTTACCTTGAAATATCAGTAGACACAAGGGTATTTTGAGATCATTTCTTGGTCAAAAGTTAGCAAATAATCTGTACAATTAGACACATAAAATTGCCTTAAATAACATTAGTTAAGGACTCTGGGGCTTAAAATTTTCTATAGAGTATTTGTTGAGAAATTTGGGACAAAAGGCTATAATTTTAACTCACTGAAGCAAACTTTCAAAATGCCTTTGAGTTAACTCCCAGTTGACTTTTATTGCACATTTCACTTCCAATCATCAACGATTAGACCTTGGTCAGTTGCATGTTTCCCAAAATCTTACATGCTTCAAACTCTATCCCTCTGGCTATAAGAGGCAAAAGAGTTTAGAGTCCTAGCGAGAACTGTATCCAAACCCTAACAGCCCAGGCATCCAAGGGCCCAAGGGGCCTATACATTTCTCCCTTACTCTCCTCTTCCATCCTTTTCTTCTCAGCTTAGTTTTGCAGTGCTAAAGCCACAAGAGGAGAGGTTCTACAAGGTCAGATGTCCCAGGGAGATCTTATTGATGCACCTCTTTCTCTAATGCAGCCCAGTTCCCAGTGCCTATGATATATTTGCAGTGGCTACCATACAAATTAGATTGGAGGGCCTTAAGAAAAAAGGCCTAGAATGATAAACAGGTTACAGTCCTTGTATATTTATTCTGGCTTTGAAATATGAAAAGGCCTGAAACTCAATATTGTCCATTATCTCATTTATGAAAAAGAAAACCCAGTGCGTGTGTGTGTGTGTGTGTGTGCACAAATGCATAAAGAAAATGGTTACCTCTGGGAAAGAAAGGGTAATTAGACAAGGGTAAAGGCGGACTCTTAAATGTATATATATAGAGATAGATATATAAACAGACTTTTTTTTTTTCCTTTTTTTGAGACGGAGTCTTGCTCTGTCGCCAGGCTGGAGTGCAATGGTGCAATCTCAGCTCACTGCAACCCCTAACTCCCTGGTTCAAACAATTCTCCTGCCTCAGCCTCCTGAGTAGCTGGGATTACAGGCGTGTGCCACCATGCCCAGCTAATTTTGTATTTTTAGTAGAGATTCCATTTCACCATGTTAGTCAGGCTGGTCTCAAACTCCTGACCTCAGATGATCCGCCCACCTCAGCCTCCCAAAGTGCTGGGATTACAGGTGTGAGCCACCACACCCAGTGTTTAAGTTTCTTAAGCCCTCCAAGTCTCAATTTTCTCATCTATAAAATGATCTGTTATGAGAATGAGGGGTAAATGCTAATAACATAGGCAAACACCTAAAACAGTGTTTAATGCAATACAATGGTAATTATTATTGGTACTTTTATCATCATTATTGGTTCCTTCTATAATTGATAATTCTTCTTACTTTTTTTTTTTTTTTTTTTTTGAGATGGAGTCTCGCTCTGTCACACAGGCTGGAGTGCAGTGGAGCAAGCTTGGCTCACTGCAACCTCTGCCTTCCAGGTTCAAATGATTCTCTTGCCTCAGCCTCCCAAGTAGCTGGGACTAGAGGCATACAGCGCTATGTCCGGCTAATTTTTTGTAGTTTTAGTAGAGATGGGGTTTCACTATATTAGCCCGGCTGATCTCGAATTCCTGACCTCGGATGATTCACTTGCCTCGGCCTCTCAAGGTGCTAGGATTTCAGGTGTGAGCCACGGCAATTGGCCTCTTCTTACCTTTTCCTGTTGCTGTTTGTTTCCAAAACCCCTTCGAAATGCATTCTCTTCTTATATTATCAATTCTCCTCAGCTTCTAATCATCAATCACTTTATGGTAAATATACAAAACATCTAAATAAAAATAATTTTTAAATTCAATTATACTTTCCCATTTTACAAGGAAAAAAAAGTGTTATACAGCATGTGTGCCTTCTGTGATTGGTACTGGGATAGAACCTGGATTTTGTCTTTACCTGGAATGCAAAGATGATCATTGAAATGCAGGCTCCAAGGAGCTCCTAGTCCAGTGGAAATGATAGAACACACTAAGAACGTATTCAGAGATATCTGAAACTGCCTTTCTTTCTCATTGGTGTGTGGGAGACTGTCATACTCCCTTAGTAAGTATGGCATTTAGGCAGGAAACTTAAATTGGAAGTAAAACCCCCCTGATTTCTGAGAGCAGTCAGATGGTAGCTCCTGCCTGCCTTCCCAGCTAATTGCCTCCCATTAAGATAGTGAGTGGGTACAGGACAGGGAAAGGAGACAAGTAACTAAAGATGAGCATGAGGAATTAGGGTCAGAGGATGCCAGGGAGTGAAGAAAAGGAAGCAGTGTAATTAAAAGAGGCAGTAGAGGGATGTTTGTTGGCGGAACTAAGCAGAATGACTGAGGGTCCAGGCTCTGGAATCAAAATGCTTAGTTTCGTATCCAACCCCTTTACCTATGAAGTCTTTGACCCTAGACAATCCTCTTGATCATGAGTATCTCTGTTTTCCTCATCTGTAAAATGGGGGTCATAAATTACTATCTTCATAGGATTGTTGTGAGAATTAAATGAGATAATAGACATAGAACAGACAGAGCCTGGGACACAGTAAATGCTTAATAAATATTGACCCACCTTATGTTGGTGGAAGATGTCTAGGGTGATGCTTGTTGTCTTGGGCATAGTTAGCCATGTAAGACAGCCCGCTGGGAGGACCTGTGTGACTCAGCCACATGTGGGACACAGACAACAAGCTGCCTTCATAGCTCTTTGCCTTCCACCTCCAAGAGAGGAGGAGAGTTGTTTGCCTTGCTTCTTGCTCTACCCATAGCAGCTAGAATAGTGTCACTCACTGTGCAGATACTTAGTACATACTTATTGAATTAGTGATACATGAATGCATACCTAGAAAGGGTTTAATGCCTTATTCATCGGGAAAACGGCTACTATTTTTTCGAGGCATAATTAAAATTCTTTGAACTCCTCTGGTCTACCCCTCCAGAACCCCCAAAAAGTTAGGCACTTCTGCCTCTGCCTTTATTTACTCATATATCTTTTGGTTTTATTGAGAGTCTTGCTCTGTTGCCCAGGCTGGAGTGCAGTGGCATGATCTCAGCTCACTGCAAGCTCCACCTACCGGTTCACACCATTCTCCTGCCTCAGCCTCCTGAGTAGCTGGGACTACAGGTGCCCGCCACCGCGCCCGGCTAATTTTTTATATTTTTGGTAGAGATGGGTTTCACTGTGTTAGCCAGGATGGGCTCGATCTCCTGACCTTGTGATCTGCCTGCCTTGGCCTCCCAAAATGCTGGGATTACAGGCGTGAGCCACCTCACCCGGCCTATTCCTCATATATCTTACATTATACTTTCATTTAATTTCCATGCATATTTTCCCTATTAGACAGGAGAAATCACAGAGGCACGAACTCTTTTAACCTTTGACACAAGAATGCCTTGCAAGGAACTAAACATAAGTTTGTCTCCTCTGCTTTTGGAGGCCTTGGGGCTTGAATTATTGAGACACAAAAGCTAATCACCTCTCAGGAGGTGATAGATAGGAATCCTGGAATTTGGAGTTTGGGATTCATGGCAAGCTTTGTAAATCCTATTGCCAAGGAAGGAGCTTTTGTGTCTAAAGGTCAACAGAAAACTGCTGCCAGGAGAGGTGGCCCTGGAGACCACCTAGATAGTCACTTTAGCTGAGGGCATGAAAGGGCCTTTTGTCTGTGAGAAGTATGAATATAGTGCTTTTGTATTTTTACAGTTGAAATGGAAAGTGGGCTGGCCTCTGGTATTGCAGTCTGTGAGGTGCTAATGCTTCAGCCAGTCAGAGTGAAGGTGGATTGGTGGTGGGGATTGAAGGGGAATGGTTTTATGTGATGCAAAGGACTGAGCACTAAATGCTGCAGACTGGGAGATCCAGCAAGGGACATTCTCTGTTGATCATGGCATCAAAAGAATGGAGTCTCTCATGAAGACACCTTCCATCAAAGTACAACGCTAGCTGATGCGGTAAACTGGATCAGCAGCAGTGTCTGACACTGAGCTGCTACAGGCCCTGGCTGACGGTGGAAGGCCAACTTTCAACAGCAACACTATGAGGCATGCAGGAATAGCAGTGGGTGCTTGGATATCAGGGCTTACCTTAACTTGAAGCAGAAGTCAAATGGACCTCCCAGTTGGAATGTGTACACCCTCCAGGGTTCTCAGAAGAGCTAGAAGAAGGGAAAGGGGTCCCAAAAAAGAGACAACAGATTCCACACAAACCTAACATGAGGGGACTCAAGTCATTTTTCATTTAAATAGGAAAATTGAATATGCTGTCATAATTCTACCTTGAATGTTGAGGAGCTGACACCAGCTACACGTCAGTGGATCGACTTTGGTTTCTACCATACTGCTTGGCACATGATGGGGTTCATTACATGATTAGAGTACTAACAAATGGATACATGGAATGTGACTATAAAATGTTCAATAAGATTTCCACAGATTTGATTAGGAACCCATTTCGGTTTTCTTTTATATTCTGCAAACCCATGTTAAACAGGTTACTAAGATACAAAAACTGTTTTATGGTGTGCTCCATATACATACACCCAGTCTACCTGGACGCACCAGACGGTGATTAAAGAGGAGGTCAGGTTTACCTTGTAATGTCCAAATTACTGTGGCTCAAACTTTCATCTCATCTAATGACAGAAAATCCTGTCTTTTATGAGGCCCCTCTCTGCAAGTAGGTCTTTGCGCCTCCCAGTCGGTCACATGTTCCACAAACCCATACTGCCCTAGCCATCCCTGTGGTGGCAGATTGTTCATCGTAGCTCCACCACTGTCACCCCTCATCTCCCACAACCCCAGGATTGATGCCACTGTAGCTATGCTGGTCTCAGGGAGAGAAAGGCTTTTCTTCCCTTTGCTAGATGATCCCAAAGGTGGACACAGACCCTTTAATTTCCCACAGCATGATGAAGACCAAACATTATTTTGCAGAATGTTTAAGGATATGAGAAAGGAATTATAAAACTGACAAACAAAAATGCCTACTAATTCTGAATGTTCTCAGAGTCCACAAGCCAGAGCATAGTCTGCCTTGGGCTCTTAGAGCGGCAGTCCCCAACTGTTTTAGTACCAGGGACCGGTTTTGAAGAAGACAATTTTTCCATGGATGGTGGTGGGAGAGGGTTTTGGGATGAAACTGTTCCACCTCAGATCATTAGGCATTAGATTCTCATAAGGGGCACGCAACCTAGATCCCTCTCATGCACAGTTCACAGTGGGGTTCAAGCTCCTGTGCTGCCGCTGATCTGACAGGTGCTGGAGCTCAGGTGGTAATGCTTGCTTGCCTGCCACTCACTTCCTGCTGTGCAGCCCGGTTCCTAACAGGCCGTGAATTGCTCCTGGTCCACAGCCCAGGAGTTGGGGACCCCTGTTTTGAGAGTGCCTCCCTGTTCTCAAACTTGGACCTTCTAGTGGTGTCTGTTTATCTTTTCCCTTCAGGGGCAACCTCCAGTGGGTTCGCTCTGCTAAAAGTCCAGGCCCCAATCTCCGAGAGCCCAGGAGAGGACCACATTTCTCCCTCTGTCCCTCTAGTCTCAGGCCTGCCTCCCCATCCTCTTTTCCTGTTTATTTCCTGTGGGTAAACTCCAGCCCTCCCCCATTCATGGGGTCAGGCCTCTCCCTAAGGTCTCTGTGATATCATCGTATAAAAGCAAAATATCCAATGGGGCATATTCTCCAAAATCTGCATTTGAATATTACTGTGTATGACAGAATAGCAGGCCAGTCTTTTAGCATGAAGCCAAGCCCAGTCCCATTATTTTTACAACATTTTATCCAGCATGAACTCAAAATCAGAACCACAGTTTCTCTGCAGTCCTAAAGTCTTCTCTCCCAATCTCCCGTGAGAAGCTGTTTAAACAGGAAGCATGAGCATTTCTACTACAATAAACAATACCATACAGGCTGGGGTAGCCTACACCCGCACTTTAAAGGAAACATTTCCCCAAAGGCATAGTAAACTGCTGATATGTAGCTTTGCCCATAATAAAGATAATTTTTGCTATTACTATGCAGAAAAGTTTAGCTCTCTAAAGATACAGCTGTCAAACCCCCATTCCTGAAAAGGATCTGGCTTAATATAAGCATATCTAACCTGGTCCATTTAGATAATTATTCCCAAACCAAGGGTGAATCTGCCTCAAGATGAATGAAAGTTTCCACCTCCTGCAAAAACTACATGAAGATCTGAAATTACAACATTCAAGGCACCATCCCCACTCTAGCCTTCACAGATCTCAGGCCCATTTTTAGTTAAGGTTCTGGTTACAAGTATTATGTGACTGCCTACCCCCAGTGATCTCTGCTTTTCTTAAGGGTATCACTCACAAAAGGGAATCTAGCCCTAAAAAGAGAGCAGAAGGGAAACTGCTGCCTCTTTCCGGGCAACGCAGCCTTTCCCCTTTTCCACGACCACATAAATATGGAACTAATTTTGATTTATTTTTCTTGAAACTTAGATACCTGGCTTGTCAACAATAATTCAAAAATAATTTTATGAAGTTTTAAGAATTAGAGTTAGTCAAATAGTGAAATTGAGATTCTTTAGAGATTCAATTTCTGTAATCATAGGTCATACAGAACTAAATGAATTTGGAGGTGTGGATTCTAATGGGTTTAGGTTGTAGAGACTGTCAACTCAGACAAATGGAAATAAAAGGTGAACTTTCTCAATAAGTTTCTGAATAGACTTTAAGGTTTTATAATGAACAACAGCTGGCAAGTGCTTACGTGTCTCTTTCCATTTATTTTGGCCAGTAGCCCAAACAATGAAAATAGATTTTTGCCAATCATAGACTTAAAAATCATCAATGGGGAATGCCATTTTAAATTTAAAAGCACAAGTAGGTATGCAGTATACAGAAATGAGCCATAAAGAACTTTCTATTTTCTTGCCTTCAGTTCTAGTCATTCAAATGTTTATTGCCTACCATGTACCAGGCATTGTGCTAGGTCCTAAAGTAGAGAGCAAAACGAGTAAGTAAAGCTGCCATGTCCTTACCTCCTGGTCGGGGAATAGAGGTGAGTGGGGTGACAGAATACACTGTTAACTAAAATATTAAAATAAAAAACCTGTTCTCAGTTGATAACAGATGTATGGACCATGTTCAGAAAAGACAACTAACTCTACCCAGAAGGCTTCACAGAGAAGTTGCATTTCAGCTGGATCCTGAAAGGTGAATAGAAGGTCACCAAAAGAAGGGGAGATAAATTAAGTATTTGTTTGTTGTTTATCTTTGTTACTAGACTGGCTATAAGTTCTGTGTGGGTAGGGACTGGATCTTGCTCAATGTTGCATTTTTGGTGCTTGAAAACACCTCAAGTGTTCTAAACTATCTGTTGACTAACTAACTGAACAGTATTTCAGGCAAAGCGAACCATATGCACAATAGCAAAATAAATAACAGAATGATTTTTCTAGGCTATGGCTTTTAATATCAACACTGCTAGCTCCTGGAGAGGAAAGAGGTGTATCATAAGATGGCTAAAAAGGGCAGGTGTTATAGAAGGAACCAGCAGATCTGCATTCTATTCCCATCCCTGTCATTAACTAACTACATGACTGAATAAATGCTTAGCTTGTACTACCTGTAGTTTTCTCACTTGTAAAATAGCTTTGGAAGAGTATATTATCTTAAGTATAGCAGGACGATCTGCAGACAAAACTCCTCAGACACCAAGTTAAAGAAGGAAGGGGTTTATTCGGCCAGGGGCATCGGCAAGACTCCTGTCTCAACAGCCGAGTCCCACAAGCGAGCAATTCCTGTCCCTTTTAAGGGCTCACAACTCTAAGGGGGTGCATGTGAGAGGGTCGTGATCGATTGAGCAAGCAGTGGGTACGTGACTGGGGGCTGCATGCACTGGTAATTAGATTGGAACAAAACAGGATAGGGATTTTTCACAGTGCTTTTCTATACAATGTCTGAAATCTATAGATAACATAACCGATTAGGTCAGGGGTCAATCTTTAACTACCAGGCCCAGGGTGTGGCACTGGGCTGTCTGCATGTGGATTTCATTTCTGCCTTTTAGTTTTTACTTTTTCTTTCTTTGGAGGCAGAAATTGGTCATAAGACAATATGAGGGGTGGTCTCCTCCCGTATAAGAAAAAAAATTAAAGAAAGATCAATAATATATGACTGCATTTTTCCCTCCTTTTTCTAAATGCAAAATTGATATATGCATCCCAGCTTTAAGATGGCCAACCACGTGCATACTGATCATCTCTTCCTTTCTCAACAAGACTGCGGCACTGACAAAAAAATTAATGAATGTTCAAAAACAGGGCAGAGATGTCCCTTGGATCAGAAGCTGTGAGTAGATAAGAAACCAGAGCAGTGAGCTGTGGCTCTCCCCACCTCAAAGCTGCTGTTGTTGGTCACGTATTGCCCTAACTGAGGGCCTTCTAGATTTCTATTACCTAACTAAAGAGATAAAAAGATAGAAAGATTGAAACAGAAAGAAAAGCTAAGAGATATGGAGGTTACAGGAATTTTACAATCAATCTAATGCAGGCATTTAAAAAATGTCTTTGTTCCAGGAATCTCTGTAGCAGTTTAGTGAAGACTATGGATACCTTCTCAGAATAATACCTTTAAATGCATAAAATAAAATACAGAGGAGAACAAGATGGCCGACTAGAAGCAGACAAGTGGAACAGCTCCCTTGACCACCACGGACACTTGAGGTAGCAGGGAGAGCTACTTAGAGAAGTGGTGGGGCAGCAAACCAGCTGATGTGGAGCCCAGAGGGTTTGGTGCCAGAGTATTTGTAGTGGAGCACAGCCAGGGACGGCCATCCCTCTAGCTTGACTTGCTCCTTTAAGAGACTTTAGCCCTAGGGAAGCTGTCAGACCTAATCTCTGCAGGGCAGTCTTGCACATCAGATGGGGCTGGTCCAACCTGAGCACTTCTTGGTTTGCTGGCCTTTCTTGGGGCCCCAGCATGGCCACACCTGCTTACAGGGCAGTCTCAGATGTCCTGGGGGCACACACCATGGCTTCTGCACCAGCAGACAGTGCCTGACCTGTGGAGAGCTCCAGTGATATGGCCCCTATGGCTACACACCAGCCTGCATGTTCCCTCCCTATAGTGCAGCCTCCCCTAAGCCCACCGCAACTTCCCACATTGCTTTTCTGGCCCACATCTACACAGATGGGTTTTACTTGCCTTGTCTTGCCAGCATGTGGGAGTGCAGTCTGCCCTCCTTCCCCTCCCTGGCCACTGCTCCCTGCTCCCACCATTGGAGAGAGACCCTTGGCAGGTACAGAGCCAGAAAGCCCTGCCAGCGCCTTGCTCTTGCCCTAATACTGCACAGACAACACTGTGCAGGGGATCCTCAATGAAAGAAAGCTAAAAATCATGATAAAACAATGCAGCAGTTGACAGACAAAATAGCCATTATAGAGATGAACGTAACCTACCTGATAGAGCTGAAAAACACACTACAAGCTGCCACACTTTGGCCCCCACAGCACAGTGAACTCCAATCCTTGAGGATCCAGAGAGCAAAGTTGGGTCCCAATACAAGTCCCCCAGAGTTTGAGCACACAGTCCAGAAGTTGGGAGCTGAGTATTGGCCCCCTAAAATCTCCCAGAAATGAAGCCAGCCAGCTGAATGTACCTTATGCTATAATCAAACCCTCAAGGTCATCAAATAGGATAAAGAAAAAAAAAAAATCCCATCTGAAGGTCAGCAGTCTCAAAGGTTGAAGGTAGATAAGCCCACAGCGATGAGTAAGAATCAGCACAATAATGCTGTAAACTCAAAAAGCCAGAGTGCCTTCTTTCCTCCAAATGACCACATCACCCTTCCAGCAAGGTTTTGGAACTGGAGTGAGGCTGAGATGGCCGAAATGAAAGAAGTAGAATTCAGAATATGGATAGGAACAAAGTTCATTGAGCTACAGAAGTATGTTGAAACCCAATGTAAGAAAACTAAAATTCATGATAAAACAATGCAGGAGCTGACAGACAAAATAGCCGGTATAGAGATGAATGTAACCTACCTGATAGAGCTGAAAAACACACTACAAGAATTTCATGGCTGGGCATGGTGGCTTATGCCTGTAATCCCAGCACTTTGGGAGGTTGAGGCAGGCAGATCATGAGGTCAGGAGATCAAGACCAGCCTGGCTAATATGGTGAAATCCCGTCTCAACTAAAAATACAAAAAAATTAGCCAGGCATGGTGGTGGGCGCCTGTAGTCCCAGCTACTCAGGAGGCTGAGGCAGGGGAATGGCATGAACCCAGGAGGCAGGGCTTGCAGTGAGCCAAGATCTTGCCACTGCACTCCAGCCTGGGTGACAGAGGGAGACTCCATCTCAAAAACAAACAAACAAACAAACAAAAAACAAATAATTTCATAATGCAATCACAAGTGTTTTTTTTTTTTGAGATGAAGTCTCGCACTGTCACCCAGGCTGGAGTACAGTGGCACAATCTTGGCTCACTGAAACCTCCACCTCCCAGGTTCAAGTAATTCTCCTGCCTCAGCCTCCTGGAGAGCTGGGATTATAGGTGCCCACCACCAATCCTGGCTAATTTTTGTATTTTTAGTAGAGACAGGGGTTTCACCATGTTGGTCAGGCTGGTCTCGAACTCCTGACCTCGTGATCCACCCGCCTCAGCCTCCCAAAGGACTTGGATTACAGGCATGAGCCGCCACCCCTGGCCAACATTCTTAAAAAAGAAGAAATTCCAACCCAGAATTTTATATCTGGCCAAAGTAAGCTTCATAAGCAAGGGAGAAATAAGATCCTTTTCAGACAAGCAGATGCCGAAGGAATTCATTACCACCAGACCTGCCTTACAAGAGCTTCTGAAGTAAGCACTAAATATGGGAAGGAAAGAGTTACCAGTCACTACCAAAACACACTGAAATACACAAACCAGTGACACCATAAAGCAACCACATAAACAAGTCTGCAAAGTAACCAGCCAACATCATGATGACATGATCAATCCACACATAGCAATACTAACCTTAAATGTAAATGGGCTAAATGCATCAATTAAAAGATACAGAGTGGTAAGTTGGATAAAGAACCAAGATCCATTGGTATGCTGTCTTCAAGAAACCCTTCTCACATGCAATGACACACCTAGGCTTAAAATGAAAGTGTGGAGAAAAACCTACCAAGCAAATGGAAAACAGAAAAAAGTAGGGGTTGCAGTCCTAGTTTCTGACAAACCAGATTTTAACCCAAGAAAGTTAACAAAAGACAAGGGCACTACATAATGGTAAAGAGTTCAATTTAACAAGAAAATCTAACTATCTAAATATACATGCACCTAACACAGGATCACCCAGATTAATAAAGCAAGTTCTTAGAGATCTTAAAAGAGACTTAGACTCCCACACAATAATAGTGGGAAATGTTAACACCCCACTGACAGTATTAGATCACCAAGACAGAAAATTAATAAAGATATTCAGGACCTTAACTGAGCACTGGATCAAATGAACCTGATAGATATCTACATAACTCTCTACCCCAAAACAATAGAATATGCAGCATTCTCATTGTCACATGGCACATACTCAAAAATCGATTATATAACTGGAAATAAAACACTCCTCAGCAAATGCTAAAGAACTGAAATCATAATAAACAATCTTTTGGACCACAGAACGAACAATTAGAAATCAAGACTAAGAAATTCACTCAGCATTTTGTGAAGAGATGAAGACTGAGTTGTTGTGGCCTGTTGCTGCCAACCTCAAGCAGCAGTTGGCTGTCTCTACATAGAACCCAGGAGTAGGAGACTCATAATCGAACCTTTTCTCCTTCCCCATCCTGTTTTCAGCTTTATGAGAAATCTTATTATCAAACACAATGGCCAGCAATGTTACCAACAAGACAGATCTCTGCTCCATGAACTCCTGTGTGTTCTTTGGGAATCTCAACACTCTTGCAGTCAAGAAGTCTGATGTGGAAGCAATCTTTTCAAAGTATGGCAAAATTGTGGGTTCCTCGGTTCATAAGAACTTTGCCTTTGTTCAGTATGTTAATGAGAGATATGCCCAGGCTGCTGTAGCAGGAGAGAATGGCAGAATGATTGCTGGCCAGGTTTTTAGATATCCTGGCTGCAGAGCCAAAAGTGAACCTAGGAAAGCAGGTGTGAAATGATCTGTAGCAGAGATATATGGCTCCTCTTTTGATTTGGACTATGACTTTCAGTGGGATTATTATGACAGGACGTACAGTTACTGAGCGCATGTTCCTCCTTTTTCTCCTATTGCTTGGGCTGTAGTACCATTGAAACACCACTGTGTATCAGGAAACACCTCAAGAAGGGGCAAAAGTGGCTGGGTGCGGTGGCTCACACCTGTAATCCCACCACTTTGGGAGGCCAAGGTGGGTGGATCATGATATCAGGAGCTCGAGACCATCCTGACCAACATGGTGAAACCCCCATCTCTACTAAAAATACAAAAGTTAGCTAGGTGTGGTGGCGCATGCCTGTAATCCCAGCTACTCAGGAGGCTGAGGCAGGAGAATCACTTGAACCCAGGAGGCAGAGGTTGCAGTGAGCTGAGATCACACCACTGCACACTCCAGCCTGGGCAACAGAGTGAGACTCTGTCTCAAAAAAAGAAAAACAAAGAGAAAGAAGGGCCAAAAGTAGCTTCAATTCTAAGAGTGAATAGTGGGGATCTTCCAAGTCTGGAAAGTTGAAAGGAGATGGTCTTCAGGCCATTAAGAAGGAATTGAAACAGATAAAACAAAAGGTGGATTATCTCCTGGAAAAAATTGAAAAGGAACAGAGCAAACAAGCAGTAGAGATGAGGAATAAGGCAGAAGAGGAGCAGAGCCATCAGTTCCACGAAGAGAGATGAGACTAATGTGAAGATAGTTTCTGAGGGGGGTGCAGGCGACTCTCCTGAAAGGGGAACCTACTAGATGATGATGATATTGAAGATGGGGGATGACCAGCTGGAGTTGATCAAGGATGATGAAAAAGAGGCTGAGGAAGGAGAGAATGACAGAGACAGTGCCAATGGTGAGGATGATTCTTTTTTTTTTTTGAGACGGAGTCTCGCTCTGTTGCCCAGGCTGGAGTGCAGTGGCGCGATCTCGGCTCACTGCAAGCTCCGCCTCCCAGGTTCACATCATTCTCCTGCCTCAGCCTCCCGAGTAGCTGGGACTACAGGCACCCGCCACCATGCCTGGCTAATTTTTTGTATTTTTAGTAGAGACAGGGTTTCACAGTGTTAACCAGGATGGTCTCGATCTCCTGACCTCGTGATCTGCCCGCCTCGGCCTCCCAAAGTGCTGGGATTACAGGCGTGAGCCACCGCGCCTGGCAAGGATAATTCTTAAGCACATGGTGAGGTCTGGAACTCTTATCCCATTATTTACCTAGGTGCTTCTCTAAGATCAAAATTTTCACCAGATCCTCTCCCCTAGTATCTTCAGCACATGCTCACTGTTCTCCAAATCCTTGTACTTGTTCTGTTCATTAATTCTTATTGCCCTGCTCCTAGTCCCATTTTCAATTCCTATGATGCTCCTGGTAGTTTTATTAAGTCTTACCCTGTAATTTTTGCTTTTAATTTTGATACCTGTTTGTGACTTAACAATAAAAAGGATGTATGGGTTTTATCAACTGTCTCCAAAATAATCTCTTGTTATGCAGGGAGTACAGTTCTTTTTATTCATACATAAGTTCAGTAAATGCTTCCCTAACTGTAAAAGCAATCTCAGGAGTTGAGTAGCTCCTGAAAGAAGCTTTGACTTAGAAGTATGTGTGTTACACCCCCACATAAGTGTGCTGTGTGGGGCAGTTCAACACAAATGTAACAATGTATTTCTTTGAATGAGAATTGGCATGTCAAATGCATCCTCCAGAAATACAGTGTTATTGTCTTATGATTTGTTTTCTAAAGTTGATACTGTAGATTATTTTTGTGAAAAACCTGATGTTTGGGACCTTTTTTCCTCAAAATAAATCCTTATTAAACCAGGAATTTTAGGGAAAAAAACTCAAAACCATAAAATTACATGGAAATTGAATAACCTGCACCTGAATGACTTTTGGGTGAATAATGAAATTAAAGCAGAAGTCAGGAAGTTCTTTCAAACTAATGAGAACAAAGATACAACATACCAGAATCTCTGGGACACACAGCTAAAGCAGTGTTAAGAGGGAAATTCATAGCACTATATGCCCACATCAAAAAGACAGATCTCAAGTTAACAACCTAATATCACAACTAAAAGAACTAGAGCACTAAGAGCAAACAAATCCCAAAGTTAGCAGAAGACAAAAAGTAACCAAAATCAGAGCTGAACTGAAGGAGGTTGAGACACAAAAAACCATTCAAAAAGTCAATGAATCCAGGAGCTGGTTTTTTGAAAAATAAAATAGAAAGATTGCTAGCTAGACTAATCAAGAAGAAAAGAGAGAAGATTCAAATAAACACAATCAGAAACAACAAAGGGGCTATTACCACTGACCTCACTGAAATACAAACAACCATCAGAGAATATTGTGAACACCTCTGAGGGGAAATTTACTGGGAATCTATAATTCTTTTTTTTTTTTTTTTGAGACAAAGTTTCACTCTTGTTGCTCAGGTTGGAATGCACTGGAGTGGTCTTGGCTCACTGCAACCTCCGCCTCCTGGGTTCAAGTGATTCTCCTGCCTCAGCCTCCCAAGTAGCTGGGATTACAGGTGAGCACCTCTACGACCAGCTAATTTTTTGTACTTTTAGTAGAGATGGGGTTTTGCCATTTTGGCCAGGCTGATCTTGAACTCCTGACCTCAGTTGATCCACCCACCTTGGCCTCCCAAAGTGCTGGGATTACAGGTGTGAGCCACTGTGCTCTGCCTATAATTCTTTGGATAACAAAATTATCATTAGTTTGTGGTAGAATGAAGGCAAAATAATTATACATTCAGAAAATTTAACACTCATTACCTAAAAATAAACTCTTAACAAAAGAAAAATTTCTTTAGAAGGAAGTATTGGAATGTAGGAATAACGCATACTAGTTGGGAAAAAATTAAATGTTAGTATATATATATATAAAGTAAAAGGTGAAAGGGCTCTGCCTATCCCTTTATTTGTTTTTGTTTGTTTGTTTGTTTTTTTGAGATGGAGTTTCACTCTTGTTGCCCAGGCTGGAGTGCAATGGCACGATCTCGGCTCACCACAACCTCCCCCTCCTGGGTTCAAGCAATTCTCCTGCCTCAGCCTCCGAAGTAGCTGGGATTACAGGCATGCACCACCAGGCCCGGCTAATTTGTATTTTTAGTAGACACGCGGTTTCTCCATGTTTGTCAGGTCAGTCGCGAACTCCCAACCTCAGTTGATCTGCCCGCCTCGGCCTCCCAAAGTGCTGGGATTACATGCGGGAGCCACCGCACCTGGCCCCTTTATTTTTTGTATATTCTCCTACACCGTTTTTAATGACTACATAAATATATATACAAATATATACACACACCCAACTTTTATTCTTTAAACAGTGAGCTCACTCTATGTAAAATACTTTGTGCTCTCTTTCCCTTTATTCCCAATTGAATATCATAAATATTCTTCAATATTGGCATGTGCAGATCTACCTTATCCTTTTTGCTATCTGCATTCCATGATATAAATATATCATAAGTTTATACATGTCTATTTAACATGAACGTTTAGATTATTTTAAATATTTTTTGCTCTTATAAATAATGCATGACTAAGTTTTTTGTTAGTATTTCTATAGGATAGAGGCCTAGAAGTATAATTGTTGGATCACAGGATAGAGACATTTAAAATGCTGATAGGGCCGGGTACAGTGGCTCACTCCTGTAACCCGAGCACTTTTGGGTGCTGAGGCGAGAGGACTGCTTTAGCCCAGGAGTTTGAGACCAGCCTGGGCAAGATGGGGAGACCCCCATCTCTCCAAAAAAAAAAAAAAAAGTAAACTGTTTATAGATCCTGCCAAAATGACTTCTAAAAATATTGCTAATTTATAGTCAGACTAAAAGTATATGGAATGTAGTATTTTAAGGATTTAAATCTTCAAACATGAGAATAGGCACAAAATACAAAGAATCTAGATGATAATGTTTTTAAAAACAGATAGAAAATGTGCATTATTGGCTGGGTGCGGTGCCTCATGCCTGTAACTCCAGCACTTTGATAGGCTGAGGCAGGCAGATCACAAGGTCAGGAGTTGGAGAATAGCCTGGCCAACATGGTGAAAACCCATCTCTACTAAAAAAAAAAAAAAATACAAAATTTAGCCAGGCATGGTGGCATGCACCTGTAATCCCAGCTACTCAGGAGACTGAGGCAGGAGAACTGGGAGGCAGAGGTTGCAGTGAGCCAAGATTGCGCCACTGCACTCCAGCCTGGGCGAAAGAGCAAGACTCCATCTCAAAAAAAAAAAAAAGGAAATATGCATTAGTTTGAGTGCATATAACAGATGGCTTTGTCCATCAGACCACATGGAAAATATATTTCCAGAAGGGATTACAAACTAATCCAAAGAGATTTTGTAAGCAAGGAAGTCTTCAACTATTATTATGTCTTATTCTAATTAAAAGCAGATCATCAAATAAATTCTTGCACATTAGTTTGTCTTTTACAAAGTAATCTTTTTTTTGAGATGGAGTCTCGCTTTGTCACCCAGGCTGGAGTGCAGTGGCGCGATCTCAGCTCACTGCAAGCTCCGTCTCCAGGGTTCACACCATTCTCCTGCCTCAGCCTCCCAAGTAGCTGGGACTACAAGCCCCCGCCACTGCGCCCGGCTAATTTTTTTGTATTTTTAGTAGAGACAGGGTTTCACCGTGTTAGCCAGGATGGTCTCGATCTTCTGACCTTGTGATCCACCTGCCTCTGCCTCCCAAAGTGTTGGGATTACAGGCGTGAGCCACCGCGCCTGGCCACAAAGTAATCTTAATAAGGAAAAACCTCTGCCTTTGGACTTGATTCTAACTATAATAGGATACTGAGTTGTCCTGTGAAAGTGACAAGATCCTTGATAAAAAGTATCTGCATCATCTTGGAATTTGTAGTGTTTGTAATGTGCAAGAGTATGACTGATGAGCATGTTTGGACATGTACTTAAGACTTTGGGAAAACAGATATTGAAAACTTTAGAGAGAGAAAAAATATAGGGCCCATTATTTGAGTCTTCAAATAAGAAAGTTACTGTGGAGTGCTATCTATAGAGGTTTAACTACATAAGTATATATAATCTCTGCATTTTACTAATCCAACAAATGTTTGAGTGTGCCTATCTAGTAGATCCTGGGATAGGCACTAAAGGGGCTGCGTTAATGTTGGAGGAAATTGCAGTTTGGAGATTTTAATATATTTGATAAAAATCAATTCTCTGAATTACAGCAAAAATGTGTCTCAGTTTTGCAAGTGAGACTGTCAGTTGCAAAAAGCAAACAATAGCATTTCTTTTAAAAGATTATATTGATAACCTCTTAGGAGCACCATCTGTCACACAAAGAAATACAAGAGATGGTCCCTGACTTCAAAGTACTTGCAATTGTTTTAAGTATTTGAGTTAAAAAAAAAAAAAAAAGTATTGTTTAAAAAAAACCAGTAGAACCTTCACAAAGTAAAATAAAATGCTGGTACTGCATGTCATGCAGCGATTTTCAAAGGAATTGTGAAACGAAAGAGGTGCCTCACCATCAAAAACAGGCACACAGCATAGCAATAAGAACACTGAGGACATAGCAAATCCCAGAATGAGTAATTGAGAGTCACAATATGGTCAACAAGTAAGACATTGTTCCAGGTTTGGCAGAGGCTTCTGATAAGGAAAGGGGTAAGCTCTGTGCTTAGGGGCAAATGTTGCAATCTGAGTGAATGGTAGGCAGAATACAAAGTAACTAACTCTTCTTTTGCTATTGTATTGTCTATCAAATATAATCATTTATTACAAAGGTTATGATTAAGGATAATTGAAAGCCAAGGCCGTTGAGAAGAAAATCATAATGTTTCTATTTTCCATGAATTCAAGTGTTCAGGCCCAAGTAAATTACATCAATTATATATCATAGAAGAAAAGTAATTGGCAGCAACTGTGGAATTGTGACAGGTATGGATAGTTTTGTATGCTCATAGGTAGTTTGAGAGGAGAGGAAGCTTTTGATGTTAGGCTATGATCATACTAAGTTTGTTTTTTTTTTAAACTGAGTCTCACTATGTCCCCCAAGCTGGAGTACAATGGCGCCATCTCGGCTCACTGCAACCTCCGCCTCCCGGGTTCAAGCTATTCTCCTGCCTCAGCCCCCCGCCCCTCCCCCAGAGTAGCCGGAATTACAGACGTGAACCACCATGCCCCGCTAGTTTTTGTATTTTTAGTAGAGATGGGGTTTCTCCATGTTGACCAGGCTGGTCTGGAACTCTGACCTTAGGCGATCCGTCCATTTAGGGCTTCCACAATGCTGGGATTACAGAACTGAGCCACTGTGCCCGCCTGACAGATCCTAATATCTAAAATGGTGTAAAAAGATCAGGCGTGGTGGCTCACCTGCCACTGCACTCTGGTCTGGGAGACAGAGTGAGACTCTGTCTCCAAATAAAATATAAAATAAAATAGTCATTTATAGAAACTATAGACTGGAGCAATAAACAAAAAATTATATACCGGAGTCAGTCATTCATTTCCTCAAACATTTTTTTTTTTTTTTTGAGACGGAGTTTTGCTCTTGTCGCCCAGGGTGGAGTGCAATGGCACAATCTCAGCTCAACACAACCGCTGCCTCCCGGCTTCAAGCAGTTTTCCTGCCTCAGCCTCCTGAGTAGCTGGGATTACAGACATGCACCGCCATACCCAGCTAGTTTTGTATTCTTAGTAGAGACAGGGTTTCTCCATGTTGGTCAGGCTGGTCTCGAACTCCCGACCTCAGGTGGTCTGCCTGCCTTGGCCTCCCAAAGTGCCGGGATTACAGGCGTGAGGCACTAAGCCTGGCACCTCAAAATGTTTTAGTTCCACCACAAGTATGCTAGGTGGTTAAGGAAAATACAACGATGACAAATAGGGCATAGATTCCGTCTGCAAGGAACTGAAAGTTTAATAGGAGAGTTAAAGAAGTAAAACAAAAACAAACAAGCTAATAAATTTAAAATGTAAAAGTCTTGCCTACTTGCTGTCTTTGTTTTTGTTTTGAGATGGAGTCTCACTTTGTCGTCCAGGCCGGAGTGCAGTGGTGAGATCTCACTGCAACTTCCGCCTCCTGAATTCAAGCAATTATCCTGCCTCAGCCTCTCGAGTAGCTGGGACTACAGGCGCGTGCCACCACGCCTGGCTAATTTTTGTATTTTTTCAGTAGAGTCGGGGTTTTGCCATGTTGACTAGGCTGGTCTCGAACTCCTGACCTCAGGTGATCCACCCACCTCGGCCTCCTAAAGTGCTGAGATTACAGGCATGAGCCACCTCAACAGGCCTTAACAAGAGTACAGTGCTTTCAAATTTCCCTCCCACCAAGTCTTCTTTTATTAAATATTAAAAATGTTCTGTGTACAAGACACTGTGCTATGTGGTACAGAAGATAATAAAGATGAATCAGAAATAGATCTTGTCTTTAAGGAGCATTATGATGACTGAAAGTTTTATTAAAAATTTAAAACTGCGGGACGTGGTGGCTCATGCCTGTAATCCCAGCACTTTGGGAGGCCGAGGCGAGCGGATCACAAGGTCAGGAGATTGAGATCATCCTGGCTAACGGGGTGAAACCCCGTCTCTTCTAGAAATACAAAAAATTAGCTGGGCACGGTGGCGGGCGCCTGTACTCCCAGCTACTCAGGAGGCTGAGGCAGGAGAATGGCGTGAACCTGGGAGGCAGAGTTTGCAGTGAGCTGAGATTGTGCAACTGCACTCCAGCCTGGGTGACAGAGTGAGACTCTGTCTCCAAAAAAAAAAAAAAAAAGTATGTGTATATACACACACACACACACAGACATGTATATACACACACACTAAGTGATGATGATTAGTTTGCATTAGTTCATTTATAGTAAGCTATACTATTGTACATATATTCATTTAAGAAAAGAGAGTCATACAGTCCACAAAGATGGAAGAGAATCAGTGGAGGTTAGCTGGTTGTCTTACAGGTAGCCTGACCCTGCAATTGATATTTGTGACAGAGATGGTGCAAAATGCTTAACAAAATCTCATTTCATTTTCGTTTCCTGGTTTTATGGAAGGACTACATTTTCCATCCTCCTTTGAGGTTAGGTTGGGGACATGTGACTAAGTTCTGGAAATGGGATGTAAGCAGAAGTGATGTAAACCACTTCCAGGCCTGGCCCTTAAAAGCGAAAGCAGTGATTGGTATCCACGAAAGTTAAATGTATGCTGGCCCCATGACCCAGCACATCTACTCTTAGGTATATGCTGAAGAAAAACAAAAGCATACGTCTACAAAAGTCAAGTAAAAGAATGTTCCTTGCTGGGTTATTCATAATAGGTTCAAACATGCAACAACACAAATGTCCTCAAATGAAAAAAATTGTGCTATATTCATACAATAAACTCAATATAGCAATAAAAATGAATGAACTATAGCTACATACAACAACATGCACAAGATCTTGAGTGAAGGAAGCCAGACACAAAAAATATTCAACATATGCATTTGTTAACATAAGCTTTAGGAACAGGCAAAATGAAGCTATGATGCTAGAAGTGAGAATAGTGGTTACCTCTGTTTGCGGGTGTATCTACTGGGAAGGGGCACAAAAGAGCCTTCTGGGGTGATGGAAATACTTTTTCTTCATCTGGATAGCAGTCTCAGGGCACATAGTAGTCTCCGTAAAGGCAAATTTAAAAATTCATCGAGCTGTACACTTAAATTTTGTGCATGCTGTTATGTAAAAGAACTAAAAATTATGCACACATAAAAAATCAAAGAAGCAAGAAAAAAAAAATAAAAAGTGATCACAGAAGGCCCAGTGCAGATGGAAGAGGCTATATTCCTGAATCACTGGTTGCCCTTGCCCTGAAGGACTGGCCAGTCTGCTTTGGAATTTGTGTAAACACAAAATAAATCTTTCTTATTTTAAATTATCTGAGATTTACAGTGTATGTGGTATCTCAGCATAGCCTAACCGTTCTTGGCTAATACAGAATTCATTGCCACAACCAACCAGGGTTAAAAACCTGGTTTTGGCAGCATATCAGGGAGGCTCTTCCTTTCTCAGGCTAAGTGATATAAAACAAGCTTATAAATGAGTGTATAAATCAAGATGCCAATTTTTTAAATAACAATATAAAATTAAAGCCTCTCATACAAACTAGGTTATCTGTTGCCTAATATATAATCATTCTCTCTCTCAAGATAGATCTGCATGGGAAGCCAAACCACAATAAAAGTTTGTTTTATTCTCAGAAAGAAAACATTAGTTAGATGAGTCAATTGTTTAATGACATCTGTCCAGGAGAAGCTATGCATCCCATTTCATGGTCAATTCCTGAGGTCCCTGGGCTGCAGTTCTCACTCCCAGGTATGCACCTGAATTGCCTCAGTGGCTCCTCCTTTTTTATCTTCCAATTCTGTCAATACACTTTTCTTCTATAGATATGTCATTGCATAAGTCTACTGTCTTTAGAGAGATGTGGCTGGCCTCTAAAGCATTCCTTGTATACATCTACATGTTGATTTTGTGTTTTTCCTCTCAAAGAATAATTATAAATCTTTTACTTTTAAATTCTGTGGT
Source organism: Macaca mulatta (assembly GCF_049350105.2). NCBI lineage: Eukaryota > Metazoa > Chordata > Mammalia > Primates > Cercopithecidae > Macaca > Macaca mulatta. Next base: position 87,604,357 of record NC_133419.1, read on the forward strand.
TGGAGTGGTAGGGGTTTAATGTGGAGAGGATGGTGTCCTTAGCTATAGCTTCCAAGTACTGGTAACATCATGAAACTAATATAGACACTGAGAATTCTAGACAGCGTATGTACCTGAATATTTTGTAAGGCCACTTGAGAGTTTTTTGTATAATCTTTGAAGGCTTGAAGGGACGAAATTGCTATCAAAAGCTGGAGAAAAAGGGATCCCTGTTATACAGTGGCAGAAAGTTTAGCCACACTGTTGCCTGCTGAAATGCAGAAAATAGAAAAATATATCTAACAAACTGGTGCATTTGGTTAAGGAAATTTCCAGACAGACTGTTGAAAGTGCCAACTGATTAAAAAAAAACAAAACCAAAACAAAACAAAAAAAACCTATATGGGATAAGATGTAGAGAGGTGAGATATAAAAGGAACAATTTCATTTTTAAGCAAAATTTAGAGAAAATATACATAGTCTAGGAACTTTGGGTTCAAAAATAAAACTGCTTTTCACTTCCAGCCTCTCCAGATGGTGAAACAACTAAGGCATTGCCTTGAGGGGAAGGTACAATCCAGGGTGCAGCTATTCAGATTTTTTGTAAAGACTGTACAAAGATTTAAAGCCATTTTACCTAGACTATTTCAGCTAGACAAAAGCAATTCTAAGTGTATAAGGGCGTTTTCCATCAGCTTTCTGACTCTCAGCCCAAGATGGGAAGTGTCTGTCTCAAAGAGGTTTGTGAGTGGGGCTTTTTTTTTCTGTTGGAGTGGATTATAATTTGATATACATGAAGTCCCCAAAATCTTAAAGAGAATTGTATTGGCAGACACACTGCCTACTTGTACTGAAAGGGCATATTATCTTTTAATATTCCAGATTTAAATATTTAAATTTATATTTACATCTTAGAAACTCAATATTTTAAATCAAATGATGTCAGGAAAAATCTGAATTATGTTGCAACAAAAATTAGTAGAAAATCAGAATTATTGCTGGGCATGGTGGCTCATGCCTGTAATCCCAGCACTTTGGGAGGCCGAGGCAGGTGGATTACCTAAGGTCAGGAGTTCGAGACCAGCCTGGACTACATGGCAAAACCCCATCTCTACTAAAAATACAAAAATTAGATGGGTGTGGTGGTGGGCATTGCTAATCTCAGCTAGTCGGGAGGCTGAGGCAGAAGAATCGCTTGAGCCCAGGAGGCAGAAGTTGTAGTGAGCCAAGATCATGCCATTGCACTCCAGCCTGGGTGACAGAGCAAGACTGTGTCTCAAAAAAAAAAAAAAAAAAAAAAAAGAAAAGAAAAGAAAATCAGAATCATATGTAACTGTTGTGAAAAGCTTGGTTATTGATTGTTGCTGGAATCAAGAGCTACTACAATGTCATACTTCGAGTTTGCCATACTTTGCCATCGTACTTGTGCCTGATAATTATTTCTACAATGATTGCATGTAGATCTAAACTAGTTTAGTGTCGTTAAATCCTCTGCATTAGATCCTAAGAGCTCTTCCATTCTTTTTCATTGACATCAGCAAAACTAGAATCCTACAAGGGCAACAACTTTTTTTTTTTTTCATTCTTCCAACACACAGAAAGGAGCAACAATTTTCATATTGGCGTTTCTTCAAAGCCTTTGAATTCCATCATAAATTGCCAGAATAGTTTTCTTCATTCACTGTGCACTTTCATTGGAGAAACTCTTTTTTTTTTTCAGACAGAGTCACACTCTGTCGCCCAGGTTGGAGTGCAGTGGCCTGATCTCAGCTCACTGCAAGCTCTGCCTCCAGGGTTCACGCCATTCTCCTGCCTTGGCCTCCTGAGTAGCTGGGACTTCAGGCACTCGCCACCACGCCCGGCTAATTTTTTGTATTTTTTTTTTTTTAGTAGAGAAGGAGTTTCACTCTGTTAGCCAGGATGGTCTTGATCTCCTGACCTCGTGATCTGCATGCCTCAGCCTCCCAAAGTGCTGGGATTACAACAGGCATGAGCCACCGCACCTGGCCTAGAGAAATTATTTGCTTCACCTTGTTGATGAACGCTAAAGCCCTCCTCGCCTTTTCTTAATGAAAAAGAAGAAACAATGAAGCCCCCAGAAAGTATCCAATCAAACCACTGTCATAGCCAGCCTAAAAGAATGAATAACCCATGCAGATGCAATGTTTAACATTGAGAGGTGACAACGTGCTAGCAGCCCTTGCTCCCGGTGTCTCTGCCTTGGCGTCCACTCTGGTGGCGCTTGAGGAGCCCTTCAGCCTGCCATGGCACTGTGGGAGCCCCTCTCTGGGCTGGCTGGGGGCTGAGCCTGCTCCCTCTGCTTGCGGGGAGGTGTGGAGGGAGAGCTGCGGGTGGGAACCAGGGCTGCCCACAGTGCTCGTGGGCCAGCGAGTGTTCCGGGTGAACGTGGGCTCGGCTGCCCGCACTGGGAGTGGCCGGCTGGCGTTGCCGGCCAAGGGCAGTGAGGGGCTTAGCACCCTGGCAAGGAGCTGCAGAGGGTGTGAGGGGTCCCCCAGCAGTGCCCGCCCACCACGCTGCCATCAATGTCTCACTGGGCCTCAGCTGCCTCCCTGCAGGGCAGAGCTCAGGACCTGCATCCTGCCATGCTGGAGCCTCACTCTTACAATCTAAGGGATAGTAAATACACCAATCAGCACCCTGTGTCTAGCTCACCAATCAGCACCCTGTGTCTAGCTCAAGGTTCATAAATACACCAGTCAGTACTCTGTATCTAGCTAACCTAGTGGGGACTTGGATAACTTTTCTGTCTAGCACTCTGTGTCTCTAGGTGGAGGACTGTGAACGCACCAATCAGCACTCTGTCTAGCTCAGGGTTTGTAAATACATCAATCAGTACTCTGTATCTAGCTAACCTAGTGGGGACTTGGAGAACCTTTCTGGCTAGCACTTTGTGTCTAGCTAAAGGATTGTAACCGCACAAATCAGCACTCTGTGTCTAGCTCAGGGATTGCAAATGCACCAATCAGCACTCTGTCAAAATGGACCAATCAGCGCTCTGTAAAATGGACCAATCAGCTCTCTGTAAATGGACCAATCAGCAGGATGTGGGTGGGGCCCGACAAAGGAATAAAAGCAGGCTGCAGGAATCAGTCGGTGGTAACCTGGTCTGGTTGCCCTCCACAGTGTGGAAGGTTTGTTCTTTTGCTCTTTGGGTGCGCAGGGCCTTTATGAGCTGTAACACTCACTGTGAAGGTCTGCAGCTTCAGTCCTGAGGCCAGTGAGACTGAGAACCTGCCAGAAGGAAGAAACTCCGAACACCTCCTAACATCAGAAGGAACGAACTCCAGACACACTATCTTGGAGAACTGAAACACTCACCGTGAGGGTCTGTGGTTTCATTCTTGAAGTCAGTGAGATCGAGAACCCACCAATTCTGGACACAACATTATCTTTAAACTTAATGGTGACATGATGGGAAGGCTTTCTTTTAAAAAACAGCCTGCTATATCTTATAATACCATATAAAGAAATTTACAAATGTAAGCTACTGGTTTACTGCATACTGCTCCTTTTTGCAATTTGTTTTGCATCCTAAAGCATAAATCATCTCCCCTGAGGATTTATCAATGCCTTCGTATTTTGGAATCTGCATAGCAGCACTAGAAAAGATAAGAGTTGTCCTTTCTTTTGAACTTGGGAGTTTCCCTGAAATCACCTCATTTGCCACCCAACTCATCAGCTTTGTCCTCCTTGGCACCATTCCGTTTTTCTCAAATTTCTTTATGCTTCAAGTCTCTATTTAACAGTTAATTAGGACCAGGTGTGTTGGTGCACACCTGTAATCCCAGCACTTTGGGAGGCTGAGATGGGTGGACAGCTTGAGCCAAGGGAGTTCAAGAGTAGTCTCGGTAACATAGGGAGACCCCATCTCTACAAATAATTTAAAAACATTAGCCAGGTGTGGTGGTGTACTTGTGGTCCCAGCTACTCAGGAGGCTGATTCAGGAGGATCTCCTGAGCCCAGGAGATATGGACTGCTGTGAGCCATGATTGTGCCACTGTACTTCAGCCTGGGCAGGAGAGACCACGTCTCAAAACAAACAAAAGACAGTTAACTAAAAGAAACTACCTGGTTTTAACTGTAATTTTAAGTTTTCCTTATTTATTAATGTGTAATTGCTGGGCCCACATAGTAAACATATTGTTTATTATCAGGCATGCAAGCTGTATTGTGCTATTACATTCAGAAACAACTGAGAGTTAACAATTTTTTTTTTTTTTTTTTTGGAGACGGAGTCTTGTTATGTTGCCCAGGTTGGAGTGTAGTGGTGCCATCTTGGCTCACTGCAACCTCCGCCTCCCAGGTTCAAGTGATTCTCCTGTCAGAGCCTCCTGAGTAGCTGGGATTACAGGTGTCCACCACCATGCCTGACTACTTTTTGTATTTTTAGTAGAGATGGGGTTTCACCATAGGCCAGGCTGGTCTTGAACTTGTGACCTCGGGTGATCCACCAAGCTCAGCCTCCCAAAGTGCTGGGATTACAGGCGTCAGCCACCGTGCCCAGTCCATATTAATTGTTTGGTGAATAAGATGTTATTTGTGTACTATTGTACATCTTAACATGATATTTTTTGTTAATATTTGATACTATATTTTAAATACTTAAGAATTTTTTGGTTGATATGTAATGCATTTTATTTTTTCCCATTTAAAACTAAGTTGTTATTTAGCATTTTCTTGTGGAAGGATCATAGATTTTCAGGAATGGATTACTGAAAAAAATAAGCCTGCACTGGTATTTCTGTAATTTTTTGGGTAAGTTTATGCTGTGTTTTTGATCTTCTTAGTTTCTGAATTGGAGATTTGAAAAAAATTGTGATTATCTTGTTCCTATTCTACCATTGTATGTTGGATGTGTTGAGGGGGAGGATAACTTTGAGATCTGCATCTGGTCCTCAGGAATATTCTGGACTTTGGCTAGGATTCAGCAACTGGATGGGATTTTAGGTAGTCTTCCTTGGAAAAGGGAAGGTATATCTGTCTGTAGAAAGAATGATATGCCCGGATATTTGGGTAGCCAGAGACATAGAACTACGGCAGACACTGCTAGTTGCCTCTAATATCTGTTTTTTTCCATTTTGCTCAGTAATAAAACCTCAAATGTTAGCTGGGTATTTGTCCAATTAGTTAAAAAAGATTGTATTTGCCATCCTCTCTTGCAATGAAGTGTGGCCATGTGATCAAGCTTTGTCCAAGGAACGTAAGTCGCAGTAGTTTGTATGGATCTTCTGGGAAGTTTTCTTAAAAAGAGGAAATATGCCCTTCTCTCCCCCGACCCCCCCCCCTTTTTTTGAGACGGAGTCTCTCTCTGTCACCCAGGCTGGAGTGCAGTGGTGTGATCTTGGCCCACTGCAACCTCTGCCTCCTGGGTTCAAGCGATTCTTCTGCCTCAGCCCCTGAGTAGCTAGGATTACAGGAGCGCGTCACCACTTCCAGCAAATTTTTGTATTTTTAGTAGAGACGGGGTTTCACCATGTTGGCCAGGCTGGTCTCAAACTCCTGACCTCAAGTGGTCCACCCACCTCAGCCTCTCACAGTACTAGGATTACAGGTGTGAGCCACCGTGCCTGGCCTCTCTTCCCCTTTTGCTGGTCTTCCTGACCAGCATGTTGATGTCATGTTAGGTGACAGAGTTATTTTCTAAGTCAGGGTGGAAATCACAGGTAGCAGATGGCATAGCAAACTGTCACAGAGGCTGGGATTCCCTAATCGTTATGGAGCCACCATTTTATTCTAGGACTGCCTACCTTTACCTGAGAGAAAGACACTTTTATCTTTTTGCCATTGTTGTTTTGGACTTTTCATCTGAGTATTTCTCTTTTATTTTGTTCAGACAACTACACCTATCTGATATTATCTTGTTCAGTTTTCTTTCTTATTTGCTGTCTTCTCCCTCTAGAATGCTAGTTTCGCGAAAATAAATACCTTGTCGTGTCTCTTGTTTCTGTTTGTTTCCTTAGCACAGTGCCTGGAAAATAGTAATGACTCAGTAAATATTTGTAGATGAATGAATGAAGACTAGGAGATTAGAATGCAATTCTTCTAAAGGTAGTTCGTTTCTGCTTTAAGAGACTATGGAATTTAGAATTCCAAAGAAACTGGTAGGTTTGTTATATGCGAGGAAATTGACTGAGGGGTTATATGACTCAAGCAACACACGACCCTTGTCTTGCTAATTGTTGGCCAAGCTCCCTACCCAGGTCTGCGTTCTAACACACGACTGCCGCCTCTACTGTGTGTGGTGTTTGGTTGACAAGCACCTATCAAGGATGCTGTAGACAGGATTGCTCCATGGCGTAAGGTTTGGACTGGATCACCTATTGCCCTTCCCCACACACGGTCGGGGTGTGAGCATAGCTGAGACTTTTCAAGCCTTCCCAGGTACCACAGAGCTTGGAAAGCCCAGCACCTGCGGGCAGTTCAGTTGCAACTGGCGGGCAGCCGTAGCTGTTTATTACCTGGGGCTCTCGGGAAGGCGAGCTCGTAGTGCTGGGGAGGACGTTTGTCTCAGGCATTCCTCTGGCAACCCTCTTCCTCCAGCGGCTCCCAACAAAGACATTTCATTTAATCCCTTTCTTCCACTCCCCTCCGCTCTACTTGGCTTGGCGTTGGAAGCTGAAGCACAATTTGACCCAAGCCACCTCCTACTGCGCACCTGCCAGAGCGCTCGCGCCCCGGAGCCTGGCACGGCATTGCGTGGGTGGGGAGGCGGCGCGTCCCCGAGCTGCGCTCCCTCGCTTACAGCCTCGGCTCTGGGGGCGAAGATCCATTCTACCTCCGCTCACCCAGCTGCGCCGCCGCGCGGGAGCGCGCCCCAGCGGAAGGCCTCTTGAGGGAGCGCGCACGCGCCGCCTCTCTCCGCCTCCCGGTGCACGTCCCGCCCCCTTAAGCTGCGATACGCCGAGCGCTCAACATCCGAGGACTTTGGCCCAGAGTAACCCCGCTCTCGTGACCTTTCCCCTCCATTCCGCGCCTCCGGCTGCTGGCCGGGCAAGAGGCTGGCGGCTGGGCTCTGGCGCCCCTCCCTGCAGGGCGCAGGCTCTCCCCCTCCCGTCTCCTCCGCGCTGTTCCTCGTCATGGCGGCCCTCAGCAAGTCCATCCCTCATAACTGCTATGAGATTGGCCACACTTGGCACCCTTCCTGCCGGGTCTCCTTCCTGCAGATCACCGGGGGCGCCCTGGAGGAGTCCCTGAAGATCTATGCTCCTCTGTACTTGGTGAGACCCGTCACCCCTCCCGCAGGGCGAGTTTAATGTGGAGGATGGGCCAGGGGCTGCAGTTGGTGATCCCGAGGGGCTCTGGGGGACTTGCCTTGTGTCGGGCTCTCTTTTGGAGGGGTCGGAGTGTTTTGGGGGGCCGGTGGGGGGAAGGCGGAGGTCGCTTGGGGAGGATATACCAATCCCTGCAAGGGAGAAGGAGGAGGGGAATTAGAGGTTGAGCTGTCATCTGAATGCCTGTTGCTAGGAAGAGGATGGGCTCCCAACTTTTAGAATTAAGTTGAGGACACTTAAAAACGTTAATTCAAAGACCAGCGTTATTTTCCTCTGGCCTGCCTTGTGATGGAGAGGTATTTGTAGGTCAGCGAGGCTATGAGAAGTACCTGCAAGCTTTCCTCATCTGGTTTCCCCTGTTTTATTTTGCCTTTTTTTTTTTTAAATGAAGAAGGCATATTTGACCCTGAAGTCCCTGTGGCCTCAGATCTTGACTCAGTTTTGAGATGGTAGGATTGTGATTTGGGGTTTTGCAAGTGTTTTTGCAAGTTCACAGAACAGACTCCTGGGTTGAGATTGTGTGTGGTGATTTAAAGGGTGATGCCAGTATTTCAGTGAGTGAACTTGGTTAGGACATCTGACTTTGTGTCACCTAGGACCTTTTACACAGCTTTACATACGGGCCAATTAATAGGAAATATTTGGCAATATGTATATGTAACCCTGAGGACTATTAAAGATGCTCTTCAATGTTCTCGCCAAAATCTTTTTTTCAATAACCTTATCCTTGATATTAAAGATTTATTATTACTTTGGCCATTGAAGTGCATTGTCTCGTTTTCTTGGCTTACAGAGTTTGTGTCCTAAGAAGACAGATCATATTTTTTGTATGTCTTCTAAGAATTTCGATATTCAGCAGATGATCAATTATTATTTCTCATTGAAGTAATTTAGATTTATACCCTAATGTTCCTGAAAGTGTGTCATGGCTGTATCTGTAGTACTTCTTGAAAAGTCTGATTATGTATTTCAGAGATAACACAGGAGAAGGTGATGACTTTGTCGGAGGTTGCAGGCATCCATTTCATTTTTATTGTATAGACTGATGCTTCTCAAATTTTCATGTATGTTAGGAATCCTCTGAGGATTATGTTAAAATGGGGGTTCTAATTCATGAGGTCCCGGTGGGGCCTGAACCTCTGCTTTCCTAACAAACTCGTGGTAATGCTGATGATGGGGGCTGCACTTTGAATAATAAAGATCTAGAGTAGAGGCCAATAATTATTATTGGAGCTGGAAATTTTTTCCTCGATTTTCTTTGGCAAAGATTCATGTTTATCTGCTTTTCCACATTCACTGTGGCCAGCGTATGTCTCAGATTTTTCCTTTTTCTTTTTGGATATACGGTCTTGTTGCATTGCCATTCTGGCTGGAGTGCAGTGGTGCAACCACAGCTCAATGCATAAGGCTCAGATGTGTAAAAAATAAAACATCTACAAACATTATTGAGCTCTTGATACACAACTATACAAAAGATTGTTCCTGCCCTCAGAGGATTATGATATAGGTGGAAAGAGAGTTTATGCTGTCTACTTCTCCCTTTGAAAATCCATAGCACTTTTCATTCATTAATTCATTCACTTAACAAATATTTGTTGAATGCCTGATACTTGTTATATCAATAGCTTAGACAATTTATGGATTATAGTCTATGATAGGGAAGTTCAGGGCAGCAACAGGAGCATAGGTTCTCCTACTCCTACTTTAACAAGGTAGGTTGGGGGTGTTCAGGAAAGGAGTTGTGTTTTACTACTATATCTCCAACAAGATTAAGTACTTATTGAGGATAAATTTTCCATCTCATGTGGCCTTGTACCCTTACATCTGTGTATATGAAAATTTGGGTTGCTACTCATCAGTAGTTGTGAAATAAAATTAGTGGGAACTGAATAGCATTTTATTTTATATTAAGTGAAATGGAAGAAAATAAAAAATGTTGGAACACATTGCGCGTACTAAGGATAAGCATTATTTCGTGACAGTTTTGTTTCAGTTATCCATGTAGGTGTGGGTGGTGCTACTTGGAGCATATAGCTGTTTTCTTTGTAAGTGTTGGATAGTTGATTAAATGTATACCCCCATGTACTAAGATGCAAGGTGGTGTGGTGGAAAGAAATTGGGCTTTAAAAAGGGATCAGGCGGGGTGCGGTGGCTCACACCTGTAATCCCAGCACTTTGGGAGCCCAAGGCATGTGGATCACCTGAGGTCAGGAGTTCGAGACCAGCCAACTTGACCAATATGGTGAAACCCCATCTCTACTAAAAATATAAAATTAGCTGGGCGTGGTGCACATGCCTATAATCCCAGCTACTTGGGAGGCTGAGGCAGGAGAATCACTTGAATCTGGGAGGCGGAGGTTGTAGTGAGCTGAGATTGCGTCATTTTACTCCAGCCTGGGAAACAAGAGCAAAACTCTGTCACAAAACAAAACAAACAAACAAACAAAAAAAAGGGATTGGGGTATCAGGGTTTGAATCTCAGCTCTTCATTTATCAGCTGTTTGACTTTATATATGTTATTTTATCTTTTTGAGAATTATATGAAATAGTGCATTGATGATGTATCACATCTAGTTTATCATAGGTTTTGAATAATTATGCATATTTTTCTTCCTCCCTTCTCTGGTGGCACTTAAGAGTGAAGTTCATGGAAGATGGGTAGGGGAAGCCTCTTGAAGTAAGTGGTCCTTGACTTGTGCCTTAAGTATAAGGCTGTACAGACATTGATTCATGCAGTAGATATTTATAGCATACCTATTCTTAATGGAGAGGAGGGAGGATAATGTAAACTGAGGCAGAAAACTAAGTGGTTTCGTAAGAGAGGCAATGCATATATTGTCTATAACAGAATGTTTGCATACAGGAGTTGTGAACGATAACAACTTATGTTTATTATGTGCTTAGTCCTTAACATCTTTTTTAACCCTTACACAACTCCAGCTTCTTATCCCCGTTTTATAGGTAAGACAACTGAAGGTTAGAGACATTAAGTGATTCACAAGATTTAAATCTAGTAAGGAAAAAGACAGGATTCAGTTCTCATGGTTTTTTTTTTTTTTTTTTTTTTTTTGACTGAAAGTCAGACTGAAGGACAGGCTAAAGGAACCATTGAGGGTTTTTTTGTGTGCATGCTATTGAGTTTTTTTTTTTTTTTTAAACAAAGGGGTTGTAAGTACAAAATAATGCTTTCAGATGCTAAATATGGTAACACTGGGAAGACTAGATAGGAAAGATGTTTGAGAAATTGATGCAGTAGATTCACTAAGTGGTATAAAGAGTCAGAACTCCTGTGGAATCTCACCCTGCAATTTACTATCAATAGGATCTTTAGAAAAATTATTGAATTGCATGGAGCCTTAGTCTCCTTGCTTTGCAGAAGATGATTGTATCCATTTTTTAAGGTCTGTTGTGAGGAGTTAAATAGGATAATAGTGCATTAATTATGATCTGTGTCTCCATCTCCTGTTAAAACAGTGGTTTGTGTTTAGACTCGTGTAGTACCTCATTAAATGCTTAGTATGTGTCTAAATGAGTGAAGGTATGAATGAATGAACTCATGAATAGTGCAGGAGTGAAGAGATATTTGGCAGGTCTGCCAGAGAAAATGAAAGGGCAGTTCTAGAGGCATTTTGCAGGCAGAATGAACAGGACTTAGAGACCAAGGATATTGGGGCAGTGTGAGGACTTGTTTATACTTCTAGGCTGTCAAGTCAGATTGTTGCAATTGCCATTATTGCTAGAAATGGAGAAGCTCCAAAGGCAAGATGGTGTAGGGACCAATGGAGAGCTTTCCCCTTGGCCCTCTGAAGGTTCACCAAAAATCACTGACAGGAGGCAGATGGATTAATAGGAGAAAGGGCATGTACCAATTTATTTAACATGTATACACGGGAGCCTTCAGAATGAAGACCCCAAAATACAGGGGAAATTATCTGTTTTTATGCTTATGTTCAACAAAGTATAGATAGCTATGTAGAAATGTGATTGGACAATAATGCTAATGCTAATAGACTGATTGGGGAAGCAAGGCCTGTCTGTCTAGATTCTTCTTGACCTCTCTGAGCATTCATTCTTTTCTTTTGGGTGTGGGGTAGGACCCTCTCTGGAATGGGGGCTTATGACTTACAGTCAAACAAGGTAAGTCAGATAGTTTCTTTATGGCCAGTTTTTACATGGAAAGGCGAAGGGAAAGTTAGTATGATATTTTAAGATTTTCTGGCTGGCTTTGGGGAAAATAGGTTCTGGTTTTTATGACCTGCCTTGCGGAAAATTCTAGTTTCTAAGGCTAGCTCAGAGGAGAATGGGACTAGGAGACAGGAGAGCAGGAGAAGGTCAGGAAAAAAATTCTGCTTCTAAGGCTGCTTCTGAGGCCTTCATTTTGGGGTGTTGTATTCTGAGTCCCAACAAGAAGGAAGATTTTTTTTATCAGGGGTATTTTCTGGAGCCTATAAAATAGGTCTTATATATCTGCTTTTCATTGGAAACATTACGTGATAATGTAATGTAAAAATCGTTTAGTTATTGAATAGAAAGATAAAGTGAGCCCCTTATTTACACCCCCATAAAATAGGTCTCAAGCAAAAATCAAGGGGGATTATGCACAGATTTACAATTCCATGGTCTCCAAAGCTCTTGATTTCTGGGGAATATCTTAAATTGTATAACAGTCAGATTGTAAAAAAAAAAAAATGCATATTTCTATGGAATACATAAAAGATAACTCTTGTTTTATGAGTTATGACTTCGAGAAAAAAATTCGTGCCTCAATTTGTGCATAAGCAAGTATATGGATACTTTCTTTTCTTGATTATGAAAAGATGATGTGGATTGAAAGGCTGGAACACAGACTTATGTTGTATAAATCTATCTGTATAAGCTTTGGAAGTAAAAAATGTGGTAAGACCTTGACAATAGATTGATCATTTGTTAATTATCTTATTAGTTATTGAGTACTTAGGTGATAGGCAGGTGATGGGTGGTAATTAGGGAAGGGGAGTTAATTAAAGTGATGGTTTAATAAAGAACTAAATAAAATAGTTTTAAGAAAGTCTTTTGAAAATGTCAGTACAATTTCTTACATTACAGTTACTTCCATTACTTTTATAGTATAGTGAATGAGAATTATGTTTTCATCCCCAAGGACTTAAACTGGGCACATAGAATGCCTAATAGTGGTCGATGGTTTGATGATTAAGGGTTTTATAATATTTTAGATTTATTATTCTTCCATTATCGTAATCTAGTACATAATACAGTACTGTATTAAAGACTTAATTCAAATCTCTATTGACCGTAGGTTAAACTTTTAAATTGCCTTTTAATTAATCACTAATCTTAGTTTTCTTTCTACTCATTGATATGCTCTTAAGCAATATTGTGATTGAGGTTTGTGTATTTTTTCCTTCAGGTAATAGGAAATGAATCTGTTTTATCTTTGGATACTAGGAATATAGTTAATAAGTATTTGTTAGTGACCCTGAATAATTAATTAGTCAAGTTAGTAAGGTGAATTGATCTTATATACTATATGTGAGGCTCTGTCTTCCTCATAATTATACTTGAGAGGAATCAATAATTGAAATAAATTAAAGATTTTAACTAACTTGGCTCATAGGAGTATTGAAAAATATTTAGTGGCTGGGCGGGTTGGCTTACGCCTGTAATACCAGCATTTTGGGAGGCCAAGCTGGGCGAATCACCTGAGGTCAGGAGTTTGAGACCAGTCTGGCCAACATGGTGAAACCCCATCTCTACTAAAAATACAAAAATTAGCCGGGCACCTTGGCACGTGCCTGTAGTCCCAGCTACTAGGGAGGCTGAGGCAGGAGAATCACTGGAACCTGGAGGCGGAGGTTGCAATGAGCCTAGATTGCGCCACTGGACTCCAGCCTGGCGACAGAGCGTGAGTCCGTCTCTAAAAAAAAAAAAAAAAAAAAAAAGGAAATGGACCTTAAATGGACCTAAAATAATTTATATATGAAAGAAAAGTATTAAGGAAGAGTGCTAAATCAAGTATCATCAAATTTGAGCATGTTCCTTTTATAAGAATGCTGAATTTTTTCAACTTTCATTTATTTTGTATAGTCTTTTGACTCATTGGATTTGTCAGGTTGCTTTGGTTTCTTGATTCTTACTTGATTTTGGGGGTTTGGATTGTGATTAATTCACTTTGGGAGTTTCCTTGAAAGATTCTGCACCTCTTGGCAGTGATGAAGGGAGGCTTGTTCTGATTAGCTTCAATTTTTAAACCTTGAAGGAAATACACACGGGACTATTTTTTTTTCAGACCCGCATGTCAGAAACTCGCAAGCATAGGAGGCACTGAATTAACCAGAACCAGCCGAATTTCACTGTGCCCCTAGCTGCATTTAGAGCCCGTGGAGTGTAATATAACTGTATTTACTCTGAATCTTCATTTCCTTTCACTGTCTCTTTTCTACCCTTATTTCATTCATCAAATATTACATGAGAGTAAGCAATACTGGAGTGAGGGGAACATGGAGGTTAACAGTGAAGGGGGAAGATAAACTTAAAATAAAAAATTATCTGTGATAAGTGCTATTAAGAAGACATACGGAGTGTTACTAGGCTGTTTACAAGAGGATCCATTCTAGTGTAGAGGGTTTGGGAAGCCTTTCCTAAGGAAGTGACATGGTGATTATATGAATATATATAAAGTGAACATATATTAGGTTTAACATTTATGGCACAAAACCCAAATTTTAACGTGAGGAAATCAAGAGAAATAAGAAGCCATTACTTTATAGAAAAAGAGTTTATGTGACAATTTCACGAATCCAGTACCCTGGTCAAGAATTTGGCCTTTGCTTACCTTGAAGTCAAAGGCAGTAAGAAAACTTTACTGCTGCCAGGCGCGATGGCTCACGCCTGTAATCCCAGTACTTTGGGAGGCTGAGGCGGGCGGATCACGAGGTCAGGAGATTGAGACCATCCTGGCCAACATGGTGAAACGCCGTCTCAAATACAAAATATTAGCTGGGTGTGGTGGCGGGCACCTGTAGTTCCAGCTACTTGGGAGGCTGAGGAAGAAGAATGTTGTGAACCCGGGAGGCCTCGGAGCTTGCAGTGAGCTGAGATCGCGCCACTGCACTCCAGTCTGGGTGACAAAGCGAGACTCTGTCTCAAAAAAAAAAAAAAAAAAAAAAAAACTGTACTGCCTACAAATACCTCGATTAACAAATGCTCTGAAACTGAACCTTCCTTCTAATAAAATCTGTTTTAAATTATAGTAGTCAGAAATTTTCAATTACGAATGTTAGAAAAACTATTTGAATAACTTCTATTTGTCTTACCCCATTTAAGGGTAAGTTGAGATTGTTTTAGACAAAATTGTGAAGTCTGAGAAGTTAACCATCTTTTTTTTATTTTTATTTTTTTGAGATGGAGTTTAGCTCTTGTTGCCTAGGCTGGAGTGCAATAGCACAATCTCGGCTCATGCCAACCTCCACCTCCTGGGTTCAAGTGATTCTCCTGCCTCAGCCTCCTGTGTAGCTGGGACTACAAGTGTGTGTCACCGTGCCTGGCTAATTTTGTATTTTTAGTAGAGATGGGGTTTCACCATGTTGGTTAGGCTGATCTTGAGCTCCTGATCTCAAGTGATCCACCCGCCTCTGTTACAGGAAAGGGATCCTGATTTAGACCCCAAGAGAGGGTTCTTGGATTTCACACAAGAAAGAATTCAGGGTGAGTCCGCAGTGCAAAGCAAAAGCAAGTTTATTAAGAAAGTAAAGTGGTGAAAGGACAGCTACTCCATAGACAGAGTAGGACATTCCTCAAAGTCAGAAGAGGAACGCATCCACCCTAGGTATAATGCCTGTATATATGGGGAGATGTGCACTGCTACAAGGGTTTGTGTTGTGATAAAGGATTAATTTTCTTAATTACTATATTTTGCAAGAATTGATATTATTGTTAAAGCAAAATTAGGAATGCCTTTGTTCTTCAGATATTGGGATATGTGGACACTCCCAAGTCTGGATCTGTTTTTGTAAATGTTATTAATTTGTTCCTTTAACCGTAAATATCTAGAGGCTAGGAATGCCTAATTTTCTGAGAATGCAGCCCAGCAGGTCTCAGCCTCATTTTCCTAGCTCTCACTCAAAATGGAGTCTCCCTGGCTCGAGCGCCTCTAACACCTCTGCCTCCCAAAGAGCTGGCATTACAGGTGTGAGCCACTGTGCCAGGGCAAGCATCTTTTTAAAGTTTTCTTTTTCTGCGCTCTTTTCTCTTTTTCCCATGGTTAAATTTCATGATTAGATTTCTTTTCTGGTTCAGGTAGGTGGTTAGGGTTACCCTATCAAAGAATAGTAAAGGATTTTATATCCATCAAATGGTTGACAGACTAATTAATTATTAGACTTTAATATGAATGAGTTGAAGTGCAGTTTAAACCTTTTAATGTTGGCTTTATCTTCTTTTTAATGGAATTTATGTATCAACAAATAGTGAGACAGTTGTTATTTTTTAGTCAAGATAGTTACTGTTATCTGTGATTTCTTCTCTTTCTCAAATCATCCTTACTTCCAGGGCTTAAACTCTTAGTGTTCATGTGTTCTGTTTAAAGGATTCAATTCATTACCCAATATTCACCCAATTTATCACCCAGTATTCTTAATGAGACTGCAACAAATATGTATACTTTCTGTTTTTCATCTGAATATTGTTGTTCAATTAGAAATATATTAGGTTTTTTCCCATTATTTAAAGTATTTCGCATTAGAGTCCATGATATTTGTGCTTAAGTATGCAGAAGATGGCAGGGTATGAAAGAGTGGTTAGGTTTAAAGTTGTCGTGCTGCATGTGAGTTATATCACTGAAAGTTGAAGTGACAGGTGTGTGTTTTCAAGACTTTCTCTATATTACAAAAATATTGGCATTACTCAGTTTTTTTTTTTTTTTTGAGACGAAGTCTTGCTCTGTCGCCCAGGCTGGAGTGCAGTGGCATGATCTCAGCTCACTGCAAGCTCCACCCCCCGGGTTCATGCCATTCTCCTGCCTCAGCCTCCCCAGTAGCTGGGACTACAGGCGCTCGCCACCATGCCCGGCTAATTTTTTGTATTTTTAGTAGAGACGGGATTTCATCGTGTTAGCCAGGTTGGTCTCAATCTCCTGACCTTGTGATCCGTCTGCCTTGGCCTCCCAAAGTGCTGGGATTTCAGGCGTGAGCCACCACTCCCGGCCGGTATTACTCAGTTTTGAACATGAGTATAATATATGCAGGGCTCAATCTGAGTCTTGTTCCTGATCACGTTTTGTTTCAGTGTTGTAACTTAAGTTTATTTTTATGTTTATCTTGAAAGCCTATCTCAACTTTTATGTAAAAAATTGAAAATGTAGGAGAGGAAGGCTATTACAGGTAAGGTATGTAAGGCTTAATGGTCATCGCTAAAGTTTGATAGTATGATTTTCATTATAGGGAGGCTTTACAATATAATCATGGAAAACTTTTGAAGATTGCTTGTATCTTTCCACATATATTATTAACAAGTTGCCCCAGTTTTTTGGCTTGTTTTGTTTTTAATAAGCTGGTTCTTGTATCTGTTGGGGGCAGCATGGTGTAATGCACTGGTTGTGAGTTACAAGATATGAGTTTTTGTTTTGCTTTGCGATTTATGATGCAATTTCTTCATTTATGAATAGAAGAGAATCCTGCCTTAACTTCATGGCTTGCTGTGGGAATCATGAGAGAGAGTGCACATATAAAAGCTTTAAAAACTGTAAGAAGATAGGTAAATATTGGTCTAGGATACTTGGTTTCTTGTCATTTTGTTTGAGATGTTTATATTTGGCTTTTGTAGCTAATGATTCTAACCTTAAAAATAAAGATGTTGGAAGCAGTTGAGATTGCTAGAATTACAGGTGTATGCCACCACACTCAGGTAATTTTTTGTATTTTTAGTAGAGACAGGGTTTCGCTTTGTTGGCCAGACTGGTCTTGAACTCCTGGTCTCAAGCTTATTAGAGTTCTTCAGAGAAACACAAGCCTCTGTGTGTGTGTGTGTGTGTGTGTGTGTGTGTATGTGTGTATAAAATAAAAAATTGGCTCACAATTTTGGAGGCTTCATAAGTGCCAAGATCTGCAGTTGGCATGCTGGAGACCCAGAGAGCCAACGTGTAATTCCAGTGTTAGTCCAAAGACCTGAGTACTAGAAGAGACAATGGTGTAAGTTCCAGTCTGAAAGCCAGCAGGCTGTAGACCCAAGAAGAACTGGTGTTTCAGTCAGGTCTGAAGGCAGGAAAATACCAGTGTCCTAGCTCAATAAATCAGACAGGAGGAGGAGTTTGGTTTTTTGATCTCTTCCGGTCTTCAACCGAGAGGATGAGGCCTACTCACATTAGGAAGGGCAGTCTGTTTTTCACAGTCTACTGATTCAAATGTTAATCTCACCTAGGAGCACCCTCATAGACATACGCAGAATAATCATTTGACCAAATGTCTAGGCATTCCTTGGCCCAATTAGGTTAATGCATAAAATTAAACATGGTATATAGGAAAATTTGTTTGTTAAAACAAATAATTCTACCTCCTTTATTATATTATTTTTTTTTTTTTTGACAGTTTTGCTCTGTCACCCAGGTTGGAGTGCAGTGGCGTGATCTTGGCTCGCTGCAACCTCTGTCTCCTGGGTTCAAGTGATCCTCCTGCCTCAGCCTCCTGAGTTGCTAGAATTACAGGTGTGTGCCACCACACTCAGGTAATTTTTTGTATTTTTAGTAGAGACAGGGTTTCGCTTTGTTGGCCAGACTGGTCTTGAACTCCTGGTCTCAAGTGATCTATCCGCCTTGGCCTATGATAAATAATTTTTAAAAACAAGGTCTTATTTTTTAAAAGCATTTTGAAAACTTTAAAATTTTTTTAAAAAACTTACTTAATTAATTATTTTTGAGATGAAGTCTCACTCTGTCACCCAGGCTGGAGTGCAGTGGTGCGATCTCAGCTCACTGCAACCTCGGCCTCCTGGATTCAAGCAATTCTCTTGCCTCAGCCTCCCAAGTAGCTGAGATTGCAGGTGCCCACCATCATGACTGGCTATTTTTTGTATTTTTATAGAAATGGGGCTTCACCATGTTGGGCAGGCTGATCTTGAACTCCTGACCTCAGGTGATCCACCTGCCTAGGCCTCCCAAAGTGCTGACATCAGCCACCGTGCCCAGCCCAAAAATTTTTAGAAAAAAATTACAAGAGGTCTTCTGACTATGGATGAATATCCTACTTTAGTTCTGTTGTTTGAAGTTCTTTTTTTTAATTTATTTTTATTTTTTTTATTGAGATGGAGGCTTGCTCTGTTGCCTAGGCTGGGGTGCAGTGGTGTGATCATGGCTCACTGCAGTCTCTGCCTCCTAGGTTCAAGTGATTCTCCTGCGATTCTCCTGCCTCAGCCTCACGAGTAGCTGGGATTACAGGCGTGTGCCACCACGCCTGGCTAATTTTTGTATTTTTAGTAGAGACGAGGTTTTGCCATGTTGTCTGAGCTGGTCTCAAACTCCTGACCTCAAGTGATCCACCCGCCTCAGCCTCCCAAAGTTCTGGGATCATAGGCATGAACCACCATACCTGGCCTTTCCCAGATATTCTGATTATCAGAGATAGAAATCTCTTCTTAACACTTAATAAAACAAACCTGCACAACACAAAAAGGAATTGAGGTTGGGTCAGGAAGCAATTCTGCAGACTGAAGGAAATAGCATTTTCAAAATGCCTACTATGTGCTGGTTACTCTGCTAAATACTTTATATTTGTTATCAGATTTATTAAAAAGTACCTATTAATAGATTTTGGGGCCGGGCGTGGTGGCTCACACCTGTAATCCCAGCACTTTTGTGAGGCCAAGGTGGACGGATCATGAGGTCAGGAGTTTGAGACCAGCCTGGCTAATATGGTGAAACCCTGTCTCTACTAAAAATACAAAAATTAGTTGGGCATAGTGGCGCATGCCTGTGATCTCAGCTGCTTGGGAGGCTGAGGCAGGAGAATCCTGCCTCTTGAACCCAAGAGGTGGAGGTTGCAGTGGGCCGAAATCGCGCGACTGCACTCCAGCCTTGGCAATGGAACATTACTCTGAATTTAAAAAAATAAAAATAAATAAAAAAACAAGAAAAAAAGTTTAGATTTTATAGATCTTGGACAAGGAAAAGGGTAAAGTTAATTGCACAGCTGGTTGTTGTCTGGTCTCTTCTATTGGAATTAATTCTTTTTATTTGCTAATTTAGTGTTGTGAATGTTGTGTTCCCATCTTCTTTCCTCTTTATTTTTTTGTAGACTGGAACTGCAGTTTCTAGCCCCTGAGTCATCATGGGTGCCTTATTTAGTCTTTCTGCAGGTTAGATCACCACATTTCTGAATAGTCAGGTCATTTTTATATCTTAGTTGTAATTGCCCTATGTTTTTGTGTTTTTCTCTGAGAATAAGCAACTTGAACTTCTGTAGGAGCTATAAGTCACAGGTTTAAATTTATAACATGCAGTATGGATAAGTGATAATGCTCCTTATTTAGAATGTGTTTTGACTTCAACATCAATTGGTAATTAAGAGCCACTTGCCTGACTTCAATCCCTGCTCTACATCTATCAGTTACGTCACCTTGAGTAACTTCATCTCTCTGTATTAACTTTTTCTTCTTCTTCCTTTTTTTTTGAGACGGAGTCTCCCTCTGTCGCCCAGGCTGGAGTGCAGTGGCGTGATCTCAGCTCACTGCGAACTCCGCCTTCCAGGGTCACGCCATTCTCCTGCCTCAGCCTCCTGAGTAGCTGGGACTACAGGTGCCCACCACCATGCCTGGCTAATTTTTTTGTATTTTCAGTAGAGACGAGGTTTCACCATGTTAGCCAAGGTGGTCTCGATCTCCTGACTTCATGATCCACCTGCCTTGGCCTCCCAAAGTGCTGGGATTACAGGTGTGAGCCACCACGCCAGGCCTGTACTAACATTTTCTTATCTCTAAAATGGGGATAATAAAATCATGCCCATTAAAATGATGCCCAATAAAATGAGGAGATTGAAATCTAAAGTGCATCTAAACAAAGATTTTTCATAGAAATAGTTGTAGGGTAAAGATTGTTATGATAATTAAATGAGTTGATATTTGTATGGTATATAGGATGGTGCCTGGCACAAGTGCTATATAAGCATTTTTAAAAAATAAAATAAAAATCCTGGAACTAGCATATTAAAAATATATAAATTTGTTATACTCTTTCCTTTAAGGCAGTTGTTCTTACTCAATAAGGGGCACAATTTTACCTCCTAGGAGACATTTAACAATGTAGGCATTTTTGGTTATCACAGCTGGGGGGATTCTATTGCCATTTAGAAAGTAGAGAGCAGGGATGCTGCTAAACATCCTTCAATGCTTAGGACAGCCCTGCACAACAGATGATCTGGCCCAAAATGTCAATAGTGCCAAGGTTGAGAAACCCTACCTTAAAGAAATAATTTTTTTTTTGCTAGAGATTACTCTAAGAAAGATTAAATACATACAACATAAAATTGACTCTTATTTGCGAACTATTTAATTTTCCAAAGAAACTAGATTTCTCACACTATCACACCCTTTAGAAATGTATTCTTCTGGAAGAGTTTAACGATCAAACTCGGAGGCTCACGATGACTGCTAATTTAGAGTTTGGTACTAGGAAGGCTAAGATCGTGGGTCAGCCCCTTTGAGGGCCAATTAGCTTTATTCCGTGGCCACAAAGTGCAATCCCAGTACAGTCAACCATCTCTATGGCAAATGTGCAGCACTAATCAAATGGGGAAAGAAACGAGAATAACAAGGGAATGTATATAGTGCTGATGGATGTTTAATAGTGATAATCTTATGAAGAGATACTTCTAAATTGGGGGCCTGACCTTATAATTTTGTATCACTCTTCAGTCTGTGCCCATCATATTAGTCATGTTGGTCTCCATACTTGTGTTTCATCAACTCTGGTTAATACTGCCTCTGTCCTTTGACTCATGCCTGGAATATCTGTGAAGATACTCACTTATGTTTGCTTCTGGGTACTTTTTTTTTCTTGAGACAGTCTCACTCTGTTGCCTAGGATGGCGTGCAGTGGTGTGATATTGGCTCACTGCAGCCTCTGCCTTCTGGGTTCAAGCAATTCTCCTGCCTTAGCCTCCTGAGTAACTGGGATTACAGGTGCATGCCACCACACCTGGTTAATTTTTGTATTTTTAGTAGAGACGGTGTTTTACCATGTTGCTCAGGCTGGTCTCGAACTCCTGACCTCATGATCCACCCGCCTCGACCTCCCAAAGTGCTGGGATTATAGTTGTGAGCCACTGCATCCAGCCCCTTTTTCTGGGCACTTTATTGTTTTATAATTTTCAAATTTAGGTACATGATTTATTTCAAATTAATTTTTATGTATAGTTTGAAGTAGGACTGAAAGTACGTTTTCCCCCCTGCATAGATGTCCAATTCTTCCAATATCATTTATTTTATTTTTTATAAATAAATAATTTAAAATAAATAAATTGTTTATTATAGTTTGACCGACTTGGCCAGGCTGGTCTTGGACGCCTGACCTCATGATCCACCTGCCTCGGCCTCCCAAAGTGCTAGGATATAAGCATGAGCCACCACACTCTGCCCATTTATTTTTAAAAAATTACATAATTTTAGAAGTAGAAAAAAAATGAATACTTTGTGTTGTTTAATTTAACCTCCTTATTTACTAAATGAGGAGACTGAAATCTAAAGAGCACCTAAACAAGGATTTTTCATAGAAATAGTTGTGGGGTTAATATTAAAAATAAAATCTCTTAATTGTATTGTATTATGCTGATTGTTTCCACTCCCTGTTGAGATTTGTTTCTACGATAATTAATTCTTCTTTCTCACACTTGTTCTCGTCACCCCAATATTATAAATTGTAACATATATTTATTGCAGAAAGTCTGGAACATATCCAAAAGTGAAAAGAAGAAAATTAAAATAATCTATTATCAACCATTTAGGGATAATCAAGGTATAACATTCTAGTATTTGTTCTGTATGTTCACTACAAATTTTTTTTGTAATCTGTCTTTTCACTTTATATATTTTGATTAATTTTCCTAGGGCATTAAATAGTCTTCTAAAGCCAGGTCTTATAAATACATAAATACAGATCTGTATTTTAACCATAGTGTTATGATGTGATGATGTGCCTTTTTTAGCTAAATCTTTATATGCATATTTGAAAAATTCATAAGAAATTAACAAATGTGGAATTATTTGGTCAAAGCATATGAACATTACAAACGCTTTGATTATAAAATGTGATGTTTCTGAAGGTATCTGATGTCTGATGATTTTATACTTGAGTGCAAGTGCTATTATAATTACTACATGGCTAACACAATTATTGGTATGTTATTTGTTTACTCTAGTGCTTCCTAACCTTTTTCATGCTGTAGTGTGCTGTGGTTTACATAGAAAATGATAAAAATATGTGGCACACTGGGGAAAACAGAGGTGGTGGTCACCCTGCCCTGTTACCTTATGTCTGACCTGGCTAACTAGACTACTGAGTGGATCAGTATTTTAGCCACTTGTAAACCTTGGTTAGAAGCTCTGGGTTACAGTACAGTGATGATAAGGTCCTAGGTTATTTTCTATGTCTTGTGTTAGATATTTCCTGTTTCTCATAATAGACTGTACAGTTTGGTCTATCAATATGGTAAATATGTACAATTTATGTACTTTACTGTTAATGGACATTTAGGTTGTTACAGTATTTGTAATTATAGATAATACTATAAATATGTCTTTTGGCGGACATGAGCATTTCTTTCTTTTTTTTAATTTTTAAAACTTAATTATTTAGTTACTACAGAGGTAATGGGAGAAATAATATTATGAAATAAAATATATTCTGATAAAACAATAGGAAATAATATTTTAATCAAATAGAGCTAATGTCATTCAAACACATTAAAATTGCTAACATATTTTGAGCACTTATGGTATACCAAGCATGGTGCTAAGCCTTTTATTATCTCATTCAATTTTCACAACAAATTTGTAAAATAGACATTACTTGTTTCTTAATTGAT
Organism: Macaca mulatta; assembly: GCF_049350105.2. Taxonomy (NCBI): domain Eukaryota; kingdom Metazoa; phylum Chordata; class Mammalia; order Primates; family Cercopithecidae; genus Macaca; species Macaca mulatta. Next base: position 87,627,693 of record NC_133419.1, read on the forward strand.
ATACAAATATTAGTATAGATGTTTGATAAAGAATGAATAGTTATCTCAATGTAAGGTTAAACATAAAATAAAAATAAAGAGCTATTTCATAGTTGATGATTTGATAAGCACTTATTTCTTTTGAGTAAATACCTGGGAGTGGAATTACTGGGTTATGGGGTAGGTACACAATTAATTAGATGCTATCAAACAACCGGTTTTCCAAAGTGACCACAATTTTACATTGTCATGAGCAATATATAAGAACTAATCCTAAAGCTGTATGAGAATTGCAGTTGTTCTGCATTCCCACCAGCACTTATGTTATCAGTTCTTGGCATTTTAGCCATTCTAATGTGTGTGTAGTGGTATTTCTCTGATGACTAATGGTCCTGGGAGCCTTTTATATGCCTAGTGGTCATGTGAATGACTCCTTTTTTTTTTTTTTAAACACAAAGTGTTGAACTTTTAATTTTGAGATAATTGTAGATTCACATGCAGTTGTAAGAAGTACAGTTCTTCAAGAGATTCAGTTAGCTCTTTGTCCAGTTTCTCCCAATTGTTTCATCTTGCAAAATAGTAGTATAATATCACAACAAAAATTTTGCCATTGATACAGTCAAAATACAGAACATTTCCATCACCAGAAGGATCCCTAAGGTTGCCCTTTATAGCTATACTCACTTCTTTTCCACTTACCCACTCCCCCTTAATCCCTGGCAACCACTAAGTTATTCATTTCTATAATTTTGTCATTTCAAGAATGTTATAGAGGCAAGGCACGGTGGCTCATGCGTGTAATCCCAGCACTTCGGGAGGCTGAGGCGGGCGGATCAACTGAGATCAGGAGTTTGAGACCAGCCTGGCCAACATGGCGAAACCCCGTCTTTACTAAAAATAAAAAAAATTAGCTGGGCATGGTGGCAGGTGCCTGTAATCCCAGCTACTTGGGAGACTGAGGCAGGGAGAATCGTTTGAACCTGGGAGGTGGAGGTTGCAGTGAGTTGAGATCACACCATTGCACTCCAGCCTGGGCAACAGAGAGAGACTCCGTCTCAAAGAAGCCCAAAAACGCAATGTTCTAGAAATGGAATCATATAGTATATAGCTTTAGGATTAGCTTTTTTTTTTTCTCCCCCACTCAGTATAATTCTGTGGAAATTCATCAAGGTTGTTTCATACATCCTTTTTATTGTTCGTTTTTATTGCTGAATAGCGTTTCATGTCATGGATATATCACAATTTGTTAAACCGTTTACTTGTTGAAGGACATTGGGGTTGTTTCTGGTTTTTGACGATTACTAGACAAACCTGCTATAAACATTCCTTCATAGGTTTTTGTATAAATATGTTTTTATTTCTCAGAGATAAATACCCCAGGGCTACAATTGCTGGGACAAATAGTAGTTGATTGTTTAATTTTTCAAAAAACTGCCAAGCTGTTTTCCAGAATTGCCGTACCATTTCATATTTCCACCAGTAATGCATGAATGATCCAGGTTTTCTGAATCCTTGCCAACATTTGGTGTTTTCACTGTCTTTTATTTTAGCCATTCTGATAGTTGTAACACCTCATTGTGGCTTTAACTAGCATTTTCCTAATGGCTAACGTGCTTATTTGCTGTCTGTTTATCCTCTTCTGTGAAATGTCTGGTCATATATTTTCCTATTTTCTAATTGGATTGTTTGCTTTTTTATTGTTGAATTTTGGGACTTCTTTATGTATTCTAGATACTAGTTCCTTATTAGATATGTGATTTGTAAGTATTCTATTCTGGAGCTTGCCTTTTTAATCCCCCAACAGGTCTTTAATAGAGAAAAAGTTTGAATTTTGATGGAAGTTCAGTTTATCCATTTTCTTTTTTATGAATTGTGCTTTTGGTGTCAAGTCTAAGAATGCATTGTCTGGCCTTGTATCCATAAGATTTGCTCTGTTTTTTTCCCCCTAGAAGGTTTGTAGTTTTATGTTTCACATTTGTGCCCGTGATCCATTTTTAAATTAATTTTTGCATAAAGTGTGAGACTAGGTTGAGATTTAGTTTTTCTTTTCTTTTAACCTATCATTTAACACACTGCCATATTATAGCTTATTGTTTTTGTTTGTGTCTTTTTCCCTATCGAGATTTTATGTTCCTTGAAGGAAAGGATTGGGTTTTATTCATCATTGTTTTTCTTGTGTATGACAGTTGAATTGAAGTAATAGATGGTCAGTTTCAGAGGCTTGAAGAGGGAGGCAGTAACAGAACAATTGAGAAGATGCCATTAGATTTGTTGATCACTGACTTTAGGGAAAGTGTTATCTCTGGAAAGGTGGGGAATAGATGGAGAGTTTTGTAGTCTTTCTGTTCTCAAGTTAGTTTTTCTCTTTCTTACACCCTCTTACTCCTTCCCTATTAGGTTCTAACCTTTTTTGATATATTGTTTCATTATGTTGGGGAAGTACTGTTTTCCATGACTAGTGAGGAATCTTATTATTCTTTCAAATTCAGCACATATGCCTTTCTCCGTGAAATTCCTGCCTTCCCCTGTATTAAACTCACTCTGCTAAACTTCTGTGGTACTTTCTGTTTTATTACTAACACTTAGTCAGTCCTCAGTATCTATATATCTTGCACATATTATGATTTATATTGCTTTATTTCCTGGAATGTTAATAGTCTGCTCAATAAATACTTAGATTTCATGTCTATCCATATAATTACTAAATTATTTCAGGACCTTTTTTGGTTTTAATCTAGAAATCTTCCTTTCATATTCAGAGTTCACCAAAAAAAAAAAAAAAAAGGTTTTCAATCTAGATTTAAAAGCTAAGTCATGAAGACTGATAGGTTGATATATTTTTTTAAACACTCCTATGGTAAATTTCTGCAGTCTTTTGTATTGGGACTTGTTCCTGTTTCTGTGTTCTGGTCACAGGTGATACTTACTTGTGGTGTTACTAGATTCTTTTTTTTTTTTTTAACTTTTTTATTTTTTGAGACAGAGTCTCGCTCTGTCGCTAGGCTGGAGTGCAGTGACGCGATCCCGGGTCACTGCAACCTCCGCCTCCCGCGTTCAAGTGATTCTCGTGCCTCGGCCTCCCAAGTAGCTGGGACTACAGGCGCCCGCCACCACTCTCGGCTCATTTTTTGTATTTTTAGGAAAGAAGAGGTTTCACCATGTTGGCCAGGATGGTCTCGAACTCCAGACCTCGTGATCCACCCACCTCAGCCTCCCAAAGTGCTGGGATTGCAGATGTAAGCCACTGCGCCTGGCCTAGATTCTTAATATTATTTTTTCAGGTCTTTTTTTTAATGGGCTCCAGGAAACCAGAAATCATTATTTTTTAAATTTACTTTTTATATTTCTCTCTCTCTCTGTCTCTCTCTCTGTCTCGCGCTATATATATAAAAAATATATATATATGTATATTTTTTTTTCCCACACCGTAGTCAATTTGAATAACTGAATGAATTTCTCTGGTTTCTACTAGTGAAGTTCTCTAGTAGTAATAGGCTGATAAAATCTGTAATATAGTTTTATTATAGCATCCAGTTTTTATTTGAATTGGAATTTTTTTCATTTAAAAGTATATTCCATTTTCAGTTTAAAACTGTTTTAAGGCATTACAAATATTTACCTCAACATAAGGAGATTATTCAACATATGACCCATATAAATTCAGGTGTCTTCCTTTCTATCCTGAACGTAGTATTTTTATAGAGGAACCAGTAAAATGCCAGCATTTTTACTTTAATTTTTAAATATATGCTTTTATTCAGTAGCTTCCACATATAAGCTAATTTAAGTGGGAAATGTTGGTTGGATTAAACAAAAAATCCTTTCTCTTTCCAGATTGCAGCAATTCTCCGGAAAAGGAAATTAGACTATTATTTACACAAACTACTCCCTGAGATCCTACAATCTGCTTCATTTCTAACTGCTAATGGGGCCTTGTATATGGCTTTCTTTTGCATTTTAAGGTTGGTACTCATAATCACCATAGATATTAATATAGGTTCTGTTATTGAAATGGAAACAAGTATGTATTTACATAAATGTTATGTGGGTTACTATCCCTGCTCCCCTTTTTTTAATCTGTGAAGTGACATTTATGTCAATGAAAGCTTGTAAAACTAGGAACTATGAGCCTGTTGACCTCAAGATGTAATATAAACTTCAAATTATTGGTGTAATTATATAGCAAAAATACTTTAAGATGTTATACATATTCTGAGGCCTGTTATATTTACCAAGTTGTTGAATAGGATTTCTTAGCTTTTCAATTTCATAGATCAGGAATTCAAGGCAACTGTCTATGACATAGGTTAGGGCCACATGCAGAACAGACTTCTAAAGGACTATAACATACACATTTTTATTTATAAAACAGTAAGTTAACTCCTGGTATATTCTGTTCTTGGAACTTTTGATCCTGATTCAGTCTTACATATATTACCTGTGCTGCATCTTTATACACTATAGAGATACAGATAGAATTCAGTCTTTTGAGTGCTTCTACTTATTTGATATATTTATTAGCTATTCTTTTTTTTCCTGTTGATTGCTGAAAACTCACTTTTTTCTTTCTTTCTTTTTTTTTAATAGCTTCCTGTTAGTGTTGCACAAAGTAATTGTGCAGGTATATTTTAACTGCAATTAAACATATAATTTCCAAATGTCTTTTACAGATTTTTCCCTCAGATCATTATCAGATCATTAATGTTTATAAACTTTTAGATTATGCAGAAAATAATTGATAAGGCTTTTATACTATTGAACAAATCATGCCTTTAAATTGACATGAAAATCTATGTAAGGAACTCTCTTTATCATGTGCTGTCTAGAAAGTTTCTATGACGACTGTGCGCGGTGGCTCACACCTGTAATCCCAGCACTTTGGGAGGTCGAGGCAGGTGGATCATGAGGTCAGCAGATCGAGACCATTCTGGCTAACACAGTGAAACCCCGTCTCTACTAAAAATACAAAAAATTAGCTGGGCATGGTGACGGGTGCCTGTAGTCCCAGCTACTTGGGAGGCTGAGGCAGGAGAATTGCTTGAACCCGTGAGGCTGAGGTTGCAGTGAGCCAAGATCGCACCACACACTACAGCCTGGGCAACAGAGAGAGACTCCGTCTCAAAAAAAAAAAAAAAAAGAAAGTCTCTATAATTAGATTTTTTAAAAAATTGCAGTTAAGTATACCTTGCTATTGAAGCATCTTTCTTTATGTTCTATGAACCTGTTTGGTTAAGTTGTAGAAGCATGTATCCTGAAGATACTAGGAGACCGTAAGAACTCATGAGGTGGTTGAGAGTCAGGGTGGAATTGAAAATGCCACTTACGTTTTGTTCCTAATTGGGTAGATGAGATGCTGTTACTTGAGGTAGGGAACTCAGAAGTTTGAGAAATTTGAGAAATACAGTGAGATCTGCTTTGGACATGTTGCTTTTTCTGAGCCTATGGGACATCTATGTTGACATGTCCAATAGACATTTGAAATTTGAACTTAGAATATATTTAAGGTAACATCCATGTTCTCCCTATAACTGATTCGCTAAGTCAATTTTTCTTATGATTTTACATTCAATAACTAAGTCCTTTATGGATTTTATATTGGAGGGAAAACCACTCAGTCTTCACAGGTGGAAGGTTTCTGATGTCCATATCAAAAAATACCCAAGTTATATGTCCTCAATAGCTTTTCTAATCTTTTTAAATCTGAGCTTCAATTTAAGAAATTATTTCAGGTTAGGTACAGTGGCTCCCACCTGTTGTATCAACAATTTGGGAGGCCAAGATGGGAGGATTGCTTGAGGCTGGCAGTTCGAGGCCAGCCTGGGCAACATGGTAAGACTCTGCCTCTTAAAACAAACAAAAAAATTAACCAGGTGCCGTAGTGTGCCTGTAGTCCCAGCTAACTCGGGAGGCTGAGGCAGAAGGATCCCTTGAACCCAGGAATTTTGGGCTACGGTGAACCATGATTGCAGCACTGCATGCCAGCCTGGGTGACAGGGCAAGACCTTGTCTCTAAAAAAAGAAAAATCTTGATTCTTGTATATATCTATATATAATTTTCATAATGTATAATTTAGCAATTTACCAACTTTGTTCAGATAATTTGTTGTAATTTTTACTTGCTACTTCTCCCTTTCTTAGGAACATGTTGTTTTGAAAGGAGAAAAAAACTTCCTCATGTCTCCAAATATTTTTGTTTTTCTCTTAAAAAACCCGCAGTGGCTCACGCCTATAATCCCAGCACTTTGGAAGGCCGAGGCCGAGGCGGGTGGATCATGAGGTCAGGAGTTCAAGACCAGCCTGACCAATATGGTGAAACCCTGTCTTTACTAAAAATAAAAAAAGTTAGCTGGGCGTGGTGACATGTGCCTGTAATCCCAGCTACTCAGGAGGCTGAGGCAGGAGAATTGCTTGAGCCTGGGAGGTGGAGGTTGCAGTGAGCCGAGATTGTGCCATTGCACTCCAGCCTGGGTGACAGAGTGAGACTCCATCTCAAAAAAAAAAAAGACAAAACCCAGGCAGGCCAGGCGTGGTGGCTCACACCTGTAATCCCAGCACTTTGGGAGGCTGAGGCAGGCAGATCACGAGGTCAGGAGTTTGAGACCAGCCTGGTCAATTTGGTGAAACCCCATCTCTACTAAAAATACAAAAAATTAGCTAGGCGTGGTGGCAGGTGCCTGTAATCCCAGCTACATGGGAGGCTGAGGCAGGAGAATCACTTGAACCCAGGAAGCAGAGGTTCCAGTGAGCCAAGACCGTGCCACTGCACTCCAGCCTGGGCAACAGAGCACGACTCCATCTCAAAAAAAAAAAAAAAAAAAAAATCAAAACCAAAAACAAAACTCAGGCAGCTACTGGTCATTTGTAATTTGTAATTTATGAGGCACTATGAGGATTCCTATTTTCTTTTTTTTTTTTTTTTTTTTTTTTTTGAGACGGAGTCTCGCTCTGTCACCCAGGCTGGAGTGCAGTGGCGCTATCTCGGCTCACTGCAAGCTCCGCCTCCCGGGTTTACGCCATTCTCCTGCCTCAGCCTCCCGAGTAGCTGGGACTACAGGCGCCCGCCACCTCGCCCGGCTAATTTTTGTATTTTTAGTAGAGACGGGGTTTCATTGTGTTAGCCAGGATGGTCTCGATCTCCTGACCTCGTGATCCGCCCGTCTCGGCCTCCCAAAGTGCTGGGATTACAGGCTTGAGCCACCGCGCCCGGCCGAGGATTCCTACTTTCAAGGAATATATTCTATCTAGTAAATGAAAAATGACATACATAAAACTAAAATATATAAAATGCTTTAGTAAATGCTGTAAGAAAAAGTTATCAAGGGTTGTGGAAGCAAAGAAAGGAAAACATTTATTGAATATCTACCATGTGTTGAAAAAATAGTCATAATAATAGTAATAACAGCTAACACTTTCTAAGTACTTGTTATGTGTCCTGCATGGTGCTGGGAAATGTCTCATATAGTTCTCTTAATGGCTCTATGAGATAGTTAATATTATTCTCATTTGTAAATAAAGGAAACTGAGAAGCCAGAGGGTCTGCATAGCCAGCAGATTTGGATCCAGGGAATGCCTGAATGATTGTGACCGGCTGTTATCGAAAGGAGTGTTACCCATTATTTGTTACTGTAGCAGCCTTAATGAGAGTTGGTGAGAGACTTAACTAAGGCAGGGGCAGTAGGTTGGAGAGGAATTTGAAAGATAAATTGCATCTGTAATAATTTAAGGGAATAATTTAATATGTGGGGTAAGGGAAACAGAAAGTGAAGGATGATGTGTGTCAAACATAAGTGGATAGGTTGTTGTTGATATTAACCTAGGAAAATAGAGGAGAGAGAACAAGTTCATGGGGATAGGAGAGAGATAAGAAGTTTGATTTTGAATATGTTTATTTTGAGGTACTGTGCTACATTTAAATAGAGGATGGATAGAGAAGGGAAACTTCTATTCATAATAACTGAAGTAACCAACTAGGAATTTCATACAAAAATTCCAAATTTGAATTTCAGGAAGATACTTGGAAAATTCTACTCATGGACTCCTGGCTTTGGTGCCGCTTTGCCAGCATCTTATGTGGCCATTCTCATTGAAAGAAAAAGCAGGTAAAATTTTATATATTTATTTAACAGAACTGATTACCTGTCCCCCACCCCAACCAGATTTTTTTTTTTTTAAATTATCACTTACAGGGATGAGAAATATTTCTAGATATATTTTTTCAGTTCTGCAGATATTTGATTGAAAATTACTTTTATATTAATATTTATATGTATTAATTTTCTTTTTATTGTCTATAAAAATATAAAAATGGACATTATAGAGCAGTAATAGCCTCTGTTTACTAAAAGATTAGAGAGTTCTATGATGTGACCTAACTAAAATATGGCTATGCAAATTCTAGGCCAGGTGGCCCATTCCTGTAATCCCAGCACCTTGGGAGACTGAGGCGGGTGGATGGCTTGAGCCTTGGAATTTGAGACCAGCCTGGCCAGCATTGCAAAACCCTGTCTCTACAAAAAAAACTACAAAGAAAATTAGCTGGACGTGATGATGTACTCATGTAGTCCCTGCTACTGGGGAAGCCAAGGTGGGAGGATCACACGAGTCCCCAAAGGTCAAGGCTTCAGTGAGCCGTGATCATGCCACCACACTTCAGTCTGGGCAACAGAGTGAGACTCCTGTCTCAAAAAGCAAGCAAATAAACAAACATTATAATCAAAGGTCTTTTCCATAGCCATAATAGCATTTCACACTTAAGAAAATTAACAATAGTTTTTTATTATCATCTAGATCTGTACTTTGCTTACTTTGCTTCAGGCTCATTGAGTGATCTCAAATCAATTATTATTATTATTATTAATTGATTTATTTTTCCGTGCTGGAGTCTTGCTCTGTTGCACAGGCTGGAGTGCAGTGGTGCGACCTCAGTCCACTGCAACCTCCGCCTCCCAGGTTCAAGCAATTCTCCTCTCTCAGCCTCCCGAGTAGCTGGAATTACAGGCACATGCCACCATGCCTGGCTAGTTTTTGTGTTTTTTTTTTAGTAGAGATAAGGTTTCACTGTGTTGACTAGGCTGGTCTCAAACTCTTGACCTTGTGATCCACCCTCCTTGGCCTTCCAAAGTGCTGGAATTACAGGCGTTGGCCACTGTGCCTGGCCCAATTATTATTTTTAAGACATCTTGTGTTTTAAAAAAAATTTTTATTATCAGCCTGAAATTTTCCATGTGAATAACTATGATTTCTATAAAATGTTGCAAACTTTCATAAACTGTTCAGTCAGGTAAACAGTTAAAATTTAAAGGTTTTGCTATAAGAAAATACTTGCCATCTCATGAATAATTGTTTTTATTGCTGAGGAATTTATCCACCGTTGTCCCAGATAAATCAAAAAAGGATCATGTATCGAAACCACTTATGAAGATGCTTATTGTAGTCATTGGCCCTCTGGTAAGAATGTAATTCTCATCAGATAACCAAATATTAAACTACTGAAAGCCACTCTTTTTCTTTTTTTTTTTTGAGACAGAGTCTCACTCTGTTACACAGGCTGGGGTGCAGTGGCGTGATCTCAGCTCACCACGGTCTCCACCTCCCCGGTTCAAGTGATTCTCCTGCCTGAGCCTCCCGAGTAGCTGGGATTACAGGCACCCGCCACCATGCCCAGCTTATTTTGTATTTTTAGTAGAGATGGGGTTTCACCATGTTGGCCAGGCTGGTCTCAAACTCCTGGCTTCAAGTGATCCACCCACCTCGGCCTCCCAAAGTGCTGGGATTACAGGCATGAGCCACTGCACTGGGCCATGAAGCCCCTGTTGCTAGGCCAGAGTGCAGTGGTGCGATCTCAGCTCACTGCACCTACTCCGTGGTTAAGCAATTCTCCTGCTTCAGCCTCCCGAGTAGGTGGGACTTCAGGCATGTGCCACCATGCCCAGCTAATTTTTGTATTTTTAGTAGAGACGGGGTTTCACTTGTTGGCCAGTATGGTCTTGATCTCCTGACCTCGTGATCCGCCCACCTCGGCCTCCCAAAGTGCTGGGATTACAGGCGTGAGCCACCGCACCTGGCCCATGAAGCCACTCTTAATATATTTTTGTAAGTGTCATAGTATCTAAATTTTTGTGGTTCTCTGTTGGATTATATCAGTGACTATAATACTTATCCTTTTGGATTATTAGAATGACTAAAATCAAAGGATTGGTGGATGTTGTAACCTCAGCAAAATCAAGTCAGTAATTCCAGAAGCGTAGGTTACTCCACCTGAAAAGAGAGTACAGCATGATTGCTGAAGCATGGATTTTGGAGCTGTGCTATCTGGCTTAGGAGCCCAGCTCTGCCACTTACTGTGTGATATTCATTACTTGCAAAATGAAAATAGTGATAATCTATTTGTAGGATTGTTACTTTATTTTATTTTTTTGAGACGAGTTTCATTCTGTGGCCCAGGCTGGAGTGCAATGGTGCAATCTCAGCTCACTGCAACCTCTACCTCCCAAGTTCAAGCGATTCTCCTGCCTCAGCTTCCCAAGTAGCTGGGATTACAGGTGCCTGCCACCACGCCTGGCTAATTTTTGTATTTTTAGTAAAAATGGGATTTCACCATGCTGGCCAGGCTGGTCTTGAACTCTCAGACTCAAGAGATCTGCCTGCTTTGGCCTTCCAAAGTGCTGGGATTACAGACGTGAGCCACTGCGCCCAGGCTTATTTTATGTTTTTTGAGATAGAGTCTTACTCCGTCACCCAGGCTGAGTATAGTGGCTTGATCTTGGCTTATTGCAACCTCTGCTTCCTGGGTTCAAACAATTTTCCTGCCTCATCCTCCCAAGTGGCTGGAACCACAGGCATGAACCACCACACCTGGCTAATTTTTGTATTTTTAGTAGAGATGGGGTTTTGCCATGTTGGCCAGGCTGGTCTTGAACTCCCGACCTCAGGTAATCCACCTGCCTTGGCCTCCCAAAATTTTGGGATTACAGGCATGAGCCACAGTGCCTGGCCTGTAGGGTTGTTTAGATAATTAAGTGAATTAATATATGTAAAAATGCTTAGAACAGTGCCTGACATATAGTAAGAGTTATATATGTGTTAAGTATTATTTTTGTTTTTTTTGCCTGTAGGTAATGAGAGAGTTATTCTGGTGATGGTAACTTCCTTATCAATAAAAACTGTGTATATTGGTCTTGAAAAGATATTTTTGAAATATATCAGTTACATTAAAGATTCTCTAAATCAGCATAGCTATTATTTACTCATATTTAGCACTCAAATAATAAGATAGTATTTTTGCTGTAATGTACCTACTTTTCAATACAAACTGTTGAACACCTTTGTAATAATCAACTAGAGTCAATGGTTATTAACATTTTGCCATTTTACTTTATTTGTATGTGAATATATGTGAATATGTATTTTTTTCTATGTGTGTGAGCCATATGGAAACATGTTATAGACATCATGCCACTTTACTCCTGAGTACTTCAGCATGCATCTCTTAAAATAAGGATATTTTTCTACAGAATTACAATACTGTTATCACACACAAGACAATTAGCAACTAGTTTTTCATACCATCCAGTTCGTATTGTCCTAAAATGGCTTTTAATAGTATTTTCTTGAGCCAGAATCTAGTCAAGGTTGATGTGTGTGGATATATTTCTTTCTTTTCCTTTTTCTGAAAGTACTTTTTTCTTGAGATAGGGTCTTGCTTTGTCACCCAGGCTAGAATGCAGTGATGTGAGATGGAGTCCAGTGGCATGATCTTCACTCACTGCAACCTCCATTTCTCTGCCTCAGCCTCCAGGTAGCTGGAGCTACAGGTGCATGCCACCACACCCAGCCAATTTTTGTATTTCTAGTATTGATGGGGTTTCACCATGCTGACCAGGCTGGTCTTGAACTCCTGACCTCAGGTGATCCACCCACCTTGGCCTCCCAAAGTTCTGGGATTACAGGAGTGAGCCACTGTGCTTGGTCATGTTTTCTTTTAAAAGTTGTGGCCGGGCGCGGTGGCTCAAGCCTGTAATCCCAGCACTTTCGCAGGCCGAGACGGGTGGATCACGAGGTCAGGAGATCGAGACCATCCTGGCTAACACGGTGAAACCCCGTCTCTACTAAAAAATACAAAAAACTAGCCGGGCGAGATGGCGGGCGCCTGTAGTCCCAGCTACTCGGGAGGATGAGGCAGGAGAATGGCGTAAACCCCGAAGGCGGAGCTTGCAGTGAGCTGAGATCCGGCCACTGCACTCCAGCCCGGGCGACACAGCGAGACTCCGTCTCAAAAAAAAAAAAAAAAGTTGTATAGTTTTAGTTCTTACATTTAAGTCTTTCATCTATTTTGAATTAATTTTTGTATATAATGTGAAGTAGAGAATATTAAGTTTTAAATTTCATTTTCCACATTTGTTGCTATGACATATAAATATAATAGTTTTTTTGTGTTTTATCTTGACTTCTGTGACCTTGCTGAATTTATTAGTTTTAAGAGTTTTTGGTACATTCCTTGAGATTTTCTATATAGACAATTATGTTGTCTGTAAATAGGGATGGTTTTCTTTGTTTGCCAATCCGTATGTCCTTTATTCTGCTTGTATCTGGTATTTGCTCTTAGGGGGAGGCGTTAACTTTTTCATCATTAAGTGTGTTGTTAGCTGTGGGGTGGTTTTTCAGATGCTCTTTGTTAGGGTTAGGATGTTTACATCATTTCTAGTTTGCTGTGAACCTTTTCATGAATGGATGTAATATTTTGTTGTATGTCTTTTCTGCATCTATTGATAAGATCATGTGATATTTTTTCTTTTTTTTTTTTTTTTTGAGACAGAGTCTCACTCTGTCGCCTAGGCTGGAGTGCAGTGGCGTGATCTCGGCTTACTGCAACCTCTGCCTCGTGGGTTCAAGTGATTCTCCTGCCTCAGCCTTCCAATTAGGTGGGACTACAGGTGCGCGCCACCTTGCCTGGCTGATTTTTGTATTTTTAGTGGAGACGGGGCTTCACCATATTGGCCAGGCTGGTCTCGAACTCCTGTACTCGTGATCTACCCTCCTCGTCCTCCCAATGTGCTGAGATTGTAGGCGTGAGCCACTAGGCCTGGCTGATCTTTCTTCTTTCGCTTATTTGTAGTGTTTTTTTTTTTATATCAATAAGGACAAGGTCATTGATAGTGTTGTCTGCAGCTGGGTTTCTCAACTTTGGCACTATTGACATGTTTTGGGCCAGATAATACTTTACTGGGAGGGCTGTCTTGTGCAGTGTACCTATACATGCCATTAGCACTGCCTTCCCCTCCCCCATCAAGTTGAGATAACCAAAAATTCCTCCAGGCAGTGCTACATTTCCCCATGGGGCAAATGTCTTGTTGTTGAGAATTACTGATCTATACCTTTACTAATTTGCTTAGTCTGGTTTTATCATTTGCTGAGAGAAAAGTGTAAAATCTCCAACCGTGATTCTGGAATTGCCTATTACAGTTTGCATAGTGTATATCTTTCTTTCCAATTAATTTCAAACATCAGTGTCTTTATATTTCAAGTTTTTTTTTTTTTTTAAAAGCAGATAACATATAGTGGGGTCTTATTTTTTAAAATCTATTCTGCTAGTGTTACCCTTTAAATTAGATTATTTAGTTCATTAACATTTGAGGCATTTATTATTTATTTGTAAGGCTAGGTTGAGCATGCCATTTTATTTGTTTTCTGCTTTTCATTTGTCTGTTCCTTCTTACTTCCCTTGCATTATTTGATTTTGTTTTTTTTTTTGTTTTTAGAATTCCACTTTAATTTTTTTTTTGTTGTTTTTGGTATTTCAGTGCTTGCTCTGTGGACTGTAATATACATCTTTGAAGTTTCTTACTGTTACTATTTTACTACCTCTCAAAATGTGGCAGTCTGTCTAGGTCCACCTTAGGACTGCTTACTATTGGATTTGTTTTTTGTTTGTTGGTTTGTTTTTTTCTCTTTCTTTAAACACTAACATTAGTTCAAATACAGTAAAACCAAAGTAAAAGAGTGTTACTGATATTAAGAGCAATAACTTCTTAGGGCATAAAGAAAGGTTTCCTGGATGTGAGGTGATAACATGGATTTGGGTTCCTAGTTTATTTTCTATTTTCACTTTTGATAAGTGAGGGTTTTTTTTTTTAATCTTTCTGTTTTTATTTCCTGTAAATGAGCTTTTGCACTAGTGTTTCATTCTTAGACACTGGTTGTTCAAAGACAATTTTTAGGTATTACAGATTATGACCTATTCTAAATATTAGCTGAAGTGTTTTTATTGTTTTAAAGTCTTAAGAAATTTAAGTCTAGCTTTGTTTAACTTTTTTATAACTGTTATCACATGGTTGCTGAAAAAAAATTGATCCTTCCCTTGATCTGATTGTTACATTATTGAATTCTTTGCATATGTGTTGATTTAGTTCTTTTGTTTATTAGGTGATGCAGTTAACAATACTGGGAAATAGCTCTGTAGTTCTTTCTGTTGAGAGTTGTGTATGTCTATGCATATCAATCACAATTCCTGGTTGAGTTTAATTAAAAACTTTAATTTTTGTTTTTTAGTGTTGTTCACAAGCTTGGTGACTTTAAGAAAAAAATCAGGTTTTGTATTTTTTTTTCCCCTTTGGAGTTAAACTTTAAAACAGAGAAAAGCAAGTTTTTTTTTGCTTTATCTCTTGACAAGTTGCCTTATAGTGTGTCTTGTTTTAAGTAAATGTGTCTGTGCGTTATTTGGAATTTGTGAGTTACTTTAGTAGCTTAATTTGCTCTGAAACAGTATTCTTTACTTACCACAAATTTATGTAAGATTTCATTAAATATCAAGATCCATTAAAAGCTTATAAGTAATTTGCAAGGATTGAAGTTGTGCATATTTTAAAATTATGACATCTAGTCCAAAAATCAAGCATATTAGTATTGTAGTTCTTGTTTGGTAAGGAAAAAGAATTTATAATTATGCCTTTAATTCACAGAGAAAATCAATGGTATGCTGGTGGAAATAGCCAGCAGGCAGCTGGAAATGTGAGTCTAGGTTCAAGGGAAAGAAGGTAGTTAGAGAAAAATGGGAAGTTTTCCTCTAGTAGGTGGTCGTTGAAATTGTGGAAGTAGATTCATGTGTGAAAGCCCAGTATGAGAGGAGGTCTAAGATTGAACGTTTAGAAGCATTTAAGGAGCTGGTTGTCAGCTGAAATGTATACAGTTCAGTCTTTAAATTTAATGTCAGCAATGCACTAGAAAAAGTAGAAGAAACATATTGTGATGACTAGCAGTTTCTTTTTACAAAATAGCAAATACTGGTAGTCCTAAGTTTTAAATCTCTAAAGCTTTACTAATGCAATCTTTACTCTGAGATTTTGCACTCAGTTGTATAATCAGTTTTTCAAAAAGTATTTAATGAGGTGAGAACATACAATATGCACTTACATCTCTTTCTGTCTGGATATAAATATAAATACATAGATAAAGATGTGTCTCTCTGTAAATATCTTCATCTGTATTGGTTTAAGTTTCTTTCTTCTTCTTTTTTCCTTCTCTCTAATCCATCCATCAATTACCCCCTCCCTTTCTAGTAGTATTAAGCTTGCTTTGCTTGCTGGTTTGTGACACCTAGTAAGAGGGCAGCTTACTTAAATCTTAATCGCATCATTGTGGGGTTCTGAGAAAGCTTTGAAGTTGTTTCCAGGGTTGCTTAAAAAATTTGTGCCGCAAAGGACTCTGATCATAGAAACCCAGTAGGAAGCATTGGTAACATCTAGTTTATCTGTAGGAGGGCTGTTAAGAACTAGTCTTCTTTTTCTTTTTCTAGGAAGTGCTTTGTTTGTGGTTTAGAAAGAAGTTGTTCTGATGGATTTTGTTTTGTAGAATTGCTGTGGAATTTGCTTTGATATTTAGTATTAGCTAAGAATTGCAGTGTGCTCAAACATGAACATGGATTAAGGTATCAACAATTACATATTTATTGCAAGCATACTCATTTGTTAAATTATTAAATTGTACTGTAGTACTTATGAAACTCCAAACCGGGTATGACCAGAATGAATGATCTATATTATATACAAATAAAAGAATACCCATAAATTTGGTCTGTAAGTTCTTGGTATCTTCAGGTTTCATTGGCATGTTAACTTCACCAGAAGATTAAACACTTTGTTGCCTTCTGTAAAGTTTACTCCTTATGTACTGTGTAAGATAGAACATGATCATAGACTCTTGCTCTAGATTAGAATTTTGTTCTATTAATTCCTATGCTTTAAGGAAGTATTTTTATACCTTCTAAAACATTCTGACAGTTAAAAACCCATTATACCTTGGAAGATCTTCCGAGATGATTAAATAGCATTTCTTAATAAGCCATTACAATGCTTAGGAATTTTTACTTTTTTTAATTTCTAATATCTCCTTATTTATAGAACATATAATTATTTTTATATGTATATTTCATATGCATATACAGGATATATACATATTTAGAATTTAGAAGTTGCATTGTTCCTACTGTATTTCCCAGTGGCCTGTTGTGAAGTGTGATATGTAGTATCATTCAAAACTTTGAGGTTAGCTAAATAATACATACACCAAAGTTTCTGGAAAAAAACCCATTATTGATTATGCATCTAATTAGAAATGATAATGCTGTTAGATGATAATAATGCTTAGAATTTCAGCAGGATGTATGAATACTTTTTAATCTACTAAGATGTTACAGAACATTTATTTATTTTATTTAATGTTTTCCTATAAGAATGATGATACTCTGACTACACAGTTTCTGTAGCAGTGGTTCTTTTTTTTTTTAAGACAGAGTTTCACCAGTCATCTAGGCTAGAGTATAGTGGTACAATCATAGCTCACTGCAGCCTTGATCTCTTGGGCTCAGGTGATCCTCCTGCCTCAGTCTCCTGAGTAGCTGGGACCACAGGCATGTGCCACCATGACCAGGTCAGTCTTATTTTTGGTGGAGACGAGATCTCACTGTGTTGCCCAGGCTATCTCAAACTCATGGGCTTAAGTGATCCTCCTAACTTGGCTTCACGAAGTGCTGGGATTACAGGTGTGAGGCACTGCGCCTGGCTGCAATGGTTCTTAATACTTTTTTTGATAACACCCCTGGAGGTACGCACCCATTTAAATTTTGTATGCTGCAACTTTGAGAGATTCCACCCCTTCTCCAACCAAAATAAATAGATAAATAAAAGAAGGAAACAATGAGAAAAGCTTATGTGGTGTAAAGGAATATTGGACTGCTTATTTGCTGAGCTTTCCCAGCCTTCTAATATAGTGACTCTCAGTAGAATGGGAGTATAGGATATGGGTATCAGAATCTCCTGTGAAATTTAACAAGTTACTTATTGTGCTTCTTGGCCCCAGCTTCTCCCTTTTAGACCTATGCCATCATCTCTTCTAACGGGCACCTCCCCCTCTCCATCACTGTGTTAGCCATGTTTTAATAGGTAACTTGGTTTCCAGAGAGGATTTAGTCACCAGTAAGGGAGTGGCCTATTTGTCTTCAGAATTAGGCTAAATATAGTCAAGTGTAAAACAATAAAATGGCATTTAACTAACTTCTCAGTTTTTCGTAGTGCTTAACGTAACTGAAGAAGTGATAAATTATTGTTCTGATATCATACAGTTGTAAAGTTGACATTGGAACAGAAGATGAAGACATTGCATGAAAGAAATCCTATCAAAGAGTGTGGCCCTATAATCCAACATACCATACCCTTCAGAGATAATATTCTCTCCGGGTGTGAATTCAGCAGAAGCTATTAAGGAGGTGATTTAGGGAAAGATAAATTGAAATTTTGAGAACAGAATAGGACTTAATCTAATAGCAATACATTCTCTGCTTTTACATAATAGTAACAGTATGTGAAGGCTTTAGTCTTCCTCAAAGAATAGAAGCCTGTTAGGATGCCGTGTTAAACAAGCAAGTGAATTACAGAACTTAAAGATAATTTAGGGCCAGTGCATTGGCTCATGCCTGTTATTCCAGCACTTTGGGAGGCCGAGGTGGGCAGATCACTTGAGCTCAGGATTTCGAGACCAACCTGGCCAACATGGCAAAACCTTGCTCTACCCAAAATACAAAAAATTAGCTGGGTGTGGTGGTGTGTGCCTGTGGTGCCAGCTACTTGGGAGGCTGGGGTGGGAGGATCCCTTGAGCCTGGGAAGTGGAAGTTTCAGTGAGCCAAGATTGCACCACTGCACTCCAGCCTGGGCGACAGAGCAAGATTGTCTCAAAAACAAACAACAACGAGAAAGATAATTTAGTAGTGCAAAGATATTCTGTAGAAGTAATGCATTGGACAGAGTCAGATGAAACTGCAGTCAGATGAACTGACTATGAATTCCAGCTTGTCTTTTTGTTACTTTTACCTTTTTAAGGAAACCACTTCACTTCTCTGATTCTTGGTCTTCAATAGAGTAAGGATAATGGTGTCTGCCTTTCACTTCATGGTACTATTGGGTGGGTAAAATTTGATCTCATAATATCGATTATACCTTGTAGATTGGTAAGTTTTATGCAACTTTAAGGTCTGATCACTTTGCTAATAAATTAGTATCATTAATTGGCCCTCCCTTGTTCTAGTGGTTATCTTTGGTGATTATATGTCTATAATATACTTTTTTTTTGTAAGGATGTGTTGTTAGGAATACCTTGTTGACTGTGTCTAGTAATTCCATAATCATTTGTTTAGTGCCTCGTATGCCTTAGGTGTGAGGTATTGATGCAGGATTTTTCTTGTCCACTTTGCCAACTGGAGACCTCCATGACTGGTGATGTCCCCCTGCCCTGCACCCAGGCCTTACTTGGCCCCAGGCCTTCCACTGGAGGCAGGCCCTCTACTTGTCCTGCCTGTGTTATGGCTTGTACCCACGTTTGGCAGTTCCCAGGCTCTTGTCCCATGTCCAAGAAGAATTAGGATACACGGACAATTTGAAGGATGAGGAGGGCAGAGAAGAGTTTTATTGAGCGGTGGAACAGCTCAGCGGAGAGGGGACGCAGGGATGGTTCCCGACCCCTGCAGTTTGGTGTTTTTTTTCCTCTCAGTGTGCCTGTGTCTGGGGCTTTTATGGCCTCAGAATAGGGAAGTGCTTGCTGATTGGTTTGTGAGTATGCAAAAAAGTTTAAAACGAAGACTCTGCTCAAAGGTGGGCACCACAGTGTAGAAAACCAATTAGGAAAGGGTAGGTATATATAAAATAGGTGGAGGGTGGGGATTAATTGGAGAAAAGTGTGCCAAACAGGAAGGCAAGTTCTTAATCTGGTCTGTGGATTTGACTTGTAACTTGGCTTTCAGGCTTTAAACTTTCTTCGGCTTGGAGGTGGGATTTCACCAGGGACCCACCCCTATCTGCCTAGGCATTTGACTGTCTCCTGCTGCTGTCAATTTCCCCTTCTGAAGAGGTACATCTAATTGCCATTAGGTTAAGGATGATGTCCAGTCTTAACTGCTTTCTGCTGACAGGGGGTGCTGTTTTGGGAAAATGGCAGTCAGATCTCTCTTAGACACCTAAGAGTCCCCAGTAAAAGGGAGCCATCATTCGAGACTCCAGTTGCATAACTGTTTGGAGTTTGATGGCCTGAAGGTGAGAAGAGACAAACCAGGTTATTAGAAAATATGTATCAAAACAAAACATGGGGGTAAGAACAGCTCAAAAACTGAGGCTGCTAACATGCCCAGATAACTGGTGGCTATAGTTATGCCTGCTAAGACTTGGGTGCTGGGGCTTGGTTGGGTTAGCTCCTTTGGTCTTATTTTCAAAAAAAAAAAAGCAAAAAAAAAAAAAAAAAAAAAACCCAAACCTTCAGGTTAT
This sequence comes from Macaca mulatta, assembly GCF_049350105.2. Lineage (NCBI taxonomy): Eukaryota > Metazoa > Chordata > Mammalia > Primates > Cercopithecidae > Macaca > Macaca mulatta. The sequence goes on from NC_133419.1 coordinate 87,647,475, forward strand.
GGGCACCCTGTTCTCACCACCTGGCAGGATTTGCAGGATAATTGCCCAGAATTAGAATATTGATCCAGATTTTTACATTACTCATCCCTTTTCTTTCTTAGCTGCATCCAGAGATCACTGGTTGGTTCTCAGGAATAAGCAGAGTTAGTCTAAAATGCAGGCAAAACTTAAAAACAACTAATGAGATGAGAATTTAATGACAACTGTATGATAAGTTTTGGAACTGTTTTCTGTGTTTCCAGTCCTCATTTTGTGACAAACAAGTCATGATAGGACCGAGTTGTTTGCAAAATAAACTTTAGTCTTATACTTGGCTTAATCATTTGCATAAAGTGCACCAAGAATAATTATTTTCACATAGGCCTTTAAAATTGGCTCTGTGTGGAACTCTATTCCATATGGAATCTCAGATAAGACTGTCTTTTTTTTTTTGATGGAGTTTTGCTCTTGTTGGCCAGGCTCAAGTGCAATGGCGCGATCTCGGCTCACTGCAACCTCTGCTTCCTGGGTTCGAGCGATTCTCCTGCCTCAGCCGGGATTACAGGCATGCGCCACCACGCCTGGCTAATTTTTTGTATTTTTAGTAGAGACAGGGTTTTTTCATGTTGGTCAGGCTGGTCTCAAACTCCCGATTCCAGGTGATCTGCCCTCCTGGGCCTCCCAAAGTGTTGGGATTACAGGCGTGAGCCACCACACTTGGCTCGGATAAGACTTTTTAAATAGCTGAGCCCAGCCATGGGTTTATACCCTCAAATACCTGTGAATTTGGTAAATTCCTCTCTTCTTGAGGTGTCAAGATAACTTGGGGCTCCTGGACCTGATAGAAAGTCACATTCTTAATCACCACAAATTAGGAACCCTGTACAGGAACTGTGTAGACAGGGTATGAGGCCAGTACTCCCAATGGGCTTTTATTGGCTCTGCAAGTCAAGCTTAATTCCTTAAAGGGAAGCACACCCTTCCAGTCAAAGCCTTGGTAAAACAACCAGTCTCTCTAGTTGTGTCCTGTTGCAAAAGAAAATGGATTTTTATTGCAGTGATGCAAATAACTGTATTGCCCTATGCTAAGAATACTCACAAAGTTTCCAAATTCTGGAGAAACCAAGCAGAAAGAAACAAATATTTTCCAAACTTTGTTCATAGTATACCTTACTCAATTGTTGAAAACTGTAGATAGCTTAAAAGAAAAATTTCCATGACTCTGAAAAATAAAACAAGGATCAGCAATGTTTTAAGCAAAAAGTTAAAACGATTATTTAAGTTTTCTATTAGTTCAGTCCATTCAATTAACTCTTGTCCTGCTTGATATTCATGAACATTTCAGCTCTTCATGAGTCCAGAATGATTTTCCTTTATTCCAATGTCACAATCTCCAAAGATATCAGAAACTTGCATTTAAGAGCACCTGTCAAAGTCCTGTAGCTGATTATAAACCATTTTTGGAAGAGGATCAAGACAACTGTCTGTGAATGACAAAATGTCCAGGGTGGTTCCAGTCAGACACACAATTGATAAAGAGATTTGTTTATTTCTGTGGTTTACAATAACAACATAATAACCTTAATTATGATTGAGCACCAGCATGATGCCATAAGTGGAAAATTTCACATTTAAGTACTGAACACAAACTTTATTTCGGGCACAAAATTATTAAAAATGTTGTATAAAATTACATTAAGTTGTATGTATTTAGGTTGGTGCAAAAGTAATTGCAGTTTTTGCCAAGTATAAGGTGTATATGAAACATAAATGAATTTTGGACTTGGGTCTCGTCCCCAAATTATTTCATTATGTATATGCAAATACTACAAAATACAAAAAAATCAAAAATTGGGAATACTTCTAGTCTCAAGCATTTTGGATAAGGGATACTCAGCTTTAGCTCATTTCACCTTGAAATGCATTTATCAGCGGGGTGTGGTAGCTCATGCCTGTAATCCCAGCAATCTGGGGGGCGAGGGCAGGAGGATTGCTTAAATCCAGAAACTCGAACCAGCTTGGACAATATGGAGAGACTGGGTCTCTACAGAAAATCAAAAAATTAGTGGGCATGGTGGTGTGTGCCTGTAGTTTCAGCTGTTTGGGAAACTGAGGCAGTAAGATCACTTGAGCCCAGGAGTTTGAGACTGCGGTGAGCTGTGATTGTACTACTGCACTCCAGCCTGGGTGACAGAGTGAGATCCTATTCAAAAACAAACAAACAAACAAAAACGAAAAAGAAAAAAAATTGTCAGGCTCTGTCACAGAAAGTAAAGAAATATTTTTATTTTGGAATTTGTAATATATATATATTTTCTTCATATGTAACCAGCTTTTGGTAAAAATAGGTATCCTTTTGGTAAAAATGAGAAGCACTTAACTTTTCTTTCTTTAGTGTATGTGGGACTCTTGGATGTTAATGTTACCCTAATTTTTCTTGGTATAGCTTATTTAAAATAAGCAATATTAGAGTATTTTTGATTTAGAATTTGGTAGGAACTAACAAGAATGATGAGAACTAGTAAGAACACTTTCAATCCATATGTAAAAATCATAGAACAAAGGACGTTAAAAAACATTATAGATATTCTGACAAGTGATTTTTGTTATTATTTTCTTTTCCTAACTTTTAAGTTCAGGAGTACATGTGTAGAATGTGCAGGTTTCTGCCATGTTGGTTTGCTGCATAGATCATCCTATCACCTTTACCAGTGATTTTTAAAAATTCTTTTTGTAAGGGCAATTGGGTTCTCTTGTTCTGCTGAAATGCATTAGGATCTGCTGAGGAGGGATTGTTAGGAGTGTATGGTACTGGGTGTGTGGCACTGTGGGTCCTATATCCCCTTCCCCTTTCAACCAGAGTAGGTACAATGTTATATTTTATATATTGGTGATAATGTAAATTTTTTCTTTAATAATTTTTATGTTAAAAAAGTAGATTTAATAAGTAGATAACTAGTCCCTCAAATGTTCCCTAATTTTAATGACAAATTTACAGAGTCCCAGAGTACCTAACTTTACTTTAGCACTGTTTAGTTAAATCATACTGCCTGCATATGGCTTTAGGAATATTAAAAATCTTACTAAACCATTTAAAATAATGAACATTCAGCACTGTGTATGAATCGGGCATCAAGAAGATTTCATTGACAATATCAATATGAAGATTTGGCATATTTAAATGAAAGTGGTTTGACATTGGTACTTTTTATATATATTTCATTTTCTTTGAGTATTGAAAATGTTCATAACAGAAGCTAAAATAAGTTTTTGTAATTTTCAGAGGTCGAACTCTGCCCTTGAATTCTTAAAATCTATTGAAGACATTTTCTAGAGAATAGAATGCGCTTCATTCATTTCTCATGTGCAGTATAAGCCAAGTAGACTGATTAAAGGCAGAAAAAAGTTCTTATGTTTGACTTTCTACCTGAATTTTTATTAAATAAGTTTGGTAAATAAGTTTGGTAAATATGCAATTTTTATGTAAAGTGTTTATAGAACTTTTGTTTGTCCTTTGGCATTAGAAAGTTCCCTTAGTGCCTGACTTTTCATTTAAAACGAAATTAAAACCAATGTGATTTAGTATGATTTGTAATATTATTTAATGAAACAAACAATTATATTGTGTGTGAAACAGATGGAAGGCTTGTTTTATTTATTTATTTTTTGATACATTTTTATTTGGTCAGAATTGTTCTTTTTGGCAAGATGAATTAGAATTATTTATAAAAAATTTAGATTTAGCTAGCATAGATGAGTAAGAAATTATACCACTCTTGCCAATAACAAATAACAATGGGGAAATAGTAATTTTAAATATTTAATTAATGACTGCTAAGAATATTTAATGACCACAAAACAAGTGATTTTATGGAATTTTTTTAGATGCAGCTAAATTTAGGTCACAGAAAAATTAGTTCAGCATAATTTACCCGTTTTTCTAAGATACCAGTACGATTCTCAATTTCTGAGAATTCTTTTTATAGACTTCCAATAAATGATAAAGTGATTATTAAGTCAAATTGAAGTTTAATATCTTCCTTTTAAAATTATTTGCAGGAGAGGGCTGCTCACAATTTATATGGCCAACTTGGTAAGTATTTTGTTTTAACCTTTGATGTCTTCCATAAGCTGTATCTTTTTAAAATCATGTTATCTTAAAAAAAGTAAAAGAGGAAAGCCACTTGTATCTGAGAATAATCTTCTCTGTGTTAATGGATAGACTTAAATGTTCAAAAAAGCCTTGATACCATCTGGTTTGTTCCTGTCATATAGGATTGAATTTCACGTATTTTAGAAGGAAATCACTGTCTTGTGCTCCTCATTGCCTTTTTCTTTCTTAAAGTTTACATCTTCATCTTTGATAGGCTATAATTCTATATGTATATATCTATCTTTTTATATCTGTTTATATATATAATTTCATATTCTGCCTCTGTTGTGATTTCTTATGGGAAAAACGATATAAGGATGGGTTTTTATGATACGTGTTCTTCTTGGACAATAAAACAACGTTGGTACTATCTCCAAACACTCGGTTCATTTAATAATATAATTAGCTAGGCTTCCAAATTTTTAAGTTTACAGAAATGAAGTTAATGTTATGTTGTTTGATATTCTTTAAAGTAAATATATAATCAAGGTTATATAATTTTTATTGCCAAGTTAATATTTTAAAAACATTTACATTAAAATCTTTTCAGGTTGTTTAATAGACTTGATAGGCAACATTAAAAAATTTAACTAGGAAAGATTAATAATTATTTATTTACCTAAAGTTTAGTTCTTGAATTCTGTAACAAGGGAGTATTTCAGAGGTACATTTAGCAATTCTTTTTAGTTATAAAATATATACTTTTAGCTCTGTACTTTTGTGTTTCTGTGCTAGATGCTGGTAAACAAGAGATAGCTTTTGCATTCATGGAGTTTTACTCTCTAGTGGGAGAAGTCACAGCAGAAATAATAATATATGAAAAGGACTGAAAGATGATTTATAGGTTCCTGTGGAAATCATATAGCACCAAACTATTCTGGGTATGTGGGGTTGGGTCAGAGAAAAGTGGGTATAAACTCCTTTTGAGTCATAGACCTCTCTGAGAATCTGATGACATATATGGACATTCTGTACAGAAAACTGCTCATGTAAGGAACGATACCCAAATTTTCATTTCAGGGTGTTCATGGACCACCAATTAAGAAAGCCTAGGGTATGCCGTCAAGTAAATTTATTTTGAAATACTCCAGAAAATTAGGAGTTCTAAGCTCTTTTAATTGTAACGAAATGGAAATTTCAGGACAGCAGGAGAGCAGGATTTCTTTTTGGCATTATTCTCCTTGAAAAAATTCTTACTAGAATGTAAGCTCTTGAACTTCTAAATAGAGTCTGTCATGTAGTGAGATTTGATAAATATTTGTTTTAATAACAATCTTGCTGGGTGTAGAATTCTAGATTGACAATGATTTAAAGATAATCCTTTATCTTTGTTCTCTATAGATACTTTTCGTAGTCTGTTGTCAATCTGGTTTTACTTTTTAGGTAATCTCTCTTTTTTTTCTCAATTTTTTTTTTTTAAATTTACTTTTGAAGAATTTATTTTTGGGATATTGGGTTTACTATGATATGGATTTATTTTTATTTAGTTTGATCAGAACTCAGCTTTTGTAGTCCGAGAATTAATGGTTAGTTCTGGAATTAAATTCTTATCCATCCCCTCTCTGAATCTTGCTTCTTCCCATTCTCTATATTCTATTGTTTTGGAACTCCTTTGAGATGCATGTTAAACATTCTTATGTGCCTCTTCATGTTTTCTTAATCACTCTTTAACATTTTCCTAATTTTTCATCTCTTTATGCTGAATTCTGGTTATCTTTTCAGGTTTGTTTTCAAGTTAGCTTATCTATTTACTTGTTTCCATTTATTTTATTTTATTTATTTTATTTTTTTTGGTCTCATTTTGTTGCCCAGGCTGGAGTACAGTGATGTGATCACGGCTCAAACTCCTGGGCTCAAGCAATCCTCCCACCTCAGCCTCCCAAGTAGCTGGGACCACAGGCATATACCACAATGTCCAGCTATTTTTTTTTTTACATTTTATTTTTGTAGAGATGGTATCTCTCTATGTTGCCTATGCTGGTCTCAGACTCTTGGGCTCAAGTGATCCTTTTGCCTTGGCCTCCCAAAGTACTGTGATTATAGGCAAGAGCCACTGTGCCCAGCCAATTTGCTTGTTGTTTTTATTTTTTATTATTATTATTTTTTGAGATGGGGTCTCGCTCTTTCACCCGGGCTGGAGTGCAGTGGTGTGATATCAAGTCACTGCAACCACTGCGTCCTGTGTTCAAGTGATTCTCCTGCCTCAGCTTCCTGAGTAGCTGGGATTACAGGTGTGCACAATCAAGCCTGGCTAATTTTTTTTGTATTTTTAGTAGAGATGGGGTTTCACCATGTTGTTCAGGCTGGTCTTGAACTCTTGACTTCGTGATCTGCCTGCCTCAGCCTCCCAAAGTGCTGTTATTATAGGTGTGAGCCGCAGCACCTGGCCAATTTACTTGTTTTTCTTGCTGAACCTGTCCAGTAAAAATTCAGTTTGAGTGATGATATTTTACTTTTAAAAAGATGATAAACACCAGACTTAACATAAAATCTAGATTTTATGTTAATTAAATGTTAAATAATTATCTAACATACCTCCACAAAACTTTTTTTCCATTATATATTGGTTATAAACTCCATTTCCTCATATGATTTTATATTATAATTTTCTTTTGAAAAAATTACTAAGACAATACTGATTTTATACAAGGAATTTCCCAGACTCTGGGTTTTTAATTGGTCATGAAACTTTGATTGGTTTGGTGTCACCAGCTTCGGTTAGAGACTACTTGGAATATTTGAATATCAAAGTAAACTTTATTCCTCAAAAGCCAAGTTATATGGCTAGACTTCCTTTTCAGTTCCTATATAATACTTTTCTGAAACCCTCATGCTACAGGTTCTTATTATTTGTCTCTCATTTTCTTCTTACAGCCTAGGCCCAATTCTGTGTTTGATATATTTCTCATTTTGTGTATAATTTCTTAGTAATTTAGAGGTCTTGGAATCAGTTCTGTGCTATTACTGGCAGACCCTGGATCTGGAGCTCCATTACTTCTTCTCCCCTTTTTTCTTTCAGTAATACTTCCTTCAATTCCCTCCACCTAGTCTTTCCTCTGGCTCATTAGTAATTACAGTATAGGCTGGGTGTGGTGGTATGGGCCTGTAGTCCTGGCTACTTGAGAGGCTGAGGTGGGAGGATTGCTTGAGGGCAGTAGCCCAAGATCAACCTGGGTAACATAATGAGACCCCGTCTCTTTTTGCAGTGAAATCTGACTTGATTCATTTTGTGTCTTTCTGAGCACTCAATGAATCTGCAACCAGAACCTCAGGTGACTTTTAGTTGCTCCCAGATAAGTTTTAGTTTTGTCTTCCATTATTAATGTCCTTAAAACCGAACCCCATTTGTATAGGGAGAGGCCTAAGGCCAAAATTCTTGTACCATAGGATTTTGAAAGATAGTATAATCTATAGTCAGTGATGACATTTTTTTCAGCACTTCTCACCAGTGACTCCTCAAGTGAATGGGTTAAATGGATATTACTTATATATTCTTGTTTCTCCTCCTGTAATAGATATTTACACCTTGGATACCATTTAGCATGTTGTTCCCAGGGGTGTTCAATGTGTTTCCATCAGTTAGCCTTCCTCCACAGCAAAAGCATTTTACTTTATCACTTTTACCTAAAGCATAAAATTCAGGCCTGTACACTGCTGCTTGTTAACTGAGTACATCCACATCCCCAAAGTAATGATCCGTGCTTCATAATCTGCTGTGGATGGATTTCTTCAGAGGATTTGTTGAATTGGGGAAATTCCTATCAGAACTCACAACATCAGATTCACTTCAAATGTTAACATTCTGGCCCAAAACAAAGAAGCAATTAAGAAAGTGTTGCCTATGTTCTTCTGCCACCAGCCAGCACTATAAGCTTCCCAATTTTTCAGTTTTCTACCACAATAAAAGCACTGCACTTGGTCATCAATACTTGTGTAGTAGAGTTCAGCACTAACTCTCTTGGGGTTAAGTGGGCATAGTTTGGCTGGTTCTGAAATGACTATAATCGAGCTTCCTCACTATACATGGTGTGTTTCTTGGGTATATGGTATCTGATACATCTGAAGCCTGTCCAGTTATCAGAAGATAATCTGCGTGAATCTCAGATGGCCTGCCTAAGGCAAATTGATTACTGTTTCCCAGTTTTCAACTTGTGAATCTCAGATGGCCTGCCTAAGGCAAATTGATTACTGTTTCCCAGTTTTCAACTTTGTACTGACCATTTTGGATACTAGGATTTGCAGGTTGTGTGGCACTATTTTAAAAATAAATGCCATTGGTAATCTGCAGTTTGGGACAGTTTCTTGTGTCTTCCAACTACTGAGTCTCCATACTGCCTTCTATCTACTGCTGCATGACAACGAAAGCACCACATGGTATCTCCTTCACCACTATAAAGAAAACCTACCTGTGCCAGTGTTGATGCTGAAACAGGACTACTGCTTGGAAAACTAGCCAAAGTTTTTAATCCGTTAAACTCTTCTACCAATTCTTCATCCTTATTTATGTCTGCAGGTACATAGTTTTAGATCCTTCAAAACTGTTAAAAGCCATCTTCTCTTGAAAATGGGACTTGTTCACCCTTTCTTAGGTGTCAGAGAGTTCAGAAAGGCAGTCTTGGAGGGCGTGAGCTACCCACCCTCCCACCCAGCCATACCTTCCTTCAACAGTCCTGGGAACCCAGTCATGGAGCCCCTGCTGGGGGGGTGCTGCTTTCCTGCCTTCCCCAGCAGCCTATAGTATCATTTTATACAGAGAAAATAAAAAAAGATATTTCAGTCTTTCTTCTTGCATTATTGATCACATATGTTTTAATAATTATTCATATTTGGAATAGTTAAAACCATGTTACTTAATACACAGATTTATCACCTTTTTTTGAATACTGATATAGGTAGTGCTTCTCAAACATAGGCATTCTGAAAAATTTTCTGTAGTACAGTTTCCCATTGGGAAAAAAACCTACAAAGTTATGTTGCATTTATAATAATTATAATTGTATTCACTTCATTTACTTGACAGGAGATAACTTGGATTTTGACTAGACTTTGATAAGAATCAGATCTTCTGCTTACTACTTTGCATATCTGATGATTGGTAGAACTTTTAACAATCTACCTTTTAGCTTTGTGCATTTCAAATTTATTTCTTTTTCATTACCCACATATTTTCAGGGCTTGGCACCCTAGGACGTGTCTATATATCATTATGGCCTCTGGTTCTTCACCTTTGTGTCATGACGGGGTAAGTTGGCACAGTAGACAACAGAGTATTCCTGGAAGCCACTCTTTTTTTTTTTTTTTTTCTTTTTTCAAGACAGGATCTGGCTCTGTCACCCAGGCTGGAGTGCAGTGGCATGATCTTGGCTCACTGCAACCTCTGCCTCCTGGGTTCAAGCAATTCTCCTGCCTCAGCACCCAGAATAGCTGGGATTACAGGCGCACACTGCCATGCCTGGCTAATTTGTGTATTTCCAGTAGAGTTAGGGTTTCACCATGTTGGCCAGGCTGGTCTCGAATTCCTGGCCTCAAGTGATCTGCCAGCCTTGGCCTCCCAAAGTGCTGGGATTACAGGCGTGAACCACCGTGCCTGGCTGCCACTCTTTAATGAGCCACTAGGAATCAATGTTCTATACCTAAAAGCAACTGGAAAGTAAATTAATGAATATATCATGCAATCCAAGCTCAATATATCTTGCTAAACTCAACTCTACTAGTAAGCTGGATCCCAAAACCTAGTGCTGCTCACCACAAGGTGAAGTTTGACAGAGAAATCAGAATGTAAAATGATAGGGATCTTAACTATCTATGGTTAAAATACCTTACTTTGGCAAATGTTACCAAAATGTGACTATGTGAACAGATTTTGTAGGGCTCTTTTCGAGGCTTGGAAGAAGCCTGTGGTTATGAGGGGTCTTTATGTTTCTCTGGCTTCCTCCTACCACCACTGTCTCCTTCCTCATTCTCCACTTCAGCCACACTGCCCTCTCTGGTGTTCAGTGAGCATGACAAGCATGCTTTCTCTTCAGGACTTTGATATTTGCTGTTCGCTCTGTTTTGAGTTCTTACCGCCAGATATCTGCATGGCTTGCTGTTTCATTTCACTGAGACTGCTGAAGTGTCACTGCTGTGAGGCCTTCCATACCTATCTCACATGAAGTAACAGTCACTCTTCATGTCACTTATAACCCTGCAGTCCCAAGCCTCTTTATCTTTTTTTTTTTTCATGGACTTGATCAACATCTAACATATATCTTTTTTGCTTATTATTTTATTGTCTGTCTTTCCACCTTGGAATTTAAACTTCATGAATGTAGAGTTTTTGTGTGTTTTATACCTGCTGTGTCATGCCTAGAACAGTGCCTAAAATGTACTTTGTGCCATAATTTGTTAAATGAATCATAGATGAATGTGTTTATTAACCCATCTATGCTGGAGGTTGCAAATTTGTTTTTGTGAAAAATCAGACCTACTTGAGCAGTAGGAAAAAAATAACTCCTACTTTCTAGTAGGAGCAACTGGAGCATTATTAGAAGCTTAGCGTTCTAATAATGGAACACTAGGCATAAATGGGTTAAAGAGAAGGATTTATAGGAGACATACCAAATTATACCTAGATGTTTATTTAAAAGCTTGTTTTAAATATTTTAGGTTGGCGCAAAAGTAATGGTGATTTTGCTGTAATATTATTTACTTTATAAGTAAAACCTTGCTTTATTTGACTGCATTAATGTTGTATTTCAGATTAAAATATACAAAGATTAAAAGTCGATGGTCGTGGAACATAGATGAAGTATGTGACTTACTTTGAACTGAGTGTGAACACTTATGTCTTGCCAGCTCATGGTGTTGTAATCAGAATCCAGAAAAATAGATAACTGCAGGAAATCATCTACTTTAAAATGATAAACTTAAATTATTAAGTGATAATAAATACTACAACCTGAAAAGAATTTAAAACAATTGATTAATCTTAGTTATAGATTATAGATTATTTTTATTGTATAACAAAGTATCTTAAATTTTCTTAGTGGCTTTGTTATTGTGCTGCTTTTCTTGTGTTTTCAAAAAAGTTTAAAATATTATGCCTGCATGCTAGAATAGATTTGAGTTTTAATGTATTTTTTTAGACACTCATATGCTTTTCTATAGTAGCACATGGTATATACTTCAATACCCAAATACTGTGCATATTCATACACTTATTTTTAAATTATAAGTAAATTTTCTAAAACTTTTGTGTGTTGCCTGCTTTAGATTGTAAATTCCTGGGAAAAAGATCTTTAACTTTGATATTATTGATGTTAGAGAGCACACTTAAAATACTGTATTTAAAAAAAATTAAAACTTTTATTTTGAAATAATTGTAGATTCATATGCAATTATAAAAAGTAATATAGGGATCCCATGTTCTCTTTACCCAGTTTCCCCCAATAGTAGCATATTGCAAAACTATAATATAATATCAAAACCAGAATATTTAATTGATACAGTCAAGATACAGAATATTTCCATCATAGCAACACCCACTTCTCTCTTGTTGTCGCCCCTCCTTAACCCCTGTTCATGGTTTTTAGTTATTATGAATAAATCTGCTATAAATATTCATGTACAGATTTTTATGTTTTTATTGTTCTGGGATAAATGCCCCTTAGTGCAGTTGCTGGGTTTATATTGTGGTTACATGTTTAGTATTTTCTTTCTTTTTAAGACAGATTTTTACTCTGTTGCCCAGGCTAGAGTGCAGTGGTATGATCTTGGCTCACTGCAACCTCTGCCTCCTGGGTTCAATTGATTCTCCTGCCTCAGCCTCCTGAGTAGCTGTGATTACAGGTGCATGCCACCATGCCTGGCTAATTTTTGTATTTAGTGGAGACGGGGTTTCACCATGTTGGTCAAGCTGGTCTCGAACTCCTGACTTCGTTATCTGCCCTCCTCGGCCTCCCAAAGTGCTGGGACTACAGGCGTGAGCCACCACGTTTAGTTTTTAAAGAAACTATCAAATGTGTTCCTGAGTGGTGGCTGTACCATTTTGTTAGGGTTCCCAACCTAGAAGAAAGCTTTGAATCTCTAGTTCTTTAAAATGGAAAACCTTTTTGGGGGTTACATTTGTCTGTAAATTTTAGTATTAGAAAAATTTCTGGGAAAGTACAAAATGTGAATTGGTGTTTTTAGCCAGTTATAAATGCTCAGTAATTCAAAGCTTTAATGAGATCAAAGACTTGACACATAGATATTGACTATGTCTAAGGGAAAGTGAATTTGAACATAATCATAATTTTTTCTGGATACTAATAATAACCTGATGTGCTTCATCTTCCTTTTTATCTAAACAGAGCCATTTATTTATTACTGTATAACTTTTACTAGATGAAGAGGGTGCTTGTTTCAGAACAGGTAGGGATTTAAGGATTCAGGGAGAACTGAATTCAATCTAAAGAAATAACTTTTCTTATGACTTGATTATATTGCTTACAAGACTAAGTTGAAATTGTTGGCTTATAACATCCAACAATAAAATTTCTAAATGTTGGGAGGTTTTATTTAAACAAAATATTTACTGTTTTTTGGTATGTGTCTCTGATTTGGAAAATAAAGAGGAGAGTAAAAGTCATCTGTATTTGGGAGGCCAAGGCGAGTGAATCACCTGAGGTCAGGAGTTCAAGACCAGCCTGGCCAACATGGTGAAACCCCGTCTCTACTAAAAAATACAAAAATTAGCCAGGCATGGTGGCATGTGCCTGTAATCCTAGCTACTAGGGAGGCTGAGGCAGGAGAATCGATTGAATCCAGGAGGTGGAGGTTGCAATAAGCCAAGATCATGCCACTGCACTCCAGCCTTTGCAACAGAGCAATACTCTGTCTCAAAAAAAAAAAAAAAAAAAAAAGAACTTTAGGAAAAAGAGCCATCAGATACAAGTACGTTTTGATAAGTTGCAATCATTAGACCATTAGTTTATAGCCTTAATGATTAACTAGCACTTAAAAACATACAAATTGAAGGCAATTGTATTAATACCCATCTGAAAATGTTGCTTTCTTGTTATATGTTAGTTAGCATGTATTAGAGTGAAAAGTAACCAATTTAAAAAATAGTAGTTTTCTAGATTTTAAATGTTGATAGTGAATTAGTTATTAAAGGTCAAAATGAATGAAATGTATATAGAAATAAGTATAAAGAGTTAAATATTTTCTCTGTCCAAAATATGTCTATAAAATTATGGAAAAATTTTCCTGGGGCTGATGTGCCAGAACTGATTACCCATAAGAGAACACTTACTGTTAGATTTCAACTTTGCCACAGTATGATTTAAGAGAGAACACGTAAGCAAAATTTGCATTTGCATGATTTTCCATTATTATATCAGTTGTGACGACTAAGTTTTCCAGTCTTTCAAAATTGATTATATGCTGCTAACATTTATTTAAAATGTGATGTCAAGTGTAATTAGTTCACTTACATTTTATTTTAAGAAAAAAAGTGTAAGACATTGAAAAATCCTTCTGTGTGACTCCTTTTGAAAACTTCTCTGTTATTTTATTTATGTCACCAAGCATTTCAACAGTATATATGTTTTAAAATTGTAAACATATATCTAATGTATGTTAGCAATTTGTCTTTAGCATTTGGTTTTTCATGTTAAACATGCAGTATATTTTATTAAAACATCTATATTTGATTTTTCAAACATAGGTTTGAAAATGGTGATTCAGGCTGGGCACAGTGGCTCACGCCTGTAATCCCAGCATTTTGGGAGGCTGAGGAGGGAAGATCACCTGAGGTTGGGAGTTCGAGACCAGCCTGACCAACATGGATAAACCCCGTCTCTACTAAAAATACAAAATTAACTGGGTGTGGTGATGCATGCCTGTAATCCCAGCTACTCGGTAGACTGAGGCAGGAGAATAGCTTGAACCTGGGAGGCGGAGGTTACATTAAGCTGAGATCATGCCACTGCACTCCAGCCTGGGCAACAAGAGCAAAACTCCATCTCAGAAAAAAAAGAAAAAAGAAAAAAGTGCTTTCTCTTGTTCTTTCACTCAACAGAGAATGATCCCCACAGACCAAGCAGTTCTCTGGAAGCACGTTCTCTAGCAGACACCAGCTTAGTGTCTTCTAATTCAATTGAATTCTGACACTGTCTACCTGGATGGAGATAGCATCAGATTCCACAGGTTGAAGGCTCAGTTTCATAAGACTGCCTCCACCTCAGATGCCAATAGAAAGTAATACTTGTTATCTATACTTCTGACTGATCAGCTATAAATTGGGGTTCCCACTACCCCCTCTTCAAGTTCAGCTAATTTACCAAAGCAGATCACAGAACTCAGGGAAACACTTTGCTTACATTTACTAGTTTATTATAGAGGATATTAGAAAGGTTTTGGATGAACAGCCAGATGGAAGAGATGCATATGGCAAGATATGGGAAAAGTCTAACAAGAGCAAATGTTGGTATGAATGTATAGGAACTGGAACTATCAGATTCCTGCATGTGGGAATGTAAAATTGTTTAACCCCTTTGGAAGCTGATTTGACAGTTTATTAAAAGGATAAACATACACTTTTCCATATGAGCCAACAAATCTACTCATAGACATTTGCTTTAGAGAAATACATTTTTATTTCTTTTTAAGTTATTTTTAATTGACAAATCATACTTGTATATATCTATGGGGCACAATGTGATGTGTGTGTATATATATATGTGTATATATATATATGAATCTCGAACTCCTGACCTCAGGTGATCCACTCGCCTTGGCCTCCCAAATACAGATACAAAAAAAACAGGTTTTTTTTTTTTTTTTGAGAAATGTCTGTTCAGGGCCTTTGCCCATTTTTTAATTGGGTTGTTTCCTTGTAATTGTGTTAAATCCCTTGTATATTTTGGATATTAACCCTTTATCAGATGTATAATTTGCAAAGATTTTCTCCTAATCTGTGGAATCTGTGGGTTGTCTCCTTTTCTTTTTTGAGACAGAGTCTCGCTCTGTCACTCAGGCTGGAGTGCATTGGTGCGACCTTGGCTCACTGTAACCTTCACCTCCCAGGGTCAAGCAATCCTCCCATAACTTCTTGAGTAGCTGGGACTGCAGGTGCATGTCACTATGCCTGGCTAGTTTTTGTAGTTTTTGTAGAGATGGGGTTTCACCATGTTGCCCAGGCTTCCAATCTGTAGGTTGTCTCTTTACCCTGTTAATTGTTTCCTTTGCTGTACAGAAGCTTTTTAGTTTGATGTAATCCCATTTGTCTATTTCTGCTTTTATTGCCTGTGCTTTTGGGTTCATATCCAAAAAAACAAATTACCTAGACCAGTGCCATGAAGCTTTTGCCCTATATTTTCTTTTAGTCATTTTATAGTCTTTAACCCATTTTGAATTAATTTTTGCATACCATATGAGATAAGAGCCCAGTTTCATTCTTTTGCAAGTAGATATCCGGTTTTCCTAACACCGTTTATTGAGACTTGGTTTTTTTCCTGTTTTGTGTTGTTAGCACCTTTGTCAAAAATCAGTTGTCATAACTGTGGGTTTATTTATTTCTGGGTTATTTATTCTGTTCCATTGGTCTGTGTGCCTGTTTTTATGCCAGTACAATGCTGTTTTGATTAAAATAGATTTAAAATATATTTTAAAATCAGGGAGTGTGATGGCTTCTAGCTTTGTTCATTTTCCTCAGGATTCTTTGGCTGTTTGGGGTCTTTTGTGGTTCCATTTGAACTTAAAGATTGCTTTTTCTATTTCTGTGAAAAATTACATTGGAATTTCAGTAAGGATTGCATTGAATCTATAGATTGCTTTGGGCAGTATGAACATTTTAACAATATTAAATTTCCCAATTCATGAACATGGGTGTTTTCCCGCAGTTTTGTTTATCAGTGTTTTATAGTGTTTTTAGTATATGGATCTTTTACCTTCTTGGTTAAATATACACGTAAGGATTTTATTTTTTGTTGTTGCTGTTGTAAATGGGATTTTTTTCTTAATTTATTTTTAATAGTTGATTGTTAGTGTATAAAAATATTACTGATTTTTGTATGTTGAGCGTGTGTCCTGCAAGTATACTGAATTTATTTATCAGTTCCAACAGTTTTTTGGTGGAATCTTTAGGGTTTTTAATGTATAAGATCATATAGTCTACAAACAGAGATTGTTTTACTTCTTTCTTTCCTACTAGGATTACTTTTATTTGTTTCTCTTGCCTAATTGCTCTGGTTAGGGCTTCCAGTACTATGTTGAAAAGAGATGGTGAGAGTGGGCATCCTTGACTTTTTCCTCATCTTAGAGAAAACGCTTTCAACTTTTCACTGTTGAGTATGATGTTAGCCGTGGGCTTGTCACATATGGCCTTCATTGTGTTGAGGTACATTCCTCTATACCTAATTTGTTGAGAGTTTTTATTGTGAAAGGATGTTGAATTTTGTCAGCACTCTTTCTGCATCTCTTGAGATGATCATAAGGATTTTATCCTTCATCCTGCTAATGTGGCATATCACAGAGGTCCCCAGCCCCTGGGCCACGAACCCCATCAGGAACCAGCCTGCAAAGCAGGATATGATACACAGTGAGCGACCATTATTGCCTGAGCTCTGTCTCTTGTCAGATCAGCAGTGGCATTAGATTCTCATAGGAACCCAAACCCGATTGCGAACTGCACATGTGAGGGATCTAGGTTGCATGCTTCTTGTGATGATCTGAGGTGGAACAGTTTCATCCTGAAACCAACTCCCACGCCCCTCCACCCCCGCCCTTGCATCCATGGAAAATTGTCTTCCAGGAAACCATTTTCTGGTTCCAAAAATGTGGGGACTGCTGGCCTATCACATTTATTGATTTCCTATTGAACCATCTTTGCCTCCCAGGGTTAAATGCCACTTGATCATGGTGAAAGATTTTTAAAAAACAGGTAAAAACACTTAAATTGACATATATTACTTGTACATATTTATATAGTGCATGTAACATTTTGATACATGCATAGACTATGTAATGTAGGATATCCATCCCTTTGAACATTTATCATTTCTTTGTGTTGGGAACATTTTTCCTTTTTTATTTGCAGAAGATTTCTGTAGTGTCAGGAACATTTTAAATCTTGTCTTTTAGCTATTTTGAAATAGACAATATGTTGTTAACTATAGTCACTCACCCTACTGTGTTATAGCACACCAGAACTTATTTCTTGTATCTCACTTTATGTTTGTACTCATTCACCAACCTCTCTTCATCTACCCTTCTCCTACACAGCTTCTGGTATTTACCGTCCTGCTGTCTATCTCCATGAGATCAACTTTTTTAGTTCTCACGTATGAGTGAGAATATGTGATGTTTATCATTTTGCCTGGCTTTTTTCACTTAATATAATGATCTCCAGTTCCATCTGTGTTGCTGCAACTGACAGTATTTCTTTTTGTTTTGAGACGGAGTCTCTCTTTGTTGCCCAGTGCAGTGGGGTGATCTTGGCTCACTGCAACCTCCACCTCCTGGGTTCAAGTGATTCTCCATTCTCCTGCCTCAGCCTCCTGAGTAGCTGGGATTATAGGTGCCCGTCACCATGCCCAACTACTTTTTGTAGTTTTAGTAGTGATGGGGTTTCACCATGTTGGCCAGGCTGGTCCTGACCTCCTGACCTCAGGTGATCCATCCGCCTTAGCCTCTCAAAGTGTTGGGATTACAGGTGTGAGCCACTGCACCTGGCTAACCGACAGTATTTCAAGTGAAAGATTATTTTAATGTATTAATTGGATTCAGTTTGCTAGTATTTTGTTAAGGATTTTTGCATCTATGTTCATCAGGGATATTGGCCTGGAATTTTCTTTTCTTGAAGTGCCCTTGTTTGGCTTTGGTATCAGGGTAATACTGGCTTTGTAAAATGAGTTTGGGTGTATTCCTTCTGTTTCAGTTTTTTTTGAAGAGTTTGAGAAGGATTGGTATTAGTTTTTCTTTAAGTGTTTATTAGAATTCACCAGGTCCTTGGATTTTCTTTGATGGGAAACTTTTTATTATTTATTCTATCTGCTTACTCATTTTGGTTGTGTAAGGCCATTCTTGCATTGCGATAAAGAGATATCAGTATCAGAGGCTGGATAATTTATAAATAAAAGAGGTTTAATTGGCTAATGGTTCTGCAGGCTCACAGTTCTGCAGGCTGTATGGGAGGCATAGTCCTGGCATCAGCTTCTGGGAAGTCCTCAGGAAGCTTACAATCATGGCAGAAGGTGTGAAGTGGGAGCCAGCATGTCACATGGTGAAAGCAAGAGCAAAGGCAGGGATTGAGGGGTGCCACACACTTTTAAATAACCATGTCTCACGAGAACTCACTATCACGAAGATAGCACCAAGGCATGAGGGATCCACCCCCATGATACAAACACTTCCCACTGGGCCCCACTTGTAGCACTGAGGATTGCAACTTAACATGGTATTTCAGTGGGGACAAATATACAGACTATATCATTGGTCTATTTAGATATTTTTTAATTCTTCATGATTCAGTCTTGGTAGGTTGTATGTGTCTAATAATTTATCCATTTCTTTTAGGTTATATAATTTGTTGGCATATAATTGTTCACAGTTGTTTCTTTTTTATTATTATACTTTAAGTTCTAGGGTACATGTGCACAATGTGCAGGTTTGTTACATATGTATACATGTGCCATGTTGGTATGCTGCACCCTTAATTTGTCATTTACATTAGGTATTTCTCCTAATGGTATCCCTCCCCCCTCCCCCTACCCCACAACAGGCCCTGGTGTGTGATGTTCTCCACCCTGTGTCCAAGTGTTCTCATTGTTCAATTCTCACCTATGAGTGAGAACATGCGGTGTTTGGTTTTTCTGTCCTTGCAATAGTTTGCTCAGAACGATGGTTTCCAGCTTCATCCATGTCCCTACAAAGGACATGAACTCATCTTTTTTATAACTGCATAGTATTCCATGGTGTATATGTGCCACATTTTCTTAATCCAGTCTATCATTGATGGACATTTGGGTTGGTTCCAAGTCTTTGCTATTGTGAATAGTGCCACAATAAACATATGTGTGCATGTGTCTTTATAGTAGCATGATTTATAATCCTTTGGGTATATATCCAGTAATGGGATGGCTGGGTCAAATGGTATTTCTAGTTCTAGATCCTTGAGGAATCGCCACACTGTCTTCCACAATGGTTGAACTAGTTTACAGTACCACCAACAGTGTAAAAGTGTTCCAATTTCTCCACATCCTCTCCAGCACCTGTTGTTTCCTGACTTTTTAATGGTAGCCATTCTAACTGGTGTAAGATGGTATCTCATTGTGGTTTTGATTTGCATTTCTCTGATGGCCAGTGGTGATGAGCATTTTTTCATGTGTCTGTTGACTGCATAAATGTCTTCTTTTGAGAAGTGTCTGTTCATATCCTTTACCCACTTTTTGATGGGGTTGATTGATTTTTTTTTTCTTGTAAATTTGTTTAAGTTCTTTGTAGATTTTGGATGTTAGCCCTTTGTCTGATGGGTAGATTGCAAAAATGTTCTCCCATTCTGTAGGTTGCCTGTTCACTCTGATAGTAGTTTCTTTTGCTGTGCCAAAGCTCTTTAGTTAAATTAGATCCCATTTGTCTATTTTGACTTTTGTTACCATTGCTTTTGGTGTTTTAGTCATGGAGTCCTTGCCCATGCCCCTATCCTGAATGGTATTGACTAGATTTTCTTCTAGGGTTTTTATGGTTTTAGGTCTAACATTTAAGTCTTTAATCCAATGTCTCCTCTTTCATTTTTCATTTTATTTTTCTTCTCTCTTAAACTAGCTAAGGGTTTGTCAATTTTATTTAAAAAAAAAAACAACTCTCAATTTTGTTGATTTTTTAAAATAGTGTTTTCCTAGTCTCTATTTTATTTATTTCTGCTTTGATCTTTGTTATTTCCTTTATTTATTTACTTTTGGCTTAGTTTGTCTTTTTCTAGTTTCTTAAGGTGTAGCATTAGATGTGTTACTTGAAATCTTCTTTTTTGATGTAGGCATTTAGTGCTATTAATTTCCCCTTTGGAACTACTTTTGCTGCATCCTATACATTTTGGTTTGTTGTGCTTCCATTTTTGTTTGTCTTCGGCATATGAATTCTGATTTCTATGTAAAGACTTGTATACGAATATTCTTAGAGCCTTTGGTTGTTTGCCAAAAACCAGAAGCAATCAAAAGTTCATTAATAGATGATTTGATAAGCATGTTGTGCTGTGTCCAAACAGTGGTATACTTCTCATGTATAAAAGGGAAAGAGCTTTGACACATTGAACTATATAGATGAATCTCAAAATCATTATGAGTGAAAGAAGCTAAGACAAAAACGATCATGTAATCTATAGTAACAGAAAGCAGATATGTGGTGGGAGAGCAGGGAGTGAAGGGATTGAGTGAGAGATAGTACAAAGGAACACAAGGAAACTTTGGAGGTAATAGATGTGTTAATTATTTTGATCGTGATGATCATTTTAGAGTGTGTACATATTTAAAAACTTTTCAAAATGTACTCTTTAAATTTTTGGTGTTTATTGTAAAGTTGTTCCCCTTTATCTGCTGCTAAATATGTATTCTAAGACCTCCAGTAGATGCCTGAAACCATGGGGAGTGCTGAAACCTAGATACATGATGTTTTTCCTGTATGTACATATCCTAATAAAGTTTAATTTATAAATTTGGCACAGTAAGAGATTAACAACAATAGCTACAATAAAATAGAACAATTATAATAATACACTGTAATAAAAGTTACGTGAATGTGGCATCCCTGTCTCTCTGAAAATTCCTTGGTGTACTGTGCTCACTTTCCTCTTCTTGTCGTGTTGTGGGATACTAAATTGCCAGCATGATGAGATGAAATGAGGTTGATGATGTAGGCCTTGCGACATAGCATTTAAAACTTATGAGTTGTTTATTTCTGGAATCTTGTATTAAGTATTTTTGAACCCCAATTTATTGTTGGTAACTAAAACCATGGAAAGCAAAACCGTGGATAAAGGGGGACTACTATATATCAATAAAGCTGTTAAAAAATTATGTTTGCAGCATAAAAAACCGCTCAATCATCCTGGAGTTTTACATGTTCCTCCAGTATGTTAACATAAATCAGCTTTGGCTAACATACTTTTGAAATAATTTAAAAGTACCAACTCATTTTTTTTTTTTGCCACTATTGTTATACTGTATGTCAGTGTATTGGTGGATTTTAAATTTTTCTTTATGTGTTAATTAGATAGAGAAGTAAACCATGTATGAATAAGTTTTATTGACTGGCAAAGAAGTTATCTTCCTCTTACTGGAATGGATAACAGAATGACTTCCTCTGGGTTCTTCCTTCTCTGCTGCCTGGCTTTTTTGTGTCACTCCAGATTTTTGGTTGAGAGAACTTGGTTCAAGTGTCCATCTCTAAAGCCATCATATATGACCTCAGTGGCAGTGTATCCACTGTAGAGGTATAGCTGGTTGTGGCAGTGTTGAAATTCCTCAAGGAGAGGGCAGTTCTCAGTGGTATTATTTTTGGGCTGTATACCACTTATGCAAAAGGATATAGATAGTTTTCCAACTCAAATTACAAAAAAACACAGTAAAGTGGTTAAGAACACCGGCTCTAGAGTTAGATGGATTTAAATTTGAAGGCCGGGAGTGGCGGCTCGCATTTGTAGACCTAGCTACTTGGCAGGCTGAAGCAGGACGATTGCTTGAGCCCGATAGTTTGAGGTTATAGTGAGCCATGCTTGCATTCTAGCCTGGGCACAGAGTGGGAACCTGTCTCTGAATTTAAAAAAAAATTGAATCCTACTTTACCATTTAATAGCTTTGTGACGATAACTGCAAATCTAAATTTTCTCATCTGTCAAATGGAATAATTCATAGATCATTTTTTGGTGATTATTACGAAGGCTAAGTCAATGTGACCCAAGAGGAAAAAGAAGCTATTAAACCTAGCATTTCTACACAGTGATAATGGATCATTCCTCTAGGTAAGAGATGAGTAATTTAAAGAAATGTTTATTTCAAAAGATTCTTTGATAAACATAGAACTCTGTTTTTGACTGCTTTTTAAAGGAATGTGTGTATGTGTCTCTGTGTGTGTAATGAATAAATGAATAATTCAGGGTGGATAAAAATTGCATACATTTAAAAATTACAGGCATTATATAAAGGAGGAAGTAATATTTAGGTTACTAGCATTGCACAGTCATATTCATAATGTGTGATTAGTTTCCCAGAATACTTGCCTGGAGCTGACATGAAAGTAAGTTCTGGGACTTAGCCCTGCCATAGATGCGTTATGTACTTCAACCTAGATGTTTCCTTTTCTAGTTCTGCGTTCTTTCACTAAATCTGGACTAAATAAGTCATTGTTGAAGTCTTAAAATGTCTTTCCTAAACATAGCGATAGAGTATATGTAGAAGCTTAGGACTCCTTAGCAAAGAAGGCCAAAGAAATGCTTAGTTGTTTCTCCCCCATCTCTACTTTCCTTAATTAATCCTAGTAGTTTTTGTTGTTGGCCTGTTTTTTTGGCTGTGAATTTAAAGGGATTTTCTTATTTTACATCTTTTTGATATTTAATATATGTGTTTTCTGTATTTTTATTTATTGTTCTCTGAAATAAGCTCTTCCGTGTCTGAGATTTTGTCTTCTATGTCTGTCTTTGAAATTTCCTGCAGTAATAACCTGAATGCTTTGTATTCAGTGAATTATACCATTATAAAAATATAGCTTATGTTTGTTTATTGCTTTAAAACATGCTCCCATACATTTTTCCATTTACCCTGTCAAAACCACCCTGTTAAATAGGCATGACAGCTTTTATTGTCCCATTTATAGTTGAGCAAAACTGAATATAAAAGGCTATATGGTTTCTCTGAACTCAGAGTAATAATATATAAAATAATATTGAAAACTCAGGTTTTGATCCTGGGTTTAGTGCTTTTACTCTGCTATTGTAGCCTATCTAAGTGTTATTGATTGATGACCTTCTAGACTTGAGGCTTTGTAAATAATGATACCAGGAAACAAACCTTATATGTGGCAATAGTTGCAATATAGAGCATGATTGTTTTATTATGGTTTTTTAATTAATGTTGAATCTAAAGGGCTGGATATAATAGCAATGTTTATAAAAATTTAACACTACCATGACAGCCTCAGGCAGCCTTAGCATGAATATTGACTCAGTACACTTCTGTGTTAAATCATTTTATGTGACTTTGGTCTAGAAGGTAAGCATTACTTGTACTTCTAGGAATTAAATTATGCAACTGTATTGTACGTTTAAAACCAAAGGAAAAATAACTTATTTAATTTATATTCATCCGGTTAACTATTTGAGCCCTAAAAATAAATCACTCACTGTTTTACTGTGTTCTGTAGCTCTCTGATCATCAACCATATTTCATAGAGTTTTTATCATTTGTATGTGTTTCTTTTATGGTGATATACATGGCTAGGTTTATTATAATATTTAGTACTTTTCAAAAACAGAAGCAAAAAACTGTGTCTTTCCTTGTGTGATATTTATTGAACTCATTCTTCTTGTGAGACACAGTTTAATTGCAAGGTTAAATATCATCTTTACAATCTTGTATGTAAAATTATTATAATACTAAAATGTAAATGTAAGTGGTAAAAACACATTTACTAATTTAAGAGTTTAAGTACTTTAGTTTTAAAACAATACATTATATGTTAAGTTTTTTGGAAGAAGATTATGTAGGGCCGATTCCTAGCATGATACAGGTTCTTATCATTTGTTAAATTATACGGCTGAATGGCGTATGATAAGGAGATTTTTTTCTGCCAATAATGAATTACATCATTTAGTAGTACTTCTCAGCAAACTTTCATGAAAATAACATAAGTTTAACACTTAATTGTACTGCTTATCAGAAATGATTAATTGAGGAACTGTGCCTAGATGTATCCTATCATGCATAGATTCTGGAATTTTTTGCACTTAGGAGTGCAGAAAATTGGTAATTGGTTTAATAAAGTGAGCTGTACAATGAAGAAATTTAAGAGATTATAAATGGCTTAAATGTGTAGGAAAAAGTATCTCATTTAGAATATGTCTCTAAGGCATGCCCTT
Organism: Macaca mulatta; assembly: GCF_049350105.2. Taxonomy (NCBI): domain Eukaryota; kingdom Metazoa; phylum Chordata; class Mammalia; order Primates; family Cercopithecidae; genus Macaca; species Macaca mulatta. Next base: position 87,671,699 of record NC_133419.1, read on the forward strand.
TGCATCTCCAGTAGTGATTAGCAAATAGAAGATGAAAAGTCATGGCCCAACTTATAAATGCCATTTGATGAAAGATAGTTCACATTACAATTTCCATTTTTACTAAAAGCTACAGGAGTCAGGCAAGAGTTGATACTTGATACTTGATCTTGTGTTTGTGAGAAAGTATTTATTTAAAGAAGAACAGAGAAAGGAAAAAAAAGTGAAAAGGAAAGAAAAACCTTTTCTCTAAAATGCACCTTGACAATGTGGGTCTCAATCTTTCATCTCTGGCATGTATTATTTTACCTCTGCAATTATTTTCATTGTTAGATGATTGATGAGAATAATAATTTAATAAAGATACTTTAAAGATTTAACTCTTTTACAGAACCAAACACTTGTAACAAGATCTAGCTTGTTGTATGGGTTAATATTAAGTTGGCCTTCTATTCTTGCAAATGTGGCAGCAACCTGGTAAACATGAAGAGACAGAAAGAGAAAGCGTGGAAGAGTAGAAAGAAGACTGATTCTACAACAAACCTAAATTTTGGTACAGTTTTCACACTAATTAGTGTCCATTTGACTCCTAGGCCCCTGATTTACTAGTCTGGGAAAGCTGAGATCTTTTCAGTACTATTTCAGAACTTTGTTTTGTCACTAAAAAATATTTTCCAGACACTGTCTCTTGCTGGTTGTGTGATGATCTTGGTGAAACCATTTTACTGTTATGCCTCCATTTTCTCAGCTGTGAGATATAGGGATCATCACAATATGATCCCTATATTGTGTATATTATGAAAAATAATACATATAAAAGATATACTAGTGCACAGGAAGATCTCAATCAGTGTTTGCCTTTATTATTGCTATTGTCATTGTTGTCACTATGATTATGATCATGTTTGTGAAACACTTTCACAATTCTGAAGGAAAATGTTTTGGATCTAGAATTCTCTGTCCAACCAAACTGTGAATCAGAATCAAGAGAAGGCAAAATATAGACATTTTCAGCCATTTGAGGACTCAGAGTTTACCTCTCATCTAGTCTCTCTTGAAAGAAAACTGAGAATGTATTCTAGCAAAATAAAAAGGAATCCAAGCAGGAGAAACATAACGGATTCTAGAAACAGTGAAACCAACTCAAGATTGCAACACAAAGAAATTTCAAGATAACAGCTATTCAGCACATCTTGCAAGGCATTCATCCAACTTTAAATAGGAACTCAGAGGTTCCAAAAAAATGTAGATATCATTTGAAAATATGTGATTAAAGAAGTGAAAAACTGAGTGATGTACTAAAATCGTGTTTCTTCCAACAATGAGAAAAGAAAAACAATTACAAACTCTGTAAAAAACAAAAAGCTATACAGGAAAGTGATAGTCCAAATATGAAACAGTAGAATATGATTTTGATCAACTGATGGAGAATTGACCTTGACATTTGGTACATACTTGTAGAACAGTACAGTTTTAGTTCCTGTTATTACATTGACGTTCAATTATATGAGTCCCATCACATTTATTGATTCTGAACTTTATATATTTAGTATTTTAAACATTTATTCATTTTTAACTTTTGAGCTGTATATGTTGGAAAAACGGACTACATTATAACAGTTAAGCTACCAAACCATTGTAAACAAGGCGGGCAAAAGAACACAGTATTGGCACTGCCTGAGAACTGAGGGGCATAGCTGTACAGGGTTTGGAAATAATTGTACACACTAGTCAACCAAGGATGCAGTACTTGTAATAGCATGCTTGTTTTATAACAAAGGGCTTTGACAGACAAGTTAGTCTTGCAAATAACTGGAAAAACAGAAGCCTAGAATAGATGGCTGACCATATTCCATTATATTCAGGCATAGTTTCCATTATTGATCATCTTTAAACCCAAATGAAAGCAATACATACAAAGAGTTTTGGAGGAATGTTGAATGTTGAGCTATGTAAGAGAAGCTCTGGTCAAAGATGGGGGCTGATTAAGCATTTAATAGTATAATGTATAGTGTAGCTTTAAAATTATATCAAAGAAATTTGTTTAATTTTATTTAAGAAATTTGTGGAGGCGAAACCTTAAGAAACATCTCTCTGCTATCCATTATTTTGTTTAAAAACTATGTCATAATGCTCAAGTCCTATAGTGTATTATTAATATGTCTTTAATAATTAAACCAAAATTCTAGATAAGTTTAGTTTATAAGCACTTTGTCTCTGCATTGGAAATGACTGTAGCAAATTTAATCTTAAAGTATCTCTATCCTTCTATTTCAAGTAGAACTTATAAAAAAAGTAAAATAAAGCGATTTTATTTGGCATCAGAGTTATGATTTCCCCCTACCCCACCTAATGCCAGTCCCTCTTTAAGTAAATACTTTTGTAATTACTTTGCCTTTTACTTCTGCAACTGAACTGTATTTACATTGAATTTACAGCCTTTGAGATATATAAATTGTGCAATTTAATGGTTTAATTGGCATAGACTTTTCTATTAGTTTTTGCATCTAGTTAATGGTTTAATTGGCATAGACTTTTCTATTAGTTTTTGCATCTAGTTGATTTTAGACAGCTAAATTTAGAAGTATTTACTCTTGACTAGAATATTCACAATTCACCTTTTTAGAGAGTATTTATATGAGAATTTTTGCTTATAACATCAATATTTTTCTTTTTAAATGAAAAGTACGTTTTATACACATAGCATTTTGGGTTTAATGTTACAAAAAGAGTAAATCCTGTGATACTTAAATTCATTATTGGGCTGATCATGTTTGAATCTCAATCCAAGAAGATCCTAGGTTCGTGTAGCATAGTCTTAGAAATTTATTAAACATTAAATTGATTTATAGAGTATTTAGTTTATTTAACCTATCAGTGAAATAAAATAAAGATATTAATCTATTTTTAAGAATACAGCCGGGCGCGGTGGCTCAAGCCTGTAATCCCAGCACTTTGGGAGGCCGAGACGGGCGGATCACTAGGTCAGGAGATCGAGACCATCCTGGCTAACACGGTGAAACCCCGTCTCTACTAAAAAAAAATACAAAAAACTAGCCGGGCGAGGTGGCGGGCGCCTGTAGTCCCAGCTACTCAGGAGGCTGAGACAGGAGAATGGCCCGAACCCGGGAGGCGGAGCTTGCAGTGAGCTGAGATCCCGCCACTGCACTCCAGCCTGGGCGACAGAGCGAGACTCCGTCTCAAAAAAAAAAAAAAAAAAAAAAAGAATACAGAGTAATGGTAAATTTTAGTTACATTACCAAATCTTAGGATTAAAAAATAGATTTATAGAATTACTTTTCATTTGTTAGTCTTGAAGAAAATCAGTTAACATTCATTCTGTTACTATTTTATAGTTTCCATTCCACTCTGGCCAATGATATGTGTATATATGAGAATACCCGTTTATTAATGTGCCATAAGTGCATGTATTGCCATAGTTTGAAATGTAAAATTCTACATTTTCTAGATCTGGAATTGACAATTTATCTGAATAATTGTTAGCCTTTATAAACACAGTTTTATTGTACCTAAAATAAGAAAGCAATGATATTGAAAGCCTGTGCTTTGCAACATATGGCTTCAATTTGCATTTCAATCAGAATATGGAAGTCATTACTCTGACATCTGAAACTGAAGTAGCAATAAAAAATTATCACTAACAGGACAGCAGACACAATTTATTTTGTGTTTTTTAGTGGGTGGCCCACTTGAAACTTTTCAGAAACTTAATGGATTCCAGATCTTAGAAAATTACAATTAAATTATGACATTTAGATGCATTTCAATTAGCTGTCTTAATCGGATTGGTATAAATTGACGATTAATATCTATTAAGATTTATAGCATATATGTACAAACACACACACACATATAGTATAGGCATACCTCAAAGATATCATGGGTTTGGATCTAGACCACTGCAATATAGTGAATACTGCAATAAAATGAGTCACATGAATTATTTTTTGCTTTTCCAGTGCATTTAAAAATGATGTTTACCTTATATCATAGTTTTATGTGCAAAGCATTATGTTTTGTTTTTTTTTTTCCGAGATGACGTCTCGCTCTGTCACCCAAGCTGGAGTGCAGTGGTGCGATCTCAGCTCACTGCAACCTCTGCCTCCTGGGTTCAAGTGACTCTCCTGCCTCAGCCTCCTGAGTAGCTGGGATTACAGGCGTGTGCCACCACACCAGGCTAATTTTTGTATTTTTAGTAGAGACAGGATTTCACCATGGTGGTCAGTCTGGTCTTGAACTTCTAACTTCGTTATCCACCCACCAAAGTGCTGGGATTACAGGTGTGAGCCACCGTGTCCAGCCAAAGCATTATGTTTAAAACAAAGTGCACACATTAATTACAAAATACTTATAGCAAAAAGTTGATAATGATCATCTAAGCCTTCAGGAAGTCATAATCTTTGGAAGGCCTTGCCCCAGTGTTGACGATTGCTAATTAAGATGGTGGTTGCTGAAGGTTGACGTGACTGTGCCAGATTTTTAATATAAGACAACAATGAAGTTTACCATATTGATTGATTCTTTCTTTCATGAAAGATCTCTCTGAAGCATTCAATGCTATTTGATAGCATTTCACCCACAGTACAATTTCTTTTAAAATTGGAGTCAATTCTCTCAAGCACTGCTGCCGCTTTCTTAATTAAGTTTATGTAATATTCTAAATTGTTTGTTGTCATCTCAGTAATGTCCACAGCATCATCACCAGGAGTAAATTTCATTTCAAGAAACCTGTTTTTGTGCTCATTCCTAAGAAAAAAACAGAACTCCTGATCTGTTCAAGATTTATCATGAGATTGGAGGCATTCAGTCATATCTTCCAGCTTCACTTCTAACTCTAGTTCTGTTGCTCTTTCTATCACATTTGCAGTTATTTCTTCACTGAAGTCTTGAACCCCTCAAAGTCATCTATGAGAGTGAGAATCAATGTCTTCCAAACTCCTGTTAATGTTGATATTTAGACCACCTTCCATGAATCACAAATGTCCTTAATGGCATGTAGAATGGTGAATTCTTTCCAGAAGGTTTATGATTTGCTTTCTCCCAATCCATCAGAGGAATCACTCTCTCATCAATCACTCATAAAGCAACTATAGCTTTATGAAATAGTTGTAAGGAATAAGATTGGCAAGTTCAAACTACTCCTTGATCCATGGGCTGCAGAATGGGTATTGTATTAGCAGGCATGAGAACAACATTAATCTTGTACGTCCAAGCTCTTGGGTGACCTGGTGTGTTGTCAATGAGTGGTAATATTTTGAAATGAATCTTTTTGTGTGTGTGAGTAGCAGGTCTCAACGGTGGGCTTAAAATATTCAGTAAACCATGCTATAAACAGATGTGTGCTTTGTTGTTTCATTTGTAGAGCATGGGCGGAGTAGATTTAGCATAATTCTTAAGGGCCTTAGTATTGTCAGAATGGTAAATGATCATTGGCTTCAACTTAAAGTCACCAGTTGTATGGAAATTCAGTCTGTTCTCTAAAGGTTTGAAGCCAGGCATTGAGTTCTTCTCTCTAGCTGCGAAAGTCATAGATGACATCTTCTTCCAATATAAGGCTCCTTTGTCTAAAATCTGTTGTTTAGTATAGCCACCTTCATCAACAGTCTTGGCTAGATCTTCTGGATAACTTCCTGTAGCTTTTTTTTTCTTTTCTTTTTTAAGATGGTGTCTCACGCTGTTGCCCGGGCTGGAGTACAGTGGTGTGATCTTGGCTCACTGCAACCTCCACCTCCTGGGTTCAAGCGAATTTCCTGCCTTAGCCTCCCAAGTAGCTGGGATTACACGTGCCTGCCACCACATCCAGCTAATTTTTTTTGTATTTTTAGTACAGATGGGGTTTCACTATGTTGGCCAAGCTGCTCTCCTGACCTCATGATCCGCCCACCTTGGCCTCCCAAAGTGCTGGGATTACAGGTGTGAGCCATCATGCCCAGCTCTTCCTGTAGCTTCTACGTTAGCACTTGCTGCTTCACCTTGCCTTTTTATGTTATGGAGATGGCTTCTTCCCTTAAATCTCATGAACCCATCTCTGCTAGCTTCACACTTCTGCAATTTCCTCAGCCTTCATAGAATTGAAGACAGTTAGGGCCTTGCTCTGGATTAGGTTTTGGTGAAGGGAATGTTGTGGTTGGTTTGATCTTGTATTCAGACCACTGAAACGTTCTCCATATCAGCAATAAGGCTGTTTTGCTTTCTTATCATTCGTGTATTCACTGGAATAGCACCTTTAATTTCCTTTGAGAACTTTTCCTTTGCATTTACAACTTGGCTAACTGGAACAAGAAGCCTAGCTCTGGCCTATCTTGGCTTTCAACATGCTTTCCTCACTAAGCTTAATTATTTCTAGTTTTTGATTTAAAGTGAAAGACATACAACTCTTCTTTTCACTTGAACACTTAGAATTGCAGGGTTATTAATTGGCCTAATTTCAATATTGTTGTTTCTCAGGGAATAGGTAGGCCTGAGGAGAGTGAGTGGGATGTGGGAACAGCCAGTTGGTGGAGCAGTCAAAACATACACAACATTTATCTATTAAGTTTGCTGTCTTACACAGTTTGCAGTCTGTGGCACCCCAAAGCAATTACAATGGTAACATTAATGATAACAGGCCAGCGCAGTGGCTCATGCGTGTAATCCCAGCACTTTGGGAGGCCAAGGAGGACAGATCACTTGAGGCCAGGAGTTTGACACTAGCCTGGCCAACATGGCGAAACCATGTCTTTACTAAAAATACAAAAATTAGCCGGTCGTGGTGATGCACGCCTGTAATCCCAGCTACTCGAGTATCTGAGGCTTGAATCACTTGAACCTGGGAGGTGGAGGTTGCAGTGAGCTGAGATCGTGCCACTGCACTCCAGCCTGGGTGACAGAGAGACTCTGTCTCAAAAACAGAACAAAACAAAAACTTTAAAGATCACTGATGATATCATTATAACAGATATGCTAATAATGAGAAAGTTTGAAATGCTAGGAGAATTACCAAAATGTGATTCAGAGACAAAGTGAGCACATTCTCTTGGAAAAATGTCTTGGATAGACTTGCTGAATGCAGCGATGCCACAAACCTTTAATTTGTAAAAAACACAGTATCTGTGAAGTGCAATAAAATAAGATTGCCTGCATATGCATATACAGTCATTGTGTGTATATAGTCATTTGCATGACAAAGGACTGAAAATATTCATTTGAAAGTGCTGAATGCATTAATAATTATAGTTAATATTTCTGAAATGGGGAACATTGGTGGGAAAAGGATTTCATGTTATATAAATGAACTTATTAGTCTTTTTTTCTTTTTTTTTTTTTTGAGACAGTCACTTTGTCATCCAGGCTGGGGTGCAGTGTTGCAATCACAGCTCACTGTAACCTTGATCTCCTGGGCTCAAGCCACCATCCTGAGTAGCTGGGACCACAGGCATGTACCACTATGACCAGCTAATTTTTTACTTTTTGTAGAGATGTTGCCTAGGGTGGTCTTGAACTCCTGGACTTCAGTGATTCTCTCACTTCGGCCTCCCAAAACTCTGGGATTTACAGGAATGAACCACTGTTCCTGGACTACTTTTTAGTCGTATAATGGGGATATATTACTTATATAATAAAATATAGCGTGAGATGAAATTTCTTTTTTTTTTTTTTTTTTTTTGAGAAGGAGTCTCGCTTTGTCGCCCAGGCTGGATTGCAGTGGCACGATCTCGGCTCACTGCAACCTCCACTTCCTGGGTTCAAGCAATTCTTCTGCCTCAGCCTTGTAGCTGGGACTACAGGCGTGTGCTACTGTGCCCAGCTAATTTTTGTATTTTTAGTAGAGACAGGGTTTCACCATGTTGACCAGGATGCTCTTGATCTCCTGACCTCGTGATCCGCCTGCCTTGGCCTCCCAAAGTGCTGGGATTACAGACGTGAATTTCATTAATTTCTAAATTTTGTTTGAACTAAAATATTAATTACAGTCGTTTAAAGCACTTCAGTGTATTGTTAAAGCTAATTTCTAAGAGTGAAAATACATGATCTAGAACTTTGTTATCTTGAATTAAATTTTCAAGATAATGTTAATTCATTTACCCAGCAAATTTTGACTCTTCATATGTTTTGTACATTGAATTAAGTGTTGGGGAAACAATGACGAATTGAGAAGCTCAAGGTTTAGTGAGATGTAGGTACCATTAAATATGTACATTACTGTATGATACGGCAAATATTGTTTTAGCAAAGTGGAAGAGGGGCAGAACAACTGCCAGAAATTGTAGGGCAAGATTTTCTTTGGAGTCTGAATTCTTGAAGCATGAGTAAGAATTTTCTGGATAGGTAAGCACAGCAAAGAGAATTCTCACCTGAGGGAGCATTGTGTGCAAACAGGAGTCCTGAGTTGATAGGGCATATTTATTCATCCTTTCTTTGTTCATTTATTTATTCTTTATTCAACTAATATTTATTGTACACCTGTGTACCAGTTTGGGTGCTGTGGATATCATAGTGAACCTGACAGGCATACTCCTATCATAAAATTCAGTATAATGTAGAAGAATGAATAATTAAAATTATGATGAGTGTTGCAAAAGAGGAAGCATGAGGTGTTACAGATGGGTGTATGTAACAATGTTAGATATAAGAGAAGCTTCTGGAATATTGAGGAGTGGTATGAGATGGGACTGGAAGGAGGGATTTGGTCTAATTTTGAAAGGTGTTTTATACTGAGCACAGGAGTTTAAATAACATTTTAATTTTTAAGAAATTAGTTACAGAAGTTCCACAGTATGATTAAACTTTCTACTTTAGGACAATCATTTTGAATGTACTCTTTTTTTTTTTTTTTTTTTTTGAGATGGAGTCTTATTCTATTGCTAAGGCTAGAGTGCAGTGATGCCATGTTGGCTCACTGCAACCTCCACCTCCTGGGTTCAAGCGATTCCCTGCCTCAGCCTCCTCAGTAGCTGAGACTACAGGTACATGCCACCAAACCTGGCTAATTTTTGTATTTTTAGTAGAGACGAGAATTCACCATGTTGGCCAGGCTGGTCTCGAACTCCTGACCTCAGGTAATCCCAACGCCTCGGCCTCCCAACGCATCATGCCTGGCCTGAATGCCCTCTTACGGATAGATTATAGTAGTACTGGATTGATGACCTGGCCACTTAGGTTCTTATAGTGTTCAATTAGTAAAGCATTTTAATTGCTTAGACTTGGCACATAAACAGCAAAGAGAAAATTGGAGGGTATCAATCTACATCTGAATTTTTAAATCATTTTTTTCAATTCCATTTTGTAATATTTTCAGGAGATCTCTGTTAGATATTTTCTGCCTACGTTATACATATTAAAGCAAATTAATAGTTTTATTCCACATTCTTACATTATATCCAGCTTCCCCATAACAATGACTGCTGTCATCTAAGTTATTTCACAAAGACAACAGACTATTCTTGACTGGCAGGTTTATGTTTTGCTAGGTTTTTTGTTTTTACTTTTGTTTTTGTCAAATCCTGATTTATTTTAAAACTTTAAATTTGTCATAAAATCATAAAAATCTCCAGAGTTTTTGTTTGTTCATTTATCATTGAGTTTTTAAATCTATCCAGCTATTGCTTGGTCAAATCTCATCAGTACTATGCAGTGCTCATTAGTACTCAGTACTGCACCTGAACCCTGTCTCAGGTATTAATTTCTCTCTTAGGCATTAATGCTCAAGTCCAGAAGTTGAGTAACTTTTTCTATTTAGAGCTACACAGTAAATTTTGCCAGCTTTGTGGGTCATATGGCCCCCTATGGCAATTATTTAACTTTGCCAGAGTAGAATGAAAACATACATAGACAATGTGTAAACAAATGAATGTGTCTGTGTTCTAATTATTTATGGACACTGAAATTTGGTATCATATTTTTTCACGTGTCAACAAATATCATTCTTTCATTCTCTTAAAACTGTTTATGTTAGTCTTCTAGGGCTGCTGTGACAAATTATCACAAACGTGGTGGCTTTAGGCAACAGAAATTTATTCTCTCTCAGTTCAGAGGCTAGAAACCTGAAAGCGAGGTGTTGGCAGAGCTGTGCTCCCTCTGAAGTTTCTAGGGAAGAATCCTTTCCTTGCCTCTTTGAGCTTCTGGTAGATCCTGGGAATCCTTGGTGTTCTTTAGTTTATAGTTGCAACTTTCTAATCTTTGCCTCTGTCATCACATGGCCTTCTTCTCTCTATGTCTGTGTGGTTTTGTATTCAGATTCCCTCTTCTTTCTCTTATAAAGACACCTGTCATTGGATTTGGTGCTTCCTCTAATACAGTATGACTTTACATTAGCTTGGTTACATCTGCAAAGACCCTATTTCCAAATAAGGTCACATTCACATGAACCAGCATACAATTTATCATTTGTGGGGACAATATTCAACCCATGACACTATTAAAAATATAAAAATAATTGTTATTTTGTGGGCCATACAAAACAGGTGGTGGGGTGGATTTAGCCATGTGCTGTATTTGCGGATTCCTGCTCTAGGCAGAGTTGCCTTTTTATTTATTCTCTCAATAAATGCCTTATTCTTACTGGGAAACAAGGTGAGAATGAACATTTATTGAGCCTCTGCTATCTTCCAGACATTTTGGGGTTTACTGACATCTTTTCTCTTGTTTATTCTTCAAACAATCCTATAATGCACTTCTTATTAGTAGCTCATGAAACAAGCTGAGAACATTATTAAATTTACTTGCTCAAGCTTACATAATATAGCTAAGAAGTAGCGACTCTAGGATTTGAATCTGCACCTAAAACTAAGTGATGATAATGTTTTTCTCTTTCTACTCTATCACTGTAGTTTCTCTGTGTGTAGTGACTTAACATTGCTCCTTGGAATAGGTCTGTAATTCTCAATCTCTTGTTTTAGCTCTTCATTAGGGTGATTTCACATGTACAGTGTTTCATGTCTAATTTAGTTGCTTTGGCTTTATAAACAGAAATCAATTTGGTTAGCTTAAGATAAAAATAGGAATTAAGGGGAAGAACACTGATGGCTCCGAGAATTGAAAGAAGTTCTAAAGAGTCGAGTCTCAGGAAAAAATGGAACTAGGGCACCTACGGGAACTTGGCAGTAGGACCTGTTATATGACATTGCCATTAAAGTGACTCAGCTCTAACATTCCCTTCCTTCCGCCTTGCCTTTAACCTCAAATTTTAATCCTTTAGAGGGAGAATCTGTTTGGCCTATTTAGGTATAATCTTATGCTGGATCAAACTACCTTAGCAGGTGGGAGGCCGCCGGGGAAGGGGGCATGGCTCAAATGTGACCCGTGTAGCATTCTTCCTGAATTAAAGAACAACTCAATTTTTTTTGCTTTTTTTTCAATGACATTTTTTGACTCAAGTGACATTCATGAGGCTTCTCTGTGGCATAGAGGGTCACGTGGAATAATCTCCATTTAATACGTGTGTGTTGTTATATCCTGATATGTACCGATGACAGTGATAAATCTGAATTTAGAAATCTTTCCTCTACGGCAGGTTATATTCTCTTCTGTTCTTCCATAGCTGTTAGTTCATTATTCTATAGTGGTAATTTTCCTTCCTTTCTCCTCCTTCCCTTCATTTATCCCTTCCTCCCTCCTTTTCTCCCTTTATGCCTTCCTCTCTTACTTCTGTTCTTCTCTCATTACACTGATAAGCTATTCCAGAGCTGAGATTTTATTTAGTCATATTTATCTTTTAATGCTTGAAACAGAAAATGCTATTAGGGTAAATACTAATTTTGTTTCCTTGCTTTAGTTGCTACTTCTCTTACTTCACAACTACTTATTAAGTACTTGCTCTGTGTCTGGTATTGTTTTGAGGCGAGGGCACGAATGAGGCCTTGTACTTGACTTGACTCTTTAGAACTTCTTTCAATTCTCTGAGCCATCAAAGTGTCCTTCCCCTTAATTTCTATTTTTATCTTAAGCTAACCAAATTGATTTCTGTTTATAAAGCCAAAGCAACTGAATTAGATATGAAACACTGTACATGTGTATTGTGTTTGAGGCCAGGGCACAAATAGCCAATGCGCTGTCTTTGTAGACCTTACATAATAGAGAGAAAGTGGGACAATAATCCAATAAGTAAATAATTTAAAATTGTAAATGTTAGAGGTGGAAGTGCTAGGTAGAAAATAAGCAGGGTAAGAGTAGTTGTGGGGGAGTGGAGGTGCTTTTGGTCTGGAAAGGCCTCTCTGGAGAGATGACATTGAGTACACTCTGAATGATGTAAAGGAGCTGTTAATAGATCATGAGAAAATCTTATGCAAGAGTGTAATGAATAATAAGTAAACAGGTCCCAAGATGGGAACAAGTTTGATTCATTTGATTTATAGCTAAAGAGTCTGTTATGTCTGGACAGAATGGTATGAAATGAGGTTGGAAAGACAGACAAAAAACAGATTGTATTTAGGATATTGTAGGCAGTGGTAAAGAGTTCAGACTTTAAGTGTAATAGAAAACCATTGGAGACTTTTGAAAAGCAAAAAGTGATATGATAGGATTTGCATTTTTAAAACTGTTACTCCAGCTGATTTGGGAAGAAGTAATTGTAAAGGGGATGGACAGCCGTTTTAGAAGATGGGGGTCAGTTCTCAGACTAGTGCAGCAAATTATAAGCACTCTAGAAAATTTACATATAAATATTTTACAATCTTTTAAATTCATTTAAACAATCTTTACAGATAATTTACTTAAATGAAGATAAATTCTGTTTAACTCCTGAAATTTTTACTAATTTTACTGTTTTAACAAAGCAAATTTTGTACTCAGTACCTGGAACATGCACCTTTTATTTCCCTGCCATTCTCACTCACCTTTTCTTGTTTGTTTTCAACAGTGATATCAAGGAACAGTATTGTATTGTATTGGGATATGCTTTATGGCCAGGCTGGTCTTGAATTCCTGACCTCAAGTGGTCCACCCGCCTGGGACTCCCAAAGTGTTGGGATTATGGGCATGAGCCACTGTGACCAGCCTAGAGTCCCTGTGTTTTAATTCATAAAATCAATGTAAATCTTTATTGATCATTTTGAAAAATAATTATAATAATCTTTATCAGTAGGCTTTTAAAACTTAATTTTTGTGGCTATCTCTTCAGAAGTTCATGCTATTATGCCTGTGTGCATAAATGTGTATTTATATGTATAAAATAGGGTCAGAAACATTTATATTAAAATGTCTTCACTTTTATCAAATATTTTACAATATTTCATTAAACATTTATTAATAATCATCCTTTCAATAAAAAAGTTTAAAAATGACTATAATTAAAACAATTACATTAACTTTCTAGCAAAATATTTAGTATACTGTGTTCTTTTTTTCGGAAGGAAATTTCTCGCTAAAAATGTATACCTTTAAAAGTGCTAAGGATTTTGTTTTGCTTTGTTTTTTAAAATATGTATACTATATATACACACTTGCAGGAGAAAAGGATTCATTGTATGGTTAGAATGTGATGGTTTTAAAAAAATATGTTTTTCATTTTTCATGTTAAAAATTGTTAATAAAGTCCCCATGAAGTATAGCAAATGCTATAGAAATACTAGAAGGAAGCATTACCTTTAATGAAGGCTGGTTTTAATTACTAAGTAGGTGTATGTACGGTATGTGTTTATAAAATTTATGTTTAGATTCTGAATTCTTATTAATTTATGATGGAATTAAAAGTCAAAAGCAGAAGTAAACTAGTATAGGAAATAGTGAGAAATTGTGGAATTAGGGGGAATGATTAAGAATTGGAATCTGTTACATCCTTTTCAAGAATACATATAGTACACATATAAGTGTAGATAAAAAAGTCTGAGCTCATTTACGATATATTTATTAACAGCCCTAGCCTGGTAAAAAAACAACATTGATTTGAACAGTTTTGGATATTTTCCAGCTCCTGTTTACTTTCTTAAAACCATAAAAAAGTAATTTGGTTCCTTTTGACTTAAATAAGACAAAGAATTCAATACCGACGCCCTGTTTATAGGTTGTTAAACATTTCACTTTGGTGTCTGAGGATAATGTTCAGCATTGTGTTCAATTAGTGTGAACTAATCTAAGCTGAAGTGTCAGATTCCTAAACGTCTTACTTCAATTAATACAAAATACTAAGGACTCCATTCAGTCCAAATTATTGCTCCATGGGTGCCAGCCACACAGTCTCCATAGCAGGCCTTTCTGTGGACTAATCAAGGTTCATGACCTCCAGGTTTTGTGCACTGGCGTTTTAGTATCTGGAACGTCACTTTTTCTTTTTGTGAGCTTCTCTGTTTTGATCCCAAGTTCTTTCTCCCATTCTAAGTTATGTATGGAATTGAATTTGTATGATACTCTGATGTAGTTAGAAGTGAGTATAATTTGGTACAGTATACTGGAAATCTATTAAATTATATAAATTCAAACAAAACTATATGCCAATTTAGGATGTTGGTCTTCAGTAGACTAAGTTTTTATAAGAGGTCAGTTAAAGACAACAGCAAGTTTATTTCTTCCTACCTACCAGCGTTAGGGCTACGTGTTGATTAAGTGGTGAAGTAGGCACATTTTTTGTTTGTTACTTTGGCACCTTTTTCAGCATGTCATTCCTAGTTTTGTTATTTTTTTCAGTTGCTTATCTTTTTAAGTTTCTTGTGTCCATTGATATTTATAACTTAATGTAAATATTGTTATTGAATGAAAAGAATTGCTGAACGTCCAGCAGAATACAATAATGTACATGTGGCTTCAGGCACTGTGAGAAGAAATATCTGCTTGGGAGGTGGGAGGAACTTTGAACATCTCTTAAATTCAGATAGGCAAATAAGTGCTCTATCTTATCATGCTTGATCTAGAATCTTACTTTGGGTTTTTGTGTTCAACTCTAGTTATTCTCTGAAGTGTTTACACAGATAATAGAGACATTGCTGTAGATAATAGTGGTATGGTCTAGTAAAACTCCTGGTTTCTAACCTTAATTTTCTGGTAAGGACATTAGGGCTGGAAAACAAAACTACAGCCCTTCTGTACTTTGATGACGCCCTTTTTCCTAGTCTTAACTGTGCCTGTAGATGCATGTATGTTAGCATGTATGATTGTATGCATGTGCATATACGTGTTTACATATTTGCTTCAAATCTCTCATTGTTTTGTAGTCCTCTGATTCCAGATCTTTATTCCAGCTGTTTCAACCTTCTGCGTGTTCTTTTTTTCTTGCAGGTTTCTGATACTTGTAGTAAGAGAATCTCTACAAGACTGTTGTTTTTCTTCCTACTAAGAGAAGTTTCAGGAAATGCTTTTGGTTACTGAGTTACTACTATATGTATGGTACCATTAAGCAGGTAGACAATAAATACTTGTTGAACAAATAATTGTGCTTTGAAGTATCTTTAGATAACTTCAGGATACTTGATGAACTGTTTTGTTAACTCTAAGAATAATACTAGTAGGAAATGAACTCTTGTCTATTGCTGGTAGGAATGCCAACTTGCAACCACTTTGGAAAACGGTTTGTTACTTTTAAATAAAACTGAACATGTACACGTCAATCCATTCTTCAATCCATTCTTTAAGTATATTCTAGAGAAATTTCTAACTATATGTAGAAAATAAGAGAAACCAGCAAGAATATTTAGAGCAGCATGTTCATAATTATGAAAATTCAATTCAACTCAAGGCTCCATTAGTAGTTGAATGAATAAGTAAATTCTATATTTATGCAATGGAATACAATATAGCATATAAGCTTAAGTTGATTCTAAGAAACTCCAATGAATTATTTCTTCCAAATGCCCTTGCTGTTCCCTATTTGGAGAGTAAACAGGTTTAAGTTTTTTTTCTTTCTTTTTTTTTTTTTTTTTTTTACCTAGAGTTATAGCTTAACTGTAAATATCTGGAGCTTTTGTGTCTTCTAACTATTTGATTTTAAAATTTAGCACCTCTACTTTCCTTGTAAAAAAAACTTAGTAGTAGTATAGGTATGTAGTTGAAAGGAGCAGCAAGGTTGGTATTAGCAGAGTTTGCTTTTCGCTATACATTTTTCTTATTCCTTAATTATTATTATTATTATTTTTGAGACAGAGTCTTGTCCTGTCGCCCAGGCTGGAGTACAGTGGCACGATCTCAGCTCATTGCAACCTCTGCCTCCCAGGTTCAAGCAGTTCTTCTGTCTCAGTCTCACTAATAGCTGGGAATACTAGCACACCATCATGACTGGCTAATTTTTGTATTTTTAGTAGAGATGTGGTTTCACCATATTGGCCAGGCTGGTCTCGAACTCTTGACCTCAGGTGATCCGTCTGCCTAGGCCTCCCAAAGTGCAGGGATTACAGGTGTGAGCCACCATGCTTGGCCAATTTTAATTTTTTTTTTTTGAGATGGAATCTTGCTCTGTTGCCCAGGCTGGAGTGCAGTGGGGCCATCTGGGCTCACTGCAACCTCTGCTCTCCGGGTTCAAGCAATTCTCATGCCTCAGTTTCCTGAATAGCTGGGTTTATAGGCATGTGCCCCCATACCTGGCTAATTGTTTTATTTTTAGTAGAGACAGGGTTTCGCCATGTTAGCCATGCTGGGGCTCAAACTCCTGACCTAAGGTGATCTGCCCTCTTTAGCTTCCCTTAGTGCTGGGATTATAGGTGTGACTATTGCACCCGGCCATTATTTCTTAATGTTTTTATCATAAATACTATACAACTGCTTACATTCTGTCTTTGGAAAAAATGAACCCTAAATTAATAGAATGTAAGTATTCAGGAAATGATTTAATAATTCTCCAGACATCTAGAACAAAGAATATAGGAATGCAGAGTGTATACTCCAAGATAATGATTTTATTTTAATAAATTGAGGCAAGTTCTTCAGTGGGCTTCTAGATTTCTTTGGCTACAAATAGCAGGATACGTAACTACAAGTGACTTGCAGTATAAATACATTTTTTTTTTAAGTAAATTATAAGGAGTCTTGGGGGTACCAGTTCCAGCATTTTTTTTTTAAGTAAATTACAAGGAGTCTTGAGAGTACCAGTTCCAGGATTCAGTGATATCAAGGGCCCAGGCTCTTTCCATCGCCTTCTCTGCTGATCTTGTTTCATTTGCTTTTTGCTTTCATGCTTATCAATAAATTCTATGATAAGGATGATAGTAATGATAGTGAAGGACATAAAATTTCATCTTTCTGTTGTTTTCCTAAGAGGACCTGGATGAACAAACTGGAAGTTAGGACATACTTCTTTGAAAATAATGTTCTCCTGAGATCATGTTAGAAATCATATGACTAATTCCTGATGTGGAAAGGGAATGGTGTTTCATATTGACAGTTCCTCCTTGTGTCCTTCCATCCCCTCTTCTTTCCCTACTGTCCTTTTCATGGGTTATAGAGATTAGACTGTGTATCTGGGTATCACCATCATTATCAATGTCTCTTGGGAGTATAGTATAGGATGAGTAGCTGTTAAACCTTTTATAATTTTAATTTCTTTTTATGTTTTATTTAATTGTGGAGACTGGGTCTCGATAGTTGCCCAGGCTGGTCTTGAGCTCCTGGCCTCAAGTGCTCCTCCTACCTTGGCCTCCCAAAGTGCTGGGTTTACAGGAGTGAGACATTGTACCCGGCTCATTAGATGTTTTAAAATGAGTTAAATTCCAATTATTAGAGTGACCTAATTTCACCAATTTTTTAGATGGATTAAATTAATTGGGTTATAAAAGGTGCTATAAAAGGTGCTAATTCTAATTTTTATGTTTAGTTACAGTTTTCTTTTCTTTTTTTTTTAACCTTGGATGTGACCTTCTGGTTTCTTCTTTATTTTTAGATTGTACATATATCCTTTTACAAATTAGGCTTTATTTATTTATGTATACCTTTCCTATTGTGCTGATAGGCTTTATTTTTTTAAACCAGTTTTTGCTTTGTAGAAACCTTGAGTGGAAAGTACAGAGGGTTCCCATATTACTCTCTTTCTCCTATTTTTAAAATCTTGCATGAATGCATTACATTTGATGCAGTTAATGAACTCATATTGATGCCTTATTATTAATTGAAGTTTATAGTTTACATTAGGGATAATTCTTTGTGTTGTATAGTTCTATGGGTTTGGACAAATGCATAATGTCACATATCCACCATTACGGTATCATGCAGAATAGTTTCACTGCCCTGAAAATCCCCTGTGCTCCACCTATTCATCCGTTGCAGCCACTTTTTACTGTCTCTATAGTTTTGCATTTTTCAGAATGGGAGGATTGTTTTTTGGTGTGTATCCCTCACTAGAGTGTGGTCTGCTGGGGATAGGGAATGTGTTATGTATACTATTATATCTGCAATGCTGTATGCCTGGCCCACAGTTAACATTCAACTGCTCAGTGATGAATAAATTAATAATTATTTGCCTAAGAATTATATTATGACAATAATTTAATCTTCATGAGAGGACATACTGCATAGTGATTATTATAAACTCACTTGGGCTTTGTACATAGAGTACCTGATTTGTGATCCTGAGTTTGCCACATACAGTGTGTCCCTGGGAAAGTGACTTCTCTATGCCTGCATTTCCTTACCTATAAAACAAAGTTAAAATAGAACATACCTCACAGGGCAGGGGTCCCCAGCAGTACTGGTCCGTGGCCTGTTAGGAACTGGGCCACACAGCAGGAGGTGGATGGCAGGTGAATGAGAGAAGCTTCGTCTGTATTTACAACCTCTCCCCATCGCTTGCATTGCCGTCTGAGCTCTGCTTCCTGTCAGATCAGTGACAGCAACAGCGACAGCGTTAGATTCTCATAGGAGCGAACCCTTTTATGAATTGTGCATGTGAAGGATCTGGTTGCTTACTCCTTATGAGAATCTAATGACTGATGATCTGGCACTGTCTCCCATCACCTCCAGATGGGACTATCTAGTTACAGGAAAAAAGACTCAAGGCTCCCACTAATTCTACATTGTGGTGAGTGTATAATTATTTCATCATGTATTGCAATGTAATAAGAAGACAAATAAAGTGAACAATAAATGTAATGTGCTTTAATCATCTTAAAACTATCTGCACCCACCCCTGCCACCCCCGGCTGATTCATGGAAAAATTATCTTCCACGAAACCAGTCGCTGGTGCCTGCTGTCATAGCGTATTGTGAACATTACTTGAGATAGCACATACAGTACATAAAACAATGATTGGCACATAGAAAGGTTAATTAATGTTTTTAAAAATTATTATTGTTATTAAAATTTTGAATAGGCTTATATAGGCTAGCCTGGCTTATATGCAAGAATTAATGGAAAGTCCTTATGATTTAAGAGTTAATTAGTAATATATATATAAGTGACTTTACTATTATCACTATTATTTATAATGTACATGATATTGGATTCATTGTAGTATAATACTAACAAAATTAAACTTTGATTTTGAGGTAGTCTTGACCCTTTTAATATTCTTAATGAAGGATAATCAGAGATAAACTTCTCAATATATGACATTTTGTCTGTTTAGATCTTTGTTATGCTAACTACAATTATTAGTATTTAACAACTCTATTGAAGTTTATTTAATATTTAATAAAATAGGCTTGCAGTAGTCCCTGTCTATCCAGAAGGGATACATTCCAACACGCCTGGTGGATGCTGGAATCTGCAGGTTGTACCAAACCCTATACATACATACCTATGATATGTTTTTTTCTCTATACATACATACCTATGATAAAGTTTATCTTGCAAATTTTTCACGATAAGGGATTAGTTACAATAATAAAACAGAACCGTTATAACCATATGCCAGCACCACTATTTGTGCACTTTGGGGCCATTATTAAGTAACATAAGAGTTACTCAAATACATGCATCATGATACGAGGACAGTCAATGTGATAACTGAGAGGGCTAATTGCTAACTGGTGTATAGCATCCATAGTATGGATACCTGGACAGGGACAATTCACATCCTGAGGTGAGAGGGGGCAGGACAGCTTAAGATGTTATCATACTACTTAAAATGACAAGCAATTTAAAACTGATGAATTGTTTATTTCTGGAATATTCCATTGAATATTTTTGGACTGCAGTTGATCATGGATAACTGAAACTGCAGACAGTGAGAATGAGGAAAAGGCTGGACTACTGTATTTAAAAATACAATTCAATACGTTTTGACATGTTTATATACCCACGAAACCATCACCACATATAAGACAATGAACCTAAAACATCATCCCCAAAATTTCTTCATGTTCCTTGGTAAGTCCTCCCCACCACTCACATACCTCATGGATGCCTTCTATTACTGTAGATTTGTTTATATTTTCTAGATTTTTGTATAAACGGAATCATAGACCATGTCAACTTTTTCTAAAGCTACTTACTCTTGATCCCTCTTTACAAAACCACTTTATTGAAGTATAATGATGTATAAAAACTATACATATGTAAAGTATATTGATACATTTTGACATACGTGTATATCCATGAAACTGTTACCACACTCAAGGTAGTGAACATACCCATTACTCTACAAGTTTACTTCCCTTGGTAATCTCTCCTTTCAGCTTCTCCCTCCCACCTTCCCAAACAACCACTGATCTGCTGTCACCACAGATTAGTTTGCATTTTCTAGAGTTTTATATAAATGGAATCATACAGTACATACTCGCTTTTTTATCTGGCCTCTTTCAGCATAATTATTTTGAGATTCATATATTTTATTTTGTGTAACAATGGTTCATTCCTTTTTATTGCTGATTAGCATTCTGTTATTTGGTTCTATCATGATTCCTTTTTCTATTTGTTATTTGGGTTGTTTCTAGGATTTGGTGATTATGAGTAAAGCTGCTACAGAATTCACATACAAGTCTTTGTATGGGCATATGCTTTCATTTTTTTTTTCCAGGAGTGTGGTAATTATATTAGTTTTCTAGGGCTGCCATAACAAGTAACACAGACTGTGTGGCTTAAACGGCAGAAGTTTATTTTCTAACAGTTGTAGAACTAGAAGTCTGGGATCAAGGTGTTGGCAAGGTTGCTTTTTTCTGAGGCCTCTTTTCTTAGCTTATAGATGGCTGTTTTCTCCCTGTGTCTTCATATGGCTTTTTCTGTGTGTATGCCCATGTCTAAATATTTTCTTCCTGTAAGGACGCCAGTCATATTGAATTTGAACCCACCCTAAAGGACCTCATTTTAACTTAATTATCTCCTTAAAGATCATATCTCCAAATACAGTTACATTCTGAGATATTGGGGGTTAGGACTGTAGCATATATATATTTTGGTGGGTGGGGGGTACACAATAAAGCTCATAGTGGAGGTTATATGGAAAGCATATGACTAGTATTTTAAAATTTTGTTTAGTTTTGTTTTTAGAGACAGGGTCTTGCTCTATCATCCAGGCTGGAGTGCAATAGCATGATCACATCTCACTGCAACTGCAAACTCCTGGGCTCAGATGATCCTTTCACCTCAGCTTCTGGAGTAGCTGGGACTGTAGGCATGTGCCGCCGTGCCTGGCTTATTTATTTATTTTTGTAGAGATGGGGGTCTCACAATGTTGCCCAGTCTGAGTTTGAACTCCTGGGCTCAAGTGACCCTCCCACTTTGGCCTTTTGAGTAACTGGGACTACAGGCATGTGCAACTGCACCAGCTGTATGGCTTTAATATTTAAGAAGTGGCTAGGCTGTTTTCCAAAGTGATCATACCATTTTACATTCATGCTGGCACTGTGTGAGAGTTCTAGTTGCCCTACATCTATGCTAACACTTGGAATGGCCAGTCTTTTACAATTTAGCCATTACTAATAGGTACACAATCGTGGCTTTAATTTGAATTTCCCTGATGACTAATGATGATGAATAAAAAGTTAAATTTTTATGTGATTATTAAGTATCATAGGTTGTTTTCAGTGAACTGTCTTTTCAAAACTATTGCATATTTTTTTTTTTTTTTTTTTTTTGAGATGGAGTCTTGCTCTGTAGCCCGGGCTGGAGTGCAGTGGCAGGATCTCAGCTCACTGCAAGCTCCGCCTCCCGGGTTTACGCCATTCTCCTGCCTCAACCTCCGGAGTAGCTGGGACTACAGGCGCCCGCCACCTCGCCCGGCTAGTTTTTTGTATTTTTAGTAGAGACGGGGTTTCACGGTGTTAGCCAGGATGGTCTCGATCTCCTGACCTCGTGATCCGCCCGTCTCGGCCTCCCAAAGTGCTGGGATTACAGGCTTGAGCCACCGCGCCCGGCCAAAACTATTGCATATTTTAAAATTGGATTGTTTTTCTTATTATGGGGCTTTGAGAGCTCTTTATATATTCTGGATTCATGTCCTTGATTGGATCTATATTTTGTAAAAATTTTTTTTCCATACTGTGGCTTCTTTTTTTGTTCTCTAAACAATGTCTTTTAAAGAGTAGAAGTTTAAAATTTGGATTTAATCTAATTTGTGAATTTTTTTCTTTATTGATTCACTTTTGATGTGTATTTAAGAAAATTTTGCCTTATCTAAGCTCATAAGAGCTTCTGCTATGTTTTCTTATTTCATAGTTCTAGATTTTACATTTAACTCTGTGATACAGTTTGCCCTAACTTTTGTATTTGGTGTAAAGTATCGATCACAGTTCATTTAATGTCATTATTTTTGCATGTAGTTAAACAAATGTTCTAGCACCATTTGTTGAAGAGTTCATCTTTTTTTTCAGAATTTCATTTGCACTATTGTTGAAAAATCAATTTTACACATATATGTAGGTCTCTTTCTGGACTCTCATTTCTTTCAATGATCTGTTAGTCTTTGTTTAAACCCAAAGCATACTGTCTTGATAACTGTAGGTATGTGATAACTTTAGCAGTCATGTAGTATTAGTCTTCCAATTATATTCTCTTTAAGTGTTGTTTTTGACTGTTGTAGGTCCTTTGCATTTCCATGTAAATTTTAGAACAGCTCTTCAATTTTTGTATAAAAAGCCTTTGAAATATCTATTAGAATTATATTTAATCTCTAGGTCAATTTTGGCAGAATTAATATCTTGACAATATTGAGTATTTTGACTAATGAAAATTGAATAGTTCTGTATTTATTTATGTTTTCTTTAATTTTTCTCAACAGTGTTTTTACTTTTCAGTGTACAGGTCTTGCATATTTTTGTTAAACTTAACCGCAAGTATTTAATATTCTTTAATGCTATTGTCAATAGTGTTGTTTTATTAGCTTGAATTTTCAGTTATTCATTGCTATTGATTTTGCATATTGATCTTATATCCTGCAACTCTGTTAAAGTCAATTTTTCGTTCTAGTAGCTTCTTTTTGGTATGTTTCATAGTATCCTATACATAGATGAACATGTCATCTAAGAAAAAGAGAAAATTTTACTTCTTTTTAAATCTGTATGCCTTATGAGAGTTAAAAAAATTTTGGAATGGAAGTTTATGTCAGATGCTTTTTCTGTATCTGTAGAGATGATCATGTGCTTTTTCTTTTTTAGCTTAATATAGTGATTTACATTGCTTGATGTTTGGCCTTGTATCCTAGAATAAATCCCATTTGGTGTATTATTATTCTTATATATTGTTGGATTCAGTGTGCTCAAATTTTCTTAAGAACATTTATAACTATGTCCATGGGGGATATTGGTCTGTAGTTTTCTTGTTAATGTCTGCATGTAGTTTTGCTGTCTAGGCAACACTGCCCTCATAAGAATGAGTTAAGAGTTAAGTAGAATTTCTTTCTTTTCAAATTCCTAGGTGAGGTTTGAGAATTGGAATTATTTCTTCCTTAAATGTTTGGTAGAATCTATGAGTGAAGCAATCTGATCTTTTTTTCTTTGGCAAGATATTTTACTACTATTTCAACTTTTTTTTACTTTTTTAAAGACAGTAATGCTATTTAGGCTATATACTTCTTCTTGTGAGAGCTGTGGTAGTTTGTGTCTTCCAAGCAATTTGTCGTTTTCTATTTCATTTAAGTTGTCAATTAACAGAAACAAAATTGTACGTAATATTCCTCATTATCCTTTTAATTTCTGAAGAGTTTGTAGTTTATGTCACCTCATTCCTGATAATGGTAATCTGTGCCTTCTTTCTTCTCTTCTGGATTATAGTCTATTTTAGCAAATGCCTTGTGTGGATCTGAAAAGGGTATTCTGCATTTGTTTAGTGCAATGCTGTATAAACATCAATTAGATCAAGTTGATTGATAGTATTTTTTTTACCAGGCTAATATCTTTACTGATTTTCTCTCTACTTTTTCTATTAATTATTAGAGAAGGGTGTTGAAATCTCTGACTATAGTTATGGATTTGTGATATTTGATTATGAAGTTGTGTCAGTTTTTGATTCATGCATTTTAAAGCTCTGTTTTTAGATGCATAAACATTTAAGTTTGTTATGTCCTGTTGATAATTTGACCCTTTTATTGTTATGTAACAACCTTTTTCATCTCTGGCATTATATGCCTATATCTAAAAAAAAAATCACTGACATAAGGAATGGGAATACTATTATTGACTTAATTAAGTGAATGTCTTTGTAAAAGAAGATGAATTATCAAAATGCAATCAGCTTTGTGAGAACAGAAGAAGGAACTGGAGGAAGGAAGAGGAATGTTGTATAATCATCCAACAATTATTTATCACATATGCTAAGTTTGCCTACTTAAAAAAATTTATGATAATTAAATGAAAGGTGAAATTTAGATAAAATTTTTTATTCCTTACTCTCAAATATGAAGTTAAACAGACTCTCAATTATTATAATATTTGGTATTATCCCCACTTAATGGTTGAGAAAGCTCAGCTCTGATAGGAAGAGAGACTCTATTTTGTTTTGAAACATAGTTGAAGTATAACTCTAAATCTCAGCTTTTTTTATTATTATTATCTTTTGTTTGCTTTGACTTAAGTGTAAGAAGATGGCATTGTGGGGAAAAAAACCTCATGCTTTTCTTTTGTTAAGTTTTATTATGTTAAAAGAAGCAAAGCAGGACATAACATAGTATGTTGTTATGTCATGTCACATTGGGTAAAACATGACAGAACATATATTTACAAAAGTACACTCTTCTTTAGAGCCAGATCACTGCTCTCAATTTGGAAAGAAACCATCTGCTTATCATTTAAATTCCTGAATTACTTACCAGCCCACATCTCTAAACAGAAGTAACACACTGTTACTTCTTAAAACCGCTGTTAAGGTCCATTGTCTCCATATGTAATGCATATTTCCTGTGTACTGAATGAAAACAGATTAGACATTTATGATGTTTAAAAAGACCAAGTTGATTTCTTTTTTTTTTTTCTTTTAGGCCGAGTCTCACTCTGTCACCCAGGCTGGAGTGCAGTGGCATGATCTCAGCCTACTGCAACCTCCGCCTTCCGGGTTCAAGTGATTCTTCTGCCTCAGCCTTCCAAGTAGCTGGGATTACAGGTGCCTACCACCATGCCCAGCTAATTTTTGTATTTTTAATAGAGATGGGGTTTCACCATGTTGGCCAGGCTGGTCTCAAACTCCTGACCTCAGGTGATCTGCCCGCCTCTACCTCCCAAAGTGCTGGGATTACAGGCGTGAGCCACTGTGCCCAGCTCCAAGCTGATTTCATTAACAGGAAAAGCTAATGAATTATTTTTTCAGCATTTGAAATTTCTTTAATGTAGTTAAGGAAATATTTGTTCATACTTTGCTAAACCACATACCCCAATATAATCAGTAAATAAGCACTTACTTGACATAGTCCAAACAATGACTTACTCATTAGCTCTTATATCTTGCATTTATTCAATATTTATTATTTATCAGGTGTAAGTGGCAGAGGTATATTGGTGAAATAGAATCTATATTCTAGTGAGAATTGTAAATGAATACGTAGTTACCATTTAGTATGATAAATTGTGGCAGAAGAAGGATTCAGGTCGGACTCTTAACTTTTTGCTTGGACAAATGGTGGGTGGGAACACAGGTACAAGAACACTTATCTGCAAGTAAAGGTGAGATTGGCAATGCTTGTTTGCCAACTTGCTGGTTTTTATATAGAGTACGTATTTTTCTTCATTATCAAGTTAAGTGTATACTAGAGCAGTGGTTCTTAATTGGTGACATGTGTAGAATTCTGCATGGAATGCAGGGTTTTCATAACTTACTTATCTTGGATCCCCAGCATACCTACGAGTATGACATGCAGGCTCTGTTTTGTCTTTCCTGGATTATTCATCTCTAGCATTTATTACTGGCTTTAGTATTTCTGTTGCTTTGGGCAGCTTCGACCTCTGCTCAGTTTATATGAATTTAAGAAGTTTATATGAATTTAAGATAAAATCTATCTCTAAAGCATATGAATCTCTGCCTAAAGCATATGTGTCCTTCCTAAAAAAATTTTCATTAATGTAGTACCCAGGTTTTTCCCAATGATAAGTGGGAATTGAATTACCACTGAATTGAGAACTACTTTTGGGTGGGACTGGGGAGGAGGGACAGGTAGTGTTTTGAGAAAACAGCCTTATTTGTATTTAATGAACATCATGTATTTTAAGTTTACAGTTTGATGAGTTTTGGCAAATGTTTATAGTCATGTGACTATAAGCACAATCAAGATGTAGAATATTTTCTCTTCCTTAAAAAGCCCCTCTTTCCCCTTTGTAGTTTCTCTCCCCATGTCCTAGATCCCAAGCAGTCACTTGGTGGTATACCACCAAGTCATCAATACCACCAGTCACTAAAATTTTGGCTTTTCTACAATTCATATAAATGGATATATGTTTTCATTTATCTTGGGTAGATACCTAGGGATAGAATTGCTGGGCCTTATGGTAAGTGTATGTTTAATAAGAAATAAGTTTATAAGAAACTGACAAATTGTTTTAGAAATTGACTGTACCATTTTGCCTTCCCACCAGCAATATATGAGAGTTCTAGTATCTCCATATTCTCACTATCACTTAGTATTGTCATTCTTATTACTTGTCGCCATTCTAGTGCATGTGGAGTGGTATCTCATTTTGGTTTTAATTTGCATTTTCCTAAAGACTAATGATATTGAACATCTTTTTGTTGACTTTGGCTATTCATAAATATTGGTATGTGTATATATATGTACATATATTCATGTATATGTATGTATATGAATATATGTAGATTTTTTTGTTCAAGTATCTGTTGAAATATTTTGGTCATTTCAACTTTTTGGGTTGTGTAGCTTATTTTTGACTAGTAAGAGTTATTTATATATTTTGAATTTAAGTGCTTTGCCACATATATATTTGCAGATATTTTTTCAGAGTTTGTGTGTTGCTTGCTCTTTCTTTCTCTCTCTCTCTTTTTGAGATGGAGCCTCGCTCTGTCACCCAGACTGGAGTGTAATGGCGTGATCTTGGCTCATTGAAACCTCCACCTCCCGGGTTCAAGCGATTCTCCCACCTCAGCCTTCCGAGTAGCTGGGACTACAGGTGTGCATGCCACCATGCCTGACTAATTTTTTGTATTTTTAGTAGAGATGGGGTTTCATCCTGTTAGCCAGGATGGTCTTGATCTCCTGTCCTTGTGATCCACCTGCCTTGGCCTCCCAAAGTGCTTGGGATTACAGATGTAAGCCACCACGCCCAGCTGCTTTTTCTTTTTTTAAATTAAGTAATGGGCTATCATGGACAAACCATTTGACTGCAAAGAGCAAAAGGCTTTTAATTTTGATTAGGTACATTTTATCAATGAATTAGTTGTCTAGTGTTGTGTCACAAACCACTAAAAAATGTAGTGGCTAAAAATAACAGCAGTATTATTTTTGCAGGAATCTGTAGTCAAATAGTTTGACCATGACAGCCCTTACAGCTTCACTTGACTTTGGCTGATGTAGTTTGAAAGCTAAGGTCTGGAATCATCTGAAGACTCACTGACATGACTAGCACTTGAGCTTGGGATATTCAAATAGCTGTGTTTTAAAACAGTGGGGACACCTCTCTATATCTGTGTAGTTTCTCTTGGCATGGTGGCTTTAAGGTAATTGGAGGTACCATGGTGACTCAGGGCTCCAGAGGCATGATGTCTAAAGACAGTGAGAACACCAGGCAGAAGTCATTTTGCCTGTTATGACTTAATCAGCATCACTTTTCTACCTCCTATTTATGCTATAGTTACAAAGGCAGTTTTAAAGGTCCCTGGTACAAGGAGAGGGAATATGTATGGAGGAGAGTCAATGTCACATTTTAAGATACACATGTGGGATGGGATATATATTTTGGCGTGGGCATCTTTGGATGGTATAATCTGCAATGATGAAATTTTTTCTTTAATTTTTTTTATCCCCTAATGTAATATGTCTTTGCTCAAATCATGATCATAAATGTTTTTTGCAGTGTTTTTCTTCCAGAAGTTTTAAGTTTTGAGCTCCAACGTTTAAGTCTGTGATTTATTTTGAGTTAGTTTTTGTTATGGAGTGAGGTATGGGTTGAGGTTTATATATTTCCATTTGGAAATTCCATTGTTTCATCTCTGTTAGTTGAAGAAACTGTTGCTTCTCCATTGAATTATATTGGTATCTTTGTAGAAAATCAATTGGACATATAGTGTTGGGTCTATTTTTGAATTCTGACTATATTCCAATACCACACTGTCTTGATTATTTGAATCTTTATAGTCAGTCTTGAAATAAGTCTGCCAACTTTGTTCTTTTTTTTTTTTAACATTGTTATGACTATCTTGTATCCTTTGTGTTTTTTATATAAATTTTATACTCAGATTGTCATTTTCTGCAAGAATGCCTGTTAGGTTTTGATTGAGATTGCTTTGACTTTATTATCAATTTGAGGAGATTTGATAATATTAAATCTTTCTGTTTATGTACATAGCATATTTCTGCACTTTCTTAGGTTTTTAATTTCTTGCAGCATTATTTTTCAGTTTTTAGTGTTTAGATCTTTTACTTCTTTTGTTAAGCTTTATCCCTAAATGTTTAATATATTTGTATTCTAATGGAATGGAAATGTTTTCTAAAACTTCATTTTTAAATTGTTTTTTGGTAGGATACAGAAAACAATTGTGTATTGAATATGTACATTGTTTTTAATGAGTTGGCTAAACTTATGACTAGATCACTTTCTTAAACATTTCTTAGGATTTTTCTACCTACACAGTCATGTCCTGTGTGCATTTGGAAAGTTTTATTGCTTATTTCCCAATGTTTATTTTTATAATATCTTTTCCGTGTTTTATTTCACTGGGTTAGGGCATCCAGAAGAATAGCAAATAGAAGTGGTCAGAGTGGCCATCCTGACTTTATTTCTCACTTTAGGTAGAAAGTTGTTCACTTATAAGTCTGATGATAGTTGTCCCTTGTCAAATTGAAGAAGTTTCATTCCATAGCAGTGTCCACCCTGCAGACAGAAACTCTATTAGTTATTAGAACAGGAAAAATTTTAAAAATTTAATATTAAAAATGTAAACATTTAAAAGTAAAAAAATTAAAATATAACAAGAAAGGCAAAAACTCACAGTTCTTACATTATACAGCAGCAGTCTTTTATGTTTTGATATAAAGAAAAATTAGCTATTGAAAGGTGTCTTAATTACTAAAAGGGGTACAAGAGGAATCTAACGGATCTAGCAATAGGAGGTAAAAGCTAGGGGAGGTTAACAAATGAAGGAATCAAGGACTCGAGAGAGGGTCCTCCTCCCCAAACCCCCTCAGGCTTTTCTTCAGATCTCTTTAAAGGGAGTTTGTCACTCATGATTTGCTGGTAGAGTAGAAACTTGCTAGAGGGCATGGGCCACAGGTGGTCTGTAGAAGAGTCCAATCTTGCCAGAGCATGGATGAGCTAGAGCAGGTCTGTAGAAAATGCCTGCCATGTTGGTAGTGTTGGTAGAGAGTTGCCTAGGGGTGCAGCTGAAGCTACTGTGGAAATCATCTGCAGGAGGTTCTCAGAAGCAGCAACTAGTTTAGGAGAGCCTGGCTTGACGCTGTGGATGGAGTACTGTGGAAGCAGCCTCATGTAGCTGTGCTCTAAGTGCTGCTGGAAAAGGCTGATTTGTGTGAAAAAGATTATTTTGGTTTTTCCCTATCTCGATTATTATTTCATTTGCATTTTTCAAAAATAGTTATTTTTGGATATAGAATTGTGGGTTGACAATCTGGCATCTACTATTCGTGTCGAGAAGTCTGCCATTAACTGTATTTTCTCTCCCTAAGTATAAAGTGTCTGCTTTTAAGATTTTTTTCTTTATCTTTGGTTTTCAGAAATTTGAATATGATGTATCCATGTGCGAATTGCTTTGTGTGTTTTTCCTTTTTGGAGTTTTTGTTTGTTTGTTTGTTTGTTTTTTGAGACGGAGGCTTGCTCTGTCGCTCAGCCTGGCGTGCAGTGGTGCGGTCTCGGCTCACTGCAAGCTCCGCCTCCCGGGTTCACGCCATTCTCCTGCCTGAGCCTCCCGAGTAGCTGGGACTACAGGCATCCACCACCACGCTGGGCTAATTTATATATTTTTAAAAGTAGAGATGGGGTTTCACCGTGTTAGCCAGGATGGTCTTGATCTCCTGACATCATGATCCGCCCTCCTCGGCCTCCCAAAGTGCTGGGATTACAGGCATGAGCCACCGCGCCCGGCCTTGGAGTTCTTTTAGCTTCCAGATTTCCTCCTCCTCCTCCTCCTCCTTCCCCTCTCCCTCCTTCACCCCTTCCTCTCCTGTCCCTCTTGTACTCCTTTATTCCCGTTTACCTTTCCTTTTCCTCTTTCTCCTCCTTTTACTTTTCCTTCTGCTCCTTTTTTCTTACTCCTCCTCCTTTCTTCTTCTTTTCTTCCTCTTTTTTTTTTTCTTCAGTATTCAGGAGGTTTTTGACAATTATTTCTTTTCTTTTTTTTTCTTTTTCTGCCTCCTTTTCTATCTACTTTCCTGTTGGAGCCTCAGTTACATGCGTTGAACTATTTGATACTTCTTGGTCTCTGAGTCTTTCATTTCTCTTCAGTCTTTTTTTCCTCAGTCGTCTTCAAATTAGAAATGTCTAGTATCTCTTCAAGATCACTGATTGTTTTTCTCTGCCATCTCAACTATTCTGTTGAGCTCACCTAGCAAATTTTTATTTCAGTGATTGTACTTTATTAGCTCAGTTATTTCCATTTAGTTCTTTGTTATAGTTTCCTTTTTCTGTTGAAATTCCTTATTTATCCATCTATTAAATAACATATTGCCAAGAATTTTTTGAACATGTTTTCTTATAACTTTTGACCGTATTTATAACAGCTATTTTGACATCTTTGTTTTTGAAATGCAACACCTGGACCCATTTGGATTCGGTCTTCGTTGACTTTTTTCTCTTCTCTTCTCTTCTCTTCTCTTCTCTTCTCTTCTCTTCTCTTCTCTTCTCTTCTCTTCTCTTCTCTTCTTCCTGACTGTGGAGCACACTTTCCTGTTTTGTTTGTTTGTGTGTCTAGTTGTTTTTGATTGGAAATTGGACATTTTATGTTATATATTTCCAACTGGTCCTCCAGCCTTAGGTTCTGCCCTCTGAAACTTCAAGCCAGTAGGCTTTTGTTTTCTTTAACCTGAGCTGTGTGCAGCTGCAGAACACACTTAGTGAAAGGTGCAGCAAACACACAGCAGCTTTGTCTTTTAGGTGTAGAACCCTTTCTGGTTTTTGCCTGACTTTTGTCAGTCTCCTGAGTATTTCCCGCATGTATGCCAAATTAAGCAGTCAGTCAAGCTTTTGAGTAGAATTTATATTCAGAATTTGTGTCCCAGTCTTTCTGTGGATCTTTCCCCTCCAGAATTTCCTTCTTAAATTATAGTTGCTCTAGTTTTTGAAATTTGACATGTAACCACTTTGATGTGGTAAGGGTATAGTTTTCTGCTCTCAGAACCGCTGGGGAGTTTGGCGAGCACCCCTTGGCAAGAAAGGCAAAAACTCACTTTTTATATTATGCAGTAGTAGTGTTTCATGAGTAAATTCTGCTTGCATTTTGTTGTTTTTCCAGTATTTTAAATACTTTTGTCCAGATTTTACATTGTTTTCTGTGAGACGAATGATGTGACCTTTACCTCACCATTATTAGATGTTCCTGATAAATTTCTTTTAAAATTTCAAAACTAATATATGTACCTGGTTAAAAATATTGGGAAAATAGTATAGTATAAATTAAAAAAACTACAGAAATTATTAGTAGAGCTGTAAATTGCATTTGCTAAGTTACTGCTTATTAAAAAAAACAAACACAAGTAAATATTTACAATGAATTATCCTGATGAATGCATACCTATCCGAGTAGATAAATATGGTGTTTTTGTGTTAAATTAAATCAGTGGTTAGCATGCTTGTTTTTCCTAAAGGGCCAGTACATATTTTTGGCTATGCCTGCCATACAGTCTCTGTTGCAACTATTAAATTCTGCTATTATAATTTGAGAGCAGCCATAGACAATAGGTAAACAAATGGGCATGGTGGTGTGCCAGTAATACTTAATTTATATAAACAGGTGGCAGGCTGATTTGCCTGCAGGCCTTGCTGTTTTGAGGAAAGAAAGCCATTCCCTTCATGGGAAATGTTTGGTAATGTGAACTGCTGTTTCTCATCATGAGGGATTACTCCAAGTGTCAATTTTTCATTTGTGGTGAAGAAAGTATTACCTTTAATCTTCTAGTTGGGAATATACTTTGGAATTCAGTCTATCTAACTATAATGTTTTACTGTATATAATTTGTGTGTGAAAGTGTGTGTGTGTGTGTTTTCTGGCTGCTTTCAAGAGTTTTTTTTAAATTTAGGTTTTATAATTTTGTGATGTGTCTGGGTATGGTTTTTCTTTTTTATTATAAATTCACAGTTCATAATTGTGTACATTTATGGGGAACAAAGCAACGTTATAATCTTATGAGTACAATGTGGAATAATTAAATCAAGCTGGTTAACATATCTATTACCTCAATTACTTAACTTTTTTGTGGCAAGAACATTTGAAATTTACTCTCTTAGCAATTTGGAAATGTGCTGTACTCTATTATCAGCTGTATTCACCATGCAGTGCAATAGAACTCAAAAGAAGAAAAAAAAAAAGCCATATTTCTCCAGAGATTTTGTACCCTTTGATCACATCTCCTCATTTCCCCCACCTCCAGCCTCTGTAACCACTATTCTACTTTCTGCTATGGGTTTGATTGTGTTGGATTCCCCATATAAGTGAGAACATATGGTATTTGTCTTTCTGGGTACGACTTATATAGCATAATCTCCAATTTCATCCATGTTGTCTCAAATGTCAGAATTTCCTTCATTTTAAAGGCTGAATAGTATTCTATAGTGTAAATACCTCACCTTTTCTTTATCCATTCATCTGTTGATGGACACTTAGGTTGATTTCATAACTTAGCTATTGTAAATAGTTGCTGCAGTGAACATAGGGGTGCAGACATCTCTTCAACGAACTGATTTCAAATCTTTTGGGTAAATACCCAGCAGTGGGATTGCTGGATCATATGGCAGTTCTATTTTTAGTGTTTTTGAGAAACTTCTATACTTTTTTGCATAATGCCTGTACTAATTTATATTCCCACCAAGAGTATATAAAGGTTCCCTTTTCTCCATATCCTTGTCAACACTTACCTTTCATCTTTTTGATAAAAGCTATTCTGACAGGTGTGAGATGATACATCATTGTGGTTTTAATTGCATTTCTCTGCTAATTTCTGATGTTGATTTTTTTTTTCATATATCTGTTGGCCATTTGTATGTCTTCTTTGGAGAAATGTCTGTTCAGGACACTTACCCATTTTTTCAATTGAATTTTTTGTTTTCTTGCTATTGAATTGTTTGTGCTCCTTACCTATTTGGGGTATTCATTCTTTATTGGATGGATGGTTTGCAAACATTTTCTCCCAATCCATGGGTTGTCTCTCTACTTCATTGTTTTCTTTGCTGTGCAGAAGCTTTTTAGTTTGATGTAATTCCCATTTGTCTATTTTTGTTTTTGTTGCCTGCACTTTTGGGATCAAATTCAAAAAATCATTGCCCAGACCAATGTTGTTTAGTCTTTATCCTGTGCTTTCTTATAGTAGTTTTAGAGTTTCAGGCCTATGTTTCAGTCTTTAATACATTTTGCACTGATTTTTGTATATGGTGTGAGACAAGGCTCTAATTTCATTCTCCTATATGTGAAAATCCAGTTTTGCCAGCACCATTTATTGAAGACACTGTCCTTTTCCCATTGTGTATTTGTGGCACTTTTGTCAAAAATCAGTGGAAGCCATGTGTGGTGGCATGTGCCTATAATCCCAGCTACTCAGGAGGCTGGGGCAGGAGGATTACTTGCACTCAGGAGTTTTTTGAGATCAGCCTGGAGGAATATAGTGAGACTCAGTCTCAGAAAAAAAAATTGGTTGATTGTATATGAACCTGCTTTAGCCTCTGGAGTAGTTGGGAGTAGTGCACCACCATGCCAGGCTAATTGTTTTATTTTTATGTTTTAGAAAATAAGCGATCTTCCTACTTTAGCCTCCAGAGTAGCTGGGAGGCTATTTACATGTGCGAGCCACTCTACCTGGTGATTTTTGCTTTTCTATTCACAGCCATGATTAGCGTTCCTTTGTTTTTGGTTTTTCATTAATCCATCTCGTATTTTTACATTTGAAAAGGCAAAATTAGTATTTGTCAAACATCTATTAATCTCAAAAAGTGCTGTACTAAACTTTACCTTGGATTCAATGTTTTACACCCTCTAACTCCATTGAGTGTTTTCACATATATTAATACCTGCATTGACCACTTTCAGGCAGGTTGAAATTAACTGTGACCATCTTACAGACAAAATCAATGTGTAGAGAGTTTAAATGACCTGCCTAAGGTTGCCCAAGTAGTAAACAGTTGGAAATGAGATAACTAGAAATCTAGTTGCCTGACTAATAGGAAATAAATATCTGCTAAATACAACTATTTTTGTATTTATATTTATAAATTGCATGTTAAATTGACCCACTGAAATCTTTCTATAAGATGATGCCTACATGATTAAAGGTATTGTAAGATGATGATTGAAATGTATTATAATCATACTGCTCACACCTATAATCCCAGCACTCTGGGAGGCCAAGACAGGGGGAATCACCTGAGGTCAGGAGTTCGAGACCAGCCTGGCCAACATGGTGAAACCCTGTCTCTACTAAAAAATGCAAAAATTAGCCCAGCATAGTGGCGTGTGCCTGTAGTCTTAGCTACTTGGGAGGCTAAGGCACGAGAATCGCTTGAACCCAGGAGGCGAAGGTTGCCATGAGCTGAGATCATGCCACTGCACTCCAGCCTGGGTGACAAAGCGAAACTCCATCTTGGAAAACAAACAAACAAACAAACCACTAACTCTATATTAAGTGTATATTTCTTGTTTATTTTACTTACTGTATGTTGGTTTAATGAATTAAAAAGTATTGGACTATAGAAACATGAGTCTCTGTTGAATTTTGGTTATTTTCACTTTAGAAGTTACTCAAACTACCTCTGCTTACAACATTTTACATTGTTCCAAAATTCTGCTTTAATCTTTTATCTTGGCTGGGCGTGGTCACTCACGCCTGTAATCCCAGCACTTTGGGAAAGCTGAGGCGGGTGGATCACCTGAGGTCAGGAGTTCGAGACCAGCCTGGCCAACATGGTGAAAACCTGTCTCTACTAAAAATACAAAAATTAACCGGACATGGTTGTGGGCTCCTATAATCCCAGCTACTCGGGAGGCTGAGGCAGGAGAATCACTTGAACCCAGGAGGTGGAGATTGCAGTGAGCCAAGATCGTGCCACTGCACTCCAGCCTGGGTGACATAGCAAGGCTCTGTCTCAAAACAAACAAACAAACAAACAAAACTTTTAGTGTAACAAAAATTGTTACTTCTTTTTTAAGAGAAGAGGTCTCTGTATATTGCCCAGTCTGTCTTCTAACTCTTGGACTCAAAGGATCCTTCTGCCTCAGCCTCCTGAGTCACTGGGACTATAGGCATGTGCCACTGTGCCCAGCTAATTGTTATTGTTACTTTTTATTTTTATTATTACCAAACAGTGTGTGTGTATAGCAGAACATAGAAAATAACTAAAGAAGAAAATCACCCAGAGATTACTACTGTTACCACCTCAGCATGCATCTTTATAGATCTTTTTGATTTGCACACATATACACAAAAACATACACACAAAAGTCCAGTCCAGAAGTTTGCATTTATTACATCTAGGTTTTATGTCTCTTAAGTCTCTTACCTAGCACTGTTATTTAAAACAGTCTCTTGTTAACTTATGATTTTTTTTGAGACAAAGTCTTACTCTGTTGCCCAAGCTAGAGTGCAGTGGTGCGACCTCGGCTCACTGCAACCTCTACCTCTCGGGTTCAAGCGATTCTCCTGCCTCAGCCTCCTGAGTAGCTGGGACTACAGGCATGCACTACCATGCCCGGCTAATTTTCATATTTTTAGTAGAGATGGGGTTTCACTATGTTGGCCAGGCTGGTCTTGAACTCCTGACCTCGTGATCTGCCTGCTTCGGTCCCCCAAAGTGCTGGGATTACAGGCGTGTGCCACCACACACGGCCGTTAACTTATTTTTAAACAAGGACATTGTAGACAGTTATTTTCCCCTGTCACTGACATAGAATGAATGAATGTTTTTAGTATTAATCATCTTAGATGTAATAAAAACTCAAAAGAAAGAGTCATATCAATCAATAATTTGGTATAGGTAAATTTACAAATGCTGGGAATTAGCTCTGAATTCATTTTTTTTGACCCTTGTTAGTAGTTGTTTAGGTACAAGGAAATAAAAAAGCAATCTCTTTGGCAGAGGTCAAAAGAAAGTTGTACACTTCAGTACTTTCCCATAGAAACAAAGGAAGCTTAGCTGAATTGGCAGAATGCTATTAGAATGAGATATTCTTAAAAATGTTGGTGGGAAGAGCTGATGAAATAAATAAGTTGGGAACAAAGCATTGAATTTGGTATTCTTCTTCTACTGGAGAAGGTGCCGAAAAAGAATTTGATCCTCAGATTGCCTAGGGTTTTGAGACATGAGAAAGAACGTAATTTGATCTGGTTTTGAGAAATTATTGCACACTTTATTTTAAGTGCTTGCTGCCTCTACCTTTCCCCTTTTGCTCCTCAAATACATAAAGTAAGTAGCCTGACCTACAGGAGGACTGTTAAAATCATATCACTAGATTAAATAGAATTAAAAAAGAAACAGGAAGATTGAAGATGTAGTTTAATATACGTATCATTAAGAATAGAATAAATACAAGAACATAATGGGTGAGAAATGTATTTCTTAATAAAAATTTCTGAGAATAGATAGACCTTTCAACATTTAGTTATATATGCTTTAAAAAAAACTATCATAGTAAATTTATAATTTTTGTTTGAGTATGTGAATAACCCTTCGCCTGCCCATTATTGGCCTATTATAAATCTTTCAATGAATTGTGGGTTGGAGTTATATTCATATGTGCTGAATTTACAAAATTTAACAGTTTGCCTTAAACGTTTAAAAAATTTTCTAACTTAGCACCAACTCCCCCCATATCTTTGTGTGTGTGTGTGTATGTGTGTGTATGTGTGTGTTTATGCATGTGGAGAAATGTTCCAGAGATTCTTTCTTCTCATTTAAAAAAAGTTAGAAAAAATTTTGCTCTTATTTATAAATTACATGCTGTATTTTCCTAATGAAGTGTATAGCCTTGCTTAACTTTGTCCTGACAGTTTCTAAACTGTGAATCTTTCTATTTTTCTAATGCCATAACCAAGATTTGTGTTTTTCAACTTTAGCTGAGCGTAAGTACTACTTAGCGATTCTGTGTTCTATTTACTTACGTGTTCCTATACTCTTACCCCTGTCCTTATGTTAGTGTCTTTGTCATTCTCAGAGGCTTATTCTTTCTTCTAATTCAGAGAGGGAGGGGGAAGGGGAAGAGAAAAGGGGAAAATTTACACAGTGGGAGAGGGTCAGGGAAAGGGAGAGGAAGAGAGTTTAGTTATACTTGCACCTGCATCCTTTTAACACAGACAACAGATTGCTATGTATGTTCTTAATCCTGTCTTAAACAGGAATCTTTCTCAGTCATAGCCATTTTCCTTCTTGTATCTGTAAGTTCTTCCACCTTACTGAACACTGACTTCTACTTAGCCAGTAAAAACGTGTTTAAGTCTCTTCTATCCTACAAATATCCTGTTACCAATTTTCTCTCAACTGTGATTCTCGTTCTAGCCACAACTCAATCTCCTTCTTTACCTTTATTGTCAAACTTTTCACATTTACTTGTACAATTTGTATCTTCTCATTCAGTCCTCAACTACATTCTCATCTGCACTGCTCTATTAAAATTGTAAAGTATTTGACCTATTGGACACTTGATTACTTCTATAAAAGTTTTTTTCAAAATTTAATTAAATATTTACATGTAGTTTAAAAGTGAAATGGTGGCCGGGCGCAGTGGCGCACGCCTGTAATCCCAGCACTTTGGGAGGCCAAAGCGGGTGGATCACCTGAGGGTCAGGAGTTAGTGACCAGCCTAACATGGTGAAACCCTGTCTTTGCCAAATACAAAAAAATTAGCTGGGCGTAGTGGCGCATGCCTGTAATCCAAGCTACTTGGGAGGGTGAGACAGGAGAATCGCTTGTACCTGGGAGGTGGAGGTTGCAGTGAGCCGAGCACACCATTGCACTTCAGCCTGGGCAGCAAAAGCGAAACTCCATCTCAAAAAAAACAAAAAAGGTGAAATGGTATGCTGCAAAAGTTACAGAAAATAGTAGTATTATTTTCCACCCCTTCTAACACATGAATTCTACAGTGCAGAGGCAACCGCTTATAGTCTTTGCCTTATTTCCTCTGTTGCTTTGTTATATCTAGATTAACTTACCTACACTGTTATTCTTGTTTTGGTTTACACATTACTGACTTTCTACTACAGAAGATGGGAATTTGGTTTTCTTTACACTCAAGGGTGGTGTGGGGATGTTCACGATATGGTAATACATAAATTTTGTTTAAAATAGTATTTAATGTTTAGCATATTCTGTTCCAGCTGTGTGACAATTACTCATAGCCGAGCCATTGTACAACTTGTCTTGCTACCTTATGTTTTTTTCATAGTTAATAACTGCCTCACTTTTTATTTGCCTAGTTTCTTTGTACCTATTACTAACTCACTTCCTAACTTTGTGACATAAGATTCCTTTCAGTATTATCAAGAACACCTACTAATTTTTCAGTTATATTTTTCCCTCTGTGGAGCTTCATCATTTGTTGAAGTTTGTTGTTTTGTTCCCGTCTTGTCTGACTACTTGGGACTTCCATTTACCTCTGTAATTTGTTGAATCCCAGTTGTCTTTTTGGATTTACTCTGTATTTTACTGAATGTGGCTGGGAGGTAGATATTTTTAGATCTTGCAAATCTGGAAATATTTTTATATTATCTTCACAATTAAGAGTTTGATTAATACAGATTTCTATGTGAGAAATTGCTTACCTTTCAAATTTTAAGGCATTATTTTATTGTCTTCTAGTTGCAATTATTGCTGTTGAGTAGTCCTGGGTTGTTTTGATTCCTGTTTCTTTGTTTAATGAAATTTCAGGATGTGGTTTAACGTGGGTCTCTAAAAAATCACGGTGCTGAGTATGGGTGCTTAGCAGGCTCTTTCACTTTGGGAATTTATATCCTTGTATTGAGAAATATCCTAGTGTAATTTTGTATCCTCTACTCTGTTTCTTTGTTTTTCTGTTTGAATTCCTGGAAGAGTTTCTCAACTTTTATTTGGAATTTTTTTTTACTAAAATTTATAGTTTTGCTATTATAATTTCTTAGAGTCCTTCAGCTCTCTAAAGTGTTCCTTTTCTTATAACATACTATTCTTGTTTTATGGTTGCAATGGATGTGTTTTTGTGTGTACTTTTCAGAAATTTATTTTGATCTTCCATTTATTTATTCCAAATTTCTTTTTTGTGTTTATTTTGCTCTGTCTTTCATGTTAAAGGAATTCCTTAAATGTTTATTGATTCTTGTTTGTCTTTTTATTTAAAAGTTCCTTTGAAGCTTATTGGAAGCTCACTGTTTTTATTTGTGGGTCTTTACCTATTTCAATGTGTAATTTCCAAAAGTTAGCATCGTGTGGGTCTTTTTTCTTGGGCTGTTTTTTTTTTTTTTTTTTTTTCCTAGAGAGGGATCCTCTTATTAGCTACCTTGAGAATGGGAAAGTGGTTGGGATATAAGCATAGTTCCACTGCTTTTGGATCAATGGAAAGAGATACAGTAGGTGGTGAGTTGGGATGGATGGTGGCCTAACATTCGCTATGTATGGTTTGACCTAACATCCCGTCGTTACTAGTATGGTGTTTCACTCCTGTCCTAATTATCCTAACTCTGGTTTATTCCCTTTAGAGAATCTTCTCTTGATTTGAGAGAAGTGATTGGTGTTTAACCGGGCAGACAAGAAGAGAGGAGTCTAACTCCTTTTTAGACTGTTTTGCAGCCAGTCCACCAGTTCTCAGTCTTACCTGCATTCTGGCCTTCTGGTGCCTTTCTATTGATGCTTCTAATTCCTAAGGTTCTGCTGAACAAATTAGCATGTCTTCTGACTCTTCAGAGAGTGAAATTATGGCTACCTTTGTACTGTTAAGTCTGTTACTCTCTTGTTCATACTCCAAAGTTTCATTGATATTTTTTGTGTTCTGTCAACTCCCTTATTGTGTTCTTTTTTTCTTTGTGGTTTATACTCCTTTATTTCCTTCTGTCATTTTTGTAGTATTTCTGGAAGGAGTAAAGTTAAGTCTGTATGATCACTGTAGTATATTTAACGTAATGGCTTTTCTTCATTTTGAAATTCTTTACTCTTGACTTCTAGGATTTTATTTTTCTGCAATGCCTTCTGATTCTCATGTTACTTTTTTTTTTGAGATGAATTTTCACTCTTGACGCCCAGGCTGGAATGCAATGGTGCAATCTTGGCTCACTGCAGCCTCCACCTCGTGGGTTCAAGCGATTCTCCGGCCTCAGCCTCCCAAGTAGCTGGGATTACAGGCATGCACCACCATGCCTGGCTAATTTTTTGTATTTTTAGTAGAGATGGGTTTCACCATGTTGGTCAGGCTGGTCTCAAACTCCTGACCTCAGGTAACCCACCTGCCTCGGCCTCCCAAAGTGCTGGGATTACAGGCATGAGCCACCGTACCGGACCCTTATGTTACTTTTGAGCCTTCCCTGCTGTATCCTTTTCTTTTGCCTCATTTTATATGTTGTTATTTCCTATTGTTCTTTTGTTCTCTTTAACTTTCTTGATTTGCCTCATCAAGGTTTCTGGTTACAACCAACTCTTTATACATTGATGACACCAAAATGATATTGATAGTTCTTACCAATACCCTGAGGTCCAGTTCCATAATATCTGTTAGGCATCTTTTTATATACATCTCCCACATATATCAGTTTCCTTACCCCTTCTCCAGTTCTCCACCTCTTGTACCCCTGGATTTTATTAGATGTATGTTTAGTTTTTAAATTTAAAATTCTGTGATGTTTCTAGTTTATAAATTCTTAAAATTTATGTTTAGTAGAGCATCCTTCGATTTACATATTTTTGATTATTAAAGGTTAGAAATGCATTCCTTTTATGCTAGGCTAGAAAAATAAAAGCACCTATTGAACAGAGGAACATGCACCCTCTTCTGGTCTCAACCATCATGCAGTCTCAACCATCTCATGCAGTCTTTTTCCTTCAGCCCCACTGGCCATCTTATTTGTCCTCAAACATGCCAACTATGATCCTACCTACAGGCTCTTTTGGTCTTTTGACTAGAACCTTCTTTCCTCCAATTTTCAAATTAGTTGATACGTTGAAATCTTGTAGAGGGGATTTTGGCAAATAGTAAGTATTGAGTTAGGGTCAGCAATTATTACTGTCATTATCATTGTAATATCCATACTGGCTATTCACTTTATGGTTTCACTTAGTTTCTGTTCAAATTATCTTCTCCTAAAAGAGGCCACCCTTGATTTACTCTATTTAAAATATCCCTTCTACCTCATTGTTCTTCATATACTTATTATGCTTAAGTTTTTCATTTCCCATATTCACATGCATATGACTTACTTATTTCTGTATTTGTTTGCTCCCACTGTCCCCTAGATGTAAACTCTTTAAAAATAAGGGCATTGTCAAATTGACTCTGTTGCTAATTCCTTCAATTTGCCCTTTACAGTGCTTATGAAATAATTGTTCAATAAATTCTAGACTAACAAATCAATATCCTTTTCTTTCTGTATATTACAGTGTTCTACACTCTATCAATGGATTTTCCATTAAATTCTCTTTAGGTACAATCCTAAAGAATGTTTTATTAGGGTCTAAATCCTCAGCAATTGTAAGATGGGGAAGCATTGGAAATAGCAATAACTATTTTTTTTTAATTGCGGTAAAACATATACAATGTTAAATTTACGTTTTAGCCATTTTTTGTGTGTACAGTTCACTGGCATTAAGTAAATTCACATTGTTGTGCATCCACTACTACTATCCATCTCCAGAACTTTGTCATCAAACTGAAACTCTATGTCCATCATATAGTACATCCCCATTACTCCTCTCTCAGCCTCTAGTAACCACTGTTCTACTTTCTGTCTCAATGAATTTGACTACTCTAGATCCTTCATATAAGTAAATCATTCAGTATTTGTTGTTTTGCTTCTGGCTTAGTTCAGTTAGCATAATATCTTCAGTGTTCACCCATGTTGTATCCTATATCAGAATTTCATTATTTTCTAAGTCTGAATAATATTCCATTGTATATATAAACCATATTTTGTTTATTAATTTATTCATTGATGGAAACTTGGGTTGCATCTACATCTAGGCTGTTGTAAATAATACTACTGTGAAAATGGGTATGCAAATGTCTCTTTGAGAGCCTACATTCAGTAGTTATGGATATATATCCAGAAGCAGCGTGACTGGATCATATGATAATTCTGTGTGTAATTTTTAAAGTAACTGCCTTACTGTTTTCCACAGC
The DNA here is from genome assembly GCF_049350105.2 of Macaca mulatta. Taxonomy (NCBI): domain Eukaryota; kingdom Metazoa; phylum Chordata; class Mammalia; order Primates; family Cercopithecidae; genus Macaca; species Macaca mulatta. Next base: position 87,714,627 of record NC_133419.1, read on the forward strand.
GGCTGTGCCATTTTTCATTACTATCAGCAGTGCACAAGGGTTCCAATTTCTCCACATCCTTCTCAACACTTGATATTTTCTGTCTTTTTGATAATAGCCATTCTAATGGATGGGAAGTGGTATGTCATTGTGGTTTTGATATGTATTTCCCTAATGATTAGTGATGTGGAGCATCATTTCATGTGCTTATTGGCTATTTGTATATGTTCTTTGCATAAATTTCTGTTCAAGTCCTTTGCCCATTTTTAAATTGGGTTGTTTAGTTTTTGTTGTTGGGTGGTAGGAGTTCTGAATATACTCTGGATATTAACTCATCAGATATGCAATTTGCAGGTGTTTTCTGTTTCATGAGTTGTTTTTAAATTTTGTCGATAGAGTCCTTTGATACACTAAAGTTTTTAATTTTTGGTGAAATCCAGTTACCTATTTTAATTTGTTTGTTTTTTTGTTTATTAATTTTGAGACTGAGTTTTGCTCTTGTTGCCCAGGCTGGAGTGCAGTGGTGCGATCTTGGCTCACTGCAACCTCCATCTCCCGGGTTCAAGCGATTCTTTTGCCTCAGCCTCCCCGGTAGCTGCGATTACAAGTGTGTGCCACGATGCCCGGCTAATTTTTGTATTTTTAGTAGAGATGGGATTTCACCCACATTGGCCAGGCTGGTCTCGAACTCCTGAACTCAGGTGATCCACCCGCCTTAGCCTCCCAAAGTGCTGGGATTACAGGCGTGAGCCACTGCGCCCGGCCTATTTTTAGTTTTGTTGCTTGTGCTTTCGTTGTCATATTCAAGAAATCGTTGTGAAATCTAATGTCATAAAGCTTTTCCCTTATGTTTTCTTTTAAGAGTTTTATAGTTTTAGATCTTAAATTTATGTCTTTGATCCATTTTGAGATGATTTTTGTATATGGTAGAGGTAAAGGTCTAACTTCATTCTTTTATTTGTGGATGTATAACTGTAATAGGTCCATTGCGCAGTATGTGTAGCAAGTCAGTACACCAAGACACCAGATTGCAGCAGAGACAGATGTTTAATTTTAGGGCCACTGACTGAGGAGATGAGAGGAAACCTTAAATCCATCTCCCCGTGGAGTTTGGGGCTAGAGGTTTGAAGATTTTTAGGGTGTGCTGGAGTTTGGAGATGGTTGGTTAGTCCAAGAATGCAGGATGAGGTCATGGGATGTGGAGATGAAGGAACTGTATTCTCATGCTGATTTGGTTCCACTTTGGGGATCTTTAAATTGGTTGGTGTCAGCTGTTCTACTGGAATTCAGGATCTGCTTCAGTATTCCAGATGTTGAATAAGCAAAAGCCTTACGATTCTAACATCAGAGACGCTATCTATCTTTAAAAAAATCTTACAACCCTAGTGTCAGAAATTCTATCTATAGTAACAATGGGTATTCAAATGGAAAGTATGTACTGTTTCTAGACTTTTGCTTACAAGGAAGTGGGTCAAAGTGCAGCTGATTTATGCTTAATTATAACTATATTTCTATTCAAAATTCTTGTTAAGCCTGTGAGGACAGCTTCATGGATTTCCAGTTTTTTTAAGTACTTTTGAAAAGATTGTCCTTTGCCCACTCAATAGTCTTATTATCCTGATCAAATATCATTTGACCATATATGCAAGGATTTATTTTTGGGTTCTCTGTTCTATTCCATTGTCTTAAATGTCCATCTTTATGATAGTACCAAATATTTTTGATTACTGTAGGTTTGTACTAAGTTTTGAATCAGAAAGTGAGTCCTTCAACTTTCTTCTTCTTTTTTCAAGATTGTTTTGTTTATTTGGGGTCCCTTAACGTTCTATATGAATTTCAGGATGGGTTTTTGTATTTCTGCAAAATGTGCCATTGGGATTTTAATAGGGATTGCATTGAATCTGTAGATCGCTTTGGGTTATATGGTCATCTTAATAATAAGTATTCCAAACCATGAGCACAGGATGTCTTTTTATTTATTTGTGTCTTCTTCAATTTCTTTCAGCAATGTTTTGTTGTTTTCAGATTACAAGTCTTTCACTTCCTTGTTTTATTTTTCCCTAGGATTTTTTTGATGCTATTGTAAATGGAATTTGTTTCTTAATTTCCATTTCTGATTGTTCATTGTTAGTGTATAGCGAGCAATAACTATTTTGGGGTTAATTAAGTAATGTCACTTAATATATGACATTACTAAATTACTTCATCTCCTCTCTGTATCTTAGTAACAGATAAGTGATTTGAACTAAATTCAAATGGAAACTAAATTCAGAATAAATGATAACTTCCAAATTGAACTTAAATGCTAAATTTGAACTTAATTTTTGTTCATTAAACTAAGGTTTAAACTTGTCTAAGCAAACTAATTTGAAACTATAGTCCTGGAAGAATACCAAATTATCAAAATAACCATTTGAAACAATTAAGTTTGAACTCTTAAAAGATTGTGATAATGATATTTCTGGGGTATAATTTATAACTTCTAGCTCTTAGTGTGCCTTGTAGATAGTTCTCTAGTTGCATTTCTTTTCTCTTTTCTTTCTTTTTTTCTCTTTCTTTCTTTCTTTCTTTCTTTCTTTCTTTCTTTCTTTCTTTCTTTCTTTCTTTCTTTCTTTCTTTTTAAGACAGGGTTTCACTCTGTCATCTAGGCTGGAGTGCAGTGTATCAATCATAGCTCACTGTAGCCTTGAACTCCTGGACTCAAGTGATCCTCCTGCCTGAGTAGCTAGGACTATAGGCATATACCACTTATTGATGGTTGCCTAGAAGTTGCTGGATATATAATAGTTTTGAATGTTGTTCACATTTAGGGCGTGGGATATACAATTGAGGAGAGATTATAGATTATATATTTTTGCTGTTTTTTTTTTTTTTTTAAATTTACAGGCCACAGAAACACTATTCAGAATGGGTGTAGCAAGAGGAGCCATCACAACATTAAGAAATGGAGAAGTAAGATGATAATTTTCATATAGTTATTAGTTGTTAATTTACAGTTTGCGATTTTTAGAATATAAAATGTGATGAAATCTATGATGCTTTGTCTAAGAAATAGAGAGATATCTGGTATATATAATATTGAATGTACCTGAACAAATCCATTTTAATTCATAGTCATATTGGAGCCAGATCTTAGGTTGAAAACAAATTACTGTCTTTTTACCTTTAGTTATCAAATATCTTTACTCTTAAAAAATGACATTTTATTAGTAACTTCTACAAATGTTTTTAATGAAAAAAGAACCCCTTACCTTTTGCTTTCTTTCTATTTTGTGTTATACAGGACTGATACTTATTTCTTAAGATAAAATAATTTGAAATGTTGAAATTTACCACACGTGGAGAGAAGGGAAGAAAGAGGGAGAGGGAGAGGGAAAGGGAGAAGAAAGCTGGAGAGGATTTTTGTCTGCAGATGCTAAGTTTTGACTTTTTAAAATGCTCCTGTCAATCCTTTAAAAGATTTTTCTATCACCTCACATAAATTTTCATTTTAAAATTATTACCAGCTTAATTACCACTCTGTCTGCTCTTTCTTTATTTTCTCCTTTACTAATACAAATTTAGGTTGAGGCCAAATGTAACACCACGTTGTTATGTTCCTTTTTCTGTTCTATTGGCAAGTACTTAAGGCTAAAATACAGATCTCCCTATTTTTGGGGAGGTGGAGTTTTGCTATGTTGCTTAGGCTGGTCTTGAACTCTTGGCCTCAAGCGATTCTCCTGCCTCCTGCCTCAGCCTCACAAAGTGCTGGCATTACAGGCATGAGCCACCATGCCTAGCCCTTACAATTCCCTATTCTTGAATTAAGTTTGATGTTATTTAATGTAATATTTATAATTTAGAAACCTAAATATTTAATAGTGGAAGTATCTAAGGAGTTAAATAAAATTGTATTACTTCATAACTATAAATGTGTTGGTTGATGTATTTGCTCATTAGGCAGAAATGTGCCAACATTTGAAAAGTATGTATACTCTAAATATTTAATTTTGTATTGGCAAATCACCTTGGTATAATTTGTAACATATATTTTGTCTATACAGAAAGACTTAATTGATCCCTTTGTATTCTCAAACATTGAAGTATGTGGTGTCATTTTGAAAAAAGAAAACTTACAGCAATATAGTCAGACATAGTAATCTACCTATAATGTCTAAAAATGAATTTCAGATTTTACTAATTACTGTATTTTTTTTTCATAGGGTGGGCAATGAACTGTTGAACTTACCTTCTTTTATAGGATGGTTAGGGAAATGTATGCAACACAGTTGTATAAGTAATCATCTGAGGATATCAACACATTGGATATATACTTATTTTACTTAATGGGGAGGCAATAGTTAAAATAGCTGGCTTTTGATCCATTTTTCTACTAATTATTAGGTGTTGTTCCATGTGGCCAACCTGGTTAACAAGTATTACTGTCAGATAAGTGTTTAAGCACTCTCTGACCTCCAGTTTCTATAATGAGGTTAAAAGTGTAAGATGCACATATTTTTCTTACATTTTAAGAGCTCTGAAAATGGAATGTGTCTTCTAATTAATGGCACCTCAGAGTTACCATCTGCTATTCTTCACATTTTAATGTCTCTAAAATTAGGAAATTTCTTTTTTTCCCCACTGACTTTTTTGGTTCTCAGGAAATTTGTCTGTGGTATGTTAGGGTTGATAAAATAATATTTTATGGTTTAAAAAGTACAGAGTGATGTGTGGCAAGCATTTGTTAAATGGTAGTTAGGATAGGCCACTAATTAGTTTTAATTTCATGATTTGATTTTTGGAAGTAGAAGAGACAAAACAAAACAAAGATATTACTGAATACACACACACACACACACACACACACACACACACACACACGCCATAGATTTTCCGAGATGGTGGGCTAAATGCTATGGAAATGGGTGCCATGATTCCTGACTTTAGAGGAGCTTACTCTCTGATGGGGGAAATAATTCTATCAATACTTGGAAAAAGGAAAAAGTCTGGGAGAGTGTGGAAATACTTTGTTTAGCTTGAGTCTGAAACTAACCAGTGTCCCGATTCCACTTGGATTGTGTTAAATTTAAACTGTGTTTTAGTATTAGGACAATGGTAGATAATCTGTTTGAGAGTAGGATATAAACTAAAAGGTTAATAATTTAAGGGATTATTTAAAACACAACCTGAAATCATTATATTTATCAATATTGGAAAATTTATAATATGCTAAGGGAGGAAAGCAGCAAGTGGTTAATTTATTTGTCCTAGGCCTTTTAAAAAAAATGTACTAGGCCAGTACTGCAAAAATATTTGTTAGGCAGGGATTCATAGGTAACCTTATGACGAGTGTATCAGGTAAGAGAAAAAAAGTTGGTATATCCAAATTCCAAAAATATCGGTCTTTCAGCGAATTTATCCATATGCATGATGACAATAAACTTTGCATGTTTCCTCCTCCCTGTTCTGGCTTTAATGCTGTATTTTGTCTACTTACTGGACACTTCTGCTTGGATATTTGAAGAAATTTTGAAATGGGAGAACATTTTCCCCTTTCTGAAAGTAAGATAGTCTTTGAAGGTGTTTAAAACTTATTTTATAGGTTGTAATGTATTATAGGAGGTCTTAAGCAGAGGAGCGATACTTTATCTTTTAAAAATCCTCCTCTTAACTCTCCAAGGGAGAAATTACACTGGTCATCTTACAGGTAAACTGAGGCTTAGAAAAGTTAAACATTTTGCCTGTGGTCAAATAGCTAGGAAATTGGAGAGCTAGGATTTGAACCCTTGTCTCCAAAGTTCATTGATTCTACTATGCAATATAATTGCCCTCAATGTACAATAATTCATTTACTTAGACTTTAAGGTGTAAGGAAGGGATCCAGTTTCAGTTTTCTGCATATGGCCAGCCAGTTTTCCCAACACCATTTATTAAATAGGGAATCCTTTTCCCATTGCTTGCTTTTGTCAGGTTTGTCAAAGATCAGATAGTTGTAAATGTGTGACATTATTTTTGAGGCCTCTGTTCTGTTCCATTGGCCTATATATTTGTTTCGGTACCAGCACCATGCTGTTTTGATTACTGTGACCTTGTAGTGCAGTTTGAAGTCAGTGTAGTTGTACTGACAGTGTAGTGTAGTTTGATGCCTCCAGTTTTGTTCTTTTTGCTTAGGATTTTCTTGACTATATGAACTCTTTTTTGGCACCATATGAAATTTAGTTTTTTCTAATTCTGTGAAGAAAGTCAATGGTAGCTTGATGGGGATAGCATTGAATCTATAAATTACTTTGGGCAGTATGGCCATTTTCATGATATTGATTCTCCCTATCCATGAGCATGGAATGTTTTTCCCTTTTGTTTGTATCATCTCTTATTTCCTTGAGCAGTGGTTTGTAGATCTCCTTCAAGAGGTCCTTCACATCCCTTGTAAGTTGTATTCCTAGGTATTTTGTTCTCTTTGTAGCAATTGTGAATTGGTGTTTGCTCAAGATTTGGCATTCTCTTTGTCTATTATCAATGTGTAGGAATGCATGTGATTTTTGCACGTTGATTTTGTATCCTGAGACTTTGCTGAAGTTGCCTATCAGCTTAAGGAGATTTTGGGCTGAGACAATGGGGTTTTCTAAATATACAATTATGTCATCCGCAAACAGAGATAATTTGACTTCCTCTCTTCCTATTTGACTACCCTTTATTTCTTTCTCTTGCCTGATTGTCCTGGCCAGAAATTCCAGTACTATGTTGAATAGGAGTGGTGAGAGAGGGCATCCTTGTCTTGTGCCTGTTTTCAAAGGGAATGCTTCCAGCTTTTGCCCAGTTAGTGTGATATTGTCTGTGGGTTTGTCATAAATAGCTCTTATTATTTTGAGATATGATCCATCAATACCTAGTTTATTGAGTGTTTTTAGCATGAAAGGGTGTTGAATTTTATCGAAGGCCTTTTCTTCATCTATTGAGTTAATCATGTGGTTTTTGCCATTGGTTCTGTTTATGTGATGGATTACGTTTATTGATTTGCGTATGTTGAACCAGCCTTGCATCCCAGAGATGAAGCTGACTTGATCATGGTGGATAAGCTTTTTGATGTGCTGCTGGGTTTGGTCTGCCAGTATTTTATTGAGGATTTTTGCATCGATGTTCATCAGGGATATTGGCCTGAAACTTCTTTTTTTTGTTGTGTGTCTGCCACGTTTTGGTATCAGGATGATGCTGGCCTCATACAATGAGTTGGGGAGGAGTCCCACTTTTTGTATTGATCGGAATAGTTTCAGAAGGAATGGTACCAGCTCCTCTTTGTACCTCTGGTAGAAATCAGGTGTGAAGCTGTCAGGTCCTGGGCTGTTTTTGTGTGGTAGGCTATTAATTACTGCCTCAATTTCAAATCTTGTTATTGGTCTGTTCAGGGATTCGACTTCTTCCTAGTTTAGTCTTGGGAGGGTGTATGTGTCCAGGAATTTATCCATTTCTTCTAGATTTTTTTAGTTTATTTGCATAGAGGTGTTGATAGTATTCTCTAATGGTAGTTTGTATTTCTGTGGAATCGGTGGTAATATCCCCTTTATCTAATTTTTTATTGAGTCTATTTGATTCTGCTCTTTTTTCTTTATTAGTCTAGCTAGCGGTCTATCTATTTAGTTGATCTTTTCAAAAAACCACCTCCTGGATTCATTGATTTTTTTGAAGGATTTTTTGTATCTCTATCTCCTTCAGTTCTGCTCTGATATTAGTTATTTCTTGTCTTCTGCTTGCTTTTGAATTTGTTAGCTTTTGCTTCTCTAGTTCTTTTAATTGTGATGTTAAGGTGTTGATTTTAGATCTTTCCCACATCTTCTGTGGGCATTTGGTGCCATAAATTTCCCTCTACACACTCCTTTAGCTGTGTCCCAGAGATTCTGGTACGTTGTGTCTTTGTTCTCTGCCTTACTTTCATTATTTACTGAGTAGTCATAGAGGAGCAGGTTGTTCAGTTTCCACGTAGTTGTGTGGTTTTGAGGGAGTTTTTTAATCCTGAGTTCTAATTTGATTGCATTGTGGTCTGAGAGACTGTTATGATTTCCGTTCTTTTGCATTTGCTGAAGAGTGTTTTACTTCTAATTATGTGGTCAATTTTAGAATAAGTGCGATGTGGTGCTGAGAATGTATATTCTGTTGATTTGGGGTGGAGTGTTCTGTAGACGTCTATTGAGTCTGCCTGGTTCAGAGCTGAGTTCAAGTCCAGGACATCCTTATTAATTTTTTGTCTCATTGATCTAATATTGACAATGAGGTGTTAAACTCTCCCACTGTTTTTTTGTGGGAATCTAAGTTTCTTTGTAGGTCTTAAGGACTTGCTTTATGAATCTGGGTGCTCCTGTATTGGGTGCATATATATTTAGGATAGTTAACTCGTCTTGTTGCAGTGATCCCTTTGCCATTATGTAATGCCCTTCTTTGTCTCTGTTGATCTTTGTTGGTTTAAAGTCTGTTTTATCAGAGAGTAGGATTGTAACCCCTGCTTTTTTTAGCTTTCCATTTACTTGGTAAGTCTTCCTTCATCCCTTTATTTTGAGCCTATGTGTGTGTTTGCACGTGAGATGGGACTCCTGAATATCGATGGGTCTTGACTCTTTATCTAATTTTCCAGTCTCTGTCTTTTAATTGTGGCATTTAGCCCATTTACATTTAAGGTTTATATATATATATATTTTTTTGAGACGGAGTCTTGCTCTGTCACCCGGGGTGGAGTACAGTGGCCGGATCTCAGCTCACTGCAAGCTCCACCTCCCGGGTTTACGCCATTCTCCTGCCTCAGCCTCCCAAGTAGCTGGGACTACAGGCGCCCGCCACCTCGCCCGGCTAGTTTTTTTTTTTTTTTTTTTTTTTGTATTTTTTAGTAGAGACGGGGTTTCACCGTGTTAGCCAGGATGGTCTCGATCTCCTGACCTTGTGATCCGCCCGTCTCAGCCTTCCAAAGTGCTGGGATTACAGGCTTGAGCCACCGCGCCTGGCCTAAGGTTAATATTGTTATATGTGAATTTGATCCTGTCATTATGATGCTAGCTGGTTATTTTGCCCATTAGTTGATGCAGTTTCTTCATAGTGTCGATGGTCTTTATAATTTGGTATGTTTTTGCAGTGGCTGGTACCTGTTTTTCCTTTGCATATTTAGTACTTCCTTTGGGAGCTCTTGTGAGGCAGGCCTGGTGGTGACAAAATCTCTCAGCATTTGCTTGTCTGTAAAGGATTTTTATTTATTTTTTGCTTATGAAGCTTAATTTGGTTGGATATGAAATTCTGGGTTGAAAATCTTTTCTTTAAGAATGTTGAATATTGGTTCTCACTGTCTTCTTGCTTGTAGGGTTTGTGTAGATATACCCGCTGTTAGTCTGAGGGACTTCCCTTTGTTGGTAACCCAACCTTTGTCTCTGGCTGCCCTTAACATTTTTTCCTTCATTTCAACCTTGGTGAATCTGACAATTATGTGTCTTGGGATTGCTCTTCTCGAGGAGTTTCTTTGTGGTGTTCTCTGTATTTCTTGAATTTGAATATTGGCCTCTGTTGCTAAGTTGGGAAGTTCTTCTGGATAATATCCTGAAGAGTGTTTTCCAACTTGGTTCTATTCTCCCCATCATTTTCAGGTATACCAATCAAACGTAGGTTTGGTCTTTTCATATAGTCCCATATTTCTTGGAGGCTTTGTTCTTTCCTTTTCATTCATTTTTTTTTTTTTTTCCTGATCTTGTCTTCATGCCTTATTTCATTAAGTTGATCTTCAATCTCTGATATCCTTTTTCCACTTGATCAGTTCAGCTATTGATACGTGTGTGTGCTTCACGAAGTTCTCATGCTGTGTTTTTCAGCTCCATTAGGTCATTTATGTTCTTCTCTAAACTGGTTATTCTAGTTAGCAATTCCTCTAACCTTTTTTAATGGTTCTTAGCTTCCTTGCATTGGGTTAGAACATGCTTCTTTACCTCAGAGGAGTTTGTTAGTACCCACCTTCTGAAGCCTATTTCTGTCATTCCTCAAACTTACTCTCTGTCCAGTTTTGTTCCCTTGCTGGCCAGGAGTTGTGATCCTTTCGAGGAGAAGAGACATTCTGGTTTTTGGAATTTTCAGCCTTTTTGCCTGGTTTTTCCTCATCTTCATGGATTTATCTACATTTGTTCTTTGATGTTGGTGACCTTCTGATGGGGTTTCTGTGTGGATGTCCTTTTTGTTGATGTTGCTGTTACTCTTTTCTGTTTGTTAATTTTCTTTCTAACAGTCAGGCCCCTCTGCTGCAGGTCTGCTGGAGTTTGCTGGAAGTTTACTCCAGACCCTGTTTGCCTGGGTATCACCAGCTGAGGCTGCAGAACAGCAAAGATTGCTGCCTGTTCCTTCCTCTGGAAGCTTTGTCCTAGAGTGGCATCTGCCAGATGGCAGCCGGAGGTCTCCTGTATGAGGTGTCTGTTGACCCATGCTGAGAAGTGTCTCCCAGTCAGGAGGCACGGGGATCAAGGACCCACTTGAGGAGGCAGTTTGTACCTTAGCAGAGCTCCAGCGCTGTGCTGGGAGATCCGCTGCTGTCTTCAGAGCTGCCAGGCAGGAACGTTTAAGTTTGCAGAAGCTGCGCCCATAGCTGCCTCTTCCTCAGGTTCTCTGTCCCAGGGAGATGGGAGTTTTATCTGTAAGCCCCTGCCTGGGGCTGCTGCCTTTCTTTCAGAGATGCCCTGGCTAGAGAGCAAAGAAGTTATATCTTTAAACTTAGCTTTGAAGAAACTGATGAGCATTAATCAAGGAGAAGAGGCCAAAAGTCTTTGCCAGTTAGGAGAAACAATATGAAAAGGATTAAAGTGAGGTACTAGGGACAGGTAACTTTAATTGCAGAATCAAAAAGGAAAGCAGTGTGGGTGGTGTCATGTTGAAGGGAAGTAACATTTGTTGAGTGCCTATTATATGCTCTAGGTGCATTATAATTATCCAGCTCATTCATACATTAAAACAACTTTCCATTTTTGTTACTCTTATCACTGTTTTTCCAAAGGAGGTATTTCAGATTCAAGACAGTGTAGTGTTTTTTTTTTTTTTTAATTTTTATTTTTTTTAATTTTAATCACATTTCCCTGAGAATTTATGATATGAATGCTTAGGGTATTGATAAGTTTGTGGTAGAATCAAGAATTAGTATTCTGTCTCCCAACTGGAGTAGCCAGCGTCCTATGCTAAGCCAGTACTGCGAATGTATTTGTTAAGCAGGGATTCTTAGGTAACCTCATGACAAAAATATCAGCTAAGAGAAGTAATGAAAAAATACTAGTCTGCATGTCAGTAGACTTTACTAGACCTTGGACAGTTTACTTAACTCCTCACAACTTCAGCTTTATACTTCAGAAAATGAGCCGATTAGATGATCTTTAAGGTCCTATATGGCTTTAACATTTTCTGCTTACAGGTAGCTTTGTATACCCTTTCTGCCTAGGTAGCGGTTTCCAGCCTTTTTGACACGAGAGACTGGCTTCGTTGAAGACAGTTTTTCCACGGGGGGCTTGGTTTTGGGATGAAACTGTTCTACCTCAAATCATCGTTAGATTACCATAAGGAGCACACAACCTAGATCCCTCCCATGTGCAGTTCAAAATAGGGTTCACGCTCCTATGAGAATCTACTGCTACGGCTGATCTGACAGGAGGCCAAGCTCAGGCGGTAATGCTCGCTTGCCTGCTGTTCACCTCCTGTTGTGTGGCCTGGTTCCTAACAAGCCAGGGACCAGTACCTGTCCATCTCTCAGGGGTTGGGAACCCCTGTGTTTAATTAAGCCTTTAAAGTTGTGGTTGTCAACTTTGGCTGAGTTTGAGAATTGCCCATGGAGCTCTGCAAAACTATAGGTACCTGGGCTCCATCACCAAAGACTTTGTCTATGAGGTCTAGTTTGGGGCTCCAGTATCTGTATTTTTAAAAATGTCCCCTGATTTTAATACTTAGCTACTGTTGTAAACCACTGTATTAGAAGTATTTTTTAATTCTTTCTTCTTTGAACTCAAGGAAGGTACACTCTGTACGAGATAAAACAGGTTAAGAAATAGAAAAGAAATTTAAAGTATATATAAAGATTTTTGTATGTAAAGTAGAACAGAGTATTAAGGTTTGTTGCTGTTTTGGCAAGAAGGAAAAGTAGGTTTTTTTAAAGCTACTTTTGTTTTATATGACGACATGGTATTAGGTATTCTGAATGATTTATTAGAATGGATTTTTTTTAACCTTCCAGGAGCATGCTGTACATAAGTAATATAGAATATTTAATTTTAGAGTGATTGCTGCAGTGAGGGTAGGGATTCTTTGTTAGGGATTTCTATTTCTTAAAGTTTAACACCTAGCTAACACATAATAAAAATCTCAGTATATGTCTGATGAGTAAGTAAAAGATTTATTTAGACAGAACTGAAGTGGCAAATACTACTTTAATTTCATCAGCTTTCAGTTTAATATAAGTATATCTTTATAGATTTTTATGGATAGTTATAAATATTGGTGTTATTTTAAAATCGTATTTAATACAGTGATAATTATTTTTGACATTAAATTTTTTCATGAAAATATTCATGAATTAAAGAATATTTAAATAATACAATTTACATAGTTGATATTTCTTATTCACAAAGAGACTTGATTATTCAGCTATTAAGATATATTTCCAACATTACTAAAATTATTATACTTAATTTTAATATTATATTTAAGGAAACTAAGCATTTTCTTATTGTTGAATGTGAATTCTTTATACAAGAAAACCTAGAACTAAACTCTCAAATATATATTTTTATTGTTGAATCTATTTTTTCTTATATATTTTTGTTATTATTTTTTTCTTTACTGCTTCCCTTCTAGCACTACCTCAGGAAAAAATGTAAGTCTTTAATAAGCAAAATATTAGTTCAAATAATGAAATCTCTGAGACCTGGTGCCTAGTAGAATGCCAGGAGCTAGTGGCTTGTAAAATCTAATAAAATAAATATTCACTGATAGCGTCCTAAAAGCAAATGTGATGCGTGGCACTGGAATCAGATCTAGTGTTCCTTCTTTTTCCTTTGTTTCCCTGAATAATTATTGTGAGGTAGATTACTAGATACTGGGTTTTAATTGTAAACTAAACCAAAATGGTTTTGGCTTTCAAAAAGTTTTGTAGTCTGGTGGCTGAGTCATAACCTGCTACTTAGGACCTTGCCAGTGTCTTCTGTAACCAGACCAGCAGCAAGCTCATGCATTGCTTTGTGAGAAATAAATTAGATAATGTCTATAAGGCAGCTAGCACAATGTCTGCCACAAAATAAGCCTATTAGAATTAGCCTGTTCTAAATCTTAACTTAGTTTTTTTTTTATTACATCTGTTGTATTATTTTCTATATTGGGGTGAGTAAATGGAGATCTTATGTTTATAACAGTGCGTAAACTGGTAGTTGATAATAAAAGACAGAGTTTAGGTATTTTGATCCACAACTATACTAATAGCAGTGTTATTGGCACTTTTGAGTGATTATTTCCTTCCTGTGTGAGTCATGATATTTGAGTTGGCATTTGTTGCCAGTGCCCTCTGCTGTCTAGTGCCAGTATCTCAGTATTATACAAAACATGTTTAGTCACAAACTTGATGTGTACTACTCAACCAAATTCTGCTGATCATGTTTTTGTTTTTATGCATAAAGTAAATATAACAAGGGAAGTGCAATAATAAAAAAAATGACTTGTACAAACAAACATAAGAATCCTATTAACCAAACGGTAAAGTTATTACATGGTGAAAACTTAGTTTTGATTATTGCAAGTCTTAGTTGGGCAGAAGTCCCACTGAGATTGGTGAGACACGGGCCTTCCAGAAATGCAGACTAAGGCTTAGTTGATCCTGTCAAAGAAAATTGGATTATCACTTTTGCAATAAGACCTCTGATTTATGTATCATATTTTAATGGGAAGAAAATATTAAGATACCTTACACATGTCTATTGCTATTTAAATATACTTTTTATTAACATGATTCACTTCTGCCCATATCCTCATACCATGTAGGAAAAAAAAAAAAAGAATTCTGACCACTCTAGAATGTTCCTGATAACTTTTTCAAGTCTATTCTTTTATTCTTCTGTTGTTGGTTTTCAAATTGGATACTTAGTAAGCTATACGTAATCTATTAGAATATAGCTTAGAAGAGTTAGAATGATTTTTCCTTTTTAAGCAGCAATTCAAATACAGCAGTTTTAAAAAGCATGTGGGGAGAATGGATAATGTCTAGAGAAGGGGATAGGAAATAAGTATGAAAAGAATCTTGAGGAAAAGGAAAGAGATATGAGATATGATATGGCCTAGGGAATATTTATTATAAGCAAGGTGCAGTAAATCCTCATGTCATGTTGTCAGTAGCTCCTTGGAAACTGTGACTTTGAGTGAAATGCCTTACAGCAGGTCCTCCAATCACGTCCCTTTGTTCAATCCCATTTTGTTATAACATTGAAGAGGGGAATAGTAGTTTTGTTTGTCATACATTGTTTCACTTAAAATAGCAGTTGCCAAGAACCTATCAAGGACATTAGGTTCAGATTTACTGTATATACAGAGACATCCCCATCCTATCTCTAATGTGGTGGGAAGAAATTAGTTTTGAACACAGAACAGAAAGTTTGAGATAACTAAAGCCACTGGTCATCACTTTCAGGGTGATAAAGCATTAAAAAAGGCTTCAAGGAGGTTGTGGAGTTACTATTAATATCTTGCTCATGTAGAAAAAATGTACCTTTTAATAGCCATCAGTCTGGATAGTATAGATATTGAACCGCCAGAGGCAGAAGACAGGACTAAGTATAATAATATCGTGGTATTTATTTCAGATCTCCAATTCCATGAATCAAAACAGCATATTATATTTTGGCAGGTTCTTAGAAAATTTATAGTTCATGCCAGAATCACATCATAAAACATTAAGCTTCAGCACTTGTATTTTATTCTTGCTGGAATATTTTACCCTTGTCACTAAATCTGCTTTAAATAGCTCACCATGTTATATGCATTATTGCATCCTCCTGATGAACAAACAATTTATTTTGAAAAGTTTGGTGTAGACCAAGAAGGCCAAGGGTCAAACCAAGATTTTAAAAATATCAGATCACAATGTTTAAGTTTGTTGGCCTTGTCTGTACCAACTCTGTACGTGCCTTTCTACACTGAGATGATTATCTTTTGAAATTCTCTTATTTTCTTCATAATAGTAAGTCTGCTTTTGATTTAAATACAAAAATAAATGTGTTATAATTTTGTCCTTAAACAAAACAAACAACATCTGTTTAAGTATGGAACATTTAGGTTTTATTTTCAAAAATTAGAAGAGTTCTTAAGATAATATCAATTTGTTTTGATTCTAATGGGAAGAGCTTTAGGTCAAGAAAGCAATTACTTCCACATGGGTAAGGCTGAGCCTACCTCCCTCCCCTATACCAACCACCCACTAAACTTAAATTTATCTACTCTGGCTGTGTAGCTAGATGTGGTTGAATGCATTAGAAGACACAGGCTTTATTTAAGAAACAAAGATTTTAGATATGTAGAAAATGTTCTTTTGTACAAACATAACAAAAGAATTTTGCATATAATGTTAGGTGAGTTCAGCAGCAAGTAACTTAAACATTTTGAATTAGCAAATAAATTTAACTTTATGCATATATGTGTATGGCCAAATGTAATTTTTACCATTTTGTTTGCACATCATTTTTATTTTTAATTGACTGTTGTGTTCTCAGTAGGTAAGTGCTATAGTTTGGATATTTGACCCTTCAAAAGTCATGTTGAAATTTGATCACTAGTGTTGGAGGTGGAACCTAATGGGAGGTGTTTGGATCATGGGGGTGGATTCCTCATCAATGACTTGGTACCTTTCTTGTGGTAATGAGTGAGTTTCTATTCTGTTAGTTTCCATGACAGCTGGTTGTTAGAAAGAGCCTGGCACCTCCCTGCCCCTTCCTGTTTCCCCATATGATGTCTGCACATGCCGGCTCCCCTTTGCCTTCTGTCATGAAGAGAAGCAGCTTGAGGCCCTTACCATATGCATATGCTAGCCTCATGCATCTTGTACAGGCTGCAGAACTATGAGCCAAATGAATACCTTTTAAAAATAATAAATTACCCAATCTCAGGTATTCCTTTTTAGTAACACAAATTGACTAAGATACTGAGTTTGCCATATAATGTCAAGTATCATTTGAGATGGTTCAGTAGGGATGTGGCAGGTCAGAAGAGAGAAGATTTGTATTTAATGATAAAGAGATGTCATTAATTTCAAATAGGAGATTGTACAAATTTCCATATACCCTTGAATTTTAGAGGATTGAAGTCCATGGGAAAGATTGTTAAGGTAATTGGAAGAGTTGAAGGAATTTGGTAAAAGTCTGGTTTAGTGACTTTCACTGTAGTGGTTTTAGCCTAATGGCTGGGATTGAAGTCAGATTATAGTGGGTTAGGGAGTGAGTGAATGAGAGGGGAGCATGAATAGATTTTACACATGTATACTTCTTTTTTCAGGAAGGTGGTTTCAAGAAGAGAATTAAAGGACAGTATCAAGAGGAAAAGCTCAGGGGTTAAAAAACAGTGCATCCCATGCATATAACAACTTACTCTCTTTTCTTATTGTTTAAAAGTGTCCCATTAGCCAGTGCTGAATGCAAATATGGCTCTAATATTAATATAATATACATGCTAGCAGTCCTTTTGATATAATTTTTCAGTAATGGATTATAAAATCATCAAGTGAAAGAATATTTAATAGGCAGAATCACAACTGACCGTAAAATCTCTGAGACTAATGAGAGCACTCAGGGCATTGGCTAATTCCAGATTGCCCCAATTGAAAGCACTTTATCATTGCCTCACACCTTCATGTTAAAGTATTTTCCATAAAATGTGGACCTAATCCATCCTACCTACATCCTACATCCTACATGTGAGATCTTTAACCTCATTTAACGTTGCTAATTTTGATAGAGTTCTTCTGTATATCTAATGGAGTGCTCTTAAGACAGTTGAAACCCTTCATTTCTTGTTATTTTTGCACTGACTGATGCATTTAATAAATATTTGGTGTTCATTATGAGAATACAGAATGAAGAAATACATGATTATTATAACTTTGAATGCCTTCTGTAATCTTGGAAACTTACTGATTAGATTTTAAAAACCAGTTTTATTGTGGTATAATAACCATAAGTTATATTCATTGAAAGTGTACAATTCAGTGATTTTTAAGTACATTTATGGAGTTGTACAGCCATAATCAAATCTAGTTTTTGAATATTTCTATCACTCTAAAAAATATTTGTTGCTATCACTTCCCATTGCTACTCCCAGACCCAGGTAACCGCTAATCTTTTTGTCTCTTTTTTTCCATTTCTGCCCTCTGTGGGTATATTGTAATACAGTTCTGACACTAACTGTCCATCAGTTAGCATCAGACTCCACAGGTTTAAGAGTTTAGCCCTCCCGAAGACTGCTCTCAATTCAGATGCCAGCCACAAATGCGGAACATTCATGCTTCTGACAACTGACTGTAAAATTGGAGATTCCCAAATTTATAGGTTCAGTAATTCTCTGGAATGACTCACAGAGCTCACTAAAAATGTTATACAGTTTCTTTATAAAGGGTACACATAAGACAAGGTTTGGAAGGGACCTGGACCTAAAGCTTCCATGCCCTCTCCCTGTAGAGTCAGGGTACATTACCCTCTCTGCATGTCAGTGTGTCCACCAAGCCTCAGTGTTCAGAGCTTTTATTGGGGTTTCAGTATATGGGTGTGATTGATTAAATTATTGGCCATGTGATTAAACTGTCTCCAGCTCCCTACCTGTCCTTGGAGGTGCTGTTGACCTAGAGTTCCAACCCTCTAATCATGTATTTGGTTTTTTTGGTGACCAGTCCCTATCTGGAAGCTATCACCATGAGCCACCTCATTACCATAACAAAGACAGTGCAGTCACCTATGAAATTCCAAGGGTTTTTGAAGCCCTGTGCCAGGAACCAGGAACAAGGTTCGGATATATTTTTATTATGCCACAATCTAAACTCTCTTTTTCTGAAACTTTTATATACATGTAATTATACAGTATGTGCCCTTTTGAGTCTGCCTTCCTTTCCTTAACATGATGTGTTTTGTTTTTTTTTGAGATGGAGTCTCACTCTCTTCCCCAGGCTTGAGTGCAGTAGAGTGATCTCAGCTCACTTCAGCCTCTGCCTGCCAGGTTCAAGCGATTCTCCTGCCTGAGTCTCCTGAGTAGCTGGGACTACAGGAGTGCACCACCATACCTGGCTAATTTTTGTATTTTTAGTAGAGATGGGATTTCACCATGTTGCCCAGGCTGGTCTCGAACTCCCGACCTCAAGTGATCTGCCTGTCTTGGCCTCCCAAATTGCTGAGATTACAGGTGTGAGCCACGCCGCCTGTCCAACATAATGTTTTTGAGGTCATTATTATCAGTAAGTTTTTTTTCCCCTTTTCATGACCCAATAGTATTCCATTGTTTGGATTGCATTTTGTTTATGGACATATTAATTAACCATTTCGATTATTTCCAATTTTCAGTTATGAAAGTTGGAGAGAAGTCTTTGGGTTGACATATGTTTTAATTTCTCTTGGCTTGATACCTAAATGTAGAATTGTTAGGTCATAAGAATAATGCTTAAAGAGTAGTTGTTCTATTTTACATTCCCACTTGGCAGTGTATGAGGGGTGCAGTTTGTCAGCATCCTTGCCAACATTTGGCATGATCATACTGTTTTATTATAGCCATTCTAGAGATGTATAGTGGTGTCTTTTATGGTAATTTTCATTTCCCTAATGACTAGTGATGTTGGACTTCTTTTCATAGTGCTTATTGGACATTTGTATGTATTTTGTGAAATGTCTATTAAATTTTTTTGCTGTTTTTTTCATGGGATTTATTGTCTTATTACTGACTTGCAGGAGGTGACTTTAAAAATTTTTTCATTTTGGATCAATCTTTTATTAAGTATAGGATTTGGGAATATTTTTTCCCAGATTGTGGCCTGCCTTTTCACTTTCTAAATAGTGCTTTTGGAAGACAAAATGTTATAAGTTTGATGATATTCCATTTATTAATTTTTTTTTTGTTATGAGCTATACTTTGGCTATCATATCCAAGAAATCTTTACCTAGTTGGGGGTCACAAAGATTTTCTCCTTTGTTTTTCATTTAGGTCTGTGATCTGTTTTGAGTTTACTTTTAAATACGGTGTGAGATACTCTGGTTTCTCTTCAGATCATATCAGTCTTTCTGTCACCTTTTAAATATGGTGTGAGGTGAAAATCCAAGTTCATTTTTTTGGTTTTATTTTTTGCCTATGTATATTCAGTTGTACCAGCAGCATTTGTTGAAAAGCCTATCTTTGCCCGTTGAATTGCTTTGGCATCTTTGTTAAAAAACAGTTGACCATAAATGTCAAGGTTTATGTCTAGAATTTTTGTGGTTCTGAATCTACTAAGATGGAGGAAGACTCTCTCCTATGCATTCCAACTAAAACCCTGGGCAGAATACACAGCACAACTATTTGAGGTCTCTGAAGAGTAAATAATAGCAGGAGGTTCAGTATGCAGTTCCAACCTGGAGGTGCGACTGATACTGGCAAGTTTTCTGTTTTGTTTGTTGTTGTTGTTGTTGTTGTTATTGTTTTCTCTCTCCTTTTCCCCTTTCTTTTTCTCCCAGCTTGGCAGGGCATCTTATTCTTGGTCTGCACAAAAGATACAGACAGAAAAATTCTCTTTTTCTCTGTTTATGGTCAGAGGACTGGAAAGAAGGGCCCCTGTGCAAAGGAGTCTGTGTGGAAAATCACTGTTTTCTTTGTGTTTTGTATTCTGGTTTTTGTTTTACTTTTCTGGTGGGACCCCAGGTAAGCCTTAATCATGAGGCTGTTCCCCTGCAATGGTGGTGGTGGTGGTGGCAATGGCAACTATGCAGGCATTTAAAACTCTGAAAGGTAATCCTTTTCTTTGACCAAATAAACTGGAAAAATGGGCCCCTGTAGTCCAAAGAATGAGGGGAGAATATCTGTTCGTTTTTGCTTTTTTCCTCCTTTCCTGCCACTTCTCCCCAAGGCATATGCAGTTGCAGAAAGTACATGAGTGTGTGTGGAGGCAAAAACACCATGTAGCCAGAGAATTAAGACAAGGGGTCTAGGAGACAGATAGTGTTGGGGAAATTATGGAGAGGAAGTAGGTAGAGAAAAAGATGACCTAAATCTGTGCATGAAGACCCAGATTCATCCCTAAGCTGAGCATGTGTGGTACCTTTTCAAGGAGGTGAAATAAAAAGTTTTATAACTGAACTACATTGTAGATCACCGTCTTTGTCCTAGATTGACTTTTAGGTGACACATATGAGGATAGTGTGAATATCCCTAAAAAGACTTGGGAAACTGAATTGACATTGAGGTCACAGCCCACCAGGTAGGTTGGGACTTGTGGTTTGAACCTAACAGGGTTGATTGCCAACAACAACAAAAATATTAAAACGAAAGCAAAAACAAATCCATTGTCCAGAGGACTAAGAGCCTTTAACATGACCAAGAGTGTCAAAATGCAATATTCACAGTCTCCCTCCCCTTTCTGGGACACACTCCAACATTACTGGACATAACCAAGACTCAGGGAAATCATCAACTGTTGTAGGAAAAACAGCAGCTAACAAATGCCATTCCTAAGATGACCTGGATGCTGGAATTATAAGACAGAGTTCTTACAGCAGCCATTATAACTCTGTCCTGTTAAAGTCAGAACAAACACTTTTGAAGTGAAAAGAAAGAATGAAGTTCTCAGCAAGGAAAGTAGAAAAGGAACCAACAGAAAATTTTAGGATAGGAAGTAGCAATAATCCAAATATATTAAAATAGTAAAATACCTAAACATTTTCTAGATGAGTTCAGTAGCAGAATGGAGGGGACAGAAAAAAGATTAAGTGGACCTCTTCAAGGAGAACTACAAACTACTGCTCAGTGAAATAAAAGAGGACACAAACAAATGGAAGAACATACCATGCTCATGAATAGGAAAAATCAATATCGTGAAAATGGCCATACTGCCCAAGGTAATTTATAGATTCAATGCCATCCCCATCAAGCTATCAATGAGTTTCTTCACAGAATTGGAAAAAACTGCTTTAAAGTTCATATGGAACCAAAAAAGAGCCCGCATCGCCAAGACAATCCTAAGCCAAAAGAACAAAGCTGGAGGCATCATGCTACCTGACTTCAAACTGTACTACAAGGCTACAGTAACCAAAACAGCATGGTACTGGTACCAACACAGAGATATAGACCAATGGAACAGAACAGAGTCCTCAGAAATAATACTACACATCTACAGCCATCTGATCTTTGTCAAACCTGACAAAAACAAGAAATGGGGAAAGGATTCCCTATGTAATAAATGGTGCTGGGAAAATTGGCTAGCCCTAAGTAAAAACCTGAAACTGGATCCTTTCCTTACTCCCTATAGGAAAATTAATTCAAGATGGATTAGAGACTTAAATGTTAGACCTAATACCATAAAAACCATAGAAGAAAACCTAGCTAATACCATTCAGGACATAGGCATGGACAAGGACTTCATGTCTAAAACACCAAAAGCAGTGGCAACAAAAGCCAAAATTGACAAATGGGATCTCATTAAACTAAAGAGCTTCTGCACAGCAAAAGACACTACCATCAGAGTGAACAGGCAACCTACAGAATGGGAGAAAATTTTTGCAATCTACTCATCTGACAAAGGACTAATATCTAGAACCTTCAAAGAACTCAAACAAATTTACAAGAAAAAAACAAACAACCCCATCAAAAAGTGGGTAAAGGATATGAACAGACATTTCTCAAAAGAAGACATGCATATAGCCAACAGACACATGAAAAAATGCTCATCATCACTGGCCATCAGAGAAATGCGAATCAAAACCACAATGAGATACCATCTCACACCAGTTAGAATGGCAATCATTAAAAAGTCAGGAAACAACAGGTGCTGGAGAGGATGTGGAGAAATAGGAACACTTTTACACTGTTAGTGGGATTGTAAACTAGTTCAACCATTATGGAAAACAGTATGGCGATTCCTCAAGGATCTAGAAGTACCATATGACCCAGCCATCCCATTACTGGGTATATACCCAAAGGATTATAAATCATGCTGCTATAAAGACACATGCACACGTATGTTTATTGCGGCACTATTCACA
Organism: Macaca mulatta; assembly: GCF_049350105.2. Taxonomy (NCBI): domain Eukaryota; kingdom Metazoa; phylum Chordata; class Mammalia; order Primates; family Cercopithecidae; genus Macaca; species Macaca mulatta. Next base: position 87,736,817 of record NC_133419.1, read on the forward strand.
ATAGCAAAGACTTGGAATCAACCCAGATGTCCATCAGTGACAGACTGGATTAAGAGAATGTGGCACATATACACCATGGAATACTATGCAGCCATAAAAAAGGATGAATTTGTGTCCTTTGTATGGACATGGATGCAGCTGGAAACCATCATTCTCAGCAAACTATCACAAGAACAGAAAACCAAACACCGCATGTTGTCACTCATAGGTGGGAACTGAACAATGAGATCACTTGGACTCGTGAAGGGGAACATCACACACCAGGGCCTATTATGGGGAGGGGGAAGGGGAGAGGGATTGCATTGGGAGTTATACCTGATGTAAATGACGAGTTGATAGGTGCTGACGAGTTGATGGGTGCAGCACACCAACATGGCACAAGTATACATATGTAACAGACCTGCACGTTATGCACATGTACCCTAGAACTTAAAGTATAATAATAAAAGAAAATAAAATATAAAATAAAATATGAAAAGAATGAAAAAAAATTAAGTGAAATTGAAGAAAGGGCAATAGAAATTATAATATCTGAACAATAAAGATAAAAAGACAATAAAATGAGCACAGTGTAGAGATCTATGGGATGATAGAAAAGGTATAACAATTATGTCATAAGAGACCCAGAGGAGAGGACGAAGAGATTGGTACAGAAAAAATACTGAAGACATAATAGATGAAAACTTTCATCTTTGGTGAAAGACACATTTACAGATTCATAATATTCAGTAAATTCCAAAAATGCCAAATATGTTGTGATTCAATTTATATGACATTCTGCAAAAGCAAAAACTGTAGACATGGAGACCCAGATCAGTGTTTGTCGGAGATCAGAAGCACAGGGAAGGGTTGATTTCAAAGACAGAATGAGAGAATTTTCTGAGTGATGAAACTGTTTGGCATAGTGATACTAATAATGGATACATGACTCCATGCATTTGTTAAAACCTAAACATTACAGGTTAAAACTTACAAAGTAAATTTTATTGTAATTAAAATGTTAAAAAGTAATTCTTAAGATAAAAAATGTATTGAGGGCAGTAGTGCTCAGAACACTTTGGTTCTAATGATTTCACCTGGTATATTGGAAGATTAAGGAGCACAAATAAAGATGCTAGTTCTACAGATTCATTTATGAGAATTGCATCATTGTAGGTTGTGTTTCTATATGATGATAAACTATTCAATTTCTTTTTGAATGAGGGTGCCTTTTTTTTTTTTAAAAGAGAGAATTGTTTTCATGCAGTGTATTTGAAATGAGAGTAATCCTTAATATTCTTATTAAAGTGTAAGAAAAAGAACTTGAAAAGCATTTGCCAAAACTAAAAATACAGAACAGTATTTGTATATGTAATATCTACTAGTATTCAAATGAGGTTTCTACATATTGCCTTTTCATGAAAACTTGTTTAGTGTGTTTGCATTTCAAATGAAATGTACATTTTTTTATTTTCTATTAATATTAGGTGTGAACAGTGTACATTGTATGACCTACGTGCTATTTTAAACAGATTCTGCACTCAAATTAAGATAAGAAAAAAGAGCAAAAGCTCTCTTTTGATTGTGTTTTATTTAAGTTATGGTTTCTTGTCCATTGCCCAGACTTGTAATACTGGATCTTCTTTATCTATTACAGGTTGTTGAATATAATCTGTAATAATTGCATATACCTAGTTATGATAAAATGATTTAAATGGTAGCACCTTAACTAAGGTGCTGTGAGTGGTGGATGATGAGAAGTATGTGTTTGTGAGCAGAAATTTGAATCTCCTTGGATCACTAACATCTAAGTATATGGCAAATATAATTTCTATTTGCTTTTCTTCTTTTGCAGTATTTGATTATTAAAACAATTGACTTTAATATTAATATTATGGAGATATCTGAAGGTACTTTCACTTGCTACTTTTTATTTTACTTCATGGAAGATCAGATTTCCTTTATGAAATATTTTTTTTCTCTCCAACATTTTTATGTTTTTAAACTGTGTTCCAGACACAGGTGAATGTAATAATAAATAAGCTATGGTTTCTGCTTTCATAGCTCTCACTTTTAAAATTGTTTCATTTGTGTTTTTAAATTTTTCTCTTGAATATTTACTGCTAAATATTTTAAATGTGATTTTCTTTGTGTAAGCCTACTTTTATATAGAATATAATTAAAATTATATTTATGTTATCTTAGTATGGTATTAGATGGAATTTTTAACCATATGCATATAATCTGTTAGAATTTAATTACTGTTAATTCTAGTAGAACATATTTCCAAGAGCCAAGGTTAATGGAGGGCAATGAGAGAAAGCTATTTATTGAAGCTGAAAGCTCTACTGTATTTGAATTGTAGCTGTCTAAACTACTGATTTTTAAAAATTATCATGAGTTGGTAATCACTAATTTTTTTTTTTTTTTTGAGATGGAGTCTTGCTCTGTCGCCCAGGCTGGAGTGCAATGGCTCAGTCTCGGCTCACTGCAACCTCTGCCTCCCGGGTTCAAGCGATTCTCCTGCCTCAGCCTCCTGAGTAGCTGGGATTACAGGTGTGTGCCACTACATCCGGTTAATTTTTGTATTTTTAGTAGAGACGGGGTTGCACCATGTTGGTCAAGCTGGTCTGAAACTCCTGACCTTGTGATCTGCCTGCCTCAGCCTACCCAAGTGCTGGGATTACAGGCGTGAGTCACGATGCCTGGCTATCACTAAAATTTTTCATTATTTGTTTTCTCTATACTCAATAGTAAAGTTAAAGGTAAGTAAAATTTAGCTTTTAATGTTTTAATTCCTGAAACACTGTTTTCAAAAAGGACACTACGGTTAAATTGTCTGATTAAGGTGGATTTCTTAGGATAATTGAAATGTGTGCATTGACACTAAACCTTCTGGATGGACTTACTCTCTATATGCTATGTGTTTAAAAATTCTGGCCAGGTGCAGTGGCTCATGCCTGTAATCCCAGCACTTTGGGAGGCTGAGGTGGGTGGATCACTTGAGGTGAGGAGTTCGAGACCAACCTGGCCAACACGGTAAAACCCCGTCTCTACTAAAAATACAAAAATTTGCTGGGCGTGGTGGTGGGTGCCTGTAATCCCAGCTAGTTGGGAGGCTGAGGCAGAAGAATCACTTGAACCTGGGAGGTGGAGGTTACAGTGAGCTCAGATCATGCCATTGCACTACAACTTGGGCAACAGAGCCAGACTCTGTCTCAAAAAAAAAAAAAAAAAAAAGAGTTAAACGAATATTTACCTTTTTTGTTCTAAGAGCAAGCATGTTCAGTGAACATTTTCTACTTAGAAAAATTTTGCAATACATCTTTCAAGTATTTTAGAATGTTTTAAATTCATAAAGCACTTAGTCTCGTAGTTGTTTTGTTTGTTCTTTTGTAATATTATATGTGAAATTAAAACCTTGTCTCTGATTTGTTTTGTGAATTATCTGTGATCCAAAGAATTCATCAAAAAAATTAAAGAATGGGTATATGAATATCATATATTTATTGTACAAGAACTGTTCAATTTTTGATAGCCTATTTAATATTACCTGAATAATTGCATTAATTATTTTATTTAATAGTTTTCAGCCTTTAGTAGTAATAGAGTATGACTTTTAATGTTGATCTGGGAAAAATGCATCGTGAGGAATTAATCTGTAATTTATACTAAGAAAATGACTTTTGGGTAAAAAATTCATAGAATGAAGGATCTGATGATTAGTTTAGGTCTTTAAAAACAAAGGCAATAAATAGTGAATTTTAGAATATTACCGCTCAGCTCATATAGTAAATGAAGGAGTTTCTAGTGGCAAGTATGTTTGAGAAACTATAGACATGTCGGATTGTGTGGGCTTTATATTTCATAGTATATGTTAGATGCTCCCCTATTTTTTCCTTAAATAGTATTGTGTTGTATAAGAGACTCTAAATATAATGAAATCATTGTCTTTATTCTGTATATATTACTTTTTGTATTGAATGCCTGTGGCTTTTAGCACAATGCTTGGAATGTTGATGTTGTTATATACTCTTATAAGTTAACATTGATTTATAAGAATTTAATATACCCAACATGGAAGTATTAACACACGTTGGTTTACCTTTGTGAAAACCCAGTATGGCAAACATCCTCTTTGCTAAATAAAAATTTAGGGTACCATTTTGTATATTATAAAATGATTTTTCAGTTAAAATTTCTTTTTATTTTAGAAAATTTTAAACTCATACAAAAGTAAAGAGGATAATAATCCCCCAATGTAGCCATCATCCAGTTTTAATAATTGCTCACTGATTGCCAGTCTTCTTTATATCCCTAACCACTACTGCCTTCCCTCAATAATTTTGAAGCAAATTTCAAATTTTTTTTTCTTTTCCTCGTCTCAGAAATACATCAAAATTGGTTTTGTGTACTTCCATCAAGAGACACATAATATCTCGTTGAGTTTGTTTGTGTGTCTTGTTAAGTCATTGGTGACCATTACCTATCATTACTTGTGTTTATTAGGCTTGCAAAATGGAGATATTCTTTTATCAGAGAATACTTGTGTAAAGGGAAACTTCTATTCTTTAACTATTTGGTTGCCTTTCATATGGAAAAGATAGGATAAAGTCTTGATTTTTCTCCCTTTATTTAACATTATTCAAAATGATGCGTTAGTTTATAAAAATCCTCAAAAGATGAATAATGAGGTTTTTATAAATCATTAGGAAATCATAGATTTAAATATATTTTGTGTGTTTCAATCCGCCGTAGTTATCCTTCTTTTTTTTTTTTGAGATGGAGGTTCACTCTGTCGCCAGGCTATAGTGCAGTGGCGTGATCTTGGCTCACTGCAACATCTGTCTCCCAGGTTCAAGTGGTTCTCCTACCTCAGCCTCCCAAGTAGCTGGGACTACAGGCGTGTGCCACTACACCCTAGCTAAAAAAAATTAGCTATTTTTGTATTTTTAGTAGAGACGGGGTTTCACCATGTTGGCCAGGATGGTCTCCGTCTCTTGACTTCATGATCTGCCTGCCTTGGCCTCCCAAAGTGCTGGGATTAAAGGTGTGAGCCACCATGCCTGGCCGTAGTTATCCTTCTTGAAGGTAAAGTTGTCCCTTCTTTGGACAGTGGAAACCTCTACAGGTTGGCTTCTGAATCCTTTGGATATAACTCTAGTAGTAGTCTGGTAAGATAAGAGGTTCTAGGTTCATCTTGTATAGCTCCTGGCCCCAGCTACAATCAGCCATTTCCCCAAGGAACTGTTGTTAGTTCACAAAAGGATTTTTAACTTATAAAATGTTTTATTATTTAAGAGTTACTCATACCCCATGAATTAAAATTTTCGTTTGATGTAATTTTGGTTGTATAGGATATATGAGTGGATGATTTTGAAAGATTTGTCCACTATTGAAGTTAGTAGTGTGGTATTTAGTTTTCCCCTTGAGAAATCTGTTACTCACCATAAAGTTCATCTTTTTTTTTAAATTTAAATAAAGTTTATCTTTAAAGTTGATTAAAATTTTTCTCATGGGAGATTTGAATAATTCATGTCATAATACTCATTTAGCCTCATATATATTTATTAAAATTATCTCCACTTAATAGTAGGAAAACATAAAGATTTATAAAATTATGATTTTGATTGTGAAACATTTTGAAACTCAGTAATTAGAGTCACCTGATTTATGACCTAATTTTTATACTCTGAGATATCCCACATTTTGATTTAAAATTGGTGGAGGAATGAACAGAAGGTGATTTTGTAAAACAAGAGAGGGGAAATATTAAGGATAATAAAACAATGTTTATAGGGGATGTACTAGAAAATATAATTATTATTGTGTAGTTAATATTATGGGTACTTTGATTTTATGATTTATAATCAGGTGGGTCTTATCTAAAATAATAGTTTGACCAAATGCTTATGATTAGCTAAGAATATTTTATTTTATCCTATTGGGTTCTCAAACTTACTTTGACTTTGAGATTTTAAATGTTTAGTGCTTGCTTTGTGTCTCTTGGGGAGCTATGTCAAACCAAGTTAAGAATTCATTAATAAAACTCTTACAATTTATTTCCCACAGAGGGTTAGCTTGAACTCATGTGCCAGAGGTTACATAGCAGTACTTCACAGAAGGTCTCCAAGGTAAAGAGCAATAAGTTAGAGGGGCCAGAGGGGCCAGCAGGGAAAGTATGTGTACTAAGTTGACCATCTGGAATACCTGAGGCCAGATTCTGATTAATGCGTTCATGTGAGATGAAAACAGGGAATGGAGAAATAGTTACTGTTTGTCATAAAGTATTGTGGTTGGGTTGGAATACTAACTGCCAAATCTAATAGATCCTATTGAACTCAATATAACCCTCCCATGGGCTTTGGGGATCTTACAGATCTTGACCTTAAGTGTCATGGATTCTCAAACCACACTCTCTTTGTGCCCGAACAAAATGTAGTTTGTTGTAATGATTGTATGGTAAGATGAGCTGAAACATGCTGTGCATGTATGTGTCTGTGTGCATTTCTGTGTGTGCGTAGTTGCCATTAAGTTTACTTAGTGCTTATAGTACTTTGACTATTGAGAATCTTGTGATGGTATTTTATAACTTCAAATCTTCAAGATTAGAACATTTTTCAACCAAATTGTAAAATTGTAAAGAAAACGGCTAGCCACCATCCAATTACAACAACTTCTTGTTGTTTGTGGGAAAATAAGCAAAATCAGATTCTTTTACCGTTCATTCATCTAGTACAGAATGTTACTTATGCCTGGCTAGGGGCTGTTTATTTGCCAGTCTTTCAAAATTAAACCTTCTTAAACTATATTATACTTTGAGACCCAGTTAATGTTGTCTTTATCTGTCTTTGTTTAGAGTGTTTTGTGTTGATGCTACAGGATATTTTGCCAAAGATTATTTATTCAGAATTCCCACTTACAAGTTCAGTGTTGAAAAATGAGAGAGAGAGAGCTCCCTTACAGACCCCCTTTTGTTGTGATGGTGAAGTTCAGCATATCACTATGTGGTGTTCTTATGCTTGTTTCTTTGGAGTGTTGTAGCGGAAGCCAATGTAGTTTGTACAGTCATGCTTTTGTTCATACGCCACCCCTCAATCTCATACAGAAGGCTTTATGAAAAAAAAAAAGTCTTGGAGTTTCTCTAGGTTAATTGAATTGAGCCGATTTGAATTCAAGTCTGAAAAAAATAAGTTATAGCCTAGCATTCTGTATTTTGTCTTGTTTTATTCACCGTCTTTTTACCCTTATCTTGTTTTTTAATGTTTCCACTGGGTAGCTAAAAAATAATAGAAGCGGGCTGGGCGTGGTGGCTCATGCCTGTAATCCCAGCACTTTTGGAGACCGAGGTGGGTGGATCACCTGCGGTTAAGAGTTTGAGACCAGCCTGGCCAACATGATGAAACCCCCTCTCTACTAAAAATACAAAAATTAGCTGGGTATGGTGGCTGGCGCCTGTAATCCCAGATACTCAGGAGGCTGAGGCAGGAGAATCGCTGGAACCCAGTAGGTGGAGGTTGCAGTGGGCCAGGATTGCGCCATTGCACTCCAGCCTGGGTGACAAGAGTAAAACTCTGTATCAAAAAAAAAAAAAATTATAGAAGCAATATATACTATTAATAGTTGACAAAATTTCAAAATATGTAAAAATGTATAAAGTAAAAAAGGAGTATCCCTGTTTTTTCACTCTTTTCTATTCTTGCCTTCTGGATTAACCACTGTTAATGGTTTGATGTATCCTTCTTGACTGTTTTGTATTCATTTTCACATAAATGAATACATCTCTATGTGCATTTGGTACATGTGCCAGTTTAACTTATTCTACATAACTATAATTATTCCATAGTATAGTTATACTGTAATTTATTTACTCACTCTCTTGTTAAATGTTTGGGTTGTGTTCAATATTTCATGTCTCTAATAATGCTATTCCTTCCTTTTCCTTTTCCTTTTCTCTTTCCTTTCCTTTCTTTCCTTCCTTTTCCTTTCCCTTTCCCTTTCCCTTTCCTCTCCTTTCTTTCCTTTCTTTCTTCTCACTCTGTTGCCCAGCCACACGGTGTTGTACAGTGGCGTCATCTCAGCTCACTGCAACCTCTGCTTCCCGCGTTCAAGCGATTCTCCTGCTTCAGCCTCCCAAGTAACTGGGATCACAGGCGTGTGCCACCATGCCTTGCTAATTTTTATATTTTTAGTAGAGACGGGGTTTTACCATGTTGGCCAGGCTGACCCCTGACCCCAGGTGATCCACCTGCCTCACTCAGCCTCCCAAAGTGTTGGGATTACAGGCATGAGCCACCACGCCCAGACTCTCAGACATTTCTTAATTGATAGAAGCATGTTAAATTTGTATAGTGATGAGGATGGCAGACACAATATCTTCTCATGGGTGGCATCCCACTGATTATACATTTGTTTGACAAAAATATTTATAGAACTGGGAAGTATACATTCTGAAACTGCTATTAAATAGGTTTTAAAAAATTAGGGCAAGTACAGTGCCTCACACCTGTAATCCTAGCATTTTGGGAGACCAAAGAGGGAGAATGCTTGAGCCCAAGAGTTTGAGACTAGCCTGGGCTCAACATAGTGAGATCCCATCTCAAAAAAAAAAAAAAAAAAAAAAAAGACTGGGTGTGTGCCTGTAGTCCCAGCTATATGGGAGACTGAAGTGGGAGGATCACTTGAGCCTGGGAAGTTTAGGCTTCAGTGAGCCTTGATCGTGCTTTGCTCTCCAACCTGGGTGACAGAGCAAGATCCTGTCTTATAATGAATGAATGAATGAATGAATGAATGAATGAATGAATAAAATACATAAAAAATCATGTGGAAAGGCCAAAGACAGAACAGTAGATACAAAATCAGCACTTTTCTTTTTAAATCAATCATGTAGAAAAAGGAACTGCTTTATGATGCTTCTGAATCTGATTTCTAAGAGAACTCTTATAAAAATCTCACATACTTTATTTAATAACCTTGTGAAATAGGTTCTACTTGTCAAGCTCTTTCTTGCTTGTTTATATATTTTCCTCCAGACTTCAAAGCTCTTACTACTCTCTTTTTTTTTTTTTTTTGAGACGGAGTCTTGCTCTGCCGCCCAGGCTGGAGTGCAGTGGCCGGATCTCAGCTCACTGCAAGCTCCGCCTCCCGGGTTCCCGCCATTCTCCTGCCTCAGCCTCCCCAGTAGCTGGGACTACAGGCGCCCGCCACCTCGCCCGGCTAGTTTTTTGTATTTTTTAGTAGAGACGGGGTTTCACCATGTTAGCCAGGATGGTCTCGATCTCCCGACCTCGTGATCCGCCCGTCTCGGCCTCCCAAAGTGCTGGGATTACAGGCTTGAGCCAACTCTTACTACTCTCTGATAAATATAATCAGCATCTCTGTGAAGTACTGTTACTGACTACTTCCACTTTATTTTTGGCTGCTATCTGTGAGGATTATTGTAGTTAATGCCATGGAAAACAGAAAACCATCTGGTTAAAAGAGAAGTAGTGGTAATGGTGGTGTTGGGTGAGAGAGAGGGAGAGAGAAGGAGAGAGAATTTTAAACAAGAATCAAGCAAACTTTTTCTTTGTTTTTTCTTTTTCAATGGTGTTTTAATAATTTGAACATTTGGATCTTCTAAAATACTTAGAAGTCTTTTGAAATTTCTAAGATATTTTTAAAAAGGTAACTCTTCGTAGCTATTTGTTTGCAATCACTGTGAGTCAAGGTTGCCTTAAAAAAAAAAAAAAACTTTAAAGTGCTAAGTAAACTATTTGTGTCATTAATGTTAAGGAAGCTAGCATTAATATGAAGGAGATTCCTGAAGTTTACCAGTGTCACAGAATCAGAGCAGAAGGTCCTTGGAGAGTGACCTGAAAGAGAAAGACAGCAGCAGATATTTGATGTCTTTTCAATTTTCTATTGTGATCTAGGTTGTGTAACCAATGAGTTTATTATTTTTGCAATAGATATTTCGTGATCTTACTATTTTTTTTTTTGGCTTCATGTATACTTAAATTGAATAGTATATTCACAGACAATATACTTTTTAAAATTTTCTTTGCTTGTTACCAGTTTTTTGATAACATATATTTGCATATCGATTTAACCACTACTTTTATTTTACTTATTTCATTAACTACAATTGTTTTATTCTTTATTATTCCATACTATGGTTTACTAATTTGCAACATACATTCTTATGAATCTTCCAAAATCACTCATTCACATAGCTGTTGACAGAAAACTAATTCCTTGCCAGCTGGTTGTAAGGAGGCCTTAGTTCCTCACCAGCTTGACCTCTCCATAAGTTTGCTTGAATGTCCTTATGTCCCCTTGAGTGAGGGTCCTAAGAGAGGGCACGGAAGAAGCCACAATGTCCTGATATCAGAAGTCACACATGCTCACTTCGGCAGTATTCTATTCATTAGGAGTGATTCACTAAGTACAGTCAACAGTTAGGGGCAGGGAAGAATTAGATTCTACTACCTTTGGAAGGAAGAAGTAAAGAATTTGTGGGATATATTTTAAAACCATGACGATCATCATATATGATTTCTAAGAATTTCCTGTTAGAGCCTATTATTTGGAATTCTTTGCAACAGTGTTGACAATTGATATGTGTTGCGTAGTTTCTTTTTGAATGCCTTGTTTATGGATTTGGGGATCAGTGTCATATACTCACTTTAAAGAAATAACTTAGTTTTCCTTATTATCTATGTTTTTGGAATAATTTTAAAGTAGCATTGGGAGTTTATACTTTTAAAAAGTATGCTAGCATTCTCCTGTGAAGTCATCTGGACCTGGGGCATTTTTTTTTTTTTTTTTTTGAGAGCTCTATTACTGGTTTTTCTATTTATTTTTTTCTTTTTCTTTTTCTTTTTCTTTTTTTTTTTTTTTGAGACAGAGTCGTGCTCTGTCTCCAGGCTGGAGTGCAGTGGCGCGATCTGGGCTCACTGCAACCTCCGCCTCCTGGGATGAAGCGATTCCCCTGCCTCAGTGTCCCGAGTAGCTGAAACTACAGGCGCCCGCCACCACGCCCAGCTATATATATATATATATATATATATATATATTTTGTATTTTAGTAGAGACGGAGTTTCACTATGTTGGTCAGGATGGTCTCGATCTCCTGACCTCGTGATCCGCCCACCTCGGCCTCCCAAAGTGCTGGGATTACAGGCTGAGACACTTCTATTTCTTTTATAATTGATTTACGTAGATGTCTGTCTTTCTTAAGGCCATTTCTGGTACCAATTTCAGTATTTTTTAGGTTAAATTTTAAAGACAAATTTATATTCAGAAGATTGTATCTTTTGTTTTTGTGCCATAAGTCAATAGGAATAAAAATGAATTACATATTTATGTATGTTATAGATAGGCAAACATCAGAAGTTTATCAGTTCTTTAAAGAGAAGTAAACTTGTTTTACCCATGTTTGTGTTTTAACTTGTTTTTGAAGGCTAATTAGGTAAATATGAGTGAATGTAAGAGTTTTCAAAAAGCCACATAAGTTCTTTTGAAATGTGTGTGCTACTTGAAGATATCAGCTATTATTTTGTTTATAAATAAGAGAAATAAGCTTTATTCCATGTAATTTGGTATAACAATTTGAATTTTTGTTTCTAGATCTATTCCTGTTTATAAAGGCTGGCTTAAATTCATTTTTAATAAAACCAGTTTACATATTTATAAGAATGTGATTGTATGTGTGGGTGAGCCATGTATACTGCTTTTAATAAATATTTTAGTTGGCCGTGCATGGTGGCTCATGCCTGTAATCCCAGCACTTTGAGAGGCTAAGGTGGGCAGATCACTTGAGGTTGGGAGTTCAAGACCAGCCTGGCCAACATGGGGAAACCCTATCTCTACTGAAAGTATAAAAAATATCCAGGCATGGTGGCACCCATCTGTAATCCAGGCTACTTGGGAGGCTGAGGCGGGAGAATCACTTGAACCTGGGAGGCGAAAGTTGCAGTGAGCTGAGATCGCACCATTGCACTCCAGCCTGGGTGACTGCCTCTCAAAAAAACAAGGCCGGGCAAGACCGGGTGCAGTGGCTCAGGCCTGTAATCCCAGCACTTCGGGAGGCCGAGGCGGGTGGATCATGAGGTCAGGAGATTGAAACCATCCTGGCTAACACGGTGAAACCCCGTCTCTACTAAAAATACAAAAAATTAGCCAGGCGCAGTGGCGGGTGCATGTCGTCCCAGCTACTCGGGAGGCTGAGGCAGGAAAATGGTGTGAACCCGGGAGGCGGAGCTTGCAGTGAGCCGAGATAGCGCCACTGCCCTCCAGCCTGGGCAACAGAACAAGACTCCATCTCAAAAAAAAAAGAAAAAAGAAAAAAGAAAAATTATCATAATTCATGTATTCATTTCATCACATGTAATAGTCCATCGTTAAGACTGAGTGATAGACAGCAGTGAAGTGGAGTTAACAGGGTACCTGCTCTTGAGTAGCTTGTGTCTAGCAGATTCTAAATCAGGGGGTAGTGGTGTTGAGATTTGATTCAAGAAATATTTAGGAGATACCTGAAAATTGTAAGACAAATTTATGAAATCACTTAATCTAGAGTTTTCATTGAGATTAAGATACAGATTATTATTCAGTTTAGCCTTTGCTAATTTTTATCCATTTTCCTTGTAATCTGCAAAATTTTCAGGTTTTCCTGTTTTATTTTCCCATTTATTTTTCCTGAGAGCTAAATATTGATGAGACTCCAGATATGAAATTATTTTAATTTGGTAGTAAGAATTGAAAATCATTTCTTTTTGGTGGGGGTTTAACTGTTAATTGCTTCTGAGTACCCAGGGAATAATTGTTAAGCTTTTAATTTTGTGGCTTATGTAATTAAGAATATCTGACTTCTCTTTTCAATGTATAATCAGAAATAGAGAATTAAGAACTCAATTAAGTTTTTAAAACTTTTTCTTTAGTTGTTTCAGATTTAAGTCTTGAAGTGTTCACTTAAAGAACATATGTGTTCTTATATATTATATAAATGTATATTATATATATTTATGGATGTATATGAAGTCATATACTTGTTTTGAATTTTTTAATAGGCCTAGGATCATGCTAGGATACAGTAGATGCACAATGCATTTATTTAATTTGTGTGCATTGAGGTATTGCTGTAGTTATGATAAAGCATTTTTGTGGTAAGGCATATGCTTGTTATCTTTGCTTTTTTCACTTATTGGCAGAGAAGATTAATGTAATATTCATGACATTCACGCTTATTCTTTAATATCTTCATAAAATGTTTTGAATCAGCTAAACACATTTAAAAGAGTTTGTTCCTGTGTGAATTTTAAGCCTTTTAATGGATTTTACTTCCATGTCATTTAATGAAAAAGGAACCGTGGCTCCACACAAAAGGCAACATATTTTCTGCACAAGTTAAAAAAAATTGGTAAATGTAGATCTTTGTTGATTGAAGTGCTGGGAAAGCTGCTGTTTCTTGCACATATTCTTAAAATCAACAAAATACCTCCACAAGGCAACTGGCAACTGTGGTTGAACTTAAAAAGCACTCTTACTCATGCTGAAGTCTACAGTATCAGTCTAGCTAACTGTGTACTATTCTGCAAATGAAAAAATCTCAAATCGTTTAGTGGACAAAGACTTTTGAAATTCTCTTGTACTATCTTGTGTCAGATCTTTACTACTATTTACTTATGCAGTATAGTTTATTTTACATTTTATACTTCCACCTTCTTAAAGAATAATAATACCTGTGTGTGTGTGTTGTGTATTTATATGTATGTGTATATACAGTGGAAAACTTGATTATCATAAATTATACAAATTAAAGTACCCATAAAAACTCTGGTTAAAAGTTTTGCCTTCTTATTCCTAATCTATTATATTGAGCAAGATTCCTGTTGCTCTTCATATTCTCTGTTCATCTTCCATAATTCTCTTTGAAGTCAGTAGTTGCTGTGAATATGGAAATAGAGAAGTGAAAACCTAACTAAATCCAGTGTACTTAGAGCTCTGATGAAAGTCAATGTTGTGGCATTTTTTTTTTAAAGGAAATTATAGATATCTTGCTAATTTCTTGATACTGTGTCATGAGGTTATCTTTTGCATAAACTCTTAAATGGATAAATTATATCTTCTTACTAAAATGATGCATGTATATGTTACTTAATGAATGCTTGTTTCTATCTTTTTAAATTTTAAAACCATACCAGTATTATACATTTTACTTTTTAGAAACAAAGCGTGCCTTTTATTAAAGTGTGAAACATACATTAAAAATTTAGTCTTCTTTATGTGTTATCTGAAGGAAGCTTATTAAAATCTGAATTATGTTTGTTTTACCCATAAACATGAGTATTCTTTGCAAGATATCGAATGCAAATCCAACATTCAAATTTAGGTAATTTATTTACTGTCAAATGACTTTCTTTCCTTCTCCCCTTTCTTCTTTCTCTTCTTTTATTTTTTAAATATGATTCTGACAAGAATGACGAATTTTAATCTGTATGATTGAAAAAGTCATTTTCTCTTTCTTTCTTTCTTTCTTTCTTTCTTTCTTTCTTTTTCTTTTCTTTTCTTTTCTTTTCTTTTCTTTTCTTTTCTTTTCTTTTCTTTTCTTTTCTTTTCTTTCTCTCTTTCTTTCTCTCTCACTCTCTCTCTTTCTCTCTCTCTTTCTCTCTTTCTCTCTTAGACGGAGTTTCACTCTTGTTGTCCAGGCTGGAGTGCACTGGCATGACCTCGGCTCGCGGCAATCTCCACCTCCCGGGTTCAAGCGATTCTCCTGCCTCAGCCTCCCGAGTAGCTGGGATTACAGGCATGCGCCACTATGCCTGACTAATTCTGTATTTTTCGTAGAGATGGGGTTTCTCCATGTTGATCAGGCTGGTCTTGAACTCCCAATCTCGGCCTCCCAAAGTGTTGGGATTACAGGCATGAGCCACTGTGCCTGGACGAAAAAGTCATTTTCTTACTTCACACGAGTAAAACTTGTTTTTGCATGCCTGTTATTTTCAGCCTACAGTTGCTTGGAGTGTGCCTCTCAATGTTGATGTTCAATGTTATTAATAATGAGTAAAATTTGAAGACATTTAAAGAAAAGCATTTGGTTAATATTTTATGGTGGTTTTTTAAAAACAGTATATAGTATCTGTGCGAGACTATTTTATGGCAGTTATAAACTTGTTTGGAATGACACCATTCTGTTTGCTAGAATTATTACCCAAGAAAACAAACCAGTTTTTAAAATCTTCCTTTATAATTTTAGTGAGAGAGTAAAATTATGTTAAAATAATATTCGTGACAGATTTTGGGGGAAATATTTTAGGATTTTGTGCTAAAAAGTGAATTGTAACACTCATCATCCTTTGCAATGGTGAAGTGTCTGCAAATTCTGAACTTAAATATTTGATTAAATATTGCAGGTATATTCATGTTTTAATTTGATATACTTAAAATAAAAATGAATATTATTAAAGTTACATTATCATTTAACACATTTTTTAAAAGGCTCATAAGTAATTACCTTAATTTGGCACAGATGCTGAGGAAATACTATTAAAAAGTGATCAAGTTCCAAAAATTTACATATTTATTTTAGGATATGCAAATCTTTTGGTCCTAAACATTGTTGTCTTTTTTCTACATTAGGCTTAGATGCCTGCCGGTAGACTGTTTTCTTTTTCTATTGTGTATAGTGGGCATCATTATTTTTAGGGAATTTGATGGTGGGAACCTGAAATTGAGGTTTAGTTTTACAAGAAGATCTTTTTGGAGTTGTCAGGAAGTAGACTTCAAATATATGTTCTAGCCACTTACTCACTTTCTGATAAGATAGAGACCAGAGTCAGTGAAATTTTCAATGAAACCTGAACTTTTAGACTTTAACGCATAATCTTCCAAGTGGGATAATGTGCTGTGTATATTCAGTGGCTTGTGGATGTATTTAGAATTTTTTTAAAAGTTACTATCTAAAAAGGAATTTAAATTACTTTAAGAATGGATACATATTTTGGATCTCTTAGCCTTTGCTAATGTTAAATATTGGTGTTTATAAATTAGCGATTTACAGCATTGGGGAGATACTGATGAAGCTTAGTTACATTTCTCCTAATGAAAAAAAATTAGCAAAACTTATAGTACCAAAATAAAGGAAATTCAGATGTAGGCTATTTTTGTCTGCAAACAACATGAAAATTTTTACTTTTATTCTTTAGAAGTTTCCGCATACATACAGAAAGTGCAATAGCTGCACGAGTACATATTTTTTTAATTTAATGCAAGAAATTCTAATTCGGCATAAATGGTAAAACTTATCAGACTCTCATACGGGCTATTGTGAAGTAGCATAAATGGAAAAACACTAAATTCCTTTGTGTTGTCCCATAAAACAGGAAGCATCTTAAGCTATTGGATGCCTAAATATTTGTATATCAGAATCTAGAAAGGCGATGGTAACCTGTAGTTTGACATTAGATACAGAATCGTCTCTGAAGTTACTAAGTGCAATTTGCTAAATTTCTTCTATTGATAGATTTCTTTATGATAGGACTTTCCAATTCTGTTAAAATTGGTAGTTTGTTATTATTGTCATGGTTTACTTACGGCCAGTATGGTTTAATGTGTTTCTTGGCAAAAAAAATGTCACTTGAGGCTATGGATTGGCATGAGTCTAAGTTTAAATCCTAATTTCATATTTAATTATTTGATGTTTGTTTTGCAAATTCACTTACTAGGGATGTCATATAAATGCACTGCTACCTAGAATGAAAAAGTTACTAAGAAGTTTTTTTATTTGTATGTTATCAGAGAAGAACATTTATATTTTATTTACTGGGAAAACAGTTAAAGTTAAATTAATTCTATCTCAAAATCCATTTAGAAAATATTTATCAATTTTTATTTTTAGTTTTTGGATTTTTTTTATTTTTATTTTTTAGGTACATAATAGTTGTAAATCTTTATGGGCTACATGTGAGTATTTCTTACATGTAATGATCAAGTCAGAATATTTGGGGTATCCATCACCTTGAGTGTTTATCATTTTTATGTGTTGGTGTCACTTCAAGCCCTCTCTTCTTGTTATTTTTAAATATACATAATATTGTTGCTAAGTATAGTCACTCTAGTCTGCTATCAGACATCCTCCCAACCACCCTCCTCAGTTCTATTCTTTATGTGCATGAGATTAAAGTTTTTTAGTTCCCATATTTGAGTAAGAATGTATGTGAAAATCCATTTTAAAATTTATTTTATTATACATTTGTATTAGGATACCTCTTTTAGATCTATTGTTTTTGGATGGAGGGTTTTGACATTCCAAGAGCAGGAACCTTGGAAACTCTTCAAAACCCTTAGAGTATTCTGGGGAAAAACAAAACAGAACAAAACAAAATCAGCAACAAAAAAGTTAATAAAAGTACTTTCTGAGCTGAAAATGTAAAGGCACTATACCAGGTGTTAGAGACAAGTATAAATAACAGCAACAACAGTTTAAAAAGATGCTTAGAAATGAAGAACGTTTGACTGAGTTCCTAGTTTTATAAATTCACTCCACAAATATTGTCTTCTGTGTCTCTTTTTATTTTGCTAGGCATTAGGAATTTTCTTACTCTCAAGAGGCTTATATTTTAAATCTATGCAGTGCTGTAATAGAATTATGTACAAAATGCCATGGAAATTTAGAGAAAGGAGCATCTTAGCCTTAGAAAATATTTGTTATACTCTGAATTGGAAGCCTGGTACAGACACCTTGTATTATGAATAGTTATCGCAGTGGCTCACACCCGTAGTCCCAGCACTTTGGGAGGCCGAGGTGGACGGATCATGAGGTCAGGAGTTCGAGACCAGCCTGACCAACATGGTGAAACCCCATCTCTACTAAAAATACAAAAATTAGCTGGACGTGGTGGTGGGCATCTGTAATCCCAGCTACTCGGGAGGCTGAGGCAGGAGAATCGCTCGAACCTGGGAGGCAGAGGTTGCAGTGAGCCGAGATCGCACCACTGCACTCCAGCCTGGGTGACAGAGCTAGACTCAGTCTCCAAAAAAATGAAAGAAAAAAATTACAAATTTCAAGCCTACCTTTTGGCACACCCAGCCTTACTGCTATCCCATTTGTCAGAGTAAAGTCAAAGGCAGTATTCCAAGGATGGGTTTAGAAGTTGAAATTGTTTAAAGATTTAGAAGCCAAAACACATTTAGGCTTTTAAGTGGTCCTTCCAATTCCTACATTCTGTAATGCACCGAAATGTATTTTATTCTGTACTGTATTTGTCAGTTCTCACATTGCTATAAAGAACTACCTGAGAGTGGGTAATTTATAAAGAAAAGAGGTTTAATTGGCACATAGTTCAGCAGACTATACAGGAAGCATGGCTCCGAGGCCTCGGGAAACTTACAATAATAGTAGAAGGCAAAGGGGAAACAGACAGGTCTTACATGACTGGAGCAGGAGAAAGAGAGTGAAGAGAGAGGTGCTACACATTTTTAAACAACCAGATCTCATGAGAACTGTATCACAGGACAGCACTAGGGGGATGGTACTGAACCATTACAAACTACTCCCATAATCCAGTCACCTCCCACCAGACCCAGCCTCCAACACTGGGAATTACAACTCAACATGAGATTTGGGTGGGGACTCAGAGCCAAACTGTATCATGTACTAAATTCTATACGCAAATTAATTATTGTTTCTGCCTTCAAGCTATTTACTGGATTGACTTCTTGGGCATCTAGAATCAGTATAGCTTTTCTTAAATAACTTTTATTACTATTATTTAGCATAACTTTCTATGTCTCACAAATCAAGTACTGAATTGTACTTGCACAAATTAAGTACTTCCCTTTTTTCCTCCCTCCTCTCCTTTTGGTAGTGAATAATGGGATTGTCAATTTTGATTGTTGATATAATAACAGACTAAATATTTTTAGAAATCTCCCCATAAGAGGAAACTTATTTGTTAAAGCACTCAGTAATATGGTATATAAATCTAAAATATTAAATTACTACAGTTATATAGGTCAATGCAAAAATATTGATTAAAATTCACAGGGCATATGAAGATTACTAAGTCATTGTCCCTCTTCTTCCAGAATCTTATTTCTAGTTGGAAGGCCAAAAAGTATTTAAGATATTATAATACAATGCAGATTTTAATTAGTGCAATAATAAAGTAGCTTCTAGGTTTGGGGATAGAGTGATAAATTTGTTTCTTTTAAATTCTCAACTTTGTGCTTTTCCCAGTACTTTGGAGGAATTTGGAATTAAAAAAGAAGAAAATAAGGTTGGAAACTTTAATAAATCTATTTACTAGAGGTTATGTAAGAGTGTACTAGAAAGTAAGGTTTAAAGATTGAGATTAGAGTTTGGCAAGGTCTTAAATACCTTACAATAAACTCCATTTGGTATGTCATTCATAGGTAGTGAGACAAATAAGTGAACTAATACTGATCAAATGTTTGTACATTATAATGGATTGCTCTAGGATATACAAGCTTGGATCTCTACTAGTAATTTTTGTAGATCAATATATGTATATATACTTTTGGATACTCTGCTTTTTGTTGCCTTGTCATAGTAAATAATATATATTTACTTTTTCACTTTAGAGACCTTGGGGAAAGCACAGTTGTTCAGTAGAAAGGAAATTAATATGGGCATTAATTTCTTGCTATTAATAATTTTAAAACACAATTCTCTGTATAATCAGTGATAAGAATGTTTTATTTTATTTTTTTTAGACGGAATCTCGCTCTGTCGCCCAGGCATGAGTGCAATGGCGCGATTTCGGCTCACTGGAACCTCCACCGCTAGGGTTCAAGCGATTCTTGTGCCTCAGCCTCCCGACTAGCTGGGATCACAGGTGCTCGCCACCATGCCCAGCTAATTTTTGTATATATATGTATTTTCTTAAGTACAGATGGGGTTTCACCATGTTGCCCAAGCTGGTCTTAAACTCCTGACCTCAGGTGATCCACCTGCCTCGGCCACCCAAAGTGCCGGGATTACAGGAGGGAGCCTCCGCGCCCGGCCTATAAGAATGTTTTAAAACATGACATGAATGGCCAATACTGAAAACATAGCAAACCTCTTCACTTAAAGACAAATTATTGAGACGGGAAATCCTAGTGAAGCACTAAGGTTTGCATTTAATCTAACTTGTGCTGATCATTTTACAATAGAATTGCATCTTTGAATATATTTTACTTTCTCAGCTTTTGTATTTCTTTAGCTATTATCTCATTTTCCTTTTCCAAAGATTCACAATTTTGTAAGAAAATTCAAATGAAGACTTTGACTTCATTTTTGGGGAGATACTGAAGATACATCCTTTTATTTTTTACAAATTCTGCCTTCTATTAAGTATACATTCTATAATATTTATTAAAGATATATTCTAACTTCTGTTAAGTGTTTTCAGTTATCTTTATAAATAAATAAAGTACCTGACTGTGAGAAGTATAAAAGACTGAACTGGTGACATTTTAATCATATGGTAGAAGAAAGACTCATAAGTTAAAGCCTTTTGGTTATTTTATAATAAAATAAGAATGGCTTACTTAATATTTAGGGTATAAGACAATAACTTGTAAGATGGCCTTGTGAATTAGGATTTTTCCAATAGTAGCAATATGTATCTTCTTTAGAAACCTTTAATGGTTATAGTTTTTTATTCACAACTCCATATTCCAAAAATCAGTTTTCGAAGTTAATAACACTGTTAGTAGTTCTTATAATGACGTCGTCATATTAAATCTGAAAAGTGGACCAATAGTAAATAAACACTTGTTAAAATCTGTCCAAGTACAGTGTTTGGAGATAGAGTGATAAGTTTAGTTTACTAATAGTGTTAGTAATCAGTTGCTAAAAACTATCAAGTCTGTGTAGTATGTTGCTCCCCTAGCAGACTGTTTCCACTAAAAGCCTACACCAACGGAATAGAAGGCATGTGGCAATGTTATAGATACTGAACTAAGGACTTTTGGCAAAATTGTTGTCAATTAATGAGATCACTTAAAGTCACACTATATTTGAAAGCAAAAGTGGAGACTTAGCATGAAAATGTCATTATTGGCAAAGCATAAAGTTGTATTTTTAAATTAATTTGTTTTTTGACTGTAGAAGTGTCTTCAAGCTATTGTTTTTTAAATCACAGAAACAAGCGTTTCTCTGCAATTAGACACGTCTTACCTATGAGCATGCACTTACGCCACTTTATAAACAGACTGATTTCATGAGAGGAGTATAACTTACAAGTGTAGGTTTTCTCTCTATGTTTAAAAAGAGTTTTTTTTTTTTCATTTATTTATTTATTTTTCTTTTAAGTGTTACACTGTAATGTGATACTTTTCTGTCAACATTTCATTGAATAGGAACATCAGTTTCTACAAACCATGGTGTAAAAACAAGTATTTGCTTGAAGTGCATTGCTTTTTTTCCCCGTATATTTTGAAACAATTGTGAAATAGTATAGGAACTACCTTTAGAAAAAATTCATAATCCAGTACTTTAGTGTCTTTGAGTTCATCTAATACTTTTCTTATATTCGTCCATATCTTTGATATTATATAATATAGATATAAATGACCTTTTATCACAGTTACTACTTGAGTAAAGATAAATTATTTATATTTTGAAGGAAAATAATTTCAAATCTTAGCAATTATTCTTACTCTTTTAGTTCTGTTTTTGCTGAAATAGTATGACATCACATTGGAAATTTGGGCTATTACTTGATAATAAACTTAATTGTTTTTTTAAAAAGCTATTCATAAAGAAGGGAACATATTCAGACTACCTTTTGTAGTCTGAATAATGTAGCACTGAAGATAGAGAACTTTCTTAGAGTCTAGACACTGGAAACTCCTTGTGCAGTGCTTTTACAAGTGGTTAATGTTTCTGAAGAGGGTAGGTTAGAGGGAGTGTTAAGAGGATGGAAACCTCCTTGTATTGACCTCTCTGAGATAGTGTGTTCATGTCAAAAACTAATCAAGTGCACCTGTAAGATTAATTATGTGAGGAAGCTGTAAATATGAAAAACTATGGCCTCTAGTCAGACCTCTGTTTTATATACATGCATTCACTTTAGAACTACTGTCAGTGAACCTGAATGAACAATAATTTGCTCACTTGAGCATACAGTGGTAGTATTTAAAAATTACTGAGCTTGTAGGGGATGAGGTAGATACATATAGATTTCTAGTTGAGGCATTTGAGGAAACTAGAGTAGGTCTGAGTAAAGAAGATGGAATAAAATAACTTGGGTTTGTGGCTTTTAAGTTTTCATTGGGTTTGTGGCTGGGAGCGGTGGCTCATGCCTGTAATCCCAGCACTCTGGGAGGCCAAGGCAGGTGGATCACCTGAGGTCAGGAGTTCGAGACCAGCCTGGCCAACATGGTGAAACCCCATCTCTACTAAAAATACAAAAATTAGCCAGGCGTGGTGGCACATGCCTGTAATCCCAGCTACTCGGGAGGCTGAGGCAGGAGAATTGCTTTATCCCGGGAGGCAGAGGTTGCAGTGAGTCGAGATCATGCTACTGAACTCCAGCCTGAGTGACAGAGTGAGACTCCATCTCTAAAATAAATAATAAATAAGTAAATAAATAACTTGGGTTTGTAAAGCCATTGCCATTATTAACCTTTGAATCTTTTAGCACTGTAAACTAAATGGAATTTCAATTTAATCTTCAATATGGTTTGCTTCTTTCTGTAAGTTTCATTAATAATTGTTAAAAACCTGTCATTGAAATTATAGTTATTAGTAATTTTCACTCAATAATTATTGTCTTAGATAAGTAAAATAATATTTTGAAATTATGGGGTGATAGTTAACTTTTAATTTTAATAGGAAATAGCTTACTCACCTAAATAGTTGTAATTAATATGAACCTTCACAGGTTTTAGACTCTTCTAAATGCATCCAAAAATGTAATAAGAAAATAACTTAACTGTAAAATTGAATTATCTTGCTAGGATTTTGGTAATCTTGGAATTCAAGATGGTGAAAGTTACAAAATGATTTCTCTGTAAAATATGTAGGTAATTTTGTGATTTCCTTTAATTTTTCTTTTTCATTAACAGACCTTATTTTTAGAGAAGTTTTATGATCACAGCAAAATTAGGTGGAAAATAAAGAAACTTCCCATGTAGAGTTCCAAATGCAGAAAGGGTACCCTGCTCCCCAGTGTGCACAGACTCCTCCATAATCAACATCCACTCCAGAATGATACACTTTGGTATAATCAAAGACCTTACACTGACACATCATTATCATTCAATGTCCGTAGTTTACATTAGGATTCGCTCTTGGTATTATATCTTCTGTAGGCTTTGACAAATGTATATTGACATGTATCTACCTTTATAGCATCATACAGAATAGTTTCATTGCTCCAAAAATCCCATGTCCTCTCCCCATTCAGCCTTCCCTCTGCCCAAACCCCTGAAAACGATTGATCTTTTCACTGTCTCCGTATTTTTGCCTTTTCCAAAGTAAGCTATAGATGTAAATGTACGGTATGTAGCCTTTTCAGGTTGGCTTCTTTCACTTTAGTATGCATTTAAGACATTTAAATATTTAATAATCCGCATTCTTCCATGTCTTAGTTGGATTGCTCATTTCTTTTTGGTGCTGAATATTATTCCATGGTATTCTTTTAACTTTTAGGAAGAGAAAAAAGCTTATATATGTTAGCACTATATTATTATTTTTTTTAATCTCAATTTCCATTTCTGCTAAGTACAGTTATCCCTGTTTGGACATGAGGAAGAGGAGGTATAGAGAAGTTATATAACTTTCCCAAGGTCATATTGGTAGGAATTATAAATTCAGGATTTGAAACTTGAAGATCTTACTCCTGATACATCATCCTGTCTTGGAGAAGGAATATGTAAAACATATATAAAATCTTATGTATTGTAATTTTAAGTACAACTTAATTTTCATTAGAAATACTGTCTTTTTACATCCTTCATGTTCCATTTTTTTCTGTATGGAAAATAAATAAATGGCTTCTGGAAAAATCAAATATAATGAGTTTGTATAGTATATATTCCTATTTGACTGAAGTTTTAACTAAGGTCTCGTAGATGCAGTTTAAATTTCACCAACTTTTAAGTTTTCATTCAGTACAAAGTAACCTTGGCTTTCATCCTGAGTGAATCTTGTGATCATGCATCTTTCTTGAGGCAGTCAGTGAATAAAACATGGTAATTATTAAGGCCATTTTTAAGACACCCGCTAGTTGGAGGAGTTAATTTTATCATATGATGGCAGTTAATGTTGGCTATACATTATAAAAGCCCCTGCTTTGTGAAATGTGAGGAGTGAATTTGATTCATGTTTAACATGTCTTTTTTCTACTTCATATTCTTAGAAAACTGACATGAAAAGTTACATATATAATAACTAGATTGAAAAATCTCACTTAGTTTGCTACCATATATTAATACTTACTCTGCACTAAACCATCCAGGAACTTTGTTTTAATGTCCAGTAAAGATGCATTTCATATATATCATTTTATAATGAAATCTCTCTTATTATAAAGATTTAAACACAAACACATACACACACACACATATATATATGCATTCACTTTTGATTTTTATTTTATTTTAATTTATTTTATTTATTTTATTTTATTTTATTTTATTTTATTTTATTTTATTTTGTTTTGTTTTGTTTATTTTATTTTAGTTCATGTTTGAGATGAAGTCTGGCTGTGTCGCCCAGACTGGAGTACAATGGCGTGGTCTCAGCTCACTGCAACCTCCACCTCCCTGATTCAAGTGATTCTCTTGCCTCAACCCTCCAAGTATCTGGGACTATAGGAGCGCACCACCCCTCCTGGCTAAATTTTGTATTTTTAGTAGAGATGGGGTTTTGCCATGTTGGCCAGGCTGGTCTCAAACTCCTGACCTCAAGTGATCCACCCACCTCGACCTCCCAAAGTGTTGGGATTACAGGCGTGAGCCGCCATGCCCAGACTGTTTTATTTTATTTTTTGAGACAAGGTCTGGCTCTGTTACCCAGGCTGGAGTACAGTGGTGCAATCACGCCTTACTGCAACCTCTGCCTCCTGGGCTCAGGCCATCCTTCCACCTCAGCCTCCTGAATAACTGGGACTAGAGGCATGCACCACCATGTTTGGCTAATACTTGTATTTTTTTGTAGAGATGGGGTTTTGCCAGGTTGCCTAGGCTGGTCTTTAACTCATAGTTTGCATTTTTATTAACCTATGTAACTGTTGAGAGACAAGTGGCAAATCATATGTGTGTGTATGTAAAATATATTTTTATATTATGTGGGTGTGTATGTTTAACACTGCATGTAAATAACGTTTGACATTTGTTGTCAAGCACTGTGTCTCCCAAGTGAAATTTTTTAAAGATTTTTTTTTTTTTCTAAAGAAGTTTTAGTTTGTGAGCAAAATTGAGAGATCCGGAGATTTCTCATATACCCAATGGCCCCACACACATTCATACCCTCCCCCATTATTAACATCCCACACCAGACTGTACACTTGTTACAACTGATAAACCTATATTGACACATTATCATTACTCAAAGTACATAGTTTACATTAGGGTTCATTCGTAATGTTGTACATTCTATGGGTTTGGCTGAATGTATAATGGCATGTATCCATCATTATAGTATCATAACAGAGTATTTTTGCTGTCTCAAAAATCCTCTGTGCTCTTTTCCCCTGAAAACCCTTGCAATCAGTATTCTTACTGTCTCCCTAGTTTTACCTTTTCTAGAGTGTCATATAGTTGAAACCATACAATATGCAGCCTTTTCAGATGGGCTTCTTTTCACTTGGCAATATACATTTCAGCTTCCTCTGTGTCTTTTCATGGCTTGTTTCTTTTTATGGCTCAGTTTCTTTTTAGAACCAAATAATATTCCATTTTCTGGATGTACCAGTTTATTTATTTACTCACCTACTGGAGAACACATCTCGATTACTTCTAAGTTTTGACAATTAGGAATAGAACTCTAGCAAACATTTGTGTGCTGGTTTTTGTGTACACATAAATTTTCGACTTCTTTGTATAAATACCAAGGAGCACAATTGCTGGATTGTACGGTAAAAGTATGTTTAATTTTGTAAGAAACCACCAAACTGTCTTCCAAAGTGGCTGTACCATTTAGTATTCCCATCAGCAATGAATGAGAGTTCCTGTTGTTTCACATCTTTAACAGTATTTGGTGCTGCCAGTGTTCTGAATTATGGCCATTCTAGTGTGTATTGATACCTTATCATTGGTTTTCCAAGTGAAATATTTTTGCCTTTATCATTTCGTTTTCTTTTCTCCACTACTCAGTTTTTACTAGGTACTTGTCAATCATGCACCATAAGTTTTAGAATTATCCTTTTCTTTCCAACTTAACTGCCCATACACAATTCTGTACCCTGTTCCTCTTTTGGCTTGTTTACTTTTGGTAATCTAGGAAGTCTTTTCTGTTGCATTTTCTCTCTCACTCATTCCTTTTGTTTGTTTGTTTTTTTATCTAAAATGGTTCTATCTGAAAGTCCCCTATGAATCTATGATGGGTTTATGTAGCCAGTGTTTGTTCAGGGAATGAATGAATTGAATATTCATACAAAATTTTTTACCAAACTGAAGCTGCTTTGCCTAGTTTGCAAGGACATCTGTAATTTGATTTTTTTCTTATCTATTCAGTTGATCTTCCTACTTCTCCCCTAAAGAGTACCTTTTGTCCCATTCAAGCAGTTATGCAATACAGTTGACCTTTGAACAACACAAGGATTAGAAGTGTTGACCCCTTGCATAGTTAAAAATTTGAGAATAGTTTTTGACTCCTCAATAATTTACTAATAGACTGCTGTGGACCAGAAGCCTTACTGTAGCATAAACAGTCGGTTAATGCATTTTGTGTCATATGTACTATATAGTATATTATAATAAAGTAAGCTAGAGAAAAGAAAATGTTATTAAGAAACTCATAAGGAAGAGGAAATATGTTTACTGTTCTTTAAGTGGAAGTGGATCATCATAAAGATCTTTTTTCTCATCATCTTCACATTGAGGAGGAGACTGAGAAGGAGGAAGAGGAAGAGGTTGATCTTGCTTTCTAAGGGTTGGCAGAGGTGGAAGAAAATCAACATACAAATGGATCTGCACAGTTCATGCTCATGTTGTTCAAGGGTCAACTTATATTGTTTTATGACTATTTTTTCCTTTAATTATTTCTTCTATGAAAAATTCCCTTTGTATTCTTTTTCTAAATTCTGCATTCTGCTTTACCTTCTCCATGAAACCCTCTCAGACATACTGAATGTTTCCATTTTTTAAACAATTGCACTTTTAAAATTAATGCTTTATTGTTTAGTACTAATTATTCTCTAATTGAAATCATTTTTGCCATTTTGCCTCTGGCAAAAGTCAGACTTTGTCATCTATGTTCTTTATCTGCTGCTGAAAGAAGTGTTTAGCTTCAAAAGAAGAAATGAGAAGTTACGTAGATGGAAAATAATGGCGGTCTGAAGATGACTTTAAATAAGACATGGGAGCATGATTGAAACATGGGGTTGCTTTATGGAATATTCTGAGATTATATTAGATAGGGATATGATTATTTGATAGAGTAGTAGCTGTGGATTTTTAATAGACACTAAGGAGCTGCTTTAGATACTTGAGTAAGCATGATGTGATGAAAACATTAGAAAGACATATCATTAGTTTATAATATATTGGAAGAATTGAATATTAAGAAACCTTCTAGAAGATGCTTGTAGTAATCTAGATATTGATGGATAATGTATATATTCTAGAGTCAAAACTCATAGTTGAGCAGGATCAGAGGATGGAGTAAGGTAGAAGCTTTTCCACTTTTGTAGAGAGACATAATTATACCAGTTTATGTGAAACTTTGCTACTCTTTGAAAGTTTGATGCAGCAAGCTATGTTATAGCCAGCTTTTAAAAATTATTAATCATTTACATTTGTAATGTTAATGTTGTAGGCGCTAGAGGCATATGAATAAGACAATGTCTCCTACTAGTTTTTCAAACCTAACATAAGACTTGGCTGAATATAATATTTTAAGTTAAGTTTTGTTCTTGATCTGTATCCCCTTGTTTTGAATCTGTGCCACATTCTCTGCCTCTCAGTGTTTCCCAGCATGCTGCTGGTCGGAGGACAGGGAATTGGGGACTTGGGAGAAATAGTGAGTCCCTGAGTGTCTGTTAGTTCTCCCTGAGCTCCCAGAGAACACCTTTTTGGTGGATATCCTAGATAGAATGAATATGAGCATTCACTTTCTTACTAATTATAATAAATCTTCTTTGTTTTTCTTATATCTGTAGGTCTCATCTGGTCTATCTGCGCTAGTGGTTGTGAACTACTGCTCTAGTCATTTAAAATGTGATTCATTTGCACTATGTTTATTGAAACCCAACTTTGTAATAACGTTTTATAAAATCAAGAAATGATGTGCATCTGGTTTGAAAGGACCATACTCTGTTTTAGACTGTTGACAAAACTTCAGAAACAGCATCTGAAACTAACTAATACGCAAATTGTGAAATGCTGTGATTTAGTGTTCAGTAATACTAGTAATACATGTATGTGTGTAGTTGATAGAAATTGGAGATTGCTATATTGTTATATTTCATATATAACATGTTATAATTAAAGATTGTTATATTTCATCTCAGATTATTCCAGGACTACAGGAAGACAAATGATGGTACATGTAACTCATGCAGAAATTTTTGAATGTTGTGTTTTTTTCCTCCTATTACATGGTACAAATTACTTCCATAATTGTTCAGAGTTGAAGATATATTGAAAAAAGAGTATAAACATGAATCTCACAGTGAAGGCAAATTTTTATGAAGTATCTATGATATATATAACCTGTGGCAGTGTTGGCTAAGAGGTTAATCAGAAACATCTGTTAAGAATACAAACAATGTTAGTTTAAGAATATTTATTATATACACATGGTACAGTTACCTAAAATAAAAACTTTAGTCTACACAAGTTTAATATTTAAACATATTTTGACAGGATACTAATAGCTTTTAGTCTATTATAGTAGGAACTATTAATGTGGGCATTTTATTTTCAGTTTTACTTCATAGTCTTGTGCATACATTTGGTAATTGCATTAGATGGTTATTTAAACTTGAAATTATCTCTGTGCCTACAGGCTTTATTTTTTACATATATTTTTAGTTTAGTATGTATGTTAGAACCTGTATTGGTCAGAATATCCTGCTCAAGAGTAAGATTAAAAAAAATTCTCCCCAGCCTTCTATGATGCCTAAAATCATAAAGACATTAATTTTATCTACATGCAACATGATTAGGCAGGAGAGCTAAGCTACCAAAGTTGCAGCTAGCTACTACTATAATCAGATATTTTTCTGATTAAACTCACTGATGATTAGTACAGAACAGAATGCTAGGAGAATAGGACAAAAGATGGGAGAAGAGATGTAGGAAACGTTTTAGAACATGTAACTCAGATGTTTTACATTGGAGCTTTGGGCTATTTGCTTTAGGACTTTGGGTTCTTGGGAAGGATTTTGAAAGCAGCAACAAGGATAAACTTTCCTTACAAAGTTTTCCTAGGAGTAGTAAAATTAATAATTCTGCTTTTTTATTGACTTTGGAAGTTCCGCTGTACTCTCTTACCTTATGACTCTTTTTCTGTTATTCCTTCTGATCCTTGCTGTACTTGAAATCATTTTAGTAGAGTTTTCAGATGTCCCTTAGATCTCCTTTTGGGATTCAAGGACTGCGTATTTCCAGTTTAATGATTTGTCATTAGGCAACATTGTTTACTTAATTAAAAGCATAAAATTTCCCAGATACGATAATAATCATCACCATTTATTGAACCTCATCAGTGTGCCAAGTAATGTGCTAAATGCATGATATACATTTACTATTTCATTAAGTTCTCTAAACAGCCATACAAAGTATGCATTCTTAGTCCCATTTAATAAATTTAACACTGTCATTTTCTATTGCTATAATAGATACTGCAGACTGTGTAATTTACAAAGAAAAGTTTATACTTCCCTACTGGAGCACCTCATACCTGTGGTGTCCCCACTGCCTCTGCTGGAGCACTTATGCCCATGGCTCTCCTGCCATCCCCATGGTGTGCTCTTGCCAGTAGTCTGGGAGCATGTTGGCCCCTCCAGCCCATCTGGGACTTGACCTTGAAGAACCAGAGGACAAAACTGTGAACCTGGTCTCAGTCTTGTAGGTTTAGAGTATGCAGCGCAGGAGTCTGGAGCTCAGCCTTGGCCCCTAAAAGCATCAAGAAACAAAGCCATTCAACTATACCCAACTTGTTGCCAGAGTCAAAGCCCTCAAGAGTAATAAAGACCTTAAAATAAAAAAGCCCCATCCAAAGGACAGCAGCTGCAAAGGGTAAAGGAACATCAGTGCTCACAGATGAGAAAGAACCAGCACAAGAATTCTGGAAGCTCTAAAAGCAGAGTGTCTTTTTACCTCCAAATGATCACAATAGTTCCTTAGCAATGGATCCAGATTGAAATGGCTGAAATGTCAGACATAGAATTCAGAATCTTTGTGGCAAGGAAGCTCATCGGGATACAAGAGTTGATTGAGACAATCCAAGGAAAACAGTGAAATGATCCAAGATTTGAAGACTACATAACCATTTTAAGAATAAAACAAACTGAACTTCTAGAAATGAAAAATTCACTGCAGGAATTTCAAAATACAATTGGAAGTATTAATGATCGAATAGACCAAGCTGAGGAAAGAATCGAAGAGTTTGAAGACCACTCCTTTAAGCACACATGCAGATAAAAATAAAGAAAAGAAATTTAAAAAAATAAACAACACCTCTGAGAAATATGGGATTAGGTAAAGAGACCAAACCTCCAACTCACTGGCATTCCAAAAAGAGAAGTAGAGGGAGAGAGCAAGCAACTTGGAAAACATATTTCAGGATATATTTCATGAAAATTTTCCTAATCTCACTAGAGAGGTTGACATACAAATTCAGGAAATTCAGAGAACCCCAGTGAGATACTATGTAAGACAACCATCTCCAAGACATACAGTCATCAGATTCTCCAAGGTAAACACAAAAGAAAAAATCTTAAAGGCTGCTAGAGACAAGGGGCAGGTCACTTACAATGGGAACCCCATTAGGCTAACAGTGGACCTTTCAGCAGGGACCTCACAAGCTAGATGAGATAGGGGGCTTATTTTCAATATTCTTGAAGAAAATAAATTCCAACAATAATTTCATATCCCTCCAATCTATGCTTCATAAAGCAAAGGAAGAATAAAATCATTTTCAGACAAGCAAATGCTAAAGGACTTTGTTATGACTAGACCTGTGTGATCTAGAGGGAGTACTAAACATGGAAAGGGAAGAAAGATACCAAAACATATTTAAGGATATAACCCCATTGACACTATAGAGCAACTACATAATCAAGTCTACATAACAACCAGTTAACAGCACAATGACAGGACCAAATCCTCACATATCAATATTGACTCTTAATGTCAGTGGGCTGAATACCCCACTAAAAGACATACAGGGGCAAGTTGGATAAAGAAGTCAAGACCCACCTGTCTGCTTTCTTCAAGATACACATGTCACAAGTAATGACACCCATACGCACGAAGTAAAGAGATGGAGAAAGGTCTATTAGGCAAATGGAAAACAAGAGCAGGGGTAGCTATTCTTACATCAGAAAAAAAAAAAACAACAGACTTTAAACTAGTAATGATCAGAAAGGACAAAGCAGGGCATTACATAGTGATAAAGAACTCAACCTAACAAAAAGACCTAACTATCTTAAATATATATGCACCCAACATTGGAGTACCCAGACTCATAAAACAGGTTCTTATATATCTACAAAGAGATTTATATAACCTTACATTAGTAGTGGGAGACTTCAGCACCCTATTAGACAGATCACTGAGGCAGAAAACTAACAAAGATATTCTGGACTTTAACTCAACACTTGACCAATTGTATCTGATAGAGATCTACAGAACATCCAAGAACACCAGAATATACATTCTTCTCATCTGTACATGTTACATACTCTAAAATGACCGCATGCTTGGCCATAAAGCAAGTCTTTTTGAACAAATTCCAAAAAATTGAAATACCAACCACATTATTGGACCACAGTACAATAAAAATAGAAATCATTACCAAGATGATCTGTTAAAACCGTACAATTACATGGAAGTTAAACAACCTGCTCTTGAAGGACTGACTTTTGGCTAAAGAACAAAATTAAGGCAGAAATAAAAAAAAATTCCTTGAAACTAATGAAAACAGAGACACAACATACCAGAATCTTTGGGACACAGCTAAAGCAACATTAAGGAGAAAGTTTATAGTGCTAAACACTTACAACAAGAAAGTAGAAAGATCTCAAATTAACAACATAATGTTGCACCTAGAGGAACTACAAAAACAAGAGCACACCAACCCCAAAGCTAGCAGAAGAAAATAACCCAAATTAGAGCTGAACTGAATGAAATTGAGATGTAAAAATCCATACAAAAGATCAATAGAACCAAAAGTTGGTTCTTTGAAAGATTAAACAGATTGTTAGGGCACTAGCTAGATTAATAAAGAAACAGAGAGAGGATCCAAATAAACACAATCCGAAATGATGAAGGTGGTATTACCACTGACTCCACAGAAATACAAAAAACATTCTCAGACTGTTACAAATACTTCTAGGCACACGAATAGGAAACGTAGAATAAATGAATAAATTATTGGAAACACATCGCCTCCCAAGATTGAACCAGGAAGAAATTAAAATCCTGAACACACTAATAATGAGTTCCTAAAATTGAATCAGTAATAAAAAGCTTACTAACCAACAAAAGCCCTGGACCAGATCGACTCACAGGTAAATTCTATTAGACATACAAAGAAATGCTAGTACTAATGCTACTGAAATTATTCAAGAAAATCAAGGATGGGGGACTCCTCCCTAACTCATTCTATGAAGCCAGCATCATTCTGAGAGAGGAACGAAAAAGGAAAACTTAAGGCCAATATCCCTGATGAATATAGATGCAAAAATCCTCAAGAAAATACTAGTAAAACGAATCCAGCAGCACATCAAAGAATTAACTCACCATGATTAAGTAGGCTCCTGCCTGGGATGCAAGGTTGATTTAACATGCAAATCAGTAAATGCAGTTCACCATATGAGCAGAATTAAAAATGAAAACAATGTGATCATTTTTAATAGATGCAGAAAAGGCCTTCGATAAAATACAGTATCATTATATGCTAAAACCTCAACAAATTAGGCATTGAAAGAGTATACCTTAAAGTGATAAGAGCTATATTATGACAAACCCATAGCTAATGTCATACTGAACTGGCAACAACTGAAGCATTCCCCTTGAGAACTGGAACAAGATAGGGATACCTACTTTTACTGCTCCTATTCAACATTGTTCCATTTTATAAATTTAAGACTGAGGCCTCTGAGAGACTACCTAATTTGCCCCAGGTCATGCACAGTAAGGACTTGAACTTCAAAGACTTAGTACTTTATAGAATAACACACTACCTCTTAGAATATGAAATTTTAATGAAGTTGGATTTTGTTATTTCATATGAATATCCTCATTAAAACCCTTATGCAACTTCATACTTTTTATGCATCCTGAATTCATAGAGTATTTTAATAGCAGAACTATCATTATGAACTTGTATATCCTTGGCCTTATATGGCATCCTGTTGTCATGGACTCAGGGAGATCCCCAGGGTAAAAAGTATATTGAAGAGAATCAGGGAAAGAACATAGAAGGTAAGGAGATACTGTAGAATTGAGGAGGCCACAAGGACCATTGCGGAATTTGGTGACTTTGGCGCATTCACCATCTTGAATTAGTGTACATTGTCTTTCTCTCTTTTAAAGGTTATTTAGCTGATGTGGAGGAAGAAAGTAGAAAGAGAGCAGCAAAACAGATCTGTTTTTCAACCACTCTTTTCTACTGAGCCCTTATTTTAAAGATTGTCAATAAAATATCATTGAAATTCTCATGGGACAGAATAGCAGGATAGTTCACTGTTTAAGAAAAGGCTCATTGACCTTGTAGTTTTGAGATCTTGGGCATGTTTATCAACTTTTTTCATATGTAAAACAAGTATAATAATAACTACTCATATGATTATTTAGAAGAGATATTGTACATCTGTCCATCCATTTGTAAATGGTAAGACTTGATACATAGCAAATACCCAATAGCTGGTAATGAATGTTACCAGGTAGTACAATTAATCTGCATAAAAGTTTTTAGTTTTTGAATTAAAGTCTGTAGATCTCTTTTAGTTTTCTATGCAAATTAGCTCTTAACGCATTTTTTTTCCTAGTGAATAGTAGTAACTGTGAATACCTCTTGCCCCAATTGTGAGAGTCATAAATGGATGAAACAGAAACATGTAGAGTAGTTACTGTAAAGGATCAGAATTGTTCCCAGGTCAAAATAAAACTTGGATGAAATACAATTGAATATATTAATTTTTTTTTTTTTTTTTGAGACAGAGTCTTGCTCTGTCGCCCAGGCTGGAGTTCAGTGGCACAATCTCGGCTCACTGCAAGCTCCGCCTCCCGGGTTCATGCCATTCTCCTGCATCAGCCTCCCAAGTAGCTGGGACTACAGGCGCCCGCCCCCACACCCAGCTATTTTTTTTTTTTTGTATTTTTAGTAGAGACAGGGTTTCACCGTGTTAGCCAGGATGGTCTCAATCTCCTGACCTCATGATCTGCCCATCTTGGCCTCCCAAAGTGCTGGGATTACAGGTGTGAGCCACCGCGCCTGGCCTATATTAATAATTTTAAAGGAGAACTTTGTAAATTACAGAAGGTATTGGTCATTCAAGAAAGGGGAGAACAAAGAGTTGCAGATTAAAGGTTAGCAGTGCCCAAGAAGAGAGATACTAAGGCTCAAGTATATAAATATTCCGGCTGGGTGTAGTGGCTTATGCCTGTAATCCCAGCACTTTGGGAGGCTGAGGTGGGAGTATCACCTGAGCTCAGGAGTTTGAGACCATCCTGGGCAACATGGTGAAACCCTGGTGTCCCAAAAAAACAAAAAATTAGCTGGGCATGGTGGCATGTGCCTGTGGTCCCAGCTACTCAGGAGGCTGAAGTGAGACAATCGTTTGAGCCTGAGAAGCGGAGGTTGCAGTGAGCTGAGATCGCACCACTGCACTCCAACGTGGGTGACATTTTTCTTTTTTTTTTGAAAAAAAAAAAAAAGAATACAAATGTTGTCTAAGAATGGGCATATTTTTTCTGATTTAATAGAAATTAATCTATAAATTTATAGAAATTAGTATTTATTTGCAAATTAGTAATTACTAATAGAAATGTTTGGTTTTCTTAGTTTGACATCACTACATAATAGTCAAACTTTAACTCATCTTTCTCTGGTCTCATGTTCACAAATAGATCTTATGATTATAATCTGGGTTCTTTTGGAGCGTACGTTCCGAAGACAGTATTCATTGATAAGACTATGAGAATGTGTAGCCCTTTGGCAGTTAAATTTTATAGCAAAAATTTATAAATTACATTTCTGCTGGATCTGTTTCTCATAGCTTAGTGTAATTAAGTGTTTGTAAAATAGTCTCTCTGTATGTTAAGAAATCAGGTTTCTTTGCCTGCTAAGAGCCAAACTGGTGCTTCTCTACCAGTGTCCTGTGGAAGGTATACCACAAGATTTTAATAAATGTAACTTCTATTACTACTGCAACTATACAATTTTGTTTTGGCAGTGTATAGCAGAACATCAAGCTGAATAAGTCATAAAAAATGATGTAACCTAGGGTACCTAGAGTGTAATGAGAAGTCAGCATCAAATAAAGATTTCTGGACCATTTGCTTCTAGAGTCAGTGATGGAGCACAATTAGAGCAGTATCTACTTACACTCAGAGATCATCTACAGAAGATTAATTTTCAAGCTTCCATATTAGTAGGTAGTTTCTGTTTTGTTCTCTACTGAATCTCCAGAATGGTAGTAGGTGTTCAGTTAATTCTTATACAGTGAATGAGTGAATAAAATAAATATTCAATGAGTGTTGAATAGAAGGTCAATTGTGGACATATTAGAACCTAGAACATACTTCTTAATGACCTAATAAAGATGCAGAATTTGGGTACTAACATATATATCCATTACCTTGTTCTCAATGTAGACTGAAAACAACAATATAACCGTTCAGTTTAGCAGTTGAAAATATATATATAAGTGAACCATAACTTCAGAATTTGATTCCTTTAACATTCCACAGTGATGTGATACATGAAAAAGAGTTTTAAATACTTAAAATGAGACTGTTTGATTTAAAATGGGTCTTTTTATGGGTACTGTGAGACATTACTCGATGGTGGTGTGGTAGTAGTAGTTGTTATAATCATTGCTGACTTTAGTGTTTTTCTGAGACTTAATTCTTTAATTCCAAAGTTATCTGAGACCACAAAAGGATGAGATCCCTGTTCTAAAAAATAATAATAAAAATAAAAAGAGATCCCCATTCTAGAATGGAGTGAATCCTCAAGGTAAAGTAATACTTCTAGGGACTTATGGGACCAGCAGGTGATCCTCTCCTAGTACCTTGCCAGTGCAAAGCAGCCTGTTTTCAAACTTCCATGTACTCAATCAGTCTTTACTGTTATAGCAGCGCAGTACAGTTTTTCTGGTGAACAAGAGAAGTGAATGGTAGAATTAGTTGTAGGCATGCTAACATTTTATTAACAGAAGACCTGTATTGGGAAGTTACATCTTTTAAGACTGTGGTTTAGATTATCAGGTGAATGAGAATTTCCTTGAAGGAAAACACCTTACCTATGTAGACCAGACTCTGTAACACCTTTTTTATATTGGGTTTTCTTTTGGCTACAGTACCAGGTTATGAGGCAAAATACATATAAACTAATAATTACAATGTTTGCTTAGCTAAGTGGTTTTATTCTGAGTATTTAAAACTTTTTCCCCTTATATCACTATGGAATGTTATGGGAAGGAAAAACTGAAGCTATGGTTGACTTATGTAGAGTTTTTGCTATAACGACTGATTAGTTACAAGATGTTTTTCAGCCAAAGTTCTTAATAAAGTATAGAGTTAAGATGTGTTAGCAGCCAAAGTATGCATATTATTAGGTCATTG
The DNA here is from genome assembly GCF_049350105.2 of Macaca mulatta. Taxonomy (NCBI): domain Eukaryota; kingdom Metazoa; phylum Chordata; class Mammalia; order Primates; family Cercopithecidae; genus Macaca; species Macaca mulatta. The sequence goes on from NC_133419.1 coordinate 87,773,969, forward strand.
TAAAATATATTCTAGGGTTTATATATCCATAACTGACCTTCTATTTTATTTAACACTGATGGAATATTTAATGAAGTATGGGTGCTAAAGAATTTTATTGATTGTTTGGAATATTTAAGATCAATAGAATTTGTTATTTGGTAATGCAGAAATCCAAGTTTTCTATGAGTTCGGGATTCTTTGAAATATTTTTAGTTATATTAAATTGTTTCCAGAAGGTGTCACATATTTCTTTTTCTTATTCAGAACATATTAAACAACTTGTGTCATTTATTATTAACTATTACTAATGTGAAATACTTTATAATATAATAATATTTACACATTTAGGACCTACTGAATTGGATAGGGTTCTTTGTTCTACCATAAGTGATTTCCAGGTAACTATTAATTTTGAGTTTCAGTTACTTATTATCTATTACCATATAGTGAACTACCCCAAAACTTACTGGCTTTAAAACAGCAACAGTTTTATTTGCTCATGATTCTGTGAGTCAGCAATTTGGTCAGGGCTTAGCTGGACAGCTCTTCTGCTGGTATCTCTTGGTATTAGTCATGCAGCTATAGTCGTTTGGGACCTTGACTGGGGCTGCATGGTCTTAACATGGTGTCACATGTTAAGTTGGTCGTCGACTTCTCTGTCATTGTTGCCTCTCATCCTCAGGTTGGCTAGTTCAGATTTATGTAATGCCCTCAAGGTTCCAAGAGAGGAAAGTGGGGCACTGTACTTGGAATTTACACAGTTACTTTTGCCATATTCTGTTGGTCAAAGTGAGTGATAAGGGCTAACCCCGGAAGGATGGGGAACTTACCTCTCTATCTCTGTCTCTAGGAGTGGAACAGCAAGTCAAATGGCAAGGGAAGTATGCATACAGTGGTGGGAGAAATTGTTGTGGCCAACTTTGCAAACAGTATATCATTCTTATTGGTGCTTTATTTTTCCCTTGCTTTCAGCTATAACTTCATTGTTATTTATATGTTTCCCTCTAGTATCTCCTCTTTTCCCTCTCCCTTCTATGCTGAATTTTCTGCTATCTAGTAGTCTCCTCTTAACCATAGTGTCAACGGTTTTGCTTTTCCTGGTTTTAGTTACCTGTGGTACAGTACAAGAAGATGAGAGAGAGAGAGAGACAGAGACCATTCACATAACTTTTATTATAGTATATTGTAACTGTTCTATTTTTTATTATTGTGGTAATTTCTTACTGTTCCTAATTTATAAATTAAACTTTATCACAGATATGTATGTATAGGAAGAAACATAGTATATATAGGGTTTGGTATTATAAGCAGTTTCAGACATCCACTGGGAGTCTTGGGCTGCATCCCCTGTGGATAAGGTGGGGGGACTACAGTCTTTTTGAAAACCCCTTAGCTTGTATTGCCAAAATGATATGTAAACTAAGAACAGACTTACCTTGAGAGAGGACCTAAGATATTCTACAACAATGTAAGTGCATGGTGGGTGTGAATTTCTCTCTCCTGTCTCTGAACCTTTTTTTTTTTTTTTTTTTTTTTTTTTTTGAGGAGCGAGTACAGAGGAGAGGGTACAGTGGCTTACTCTACCCTGTTGTTTGACTATGTGTTGACATAGTGTTTTCCAAGATATTCTTCATGTATTCCCAGAGTTTTGCAGAGCCTACCAGGAACTACTATGTAACACAGTATGAGAGGCAAAGCAGGACTTAAGGGTATCTTACCCTACCTCAGGCAGAGCATTTCTGCATTCATTTGTTTTACTCAATGTTTTTGCAGGTCTGATTTTGTTTGAGCAAAGAGTTTCTTTGCTTAAAAAACAAAACTTTAAAACTACTATTTAGATAATTGGACTTGTTGGCTGAGTTTTGGATATGTGATGTTAATTATACATTTAAACCATAAGCACTTTAAGATTTTATAAAAATATATTTGCCTTAAGCCATTTCTAAAATATATTTTCCAAATGAGGGATTTAAATGCTTTGATTTTATCAATTACTTTAAAATGATGCTTTAAAAACACATTCTAGAACACAGCTATCCAAAATTTAGAGCATCAATTACACAAGAAGTAAAATTGTACAAAATTCAGGACTTATTTACATCTAAGTAAGTAGTGTGTGTAATAAAATAGCATAATAAAAAGGCTCTGAGTATATTGGTAGAGGCATATCATTTGGACCAACAATGAGGGAATAGACCTTTTTAAAAATTAACAACTTAATGTTTATCAGAAATTGCCTGTTTAAATGAAAGGGAAATAATTTGAAAAGAAAAATGTAATAAATAAGAGGGTGTATTTTTTGAGAATATAAAAGTTTAAATATTACAGTGTTTGTAAATATTGCTATAAATGCATATGTGATCCAGGGCTGAGCTCATCTGGAACTGGGAGGTAGGCCAATTTCTCTATACCCCATGGATGCCATGGGTGACTCCTTGACCATTGGGTATACAGAATGTTAATTGATGTTGTTTGTGTGTCTCTTGTAGTTCTCTTGACCTACAAAGAATCAAGGTGTAGAAGTTATATATTTGAAGGGCTGAGTTTGTGGAAAAATGATTAGTTTTTTTATAAATCTAGGAATTATGAATATAATTTAGAGAAAGGCAAATTTCAGTACAATAATGAGAACTGACCAAAAATTGATTTCAAATAGAACTGTTTTAAAAAGGGATTTGGGGCTGGATGTGGTGGCTCATGCCTGTAATCTCAGCACTTTGGGAGGCCGAGGTGGGCAGATCACCTGAAGTCTGGAGTTTGAGATCAGCCTTACCAACATGGAGAAACCCCGTCTCTACTAAATATACAAAATTAGCTGGGTGTGGCGGCACATGCCTGTAATCCCAGCTACTTGGGAGCCTGAGGCAGGAGAATCGCTTGAACCAGGGAGATGGAGGTTGTGGTGAGTCAAGATTGTGCCATTGCACTCCAGCCTGGGCAACAAGAGTGAAACTCTGTCTCAAAATAAATAAATAAATAAATAAATAATCTGGGGTGGTGGATTTGGTTGCCTGATAAAGTTGAGAATTTCCTATTCTAGGAGATGTTTAAGCAGAAGCTAGATAGTGATCTTTTAGGATCATTGCAGAGGGGATTCATTTCACAGAGAAGAGGATGGATTAGATAGTTCTAAGGCCTTTTTCTGTACTTAAGATTGTATGAGTGTTCCAAGTCTCTAAACTTCCTCTAGGGCAGTAAGTCCAACTGGGAGCAATTTTGTACGTCTTCCTAAAGACATTTGGCTCTGTGTGGAGGCATTTTTGGTTGTCATCATTGGTGAGGATGGCAGAGGGGTGCTATTTAATTAGGTAGAGGCCAGCACAGCCCTTCTCCCCTGCCATGAGCCCCACCCAGATAACAAAGAATTATCAACCCCCAAATCTCACTAGTGTCAATGTTAAAAAACTCTAGGGATTTAACTTAGAAGTGTTCCATTTGATCTTTAAAACTTATCTGGGCTTGAAGTTATTAGGCCAGCTAATACTGGCCTTTGGCAAAGTATGAAGTAGGAAACACTTACTTTGAACAAATTCTTGCCATATTGGTAACATCATCACTTTTATTGCCCTCATGCTCTGTACCACCCTTCTAGACCTATCCCTACTAACGATTCTTGGTTTCATCAGGCTTAGCTCCCTTGAGCCCTATTTCTTTAACATCTACTGTCTGTTACCTAGATAATCTGAAAAATGAGTATACCAGCTGATATTGCTTTAGTACTTTTTCCTTATGGTGGTAATGCCTCAATCTCTTTTTCTCTCCCAGTGATTCATGGTAATCCTGCTGGAGTCATTCATGATTCCAAGCTATCAACTCACAGGGCTGTAAAAATGTGCTGTAGGCCGGGCACAGTGGCTCACGCCTGTAATCCCAGCACTTTGGGAGGCCAAGGCAAGTGGATCACTTGAGGTCAGGAGTTCGAGACCAGCCTGGCCAACATGGTGAAACCCCATCTCTACTAAAAATACAAAAATTAGCCAGGCATGGTGGTGCGCACCTGTAATCCCAGCTATTCGGGAGGCTGAGGCAGGAGAATCGCTTGAACCCAGGAGGCGGAGGTTGCAGTGAGCTCTGATCACCACTGCACTCCAGCCTGAGTGACAGAGTGAGACTCTGTCTCAAAAAAATGTGCTGTAAAATGTACAAGTTGTCATTCACACAAAACATATATGCATACTTTATTAAAGCAAAACAATGTGATTCTTGTCTAATACCTATTCCAAATTATTTAAATAAAATTAAAATAAAAAGAAATATTTGCATGCATTTATATGTTGCTAATTAGAGCTAACAACTCAGAGGTAGATGAGAATTTTGATATAAGCAGTTTGACTACTGGAAATTATCAATACTAAGAATGGTCTATAATCATCTGGGTAGAAATCACCTAAATTTTGGAGGTTGTATTATTAATCATAACAAAATACTACAGAGTAGATGGCTTATTCAATAGAAGTTTGTTTTCTCAAAGTTCTGGAAGCTACAAGTCTAAGATCAAGGTGCTGTCAGGGTTGGTTTCTGGTGAGACCTCTCTTGGCTTATGGACAGCAGCCTTCTTGGTGTTTCCTTACATGGGCTTTCTTCTGTGCATGTGGTCAGGGGGTGGCGGCGGGGCTGGGAGGAGAGAGCCAGAGAGAGCGAGAGAGCGAGAGAGCAAGAGCGAGCAAGCATGTGAGTAAGTGAGAGCTCTCTCTCGTGTTGCTTCCACTTCTTATACAGACACCAGTCTTACTGGATTAGGGCCCAACCCTTAAGACCTCATTTAACCTGAGTTACTTTCCTAACAGCCGTCTCTTCAGATACAGATACATTGGGGATTAGGGCTTTAACATATGAATTTTTGGGGGACACAATCAGTTTATAACATGAGGTAACTGACCATAAATTTTACATGAAATAATCAGACAACAGTTTTAAACTTAGTTGGTATAAGTAAACTGCTCTGATGTGTTTCATAGTTTAGTGTCATAACAATCCAAAGTGAAATTCATGTCACTGTGTCATTATAGATAATATGCAAACTTTTCTTCTAGTCATTCATGCTGTACTCACTACTAGCTATTGAGTGTATAAAATTGGAGAATTTATTTTTGCTGAGATAGGTCTCGATAAAAAAGCGTGTAAAAGTCTAGGTTCTTGTGAAATTTTTGAAGCAGAGTAATTAGCAATACTTTAATGTTTAGTTTTCATTAACAGCTGGTCATTTTACCCACTTTCCTTTATGTAAAAATGAAATCATGCTCCACAAATGTCGGTTTATAATTTGACTCCTAACCTGATTAAGATGAAGGAATATATGCTTAGGATAGCTCAGACACTGAGATATTGTATACCAGGAACCACCTGCTTTCCTTAGGGCATTTTCTGTTAAAATATTAATCAAGCTATTTGTTATTAAAGACAGAATTTCCATGTGAAGATTTTGGCTAACATATATAAACATACCTCATTTTTGCCATGTCCTATATTTAACACACTAAAAAGAGTACATTTAGAAATACTCTTCAGGATTTGTAGCTTCCACCCTAAATTAGTCTGGCTTATTGTTACTAATTAAATTTTGAAGACTGAGAAGACCAGGTCATATCACTGTCAAAGTGCTTTGGATATTGTGAGGACTTAGTTTTGAGGTTATTACCCTGTTTAACTCCAGATCTTCCTGGCATGACAATATGGAGTTGTTCTACTCTGCTAAGATACTGCTTGTTCATCTCATTCTAACTTTGTGGGTGAAGACAACAACGGTATTTAGACATGGTGTTTTAGAAACATCCCAGGGAGAATTTTCTACATGTTTTGGTTTGTAGAATTTTATTTTGAGAAGGCTCTAGCTTTCTTTATAGCCTGTAGGATATTTTTAAAAGTAGACACTTAAAAAATCTGAGAGTTGGATAAGAGATATGCCTGTAACTTATATGAGTGATTAAAATGAATTTTTAAAAATCTTAACCATGAAATCTATGTCCAGTATGTCTATATGTTTAATAACCTGCATTTTCAAGGTAGTTCTTTGGAATAAAACCTAGAATAAATATACATCCATATTACTGCTATTTTAAAATAAAAATTAATGTGGATGTATTCACGAAATAAAACAGGAGAAGTAAGATAAACCTCATTGCTATGCTATTGCTACTAAAAAAAAGACTGGAAACATTAAGAATTCTGTTGTCATAAAGTTTAAGGTAACCTTTGTTCAGTCCTTCCCATGCTTTTTAATGACATCTTCTGGAGAAAAAAGATTGAGACGAAAAAACAAAACTAGTTTTTCTTTTTGTGAGACTTTCTACTGGGATTAATGATTATCACATTGTGAACATAATTGAGGGACTAAAATACCATATGAGGATTGCATTCTTCATTCTGAAACCTGTTAGTCTTCTTAGATGCAGGCATTATGAAAAACCAGCTAAGGTGGAGACTATACTTAGATTTTTATAGTACATTATTTTGGGTTTATTTAGAAAGTTCGGTGAATATTTCCTTTGGTAAGAGGATTCCAAAGGGGAATTGTGCATGTAAACCTATTTATTTATAAATACATGCTAAATATTGACACCATCATTGTAAGAGTAATACTACTTTAGGGGTTACAGTTTGTATAAACATTTCCAGATTTTAATTCCTCAAATTATGGTTTTGCCTTTACACAGACACTGAGTACCTATTGCATTTTAGGTCATATGGACCAGATTCATTCTTGACACTCTCTGTACACAAATTTTGTATAAGATCTTAACCACATGCAACTAGAATACAAAATAAAAAAGAGATTTCTATGATCGGGGTAATGTCTGGTCTATAAATGTCTGTCTTCTCTTTTATCACTTTGGAATTCATAGCTAAGAGCTGATCCTAGATAAATGTGATTTTACAGTGTCACTAGATTTTCATCCCTATGTTTATTCTCAAAATCATTTTTACTGTTGAAACAAAGCTAACTCAGCATTTAATTTTTTACTAATTGCTCTAGACTCACTGGATATTGAACAAAGTTGACTGAATTTTTAAAAATATTACTGGGCCAGGGCCAGGCACGGTGGCTCATGCCTGTAATCCCAGCACTTTGGGAGGCCAAGGCAGGCGGATCATGAGGTCAGGAGATTGAGACCATCCTGGCTAACATGGTGAAACCCTGTCTCTACTAAAATTACAAAAAAATTAGCCGGGCATGGTGGCGGGCGCCTATAGTCCTAGCTACTCGGGAGGCTGAGGCAGCAGAATGATGTGAACCCGGGAGATGGAGCTTGCAGTGAGCTGAGATCACGCCACTGCACTCCAGCCTGGGTGACAGACCTAGACTCTGTCTCAAAAAAAAAAAAAGAAAAAAAAAATTACTGGGCCACGCGTGGTGACTCACGCCGGTAATCCCAGCACTTTGGGAAGCTGAAGCAGGCAGATCACCTGAGGAGTTCAAGACCTGCCTAACCAGCATAGTGAAACCTCGTCTCTACTAAAAATACAAAAATTAGCCAGGTGTGGTGGCAGGCACCTGTAATCTCAACTACTCGAGAGCTTGAGGCTGGAGAATCACTTGAACCCGGGAGGTGGAAGTTGCAGTGAGCTGAATTCATGCCATTACACTCCAGTCTGGGCAACAGGAGCAAAGCTTTCTCAAAAAAAAAAAAAAAAAAAAAAAAAAAAGAGGAAAAAAAATCACTGTTGATTATTGTTATATCACTCTCTAATCTATAAACTGTTAAAATACTTTTGTAAGTATTTTGCAAAACTCTATTCAATATCATTACATCTTGTAGTGACAAACTGGATTACTGAGTTTGTCATGCTGATTGGAGAGGGGGAGAAAAGCACAGAAATGAAGTTTCTTAAGGTTATATAACACAACTGACAGGTTGTGGTCAATTGTTTCCTTGCTATAATAAGCATAGGAAGCTTGAAAGGAAAAAATCTTGTCTGTAGATTAATTTGGGAAAATATAATCGAGAAGTCTATATTCTGCAGTAAATGAAGTTGAAAAGCACTTTTTTTTTTTTCTGAGATGGAGTCTCACTGTGTCGCCCAGGCTGGAGTGCAGTGGTGCGATTTCGGCTCACTGCAAGCTCTGCCTCCCAGGTTCATGCTGTTCTCCTGCCTCAGCCTCCCAAATAGCCATGACTACAGGTGCCTGCCACCACACCCAGCTAATTTTTTTTTGTATTTTTAGTAGAGATGGGGTTTCACCATGTTAGCCAGGATGGTCTCGATCTCTTGACCTTGTGATCTACTGCCTTGGTCTCCCAAAGTGCTGGGATTACAGGCATGAGCCACTGCGCCTGGCCTGAAAAGCACTTCTATACAGTTCATCTGATTCAGAATTTAAGTGCATGCACTCATTGTGCTTTAAGTCTTCGTTTGACCTCATTAGAAAAAACTCCCAAAAGGCTGGGTGTGTGTGGATCACCTGAGGTCAGGAGTTCGAGACAAGCCTGGCCAACATGGTGAAACAGTGTTTCTACTAAAAACACATACACACACACACACACAATTAGCTGGGTGTGGTTGTGCATGCCTGTGATTCCAGCCACTCTGGAGGCTGAAGCAGGAGAATCGCTTGAACCTGGGAGGTAGAGGTTGCAGTGAGCTGAGATCACACCACTGCACTCCAGCCTGGGTAAGAGAGCAAGACTCTGTGTCAAAAAAAAAAAAAAAGGAAAAGAAAAGAAACCCCAAAACATTATTAGTTCAGGACCATTTCTGACTGAAGAAGTGATAATGGGAACTGAGTATGAAAGGAGGAATTTGCAGCTGGATAGGTCCAAACCAAACCAGATATGAGCAATACCATGACTAATTAAGGAAGAATTTTCTCAAATGAATTTTGGAATGACCATATGCCCAAGGAACTGGTAGATGGCTTGAAGATGGGCAACAGGACACACTATTTGGGAGAACTAAGTGTTACTCTATTATACTAATATGTGAGTATGTACTCGTGTGCTGTAATTAAAACAAGAGATTATATATCCTTCTACTTGTTCTTGAATTATGTATTGGGATTAAATTGGCTATTAATATGTACTTAAAAAATGTGGAACTCAGCTAGAGGGCCACTGTTGGCCTTTTGTCCACAAAACCTTGTAGTTTAGTGAAGTAGTGAGTGAATGCTATCTTACTGGCCACCTTAGTGAACAATAATCTTCATTCTGGTGATCTTTCTTAGCTTTTGTCAAATGACAGAAATCTGAATTGCCATATTGGTATGTGCTGTGTGTTATGTGGCCTTGCTGTGACCTTTCTAAAGTAATCTAGAAGCTCTTATTTATTTATTTTTTTTAATGTCTCAGAAGTAAAAGCATAATATCACCTTAAGCCTGGTTCTTATTCTTACTTGAGGTTAATGGGAATTACCACCCTTTGGATGAAAATAATGAACTTACTACAAATTGTTCATTTATAACAAGTAGGCTTCACATAGGTGACCTGTCTACTTTGACCTACTGAAAACATAATATTTTTTCAGCTGTAACTTTGCCCTGAGTTCATATAGCACCTTTCTTCTCCTCCTTCTCCATGTGCTGAATGACATGTGAGGTTTTTTTTCCTTTTTTTAATTTGAAAAAGTAACATGTTTGGCAGCATTAGGATAAAGAATGGTCTCTTGTAAGTTTATATAAACATACTGAAAAGCTTACTCATGTAGTTTATCCTCTCATCTTACTACATATGTAAACAAGTGAGGTTTTAGTTTTTGTTCATAATATTTAGATTATTTATTTTGGAAATTTAAAAATTTTGCTTCTTACATCTGCTGTTCTTCACTAGAATAAATAAGGATTATGGAGTTTTCCTGTCACCTTTTCTTAAATCTCGTTCATTATATTGATAACAAGCTTCTTAACACAGACTATATTTTAACTTACTGTTTTATCTGCTATACATGAAAATAGTAGATGTTTCATAATTAAGTTGAATGAAATTTGTAAATGCTGTAAATCTTTAATGGGATTTTAAAAAGTACTTGAGAGAAATCCATGACAGCTCAGGGGCTTTGGAATCTTACCTGGTTTCAAAACTTAGCTCAATCACGTAACTATCTATGTCTCTCTAAATCTCATCTCTGAAGTAGGGGTAATGATCCCTACATCGCAGGGGTGTTTTGAGCATTACATAAAACAGTGTATGTTAAGGACTTCATATAACATGTAACATATGGTGACTTTTCAATAACATCTGCAATTTATGGTGTTGTTACACTGTAATTAATATGATACTGAACTCTGAGATTCTCCTTACTCCCTTTTTTAAAAGGACAGACACATCTTGTTAAAAAAAAATATTTGGAAGCATTAGTGGGATTACTCCTACCTTGGAAGCACAGTAGTCACTAAACCAACATTATTAAGAATAAAGTACTTTTTAGAGGCTATAATTGCAAGCTTCAGTTTGAAGTCAGACAGTACTGGCTTTGAGTCTTGGTTCAGCTACTTAAATATTCTGTGATTTTAGGTGAGTACCTTAACTTTTGATTCCAATTGCCTCATCTTTAAAATAGAAATGGTAAAAACTTACCTAGTGCCTGGCACCATTAATAGTTTATTATTATTATTATTGTTTTATTCCTCCTCTTTTCTTTTTCTCCATGTTCATTGGTCACTTTAAAAAGAAATTTACCTTCACTAACTATCCATCTTTAAGCTCTCCCATGGCTCCTTTTAGTTCCTCACTCTTCCTGTTCACATTAATTCTTTTCTTTTTTATTTTGAATTGCGTTTTTAATGATAATGACTTATAATGACCAATTAATTGACCATAAAATAGAGGAATGATATGGGAAATAAAAGACGGAGCTGATGTCTTAGTAAATTTTAAACCTAAGTCATTAGCTAACCTTTACTTCCAATAAACTGCATTTCCTTTACATGGTAAATAAAGATATGAATAAAATGTTGTGGGTGTTTGATGATGATGTCTAATTGGCTTTTGTAGTCCCAGCTCTGAGAGTATACTTGAATTAGTATTCTGTTTCATGAATGATTTCTTGTCTCGATTGTCATTTGACCATTGAATTTTCTTTTATATTTTAAATAAAGGCTGGATTTTTCCATATGTAAATCTCTATTTGTAATCTTTCAAGTAGCAAGTTGTTTTAAACTGTTTATTTTTAAAAATCTGTCAGCGGAATTAGAATTTTGTTGTGATAAGGACTGTAACTTCCAGGATATATTTAATATTACTTACTGAGTATTGAAAACTTAACTTTAAATTGTCCCATTTTTACAGAAGATAAGGTGCAACTACAACTAATCTACTTACTATAAAAGGACAGGATAGCATATAGGCTGTACTTCACCCAGCCACTCTAACATATCTGCTTCTACAAATAGAATATTTAAAGGTTGATGTGTTGCCAGACTCTATTTAGTGACCTTGAAGGTATAAATCAAGAATGGTGGCCTGGGTGTGGTGGTTTATGCCTGTAATCCCAGCACTTTGGGAGTCTGAGGCAGGTGGATCACCTGAGGTCAGGAGTTTGAGACCAGCCTGCCTGGCCAACATGGTGAAACCCCGTCTCTACTAAAAATACAAAGATTAGCTGGGTGTGGTGGTGCATGCCTATAGTCCCAGCTACTAGGGAGGCTGAGGCATGAGAATCACTTGAACCTGGGAGGTAGACGTTGCAATGAGCTGAGATTTCCCCAGTGTACTCCAGCCTGGGCAATAGAGTGAGACTCCATCTCAAAAAAACAAACACAAAAACAAAACAAAACAAAAACAACAATGGTGAACAGTGCAAGTAAGAAACTAGGCCTAAGTTTCTGGCATATTTCCTGTGAGTTCCCACACTCAATTCAGTGAAAGTAATTTTATTTTCTTGGTGTATACATAAATTCTGAGACTTGGCTTGTTCTGTGTTATTATAATATTATATATTAGTTACAATGTGCATTGAAATGTTTGTTGTACACTGACAAAAATGGACTTATGGAATGATAGAACTTTGAAGTTCCGAAGTATCCTAGAGATTAGTGTAACTTCTTTTTATGGATGAAAAATTAAGGTTTAAAGAATAACAGTGATTTAATCAAGTTTACAGTCTTAACCTGGAGACCCAAGACTCCTTTCTTACTTCTAGTCTGGCATTTTTGGCTCTAAATTCTCTTTAAGATTTTTATGCTTTCCCTGTATTTGTTTTATCAAGGAATAGAAACATAAAAAAAAATTAGGTAAAGCTGCTAATCCAAAAAGGCCTTCTCTGTTCCTTGTCTTCTCTGTTTTATTCAAGGTCATGAATCCAGAGCTTACCTTTCTACATCTGTCCCCTTTCAAGTTGCTGAGTTGTAAAATATTGGAAACACATGACACCAGATTAGTTTTTGTTGAATGGATAGGTAGAAATATGGCTAAAATATGAATGAAGTACAGAGGGTGCAAGAGGAAGTATATTGCTCTTCAGTTTCAGTATTTATTTGAGTCATGGAAGGAAGAGGATCTTAATGAATATTGGGGGAGATGAAGTTGGTGAATAGTGAAGGCTAGCTAGGTTCCCTACTCACTAAGCATCAGTGTCTTTGGAGATACTCAAGAAGGAATGGCCACAGGCACTGTGATCAGGGGCAAAAAACAAATAATCAAATACACTAAAGAAAAGCAAAAGAGTTTTGTGGTAGGAAATAGTTAAACGTACCATGTGTTCAGTTCTCTAGTACAATTTAAAATGGATATATGTTTTAACCACTTTCAGGCTTAAATAGTAAAAACAGCTTTCTTTACCGGGCTGTGTTTACTTTTGGCCATGTTCACATTTTTGATATTTCTGATTATTTTAAGGACTTCCTATATTGTGATTTTGTTTCTTTGCTACTGCTTGCGAGGCATAGTTTTCGTGTAATTCTACATGACATAGTGATGACAGAATAGTACAGTTTTTCTTGAAAGTTTTGTAAGACCTATAACAGGAAGCAATAAATTGTAAATCTGTCATTTCCTACAAAGTCTTTCCAGAGAGAAAACACTATTTTCCAGCTGAATGAACTTTATTTGCACATTATTTGTTATACTTTCTGTACCCTTATGTTATATCGGCCTAATACATTTTGACGTTTCTTTTATGTGATTCCTTTTGTTTAATCACCCATATTTTTGTTGATAATAATAAAATTCCATGTTTTCATATAAATATGTTCAGTTTCAAAAAACAAAATTGTTTCTAAAAGGCCATTAACCCAACCAAAAATAAAGCATACGAAAAAGTAGTTTAACCAACCAACCAACCAAAAAAAACAAACAAAAGGATTATAAACCTGGGAGGCTCAGCTTAACTTAATAAGAGGGATGTAACTATAATATGAAATAACATTTCTTTCACCTATCAGTCTGGCAAGGATAAAACACAGTTTTTGTGGGTATAGGAAAATAACTAGTGTAAGGAAATAGCTACTTTCATATGCTGTTGTGGGGAGTATATATTGGTATGATTTTCTTTGGAGGTCAATTTGGCAATATTTGTCAAAATTAAAAATGTACTTGTCCTTTGACAAGAATTCACCTCCAGCGATACGTTTACAAAGTATACTTTGGTATTTAGAAAAGTTTATTGCATCCATTCTAAGTATTCATAGGAGACTTTAAATAAACTTCAGCATATCCATATATGTGTATGCTTTGTGTATATAAAATTGAAAAGTATATGTCTTTAAGACAATGTCTGTATTTGATATATTTCTATGTACAAAGGTATGTACATACTCATACAAAATTCTATAAAAGTCCAAAAATCTTAGAAGGGAACTTCCTTTTCATTGTTATTTGTTATTCTGTTTGAATTTTTGTTTTTATCATGTACATGCATTACTCTTTTGTATCAGTTTAACAGCTTTTTTGAGGTGTAGTTTATATGCTATAAGATTTACCAGTTTAATGTATCAGTTTCATGGGGTTTTCAAATATTTACTGAGTTGTGTGTGCATCCAACCCTGCAATCTAATTTTAAAACCTTTTCATTGCCCCCAAATAATTCTTGTACCTATTAACAGTCCTTCCTCATCATCCCTTAGTAGTTCCTCTCCATCACCCCTTACTCCTCCAACTCTAGGCCACCAGTGTTCTACTTTCTGTAGGTGGACTTGCCTGTTCTAGAATTTTATATTAACAATATCATACATAATTGGTCTTTGTAATTGGCCTCTTTCACTTAGCATAATGTATTTGAGGTTCATCCATGTTTTAGTATGACTGATACTATTTTTTTAATTTAAAACTATTTTTACAAAAGTGAAAACAGCAATTTCAGAATTACTTATCCTGCTGAAGTATATTGCCCCATGGCTGTGAAGTGGTAATGAATGATAGAGAAATTTTTTCAAGTTAAAAGTTACCATGTATTGAGCATCTGTGATGTGCTAGTCACGCTATTAGGCTTTATGTATGTTACATCATATATAAATCCTTATAGCTTATATAATAGGTAGTATTATATTGTTTCTACAAATGAACAGATTAAATATCATTAATTTCTTGTGTCAATTTACACATGAAAGTGTAAAGCATATATATGTGCAGATGTATACTTTGCAGCTAAAGTTAAAATATGTAAAGTGCTAAAATATTGCTGTAATACACAATGAAAATGTCATTCACTGTCTAGAGATGTCCAGTGGAACTTTTTGCAGTGATGAGAATGATCTATATCTGTTATGTCTGTTATGGTATCCACTACCACATATGGCTTTTGATTACTTGAGATATGGCTAGGGTGAATGAAGAAACAAATTTTATTATTACTTAATTTTAATTAATTTAAATTTAAATAACCACACTCTGATTCCGGTCATGATTTGATACCAGTGATAGATTTACTCTTCCAGTTGGAGAGTGGAAACAACTTGATCAAAAACATGAACAAAGTATATGAAAAAATGGTATGCAAGATCCTGGATATTAAGTGTTGAAGGACAGTGTTCCCTGAGATATAGGAAACAAATGTGCTCTACAGTTACCCAAGCTTACTGTCTAGAGAGAATTTCCGGGCATGGATTAAAGAGGGGTCACTCAGACAAAACCTAGGGGACTTTCTGAGTTGAGGAAATAAAGCTCAAAGTGTAGGCGGACCATGCTGGATTCAGGTCACAGAACAGAGGACTAGAGAGGAAAGTACTCAGCTGATTACTGAGTAGGACTTGCATGTGAGGAGCCTGTTCCAAGCCAAAGAAAGAACAATCTGAAGAATTAGAGGTTTTTAATTGGGTAGTTAGCACTCAAACAGGAATAGGAATATTGTCTGTTTCTATTAGCCAGACTGGAAAATCTCAAAGATTCATGTGGCATTGGGTAAAGTACACATAATGTTTTACCTTAGTATGGGGAATAATTAGCCCTGGATTTCATCTCTTATTAAAATGTCCTAAAAGCAAGTCCTTAAAAGATCAAACTATTTCCAAGTAACTTAACTGTGTCTCACAACAAAGCTCAAGAAAACTTATGGGAATGCAAACATAGGCAACACTTATTAAGGTAAAATTTAGAATGGCTGACAGCCAGTAAAATATTACCACCATGCAATAAGAAATAGGAAAATTTGACCCATAATGAATAGATAAATCAGCAAATTAGTACCAAATGATAACTTATAAATATGTTAAATTGCAGGCAAAGATATTAAAAAGAGTTATCATAGCTGAATTTTATAGTTTCAAAAAGTTAGAGATATGGAAATGGGGAAAAAGGAAAAATGAAACTTCTAGAGATGAAAATTACAATTTGTGAAATGAAAAGCTTACTGGATGATATTAATGACAGATTATACATTGCAGAATAAAGTGTTAGTGAACCTGAAGACATAAGAATAGAAACCATCTAAAATGAAACATAGAGAGAAAAGAGACTTTTTTTTCTTTCTTTCTTTTTTTTTTTTTTTTTTTTGACACAGAGTCTCATTCCATCACCTCGGTGGAGTGCAGTGGTGGTCTCACTCACTGCAACCTCTGTCTCCTGGGTTCAAGGAATTCTTATGTCTCAGTCTCCCAAGTAGCTGGAATTACAGATGTGCACCACCATGCCTGACTAATTTTTGTATTTTTAGTGGAGACAGGGTTTTGCCATGTTGGACAGGCTGGTCATGAACTCCTGACCTCAAGTGATCTGACAACCTTGGCCTCCCAAAGTGCTGGGATTACAGGGATGAGCCATTGCGCCTGGCCATGGTTTTGTTTTTTTCTTTTTTAATCACCAAATAAAGATAACATCTGTGAGTTGTGGGTGATCTCCTATTCATGTAATTGGAGTTCTTGAAGAAGAGAAGGGAGAAGAAAAAATAATGGTGAAATAATGACCGAAAATTACTCAAATTTGATAACTGTAAACCCAGAGATCCAAGTAGCCTAATAAATCCTACTACAGGAAATATTTTGAAGACTACCCAAGGCACATCGTAATCAAATTGTGAAAAGACAATGGAGTGACATTTGTAAACCACTGAAACAAAATGATCCATCAGCCTAAAATTCTATACCCAACAAAAGTATCTTTCAAAACAAAATGAAAAAACTTTGCAGACCTACATTTTTAAGTCAAAGTGATTAAAATATAATGATGAATTTAGATATATCTGTACATATATACACTATGGATGACAATAATAGCACAAAGATCAAGAGAGGAGAAATGGAAATACATTATTGGAAGATTTTTTTTCTATATGTTAAGTAGTATAATGTCATTTGAATATAGACAACAATTTATAGATGTGTACTATAAACCGTAAAACCAACACTAAAATACGCCAACAAAGGGAAGAAAATGCGATCATTGAAAAATACTCAGTTGCTGGGTGCAGTGGCTTACACCTGTAATCCCAGCACTTTCAGAGACCGAGGTGGGTGGATCACGTGAGGTCAGGAGTTTGAGACCAGCCTGACTGACATGGTGAAACCCCATCTCTACTAAAAATACAAAAATTAACTGGGTGTGGTGGCATGTGCCTGTATTCCCAGCTACTGGGGAGGCTGAGACAGGACAATTGCTTGAACATGGGAGGTGGAGGTTGCAGTGAGCCGAGATTGCAACACTGCACTTCAGCCTGGGTGACAGAGTGAGACTCTGTCTCAAAAAACAAAACAAAACAATACAAAAACTTAGTTAATCAAAAAGGGGCAGAAACGAGGGGAAAAAAACAGTAAGAGATAAGTAGAGAAATAAATAGCAAGATGATAGATTTAAATATAAGCATACCAATAATCATATTAAATGTAAATAGTATAAATATCTCAATTGAGAGACAAAGATTTTCTGATAGGATAAAAAAGCAGGAAACTATTATATGCTGCCTACAAGCAATGCACTTCAAATGTAAAGACCCCAATCAGTTAAAACTACAAGACAGCTAACATCAAGCCAAAGAAAGGTGGAGTTACCGTCCAACAAATAATGGGAGAGTGCTATAAGCAGCTTTTTGGGTGAATATGTTTATTATTTTGCTTATGATGATTATTTTACAGGTACATAGCTATGTCAAAACTTATAAAATTGTACACTTTAAATATGTACAGTTTATTTTGATTATACCTCAATAAAGCTATTAAATCATTTAGATAGCCACACGTGTCCAGTAACTACAGTATTGGACTGCAGTATCCTGTAAGGTCCTTGAGGGTCAGAATTGTATTCAAATATCCTCTCTATTTAGCAGGTACAGAGTAACCACTTGGCCAATATTTGTTTAATGAAGGAATGTAAGATACAGCTAGCTCAGTGAGCATGGACATATTGCTTACCTTTTCAGGATCTGAGTTTCCTGATATGAAAAAATATGATGGTTTATATCAAAGTATCTTTTAGCTTTAAAATTCTGTAATTTCAAACACAGAGGAAGTATTCTTCCTTATTTAGCTGTGGATTTAGATTTATTTGGAAAAATACTTTGTGAAAGTAACAATGATAAACTAGCACAGTTTTAAAAACTTTTTTAAAAACTTAGCTAAAAATGAAATGCTGTTTTTAGCATCTTTAACTAAAATAATAACAAACATATTTTGCATTAAGTTCCCATCTTTCTTGATGGAATCCAAAATCCTTCCAGTAGCTCTATGCATATGGTCCCCCGGCTTTTCTCTTACAGTATCTCTGCTAACAAGTCTCTTCTTCTTTGACCACTTTGTATAAAATAACAACCCCCAGTCTCCTGTATTTCTCTTTCCTTATTCTACTTTATCTCCAAAACTCCTACTACTGTCTAACATACATCTTTTTAAAAATATATTCTCTTACCTGGCTAAAAGATAAGTTCCATGAGGCCAAGGACTTTGTCCATTTTGTGCATTGTGGTAAGTTTTAGAACGGTACCAGCCACATAGTAGGAATTCAATAAATATTTGTTTAATGAATCAGTCAATTGCACTGTAATATCCTTTTGATTTATTCTCCTAATTATCAGTGAGATTTCAAAAGGGTTCCCTGCTTAAAAATAATTTCTTTCCAGATTTATGTCTCTGGGTTAGGTTTTTCTATCTAGATCACTTATGTCAGTAACAAAACAAGATAAAAACAATCTGCTGAAGAATTTTATAAAGCTGGTTATAGCATTCTCCCATTATTTGTTGGACGATAACTCCACCTTTCTTTTATAAGCATCCTCTCATTAATTCTTCTTCAGCAGACTGTTTTTATAAACTTTTATAAGCATCATCTTATTAATTCTTCTAAATAATTCAAAGTATGATATTATTCTCAGTTTATAGATAAGGGATCTAAGGTTTAGGGAAGTGATATAAAATATCTAGAGGTACACAGAACTAGGATTCAAACCTAGGTCTATCTTAGTCTAACACTTGAGTTCTGAAACATTGTACTTTTTCTCAGTTTCGAGAGTATTATTTGTAAAGATAATTACCAGTTTAGTACGAACACAGATAGGTTAGCATATTAGGATAGATCACACCAACATTTTGAGGGATGGGAGACTTTGGATATTTAGAGAAGATGAAGAGTGTGTGAAAGATTTGTGGGATACTTCTAGAGAGGTTTTTAGTGTGATCTGCAAGGGGGACACTGATTAGTGGAGGAAAAGCCTGAAGCATTGAACATCTGGGAAGGATGGCATTGTCTAACAGGGATTGAATGATAGAGAAATTTTAAAAAATGAATATCATAACTGAGTTTTGTTAGGCAAATTATAACCAGTAAATAAACCCACTTAGACTTTAATTTATAATCAATTGGAAATAACTGAAAATTATTTTACATGCTTTAAGTTATGTTTCTAAAAACATTGAAATGGTAAAATGAACCTTACGCTTCATGGATAGGGTGTTTTAAGTCAATGGAGAGAGAGATGGAGAGAGGAAGGAAGAAGCGAAAGAGGGAGGGGAGAAGAGTATGTGTGTTTAGCACAGAAAGAGATTTTATAGATATATAATGTTACATAAATATATATAATATTTACTTCATATTAATTGATACCAATCCTCATTTTCATTGGTATATTTATACATTTCTAAGTCATTCAGGCTATATATAATGCTTATCTTAGGCTAAGACAGCAAACTTGTCAAGCTTGATTTGTAATGGCATCATTACCATGCTTTCATCAGGATGACTAGAAATTATTTGTGTTAGAAATAGCAAAACAATTTTTCCAGTGTTTTCATTTCTGTTCTTGTGGTTAGCCTTTCACAATCGAAAGAAAGTTCATTTCTTATTTGTCTGTGATGTGAAGCCATTGACAATTCTTATGCTTAATTTATACTGTTGTTTTTTAACATAAGAATGCATTCTACAACTTTAATTTTTGTGATTTAAAACAACTTTTCCAATCTGTTTTTTTTGGTGTAACTAAGACGTTAGTCAGGACTGGAGTTCTGGGTTCCTTCCACATACCATCTTAATATGGTTGTGTTTACTGTGATGTTTTTGAGATAATCATTTCAGATGTTCTTATGCCTCCTTCTAGAGGAATTACTTTTATAGCTAGTCCGTATTCCGCAAAGGAATATTGTATTTTTATGAGCTTTTCTTATTGATTAGAATTGGTTAACAACTGTACTGTATTTTACATTAGAAAATCTGGTCATCTTCATATCATAGTTAATAAGCTTTCTGATTTATTCACTGAATTGATTATACAAAAGCTGTTGTCCTTGTTTTTAAGTTAAGCTTGCTTGTTTAGGCATTCTAACAGAAAGTTAAAAATTTGCTGCTCCCTTTTTTTTGAACCCTGTTACCCTTCTATCCAGTCTGTATATGTCTGTATAATATATATAATTATATACATGTTGATAGTTACATATAAGTATTGCAATTTATTCTCCTAATATTGGTTATATTAGGGGTGTCCAATCTTTTAGCTTTTCTGGGCCACATTGGAAGAAGAAAATTTGTCTTGGGCCATACTTGAAATATACTAACACTAATGATAGTTGATGAACTGAAAAAAATTGCAAAAAAAAAAAAAAATCACAATGTTTAAAGAAAGTTTACAAATTGTGTTAGACCACATTCAAAGCTGTCTTGGAGTTCATGCAGCCTACAGGCCGCAGGTTGAACAAGTTTGGTTTATATGAAAGGTCGAGAATATGAAATGTGTGTGACTGGTTTGTGTATCTTTTTATTGTTTCAGGCACAAGATTTAATAGTATTTTGCTTTTATGATTCACTCAAATGGTGATGTCAGTGTTCTTTTGCAAGTAATGTATTTTCTCCTTGTTACAGGTCCTTTTGTTTTGCATCACAGCTGCCATGTACATGTTCTTTTTCAGGTAGGTTCTGTTATACCTATTTACTTTAATACCCCAAACAGTATCCCTTTGTAATTTCATCAACCGTGAAACTAAAGTATTCTCCAAATAATTATCCCTTACAAGCAGCATACTTCCCCCCGCACCCAGAGTGGACAGAGATAAAGCATTGCTTCTTCATGAGTAAAGAAAAGAGAAAGAGAGGGAATGAAGATTGATTCCCACCCCCCATTCTATTTATAAGTTTATCCTAGAAAGTTGAGTATGTCAATTAACAGGACTCAAATCCTGATAAGTGAATTTTTATCTTTTATGGACCTGATTGTATGTAAATACCTAAGTATTTTTCACTCAGCTTATAAAACAATCAACATTTTACATTTCAATAAGAAAAAAGTGACAGTAGAGCTCTAGCTAAGCCTTCTGCAAAGATACCCTAGCGCACTAATGATAGTCTGTAAACTATTGTTTGTTATAATGTCAACATTGTACTTTTCACTGACACCGGTCTCGGGTTTGTCGGGGCTACGGGGAAGAGTGTTAGGATGGCCCAAGATTTAAATGCCAGTAAGAAGGATTTCTGTCATCTTCATATAATCCCAGCAGTGTGCAATGTGATTTTTGATTAGGGAGAGTCCCCTCCTTTATAATCTTTATTTCTTTATTTTTAGTGATACCAATTAATTTCCATTTATTTTACTCTTATTGCCCTCATTTGAATAGATCTTTTTGGTATTTATGGATCTAGCAAAAGTAAGTCTTAGCAGACAGGACCAGACTTTTCAAATTAAAATTTGTGCTTAATTAACAAAGACAGTTGCGGATTTTTAGTAGGATATATTTGGTAGATATATATATATTTTTAAGAATAAAACAATCCAACCATATCAGAATTTTTTTTAAAAAAATTATTTTTAATTTTTGTGGGGACATAGTAGTTGTACATGAGATGTTTTGATACAGGGATATGATGCATAATAATCAAATGCTGTTATCTTATGTGTTACAAACAATCCAATTTGCACTCTTAGTTATTTAAAAATGTACGATGTATTATTGATGATAGTCACCCTGTTGTGCTATCAAATAGTAAGTCTCATTCTTTCTTTTTCTATACCCATGAATCACCCCCACCTCCCCCTACACCCCACTACTCTTACCACCCTCTGGTAACCATCATTCTACTCTCTATGTCCATGAGTTCAATTGTTTTGATTTTTAGATCCCACAAATAAGTGAGAACATGTGACATTTTCCTTTCTGTGCCTGGCTTAATTCACTTAACATAATGATCTCCAGTTCCATCTATGTTGCAAATGACAGGATCTCATTCTTTTTTGTGACTAAATAATACTCCGTTGTTTATATGTACCACATTTTCTTTATTTATTCATCTGTCAGTGGACGCTTAGCCTCCTTCCAAATTTTGCTATTGTGACCAGTGCTGCAACAAACATGGGAGTGCAGATATCTCTTCGATATATTGATTTGCTTTATTTTGAGTATATACCCAGCAGTGGGATTGCTGGATCACATAATAGAGATCATAAATCTCTATTTTTTTCCAGAATTTTTAAACCATTAATTTCCTGCTAGTATGTCCTAATAAATATTTTATAAAGCAAAATTATATAATTTTAAATTGTTTTGAGTTTTAAAAATGTCATATGCAAATAAAAATGATGATGTTACTGTTATTATTCTTGTAAAGAGACAGCCAGACTTTTGGAAGGGAAAACATAGATGAAGAGTCAAGGTAGGGAAGACTTGAACTGCAAAGGGTTTTGTATCAGTCATTGGGATGCTTAGTATTTTGTATCAGTCATTAGTGACTGAAGAATTATTGGAGCTGTCTGGTTGTCTTTGTGAAATTGTTTGATCTATTTATTACTTTTACTGTATCTTCATATACAATATACTTTTCCTGTGGTCTCTTTCCTATATTTTAATAATTTAGAGGTGGGTCATGGGAGTTATGAACAATGACTCACTGATTTCCAAAAACTTCTTAATTGTATTCAGACACATTATTAGGATAGTACTGCAAAAAGTTCACATAGTTTGCCTTTATATTTTTATGTTTTATCTAGTCTGAGGATATAGCATACCCAGTAGGGAAAATTCAATCATAAAAAGCTTAAAAACTAGAAACCTAACTTGTTGACATACACAAGAAGAAAGTCCAATCTCAAATAAATTTTCTTTTTCATGGAAATTCCTAACAGAGCAGGTATTTAAAATCCTTCCCATTGTGGAACTTAAAGATGTACTTGATTGATGTGTAGCATTTCTTAGTCATCAGAAGTTTTTGAGGTTTAAAAATAAATCATTTGTTAAATACACCGATAGAGGCCCAATTTATAGCATGGGTCTAGGAAATTATGTTTTGAAAATTGCTGCCATCAACCCAGTATTTTTGGTGTCGAAAGAAAATCAACCCTATAAATATGTGTTTTGGTGCAGAGCTACGGAACCTTTTCCTGTTTCAGTCACAAGTCTAGGTTAAAAACAACAGTTTAAAATACTTTCCAGAAGGCTCAATACAAGGTGTAAGTGCCAAAATAAACACTTTTAATTTTCTGAGGAAACTGGTTGTTTTTCTCCCGAAAGAAGTACTATCACCAAATTCACTGTTCTTGGCAGGAGTTAGTTTGAATAGCTCAACAGCAGAGGTTTGGTATATGGTAAAACCAAACAATTTATAAAGTATTACAACCAAACAAAACAACATTAGATTTGTCTGCATGCTAGCTTGTGTTTGGGAATGAACAAACACTATTGTACATGATACTTGGCAGGTCCACTTGCATTTGAATATTTTATTTTAAAATTAAATTTTATTATAAATACATATATTTGAAGACACATTTATTTCATTTATTAACAATTATGTTAAATCTAATTGCATGAAGTTGGATAGTCAAATGAGACTGTCCCCAGGACTCCATTTATGGTAACCTCCTATGAGAAGAGGATAGGGAAGAATTTTATGTTTGAAATAAGTCAACTTGTGTTTTTATACTAATGGGCAAAGGGGAAATGGGCAAAGGGGAAATGGGGAAATGAGGCCTGCTTTCAAGAAAAAGAAAATAGGCCGTTTTTTTTTTTTTTTCAAAGAAAGAACTTGAGAAGTAGTTTCATAAATGTTTTCCAAAGATGTCGCAAGATGTGATGACTATACTATGAATTTACTTAAAAGCAACACGTTTTTGATATTGAAAACTATGTGAAAACTATAATGTGTAATGAAGTAACTTACTTTTGCATAGCTCTTAATAGTTTTGTAATAGTTATTTTACATATATTTCATATGTTAATGATCAGGTTTTCACATTATACACCAGAAGTAAGGCTTATGTTCAAATGAAATCACCCACTTACTTCTGGTGTGTAATGTGAAATGCTTCAAAGGCTTGGGCTGGGAAAAGGTAATGTGTGAGGAGAGAGTTCTAGTTCTTTTCTGGTCAGCTGGCCTGACAGCCATGTAGCTAGCCATCACAAGTGTCTCTTGATATACATGCTATGGATTCTGTTAGGAACGGGATTACAAGGGAAGGTGGAACATATCCTGAGGATGTTTTGAAAGAGCTTTTTGTATAATCTCAGTGGGCATTCTTCATAATAGTTTTACCTCCTTTGTTCAGTCACCTTATTTTTATTATGTATGCTATTGTCATTGCTGTACCTTACGTCATTGTTTGTTTCTGTTGATTTTGGCCAAGCAGAAGTCATATTTAAAAACTTTTTAGAAAATTTGGTCTCATGCACCCCTTGAAATAATTTCTTTACTTCCAAATATGTATTTATGGGCAAATCAGTTTGCATTCATCATAATTTTTCATTCAGGATTGGGCCTTCCCAACAGTCATGTGGAAAAATAAATCAGTTTCTTTTGATCACTAACTCTTTTAATTAAGAAGCAAAAGAAAGAATCAACAATAAACATCAAAACTGTTGCACTTAATCCTACGCACACATAAAAAAAAAATGCAACATTTAGAAATACTAGTTCATTGGTTTTATATTCACCATTAGGTACCTGTCTATGAAGAATATTTGAGAGAAAGGAAGTAGTTCAGCATAATTTTTTATAGATAAATTTAAAGTAGTACTGTAAAGTGTATTATAACTACTTTGATCCTAATCTAATAAGTACCAGTTAGAAATTCTTTCCACATGCCTTTGCAAAGGCAACAACAAATCCAGGTTTATTTTAACATATAGAGTGAATGGTTCCAACATGTCATAGCAGTTAATCTATAGACTATATGGGACTGATTCACAATAGAAATATCTTAAATAATCTGATGTCAACATTGTGCAGCATGGCATTTATAGTTAGAAATCAGTGCAAGTCAGAGTTTATTGTTATACTTTAAACATTTAGAAACATTATTTCTTTTTGCCATTTGAGAATTCTAATCAATTCTCTGTGAAGGCGTAAATAAATGATTTTATTAGTCTCAAGGTGTAGATTTAGTTTATCTATTTAAGAAAACCAGACTATTTATTGATTGGACAACCTGCAAGTATTGAGTGAAAGACTTGTGATTATTCTTGAACATCTTTATGTAAGTATACCTTAGTATATTAGAGATAACTTTAGCAGCAAATAAAAAACTTTTGATCTTGACCTTTAAACTATTTACTGATTTTTAAGTGAAAGGTCTTTAATGTTAATTAGGTTCTATGTTTATTTTTAATTTTTAAAATTTTTAATTTTTATAGGTATATAGTAGGTGTATATACTTACCGGGTTCGTGAGATGTTTTGATACAGGCATACAGTGCATACCTAACTGTCATATCAGGATAAATGTTTCATTGCCTCAAGCATTTATCATTTCTCTGTGTTGCAAACATCCTAATTATATTCTTAGTTATTTTTAAATGTGCAGTAAATTGTTGACTATAGTCACCCTGTTGTGCTATCAAATAGTAGGTCTTATTCATTGTATCTAACTGTATTTTTGTACTCATTAACCATCCCCACTACCCTCCATCCTGCCCCACCACTACTTTTTCCAGCCTCTGGTAACCCTTGTTCTACTCTCTATCTCCATGAGTTCAATTGTTTTAGTTTTTAGCTTTCATAAATGTTTGCCTTTGTGTTCCTGGCTTATTTCACTTAAAGTCCTTGAGTCCCATCCGTGTTGCTGCAAATGATAGCCCTTTCTTTAGAAAAAAAAAAAAAAAAAAGCTGAATAGCATTCCATTGTGTGTATGTACTATATTTTCTTCATCCATTCATGTGTTGATGGGAACTTACATTGCTTGCAAATCTTGGCTATTGTGAATAATGCTGCAATAAATGTGAGAGTGCTTGATATCTCTTTGATATACTGATTTGCTTTCTTTTGGGAATATACCTAGCAGTGAGATTGCCGGTTCATATTGTAGTTCTATTTTTAGTTCTTTGAGAAACCTCCAAACTGTTCTCCATAGTGTTTGTACTAATTTACATTCCCACTAACAGTGTACAGGGGTTTCCTTTTCTTCACACCTTCTCACAGCATTTGTTGTTGCCTGTGTTTTGGATAAAAGCCATTTTAACTAGGGTGAGATGACATCTCATTGTAGTTTTGATTTGCGTTTCTCTGATGATCAATGATGTTGAGCACCTTCTTATATACCTGCTTGCCATTTGTATGTCTTCTTTTGAAGAAGTAGCGTAATTGTAGTGTAATTTGAAGTCAGGTAATGTGATTCTTCCAGTTTTGTTCTTCTTGCTTAGGATAGCTTTGGCTATTTTGGGTCATTTGTGGTTCCGTGTAAATTATATGATTTTTTTTTTCTATTTCTATGAAGACTGTCCTTAGCATTTTGATAGGGATTATACTGAATCTGTAGATTGCTTTGAGTAGTGTGGACATTTTGACAATACTGATTCTTATACTCCATGAACATGGAAATCTTTTTATTTTTCGGTGTCCTCTTTAATTTCTTGTATCAGTGTTTTATAGTTTTCATTGTAGAGATCTTTCATTTCTTTGGTTAATTCCTAGGTATTTAATTGTATTTGTAGCTATTGTAAATGGGATTACTTTCTTGATTTATTTTTCAGAATGTTCACTGTTGGGATATAGAAATACTACTGATTTTAGTATGTTGATTTGGATCCTGCAACTTTACTGAATTTGTTTATTCTAATAGTTTTTAGTAGCGTCTTTAGGTTTTTCCGTATCTATCATCTGCAAAGAAGGATAATTTAACTTTTTCGTTTCCAAATTGAATTTCATTTCTGTCTCTTGTCTGATTGCTCTAGCTAGGACTTTCAGTACTATGTTGAATAACAGTCGTGAAAGTGGGCATCCCTGTTGTGTTCCAGATCTTAGAAGAAAGGCTTTCAGTTTTTTCTCATTCAGTATAATACTATCTGTGGGTCTGTTGTATGTGACTGTTATTATGTGGAAGTATATTCCTTTCAGGTTTTTGAGGGTTTTTATCATGAAAAGATACTGAATTTTGTTAAATGCTTTTCCAGTATCAATTGAAATGAGCATATGTTTTTTGTTTTTTATACTGTTTATATGATGCATCACATTGATTTATCTTTTCAAAAAAAACCAGCTTTTCATTTTGTTGATCTTTTTTATTTTTTGTGTGTATTTCATTTTTTTCTACTTTGATATTTATTATTTTCTTCTGCTAATTTTGGGCTTGGTTTGCTCTTTTCTAGTTCTTTAAGGTGCATTGTTAGGTTGTTTAAAGTTTTTCCGCTTTTTTGATGTAAGTGCTTATTGTTATAACTTTTCTCTTAGTACTGCTTTCACTTAGTACTGATTTACATATGTTAAACCATCCTTGCATCCCTGGGATAAATCCCAGTTTTTCATGATGAATTATCTTTTTAGTGTGCTGTTTAATTTGGTTTGCTAGTATTTTGTTGAGGATTTTTGTATCAGTGTTTATCAGATATATTGACCTGTAGTTTTCTTTTATTGCTATATCTTTGGTTTTGGTATCAGGGTACTACTGTCCTCATAGAATGAGTTTGGAAGTATTCTTTTCTTCTTTATTTTTTAGAATAGTTTGAGTAGGATTGGTATTAGTTCACATAGTAAAATTCTGCGGTGAAGCTATTGTGTTCTGGGCTTTTCTTTGCTGGGAGACTTTATTACAGCTTCAATATCATCCTTTGTCGTTGGTCTATTCAGGTTTTGGAATTCTTCATGGTTCAATTTTGGTAGATTGTATGTGTCTAGGAATGTATTCATTTCTTGAAGGTATTCCACTTTATTGGCATATAGTTGATCATTATAGTCTCTTAGGAGCATTTGAATTTCTACTGTAATTCAATTGAATTACATGAGTTGCACTGTCTCCGTTTTCATCTCTGATGCATTTCTGCATTTTGCTTAGTTATTCTGGCTAAAGGTTTTTTGATCTATTTATCTTTTCAAAAAACCAGCTTTTCATTTTGTTGATCTTTTGTATTTTTGGTGTGTATTTCTTTTATTTCTACTTTGATATTATTTTCTTCTGCTAATTTTGGACTTGGTTTGCTCTTGCTTTTCTAGTTCTTTAAGATGCATTGTTAGGTTGTTTGCTTAAAGTTTTTCTGCTTTTTGATGTAGGTGCTTATTACGAACTTTTCTCTTAGTATTGCTTTCACCGTATTTCATAGATTTTGGTTTGTTGTGTTTCCATTTTCATTTGTTTCAAGAAATGTTTAAATTTTCTTCTTAATTTCTTCATTGGTCACTCAGTGTATTGTTTAATGTCTATGTGTAGTTTCCAAAGTTCCCTTTGTTATTGGCTTCTACTTTTATTCCATCCTGGTCAGAGAAGGGACTTGATATGATTTCAAGTTTTTGAATTTTTTAAGACTTGTTTTATGGCCAAACATATGATCTTAGGTTCTTTTTTAAAAAAATTGCTTAAAAATACACAGGAACCTAGTCTAAAAAAATTAAATTATATACAGAATTTAGAGGTTAAAAGTTGTACTTCAGAGTTAGGAGATGTGCCTTAAATAATTAGATTTTATTGTAAAGGGATTACTTGCAGCAATGCAGACAGTGAATTTGGGATTTGGAGGGGATATATCACAGGTAATAGGGGATGCTGTTGCAGTTATCCAGCAGAGAAATGGTAAGGACTTGACCAAAGCTTATGGCAACGTTATGGTGGAAAGTAGGTTTATCTGAGGTGTAAGGATTGCTGCTTGGATGAGGAAGAGGAAAAACGCTGGAAGGTAAGCGAATTATAAAATAGGAAAAATGTGTGAACATTGAATATAAGCTTTGCAAATACTGAGGCTGAGGTGCTTTTATGATATTCAGCTAGAGAAATAATGGGTATCAGTTGGGTATTCAGAGCTCAGGTGATAAATCTAGGCCAGGGGTAGAAATGTAGGAGTTATCAGCCTGTAGATATTAGTTTAAACCACGCAGGTTGATAGTGTTCTGTAGTGAGAATATGGAGATTAAGAAAAAGGGTTCCAAGTATGGACTGGAGAATCTTGATGTTCGAAGCATAGGCAGTAGGAAAGGAGTCAGTAAAGCAGAGGCCGGAGTAGTGGCAAGAGGCATTATAAATACCTTGTTAAATTTAGGGTCTACTATTAGCTGTCGCACTAGCTGTCTGACTTTAGACAAATTACATAACTTTACTATACCTCATTTTCTTCATTATGAAAAGTGTAAATTAACACGTGGGCCTCATAGGTAGGGCTGTGAGGATTGAATATGACACAGTGTCTTTCAAATGTTTTTGATGTGACCCAAAATAAGAACTGTATTTTATATATTATGATTATGTTACCATATATACACGTATATATATGTATATAAATTTCCCAGAAAAATACTTACCTTCCTACATGTGATATATTTGGATATTTTCTATTCTAATTTATGTTTTTAAAAAGCTGCGTTGACTCACTGATGGATAGCAGCCAGTAGTGAGAAAAAACATGAACTAAAACGTGTGAGCACCTAGAACAGTGACTGATCACTTAGCAAACGCAGAGTTAAGAGTAATGATTGTTGTTTTTAAACCAAGAGAGAAAGTTGACTAAAATACAGAATTTCAGTAAGGACAGTATTATCTTTATTGTTACTGCTCTAGATTATCCAGTAAGTGAGAGGTAAAAAGTATTCATCTGCAGTCTGAGGGTCAGTGGTAAGCTGCTAGAGAAATTTCTGTAGTTGGGTTGGGGTAGTGGATTAAGAAATAAATGTAAAATAAGGAAGTAAGAGTGAGTTTAGTAAACTCAAGAAGCTTGAGAGAAAAAGATAGGGCCATTTGTTAGAGGATTAAGGGTTTTTCTTTTTTCTTGTCCCCTTCCTACCCTCCTTCTCTCTCTTTCTTAGACTGGAGAGACTAGACTCTGGGAAAGTTTAAGTGAATAAGAGAAGACTGAAGAAGCAGACAAGATTGATAAATTGGGGAATGGGAAAGAGAATAGAGTCTAAAGTCAGGTCCATAATGTCAACATTTAGGGGTACATTATTAAAATTGTCTGGGAGAAATTATTATAAATGATTAGGAGGAAATTAAAATGGTTTGGAAGCCTTGCACATGTGTTTTAAGTGAACGAGGACTGAAAAAAAGTAGGAAATAGAAAAATCTAATGCTCGTGGCTTTCTAAATACATGATCTTTCTTAAAACGTAATTTAATTTCTTATAAAAATAGACATGGAGCTGGGCGCAGTGGCTCATGCCTGTAATCCCAGCACTTTGGGAGGCTGAGGCGGGTAGATCACCTGAGGTCAGGAGTTCGAGACCAGCCTGACCAACATGGAGAAACCCTGTCTCTACTAAAAATACAAAATTAGCCAGGCGGGGTGGCACATGCCTGTAATCCCAGCTACTTGGGAGGCTGAGGCAGAAGAATCACTTGGACCTGGGAGGCAGAGGTTGCGGTGAGCCGAGATCATACCGTTGCACTCCAGCCTGGGCAACAAGAGCGAAACTTGATCTCAAAAAGTATATATATATATGTGTATGTGTGTGTGTGTGTGTGTGTGTGTGTGTATGTATATATATATATAGAGAGAGAGACAGACATGGACATACATGAAGCCATTATTCCTCAGAAGATATATACAGATGAAATGAGGCACTTCTATTATTGGCAACCAAACCTGTGAGTTTACCAAAAATGCAAAATTTGTTCAATGAAAATAAGTATTGAGATTGTTAGGACTGTTGCTTTCCTCAAAACAAATGGAAAAGATGAGAAAACATGGGTTCATAAATGTTGTGAATCATTTCCTTTGAGAATAAAAAGCTTATTACACCAAGTCACATGACTGTGATCTGACTTTCTTTATTGGTAGAAAAAAATTTGCCTGCTCATTTGTTGAGTGTACTCTAAGAATGAGAAACTAGTGGCAAATCTGTTGTCATTTTTTTTACCTGTCAGTCTTTGAGGTAGTTGTGCTCAGATAAAGAAATTACTCCAACATTTTATGATGAATATAAATTGTTTTAGTAGAAGGCAAAGAGAAATATTGTATGGAGAAACAGCATGAACCTAAATGCAACTCCCTAAGGTAAGGACTTAATGGGACACGATCATGTCAAAAATGGCCCGTTGCCTTTCAAAAACTTGCAATAAAAATGACATTCTTAGGTGGTTTTAAAAATGTGAATATTTTATTTGTTATTTTCACTGATGTCAAAGTTCAAAAGTGGATAACATTCACATGTTATTAAATCAGTGGAAAACTCACACCACTAATACATTATTCATCGCTGATGGTCTTATCCTAGTTCTGCAATAGTTCTCAGAGGTTCCACTGGATATAGTAGCCTCTTTGTCAATCAAGATGGTTGTTTGAACTTAAAATAAAGGATGAGCCATATATATATATGTGTGTGTGTGTGTGTGTGTGTGTGTGTGTGTGTATATATATAGCCTGGTGTACATTTCTAACCTGATGCAATTTTAACTTGTTAGCATTTTAAGGTAAATCAAATTGGCACTGTGTAATCTTATTTCTCTCTAAGTTACAATTTACCTAGAATTTCATAGTAACAATCGTTGTCTCATGAAAAAGTAAATTTGTTGCATGTTTTATAAATTCTTTTTATATTATTGACAAAAATTAATAATTCTTATAAATTCAGTTTACCTTTAGAAGTTAGGAGAAATGAAAATAAACTGTTGTTGTTTTGAAAATGACAGTCCACAGATTTTAAAAAAGCATTTTTTCAATAAAGCATTTATGTTTTGAGCAAGAAGGGTGTCTTATATATAACAATCTGTTACCTTTGCGGAAGTCTCAGCACATCAAACATTCATACATAAAAGAAATGATTATGATAAATTTCTAATAACAGTGGCGAGTTTTAAAAATAATTTGGGTATTTTTTTCCTTGACAATGTCAGTAATAGTTTATTAGTATTGGTGATTACTAGAGGGAATTTTAGGTAAAACAGTACTCAGTAAATGTTTGAATGAATGATGCTCAGTTAAAAAAAATTTAAGGATTTGAAGTAAAATTTTTAGCCTTTCAGAGTTTTCATTGACTTAATTAAAAGCATACTCGTGTTTTAGGAGGTTCCATGGTAGAACAGAAATCATACAGTCTTCAATGCCGTATATAACAGACCCCTCTTTAGGTTTTGGCTCTACCACTTACAAACTCTGTGACCTTTAATAAGATACTTGGCTTCTTTCATCTTAAATTTGTCATGGATAAAATGATCCCTGTGGCTATGAAAACTTAGAACAGATAATCCTACAAGAACATAATATTTTTAAACATTATTTATGTTTCCAAGCCCATCTTTAAAAGTCATTCAACCTATAAATGAATCTATAAAATATAGTTGAAGTACAGTGCCAATGGTACTATAGAAACAAATAATATTTATGATAATATTTCTTTGGGAAAATACATTGATGTCCAGCGTGTTAGCCCTAAAGCAAAAGGACTGGGAATTATCCAGATGTGAGCTACTCCACAGTCCCATATTTGGAGCTAGAGTTCAGCATGTGGGGGAATGGGGAGTGATGGGACAGAAGGACAAAACTGGAGATCTTAGTGGTAGAATGGTTAAAAACAAAATAAGGGCCTGGTACAGCAGCTCATTCCTGTAATTCCAGCACTTGAAGAGCTGAGGCAGGAGGATAGTTTGAGCCCAGGAGTTCGATACCAGCTTGGACAACATAGGGAGATCCCATCCCTACAAAATATAAAATAACAAAACTAAGTAGGTTAATACTACAAATTGAGGAGCCGAAGGATTGGGATTATGATTTAAAATAGGGCTTTTCCTTTCATTCCTCTTTTTTTCCCTTTCTTCTCCATTTCTTCCCTACTCTGACTAGAGGAATTTGGGACAGCACAGTAAATGGGACTGGACAAAAAGGGATCTTGGAGTATAAAGTGGAGATTGGCACTTCAGAGCAGGTAGGGGTGGGAGGAAGAGGGCAGGGCAAAGAAACAAATATATTGGCCCTGAATTTGCAGAGAAGCAAAATTCTGCCATCCTTCCCTCTATTGCCAGCCTTACTGTGAACTAGTTGTTAGTGTATCCATTGAAAACTGGATTTAAAAAGCTAGAAAGATTAAAATGAGTGATGAATGAAGCCAAATAAGGCATCCAGTTTTTCTTCATTATTCAGATCTTTCTGGACATGTTTTATCATAACTAGATAAAGCCACAGGTGACTCTTAACGTATCTGCAGGAGCTGGGCATGGTGGCACATGCCTACTGTCCCAGTTACACAGGAGGCTGAGAAAGGAAGATTGCTTGAGCCCAGGAATTCAGGACTGTAGTGCGCTACGATTGTTCCTGTGAATAGCCACTGTACTCCAGCTTGGGCAGCATGAGGAGAATCTTGTCTCTTGAAAAAAAAAGTATCTACAAGCACTTTAAAAAATTATCGTAGCCAAAGAGCTGCCATGCAGTTGGTCTTTCTTTATAGTTGACTGTTTCTCTCCCTGCCTGTAAGGGAGGAAGTGAAGGTGAAGAGGAGGGAGGGTTAAGAGGAAATGGTTGCTAGAAGCAGTGAGGTCAGAGGAGGTCTTCAGTGTTTATCTAGAGTAGCCCTTTGTATTTAAAGGATATACATTCATTTTGTGTGTATCTTCAATGTAGCTATAAGATACTATTTTCCCAGAATTTGCTAGTATATCATCTGGTTGGTAAATTACAAAACTGGGAATAACTTTTTAACTTTATAATGAAATACATTGATGTTTAAGGGATCTATTAAAAACATTGACCTCAAGACCTGCCTATTACTCCAAGGAGTAGGTTACTCCCTGTCTCCATGTAAGGACAACCTTTTAATGCATGTCTTTTAAAATGAGGTTTGAAGTTATAAACCTATTTGAATTTACTTTTAAACTAAATATCATTTCATGTTTAAATATTATTAGAGGATCCATTATATTGGCCAAAATAAGTGATTCCAACTGTATAAACTTATGTAACTTTATACCTCAGTTTTAATTACAGCTAATTCCATCTCATTTAGGCTTGAGATATAAATATAATCTGATTTTGAAAATGTGAGATTAAAGTTATTTGGAATAAGATACAATTTGCAAATTATAAATAAATACAGAAGTTGGAAGCTCTTCGCTATGAAAAGATGATAAAATGCAGATACCTTAAAGAATTAACTTTTGGGTTTGTTTACTTAAATTATGTTGTAATATGTAATATGATTCTTCAAAATATTTTTTAATTTGGGAATTTATGATGAATATAAAAAGATTCATTGAGAATGAGGAAGCTGCATATTGAGACACGATGCCCTGTGAATTAAAGTCAATAACTGGAGTTTTGTAGAGCATTTTAGAGGACAGTGGCCTCAAATTAAGATTGTATTCAAGTGATTTTTGGGGAGGCAAAAACACGTCTTTTGCTCGTTGTGGAAAAATGAGCAAATATGACTGAAAAAATTATAATTATCACCCATAATCTCTTCTTTCAGAGACAAGTAACTACCAGCTTTGTTTATATCCCTTTAGTCTGTTGGCTATGCCTCTGTCTGTTGGTCCTGCTTGCCTTCGCTCTTCCTCCTGTCCTCCCTCTTTTGCCCCTTTCCTTCCTCCTGCCTTCACTTCTTTCCTCTCTCCTTCCACACATTTATATGTGTATAGGTGTTGTGTGTATATATGTCTTTCAGCTTCTCAAATGAGATTATATTATGTAGGCTATATGATTATATGCCTTTTATTTCCATATAAACCCTAGGAATGGATTCTGATACTAATCTTCAATTCTTCACTAAGAAACTGGTGATAACTCTTAGCAATGTTGAGTGTGACTAAACATCCAAACATTATATCCTTTCGAGTTCTGGTATCCTCTTTTGCATGCTAAGATGTCTGCTTCTTGTTTAAGGAGCATTATTACTAATCACAGAAAGTTCTTTTACGAGACTTTGCTGATACAGCTGCTCAAATTTGAAGCAGTTAAATTTAACCATTTGCTTTACTACTTATGAGGTGCTATAACTCACTGGGCTGTGCTGTAACTCACTGTGTCTTTCTCAAGCCTGAATCTTTCTATTATATTCTTTTATTTAAGTTCTGTGTCAGAGGTAATCAAAAGACACTATAGTATAGTTGAGAGGGAACTCTGGAATCCAGCTGTGTTGGTTCAAATCCTTTTCCATCTTACTTGTTTTGTGACCTTGGGTAAGTTACGTAGCCTCTTTGTGCCTCACATTTCTCATCTTCAGTGGGGATAATAATAGTACTTACCTCATGGGGTTATTGTATTGAATGTCTACTGCATAGTAAGCACTCAATAAATGTTAGTTGTTTTTATTATTTAAATTGAAGCTGCAAAGATCGTATTTATATGATTCTATTTATCAAAAATGTCCAGAATAGAAAAATCTGTAGGGATACAAATTAGATTGGTGGCCTAGGGGAGTTGGGGGTGTAGGGAATGATTACTAATGGGTAAGGGTTTTTTTTTTTTTAGAGTTGATGAAAATGTTCTAAAAGTAATTGTGGTGATGGCTGCACAAGTCTGAATATACCAGAAACCACTGACTGATACACTTTAGGTCGTGAATTGTATAATATGTCAATGGTATCTCAATAAAACTGTGAACATATTTTTAAATATAAGTCTGGCACATTCTTGATCTAAATTAAGTCACAGATTGCCAGATACAAACTGACC
Source organism: Macaca mulatta (assembly GCF_049350105.2). Lineage (NCBI taxonomy): Eukaryota > Metazoa > Chordata > Mammalia > Primates > Cercopithecidae > Macaca > Macaca mulatta. Next base: position 87,809,727 of record NC_133419.1, read on the forward strand.
ACAAGCACGTACTTCCTATATCATATGTACGTCTAAGTCCTTTGCTAAGAATACGTTCCAATTTAGTTTGAATAGAAATTACATTTATAGTCTTTAGAAATATCAGTCAATAACTTGATTATATTTTGAGTATATATTATATATATTTGATTATGTATTGATATTGATTATATTTTGCAGAACAATTATTTTACTGTATTCTGTGTTTATTTTGGGAAAAAGGCTTTTTTTCAGTTGGAATCACTTTTAATATTTAAATTAAAAAAGTGAGCACTGACTTCTGTTTTTTTAAACACACAGACAAAGTCTAACAGTCAAAATATTCAGAGGAAAGGAGCTCCTGCCCTGTCTTCCACAGTCCCCATCCTGTGGCTGAAGCTGCAGCCAGTCTCTTTCCTCTTATACATGGGGATTCATAGTGGCCACTTTACACCACAGTTGTAGTGCATTTTGTCTGTTTTACATTGTGTGCATGTCCCTCCCCGACAGCTCCATTCTTTAAGGAAAAAAAAAAAGAAAAAGAAAGCAGTCATTAATGGTCAGGGGTACATCCCTCCCACTGGCATCAGTACCTACCCCACAGGGGAAAGTGAGATCTTCCAGTTAGGGGCAATTTTGTGAAAGGAGTGTGTGGCCAAAGTTGGAATAACCATCTGCATGGCTGCACCCTGGTATCAGAGTGAAGACTGAGGTAAGTCAGGATAGCGTGGAGGGCATAGTTGCAAGTTAAGTCTCTTCATGAGACAATGTGGGGAGATTTCTCCCCACCAGGTTTAGATGGATCAATGTGCCAAAGTTTAAAAAAAAAAATTCAAATAATCAGCAGTTCAAACACTATTGAATTTCAAACTTCTCCCACTGAAACAACTCATATATGGCAGTAACAATCTAGATCTTTCCAGGAAGTGAAGGTAGAGCCCCTTGCATTCCTCCTGAGAGCCCTGTGTTAGGCCTTAGAAGTATCTGCCGCGGTTGCTGCTGTTGCTCCATTTGCATCTTCTCAGTCTCAAAAACAACGGGAAGAACCAGGATCATAAAGGAAGTGTTTCCAATCCACACGGCTGCCCTGGAAAACCTGTACATTTTTTGAGCCACAAAGAGGGAGAGAAAGAAGAGGTTCTGGCCGCCAACTGGACCCTCTTTGGAAACATCACCGTCAGGCCCCATAGTCTCTCCGACAAGGTCTCATCTAGCTCCTCCTCATCATCCTCCTCCAACTCCTCCTTAGTCTTCGCTGCGTCGCCTTTTGGTAGCAATTCCTCCGGGGAAGCAGGGGTTCCCCTGCGACAGTGGCGGCCATGGCTGTAGGGGACACCAGAAGTGGAAAAAAAGGATAGGGAAAAGATATTTCGAAACCACTGTGCTTGCCATGGATAATTTTTTAAATGAATGGCAACACAGAAGGAAATTTTATGTGTGTGTATGTGTATGTGTATGTTTGTGTGCATGTAGAACGAGAATACACATACACACACTACATATATATAATATCAAGTTACATTTTTTTCCTTTTCCAGTCTATTTTAGACATTTTTAAGAATTAGCATAGTTAGCACAAATGGGAATTATTTGGCCTTATTCCAGTCTACATCCTTAAAACTTCAAATAAAACATCCATATTTGGAGGCTTATTTTTCACGTTGTATGGTTTCAGTGAATGGGCTCACTGGGAGAGAAAGTATACCATCTATATACAAGTTCATCTAAAATTCACAGCAAAACAATATTTTTCCACCATTATCAATTTTCAGCAGATTTTGTTTCAGATGTGTGATTGAGTCACTGAGCCAGGAAAGTGTTTACCTGCAAAGTGAGCTAATAGAAATGGGAGAAGCTTTTAAGTTCTAAAATTTCAGTCATCTCTGTCTAGCGTCTTCCCTAGAGGAAGGAAAATGTGGGTCTCTTCCCTTTTTTATTTTCCCTTGTTAATCACAAAGCCTCTTTGTACTGGTAGGGCCTTGATGGTGGCTGAGTGCTGTCTGTTTATCATGTTACTGTCATCCTCAAATGCAAAATATAAAGAGGAGGAGAACACAGCTTTGTGTTTTCAAGCTTTGTGACAGCTTAGGACCTCTGAATCTCAGCTGCTCTCAAATGCTTTCTAAAGTGATTTGATCACTGAAATGGATTATGCAATTTTTATGGTTTTGAGGTCTTTGGGCATGTTCAGAACAAGAATGATATTAAAAATCAGACAGTGGAGAACAATTGAGCTTATCAGGTTAGATTTCTTTTATTATCGCAAAAGCATCCAGTTCTATTATTGGAAACACAATTGTTATCTTAACTTCTGTTTCTTCCTTGAATGTTAAAAATGTTTATTGTATTTGGTAATTCCAAATACTAATATTGTATGAACCTTCCTTGCAGGGTGTCATTGTAAGATATTTTCAGGGATTCTTATGAAAGCTAAGGCTTTCCTTATCTCACTTTTGAAAACACCAGCAATTTCTACTGGTATGAAACACGTAGAGACAATTATGATAGCAAGCCTAATGTGTTGAAATTATTTGAATGATAAGAAGTTTATAATCATTAAAATTCTGGTCACTTTCCTGAATTTGTTATCAATTTTTTTTGGATTTGTATTACATCCCTTACAATTTTCTATTACATTGTAATGATTAATAAAACTGTGTGAGTAAATACGAGTTAGACTGATAGAGCTTTTACCTTCTTAAAATAAATAGGCCTAATAAAATAGGGCATTAATTTTTTATTGTTCTTTGGAAAAACAGAAATAGTACTGATAAGGATGAAAAAGAAAGTTTTTTTTTTTAATCAAATGAGGTATCTTTCTTTATTGGTTCCTAATATGCAGTCATTGTTAATAAACTGTTACAAATTTAAATGTCTGATGTAAGAGCTATAAAGCAGTTCCCAAACTTTAACATGGATCTTTTAAAAATGCAGATTATGATTCCGTAGGTCTGGGGTAGGATGTGAGCTTCAGTAGTTCCAACATGCTCCCAGGAGATGCTCGTCCTGGTCCTCGTGTCACACTCTGAATAGTAGAGCCGTAAGTCACATCAAGAAATAACTTCTGTGATTGTCTTTAAAATCTGTAATTTTAAGAAATTCCAGAGACTTTAATTCCACTGCTTCTCTTGGCAGCCTATTCTAGTAGTTTACAACAAGTAGAGTCAAGACATTTTTCTCAACATCTTAAATTTCTGTAATGGGAATTTTCTCAGTTAAAACAGAAAATAGCTATTCATATAATTACCTTAGAAGGTCAAAGATTATCAGGTCTCTTTCCCCTCCCTCTTACTTTCTTCTCAGCACCAACCTCCTTTATAGTTCCATATGTATATTTTGCCAAAATACATATTCTGCCTTGATTTATTACCCGATTTTAACTACAAATCATCTATATAGGTTAGAAATCATGAGTCTGTTAATTATTTAGTAGATGAATTGATAAAATAGAGACTTTTCTTATCCAAAATTTCTCATTAATGTGTGAAACAAAGAAATTAGAAGTCTCCTCCGTTTCTTTTTAAAATTTTCTTAATTGTATAAATAATACAGTTTCATTTAAAAATTCAAACAATGCAAAAGTATAAATAATAGAAATGGAAAATTCTCAGCTCTTTATCTACCTCCCTCTTTGTACTTCTCTTTTTTTAGTTGAAACCATCTTAACAGTTTGCATATATCCTTCCAGAATTCTTTTTTTTTTTTGAGACTCATTTACACTGGAGTGTAGTGGCACAATCATGACTTACTGCAGCCTCAAACTTCTGGCCTTAAGCAGGCCTCCCACCTCAGCCTCCCAGGTGACTGGGACCACATGTGTGCACCACCATGCCTATCTAATTTTTTACTTTTGTTTTTTAGACAGGGTCTCCTTATGTTGCTCAAGGTGCTCTGGAACTCTTGGGTACAAGGAATCGGCCTGCCTTGGCCTGCCAAAGTGTTGAGATTGTAGGCATGAGCCACCAGGTTCAACACAGAATTATTTCTATACATACCTATGTACCTATGTTTATATTTTTAAAAATGAGATCACACATTATATATTGTTCTGTAGTGTTTTTTATTTAAAGTAATGCATCTTAGGATTCTATCCAAATGTCAGTACATATAGATCTGCCTCATTGTTTTTAGGGGCTGCAAAAAAAAAAAAAATCTATAAGTATTTAAACCTTCTCAACAGACATTTATACTGTTTGCAGGTTTTCATTGTTGCAAACTGTACAACCATGAACATTGTTTTTAAAATATCTTTGTGCTCCTGTTCCAGTATTTCTAAATTTATGTTACTGTTTATATATTATTGATAGGCTAGATACTTAGCTACAGATGGATTCTTTGGGTCAAATGTACTAGACATATTTAATGTTAATCGATATTGCCAGATTGGCCTCCAAAAAAGGCAGTATCCATGTATTTTCACTCCAAGAGTGCTTACTGATTCCTACATCCTAGTTCATGTTGGTAATTTTTATCTTTTTGTCAGTCAAATCATCTAAAATGTAGGTAATACCTCATTTTTGCTGTACTTTATATTTATCTGATAACTAGTGAGGTGGAACACCTTTTCATTGGTTTATTAGCCATTTCAATTTCCTACCTCTACCTATTTTTTATTTTTAAATTTGTTGCTCTGATTTGTAGGAGCTCTTTACATGCTATTAATGTTTGTTCTTTCCTGTTATATTATTAAATCAATCAGCTAGTATAAACACAACCACAAAATCTGAATGTCATATAACAGCAAGCCAGTTGTCTGGCCAGCTCTGTTTCATGCTGCAGGTCTGTGGGGGCAGCTGGGGAAGTTCAGGTCCCCATATCTTCATTTTGAGCCCTGAGCTGAGGGGACAAAAATCTATGCAAGGAAGGCTGTCTTCATAGCAGTAGCATGAGATTTGTTTCTATTAACATTGTCTACAAAATATGGATACATGTATACATTAACGACTTTGTTTCAACTTAGCACACATAAATATCTGCTCATTTACCAAGGTTTTTTTGTGAGTATGAGTTGCCTAGGTGGAGTTCTGAGTTGTTTTTGTTTTAAGATATTGTCTTTCCAAAGCATTCAACTCAGTTTTCATGGGACGGGGGGAGGGAAACTTTCTTCCTTTTCCTTTTATGTAATATGTAAGCCAGTTACATAATTACATTAAGAAGTACAACTGACATGAACACATTTGGGGACAGATACAACTGAGTCTTGACAAGCATATAACAACTAATATGAAGAGAAGTATATGTGGTCCTATTTGGAGTAGTGTTTTATTTTTGAGTAATCAATGTGCACATTAGAATATTTACAGAGAAAATAAGGAAACTAAGATAAATTTGTCCTATTTAATCTCTTAAATGGAGATTGGATACAATAACTGTTACTGTAAAGAGCACATTTTGAAAATATTTGCTAAGTTCTGATTCTTCATATTTTGTTACTGCAATATCATTATCACTGTCCTCTTCTCCATTCCTTTAGAATTTTTTTCCATGCTTTAAAGCTGTCAAGATTTGGCTCCTACCATTCTTGTTTTGGCTCATTATTAATCCTAGTAGAGCCAGACTTCACTCATACTTTTACTTGAGGAACTGGTTGACACATTGGACATATATCTTGATTCTTACATATTAAAAGTAACTGAAGTTCAAAAATTCATAAACTGTAGGCTGATTTAGTGTTCTTTTTAGTCTAATATGTTGCAACATTTCATAAATAAAAGTGTTATTCTCTAAAGTGAATAATACCAATACTTAATGTTTCATAGGATCATAGGGTTTTAGAGTATGAAGCAAATTAGAGATTATGTAATACAGCATTGTCAATTTTCTGGTGAAGAAAACAAACTTGAAATATTTTTGTAGCTTTTCCTAGATCACACAGCAGTTAGTGGCAGAGACAGAAGTGGAGTTTTTGCATAATTTACTTTCAAATGCCAGTAATTATTTTAAAACAATTGAATATTTTGAAATTTATGTGAGGGACATGGCAAAAGACCCAGTATTATTTTTGTATTTGTAAATACCACATTGTGATGGCAAGCCTTTTAGAAAAGAAATATGAAATTAAATGAAGGACCTAGAAATTAAGGAAGATAGAAGCTTGGTAAGAAATTTCTTAATGCAGATTTTGGATTTTATATATGATATAGTTTAAACTGTAGTGGAAATATTATACAATGTCATGGAACGCTTTATCTTTCTATTTGAAATAGTAAATATTTCTAATTAGTGCCATTAAAAATTTTTGAAATTCCTTTATTGTGACTAGGTTTTAAACTAGAAAAGAGGATAAAAGCTACTTTGTAGTCAGATGTCTATGATCTCTGTCTTTGTTTCAGTCTCTCTCTCTCTCTTTTTTCTACTCTCCTCCCTCCCCCATCTCACTTTGCTGTACTTTTGTTGTTGTGGTTGTTGTTATTGTTTGTTTTCTGCTTTTACTTTAATTTATAATGTTAAGGAAGTAACTAGTAATCCACTATGGCACCTAACATTATTAGTCATTTCATTTTACGTGTGACAAATATGTAGATAAATGGTATTTTAGATCCAAATTAAATTGATGTTACTGTTTATATATTATTGGTAGTTTCTTTTTAATAGGAGCTATACTTTGCATTAGCATATATTTATAATCTCTTCTGATCTTTTATCATGAATTGATCACTTTTTCTTATGAAATGTATTCAGATATGTATTGAAGACTTATTTGAATGCAGTCTGTACATTTTAAGAATTTCAGCTGTTTAATCTCTGCAATGTAGTTCCAGCCTTAAGCTCACTGTATATAGTCAGTTGTCATTTAAATTCAATCTTCCAGATCTGTGGTAGGTTGAATTTTTCTGACTTCAGAAAAATCTTAAACTTTATTCTTTGTTTATTAGCTTTGAAGGCATTATCTTGCTTCTAGTATTAAAGTTCATTTTGTTGAGAAATAATTGACTAGATTTTTGAAGAGACTTATAAAAAGAGACTGTATGTTATTTTAAAGCTACGAACTTTTTGAAATTTCATGAGATAGGTCTGAAATTAATTGTAGAATATAGTTATAGGTTGTACGTTCTTATTTTCTAGAGTAAATTGGCCACAATAATAAAAAGCTACAATTAAAACATGAAACTTTGACATAAAGAAGAAATTGGAATGTTACTCACAGCTGTTGTAATAAAAGAGATTGACTAGACATGTATTGTCTGTTCACACTTAGATCAGCTCTTTTGGAAGGAAGAAATTTAGAGCTAGAACAAATAATATTTAATGCTCATTTTATAAACTGATAGTGAGAAATATAGCTAGAAGCCAAGATTTTTAGTTCTACACATCTGGTTGTGATGATTTTGGAATCTTTACACTCTGATAATATGTCTTTGTTATGATTTTAGAATATTTTCTGGTCAACTCATTAAGCAGATATGGAAGCAAGTCCTGAGTCAGACCAAGTTCCTATCATCCGTGAAGAATACTGGACTCTTTTCATTCTGAAAGAGAACAATTCTTTGGATGGTTTCAGGGAGCCATTTTACCATATTGCATATAAATGGAGTCTATTATTCCTCAATGTTTTCTCTTCTCTTCTTTTTCCTCTCTTCCTCCAAATTTGTTTCCTTTGTTTGAATACTATGTCAGGCCAAATTTTAATAAGGATCTAAACACTTCTGGAAAATAATTGGTATGCATCTTCTATGAAATATTTGAATGTTCTCTTAAAGATGAATTTATTCCAATCGGCCACCATTTGATAGCATATTTAAAGAAAATAAAAGACAAAATAACTTTAAAATAGTGTTTAGATGGCTTATATAATATGCCAAATTATCTCTGAGATAAAAACAGGAGCACAGGGTATTTTGTATTTCATTTAATCCCTTAGGTCATAGCTTATTATTAAACATCGTATAGAAAATATCAGTGATTATTGCATGCACTGAGTCAATTTATTTTTTATTGAGAATCTTCCTAGTTTTCTGTGTTCCTTGAGATTCTGAGAAAGTTATTTAAGATCTCTTTACATGCATGTAATTTGTAGTCATATACTGAGCTGTCGATCTGTTAGACTTACAGCTAAAAGGTTTTCTTGAAATCCTTTCTGTTTTTGAACAAAGATTAAATGTTTTTCATGACTCAGAGTAATGAAAAAGGAAATATTTATTTTGAGTATAAGCCAATTTATATATTATTGGACATTGCACAGACCACCCAGGCCTGAAGCCTACTGTTTATAGTTAAGGATTTTAAATCTACATATGCTCTTGAGGAGCCAGAGTTATCTGTGTTCCAACTAGAAAGTTTTGTGTCTGCAAAGGGTAATAATTCCATGTTCTCCACCCCTAAGTCCCTCACCCTTGGCTGGTAAAATTCCTGTCAAGATTATTTTATTTCCACAGGGGAAAAGGCTTCTTTGGACCTCAGTAATAATAACATTGCGAAATTTCATCTATCAAAGGACTGATGTTTTAATATTGTTGGAAAACATTAGAGTTATATTTGTCTTCAAAATCAGTTTGTTTGAACGTGTATGTATGTATATATAGCAGAATGTAGCTGACTTGTTTTTAGTGCAAATTTCTAGTTTCTTTGAAGGTTTATTTTCCTGGCCATCAAACTTTAGAATTCTTCAAGGTTTGGTTCTAGGCTCGCTTATTGTCTCTCTTTTTTCATTGTAAATAACTTATCCCATGCTTATAGCTTTAACTACTATCTAAGGCAATAGGAGGGGAGAAAAGAGAAAATGGTGCAGAACAGAAGTTATCAGACATGAACCTCCTCAGCTTCCCATTGGAATGTCATATCTGTTAGTTTCTTTGGTTCTCACTAAAGCAGGAGGCAGGGTCTTTGCTGAAAGAAAGGATAGAGGGTCAAAGTCCTGAAGAGAATTTATGTGGTTTGAAGTACTTGTTTTGTATAGATAGAGTAAAATGACAGGCTTACCTGGGCTGTGTTCAGGATCCCTTTGAGTGTGGTGATTATGTTTTGTTGTGTGGTTTTCCCTAGCAGTACATAGTTGCCTCATTATAGGCATGGAGAAAGTGATTCGTTTCATCCAGGATTGGAGTTTTGCCAGGTGGAGGTGATGCAAGAACTGAGGAGAAAGGAGCTTAGGGTGGTAGAGTGTTTCCTAGGGTCATGGAATTTAAGCTGGGTAAGGAGGATAGTGAGAAGAAAGTATTGGAAATGGAGAGAAATATGGAGCTAATGAATAGGAAGTGTCTTAAGAGTCCAAAGAACTCTGCCGTAAGTGGTAAGTGAGGTCTGGTTATACATTAATATAAAATGTGTGTTATATTATTAATAAGTTAACAAAAAGCAGTATTAGAATTTTAGTTCCTTCATGGAGAGGGAATGGATGAAAAAGTTATCATCTATTTATTTCATTTATTTAGATATATAGGAAAAGATAGATTTTGAGCTGAGAAAGTCCTAAATGGTAAATAGGAAGTCACTTTCTAATTTCCTTCTTTTACACAGGATAAGCATTCTAGCCAACTTTCTCTGAAGAATGGAAAACTTGCTATATCTGATTTCACATGATTGTGGGGGCTTTATTATATAGTAAAAAAAAAAAAAAAAAGTGTTTTGTGAAAAAAACCATTTCATTGGAAAGGTATTTTTGTCCACAGAAGATAATAGTAAGCATCAAATAGTTATTTAAGCTTATTGTTTTATTCAGAGCTTGGATTTCACGATCGTTTTTTGTGGTACACTATATAAAACCTTCATGAAAGTAGAGAATTGTATACATGATATACATTTCAAAAACTAATGCATGAAACTAAATGTCATGATCAGTTTTCTTTTTTTTTGGAGATGGAGTCTTATTCTATTGCCCAGGCTGGAGTGCAGTGACATGGTCTCCACTCACTGCAACCTTCACCTCCTGGGTTCAAGTGATTCTCTTGCCTAAGCCTCACGAATAACTGGGATTACAGGTGCCTGCCACAACGCCCAGCTAATTTTTATGTTTTTAGTGGAGACTGGGTTTCACCATGTTGGCCAGACTGGTCTCGAACTCCTGACCTCAGGTAATTAGCCCGCCTCAGCTTCCCAAAGTGTCGGAATTACAGGTGTGAGCCACCGCGGCCATGATCAGTATTCTTATTTCCCTGTAATACATGTGCCCTGGAGTACAGGACAACTAAACAAAGCCCTGTTCACTTGTTCACTTTCAGGGGAGATTAAGTACCTACTCTTTTGTGCCCTGCCCTCCCCTCCCCTGCCCTCCCCTCCCCCACTCTCTTCCCTTCCCCCCTCTTCCCTCTCCTCCCCTCCCTCCCCTCCCCTCCCCTCCCCCTCCCCCTCCCCCTTCCCCTCCCCCTTCCCCTCCCCTCTTCCCTCCCCTCTTCCCTCCCTTCTTCCCTCCCCTCTTCCCTTCCCTTCCTTCTTTTTTTTTTTTTTTTGTTTGTTTTCTGTTTTTTTGAGACTGGGTCTCACTTTGTTCTCCAGGCAGGCTCTCGCCCCAACATCTGGAGATTTTTTTTTTTTTTGTAAAGACGGGGTCACCCTATGTTTTCCAGGCTGGGTCTCCCTATGTTTTCCAGGCTGATCTGGAACTCCTGGGCTCATGCAATCCCCCCACCTTGGCCTCCCAAAGTGTTGGGATTACAGGTGTGAACCACCATGCCAGGCCCCTGCTCCTCTCTAAAGATGGTCTGAATATGAATATTTACATGTCTTACACATTGTATACCCTTTGTCTGTCAATGATTGCATTTTAGATGACTTAAATTATGATTTAAGAATTTAAACTGGAATGAAATAATCTTAATCTTTATTTTAAGAGTGTATTAAGAACAAAATTTAAATCTTTAGGGTTAAGAATATTGAATGGATGCTCATGGATTTGACAAAGAATTCTATTTTGTCTCCTATTTGCTATTTTTTTTTTTGACTGCACAATTAGTAAACCCAATTTACTAATGTTGTTAATGTTCTTTATTTGTTTTGTATGTTTTGTTGCTTGTGGAAACCTGATTAGAGCTTTTGAGAGTGTATTTCAGTCAGAAGTGATTTATTTTGTGTATTTAAGCTAGATTCCAGCTGTTTGAGGTTTTTCTCTTAGAAGTCTAAATTTCAAATAGCATCTAAATTGAAAAGATGGTTCTGCTTAAGGTGCCTATCCTAGTCTTTCTTAAATAGTTTAAATTCTTTGTTTTTCTGAGTTTCTTGTAAGTTTATTTAGATTTTTACCTTAAACAATTTGTTATAGAGGTAGGATTATAGATTTTCAAATTCGCTTTTAAAAATGGCTAGTTTTAAGGAAGGGGTGTGTGTTAAAAAATTACTTCTACTTCAAGAATTTTGATTAGCTAAATTAATAGCATTCAGTAGGTTGTCTGTAAGAAGTCCTACAATACATAACTAAAGAACATTTCCTTAGTGTTTCTAATTCAGAGGTTACATCCTCTATTAATATGAAGAGGAATGAAATCATTCCCACCATATGATTTGTCATTTTTACTTTTTCCTCTGAAACTAAGTAAGACTTTTTGTAGCTCTCCTGTACTAAGCATACTGTTCTTGTGGAGAAATAAGAATATGGATCATGACATCGAGTTTCTATAAACTATTGCTTTTTTATTTTAGTCACCAAAATATGAGCAATTTTATATGTAATTTTGACTTATAGGACTTATCAAACTTTTCCTGTTTATTATTAAAAATGAATTTTATAAAAATCATAATGCATAAATTTAAAAAATGTATAAAACAATATTTTCCAGTCAGACATGAGCTGTCATTATTCTTTGGATACAGATTGCTGTGTATTTTCTCTCACAAGTTTTTTTTTAAGAAACTTTTTCAGATTCAGATAATATATACCTGAAGGAACGTCTGAATAAATCATAATTCGTTTTGTCTTCATGTGACTCACGGTGATAAAACACTTTTCATGAAAGTTGCTATTTCAGGTTACCTATCAGTTTACTTTTAGAAAGGTCATTGTGATTGCTGCCTTCTTGACTATAGTCTTTAGAAGAAAGACCTCCTTGAAAATTATATACCACCACCAAAAAAAGTCTGTGATCATTGTCTTACTTGGTTTAGGAGCTGTTCAGTTTAATCAGTAACCAGCCCCCAAGAGCTACAATATGGTCACATTAATGTACTATGAATTTCTATGATTTTTTTATGATTCCAATATCAATGAAGAGAAAAAAGTTGTGTCATGCATTTTATTACCACCCTATGAACTTTAATCTTTAGAAAAGTCACTTGATATCTGCAGGCTGCAGTTAGTTTCATGATTATCTAAAACAGCATTGTCCAGTGTGGTAGCCACTAGCACATATGGCTACTGAATGCTTGAAATGTGACTAGTCAAGTGTAGATTGCCGTAAGTATAAAGCCTACACCAGATTTCAAAGACTTGGTATGGATAAAGAATGTGAATATCTCATTAATAATAATACTTTTATATTGGTTATTTGTTGATATGGCAATATCTTGGATATATTGGGTTAAGTGAAATATATTATTAAAATTAAAGCCCGAGCACAGTGGCTCATGCCTGTAATCCCAGCACTTTGGGAGGCCAAGGTGAGCAGATTGCTTGAGCCCAGGAGTTCAAGATTAGCCTGGTCAACATGGCAAAACCCCCACTCTATAAAAAAATACAAAAAAATTACCTGAGCTTGGCAGCATGTGCTTGTTGTCCCAGCTATTTTGAAGGCTGAGGTGGGAAAATCGCCTGAGCTCAGGAAGTCGAGGCTGCAGTGAGCATAGATCATGCCACTGCACTTTAGTCTGGGTGACAGAGTGAGACCCCCACCTCAAAGAGCAATTAAATTAATTTTATCTATTTCTTTTTACTTTCAAAATATGGCTACTAGAAAATTTCAAATTACACATATAACTTGCATTGTATTTATATTGGACGACTCTGCTCTAGAAGATACAAGATGACCTCTATGAACCTTTCTAGTCTCAGCACTGTGATGATTCTTAAAATTTCTTTTTTAAATTTCTGTTTTTTGAGACGGGATCTCACTCTGTCACCCAGGCTGGAGTACAGTGGCATGATCACAGCTCATTGCAGCCTTGACCTCCCAGGCTTAAGTGAGCCTCCCACCTCAGTCTTCTGAGTAGCTGGGACCATAGGTGAGTGCCACCATGCCTGGCTAGCTTAAAAAATTTTTTTGTAGAGATGAGGTCTTGCTCTGTTGCTAGGCTGGTCTTGAACTCCTGGGCTCAAGCAATTCTCCTGTCTCAGCCTCCCAAAGTTCTGGAACTATAGGTGTGAGCCATCATACCCAGTATCCAGCACTAATGATTCTAATTGATGCTCTGATTAATTCTGGAACTATCATTTTATTTTTAATTGTTATGATGTTTCTGTTAAGGATTTTTACAGTATGTTATTTTGGAATGTAGAGCTCTTGGAAAGTTCTTTTTTTTTTTTTAATGTCTTAGTACATTAACCATACTCTGAAAGAATTTAGCCTATGAGCTTTTAGGCTGTAGCCGATAAGCCTAGGTCTTCTCATTTTTGAAGCTGGACCATTCTGCCTTGTTATAGCAATTATCCTGCCTTTCTTCCATCTTCTTATTGTTAAGAAGCCCCTCATATTTATTAATTTATTCTCAGTGATTTTATTTATTCCATCCAAAGCTTGGGACCTCTTTCTTCACTAGGGCTAGGATACTGTAGTATAAATAGAATGTAGGATTTAGATTAAAGACTTTCTAAATCTGGTTTCTTTTTTTATTAGCTGGGCAATTCTGGACAAGACACTTACTTTGCTAAGCCTCCTTTCATCTGTAAATCTGATGTTGTGAGGATTAAATAAAACACCATACAGATATTGTTATTACCTACCCATGTTTATCTTTTCTTTTCAGACTTCTTGACAATATTTGACTTCAAGGATATTATACTTTTCTAGTATCCTTTATTATTTGCCATTTGTTCTTTTTATCATTTTGATCTTTTCTTTCCTTTATCCATTGATATTCTTGGTTCTACCAGTCTTTAGTCCATCAGACTATGGTTATAAAGAAAAATAGAAGAAACATATTATATTGCTCACAAAATAAAAATCATCACTTGGAACCTGCACCTAGATTTGTAAAAACTAAAGTAATAGATTCAGAGAAAAATCTCAAACTCCAAGTGGGTGAAGGGAGAATAAGACAAATTGTTGGAAACCAAAACCAAGGGAAAGAGAGAAAGGAACTGAATTATATTGAATATATGTCATGTTCCTGGCATTGCTCTTGATTGATAATTGATATATTTATATTATGCACAGCAAAATCTTTTATTAATAAATCTTTTAAGGGGAGGTCTCACCTATTTTATAGAGGAGGAAATTGAGTAACAGGCATATTAAATAACATACTCTCAGGCTATTTGGGTCCTTATTGTTTATTTGCATTTTTCCCCCCAAGACCATTGTTTTGGTAAACACTGTTTACTTTAAACAATTGAGTTCTGTGCTAATTATGTAGGTAGAGTTGGTCTCAAGTACACTAGCAAAAATAAATGAAACTTGAGTGTTTTTAAACAAGGATACCAGATATGAGATTTATGAAATATATTTTGCACTGTTTTTGGAAATGTACTTCTCCTGACCATCCTTTAGAGTGGGTTGAGTTGGTAGTAGTAGTGATTTGGGAAGCCATTCCTTCCTAATCTAGGTATGTCAACAAAACTTTCAGGTCTGAAGGCTGCTAAACACTAAATAACTCTAAATAAGTGAAATAGCTAAATTACTCTAGCTATTCTGCCATCTATTCCCTTTATTGATAGACAAAGCTAAATTGGTAACTGTAAATCTCTGAATTATGCCATGACTTTCAAGGCGAAGTCCAGACTTATTTGAAATGTCTTCACAAATGTGGCTTGTAACAATCTCTGCCCACTTCCCTCAAAGGTTTTCTCTCTGTCTGTACTTTTCTGCTTATAAGCTCCTTAATACCCTATTCTCATACATGTCTTTCTTGGGTTCTACAAGTACCTTCCTCCCTTCTGAGTTTTTTTTCAGAAAGACTAAAATATGCTAAGTATCTTCTTATGCTTTAGAAGTCTTACGGCAAAAAATCTGTACTGACTCAAATATAGAATACTTAGTAGGCGTGAATGAACTCTTGAAAAATATCATATTTTCAACTCCATGTCCTTATATTCATATTAAAGAAAATTAAACAAGATAAATATCATTTGAGCCAGGTATGGTGGCTGATGCCTGTAATCCCAGCAACTCAGGAGACTGAGGCAGAAGGACTACTTGAGGCTAGCAGTTCAAAACCAGCCTGGGCAACGTAGCAAGACCCTGTCTCTGTGTTTGTGTGTGTGTGTGTGTGTGTGTGTGTGTGTGTGTGTGTTTATATTTATATATGTGTGTATATACATGCATATATATTTATATATATGTATTATATATAGATAAGATGATTATTAAGTTAACTGGTTTCTGAAGAACTCTTTTTTCCCCCTAAGGAGTTCTAAGAGACATATTTTGTATTTCTAGAGCAAATAAACTTTAACTTCTTTTTTTTGTTTTATTATTAAATGAATATTTTGTTATAATATTAAATGAATAAATATTTGAGATGTCCTTGTCTTTATGTTCAGACCCCTGCAATTTTTCTGTTAAAATCAAAAAGCATGTGAAGTGTTACTATGAATTCGGCAATTTTATTTCAAAGAGCTAAATGTAAGAATGTTATTTTCTTCTCATCTGCTGCATGGTTGTCTTTTGTGTTTTCACTTGATTTTCCTCTTTATCCTCTTGGAATTTAGACTCTGAAGCTTGAATTTCCTTCCTTTTTTTCAACAAAGTGAAGGCATGGCATGAAGTCAAAAGTAAATTCCTATACTTAAGTGCTAGCAACCATTACAGGCTTCTTGAGGCCAAAGCCTGCCTATCAGATGCTTATTGGTTGGGCGACCATATGTTCTAAGGCAGGGGCACTTGACTAACTTTGAAGAAGTTGAATTTTGATACAATGTTGCCAAAAATTAAAAAAAAGTAACCAAATACATCACCCTGTGTATTAAGTATTTGTCTGGCAGGATACTGAAAACCTAAAATATAGCCCACACATGCAAACTTGTTGGAAGACAAAGTACATTTTTCAGCAAGTTAGAGTCTCAGAATAAGAAAAGCCAAACTAGTCTGGATTTTATTTATTATTTTATTTTTTATTTTTATTTTTTTGAGTCGGAGTTTCACTCTTTTGCCCAGGCTGGAGTACAGTGGCGCAATCTTGGCTCACTGCAAACTCCTCATCCCGGGTTCAAGCAATTCTCCTGCCTCCACTTTTGAGTAGCTGGGATTACAGGCACCCACCACCACGCCCAGCTAATTTTTTTGTATTTTTTAGTAGAGACAGGGTTTCACCACGTTAGCCAGGCTGGCCTTGAACTCCTGACCTCAGGTGATCCGCCCATCTCAGCCTCCCACAGTGCTGAGATTACAGGCATGAGCCACCATGCCCAGCCGCTAATCTGGATTTTAACATTGTCCTTCTACCTTCCTCTACTGCCAAGCTCCAGAAGGACCCAAACCATGTAGCATGGAAGAGAAAATTATTTTTTGCATTTTAAAATCAGAGTATTGCTTTTGACTCAGCAGGATTTCAATTTACATATGTAAAGGAAAATATAAAATTACAAGGACTGGATACTAACTCACGTAAATCCTATGTTGAGTGAGTAGTTTTGAAATTTTTATAACTCTTCTATTATAAACATTTAATCCTCAATACATTGTTCTTCAGCATTTTCTGTTTCAGACTGTATGATATTCTTCAATTTTCATAACAGTCTTGTATAGTAAGTAATAGTAGCTGATTTCACATTTGAGGAAACTGAAGTTCTGTGATTTCAAATACTTAACCAAGACTGGCCAGTGTTTAGAACTTGAGTTGTAACTGCATCAGAATTTGATTTCTGAGAGCATCAGAGCTCTGATCAGGTCTTCTTACTTTAATCTTAGACTTTTAGCCAATTTTGTTACTCTAGTACATTACTATCAGAAGTTTATATATATATATACATGCACACACACGTATATATACATAAGTTTATATAAGAGTGTTTATGTATATGTGTGTGTGTATTTATTGGGAGAGATTTCATTGAATGTAACACATAGAATTTTATATTCATAAGTTATGTAAAACTTCTTTTCTTTTTTTTGGAACGAAGTTTCACTCTTGTTGCCCAGGCTGGAGCACAATGGCGCGGTCTTGGCTCGCTGCACCCTCTGCTTCCCAGGTTCAAGGGATTCTCCTACCTCAGCCTCCTGAGTAGCTGGGATTACAGGCGTCCACCACCATGCCCGGCTAATTTTTGTATATTTAGTAGAGACCGGGTTTCACCACGTTGACCAGGCTGGTCTTGAACTTCTGACCTCAGGTGATCCACCCACCTCAGCCTCCCAGAGTGCTGGGATTACAGGCGTGAGCTACCACGCCCTGCCAAACAGAGCCTCACTTTGTCACCCAGGCTGGAGTGCGATAGCGTGATCTCAACTCACTGCAGCCTCTGCCTTTCAGGTTCCAGTGATTCTCCTGCCTCAGCCTTCCGAGTAACTGGGATTACTGGCATGTGAAGTCGCCATCCCTGGCTAATTTTTGTATTTTTAGTAGTGTCGGGGTTTCACCATGTTGGCCAGGCTGGTCTTGAACTCTTGACCTCAGGTGGTCCACCTGCCTCGACCTCCCAAAGTGCTGGGATTACAGGCGTGAGCCACCTCACCTGGCTTTTTTTTTTTTTAAATAATTTAATATTTATGGAACTTTGGAATAGGATAATAAACTGCAGAATTTATATTATGAATTTTAAGATTAATAAAATTTTGAAGATTTCAATATATATATATTTTTTACCCAACATTTCTTACCCAGAAGTATCGCTAAAATTATGTAAAAGCAAGATTTTTTCGAGATTGAGTCTTGCTTTGTTGCCCAGGCTGGAGTGCAGTGGTGTGATCTCAGCTCACTACAGCCTGCACCTCCTGGGTTCAAGCGATTCTTGTTCCTCAGCCATCTGAGTAGCTGAGATTGTGGGGTTGTACCACCATGCCTGGCTAATCTTTGTATTTTTGTAGAGATGAGGTTTCACCATGTTAGCCAGGCTGGTCTTGAATTCTTGACCTTCAGTGATCCTACTGCCTTGGCTTTCCAAAGTACTGGGATTACAGGTGTGAGCCACTGTGCCTGGCCAAAAATAAGATTTTTAAAAATGTGAAACTACCATATTGGATCACATTTGCTGTACTCTGAGAATAAGGAGTAGTAAACAACTCTTTTTTTTTTTTTTTTTAAAGACAGAGTTTTGCTCTTGTCACCCAGGCTGGAGTTCAATGGCGCAATCTTGGCTCACTGCAACTTCCCCTTCCTGGGTTCAATCAATTCTCCTGCCTCAGCCTCCCTAGTAGTTGGGATTGTGGGCACCCACCACCACACCCAGCTAATTTTCGTATTTTTAGTAGAGACGGGGTTTCACCGTATTGGCCAGGCTGGTCTCGAACTCCTAATCTTAGGTGATCTGCCCGCCTCAGCCTCCCAAAGTGCTGTGATTACAGGCGTGAGCCAGGATGCTGGGCCAACTCTTAACATAAAATGTTACTTTTATAAATTAGGAAGACTTTAATTATCTACCCCATGACCGAAACTTGCTTCTTGATACTCTGGAGTCAGTCACTTTCTAATAGATCTATAAATGATTTAAAACATTTTGTCTATTTTTCCCTTGTAATGCATGGCTATGATGTGTCATTCTGTTCAGAAATCCTTTGTGATTTCCCATTGCCTTCAAGACAGTCTAAATTCTTGGACCAAGGCCTTCCATTGTCTAGCCTTGCTCGACCTTTCTAGAATTCTCTTCACTCAACTCAAGCTATGGCTTTTACCTTGTATGCTTTGGTAGCCTTTGCATCCTTACTCTGTTACCTCTATACTAAAAAATTCAGTCTGCACAAATGATATCTTTTCCCTAAAACCATCTTTGATTCTTTAGTTTTGAGCAATTTCTTTATTCTTTGAATTTCATAAGGTGTAGCGTGTTTCACAACACATATACATTTGTAATCTCTAAAATATATAATTTTATACCTCTATTTAGTTCTGTTACTGATTCAGGCAAATTTTCATTCTTTTGTTTTTTTTGAGACAGAGTCTCACTCTGTCACCCAGGCTGGAGTGCAATGGCACGATCTCAGCTCACTGCAACCTCCATCTCGTGGGTTCAAGTGATTCTCCCGCCTCAACCTTCCTATTAGCTGGGATTACAGGCACCTGCCACCAGGCCGAGATAATTTTTGTATTTTTAGTAGAGATGGGGTTTCACCACATTGCCCAGGCTGGTCTCAAATTCCTGACCTCAAGTGATTCGCCCGATTCGGCTTCCCAAAGTGCTGGGATTACAGGCATGAACCACCGCGCGCAGCCAAATCTTCATTCTTTTAAAATTAACTTTGAGTTATAATTTATATACAATAAAAATGTACACATTTGGAGAGTATACTCTGAGTTCTATGAGTTTTGACAAATGTACACCTAAGTGTAACCACCCCCATGGTCAAATTCAGAGTATTTCCATCATTCTTTAAAATTTTTTGTGCTTTTTTTTGCAGTCAGTTTCTATCTCTCCTCTCATCCCTGACAGCAGGAAAAGATAAGATGGATCTGCTCTCTGTCACTTTAGATTATGAAACTTTTTTTCTAGAATTTCACACCAGTGGATTCATACAGTATGCACCTTTGTGTCTGGCTGCTTCTCAGCATTTTTTTTTTTTTTTGAGATTCATCTATTTTGTTCAGTGTATCGGTAGTTTGTTCTTTTTTTAGCTGAGCAGTATTTTATTATATGGATATGCCACAGTTTGTGCATTCACATGCTGATGGACTCATTTCTAGTTCAGGTCATTTTTTTTCCATTTGGCAATTTATATCACATGTACCATTATCCTCAATTAGTAAATGATTGTGTACTAGTATGATTATATCAGTGTGTATCTTTGGAGGAAGACCTGTGGCGATACATCTTTTAGATAACAGTGTTAATTTCAGGGGAGATGATGTGTCTACTTTTCTCTGTCTGTGGCTCACTATTTTACCTCAGTTTAAGCCTATGAGCTTGATACCGGTAGGAACTATTAAATTTTTCTTATAGTCTCAGTGTGTAAGACAGCAACTGCTGTACCCTCATCTTTGTAGTTGTGTTTGTTTTAGTAATAGCAGCAGCAGTAGTAATAATAACATTTCTTGAGCACTTAGTATAATAATCATATGATGTAGGTCCTATTATTTGCATTTTACAGATGGAGAAACAGGCTCGGAATGTAAAACAACTTGCTTCTCTGAATCTATAGTCCTCACTTTTAACTCTACTGCCTCAGTGCTTAATAATTGCTTATTGAACAAATATATGATTGTGTAAATGAATAACATTTGCTTTATAGATCTGTGGACATAGTGTTAATTACACCTCATGTAACTTACTGGTATAGTCTTGACTTTCATCATTCTTCCTTGTCCCTACAATACATTAATGATGTGACATTATTATTCACATACACACAGAACAATATCTAGAAAGACATTATAGCTGACTGAAACGAGGTTACTCTCTGTGTCAGAGACAGCCTGGATGAATGCCTGAGTGGATAGTGATAAATAAACAGACCTTTATTATGTTAAGGCATTGAGATTTTGTCATTAGTTTGTTAAAACAACTAGTATTAATTACCTGAATTTTATAGCTTAATTAAGTTTGATATTTTATGTAGGCATCTTAGTTGTAATTTTGAAGGTTATTATTTTTAAACTAATTTGTTAATCTATCAAAAAGTTATTAAAATCTGTCTTAAAGTTAATGTGTGGTTTAATCTTTTAAAATAAAGAACAAAGTATGTGTTTAGATTGCATTAATATCAGTTGCTTTCAACAAGTCAGCTTGTAGACTGTCATTTAAAAAGTTTAAGCAAATAGTACCAAATGAGATTATAGTTTAAAAATAAACAATGGAGTGAGATTTGGTAATAGGTCATGAAC
Source organism: Macaca mulatta (assembly GCF_049350105.2). Taxonomy (NCBI): domain Eukaryota; kingdom Metazoa; phylum Chordata; class Mammalia; order Primates; family Cercopithecidae; genus Macaca; species Macaca mulatta. The sequence continues at coordinate 87,830,697 of NC_133419.1, forward strand.
ATTAAACCTGGAATACCTTTGTTAAACATAGGTCTGGTTATGTCATTCCTCTGGTAGCAGGACCTTTTGTCTTAGAAGTAAAGTTCATATTCATTTTTGGTGTGATGTGACATGTGCCAGTCTTTCTCCATTTGGTTTCCATGTCTCTTTGTTACAGTCATATTAAACCTCTTCAATTCTCAGAATATCCAGTGTTTTCTTTTTTCTAAGTCTTATATGTATTTTTCCTCCCTGCTTTCTTCCTCTACTTCTTTTTTATAGCAACTTAAATGTCTCTTTGGCCGGGCGCGGTGGCTCAAGCCTGTAATCCCAGCACTTTGGGAGGCCGAGACGGGCGGATCACGAGGTCAGGAGATCGAGACCATCCTGGCTAACACGGTGAAACCCCGTCTCTACTAAAAAAAATACAAAAAACTAGCCGGGCGAGGTGGCGGGCGCCTGTAGTCCCAGCTACTCGGGAGGCTGAGGCAGGAGAATGGCGTGAAGCCAGGAGGCGGAGCTTGCAGTGAGCTGAGATCTGGCCACTGCACTCCAGCCTGGGTGACAGAGGGAGACTCCGTCTCAAAAAAAAACAAAAAACAAAAAAAAAAATGTCTCTTTGTCTGAACAGCCTTTATGACACCAAAGTCAGTGTTAGACACACTTCCTTTGTGCTCCTAAAGCACTATGTACTTTATATTAAAGTACTTTCTATAATGTAATGTCATTATTTGATTGTATGTATACTTTCTGGATTGTGAATTCCTCAAGTCATCAACAATGGCTATCGCCAACACTTGGCAACCTGCCTGACACATTGTCAACTCTTTGTAAATACTTATGAAATACTTAACTGTTTGAAGGAGTGAATAAATGATATAAAAGTGAACAACACTCCAACCTATAGACTTTATGGTCTCACCTCTTTTGCTGGATTTCACTTCCTAGTAGCGTGATGAACATGCCTAGCAGCCGTATCCCCATTCCTGCCTTTTGGATTTGATAACTTCATATTATAATCACTGTTCCATTTCATTTGTGGTATTAAAAAATAGCTCCTAATTAAGAAAAGACTGGAAGCCCCTATTTAGACTATGCATGTTTATGTTTAAATGTAAATTCATAGCACATTATCAATATAACGAAACTAATGGAACTTTATATTAAGGATGATCCTTGGGAGTTGTTAATGAGTATAGAGGTAGTTGATTTAAAAATAAACAAATTTCTTTAGAAACAGAAAATCAAAACAAAACAAAAAACCCTACAATTGCTGTCAAAGAAACAACTACAAGAAACTTGGCATCCAAATATAAATAGTTACTATAAAAATGCAGTTTTTTTCAGTGATTACAGGGACAAAAATTTCTTTCAACATATATTTCTTGAGTGACTCATGTATTATGCGCTGTACTAGGCACTGGGGATATATAAACAATGAGAAAATCCTGAATTCTTTGGTAATTAGAAGAAAAATGAAGCTCAGAGGACACATGCACACACACAGACAAACACGTTTATATATTCACATATAGTGTAAAATACTAATTGATGTGTTGTACACTATCCTATTTCTGAAACCAGTACCAGAAAGATTTTAAATATTGTCACACTTAACGTGAAAAAAGTTATTGTGAAAAAGACTATTGAGAGTATTTTATGAAGAAAAGGAAATTGTGCTTTGAATTTTCTTAAATATAAACAAATACAGTTGATCTTCAACAATTATATGGTTGGCGTGTATGGTAGACTGTGTTATTGTTCAAAAACCTTTGCTGCCCCCTCCCTGGAGAAACTTTATACTTCCCTTCCCTATTGACATCATGCCTGGAGTTATGACATGCTTTGGCTAAAGAAATATGAGTGGAAATGATTTATGTACACTTATGAGCAAAATCTTTAAATCAGAACACAGTTTCCTATGTTTGTTCTTTTTCTCTGCTCTGACAATCCGCATTTGCAGATAAAGTTTCTGTATTACCCTAAGGTACAAAATGAAGATTTCATGTAGTTGAGCCATCGCTAACTCTTGTTTGACATGTAGCATGAGCAGAAAATTAACTTTGGTTGTTAAAAGGCATTGAGATTTTGTTACTGCTACGTAACTTAGCTCAGTGGTTTTCAAGCTTTAACATTTTTAAGAATCCTGTGGCGATTTTGTTAAAACATAGGTTGCAGAGATTGTTGGGCTCCGCACTTAGAATTTCTGAATTCAGGAGGTCTGGAGTGGGGACCAAGAATTGTATTTCTGATGTGAAAAGCTTTTATGAAGGGGAGGTGGATAAGAGAAGCCAGCATGAAGTCTTGACCAAAGGTACACTCTCAGGCAAATCATGTTTAGATAGGAGAACATGTGGAAGTGAGAAACTGGACATTGGTTCATTTTTTTTTTTCCATCTTTTTCTTTTTGAGGTGGAGTTTTGCTCTTATTGCCCAGGCTGGAATGCAATGATGTGATCTTGGCTCACTGCAACCTCCGCCTTCCGTGTTCAAGCAGTTCTCCTGCCCCAGCCTCCCAAGTAGCTGAGATTACAGGCACGAGCCACCATGGCCAGCTAGTTTTTGTATTTTTAGTAGAAACGGGGTTTCACCACCTTGGCCAGGCTAGTCTCGAACTCCTGACTCTCAGGCTATCCACTCGCCTTGGCCTCCCAAAGTGCTGAGATTACACGCATGAGCCATCGCATCCAGCCAACACTGGTTTCTTTAAAACTATCCATGCCCTTTGTCCCTTGTAAAGTCTTTGCATAATACCAGTTGGAAGACCATTGTTCTCTACCTTCATTTAGGTGATTTGTGTTTTCTTTTATATAGTCCAAGATCCCTTTACTTGTCTGTAATATTTCTTCTTCACAGTTGAGACTTCAGCAGGTACAGACAGTTAGGTGATTGGGATGAATTTACAGTTTAATCACTTAACCTCCTTGGGCCTTGGTTTCTTAATCTACATAATACAATTCTCTCATGTTACCTTCGTTCCAATATTTTATTTTTCTAATACCGTTCTATGGGCTAGCAAGATTCCATTATGTGTTGACTCTCAATTTCTATCGATAAGTTCAAAATCTTTGAGAGGAAGTAAACTGGAGTATTTGAAATTAAATGTTTCTCTTTCTTGGGGGTCAGGATACTCTATAAGTCTTCAGTTAATCAAAAAAATAGTAGTTTCCGGCCAGGTGCGGTGGCTTACCCTGTAATCCTAGCACTTTGGGAGGCCGACGCAGGCGGATCACCTAAGGTCAGGAGTTCGAGATCAGCCTGGCCAACATGGTGAAACCCTGTCTCTACTAAAAATATAAAATTAGCTGGGCGTGGTACCAGGTGCCTGTAATCCCAGCTACTTGGGAGGCTGAGGCAGGAGAATCACTTGAATCCAGGAGGTGGAAGTTGCAGTGAGCCAAGACTGCGCCATTGCACTCCAGCCTGGGCAACAAGAGCGAAATTCCATCTCAAAAAAAAGAAAAGGAAAAGAGAATAGTAATTTGCAAAAGCTTCCAAAATGTTGTTTGGTTTTGTTCCATTTCTAGGCGTTGCATATTTTATTTTAGATTTGAACTTTGGTATGAAATAAGCATAAATTTATGAAAAATTTTAGCCTGTTATAGTTTTAAATAGATGCTCATTTTGTTCAATATGGAAACAAATTGCTATATTATTTCGCTGACATATATGCCAATATGCATTTGACAATAAATTAATGGGGCCGGGTGCGGTGGCTCATGCCTGTAGTGCCAGCACTTTGGGAGGCCAAGGTGGGTGGATCATGCGGTCAGGAGTTCAAAACCAGCCAGGCCAAGATGGTGAAACCCTGTCTCTACTGAAAATACAAAAATTAGCTGGGCGGGGTGGCGGGCACCTGTAATCCCAGCTACTTGGGAGGCTGAGGCAGAGAATTGCCTTGAACTCGGGTGGTGGAGGTTGCAGTGAGCCAAGATCACGCCACTGCACTCCAGCCTGGGCGACAGAGCGAGACTCAATCTCAAAAAATAAAGAAAAGAAAAGAAATTAGTGTTGATTCAAAGATTCTGTTTAATAGAAAACATTTGTTTTCATATTTTTCACTATGATTGCAGAAGGGAAAAAGTTGAAAGTATTTGTTTGTCTTGAGGTCTTTAAAAAATAGATTGGTTCAGAATTGTGATTATAATTTTGTTTAATGTAAATAATTTTGATCATAGCAATGCCATGATTTTAAGACAGTTGCTAATTTTTCCTTGGATTTACATGAAACATTATTTTGATATTTTTTGGTTGTTGCCTATAGTTAATTTGTTAAGTCTACACTCATGCCATTTCCTTGGGAACTGCAAATAGGCCTTTCAGTTTAGGTCCAATGAAACCATGATCTGCTCCTTTTGCAACGATTTTAAAGTTTGACTAGTGTTACTATTACCAGTTCATTATGAGAAAGAAATTTATCCTAATTAACATTTCTTTTAGAAATCGTCTGAAGGTGATTCTTGGTTTCTTAGTAATTTAAAGCTGCTTGGAACATGACCTTCCTAGTTTGGATTTTAAAGCAGAAACAGTTCCAGCTTCTCCAAGTTTAAGGAGAAATGTGATTCTATTGGAGTTGTTACTGTAAGTTTTAGTCCAACTGTTTCCAATTTATAGTTAGGACACACCAGAAAAAAGTGCACAATAATCATCTGGGGACTTACAGTCTCACTTGATTACCCATAACTGCGGCCTGCTTCAGCAGCTTTGCTTGGGCTCTTGAAGACAAAGCCAGTGTCAGTGTTCCATTCTGTATGAAATAAATGTACTGTGAAATATTTATCAGAATAGAAAATAACATTTTTAATACACTGGGGAATTTCAGTATTTAAAGGAATTCTATTGAAAGTTATTGAAGATATAATGTGTTCATAAAGGAAACAAAATAATCTTCCCCAAATTTCTTAATTTCTTGCTATTCCAACTTCAGATATTTGTATGTGAGGTTTCTTAAAATAGGGATACAACATAAGTAGTTCAGTTTTCTCCTACTAAGTGCCATATGAAGGCGGAAACTGAACTCTTAGTCCATTTTATTATTCAAACAAAAAAATTTAACGTAAAACCTGTTGTATATGTATAAGCCATGTAATGTATTTTAACCACACACCACAAGTTTTGCATAGTAAATTGAAATAATCAATTTAACCTATTGGAATATGCTTATGTGATTAGAATATTAAACATTTTTAAAAACAAACCAAAAATAAAAGTCTGAAAGTAATTTCATGTCAGTATTTTCTTGGTTATCTTTCATAAGCAAGCATCAATCAAAATATACAATTGGTGATTATGTCTTAAATACTAAATTATAAGTTAGTACTAAGGTAAACTTCTGTATTTGAAAATGGGTTGGAAAATTAATTACAAAATCTAGTGTATTCTTTTATGTGGGTTTTTAAAAACAAAATTAGAAAAATTTAATTAAAACTACATAAAATTGCTTGAATTTTCTTTAGAATAAAGATAATTAGGAGTCACAAATTAGAGGCATTTAAATAGGCATCCTAGTTCCTTTTTGACTTTCAAATTAAACTTTTCAATTGTATTCACTCTGATTATATTTATGCTTACAGTAACTAATCGAAATTTTGAAGTTCCAGCTATTGTCTGTAACTGTAATTTATATTCAATTTTATATGTCATTCTTTTCATAACTTCAACATAAATGTTTACACTTGAACTTTCAGCATTTTCTGTTTTAATTAATTTTGTTCACATAAAATAATGTAACTTTTAATTTTGATACTGAGTGACTTAGATGGCTGGTATCAGAATAGAATAGAACAGAATATTTTAAGAATTATCGATGTGCTCAACTATTTTAAATCCAATTTGTCTTTATTTTTTGCTAACTGAATCTTTTCACATATTTAATTGTGCTTTAGCATATATGTAACACTTTACTCCAATTGAATAATTTGAGGTAGATGATGTAAAATACTGAATAAAAGAAACTTAGAGCTGAACTCAGGAAGTACAAATAGAGTAGCTCTTAAAAAGCTACCTTTGCATTCTTCAAGTGACCAGCAGCACAATGTCTTCTGTATATTAGATGCTCAATTAATGTTGAGTGAATAAAGATATATCATGTAATATTTAATGAATATTTGACTTTCCTTCTGGTTTAATGAGTGAAAGAACTCTGAAGTGCCCCACTTGATACTTAATAAATGTTTGTTTTTCTTCCGGGCGCGGTGGCTCAAGCCTGTAATCCCAGCATTTTGGGAAGCCGAGGTGGGCAGATCATGAGGTCAAGAGATCAAGACCATCCTGGTCAACATGGTGAAACCCTGTCTCTACTAAAAATACAAAAATTAGCTGGGCGTAGTGGCAGGTGCCTATAGTCCCAGCTACTTGGGAAGCTGAGGCAGGAGAATCGCTTGAACCCGGGAGGCGGAGGTTGCAGTGAGCTGAAATCACGCCACTGCACTCCAGCGTGGTGACGGAGTGAGACTCAGTCTCATAATAAATAAATGTATGTATGTATGTTTTTTATCATTATAGTTACCTAATTATCCATGTTCATTGGGATCATAGTTTCAAACAATTTCAGCCTAAATCATTTATTTCAGACAGTTGTTTTATGCCTCTTTCTAGCAAAACTTTCACAACCCTGTTAATTAGTAAAGTTGACTAGTTTGAGTGTTATATTCTTTGCCATTGTGTTGGTGTAATAAAGATGAATAACTTTTACACTGTTCAGTCTGTTCCTAAATGATCAATAACTGATTTTAAGATTAAGTTGTACAAATATTGTATAAATTTATGCTTATTGTAAAAATTCAAAGTGATGTACCCCCATAGAAAGTAAAAAGTTATATTTTCCTGCATACCTCTTAACTCATCCAACTACAGTAGGTAGTCCACTACCCACAGTTTGGTTTTGTATGCATCCTATTAGAGGACTTTCTATAACAATGCCATGTGTAAATAATAAACAACATTTTATATTTTACTATTAATATTTTATCATTGATGCTGAATATAGCAATAATATTTTATCAGATTATGTATATAGAATTCCTTTTTTTACTTAACAGTGTTTCATACAGGTCTTTCTATAGCAGTGTATATATATCCCAGTAGTTGGTCTCGAAAGACTAAGTTTGAAACTTGAAAAGTTTCTCTTTGAACCTTTGCATGAAGAAGTTCCACCTCAATAAGTTTTATAAAATGATAAGCAAGTATAATACTCTTAGTAGCAACTAGTAGTCTTAACACGAATTCAGAGTTTTGTTTGTGTGTTTGGTTTTATTCTTGGGGCTAGTGAGATCATTTCTCTTTTTACATCATAAGTGATTTAGAAGAATTCATTCTATTTTTCCATTATGATTTTTAATAATAAAGCTAGCATTAAATAAAATGATGAAATTTCAGAATTCTAAATCATTTAATCAGCCAGTTATGGTAGTCATTTACTTTCAGTTTTTTTTTTTAATATACAAGGATGTTGATTCCTAAAGTTAAGTGATTTGCTCAAGATTGTAGAGAAATTATGATTAGCATCTATATCCTTTCTCTTAGCAGGATTTTTTTCACTACACCATGCGTTGCCTCTGAAGAAATACTTTTTTTTGTTTTTGTTTTTAGATGTTTATTTAAAATGTGTAATATAAGCACAGTGGCACATGCCTGTGATCCCAGTTACTTGGGAGGCTGAGGTGGGAGGATTGTTTGAGTCCAGGAGTTTAAGACTAGCTTGGGCAACATAGGGAGACCCCATCTTGGGGGGTGAGGAGGAAGAAGTAATAAATAAGTAAATAAAACATGTAATATTGTTTTAGATGCTTATATTTTTCTTATGTAAAAATTTACACATTAAATTTATTGTGAAAACATAATTACAATCACAGACATGCAGTGGAAAAAAAAATCCCATGTTGTCTGCACCTTCTTCTGAGACCACATTTTGTGTATATGAAATGTATTTTATCATTTAAAAAATTGACAAATAATAATTGTACATATTCATGGGACTACATAGTGATGTTTTAATACATATATAGTTATTAGATCAGGGTAATTAGCATATCTATAATCTCATATTTATCATGTCTTTGTATTGGGAGTATTCAATATTCTCCTTCTGACTATTTGAAACTATGTATTACTGTTAACTATAGTCATCCTACAGTGATATAGAACCACTACGTATTCCTCCTACGTAGCTGTGATTTTGTATCTAACAAGTTTCTCCATATCTTTTTTTTTTTTTTTTTTTTTTTTGAGGTGGAGTTTTGCTCTGTCGCCCAGGCTGGAGTGCAGTGGTGCGATCTCAGCTCACTGCAACCTCTGCCTCCTGGGTTCAACCAATTCTTCTGCCACAGCCTCCCGAGTAGCTGGAATTACAGATGCCCGCCACCATGCCTGGCTAATTTTTGTATTTTTAGTAGAGACGGGTTTCACTATGTTGTCCAGGCTGCTCTTGAACTCCTGACCCCAGGTGATCCACCCTCCTTGGCCTCCCAAAGTGCTGGGATTACAGGCATGAGCCACCACGCCCAGCCATCTCTTCATATCTTTACCTTCCCCCTACTGGTTCCAGCCTTGGGTATTTTCTCTTCTGCTTTCTACTTTTCGCTTCTATGAGATAACCTGCTTTTAGCTTTCACATATGAGTGAGAACATGCAGTGTTTAACTTTTCTGTTCATGGCTTATTTCACTGAGCAAGTCTACCAGTCCATCCATGTTGCTGCAAATAACAGAATTTCATCCTTTTTGTGGCCTATAGTATTCCATGGATATTTTCTGGATAGTAATCCCCTCTAGGATGTATAGTTTGTAAATATTTTCTTCCATTCTTTAGATTGTGAAGAAATATTTTAAAGGAGATTTATAAAGTACATCTTTTACATCTTTTATATTTACCAAATGAGTGAAAACTGAGTAGACAATAAAAAAATCTTAGAAATCAAAATAGTTTGTTCTCATTCTTTTCAGCTCATTAGAGAGCACATAATAAAGTAGCACATTTACGTTATTAAATTTTGTGTTGGTGCCAAACAATAGGGTGTTCTTAAACATTTTACACTGAATGGATTATAGGAACATCACCCATCATTAAAAGTCTAATATCACGATATTTTCTTGGGAGAACTTAATGCACTTTAATTAACATTAGTAACATTTTTGCATCCTTATAAATGTGTTTTTAGAGGAAAACCTACAGTAAAGTGTTTGCTATAGAAGTCACACCAATGAACTACAAATTCTTCCAAAAACAGTTTTCTAGCGACATCTGCTGGTACAATGTAATAAAGGTGACTATCTTATGAAAGTAATTTCATAGAAGAAAAATATCATTGTGGGCAGAATTGTTTATTTTGCTATCATTTACACTTCTAATTGAAAATTTGAACATTTGACCAAGAGTATTATCCTGATAATGATAACACTGAGCTTATTTATACTTTCTTGTACATAGTATGCAGTTCCAACCTGAACCTCTACAGTTATTTGTGTATTGACTAAGCTGTTTGATACTATTATGCAACATATTTCTTTTCCTCCCTGTGTTTTTTGGCTCTGTTTTATATCATAATTTGCCTTAGCACAGAACCTTGCAAGTAGAGATTCAGTAAATGTAGACTATTTTATAGTATTTATTTTTTCATTTGCATAAATTAAGTTGAAAAGTCTACGTATATGAGTTAAATACATTACTTTTATATGCACTTGAAAATAAAAATGAGACTTTATATTAGAAAAGAATGTGATTAGGATAAATGGATTTTTATTTTTCTTCCTTTGAAGAGATATTCTGCATTATAAGTTGTGGAGAAGCAAAATATATTCAGTCCTTGGACATTTTCTTTACAATTATTTCCTGTATGATTGTATCTAGTCTCATGCATTTAAATACTACATATAAACAAATCAGACCTCTCCCTTAATCTTCAGACTTGTTCAGCCAGTTACTTGCTTCCTCAGCATTACCATTTAATTAGTTAACAAACATTTTAAACTTAACATGTCCAAAACAAAAGTTTTGATTTTCTCCTTGAAACTGTTTCTGCTGTAGTATTCCTTACTTTGGTGAGTGGCCATATTATCCTTCCATTTGATCAAACCAAAAATTATTTCAGTAATTTGTAAATTCCCTCTCTTTTATTCCACATTTAAACCATTGAGAATTTCAGTCAGCTCTATTTCTCTCCACCTTCTACAACTATGATCTAGATGACCACAATCATCTTTCCCCTCCTAACTTGCTTCCTTGCTTCTAACCTTGACCTCCTATAAGTCTATCCAGCAGCCAAGTGATTTTTTTTTTTTTTTTTTTTTTTTTGAGACAGAGTCTCCCTCTGTTGCCCAGGCTGGAGTGCAGTGGCGCGATCTCAGCTCATTGCCAACTCCACCTCCTGCTGCCTCCTGGGTTCCAGTGACTCTCCCTGCCTCAGCCTCCCAAGTAGCTGGGATTACAGGCATCCGTCACCACACCCGGCTAGTTTTTGTGTTTTCAGTAGAGACGGGGTTTTGCCATATTGGCCAGGCTGGTCTCAAACTCCTGACCTCAGGTGATCCACCAGTCTCAGCCTCCCAAAGTCCTGGGATGACAGGTGTGAGCCACTGTCCCCGGCCACAAGTGATTCTTTTAAAATTTAAGATAGATCGTGCCTCTCCTCTGATGAGAACCTCCCAAAGTTCTTACCTTGCCTAAAGGGCTTATGTGAAATGTAGACTGCTCCCTCTCTCCACCCCAATTGCTAGGTCCTCATTTCCTACTTCCCTCCGCTATTTTGCTCCAGCTACAGTAATCTACTTGCTTCTCTTTACATGCCAAGCTGACTCCATATCATGGGCAGTGTACTTGATTACCTCAAACGGAAATGCTGTCCCCTCTACTCACTAATGTTTCTGATCAGATCACCACATTTTACCTCTCAGAGAAGCTCTTCTTGGCCATACTGTGTAAAGTAATGAAGCCTGACTGTATCACTGTTTCTCCCCTTATCTTGCAGGGTTTTTTTTTTTTTTTCATACCTATTACCACTATATGACATATTTACTTTTTTATGTATCTCTTTCCCAACTAGAATGCCAGCTCTGTGAAACCAGGGATTCTTTATTGTTCACAGTTATGTCCTTGGAACCTAAGGCAGGCAGTGCTTATACATAGTGGCCATTTAGTTAATATTTATCAAATAAGTTGGTGAGCCTTAATACTTAAATGGAGAATGTGATTTCATTTACATTATAATAATCGAATCCATAGAATAATGAGGAAACTTCAAATGGAATCTGCTTTGTTTAAATCTTTATATCATATTTTCAACATTCAACACAGATTACAATTGTGTTTCATAGTTAGGTTAATGCTCATACAATACTCTTAGTGTCAAAATGTGGGGCCATATTACTATTTTAAAGATTCTTTTTATGGGAATAATTACTTTTTTGTTCTTTTGACATAGACATCTGACCCTCAATTACATTAACAAACCTTATACACATGAATGGAAAGAAGAATAGCCCCTTTTGAATCCATGCTAAGACTTTATCAATATGAAGTGCTTCCCACAGAGTTCTGCTGAAAGAACTGAACTTCCATCATAATGAAATTGCAAATTCATTTGTATATGCTCCTCTTATATTTGAAAGCTACTTTTTGATGTTTTGGTCTGCAATTAAATTTATTGTTTAAGGTCACAAATATGCAATTCTGACTAGAACAAGTTGTCAGAATTCTTTATTCAGCATAGCACAAAGATAAATGGCTGTCTTTTAACAATAACATATGAAAGCCAAAATTTGTTCCCAGATATACATAATCTTTTAATGCTTTCTGTTTTCCAGTCAATAGACCCCTTAACCTGCTTCCTCACCATCTTACCTATCTAGATTATGGGTTTTTAAATTACGGCAAAACACTTTCATCAGATGGAAAAAGAAGTTTAAACATTTTAATGCTATAATTTTCCCATGCACATTTTATCGTTCCATCCGAATTCTTTTGCCTTTACCCCTATTCTGTGTAAGGTAGATAATTATGTAGTATGTTAGCTAAATTCTGTGGTTACATTTCTCACTGTTAACATGACCAGGAAGTAGATCGTGTTGCTTAATTGAAATTGAGTTTTCAAGTGTTTTTTCTTCTAAAAAAAAAGGGATACATGTGCAGAACATGCAGGTTTGTTACATACGTACATGTGTGCCATGGTGGTTTGCTGCACCTATTGACCAGTCCTCCAACTTCCCTCCCCTCACTCCCCACACCCCAACAGGCCCTGGTTTGTGTTGTTCCCCTCTCTGTGTCTATGTGTTTTCAACGTTCACCTCCTACTTATGAGTGAGAACACGTAGTATTTGGTTTTCTGTTCCTGTGTTAGTTTGCTGAGGATGAGGGCTTCCAGCTTCATCCATGTCCTTGTAAAGGACATGATCTCATTTCTTTTTATGGCTGCAGAGTATTCCATGGTGTATATGTACCACATTTTCTTTATCCATTTGATCATTGATGGGCATTTGGGTTGGTTCCACGTCTTTGCTATTATAAATAGTGCTGCAGTAAACATATGTGTGCATCTATCTTTATAGTAGAATGGTTTGTATTCCTTTGGGTATATACCCAGTAATGGGATTGTTGCGTCAAATGTTATTTCTGGTTCCAGATCCTTGAGGAATCGCTATACTGTCTTCCACAATGGTTGAACTAATTTACATTCCCACCAACAGTGCAAAAGCATTCATACTTCTCCACAGCCTCACCAGCATCTATTGTTCCCTGACTTTTTAATAATCGCCATTCTTACTGGCATGAGATGGTATCTCATTGTGGTTTTGATTTGCATTTCTCTGATGATCATTGATGTTGAGCTTTTTTTCATATGTTTGTTGGCTGCGTAAATGTCTTCTTTTGAGAAGTGTCTGTTCATATTCTTTGCCCACTTTTTGATGGGGTTGTTTTAAAACATTTCTGTGCATGTGGATTAACTTATTTTCTCAGATTCTATACTGCATCTAATACAAATGTATATGATTTTGATTAAAATGGATTTCTTAAATTTTTATTTCCTTTGTGGTCTTTCATACAGAAGACATAGAGGAACAACTGCCCTATAATATTTGAGGCCTTACTCTTTTTTTTTTAAGACAGAGTTTCGCTCTTATTGCCCAGGCTGGAGAGAAATGGCGCAATCTTGACTCATTGCAACCTCTGCCTCGTGGGTTCAAGCGATTCTCCTGCCTCAGCCTCCTGAGTAGCTGGGATTACAGGCCTGTGCCACCACGCCCAGCTAATTTTGCATTTTTAGTAGAGACGGGGTGTCTCCATGTTGGTCAGGCTGCTCTTGAACTCCTGGTCTCAGGTGATCCACCGGCCTTGGCCTCCTAAAGTGCTGGGATTAGAGGTGTGAGCCACTGCGCCCGGCCTAGGCCTTATTCTTTGTCTAAGAATATCCAGTGTCTTTATAGATTTATTCAAGGGATTTTGATAATAAATAATCAAAAGCCCTTTGTTTAAGGTGATCATAGCGATAAAGAAGAACAAAGACATTGAATGACAATAGCAGGATGTTGTAAAGCCTGCATAGTAATGTCCCCATTTTAAGATCTTGTTTAAATATTTTTTTGCAAATCTGAGAATCTTTTTTTTTCTTTAACTACCATGTAATTTGAATCTTCCCCAACTGAAGAGAGTAGATTGTTTCAGGAGGACGTATAAGAAAAAAACATAACTTTTAAAAGTCAGACAATCCCCTCCAGCCCCCGAATTCTTGAATTCTGACTGCTATTACTTTTGTGACCTAGGTTACTGCATTCTTCGAGCCTCTGTGTAGCAATGCAATAGACAAAAATCTCTATTCATACAGTTTAGTGATACGATTAAATGAGACAACACATATAAAGAGCTGAAAACAGTGCCCAGCTATATAGTAAGCACTCAATAAATACCATTTGGAGTCCTCTCTTTCTGCTGTCCCCTCACCCCAACTCTGTTCTTCATGCTCTGTGATCTGTTCTAATTGGGCTTAATCAGAAATTAAAACTGTTGAACTAAACTTGAAACCTTTCTGTGCCTGCCAACTCTGTATTAAGAATACTGTGCATTCTCCGATGTAATAGGTAGGACAAAGAGAGAACCTTGAATTGATCTAGATCTAAACACCCACCAGGTGTATGTGGTCTTTTTCTTCTCAGCAAATTGGTACCCCAGGGATTTGTAGCACCTGCTCTACTCCCAGCCCCCATTTGAAGTCCAGATGGAGCCTTTAGATTTACTTAAGTCTCTCTTCAACCTGCCTATTTGAGAGCTGAGCTCTAAGTAATGTTAATGTGATGTAGGAAGTCATTATCATATTAATCATTTTGTGTAAGGTGACATACTTCATTGCTTGTTGCTCTTTTGACCATTCATAATGTTCAGATTTTTGCCTTAAGAGTTTCATCTTTTAAAACATTTATTTTCAGGAAAAGATTTAATAGTAATGTAATATACTGTTTATACCTCAAAATATTTTATGATTGTAAATTCTTATTGTTTTAGGTGCAAGGATGGTTTGAAAGGATTTACATTTTCTGCACTTAGGTAAGTAACATTTATTTTTATGTTGAGAGAGAATTTACAAGTTAACTTAAAACATAATACATAATTACAATAAATATTTATTGACTAAACATTTAAACTGAAAATAATTTTAGAATTCACAAAAGTACTTCCAAGCCTGCGGATATATAGCTCATTGAAAGAGTAATTTGTCAGATTTTTCCCTCTAAAAATTAATCAGCTACTTCTTTTGGACCTATTGTGTGCTTTCTATTGCGGGGTGTTTGAAAAGAAATACAAGAACTCACTTCAGGGAGCTTGGAAAGACAGAGCTGCTCATGAACAATTACTGAAAAGTTAAGTATTTAATTGTGTGGTACTAGATTATTTGCTTTAGGGCAAGACTCATGCACAGTCAAACACAAATTTGATTTTAAGTATCACTAGAGTCTTTTCACCGCATAGCCCATCTTTTAGCGTAGCAACTGGTTCATGGTATATACTATAGAAATGTTGGTTAGCATTAGCATTATATTTTATAGTTCACCAAGAATTTTCTCATAGATTAGAAAATTAAATTTTTGCAACAGTTCTGTGAAAGATAACATGATGAGAAAACTGAGGCTTAGAATATTTGTCTAATTTAACCTCACACAAGTTAACTGTATATACTGACTCCATACCCAGTGTTTGTCTAGTTTATATCATAAATGTTGCCTGTTTTGTAATCCAAAGGACGTATAGTAGATGCTTGGTGAAGATTAGTAGTATGGTTTTTACTGCAAGTATTGGAGGGAAAAATTAGGGAAAGCTTCAGTACTAGCAAAAGTTTTTACGTGATTGTCTCAAGGTTATTTTGAGGATCAAATGAGTTAATATGTGAAAAATATTTCAAACAGTGGCTGGCATGTAGTAAATACTCAAGAAATGTTGACTGTTATTTTTGTTATATTCTCATAGGTGATGTGCCTTAAACTGTACTTTAAGGATAGCTTTCAATAACTACAAGGAAGAGGAAGTGCACTCTGGGTGGAAGTGAATAATAGTAGCAAGAGAGTGAAAATTGTAAACACAAAGTGTGAGGTAACAGTGAGAAAATGGACTTAATTGGTAGGAAAAGTTTATATTAGGAAATATAAAATATTTTTTGGTATGTAGAGTAGGGCCAGATTATGGAAGACCTGGGGGACAAAAAAAAAGACTAATTTGGATTTGATAAGGTCAGCAGTAGGGAGCTACTAACATTTTTTGAGCAGGGTGGTTTACAGTGTTTCAGAAAGATTGGTCTGGCTGCAGTATTTGGGACATCAAAAAAGAGAGAACCAGCAGGTGGAAAGACAATAAGGACTAAATTTGGGTGACAGTAGGAGGATTAAAGAGAATGAAAATGAAGACTGATATTTTCCTTCTTTTCCCCTCCACCCTGCAATCCCAGCCAAGTATTGGAAACCAAAGTGCCTGAAAGAAGGTGCTGTTAACAGAAAATCACATGGCATGCAAGGAAACTGGTTTGGGAGGGAACAAATGGAGTCCGCTGTATGATTAAGGATATCTTTGGTTGTGAGAACTCTGTGGGAACAACAACTTTCTAAGTCATAATACACCACACTAATTTCCTTACTGTTACTTTTTGGTAAAAGATCATGATATTTATTAGAAAATAAAGTTTTTGTTATTGTTGTTGCATTGGCTAGAAAGCATTTGGTATTAAGTTTAAAGTTGATAACAAAAACAACAGTTAGGTTTTCAAAAGAGAAGGAAAAACTTAGTCTTGTTTTCCTACATCTCCTTAGACTCCCAGAATTCTTACAAAAACTTAAAATGTGTCAGATGGTTTTGTGTCTTTTCTTCAAATCCAATTTTAACAGAGGGCTAGTTTGGACTATTTGCACTTAATTTTTCGCTGTATTATAGAAAAATATTCTAGAAAACTGTTTGTTAATTCTTGCTAATATTCTTGTTGCTAAAGCAAGAAAACTGTTAAATATTGTGAATTGTCATATGTTTATTTGTGCATCTTCTTCCACTAAGCAAATTCTGTTTCATTTTAATTCTATTTCATAATCAGTCTGCAGTGTGGTGAATTTGGATTCAAGAAATGTGGCTATTTCTTGAATTTATATGGTGAATATGGACTCACTCCATTGCAGATGAATTAATCTCACACTTATAAAGTTGATTCTCAGAAGAATGTTACTAAAAGCCAAATGTATTTTTTATTGTTAAGTTTCATTGTAAAAAAATAATGTGTGTGCTTCTTGTAGGCTTTCAAAAAAGTATTATCTGACATGTCTTTCCTGCTACCTCTTTGCAGTCCTGGTGGTTGTGATTTTTATTGTAGACGTATGCTGTAAATTTATGGCATGTCAAAAGTGCAAAATTTAATATTAATTACAAAGGGAAGGGGAAAGGAAAATACTTTTTGTAGCACAATTTAATATGACTTCCTGACAATATTAAACTTTGGTGAGGAAAAGATACACAGAGCTTGACACATTTGAGAATGGTGAGATTTAAATGAATACAATCATAAAATGCCATAAGGAAGTGCTTATCTCATACAGATCATAATTGCTGTATCATGAAAACATACATTGTTCACTCAGAGGAAAACTGTCCTTTATCCACAAAGGACAAATATTTACACAGTACTGCAGTGTAATGTGTCCTAATTAGACAAGGCTAAAAAGCTTTAAAATGCTAAACTTTACTTCAGACTGGGCACAGTGGCTAACGCCTATAATCCCAGCACTTTGGGAGGCCAAGGCGGGCAATCACTTGAGATCAGGAGTTAGAGACCAGCCTGACCAACATGGTGAAACCCCGTCTCTATTAAAAATACAAAAATCAGCTATGTGTGGTGGTGGGCACCTGTAATTCCAGATGCTTGGGAGGCTGAGGCAGGAGAATTGCTTGAACCTAGGAGGCGGAGGTTGCAATGAACTTTGATTATGCCACTGCAATACAGCCTGGGTGACAGAGTGAGACTCTGTCTCAAACAAACAAACAAAAACTCAGTTTAGCACCTTTTAAAAAATCACTTGTATTAGTCTGTTCTCACACTGCTATAAAGATACTACTCGAGACTGGTTAATGTATAAACAAAAGAGGTTTAATTGACTCACAGTTCTGTATGACTAGGGAGGCCCCAGGAAACTTACAGTCATGGCAGAAGGCCAAGAGGAAGCAGGCTGCTTCTTCACAAGGCGGCAGGAGAGGAAGAGAGCTAGAGTGAGGGAGTGCCACACTTTAAAACCATCAGCTCTCCTGAGAACTAATTCATTATCACGAGGACAGCATGGGAGGAACTGCCCCCATGATCCAATCACCCCCACCATGTCCCTCCCTCAACAGGTGAGGATCACAACTCAAGATGAGATTTGGGTAAGGACACAGAGCCAAACCATATCAGCACTCCTCAACAAGTATGAGATAATACAGGAGCTACAGAGTTAACATTCACTGATAGATATACTCAGTATACATTTATTCTGCTCCAGGTCTTGTACTAAGTGTTGAGAATACACTGGGGAATAAGCCAGATACAGTCTCTGTCCTCAGAGAGCTTATGGTCTAGTGGGAAAGACAGCACTAATTATAACTGTGTCCAATGTTGCAAAAGAGAAGTGTAGGTTATCTCAGGGATATATTTTAGGCAAACCTAACCTAGCATCTTTCCCCAAGCTGTGGATGGGAGTAAATGGAGAGAAGAAAGCAGGAAATTTGCACAAAATTACTTATAGACTAGAAAAACCGAAATGTAATAATAGAAGTTAAGTGTTCTATAATTCCAAATTATTAATACTTTTATTTTACTGTGGGGGTGGGTGGGAAGGAGCGAGTGGAAGGAGCATTTAAGATGGATTTTAAAAGACAAATAAGATTTTTAGAAAAGATGTAGGGAAGAATGATCCAGATAAGAAGAGCAATACAGACACATGGTTTATTTGGATAATGTCAAGTAGTTCATTTAATTGTAATATAATAATAGCTCCTATAGTGAGTACTCACTCTGCACAGGCCTCACAGTATCTTAAATCACATACTGATTTAAGCTTGAAGTTTGTATTTAATTCAGTAGGCCATAAGCCCGTGAAGTTCCTTGAGGATATGTGTAGTCAGTTCAGATGTGTACTTTGGGAAGCTTCCTCTGGAAATTCTACGTGGGATGATTTGAAAAGTATCTGCGTATGTAGGTAACAGTAGAAGTCAAGAGAATAGTGTCAAGGACACAACCTCGGGAGAAAAGCCAGTGTGAGACTCTGAAGGTGTGCTAGCCTTATTCATCATAGTTTAAAACATAGTTAGAAACATATGTAGCTTAGTGATTAAGAAGCCAGACTTTAGGCCAGACAATTCTGGGTTCAAATAATTACTGATAATTTATTGGTTGTGGACCAGATACTTAACCATGCCAACTCTCATAGGAATTGTGACACCTATAGTGTTGTGAGGATTACATGAATGAATTAGTATTTGTAAAAGGCTCAGTTGGCACTGTGTCTGTCATATAAGATATGCTCAGAAAATGCTAGCTATTACTATATTCATTCATTCAATATGTATTACGTATTTACCATGTGCCAGACACTATGCTAGATGCTGGGATATAATAGCAAAGAAGATACACATGGTCTCACAGGCCTCACAGTTGAGTAGCGGATGTAGACTACTAAAATGGCACGTACATTACTGTACTGGCAGTTCATTGGGCTCTCCTAGCACAGAATTATTTTGGCCTGGGACAGGGTCAACTTCTCCAAGGAAGTGACTTCTAATCTGAAATAGTCAGTCCTGGCCAAAATAACAACAGTATTATGAAGGGTGTAAGAGAAACTGTTCCATCTGTTCTGGCATAGTTTTACCCTTGTTGCTAATAAAGAACAGCAGTACAGATCTTAAACTCTCTATGTACAACCATAAGTGAGAAACAAATTCATTTGAACTGACAGCTACCAAAGATGCACAGCTGCCATCTGGTGACAAACAAACCCCTTGCACACCCCTTATGATTTGATAAGCTAGATGTTTTACCGAGGTTGTCTGAACAGGATGGGTTGCAGTTGTTGGTAGTAACAGCTTTTTCATTATTTCTAAGTATTTATAGTTTCATATTCTGTTTGTCACAGGTCTGAAGTTCCTTTTTTTTTTTTTTTTTTTTTTTTTTAAGTGACAGGGTCTTACTGTATTGCCTAGGCTGAAGTACAGTGGCATGATCATAGCCCACTGCAACCTTTAACTCCTGAGCTCAGGCAATCCTCCCATGTCAGCCTCCCACGTAGCTGGGACTACAGGCATACACCACCATGCCTAGCTGATTTTTAATTTTTTTGTTAAGGTGGGGTCTCACTCTGGTGACCAGGATGTTCTTGAACTCCTGGCCACAAGTGATTGTCCTGCCTCAACTCCCATAGTGCCGGGGTTACGACATGAGCCACTATGCCTGACTCAAGTTCCAGAATTTTAGTGTATTGTTATTAATCCCGTTCTATCTCTATTTTACTATATTTTCTGAAAGCTTGGAAGGTAGTATTACCTTGGGAAAGCTTAATCTTTATAAGAGCAATGACTCTTACAGGATAGGTGTAAACAGTGATACTGCAAACTCTGAGAAAGGAGATACTTCTTGAGGCATATCCAATTGTGATAATATTTTCCATTCATTGTCTTTGCAAAAATATAGTCTAGTTTGATGAAACAGGAATATTATTTTCTAGATATTTTATTTTTCCAAAGAAAAATAAGTAATTAGAATAACATCAACTTTCAGATTTCCTAATGAAATAATATGAAGACTTGGGGAATCTGACTGTTTTCTGATTCCTGTTCTGTAGTGCCCTCTGTTTCCCTGTGCGTATACAGATAACCGAGTGTGCTGCAGCTGTTTATGACTCAAAATGACAGGTATAAATGTCGAGTTTTACTGTAAATGAGAATCTCATTCAATTGTAACTATTAGCCAAATTTAAGAAAAAATACATAATGTTTGTGATTTATTAGTGTTGTGATTTACTAGTATACCCAAGTCTACCTGGTTTTTTGAAAAACTGTAAGATGTATGTTTAAAAAGTGGTGTCCCATGTTAAAGGGTGCTTCATTAAGTGTTGTGCTGTATTTTACTTGGTCAGTTTGATTTTAAAATACCTGCATTATCAAACAAATGACTATTAATTTTTTTTGAGTATTCAGATTTTAAAAGTCTATTTTTCTTCATAGGATGATTCGATTTTATGTAAATTGTGAAAATACTATCTCAAATGATAAGATATTTGCCAAAGTGTATTTGTTTATAAACAGTTTCTTTTTTTTTTTTCCTCATTGATTTTTTTTTTTAAGTGGAAAATGCCTCACATTGTGCTCTTTTCTTTAGGTTCATTGTAGGGAAGGAAGAAATTCCCACACACTCTTTTTCACCAGAGGCAGCATATGCAAAAGTGGAACAAAAGAGAGAGCAACACAAGGAAAAACCCAGAAGAATGAATATGATCGGTCTAGTCAGGAAATTTGTGGATTCAATGTGAGCACTTTATCTTGATATTTTAACCTACTTTGTCACTGTTTCATATGATATTTGTACCGTGCCACGATATTTTTGTTTTCTATTCAGGTAATGATGATCATTTTTCATCAGAAACTGCATAGAATTTTATAAAAGGCACACAATGGCAAGTGAATATTATTTATTATTTCTGGCAGGACTGTAGACCATCATATGCCTTTAAAATAGGTTTACATAGAATTGGAATGCTTTTGTATTTCAAACCAGGCAGAATCACAGGAGGCCATGATGGAGAACTTCAGGAAACTGATTAATATGTGTTGATTTAATGTGCCAAGTGTGGAAAGAAGGAAGCAAAATTCCTGAGAGAGATTCAAGAAGATTAAGGAATAATAAGGGACAACCCTTAAGTAAAGGATATTTTGTAAGAGTGAACATTTTTGGGGTTCTCAAACTGAAATGTTTTTATTTGTATATTATAAAAAGAAGTTTTCAGGTTTCATACAGATTTTCGTTTATATTTCTAGTGTAGTGTAGATATTTAAGAAAATAAATTTAATAGTTTGAAATTAGATTATCAACCAATAAATAAAATCTTGGTAGTGATATTTTAGAGAGGGTGGAATGAGTAGGCAATAAAGAAAGTTAGGGGATCAATTATAGCAAGGGCTCCTAACCCCTGGGCCATGGGCCAGTATTGGTCCGAGGCCTTTTAGGAACCCGGCCACACAGCAGGAGGTGAGCAGCAGGCCAGCGAGCATTACCATTTGAACTCTGCCTCCTGTCACATCAGCAGTGGCATTAGATTCTCATAGGAGCACAAACCCCATTGTGAACTGCGCGTGTGAGGGATCTAAGTTGTGTGCTTCTTATGAGCATCTAATGCCTGATGATGTGGAGTGGAACAGTTTCATCCTAAACCATCCCCCTCTCCCACCACCCAGTCAGTGGAAAAATTGTCTTCCATGAAACCAGTCCCTGGTGCCAAAAAAGTTGGGGACCATTGAGTTATAGGAAGCTGAGGTCCTTTAATAAATTAGAAAACCTATGTTTCACTCTTATTTTCCCTCTACCAGCATTGTAACTTTGGATGAGAGATTTAACCATTGTGCATTTCCAAATTCTTATCTGTTAACTGGGATTAATAATCTCTATTAAGAATTGCTGTGAGCATTAAATGAGATAACATCTATGAACTTGCCTGACATAAAATATGAGCACAGGGAGGGTACTCAGATTTTTATTGAATTTAAAGGTTTTGTCTTCATCTTAACATACAATACATCTAGAAGATAACAGGAATAATTATGGTAGTTGAATTTATTAAACAAGTTCAAAAATAGTTATGGGTTACCTCAGTGGAAAAAAGGGAGAAAGGATCCTATTAATGGAAATAATTTCAACGGGAATCAGAGGGGAATGCAGAGAATGAATTATATGGGTAAATGATGCCTGGGGCGTCAGAACTGATCAGGTCATGACAGAACGTATCAGAGTAGCCTCAGTGGGTCTACTGGTGTGAAAGCAGATGCAGAATAATACAGAAGCAAAGCAAATAATACAGGAGACAGGCAGTCCAGGTTCTGGGAAGCCATTTATGAGTGACTAAGAAAGACTAATTGACAGTACAGTTGATACCAGGATTTAACTTCACTAGCAAAGAAAGGTTAGGCCAGGCATGGTGGCTCACACCTATGAAACTAACACTTTGGGAGACTGAGGTAGGAGAATCACTTGAGGCCAGGAGTTTGAGACCAGCCTAGACAACATAGCAAGACCCTGTCTCAAAAAAATTTAAAAATTAGGTAGGCATGGTGGCATGTGCCTGTAGTCCTGGCTACTCAGGAGGCTGAGGTGGGAGGATTGCTTGAGCCTAGGAGTTTAAGGCTGCAGTGATCTATGATCATTATGATCATGCTACTATACTCCAGCTTGGGTGACAGAGTGAGACCCCCATCTCTTAAAAAAAAACACCAAAACCCCGAAAAACAAAGGAAGCTTAACAATTTCAGTGTAGTTCTGGTAGCAATGGCTGAGAAGTGTCTTTGAAGGGGACACTTAAAAGTGTGAAGAGTGATGGCTTGCATGAGGCAGCCTTTCTCTTATTCACTGCTTTTCAGGCCTCCAGCTTTAATCACTCAGCAGCTTCACATGGCCAGATATGCCTTAGCATTCTAAAGATATAAGGGCTATGGCCAGTGTGAACTGAACTGTTGCTGTCACCGTTGACTAGGAAAGGCTGTATACTCCAGCTGTAGTGCAGAATTGGATTTCTGTAAAGGTCTTGCTAATCAATTTGCGAATGGGATTGGAGAGGTGCAGAGCCAGAACATTGCTCTACAAGTTATTGTTATAAACAGGAAAACATTCATATGGTTCAACCATGAAAATAATTAATTAGCTACAGTCTGAAAGAAGTTATAAAGACCGCTTGTTTTGCAACATGAACCCTCAAAGAGAGAGGGAGAGTTAGAACCATGTTAGATATTCGACTTTTTTATGCCTAGGGTTAATAAATAGTCTTGGATCCAACATGCTAAATAATTAAAATGAGTGCATCATGAACAGTAGTCCTCCCAGCAGAAATATTTATTAAACACTAGAGGGTTAAGTGGTTTACAGTTAAATCACAAATTAACTACTTTTGAATTACCACATGATCTCTATTTCTATATTTATTTCAACTGAATTTTGAATCCTAATACTATATCATGTTTCTTTTCCAGATGTTTTCTCTCAAATCTAATTAAGTATAAATTCCTGTAACCTGAGCACATTCTCATTATGACTTTTGCTCAAGTACTGACTTCATGGATGATTTATTACCATTATACTCTACAATAAGCAATTTAAAGTTTCCAAAAGACTTGGCAGAGTATATACATAATATATACGTATTTTTTCATATTTAATCACAAATACCTAACAGGGTGGTTTCTCTAGTCCATATTCAAGTATTTTGACTGCAGTCAGATAGTTTATACAATGTGTCAAAAGGTAAGCAGCAAGTAGAAAAAGCAAAAATATCTGTTGTTCTTGCTTCTGTATTTCCTAAAACACCAAAAGTGACACACATTTAGAAGTAGTGAGTGGCACGGTGGCTCATACCTGTAATCCCAGAACTTTGGGAGGCCAAGGCGGGCGGATCACCTGAGGTCAGGAGTTCGAGACCAGCCTAACCAACATGGTGAAACCCCATCTCTACTAAAAATACAAAAATTAGCCGGGCGTGGTGGCGGGTGCCTGTAATCCCAGCTACTTGGGAGGCTGAGGCAGGAGAATGTCATGAACCTGGGAGGCAGAGGTTGCAGTGAGCTGAAATTGCACCATTGCACTCCAACCTAGGGGACAAGAACGAGACTTTGTCCCCCCCCCAAAAAAAAGAAGTGAGTGATGTTTTCTTCTCTTTTTCTTTTGTTTTTCTTGGTTAGAAAGCTTTAAACAGATCCACAAACATATACAAACACATGGATATACACACTTTAATTATAATTAGTTTAATTTTTTTGGGTTCACTTTCAGATGCAAACATGGACCAAGGCATAGATGTTGCAAACATTATGAAGATAATTGCATCTCTTATTGCATTAAAGTAAGTATATGAAAGTATGTACTTTATTAACAATAGGGAATGGGTATAGAAATAACTTATTTAGAAATAATTTAAAAGTAAATGGAAAAGTTGACATTAATAACTGCTATCATTCTTTGAATCTGACTTCAAGAGATGAGAAATTTATGACAATAGGTGACAGTTTAGCTTTCAGTATTCACTTACCAGATCCTTAAATAATTTAAAAATTAGCTTATTTAAAAATTGGCTTACTTAAAACTTACAACATAGAAGATAAGATGGGATAACAACAAGGAAACATAAAGTCATTAAAATTTGTACTTTGTAATGTATCCTCATTAGAACTACATCCTAGAACAAAACTCCCAGACTGTGCTGTGTGCTAGCTGGATCAGCACTCACACACATACACTGTATGCACTGTGCCCAGTCTGGTACAATGGCATTTAATTTTGGACTTGTAAAACTATTACTTTTTTTTTAAGCCATTGAGGTAACTGGAGCATGTCCACAGTTGCTCTACATTAACAGAGCTAACTATGCCTGGCATAATTTCCTGACTCCCTAGTGGACTTGTGTACTAGCGTGTCTCTCCCTCCTCCCCTGCCGTTGTATTGTCCCTCCTCCCTTCTCCCATCACCACCACTTCTGGGAAGAAAGTTACTTTCTTTGCAGTCAGCATGGCACAGGTGACACCACCTGCTGCAAGTTCTTTAGTTTTTTTTTTTTTTTTTTTTTTTTTTTTAAAGATGGAGTCTCGCTCAGCCACCCAGGCTGGAGTGCAGTGGTGCGATCTTGGCTCACTGCAACCACCGTCTCCTGGGTTCAAGCAATTTTCCCACCTCAGCCTCCCAAGTAGCTGGGATGATTACAGGCACCCATCATCATGCCTGGCTGATTTTTGTGTTTTAGTAGAGGCGGGGTTTCACCATTTTAGCCAGGCTGGTCTTGAACTCCTGACCTTAGGTGATCTGCCTGCCTTGACCTCACAACACTAGGAATACAGGTGTGAGCCACCGCGCCCAGCCAAGTTCCTTAGTTTTGAATGGTGCTCTAACAGTTCCAATGCTGTAGAAAGTTTATGTTCTTCTTGCAATTTTAGTCTCTACTCAGTTGATGATGAGAAGAGCAGAGTTGTGCAGCACCCCAAAAGACAGCCCCTTTATGGTTACTCTAGAAAGGAGGAACTGTCCCACATTAGTGCTCATGAAGGTAAACATCTGTGACCCAGTGTTGACGGTACCATTTGCCCAGCCCACACTTAGCTTCACAATTCCCCAGAATGACCAAGGATAAAACAGTAGGGTTTTGTTTAGTTTTGTTCCTCGGTTGTGCAATACTTTCTGACACTCTTTCCAAATTTGATTTCCTGCCTCAGTTTAAAGTGGCCAAAAAAAAAAAAAGTAACATTGCTGGCAGTCCAAGTCAGCTGGTACCTGGATTTATTATTCCTTCCAACTGAACATGATTGTAGTTCAAAGGAAAGCATTAGATGGGGATCTAAGAGAAGTATTTGGATTAAATCAGAGGTATTTGAGAAATTTGGAGTGGGGGAGGTAATATTAAAAAAAATTGTATGAGAAAGTTAGTGAGAATTTCCAAGCAATAAAAAACTAGTGATTCTTTCAAATGTGTACCAGTACTGTAAACTTGGCAATTTATGTATAAATTGGAATACTGTATTATATCCATGAATGTAAAACTATTTGGAGACCTGTGGGTAAGGAATTTAAGCCATAAACATGGTAGCGAAATTTTTTGACAATGAACCTCATTATTTCAAAAACTTAATTACACCATATGTTAAATCACATCCCTGAGTAAATCCTCATATTAATTACATTGTCCTCAACATTCTGTACTCCATTCACACTAACTTTTTCTTGGTTCCTTACACCTACCAGCCTCTTAATTGGCTTTATATTTTCTGTCTGAGCTGTCTGAAACGTTTTTCTCATGCTAACTTCTTCTCTTTTGGTTCTATTTAAATGTCACATCATTTACATGTCTGCCCTTAACATTTAATCTAATATAGATTGCCCTGTTAATGTCTATCCTAGTGTCTTGATTACTTCCTTCATAACATTTATTATAATCTTTTGTATTTGTTTACTTAGTTATTTTCTTTTCCACTAATGAACATGAAAGCTCCACGAAGGCAAGAACTCTGTGTCCTCCTCGTCACTGTTATCCCCAGCATCTAGTGTAATGTTTGATACATAACAGGCATTCAGCAAATATTTTCTAAGTACATTAATGGGTGGATGAATAGTTCTCTTGAAAATAGTATGAAAAAGATTGTAATGTAATTATAATCCCTAAATCCTTAGATTATCATTATAAGGTATCAGTGGCAAGATAGAAGTGTGACCATTTCATTCATTTAACAAATACTAGGCAATTTCAGTTAAGCAGATGCTTGAGAATTCACAGTAATTGATTGGACAATTTGATTTTATGTTTTAATAAGGTATTAGGTAGTTTCAGGTAAATTAACCAGTGTTTCCTCATAGTAATTAATTCTTTTTCTAAAAAAGAAAGCTGTAGTCCAGAAAATACAAACCTGACTTTTGGGCATACACTGCTAAGAGTGTAAATATTTTTCCATTCCAGTCGGAGTTAGAGAGGAGGAGGATGGGACACTGGTATTAACAATGTATTGGTTGAACTGTATAGAAAATACTATTCTTTTTGTTAATGTTTTGTGCTAATTGAAATTTTTCAGTTTAATATTAATTACTTATAGTCTCTCAGACATCTAAAATTCATCTTCATAAATACGGAAATGAAATTGACCAATAATAGTCATCCTCTCCAGATCTCTTTTGCATTACGGACAGTTGAAGGAAATATAGAGAAATGTTAACAGTAAATTTGTAGTAGGTTTGCTTTTTCAAGTTTAATTTGATATACCTAAAGCTACTCCTCCCTAGGGATGTTTTAGCCCGACATAGTGGAGCACAGGAATGAAAACCTAGATATAATTATGCACTCCCTGCCCCCTGGAAGTTCTTCTTACCTGAGCATTTTAAAAATTAGCACCAGAGGTCTGAACAAATAATGAAAATATTTTTCTATGAAAATAATCCCTACTCGTGCTAATCATTAAGAGCAGTTTTCTGTTAACATTTTTCAAGAGCATTTGGTTTTATTAAGTAGTTTTTGGAATTTTAGTGCTTTTGTATGTAAAACTCATTTGTGGTTTAGGAATTTAAAATCCTGATTATTGTCAACAAAATGTCAAGAAATGGAATTCTGGTACATAGGCAAGCTTGGCCAGTGCTTGTGAGACTTTTTAAGTCTTTGTAAATCAGAGAAACGAAACTCATTCCAAGACTTCACTCTTATTTTTAAGGTAATTGTTTTAAAATTATTGTTTGAGGTTTTAAGGCTTTATTTTGAAAGTTGCTGTGCTATAAACTTAGATTAAATTTGTTTTGTCTTGTTTCTATTTTGAGATGGTAAAATTCATATTCTATGAAAAACTTCAAAATTTGTTTGTAAATCAGATTTTCCTCCAAATTTCCTCTAGGGTTTCATCAGAATGTTTAGCGTGGGGTACTTGATCCAGTGCTGCCTCCGAATCCCCTCTGCATTTAGGCATCTATTTACACAGCCATCTCGGCTACTTTCTCTCTTCTACAATAAAGAAAACTTCCAGCTTGGAGCTTTTCTTGGCTCTTTTGTTAGTATATACAAGGTAAGTAAGGCTTTTAGAAGAGAAAAGAAAAATGGGAAATAAATAACATTGCTATTGTTAGAATGAGAGATGGCCTTAGTTCACTTATTTTTTAATGCTTCTTTCTGGAATATTCATAGATACCTTGAACATAACCAGATCTATACAATGTATTGGGAAGTGAGGGTGCAGAAATTTCTTCTTTTAAAATATTATTTAATATACTTGAATGTGTAGACATGTTTGCATTTAGGTATGGTATTAAACATTGTCAGACTCATTTTCTTTTTCAGAACATAGACACCCAGAAAATATGAATTTTTTGGATATTTCCAACATCAAAAATGATATTAATATGCCTGGTTTATTTGTTTTTTTAATCATATTTACTGCCTGGTTATTAGTTTAAATGTATTTCAGATCTTTCTAGCTGAAATAAACACTTGATAGAATCGGTGAGGATTTTCTATTGTAACTTATATAAGCAATGACTTATGTTCCTTCTTCCACCCACTCCCAATTGCTACTACACTGTCTCAAATAACCAGAGTTCACAGTCTTCCACCCCATTCTGTATGTTCCTATAAAAGTGCCCGCACATATATAAGCCTACACCTAAACATATATGTAGAGATCATTCTTAACCTAGTACTCTGCAACTTTAAGTGATGGCCTTTTGCATAATGGAGTCACTAGTATGTAAATCATATTTTATAAAACACTTAAAAGATTCTTAATCTGAATATAGTCTCTAAATGGTAAAGTGTGTTAATTAATGTTGACCTAACACATGGACATAAAGATAACAACAGAAGTCACTGGGGGCTTCTAGAGGAGGGAGGGAGGGAGGGAGCAGGGCAAGAGTTGGAAAACTAGTGCCTGGGTATCAGGATCAATCATACCCCAAACCTCAGCACCACACTTTATACCCCATAACAAATCTGCACGTGTATCCCCCGAGTCTAAAAAAAAAAAAGTTGCAATTAAAAAAAAAAAAAAGAGATTAGAACATGTACACACACAGAGGAATGACCACACGAGGACACAGGGAGAAGGTGGCCATCTGCTAGCCATGAAGAGAGGCCTCAGGAGGAGCGAACCTTGAGCATACCTTGATCTTTGAACTCCCAGCCTGTATGACTGTGAAAAAAATTGATTTGTTGTTTTTTTTTAATCTACAATCACAAATTGCTCACTTTTGCCGTAATTTTACTCTATAAAAGATATGTGTGGCCAGGCGCGGTGGCTCACGCCTGTAATCCCAGCACTTTGGGAGGCCGAGGTGGGCGGATCATGAGGTCAGGAGATCGAGACCATCCTGGCTAACACGGTGAAACCCCGTCTGTAATAAAAATACAAAAAAAATTAGCTGGGTGTGGTGGTGGGCACCTGTAGTCCCAGCTGCTGGGGAGGCTGAGGCAGGAGAATGGCATGAACCCGGGAGGTGGAGCTTGCAGTGAGCCGAGATCGTGCGACTGCACTCCAGCCTGGGTGACAGAGCGAGACTCCATCTCAAAAAAAAAAAAAAAAAAAAAAAAAAAAAAAAAGATACATCTTTTGAGCACAGGGATTGTGGCTCATTTTGCAGGAACATGCAGCAGGCATTCCAATATGTCCGACTAATGAATTAAGGACATTAAAGGAGTGTGCATTTTCGTAGATGGGATTTGTCTACCTTCCCTCTGTCTACAAAAAATATATATATATATTTCATTCATATTTTATTTCTTTGAATAAGCGTTAATGTATATTTTAATAAATATATTGAAAGAAGGATATATATTCTGTGGGTATATATATGTGTGTATATATATACATGCACATATACACACTTTTTGTTAAACTCAAATAAAATTAATGGTGGGAAAACTGAATTCTAGAATTATTTAGGGTAACATGGTGAGTGTCATTTTCTGTAAAAATTTACACATACAAGATAGGTATGGATAAAATATTTTGAAAAGGAAAGGAGGAATAATAAACTATAGATAATGGATCACTTGTTATGAAATATTACTAATGTTAAAAACATTTTCAATATGGTTTGACTAGGAAGCATTACTAATGTATTTGAATATACAAGAGTTAAGGACAGATTATTGGTAATTGCATGTTTATATTCACATTTAAAAAAATTTCTCACGTTACAGCATTTGTATTTATTCTTAATGTAAACTCTTAACTATTTACATGTGGATTATCTCCAACATTTTTAGCCCCAGGTTGGTTATTCCCTACCATCTAGCATATCTCAGAGTGTGTTTTGTTTTGCTTTTTTCTTTTTCTTTTTCTTTTTTTTTTTTTTGGGTTTTGTCCCCTTTTTTCTTTTTTTTTTTTTAATTTATTTATTATTATTATACTTTAAGTTGTAGGGTACATGTGCATAACGTGCAGGTTTGTTACATATGTATACTTGTGCCTTGTTGGTGTGCTGCACCCATCAACTCGTCATTTACATCAGGTATAACTCCCAATGCAATCCCTCCCCCCTCCCCCCTCCTCCCTCCCCATGATAGGCCCCGGTGTGTGATGTTCCCCTTCCTGAGTCCAAGTGATCTCATTGTTCAGTTTATTTTTCATTTTTGTTACTATTTATTTACTTAGGTAATACAAACAAATGGTATTAAACTAACAAAAATACAACTGGGTCAGAAAATTTCAGAAAATATTCATGTGGTGTGTTCAAAAACTGTATGTGATTTTTCAAAAACAAATTGCCCATGCTATAGTGTCTTTGTAAGAATGTTAAGAGA
This sequence comes from Macaca mulatta, assembly GCF_049350105.2. Classification (NCBI taxonomy): domain Eukaryota; kingdom Metazoa; phylum Chordata; class Mammalia; order Primates; family Cercopithecidae; genus Macaca; species Macaca mulatta. The sequence goes on from NC_133419.1 coordinate 87,861,667, forward strand.
AGCGCAGGCAAATAAACCTTGTTTTTTCTGTTTCTTGGTGAACTGACCCTTTTTAAAAAATTTGGTAAGGTTCTTCTTTATCGCTGGTAATATTCATTGTTTTATAGTCTACATTTAATATTAATATAACTACTTCAACTTTTTAAAATTATCGTTTGATGTAATAATGTTTCCATTCTTTCACTTTAATTTTTCCGTCTTCATTTGAAAAACTGGTTTCTTTTAGGCTGCAGAGAGTTGGCCCTTTCTTATAGAATCTGATCATCTCTGTCTTCTAATTGGCATGTTTGTACTGTTTACATATAATAAATTATATAGTTTATGATGTGATTGCGTTTAAACCTACTTTCATGTTGTTTTGTGTTTGTTCCTTTTTTTTCTTCTTTTTTTTTTTCTTTTTCGGCCTTCTGGATTGATTGTGTATTTTACTATGGCTCCATTCTATCTTCATGATTGCCTTATTATTTGTGCTTGCTTTCATTTAGTGGCTGCCATAACATTTTATAATACACATTTTTAATGTATCAGCCAATCTTCACGTAATGTTATACTACTTCACATACAGTGTCAGACCTTACAACAGTGTACTTTGAATTTCTCCTTCGCATCCTTTGTTATAGAATTTAACATTTATCATTTATTTTTATATGTGTTATACACTCCACAATGCGTTGTTACTATTTCTGTTTTAGATCAGGGGTCAGCACACTTTTTCTGTGAAGAGCCAGATCATGACTATTTTAGGCTTTGTGACCATATGGTCTCTGTCATAACTACCCACCTCTGCTGTTTCAGTGTGAAAGCAGCTATAGACAATATATAAATGAATGAGTGTGGCTGCTTCAGTAAAACTTTATCACACTGTAATTAGAACTTTGTATAATTTTCACATCGTAAAATGTCATTCTTTTGATTTATTTTTCATTTATTTAGGACTGTAAAAATGATTATTAGCTCCTGAGCCATATAAAAACAAGTGGCAGGCCGGATTTGGCTAGTGAGCCATAGTTTGCTGACTCCTATTTTAGATAGTTAATTAACTTTTCGTGCAAGTAAATATAAGAAAAATATGTCTTCTAAATTTACCTTCACTTTTCTATTTCCAGAACTCTGCATTTCTTTTCATAGTTCTAAATTTTTGTCTCGTGTCATATTCCTTCTATCTTTAACATTTGTGTGAGCTCAGATCTGCTGGTGATGGATTTTCTCAGCTTTTATTTGTCTGGAAAAAATATTTGTTTCATCTTCAGTTTTGAGAAATATTTTCTCTGGGTATAGAATTGTGGCCTGACAGACTTGTTTAACCAGCGTTTTGTTCTTGTTAAAATGGGAATGATGCTTTTCTCAGCATTCGATAGCTAGGCAAAAGTGGAATTTATGGATTTATTTTGAAAAATCAGTGCAATAAAAATATTATGTGTAATTTCTTAATAGAGTCTATCCAGAGTAATAACTTTATAAAATATTATTTTTCATAATTTTTCCCATCACATATTCAGTTTGATTTAGATAAGATCACTAATTGAACTGCAAGGTAATCTGATGAATTGATTCATTATAGTTGTTTTTGTTTTATGCTTTTGTTTCTAGAAATGAAATAACTGTAGTCATTGTATTTTCTCCTTAACTAGGGTACTAGTTGCTTCCTGCGCTGGATCAGAAACTTAGATGATGAACTACATGCTATTATAGCTGGTAAAGCAATAATGAAAAATGAAGTTATTATTGTATTAATCAGTAGTAGGAATGAATTAGAAATACCATCCAATTCATCCAATTTCTATGGATCTTCCTTTCTCTATTGTAATAGAATCCCAGTTGAGGCACTTGTCCAAATACTTTGTGATGTTTAACATATTAAGGCACTGTTGCCATCTGATGTTTTGAGTTGACAGTGTAATGACTTGGGTATCTGTCCTGCTATAGGCCATAAATCCTAGCGAATGTGTCACAAAAGAACGTAAAGCCTTATAGTTACTATATAAGTGATTAATGGAAGTTCAAGTAGATTTCATTGAAAATTCTATTTTTACCATGAGAAAATGGCATATATTTTCATAATAACTTTTTAAAGGACCTTAATCATTTTATTAAAAAATCTAAATATTATTTTCTATAAGTGTAATATATTATTAAATTAAATAGATAATTTATCAGGTATTTATTAGGAATAATCTTAGTTATTAGTATTCGACAACTCCTCTCTTCCCCGGCCTTGGTTTTCCATTTATAGAATGAATGAAAGCAGTGCTGTGGAGAGAAGTATTGATAGCACTAAAAATTATTTGAACTATTTAATATTAGAAGAATATATGAATAAATATTTCCACTTAAAATCAACATGATACCAAAAGGCTTTGAAAAATTATTTTTTTTAATTGTATTTGGCAAGACCACTCCTCTTTAAAGTTAAAATAGAAATGTAAAGCTTCTTGTTATACATAAATCAGAACTGTTTATTTCTAACTCTGAATATCAATTTTTAAATAAAAAAATATGCAATAATAACTCACCCCATTTTAATGTCATCTGGTGTATTACTGTCCTTGATTGTGTTGTAACAGAGGTAGTGCTGATTTGTGTAACTGAATTTACATTTCTGATGACGTAATGCTAAATAAACACTTTGCGATCTTATCAGTTATTTCTTATTTCTTGTTTCAGGATTTTTGGCAGGTATATCAATGATGTTTTATAAAAGCACAACAATTTCCATGTACTTAGCATCCAAATTGGTAGAGGTAAGCAAAATTTTTATGCATGAAAAGTTCCAAAGAATATAAAGCTTTTAGCTGCTGACTGTTTTAACAGCAAATATATATCCCAATGGCAAAAGTAAATTTTAATCCTCTAAAAGTATTTGCAAAGTTGATTCCCCTGTGTTTTTCTGTGTATGTGTGTGTTATTTTCAAATATACATTAATTTTAGAAAGAGTAGTGTAATTAACCTTCATGCACCCATCATGCAGCTTCAACAGTTACCAGCATTTGCCCAGTCTCCTTTCATCTACACTCCTCAACCCCACAGGTACTGAATTGTTTTAAAGCAAATCCCAGACATTATATCATTTCATCCTTAAAAAAATCTCATAGTAAAGACTCCTTAAAGAATAAAGGCTAAAGGCTTCTTCAAAACAAACAAATCAACAATACCTCAGTATCATTATCATATATTAAAACCCTCCCAGTAATTCCATAGTAATATAATATATCCAATTAGAGTTTATGTCTTCACTGATTATCTTATAAATATCTTTTTACAATCATTTTATTTTAATCAAGTTCCAAACAAAGTTTCTTTTAGTTTATAATAGTTACCCCCCTACTACTGCTGCTACAGCTTTTCTTCCTCCTTCTCCTCCTTCCTTGACATTTATTTGTTGAAGATGTAGGTCATTAGTTCAGGGAATTTCCCAAATTCTGAATTTTGCTGATTGCATCCTCACTGTTGTTAACATGTTTATTTAACTCATGAATTTTAAAAATTGTTAGATCTTGAGGCCTAAGCAAATTCAGGTTTAAATTTTTATAGGCGGTAACAGACATACTTCACATTTACTGTGTATGTGAACTTTCAATTGCATGACGAGGCACAAAAATGTCTGGTTGTCTCTCTTATTGTAATGCTAAGATTGATCAGTGGGCTTAGGTGTTGATAGAGCCAACATAAGGTTCCCCAGTAGCCTTTTAGCTAGTGGTTTTACCACCTGTTAATAATCACTGGGATTTATTATTTCATTAAGGGTTGTAAAATGATGAAAAATACTATTATTGTTTGTTCATTCTGTGTTTATTAGCTGAAATTGTCCTAAAAGCATTTTTCATTTTCAACTGTTTGGTTACTCTGAAATATGTTGTTCTGGGAAGTCAAAATAAAATGCTTGATTACTTCATTTTTAATTATCAGTGTTTAGAATGAGTTAGTACGTTAGCATCCTGCAAAGTTGACCGATGAGTCTTTATTTTTAAAGTATCATTATGAAGATTTGGAGTTTAACATATATGATTTATTTTAACCCATTGCAGTCATTATGCTCAAATTGTTCCCATATTTGGCCATGAGAGCTTCCTTAAGTTGACTCCTGTTTGTTGTAACATAACACCATTATCTTTGATAGCTTTCTTGCTGTAAGACAATATATTCCAGGCTCATCTGGGACATTTTCTGCCTCAGACATAGAATCAGTCTTCTCTGTAATGGCTCCTAGTTTGTTTTAGTGGGAAATGGTATTTAAAGATAAGTCCAGGTACTAGAGGTTATTTGCTCCCAGGCTAGTTACTGATTCTTGGCTTTCGCAGTGAACGGAGCTAGAGAATCTCCCTCCCCTTTCTTCTTAGAGACAGAAAATACATTTGGAGCATATTGATATTTCTAAATCAAAGTTAAGAGTATAGATTTTATTTAACTTGTTTAATTACTTGCTTTACCCAAATATGTGCTTGTGTGTGTGTGTGTGTGTGTGTGTGTGTGTGTGAGAGAGAGAGAGAGAGAGAGAGAGAGAGAGAGATAGAGATGGAGAGATTGAGAGAATATATACATCATGAAATCAGGAGGACAGGCAGGAGCCAGATCATGTAGGATTTTAAAAGCTGGGGTAAATAATTTATTTTTTTTTCTCAGTGTGCTGGAAACCACTGAAGAGTTTTAAGCATGGAAATGACAGTATTTAATTCACATTTTAAGAAGAACATTCTGGCTACTATATAGAGGGAGGCAGGACCGAAGCTGAGAGAACAGTTAGTCTCTGTCAGGAGATGGTGCCTTGCACCATGATGGTAGCAGCAGAGATGGAGAGAACTACACAGGTTTGGTGTATGTTTAGGAGTAGAGTTGACAAGACTTGCTAATGGAGAGGAAAAGGGAACTGAGAGAAAGAAAATAATCCTTAGGTGGCAAAAATATATTCTTTAACACAAGAGGAAACCAATATTGAGATCTAGTTTATTAAAGGGGTTTTACAGCGAAGTGGCCAGAGTTTTTTAAGGCAAGCAATGGTATCTCTCCCTTTCTTGTGTCATCAGGCCATACCTGATCCTGGCAAAAGAAACTGGCATATAAACTGTGCTGGTGGAGACTTTTTAAAAAAAAAAATTAAGGAGATTAGAAATTTAAGCTTGCTATGTCCTTTTGTGGAATTTTTTGCTCTGTTGTAATAGACAATCATTTTTCTATGATTGAAGTTAATTTTATATTAAAATGCTCTATTACTGTACAGTGAAAATGATATAAAAATCAACTGTCTAGACCATTGTTTTCTAGGAACCTCTGAGTCAAATGCATATTTGTATTTAGTATATATTATGTTCTCATTACTGTGCTACATACTGGAAAGAGTATAGAAGTATAGGATATGGTTTCTATCCTTCATTAACTTAGAATCTGGTTTATTAAATGAATTTTATTATAAATAATTAGAAACACAGTTATTCTATCTATTGGGAAATAGCTGTTTCACTTAACATTTGTGTGATGCAGTTCTACCACATCTGAATTAAATTTTCTTCAACATGAATACAGCACAATATATCTGTATCTTGCAATATACTGTTACTTTTTTTTCAAAATAATGGCCAATGTATATTTATTTATCTTGTTTCCAAAATAGATTATAACTTGGTATATATCTTACAATTCTCATATATCCCTGTCTCTTACACATATTATGTACATTTAATCCTCAGTATATACTTTTGGGTTGATTTGTATGTAAAGTATTCACCTTATCATTTCCTTTGTTGCTTTGCTCTTTGGTTACGGTAGCTTATATAGATCTTGAGGATTCTTTTTATGGCAATTAAGTTGGGATATAATTTTAAAAGAGTCCGATTTACTTAGCAAGTATTTTAATGCCATAGTCTGGGGTAGGTATTGAAGACCATGCAAAGTTGAAGAAGAGAAGGTTGTTGCCACCTGTCAGTGACTTCTTTTGAGTTCTCATACTGTTTATATTCTTTATTTTGTGAAGAACAGTGCCCAGCATGTAGATACCGTTAAATGTTTACTGAATAAATTAATGAAGGATGAACAGATCTATCAGGGAGGAGAGCACATGAGCACTGTACAGAAAGCATTGAAGAGTAAATATCATTTAAAAAGCAGAAATAAAATGTTACTGAATTTACAGAAAAGTATTACTGCTTGAAGCTGGGATTTAGAGCAAAACAGTGAGGGAAAGGGAAGGGCTGACCCTTAACATCATTATGAAAAATGTGACATGGTTTGAGCTCTGAAGGGAGTATTAGGATTCAGAAAGGTAGAAAACATAGTTGTAGGCAGGGAGCACAATGCTCAACTATGTTTTTAATGCTGAGGTTTTTTCTTTGTAACTCTTGTCTTATGCTTGTTTTGCAGACAATGTATTTCAAAGGCATTGAAGCAGGGAAGGTTCCCTATTTTCCTCATGCAGATACTATCATCTATTCCATCTCTACAGCAATTTGCTTCCAGGCAGTAAGTATAGCTTTTTGAAATGAGAAATTGAATGATTCCTGTTTCTAATGTACATTAATCAAATGAGAGAAAAACTCTGGGAACATTTCTATTTACAGTATTACATTTTAAGCTTCTTTTTTTTGTTTTTTGTTTTTTGTTTTTTGTTTTTTCAGCAAGATAGCTTACAGGCTTCTGATCTTTAAACATGTTAACTTAATGGGCTAGGTCCTTTCTATGAGTACACCAATTTTTAGGTTTTAATAGACTACAATTTATAAGTAAATTATTATTCCAGTACCTTGGGAAGAATGCCCCAATTTAATTATCCTTCCCTTTGATTAGAAAAAAAAAAGGATAATAGGGATATGCTGGTAATAGGCATAGGCATAAATATAAATAATTACATTTCTCCAATATTCAGAATGAGGATGAGGAAGAACTAGTTTCATATAAGCATTGTTCAATCTCTTAAATTCTGTAACCATTATTATTGACATTAATGGTGTTAGGGCTGTTTTAAAATTTTTGGGAAAACTTTTATTTGCTCTTTCTCACAAAATGCTGCCAGGTTGAAAAACTCATTAAAACTAATGAAGTATCAATATCTCAGCAAATCCTTCCTGATAATGACTATTCACTTAATTATTACTTCAAAAGCAACTTTTTTTTTTTTTGAGATGGAGTTTTGCTCTTGTCCAGGCTGGAGTGCAGTGGCGCAATCTCAGCTCACTGCAACCTCCGCCTCCTGTGTCCAAGTGATTCTCCTGCCTCAGCCTCCCAAGTAGCTGGGATTAAAGGCATGCACCACCACGCCTGGCTAATTTTTGTATTTTCAGTAGAGACGGGGTTTTTCCATGTTGGTCAGGCTTGTCTCGAACTCCTGACCTCAGGTGATTCGCCTGCCTCAGCCTCTGCAAGTGCTGAGATTACAGGTGTGAGCCACCGCGCCCGGCCAAAAGCAACATTTTTATTTGAAGGCATATTTACGAAGATTCTTGATAGTTACCAACTTAAACATCAATACACCTTTGTGTATTTCATCACTTTCAGTTTTCATTTATACTTACTAAAAGAATTCTCAAATTTAATAATCTTAGGCTGTCATGGAAGTTCAGACTTTGAGACCATCTTACTGGAAGTTCCTTTTAAGACTCACCAAGGGCAAGTAAGTGACTAAGCAGTTTTCTTAAAAATATTATTAGTGGTTTTATCTTTTTGAGGGAATATTCTTTCAGTGGTAAAGTAGGTATTTATATATAAATAAAATATGAGCAACTTACTAAGAATAACATGGGGCATTTTTTGAGTGATCATTATTCTGACCATTCTTTTCCCTGTATAATGTAGATGTTTTAAGTGGTCTAGATTAATATCATGTTGATTTGCTAACTACTGATTAATTGCTACATAAATACTTAAGTCTGACTGTTTGAATCATTGGCCATTTGTTTTTTATTAAAAATATTAAGCAGATTCATTAAAGATCATCTCTACTTAATTAACTGATTTCCATTTAGGAAATAGTCATATTGCGTTGCTTCTTGTTGTAAGTATACTTTCCTCTACCTTACGTATCATTTTTACTTTGTTTTGTTTTCTCTCCTGATCTTAATCTAATTCTTTGGGAGGCATTTTGACCTAATAGAAAGAGCATAGGTTTTAGAGTCAGGCAGACCTAAATTTGAGTCCAGCTCTGCTACCTTCAGCTGTGTTACTATGGAAAATTATTTACCCTCATGCGCGTAAGTTTTTTTCTGTCTACAATGAAACAATAATGCATACATTGTGTGGTTGTAGGAAAATCAAGATGCTTATAGTAGCACTGGGTAAATTGCACATATTACTATCATTACTAAGAATAATAGCAAATACTTGTATAGTGCTTACAATGTCCAAGGTGTGGTTTTAAGAGGCACGCATACAGTATACACGTATACATAAATATGCATTTAATCCTTAAATCCTAACTCTATGAGTTAGGTACTGTTATTATCCCTGTTTTACATATGAGGAAGCCAAAATGTGCAAAGGGGTTAGATAGCTTGCCAGAGTCACTCAGTTAGTAAATGAAGGAGCTGGAACATAAATCAGGCAGTCTGGCTTCAGAACTTTCCCTCTTACCCGTGTCGCTGTAGATCCTTTATTTATTATTTTGTAATCATTTTTTTGTCATTTAGTTTTCTGCACATTAATGAGTTTTACTAGTTGATTATTTTGGAAGGGAACTTACTTTGGAAAAGTACTCAAAGTCACATTTATAGGCTGTCAGAATAATGCTGGCCAGTGATTCAAAACTAATTTCATTCAGCTGTTTTCTCCAGAAAGGAAATAAGGAAATGCTTGTGAATAAGCACAGAGACCCAGAAGGCCTATCCTGTACATTAGCTAAATTTGTGTATTTGAAAAATGTTATATATCTTAGGTTAGGTAATGGATAACATTAGGGTATGTTTTTACTGTGTTGTGTCTATTAGACATTTGAAAACCTGTATGCTGTTTGCCTTTTAGTCATTAAACATTTCCACATTTGAATGTGTTTTCATTTGATTGTGAGACATTAAGATGTCAATTATGAGAGGAATTACATTTAATGCTTTTGCCTCATTGGTAATGTTAGCTCATTTATTGTTTAGTTTCCTGTGAATTTATTCATCATAAAAATAATAATGAACCTAATTTTCTATTTGATACAGTCTAGTGGAAAGAATTCTAGAAGGGTTTGAAATAATGATTGTAATCTTTGCGGTTTCAGATCTGGGGATTATCTCTTTAAGTAAAATATGAGACAGTGTATCTCGAAGAAAAGCATTCATGTGACTTGAATCTGCCATTGAATTTAGATCCTTTGCCACGTTAGCCTTTTCTGTTTTCCCATCCCACAAAAGATAAGTCAACTAAAATGAATTATTTTATAAACTATATTAATACTTGGTTTACTGTATTCTTTGTTTTACAGATTTGCTGTCATGAACCGAAAAGTCCTTGATGTTTTTGGTACTGGTGCATCTAAACACTTTCAGGATTTCATCCCCAGGTTGGATCCGAGATACACAACTGTAACACCAGAGTTGCCCACAGAGTTTTCTTGAAGATGACTGTAATTTATTAATGTGACTAAATGTTTCATTTTGAAGAGTTAATTATGTTGAACACAAAGGAGGGGGCCCAAGCTCGAACTTCAGTGTTATTTCAGTTAGAGATACTCTTTTCATTTGTGTTGTTTTTCTTATGAATCAGAAATTCAGAAGCTTTTTAGGAAGGTGTTGCTTAATAATTAAGCTTCCTCCATAGCCAGAATAAGATTCTGGATCACTGTAGTGATTGACATTATTATATATTATTGATCAAATTATGTCCATAAGCAATATTATATAATCTATGTAGAAGTGTAATAGCAAACAAGAGTACACTTAAAATTACTTTAAAAGATGTCTTTAGTTCATTCCAATATAATTCTTGATTAAAATTAGGATTATTTCTATGTTTTAGGATTTACAAAGGATCACGGGTACATGGATTTGGTCTGAATTTTTTTTTAAGTTTGGAATTGGTATCTGTAGTAGTGGAATGTTATAGATTTGAAGTAACTCTCCACGGACAGTGCTGCTTTTGTGTAGAGCAATTTAATTGGAGAAGTGGCCATTCTTACTTCAGGGATGCAAAGATGGGTCTCATACCATTTGGATAAATGTTGGGGTATCCATGCTTTTCTTTCAACTAATAACATCATCTCTTTTCATGACCAGTTAGTTGGGATGTTTGGCAGCCTAGCAAACCTATGTACTAATGGTAGGTTAGGGGTAAATGGAAATGGACACATCCAACAGAGTTGAAATGTATGTTTTAATCTTTCACAGAAGTATTACACTTGAATATTTAAAAACAAAACTTTTTTTTTTTTTTTGAGACGGGGTCTCGCTCTGTCGCCCAGGCAGGAGTGCAGTGGCTGGATCACAGCTCACTGCAAGCTCCGCCTCCCGGGTTCACGCCATTCTCCTGCCTCAGCCTCCCATGTAGCTGGGATTACAGTCGCCCGCCACCTTGCCCGGCTAGTTTTTTTTTGTGTGTGTGTGTTTTAGTAGAGACGGGGTTTCACGTTGTTAGCCAGGATGGTCTCGGTCTCCTGACCTCGTGATCCGCCTGTCTCAGCCTCCCAAAGTGCTGGGATTATAGGCTTGAGCCACCGCGCCCAGCCAAAAACAAAACTTTTAAACTTCCTATAGGTTTATTATGTTTGTTTTCATTTATATGGACATAATTCTTCATAGCTCAGTTTATATGCCATTGTTGTGTTAGAAGGGATCAAAATCCTATGGAACAAAGTAGTCTTGGCAAGTTGGCAGTTTGTGTCCTCTCAGCTGTTTAACTTACGTAATGGATGTTTTGCACCTGAAAACACTATAAAAATCCAATGTTTGTTTAAAAAGTCCATTTTGTCACTAATTGGATTCAGGTTCTCCAGCCTTCTTCTTGAATATCATTGTCACCATTTTTACTGTTAGAATAAAGAGGTGACACCACAAAGTCCTGCTGATAATGAGAGTAGTTCAGGACAGCTGTGATTGAAATATGGTCACTATTTACAGTTTTTGGGAAAAGTTATACTTTTCTATGTTAATAAAAAGCTGAAGTGGTCTACAGTTAATGTAACATCTAGGGATGATGATATTTTTAAAATACATTTTGTTGCTAAAAACTTTTTAGGCCATTGCAAATTATGCAGTAGAACTTGTGTTGCAAAAGGAATTATAACCCACACTTTAAAAATGCTTAATCCCCCATATTCAATTTCATCAAGCCTTGTATACTTCTTAAATGTAATTCAATCCTTGGTTGTTATGGCAAATAGAAACCCAACAAAAAGACAGACTTGGGTACCATGGTAACAGAGCCACTTTATCATTTGGTCAAAATTTGGCATTATGATTAGCCTTTTAGAATCGACAATGCTGTTTAGAATTGGCAATGCTGTTAAAAGATCATTTTGGTTTCAGACTTCAAAGTTGATTAATAAATTTAATCTTAACTTTTTATTCACTGGAATCAAAATGATGATTGGTACTGTGTTTACTGTTTAAAATGAAGCACCGAGAGAGCACTGCTAACTGCACCTCATTTTCTTTATCCAGAAATTGTGCTTATATATTTTCCTGTCAGGTTAAAAAAGATGTTTTAATTCATAAATTATTGTTTTCATTGACACTAAAAGACTGTGATATTGAAAGACGAATTATGAAATTTGCTGAGATTGTTTAGTAAAATTTTGCTGGTCAAAAAGGTGTATTTCTACAATTTACTTTTTCATTTTTATAAATTGCAGTCATTTTTCAAATTTTATATAAAATGTAAAATGAAATAGCTATCATGAAGCAGAACACAACGATGAATGTATAGGTTGAGTGAATAGTTAACCAATTTGCAGTGGTGGATTGAGAAGTCCAGTTTGATTTCATTGGGACAGACTGCAAAGTATAGTTGTTTGAGCAAACACAAAGACATTTTGTGTTTTTGAAGACAATCAGAATGATTACCTTTCTACCTCTAACTAATCAGGTATTGATTGACAACTTTTTGGCATTATAAATAAAGTAAAATAGATCTCTGCATTCCAAAACATGTTTTTTAGTTTATTTATATCCTGAAGAAATGGTAAGTTTTCACTGGAACTGATTACAGTAAACAATACTATGTCCCCTTAATCTTTCTGACATTTTTATGTAGCTAAAGATGGAAAAACAGTGCATTTGGGGCAGTGGTATTATGGTCATTTCATTGCTATTTTCTGTTTTAATAAAATCCTAGAACTAGTACCAACTGAGTAAAGATTGAGTTTGCAAGATAACAGATTGTCTCAAATCTATTCAATTCTCAACAGTTTTTCACCAAATAATTTCAGGATCCATTTTATTACGCATTTTTGAAGTAACACCTTTGGTTCAGTTATATTTTCTCATAAATTCTGCATTTGCTTCTGTAACTTTTTTCTTGAACTATAAGCATAGTCATCACTCAGTTGATATCTAGTTTATTTTTTGCCTTCATTTGTTGTTTAGTCAGTTGTTATTTAATTTAGAATGTTATCTTTTTTTGGCTCTCAGATTTTATAATGAACTTTTATTAGAATGAACATATATTTTTTTGATGGAATCCAAACTGAGCAAATGTCACACAGTATTTTCTTGTGCTCGAGTGTTCATCTCCTTGTAGATTGTATCTAGGCTAACATTTCATTTAGTTGTTAATGCTGACAGAATTGTTTCCTGGTTATATTTTATTATATCCGTGAGCTTCTGCGTGCTCTACATTTCATAGGTAGTGAAAAGCAATGTCGTTTACTCTCAAGGAGCTTCGTCCGCTTGCCTGTGTCACAACCTCTCCCTTGGTGCTAATTAGGAAGCTTCTTGTGGGGCTGAAGGGAAATGATCACTGGAGCAATGACCCAAATGTTGTTTTGGAGCAGATAAATTATTAACCCAAAGATTCCTTAAATTCTCCATGTGATTTAATTTTTATTTTTTAAGATGGGGTCTAGCTCCATTGCCCGGGTTGGAGTACAGTGGCGCAGTCGTAGCTCATTAAAACCTCAAATTCCTTGGCTCAAGCAATTTTTTCCCTTCGGTCTCTAATAGCTGGGACAACAGACATGTGCCACCATGCCTGGCTAATATTTAATTTTTTTTTTTTTTAATAGAAACAAGGTGTTGCTATGTTGTCCAGGCTGCTCTTGAACTCCTGACCTCAAGTGACCCTCTTGGCTTGGCCTCCCAAAACTCTGGGATTCCAAGTGTGAGCCACAGTACTAGCCGTATTTTTATTTGTATGAGTAATAAGTAGTTTGACACAGCAACGAAGTTGTCCTTTATTTCCCAAAGGCAAAAGTATACATTTCTTGCTAAGATATCTTATAAACATTCTCTCTCCTAATACCTCCTCGTAATCATTTTCACATAGTCATACTTCACTCAGCTGAAACCGAGTGGCCAAGAAAAGGAATAAGAAGTGAATATTTTCTTTAGGGCTGCGCTTTGAATGTGATGAGTAATAAGGTTACCTTCATTGTGGAGGTGATGTTTACAGTTGCCTCCAGCCCTTTACTGTTGGTGCTGAAGCCACTGTTGGTGCCAGCTCTATAATTTCTTCTTGAGGAATTAACAAAGAAAGGAGTGTCAAGGACTGAGATGACCCTGAGATTGGGGTGCTGTCTTGGATTCTACGGCTGCTTAGTACTGTGTTGCTGTTTAAAGTAGTAACCTCAGGTGACTTTGTAATAGCCCTGTAGTTGCAAAATGGGTGACTACAAAGAAATGAAACTGACGCTAGTGTGTGACTTCTGGAAACAGAAGTGGAGCAGTAAGTTGGCCATGATGTAGCTTGTGTCCTAGGACTGCAGCAGGGTAGTGAGTGAACGGCCTTAAGCTTACAGCTTGAATAAGAATGTGTGCTATTTTACACACAGAGAAAAATGATTGACTTTTGGTTGGAGGAAAGAATTTATATCTGGGCTTTTGGAAATGATTCTGTTGCTGTTTTATGTGGGCTCGCTCTCTCTCTCACTGCCCCCTCCCCCCACCACCTTGTCCATTCTCTGCTTGCTGGTGTTACTTTATGTTAACTATTCTCCTTGGACTTCATTGCAACCTTTTATGCCAGCCGTTGAAGTGAGAGGCTCTGAAGAGATCATAACGGTGATAACAATGGAGTAAACATTTCCAGGGACGCTGATTTTTTTATATGCTCTGCATTTCTTAGGCAGAATGATGTAGAAGATAATTGCACAGATATGGAAGGAGATTTTTCTCTGTATGTGAAGCCTTTAAATCCAGAACAATTAATTTCTTCTCTTCTTACAACCCCGTAACATCACTTGACTCTGGAATTTCCTATTTTCTTTTACTTTCTCCATTTTTTTTCCATCTGTCCCTCCTACAAATGTGTTTTATGTGAAATAATGTGTATTGAGTTTTATCGTTTCTCCCCGCAGACCTGAAAATCCCAGTATATTACCACAGACACATATACCATCTGGTCAACAACAGGGACATCAAGGCCAAGTGCAGTTTACACTTCTTTCTTTAGCTCACAAACTACTATAGCTTGCCTGTTCAGTTTTTTTTTTTAATGTTCAGTTTTGTGCCATACTCTCCCCCATCCCCAGCCTGCTGCCTCCTCAGAGCATAACATTCTAATCTTGTCAGACTGTGGGTAATAGGATGTTCCCTGGTCTTGGCATAGAGGCCATAGGCATACAACATGCTTTTATCTGCCTTGCTTAGACTCAGCATCCCTTTCTGTCTTGAGAGGTTCAGGCTTCCACAAAGTAGACCTGTAGACCTATGTTGGCTAAGGTCACCCTTGCATTACTACTTTCCTCCATCTCTGAACTAGCACCGGTTAATTTTCGAAGTCTAGTTCTTCAACGTCTGTTAAACTTTTTCCAGTAGTTAATTAATCTCTTAAATTAATTTTCTTTTCAGATTATTTTTGGTCCCCTAAGAGGACCCTGAAGCTCTAGTACCAAAGGCTGAAGTACATCCTGTGGTTGGTCATTATGGTATTGGATGCCAAAAGCAATGGGAGAGAAGAGACTATAAACACATTTCAAGCCTTCTCTCTTTTCTCCTATTCCTTTCTTTACCTTCCCTGACCCGTGCTTTCCTGCCATATCTTTGCTATGTATTTCTTCATCTTGAGTTCTCAAGGGAAAAAACAGAAGTACTTGTTTTTCTATTTATTTCAGGGAAAATTGAAGGTAAATAATATCTGCAAAACTTCAGGAAGAAATTCAGTTGCATCTGAATCTGAGTCTGCAGTTTTTGAGAGCCTCTCAATGCTCAGGGATAGCACTAAGACTCTCTTCAGAACCAAAAGGTCAGGATAAATGAATCTATGAAACTAGAGGCAGTAATTGAATCATCTGAGGACCTTTTTTTTTTTTTCTTTTTCTTTTTTTCCTCACTAGAACTCTTCCTATAACTTGGATTAAAATTCAAAAATGGGATTGCAGTCATTGTTAATTGCTCAACTAGTGACAGTTTTTCCTTGCTGAGGGAACACTGATGTTGTTTAAGACAGTTACATGCCTAGCCCTAGGGATGAATCATAATTGTTCTAGGCCTTTCATGTCATTCCTTTCTTCTCGTCCAGATACTTTTCCAACCAGCCTTTACTCAGGGGTGTTCACGTTACCTTGTTTTGACCAATAAAGTGTAATGGAAAATGTGGGAAACACTTGGGAAAATCTTTCCTCTCTGCTTAAAGGAAAGTTCTTTTTAGCTCTTTTTCTCTTGTTCAAGGTGTTAGTATTAGTCAATAGGGTCTAAATCTGTGGCAGCAGTCTTGCAGGCATGAGGTGAAAAGTAGAAAGATGAAAAACTAGCATGTTAAAGATGCCAGGTCAGAAAAATGGAAAGAACCTGCTTCCGTGAGCCACTGAATGGGTGCCAATAACCATACGCATTTGAGCATTTTCAGAAAATAAACGTCTGTTTCTTAAAGTTCCGTATCAGTCAGGGTTTCCCAGAGAGGCAGAACAATAGGGATCAAGAGATACACAGAGAGAGGTAAGAGAGGGATGGAGAGAGACACACAGAGAGATATGAAAGGCGGTTAAGGGAGTTGGCTCATGTGATTGCGGAGGCTGAGAAATCCCACCACAGGCCATTCGTAACCTGGAGACCTTGGGATGCTGGTGGTCTGGCTCAGTATAATTCCAAAAGCCTTGGAACCAGGGAAACTGATGGTGTAATTGGTGGTGTAATTCTCAGTCCGAGGCTGAATTCTCAAGCCTGAGAACCTGGGCGTGGGGTGGGGGAGTGGTAGTTTAAGTCCTGGAGTCCCAAGGTTAGAGAGTCTGGGGTCCTAATGTCCAAGGGCAGTTGGAGAAGAGTGTATCCCTGCTGCAGGGGGGAGAGAAGCCAATTTTCCTTTCTTCTGTTTTTATCCTACCCAGGCCTCCAGTGGATTGGAGGTGCCTGCCCATATTGATGGCAGATCTTCTCTGCCTAGTCCACTCTAACTCACATGCCAGTCGCCTCTGAAAACACCTTCACAGACACACCCCAAAACAATGCCTTACCAGTTCTCTAGATATTCCTTAATCCAGTCAAGTTGACACCTAAAATTAATCATCACAGCCTTTATGGCTTTATTAGCCAAGAATTCTGTTACTTTCAGCTGAAAACATTTCTAATAGACATATTCCAATTCTGTATAGATCAGACCTGAGTTTCATTTCCCATTATATCCTTCTCTCTCTTGATTTAGAATTCTCTTTTTCTCCACTCCGCTATTTTCTGTATTCAGTATTCTAAAATACTGTCAATCTCATCTTTGAAGGTTTTGCTCATCTTTAAAACATCTTAGTTGATTATGTTTTATGTGTTGTTTAATTAAGGAAGGAATTTACTTATTTTTATTTCAGTAGCTTTTGGGGTACAGGTGGGTTTTGGTTGCATGGATGAATTGTATAGTGGTGAAGTCTGAGATTTGAGTGCACCTGTCACCAGAATAGTGTGCACTGTACCCAATATATAGTTTTTATTCCTCCCCCTTCTGAGTCTCCATGGTCCATTATATCACTCTGTATACCCTTGTGTATCTACAGCTTAGCTTTCACTTACAATTGAGAACATACAGTATTTGGTTATCCATTCCTGAGTTACTTTACTTAGAATAATGGCCTCCAGCTCCATCCAAGATGCTGCAAAAGACATTATTTCATCTTTTCTTTTTTATGGCTGAGTAGTATTCCATGGTGCATATATACCACATTTTCTTTATCCACTTATTGGTCAGTGGGCACTTTGGTTGATTCCATATCTTTGCAATTGTGAACTGTGTTACGATAAAAATATGCGTATGAGTGTCTTTTTTGGTAGATCTCCTTTTAGTTCTTTAAGACACCTCCATACTGTTGTCTATAGAGGTTGCACTAATTTACATTCCCACCAGCAGTGTATAAGTGAGACAGGGTCTCTGTCACCCAGGTTGGAGTGCAGTGGCATGATCATGGCTCACTGCAACCTTGACGTCCCAGGCTTAAGTAATCCTTCCACCTAAGCTTCCCTAGTAGCTGGGACTACAGGCACATGCCACCATGTCTGACTAATTTTTGTTTTTGTTTTTTGTAGAGACAGGAGGCTCACTGTGTTGCCTAGGCTGGTCTTGAACTGTTGGGATCCAGCAGTCCTCCATCCAAAGCCTCCCAAAGTGCTCCAATTATAGGCATGAGCCACTGTGCCTGGCATAATAAGTGTCATTTTTAAAACATCAGTTTATTAACTACATAGAAATAAATCTAAAAAGATTCTGCCAAAAAAAAAAAAAACAAAACATCCTTTAAACGTGTTTAAGTAGATAGAATATCTGAAATTCTGGATTTTTCAGTCACTTCATTATTATGCTGTGGCAGCCAACTAATCCTTAACTTCAGCTGGATGAAATAAACTTCCTAAATACAGCTTCATTGCAGATTCCAACTTCTATGTTATCTTCTGTCATTTGCCTTTTAACACTTCCCTTTAGGATTAAGATGGCTATATGAATGGTATTTTAAGTTTCAGATCTTCTTTGTATCTTCTCTCAAAGAAAGTTTTCCCATTCACACAGTTCTTTCCCGTCGCTGTGGCATTCAAAGAAAGCTCCAGATGGATCTGCCTGAGTAAATATGTCTGTCCCCCACAACCACAAATAAGTAGAAAGACTCCAGATGGACAAATACCACCAGACTGGGTGTATTTGTGGATCTCAGAAGCTAATTTCTCTACCAGCTGAGCTGTGGGAATGGGTTCTTGGTAAACAGGATAGTATTGCTGAGCTAGCTTTTGAACTCTGTGCACAAGCACTCTGTAATCTGCACCCATTGCCACTATACACCAAACCTGTATGTTCGATAATTAGTTCCACTCTGTGTACACTTTGCTCATCATACAGAATAGAATTCTGCTCTTCTCAGTTGCTAATACCATGCCATTTGCTACTTTAACTCCCACTGAAAGGGCTTCTCCAGCTAGAGCAGCCAAAGCCTATTCAATATGGACAGATTTACTAGACAGGCCCAATGTAGTCGGTGAAAAGCTGTAACTATGATCCTCCATCTTTATCCAGATAACCCTTTTCTCATCTTTTATCTCTGTCTTAGTGCAGCAGTTCACTCATACCCCGAATAAAGCACATTTCATTAGATTTTGATTAGCTGTGTATTCATCTGTTGCTCTTTTTAGGTGGTGGTATATATTTGAAGAGCAAAGACTACAGCTTATCCTCTATCTGAGTGTATGTCAGGCCTTTATATAGGGAGTGGAGTTAGGATGGGAGGTGGTGTTTCAGCAGCTGCTTGTTGGATGCCTGCTAACTTTATGGAGTCTGCAGACCAAAAATTCACACTTAATTGTCCCTATAAAAGTCTGGAAAATATTATTCTTACAAATGATTTTGTAAATACTGCAGGAAATTGGCTCCTACTACCATCCCAGCAGCTATTGAAGCCAGTTTGGCTTCAGGTCCTAGACAAATGATTTGTCATCTGTTTCATTTGTTTGTTTTCTTTCCTGACAGAGCTGGAATTCTGGATTGTTCCCCACTTTAAAAATTTCCAAATCCAAACCAGAAGTAGACAGGGCAGGATACAAGGCTCCCCATTCGCACTTAGTTTCACAGAGTAAAAAATCACAGGCAGTTTGCCCAGAATTACATTTTATGTCTGGCTTTTCAATAGCATATTATGGTAAAAAAAAATGTGTTGTTGTTGTTTTTCTGTAACAGATGGGGTCTTAGATATTTGAGACAGGAAAAGGGTGGGAATTACTCTTACCAATATAGGTATGGCTCTAACAAATAGCTTCCGATACTCTTTTTTAGAGGAAAGAGAAGGAAACTAAAATTTAAGAGGTGTGCCTCTGATATGTGGTAAATTGTTTATATCTCACTCAATCCCCACACCTTATCAGGTAGGTATTATTAGTTCTGTTTTATCTGCTAGGGAACTGGGAATCAAAAAGTGTGGTAATTTACCCAAGGTAACAATACTGGAATTTGAACTCAGATCTCTCAAGAGCTGAAAGTTTAAAGCATCTTTACTTCCATTAAAATTAATCATATAACACTGAAATACAAACCCTTGCCTCCCAAAGTGGTTGATACTTACTTTCAGCTTAACTAAAAGAATAGAAACAAGATTTACCTTTTCATCTGAAACAACTAAAAGACCTGACAATATTATATGTAATAAAACAATAGTTTTCAGACACTAGTCATGAAGCAGTGAAGGGCAACAATCCTGAAAGAAGGAACACAAATGAGTTGAGTTTTATGATTCCCCTAGCTGATATCTGGAGAGAGATTCCAGATTGCAGCCTAAGGAAAGAGAACTAAGAGAGAAACCAGAGATTATTCTCTGAATTGAGGGAACAGAGGTGGGAGTCCAGAAGAGGCCAAAGTAGATGAAGTTCATAAGGCAGAGTACAAAAGAGGAGAGAGCTGCACAGAAAAAAAGGCTTGCAGATCTCAGGAGGGTCCCCCTTGAGACATGAGCCCAGTACTTCGGCATGCATGAGAAAATTACCAAGATTGGAGAAAGAACCACCTGAAAGGAGCAGAGGGAGCAATCATTGGAGTTCACACAAGGAAGCGAGTAGTTTGTGTTCCTGCTAGCCAGAGTAGGACAATTCATTTTACAAAGGGCGCTGGATAGAGTAGTCAGGAAAATAGAGCCTCATAAGGGAGCAAAATTAACCCTAGACTAAAGGCTGGTCTCATCTTACCTACTGAAGCTTTAAGCCTCAGTTTCCAGCCAGGAGCAGTGGCTTACTTACACCTGTAATCCCAGCACTTTGGGAGGCCAAAGTGGGCGGATCACTGGATCAGGAGATCGAGACCATCCTGGGTAACAGGGTGAAACCCTGTCTCTTCTAAAAATACAAAAAATTAGCCGGGCGTGGTGGCTGGTCCCTGTAGTCCCAGCTACTCGGGAGGCTGAGGCAGGAGAATGGCATGAACCCGGGAGGTGGAACTTGCAGTGAGCCGAGATTGTGCCACTGCACTCCAGCCTGGGCGACAGAGCGAGACTCCGTCTCAAAGAAAAAAAAAAAAAAAAAGCCTCATTTTCCAAATAACTGTCTCCTAGAACAAAGTAAAAAAACAAACAAAAAAAACCCAGAATATATATCCTGCAAGAGGAAGGAAAAAGTGATAGAATCAGAAATGACACAAATAATAGAATAACTGCAAAAGAACATCATAGCTATATGCCATATGGTTAAGAAAGTAGAGGCCAGTTTAACATACTAAGTAGAAATATAGAAGATATAAAAAGGACCAGAAAAAAACTTGTAAGAGATAAAAATACAATGTATTAAAAAATATTGTTTATTTTTTAATCCATTTAAAAGATAATTGATTTCCTAAAGCAAAAATAATAACAGTTTATAACACGTCAAAAGAAAACAATCACACCAAGTTAAGGATTCAGCAAATGGAATTATACCATTGTAAGTTTCTTACGTGCTATGAAGTAAGTATATTACATGAAGGAAAACTGCATTAAGTTACAGATGCATAATATAAACCCTAATTTCTTTCCCCCACAAACAAAATTATAGCTAATAAGCCAACAAAGGAATTACAGTGGAATCATTAAACACAATTTAGTTAGTTGAAAAGAAGGGAGAAAAAGAAGGTGGTGAAGAGAGAACAAAGAGACAAAAACATATGAGACAAAAATAAAATGGAAAAATCCCCCAATATTTGGAAATGACATGATTCTAATGAAGAAATGAAAATAAGTTAAGGCCGGATGTGGTGGTTTACGCTTGCAATCCCAGCACTTTTGGAGGGCAAGGAGGGTGGGTCGTTTGAGGTCAGGAGATTGAGACCAGACTGGCCAACATGGTGAAACCCTATCTCTACTAAAAATACAAGAAACTGAGCCTGGTGTGGCGGTGTGCACCTGTAATCCCAGCTACTCAGGAGGCTGAGGCACGAGAATCACTTCAACCTAAGAGGCAGAGGTTGCAGTGAGCTGAGATCATACCACTGCACTCCAGCCTGGGGTAACAGAGTGATAACCTGCCCCATTCTTCCTCTCAAGAAAAAGGAGTTAAAAAGTAGATTGACCAGAATGAAAATAAAAATATGATATGTTGACATTTATTTGATACAAATAATGCAATCTTTAAGTTTTCTTACAACACTAGTTCTCTATATTAAAATAGAAGAAAATTTTAAAATTGGTCATCTCAACTTCTATCTTAAGAAACTAGGGAAGAAAGCAAATTAAACCCAAAATAAACAGAAAAAGAGGTAATAATGATAAAATCAGAAGTCAGAAAAATTTAAAAAAAGGAAAAACAATGGAGAAAAGCTAATAAAACCACAAGTTTGTTCTTTGAGAAAAATCAATAAAATTGATAAACCTCTAGCCAAACAGATTGGAGGGAGAAAAAAACAGAGAAGGCATAGGAATATTAGGAATAAAGACAGGTGACATCACTACAGATTCTTCAGAAATTAAAAGTATAATCAGTTACCATTAAAAACAACTTTATGCCAATAAATTGGGCAAGTTAGATGAAATGGACAGATACCTTGAAAGACACTACAGTGGTTTGAATGTGTCTTCCAAAGTTCATGTGTTGGAAACTTGATATCCAGTGCAGAAATGTTGGACAGTGGCACCTTTAAGAGGTGTTTACATCATGAGAGATGTGTCTTTATAAATGGATTAATCCCATTATTGCAGAAATGGTTTTGTTATCATGGGAGGGGGTCATTATAAAAAGACAATTTTGCTGGGCACGGTGGCTCATACTTGTAATCCCAGCACTTTGGGAGGCCGAGGCGGGTGGATCTTGAAGTCAGGAGATCGAAACCATCCTGGCTAACACGATGAAACCCCATCTCTACTAAAAAATTCCAAAAAAATTAGCTGGGCGTGGTGATGGGTGCCTGTAGTCCCAGCTACTTGGGAGGCTGAGACAGGAGAATGGCGTGAACCTGGGAGGCGGAGCTTTCAGTGAGCCGAGATCACGCCACTGCACTCCAGCCTGGGCGACAGAGCGAGACTCTGTCTCAAAAAACAAAAACCAAAAGCAA
Source organism: Macaca mulatta (assembly GCF_049350105.2). Taxonomy (NCBI): domain Eukaryota; kingdom Metazoa; phylum Chordata; class Mammalia; order Primates; family Cercopithecidae; genus Macaca; species Macaca mulatta. Next base: position 87,884,189 of record NC_133419.1, read on the forward strand.
AAAAAGACAGTTTTGGCCCCTTCTTGTTTTCTCCTACCCTCTTTTGCCCTTCTGCCATGGAATGACACACAGCAAGAAGGCCCTCACCAGATGCTAGCACATCAATCTTGATTTCCCAGCCTCCAGAACCATTAGTCAATAAATTCTTGTTTATTATAAATTACCCAGTCTGTGTATTTGTTATAGCAGCACAAAACAGCCCAAGACATGTACAAACTAACAAATTTCATGACGAACTAGATAATGTGAACAACGCTGTATTAAAGAAATGATACTTTTAGTTAAACAAAATGTTAACTTTTGTTTTGTTTAGTCAAACAAAACTCTAGGCCCAGCTGGGTTCACTGATGAGTCCTACAAAACATCTAAGGGGGAAAAAAAATACACCAATTCTACACACTATTCCAGAAAATAATGAGGAGGGAAGACTTGTCATCTCAATGTATGAGGCCAGTATTTATCTGATACCAAAACTAGACAAGGAAATTACAAGAAAAAACAATTAAAGCCCACTGTCCATCCTGACCATAAAGAAAAAATTCTCAACAAAATTTTAGCAAACCGAACAATAAATAAAAAGGGTAATATAATGTGACCAAGTGAAGTTATCTCAGGAACTCAAGGTTGGAAATCAATCAGTTGAAAAATCAATCATTGCAATCCATTATATTTACAAACTGAAAAAACAAAAACCATATGATTATCTCAGTGGAACCAGGAAAAGCATATGGTGAAACTCAACGTTGATTTTTCATAACTTTCAGCAAACTAGGAATAGAAGGGAATTTCCTCAAATGAGGAATATAAAGGACTTTCTAATAAAGAGCATCAACAAAAACTCTATAGTGAATGTCATACTTAACTGTGAAAGACCAAATGCTTTTCCTCTAAGATTATCAACAAGGCAAGAATGCCTGATCTTACAACTATTTAGCCTTGCACTAGAGGTTCTAGTCATTGCACTAAGGCATGAAGAAGGAATAAACCCATTCAAATTGGAAAGCAAGAAGTAATTCTCCTTTCATTAAATTTTTAAATATTTATATATTTATTTATTTATTTATTTATTTATTTATTTATTTATATTTTGAGATAGACTCTCACTCTGTTGCCCAGGCTGGAGTGCAGTGGCGCGATCTTGGCTCACCACAACCTCTGCCTCCCAGGTTCAACAATTCTCCTGCCTCAGCCTCCTGAGTAGCTGGGACTACAGGTGCGTTCCACCATGCCTGGCTAATTTTTTTATTTTTAGTAGAGACGGGGTTTTACAGTGTTAGCCAAGATGGTCTCAATCTCCTGACCTTGTGATCCACCTGCCTCAGCCACCCAAAGTGCTGGGATTACAGGCATGAGCCACCACACCAGCCTTAATTTTTAAATTTTTATTAATTTTTTGAGTCTCCCTGTCATACAGGCTGGAGTGCAGTGGTGCAATCATGGCTCACTGCAGCATCAACCTTCCAGGCTCAAGTGATCTTCCTGCCTCAGCCTCCGAAATACCAAGTAGGTGGGACTACAGGTGTGCACCACCACACCCAGCATATTTTTTTTTTTTTTTTTTTTTTGAGAGAAACATTCCCACTATGTTGCCTAAGCTGGCTTTGAACTCCTGGGCTCAAGTGATCCTCCCATCTTGGCCTCCCAAAGTGCTGAGATTAAAGGTGTGAGCCACCATGCCTGGGGTAAGTCTGCCTTTAATGGCAGACAACATAATCGTTGTCTGCCATTAAATAGACATCCTAAATTAATAGGATTAGAAAGTCCTATGAAATCTGCAAAACTGCTAAAATTGATGAGTCAATTTTGCAAAATAATTCTAAAATGTATATAGAAATGGAAAAGGTATAAAGTAGCCAAAATTACTTCATAAAAGAACAAAGTGAAGGGATGTATGTTACCTGATTTGAAGGCTTATTATGAAGCTATCATAAGCAAGACATCCTAGTATTGGTGTAAAATTAGACATATAGATCAATGGAACATCATAGTAACTTGAGAAATCAACTCAGACATATTTGGTTAACTGAATTTTGGCAAAGGTGCAATGGTAAATGGAGAAAGAATAATCTTTTTAACACATGCTGGAACAATTGGCTAGGCATTTTTTTTTAAAAAAAAGAAAAATGGGAAAAAACATTGACTTCTATTGCAAATTATTACAAAACTAACTTATACCATATATATAAATTTAATTAAAAGTATCATTTTGAGACATAAATGTAACATGTAAAATTATACAATTTCTGGAAAAAAATGAGAAAATATTTGTTATCTTCATTTAGGTAAAGATTTTTTAGATATGACATCAAAAATACAGTCCATAAAAGAACATTTTGATAAGTTGGAGTGCATCAAAACATAAAACTTTGGTTTCTTCAAAAGACAGGATTAAGAGAATGAAAAGACAGCTTACATACTGGGAGAAAATATTTGCAAATCACAGTCCAGTAAAGAGCTTTATCTCCAATATATAAAGAACTGTTGGAACTCAATAGGAAGATTGACTTCTGGCATAACAGCATGAGGAGTTCTGCTGACACATTCCCCAGTGAAACTAGTGAAAGTTACTATTTTTTTCTGTCTATGCTGCTTGAAGGAGAAAAAAAGTATTAAAATCTCCAACCGTTTAGAGTCTCTGGAAATGGTCCTGAGGACAAAGAGCAAATGAAGAAACATCTCTTTTAGAAAATTTAGTAAGAAAGGTGAGATTCTGTGATATTTGAACCAAGACTTCTTCTACCCTCTCATCCCCCAGCTCAGTGAGGTAGTGACTCCACTCTAGATAACTGCAGCCAAGAACACAAGGATCTTTTTTTTTTTCCCCCCCAAGGAGAGATAGGACTTTAGCAGTTCTCATCCTGCCACTTGTTGCCTGTTGCTGAGGTTAAATCCCAGGTGAATGTGATTGAGAGGTGGAAGCTCCCTTCTTCTACCCAACTCTTACTCTTGGAATGGAGGTTCTACCTTGGGTGTAGCATACAGAGAATATTGGGTCCTTATAACCCTTCCCCATACAGAAAATATTGGGCCCTTATTAAGGTGGTAGGTCCATGCCAGAAGAGACAAGCTGAGAGGACCAGATTACAGCCACTCCTCATTCCCACTGAATTCTCACCTCCTAGTAGGTGAGAATCACTTGGAGAGAAGCCTGCCATTGTCCTCACTCTCCAGCTCCAAAGTCAGGGAAAGATGGAAAGGAGCCCTACCAGTACCACTGTCATCCCAAGGTGACTGTAGGCATACCCAAGCTGTACCATCCTGAACAGCAACATCAGAGGCTGGACACTGTAGGGGAGGAATAGACTTCACTAAAATAATTCAACCAGTCACTAGACAAGCAGACAAGCAACAACAAGGCTCAGAGTGGGGTAATCATTATCCAGCATTACTACAATATATTATCTAAAATATTCAGTTTCCAACAAAAAAATTTTTGAGTCATGCAAGGAAACAGGAAAGTGTGACCCATGCACTGAAAAAAAACAAAAGCATAAAATAAAAATAACGAGGCAACAGAAACTGCCTATGAGAGTGGTCAGATGTTGGCTTTAATAGGAAATGATTTTAAAGTAACCATTATAAATATGTTCACAGAACTGAAGGAAAGCTTGACTAAAAAAGTTAAAGGAAGGTATAGTGATAATGTTGCATCAAATAGAGAATATCAGTAAAGATAGAATTTTTAATGGAAATTCTGGAGTTTAAAGTACAATAACTAAAATTTAAAAATTTATTAGAAGGCCTCGACAATAGATTTGAATTGGCAGAAGAAAGAATTTCTGAGCTTGAAGATTGGTCAATAGAGATTATGCACTCCAAAGAACAGGAAAAAAGAATGAAGAAAAGTAAACAGAACCTCAGAGAAAGGTGAGATACCATTCAGTACACTGATACACATGTAATGTGATTATCAGGAGGAGGGGAGGGGAGGGGAGGGAAAGAGGTGAAAAAATACTGGAAGAAATAATGGCTGAAAACTTCCCAAATTTATTGACAGACAATAACCTACACATCCAGGAAACTCAGTGATTTCCAAGTTAGGTAAACACAAAGAGAGCCATAGATAAACATATTATAGGAAAAATGTGGAAAAATCCAAGACAAAGAGATACTTTGAAAGAAGAGAAAAATAATCTATCACTTTCCAAAGGAACCTCCAAGATTAACAGCTGGCTTCCTAGCAGAAACCATAAAGGCCAGAAGGCAGTGGGAGAACATAGTCAATGTGCTCGAAACTCAATAATACGAAAAACAATCTAATTTTTTAAAATGGGCAAAAGATTTGAACACATTTTACATAAGAAGATACATGGATGGCAAATAAGCACATTGAAAGGTGCTCCACATCATTGCAAATTAAAAGTAGTTGCAGATTAAATGTCAATTAGAACCAGAATGCAATGCCACTATACACTCACTGCAATGACTAACTACAAAAACTATACTAACTGCTAGCAAGGATGTGGAGAAGCTTGAACTGTCATATATTGCTAATGGGAATGTAAATTAGAGCAACCTAATTGGAAACAATTCGTTCATCTCTGAAAAAGCTAAACATACAGTAGCATATGACTCAGGCATTTCAATCACAGCCACAGCTACCCAAGAGAAATGAAAGGCTTATATATGAATGTTCACAGCAGCTCTATTTGTAATAGCCAAAAAGTTGAAAGAACCTAAATGTCTTTTGGTAGGTGAATGAATAAACAAATTTTGTATATCCATATAATAAAATACTTTGCAGAAATGAAAAGAATGAGCCAGTGACATGTGCAACATGCTAATAGTTTGTAAAACCTTTTATTGTAAAATATACATATATGGTACACCAAAATAAATAAGTAGATGTTGCCGCACCCTCAGAAGCCTATTTTGTACCCTCTTGCAATTGCAATCCTTACCTCCTCCAAAGATAGCCACTGTTCTTTTTATAATAATCATGTCTACCTTAATGGGCATTCCCAAGCACTAGAGATTACTACATTGACAAGTTCTTGAACCTTATGTAAATGGAATTATACACAGTATGTCAGGGGTTTTTGTTTTTTGTTTGATTTTTGAGACAGAGTCTTGATCTGGCACCCAGGCTGGAGTGCAGTGGTGTGATCTCAGCTCACTGCAACCCCTGTCTCTCAAGTTCAAGCAATTCTCATGCCTCAGCCTCCTGATTAGCTGGGACTACAGGCATGCACCACCACTCCTGGCTAATTTTTGTATTTTTAGTAGAGATAAGGTTTCACCATGTTGGCCAGGCTAGTCTTGAACTCCTGACCTCAAGTGGTCCACCTGCCTCGGCCTCCCAAAGTGCTGGGATTGCAGGTGTGAGCCACTGTGCCTGGCCACAGTATATTCCTTTGTATCTGACTTCTTTCACTCAGCTTTGTATTTATTATTGTGTATAGCTATATATTATTATGTATTGCTATAATATGTTTATTTTCGTTTTGTTCAGTATTCTAAATATGCCATGGACATCAATTGTCCTGTTTAGGGCTATTATAAAAATGTCATTGTTAGCATTCTCATGAACAGCCCTGGGTGCCTTGCATAACTTTTCTGTGAGTTATGTACCTAGGAGTGGAGCCCCCAGGGCATAAGGTGTATTATATCTTTAAGTTCATTCGATGTCAGACTTTTCCAAAGTGGTTGTTCCCCAGTGTACACTACTGCAGAGTTCTGTGATGGTCACACCTTTGTCCAGCCTCATAGTCTCTCAGCTAAAGCAACCCCAAATGTTGGGCTCACCTTTCTGGGCTTGACTTTATTCTGGAATCTGGATCATTAATTCATTTTCTTGTTACCTCTCTAATGCCTTCAAAAATTTGTTTCTTGTATATTTTGTCCATTTTTGATGGTTGTCTTCATTTGGAGGGTTAGTCTGAATTGCATAGTCTACCATTACTTGAAGCAGAACCTCTACTATTTATGAAAACAGTTATTGTATGCTCACTGTCTACAGACACTACTGGATACCAAGGAATCTTTTTCAATCTTAAAAGGAGTAATTCTTATGATTACTGGGGACTGTAGGCCTAAGATGCTCCCAGTTATCCTGAGTGTAGGCTTTGCATTGGGATAACATGAGATTTCTTAAAGCCATGTGCCTGAACCCAGGGGTGTGGTTCCACAAAGTATAGAAAAATAGAGGGAAAACATTAAAATTTACTGAGTTTTCTTTGGTTGCCTCTTGGCCTCCTGGGAACATCACATAGCTTTATAATAAACACGAAGATGACATCTCCAAATGATCTGAGACCCACAGATGTACCATTAGCTTCGATATCCTATTAACCTGTTATTTGGATTATACCCCATTTGTATAAATTCTGGGAAGATTTGACATTTATTGTGAGAGAAACCACTGCTACTTTCTGGCAAGTGTATACAGTAGGTCATTTTGGAGTAAAATTTTAAGCACCGCTTGAGAGATCCATCCTAATTGTGTATATGTAAGGCACTGAACACCTGTTGTCCTGGAGTACAGGTGTAGCCAGGACTTTTATGACTTTGTGAAGGTCAAGGCCACTCTCTTCAAGCTTTGCTTAAATGTCACATTCTCAGTGAAGCCTTTCTTACCATCTCAGACCCCTTTAACTGCTTTATTGTTTTTGTTTGTTACTTTGTTTTTGAGATGGAGTACTGCTCTGTCGCCCAGGCTGGAGTGCAGTGGCGTAATCTCAGCTCACTACAACCTCCGCCTCCTGGGTTCAAGTGATTCCCCTGCCTCAGCCTCCCGAGTAGCTGGGATTACAGGCACTCAACACCACACCCGGCTAATTTTTGTCTTTTTAGTAGAGATGGGGTTTCACCATCTTTGCCAGGCTGGTCTTGAACTTCTTGTGATCCACCCACCTTGGCCTCCCAAAGTGCTGGGATTACAGGCACGAGCCACTGCACCCAGCTGCTTTATTGTTTTTTTATTCTTAAAACTTAATACCTTCAGTATGCTAAATTATTTACTTATTTATTATGTCTATTATTTGACCCCTGCTAGAAATTAAACTCCATGAGACTGAAGATCTTTGTTTTGTTCATTGTCATATTTCCAACACCTGAGAATTTCTAGAACATAGCAGGCATTTAGTAAGTATTTACTAGACTTTCTGTTTATAAGAGTAATCAACTGAAAAAATATAAACAATATGACCATATTTATTCCTCACACTGGTGGCTATTTTGGGGATACATTATTACTACTATTATAAGGATTTTACTCAGAATATTTTTCAATATTGTTTTAAATGCTTTTATACTGATAGAACAGTCTCTTCAATATGGCAGTAAGAATAAGAGTAGTGGGAAGTTAGAACTGCTAAAGATAAGAAATTAAATTCTCTTCTGACTAAGACTCAAGTCATTTATCCTGGAAGTTACAGGCCAGGAGGGCCCCGAGCCGTGTCTGAATAGTCTTCTTTGTGCGAAGACTGCCTTCTAGTTGGAGAAGCAGCACTTTCCTCATGGGAATGGTGTCAGTGCCACACACAAGCACATTTGAGAGTCTGACCCTCTAAAAGTCAGAAATAACTCCTGATGGCTAACCTCATGCCTGCACAGTACCACTGAAGTCCATGTTTTCTTTTTCATCCTTCCAAAAGAGGAAGAACAATTGTACTCCTTTTCCCTGTCGTGCTACCAGAGTGCTGACTCTTGATTTCTCTTAGGTCTGCTTTTCCTAACTTTTTGATATCTTATCTCCCTAAACTGTCACCAAGTAGGCAGGGGCCTGAAGCCTTTTCTAAGAAGGTTTCAAGCAGGGTTGACCACTAAGGAGAAATGTCTGGATTTGAAGCCAAGTCAAAGAGTATAGCATGCAGCTCCTACCTGGGGCGAGGGTAGGAGAAGATCCAGACCTTTCCCTCGAGGAGCTTGTGACGTTCGCACAGGTAACAGCTGGCCCTGTTTCTTGTGAACTGTGTGATCTGGCCTAGTTACCTCACATCCCCATGTCCTCCTCTTTATGATAGTGCATGGCCCACAAGGTAGTTGGGAGAATTTTATTGTGTAATTGGAGGAAGCATTTAGAACAATGCTTCATTTATACTGAAAACTCAGTCAGTGTTGGCAATGGCTATTTTCCCTATACGGGTTCAGCAAACATTTGATGGACGTGGATAAGATGACTGTACAAGGTGATTGCATACTGATTCACTAGTTCAATTTTTACAGGAATTCAGTGAGATAAATACTATTCTCTGAATTCAGAAGAACAACTTGTTCAGGGGCACACAACACTGGGGGGATATAGACAAGAAGAACTACAGCAGGGGTCCCCAACTACTCGCCCCCAGCCTCAGACTGGTACCAGTCAGTGGTCTGTTAGGGACTGGGCCACACAGCAGAAGGTGAGCAGCGTGCGAGCGAGCATCACCGCCTGAGCGCCACATCCTGTCACATCAGCAGTGGCATTAGATTATTGTAGGAACTCTGACCCTATTGTGAACTGGGCATGTGAAGGATGTAGGTTGAAATCATCCCCGCAACTCCCTCCATGGAAAAATGATCTCCCACACCGGTCCCTGTTGCCAAAAAGGTTGGAGACCACTGAATGAGAGGACGTTATGGACCACCAAATAAACCGTTTAACACAATTTCTTCACTTCTTTCTTCCTTAATGAAACATGTCTCAGTACTGTGTGAGACCTTGCGGGAGATAGACAAATCAAAGTAATGTCCCTTACCTTAACTAATTTGATAGCCTGGGAGGTGAGTCAGACTTTTCTGGTTCTTATTACTGTGTAACAAATTATCTAAAAACTTAGCACATAAAACAGCCATTTTATCATGAACACATATTTTTTGGATCTGAAATTCAGAAAGGCCATAGCAAAAATTGATCTGTGCTCCATGATGTCTGAGGCCTCAGCCAGGAAGATAGCTGGGAACCAAACATCTGGGGCTGGAGGATGCCCTTCTAAGGTGGTTTCTTCACTCCCAGGTTTGGTGCCTGGGCAGGTTTGACATGAAGGCTCAGTTTAGCTGTGACTGTCGACCAGAATAACTGCTTGTGGCCCTTTTCCACAGCATGGGTTTTTCTCCATGAACCCTGGGTTCAGAGAGTCAGTGTCCCAAAAGTGTGCCCCCTCAAGAGCTAGCATTGCAAGACTAGATGGATACTTCCAGGTCTTTTCTGGTTTCAGAAGTCTTACAGTATCACTTCTGCTGTGTTCTATTTATTGAAATAGTCAGAAGTCCGCCCAAATTCAAGGGGAGGGGAGATAGACCCCATTATCTTTATGTGGAGATGCCAGAGAATTTTAGAACTACATTTTAAAACATAGGCATAAAAATTGCTGTCACACAGACAAACATCACAGTCCAGCATTAAAGGTTCTGTGAGAGATGTGAACTCTGTACTGTTGGGAACAGAGAGGGGAAGCATAATGACCAGTTTATGGTCAAGGCACACAGAAGACTGAATGGGGGCACAGCATTTGGGATGAGTTTGTATGGACCAGAAATTAGCCAGACAAAGAAAGAGGTATGAATGGCTGCTGGCAAAGGGTATTCTGGTCCTGCTACAGTGATGAATCACAGACTTTTTTCTAGGGGACTCTAGCTCAGTTATTCATATTATTTGGATCATAATCCTGAGAGACACCATCCCAAATGCCATAATCCTGAATGTTGAAATGTCAAAAGATCAAAATCCCTGAAGGTCAAAATCTCTAAAGTCTAAAATATTGAAGCTTTCAAATTCTGAAAATCACAGTCACCCTGTTAGGTGGAACTGTTACCTTGTCATTGTCTTTATTTGGAAATTAAGATGGCTTAAGGACATGCTTGTGGATGCCAAGTTGACAAGGGGTAGACTTGCGGATTTAATCTTAGGTGCCAACTTGACTGGATGAAGGAATGCCTAGAGCCCTGGTAAAGCATTATTTGGGGTGTGTCTGCGGGGTGTGTTGCAGGGGAGATGAGTGTGAGTCTGAGTGGACTAGGTGGGGAAGATCTGTCCTCAGTGTTTGTCTATGTTATCCAATCGGCTGGGGGCCCAGAGAGAACAAATACAGAAGGCAAATTGGTCTCTTTCTGGGAGTTGAGACAGACTTTTCTTCCGCTGCCTTTGACATCAGAACTCCACGTTCTCCAGCCTTGGGACTCCATGAGTTAACACCAGCAGACCCCTGGGTAAGTTATACCATCAGTTTCCCTGGTTCTGAGGCCTTCACATTTGAACTGAGCCATGCTACCAGCATCCTAGGGTCTCCAGCTTTGCAGATGGCCTGTCATGGGACTTTTCAGCCACTGTAATTGCATGAACCAATTTTTCTAGTAAATCCCTCTCCTATCTGTATACATATCCTATTGATTCTGTCTCTCTGGAGGACCCTAACTAATACATATGTGGTATTAGGGAAGCCAGATATTATTCCTTCTTACTATATTCCTTCTGACACAATGGAAGAGATCTGTGAGCTTGTTCACTCACAAAGTATATGAGGCTACTTAATGGTGAAAGATAAAAGTTTAAAAGTGAATTATTACTGGTGCTTCAGAAGCAGAAAATTGCTTAATCGCAATGGCCGAGCAGTAACCAGACTTTCAAATGGACAGCATATACTTACAAAATTTGTAGACCACAAGCACTCAACAAATACAAGTGTAGCTAATGTTTCAAAGATCATAGAAGTGAAAATGCAGATGAAAAATACAAATCTTCCCTGCCAGGTTATTCAATTATGTACAACTTCTGCCTCTTCACAAATATTGCCAATTCACTATGCTATGTGTTTCATTTTCACATCACTTCTAATAACAGAAGTTTAAATTGTGTACATTCTTTTACAGAGTTCTAATTCGTGCTTTTTTTGTTTTTGCAGATTTGACTCCATGAAAGTATATTATCACAACATTGACTTTGTGTGTAAGCATTGTGCATGTATGTAAAAACTTTGAAACTTCCTCAATAAGTGAAGCGATGGCCTTTTTGTACATGAGCATTTGTGAAAGATAAAATTTCTTGAGATCTCAGCTCTGTGGGTGACTGCATATGCAGTGGTGACCCATCGCAGTTTTGGATTAAACTTGTCAAAAGCCTTAGGTTGTCTGTCATGGTATTTCAGACAACTGCAGTTATAAAGCTTGGTGATACGTGTTTATACATTTCCCTTTTTGAGCTATTTCTTTATGAATATAATTTGTCTGTCATAACCATACTTCTGAGACTCTCATTAGTATACCTGAATGTTTATGCTTGCACAACTATGGACTTTGTTATTACCTAGTTTATTGTGAAAAGGTGGCCTATGAAATGTTCTATCATGTTTTTATGTTTTTCAAATAAACCTCCTTAAAAAATATAAATATATTTTAAATAATTAACCAATTTATTTTTGTCAGAGTTATGTTTTCTGGATTTTTATCTTTTGAGATTTCAGCGTTCGGGATTATGGCATTCAGGATTGTGTCTTTGGGGATTATGATCGGCTTTTTAATAGGCAAGTCATCATTCCTCTTTGGATCTTGAAAGGTTCATTTTCTCTCCAAGAGAACTCTCCTTTTCTGTTTATAGAGATTTGTATTTGACAACTAATTCAGCACAGTTTTAACCTATAATGGCAGTAAACCTAGTCTGAATTTTCATGGGATGGGAGAGATGGGTCGTTGTAATGTAATGTTGATTTTGTGGACTCAGAGTTTTTGCTTTGGAGTTGCTTGTTGAATTTACTGATTACCAAAGCAGACTCATTTCCTTTCCCCACAGACTTGCCCTTTCTTCCAGCATCGGTGGCTTCACCTCTCTCTCTCTCATTTAGGTGACATCTTTTACTCCTTCCTCTTTCTTCCTCTTTGGCCATCAGAGTCCTGGACATTCAACTTCTGCACTATCTTGCATCTGTTTCCTCTCTATCCCTCCTACCCACTCTCTCATCAAACTCCAGAATGTGGGTTTCACGAGAGAAGAGACTTTTGTATGAACAGCGTCTGGCTCATAACAGGCTTGTCATTATCTGTTGGATGTTGAATGAATTATGTTGTAACAAATGCTGCAGCCATTTTTCCTAACCAATCTCTGCACACTCGCCTCTTAAATAGATCTTTAAGAAACAACCGATATTCTTGCTTCAAACTTTCCAGTGGCTTATCTTAGGCCTCCGAAGAAAAGTTGAAACCCAGAAACTGGCTTATATCACAAGTTATCATAACTTCACATTCCAGCCAGTTCTGGGTCCTGGTACCCCCCTCTACCCCCCACAACACACATACACAATATTCGGCAGCTATCCTTGCTGTTTCCTGGACCCATTGTTTTCACTGTCCCATTCCTTTGCTTGGAATGTTTTCCGTTTTGTCACCTGCTGAAATCTTATCCATCCTTTGCATCCTTGATGACACCTAAAAACCAGCTCCTGATATTCAATGACTTGTCACCTCATCTGTGCCCCTGCAGGTTGTTGAATCTGTTTTGCTACGATGTCTTATATTTTGGTTAATTGCGAATATCTGAGTATACGGGTCCCATGAAGGAAGGGACCTTAGCTTGGTAATTTCTAATCCCATGTGCCTAGCTTAGTGTATGGCACAAAGTAAGTGCCCAATAGATGGTGGAGAGTCTTGTTCTTTTTGATGGAGATGCTACTCTTTACTATTGTAATTAATGCGATTATAATGACAGAGGGATTAGCCTGAACAAAGCCTTAGGGCAGAGGGCAGGATGGCTGGAAAGATGCGTGGTGTTGATGTAGTGTTGATGTCATTACTGTCATGTGGTGGCTATCGTGATCCCCGCCGCACAGGCGGTTCTCTGGGCGCTAGTCATGCAGATGTGGCCACTAGGTGGCACCCGTGTTCCACGAGCGCTAGTTGGAGTGCAACCCGCGGGCTCGGGCTCGGGCTCAGGCTCAGGCTCAGGGCAGGATCTGGCTTGGTGACGCTTGCCTGGCCAGATTGGTGTTCATCCCTGCCCCACGTCAGCACCCTAGGCCGGCAGGATCCCTAGACCGGCCACAAACCCAGCTTCTGCAGGCTCGACCCCAGTTAGGCCCCACAAACATTGATTTGTAATTACTGTTTCCTGCAGATTGGGCGATGCCCCTCTCTTAGGAAGCCCATCTGGCCGTTAGTCGAGTTGGCAGGAAGTGCTGAGAGGGTCTAAGTCCCAGATCAGACGGGGCACAAGTGAATTATCAGCTATCTCAGTCATAGAGGCAGCCCTTCAGTGGTGTATACCAAGAGCCCCAGATCTGAAAAATGTTTTCCCTAGGCAGCCTCCTACCGTCCTGCCTCCCTACACCCAGCCTAGCCCTCGGAAATGTCACACATCCACCTGTGTTTATAATTATGGCCCAGTCACTGTCTAGCATTTCCTCTGAGCAACAGATGACTTGCAAGAAATGGGTGTCACAGTGTGTTGGAGGGAGATTCAGAGTAGCCTTCTGCAAAGAGGATGCCTGGATGTGCTCGGGCAGGTGAGCTGGTCCCCTTTGGGGCCTGTCCTGGCCACATGTGCCATCTGACTTCTGTACCTGTCTCAGGCTCATCTCCCCAGCAGAGGCTTCCTTCGTCCTCGACACCTAGGCTCTGTGGGCACCCAGACCTTGTCCCTAAACTATCAGTGGGTAACACAGCTCTTGGCATGATCTATTTTAAAGCCCACTTCCTAGTCAAAGGCTGTTAGGGACTGTTAGCTCTCATTTGGGAGCTGGAGTCCTTACTCTAATTGTGTATGAGCTCATGGAAATAGAGGGGTTTAGTTTGTCTGTTTTATACTCAAGCACAAAAGGGGATATGATGAGATCCCTCATGTAGTCATGTACTTATGCGTTAGATGTATCACATGTGTGCAGGGTTCTGGAAGGGATGATGTCTTTGAGGTGTTTATATGGCCTATGACAGAGGACACAAGAGGCTTAATCCTTCCCCACCCCATATCCGCACCCACACTGGGGGGATGTGTTACACAGGAAGAGCCAAGCTAGGAAGCCATCTGCCTGGTCTGGTGTGTGGAAGCAGGCAGGGACTGGGGCAGGGAAGGCAGGGGATAGGAAGCAATTTAGAGCCTGGATCACAACCAGGAAATTACTCCTCTGCTCCAAAAATGCTTAAAATACCTTCTCTTCCACCAAAGAAAACTCACAGGATGAAAATACATCTAAGAGAGGAACCCAGCAGAGCGTGAAACAGAGGTAAAGCTGCATCTGTTCAGAGCATTCTGGGCCTTGGGCCCCAAAGGAAGCACGCCTCCCTGGCAGGTGTGAGGACAAGAGAGCGTTTGGCTCGGCAGGTAAACCCTAAGAAAGGGGATATAATCGTCAGGTAAACACTCAGTAGGGATATAATCCCTTCTGTGAATCCCACCTAGGGCCCTAGTGCTGAAGGATAGGAGAGCAGCCTGGAGCACAGGAAAGACGGCTAGCAGAATTTAGGGCCTGCTGGCTGGGCACGGTGGATCACTCCTGTAATCTCAGCACTTTTGGAGGAAGAGGCGGGTGGATCATTTGAAGTCAGGAGTTCAGGACTAGCCTGGCCAACATGATGAAACCCATCTCTACAAAAAATACAAAAATTAGCCGGGTAGTAGTGGTGCACGCCTGTAATTCCAGCTCCTTGAGAAGCTGAGGGAGCAGAATCGCTAGAGCCTGGGAGGCGGAGGTTTCGGTGAGCCAAGATCGTACCACTGCACACCAGTCTGGGCGAGAGAGTGAGACTGAGAAAAAGAAAAAAAAAAATTGTAGGGCCTGCTGAGGAGAAGTGGAAATAAAGCAGATCTCAGGACTTTTGACTTGGACACAGAAACGTTAGAGGCTTTCACCAGGCCTTGGAGAGGAGGAACTTGGAGCTGAGGTCAGGGTGTCAGAACCCACTGTTCGCTGGGGACACTTGATCCAGGTGATACCAAAATGTACGTTGCGAAACCACAGAAGCAATGGACACATTTGTTTTTTTCAAACTATGAGCAGAACAAAGCCTTTTTTTAGTACTTCAGACAAATCACCCCTTCATCCACCTTCCCCCTCTCGTGGTGCTGATCTTCCAGGTTTAGCAGAACAAGCTTTCTGGTTTCTACTCCTGGTGAGCCTTCAAGGAGAGTTCCATCTGCTTCAGAGAGTTCAGGCCTGAAAGGACATGAAAAGAGAACATCTTTTTTGCGGCCGTAAAATAGGCATCAGCCTCTCCATCCAGGCTGCCTTCCAGAAGTGGTGTGAGATCAGATGAGACAGCGCCATGAGAAAGCACTTTGCAGAGCATGGAGCAGTGATGTTGCTCCTAGGCAGGGTTCTATCAAGTTAGATTCTTGTCCCAGCACCCTTAGTCACTTGGTTTAATTAATTGCTTTGCATTTATTTAATTCACATGTCAACCCTGGCCTCCTCAAACTACAGTTCTTTTCTGCAGAAGTCCAAAGTTGTCCCAAGATTTCCGCAAGTTCCCAGGGGACGAGAGCAGCTCATCTTCTCAGGAACACTTCTGCCTTGTGACATTGATCTAGACAAGCTCAGCCCCTTCTTCAGGGCCTTAAAAAAATTCCACTCGTACAGTGCTCGTGAGTGTTACAGAGTTTGCTAAAATGTTGGAGGGAGATAAGTGACTTTGTACATGACAGCAATGAACTTTCAGGGGGAACATTTGGCATCCTGGATCTCACAACTCGCTGGTACTAAACTATCTCTGGGGTCGGGGTCTGGACTCCACCCACTGCTGGGGGCCTGCCAGTGACTTGGACTTAATCTTAACTTAAAGACTTCTCTTAATCTTAATTCTCCTTGTTCCTCTCCTTTCAGTCTCCATCCCTCTGTTTCTGCTCCCTCCCTAGAGCTACAACAAATTCCTTTCTTATATTCCAAGTTCGTTTTAGCCAGTGGCTTTGTAGCTAAGATTCCTGTAGTTTTCACTTTCCACCCCAAGGTCCTTGTTAAGGTTTTTTCTCAAAGCGAAGGTGGTTCCCTCCCTAAGGAGAACTCTGGGGCCAGCTGTTAAGATAACATTTTCACCCCATGGCATTTATCATAACAGAATCCAAAAATGTTTCCAACAGCCTTGATATTGGGAGCAGATTTGAGCTGAGAAAAACAACATATAGTTAAAAATGAGATTATAAAGGAAACTCAGAATGACCTGGAAGGAAGGGGATAAAATTCTCCCAGAAATTCAAGCAGCCCTTTCCAATAGCAAATACTAAAATGGAAGTAAGTGTGCACCTTGTCAGTGTAACACCTAATTCCAAAATCCCCCCAGGGCCTCGTCGTGTGGGGTGGCCTTCTGGCTCTGAGCCTCTGCACACAAAGGCTCCCGGAGGAAATGGAGGCCAGGGCTCACCGTGGATGTCTAGGAACACTGGGAGCAATGGGGAGGCTGGTGTTGGGACACAGCAGTGGACATGCCTGGCAAAGCCCAGCGTGATTCCTAGTTCCCCAGGGCAGGCTGAAGTTGAGGGGCCCAGCTACATCTCCATACCTCACTGGTTATCCTGCCACACCACCACCACAGCACTGTCACTGTCGTGGGGTGACTGCCTGTTGACTTCCCTCCCACCTGCCTCAGACTGCACTTTTGTGCCAGCAGACACCAGGTGCAGTTTATTGCTGTGTGCCTGGTACACAGAGGTATATAATAAACGTGGAAAGAAGGAAGGAGAGAATGGTTGAGTCCCTGGCTGGGGGGTTCTGAGTCTGATTTCTTGCTCATCCACTGACTTGCTCTGAAGCCTCTAGCAAGCCTACAAACCACTCTAAAACTTCACTTTTCGAATGAAGTGGGACTAGATGCCTGTCTTGAAGGGAAGATGTACTGGTCTAATGAAGAGGCGTGCAAGCACTTGGGAAGTCAAAAACAAGGAGCAGCGCTTATCAGGTCAGAAGCTCACAGGCCTGGCACCAATGCCTGCAATGTCCCCACATGCAGAGCTTGATACAGTGTTTCTCCAAATCCCTAAGGGGACAGCTGTACCTGCTTTGCTGACTTGACTTGGTATAAATGATGGAGTCCCAGCGGGTGAGTCTTATCCAAAGCCACCCAGCTCTCTCCTGACAGAGCTGAAGTAGAACCAGGCCTTGTAACTCCCTGCTCCCTCCTAGCTGGAGCAGTGCTCTGGAAATGTGGGTGGTGCCGGAGAAGGGCAGGTGTTGTTAATAAGGAGAGCATGTTGCAGAAACTGCAGGGCTGTGCGTGCTAATTTTAGAAGGCATTTTGAACATAAACTCTAGGGTTCTGAAATTCAATCAGGTGGAGCCTGAATGTAAAGAAAAGAAAGCTTGGGATGTATTCACAATTTAATTAAATTCTGCCCACTCTCTCTTTTGTAATTTCCCTTCCTTCACTCACTTCCCACTTGGGTCATTTTTGCACTGTTAGTGCCACTTGTGGGTACCCAGGCCTCTTACCTTGTTTCTCTCACACACAGTTAAGGTCAGCTGGTCAGACATGCAAGAGAGACCGAATTCATGTTTGAGACTGAATAAATGAAAATGCATGAATAAATGAATTGATAAATGCATGCATAGGAGGCAGGAGCATGCAATGGACAAATGGACACAAATTCTTGACTTAGGTGGTGCTGTCTCCTCTCCCTTTGAGAGAACTTCCATTCGCACAGCTTCGTATAGAAAGCCCAGCACTGTGACACCTTTGTGCAGGATGTTCTTTTCAGTTGGATTCTACCTGTCTGTGTCTTAGTCCCTTCACTTGAAAAATAGGAGCAACATTAGTCCCTACCTTATAAACTTTTGTGAGGCCCAAATGAGCACATTGACCTGAAGGTGCTTGGTAAAGGATAAACTCTCACAATATTAGATACTCCATTATGGAAAGGCAGCAGTCTGTCACTACCCCACTCACTGCCTCCCTCCAAACTCTCACAGTCCACACACACAGCAGGTACCTGCATATGCATAGATGTGTGTACATGTTTACACTCTGCACACATTGCACCAACTCACCACACACACATACAGAGCATAGACACCCATGACATACTCACATATACACATACTATTACTCAGGCCCAAGACATCTGAACACATGGCCATTTCCTGGCTGCCACCTGTTACCTGAGAGATAGATATTTCCAATATTTCATCCGCAGTCATTCCTTGATAAAATATTACTAGGTGTTTTCAGCAGTAACAACTGACTTATCCATTTTTTTATTTTTTATTTTTGATACAGGGTCTCCCTCTGTTGCCCAGGCTGGAATAAAATGGCATGATCATGGCTCGTGGCTCACTGCAGCCTTAACCTTCCAGGCTCAAGTGATCCTCCTGCTTCAGCCTCTTCAGTAACTGGGACTACAGGCACGTGCCACCATGCCCAGTTAATTTTTTAATTTTTGTAGAGACAGGGCCTTTCTTTGTTGCCCAGGCTGATCTCAAACTCCTGGGCTCAGGCGATCTGCCTGCCTCAGGCTCTCAAAGTGCTGGGGTTACAGGTGTGAGCCATCCCACTCAGCCACTTTTAACACTCTCATAAAAAACACCTGGGGCTTCCTGAGAGCCATCTTGGGCTTTCGTTACTGCCTCCCCTGCTCATGATGGGTGTTTACATATCCTTAGACATTCAGTCTAGAACAAGCTGCACCTGAGATCAGTCTCCAGTGGCGTTTCGGTCCAGGAAACGCCCTGACCTGTGGCTGGGAGTCCTTCCTCCCTTAACTCCAAGTGGCCAGTCATGGTACATGTTCCTCTTCTTGAGACCCGGAGCTTGTTGCTTGTCAGCTCTTTGTTCCTTATCCATCACCCCTCAAGCTGAGGAACAGACTCAGTGCAGGATGTGAGGGTTGGGGGTGGGCAAAGTGATAATGAGTTTGATTTTGAGAGTGTTGTCATTGAGGCAGCTGGCACATCCACCTGGAGGATAGTTCTGGAGTTATTGGGAGAGATCTGAACTATTGATAAATAAATGTGGGAATCTTATACATATTTGTAGTATATTTGTTAGGAATTACATTTAGCTGCTAGAAGAAACTTTCTTGTCAAAGACCAGAAGGAACAGTGGCTTAAACCAGATGGAAATGTATTGTGCTTCACATTAGTGGGCTGGTGCATTGGTATCATGGTGTTTTTCAGGGTCCAAGGAACCTACCTGTCTTTCTGCCTCACCATTTTAGTATGTATCCCCCATCTCGGATTTGTCTTATAATTGAATATCGCTGCGAGAGCAACAGCCATCACCTTTGCATTCCAGGCAGAAAGCAGGAAAAAAAGGTGGAAGGTTTTTTTAAAAAAAGAAAAGTGCTTATGCCTGCAGCTGTCTACCTTCTTTTTAAGTCCTACCCAATAACTTCTGTTTACACATTGTAAGGGAGATGGCTGCATTTTAGTCAGGAACAGGCTGAGGCAGCCTTCCCTGCAGCATGGTTCGATGGGTTTGGAGCACAGGTGCACAACCCCACACATCATGTAACCACGCCGCCTGAGGCACATTAGGTGATCACTCACGTGAGTTTGCACCTGGCCTAGATCCACTATTGTCTACAAAAGGTATAATTACTCTGCTAACACTGTACACAAGGCTCGCACCCAGAAAGAGAATAAAGCCGTGTCAAAACTCCCTGCGATTCCCCTAGTGTTTTTTCCAGCTACCCACCCACCGACTCCCCTCAGACCTCAGTTTGGGATAGAATCTGACAATTGGTGTCATGAACAGGATCCTGAGGTGAGTGCCTTTGGCCCCTGCTGATTCTGGGTTGGCCATATGGCCGCAACATGGGTTGTGGTGGTACTGTTGGCAGCTGTGCTGCTTGGATGGGCTCCGGTGGAGACCTGGGTGGTGGTAGACGGGTCTCCCGCGGGCATAGACAAGGTGCTGGAGCAACAGGAAGCACACAGCACTGAGAAGGAGGGAGCCTTTGCCGGCAGAGTCGGATGGGGGTTTTTGTGCTACAAAAAGTACACATCCAGTCCCTGAGGGATGCAGCAGAGGTAAGGGACCTCCAGACGCAGGCAGGGTGCCTGGAGACCTGGCTACACAGGTCAAAAAGGGTTAGAGGCTGCCGTAAATGGAGACCTCCAGGTGCAGGTGGGGCGCATGAAGGCCTGGCTTCAGAGCTTGGAAAAAGAATTAGGGGCTGCCGTGAATGCAGGCCTGGGTCCTCGTTTGAGCCGGAGACTCCCCACTTGGTCTGATACCGAGGAGGAGGAACCCCTGTTGCAGGGTCGCCCAGTGGACCATCAGAAGGTAGATCATGAACAGCTGTTGGGACCCCAAGGGCAGGCTCAGGGATTGCCCACCGTAACACAACACACTTCATATATTGCCTATACCCCAACTGAGTTGCGAGAATTAGGCAAGCAGGGCCACCAGTGTCCAGGAGATGCCCTGCCTGCCTGGATGCTTCATTTGTGAAATGAGGGAGCAGATAGTATTTCTTGTTCTGCCTCTGAGATGGAAAAGCTGGCCACCATCACAACTCACCCGTCCCTCTGTCAGCGGTTTCAAGTGAGGAGGCAGTTAATGGCGGGGCAAGGTGATCACACACCCGGATTGAATGGCTGTGGGCAGCCATACGGACTGTGTGAAATGACGCCAGTGAAATACGCAAAACTGAGTAAACAGTAGTCGTATGCCGACTTGGTGCAAGTCATCTGGGAGATGGGTATGCAGCAGGCTATGTCTGACCTGAATACCTGGGTACCACTGATGAACGTTTCACCTCCTACATGAGGGATCTCGTGTTGGGGCCTGTACCCCTGAGTGCCTTTGGTTCTCTAGCTGCTGTCCTCACCCCCTATGTAGGGTGCCGCACACATGCAGTGACCACTGCTATGGTGGCTCTTGGGGAAACAGAAGGCCATCAGCACGACTGAGGGGTCTGTGCTGTAAAGAAGGGGAAGCTCCCCCTCCTCCATGGGATAAAAGGGGGCCCCAATGAGTGACATGCTCACAGACGTGGATAGATTTGATTTTGGCCAGGGGTGACTGAGAGAAAATCAATAAGCAGCCCAGTGAAGTACTCTTAATTTTGTGGAGACAGTTGTCTCTGGAGCAGCAGTTCCAGAAAATGTCCAAGCGGGAGAAGGACATTGCTGTGCAACCCTGTCCCGCCTGGGCAGCTCCAGCTTAGAGACTGCTCGCTGCAGCCAGGGCGGAAATGAAGAGCCTTTTCTGTTTGATTAGAGAACTGGCTGAGGTGCCTGGCTTGGGAAGACACAGGGTGACTGGAGGCCATAGGTGGAATTAGCAATCCACTGGTCCCCCATCAACGTACAGCAGGTGCCGGTGTTAGTAGCTACTGGCACAGATTGTAGCCTTGTTTATGGGAACCCATGGGCAAAGCTGCATACATTGATGCTCGTGGAGGCCAATCAGTGAACATGAAACCTGTATCTCTGTACCATGCCACTGGCTGCTTGGCTCCCCGTTTATATACTGTATATGTCTCTCCCATACAAGAATACATTCTGGGGGTGCACATTTTACATAGCCTGGGATTACAAACCATGGCTGGGGAATTCGGACTCCAGGTGCATGTGATGAAGCCGGTGCTGCATGGACACACGCATCACCAGCCTTGGGTCCTGCTACAACCCCGACGAGTTACTTCCACCTGTCAATACCATTTGCTGGGTGGGCATACAGAGATAACTGAGACAACTAAAAAGCTGGAGGAGGTGCAGATAGTGTGTGGCACCCATAGCCCCTGCAGTTCTCCAGTGTGGTCAGTTAGGAAGCCTGATGGAACTTGGCAGATGATGGTGGACTATTGGGAACTGAGTAAAGTAACACCACCTTTGCATGCAGCTGTGCTGTCAATCATGAATTTAATGGACCATTTGATGACAGAACTGGCACAATACTATTATGTAGTGGACTTAGCCAATGCATTTTTCTCCATCAACAGCGCTCCAGAAAGCCAGGAACAGTTTGCCTTCATGTGGGAAAGGCGACAATGGACTTTCACAGTGTTGTCACAGGGCTATGTTCATAGCCCAACCTATGTCATGGTCTCATTGCCGTGGATTAAGCCTCCTGGCAATATCCAGAAGGGGTCTGCCTATTCCATTACATTGATAATATTATGTTGACCTCTAATTCTCTTCCAGATTTAGAAGCAGCGGCGGCCCTCTTGCAGCAACATTTAGCAGCATGTGGTTGGGGCATCAATGAATCCAAGGTCCAAGGGCCTGGATTATCTGCCAGATCCTTGGAAGTTATCTGGTCAGGTAAGACAAAGGCCATACCAGAAGCCATCATTGACAAAATCCCCGGCCCACCACCGTGAGATAGCTGCAAACTTTTGTGAGCGTCCTAGGATATTGGTGGACATTTGTGCCCCATGTAGCTCAAATGATAAAACCATTGCGTCAGTTAACAAAGGAGGGAGCTACCTGGGATTGGGTTGATGTGACTGAGACCACCTTCCTGGCAGCCAAGCAGTCTGTTCAGCAGGCACAAGCCCTACAGGTCATTGACCGGGGTGCCCATTTGAGCTGGATGTGCATGTGACCACAGACGGTTTCTGTTGGGGCCTGTGGCAGCGCACAGAGCACCTGAGAAGGCCAGTAGGCTTTTGGTCCCAACTGTGGAAGGTATCTGACCTCCAGTATTCCTTGATAGAGAAACAGCTAGCAGGCTGTTTCCTGCTCTTCAGACTTGTGAGAGTGTGACAGGATGGGCTACAGCCATCTTGTGGATGACTTACCTGATAGTGGGATGGGTGTGTTCACGGGTAACATAGTTGGCCATTGGTTATCAACCCAGTCCTCAGCCCTTCTGCTCTCCCCAGAGGCTTGGAGGTGGGGATGAAAGTTCCAATCCTCTAATCACAAGGTTGCTTCCCTGGCAACCAGACCCATCCTGAGGCCATCCAGGAGCCCACAAAGAATCACCTCATTAGAACGAAAGATGCTCCTATCACCCAGGAGATTCCCAGGGATTTAGGAAATCTGTGTCAGGAACTGTGGTCATAGACCAAATATTAGAACAGAAGATTCTTCTAGCACCCCTATCTACAAAGGTCTTAGGAGCTCTATGTTGGGAAGCAGGGGCAGATATATGTATTTCTTATTATATCACAATATCACGACCTGCCATTACATTTGGATGTCCTTCCTGTCTATTGACCTGAACACTGCAAGCCCAAGCCATCTTTGCACCTCTCAGCATACTCAGTATGCAGTGGTGGGGCAGGAGCAGAATGACCACTATAGAGGCTGTTGAAAAAGGAGAGTAAAGGAGACATGGCATAGTCACTTATCTGAAACAATCATCAGTCCTGTTGGATAGGGTTTCTGAAGACTCCTTGATATCATTAGAGCAGTAAGTTTCTTTGTCAGACCCCAGTTCTGCTTTCTCTGAGTATCTCCCTTATTCGTTGTTTTTTGGGTTCCCAGGGCCACTCTTGGTCCATTCCTCATTTTTATATACATTAGAAAAGGGCAACCCTCTGGGTGGTCGTTGCCCTGCTGGTGCATGGCTTTGGCAAGCAGACAGTGTCTTTGTGCTTATAAGGAAACCACAACCCTTCTCCCAGGTGCGTGCAGTGCTTCAGCAGAGGGCTTGAAGAGAGGATTACAGGCCATGTTTCAGCCTCAGCTTGCTATTCCACTAGGTGTTCTTGTGCAGTGCTCAGCATGAACATCTGTAGGTGGCCGTGATGGCCCCTGGCTCTCCTTTCAGGGGAGTCCTTCTTTGTTCATAATCCTCTGTGGACATATTTAAAGTCTGTTCAGAGGAAAAGATTTCCTTCCTGCACTGAACAGCTTTAGCAGCCCCCATCCTATAGGTGTGCATTTAGGGACCCTGGGATCATATTAGGAACTTAACAGTCATGGACTGTTGCAGAGCCCACAAATGAATGACACGGCCCAAGAAAAGTGTATGGTAAGAAGAGAGCCTCTGATCCCTGAGAAACATTGTGATTTAAGAGGTTGATTAGAAATGAGGTATCACTAAAGAACACCGAGAAGGTAGGAACTAGAAGTCAGGAGAGAGGAAGGAGACAGTGATAGCACTGAAATCAAGAGAAGAGATATTCAGTGGGGGACTTGTCAACATAGTAAGAGAGGGTTAAAAGTCAAGTAAAATGGAAGCAGAAATGACCATAGAGTTTGACCTTTGACTTCCAATTACACTTTGACTCCTCTTACAGCAATTATCCTACCCTACCTTATAGCCTTGACATGAGAAATGAGGGAAAGAAGTGTTTTCCCAACTTTCCTATAACATGGTAATTCCTTTCACATTTCTGTGGCGTTTGGCCCCGCTGAGCAATCTCTTCTTTGATGCAGTACTCCTTCTGCCTCTTTGAGGGCTTTTTCTCAGTCTTATTGCCCGGATTCCCCTTGCTGTTCTCCTTATAGGCTTGGCTATGTACCCCACAAAAAGCAGGCCTACTGCTTTTTCATCCATGTACCCACCATTGACAGTGACATTCACTCCTGAGATTTCAATTCCCATTGTGGTATCTCCAGATTTACTGGTGCCTCCTGACAGTCTCTTGAGCTGCAGGCATATTTTTGGATACACCCATTGGGGTGTGTCCAAGTGTATCTAAAATTCACTATATTGGGACAAAGAACCCATTGCATTTAAACAAGAAAATGAAAGTATTGGTTTATGTAATTGGAAATTCCAAGATGTATAAATTCTAAATTGCAGGCATGCCTGGATCTAAGGCTTCAAGCTGTGTCCTTCAGGTGCTCTTTCTGTCTCTGTTTCTCTCTAGGTGTCTTTCCGTGTCTCCTTCACTTTGGCCTTAGTTTCAAACAGGCTTTCTCCACATAGTGGCAAATGGCTCTTGCAGCCTCCGCTCATATGCTGTCAATTTAGTGACCTCAGCTGAATAAAGGTTTAGAAAGAATAGACTTGGTAGAAGAGTCTCTAGGAAGATTATTGTTTGTCCACCAAGGGTAATATTCCTGCTACTGACCCATTTCCTTTGGTTGGGGTACAATGGCTGGTATTTCTGAGTTGTGGATGGCATCCCCTGGGAAGTGCTGAGTTTGGAAGGGAAAGTTTAGGCCCCCTGAGCCATGCGCTATGGGTTCTTACCACTTCCCTTTAGCCAAACAGAATCATTTGTTTTTTCTCTGTTTCCTTAAAAGTTCTTTCACATTACTATTCCTTCGTGTATGTTATTTTTCTATGCTTTAGTCCTGATTCTTTTCCTAGCCAATTCCTACTCATTCTTTATACTCCTGTTGAGTCACCTCCTTTGGGAAGCCTTTCTTCATGCCTTAATTAACTGGGCCATGGGTCCTTATTTATAAAATTGGGATAAGTAACATCTACACTGTATAGTTGTTATCAGGATTAAATGAGAGAAAGCAAATGTAAACAGCTGGTAGAATGTCACACAGAAGCTCAACACACGTGTGTCCTCTTTGCTTCTCCTTTAGATAGGTAACTGCCCTCCTTGGTGCGGTCTTGGGTTCCAGCTGTTGCATTGTTTTATTGTAATTACTAGGAGTATATTCTTTTACTCTAAACAATGTCCTGATTGGGATGATAAATTACATTGTTAGTCTGTTAATGAGCTATCTAAACTGCTGCCAACCATGCAGCCTGACTTCTGACAAAATGACAACTGGGAGCCATAACCCCAAATTAGATGACTCAAGGTAGGGAGCAAAAGCAACTGGAAGCCACAGTCTCAAGGTGGATGCATCTGTACACAGTAGAGAACACTGCAGCCATCTTGGCACTTACGCACCTGAGGAGTAACTCCAAATGTCACCAGCCCATCAGCAGTGTTTGGAAGCTTTGCTTTCCTAAATGGGACAGAGAGCATTGTAGTTTAAAAGACAAATTATTAGAACCAATTGGCTTTAAAAGACCAATTCCATTTTCTTTTCCCCAAACCTCCTCTTTCAGAACCTCAACTGTCTGCTGGATGTTTCCTTCCTGGAAGTAAAATTACCTCCATTCAACACTCAACCTTTAGTCACTTGGCTTTTATTAATAGTTATATTTTTATAAAAGCACTTGGTTAAAATACTATTTGGCTCTACAAGAAGCATCTTTCTATGATTACAACATTAGCATTTGTTGTTACCTTAGAATAGCTGAGTTCCTCAAGGATGGGGACCATGGCTTGCTACCATCATGTCTCTATTGCCAACCACCAGTGCTTGGCACATACTATATATTTAACACAAGGGAATTGAATGGATGGGTAATGCATATGAATGAGATGGCCCAACCTGCCCTTGGCTTTGAGTGAATTTCCCAGACTGGATGGGCTTTATGTGACTCTTCCATGGCCTCTGTGGATGCTGGGGCTGGATTTATCTGGAAAAAATCACAGGAAATAGGTGTCCTGTACTGGAGATGTCTCAATGACGTGGTAAGGATTTCCTTTAGGCTTATTGCGGGACACTGGCTACCACTGCCAGGAAACCAAACTGTTAATTTGCCCAAATGAGATCCTCCTGGGGAGAATCAATATTTATTAGCATTGGTTTTGTTTTTAAAGAAAGCCTGTACATGATTTTCTTAGCTCTTCTAATGGTAAAGAGGCAGAAGCCTTTGAGAAAGAAACTTGAATGAGTGAGGAAAGGATTGAAGGGAAGCAGGAAGGAGAGTTATTCATCCACACGCAAGTAACCCACTCATCTGGTGGTTCATCTAGCTCAGAATGGACCACATGATTCAGAATTTGCCAGCACTCCTTATAGGATACCTTGTAGAATATTCCTTGTAGAATACCAAGGTCCACTCAGTCTTGCATTTCATTATGTGTAGTCCATATTAGTCAGTCAGGGTTTGGTTAGAACGGGCGCTACTGTAGGTATTGCAAGTAGGAAGAGGCTTAATACAGGGAATTTGAGATTTTCGTGGCCACTGGAAGATGGAGATTTCTGCTTTCAGAAAATCAAAAAAGGCAGAGGTCTCAGGAAGCTGCTCCACTGACCTCAGCAGGTGCCTCTCCAAGGTGAGTAATTCTCAGGAGGCTACCCAGAGGTGATAAGAGATATAATTGGTGATTCAACATTTTTCACCACTAAAAAGGGTGATTCTTAGGGTGATATTCCAAACCTCTGCCTTCCACCAATGCCCACATGCCTGCAAACAGCTGCCCCTGGGAAATAATGACTTCATTTTGGTCTTCCAAAGCTCTTTCAAGAGCCTCTCCTTGACAGAACTGACCCAGAACTACACTGGAAAGAGATTCTTAGAAAAGAAGTTCCAGATGATTGCCCTAAGTAGATGGAGTGAGGATGCTTCTGAGTTGATCACAGACAATCCTGCACATGGACCTATCTTCATTTATTCAATGAGTAGTTAAGGGAGATCTACTATACACCAGACTCTGCACTTGTGCCAGTCTTATTTCTCTAAGACTTTTGAGTACAGTTCTGTATCTTAATTTTTTTTCTATATTCTATAATATGTGGCACAATTCTGAGCACACAGCAGATAGATGCACACTGATTGCCCGTTGCCTTAGCTGACCTTAAACATAGCTAGTCTGCCATTTTCAACGGAAGAGTGTAAAATGAGAACTATAATTTACATATCTCTTTCTATACGTAGTAATTTATGTATGTATGTTGAGTAGAACTTAGTATTATACAGGCATAATAAGCTAATTAAAGGCAATTTGAAAAAGCTAATTAAAATGTTAAAATCACTTTTAGTTTATCATTTACCAAAACAGCCTTTTACCAACATTTTTGGTTTGCCTTTACTGTTTTTTATTCTATTTTTGTCTTTTAGATAGTATTAATATAATTTTAATGGTTTTATGTCTTTTTCTCTTGATTAATAGGTACTTTAATGTTATTTGTACAAATTTTGACAGCTGAGGAACAGTCAATTGAATGGATTTATTATTGTTTATTTAATCATTCTGCTAGTATTGGATATTTAGATTGCTTCCAGTATGAAGTGTTGTCTAAGCTTCGTTTTTCCTTTGAAAATTGGTTGGTAGTTTGGGTTCTGAGTGAGTCAGGCTTGCATTTCATCCTTTCTCCCTCTCCCAGCCCTTGATATGAACAAAAAGGTCTAGAGGGTATTGTTGACTCAGAGCTGTTAGTACACAGTACAACTCCCAGTTTGTTGGCCTGGCTGGATATCTTTGCCCCAGGGACCCTTGCTTTAGTGCAGAGGAAGGAATCCAGGCCTGGGTGGTAAAGAGGAAATCTGGCTTCCTGTCCTGGCTGTCACTTACGGGGTGTGTAATATCGAGCATGAGTCCTTACCTCTCTGACTCCAAGCTTTTCCTCATTTGAGAGAATGACCAGTTAGTTTATGGACCCCTCCAGCTCTGTCCATTCCTTGGATTTATCTCATTCCTAACCTTCCTGGGCATGAAGAATTATCTTGCTACTCTTTCTCCCGTTCTGATTTGCAAGCTGACTTTTCATTTTGGGGATGTTGTATGGCTCAGCTCAGGTGGAGATCACCTTCCACACCTCTCTGCATTTGCCTCTGCTGCTTTCTCCACTTACGTTGCCTTTCTTCCTAATTCAGAGATAATGTTTGTGTGATTCCAAGCTCTGAATGCCTATTTTTGCCTTTTCTTTTTTTTTTTTTTTGAGACGGAGTCTCGCTCTGTCACCCAGGCTGGAGTGCAGTGGCCGGATCTCAGCTCACTGCAAGCTCCGCCTCCCGGGTTCGCGCCATTCTCCTGCCTCAGCCTCCCCAGTAGCTGGGACTACAGGCGCCCGCCACCTCGCCCGGCTAATTTTTTGTATTTTTTAGTAGAGACGGGTTTTCACCGTGTTAGCCAGCATGGTCTACATCTCCTGACCTCGTGATCCGCCCATCTTGGCCTCCCAAAGTGTATTTTTGCCTTTTCTTCTTCTGCTATTAATTTCAGTTATTGCTCAAATGTTCCCTGTTGAAAAAGTCTCCGCTATGTCTGGGCTGCAGCTCAGTGTACTGCCCCTAAGGCCCTTACCATGCCGCATGGTGCTGTCTCCCCTTGCCCTTGCAAATTCTTTGAGGTTCACATCATGTCTCCCTCATCTACAGCAAGGTGCCTGGCACATAGTGGCTGTTCCATGATGGTGTTGAATCAGCAAAGTGCCCTGTCCAGAGCGAGCTTGCATTTCCCTGACAAGTCTGGAGCTGTCAGAATAAGTGCAAGCCACCCTTCCTCAGTTGAAAAACAGGAAAGTGATTTGTGGAGGTTTCCTTTCTTTCCTTGTCAGAGCAGGATGCACATTTTTAGTGCAGGGTTCTGAATGGCAAGCTTTTACCTTATCAGCGATATCCATTTCCAGCATCTCTTTAAATGCTAATTAGTCACTCCCCAGGGAGATCCGGCAGAATGATTCAGCTTCACTCTGAATGATCCTCTCCTCTTTGTGCAGACAGATGCAGGTATGGAGTGAGGGTGTTACCTGCCTGCCTCTAAGTCCTCTGATCTGCACTCATATTTGTCTCATTTCAGTTCCCTCCGCTCACTGCCTTGGCAGCTCCCCCTCTGACTTTGAGAAAAGGCTGCTCATATGCACCTCCCTATGGGGAAGTGGAAACAGAAATAAAAGTGAATCACATTAACTCATTTAATCTCCATGACCACCTTTTCCAGAAGGTTTTATTATTCCCATTTGAACATTTGAGGAAGCTGAGACCCAGAGAATTTTATTAACTTTATTTACAAAGTCACAAAGACTAAGTGGTAGAGGTGAGATTCAAACCTGAGCCTGGGTCCAAATTCCCTGGCAGTCTATGGTACCTCCCAGCTAAGAAAATCAGCAACTATCCACTACTGAGGACTTCTCAGGGCCGGGTTTTGTACTAAACAATGCTTTATGCACTCTAACTCATTTACTTTAATCCTCACAAAATCCGATAAGGCAGGTATATTAGTCCCAGTCTGCAGTAAGGTGCACAAGAGGGTAGCAGCTGTGCAAGGTCACAGGGCTCATACATGGCTTCACCTTAGTGTCTGACTCGAACTCCTGTCTCCGCCCATGCCTATTCCTCCTCTGCCCACTATCTCTTCACTCGCTCAAAGGCAAGATGTGTGTTCAAGTCACCAGGCAGTATCTTCCCTGCTAGGAGCGATTGGAGACAGCCTGCAGTTGGTTACCCAAGCCCTAACAGGGGGAGTCTGTGGATACTGGGTCTCACACTGAAAACCTCTGCCTACGGGTCACATAGCTCTGGTCTGATAGGCAGCCTGCAGCTCCACCCCCAGTAGTTCCTGAAGCTCTAGTAACTAGAGTCTAATTGAATTGAATTTTTCCTCCCACAGGTGGAAGAGTTAATTATTAGTTTTTCAAAAGACGCCAACAGCTGAACAGCATTTTCCTTGGACATCCTGGGGCTTGGGAGCACATGTAGATTATTCTCCTAGATTACAGCAATGCCTCCTAACTGGCCTCCCAGAAACCTCTCTTGCTTCTCTCCAGCATCTTCCCTACACAATAGCCAAAATGATCATTAAAAAAATACAAAGTTAGGCCACGCACAGTGGCTCACGCCTGTAATCCCAACACGTTGGGAGGCCGAGGCAGATGGATAATTTGAGGTCAGGAGTTCAAGACTAGCCTGGCCAACGTGGTGAAACCCCGTATCTACCAAAAATACAAAAATTAGCCAGGTGTGGTGGCATGCGCCTGTAGTCCCAGCTACTCAGGAGGCTGAGGCAGGAGGATTGCTTGAACCCGGGAGGTGGAGGTTGCAGTGAGCTGAGATCGTGCCATCGTGCTCCAGCCTGGGTGACAGAGCGAGACTGTCTCAAAAAAAAAAAAAAAAAGTTAATGATGTCGTTCATTCCCTAGAAGCCCTTATCATGGTTTCTCATTGCTTTTAGGACAATGGCCCCAATCCTTAACTTCACCACTGCATGGGAGTGACTGTCTGCCCTCACTCTGCTTTAGCCACACTGATCTTTTGGCTCCCTGATTTGCTCTTTTCCACCTTAGGAATACCACCTTTTGCTCATGGTATTCTTTTATTCTAAAGCATTCTCTATGCCACTCCAGGCTAATGCCTCCTCATCTTTCAAATCCTGATCTAAATGTCTCTTCCTCAAAGAACTATCCCTAATTCCTGCAGAGCAAAACCAGTTTCTTTTGTATTCCTTGTACTTTTCTTCACAATGTTTACCATAATTTCTCATCCTACATTTATTAATGTAAACGATGTTTTAGTGTTGCTTCTTAATTGAAATAGAAGCTCCCTCATGGGGCACGGTCCTGCTTGTCCTGGGCTCCCAGCACCCAGGGTGGTGCCATCTGGATAGTAGGCTTTGACAAATATTTGTTGACTATAAGGTATATGCTAAGGATGGGGCTACTCATACCTCGGAAGAAATTTCCTGCCAACACCTCAATTGTTTCCAAGCCTGATTTTTCAGAAGCTCTTCTTGAAAATGTTTTCCCATCCAAATAAAGTTGTCCTTACATGCTAAACATCAAGGGGATATGGGAAACACTGGAAAGAATTTCTGCCTGTAATTAAATTATAGCCAAATGAAGTGACATGTTGATCCGTCTCACTGTTCGCATATCTAGGACTGCAGGTTGCATACCAATTTCTGGTCTAAATCAATTAAAATCCTATGGAGAAAACTCTTTCTTTAGAACAGAAGTAAGATAATGCTTGGAGAATCATGGGAGACAGTTAGGCTCTAAGGCGGTGGAAACCTGTAGGTCCCACATCTCTGCTTTCACTCAGCCATGAGTGAAAGAAAAGTAGATGAATGAGATCTGGGTTTCAAAACCTTAATTTACTTGGGCTATGGAACTCCAACTCACAATCCATTGTGATTCTTCTCAGCCCTTAAGAGAGGCAAATGACAAGAAAATAATAGAATTTCAGGGCTTTAGTCTAAACAGTCAGTATCTCTGAGCTGTCCCATGGTTAATACAGCTTCAGTGTAGTTTTCTACTCCAGCTACGTTATCAGGCAGGGAGAACTGATGTTGATAATGAGGACCTGGTGGCCTTATATCATCCCCACACACCTGAGATGGCTTGATCAGATGCAGAATGTGCTCCACTTAGGCAGGAAAGTAAAATCTTTATCAAGATTCATAAAAATTTTACCTTTTTTTTTTTTCCTGGCTAATTGCTACCTCAATTGCTATACCAGTATTTTTTGGAAAGAATGATACACGAAGGAGAACCAGACACAGTGTCTGTCCTTGAGGCCTGTGTCCAGTAAATAGAGTGGGGAGTATTCTAGACCAGGCATGATTATGGGTTTGGAGGTGCTGTTATAAAATGTACTCCAACTGTTACTATATAACTGTGTCTCTTTTGTGCTAAGCAGGCTTTACTGATTCATATCCTGAAAGGAGAAGTCAATTTAATCTATAGGAAATGGTCCAATATGTAGGTGAGAGCTCTCTGAAGATACTCTCACTGTCTATAATTCATGGAAGAGGCAGGATTCTCAGAGGCTTTCAGTAGGAAGGATCGAGAACTCCTGTTTCTCTCAGGGCCTCTCTGGGTTCTACTTTAAGGTAGCAAGATGTCTGACTCACCTGTGCACACTTATCAGGTCTCAGACGTTCTTAATATGTTATTTCCTTTAAAACTCTCAGTCCCAAATGGAAAGAGTTATTATCTCCATTTTTACAGAAGGGTAAACTGAGACTCTGACAGATTAAGAATTTTATAACTAGTAAGGGATGGTCCAGGGGCCCAGAGCAAGGTCTGCTTTAGCACATAGTCTTCAGTCTTAGCCTGTTAACGAGCTGGGTGAAAAGTTGATTCCTACCTAAAGGTCTCTTTCTTCTATGTTTTCTAGAAGTCTTTACTGAAGCCCAGAATGAATGCCTTTTTTCCCAGCTTTCCAGAAAGAATTCAGGAAAAGGAGAAAGACTCTCTTACACCCAATCCCACCCATCTATGGTGGTGGCGGAGATGGTAAGAGAGACATCCGAAGGGAATAGGGAACCTTGGAAGATTAGGGGTTGTGACTGCTTCACCTCTCTTGAAACTTCTTCCATTGTCCACCTTTGATAATTTAGGGAGATGCCAAGTTTCCCCTAAAGAGACTTTGAAAATGTTCTCTGACATAACTGAGCTCTCCCACTTTTCCATCATTGTATGTGGTCATGAAAGTCATCACTACCCTTGTTTCTCCATTTCTGTCAGTTTTCCCTTTCATGTGTGATTCTTAGACTGCCTGTATCACAGTCACCTAGGGTGCTTAAGGAAAATGTGTATTTCAGACCCGGGGTCTGCATTTAACCAGTTCTTCACTTAATTATTATACTCAATGTTTGAGAGCCTTTTTGCTAAACTACATTTTCTAAAATGTCTCTAGCAGACCCGAGGTTATAGGATGCTAATAAGCATTATGTAAAAAAGGGAACATGAAAGAGGGGTCTATGGCAGGTGGTCTGTAAAGAGCTCAAAATCAGGCTGTGGCCTGTTTCTGTATAGTCCTTAAGCCAAGAATGGTTTGGATATTTTTTAAGTGTTGTACTAAAAAAAAAAATATGCAATATCAGATTTATATCTGATAATTTCTCAGTAGCCACACATACCAGAGACCATATGTAGCCAGAAAACTTATAATATTTACTATCTGACCCTTTACAGGAAAAGTTTGGTGACCTCCTCTCTGGTCAAATGAATTTCAGAAAGTGTTGAAAAAAATTAAACACTTCTGGGGTGCTGTTGCCTGATCTAAATGCTGGTTGTGTTCGGTTTGTGAAAATTAATTCAGTATAAAGTTTAAACTACAATAAAGAGGTTTCTTGACTGCAGGAAGACTTGGCACGTTTAACACACCAATGTACGCTGGAGGGTTTATGACATTCCTTAATCTTGTTTGAACACAGAATTCCCCCTCTTTTTGTTTTGATTTTTTTTAATAGAGCGTATTGTGGAATTAGTGCTCTGTGGAATATGTTCTGAGCAATACTTTTCTAAACAAGTTAACTCCAGTTCAGATTTGACAATCAGTTTCCCTTGAATCATTCATTGTAATATTTTCCTTTATCTTGGTTAGGAACACCATTCCTTCTCCTCTTATACTCCATGGATTCAAATCATTCTTCCAAACTTTCTGCTCAAGCCCTCTCTCTTCCAAAATCCACTTGCCATCTCCTACGTCAATTATAGGGACAGAAAACTTTGAACCATATGGAATCATTTACTGACTGATTGAAAGGACAACAATGAACTTAATTTAACCTTATTTTCCTGACATGGTGTAGAGGGAAAATCATTTAATGGAAATATGAGAAAAGTTGTGTTTCTGGCTCAGGTCAACCACTAACGAAGTGGGAGGCCTGAGTAATTCACTTTTCTACCCTGGCCTTTGATAACATGAGTTTGTTGGCCTTGATATTCACTTCAAGTTTCCTTGCAGATCCAATATTCTGTAATGTTCTGGGATTGTAGAATTCCAGAAAAGGGAGTGAGATGAGGCAAGTCCATTCAAGTTGATATTTGATTTGTATCTGATGATTTCTCACTAACCACACATCCAGTTGGCATTGCTAAATCGTGGTTGTGATACAGACTTTGAAAGCATTCTAACTGATACTTAATTCTATTAGTTGAACAAAACTCATATTTTCACACAACAGCAGATTAAAAATCAAAGATTTTCTTAATCTTGTTAAGTGGATTTTCTTCTTCATGAGTGAGTCTGGCAAACCTTTGATCATGGACTTGGACAAAGCATTGGTATTTTTGTGCCTTCTAGAAAGCCCCAGCTGTTGGAGACACTCTGCCCCCGAGGTCTCATAAATCTGATTTGATCACTCTTAATTTGTTTCCCAGATAAAGCTATTGACTGTGGGAGTGAAAAGAGTTGCTTTTTACTCTACAAAAAGGTCACGAACTTCAATTTTGTGGGCTTCTATTTTTTTTAAATGGATACCACTGGCATGAAATTTCAGTCATGTTCTCACTGTGCTTCCTAATCCTACCATCATCTCTAGACGACTTTCCACTGAATTTCCAATAGAGGCTGCTCCAGGCAGTTCTGTCTTCTCTTTGGTCATCAGCCCATTCAGCCCTCTTAGCCCAGGAAGGGCCCATACTTTTCCTTTTTGCCATCTCAAAGCTCCTAAAGTATCCGATGACTTCTCCCATCCTCACTCATTCATTCATTAACATTTCACAAATGTTCAATCTGCCAGGTACTATGAACCAGGCATAGTTCTTCCCCTAAGGCGCTCCTACTCTGGTGGGGATTGTGAACTCCGAATATTTAGATATGTCTCAGTCAATTTAGAAAGTTTATTTTGCCAAGGTTGAGGACACGGACCCATGACAGCCTCAGGAGGTCCTGACAACATTTGCCCAAGGTGGTCAGGGCACAGCTTGGTTTCATACATTTTAGGGAGACATGAGACATCAGTCAATATATGTTAGATGTACATTGGTTCTGTCCAGAAAGGCGGGACAACTTGAAGCAGGGAGGGAGCTTCCAGGTTACAGGTAGGTGAGCAACAAATGGTTGCATTCTTTTGAGTTTCTGATTGGTCTTTCCAAAGGAGGCAATCAGATATGCGTCTATCTCAGTGAGCAGAGGGATGACTTTGAATAGAATGGGAGGCAGGTTTATGCTAAGCAGTTCCCAGCTTGACTTTTCCCTTTAACTTAGTGCTTTGGGAGCCCCAAGATTTATTTTTCTTTCACAAGAGTCAGAAGAGATAAAAACACCAGTAAGTGTATAATGTACAAGTCTATGAGTACCAGAGAGGAAGCATTTACTTCGCTTAAATAGGAGAATGAAAGAAATTTCCCAGTAAAAATGATCAATGAGTTGTGTCTGAAAAGGGTAAGTTAGAGTTTACTAGAGACAATAAGGGGGACTGACACTCCAGGTGGAGGGAAAAATGTGTGCAAAACCTTGAAAGCATGAGAAAGTGTGGCATAATCAGAGAGAGTAGGAGGGGGTTAGAAGGAGAATGTGTTGGGGTGGTGTTGGGAGATGAGCTGGAAAATCAGGTAGGGATGCCTTCATCTGGGAGGAGGAAGGGCCTTCCCTCCCCTGGGCTCCTGGCCCCACTCTCTTCAGCCTCAACAGTATCCTTTCTGAGTTCCCCTTTTCTTCTATTCCAACCCACAGATGGACTTAAATCTTATCTTTAACACACACACACACACACCCCACTTTCACTCCACTCTGATTTAAGATTGCACCTCATGGTCCTCAGTATCTAGTTTACAAAGTCCTCAAAAGAACAGTTTGTCTCACTTGTTTTTTACTTTGTCACCTCCTATTATTTCCATGTTATTGTTATCTGGTTTGAGAAAAAATGAGGAGTGTATTTAGGTGTGCCAACTGCTGTGGTCTGAATGTTTGTGTTCCCCCTGAATTAATAGGCTGAAACCTAATTCCCAATGTGAGGGTCTCAGGAGGTGGAACCTTTGGGAGGTGATAAGTCATGAGGGTGGAGTCCTCATAAATGGGATACATGCCATTATAAAAGGGACCCCAGAGAACTCCCTTTCTTTTTCCATTATGTGAGATAAAATGAGAAGATGATCATCTATGAGCCAGGAAATAAGCCCTCACCAGACACTGAATCTGGCAATACCTTAGTCTTGAACTTCCCAGCCTCTAGAACTGTGAGAAATAATTTCTGTTGTTTATAAATCACTCAGTCTATGATATTCTCTTGTAACAGCCCAAATGGACCAAGAGTCCATCCAATTTTTAAACTTTTCTCTAAAACCTATGAATCAACTCTTTTTGGGCCTGTCCCACTGTGAATGTTTCTCTTCTTCCTTATTTATTTGCAGCCTATGTAGATTTGGTTCCTCCCTGAATATATTTTAATTTACTTAAAATGAGTCCGCCATCTTTTTCTGAACATTTATATAAGGCCAATAGGTGCTTTAATTCCAAGGCCATGGTGGGAGGTGACAAAAGGTCATGGAAATGCCCATTTGATATAAAGACTGAAGCAGAAATGAATTATCCCTTATCCCCACTCCAAGAGACAATGTGCAATACTGGGAAAGCAGAAGAAGAGAATGAGATTGAGAGAGAGAAATGAGATTCACACTGTTAGGGAAAAATGCTATCAGGGCTGTGTGTTATCTTTGCAGAGGCTGTGCTATTGTTCCAGCTAGTTACAAATATTTGATAGGTGTTACTATGTGTAGTCATTGGAATACTGAGTTGTAAACACATTTTCTGAATTCATGGGGTCACAGTCTGGCAAGACAAGCCACACTGTTAGAAACAGAAATTTAGTAGTTTGCTAGGCACCGAGATGAAGGAGTACACAGATCATCAAGTGAAAAGTGTATGTGAGGTAGGTTTGGATAAGGTGTCTTGAACTGTGTCTCGAAGAACAAATAGAAACCCAGGCAGCTGAAGGAGGGAGGATATTCCAGGACGAGGAAACAGGATGTCTAAATGTACAGAAGAAATATGAGAAGGTGGTGCCTCCAGGAAACTGTAACTAGTTTTATTGCTTGTTGTGGCAGAAGCTTAGGGTAGAGAAGTGGCCAAAGGGTGTATAATGAAGAGCTTTAAGGTCCATGCATAATAGATTGGATTTTTATCTTTTAGTAATAAGAGCCACTGAGGGGTGTTAATTTGGGAAGTCATATTGATGCAGGATTTTTCTCAGCCCCTTTGCTGGACTCCCAGCAGGTGTGCCCTGTCTACTTGGCTCACTGTGCTCAGCCCCTTGAGGGAGGGAGCACATGAGCAAGTGAGTGTGTAATTGGGCTGGCTGCTCTGGGCGCTGACACAGGAACAAGCTCCATGCAGGGCACGTGGCCAGACCAGGTGTGTCACCTTGAGGGGAACACAGTGGGGCCCAGGCAAGGGTCCTCATGACCCTGAAACCCCAGAGGGGGTGTTAGTGTGATAATTAGCTCTTCTGTTGTCCACAGTCTGATGGATGGTGGTGTGTTAGCAGCTCAGTTGGCCCATGGCCCCATTGTGTGGGGTGGCTGCCCTCTGCTGGTGAGGGCAAAGGGCCAGTGTGACAGCGTTTCTGGGTACCCTCACTTGGTGGGTCCCGAGCTCTTGTCTGGTGTCCAAGAAGAATGAGGTCACACTGACAACTGAAGGATGGTGAGGGCAGAGAATTTTATTGAGCGATGAAAACAGCTCTCAGTGGAGAGGAGAGCTGGAGAGGGGATCTGAAGAGCAGGTTGTGTTTCCCAAAGTCAGGTCATCTCTCTCTGTCTACCCACTGAGTCTGGGGCCTTCATAGGCACAGGATAGGGGCAGGGTAGGCCACAGGCCGTATTGGAAAAGGCAACATTCAGTTGATTGAAAGGCAGTATTCAAAAAGAACCAATTGGGAAAGAGTAGGCAAACAGGAATAGAAGTTCTCACTCTGGGCTGAGGTTTTACTTGGGACTGTCTTTGGCTTGAAGGTTGAGTTTCACTGGTGACCCACCCCTGACTGCCTACGATTTCTCTGTCTCCTGCCTCTATTAATATGATTAGAAATGAGTTTGTAACTGATCATTATGAGTCATCTTTTCCCTACCTTACCTTTGATATTTCTATCGAATCTTTATACACATGCTTCTTGACTTACAATGGGGCCACATCCCAATAAACCCATCATCAGTTGAAAATATTTTAAGTCAAAAATGTATTTAATATACCTATCTAACCTACTTTCTCTGGTTAGTAAGAAAAAAAAAATCTAACCTACCAAGCATCATAGCTCAGCCTAGTCTACCTTAAATGTGCTCAGAAAACTTACATTAGCCTACAGTTGTGCAAAATCATCTAACATAAAGCCCATTTTATAATAAAGCATTGAATTTTTCATGCAATTTATTGAATACTGTATTGAAAATGAAAAATAGCATGGCTTGCTGCTGCTATCCAGCAGTGTGAGAGAGTCCTATACTGCATATCACTAGCATGGGAAAAGATCAAAATTATAAGTTTGAAGTGTGCTTTCTACTGAATTCATATCACTTTTGCACCATTGTAAAGTTGAAAAATCATTAAGAATCTGTACTCAGATTATTGTTCTTTGTTGAAATATGATACCTTTATTCACTCTTGTCCTATCCCCGACGCCACCCAAACTTGCCATTCTGCTTAGTTCTTTTGTTCAGTAACTAGTTGTGTCATCCCTCTTTCTCTAAACCAGAAATCTCCATATCTCATTCCCACATTGAATTTCGTGATTCTAATTCTTTCATAGTTCTCAAATTCATTTTCATATTGTCTCCCTGACAGATTTTCTGATTTTAAGTTCACATCATTTATTTTCGGATTTTTTTTCTTACTAACCAGAGAAAGTAGGTTAGGTAGGTATATTAAATACATTTTTGACTTAAAATATTGAAAATATTTGCACGAGATAATGCTGATTCCAGTAGTACCTTGAATTGAAGCAGATTCTGGCACACTTCTCATTGCACACTATTGCCTCTCCAGGATTATGGCCAAGAACTGAACTTCACAATTTGGGGTAGGCTTTTAATGTGCCTGTATCTCATTTCCATTATAAATGGTTGGCTGTTACTGCTATGCAGAGCTGTTGATGATGTCAGGTGTTTTGGATATCTCTATGGGAGTCACAATTTCACAGAACCGTGGACATTTATTTGTTTATTTAAGATTAATCTAATGCTACTATTTGAAAGAACTGTGTTTGGCATAGGAGATACAAAGAAAATAAAATGCAATCTCTGACCTCAAAGGACTCTCGAAATTTTAGGGAATAAGTGAAAGTAAAAAATAGAAAAGAGAGAGATTATGTTATGAGTAATGAAACTGAAGCCTAGAATAAGGGATGTGATTTAATCAAAGATTTAATTGTAATCTCTCTGTTCTTTGCATGCTGAATATATATCCTATTTGGGCACTAAATCATTCTAAATTCTTTGGCTCAATTGGAATAGACAGTGGTGGAAAATTAGAGGTTTGCGTTATTCTCTTGTAAGAGAATATGGAATCCAGCATTTTTGAAAACTGCAGAAACGTTAAGATTGCCAGCCATTAGTCCTACTTTGGGGAATAACCATTCCAGTTCTACAAGGTCACCCTATTTAGTGAAAATGAAAAAAAATGGGTGCAAAATACTCCCTAAATTGCCTTATGAGTTGATTTCTGGTAACAGTGAAATGCAACTAGGTCAACAGCAACATGGTATCCGTCTTAGGGAGCCCACGTGAGACTACTGTTATCCTGGACTCATTGCTTTTTTTTTAAATTTGGACAAAGTTATATTGCAAAATGGAAGTAAAGTGTCAGCACAGAGGTAGTAAGAGATATTGAAAGAACCATTTGAAAGTTCTGACAATAGCTACGCTGGATAGTGAGATAGCAAGGGTAGGGTGGACAGACAGGAAGGAGGCATTTTGAAGGGGTATCATCTTTGCTGTGGGAACTCATGGAGAAACTGGTGGCAGGGCTACCCATGCCTTAGGACTTGGAATGGCTGTCCTGAGGAGTTTAACCTAGGTGGAGAAATTAAATGACCCCTGAAAGGAGACAAGTTCAAAATGGAGAGAGCAACTGGGTATGTTGGACTTGAAGAAGGCAATAGCAGGTATGCATGGTGTAGAAAAAGAGGCAATAATGTTAGTCATGTCAAGAGTTACTTGGGATTATTCAGGGTTGAGTTTGGAAGTATAGTATGCATTCGGTAGATGGGACTAAAAGAAGTCTTCATGTGCTGGACACCAGGCAGGGAAACACTAAATAATCATTTGGAACCAAAGATGCAGTGCTTAAGATTCTATTTCTGAATATATGCTAAATATATAGGAATTCCATTTTGTCTGTGTTATTTGCATAGAATCAACACAGGATTTTTTGAATTAATTGCACAGTATATTTTGAGGTGAGCTGAAATCCTGAAACGTAATATTGTAGCCATTGTATCTAGACTTTCTGTTATCTTTTCTAGTCACCAGACTCCCTGTTCTCCATAGGCGATTTCCTTTAATCTTGACAACAATTCTATACTGATTAGATCCTTTCAAAATATGTGAAACAGGGAGGGATACATTCAGTTTGCTGGTAAATGGGAGTTGAAATTAAAGTAAACATTTAATGAAAAAATTCCAACTTGACATAGAGAGACTAGTAGAATAAAACTCCTGAACCTATAATAATTTCTACATTAATTCTCTACTGCTGTTGTTTTATCTACACCCTTTCTCATGTCTCCTATCATACCATAGGATTATTTTGAAGCAAATCCTAGATATCTTGTCTTATCAAGAATTTAAAAGATAAACCTAAACATTTATTTAATAACATGCAATGTCCACTCAGGGCTCAAATTTCTCTCTCACTCTCTCTCTGCCCCCAACCCCTTCACACACACAAATACACACATACACACACATACACACACACACACACACACAGAGTCACACACACAGTTTGATTGGATCAGCATCTAAAGAAGGTTTATGTATTGCATTTAGATGATATATCTATTCAGTATCTTTTAATTCATAGGTTCTATTTCTTTGTAGTATTTCCTTGAGATATATTTGTTGATGAAACAGTCATTTTTCCTATGAAATTTTTCATACTCTGAGTTTTGCTGGTTGCTCCCCATGGTATCATGAAATGTTCCTCTGTCTCTCTCCATTTCCATGTGGTTCCATGAAATTAGTACTTAGAGCTAAATCTTGATGTGATTCAGATTCATAATTTTTTATAAATAAAATCACCTCGTAGGTGGTGGTATGTATGTCCATAAAAAAATAATAGTGTCTGTTCTCTCCTTTGATGTCAATGTATTAGCTTCCTTGGACTACCAAAATAGAATACCAAAGGCTGAGTGGCTTAAACAAGAGAAATTTCTCACAGTTCTAGAGGTTCAGAGTCTTAGACTAAGTTGCCAATAAAGGTTGTTTCTGGATAAGACCTCTTCCTGGCTTCTAGATGACTACTTTCTCATTGTTCCCTCATATGGCGTTTTCTCTGTGTGTTTATGAAGACGGAGCTCTGGTGGTGTCGCTTCCTCTTCTCATAAGGATGCTCATCCTATTAGATCAGGTTATCATGCTTGTGACCTTACTTAATCTTAATTGCCTCCTTAAGGTAAGTAAGGCCTTTGATGGTTTGAATGTCCCTTTCAAAATTCACGTTGAGATTTAACTACTGTTGTAATGGTATTAAGAGATGGAACTTTAAGAAGTGATTAGATCATGAGGAATTTGCCCTCATGAATGGATTAATTCTGTTATCATGGGAATTTGCCCCCCTTTGTCTCTTTCTGTCTTATGCTCATGCCTCTAGTATGTGATGCTTTCCACCATGTTATGACACAGCAAGAAGGCCCTCACCAGATGTGGCTAGTTAATCTTGAACTTCTCAGCCTTTAGAACTGTTAGCCAAAAACATCTCTTTCCTTTATAAATTACTCAGTCTATGGTATCCTGTTATAGCAACAGAAAATGAATTTAGGGCCGGGCGCGGTGGCTCAAGCCTGTAATCCCAGCACTTTGGGAGGCCGAGACGGGCGGATCACGAGGTCAGGAGATCGAGACCATCCTGGCTAACGCGGTGAAACCCCGTCTCTACTAAAAAATACAAAAAACTAGCCGGGCGCGGTGGCGGGCGCCTGTAGTCCCAGCTACTTGGGAGGCTGAGGCAGGAGAATGGCGTGAACCCGGGAGGCGGAGCTTGCAGTGAGCTGAGATCCGGCCACTGCACTCCAGCCTGGGTGACAGAGCGAGACTCCGTCTCAAAAAAAAAAAAAAAAAAAAAAAAAAAAGAAAATGAATTTAGAGAGACCCTATCTCCAAATACAGTCACACTGGGATCCAATGCTTCAATATATAAAATTTGGGGGGATGAAATTTTGTCCACAGCAATTAATAAGCCTATATCTGTATAAGGAGTTTGCAAAAAGGTGACATTTTCTCATTCCTTCTTTATTTGTAATCTGAAATACCTCTATAGAAAAAAAATTCTTCAATACCTACTTGATTGCTTTAAG
This sequence comes from Macaca mulatta, assembly GCF_049350105.2. Taxonomy (NCBI): domain Eukaryota; kingdom Metazoa; phylum Chordata; class Mammalia; order Primates; family Cercopithecidae; genus Macaca; species Macaca mulatta. Next base: position 87,926,898 of record NC_133419.1, read on the forward strand.
GCCCAATTCATATTAAAAAAAGGCAGATCATTTTTTCCCCCAAGATGACAGATTAGAAGCTTTTAGCATGCCTTAGCTACTTGGAAATAGCAGGATAGTTCATAAAGGTGTACTCTGTGGGCTTTAATTCAAGAAGGAAAATGGGAATCCAGTGGAATTATGAAGGACATCACTGATTCTAGGGAGGAGAATGCCAGCAAACAGCTCCAGTGATGGTGTCTGGCTGATAATGGTGAGTGAAGCCTAAGTACATGAGAGAGGCAGACAGCCTTCCTCTGTGACTGACCTTTCCATTGGGAATCCAAGTGTATTATTCTGTTCTCATACTGCTATAACGAACTCCCTGAGACTGGGTAATTTATGAAGAAAAGAGGTGTAATTGACTCAAAGTTCCACAGGCTATACAGGAAGCATGGCTGGGAGGTCTCAGGAAACTTACAATCATGGCAGAAGGCAAAGGGGAAGGAAACTTGTCTTACCATGGTAGAGCAGGAGAGAGAAAGTGGAGGGGAAAGTGCTATATCCTTTTATTATTATTATCATTATTATTATTATTATTATTATTATTAATTGAGACAGAGTCTTGCTCTATTACCCAGGCTGCTGTGCAGTGGTGCAGTCTTGGCTCACTGCAACATCTGCCTTCCAGGTTCAAGCAATTCTCCTGCCTCAGCCACCCTAGTAGCTGGGACTACAGGCACGTGCCACCATGCTTGGCTAATATTTTTGTACATTTAGTAGAGACAGGGTTTCACCCTGTTGGCCAGGCTGGTCTCGAACTCCTGACCTCAAGTGATCTGCCTGCCTCAGCCTCCCAAAGTGCTAGGAGTACAGGCGTGAGCCACCATACCCAGCCCTGCTACGTGCTTTTAAATAACTAAATCTCATGAGAACTCACTATCACTAGAACAAAAGGAGGGAAATCCACCTCCATGATCCAGTCACCTCCTACCAGGTTCCCTCCCCCAACACGGGGAATTAAAATTTGATATGAGATTTTGGTGGGGAGGACACAGAGCCAAACCATATCACTGAGCAATTCCTGCTGAAATACAGCGCTGTGGTTCTCCCAAGCCCTGTGACTAACAGGGAGAGGCTTGAATATGCTGTGATGGAAAGATGGGGAAAAACTGCAGACACATTCCCAGACCCAGGACTGAGATCAGGATGCCATTTTTAATCTGGGACATACAAAGTCAGCCATCTTTGGCAACCCAGCAGCATTGCCACACAAATAATATAATCTCAGGCCAGAGATTGGAGCACCCACTCTGGAGTGGAATAGGAGCTTCCACAGCCAGAACTGTGGAAGGCATTTCAGCAGCAGGCATTAGAATTGTGCTGTCCCTCATTGCAAGCCTAGAAGTGGAGGCGAAATGCTACAGCAGCAGTTTCTCCAGAGAGGTGAGACTTGCAGCTAGGGACAGCTTGGAAACCTGGAACCAGTCTGTGCGTGCCATTGCTGGGCACCCTCAGCCTGCTCCCCTGGGATTGTGGTGTAGTAGAGCCCTCTGTGCTCCAACCCCGGGCAGAAATCCAGGCATTTGTAGCACCCACTTCCCTGGGCCAGCAGTGTAAGCTGCCTCACTCTCTATGGACATAGATCATGGTGAATTGGGGCTCTCTCTCTGCTCCACACCCGGGCATTCAGAGTATCTTCTCACCTAGATCAGCAGCTTGACCCACCCTATCCTTCTTGGGCCAAGTTCCTGGTGCAGGGATGCCATCTCTGCTTTATGCTTAGGCAGATCTCTAGGCATTTGGAGTGTCTTGTCTATTCAGCAGCCTGAGCTACCCCACCCTTCCTGGATATAGATCATGGTGCACCAAGCTTTCTCTGATGTATGCCCAGGCAGATCTCCAGGTATTCAGAGCACCTGCTTGCCCGGCCTGTTAGTCTGAGTCACTAGCCCCTCCTGTGCAGGCATCTTGGTATAGTAGGGGGCTCTCTCTGCTCTGTGCTCAAACAGATCTGCAAGCATCTGGGGCACCCACTTTCCCAGATAAGGAGTTTAGGCCATCTCCCGTCCCCATGCAGAGAACTTGAAGAGCTAAGTAGGCTTCCCAGCTTCATGCCTAGGACACCTCTGGGTATTTGGTGGCTGCCCACTGGATTCTCCCTTGGCACTGATGTTCAAGCCTGCCATCAGGAATCTGTAGGTGGACCCCCCAGTCCAGCCCTGCTCATTGTGGCCCCCACCCACCAGTGGCTGAACATGGAGCTCAGACCACTGTGCCTTCCATGAATCAGCCCATTGCCTGAGGAAATAGCTTCTGCTGTTTCAAACAAGTAACAAGTAATGTGATCTGTTGTAAACAAGATCACGTATATACCCAGCCACGTTGGCCACAGATTACTTACTTATAAGTACCATCTACTGACTTGTAGGTGAAGCAGCATAGGCCAATATAAAACCTGCTAAAAAAAAAAAGTGCTTAGGGCTATAGAAGCAAAGCCAAAAGACTATATCCAGCATTCCCTATAGTCACATTCCCTAGGGAGTGGGGGAAAAGAAAAAGGAAGGGAAAAATTAATACTATAGAGAAAGAAAGAAAAAGAAAAAAATCTACCTATAAAAAAAAAGCTACAAAAATTAGAAGTGAAAGTCTCTCCAGGTGATAAGGAACCAGCACAGGAATTCTGGCACCATGAAAAATCTGAATGTGGAGACAACACAAAAAGATCACATTAATTGGTCCAGCAAGGGTTCCTAACCAAAATGGAAATTCAGAAACTACAGATAAAGAATTCAAAGCATGGATTACAAGGAAGGTCTATGAGATCCAAGACAAAGTTGAATATCAACACGAAGAAACTTCTAAGCAATCCAGGAAATGAAGAAAGAGCCATCTTAAAAATAAATCACGTAGAGCTTTCTGGAATTGAAAAATTCAATGAATTTTGAAATACAGTTGAAAGCTTTAGCAATAGACTGAATCAATCAGAGGAAAGAATTTCAGAGCTTGAAGATCAGTCTTTCTAAACTAAACCAGTCAGACAAAAAAAAAAAAAAAAAAAAAAAGGAATTAAAACTACCAAAGTCTTCAAGATATATGGTGTTATGTAAAGCAACCAAAGCTTTGAATTACTGGCATTTCTGAGAAAGAAGGAGGAAAAGTAAACAACTTGGAAAACATATTGAGGGAATAATTCAAAAAAAATTTTTCTAATCTTGTTAGAGAGGTAGACATCCAGGTACAAGAAATCTAGAGAACACCTGGGAGATACTATACAAAACTAACACCACCAGGGCATATAGTCACCAGACTGTCCAAGGTCAATGCTAAAGAAAAAATCTTGAAGGCAGCTAGAGAAATAGGTCAGATCATGTGCAAAGGGAACCCCATCAGGCTAACAGTGGACTTCTCAGCAGAAACTTTACAAGCCAGAAGACATTAGGGGCCTGTTTTTAACATTCTTAAAGAAAATAAATTTCAACCAAAAATTTCATATCTCAGGGTGTTCCAAGATGGCCGAATAGGAACAGCTCCGGTGTGCAGCCCCCAGCAGAACTGATGCAGAAGACAGGTGATTTCTGCATTTCCAACTGAGGTACCTGGTTCATCTCATTGGGAATGGTTGAATAGTGGGTACAGCCCACAGAGGGTGAGCCGAAGCAGGGTGGGGCGTCACCTCAGCCGGGAAGTGCAAGGGGTTGGGGCATTTCACTTTCCTAGCCAAGGGAAGCTGGGACAGACTACTTGGAAAAATGGGACACTCCTGCTCAAATACTGTGCTGTTCCCAAGGTCTTAGCAAACAGCAGACAAGGTGATTCTGTCCTGTGCCTGGTTTGGTGGCTCCCATGCCCATGGAGCCTTGCTCACTGCTAGTGCAGTAGTTAGAGATCCATCAGCAAGATGGCAGTCCTTAGAGACCTACAAAGAGACCTAGAAACCCACACAATAATAATGGGAGACTCTAACACCCCACTGTCAGTATTAGACAGATCAACAAGAGAGAAGGTTAACAAGGATATCCAGGACCTGAACTCAGCTCTGCAACAAGCAGACCTAATACGCATCTACAGAACTCTCCACCCCAAATCAACAGAATATACATTCTTCTCCACACCACATGGCACTTAAATTGACCACATAATTGGAAGTAAAGCACTCCTCAGCAAATGTAAAATAACAGAAATCACAGGAAATTATCTCTCAGACCACAGTGCAATCAAATTAGAACTCAAGATTAAGAAACTCACTCAAAACCGCACAACCACATGGAAACTGAAGAACTTACTCCTTAATGACTACTGGGTAAATAACGAAATGAAGGCAGAAATAAAGATGTTCTTCGAAACCAATTAGAACAAAGACACAACATACCAGAATCCCTGGGACACATTTAAAGCAGTGTGTAGAGGGAAATTTATAGCACCAAATGCCCACAAGAGAAAGCAGGAAAGATCTAAAATCGACACTCTAACATCACAATGAAAAGAACAAGAGAAGCAAGAGCAAACAAATTCAAAAGCTAGCAGAAGGCAAGAAATAACTAAGGTCAGAGCAGAACTGCAGGAGATAGAGACACAAAAGACCCTTCAAAAAAATCAATGAATCCAGGAGTTGGTTTTTTGAAAAGATAAAATTGACAGATAGCTAGCAAGACTAATAAAGAAAAAAAGAAGAATCAAATAGATGCAATAAAAAATAATAAAGGGAATATCACCACCGATCCCACAGAAATACAAATTACCATCAGTGAATACTAGAAACACCTCTACGCAAATACACTAGAAAATCTAGAAGAATTGGATAAATTCCTGGACACATACACCCTCCCAAGGCTAAACCAGGAAGAAGTTGAATCTCTGAATAGACCAATAACAGGCTCTGAAATTGAGGCAATAATTAATAGCCTACCAACCAAAACAAGTCCAGGGCCAGATGGATTCACAGCTGAATTCTACCAGACGTACAAAGAGGAGCTGGTACCAATCCTTCTGAAACTATCCCAATCAATAGAAAAAGAGGGAAACCTCCCTAACTCATTTTATGAGGCCAACATCATCCTAATACCAAAGTCTGGCTGAGACACACAAAAAAATGAGAATTTTAGACCAATATCCCTGATAAACATCGATGCAAAAATCCTCAATAAAATACTGGCAAACTGAATCTAGCAGCACATCAAAAAGCTTATCTACTACGATCAAGTTGGCTTCATCCCTGGGATGCAAGACTGGTTCAACATACACAAATCAATAAACGTAATCCACATAAACAGAACCAATGACAAATACCACATGATTATTTCAGTAGATGCAGAAAAGGCCTTCAACAAAATTCAACAGCCCTTCGTGCTAAAAACTCAATAAACTAGTTATTGATGGAAGGTATCTCAAAATAATAAGAGTTATTTATGACAAACCCACAGCCAATATCATACTGAATGGGCAAAAACTGGAAGCATTCCCTTTGAAAACTGTCACAAGAAAAGGATGCCTTCTCTCACCACTCTTATTCAACATAGTGTTGGAAGTTCTGGCCAAGGCAATCAGGTAAGAGAAAGAAAGAAAGGGTATTCAATTAGGAACTGAGGAAGTAAAATTGTCCCTGTTTGCAGATGACACAATTGTATATTCAGAAAACCCCATCATCTCAGGCCAAAATCTCCTTAAGCTGCAAAGTCTCAGGATGTAAAATCAATGTGCAAAAATCACAAGCATTCCTATACACCATGAACAGACAAACAGCCAAATCATGAGTAAACTCCCATTCACAATTGTTTCAAAGATAATAAAATACCTAGGAATCCGACTTACAAGGGATGTGAAGGATCTCTTTGAGGAGAACTACAAACCACTGCTCAAGGAAATAAAAGAGGACACAAACAAATGGAAGAATATTCCATGCTCCTGGATAGGAAGAATCAATATTGTGAAAATGGCCATACTGCCCACAGTAATTTATATATTCAATGCCATCTCCATCAAGCTACCAATGTCTTCACAGAATTGGAAAAAACTACTTTAAAGTTCATATGGAACCAAAAAAGAATCCACATTGCCAAGACATCCTAAGCAAAAAGAACAAAGCTGGAGGCATCACACTACCTGACTTCAAACTATACTACAAGGCTACAGTAACCAAAACAGCATGGTACTGGTACCAAAACAGATATATAGACCAATGGAATAGAACAGAGACCTCAGAAATAACATCACACATCTACAACCATGTGATCTTTGACAAACCTGACAAAAACAAGAAATGGGGAAAGGATTCCCTATTTAATAAATGGTGCTGGGAAAACTGGCTAGCCATATGTAGAAAGCTGAAACTGGATCCCTTCCTTACACCTTATACAAAAATTAATTAAAGATGGGTTAAAGACTTAAATGTTAGAGATAAAACCATAAAAACCCTAGAAGAAAACCTAGGCAATACCATTCAGGACATAGGCATGGGCAAGGACTTCATGACTAAAACACCAAAAGCAATGGCAACAAAAGCCAAAATAGACAAATGGGATCTAATAAAACTAAAGAGCTTCTGCACAGCAAAGGAAACCACCATCAGAGTGAACAGACAACCTGCAGAATGGGAGAAAATTTTTGTAATCTACCCATCTGACAAAGGGCTAATATCCAGAATCTACAAAGAACTCAAACAAATTTACAAGAAAAAAAGAACCCCATCAAAAGTGGGCAAAGGATGTGAACAGACACTTCTCAAAAGAAGACATCTATGCAACCAACAGACCTGTGAAAAAATGCTCATCATCACTGGTCATCAGATAAATGCAGATCAAAAGCACAATGAGATACCATCTCATACCAGTTAGAATGGGAATCATTAAAAAGTCAGGAAACAACAGATGCTGGAGAGGATGTGGAGAAATAGGAATGCTTTTACACTGTTGATGGGAGTGTAAATTATTTCAACCATTGTGGAAGACTGTGGCAATTCCTCAAGGATCTAGAACTAGAATTACCATTTGACCCAGCAATCCCATTACTGGGTATATACCCAAAGGCTTATAAATCATGCTACTATAAAGACACATGCACATATATGTTTATTGCAGCACTATTCACAATAGCAAAGACTTGGAACCAACCCACATGTCCATCAATGATAGACTGGATTAAGAAAATGTGGCACATATACACCACGAAATACCATGCAGCCATAAAAAATAAGTTCATGTCCTTTGCAGGGACATGGATGAAGCTGGAAACCATAATTATCGGCAAACTATCACAAAGGTAGTAAACCAAACACCACATGTTCTCACTTATAGGTGGGAATTGAACAATGAAATCACTTGGACACAGGGCAGGAAACATCACACACCGGAGCCTGTCGGGGTGGGTGGCTGGGGGAGGGATAGCATTGGGAGAAATACCTAATGTAAATTATGAGTTGATGGTTGCAGCAAACCAACATGGCCCATGTATACATATGTATCAAACCTGCACGTTGTGGACATGTACCCTAGAACTTAAAGTACAAAAAAAATTTCATATCTCATCAAACTAAGCTGTATAAGCAAAGGAGAAATAATGTCTTTTCCAGATAAGCAAGTGCTTAGGGAATTTGCTACCACTAGACCACCCTTACAAGATATCCATAAGGGAGTTCCATGCAACAAATATGGAAACAAAAGAATGATACGTGCTACCACGAAAACATACTCAAGTACGTAGCCCACAGATCCTATAAAGCAACTACACAATCAAACTACAAAGCAACCAGATAACAACTTCATCAAAACCTCACATATCAATATTAAACTTGAGGGTAAATGGTCTAAACAGCCCACTTAAAAGGTACAGAACGGTGAGTTGGGTAAAAAAAACAAGACCAATACATCTACATTCTCCAAGAGACCCATCTTGCATGTAACAATATGCATAGGCTCAAAGTAAAGTGTTGGAGAAACATATACCATACAAACAGAAAACAAAAAAAGAGCAGGAATCACTATTCTTATATCAGATAAAACAGACTTTAAACCAACTACAGTAAGGTTTAAAGGACAAAGAAGGGCATTATATAATGATAAAGGGTACAATTTAACAAGAACACATAACTATCCTAATACACACCCAACATTGGATCCCAGATTTATAATACACGTACTTCTAGACCTACAAAAAGACTTAGATAGCTATACAGTAATAGTGGAGCACTTTAATAGCACACTGACAACATTAGAGAGATTACTGAGGCAGAAAACTAACAGAAATTCTGAACTTAAACTTAACGCTTGACCAATTGGACCTAATAGACATCTACAGAGTACTCCACCAATCAGCCAAGAAATATTCATTCTTCTCATCTGCACACAGAACATACTCCAAAATTGACCACACACTTTGCCATAAAACAAGTCTCAATGAATTAAAAAAAAATTGAAATCATGCCAACCATATTCAATTACAATAGAATAAAAATATAAAGTAACACACAGAAGCTCTCTCAAAACCATACAATTACAAGGAAATTAAACAACTTTCTTCTGAATAACTTTTGGGTAAACAATAAAATTAAGGTAGAAATCAAAAAATTATTTGAAATAAATGAAAATAGGTACACAACATACCAAATTCCCTGGTATGCAGCAAAAGAAATGTTAAAAGGAAAGGTTATGTTAGATTCCTACCTCAAAAAGAAAGATCTCAAATTAACAATCTAATATCATACCTAGAGGAACTAGAAAAACAAGAACAAACTAACCCCAACGCTAGGACTAGAAAAGAAATAACTAAAATCAGAGAAAAGAATGAAATTGCAGAACATAATGTAATTGAGACTCCAAAATCCATACAAAAATAAAAAAAATCAAAACTTGGTTTTTTGAAAGAATAAACAAGATTGATTAACAACTAGCTAGATTAACAAAGAAAGAAGATCCAAATGAGCACAATCAGAAAAAAAGGTGGCATTACAACCAATCCAACAGAAATACAAAATATTTGCAGAAATGATTATGATCATCTCTCTGTACGCAAACTATATATAGAGGAAATAGATAAATTACTTAGGAACACATCATTTCCCAATATTGAATCAGGAAGAAATTGAAACCCTGAACAAAACAATATTGAGTTCCAAAGCTGAATCAGTAATAAAAATCCTACCAACAACCCAAACAAAAGCTCCAGACCCAATGGATTTACAGCCAAATTCTACCAGACAAACAAAACACTGGTGCCAGTTCTGCTTAAACTATTCCAAAACATTGAGGAGGAGAGGCTCCTCCCTAACTCATTCTAAAAAGCCAGCATCATAGATGTCAAAACCTTGCAAAGACACAACAAAAAGAGAAAACCGCAGGCCAATATCCCTGATGAACATAGCCATACAAATTCTCAACAAAACATTAGCAAACCAAATCCAAAATCATGTCAAAAAGTTAATTCACCATGATCAAGTAGGCTTCATTGCCTAAAGATAGCAACAATAGAAACTGGAAACTACTAGATGGGGGAAGGAGGGAGAGGGAAAGTGTTGAAATACTAACTATTGTGACTATTCTCAGTACCTGGGTGATGGGATCATTTGTATTCCAAACCTCTGCATCACACAATATTCCCAGGCAGCAAACCTGCATCTATACCCCATGAATTTAAAATAAGCGTTGAAAACAAAGGGCAGGAAAAATGTTTTATTATTTTCTTTTAATTAGCAATATTGAAAATAGTGGATTACTTCCTAGCATCCTCTAAAGTAAACAATGAGATGCGTGTGTGTGTGTGTGTGTGTATGTGTGTGTGTGCGATTATGATCTCAATATATTAGATGTGTGTGTGTTTTTTCTTGAGATGGAGTCTCGCTCTGTCACCCAGGCTGGAGTGCAGTGGCGTGATCTCAGCTCACTGCAATCTCCAATTCCCAGCTTCAAGCGATTCTCCTGCCTCAGCCTCCTGAGTAGCTGGGATTACAAGCATGCGCCACCACATCCAGCTAATTTTTGTATTTTTGGAAGAGACGGGTTTCACCATGTTGGCCAGGACGGTCTCGATCTCCTGATCTTGTGATCTGTCCGCCTTGGTCTCCCAAAGTGCTGGGATTACAGGCGTGAGCCACTGCACCCGGCCAGATGTGTTTTTATACATTGTTGTTGTTATTCTAATTCATACGTACATCATCTCACATTTAGCCAATGGGATTCTTTTTAAATCGTCCCCTGAGTCCTTCTGACATGACCTTAGTAATCTTTGTTAATGTCCTTGCTATCTAGAATGTAAAAATATTTTAGAATTAACACGTACATTTCTGGCCCCAGATCTAGAATCAGCCATTTTCCCAAAGAGGCCTGGCTTCTTTTAGTGTGAAATGACATTTAGAGAACATTATCTAGTTATGAGGGAGCTCAGTGCTACTGGGTTGATTATTGTCTCTAGGCCTTTTTAATGAGAAGAGCTGGGAAATACATTTTTTTAAAAAGAAAGTACATGATGATGTTATAATATTTCCAATCCAAATTTAGAGATTGCCTTTAATTTCATTTTGGTTTAATTTTATTTTATAATTGTATAAAACTTACATGGTTCAAAATCAAATTAACAAGGAATATGTAGATAAGTTTATCTTCTATTTCTCTGCCTCCATCCTGTTTTTTTTCTCCCAGTTTTGTTTACAGGCATACCTTGTTTTATTGTACTTCACTTTATTGTGTTTCTCAGATACTGTGGGTTTTTTTTTTTTTTTTTTTTTGCAAATTAAAGGTTTGAAGCAATCCTGGGGTAAGCAAGTCTATTGGCACCATTTTTGCAACAGCATATGCTCACTTGTGTCTCTGTGTCACATTTAGTAAGTCTTATAATATTTCAGATTTATTCATTCTTATTGTATCTGTTATGGTGATCTGTGATCTTTGATGTCACTATTATGTTTTTAGGGGGTGCCATGAACCATGCTCATATAAGATAACAAACTTGATCAATAAATGTATGTATTCTGGCTGCTCCATTGACCAGCCATTCCTTCATCTCTCTTTCTCTCTTCAGTCCTCCCTATTCCTTAAGACATAGTTAGGCTAATTGATAACCCTACAGTGGCCTCTTAAGTATTCAAGTGAAAAGAAGAATCACATGTCTCTCCACTCACATCAAAAGTCAAAGATGATTAAGTTTGGTAAGGAAGGCATGTCAAAAGCTGAGATAGACTAGCTATAGCCAGACCTATTGTGCCAAACAGCCAAGTTGTAAATGCAAGGGGAAAATTCTTTAAAAAAAATTAAAAGTTATGCTCTAGTGAACACACAAAACGATGAGAAAGTGAAATAGCCTTATTGCTGATATGGAGAAAGTTTTGTGGTTTACAGAGAAGATCAAACCAGCCACATCATTTCCTTAATTGTAAAGCCTAATGCAGAGCAAATTTCTAACTCTCTTCAATTATATGAAGGCTGAGAGAGGTGAGGAAACAGAAGAAGAAATGTTTAAAGCTAGAAGAGGTTGGTTCATGAAATTTAAGGAAATAAGCTATATCCATAACAGTGAAGTGCAAGGTGAAGCAGCAAGTGCTGATGGAGAAGCTGAGGCAGGTTGTTTAGAATATCTAGATAAGATCCTTGATGAAAGTAGCTATACTAAACAGATTTTTAATGCAGATGAAAGAGGCTTCTATTGGAAAAACATGCCATCTAGGACTTTTACAGCTAGTGAAGAGAAGTCAATGTTTGGCTTCAAATTTTCAAAGGGCAGACTGACTCTCTTGTTAGGAGCTAATGCAGCTGGCGACTTTAAATTGAAGCCAATGTTCATTTACTATTCTGAAAATCCTAGGGCTCTTAAGAATTACATTACTCTGCCTGTGCTCTATCAGTGGAGCATCAAAGCCTGGATGACAGCACATCAGCTTATAGCATAGTTTGTGGACTATTTTAAGCCCACTGTTGAGACCGACTTCTCAGAAAAAGATTTATTTCCAAATATTACCACGCATTGACACAATGCACCTGGTTACCCAAGAGCTCTGACGGAGACGTACAGGGAGTTTAATGTTGTTTTCATGCCTTCTCAAACAACAGTCATTCTGTAGCACATGGATCAAGGAGTAATTTTGACTTTTGAGTCAAAATTAAGGAACACATTTTGTAAGGCTATAGCTGCCATAGATAGTGATTCCCCTGATGGACCTGGGCAAAGTAAATTGAATACCTTCTGAAAAGGATTTACCATTCTCAATGCCATTAAGGATATTCATGACTCATGGGAAGAGCAGTAGTTTGGAAGAATGTCAACGTCAGCAAGAGTTTAGCAGAAAGTTGACTCCAACCCTCACTGATGATTTTGAGGGTTTCAAGACTTCAGTGAAGGAAGTATCTGCAAATGTGGTGGAAATAGCAAGAGAACTAGAATTAGAACTGAAGTCTGAAGGTGTTACTGAATTGCTGCAACCTCATGATAAAACTTGAACGGTTGAGGAGTTGCTTCTTATGGACGAGCAAAGGAGGTGGTTCCTTTAGATGGAATTGACTCCTGGTGATGATGCTGTGAACACTGTTGAAATGACAAAAAAGAATTTAGAATATTACATAACTTAATTGAGAAGGCAGCGGCAGGATTTGAGAGAATTGACTCCAATTCTGAAAGAAGTTGTACTGTGGGTAAAGTGCTATAAAATAGCATAGCATGTTCCAGAGAAATATTTTATGAAAGGAAAGGTAAATCAATGTGGCAAACTTCATTTCTTTTTTCAAGAGATTGTTACAATCACCCCAGCCTTCAGCAACTACCATTCTGATTAGTCAGCAGCCATTAACATTGAGGCAAGATCCTCCAACAACAAAAGATTACAACTTGCTCATGGCTCAGGTGATCATTAACATTTTTTAGCTATAAAGTATTTTTTAAATTAAGCCATGTACTCTTTTGATGTAATGTTATTGCATACTTAATAGACTATAGTATAGTATAAACATAACTTTTATATGCACTGGGAAACCAAAATATTTGTGTGACTCACTTTATTGCCATATTTGCTTTCTTGTGGTGGTCTGGAACTGAACCCACCATATCTCCGACATATATCTATATTTTGTGGCTTATTCTTCAATTTAACATTTAAAAAATTTAACTATTTAATGAAAAAAATTTCAAGAACCACTCAATTTTTTAAACATAAGAAATATATACAATCAATCCTCATTAGTCACAGATTCCGTATTTGCAAATTTGCCTACATGCTAACATTTATTTGTAACCTTAAAATCAATACTTGCAGCATTTCCATGGTCATTCATGGATACATGTAAAGCACTGTAAAATCTGAATCATTCAATGTGCGTATTCCTAGCTGAGTCAAATAAGGCTCTGTCTTCTCATTTCAGCTCTCATATGTAAGCACGTGTCCTTTTTTGCAGTATATTTATTCTTTTTTTTTTTTTTTTTTGCACTTTTTGCTTTTTCTTGGTGATTTCACAATTAACAATGGCCCCAAAGCATAATGCTGAAGTGCTGTTTGGTGTTACTAAGCATAATAAGGTTGTTGATGTGCCTTATGAGGAAAATCCATGTACTAGATAACCTTCATTTAGGCATGAGTTATAGTGCTGTTGGCTGTGAGATCAACATTAATGAATCAACAACATATATTTAAATAAGATATCTTTAAACAGAATCAGACATTAAACAGGGTTATATATTGAGCCATTGATAAAAATATTGTGACCAGGGCTTACAGGAACCTAACCCTGTATTTCCATTAGGAGCAACGGTTCAGTTATTTGCTAATTTAGTGCTCAGTGTGACTTTAGAGAACACAACTACCACAAATAATGAGAATAATGAGAATTCACTATGTGTGTGTATGAGTATACTTAGTACTCTTCTTTCTTAGATAAACAATAGCATACTATGTGTACTCTTCTCTGCTTTGATTTTTTTTACTCAACATCAAATCCTAGAGAACATGGTAGTACATACAAAAAAATCTTTATTCTTCAAGACAACTATACACCATTGTGTGGATGTACTACAGTTATTCAACCTATCCCCTATTGATAGATATTTAAGTTATTTTTCAGTTATATTTTTTACTACTTTGCCTCATGTATACATCTTAGATATTACCAAATTTCCAAATTCCCCTTCCCAGGATTGTACTGTTTTGTGTTCCCACCAGCAGAGAAGTACTCATTTTCCCAGGGCCTTGATTAAAATGTGTCTTATCAAACTTTTGAATATTTGCCAATCTGATTAGGAGAGAAATCAAATCTCAGTTTAGTTTTAATTTTCATTTATCTTATCTTATTATGAGTGAGGGTGAATGTCTTTTTATATACTGAAGGATCATTTGTTTTTGTTGTTCATATCACTAGCACTGGAGGTTTATTTCAAGGATGGCTGGGAAAATTCGAAAGGCTGCACAGTAAGGTCTTTGGAAATCTGGAACATTGTTTGTCACCACATATAATTCAGCAGCAGCAGCAGCAGCATGAGTCTGTCAGTAGCTCTGGGCCCCAGTAACAATTTGAGATGTCTTCTGAGTTCATGACTGTGATAATTAACTTGATATATCAACTGATTGAGTTAAAGGATAACCAGAGAGCTGGCAAAACATTATTTCTGGTGAATCTTTGAGGGTGTTTCCAGATGATATTAGCATTTGGATCAGTAGACTGAGTAAAAACGATCCACTTTTACCTATTTGAGTGGGCACCATCCAGTCCATGGATGGCCAACCTGAATAGAGAAAAATGGTGGAGGAAGAGAAAATTCAGTCTCTCTTCTTGAGCTGAGAAATGTGTCTTCTAATCCCCTTAGCCATAGGCGCTCTGGGTTCTTGGACCTTACGACCTTGGGACTTACAAGAGCAGCCTTCCTGATTCTCAGGCCTTACGACAAGGACTGAATCACACCGCTGGCTTTCCTCATTCTATAACTTGCAAATGGTATATTTTGGAACTTCTTGGCTTCCATAATCATGTGAGCCAATTCCTATAATAAATATATTCTTATATATCTGTGTATATCCTATTGGTTCTGTTTCTCTGTATAACCCTCACTATTGCAGTGCAGCAACTTCAGCTCTATTTTTCTCTCCACCAACTTCTTCCTATTTCATTCCTGACAATTTTTTCTTATTTCCTCAGCCTATTTGCTTTTAGCTGACTCATGGCTTTTACTTACCCATGGTACCTCATGGCTTCTGCCTCTTGTTCCCTCTTTTTCTCTCTGCTTCTGCCAATCCTACTCTGCTCACTTTTTTTTGGGTTTTTTTTTTTTTTTTTGCACATCTGACATTAAAATTCCCCAAGGGTGGACTTAATGGATTGGATTAGCCAGTAATCACTGAGTATAAAGTGTCTTTGTGGGGCAGTGATTTGGCAGGTTGCTGGCCAATCTAAACATATCTTTGGGTCAGATACTTAACCTTAGTTCAAGAGGTCATGATTAGAGCCTGAGGTTATATGACACAAAGTGTGGAAACCTAGGGGTAAGGAAGTTCTCAGAAGAAAGATGTGTGCAAGACTTCTCATGATTTTACTTCTCGGGGATAGTCCAATATAAACACTAAGAGGAAAGGTATGAAATTAACATATACATTTTACATATGAGGCAATGGAGGCTTAGAGACATTAAGTAACTTTCCCAAAGTCACATGGCTTACTGGTATCAAAGCCATGTGCTTTGGAGACAAGACTCAATCCTCAGAGTTGAATGCAGACATTGAAATCCTATTGTATTGACTCTTAATTGGACTCTGTGAGTGTTTTTACCTGACTGTTTTGGGCTTGAATGTACTTAATGTCCATATTAAAAAAAAATAAATCTCTAAATCAGGGTTATGCTTTAGTAAATGAATATCTATGGGAAAAGCATTTTTCTTTTGGAGCATTCTATACTAATTTAACTTAATTCCTTGATCATTTCCTATCCAGGGCAGTTATAGTTTTACTTTTATTTTACTGATATTGGTCTAGATTAATTATTTCTGCGTACATTTTATAATAAATGTTAATGTAGTCATCAGTTTTTGTTATAATCATTTGTTTTATTATTGTTAAATTTTGTCATTATGTTTTCATTTTTTTGGCTTTATAGTTTTAAATTCAATTTTTTCAGATAAAATATTTTAGATGCAAATTTTACAAGAAGGTTTTTTTTGCTAATTTTTTTGAGTGTGGTTTAGCTGTTGACAGTTTTATTTGTTGCTGTTGTTGATTATTTCTTCTGAATATGCTTTTTCTAAGGTGATTTTTTTCTTTTTGCATTTTACTATATGCCCAGCAATGCATAATTCTTCAGTTAGTTTTTACCTATAACAACTTTTAGCCTGTGGAGATTCATTATTTTCAGTTTCACTATAATATTTTGTGGTATTTTTTTCTATCAGTAATGCTTATTATAAATTAGAAAAAGTATTGATAATTTGTATTACTTTCTTGGAACAAAGCAAAGAGCTCATGAAGGACAAAGACAAAAGATTTAGGTGAGTGGTGGGTTAAAGTCTTGCATATATATCCAGGAGTCTAGATTCCATAGGGAGTGCTCTTTCTTCTCAACCAAAATGCCATGATACTTGGCATATTTCCTTTCTCCTAGGAGTTGTTTGGGGTTATCAGGCTAAGGATCAGGTCCTTTGCCCTACAAGGCTACTAATGAAGAGAGAAGGTCATCCTGAATTTGTGTGTAAGGACTGAAAAAAAAAGTCCACTCAATGTAAACATAACAGCTCCCCAGGCCCTACTTAACTCTGCTGAAGGGACAAGCTGTTCCTTTCCTGAACTTGGTTCCCCAAATCCCCACACTGTCTTGGGACGGGGGTTGGAGCTGGAAAGGAATGACTTTTCATCATCCTCTACATCCATCCAAGTTCTTCCAGGCTTGGAAAGGCTCCCAGGCCATTCTTCAGTATCTCTACATAGCAATGCCTCCCTGCAGGCCTATCTTGTCTGAATTCCAGGGGCTGTATGTCAATTAAAGCACTTGGAAGTCACAATCGGTTGTCTTTCTAATGCATCTAATTTCAACTCTCCAAATGATTTCATTGTGTACAACCTAGTCTAGGAGTGGTTACTAAGTCATGATATCCACTGAGATTTGTATCATTAGCCAGGCCATATAGTAATATGGCCAAGAACAGGACAAAACAAATAAAAATGACCATAGAGTTTTTGTCAAACTTTGTTATAAACTGAGTGTTAAATCCCATCTGATCTCAGCTTTAGGATTCTCTGGAGATAAAGTGCTCCATGGCCTTGTCCTGAAATGACTCTCCCTGTGTCTGTTTAATGGTTCATAGTCAGTAAAAGAGCTGTGTATGCCAGTCTTGGTGATGTCCCACATGATCAGCCTGAAGGACTCACAGGTGGCCAGTATTTATTGTAAAACAAACCATCTTTTTTGTACCATTGTCCACAGAAACATGGTAGCTAATATGTTGATTTAAAAAGCAACAGAAATTTGTTGGCTGCTAACTTTCTGAAGGCAAATTTGTCAACAGCCTGCTTTGTGAGACTTTTGACCTCCCTTTCCAACCTGTGTCTGATTGCAGCTCAAGATCTCCTGCTCTGTATTTGGGCTTAATCCTAATTCTGTTTCTCAGACACTGATGTTTGCCTTACCTTTAACTACAACTCAGATGATCCCATTGGGTTTTGGGCTTGATATGGCTTCTTGTAAAGGTCTGTCTGTCTTCTGTCTAGCTCCTCGTATACCTTAAGGGCCATGGCCACTATTGGGTTTGCCTCAGCCTTTGAATGGGAACCAGAGAGAATGGAAGAAATGTTTCCTCCTTATCTACTTCTCTGTCTTCCTCCAGTGGTTCTCTGGTTTAGCTTTCAGGTGTAACTAGGTGAGTATCTTTCTGAATCCCTCAGTCTCAGAGAAAATAGGATTAAGGGATCATTAGGTCCAGTTGAATTCTACAGTCTTGGAATAGACTGCTTTCTCTTCTTGTGCTCAATACCATTGAAGAATCTGTTCGAAGTCACCCAGCAGTAGAATTTTCCATTTTTAAGGAAAGATGATATTAAATGTTATAAATCTGAATTGAGGACTGGTGTTATACATGCCATTGGTGAGAAAAATGTGCTAGGTCAATTGAAGCAAGAATTGAGTCTTATTTATCTTTCTGACTACCACAGAACCTAGAAGGTGCTCAGTAAGCATAATTTAAATTTAACTGGATATGAATTGTGATTGTAAATTTATATTCGTATGGCCTCATCAACAATATATAGTTTTCCAATTCTTTTCTATCTAATATGTATCTGACAGCTCTTAATTTTTCCAGTGTCCTTTGTGGCCAGAGTATTGCAGATTGGAAAGTAAGTGGACTTTGGGATCAGAAAGATATATGTCAGAATCTCTCTACCACATACTAGCTGTGTGCTTACATGTCTCTCTGCCACAGTAAAGGTGGCAAAAATATATCCTGCAGGACAGTTATGAAGATTGAGTATACTACTGTGGGGTGTTTCTCTTCTCTGGGATAAACACTGCTATTTTATTATTTCATTGCTATTTTCTCATTTGTTCCTCACCCTGTTTGCTTCAGGAAGTAAGAAATAAATATTTCCCCCCAAGATGAAACATGAGCAGGTAAAAGTGATTATCATCACTTAGCTTTTGAGGGCAGGAGACAAGACTAGGACCCAGACTGACTGAGTGCTTTTTTGTTTTGTTTTGTTTTGTTTTGTTTTTGAGATGGAGTCTCACTCTGTCACCAGGCTGGAGTGAAGTGCAGTGGTGCAATCTCGGCTCACTGCAACTTCAGTCTCCCGGGTTCAAGTGATTCTCCTGCCTCAGCCTCCCGAGTAGCTGGGATTACAGGCACGCGCCACCATGCCCGGCTAATTTTTGTATTTTTAGTAGAGACAGGGTTTCACCATGTTGGCCACGATAGTCTTAACCTCGTGATCTGCCTGCCTTGGCCTCCCAAAGTGCTGGGATTACAGGCGTGAGCCACCACACCTGGTCCTGACTGACTTCTAATTGCATGATTTATAGTAAACGCAATTCAAGCCTGAGGATAGGAGTCTGGGTTTCCAGCCAAACCACTCGGCAGCTGCATGGTTGTGCAAACAGCTCTTCATGTTTTTGAGTCTCATTTTCCTAATCCTTAAAACTGGAATAATGGTAAGATATACCTTACGAGATGGTTTTGAGAACCAACTTTAGTTCTTTGAAGCAGTGTTTCTTATTCAGGAGATACATAGGAATCATCTGATAAAGTTTCTAAACATACATAGACCTTACTCATGGAGGATTGGAGGTGCAAGTAGGCATCCACATTTTCATAAAGCTTCTCCAGGTGACTCTCATGTACCCAACCCACTCCAAACTGCTGCCTGCTTCTAATTGTAAAATTCCATGCACATGTGAATGATTATTGGCATTCTTGACAAGTTTACATTATACTGAGACTTTAAAATGCTTGTAAAGCTGCTATGTTGTTGAGGAAAGAACAATAATCTCTTGGGTCAAAAGATATGGAACAAATCCAAGCTGTAAATGTACAGCTGTGAGGCCTTAAGCAGATTATATAACTTCTTTGAAAATCATTCTCCTCAGTAGTAAAACAGGGTGGAAGAATACTCATAATTAAATAAGGAAGCTGAGGTAATGACACTTTTTAAGTCAGAAGGACTTTGTTAGGTTGAGAAGTGGAAGCAAGGGAGAACTCAAGACATTTTTCCAAGATCATAAAGCTAGTTAGGGGTAGAGCTGGAGTTTGAACCCAGGTCTAACTGACTTCAGAGCTTGAACTCTGATATTCTGTACCATCCTTTACTCATGCAATAGCTACGTATTGAGTGCCTACTATGCACTAGGTACTTTTCTATGGGTTTTGAATATACTAGGGAATAAAACAAAGATACAAAAATTCCTATCTTTGTGGAGCTTTTACATTAGAAGGTGGTAAGTGCTATGGAAAGAAATCACGACTGTAATCCCAGCACTTTGGGAGGCTGAGGCAGGTGAATCACCTGAAGTCGAGTTCGAGACCAGCCTGGCCAATACAGTGAAACCCCGTCTCTACTAAAAAAACAAAAATTAATTGGGCGTGGTGGTGGGCCTGTAATCCCAGCAACTCGGGAGGCTGAGGCAGGAGAATTGCTTGAACCTGGGAGGTGGGGGTTGCAGTGAGCCAAGATGGCACCACTGCACTCCAGCCTGGGTGACAGAGCGAGACTCTGTCTAAAAAAACAGAAACAAAAACAAAAACAAAAAAAGAAAAAGAGAGAAAAAAAAGAAATTAACAAAGAGGAAAAAAGAAAAACCAAGCATAGATGAGGGTCAGGAATCGGGCAGGTGAAGGTAGGGGCCAGGATGCAGTTTTAATTAAGGTGGTCTGTCTGGGTCTCATTGAGAAAGTGACTGTTAAACAAAGACTTGAAGAAGGTGAAGGAAGTAACCAGGCAGTTATCTGGAGGAAAACTTGGCAAGCAGAAGGACAAGCCCATATGATGATGGTCCTGAGGTGTGGGCAGGCCTTGCAGGTTTATGGAATAGCAAAGAGGCCAGTGTGGCTAGGGTGATGTGAGCATGGAGCAGAGAAGTAGCAGATGATGTCACGGAGGTCACAGACGCAGTGTGCAGGGCACTGCCGGGCATTCTAGGCTCTTTAGTTTTTATCCTGGAGTAAAATATGAGCCACTGGAAGATTCTGAACAGGAGATGGATTTGGTGACACTTATGCTAAGTGGAATAAGCCAGTCACAGAAGGACAAACACTTCACGAGGTATTTCACTTATATAAGGAATCTAAAATAGTCTAACTCATAGAAGTAGAGAGCAGAATGGTAGTCACCAGGGCCTGCGGAAGGAATAGGGAATTGCTAATTAACAGGCATAAATTTTAAGTTAAAGGAGATGAATAAGTTCTAGAGGCTGGCTATACATTGTGCATACAGTTAATAATACAGTGTTGTGCACCTAAAAATCTGTTAAGAGGGTACATTGGTGGGTCTCATGTTAAGCTTTTTTACCACAATAAAAAATATTCTGGCTGCTGTATTGAGGAAACACTGTAGTGGGACAAGGATAGACTAGGTGAGGTCATCTGTGAGAAGGTATTGCAGCGATCCAGGAAGAGTGATGGAGGTTCAATAGTGGGATTGCAGTGGGGTAAGAAGTACGTGCTGACAGGAGATTACCTGAGCCTGTTGCTGATGTCTGCATTCCTTATGGGTTGTGGGGTCTATTTAGCTACAATCTCAAGTGGTTACCCTATGGAAGCCAGAGGAAAGACAACTAGCTTGGTGGTAGAGGTGAGGTTCTCCCTGAAGGAAGTAAAATTTCTTTTATTCACCTGGGACAGAGGCTAGTCATTAGTAGCAGATCAGACCTTGGAAAGCAGGCCACAGCTAGGCAATGGAAGCTCATGGGCCTTGTTCTCTGAGTTCTGGTTATGAAGTGTGTAGATGTGCTCCAGGAGGCCATACCTGGATGGCTAAATGCCTGTTATACAGTTTGGCAAGTAGGGGCCCCAAGCTGAAGATGGCTCAGCAAACATTGTAATAAGAATATCCAGTTGTATTTTACTCTCTGTATTTTCTCTCTTAATCCATGATCTTTAGTGCAGTATTATTTAAATATTGCAGCCTAGCCTCAGTGGGCCTCTGGAGGGAACTAGGGGAGGGTTTTGTTCCCACTTCTGTCCTGGAGTATAGAGCAGAGTACTTTGAAGCCTCTGAGGTCATGACAGTAGGAATTAAGAAAAGATCCTCTTGGGGATTAGCAGTTGGGATGGGGCCAGGCCCCTTTCCTCCTTTGCTTACGTTGGAAGAGGGTTTTGGATATATTGGATCATAGGTTTCCTTACATAAGCACACGTGAAGTATCTTATTAATGTTCAGTCATCTTGCATGGGCCTCACTTTTTACACAGCCTCATGTGAGGCATGATGTCCCTGTTGAACATCAGCTGAACATCACCCAAGAGTCAGGGGGAGACAGTTGGAGACCACAGCAATAGGGCTTTGCATCTTGGAGGGAACAAGACGGTATAATCTTTGAATCTTGGGGTTTACCATTAGATATGCTGATATGTAGGACTGAAAGAGGCCTGAGCCCCTGTGCCTGGTTTCTCAGAAAGTATTGGGAATGCAGCAGAACATGACAGCTAAGTGCCCAGCCTTCACAGCTGGACTGGATTTGAGTTCCGGATGTACTCTTTTCTGGTTGGACAACTTTTTAAACCTCTCTATTGCTTATTTCTTTTATTCATAAAATATAGATGACTATGATAGTGTCCTAGTCCATTTGTGCTGCTGTAAAGATAGAAAACCTGAGGCTGGATAATTTATAAAGAAAAGAGGTTTATTTGACTCTCAGTTCTGCAGGCTGTACAGGAAGCATGGCACCAACACCTGCTTCAGATGAGGGCCTCAGGCTGCTTCCACTTATGGTGGAATGTGAAGAGGAGCTGGAGTGTACAGATCACATAGTGAGAGAGGAAGCAAAGAAAGAGGGAAGTGCCAAGTATGGGAACTCTCACAGGAACTAACAGAGTGAGAACTCACTCATTACCTCTAGGACAGCACCAAGCCATTAATGAGAGATCTGCCCCCATGACTCAAACACCTCCCATTAGGGCCCCCCTCCAATATTGGAGATCACATTTCAATATGAGATTTGGAGGGGTCAAACATCCAAACTATAACAGATAACATGTATCAGGTAGGGTTGCTCTGAAGATGAAAATAAATAGTATGTTTAGCTGACCTCAATACCTGGCACAAAGTAAGTGCTCAGTGTAGCCATTATTATGACTAATTATGGAAGCTTGTCAAGATAGTGCCTCTTTAGGGTATGTGATTAGGGGGTGAGATTGGTACAGTATCACAGGCAGGAATTTAGTCACTGTTCTACTCTCTGGGACACTTTCTAGACTTCCTTGGATTTTCACTTGGGCAAAAATGGAAATAATGGGAACCTATTCCTGGCTATATTGGTAAGCAAATGGGAATATAATGAAACCTCATCAAACATAAAAATGACAGCAAACTGTTGTGGCATCTGGGCATTTGGTGTGCATGTGTGGGTACGTGTTTAATGTGGGTCATTGGTGTTGTGTTGGTGTTGCAAAGCAGGAGGAAGTTCATATAAAACTTGGTTTAGGTGTCAAGCCTGAGGACCTGCCATGCACTGAGAGAATTTGAGAGACAGTTTATTATTCACACAGAGGAAAGCTGAGCAGGCACAAGCAGGTCCAGGTAGGTTTGGGCAAAGCAAAGGGAGTGGGTTTGGGCCTTTACAGTGGCTGAGAAGTGGGGCTGGGAAAAGTTCCTGCATGTCGACAATTTAAATATTCAGTGGTACCAAAGGAGGAGATGAGGTCATGGGCCTTCTTATCAGCCTGCCCAGATGTGGGGCCAAAAAGGAAGAGAGGGCAAGGCCTGAAAGGAATTATCAATCCAACATAAAAAACGAAGTGTGACTCTCCATTACAATCAATTATAAAGGGGATAAGAAATAAATATCACAGAAAACCACTTTAAAATAGCAAATCTCTACCATAGCAAATTGTTACTAATATATGAATGAATCAACAAAGACACAAGTATACGATAACCCCGGAGACTGGTAGAGGGGTAGCCAGCACTTTCATACCTTTGGCCTGAGGGATTTACTGTCCTGTAAAGAAGACTGAAGATGTGAATGACTCTCCACTAGGGCTTTTGAAATACTCAAGGTGAGAAATGGTGTTGGCCTGAACCAAGTCGTTTTGGATATGGAGGAAGGTAGGTTTCATTCATTCATCACCCTAACTGAGTGCTTATGTGTGCCAGCCCTGCCCTAGGGGACCTGTGACACACACTGAATAAGAGAGAAACAGGTCCATTTTTGCAGGGTACTCAGTCAGGCAAACAACTATAATGGTATTATATATTATATAATATGACTAAGTGTT
Organism: Macaca mulatta; assembly: GCF_049350105.2. Taxonomy (NCBI): domain Eukaryota; kingdom Metazoa; phylum Chordata; class Mammalia; order Primates; family Cercopithecidae; genus Macaca; species Macaca mulatta. Next base: position 87,950,724 of record NC_133419.1, read on the forward strand.
TTTCTTGGAGAAGTACAGGAGTGCGAAAACCCATACCCAGGATGATGGCAAAGGAAATAAGGAGGGAGAGAAGTGGTAGTAGAGAGAACTCAACAAGGAGATAGAAGTGATAGAATTTGGTAGAGGATTAAATGTGGGAGGGGAAGACTGACAAGGGCATCTGTGTGGAGGGAGGTACCGTTCTTTGAAGTAGGTAATACCCAAGGAGAAGAAGACTAGTGGGGAAGGTGTGGATTTAATTTTGGATACGCTGTATTTGAGATGCCTGTAGGACAGTCCATTTGAAATGCCTCCGAATCTTCTGCAGAGAGAGACCTGGACTAGCAATACGGTCCTGGGGGTGAGAAGAAAGGCTGTTGCAATTTGAGTCCCTGGCTGGCTATCAGATTATCCAGGGAGGGAGTGCAAGGCATGACAATGGCCCTGGACAGCACACTGAGGAACGTCAAGGCTAGGGACTGGCGCAGAAAGGAACCTCTGCTGGGCAAAGGCTCTCGGCCCAGATTTTACGCACTGGCATAGGTCGTTTACTGAGATGGCCTCAGCAGCACAGGAGGAGGCCAGAGTCAGGAAGGAGCAATCTAAGAGCTCACACTTGTGGGTTGTCCCTGTGGAATCTAAGAAGTATTGGGACATTAGTGGCTACCAGGCTTTTGAAGGAGGCCTGGGCTACCAGCTTTTATCCTTAGTGGGAGCAAGATCAGAGAACTACTGGGTAATGTGACCCCATGAGCTCACTGTGTTGCAGTTCAAGGACCCCAGGCTTATCTTTGTGATTTGTGTCTTCTACCCTGCACAGATGGCTTCGGTCTCGCTGAGGTCAAGAGGAACCATTCTGTGTTTGTGGAGAAGTCAATGACAGACATGGATTAAAGGTATTTGTTTGCATCTACTTACCTTGGTTGGCAGCAGATTACGACCACCTGACTGCTAGACAGGTGTGGAGCCAAGGGGCAAGGATGCCCGTTGACATGGTGATCATTCACCTGATTGGAAGTGAGGTGCCGAAGTGTGTCTGCATTCTAGTGGAGAAACCACTCCTGGAGAACTGGAGATGGATGGGTTTTGGGGCAGAGCAGATCTGGTATTGCAAGCTGTGATTGTTTCCTACTAGCTCTGTGAGATTGGGGAAATGACCTCTGAGTTTCTATTCCCTTGTCCTCAGAAAAATGAGAATTATTCATGTGAATAAAGACAAATGCAGATATGAGTGACTGGCATAACTAAGGTGCACAGGAAGGCAGCCTGCACTTCCAGTATGCATTTCATGCCATGTCTTTACCTCCTGTGGCATACTTGAGTCTGAGATTTCTTTGAGCCTAGAATTTGAGTGCCGATTGGAACTTGAATTCTTCTGTTCAGACTCAGGTCCTGGAGGGAGGACATGTGAAATGTGCTTTAAACCCTGTTGAATTTCTAGCAACTTGAATTTGAATGGGTCCTCTGAGTTTAAAAAATATTCTACCATACTTTGTTTCTGCCTCCCCAAAAGAAGTGTTTAGGTTTTTATCCAATGCTTTAAGGCTCTCTGAGGACAACATCATGGAGGAGGAAGAACACTGGCTTTGAATCCTGGCTCTGTCACTTTCTTACGCTGTGGCCGTGGCTGACACCTTTTTTGAGTGTGTTTTGTCACCTGCAAAATGGGCAAAAGCAGGGCAGGTTTCAGGTTTTGTGGGGCTTGAAGCTTATACAATTTGGGGACCTCTTTAAGAGAAAGAACACAAAATTATGAATATAAACTTAGGTACAAAACTTACCTTTAGAATAAGAAAATAAATCAACATAAATTATAAATTTAAAAAATGCCACAAATACTATATAATTTAGAAAAATAGTTTACTTACATTATTTAACTACCTGCCAGATCTCTACAATGCTTTCCCTCCTTACCTCTTTTGGCTGATTACTCTCTGATTATCTTTTCATAGGACCATAATTTTGTAATATCCTTGTCTATAGAGAGTATAGAAGGATACTCTATTCTTCTTGCATGCTGATCAAAGTTTGTATTATTGTGAGGTTTTTTTTTTAAGCTTTATTAATTATAGTGTAATTTTTTTTTTTTTTTTTTTTTTTTTTTTTTTTTTTTTTTTTTTTTTTTTTTTGAGACTGAGTTTCACTTTGTCGCCCAGACAGGAGTGCAGTGGTGCAATCTTGGCTCACTGCAACCTCCACCTCCCAGGTTCAAGCGATTCTCATGTCTCAGCCTCCCGAGTTGCTGGGATTACAGGCCCGCCACCATGCCCAGCTAATTTTTGTGTCTTTAGTAGAGACGGGGTTTCCCCATGTTGGTCAGGCTGGTCTCAAACTCCTTACCTCAAGTGATCTGCCTGCCTCGGACTCCCAAAGTGCTGGGATTACAGGCATGAGCCACCGCACCTGCTGTAAATTTTTAGAATTGTCTATTTTGGAAAATGTTCTATCGTTTTATATATGTAGTAAGACATGAAGTATTCTTGTATAGTACTTGTATTAAACACTCTCTGAAATGACAGTATTCTTCAATGAGCTTGTTATGAGTGTCCTATATTGTCATTGTCAAAGTGTCAATTAGCAGAAAATGTTCTAATGCATTCTTGTGATTCCCTCCTCCTCATTAATTGGATTATCAGATAATCCAGAAGCCTGTCTATTACTTCTGTTTAGAATTTATCTCATTCTTTGAGATAAATTAACTATATTTGTCTATGATCTGAATTTTGCTTTTGTTATAATTGTATCTCAATGTCAGAATAATTTCTGTTGATTTCACAGCTCATTTATTTTATTAATTTATTTGAATATTCTCCCAGTCCCTTAATAAATCAGTAATCTGCATTGATCCTACTACCTAAGGGAGTTGTTGGAGTGAACAGGCTTTGTAAATGTCAAAGGTTATGTCTTCCTAATTGATACTATTCTCTCCTATGCCCCTCTCCTGCCACTCAGCACACCCCAGGACTCTGCAGAGTGTGTCTCCCATTGTAAGTATACATGGAAGGATCTATGAGTTGAGTTCTTGGTTCCCTTGCTAAAAGCCAGGAGGAAAGAAAAGGAAGGAAGCAGAGTAATAATTCTTTTTGGTTATTGTACGTTTACATCATGTTTCACTCTAACATAAACACGATGAAGTATAACACACAACTTTATATAAAAGCCTGTTTTAGAAAAAATAATCCCAGAATTTCCTAATTTCGGATAAGGAGTATTTGACCAGGGCTTCAGGAATGTACTCTGTTTCGGCAGCTTGGGCCATAGGCACCAAATGGAGGCTACTACTGGTTCCAAGCCCTTCCCCATATCCATTAATCCTCAGACTGTGTTCCTGATAGGACACCTGGGCTGTGCAGGCATAGCTCAGCCCACATTTTATCTGACTGTTATCTCCTCCTGCCAATGCTCCCATTCCCTGAAATCTCTTCAAGAATACCTGAAGGGCAGGCTTCCTGCACAGCACCAACACTTCTGCAGGATGTAAATGTCAAATCCAAAGCAATCTACCTTTAAAGAAATATTTTCCTATTTGAAACTCACCCCTCCCATGAAGGAAATTAATTGCACTTGATAATTCTCTTAAAATGAGTAATGGAGTAGGTATAGCCTTAAAAATGTGCTGTTGGCATTTTTGTTTGTTTTTCTAAGTGCAGTTAATTAAATTCTGGTGATTCCAGTGGGCTGTCTGCAGAACAGAGAGTTATTACTTCCCCCTGAATGTCCCCCTGATTTCCCAGGCAGAGTTAGGAGCTTCTTCCTTTTTCTCTGGCCACCCCCTGCAATGCTGTGTGTTCCCTCCCATCATAAGACTCATCCTGTTATTATTATTAACCTACTTCTCTGCTTCCTGTACTAAATGTCAGTGCCTTGAGGATAAGAACTATGATTTTTTTTGGTCATTAATCAGGTCTCACTACCTGCTAATGGAATCTTCCTACCTTGACTTCCCCTTGTAGTGGGTCCCTGGCATTTTCTGAACACAGATGGCTATGGGCATCCTTTGTAGACTGCCTTGGAAGCTCACCTGTGCCCAGGTAGACCATCCCTAGTGTAGACACATTTTATCCTGCCACCAGAAATCTAGGTCATGCCTGCTTATCCCTTCTGGCCTGGATAACAGTGGCCTTGACATATTAGATGGAGCCCTTTGAAGAGAGGACAGTTTCCACCCATGGCAATGAAGGCAGATGAGCTGATTTTCCTTGTGAGTTCAGGCTTTTAGGTGCTGGCATACACCTTGAGAACGGGCTCATCAGGATTCCCCTGGAAGGACAGGTCTTGGCTATTACCCAGCTAGTTGTTAATGCTGGGGCTTACCTTGGGGTTAAGGATGCCTTACTCTCAGCAGGCCTTGACAGGCTCAGCAGTAAGGCTTTCCAGGGAAAAGATTCCAAGACCTTGGCTGTGGGCTGCTCTTGGTCAGGCTGATTTCAGAAAGAAATACCATTGAGCCGAGATGGTGATGAATGGCTCTTGAAAACATAGGAAATTGGGTTTTATGACAGGTCATTTATTTTCTCTCCTCCCTCTCTCCCCATAGCCACAAATAAATAAAGAAAGAAATACATAAATACATAAATACCACTCAATATTTCAACCAATTGAAGAAGCAGCAAAAAAATCCAATTGCAATGTAGGAAAAGATACCTACCTATGATGTGCATGGCTCTTCCCCAATAGAAATGCTAGGCAGAGAAAGGTGGGTGTTGCTTTCTGATAAACTGCAACTCTGGGCAGTTGTTCAGGTGAAGATATTTGATCTCCCAAAATGTCTCAGGCAGTGGCTGTCCCTGGATGTAGACTTCTGTTTCAGAGGGCAGAACCTCATTGAAAGACCTTCTGGTCTTATCTCCACTGTTATCCTGCAGGCCAGGTCACCACCATATGCCTCCTGGACCATGAAATTTTTCTTCTCATAAATCTCTCACTTCTGCTTGTGATCCTCTAACCCATCATTCACATGACAGACAGAATGATCTGTTCAAAAATAAATTAGATCACGTCACATGCAGCCACACATCCCTTTTCTCTGCTACTGGATGACGCCAATCTGTTTCTCACACAAGAGCTTTTTGCATATTTTCTTCCTTCCCCTCTCTCTTTGCTGAACTAACTTCTATGCCTCCTTCAGGCCTCAACCCCAGAGATTATTTCTATACAGAGTCGCCCTCTGCCTTTCCTACCTAAAATTTGTCTTTTCCATTACTTGCCCTCATAGTACCCTATGCTTTTCCTCCATGACCCGTATTAGCATTTGTAAGTATAGATTTATTTATTTACTGTTTGTTCTTTTTCCATACTGTAAGCTCCAAGAGGGCAGGCGCATAGTCTGTTTGGTTAATCATTGTGTATCTAACGTCTAGTACCATGTCTACTACATAGAAAGTGCTCATTAAATATTTGTTGAATGAAAGAATATGCAATGAGTTACTTTCCATATAATAGCTCAAACGAGTGGGGGCTAAAGCTTAGAAGCTTCAGGTAAAATAATTAGGAAAGGTCCTTAATACATGATTATTTTTATCTGCTGAGTTAAATGAGGGTCAAGGACTGGGACTAAGATTTAAGTTCTATCTACCTTGGTGTTTAGACATAAAGAAACTTGTTTTATAGACAAGAATGGATTCCATAGAGGCCAAATCAGAAGGAGAGACAACAGGGTTCCTGAGAAATAAATCATCCTGTGATAGGATTTCTGAGCATAAGCATTATTGATATTTTGGGCTAGATAATTCTTTGATGCAGGGGAATGTCTTGTGCAGTATGAGTTTAGCAGTATCCCTGGCCTCTACCCACTAAATTCCAGTAGCACCCTCCTTCTATCTGAGAGAACCAAAAAATGTCTCCAGACAAGGCCAAATGTACCCTGGAGGGAAAAGAAAACTTTTCTCTTAGGGCAAGTTGAGAACTACTTGTCCTAAGAGAAGAAGTGATATAGCAGATTCCAGGACAGTTCTGAATGCTGGAATGAAGAGCTGGTTCTGGGTGCATGGAGGTAGCTAATATCAGCATTTATCCTATTCCTACCACCCTGTGGGTGTGTATGAAGCCTAGAAGGTAGGCATTAGGCCACTAATGATTATGATGCTTTGGGTTCAAGCATTTTTGCTTTGGGAGCTCTTCCTGCCAGCTAAGCATAACATTGCAGGAACTACTTCCTCCAGGCATTAAGGGGCAGTGGTATTGTCTTATATCAGTCATGGCATTCTGGACACAGATTCAGTGCTGTCAAAGACCCTTTGTTGGACTGTCAGGATCTTGGGGTAGTGCTGGCTGCAGAATGGGGTGGTGATCTTCACTGATTCTGAGATAAGAAGTATTCCCAGGAATTCTCCATAAATACTTTGGAAGGAGGATTTTATAAAATGGGTATACTACCCAAAGCAATCTACAAATTCAATGCCATCCCTATCAGTATATCAACATCATTGTTCACAGACATAAAAAAATTTCTAAAATTTGTATGGAACCAAAAAAAAAGCCTGAATACCCAAAGCAATCCTATGCAAAAAGAATAAAGCTGGGTCAGAGGACAAGACGGCTGAACAGATGTAGCCAGGTGAAACAGCTACCACCGAGAGACTGAGAGACTGGTGTGCTTTTAATAGATCTTCAGAGGAAAGGTGTCAAGAGTGAATGGAGGGAAGTCACAGAAGCTTGGCTGAAGAGAGAGAAAGCTGGGAACCCTACACAGGGCTGCTGTGCAATGGGACTCATGTTTGGACCACAACAGCTCTGAGGGAACGGGTGAGTTGAACTGGTAAGAAGCAACCCACTCTCACTGCAGCCCTCTGGAACCCCAGCAGCAGGAGACCCCTTGACCACCACAGACACTCGAGTTGGCAGAGACAGCTGCTTAGAGAAGTGGTAGGGGCAGCAAGCTGTCTGATGTGGAGCCCAGAGGGTGTGATGTGGGAACATCTGTAGCAGAGCACAGCCAGAGATGGCCATCCCTCTAGGCTTGACTTGCTCCCATAAGAAACTTTAGCTCCAGAAGAACTATTGGACCTGGTCTCTGCAGGGAAATCTTGCCCATCAGATGGGGCTGGTCCAACCTGGACACCCTTGGTCTTCTGGCCTCTCCCAGAGCCCTAGCCTGGCTATGCCAGCTGGCAGGGTAGCCTTGGGTGCACTGGGGGCCTGCACCATAGCTTCTGTCCTGGTGGACCGTACATGACTGGTGGAGAGATCCAGCGATACATCTCCTATAGCCACACACCAGCCTGCCTACTCCCTCCCCATACTGCAGCTTCCCCTTGGGCCCATGGCAACTCCCCATGTGACTTTGCTGGCATGTGTCTGCATGGGTGTGTTTTGCTTTCCTTGCCCCACCAGCATAGAGGAGTGCAGTTCACCACCTCTTCCCCTGCCAACCACCATTGCAGATGGAGCCTTGGCTGGCACAGACTCATCCAGTCCCACCGCTGCCAGTACTCTGCTCTTGCACTAACACTGCGCAGAGTACAGCAGATCCTCCCCGACCTTGAACGACCACTCCTGCTTATGAGACACAGCAAAGGCACCCAGACTTCTGCCTGACAGCACCCCACCCCCAAGTGAACACCACCTCTAGTGTGGCCATGCAAACAGTCTCCAGCAGGGACCTCCAGGGCCCCGCCTCTCCTCAGCTGTGTTGCCAGTATGATTAATGCTTTCAGGGAGGCAGGCACTCTGGCACCTGCTAGTAGTCTGATGCACCTGCTGCCCCGTTGCCCCCACAGCACAGTGGATTTCAGACCTCAAGGAGTTGGAGAACAGAGTCAGGCCCAATACAAGTCCCCCAGAGTTAGAGCATACAGTCTAGGAGTTGGGACCTGAGCATCGGCTCCCTAAAATCTTACGGAAATGAAGCCAGTTGGCTGAATTTACCTTATACCACAACTAAACCCTCAACGTCATCAAATAGGATCAAAGAAAAAAAAAATCCAAAGGTCAGCAACCCCAAAGATTGAAGGTAGACAAGGCCACAAAGATGAGGAAGAATCAGTGCAAGAACCCTGAAAAATCAAAAAGCCAGAGTGTCTTCTTTCTTCCAAGTGTCTGCATCACCTCTCTAGCAAGGGTTCTGAACTGAGCTGAGATGGCTGGAATGACAGAAATAGAATTTGGAATACGGATAAAAATGAAGATCATTGAGCTACAGGAATATGTTGAAATACAATGCAAGAAAGCTAAAAATCATGATAAAACAATGCAGGAGCTGACAGACAAAATAGACAGTATAAGAAGAATGTAACCAACCTGACAGAGCTGAAAAACTCACTATAAGAATGTCATAACATAATCACAAGTATTAACAGCAGAATAGACCAAGTGAAGGAAAGAGTCTCAGAGCTTGAAGACTGGTTTTCTGGAATAAGACAGTCAGACAAGAATAGAGTATAAACAATAAAAACAAATCAACAAAACCTCTGAGAAATATGGGATTATGTAAATAGAGCAAATCTGTGATTCATTGGTGTCCCTGAAAGAGATGGGGAGAATAGAACCAACTTGGAAAACATATTTCAGGATATCATCCGTGAGAATGTCCCCAACCTAGCTAGAGAGGCCAACATTCAAATTCAGGAAATGCAGAGAACTGTAGCAAGATACATCATAAGAAGATCATCCCCAAGACACAGACTCATCAGATTCTCCAAGGTTGAAATTAAAGAAAAAATGTTAAAGGCAGTTAGAGAGAAAGGTCAGGTCACCTGGAAAGGGAAGCCCATCAGACTAACAGTAGACCTCTCAGTGGAAACCCTACAAGCCAGAAGAGATTGGGGGCCAATAGTCAACATTCTTTTTTTTTTTTTTTTTTTTTTTTGAGACGGAGTCTCGCTCTGTCACCCAGGCTGGAGTGCAGTGGCCGGATCTCAGCTCACTGCAAGCTCCACCTCCTGGGTTCACGCCATTCTCCTGCCTCAGCCTCCCGAGTAGCTGGGACTACAGGCGCCCGCCGCCTCGCCCGGCTAGTTTTTTGTATTTTTAGTAGAGACGGGGTTTCACCGGGTTAGCCAGGATGGTCTTGATCTCCTGACCTCGTGATCCACCCGTCTTGGCCTCCCAAAGTGCTGGGATTACAGGCTTGAGCCACCGAGCCCGGCCAATAGTCAACATTCTTAAAGAAAAGAAACTCCAACCAAGAACTTCATATCCAGCCAAACTAAGCTTAATAAGTGAAGGAGAAATAAGATCCCTTTTCAGACAAGCAAAGGCTGAGGGAATTTGTTACCACCAGACCTGCCTGACAAGAGCTCCTGAAGGAAGCACTAAATATGGAAAGGAAAGAACATTACCAGCCACTACAAAACCAGACTGAAGTACACAGACCAGTGATACTATAAAGCAACCACATAAAGAAGTCTACATAATAACCAGCTAACATCATGATGACAGGATCAAATCCACACATATCAATACAACCTTGAATGTAAATGGGCTAAATGTCCCAATTAAAAGACACAGTGTGGTAAGCTACATAAAGAACCAAGATCCATTGATATGCTCTCTTCAAGAGACCCATCTCACATCAGTGGCACACAGAGGCTCAACATGAAGAGATGGAGAAAAATCTATCAAGCAATTGGAAAACAGAAAAAAGTAGGGGTTGCAATTCTAATTTCAGACAAAAGAGACTTTAAACCAAAAAAGATAAAAACAGAAAAGAAGGCTATTTCATAATGGTGAAGGTTTCAATTCAGCAAGGAGACATAAGTATCCTAAATATATATACGCCCAACACAAGAGCACCCAGATTCATAAAGCAAGCTCTTAGAGACCTACACAGAAACATAAACTCCCATACAATAATAGTGGGACACTTTTAACACCCCACTGACAATGTTAGACAGATTATCAATACAAAAAATTAACAAAGATATTCAAGACCTGAACTCAGCACCGGATTAAATGGACCTAATAGATATCTCCAGAACTCTCCACCAAACCAACAGAATATACATTATTCTCATTGCCACATGGCATGTACTCCAAAACTGATCACATAAATGAAAGTAAAACACTCCTCGGCAAATGCTAAATAACTGCAATCATAACAAACAATCTCTTGGACCACAGCAAAATCAAATTAGAAATCAAGACTAAGGAATTCACTCAGAACCATACAATTACACATAAATTGAGTAACCTTCTCCTGAGTGAGTTTTGGGTAAATAATGAAATTAAGAAATCAAGAAGTTCTTAAAAACTAAGTAGAACAAAGCTACAACATACCAGGGTCTCTGGGACACAGCTAAAGCAGTGTTAAGAGGAGAATTTATAGCAGTAAATGCCCACATTAAAAAGTTAGAAAGACCTCAAGTTAACAACTTAACATCACAACTAAAAGAACAAGAGAATCAAGAGCAAACAAATCTCAAAGCTAGCAGAAGACAAGAAATAACCAAAGACAGAGCTTAACTGAAGGAGACTGAGGCACAGAAAACAATTCAAAAGATCAATGAATCCAGTAGCTGTTTTTTTGAAAAAGCACAATAAAATAAATAGACTGTTAGGTAGACTAGTAAAGAAGAAAAGAGAGAAGATTCAAATAAACACAATCAGAAATGACAAGGGGGAATTAGCACTGACCCCGCTAGAATACAAACAACCATCAGAGAATATTATGAATACCTCTATGCACATAAACTAGAAAATCTAGATGAAATGAATGAATTCCTGGACACATACAGCCTCCCAAGACTGAGCAAGAAGAAATTGAATCCCTGAACAGACCAATAATGAGCTCTGAAATCAGTCAGTAATGAATAACCTACCAACTAAAACAAGCCCAGGACCAGATGGATTCACAGCTGAATTCTGTCAGATATAAAGGGAAGAGCTAGTACCACTCCTGCTGAAACTGTTCCAAAAAATTGAGAAGGATCTCATCCCTAACTCATTCTGTGAGGCCATAATCATGCCAATACCAAAACCTGGCAGAGAAACAACAACAAAAAACTTCATGCCAACATCCTCAATGAACAAACCCAGCAGCATATCAAAAAGCTTATTCACCATGATCAAGTAGGCTTTAGGATGCAAGGTTGGTTCAACATATGCAAATCAATAAATGTGGTTCAACACATAAACAGAACTAAAGACAAAAACCACATGATAATTTCAATAGATGCAGAAAAGTCTTTTGATGAAATTTATCACTCCTTTATGTTAAAAACTCTCAATAAACTAGGTATTGAAGGAACATACCTCAAAATAATAAGGGCATCTATGACAAACCCACAGCCAATATTATACTGAATGGGAAAAAGCTGAAAGTGCTCCACTTGAAAACAGGCGGAAGATAAAAGTGACCTCTCTTGCCACTCCTATTCAACATAGTATTAAAAGGTCTGGCCAGGGCAATCAGGCAAAAGAAAGAAATAAAGTACATCTAAATAGGAAGAGAGGAAATCAAACTATTTCTATTTGCAGGCAACATAATCCTGTATCTAGAAAACCCCACAGTTTTGGCCCCAAAACCCCTTCAGCTAATAAATAACTTCAGTAAAATTTCAGGATACAAAATCAATGTGCAAAAATTACTAACATTCCTATACACCAACAATAGTCAAGCTGACAATCCCATTCACAATTACCACTAAAAGAACAAAATACTTAGGAACATAGCTAACCAGAGAGGTGAAAGATCTCTACAAGAAGAACTACAAAACACTGCTCAAAGAAATCAGAGATGACACAAACAAATGAAAAACATTCCAGGCTCATGGATAAGAAGACTCGATATCATAAAAATGGCCATACTACCCAAAGCAATTTATAGATTCAATGTCATTCCTATTAAATTACCATTGAGATTCTTCACAGAACTAGAAAAAGCTATTTTAAAATTCATATGGAACCAAAGCAGAGCCCAAATAGCCAAGGCATGCTTAAGCAAAAAGAAAAAAAGCTGGAGGCGTCATGTTACCCAACTTGAATCTATACTACAGGGCTACAGTGACCAAAGCAGCATGGCATTGGTACAAAAACAGACACATAGAACAATGGAACATAATAGAGAACCCAGAAGTAAGGCCACACACCTCCAACTATCTGATCTTTGACAAACCTGACAAAAACAAGCAATGGGGAAAGGATTCGCTATTTAATAAATGGTGCTGGGATAACTGGCTAGCAGTATGCAAAAGCGTGAAATCGAACCCCTTCCTTACACCATATATAAAAATTAACTCAAGATGGATTAAAGACTTAAATGTAAACCCAAAACTACAAAAACTCCGGAAGACAACCTAGGCAATACCATTCAGGACATAGGCACAGGCAAAGATTTCATGATGTGGATGCCAAAAACAATTTCAAGAAAAGCAAAAATTGACAAATGGGATCTAATGAAACTACAGAACTTCTGTACAGCAAATGAAAGTATCAACAAAGTAAACCAACAACGTACAGAATGGGAGAAAATTTTTGTGAACTATGCATCCCACAAAGATCTAATATCCAGTATCTATAAGGAACTTACAGTTATAAGAAGCCAAACAACTCCATTAAAAACTGTGCCAAGAACATTAACAGACACTTTTCAAAAGAAGACATACATATGGCCAGCAATCACATGAAGAAAAACTCAACATCATTGCTCACTAGAGAAATGCAAATCAAACCACAATGAGATACCATCCCACACCAGTCAGAATGGCTATTGGAAAAAGTCAAAAAATGACAGATGCTAGAGAGGTTGCGGAAAAAATGGAATGCTTATATGGTGTTGGTGGGAGTGTAAATTAGTTCAACCATTTGGAAGACTGTGTGGCAATTCCTAAAAGACCTAAAAACAGAAATACCATTTGACACAGCAATCCCATGACTGGATTTATACCCAGCGGAATATAAATCGCTCCATTATAAGGACATATCCATGTGTATGTTCATTGCAGCACTATTCACAATAGCAAAGACTTGAAGTCAGCCTAAATGACCATCAATGACAGACTAGAAATGTGGTACATATACACCATAGAATACTATGCAGCCATACAAAGGAATGAGATCATCCCCTTTGCAGGGACATGGATGGAACTGGAGGCCATTATCCTTAGCAAGCTAATGCAGGAACAGAAAACAAAATACCGTATGTTCTTACAACTGTGAGTTAAATGATGAGAACACATGGACACATAGAGGAGAGCAACAGACACTGGAGCCTATTGGGGGTAGCGGGGGTTGGGGAGGAGGGAGAGAACATGAATATAACCAACGGATACTAGGCTTAATACCTGGATGATGAAACAATTTGTACAACAAACCCCCATGACACAAGTTTACCTATATAACAAACCTGCCCATGTACTCCTGAACACAAAATTAAAAAAATTAAGCTGGGGGTATCACATTACATTGACTTCAAAATATATTACAAGGCTATAGTAACCAAAGCAGCATGACATTGGTATAAAAATGGACACACAGACCAATGGAACAGAATAGAGAACCCAGAAATAAATCCACCCAGAAATAAAGTCAAGTGATTTTTGACCAAATTGTCAAGAACATACACTGGGGAAAGGAAACCTGCTTCAATAAATGATGCTGGGAAAACTGGATATCCATATGCAAAAGAATAAAACTAAGCTCCTATCTCTCATCATATAAAAATGAACTCATATAAGTTAATGACTAAGACTTCAAAAGCACAGGCAACAAAAATTCACAAATGGGACTATATTAAACTAAAAACTTCTGCAGAGCAAAGGAAACAATCAAGAGTGAAAAGACAACCTATTTAATGGGAAAAATATTGCAAACTATTCACTGACAAGGTACTAATACTGAAAATATACAAGGAAGTCAACTCAGCAGTAAAATACCAAATAATCCCATTAAAAAATGAGCAAAGGACATGAGTAGACATTTCTCAAAAGAATGTATACAAATGGCTTGCCTGGCGCAGTGGCTCACGACTGTAATCCCAGCACTTTGGGAGGCTGAGACGGGCAGATCACAAGGTCAGGAGATCGAGACCATCCTGGCTAACACGGTGAAACCTCGTCTCTACTAAAAATACAAAAAATTAGCCAGGAGTGGTGGTGGGCGCCTGTAGTCCCAGCTACTCGGGAGGCTGAGGCAGGAAAGATGGCATGAACCCGGGAGGCGGAGCCTGCAGTGAGCTGAGATTGCACCAATGCACTCCAGCCTGGGTGACAGAGCGAGACTCTGTCTCAAAAAAAAAAAAAAAAAAAGAATATATACAAATGGCTAATGGGTATATGAAAAAAAAAAACAAACCACAATATTGTTTATTATCAGGAAATTGCAAATCAAAACCACAGTGAGATATCATCTTACCCCAGTTAGAACGGCTGTTATTGAAAAGAAAAAATAACAGATGCTGGTGAGAACATGGAGAAAAGGGAACTCTTGTATTACACTGTTGGTGGGAATGTAAACTAGTATAGTCACTATGGAAAAATTAGTATAGTCACCACAAAACTTAAAATAGAACTACATACAATCCAGCAGTCCCACTACTGAGTATCCAATAGAAGGAAAGAAAATATATCAAAGGGATGCCTGCACTTGCATGTCTATCACTGCACTATTCACAATAGCCAAGGTATGGAATCAACCTGCGTGTCCGTCAATGAATGAGTGGATAAAGAAAATGTGGTATATACACAATGGAATACTACTCAGCCATGTAAACAAAGAATAAAACCCTGTCATTTAGAGAAACATGGATGAAACTGAAGGTTATTATATTAAGTGACATAAGCCAGACACAGAAAGACAAATATAGCACATTCTCATTCATATATGGGAGCTAAAATACTTGATCTCATGGTGGTAAATAGTAGAATGATAATTATCAGAGGGCTGGAAAAGGTGTGTGTGTGGAGGGGCTAAGGGGTGGGGGTAAGAGAATAAAGAGAGGTTAGTTAATAAGTACAAACATACAGTTAAATAGAAGGAATAAGTCCTAATATTCAATAGCAGAGTAGGGTAACTATAGTATTTTCAAAACAGAAGAGAGAACTTGAGATGTTTCCAACACATAGAAATTATAAATACTAAGGTGATGTATACCCTAAATACCTTGACTTGATCTTTAACATTCTATGCATTTAACAATGGGTCACATGCACCTCACAAAAATGCACAAACATTTTTATTACTAAAAAACTCATAAAAACTGCAATATGCAAATCTTTTTTAAAAAGTGGTTGCCTTTGTGTCACCACGCCAGAAGCAGAACTTGCCCACCATTAGGAATTTCTAATAAAGTTAATGAGTCTATGATGCAGTTCACAGACTATTAAAGCCTAAGATGCTAACATTTCCTCCATGCTTTTAAATTTACACAGCCTTCTTATCCACTTGACGTCATTTAGTCTTCACAAAAATTCTGCAAATTGGCATCAGTATTGTTATCAGTCTCTTTTTTATAGATAAACCAACCACCCAGAGCACCATCATCTGGACTAGAACCAGGTTCCTGGGCTCCAATGCAAACCATGATGCTTCCTTTTAAGAAAATTCTTTGTCATCTTCTGCCCCATTAGAGGGATAGTTTTATTTATTCATCTGAGGTTGAACAATAGAAACATAGACTCATGTTTTTGCTAGCTCTTTTTCCAACTAACGGACAGAGAAAAGTAAAACAATGTATGCACATGTTTGTACATTAGTATATTTTCGGTGTTCAGTTCTTTACGTATATGTTCAGGACATTGAACAAATGAATTAATGAATAAATATTATAAATATATGTGCTGAGCTGCTACTGGTACATCCTAGTAGTGGCTTGTGGCCTTAGTGCAGGGCAACGAACTCTCCTGATTTGCCCGAGACAGATGGCTTTTCAGGGACTCGGGACTGTCAGTACTTGCCCTGGTATTAGTTGGTTGTCTGACCATAATGATCCTTTTCATGTGGCTGCCTAACTTTCCTTTTAGTTTGTAGTCTAGTTGGTAACTGATATTAGCATTGAAATATCCAATGCTAATAACAGGAGAAAGTGATGTGTTTCAGAAAAAGGTAGTTGTAATTATTGGATTGGAGATGGGGCAGGGGAGGCAAGAAGGGCAGCCAGCTAGCCTAGGATGCCTGGGTTAACTTCTGAACCCTTGCTTTTTCCTCTACTCTAAGCCTGGCTAATCTTACTTATCTTTTAATCCTGGATTAAATGTTTTTTTCCCTGATAAACCTTCCCTGAACTCCTTAAGACTAGATTAGGCTCTCTGTTTGGTGTTCCTCTACTTTGCCTTTCAGACACCCTTCATATTTGTATTTATTGATTTGATGTCTATTCTTTGGGCTGTACACTCCAAAAAGTAAAGGTTGGAATTGTCTTATTCACTGCCATAGCTCTGATGGAAGCATAGTGCCTGGTATATAGTAGATACTAAGTAAAAACCTATTTGAATAGATTTTTTTTTAACTGACCCCCACTTCTGTAAAAGGGTAGTGTTACAACAGGAGACTCGTTCAGAGAGCAAGTGTTTTACCTGGACATATGAGACATGCTTTTAGCACAGGTAGCTAGGAGCTCAGATATGGAAAAGACTAGATGCACAAAGTGGGTAGTCCTTTCAATTAACTAAACAAAATGAAGAAGCTAAGTTGTATTAAAACTTGGAAATTAATTGGCAAATATTTATTTTGCATTATCCCTCCATACTTTCATGTATTAATTCAACCAGCATGTGTTGAAGTCTTTCTCCATGCCAAGCCATGGTCAAGAGATTGGAGACACAAAGATAAACATATGGTCTCTGTCCTTGAGAACTCTATTCCTAGATATTAATTAACATATGTTAAGTTTTATGCTAGAGCTGGTGCTCTAACATGAGCACCAGCTGTCTGTCATTAAAAGACAGGCTCAGAGTTTAGAGATACACTAACTAATACTTTCTCAGCAGAGTCATAAGAGTTATAAAAATTGCATGTACAAGGTGTGCAAGATAAGAGTCCTGAAGCTCAACTGTGGGTATGATCAGGGAAGGCTTCCAAGAAGGGAGATGTTGAAAGTTAAAGAGGAGCTTGCCAATTAAAGAAGGAAACGAAATGTGGCATGAGAGAGCACAGTCCATCTGGAAATGTGGATGCTTGCTGAGGTATGCCTATAAGGAGATCCCTAGGAGCTGAGCCTGAGGAGTAGCTGGGACCCAATGGACACTTCTGATGAGGGTGCATGGGCCCATTCAGCTGGCGTGAAAGGCAAGCAATGAAAGTACTGGGAGCAAAGGTTGAAAAGATGGGTCAGGGCTAGGTCATGGTGGCCATAAATGCTGGGCTAAGGAGTTTGGACTTTATTCCATGGGAAATGAGGCTATCTATGGAAGAATTTTGGCAGAGACAGGACACAATCACTCTCTGACTCAGAATTTATTTCTGCCTACCTTGACCTCCTTCCTCCCACACCCACAACCAAACTTTCCACAGCCAATATTAATAACATTCTGCTCAGAGTCAGAGTTATTCTTGTCCCTTTACATTTCCCTTCCTGTCTCTTGCACGTTCTACTCCTCCCGTCACCCGTGGCATATAGTATACTATATCAGGTGCCAAAGCTCCTAATAAGTTTTGGCAGAAGCAAATACTTGATAATGATTTTCTGGGAGGAAAAAAATCACTTCTTCTGCCAAAGTCTAAGGGGTCTATATTGTGAGATTAGCATATAGATGACCTTGCTCTCTGCTCTTGATTCAACTTTGGTGAGAACACAGAGCTTTTAAGTTCTCATTACATTTTTAGTTTCTCAGGTCCCCCAGAGCAGTGTTCCTGAAAGAAGAGTGAGGAGAATCTCTGGAAATAAAAAGGTGCAGCCATTTCTCTGATCCCGAGAAACCTGCAGACTCATTTACCTGGAAGAAGGGAATCAGCTCGTGCAGGCTCTGCAGGGAGCACCAGGAGGCATGCATGGCTCTCCTACTGGTGGGCCCATGCCTCAGTTTCCCCTTTGAAAAAAATCTCTTCAAAATCTGATAGCCTTGTAGTGACTTAGCTTAGCTGGTAAGGTGAATTTTTCATTCACTCAAAATATAATATTTTGCACCTTCAATTGTGGTCAATTTTGAGGATACAAAAAGTGAAAAGTAACATCTCTGCTCCCCAATGTCAGACAGAAAATAGTGATAGTATCTAAGAATGGAGCAGGAGCCTCATTCTCTTGCATGCAAGGTAATTGGGCCAAAATTGATTTTCATATGGTTTGTCTTTACATAGGAAAAACCTACTTTAAGCTTAGTAGGCTGGCCTATTTACCTATGCTGTTCTTTTTTTCCTGGGATACTCTTTCCCAGTGTTTTACCCATCAAGACCCATGCATTTTTCAAGTCTCAGCCCAAATGCTACCGGCCTTCTGTAGCTTCCCTACCTATCCAACGCAGGCCTGATGGCTCCTTCATCTATATGCTCATGGCATGGAGTCCTTCATTTCAGTGCTTTCTCATTAGGTTACAGTGATAGCAACATGTGTGTAATAGCATGTGGACTTGAGCATGTGAACAAGGGGAGTCACATCCTCTCTATCTGGAGAATGGAAATGGGGGCAGGATGGACCCCCTGGAGAAGCCTCTCTGCCTCTTCATGCCACCTGGCACATGTGTCCTCCTCCCTAACCACTTAGGGCCAAGTGCAATTGTTGGTTTTCCCACCTGAAGGACTGATCGGATGGTTTGAACTAAAGATACATTGTAAATGATTCTCAGTAAGGGCAATGATGGAAAGCCTGGGATGTATTAGAATCATCTGAGGGGCTCAGGAGACTGTCCCACTCTCTGCTGCCAAGACTGCCACAGTGGAAGGAACTGGGCCTTGTGTAACGGAATAGCAGCCATGTGGCTATTACTCTTGAGGACAGGGAGTATGCTTTTCTTCTTTGAGTCTTCAGCTCTTAGCATGGGGCCTGGAACATGGCAAGGGTTCATTAAATTCATGACTGAATGAGAACAAATGTAAAGGGCTAGGCTCATTAGCTTGGGCAGATGTATACCTCACATTCTATGTCAGTGGTCAGGTCCACAGACCTGGCAGGCAGGGAAGGGAGATGGACAGACACGTTTAAGTAATCGTGTTGAGTGTTGGGGAAAGGGTCCAGAAAGGTAGATGCTAACTAGATCCAAGTGCCAAGAATCCAAGAGAGCTTTGAGTCACTGCTTCCTCTGCTGGAGAATCTAAAGAGGGATGTTTAAGGTGGAACAGTGACACCTAGTGGTGGAAGAAGGACCTGTTAGATCCTTTCCCATCAAGCTCCCCATCCCGCTTATCTCTGTCCTTCTGTCTCTTGGCAGGTTGGAACCTAGGTGATACCAGTGGGCGCCTACAGCAGGAAGTGTGCTGTCTCAGGCTCCCACAGGATGCCATGGTTTGCTGGTCTCCAGGGTGGATGGATGAGTGGATAGTTTGACCACGAAAACACAAACAATGTGCCTATAACTCATGGCACTATATTGTACATTTAAAATTTTGTTAAAATGATAGATCTCATCTTAAATGTTTTTCTACAATTACTACACACACACACACACACACACACACACACACCAAAACCCAAAACCAACCAATCACATAAAAAAACTCAACAAACCCAGTCTGATTCTGTTATGGGGCCAGACTAGATGATTGTAGAGGTCCCCTGGTCAACCCTTTTGGAGCCTAGAGAGGGAAAAGGACCAGTCCAAAGACACATAACAAATTAGTTACAGAGCCAGGGCCAGAAGCCAGGTTTTCTGCTGCTCAGAAAGAAGCCCTCTCTATTGGCCTTCCTCTACAGACTTTGACAAGGTGGAATTATGCCACAGTGAATAGAAAGGTACTGAGAGAGGAGCAAATCAATGGGAGGGGAAGCTTGAGGATGTAAACAAGGGGAGTCACATCCTCTCTACCTGGAGAATGGAAGTAGGGGCAGGATGGAGCCCCCTGGAGAAGTCTTTCCACCTCTTCATGCCAACCTGGCACCTGCGTCCTCCTCCCTGAGCACTCAGGGCCAAATGTAATTGTTGGTTTCCCTGCCTGAAGGACTGATCTGATGGTTCACACTACCAACATATTGCAAATGACTCTCAGTAAGGGTAATGATGGAAAGCCTGGGATATAATAGAATCATCTGAGGGGCTCAGGAGACTGTCCCATTCTCTGCTGCCAAGACTGCCACAGTGGAAGAAAATGGGCCTTGTGTAACTCAGAGGAGCCTGGAGGAGGTGCTGGAGGCATTCACCATGGGGCTTTTGCTAGGAGAGCCTGTTTTCTGTCGTGTTATGCTGCCCAGTGGAGTTTTCCCAGCAGAGTTGTCTCCAGTGGCGTCCTGGCTTCCTGGCACAGAGATCCAGTCTCTCTTGGAAAGTCTGGACAACTCTCCCCTCTCACTCCAGTTTTCCATATATATTTTTCCTCTCAGCCTCCGTGCTGAGCCTGCCTGACTTTTCAATTGACTTCTCCCTGAGACACAAATTCCCCAGCTCCTCCTTCCCCACAGGCTGTACTAGGTTCCACCATAGCTGGGACAGGCATGAAGCAGTTATCTCTCCCTTGGAGCAAAATTTCTCAAACACAGAATGGAAACAGAGTTTGCTATCAACTTGCTGAAAGTGCTTGTTGCTGGATAAAAAATGTGATATCAAGATGTTCCGGAGATATGCCTTTGCTGTTTCTCTAGAGTCCTTCTCTTCAGGTGACATTTGGTTATTCATTTTAGCAATTAAAAAATTCTTAACTTTATTTAGTGAATTTTTACATGTCTCAGAAAGAGTAGGTATTTCAAAGACAAATGAAGCCATGTGGAAAATGACTAAATGCAAAATGACTTGTTAGTCATTGTAATTAGCAAACAGATCTATTTTTGGCTAATTTGTATAGCATTAATTATGAATACTTAGGGGACGTTTACTGGGCCTTGTGGGCTTTGCAGGCCTTGGATTGTGCTAAGCACTTCATGTGCATTTTATGGTTTAATCCTCATAACAACACTCCAAGGTAGACAATTTTATTATCTCAATTTGCAGTTGTAAAATCAAGCTTAGTGACTTGCCCAGAATCACATAGCCGGCTGTCAGGTCCTTGATGGCAGGGACCTTGCCTTATCTCCTGTTGTCCTCCATTTGCCTGCTGCAGGATCCTAGAAATAATAGGGCCAAAAAGATGCTGGTGAATGATGATGGTGAAGATGGTGATAACAAATGATGACTTCCCACTAAGATGCAAGGTCTCTCCTACTCCACCGTTTACTTCCTTACTCTGTTCCCAGATGTAATCTGGACAAAGACCCTCCCATTACAGACTGTGGAAAACGTCTCACCTTCCCTCCAAGCTTGGGAAAGGTGAGAATGCCTTGATTCAGTTGTTGCTTCTGTTTTCATCTGTAAAATGGGGACAAAAGTATGACTTTAGGGTAAATGAGACATAAATGTACATCATAGATGTAAAAACACTTTTTAAGTTGTTAATCATTAAATAAGAGAGATGCTATTTCTATGAATAGTCTGCTATTCAATATTAATAATAATGTACACACCAAGCTGAAAGGTGGGCTACCTTCTCCTTACTCTGTACATAAAGCAAAACTGCGATCTCATCTTTCATGCTTGCATCTTGGTATTTCAAAGGTGGAAAGAGGCAACGGGAGCTACTCATTCCTCCTCTTAGGAACAAGGGCTTGACTTTCAAGTCTATTTTCTTGCTGTGGATGGAAAAAAAGAACCTGATTTTGAATGCCAGAGCTGAATACTGTAATTTTAGTATTGCACTAACCCCAATCACCCATCACCCCACAGATAAATGTCTTGGGCTGAAGACTCTCATTATACATTAAATTGGTGTTAATTCAAATTTAGTGCTTGGCTGGGGGCCTTTCCACAAGCTTTTTGTTACTAGCTTATAAAAAGATACATTTAGCAATTAATGGTAAACATTTAGAAATTTCACAGCAACTTTACAGAGTTATTTTTATATCTGTTGAATTGAATAAAAAATAGTGGCTTCCATTTTGTTTGTCCTTTTAATATTTAACAATACATTTTTATTGCATTTTCCAAAAGTATAAGTCTGTGGTCGATTGAAAATTTTTAAAAAATGTTATTCCCTACAGGTTGTTTGCGAAGTCCTGCTTTATACCTGGAAAGGAGGGAGTGGATGATTTTTAGCCTTTTATGCTAAGGATCCTTCCTAGCCCTATGAAAATGTGTTCGTCTCCTTCTCAGGGACCACACCATGTGGTATGATGAAGGACCTGACTATGACCAGACACAGAAGGGCTCTTACACCCTTCCTCCAGGGAATTAGGTGAGAACTCACTTTCTGTTGGTAAGCTCAAGAAAGCCACTAAAGTGATTATTTTCCCAACAACATCAGAATTTGCTCTTTGGTGACTCCTGGCTCTCACTGGATACAGAAGTAACTGGCAACATTTTAAATATGTGGTTCACCACGCACATCTTTACCATAAAATGAGAAAATGGGCTCAGAGGGATGAAGTAACTTGTTCTAGGCACATAACTAGTACAGCTTAGAATCCAGATTTAAACCCAGGTCTGTTTTCTCCAAGAGCTCATGATCCTCCCAGTTTATCACAGTTTGTTTGGAAGGATGAGACACACAGTCTCTGCAAAAAGTGTTGAGGAGTCTGGAGAAGGCGAAAAGAGAAAGTCAGTCGGGCATACTCAGGAAGTGGAGAAGTGAGGGGAAAATGACAGAATGGGACAGAGGAGTCAGACATTGCTATGGGTTGAAGTGAGCCCCCCACCCCAATTCATATGTTGAAACCCTAACCTTCATTACCTCAGAATGTGAGCTTAGGGGAGATAAGGTCTTTTTATAGGTAATCAAGTTAAAATGAGATCATTAGAATGGGCCCTAATCCAATATGATGACCTCCTTCTAGAAAGGGCAAATTTGGTGACAGACCTCTATAGAGGGAAGATCATGTGACGAGACATAGGGAGAAGATGACCATTTACAGCCAAGGAGGGAGGCCTTAACAGATCCTTTCCTCACAACCCTCAGAAGGAACCAAGCCTGCTGGCACTTTGATTTGGACTTCCAGCCTCCAGGACTGTGAGATAAGAAGTTTCTGTTGTTCAGGACACCCAGTGTGTGGTACTTTGTTATAGTAGTCCTAGCAAACACATGCAGACATCCTGGACTGAAAGGAGCTCTGATGGAGACTTTGCTTTCAGAAAGTGATAGCATCATTAAAGATTCCAGAGATGGCTGGTTTCCCCCAGTGGGAGGGGGAGGACCTCATGCCAGCTCCATCACTGATAGTGCCTTATGCTGTTAACATGTACTTACCAGCCTGTCAGGGCAGAGGAAATGAGGATGTTCTCTGCAAACCTGTCAACTTTCTCATCCATTTCCACTCTCCTTGTCCTGCCTCCTCATGAATATCTGGCCATGAGTCATTCTTTCAGGCCTGAACTCTATAGCCCTGTTACAGAGAGATTTTCACCAGCTCCAACCCTACTAGCCTTAAATGTATGGTAAGCATTGCACTGGATGGTACACATTTTTGAAATAACTAGCCTGGGCTGTCATTCGCTTCCTTCAGGGGGCAAGCAGACATTCTACATCTATCTCCTCACAATTCCTCTGAGTTCTGTTGAAAAGACAGGCTACTGAGAATGAACAGGCCACCTGAGAAAGGAGCCATCTGTGTTCTATGGAGGAACAGGGCTCTACTGGCCATGGGGAGGCTATGGGAATAGGTAGCCAAGGAAGATTCAAATGCTCTGCTTCACAAAGGAATATTTTCATAAATGCCACAGACATTCCTCTGACTATATATAGAGGCTCTCCGAGCCTTTTCTGGAGGCTTCCTGAGTGCTTCCTTACTCACCTTTTGAAACAACCAACTTACACTTTGGGGGCAGAAGGATTTCTTTGGAGGAATATTTCACCTTTTTTTGCAGTGATGGAGGTGGGCATTGTCGGATGGTCTGCAAAGATGGTGAAGGTTGGTTGCCTTGATTTTGTCTATGAATGGTTGTCTCACGGATCATTGTCATGGATTGTTGTTTCTGTGGGCTGGCTGCATTACAATCACCCTGTAGTTTAAATAGTAAACATTCTTGGATTCCTGCTCCCTGAGATCCTTATTCAGGAGTTTAGGCACATAGCTAGGAATTTGTGTTTTAAAAATATTTCTGGTGATTGTAATGTGCAGATAGATTTGGGAACCTCAGTTCCCCATTTCTACATTGCTATTATGTACACACACACACACACACACACACACACACACACACACCCCTTTAACAAGTATTCATTGGACACTTTCCCTGTTCTAGAAAGTGGGCAAAGGCATATAGAGACCAAAGGCACAATTTTTGTCCTCAGATAGTCAGTCTAGTGGGAAAGACAGACTGGGATCAGATGTTGACTATAGAACATCATAAATATTTGAGTAGAGTTAGGCCTAGGATGTCTAAGAACATTGAATCTGCTTTTGGGGGTGCATGTGGGAATGGAGTTATGGCATTGGTTTTCAACTGGGGGTGATTTTGCTCCAAGGAGATATTTGTTAAAGTCTGGAGACATTTTTGGTTGTCAAAAGTTGGGAGGGGTGCTTCTAGAATCTAGTGGGTAGAGGCCAGTGAGGGATGCTGCTAAATATCCTATATGCACAGAAAAGCACCCCATAACAAAGAATTATCTGGCCCCAAATGTCAATAGTGATGAGATTGAGAAGCCTGGAGATAGGAAAGGCTTCCTAGGGGTTGAAACTGACCAGACACCCAAAGTGGAGAGTTGGTAATGGGAAGCTTACTCTAATGCAGAGAAAACAGCAGAGACCTTGAGCAGGCACACCTTGGGAGCTGTGTGACGACATGCAAGTTGGCACAGGTGGTGAGGGAAGAGGCCAGAGAGGTTGAATGGGACTTGGGTTCCCTGCATGAGAGAGTGGATTTCTTCCTTAAGGCTAGAGGAAGCCACTGAAGCCGAAGTAGTCAATTGCAAAAGTAAACTTGCATTTTAGGAATATTACTCTGATAAAAGGTTGAGGGATGCCTAAGATGGAAGGGCTGGGCTGGGGGCACTCAGGTCTCTGAACAAAGAGATAAAGTCAAACCTTTTCAAACCCAGATGGAGTCTAAGAGCCAAGGAAATGTGCCAGATAGGAAAGTTGCAGAAGATGGAGGGGCCTGTGGGAAACCCAGAGAGGTTAAGTGACTTGTGTGAGGATGCATAGTAATTTTTGGCAGGCCTGGAAATTTTGGCAGATGATCTTAAAGATAAACATACACTGTAACAATAGCTTTATGTTATGGGGCTGCGGAAACAACTGCTGACATTGCCAAACATTACCCGTAGTTGAGTTTCCTTGCTGATAGTAAGCATTGGGCTGTTACCATTCCTGGGATGAATGTTATTTTATTGCCTAAAATAGTTCTATAAAGGTGGTATTATCTTCAACATTCACAAATTTGAAAACTGAGATACAATGAGGTTAATCTCATAGATAATATGTCATTTAGCTATGGCTGCATGAGCAAATACCCACTCCCTAAATCAGTGACTTGGTACTGCTCATGAGTTTACAGGTAGCTGAATGGCTTTGCTGATCTCTGCTGGGATCTCTCACAAGGCTGGAGACTTGGCAGAGATAGTGCGGCTCTGTCCACATGGTCTTTTCAGGCTAACTTGAACATGTTCTCACAGCAATGGCAGAGAAGCAATGGAGGAAACAGAAACATGAATACGTTTTCAAGTCTCTGCTTCAAGCTTGCTACTGCCTGATTGGTCAATGCAAATCACGTTGCTGAGGCCAGGGTCAGAGTGGGAGGGGACTAAGGGTTATAGGGGAAAAGGCACAGATACAGGAGGCTATTAATAAGGGCCACGAAGTCACTCTTCTCCTCAGCAAATAGTGGCAGAGCCAGAATTTGAGCTGGATTCTTCAGATTCCAAAGTGTATAATTTTTCTACCAGACTCTCCTGCTTTGATAATAAGAATGTAATAAAAAAATACATTAGTTCATTAGTTAGGATTTTGTATCAATAAAGACATGTTCATATGTACCTTTTTTTTGTTTGTTTTTTTTTTTTTTGAGACAGACTCTCGCTCTGTTACCCAGGCTGGAATGCAGTGGTGCCATCTTGGCCCACTGAAACTTCTGCCTCCCAGCTTCAAACAGTTCTCATGCTTCAGCCTCCTGGATAGCTGGGATTACAGATGCACGCCACAATACCCGGCTAATTGTTGTATTTTTAGTAGAGATGGAGTTTTGCCATGTTGACCAGGCTGGTCTTGAACTCCTGGCCTCAAGTGATCCACCTGCTTCAGCCTCCCAAAGTGTTGAGATTACAGGCGTGAGCCACTGCACCTAACCTGTATATATTATCTTAACCAAGGCTGAGAGCAACCCTGTGATACTGGCAGGACTGACATCTTTGTTCAAAGAAAAAAAGCAAAAGCAAATAAATATTCAGATTCATAAAGGGCTAATTTCCTTAGTAAGCAAAGAGTGCTTAGGCACAAATAAGAAAAAGATAATAGGATAGTGGGCAAAGGCCACACACAGGTAATCCATTAAAAAAGAAATGTAAATGGGCAAACATGAGAAGATGCATAATGTCCTTCCAAATAAAAGGAATGCAAAATGTAAAAATGATGTATCATTCTATCCTATTGGACTGATGAAGACTTTTAGGTTTCATGATACCCAGTGTTACTTAGGGACGGGAGTATGGGCCAGAAATAGGAAGCCTTCTATGCTGATGGTGGGAGAATGAATTGGTTTGATATATTTGGAGGGTAATTTTGGCAATAGTGATAAAAATATGCATATGAAATTTGACTTAACTATTTTTATTTTTAGGAATTTACCCTAAAGATAGACCTAAAAAGGTCTGCAAAGATATCCACAGGGATATTCATTGCAGCCTTCTTTGTGATAGCCAAACAATGCAAACACTCTAAGCCAATTCAGAGAATGGGTTATATAGATTTTCTTTTAACTTTGTCCAAACTAGGTGTCAAGGAGAATGAAGTAGATCTTTATGTCCTGACATGGAAGGATCTCTAAGACATATTGTGAGAGAGAGGGAAAAAAATGGCATGTCTGTGAACAAGATATATAATTTTCATTTGTTTAAAATAGAGATATTATATACATGCTTGTGTCAACATAGAAAATATCTCAAAGGACATATATGAAGCAGTTAATAGTAGCTAATTCTGAAGAATAATCAGAGGGGTGGAGGAAGAAAAGGACAACTCTATGTTTAACTTCATTCTCTTCCTCACTATCTGAATTCTTTCCCCATGAAAATGTACTACTTTTCTCTAAGAGAACAGAATAGAACAGAGCAGAAAACAGATTGTAAAGAGGTTATTGTACTTGAGTATCATTTTTTGCTGGCATATCTTGCTTTTATGGTTGGTCAATTTGCTCAATTAGCAATCTTTTTTTATGGCCCTCATCTCCATCTATTAAGAAGGCTTTATTCTTGCTCCGTGTTAACACTTAAGAATGCCTAGGAATTGTTTCCAAGGAAACCCATCTATAGCCAGATGTTAATGGCATAAGCTCCTATGGCTACAGATAGGGTCTTGTTTCTTAGCAACTCACTCAAATGTTCTCATTTTAATTAAAATCATACATTTCCTTAAAATGGAAAAAATTCCTTTCCTATTCATAGCAAGGATATGGAAGGTCATTTGTCCTTGTTCATGAAATTTGCCTCTGAAAAAAGGCTTTCGTGAATGTGAAGTGAAATTTAAAAACATCTTCTTACCTAAGGGTGCCCTCTTTGTCAAGTGCATAAATCAGTTACTGCTTTCTCTTTTTAAATAAAAATAAATTTATTTATTTTTAGAGACAGGGTCTCTCTATGTTGTCCAGGCTGAACACAAACTCCTGGACTTCAAGTGATCCTTCCGCCTCAACCTCCCGAGTAGCTGGGGTTACAGTTACCCACCCCCACACTTGGCTCTCTATCTCTGCTTTCTACTCAACTTCAATCACCCCAATCTGGCATCACTCCAATCTTTGCCATCCTCAGGTATAGTGTGTGACAGGTGAACACCATTTCCTCATCTAGCTAGCCCTTAGGTTTCTTATCAAGGCTGACTTAAGTAGGCACAACAGATTCATAATGCCAGTACCACCTTTCTGGTGACCTGTACTTAAGGCAGACAGTGTTAGCCTCTTTCCCACCAAGTATTCACAGGGCCCCAGGGTCCTATTCACTGCTTTGCTTTGGGCAGCCATGGTGCTGGAGCTGCCCCGTGGGAGGAAGCCTGTCATCCTGCCCTGTGTGA
The DNA here is from genome assembly GCF_049350105.2 of Macaca mulatta. Classification (NCBI taxonomy): domain Eukaryota; kingdom Metazoa; phylum Chordata; class Mammalia; order Primates; family Cercopithecidae; genus Macaca; species Macaca mulatta. Next base: position 87,978,904 of record NC_133419.1, read on the forward strand.
AAAGATGTGAAAACATACACACTATGATAAGTATAAAAAATTAAACAATTGTCAACATTGTGTATTTCCTGAAATGATCCACTGAGAAGGACAGACATCATTTCTCTGGTATTCGTGAAAAAGAAAAGTATGTTCTAAATACAATAATGAGGAAACATCAGGCAAACATGAACTGAGGAACAGTCTACAAAATAACTTTAAAGTGGTCAAGGTTATGCATGACAGTAAACACTGAAGAACTGAGCATAGTTAGAGATTGAAGAAAATACCATATCATATCTTTATGACTTTTCTTTCTTCATGGAAATATTCCTGGATGGCAACATTTTTGTTATCAGTTATTGGAGCCCTCCACAAATTTATTTCTTGGATTCTTGAGATTGTGAGATATGGACCTTGGGGATGCTGGGGATAGAGGGTAGGGAGAGAGACCTGGGGACGGGACTGTCACCCTAAGAAATGCCTGTGTGGGACACCTTGGGATCTCTGGACAGACAGAGGGTCCTGTGAAGACTTTGTCACTGTGGCAGAGGGAGCCAGGAGCCCTTCCATTGGATGGAAAGGTACGCTGTGACTCAACCTCACCCACTGAGTCCTAAGTGCCAGTTTCCCTGGGTGACTTGAGCCAGTTGCTGCCAAGTCATGCTGCTAGTGTTCACTGGGTGCCTTTCAAGTGGCAGCTGCTGTCCTAAGTGCTGGGGCTGCAGTTGTGAGCTGGACTCATGGTCCCGTTCTTGGGAACTTCAAGTCTAATAGCGAGGTCAGCATGCAGACAAAAGGTAGAACATTAGGGAGGTTGCAGGCACTATGGGCATGCACACCAGGAGATTCCATCCTAATTTGGTGGGAGTCAAGGAAGGCATTCTGAAGGAAGTGGCAATGTCTACACTGCCATGTAAACGTCGGATAAGGGTTCACCAAGTAATAGGAAGGAGGATCTTCCTTGTCTGCAAAACAATGGCTTGGAGTGACAGTGATGAAGCTCCCTTAGTGCTCAGTCTTTGTTGTGTATTACACCACTCAACTCAGAGACACATTGTGAGCAGACAGACTAGTGACAAAGACTCTCTCTTTGACCAAACTCTAGCCAGGCTCCCGTGAGCTCTCTTCTCCACTAGGCCTCAATCTTGTTCTATATAGACTTGAACAAACACTAACATCATTTCTAACAGCTCAAAGTGCCTGCTGAAGAAAACTCAAGGCTGCCAAAAAAAATGTACTGTTTGTTTCAGCCAACACCTAAGGATAGGGCCTCTGTCTTCCAGTGTCTGTGGGAGGATGGAATCTTAACTTTGATAATTGCCAGCTAGCAGACACGGCTGGCCTGATCACACATAAATAAAACAGATCCAGTAAATAGGGTAGGTGCAAATGCTCCCCAAAGGAGTCATGAGGAAAAATAAGTATTGGCCTGGAAAAAAGGGAGAGGCGGAGAGAAGAGAAAGAAAGCAGTGCACAAAACTCCAGACCAAGAGGAAGATGGTGCATTGCAGAATCTGTAAGTACAGTAAAGCTCTTCCGCAGACCTTTGCTTCACTAACTGGTTGTTCTTTGTATTCTTCAACCAGTGCTCTTTATTCCCTGTAGAAACACACTGACCGACTTATCCTTCGTTGTAAGTTTTCACTTCCCTAACTCTACTCACCTCCTGCTCACCTCACTCCCCATTCTCTCACTCTCGCTTTAAAATGATCAATCAGCTCTTTATAAATTGAAGCTGAGTGCAGTTCCGGCTAGACTCTTTTCTCTGTTGCAATAGTTATTACTACGTTAAATCTGTCCTCATTTTAACTTGTGTCTGGCTTTATCTTTGACACTAGAGAGTAGCCTACTAGCCCTGGGCTCATCTGAGTGCTATGGTTATCTGTCAGTTTCTACAGGGAATAAAGAGCACTGGTTGAGAATGCAAAGGGCAATTAGTCAGTGAAGCAGAGCTCTTTGGAAGAGCTTCTATTGTACTTGCAGATTCCACAATGCACCATCCTTCCTCTTGCTCTGGGGTTTTATGTACTGTTTTCTTTGTCATCTTTTCCACCTCTCCCTTTTTTTCCAGGCCAATACTTACTTTTCTTGTTGACTCCTGTAGGGAGTATTTACATCTACCCTATTTATCTCTCTCTTGCATTATTCTCCATGAATTTTTATGGTAGACCTTTGTTCCTTTCTTGTCTTTCCTACCACCCCTGTGAAGATGGCTGAGCCACACGATGAAAGGAACCTGAGTTCCTTCCTCTCTGCCTCCTACTTTTACAAGAGCACACATTGCACTATGTTGTACTTTTCGATGACTTCTATGCCCCTCCCATTAGCATTTAAGCATCTTGTTGTCAGGGCCTGTGTCATATTCAACTTTGTTTTCTCAGCACAAAGCCCAGTGCCTGACACATAGTAGTTTTCCACTAAAGGTTTGGGGAATGACTTGACATCATTTAGAAACTATTATGCATATGGTCTAATCTCACAGTAGGTAGCAGATAAAGGATCACAGTCCAGTAATCAAAATAGCCTGAGATATTTATTTGCATTTCTCAAACGCAGTGAATATAAACACATAGCCTAAAATCTCTTTCTTTTTCTAAGTTTTATGCACTTAAGTTTTTCAATATCTGGTTTTCACAGACTTTGGCTTGGGGGAAAGAGTATGGAGAATCACATATGGAAGGTTTTTATGGACCAGTCCTGGAAATGGCACATTTTAGTACTTACATTCCTCAAGCCAGAACTCACGAGTTCCTCCCTCTCCCAATCACAAAGGAAGCTGGGAAATGTACTGTAACTGTATCTCAGGCAAAGTAAATTTCTGGGTCATGGGGCTATGCAATAGGAATAAATGCCTGGAGCCTCAACAAGTGTGATATGGATAGGAGGGATGGTGAATAAGCCCAGAGGGACAGGGAGTGTCAAGGGAGGGGGCAAGAGGGCAGATGACAGGTGGGGTGGACAGATAGGCTGGGCTCAGACTATGAAGGACTTGAAGGGCATGCCAACTTAGGATTCTCTCTCTCTCTCGCAGTGACAGAGAGCTCCTGATAGTTCTTACTCAGAGAAGTGACTTGGTCATGTCTCCTTCAGCACGATGACTCAAGCAGGAAGGTAGAGAAAGAAATGGAGAGAAAAACCTGAAAGGAGGAAAACTATTCAGGAGGTTGTGACAATGGTCATGACTATTCCCCTACCCTTCTTCCCCCAAAAAGCCTGAAGTAAAAGCTAGGACTATAGCCTGAGGATGAAGAGAAGAGGGCGGGCTGACACAGTCTACTGTTGAGTTGATGCTGAGAAGGAGGAAGGAGGGACATAGGATGGTCTCGGGACTGGCCTGTGTGGCCTGGTAAGCATGTGCTTTGTTGTGAATGCAGAGGGTGAGAGACAGCTCTGATTTATGTTTGCTGAAACATTGTTGAAGAAGAAGAGAGGAAGCCCCCAGCGCCTGAAGTACGTAAAAGCTGCTAACTTGACTGAATGTGAGTCTCCTAGACTCTGACGGAGTCACAGTTCCCAAGTACTATCACGTTTCTTCTGTATGAAAATGATTGAGCAACCTTGTGATGATACCTGAAAGTCTCCCTTTCCCAGCCTATGACCCCACATTGTTGAAAACCCCAGTTTGGAACCATCCAATCCATGGTTGCGTCATCTTTCAGGGTGAGCATATTGTGCAGGGAGTTGAAAAATGAGCCTCATCCTCCCTGAGAGAAAAATCCTACCAGGATTTACGGTTGGGTAAATTGAGGAATAGTTGTGCATGTTCCTCGGCGACCTTGTTGTACTATCTAAATTTCTCCCATTTGCACGATCTCTGCGAACCAGGGCCTGTGTCCCCAGATCTCATTTTTGATGAGAAATTTTGTCCACTGGTTGAATGTTTATATCTAACTCTCCTAACTCAGAGATTAAATATCACTGTGCAAAAAGTTTCCATTAATCACTGCAGATATCATGTCACAGAAGGCAATGACAAAATCTGTAGACTCCTGGGCCTTTATTTGCCATCATCATCCTTTTTTTTCCCCTGCCAAATGCAAACATTTGTCTTCCTATGGCTAGACTGGAATGATTCTCTTTTACCCACAAATTTATCACTGGCTGTCTCACAGACAAGTATATTTCTTACATGAGATTTATTTCTACCTCCAATATTTTTGCTCTCTATCTAAACTAAGAAAACAACACATTTACTGTACTTAACAGAAATCCTTTGAAAAAGTGATGAGGTGGGAAAGAAACGAGAGGGAGCTTTCCGGATTTTTAAAACTTGGTTTTGACCCTCTCTTACTTGGGCAAATTTCTTAACATCTCAAAGCCTCAGTTTGCTAATTAGGTTAGCTAATTTATAAATTGTGGTGGTTATGATAGTAATAAAAACCCTGCCTACCCACCCCAAGGGGTAGTTGGATCAACTGCAGTAACATTTGGGAAGACAGTTTATAAGTTTTAAAGTACTGTATAAATGCCATGTATCAGAATTATTCAATGACATAGCACAAATTTTAGTCTTAAAGGCCAAATGTCTGTCTTTTTCTAGTCTTTCTTACTTTTTTTTTTTTTGAGACGGAGTCTCTTTCTGTCACCCAGGCTGACAGGCAGTGGTGCAATCTGAGCTCACTGCTACTTCTGTCTCCTGGGTTCAAGTGATTCTCCTGCCTCAGCCTCCTGAGTAGCTGGGATTACAGGTGCCCATCGCTACACCTGGCTAATTTTTATATTTTTAGTAGAGACGGGATTTTGCCATGTTGGCTAGGCTGGTCTCAAACTCCTTACCTCAGGTGATTCGCCTGCCCTGGCCTCCCAAAGTGCTGGGATTACAGGCGGGAGCCATCATAGCTGGCCGTATTCTTTCTGACTTTCATGCATATCTTTTCTTCATTGACTTTAAATATTTATTGAGTACCTATTTTGATGACAGTTTTGTGCTAGAAGCAGGATTGACAGTAGGCTTTAAAATAAAAAACAGAGGTGAGAAAATGGTGTTAACATCTCTTTAGAAAATAAACATAGCTTAGTGTAGCATCAGTGAAACGGAATGGTGTATGGTCGCAATTCCCATACTTCTTTGGACAGAAGACTCACCTGGGGAGCCCATAGAAAGTACGGGTTCTAATTAAATCAGCATATTTGGGAATAGACTGAGAAACCTGTGTTTTGTTCTTGTTTTTCTTTTTTAGCAAACTTGAAGAATTCTCAGACAGCCAACTGTACCAATTCCTTACTGGAACCATAGTCATAGAGCACGTGGATGTAGGAGTACAATGGAGAGTGCTCAGCGAGGGACAAAGTGACTGGGGAGGCTGGGGTTGGCTTCCTGGAGAAGGTGGGCCTTGAAGTGGGACAGGTAGGAAGAGTGGCAGGAAGGACATACACCCAAGACTGTCTTTTCACTTCCTTGACCTGGCTGACTCTAACTACACCTTCAGGGTGCTGCAACAATGCCACCTCCTTTGGTGAGGGTTTTTCAACCTCACCAGTTAGGGCTGGGGTTATCGCTGGGCTCCCACAACACGCTGTGCTTACTTATCACATCACCACTCATCATTCCAACTTATAATTATTTGCTCATTTACATGCCTTTGCTCTAAGTTATGGGAGAGGAGGGAAGTGTTTTGCCTATCCTTGGCACAAGGTCTGGCACACAGTAGGCATTCAAAAATGTTTGTTGAGATAATGAGAGGTGAGGGCATTCCAGGCAGGAAACAGCACAAGCCAAGGTTAGGAAGTGGGATCGACCTTGCTGTGTTTGAGGGCATGGAAGCAGACTATTCAAAGATGGTCCAGTTGTAGAATAGAGAGGAATAAGGTTGGCTTTATTCCTTCACCAAACACAGGTTGAGTACCTCCAATGCACCAGGCATTTGCTGATAGGAAAAAAAAATCCTCTCTCTAGTGAAGAAATAGATTTGTAAACAAAAAATTATGAGCCAGCTCCTGCTAAGAAACAGCATGAGAGAAAGAAACAGTAGTGAATAGACCAGAGAGCCACAGTAGCCCAGAGTGTCGATGTCGAACACTGCTGAGAACTGTCAGGATGATGTGACTGAGGTGGGTTCTGACTCAATACTCTCCACATTTGCATGTGAACTCTGTCAACTTTCACTAGATTCTTGACCTTATCCTTTGTGAAGGGCTATCTATCTTTCTCACCACTGTATACTGAAGGCTGGCCCATTGCCTCACCAGAGCAGACACCCATAGAGATTTGGTGAGTTCGAATAGATGCCAAGAAAGAAAGGCAGTGTTCCGAGAATGCTCTTCCACTGCAACAGTGGCCTGAAAGCTTAGTGAATGGAAAAGTGAAGGTGGCTGTTCTGAGCTGGATTGAAGCAGCCTTAAGTCATGAGCACTGACGTTATGGTCTCACTTGTCCCCATTATCCATCTTTAAACTGCCCATTACTTCATGCCTTGTTTTACTGAGAATGTGGGAGGATGGATGCCGCAACAGGGCAGAGACTGGCCAGAGCCCGCCCCCCGGGTCAGTGAGCATCTCATGGTAGCTCATTCCAGGTCCTCATCTCTGTAGGCTGTAAAAGAACAATATCAAATAAATAATCATCTGTTCTATTTTTAACTGGTAAGGAGTAGCTGAATAAGTAAATAGCTCTTGGAATTGAATGTATGTTCTAATGGGAAATTGTATACTATTGTGATTTCAAAGATAAAAACAGGACATGGTGTTTCTGTCATCTGGACTGGCAGTGGACGTGGTCAGTAAATTAGAAGACAGAAACCTGCGTTCTTTCAGGCTTACGCCTCACTTGATTAAAAAACTTGGCCAAGTCAGTTCACCCACCTCTCTGGAATTTAGATTACTCATTGAAAAGTGATGGAATTTATTTAGGTTCATAAAACTCTGAGTGCCTGGAAAAACATGGAGATTCACTGATGTGTTTTAAGAAGGGAAATGACATGGATCTTTTTTAAAATTTTTTTATTTTTTTGACATGGGTCTTAAGTCACTCACACAACTGTGTGAGCTGTTCCAATGGAGTGGTTTTTTTTTTTTCTTAAATGCTGAGACAAGTAATACACTTGATCAATTCCTCTGGAATTGTTAATTGCAGGTTTGTTGTTTTTTTTTTTGTCTTTTACTCACATTTTTATGATCCTATTTTGCTTTAAAAAAACCTCTTTAGCTTAATTAAAAAACCCATTTTAGTATTTATATCAGCCTTATAGTCAAACTCACCAGGTATTCTACCCAGTCTGTTTTTTTGTTTTTGTTTTTATTTTTCCTGGAAACCTTCTTTCTGGAATTGTCTTTCTGATACAGTCTGGACTGGTGGCTCTCCAGGACCCACTGCACAGCCGTCATCTTGGGACTTCCCTTTATCCCTTTCCTATGTTAGCTCTCCTGTTTTCTAGACCCTATTTTAAAAAATTCTTGATGTATTTCCTCACTTTGGTGGAGAATAACATGTGGTGGTTCCCAGAAAAGGAATTTAAGGAAAGTATTTTTTTTTTGAAAAGTTGCCTATATGAAAATGCATTTTCCACATACTTACACTTAAATGACAATGTGTCTAGTTATAACTCTGGGTTAGAACCCTCAGAATTGGGAAGGCTTTGTTGCATTGATTTTTGGCTTCCAGTGTTGCCTTAAATAATACAATACTGATTCTTAGTCTTTGATACATCACTACTGTTTTCCTTTTTGTAGGTTTTAGAGTCTTCTGTTTATCCCCAAAGTTCTCAAATGTGACAATAATATGCTTTTTTCCATTAATTTTGCCAAGCAATGAGTGGTAACCTCAATTTGGAAACTCAGATCCTTTTGCTGTGGAAAATTTTCTAGTGTTATTTCTAATATCATTTCCTCCCCCCTCTTTTTCTTTTTCTGGTTCTAGAATACTATATGTTGAATCTCCTGGACTGGTCTTCTGATTGCCTTTTCTTTTTTTTCATATATTCCATCACTTGGTCTACCTTCCAGAGACTATCCCCAACTTCCTCTTTCAACCATTCTGTAGAATTTGTAATTTCTGCTGTTGTAATTGATAAGAGTTCCATCTTTTTCTATAAATGTTTTGTTATAACAATTCTTTTATAAAATTGCACTTTATTCTTTACCTTGATATATGAGGATATCAATTATAGTTTTCTGAAATATTTTTTCTATATTTTTCTTTTCTTTTTCTGGGTTGTGTTACTCTAAAAATGTTTATTTTGGTCTCTTTCGTGTTGTAGACTTTACATAAATGTCTGGTGGTTCTTCGAAGTCCACTTATGGTTAAGAGTGGTATCCTAAACAGGTGATTGGAAGTCCTAAGTACCCACAGGAGGGTGTAAGAACTGGTGCATGCATTATACTATGTATTAATTTGGTGGGAACCAGGCCTCTCTCTTGGGACACACTCAACTATCTGTTCCTATAAGGCATTTTAGCGGGCAGTTTAGTTTCTCTAGAAAACTATTCTCTTGCCTGGAAGAACATACTGTCAAGTATTTCTGGAGCTGGTTGATACAAGCAGAATGGGGAATCTCATATTTTGATATGTCAACTTTCACTTAATTTTCTTGTTTTCAGCATAGCCCTCTTCCATGATACCTACTAACCCCACATTAGCTCCATGTCAGTTTCTCACATAATAATCCTCCAGTTTTTTCCTGAGTGGGAGAGCTAGTTGGCTTCAGGAATAGGGGTGGGACCTGGGATTACATTGCTTGCTAGAGAGATTTTGATTAACCCCCTGCCTCACACTCAGCTGTGGTGGAAGCAGACCCCTCCATCTGCCAGCCTCTCCAGAGCTGTGTGGCATGAAGGGGCCATCTCTTTTTGGCATCCTTTTCTTCAGTATCTGGTATTCAGCTTTCTCAGGCCCACGAATGCCTTCTTCTACTCTCTGTCTTCCAAAAGACAAAAATTTGTTGATCCCTATCTCTTGTTCCTTGTCTCTTTCCCATTCATTGCCCTTGTAGATTTGTACTTTTTGAATTCTTGTAATATCATTTTAGAAAGGTTTGGAGGAAAGGAACAGTGACAAACATATGGTTTCAATCTATCATTTTAAACCAGAAGCCCAGATGGACATTTTATTAAAACGATTTTATCCTGTCATGCCTGAGATATTTTCAACTACATGTCACTTTACAACAATCTAAAATATGATGTTAAAATAGAACTGTTTCCTTTGATAACTAAATTTCTCTCTCTGCAGATTTTACATTAAAAGGCAAATCTTGAATTTGAAATAGAGTTCCCGCTGATTTAATTTGAGGTGCTGAAACTTGGCTGATCCAAAAATATTTTCTGATTCTAGGAGTCTATTGCTACTCTGTTTGACTATGATTGGAAATTTTCTTTCACCCACAACATTTTGTTCATTTGTGATGGGCCAACTCTTCACTGATCTGCACAATGTTGCCTCCTTTTTACAGATGTTCATTTTAATCCCATGGCCCATTCCAGATGACTTGGGAAGTCTGTGCTCCTCTGTAAGTGACTGCACACCAAATAGGAGTTTGGAAACAGAATGAAAAACAGCTCGAATTATCCATGTGTTCAGAGCACATGAGTTGGAGGTGGGCTTTAAATACCAGACTCCAGGAAAGACTTAGCTGAATTGCAGAAGGCTGGAAGCAGAATTAGAACAACTGTTAGAAGGTCATCTCCTCCAGTCCTTGCCTCACTGGATGAATTCCCTAAACAATGGGCATTTGTGCTGTTTCCACTGCTGTAGGAGTCTGTTTGTTTGAACATTTATTCTGATTGAACTTCATTCTATAAATACTGAATGTGTACTGAATATTGGAATATAAATAAATAATGTATTATTTCCCTGAAGAACTTCACAGTTTTCTGCCATCTTCATATAGGCAAATTCAGTGTGTTCTTTGTTTCAACAAAGGCCTAGCTTATCTAGAGGCTCAAGAGAGACTTCTCTGTGGAGGTTAAGGGAGGCTTCCCAGGGCCTGCCTCTTACTTATAGCTTTGTCTTGTGACTCTTTGTTCCAGGCCTTGATGTAAAACAGAATCAAGCTTTCTCACTCATTACAGCTCTCCAGATATTTATTTTATTTTATTTTTTTCCTGTAACCCAGGACAGCGCTGATCTCCAGATATTTAAAGAAAAACATTATGTCCTTGCTAAGTCTCTTCTTTTTTGGGCCACCCATCTCAGATCCTTTAACAACTCCTTATTTGTCATAGTTCAAGTTCCCCTAGCATCTTGGTATTCTCCATTGGCTATGCTCTCATTCACTGAAGCCTGGTGCTTTCGGTGTGTTCTCTGAGGCATACAGGACTATTAATTTCCTTGATTTCTAAATACTACATTTTTATGAATGCAGATTACCAGTGAGTTTGGAATTTTTGTTACCCAAAGTACAATATTGATTCCTGTTGAGCTTATAGGTCACAGACCTTTTCACTTATGAGTTGCTATTGATTTCTGAAATTTAAGTATAGGAAATTACATTGGCATTTTCAAGATGCATTTAGCCATTAATACCAATTTGTGACAATGCTTTTTAACTCTGAATTGGTCATCCATTATATCGATTATGTTTCTAAACTTTAAAAAATATTAGATATTTGTTAGTATGAAAGTCAGTCAGGATGGGCTCCACTATACTGAAAGATAATCAAGTCCTGGATCCTAGCAGTTAATAAAATCCAAAGGATTGTTTCTTGCTTATGTCATATGTCCATTATGGATTGGCTGGGACTCTGCTCCTTGTGTCTTCCAGGGGTCAGGCTGAGTGAAATCTTCATCTGCAATGTTGCTGGTAAACATGGCAGAAGGAAGAAGACTCTGGAAGGTTTACACTAGCAATTAGATGCTCCAGGCTGGAAGTAACACGTCACTTTTGTTGTTTAGCTGGAATTAGTTTCATGGCCTCACTAACCACATGGAGATCAGAAATTGCAATTATATCAAGGGTAGTTCATGAACAGGGCCAGTGACTATCACAGCGTGATCTTTATTTTTGTGACATAGTAGTTAATAAAAATTATTGGCTAAGATAAGACTTAGAGAATATTCCTTTAGCGCACTCCTAGAGACCTCCTTGAAATGGGTATGGACACATTAATCAGTACTCTGGGTATATTCTTTCAACAAGGTATAATTCCACTCAAGTGTACTGTCATCTGGGTCACATTTCCTCTTCTTCACAGCACATTATGAGAGATAAAGGCAAAACCTTCGCTAAAGTTTGTCTGCAACAGGTTAGGTGACTTGGGGTGATGAAAAAGACCTGATTTTTAAAAATCTGAGTTGTGGTCTTTGTTTTATCATTCTCTGTCTTTGTGAGCACTGGCAAATAAATATATCTCTCTGGCCCTTATAGCATTTGCTTTTTTTTTTAGTTTATAAAATTAAATATTTTAAAAAATTATTTATAATTACTTCTAGCTCAAAAATTCTAAGAAATCATATCCTGCTTTTTAAAACCAATAACTTTTCATAAAATCAATAAGGTACTTCTGCCATGATTAACTTTTAGGGAACCCTTGCAGGTACCAGTGATCATTCATTCTGCTTCTAGATTATCACTCCCAGATTACAAAGAGGAGGGAAAAGACCGAGACATAGCACCGGGTGGGTTTCTGAGGTGTGGTACAAATGGAGGGGGACATGGTTTTTGGTGCTGAGAACACACACAGGAAAGAAAAAGAAGTATTGCTTCTAGGAAGCACCATAAACTCCTCAGCAGTGAATATGAGAAAGGCATTTCAAGTATAGTAAATTATACTACTGTTTCCAGGTATTTGCTGTCTTTCCTGTGAGAATGTTACACTTTTGTGTCTCATCAACATTAGGCTGGACTTTGTGATTTCCTTTGACCAGCAGAATGTGGGTAGAAGGCCCATTTGCTGAACAGAATCATTGAGAGATACCACATGGTTCCGTCATTGCTCTTTTCCCAACTACACAAGAATGACATGTCGCAGATAGATTTTCTCCTTCAGTCTGGGCTCAAGAAAGAAGAAAACATATGGAGTAGAGCTACAGCCAACCTACAGCTGAAATGTAATATGATCAAGAAATGAACTTTTGTCAGAAGCCACTGGGATAGTGGGATTGTTTACTACTACTATATTATCTAGTGAAATGTGACTGGTACACTAGGCTGGCCAAGAGGTGGGTGGAATCAGCCTTAGAACCCAAGTTCAGGACTACTAAAAAGCTCTAAGAGAAGAGGAATTTTAATTAAGAAATACATTAACTGAGGGGCCATTTGGTTTGGGGTGAAAGGGTTTTCTAAATAGTAAAAGAGCTATCTAATGATAAGACATTATTATTAAAACCCTATTACATTTTAGGAAATTAATTCATTGTTGGTTACAGAAATAGCAACGTCTGTGAACTAGCAAGACAAACACCAAATCAAGGAGGTAAAGAAGAAAGCAGATGTTAAACAATGAAGATATCCAATTGAGGGGCTTATAGGAGAATTCTTCACTGAGATAAGTAGCTTTGTTGATGTAGGTCTTTGTGTTGAGCTTTGAAGAGGTAGGATATCTTGATTCCAGAAAGAGTCCAAAGCAGTCTCTGGCTGCTTTATCACAGAAAGGAATACGGAAATCTTGCTCTTAATAAATGGCCCTGTCATATAAACAGTTTTTTTTACTCACATAGGGATAAGACAGATAGAGGTGGGTCATCCAGAATTCAAGCACCATCTCCCTGATGATTGCAAACTACCCACTGACACATTGGCAGAATTGGCCGATAGAGCAGGGGAACAGGCTTTCTCTTTCTGATAATAACACAAGATGATAAAATGTGTTCCGCCAAGTGTCTTGGTATTTCCCTTTATCAGAAACAGAAATCCTTCACAGCTTTCATCACTCCTTTATCACATTTTTCTGTGTAATTGGAGCCACAGGGTTGGGCTACATTAATCTCCACTCTGTTAGGCAAGACTGGGTCCTCACCAATATCTGAGAGACTGAAAATAACAGAAATCTCAAAACTGATGTTGGGAGAAATATTGTCTTAATGAATGTGTGTAGAAAGAAATAGAATGATCCAGGTCGGTAGAAAGGATTTGACACTTTTCTAGAAAACAAGTATCACCCTGTTACTCTCCTGTGAGGGCTCCCATATGTTTTAGGATAAAGGTCAAGGTGCCCAGTGTACTTTGTTGGAAGCATTCTGATCAACCTGCAGTTTCCCAAATATGCCATTCCATTTCATGCCTTATGCGTGCTTTCCCTTCTCACCTTCCCAAACTCTTGCCTGTCTTCCAAAGTGCAGTCCAAGAGCTCTGCCTCAGACTTTCCTCACCTGCAGTGTGATTTCACACATCACTCTGAATGTTAATCAGTGAGTGGGTTTGTCGTTCTCCTCTACTAGCATTTAGCTGTTCCAGGACAGGGACCACATGGTATTCAACGTTGCTTCCTCAGTGCCTGGTACTATGTCTGGCAGTTGGCAGATGCTCAATAAATGTTGAATGAATGATTGCTCCTTTGTTCTACAATCCCCTTTCCCTCTCTTTTAATTCTGGGGAAGATTCTGGCCACAGAGTCATGTCCTCCATCTCTTGTTTAGCTCTGCTGCTGTCTCTAGGTGCTGTCATGGCTCTAAGATAGGAATGATAACCTCTGCCATGAAATAGAGCTGGAGAGAGGGACAGAAAAATTTTCACAGAGGGTCAGGGCCCCAAGTTTCTGTCTTAAAGGGTAACTAGGAGTTTGGGAGGTACATGAGGTAATAGGAAAACATGTACAAAGACATAGAGATATAACACAGAATATGAAAATATCAATTTGATCATTTACTGAACACATATTTTATGATACTCTTGTTGGGTATTAATGTACAAAATCTGTAAGTCTGGCAACATATTTACAGTGACGTAAAACCTTTCATTTAAACAACAAATTGTTGCTCAGAAAAACTCAGTGATATGCCCAAGGTCACACAGCTCTCAAGGGGCAGAGCTGGAATTCCAACCCTCCGAGCTCTTTTCACCACTCAGGGTTGTAGATGTGTAATAGTTTGGAATTGCTTTGTGACTCATATTCATCATCATTAAAATGTGTGTGTTTGACTCTACAAATGTCTGTTTTCTTCCAAATCTAAATTTTATGTTTGCTGAGCTCTCCTCTCAAAAAGTCACAAGGCATCATGATTAAGACAGTGGGCTCCATAGCTGGATAGTCCTGGTTCCAGTCTCAGCTCTGTCACTTACTTCAGGTGCAGCCTGGGTAGTGTTTTACAGACAGGAATGACATGACCGACATCTGTTTGGCTATTCACAGTCGATGAACACATGTAGTGTTCACAGTGCTACCTGCAATTAAAGGTGCTGCATGCTGATTTAGACTCAAAAAAGTGGGCTTGAAATAGTTAAATTGCAAAACCCAAGTTGGGGATATTGGAAAATTGCGTAGTACAAGGCAAATTAAATGAGTTGTCTTCTCAGAGGAACTAGCTACTGTGGAAGTTGTTCTCTGCCCTACAGGGCACACTCTTGTCTACAATCCCATGGAGTGTTACAGCATTACATCATTTGAGGGCAGTGAGAGAACAAAAGGAGAAGGGACTTGAGAGGGGACATGGTAGCTGCCCGGGCATTTAGCAGAAGGCATGCTGGGATGAAGGCTTTCACAGAACAGAAGGGTCCACATGGAAGAGATGCGGCAGACTCTGGAATGTACACACACTACAATATAGCAAAGGGCCAGTGTTGTATTTCTACTCGGACACTGTACTTTGTCTTGATGTAACATCACATCACAACATTATATGACTTTTCAACTGTAAATAACTTATTCATCTCTAATTTGAAGGCCTTTTCCACGAAGGAATTCATTTTTAATAAATTTCCATGTTACTTTAGAAAAAACAAAGAAAGGAATAACAATGTGTATTGTCAATAAGTAACCAATAAATTTCAAGTAGGCCATCATGAAAAGAAATTGAATTTGGCTTTCAAATAATCTCTGAAAATGCCCACTCCTCAGACCACAGCCCCTCGTGGTACAATTTCAAAGGGATCCTTTAGCAATATTGAACAATAATACTAGCTGCACCTTAGTGATGGCCACGTGTCCTTTCCAATCTCTTATCTCACTCTTTACAATAGTAAAATTTCCATTACTGTACATAAAAGAATGGAGTCTCATATATTTGAAATAATACCATGTTATCCCCAGACTCTCAGGATAGAGCTTGGAGTCAGGCAAATCTTTGTTCATGTTCAGTTTTGCTGCATACTAGCAAAGCTCTTCATGCCTCAGTTTCCTCTTCTGTAAAATAGGTGTAATAATGCTTATCTCATAGGGCTGTTGTGAAGAGTCAAAGGGATGGTATGTGTAAGAGGCTTAACACACAGCATGTGGATTTATTGGAAGGGCTCTACAGGTGGAAGCCAGCAAAGCATGATAGCCTGTACTCACCTCCACACTTCCTTTGCTCCCTTTCCAAGAGGATGCTGCAGGTTTGGGATAGAGCCAGCCCTATGTATTTGGTGTGTGCACCAAACACATTTGTCTTTTTGATCATGCCCCAGCTGGGATGATTGCTTTCCAGACAGGCAAGAACTTTTCTTTATTCTGGTATACCTGGCTGAAATCCCTTGCCACCTCCCTTTGGTTTGGAGAGTGCCCCCTTCTCTAGTCAACTGCATCTGTGTTACTGTGGAATGGGAATTTGTGGTTATGGAGAGTCCCTCTGGCTGGCTGGCTGGTTGCCTGGAGAGGTGGTTCTGTTTTCAGTTGTTTGGAAGTTGTCAACACTGGCTACTTATCAGCATCAATGGATGAGTGGCTAATATATGCCCACGTTTGGTAAATCTTACCTTGAGAGATTCTGCTTCAGCAGCATCCAGAATTTGTGTTTTGAAAAACCTTTACTCATTGATTTGGATGCACAGCCTGTTTGAAAGTCACTAAGAGATGCGTCTTGTCCAAGGAGAATTGAGTGTGTCTATCAGATACCCTCTTCAGTGCGACTCTCAGAGGACTTTTTTTAGTCCCACATGGTCCATCTGTAAATAGTGATTTTAACAGTGATTGAACTTTTACGTATGTTAGGCCATTGAATTCTCTCCACAACCCATAAGGCGGGCAGTATTGTCTCCATTCTACAGATACAGAAACTAAGACCCAGAAAGATGTAATTTGCATAGCCATTCAGCAAACCTAGCGTTCTTATATAGGTTTCCATGACTCCAAGCACTGGGCTCTTTCTCCTCCAGTTCAGGGAGGTGAAACAGGTGAAACAAGATGTCTATTCATTTCACTGAGGTTAACTACCCTGAATTAAATTACCCTGAAAGTCATACTTTAAGGTGCCACAGTAGGGATATTTTGATAAGTTCAGATCAATGCCTTATAAATCTGAGCAGGCTTTATGGAGGAGGTGATTCCTGGCAAGAGCTTTCAAAGGAGAACCCCATTTAAATTGGAGGTGAAGAGAAGGGTATATGGTGCATGGGCATGAGGGGAAGTGGAATGAAAAAAGCCCCAAACACAAATGGCTAATGCTTTTGGGAAGGGGAATCAGAGACTGCAGAGAACCTTTGAGAAGGTGTCAGGGAACCAGCTTACCTTTGAGATCATTTGAAACCCCCCACCCCTTGAAACAGGAAGCCCTTAAAAAGTATTCAAGTAACTTCTCTGCATTCTCTGGTTGATGGGCTTATGGAAATGACATCTCCTCCAACAATCTGACTATTAGAGCAGAAAAAATGCAAAATTAAATAGAATGATTGAATTGAATTCATTTCTGTTATATGCAGAGTGATTTCTCCCTTTGCATTTATTCAAGTACTAGTTGGATGGCAGGATATAATTAAAAGCTAATATTAACCTCTTTAAGAGAATCAGCTCAATCACAAGAAAATTTAACCTAAGAGTTGAACATATACACACACACACACACACACACACACATATACATATTATATATATAAACAGTCTTCAATGATATGGGGGTAAAGTTATGACATTTTTTAAAACAAGGTTTTAAAATATAATTTCTAAGATATTCAAACTGAAGTTTCTCGGTATATTCATCCATTTATTCATTTAGCAAACATTTCTGACTACCTGCTCTGTGTTCCAGACACTGGTTTAGTTATGGAGAAGAAAGACCATCCTTCTCTGCTCTTACTAAGTAGGAAAAGGCAGAAAAGTAAACAGATTTATAAAACTGTGTGTGTATTTTGCTACAGTAGAGCTGTGCTTAGAGGCTAAGTTTGCACAGAGAAGGGGATTCAGTTTAGAAGGAGCGTTGTAAAAGATCAATATAACTTAGCTAAGCAGATCAATGCCTGGTATGTGCAATGCAGATAAAAAAGAGAATAGTGAAGGCAGTGTGTCATCAACAATACCAACAATTGCAACAGCAATATCAACAACAACCAAACACAGCTCAGTATAAATGCAGCTTTGAAATTTGAATGTGATCATGGAGCGTGGTGAGAAGAGGTGGGGATGTGGGGCAGAGGTATGATGTCAAGGCTGAGTTTGCTGGGCTCATAAACTTGGATTTCACCTTCAAGGTAATGGGGAGTCAGTGAAGATCCAGGAATGGACATTGTTTTCTACTTTGTGTTTGTTTTAAGTACAAAAGTAGTTTACTGGCTTCTATAGTTGATAAAGATACAGGGGTATCTGTAAGGAATCAGCTCAAGGATGAGAACTAAGGATTTGACGTTGCGAGGACTCTCCATCTTTCATCCCTCCCCTTCTCTCTGAATGTCAGTCTTAGCCTCTTCTGTTGCAGACAGCCTTTTCTACATTGCAGAAGATATGATAAAGAGTTTATTTTCTCAGCATCTGTGGCACAGTTCTAGAGAAAGACTTTGGTTGGCCTTGTTTGGCCAATCATTCTTGCCAGTGATGGAAGATACTCGACAGACTGGGTATTAAAAAGCTCATGTCAGAGGATAGATGGGAGGGCAGCAAGAACAGAGGCAGGTAAGAAAGAGGTGATGAGTCCTGAATTGATGCAATGACAAAGGGAATGGTGAAGAGGGGTGGGGTCAAGGATATGAAGGAGGCAGAAGTCGTAGAACTTGGAGATTGCATGAAGGAGAGAGGGGAGGGAATGAGGGGTGTGAATAGTATGATGTTGCCTCAGGTTCCTACTTGATCAACTGGGTAAATGCTTATCCTATTTACTGAGGTATGGGAGAGAAGCAATTTATAACTGGAAAGAAAAAATTCATCCTTTCTATTTTACTTCCCATTATTATTTAAATGTTTTTCTCTGATTTTTCAAAGGCAATAATTTTCACCTTTGATTTAAAAACCTGTAATCAAATTAAAACTTCATTTATATTATCTGAAATGGGTGACATCTTACTAATGTGAGTTTCATTAGCAGACGAACATATGTAGCTACCTTTCAGTAATTAGGCTGGGAAAGGTAGCTGAGAGAATTTCAAGAGAAGAAGGTTATGCAATGTCTAATAAGATAGCCTAGGAATGGTTGGGGTCCATCCCCTGATGTCCATGGGCAAAATTGGTTTGCACTAAAACTAAAGAGGTAGATCTCTTGACAAGTTTTTTTTTTTTTTTCCCCCCAGAAATTTCGTATATTTCGTAAGCTTACTAAATATATTTAGTAACTGTATTTGTTTTTGCTTTTGCTTATAAGTCAACATAGTTCAGATCTTTTACTAATTCAAGCTGTCTCTTCTAGTAGTTTGAGCTAGTAGGATTTATTGGATTTTGACATGAGACATTGAACAGCATTTTATGCACATATTGTATCTTTGTACATCATCTTTCTTCTGCCTCAAATGTTCTTTACCGTATTTCCTGCTGGGAAGCTTCTAATTTATCCTTAAAGGCTGAATTCAAATGTCACCTTTCCCCTGTGATGATATACACTAGACAAAATTAATCACTTTTTCCCTAAGCTTTACCAGGTGGTAGCCCAGTGGTTAAGAACATGGAATTTGGCTTGACTTGTGTTCATGTCCATTTCTGTGAAACATTAGGCAAATTACTTAACCTCTCTGAGTCTCAGTTTGCTTACTGTAAAATGGGATTAATACAGTACTTTTTAAGGTTATTGTGAAAACTGAATGATATGATCGATATGAAATGCTTAGCACAGTGTCTGGCAGACAGAAAATTCTCAATAAATGATGAACGAGGAAATGAATGAAATGATAAACATATGCTAAAAGAATGACCCAAAATAAAAGGCATCTACCTGCTCTACTTGGTTGCTGGATGGTTATTATAATATTTGACAATGGAAATCCTGACATTCAGATTAATGTCTTCACATTTATTGAGCAGTTTGAAGTCTCAAGGGGGGTACTGTTTCTCAGTACTGTATTTCTTCTTATCTCAATGTGATGATAATTCCCCTTTCCAAATAATCAAAGTATCTTGTGTACCCCATAAGTATACACACCCATATATCCACAAAAATAAAAGAGAAAGAACAAAAGATTAAAGTACTTCCTGGATTGTGCTGATACAGAGATCCCATGCCCCTACCTTCACAGTATACTTGAAGCTTGGCTTAGCTCATCCTAGTACCCTACTGGAATGGGCACAGGATCCAAGCTGGACCAGCCAGAGTCCATTCCTGGAGTCTTATATGCAGACGCTGGGCAAGAGAGACTCTCTCTGCTAGCAGATGATCCACCTGTGTCTCTTCTCACTGCTGCATGGAGGAAAGCAATCTGCAGTGGGCCAAAATGAGGTCAACACACAGAAAAAAAAACAGTCTTGACAGTGTTAGAGCCCCTGAGGCCCAGTCTTCCCTTGATCATCCTTGTTAGGTGATCTCTACATTCTTTTTGCTTAACACAGTTTGTGTTAGGCTTTTTGATTCAAGACTGTTGACTTGAATGAATTCTTTATGATCCCTGCCATCACCCTTTAAGGGTGCTAAAAGAGGTAGCTATTGCACCTCTCTTTTTTCAGATGTAAAACTCAGGTGCAGAGAGGCTATAGGACCTATACAAGGATACACAGCTAAGTGGAAAAACGGGGGTCCAAATTCAGATCTGTTTGATTTTAAAACCTTTGCTTCCTTGATTGCTTCTGTTGACAAGTGGCTCTGATACCTGCCTGGGCCTTGATCTTCTAAATGCCAATCTGTGTGGCTGGGGAGGTGCTGCTGTCTGTTTCCCTTGTAGCTCGTCACTCTGTCCTCCCGGATTCAAGGGTGAGAGCACATTTGTATAGTCAGCTCTTATTTTTGTCTATCTCTACATTATTTGTAGATTTTTATATTTAAACTCTTCCTCACTCCCTTTCTAAGCAACTCAGGAACCGTGAAGAGCCTCCTTGCCAGACTACCTCTGACCCGCCCTGAGATGGGTCCATTAATCTCCCTGACTGCGAGGGAGGATGTGACTGCTCCAGACAGCATTCCTTAAGAGACAGTAAAGACAGGCAGAAGGACATGACTGGAATTTAAACTGCAGTGGCCCGCTCAGGACAGGAGGGTTTGGTCTAGGAGGAAAAGCAAGCTGGCAGCTTTATTTAGTTTATTGATTAATTATATACAGAGTTATATATAATGGCCTGATTTGATAACTCATGAGATAAGCATGTTCATTGCCAACTATAGGAGAAATTCTAGGAACAGAAAAGAATAGATCCAAGACATAGTTTGTATATTTGCCTACATGTATGTTTCATATTCCTATTAATGATTTAAATTATACACAACTGTGTTTATAGGTGTGCCTTTACCTATTATAGTTTTCTACTATTTTCCTTATCCATTGTAAAGCCTACAAATTAAAATAGTATTCTTAAGGATTTTAATAGTCAGTTTTACTCCTAAAATAGTTTTTCAAATATTAAGAATGAGCTAGAATTCTATTCTCAATCTGCATCATAAGGGGTTCTATGTCTGCTTATCCATCTTCATGTATAGGTTGTATGGATTGTAATATTGGGCAGGGCCTCTTTATTTCAACTATCATGCCTTTAAGGCCCCTCACTCCCTTCTCTGAACTAACACCTGTTCCATCTTGGTCTCACATACTTCAGAAGTTTTCAGCTTTTTGGCACCAACATCTCTACTTTCTAATATACAATGCACTTACAAGTTTTTGTTCGATGTTGTCTTTCTGGCTAGATTGCAAACTCTATGCATCCCCTGAAACGGGTTTTGCACATTTGTGTTTAACAGATATCTGTTGAAAGAAGCAATGAGCTATAACCTCCTATATCATGTCTTCAAGGTTACTCAGGTCATTTGGGCTTATTGGGAAGTGGGAAATGGGGCATAAGTGGCCTCCCATTTCCTCCACTGTGGTAGGCTTCAAGCATGCCTCTACTGTGGTGAGCCATACTCCTGATGGGAGTAGAAAGAATTGCAAACCGGTGCATATCTGGACTTCTAGTGTCCACCCTCTTGTATTGTAGTTATAGTTGTGATATCTGCTTCCTCCACTGAATTGCAAGCTTCTAAGGTTTGAGGGATAAGGTCTTATTCATTGCCCAGTGTCTTTATTGGCAACTAATTATTAGTAAAATTGCTAATATTTGTTGAGTGCTGACTATGTACCACATATTGTAGTAAGCATATTCCATATAATTTGTTATTCTTCACAACAGCATATGAGGTAAGCACTATTACTATATCCATTTAAAGATGAGAAAACTGGAGGTAACAGTGATTTTAAGTACCTGTTAAAGACCACATCTATAAGACCATAAATGATAAGGCAGGGATTCAAATTCAGGCTGTACAGCTCCAAAGATCACATTCTTAAACAATACTACCTCTCATTGTACGTTTTGATTAAATTCAGTTTGAGGTGAACAAGTAAGCCCTGTCTGAGATCTCAAGAGAAAGAAATGCAAGTCATTTGAGACAAAGTAAGGGAATTAGACAAGCACACCCAGAGACAGGCCAAATAGACATATGTCATTTTGCCTTAGAATGCGGGCATCTGGAAGGGTGAAGAGGAAGGTGCCAAGTTCCTCCTTGATGCACATATTTAAACTCAAGTAGGGTGCCCTTTTGTTGGGGAAGCAATAAGTACCTAGTAGATGGTAGTGGTGGTTGGGTGACAGTCCTATGTCACATGAAGCCAGTTTATCATAACGCTGACCAGCAGGTGTTGTAAAGACAGACAGCTTGGCTTAGCACATTGCCTGACACATGATAAATGCTCAATGCATGACAGCTATCCATTATCACGATTTGAGAGTATTTCAAGTATTCAGAGCAAACACTCTCAATGTCCATGAAGATCAGGAGACTAGTGCTTATGCATTCTGATGGAGCTGAAGTTCTACAGAGGCAGGAGTCCAACCAGAAGAGTGGTTTTGTCTCAGAGCTGACGGCCTCCCACAACCTAGGATGTACAGTTGCCACGCTTGTGGAAATATCTGGACCCCAAAGAAGGAGGAGTGTAGCCTGCCCAGTGCTGAATCCTTCCCTACTCACGGCCATTTCTGTGAAGAAGTTATGTCTGTTTTCATTTCTCTTATCCATTAACTCACACAAGGCATTTTCCAGTTAATTGAATTCACTAGAAGACTGCCTTCTGTGATTAGGTGTCCTGCAGCCTGAGCTGGGAGGAAGAAGGGAACAGGCAGAGAGGCAAACATCTTGGTGAGTGCGATTCAATCTGCTGCTAAATTTAATCTGTACATTTCTGGTTTCTGTTCTCATTCACCACCTGCAGTGATATGTTTAAAATGCTCCTGACACATCAGCAAGGTGGGCAGTGTGCCAAGACCATGGCTGTCCATTTTCACTTCATTTTATATATATCCCTAGTAAATATCAGGTAGCATTTTTTCTCTTCTCTCTACACTTGCAATTCCGCACTGGAAAAAGATAGGACTGCAGTATCTGCCCCAAATTCATCTCTGAAATAGGTTTTAATGACATCAGTTCTCCTCAAATTTTCCTCTGTCCAGAAGAAAATTGGTAGACCTAGGATCTCTTAGTTTTGGAGCTATCATTTCACATTATATCAAACACATTCATACATCTAAATCTTGCATGATAGAAAATTAATTTAAAGTTTCACCTGGTAAGCTGTAGTCAAGTCAAAGATTTATAGACATACAATTAAGCATGTATTAATTTTCAGTTTTCTTTTTATATTCTGTGGTCAATATTTTTCATTGTCAGGCTTTACATCTCTTTCATAGGCCTCTGAAAAGCTCATAGACCCTAGGCCCTGTATCCATAGTGGCTGACAGATTACATTGGTCATTCATAGGCCACAATGGGGGCTAAAAAGATCTAGGTGGTTTTATTGTCTGCCTACCATGATGAAATATCCTAAAGTGGAAGCAAAAAGTACTGCTGTGTGACAGCTCAGAGCACAGGCCTTGGCATCAGTTTGGAGTCTACATGACCAGAGCCTCAGTTTCCGCCTTTGTTAAAATTTGAATGATGATAGTACATGCTCATTATTGCTGCTTGATTAGAATCTGTGGTGGCTTGCAATGTGTTGACTTGGTGAAGCTGAAGTACATTTCCCAGAATTCTCTTTCTTGTATGTTTCTGGTTGGAATGGGTGGGCCACTACAGCAGTTCTCATGGGAGATGTGCAAGATGCAGGTGAAGCAGCGGCTGTTTTGTAGTTCACACACAGTGTTGTCTGTCTGCTGGCTCACCTGGTCGGTAGTGGGTAGGGACCAGGCCTGCAACAGTCCTCTGGATCCTTCTTCGGCTTCTCTTCTCTGGCTCCTGGGCCAGTTGTGTATGTTTAGCTCCAGGAGGAAGTGTACTTACTTCTGCAGGACACTCACACCGCCAAGATCAGAATAAAAAGAAAACTGGCCATCCTCGTGGGTTCCAACTTAGTCTTGCTCTCCCCTGCTTTACATCCATCTTCCCTCCTTGATTTCCTCCTCTCAGGACTGGACAGACCAGCATCGGATGCGATGACAATCAGCTCCCACAACTGTATAAGATTAAATCCTGTAGCAAATCACTTTCTGTATTTGCTGAGGTCTGTTTCTCTCATTAAGTCTCTACTGAAACACTACCTACTCATCACTGTTGTTTAAATGAGATAAGGCTTGTACATGGCATAGTTCAGGACCTTGTCTGGATTAAGTGATAATAAACATCTCTATTACAATCCCAAAAGACAGACATTATTTGACTAACACAAATCTAAGTCCAGCACCTAACACAGCCTGGCACATAGCAGACGCTCACTCAATAAACTTGTTGAATATTTTTCATCACAAGAGAGAAACAGAACTATATGTGGCAATACATGGGAGTTGAGTGGGATGTGGTGGAATCAGTTGAGTAATAGGACATCTATATTTAAGAATATTATTTTGAAGAAATGCAATTTATCATTTCAAATTTATAGGGCGGTCACCTAGGGCAACATCATACACTCTAAATTTAAATAGTTGCTGAGTATGTTCCTTGGACTCAGTTTGTAGAGTTAGATAATAAAAAGTATGGTCAAATACAAATAGATGTTTCTATGGTACCTGAAAAAAAAAACTAATCTCTTAACGGGTTTGCACATTCCGACAAGTTTCTCTCATTGCCTTTCTCTGATCTGGTGTCATCTTCATGGTCCCTTTTTTTTTTTTTTTTTTGAGATGGAGTCTCGCTCTGTTCCCCAGGCTGTAGTGCAGTGGTGTGAAATTGGCTCACTGCAAGCTCCGCCTCCCGAGATCATGCTATTCTCCTGCCTCAGCCTCCTGAGTAGCTGGGACTACAGGCGCCCGCCACTGCGCCTGGCTAATTTTTTTTTGTATTTTTAGTAGAGACGAGGTTTCACCGTGGTCTCGATCTCCTGACCTTGTGATCCGCCCACCTCAGCCTCCCAAAGTGCTGGGATTACAGGCGTGAGCCACCGCGCCCGGCAGGGAGGGTTCCTTTCCCCACATGGCCCTCTTGACACCAGAGAGTTCTACTTTCATCTTCTTCAGTTCCCTGTATCATCACAGCCCTTCCCTGGCTCTTGTCTTCACCCTAAATTGAGCTATCTCTGAAAGCTTACCTCTAATTTTATAATAAACCGCCCAAACAGCAATCAATCATTTATTTTGCTCATAAATCTACAAGGTTGTCAGGATGCAGCAAGGACAATAGCAAGGTTAAGGTCTCTGCTCTATGACATCTGGGACCTTGGCTGGGATCATTCAAATAACTGGGCCTAGAATAGTGGAGGGCTGTCCTGGTATCTCTTTTTTCTCATAGTCCCAGGACCTCTCTTTATGGCCTCCCCATACAGTATATCCAGCATTGGTGACCTCAGAATAGCTGGACTTCTTTTTTTTTTTTTTTAATTTATTTATTATTATTATACTTTAAGTTGTAGGGTACATGTGCATAACGTGCAGGTTTGTTACATATGTATACTTGTGCCATGTTGCTGTGCTACACCCATCAACTCGTCATTTACATCAGGTATAACTCCCAATGCAATCCCTCCCCCCTCCCCCCTCCCCATGATAGGCCCCGGTGTGTGATGTTCCCCTTCCTGAGTTCGAGTGATCTCATTGTTCAGTTCCCACCTATGAGTGAGAACATGCGGTGTTTGGTTTTCTGTTCTTGTGATAGTTTGCTAAGAATGATGGATTCCAGCTGCATCCAAGTCCCTACAAAGGACTCAAACTCATCCTTTTTTATGGCTGCATAGTATTCCATGGTGTATATGTGCCACATTTTCTTAATCCAATCTGTCACTGATGGACATTTGGGTTGATTCCAAGTCTTTGCTATTGTGAATAGTGCTGCAATAAACATACGTGTGCATGTGTCTTTATAGCAGCATAATTTATAATCCTTCGGGTATATACCCAGTAATGGGATGGCTGGGTCATATGGTACATCTAGTTCTAGATCCTTGAGGAATCGCCATACTGTTTTCCATAATGGTTGAACTAGTTTACAATCCCACCAACAGTGTAAAAGTGTTCCTATTTCTCCACATCCTCTCCAGCACCTGTTGTTTCCTGACTTTTTAATGATTGCCATTCTAACTGGTGTGAGATGGTATCTCATTGTGGTTTTGATTTGCATTTCTCTGATGGCCAGTGATGATGAGCATTTTTTCATGTGTCTGTTGGCTGTATGAATGTCTTCTTTTGAGAAATGTCTGTTCATATCCTTTGCCCACTTTTTGATGGGGTTGTTTGTTTTTTTCTTGTAAATTTGTTTGAGTTCTTTGTAGGTTCTGGATATTAGCCCTTTGTCAGATGAGTAGATTGCAAAAATTTTCTCCCATTCTGTAGGTTGCCTGTTCACTCTGATGGTAGTGTCTTTTGCTGTGCAGAAGCTCTTTAGTTGAATGAGATCCCATTTGTCAATTTTGGCTTTTGCTGCCGTTGCTTTTGGTGTTTTAGACATG
This sequence comes from Macaca mulatta, assembly GCF_049350105.2. Lineage (NCBI taxonomy): Eukaryota > Metazoa > Chordata > Mammalia > Primates > Cercopithecidae > Macaca > Macaca mulatta. Next base: position 88,005,132 of record NC_133419.1, read on the forward strand.
AAATCTTTGCCCATGCCTATGTCCTGAATGGTACTACCTAGGTTTTCCTCTAGGATTTTTATGGTATTAGGTCTAACATTTAAGTCTCTAATCCATCTTGAATTAATTTTCGTATAAGGAGTAAGGAAAGGATCCAGTTTCAGCTTTCTACTTATGGCTAGCCAATTTTCCCAGCACCATTTATTAAATAGGGAATCCTTTCCCCATTTCTTGTTTTTGTCAGGTTTGTCAAAGATCAGATGGCTGTAGATGTGTGGTATTATTTCTGAGGACTCTGTTCTGTTCCATTGGTCTATATCTCTGTTTTGGTACCAGTACCATGCTGTTTTTGTTACTGTAGCCTTGTAGTATAGTTTGAAGTCAGGTAGCGTGATGCCTCCAGCTTTGTTCTTTTGACTTAGGATTGTCTTGGAGATGCGGGCTCTTTTTTGGTTCCATATGAACTTTAAAGCAGTTTTTTCCAATTCTGTGAAGAAACTCATTGGTAGCTTGATGGGGATGGCATTGAATCTATAAATTACCTTGGGCAGTATGGCCATTTTCACTATATTGATTCTTCCTATCCATGAGCATGGTATGTTCTTCCATTTGTTTGTGTCCTCTTTTATTTCACTGAGCAGTGGTTTGTAGTTCTCCTTGAAGAGGTCCTTTACATCCCTTGTAAGTTGGATTCCTAGGTATTTTATTCTCTTTGAAGCAATTGTGAATGGAAGTTCATTCCTGATTTGGCTCTCTGTTTGTCTGTTACTGGTGTATAAGAATGCTTGTGATTTTTGCACATTAATTTTGTATCCTGAGACTTTGCTGAAGTTGCTTATCAGCTTAAGGAGATTTTGGGCTGAGACAATGGGGTTTTCTAAATATACAATCATGTCATCTGCAAACAGGGACAATTTGACTTCTTCTTTTCCTAACTGAATACCCTTGATTTCTTTCTCTTGCCTGATTGCCCTAGCCAGAACTTCCAACACTATGTTGAATAGGAGTGGTGAGAGAGGGCATCCCTGTCTTGTGCCAGTTTTCAAAGGGAATTTTTCCAGTTTTTGCCCATTCAGTATGATATTGGCTGTGGGTTTGTCATAAATAGCTCTTATTATTTTGAGGTACGTTCCATCAATACCGAATTTATTGAGCGTTTTTAGCATGAAGGGCTGTTGAATTTTGTCAAAAGCCTTTTCTGCATCAATTGAGATAATCATGTGGTTCTTGTCTTTGGTTCTGTTTATATGCTGGATTATGTTTATTGATTTGCGAATGTTGAACCAGCCTTGCATCCCAGGGATGAAGCCCACTTGATCATGGTGGATAAGCTTTTTGATGTGTTGCTGAATCCAGTTTGCCAGTATTTTATTGAGGATTTTTGTATCGATGTTCATCAGGGATATTGGTCTAAAATTCTCTTTTTTTGTTGTGTCTCTGCCAGGCTTTGGTATCAGGATGATATTGGCCTCATAAAATGAGTTAGGGAGGATTCCCTCTTTTTCTATTGATTGGAATAGTTTCAGAAGGAATGGTACCAACTCCTCCTTATACCTCTGGTAGAATTCAGCTGTGAATCCATCTGGTCCTGGACTTTTTTTGGTTGGTAGGCTATTAATTGTTGCCTCAATTTCAGAGCCTGCTATTGGTCTATTCAGGGATTCAACTTCTTCCTGGTTTAGTCTTGGAAGAGTGTAAGTGTCCAGGAAATTATCCATTTCTTCTAGATTTTCCAGTTTATTTGCGTAGAGGTGTTTATAGTATTCTCTGATGGTAGTTTGTATTTCTGTGGGGTCGGTGGTGATATCCCCTTTATCATTTTTAATTGCGTCGATTTGATTCTTCTCTCTTTTCTTCTTTATTAGTCTTGCTAGCGGTCTGTCAATTTTGTTGATCTTTTCAAAAAACCAACTCCTGGATTCATTGATTTTTTGGAGGGTTTTTTGTGTCTCTATCTCCTTCAGTTCTGCTCTGATCTTAGTTATTTCTTGCCTTCTGCTAGCTTTCGAATGTGTTTGCTCTTGCTTCTCTAGTTCTTTTAATTGCGATGTTAGAGTGTCAATTTTAGATCTTTCCTGCTTTCTCTTGTGGGCATTTAGTGCTATAAATTTCCCTCTACACACTGCTTTAAATGTGTCCCAGAGATTCTGGTATGTTGTATCTTCGTTCTCATTGGTTTCCAAGAACATCTTTATTTCTGCCTTCATTTCGTTATGTACCCAGTAGTCATTCAGGAGCAGGTTGTTCAGTTTCCATGTAGTTGAGCGGTTTTGATTGAGTTTCTTAGTCCTGAGTTCTAGTTTGATTGCACTGTGGTCTGAGAGACAGTTTGTTATAATTTCTGTTCTTGTACATTTGCTGAGGAGTGCTTTACTTCCAATTACGTGGTCGATTTTGGAGTAAGTATGATGTGGTGCTGAGAAGAATGTATATTCTGTTGATTTGGGGTGGAGAGTTCTATAGATGTCTATTAGGTCTGCTTGCTGCAGAGATGAGTTCAATTCCTGGATATCCTTGTTAACTTTCTGTCTCGTTGATCTGTCTAATGTTGACAGTGGAGTGTTGAAGTCTCCCATTATTATTGTATGGGAGTCTAAGTCTCTTTGTAAGTCTCTAAGGACTTGCTTTATGAATCTGGGTGCTCCTGTATTGGGTGCATATAATTAGGATAGTTAGCTCTTCCTGTTGAATTGATCCCTTTACCATTATGTAATGGCCTTCTTTGTCTCTTTTGATCTTTGATGGTTTAAAGTCTGTTTTATCAGAGACTAGTATTGCAACCCCTGCTTTTTTTTGTTCTCCATTTGCTTGGTAAATCTTCCTCCATCCCTTTATTTTGAGCCTATGTATGTCTCTGCGTGTGAGATGGGTCTCCTGAATACAGCAGACTGATGGGTCTTGACTCTTTATCCAGTTTGTCAGTCTGTGTCTTTTAATTGGAGCATTTAGTCCATTTACATTTAAGGTTAAGATTGTTATGTGTGAACTTGATCCTGCCATTATGATATTAACTGGTTATTTTGCTCGTTAGTTGATGCAGTTTCTTCCTAGCCTCGATGGTCTTTACATTTTGGCATGTTTTTGCAATGGCTGGTACCGGTTGTTCCTTTCCATGTTTAGTGCTTCCTTCAGGGTCTCTTGTAAGGCAGGCCTAGTGGTGACAAAATCTCTAAGCATTTGCTTATCTGTAAAGGATTTTATTTCTCCTTCACTTATGAAACTTAGTTTGGCTGGATATGAAATTCTGGGTTTAAAATTCTTTTCTTTAAGAATGTTGAATATTGGCCCCCACTCTCTTCTGGCTTGTAGAGTTTCTGCTGAGAGATCTGCTGTTAGTCTGATGGGCTTCCCTTTGTGGGTAACCCAACCTTTCTCTCTGGCTGCCCTTAAGATTTTTTCCTTCATTTCAACTTTGGTGAATCTGGCAATTATGTGTCTTGGAGTTGCTCTTCTCGAGGAGTATCTTTGTGGCGTTCTCTGTATTTCCTGGATTTGAATGTTGGCCTGCCCTACTAGGTTGGGGAAGTTCTCCTGGATGATATCCTGAAGAGTGTTTTCCAACTTGGTTCCATTTTCCCCCTCACTTTCAGGCACCCCAATCAGACGTAGATTTGGTCTTTTTACATAATCCCATACTTCTTGCAGGCTTTGTTCATTTCTTTTTCTTCTTTTTTCTTTTGGTTTCTCTTCTCGCTTCATTTCATTCATTTGATCCTCAATTGCTGATACTCTTTCTTCCAGTTGATCGAGTCGGTTACTGAAGCTTGTGCATTTGTCACGTATTTCTCGTGTCATGGTTTTCATCTCTTTCATTTCGTTTATGACCTTCTCTGCATTAATTACTCTAGCCATCAATTCTTCCACTTTTTTTTCAAGATTTTTAGTTTCTTTGCGCTGGGTACGTAATTCCTCCTTTAGCTCTGAGAAATTTGATGGACTGAAGACTTCTTCGCTCATCTCGTCAAAGTCATTCTCCGTCCAGCTTTGATCCGTTGCTGGCGATGAGCTGCGCTCCTTTGCCGGGGGAGATGCGCTCTTATTTTTTGAATTTCCAGCTTTTCTGCCCTGCTTTTTCCCCATCTTTGTGGTTTTATCTGCCTCTGGTCTTTGACGATGGTGATGTACTGATGGGGTTTTGGTGTAGGTGTCCTTCCTGTTTGATAGTTTTCCTTCTAACTGTCAGGACCCTCAGCTGTAGGTCTGTTGGAGATTGCTTGAGGTCCACTCCAGACCCTGTTTGCCTGGGTATCAGCAGCAGAGGCTGCAGAAGATAGAATATTTCTGAACAGCGAGTGTACCTGTCTGATTCTTGCTTTGGAAGCTTCCTCTCAGGGGTGTACTCCTCCCTGTGAGGTGTGGGGTGTCAGACTGCCCCTAGTGGGGGATGTCTCCCAGTTAGGCTACTCAGGGGTCAGGGACCCACTTGAGCAGGGAGTCTGTCCCTTCTCAGATCTCAACCTCCGTGTTGGGAGATCCACTGCTCTCTTCAAAGCTGTCAGACAGAGTCGTTTGCGTCTGCAGAGGTGTCTGCTGCGTTTGTTTAGTTTACTGTGCCCTGTCCCCAGAGGTGGAGTCTACAGAGACAGGCAGGTTTCCTTGAGCTGCTGTGAGCTCCACCCAGTTCGAGCTTCCCAGCGGCTTTGTTTACTTACTTAAGCCTCAGCAATGGCGGGCACCCCTCCCCCAGCCTCGCTGCTGCCTTGCCGGTAGATCACAGACTGCTGTGCTAGCAATGAGGGAGGCTCCGTGGGTGTGGGACCCTCCTGGCCAGGTGTGGGATATGATCTCCTGGTGTGCCTGTTTGCTTAAAGCACAGTATTGGGGTGGGAGTTACCCGATTTTCCAGGTGTTGTGTGTCTCGGTTCCCCTGGCTAGGAAAAGGGACTCCCTTCCCCCTTGCGCTTCCCAGGTGAGGCAATGCCTCGCCCTGCTTCAGCTCTCGCTGGTCGGGCTGCAGCAGCTGACCAGCACCGATCGTCCGGCACTCCCCAGTGAGATGAACCCAGTACCTCAGTTGAAAATGCAGAAATCACCGGTCTTCTGTGTCGCTCGCGCTGGGAGTTGGAGACTGGAGCTGCTCCTATTCAGCCATCTTGCTCCGCCCCCCCACAAGGCTTCTTTCTCATGCCCCAGGCTATATAGCCCCAGATAATCATTTATACAATTTTATTAGTAAAGTTAATCCTTATCCCTAGATTCAGCTCAGATTCAAGTATATGGAAATTATATATTTGAATATAATTTCAGTGGAGGAAATAGCAAAGAATCTGTGGCCCTCTTTAAGGGACTGGCTTATAGGATTGTGGAGGCTGAGAAATCCAATGACCTGCAAGTTGGAAGCTCGGGGGAACCCATGTTGTGATTCAGTTTGATTCTGAAAACCTGAGAATCAGGAGAGCTGTTGGTGGAAATCCCAGTCTGAGGGCAGGAGAACATGAGATGAGATGTCTCAGTGCAAACAGTGAGGCAGAAAAAAGATATGAATTCCTCCTTCCTCCGCTTTTTGTTTTATTCAGGTCCTCGGTGGACTGAATAATGCTCATCTACACAGGGCAGGAAATCTATTTTACTGAGTCCACCAATGCACATGTTAATCTCACCTGGAAACTCCCTCATAGACACACACAGAAATAGTGTTTAACCCACTATCTGAGCGTTTGGTGGCCTAGTCAAGTTCACATATAACATTAACTATCACATACATTATTTTTGACTCCTTTGGTCACCAGCTCCTTTTCCCCCATCTGCCATTCTCTTATTTCAATGTGCTTATTCATAGAGACCTAGGAACCTTTGATGTCTCTGTTTTCTTCCTCTCCTACCTTTATATTCTCCCTGTTCCAGTCTGGACTTCCTGGCCCAGCACTTTACCACTCTTGAGTGTCTTTGTCCTTTTAACTTTCTGTCACAGCCTCTCAGCAAAGTCTCAACCACAGCGGCATCCAAACAGTAGTCTCAGCACTCCTTCACAGGTGTTAAGAGTGCCAAGGAAATACATGCATTGGTGACCTAGGGATCCCAGACCCTCCCTAGAACTACTCCTCAGCCCAGGATGCTCCTTCTTCACTCTCCATTGCAACAATCTCAGACCTTCCCCACTCTCTTACTCTAACCTTGATGCCATCTCGTAACTTCCTTCTCCATTCTCACAGATGGCCTTGTTTCCTCCTTCACAGAGAAAAATAAATCTTCTCTCAAATCCCTGTACCCCGCTTCTCTAAGACAAATACATCTGCATCTGCACCTCCCTGGTACTTTACTCTGACTTTCTCTCAGTGGCAGTAAGGCAGGTGGTCCCTCCTCCTGGTTAAGGCTGAGCTCTCTCGGAGTTCTCTGCTCCATCTCTCTCAACTTCTCAGGAGCTTTGTTCCATCACGAATTCTTTATCTTTCCTGTGTCTTCAGTATCTTCCTTTTAGTGGTGTTTTCCCTTGATCGAGTAGGAATATCAACAGGAGCAGTTAATGTTCATCAAGTGTCTATGATGGGTCGGGCACCATCTAAGCACATGACATCTCGTAACTTACTTAATATTCACCATGTAAATAGTAGGTATTTTTATTATCTCCATCTTACAGATGAGCAAAATGGGATCCTGAGAAGTCAGGGAACATCCTCAAGATTACACAGCTTCTGTATGGAGCTGGGACTTGAACTCAGAGAGTCTGGCTCTAGCACTTTGAGTGCTTGATTGCTACAATATACTGCCTTGCTGCTTCATTTCAGGTACAGATGTTCAAGGAAATAACAAAACAAAACATTTTCTTTCCACCGTTAGCTATTGTCACATCTCTCTCTCACACCAATTTCTTGAGTTACCTTCATAAAATATCATCTTTACGTCCTCACTTCATCTTCAACTGTTCCCACAAGTCCACTGAAAACACCCAGGCACCCACACTCCCACATTTAGATTTCAGTCCTTCTTATTCTTGATGTCTTTGTGACACTTGATGTCCCTGACCAGTGTTTGTCCAATTCTCTCCTTTCTTGAATTTCTCATGGTTTTCTTCATATGTTTCTGACTGCTCCTCACTCATCTTGGCCAGCTCTTCTCCCTCTGTGTTGCTTTTCTCTTAATAGTTCTTGTTCCTTAGGCTTCCATCTGTGCCTGAATCTTACCCACAGTCTCCTCAGGTGAGTGCATCTGTTCTCAATGCTGCCGTTATACAAACTCTATGCTGATTACTCTCAAATGCATACTTCTGGCTCAGATCTCTGCTCTGAGCTCCAGCTCCATTTATGAAACTGCTAACTGGAGACTTGGCTGTCTAATAGTGTGCATCACCCCCTTGGAGGGGTTGGTGGGCCATGGAAAAGCTAGGGAAGGTAGGTAACTTGATGATGTGACAAAATCCTAGGGAAGCTAGAGAGAAACAATGGTAGTGCTGCATCAATGTGTGAGTTATCAGAAGTGGAAAGACAAAGATTTGGGATGATTGTATAAACCTGCCTGTGGCCTGTGCATGAAGAAATGATGTATAATATAATTTCATGGAATGGGATTGATATGGTCTTCACAGAATAAATAAAATATGTACAAAACCATGCTGGCCCTTTTTCTTTACAAATCTGCTGTTCTTGCTATCTTTGAATCAGTGATTGACTCCATAACCCACCTGATCACCCAAACCAAATTCTAGATCAGTTGCTCTTTTTTTTGCTTCTCACATCATATTAGTCCATAAGTCCTGTTGATTATACTTCCTAATTATATTTTGATTTCACTCAGGCTTCTCTCTCATCACGCCTATTGAATTAAGTCAGCCCATTACCATTGCCTGTCTGGACTCTTTCAAATGCCTCTTGACTAATCTTCCAGCTGCTGTCTCACTGTCCTTTTAGAATGACCTTATCTAAAATGCAAATGAAATTATATTACCCCTTCCCACCTTTTTGCAATTGTTCAGCAGCTCCTATAGCCTATTGAATAAAACCCGATTTCCTTAGCAAGGCTTGTAGGACTCTTCATTATCTAGCTCCTGCCTTCTTTCTCCAGCTCCATTCTTTCCAATCCTGTGCATATACCCAAAGCCTCAACTAAATGGAACACTTTGCACTTCCTCAGCATTCTTACTCTCACCTGCTATTTCTTTTGCCTGAGAGGTCCTTTGAGTTTCATAGCTTGGTTAACTTTTCACTGTCCTCACAATCCCACTCCATGTCACCTCCTCCAGGAAGCCTTCCCTGACCTGGTATTCTAGATTAGGTTCTACTCTTCTGTGTCCCCAAAGAACACTGAACTGTAGGAGGAGATGTTTCTCTCTATGGGGCTGTAAGTTTCCGAAGGGCAGGGACTGGGTTATATTTATCTGTATATACCCACAACTGAGCATGAAGCTTTTCACTTTGTAGGGGGCAACAAGTTTTGTCAGTTGATGGAGTCTGCTTGGCTAACGCTTTCCATTGTTTAAAATCCTGTTCAGGCATCCCTCCTCCAGGCAAGGCCTTCCCTGTTCCAAGGTGAAATTAATTACTACCTTTTCCGTATTACTCCTGAACACTGTATTTACTTCATTTATATTATTTATAATAATAACAATAATAAAAACATCAACTGAATACTTAGCTATGTGCTTGGCCTTATGATAATTGCTTTAGTGCTGACTTGGAGTCATGGTCATCTTCAGTGTTTAGAACACGCTATGAAGTGGTTACTATGATTATTTGCATTTTATAAAGGAAAAGGATTGGGTTTCAAGATGCTGTGCTAAGTACAGGGGATATGGCCTGAGAAAAGTGGGCAGGGCTTCTGCCTTCTTGAAGTCAATAGTCTGGTGGGAGAGATGAACATTCAATTAAACATTTCACAAATGATGGTAAAAACTAACACTTCTTGAGAGTTTACTTTTTGACAGGCACTCTTCTAGGTGCTTTACATGTGCCATTTTATTTAATCCTTATCAAAACCCTAGGAAGTGTGTATTGTCATCCTTGCTTTGCAGGAAAGGATATCACTGTTTGGTGGTGCTTGGAAATTTTCCCATGGTCCCACAGTCGGTGAGGGGAGTGCTAGGATTTGGACATTCTATCACCTGCCTCCAGTCTGGTGTTGTCCTGTGCCTGTGAGAACTGTGGAATGTGCTCTGAGACTGTCACAGGAGGTCTGGCTTGACTAGGGTAAGGACGGAAGTAGGGCTTCCCAGAGGAAGTGACATGAGGGTTGAGAATCGAAGGATAAGCTGAGGGAGGAAGAGTTTCAGGCAAAGAGAACAGGATTCTTTGGGTTGACGAAAAAAGTCAAACTGTAAAATATCTGAAGAGATTTATTCTGAGCCAAATATGAATGACCATCCTGAGAACATGTGCCCAAGGTGACTGGGGTGCAACTTGGTTTTGCACATTTTAAGGAGGCATGAGACTTCAAACAAGTACATTTAAGAAACACATTAGTTTGGTCCAGAAGGGTGGGATAACTTGAAGCGGGGGCTTCCAGTTTATAGGCATATTTAAAAGTTTTCTAGCTGACAATTGGTTCAGTTTATCTAAAGACCTGGGATCTATAGAAAGGAATGTTTGGGTTAAGATAAAGGATTGTGGAGACCAAAGTTCTTATTTGCAGAGGAAGCCTTCAGGTAGTAGGCTTCAGAAAGAATAGGTTGTAAAATGTTTCTTTATCAGACTTAAAGTCTGTGTTGATGTTAATGCCGGATAGGTATGATGAGGCATGTCTGACCCCCATTTCCCGTCATGGCCTGAACTAATCTTTCAGGTTAAATTTTAAGGGTGCACTGGCTGAGGAAGAAGTCCATTCAGATGGTTAGGGGACCTTAGAATTTTACTTTTGGCTTATGTTTGGTTTACATGTATTTTTTTTCTAGGTTAGAATTGTGGCTTATTCACTTTTGTATCAACACTGCTATGGATATTTATGTTCGTATGTATATGTACATGTATATATCTCCAGAAGTATGGTACTTTGCACATAGCAGATAGTTAAATGCTTGTTAAAAAACATGAAAACACATTTGTTGCTTCAACAAGGCTTTCTCTTTTGATTCTTTACACATAAACTCTAAGTTAGACAGAACAAGGGTAACACATTCCTTTGAAAAGATAACCAACAACAAAAGTGACAACAAAATAGAAGAAGTGATTTGTTTAATGTCTTCAGGCCACAAAGAGACACAGGCAGAATCAGAACCCAAATCTCTGTACTTGGGCCATTCTCTGTGACACCTTATTACAGTGTCTTGTCCTCTGGTTACTTCCATTGTCCTTCCAGACAACTATGGAAGCATGTGGTCATGGGAAACTGAATCTGGGCACGGCCATAGAACCTGAAAGATGTATAATATATCACTAGCAAAAAGCCTAGTCCATCTGGGAGACATTTGCACCACACTAGCACCAGGGAACTTTTCACCAAAGTGAAGCATGGGTTTTCTCCATTATGAGCCAGTAGGTGTCACAATTTACCCAAGAAGAGCACAACCAGGTCTGCATGGCAGCCTCTGATATGTCCAAGGTATTCTACCTGAAGGGCTGATGTGGACTGTCCTCTCATCCTTCACTGATTATCTGGTCAACTGGCAGATTGTTGACCCCCTCTACTCGTCCTGTGAGGTGTGGTAGGTGGGGACAAATTATTTCAAAGCTTTGGTCAATTCAATTTCTTTTCTCTTTGGCCAGGGACCTTGTGGAGCTTCTGAGGCTGCCATCTGCATTGCGCTTCCTGTCTTTGTTTTCTCTATTCCCTGGATGCTTCTTCTTCTCACCTTTAAGGTAGCCCCTGGGTGACCTTCGCCCTCCAGCTTTTTTGTGGCTGTTCTGCATCTGCCATGCAGAGTTTTTTTTTTTTTTTTTTAAATATATTGATTATAAAAACTCTGTATCCCTTATTTCCAAGGTTTCCCTGGACTAGACATGCTTTTCTGTCTGCCCATCACCATGCCAAGTGGGACATCCAAATTTGTGTCACATGACTCTCTTTTCTCTCCTGGCTGTTCCTGACCGCATCAGAAAAGGTATCTCAGGGAGATGGTGGGGATGTACCCAACAATGGAAGGATGGAGGGGATTCAGGCAGGCTGAAAGAAGGATGGGGGAAGAGAATGAGGGAAGACAAGGAATGGAGGAAAGAGTGGTTGGGGATAGGACACTTACGACTCATTTGGAGTATAACCAACTGGCTGGACTCTCATTGACTGGAAATCTAACCTCAGTGTGCAGGTGGTCGGAGTAGAAGAAACATTGCAGAGGCCTCAAAAGCCAGTCTGGATCCATAATCTCAGGCCAAATCCCATTCTAAATATGAATAATTCAATTGTATAGATTAGTACTAAGTATATTTTCAGGAGAAGACACATGCAGAGGGTGGGGAGGATAGAACCAATATTTATTAAATATTGTAGACTTCTGTAGCCTCTTTATTTACATCGCTCACACACGGCAGTTAGGAATGCACTTGATAGCAAGGAACAGAAAACTCAGCTTCAAGTGGCTTATATAAAGATACACTATTCTTTTCACATAATGAGAAATCTGGAGTTTGATGGCTTCAGCATTGCTTCAGTGTCTTGATGATGTCAGTCCAGATGACTCTGAGAGCCTCTTGGCCACAAGACAGCTCCTGCAGCTCCAGATAGCATCTTTGGTCAAAGCAGGAAGAAAAGAGTAGGAGAACCAATTGGCCTCATCTTTCATTTTTTCAGGGAAGCAGAAATATTTCCAGGAAACTTTTTTCAGACTTCTGCTTATATAACATTTCCCAGAGCTGAGTTAACTGGCCATCCCTGGCTGAAGGGGAGACCAGGAAAATAAGTAGTAAGATTTTCCAACCTCTAAAATGAAAGGTGCCACAGGATAATAAAATTGAGAATGGCAACCAACAAGGTCTGCCACAATTACTTTTTTTTTTCTTTAAACCTCTCACACTAAAACTAGACAGATGCTAATATTATTTTACTAATTACAGGTAAGAAAATGGAGGTTTCATTCGGAAAATAAATTAATCAAGGTGAAACAACTAATATCTTGGAGAGTTGGAATTTAAATCTTGGTCATTTTGATTCTAAAGTCCTTGCCCTTCATGTGAGCCCTGGGAGGCTCAACCCTGACCTTGGACATGTACATCTCCAGGCTGTGTATGGGGGAGCTGTGTCTGCCAGCCTTAAAAGCAGGCTCCTGAAAAATCCTGTAAGTGTGAGAGAGAAAATGTTGGAGCCTCAGAAAATTACTTGCTTCTATTTAGGAAGCCCGGGTTTCCTGTGGTGTTGCTGGGTGGAGGAGGTGGATAGAGAAGGTGTGGAGAGAGAAATGAAGAAAATTAAGCCCTTACTCTTTGTTTTAAATGATTCCTAAATAGGGTTGGATATGCAGTTCTGGGAAGCATATCTTTTATTGGCGAGAGAACAAAGAGCCTGGAAATGTAATATGTTAGGCTGGAGGAATTATTCTATGAAAAATACCGCAGGACACTCAGGCTCTCTGCTGTTTCTCAAATGGGCAGCTGATAGGCCCCAATTTATAAAGGAGCAAATATAGGAAACAAAAGGCTTAGTTAAGTTTGACTGAATCACATTTCCCACGGAGCTGGAAATGACAAGTAGTGATTTCCTATCAATCACACCTCAGGTGACTATTTTAAAAGCAAACTGTCCCTGTTGCTATTAAAGGAAAAAAAAAAAAAAAGAAGGAAAGAACATTTCTTTCTGGATATGGGTTTTTGCCCTTAACCTCACTCTGCACATGACTTTTTGGAAGACTTTAGACATGGAACTACTAGGAAAGTAGGAACTACTTTTTTCCTGGGAGGAAAGTAGGTAGAGGAAACTTTGGCTTAAGTTCAGTTGAGCCTTCTGGCTCCTGGAGGGAGGTTGCTTGGAGATGTTCAACCTCTTGTGTTTGGTAGGGAAACAAAACAGCTCTTGGACCTCAGCTAACACAGAAATGATGACCCTGGCTTAGGCAATCCCCTGTCTGTGCAGTCTTTCTAGAGATGATAGAGAATAGATTCGTTTTTCCTTGGCCCCACTCCTTCTCTGTGGAAGACAACTCTGGGATCTGACAGATCTCGGGATGGTTTTCAATTCTCCTTCTCGTGAGTGACATTTGATGTAACCAGGTCCAGGCTCTCTGTCTCTATTACGTTTCAACAGTTTTGTTGAATGAGCAGTGATTTTGAGATTCTGGAGGCCTTTCACAGGCCTGGGAAGTACCAGGAAAAGTGAATTCTAGAGAAAAGGTATTAAAGAAATTAATTCCTTTATTAATAAAGATATTAAGGAAATTAAACAAGTCAGAGAAACTCTTCAAAGACCTCTTGAACATGTTATATCTTTTAGTCTTGCACACTTGGCTCTTTCCAGTTTGGCTCCAGTCACATATGCTGCTGCTCTTTCTACAGTTGTCCTATATTACAACTGGGATGAGTGTATGCTCTGTTTCCTCAGAGCCTGTTGTGATTTTCATCCTTCTGGGGTTTTGCTTTTCCTTCTGCTTGGGGTTCTCTTATCCCCATTCTTTTCTTGGCAAACACATTTGACACTCAACTCAAATCACTCCTTGGGGAAGTCTTTATGCCAGGAGTCAGTCTTCCTTGTGGCTACAGCATGGTCTCAATTGTGACACTTCTCATGAGATAAAGCAGTGGTTCTCAAACATTGCCCTCCTCAGATTACCTGGGGGATTGTTTAAAATACATATTCCTGGGCTCCAACCCCAGAGCTTCTGACCTAGCACATCTAGGATGAGACCTAGAGGTCTGCATTTTAAGCAGGAACCTGAGAGATTCTTAGGTGCTTTAATACTCAGTCCCCTTTCTCCATCATATGATATCGGGAGTCACCTGAACATACATTGAAAAGCTCTGTGGTAGAACAATTATTTGTTTTAATGGGTCTATTTCCCCTGCAATTATATTAGTTTCTCGGGGCACAGATTAAGTCTTTAGAGCTGAGCACAGGACATGCCAAATAGCACAATTCCATGCAGCAGGGAGAAAGGTTATTACTTTATGAATTTTACGGACCCTCTTTTTACTGATAAAGTAGTGGAGGCCAATGATACGCAGCTGGCACTCAGACCCGGGGGGTGAGTCTGAGAGTTGTGGAGTAAGACTATATTTCATATGTAAAGACAAAGGAGAACAGTCATGGAAGATAAACATTTGATGGGGTATTTTAGAATTTATCTTTTCCATTCTATTTGTGCTCCTATGGGGTTTTAGACTAGCATCTATCTTAGCTATTTCCACCCCCATATCCTCAGGCATGTAGTAGATATATTTTAGAAGTCTGTTAAGAGCATGCTCCTTTCTTTGGAAGTACCATAATTGACCCTGAACTGAATATCAAATTATCTCTTCAGAACTTGAAACAAGAGCTCCAGATGTTGTCAGATGGTAATGGGCAGAGGAGTTGTACAGTCATGTTGCAACTACAGTCAGCATTATAGCAACATAGGGCTCAATGTAAATTGACGCTATGAGGAAGGGCCTTACAGAGAGAGTGTGTGTGTGTGTGTGTGTGTGTGTGTGTGTGTGTGTGTGCACGCGCGCGCGCGTGCGCGCGCCCGCGCGCAGAGAGAGAGAGGAAATGTAGTACATTTTCTTAGAGAGAGAGGAAATGTAGTACATTTTCTTAGAGAGAGAGGAAATGTAGTACATTTTCTTAGAGAGAGAGGAAATGTAGTACATTTTCTTAGAGAGAGAGGAAATGTAGTACATTTTCTTAGAGAGAGAGGAAATGTAGTACATTTTCTTAGAGAGAGAAAGAGAGGAAATGCAGTAAATTTTCTAGCAGAGACAAGAAGCCATGTGGTTCCAGGAAGAGACAGAGTTAGATAGGCAAAGGGGCCAGGAGTCCACAGGTTTTCCAGTTTTTATGTGGCTTATCTGTATTTCCTGTCATCGCATTCTATGAAATACACCTGATTCCTTATAAGCAGCCCTCCTTATCTCAAGCTAGCTTGAATCTATACCTTGAAACCCAAGACAGTGAGCGAATGAAAGATCCGCACACAGTCTTAGTGTAAATAAGGGCATCTGCCGCCCCGGTTTCTCTTTGCCAGTGAGAGGTCCCACAACAAGATGCCATCTTGCATTGAACTTCCGTAACTCCTGACTTGTTTTCTAATCAATTTTGGGCTAACGTTGTTTTTTCCTCCTTTGCTGGTTTGTATGTTACATCTAGCCTTAGTCTCTAGTGAGAATGCACTGAGACAAGTTCCTAATAAAAAAACTCAAATTCATTTGCATTCCAAGGCTCACAATACCCACAGGTTTTCTGCCTTTAAGCAGAATTTCTGTCTGCAGCAGCCAAGCCCAGCAAGCAAGACAATCTTAGAGCTTCAAGTGGCATAATCCAGTGAAATACAGGTTCTGAGTATAGTTCTCCTATTGCACAAACTGGCCTGAAAGCAGAAGTCACATCAATTATAGGCAGAATTGAGCCTATGGAAGTCAGCTGGGAAACTGTGGACTGACTTGGGTAAATGTTACATTGACCTCTGCCAGCACTATCAATGATCCATCACTAAACTGGCAATCCACCAAATCTATACAAGTTCACTGACTGACCTAGCACATCAATAAAATATTATGCCTGGAAACCAGAGGTGCTAATGGGGAAACTAGTTTTAGCGTCAGATATAACCACCTTGAAGCCTGCTCTATTACTTCTTTCTGGGAGCGTTTAAGCAAATTTACTCAAATTCTCTGAGCCTCACTTTCTTTATCTGTAAAATGAGGTCAATAATGAATCCTTAGTATGTGTTTCCCACCCTGCCCCAAACACCCATCAATATCTGAGGCTACATAAGAGAGCAAAGTTGAGTCTCTTGTATTTTCTCATTTAAATTTATTTTTTCTGGCCGAGCGTGGTGGCTCACGTCTGTAATTCCACACTTTGGGAGGCTGAGGCGGGCCAGTTGCCTGAGCTCAGGAGTTTGAGACCAGCCTGGGCCACATGGCAAAACCCTGTGTCTACAAAAAATTTAAAAATTAGCCGGGTGTGGTGGCACATGCTTGTGGTCCCAACTACTTGGGAGGCTGAGATGGGAGGATTCCTTGAGCCCAGGTCGAGGCTACAGTGAGCTGCAATCACACCACTGCCCTCTGGCCTGGGCAATAGAGTGAGACTGTCTAAATATATATGTATTTCCAAATAGCTGCCTACCAATAGGCCAGTTAACACTTGGACCAGGTATGGCATAGACACTAAGTGGTTGTACCCCTGCAGTAAGCTGATGTCTGCTAGCCTGAAGTTAGAAGATCTGGATTCTAGTGCTACATTTGAACCTCCCCTTCACACCCTGTCAACTATGCAAGAATAGAATCATTCCTTCTCCCAGGTTTTCTGAAGATTGCATGAGAAAATGATTGGGAACAAAAGATTAGGCAATCTGTAGGGCTTCCACAAGAGAAGGCTGATGGTGGAAATGACTCTGTAGTTAATCTGAAGCTAACTGAACTGCCCCTTGCAGGGAGGTAGGGCCTGAATCTGGCAGCCGTCAACCATACTCCACTAACCTGGAGGAAGCTGAGGGTGAATTAATACAGAGTAGGGAGGCAGAATTCTTTATTGAATAATTAGTACTATCCTTTCGTAGTGTCTTGTAGGACCTTGTTACTCAGAGTGTTGGTGAAACCTTGTCTGGAGTTTTTGACTCACAGAATTTATTGGCATAATAAAATGGGATTTTAAGCTTCTAAATATTGCATTAATTTGTAGATAGCAATAGTAACTGGAACAAAAAATAGGGTGCAGTATGGACATCACACGGGAGCTCATTAGAAATGAAGAAGTTCGGGCTTCACCCAGGACCCACTGAATATAAATCTATATTTTAACAAGATCCCCAGGTGATCCACATGTGCAGAGAAATTAGAAAAGCACTAAAATCTAGTAGAGAACATAGGAGATTGGCTTTTAGCTGGCTTCTAATTAGAATAATGATGCAAATTGCAAAACCGACCAAAATTCCTTTTGTCAGTTGGCTAAGATGAGGAAAAGAAGAAAAACCTCTTAAAAAAAATTTTTTTAGTCCTCTTTTGCAAGGCATTTCCTTCAGCTGTTTTTTATTTATATAAAAAATTAGGTTTGGAGGTGAGATAATTGATTTGTTTCATTAGCTCAATTGTTAGCAACTGGATCATCAGAACTGGGAATAAGGAAGACTGGTGGGGAGAAAGGCAACAAACACTTACGAGAGGAGTACTATTTTGTTGTTGTTGCTATAGATTAGTTGATTCCTCAGAAAACCTCTATAAGAAGTCTTATTTTACAGATCAGAAATAGGTTCATAAAGTGTGAACAGGTTGCTAACTTCATTCAAATGGTAGAGCTAGAATTTAAATGCAGGCCTGTTTGATTTTAAACATTATACCCCACTATTTGTTTCAGTTACTGATATGGTTTGGCTGTGTCCCCACCTAAATCTCATCTTGAATTATAGCTCCCATAATTCTCACATGTTGAAGGAAGGACCTGGTGGGAGATAATTGAATCACGGGGGTGGTTTCCCCAATACTGTTCTCGTGGTGCTGAATAAGTCTCACGAGATCTGATGGTTTTATAAGGGGAAACCCATTTCACTTGGCTCTCATTCGCCCTCTTGCCTGATGCTGTGTGAGATGTGCCTTTCACTTTCTGCCCTGATTGTAAGGTCTTCCCAGCCATATGGAACTGTGAGTCCATTAAATATCTTTTTCTTTATAAATTACCCAATCTCAGATATGCCTTTATCAGCAGCGTGAAAACAGACTAATACAGTTGCTGTTGATGCTTACAAATTAATACAAAAGTTAGAAGGTTAAAACAATCATTTTATTATGCCAATAAACTCTATGGGTGAGGAATTCTAGACAAGGCACAGAGGGAATGCCTTGTCTCGCCTCCTAATGGATGGGGCGACTTTGTGGCTAGAGCTGGACTCAGAGGAAGGCACCTTCACTTACATGTGAGGCAGTTGATGCCGACCATCAGTTTGGATAAGCTGGTGCTTCTCACCAGAATACCTACACATGGCCTCTCCATGTGACCTGGACTTTTTAGCAGCATGCTGTTCTCAAGGAAGTTGGACTTTTTCATGGTGTCTGAACGTTCCAGATGTGAGTGTCCAAGTGAATAAGACAAAAGCTTTATCACGTTTTCTAAGCCTTAAAAGTCTTATAGTTCCTGTTCTACCACATTCTATTGGAGTTACAGGTTAAGTAACTACAAATCTGCCCAAATTCAAGGGGAGGTGACAAAGATCCCACTTCTGATGAGAGGATCATCAAAGGCCATGTAATTATCTTTAATTTCCTTAGCATTTGATGGGATACCTTTGGGGTGTACTTTGATGGGATATGGTAGGCCATTTGAGTCAAAAGTTTTGCTTCACTGTTGCATAGGAACAGCTATATGTAGTCATAAAGCAGCAGATGCAACCACATGCCAGGCATCTGAGGGCAGCAACTGATTTGTTGACATCTTCCAGTTATCTTTGTAGGCCTTGCCAAAGTAAGTAGAACTTTCAAGCTCCAGTAAGCAGGAACTAGAAATTTCAGTTAAAGCTTCTAATGGAGATTGAAAAAAGCAAGGTGGAGTCTTTGTGTCTTCTGGAGGAAAGTTTAATATGTGGGAAGTGGACATTGGGTTGGTGATTTCTGGCACAGGTGTTGAAAGGCACTCACCTTTCTCCATTATTTCCAGGGTTCTCTCGCTTTTTTCACTTTCTTGACCTGATTTACTTTGACAAGAAGAACTACTGTTTTCCAAGATACTTTGCTTCTCAGTGTATTTGACTCAAACGTCAAGAGGAAATAGAAGAGATAATGTGAGAAGTGTTAGGGAATCCAAGGGGAAAAAGCCCTAGATAGGTTTAAAAATCAAGTCTCCTTAGCTTGATTCTGATGGATTCCAGCTTGGAGGATGACTAGGTCATCCTCCAAATTGGTTATCTCTGTTGAGAAGACCTGAAAAAACATCCCCTAAATGGTTCAGATTCTGGAGGGAAGTATCTCATTTAACATTTAATGTCATAACGATCATTGCTGTCTAACTCATATGAGAATAGTCTATTACCTAAGAAGAGAACAGGGAAAGCCACAAGCAGAACTGACAATAATAATAGTGAATATAGTCATAAAATGATCTAAACTGGGGAGCAGCTCCCATGTGCCACTCTCTGCCTGGATATTCATTCCACAGCTACTATTTCCCGCTACATGAAGAATCATACAGCAGGTTGGTCAAATGACTGAATGGCAATATAGAATTTGAGTTAGATGTAACTGCATCTGTGATACAAATTGTCAAACTGCAGATATAAGTAAATGCCTAATCTCAAAATCTGTTTCTCTATCTCACTCCCACTGAAAGTCATTAAGCTAAAGTCAAACAATTAACAGAGTTATCCTGTTTCCATCAGTTTTCTAGCATATGATGCTACGATACCCCAGGGACTGATTTTAAGCTGCCATCCCAAGAGGAGAAAGGAAAGTAAAATTCATTCCCCGCATACTAGGTTCTATGGCTTTGCAAGTGGGAAAATTAGGAAGAACAGGGTGGGTACAGAATTTGTTGAGAGTTTACTGGCCCCAAAGTAAGGCAGGGAGATCAAGCAGGGGAGTGAGCTGATCCACGAATGCTGAGGTTGAAAAGATACTGGCCATCAAAGCCACACAATTTTGCCCCATAAGAGCATGTTCAGAATTACAAAAGACTTGAAATATTCTGACACAGCAGCCACAGGAAACTGCAGCAGAGGCAAAATGGTCTTCTAAGCCGCCTTGATGCAGATGCTCTGCTCTGGCGAGCTGCCCATTGGCCTCTGTGCTGATGGAGATGATTTCCCTACATAAAGTTGCTCGAGTTGTCAAAAATGAGCAAGAGGGTGCTGCTAACTTTGAAGTGAGTATGGCATAAGTGCTTGCTGAGGTAATGGTGAATCACAGCTTTGGATTTCAGGGACAGGGAGTGGGTGCTGTTCCCAGTGTTAGCTCAAGATGAAATTGGACAAGGTCTCCAA
The DNA here is from genome assembly GCF_049350105.2 of Macaca mulatta. Classification (NCBI taxonomy): domain Eukaryota; kingdom Metazoa; phylum Chordata; class Mammalia; order Primates; family Cercopithecidae; genus Macaca; species Macaca mulatta. The sequence goes on from NC_133419.1 coordinate 88,025,065, forward strand.
TTATCCTGGGCCCCTTATTTTTTCTCTTTTCAGGATACAGAGAAGTGATGATTGGTCTGTTTTCTTCAAGTAATGAGTAACATTCATCTACATAGTGTTTACACTGAGAAAGTGGTTGGGAACTTTTTTGGGGACATGGGGAACACAGGTTGAAAATCTTACATAGCCTTTCTGATTCTAGTTTTTTTTTTTTTTTTTTTTCCCTGTAGGCATGGCATTATAATACATTCAGCATTTTTCTTTTTCTGGTCTCAGGTGTTCTTTTCCATGAGTTGGGACATACTAGAGGTCCTAGACTTTCTGAGTGGGACTTGTGAATCCAGTGAGCTATTCCATCAGGCTGAGAGGCCAGGATAGTGCGTGGCATCCCCTGCCACAGATGGCTGCCAGCCTCCTAGAATTTCTCGCCATAAGGGGAAAGTGAGAGTGTTGATGGATGAACATAGATTCCCGCCCACTCACTGTGGATGGAATTTGATTTGATTCCATTCAATTCAAGGTCATCAGATCCCTTCTTGTGCTCTCCTGTTCCATCCCAACTCAGCCCATCTCCATCCATTCCATCTGTCTCAAATTTTGTAAGTTCCATTTCATTTTTTGTTTTGGAGATATAGAATTCTTTTCTGCTTAAGGAGCTCTGTGGACAACATTCTGCTAGCCATGTCAGGGCAGTCATAGGAAACCTCTTGTAAAAGTGACTTAGGGGATTTATCAAGCTGCCCTCAATTTTACCCATTCCAAGGCCCTGCTGTTGCTATTCCTGGTTTTCCTCTTGAATGTACCCTCTCTACTTCTCTGAGGCATGTGAGGAGGAAGGAGCATCTGGAGGAAGACTGGAATCCTGGGCCCTGACTAGTTCTTATTTATTTCTGAATCTCAATTCGTGTGCCCAATATAAGGCACATATTAGGTTGGTGCAAACGTAATTATGGTTTTTGCTATTAAAACTAATTAAAAATAATGGCAAAAACCACAATTACATATGTACCAACCTGATATATACGACGCATCTTTGTTAATTGCGGTCCATGTTAGTTGAATAAATAATAAGCTCTGTGGCCTTGGGCAAGGCACTTGCCCTTTCTGGGTTTGTTTCCCTCTCTTGCAGAACAGGCAATTTGACTAGGTCAGTGGTTCTCAGACTGTGATAGAAATTCTGATTCGGGAAGTCAGTCCCAGTAAAATCAGATTCTGACAGTCAGAATAACAGTGATTAAGGGCATTCCAGTTGCAGCTCTACCACTTACTAGCTCGGTGATCCCGGACAAGTGACTTAGCTTCTCTAATCTGTTTCCTCATGTGTGAAAGGAATGTAATACCCATGCCAGATGGTTTCTATGGGAATTAAATGAGTACTATATGCAAAGTGTTCCCTACAGTGCCTGGAATGTAAACAGTGTCATATGAGTGTTGGCCATTATCACTTGAGTGGGCCTCTATTATACATCAAGAGCTGGCCATTTGGTATGAAGAAAATAAAGTTGACTAGAATACTTTTCCCTGACATCAAGAAGTTTATAATCATCCTGGCTAACACGGTGAAACCCCATCTCTACTAAAAATACAAGAAGTTGGCCAGGCATAGTGGTGGGCACCTGTAGTCCCAGCTACTCTGGAGGCTGAGGTAGGAAAAGGGCGTGCACCTGGGAGGCGGAGCTTGCAGTGACCCGAGATTGTGCCACTGCACTCCAGCCTGAGCAATAGAGTGAGACTCCGTCTAAAAAAAAAAAAAAAAAAAAAAAAGTTTATTATTAGTGAAAAGATAGGTCATAAACTTTGTGAAATGTAAATATATGTATAGGAAAAAACAAAGTATAGTAATATATTATTGGGAGTCATCTGTATAGTAGCACTATTGATACGGTTTTTAAAAATTTATATTTTTCTGACTTTTTATGTTTTCTAAAATGAGCTTTTATTAAATCTTAAGGACAAATAAACATTCATAACAGAGCGGTAGACTTTAACATAGGAGATATTTGGAATTATAATCCAAAAAACTCAAGTTGATTCTTTTCTTTTGTGCTATCCCCACTTCATTCAGGATAAAGCAAAGAAAAAACATTGACATGATAAAGCCCTTCAAGGTCTGCTCTTCAGCTTCATTTCTTTCCATTTCCCCTCTCACACTCTGTGGTGCAGCCATTCTGAATTATTTTCTGTTCTCCGAAACAGATTCAGTCTTAAAGTTCTACTCAGTCGTTCAATCAACCAATATTTATTGAGGACTTCAATGACCCCTTGTGAGAAGAGCAAAATGCAGCAGGGAGCTGACTATGGGAGATTTCCTTAGTGGATAGTTTGTGTTGAACTCCTTTGCTTAAGAAAAAGTAGAAGTCATATTAGATATTTGATTTATATTGTTTTGAGAATGAATACAAATAATATTGGTTGATGATAATTGTACACAAAAACGTTTTAATTCTCAAGTATTACATGTTAGGTAAGCAAGATAACGTTATTGAGACTAAAATTATTCCTCCATTTTCTCTGAGTCTTGGGATGAATTTCCTCTACTTCTACAGTCGCACAGGAGAAGGCTGGCTTCTGGTGAGTGTGCTGTTGGGAGGTGTTGAGAAGCTTCCACCTGCAGGGTAAATGCCAGGACTAAAAACAGATCATTTTCTAGACCAAGGGCTGCAGAAGAAAAGAAATAGGTAGTTAGTACATTCTCCTTCTTTGTATCCTAGATTCAGCAAGCAGACCTCTTTTTCTTTTATTGCCAACTAATAAGTATAATGTATTAATTGAGAATCCATTATGTACCAGGAAGTGGTGATGAATAAGGGAGATAGAAACCCTGTCCTCAATAATAATACATATGTATTAATATTCATTACATGATGGGCAGTAAATACTTTGCATGTGTTAACTCACATAATGCTTATAATAACCTTGGAAGGAAGGTACACTGATCATCTCCATTTTAGAGATATAAAAATAGAGGCATTGAGAAAACAAATACTTGCCTAAGCTGTCACAACTACTAAACTGGAGTGGAGGTGTTGCTCGGATTTGAATTCAGTCTTCCTGTCTCCAGAGCCCAAGTCTTAAACACTTATTATACTATACCATAGCATACATGCATATATTCTAGTGAGGCTGCTGAGAGCTCCTTGTTGACATGAATAATTCCAGTAAAACACATGGGTAGGACAGAGAGGATTGAAATAGGCTATTAAGCATCCAACAGGTAATTTATAAACTACATTGTAGCACTTTCCTTTTCTCTTCTGAGGCTTTGCAAAGGCTGTCCCACTGCCTGAATAGCCTTTCTTTCTTCCCATAGATTGATACACTTAAAAAATACTTATATATAATTTACATAAGGTGATATACCCACATCTTAAGTATGTAGCTAAATGAGTTTTGACAAATGAATACGTTGGTGTAGCTGCCACTCAAGAACATTTTTGTCGCCTAGAAAAGTCCTCTGTACTCAACTATCCCACACTTGACTCTTTCTGCCTAGCTGGATCTGATTTCTGTTAACATAGCTTAGTCTTGTTTGTGTTCTAGAATTAGTGAAATCATACAGTATGTTCTCTTTTGTTTTGGCTTCTTTCACTCACCATAATGTTTTTGACATTTATTCATAATGTTGTGTTTCTTCTATTTTCTTTTGGTTTTTGTTTTATTACTGAGTCCATTGCATGAATTTACCATACTTTTAACATCGTTTTACCTGTTGAAAGAGGTATCAGGAGTGTTTCCAGTTTTTGGCTAATATGAATAAAGTTTCTACAAACATTTTTGTACTTTTTGTGAACACATGGCTTTATTCCTTTTGAGTAAATATGTGGGAGTAGAATTGCTGGATTATTCAACAGGTGTTTACCTGTTTTCTAAAGTGGTTGTATCTTTTTGCATTCCCACCAGTGGTCTAGGAGATTTCCAGTGGCTCCATTTCATCACCAACATTTTGCATTGTTAGTATTTAATTTTGATGGTTCTAGTGTCTGTGAAGCAATATCTCATTGTAGTTTTGATTTGCATTTCCCTAATGACTAATAGTGTTAAATATATTTTCATGTGTTTCTTGGCCATTCATATATATTCTTTTGAGAAATCTGTGCTTGAATCTTTTGGCTACTTTTTAGTTTGTCTGACTTTAAAATATTAAGTTATAGGAGTTCTTTATATATTCTGAATTTAAGATTTTTTTTTAAAAAATTACCCTTTATTTAACTTCAAAAACATTTCAGCATTCTAAATGTGCAAAAATAAATTTTGCGAATTATCTTTAAGTACAGAAGGTTCTTGAACTTTCATTGACGCAGGGGTTCTTCACTTTGCTGACAATGAAGAGTTCTATAGTTTGTTTAAAAACAGTTTAAAAACTACTGCACTTAATTAAAAAAATCTAAGCACTGCTCATGTCAGCTGACCCCACTTTGTCCATGGCTAAGAATGGCAAGAGAATGCTGTGTCACTATATACAGAAACAAGACAACCTGAAGCTAAATAGATGCACTGCAGAGTCAACAGGTCCAACTTCATAGTGCATGCCCTGAGCTCGGGTGCCTCTAAAAGGCACCTTTCCCCACAGCCTCAACACCAAGCAAGGAGCATCAGTAGTTTGCCTTTGTTGTTCTATTCTTTTTAGAAACTATAAATACATACAGTTGATAACTCAGGGTTTCTACCTCATAACCATATAATTAACACCACCTTGCAAATAAAAAAATGCCAGAAATATCTTAAATGCCTTGTCACACCAACAGCAAAGTATACAGAATGAGGAAAATACAAAAGTGCCTTTTCATTTTAAAAATACTTGGAAATATGTACAACTCTTGTACAGTTTCATGGTGCTCCAGACACCCATGGCCACTTCATGTAAACAACTGACAATTTCTAGAGTACTTTGAGCGACTACAATGTGATTGTGATTAAATTATGTAATTAAATCTAAGGAAGGTGATATCATTTGGCTGTGTTCCCACCCAAATCTCATATTGAATTGTAGCTCCCATAATTCCCATGTGTCATGGGAGGGACCTGGTGGGAGGTAATGAATCATGGGAACGGGTCTCTCCTGTGCTCTTCTCATGATAGTGAATAAGTCTCACGAGATCTGATGGTTTTATCAAGGGGAGTTCCCCTACACAAGCTCCCTGTTGCCTGCCGCCGTGTAATATATTCCTTTCTCCTCCTTTGCCTGCCGCCATGATTGTGAGGTCTCCCCAGTCATGTGAAACTGTGAGCCCATTAAACCTCTTTTTCTTTATAAATTACCCAGTCTCGCATATGTCTTTATTAGCAGCATGAGAACTAATACAGCAAATTAGTACCAGGTAGTGGGATGCTGTTTAAAGATACCTGAAAATGTGGAAGCAACTTTGGAACTGGGTAACAGGTAGAGGTTGGAACAGTTTGGAGGGCTCAGGAGAAGATAGGAAAATGTGGGAAGTTTGAAACTTCCTAGAGACTTGGTGGGTTCAGAAGACAGGAAGATGTGGGAAAGTTTGGAACTTCCTAGAGACTTGTTGAATGGCTTTGACTAAAATGCTGATAGTGATATGGACAATAAGGTCGAGGCTGAGGTGGTCTCAGATGGAGATGAGGAACTTGTTGGGAACCAGAGTAAAGGTCACTCTTTCTATGCAAAGAGACTGGTGGCATTTTGCCCCTGCCCTAAAGACGTGTGGAACTTTGAACTCAAGAGAGATGATTTAGGGTATATGGTGGAAGAAATTTCTAAGTGGCAAAGTATTCAAGAGGAAGCAGAATATAAAAACTTGAAAAATTTGCAGGCTGATGATACAATAGAAAAGAAAAACCCATTTTCTGGGGAGACATTCAAGCCTACTGCAGAAATTTGCATAAGTAACAAGGAGCAGAATGTTAACCATCAAGACAATGGGGAAAATGTCTCCAGGGCATATCAGAGACCATTGCAGCAGCCCCTCCCATCACAGGCCTGGAGGCCTAGGAGGAAAAAATGGTTTCCTGGGCCCAGGCCCCCCCTGCTGTGTGTAGCCTTAGGACTTGGCGACCTCTGTGCCAACCATTCCAGCTGTGGCTAAAATGGGTTAAGGTACAGCTTAGGCCATGGCTTCAGAGGGTGTAAGCTCCAAGCCTTGGCAGCTTCCATGTGGTGTTGTGCCTGCAGGTGCATGGAAGTCAATAATTGAGGTTTAGGAACCTCCACCTAGATTTCAGAGGATGTATGGAAACCCCTGGATGTTCAGGGAAAGTTTGCTGCAGGTGTGGAGCCCTCATGGAGAACCTCTGCTAGGGCAGTGCAAAAGGGACATGTGGGATCAGAGTCTCCACACAGAGTCCCCACCAGGGCACTGCCTAGTGGAGCTGAGAAGAGGGCCACCATCCTGCAGACCCCAGAATGGTGGATCACCTAACAGCTTTTCATGTACCTGGCAAAGCCATAGACACTCAATGCCAGCCTGTGTGACAGCAGCCAGGAAGGGAGCTTTACCTTGCAAAGCCACCGGGGTGGAGTAGGCCAAGCCCGTGGGAGCCCACCTTTTGCATCAGCACTCCCTTGATGTGAGACATGGACTCAAAGGAGATTGTTTTGGAACTTTAAGATAATTTGATTGCCCCACTGGATTTTGGACTTGCATGGGGCCTGTAGACCCTTTGTTTTGCCCAATTTCTCCCACTTGGAATGGCTGTATTTACTCAATGCCTGTACCCCATTGTATCTAGGAAGTAACTAACTTGCTTTTGATTTTACAGGCTCATAGGCAGAAGGGACTTGCCTTATTTCAAATGAGACTTCGAACTGTGGACTTTTGAGCTTATGCTAAAATGAGTTAGGATTTTGAGGGACTGTTGGCAGGGCATGATTGGTTTTGAAATGTGAGGACATGAGATTTGGGAGGAGTTGGGATGAAATAATATGGTTTGGCTGTGTCCCCACCCAAGTCTCATCTTTAATTGTAACTCCCTTAATTCCCATGTGTCATGGGAGGGACCACGTGGGAGGTAGTTGAATCATGGGGGTGGGTCTTTTCCATGCTTTTCTCATGATAGTGAATAGGTCTTAGGAGATCTGATGGTTTTATAAAGGAGTTCTCCTGCACGTGGCCTCTTACCTGCCGCCATGTAATACATACCTTCATACCTTTCCCCTCTTTTGCCTTCTGCCATGATTGTGAGGCCTCTCCAGCCATGTGGAACTATGAGTTTGTTAAACCTTTTTCTTTATAAATTACCCAGTCTTTGATATGTTTTTATTAGCATGAGAACTGACTAATACAGAAGGCAACAGACACTTCTCAAATAAGAAATGTGTCAATTATGGCACTCCCCTACCCTAAGGTATTCACAAGGAGACAGATAAACAGTTTTTCACTTATGCTCCTCCTCCTCTTCTTCCTTCTCTTCATCTTTCTCTTCTGTCTTTTCTGGGCAACTTTAGTGGGATTCTTTGCATCATCAAACTTTCCTTTAGACTTACAGTCAGCAACATCTTTCTCATGCTTCTCCCTCAGCTTTGCTGCCTTACTGATGCAAGGTTGCATTTCACCGTTATTTAAGTTATTCCACATCTCACCAGCTTTTTTGCCACATCTCTGATAGAGATTACAGGGTTTGTGGATCTGATCTTGGGGTAGACTTCTGAAAAGAACTGGAAGAATACAGACGGTGGCCTTTTGAGGGAATTAGGGTCCTTCTTACCTCCCTTGGCTGATCTTTAATCCTTCATTTCCCAAACATGGAGTACTTTATCCACGTTTGCCATTTCATCAACTTTAAACTTCTCTCTCCTAGACATTGTCTGTCACTTCTCAGAGCACTGCTTGGAAAATTTTGCAAAATTGACAGGGACTTCTGGGTTTTTCGTTATTTTCTTCTCCGCACACGTGCACAAAGAAGGTATTAAGCAGACCCTTTGGTTTCTTGGGATCACTTTTAGGCAACCTGACTGTATTGTTCACTTGTCTAATTTAAGCTTTTTGCCCAGTCTATATATTGTGATTTTTTTCCCCAATCTGGCTTATCTTTTATTTTCTTTATAGTGCATTTTGAAGAAGTTTTAAATTTGGATGAAGTCCAATTTATTAATCTTATTTTATAGCTGAGGCTTTTTTTAGTATTCTAAGAAACCTTGTTTATACCAGTATATGGAGATATTTTCTGTTTTCTTCTAGGAGTTTTATATTTTTAGCTTTTATCCCTAGGTCTGTGATCTATCTTGAATACATTTTTGTATATTGTGTGAGGTAAGAGTAAAGAATTAATTTGTACTGCCTTATAATTATGTCAAGATTTTCCAATAGAATTTCTTAAAAACAACATTTTCCTATGGAATTACTTTGGCAGCCTTGTTAATTTTAAAGTAAATTAAAATAAATTAATTACGTATATTTAGATGTACCTTTGATCTATTTTCTTTCCATTTAACTGTGTATGCTTCATATATACTACACTGAATTGATTGTTCTAGGCTTATAGTAAATCTTGAAAGCATGTTGTATAATTTATTCAACTTTGTTCTTTTTCAATTTTTTTTGGCAATTCAAAGTAATTTGTATTTCTAAGTAAATTTTAGAATTATCTTGCCATACGTCCAGAGATTTTGATAGGATACAATTAGGTAGACTTGGCAATTTTATAATACTGAATCTTCCAATAGACAAATAAGGTTTTTTTTTAGATTTTTAGTCTTTTATTAGTAATATTTTATACTTTACTTCTTTCTGTAATATTTTATACTTTACAGTGTAGTAGTCTTACACAATTTTGTTACATTTATTCCAAAGTATTTTACATTTTTAGATGCCATTATAAATGGCATTAATATTCCAATTATTTTTCTTATTGCATATGAATGAAATTGATTTTGCAGATAAATATAATTGATACTGAATTTTTATCCTGTGTCTTTGCTAAATTTCCTTGTTGATAGTAGTAGGTTTTTTGGGGGATATAGTCCTTACTGGATCCTTTTTAAACAATCATATTTTTTATAATGAAGATAGTTTTACTAATCTTTTTTTTTTTTTTTTTTTTTTGAGACGGAGTCTCGCTCTGTCGCCCAGGCTGGAGTACAGTGGCTGGATCTCAGCTCACTGCAAGCTCCGCCTCCCGGGTTTACGCCATTCTCCTGCCTCAGCCTCCCGAGTAGCTGGGACTACAGAGCGCCCATCACCTCACCCGGCTAGTTTTTTTTTTTTTTGTAGTTTTTAGTATAAACGGGGTTTCACCGTGTTAGCCAGGATGGTCTTGATCTCCTGACCTCGTGATCCCACCGTCTCGGCCTCCCAAAGTGCTGGGATTACAGGCTTGAGCCACTGCGCCCAGCCTTTCATTCTAATCTTGTACCTGGTAGAACCTCTAGTAGTATTAACTATTATGTTAAACATAAATGTGAAAAATTGACTAACTTTTCCTATTCCCAATTATAAACAAAAGTCATTTAATATTTAATCATTAAGTATGTTAGCTATAGAATTTTCGTAGAAGCTTTTGGTCAGATTGAAGAAAATTCTTCAAGTTTTTATGTGCTGGAAGATATTTTTAATGACTGAATGTTAAATTCTGTCTAATACCTTTCCTACATCTAGTAATGTGATCATATGTCTTTTGTCTTTATCCTGTTAATGTGATGAATTAAATTAATAGATTTATGAATGTTGCACCAATCCTGCATTCCTAGGATAAGCCTAATCTGCTCATGATACATTATTCCTTTTCTATAATGCTAGATTTACTTTGACCTTTTTTTTTTTTTTTTAGAATTTTTGCATCTATATTTATGAAGGACATTGGTCTGTAAGTTTCTTTTTTGTTATTGACCTCTTAAAGATGTGCTATCAAGATTATGTTAGCCTTATAAAACGAGTTGGGAAGTGATTATTTTCTGAAAGTGTATAAAACTGGTCTTATTTTATTCTTACATGTTTCATAGAAGTCACCAGGAAATGATTCAGAAATGAGAGGGACATTTAAACACCACCACCACGATGGCTATTTGAACCTCAAGTTTTCTTTGTGAGATTTTGTTATGAGTTTAATTTTAAAATATAGATAGGGTTATTAAGATTGTTTTCTTATTTTGGTAACTTGCATGTTGAAGGAATTTTTCCATTTTATCTAAGCAGTCAAGTTACTTTGTATAAAGTTGTTCATAGTATATCCTTATTATCCTTTAATGACCATGGAATCTATAGACATGCAGATAATTTGTGTTCTTTCTTCTCTCCCTCTCTCTCAATAGCATAGCCCTAGATTTATTCTACTAACCTTGTTAAAACAGTTCTGTTGTCTTATTGATTTTTCAATTATTTGTTACTAATTGTATTGATGTCTCCTATTATCTGTATTATTTCCACTATTTTACTTTAGTTTTTATTCTTTTTTCCTCTAGCTTCTTAAGATTAAAGAACAGATTACTTATTTTATGCCTTTCTTCTCATCTAATATAAGCATTAAGAATATAAATTTTCCTTTGAAGACTGCTATAGCTACCTCTCACAAATTTCATTGTATATGTTGTAATTATCCAGTTAAAAATGCTTTCTAATTTTACTTGCAATTTCTTCTTTGACTCATGTATATTAGATGTCTATTACTTAGTTTTAAAATATTTCTTTTGCTACATTAATTGTTTCTAATTTAATGTAGTGATGGTCAGAGAAAATAATCTATGTAATTTCAATCCTTCGAATTTATTGAGGGATTTTTTTTCTTAAGAAACCCAGCATATGTTCCATCTTTCTGAATGTTTTACATGCATTTAAAAAGAGTATGCATTTTACAGTTGTTGAGGATAGAGTTCTAGAAATGCCCATTTTGTCAAATTGGTTGATAATGTTCAAATCTTCTCTATTCTTACTGATATTTTTTGTATCTTTCATCAGTTACTAAGATAGGGGCATTGTAATATCTAACCATAATTATTGCTCTATTCCTCACATGTAAATGTGTCAAGTATTGCTTTGTATAATTTAAACGTATGTTATTCATTGAAAAATCATTTAGGATTGTTATGTCTCCCAGATGAGTTGACCTTTCAATCGATATGAAAAGTCCTTCTTTCCTTCTGGTGATATTCTTGAAGCCAATATTGTTTGACTTAAGATAGCCACTACAACTTTCTTATACTTAGTGTTTGCATGGTATATTTTTTCAAATGTTTTAATTTCAATCTGAGTGTATATTTTTATTTTATTGCAATTGTTATAAACAATATATTATATTCATATATTTCAAAACATATACAATAAACATATGCAATTTTTATTTGTCAACAAATAATTTCTTTAAAAATGCAGTTTTTCAAAAACTGTTCTATCCTTCATGAAGGTAGAACCCAAGTCTGTTGTTTATTGCTGGCCTAGCACAATGTTTATTTTTATCTCTGTAAGTCTGTCTGTCCACTTAAGATACATACATGTGTATATATATAACTATAAATGTAATTTTAAAAATGAAAACATGTTTTTAAAAAAATTTTTAAATGAAAAAATAAATCATATATTTTTCAGTAGGAAAGTGATGTTTGGAGAAGTAAGATCACTTTCCAAGGCCACACAGCTAGTTGGTAGTAGGAACAAGACTTGTAGACTCTCTTAGTCAGCACTTGTCTCACTTCAGCTTATATATCTCTTCTGATTAAATTTTCTAGAGTAGTTCTGCAACCCAAATATATTAATATTGACTTTCGCTTTCACTAGTGGTTTTGATGAAGTAATAGAAACTGGATTTATCCTTCCACTTGAAACAACCAGAAAAATTGGATAAAATATATGTAACAATGACTTTTGAGGTATCAAATATCAAAGAACAGTGATCCCTGTGAAATGGGAAACAAATGAGGTTTGTCCTACAATTGCCCCAACTTACTGCTATGAGAGTGCTTCCAGACCATAGTATAGAGATGAGGAAATCAGGCAGAGGCATGTGCAGGGTGATGCAAAGAGCTGGGAAGATAGTCTCAAGTATGAAATACTTAAGCTATCCAGAGTTCCCAGGACAAAGGACTGAAGAGGAGAGAGATACATGGACAGCTCCAAAGTCCTGCAGAGGATCACAATTGACCATTCAGCAGGTACTGATCAAAATGTGTGTGAGGAAACCTCCTGAGGTGGAGAAAAACCATATAAAAAAAATTAAAGGGAAAAAAGTACCAGATGTCCACAAAAGTACCAGAAAAAGTGCTTGTTTCCACCAGCCAGACTGGAAAACCTACAATTCATGTAGATTTTTGAGTAGAGTATACAGATGAGGTATGACTCAGTGCTAGGGAAGAATCACCTCTAACTAGTACTGCTCCAGCCTTGCCTAGTAAATCTTAAAAACAAGACTGAAAAGGGACAGATTGATTCCAATTAACTATCACAGAATAAATATAATAAAAATTTATATGAATACAAAAATCTTTACTTAACAAGGTAAAATTTATAATACACAGGATCTGGTAGAAAATGACTGTACAATTGGAAAAGCAGGAAAATACAACCCATAAAAGGAGAAAAATCCAAAATCAAAACTGACCTATTCCTGACACAGATGTTAGAATTAGCAGATTGGGACATTAAAACAGTTATTATAATTGTATTCCATACATTCAAAAATTCAGTAGACACATAAAAGATAGATTGAAATTCAGTATCTAGAGATAGAAATCATAATGTGTGCAGTGAAAATACACAAGATAGAAATGACAGGTTAGATATTGCAGAAAAAAAGATTAGTGAACTTGACATAGGAATAGAAACTATCCCAAATTAAAGAGAGTAAGGAAAATACTTTAATGAACAGATCATCAGTAAGCTGAGATGTCTTCAAGTTGCCTAAAATATGGGTAATAGCAATTCTTGAAGAAAAAAAGTCAGGGAGGTATAGAAAAAATTTTGAGAAATAATGGCCAAAAATCCCCAAATTTAATGAAAACAATAAACTGATCAATTCAAGAACTCCAAGCATAAAAAACATAAAGAAGACCACACAAATTCAATACATGATCAATTTGCTCAAAACCACAGATGAAGAGAAAAATCTTAAAAGCAGGCAGAGAAAATGAGACACACACGTAGGGGCAAAGATGGAAAAAAAAAAAAAAAGCAGCCTTCTCATCATAAACAATGCAAGTAAGAAGAAGATAGTGGAACAACATCTTCAGAGTAATAAAAGAAAACTCCTCAATCTGGAATTCTGCACTCAGAGAAAATATCTTTTAAAAATAAAAGCGTGGCCAGGTGCGGTGGCTCATGCCTGTAATCCCAGCACTTTGAGAGGCAGAGGAGGGCGGGTTACCTGAACTCAGGAGTTCTAGACCAGCCTGGGCAACATGGTAAAACCCCATCTTTACCAAAAAATACAAAAATTATCCAGGCATGGTTTGTGTGCGCCTGTAGTTCCAGCTACTTGGGAGGCTGGAGCAGGAGAATCTCTTGAACCTGGGAGGTGGAGGCCATAGTGAGCCGAGATCATGCCACTGCACTCCAGTCTGGGTGACAGTGAGACTATCTCAGAAAAAAAATTTAAAAAGTGAGATAATGACTTCAGCTGTTTAAAAGCTAAAGATAATTCATTACTGGTTGACTTGAACTACAGGAAATATTGAAGTTCTTCAGGCAGAAAGTATAATGATATTGAATGAAAATATGGATTTACACACAGAAATGAAAAACATCAGATAACTACAGAGATATGACTTTTTTATTGGAATCTCTTTAAAAAGTAATGGCTAGAATTAAAATAAAAATTATGTAGTATGGGATTTATAATATATATCAAAGCAAAATATGTAGCAATAGCACAAAGGCCTAGAGAAGAGAAATGGAAGCATACTCTACATGAGGTGGGATAATATTATTTGAAGGTAGACTGTGATAAGTAAAAGATGTATGTTATTATCCCTAAAATAATTACTAACAAAAACTATATAAACAAAACCAAAGTTATAGCTGACAAAAAGCCAGCAATGCAGATTAAATGTAATCACAAAAACCCCCAAAAGAGAAAAATGTTAACAAGGAATAGATCAAACAGCAAGATAACAAAATCATATCTTACCATATTGATAATCATGTTAAATATAAGTGATCTAAACATGCTAATTATGTGGCAGAGAGTCTCAGGAAAAACCAAGATCAAATTATATTTTGTGAATAAAAATGTGTTTTAAATATCAAGACACAAACTGGTTAATAGTAAAAGACTGAGAAAGATAATGCACAGAGGAACAAAGCTTGTAAAGATAACAAGTAGATCCATAGGATAGAAAAGTGAGTCTAAAAACAGACTCACATATATAGAGACAACTAATTTTTGACAAATGTGCAAAATAATTTCAGTGTAGAAAGGATAGCTTTTTAAACAAATAGTGATGGAGCAATTGACTATCAAAATTCAAGAGAATAAACTTTATATTTTATGCCATATACAAAAATTAACTCAAAATGCATCATAGATGTAAATATAAAGTCTAAAGCTATACAACTTCCAGAATAAAGTTTTATAGCTTTAGGTTAGGTAACAGTTGCTTAGATGTAATACCAAAAGCACTATTTATATAAAAAAAAGGTAAGTTGAACTTCCTCAACTTAAAACCTTTTGCTTTTTGAAAGGCACTGTTAAAAAAAAAATGAAAAGACAAGCCACAGACTGGGGAAAGATATTTTCAAGTCATGTATCTTATATGAATTTGTATCCAGCATATGTTAAGTACATTGAAAACTCAATTAGAATGGTTAAAATAAAAAATACTGGCCATACCAAGTGTTGGCAAGGATGTGGAGAACTAGGACTTTCATACATTGCGGATGGTGATGTAAAACAATTTGGAAAACAGTTCAGCAGTTACTAAAAAGTTATACCCAAGCTTACCTCATGATTCAGTCATTTCATTTCTAAGTATTTACTCAAGAGAAATGAAAGCGTAAATCCATACAAAGACTTCTGCATGAATATCCAGAGCACCTTTATTAGCCCTCAATTGGAAACAACCTAATTGTTCATCTATAACTGAATGGATAAACAACTGGTGGCATATGCGTACAATGGAATGCTATTCAGAAGTTAAAAGGAATTAACTCTTTCTATGCACAACATGTAACGTGAATGAATTCCAAAATAAGTATACTGAGTAAAACAAGCCAAACCAAAAAATAGTACATAATGTATGATTCCATTTGTGTAAAAATAGATAATGTAGGCCAGGTGCAGTGACTAGCCTGTAATTCCAGCACGTTGGGAGGCCAAGGTGGGCAGATCACCAGGTCAGAAGATCGAGACCATGCTGGCTAACACGGCAAAACCTTTTCTCTACTAAAAATACAAAAAAGTAGCTGGGCATGGTGGTGGGCGCCTGTAGTCCCAGCTACTCAGAAGCCTGAGGCAAGAGAATGGTGTGCACCTGGGAGATGGAACTTGCAGTGAGCTGAGATCGCTCCACTGCACTCCAGCCTGGGTGAAAGAGCGAGACTCCGTCTCCAAAAAGGAGAAAAAAAAAAAGCGCCAATTAATCTAGAGTGACAGAAAATAGATCAATGGTTGCCAGGAATGAGGAATGGTGGAAAGTGAGATTACAAAATTACACAAAGAGTTCATTGGAGGTAATAAACGTTTATTAGTTCAATTGCGGCAATGGTTTCATAAGTATATACGTCTATGATGAGATTTATCAAATTTTACACCGTAAATGTGTGTCATTTTTTATATGCTAATTAGATCTCAGTAAAACTTTTAAAGAAACTGTTGATATAGTGCAACTGTCATGAGACACTCATTAGTTATACCCCTGCTTAAGATGAGAGATTTACGTCAGGCAAAAGAAATGTAACCATGTCAAGAAATATTTTCATTGTTTAAATATATACATGGATATAAGGCTAAGTTATATTGCCCAAAGATGAAAAACAGAAAAATGTAGGTTCAAGAAGCTGAAACCTTGGGACCTACTGGCACTTTGTTAGTATGTATAGTTGAAACCATGCATTTTTGTAATGTTAGTGATGAACAAAATTGTGGAGTTGAATTTTAAGTCTTGAAACTAAAATAGCTATCACTGGGAGCTGTGTGGAGCTCAATTATAAAGGAATTGGACTGTAATTGTAAATTGCTGAATATGGTAATTATTGTGGCAGATGTACGGTAATTAGTTTGTAACACTAAGACTTTTATTTTGTGATTTTTGTAACATCTTCCAAAAGAGGAGAAGAAGCTATGGCTGGGCAGACTTTGATTTGGACTCTGTAGTGTTTTTAGGATTTATTTTTCTGCAGCAAGCTAGGGCTTGTATGTCAGCAGGCAATGCTGGTGACAAGGTTTTGGCTCAGGAATCAAAGAGAGTGCATGGTAATGGAAGAGCTAAGATGATATAATTGGGCAATAAAATTTATGATTTTTTGAGTGGAATGTCAATACACAAAGGAACAATATTGCTGATTTACTGGTAATAGCCAACACATAAGTTATTGCAATTAAGCAAAACTTTAAATCAAGTTCTCCCAGAGTGTTCATGGTCTCAAAAAATAGAATATGGAGTAATATCAAAACGAGGAATTTGGGAGTTGGGCAAATTTGAGTTGAAATTCTTGGTTCACCACATATCAGCTATATGATCATTGGTAAGTTACTTGTATTTTTTTTTTAACCTATAAATGAAAATGATATAGTAAACACCTTTGTAGGGTAATAGAGATAACAGAGATAATGTATGTGAAATTCCTAATACTCCAGGCATTTATTCTAAAATGGGGATTTGCTCTATGCTGTAAAAAGGTTTTAAAAGGTGAATAACACAACATTTTCCACCCTTACTCTGACTGGTTCCTGTAAGAATTAGATATACTCTCTGTAAAGTGTTCTTGTATAATGCCTTGCACATAGTAGATGCTTGATAAATGGTAGGCAGCATGCATATTATTTAAGAAATTTGCTTAAGAATCTTGAAGTAGGAGTCAGAAAACCTGGTCCTAGTTGCAGTTTTGCCACCAAATAGTTGTATGCCCTCACACAACTCATTTGTCACTTCTCCTTTCTGAGCTAATGACCATTAATGCCCCATTCTACTTTTGCAACACTAGGCCTTCCTTTTTTTCCTGTTCTTAATTGTTTAATTATGATAAATAAAACAATACAGACCCAGAATAAAAATTCCAACAGTGAGTTGAGAAGGAAGTATGGGTCTCTTCCATCTGATCCTTCATTTACTGCTATGAAATATTTCTTATCTATTCTTTCAGGAAATTTCCATGCTATCACTGTATGGAACTCTGTGTGTGTGTGTGTGTGTGTGTGTGTGTGTGTGTGTGTGTTTATACAATAAGATACAATATTGTAAACATACTGTTCTATATCTTAATTGATTTTCCCCCAAGTACCAATTTATCTTGAAGAGCTTCCTACATCGGCACATATACATCTGCCATATTTTGGTTCATAACAATGATAATAGTAATAGCTATAGCTCTGTTATATTCCAAATAAAATAGCTGTGTTATATTCCAAATAAATGAAAATAATATTTAATTAGCCCTTTAGTAATAGACATATAGGTTATTTTTCTTTGGTTTTAGAAACAATGCAACAAAAATTTATCTGTGTACTTTTTTTTTGCATATTGGTAAGATTATCTGTAAGATGAATTTTCAGAAGTTGATCAGTCAAAGAGTGTGTATAATGGCCAGGTGCAGTGGCTCATGCCTGTAATCTCAACACTTTGGGAAGCCAAGACAGGCGGATCACTTGAGCCTAGGAGTTTGAGACCAGTTTGGGCAAGATGGCAATGCCCTGTTTCTACAAAAATACAAACATTAGCTGGGCATGGTAATATGCTTCTGTAGTCCCAGCTACTCAGGAGGGAACACTTGACTCCTGGAGGCGGCAGTTGCAGAGAGAAAAGAAAAAAGAGAAAAGATGTGTATAGGAAAAGTTAGATCAAAATTCTCAAATTGTTCTAAGAGGATGAACACATTAATATGGCCAGTAACTGTGTAAGTGTATTTTCCCACACACTAACACTATGATAACTTGTTTTATTGCAGAGAGTAATTTTTTCATTGACAGTATTCAGTTCATTCTCCATTGGTCACTTTTATTTTTTTTTAATAGAAATGACTTGATTCAAGTATTTAATCTCATATGGCTTAATTGTGTGTGAAGTAGGGTATTAGATGTTTGGAGAAGTCAAAATCCGTTCAATAGTCTCTGCCCCTCACTACATACTAACGCTATTGAGGGGGGTTTACATACTCTGGCCTCAGATTACCTTTCCCACCTTATGTATTTGTAATAACTTTTGTGACCACTGTAGAACCAAAAATGAGTAAGTTTCATGAATATTTTAAGGGAGTCCTGAAGTTTCATGAATATGTTAAGTAGGTGTGAGAATTTCCATGAATATATTAAGTAGGAGAATTATTAGCATGGACACTACAACCGGAGATCCCAAAACCCTGCCTCGTATGCAGTCATTTCCCACCATCTGTATTCTTTTCACTGATACGGGCTAGTGCAGGGAAATGATATTAGGAATTTATAATGTATTATGCCTCTTTCACAGCTTATCTAGAGTGGTTGACCCACTATTTCAGCTGTGTACAACTAGATCATAGCATTTCTGCATCATTGTAGAAAGAGATCCCTATGGAAAACAATAGCATTACAATGAGGAGAAATGTGCCATAACTGGGACAATAAGGAAAATAGTAAACACAGATGAAGATTCTGGAAGAGAGAAATGAATGACAGGAGGAGTGGGGAGGGGTGATGGGTGCTGGGGGAGATGAGTTTGTTTGCTGAAAGCTGACATCCATGTGGGAGAGATAACAGTAATAATTATTTAAAAAAACAAATATGAGACCAAAGAATGGCTACACAGAAGTTCCTATAGGCTGTGTGTTTATAATGTTCATCTCTATTACTTTTGGCTTGAATGTGCCACATGAAGTGTTCTGGATGAGAACGGATGCTTTATTAAACACCTTACAGTGAATAATAGCGCCAGCCTCCCCTCTGCCCAAACCCTTGCCCCTAGGGTGACATGAAGATAATCAGGCTAACTGTCGTACACACACAGCTGGATAACCTATAGGTGAGGGAGGAGGAAAAAGGATGTTTCTCTGCTTATAAAGGGGAAGCAGGTAGTTATCCCCCATTGCTCCTGAAAGTTTCCTCCTGACTCAACTCCTTGGGTGTGCAAATACAATCTCCACAGGACTTTGATAGCCCCTTGCCTTTAAGCTTTTCTGATTTAGAGCTCTGGCTTATTCCTCCTAGAAATGGAAATACTTAGGAATATTTCCCTCTCCAGTCACCTTCTGAGGTAATCCGTATCTTGGGGAAGTAACAACTCAATTTTTGAGTGATAAGAGAAGTTTTAAGCAAATGGCTACAGATCTAATTTTTATGGCATGTAGAAATGTTTCCAGGAGAAGTAAAAGCAAGCTTTCTTACACTTTATAGCATGTTTTTGTAGATCAGGAGGCTATGTGTGCTTACAAGAACACTGAGAAATCCTGGAAAGTTTTATGTCTCCACACTTTGGTAGGACTGTTTCCTGGCCTGCAGTGGCTGAGAAACAATTCTGCTAACCAAGCTATGGCTTTACAGAAGTGCACTGTACTGTGGATGAGCAGTGATTGACAGTTGGCAAGCCTACCTAAGCCTAGCACCAGTTTATAGTCATTATGTGCCTTGGGGTAAAGGAAGGGAGTCTTTCTAATTTGGGGGGATTTGGAAGGGTTTGTAGAAGAAATAGTTTTGGAACTGGCTCTTAAGAATGGGCAGGAATTGTCAAACAGAAAGAGAGGTTGAGAAACTTTCCACCTAGAGCAGTACTTCTTAAAAATTTTCAGTAGAGGCCTCCTGAGGGCAAAAAGGAGTGATCACAAACCTCTGGAGGGGCTGTTGCTACTGGTAGCAATGGTAGACAGAATAGTTAGAACCATGTTTATCATTTCTTTGAAGTTTCATTTGAATTTTGCATTCAACTTCAAATTTAGAAAATGAAGTTTTACCCATATATCTTTATAATCAAAGTTAAGCTGTACCCTGGTATCTCCCTCTTTCTCATGTCCTCCAGGAAGAATACTTCCTTGATTTAAGACACTGGAACCTAGATGGATCATCAAAGCAGAGCCATGGGGATAGGAAATTTTGGATAAACTTAGAGAAATGTGACTCAGATGTTGAGTTGGGATGAAGTTGGGTGTGAGGGCTTGTGTAGTTGGCAGTGATGTTGGAAAGGTAGATTGGCAGGGCAGCAACTTGGACATGTCCTTGAATGTTTTGGTAAGGAACTGGAATTTTACTCTTTGGGCACTGAAAATGCATTAAACTCTTGGAAAGAAAATTGTGGAATCACTTCAATCAAAGGAGGCAGAGAGTGGCTTGGAGGCATAAGATTTCTCAGGAAGCTACTGAGGGTGAGAGAAATGTGGACATAAATTATGACCTTGACTGTTGTGGGGAAAAAAAAGCAGATGCAGATCCGAGATGAATAGGAAGATACAACCCACCTCGGATATGAGGGATCAGGGCAAACTGAGTAGAAGAGAATGTTTAGGTTTCTACCCAAAGCAGTTGAGAGGATGGTAAGTCTTCAGCAGAAACAGGCAGCAGAGTAGGTTTAGAAAGATAAAGAGGTGTATTCTGGATGTGTTAGAACTGAGAAATCGGTAGAATAAGCAGATACCTGCAAGTAACCTGTGCATGTATGCAAAGGGGCCCCTGAGCTCAGTGGGTAGGTTGGTAGTTTCCCATCCAAGAGGCAGTCAAAGGCAGTATAGTTAATGTGTATGGATTCAGAGAATGGTTTCTGTTCTTGGTATGGGGAAATGGTCACCAGTGACATTTATTTTATATGGCCATGTGAACCTTCTAGTGGCAACTCCAAAATATCTATTGTGGATGAAAAATGGCTGATGGAACTGGCTTACAGCCAAAAAAGTGTTAATTTGTCCATGTTGTCACTTAGAGATAGTCAACAAGTGAATAAAGAACAGATACTGTATTCCTGATGATGCTTCTCTTTCATTGAGGACCCAAATTGAGCTGCTAGCTCCTGCCAGTTCACATGTTGGCTTCATTCCTAAGATACATCCCGTCCTCAGATTGTATTGTTATTAAAGATTTGGAAACCAGTGGGAGAAAGGGAAAACTGGAGAATACCAAAATTTTAACTTCTTGAAGACTCTTGACCTCCTACCCTTGATGGGGCATACTCCACTGCAAGAGTTTTTCTTTGCCGCTTTTTGCTTCCCCTCACCTTGATGTTTAAAGGTACCAGGTAGTATTACTATAAGATCACATAAAATTATATCCATGATATATTTCTATTTCTAAATTTACCAGGTGGATCTTACAAGATCTTAAAGGTAGAGGTAAAAATTAGCATTCCCTCCCATCCCTCTCAGATGTTTTTTCATGGGTTTGAAATCTGTAAAATACAATTTCCTTAGTAAATATTAAAAATGCCTATTCTACAGGAACTTTACTTTCTTTTTTTTTTTTTTTTTTTTTTTTTGAGACGGAGTCTTGCTCTGTCTCCCAGGCTGGAATGCAGTGGCCGGATCTCAGCTCACTGCAAGCTCCGCCTCCCGGGTTCACGCCATTCTCCTGCCTCAGCCTCCCGAGTAGCTGGGACTACAGGCGCCTGCCACCTCGCCCGGCTAAGTTTTTGTATTTTTAGTAGAGACGGGGTTTCACTGTGTTAGCCAGGATGGTCTCGATCTCCTGACCTCGTGATCCGCCCGTCTCGGCCTCCCAAAGTGCTGGGATTACAGGCTTGAGCCACCTCGCCCGGCCAGGAACTTTACTTTCATTTGGGCATGATTGCAATAGTAATATCTGCACACTATAATCTAAGTTGAAATTTTTATATTGAGAATCTCCCCATTCCTCATTAACAAATCTACTCCTAGGTTAAGACTGTTCATAGCACTTTGGTGCTTATGTCTTCAGATCTTTTCTATTTACCCACATACATTGATATGGTTTGGTTCTGTGTCCCCACCAAATCTCTTGTTGAATTGTAATTCCCAGTGTCAGAGATGGGGCTGGTGGAAGGTGATTGGATCATGAAAGTGGATCCTTTGTGAATGGTTTAGCACCATCCCTTTGGTACTATTCTCGTGATAGTGATTGAGTTCTTGTGAGATCTAGTTGTTTAAAAGTGTGCAGCATAGGTGGCTGGCAAGATGGCCAAATAGGAACAGCTCTGCTCTGCAGCTCCTAGAGAGCAATGCAGAAGGTGGGTAATTTCTGCATTTCCAACTGAGGTACCCGGCTCATCTCAGTGGGACTGGTTTGACAGTGGGAGTAGCCCACGGAGGGTGAGCTGAAGCAGGGTGGGATGTCACTTCACCTGGGAAGCACAAGGGGTTGGGGGACTCCCTCCACTAGCCAAGGGAAGCCATGAGGGACTGTGCTGTGAGGAATGCTGCATTCTGGCCTAGATACTACACTTTTCCTGTGGTCTTCACAACCTGCAGACCAGGAGATTCCTTCAGGTGCCTATACCAGGACCCTGGGTTTCAAGTACAAAACTGGGCGGCTGTTTGGGCAGACACCGAGGTAGCTGCAGGAGTTTTGTTTTCATACCCCAGGGGCATCTGGAACACCAGCGAGACAGAACCGTTCATTCCCCTGGAAAGGGGGCTGAAGCCAGGGAGCCAAGTGGTCTAGCTCAGCGGATCCCACACCTATGGAGCCCAGCAAGCTAAGATCCACTGGCATGAAATTCTCGCTGCCAGCACAACAGTCTG
This sequence comes from Macaca mulatta, assembly GCF_049350105.2. Lineage (NCBI taxonomy): Eukaryota > Metazoa > Chordata > Mammalia > Primates > Cercopithecidae > Macaca > Macaca mulatta. The sequence goes on from NC_133419.1 coordinate 88,047,753, forward strand.
AAGTTGATCTGGGATGCTTGAGCTTGGTGGGAGGAGGGGTACTTGCCATTACTGAGGCTTAAGTAGGCAGTTTTTCCATCACAGTGTAAACAAAGTCACCAGGAAGTTCAAACTGGGCGGAGCCTACCACGGCTTGGCAAAGCCGCTATAGCCAGACTGCTTCTCTAGATTCCTCCTCTATGGGCAGGGCATATCTGAAAGAAAGGCAGCAGCCCCAGTCAGGAACTTATAGATAAAACTCCCATCTCCCTGGGACAGAGCACCTGGGGGAAGGGGCGGCGGTGGGCACAGCTTCAGCAGACTCAAACGTTCCTGCCTGCCAGCTCTGAGGAGGGCAGCAGATCTCCCAGCACAGCGCTCAAGCTCTGCTAAGGGACAGACTGTCTCCTCAAGTGGGTCCCTGACCCCCATGCCTCCTGACAGGGAGACACTTCCCAGCAGGGGTTGACAGATACCTCATATAGGAGAGCTCCAGCTGGCATCTGGCAGGTGCACCCTGGGACGAAGCTTCCCGAGGAAGGAACAGGCAGCAGTCTTTGTTGTTCTGTAGCCTCCACTGGTGATACCCAGGCAAGCAGGGTCTGGAGTGGACCTCCAGCAAACTCCAGCAGGCCTGCAGCAGAGAGACCTGACTGTTAGAAGGAAAACTAACAAACAGAAAGGAATAGCATCAACATCAACAAAAACCCCATCCAAAGGTCACCAACATCAAAGACCAAAGATAGGTAAATCCACGAAGATGAGGAAAAACCAGTGCAAAAAGGCTGAAAATTCCAAAAACCAGAATGCCTCTTCTCCTCCAAAGGATTACAACTCCTAACCAGGAAGGGAACAAAACTGGATGGATAACGAGTTTGATGAATTGACAGAAGTAGACTTCAGAAGGTGGGTAATAACAAACTCTTCTGAGCTAAAGGAGCATGTTCTAACCCAATGCAAGGAAACTAAGGGCCTTGAAAAAAGGTGAGAGGAATTGCTAACTAGAATGCCCAGTTTAGAGAGGAACATAAATAACCTGATGGAGCTGAAAAATGAAGCATGAGAACTTCTTGAAGCATAGACAAGTATCAGTAGCTGAATCGATCAAGTGGAAGAAAGGATATCAGAGACTGAAGATCAACTTAATGAAATTAAACCTGAAGATAAGATTAGAGAAAAAAGAATGAAAAGGAATGAACAAGGCCTCCAAGAAATATGGGACTATGTGGAAAGACAAAATCTATGTTTGATTGGTGTACCTGAAAATGATGGGGAGAACAGAACCAAGCTGGAAAACATTCTTCAGGATATTATCCAGGAGGACTTCCCCAACCTAGCAAGACAGGATGACATTCAAATTCAGGAAATACAGAGAATACCACAAAGATACTCCTCGAGAAGAGTAACCCCAAGACACAGAATTGTCAGATTCACAAAGGTTGAAATGAAGGAAAAAATGTTAAGGGCAGCCAGAAAGAGATGTCAGGTTACCCACAAAGGGAAGCCCATCAGACTAACAGATCTAATGGCAGAAGCCCTACAAGCCAGAAGAGAGTTGGGGCCAATATTCAACATTCTTAAAAGAGTTTTCAACTCAGAATTTCATATCCAGCCAAAGTAAGCTTCATAAGCAAAGGAGAAATAAAATCCTTTACAGACAAGCAAATATTGAGAGATTTTGTCACCACCTGATCTGCCTTACAAGAGCTCCTGAAGGAAGCACTAAATATGCAAAGGAAAATCCAGTACCGGAACTGCAAAAACACACCAAATTGTAAAGAGCATTGACATTATGAAGAAACTGCATTAATGGACAAAATAACCAGTTAGCATCATAATGACAGGATCAAATTCACACATAACAATATTGACCTTAAATGTAAATGGGCTAATGCCCCAATTAAAAGACACAGACTGGCAAATTGGATAAAGAGTCAAGACCCATTGGAGTGCTGTATTCAGGAGACCCATCTCGTGCAAAGACACACATAGGCTCAAAATAAAAGGATGGAGGAATATTTACCAAGCAAATGGAAATTTAAAAAAGCAGGGGTTGCAATCCTAGTCTCTGATAAAATGGACTTTAAACCAACAAAGATTAAAAAAAAAAACACACACACACAGAAAACAGAAGGGCATTACATAATGGTAAAGGGATCAATGCAACAAGAAGAGCTAACTATCCTAAATATATATGCATCTAATATAGGAGCACCCAGATTGATAAAGCAAGTTCTTCAAGGATCTAGAATCAGAAATACCATTTGACCCAGCAATCCCATTACTGCATGTATACCTAAAGGATTATAAATCATGCTACTATAAAGATACATGCATTGTTGCAGCACTATTTACAGTAACAAAGACTTGGAACCAACCCACATGCCCATCAGTGATAGACTGGATAAAAAAAAAATGTGGCACATATACACCATGGAATACTATGCAGCCATTAAAAAGGATGAGTTCATGTGCTTTGCAGGGACATGGATGAAGCTGGAAACTGTCATTCTCAGCAAACTAACACAGGAACAGAAAACCAAACACCACATGTTCTTGTAAGTGGGAGTTGAACAATGAGAACACATGGACACAGGGAGGGGAACATCATACACCAGGGCCTGTTGGGGGTGTGGGGGTCTATGGGAGGGATAGCATTAGGAGAAATACCTAATGTAGATGACGGGTTGATGGGTGCAGCAAACCACTATGGCCCATGTATACCTATGTAACAAATCTGCATGTTCTGAACATGTATCCTAATTTTAACATTAATTAAAAATGTGTGTAGCACCTCCTACTTTGCCCTCTCTTGCTCCTACTCCCACCATGTGATGTGTGTATTTCCCCTTTGCTTTCTGCCATGATTGTAAGTTTGAGACCTCCCCAGAAGCCGAGCAGATGCCTCCATGCTTCCTATATAGCCTGAAGAACCATGAGTCAATTAGGCCTCTTTTCTTTATAAATTACCCTGTGCTATTTCTTTATAGCAGTTTGAGAATGGACTAATACACATATATTATATGTAAACACATACATTATTTCTAAAAAGAAATGTGGATAATATTATACATATTTTTCTACCTCTAGCTTTTTAAAAAAAAATACTCATGGATATTCTCCATATCAGAACATACAAATTTCCACTAGTCTTTTTATTACTTATGTATTGTTGCATATTAAAGATATACCATCACTTATTTATGCACTTTTTGATAGACATTTAGGTTGTTTACAAGTAACTGCATTTAAAATAAGTATCAGCTACTAAGATGCTAGTCATGGTGTAAATTAAGTCAGCTGGTGAGTGAAAGATGAATGTATTTTACATTTCTACTTTAAAAAATTTGCTTAGCTTTTTTGTTTAAAAGATTTGTGGCCAGGCTCTGTGGCTCACACCTATAAGCCCAGCATAAAGAAGACAAGGTGGGAGGATAGCTTGAGCCAAGGAGTTCAAGTCCAGCCTGGGCAGCATAGTGAGACTCTGTTTCTACAAAAAATACACAAATTAGCCAGGTGTGGTGGTGTGCATCTGTAGTCCCAGCTATTCTGGAGGTTGAAGTGCTTGAGCCCAGGACATTCAGGCTGCAATGAGCTGAGACTGCACTACTGCACTCCATCCTGGGCAGCAGAGGGAGACTGTCTCAATTTTTTTTTTTCTCACATCATTGTGATAGCAAAGATGAGGGGAAAACAATTACTCTTACATCCTGCTAGTAAGAGTGAAAATTAAGGCACCTCTGCTAGCACGAAATTTGGCAGTATGTACCAAGAGTTTTAAAATGATTTATTTCCTTTGATTCAGGAATTCCATTTCTAGTGATTTATCCCAAAGTAATAATCAAAGTTGTAGAGAAGATTTACGGATATGGATATTTAATATTGTCTCTTATAATAGAAAAAATATGGAAATAAATATTGAACTAGAGAGATAAATTATGGTGCATTAATATGACTGAATTATAGTTTGCAACCAATATAATTATGCTTTCAAGGATTTAATTGCATGAAAAATACTTAAAATAGCAAACAAAAAGTTGTTGCTATCTCATGAAATTTTTTTTAACTTGGAAACTATATCGTCTTTATTTTTATGCAGTTTTTCAAACCTGTTCCCTTCCCCCCATCCTCCCTCTAGTAGTCTCCAGTGTCTATTGTTGCTATCTTTATGTCCATGAGTACCTGATATTTAGTTCCAAGTTTGTGAGGACGTGTAGTATTTGGTTGTCTTTTTCTTTTTCTTTTTGTAACTGTAAGTTCTAGGGTACATATGCACAACGTGCAGGTTTGATACATAGGTATACATGGGCCATGTTGGTGTGCTGCACCCATTAACTCATCATTTACATTTGGTATTTCTCCTCATGCTATCCCTCGCACAGTCCCCCACCCACCGACAGGCCCTGGGGTGTGATGTTCCCCTCCCTGTGTCTAAGTGTTCTCATTGTTCAGTTCCCAGCTATGAGTGAGTGTGGTATTTGGTTTTCTGTTCTTGTGATAGTTTGCTGAGAATGATGGTTTCCAGCTTCATCCATGTCCCTGCAAAGGACATGAACTCATCTTTTTTATGGCTGCATAGTATTCCATGGTGTATATGTGCCACATTTTCTTCATCCAGTCTATCATTGATAGACATTTGGGTTGGTTCCAAGTCTTTGCTATTGTGAATAGTGCCACAATAAACATGTGTGTGCATGTATCTTTATAGTAGCATGATTTGTAATCGTTTGGGTATATACTCAGTAAAGGGATGACTGGGTCAAATGGTATTTCTACTTCTAGATCTTTGAGGAATTGCCACACTGTCTTCCACAATGGTTGAACTAATTTACACTCCCACCAACAGTGTAAAAGTGTTCCTATTTTTCCACATCCTCTCCAGCATCTGTTGTTTCCTGACTTTTTAATGATTGCAATTCTAACTGGTGTGAGATGGTATCTCATTGTGGTTTTGATTTGCGTTTCTCTGATGACCAGTGATTATGAGCAGTTTTTCATGTGTCTGTTGGCTGCATATATGTCTTCTTTTGAAAAATGTCTGTTCATATCCTTTGCTCACTTTTTGATGATGCTGTTTGCTTCTTTCTTGTATATTTGTTTAAGTTCTTTGTAGATTCTGGATATTAGCCCTTTGCCAGATGGAAAGATTGCAAAATTTTTCTCCCATTCTACAGGTTGCCTGTTCACTCTGATGGTAGTTTCTTTTGCTGTGCAGAAGCTCTTTAGTTTAATTAGCTTCCATTTTTCTATTTTGGCTTTTGTTGCCATTGCTTTTGGTGTTTTAGTCGTGCAGTCCTTGCCCATGCCTATGTCCTGAATGGTATTGCCTAGGTTTTCTTCTAGGGTTTTTATGGCTTTAACTCTAACATTTAGGTCAAGATGGTCTTTAATCCATCTTGAATTAATGTTTGTATAAGGTGTAAGGAAGGGATCCAGTTTCAGCTTTCTACATATGGCTAGCCAGTTTTCCCAGCACCATTTATTAAATAGGGAATCCTTTCCCCAATTCTTGTTTTCATCAAGTTTGTCAAAGATCAGATGGTTGTAGATGTGTAGTGTTATTTCTGAGGCCTCTGTTCTGTTCCATTGGTCTATATGTCTGTTTTGGTACCAGTACCATGCTGTTTTGGATACTGTAACCTTGTAGTATAGTTTGAAGTCAGGTAGCATGATGCCTCCAGCTTTTTTTTTTTTTTCTTTATTTATTTTTTTGCTTAGGATTGTCTTGGCAATGTGCATTCTTTTTTGGTTCAATATAAACTTTAAAGTAGTTTTTTCCAGTTCTGTGAAGAAAGTCATTGATAGCTTGACATGGATGACGTTGAATCTATAAATTACTTTGGGAAGTATGGCCATCTTCACTATATTGATTCTTCCTATCCATGAGCATAGAATTTTTTTCCATTTGCTTGTGTCCTCTTTTATTTCACTGAGCAGTGGTTTGAATTCTCCTTGAAGAGGTCCTTCACATACTTTGTAAGTTGGATTCCTAGGTATTTTATTCTCTTTGTAGCAATTGTGAATGGGAGTTCACTCATGATTTGGTTCTCTGTTATTGGTGTATAGGAATGCTCATGATTTTTGCACATTGATTTTGTATCCTGAGACTTTGCTGAAGTTGGTTATTAGCTGATGGAGATTTTGGGCTGAGATGATGAGGTTTTCTAGATATACAATCATGTCATCTGCAAACAGGGACAACTTGACTTTCTCATTTCCTAATTGAATACCCTTTATTTCTTTCTCTTGCCTGATTGCCCTGGCCAGAACTTCCAACACTATGTTGAATAGGAGTGGTGAGAGAGGGCATCCTTGTCTTGTGCCAGTTTTCAAAGGGAATGCTTCCAGTTTTTGCCCATTCAGTATGATATTGGCTGTGGGTTTGTCATAAATAGCTCTTATTATTTTGAGATACGTTCCATCAGTACCTAGTTTATTGAGAGTTTTTAGCATGAAGTACTGTTGAATTTTGTCAAAGGCCTTTTCTGCATCTATTGAGATAATCTTGTGGTATTTGCTGTTGGTTCTGTTTATGCGATGGATTACATTTATTGATTTGCATATGTTGCACTGGCCTTGCATCCCAGGGATGAAGTCAACTTGATTGTGGTGGATAAGCTTTATGATGTGCTGCTGGATTCGGTTTGCCAGTATTGAGGATTTTTGCATCAATATTCATCAGGGATATTGATCTAAAATTTTTATTTTCTGTTGTGTCTCTGCCAGGCTTTGGTATCAGGATGATGCTGGCCTCATGTAATAAGTTAGGGAGGATTCCCTCTTTTTCTATTGATTGGAATCTTTTCAGAAGAAATGGTACCAGCTCCTCTTTGTACCTCTGGTAGAATTTGGCTCTGAATCCCTCTGGTCCTGGACTTATTTTGGTTTGTAGGCTATTAATTATTTCCTCAATTTCAGAACCTGTTATTAGTCTATTCACAGATTCATCTTCTTCCTGGTTTAGTATTGGGAGGATGTATGTGTTCAGGAATTTATCCATTTCTTCTAGGTTTTCTAGTTTATTTGTGTAGAGGTGTTTGTAGTATTCTCTGATGGTCGTTTGTATTTCTGTGGGATCAGTGGTGATATCCCCTTTATCAGTTTTTATTGCATCTATTTGATTCTTCTCTCTTTTCTTTATTTGTCTTGCTAGCAGTCTATCAATTTTGTTGATCTTTTCAAAAATCTAGCTCCTGAATTCATTAATTTTTTTGAATGGATTTTTATGTCTCTATCTCCTTCAGTTCTGCTCTGATCTTAGTTATTTCTTGCCTTCTGCTAGCTTTTGAATTTGTTTGTTCTTGCTTCACTAGTTCTTTTAATTGTGATGTTAGGTTGACAATTTTAGATCTTTCCTGCTTTCTCTTGTGGGCATTTAGTGCTATAAATTTCCCCCTACACACTGCTTTAAATGTGTTTCAGAGATTTTGGTATGTTATGTCTTTGTTCTCATTGGTTTCAAGAACATCTTTATTTCCGCCTTCATTTTTTTAGTTACCCAGTAGTCATTCAGGAGCAGGTTGTTCAGGTTCCCTGTAGCTGTGCAATGTTGAGTGAGTTTCTTAATCCTGAGTTCTAATTTGATTGCACTCTGGTCTGAGAGACAATTTCTTATGATTTCTGTTCTTTTACTTTTTCTGAGGAGTGCTTTACTTCCAATTTATGTGGTCAATTTGGAATAAGTATGATGTGGTGCTGAGAAGAATGTATATTCTGTTTTGGGGTGGAAAGTTCTGGAGATGTCTATTAGGTCCAGTTGGTGCAGAGCTGAGTTCAAGTCCTGGATATCCTTGTTAACCTTCTGTCTCATTAATCTAATATTGACAGTGGGGTGTTAAAGTCTCTCATTATTATTGTGTGGGAGTCTAAGTCTCTTTGTAGGGCTCTAAGGACTTGCTTTATGTATCTGGGTGCTCCTGTATTGGGTACATATATATTTAGGATAGTTAGCTCTTCTTGTTGAATTGATCCCTTTACCATTATGGAGTGGCCTTCTTTGTCTCCTTGGTTGGTTAAAAGTCTGTTTTATCAGAGACTAGGATTGCAACCCCTGCTCTTGTTTGCTTTCCATTTGCTTGGTAGATCTTCCTCCATTCCTTTATTTTGATCCTATGTGTGTCTTTGCATGAGAGATATGTCTCCTGAATACAGCACACTGATGGGTCTTGACTCTTTATCCAATTTGCCAGTCTGTGTCTTTTAATTGGGATATTTAGCCCATTTACATTTAAAGTTAATATTGTTTTGTGTGAATTTAATCCTGTAATGATGATGTTAGCTGGTTATTTTGCCCATTAATTAATGCAGTTTCTTCATAGTGTCTATGGTCTTTACAATCTGGAATGTTTTTGCAGTGGCTGGTTCCAGTTGTTCCTTTCCATGTTTAGTGCTTCCTTTAGGCTCTCTTGTAAGGCAGGCCTGGTGGTGACAAAATCTCTCAGCATTTGTCTGTAAAGGATTTTATTTCTCCTTCCCTTACGAAGCTTGGTTTGGCTGGATATGAAATTCTGCATTCTGGCTTGTCGGATTTCTGCTGAAAGATCTGCTGTTTGTCAGATGGGCTTCCTTTTGTGGGTAACACGACCTTTCTCTGTGGCTACCCTTAACGTTTTTTCCTTCATCTCAGCCTTGGTGAATCTGACAATTATGCATCTTGGGGTTGCTCTTCTCGAGGGTTTTCTTTGTGGTGGTCTCTGTATTTCCTGAATTTGAATGTTGGCCTGCCTTGCTAAGTTGGGAGAGTTCTCTTGATAATATTCTCAAGAGTGTTTTCCAGCTTGGTTCCATTCTCCCCATCACTTCCAGGTATGCCAATCAAATGTAGATTTGGTCTTTTCACATAGTCCCATATTTCTTGGAGGCTTTGTTCATTTCTTTTTACTCTTTTTTCTCTAACCTTTTCTTCTCACTTTATTTCATTAATTTGATCTTCAATCACTGATACTCTTTTTTCCACTTGATCGAATCAGCTATTAAAGCTTGTGCATGCATCATGAAGTTCTCATGCCATGGTTTTCAGCTCCATTAGGTCAGTTTTCAGCTCCATTAGGTCATTTGAGGTCTTCTCTACACTGTTTATTGTAGTTAACCATTCATATAACCTTTTTTCAAGGTTTTTAGCTTCCTTGCAATGGGTTTGAATATGCTCTTTTAGCTCAGAGCAGTTTGTTATTACCAACCTTCTGAAGCCTACTTCTGTCAACTCATTAAAGTTATTCTCCATCCAGCTTTGTTCTGTTGCTTGTGAGAAGCTGCAATCCTTTGGAGGAGAGGAGGTGCTCTGCTCTGGTTTTTAGAATTTTCAGCTTTTCTGCTCTGGTTTCTCCCCATCTTTGTGATTTTTTTCTACCTTGGGTCTTTGATGTTGGTGACCTACAGATTGGGTTTTGGTGTAGATGTCCTTTTTGTTGATGTTAGTGCCATTCCTTTCTCTTTGTTAGTTTTCCTTCTAACAGTCAAGTCCCTCAGCTGCAGGTCTGGTGGAGTTTGCTGAAGACCCTATTTGCCTGGGTATCACCAGCAGAGGCTGCAGAAGAGCAAATATAGAAGAACAGTGAATATTGCTGCCTGATTCTCCCTCTGGAAGCTTCGTCCCAGAGGGGCACCCACCTATATGAGGTGTCTGTTGGCCTCTACTGGGAGGTGTCTCTCAGTTAGGCTACACGGGAGTCAGGGTCCCACTTGAGAAGGCAGTCTGTCTGTTCTCAGAGCTCAAGTGCCATGCTGGGAGAACCACTGCTTTCTTCAGAGCTGTCAGACAGGGATGTTTAATTCTGCAGAAGTTGTCTGCTGCCTTTTGTTAAGCCCTGCCCACAGAGGTGGAATCTATAGAAGCAGTAGGCCTTGCTGAGCTGCAGTGGGCTCCACCCAATTCGAGCTTCCCATCCTCTTTGTTTACCAACTCAAGCATCAGCAATGGCAGACGCGCCTCCCACAGTCAGGCTGCCACCTCGCAGTTTGATCTCAGACTGCTGCACTAGTGGTGAGCAAGGCTCCAGGGGCATGGGACCCACTGAGCCAGGCACGGGAGAGAATCTCCTTGTCTGCCAGTTGGTAAGACCTTGGCAAAAGTGTTGTATTTGGGTGGAAGTGTCCCATTTTTCCAGGTACAGTCTGTCATGGTTTCCCTTGACTAGGAAAGGGAAATCTCTAGACCCCTTGTGCTTCCCGGGTGAGGTGATGCCCCGCCCTGTTTCAACTCACCCTCTGTGGGTGGCACCCACTGTTCAACCTTTCCCCATGAGATGAACCAGGTACCTCAGTTGGAAATGCAGAAATCACCCATTTTCTGCATCGAGCATGCTGGGATCTGCAGACCAGAGCTGTTCCTATTCAGCCATCTTGGAACCAAGCCTTCTATCTCATGAATTTTAATATTTTCTGTGTTTTTCAGTTTTCCTTAAGAAATATACATTTTAATATAAAGATAGGTATTATAATGATAATTTGTGCTAGAAGAGAGAACAGACAGGAATGTCTTTAGCTCCTTCCTGCTGACATAGAAGTTAATAAGATGTCTAGCGGTGTCTTCAAATAGGGGTAGGATCATTTTATTTCAGTTTTTGTGGTGAACTGGCATAGCATATACCAGATATGCCCCCTGGGGAAGGGAGATTTCACTCTAGATAGGAAGGTGAAGGATCCATTAGATGACTGTACTGCATACGGTGATGGCCAGTGAATTGGGGTTTCTTTTCTCCTTCCTTCCTTCCTTCCTTCCTTCCTTCCTTCCTTCCTTCCTTCCTTCCTTCCTTCTTTCCTTCCTTCCTTCCTTCCTTCTTTCCTTCCTTCCTTCCTTCCTTCCTTCCTTCCTTCCTTCCTTCCTTCCTTCCTTCCTTTCTCTCTTTCTCTCTTTCTTTCTTTTTTCTTCTCTCTTTCTCTCTCTCTTTCTTTCTTTTTTCTTTCTTTTTTCTTTCTTCTCTCTCTTTCTCTCTCTTTCTTTCTTTCTTTCTTTCTTTCTTTCTTTCTTTCTTTCTTTCTTTCTTTCTTTCTTTCTTTCCTCTCTTTCTCTCTTTTTCTTTCTTTCTCTCTTTCCTTCCTTCCTTCCTTCCTTCCTTCCTTCCTTCCTTCCTTCCTTCCTTCCTTCCTTCCTTCCTTCCACGCCCTGCCTCTTTTGCATTTTTCAAATACTAAGGGCGTCCTTCTCCAATCTCCTGACAGCATTCTCAAACAACTGGGACAGACAGAAGAGAAAGCCCCATCCACCACTTTGAAGATGGTTTTATAGATTTGTAGTCTAAGTGCAAGCACATTTGGGAAAATTGCTGTTCAAACTCCAAAATTTTGAGAATAAATATGAGAGAAGCTGTTTTACTCTTTAAAATTAAAAATTCAAAGAAGGCAGAAGTTTCATGGTCGTAGCAGCTAAGAAGTAGTGAGGGAGCATAAAACTTTAAATGGGAGTTATTTTATTTGAAACATAAATTCTATATGTTATCTATATCATATTATTTTGTAAAAGATAAGAAAAATTTGATCTGTAGTTCAAATAAAGTTGTCAATAGTTTGTTTTTGGACTATGCAATAAAGACACCTACCATTACTGATGGCAGCATGCTCACATACCAGTGTTAACATTTTGTGGTGGTCAAAAAGGTCTGCACATTGAGTAAGCAAATCTAAACATATAAATAATGTTAGTGTATTCTGATGTTAGTTATCAATAAAGTGTAAGACCGATGAGTGTAGTAGATGTTTTTCCAGTTTCCAACTCTTCATCCAGTGGTGTTATGTGTCCTAACCTCCTTCCCCTTCCCCTCTTCTTCCTTTTCTTTTTTATTTCTCCTCCTCCTTTTCCTCTCCCCTTTCACTTTCCACGCAAACTGATTTGTGTGGAAAGTGAAAATCATAACACCTCAATCTTGGGGCAGAGGAATCAGAATCCTTTCCTGGCGTCTTTTGAATAGAAGTTTGTCAGAAAGCTTCCTTGCTTTTCTGGTCATTAGCTGAAAGATATAAGCCTAGAATTGTTTATGGCTGTGTTCATAGGATTGCAGAAAAAGCATAATATTATAGGGAAGAACAGGCAAAACACAGAGGAAATCATAGATGACACATGACACACTGTCTCAATCTCTCTCTCTCTCTGACACACACACACACACACAGTAGGGTAAGGGGTGGGGGCTGAATTCAACCATTCCTGAGACATGCCCTGCCACCCTTTTTCTTTCTTTAGTTTTAGTGGATTTCTATCACTTGCTATCAGAGTTCTGACTATTTTGATGAACATGTTAGGTTAGCAGCCAGAATCAGATACAGTGGTAGGTATACGGAGTTATCCTGAAATACATTTCATTGATTTCCAAAGTAAATATGAGTATGTAAGGAGGGAAGCAGTAGGCGCTCTGCAAATGAAATGCCAAATTTCAGTTTCTTTGAAATCGTTTAGCTTTGGGGAAGAGCTGGAGATGATTAGGACAGGGAGTTTGACTTATAAATAAGAAATGAGAAGGGAGCAGTGGTACCCTTTACAGCACAGAAGTTATGTCATGAAAAGGAATAAAAAGAATTAATTTAGAATCTCAGGCATCCCACTTTTCATCTGCTCTCAGAAACGGATATGTGATTGAATACATTATAAAGTGATATACAGAATTTGCCCTTTTCATGTTGTAAGCAAGATGAGTTTATGGATGGATTTCTTCTCTATCAATTTAGGTAAAGAAAGACATCTTTTTTCTGTAACTTGTATCAGGAGAGTTCATCGACACTGTGGGATACCACTCTCCTTTGCTCCACAAACATCAGTTGATATTTTTCATCTTTCTTAACAGCATGAGAATGTCACTATACAGATAAACTCTCATATCTTGGTATCACTTAGGTAGACTTCTATATTTTAAAACCACATTGAATGTATTTGAGATTAATATGTCTCATTTCAAAATCTAAGTGCCATCATATTTTTGCTTTTATTATTAAGTGGCACATGGGAATTATCCACATTTATTGGGTACATTGTGGTATTTCAATACATGTGAGTGCTGTCAGTTTTAAAGGTCAGTAATTTGCAAGCAATCAAGACAAGTGATGGTCCTGTGTGTACTCAGTGGAATTCTGAATTTTTGGAATGATCAACGTCTCAGTTTCTAGTTTGAGAGCTTGGTCTAATTTTCCCCTGACTAATGTACAAGTGGTATTTAAAAATTAACTCATCACCTGGTGGTGTATCAACTATACCTCCTATGTGTAACTGGTATAGAATGTGGCAGCAATATTTATTACCTAATGAGTTTTCCAGATTTTACATAGAAGGAAGCAGAGTAAGGTGTTTATTTTAGAGTGAAGACATCTATAATCTTACTCTAATTCGTTAATATGTACACTGGCCCTCTTTTTGTTGGAAAGGAGATTGATAAAAATTTTAAATAATTTTTGGTTATAGTGTTGGCATATTTTTTTAAAGACCCCTTCCCCACACCCATATGGATATGACCTAAATGACTGCATGGAGAAAATGTCTTTGCATAAACTGTGTCAAGCAGAGGTTGGCAACTTTTCAAAGCTGTGGATACCTCTTCTTCCCCCAGTGTCTGTTAATACCTGGTGTTGGCAGAGAGAGTTGCCCTAAAAACGATGGTAGTGGGTGAGGAGTACTTTGTCCTACTGCACTTCTGAGACGAAGAGAAGAACAGTTGAGTATGACCTCAAAGAAAGCAAAATTGTGTTTAGAATGAATACTCACTCTCTCCTGGGAGGGGACGGTGAGAGGCACCAGGAGCCGTACAGAGTGATTGCATCTGTGCTGCTCTTCAGACAAAGCAGCTGTGCATTGTGGGCTCTTTCATGTCACCTTTGGCTGACCTTGGCAGAGACTAGTGATTGCCTTCTGTATTTTTAAACAGTTTTATTAATATATATTTTAAGTATGACAAACTATACATAAAATGTAAAGTTTGGTAAATTTTGATATAAGTACCTACCCTTGAAACTATCACCACAATAAAGATAACGAGCAAAAGTATAAGCCCTAGAAATATTCTCACACAGCCCTCTCATTAGCTCCTCCCTGTTTCCCCTCTCTCCATCCCTAAGCAACCACCGATCTACTTCCTGTCCTTATAAGATTTTCATTTAATAGAATTTTACATAAATAGAATCAAAAGTATGTAGTCCTTTTTTGTCTGTCTTCTCTTACTTAAGGATAATTATTTTGACATCTATCCATATGTCAGCATGTATCCATAGTTCAGTCTTTTTCATTACTGATTGGTATTCCATTGTATGTATACACCTAGTTTGTGTATCCATTCACCTATTGATGGATATTTAGGTTGTTCCCAGTTTTTGCTTATTACAGATAAAGCTGCTATGAATAGTTGTATACAAGCCTTTGTATGGACATACATTTTCATTTCTCTTGAATAAATACTTAGGAGTGAAATGTTGGGTCATATGGTAGGTGCATGTCTAACTTTTTCAGAAGCTGCCAACCTATTTTCCACAATTGTTGTACCATTTTACATTCCCACCAATAGCATATGAGGGTTCCAGTTCCTGCACCTCCTTGCCAGCTCTTAGAATGATCAATTTTATAATTTAAGCTTTCTAATAGGTGTTTAGTGGTATCTCATTGTAGTTTTAATTTGCATTTCCCAGACACTCCAATTAAATAACTCTTTCACACTGCATTCACGTTGAAGGTAGCCTTTGAAAGAGGCATTAAATGCCACTCTATGGAAGGTTCCTACCTGTGGAAACTAGAGGGATAGAGAAAAATGATCTCAGAAAGAAAGTAGGTTAAGGAGTAGATGGCCCTTTGTTCTTCTAAGTGACCCTAGGCAAGTTAATTCCTAGCTTATTTCTTCTTCGCTGAAGTTGTGCCGCAACCTTCATGGATTTATGTAGTGCTTTCTCCCTCTTTCCTTGTGCCTGTATCTCTCTGTCCCCCTCTTTCTTTCTCTTTTTATTATATTACCAGCTTATAAGGCATATGCAATTGTGGTAGCCTCATTACTTCCCACTTCACAGAATCACAACCAGTTCATAGCTGCATGAATGAGAATTAGAATGCTAATAAAGTTGCCATTGACTTCCTCCTCTCTGGAGAAGCAATCCTCTCCTACCCTAACATTGAGGTTCTCAAAGCTGAATTCAGAGATACATAAAGGGATGTCACTAATATATGAAGTTTGGGTTTAGACTCTGCTCCGACAATTCCATTTTCTGGAATGTTCTCACTGCATCAGTGCAGTATTTTGTAAGGTATTTGGGAAACACCCTGCCAGGCTGGGGTGCTGCAGCACAGTGATGAATCCCTTGCTGTTTGTCATCTGCCCATTGTCAATTCCAGATCCTAGGAAAATGAAACACATATTCTTCTTGCCAGGTTCTTGGTAATCTAATCTAAGCAGAAGACTTTGAAAAGCTCAATAACAATAAACCCTTATTCATGTCATCTCAGTTAATTAGGAAACAGCCATCAGGCTGACAAAGGTGTAGGCTGAAATTTACTTCTGCTTTAAAAAGGCTTTCTTTATACACAGTGAAAATTAATTGGGTAAACAGAATGTCAGGTGAATGAAGGTGGAAAGAAGCTGAAAAAGAGAGGCATTTAATTACTCTCATGATAAAAACAGCCCTTTACAAACAAATAAGAGCAATCTTAGAGCGGTGGAGAGTGGTAAGGACTGCCTGTTTAGAGCCCTGAGTGCCCATTTTGGCTTTTTCCTAACAAATGTGTCATTGAAGAGCACTGATTTTCCTTGCTGGTCCTCAGTTGATTCCTCCATAAAAGCAGAAGTTGTTCTCTAAAGCCTTTTATAACTTAATACAATGATAGCAATTGATGTGTTTAATTGAAAACAAACCCTGGTATTTCATTGTCAGGCAACTCATCCAAATATTGTAGTAGAAAGCCCTGTTCCCTTGTAGGGTATCTCGATACAATCACTGCAACCTCAGAATGCCAGTCTGTTGGTCTCTCCCAGTTCCGGTCTGCTCTACTCACTTTGGCAGTGATCTTTCCAAAAGTCCATTCTAACCTTGTCTCTTCCCTTTTGGTAGCTCTCAGCCCACAGGATGAAGTTCAAACTTTTTAGCAAAACAAATAAGAGCTTTCACAGTATCTCCCTACTTGGCCTCGCTCATGTTCCACATAGACTGTGGGTGCCAGCCATGATGGGATATGCGGTTCCCAGGATAATTACTGGCCCATCAGACTTAGTGTGTTTGCATATGCTGTGCCTGTTTACTTGGGAACAGCTACCAATCCTCCAAATCTGAGCTCAAGACACTGCTCTTCTGTAAAGCCTCCCTTGAGCTCCCGAGAGTTGCTGATTCCCTCATCCAGTGTTTCTGCCCGTTGCAGTCACGAGGTGGCAAGTTTGCCTCCTCCAGTAGATTGTGGATTCCCTAAGCACAGGGATGTTTGTCATGTTCATCTTTGTATTTTTGAAATCTGGTATGGGATACAAACGTGTTTATTGCATGGATGAATGAAAACAGCATTTGAAAGTAATACAAAGGCAATTCTACAACTATTTCAAAATTGTGAAATTTCCTCATTTGAGATTGGCTTTCCACTGATAATTTGAATTAGTGAAGGGTACAGACATTTTAGACTTTCTAAGAATTATTATTTTTTTTTGGAATTTGCAAAATCTGGTTTAACTAAGATCTGGCGAGGGGAGCACATTGTGAAAACACATATGCAGAGGAACCAAATCAATGCTAGACAAACATGTATAAGTTTACAATATGATAGGATAACTACAAGTTTGAAGGCTCAAATTGAGTCCATCAGCTGTAAATACAATTTTATATTTGGCTCAAGTGACTGTTGAATATTAAGTGGTGCCGAGTTCCTCCAAAGCACCTAATGACCCCCCAGCCTTGGAAGGAGTTTCACCACAGTCTTAGAAAAAGTCCCACTCATTCCTTTAACTCTTTTGTCCCTTGGGAGTCATTGCAAACCCAATACAAATGCCGGCCAGGGATGTCCAGTGGCTACAAGTTATTGCACAGACAGGTCTGTTCTAACCTAGACTCTTACAGCTAAGGAGGTGTGAGATTAGCCCTTAAATAGTGGTCTAGCATTAGCATGGTCTATAAAAGCATGTTAAGAAATAGATCCTCAGTGATTATGTACCAGCTACTAGTTACTATTAATCAGGAAGAATCTGCCTTGAAAATTGCATTTGGGATAAAGGGTGTAGTTGGTGAACCTCTGAGACAGGATGTAAAGAAAAATCACTTAGTGCCATTGGCAATTTTTAAAAATTCTGCTTTTGTTGGACCATGATAACAGAGGCTGGTTTGTCTCATGTTTTATTAAGCGGAATCACTGCCATGTTTTTTGTATGTTCGTTATGAATTATAATTGATGCTTCTAGAAGTGGATGAGCTTCCTCAGAGTCTGTAAGCTTTTGGCCTCTGACGATGTTTAGGTAGAGGCTAGAGGCCATCTGATACCATTGCCGAAAAGGGAATTTATGCATTGGGTGGGGGGTCCTTTCAAGTTAAAGATGTATTTTGATCAGATGAACTTCTAGATTTATAGATTTATAGATGAGAAGAGTGAGGCTAAGAAACGTGCTTCATATTTATTGAACGAATTCAGGATTTCTCAATCTAGGCACTACTGATGTTTTGGACTGGGTAATCTTTTGTTGTCATGAGTCAGCCTATGTCTTGTAGGATGGCTAGCATGATCCCTGGCCTCTACCTAGTAGATGCCAGTAGCACCCCCATCTTCCGTTGTGACAAAGGTCTCCAGATATCAACAAATATCCCCTGGGAGGCAAAATTGCCCTAGTGAGAACTACTAAATTAAATGAAAGAATTAATAAACATGTGAGGAAAGCTGAAAGATTATTAATTCCATGAGTTTTTATTTTTGATTTTGGTGTTAAAATTAATTAGATTTAATAAACATACATTGCACATCTGCCTATGAAGCAATAAATAAAACAGTGTGCTACATACTGTGGAATTATGAAAAGTTGAGAAGAAATCCACTGTCTCTTTAAAACTCATATATCATGGGACGGAAAAGCAGTGTGGATAAAGCTGATGTAGCACAGTGGTAAACAGTGTAACACTAGGGAATGGAATGTAGTTAAGATCACAGAGTCTGGAACCAGAATGCCTGGGTTTCAAATACTATTTTCCATACACTCTAGTTTGTTTAACAGGAAGCTAAGTTACTTAATAGCCCCATGCCTCAGTCTTCTTACCTTATCTGTAGGATGTAAATGATAATCATGACTACATCACTATTGTAGTGAGGATTACATGAGTTAATACATGGAACGTGTTTGGAGTGATGCCTGCTACATAAGACGGGCTATTAATATATTTTTTTGGTGAGTTAAAGATATTGTTCACTGAGAGATGTACAATTTTTTATAACCCACTAAGAAAGAAAAAATATTAACAATTGCAATTTAAAAAAGACTTATCAAGTATGACTCATCTTGATTTCAGAGATGTAAAATATGAACAAAGTACATCTTAGATTTGATGTAATGCAAGGGTTTAGTAGTATCATGACTTTGTAGTAAGGCTCTGTATTTGAAGTGCCACTTTCTAACTGAGTCATTTTGAATAAATTCTTGAACTTATTTGAGCTTGTATTCTTATCTGTGAAATGGAAATAATAATAGCGATCTCATATAAACTGTCTTAGCAAAAACTAAGTGCTCAATACTTGGTAGCTATTACTGTGGATGTAGAGGCGTGGGACACTGGAAACCTAGTGCTTGGTATGTGAAGTGTTTAATAGTAGGCGCTAGTAGATAAGAGAATGATGTCTTCAAGAAAAGCATGAGTGTCCTCTGTCAGTTCTAGACAATAGGAAAGATTTCTCTTCCTTCTCCCCATTATTTCCTGAGTTCTTACTTAATTTATATGTTACTCTGAGTATGTGATGTTGTAGCTATAAGACACATGTCAACCAGGGTTGGCCAAGCTGAAGACTTACCTGTTAGATGGGAGAAAGACATATGTGAGTGCAGAGAAGGTGGGGGAGACCAACATTTATTTAGTGCCTTGACATGTCAGAAGTCATACTACGTGCATTGTTTGTTCCTCACAATAATGCTTTGAGGTGAATCTTATTTTTGCCATTTGCAGATGAGGTAACTGAGTTTCATAGAGGTCACACATGTAGGAAGAGGCAGAGTTGGATTTTCTGTTCAAGGTTTTCTGACTTTTAATGCCCAAAACTTTCCATAGTATGAGTAAAATATTTCCATAAGAATAGAAGACAGTAGCTAATTAAATGCTATGACATAGGAAGTGAGAAGAGTGAGAGTACTTTGAGTTGAACTGTCAGAGGATGCTACAATGAAGAGGGGACGTTAAAGAAAATATATGATTTAATTAGGCAGAAGAGAGAATCCTAACTTGTTCCCAAGCATTCCAAGTAGAGGGTGTTTGGAACAAAGGTCAGGATAAACATGACATATTAAGGGGTAGCAAGGAGGCTGAGCTGGCTGGACTAGAGAAACTGTTAGTTTAGGGAGTCCAAGGAGCATGTATCTCATGTTCTCCATACCTCTAACACCTAATACAACGATTAGCACATAGTAAGAGCTCCATAGTGATTGGTTAGGAAATACTATTAAATTAATAGTGGAAAATAAAGCTGAAGATGTGATTTAGGAACTCAGAATGTCAAGCTGACAAATTTGGACCTAGCCTATTGGTATTGCATGTTTTTGTACAAGGGAGTGGTAATATTTGTACTTACACAGTGTTGACTATAAGGTACTCTTCCAAGTTCCTTCACCATAGTACTTTATTACTCTTCATAGCAAGCCTGTGAGCTAGAAACTGTCATATTCCATGCCATTTTTCAGATGGGAAACTGAGGTATAGGGAAATTAGAAAACTTGTCCAAGGTCATATAGCTAGTAGGTGACAGAACTGGGTTTTGATAAGTGGTCTGCTTTCTGTGTTCATACTCTTAACCACACATTATACATCCTCTTAGTAAAAATGGTTTCCTTAAGCTGTCTTTCTCCAGGGTCCATTTTCCAGGTTTCCTTAGCAACCTGTCAATTTATAAGTCAGTGGCATGAATGAGCACTTATATAAAGACCTGTGGCTTAAAGTTAAAAATTTCCTAATTTCTGTCTTCAATGTGTTTTTCCCACTCCCTACCTCTGCCATGAGTTTTCCTTTTGCCTGACAAAAACAGGAAGAACACAGTAGTAATTGGTATTTTCTTCAGCATGTTAGCACTTTTTTTTTTTTTTTTTTTTTTTTTTTGTAGGGAGGGAGTCTTGCTCTGTTGTCCAGACTGGAGTGCAGTGGCGCAATCTCGGCTCACTGCAATCTCCACCTCCCAGGTTCAAGCAATTCTCCTGCCTCAGCCTCCTGAGTAGCTGGGATTACAGGTGCACACCACAACACCTGACTAATTTCTTTTTTTTTTTATTATAGTAGAGATGGGGTTTCACCATGTTGCCCAGGCTGGTCTTGAACTCCTGAGCTCAGGCAATCTGCCCACCTCAGCCTCCCAAAGTGCTAGGATCACAGGCGTGAGCAACTGTGCCTGGCCACATTAGCACTTTTATTAGGTAATTAGTGATAACAGATATTATCTAAAATCAGAGAAGCTTCCACCGCAAATGCGCCAAATTTATTATCATTTCTTATGCTGGTATTTAGATATTGTTAAATTTCTGAATCCAAATGGAAACTGATTTCTGAGGTCACACGTCATCTTGAAGGTGTGGGAACTAGACATTGAGTCTTTATCTGAATAGAATGGTATCTTAGAAAACCCGGAGCTTCCAGAAGATATGTGATGAGGAGAGCTGTGGCTGGCACGTAGCAGGTGTTTCATCATACTCATGTGTTAGATGAATGAGTACTACCATAGTATCATAAAAGGATCAGGAATTTAGACCTAGCTGTGGATTTCAAAACTATCCCCTGAATCTATAGGCTGTGTGACCTTGGGCAAGTTATGTCATCCTTCTGAGTCTTGGCTTTATCATTTGGTCAATGGAGAGAACAATAACTACCTTACAGAGTGGTGGGGGAGGATTTAATGAATCAAAATCAGATCACTGTATACAAGTCACCCAATAAACTGGTATGGAAACATTAGAATTAATTTTTTTTTAGTTCTCTGTCAGGGCAAACCTCAGTACCTCTCTTTTTTGCTATATAGCCAGTGCCAAAACAGTAGTTGCCACTCTATTATTGCACCTTAGTAATCTAACATATAATATTCTACATGCCACAATAAACTGACTAGGTATGTAAGGGGTATACACCTAATTGTTTCTACTACTGTTAGTTATTCTTTGGGGAAACATTTTATTATATCAACATATGACAGAAGTGCATGACAGAAGTTTTGTTTTTATTGGTGTATGATGAAAATGGTATTCCATTTCTAATCTTTGGAAATTTTGACAAATCCTGTGCTAAAACCAAAGGGAGGAGGTAGCGTGCAAAAATAGGGAATGAACAGTATTAGGAAGCAGATTCAGTTATTTCATCTATAGGTGGTAGAACCAAGACAATTGGAAGAGACCGTAAAATGTAACATGGTTCAGGTGTTCAAATCCCAGCTCTGCTATTTATTAGCCATGAAGCCCAAGCTCAACCTTTTACAGAATGAATGTGAAAATTAAGCAACTAATATAATGTTTGACACATGGTGGGAAATTCTCAATGGTGGTTCCAGTTTTCTCTTAAATCAGAACACATTTAGTATTTTAATCATTCACTCAACATGGAGACTCCACAGATACCTGTCAATAATGAGGCCAAAATGTTATATGAAATGGGCTAGAAAAATAGGCAGAGGCCAGATCATGGTGACCCTTGAAAAGCATGATTTTCTGGGGGTAATGGGAGTAATTGAAGGATTTTTAGGGAGGAAGTGATATAAAGCTATTAATTTTTTCAACTTATTTACACAATTACCAGTATTCCTCTCTCTCCTCTCCTGCCTTTTCTCAGACTTTCTTCTCACATTTTATAGTGTTCTATAAATTTGTTAAACTTTAATTCTCATTACTTTGATCCCCAAAGCAACATAATGGTATATGTATTATTACTACCCTCGTTTTACCAGTTTAAAAACAGAGGCTTGTAGTTTGCCAAGACAAAAGACAGGGCAAACTGTGCAAGCCTGTGGTTTTTGTTCTGTTGCCCAGGCTGGAGTGCGGTGGTGCGATCTCAGTTCACTGCAACCTCCACCTCCCAGGTTCAAGTGAGTCTCCTGCCTCAGTCTTCCAAGTAGCTGGGATCACAGGCATGTGCACCATGCCCAGCTAATTTTTGTATTTTTAGTAGAGATAAGGTTTCACTATGTTGGCCAGCCTGGTCTCAAACTCATGACCTTACGTGATACGCCTGCCTTGGCCTCCCAAAGTGCCTGGGATTACAGGCATGAGCCATAGCACCTGGCCTAGCCTATGTTTTTTAATTGGTAAAATGAGAGCAACAGAGCCAGACCCTGTCTCAAAACCACCACCACCACCACCACCACCACCACCACCAGCACCAACAACAAAACCCTCACAAAAAACCAAAGATGACATAGCTAGTAAGAGGCGGAACATAGACTTGAACGAAAATCATAGTATTCCAAGTTCTGCACTGTTTTTTCTGTACTCCACCACCATGATAGGAAAATAAAAACCAATATGGAAACTGTGTGTCATCTACTCACCAGGGAAAAATATAGAATAGCTCTAAATGCCTTGCTTCCAGGACATAAAAATAAGAATTAGACTTGGAATAACCTTATTTTGTTTCAGTACTATTTATTCAGTGATTATTCTCTAGGTGTCTTCCTGATGGCTATCATTTGATTTACAAACCCACTGAAAAAAGAAGTCATTTCAAACTGTTATTATTTTGGAAAATATCGCTGTGTTTTAACCTTGCCAATTTTGTCCCTAGCCCAATGCCTTTAAGAATGTGTATGTTCTAGAACTATACCTTTTGTAGACTGTTTCTGCTCAGTTTAGCATCACTACTAATTCCTGGTTAGTTTTTCATAGGGTTTATTGTATAGAAATAACTTATATATTGGTAGCTATAGTTCAGTTTCAACTCTCCATCTATGCTATTAGAACTGGATAAAAACCTCTGGAATTGTTGAGTCCAGTCACCTCATTTTACAGTTGGAGACACTGAAGCTTAAACAGGGGAGTAGAATAACTCAGGGTATGGAAGGGAGGTTGTGGCAGAATTGAGAATCTAATGCAAATGACTTGGTCCCTGGTTACCCTTGTTACCCTAAGTTTGGGCTTAGTAAAACCTGGGGGTTGTTAGAAATGCAGAATTTGAGGTCCCACTCTAGAATTCTGAATCATAATCTGAACTGTAGAATTGTAGCAAGATACCCAGGTGATTGTATGCACATTGAAGTTTAAGAAGCACTGTTTTAAATTACATTGGGTTTTTGTTTGTGTAGGTGTTTGCAGGTGTGTGTGTGTGTGTTCAGGCGAGGGCAAAGGACATTCAGGGTGGGAGAAGAGGAAGATAGGAGAAGGGAAAGAGAGGGAGAGGGGAGAAAGTATGGGCTGGGGGTAATGAAATGCTCATATGATGTTCTTTAAACACTTGATAAGGGGGACTGGAATTCAGGAGTGAGCTTTAAGAGGGATAATAATCTACTGGGCATCTCTACATAGAAGGTAGATAAAGCATGGAGGGGACTTTCCAGAGAGTAGGAAGTAAATACTGTTATAATATTTAGAAGCTAGCTGATCCAGCTTAAAGAGCCATCAAGGAAAGGCCAGAAATTAGCATGAGGACCTCAGGATCACAGAAGCCAAGGATAAGTGTTTTTAGTTATTTGGCTAATACTGTCAGATAACAAAGAAAGATTAGAGAGATAAAAACTGAAAATTCCCTTTGTGTTTGATAGCCAATAGGCCACTGAAAGTTTGGCTAGGAGCCCCAGCTAAAAACTGTGTCGTCCTTATTCTTGAGCCTTTCATTGGACAGCTGTGTCAAATACAAACCTCACACCATTCTTGATGTTGATGGTAGAACCTTGTACCAGTAAATGCCTCATCTGCCATGCTTTGCTGCAGCCTGCTCCTGGCCTCTGTCCTGCCTCTCTTAGTCTCTCAATTCTTACCTCTTGACTTGTTTGTTGGTTGCTGGACTCTACTTCCCATCTGAGTCTTTACCTGTTCCTTTGTGTGTTCTCTCCTTTAGACCACCAGTGCCTCTTAGCTTACTTATTGCTTGGACTAATTTCCACAAGATTGTTTGTATTCCTCTCAACTCGAAGCACATATTCCTAGAGTTGAAATTATTCTAGCTATTAAATTACAACATAAAATAACTCGGGGCATCAAACTGTTTACATCTCAGTTTAATGTTAGAACATCTTCCTTCTTAGAGTAAGTAGATTATGGTTTAAAATAAGCTCTGGGGAGCAGATGGGCTTCTAGAAAGAAGTCCAGATTTGCCCTTGGTGACAATGCTTAGCTGATATATCAGGAGGGAAGTATTACAAACTTTAGCCATTTACTCCAACACAATTGCCTATGCAGAATTTTTAATGTGATTTTTCAGTATCAGCACAATTCTGGAAAGAAATTGAAAATATTTTACAATTTTTAAAAACATTGGTAGAATTTAGATTTCTAATTACTACTTTAAAAACAGATTTATTGAAAGTTATGGTGTAAAGTTTCCAATTGCTGACTTCCTTTTTTTAGGCTGGATTGCGTGGAATTGGCAACAGTAGTGATTTACTGATGTCAAAAACATTGCAAAACTGAAAAGTCAGGAGGAGGAAAGGTATCAAAAACAGGTGATAATAACCAAATAAAGCCACATTCATTGGTGCCAGCTAAAAACAATACTTCTTTGTGCTAGACACTTACTGGGTTCCTTTACAGGAAGGAAACCAAAATATTTCATTGAAACTACCTTTGCAAAAAGTATGACAGTGAGAGAAATCTAACATAGCTGACTCCATTTTGCTTCTAACCTCACAAGCTGTCTTTGGCATCAGGCCATCTAGCTACGGGAGGAATTGAGTTTATAGTTTAACTTTAAAGCAAAGATGATAGCCCCGTCTCCAAACCAGCCTCCTCTAGGGATAGAAACTGCCTGTATAAGACTACTGAAAGGCCATAAGGTTAGGATTATGGGAGGGGTCTGAATTCTGCCAAGATAGCATAAACATAGCCAGCCATTGTTCCCTAGCTTGCTTTTCTATAATTCCTTACTGCTCAAGAGTCATGTACCTGGAGTTCACAAGATGTGTAACTTCTTCAATTGCTCTAATAAATAATATCACTATTGTCAAAACCTATGATTAGTCTTTTAGATATTTTTCAGACTTTTACATTCAAGTGGACCAACTGATGCCATCCAGGCTTGGACTCATATCCAGAGGCTGACTCAGCATGCAAAAACAGTTTGGAAACTTCCATGATTTAATCCCCAACCAATCAGCAGTACCCATTTCCTAGCCCCTTCCATGCCAAATTATCCTTAAAAATCCTAGCCTTGCAGCACTCAAGAAAATGGATTTGAGAAACGTGTCCTGTCCTTCTGCTCAACTGCCTTGCAGTAATTAAACTCCTTCTCTGCTGCAACATCACTATCTCAGTGCATTGACTATTTGTGCAGCAGGCAAGAAGAACCCAGTTTGGGGATTATATCACCCCAAAATATTTTTCTTGACATAGTTCAAAATGGCTATTAAGAAGGGCTGTAAATAAAAGACTAGCTAAGAAGCTGTCTTTTGTCAGGGAAGATTTGCATCTGTAGAGAAAAATCTGCATTGATACATCCAGGTTTTCTCCAAGGGCCTTGTTGGATCCAGGAAAGATTAACTGAGAGTCTGACACCTTAAAATATCTGAAAGAAACATTCACCACCTATTAACTCTGAGGTTTCATCTACATAATAAGACCACCTTTGCTAGCCAGGCCTCCTTTTTTTGTCCCCTTCCCATAACCTGTTTTTCCACCATAACTGTTTTGCCATGATACAAGTTCCATTCTTTGACCTGTTGTCCAAAACACCCTCATGATGGCTAAAATAGTAGAAAGGAGCGATTTACTGGTGATATTAGTTTGCAAACTTGGAAGAGATAGCCTCTGGACTGAAGGTGCTCTTTCTTTGAAGAGGGGAAGGACAGGCTGAGTTCTATGCGTCACAGGGCCTGTATCACAGTGGAGTTATAAATATTCAGCATGTTTGGGGGGAATATTACACGTATTTATGGGATGATGTCAAGTAGATTTGCAATGGGTAAATATATGTAACATACATCCCATATTCACTTTGAGGTCAGGAGAGGGGATAGTTTAGCATTAAAATTGGATTGAATTTGCCTATTTACATCAAAAGGTAAATTATAGAACACAAAGACAGTTTGTGCACACCCTCTATAAGGTGACTCAAACTGGCTTAAGGTTTGCAATTGCTTATCAATAAAGAATGTTTGTATGGCTGGCCCTCAGTTCAATCATACTTGTAGTGGTCTGGGTTGTAAATCAGGTCTGATGAGTTGTCTGATAGCTCCTATTGTTAGAGAATGTAACAGGAATGTAGTTTTTCTCGTAGCCCTAGAAATTTAAGGAGTTGCCATGCTAGCTGCCCTGAACCCTGGATCTGTAGGTAACTTTTGTTTTTTTAACCTTAAGGTCTGTCTTAGTTGACAAGGGGGCATTTATTTTTGTTTCTCAGATAACAAAACTCAAGATGGTACATAAGCTTCTAAATCCCGTTGAAGAGTGGGCTAATTACTCTTTAGGTCTTCCCATACATACTAGTAAGTTTCCATATCTTTGCTCTTATTAATCTGCCTTTTGTCAGTTGATTTTCAGCAAACCTTCTGAGAGTGAAGAGGAAATTTTCCCTTGGTTTCTATGACACATTAAATTACCTCTTTAAGTCCTCCTGACAACTGTATGGAGTGGATATTATTATCTCCACTTTGGAGATAAGTCTCAGCAAAGTTATTATACCTAGCTCATTTGTAGCAAGAGACAAGATATAAACTCAGTATGCATTGATTCTGCATTTAATGGGAAATTTTAAAACCTGGCTTAGAGTTATTGGAAAAAAGTACTATAAAAGAGTGTTTTCATATTTCCTTTATAAAATGTTATAAAGCAGATGCCTATCATATTTCACCAGAGGTAAAGTAGTTCTAAATCTGTTATTGAAAGACGAAGTTGCAAGATTGAGCCTTGAAGCTAGACAGTTCTAGGTGACAAAAGAGACTTTCTAGCTCCTGGGCCAGCTGGGTCTGCTCTCAGTTCTGTACTTTTGCTTATGCTTAAATAGCTGTTCAGTAAACCTGAAACATTTCTCTACCCTGCTCTCCATCTGTACATCCAGTCACCATTTGTAATGACTGCCCTTCTCAAGGTTATCTCTGAGGCCACTTAGACGCCATAAGCCTCAGCTTCTCCATCAGCCATTTAGGAATAATAGAACTAACACATAAGGTCATTCAGTGTTTGAATAGCATAAAGCTACAAGTTATGTGGTAATTTTGATAATGAGTGAAGGAAAAATATAAAACATTGAAGATAGTGGCTAGCCTTGAAATCCCGCCAGAAAACTTGCTCATAATTTTTTAAAACCAAATATTGTTTTATTAAATGAAAACAATTTATATGTGTTAGGCAAATTCAAAGACCAAAAATGAAAAGAAAGTAGCTGAAACTAAAGGAAAGCTGGCTTTCTGAAAGACATACAAAAAAGTCTGTTTAAAACTGTTTTACAAATGACTAACAATTCACTGAGTTTCATAACTGTTTCTCTTATTTGTGCAGATAGCTCTTAGTATAAGTGAGGCAACTCAATAATGAGGGACATTTGAGACATTTTAGGTTACCCAGCTACATTTTAGATCTTATCAGTTATCTTATCTAGTTAGCTTAGGTTTCTCTTGAAGCAGTGATTATAAGCATTTTAACAGAATCTCTCTGTGTGATATTATAAAATATAAGTTTGGTTTTTGAATCTATTTCCTGGCATACAACTTGTAAATCCTTAGAAACTCCAAAGTGATGTCTTTTTGTATGCTATTCCTAGACTGATGGCTGACAGCCCATAGGTAGGTTCAAGATGGGCAGGTAAAACCAAGGCATGATTAGAGGGTTGAGACTTTTAGCCCCATCCCCTCTTCCTCCGTTGAGTGGAGTGAGTTTGAAGGTTGAATTGATCACCAATGACCAACAATTTAATCACTCTCACCTACATAATAAATCTTCTACAAAAAATGCAAAGGGATTGGGTTTGGAGAACTTCCTGATAGCTGAACACTTAGAGGATTCTGGAGGGTAGTGAACCTTGGGAGGGCATGTAGGCTTCAAAACCCTTCCACCATACCTTACCGTATGTGTATTTTCATCTACATTCTTTGTAATATCTTAATAACAAACCAGTAAATATGTTTCCTTGAGTTCTGTGAGCTTTAGTAAATTAATGAAACCAAGAGAGGGGGTTGTGGTGTCAGAGGTGTTCAAACCAGAGAGACTCCATCTTGAATAGGGGCTGGTAAAATAAGGCTGAGACCTACTGGGCTGCATTTGCAGGTTATTAGGCATTCTAAGTCACAGGATGAGATAGGAGGTCAGCACAAGATACAGGTCATAAAGACCTTGCTGACAAAACAGGTTGTATTTAAGAAGCAGCCAAAATCCACCAAAACAAAGATGGCTATGAAAGTAACCTTTGGTTGTTCTCACTGCTCATTATATGCTAATTATAATACATTCCCATGCTAAAAGACCTCCAACCAGTACCGTGACAGTTTAGAAATGCCATGGCAATGTCAGGAAGTTACACTTTGTGGTCTAAAAGGGGGAGTGTGATGGTTAATATTGACTGTCAACTTGACTGGATTGAAGGATGGAAAGTATTGTTCCTGAGTGTGTCTGTAAGGGTGGTGTTGTCACAAGATCCTTGGAGTGTCACTTCACCAACTGGAAACCTCTGTGGCCAGCAGCACCTTCGGCCTGAGTATTGCTGGTGCCTGCTAGGCTTGTTCCACCCATTTGTTCAGGCAGGCTGTGCTCAGCTTGTGCTGCTGGCCCAGATCCCACACCTTCCAAGCGTGAGCCAGGCATGGAGCAGTGAGGGGCGAGTGTATGAGCAAGCATGGGGTCTGGCTGCTGTGCACAGCCAGGCATACCAGCTGCTATGGTGGAGTGGGCAGCTCCAGGCACCAACACAGGTGCTGGCTCTGTGCGAGGTTGCAGCTGGACCAGATGTACCACATGTGGCTTCCACTGTGGGCACCTGCGTCTGGACAAGGGGGATTCAGTGGTTCCCAGAAGCTTGGAAACATCAGGAACCATAGAGCCCAAAGAGGGTTTCACAGCCCTCGCTCAGGGAGCCCCTAGGTCTGGACTCTGAAGGGTTGCAGCTCTTCTTTCCTTCTCATTGCCTGCAACATGGTGAGTGGTTGGTGGTGGGGGCATGTTTCAGCTGTTTGTGTTACAGCTCTTTCAGTCCCATCATTTGGTAGGTTTGAAATTATTGTCCTTGTACAGGAAGAATGAGGTAAGCAGACAACTGGAGGGTGAGCAAGATGCAGAAGAACTTCACTGAGTGACAGAAAAGTTCTCAGAGACCCACAATGGGTAGCTCCTTTGTGCAGGCAGGTCATCCCAGTGAGTGCCCAGCTCTCAGTAGAGAAGAGACCCGCATTGGGTAGCTCTTTCCAAAGGCAGGTTGTCCTGAGGAGTCAAGAAGACCTGAAGTGGGTAGCTCCTTCCCACAGCCGGTAGTCCCAGTGTCTGCTTGAGTCTGGCTGAGTCTGGGGTTTTTATGGGCTCAGAAGGGAGGAGGTGTGTGCTGATTGGTTCATGGATGGCCATAGGCAGGCCTGAAAAAAGCACCATAAATTCTTACTCCCAGCCATGAACTACACCCTGAACTGACAGCTTGGATCCCAGGCTTC
Source organism: Macaca mulatta (assembly GCF_049350105.2). NCBI lineage: Eukaryota > Metazoa > Chordata > Mammalia > Primates > Cercopithecidae > Macaca > Macaca mulatta. Next base: position 88,077,604 of record NC_133419.1, read on the forward strand.
AGGCTGTCTCTGGTTTGAAGGTAGAATTTCACCAGGGATCCACCCCGTCTGCCTTGTGCCATCAACATGCTGTCCATGGTGCCCAGGATGTGCCGAGAGGCACCCGTAGGCCTGTGCTGAGCCACCCTCAACCCCTCCCAGCCTCCTTCCTGTGCTTATGGGCACCCAAAGTCCAGAGGGGGCTGAGTTGTCAGGGGGCTGGCGTGTCAGTGCCACCCTGAACTCACACACATGCAGCCCATGTGTGACAGTGCCACAACTTTGCTCCATCCCAGAGCCCAGAGTGGGAAGAGGCCAGGGAGTAGGAGCAGGCACTTTCAAGCCTGTGGGGACAGGGGACTTCCTGGGCCCCTGAGAGTATAGAGATGCCAGAGTCCGGCACCACTGCTGGGTGGTTTCAGCTGCACCTGGGAGCACAGGGCTCCTGCCCCTCCAATGAAGGACAAGACTTGGCTGTTCCTGGCTCCTGCAGGCCAGCAGAGCATGTAGCCTCAGCCATGCCTCCCTGGCTTAGCTGGTGTCTTCACAGAGGCCCCTCCAGACCAGCTGCCACTGCCATCATTGCCAAAGGAGATTAAAATTTGAGTCAGTGGACTGGGAGAGGCAGACCTGCCCTCAATCTGGGTAGGTACCATCTAATCAGCTGCCAGTATGGCTAGGATAAAGAATGCAAAAGAAGATGGAAAGAGCAGACTTGCTGAGTCATCTGGCCTTCATTTTCTCCCATGCTGGATGCTTCTTGTCTCAAACATCATATGCCAAGTTTTTCAGCTTTTGGACTCTTGGACTTATACCATTGATTTTTCCAGGGGAGCTTGGGCCTTAAGTCATAGAGTAAAGGCTGCACTGTTGGATTCCCTGGTTTTGAGATTTTGGGACTTGGACTGGCTTCCTTGATTCTCAGCTTGCAGATGGTCTATTGTGGAACTTCACCTTGTGATCATGTGAGTCAATACTCCTAATAAACTCTCCTTTATATATTCATCTATCCTATTAGTTCTGTCCCTCTAGAGAATCCTGAGTAATACAGGGAGGAACCCTATAAGGTCTAAGAAGGGGAATTCTAGGAATTGCCCACCCCTTTCCTGGAAAACTCATGAATAATCCACCCCTTGTTTAGCATATAATCAAGAATTAACTGTAAGTATACTTAGTTGAGCGGTCTATGCTGCTCATGCTCTGCCTATGGAGTAGTCATTGTTTTATTCCTTTACTTTGTTAGTAAACTTGCTCACACTTTATAGATTTGCCTTGAATTCTTTCTTGTATATGATCCAAGAATCTCCTCTCAGTGTCTACATTGGGACCCATTTCTAGTAACAGTGGGAACCCCAACTTGAAGCTAATATGTCAGAAGTTCCAGCAGCCTGGACTTACAACGGATAGGGAGGGGGCTTGGTCTTATTGTGCTAAGTCCTCAACCTTTGGGATCTGAGACCATCTCCAGGTAGGTAGTGTTGGAATGGAATTGGAAGACACCTAGCTGGTGTTTGCAGAGGAATTGCTTGCTTGCTTTGTGTATGGGGACCTGTACACATTTAGTCACAGAAGTCATCTGTTGATTGTTGTGGTGTGAGAGAAGAGAGGAAAGATTGGAGACTTTTACTCTCACTATGCTTGACTCTTTATAATTACAATTTATTTAATAAATAGCTATTTAGTACTTTGTAAATATAGCATCTAATATTCAGAACTGCATACAATGTGATAATTCACACTGCAAAATTAAATAATTCTAACTTTATTGAATAATTCAAACTTGAAGCATTTGGAACATCAAATTATTCTGAGCCTTGGGAGGAATGCAGGTATGCAGCCTGTTTTGTGGCATGAAGCTGTAACTTCTGCATTTTTTTTCTTTAAACAATTAGGAAGACCAAATGGCACCAGAGGTAAAACCTCCTTAAATTACTACACCTCTTCATGGAGTAATAAAGTAATCTTTCTTGGAATGTGGTAATCTGTAACTAATCAAACTGCTGTAAAATATTGTGGTCTCATGTAGAAAACACAATCCTGTTACAGTTTGTCTCTGCCCATGTAAGTGTAATTTTAGCTTCTCTATTTGGGAATGCTGACCTTATTCATTTGGAGTCAATGTTTCCTGGATGGCAATTTTCAAGCTTTGTGCTTGAATAAATTATATATGTAATCATATTTTCTGACCCTCACTACTTAAAGTTAACACAAAATTTGTCTTTTACATGGGCTCAGTTTCCTATGTAAGTCTCATGAGATCACAGACTGTGTTTTATCCAGGTTTTTCATATTGAGACAACAGAGGGAGCAGTGGCTTAAGAGGCAAAAAATAATATATGTAATTTTGGGTTTCTTAGAGACTCTGTGTTAAGTAAGACATAAATGACAAATCAGGCAAGACCTGAGATAGTTTTGTATTCTTTTAGGTACTATGTGTCAAATGGAGAAAGTTGTTAGCACATGATGGATGCTGGAGATTTAAATTTCCCTCCAGGGCCATAGTAGACTCTGGCTTTAATTGCTGCTAAAATAGGTGCAAGTTTTTATAGTCATCTCACTATGTAGACACACTCTTACTTTGGTTAAAGCTTCACAACTAGGCCATAACAAATAGGCAATGAATAATGAAGACAGCTAAAACAGGATTTGATGGAAAGGCAGAGGAGGAAGGGTTGGTATAAGAAACAGACTTGGGAAAGTAATAGGCAGGTACAGGGGCTCAGAAACTGATACCCCAAAATATGGTGATTTGACACGTGAAACTTAAGAAGTCAAAGTGTCTCTGACTCCTCACCATCTCTCCCGAAGGACAGAATAAAGTCGTTCTCTGAAGTTTCTTTACCTGCCTAAAGTTCAGATCCATCGAGGAGAACAATCATTTTTTTCTCCCCTTCCTGTTATGTCATTGCCTGTTGCAGAAAGACCAAGAATGTAATCACACTTGAACAGACCCTTTCAGAAGATGGTGTCTGTCTCTTAGGATCATTCAAATTCCAAAGAAAACGATTTACAAGTTGATCTCTGTTCCCTTATCCATTTGTTTTCCCTAGTAATTATTTGTTGGTCCTCAAGAGTATTCCTCACTTTACCCCATTCCATAACCCATTTTTCCAGGATCCAAGCCCACATTCTTTCTGTAACCTTAAGATGGTATATAAGCTTCTCTTCCCCCCGGGGAGTGAGCAATCACTCTGATTTTCCCCTGCATACACATTAATACATTTATTTGCCTTTTCTCTCAATCTGCCTTTTGTGAGCCGATTTCTCAGCAAAACTTCATATGGTGAAGGGAACATTTCTCTCTTAGCCCCCACAGTTTTGGTGCTGGGAGCAGGATACCAGATCTATACTCTTTTAGAAGCTGTAATGAAGGAAACCCAGGATCTGACCAGCCCACGTAAGTATAAAACTTTCTTACCAACCAGGGTTCTGACCTCTTTCTCTGTGATATCTGGTCAAGCAGATGGTAAAAATCTCTCTTTTTCCTCTGCAAGTTTTAGATAATGGGAGAAAAGGATTTACGTAACCAGTCTTGGGTGTAGTGACGCTGATGTGTTTCTTGGTACTTTTGGTATGAATATTCATATTATTTGATTCCTTTCCTCCTAGAAATACCCTTTTCCTCTGTCTTTGTGTTTGTGTTGTTTTGTCATGAAGAGGAATACTGAATGAGATTCCCCCTTGTCTTTTTTTGTGTCCCTGAGAATTTGACTTGTGACCAAGTGGAAGCATTCTCTTGTGGTCTCTGTCATCTGGGAAGTGTGGTTTTTATTTTTTATTTCTTATCCCTAATGGTGAGCAATTCAAGAGGTGTGATTTTTAGATCATGCCAGGTGGCCAGTCTGAAAATGACTGGGAATCTGAGACACATAAACACACTTTTTGTTCTGAATGTATTAAGCTTTTGGGAGAGTTAGTTTTACTAAGAAGTCTCATTTGTAAAAGGCTTTTGTTGTCTCAATACTCTTGTTGTCTGATAAGTCTGTGGTAACAGGAGTCTTGCTATCCCAGCCTATTCTTGGAGGTAATTGTTTTTGGGAAAGATCTTATGAAATTGCTGCTTCTATACCCTCTCCAGGAAACAATTCTAAACCTAAAAAATCGTATCCTGGGCTTTCCACGAGGAGGCTAATAGATCAAGTCACTGTTGGAATAAGCACAGCATTAAAAATTCTAATTATCAATGGCCAGAAGATAGTTCATTTAAATTAAAAATACTTCTAAATTAAGAAGAAAATAATTTAAAAAGCTCTTATTCTAAATTATGCCTTTTCTATAGTTATTTAAAAAATCAAATAAAAAAGATAACAGTGTCATGGCTAGCTTTAAAAATTCTCTTGACTAAATTGAAGAACAAAAATCTGACCTAAAACAAAGTTAAAATCCTTCATAAACTCAAGCTGCCTTCTTTCAATAGAGATTCACAATGTGGGCTGCTCTATCTTGTAGTTCACTAGTTAAAGCTCTGTGCTTTCACGATTGTGGCCTGGGTTTGATTCGCAGTCAGGAAATTAGGCTTTTTAAGTTTTATATTTGTGTAACTTTTGACTTTGTGGGGCACTATAATAATTTACTGATCCTTTTCCCTTGCATGGGCAGTTTTTACTTTCTTGTTTCCTTCTCTGTAGGGACATAAAAGGCTTTTGGTCCTTTGTGTGTAGATGGTCAACCAAGAAGCTGAGACCCTAGAAAATATGGCCAGAGAGATGTGGGCCATACCCCATTTGCAGCTGGTGAAATTTTCCTTTCTTCAAGCTGTCTTCAGATGGTTCTGTATCTTGTGAAGACTGTCTTACACTTCTTTGGTGATGACTTGTGCATCCTTGGTTAAATCATAATCTTGGTTAAGACGTATTAGTTTCACTTGGGAAGGCAGCTTAGGTATAACGTTCAAAAGTCAGAAATACCTATTGTTTGTCCTGACTAAAATCTGATAATAAGAGAATTAAAGGTGTTTTTACAAAGAGCTTTATGGTCAGAAATTAGCTTAATTAAAAGCTGATATTCAAGCTATGTACACACACACACACACACATACACACACACATTTTAAAGATCTTTCTGTTTTTATCTTTTTACTGTTAAGTTTTTCAGTCAACTAAACTCCTTCAACTTTTAAAAATTATGTGCTTGATCCCTCTAGTCATTTACTTTCTTAAATTGTTCTCCCATTTACTTCTACTTCTTACTCTTTTTTCGTTTTTGCTGTCTTAAATATTACATGAAGGGATCTAATATTTCAGATCCTTTTCAGTGGTCATGCTTGCAATCCCAGTGACTTAGGTGGCTGAGGCAGGAGGATTATTTGAGCCCAGGAGGTGAAGTCCAGCCTGGGCAGCATAGTGAAACTGTCTCTACAAAAAAAAAAAAAAAAAACCCACAAAAATTAGCCAGAGGTAGTGGCGCATGCCTGTAGTCTCAGCTACTTGGGAGGCTGAGGTAGAAAAATCGCTTGAGCTTGGGAAGTTGAGGCTGTAGTGACCTGTGATCACACCATTGCACTCTAGCCTGGTGATAGAGTGAGATCCTATCTCCAAAAAGCAAAACAAAACAAAAACAAGAACATAGAAAAGGGTATCACTCACTCCCTTTTTGCAGTCTTCTGTCTTGCTGTGGAGTCTAAAATGTCACAAGCAGATTCTTCTCTGGCCTAAAACTCTACTGTCTTTCATGTTGCATTATCTAATCTCTTTGGCTTTTGGAGGTACCACATATTACTTTATACTGTGGAAAATATTTTAACTTTCTGTGTGTGATAATTGGTGAATCACTGGAAAGAGCTATGGTTTTAGAGGTGGCTGACAATAGTTGTTTACAGTAAATAGTTATTACTGCATGGGACTACTTGTTTCCTTGTGTGTTTAGATTTTAAAAGGTATAGTTTAAAAACTTAAAAATGTCTTTTTGACAAAGTGTACTTCAAAAGCATTGCAGGACCTGTTCTCATGGCATTCCTCTTTTTTGGGAACCTGAGATTCAGTGTAAACATTGACTCTTTAATTTTTAAAGATCTAGATACTCTAGATACTTTGCCTTTCAACTGTACCTGCTTTTCATATATTTAAATTACTGGGAGCTAAAAACTACAAATGTTTTGTTGGCCCTTTTCATTATTGGGCTCTGCCCTGAGCTCAATGGTTCAGTTAAAAAACAGAGACTAAATTAGAAGCTACCTATTTAAATAAAATTAGTATCTTTATAAAATTCTATGTTAGATTCCTATTTTTAAATTACTTTAACATTCATTTTTGATCTCCCTTAACTAGCCCACCCAAACTCCTTTAAAAAGCTAAAATCTTCTCTTAGCAGCCATGTAAGACAAACTTAGCCTTTTTAATTTATGAAGACACAGTTTAAATCCCACTGTCCTTTTAAGCTAGTTAGTTTTAGTGATTGTGTATCTAAAATTTTAAAATCAAAACGATGAAGTCTTTGTGTCTGTCTGTATCTTTATGTGTACTATGCATTTGTGTATATTCCTGTACATGCTAACATGGTAACAAATTGACTTATGTATAAATGAATTCACATAAATTAAATAACTAGCCCAAATACTTTTCAAGTTAATGTAGCTTTAATAATTTTTGGTAAAGGCAAATAGTTTTAAACTTGTTAATAAAATAAAAACATCTTCTTCAAAATTTAATTTAGATGTTTTCTTTGGCTAGGTCTATTGGTCAGACAGGTTTATACTACCTCTACTAGCTTTTTAAGGTCATAAAACTGTTACTTCTATAATATTTTTGATACTTAATTTCCCTGTGAGATTATGTCATTAAACTTGAGACTTTGAATTCTGAGTTCTAGTTAAGTGACCATGGTAAGATCTGGGGATGGCACCCAGACTCTATCTTCCCTGGCCCAAATGTGCCTTCTGGCCATGCTGGGAGGGCCTGGATCCTCCACACAGTTTCTCTTTAGCCCTGCCCTTTGTTCTGTGCTCTACAGCTAATAAAAAATTAAAATTACTTCCTAGATTTTTCACTAAAAATTAAGGCTACAAAGAGTTAACATTATAATTAACATATAAACATTAAAACTACTAAGTATAAAAAAATCCATATACAAAGTACATTTAAAAATTAAGATGTGTAAAAAAACTTTGTAAATTGTACAGTTTTGAATTTGGTTGGAGGTATATTCATGCTGAGTACCTTATAAGAGCAAGATGTAAGAAGGTGCTATTATTTGAATGTGTCTCCAAGAATGCATGTGTTAGAAACTTAATCCCCAATCTGATAGTGTTGGGAGCTGGAGCTTCCTGGGAAATGTTTAAGTCATCTAGGTGGAACTCTCATGAATAGATTAATGCCCTTATTAAAAAAGCTTGTGGGAGTGGATTCATTCTTTTACACTTTTGCCTTAGCACCTTCTGCCATGTGATGATGCAGCAGGAAGACCTTGGGAAATGCCAATACTTCACTTTTAGCCTTCACAACCTCCAGAATAGTGATCCAATCTGTTTATGTTCATTGTAAATTACCCAATCTCAGGTATTCTGTTATAGCAACCCAAAATGGACTAAGACAGAGAATGATAATAGAAAATATGTATTTAGCTAACCTTTCTCATATTTGAGTTGTGATCAGGCAGTTGGCATACTTCTCTTTACTCTTGGTGCCAAAGGTCAGAAACCTGGGGAGGGGTTGCTCCAAACTCTTCTTGGTGACTGATATAGTCAGATGTTTGGCTTTTGCAGAATGAATGACAATGAACATCAGTTTGAGGGACAGCAGAAAGAGAATTGCCAGGAGTCGGAAAAGAGAAGACTGATTATTAGAGGCGTGACTCTCTCATTAAATAGCTATGTGATCTTGTGGAAATAATGCTGAGCTCAGCTTCCTAGTCACTGAAATGAAGTCTTACCTGCCTAATGTAAGAATCACACAAGATGATTTCTGTGAAAGCACCCTATGAACCTAAAATTGTCCTATGAAGTTAGTCATCTCTATTTGTGACTAGGTGGGCATCATTCTAGGGTGGGGTACAGTGAGGTTATTTCATTGCTGTTTATATTTCTTTTAAAACATGGAATTATGTCTACTAGTGATTAGGTAGTGGATCTTAACATTTTTAATGAAATGACCCTATACTTTCCTGAAGTGTGGTCTCCAGAAAGTTCTTTATAAACTCTGAAGGCTAATTTGTCAGAGCTGTATTATATTTATATTTTGGTGTAGTATAATTTTTCTATAATTCCACATCTTTCTTGATGTTATTATGTTGGTCAACTATTAAAAATGGATACTGCTCTTGTAATACCTATTCAGAAACAGCAAAAGGGATCATAGGGCAAGCATTAGACACCTGGAATAAGATGACAATAAACCTTCTTCCCCAGATTTCTAGGTGTCTCTGGTGGGTTGATTAAAAGTTGATCACAGTGATAAGTAAGAAAAATGGAGGTTTAAGAGGAGAGATGGGGAGGGGTATTTAGGTAGCTCTTAATTATAAGTTGAGCTAGAACGGTCTGCTAAATTTTGGAAATTTGCTTAACAAGGCACTTAAAATGGGTAACTTGAAGAAGTTACCTAGGAAAGAAGTTCATTGCAATAATACAGGATGAAAATGCCTGGCCCAGTGAAGTGAGAATGTAACAAAATGAACTCCTCAAGAAGATATAACGAGTGGTTTTGTTGTGCTTCTAGTATTATCGGAAATAACTTATTGACAAAGCAGAATTTGTAACTTAAACTGATTATACAAAGCAGCTCTAAAACCAGACAAAAGTGTGCAGACTAAAAGTTAATAAGCTATACTGATCTCTGAGGTGTTGCCTGTGTCTATGCGGGGTTGTTATGAAACATTGATATTGTATAAAGTTGTGAATTTACTGGTCCTTGAAGTACTGAAAGTCTTCTGTCCAAGTCAGCTTTGTACTTGCAAAGAGAAAGTCAAACCATTGGTACAGGTTTTCTTCCCTATTTTGCCTCCTCTTCTTGTTTCCTGATTGGCAGATGGACAGATTCATGAGTGTAAATGAAAAGCACTCTCACAGCTAATGTAGAGAAAGAGTAGCTTATGATAGTAAAGTATTTTCTGATCTCTCTGCAAGTATAGGGATTTTATACACAACCATGCGTTGTTCTGTAATGATATCAAGCCTTTTTCTGGGGTGCAGAATCTTCTGTCTCCTACAATTATTTCCTTTCCATAGCCTCTCATATTATCCACAGAAGTTAACCATACTTTTTCATCTCATGAACATCTTTTCTTAATCTATTTACACTTTTGGCAACTTTATACCACAATCATTGTTTTATGTCCTTTTGAGCAAAGAAATTGAGGAGGGGGATGCATCTCTGGATGGCAAAAGGATCATATAACAAACTATGATCCTTTAATAACTGTTTAAATATCTGTCTGAAACCTTACATTTCAGGAGCCAGCAACAACAACAACAACAAAAGAAAAGCAGAGTACCACCTAGATTAAATGGTGCAGTTTCACCTTTCTGTTCTTTCCGAATTAATTTCAAGGTGAAACTCAAAGGGACCATGAAAAGATGGAATAAAAATAAGACACTTCAAGCCCATTCTAGTTTTGTTTACTGAACTCAATATCTCTTATGGAAAGGCAGAATCCAGGTGTTAGCATCATGTTATCCCGGGGAGATGTGAGAGTGGAGGTCATGCAGTAAAAGGGCAGTAAAGCATGCATACTGCATGAGGGATTAATTGCCAGGAGCTTATGAGAAGAATCATGGCACTTAATACCCAGAGCCTGAACAAATACCAATATGAGAAAATGGTCACACATCTGCAAACACGGGACGGCTCTAAATCAATAAAGAAGAGATTAGTTTATATTTTTCATAAATAATACAAGATGCAGTTGGAGAAGATCATCCAAGATAAGCTGCCTTGTGTAGCTTGACCAAAATGTTTTCAAGTTTAAATTCTGAACAATGTTCATGGTAATTGAGACCCTGTTAAAAAAGTAGGGGAGGGCTACCTTGTGGTGTTTCCAGGTTTTGCATATACCTTCTAGTCAAGTTTGCTTGTTTTTTGAATCTGTAGCTATTATGCTATATATTGAAGATTTAAGTTTATCATCCAGAGCCCGAGGCTTATTAGATCCTAAGCACTAAATTGGAATTCAATTAGGTTCTCTCCATCCTATTTACTAAAGCAGAAAATTGAAATTGTTAGTCTTAGAACAGTGTTTCTCACTTGTGGGTGGGGAGGGGGCGGAGACAGCCTTTCTTCAGGAAAACATCTCACTCTCCCAGTGGGTATATGAAAATACATATTTAAAATTACAAAACTTTAAAATTGAAATACCACGAAAAGTCATTAGTTTTGTAATGAAAACTACATCAGAAAAGCTAAAGGAAAGTTCTTGGTTGATGAGAATACATAGAAAATAAACTCTCCTTTGCCTCTCAGTAATTCCATTATGGAGATGATAACAAGGTCTCTGGACCATATGCAAAGGAGCAGAATCTCTGGAGAAGAAAGGAGATTTTTATGTTTATCAAGAGAGGGCATTGGTTAAAACACATTGAGAAGCATGGTCCTATAACAGGGTCTAATGAAGCAGGTTCTGTAAGAAGAATGTTATATTTATGCTTCATTTAACTGGAAAATTCAATTTAATAGAGACCTCCTGAGCATTTTGATTAATAGAAGATCAACTTCCACCCATTTGTTTTTTTTTTTCTTTTTTTTCATTAACTACTTTTGGGAATGTATAGACCCTACCTTCATGCAAAAGTCTGTTTGAAGCCTGAGGGATTCCTTATAGCACTATGGAATTCTTCCAGTGCCAAGGGCATTTTGCTGGTACAGAAGAAAGAAGAATTATTGAGAACAGATGGCCCTTTTGATTTGAGTTTTAGCAAAATGGGGTAATAGAATGCTCACTAATGCATGAAATCTGTTACATCTATTCTCTTGCTTTGCTTGGAGGAAGAACACAAGTAAGAAATGTCTTTTCTTTCATTTTTTCATTTCTCACTAAGCTTGTTAGGAGAATAAATGACATTAGGAATTTTGTGCAAGTGTTAAATTTGTTCCTGCTTTCTAATCTAGCACTTTTTAAGGTTAAAAAACCATCAAGGGAATTTGAGAAAATGAAGAAAAAGATATAAGCCATGTAATTATCAGATAGTTTGAAGAATAGGGGTTTCAACCATGTTTTTCTTATCCTCAAGATCTCCTGCCAAAATAAAAATGCAGATTCCTTAATAGAGGATTAATTATTCCAGAGTTTTTATCAGGCAGGTTCACAGGCAAAATGCAGCATTAGCTTTAATAAGCATATTTTTCTTTTCCATTTACCTTTTTAACTTGAAGAGTATGCTTTTAATAAAAATACTTTGTAAATGTCCTTTCAATGATTGTATTTACTGAAATTGGCAGAAATGTGCACTCTGAGGTAAATGTCGACCATAGGGCAATCCTTTTGTATGTATCAGGTACACTATATTTAGGAGGGCACTATGTTCTTTGCTGGGTTTCCCAAGTAGAAATAATTTGGAGAAATATGGAAGAGGCCAAAAATACCAATTCAGAAGTTAAGGAATCGAAATTCAAAAGCTGAGGCCAAAAAATTATATTACACACACACTCAGGAGAGAACAAGGGGCCTAAGTTACCATATAAGTGATCTAGATCAATATTTATCACTAGTGTCTAAGGGATGCTAATAGCTCTTTTATGAAAAAGGCCACTTCCATGAAGAGTCAAGTAATTGTTAACCTTCCTGGCATAGAAATGGCTTCCAGGAATATTCCTAACACTTTGTCAGCCATCATGACATGAAGATGCAGGAATAGATGTCACATCACAGTATGAATGGGTTCTACTGGCCCTGGAATTATATGGCAAGGCTTACTAGAAGGAGCTGGCAGGTACTCTGTAGAATGTTCTTCTAATCATCAGACATGTAACACTGTAAGCAGGGGAGTCAGTTCTCATTGATGTCTGTTCAAAAGCATCATGATATAAAACACCATTTTACCCACCATCCTAGAAAAAGGGCTCTTACTATTTTTCTGCAAAGAATAATACTACAAAACTGTCATATGAAGAGGTAGTCAAAGAGTAAGCAGCAAAAAAATGGAAAAGAAAAAAAGCATGAAGAAAGTATTATAGAAGTAGATCAGGAAGTTACTCAGTAAACATAGTGTGTTATTTCTCTGGATTTGGTGATGTTTGGGGTATCTGTCATTTTTTAAAAAAAAAAATTCAATTTATTGTGATTTCTTTTTAAATCTAAATTTATATTGAGTTTTATGCCCAATTTCCTATTTATATTTTTTGTTGTTTTTTCAAAATGACCCTCCAAACTACATAAGCTTTAGGCCTCCAAAAACCTTGATTTGTAATTGTGAATATACTATCCTAGTTTATACTGACAAATCCTAGACTTTTGTCTTTCTAGATGTGCATGAAAAGGTCTGAACACACCCTGAGGAGGGCATTTTTCAAGTGTCTCTGAGGTGGTCTATTCTGTCAGCATCCACATGGTTCTCATTTTTTTCCCACATTCCCCTGATTGTCTTAAATTTTTAAAAAACATTTAATTATTGTGGGTACATAGTAGATGTATATGTTTATGACATACATGAGATATTTTGATACAGGCAGACAATGCATAGCAATTACCTCAGGGTAAATAAGGTATCCATCACCTAAAGCGTTTATCCTTTCTTTATGTTACAATCTGTTGATCAGAGAAAATGACAAGACAAGTCGCAATAATTTTAAGAGATTTACTTGCCAAAGTTAAGGATGCACCCAGGAGACATGTCTATGCCTTTCCCTGAAGATGATTTTGGGGGCTCCAAATTTAAAGGGGAAAGGGCGGGATATTGGGAAGCACACATTTTTATGTAAATGAAAGGGGGCAGACAGAGATATGTGGAGAATCTGCATTTTAAATAAGATAACACAGACAAAATAGGGGATAATCAGATGTGCATTTGTGTCTGGTGGGTGGAGTGACTTCACCTGTAAAGATAAGCTATCAATCTGCATTGCCATCGTGAAGTTTTAACAGCTCACCAGGAATTTCCTTGTGGGCAAAATATGGAGGATACATGTCACCTTTCATCTTGTAGCCATCTTATGTAGGTACCAAAAGGGATAGGAAGATTTGCATGACCCAGTTCGACTTTTCCCTTTGGCTAAAATAATTTGGGGTCCCCAAATTTAATTTCCTTTCACAAATCCATTTATACTCTTAGGGTCTTAGTCTGTTCTCACACTGCTATGAGGAAATATCAGAGACTGGGTAATTTATGAAACAGGTTTAATTGATTCACAGTTCTGCCTTTCTGGGGAGGCCTCAGGAAACATACAATTATGGCAGAAGGCAAAGGAGAAGCAGGCATCTTCTTCACAGGGTGGCAGGTTGGAATAAGTGCAAGCAGAGGAAATGCCAGATGCTTATAAAACCATCACATCTTTTGAGAACTCACTCACTATTGTGAGAACAGCATGGGGGAAACAGCCCCCGTGATCCAATTATCTCCACCGAGTCCCACCCTTGACACATTGGGATTATGGAGATTACAATTAGAGGTGAGATTTGGGTAGGGACACAGAGCCAAACCATATCATCCTGCCCCTGGCCTTTCTCAAATCTCATGTCTTTTCACATTTCCAAACATGCCTTCCCAACAGTACCCCAGAGTCTTAACTCATTTCAGCATTAACTCAAAAGTCCACAGTCCAAAGTCTCATCTGAGACAAGGCAAATCCCTTCCACCTATGAGCCAGTAAAATCAAAAGCAAATTAGTTACTTCCTAGATACAATGGGAGTACAGGCATTGGAGAAATGCTCTCATTCCAAATGGGAGAAACTGGCCCAAACAAAGGGACAACAGGCACCATATAAGCCCAAAATCCAATAGAGCAGTCATTAAACCTTAAAGTTCCAAAATGATCTCCTTGATTCCATGTCTCACATCCAGGTCAGGTTGATGATGCAAGAAGTGGGCTCCCACAACCTTAGGCAGCTCTGCCTCTATGGCTTTGCAGGGTATAGTCCATTTCCTAGCTGCTTCACAGGCCAGTAGCTGTGGTTTTTCCAGGTGCACAGTGCAAGCTGTCAGTGAATCTACCATTCTGGGGTCTGAAAAATGGTGGCCCTCTTCTCACAGCTCCACGAGGCAGTACCACAGTGGGGACTCTGTGGGGACTCTGACACCACATTTACCTTCCACACTGCCCTAGCAGAGGTTATCCCTAAGGGCTTCAACCCTGCATCAAACTTCTGCCTGGACATCTAGGCATTTTTATATGTTGTCTGAAATCTAGGCGTAAGTTTCCAAACCTCAATTCTTCTATGCACCTGCAGGCTGAACACCACATGTAAGCCACCAAGACTTGGGGCTTGCACCCTCTGAAGCAATGGCCTGAGCTGTACCTTGGCCCCTTTTAGCCATGGCTGGAGCAACTGGGATGTAGGGCACCAGGACCCAAGGCTGTACATAGCAGAGGGACGCTGATTCTGGCTCACAAAACCATTTTTTCCTCCTAGACCTCCAGGCCTGTGATGGAAAGGGCTGCTATGAAGGTCTCTGACATGCCCTGGAGACATTTTTTCCTGTTGTCTCAGTGATTAACATTTGGCTTCTTGTTACTCATGCAAATTTCTGCAGCCAACTTGAATTTCTCACCCCAGAATGGGTTTTTCTTTTCTACTGCATCGTCAGGCTGCAAATTTTCCAAACTTTTATGCTCTGTCATCTCTTGAATGCTTTGCTGCTTAGAAATATCTTCCATCAGATACCTTAAATCATTTCTCTCAAGTTCAAAGTTCCACAGATCTCTGTGGCAGGGGCAAAATGCCACCAGTCTCTTTGTTAAAGCATAGCGAGTGGGACCTTTACTCTAGTTCCCACCAAGTTTCTCATCTCCATTTGAGACCAGCTCAGCCTGGACTTCATTGTCCATATCACTATCAGCATTTTGGTCAAGGTCATTCAACATGACTCTAGGAAGTTTCAAACTTTTCCACAGCTTCCTGTCTTCTTCTGAGTCTTCCAAACTGTTTTGACCCCTGCTCACTGCCCAATTTCAAAGTCACTTCCACATTCTCAGGTATCTTCTAACCATTCTTGGGTATCTTCTAACAATACCCCACTATCTCGATACCAATGTACTGTATTAGTCTGTTCTCACTGCTATGTGGAAATACCAGAGACTGGGTAATTTATAAAGAAAAGAGGTTTAATGGACTCACAGTTCTACATTGCTGGGGAGGTCTCAGGAAACTTACAATCATGGAAGAAAGCAAAGGAGAAGCAGGCACCTGTTTCACAGGGTGGCAGGTCAGAGTGAGTGCCAACAAGGGAAATGCTACATACTTTAAAACCATCAGCTCTTGTGAGAACTCACTGTCATGAGAACAGCATGGCGGAATGGCCCCCATGATCCAATTATGTCCACCTGGTCCCACCCTTGACACATGGGGATTATGAGGATTACAATTCAAGGTGAGATTTGGGTGGAGACATGGAACCAAACCATATCACTTAGCTATTTTGAAATGCACAATAAATTATTGACTGTAGTCACCCTGTCATGCTATCAAATACTAGATCTCATTCTATCTAATCATATTTTGTACCTGTTAACTATCCCCACTCCACCCCACCCTCACTATCTTTCCCAGATTCAGGTAACCATCATTCTACTCTCTCTGTATTAGGCTGTTCTTGCCTTGCTATAAAGAAATACTGGAGACTGGGTAATTTATAAAGGAAAGAGGTTTATTTGGCTCATGGTTCTACAGGCTATACAGGAAACATGGCAAAATCTGCTTGGCTTCTGGGGAAGCCTCAGGGAGCTTTTACTTATGGGGGAAGTTGAAGCAGGAACAGGCATGTCACATGGTGAGAGCACGAGCAAGAGAGAGTGGAAGAGGATGTGGCACACACTTAAACAACCAGATCTCATGAGAACTCACTTGGTACCATGAGGACAGCACCAAACCATGAGGGATCTGTCACCATGACCCAAACACCTCCCACCAGACCCCATCTCCAATGTTGGGGGTTACAGTTCACCATGGTATTTGATGGGGACATATATTCAAACTAAATCGATCTCCATTAGTTCAATTGTTTCACATTTTAGCTTCCACAAGTAAGTGAGAATTTAAAAAGTTTCTTTCTGTGCCTGACTTATTTCACTTGAAATAATGACCTTCAGTTCCATCCACGTTGCAAATGACAGGATCTCATTCATTTTTATTGTTGAATAGTATTCTGTTGTGTACATGTATCAAATTCTCTTTATCCATTCATCTGTTGAAGGACACTTAGGTTGCTTCTAAATCTTGACTGTCATGAATAGTACTGCAATAAACACAAGAGTGCACATATCTCTTCAATATACTGATTTGCTTTCTTTTGGGTATATACTTAGCAGTGGGATTGCTGGATCATATGGTGCTCTATTTTTAGCTTTCTGAGGAAGCTCCAAACTGTTCTCCATGATGGTTGTACTAATTTGTATTCACAGCAACAGAATGTGAGTGTTCCCTTTCCTCCACATCCTCACCGGGATTTGTTATTGCCTGTATTCTGACAATTTTTTTGTTACCAAGTCTGGGATGGATTTGGGCTCTGACAAGGCTCATGATTAAGTAGCTCATCCAATATTTGTTCCTCAGTGCAGTAGAAAAGGATTAATTCAATGTAATTTATCAAGAAGGAAATAAATCTTGTTAATTCAAATGAGCCTAAGTAAGAGTAAATCTTTCTTGTTCTTAGAGACAATAATTGAATAAAATAAAATGGAAAAAGATATAAAGACTCCCATCCATTAATAAAAGGAGTAGTCTTGTTTGCATTGGTTACTGATGTGTTTCAACTGAGTCTAATCTTAACTATCATTTGAAATATATTTACTCTAGCAACAAAAAAAGACAGTACACAAGTCATCACTCAGCTGCTGCTTGCCCTCAGAACATAACGGAGCCATAGTACTTTGGTTCACAGTGAGTGATTTCTCTTTGGGGCTTGGTGAGAACTCAGATTCTCTTAGTACAGATATCAATCTTAATTGAATGTACATAATGACAAAACACAGACAACAGAACAAAGAAGAAGGGCAGCTAAGTGAATTATAACTCGACATTTTCTGGAGGGGAGATACCAGTAAAACAACAGTGCTGTCATTGTCATGCATCCCAGGGTGATGGGAAGTGGTCTACTTCTATTAATGACAGGCTCTGGAAGTCACGACTTCACGTCAGCATTCTGAGTTCTCCCATGCTGGTGACTGTGCACACAAGGACTGAGCACCAATGAGCCCCACTGTGCTGTGAACACAACATTAAGACAGCTGCCTCTGCTACACTTTTGTATTCAAAGGCTATTCAGAGCTTCCATTTAGCCTCCCATATTTACGCCTATGCTAAACAGCTCCATTCTTTTTAACCATTTTTTATTTTCTTGTGTTGTATGGTTATCACAGTGCCTGGCAGTGAGTAGGTACTCAAACATTTTAATCAATGATCATGATAATTTACATTAATGATAGCAAATGAATTAAAGCAAATATTAAATGATAGCAAATATTATTAAAGAAAACTATGAAAATGATATAACAAGGAGCAGCAAGAGCAGCTACCATATATTAAATGCCAGAACTTTTCACGTTGTCTTTTTTGAGTCTTCACAGAAACTTTGTAAGGTAGTTGTAATTGCTTCTATTTAGCGGTTCAGAAAAATTAGAATCAGAGAATTTTAGTAATGTATCTAATATTATACAGGTAAGATTATCTAGATAATATCTTATTTTGGTGGAAGAGTGGACCTAAGTACTGCTTATTTCTATATTCATTTTTTGTAGAATAAAATTATGCTTTATATATCATAAGTAACCACATTTAATACACTATTCATATGTGTGTGTATGTATCTGTATATGAATCTATTATTTGTCTCAATATGAGCTCAAGAGGGCAGAGATGGTTCTTATTTCATATTTGTATTTCAAAATCCTTGCAGAATCTACTAGTTTAATAAATTCACCAATGGATCTTTGTTCGTTTCCTCTCAAAAAGTCTTTTTGGCCATTTTATCTGTTGCTTGAGACTAGCAGAATGTGCAATTGCTTTGATTTAAGCCATATTAGTTCAATTGTATTTAAAGTATTTAATGTCAAGCACTTAATGTCCAGTACAGTGCAGAAAGAAATCAAATTAGAAATGGTAAGACTCTTATTTTTAATACAAAAATGGGCATACATTAACTCTGTAATTGGAAAGAAATTGACTCATTAAATTGGCTACAGCTTTGAAATCGACTCTCAGTTCATGCGCCCAATGGTTACGCTCTTGAAAAGTGTCTTTATCTTAGCGTAAGTTTCTCGGAAAACACAACATGAGTTAAAAGCTTACAGGCAGTGGGTTTATTTAGGGATAAAGCCTAGAAGCAGAAGTGAGCAGGGAAGGAAATGACTGGGGAAGAAGAGAAGCCAATACAATGATGCTAATGCAATGGCCACTGTAATGAGGGACTGGTTACTTAACCCTGTGGGGAAAATATTAATATGTCTAATAACCATCATCATGAGGGAAGAAAGGAGAAACATTTATCCATCAGCTCCTCTTCCCGTTGGTCACGGATCAACTCATATGGTGTTAAATCTTCTACACTTCTGGATTATGGATATGTGAGCAAGTCGAGGTAGGAAGAGGGACTCTGGGTAATCAAAACCTGCAGGAACCTGGTTGGTTGGGCAGTGGTTGGAATGAGAGAGGAAGCCAAGATGGCTTTCAATCGTTTTCAAGAAGCGTTAGATACACTTGGGTAATTAAAAATGTCTTTATCAAGATAGATTTACACTTAAGAAAGAAAAAGCAGGATATATTGAGCAGGATAAAAAGTGTTCTTTTTTTGTCATCACATTAACATGAAGGGCAAATCACCACCAGCTTTTAGGGAAGAAGTAATTACAAAAAAGTATTATGAAACAAAGTTTCTGGTAATGTCCAGCTTATCCAGAAGACAATAGTGTGAATCTATTAGCTATGCTGTTCTCTTATCTTCTATATTAAAATCATTTTTGCATATAAGGTTTTTCTCATAATCAGTGATGTTCTGAACATAACGCTTTTGTTAATGTTGATATTATTACCTATTCTTGTTTCACCAAGATGAGCCATTAACTTGGTGTAGGCAACATCCTTACTTTTTTCATTGAAGTAAAAGTTGACAGATATTTACTGCTTCTTTATGCTTACAATATTAACTGTTTTCCAGTCTAGTATTTTCACTTAAAAACTAATATTTTAAACTAGTACATTAAAATAAAACACTTGACATACATGTGAGTTCATAATCTCTACATTTGAACAATGCAGTGACATGAAAATTGGGGTTACTTTTGAAGGTCAGGGTATTACCTTGCATCATGCTATGTGAATGTTAAATTGTTTTTATTTCATGACCTATCAGCCTTCTTGAGCAACACTGCTTTCTAATATAGGCTAGTGATTGAAATAATCTGTCTAGAGCTTTGACTACTGGATGTGAGATCTCTACAATATCATCTTTGATAGGAAACCTGAACTACCATTGTAAAAATCATAAAGTTTCTTGAGACTTCATGCAAGTTGATGCCCTCTCCTTCTCCATGCCCAATCTTTCTATAACATCTCTTCTTTTTAAAATGTTAAGTAACTTTATGAGAAAGATTGACTAGTTCTGTAGATAGACATGTGAATGAAAATTTTCTTTAACTTTTAAGATCAGGGTACATATGCAGGTTTGTTAGATAGGTAAAGTCATGTTTTGGGGATTTGTTGTACAGATTATTTTGTGGCCCAGGTATTAAGCCTCGTACTCATTATTTTTTTCCTGATGCTCTCCCTTCTCCCACTGTCCACCCTCTGATAGGCCCCATTGTCTGTGTTCTCTTCTATGTGTCCATGTATTTTCATCATTTAGCTCCCATTTATAAGTGAGAACATGTAGTATTTGGCTTTCTGTTCTTGTGTTAGTTTGCTAAAGATAGTAGCCTTTAGCTTCAGCCATGTTCCTGCAAAGGACATATCTGTTCCTTTTTATGGCTGTGTAGTATTCCACAGTGTATATGTACCACATTGTCTTTATCCATTCTACTATCAGTGGGCATTTAGGTTGATTCCATGCCTTTGATATTGTGAATAGTGCTGCAATGAACATATGTATGCATGTGTCTTCATGATAGAATGATTTATATTCCTTTGGGTATATACCCAGCTATGGGATTGCTGTGTTGAATGATATTTCTGTTTTTAGATCTTTGAGGAATCACCACACTGTTTTCTGCAATGGTTGACCTAATTTACATTTCCACCAACAGTGTGTAAGCATTCATTTTTCTCTGCAACCTCACAAGCATCTGTAATTTTTTGACTTTTTGATAATAACCATTCAGACTGGTGTGAGATGGTACCTCATTGTGGTTTTGATTTGCATTTCTCTAATAATCAGTGATGTTGAGGTTTTTTTTGTATGCTTCTTGGCTGCATGTTTGCCTTCTTTTGTAAAGTGTCTGTTCATGTCTTTGTCCCACTATAAGTTCCTTATAGATGCCGAATATTAAACTTTTGTCAGATGCCTGGTTTGCAAAACATTTCTCCCATTCTATAGGTTGTCTGTTTACCCTGTTATTTTCTTTTGCTGTGCAGAAGCTCTTTAGTTTAATTAGATACCATTTGTCAATTTTTGTTTTTGTTGCAGTTGCTTTTGGTGTCTCAATCATGAAATCTTTTCCTGTTCTTATATCCAGAATAGTATTGGTTTGGTTGTTTTCCAAGGTTTTTATAGTTTTGAGTTTTACATTTGAGCTTTTAATCCATCTTGAATTAATTTTTGTTTATGGTGTAAGGAAGGGGTCCAGTTTCAATCTTTTGCGTATGGCTAGCCAGTTATCCCAGCATGATTTATTGAAAGGATAGTCCTTTTCCACATTGCTTATTTTTGTCTGCAGTGTCTAAGATGAGATGTTTGTAGGTGTGTGGTCTCAGTTCTGAATTCTCTATTCTGTTCAATTAGTCTAGGTATCTGTTTTTGTACAAGTACAATGCTGTTTTGGTTTCTGTAGTGCTGTAGTATAGTTTGCAGTTGGATAGCATGATGCCTCCAGCTTTGTTCTTTTTGCTTAGGATTGCCTTGGCTATTTGGGCTCTTTTTTGGTTTCATATGAATTTTAAAATAGTTTTTCTAATTATGTGAAGAGTGTCATAGTTTAATAGGAATAGCATTGAATCTGTAAATTGCTTTGGGCAGTATGGCCATTTTTATAATATTGGGTCTTCTTATTCATGTGCATGGAATATTTTTCTATTTGTTTGTGCCATCTCTAATTTATTTGACCACTGTCTTGCAGTTCTCCTTGTAGAGATTTTTCACCTTCCTGGTTAACTGCATGCCTACATATTTTATTCTTTTTAGGCAGTTGTGAGTGGGATTGCATTCCTGATTTGGCTCTTGGCTTGACCATTGTTTGTGTTTAGGAATGCTAGTGATTTTTGTACATTGATTTTGTATCCTGAGACTTTGCTGAAGTTGTTTATCAGCTGAAGGAGCTTTTGGGCTGAGACTATGGGGTTTTCTAGATACAGGATGCCCTTTATTACTTTCTCTTGCCTGACTGCCGTGGCCAGGACTTCCAAAACTAGAGTAGGAGTGGTGAGAGAGGGCATCCTGGTCTTTCGTTGGTCTTCAAGGGGAATCTTTCCAGCTTTTGCCCTTTCAGTATGATGTTAGCTGTGGGTTTGGCATATATAGATCTTATTATTTTGAGGTATATTCCTTCAATACCGAGTTTACTAAGAGTTTTTAACTTGAAGGGGTGTTCAATTTTATTGAAGGCCTTTTCTGTGTCTATTGAGATTATCATGTGGTTTTTTCTTTAGTTCTGTTTATATGATAAATCACATTTTTTCATTTGCGTATGTTGAAGTAACCTTACCACAGTGGTTTTCAAACATTTTCCAGGCAACAGCCTTATATATACAAATGAAAATGTGCTGTTTAATGAATATAAGTTAATAATGACCTTGTAACATTTGTGTTCCTCATCTTTTCATTAACCCCACTTTATCTCTTAATTCAAATAACAAAAAAGAACTGAACTGGTCACTGACAAGCAAATGAATTTATTGCTTTTAGTCAGTTTCTTCATGGTCAGTCAGCTTTGGTCAGGTTGTGGATAGGGCCAAAGGCAGGAAAGTGAGGGTCGTTAACACAGCTCATTCTCCATTCAGAAGTTGACTTACACATCTACAACCATCTTTCTGTAAAAGACTTAGACTTATTTTCTTTGTTCCTGAACCTTGGATCTGGTTTACATAATACTAATTCAACTTGGAGTGAAATCTTAAGCTATTTTGCCTACTAAATATAGAGAGTTTGGAATCATTTCACACCTGATTTCTCATTTTGAACCATAAAAGTCTAATCACTTTGATTGACAATAGTGCTTGCAATAGCATACCAGCTACTTGAATAATATTTTTTTCTTCCTTTCAGAGTGAGCAGAGTGAGTTTAATAATAATAATAATAATAATAATAGTGCATTCATCTTTGTAGATAAGAATTTTGAGTCATGTGGTTTTTGTACACTGTCTTCCACTGATGCATGAGCAGAGTTAACCTTTCATCTTCTCTTGTATTTCTTAAGTTTCCCAAGTTTCTATGGTTTAGAGAGGAGAAACATTTCTTTGTGTGAATGCAATAAAGACAAATTTCACTTTTATATTCTACCATGTCATCATTTCATAATTTAGTTTGGGAAAAGCCCCAATATTCCTAGGACCTCCTAAGCCCAATTGAGCACAAATCTGTGGTGGATAATGACTATTTTCTCAGTTCAGTTAAAGGTGTTGTTATTTCACATTTTTGCTGAAGTGCTTCCAGGGAAGGAATGAAGCTTCTTGACTTCACCCCTTTGTCTTTAAGCTCCAGTAAGTAGTTGCTGCCTAGGAGATGAAGCGAATTCCACAAGGAAGACTAAGAAGCCAACAACTGGTAATTTATCATTAAGGAGGCAGCAGTAAAGGATAGTTATCACGTGAGACAAAATTAATGTGGTTTCATAACATCTTAAAAGTATACACAGTGGAAGAAACTTTGCTTGTTATTATATCAGTGGTCATGTGCTCATTCTGGAGAAAATGAAGTGCTTCTTGGAAGGACACGAAGTAGAAATGTCCACCACTTTGTTTGGGTTGCTATAAGGAGAGGCATCCTTATAAGAGACAGATTCTTTAGAAATCAAGGTCTAAAGTGAAGAAGATAATCAGATGTTCTATACTCCGAGAAAGAAAGAGGGAAAGAGAGAGAGAGAAAGAAGTGCCTGAAGGTACCATTTGTCTTTCTTTGCAAATAACAGAGATACTGGAGGGAGGGGCTAATGAAAATAGGGCACCCATCAGATGCTGCTCCCTCCCAGAGGGTAAGAGTCAGAGATGCTGGGCTGGGCCTTTAATCTAAGGGTGGAGGCAGGAGGATCCTTTCTGGGAATTCAGCCCATCTCCTAATGACCTTTCAGCTTCAATCCTGCTCTGTTGGATCTAATAACACCTGGAAACTCCATCCTCAGAGAAGCTTCTAGGGGCTCTTCTTGCTCCAGGAAAAGTCCTGCCTGACTGGGCTAGAGCCAAAGGTGAGGGCAAGAGATTCTGCTTGCCTTGAAAGCTAGGAAGCAACATCTCAAAATCCAAACTCTTGTTTATTAAGTGCTCATTATCTTCCATGACTGTTTTCAGTGCTTTAGTTATGTTGTCTGATTGCATCCCAGTAATAACTCTGTGAGTTAGTAATTTTATATCCATTGTATGGATGATAAAATTCAGAAGACTCAGAAATATTTTATACCTTATTTATGGTCTATTAGTAGAAATAAGCCAAGCTGGAATTCGTACCTTGGTCTGGTTTTACGGGTTAACTGTTACTCGTAACTATTCAACCACATGTCAACTAACGGAAGGCAGGGGAGCTAGTATATTTAGGCCCCAGGGCTTGACCCTTTGTGCTTATCTCTTCTCTGCCTATACAGTCCCTAAATTTATTTCATTCTGTTTCATGATATGTACTTCTGGTCTGGCCTCTTCCTGGGCTCTATATTCAAATCCCATTTTAGAGAGTGGTTGAATAAATTGGCCAAATTGTTGCAGGTGTTTAGAAATGGAGCTTGCACTCAAGTCTAGGTTTATCTTATATTCAAATCAGTTATGTATATACTGCTTTAAATTGCTTCCAGGGGTCAACATCACATTTTTAAAGTTGTATACAAGATCTAGCACTATGCCCAAAACTCAATTGGTAATTAAATTATAACGATTGAATGAACAAAAGAAGGAATAAATGTAGAAATAAGCTTAGGTTTGAGGAAGCTCATTAGCCAAAACAAGGGGCACATGAGGCATGTTTTCTTCTCAGATACTCCATTATTTTGTCCATATAGCAGCCATATCTTATGGGTAGGCCCTTGTATATACCGAGAATAGTAGCTTCTGTGCTTTTTGGGCTGAATTCACCACTAGAGCTCTGACTACATTTACTGAGTTCCAGCATCACCCATCTGGTTCTTGGTGGCAATCTTCACCTCTGTGTCTGGCCTATGCAGTATAGTGTGTCCTAAACTGAATTCTTCATCTTCTCAAGTCCCTGCCTGTCACTGTTTTTCTCCAATGACTTCAGTCCCCCAGCTTGAAGTCTTGCCTAATTTTGGGGACTTCTCCCTTTTCCTTGTCTTCCATATCACTTGCTAATCTCTGCTGAGTCCTTTCTGAATGATGTCTTCCTTTCAACGTTCTGTTCCTGTTGTCTCTTTTCTCACTCTTGTTTCATTATCTCTTACTTGAAGAACTGTCACTGATGAGCTCTTCCTTACAGAATAAAGAACAAACATGTAACCTGGAACTCCAGGCCCTTCACCACTTGACTCAAACCTCTTATTTTCTGCAGTTCTATTGTACATCCTTTGTCTTAGGGCAGCGCTTTATATAAACTGCATTCCAGAGAGCAATAAGAGATTCACAGATCATTCCTCCCTGCCTCCTTGCCCCCCTGCTCTGAGGGGTTGCTGTTAAGGAGAGGAAGCTGGGTAGGTGGGCCTCTAGACTCCCATCCCTGTTCCAAACAGAGCAGTTCCATTTTGCTTATTGGGATTCCATATAACATTTTGTTTAAACTAAGTGTTATATATAAAGATTCGGTGCTGCAAAAGAAATAGCACTTGAATATAAAATTTCCTTTAATTCTTAGTAAGGCAAGGTACTTCTATAGAAGGGTGTGCCCTTACAGATGGAGCAATGATGAGTGCACACTTGGACAAGGGAGGGGAAGGGGTTCTTATCCCTGACACACATGGCCCCTGCTGCTGTGTCATTCCCCTATTGGCTAGGGTTAGACTGCACAGGCTAAACGAATTCCGATTGGCTAATTTAAAGAGAATGACAGGGTAAGTGGTTTGGCACGAAAAATGGTTATGACAGAGAAGGTAATTGGAATTAATCAGGGTGCAGCAGGTAATCAGAATGAGTCAGGGTGGAGCAGGTAATTGAAAAAGGTTGCTTTATGAAGAAGTTAAGTTTAAAAGTAGAAGGCAAAGAATTGAGCCTACTGACATATTGATTCTTTGAAAATAAATTTAGAACTCATATCTAATAGGTTTCATGAATTTTCAAGTTTGAAAACCACTGATCTTTCAGAAAAATGGAGTCTGCTGTTATTTGCAGTCCATGCTCCACGTCTTCTGATGTCTGAGTGCTTGTTTTCATGTTCCTCAGCATAGATTCCACACATGGAGACTTTAGTGCCTTTATTACTGAGGAGAAAGCAAAGCCATCAAAGCAAGGTGGGGGTGCTGTGCACAGAGGACATTCACCTAGAGAGGGACGGAGAGCGATCCGAGGGTAGAGCTGTGAAGGGCCTTCATAGCAGCCCTTGCTATCTTCTCTTAACTACCTTTCCAGCCTTATTTTTCACAACTTTCTTCATTAAAACACACTTTAGCCATATAGAACTTATTTATCTTCCACCTACATGTCCTTTCATCTCATTTATACATGTTGGCTAACGTGGTGCCCTATTCCTGGAGTGCTCAGTCTTTCATCTCCACATAGCCAAAGTGTACTCATCCTTCCTGGCCTAGCTTAAATTCCCTCCCACAGAAAGTCTTCTCAAGCCACATCTGAATGTAATCTTTCTCTCCAGCCATATCTTTTTATATATCCCTCTGTTATTTTACTTAGCACTGCCCACATGGAGTTGCCTGTTTAGTTATCTATGTTCAAGGCTCAGTCTGCCAACAACACTGTGACCTCTGGAAGGCATCCCCTAATTTTGAGTTTGCAGATCTTTGCCAGTTGTCATGGCCATCTTCAAATTGGCTAATTTAAGTGGCCAAATTTGATAAATCCTTTCACTAGTAGCTGAACATATTGGACTGCCTACATCAATTGTGATACATAACATGGGCACAATAGCATATTTCAACCTTTTGAGAACTCCTGACTGCTAATTTAATTTCCTGTGGTTATGGGAACAACATTGTGCAGTGAGCCACACAGTCATTCAGAGGCAATAAAACTCTGTTTCTGCCAGCTATATTTACAGCATGGTCAGGGAAAAACATTCTTTCCCTAGTGTCTAGAAGGTTTCAAGGAAGATGTGGGCATTATTAATAAGCCTTGTCAAGGTTTATGCCAGCTCCCTTTTGGAGACAATGATTTGTACTTTATTCGAAGCATGAAGTTTCTTTCTTTTCATTTTTTGGTAAGATTTATATCTGATTCTATCTAGTAAATTATCTTTGCCAGGCATAGATTTTTCTCACTCTGCAAAGGGTTTAGAAAATTTGTAACATAACTCTTATATTCCAATTTGAAAAAGAAACCTGATGTTCATGTTGGTGTTCTTGTCGGTATCTGCAAGAAAGAGACTGTTAGAACCTGTTTGATGAACAGAAATGAACACAAGGTGTATGGCTGACAATAACTGAATAAAAATATTACCAGTGGTACATGGATGACATAAACTTTGGATAATAATGATAAAAATTTAACTCCCCAGACTAAGGGAAAAATTAACTAGAGGGATGACGTTTCTGCTTGAAACTCTAATCATTAAAGGGGAGATAGTAAAGATTCACTATTACAATGATTGCTTTAATGATATATATAGGGAGGTGATTTAGTTGAGGAAAATCTATTTATGTTGGGCTTTTACATCTGCTATGCTTTGAAATCCGTCAGCAGATACCGAATGCATGTCCACTAAATGTGAGGCACTGAGCCAAGACTAAGATGGTGGACCTTCATATGAGCAGCCTGTGAGTTTCTTAAAAGCAGACTATATTCATTCATTCAACAAATACTTATAAAGTGTCTCCTACATGCCAAGTACTGTCTAGGTGCTAGTTGGCAGGCCTTTGTCGAAGAAGAAATTACTAGATTGTGTGTTTTGGGGAGTAGACATTTTAAAATTCTTTTAATATGTACATATGAAGTATTTACTGTGTGCTGGTAAAGGGTGGTCCTCAGCATTATTGTGAATCCAGTTTTCTCTACCCCACCCACCACCCTTCACCAGCACACAGTAAATACTTCATATGTATATATTAAAAGACTTTTAAAATGTGTTCCCCCCCAAAACACACAATCTAGTAATTTCTTCTTTTATAAAGGCCTGCCAACTATCACCTAGACAGTGCTTGGCATTTAGGAGATACTTTATGATATTTGTAGGGTGGTCAGGTGTGAGCTGAGTTACAAGTCTCGTGTTTAAAGGTGGGTGCGGTCACCTTCCCCAGCTAGGCTTAGGAATTCTTAGTTGACCTAGGAAATTCAGCTAGTCCTGTCTCTCAGTACCATATTGGAACTGATTTTGATTTCTTTATCAAACTTATTTTGATTTATCACTTTCCTGTGAGATAATGTGGTAAACTAATTCAATTATTTTTGTCATTATTTTGACATTATTTTAAAGCATCTCCATGTACATTATTAAATTTGTATACCAACTCTGTGAAGTAGTCATGGAGAGGATAATTATTTGTTTTGCAATGAGCATAATGGAAGAGGAAGTGGTGGTGCTTGGACTCACACCCCCATTTTCTGATTACAAACCTCTTGCTCTTTCTATCACAAAGATGACGTCAACTATAAAGTGTGAACAAATCCTTTATGTTTATTTATGTTGTAGACTTTGGCCTGAAATTTAATTGGGAACAGAAAAATCATCACATCTCTTTATCTTATGGATAGGCACACAAAAAAGTTCATTCCCTAATTTCTTGACTCCAAATCTTTCTTAAAATGACCCTGGATAGAAAATGCTTGAATGTCATTCTTCCATAATTATTTTATATGACATAAGCCAATAGTCATTGAGGACCTTCCAACACTGAGCACTAGATACCTTCTAATTTTTTTTTCCTAGTTCTGGGAACTAGGAAATGTATTTTCTAAATCAGGTCTCTCTCTAATCCTTAATATCTGGGGCTGTATTTTTCATTTTCATCATCATCATTATTATTAACAACATTTGTTAAGAGGCTTTATGCTATATTTTTTCAGACACTGCATTAACTAAAATATGTTATCTCATTTTTTACAATAATCTTAAAGAAGTGTATTAGTTTGTTCTTACACTGCTATAAAGAACTACCTGAGACTGGATAATTTATGAAGAAAAGAGGTTTAATTGACTAACAGTTCTGCAGACTTAACAGGAAGCATGACTGGCAGGCCTTAGGAAACTTACAATCATGGCAGAAGGCAAAGGGGAAGAAAGCACCTTCTTTACATGACAGCAGGAGAGACAGAGAGTGAAATGGGAAGTGCTACACATATTGGGAGAACTCAATTCAGTAACACGAGAACAGCAAGGGGGAAGATGGTCCCCATGATTCAATCATCTCTCATCAGGCCCCTCCTCCAACATGTGAGGATTACAGTTAGACATGAGATTTGGGTGATGACACAGAGCCAAACCATATCAAGGAGATATACTTTTACACCCATTTTATAGATGTCAAAACTAGATCCTAGGGAGGATTATTAATTTGGTCAAGAAGACACAAAATGAGAGGTTAGGTGTCAGTTATGACTATCCTGAATTATTGTTATGTACAATGCAAATCATTGTAAGTTCTTTAGGCTATGTCCAGTGATATGCTGTTATGTGTGAATGATTATCAATAAGAGATATGAAATGCTGGCATAGTGATAAACATCTGTTAAACTCAAATATCCACAACAAAAGGCCAGGAGATTGATGCTTGAATCACATGAGTACCATAGGAGAGAACAAGATGAGACTACATTGCATTTTAGACTCCAGGAAACATCAGTGGTAGAGCTGGATGATTTTTTTTCATAATAAACCTGTGCTCAGGCAACGCTTTTTCCTCCTTCATGATTTTTCGTGAGAAAGCTTAGGATCCTCAGATGTACATTTCTATTCTTCCTCCATCACCTCATGTGTGTTCCCTATAGCATGATGTCTGTGGTTTAATTACTCAAGCAGTGGGGTGCCTTTAATTTCTTCTAGAAGATAGTTTCCCAATCTAATTGTCTTCTATGCTTTGCCATTTCCCTTGATGGGCAGTCTGCATTCTCCTAGGCTTAATTTTGTTTTCTTATTTTACCTTCTTTCTGTTATAATTATCCCCATTTGGGCAATAGCATTTTTTGCTTAAGTTGTTTTTTCCTTTTTTCTCCCCAAACCAGGAGTTATCAAACCACACTCTGGTCTTTGTCACTTGGCTGAACAAGTGTTGTCCTCTTTAACTTAATCTCACCCTTTGAAGTCAGTTTTCCCATTTCTCCCTTGCCCTTTCCCTACTTTCCTTTTACCCCCACACAGGAAAGTAAAGAGCAATTGTGTTGAAGTCCATTAGAGACAACAAAGCAGGTTGGGCATGGTGGCTCATGCCTGTAATACCAGTTACTTAGGAGTGAGAGTCAGGAGGGTCAGTTGAGTCCAGGAGTTCAAGACCAGCCTGAGCAATGTAGTGAGAACCTTATCTCAACAAACAAACAAACAAACAAACAAAATGAATAACCAAGCAGAAAGCCAACAAAATCTCCAAATTGCTATACTTTTTATACTTTATGAAGTTATGAAATAAAACTCTACTTCTCTCTGTCTATTTCTCTGGGGACCCATTCAGAAGGCAGAAGGGTCTAATTTAAAAGTCTACTGTATGCTTTGCTTTATTCTTGTAAATTTTAGACTGTTAAGATGACTAAAAACACTCAAAATAAGTATGTTCTGTTCCCCGTGTGTTCCATTATTTGATGAGAAATAGTTCCCTAAACCCCACTGTACCTCAGTTGTCTTATCTGAGTAACAATATGTCCTTTAACTTAACATGGAAAAACCCTATTATCCTTGGCCTCTGGGGAGATTCCTGTCTTCACACAAGACATAACTTTAGCCACTTTTAGATCAGAACTTTGGTTTTCTGATTGCCCTGCACATGAACTTCTGCTCCCCTACTGATTTGAAAACAGATTCCTGGATCCATGCCTGGGCTCATACTGGTTTTCACATAGGTTCTCCTCACTTATTTCTCTGGTATCTATCACAGTTGACCTGCTTCATCTGCTCTGGATCAATAGCAACTGGACACAAATCATCTTGTGTATAGTCCGAAATAAAATCTTTTATTAATGCGATTGCTCATGAGGGCACTGGGAAGTTGTCTTCATTTGGAGTTGGGAGACATGGATTCAAGCTCCAGCACTGCTATTTATGTCTTATGTTATAAAAGCAACTTTCTAGTTTCTAGGAAGCTCTGTTTCTGCATAAGTAAAATGGGACTTATAATAGCAACTGCTTAACATATTTAATTGGAGCATAATTCATGCCAAAATATTATCTATTAAAGTGTTCGATATGGTTTGGCTGTGTCCCCACCAAAATTGCATCTTGAATGGTAGCTCCCATAACTCCCACATATTGTGGGAGATGATTGAATCATGGGAGTGGTTTCCCCCATACTATTGTCATGGTAGTGAATGTCTCATGAGATCTGATGGTTTTATAAGGGGAAACCCTTTTCACTTGGTTCTCATTCTCTCTCTTGCCTGCCACCAATATAAGATGTGCCTTTCACCTTCCACCATGATTGTGAGGCCTCCCCGACCACATGGAACCGTGAGTCCATTACATTTCTTTTTCTTTATAAATTACCCAGTCTCGGGTATGTCTTTATCAGCTGCGTGAAAATGGACTAATACAGTGTTTGTTTTACAATTATTTGGAAGTTTATGTTCCGAGAAAAAGACCATAAACCTATTCAAGATGGCGTATAAATAATTCCTTACTATCTGGAAAAAATTCTTAATACCAGGGGTTCTATAGGGGCTTAGGGCCAAAATCGCCTAAGTTAGTATGTTAGTATTATGATCTTGGTACTTGTTAACTCAGGATTCTAGTTGTTTCTTTCTCACTCTTCTAACAAAAAATGTGTTTTAACTACTTCGTTTCTTATTCCAGATCAGATATTTTGATTTTTCTTCCTCTCACGTTGCTACACATTCTGAAAAGAGACAGGTCTTCAACACGAAAATTTGTGGTTGCTTTGCCTCTGTGAAGATACACAATTATGACATCAGATTTTTTTTTTCATTTCTTCATTAATGGGTATATAAACCAAACCATAGCAAATTTACTCCATTACTTTTCTATTAAAACATTGGCATTTGATAATTTGTTTTAGGGTAATTTATTTTTCTCAACAAATTTGCTCTAAAATGTGCAAACAGTTGGCACATGACACTGCTATATTATTTACTATTGTAGTTGACTGTCTAGGTTTTTTTTTTTTGGCTATGGTAATTCATTTAGTGTGTATCTCAGAAGAATGTCTTCTTGTCTTTACATGTGATGCATATTTTCTCCAATATCTTTCAAAAGGATATTTCATCTCAGATTTCTGTTCAAAATAGAAACCTTATCCCAGAAATGTTGGTGTGTTTGATTTTAATTGTTTATGCTCTCTTTGTTTTGTTGCAATCACAGATGAAAGGAACTCTGGAAAGTAATTTAATCAGTTGCTCTCTCTTAGGCAAGAAGGAGCCCAGTAGAACCATTTACAGGATCTATGCAGGGAGAACTGCAAAAAGGACAATTTCACTCTTGTTTTGGGCAGTCACTTTTTTAAAAGATAAAATTTGCAATTCAAATGCAGTTTCCATTGTTTTAGGGGAAAAAACCCAGTTTTTCCTTAAATTAAAATTAGCTCTGCCCATTGAATTGCATGTGTTGTCATAAGTGAGGTTTGGCTATCATCTAGTTTTATGTTTAAAATACTTTCTTACAGCTTCCACTGATTGCTCTATTTTGTTTGCTTTTATTCTGTAATGATTTTCAAAATATCAGCCCAGTTTTTAAGTATACCTGTGGTTAGTTCTGCCTTCTAGAAATCAAGAACCAAATAGTAGCTTTGACTCTTCCCTGTGAACTATGTATAATTAATTTCATTTTTACCTTTCTTGTCCCTCCCTAGAATGTATTCTGCTTGGCCCTTGTTAATTTGATCTGGAGTTATAAACCAGTTTATTATCCCACTTTCATGATTGCTTACTTATTGTCCTGTGAAGTCAGCATGCTCCCTATTTTTCCCCTACTGGTCATTCTCCCCTCTGCCTACTTAATTCCTACTAAATTGATTCTTGCTGATGTTAGAGTCATGGAATTCTCTTATCTGCAAATTTCTTGATTTGTCTGCAAGTGTCATTATTGAACACTTGACATTATGTCTTCTGGAGGACAGACAAATCTGGATGGCCCTAGAGAATAATTTTCTCTTCCTTTCCCTAATTAGGAATTTGCCTTTTACTGGGGCAATACTCTTCTGAAGATTCTCCTTGATGTGTCAGGTGATCAGTGTCCTCCCCCTCCCCCACCCCCTTCATTGGCTGGGGGAAACAGGAACTATTCCAAGCCATGTATAACCTTTCTGAATTATTCTGCCTGATATTATTTGGCATTTTGTTTGTTTGTTTCTTTCCTGGCCTCAGGTATTTTCCTCAAATGCATGTGATGATTAGTACTCAGGTGAAGTTTTGAAAGGGACCCTTTGAAAATCTCCAGATGTCTTCCTGTAACACTCTCCTCTCTGGTTCCCTGCATTGTAAATTCTTTCCACTTTGGCCTGCCTGAGTTCTGAACTCCCTGAATATCCTCTCAACTGACAGAGATTGCTGAACTCTGTTTGAGTACACCTTCCCTGTGCTACAGTCTGAATAATCTCTCCAGGCCGTAAATTTGATGATCATAGGGTTCACTTAGCTGGTTTCCCCTCTTTTAGGAATTAATATCCTGCCCAATCCATTGTCCAATGTCTAAAACAGTTTTTTCATAAATTTTGCCTTTTTTTTTTTTGAGACGGAGTCTTGCCCTATCGCCCAGGCTGGAGTGCAGTGGCGCAATCTCAGCTCACTGCAAGCTCCGCCTCCAGGGTTCATGTCATTCTCCTGCCTCAGCCTCCCGAGTAACTGGGACTACAGGTGCCCACCACCACGCCCAGCTAATTTTTTTGTATTTTTTTTTTTAGTAGAGGTGGGGTTTCACCATGTTAGCCAGGATGGTCTCTATCTCCTGACCTCTTGATCCATCCCCCTCAGCCTCCCAAAGTGCTGGGATTACAGGTGTGAGCCACCCTGCCCAGCCAAATTTTGCCTTTTTTAAAGGAGGTGTGAGGATATAGTTAGTTGTTGTTACTCCATCACATTCAGATATGAACGTGTCTGAGTTGTGACTGTCAATACTAACCCTACTATAGTAGGTACTGGGGCAGAATGGTGGAAATAGCTCCAGTGTTATTCTTCTCTGTGCCCCTTGAAAGTTCTATTTCTAGGTGTCTTCCTTCTGTGGACACTTACGTTTTTCCACATCATTGGTCTGGCTGTGTCTCTTTGGGCCCTCTTTCCTGGTTCCTACTTCTTACTGCCAACTCATCCATCTTTATTTGAATAGCTTAAAGGAAACTGAAATAAAAAGCAATGATCCAAGCTTAATTTAATCATCTTTTAGGCTTAAGTTGATTTAACTTTCTCTGTTCAATAAAAGCAGTACTACTATGTTAGAGTCATCTTTCTCTCTAGCCCCTCACTTTTTATATCCAATTATAACCAACTCAGTTATTCATTCAGCAACTATTGAGCGCTGATTATGTATTAAGGCACTGAAGATATTCAATGAACAATACAGATAAAATCTCTGATCTCTTGTAGTTATCTTCTTATGGGGAAGGCAGACCATGATGAAAACAAATTACACAATATGCCTGAAGCTAATATCTACTATGGAGAAAAATAAGGCTAAGGGAAGGGTAAGAAATGGAAGGGACGGGAGGTTACACTTCAAGGAACTAGAGAAACAAGAACAAACCACACCCAAACCCAGCAGATGAAAAGAAATAACAAAGATTAGAGCAGAACTAAATGAAATTAACAACAACAACAAATACAAAACATAAATGAAACAAAAAGCTGGTTCTTTGAAAAGATAAACAAAATTGATAGACCATTAGTGACATTACCAAGAAAAGAAGAGAGAAGATCCAAATAAGCTCAATTAAAAACAAAATGGGAGACATTACAACTGATACCACAGAAATACAAAAGATCATTCAAGGCTACTATGAACACCTTTATATGCACAAGTCTAGAGGAGATGGATAAGTTCCTGGAAATATGCAACCCTCACAGATTAAATGAGAAAGAAATAGAAACTCTGACCAGACCAATAACAAGTAGTGAGATTGAAACAGTAATAACAAAATTTCCAACAACAGAAAAAGTTCAGGAGCAGATGGATTCACAGCTGAATTCCATCAGGCATTCAAAGAAAAATTGGGACCAATCTTACTAAAACTGTTCCAAAAGATAGAGGAAATCCTCTCTAAATTATTCTATGAAGCCAGTATCACCCTAATACCAAGACCAGGAAAGGACTTGACAAAAAAAGTAAATTACTGACCAATATTCCTGATGAACATAGAGGCAAAAATCCTCAACAAAATATTAGCTAACCAAATCCAATGACATATTAAAAAGATTACACACCATGATCAAGTGGGTTTAATACCAAGGATGCAGGGATGATTTAACATATGCAAGTCAATAAATGTGATACATCACATAAACAGAAACAAAACATAATCTCTATAGATGCAGAAAACAAAAATTTTATGATCATCTCAATGGATGCAGAAAAATCATTTGACAAAAATCTAGCATCCTTTAATATTAAAACCCTCAGCAAAATCGATATAGAAGGCACATACCTCAAGATAATAAGAACCATCTACGACAAACCCACAGTCAACATTATACTGAAGTGCGAAAAGTTGAAAGCATTCCCCCTTAGAACTGGAAGAAGACAAGGATGCCTACTTTAGCCACTTCTATTCAACATAGTACTGGAAGTCTTAGAAAGAGCAATCAGACAAGAGAAAGAAAGAAAGGGCAACAAATTGGTAAAGAAGAAGTAAAACTGTTGCTGTTCACCAGTGATATGATTGTATACCTAGAAAACCTTAAGACTCATCTGAAAAGTTCCTAGATCTAATAATTCAGTAAAGTTTCAGGATACAAAATCGATGTATACAAATTAGTAGCCCTGCTAAACGCTAACAATGACCAAGCTGAGAATCAAATCATATCTTAACCCCTTTTACAACAGCTGCAAAAAAAATACTTAGGAATGTACCTAACCAAGGAGTACAAAACACTGCCGAAAGAAATCATAGATGACACAAACAAATGGAAGCACATCTCATACTCATGAATGAGTAGAATCAATATTGAGAAAATGACCATACTGCCAAAAGCAATCCATAAATTCAATGCAATTCCCATGAAAATACCACCATCTTTCTTCACAAAACTAGAAAAAAACAATACTGAAATTCATATGGAACCAGAAAACAGCCCACATAGCCAAAACCAGACTAAGCAAAAAGAACAAACCTGGAGGCATCACATTATCTGACTTCATACTACAAGGCTATAGTTACCCATAACAGCATGGTATTGGTATAAAAATAGGCACGTAGACCAATGGAACAGAATGGAAAACCCAGAAATAAAGCCAAATACTGACAGCCAACTGATCTTCAACAAAACAGACACAAACATACAGTGGGAGAAGGACACCTTGTTCAACAAATGGTGCTAGAATAATTGGCAAGCCACATGTAGAAGAATGAAGCTGGATCCTTATCTCTCACCTTATACAAAAATCAACTCAAGATGGATAAAAAGCTTAAATCTAAGATGTGAAACCATAAACATTCTAGAAGATAACAGGAAAACCCCTTCTAGACATTGGTTTAGGCAAAGGGTTCATGACCAAAAATCCAAAAGCAAATGCAACGCAAACAAAGATACATAGATAGGACCTAGTTAAACTAAAAAGCTTCTGCACAGCAAAAGAATCAGCCAAGTAAACAGACAGCCCACAGAGTGGGAGAAAATATTTTCAAATTGTGCATCTGACAAAGGACTAATATCCAGAATCTACAAGGAACTCAGGCCAATCAGAAAAAACAATCAAACAAAAAAAAAACAAACCCACAAGTAATCCCATCAAAAAGTGGGCGAAGAACTGAACAGATAATTCTCAAAAGAAAATATACAAATGGCCAACAAACATAAAACAATGCTCAATATCACTAATTATCAGGGAAATTCAAATCAAAATCATAATGAGATACCACCCTGCTCCTGCAAGAAAGGCCATAATTTAAACATCAAAAAATAACAGAGGTTGGCATGGATGTGGTGAAAAGGCAACATTTTTACACTACTGGTGGGAATGTAAACTAGTAGAACCACTATGGAAAATAGTATGGAGAGTCCTTAAAGAACTAAAAGCGGAACTACAATTTGATCCAGCAATACCACTACTGGGTATCCACCCAGAGGAAAAGAAGTCATTGTATGAAAAAGACACTTGCACACACATGTTTATATCAGCACAAATCACAATTGAAAAAATAATGGAATCAGCCTAGATGCCCATCAACCAACCAGTGAATAAAAAAGATCACACACACACACACACACACCCCCCCACACCCCCACACCCCATGGAATACTACTCAGCCTTAAAAAGGAATGAAATAATGGCATTTGCAGCAACCCGGATGTAGTTGTAGACCATTATTCTAGGTGAAGTAATTCAGGAATGGAAATCCAAACATTGTATGTTCTTACTTGTAAGTGGGAGCTAAGCCATGGGGATGCAAAGGCATAAGAATGATATAATAGATTTTGGGGACTTAGGGGGAAGGGTGGGAAGTGGGTGAGGGATAAAAGACTGCACATTGGATACAGTGTACACTGCTTGGGTGATGGGTGCACTGGAATCTCAGAATTCAACACTAAATAACTTTTTCATGCAACCAGATACCACCTGTTTTCCCCAAACTATTGAAATTTAAAATAATAATCATAAAAACACCAAAACCAAAAAATTAACATTGAGGCTGGGTGTGGTTGCTCATGCTTGCAATCCCAGAATTTGGGGAGGTCAAATTAGGAGGATTGCTTGAGGCCAGAAGTTCGAGACCAGCCTGGGTAATGTAGGAAGATCCCATCTCTACAAAAAAATACAGAAAATTAGCTTGGTACAGTGGTATGTGTTTGTAGTCCCAGCTACTTAGGAGGCAGAGGTGAGAGGTTTGTTTGAGCCCAGGAGTTCAAGGTTGCAGTGAGCTAAGATCACACCACTGCACTCCAGCCTGGGTGACAGAGCCTTGACTCAAAAAATGAAAAAAACAAAAAACCCTAAAAAATCCTAACATTGATCCAGGAAGGGAAAAAAAATTTAATTTAGATATATTGGGTGAGAAAGATCAATCTGAATCCATTTGGTTTCAAATTTTGATTATATTATTTATAAGCTGTGTAACATAGGATAATTTTCTCATCTGAAAAATAAGGGTAAAAAATGTGCATATAGAATAATGTATATATACCTAAATGTATATATATAAATTGTATGTGTGTATATATTATAGAGTTATTAATTACAACAAAACACTTATAACAGTATGTAGCACATACTAAGCAATTAAATGATGAAGATGGTGGTCATGATGCATGGTTGGAAGACAGGAAGATTCTTTGTTATCAAATATAAAATCAATCTAATTTTAATTTTTTTTGAGAGCATCTGGCTCTTACCCAGGCTGGAATACAGTGGTGTGATCACTACTCACTACAGCCTCGAACGCCTAGGCTGAGATTCTCCCATCTCAGCCTCCCGAATAGCTGGAACTACAGGTATGAGCCCTCATGCCTGGCTAATTTTTAAATTTATTGTAGAGTTGAGGATCTTGCTATGTTGACTAGGGTGATCTTGAACTCCTGGTTTCAAGAGATCTTCCCTCTTTTGCCTCCCAAAGTGTTGAGATGTCAGCTATGAGCCTCTGCAACTGGTCTGAAAGTGATCTGTATAAAAATATTAAGGTCTGACCCTTTGTTGGGGGCAAAAAAATTCAGCAAGGGAAGTGTTATCTTTCTTGGGCAAAAGATTCAGCAAGGGAAGTGCTATTTTGAAGGTCGCTGTTTCAGCTCAAAGCCAACCTATTAGGTCTAGGGCTTGGGTCTGGGGTCATGGTGAGGAATTACCATGGGGTTGCTGCTCATTGCTTGTCTTAATTATGCCTCTAGGGTTGTCAGCTTTTTGCCATTTGGTGATTTTATGATTCCTATGAAGCAAAAGAAAGGAAAGGAGGGATAGAATAAGGGCAAGTGAGATACAGAGCTGGCCTAAAAAACACAGAAATGAGAGTTTTATCTGAGATTTCACTGAAGCATGAACTTCAGTAAGATAGAAAATGAATTTAGTAATATTCATGAAATATTTATGTGGTACTGAGCCTTTGCCAGCCCCCATGTCGAGCTGTAGTTACAGAGACTAATATAATGACATTCTTGTTTTCAAGAAACTCATAATCCCATAGTGAAGATAAGCACATAAACAAATAATTATAATTTGGAGGGCTGAGACTGAGCTATGAGCATGTGTACGTTGGACAAAGAACAAGACTTGGTGTGTTCAGCTTCATTGTGGTGTCAATCGAAGGTCATCAAAAGCTCTTCTCAGCTGGAAGTCTCAGGCACCACCCTTCTCAGTAAAGGTTTTAGTTTTGGGGGAAGAAATTCAAGTCAGAAATTTAAATAGTAAAATGTACTTGATACTTTTAGGCTTTTCAGAGTTGATGCTTCAAGAAACTTCTGGATTTACAATCTAGGTTTGAGCAAGCTTGAATCTGTGTATTTGGAAAATGAGACAAGCGCAAAGCCAGCTTCTGTCATTACAAAAGGATCAGCCTCTTAGAACTGTGATTCTAAGAGTGTAAATCACTTTGCTTTCCTACATAAGTATACTAATTTCATAGACAAAGCTACAAGTTCTCAGTAAAACAAAGAGGCAACTCAGACACCCAGTTTGGCTTTGAGAATTATATTCAGAAAGTCAGTAATTTATTTCATAAACATTTATTAAATTTTTCCTATGGTCCAGGCACAGGGTTAGATGGTGGGAACAGAATTCTTACTGAGTTGTCTTGAGCTGTTTTATAGACAGTTGGGTTTTACTTTCCTTACTTCTTGCCTCAAGCAAATTAAGCTTTCTTTACTCCAGGTATTAAAGAAAAGGAGGCAACTAACTGTAAATGTCATAAAATCAGACAGTGGTACCAACTTCTGCCTACCCAAACCAATACTCTTGGTGTCAAGGATGAAAATATCATGACCTAGTTCTTTCCCTTGGCACACTGGGACTAGTGACAGACATTGTCTTTTGGTTCCTATTTAGAATATGCTGCTCCTCTGGTGGAGTTAAATGTCAGGCATACGTACAAACTGGGAGCTATATTTCCCTTACATAGCAACAAATCAACTTTTCCTATTGAATTAGGATTGCTGGCAACCCCAGGTTTAGGATTAACAATTAAGAGGGCATATACTCATTTTCATTTAGAAGCTTGAACAAGTTGGCATTTTTTGCTGATGTTCTACTGGTTTAAATTTCTGTTTGGGGGAAGATTCATTATACATAATCATTCTTTCAAGACAATGTGTGAATCTGAGATATGGTCAAAATTTAGTTGCTCTCTAATTTGTGCCCATAATAGCCACAGTCATGTTAACTAAATCCCTGATGTTTTGAAAAACCTGCATTTTGACATGACCATTGTTCTAAAGACAATTGTACTCCTACCAAGCCACTTTTATTGAATGCTGTCCTTGGGTTAGCTTTTATATTATGTTAAAATGTGTCACAACCACTGTGGTTTCAAGAATGAGGGCCTCTTTTTTGTGTGTAAAAAGTACCAGATTACTATAATTAGTGGCAAGAAGCCAATATGAATATAATGCCACTTTGAAATCGATGTTTTGTTTATTATGTGTATGTCAGGCATGCATGTGAGATATTTAAGCAGGCTATGACAACGGTTGGTGCACAGAAGATGGATTATGCGGCCCCCTGCAATAATTCTGCAGCTCCTTGAAGTCCTTAGCCTGCAGGCTGGGAGCTGCAGCACCACTGCAAGACTGCTCCCCAGCTTTGTTTGACTCTCTTGTCTTTTTAGAGCTTTTTAATAACCAACTGGACCCATAATGTGATAGTTACAGATTCTATGCCAAGAAAAGCATGCCTGGCATTAGAGGAAATAAAAAATCCAATGAAGCAAGAAATGCAACTTGACTGCTTTGGTACAAACCAAAGCAATAACCATTTAATGTCCAGTAAACTTAATTGCAAAGATGCCTTTTTTTTTTTTTCCAGTAGCAGTAAATGTGATGACATGTTAGCTCTGTGTTTTTGTGGCCAGCTGTGAAAAGCTATTTGTCGCCTGACTGGCTGGGCTGCCTGTTCTGTTTTGCTGTCTAAGGCACTGCTGACCAGTCCAGAAGCAAGCACACTCAATTGACCCCAGTGAAGTTCTAGCAGATCACCTTCTTTTTAATTGCCTTTTGGGAAGAGAAGCACATAAAACTTATTTAAACTTTGGGTATTTAGGTTTCACTGATTTAGAAAATAATACCCGGCTTAATTTAGTTTTAAATAAAATGAAGTCTTGACTATAAGGTTTATTTTCAGGCTGGGATGTGGGTGGCCTTAAAGTAGCTGAGTTGACTAGACATTAGACTCTACCCTCATGTTTAAAATCCAGAGTAAGGATTTTCTTTTAGACAGCCTGGAGATATAGTTTTATCAAACCGTGGATCTTCTTGTTCTGGATTATGTATTCAGGGTAGCCATTCACTTCTCTTTTAGTCTGAAGGAGGTGCAGGGCTCTTTGCTGAGAGCTGTATTTAATTGGGGAAGGAGGCATGAGCACAGTAACTGTGGAGAGGTGTGGAGAGGGACAGGAGGAGTAGACAAGGGAGCAGCGTTAACAAGGGGGTAGACTCAGCCAGTGACACCTGGGCATTTTACATTGCTATGGATTCCGCTTTACCCTGCCAGGGCCACTTGGGTATATCTTTGGGCATAGTGAATCTTTCTTCCTTTTTAGAGGAAGCAACAGGACTGTGATAATTACACCTAAGTTTGAATACTGCTCTCCTACTTGATACATGTGTGAGATTCCACATAGGTAAAATGACAGTGCTATTTCATGAGGGTATGAATGTAAAAATGGCCATCATTTTCTGATTCTGAGAACTGATTATATTTAATATTTTCTAAATGTGGCAAGATAGAATTTTCTGTTGCTCTCATTCCCTTTTGTTCTTTCTCCTTCTTACCCCAGGTAGAGAGAAGCCCTTTTAGCATAATAGAACAGGGAGATTATGTGATTAGAGGTATTCAGTATAAGCAGGATAAAGGTTTTCTTGTTTTGTAGATGCCCCACTATAAGGATGTTACAAGAGCTGAGCCTACCTGGGCAGGGAGTGTGGTAATTAAGGGATTGGATTGTTGTGTTAGGTTACTTGGGTTTGGGTCCTGGTTTTATCACTTACTAGCACGGTGACTTTGGGTCAGCTACTTACTCTCTCTGGATCTCAACTTCCATAAAATGGAGATAACAATAGCATGCCTGTCTCCTTAAGTCAGGACTATTTCCTTGATCAAACCTGAAGCCATATGGAACTAGTCCTTGGAAAGAGAGAAGAGGGAGAAAGACCAAAGAAAAAGGGACTCTGACTGGTCAACTGTAACTAATTTGATGGGAATACAAAGACATGTATATACCATCTTCTAAAGTCCGTGTGACCACAATTGTACCTGTGTTTGGG
Source organism: Macaca mulatta (assembly GCF_049350105.2). Lineage (NCBI taxonomy): Eukaryota > Metazoa > Chordata > Mammalia > Primates > Cercopithecidae > Macaca > Macaca mulatta. Next base: position 88,119,825 of record NC_133419.1, read on the forward strand.
GTGACTTGGGCAAATGTTGATGTTGCTGGTTGAGTGCTTGTGGAGTGAGAGGCTGTCCCATGTTACTCTCCCCTCACTCCAGTGATGTGTTCTTTCTGCTCTTTGAACACAGTGTGACTCCCTCAGGTGTCTGCATTGTCTGCTTTCTCTTCCAGGGATATATTTCCATCAACTCTTTAAAATAACTCTTTTTCTCTCATCACTCACAATTTACTTCATGTTAGTCCCCCTCAGAAGCCCTTCTCTGAATAAGTGTTAGGGCAAAAACTAAGTCAATTGATTTAACAATGAAATTTTGACATACAATGTCCCTTCATAAATAACAGTTAAGGCCTGTGGAATATTTTGACTCCCTGAGGTCATTCAGGGACTTGGTTTCCTCCATCTTGTTTCTCTGTGATTTCTAGGACATTGTCCTCATCCATAGTCAAAGCTAGACAAGCAACTTTAAGCAACTGAAGCAGAAGTTGCACACATCGCTTTCACTCACATCTCCTTGGCAAGAACTTAATCACATTTACCACACCCAGCTGCAGAGAGGCTCCAGCTGGACAAGTGTACTTTCATTCAGATGTTATCACATGAGCCTCAGATGACCATACTCCATACCAAAGGAAACTTCTGTGTGTCAGAAGCATGAACTTTATCTGGTGTCTTACTTCCCCAATTCCCCAGGAATTATGCTTTACTGGGCTTCTATGTTATCTAGATTTATTTTCTAATTTTAATTAACACTCACAGAAAGGTTTCTGGCTTTGCCTTTCTGGAATATTCCTTGACATACTAGACTTCAAAGTCAAATTACCTGCATATTGTTAATCTGGGAATCTGGTCAGGTCTTATAAAGTACGGAGGGCCACTCACTTGCCTTTGTCTTCCAGATTTCTGTCTCTTTAGTTAGTCATCGCTATAACCAAGATTGCAATTCTACAGCCTGTGTGTTACTTTTCTGTGTTCCCTCCTATACCCAAGCACAGAAAAGGCCACACAGACCTTCTTAACCTGCTGCTTCCAGCAGCCTTTACAAACTGATCTGAGTTGGCTGTTTGCAACCTGGCTCTAACAACTTAAGGTTTTGGTGACATTTCACCAAGAATATGTCCATTTGGGTAGGAAGATGGTTTGTTCATTCAGAAGGATTTCAGTGTCTGGAATTACACACCTCTCTTAGGTTTGCAGGGTTTGAGATCAGCTTCAGTTATTTTACATAACTCACATGCAATGCACATACCACAAATAATTATATACATACTGGCTCAGCACCTTTTATATTGTCTGGAATATAATAGGAGCTCTATAAATATTTGTTGAATGAATTAATACAATAACAAGCTTCATAGACACATTCCTTCCAACAATCTTTTTGACAAATATTTATATTTTACAACTGCCTTGGTCACAATGATAGGAGAACTCTATAGTAGTCACTTGTATAACAAACTGGCTTGGCAAAAATCACCAAGCAACATTCAGGGCTATTTGGAACCATTAAATAATAGCTCTGTCTTCTGAACAGCAGGGCAAATAGTTTTCCTCACAAGAGGATTCTATAATTTCTCTTCTTTACTGCTCCTCTAATTCATTAAAATTAAAACCTGCATATCTCCCAGCGGCATCCTAATGGTTCTTGATATTTTGTGCGATTTCTTTATTCAGAACACAAGTTATTTCATGCCATGACTGGTGTTAATGCTCTTTTAAATAGAGTAGCATTTGGTTAAGGTTAGAGTGGCCTTTAATATTTCATCCGTCTTTGGATGGGAACAATTGGTACACTTGCCTCTAGTTTCAAAATAAAACCTGAACCAATGTATGCAAAGACAGAGGCTATCTGAATCTATTATTACAATTCAGGAAATAATTGCTGAGCACTTACAAGGGGTGACGCACAAGATACATAGTACCAGAAACTTTCACATATACTCTCTAGTTTATGTCACAGACACTCTCAATGTCTTTCCTCTTCTATAAATTACCTAACTTTTGTACAAAATTTGTAGTATTGACCTTTTATTTTGGTGTTGTATAAACCTGTATAAGAACATACTTATAATTCCAGCAATTACTTAACTGCTTATTTTATAATTGATTGGTTACTTTCCATGAAGAGCTTATTGAAAACAGGATTGTCTTATTCATATCATCTATTGCTTTAGGGCCTGACACAGGGCATAAACTCAAAATGTGTCTTTTGTTCCCTCTATTTCTATTTTGTTTTTTCATTATATTGATGCAAAGAAGCCTTTTTTTTTTTCAGTGTTTTTTTCTTTTTTTATTATTTAAGTTCTAGGGTACATGTGCACAACGTGCAGGTTTGTTACATTTGTATACTTGTGCCATGTTGGTGTGCTGCACCCATCAACTCGTCAGCACCCTTCAACTTGTCATTTACATCAGGTATAACTCCCAATGCCATCTCTCCCCCCTCTCCCCTCCCCATAATAGGCCCCCGTGTGTGATGTTCCCCTTCCCGAGTCCAAGTGATCTCATTGTTCAGTTCCCACCTATGAGTGAGAACATGTGGTGTTTGGTTTTCTGTTCTTGCGATAGTTTGCTGAGAATGATGGTTTCCAGCAGCATCCATGTCCCTACAAAGGACACAAACTCATCCTTTTTTATGGCTGCATAGTATTCCATGGTGTATATGTGCCACATTTTCTTAATCCAGTCTGTCACTGATGGACATTTGGGTTGATTCCAAGTCTTTGCTATTGTGAACAGTGCTGCAATGAACATACGTGTGCATGTGTCTTTATAGCAGCATGATTTATAATCCTTTGGGTATATATCCAGTAATGGGATGGCTGGGTCGTATGGTACATCTAGTTCTAGATCCTTGAGGAATGAATTCGTGTGCTTTGTAGGGACATGGATGCAGCTGGAAACCATCATTCTCAGCTAACTATCACAAGAACAGAAAACCATTTACTATATGTTCTCACTCATAGGTGGGAACTGAACAATGAGATCACTTGGACTTGGGAAGGGGAACATCATACACCGGGACCTATCATGGGGAGGGGGGAGGGGGGAGGGATGGCATTGGGAGTTATACCTGATGTAAATGACGAGTTGATGGATGCTGACAAGTTGATGGGTGCAGCACACCAACATGGCACAAGTATACATATGTAACAAACCTGCACATTGTGCACATGTACCCTAGAACTTAAAGTATAATAATAATAATTAAAAAAAATAAAAAAATAAAACCAAAATAGAACTTCTGGAAATAAATGCATTGAGGGGATTACAACAAACATTTGTAAATTTCAAAAATAGACTACACCACACAAAAGAATGAATCTCAGAACCTGAAGACAGGTCTTTTGATTTAATCAAGTCATATAAAAATAAAACGATAATAATAAAGAATGAACAAGGCTTTCAAGAAGTAAAGTATCAAATAAATTGTCTGAACACACACAAAAAATATTGTGGTCTCTGTGTACCCCAACATTTTAGGAAAATATTTTCGTTTACAAAACTTAGTTTCTAACCCACAAGAAAACCTTTGTTGGTGCTTCACAGCTGTCCTTTACTAAGTCTAATTGCTTTCAGTATTGGCTTACAAGAGCTAATTATTCATACCTCTCCCCAAGACTGTGTTCAATGATGCCTTTTTAGTAGCTTGAAATCAGCCTTGATGGAAGTTGATATACCCCAGAAATCAGCAAATGTGACAAATCATTTTGTTTCTCCCACCCTCAGAACTGGTTTATCAGCACACCATGGCCTCATACCCTCAAATATGTTTGGGTGTTTTCATAGTACTTCTTATCACCAGATCACACTGGCATTATATTAGTTGTTTGCCTTGCCCACTAGACTTGAGAGCAAAAACTTTATTTTCATTTCTGGCATATGTTTTGCATCTAGCACATTGGTTAAGTATTCAGAAAAGGTACCTACATCCATAAATTAATTAATGATACTGTCAATCAATCACTTGTATGGGATGATTTTTCTACGAGAAATGGAAAAAATCATGTAGGTATATGTGCTATGTCATTAAACAATATGGTCAGCTCAGTTGATGTTCTTATTCTTGGATTGCTTGGATTCTTGGATTGCTTTAGAGTGTCTGGAATGACTCCAAGGATAATTAGTATGCATCTTTATCCCCAGAGCAGAATATGCCTGATTGCTATGGCATCACCCTGTGTGGCCATTTGGTGGGAGGAAATCAGAGCTAAGTCTAATTGCTTTCCCAGGCTACTAACCCCTCCTCTTCTCTCCAGGATCTGGATGGAAATGCTTCCTCCTTAGAAAGAAATTGAGGTTACAGCTTTTGATAGAATCACAAATTGTTCATTTGGGCAGAATATTCTGTGTCAGTACAATCTAAACTAGGATCACCTGTTGAAGACTTTGTGATCAAGAATTACTATTTTTAAGGTTTAAAGAGGCTGCTGTTGACATTAACTATAATTAGGAATTGGCATTTTAAACTCAGAGCTGAACATAAAACCCATTGTTTGCTCTATAAATACATTACATTTATAGATTAAAAAACAAAGGTCCAAAGAAGGAAATGACTTATCCAATTATGCCATTAGGATGGATGGATGACCTTATGACTGTAGGTTTATGGTCCTTTACATGCTGCATGCCAATAATTGTGGCCATTACTCTCTGTGATAGTACCCCTGAAAGAACCTTAAACAATTCTGATGACAACAGAAGAATTTCTGATAATTTACAAGTAATAAAATCAACCTTTTATTCTGTGCTCATTATGGTCCCAGGACTATGCTAAGTGGTTTACATCAGCACAACAACCCTATAAGGAATAATTGCCCTTTTTTGACAGATGAGAAAATTGAATCCCAGATAGGTTGAACTAGATGTTCGTTACTGCATAGTTACTGAGAGGCAGATTGGTGTTTGCATCCAAGTGTATTTCCCTTCAAAGTTAAAGCTTTTAACCAATGTAGTATACGATTTTCTTTTTCACAAGATCTATGAATGACAAGTTACGTATGCATATACATGCATGTTATGTTTTTATATTATTTTATATATATGCATGTTATTAGATATATTTTTATTTTTTAAAAAGATGAGGTTTAAGTTAAATAATACTAGCATTATAGAGAAGTTCTTTCAGAAATTACCATTTTCTTCCAGTTTAGAATTTTCCGTCTTTCTATTCTTTTTGTCAAAAATCCTGAAAGTGTATGTAGTATACATTTTGGAGGTAATGTAGGCAATAAAGGAAGTCATAAGATGACTAAAATTAAAGTCGAGAGGTTGATGATCTTTCTTATCTCTGCGTGACTTTGGTCTTGTTACAGGAAGTATAGGCCAATTTGTATGGATTTAACATGCATAGTGAGAGCAGAGCTTTTTGGACTCAGACCTAAATTCAAATCCTAGGTCTTGTATTTACTTGCTATGTGACTTTATGTAAATTATTTAACTTCTCTGATCTATAGTTTCCTCATCTATAAAAAGGAAATAATGTTATCTATCTCATAGTTCATTGTACAGATTAAATGGGATAATGTATATGAATGCCAAAAGTAACAGATTAGTGTCAATTCAAATGGACTATTTTTCCTATAAAAATAATTTAACATGATGTCCTTCAGGTTCATCCAGGTTGTCTCAAATGACAGGATTTCATAACTTTTAATGACTGAATATTATTCTATTGTGTATATATACCCAATTTTCTTTATCCATTCATCCATTATTGAATGCTTAGGTTGATTTTACATATTGGCTATTGTGAATAGTAGTACTCCAATAAACATCGGGATGCAATTATCTCTTCAACATGATTTTCATTTTCTTTGGATATGTACTGAGTAGGGGATTATTGGATGGTATGAGAGTGCTATTTTTAGTTTCTTGAGGAACCTCCATACTGTTTTTTAAAATGGCTGTACTTATTTACATTCCCACTACCAGTGTGTAAGGGTTTCCTTTTCTTGACATCCATGCCAACACTAGCTATCTTCTGATTTTTCAATCATTGCCAGTCTGACTAGAGTGAGGTAATATCTCCTTGTGGTTTTGATTTGCATTTCCTCAATGATTTTGATATGAGCACCTTTCAAATCTCTGTTGGCCATTTTTATATCTTCTTTCAAGAAATGTCTGTTCAGGTCTTTTGCCCATTTTTTAATTGGGCTTTTTTTTTGTTGTTGTTATATGAGTTTCTTATATATTTTGGAAACTAACCCCTTATCAAATGTATAGTTTGCATTCTCCCATTCTGTAAGTTGTCTGTTTGCTCTGTTGATTGTTTCCTTTGCTGTGCAGAAGCTTTTTAGTTTCATATAATCTCATTTGTCTATATTTGCTTTCATTGCTCGAGATTTTGAGGTTTCATTCAAAAAATCCTTGCCTAGACTCATGGAGCTTTCCCACGATTTTTTCTTCTAGGAGTTCTGAATCTTACATTTAAGAATTTAACCATTTTTGGCTGGGCATGGTGGCTCACGCCTATAATTCTAGCACTTTGGGAAGCCGAGGTGGGTGAATCACGAGGTCAGCGGATTGAGTCCATCCTGGCCAACATGGTGAAACCCCATCTCTACTAAAAATACAAAAATTAGCTGGGCATGGCAGTGTGTGCCTGTAGTCCTAGCTACTTAGGTGGCTGAGGCAGGAGAATCCCTTGAACCTGGGAGGTGGAGGTTGCAGTGAGCCAAGATTGTGTCACTGCACTCACTCCAGCCTGGCAACAGAGCGAGACTCCGTCTTAAAAAAAAAAAAAAAAAAGATGTAACCATTTTGATTTGATTTTTGTAAATGGTGGGAGGTAGGGATCTAATTTCATTCTTCTGCATAGGATATCCAGTTTTCCCAGCATCATTTGTTGAAGAGGCGGTCATTTCCCCATTGTGTTAAGTAAAATAAGCCAGGCACAGAAAGTCAAATATTGCATGATCTCACTCATATGTGGAGTCTAAAATTTTGTTCTCATAGAAGTAAAGAGTAGAATAGTGGTTATCAGATGTTGGGGAGGGTACTAAAGAGGAAGGGAGGGTGAGAAATTTTGTCACTGATTACAAAGCCACAGCAAGATAGGAGGAATAAGTTATGCTGTCCTATTGCCCAATAAGATGATTAGCGTTAACATATTGTGTATTCAAAATAACTAGAAGGGAGGTTTCTGAATGTTCTCATCTCAAAGAAATGATAGATGTTTAAATTGATGAATTAGCTAATTACTCTGATGTGATCATTACACAATTTATATGTGTATTGAAACATCACATTGCACCCTATAAATAGGTTTAATAATTGTCAATCATAAAAAATCAAATTCAAAGAAATTCAGAACTATTCTATGCTTCTCAAAAATAACCTCTAAGTATTAGAGTGGTGGTGAAGTATATCCTTAGAACACAGGAAAATACCTTAAAAATCCCTTTCATTACTGATACTGTCAAAATCTGCCACCTAACAAAGAGCTGTTCCTCAAAATTCTCACTCTCTTGATACTAAAGAATATTTTACCGTTTTCTTCTGAGAGTTTCCTCTCTCTTTTAGTGTCATATCCTTTCCTCCTTCTCCCCGGCACGTTGCTTTAGTCTGAATCCTTCTCATAACAAAACTCCTTTTCCCATTATGTGGATCAGCACAACAAGGCAGCATATTGGAGTGGTCAACAGCCTGAACTCTGGAACTGTTAAATTAATAATTTCTGGATTTAATTTCAAATCCTGTATGTTACCAACTATGACTCATTTGTTCTTCTGTAAATTGGATAATAGCACCTACCTCATAGGGCTATGGTAAAAATTCATATATTAAAAGTGACTGAGACCGAAACTTGTCATACAGTAGGAACCAATTAGGTATTATTTTTGTTTTCCAAAGGCACCTACTAATAATAAATGAGAAAGAAAAAATTTCAAAACATTTGCTGTGGTATGGCAATATCAAGTATAGAGGAAACCAGACACGATCTCTTTACTTTCCTGGTACCCTGTGTTAGAGTGCTTGTGATGGAGTTTGAGCAGGGTTTCTTTCTTCCCCTAATATGAGAAGTGAGTAATGGCTTATGCCAAGGAGATGGAGGTCAGTCTTTTGTCCTGATTCTCTTACAGCAGGAACAGTACTTCAACAGTCTGTCCAACAATTTGGCATTCCTCACGCCCTTTCCTGCATTCACTGCAATAAGTTGTTTTACCTCTTTATCATGTAGCAATTAGTAGTCACTAATCTATCTTCTCATTTCCAAGATCTGTAATCATAGTATAGGAAAACCAGAAAAATTTACTTCTGCCTTCTGACAAGCTATTCAACTTATTTATTAATACATTCCATATACATTTATTGAGTACCTACCATGTGCCAGGCATTAAAGATACATGAAAGAGCAAATTCAACAGTCGTTACTTTATGGAGTTGATAGGGTTTAGGACACATTTCCCCCAAATATGGTACATTGGCGTAGTGAGCATTTTAGGCTGAAGGAATCTGAGAAAATGGCAGAAGCAGAAAGGTCACTTAGCCCTCTTCCCTGCCCTTCTTCCCAGCTGGTCATAAAACCTAGGAAGGGTTTTCTGACCCTCACCTAAAGTACGCCTTAAAATACTCATGTGAGAGGTACCCTCCCTCTTAGAAGGAAAGGAGAATCCTTATCTCTGAAGACACAGGGACACAGAGTAGAATCTGAACAAACAGTCCTTGCTAAGTTTCCCCAGTTTATTACCATTAGATCATACTTTTTACCCTACAATATTGCTCCATAACTAGTCAACTCTTCATCAAACCTACTATTAAAAACACCAAGGTTTAACAGTTTCTTCAGGTCTTCATTTCCTTATGGAGGCTCCTGGGTCACATAAAACTTAAAATTGAACGCTTTTGTTTTTTAAATTTATTTTTATTTTTTATTTTTACTTTTTATTTTTCCATAGGTTATTGGGGGTATTGGGGTACAGGTGGTGTTTGGTTATATGAGTAAGTTCTTTAGTGGTGATTTGTGAGATTTTGTGAGCAGTATACACTGTACCTTATTTGCAGTCTTTTACCCCCACTTCCACCTTTCCCCCCAAGTCTCCAAAGTCCATTGTATCATTCTTATGCCTTTGTGTTCTTATAGCTTAGCTCCCACAAATCAGTGAGAACATGCAATGTTTGGTTTTCCATTTCTGAGTTACTTCACTTAGAAAAGTAGTCTCCAGTCTCATCCAGGTCACTGTGAATGCCATTAATTCATTCCTTTATATGGTTAAGTAGTATTCCATCGTATATGCACTCATTGATTGATGGGCATCTGGGTTGGTTCCATGATTTTGCAATTGCAAATTGTGCTGCTATAAACATGTGCAAATATCTTTTTTGTATAATGACTTCTTTTCCTCTGGGTAGATACCCAGTAGTGGAATTACTGTATCAAATGGTAGTTCTACTTTTAGTTCTTTGAGGAATCTCCACATTGTTTTCCTTAGTGGCTGTACTAGTTCACATTCCCACCAGCGGTGTAAAAGTATTCCCTAATCACTGCATCCACACCAACATCTATTTTTTGACATTTTTATATGGTCATTCTTGCAGGAGTAAGGTGGTATCACATGGTGGTTTTCATTTGCACTTCCCTGATCATTAATGATATTGAGCATTTTTTCATATGTTGCTGGCCATTTGTTTATCTTCTTTTGAGAATTGTCTATTCATGTTCTTAGCCCACTTTTTGATGGGATTGCTTGTTTTATTTTTATTTTTATTTTGGCTGATATTTTGTTTGTTGTAGATTCTGGAAATTAGTCCTTTGTCTGATGTATAGATTGTGAAGATTTATTTTCCCACTCCATGGGTTGTCTGTTCACTTTGCCAACTGTTCCTTTTGCCATGCAAAGCTCTTTAAGTTCCAATATTTATATTTGCTTTTATTGCATTTGCTTTTGGGTTCTTGGTCATGAAATCCTTGCCTAAGCCAATGTCTAGAAGGTTTTATCCAGTGTGATTTTCTAGAATTTTTATAGTTTCAGGTCTTAGATTGAAGTCCTTAATCCATCTTGAGTTGATTTTTTTTTTTTTTTTTTTTTTTTTTTTTTTTGAGATGGATGATTCTCACTCTGTCACCCAGGCTGGATGAGTGCAATGGTGTGATCTATGCTCACTGCAACCTCCACCTCCCAGGTTCAAGCAATTCTTCTGCCTCAGTCTCCTGAGTAGCTAGGTTAACAGGCGCCTACCACTTGTCAGACTAATTTTTGTATTTTTTTAGTAGAGATGCGATTTCACCATGTTGGCCAGGCTGATCTCGAACTCCTGACTTCAGGTAATTTGCCTGCCTTGGCCTTCCAAATTCCAGGATTACAGATGTGAGCCATGGTGCCCAGCTTGAGTTGATTTTTGTATAAGGTGAGAGAGGAGGATCCAGTTTCATTCTCCTACCTATGGCTAGCCAATTATTTCAGCACCATTTGTTGAAAAGGGCATTCTTTCCCCAATTTATACTTTTGTTTGCTTTGTTGAAGATCAGTTGGCTGTAAGTATTTTGATTCATTTCTGGGTTCTCTATTCTGTTCCATTGGTCTATATGCCTGTTTTTATACCAATACCATGTTGTTTTGATGACTATGGCCTTATAGTATAGTTTGAAATCAGGTAGTGTGATGCCTCCAGTTTTGTTCTTGTTGCTTAGTCTTGCTTTGGCTATGTGGGCTCCTTTTTTGGTTCCATATGAATTTTAGAATTGATTTTTTCTAATTCTGTGGGGAATGATGGTGGTATTTTGATGGGATTGCATTGAATTTGTAGATTGCTTTTGGCAGTATGGTCATTTTCACAATATTGATTCTACACATCCATGAGAATGGGATGTGTTTCCATTTGTTTGTGTCATGTATGATTTCTTTCAGCAGTGTTTCATAGGTTTTCTTGTAGACGTCTTTCACCTTGTTGGTTAGGTATATTCCAAAGTTTTTTTTTTTTTTTTTTTTTTTTTTTTTTTTTAGCTTTTTAAAGGGGTTGAGTTCTTGATTTTATTCTCAGCTTGGTAGCTGTTGGTATATAGAAAAGCTACTGATTTGTGTACATTAATCTTGTATCTGGAAACTTTGCTGAATTCTTTTATCAGTTCTAAAAGCTTTCTGGAGGAGTCTTTAGGGTTTTCAAGGTTAACAATCATATATCATCAGCAAACAGTGACAGTTTAACTTCCTCTTTGCTGATTTGGATGCCCTTTATTTCTTTCTCTTGTCTGACTGCTCTGGCTAAGACTTCTAGTACTACATTGAAGAGAAGTCATGAAAGTGGGCATCCTTGTCTTGTTGCAGTTCTCAGAGGGAATGCTTTAAACTTTTCCCCAGTATTATGTTGGCTGTGGGTTTGTCTTAGACAGCTTTTATCCCATTGAGGTATGTCCCTTGTATGCCAATTTTGCTAAGAGTTTTAATCATAAAGGGATGTTGAATTTTGTTGAATGCTTTTTCTGCATCTGAATGCTTTTGTTTTGTATTGTTTGTCTTTTATTATAAGAGCCAGGTATGAGTCCAGGATAGGTAAAGGGGAAGACATTTTTTTCTCCCCTATGAGTTTATACTGTGGAGAAGGAGATAAGACATTAATTAAATTATCTCCCAAATAAATACATATTTACAAATTTGAATAAGAGCTGATACGAAGAAAACTATGTGATAAATGAATGTCAATATTAAGAGGACCTGAGCCGCAGACATAGCAGTAGTAGAGTCTGACCTTTAAATTGAGCTGAGAAGAATGAATGGTCCTGGGTCCAAGGTGAGGTTTGGTGTTCCTTTCTGGGCTATTTTGGGGTTCCTGGTAATGGAGCAATACTTACAAGGAACAGTAGCCACATTGTGGATGACATACCACTTCTGCTGGTCCCTGGATACTTACCCAGTACTCCCCAGTGCAAGACTTCTCTAGTACACTGTGTTATAGCACAAAGTTTATGACAGAAAATCTGAGCAGAGCTTCCCTTTTCTTCCCCCAGTATAATATATGAGTTATGGCAAATACTGTCTTCACTACCCAAGTTAGACATATATATGAGCTGCTAGAACTGGGAGCATAAATGAGTCATGAGCAGTCTCTGGAAGGCAGACCCTACCCACAACAGCTGATGCTATGAGACTTGGTAGCAGAAACGGAAGTAGGAATGAGTCTGCTCTACTCGGGTGCAGTGAGTAAAAGGTGGAAATGGCAGCCTCTGCTACAGGCAAATGCAGGAAGTGAAATGGGAGACAGTATGCTCACATCATCTGTATCCCTGCCTCCCTTAAGAAAAACATGGCCACTTGCACCTCATTACCCAGATTAGTCATGTCTCTGGGATGGGGCTCTAAAGGCAGTAAGTAGGAGTAGAAATGTGGGCAGTTTTCTATATCCTAAGATGAGAGAATCTTTACTTCTCTCTCTAGCAACTAGAAGTTAACAAGGTAAAGTTGGAAGGGGATCAGGGAGCACTCTAGAGTGCTAGGCAGAAGAGCACGTACAAAAGGCTGAGATGAAGAATGTATGGACATTTAAGGAATGGAGAGAAAACCAGTGTACCTCGAGTGCAAAGGATGAAAGTGAGTGACAGTGGTGGACGCGGGGCTGGAGAATAGACAGGGGTAGACCATGCAGGGCCTTCATGGCCATGCTAAGGAGGTTAGTGTCCTATCAACAATGGGAATCTCTGCATAGATTTGACTTAGTTTTCTCGTTTTATACAAGCAGACAAAAAGGTCTCTGATTCATTTATGCTTTTAAAGGCATTATGCTATTAAAAAGGCAGTAGAGGGGCAGGGCCAAGATAGCTGCTAGAAGCAGTGCTGCTCAGAGGCACCCATCACAAAAACCATAATAAGCATGTGAATCCTTTACTGGCAACCAAGGTATCCAGGTTGTCTCATCAAAATTGACTAGAAGGCTGGCATGACCCACGGAAAGAAACAAGAGCAGTGTGGTACAGTGGTCCACCTGAGAGCCACACAGGGAAGGGGAATCCCCTCGCCCAGCCAAGGGAAGTGGTGAGTGAGCGTGCTATCCAGCCAGGGAAACTGCTTTTTCTGCGGAACTGTGCAACACATCGATTGGAAGATTCCACTTGCGAACCCACGCCACCAAGGCCTAGTGCCCCAACCCTGGAACGCGTGGATTCTTACAGCCTCTCAGCTGAATCTGCTTAAGCCTACCAAACTCCTAGGGGGAGGGGCAAATAGCACCAGCTGCCACTGCCTGCTGTCTAAGCCTTTTGAACTCCTTGGGGGAGGGGCAGCAACCAGCAATGGGACTCGCAATTGCCTAACATGCCAAGCTCCCTGGGTTGGGGAAAGGCAGCACCCATTTCTATAGCTCCAGGCTGTGCTTTTCCCCTGCCAGAGCCAGGAAGACTGGACGACTTGGTCCCAAGGCTTGTCCCCACAGCCCAACACACCGGCTGTGGCAGTCTGTGGCCAGAGTGCCTCTTCAGCCCCAACCCTGACCCATCCTTCCTCAGTGGGTGGGGCTTCCCTGCAGGATCTCCAATAATTCCAGCCAGAGGCTCATGGACAGACTTTGGATCTCCTTGGGCCTGAGCCCCTAGGGAGAGGGGTGGCTGCAGTCTCTGCGGACCAGCAGTCTTAAGCTTCTCCTCCTAGTAGTTCTGAGAATCCAGGCAGCCCAGACAAATGAGTTTCCTTCCAACACACCCTCTCCACCAAAGGACAAAGTGCTTCGTCAAATGGGTCCTGCTCCCTGTGCCACCCAACTGTGTGAGACTCTTCAACATGGGTTGTCAGACACCCTATAAAGGAGTGATCCTACTGGCATCAGGTTGGTGCCCCTTGAGATCAGAGGTCTCAGAAGAAGGAGCAGGCATCCATCTTTGCTGCTCTCCAGCCTCCTTGAGTGACATCTCCAGGTACGGGAGTGAATCAGATGAATAAGGCCTTAAATGAACCCCCAGCAAACTGTAGCAGTCCTACAGGAGAGGGACCTGACTATTGAAAGAAAAACAAACAAGCAGAAAGCAACAACAGCAGCATTAGCAACAACAACAACAAAAAGGCCCCCATAAAACCCCATCCAAGGATCAGCAGTCTCAAAGACCGTAGCTAGCAAACTCAAGAAGTATAAGAAAGAATCAATGAAAATATGCTGAAAACCCAAAAGGCCAGAGTGCCTCTTCTCCTCCAAATGGTTGCAAGATCTGTCCATCAAGGGTGAAGAACTGGACAGAGGATCAGATGGAAGAACTGACAGAAGTAGGCTTCAGAAGATGGGTAAAAAAAACTATGATGAGCTAAAGGAGCATGTTCTAACCCAGTGAAAAGAAGCTAAGAACCTTGATAAAGGGTTAGAGGGATTGCTAACTAGAATAAACAGTTTAGAGAGGAAATAAATGACCCGATGGAGCTGAAAAACACAGCTTGAGAACTTTGTGAAGCATACACACGTCAACAGCCAAATTGACCAAGCTAAAGAAAGGATATCAGAGTTTGAAGAACACTTTACTGAAATAAGACATGGATACAAGAATAGAGAAAAAAGAATGAAAAGGAATGAACAAAGCCTCCCAGAAATATGGGACTATGTGAAAAGACCAAACCTACAATAGATTGGTATACCTGAAAGTGACAGGGAAAATGCAACCAAGTTGGAAAACATACTTCAGGATATTATCTAGGAGAACATCCCCAAGCTAACAAGACAGCCCAATATGCAAATTCAGGAAATACAGAGAAAACCATTGAAATACTCCACAAGAAGATCAACCCCAAGACACATAATCAACAGATTCTAAGGTTAAAATGAAGGAAAAACTGTTAAGGGCAGCCGGAGAGAAAAGTCAGGTCACCTATAAAGGGAAGCCCATCAGACCTACAGTGGACCTCTGAGCAGAAACTCTATAAGCCAGAAGAGATTGGAGGCCAATATTCAACATTCTTAAAAGAATTTTCAACCCAGAATTTAATATCCAACCAAACTAAGCTTCATAAGTGAAGGAGAAATAAAATCCTTTCCAGGCAAGCAAATGCTGAGGGATTTCATTACCATCAGGCCTGCCCTGCAAGAGCTCCTGAAAGAAGCACTAGATATGGAAAAGAAAAACTAGTACCAGCCACAGCAAAAATACACCAAAATATAAAGACCAACGACACTATGAAGAAATTGTATCAACTAGTGTGCAAAATAACCAAATAGCATCATGATGACAGGATCACATTTGCACATAACAATATGAACCTTAAATGTAAATGGGCTAAATGCCCTAATTAAAAGACAGAGACGACAAATTGGATAAGGCATCAAGACCTATCAGTGTGCTGTATTCAGGAGACCCATTGTATATACAAAGACACACACAGGCTCAAAATAAAAGGATGGAGGAATATTTACCAAGCACATGGAAAGCAAAAAAAAAAAAAAAAAAAAAAAAAAAGAAAAGAAAAAAGAAAGGCAGGCGTTGCAATCCTAGTCTATGACAAGTTTAAACCAACAAAGATCAAAAAAACACAAAGAAGGATATTACATAATGGTAAAGGGAACAATTCAACAATAAGGGCTAACTATTCTGAATATATATATGCACCCAATACAGGAGCACCCAGATTCATAAAACAAATGCTTAGAGACTTATGAAGAGACTTAGACTCCCACACAATAATAGTGGGGGACATTAACACCCCAATGTCAATATTAGATCAATGAGACAGAAAATTAACAAGGATATTCAGGACTTGAACTCATCTCTGGATCAAGTGGACCTAGTAGGTATCTACAGAACTCTCTAACCCAAATAAACAGAATATACATTCTTCTCAGTGCCACATGGCACTTATTTTACAATTGACCAAGTACTTAAAAGTAAAACACTACTCAGCAAATGCAAAAGAACTGAAATAGTAACAACCAGTCTCTCAGACCACAGTGCAATCAAATTAGAACTCAGGATTAAGAAACTCACTCAAAACTACACAATTTCATGGAAATTGAACAACCTGCTCCTGAATGACTCCTGGGTAAATAATGAATTAAGGCAGAAATCAAGAAGTTCTTTGAAACCAATGAGAACAAAGAGACAATGTAACAGAATCTTTGGGACACAGCTAAAGCAGTGTTAAGAGGGAAATTTATAGCACTAAATGCCCACATCAGAAAGCTAGAAAGGTGTCAAATCAACACCCTAACATCACAACTAAGAGAACTAGAGAGGCAAGAGCAAACTAATCCAAAGGCTAGCAAAGACAAGAAATAACTAAGATCAGAGAAGAGCTGAAGGAGATAGAGACATGAAAGACCTTCCAAAAAATTAGTGAACCAAGGATCTGTTTTTTTGAAAAATTAACAAAATAGACCACTAGATAGACTAACAAGGAAGAAGAGATATATAATATATAATAATAAAATAGACACAATAAAAATGATAAAAGGGATATCACTACTGACCCCACAGGAATACAAACTACCATCAGAGAATGCTATAAACACCTCTGTGCAAATAAACTAGAAGATCTAGAAGAAATGGATAACGCACCCAACAAACATGAAAAAAAACGCACCCAACAAACATGAAAAAAAGCTCAACATCACTGAGCATCAGAGAAATGTAAATCAAAACCACAATGAGATACTATCTCATGCCAGTCAGAATGGCAATTATTAAAAAGGAAAAAATAGATGCTGGTGAGGCTGTGGAGAAATAGGAACACTTTTACACTGTTGGTAGGAATGTAAATTAGTTCAACTATTGTGGAAGACAGTATAGTGATTCCTCAAGGATCTAGAACCAGAAATACCATTTGACCCAGCAATCCCATTACTGGGTATATACCCAAAGGAATATAAATCATTCTAATATAAAGACACGTGCACATGTATGTTTATTGCAGCACTATTTACAATAGCGAAGACATGGAACTGACCCAAATGTCCATCAATGATAGACTGGACAAAGAAAATATGGCACATATACACCATGGAATACTATGAGGCTATAAAAAGGAATGAGATCATGTCCTTTGCAGGGACATGGATGAAGCTGGAAGCCATCCTTCTCAGCAAACTAACACAGGAACAGAAAACCAAACAATGCATGTTCTCACTCATAAGTGGGAATTCAACATTGAGAACACATGGACACAGAAAGGGGAACAATACATACCAGGGCCTGTTGTAGGGTGAGGAGTGAGGGGAGAGAACTTAGAGGATGAGTCAATAGGTGCAGTAAACCACCATGGCATACATATACCTACGTAGCATGTTCTGCACATGTATCCCTTTTTTTTTTTTTAGAAATGAAAAAGGCAATAGAGCTAGAATGACCACATGTCCTGGTTTGCCTGTGAACAAAGTTTCTGCCTGTTTTCCTAGCTTGAAAATATCTTGCTTTGGATGGTAAATTATGTGGCCACTACATGTGCCTCAGTGTTGTGATCAAAAAAGCCTTTTAGATTTGTGACCTTTAGAACTGGAACTACATTGACTAAGTCGGTATCCGACTCTGACATTTCTTATTGGTGTGACATTGGGCAATCATTCTCTTCCTTAGTTATATCATCTCTAAAACGAGTTAATACTATACCAACATTTACAGTTGTATAAGAATTGAATTATTGATATATATAAAACAGTGCCTGGAATACCACAGATGTTTAATAAACGTTAACTATCATTATTGTTGCATGTTTATTTACTTTCTCTTATTCTAATGGTGTTTTGAATAAGCATTTAGAAAATTCTTATTGCTTTCCACTGAGTTTGCATTTTACAATGGGATATCAGGCTGGGTTCAGATGCCCCACGGTTATAATATGGAATGTCAATTAATAGAAGCCATCGCCACTTCAGTGCATGCTGGGTGTCAGGCCCTGTGCTAAGTAGTTTACAGATGATTTTTTTTTACTTACTCTTCCCCAACAATCTCTGAGGGGTGTGCATCATGGGTCTGGTTTATAGATGGGAAACTGGGTTCAGGGAGGTTAACAATTTCTCCAGTTGAACAAAGTGTCAAAGTAGAGATTTGATTCCATCTGCCAGATCCATGATCCAGTCTCGAAACCATTTCATTCCATGCCCCTCTGATGCCAACCTTAGAGGCAAGGCAGTGTTAAGCTCTTCTTAGGAGCCAGCCAACACTTCTAATCCATTTGTCCAAACTTCCCCTCATTCAAACATATTTGTATTTTTAGTCTGTAGCATTCCCGGGGGCAAGAAAGGAGAAATACATTCTTTAAGTTTCCTATTCACTATTTTACAGTAGGAAAGGCTTAGCTTAACTGACTCAAAACTACTTACTCTTACTTTCCTAAGGGGTCTTCCTGTCCTTTTTAATGAGAATTTGGTGAACCAGTTTGGGTTCTGTTTATGAAGAATAGTCACAATGTTATTGGTTTTGAGCATGTCCTCTGTTGACCTCCTCCTTTCCTTACTGAAGAGCTGAAACTTTTCCTTCTGTCCTTACATGTCAGTCCCAGATTCTCAGCCCTATTTCTGTTCATGTTGGGAGTATAAAGTGTGTAGTTTACAAAGTACAAGACTGAACGGATGCACTTTATGTTTTATGTTCAAAAGGTTATGTACATGAGAGTATTAAGAGGTTATATCTTATGAACTCAGCTTGAGAATCACAAAATCACATTTCTTTTGCAGTGGCTCTTTAATCTATTTCCACTGAACAGTGGTGTCATTGTCCTTGGATCCAAGCAGACCTGAGGTGAACTCTTGGTTCTACCATTTACTTACTGTGTGTACTTTGGCAAGTCCTTCTACTCTCAGAGCCCTGGTCTCCCCATCTGGATACCCAAAGATGGGAAAGGGATGCCTTGTACCTGTGAAGTATCATTTAAAACCACTTCACAGCCACTCTCTCAGTAGCCCTGAGCTGTTGGGTAGGAAAACTGGGAAACTAACTCAGAGTTTCTGTTTCCATGTCCAGAAACAGCTGGTACAAAGAGCATGGGTTTTACAAGACCAACCTAAATTTGGAACCCACCTCTAGCATATTTAGCTTTTTGTAACCACTCCAAGTCAGTTCCTTAGTGTAAAAACTCCATACAAATATATTAGTCTTCAGAATAATGTTCGGCCAAATACATCTACATCTTAATTCCTATAACCTGTGAATACGTTAACTTACATGGCAAAAGCAAGTTTGCAGATGTGATTAAGGGACGGATCTTGAGATGGGAAGATCATTGTGAATTATTCTCTTGAGTCTGATATAATCACAAAGATTCTTATAAGAATGGGGTAGGCAGGTCAGAGTCAGAAAGGAAGATGTGATAATGGAAGCAGAAATTGGAGTGATGCAAGGAAGTGGCATGAGCCAAAGAATGCAGCTGGAAAAGACAAGGAAACAAATCCTCCCTGGGGCTTCCTGAAGGAAAACAACTCTGCTGATACCTTAAGACTTCTGACTCTAGGGCTGTAAGATAATTAGTCTGTGCTGTTTTAAGCCACTAACTTACAGCAACAATAGGAAACTAATACAGGACATTTATAATAATGATAATGCTGATAATGACAGTCATAATTGATAATAATACTTCATATGGTATATACGTCCTAGGAATTTTTCTAAGTTTTATAGATGTTTTACGTAATATACACTATATATTATATACATTTATATTTTATACATTTCTATTTTACTTTGATATATGTTTCATATGTGTATATATATTTATGCAATTTTCATAACAATTTTCACAAAATAAACATTTTGCAGATGAGGAAACAGGCATAGAGAGGCTAAGTAACATTCTCAAGGCCATATAGCCAGGAATGGATGAAGTTGACAGTTGAATCTCGTCAATTTATAAAGCATCTACAGAAGGCCTGGCACACAGTGTTTCCCAATAAATGGAGGGCATTATTATTGTTATTCAATCTATTACATGACATTGCTTCTAAATCTGTAAGAATGCTCATATTGCAGCAATGACTGGCTATGCTAAAGTTTCTTCTCATGCTTACAGACACAGACTCCAGAGCTATGGGCCCTTCTAATCCCAGGCTCAGGTGAAACCAGTCCTGCCCTTTCTCTGTGAGGGCCCACCCAGGATAGAGGAGATGTGGGAAGGTAATTGTCCTCATCCTATTGTATTGCAGCTATTGTATTGCACTTGTATTCCTACCTCTGCATTATTCCTCCTTTGGAAACCACAAATTACCCAGCAGAGTCCTAGTGACAGAATGATGGAACTGGGCTGGTGCCTGCAGCTGGGCTAAGTCAATAAAGGTGATAATGAACAGTAAGCAGAATTTGAAGAATGACTTGGAAAATTGCTGCTATTGATATTTCTGGCAGCCATCTGCTGTAAAACCAGACTGAAGTGGGTTGTTCCACATGGCAAATCCCTTTGAGACAAATGATGGCAATAATGATGAGAGTTCATATTTGTGCAACTTCTAAAAGTGTTTTAATATATATTACCTAATTTTATTTCTCAAAACCCCAGTGACATAGGACACGTTTCTTAGATTAAAAAAAAAAAAAAAAGACACTCAGAGGGGTTAAGTTCATTGACCCTGACTGCCTGGTCTGGTTGTGGCTACAGAAATAAATAAAGTAATTTTTGAATTTTTAAGTAAGGACATACTTTGGTTAACCTTTGTCAATGTGCTTGGCTTGGGACTGTATGGCCACTAGATGTTCCGTAACATCTAGGGGTAACCTCACCAGGATAGAGGCCAAAGATGGCTTTGGCTCCACTTCTGACAACCCCAGGTCAGAGCAGAACAGAGCTATGTTTATTGGGAATTGTTCCTTCTCATAAAATTAGATACCAACATCCTACCCTACACCTTTAACCTCCTCTCACTGCTCAGCTTACTCGTGCTGGCTCCAAGTTCAAGTCCTCCGCTGCACACAGCTGTGGATGCCCTACACTCTTCACAGTTCCCCCACTGCTGGCTTTGTGCCCTGGCTGCCTCACCAGCTTCTAGACCTGTGTGCCACATGTGGTGGATACCTGATAAACATTTTTTGAATGACCAAATGGTCTGGAAGAAAAAGGCTCCAGAGCCACAGTTTTCTATTTATGATCCTGTTTAACATTTTTATGGAGAGCTATTTTCAAATCACTGCCCCTTTGTTTTAGTCCCGATTTGTAAGTTTTATTTCACAGTTACATAAGAAACTTGAATTTAGTTATCAACCTTGTGATGCAGCCACGATGTTCATCCTTTTAAAATCATAGCTTATTATAAGGGAAGGAAATTAAAGCACTCAGCTTAGAAAACAAGCTCAGAAAAGGTAAGTTCAAGGTCAAGCAATTAGTTATTGGTAGAGCCAGGATAGGAAATAATACATATTTCTTACACAAAAAAGAAACTACCTTCACAGATCATATACACATACATGATTTTGTTTAATCCTCAACAAGCCTGTGAAGCTTAGAAAGGTTAAGTAACTTGTCTACAATACACGGTTCATAAGAGGAAGTCAAAATGGGGGCTAGACTTGGGCCTTTGTGAGCTCAGAGTCTCGTTCTTTGGGGAACCAACTCTCCTGATTTTTCCTCATACTTTTAATTATTTATAATTTGTTCTAGCTTCCCCCTACATCTTCAGGAATCACTCTTTAATTTATACATCCTGTTGTCACAGAACCACTCTCTTACAGTTTTGTTACAAATATGATTTCTAGCTAGCTAATATGATTTTGAGCTACTTACCCCCTGCCCTGTATATTCAGAAGTTTAAAATAAATTGCTAAATTATTTGTCTGAGGTAATAAATAGAGTGAGGAAGAGTGAGGTGGTTTTGTTTGTTTGTTTGTTTGTTTTGAGAGTCCCACTCAGCCACCCAGGCTGGAGTGCAGTGGCGCGATCTTGGCTTACTGCAACCTCCGCCTCCCGGGTTCAAGTGATTCCCCAGTCTCAGCTTCCTGAGTAGCTGGGATTGCAGGCACCCGCCATCATGCCCGCCTAATTTTTGTATTTTAGTAGAGACAGGGTTTCATCATGTTGGCCAGATTGGTCTTGAATGAAAGAGCGAGTTTTATAACCTTCTACTATCAGAACCTTGCTACACTTGTTATTACTTCCTAGTTTATCTGTTTGTTTTGTACTCTACATTATAGGTAACACTTTCATATATATTGCTCTCTTGGATGCTTGTAACCCTTAGAGGTAGGTATCGTATTATTATTCATATTGTCCAGATAATAACACTGAAGTCCAAAGAACTTCACTGGCCAAGGTCACAGTGCCTGAGGTCATGATGCTAGGAAAGTGCAGGGCCAGGGCCTGCTATACCAGAGTTCCACTCTCCATCCTTCCTTGTAATGCCTGTGTTTCCGCATTGGCTCTTGATGCAGGTGTGAGCAAGGGGGATGGCAGCAAGTGTACATTCTAGGTATGGAGAAACGGTATGTGCATGCCAGGAATATGCATCTTGGTGCCTCGATTTACCCCAATGCTGATAGAGGAGATGCTGTATTCTCCCTAAGCCCTTTAGGAAACACCAAGCACAGTAATCCACAAAGGGTACTGGGTGGGTGGGTATGTTCGTCACAGCTTGGGTTGTCATAACAAAATTCCACAGACTGGATAACTTAAACAACAGAAATGCATTTTCTTATAGTTCTGGAGGTTGGAAGTCCTAGATCAAAGTGTTGGCAAGTTTAATTTTCCTTCACTTGAAGATGATTGCCTTCTCATTGTGTCTTTACATGGTCTTTTCTCTGTGCGTGTACAATACTTTTGTCTCTTCTTTTTCGTATAAGGACATCAATGCTAGCTCCAAATACAGGCACATTCTGGGTTAGGTCTCACCATATGAATTTTGAGAAGACACAAGTCAGTCCATAACAGTGGTCACACATGGTTGAAATGCATAATGTTCAGAAAGAGTACATCCTTCTTTGTCAATGCCTGTTTAAACATCTACAGCTGCCAAATTTATGGGCTTGGATGAGTTGTTTTTGAAGCCTCTAAGTCACTTTGCTTTTCCTGCCTAAATATTGTACTTAAAAGCACACTATTTTCAAATTGAAATGAGAGAGAAAGAAGAAAGAAATGCTGCCACATATCTCCAAGCAAAGGAAAAAAAATGGTCTATGGAGAAATGAAAATAAGTAAACTAAGAATTCTCTCAGAGCTGGAAAAATCAATTGTTACCACATCGCCCCCGACAGTGATCTAGTTGAGATCAATTCAGTTAAAGTTAATAACACCTGCATAAGTTCCACTGTAGCAGATTGTCAATTTTATTACCAGTCCTGTGAGCTATGGGTGCCAACTTCCAAGATGAATATAAATGAATGCTGGGATTTCAACCATGACAAGGGGATTTGTTAAAAAAAAAAAAAATAATTCTCAAGTTCTTTAAACTGCTCAAGGCAGTAGTCAGCTTCATGAGTCAAATCACTCCCAGAGGCAGCTTATTAGAGTCCACATGGAATGTACTGCTTCCCCAGAGGTTAAACACACAGCACAGAAGGAGGCCGCATGGGGACTGTCTGACTTTGATGAATGATTGCAGCATGGTTTCACTGTTGTCGTCTTATTTTATTTTTGTAGTTTACTGAGGACACATTCCAATTGGTACAGCTTTTGTTGAGCCTATTTGGGCAGGTGTTTGAGTTGTACTCTTGTACCCGAAGTCTAAGTCCAGTGTTCTAGGTCAGGCTGCCACACACATGGGAAAAAGAAGCGTCCTAATTTTGTTCATTTCTTACTATGCATAGACTGCTACTTGTTTAACAAAATTCTTACTCTCTTCTTCTTGGGAAACAACTAGACTACACTTTCCAGCTTCCTTTGTAATTTAATTATATGTAGACCTGTAATTGAGTTTTTGCCAATGGGTTGTACTCACAGAGTTGCCAGATAAAATACAGGATACCCAGTTAAATTTAAGTTTTAGATTAAAAAACATATTTCTAGTATAAATATGTCCCAAGTACTGCATAAGACATACTTGTATTAAAAGAAATTGTGTTGTTTATCTGGAATTCAAGTTTAACTGGACAAAGTACAGGATGCCTGTACTGCATTTCTATTTGCTAAATCTGACAGTCCTGAATAGGAGTGAAAGTAACAGGCTCTACTCCCAGGTATGGTCCATGCAAACCTTCTGTGTGTTCTCCTCCTCGTCTTTCTCCATTAAACCTGGCTCGATGGAGACAATATTCAGGAAAACTTCATAAGTCATATATTTGAAGATGGAAGGACCACTATCAATCAGTTTGGGTTTCTTCCGGAATGGGATCCTTTAGTTTGGTGCATTCGTGACTACATGAAGGAGAGTCACCCACTAACTCATTCACTCTCTCTGTTCTGTTATATGAGCAAGAAAGAAACATCTACTGTATCTGAGTGATAAGTGTTGGATTCTGTTTTCTTCAGCAGCTAGCCTACCCAGCTGATACATTTAGTATATGACAATAACCACGTGTGCAAACCAGCAATTAATCTTCCCTACAACTTCCTCAAGCTGGTATTGTCCTTGTTTTATCCATGGGGTTAATAAGACCTAGAAATATTAAACAACTCACCAATTTATCAATTGATTTATTATCAATTATCAATTTATCATTGATTTATTCTAAATATAATTATAAAACAGGTTACTTTTGGAGATTATTTGTGATTATTTGTGAATTTGAATAATAAATATTCCTTATAATCTGTAAGTCTTCACATTTAAGTGAGCCTCAAATTTTATTTTTAAATTAATTATTTGATCTGAGAGGACCATTCAAAAGATTCAAAAGGGAATACATTTAAAAATCAATCTCACTGTTACCCCCATTACCCAGCCAACCAACTTTCTATCTAGGAAGTGACATTTCTGGTGTGTGTGTATGTGTATTTTCATATATATAAACATTACATACACACACACACGCACTCTTCTGTTTCAACACAAATGGTTGTATCCTATTGTGGAAATAATGAAAAAAATCCCACTATATTAGATAAAACAGAAGCTATTTATTCAGAGCTTGGAAATCGGTCACCATCATTGTGTTTGACAGAAACTCAAAGGCAGGCAGGGCAGTGAGAAAACTTTATAGTGAAAAGAGGACAAGCCTTCAGGTGTGCTCTGAATGGAGGCTGTTGACATGAGAAAGTTGGAGGTGAGGTAACTAGAGGCTAGGGTATCATCTGTGATTGGTTTAGAGAGCATATTTGACCTACTCTGGTTGGTCCTAAGTTGGAAGTCAGGATGAAAGTCTGGAAAAGCTGGTAGTCATTGACCAAGCTATGACTGTTCTAGAACTATTGCTACAGAAATTATGGTTTGGCTTCCTGGGATGAAGGTTTTAATTAGATGAAGAGTTTTAATTGTCATATGTAGTCTGGCCACTGTCTACTTGTATATTCAGTATCTCGCTATGCATATTATCTGGATGTTGATTTTTAAAAATTTTCATTCAGCAGTAATATTGAGCTTGTTGGTGTCTAATTCTATGAATTTTAATACAAGGATTGATTCATGTAACTATTATCTCAATCAGGATACGGATCAGTTCTATCACCCAGACACACTCCCTCTTGCTAGTATAAACAAACTATTACTGAATTTTCTAGCTCAGCTACCTACTGAATCTGTTATACCATATGATGTCAGTATCAATTTATTTCAATTCAGCAATGAACATATTTTTCTATCTGATTACATAGTTGTGATAAATGAAAAACCTGTTACTAAATAGTACCAAATAGAGATAAAAATATTAAACGTTGTGACTCTGGAAGCTTGGGAGGAGAAGAAGCTCTCGTGGTCACTATAAAGTTGTAAGGAGGGATGGATATGTAATCTGAAGAGAATCAAGTGCCTTCAAATATACATTTCATTGCATGGGTATAAATATATCTGTGTGATTCTGTTTATTTTGCAATGATATCAGAACTCTGTGTCATGCCTTGCACTAATGATGGCATATGGAAATTAAGGTAACATTTTTACCTTCTACAATTTACATTACTGGAGAAGCTTACCAACCAACCAAGTAACCACCCAAACAAACAGTGTGTTCAATGCTATGACAGACACATGAAAACAGTGTACTGAATCTAGAAGGTGGGCACAGGTGGAGCAGGGAAGACTTTATCTAAACCAAGGAGATCCCTCTCTCTCATCTCCTCATAGCAACTATAATTTGGCAATCATCCATAGATAAAAGTGCCATTGTGGGAGCTTTGAAAGTCAGATAGGAGATTGTAAAACCTCCATGGAGCCCAAGACAGAGGAGGGCTGTCCAACTGTGGTTCTGGCTATCACTAGATATGTCCTTGTCCCCCTGTAGACTCAGCGACATCCTTGTTAGGCCTTGGTCTTATCACTAGAATCATGTGACAAAGGCTCTGGGAAAAGTCACACCCACCTGTGCCAAGGGAGACAGCCCCCCGACCTCATTCCTGGCTGTAGATCCTGAAGTAGCCCTGTAATTTGGCTCCAGCTCCTCTCAGGAGTGATCTGAGAGCAATCCTGTCCACAGGGACCTGTTGAGAAACACTCCTGCTCATTGGCCCAGGGACAGGCCAGCCCCCCTTGATTCCACTGTAAGTCTTGAAGTGATCTTCCAACCTAGCTCCATCTTCTTTCAGCTATACTCCAGGAGCAGTCCTGCCCACTCAGTGACCCTCTGGGTGACATGCCCATCTGTGCCTCCAGAGTCAGGCCTGCTGAATTTGGTCTGACAGTATATCTTGAAGCAGCCTTATTTTTCAGCTTCAGTCGTATTTTGCCTCAGTCCAGGGAGCGTTCTGCCTTCCAAGGAACCTGGCAAGAGGCATGCCCATTCATGTCCCTGGAAGTAGGCCTGCCGACTCTAGTCTCAGTTGTGGACCCTGATGCAGCCCTGTGACTCAATTCCAACCCCTCTCAGTCTGGAGCCAGTCCTGCCTGCCCAGAGATCTACCCAGTGACCCAGTAGGAGACCTTCCAGTGACTTGGAGGAAGCCACATTTATCCACAGTAACAGGTCTTTCAGCTGTAGACTCCACTGGAGAACAGGCTAAAGTGCTATTTGATCATGATCCTAAAGGCAATACCATCACATGAGGACCCACCAGGAGAAAGTTTTTACCTGTTGAAATCAGTTCTATAAAGACTGAAAGAGATAATTGTTCCTTCAAATGTACAGACACCAACACAAGGCTACATTGTACAATCCAGAATCAGGCAAGCATGACACCACCAAAGGAAACTAATAGACCTTGCACAACCAACCCCAAGGAAATGGTTAACTATTAGTTGGATGAAAAATAATTCAAAGTAGTCATGTTAAGGAAGCTAACTGAGATGCAAGAGAACACAGATAGAAAACAAAATCAGGGAAACAATGCATTAATAAAATGAGTAGTTTAATAAAGAAATAAAAAGTATGAAAACAACCAAACAGAAATCTTGAAGCAGAATGATAAAATGACAGACTAAAAAATACAATACAGATCTTTAGTAGCACGGTCAATCTTGCAGAAGAAAGAACCAGCGAACTCAAGGCAGGACATTTGAAATTAGCCAATTAGAGAAACAAAAAGAAAAAAATAAAGTGAAGAAGGCATAAGAGTCCTATGAGACACCTTTAAGTGAATAAATTATGAGTTTTGGGAATTTGAGAAGGAGAGAGAGAAAGGGGCAGAAATATTATTTAAAGCTACAAACTTCCCAAATTTTGGAAGAGATATGGATATTCAGATACATAAAGCTTAAAGAACCCAAGCCAAGCAAGATCAACCTAAAGAATAATACCCCAAGGCACAGTATAATTAAATTGTCAAAAGTGAAAGCCAGAAAAAGTTTGAAAGCATCAAGAGAAGAGATCATCATACACAATGGAACCCCCATAAGTCTATCAGTGAACTTCTTAGCAGAAATTTTACAGGCCAGAAGGGAGTGGGTTGATATATTCAAAGTGCCAAAAGACTCAAACTAACTGCTAAGAATATATATCTAGAAAAACTGTCATTTAGAAATAAAGGTGAGATAAAGATATTTCCAGATAAACAAGAGCTAAGGGATTTCATCACTACTAGATTTGACTTACAAAAATAATAGTCTTTTTTCAAGTTGAAATGAAAGTTTGCTAAGTAACAACATGAAACACATGAAAGTGGCAAATTTACTGGTAAAGGTAAATATATAGTTAAAATCAGAATATTCTGATGCTGTAATGATGATATGTAAGTCACTTTTAACTCTAGAATAAAAGTTAAAAGGTCAAAGTTTTAAAACTAACTATAGTTCCAATAATTTTTAATGGATACACAATATAAAAAGATGCAAAGTGGGACATCGATAGCATAAAATGTGTGAGGGAGAAGAAAAACTGAAGAGCTTTAAATGCAGTTGAATTCAAGGTGTTATCAGTTTTAAACAGAATGTTATAAGATGTTTTATGTAAGGCCTATGCTAATTACAAAGAAAAAGAAACTCTGGTGGATACACAAAGGACAGAAAGAAATGAAAGCATACCATCACAAAATGTCAACAAATCATAAGGGAAGATAGCAAGAGTGAAAGAAAGAAACAAAGACATTACAAAACAGTCAGAAAACAATTACAAATGACAATAATAAATTATTTACCATCAATAATTACATTAAATGCAAATAATTTAATCAGAAGACACAGAGTGATTACATGGATTAAAAAGCAAGCTCCAACAACATACTGCCTACAAGCAACTCATGTTAGTCTTAAGGACACAAATAGGATGATAGCAAAGGGATAGAAAAAAATATTTCATACAAATAAAAACCAAGAGAGCAGGGGTATCTATTCTTGTATAATACAAAATAGACTTTAAATCAAAAACTGTCATAAGAGACAAAGAAGGTCACTATATAATGATGGAGGCATCAATTTACTAAAAGGATACAATGGTAAACATGTACACCCAACAGGAAAACACTTAAGTATATCAAGAAAATATTAACATAACTAAAGGAAGAAACAGACAATAGTTAGAATACAATAATAGTAGCAGATGTCAACATCCCACTTTCAACAATGAATGTATCATACAGACAGAAAATCCATAAGGAAATGTCAGTGCTCACTTTGGCAGCACACACACTAAAATTGGAATGATACAGAGATTAGCATGGACCCTGCACAAAGATGACATGCAAACTGGTGAAGCATTTCATATTTTTTTATTATCAGAGCAAAGCAAATCAAAACTACAGTGAAATAATATCTCACCCCAGTTAAAATGGATTATACCCAAAAGATGGGCAATAACACATGCTGTCAAGAATGTGGAGAAAAGGGAACCACTGTACACTATTGGTGGGAAAGTAAATTACCACAACCACTATGAAGAATATTTCAGAGGTTCGTTAAAAAACTAAAAATAGAGATATTGTACTATCCAGTCATCCCACTGCTGGGTATATACCCCAAAAAAGGAAATCAAGATATCAAAGAGATATCTGCACTCCCAAGTTTGTTGTAGCTCTGTTCACAGTAGCCAAGAATTGGAAGTGACCTAAGTGTCCATCAACAGATGAATGGATAAGGAAAATGTGGTACTTATACACAATGGAGTACTATTCAGCCATAAAAAGAATGAGATTCACTCATTTGCAACAGCGTAGATGTAACTAGAGGATATTATGTTAAATGAAACAAGCCAGGGACAGAAAAACATATTCTGCATGTTCTCACTTGTTTGTGAGATCTGAAAATCAAAACAATTGAATCCATGAAGATAGATAGTAGAAGGATGATTACCAGAGGCTGAGAAGGGAAGTTGCGGGGTGTTGTATATGTGGGAGGAGGGTATGGTTAATGGGTATGAAAGTTAAAATTAGTAAATAAGGCCTAGTGTCATATAGCACAATAGGGTGACTATAGTCAATAATAATTTAATTGTATATTATCAAATAACTAAAAGATGCCAGGTGCAGTGTCTCATGCCTGTAATCCCAGCACTTTGGGAGGCTGAGGCTGGCACATCACTTGAGGTCAGGAGTTTGAGACCAGCCTGGCCAACATGGCAAAATCCCGTCTCTATTAAAAGTACAAAAATTAGCTGGGGATGGTGGCACACGCCTGTAGTCCCAGCTACTCGGGAGGCTGAGGCAGGCGGATCACTTGAACCCAGGAGATGGAGGTTGCAATGAGCTGAGATTGCACCACTGCACTCCAGCCTAGGCAACAGAGTGAGACTCTGTCTCAAAAAATTAATTAATTAAATAACTCAAAGAGTATAATTGGATTGTTTGTAACACAAAGAATGCTTGAGGGGATGGATACCCCATCTTCCATGATGTTATTATTGTGCAATTCTTTAAGTGCCTATATAAAAACATTTCATTTATCCCTTAAATATATGCACCTACTATGTATTCATAAAAATTAAAAAAACCCAAATTATGATGAAAATAAAAATAAAATATAAGGAAGCAGCAGACTTGAATTAACGATACAGGCTAAATGGGCCTAACAGACATACACAGAACATTCCATCTAATAGTGGCACAGTACACATTCTTTTCAAGCACACATGAAAAAACTGTCCAGGATAGAGATCATCTGTTGGGACACAAAACAAATCTTAAAAATATAAGATTAAAATCATGTCTAGTATTTTTTCTATCCACAATGGTATGAAACTAGAAATAAACAACAAAGAATCTTAGAACATTGACCAATATGTGGAAATTATGTAATGCACTCTTGAACAACCAATGGGTCAAAGAAGAAATCAAAAGGGAAACAAAAATTATCTTGAGAAAAATTAAGAGGGAACCACAACATATCAAAACTTATGAGAAAGGTGCAAAAATAAAAAAAATACTAGCAAGCTGTCTTCAACAGCATATTAAAAAGATCAAATGCCGTAATCAAGTGGCATTCATCGCTAGGGTGTAAGGATGTTTCAATATATGCAAATTGATCAATGTGACAGTATATAAACAGAACAAATTTTAAAAATCATATAATTATCTCAATAGATGCAGAAGAACAAATTTTAAAAATCATATAATTATCTCAATAAATGCAGAATAAGTATTTGACAAAATTCAACATCTTTTTTTTTTAATGATAAAAACCCTCAACAAATTAGGTGTAGAAAGACTGTACTTCACATAAGAAAGGTCATATATGACAAGCCCTCAGCTAACATCATGGTCAATGGTGAAAACTGAAAAGCTTTTCCTCTAAGATCAGGAACAAGACAAGCATGCCCAATCTCAGAACTTCTCTTCAACATAGTATTGGAAGTCTTAGCCAGAGCTAGCCTATAAAAGAAAAAAGAAATAAAAGGCATCCAAATCAGAAAGGAAAAAAGCTAAATTATCTCTGTTTAAGATAGCATAATTGTACATACAGAAAACCCTAAAGACTCTACCAAAGCCTGTTAGAATTGATAAACAAATTTAGTAAAGTAGCAGAATACAAAATCAATATACAAATATCAGTTGCATTTCTATACCCTAACAACACACTGTCCAAAAAAAGAATAAAGATAATTCAATTTTCAATAGAATTAAAAGCAATAAGATACTTAGGAATAAGTTTAACCAAAGAAGTGAAATATATATAATATATACACTGAAAATATATACACTGGAAACTATTACATTGATGAAAGAAATTGAAGAAGTCACAAATAAATGAAAAGATATCCTTCATTCATGGAGTGGAAGAAGTAATATTATTAAAATGTGCATACTAAAAGGAACCCACAAATTCAATTTAATACCTATAAAAAT
The DNA here is from genome assembly GCF_049350105.2 of Macaca mulatta. Lineage (NCBI taxonomy): Eukaryota > Metazoa > Chordata > Mammalia > Primates > Cercopithecidae > Macaca > Macaca mulatta. The sequence goes on from NC_133419.1 coordinate 88,151,414, forward strand.
TCTGGTAAAATTTTTCACAGAAATAGAAAAAAAAATTCTGAAATTCATATGGAATCACAAAAGGCCATGAATAGCCAAAGTAGTCTTAAGAAAAGCAAAGCTGAAAGGTATCACACTACTTGATTTCAAAATCTACGAAGGCATAGTAATCAAAAAGTATGTCGCTGGCATGAAAATAAATACACAGAATAATGAATAAGCCCAGAAATTAACTCACATATACACATCATATGTGTGAGTTATAATATATATGATATAATCTTTGACAAGAGTGCCAGTAATGCACAATGTGGAAAGGATAGTTTCTTCAATAAGTGGCATTGTGAAAAGTGGATATTGACATGTAAAAGAGTGAAATTGGATCCTTATCTTACACCATATACAAAAATTTACCAGAAATGGATTAAAGACTTAAACATAAGACCTGAAACTGTAAAACTTCTAGAAGAAAACATGGGAAAATCTCTTTGGCATTGATCTTGGCAATGATTTTTTTGGATATAACACCCAAAGCACAGGCAACAATCACAAAGATAAACAAATGGGAGCACATCAAACTGAAAAGCTTCTGCATAGCAAATGAAATAATAAACAAAATGAAAAGGCAATCTACAGATTGGGAGAAAATATTTGCACACTATCTGACCTATTAGCCTCTTATCTGTTCAGAGGTTAACATCCAAAATATATAAAGAACTCATACAACTCAATAACAAAAAAGATAACCTAGTTAAAAAATTGCTGGCCGGGTGCAGTGGCTCACTCCTATAATCCCAGCACTTTGGGAGGCCAAAGCAGGTGGGTCACTTGAGGTCAGGAGTTGGAGACCAGCCTGACCAACATGGCAAAACTCTGTTTGTACTACAAATCCAAAATTAGCTGGGTGTGTTGGGGGGTGCCTGTAATCCCAGCTACTCCAGAGGCTGAGGCAGGAGAATCACTTGAGCTCAGGGGGCAGAGGTTTCAGTGAGCCAAGATCATGCCACTGCACTCCAGCCTGGGCAACAAAAGTGAAATGTCGTGTCAATAGTAATAGTAATAGTAATAATAATAATAATAATAATAATAATAAATGATAAAAAATTGCCAAAGGACCAGAATAGACATTTTTACAAGGAAGACATACAAATGACCAAGAAGTATGTGAAAAGTTACTCAATGTCACTAATATTCAGGCAAATGCATGTCAAAACCACAGCGAGATTTCACCTTACACTTGTTAGAATGTCTATTTAAAAAAAAAAAAAAAGTTGGGGGGCAAGGAGTGCTGCTGAGGGTGTAGAGAAAGGGAGTCCTTGTACACTGTTGGTGGGAATGTAAATTAGTACAGCCATTATGGAAAACAGTATTCCTCAAAAAATTAAAATAAGAACTAATCTTAGGATCCAAGAATCCTTCTTTTAAGTATACATCCAAAGGAAATAAAATCAGTATCCGAAAGAGATACATACCCTCCATGTTTATTGCAGCATTATTCACAATAGCTGAGTAATGGAAACAACTTAAGTGTTCGTGAATTGGTGAATGGATAAGGAAAATGCTGTATATATCGTGGAACACGATTTAGCCTTAAAAAGAAGTCCTGACATTTTGACAATATGAATCAATTTCAAGGATGTTATACTACATGAAATAAGCCAGATACAGAAAGACAAACACTGCATGATCTTACTTAAATGTAGAATCTAAAACATTTGAACTAATAGAAGCAGAGAATAGAATGGTGGTTACCAGGGGATGCAGGGTGAGGAAAATGGGGAGATGTTTATAGAATCCAAATTTTCAGTTATAAGATGTATAAACTTTGGGGACCTAATGTATAGCATGGTGACTGTATTGTTTACTTGAAATGTTCTAATAGAGCAGATCTTAAGTGTCTTTATCGCCTTTCACCCACAAGTGGCAAATATGTGTGTTGAAAGATGTATTATTTAGTTTGATTGTGGTAATCATTACATAGTGTATACATATATGAAATGTATATCTTGAATATATGCAAATTTTATCACTTATACCTCACCAAAGCTAAAACACAATAAAGTTGTAGAAACAAATAGAATTTTGCCAAAGAGAAAAGTGGTGTGTGGAGAAAGATGTGCAAAGGATACCAGGAGAGGAAGTGTAGAATGTTCAACACAAAGCATAGAGTGAACAGGACTATCAGGCAGTATGTTAGGTGTTTTGCTAATTCATATTCAGGATGCCTTTTCCCCATTGAAGGCCTTAGTGATTTCAAACAGAAGATCATCATAACCATTGTGAAGTCATCCCTGACTTACCCAGGCAGAGTTAGGGATGCCTTTTCCTGTGCCCTCACTGAATGTTGTACAAACCTTTTCTATAGCAACAATCTTACAGGGTTGTCTTTGTAACCAGAAGGCAGAAGAGCTCATGGGAATTGATATCAGACAGACAAGGGTTCAAATGCCCATTCCGGCATCCAGTAACCTTTGTTTCCTTGGGCAAACCACTTAATCTGCAGAATTTACTCATTGCCACATTGTGAAGTCAGAGTGAAGATTAAATGACATAATTAATGCAGAGTGCTTTACACTTAGTAGGGCTCCAGTAAATAGGGACTATTCTGGTCTGTAATCTCATCTCCCTAGCTGACTAAATTCGCTGGGGCAAGTACAGACTCATTGCATGTTAGTAACCCACCTCTATCAAGTATCTGTCACAAAGGATGTGCTCAGTAGTATTTGTGGAATGACTCCATAAATCAGATTCAGAGTTTAGAAAGATCAATTTTGGCTTCAGTTAATAGGTTTTTGGGATGTAAGTTTAGAAGTTAGTTTACCCAGCAAAAAAAGAATCACACTTTGTTTTAAGCAAAAAGACTAGTTTGTTAATTTTATGTGTCAACTTGGCTAAGCTATGATGCCCACATACTTGGTCAAATACAAGTCTAGATGTTGCTGTGAAGACATTTTTTAGATGTGATTAATATTTAAGTCAGTAGATATTGAATAAAGCAGGTTACCCTTCATAATGCGGGATGACCTCACCCCATTAGTTGAAGGTGTTAAGAGAAAAAGACTGAGGTCCTGCAAGGAAGAAGACAATCTGCCTCTAAGACCACCTTCACACTTGAGCTGTGACATCAAGTCTTCTTTGGGTCTCCAGCCCATCTACCTGCCCTGCATATTTTAGACTTCCTAGCCCACACAATCACATGAGCCAATTCCTTAAAATAAATCTTTCGCTCTGTATATATATATATGCCCATCATCTATGTACAGCCTATTGGTTCTGTTCCTCTGAAGAACTCTGGCTAATGCAGATATGATTACCCCATTTACAGATGAAGAAACTGAAGCTTTGGGTCCCTACGCTAATAAAGAGTAGAGCTTATGTCTCAAAATTATTTCTTTGTGATTTCAAATCTGGGTCATATCACTGATTTCTACATGATGCTCCCTTCCCTCCTCCACTTATTTTTGGAAGAAAAAGAAAGAAGGGAGAAGTTAATGAAGGAACATTATGAAGCGAAGACGCCGGCAGAACTCATTCTCTAGACCAGACTGCAGATAGACCAAAATCAGCAAGCAGCGCTGAAGGCAGCTTCTAGTTGCCCTTGCTGCCCATCTGTGCAAGATGCTCCCACCAGTGCTGATATGGTTTGGCTCTGTGTCTCCACTCAAATCTCATCTCAAATTGTAACCCCCTTGTGTTGGGGGCGGACTTCCCTCTTGCTGTTCTCGAGATAGTGGATGAATTCTCATGAGATTTGGTTGTTTAAAAGTGTGTGGCACTGTGCATATACACCATGGAATACTATGCAGCCATAAAAAGGATGAGTTTCTGTCCTTTGTAGGGACATGGATGCAGCTGGAAACCATCATTCTCAGCAAACTATCACAAGAACAGAAAACCAAACACCGCATGATCTCACTCCTAGGTGGGAACTGAACAATGAGATCACTTGGACTCGGGAAGGGGAACATCACACACTGGGGCCTATTATGGGGAGGGGTGTGGGGAGAGATTGCATTGGGAGTTGTACCTGATGTAAATGACGAGTTGATGGGTGCTGACGAGTTGATGGGTGCAGCACACCAACATGGCACAAGTATACATATGTAACAAACCTGCATGTTATGCACATGTACTCTAGAACTTAACGTATAATAATAAAAAAAAAAAGTGTGTGGCACTTCCTCCTTTGTCCTCTCTCTCCAGCTGCACCATGGTAAGACGTGCTTGCTTCACCTTCGCCTTCTACCATGATTGAAAGTTTCCTGCAGCCTCCCAGTCATGCTTTCTGTTAAGCCTGCAGAACTGTGAGTCATTTAAACCTTTTTTCTTCATAAATTACCCAGTCTCAGGTAGTTCTTTATAGCAGTGTGAAAATGGATTGATACAAGCACCATGATAGTTTACCAATGTCATGGCAATACCCAGAAATTACTACCCATTTCCATGGCAACAACCAGAAGTTACCATGCATTTTCCACCAATTTCTGAATATCCTGCCCCTTTATTTGCATGTCATCAAACGTGTGTTTAAATACAACTGCCAACCACCCATAGGCTGCTACTCTCAGCACACTGCCTATGGATTAGCCCTGCTCTGCAAGGAGCAGTCACAGAGCTGTAACACTGCCACTTCAATAAAGCTGCTTTCTTCTACCACCTGCTCACTGTCGAATTATTTCCTAAACAAAGCCAAGAACTTGCCTTGCATTATTAGTAGAGAAGGGGAAAGAATCATGAGGTAAAAGAAAAAGGATAGGGAGTACAGACAACCTTAAAACGAGCAACCTCAGTTTCCTAAAGATGTCAAAGTCACCTGCCTGGCTTTCTAGGGTGACTACAATTTGACATGTCCATTGCTATAGAACCACATTACATGGAAATCCATAGGTCCTCTTTAATAATCCTATCAGACATATCTCCTTCCAGCCCACATTCTAGTTTTTCCCCATTATAGCGCCTTGCTTATTTTCTTTATATTGTTTATAATGACTTCTTATAATCTTGCTTAATTACTTGATTTGTTTTATTGTCTTCCTCCCCACCTATAATGTACATTCCATGAAGGCAGGAATCTTTTCTGTTTTCACCCACTGCTTATCTTCAGCATCTAGCACAAGTTGAATGAATGAATGCTATGTTCATCCTTACTTTCCTATCTTCAACCCGTTTTTTTTCATTCCCTTCCTAATCTTACCCATTCTTCAAAACTCACCCTAAGCTCCCATATCTCTCAAAGCCTTCCTTGATTGTGCTCTGTACCAGCCACACCTGCCTTCATTTGGTACCTGTGGTACATTGCTCTTCATGCTTCTGAGCTTTTATTAAGACTCTTCCCTTTACCTAGAATGCTCTCCAACTTGTGTCGTCTCCTTGTTAAGCTGAATCAACTTGAACATCCCTTCTTTTCCAGGAACCTTTTCCTGACTTTTAATATTAAGTTAATTGCCCTAGTTATAAACTGTAGTAGATATCCTCCCATCCCTTTCTATGTCCCCCTGATCCTTTCTCCTTTGCAATAGCTGATACACTTAAAATAACTTTCTATTACTCATCACTTTGAAATAACTTGTTCATTGTACACCTCACTAACTATATTTTAAATTCTATAAAGTAGTTCTGTTTTTTTTCTTTTGCTGCTATATCTACAGTAACAATTCTCAGTGCCTGAAATAAAGATGATTTAAAGAAATATCTATTGGTTAAATAACTGGAAAGTGTTCATTGATGTGACCATTACAGAACTCTAAGAACTTCTATGTGCTTGGTGATTCAGTGTAAAAATAGCTATCAATTATTAAGTGGTTTCTCTGTACCAGGCAATTTCCACATGGTTTTTGTGTCCTAATTTATTTTATTAGCACAAATATTGTTGTCATTCTTACCTCACAAAGGAGGAAACTGAGGGACAAGAAGTTGTGGAGCTTATGTTTTCTAGGTGGTGAATGGCAGAGCCAGGATTACAGCCCAGGCATCTGCTCCAGAACTTAACTGTAACCCCACACACTAGTGCTTATAATCTTGTTGGGAGGCAGGCAAGAGACTAAGGAGTTAATTTACAGTCTGAAGACTCATTATCTTAGTTCATATATTCACTCAACAAATATTTGTTAAATGCCCAGTTCTGCGTTAGGCACCAGAGATACAGCGGTAAAACAATCTGATATGGTCCCTACTTGCACCAGTACACTTCATTACCACTTGCTGTGGTTCCCAAACTTGGCTCACATTAGAACCACCTGGGGAGCTCTAATTGACTTTATTTAATTAACTGGCCTGGAGCCTGAGCCCGTATGTTTTAAAAACTTTGTGATGGATTCTAATATGCAGCCAATGCTGAGAACTATTTCTTTAGTACTTTCTGTGAAACCAATCCAATATCATAATCATCTGGGAAAATTTTTAAAATCCAGAGTCCTGTCCTGCCCCTACCTCCTGCTACTTTCCTGAACAAATGACCCCAGAGCCACTGAGAGTAGGACACAGGAATCTGTATTTTTAAAAGCTCCCTTTGTGACTCTGGTGCAGTTGACCAGCAGACCCATATTTCAGGATTACCAGAACAGTTGCCAACATATAAAACAAACAAAGATTTTTAGAAGAAAGAGCTTACAAAGGGCTCTGGTGGTCTGGGCTATATTTATAAACCATATCACTTGAACAGGTCTTGAAGGGTGGGTAGGATTTAGGTATGTGGAAAGAAGTAGAAGCTTTCACTCGTGGTAAGTATCATAAAGTATCATACATATAACTATTGTATGGTGTTTGATTTTAAACATGTTTGTTTTATAGCCTTTCTACTCAAAATATCATCTGAGGACCAGTATCATCTGCTTTGAATTCTATCCCAGAAGCTGCATTTTTAACAAGATACCTAGGTGATTTATATTTATATATATTTATATATATTAAAATTTGAGAATCATAGTTCTCTATGTCAGCATTGGTCTTTCCCACTCACACAATAAACTGTATGGTCCTTGAGGGCTGGAGCATGACTTATTAGAAGACTTATAGAAGTAGTGTCCTGTGAAGTACATTCTTATTATACTCATTTTTCAGGAATGGAAACTGAGGCTCACTGAAGTCAAATGATACTTGTTGCTTCCGGGTGCTCTTTCTACTATAAGATACGGATTTCTTTTCTTCACTGTTCTCCCTAACATCCAACATTATGATAAACATAAGATTTCAGGTTCAGAAAATTCCTGAAAATCATAGGTTCTTGAAATAAGTTGGAAGTAACCTTAGAAGTAATATTGCCATACCCTTAAAATTGAAGACATTCTGGACTAGAAGTTTAAGGACCCTGCTTGAGCTCACAGAACTAGTTTGTGAATGATACAATGAAACTAGTGTTCATATCTCTGACTGTGCACCTTGGTGCCTACCATCTCATTTTTACTCATGCTAATGCTTTGTATTTCCCATTACAAAGGTAGTTTCTTAGAATAGCCTGATTTTCAAACCCATTCTGAGACAGAGTAAAATAAGCACATTGGGTGGAAAACAGTTTTAAAATATACCTGGGTAGAAAATTACCTTCAATGAACTGTACTTAGAGTCACTGTATGGTTTCTAGTTATTCCACAAATGCAAAAAGAGAGGGGCCTCCCTTATATAAGTATGTCCTATTCTGAGCTTCCTGCTTAGCCCATCTGTTTGATGAGCTCAGCCACCTGGATTCTTTCTGGCCTTTTCACTTTTCATCAGAATGTCTTCCAGCCCTAAACATGTGGTGAGTCTTTGGCCTCTTGCTAGCATGTAGAAAACTGTGGTAATGACTATTTTTTTTGGAGAACAGACCATGCTGCCATTTTTGCTCACCTTTGAATCTGACCTGTCGACATCACATATGCATCAAAGAGGGTAAATTGCCTGTTATAACAAAGGCTGCTCCAGCTGGCTGTACAAAACCAAGTGTTAGACCCAGTCTTCAAAAACATTAAAGGAATTGTCCTTCAAATCAGAGCCTGATTCTCAGCTTGTAAGAACTCTTTCATTCCAAATTTGTTTCTCCACCTTTCTTGCTTTTCCTTAATGCATTTTGAAAGCATGCAATCAACTTGAAAGGGCGAAGTGCTCAAATCCAAGACAGAAAAGAGAGCTGTTGCTCTCTCATTTGCTTTGTACTTGTGAAATTCCCTATACAAGTCTCTTATTTGCTTTGATGTTCCTCCACAGCCAGCAAAACTCTTCCTAGGTTTACAGTGAGTACTTTGACTCCCCACTACTTCCCTTTAACCAAAAGTGGAAGTAATTAATATTATTCTAATTGGATAAAATTTTTAAAAGGGAGAGAATATCTTTGTTAGTAAACAAGGAAGAAGGTCATTACCACTGTACCCAGGCTTGATTGATCTGCTAACAGTGCCATTCAACTGCTTGATGCCTTTGGTATCAGTCTTTTTAGAATACAACTCCATTTATCCAAGGAAGTCTCCTCTAGTTCTCCTGTTCTTCTGAATAGAACATGGAGAGAAGTAGATTCTTGCATGTGTTACTAAACACCTAAAAATAGTGAAAATTAAAAAGGATGTTGAAACCCTAAAGATTAGGTCCACCATTTTGGTGGGTTTGCTGTTGAAAGGAAGGAAGGAAAATTCCTCTTAGCTGTCCATAGAATACCAATCTTCACGAACAAAAAAGATGGAGAAGGAGAAAAAGGAGAAAGAAAAGGAAAAAAAAAAAGAAGCAAAGCAGTGGGCAGAAGTGGGATGACAGTGGTTGGTCTCAGGATACTAGAGGTCATTTGTTCTAACTTAGAAGAATCCTCTGGGGCTCACTTGGCACATGTCAGTCTGACTTGACACTCAATCCAAACAGCTTGGTTATCTAGTTTCCCAGTCTTCGGGAGATTTAAAGCAACAAATTGGAAAGCATGAAAGAGGCTGTTAGAGGCAGGGACACTGACAGTAGCCAGAAAGGACACTGCCAACTCTAAAGGCAGAAAGTGGAAATCTGTGACATGCAGGCTGAGGAATTTAAAAAGCACAGAAGTTGAAAGTCAGCCAGCATTAGAACGTACAATAACTAAGCTTCCCAATAATGACCCTCAGTCTTCTGTAAATATTGAATTATTTCCAGTACACTTTAGGACAGAGAAAAATGTAATATTTTAAGAAATGTTTAAAAATGAAGTATTTTGATGCATAATGAAAGCTTCTTTATTGATTTGGAGAAGTCACTCTCATTTTTTCTTCCTGACGTTTTATTTCTATCTTTAACACATATTTTTTGCGCTCATAGTCTGTGCCAGGTCGTGAGCAAGTGAATGTGTAGAGAGACATCGTAATTCAAGTGAGCGGTGGTAGTAATTTGTACTAGATCATGGGTAGGACTGAAAGAACTGGACAGATTCTAAGGATACCATACAAGGAAAATGTGTGATTGATTTTGTATGGGGAATAAGGATGAGAGAGAGCCTAAGGATGACTCCTAGGTTTCAGTTCTGCCCAAGGAAGAACTCTTAGAAGACGAAGTTTGGAGATTCGAGCCTCTTGAGTTTGAGAGGTCTTTAAGACACATTTCTCAGCCCTCAGGTCTCAGATCATGTCACCAGTTTGTCTTCTTTTCATTTTCAGACTGTAAGTATCAGACTATATATATATATAAAATTAAAAATAATTTCAACTTTTAGATTCGGAGAGCAGTCACCACTTCTTGAATTCTTTCTCTAAGTGCTCATCATCCTTGTTCTGGCCCAATTGTTGCCAAGTTCCTAGGCCCTTATCTCTATTTTGTACATGATGTGAAGGCAAGATAGACTTTTTTATTTCTGCACAAAGTAGAAGCTTAACAATTATGCCATGAATGCATAATAAGGAACAAATAACTCCTGGTGAGCTCTTCTAGTGATGTTTCAGAGATGATGTTCTGATAACCCCTCTCAGCATGGCATTAGGATTTGAATATCAAGTCTATCAAATCAACTCTAACAGTCTTGATTCAAATGCATAGGCAGGGCTGCATCAGCCAGGGTCCAAACAGGAGAGGAACACATTTACATCAGGGTTTAAATCAGGACTATTTACAAAGATGTGGGAGAATGTAGGAAAACACAAGGGACAGTGCAGTGAAGCAGCAAGCAGCAGGAGAGCTGTTTCCTCTCTCGGCTCTGAATGGTGGTGGAGTCTAGCAGAGATGCTTACCTTGAGGAGAATCCTTATCTTTGTTGGTGGGAATAAGTGGCCTGAGATGACCTTACGGCAAGGGAGCCAGGTGCCCTGACCCCACTCTTTCTTCTCCCTCTGCTTCCCCATTGGGGATCCCCACTTAGCTAAATCCAATAGGAAGTCAGAGGGACTTTTTAACGTAATCCCTACACATTGGCCTTCATGGTGGAGAAGGCTGGAGAGTGACTTAGAGGGCAAATGGAGGATGTCTAGTTCAGCACAAAAGGTAGCATTTAGGCTTGACCTGGAGGACTGAATATAGTGTTGCCCAGTTAATCCAGACAAGAACTAGAGTTTAATAAGCTTATATTAATAGACAATACTAGGGAGTTTTGATGAAAAATTCCTAGATGAGAGACAACAAGTTGTTAAGGATAGAGCACTAGAGTAAGAAAATATTTTTTTTGATGACTTGGTGGCTATGGACTGCAATCTCTTTTCATAGCAAGTGGGAATATTATTTTCATATGACTGGGGAAAGGATAAAAGTAGAAAATATACATAAAATTCTCTTCTAAGTTGTAAAGCCTTGCGTACAATTCATTATGTAAAGCAGAAAAGACACTGGAAGTGCCAGTTACTAGCTGATCATGCAAGTTAATTTTCTTTGTCCCAGTTTACTTATCAGCAAAATAAGATAATACATACTTTATGAAGCTTTTTATGAGGATTAAATAATATAATACATATAACACAAACTCTAACACATAATACTCACACAATAAAAGATTATTATTTTGTACCCATTTCTTTTTCACCCCCTCTGTCACTAAGTTCCCTGAATGTAACTCTAATATACACATCTCTGTTTTTCCCCTAGAACCTATTGTAAGGCTCCCTCTACCCCATCATGGCCTTTAGAAAAAAAGTGACCTTATTTGGCACTTACAAAATGTTGGGACCTAGGGGACACTTGGATTGTGCTTGTAAGCACCGTAGACATCGTGGAAATATTTTATAGAAAACTTCTAGGACCTCCTACTGCTCGAGTTAACTGGAGCAAGGGCAAGACCATTAAGGTTTGAGATATTCCTATAAATGTCGTCATGTCTGTAATTAATGAATTATATAGCTAGGGGTAAGAATTCTTCATGCTAAGGAGAGAACAACAAGGTAGCAGAGGAGTTTGGCAGGGGTAAAGAGGAGAGAGATCACACAGATTTTTCTCACAGAAATTGAAAAAGGCAAGTAATAAATTGCTAAGAAATAGTGAAGCAGAACCAGAACCTGGACCAGATGAGGTGAGCAAGGAATTCATTTAAGGTGCAAAATTTAATGTGCCAAAAAACTAAGTAATAAATAATATATATATATATATATATATATATATATATATATATTTTTTTTTTTTTTTTTTTTTTTTTTTTTTTTTTTGAGACGGAGTCTTGCTCTGTCACCCAGGCTGGAGTGCAGTGGCCGGATCTCAGCTCACTGCAAGCTCCGCCTCCCGGGTTTACGCCGTTCTCCTGCCTCAGCCTCCCGAGTAGCTGGGACTACAGGCGCCCGCCACCTCGCCCGGCTAGTTTTTTTGTATTTTTTAGTAGAGACGGGGTTTCACCGTGTTAGCCGGGATCGTCTCTCGATCTCCTGGCCTCGTGATCCGCCCATCTCGGCCTCCCAAAGTGCTGGGATTACAGGCTTGAGCCACCGCGCCCGGCCTATAAATAATATTTTAATGAAATATTTTAAAGAATGAAATCAACACATTATGACCCAGTGGCTGGCTCCTGTGTTTGTAAATAAGATTTTTCTGTAAGCAGGGCCAGGATTAGGATGTGGCAAGTGAGCCAGGGTTGTAAAGTACAGGGCAGATTCTGCCTTTATTTAAAATTTTGATATTTTTGTCCATCATATAGTTGTTTGCATTAATTTCAATTTTTCGTGTATTATATAAGTATTATTTATCTTGATTACTGAGGTTTTGGTGGGTCTTAAATTTTGTACCCATGGTGAGTGCCTCCCATGCCTCACCCTAGTTCTGGTCCAGAGCAGAACAGAACTGTCCTTTATTGAGTGTCTTTTATATGCCAGGAATTTAGCATATGCTATCTTATTTAGTCCTCTCTATACCCCATGAGATACCTATTGTTATCTTCATTCTCTACATGAGAAAACAAGCCATGAGACTTCTCATGTGAGTCACTTGCGAAAGGCCTCACAGCTAAAATGGCATGTCTGTCTCCAAAGCTCATTCTCTCCCCACTCCTAAAGCATGATTGCCTCTAAATGCTTCTCTCACACTGAAACCACTCACACCCGAGCTTGGGTCTCTGCATAGGTGGTATCTGTAACTGACAACTTTCACTCTTTTCCCTGTGTACCTTTGCCAGACAATACCACATGGCCAGAGAAGACTTTATAAGCTTTACACTGCTTCCTACTTTTCAGCAGCTAGAAGGAAAATACCAGATCCTTTTAGCTGCAATATCCTGCCTGCCAAAGGGGGAAAAGCGAAGCAGCTGTTCGTGCAAGTACATGCTGTGCCTGTTATCCAAATGGGCATCAGCAGGCTCTGTGCTGGAGCTCAACAGGAATGTGGGTTTTATGGTTTGAAAGCAGATTAGACTCTGAGGAGGCCTATCTTATAGTTGGTCCATTTAACTTTTTCAGAGTTCAGTGGTGCTTCAGTGCCCACGTTAGTCCCAGTGGTTAGAATATAGCTGAAGAATCTGCTTTTGCCCAGGGATATACCAAACTCCCTGCAGTGGCAACAGCAAGAAAAGTATGGATGGCTTCCAGTTTAAAATTTAATTATCCCCTTAAAAAAAGGCACTGGAAAAACAAAGTGTGTGAGAGAGTGAGAGGCATCTTATGGTAAGAATATAAGAGTGATTTTGTTTTACTACTTTTAAGAGTGATCAAGTGATTAATAATTGCCATAATTATGTGTCACCTTATAAAACAGAACAGTGCCAGTGATTTGAAAGAGGTGGAATCTTACCTTAATTTCTGTTTCATTCTGGATCAGAGACCCAGGTCTCTATGAACCATCAAATTATGTTCTGCCCTTCTTCTGTATCTTCTATATGGGTGCTGTTTTGAGGTAGTACAAAGACTGTGCCCTTCTGCTCTCATTTCTTGACCACTCTTTCTAAACTAACACTCTTCAAAAAACATTTTCTTAGAAAATAAGGAGAGACTGATGCTGAAAGCAGTGCACACATTAGGTATCCAGTAAATATTTATTGAATGAATGAATGATTCCAAGAAAGGATGTTAGCCCTGCAGTAAAGCACAGCAGACGGAGGCAGGGACAGGCAGAACACTCATGGTAACACAAGTTGAATGTGTATAATGTGTATGTGTGTGTGTGTGTGTATATCTATATGAATATGTACACACATATAAATATAAATATATATACAAAAATATATAAATATATTCCAAGTTATGGGTATAGAAGGAATGTAGATTTGATCCCATCTTAGTTCAACAGAACACTAGAATTAAGCAGACAAAAAACAAGAATTGTGATTGGATCTGTGGTCCTGATAATAATGTAAGAAGTAGATTCCACTGGCACTTAAGTTGTTATGAATGAAGCCAAGCACCATTCAGGCATCTTGTCCAGAGGTAAACACAAATCTGTGCAAAAAGCAACAACAAAAACCAAGAAACAAATAAGCAACCCTCCCTCCATGTTTATAAAAACAGGGAAAGAGGAAATGAACCCAAATACTCAGAGGAAGAGTATACCACTGTAAATGACTTATTACAGAAACTCCTAAAATGTTTGGAAAACTTGAAAAGGTTGGTGTGATGTAGGAAGACAAGACCTTTATGAAACAGAAGCAGAAAGCTGAAAGGAAGAATCTGTTAAGATGCCACGTAAGATAAGAGTGACTTCTAGTGGCAATGGAGAGGGATGAAGAAGATAAATAATAAAAATAAAAGTAAAATTAGGTCAAAAAATTAAAGTGCACATTGAAGGGATGTATATTTCTTAAAGAAATATGAAAGAAAGCTGCAAGCAAAAATTAAGGAATTGCATAAGAGAACAGAATTGAGCCTATGAAATATTTTAAAAATACTTAAAGTTCAACTTTTCAAAGGCTGAAAAACAAAAGGGAAAACCCAAATGGACAAGTTTTTCATGAAAAAGACAGAAGGGTTCAAATTTTGGGGAAAAAAACACTATATAAAACTTCATGACAATAAATTGGAAAGCATCGGTGAAATAGAAGAATTTTGCCCGAGAAAAATGTATTGTCTTGACTCAAAAACAAGTAGAAAACTCGAGTAGATCATTAACCAAGATCTAAATGAACAAGAGTTATCAAAATAATTACATCCAAAAAGGTTTATTTGAAAAAAATGCTCTTTTGCAATATACTTTTATTAAACTGATTAAAAGCTTAGAAAAATATGAAAAGATATCCAAATCATTTTATAAAGGTTGCATATGCTTATTCACAAGTCTGGCAAACATAGCACATGCAAAAAAGATAAAAACTTTTTTGAAAGAACTTGATAAAAACTAACCGGTTGAATTTGAGTGCATATTTAGCAAATAATCTGTCAGTAGCATTATCTCAAAAATACAAGATTATTTAATTGTAGAGCAATTATAAGTAAATTCTTCATATTAATATTTGATAGAACAAAGTATGTGATAATTTCAACAAATGCAGAGATGGCACTGATAAAATTTAACATCTAAAACTTTAAAAAACAGAGGATGTAAGAAAGCTATCAGCAATAGACAAAAATTACCTATCTTAAACCAACAATAGGTTTCACTCTTTGATGATTTATTAAGCAAATATTTATTGAGCAACTACTATGTACCAGATACTTTTTAGCTGCTGGGGATATACCAGTGAAAATAACAGATAAACACTCTGTCTTAAATTGAAACCTAAATTGGAATGAGATGATATTTAATACAAAAGAAAAATCAGTAAAATATATAGCATGTTTATATTTTAAGTGTAACAGTAAAAGTAAAACATGAAAGGTGAAATTGGGAATGTCTGGACATTGCAATTTTAGATTTGGTGGCTGAGGAAGACCTCACTGAAAGCTTTATTGGAGTAAAACTTACAGGAGGTGAGGGAGTGAGCTTTTTGAGCATCTGAGGAAAATGCATTTGAGGCAGAAGGACTAAAATATGTGATAACTGGAGCTGAGCAAGCTGTGGTGAGAGCAGAATGAAATGACATCAGAAAAGTAATGGAGATGGTAGGGAACGGATCATGTGTGGACTTGTAGACCATTGGAATGATTTTGGCTCCTCCTTCCAGTTAAATAGACACTGCAGAAGGCTGAGACAGGATAACTCTGACAGTTGTGTGGAGGTTAGACTAATGGGGGCATGGGTAAGAACAGGGCAACTCATAGGGACTTTTGCAGAGATCTAGGCAATGTAGGACATGGACTTGGACTGGGTGGTAGCAATGGTGATGGTGAGAAGCCATTAGATTTGAGATATATTTTGAAGGGAAGGCCAAAAAGAGTTTCTGAAGGATGGGGTATAGGGTAGGAGAAGAGGCATTGAGAATGATTGTAAAGTTTGTACAACTAGAGGGCTGGAATTAATTGCTGTTTTCTAAGATGAGGAAAGAAATGGGTGGAACTTGTTTAGAGGAGAACATCCAGAACTCCATTTTGGAAAACTTAGGTATGCTATAGTTATTAGACCTCGAAAGAGGCATGTGTAGTCAGTTGATCATACACAACTGGAGTTCAGAAGAGAGGTCTGGGTTGGAGGTTAAAAATATTGAATTATCAGCATATTGGTGTCACTTAAACTATGACATGATATAGTCAAAGTAGGATGAAACTTTAGAGAAATATCCATTTCAATTCTGGTTTTACAGAGACAAAATAAGCATATCCTCACAATTTTATTAATAGGATTTTGGAAGTAGTCTCGAAAGACATTAAAGGTATAACTATTGATTAGCAATAAAAAATTCTGAAGAATACGATTTGTTTCTGTCACAGCTGATATTCTTGGACTCTTTTTTTTTTAAGCCTCTCTATCTCTTCAATCTCCTTTGAGACTCTCGTCGGTGTATTGAATATATATACAAGGGTTTCTCAGGATTTTCTTTCAATTTTCTTTGTTTTCAGAGATGGATAGTAGGGTTGCATTGAGATGGTGGAGTCATCACTACTGTTTCCACACAAGGAACTTTGAGCTTTAAAATTAGGCAGTTCCAGGTCAAAAGTCCAACTCTGCGATTCGTGAGTTTTGAGCTTAGTTATTCTCTTAGCCCTGCGTTCCTGATCTGAATCATAACGTATATGTAGTGGCAGTAATGCTATATATCTCTCAGGGGTGTTCTGAAGATTAAGTAAGACAGTGTATGGAAAGTAAACAGGTAGGCTCTGGGTAAAAGATCTGTACATGTTTATTAAATAAGTGTATAAATGGCAAATGGTCTTAAACTTGAAGGAGATAGTCCTGTTGTTATATACTTATGTGTTTACAGGATGATAACGGAGTATGCTACTTAAGATATAATACGGGAAATCTCAAGCCTGTGTTCTCTATTTAAAATAGTCTTTTTTCTTTCTCCTAGAGTGTCTGCCTTCCTTTTTTGAATTTTAGAGCTTACATTTGTAGTGAGGGTTTCCTAGACATCTCTGACTGCTGGGACAGATAGTCAAAGCCTGGAAACAAAAGAAGAAATCTCTGGAGAGAAAAGGAGCTGTTGAGCCTGCTGCCTGAAGGAAACCTTGCCTTTTTCTTGACATGTTGTGGTTAACATGCCTGTGAGTCTCATTTCATATTGTGAGTCTCCTGAACAGTAGCAGTTTCTCTTAGTCTTTCAGGATTTAAATTGGGCTGTCTGCACCACATGGTTTATAGATGAGTCCATGGTTTATAATACAAAGACATAACTGGAAACAGAACAATTTGAATCTTATTGGTTGACTTTTTGCCCAGGCTCTGATAGTGCTGAGGATGAAGGGAGGTAGCAAAGTCTCACTGGAAATGGAGGCTGCACATTCATTTATTCATCTGGCAAACACCATCTGGCCAAGAGCAGATTACCAAACTATTACTCTCAATACAGCCTGTGGCTTCAAGGGCTTTAGAAGACAGATTTCCTTTGGCACATTGAACCTGAGCCTTATGGTTGGGGATAGCAGAAGTATTTGCTGTTCTCTCGCATTGCTGTCCAATTCCTGCCTGAGCACTGACAATGGCATAGTCAGTGCTTGCCCCTTGTCCTCATTCCTACAACTCTAAGTAGAGACATTAGCAAGTTCATCAGTATATAATATGCTTGCTATTCAGCCCAAATTACAAATTGCATAGTGATGTCTCTATCTTAGTATTCATTCCACGTGCTAATATTAGTGACTTGGATTTGGAGCAGTGATGAATTTGCAGTGATGAATTTGGAGCAGTGATGAAGAAAAATGGGTACTTAGCTTCATATGTATGAGTCTGTGTGCATGGTTTTGCTTGTTTCTTTTTTTGGATTTCACATATGAATGTCTCTGTAATCTCAAGTAGATAGACGCTTTTCATGAACCTGAGTCATTTCCTTAAAATTTTTGGTACTTCCTATAGTTACCTACTGTGTTTGAGTACTTTCAGCTGCATGCTTCATACATGGTATATACAGAAATGCCAATTTAATGAACATCGTCAATATTTAAGATCAAATATTGATCAAATAAGAAAAGAGAGAAGGGAAAGAGAAGGAAATAAGATGTGTATAGGGAATTAGGTTGATAGGATGGGAGGAAGTGATGGCAGAAACTCTCAATTAGTGGGTGAGTGGGTAGAGAAGGAGATTGATTCTCCTAGCATTTCTCAGTCATATGTCAGACTGCTAAAGTCATGAAACTCAGTACTGTGGAAGAGAAGTATATTTCTCAAGGATCTGAGATTCTTATACACCAATAATTTCTGCTCAAAGTTTAGGATTCTGAGATTCTTGGATATTAAGAGGCCATGTTACATAATTTTAAGGTGAGACTTTCAAGGGGACATTGTCTGTCCCCATTCATGTTCCAATAATGGCGTTCCGAGCATCTAAAAAGGTCTACAGCCCCTGGGGAGTTTTGGGCATCTGGAATGGTCTATATCCCCTGGTGCATGAATGATGTTCAGTAGTTCTTTTGGGATGGGTGGTCAGGGGTTCTGAAGGAGTGGTGGTGGCTGTTAAAATGCTTTAAAACAACTTTCAGTGTTACATTGAACCAGGTGACTTAGGTAGTTACCAGTACTTAGTGATAGCCCACCACTATTTGTTGAACACCCATCACTATGTGCCAAACACTACCTATCACACAAGTGACACCACCCATCGTTATGTGCCAAACGCTACCTATCACACAAGGGTTCCATGTAAATGCTACAACAACCTGATCAGTTAAGACAGTTTCTAGATGAGGAATATGATGTTTAGTAAAGTTAAGTGGCCAATGTCAGAAATGCAGTAAATTATAGAGCTAGGAAGACTCTTCTATATGGGGCCATCTCTTATATTTACTTAGCCTGGGAATCACATCAAGCTGCCTCTGTGCTTGTTAATCAAGCAGAATGGACTGTGGGTTAGGGGCAGATTTAAGGACATTTCCTGGCACACTTCCATCATCATTCTGCTGCATTAAACTAGCTCTCATTGATGTACTAGACAGTATGCTAAGGACTTAATATGAATTATTGCATTTTATCCTCATAAGTGCTACTTCTGCATTCATTATCTGGGGAAGAAAAACCTACAACTTTATGCTGAGAGGGAAGTAAATTTTGATTTTTTAATTATAGCTAATAAGTGAAATAAAACCTGTTGGGAGACAATTCTCCATGGAGCTTATGTTTCTGTTCATACAGTAAGCAGTGGCATGGCTGCCTTTGTTCTGGACCATCTTGTCAAGGATGTTTGTATGGTGAACAGCTTTGGAAGATAGAGATCATATTTACCTCTGGAGCAAAGGCAGGAATACTTAATGTTTAGGATAATAAAAGAAGAAGATAGAGTATCCCTTTGGAGCACAGTGCAGGCATGCTTACTACGGAAAAGAATTGGGTTCCCCAAGCTCAGAGTTCCTCTCCTGTAACACAACCCACCGTATGTACAGGTGTCAAGAGACCTCAGCCCTTGAGCATTGGCACTTGGAAAACTGACAGAAGATGCTGATATTCTGTCTACTGCTATAGCTGTAATAAACTCTCCTTGGTCTCTGATACTTTGTCTTACATATTATGCCAGCATCCATAAAACTGGCAAGCTAACTTACTAGCTTGCAAGTAGGGTAAAAATCTCAGCTCCTTTATAGCTCCTGACAGAACCTAGAATCAAATTCAAGTCAGTCTAACTTCCAAACCCATATTCTTTACCACAGTATTTTTATGCTAGAAGTTGTGTGTTTGGAGGTAAACTTACGAAAGTGGAATAAAATCATCTTGCCTCCTCCCTCCTCATGGAACCATCTTTAAAGTCAAATTATTTTTTTGACTAGGTTTGGGGAGAAAGGCAGTTTAAACTTTTATCTTAAAGCCATCTCTGTTTCTGTTTTTCTGTTCTTATGCCATTTTTAGTTGTTCTGGATTCTGACAGTGAGTTCCCCTTCAATAACTAGATGAGGTGTGGAGAAAGGAGTCTGTGTCTCCTGGCTCTGTATGGATAAGATAGGGACTTTATCTGGGGTCAGGGGAAAAAAAAAATAGATAACCTTTCACTTTGTTGTCAATTTCACATTTCTTCATAACACAAAGGGAAGGATGGGTCTAAATTAAAGTCATTGGCTTCTAATGCCCATTACTTTACAGTCTGATAAACCGGTGGTAGTTAAAGTCTAAACTTGTCCTTTTTGCAGAATTTACCAGTGATACCTTCCATACATAGAATTTTTTTTTTTTTTTACAATTTACAAATTACAAAAAAGCAATAGTTGTCTACTTATAGTAATCATTTTAAGAGATAGAAAAATGATGCTCTAAGGTTAAGTAATTTGCCCAGAGTTATACAGTGCCAGAATTATAACTTATGTCTAAATCTACTGAATTTCTGCTCAGTGTCTTCTCTGTAACAATCTCTTACTGAATTCTTTAATACTAGCCCTCATGCCCTTTATAAGGTTGTCCATGCTTTACTAAGAAATCAACCCTTTGTCTTTACTAAGAAATCAGCCCCAGTCAATTGAGGTTACTCAAATGAGTAACAATGAAGATAATTTTATTCTAAAGGGAATTGATTGAAACCTCACCTCTTCAATGGCTCAAACTAAAGGACAGCATGGAGGTACAACTTGGAGGTCAAGGACCCCACAGTGAGCGTTGCATATATACTGATGGAACCACATATTAATTACATTTCTATCTATAGAGTGATGTATACCATCTCTGTCTCCTATCTTCATATTGTTAAGATTGGCACATATTTTATTGGCAATTCCTACCACATTATAATGTTGTCAGATAATTTTCAGAACAAAAGTATCTCTAGATGTATATCTTGAGAAGCTTTCTTTTTTCATCTTTAACTTCCTCAAACATTTACTACATATGATGTGAAAAGTAATGTGCTAGTTGTTGAGGGAACTGTAATGATGAATAACAAGTAATCTCTTTCCTTGAGTATTTTACATTTCAAAGGCAATTTCAGATACATACTCAACCAGCAACAACTCAGGAAAGAATGAAATAGTGTTGTAGAGAAAGTGTAAATCACTGTATCTGTACAGAGAAATGTTAAATGATGTCCAATTAGTGTTACTGGTAACAGCTTTGTGAAGCAGATGCTTTTGAACTGAATTTTCTTGGATGAGTAGAATTTTTGTAATTACAGAAAGAGAAGAGCTTATTCCTGGCAGAAGAAACAGGATGGATGTGTGGATGGAAAATGAAAGAGAATGTTATGTTTTAGGGAAAGGCAGAAGTACAGGATTCATGGGAAAATATAATGGATAATGAAGGTGGAGGAGTAGGATAGAGCTAGAGTGAAGAACTTTGTTGTTGTTGCTGTTTATTTGTTTGTTTTGAGACAGAGTCTTCCCTGTCACCCAGGCTGGAGTGCAGGGGCATAATGATGGCTCACAGCAGCTTCAGCCTCCTGGATTCAGGAAGTTGAATCCTCGCCTCAGCCTCCCAAGTAGTTGGGACTACAGGTGTGCACTACCATGCCTAACTTTTTTTTTTTAAATTTTTTTTGTAGATACAGGGTCTCCTTATGATGCCCAAGCAATTCTCCTGCATTGGCCTCCCAAAGTGCTGGGATTACAGGTGTGAGCCACTATGCCTGGCGTTAGAGTGAAGAGCTTTGAATGCCCTTTAAAGACACTAGATATTAACTTGTAGGCTATGAG
This sequence comes from Macaca mulatta, assembly GCF_049350105.2. Classification (NCBI taxonomy): domain Eukaryota; kingdom Metazoa; phylum Chordata; class Mammalia; order Primates; family Cercopithecidae; genus Macaca; species Macaca mulatta. Next base: position 88,172,839 of record NC_133419.1, read on the forward strand.
GAGTCATTGAAATTTTTGGGGAAGGGGTATAGCATGATTCATACTCTTTATTTTGTGTCTGCCTCTTAACACTGTGACACTATTAATTATGTGAATTGGCCTCATTCTGCAGAAGCAGAAACTGAAACTTAGAAAACATAAGTTATTTTTCTCATGTCATAATAGTGGTGACAAAGTAAAGCTTCTAGCCCAAGTCATCTTCCTCCTACCCTACAGTTACCCAACATAGAAAATGACAACCTTAATAGGATTTTTCATTACTATTAAAACATAAAAACAGAGTGTTGAAGATAAATTACTTAGTATAATTGCAGAAGGAATTATTAGCAGTCTCTTTTCATTTTCTAATTCAGAGTTTCTCAAATTTTAGGGTTCAAATAAAATCTTGGAATTTTGATTCAGTAGATCTGGAAAGGCACCTAAGATTCTGAATTTCTGATAAGCTTCCTAGTGATCCTGATGCCTTTCATCTTTAAACCAAGTTTTTGTAGCAAGGTTTTATAAAATGTTTCTTGTCCCTTAGCCCTACTTTAAAGATACACATGAACTTAACATTTAACATATTGTCCTCAAATACACTCAATATCATTTCCCTTTTGTGTGTTACTCCAGCTGGCTTGTATCTCTGAATTGTGAAGGATAATCAAAGTTGAGTATTTTGGAAAAGCAACTAACAGTGTCTGACCCATTCTAGGGACACAAGATTTCTGATTTATGATCATTCTTCTCCTCTACGACTTCTATAACCTACTCTCTTTCACTGACTCTTTCCCATTGGAAATATGAATTAAGTATTTTAGCAACAAAAACAGTAAAAAATTAGAATATCTTTTTCTTTAAAGAAAGTTAAAATTTAAAGAACCTCATGAATTGCCATTTCTAAGCTAAGCTCAGTTGGTGATTTGGAAGTTCAGAAATTAAGCTATGATGCTTCAGGCAGTTTCTACCTTGTAAGATCTATGTCCTCTCAAAGCAGCCCCCAGCCCTCTACAGGTTTCTTCTCCCTGTGTCATCTCTATGAATTCTGATGGGCAGGGCTGTCAGCTGACGGTGCTGACAACATCATAGCTCTCAGCCTAGTGTTCTCTTTACCACTAGCTTTCAGTTGCTTTCCATTCCCCTTTCTCCTCCTTTTTCTCTTTGTGCTTTGAAGCCTGCCTCATTATTTTTCTTTGATCTCTTGTTTCCCTAACTTCTTTCTATTGCCTTTTTGTTAGTTGTCATGGGAATAGTATTAGCTGGGAGGGCTGAGTCAGTGAGGCTGTAGGCAGACCTAGTTAGTATTCACAGACCTATAGAATGTTTGTTGTACCCAAAGAAATCTGAGTGATCTCTTGGTCAATCCCTCATGAAACAAAGAACAAAAAATCCTGAGACTCAGAAAGAGGCATACTTTTCCAGAGAATCCAAGCCTCCTGATTTTATTAGACACATAAACCTTTCCCTCTTCATAGCCATTTTTACTTACTGATGTGGATAAGGAAACAAACCCACAGTCTTAGAGCCCTTACTATGGTTCACAAAACTAGATATTTTACATTTGCCATTCTAAGCCTAAAAAAAAAAACCCTATAAAAGTAAATTAATGCCTCTACTTCACAGGTGAAGAAACTAAGTTTCAGAGAGGGCAAATAAATTTTTAAAGCCCATTCAGCTAATCAGTGGAGAACCAAAATTAAATGCAAGATTATTTAGTAGAAAACCCATGTCCTTTTCACCTTGGTGGACTATAAAGCAGGTTATAATATTTTCAGTAGCCTAATCTTTTTTGCTTAATATATTAAATAATTCTCTTGACTTCTGTATTCTTTTGGGAAATTGGGCCAAAAATTTTGATGTGTTTCATTTTTGGGACCTGTCAAGATGTACTGATATTCAAATCCGTAGAATTCATTACTCTCATTCCTCTGTCACATTACACCCCAAGCCAACACATTTCGGCAAGACAAACTTATTCTGAGCCTAGCAGGAAGTGTTGTGTTGAGCAAGGACTTGGTGTTTGTTAGAGAAGGCCTCTGCCCTCAAACATTATATACTCTAGTTGAGTCAAAATTAAAACACAAGAGAATATATGTTGGTGTGCACTCTCCTATAACCCTTACATACTTTGAGGGGGAAACTTTGTGCCTGGGAAGCAATGATATCTGTGTGTTTGGCCTATAATGATCTCCTAATTGGTCTTTCTCCTGGTCGGCATAAGACTGTGAAGCCTGACAGAACTGGTACTAAGGAGGCTAACAGCCAAATGAAGGTTCATTGCTGGTAGGGTTCCTGCCAGATATTCAGCTGTGACCCTACAGAAAGTACGCTTTACAAATAGACTTTAAACAAGAACTACTATATATCTGCCCTAACAAAGCCTAAAAACAAGACTTTCCAGGACAAAACTGATCAGGCTGTGAAAGAACTACTTTCTAAAACAAAACTCAACACTCTACAGGAAGACAAACAAACAAAATGCATATTCTTAGCATTGTAGTATCAATTTCCTGCAAACAACAACAAGTTACTATGCATGTGAGGAATAAGGAAATGTGTCCCAAGATTAGGAGAAAAAAGTTAACATAAAGAGACTCAGATATAACACAGACATTTAAAAGAGTAAACATAACTTTAAAATAACTGTTATAAATATATTCAAGGACTTAAAATATAGACAACAAAGTATGTAAATTGTGGGACTGTCCACAGAGCCATATCTGGAAATTAAAAATTGAAATAGTCTGAATACTACCAAAGGGTGAAAACAAAATATTAAAGAGCAAATTAAGTCCAAAATGTGTGAAGGAGGGAAATAGTAAAGATAAGAGTGGAGATTAATGAAGAAGAAAATGAATGAACCCTAGAAAATATCAACAAAAGTTGAGCCATTAAAAAGATCAATAAAATTGACAAGTTTCCAGCTAGCTGAATCATGAAAAAATGAGAAAATAAACAAATTTGATAATTTAGTACATCTAAATGAAAGTGTAGGCATCACTAGAAATTCTATACAGGCCATGAGTAGATAGTAAGGTACTAGTATAAATAGAATGAATGACTGTAGGCCAATAATTGGATAATTTGGATAAAATTGATGAATCTTTGAAAGACACAAATTCCATAACTGGCATGAAAAGAAATTTAAAATTTACCTTACATATCATTAAATAAGTTGATTTATAGTTAATAAACTTCCCACCAAGATAATGCTAGGGTGATACAGATTCACTAGTAAACTCTATCAAACGTATTAGAAAAAATAACACCAATCTTTAATATTAATCAATTGTTTAAAATATTCAGCATCCAGTAATGATAAAACTAGCAAACTAGAAACTAAGGGACGCTTCCTTAACTAGATAAAAGTTATCTAGTATGTATATGTAATATCTACAGCTAATATAATGTTTAATGATGAAATATGTAAAACTTTGAAAATGTAAGGATGTTTACTATTTTTATTGATATATAATAATTATACATATTTCGATACAGCATATAATGCATAATGTTTAAATCAGGATAATTAGGATATCCATCATCTCAAGCATTTATCATCTCATGTTGGAAACATTTCAAATATTCTGATCTAGCTATTTTGAGATATACACTAGATGATTGTTAACTACAGTCACCCTACTATGCTATCGAACACTAGAACTTATTCCTTCTAATTAACTGTATGCTTGCACCCGTTAGCCAATCTGCAATTCCACATATCTGGATGCTTTGATGTTAGTTGAATATATGTTTATAATTGTTATATTATCTTGCTGAATTGATCCATTTATTTTTATATAATAACCATTTTTTATCTCTTTTTATAGTTATTGACTTAAAATCTGTTTTATCTGATATAAGTATAGCCACTCCTTCTTGCTTTTGATTTCCATTTGTGTGGAATATCTTTCCCTATCCCTTCACTTCATTAATCTCCACTCTTATCTTTACTATTTCCCTCCTTCACACATTTTGGACTTAATTTGCTCTTTAATATTTTGTTTTCACCCTTTGGTAGTATTCAGACTATTTCAATTTTTAATTTCCAGATATGGCTCTGTGGACAGTCCCACAATCCACACAGTTTGTTGTCTATATTTTAAGTCCTTGAATATATTTATAACAGTTATTTTAAAGTTATGTTTACTCTTTTAAATGTCTGTGTTATATCTGAGTCTCTAAAGGTGAAGTGAGTTTCTTGTAGACAGCATACAGTTGGATTATTTAAAAAATATATTCAACCAGTCTATATCTTTTATTGAGGAATGTAATCTGTTTATACTTGTTATTGAGGGTGAGGATGTAGTCCTGTTATTTTGTTAATTGTTTTCTTGTTGTTTCTATCTTCTCTTGTTTATTTTTCTATCTCATTTATCTTTTTGGTTTGCCGGTTTTCTGTAGTGATGAACTTTGATTCTTTCCTCTTTATCATTTGTGTATTTGCCCTACCAGTGAGTTTTACACTTTTGTGTGTTATCATGATAGTGATTATCATCTTTTTGCTTCTAGATGCAGAACTTTCTTAAACATTTTTTATAAGGCCAGTCTAGTGACAATTTTACTCAGTTTTTGCTTACCTGAGAAAGCGTTTTTGAAGGATAACTTTTCTAAGTATGGCATTCTTGGCTTGCAATTGTTTTCTTTTAGTACTTTTAATATATCATCCCATTCTCTCCTTGCCTGTAAGGTTTCTACTGAGAAATCTATTGTTATTCTAATGAGGATACCTTTATATTGACTTAATACATTTCTCTTGTTTGTTTTTGTTTTTTTTTTGTTTTGTTTTTTTTAAATTCTCTTTGCCTTTGACTATAATATGCCTCAGGGAGGACCTTTTTGGGTTGAATCTACTTGGGACTTTTCAGCTTCCTGGATCTGGACATCCATATTTCTTCTCAGAATTGGAAAGTTTTCAGCTATTATTGCAGTAAATAGATCTTCTATGCCTTTGCCTATCTGTTTTCCTTCTGGCATCACTATAAAATGAATGTTTGTTACTTAATGATGTACTACAATTCTTGTAGGTTTTCTTTACTCTTTTTTATTTTTATTTATTCTAACTGGATAAATTTTAAATGACCTATCTTCAAGTTCAGAGATTCTTTCTTTTGCTTTATCAAGTCTGCTTTTGAAGGTCTTGATTGCATTTTTTTTTTTATTCATTTAATTCTTTAACTGCAGGATTTCAGTTTGGTTCTTCATTATGGTATCTATCTTTTTGTGGAATTTCACTTTTATATAAAAATACGGAATGTTTTACAAATTTGCATGTCATTCTCATGCAGGATTAGCTAATCTGCTAATCTCCTCTTTTTTGTTCCAGTTTTAATATTTGTGCTGCTGAAGTGAGCACAGGATGTTTACTCTTATCATAACAAGTCAGTACTTTACTAAAGGTAGTAGCCAGTGCAGTAAGTCACAGAAAATAAATAAAAGGCATGTGGAGGAAAAAGGGAAACAAACATTTGGGCAACATGCTTGTGTGTATTAAAAATTCTGAGTTTAAAACATGTACACTAGAACTAATAAAGAAATTTAGCAAAGTCATAATACACAAAGTGAATAGACAAAATAAACTGTTTTATAAACTATCAACAATTTGAATATGAAATTAAATAATACAGTGTGTCATAAAAATATGAAATATTTAGTAAAAGATATGCAATAACTCTACATTTAAAACTATAGAACACTGCTTAAAAAATTAAGAAACACCTAAATATGTGGAACAATGTATTCTACTGGGATTGGGAGACTTAGTACTACATTGTTAATTTGGTAATTCTTCCTAATCTGATGTATAGATTCACTGTGACCACAATCAAAAACTCATGTGGCTGTTTTGGTAGAAATTACTGGTTCTATTTTGAAATTTATATGCAATGCAAATAATCCAGAATAGACAAAACAATTTTGAAAAAGAAGAACAGAGTTGGGTAACTTAAGTTTATTGACTTTAAGACTAATGGTAAAGTTACAGTAATCAGAGTTTAGAAATATATGATTCACACTTATATGGTTATATAATTTTTGACAAAGTTACCAAGGTAATTCAATGGGGGTAGAGGTAGTCTTTTTAACAAATGGTTCTGAAATAAGTGGATATTTTTATAGATAAAATAAACTTTATCTTTTACCTTTTATAGCACATCATAATTTATATAAAATTAATTATGGACTTCAATGTAAATATTAAAATTATGAAATATCTAGAAGAAAATATAGAAAAATATTATTCCCTAGGAATGGGCAGACATTTCTTGTCTAGTACTCAAGAAACATAAAAAAGTAAATAATTTTAGTAAATTGTACTTTATCAAAATTAAAACTTCTATTCTTAAACAGCACCACTAGGTAAACAAAAGCACAAGTTTCAGGTGGGTAGAGTATATTCTTAGTTCATACTATTGAAAAATGATTTATCTCTAGAATATACAAAGATTCCTATAACTAAATAATTTTAAGATTAAAGTCAAGAAAACTGGATGAAAAACAGATATTTCACATAGGAATATTTTTAAATGGCAAATACACTCATGAAAATGTGTTTGACATTAATTGTCATCTGAGATATGCAAAGAGAAAATATAATGAGAAACCAGTAGACATCTACTATAATGGCTAAAATTACAAGGGGTGATAGCACCAGATGTTAATGGCGATATAGAGCAACCAGAACTTTTATACATTGCTATTTGGAAGTATATTAGTCTATTTTCACACTGTTGGTAAAGACATCTGAGACTGGACAATTTACAAAAGAAAGAGGTTTAATTGGACTGACAGTTCCACGTGGCTGGGGAAGCCTCAAAATCACAGCAGAAGTCTAGGAGGAGCAAGTCATGTATTATGTGGATGGTGGCAGGCACTTGTGCAGGGAAACTCCCCTTTTTATAACCATCAGATCTCACAAGACTTATTCACTATCATGAGAACAGCATGGAGAAGACCTGCCCCATGATTCAGTTACCTCCCACTGGGTACCTTCCACAACACATGGGAATTAAAGATGAGATTTGGGTGTGGACACAGCCAAACCATATCATTCTGCTCCAGCCCCTCCCAAATCTCATGTCCTTATATTTCAAAACCAATCATGCCTTCCCAACAGTCCCTCAAAGTCTTAACTCATTTCAGCATTCACTCAGAAGTCCACAATCCAAAGTCCCATTCGAGATGAGGCAAGTCCCTTCCACCTATGAGCCTGTAAACCCAAAAGCTGGTTAGTTACTTCCTAGGTACAATAAGGGTACAGGCATTGGGTAAATAAAGCCATTCCAAATGGGAGAAATTGGCCAAAACAAAGGGGCTACAGGACCCATGTAAGTATGAAATCTAGCAGGGCAGTCAAACCTTAAAGCTCCAAAATGATCTTCTTTGACTCCATGTCTCACATCCAGGTCATGCTGATGCAAGAGGTGTGTTCCCATGGTCTTGGGCTGCTCTGACCCTGTGGCTTTGCAGGGTCCAGCCTCCCTCTCAGCTGCTTTTACAGGCTGGCATTGAGTGTCTATGGATTTTCCAGGCACATGGTGCATGCTGTCAGTGGATCTACCATTCTGGGGCCTGAAGGACAGTAGCCCTCTTCTCACAGCTCCACTAGGCAGTACCCCAGTAGGGACTCTGTGTGGGGTCTCCGACCCCACATTTCCCTTCTGCACTGCCCTAGCCAAAGTTCTCCATGAGAGCCCCATACCTGCAGCTAACTTCTGTCTGCACATCCAGGCATTTCCCTAAATAGTCTGAAATTTAGGTGGAGATTTCCAAACCTCAATTACTGACTTCTGTGCATCTGCAGGTTCAACACCACATGGAAACTGTGAAGGCTTGAAGCTTTCAACCTCTGAAGCCATGGCCCGAGCTGTACATTGGCCCCTTTTAGCCATGGCTGGAGCAGTTGGGATGCAGGGCGCCAATTTACCTAGGCTGCACACAGGACTGAAACCCCGGGCCTGGCCCATGAAACCACTTTTTCCTCCTAGACTTCTGGGCCTGTGATGGGAGGGGCTGCTGTGAAGACCTCTGACATACCCTGGAGACATTTTCCCCATTGTCTTGGGGATTAACATTCGGCTCCTTGTAACTTATGCAAATTTCTATAGCCAGCTTGAATTTCTGCTCAGAAAATGGGTTTTTCTTTTCTATTGCATTGTCAGGCTGAAAATTTTCTGAATTTTTATGCTCTGCTTCCCTTAGAAAACTGAATGCCTTTAACAGCACCCAAAACATCTCTTGAATGCTTTGCTGCTTAGAAATTTCTTCTGCTAGATACCCTAAATCATCTCTCTCAAGTTCAAAGTTCCACAAATCTCTAGGGCAGGGGCAAAATGCCATCAGTCTCTTTGCTAACACATAACAAGAGTGACTTTTGCTCCAGTTCTCGACAAATTATTTATCTCCATCTGAGAACACTTCAGCCTGGATTCCATTGTTGATATAATTTTCAGTATTTTTGTCAAAGCCATTCAACAAGTCTCTAGGAAGTTCCAAAGTTTCCTAAATTTTCCTGTCTTCTTCTAAGCCCCCCAAAACCTCTATTGTTACCCAGTTCCAAAGTCAATTCCACATTTTTGGGTGGCAACGCCCACTCTACTGTTACCAATTTACTGTATTCATTTTCATGCAGCTGATGAAGACTTACCCAAGACTGGGCAATTTATGAAAGAAAGAGGTTTAATTGGACTTACAGTTCCACATGGCTGAGGAAGCCTCACAATCATGGAAGAAGGCAAGGAGAAGCAAGTCACGTCTTACTTGGTTGGTGGCAGACAAAGAGAGGAGCGTTTGTGCAGGGAAACTCTCCTTTTTATAACCATCAGATCTTGTGAGACTTATTCACTGTCACCAGAACAGCATGGGAAAGGCCTGTCCCCATGATACAATTACCTCCCACTGGTTCCCTCCCACAACATGTGGGAATTCAAGATGAGATTTGTATGGGGACACAGCCAAGCCATATCAGGAGGGTAAAATAATTCAGTTATTTTAAGTTAGGTGATTTCTTATAAAGTTAGACCTAGACATACTCTATCACTCTGCAATTCCACTCCTAGGTGTTTATCCAAGAAAAATAGAAACACACAAGTCACCCTCTCCCCACACAAAAGGCAAAAGACTTGCATACACACAAAATATTTGCATATATGTGTTAAAAATAGCTTTATTCATAATAGCTGAAATCTGAAAAGGATATAAATGTTCATCAATAAGTGAATGGATAAGCAAATTATGGCATATTCTTACAATAAAATACTACTCAGCAATAGAATAAAGTAAGTTTTAATAAATTAAATGATGAATGAATCGCAAAATATCCTGATCAAGAAGAGCCAGGCAAAATATGCAAAAATTGTATATTAGTGTAAAATTCCTGAGTAGACAAAAACAATGATGTTGATAGAGACAAGATCAATGGTTGCTTCTGGAAAGGTATAGTGATTTGCCTACAAGGGATCATTCAGGTAATGAAAATGTTCTGTGTCTTGATAGGTGTGTATTCACACAAATGTATATTTCTATCAAAACCTTCTATTCACATATTTCAGATCAATATTTTTTACTATAGGTAATTTATACCTCAATAAAAAATATCATGCTAGTGTCAGCTAAAACATCTCACTAGTTAAGCAGAAAGTTTCAAGCCTGCCAGAGAATTCTTTACTTGCTTCAGGGATGAAATATGAAATATAATCACTTTTACACCGGTCAATTGAGACTACTACTTCCAAAGTTATAAATAACGTAGATGGAATGAAAGAATTAAGGGAATGAGGAAGAGATAGACATGGACAGAGGGAGATGAAAAGATGGTAAATGTGGTTTAGTGAGGGTAAACATAGGTCCAGTGGAATTTAATATTCCTCCCAACATGTGTTTATTTTCTTCTCTTTAGGAATCTGTGTCCTTTCTATAAAAATAGAATGCTAAAGCGGGTGAACTTTCTGTCTCTCCCATCTATCTCATGGTGAGGAAGGAAAGGGATGATTCATGGAATGCCTCTTGCTCTTTAGGCTTGGAGGATCCTTTCCCCACATTTTGCTAGTTGTCAATGCATATTATTTAGGAGAACATTTATTAATGTAATAGATATCTATTGTGCTGCTGTTACATGCATCAGCTCATTTGTTATGCTAAGGATACAACAAATCAGGCAAAGTCCTTGTTCTTTTGAAGTTTAAACTCCATTGCAAATCAAAAGACAACAGTGAGCAAACATGCTAATATATACTATGTATGTGGTGTTAGTGCTTGCAGAAAATAAACCAGAATGAGGGGAATAGGAAGTGATGGGATCGGGCAAGTGGCTTTTTATAGAAGGTGGTCAGGATGCCTTTGCTTAACATGTCTTTTGAGAAGCGTTCTTAAGTAAATGATGGAGTATGTGACACGGCCTCTGATGAGAAAAATACCAGGGGGAGAGAACGACAAGTACAAAGACCATGAGGTGGGAATATGTTTGGTGGTTTGAGGAATACCAAAGTGATCAGTGTGGCTGGAGAAGAGTGAATAGTAGAGTGGTAGGAGGTGAGGTCATTGGAAGGACTTTGGAGGAGCCTGTGTTTTGTTTTTCAGCAGATAGGATTTGACTTGGGTTTTAATGAATAACTCTGGCTACTGTGTGTGTAATATATGATACAGAGCAAGGATAGAATTAGCGAGACCAGTTAGAAGATTACTGCTTCTCTAGACAGACGGTGATGGTGTCTTGGGCCAGGCTGGAACTTGAGCAGGTGAGGGATGTCTAAAGTATACTTGCCTATATGACGGGTCATAGTCTGTTAGGCACCTTGTCGAGAGTCATCTTGCTCCAACTGTTTCCCTTCTCAAAGCAATCTCTCCTTCTCATAGCTTATGTCTAGCAAGAGAAATTTCCACTGCAGGTGGACTCCTGAGGACCTAGCTCAGTGTCTGCAGAGGGTTCACAGTGTAATGGCCATACACAGCACAAGGATGATTCAGGAGCTGGGAAGGCAGTGAGACATCAGGACACATGCCTTCCCTGGTCTATCCTTTCTGCCACTAGCTGGGTTTCTGCTTTGTCACTCGATGTCACTCATACTGTTCAAATTTCTTAATTTTCTGTGAAACAAATGTGATGAACTCTCATTATGAAAGTTCAGACTCATTTCTCTGAAGGAGGATGGTTAGCATGAATGAAAGGTAAAAAGATCCACAACAGATTTATTGCTTCTCTGGAATGTAATAAATGAGCAGCTCCTGAGGGGTCCTGTGGGACTGAAATATAACATGAACATTAAACAGTCTGGGCTTGATGAGATACAAGCAGAGAATGGTTTTATGTTTCTCTGCTATCTTAAGTATACACTGGTTCATCTTTTTCTCAAAGTTCTTGATGACATCTTTAGAGGTTATGAAGTTTCTTGATCACATTCAACTCCAAGAGTAGGCCCACTTTGGCTATTAAGCCTCATGCTGTTGTAAAGAGATCCTGCCTAGTCTAAATAAAGTTTTCAATCTCATACCCAATTCAGATCTTCCCCTGTCTTTCCACCCCCTTTCTTTTCCCACTCCAGCTCAGGCCTGATCTGTGGCTCAGCTGCAGCAGTGTGTTGGAGATGGATCAAAGTCTCAGCAATAGCCAACTGTTAGCATCTCTTTGCAATTCCAAGTTCAGTGTTGTCAGGTTGGTGGATTAAATCAGCCATGGTGGGAGTATTTGCACCATGGAAATTGGCAACCACTACAAACCAGGGTGTTTTCCGCCAAGAGAGCCAGCAGCATACCACTGCTCAGAGGCGAGTAGTGGGGAAAGAACATTTTAAAAAATTCTCCTTTCCATCCTTCTCATCCTTTTCTGCCTCTTTCTTGTTCTGGGTAGGGGAGGGGATGAGATTTAAAACACAAAGAAGATGTCGTTTAACTGGTGCTACTGCAGTCTGGCTGTTGATGTTCTCTGAGTGGCAGACATCCATTGCTGGCTTTCTCTTGGAGAACCAGTGTGGGCTCTTAGAAAGAACTTGCAGGATCTCCACATACACAGTTCTCTGGCATGGGTAATGGGTTCCTCGGCTGACCTTTTGAGACTCCTCAGCTTTTGACCCACTGCAGTAAAAAATGTAGCCTCTTTTTAACAGTTTCTTCATCTAAAAGGCCTTCTTAAGTGTATAGATTACATATAAGATAGCCCAAGTTCTGCTTCCCTTTATAGCACCAGTCTGGTCTATAAGAAACACATGCCTCCTGGTTACGAGGCAGGACAGGAACCAAGGGATACCTCACTGCTGCCCTCTCTATTTTCTTCCTGACATCCAGGACCACCCCTACCATCTTCCTATGCTTAAGATTCTCCAGGTCACAAGCAGGTGCCATCTCTATGTTCCCATATATCCCAGGTGATGGGACTTTGTTGTGCTCCTGTGACCTTCCTCACTATGATCCTGCTTGCTCCGATGGCAGCCCCAGGCTGAGCCCAGAGATCCTGCATCTCAGCAGGCCTCTATCCAGGCAGTGAGAGCAGTCTCCCCTCTTCAGGTACCTCAGTGTCTGTAGATGATTGTCATAGAGCTGGCCTCACACTTGGCCTGGGACGTATGGGGTGTCACTGCTTTCACAACCCTCTAGTCCAGCAACACACACTCAAATTTCTTTTCTATTTTTATTCTTCTGCTTATATATTGGCTCCAGAAGCTTTCTGCCTGTTTACCATGCAAGGACTATATTTCAAACCAAAAAACAAAAACAAAATAAACCTACCTTTCCAAAAGCAAATTTAAGAGTTATCTACTGTCAGTGAAATGGTGGCTCCAGACGTAAGTTTGGCTGACCCCAAGTGCACCCTTGCTCCCTAGACAGCCTTGCGTCTCAGTCTGACTTTGCGGCAGCTGTGCCTTAGGTGAGCAGAACAATTTGTCATAACTTAACCCAGAGAGGTTCAACTTTAAGGCATCCTGGGACTTCAAGGGTCCAGTCTAGGGGAAAAGAGGAAAGGCTGAACAAGGGCAGGAGGAACACATTCCTTCTGGAGTGTGCCTAGGGATGTCTGGCAGCAGTCCCTGGTGTGCTGGCAGTAGTAACAACAGCAGACTTATCTGTCACCCACAGATTTAGGGAATACCTTGCCATGCTTCAGGCAGTGGATTAAGCTCTTTTCTGCCGTTATATTTTTTTCTTCGTTCAATTCCAAAGCCAATGTGCTTTTTTATGATAGTAAGATGTTCAAACGCAAGGCTTCGATTTGTTTGTTCATTTTTGTTCCTGTTATTATTCTAAGGGGTTGTGTTGGACAGAGAGCAGAAAGAGGAAGGGATCTCTAACAGGTAAGGTCTCCATTAGCGCAGACAAGATAGAAAAATATCCAGGGAGGCTGTCCAGAATACAAAAGGTGAGTATGAAAGATGACAAGCTCCCAAGCCTTTGCCAAGCACTGTTGAGAGGTGGGTGCAGAATTCAGGGGAAGGTGAGTCCCCCAAGTCATCCCTGTCTTTGCTAAATCACTATCTGCCAGGGCCCAGCAAGAGGGAGAGAAAGGCTGCAAGGAGGTCAGACTTCTCAAGGTTCCCTGGTGTCTGCAGGCAGAGCTCTCAACTGTCAGGGATGCATTTTGCAGTGCTCTGTGGATGCTGAGAAGTGGGCATCAGGCAGAATTATAATCCTTTTCTACTTTCACATGGGATTTAAGTGGAAAGAAGTGGGAAAAGTGTCCAGGACAATCGCCTTTCCAGCACCTAGCATCCAGACTAGAAACTTGATTGTAGACTAGAGGTTTATGTTGCCGTAAGGACATTTCTCAAAGTCACGGGGCTTCTCAGGCAAGGTGAGGAGGGTTTTTCATAGCACAGGAGAATACATCAGCTAAACCCCTCATCAGAGAAGCTGGGCCCCTCAACCAGAATGCCACATGGGAAAACAACTCCTCTGTTGCCTTCCTACCTCCTTTCACTCAGTTTTCTCCTGTGGTGCCTGGCCCAGCCAAGGCCTTCTCAACAGAGCACTGTTTTTCCAACTGTGCTCTGGGCACTTCTCCAAGTCATCTCCATGGCCACAGGAGTGGCAATTGAAGGGAGGAGAGAGGAGCCAACAGGGCCTAGCCAACACCTATAGCTCAACAGAGACACTCATTCTTTTGGTTTACATATTATGGGCTTTGGTCTGAGGTTTTGTTGGAGGAAAGCCTTTTATTACCCAACATTCTCCACCAACAGTAAATCTAGACCAATAATGTATGTTTTTTGTGCCTTTCTTAGGGCCTGATACATAGCAGGTACAGTCATGCACTGCATAATGATGTTTTAGTCAAAAATGGACCACCTATACAATGGTGGTCCCATAAGATTATAATGCCATGTTTTTACTGAACGTTTTCTATGTTTAGATACACAAATACTTGCTATTGTGTTACAATTGTCTACAGTATTCTATTAAGTAACATGCCTATAGTCTAGGAAAAATAGACTATTCCATGTAGCTTAGGTGTGTAGTAGGCTATACCATCTACATTTGCGTAAGTACACTGTATGATGTTCACACAATGATGAAGAGTCATCTAATGATGCATCTCTTGGAATGCATCCCTGTTGTTAACTGACATGACTGTACTTGCTAAATAGTAGCCATCATTAATAGTAGTGCCACATGACACCTGCCCTCAGAGAGCTTACAGATGTCAGAAGGTACAGATGTATTCCTCTTGTTCTTTCATGAGAAGCAATGCTAGGCTGTGTTTGCTCCTTGCACTCTTTATTCTCCTTCCAGAAGTTGTAATTCATCTCTGCTTGCCCTCTGTAACCTGTAATCCAAATGGAATCTCTCCTATTCAAGCAACAGCCTGTGATAAGATAAAGATGAGACCATGGATGGCAAAGTGCTTGGTGAATTGTAAAAGGCCGTACAAATATTTGATGTTGGCCCAGTGCCATGGCTCACGCCTGTAATCCCAGCACTTTGGGAGGTGGAGGCGGGCAGATCATGAGGTCAGGAGCTCGAGACCAGCCTGATCAACATGGTGAAACCCTGTCTCTACTAAAAATACAAAAATTAACTGGGCATGGTGGCGTGCACCTGTAATCCCAGCTACTCAGGAGGTTGAGGCAGGAGAACTGCTTGAACCCAGGAAGCAGAGGCTACAGCGAGCCAAGATTGTGCCACTGCGTTCCAGCCTGGGCAACAGAGCAAGACTCGATCTCAGAAACAAAAAACCAAAAAACCAAAAATTGATATTGTTACCCTTATTGTATTTTCAAGAGGAAACTGAGTCACAGTGAACACTCCTAGTGGAAATTTGGAAAAATTCCTTGGAGCAGATGGACTGTAGTCCTCAAAAGCAGCACCAGTTCCTCAAGCGTTTAGTCTGAGACACTGATGGAGATGCTAAGAAGTCAGTGTGGTGAGGTCTTTGCCTAAAGCAGGGTGTATTAGTTTGTTCTTGTATTGCTGTAAAAAATACGTGAGACTGTATAATTAATAAAGAAAAGAGGTTTAGCTGGCTCATGATATTGCAGATCTAAAGGAAGCATAGTCACTTCTGCTTCTGGGGAGGCTTCAGGAGGCTTCCAATCATGGAAGAAGGCAAAGGGGGAGCAAGTGTCTTACATGGCAGGAAGAAGAGCAGGAGAGAGAGAGCAGGAGTGAGGAAGTACTACACAGGTTTACACGACCAGTTCTTGTAAGAACACACTCACCATCACAAGAACAGCACCAAGGGGATGGTGCTAAACCATTCATGAGAATCCACTCCTGTGATCCAGTCACCTCCCACCAGGCCCCATATTCAACATTGGGGATTATAATTTCACATGAGATTTGTGGGGGACACAGATCCAAATCATATTAGGGAGCTTGCCATGAAGTCTGAAATCACCCAACCCTACTTGCTCAAGGGCTTCAACTCAGTAGAATGACTTCTTTTTCTTCCCTCTTATACTTCTATGAGAAAGATAAATGGCAAAAGACAAGACTGTATCAAATATTTATGTATTATTTTCATTTTTGCAAGCATTTATTTTGCAAGAGTAGTTTTAGGATATACCTCATGATAGTTCATTCGGTGCACATTTATGAGATGGTGCCAGCTTCTCTCCAGGCCATGGGATGGATGCTGGAGGAAGATGAAAGGGGAAAGTCAACTCAGACCCAGGCACTGTTGTAGGAGCAACCACAAACATATAGGAAGATGATTCCAGTGCAAAGGGATGGCCAGTGGCACATGCGAAGTACAGAGTTCCCAGGGAAGCTGGAGGAAGCAGCTTCCTCTTGGCTCCTGACTGAAACATATTTTCACTAGTACCAGTTGCAGCCCCAGGCAAAACTGTGATATGAGATAAGTTATTTTATTTTATTTTATTATTATTATTATTTTTAATCCCTTTCCCTTTCCTCTTTTTCATTTCTTACAAATGCCAGTGCCCTTGTGCTTTCTCTCCTTTCCCCTCTAACTCAAAGATACTCTTGGGTTCTTTGGGCACATGCCGTTTATTAATTAATTAAATCAAATAACCATCAAGTACCTGCTCTGCGCTGGGTACTGGACACTGTTCTCACTTACCATGTAGGAAACAGCAGTGAATGTGATAAACAGGTTTCTCTGCCTACTTGAAATGTATCCTCCAGGAGAGTGAGGTGGAAAATAAACTAATAAAAACAAATTAAATTGCATGCTAACAATTTTTAAGTAGGAGTAAAGGCCATGCTGAGCATGACTGCAGGATGTTGTAACAGTGAGAGATGAAATGGCCACTTCAGAGTGGTCAGGAAAGGCCTCTCTGAAGAGGGAACATTTGAGCAAAGACCTGAATACAAGGATCTAGGAATCCAGTGTTCTAGAAGCAGAAGATGTATGAAGACTGTGAGGCATAAGTGAGTTTTAAGTGTTTGAGGAATGGAGAAAAAGATGGTGTGTTACAGAGAGAGAAAGCACACAGGGATGAAGTCAGAGAGGCAGACGGTAATTTGAGTGTGATAAAGTGTGGTGAAAAGCCATTGGAGGGTTCAATGCCTGCAGCAGTGCAATGTTTCCCCTTTTAGGACATTTGTCTTTATGTATTTATGTATCTTACTTCCTAAACAAAGTGTGCCTGTTTGAATGCTACCCCAGATTCCAGTACAGTGCCAGGCACACAGCAAATGCTCAGTGAATAGTTGTTCATCGACTGAGCAAGGATCAACCCAAAAACTAAAGCCACAAATTCCTGATGGTAGAATATCAGGCATTTCACCCAAGATAGAATACCTGGGGGGATTGTACTCCTTCAGGTGTCTCAGGGGGCACCCTGTGAACAGCCATTGCCCACGGATCACAAAAGCTGGGCTCTCATTTCCTTTTTCTAAGACCTTAGGCATTCAGCCTTCTCTTTCTTCTCTTTCTAGCTTCCCCCATCATTTGGGGGCCCCCTCCCCACATCGCTGGCTGCAGAGTCTCCTCTGCTCCTCCTACTTCCGCTGACCCCACAGAAAGACATAGGCCTGCCTCATTGAATAGTAGAACTATTAAGAACTGAAAGGAAAATAACACAAACAGCAAACATGGGAACATGTTGTGAAGAGTCTTTCCAAAACTTTTCTTCTCTTTTCTCTTGGTAGATTTGGGGAGGTTGTCTTCATTTCTTCCTTCGGCAATTGTCCTGGTTACACAAAGATGATAAACTGGGGAAACTTTCGTCTTTTTTAATTCAAATGCTATTTTTCATTAAATTGTCACTGACGGAGATTGACAACGGGCTTAGGCTGTTCTTGACCCTATGTTCTGCAGGCTTTGGCTAAATGTGCTGCAAAAGCTTGCCTGCCATGTGATTACATGAGAACAATTCATTCTTTCCTTCCTCAAAACTGGAGAAAGCTCAACTTTCCATCTGGATTCCAAACAGTTGTCAAAAATTCACTCTTCAATTCTCCTGTTTTTGTCAGCAGGAAAATGATGGGAAGTATTGAAGAAATATTAAAAACACAATCTGAACCCAACCCAGAAAACCTTTTCACAAAGGTACAAGAGAAATAAAAGTTTTATTATTGAATAAGCATTAGCACAGAAAGTGATGCACGCCACAGGCAATCTGCTGAAGAGATTGCAGAGGCAGAAAGAAATCTCACTGTTTTATACAGCCAAGTGGATACAACACTTCCATTTATGTTCTCAAGATAAACTTGCTAATTTTCTGCTATGTTTATAACTGCAGGTAGGTTTTGTGATTTGGAGTCAGTTGACAACTGAAGTTAGGTCTATCTTCTTTCAGAAAAACTGAGACAGGCCTTTTTCCCTGATGATTATATTTCAAAGAGATGGCTCTCATGCCTTTGAAGAAACATTTCTGAGTTGTAATGGCAAGAACTTTATTTAACTTTTGCCTTATAATAGGCATTTGGAATCCTTTTGAGGCCAATTTTGCTAGTTTAAAGAGTAGGTGCCTTAGACATATTCCAGAATTGGGTGCTGGCTCAAACATGTGACCTTTCTACCTTGCCAGAAGTTCAAAATTTTAGTGCTCTCATGGAGTTCTTACTGCAAGTATCCCAGCCAGTCACACACAATCCCTTTTAGAACCATTTCTAGAAAGTATATTGAAAAGCAATATTTGCTTAATTTGCTGAAATAAAGATGACAAAATATCTTTCCTTATCATTTCTCTCCTCCAACTTAGGAGAATAATCTGAGGACAGTTTCTCCCAGGAAGTTTCCTTCTTCCAACTATACAGGACTAAACAAATAAACAGGACTCTGAATCTCAGCTGGGAATCCCTGAGTGCTTAGACTTTCGAGGATGAAGATCTGGATCTGAATCTTGACTCTTCCCTCACCATTAGAATAATTAGTATGTTGGGGCTTCACTTGTAGGAGGATAATAATTGTTCTGCCCCTCACATGTTTTCCATCTTTGCCCAGAAAATTTCTATTCTTTGTACAGGTTTCTGCTGAATGCTTTCTTTTATAATACTTTATGCTTCATTTTAAGCTCATTGTGCCTATAGCTGTTAACTTGCCTGTCTTGCCATACTGTTAAGACAGAGGACTTATTTATTGCTTATTTTGGGGGGCTGCTTATAAGTGGGATTTAAAGAACTTGTGAAAGCTTGAATGAATCTGTGTGGTCATAAAATAGAATATTATACTCAAGTAAAGTTCCTGGCACACATGGTGCCTCCTCTGCCTTTCTTTGGAGCTAAGACCCTTT
The DNA here is from genome assembly GCF_049350105.2 of Macaca mulatta. NCBI lineage: Eukaryota > Metazoa > Chordata > Mammalia > Primates > Cercopithecidae > Macaca > Macaca mulatta. The sequence continues at coordinate 88,191,942 of NC_133419.1, forward strand.
GAGCTGTGCTTCTTTCTTCTACAAAAACATCTTTGAGCATTTCCTTATCCTCCACTGGTGCTCTTATTCCTTAGATTACGAATACCCTAAGATGAAGTAGCTTCTTCCACAACATTCATTATTGATTCAAATACCATTTGCAGCCAGGAAATTAGCCTCTCCTCTTCCAGACGGTTTTCTTTCAGCCAGGAGCTTGAATAAATAAGTTTTCCTGCTTATTCATCTATTAACAAAACAGTCAAATTAATATCTTATTCCAGGAACATTTCATTTAGTCAAAATATTAAGTTAGTTTGGAAAAGGAGAAAAAAGCACCAGGAGAGAGAGTTTGGGTAAGTTCTTTTCTCAGCCTGCAAGGTTCCCCTGGATGGGATCATTCCATATCACTGGCTTGCTGGGGCAGTGGAGAGGAAGGCTCAGTGAGGTGATGCTGACCCTTTCAAGGCTCAAGAGAACCATATTTCCACCATGAGATTTGCTGTTTGGAAATACAGTTACTGATCATTCTAATATTGTGACCACTGTTTGCTCGCTTCCTCCTGAACTACTGGTAAGTGCACACTTACTTTAAACATTAGTAGGAATATTTAAGAGGTTTCTGGTCCCACAGGATGTTCAAGGCTTCAAAGGAACAGATGAATATTTGCATAATCTTCCATGTAGAAGACAGCAGTCAGAGTTAATTTTTAATTTATTTCCATCCAGAGAAAATATCTCCTGGCAACTCTCGATTAAGCAGACAACGAGGTTCAGTAAAGTCATTTAGAAGTTTGGAAAAAAAAAGAAAATCCAAACTTTCTGATGATAAAGGGAAAGTAAACATCCAAGAAAGGAACTTTTAAAAAAAATTCCAAACTTAGGTGAATGAATGGTATAGAAATTGAAGGTTTGCATTGTAGACATCACCAAACAGTGCATTTGAATTTGTGGGGTTGTCTCTCCTACTTTGGTATAACCCATTCTACAGCTCATTAAACTAAAAAATGCCAGAATAGGTCTTTAATTACTTGAGAAGATATTGCTGATGATTTTTCCTATCTCTAGTTATAGAAATTCTTTCATATTTTAAAAAATAGAATAAATGAATCGTAAGACTATTCCACAATTTTGGCTGCTGTGTCTGTGCAAATGACTATTTTGGAGAAGAGCTATTAAACTCTAGCCTTTTTCTTTCTTTTTAAAATATTTTTCGTGTGTATATTTGAGATTTACCAACATGATGTTACAGGATACCTATAGTCAAATGGTTACTATAGGGAAGGAAATTAACATATCCATCATCTCACATAGTTACTTTTTGTTGTGGCAAGGACAGCTAAAATCTACTTATTTAACAACAATTCCTAATATGATGTGATTTTTATTAGCCCTCTTCCTCATGTTGTACATTAAATGGCTAGACTCGTTCATCCATACAGAGATAGCAAATAAAATGGTGGTTACCAGGGGTGAGGAAGTGAGTGGACAGGAAATGGGAAGATGTAGTTCAAAGGATATCATAGCTTTTATCCTAGAAAATTTCAATCTCCTACTATCTCACTCCCTATAGAAGAACAAGCCTTGTCAACAGAACCATGCAAATATTAACAACTATATTTGCAGAATGTTTATCATTTAGAATATAGATTTATATGTTTATCTTTTCTAGCCCTCTCAGCAGCACTGTAAGAAATATATTATTACATACTGAGGGATTAATAACAGTAATAATAATAATAGCGAGAAGAAAATAAGATAATAATTTGCCCAAAATCACATACCTGTGGGGAGAGCTGGGCTATAAACCCCTTCTTAATGTTCTTTCCATTGTATGTATGTTTTTTAGAGTTAAGGACAAATGGATGAGACCAATCCAATGCGAAAACTTTTAGAATTCTGAATTTCAGAGTTGTGAGGAAATTTAGAGATCACCTATCCAAACTCTCTTAGAAAGCTGAAGATGAAAATAATTGCTACATCTGCATAGACTGTTAATGGAATAGACTGGCCTTTAAGCAAAAAGTCTAGTCATCTGATTTCCTGTTGTTTCTTAATATACCGATTCTCCTGCTCCAAATTTATGTGCATAGTAACATGTGGTGCATCTGTATGTGTTTAATATTTATTTTTAATCTTGCAGTTTTACTTCTCCATCAGGAATATTCTAGGAAGCCAAAAGGACATTTCCCAATAGAAGAGAAAACCTAGAAAATTTGCACCTTACCTACTTAGAATGCTACAAACTTAAGTTTTATATTGATACAGACATTATTTTCCTATTTTGGCTAAAAAAATGAGGTGCCTGGGTTCTCAATACATTATACAAACACTTTTCTCCTCCATCTTTGTTCCTGCTGCATCCCTTCTCAACTTTTTAACTTTTATTCTGCTGATGCTTTCAGTATTTTCACATAAATTATGCTAAGTGTCAGATGGGTCAGTGGATATTATTATAAAAATAATATCTATATGAAAACTCTAATTTGTGGGGTAAACAAACAATGAAATGCTCTCATTTTTTTTCTTTTCTTTTCTTTTTTTTTTTTGATGGTTGGGTCAGCTTGAATCCACTCCAATACTTTCCCTGACCTTTTCCTAGCCAAGTGAATCCATAAATTAGACAAGGGGGGAACACTGATTTATTGGAGTGTATATGCTTGAACATCAGTTTGAGTTTAGAAGGTGTTGCTGCCCTGTACTGTCACAAAACACGCTGTATAAATTATTAAGCTGGGTCCTGCAGAGCTTTGAAAGAGGTATAAGATGAGGCAGTGGTTTCTCCTAAAGGCTGTGGACCCTTGAGGTGCTGAAGAGTTGTACAAATCCTTAACATTTCCACAGAATGAAAAAAACAGTAGCCACACATTATAGAATGAACTCAAAATACATGCCTGCAGCTTTCCCCTACCCCATATTTCTCAGGTAAGAATTCTTATATTTCGGCAGTTGCTAACCCTGGGCCTTTGTGGTGCTGGCCAGAAAAGTGGGTAGATCTATAGTTTGGAAGGCAGCAATTCAGAGAATGGGTGGAGGAAGGGAGAGAGACAGTAACAGTGATCCGGGGACAAGGAGAGAAACAGAAACAGCACCTCAAGCTGAGTCTGGAGAAACTCCAGGGGAGTTTACACAAGACTATAGAGTTAAGACCACAGCAGGATATGAGGACATGAGCAGAGTACGTTTTCCTCGGTGTGGAAAAAACTGAGGGGAATTTTAAGAAGGGTTTGCTGAGTGTTATTAATGACTTCTTTGACTCCACTTATGGAAATTTAATATAATATTTAAATTGTTGACAACAGATTTTGGCTTTTTCCAGATATAATACTTATGTTTTGAATCTGGCATTGTTCTTAGATGGGCCACTAAATATACAGGTGATGAAACACCAAATGAGTTTTCAAAAGTATGTAGTTTTGTAATGAATAAAATAAAATCCATGTAAAAGTGGTATTAAAATCATCACAGTTTTACATTATTATGTATCTGCTAAATCAATATATAATGTATTTCTATCATGAGGAAAACTCAACAGTTTTTATTTTAAAAAGTCTTTTTAAATTTTTATTTTAAGTTCTGGGGTACATGTGCAGGACGTGCAGGTTTGTTACCTAGGTAAATGTGTGCCATGGTGGTTTGCTGCACCTATCAATCCATCACCTAGGTATTAAGCCCACCATACATTTGCTATTTTTCCTAATGCTCTCCCTCCCTCCATTGCAACCTCCAACAGGCCCCAGTGTGTGTTGTTCCCCTTCCTGTGTCCATGTGTTCTCATTGTTCAGCTCGCACTTATAAGTTAGAACATGTGGTGGTTGGTTTTCTACTCCTGCATTAGTTTGCTGAGGATAATGGCTTTCAGCTTCATTTATGTCCCTGCAAAGGACATGATCTCATTCCTTTTTATGGATAGTATTATATGGTGTCTATGTAACACATTTTCTTTATTCAGTCTATCATTGATGGGCATTTAGGTGGATTCCATGTCTTTGCTATTGTGAATAGTGCTGCTATGAGCTTACATGTGCATGTATCTTTGTAATAGAATGATTTATATTCCTTTGGGCATATATATACCCAGTAGTGGGATTGCTGGGTCAAAATGGTATTTCTGGTTCTAGATCTTTGAGGAATCACTACACTGTCTTCCACAATGGTTGAAATAATTTACATTCCCACTAACAGTGTAAAAGTGTTCTTTTTTCTCTGCAACTTTGCCAGCATCTGTTCTTCTTGACTTTTTAATAATTGCCATTTTGACTGGCATGAGATGGTATCTCATTGTGGCTTTGGTTTGCATTTCTCTAACGATCATTAATGTTGAGCTTTTTTTCATATGTTTGTTGGCCGTATGAATGTCTTCTTTTGAGAAGTGTTTGTTTATGTCCTTCACCCACTTTTTAAGGGGCTCGTTTGTTTCTTTCTTGTGAATTTGTTTAAGTTCTTTGTAGATTCTGGATATCAGACCTTTGTCAGATGGATAGATTGCAGAATTTTTCTCCTGTTCTGTAGGTTACCTACAGAGTGGCAGAAAATGATGATAGTTTTTTTTTTTTTTTTTTTTTTCTGTGCAGAGGTGTTTCTTTACGTTTGAAAAGAGTCCTCATACTCAAAAAGGCCTAAAAGCAACTGTGATAATGACTATGAAAAAAGTCTATAAATCTTCAAAGCCCTGTGTAAATGCAAAGGCTTCTTACTATCAGTAAGAAGCTATCATAATGGGAGGCTTGCTTAGAGTAAATTCAAGTGACAGGACCTGTACTTTGGAAAAGTGGTCTCATTAATCCTTGACAGCATACAATAATCATGGAATGGGAATAGAGTCCTAAGGAAGGAAAGAATCTTTCTGTGAGAGGTGGTCAGGGCTGCCTTCGGAGAGGACATGAGCATGGAGTTTGGTCTTCGAGTATATGGTAGACAGAGTGGGGCAGTCTAAGAAGACAGGTGTGAGCAAAGGTGGAGAAATTTACACAGTAGGAGCATCATTATTGCCATTTGGGTTACTTGTGCCTGAATAAAAGTACAACATCCTCAGCAGAAGTGATTGTCATAAGGAGACCAATGTGGGTCTTTGCTTCTGAAAACCTGCAGCTCTCAGAAGTATAGCCTGGAGTTGTGGTGAGGATTGGAACAACGGGAACTCATTCACTTCTTGGAGAAGGTGTGAGTTGGTGAAACCACTGAAGCACTCATTTGGTCATATCTAGTAAAGTGTAAAATATTCAGGTCTTGTGCTGTGTAATTCCACCCCACCTTTTCAAGAGGACACGTATAAAAATGTTTGTTGTATTGATGGTAATACTGAAAAGCTGGAAACAATTACAAGGTCCATCAACAGGGAGACAAATATGTAAATTTCATTATCCTTTTTCAATGGAATATATATGGCAGTTAATGCACAGAAGTTACTCATCAGCATGGTTAATTAAATTTCAGAAACACAGTGCGTAATAAAAAAAGCAAATGCAAAATGACATATACAATATGAGGCTACTTCTGTAAAGTTTGAAAGTGTGGAAACAGGACAACATTGTTTATAGAGGTAAACCTAGAAAGCCAGGGTCTAAAAGCATGCAAGTGCTTGAAACACAGGAACTTCTCCAGGGACAGAGTAGGATTGAGATCAGGAAGGAGTACCAAAAAAACTACTTTATTCTTAAAAAAAAATCTACTGCATAAACCAAATCCATTTGATATATGGATTCTCTATACATTTGTGTATTGTTTAAATAATTTGCAATACAAAATTAGAAAGTAAATAATATCAAATAATTATTAAAAATAAGTGGTCCTTTATTTCTCAGTTTCACACATCTTTATTTCTATTCCCTAGAGGCAACTGTGCTGAAATTCTTTTGGTATTTGTGTCCATATTTTTAAATAACATGCTTTTACTGCTATTTTTTTCTTTATAAAATTAGATATTATCTATTGTCTTCCTAACTTTAGCCCCCGAGAGCAGCCTCCCACCCCATGTCTGCTCTCCCCATCCTTTTAAAATAGATCTCGCAATTTGGGATTAAATAAATATTGTGTTTGCTTTATTATGACCATATAAATATATTTTATGGCTGAGTCCAGTACTATTTCTTGTGGAATACTATCTTTTTTATTTCCCTATTTTTTTATTTTCTCTGTAGTTACTCATTGCATTATGTTTTCATTTACTGATTTTCTATATACCTATTGGTAATTTTCTCAGGTTTATAGAATACCTGTTCAGAATTTTTTAAAAAATGCTCTGACAGACAAAATAATCAGTTTCTTTATTTCCCTGGAGACCCCCTCCTGCAAATCTATATCTTCCTGCTCTCATACAAATTACTGCCTCTTTAAGTCTGGTTTGTACTTCTCTTACGGGGGCCTTCCTCTGCCAAAAGTTTGTGTTAGTACTTTTGTTTCCTGGATTCTCTGCCTTCCTTCTTCTATAATTATGCTCCTGATTTGGTAGAACAAATCTTTAATAGCTTCCTGAGAAAAGATACTTTGGAAGTGAAGTTGCTGAGATTTTACTCATTTGATTGATGGGTTGGCTGGATAGAGAATTCTAGTGGGAAATCATTTTCCTTTGAGTTTTTGAACTCATAGCTCAATAATATTAAAGTTTCCATGTTTATTGCTGAAATATCTGTTGCAATTTTGATTTCTGATTTGTATCAGTATGAATTGTTTTTCCCTTTTGAAAGTTTTTAGGATCTGTTCCTTAGCCTTGGAGCTCTGAGCTTTCCTAGTGATGTGAGTTGATGGGAACATTTTTCCTTTATGTGTCGGGTCCTTTGAAACTCCTTCTGTTGTAGACAAGGGAAACTTTCTTGTATTAATTTTTTTTTGATAATTTTTTTTCCTCATTTTTCTTTCCTTACTTTCTGGAACTCCTATTGTTTGGATATTGGACACCCTGGATAAATGTTCTGATTTTCTTAACTTTTTTTCTATTGTATATTACTTTTAATTTTCTCTTCCAGGAGATTGCCTAAATTTTAATCTTCCAATACTTTTGTTGAATTGTGATTTCTGATCTTATTATTATCATTTTATTTCCATGAGGTGCCTTTTGTTCTCTGACAATTGTGGTATCTTTTCCTTGAGGTAAAAGATGTAGTGTCTTATTTTATGTCTCTGAGGAAAGTAATTTTTTCCATTCTTCCCATATTATCTTCTTTTCCTATGACTTCAGTATATTTTTCTTTTTTTCCCTTTAATTTTCATTTTAATGACTGCTGGTATCAGTGTTAATGTTTCTATTTTAGAGTGAGGTGCTCAAAGGCTAACAGTTCTCTGATGGAAGACTTGTTAACTAGTAGGCTTCACAAATGCAATGGTTGGATAGCAAAGCAGCCATCTCAGTTGGAGGTCCCCAAATATAAGTCTCTAGAGATCTTTTCCTTGGGATTGCACAGTTTCTGCACTGTCTTGCTTAGATGATATAGTCTGGTTTCAAACACTCTGGGATGAGGACATTGGAGGGAGCAGTGTGTGGACTCTCATTTAATCCTGTGTTTCAGTCGATTGCTTCTTGCTTATGCCTGCAAGTCGAGTCACTGTGGAACAGTTTCTCTGGACCCTGAGACCTGTTCCCCTTCTTGGTCTGGGATACTTATGTGCCTAGCTGAGTAAAGGTAAGAAGGGGTCCTGTGTGTCTTTTCAGGTTTATGCCCTACCACAGGCCTTCATTGGGATTTCCAGAGGGTATAGAGATCAATTCACATCTTGAATAGTATATGTGAGTAGGGGTAGAGCAAGTTACCTAACCTCTCTTTCCCTCACTTTCCTCATCTGCAGGATAGGAATAATAATGGTACCTGCCTCATAGAGTTATTGTGAGCATTATATGAGTTATTATGTGTAAAGTGCTTACAATGGTGTTAGAATATAGGGAGTTCTTAATAAAATATGGGGAGGTTTCAGTAAGTATTCCCCATTGTTATTTATTAATATTACTGTTCAAAATGCCAACAACTTTCTACTTGGCTTTTTGTACCTCTTGATTAAAAAAAAAAAAATATATATATATATATATATATATATGTGTGTGTATATATACCTTGGATCAGAGCATTGAGCAAGAAACTAGAACCATGTAAGATACAGAGTAGGTTCTCAATAAATGTTTCCTAATTTCTAATGTGACCTTTTTTTCTTTCCCCAATTAGATTCCAAGCACCTCTGTATACCCTGAGGGTCTGATTTAGTGCTTATACATACTAGCTATTCCCACAAGTATATGGACTGAACCAAACTGAGTTTGTAGTGGGACCTCTTAGAAAACAGAGATACACTACAAATCTTAATTTAAATGTCAGTAAATTGAGTTAAAATATATAATTACTGAACAAAATATTTTTTAGCAGTGTTTCTTCAAAATAAAAATATTTTGAAGGATCTTTTCTTTTTATTACATTTTTTCCCTTCTATGAATACCATAAAAGAGTTCAGTGAGCAAATATTGCATTGTGTATGCTGTGGTTCTTCAGGTTTCATGCATTTCTATGAATTTGTTTTAGTGGTGCCTGCTCATCAGGATGCTGAATTTTCTTTCTTATATTTAACCTCCCTAGCAAATTTGAATCTGTGACAATGTCACAATGTTTAAGTTTTCTCTATTTGAGATATTAAGTGATAATTCATTCTTCACTTATTCTTAGGAAATGGATACTGTTTTCAATCCTGGCTCAGTACCTAGAAAGATAGTTATTTTGTTTTGAGTGTTCTGTAGACTAAGCCATATAGGTATGTATGTAGAACTCAGCATTGGCAGGTAGGTTGATGCAGCCCAGGGGCAAGGTAGATCCTACTTTGAAGACTCCCACCGGGAACCCTGTGACATAAGATTAGACAGCTCAAGGATATGGGCTCTGTATTCTCAAGAACCCACAAAGGAATGGAATCTGAGACTGTGTGCCAGTGCCATGTGGGGATTTCCACAGGGGAATCGGGAAATCCCGGACTGAACACCGTGCATTATTTGCCTTTTGCTTCCTCGTCCCAATGTATGTAAAACATAAATCAAGAAATATAATTATATTTCTCTAGTCAATTTCAAAAGATTTGGACAAACTTGCACAACCTTTCTCCCCTCAGCCACCTGTTATCCTGTGGAACTGTATTTGGAGGTTATTTTAAATTACTTTAGGACATAATGTTCTTGTCTTGACTGCTTTTCATGTCAAGTAAGGTTCAGGGCAGCTCAACTGATACTGCAAGGGCTCATATTTGGGAGATAATTAAATATTCTAGAGGCAGACTTTATTCAAATATCTCAATCCAGTCCTTATCCCACCATCACTTGAAAGTTTTACCAAGCTATGTGTGCTCTACTTTGTGGACACTGTTTCTGCTCTTACATCTGCCTGAGCAAATTGTCTACATGAAATGAGAAGCCAAGCCATCCTAGATAATTTTGGAATATACCTTTACGTGAATCCCCCTTTCTTCTACTCTAAGAGTACCTTTTGGCATGGAGCAAATAAATCTTGAAATTATTTAAAACATTGACCATTAGACTATTTGGTCTAGGCAAGCACATTCTTAGTTCAGTAAAATAACTTAGGCTGATTTTACATTAGAGGAGCTTAATTCTCTCACAAGTCCATAACTCTTACCCACCCTGAATCATAAGACACTAGAAATACTTCTTTCTTTGCCTTTGAGTTTCTGGAACCAATCTTGACTTTAGGACATGGTATCTGCTTTGTAGAGAGCTGGCAAAGAGTTAATGTGCTTGTAATTCCCTAGGCCTTTCCCTGGGTACTTGGTTGGCAACTTTAAGAAAGTAAACTAAAAACCTGAGCAACAAGGCTAAATGGACGAACTCACAAAGTTATAAATATTTATAGGTGTTGGTGGTTATGCAAATGTTTAACACATACTTTTTCTACAACAGACATAAACAATAAGTCATGCCACTTCTAAAGAGCCATGCTTCCATATGACACTAACAATGGGGTGGAGATGGCTCACAAGAAGACACTTCTATCCATCATGAAGGCAACTGACTATAAGTGGCAGAGCTCATATGCCCAAAGGGAAGGCTGGCCTACTTTATTTTTGCTTAGAGTAAAAGATTATTACCTTTTGTAGATGCAAGTTTGAAGGGAGTAATAGACCTAGTTATGGAGGCAGAGGCAACATTTCCCAACCTCAGTAAAGGACAAAGCCAAATGTACCCTCATTTATTTTCTGACTTTGCTTTCTCCAGAGATTAGATGTCCTTAAAATTACAAATTAACTTAATAGTCTTAAACGAAGGTAAGAATTATGGGTATGCGAGACTTACATATATTTTCTTACCATCTAAAGGAGTTGAGCACTCCATGTTAAGTATAAACTACTAAAAAATAAGAGAATTATTCAAACAATATAATGTCTAAGGAGGAATATCCACTGCATTTCTGATTAAAATTGAGGTCTGTGCAACCAATTTATAGGCCTGCAATATTTCAGAGTCCCTTTCAATGCTAAGTAATTCCCTACTCTCTAGAATGTCTGAACTTTCTTCTTCTTTACCATATTTTCAGTAAGAAGTACTTTATTCTTCATGCTTCAAAAAATCACTGATGGTTACGAAAAAAATACATTCTTTGGATTTCTATTGATGAGAAGTTTGCTCTGTAACTCAAGGAAAGGCAAGCCACATTGTTCTTCCTCTGAAAAGGTTTTTTAATGCTAATGTCCAAAGATTACTCAGTGATTCCATGGGCACTCCAAGCACTAGAAGCATATGCACATCCGTTCAATATCCCTGATCAATGTGACACTTAAATTAAGCTAATTTATTCAGTGCAAACTTGACCTTGAATTATAGAGTAATATTTTAAAGTTGTGTTAAGGAACTTTACCTACTAGGAAGAATTCTAATTAGTGTATGATGAGAAAAGGCACTTAATTTGGCTCATTGACTTGTCATTGTTCAGAAAATGATGACATTGTTTGGAAATCACATAGAGGGTTTCACACTAAATAATCATTTGGATAAATGGATAACCAGGTAACTTTGCAGTGGCAGTAAGTGAGGGCTGAAATTTCTAGTTGTCTTGCTCATCCATGAATGAAATTAAACAATGTTGAAGATTTAAATGCACCCTATACTTGAAAGCATATCTTTGATAGAAGTCCAAATTTTTTCAATTTTTTTTCCTCTGTCACTTTCTGGACATTTGCATGCAATAAGCAGCTATTTAAAAAGAAGTCCAGTAGTCTCACTGTTAATTTTCATCCATCCATCTATACATTCAAAAACATTTATTTAGAGTCTACCAGTGGCTTACTGGGGTTTGGTGTTTGAAACATAGAAGTTAATAGGGCATACTTCTGTTTTCTAGAGGCTTTTAGACCAACATATAAACAGAAAATTAAAATGTAGTGTTGCAACTGGGATAATAGGTAAGCCAGAGTTCTGTGGTCATCTCAGTGCATCCCAAATGAGGTAAAGTAGTGTATCCAAAGTTATTATAAATATCTCATTTATTGCATTTTTTATAATTGTAAAGCTATGCTTATTATAGAATATAATGTAAGTATAAGAACACATTGGTGCTATTGTAACTGTAGATAACTCACATAAATTCAACCATCTATTTTTAAGTTTCCTTTTAGTCCTCACAGATATTTTCTCTGACTTCTAATCTAAGGAGAGAGAAGAAAGACCCTCTTCAAAGAGTCCCACTCACAACACTCATGACTCTTCTTCAGAGTTCTTGTTACTAAGACAATTCCACATTAGTCTGTGAGCTTATTTGATTAATGTTTTTACCCACACTATGTTATAAACTCTTATCAGGTCAGGGACCTGGTCTCTTTTTAATTCATTTTTGCATCCAGAGCACCTTGCAGAGTACTCTTCTAACAGCAGATATTTAGTAAATGTTTGTTGGATGGATGGATGGATGGATGGATGGATGGATGGAATGAAAGGATGAATAAGGAAAACTGGAATACTAGGAGGTAGAACTCTCTTGCAGAAATGATGTGGCCTGGATAGGGAAGGGCACTGGGGCTACAGAAATAAGAGATAGGAAAGTAAGGCAGGACTTGCTTTTGATGAAGTTTGTGAAGTGAGGGAGAAAAAGGCGACATGAATGACACCCAGATATATGGTCTCAAGAACAGTAATGCCCTTCCTTGAGATGGACTGATAAATTGTATCCTAGTACAATAAAAGGACTTACAGAGGTAAACAGCAATGGTCAGTAACTGGCAAGAAATGAAAGAGAATGAGAAAGGCTCTAAAACATGGGGATCAGATGTATTCCAAAGAGCCTTCAGGAGAATTACTAAGAAACTTTGCACCTTGATTTAGTGAGGCATTTAGCAAATCCATTTGTGTTAGTTTTCTATGATGGTTATAACAAATTTCCAGAAATGTAGTGGCTTAAAACAACAACTCTTTCCAAAGTTCTAGAGGCTAGAAGTCTGAAATCAAGGTGTTGGCAGGACTACACTCACTCTGATGGCTCTAAGAAAGAATACTTCCTTACCTCTTCCTGCTCCTGATGCCTCCTGGTATTCGTTGACCATGGCAGAATAATTCCAGTCTTTGCTTCTATCTTTATGTACAGATAATCTTTGACTTACAATGAAATTACTTTAAAATAATCCCATTACAAATGGAAAATATTGTCAGTAAAAATGCCTTTTATATACTTAACCTACTGAATATCATAGCTTAGTCTTGCCTACCTTAAATGTGCTGAGAGTACTTACAGTAGCCTACAGTTGGGTAATCTGTCAAAAACCTGTATTATAATAAAGTATTGAATGTTTCATGTAATTTATTGAATACTGTTCTGAAAGTGAAAAACAGAGTGGTTGTATGGGTACTACAGCTTCCACTGAATGTGTATTGCTTTTGCATCACTGTAAAGTTGAAAACTCGTTAAGTTGAACCATTGTAAGTCGGAGACCATCTGTAAAATCTCCTTTTATTGCTGTGTCGTCGTCTTATAAGGACACCAGTAATTGGATTTTGTGTCAATCCTAATTCAGTATGACTTTATTTTAACATAATTACATCTGCAAATACCCTATTTCCAAATAAGGTCACATTCAGAGGTTTTGGATGGAAATGAATTTTTTGGGGGGGGTCCTTGTTGAACCCGCTATACTATTTACCATATTCTTGTGAACAAGATGGAAAAATATGAGCTGAATGAAAAGCTTTACCAAAAGTTTTGACTGATGGATGTGTGTAGGTTTTCTTTTAGTGAAATTTTGAAGAGCCTTTGGACCACTATTATACATGTTTCATCTATGACTTGGATGTGGAGAAATAATTTGTATGGCAGAAAGTAAGAAAACCCCTTTAGAGTCCTGACTCAACCACTTACTGGCTATGTGGCTTGAGCAAGACACACATCCATGTTTCAGACTAGGTAATTCTAAATCTCTGGGTTCAAATACCAAGTGATTCTGACTTAGATGTAACACACTTCCTTTTAACTACATAGTTGAATTAATAAACAGGATAAGTTGTGAGGGGCCAAAAATGAAGAGGAAAGTGCATAGAGGTTTAACATGTGAACCTAGGAGGCCAAGATATGAATGACTGGGGATTGAGTGAAACAGGCATCAGGCTTGGTAACTGGAGGGCTTGGAGACACAAGATGAGGTACTGTGAGGCAGAGCATTGGAACTGAGTCCTCTCCCTAGCTACACACATCTCAGGCCATCAGAGCTACTATATCTTAAGTAAAGAGATGGATCAAAAAAATCTCCCAACAAGGAAGCTGGTCTCATAACCTTAGGGAGCCCACTCCCTTATACATATCAATCAGCCACCACAGGGCAGAGTGCAGCATGCAGGATTCAGCATGGCTCAATGCTGGACTAGACTTGTGACTTTTCTCACCTAAGTCTCTGGTAAGAAAGAAGCCTCCCTTTGAATTCACAATAATGACCCTTAATCTTTTATGGATTTGGCATGATCTGAGAGATTGACACAAAAATTGTGAGTGATTTCTCTGAGGTACCTAGAAGAAGCAATGTAAAAACCATTCTGGAGTGACACTATTTCAATACAGGCTATAAAAAAGAACCTGATATAAAGTCTTAGTGAAAATGAATTCATGATAAAAAATGTAAAGCTCCCCCAAAAGCAATCTACTATGAACAAGAATTAACAGGTAAACATACACATACAAATGGCAGTGTTAGATTCCTAAACCCATTAGATAATGACACAATGCAATGGAAGCTATAAAATATGTATTTTATAAATAGTGTTTTTATTTAAAAACAACATCAGATTTACAGAAAAATTGTAACTATAGTACAGAGAGTTTAAACCCACACACAGTTTCCTTTGTTATTAACAATTTGTTATAATTAATGAACCAATCTTTATATGTTATTACTATTAGCATTATTAAGTAAAGTTGATACTTGTTCAGATTCTCTGTTTTTACCTAATGTCTTTTTGTGTTCCAGGATCCCACCCAAGATACCACATTACATTTAGTTGTCATATCTCCTTAAGCTCCTCTTGGCTGTGACAGTTTCTCAGACTTTCCTTGGTTTTCATGACCTTGACAGTTTTTTAGATATACTGGTCAGGTATTTTATAGAATGTCCCTAAGATTTGTTGGATGTTTGTCTCATGATTAGACTGGGCTCATGTTTCTGGGGAGAACACTACAGAGGTAAAGTACATTTTCATCACATCATACCAGGGGCACATATTATCAACATCACTTATTAGTATTAACATTGACCTTAATCACTGGGCTGAAGTAATATTTGTCAGATATCTACAACCTTATTCTTTTTTTTTTTTACCCTTTTCATACTGTACTCCCTGAAGCACATCTGTATGTACAGACTGCATTAAGGAGTGGAAAGGTATATTCCACTTCCCTAAGGACAGAGAATCTAAAAAAACGTTGAGTTCATCTGCATGGAAAAATATGCCTATTCTCCATTTATTTAATCATTTATTCATATCAGCAACAATACATGGATATTTAATTTATACTATAGATTACGAACCAGTACTGCTTTATTAATTTTGTTGCTGAAATTGTTCTAGCTTAGGCAGTCGAAAGCTTTTTCAGCTGGCTTCTGTGTCTTTCTCATGCCTTCATCATGTAGTTTTTTTTTTAATTTTTCTTAGCATATTTTTACTTTTTGGCATTGCAAGATACTCCAGGCTTATCTTGTACATTTTCTGCTCTAGTTCTAAAATCAATCATTTCTCCAAGGGGCCATGCTTCTTTCTATTGCAAATGGTATTAGAAACCAAGATCTTGGCACTAGGTATGCTCATTGCTGCATGGTTATTATTGTTTCTTGTTCTTTCAGCTGACAGAAAAGAAACATAAGTATCCACACTTACCCATGTATATAACACACATATAGATATTTACATATGTAACATCTGTATCTATATTAATTTACGCATGAGTTCATACTGATGCCTACAGCTCTAGTCCATTACCATATAGATCATTCTAGCCACCTCCCTTTGTTTATAAGTAACCTCCTTCTTCAACAATAAGAAACCTGGCTCCCACAATCCACCATCTTTAATCTTTCAATATATGGTGATATCAGAATTGTTAGCTATGGAAAACAACTTTATCAAATAAAGTACAGTGCTTACATAAGTTCTACTAAAATATATATTGTTAAGCAATTGCATAAATAAATGATATTAAAATATAAAATAACCCACTGAGTGGGCTAAACTACATATTAAACTCAGATAAAGAGACAATTAGAATTTAAAAAACTGATCTCAGCAAATTTCCCAGAACATGTCTATCAGAAAGAAATGGAAAATAAAAGATACATGACATCAAGGATAGACTAAGAAGGCACAATGTTTGCTTAATAGGGATTTCAGAGATAGAATAAAGTGAGAATGGGAAAGAGGAAATATTTTAAATCATGGTAAAGACTTGGTCCAGAATATATAAAATAGATTAATTCTCAGAAAATAAAAGAAAACTTTCCAAGCAAAAGTCATAGAAAGATATCCTCATCTTGATGTATATTGTAAAACTGAGAAATACTGACAAATCCTAAATGCAATCAGAGAAAGATGGATTACCTAAGAAAGAATTAAAATTTGTTAATCAGCCAACTTTTTCAACAGCAGTGTTAGAAATTAAGACTGCAAAAGATTTTCTATGTGTTGAGATAAATAACCATAGCCTAAAACTCTACACTTTAAGTGCAAAGTCAAAATAAACACATTTTCAGATAAACACAAATGGAAGTAGTTTACCACTAATATATCCTCACCGGAAATGATTCTACAGAGTTTACTTCATGTGATAAATTTACAAAAATGCATAATTTTCCTCTGTTAGGAAGGAGAAAATTAAACCCAAAATGAAGAATTGTGAAGCAAAAATATTGACAAACATGGAAATTTATAAAATAAGCATTAACTGTTTAAACAACATTAATAATGAATAAAGCTAAGAATAAATAAGTAATAAAACATTAAACTGCTGGATAACAATAGGATTTAAGGTGGAGAGTGATTGGGGTAAAGCATTCTAAGAATCTTAAATTTAGGAGAAGTGGATTTGATTTTTGTAAAAGTTGAGAATACATGTTAAACAGAAAAATAGATTATCTAACTTTCAAACAATGAGAGGACAAAATAGAGGAATAAAATAAATGTGATCAGGAGATGAATAAGAAAAACAGGAAATGAATAAGAATAATAAGTAAAAAGGCACAAAATAAAAACCTAGAATTAACTCAAAGTACACAATGATACTACTATGATTAATCATACTTAATATACCAGTTAAAAGACATGCAGACCTTTCAGCAGAATCCCTACAAGCCAGAAGAGATTGGGAGCCAATTTTCAACATTCTTAAAAGAACTTTTAACCTATAATTTCATATCTGGCCAAACTAAGCTTCACAAGTGAAGAAGAAATAAAATATTTTTCAGACAAGCAAATGCTAAGGGAATTTGTTATCTCCAGGCCTTGCAAGAGCTCCTGAAGTAAGCACTAAATGTGGAAAAGAAAAACCATTACCAGCCACTACAAAAAACACACTGAAATGTACAGATCAGTGACACTATGAAGCAAATACACAAACAAGTCTGCAAAATAACCAACTAGCATCATGATGTCAGGATCAAATTCACACATAACAATATTAACCTTAAATGTAAATGGGCTAAATGCCCCAATTAAAAGACACAGAGTGGCAAGCTGGATAAAGAGTCAAAATCCATTGGTGTGCTGTATTCAAGAGACTTATCTCACGTGCAAGGACACACATGAGAGCAAAATAAAAGGATGAAGGAAATTTTACCAAACAAATTTAAAACAGAAAAAGCAGGGGTTGTAATCCTAGTTTCTGACAAAATAGACTTTTGTTGGGAATAGGCCCCCCAAATCTGGCCATAAACTGGCCCCCAAACTGGCCATAAACAAAATCTCTGCAGCATTGTGACATGTTCATGATGGCCATGATGCCCACACTGGAAGGTTGTGGGTTTGCCAAAATGAGGGCAAGGAACACCTGGCCCACCCAGGGAGGAAAACTGCTTAAAGGCATTCTTAAACCACAAACAAAAGCATGAGCAATCTGTGCCTTAAGGACATGCTCCTGCTGCAGATAACTAGCCAAACCCATCCCTTTATTTCGACCCATCCCTTTGTTTCCTGTAAGGAATACTTTTAGTTATACTTTTAGTTAATCTATAGAAACAATGCTTATCACTGGCTTGCTGTCAATAAATATGTGGGTAAATCTATGTTCAAGGCTCTCAGCTCTGAAGGCTGTGAGACCCCTGATTTTCCACTCTACACCTCTATATTTCTGTGTGCATGTCTTTAATTCCTCTAGCACTGCTGGGTTATGGTTTCCTTGACTGAGCTGGTCTTGGCAGACTTTAAATCAACAAAGATCAAAAAAGACAAGGAAGGGCATTACATATTGGTAAAGAGATCCATTCAACAAGAAGAGCTAAGTATCCTAAATATATATGCATCCAATACAGGAGCACCCAGATTCATAAAACAAGTTCTTAGTGACCTACAAAGAGACTTATACTCCCACACAATAATAGTGAGATATTTTGACACCCCCCTGTCAATATTAGATCATTGAGACAGGAAATTAATAAAGATATTCAGGACTTGAACTCAGTTCTGGACCAAGCTCAGAAGTAAATCAGTCCTCAGCAAATGCTAAAGAGCTAAAATCATAACAGTTTCTCAGGCCACAGCACAATCAAATTGGAACTCAAGAGTAAGAAACTCACTCAAAATTATACAAATACATGGAAATTGATGAAAGTGACCCTGGGTAAATCATGAAATTAAGAGAGAAATAAGAAGTTCTTTGAAACCAGTGAAAACAAACAGGGTACCAGAAACTCTGCGATGCAGCTAAAGTGGTGTTAAGTGGAAATTTGACAGCACTAAAATGCCCACATTAAAAAGCTAGAAAGATCTCAAATTGCATAAGAACTAGAGAACAAAGAGCAAGCAAACCCCAAAGCTAACAGAAGACAAGAAATAATCAAGATCAGAGCAGAACTGAAAGAGATAGAGGCACAGAAAACCTTTCAAATATCAATGAATCCAAGAGCTGGTTTTTTGAAAAAAAGTAATAAAAAAGACTGCTAGCTAGACTAATAAGAAAAGAAGAATCAAATAGACAAAAATGATCAAGGGGATATCACCACTGACTGCACAGAAATACAAACAACCATCAGAGAATACTTTAAACAGGTCTATGCAAAAATAAACTGGAAAATCCAGAAGAAATTAATCGATTCCTGGACACATACATCCCCCCAAGACTGAACCAGGAAGAAGTTAAATCCCTGAATAGACCAATGACAGCTTCTGAAATGGAGGCAGCAATAGATAGCCTACCAGCCAAAAAAAGCCCAGGACTAGATGGATTTACAGCTGGATTCTACCAGAAATACAAAGAGGAGCTGATACCATTTCTTCTGAAACTATTTCAAACAATTGAAAAGGAGGGACTCCTCCCTAACTATGAGGCCGGCATCCTGATACCAAAACCAAGCAGAGATACAACAACAAAAGAGAAAACTTGAGGCCAATACTCCTGATGAACATCAATGCAAAAATTCTCACTGGCAAACCGAATCCAGCTGCACATCAAAAAGTGTATATACCACTATCAAGTTGGCTTCATTCCCAGGATGCAAAGCTGGTTCAACATATGTAAATCAATAAATGTTATTCATCACATAAACAGAACCAAAGACAAAAAGCACATGATTATCTCAATAGATGCAGAAAAGGTCTTTGATGAAACTCAACATCCCTTCGTGTTAAAAACGCCTAACAAACTAGGTATTGAAGCAACATACCTCAAAATAATAAGAGCCATCTATGACAAACCCACAGCCAATATCATACTGAATGGGCAAAAGCTAGAAGCAATCCCCTTGAAAACTGGCACAAGACAAGAATGTCCTCTCTCACCACTCCTATTGAACATAGTACTGGAAGTTCTGGTCAGGACAATCAGGCAAAAGAAAGAAATTAAAGGTATTCAAATAGGAAAGGAGGAAGTCAAATGTCTTTTTTTGCAGATGATATGATTCTATATCTAGAAAACCTCAGCATCTCACTCCAAAAGCTTCTTAAGCTGATAAACAACTTCAGCAAAGTGTCATGATACAAAATCCATGTGCAGAAGTCACAAGCAGTCCTATACACTAATAGCAGGCAAGCAGAGAGCCAAATCATGAATGAACTCCCATTCACAATTGCTACAAAGAGAATAAAAAGAGTTAACAAGGGATGTGAGAGACCTCTTCAAGGAGAACTACAAAACTCTTCTTAAGGGAACCAGGGAGGAAGGACACAAACAAATGAAAAATATTCTATGCTAATGGATAAGAAGAATCAATATCTATGAAAATGGCCATACTGCCCAAAGTAATTTATAGATTCAATGCTATTTTCATTAAACTTCCATTGACATTCATCACAGAATTAGAAAAAAACAATTTTAAAATTCATATGGAACCAAAAAAGAGCCTGTATAGCCAAGACAATCCTAGGTAAAAAGAACAAAGTTGGAAGTATCACCCTACCAGTATTCAAATTATACTGTAAGGCTACAATAACCAAAACTGGTACAAAAGCAGACACACAGACCAATGGAACAGAATAGAGAACTCAGAAGTAAGGTTGCACATCTACAACCATCTGATCTTTGACAAACCTGACCAAAAAAAGCAATGGAGAAAGAATTCATTTTATTTTATTATTTTATTATTTTATTTATTTTATTTTATTTTATTTTTTTGTGAGGTAGTCTTGCTCTGTTGCCCAGGCTGGAATGCAGTGGTTCAATCCTGGTACACTGCAACTCTTGCCTCAGAGGTTGAAGCAATTCTCCTGCTTGAGTCTCCCAAGTAGCTGGGATTACTGGTGTCTGCCACCATGCCTGGCTATTTTTTGTCTTTTTAGTAGAGACAAGGTTTCACCATGTTGGCCAGGCTGGTCTCAAACTCCTGACTTCAGGTGATCTGCCCACCTTGGCCCCCCAAAGTGCTAGAATTACAGGTGTGAACCACCATGTCCAACCAGGCTTTAATAAATGGGCTGGGAGAACTGGCTATCCATTTGCTGAAAATTGAAACTGGACCCCTTCCTCACACTTTACACAAAAATTAACTCAAGATGGATTAAAGACTTAAATGTAAAACCAAAAACTATAAAAACCCTAGAAGAAAATCTAGGTACACACAAAGATTTCATGATGAAATCACCAAAAGCAATTGTGACAAAAGCAAAAATTGACAAACGGGATCTAATTAAAGAGCTTCTGCACAGCAAAATAAACTAACATCAGAGTAAACAGGCAACCTACAGAGTAGGAGAAATATATTTGCAATTTATCCATCTGACAAAGTTCTAATACCTGGAATATACAAGGAACACAAATTTACAAGAAAAAAAAAACCATTAAAAAGTGGGCAAAGGACATGAACAGACACTTCTCAAAAGAAGACATTCATGCAGCCAACAAACATGAAAAAAAGCTCAACATCACAGATCATTAGAGAAATGCAAATCAAAACCACAATGAGATACCATTTCACACCAGCCAGAATGGCCATTATTAAAAAGTCAAGAAACAACAGATGCTGGCGAGGTTGTGGAGAAACAGGAATGCTTTTACACTGTTGGTGGGAATGTAAATTAGTTCGACCATTGTGGAAGATGGTACGGTGATTCCTCAAAGACCTAGAACCAGAAATGCCATTTGACCCAGCAATCCCATCACTGGGTATATATCCAAAGGAATATAAATCATTCTATTACAAAGATACATGCATGCATATGTTCATTGCAGCACAATTCACAATTGCAAGGATATGGAGTCAACCCAAATCAGTGGTAGACTGGATAAACAAAATGTGGTATGTGGTACATATACACCATAGAATACTATGCAGCCACGAAAAGGGATGAGATAATGTCCTTTGCAGGGACATGGATGAAGCTGGAAGCCATTATCTTCAGAAAACTAATGCAAGAACAGAAAACCAAACACTGCATGTTCTTACTTATGAGTGGGAGCTGAACAATGAGATCACATGGACACAGGGAGGGGAACAACACACTGGGGACCTGTTTGGGGTGGGGTGTGGGAAGGGAGAGTGTTAGGAAAAATAGCTAATGCATGCTGGGCTTAATACCTAGGTGACAGGTTGATAGGTACAGAAAACCACTGTGGCACACATCTGCTTATGTAACAAACCTACACATGTACCCTAAAACTAAAACTAAAAATTAAAAAAGACATAAATTATCAAAGTGAAATTAAAATACTGCCACATGCAGATTATAAGAGATTCATGTAATTATAATGATACAGAAAAAAATGTAAAGGGTAGAAAATTATACTATACAAATACTATCCCAAATAAAGCTGATACAACTATATAAATATGAGACAAAATAGTGTTTACAGCAAAAAAAGAATATTCAGGATAAGGAGTGATAACATATCCCTTATCCTGTACATAAGGAACACATCACTGGGAAGATATAAACATTCCAATGTTATGTGTAGCTAATTAAAAAAAAGAGTTAAATTTAGTAAATACACTATAACATTGGTAGATTTTACTCATAATTTTTAATAACAGGTAACATTTATTGAGATTTTACTATAAGATGCATGGTTTTAGTTGCTTAATATGTATCAACACATTTAAGTGTCATAACAACTTTATAGATAGATTTTATTATAATTGCCCCTTGTATGTATCAACTACTTTAAAATAAATAACAACTTTATACAATATATTATTATTTGCCTCACTTTGCAGATAAGAAAACTGAAGTATATGAGGGCTAAATAAATTGCTCAAGATCTCAGCTTGCATATGGTAGAACCGGCTTGAAATGCAGCAAGTCTATACTGTAAACTACTATAGAATAATGCTTCTCAGTAAAAAAAGAAAAAAGATAATAAGGTTAAGATTATACACATTTTGAGTAACACAGTCCATAGTTTGTTCTAATGAACATTTACTAACTTTTTACTCTAAAGAAAGAAATATTCTTTCCAATTACACATGGTTCACTGATAAATATTGTGTGTTAGGGCATAAAGTAAAAGTTAATGAAAACCAGACATCAATATCTTATACACCTTGTTTTATGATTGCAGTATACTTAAGTTAGAAATCAATGATTAAAAGCTAACTACCCTAAATAAAATAGATTTTTCAAATACACGTTGCTAAATAATGTTGATTAAATAACGATTATTAAGTTTAAAAATATTTAGATTATAATGAAAATAAAAATACTGTAAAAATGTATACAGATACATTATATTTACTATTATATTTACAACCTAATCCTCAAAACTAAATGCCATAGTATGTATCACGTTTTCTTTATCCGCTCATTAGTTGGTGAGCTCTTAGGTTGATTTCTCATCTTTGCAATTGTGAACTGGGCTGTGATAAACATGCACATGCAGGTATCTTTTTGCTATAATAACTTATTTTCCTTTGGATAGATAGTAGTGTGTTTCTGGATCGAATGATGAATCTATTTTTTTTTTTTTTTTTTTTTTTTTTTTTTGAGACAGAGTCTTGCTCTGTGGCCCAGGCTGGAGTGCAGTGGCGTGATCTCAGCTCACTGCAAGCTCTGCCTCCCGGGTTCACGCCATTCTCCTGCAGCAGCCTCCCCAGTAGCTGGGACTGCAGGCGTGCACCACCACACCCGACTAATTTTTTGTATTTTTAGTAGAAACGGGTTTCACCAGGTTAGCCAGGAGGGTCTCGATCTCCTGACCTCGTGATCCGCCCGCCTTGGCCTCCCAAAGTGCTGGGATTACAGGTGCGAGCCAGATGAATCTATTTTTAATTCTTTGAGAAATTTCCATATTGTTTTCCATGAGATTTCACTAATTTACATTCCCACCAGTAGTGTGTAAGTGTTCCCTTTTGACCATATCTGTGCCAATATCTATTTGTTTCCTGACTTTTAAGTAATGACCATTCTGGCTGAGGTAAGGTGGTATCTCATTGTGGTTTTAATTTGCATTTCCCTGATGATTAGTGATGATGAGCATTTTTCATATGTTTTTTGGTCATTTGTATATCTTCTTTTAAGAAATGTCTGTTCATGTCATTTGTCCACTTTTTAATGGGACTTGTTTTTCTTGCTGATTTGTTTGAGTTCCTTGTAGATTCTGGACACTAGTCCTTTGTCAGAGGTATAGTTTGCAAGTATTTTTTTCCAATCAGTAGATTGTCTATTCATTGATTATTTGTTTTGCTGTGCAAAAGGTTTCTTTTTTAAAATTAGGTCCCATTTACTTATTTTTGTTTTTGTTACACTCGGTTTTGGGGTCTTAGTCGTAAATTTATTCCTAGGCCAATGTCTAGAATAGTTTTTCCTAGGGTTTCTTCTGGAATTTTTATGGTTTCAGGTATTAGGCTAAATCTTTAATCCATCTTGAGTTAATTTTGTATATGGTGAAAGTTATGGGTCTAGTTTCATTCTTCTATATACAGGTAGCCAGTTATCCCAGTACCATTTATTGAATAGGGAGTCCTTTCCTCATGCTTGTTTTTGTCAAGAATCAGATGCGTGATAAACACATTTGTCAAAGATCAGATGACCTGTGAAAAATCAGATGGTTATAGGTGTGCAGCTTTATTTCTTGGTTCTCTATGCTGTTCTATTGGTATATGGGCCTGTTTTGTACCAGTACCATGTTGTTTTGGTTACTGTAGCAGTATAGTATAGTTTGAAGTTGGATAGTGCGATGGCTTTGACTTTGTTCTTTTTGCTTAGGATTGCTCTAGCTATTAAGTCTCTTTTTTGGTTCCATATGAATTTTAGAATAGTTTTTTTTTTCTTCTAATTCTGTTAAGAATGACACTGGTAGCTTGACAGGAATCGCATTGAATCTGTAAATTGCTTTGCACAGTATGCTCATTTTAATAATATTGATTCTTCCAATACATGAGCATGGAATATTTTTCCATTTATGTCACTTCTGATTTTTCACACCATTTTTTGTAGTTCTCTTTATAGTGATCTTTCACTTACTTGATTAGATGTAGTCCTAAATATTTCATTTTTTTGGTGTGTCTCTTTTAAATGGGATTGTGTTCTTAATTTGACTTTCAGCTTGAACATTATTGGTGTACAGAAATGCTACTGATTTTCATACATTGATTTTGCATACTGAAACTTTACTAAAGTTGTTAATAAATTCCAGGAGCTTTTCGGCAGAGTCTTTAGGATTTTCTAAGTATAGAATCATATTTTCAGCAAAGACAGATACTTTGTTTTCTTTTGTTATGTGCACGCCTTTTATTTATTTCTCTTGCCTGATTGCTCTGAGTAGGACTTCCAGTGCTATGTTGAATAAGAGTGGTGAGAGTGGCCATCTTTGTATTGTTCCAGTTCTCAAGGGGAATGGTTCCAGCTTTTGCCTGTTCAGTGTGATGTCAGCTGTGTGTTTGTCATAGATGGCTTTCATTGTTTTGGGATGTATTCCCTTGGTGCTTAGTCTGTTGAGGCTTTTTATCATGAAGGGATGTTGTATTTCTATCAAAGGCTTTTTCTGCCTTGAGATGATCATATGGTTTTGCTTTTAATTCTGTTCATGTGGTGAATCACATTTATTGATTTGCATATGTTGAACCAGGCTTGCATCCCAGGAATGAAACCAATTTGATTGAGGTGAATTAACTTTTCTGTGTGCTGCTGGATTCAGTTTGCTAGTATTTTGTTGAGGATGTTTGCCTCTATGTTCACCAGGGATATTGGACTAGAGTTTTCTTTTTTTTATTGTGTCTTTGCTAGATTTTGTTATCAGTCTGATGCTGGCTTCACAGAAGCAGTTAGGGAGGGGCCCCTCCTCCTCAATATTTTGGAATAGTTTTAGTAGAACAAGTATCAGTACTTCTGTATAGATCTTGTAGAATTTGGCTGTGAATCCACCTGGTTCAGAGATTTTTTTTGTTTTCTAGTTTTTTTTTTTTAATTTATTACTGCTTCAGTTTTTAACTTATAATTGGTCTGTTCAAGTTTTCACTTTCTTCCTGTTTCAATATTGTGAGGTCAAATATTTCCAGGAATTCATCCATTTCCTCTAGATTTTCTAACTTGTGTGCACACAATTGTTTGTAATGGTCTCTGGTGATATTTCGTATTGCTGTGCAATCTGTTGTAATATCATTTTTGTAATTTCTGATTATACTTATTTGGATATTCTCTTTTTTTCTGTGTTAATCTAGCTAATGGTCTATCAATTTTACTTATTATTTTGAAAAACAAAATTCTTAGTTTTGTTGATCTTCTGTATGTATTTTTGTGTCTCAATTTTATTTAATTATTATCTAATTTTAGTTATTTATTTTCTTCTTCTAGCTTTGGGGTTTATTTCTTCTTTTTTTTCTCTAGATCTTATAGGTGCAACATTAGATTGTTAATTTTAGATCTTCCTAACTTGTTGACGAGGCATTTAGCATTACAAAACTTTCCTCTTAACACTGTATTAGATGTATCCCCAGTATTTTGTAAGTTGTATCCTTATTTTCATTAATTTCAATTTACAAAAAAATTCTGCTTAAATTTTATTGTTCACCCAGCAGCAAATTGTTTAATTTCCATGTATTTGTGTAGTTTTGAGAGATCTTTTTGATGTTGACTTTTATATTTAATACACTGTGGTCTGGGAGTGTGCTTGGTATGATTTGAACTTTTTAGAATTTATTGAGCCTTGCTTTATGACTGAGCATGTGGTCATTCTTAGACTATGTGCCATGTGCAGTTGAGAAGAATGTATACTCTGTGGTTGTTGGGTACAGTATTCTGTAGATGTCTGTTATGTCCAATTGGTCAAGTGTTGTGTTTAATTCCAGAATCTCTTTGTTATTTTTCTTCCTTAATGACGTGCCAAATGCTGTCAGGAGGTGTTAAAGTCTTCTACTATTATTGTGTGGCTGTCTAAATGTTTTCATAGGTCAAGAGGACCTGTTTTATGAATTGGGTGCCACATTGCTTGGCACATTTGTATTTAGAATAGCCAAGTCTTCTTGTTGAATGGAGCCCTTTGTCATTATGTGATGTCCTTCTTTGTCCGTTCTGATTGTTGTTTTAAAGGCTATTTTATCTGATATACTTCCAATTGTGTTATATAGTTCTTGTAATGAATTTTTCAGTTCCAGAAGTTCAGTTTGGTTCTTTCTTAAAATGGCTATTTTGTGTTTAGCTTTAGATCATTTTGCTAGATTTTCTGGATTGGGTTTCAACTTTCTCCCTAAGCTTGATAAGCTTTCTTACCATCCAGATTCTGATTTCTATGGCTGTTATTTCAATCATTTCAGTCTGATTAAGGATCATTGCTGGGGAGCTAGTAGGTGCATTTGAAGGTAAGGGAATACTCTGGCATTTTGAATAGCCAGGGTTCTTGTGCTGAGTCTTTCTCATCTGGGAGGGCTGGTGTTCTTTTAATTGTGGTGTAATTTGAGTACAGTCAGTTGTCTTCAATTCTAGATGCTTCCAGAGGGTCAAGGGTCTGTAGAGGATTTTTATTCGTTACTGGATTCTTGCCTCTGGTATCACAGGGATGCATATTAGCAGAGTATTTTCTGGTGGTGTAGTTTGAGCTTCCATCCAGTAGATGGCACTTAGGACTAATGGCCAATAGATAGGCACTTGGCTTCATGACTCTTCTACTTCCTCACATTCACAGGCATGCTTTGTATTTGAGGTGGGAGTGAGTTGACCCTCTCACCAGTCTCCTGGGCCTTGGAGGAGGGCACACTGATTACTGGTGCTACACCACATTTCTTTTGTTAGGTGTTTTAGACTGTGGGCTCCCTCAGGTGGA
This sequence comes from Macaca mulatta, assembly GCF_049350105.2. Taxonomy (NCBI): domain Eukaryota; kingdom Metazoa; phylum Chordata; class Mammalia; order Primates; family Cercopithecidae; genus Macaca; species Macaca mulatta. The sequence continues at coordinate 88,219,259 of NC_133419.1, forward strand.
GGCCCTGGCAGCGAGATAGGGTACATCCTTTCTCGGCTGACCCTGTGGATGGAGAAATGCCCCACACCCATGCTGGGCCATCAACCTACTTATCTTACCCCTCTCAGTACTCTGAGAATGGGGGCTTCTCCTCTGCTCAAGTGTCAGTCACAGATCTTGGCTTGGTACCCCTGAGCTGTGCAACATAGCCCTGGGGTGCTGCGTCCGGCCTGCAGCTTGGGGTTGGGCTCTGGCTGTGCTGGTGCATCTAAAGTGCTCCCAGGTCACCAGGAAAGTACTCAGATGGAGCAAAGCATTCAGACTGGGCAGTGGAGGCTGCACTGTTCACATGCTCCTCTGATGGCCAAGATGGGGCCCCAGGATGGGCTGACAGGCAGAAGGGCCTGTAGAACAGACATGCTTCAGTCCCATGGGGATGCTGATACCACTGTTCCTGGCCTGGTGGTCAGCTGGGGCTAGAGTTTCTTAGATGGGCGGGGGGAAGCTCTGGAGGATGGATGCTAATGACTGTACTTCCCCAAAGCTGTCCACATGCAAAAGCCCGTAGGCTCTTTGCTGCCTGAAGCCTTATCTCTGCCTACTCTTTGGGAAGATCCACCTGCCAGCTCAGATGCCCATGGGGCATGTGGGGTCCCCCATAGCTAGGATCCCAGAGGTCTGCAGTGAGAGTGGGCTGTGCCTCAGTTCCTTCACTCACCCCTTCCCCAGGAGCCATTCAGATACCCTATGTAGGATTCCCAGCTTCCTCTCTCTTTATTTTTAGAATCTGCATCATCTCTCCATCCAATAAGTATTTTCTCCCTGAATATCTGCTCAAATTATCTTGGTTTACCTGATATTTTGGTCTCTCTTAGTGGGAGCGGCACTTCGTGGCTGTGTCTAGTTGGCCATCTTGTCCCCCTCTTCCATATATGGCTTTCATTATTTTGATGTGTTTCCTTCTGTGCCTAGTTTGTTGAGGGTTTTTAATCATAAAAGGATGCTGGATTTTATCGAATGTTTATTCTGCATCTATTGAAAATGATCATATGATTTTTGTTTTTAATTCTGTTTATGTTGTGAATCACATTTATTGACTTGTGTATGTTGAATCATCCCTGTAACTTTGGGATGAAACCCACTTGATTATGGTGAATTATCATTTTAACGTGAAGTTGGATTTGGTTTGCTAGTATTTTGTTGAGGATTGTTGCATCTACATTCATCAGGGATATTGGCCTATAGTTTTCTTTTTTTGCTATGTCCTTTCCTGGCTTGAAAAAAAAATCAGGGTGATATTGGCTTTGTAGAATGAGTTAGGGAGGATTCTCTTCTTCTCAATCTTTTGGAATAGTTTCAGCAGGATTTATACCAATTCTTGGAATATGGGGGTAGAATTTGTGAATTCATCTGGTAGGACTACATTTTGGTTTTGAGTCATTTGTGTGTGCACACATGGGTACCTGCCTGAGTATATTCATTGCATAATCATTTGTAAGAACAAAATATTGGAAGCAATTTAAGTATCTATCACAAAAAACAATAAAAAAACAAATCGAGGTATCACATAACATGTTATACTATTAAAAGTTAAAATAAATATACCAGAGTTACATATATTAACATAGAAAAATGTATTTCAAAGATCCAGTGTTTAGTGAATAAAATAAAGTTGCTGAATGATATGATTATACATAGTTTGAAATGTTTAAAACTCTATATTGTCAATTATACATTATAAATTATATAAACTTTCCTAGCAATAATAAAAACTACATTTAAGATATTGACTCTAAGATAGGAGGAAAGAGAAGAGTGGATTTAGGGGGCCTGAACTGAACCTGTTACATTTTATTTTGAATGATTATATCTCACGCAGATATGTCAACCTGTTAAGTTTTGGCAGAGCTATTAGGTTGGGGCAAAAGTGATTATGGTTTTTGCCATTGAGAGTTTGTGTTTATTAAGTGAATAAAAAAATGAATAATACAAGTGTGGATGGAATTTTAAAAGGTTGAGAGAAGAAAAGAATTCCAGATTAGAACGTGGACAAGGGCAGAGGCATGAGGCAGTCATGTGTAAGGCATGTTGAGAAGTCAGGGAGAAAACTACATCCTCTCAGAGACAGTGTAGTTCAGAGAAAAGCAGTCAGAGAGAAGACTTAGTTCTAGGTTCAGCTTTGCTTTTTCTTAACAGTAATTAACCTTAGGCCTCATGGTCCTCATCTTTGAAATGATGATAGTAAGAGTGTTGATCTTTCCAGGTTGTTTGAAAATCTAATAAGAGGTGCAGGGAAGGTCTGAGCACAGTAGTCATCCCTTGAACTTCCTCTACAAGTGCCTGCCCTTAGTGCTGGGTAGTGACTGTGGGAAGGAGAGGGAGTATGCAGGAGGGGCAAAGGTAGCCTGGCACCAGATCTCTGCAGATCTTGAACGTCTTCAGACTCTATTCTGAAGACAGTGAAAAACCATTGATGATATTTTAGTAAGAAAATAACATGAGGAGGCCCCAGTGAAATGGCGGCTGTGAAGGCTAAGAGTCTATGTGAGAGACCTTCCCAGGGGAACCCAGTCAGAGTTTGATGACAGATTATACAAAGGGAGCAGATGACACTGGAATTTCAAGTATAAGTGAATTTAAGAGAAAGATGCTAATAACATAAATAGAAAAGGGGGCATACAGTTATTTTGGACATAAATTTGGTTTTATAAGAAACTTTAAAATTGGCACCATTGGTCCAAATTTCCTCTCCCCCGCCTTAAATCCATCAACACTGTAGGAGTCTTCAATAAAGCCTTGTAAACACTCTTTCCTTGCAAGCACTGTAATGATTTGTGTCCAGAATGCCTCAATTTAAATGCTGGCACTGCTAACATACTTCCAGTCTCAGTTTGCTCATCTGTCAAATGGGAATAAGAACACCTAATTCATAGGGTTCTTGTGAAGATGAAATGCACTGTGTTCCAGACCCATAATTCTGCATAAGAATGTGCCCTGGGGCTTTAACCAGAGAGGAGGATGAATTGTTGCCAAGAACTTTAAAGTGAATGTGCTTCTAGTTTATTACAGGTTTTCCGGCTTAGACAGTAATGAAGAGGTTCAAAACAGCAATTCTCCTTTTGTACAGCATAGCTATTTAGCTTGAGCAAGTTAAAGCACTGGTGAATAATTTATTGCAAAATATGCTTTACAATGTGTACAGTTTAATCAAAGAAAAGCTCAGAAAGGGTCAACTTCAGAAAGAGAGGTACTAACTCAGGCTATAGGTATAGTTTTTCTATTTAGAACATCGAAACATAGATGAATTAAGGAAAATTGATAGTCACTTATTTGACAAGAAACACTTTTAGTTTTGGGTGGGTCAAGAGTTAGTTGCTTAGCAGGGTTTTGGTGTTCACTGGCTTCAATCCTAAGAACTGAATAAGAAGCCACTGCAGCCCTGCATTAGGAATGGATGTGCAGGCTTAACAATCCATGTCTGCAAGGCCAGGGCTCTTCTGGCTGGGATTCAGATGGGCACATACAGGTATGGCAACGTGCAATTTGTTTTCTAGACCTTGAGTAGATAAAAAAGCTCAAATGATCATGATTCTTATGAGTCGGTAAATGCTAAGGGTCTGTGATGGTAAGCAGTACTTTCAGGTTTATTGTAATTGACTTAATATCACAACAACATCCTCTCAAACTTTTTCACTCTCCTCTGAGCACCTACTGGTCAGAAATTTCAGCACTGTTATACATGAATAATTATACATTCATGTGTTTGTTTGTATTTTATAATTTTTATTTTCTTTTTTGTGGGTGTGTTTTAGGTGTATATATTTATAAAGTGTACATGAGATATTTTGATAGAGGCAAGTAATGCATAATAATTACATAATGGAAAATGGGGTTCCATTCCCTCAAGCATTTATCATTTGTGTTACAAACAATCCAATTATATCCTCTTAAAAAATATATTTCCAACTTTTATTTTAAGTTCAGGGGTACAGGTGCAGGATGTGCCAGTTTGTTACATAGGTAAACGTGTACCATGGTGGTTTGCTACACAGATCATCCCATCTCCCAGGTATTAAGCCAGCATCCATTAGCTATTCTTCCTGATCCTCTCCTTCCTCCCACCCTACACCCTCCAACAGGCCCCAGTGTGTGTTGTTTTCAAATGTACAATTAAGTTATTATTGACTACAGTCACCCTGTTGATCTATAAAATACTAGGCCTTATTCGTTCATTCTGTTTCTTTGTACTCGTTAACCACCCCCACTTCTCACCCATCTCTCTACTACCCTTCCCAGCCTCTGGTAACAATCCTTCTACTCTGTCTTCAAGGGTTCATTGTTTTGACTTTTAGATTCCACAAATAAGTGAGAACATGTAATGTTTGTCTTTCTGTGCCTGGTTTATTTCACTTAACATACTGATCTCCCGTTCCATCCAAGTTGTTGCAAATGACTGAGTCTCCTTTTTAAAATTTTTGTTTTATGGCTGACTGGTACTCCATTGTGTATAATTACCATGGTTTCTTTATCCATTTATCTGTTGATGGATACATAGGTTGCTTCCAAATCTTGGCCATTTTGAGCAGAGCTACAATAAACATGGGAGTGCAGACATCTCTTTGATATACTGATTTCCTTTCTTTGGGGTATACCCAGTAATAGGATTCCTGGATCATATGGTAGCTCTATTTTTAGCTTTTTGAGGAACCTCCAAACTGTTATCCTAGTAGTTGTACTAACTTGCATTCCCACCAACAGTGTATGAGGGCTCCCTTTTCTCTACATCCTCACCAGCATTTGTTAAGCCATTTTAACTGGGGTGAGATGATATTTTATTGTAGTCTTGATTTGTGTTTCTCTTATTATTAATGATACTGAGAAGATTTTTATAAGTCTATTTGCCATTTGTATGTCTTGTTTTGAGAAATATCTATTCAAATTTTCTGTCCATTTTTTGATCAGATTATTGGATTTTTTCCTATAGAGTTGTCTGAGCTGCTTATATATTCTGGTTGTTAATCCCTTGTCAGAGGGATAGCTAGCAAATATTTTATCCCATTCTGTGGGTTGTCTCTTCACTTTTTTGGTTGATTCCTTTTCTGTGCAGAAGCTTTTTAATTTGAGGTGATCCCATTTGTTCATTTTTGCTTTTGTTGTCTGTGCTTGTGGAGTATTACTCAAGAAATCTTTGGTCAGACCAATGTCCTGGTGAGTTTCCCCAATATTTTATTGTAGTAGTTTCATAGTTTGAAATCAGATTTAAGTATTTTATTCATTTTGATTTGATTTTTGTATATGGCAAGAAATAGGGGTCTAGTCTCATTCTTTTTCCCACTGTATGTTCTTGGCACCTTTGTTGAAAATGAGTTCACTGTAGGCGTGTGGATTTGTTTCTGGGTTTTCTATTCTGTTCCATTGGTCTATGTGTCTGTTTCTATGCCAGTAGCAAGCTGTTTTTGTTACTATAGATTTGTATTATAATTTGAAGTCAGGTAATATGATTCTTCCAGTTTTGTTCTTTTTGCTTAGGATAGCTTTGGCTATTCTGGGTCTCTTGTGGTTCCATATAAATTTTAGGATAGGGCTTTCTATTTTTTGAGAAGTGTTATTTGTATTTCGATAGGGATTGCATTGAATCTGTAGATTGCTTTTGGTACTATGGACATTTTAACAATACTAATTCTTCCAATCTATGAACATAAAATATCTCTATTTTTTTGTGTCCTCTTCAATTTCTTTCATCAGTGTTTTATAGTTTTCATTTTTATTTATTTATTTTTTTTAGACAGTCTCACTCTGTCACCCAGGTTGGAGTGCAGTGGTATAATTTTGGCTCACTGCAAACTCTGCCTTCTGAGTTCAAGCGATTCTCCTGCCTCAGCCTCCTGAGTAGCTGAGATCACAGGCGCTCACCACCACCTCCGGCTAATTTTTGTATTTTTAGTAGAGATGGGATTTTGCCATGTTGGCCAGGCTGGTCTTGAACTCCTGACCTCAAGTGATACACTCGCCTCAGCCTCCCATAGTGCTGGGATTACAGGCATGAGCCACTGCACCTGGCCAGTGTTTTATAGTTTTTACTGTAGAAATTTTTTACTTCTTCAGTTAATTCCTAGTTATATAATTTTATTTGTGGCTATTGTGAATGAGATTACTTTTTTTTTTACTTCCGTTTCAGATCGTTCATTGCTGACATATATTAGGTTGGTGCAAAAATAATTGCGGTTTTTGCCATTAAAAGTAATAGCAGGGGCGGAGCAAGATGGCCGAATAGGAACAGCTCCAGTCTCCAACTCCCAGTGCGAGCGACACAGAAGACCAGTGATTTCTGCATTTTCAACTGAGGTACTGGGTTCATCTCACTGGGGAGTGCCGGACGATCGGTGCTGGTCAGCTGCTGCAGCCCGACCAGTGAGAGCTGAAGCAGGGCGAGGAATTGCCTCACCTGGGAAGCACAAGGGGGAAGGGAATCCCTTTTCCTAGCCAGGGGAACTGAGACACACAACACCTGGAAAATCGGGTAACTCCCACCCCAATACTGCGCCTTAAGCAAACAGGCACACCAGGAGATCATATCCCACTCCTGGCCGGGAGGGTCCCACACCCACGGAGCCTCCCTCATTGCTAGCACAGCAGTCTGTGATCTACCGGCAAGGCAGCAACGAGGCTGGGGGAGGGGCGCCCGCCATTGCTGAGGCTTAAGTAGGTAAACAAAGCTGCTGGGAAGCTCGAACTGGGTGGAGCTCACAGCAGCTCAAGGAAACCTGCCTGTCTCTGTAGACTCCACCTCTGGGGACAGGGCACAGTAAACTATAACAAACGCAGCAGAAAACTCTGCAGACGCAAATGACTCTGTCTGTCAGCTTTGAAGAGAGCAGTGGATCTCCCAACACGGAGGCTGAGATCTGAGAAGGGACAGACTCCCTGCTCAAGTGGGTCCCTGACCCCTGAGCAGCCTAACTGGGAGACATCCCCCACTAGGGGCAGTCTGACACCCCACACCTCACAGGGTGGAGTATACCCCTGAGAGGAAGCTTCCAAAGCAAGAAATAGACAGGTACACTCGCTGTTCAGAAATATTCTATCTTCTGCAGCCTCTGCTGCTGACACCCAGGCAAACAGGGTCTGGAGTGGACCTCAAGCAATCTCCAACAGACCTACAGCTGAGGGTCCTGACTGTTAGAAGGAAAACTATCAAACAGGAAGGACACCTACACCAAAACCCCATCAGTACATCACCATCATCAAAGACCAGAGGCAGATAAAACCACAAAGATGGGGAAAAAGCAGGGCAGAAAAGCTGGAAATTCAAAAAATAAGAGCGCATCTCCCCCGGCAAAGGAGCGCAGCTCATCGCCAGCAATGGATCAAAGCTGGACGGAGAATGACTTTGACGAGATGAGAGAAGAAGGCTTCAGTCCATCAAATTTCTCAGAGCTAAAGGAGGAATTACGTACCCAGCGCAAAGAAACTAAAAATCTTGAAAAAAAAGTGGAAGAATTGATGGCTAGAGTAATTAATGCAGAGAAGGTCCTAAACGAAATGAAAGAGATGAAAACCATGACACGAGAAATACGTGACAAATGCACAAGCTTCAGTAACCGACTCGATCAACTGGAAGAAAGAGTATCAGCGATTGAGGATCAAATGAATGAAATGAAGCGAGAAGAGAAACCAAAAGAAAAAAGAAGAAAAAGAAATGAACAAAGCCTGCAAGAAGTATGGGATTATGTAAAAAGACCAAATCTACGTCTGATTGGGGTGCCTGAAAGTGAGGGGGAAAATGGAACCAAGTTGGAAAACACTCTTCAGGATATCATCCAGGAGAACTTCCCCAACCTAGTAGGGCAGGCCAACATTCAAATCCAGGAAATACAGAGAACGCCACAAAGATACTCCTCGAGAAGAGCAACTCCAAGACACATAATTGCCAGATTCACCAAAGTTGAAATGAAGGAAAAAATCTTAAGGGCAGCCAGAGAGAAAGGTCGGGTTACCCACAAAGGGAAGCCCATCAGACTAACAGCAGATCTCTCGGCAGAAACTCTCCAAGCCAGAAGACAGTGGGGGCCAATATTCAACATTCTTAAAGAAAAGAATTTTAAACCCAGAATTTCATATCCAGCCAAACTAAGTTTCATAAGTGAAGGAGAAATAAAATCCTTTACAGATAAGCAAATGCTTAGAGATTTTGTCACCACTAGGCCTGCCTTACAAGAGATCCTGAAGGAAGCACTAAACATGGAAAGGAACAACCGGTACC